>NC_090924.1:529682926-539682926 GCF_040938575.1 Ambystoma mexicanum | reverse complement strand
GGCCTGTGCTGCCTCCTGTCCCTAGTCCTGCACTGCACCACTAGCACCAGTGGGATCCCCACCTCCAGACCCCGTCTCTGGTGCTTGCACGGCCTCCTCCTCCACCAAACCCCCCACCAACCTGGATGACTCTGTGCCATCTTCCCCTGTTGGGCCGTGGGGTCCCAGCTGCCCCTTCTTCTGCCGAGG
Source organism: Ambystoma mexicanum (assembly GCF_040938575.1). NCBI lineage: Eukaryota > Metazoa > Chordata > Amphibia > Caudata > Ambystomatidae > Ambystoma > Ambystoma mexicanum. The sequence continues at coordinate 539,682,737 of NC_090924.1, read as the reverse complement.
AGTCCAACTCCAACCTCCGCCTCTTGGACCTCCCCCCGGCAGCTGCGGCCTGGGACCCCCGGCAGCTGCGGCCTGGGACGGGGCACCAGACTCCTCACTCCCCGACGAGATGACAACATGGGAGGGGAGCCGGGCCTTGCGTCTCCGGCTGGCGGTGGGATCCCCGCCGCTGTGCTCCACAGCACCTTCTCTGCCCTCTTCATCAGTTGACACTGCAGACAGGGAGAAACAACACACAGGCATCAGGGCACTGTACAATGGACACATACACACATGACAGTTGTACATGAGTGGCATTGGCAAACCTCAGACATGTCATCACAATTCCCAACACACATGTCATTTCAACTCGCACACATGAGCCATACCACAGCCATATCGCAACTGCCAGCACCATCCATGCACATACAACAGCATGAGCAGCCAAAGGTGAGCCAGACATCACATGCAACACAGGAAGTGCACCACACATGTACACACACCACCACACTTGCATGCATGTGTACACCTCTGCCAAGTGTCGCAGTGTTCAGACGGGCATCCATGTCACACCTGCCAATCAGGCTTCCACATACCGCTGTCACATGCATCCATGTTGCATCACTGTTGCACCCTTGTCAAATACACACACATGCACATGTACACAGTGCTGATACATGCAGCCGAAAACAACATACATGCGTGACATCACGGACATGTCTACTTACATACACATTCATCCAAACATGTGTGCCCACACAACTGCATTTGGCATGCAAGCCTACACACACAAGCACCATCCATGCCTCACACATTCCAGCCCTCGCATGTGTTAGCCCCACGGCCCTGTACACCCCCACCCATACTCGACCCCATACAAACAGATGTGCAACCTGCACACTACTGAAAAATCACCACACGCACTGCTCACAAACAGGATGCTTGTACACTTACCGCTCGACTCCAGACGGGTCTGCCTCTCAAGGACCTGGACGTGGAGCGCTGGGGATATGCGTTCCAGGACCCTCATCTGTTCTTCCGACAAGTGGCCTCGGCGCCCCTTGGCATCCGCTGCCTTCAAGAGGCGCCGGGCCTTGTTCAGGGTCCTGGACCTGAAGTCCTCCCAGCGCTTTTTAACATGTTGTAAGTCGCGGACTGCCACCCCCTCCGCATTGATGGCAGTCACGATGTCAGTCCAGATCCGAGTCCGTCCTTCCTTGTCGGCGCGGGAACTTCCGAAGAGGGCATCATACTGCCCCAGGACTTGCTCCACCAGGACACCAACTTCGGTGGCACTGAAGCTGGTGCCCCTCTGCCTCTCTGGCCGGGGGTTGTCAGTGGTCTCAGATGGTGTTTGCCCCGACATGACAACCCCAGAGGCAGGAGTGGGTGGGCAACTGGGTCCTGGGGCTGGGCTGTGGAGCGATGGAATCCCAGTCGGGAGTCTTCGGTTCCAGCAGGGGTGGTCACAGCAACAGCACCCCTGGCTGATGTGCAGGCAGCAAATGGCAGGGCACGTGGGCAGCAGGCAGTCAGGCAGCAGCAGATGGCAGGTGGGAGCGTGCTCGGGGCTCTGGGGGGCAGTAGTTCGGCCTTCTGGGCAGGAGCGTGGTCTTCCGTGTGCTTACGCGTGGCCAGCTTGATATGGAGTGATTTGGCACGTGAAAAATCTGCACGTCAGCGTGTAATTCGAGGAAAGGCCCTTAGCGCGTAAGCGCGTCTGCACGCATACGCATTTTCATTGGACAGAAGGCCCCTGAAGCGCAAGCGCCCCTGTGACGTGACGCGTACAGACGTGCATGGGCATTTCAGCGCACGTGAAAAACTGCACGTCCGCGTGTAATACGAGGAAAGGGCTCATGCGCGTAAGCGCGCGTGAAAAACTGCACATCAGCGTGCAATACGAGGAAAGGGCCCATGCGCGTAAGCGCGCGTGGAAAACTGCACGTCCGCGTGTAATACAAGGAAAGGGCCCATGCGCGTAAGTTACGTGACGCGCGTGTGCGTTTCCCTCAGCACGGGTTAAAGGTGAGCGGGCCCAGCAGTTCGCTGTACGTGCCTTTCGTGGAGACCGACGTGTGTTGCTGCTTCCTGTTGTTTCGCGCGCCATCACAACTTCACAGCTATCAAGGACGTATCTCTTCTTTTGGCGGGGGTATTGGCTATGCGTGTTTTTCTGCATCGCGCTAGTCAGACGGTGAGTCGCACACGCTCTTTTTCCCACTGCGGGTGCCCCTGTGTATCGCACCCATTTTCGATATAATAGTAGCCTGCGTGTCCCCGGCGTACGCGTTATTCGTGTTACTGGGTGCCACCACGTACTGCGGGATGTTGAATCCACGCACGTAGGCTGCAGGGTTGCGTGCATGGTTTTACTGCAGTTTTGGGGTGCCTGAGCGTTGCGTGACCCGTCACCACATCACCGGGGTCACATACAGACTTGCTCCACCAGGACACCAACTTCGGTGGCACTGAAGCTGGTGCCCCTCTGCCTCTCTGGCCGGGGGTTGTCAGTGGTCTCAGATGGTGTTTACCCCGACATGACAACCCCAGAGGCAGGAGTGGGTGGGCAACTGGGTCCTGGGGCTGGGCTGTGGAGCGATGGAATCCCAGTCGGGAGTCTTCGGTTCCAGCAGGGGTGGTCACAGCAACAGCACCCCTGGCTGATGTGCAGGCAGCAAATGGCAGGGCACGTGGGCAGCAGGCAGCAGCAGATGGCAGGTGGGAGCGTGCTCGGGGCTCTGGGGGGCAGTAGTTCGGCCTTCTGGGCAGGAGTGTGGTCTTCCGTGTGCTTACGCGTGGCCAGCTTGATACGGAGTGATTTGGCACGTGAAAAATCTGCACGTCAGCGTGTAATTCAAGGAAAGGCCCTTAGCGCGTATGCACAGCAGCACGCATATGCGATTTCATTGGACCAAAGCCCCTTAGCGCGTGAGCGCGTCTGTGACGTGATGCGCGCGGGTGTTTCCCTCATTGCACGTGATGACAGAACACACATGGATTTCCACCAATCGCGTGTGAAGGTTCCCGGCACCCCGGAACACACGTACCCAGCCTAATCGCGTGTGGAACTTCCCGCGCACCCCGAAACACACGTACCCAGGCCAATCGCGTGTACGCTCACTCCCCTCCGATCACACGCGATGACACTCGGACGTACAGTCTTACCACGTATCCGAATACGGGAAACCCGCGCACGGCAAAAGACGTGCACAGGCGTCAACGCGTCCGCCCACACGAAGGCAGGCGGAGGCGTCCCCGCGCACAGCATAAAAGTGCGCGCAAACAACAAACGCGTATATACAGCTACGATGAATGCCCCATTTGTCGCTGCACTGATCGTGGGACACCGCAGGAGGAGGAGAATAGCCAGGGCACGCATTTTCGCACCACGGACAAGCCTTTTTGGGATGCCTGACGACCAGGTCTACGGCAGGTATAGGTTTCCACCCCATATCATCCTAGACCTGGTCAGGGAGTGGGAAGATGACCTCACATCCCCCACCCTTTGCTCCCAAGCATTGAGCCCCTTGGAGAAGCTGCTCAATGTCCTGCATTTTTTGGCCACTGGGTCATTTCAGCGGACCACTGCCATAGTGGGGGGGGTCTCACAGGCCACGCAGTCACGCTGCCTACACCAGGTACTGCCAATCATGACAGCGCGCCCCTCAGTCCGCAGGCACATATACATGCCCAGAACACCCGCAGAAAGGCAGGCCGTTGTCCTGGATTTTTTCTGGGTGGCACACTTCCCCAAAGTGCTCGGTGCCATAGATTGCACCCATGTGGCCCTACGTCCACCTAGGGCCACTGAGCACATCTACCGAAACCGCAAGCACTGGCATTCCATCAATGTACAGGTGGTATGTGATGCAAAGGGAATCATCACCTCTGTCTATGCAAACTACCCTGGCTCCACCCATGACAGTTTCATATACAGAATGTCCGCCCTGAGCCGGGCCCTGGAAGCTGGGCAGCATGGTGACACATGGCTCCTAGGTCAGTACAAATGCCCTTGCACATGCATGCAAGTCACACACAGACAAATATCCAAACCCTAATAATCTCAACTATTATCACCTCCCCAGGGGACAGTGCCTACCCTCTGAGCAACCACATAATGACGCCAATCCGGAACCCCACCACACCACCCCAGGTAAGATACAACGCCGCCCACATTGCAACCAGGGGCATAGTGGAGCGCACATTCGGAGTGCTCAAGTCACGTTTCCGCTCCCTTGACCGCTCTGGTGGGCAACTACTCTATGCACCACCAGTAGTGTGCAGGATCATTGTGGCAGCATGTGTCCTGCACAATGTTGCAACACGGCAGGGCGTCCCGGTGGACATGGTGGTGCCCCCACATCCCCAACCACAGGCACAGGCGCTGGCCATGGGAGGGGACAGGGCATGTGGCGAGGAAGCCCGGACCCAGCTTGTGGCCACATTTTTCACCTAAACTCCCACCCCTGTGGAATGCACACAGGCCTGGCACATACCAGGTGACATTCGATGATGACAAAGAGACAGTCATCTGTAACAACCCTACCACCCTGAGATAGTTGCCATGGAAGTGCCACATCGTCTGCATCCCTAGCTACTTAAACACAAGCTATCCTGTGTGACCAAAAGGCACACATATGACATATGACATGATATGGCCCATACACAAGTATTTCAAGGCGCAATGAGGCAGGGAGGGGGGAACAAGGGAAGACAGACAATGGTACTACTAGGCCAGGTGTCATTGAGATCGTGCAAGTGCAGGGGTAGGGGGAAGGGAAAAGTGCAAGGGGAAGGGTGGGGGGGAGTCCAGTACAGGGGAAGTAGCCCAAAAAAATAATACATAGGTCGGCTGGTGGCAACTGCAAAGGTAAGTGCAGACAAGTGCTGGGAAGGGAGGGCTGTAGGGATAGAGAGACAGTACTGCAGTGCAGGGGTTGCCAGGGAGGCAGTGCAAGTGGAGAGTCGCTGGGCCAGGGGCCGAGGTCGGTGAGAGTGGCCCAGTTGCAGCTCCTGTGCAGTTCCAGTGAAGAATTCTGCAAGGGAGAGGCAAAGAGTAAGCAGAAGCAAAGAGGAAGGTCTTGAGGTGCTTCCAGAATTGGAGATGGTTCCCCTCAAGTTCAAGTCAGGCAGGAAGTCTGTTCCAGGGGGAGGGCCCTGCCGCGGAGAGAAATCTACCCCCAGCTAGTTGCTCTGAGAAGCGGATGACCCTGACATGCAAGGTGTGCATCACACACACCTGCAAAACAGGCCATGGCCATCACTGTCATGTCACTTAAACCCTCCCAAACATCAACATGACATGGCAAGCAATACCCATACACCAACACAGTAACGATAAGGTACACATTGCCATGTCCTAAATGTACAGTGGCATCAGACAATGATGCCTGACCCGGAATCAGATGAAATGACAGACCAACAAAATCTCCCACCCAAAATAAGTCATTTCCAAATGCATTACAACAGTCGTAGACGTAACATAACAATGAATGCCTGTCTACATGCACATTATGCATTGCAAAATCAACACTGCAGCTCGTGTGCAGTGTCCTACTCCTGCAACACACTGCTCAGCGCACAGCACAGTGAACAGCCATTGTGTGTGATGCACACCCTGAGCATCACATCTAAGTGACAGACCACATCAAATTAGGCATGTACTGGATCCATAATCGGTCACAGAACATGTGCTGCAGGGACACAGTGGGCACCAGAAGGCAAACAGTGTACACGTGGATATGCAAGGGTGGGAGTACATGTAGTGCATCAGAGTGCAAGTGTGTGGTTCTGCAAGGACATGCACTCCACATATGCATGTGCACTCAAGTGACCATCAGTGTTCCCTACACATCACATGTGAACATTCACCATGTGTGCACCCCAGCATATCAAAGCACAACTATCCCCTCGCACCTGAAAGGAAAACACAACACATGAACAGGCATTGATCAGCAGAACACAACATGTACATACGATACCACCATTACAATGTCAGAGTTCCCATCACACTGCAGGGCAAGGCAACTTATCAACAACAACCCCCCCTCCCTCACAAATGACCATGACCCACTGAACAACTGCCCCTGGGTCATGGAGCCTCCAACCCTCAATTCCACCTGGCCACAGGATCACCTTTACCCTTCGTCACCATCTCCCACCTTGTGTGTAAAAAGATGCCTGAACCCTCGGAATCCACACTCATTTCCAAAATCACAAAATCCAAGGCATAAAAACGAACCCGAACACCCTCCAGTAGATGACTTGACGTAGCAGTACCTCACAAAGGCCGAGTACTACCACAATGATGCAACAACCAAGGAAGCACAGCAAAACAATGTCACGACAGGATGTGAGACATGTGTGGTACATGACATAGGATGATGCACCATGAATGGATGTGTACTGTCACAGGTCCCCTGTACAGGCGCGGGAGTGTCACGAAACAACCACCCCCACCATGTCCCGGGTGCCTGCAAGGTCAAATTCCCACAGGCCCCTGAGACCCTGGTGGGGAAGGAGGTTCAGGGATATGCAGTCGGGACAGGTGTTGACACACTGGATGACTGGAATGAGTGGTAGGAGAGGGGAGGAGGAATGACACATGAAACTAGGGAATGCACGAAAATGTACAACCTGCATGAACACATACACAATCCAAACAAACTTGGACATCATTGTCATGGCCTTCTGTAGTCCAGGCTCAGGAGTGGTACGAACCAACCACCCCCTCTAGGGTTTTGGCGCCTGCAAGTTTGGGGCTTACACAGGCATCCGCAACCCCAGCGGGGAAAGAGGGTCAGGGAACGTTGCTTGGATAGGTACGGGAAGCAGGAACACCGTGTAGAGGGTACAGGTTTCAAAATTGCATAGGATCACGGGTGATTAGGGAGAAAAAACATACCAAATTGAACCACACATACATCCATGCATCAGTACACTCCCCAGCAAGCCTATGCAGAGCAGTTCGAAAGAAAAACAACAAGACACTTAGCTCTGGTTTTGAGTGCTGGCCTCCTGCCTGCGCACTCTCAGGTCCGGTTACAGGAGCACTGCAATGCCGCAAAGAGAGCCACAGTCAACAACCTGTACATGCCAATTACACAAAAACACAACACCAAACATGCCCCATAGCAACAAACTACTCTACAAACAGACAATCTGGGGTCGATGCTTCGTACCTATATATAACATCACCCCTGTGACGGGTCATACACAGTCAATGCAGTAAGTCAGCCGCTGGTGGGTGCGTGGCAAATGGAACACCAATGTGTCACAATTCACACAACATGCAATGTTCCCTGGGTAAGCAGACAGACCCATATAGCAAGCCATGACTACAGAGCAAGTTGCGTACCACCATGACCGAAACAAAGTTGGCAGTGCATTTATCATAAAGTACATGGAAAAGACATGCACTGCACCCGAGTATGTCCCTTGCTGTATGTCCCTGTGAGCTGCCCCTTTCCATGTCTCGGAAGGCTACATGGTTGATACAAGTGCCTCAATGGACCTTGGTGTACCGGAGGGTATGTGCCACTGCCCCTGCATGTGTCCCAGACAACCCTACTATCAACAGCCATCAGTCCACAAACACATCTGAGCTGCATTATGTGCTTCAACACCAATATTCGTCTAAGCTCACCCTCAGTGCTGTGACTAAGCCTGCATGTGCAACTCTCCTGGTGCAAGCTTTGCTGTGTCGTGGCCCCCCTGTGATGCTCACCTTGCCTGGAGTTCCTTGGAACATGTCAGCAGTTCTAGGATGTGGGTCTGCAATCACTGTGCCTCTGCTTGTGCACACATGTGCATGTGGGCACCAACAAACGGGTCCAGAATTCTGTCGTCCAATGGGCCATGTCTGCTGGCAAAGGTGCTCTGGAGGCTCATCCCCCTGCAGAAAGGGCATGAAACACATGATTAATGCTTCAAAGTCATCTGTGTGTGTCTCATCAGGCATCTCATTACTTGACCATGTCAGAGAGTCACATCACAAATCACACCATCAGTCCGTCTTTCACATCCAAAGTGTGGAACACTATCTACAGCATGAATTGCAACAAGCACGTGTACAGGAAAGATATGAAACATACTACACAATGCATAGCAATCAATGTACACATTAATCATGACACACCCCATCTAGCAAAAGCTGAACAGTGGACAATAACACCTAAATCATCCCCACTAGGGGTGTCAACACAAGTCACACAGCACCAGACATGCCACAGATATGACAGTCCAAAGCCCTTGTGTGATATTCTGTAACACCGAACCATCCTTATGAGCCCATGGATAAGGGAGGCAGGAGTGGCATATGTGAGTCAAGGACCCCAAGCAGCAAACACATACACAAGACAACCATGAAGGGCCCAGCTGGAACAGACAGTGGATGCCTTCAAAAGCCACAAAGCACCGCACCGTCACATGAAAGCACAATAGACTAGCAATTTTAAACTAAATCAACTATTAACTAATTACACTAACAATAGAAAACCTACATTATCTATTTAAACTAACTATCAAACAGAAACCTAACTAACTAAACTAAAAGAAAAATCAAAAATGGCCACATACGACCCGGGGGGGAGGGGAGGCACCCAGGAGGGGGGAGGTACAGGGTGCTGCTCAACATCCACATGCGATGATGCTGAGCCAAAAAAAAACCTCCATGGGCTCAACGCCTGCACAGCCCGACCTATGTGGGAGATAGATGGTCGTCCGAGTCTGGCTCATCCTGTAAAGGAGGACGTGGCACAGTAGCCTGGCCACGACTAGCCGCAGCTTGCCCCTCGTCGGCAGCAAGTCTGCCGGACGGGTGAGCCTGGTTCTGTGTGGCGATGTGACATAGGTCTGCATGCAGAACCTCACGTGATACACGTGCTTCCTCTTGCAAGGTAGCACGTGTAACACGGAGTTCCTCCTGCAAGGCCTGGCTGGACAACCGCTGCACCTCCCGGCAAGCATGTAGCTCAGCCGAGATGGTACGCTCAAGCTGTGCAAACCTCTCCTCTGTCTGCTGCCTCTGGGACATCATAAGGACACCCAGAGTGGATCTGAGGGAAGCATACTCCTCCCTCAGGGCATCCATGTGCGCCTCTGCGTGAGCAGCAATTGCTTGACGCAGAGACAACATTTCAGCCTGGCGTGCCCTGTCTGAGGACGCCATGCCCAGCCTGAGCGAGCGGGCCATGGACCGTGCCGCCTGCTGCTGGAGAAGCACCTGCCTAGCAGGTGGGAGCACAGATCGGGCCACACGCTCCATGCTCTCAGCGATGTTCTCCATTGCTGCCCCCTGCCGTTCGGAATTGGCAGTCATGTCTTGCTCCCACTCAGTATACAGCGGTTGCGCGCGGCGACCGCGTTGCCGGGCTTGACCCCTGCGGGACCCAAGGACCAGGGGTCCTCGCTGTGTTGGCACCGCCTGCGGCTGCACGACTACATGCCCCCGTCGACGTGATGTCCCAGGCACATCAGTGACTGGTGTGGAGGGTGACCCTGCGTCCCGATCCACCACGGGCGGAGGAACCAAGACTGTCTGATCCCTCAGTGCAGGTGTCGCAGACAGAGGAGTGTCCACATCAGAATCACTCACACCTGACACATGGACTTGATGCTCATCCAACTCAACATGGACGTCAGAGTCGTCATCAAGGCTGGACTCATAGGCAGCCAGAGACAAGATGGACTGCAGCACTTGGGGGTTTTCGTGGCCTACCACCCCACGACCCCCACTAGTGCCGGGTTGATGTGGTGTTACCAACCCTGTGTCTGGCATGACAACACCATCCTCCGCCTCCATTGCATCATCACCTGAAAAATAGAGAGAAAAAAGGTCACTACACATGTCAGAAGCACACAACACACACACACACACCGACAGCAAAGGCATCCGGCAGACATGTGACACACAACATATGACCTGGCATGCATGCTGGGTCTACTTTGAATAGCTTCTGTGATCAGAACTGTTGAAAGGTGGCAGTTTCCATGGAAGTGGGTCTATGCAGTGCAGAAAATGTGTACGCCACTCACTACCTACATGTACAAGCACTCCATGGTGTGTGCCAGGAAATGTGAAGGCAGTGCAATGTCAAATTCACACATCACGTGCATTGTGCATTCAATGTGTACCATGTCTAGAAGCCAAGCACCCCTCCACCCCATTACCAAAGCAGGGATGCCTAGCATGGTATCAAAAGGCTGACCATACACCTGTGTATTGACAGGCAGTGTTGACTGGCATCAACAGCTTAATGTGATTCAAATTACAACACTGCAAATGATGCTGGGACAGTGGGCAGGACACATGATGAAAACTCCGGAGGCCGCCCACGTGTGAAGAAGACACAACAAGAGTTGGACAGAGTCATTGGCCATTGAACAGGCTGAGGCCTGTGAGCCACACAGATTGTCAGAGCCTAAACATGTGTGCAACGCAGGACTGAGCCACAGTTGACATGGGGAGGCCGATGAGATGGCAGGCAATGTATGTAACCAAGGACTCATATTACAGTGATCATCCAGTCAAGGACACATAGGGGCATGCGTGCAATGCACATGGAGCATGAATGGGCACTCATGTCCCTGCGGGACATCTGACTCATGCACAGTACAAGTGAGATACCCTGCATCGAGTACTAAGGCTGTACCACACGGCATATGTCTGGCAGTTTCTATGCTTGAAGTTAGAATCTACACAGGACACATGAACAAGAAACTACACATTGGCAAGATTGAAGCAGACCAGTGCAAAGGTGGAACTGGGGTGCAGAGTGGCGGAGGAGGGGCAAGGGAGCATGCCCACATGTAGTCCCGCATGCAGGCAGAGGAGACATGCATGACGGAAGCATTGCATTACTTACACATCAGAACCATGTACACGTCACATGTAGCAGCAATCATGCACAACACATCCCACAAGTGAAACACACACGTCCTCAACAAACATGCATCAACACTCACTGGACTGGGCATCAAAGTCCAGCATCTCTCCCACTCCTTCGACCAATTCAGGTGGTATGAACTCCGCAACGAGAGCCTCATGCGGAGTGAGTTCTTCCTCCTCTGGTGCAGGCCACTGCCAGTCACCAGAGTCAAGTTGTAATTTGAGGCACGCTTAGCCTTAGTGCTGCGCTTGATGTCATTCCAACGCTTTTTGCACTCCTGCGCCGTGCGCACCTCATGGCCGAATGAACTGACATGTTCCGCAACATGCTTCCAGTGGGTGTCACGTTGGGCAGCCGTAGTCTGACTATTGGCACCCACTAGCATGTCACAGCTGTGGCCCCGCACGTAGTCCACGAGGAAGTCCAGTTCCTGCTTACAGAAAGGCTTCTTCCTCGACGTGCAGGAGGTCGTGGCTGTGTGTGGGGTCCCAGCCTGTGCTGCAGGTGCAACCTTCCTCCTCTTGGACTGTGGCGCAGACCCTGGCTGGCTAATGCCGCCCTGACCAGTATGGCCAGTGGGTTCGGTGGATTGAGCCAAGGGAGTGGCAGGTGGAGGGATGACCAAAGGCCTGACTTGTGTCAGTGGCAGCTGGGTGCCCACTAATGGACCCTGCGCAGCAACATCAGCTGTGGCAGGGTCATTGACCGCAACGGTCCTGGTTGGCAGACTCACAACCGGGGTGCTGTTGGGTGCATCTGCCCCTGCACTTGCCAACACCCGGCTGTTCGGGGCAGCAGATGACATGACTGCCCCAGGGACACGTGTCTTGGTCTGAGCAGGCCGGCGTGCCCCTATGGTTTCCCCCCTGGCCTGTTGAAGATCCACCAAAGGCTCTTCAAGTGCCAACGCAGCCTGCGCTGGCAGACCCTGAGCCTGGGTGGCGGTGTCCACAGCTGCACCTGCAGCTACCACTACCCTTGGGCCCGTGGCAGTCGATGGAACGGACTGCCGGGTCGTACGGGTGCCAGTGCCAGATGCAGGAGCTGCATCCCCCGGAACCACAGGGGGTGGTGGCATGGCTGCACCGACACATGGCACAACATTGTGCTCAAGTGGCGCACCCCTGCCTCTTCCCCCTCTGTGGCTGCCCTGGACACCCTGGAGTCCCCCTACTCCCTGGTCCCCACTGTCACGTCCCTGACCACGCCCACCACGAGGAGGGCGCCCAGCTGAGGCGCCCCTCACCTTTGGTGCCCTCCCAACCATGGCACAGATGTAGTAGTGCTGGCACAGATGGAGTGGTGCCAATGGGAGGTGTACACCACAATTGACCTGGTCAATTGGAGTGAAGGGGGTGGGAAGCAAGATGTTAACAGCCCCCCTGCACCTGCAAGGCTGTATGTGACCCCTGTGATGTGGTGACGGGTCACGCAACGCTCAGGCACCCCAAAACTGCAGTAAAACCGTGCACGCAACCCTGCAGCCTACGTGCGTGGATTCAACCTCCCACAGTACGCGGTGGCACCCAGTAACACGAATAACGCGTACGCGTGGGACACGCAGGCTACTATGACATCGAAAATGGGTGCGATACACAGGGGCACCCGCAGTGGGAAAAAGAGCGTGTGTGACTCACCGTCTGACTAGCGCGATGCAGAAAAACACGCGTAGCCAATACCCCCGCCAAAAGAAGAGATACGTCCTTGATAGCTGTGAAGTTGTGATGGCGCGCAAAACAACAGGAAGCAGCAACACATGTCTGTCTCCATGAAAGGCACGTACAGCGAACTGCTGGGCCCGCTCACCTTTAACCCGTGCTGAGGGAAACACACGCACGCGTCACGTCACTTACGTGCATGGGCCCTTTCCTCGTATTACACGCGGACGTGCAGTTTTCCACGCGCGCTTACGCGCATGGGCCCTTTCCTCGTATTGCACGCGGACGTGCTGTTTTTCAGGCGTGCTTACGCGCATGGGCCCTTTCCTCGTATTACACGCGGACGTGCAGTTTTTCACGCGCGCTGAAATGCCCATGCACGTCTGTACGCGTCAGGTCACAGGGGCGCTTGCGCTTGAGGGGCCTTCTGTCCAATGAAAATGCGTATGCGTGCAGACGCGCTTACGCGCTAAGGGCCTTTCCTCGAATTACACGCTGACGTGCAGATTTTTCACGTGCCAAATCACTCCGTATCAAGCTGGCCACGCGTAAGCACACGGAAGACCACGCTCCTGCCCAGAAGGCCGAACTACTGCCCCCCAGAGCCCCGAGCACGCTCCCACCTGCCATCTGCTGCTGCCTGACTGCCTGCTGCCCACGTGCCCTGCCATTTGCTGCCTGCACATCAGCCAGAGGTGCTGTTGCTGTGACCACCCCTGCTGGAACCGAAGACTCCCGACTGGGATTCCATCGCTCCACAGCCCAGCCCCAGGACCCAGTTGCCCACCCACTCCTGCCTCTGGGGTTGTCATGTCGGGGCAAACACCATCTGAGACCACTGACAACCCCCGGCCAGAGAGGCAGAGGGGCACCAGCTTCAGTGCCACCGAAGTTGGTGTCCTGGTGGAGCAAGACCTGGGGCAGTATGATGCCCTCTTCGGAAGTTCCCGCGCCGACAAGGAAGGACGGACTCGGATCTGGACTGACATCATGACTGCCATCAACGCGGAGGGGGTGGCAGTCCGCGACTTACAACATGTCAAGAAGCGCTGGGAGGACTTCAGGTCCAGGACCCTGAACAAGGCCCGGCGCCTCTTGAAGGCAGCGGATGCCAAGGGGCGCCGGGGCCACTTGTCGGAAGAACAGATGAGGGTCCTGGAACGCATATCCCCAGCGCTCCACGTCCAGGTCCTTGAGAGGCAGACCCGTCTGGAGTCGAGCGGTAAGTGTACATGCATCCTGATTGTGAGCAGTGCGTGTGGTGATTTTTCAGTAGTGTGCAGGTTGCACATCTGTTTGTATGGGGTCGAGTATGGGTGTGGGTGTACAGGGCCGTGGGGCTAACACATGCGAGGGCTGGAATGTGTGAGACATGGATGGTGCTTGGGTGTGTAGGCTTGCATGCCAAATGCAGTTGTGTGGGCACACATGTTTGGATGAATGTGTATGTAAGTAGACATGTCCGTGATGTCACGCATGTATGTTGTTTTCGGCTGGATGTATCAGCACTTTGTACATGTGTGTGTATTTGACAAGGGTGCAACATGGATGCATGTGACAGCGGTGTGTGGAAGCCTGATTGGCAGATGTGACATGGATGCCCGTCTGAACACTGCGACACTTGGCAGAGGTGTACACATGCATGCAAGTGTGGTGGTGTGTGTACATGTGTGGTGCACTTCCTGTGTTGCATGTGATGTCTGGCTCACCTTTGGCTGCTCATGCTGTTGTATGTGTATGGATGGTGCTGGCAGTTGCGATATGGCTGTGGTATGGCTCATGTGTGCGAGTTGAAATGACATGTGTGTTGGGGATTGTGATGACATGTCTGAGGTTTGCCAATGCCACTCATGTACAACTGTCATGTGTGTATGTGTCCATTGTACAGTGCCCTGATGCCTGTGTTTTGTTTCTCCCTGTCTGCAGCGTCAACTGATGAAGAGGGCAGAGAAGGTGCTGTGGAGCACAGCGGCGGGGATCCCACCGCCAGCCGGAGACGCAAGGCCCGGCTCCCCTCCCATGTTGTCATCTCGTCGGGGAGTGAGGAGTCCGGTGCCGCGTCCCAGGCCGCAGCTGCTGGGGGGAGGTCCAAGAGGCGGAGGTTGGAGTTGGACTCCTCGGCAGCAGAAGGGGCAGCTGGGACCCCACAGGGCCCAACAGGGGAAGATGGCACGGAGTCATCCAGGTTGGTGGGGGGTTTGGTGGAGGAGGAGGCCGTGCAAGCACCAGAGACAGGGTCTGGAGGTGGGGATCCCACTGGTGCTAGTGGTGCAGTGCAGGACCAGGGACAGGAGGCAGCACAGGCCGCCGCGGAGGTGCCTGTGTGCAATCCTGTCCCTGATCCTGTCCCTGCATCATCTTGCACCAGCAGGGATGCCTACGTCCAGACCCGTTTTCAGGCAGGGGATGAGCTCACGTCAACTGGCCTTCCTCTGCCTGCGGACGTGGCTATCCGGGTCCGGGTTGAGCCTTTCCTGACTGGTGTGGCGTTGCGTCAACGGGCCATGCGAGGTGACCTGCAGTCTTTTCATGAGGAGACTGCACGTCATCTCGAATGGCTCGTTGACCACGTCAGCCTGCTGGGACAGGTCACCCAGGCCGGATTCCTCCGTCTGATGGGGCTTGCTACGACCCCCTCCTCAACTGGACCCCCTCCGCGCCAGTCGTCCTCCGTGCCATCTTCCCACCCATCAGTCACCTGGGTGCCCTGTGGAGCTGCCTCTGACGGTGCGGCCAGGCTGGTGGAGGAGGCATCCCTGCCACAGTCGGGAGTTGGACGTCCAGCAGGGGTGGCCACATCTACGACTGCACCCCAGCCGGCGGAGGATGTGCAGGCAGCAGGAGGCAGTGCACGGGCAGAGGCACAGCAGCAGCAGCAACGTGGTGGGAGCCATCAAGGCTCGGGGCCTTCAACATCGGAGGGGCAGGCATCGGCCGGAGGACAGGAGGACCCAGGACAGAGAGTGTCTTCCGTGTGGCAGCGGTTGGGCCACGCCATAGATGCGGAGCGGCAGCGGGCGGAAGAGGCACGGCTCACAATGGTCAGGGCGGAGAACTCCATGCGGAGGGCCCTGAGGCGGGCCGAGTGCCTCGAGGCAATCCGCAGGGGTTTGGAGGTGGACACGTCGACGGCCCTGCAGACCCTCGGGGCCATGGAGGAGGACCGCCTCCGGGACATTGAGCAGGAGTTCGATGATGCCCTGGCCCGGGACATCCACAAGTGAGCCGTGAAACTAGCCCGCTGCCCTTGTACATAGTTATGTAGGTAGTGTTAGGTTTCATTTTTGTTTTGATTTTATTTGGACCTTTCGGACATTGGCCACATTTTTGTATATAGTTTATTTTATTAGTTAGTGTAGTTAGATAGGTTTCCTTTCTTTTGTTGGGATAATGGACCCTGGCTTGTTCCCATGTACATAGTTCACAGTTGGATTGTATTTTTTTTTCACATTTTAACCATGGAGCAATGGCTTTCTTGTTTATTTCCCATTGGATTTTGTTTTGTGGACATTGACTTTGGACACCATTACTTTGGAATTTTATTTTTGGTTTTGCTTTTTTTCACGGACATGCTTCTTAATTTTTGTACATTCACATTTCTGTTTCTTCATTTTTGATTCTATTTATGTTTCCTTTAATACATATTTTTTTTGGTGCACTTCAATGTGTGGTATCTCATTGGTTTCATGCATTTCATGATATGGGTTTTGAGATTCACTGATACCCATTGGGTGCATGTGAGGGAAATGTGTTTGTTTCGGAACTTGCAATTGGTGTTCTGTGATGTAATTGCAAATTATGAGTGGGTGGATGCAATACTCGGGTGGGTGTTTTGCATTTGGAGGCTGACCATAGGGACCAGGGATCTAGATTGTGATGACATGTTGGCTGGGGAACAAGAGTTGCACATGGGTGGGGGCCTGCTGGCAGGTGCCCCACAGTGCTGGGGGGTGGGGGTGGTGGGGAACATGAGTTGGACATGGGTGGGGGCCTGCTGGCAGGTGCCCCACAGTGCTGGGGGGGTGGGGGTGGTGGGGAACATGAGTTGGACATGGGTGGGGGCCTGCTGGCAGGTGCCCCACAGTGCTGGGGGGTGGGGGTGGTGGGGAACATGAGTTGGACATGGGTGGGGGCCTGCTGGCAGGTGCCCCACAGTGCTGGGGGGTGGGGGTGATGGGGAACATGAGTTGGACATGGGTGGGGGCCTGCTGGCAGGTGCCCCACAGTGCTGGGGGGTGGGGGTGGTGGGAGACATGGGTGGGGGCCTGGTGGAGGCTGCCCCTGCACTGCTGGGGGTGTGGGGGTGGTGGGAGACATGGGTGGGGGCCTGGTGGAGGCTGCCCCTGGTGGCTGGGGGGTGGGGGTGCTGGGAGACATGGGTAGGGGCCTGGTGGAGGCTGCCCCTGCACTGCTGGGGGGCGGGGGTGGTGGGAGACATGGGTGGGGGCCTGGTGGAGGCTGCCCCTGGTGACTGGGGGGTGGGGGTGGTGGGAGACATGGGTGGGGGCCTGGTGGAGGCTGCCCCTGGTGGCTGGGGGGTGGGGGTGCTGGGAGACATGGGTGGGGGGCCTGGTGGAGACTGCCCCTGCACTGCTGGGGAGTGGGGGTGGTGGGAGACATGGGTGGGGGCCTGGTGGTGGGTGCCCCTGCACTGCTGGGGGGGTTGGGGGTGGTGGGAGACATGGGTGGGGGCCTGGTGGAGGCTGCCCCTGGTGGCTGGGGGGTGGGGGTGGTGGGAGACATGGGTGGGGGCCTGGTGGAGGGTGCCCCACAGTGCTGGGGGGTGGCGGTGGTGGGAGACATGGGTGGGGGCCTGGTGGAGAGTGCCCCACAGTGCTGGGGGGTGGGGGTGGTGGGAGACATGGGTGGGGGCCTGCTGGCAGGTGCCCCACAGTGCTGGGGGGTGGGGGTGGTGGGGAACATGAGTTGGACATGGGTGGGGGCCTGCTGGCAGGTGCCCCACAGTGCTGGGGGGTGGGGGTGGTGGGGAACATGAGTTGGACATGGGTGGGGGTCTGCTGGCAGGTGCCCCACAGTGCTGGGGGGTGGGGGTGGTGGGGAACATGAGTTGGACATGGGTGGGGGCCTGCTGGCAGGTGCCCCACAGTGCTGGGGGGTGGGGGTGGTGGGAGACATGGGTGGGGGCCTGGTGGAGGCTGCCCCTGCACTGCTGTGGGGTGGGGGTGGTGGGAGACATGGGTGGGGGCCTGGTGGAGGCTGCCCCTGTTGGCTTGGGGGTGGGGGTGGTGGGAGACATGGGTGGGGGCCTGGTGGAGGCTGCCCCTGCACTGCTGGGGGGTGGGGGTGGTGGGAGACATGGGTGGGGGCCTGGTGGAGGGTGCCCCACAGTGCTGGGGGTTGGGGGTGGTGGGGAACATGAGTTGGACATGGGTGGGGGCCTGCTGGCAGGTGCCCCACAGTGCTGGGGGGTGGGGGTGGTGGGGAACATGAGTTGGACATGGGTGGGGGCCTGCTGGCAGGTGCCCCACAGTGCTGGGGGGTGGGGGTGGTGGGGAACATGAGTTGGACATGGGTGGGGGCCTGCTGGCAGGTGCCCCACAGTGCTGGGGGGTGGGGGTGGTGGGAGACATGGGTGGGGGCCTGGTGGAGGCTGCCCCTGCACTGCTGGGGGGTGGGGGTGGTGGGAGACATGGGTGGGGGCCTGGTGGAGGCTGTCCCTGGTGGCTGGGGGGTGGGGGTGCTGGGAGACATGGGTTGGGGCCTGGTGGAGGCTGCCCCTGCACTGCTGGGGGGTGGGGGTGGTGGGAGACATGGGTGGGGGCCTGGTGGAGGCTGCCCCTAGTGGCTGGGGGGTGGGGGTGGTGGGAGACATGGGTGGGGGCCTGGTGGTGGGTGCCCCTGCACTGCTGGGGGGGTGGGGGTGGTGGGAGACATGGGTGGGGGCCTGGTGGAGGCTGCCCCTGGTGGCTGGGGGGTGGGGTGGTGGGAGACATGAGTGGGGGCCTGGTGGAGGGTGCCCCACAGTGCTGGGGGTGGGGGTGGTGGGAGACATGGGTGGGAGCCTGGTGGAGGGTGCCCCACAGTGCTGGGGGGTGAGGGTGGTGGGAGACATGGGTGGGGGCCTGCTGGCAGGTGCCCCACAGTGCTGGGGGGTGGGGGTGCTGGGAGACATGGGTGGGGGCCTGGTGGAGGGTGCCCCTGCACTGCTGGGGGGTGGGGGTGGTGGGAGTCATGGGTGGGGGCCTGCTGGCAGGTGCCCCACAGTGCTGGGGGGGTGGGGGTGGTCGGAGACATGAGTTGGACATGGGTGGGGGCCTGCTGGCAGGTGCCCCACAGTGCTGGGGTTGGGGGTGGTGGGAGACATGGGTGGGGGCCTGCTGGCAGGTGCCCCACAGTACTGGGGGGGTGGGGGTGGTGGGAGACATGGGTGGGGGCCTGGTGGAGGCTGCCCCTGGTGGCTGGGGGTGCAGGGGGACATGCGTTGGTGGGCAGTAGTGCAAGTTGACATGTGGGTTGGCTGGGGGTCATGGCCATGGTGGATGGTGTGCCTGCAGGACATGTGCAGGGTAGGCCCCTGTGGTGTGAGCCACCTGCAGGGGCCGTGGAGGGTGTAGAGGGAACACCTGGGAGGACCCACATGTGCAATTCACTTGTGGTGCTCCCCGCGCACCCCTGTAATACACGTACCCTGATGGAATCGCGTGTGGAACTTCCCGCACACCCCTGAAATGCGCGTACCCTGCTCGCACGGGCCCAAACGCGTGTGGAACTTCCCACGCACCCCTGAAATACACGTACCCTGATGGAATCGCGTGTGGAACTTCCCGCGCACCCCTGGAATACACGTACCCTGCTGATGTCGCGTGTGAAACTTCCCCCGCACCACGAAATGCACGTACCCTGATGAAATCGCGAGTGGAACTTCCCACGCACCCCTGAAATACACGTGCCCTGCTGATGTTGCGTGTGAAACTTCCCCCGCACCCCAAAATACACGTATCATGATGAAATTGCGTGTGGAAATTCCCGCGCACCCCTGAAATACACGTACCCTGCTGCAATCGCGTGTGGCACTTCCCGCGCACCCCTGAGATACGCGTACCGTGCTCGCACGGGCCCAATCGCGTGTGGAATTTCCCGCGCACCCTTGAAATACACGTACCCTGCTGAAATCGCGTTTGGCACTTCCCGCGCACCCCTGAAATACGCGTACCCTGCTCGCACGGGCCCAATCGCGTGTGGAAATTCCCACGCACCCATGAAATACACGTACCCTGCTGAAATCGCATGTGAAACTTGCCCCGCACCCCGAAATACACGTACCCTGCTGAAATCGCGTGTGGCACTTCCCGCGCACCCCTGAGATACGCGTACCCTGCGGAAATCGCGTGTGGAACTTCCCGCGCACCCCTGAAATACGTGTACCCTGCTCGCCCGGGGCCAATCGCGTGAGGTACTTCCCGCGCACCCCAGTGATACACGTAGCCCACTTGCCGTGCTGGTACAGGGTTAGCGCAGCCCTTTGCGCTGGATTGGGTATATTGATGGCTTTTCCCTGCGCGAGAGGCGTTCTTGGGGGCGTAACTGGCGCTGCTGCAGGGTCGCTGCGCCACTGTGCGCCACGGCTGGTTTTGGTGGCTGGAATCCATGAATACGCTGTGCGCGGAAATGGATTTTAGCGCACGCGGCTGGCGCAGGGATTCGCACGCACACACTGTGCGCCAGCCGCGTGCGCCACTTGTGCGCTGAATTCTATGAATTACCCCCTTAACGTTTGGCCATGCAATACCTAAGCCTTACGTACCACCTTGAAACCCTACTTACCTTCTAGTGGGGCTGCTCCATTCCCCTTCTGGCACTGTGTAGGCTTGTTTCCAACACTGCGACGCATCGTGGCCATCTTCACACCTATTGGGAAAAGGAAAGACATTATAAGAATTACAGACAAGAATCATTGGGAAAGACATTGCTAAAGCATACGGACAAGAATCATTGTTACAAACACTTAACTCCAAAGTGGATTGGTCGCAGCCGGTCTGGGCCATCACGTATACGGACCAGGGAAGCAACTAGGTCTATCTACAGCGCCCCTGCTGAAGAGAAGCAGGATGGAGAGCTCAACTTTACAAAACAATAGGTAAGAGTTTATGGGAAAACGCTTGCTCCTCTCATTCTGGTAAGAGGAGTTCGAGGGGGATCGCAATTCACCCGCAGCATTTTCACTGCCTCCTACCTTCTTCCAAGGGCATTGCCAGCGACCAGAGCAGTCCACACTACAGCAGATGGGGGTAGACCCAGATCCAGGGGAGCCAAATCCAGGGAGGGGTCCAACCGTGCGCCAACGTCCCCGCAGAGATCAGGTGAGCGTAACACCTGGATATGTAGGGGAACACTTCACCTTATGTTTGTGTGATGCTGTGATGACACTTCCTATATAATTAATTTGATTCGATTTTTCCAAATACTTATAAAGCGCTGTTACAAAACTGCCAGGATCCAAATGGTGGGGCAATTGCTATTTTACATAATGGCGATCTTCTTCAAACCAAATGCTAGTCCTCACGTAACGCCAATGTAGATCCAATATTACTTTATAGACCACCACTACCTGATTTTAGCAACTTGCGTAGGGATACAATTTCACTAACACCACCATTGCGTCAAAATATCTGTTGCTGGTTAGAGCAAACAGAGACCTCAAAAACTCAATTGCATGTAGTTTCATAAGAAAGTATTGTTCTCACCCAGCTAGTTAGCCTCCCTATTCACACCATAGGTCATATTTTGGATGGCTTTTTTGCATTCTCTTTGCTTCTGTCCACGGAACCACCACAACCTTTTTCTTGGATGCATCATTTTGGATTTTAGCAAGTTTTGTTCAGCTCTTTGTATTTTAAGCTTCTTTTTGTTCAGCATAATGGAGTACCTTTGTTTGTTTTTATTTAATTTCTTTCAAGATATAAATGTAGATTGCTCCAAATAATCTGTGACAGTTGGTAGACTGGCATTGAAAATATCTGAACTCCACAGGGTTGTGTGTGTTGTGGTCATATTTTAGTTAGTGTGACATCAATTTTCTAATGGAGATTTCATTATCTGGCAGGATGACAGACCTTCAGGTCCCGAGCAAGGTCTCACAGGATCTCATGTGGTGGGCATGCAAAGAGAATGTGATAGAGGAATGCACGCACTGTACTCAGTTTAGAGTCCATAGTAATGGAGGGGGAGAATTGGAAGGAAAGGAAGCCCAGAGTTCTGGGATGGGCCCCACTATACAATCTAGAGCAAAAATTGAAAGAGGTCATATGTGAACACGCTTCTGTGCCTCTTTTTCTGGTATCTCACAATGATAGAGGACTCTAAAATCACATGCACATATTTCATGGTTATAGAGTTATTCCCTATAAAGCATAGCCGCCCGCTGAATTTTTCTTTTATATTAGCCCGATTATGTACGATTCCATCACTGTGTGTGTTTGACTCTTAAGGACCTAGGATGTGTGGACCTACTAGAAGGAAAGCATACTAATGCCAGTTGCTTTCATTGTAGCTCTAGTTTGATTGTTTCTCTGACAACTGCTGCTATTTTAAGGGTGTGCTATGATATTACGTGTGCAAGTAAGTTACCCAGATTGTACCTATGCTTATTAAATAGTTTGAAATGTCGCCATTTATACAAGCCCATATACACAAGTGCTTCTCAACGGAGACTCAGATAGATTGTGTGTTATTTTATTCTGTTCACTTTCCGTGTTCAATTGTCAGAGTGATTTTCCAACACGTGTTTCGACCTCCACAGGTCTTTTTCAAGGCAAAGCTCTGCACCAAACAAGTGATGTAAAACCATATGAGTCCACAATATTTCAACAAAATGAACATTGAAAATAACCCAACATATGGACAGGCACTGTGGTTGGAGGCACTGGGCTCCAGTCGGTGGCACACTTGAATTTATTGCATGGGTCTCAATAAACTGAACACATCACATAGATGGTATACCAATTATGTAAATGCTCAATGTGCATATGTTTTTTCTTCTTTTTATGTGCTGTTGATGACATGTTCCGCTCTATAATGTTTTGACAATTTGACTTGGTAATGTATACCTTACTCTATGGTGTTATGTTTTCGCTGTAATCTATGCCCCTGTCCATATGCTGGGTTATTTCCAATGTTCATTTTGTTGAAATATTGTGGACTCATATGGTTTTGCCTTGAAAAAGACCTGTGCAGTTCGAAACACGTGTTGGCAAATAACTCTGACAATTGAACACGGAAATTGAACAGAATAAAATAACGCACAATCTATCTGAGTCTCCGTTGAGAAGCATTTGTGTATATGGGCTTGTATAAATGGTGACATTTCAAACTATTTAATAAGCATAGGTACAATCTGTGTGAGCTAGCAGCACATCTAATGGTGGAACAATTACTGTTTCTTTTCAATGTGTAGTAGGTTTGAGGTGCCTACTTGTTCCAAAAGTATGCAGCAGCTAGAATTGATTGATTAAAGTGGTTTTCTACTAGATTAATAAGCTCAAGCGCTTCCGCAGCCTGGCACACCTCAGCAATACTGTTTCAAGTAAGGTACCCTTACTGCATGAAATTAAACATCCTATAGATTTCGAAAACGTTTAGTGTTGTGTAAGGGTGTTGAAGGTGGCATGGTTTTGGTTATAGACTTTTTATTTGTATATAAAAAAAAGGTCCTCAATATCCCTATCTTCTAAGAGCGGTTTTCCCTGCCTCAAAACTAATACTAAAGGGTCAGTCAGAATGTCCATCAGACTGCAACCAAACGATACACTAACAGAAAGTTCCTTCTTCAGGATAATGGCTCCCTTCTCCTGTTTCTTAGATAGTGTCCAAAGGAATGTTCTCTTACAACAAAAAATGCCAAGGGGAATGACTCCCTTCTCCTGGTGTCTCCAGCACAATTCTCAACTAGGGACCAAAAGAATGCCTCCTTATTCTGGTATTATTTAGCACAGTTCACAACAAGACCAGGGGCAATGACTCCCTTACCCATGCGTCTTTAACACAACTCCTGGTTTGGAACCAGTAGAATGACTTCCTCTTTCCTGGTATTCCTGGAGAATGACTCCCTTCTCCTGGTATTGCTTGGTACAGTTCACAACAAGGCCAGGGGGAATGGCTCCCTTCCCCTGGTGTCTTTAACAAAGCTCCTGGCTTGGTACCAAGAGAATGACTCCCTTCCCCTGGTTTTGCATGGCACAGTTCCTTCTGACTGTTTTCAGATTGATGTATACTTTGCCACTCTGGTTTGTTAGCAAAGTCCCAAATCTTGTTGGGGTCCCAGACCCTTCTCTGGTGGTAAGCAGTTTTCTCTTTCCCACTGTGACGAGGAAGATTTCCTCTTATGCTCTCAATATCTGCTTTTG
This sequence comes from Ambystoma mexicanum, assembly GCF_040938575.1. Taxonomy (NCBI): domain Eukaryota; kingdom Metazoa; phylum Chordata; class Amphibia; order Caudata; family Ambystomatidae; genus Ambystoma; species Ambystoma mexicanum. The sequence continues at coordinate 539,658,845 of NC_090924.1, read as the reverse complement.
GGACCCAGACCCTTCTCTGGTGGTCAGTGGTTTTCTCTTTCCCACTGTGACGTGGAAGATTTCCTCTAATGCACTCGGTGTATGCTTTCGGGTCCCAGACCCTTCTCTTGTTATGCCAAGTAGCGAGCTTCCCACCACTAAGGTGAGAGAGAGCTACCCTTGCATCCCCTACGGGTCTCCCATACCTCCCGTTACCTTGTGTGGGATCATGGTACGTCAACAAGACTTCCTGGCACTGCATGTCATCTCTCCGGCTCTGCTGGTTCATTGCCGTGGCTCCGTCAGCTGAGCAGTACTTCCCTCATCTGTTCCGCAGCCACGGTCTCTTGCTTGGTCTTCTGCCCAGGTTCGCTTCTGCAGAAACTGTGGAGGACTCCCACAGCACTTCCCCGTCACCCTCTTCCCTCTGGTCATTCAGCAGCACCTGGATCTTGCGCGCTGGTTCGCCTCCACACCTGCTGCGGGACCCGGCATGCTTTGACATGGCTTTGACTTGGCTGCGCTTGACACGCCTGGGCTTGACACATTTGATAGTCCTTTGTTCCTTTTTATACATTGTATCAGTTCCTCCCATGCGGATTCTAAAAGTCCTTTGTCTCTGTTAGCAACTTAATCCTCATGCCTCATCAGGGCCACCTCGTTCCAGTACATACTAACTTTAAGGAATTCATGGTGGAACAATAAAGACAGACACAAGTTCAAGGGTGTTTATTAAACTGTATAGATTGGTTGGAAAAACGCCTAGTCTAAATCTAAGATGGGAGAAAGCTTCGACCATCAAATAATAATAAGGCAGTTCTAGTGGCGTCTTGTCAAATAAAAAGGGCCTATACTCAGAAAAACCTTTTGACAATCCTTACAACTAAATACGAAAGAGTGTGAGATAATGTTCACAAGAAAGAAAGAAGTGTTCACAAATGGGAAGTCAGGATGTGGTAGCCCTGGAGTCTCCCTTCCCCACGTTTTAAGCACGGGACATGGCGGGACTCAAGAGCACAGCACACGCTCGAGCTTCCCCAGCACGAGACAAAAGTTCTACTTCTCAGATATCAGGACCTTTGGTGGTTAAGTCTCTTTTTCTATAAAAAGTCTCAGGACCTGATGTGATCCACAAATAATAAACAAAAGTTCCTTCTTGCTTGTATGTTGGGTGATGCCTACTCACCCCTAGTTCGCCCTCTTCGGGGCTCAGATCCACAAATAGTTCCTTTCTTCACCATAACCAAAAGTTATTTTCTGATTGCACGTGGATGATGATTCTTCACCCCTTGACCCCCTCTTCCGGGCTCAGACCCCTCTTGAATATCAGCATCCCTCTGTCGGGTTCACTCTGGCTTGTATTCAAAAGATCTCTTCCGTTGCATTCATATCTCGGTGGGGTGATCGTGTTTTACACTTGTACCACCCTCTTTCGGGGTCAGACTCTTCTCAAATGTTAGCCTCCCTCCGTCGGGTTCACTATGGCTTTCCTCAAATCAACTTCACTTATGGCATTCACAAATCTCAATGTCTTTTTAAACAGTTCACTGTGGACATCCCTCAGTCGGGTTCACCTTTGTCAACACACTGTTCATCAGGACTTTAGGCTTCGCCCCTTTCCATCGGCATCCCTCTGTCGGGTTCACTCTTGCCAACTTTCGCCAAATTTCTTCTACTTTTTTACAACGCAGGATTCACTTCCCTTAACTTTACAATCTTCTGCCGGTCAAAGACTTTTGACTGTACAGAGGAGTTTGCTAGACCACTGTATGACCACTTTGATCCCCTTCTCGCCCCGTTCCCAAGTCCTTCTGGTAATGGTAGTTTCAACAATAGGGTAATTGCCCAGAGTTTCTCGAGTGGGCCCCCATGTGGTGCTGGACTCCTCTGCCGCTGGTTTTCCACTCTCGTATCAACAGTTATTTGTATTTTCCTCAATTTGCCGTGTGCTACTTTTGTTCAGCACAGTTTGGTTTCTTATCTGCTCTCCCTCGACTCACCATCTGTGATGAACCGCTTGGCTTTTCTTGTCTCTGGAGTTAAGGACGGTACCATGGTAGCAGGCGTCTCTCCCTGGCTTAGTTATCAGCGGAGGAGGGCCCTGTGTACCGTTGACATCTGTTGCAACACACGCTGGCTATTTTTCGCGGTCTTACGATTTCTTCCGCAAAGGTGTCACAGGCCTTGGTCGGGAAGGGCAAGGTCGCTTCTCTCCTGGTCACCCAATGGTTCTCGCCCTCTTTCACCTCCTCTTGAACTGCCAGGCTTTGTTAGCTCTCTCGTTGTGTGGTCTGTCTTGCTCGTATTGTGCTCTTGTGCTCCACTTTTTATCCCTGAGGGAAGGTAAAGGGCCGTCAGGTGTGTGTGATACTGGTCAGTTGCCTGACGTTGCCTGACCCTTGTGTTGGGACATGTCGGGTAAACGGTTCTGGTGTTAGTCCGCTGTTTTTCGTGGTCCACATGAGACCTCTGCAAGAATTCCTCGACGCACGTTGGCAGCAAATATCAGGGTCCTGGGAGGACAAACTTCTCCTCGCACCATCTTTACGCACTGCTCTCAAATGGTGGAACCATCGCTGCAATCTCACGCAGGTATCTCCTTTTTGCCTTCCGATACACCAGGTCACAGTTACCTCCCTGGAAGGGTGGGGAGTTCACACAGGACAGTGCCACGCCAGAAGGCTATGGTTACCCGAAAAAAAAGCCTTACACAACAACATCTTAGAGTAGAGGGCAGTGTTCTGGGCCCTGAAATCCTTCAAAAACTGAACTTCAGAACAAGGTGGTTCACATCTTCATGGACAACACCACCACCATGTTGTATATCCGGAAGCAAGGCGGTACCTGCTCTTCGGTTTTGTCTGTGGAAACACGAGCACTGTGAAAATGGGCACAGTTGCGTAGAGCATGTATCTCATTCTCTTCCATCTACCGGGGATCCACAATACTATTTCAGACTCAGCAGGGAACTCGTGTCCTGCCATGAATGGGAACTTCACCAGAGTCAAGCTCTCCGACTCTTCTCCAAGTGGGGGCGTCCAGAGATTGACATTTTGTACCACAGCGACCAAAACGAAGTGTACCCAGTTTGCAAGTCGATTTCCCCAAGCAGGGACCCTGGGGACGCCTCCCGATTCACATAGGAGGGACTGTTCCTCTATGATTTCCCCCAATTCCTCTAATGCTTTGAGTTCTAAGTACACTCAAACCGAACTGCTGCAAGATGATCCTGGTGGCCCCAGCATGGCCATGCCATATTTGGTACTCCAACCTACTTCGCCTATCAGTGCTCCATACATCAAATTGCCTCGTCTCCCTGACCTGCTCTCGAGAGATGGCGGGTCAGTGTTACTCCACGATCCAGCATCCCTCAGCTTGCCGGCTTGGCTCCTGCAGCCCTAGAATTGGGAAGTATCCCTCTGCCTCCTGAGTGCAAACAGATTCTAGCCAGGGCTAGGCCATCCTCTATGCTGTCCTGCTATAAGAACAAGTAGAAATGTTTTACCACCTGGTCCGAAACCCAGCAATTAAACCCATTGCACATCTGACCTTTTCAAATATTGCCATACTGTGAAGGCATCATGAAACAAGCCACAGACAACAGATTCTGAATAAAAATAAAAATACTTTATTAACTTATATGTCAGTATGGAAAAAGGCCTAACTTGCCCTATGCTAAGGTGGAATTTCCCTACCAAAATGAAACTAAGGAAAGTCTGAGTTAAAGAGTTCACTTAAGAATCTGTCCCTGTCCAACGAAATTATAATGTGGACTCATAATATCAAAAGTTATACTCTTGCACATTTGTTGAAAGTCAAAATATTTTTTCCTTTTCAAAACTGTTACAAAGTTAGAAAGGGACAGGGGGGAGGAGGGAGGGATGATGATTTACAAATGAAGAAATTGGAGACAATTTACGCAGCAACGGGTGACGTTAACCCTGAATGTAAAGTTGGTCTATGCATTATGACATCAAAGTGTAACGATCATATGTTGTAATTGATTATGTCTCCATTGAAAAATAAAAATGGTTAAAAAAAAAATAATCTGTCCCTGTCCAAATCCTATACTTGCCCTCACAACTAATCTATACAATGTGTAGGGATGTCAGCAACCAAACGAAACAGTACAGTGTCCAACATAAAGTTCTGAGCTTCTTCCAGCTCGCAGCTTCTTTTCAATTACCTTCCCCAAGTATAAAACAGTTCCAACAAAAGTCTCAAAGTTACCTTTAAGTTCAGGATAATACAGTTTTAGCCAATACTCAGGGTTCCCTTCCCCGAGTTCCAAGCAACACAGTTCAAAACACAAAAGCACCTTGAGACTCAGTCCTCAAGGTAGTAAGTGTTCCAAGTTTCAGGGTTCCTTTCCCCAAGTTCCAAGCAACACAGTTCAAAACACCCTTGAGACTTCATGCTCAAGGTAGTAAATGTTCCAAGTCTCAGGGTTCCCTTCCCCAAGATTTAGTTTCAATACCACAAAATATCCTTTTTCTTCTTAGGACGCTTTGGCACACTTGCGCCCTCTATTTGTGGTTGGTTTTCATGTAAATATCTTGACTGTTAGATTACATTTCAGGGTTCCCATTAATTCTGTTTTCATAGTATATTTCTGTTATGGGTAGTTTTCAAACAATTTGGTATTCAATATGCCTCTCTTTGGTTCCATGTCAAACTTACATTCACTTTCAGCATATAATGGTTTTGCTTGGATTTAAAGTTCATTGTTAAAGTTCCATTTTAGAATTCATCAGTTAGTGGTTTAACTTGAAATTAAAGTTCTGTTCCCATGTAACTCAATATGTAACAGTTTAGCTTATTCGTAAGGTTTTCATTCAGTTTGGTATTCAATAGGCCCAGGTTGTACTTTCAACACACTTTTAACTCAACCTGCTGTTTAATATTCTTTTTGTTTGCTTCAAACAAAATACCCAGGACCCTGAGACTTTCGGAAACGTGCTTATCTTCAACACGTGAGCACTCCAATACTAAGTATTACTGAAAGTTCCATAGTTGACCAGAGTATGATTGGGAGACCTTCGAAAACGTGTATGTTTCCTCAAATATGCAACCACTCCGATACAAAGTATTCCTTTAGAATAGTTCAAATGCTTGCGCACCAGGTTTCTCCCTCACTAGAAACTCACTGGTCGCCTTTGCAAGTTTCCCAGCAGCGTGGAACACACAGCCTTCTGCTTTTTGAGTCAGGAGTCCAACTTCTGCCCCTGTGTCAACCTCAGAACACAGGGGAACGAGCATCTTGAACCCACAGAAAAGGGACTGCCTCTCCACACGGCTCCCTTCACAACTTCCAGTCCATTCCACAGAGCCTCAACTCCTATGGTTCCCAGATGCTTGCGCCGGCATTTCTGCTGTTTCTCCTGCTGCTCTTGTATAATTTGATTGCCTAGCTGCTCACCCAGTGGCTCTCGTCGTGGCTCCTCAGGTGGCTCTTTTTGCTGTTGGGCTGGTCTCCTTTTAAACACCTGCAGCTCCTTGACAGGTTGCAGGTGTGAAATTCCAATTAGCCCTGCCTGACCACAATCAACGGGACATGCCTGACTCCCACATCTCCTAGCAGGCATCTTCCTCGTCACAGTACCAGAGGGGTAAAAGAGCATAGTCTTCATTGCTCTTAGTTGCCTCTTCTTCATCTCAGTACTGTCAATTGTCATATGTGGGGAAACAACGGGAGCTGATTTACAATAACCCATGCAGGTTTGGGGAAGGGTTAGGTTGGTTGTCAATAGGCAAAGGGGATACCATATCTGCACCAAGGGTACCCCAATCCCAGTCCCCATGGTGCACCTTCCATCCAGGTGATCCTCCCTCGCTTCTCCGCCCTCAGGGTCATGATCCAGTAGCGATGGCCTTTCACTGGCCACCTGCACAGAGGAGCCAAGGGGTTTAAGATGGAGAATACCCTCAGGTTTCTCACAATACTTTCTGTCTTTAGCAAAAGCTGGTTTGGCACACTCATCTATCAAAGTGCATTAGGCAGCCATTTCCTGCTACACGCGCACCGCAAGCCAGCCTTCCCTCCAGTCGAAGAGTTTGATAAAGGAATTCCTCAAGGGACCGTTCTATGCATTTCCCCCTGTTCGAGCCCCAGCTCCAGAAGAATTTAATGTGGTCCTCTCAAATCTATTGGGCCCTCCATTCAAGCCTCTCTACCGAGCTCCGTTTAAATTTCTCTCCTGGAAGATTGCGTTCCTAGTTGCCATCACTCAGCCAGACAAGCAGGTGAACTGCAAGCATTATCCTGCAAGCCTCCATACTTGACTTTTCACCAATCCAAAGTGGTTCTCCGGACAAACCTTTCTTTCATGCTGAAGGTTCCCTCAACTTTCCACCTACATTAACTTCTGGTGCTGTCTGTGTTCTTTGGCTCTCCTTCGTCTCCAGCTGCGCAAGCCTTACGCTCTCTCGATGTTGCACAAGCCCTCAAGTTTTATGTGACTCGCCCAAGGGAGTTCCGCAAGTCATCACGGTTTGTTGCCTTCGGACCAGTTGGTAAGGGCAAAGCCCTGACAAAATCTTCCATTTCAAGATGGCTGCCAGCATACATTTCACACTGCCATCATCTGACCAACAGCCCCTTCCAGGAAGACCAAGAGCGCACTCGACAAGAACTGTGGCTTCTACTACAGTCTTCCTGTCCGGTATTCCCCTGCTCGACATCTGCAGGGCTTCCACGTGGACGTCTGTCCATACCTTCACAAGGTTCTACTGCATTGATAGGCATTCCAGGGAGGACTCCTGAGTCAGCCAGACTGTGCTTTGCAAACCTGTTTACATGATTGGAGCGTTCCAGAGGTGAGGTAGAGCTATTCCTCTGCTCATTGGTTGTGTGTTTGTAATGCTGTATAATCGTATTCAATGAGCGTGTGAATCCATGAAAGATCCAATGCTGGAGAAGGAATAAGTTACTTACCTGTAACTCCTGTTCTCCAGCATTGGTATCTTTCATAGATTCACATGCAACCCTCCCTCCTACCCTTCTCTGGCTCTTCTTGGTTCTTTCTGCCACATTATGTGCATTGCCAAATCTGAATTTGCCCACCCGGGGTAGAGCTAAGCGGACCTGTCTAATTGGCTGGGGGCAGTATGAACCCAAAGTGACACGAATCGAGTACTAAAGTGACAAGCAGTTTTAAAGGTAAACAGCTTTAACATTACAGAGGATTCCCAGCCTGACGACGGGGAATATTCAGTGAGCATATGAATCCATGAAAGAGACCAATGCTGAAGAACAGGTGTTACAGGTATGTATTTAGTTCTTGTCCATCGAGTCATGTAATTCAAATACAAGGGATCTGACATATCGACATCCCATATTAATTCTTATTTCCCCATTTGTTGCATATCTTAACACATTTTCGCGGTCAGACCCTATTCCTGTAAATCCTTTCTTCCATTGGCATGCAATCATCCATGTCTCTTTCCCACTTGAATACCTGTGGCAGATCCCTTGTCCCTCACAGCATGACAATGTTGCACTTGGCCACTATCAATACATTGGAGATGAACAGCTTCTAGTATAGCCAATAATTCACTTTCCCCCATATACCTAGAAGGCCAACTTTGGGTCATCCGGGATGGGTTGCTCTAGAGTGTGGGATATACGCCTTTGTATCACCAAACCTGAAAATCTTTGGACACCACCAAAACATATGATAGAACATACCAACCATGATGTGGCATAGTAGGCAGTTAGGGTTTTGGGCTCGGTTATACCTAAACAGCATGTCTCGAGTGTAATATATCCTATGAAGAATTTTTAACTAATCCTAGCCTGCCAGGTATGGCGATTTCTCTCGCCTCCTGTTAGTCTTCCAGGCCAATATGGCCCACATCTAATTCCCATTTCTGCTGCAGCCCCATCAAGGAATGGCGAGTGAAAGCTAGTATAACCTGGTACAGTGTCCATATCGATTTCTCTGGGATATAACGGTCGTTCAGGTTAGCCTCCAGCAGGCTGTGTTTGGGACAGTCATAATTGTACTCAAATTTACAAAGTGAGGTAACAGCATAGAGAGCAGTGGGAGGGGGACAGTCAATGTACAGTGATGCGTGTGTTGTTTGTGCATCTCTGGAGATTGTTTTCTACCTTTGTTTGGAAAATCAATTAATAACGGTTCGAGAAAGAAAAATAATTGTTCTCAAATTGCACCTACATAGCATGTGTAGACCTATGATATCGAAACATCTCCACTCGAGCTAACCCAAACCTACCCTGCATTCCCATAAAGCTCATCAGCTGTCCCCCTTGAAGCACATCCCCAAACCAGGTGAATCCCTATGCTCCACCACAATTTCACAAAGTCCAGTTTTTGAATTTCTGGTATTTTGGTTCCTACCACCTTGGAACATAGATAGCATAGGTTTTGCCACCTTGCAGCTACATTTTTTCCATAATTCCACAGGGAATCAGTTGGGCCCGAGGGCTTTGCTCGATTGGAGAAACGAAATGGCTGTCGCCACTGCCTCCTCTTTGAGATCTGCCTCTAGGGTAGTACTTCGGTTGTCTGTTATGCAAGGAATAGGAAGTTCATCCAGTAGGTCTGTAAAGTTTGGGCCAAACCGACTGCAGATGTCCCGTACAGCCTTGCGTAATAATCTGCAAAAGCCTCACAAATTGTAATGTCTTCCTGAATCTCCCGGTCTGTATCCACCATTATACTGCATACATGTCTGGAGGATACCCCCCATGTCCCCAACCAGGCCAATAATTTGCCAGCCTTATCCCCGATTTAATATATTCTGGCATGAGAGGTTAGGTATACCTACCGGGCTGTGTCTGTCGCACAATTGTAGTACGTATCCCAGGTGCACAATAGTACCCTATGGGCCTCCAGAGAGCGGTTTGTTATGAATTTATTTTCTTGCTGCTCCAGGTCCACCTTTAGGCAACCATGCTTTTCCAATCTGCCCTTTCTTTTGGCTGCAAGCACTGCAATGGCCTCTCCCCGTCGTACTGTTTTGTACCCCTCTCAAAGAATACCACGGTCATCAACTGATGGAGAATTCAACTCTAGGGCCTCATTACAAGTTTTGCGGTGCAGGAAAAGTGCCAGTAATTCCGTGACCGACGCTTTTACTGCACCGCAAAACTATAAGTTTGCTTGTGGGGGGTCAATGGAGCTGGATGTAAATCAAGCCCCCACCGGCAAAAAACAGCTGGTATCACCTCCATGGAGTCCTCTGGGACTCCATAGAATGGGAATTTACCGCCCATTCTGCCACCTGTAATATGCTTGAAATTCCGGGATATCAGGCGGCGGAAACGGTAGGTCAGTTTGCCGGTATCCCGCCGGAATTACCGTCGGGATACCGGTAAACTTATGAGGCCCTACGTATTCCACAGTCTTGTCCTTGAGCTGTCAAATCGACTCCGGATCTCCTAGGTAACATGAATTTAACCGCCAAGAACAGTCACTCTGCAACCAAGGGGAACCCAACCTCATCAGTAGCGGGCGGTGGTCCCAAATCCCTCTCGGAAGGTATTGTTTACCGGTGAACCAATGTATATCTGTATTGCGTATGAATAAATAATCAAGCCATGAAAGGCAGAGATGCGCCCCAGTAGGTCTGACGGTTTGGATTATGAGCCCGCCATACACCTGTGAGGCCCATGGCGACCGCAAAGAATTAAGTGTAGTGTGAGTGCGTGTCCTATCCACAGAGTCGGACAAAAGCCTTACACATTACATCATTGACTTTGCCCCCTACCAACCAGTAGTCCACTGCATGCCCCACCAGTAACCCCTGAAGCTCAAGCATGAACTCCTGTCCCAGGGGTGGGTGGGGCATACACATTAAGAAGTCCCAACGTCTCCCCGTATTGTACCCCCACCACCAGTAAGTACCTTCCTCTGGCATCCGGTATTTTTCCAGATCATTATCATGACCCCCTGGAGCCTCTTGTGCATTCCATGTGAAAGGTCCTACTATAATTAGTTCTTGTGAAGAATTTACATTCTGTGGCTGCCAGATGTGTCTCCTGGAGAAAAATAAATGTTGGGTTGTACCTATTGAGCTGTTGTAGTACCAGACCACATTGGATCTTATCACACAGCCCATTTACATTCCAGGACAAGAATCGACATCCATTTTCACCATCTAATGCCATCCAGCTGTTCCCTCTCACTTATGCAGGATTTCAACCGAGTTTACAGATCATGACATATAAACTGATTCACGTGCATGCAATGATCATAACTACTAACTCCTTGTTCCCCAACATTGTCTGCCCACCCAATACATTCGAAAAAGTTGGTGTAGCCGTTGCCCAAAATTAACAGATAACTAAGTCACACCTTTGCTGGGATAGAAGAACAAACAGCTTGATGGCTCCTCCATGCCCCTCACCCATCCCCTGTATTAGGCGAACCAATAAGCACACAAACCCCAGCCGGTCCAATAGCACAGCAAGTAGAGCGCTCGCTTTGACATCTGTGCTGAGCCTGCAGACGCAGGTTCGAATCCCGGCAGGGCCAAACTCAGCCTTTCATCCTTCCGAGGGCGATAAATGAGCACCACACACTGTGGGTAATAATAAGCAGCGCTCAGATGCCTGAGGGTTCTTAGCGCTATATAAATGCAAAATTATTATAATTATCAATGCACCAACATTGCCCTTGCTCCGAATCCTGACCCCTTAGGCTCCCTTCTCTGTTCACTATGACCCCATGATCATTACAGTGTTGTGATGATCTCTGAATCACCAGCTGCACCACCTCCCCAGTCCGCTGCTGCGTCCTCGCCACCGGTGTGGAGTCATCAAGGCCCCTGGGTTGTTTCTTCCCACATTGGCTGTCCAATCTATATCCTAGTTGTAGCTTGAATCAGTCCCGTGCCTGTCTAGGATCCGCAAAGAACAGCAAACGGCCCTCATGGTAGATATATAGGTTGGCCGGGTAGTGCAAGGTGCACTTTATGTTCATTGCAATCAAGTGTTTGTTCACGGCATCAAAGGGTTGTCTAGCTTTCTGTATCGCCCTGGTGAAGATGGAGAATAATGCAACTTTGTATTCCTGCCAGTCCATTATCCTTTTCCATCAGGCAGATTGTAATTTTGTGTCCCTGTCATGGTAGTTAAGGATCCTAGCCGCAGTAGCTCTGGGCAGAGCTCCAGGTGACAGTGGTTTGATCGGCACCCGATGTGCCCATTCAATGGAGAAGAGATTAGATAGGCCAGTGGGCCCCACTACAGTCTTGAACCAGGGATTCCAGAAAAAGTTCTGCTGATGGTGCTGCGGCTCTTTCACTGAGACCGAGTATGCAGACATTTTTCCGTCGGGCTCTTCCTTCTGCATCCTCTGCTCTATCTTCAAGGAGTCTTGTGCATTGCATACAATCCGCGTCAGATACCCTGGTCTCCATGTCACCCACCCGGCACGCGATTTTATGCATATCTTGTCAAAGTAGACCAACAGTTCCAAGCAAGTCTATTTTGCCCTTCATTGATGTCCTCGAGCTATTTATCACCTTCATAATATCCTGTAGCGAAGGTAAGTCATCCGACTCAAGATTACCCCTGGGTATCCCTTCAGTCATCTGGGCGGGTCTTGCTCGGGGACAGCCCTGAAGTATAGGCCTCCATTGTGCTCTGCGTACACTGTTTACGCGTTTTGTCTCATGTCATATTCACCTTTTGATAGGGCCTTCCACGCTATGCTGTAGCCAGTCACCACACCATGCTGTTCTTATCTTCACCCAAGCAGACATGGGGCGTAGGGTCCCGTGGACATTCTTCCCAGAAGAGGCCTCCCTCGCCGCCGTCTTCCTACTGGTAATTTCACAGCCACCCAACCCAGACCTGCGTGCGAGAGCTGTCACAGCCCAGCTCCCAAGACAGAACCCAGTTCGCAATGTGGGCTGGAGGAGGCAAGCCCGCAGATCCGTATACATGGAATGCTCCCCTGTCACCTCGTTACCAGTCAGCGATGCCCGTGCCCCGCCCTGATCCTTCTCCGTACCATTCGCAACGCCAACGCGCCCGCCCCCACTCCAGCTAATGGCATCCTTCCTGTGTGCCTCTGCAGCTTCCAGGCCTATGATGGTCGTCCCCAGCCGGCACCTCTGATGAGCAGATTTATTTTGCGGGATGGGACCCTACTCCTCAATATCCTGCGTGCTGATGCCTCACGCCGATGGGGATATTGTGTGGCAAAACCTCAGCCGATAAACATATATTGAAAGGATAATTACTGGGGGAAAGCGGAGCTATGGGAGCCTGTGGCTACATCTAGTCACTGCCCTCTAGTGCCCCCCAGTTTTCATTATTGAATGTGGATACTAAAATACTTTGTAAGATTCTAGCAAACCAGCTGGGGCATGCGACATCTTCACAGATGCATGAGGATCAAGCAGGGTTTATCTCACAATAAAATAGCACATTTAATTTAAGAAGACTGTTTCTACTGATGGTTGCAGTCAGACAGTTGGGGCAGTGTTGGCTACATCAGTGAGCTTGGATGCCTGTGAGATTTTTACATGGTTGACTGGAATTGCATGCGATCTGCCTTGGTAAGGCATGGCTTCTTGAGCTTGGTGAGCCCGCTTTATCCCTCATAAAGCGGCATCTATCGCCTGGGTGAAAACAAACAATATCATACCCGAACAATGGCCATTACATTGGGTCACCAGGCAGGGATGCTTATTGTCGCATTGATTTTACCATTGTCTCTGAAGCCTCTGGCAGCGGTCTTTCATAAGAGATGTGCAAGGGATGGGTTTATGATTGGATGGGGAAACCATTGCTTTTTTTGTTAGAGAACAAAGTGCACTGCCAACTAAGGTAGACACAACTGAGAAATTCAGATTGATTTCTGGCCTGGAAAGTGGGACAAGTCTCTGTTACACCTGCTCACAGGATTTTGAGTTGATGACTTGGATAGGTCAAGGAAGACTGCTTATGAGATCTCTGGATTTGGGTACTCTGGAATGTGAAGCTGGTATACCAGGAGAATGTGCACAGGGTATTCCAGCAGCTGGAAACATCAGTCAGTTAATGGGGGACATTCCTGTTGTCACTACTGGCAAGGGTGGCAAATGCCAAAATGTGGATGTGCCAAGGCTGCTGTATGTGTAGCATGTAATGCCGATCCAAGATAGTTACTTTTGCAAGCCAGACGGATTGCTGCTGAAGTTCTTAAGGGGTAACAATTCAACAAGGATAGTACTTGCCACTATGAACATGCCTTATGAGATGGTAGGTGTAAACGTGCTGGATTTTAGATTTAGTGTCAAGCTGCTATAACTCTATTTTTGATACCACAGCTCTCAGCTAGATTGATGGATCAGGTTTATACATTGATTAACGGGATGGTATATCCCAGTACTGTTCGGTAGTTAGCATCCGGCTGTGGGGAGCATGCTGTTATTGCCAGTATCCACAGTTTTGGCTGTTTTGGGTAAGATGGTGTGAACAACAGGTCAGAAGACGATGGATTTGTCAATGGGCCTGGTTTTAGCCATGGAGGGGTTTGTAAACCGTCAAGTGGGCATCGGCTATTTGGGTTACAGAGGGAGCTGAGAATAGAGCCCATAGATCAATTATATGAATAGGACATATTCTTAGAATAGCAAGAGTTCTGGATTGAAAACCTGGGAAGAAGAATTCACTTTTTGGATTATGTAAGGTTAGCGGTGGAGGCACAGAAAACAGTAATGGATCTGCAAGCCGATCATAGGTGAAGGAGAGAAAGTTTATCATGCAATTGTACAAGGTGGGCTCGTCTAAGCCGGGTAAGGCTTTACTAAAGGTGAGGGAATACTGGGAAAGGGATCTGTGTATTCCACTGTCCAATTCTGAATGAAAGGCTGCCTGGACTCGTATGTGGAGAGTATCTTGAAACAGTCCACTTAAACTCATACACTATAAATGCTTGATGTAAGCATACCGCACACTGGTTATCTTATGTAAAATGGGTAGACTAGACGAATCGGCATGTTGCAGGTGTTCAATAATTCTGACAGATTTTCTACACAAGTGGTGGGGGTTGTCCAGTTATATTGCAGTGCAGGGTTATTTTGTTGGAGAGGTTGTCAGGCATGGTGGGGAGGATACTGGTGGCATGTGTCAAGCTCTGCTTGTTGGTTTTGCTTTCAAACATGAGGAAAGAGCCCCAACGTTGGACATTGTTGGCTCTGGTGCTAGCAAAGCGGGCTGTTGCCTTGCACTTGAAACGATATGCCCTCACCAGTTAAATCTCAACTAGAGAACTGAGAAAATGCAAGACCTTAGGGGAAATAGGATATACTAGGATATACTAAATGGCACCAGATAAGTGAGGACCCAAATGTAGCAGATTATGTTCACCTGCCCTGAGGGGGAAAATGGGGCAGTAATATAATTGGGCCCTGTGAGAAACCAAAGGGTGTCTCACTTGCTAGTCCCCGGGGATCTCTCTCTCAGGGCATGGCCATCGCCTTTGGATGCGGACCCTGGGATGGACCCGTGCGGGAAGATCACCTGGGTGAGGGATCTTTGGGGAGTAGGGGTGAGGCAACCGATGGTGACAGGCGGTATCGCCCCCTTCCCCGTCCCCATACCCCATCCTATTTTATAGGCTTCTCCAACGTTCCAACCCACCCTTTCCACACAAACACTAGGCCGAGAAAGAGGTGGACTGAGAGTAAAGAGGCTAACACTTGCATATCTCATTGGACATGTCCCGTTAATAAGGTCAGGCAAAGTCAGGCACTTGACCTTAATTACATACATCTGGCACCCATTAGCTACCCCCACACGGATAAAAGGCGGAACATTGAGACACACTCTGAGCAAAGTGAGACACGAGAAGGAGCAGATCTTCTGTGGCGAAGGCGAACCCACTGGAACAGGACGACAGATCGAGGGGGGTAGGGAATCCCTTAAGATCCCTGCTGGAGGTTGTTGCCTCTGGGAAACCGTGAAGGATACGCAGACAAAGCCAATTCCCAGACAAGATGAAGCCTGCGTTGTGTTGCAAGAATGCCAGCGCCACTCCCGGGTGAACGGCAGAGTTGGGGAGGCGAGGCCAATCCTGTGGTATCAACTTTGACTTGTGAATCAAAGCCGCAGAGAAAAGAAAGGAATCCACACAACCGGTGAGTTAGCGAAAGACATGAAAGGCCGGTTTGTGTCAAAGAAAGATTGAAGTCGCAACAGTGTATCTCACAATTGAAGGTTGCACACGTGCTGATGAGACGCACAAGAAAGCGAACCAGTAGTGTACTTTAACTTATCGATAACTGTGAAGCTATTGAGTAGCGCAGTGGTCCGGCGAAAGGAAATAGCCCACTCGAAAGTCTCCGCAAAATGTTTGAAGTCTTGTTATAGAGCTAAAAAGTGAACAAACTCTGAAATGCGTAATGGTCACTATTAATCCAGACGAAAGGGGAAGTTAAAAGGTGAATGCTTTAAAGAGAAAGATGTATTCAAACATTTCTGATTGTGTTATGGAACTACCAAGAGACACTAGGGCAAATAACGTAAGGGAGAGCTGAAGTGAAAGTCAAAGTGGTCCTGCGGAGGTCTGTGAAAAAAACCTTGCACACTCGAAAGTCTTCAACATCAGCGAAAGGTCAGAACCCGACTGAGGGAGACCTGCAATGTGAAATATGTTAGGGGAAGGGAACCCGTAACAAATGTGAATGAAGCTTGGGGAATGGAACCCCTGCAAGTGCTGTGATTGCGAGGTCCGTGCCCGGCTGAGGGAGATCTATGTTGAATCAGGTACTTTTTGTTGAGAGGTCTGAGTCTGACTGAGGGAGACCTACGTGAACTTTTGATGCCTTGAGAGGTCCGAGCTCGACAGAGGGAGACCTATGTGAACTTTTGTTGAACTGAAAATGAGTGACTTTAACGTGGAAGGCCAAGAGGGCCTCACCCCACGTTTTGAACTGGCTTTTTGATAACCTGAGCCAGAGTGTGTCATGCTGTCTATGTGGGCCGCCTTACTCAATGCTGTCCAATGTGGGGAGGCGCGCTGACTCAGCCACCTTGATCCTTTATATTATAAATAATCTCTTATCCAAGCAGATCGCTGCGGAACCTTCGGAGCTCAATTGACCCAACTGGTCACGGATACTAACCAGCCGAACACCTGCCTTCACCCACACAGAAATTTGCAAGGATATTTCTATACAACCTACTGCCTTGATAAAAACCTTTGGTTGAAACACGTGTCGGCACTCAAATCCTAAGCATGTAACCTCATGACTTGCATATAGAACAACGTACGCACCAGGATGTATGTCACATTAGTGACAATCAAGGCCAACCAATGAAACGTTTGTCACACAAGGATACAACCAAATAAAAATCAACATCTGTACTAAACCCTACAAGTGTCCTACATTATTGAAAATGAAAATACTGCAATGACATATGACAACGGGTTGTCACCCTATCCAGCGCCAACGTACCAAAGCGTCCCAATCCAAGCAACAAACATAGACCCTTTATATTATAACATTGGGGGTCATTACGAGGTAGGAGGTAACCATGCCGCTAATAGCGGCATGGCTACCCCCTTACCGGGTACCGGGTTCCTTGAATGAGGAATTACCGGGCCATTCCGACCTAGGAGGGCCCGGTAATGTCTCATTCAAGGAACCCGGACCCGGTACATCCCCATTCCCATTCAAGCCCCCATAGGGCTCAATGGTAATGGGGAGCATGCTAACAACGGGCCCATTAATAACGGGCCCGTTGTTAGCATGCTGGGCTTCTCGCGGGACCCACTAAGGCCGCCTGGTAAAACCAGGCAATCTTAGCGGGTCCCGCCAGCAGAACTCGTAATGAGGCGCTAAGGGGTTGATGGCTCCGGCACCTTTACCGGCGCCGTTAACCCCTTACCGCCAAGGTCGTAATGACCTCCATTGACTTTGCTTTGCATACACATTCCCCTTTACACATTTTCTGTATAAGAGATAGGGCAGGCATTCGTTTTTTTTTTCAGTATAGGCCATTTTGATATGACATGGACTGACTAGGACTGTGTTTTCTTTATTATTTGATGGTAGAGACAACTCTCATCGTAGCTATAGGGCACAGTAGGAGTTTTCCAAACCCCAACAATTTAATACATATTTTGAAACTTCTAGCTCTTGTGTCAGTGTGATACGTGTGATATTATGCCTCGCTTACAGCCCTGTGAATGGTCTAATTTTGTGTTATGTATGCACCCAGGAAATAATGTAAATGCCAATTTATGAACTTACTTGTTTTTAGCTTATGTGGTATTGGCATCATGGAAGGATACACAGACAGCAGATTCAAAGTTGAACAAAATTTTATTGAAGAAAATCGGAATAAGGACTATCCTGCCCTAAATTGAGGTGGGATTTTCCTACCTAAAGAAAACTAGGGAAAGTCTGTGTCAGTTTGTTCAACGGGAAATCTGTCTGTGTCCAAAAATCCTATGCTTGCCATCACAACTAATACAAAACAATATATAGAGATGTGAACCATTAACTCAATGAGGTTCCAAACATAACATTTTGAGATATTTCAAGCCCAAGCTTACTCTTCAACTTCTTTCCCCCAAATGTCAATAAGTTCATTTATAATGTTCAATTTAACTTTGTAGGGGTTTGAAGGAATAGAGTTCCACACTTTTGTAAAGATCAGGGTGCCCTTCCCAAAGTTTAATAAAGTTCCAGGAGACAAGACTCAAATGTAACACAAACAGAAATGTCTTGAAGCTTTGCTTTTCAACTGGATTTTCCACAAATATGTATAACCCTGTATTCTCTTCCGAAGCCTAACGTTCACCACTCTTGGCTCTCTCTCTTTCACCACAATAAACTTCCTTGTTAGCTCAAAGGCGTTCACTGGTCTCAGCACAGTTTTAGACCACACAGTCCACCCATTACAGGTCAACCAGGAACTAATATATCTCCTTGAAAAGTTCCATATTCAGCCAAACAAGTATTTTCTCAAATGTGGTTCTTTGACTTTCGCATACCAGTGGTCTCTCAACTTTGCCTTCAACTTTGCACCCAAGATCGTTCATTCGCCTTAACTTTGCATTGGCTTGCAGTTCATTGGGCTATGATGTAACAAGATTGTTCTTTCCTTTCACTTTGATTCAATGGGTATATGTTTTGTCTATTCCATTCAGTTCAATGGTTAATATGTGCCTTTTTGCTTATTTCTTCTTATTCAGTATTCATTAAATGCATCTTTGCTTAGTTCATTTCATTCGATATTCCAAAAATGCTGCTTTCTTTGTTTAATTCAATTCGATATTCACTGAACACCACTATGCTTCTTTCATTCAGTTTGTTATTTGTTATAAGCAGCTTTGCTTCTTTCATTTAAGTCAGTATTCAATAGATGTAATGTTGTTGCTTAAACACAACTGTGCTTCCTTCATTCAGTCTGATATTTGATTAGACTGCTATTAAATGTACGGCTTTTCAGAGCACCCTTGTGGTTTAAGTGTTCCAGACACTTACCTGGACTGTGTTGCTCCTTGTAACAACTTCTCCCCCTTTTCAGGAAAGCCTGATCGCCAGGCACTTTAAACATCCTTCTTGGGCCCTCGTGTGCAGCGGGACCATGGCTCTTCGGCAGTGCCTGCTGGGCACTTTTCTTTCCGTGGGGTATCCGTCGCCCACTGTCACTCCAGCAGGACTCCCAGGACCTCTGTTGGCTTTCCAGTGTTTCGGGCTCCCTCTCTCCCACACAGATGCTTCTGCTGTGTCCTTCTCTATTCCGGCCTCTTCTTACTGCGGCAGCATTCCACCTCTTATACACCTGTTGCCAGTGATGGGCTGCAGATGTTCCTCATTACAGGCTGCCTGACTCTCAATACAGGGAAGTGCCTGACCGCTCATCTTCTCCGTCCCAGTACCAAAGTGGTGAGAGTACCTGTTGTCTTTCCCTGTCAGTTGCTTCTTCTTCGTCTCAGTACTTTTAGGGGAAAATGTACTGTTCATAACTCTTAGTTGTTTCTTTTTTATTTTTTCTTCCAAACTTTATTTCTTATTTTCAACAAGAAAGAAACATATCAAGTACAAAGCAAATGTTACTAGGCCAACAGGCTATCATCCAAGTAACAACATAAACCTGAATCAAAGAAAACAATAACCTCGAAATGCATATTAACCGCAATACATTTAAAAACGTAGCCATGAGCGGTGGCCTGACATTCCCAAACATAACAGACAACACAAAACAAGAGAACATAACAACACAAGCACCCCCCCAAAACGTATCCATTAGACGTGATGCAAACCCATTCTATTACACAATTCCGATCAAGATGGTTTACCCATAGAAATCATTGAAATTCCCCCATTGTTCATCATAACGTGCTTCTTTGCATTGCTTATAAAACATAGTCTTCTCATATTTAGATAGAACTTGCACATCTAAAATCCAATCCTCTACTGTTGGTTTCTTTCTTGTCTTCCAGACCTTTAATATCTGTTTAGTATCTACTAACAGAACTTTGGCAATCCAACACGATATTACCCAATCATATTTGCAACCATTCCTTGGTAATTGCAAAATGATTTCTAATGGATTCCGTGGATAGGTGATGCCCCAAACCTGGTCAATCCTATCAACCACATCTCTCCAGAAATGTGTCACTCTTTCACAACTCCACAACATATGAAGCAAACTACCCCTCTCTTTCCCACAACCCCAACAACTGTCACCATCCACCATTCCTAAAGCATACATACGGGCTGGGGTCCAATCGGTTCTACTCAATATTCTCTGATGAATGTAAGTTGTTTCTTAATACTGTAATGTATTCCACAAGGGGAATAAGGAGGACAGGTCTTACAATTACCCAAAAAGATCAGAGAATGGTTTGTCTGGCTATTACGAGGATAAGGGGGATATTGAGCCTTGCCCCAAGATATCTCATCTACTGTCTTTTTCTCCCTTTTGCCTTACATGACTGGGATAAGAATATCTCCTGCCCTCCTCAGGGATAACGGAACATGATTAACACAATCCTATACCTACTTCTGGGATAGGGGTTTCCTTCGGCAAGGAGGATGTGGAATACTGTGCCTTACTTAAAGGTATCCCATCTCCAATCCCCAAATACCCTCTATCCAGGTGATCCTCCCTTGCTTGTCCACCCCAAGGGACAGGCTCCAAAAGCATTGGCTTTTCCCTGGCCACCTGCGCAGAGGATACAGGGGGAGTAGATGTTGTATGTGTACTTGTAGAAGTTTATTGTCTTTAGGTTGGTACATCAATAGGGTGGGCAAGCATCCATGCATTGGGAAGGTTGTGTACATAGTTATGTAGGGGGCAATGTGTACATAGTTATGCAAGGGGAATGTGCATAGTTGGTGTTAGCTTTGTTACTGTAGCACTATCATAATGGCACTGCCCGCATGTCTTTATGTGCATTCTTTAATGGAGCACTGTCACATGTACCTTCTAGTTCTGGGTGGAATGTTAGGTTTTGAAGCAGAGGGCTGTTCAGATTTGTTGGAGTGGTTTAGGGCTGCTGTGGCTCTCAGAAATAAAACAATTATACGTCTCACCTGCGTCCTGGTGATCCTTGAACTTAATAGTGAACGTGGGAAAACCCTCAGGTTTCTCACATTTACTACCACCTGTCATGAAATGGTATGTCTGTATTATAATTAATGAATGAAAATTAATAGACATTTACAAAACAATTACTTTTTAATTCTACTACCATGCTGTCTATGAATGTCATCTCTTTAATGACATAGGGATCACAATCCAAACAGAGCACACAGGTGATTGCACGTGAACCAACCTAGTTTGGCTTTTATGCAGTGATATAAGATCTAAGGACATGGGAAAACATATTAAGCCTAGCCATTAGTCATTTGAAGCACTTTTGAACATTATCCTGGGCAATTGTCATAGGGGGAGAGCTGTGAGAACTATAAATATATATATATATATGTTGTGATCAAGCGGCAGGAAAAGCCGCGAAACGCGTTAACGTTTCCAACGCGCACATTTTTGCACTTTGGGGAGCCTTAATTTAATGGCTTTTTTAATATGTTTGTGCCGTCCTGTAAGGCATTAATAAAGATTATCTTTTAACACGAACTGGATGTCCGGACCAACTGTTTTGGAGGATTGAAGAGTGCTGCTCAATTTTACCTGATTGCATCAGTGTGAAGAGAAAAAGATATATATATATATATATATATATATATATATATATATATATATATATATATATATATATATATATGATATTAGGCTCCCCATCAGTAAATAGTCTCATGGGACCTTATGGTATTGTTATAACAAGAGCCAATCGTAACCATGAGATGGGGTTGCCGAAGTTGGCAGACCATGCAAGCTGTAGCACATGCCACCACAGTTGTTGGCTTTTCATAGCACTGTAAATTACATATGCCCCTATTACCCAATGCATCGATACTCCATTTATCAACCCAGTAAGGGGTGAAAGGGATGAACCAGCTCTACTGGTGTTTGAACTGGTGACCTGCAAGTTTAACACATGTAGTACCAACTCACTGAGCTATCTACAAAGTGGTCAGCACTGATTCTGATCGAGAGTTGCTGTTTGGTGAAGGGCAGATGCCTCTCTTTTAATGTACACATAGAGATGTTTACTTTCTTTAGGTGAAAATGAAACATTACTAGCATAAGTATCACTAGCATAACCTTTCTAATTTGGCACGTTTAACCCTTTTGTATGTATTGTTATATTTTCTACTAGCAGAAAGTACCCGTACTCCACACGGGTTCTATAGACAGACATGACAACACTCATCAATTGTTGAAAATAAATGATCCTGTAGGTTGCTGTTCAGAGTCGCTTATCGCTTGATATCCTTTGCACTCTGAAGTAAACTGCACAGAGAATGGGTGCGTGTGGCTGACTGACCTAACCCAGAGCAGACTTGGAGGGGAGGCAAGAGTTGGTGTGCTGCAGCATACTGGGACCTTCTGTGTGCTCTCCCACCTGTCACCTCACCCTGGCGTGGGTCAGTGCATTGCGATCAGATGTCTAAAACAGTGCCTTCTAGTGCCTTGAAATGTGGTTTTCAACCTATGCATTTTGTTCCTTGCGTCGAGGCGCGTAAAATTTGCTTTTTCCAGTCCTACGACCACATTGATGTTTCGCCAATTTTATGCAATCGTCTCATGTGTGAAGGGGCTGAAATCCAGGCAAAGGGATGGGGTGCCCAAATGTCATGTAGACAGTAATTTCCAGAAGGTCCTAACGGGTAACTATGCAACATTTGGTGCAGATTGATGGAACGTTGTGGAATTGTATAAGGAACAAACTAACAGATTTTCTGCTGTGTATATATATAGAAATATTTATCTGATACAGGTACTCTTGTAAGGCCTTAGGGGTCGCATTTCTCTCAGTGTAGAGTAAATATAAAAATTACAGGATACCACAACGTATTTGAAGAAGTACAATGAAATGTAACTCATGGCGGCTTTGAAATGTGATTACTGCAAATTATTTATTGGGAGACTCCCCGCAGCCCTCCCCACAGATCCCCCATGTGTAATTCATACCCCTACCACACTTACGATCTATATTTTCAACAAAAAGTGCTAAAAATCGACATTTTCAGCTTTGCAGTAATGGGATTTGACATTTTTGATGGATACCCATTGAAACACTATGAAAAAAAACAGATTTTCTTCTAGATGCAGTTAAGATCTATATGCTCATGAAGCCACCACCAAACAATTAAAAAGCACCAACACGACACCATTTAACTAGATAGAATCATCAAAACTTTACTGGAAAAACATCCGATTTGTTTGTTGCACCTGAAAGTACCTTGTTTTTCCTGTCTAGGTTTGGGACTCATATCTCTGGAGGTGATACTATATCACGATGCCTGAGGATCAACAACCCTAGCCCTTTTGGTAAGCACATTTCTAAAATTATTTTGTTACATTGTGCTTGTTGAAGGAACACATATAATGTACCTGTTTTTCTAAAGAAAAAGATATATGCTATAATTTGACTGGTCTTGTAACGCGCTTGGCACTTTTTGAAAGATGGTATATTTAACTATATATACGCTCTTTTTAAAGAATGTATATATACACCAGAAGCACTCTCCAATAGGTACAGGGGGGATTAGTAACAGCAAGCTAAAAGCAAGTAAGCAGCTATTGAGCATTTGAAAGTCAATAAAGACATCTCTGACAAAGCTGCCAGAGTAATGAACGGTGCTTCATGAGGAGGCATGAATACCTTACCACCACCTCTCTTCATTAGGTCATAGAGGATAGTTTCTGGATCTTCACTTTGACAGGAAAACCTTATTTGAACTGTCAACGAATTATGTGGTAAACGATATGCAAAGCAAGAGAGATACAGGCCTACGTTAATGTCTGTAACTGCTCTTTCACACATGAACCAAAGGATTCTGTTTGACTTTTCAGAGGGGATGCGCCCCCTATCGGCTCAGATTGTCATTAAGTAACATGCATCCCTGGTAGAAGGGAAGACTCTCTCAATTTCTACCCCAGTGGCAGCTTCTGAATCAAAAACAGTGGATTCTCAATGTCATCAGTCAAAGCTACCCACTGGCACTTCCTGCTACCCATCCTGTTTTGCCTGCAAAGCTGCAAACAACATCACCCAATCTCCTGCAAGAAACGTCATGTGTTTATTTATTTATTTATTGCATTTTTTGTTCGCGCCCAGGACCCAGGGGTATCACGGCGCTAGATTACATACATGATGATGCATGAGAAAGTACAGAGTTACAGTTTCAGGAATTCACATTGGGTTCGAGTCATGAGTATTTGTTAAACAGAATGGTTTTGATTTGTTTGCGGAACTCCTGGTAGGAAGGTTAGTTTCTGATGGAAGGGGAAGCATGTTCCACAGTGTGGGTGCGATGATGGTGAAACTTGACCCCCCCCCCTCAATCTTTTCCTGGTGAACCTAGGGGTGGTTAGTGAGATGGAGGAGGCGGAGCGCAGGCTGCACAGGTTAGGTCGTTGGGAGGGGCAGTGTTGTGGAGGCATCAGTGACTGGTGGATAGAACTTTGAGTTCAATGCAGGCTTGAATGGGGAGCCAGTGAGCTTCGTGTCTGATTAGGGAGATGTGCTCTGAGCGTTTGAGGCCCCATACTCCTCTGAGCACGTTATTATGTGTTAACTGTAGTTTTTTTAGATTTCTAGAGGACGTGCCTGCCGGATGGCATTGCAATAGTCTAGCTTGCTGCCAATGGTAGCTCTTGCTAGGGTGAGACAATTGCTAGGGGTGAGGAACTTTCTGGAGAGATTGAGGAGTTTAGTTGGGTATGCTGCGGAGGAGACAACCGCATTCACATGTCTGTTAATGTTGAGTTCTGCATCAAGGTAGACTTCTAGTGTTTTGACATGAGGGGAAACCGGGATGCTGTTCCCGTCTATGAGAAAGGAGGTGTAGGCAGGGTCTAGGTGTTTGAGGAGGTGAGGAGAGCCTACAATGAGCGCTCCATTTTATCGTCATTCAGGCAGAGGTGGTGGTTTGCCATGCAGACCTGAATGTTGTTGTAGATGCGGTTGATGTTGGCAAAGTCAAACTCATAGGAGCCCATGAGTTTGAGGAGAATCTGGGTGTCGTCATTAAAGTTTGTTTATGGGATATTAAGAATGTCAAGGTCGATCAAATAGGTCCTTGGTATATGTGTTATAAAACGTGGGGGAGAGGCAAGAGCTGTGTGGGACACCGTATGGAACGGGGATGGGGTCTGCCACTTCGATTCCTGTGAAGAACTTGGAGGTTCGGTCGCTCAGGAAGGATTTTACCCATTTGGCAGCTTCGGGAGAGAGGTTGAAGGAGGTGGCGAGGCAGTGGCAGAGGATGTCATGGTCAACAAGGTTGAAGGCTGCTGAGAGGTCAAGCAGCATGAAGATGGTGAGGTCACTGCTATGGCGCAGGTGCTCGAGTTGGATCTTAAGATCAAGGAGGGGGTGGATTCGGTGCTCTGCCTTGGTCTGATTGCAGATTGTGTACTTGTAATGGGAGCGATAGAATTGTTTCCAGTGACAAATGAATAATTGGGCTAATAATTATATCATCAAATATTTCTTAAAACAGTACAGCATTAGTCATTATTATCCTTTCTAAGTCTGATTAATCCTGTTTGGATAAAACTCTACTTATATAATCTACCAGTAATTGTCCATCGTAAATTATCAATCCTGTTTTACAAGCAGGTCGCCTGTCTCGAACCTCCAATATTTCAAAATTGCATTACTACACATAGTTTACAATTTCCATTTTTCATTCTAAGGAAAACTATTATGCTTTATTCTGGTTTTCCCTTTGTGTCAAAAAGAGGTGTTACACTCTACTTGTAAATATGTTTACATAACTGTTTTATGTTATGTGAGGCTTTGTAGCTGTTATGATTTGCTATATACATATTCAGTTAAAAACCATTGTTAAAGGGACGTTATGGTTCAGTTGCCCTAATAAAAACCTAGCAAATTCAGTGCAAAAACGTTAAGTGGACGTTATAGTTACTTGCACTAATAGCAACCCATCCATATTATAGTTACAAGTTAAACCGAAAACCCCCAGAAATGTGCCAGTTATGGTAAGCTAAGCAACCATAACTCGCGCCACCACTGTGCACTGTGAAGACTAACACCCATGACATCAAAGATGACATCACAAATGTCATTGATGACATCACTGATGACAACACATGTCTGTCTCCCTCTTTTCCTATTCACTGATATATCTAGGCCAGGTGGTTTTCTTCACTGACAGTCAGGAACTAAAAATTCAAAAGGTACTATATTTGTAGACCTTACCCTTTTCATATGTTCTTACACTACTTTCCTTAGGGTTCAGTCACATCATATGATACATATACATAGGGGAAGAAGCAAGCCTGAAACACAGGAATCATTTCTGTGCATGAAGATAATCAGTTAGGTTATGAACACTTTCGGATAAAACTGCTGCATTTTTGCTTACCTTACTTTCCCTGTATATGCTCATATTTGTATGCGTTGTTATCGCTTTGTTTTCTGTGTAGTAGTACAATTATGTAGTAAGTGAGGCATTGTTAGCTACTTATTACATGTTTCACAGTGCGCAAAACTCTGAAACGAAAGCATTCATCATTTTACTATCCAACATAGCAAGATTTTGAATATTGCACCTCTATGGTGCATGCTGCAGACAATACCTACGTTTCTACATGAGTAGGTTAATGTACTGGAAATAACTCTGTAATGCAATGGTGTTTATAGCAATGCATTGCTTAATGAACTATGTATCTCATGATAGTTCTCCCAATAACCTCTGATAGTTTTCTGCCAACATTATAATGACAATCCCTTGTGGAGGCTTTTCATGAAAACTAAATGCACATGTGATGTCATCAGTGATGTCATCAATGGCATTTGTGATGTCATCATTGATGTCATGGGTGTTAGTCCTAGCAGTGCACAGTGGTTAACTTAACCAGAATGTCCCTTTTAACAAATTTTTTTCAATGAATTTCATTGGTTTTTACCAGTACATGCTCTTTACCTACAACTTACTAATATCATACCTACCCCAATATAGCAACACTTCTGTCCAATTTACAATGTTTCATCTTAAAGCTCTGCCATACCTCACCTGCTAGCATCATTTTTAACACTTCTATATACTTTTTGCAACATTTTCCACTGTTTTTGCATCCGTCGACATTCATGAACGTCCAATGTCTTCACAGACCTTTCCGGACAGTGCCACGTGATCATGCACTCGCACGCAGCATGATGACGTGTCTGCGAAGGCGTCCACACTTCGCAATCGTGTCCATGCTTCGAGAACTGTTTGGAACTGCACTTTATGACTGATCTAGGAACATTCAAGCTCAAAATTTACCTTCTGCACAGCTTCTACACCTATACTTACTCATTATCCATTAACAATCTAGTACAACGCACATACTTGGAAGAATATTAGCAAAACTCCTTTTTCTCTTAAAAATTGCATCAGTTATTGCCATCCCTCCTCCTCAAGAGCCACCACCACCTGCTGGAGGACCTACACAACATAAAAAGCGCAGTACTTCCAAAGACAATGAAGAGGACCAAGAAGATGAGGTAGAGGAAGTGGCTACCTCTAGCATCCAGAGAGAATCATGGGTGTGGCAGTTCTTTACCACTGTTGGGAGTGTACCAAAGGCTAAAGCTACCAAAGTGAAATGCACTGAGTGCAACTTTGTACTCCGGGACCACCTCCATGCGCTGCCACACCAAATCCAACCACTGCAATGCTCTCCGAAAGGTTGTTCCTTTCTCAGCAAGTAGTAGGCTGTCTTCCTCCACCTCATCTTCCTCAACCAATACTGTAAACACACAGCCTACCTCTGGGGTACACAAAATCCCACCAGCTACCTTGCAAGCAATAAAAGAGGCTTTTGATCCATATCTTTGGAAGACAACAGTCCTCTGTAATTTCGACGTGCGTTTGAAGCTGTAATCAAGGAGCATGAGAAACACTGCCCACTACCTTCGAAGTAACAAACACGCAACATCTTCCCCTGTCCACCCGCCCCTCCATATTAGTGCTTGGTGCCTCTTCCCTCATTTCCCTCCTCACCATACGTGCTAACCTCTCCTGCAAACATTTTTTTTTTAACAACAAAAGGAAGGTCCCTTTAGGAACCACCTTTCACAGTTAAAAAATAAAACAAAAAAAAATCTTAGACTCCTTCTACTTTACATTTCTCAGTAAAGTACATTTGTATTTGTATTTTATTAAATTTATATAGCACTTTAATCCAAAGTGCTTTGCATGAGAACAAGAAGAAATACAACAAGCATGAAATGGCAATTGAATCACGACTCAAAAACAGTACAAGGAGCAATTTACATTATTGCTGAGGTAAG
Source organism: Ambystoma mexicanum (assembly GCF_040938575.1). Lineage (NCBI taxonomy): Eukaryota > Metazoa > Chordata > Amphibia > Caudata > Ambystomatidae > Ambystoma > Ambystoma mexicanum. The sequence goes on along the minus strand of NC_090924.1, from coordinate 539,631,015 downwards.
GAGGGAGTGGAGAGGGACAGAGGAGTGAGAGGGAATGGGAGGTATGAGTGGAGGTCTAAGCAGAAGTAAGAAGGGGGGCGAGAGGGTGTGAGGAAGAAGAGAGGGAAGATTAAGACTAGATTAGAGCAGGAGGTAGGGCAGAAGGGAGTAGAGAGGAAGGAGATGGTATAGAGGTAAAGGAGGAGGAGGTGAGGCATGGGGGGTGGGAGATGTAGGAGAGGAAGTGAGAGGTGTTGGGGGGGGGGGGAATGGAAAAGGTAAGATTTTAGAGAAGACCGAAGCGGATGGGGAGGTGGAGGCGGTTCCAGTGGAACGGAGCAAGGAGTTGGAAAGAGCGGAAGTGGGAGGGGGCACACGGAGGTGGAGGAGGAGAGAGTAGGAAAAGATCAGTAGAGCGAAGAGAACGAGAAGGGGAGTAGAGAGTAAGAAGGTAGGAAAGGTGAGGGGGGGAAAGACCATGGAGGGATTTGAAGACAAGACAGAGGAACTTGAATTTAAGCTGGGAGTGAAAAGAAAGTCAGCCTAGAGAGGTGAGAGAAGAGGAGATGGAGTCAAAAGGTGAGAGAAGGAAGAGGGAGCAGATGGCGGAGTGGTAGACGGATTTTAGTCGGGAGAGGTGAGAGGAGGGGAGTCTGAAGAACAGGGAGGAACAGTAGATAAGTCTGGAGAAGATGAGGGAGGTAATTAAGTGTTTAGTAACATGAAAGGTTAGGAGGGGTCGAATTTTACAAATGTTATAAAGATGAATACATAGACTCACTACGTTTTTCCAACATTTCCATTAGCATTTTGTGTTATGCTAATGCGAATAATGTGACGTTCATCCCCCGTTGCAGGGACCAGAACAGGGGATAACAGCATGCCAGCCTAAGTTATTGGCCCAAGCGAAGTGTCTGTGTGTGCCCTCTGATTAGGGAGATGTGCTCGGACGCATTTCTCGTCTGCGGGCTTCGGCACGTTATATATAAATAAATAATGAGGGTTCCGGACCATTATCCTTCATTGCAGCCCCTGCAATGGGGGATAAAGGCCATTAGCACCCCTGGTTCCCAAAGCGGGAACCCGGGATGCTAAAAAATAGATTTTTCTTCCTACCCGCTGTAGGAATGAAGGATTTTCCAAGATGTCCACCATGGAACGAGAAGGCGGGGCTCCGTACAGAGACCCTCTTCCCTTTCCATGGCAGCCTGCAGAACCCTATGACCATATTACCATGAGCACATTTTTTTCCCTTTCAAACCTGTCCTACCTTCGATAACTTTACCACATAGCCGATCCCAGGTGCACATGGCCACTTTAACACTATTTTACGTTCCTCGCGGTCATGGCCAATAGCCAGATTGTCTGCGTCATGACCTTATACCATGACACGGACAATCTGGCCACTGCCCATGGCCACAGGCTATACATCAGTCACCAAAGGTATATCACTATTTTTTGTACCTACATTATGACACTTGTCAAAAAATAAAACACTGGCACATTTGCAAAAATCCTTGCCAATGCTCCTTACACGAGTTTGCTTGAAATCCACCCATGTTTTATTTTTTCAAAAGTGTCAACATTTATGTACATACAATAGTCATATAACTTAGCCCCCACTTGACAAAATCCATTCAGTCTTTACACAAACATTGAAGGTTGGGTCTATAATCTTTCTCAAAACTTTTGTCCACATTCGTCAAACGGCAACAAAGTTATAAGCTATCTAAAAATGCTTCGCCACTCTTGAGGAAATCCCACCAAACTTTAGAAAAACATTTATATCTTGATCTAAAATCTTTTTGCAAACCTTTGTGTAGATTTGTAAAATAGCACCACATTTGTAAACTTTTATATTGTTTTGGGACTCCCCTCTAATTTTGCCCCCTCTTGACAGAATCCCACCAAACCTTGCAAAACCATGTATATCTAGATCCAAAATCTTTTTGCCAACTGTTGTGCAGATTCGTCAAATGGCACCACATTTATAAGCCTTTACAATATTTTGGGATCCCACCTCTAATATTGCCCTCTCCTCACAGAATCCCACTGAACTTTGCAAAACCATTCAGAATTAGGTCTAGGATAAAATTCCAAAATGACATGCAGTTTCATTGAGTGGCACCAAAGATATAAGCCATCCAAAAACTGCTTTTCACCAACCCTGTAACGCAGAAATGGGCACAGATGTCCTATGACATCTGAAGTGTCTGCGAATACCACAGGACAGGCCCAGGACATCTGGAGTGTTCGTGGACTTTTGGGGATTAAAACCACCCTTTTTTTGGCTTCTTATGGCCATATTGATTGATATTTTATTTATATCGCGCTCGTACACAAGTGTTTCAGAGCGCGACAAGGCAAGGGAGGGGAACAGGGGAGAACAAAACCGTGATCTTACTAGGCCCAGTGACATTGAGAACGTTCAAGTGCATGGGAGACGGGGGAGGGGAAAAGTGCATGGAAAGGGGGAGAAGTGGAAAGTGCGAACCAGAGGAGAAACAGATAAATAACAATAAATAAATAATAAAGGCAACAAACAGTGGTAATGCAGCCAGCAATTTGCAAGTGCAAGGTTTAAGGCAGCAGACAGGATAGGTCTGATAAGTGCAGGAAGAAAAAGCGGGGGCTGTATGGGTACAGATACAGACCCCAGTGCAATTGGTGGCCCGGAGACAGTGCGGGAGGGTGGCAGGATGAGCAGGTACCTGGGCCTGAAGGACAGAGGGTGGCCAGGTGCACGGTGCCAAGAGAGAACAGATCAGCAGGGGAGAGGGGGAGCGAAGGCAGAAGAAAAGAGGAAGGTCTTGAGGTGCTTCCGGAGATGGTTCTCCTAAAGTTTTAGAGTGGCAGGGAGGCTGTTCCGGAGGGAGGCCCCAGCCGAAGACAAGAAATCTACCCCCAGCTCGTTTCTTAGAAAAACGACTGACCCTGAGGGAGTTGGAGGTAGAGGAGCGAAGAGCTCGAGAGGGGAGGTATTTGCGGAGGGATAGCTAAAGGTATTTTGGACCCAGGCCCCAGAAAGCCTTGTGGACAATGCAGAGGGTTTTGAATTTAATCCTTGCATCCACTGGGAGCCAGTGGAGTGATTTCAGAGCTGGAGAGATACGATCCCAGGGCTTGAGGCCAAGGACATGTCTCGCAGTCCTGTTCTGGATTAGTTGCAGAGGGCGGAGAGTAGAGGCAGGTAGATTTAGAAAGAGGCTGTTACAATAGTCCAAGCTAGAGAGAACCAGAGCTTGGGATACCATGAGCTTCTGGGGGAAGGAGAGGAAAGGCAGAGTACCTCTGAGGAGGTGCAGTCGGAAATTTGACTTTTTAGAGACCTCAGAGATGTGGGCAGAGAAGGAAAGGGTGGAATCAAAGGTGACCCCCAGGTTCTTAGTCTCGCAGGTGGGGGTAGGAGGAGGGCCAAGGGAGGCCGGCCAGAGAGTGAGGGGAAAGGATGGTGAAGGTGTGCCGATGAGGAGGATCTCTGTCTTGCTGGCATTCAGACAAAGATCATTGGTGGCATACCAATCTTGAATGGCAGTTAGGCAATCAGAGATGAGAGAGGGAGAGGAGGTGGCAGAGGGCAGCCTGAAAATGAGTTGAGTGTCGTCGCGTAGCACTGGAAATTTGAGCAGAAAATGGCAATGCAGTGGGCGAGAGTTGCCAGGTATTGGTTGAAAATCCAGGGTGAGAAGTTAGACCCCAGGGGAACACCACAGGTCGAGAGGAAGATAGATGAAAGGAAGGACCCAATTGGACCTGGGAGGGTCGATCTGAGAGGAAAGAGGTCACCCAGGCCAGAGCCTGATCAGTGATACCCAGGTTTTCACGGAGACGGTTAAGCAGGATGGTATGGTTGACCGTGTCGAAGTCAGAAGAGAGATCGTGGAGGATGAGGACAGAGGAAATGTTAGAGTCAAGGTTGGAGAGCAGATCTTCACGGATGTTCAGGAGAGCAATTTCCGTGTTTCTGGCAGCTCTGAAGCCAGACTGGTGGTCATGGAGACAGCCAACAGAATTGGAATGAAGGTTAAACTGAGAGATGGCCAACTTTTCCAGGAGTTTGCCAAGAAAGGGAGTAATGGAAATTGGGCGATAGTTAGCTGGACAAGAAGGATCAGCTGTGGGTTTCTTGAGAAGAGGATGCACAAAGGAGTGCTTCAGAGGGGAGGGGAAGGATCCAGAGGCAATCTTCACTCCCCACATTCCCAGAGATAGTTTTTTGATTTTGACAAGTGCAATGTTGCATTTTTTTTTCCTCTGTCGCGGTGTCCGCGGACACTGGCAAAAGTCAACGAATCCAACATGGCGTGCGTTTCAGGAAAACTGATAAATTTCACGTTTTTCTCCATCCAATCAGCGGGTGCGCCCGATGTCCACGGACTTCACGTCGCCCGATTGGCCAATCAGATGACAATCCACGGACCGAACAGGGAAATGGGTCCGCAGAGCGGAGCCAGATATCACACATTTGTTTGACTTATGTTTAGCTCATTTTAAAGAAAACTCCTGGATGGATTTACACCAAATTTACAAAAGCACGCTTTCGAGACCAAGTTGCCTCTCCTGCCCCAAATTTGGTGAAAATCCGTCCAGCGGTTTGGGCTGTGGGCGTGAGCAAAGTTTTTTCCCATTATATCTATGGAAAAAAAAGAATTTTGGGACCGCCCCTATAACTTTGCCCCCCCGCCCCCTTTGCAAAGTTTGGTGAGGATTCGTCCAAGGGGAGCAAAGTTATAAACCGGCCAAAAAGTGCTCTTGCTATGGGTTTAGCAATATAACCATAACTACTGGGCTGCTACCACCGAAAGAGAAATTATCTTGTGGGACATGATCTGTTAATAGGGAGGTTGTTCCATTGACAAGTTGCTTGAAATAATAGGTAGAAGAGGGGTTGGGCACTAGGTGCTGAATCTACTTGCGCAGCACTGGGATAATTCTTGTGTGCTATATGTAAGTGAATTATAGTTTGAAGGGATTGTGTCCTCCGACGTATTCCTTATCTATGATCTTTGTATCTCCAGCTTGCTGGCCTCGGAAAAAATGTTTCCCAGTAGAGGGCGCTGTGCGTCGACGTCCGTCGAGTAGGTGCTCCTCGACGGCCACTGTATCAACGCCAATGTCATCATGCCTATAAATGGCCACGCGCAGCGTCCGTTGCTCAGTTCCGTTTTTCCGCACTTCGTGTGCCTCGGAATACCGTTGCTCAGTTCATCAGTCGATATATATTCATATTTCCTCGAGAAAACCGACTCGTACTCAATGGCTTCCTCCTCCGACCCGACGAGTCCTCGGTCCGGTTTCAAAAAATGCCGAGACTGTGGGAAGAAAATGTCGTTGACGGATCCTCACAGGATCTGTTTGTGGTGTCTGGGAGTCGAACACCAGTGTTCGGAGTGTGAGGAATGCCTATCCATGACGGCGAAAGCCTTGAAGGAGCGTAAGGGGAAGCTCGAGAGAGGTAAGTCAATTTTAACTTCCTCGAAAGTTTCCACGGTAGAGTCGAGACATTCGTCTCCTCACCGTCGAAAGCATTCTCGGTCTAGGTCTCGAAGTGGCTCCCACCACTCGTCGAGGTCTAGACACTCGAAAAAAAGACGAAGAAGATCCCCTTTATCGTCGTCTTCTAGTTCCCCTGAAAGAGTAAATTGCCCCACTAAGCACAGCTCTCAAGCTGAGTCGGAGGAATTCAGAAAAAAGATGCTAAGTGTCTTCGTCCCCCTCGAAGTCAGCTGAGGGTGATACCCCGGGTGACAAGCCCAAAAAATCTAAGCGCCATGAGCCATCGGGAAGTAAAGCATCTTCGACGCATTGTCGAAAGCCCCTTCGAAGCATAGATCGGCGCCATCGACGCCGTTATCGAAGGGTTCTTCGACGCATCCTTCGATCGAGTCGACGCCGACATCGACACCGATAAAAGAAAGACCCACGGCTACTCCACAGCCAACGGTTACTTCGAGAGCCTCCGACACGACGTCGAGAACGTCGTCGACATCCTCGAGCAGGATTCCTATCCTCTCGAGTTCGTCGAGGCCTCTTCCAGTTTTCTCGACGCCTTTGTCGGCGCCTTCGAGGATTTTTACATCGGCGTCGATGACATCGACCTTTTCAAGGCCACTGATGATGCTCCCCCTGCCTTAGAGATGGGTTTTATACCATTTCACAGACCAGAGCATCCCCCCTTAACTTCTATTTTTGAAGAAAGGGAAGATTCTGATCAAGAAAGGCCTTTTGGGCTGCAGAGGACCACATTACCTGAACCAGAGACTTTTGCCTCTGAGGAAAGAAGGTTGAAAGACCTTCAGGATGCATTATAGGAAGCAAGTGGCCTAGACACTTCCCCAGAAGTGGAATTTGTCAAACCAGACCCAGGGGAACATGCTGATACCCCTTATAGAACCCTAATGTCAAGGATTATGGAGTTCATGGGTTGGTCTGCGCCTTCACCTGTTTTTCAACAGGATGACCTCACAGATATTCTGGATAAAGGTCCACAGGAGGATCCTGTGGTTCCCTTTCATTCTGCTTTACAAAGAAAGATTTTGACTAACTGGGAAACTCCTGAAGTTGTCCCTGCGGTTAACAAGAAGTTGTCAGCGAAATATAGGGTATCTGCTGCTGACCCTGAATACCTATCTAAGCACCCTACTCCAGAGAGCCTTGTGGTCCAGGCTGCAACTTCATCAGGCAGTACTTCTGCTAACCCTACTGCTCCTCAGGATAGGGATGATAAAAAATATGATGCCATGGCTAAAAAAGTCTTCTCAGCCTGTAGCATGGCTTTAAAATCTATTAATGCAACTTGTACGCTCGCTAGGTTCAGCCACACCCTTTGGGAGTGTGCTTCATCGGCGGCTGACTGCATTCCAGAAGGAGAAGAAAGGGACGCATTTTTAAATATCATCAGAGATGGTAAAGATGCAATGTGTGAGTCCCTTCAAACTGGCATTGATTCTGCTGACAGTATCAGCAGGGCCATGGCGGCAAGCACCACAATCCACAGGCATGCGTGGTTGAGAAAGTCCGGCTTTGCTTCTGACGTACAGGCCAGACTTTTAAATATGCCCTTTGACGGTTCTTCCCTATTTGGTAAAAAGGCGGATGACAGTTTGGAAAAACTACAAACATCTAAAGCAGCAGCTAAGTCACTAGGAGCTGCTATTCGACAAACTAATGTTCGTCCCTCAGGATCCTCTTGGAGAGGAAGGTCCTTTCGCTATTATTCCTCACATGGAAGAGGCAGAGGACGGCCGACTCAAAGAGGCCAAGGAAAATTTACCCGTGGTGGACGGGGTAAAGGAAAGAAAGCCGCATCAGCAGGAGCAGGAGCCGCTTTACCTTCGGCAACTGCATCAGCCGCTCCCAAACCACTCTGAGGTCTCCCATCACAAGACACCTGTAGGGGGCAGGTTTACTCACCATCTGACGGAATGGCAGGCTATTACGTCAGATGCTTGGGCATTGGAGACAGTTGCCCAAGGTTACTGCCTGCCTTTTCTACGCATCCCTCAGAGACATTCACTGTGGAACAGCCCTCTGAAAGTGCCGGATCCGCTCCTCTTGCAGGAAGTTGTAGACCTGCTAGAGAAGGGTGCCATACAACCGGTACCTGTAGCGGACAGGAATAAGGGCTGGTACTCCCCCTACTTTCTCATACCAAAGAAAGACGGAGGACTGAGACCCATCCTGGACTTAGGAGAATTGAACAAGTTCCTCAGGAAGGACAAGTTCAAGATGGTAACCCTCTCTCAGATCCTTCGGTACTGGTTGGTATCTCTGGACCTTCGGGATGCTTATTTCCATGTGCCTTTCCATCCCAAGCACAGGAAGTACCTGAGGTTCGCAATTGGCAACTCTCATTATCAATTTCGAGTTCTGCCATTTGGGCTGATCTCTGCCCGAGGGTCTTCACCAAGCTAATGTCGGTTGTGGCTGCAAGTCTAAGGAGGGAAGGGATTCATGTCTAGCCCTACCTGGATGATTGGTTGATCAGAGCAGTTTCTTCGGAACAAGCTCGGATCCAACTCGATTATGTCTGCCACTCCCTTCACAGGCTGGGCTTCTCCCTCAATTTAAAGAAGTCACAGATGATACCATCACAGAGACTCCAGTTCATTGGAGCAGTCCTGGACACGTCCCTGGGAAAAGCCTCGCCACCAGAGGTGAGGGCTCAAGATATTCTGCAGATGGTCACCAGGTTTCAAAATGCCCAACGTCTCCCAGCCTATGGCTTTTTTGAGGTTGCTAGGCCTCATGGCATCCTGCATATTCCTTGTGCCAGAGGCTCGCCTGAGGATGAGATCCCTTCAGTGGGCACTGAGGACTCGGTGGTCACAATTCTCAGGGAGGATGACAGATCTCCTCCGGATTCCGGACAAGGTAGCCCACGACCTTCAATGGTGGGCCTCTCCAGAGAACATCTTGAAAGGAGAACTGTTTTGGCAACCATGGCCGGAGATAACAGTAGTCACAGACACCTCACTCACGGGGTGGGGAGCCCATGCCAACGACTTGACCATCAGCGGTCGTTGGTCTCCATCGGAGTCCAGACTACATATTAACCTGTTGGAGCTGAGAGCCATCAGACTGGCACTGAAGACTTTTCTGCCGTCTGTACGGGGGAGAAACATCCTGATAATGACGGACAATACAGTGACCATGCACTACCTCAACAAAAGAGGAGGCGTAGGGTCACTGCCACTGTGCAGAGAGGCGATGCAGCTCTGGTTTTGGGCAATTCAGGAAGGAATCTCTCTATCGGCAATTCACCCAGCCGGAGAGAAGAACTTGACAGCGGACGCTCTGAGCAGGCAGAACACAGTCTCCCACGAATGGGAGATAGCTCAGGAAGTCCTTCAAGAGATCTTCGCCCTTTGGGGAACCCCTCAAGTGGATCTGTTCGCCACCAGTATCAACAGGAAGTGCGACAGATTTTGCTCAAGGGAATTTCCCCCGAGAGGAGCTCTAGGAGACGCGTTCGTAGTGGATTGGGAGTTCCCACTTCTGTACGCGTTTCCTCCGGTCCCTTTCATTCTTCAAATGATCAGGAGGTTGAGAAGGTTTCGGAAGACCATGATCCTAATTGCCCCGGATTGGGCCAGGAGAACGTGGTACCCGGACCTTCTGGACATGTCCATCTGTCCTCCAATTCGTCTACCGTACAGAGGATCTTCTCTCGCTCAAGGGAGGTCAGGTTCTCCATCCAGCCATCAAGACCCTCAACCTTCATGCTTGGTATCTGAAAGGTTGAGGTACAAGGATTGGGACCTTCCAGATGACGTCATGGAGGTGTTGCTTTCGGCCAGAAGACCAGCAACTAAGACTCTATACCGCTGCCGTTGGAATAAATTTTGCAGCTGGTGCAGAGAGAAGAATATCGAACCCTTTTCATGTGGTACACCTGCGGTGTTATCCTTCTTACTTTATTTGGCAAATTCGGGCCTTCAAATTGGCACTATTAAGGGCTATCTCGCAGCGCTATCGATCTTTAAGCGCACTGCATAGGAGCCATCGTATTTCAAAATTCCATTGGTAATACAATACCTGAAAGGTCTAACTAATGTTTACCCTCCAAGACCATTCCAAGTTCCCTTATGGGACTTAAATCTAGTTTTAAACTTCCTAAAAGGTGCTCCTTTTGAACCACTCCACTCTTGTTCATTGAAGTTTCTCACCCTCAAAACTGTTTTATTGGTAGCATTAACATCTGCTAGAAGGGTTAGCGAGATACAAGCCCTGTCTTGTAAACCTCCTCATACAACTTTTCACAAGGACAAAGTAGTGCTACAGGTGAAGCCTAACTTCCTCCCAAAGGTAGTTTCAGAATTTCACATTACTCAGAAGATTACTCTACCTTCATTCTATCCTCCTCCCCATCCGGGGAAAGAGGAAGAGAGACTACACAGGCTGGACCCTAAGCGAGCCTTGAGTTTTTACATCAGTAGACTTGCTAAAATCAGACAAGCAGACCAACTCTTTGTAGGTTACGCAGGACATAAGTTGGGATAACCTATAACCAAACAAACCATCTCCAGATGGATTATTTTAGCCATTCTGGAATGCTACAAACTGGCAGGGAAAGAGCCCCCTCAAAATCTAAGGGCTCATTCCACCAGGGGTATCGCAGCATCTTCAGCTCTTCAAAGAGGGGTACCAATTAGAGACATATGTGCGGCTGCCACATGGTCGTCCGCACATAGCTTTACCAAATTTTATAGCCTGGATTCCTCCTCTAGTCAAGAGACTAGATTTGGCAAAGCTGTGTTACACGCTGTTCATTCTTAAAGGGTAATATGGCATCTCTTACTCCCGCCTCCAATCACATACCACTGCTATGGGAGTCTATCATAGATAAGGAATACGTCAGAGGACACAATCCCTTCGAAGAACAAGTTACTTGTTACCTTGTAACGTTCTTTCGAATGGATGTTCCTCCAACGTATTCCTTATCACCCCTCTCATCCATCCCCGCAGTAACATTTCCCTTGTGGTTGCAGCTTACGCTCCTTCAAGGGTAGTAACCATTCATACAATAACTACTCTACAAAACGGAACTGAGCAACGGACGCTGCGCATGACCATTTATAGGCATGATGACGTCGGCGTCGATACGGTGGCCGTCGAGGAGCACCTACTCGACGGACGTCGACGCACAGCGCCCTCTACTGGGAAAACATTTTTCCGAGGCCAGCAAGCTGGAGATACAAAGATCATAGATAAGGAATACGTCAGAGGAACATCCCATGGAAAGAACGTTACAAGGTAAGAAGTAACTTGTTCATCTGCAGCAATGTCATGAGAGAGTGGAGGTGTTGCCCACATCTTGTGTATTGGCTAGTGGGTACCCGGATACCTTGCGCTCAGAAGAATAGAGATTCTGGTTTCCAGCAGGGTTTGTATTATTTAATTAGTAATGAATGTGGTCAGCCGACACGTGTTTCGTCCCCTCTGTCCTTTATCAAGGCTGAATTTTATACATTTGTTTGCAATTGATACACAATATATGACACACCTATTTTAAGTCCTATCCATTTGAAAACAATTTTGTGACTTTTTTTTTAATTAACGGTGAGTAGGAATCATATGCGATAGAAATTTTATGACTTTACATTCATACTTTGCCACATATTTCTAAAAGTATAGCGATCACATGCATAGTTTGTGATATGAAAAGGGCATACAAGAAGAGATGGACAGGGGAGAGAGGAGACAAAGCATTTAGTTAGTATATAATATTCTGTGTATTATTTTTACATATAGTTCCCGGTTTCAGACAGGAGAATTGTTGTCCAGACACAGAGAGCCTTACTTTTAGATTTTCGGTTACTACGTTTGGCAGATCAGGATCGATTCTCATCCATCTGTATGTTGGGGATTGAGATTATGTGTGTCAATATTGTGGCTGTTAGGGTGATCTAGGTTGACTGTGGTAGCTAGGGAGTGCCAAGTGCGGTGATTCACAGTATCATATTAGTAGGATGACAGTCGATACTTACCCTTGTTGGGTTTGAGAGGTAGGTCCAATTCTGTCCGTACTGTCTGACAAGAGTCCGGGGCTCGGGAGTGGTACGGGTGAGCATGTTGCATGGCCGAATTTCCCTAATGTAGCAGAATGGCTTGGGATTCATTTTGCTTGTTAGTGGTTATGAATGCCTCCTTGGCAGCACTGTCCTGGTGCAAACCTATTAGTTTCGTCACTTGGTGTGATTTCAGGTTCACTATTAAAGGTTTAGTAAAGTGGTTTTATGAACTTCTACACTGGATGCAGTTGCCTGCTGCAGCCGGGGTGTAAGATTAATTATTTCTGCTGGGTCATGGATAAGGGTATCTGCCTGAGCACCGGCTTTCGTGGTGCAGGCGTTAATTAATGTGGCCATATTGGCAGCAGTGCCTGATGCAAACGTGAAGGTCTGGGCAGGGCAGGATCGGTCCTGGATAACATCAACAGAGTGGCCACATTGTGCTTTTACAAAACTAGGTGTCGTTTTAAATACCTGCTGGGTTGTGGCTATTGTTCTCAGGCTGACCAGGAGTTTAAAAGTGGCAACGTTGAGTAAAGGGGACGTTTTTAGACAGCCTACGCAGTTTTACTTACCTGGCCTGTTGGCTTGTACTCTGTGTCTGGGGGATCCTTGCGGCTTGTTGGCTTTGCATTTGGTACTGTAGGCAGCTCTATTTGAGGCTGTTGCAGTACGTGTGCACATGGGCAGTCAGAGACACTGCTCCCTGCTCGCGCATACGCGTAATATAATTTAGTTGAGTCATGGCAGTGGGATGGAGGCATGTATGCGCTTTGTGAGATAATTCCTGCAATGTCTGCGAGATTCAGGGGTTGGCATGTGGGGCAATGTAGTTCCTGAGGTATGGGTACTCCGTGTCTAGGTCTGTTTGAGATGCAGCTGGCACTGGAGACTGGGGTGTGTCCCGGCGATGTATGCCAGACCAACCCGGGCTTACTCCTATACGCACAGGATCTCCCCTTTTATGCCTAGGCTGCCGCTGCATGGAGGGTAGTCGCTGCCCCCCATATTGCGGGACACGCGACTCCCTCCAACCAGTGACCCAGGACACATTTCAGCTGAGGACCAGAATGAGTGCACACCCTTACCTGCAATACAGGTGTCCGCATCAATGACCCAACAATTACCATGGTTATGGTGATAGTGGCTCGCTGAGCTTCCCCTCATCCGGGGCGAGGTGGACTGTTGCTGGGTTATGGACGGCGGTTCTTCCTGGGTGTGGGTTCTCACGTCCTTGGCCAATCAAGGGGGTTCTGAAAGAAATGCGTGCTGATTGGAGGCCCCCGTAACCAGGAAGGGGAGGATTTATATGAAGACGTTAATGGCGGGTTTTGTTGGTATTGTTATGGAGCGTTCCAACGAGAGAAAAGAAGGAAGAATACTGGTGGGCCTATCCGAGTGCAAACGAATAGGAGAAGACGAACCCGGGACGACAACCAGGCAACAACAATGGAGGAACCCTTAAGAGTAAAGAAACTTTGAGGGGACATTCTTCCTGTTTAAACCCCAGTTTAATAAACCATTTAACATAACAAACCAGCGGCAATCCTTGAGTTCTTAAAGTCTGCAATTCTCCTTTTAGATAACGTTTCTTTCATTTGGATTTCACAAAAATAAATTGAATTCATGCTCTGAATTTAGGCTGTTAGTCACACATCTAAAACGGAATATTAGTCTTGCTTCTTGGGGTCTTAGTTTTAGTTCGCAGTTGCTGCCTCTTATGCCAGAAATGACGGTCTGTAATCCAACAAACTGAATGTTCTTTTTGTCATCGAGCTGGTGATTTGTTTGCCAGTGGGTTGCCAAGGGGAGTCCTGTATATTGTGATCCCATCATGTTCAAGTGTTCTCTAATACGTGTCCGAAGCTCTCTTATGGTCCTCCCTATGTACATTTTTTCACATACAAATAGACAATCGCATGGATCACATATTTAGAACAGCAGTTTATAAGCTCATTGATACTGAATGTGTCGCAATTTCAGAGATTTACAGCTTGTTTGTTCTTTGCAAAGGCACACATTGAACACATCCCACATTTTGAGAAACCTATGAACCTAGCTTTAGTTAGCCAGTCTGCTTGAGGTTTTGGACTTTGAGACATAAATGAAGGGCTTAGTAGTGAGCGCAGTGTAGGTGCTCTGCTGAATGATAATGATGGATAGACTTTCCCGTTTCTTTTGATGTCCTCATCTATAAGCAATAGTGACCAGCGTTTTTAAAATTATTCTTTGGAATTTAAAACTGTCAGCGTTAAACCTGATCACGAATCTGATGTTCTTTTCAGTCAGTGGCTTGGGTATTAGTAGTGATTGTGTAGTCGGACAGCAGGCCACCATTTCTGCTTTCTCTAGAATAGTTTTCTTGCATCCTCTATTCTGAAACCGTTGGGTCAGCAGTTGGCATTCCTTTCTGAATACTTCCTCGTTGCAGTTTCTGAAAGCTCTTATGTACTCTCGTTTGGGCATATTCTTGAAAACCGAATTTCTATGACAACTCGAAGCATGTAGTCCCGCGTTAACCCCGGTTGGTTTCCTGTAGGTTTCCGTTAGGAGGCTTTCATTAGAGACTTGTATGGTGAGGTCCAGGAATTGGATCTCTGTTGCACTGGCCTTACTTGTAAGCTATATACCAAACTGGTTGGTATTAAGAATTGTCGCACAAATGTTTTCAGTCACTCCTGCGTTCCTTGCCACAATCGGATGATATAATTGATGAATCGATGCCAGGTTTTGATATTACTCTTGAATTCCTTATTTTCTAGGGCATGCATGCTTTCGTAATAGTGCATGAACATATTGGCCAGGGCTGGGGCATAGTTAGCGCCCATTGCCATGCCTTTTGACTGGCGATAGTACTCTCTGTTGTATAGGAAGACATTGTTTGATAGTCTGAAGGCATCATGAAGTAGGACGCAGACAACAGACTTAAAGTTCAAAATAAAATACTTTATTAAATCAAATGTCAGGATGGTTGAAGCCCTAACTTGCCCTAAACTAAGGTGGGATTTCCCTGCCTGAAGGAAATTAAGGAAAGTCTGAGTCAAAGAGTTCAACTTAAAAGTCTTTCTGTGTCCGAACCTATACTTGCCCTCACAACTAAAGCTAAACAGTGTTTATTGATGTCAATAATAAAACAAATGGTGTTTAACTCAAAGTTCTGAGCTTCTTCCAGCTTCCCCTTGCCCAAGTGTAAGAAAGTTTAAAAAAAAGTCTCACGGTTACCTTTCTCAAGTTCAAGGCAATACAATCCTCAGGGTTCCCTTCCCCAAGTTCCAAGCGAAACAGTTAAAATAACAAAAGATCTTGAGGCTCTGTTCTCAAGACCACATGTGTAGTTCCTCCAATCTCAGGGTTCCCTTCCCCAAGACTTTAACTTCAGCACCACAATGTCCTTGGTTTTCAGCATTCAGGGCTCACTGTTCTAGGCGCTGTTGTCAGACCACATGGTCCACCCATCACAGGGTCCTTGGTACTTGCTCCTGTGCACCAAGTCACCTTCACTTTGTTCCTCTTTATCAGCCTCTTGACTTTATATGCTGATTTACACTCCTATGGCTTCTCTTTGTCAGCCTTGCAGCTCTTCCATCACGTGTCACACACGTCTTACCAGTCTTTGGACTTGCTGCACTGTATTCACTCTTAAACGTTCACTTTGGGTGGGTTTTGTTCATACCCCCGCCTCTTGTGGCACTCTCTCACATGTGCACCCTTTTCTGTAATTCACTTTCACATGGGCATTTGGGTGGTTCTGTGTGATTTGCTTTGCCCATAAGGTTTTATTCCATTCAATGTTTAATATGTTTAGTTTCAAGGTTTCAATCAATTCGTTGTTCAATATGTTCAGTATTCAATATGAATTCATGTTGCTTTATTTAAAGTTTTCATTCAGTTTGGTATTCAATATGCATTTGTTTTACTTATTTTCGAGGACCGTTACTTATTTTCGATCCGATAGGAGCGCCCTGATGTTTGAGCGCCCTCCACGACACTCACCGGCTTCATGCGTCTTGTCCCTGCGGCTCCTGCTGCTTCCTCTTCACTTCTGAAGCCGGGTCGTCCACCTTCGTGACCCCCGCTCACTTGTCGTGTGTTTCCTTCTGCACACCGGCACCTTGCATGCCCATTCATGGATGCAGGCGGCGTGCTCTTCTTCGGGCTTTCTCGCAGCTCCTGGTTCCTGCTCCCTGTCACAGAGGCTCCCACACCTGTGGCAATTACACAGGCCACTTGCTCTGGTTCCCGCAGGTCCTCTGGGATATATGTCAACGTCCTGGCTTGTTCTCTGGTTCCACCACGGCTGCCTCCTCTGAATAAGGGTCCTCTGCTGGTCTCTCCCCCACAGACCTCCCTGCTGCTCCTCTCTCTGCTCCATTGATCAGAGAGAGGAGGCTGCAGGTGTGGATGTCTAATGAGACTTACCTGACGATAATTAAAGGGACATGTCTGACCCTCACAGCACTCCACAAGCATCTTCCTCGTCCCTGTACTAGAGTGGTGGAATGGTGTAGTGTTAACTACTTAGTTGCCTCTTCCTCGTCCCAGTACTATCAAGTGTCACATGTGAGGAAATGAGGGAAACAGCTTTATAGTAACCCATAAAGGTCGGAGGAGGGTTCGGTTGTTCTTCAACCGGAAAAGGGGGATACCATGTCTCGCCAGTGTGTACCCCACTCCCAATCACCAAGGACCCAAGTGATCCTCCCTTGCTTCTCCACCCCCAGGGTCGGGATCCAAGAGCGATGGACTTTTCCTGGCCACCTGTGCAGAGGATACAAGGGGAGTAGGAGTGCGAAAACCCTCAGGTTTCTTACACTAGCGAGAATCCTAGTCGTTTTTTTGTCATTTCGAGATGACAAAAATACTAGGTTGATTTCTTTGATGATAGAAAATCTATACTTATTAAGAAAAGCGTCTTGAGGGCGCTGAGTACCTGTTCGTCTGGTTGATGGTCTCGGAGAAGATGCCAGACTGTCGGAAGATTCAGAGAAGATGGAACGACGCGGGGAACCAGCCCGACTCCCACCCGAATGAGAACCGGGTTGGAGGTGAACCAGCTCCCAACGCCACGAGTGCGCTTTCCCCTGATTTTTGTGGTGTCAGGACAGTGCAGGCACTGACAGGGGAAGCGTTTCCATTTGGAGTATCAAATCCCCTCTGTAGACAGCTGGATCCAGATGATAATGATAACACAGGAAATGACGTGATAATGAAAGCTGATTGTCCGAACAGGGCAGCGTACCAGGGCTGAACAAGAGGCAGAGGAGTCCAAGAAGGGCAGCATACCAAAGTAGGACAAGAGGCGGAGGAGACTAGGCAAGGGAGGGAACCCAAGGAAGTAGGAACAGGACCAGCTCGAAATAGAGGAAACTGGAGGGGAACCACCCCAGGGCAGAAGGAACAAGGAAAGAGCGGACCCACCTTCCCAGGAGCAGAACAAGGAGGCAGAAACAGGGCAGCACAGCAAGGAAGGACCAGGAAACTGGTCAAGAAAAGAACTGAGCTCAAGAGTACGGCGAGGAGTTCTAGAGTACCGGTGTGCACACGATTCAGGAACAAACCGCATTGGGATGCAGTTTGTTTGAATAGACCGGCTCCTTATAAAGGGCTACCAACACCTGGCAGGCTTGGAATCCAAGCCGTGCTGTTCCCAGGCATTGGTATGCCCAGAGAGCGACACGGACCTCAAGTCTGTCCCAGCCCAAGCGCCCTGTGAACTGCGCATGCGCGGAGAGTGAGACACGGCCACCCGCACATGCGCAGTCCAGCGCGCACGGGAAACCTGGAAGCACCCGGGGACATGGGCATCCCAGAACCCGCCAGACGAAAGCGCGGATATATCTGCCAGGATGGGGCACGCCATAAATGGCAGGAGGACCCTGAACCCCAGGTAAGAGGCGTGACAATACTGTCTAGTGCCAGCTGGTGGTCAATGGACGTGTAGAGCGCTTTGACGTCTAAGGTGGCCAATAAAAAGTCAGATTCCCCATGTGATCTCTTCAAACATTTGCAAAGTATGCATTGTGTCTCTTAGATATGAGAGTATGCTATGCACTTCCTTCTGTATGATCTTATTAAGGTATTTGAACATGGGTTCTGTGATCCCAACTATGCCACTTATAGTCGTTCTTCCTTCAGGTACTTCGTCAAATGTTTTGTGCACCTTCGGTTTTAAGTAAAATGTTGGAATTCTGGGGTGACTCACTCCTAGGTATTGGATTTCATCATCTGTAGGTAGTTCTTTCTTAAAGAAATGGTTGATAGTCGGGTGTATTCCTTTAATATGGTCTGGGTTGGAGTGGAACTTAGTTTGGTGTAACAGACAGGTATGTTTAGGATATTATTTGCCATCCTGATATTGTCTGTTCTGTTCATTAGGATGATGTTACCACCCTTCTCCTCCTATTTATAGACTGGGGGTTGCCCTGTCCCTGCTGTTTCTGCAAGTAGGATCTAGTCATTCTTCTTTCTTCTTCTCTTTCTGAGTTGCTGTTGATGTTTGCCAGCTTTCCTGCCTCTCGTCTCCCTTGTCCCATTGTTGTACCTACTGGAGGATCTAAGAAGTGTACATTTTTGGTCGGGGTTGCATGGTTTGCCCTTTTGTGTCATTTGATTTGCTCTAAAAACGACAATTTTGTTTGGGTAGAATTTCTAGTTGCTGGGGGGGCCTGTATAGTGGTTTCAGGTTCACTGTAGATATCAGAGCTTGCCAGTGAGCTATTGTGGGTGCGTTCCACGGGACCTTGGTGTTCTCGAGTCATATTTTGGTTGAATGAATACTCTATCATCACGATAGTCTCGGTCGTCCCTGAAGAATTTACTACAGTTCCTCATTTTGACTTCCTCCTGGTTGCAGCTGGAGCTTCGTATTCTATTTATGCCTTAAGCTGTTCAATCTGCAATATCAGCCTTGTATGTACACTATCTGCATGTTCTACCAGTAGTTGGATCATAATCTTGGAGCCAGCCCTCCAGATAAGGTACGTACAAGGCCTTTTTATGCACAGAAATATTGTCACAACGGCCCTTTTAATTATTTTTGTGTACCACTTGTGTACCACTTACTCAGGCTATTTATGGCAACACCCTCATAAATCAAGGAGTTTACTGCTGACAGCCTGGCCAGCAGCAGCTTGGAAATCCACTCTTTACTTTAACAATCCACACAGTTCCTTGAAAGAAACAACTGTGATGAGTCATGTCCTGTTTATTTTTTAACACTCTCCTTTGTTAATAATTCTATCAATATAATACTTTCGAGTAATACAGAAGACAGATTCATTTGTGGCACTTTGTGTTTTTTTCTCTTTGTTCAGTTGCTTGCATTTTCTAGGTTACAGTGCTATTAAAGCATTTTGAATCTTTAACATGCTTTTTACATGGCTTTAGGACAAATATAGTGTGTCAAATTAACATTGGATCTTAAACAAGGGCTGCATTTCTGTTTCATGTTCCTTTGTATCAATCAGCTTTAATAGAGGCAGTGCAGTTACAGCAGCATGTGTATTTAATGACAGAAGCATATCAGTGGCATTAAATGGCTTGAGGTTCTCGAGGTCTTGAAGTTTTAGGAGAGCCTCCGAGCAAACAGTTGTTTGGCATTTGTGAGAAGGAAAAGCTTTTGGTGTTAAATATGAAGTTGTGTTTTTTAGTCTTAAAATTGCATGCATGAAAGGGCACCGTACATAGTTTTTCTTAGGGAGCAAGGAATAGCTAGGCATGTGGTCTAAACTTTACTTTAACTCCTTTTCTGACCACCCACCGCAAGCAGGTATAATGCATACAGGTATAAGTAGTGCTGTATATATTTTCAGTGGCACATATTGTACCATTACCTATCAACAGGACTGCTGTATATTCAGGCAAAGTTGCCTAATTGAACATCGCAGCTGCTATAGGCATGTCATGGCACAATGCTAATTATTTACAGCAGGGCTGATTGCATCGTGCCCACATTTCCCAGCAGTACTGCTGTGTTTTGGGACAGTAACTGCATTTCTTGACAGAGCTGCTGTAATGGCACAACACCAACATGTGTTGGCATTTTCTGCAGAGAGCTAAAGTACTTAGCAAGAACAGTGTCTAAGCTCTTCCCACCATCCTTCTGAGCCGGTGTGATGCACTCTGGTGGACAGTGAGAGTAGATGGCATTGCAGTCAAATGCTTCAATCCCTCCTACTCAGTCTTGCGCTTTTCAAAACTTCTGCTTCTCCCATGTCCAATAACTGAGTCCCACTGCCAAAAATCCAGCACATTTCAAAGCCTCATAATGAATCTGCTGACTCATGTAGGATAGTCCAAACAGGCTAAAGCTAGTTATGCCAGGCAAGCCTCATATGGAATGCCAGTGCCTTAGCCCTATGGGCCATTCAATGTCAATAGCCTGTTAGTAGCTTAGTGGGTCAAATTCCCTGCTTCAGAGAACATTGGGTAACCTGTTAGTTCAAATCCTGTTGATAGGTGAGTTAATGCAGCTGCATCAGAGGTATGTGTTTAAGATGCAGGTAACATTCAACTGTAAAAGAACTGACTTAGCGTTCAACTTATCAAAAGGACTACTAAATGTTTAGTGATTCAGAACACACACATACACCTCATCTGGGCTGCTATACTAGTAATGGCTCAGAACACACACCCCAACAGTGCTGCTGCACCTGTAATGGCTCAAGACACACACACCTCATCTGGGCTGCTGTACATGTAATGGCTCAGAACACACACCTCATCAGGGCTGCTGTACCTATAATGGCTCAGAACACCTATCCCTTCAGGGCTTGTATATCTGTAATGGCTCAGAACAAGCACATCCCATGAGGGCTGCTATACTTGTAATGTCATACAGGGCTGTTAAAGCATCTGCATTCAAGCAAGTGCTGCATCTGGTGAGAAAAACCTCTAACTCTATCATTCCCATCCTAGTGGCCAAAAGGTGGTTTTCACACATCTAAAAGGAGCACCCAATAGTAAAGCTGCACTAGATTTGTAAATAGAAAAGGCATTTTCAGATGTTAAGATATTAGTTGGTGCTATGTCAAAAGAAAACAGGAGTGGAAGAACAACTCTGAACCTAAGCAATACACGAGAACAAAGTTGGGGCGGGGAGGGTCAGGAGAACAGAGAACATACTAGACAATTCAAAACAGGAATTCAACAACAGGAAGAGAGACCCACAAGCTACATCAGAGGGCAACAAAGAAAGTCAGAAGAGAAACCGAGGTAAGTAATAGGATGGACACACAGTAGGAGTGAGGGATAGAAGCAGAGCAAAAGAGGCATTTAGAGACAGTAAAATAAGAAAACACAGATCAACAGAATGTGGCGAGTGCCGGAGATATAAAAAAAGACTAGAGAAGGGCAGGCCAATAACATAAGACTCTGTGCAAGAAATATAATCAATAGGAGTAGCAACCACAACAGAGAAAATAAAAAAAACAGATATAGCCAGAGTAATGACATGAGAAAGGAAGAAAAGTTATAGCAACGGATACAGCACAATGTAGGAGGGAAACAGCAGTAATAGAATGCAGAGATGGGAAAGAGAATGACAGAGTAACAGACTGCAAAATGTGGCATAGCAACACTTAAGGATGAGAGGCAGAGCATCAGAAAATGAGTGACTGGCGAAACCAAGTAGCAAGAGGAAGGAGAGATGGAGCAAAAACATGAAGTGGCTGTCAAGCAGTTAATGCCAGGCAGCAACAGTAGGCCCGAGAGGCAGAGAAGTGATGTTGTTACAGTGAGGGACTTGATTTATGATCTAACTACCTGGCATTTGTAGTAGTTCTTAACAGAGTTTTGGTGTCCATGTATGATGAAGATGAAGCTGGGTAGTACGCACCTACAAGGTCTTTCTCACTAATGTTTTCAAACACAGTTCTAATTATTATTTTTATTTAACACACAAATTGGATAGTTGTCAGACACTTTTACTCTCTTGCAAAGGTGGAAACTCATTTTTACTCCCTTGAAATTGTATTTACTCTCTAATTCTAAAATACTCTCGTGCCAAAATCCTATCTGGAGCATTGCTTGGAGCCATGAATGATATTCTCTTCCGATTGTTGGGCTAGATCTCCATCATTGGAATCTTCGAAATTGGGAAAGATGAAGTTACGTAGGCCCCTGGGGATTGTTTCTTGGTCTGAATATTGCTGCATGGTATTGCGCTCCCAAAATGTGTTTATTTCCTTGATTGATAGTTTTCTAGTTTGATAAATGTTTGTCTTAGGTCTTCTTGTGAGCTTGGCTTAGTTTTAAATGCATGGTTCGTAGAGTCTACCGGCGAGAAAAGTGCTTGGAAATCATCCGTCCAAGACAGTAACTATTCTGCCATATTGGTTTTGAGTGCAGTTGTGCAAGCAGTGCACGAGATAAGATTTTGAGGTGGGAGTATTAGGTTTCTCCTTTGCAAGAGAGTAAAATGTATGTGACATCAAGCCAATGTGTGCAAAAACTGAACTGTATGGAGATCATTACCATGCGGCAGCATTCTGCATTGTGACAGAATAGACCTTTCATTATTTCTCTAAGGTCTGGCCATTTCATCTCTCCTGTATATATTTAAATGTTGAAAACACAAAAACCTAGCCAATTACATAGTGAAGCAAACCTGAATTTAGATTCGATAGCAGAATTGTCTTTTGATGTTTTATGATAGTCCTCATTTCCTGCAACTATTACTACCTAATGGTATGCCAATGTTATGATACAACAGTGCAGAGATGTAAGGACTCCATGATAAATTATATACCTAATCTCATTGTTAAATTGTTATTTAAATAGCGCTTTTCGCAAATCGCTGTAAATAGAACATATTTATCCCAATTATCACCAAACCGAAGTTGGTACTCCTTTATCGACCTCGAAAGGATGTTAGGCTGAGTTGGCCTTGCCGGGATTCAGATCTGCAATCTACATATCATGCACAGATCGCAACGAGTGCTCAACCAGCTGAGCGATCTTATTGGCTAACATCCTTCAAAGGTCGGTTAACTGAGCATAGACTGAGCTATAGTAATCACAGTGCCGAGATGTTGGACGAACCATGCACAAAGCGCTACATAAAGTTAAATACCTATCTGGATTATCACAGGGATAGGTTTTGCTGAGTTTCTATTTCAATTACAAATGTAACTTTCATTTGTTTGTTTTTGAACAGCTGTTGCACTTCCTGGAGAGTCAGGTTTTGGAGGTTTTATTTGTAGTCTTGAAGATTTGAGAGGCTATAACACAACACTGATCTTTGTCTGAATGCCAGCAAGACGGAGATCCTCCTCATCGACACACCTTCACCATCCTTTCGCCTCACTCTCTGGCCGGCATCTCTTGGGCCTCCACCTACCCCCACCTGCAAGGCTAAGAAGCTTGGGGTCATCTTTGACTCCACACTTTCCTTCTCCGCCCACATCTCTGATGTCTCTTCCTACTGCACCTCCTAGGAGGTACTCTGCCTTTCCTCTCCTTCCCCCAGAAGCTCACTGATTCCCAAGCTCTAGGTTGGACTATTGTAACAGCCTCTTTCTAAATCTACCTGCCTCTACTCTCCGCCCTCTGCAACTAAGCCAGAACAAGACTGCAAGACTTGTCCTTGGCCTCAAGCCCTTGGATCGTATCTCTCCAGCCCTGAAATCTCTCCATTGGCTCCCAGTGGATGCAAGGATTAAATTCAAAACCCTCTCCATTGTCCACAAGGCTTTCTGCGGCCTGGGTCCAAAATACCTTCAGCTATCCCTCCGCAAATACCTCCGCTCTCGAGCTCTTCGCTCCTCTACCTCCCTCCGGCTCAGTCGTTTTTCAAAGAAACAAGCTGGGGGTAGATCTCTGTCTTTGGCTGGGGCCTCCCTCTGGAACAGCCTCTCTGCCACTCTTAAACTTGAGGAGAACCATCTCCAGTTCCGGAGGCACCTCAAGACCTTCCTCTTTTCTTCTGTCTTCGCTCCCCCTCTCCCCTGCTGATCTGTTCTCTCTTGGCACCGTGCACCTGGCCACCCTCTGTCCTTCAGGCCCAGGTACCTGCTCTCCCTGCCACCCTCCCGCACTGCCCCCGGGCCACCCCTTGCACTGGGGTCTGTATCTTTACCCATACAGCCCCCCCTTTTCTTCCTGCACTTATCAGACCTACCCTGTCTGCGGCCTTAAACCCAGCACTTGCCACTTGCTAGCTGCACTACCACTGTTTGCTGCCTTCATTATTTATTTATTATTATTTATCTGTTTCCCCTTTGCTCTTCACTTTCCACTTCTCCCCCTTCCATGCACTTTTCCACTCCCCCTTTCCCATGCACTTGTGCGTTCTCGATGTCACTGGGCCTAGTAAGATCGTTGTTTTGTTCTCCCCTGTTCCCCTCCCTTGCCTTGTCACGCTCTGAAACACTTGTGTAGGAGCGCGATATAAATACAATATCAATTCAATTCAATAACACCTGTGATTGGTCTAATGATAATCACTCACCCTTGAGCAAAGACTTTGCTGCCACTGACCATTTATAGTAATGTACCCCATTGACTGTAAGGTTGAATGGATGTACACTAGACCGTGCACAGTGTAAATTAAATTCTAAGTGCAAATATTATCTGCCTCTGCATGATTATGCACACAGCAGAGGAAGTCTAAAAAAAAAAAAATTGTGCAATACTGCTTTAGTTTCCCTGGTTAATTCTTGATTGCAACTTAGTTTTCCATCTTATTAATTACACAATTCTAAATTGCTCGAAAAATAAATAAGCACAGTGCTTCTGTTTGCTCCATGCAAATTAACAAGGGGGGGTCCTGGGAGTCCCTCTGCCAGACATTAGTCCTGGTTACGAGAGACTTACCCAGAGTCTTTAGCTCACTATCTTTCACAGAGAATAAATATCCCAAACATATCAGTCTTTGTCCTGCCCTGGGGCAGTCAAGCACCGAAATGCTAGGCAATTCTCCTCTGAACAAGAGTACCAACAGCATCCCCAGACACGTGTTTCGGTCTGGTTGGACCTCATCAGTAGGGAGGAGCTGTGCCTCTCTAAGAGTACATCTACACCCAACACACCTTTATGGGTTTATACCAGCTTTCTGCGCTCACCAAGTGTTAATGTTAAGGTTAAAGGATATTTGTACTGCGCACTATCACCACTGGAGTGGTCCCCTGGCGCTCTGGCTGCTCTGAAAAAGGGAGAAGGGGGGTAGTTAGTGGGAATGAACTGGAAAAGTGCAAGAGAGCAGTGATGTGCTGTTGGCAGCCTCAGCCCGGTGTGTCCGTTTGCTGGGCTTGGGGTGTTTTACAGTAGGTAGTTGTCGTGTGCTGTTATGCAAGTCTGTGTGGTTTGTTTTGTTGTTGCATTGTAGTGAAGTTTGTGCGGATTGCTGTGTTTAGGCTTGTGGTTGTGTTTGGTTAGAGTTTGAGAGGTGTATGCAGAGGGCTGAAGTTGTTAGTGGATTGGTTAGTTGGCATTGCTGTCCTTGCAATTGTGTTTAGGTGTGATGCTTTCTATCATTCACTATTCCATCCAAGTGTGGCACTTGTCATCACTCATAGTTTCATTTAAGTGTAGCACATGCTAACATTCATAATCCTGTCTAGATGTGATGGAAGCTAAAGTTAAGGATGGCATCTAAGTGTGGCACATGCTAACATTCATATTTCCATCTAGATGCGACACAGGCCAAAGTTAAGGATGACATCTAAGTTTGGCATATGCTAACATTGTTACACCTGTCGAAATGTGATGCAGTCTAATCTTCTCTATAGGTGTGGCTATGTATTGGAATGCAACATTTACATCTGCAGCACACCTGAATAGTATATTTTACACATACTTTTAAGCTCAAGCTCAAGTGCACTCATAAGCAGCTTACCCCAAGACTTGCTACATCTACACCCAACACAGCAGAAGCTGAACAGAAGGAAACCATTCCTTTTATCACAGTGTGTGGTTTCTTTTTTGAAAGGCTTCAGAGAAAAGAATTCTGTTTCAGAAGCTATTCTCCGTGGCTTGCAAGAAGCGGTCTGGTTTCTTTCAATTAACCCGGACCTTTGCACTGCCCTCTGCTCTACACAGGAAAATAATAAAACTGTCGTATTTATAAGATTTTCATGCGTAAAAAGGCCTGGTACAATGCTTATCTGGAGGCCTGTGTGCAAGGATTCAATACTAGAGATTTGTAGATCAAAGAGGAGTTGGGCACTAGGTAAAGAATCTACTTGCGCAGCACTGGGATAATTCTTGCATGCTATATGTGAGGGAGTTATAGATCTGCAGCAAGGTCACAGGAGAGTGGAGGTGTTGCCCACACCTCGTGTATTGGCTAGTGGGTAGTTGAACCCGAATACCTTGCGCTCAAAAGAATACAGATTGTTTCCAGTAGGGTTTACATAATTTAATTGGTAATGTAAGTGGTCAGCGGACACGTGTTCCGACCCCTCTGGGTCCTTATCAAGGCTGAATTGTATACATTTGTTGACAATCGATACACAATTTCTGACATAGCATGTTGGTGGTTGTTGTTTCACCCATTTTAAGTCATACATTTGAAAACAATTTTGTGGCGTGTTTATTTAGAAAGTTAACGGGGAGTAGGAATCATACATGATAGAATTTTTGTGACATTACATTTATAGTTTTCCACATATTTCCAAAAGTATAGTGATATCATGCATAGTTTGTCATAAAAACAGGGCGGACGAGGAGAGAGGGAGAGGGGAGAGAGGAGACAAACCATTTAGTTAGTATATCTTCTTTGTATTATTTGTATCTATGGTATCCGGTTTCAGGCAGGAGAATTTTTGGCCAGACACAGAGATCCTTACCTATAGTAGTTGATTTTCGGTTGGCCACGTTTGAAATAATAGCATTCTCTCCCACAATTTCCTTTTTGCAAAGTGAAGATTAAAGCAACAAGACAGAAGAGAAGGGCAAGATGTCTGAGAAGCACACATATACCATATTAAAATGGTACAAGGCAATAGAAAGGCTCTAAAACATAGCTCAGTGAGTTTTCTCCATGCAAATGAAGAATTGTTTGTACTCAAAATAAAGATGAAACTTTGTATGATAGAAATTCGGATCACATCTGTTGGTAGCCATCTTATGCTGGTAGAATCACATGTTACCCATTTGTACCCACTGCAATCCTAGGACTACTCATAATGTGATATTACACACTGTACCTACGATTGAATTATACACTATTCACAAATGCAAAGTAGTAGAACATTAATGATCAAATAGTTGTTTCCTTCACTACCAAAAAGAGCATAGAGGACTAAAAAACAAACTCGCTGACATTGTTGTCACCTATTTGTGAAAATATTACCAAAACACATACTTTCAATGCTATATGCCCATTTGCTCACATAGTCTACAAACTGAGTATAAGATGTAATTCTAATCTCCCAATCAAGTTTGGAACAACTCATATGATTGTATCAATATCATGTAAAATAATTAGCTATGGAAACCTGTGGCACTGCTTAAGTAATTATCTAAGTGACTTCCATTTGCCATCTCTTAAAATGCTGATTGTTCTAGGGCAAAAATATGAATTTTCTGGTATCAGTGATGGAACGGTTAGGCACTGCTCTGTTTCTTCCTTTCTGGGAAGTGCTGAAAGATCTCCCCAAAAGAAGAGTCACTTTGAAGTGAGTGACTCCCCTTACCATGCTGTGACCATGCTTGTGCAACAAGCTGAGGTGAGCCAGTACTATCTGTCCCTAGCAACGGCCTATTTTCCAAAAAAGATATCCCTTCTCTACCATGGGCTGAGTATTAGGCATTAAAGGCAGGGAATATATCCCAGTGCCATTGTCAACCAGCTCTTTTCTGTTCTGCGGGTGTTTGTTCCTATGGTGGGGATGTTCTTTAATGTGCCCCCATTCCTGATAGATACACAGCACAGCTCTTGGTGTCGGGGATGGATCTAGTTGCAAATTCATGGCAAATGAAAATGTCAACGCACCTATTTAATCAAGCATCAGAAAGACAATTACTCCTTAATGCAAATTCAACTTTGTTTTGTGAATCCTAAGTGTCCAAAAAGTGTATTAAATAGGGGGCGGGGGACCCTTTTGCTGCATCTTGATGGGCAGGATTTCTATTAGTTCTTTAGTTTGCATCAGGAAAGAGATTCCTATTGCAACAATAAATTCTCTATTAAAAACAGTGATAGCAACGGATTAGTAACTCCCTTCTGATGATTGATGGACTCAAAAAATTGTAGTTTCCATGAAAAAACAAGGTGTACTTAGACTCCAATCAATTTATTATAATGTCTTAATCCTATATTTTTCTTTTAATTAAGATATTCAATTAGACTGGGAGATTTACAATCTGGAAAAGGATGATCGTAAACTGATTGACCTCCTCGTCTTCTATGGTGATCCTTTCCCTCTTAAAGATATGGATGGCAACGAGATCATTGGTTCAAGAATTTGTGATATAACTGAGAGAGATGCGCCTAGCCTGGGCTGGGACCATATCCCCAGTACTTCAAGCACCACATCCTCAGCATTTTCCCAAGAAACAGACTACGTAAGTAATGATTCAAGGTTGTCTAGGATTTTAAGTAAGAATGGAACTGTCGTTATTGGGCGGTAGTTCGTGGGAATGTTAGGGTCAAGTGTGTTTTTTTTAGTAGTGGTAAAACCCAGATGTTCTTCAGGTCCTTTGGGACACAGTTGTTCTTAAATGAGGCATTGATGAGATTGGTGATGAAAGGGGTAAGTTGGGGTGCACAGTCATTAATGACAGTTGGGGGGACAATGGTCCCCTTGGCACTTTGAGGGTTTTAGGCCTGATATAATGTGGAGGACTTCTTCATTGGTGACCTGTGTGAATGCAAATCGGGGTATTTCCTTGTTGGGGGCATCTGCCCGCTTTGTAAGAGGATCAGTAAGTTGAGGTAGACTTTTCTATTTTGCTTCGATTTCAGATTGAAGAGCATTCTGGATATTCAAGCACCAGTTTGCATCCTTGTTGCAATTTTCCACTTGGGGATCAGGGTTTCCAGTTCCCCAAGGATTGAGAAGGCTTCCTTTGTCTTAGAGTTGGCCTTGGAAATTCTGTCATTGTATATTGCTTTTGGTCAGGAGCACCTGTTTTTTGTATTCTCGTGCAGCACTGTCAAAGTTGTTTCTGTTGAGCAGAGTTGGTGCTTTCTTCCAAATGGATTCAGCCTTCTTTTTAGCACTCCTTAAAGCTTTAAGGGAAGGGGTGAACCATCCATTTAGGTGGGCCGGTTGTTTGGCTTTGCGTACAACTAGGAGCGCTAGTTTATTAACGACTGAAAGCATGGTGTTGTTATATTGCAATGTCATTATAGTTGGGTCAGGGTTGTCCGAGCATTGTGCTGTCATGATAGGTTCTAGTAGCGGGAGTAGATTGTTGGCTGTGATATTCCGTTTGTTCCTGGAGAGGCTGGGGCCAGTTTTGGGAGCTTGGTTGGGCTGGACTTGGTATCAGTCTTAAATAAGATGGTGATCTGACCATGGACAAGGGGAATTTGAGAGGATGAAGGCATTACAGTTGATATCGGCAAGCCAGTCAAGCGTTCAACCTTTCACGTGGTTGGGATTTAGGATCCTGTGTGAGAAGCCGAGTGCTGAGATCGTGTTGGCCAAGGAGAGCACGTTCTTGTCAGATGGGTCGTTAAGGCCAAGGTTGAAATCACCTAGAATGATGGTTTGCGATTTGGGTTTTGCATTGGAGGAGAGGATTTGAGTGATCTCATTCTCGAAGTCCAGGACAGGTCCTGGTGGTCTGTAAATGAGGTGGATATTGAGGCTGGCAGTTTTGGATATTGTCATTTTTACTGGAAGGAGTTCACCTGATGCGGGAGGAGTGACTGGTGTCTCTCTCATGTTCAGGGAGGTTTTAGCAATAATGGCTACCCTTTCCCCATTGCAGGAGGGTCTGTCTATTGGACAGATCGAGCAGCTATCTGGGACTGCGAGAGATAGTTCTGGGCCAGCTGCAGCGTGAAGCCAGGATTCTGTTATGGCGAGGAAGTCAAGTTTGTGTGAAGTGATGTCTGCAATGTCTAGAGCGTGGGCTGGTAAGGATCTGCCGTTGATAAGGGCTTCTAGGATGTTGCTGTGGGGTGTGCTGCGGTTAGTGTGGTGTATGATGGAGCTAGAAACTCCTCTAACTCCCAAAGGTACAGTGAAAAGGAGTTTGTGAATAATAAACAACTTAACCGCTAAAAATATTTCTTTCTCCGTAAAAAAACAAATCTTGGAACTGATCCTTATGATATTAAGTTAGTTAGAACAACTGATATTTGCATTGTGAACTACAATTCCCATAACTCCCAAGGTACTGGGACGAAGAAAAGGGCTGCAGAGGAGCAAAACTGCAAAGTGCAGCTTATTAGTGGAAATTACCCACACCTGATGGAGACTGTGAGGCTTAAAAGGCCCCCTCAGGTGCAAGCCATGAGGAAGAAGGAGGAGCAGAACAGTTGTCGTAGGTGGAGAAGTTGTAAACTCTCCATGTTGCAGCAGAGACAGAAACTGGAGGAGAGAGAAGTTCCAGGGACCAGTGTCGAGTAGTAGCCGGTCTTGAGAGGGTCTTCACCCCTAGAAGCCTTAATTGCAGAGATCGCGCAGCGGGACGCGCCAGAGAAGGAAACTTGCACCCTGGAGATCTGGACTGCAGAGGCTTTGCAGTGGGAAGCGAAAGTTGAAATGGCTTCCCCCATAACAAGGCTGTCTCCGGTGGCAGGCAAGCACTCGAGAGCCTTTGGAGCAGAGGAAGCTCTGTGTGCGAGTGGTGCAGGCAGCAACATACTGGAAGTAGCAGATTGCCTGACCGCGTGGAGCAGCTGAGGCAGAGGACCTGCGTGCAGCGAGGGAAACGGATGCATGTGCCATACCAGGGAGTTCACCAAGCTATTGTGACACCGGCGTGCTCTGTGACCGCTCGCTTGCTCAGGGCATTTACTTTAACACCAGAAAGCAAATGCGTAGAGAAAAACACGAAAGGGGGCAATTTTGAATACCGAACTGGCAGAAAGCAGAGAAAACATTATTTTGTAAAATCAACTGACTGTGACTTTAAACATGCAAGTTTATTTAAAAACCAGCATGATGGGGAAATAATTCCAGAACGCAATGCAAACTACCATTACCCAAGCAAAAAGAAAGTTAAAACAAGGCAATTTAAAATGAGCAAACATTGCCAAAGTCAGCAGAGGGCAAAGGAACGTCCTAAAGTTTGTTTAGTTTATTGCCCATGGTTGAAGACATGCATAAAAGAGGCTGGTGTAAACCCACATTGCCAAAGCCAAGGAAGAATTAGAATAAGACCATATTATTGTCAGTATTTGGTCAATGAAGAAGTGGGGAAACAAGTGTCAAGAAGACTGCCCTTGTGGTAAAGGTTATTCCGAAGAAGTGAAGCATAACTTGCAGAGGTTTTGGAAATCACAAGCGTGTAATAAAGAGCACCAATGTGAATCTTGTTTTCCCTGAAGAATTGCTTAAAACCTGGTGTTGTAAAGCCAGAGACATTGTGACATTTTTGTAAGCTGATCTTAACCACAGATGCACTTGTTGTTTGTGATTTGCTGACCTGGCAGGGGAGTACAGCAGGTCAGAGGTTGTGGTAACACTTTATTCTGTTTGGGCAGGGGAATATACACGAACAGAGAACTTTGAAATAGTAGGCCTGGCATTGGGAGTAAACTAGGTGGAAATTGGTGAAGTACTGTGAAGTGGTATTAACAAATCATCCTGACAAACTTTCATTGTGGAAACAAGTGATTGTTAAAGAAGCAGTAGTAGAACTATTAGTATATTTTTGACGAAAGATTACAGAATCATCCCAACAAATTTTAATTGCTGAAGGTAGAGTTGTGTAAATTGCTGCAGAAATGTTTAACATCTTCTGAACAAAAACATTGTTGCGGAACAACCCTCACAAAGACAGTTTATGTTAATTCTGGTGAACTAAGGAAGTGTTCTAGTTTATGTGAAGAAAGTTGTTCTTACTATCACAAGTGGAATAGAAGGAACCTTCGCTGAACAATTCTGAAGTGTTGGAACCTTTGTTGTCAAGTTGGAAGCACAAAGAACTGTGTTGGAACTTTGTTACAAGACAGAATTTCCTTATTCTTTTGGAACTGGTGAACAGAATCCTGCTTGAATCTGTGGAAGTGGAATTCACCCAGATTATAAGGAGAGACAGTTATCATATTGTGAACTTAACTGTTATATTTGTTGTTCTTGAAGTAATATACATTACCTTGGTGAGTTATTGTATGTATAAGGTTGAGGGACGAAACCTTGAGTGTTTCCTTAGTTTATTTTAGGCAGGGAAATCCTCATCAGGGTAGGGATAGTGAGGCGTTTATCCAGCCTTTTGAGTTAACAATGGCATCTTTTGAAAAACCTTCACAAAATTGTCCGCCTCACATTTCTGAACCCCTCACAGGTGCCATTCAGGCTTTAATTTGGTTGCAATTCAGGTGCCACCTTTCACTTTTTTGTGGTAGTTTGCTAGTTTATTGTCTGTGTATATTTAGCATGCCATATCTTTCTCAAAATGATCTGCCACTTTGTGAAATACGGTCTGTTCATAGACTCTGTGGCTAATGTTGGTCTTTAAGGAAAAAGATGCAAGACTTGCCATTCTCCTTCCTTCTCAACTGAGGAAACCACAGATCCTGCATTTCATTGGGGCATAGGTCTAATCATATCCCATAGCTCCCAAAATCAAGCCCTTCGGCTCCTACTGCAATTGAGTTGATATCTGTTATGAAGGTTACTTAATTGGGCTTTGAGATCTCTGCTTCTCCAAATCAGCGCATGATTTTATTAAGGCTGCAAGGTAAAATGGGTCAATTTTTATATCAAATGCAAAAAACTTTGAATAAGTATTGCAGGTTCTCAATTAAGCCACTGTCAGAATTTTAAAAAACAAAGGTTGTTCCATCGGTATTATATGGTATGGAAATTGACTCCCTGGCTTGTGATTTAGAGTGAGCCCGGTTGGAAGGAAGAATTTGGAAAAAGGTTTTTAATCTTCCCCACAGCCTACCAATCGATGCCCTACGATTTGAGTTGGGATTAGTTTTGTTAAATGCCTGGTTTAATTGGAGAATTTTAACATTGTACGCTAAGATGCTTTCCTCTAGGGATTCCTGAATGTATTTTGATTTGAAAGTTCTCATAAATGCAGGTAAATCAAAGGCTTTGATAAAGCTTCAATCTTTGGCTGATTGAATTTGAAATAATTGCAGTAGGACGTTGAACAAATTAATTGAAAACCCTGTCTCTGTAAAGAAAAATCTGCGTTTGCTTTAGATTGGACTGCCACAAAGACCACACACCTAACTATTCCTTGCACTTGACTTTTTAAATAATTGATAAGCCACTATCAAGATATTTAGTTAGATTCCCCAACGCTTTTTGCCAAGGTCAATTTTTTGAATTTCTGCTGAATTTTCTCCTTGCTAATGAAGTACTCGCAGCTCGCTGTAGCCAGAGGGAAAAGGATGGAATGTGTCATTGTTGCCATTTGCCATTTGTGCCCAGAATCAAGAGTTGCAAACTTTAAAACACCTTATAATTAATTGCTTAACTCTTCAGTAATATAGAACATATTTCCTGGGGCTGGGTTTGGCATAGATTAAATGCGGATCATGAAACTCTTAACTCTAGAGGTCTTAACATTTTTAGGGACAATGGGGGTCATTATGACCTTGGCGGTAAAGGGTTAACGGTGCCAGTAATGGTGCCGAAGCCGTCAACCCCTTACCGCCCCATTACGAGTCTGCTCGCGGGACCCGCAAAGGGCGCCTGGTAAAACCAGGTGCCCTTAGCCAGTCCCGCAAGCAGACCAGGGAGCTAACAACGAGCATGTTGTTAACGTGCCCGTTGTTAGTTCCGTCCCCATTCCCATCGAGCCCTATGGGGGCTTGAATGGAAATGGGGATGTACCAGGCCCGGGTTACTTGAATGAGGAATTACCGGGTCCTCCAAGGTTGGAATGGCCCGGTAATTCCTCATTCAAGGAACCCGGTACCTGGTAAGGGGGTAACCATGTTGCAAATTGCGGCATGGTTACCTCCAAGGTCGTAATGACCCCCAATGTCGTTGATAAAGTTTTAGATAGTACTGAAAATGAATTTGACATCATGATTACTTAAAATATGTTGCAATAAGATCTAATGTTATCTATTTGTATTATGGTACGTTTCATTCGCATTCTTGAAAGTCTATTTAAAATGTTGTAATTGCTGCTTGTATCTGTGTACATTGTATTGGTCTTAAATGTCTTTTTGTCATTTGAAAGGTCCAGTTGTTTGGCTGTAATACATTAAATTAAAATAAAAAAACATTCTGACTAACCCCTTATTTTCTGGGTGTTTTTTTTCCCTTGCTCCAAAGACAGCCTAATCAATTCTGGCTGGACCCTGTGTTCCTAAAGGGAACATAGGGGCGACAAAGGACTTTGAGGTTTTTAAAACCCAGCTGCTGGAAATACAGGTCCATACTCTCCTGGTATTAAACTTACAGGGGTTAATATATTCAGCATGATGATATTTCTACTGTTTAAAAAACATGCTTTCCAAATTGTGGGTGTGCATCTGCTTTCATCCCACCTGGTGTCTGAAGACAATTTGTTTACAGTACCAAGAACCTCTTATTCCAGTGGGTTTTACTCCATCTTCTTTCAGTTGGGCAAATAGTTAATTTTATAACTTTTCATCAACGGGTATCCTTGACATTGTCAGTTCACAATCCATTACCGACATTAAATCATGCTGACTATCCTTCCCAGGGAGTTCTGTTCAGTTTCCACACGTCAGGGCACTGACGTGCATGGCCCTATTCATCCACTTCATTAATTAAGTCTAGATCTTTGCATGCATATTGTTGTTTTTTTGTTTCAGGATTGCAGTGTACTTTGGGCCCATCCTTAGTTCCTTGTGTCTTGATAAAAATAGTGCTGCCCTTAACTGCTGTTTTCACAATCAAGGGTTCATGCTCACTCCTACATGGATGGTTGTCTTGTAGTCTCTGAGAACACCCACATCGTGGTGGCATAGGACCATCAGCATGTCTGTGTAATAAAAATGCAAGTTCTGCATTGTGAAAAGGTACACACTTATCAATTGCGAGAGTAGCACTGTAAAAGGGGATGGGTCTCCTTTTAATCATTATTCATTTTATTTGTATAGCGCACAAGCAGCCTGTAGGCATAGTGGCGCTGTTACAGAGGTAAGTATATGCAAGTCAAGCCCAACATAAGAGTAACTTGCATGTAAAAGACATTGTGTAAGTATAACCAAACTTGGGAGTAGGCTGAAAGGCGGTAAATAGGCCTAGCAGCATGCTTTTGCAGAAAACGTGTTAGCTTTGTATTAACCTGCAACGAAGCCGCAGTGACTAGTAACACATTGCATGTCCCACGATCCCAGGCTGATATAGTAAGAAGCAAACAATAGCTGTTATTTTGATGTCACAGATTAGAACCCGTGGGAACAGGCAAGGAGGGCATAACCATTTTATAATGCAAAATGGTTTGAACATTTGTATAGCAATATGTCCGTTGTTCAAGGCTATGATAGTGCCATGGTAGAGAGAGTTTCTCATGAGAACGTAGATGAGATGACCGGGACAGATGAATTAAGTTACGCTGGTCATCTCAAATATTTCAATCTACTGTCATTATAATGTGGGAAGTGGGGGTTGGATTGTGACATCACAAATTATAATTAAGGGTGGTGTGGGAAGGTTTGTAGACCCAATTACGGAACATAATGTATGTTTTTCTATAAGGGTATAATGTGCGTGCAACAATCAGCTTGGTGTGGGGAGATTTGTTTATGTTGCACAGTTACTAATGTTAATTAGCTTGAGTGTTATAAAAGTTTTAGATTGGGGCGTTTCTTTGACAGCACCTTTTCACACAGTTCTGTTCTGCGATCTGTTTGTATATAGCTGTTCCAGCTGCGTCTGGGCCCTGAATAAATCTGCATTACTTCTTGCCTTCGTGCACTCCTTTTTTGACTACTTTTGTAATTTTTTTGTCCCGAGGTGACTCACGACACATATTTGGAGGCCACAGCAAGATTTCTCATCCTTCCGACCGGGTGTGGGGATTCCAGCCGTGCCCCCGGAGGAGTACAGGACAGCGTATGTTGGCCAGTACTAAGAGCTCAAACAAGAGGAGGTCAGCGGATGCCGAGTTCCTGAAGGACCGCCTGGTCTGGCGCTGCCTTCGCTCCGACT
This sequence comes from Ambystoma mexicanum, assembly GCF_040938575.1. Taxonomy (NCBI): domain Eukaryota; kingdom Metazoa; phylum Chordata; class Amphibia; order Caudata; family Ambystomatidae; genus Ambystoma; species Ambystoma mexicanum. The sequence continues at coordinate 539,595,311 of NC_090924.1, read as the reverse complement.
TGAGTACAGGCCTTTAAAGGGAGACTCGGAGGTCGAGAGAAGTGAAGAATCTCTTAAAAAGGATACATGAGTGTACTCCTGCATGAAAGCACAAGGTGTGGGAGAGACTCTTTTATGGTGTATAGCGATGCACCCTCCAAAGTGGTGGGGGACAATTGACCGTAGTAGTCTCAGATTTTAGGTCTACCGATCCAAAAGGGAGTAGGTGGACGATGGCACATCTGCGTTAGAGCAGAGGGTTGCGTAGAAAGTGGCAGACCTTGTTAGACAAGAGTTGCGGGTAGTGCAGGCAATTGGAATAGTTGCGTCATTTTATTTTATTCTGGGGACACATTGTTTTAGGGACATACACACATATGTTTTGTGAGTACTAGCAGTTTATTTTTTTGTGTTGTGGAAAGTGGTTGTAGTATTTGTTTAATGTGGCTATGGAGATGACGGAAGGGCCAGAGCTGAAATAACGTGTAAATATTAAAGAGCTGCGTAGCACGAGTTAAAGGTGCAGTCGATATTAGGAGGAGTAACTGCTCTTTTAACATACTAATGTAGGGCATTTCTGTTAAGGTGTTGGGCCTGGGGAGATGGCCATTCGTGTACTAATAAAACCTAACAAGACAGGCCTGTGAAGAAGGCCAGTGTATGTAAGTGTGGAGTGCAAGGTGTGAAAGGGCGGGGTCTGTGGAGAGGGCCAGAATGAATGAAAATAGGGCGAACAAGTATGTGATCAAATTGAGTGAGTGGGATTGAGCGAATAAGGTTTGAGAGTTTAAAGGTTTAAATTATAAAGGAAAAGAGGAAAGAGGGAGGGAAGAGTATTTTGACAATAAGGATTAAGGTTGGATTATGACGTCCTATTGGATGGATGCACTACTTAATCACATAGGAAATTGCTTCAATATCGTGACAAGATAACAAAGTGTCATTTCAAGTGGGTACATGACACAGTGGGGAAATGTTATAGAGAATGGCCTAGAGAGGGAACATTTGATAAAAATATCGACATTACGTATTCATATTTGTCGGCTACCTACAAAGGTGCAAAGCTTAAAAAGAGGCATAACATTTTAGGACTTTGGAAGTTATACGAAGAAACGGAAAAAGAAACGGAGAAGGGGAAGAAAGAGGAGGAGCAGGGTAGTGCCCGCCTCCTCCATATACGATATACCCATTAGTAAAACCAGCTGCAGGACATATAAATACTGAACGATTGTCTCAAGATAAAGAAGGAACACATACAAGGAAAGATGAGGGTGAAGCGATTGCCATTATTAAGGATGAGAAGGGGAGGGGGACATTTTTAATAGACATTAAAAAGAGTACCCAGCAGCAACTTGACTCTGTGTTCAAGGAAGCCGAGAAAGCCATGGAGAGGGAGATAGAGAAAAAAGTAAATGAACAAGGAATGGCAGCTAACGAACAGGGGTGTACAGCGGGACACATACAATTTAAAATTGACAAATGGGCACAGGACTTGGACAATAGTAAAGATGACACGACAGAATGTGTATGCATTGCATCAGATTGGGAGGACAGTGGTGACAGCGATCATGGGGATGACGAATTATACACATGCAATTTGACGGACATGAGCAGGGGAAGGAGACGAAATGAGTGAGAAGAGGAGGAAAGAGAAGAGTCATTGGGAGATTGGGGAAATAGGCTTCAGAGTAGGTAAACGAGAATAGCAGTCGCGACTAGACCACAATGTGGTTATAAACGCAGAGCTTGCACACAGATGCCCCTTTTGCAAAAAGTAATGGGTGCGATTCACTACATACCATGGCAGACAATGAATAGTGATAATTTGGTTTACAGTTTACCTTTGTTAATGGCAGGGGAGAGCAAATGGATGTATGTTTTCGAGAAAGAGACAGCGGGAATCCCATTGGCCATAGGAGATATTAAACATTTATTGGCAGTGTTGGTTGAGCAAAGAAGTGACAAAATATGTCAACAGGCCAGATATGCCAGGGTAAAATTAAGCTCTAAAATACATGATGGAACACCCTTTAACATCTATCGAGCATATGTTTGGAAGGCTCTAAGGGAGCTGTATCCATATACGTCAGACATGTGCTCAATATTGGTTCGTAAAATGAAGCCTGATGAGGACCATGCGGAATATGTATGGTCCATTGTCAGGCTGAGAGTTATCCTGTGTCCGCGGAAGCTGCTGAACCCCCGACAACCCCCCTGAAGTGTAATCCTCAGAACCCGATAATTCTCGGCTCTGTTAACTACACCCCAAAGGGAAAGGGGGAAGTGGATAACATAAGAAACACCAGGCTGGCGACGTTCTGACTAGCTGATGCGGAACCTGCAGTGAATACATAAGAACATACAGGATCCTCAAATTACTTTACTACCTTTTAAATTATAAAAACTTTGTATCCTTAACTAAAATGTAAAGAATCCTACCTGGTTCTTCTCTTTTAAGATCTTAGAGAAGATTGGGGTTATAGCTGATAAAATGTTTCTACCTTTCTTGTGGCTTTGAAAGTCTTGAAAATAACAGCAACTCCTTTGATTATTGAACTCTTAAGAACCTTGACTCTTGCCTTATAAACTGTTAAATGTTCCAGTTAAGAAGACTTAGATGAATCCTGTTCTTTCTTCTTAATAAATAGAGTTCATAGTCTCTTGAAGAACTTGCAAACTTTTCCAAGTCCGTTGAAACCTTTTCGCGCACACGCGCAAAAATTTACCTGTGCAAAACACGCATTGAAGAAAACACGCCCCGGAGAAAAAACATGCGCTGAGGAACACACGCGCTAAGAAAACACGCGCTGAAAAAGTCATGTAGCAGTCTTTTCTTACTCTCACGTACATGCGCTTTAAACACCCACGCTATGAACACACGCGCTATAGAAATCACGTAGCAGTCTTTTCTCGCGCACGCGTACTCGCGCTATTACTACACGCGCAATGAGCACACGCGCTTTGAACACCCGCGCTGGAACTCACGCGCTATAGAAATCAGGTAGCAGTCTTTTCTCGCGCACGTGTACTCGTGCTATGATTACACGCGCAATGAACACACGCGCTTTGAACACTCGCGCTGGAACACACGCGCTATAGAAATCACGTAGCAGCCTTTTCTCGCGCATGCGTACATGTGCAATGAATTCACATGCTGTAGTTTTCACATAGCAGTCTTTTCTCACGCTCGCACACTCGCGCTAAGATCGCACGTAACAGTCTAACATTGCTTACGCGCATTTAAAAATTAAACGTTGAACTATAAACAGAGTAACATCAGTTCTTCTTTTGAATTTTCATTTACAATCTCCTAAAGTTTCTAATGAATCTGAGCAAGATTTACGTATCCAAATAAAGGCACTTAGCTTAAGAATTTTTTCTTCTCCAAGAGAACTTCCAGAAACTCTCCTGCAAACCTGAATTCTTCTCCTGAACAACCCCGCATAAGTAAACGCTCAACTGCCAGGATTTGAAAGTTCAAATCCACTAGGCCCTAGACTGCAGCAGGAGCAGCTACAGACACATCCTCTCAGCTGGGGTTACGACAATGAAAGGCAGAGAGTGACAGTTTAGAACGTTCATTGTTGTCCTGCAGTTCTCTCTAGCCAATCAAGGCTTCTATTGTAAAACTCCATCTTGCCTTGGGCCAAAGCCAGGAATCTGTATAGAAAGGTCAAGGCCAAACCCACACAGAAATAAAGGGAAATAATTAAAGGGAACGTAACAGTAATTAAAGGAAACCTGATGACAGTAATTAAGGAAACCTGACATCCATGCAAGAAATGTGGACACATGAAAACAAACAATCTTGGGATGACAAAATACCTTTGTTTTACCACATCTTAGTGAGGGTGCTCCCCGCAGAGGTGCAGACATCACTAAAGAAGATAGTGGGAATTGAAGTAAAAGGGTTGCCAGAGATACAGGCAACATCGTACATTATTGAATAAGAAATCAGGAGAAAGATAAGGAGACAGCTGACAGTGCAACAAGAGCTGAAAACAAATGAGTTCAGAAAGAACTGGCTAAAATAAACATGGAAAGAGCGGTGCTCACAGGGCCAGTTGTCGTTCTACAGGCGCAGCAAGGGGGCTCTTGCTGGCAACGGTAATGCAACCAGGAGGGTACACTCAAGTACCACCCAATCAGCAGTGGGGAACGGTGCAGATGCAGCAACAATTTGCATTTATAAACGTACAGCAACAGCCAGGGGTAGTGCAGACAGGTGGAGTAGATAGTTACATGGGACCATATCAGACAGGGAGAGGATATTACACACAAGGAAGGGGAATGGAGTACAGGTGCATGAGGCTATGGTTTGGGGGACAGTGCTTTGCATGTGGAAATTCTGGGAACTTTGCACGAACATGCCCACTAATAGCACAAGCAGGCCAACAGACACATGCTCTTAACTCTTAGATGAAGGCCGTCTCTCGCCCGGGCGTCGAAAGTGAAGGACAGTCAAAGAAAATGGCTATTGCTGTTTGGACCTGTTGGACCGGAGGATCCAGGGTCAGACCCTCTGCTAAGACAGCAGGTAAGCATGCACCAACATGCGTTTATACCCTCTGTCCCAACAGGCCATCCCCACCCTCTCTGGTCCCCCAGTGTTGTTCCCTTGTGCACCCCCCCTTCGTGCACACAGGCGTCTGTCCTGATACATTCTGGTTTCACCATCACCGCTTGTGGCCAATGCTGGATTTTACTTTTATGCACTTCATTGATTCACGGAACGTCACCCTTTCTCAACACTCATGCTGGACTTCCTTTGCATCTTGTACTCATGGTGCCCCTGACTCATGCTGTTCCATCTTCATCTTGTATCCTGGCTTGCAACATTATGTGTTACTACTGACTTCTGCAATTGTATTCGCTCTCCTCTCTTGCTTCTCCACTCTTTTTAACTGCTTACTCTCTGTTCTCTCCTCCCCTCTCCTCTCCCTTTTCCTATCTCCTCCCCTCCTCCCCTTACTTTCTTCTATGCACTTACTCTATCAGAATTGTCCCTGGACTTACTATGATCGCAACCTCGTCTGTCGCTCCCCTATCCTCTTACTGTTGACCCCCTCCCTCCAGCACTATCTGAAACGTTGTCAGGCCTAGTACGATAGTCACTTGTTTTGTTCCTCCCCTCCCTTTCTGCACCCCTCTCCCTCACCTTTTGTTTTCCTCCGGCTCTACCAGAAATGTCATCAGGCCTAGTACGGTAGTAGCCTGTCTGTTTCCATTTCCTTCCCACTCTCCCCCTCCCTTCCTTATCTATGTCTTAGCACTTGCACTATCTGAAATATCGTCAGGCCGAGTACGATAGTTAATTTTGCATCCTTACTGTTCATGGCCTGTAAGAATGTCATTGTATTTTCCCTTGTTCCCTTCCTTGCTTTGAAACACATTGTGTATTGGCCCTATATAAATAAACTATTATATCATATCAAACTATCATAACAACCGCAATCTTTTACACCGACACCTCAACAAATAAAGGTGATACCGCAGCAGCAACTACAGATACAACCCACACAGCCACAGGGTATATCCACCCAGGGACAAGTGCAAGTGCAGGGTGGGGAGATGGCAGGAACCCCTGGTAAAGTAAGCATACGCCAGGCACCAGTACAGACACAAGTACAAGAAGGAGTAACACCACTGGGACAGAACACTGTGCCCCAATCCACCGAGTGACAGTGGTGGGTGGTAATCCATTTACATCATCCGCCAATACATTGTCCCAATAGGTGTGCCCATGCGGAATGCAAGTGTGTCCTGTTCTAGCAGTAACTGAGGACCCGAGGAGGAACCGGAGGTAGCAGTTCAGATAGGACAGAGGGGATTTTCCTTTCTTATAGATACTGGAGCAACGAGGTCATGCATAAAGGAAGGAGGATTTCCATGATCTAAAAAAGTTTGGACACACAAGGCTTTTCGGGGACAATTTTGAAAGTTCCTCTGATGAAAGATGTATCCTTGACAATAGGGACACCGAATACTGTAGCACCATTATTGTATTCAATAGATAATCCCAACAACATTTTGGGAAGGGACTTACTCAGCAAATTGAATACTACAATCTCATTTTCAGAAAAGGGGATGGTGTGCTCCATACCCAGAATAGTTAGGCATATTGGTTGCCACTGATGAAGACCACATGGAATGGCATTCAATGGTATGTATTGAGCCCACACGGACATTAAAAGGAGTAAGTGACGCAGAGCTTTCGCAACCAAAGACAATGAAGAAGGAGAGGTAGTGTTTGAATTGAGAATACCTTATCCAGCACACATAAAAGAAAGGGTAGTTCCCCAGATGACTCAGATGATAAAACAGAATACAAAATATTTGCAAAAAGATGTGGAAAAAGTGCCAAAAAGTTTATGGACAACAGGACCCCATGATGTAGGGATACTAAAAGGGGCCGGAGTAGTGCACATCAAATTAAAAGAAGGAGCATTATTTCTACAAGTAAAGAAGTACCCCTTTCGAAGGGATTGGGTCCTCCGACGTATTCCATATTTATGACAGGTAATGTCCACAGCTGTGCTGCTTTGGAAAATCTTCGGCGTCTGCGTCCTGGGTCGATGACGTCGATGCACCGTCCCCGAGGACCTCCTCCGACGGCCGACGTCACCCGATGTGATAAGTAAGACGCACGACGCCCATAGCCTCCGTTCCGTTTTTTCCGCGAACGTGTTCGCTTCGTGAATCTCTGTACACCTCGACTCTTTGGAGTTTGCTGTTTTCTTCTCAGTTCGTTGAACCTGTTCCGTTTTTTTGTGACAGACGAGATGTCGGTCACAGACTCGCAGACTCGCATGACACCTGCCTCTGGTGCCTCGGGGAGGCCCACGATACGGACGACTGTGTCGACTGCCAGTCACTCACAGCAAAGGAACGCAAGAAGAAGCTGTCGGTAGGTCGGGTGTCTAAGCCCATGAAGTCGAGGTCTGCGGGGCTTTCGACGGATGACTCGAGAGGCGACTCTCCGCGTCATCGTCGGAAGTCCAGTGGGTCTCCTTCCAGGAGTCGTTCTCGCCACTCCTCCGCCTCTTCGAGGCATTCCCGGAAGCGCCGGCATCGGTCGCCTTCCCCCTCCTCTTCCGAGGACTCCGCCCGTCGGTGGGTCGCTTATCCCTCCATGCAAGCGACACCAGAGGAATGGGCTTCCTTCGGGAAGCAGATGCTAGCGATTCTTGAATCGCAGGGAACCGGTCTGTCCGCACTTCCGAGTGGGGTCAGTCGGCACCGGTCGAGAGACATTGCTCGTACGCCTTCGGGCTCGGGTGGTCGGCACGGCTCGCGGGAGAGGTCCCGCTCGGACAAGGGTAGCCGTTCTCGCCATGCCCGTTCCAGGTCCCGGTCCTCGACGCGCTCGAGACCATGTGATCCTGTGCCGTCTTCGAAGAAGACGTCGACGCCTGTGGCGCCGAGGTTGTCGATGATTTCTCTCGAGGCTCCGCCTCCGAGGGGGTCGTCGAGAGACACACTCGAAGCTCCTGCTTCGAGGCCTATGTCAACGCTGTCGATGCTGACGGCGCTGCAGCTGACGTCGACGCCGATTCGCTCGACATCGACACCGTTTCTGGCGACGCCGGCGCCGACTCGTTCGGCGCCCTCGACGCCTTTTGAGGTGGTGGTGTCAGAGGGGCCCCGTGGCACGGGGTTAGCCCCTAGAAAGGCTCTGGCTAAGGTCAGGCACAGCTTTGGTCCCCAGATGTCTTCCTCTCACCGCCTGGAGTACATTTCAGAGGGTGATGAAGGCTCTGATCAGGGCTTGGTTCCGGTTAGCCAGTTTGATGACCTGAAGCAGTCACTGCATGATGCCAGTGGACTGGACACCTCTCCAGAGGTGGAGTTTGGTAGGCCGGAGCCTGACACTCATGCTGATTCTTCATATCGCCTGATGTCTCGGGTCACCGAGTACTTGTATTGGTCGGCTCCCCCAGGGGAGTTCGTTCAGGATGATCTCACAGACATCCTTGATCTTGGTCCCCCCGCTGACCCGGAATTGCCGTTTCATATGGCTCTGCAGAGAAGGGCGGCGGCGGCGGCTTGGACTGCTCCGGAGAGTCTCCCGGCAGTGGGCAAGTCTTTGTTGCGAAAATACCGCCCAGCCAGTAGCGACCCCTGCTACTTGTCCAGGCACCCCACTCCAGAGAGTTTGGTGGTGCAGGTGGCTACAGCCCCGGCGAAGCAGGCGTCGTATCCTACCATCCCTCCGGATAGGGACGACAAACGTTTTGACGGTTGGGCGAAGAAAGTGTTTTCTTCAGGGGGTATGGCGCTTCAGGCGGCCAACTCCATATGTGCCTTGTCTCGTTTCACACACACTCTGTGGAACTGTGTTGCATTAGCGGCTGAACATATTCCCGAAGGGGACGAACGGGATGGTTTCCTTGCTATGGTTCAGGATGGCAAGTATGCCATGTGTGAGGCCGTTCAGTCAGGTTTGGACATGGCAGATTGTGTCAGCCGGTCCATGGCGTCGAGCACCGTAATACGCAGGTTTGCGTGGTTGCGGAAGTCTGGGTTCGCTCCTGATGTGCAGTCCCGGGTCCTCAACATGCCCTTTGACGGTGAACATCTTTTTGGCAGCAAGGCTGACGAGAGCCTTGAGAGGTTGCAGACCTCCAAAGCTGCAGCGAAGTAGTTGGGCGCTGCAGTTCGACAACCTCCGCCTTTTCGTCCTAGGGGACAGCAATGGAGGGGAGGTTCCTTTCGCTATTACTCGTCCTTCAGTAAAGCGAGAGGAGCTAGCAGTCAAAGAGGCCACCGTAAGAGTGCCAGAGGTGGAAACAAGGGTACTCGAGGTGCCAAGGCCGCTCGCGCAGTTGCCTCTTTGCCCTCAGTCAACGCCGCAGCCGCTATCACTCAGTCATGAGGCCAGGTCCCATGGTTCGCCGGTTGGGGGAAGGCTGGCGCAGCATCTTGTAGAGTGGCGAGCCATTACTTCAGATGTGTTGGTTCTGGAGATCATAACCCACGGCTACTGTCTTCCCTTTCGGCAAAGGCCTCACGACAATCCACCTGGGAACCTCTCTTTGAAGAGTCCGGATCCGCTCCTTACGCAGAAAATTCAAGCCCTGCTGGAGAAAGGCACCCTAGAACTGGTGCCTGTAACGGAGAGGAACAAAGAATGGTATTCCCCTTATTTTTTGATTTCGAAGAAAGACGGGGGATTGAGACCTATCATGGACTTGCGCGGTTTGAACAAACTCCTCAGGAAGGACAAGTTCAAGATGGTTACTCTCTCTCAAGTCCTCCAGGCCCTTCAACTTCAGGACTGGTTGGTGTCTCTCGACCTCAAGGACGCTTACTTCCATGTGCCGATCCATCCCAAGCACAAGAAGTACCTGAGGTTCGCGGTTGGTGACTCGCACTTTCAGTTTCGGGTCCTGCCGTTCGGATTGACCTCCGCCCCGAGGGTTTTCACCAAGCTCATGGTGGTGGTGGCAGCGCATCTCAGGAAAGGGGGGATTCACGTCTACCCCTACCTGGACGATTGGAAGTCCTGGATCATTTGTCCGTCACCTGCCACTCCTTTCACAAGCTGGTCTTCTCCCTCAATTTAAAGAAGTCCCATTTGACACCAACGCAGCGGCTCCAGTACATCGGAGCAGTGCTCGACACATCCCTGGGGCAGTGTTTTCCTGCCTAGGTGAGGGCTCTTCACGTTCAGCAGATGGTGCACAAGTTTCAACTTGCCCAGAATCTCCCAGCGTCCGAGTTCTTGAGACTGCTCGGCTTCATGGCATCCTGCATTCTTCTGGTGCCAGAGGCTCGTCTGCGGATGAGATCTTTGCAGTGGGCACTCCAGCTCCAGTGGTCTCAGTCCTCCGGCAGGCTGTCGGACCCTGTTCAGGTGCTGTCCTCGGTCGCCCAGCACCTTCTGTGGTGGGCCGTCGAAGGCAATCTGATGAAGGGGGACCCCATTTTGGCTGCCCTGGCCGGTGGTGACGATCGTGACGGACGCATCCCTCACGGGATGGGGTGCTCATGCCAACGAGTTGATAGTCAGCGGTCGTTGGTCTCCGTCGGAGTCCAGACTCCATATCAATCTGTTGGAGCTGAGGGCCGTCAGGCTTGCCCTGAAGGCTTTTCTGCCGACTGTGCGAGGAAAGAGTGTCCTGATTCTAACGGACAACACGGTGGCCATGCACTACCCCAACAAAAAGGGGGGGCAGAGTCACTTCCTCTGTGCAGGGAGGCGATGCAGCTCGAGTTCTGGGCCATCCAGCAGGAAGTTTCGATCTCGGCTGTTCATCTGGCCGGAGACGAAAACGAGACGGCGGACGCTCTGAGCAGGCAGAGCACGATCTCTCATGAGTGGGAGCTGGCTCAGGAGATTCTCCTGGAGATCTTTGCCCTTTGGGGGACCCCTCAACTGGATCTCTTCGCCTCCAGTGTCAACCGGAAGTGCGAAAGGTTCTGCTCGCGGGAATTTCCTCCAAAAGGAGCCTTAGGAGACGCGTTCGTGGTGGAGTGGTCATTCTCACTGCTGTACGTGTTTCCTCCAGTCCCCGTCATCCCGCAAGTATTGCAGAGGTTACGGAGGTTTGGTTCCCGGATAATCCTCATTGCTCCGGCGTGGGCCCGGAGTACGTGGTACCCGGACCTTCTAGACTTGTCCATCTGCCCTCCACGTCGTCTTCCCTACCGAGACGATCTGCTCTCACGGGAGGGGGGTGAGGTTCTCCATCCAGAGGTCAGATCCCTCAACCTTCACGCTTGGCTTCTGAAAGGTTGCGGTATAAGGATTGGGACCTCCCTGAAGACGTGATGGAGGTGTTGCTCTCGGCAAGGCGGCCGGCAACAAAGTCTCTGTACCGTTGCCGTTGGAGAAAGTTCTGCGACTGGTGCAGAGTTAAGAATGTGGATCCTTTGGAATGTGACATTCCCATGGTTCTGTCTTTTTTGCTTTCCTTGGCCCACAGGGGCTTGCAAGTTGGGACCATTAAAGGTTACCTGGCTGCGCTGTCCATATTTAAGCGCTCATCTGAAGAATGTTCCTATTTTAAGATTCCTTTAATTTCTCAGTTTTTGAAAGGGCTCACTAATGTGTTCCCTCCGTCACCTTTTCTGGTGCCCGGTTGGGATTTGAACCTTGTTCTTAAGTTTCTTATGGGTGCTCCGTTTGAGCCTTTACATTCCTGCCCTTTGAGACTGTTAACTCTGAAAACTGTGTTTTTGGTTGCGCTTACTTCCGCTCACAGAGTGAGTGAGTTACAGGCACTTTCAGTTAAGCCACCCTTCACTGTGTTTCATAAGGACAGGGTTGTCCTTAGAGTTTGCCCTTCTTTTCTTCCGAAGGTGGTTTCGGAATTTCATTTGAGTGAGCCATAAGGTTGTTCTTCCAGCGTTCTATCCTCCTCCACATCCTGGTAAGGAAGAGGAGAGGCTCCATAGGCTTTATCCTAGGAGAGCGTTGAGCTTTTATATTTCGCGCATGTCCCGGGTCAGAGTGGAGGATCAACTTTTCATTGGTTACGCTGGAAAGCGTTTGGGACAAGCTGTGACGAAACAGACTTTGTCTCGTTGGATTATTTTAGCTATCTCTGAGTGTTACCGCTTGGTGGGTAAGGACCCTCCGGCTGGCTTGCGGGCCCATTCTACCAGGGGAGTGGCTGCATCTACTGCCCTGCAGAGAGGTGTTCCTATTCGTCACATCTGTGATGCAGCCACTTGGGCTTCAGTACATACTTTTGTACGGCACTACTCCCTCGATTCCATCCGAGGGCAGGATCTGGCCTTTGGCAAGGCAGTCCTTTATTCCGCAGTTTGATTGGGCATGCTAAATTTGTGTTCTAAATTATTTTCCCACCTCCTTGCTTGGTACTGCTTTGGGAGTCTGTCATAGATATGGAATACGTCGGAGGACCCAATCCCTTCGAAGAACAAGTTACTTTCTTACCTGGCAACGTTCTTTCGATGGGATGGTCCGACGACGTATTCCATATCGCTCCCTCCCTACCTTCGCCGCTGCAGAATTTCTTTTGCGATTGCAGCTTGCGTTCCGCAAGGCCTTGTTTGTCTGACTGGCAGAAAACTGGTGGCACCCGTTCTAGGGGAAAAAACTACAACTGAGGCTATGGGCGTCGTGTGTCCTACTTATCACATCGGGTGACGTCAGCCGTCGGAGGAGGTCCTCGGGGACGGCGCTTCAACGTCATCGACGCAGGACGCAGACGCCGAAGATTTTCCGAAGCTGCACAGCTGTGGACATTACCTGTCATAGATATGGAATACGTCGTCGGACCATCCCATCGAAAGAACGTTACCAGGTAAGAAAGTAACTTGTTCTTATAGAGGAGCCAATGAAGGCATTTATGAGACATTGCATGCCCTATGGCAGCAAGCATAATATAAGAGACCACATCATTTTGCAGCTTGGCTATCCGATCAAGAAAGCAAAAGAAGGGTCATGGCGTTTTATAACGGATTTACACCCGCTTAACAATATTATTGAGGCAGAGTATCCATTGGTCCCAAATCTTGCAATGATTTTTTGCAGCATTCCATTGGAGGCACACTATTTCACTGTGATAGATTTGAAGAACACATTTTTCTCCATCGCACTACACCCAGACTCCAGGTATCTGACTGCCTTAATGTATCGCGGTAGCAGGTTTAAACACAGTAGAATGCCCCGAGGGTACTGTTAGGGACCTAGCATCTTTAACAGAGTTATACAAATGGATTTGCGCAACTTACAGGTTGCAGAGTGATACAGTACGTTGATGAATTATTGGTGTGCAACCCAATAGAAGAGGAATGTAGAAAGGACGCAGCGACTCTACTGACTTTGTTAGCTGCCAAAGGATACAAAGTGGACAAAGAGAAATTGCAGTACTGTCAAAAAGAAGTGGTGTACCTGGGGCAGATTGTGTCAGCAGATGGGAGAAAAATAACACCAGAAAGAGTAGAGGCCATACATAAAACTCCACAACCCAAACAGTGAAAAAGATGCAGCAGTCCTTGGGCCTATGCAACTACTGCAGGGCATGGGTTTTCGATGACTCCACTTATATCAGGCCATTGCTGCAAGCATTGAAAGAAGCTCAGAAACAAAAAACGAACATACAATGGACAGCTTAAATGGGCGAGATTGTTAATGAACTAAAACAGTCAGCATATGCACAAGTACTGGCTACACCCAATTACAAAGAGAGGTTTCACCTGTTTTCCCATTCAGATGGAAAAGTAATGACCGCTGTGCTGACACAGATGAAGGACCAGGGACACAAACCACTTGCATATTACAGTGGGTCCCTAGATGCAGTGATGCAGGGACATTTCCTATGTGAGCAGGCACTTGCTGCTGCTGCATTTGCAATTGAGAAGGCTTCCACAATAACTATGGGGTGCCCCGTAATCTTAAACGTGGAGCATGCATTATTCGCAATGCTGGAAAAAACAAAATCAACATTGACAACTCAGAAATCTTCAGGGTAAGAGATAATACTGACAAACCCAGCAATATAAGTGGTGAGATGCAGGACTATAAATCCAGTATAGGTCATTGCCGAAAAAATAGAGGAGGGAGATTACATGACTGCATAGCATGCATAGACAGGTGGAAAGGTAACCCCCTGGTTAAGGAAGAGGTGATTGAAGTGGGGGACATGATTTTCATTGATGGATGTTCCAGTATTGATCAGACGACAGGACAGAGGCATTCAGGTTCTGCAGCGGTAGGGCACAGATATGGAGTACACACAGCGGGAGGAGTTGATAGTGTACTCACAGACGCGACTACCGACCACTACTCTGCACAGGCAGCATAACTGGTGGCTTTGATTGAGGCACTGAACATGTCAGAGGGCCAAGTAGTGACCATTTTCTATGATTTGGTCTACAATACTCCCACAGTGCATTCAGGGCTAGCAAGATGGGAAAGGAGAGCGTTCAAAAAAAGTGATGTTACACCTGTTCATCATGCAGGATTACTGAGTATATTATTAGAAATGTTACCACTACCAGTCGAGCTAGCTTTAATAAAGTGCAAGGCCTACACAGGAGAGCAAGATATTATTTTATTAGGGTACGAAAGAGCAGACAGAGTAGCAAAAGAAGCAGCATATCTACCAGAAGAAACACGTGTGCTGTTCCCTGCTGAAAAGGAACAGATACAACTACTAGCAGTGCTAAAAGTGAGCAAAGAAAAAGATGCATTATCAGAAAACTTTAGTGCAACCCCAATAATGCAGATAATTGGTTGCAAGGAGAAGCATCAGATGATGAGAAAGAGTTGTGGAGGAGGAGAGGATGTTCTTTATCCCCAACTGATTTGGTATGGCGGCACGATAGCACCGGAAAAGTGGTCATGCCAAAGAAATTGTTGCAGGTGGAATTGGAACAGCTTCTCTACCCTGCCCACGTATTGAAAGAGCACGGGGCTGAAGGGATAAGTGAAGACTGGTTCGTACAAAATTTGTATGAGAATGTTGTAGAGGTTGTGAATAACTGCATGATATGCCAGAAGTATTTTCCAGGTCACAAATTGAGAGTTGTGCAGGGAAAATTGCCATGACCGGAAGGCCCCTTCCAGCACTGGCTTATTTACTAAGTTGATATCTAAAAGAGATGTACCTCTTACAGGTACTTGCTTGTAGTGGTGTGTCCATCCTCACGTTAGCTTGGACTGTTTTCTGTGCCCATTATGACTCCCACTCAGTGGCTAGATTTCTTGTGAGGGAGGGGGTCCCAAGGTGGGGGATTCCAGATGACATTCGTTCTGACAATGGTCAGCATTTTGCTAATTATTTAATTAAGGAAATAACACTTGTGGGGATAAAGCATAAATTATGCACGGTTTACCATCCACAAGCCAACGGTTTGGTAGAAAAGATGAATGGACTGCTTAAAATGTGGTTGGCAAAGTTTACGCAAACGCTTGGAAAATTCTGGGTGCACTGCTTGCCTCTTGCGTTGTTTACACTTCCCTATACGCCTGGAGGAGATCATCACTTGACTCCTCATGAGATTGTTACAGGGTGGAGAATGCATGAGCCTATTCCGCCGTCACCTACAATCTCTGATACACATTATACTTCTTGCATTTTGAGGGAGGAATTTGATATGTATCTTAATGAATATCCTTGCAGACAAGGCTCAAACCGGACAATTGGGACAATTTCCTCAAGCAGCACCTTTTTACCCGGGGGAGAAGATACTTGTCAAGAATGACGTTCGTAAATGGCCCACATACCGTGATCTATTTGACACCCACAGCAGTGAAAATCTAAGGGTGGCGAGGATGGGTCCACATCACAGATGTTCACAAAGACAAGAGCTCTGTTTCCCCAAGCACAACATGATGCAAAGTATATGGGAGATTTCTTTATTCTTTCTCTGCCTTTAGACTAAAGACGAAAACCAGCAAAAGAAAGTGATAAAAATGTCTTCAAAGAAAATGTTTTAATGAAGAAGAAAATGAAGTTTTCAGTATTTTGGAGTGTAATAATATTAATATGTTTAACTCTAGGATTAATACTTTTGGTCTATTTGGTTTTAAGAGAAAACAGTGGGACACAATTGAATGAAAATATAAATAGGGGAAAAAGGAGTTTGATGAATGAGTAAGGTTTTCATCATGGCACTGAAGGAGAGCCAGATTCGTCAACTGGAAATGTTTGGTACGACGAGATGTTATGTGTGGGGAGAGAAAGGGCAAATGACACTTGCTACAACTGCTCTCTCATCCCACATGTGATATGCCCCAAGCTGTGTCTTATGAGGAAGCAGGATGCCTGATGCACCTGTCACTCTGCAAAACTAGAAGTTTATTCCAGGGAAAAAAGGTAGCGTTTCAGTCGGTGGATGAAGGGGAAAAGGTTTATGAAGACAATTTCGTGAAATTAACAAAAAAATTTGAAATGAGGAAACTCGGCATAAGGTAATGGAATATGTGACAGAAGGTCCAAAAAAGGGGGCATTACAAATAAGAAAACACAAGAGATTATGGTGCACAAGTGAGGAAGGGCAAAGTATACCCTGGCGTCATACAAGGCCATTGATGAGGGTAGCGGGAGCAGTGTGATATGGGAACAAATGGGAGGGGAGAATAATGCAATGTCATGCTGAGCGATTGGTAGGTTTTGAACAAAACGTGGCTGTCATGGTGAATGATAAATGCAGGGCAATTTGGGGAAAATATGTACATGCATTAACTTGGCTACATGAAAAACATTAACCAGTTGACATCAAGAGCTTTACACGATTCCCTTTGTTTTTCAAGGTCGAGTGTGTCTATCTACCTGGGCACTAACTCTGGATGCACCAAGGTGTTGTGGAATGCAGCACTGATGCAGGGAACTGCTGTGATGATGGACGTTCTGTGGGCCTGTGGATTCCCAACTTCCGCCTGACTGGAGCGGTGTTTGTGCTCTTGTCACTTTGCACATTCCGACACTGGTGGTGCCTCACAATATCACTACCATGAAGATTGCATTGCAGGGAAGAATTGCACAGCAAGAGGAGGAACGAAAATCTATAAGAAGGAAGAAGCAGGCAAATAATAATTTTTAGGAGAAAATCGTAGAAACCGTGGCCGCTATCCCTGATGAACTCAGTCTTTTCTCCACGGCTGCAATCACTACTGCTCCCAGGTGTCCAGGCCACCACTAATGCAAAGTGGCTTCAGCTCATTCGATGTGGGCTGCAACAGTTGGAAAATTCAACAACAAAAGGGCTTGAATGCCGTTAAGGAGGAGATGAGGGTGCTGTGCTTGGTGGCCCTCCAGAACAGGTACGTGTTGGACCTCCTAGCGACTATCAAGGGAGGGGTGTGTGCAAAGTTTGGAAGCAACTGTTGCACAATGCACCCAATGGAGAGGCTTCAAAGGGAACATTGAAAGCAGCCATAACAGAGATACGGACACTCCATGAAGAAATGACCAGCGAAGTTAATGGAGTGCAGTCAAGTAGCTAGTTGGACAGCATTTTCGCATGGGTACCCATCTGGCTTTCCAGACTGTTTCGAATGACTGTCCCCACGCTGATGTTCATTCTCATCACCTTCTGCATCATTAACAAGATTTATAGATTATATTCAAACAAAAAAAAAGGGCAGTTGATGTTACCCTTAAGTGTTGATAAAAAGGCTACTGAAAAGAAGGGTGGTAATAAAGTAATTGGGGGGAAATGAAGAGGGGGATCGTGATGGCGGGTCTTTACACAGCCAGCAGATTGAGAAAACTATCAACAATTTTGGATTTCATGCCTAAAGAATGGAACAGGGTGTAAATATGGTGGGGGAAACTCTGGATACTTGGGAGGCGATTGGGGGAGACCTGACAAGATTGTAAAAATGTTTGATTCACAAAGATAAAGTAGCAGAAAGGGAACAGGAGCCACAAAAAGAGTTGGTTATTGATACATCAATAAAAGGGGGGAATACTGTAATATAAATGCAAGTTCTGCGCAGTGTAAAGTTACGCACTTATTAATTGAGAGAGTAGCACAGTAAAAGGAGTGGGGGTCTACTTTTGTGATGCAACATAAGAGTAACTTTCATATAAAAGACATGCAGGGGCACTGGTAAGTATAACCAAACTTAGGGGTAGGCTGAAAGGTGTTAAATAGGCCTAACAGCATGCTTTTTTTTTTTTTTTTTATTTGTTTATTTGTTTTGGTAGCAAAAATAAATTTACACCTTTACAAATTATACATAACACATATAAAACATATAAAATCTCATGAGACAAACATACTAACACACAAGTGATTGTACAACCAAACAATACTAAAATCAATAGCTCGTTAAAACCTTTCCTAATGCATCAGCAAGAATCCTCAAAGTCGCCAACTCACAAAGTCACAGGGTCACATAACCATCGCTGAATCGCAGAATCACCACATCGCAGAGTCACGATGACACAGAATCACGAAGTCACAGTAAAGATCAATGGTGCTAAATATCAAACCTAACCCATCCTAACCTACCCAACATGGTGGTGGTACTAGGGCATCGCAGGCCTCCACCAACATAGGACTTGCCACAAACAGACGGCAAAGACCACTAATCATCGAGTATGCAAAATCTCATAGATTTAAAAGTTTACCCACTCCAGAAGGTCCTATTGAGTGGCAACAGATGTTCTTCGATTATTGCAACGAGTCTAACGGTTGCTAATATAATAGAGTTGGAATTTCCCTGCATACATCGCAGCCATACTAGATGACATTCAAACAGCGAAAACGAAGTAAGGTATGCAGCCAAACAGCGTTGTCTCTGCCTGGAAAAAAAATTACAGTACATGAAAAGATGAGACAGGGTTTCAGGCTCGGATGTAATTAGACAAAATCTGCAACCCTCCCATTTTGCCAGTGTCCTATAGCCATTCCAATTTCTGATGCGAGCACCCGTCTGGATGAGATCCATGCGGAAGCGCATATAATGCCTTCTTGCTCCTTTGTCTGGAAAAGCTAGAATATAAGGCAGCCGAGGTGCGACTGCATGTCTAAAGGAGGCATATATAGTGAAGGAAGAGTAGCGTCCAATCCGATCGCAATTTTGGGCCCAAGAATTTTTAAAAAAACGCCTTTTGACTTTGGCAGGGTTATTTACCAGGTCATTCTGCGTCATATTCAGAGAGATTAGAACCGCTTGTATCTTATCTTTCACGCTAGTGATCGAACTGGGACACTTTCCGGCTATCATTTCCTGGAAATCCTCATAGAGTGAGTTAGGGGGGGGGGAAATCATTTTGGAGAAGGCAGATACCGTCCACCAAATAAGTCTGTCTTCTAATGGATATAGACCCAATTCATGAATAATTAAAGCGTTCGGTAAGTAACCGGGCAACCCCAAGATGTTCTTCCAAAGTTTACCCTGTAAGATGTTTAGAAGGGGCCCCAAATTCAACAGGCAGGTGTCTAGTGCATAGAGAAGGATGGGCTCTATCTTCATGGTGTAATATTGTATCAGAGGCAAAAGAGAGTAACGACAATATTTGGTGAAGATGATTCTCATTTGGGCCAAAAGGGGATTAAACTTTGCAATCAATACGGAGCGCCACTTATTAGCTGACATTCCATTCGATATATGGTAGCCCAAATACTTGATCTCTTCTTTTGCAGAAAACATATTAGCTTTTTATGAATCTGCAACAAAGCCGCAGTGGCTGGTAACACATTGCAGGTCCCAAGATCCCAGGCTGGTATGGTAAGAAGCAAACAATAGTTGTTATTTCAATGTCACAGATTAGAACCATGGGTCCCGTCGACAGGCAAGGAGGGCATAACCATTTTATAATTCAAAATGGTTTGCAAAACATGATTTTTTTAGATGGAGTCAAAAGAACCACAGTGGTTTCAAATTGCCCTTTAGTTCGTTTCGCCTGGGAAGAAGGTTGAAGAGTTCTTAATATGCAACATTTCTATAGCAGTATGTCCGTGGTTCATGGCTCTGGCAGTGCCATGGTAGAGAGCATTTCTCATGAGAACGTAGATGAGATGACTGGGAGAGATGAATAAAGTTCTGCTGGTCATCTCAAATGTTTCAATGAATTGTGATTATAATGTGGGAAGTGGGGGTTGGATTGTGAGGTCACAAATTATAATTGGGCGCAGTGTGTGAAGGGTTGTAGACCCAATTAGGAATTATAACGTATGTTTTTCTATAATGTACGCGCACCATTCAGCTTGGTGTGGGGAGATTTGTTTCATGTTGCAAAGTTACTAATTTTAATTAGCTTGAGTGTTATTAAGGTTTTTAGATTCAGGGCGTTTCTTTGATAGTTCCTTTTCACACTGTTCTGTTCCGCAATCTGTTTGAATATAGGTGTCCCAGCTGTGCCTGTGCCCTGAATAAACCTGCGTTACTTCTTGCTGGCATGCACTCATTTTTTGACTACTTTTGTATTTTTTATTGGTGATCCTGAGGCGACCCCCGACACATCTGCATAATTCACCTATGCCATTTTTTTTTCATAATGAACACAGCCATACAAAATTAACAACTGTCTCAAATGGTTTAAATAACATAGAGTGTGGAACAACAACCCTATTTCCACTACCTGAACTCTGGGGCAAATCCATGGAGCAAATGCATGAGCAGCGAAAGAAAATGGTTCTGGAAAGTGACGAAAGCTCCATGAGAAGCAGCAGAGGGAGAGCTCCCCTTCTATCAGGGTTGTTAGAATCTTCGCTGGGGGTGACCATCTTGAACTTCTCAATTGGGAGGAATTCGTTGAAACTTGACAGGCTGAATATCGTTCTCCACCCAACCTTGTCTTTCTTGGGGAGTGCAACATATCTCAAAAAGCAACCCTGCACTGGACTCTCCAATTGAACCTGCTCTATAGCATCCAGTTTCTTCAGCTTCACTAATCCCTCCAACAGATTTGATGAAAACTGTTGGGGGATGAGTGGGGTGTGGAGAGGAGATGGCAAGCAGATAGCCAAAACTCACCGCTGATAGGATCCACAAGTCTAATTTTATTGCCCTCCAAGCTGGTAAATGGGCGGCTATTTTTCCATCCACTTGTGTGAAATGCTGCTGGGCCCCCTTTGGGGAAGTCACATGTGCGGCACTCTTGCGACAGGTGTACTTCACTCTCTGCTCAGTCTTTAGGTAAAAGTCATACGTGCTAGGAGGCTGCTTCCAGCAAAGAGCTTTCAAATGAAGACGAGGATTACATTGTATCAAGACCAAAGGTAAATGAACCTCCATTTATTTTGACAGGGCACGTCATTGTCATGTGGGGCTCTGCCTATGGGGTCTTATCCAGCACAGGAGCGGTCCAAGTTCTCCAGCATGGGGTCTGGCATGGATTCACATGCTCATGAATATTCCCCGTCGTCAGGCTGGGAATCCTCGGTAAAGAAAAAACCAGTATCAGTTTCGTTTCTGATCTGTCTTTCGTAGTGATAACCAATCACTGGTCTCTGCGTCATACTGACCACAGCCAATGACTGCCCTCTACCTAAGCACCGCCTCTGGCAGCCATCTTCAGATTTTTACCGCACGTTCATGTGTTGGGATCCTCGTGCTATTGCTCTCGAGCGTTAGTGCTATTTTTCGCGCTTTTTTCACAAAAAACTTCGATTCTTTCGGTCAAAGAGCCTCAAGCTCCACCGATCCTACATCCGATCAACGGGGACCCGTGTCGGATTCATCTGTGCCCCTCAAGGGTGAAGATTCGTCGAGCTACACTTGGGTGGAATCCAGAAGCTTCTCAGGCCCGGTCTCGGAGATGGCCCAGGAGAAGGGAAGCTCGACGCCCGGAAAGCTGTTCAGGGTCTGCCCTGGATGCCAGCTGCAGAACGTCTTCAAGGAGGACGAACACTCTTTCTGCCTTTACTGCCTTCATGAGGACAAGACGCACGTGGAGACTGTGCGTTTTGCGGCAACATGTCGGAACGGACCATGAAGGACCGCCATCAACGTCTCGCCAACTGGCTGGAGGGTAAGAGCCCGTCTGGCGAGAAGAAGAAGAAATCCGAGCGGTCTTCTAAGACCTTTGAGGGCGCCCCGGCGACGGGGGCCCAACATAAGGCCAAGCACCGCGAGTCCGCTGGCACCGGGAGCGCCGAACGGTCGGGCTCTACGGGCGCCAGGCAGGGCGCACCCTCCCCGGCACCATCAACCACGAGCCAACGCTCTGGGTCGGGTAAGAGGAAGGCCGAGCACCCGGCGAAGCTCCTGGAGAGGCCCCGGTCGAGCTCTAAGGCAGAGGAGGAGCGTGGCAGTGCCCCCTCCCTCAAGGATAAGGCGGTGAGCGCACCTAAGGTGGTGAAGGCCTTGATCCATCCGACCAAGCCCTCTATCGAAACGGTCGCGGCGGCCCTGGCTCAGCCTGTGGTGGCTGCACCAGTGGTGGCGACCTCAGGGCCCAGAATCTCCCTGCCTCCTCGGAGGGAGTCTTCCTTTGTGCCCATCGATAGGACCCCCGTGAAACCCTCCGTGGGGAAGAAGAAGGGGGGGCAGGGCGTCGTCGGAGACTCGGCCTCAACCTCAGAAGAGGAGCTGATCGAGGTCTTAAGCCACGGCCTAGGCGTGGAAGAAGGCCAGCCCGTCGGAATGGACCCCGACGCAGGTGACGACGACGACATCGTCGAGGATACCGACGGGGCCCCTACTCGCCCGTCGGATTCCCCTCTGCCAGCGCCGCAAGACAACTCGGCGGCCATTTTGTTGGCCATACAGTCCTTATGCTCCGAGATAAGGACGAGGCTACCGTTACCGACGGAGGAACCTCTCCCGTCGGGGGATCCAGAACCGGGACCTTCTGGTGTTCCCCCTACCAAGAAAAGAAGGATCCATCCACCACCTCCTTTTCAACCGTCGCGCCCCTTCCAGCCCTCCTCCCCGTCCACCCGAGGGGATGATACGGGGACTGACACGGCAGCGACGGGTACGGACGACGAGGCATACGACGAGGATTTTCCGTCGTCGCCTCCCACCAGGGCTTCTCCGCCCGACGAGATCGGATCTTTCCACTCCATGATCTCCAGGGCTTCCGAGCTTTTCCAACTCTGCCCTGAGGAGAAGAAAAAGGAAGGCTTCCTTTATCAGCGGCGCGAGGCCAAGAGGAAGACGGTCCTCTCAGTGCCTCTGTTGGACGACATTTGGGATGAGGGCCTTTCCCTCCTCAAGAACCCTTCCACGACGCCAGCTAGAAGAGACCGGTACGAGAAGAAGTACCGGGTCCCGGACACGGCCCCCCTGTGCCTCCGGGCGCAGCCTACCCCGGACTCTGTCGTCTCCGCGGCAGCCAGGAAGAAAGCGGGGGGGGGTGCGGCCTCCACATCGACTTCCCCGCCGGACGGCGAGGGAAAGAAATTGGATGCTATGGGACGTAGAGTCATCTCGTCGGCAGCGACGACGATTAAAGCGGCCAACGCCTTGGCTATCGTGGCCCGCTATGACAGGGAGCTCTGGTACAAGATAGCTCCCCTGCTGGATTTTCTGCCGGACGACAAGAGGGCGGAGGCCCTGGAGATCCTGCAGGAAGGTGAGGTGGCCTCGGACCACGCCATCACCGTGGCGACGGACATCGCCGACACCGGGTTCCGCCAGCTGGGCAACGGCGTTTGCCTTCGACGTCGCGGATGGCCCAAAGTTACGGATTTCCGGCAGGACGTCCAGACCAGAGTCCTGGACATGCCCTTCGACGGGAACAACCTGTTTGGGAAGACAGTGGACGATTCCCTTCAGGCCATCAAGGCGGATACTAGACGGCCCGGGCCCTTGGAGTCCTGCAACGACGGACGCCCTTTCGGAGCGGCGGAGGCAAGGGCGCCTCCAAAGGTTCCGGCGGCGGTTTCGCTTCCTACCGTCAAGCGGCCCGCTCGTCGTCGCAAGAGGCCTACAGAGGACGAGGCAAGTCTAGCGGACCCCGCCGTCGTCGCCAAGGAGGTCAAGGCGGCAAGGCCGCGTCCAAGCAGGATTGAACCGGCCGTGGGGTCGGGCCCCCACCGAAGCACCCCGGTGGGAGGCCGGCTGGCGGGCTTCGTCAGCATGTGGGAGTCCATCTCCACCGACCGTTGGGTGCTGGACGCCCTGGCCCGGGGCCACGCGCTCGAGTTTCAAGGAAGGTGCCCGCGCGTCCCCCCCGTGGCCAGGAAAGAACTTCACGTCCCTCAACTTCTCCTGGAGGTAAAGGCGATGCTCAGAAAGGGCGCCATCGAACTCGTCCCAAAGAGGCTTCGGGGCTCCGGAGTCTACTCGAGATACTTCCTCGTGAAGAAGAAGACGGGAGGATGGCGCCCCATCCTAGACCTGCGACGTCTGAACAAGTTCATCAAGGCGCAGAAGTTCCGGATGGTCACCCTCCAGCACGTCCTGGGTCAGCTGGAGGAAGGAGACTTCCTATCGTCGTTGGATTTGGAGGATGCCTACTTCCACATTCCCATCCTAAAGGGGCACCGCAAATTCCTCAGATTCGTGGTCCAAGGGCGTCATTACCAGTTCAAAGCCCTTCCCTTCGGACTACGGTCGGCACCCAGGGTATTCACCAAGTGCCTCGCACCGGTGGCGGCGCAGCTGCGCCGCGAGGGGATTCACGTCTACCCCTACCTGGACGACTGGCTCATCCGCGCCAAGACGAGGGAGCTCGCAGTGGTCCACACGGCAAGGACCGTCCAACTCCTCACGGACCTGGGATTCTCCGTGAACTACGCCAAATCCCACCTGGTGCCCGCGCAAGTCGCACTGTTTCTGGGAGCCAGGCTCGACACAGTGTCCCTTCTGGCCTCCCCGTCGGAGGAGAGGACCAGGACCATCTTGGGCAAGGTGCAACGGATGTTGGTGGCCGACGCGGCCAAAGTGAGGTCCATCAAGTCCCTCCTCGGGATGATGTCTTCCTGCATCTACCTCATTCCCATGTGCAGGCTCCGGATGCGCCCGTTGCAAGAATTCCTGGATGCGCGCTGGATCCAGACGACGGGCAGCTTCGAGGAAAGGATCAAGCTCGACGAGAGTTTCCGACGAGCGATACGGTGGTGGGGCACCCGCGCGCATCTGACGGCGGGCATGGACTTCCAGACCCCAGCCCACCAGGAGACTGTGACCACGGATGCCTCCCTGGAAGGGTGGGGAGCGCACACCGAAAATCTGCACGCAAGGGGACTCTGGCTCCCGACGGAGAAGTCCCTGCATATCAACGTCCTGGAGCTCCGTGCAGTGTTTTGGGCCCTCAGGTCCTTCCTTCCGTCCCTCAAGGGCAAGGTGGTGAGGATCTTCACCGACAACACCACCACCATGTTTTACATCAGGAAACAGGGCGGAACCAGGTCCCCAGCGCTGTCCAAGGAGGCGCAGGACCTGTGGCATTGGGCCGTTGCCCAAGGGATTTTTCTGGTGCCGTTTCATCTGGCAGGGATAAAAAACACCATCGCCGACTCACTCAGCAGGGAGCTGCGCTCGTGCCACGAGTGGGAACTACGGCAGGATCTGGTGGATCGCCTCTTCCGACGGTGGGGCACACCCCAGATCGACCTGTTCGCGACGGCGACGAACACCAAGTGCCGGAGGTTCGCCAGCAGGTTTCCCCAGACGAGGAGCATGGGCGATGCTTTCTCGTTCCACTGGGAGGGCCTGTTCCTCTACGCGTTCCCTCCCTTGCCTCTGCTAATCCGGCTCGTCAACCAGCTCAAGAGGTCACGGTGCAGGATGATCCTCGTCGCACCTGCGTGGCCGAGGCAGATATGGTTCCCGGACCTTCTGGACTTGTCAGCGTCCCCGCCGATCAAGCTGCCGGCGGACGCGGATCTACTCTCCAGGGAAGGAGGCGCCATCCTCCACCACGACCCGAAGTCGCTGAACTTGCAGGCCTGGCTCCTGCAGCGCTAGAGTTTGGAGGATACGACATACCGGCCGATTGCAGAGAGGTTCTTGCAAAGGCCAGGGCGTCCTCGACTCTTAAATGCTACGGACACAAATGGAAGAGGTTCTCTGTCTGGTGCCACGCACAGAAGATTAACCCTCTACGGATTACGGCCCCCCAAGTACTGCCGTACCTGCTGACGCTGGCCAAAGCTGGTCTGGCACACGCGTCCATCAAGATTCATCTTGCTGCGATCTCCCGATACACCAGAACCACGGGGCGGACGTCCTTGTGGTCTCATCGTCTGGTGAAAGAGTTCATGAAGGGACTGTTCAGATCGTTCCCGCCGGTGAAGGCTCCGGCCCCGGCGTGGGAGCTCAACGTGGTGCTGACCAAGCTCATGGGACCTCCGTTTGAGCCTCTGCACTCGGCCCCGTTGAAGTTTCTATCGTGGAAAACAGCTTTTCTTGTGGCCATCACCTCCGCACGACGAGTGGGAGAGATCCAGGCCCTTTCCTGCAAGGCCCCGTACTTGACTTTCCACGACACGAGGGTAGTGCTCAGGACGCACCCCTCCTTCATGCCCAAGGTACCGTCGGACTTCCATCTCAACGAACCCTTGGTGTTACCTGTGTTCTTCCCGTCGCCTTCGTCGCCGGCTGAGAGGACTTTGCACTCGCTGGATGTAGCTAGAGCGCTGAAGTTCTACGTGGACCGCACGAAGGGTTTTCGGAAGACGTCACAACTCTTTGTGAACTTTGGACCTGTCAATCAGGGGAAGGCTCTCTCGAAGGCTTCCATTTCCAGATGGCTCTCCGGCTGTATCATGTACTGTCATCGGTTGGCAAACCGACCGCTGCCTGGCCGTCCGAGAGCCCATTCCACCAGAGCGATCGCAGCTACCACAGCGTTCCTTTCTGGTGTGCCCCTGCTGGACATATGCAGGGCTGCTACGTGGAGGTCGACGCACACCTTCACAAAGTTCTACTGCGTCGATCGGGATTCCAGGGAGGAGTCCAGGGTCGGCCAAGCAGTGCTGCGCAACCTGTTCGCCTGAGGTGAGCCTGGTGAGGAGGTAAGATGCTTAATGTTGAGTTTGATGTAATGCTTAATGTTGAGCCTTTGCCACCTCCCGTGGTTGTGCATGTGTGTACTGCTATGTATTCTTTATTCATGAGCATGTGAATCCATGCCAGACCCCATGCTGGAGAAGGAACAAGTTACTTACCTGTAACTGTTGTTCTCCAGCATGGGTCTGGCATGGATTCACATGCGAACCCTCCCGCCTACCCCTCTGCGGCTCTTCACTTGGTCATACTGCCACTTCACGTGCTTCCAAATCTGAAGATGGCTGCCAGAGGCGGTGCTTAGGTAGAGGGCAGTCATTGGCTGTGGTCAGTATGACGCAGAGACCAGTGATTGGTTATCACTACGAAAGACAGATCAGAAACGAAACTGATACTGGTTTTTTCTTTACCGAGGATTCCCAGCCTGACGACGGGGAATATTCATGAGCATGTGAATCCATGCCAGACCCATGCTGGAGAACAACAGTTACAGGTAAGTAACTTGTTCCTTACCCACTCTCCACCGCACATGCGGAGGCACACCGTGCACAGGGCTGAGGTCACTGTAGGGACTGATGTGACACCACACTCTGTGCCTACAGTGCAATGCCTCTGAGAACAAACTGCAGGCCGTATGTGTAGAGGACTGTATATTATTTCTCTCAGGAAAAAGGTGATACTAAAAACAGTCATCCTTTCCACCCAATGAAGAAATTGCCTTGTTGCTTCTCTTTCCATCACCTTCTATGGAGGCTGAAAGAACTCTGCATACCTTGGATGTGGCCAGGACACTAAAAGTTTACTTGGACAAAACTAGGGTTTTATGCAAAATTATGCAGCTTTTTGTGACTTTCGGTGCAAATGCACACAGAGTCGCAGCTTCAAAAGCAGCCATAGCACGCTGAATGGTTTCAGAAATATTAGAGGCATACAGGATGCATGGGAAGAACCCTCCGAACGTGCTTACTGCCCACCTGGCCAGAGGTAAGGCTGCATTGGTAGCCTTCCAGAGGCACATGCTGATACAAAATATGTGTAAAGCGGCACCTTCGACAAACACTAATTCATTTTGTAAACATTACTCACTAGATTGCAGTTTGAGAAATGATGCATCATTCGGACAGACAGTTTTACGGAACCTGTTTACAAATTAAATATATGTCCAGTGAACCCCAATATCACAGACATCACCCCCTCTCAAATTACAGGGACATAAGCTCCAAAGTAGCACAGCCAATATCAACAGAGGGTAACGTGAGCAAAGCAAAGAGACAAGGACCAGACAGCTCAGAATATGATATATGTTGTGGCATTTATAACGCGCCTGAACAAAAGTGTTTCTAGGCGTGACAAGACAAGGAGGGGGAAACAAAGGGAGGACAAAATAACGATCTTACTAGGCCTTGTGACATTAAGATCGCGCAGGTGCGGGGAAGAGGGAAGGGGAGAAGTGCATCAGTCAGGTGCATCAGCAGGGGAGAGGAAGAGAGAAAGCGGAAGCGAAAAGGAAGGTCTTGAGTTGCTTCCTGAACTGGAAGTGGATCTGCTCATGTTTGAGAGAGGCAGGGAGGCTGTTCCAGAGGTAGGTCCAAGCTGAGGAACTAGAGCTGCGCCCAATTTTCTGCTTGGAGAAGCGTCTGACCCTCAGAGAACTGGAGGTGGATGAGCAGAGAGTACGAGAAGGAAGATGTTCTGGAAGAGAAAGTTGGAGCTAGAGCGTTCCCAGGCCCCAGTACCCCTTGTGTATGATCTAGAGGGTCTTGAAGTTGATCCTTGCAGCCATGGGAAGCCGGTAAAGAGAATTTAGAGCTGGAGAGATACAATCTCTGGGCTTGAGGCCAAGAACAAGTCTTGCAGTCCTGCTCTGGATAAGTTGTAACGGTCAAAGAGCAGAGGCAGGAAGATTTAGAAAGAGGCTGTTGCAATAGTGCAGCCTAGAGAGCACCAGAGCTCTGGAGACAGTGAGCTTCTGGGGGAAAGTGAGAAAAGGAAGAATACCTCTGAGGAGGTGCAGCTGATAGTTTGACTTCTTAGAGACTTCGGAGATGTGAGGAGAGAAGGAGAGGGTGGAGTCGAAGATGACACCATGGTTCTTAGCCTCACAGGAAGGAGCAGGAGGATGGCACAGAGTGGGCAGCCCGAGAGAGAGAGGAAAGAGAGAGCGAGTGTCCCAATGAGGAGGATCTCATTCTTACTGGCATTAAGCCAGAGATCATTGGCGGCACATCATTCCTGTATTGCGGCCAGACAGTCTGGTATGAGAGAAGAAGCAGGGGTGACTGAGGGGGGCCTGAAAGTGAGCGAGTGTCATCCGAATAACAATGATAGTTGGAGCAGAAAGTATCGATGCAGTGGGCAAGAGGGGCCAGGTAGTGGGGAACGCCACAAGTAGGGAGAAAGATAGAAGAGAGGAAAGACCCTAGTTGGAACTGAGAGGGTCGGTCGGTGAAAAAAGTCAACCAGGCTAGGGCCTGATCAGTAATACCAAGGTTGTCGCAGAGAGCATTGAGTAGGATGGCATGGTTGACCGTGCCAGAAGTAGAGGATAGATCGAGGAGAATGAGGACAGAAGGGAGATTAGAATCAAGATTGTAGAGCAAGTCTTCATGGGTGTTCAGGAGAGCAGTTTCCATGCTTCTGGTAGCTCTGAAGCCAGACTGTTGGTCATGGAGGCAACCAACAGATTCAGTATGCAGAATAAGCTGGGAGATGGCCAGCTTATCCAAGAGTTTGCCCAGGAAAGGAGTGATGGAGATTGGGTGATAGTTAGCCTGACAGGAAGGATCGGCCAAGGGCTTCTTTAGAAGGGGGTCACAAGAGTGCTTAAATGGGAGGGGAAAGTTCCAGTGGCAAAGGAGTGATTGCAGAAATTGGCCAAGGCTGGAGCAAGGGTGTCGATGTGGTCCTTGATTGTTCTGGATGAGCAGGGGAGAACCTGCTTTGACTAGACGTTCATAGATCGAACTTGGCTAGAAACATCATCAGGGATGAACAGGGGAAAGGAGGAGGGGCGGCCTGAGACGGGCCAGGCGTGGTAGAGGAGGTAAAGGAAGAGGAGGTGGACAGGATGTCCTGAGTTTTAGTAGTGAAATGAGATGCCATGGCCGTTCAGAGGGACTGGGAGGGAACAGGAGAGGGAGAGACTTCATCAGGATTAACCAGCTCCTTGCAGATTTTGAAATGTTCGGCTGAGTTGTTACATGCCGCAGAGATGTGGGCTTGGATGTGGGCTCTCTTCTTAGAGAGGACAGAGAGTCTGTACTGCCGTTGGAGCAGACGGCACGCTAGTTTGTCAGGGGGTGCGCCCGATGCCCTCCACTTCTTCTCGACTCCCTACACTTGCGTTTAAGGGCGATGAGGTCGGAATCCTACCAAGAGTTGCACTTGGATTTAGGCTTCCAGTGGATCCTCATGACACGGGCAAGGACATCCAGAGTGTTAGAGATCGAGAGATGAAGGTTAGAGAGGGCTGTGTCAGGGTGTGAGTCAGCCAAAGGTGCAGGAGGAGAAGAGAAAGTAGCGGTGAAAGCCTCAACTGACACACGCTTCATGGGTTGAATGACCGAGAATGTAAGTGGCAGTGCTGGAGTCGCCTTGACCTGCGGGAAGAGAGAGAGCAGTGAGAAGAAAGGAGAAAGTGATCACTCCAAGAGAGAGGGTGCTGCGAGGGTTAGAGAAGGGGAGGTCTGAGGAGATGAGGAGATCAGAACATCCGAGGTGTGTCCTGAAGAGTGAGTCGGGCCAGAGGGAAGAATAGAGAGGAGAGAGAATTGCAAAGGTTGCGAAAGAGTCCAAAAAAGGGCTGGTAGCATCCAGGTGGATGTTCAAGTCTTCACGGAGGAGAAGTTGAGAGGTAGAGGCAGGGAACGAGGAGGAAAGGTCAGCCCACTCGGAGAGGAAGAGGGCGACCTGACCAGAAGGCCTGTAGATATTGGCCACATGGAGAGAGGCACCAGGAGAGCCTGCAGACTAGGCATTCAAAGGAGGAGTAGTGCTGCATTGGAATGATAGAAGCAGGGATCCACTCTGGGAAAATCAAGGCTACATCCCCCACCGAGATGGTTGGTTCTGGGTTCGGAGAGGATCTTGTAGCCATCGGAAAGGAGAGTGTTGAAACTCGTGACAGAGCTGGCCGTGAACCAAGTCTCGGTAAAACAGAGTACATACAAATCAAGCTCTTCCAGGAGATGGCAGATGTCAGAGGACTGTTTGACTGCTGAAGGAGAGTTGCGGGTAGCGATGTGGAGCACGTTGCCACATTTGAAGGACTTCCGGGGAGGGGTACAGGCCAGAGGTACACCCTGCGGAAGTGTTGGAGGTGCCAGAGGATGGGCAGAGGAGGAAGGAAGAGAAGTCCGGGTAGTCGGAGAGGGAGAAGAGAGTGCCTGAGGGGTGGCAGAGGAGGGAGGCAACATGGTAGCCAGAGAAGCAGCAGGGTGTGCAGAAGAGGTGGCAGAAGAATGGGGCATCAGAGGAGCCAGAGAGGGGTAAGAAGGGATAGCAGGAGAGGAAAAGAAGCTGATAAGATGTGAGAAGCATCTATCAAAGAGGAGGAGATTGGCCTGAGGGCCCTGGACCAAGACAGTGCCATTTAAGTAGACATTAATGATGGTCTTAGAGGAGTGGGAGGCAGCCAGGAAGGCCTCCCACGGGGTGCAACCATTAATGGGAGAAGAGGAAAAAGGAGAGAGAACAGAGACCATATGGGGGGGGGGTTCATAGGCCTGAGGAGGGAATGAAAAAGAGTATGTTGTTAAGGGTCTTTTTGGAGGAAGCACTGGTATAGGTATCAGCGATAGGGAAGCCTGGGTTGGGGACCAGGATGTCCCTTTTGAGCTTCTTCCTGCCAGACTTAGTGAGAGGGATAGGCTAGTCGATAGGAAAGCAGTTAGAAAAGATAGGTGAGATAGAGAGCACCATAGGGGGTGCAGGGAGGGAAGAGGGGTTGTAGGGGTAGGGAGAGGGGAGCCCAGGCAGGGGATGTAGAGGGGAGGTCGCGCAGGGATGTGCAGACAGGAGGGAGGCACAGGGCGGGACACAGGGCCTCATCACGACTTGGGCAGTAAATGTGGCGGATTATCCGCCGGACCTAAATAGTGTTAACGTCAAGGCACCCGGTGGATAATCCGCCAGATCACGGCTAATCGTGCACGCGCCCCGGTCCAAGGCGTAAGCGTGATTAGCGCGAACCCTTAAATCCGGCGCACCGTGCGCTACCGCACGGGAAATAAAGCGGCAGCCATTTTGGAAATCACAATCCGTCGGATATCTCAGGCACTGGAAGCCATCCACTACATCCGAAGGCAGTAATGAGTCAGGAGTGCACCAGGGGCAAGTCTGCCATGTATAGGGTCAGAAAACCTAAGTTTAGCGACCAAGAACTTGAGGTCCTTGTGGATGAGGCACTGACTCACCACCACGAGCTGCAGCAGCGCAAAACAAGCGCAATGCACAGAGGGAAAATCTGGAGAAGTGTGGCACAAAAGGTCAGTGCAGTTGGCCGCGTGCCCCGGAATGGTGAAGACTGCCGCAAGCGGCTCAATGACCTGCGGGTTCGGGTGAGAGGCATCCTGTCCCAGCACAGGAGTGCAAGCAGGGCCACAGGAGGAGGCCCACCACCCCCCCAACCTCACACCATGGGAGGAGAAACTGACGGGCCTCATTGATGTTGGGACCATTGAGGGCATCGGTGGAGCGGAGGCAGGGACTAGCATTGATCCAACGGCAGGTGAGTCCCATCCCCGAATACATGCATCTGAATGAGAGTGAAGACATGTGTGTGAGGCACTGCATACACCCGTAAGTGAGGGCCACATCCCTAGAACGTCAGTGCTGCCTAGACGACCCTGTATGTGCAGTGCATGAATGACAGGGGCAGGGGATAGACTCCCATAGCCATAGGACAGCTACGCAGAGTGGTACTGTGCATCAACACAACCACAAAAGCCTGAGCGCAGTCCACCCCAACCACGCTTACCCTTGCTGTGTCCCTCCATGCACATCCACAACAAGCCCCACATGTTGACTGAACAGAATGCAAGTTGAATGCGTCATTGTCACTGTCTTCATTTACACTTGTTGGCATGACCTGCATCACATGATGATGATGAGGCCACACCAGCAATGCGCCCACGACACCATGCCTCCACCAGCACCCCCCCCCCCCCCGAGGCCGCACCCACGGTAGAGAACATCATGGAACACCCTCCTCACCCCAACTCAGCCCCGCCAGACAGCAGCAGCAGCCACATGTGGCTGCAGGGAGGCTACCGGCAGCTCACCGGAAACCTACATCCATAGCCCCGATGCCGAGGGAGAGAGGCCGGATTCGCAGCCGGATGTGGGTGTGACACCTTCACCTGGGCATCATGCCACCGCAGCACACACCCACAGCAGCAGTGATGGGGAAGGGGCATCCACAGCCCATGGAAGGCCAAGCACTGGCAGACAGCAGGCGGGGAGTCGGCATGTGGCTGTGCCCCGCTGCAGCACACCCCAGCCTGATGTCGACACCCCGTCACATGGGAGCCCTGAGGGCCATCGTTGCGAGCCATGGTGACATGTCGCCATGCAGCCCTCCCCCCCAACAGCGCACAATTTGCGGTCCACCACCTGACGCGCCAGGAGAGGGCCTTGTCACTGGGGCAGCAGTAATGGGCCGCCTGGACATAATTGAAGCCGTACAGGCCCGTGTTGAAGCAATGGCCAAAGTCCAGAGCCGCCATATCAAGGCCGTGAGCAACTCAATCCGGCATGGTTGCAAGTACATTGCCCGGGACAATGCACGCACGTGCCATGTCGTGCAACAATGCACTGCTGCCCTCGCAGGCTTTGGCCAGAGGGTCCGTGAATTGACGGAGGCTGTGTCTGCCCTAGCAGAGCAACAACGTGAGGCCAATGCCCTCATGCGCCAACACATGATGGGCAGTGCTTCCGTGCCCTCGACCTCAACAACACCAACAGAGGGTTCACTGG
The DNA here is from genome assembly GCF_040938575.1 of Ambystoma mexicanum. NCBI lineage: Eukaryota > Metazoa > Chordata > Amphibia > Caudata > Ambystomatidae > Ambystoma > Ambystoma mexicanum. The sequence goes on along the minus strand of NC_090924.1, from coordinate 539,562,025 downwards.
ACCCATCTCCAAGGCGCCGGTCCTTGCGCCACCTGAGGGCACACACACCGGAGGGTCCTGGGAGAGGGAAGCGCCCGCGCCCATCATAGGGGTGCATGGCATCATTGGTGTTGGCCTGATTAGGCAACAGCACAGTTTTGGGTGTTCACTGGGGAGGGGGGATTGTTGGGTGTTCACTGGGGGGAGGGGGGATTGTTGGGTGTTCACTGGGGGGAGGGGTTTTTTTTGAGGGAAAAATAAATCACGTTACAAAAATCACGATGCATGGATAGTGGTGATTGTTACAAATGCAATTCAATGTAGAAGTGACATATTCTGTATTTACCTATTACCCATCTTGAAAAGAATCCATCAATCAATCCCTGTCTGGCCAACCTCCCTTCCCTCAGGACCTCCCTTTGTGCATGTGCTACACCTTCTGGACCTTCATCGTCCTCACTGCCATCCTCAGGTGGCTGCACATGAGCATCAGGGGGCAGTGGCACATATCTGCAACAGCAGATGTTGTGCAGCATGGCACATGTCCGTGAAATTTCACGACTTCTTCTGGAGCATACATCATAGCACCTCCTGTGCGGTCGAAGGAACGGGAGCGTGCCTTCAAAAGTCCAAATGCCCTCTCCACGCAGATCCGTGTACGGGCATGGCGAAGGTTGCATGCCCGCTACGCAGCCGTGTGTGGGTGACGCACAGGGGTAATGAGCCACGCGTACTGGGGATATCCATATTCATCTGTAGGGGAGAGAAAGCCGGTATGGGGACAAAGTAAGTCCAGTGGGTGTACAGAGCCCTGACATCAGTGTGATTTTGCCATATTTCTCATTTGGCCTATGACATTGTGGAGTGTGCTGTCCTCTGGGCAAGATTGAATCAATGGGGTAGTCTCCACTTGGTACGGCTATGTTTCGATATGTAACAGTACTCATTCACATGTCGCAGGATGAGGGGGCCCTTCCATCTACTTCTGCTTGACAGAAGTGGCTGCCTCATGTGTCATTGCTAATCCATTGGCCTACAGTTGCATTTGCTGCTCTACACTATTCTGTACTGTTCTCAATGCATTCCCATGGCCATTTTGGGGACAGTGTTTGTGGGATGTGCATTGTCATCACTCGGCCTACTTATGTGTGGAGCATTCGTGGATGTGCCAGGTGATGGTTTGGCATTTCTTTGCTGTCGGGTGGCCAGGGTGGGATGTCTGGAGTGTGTCAGTGTTGGGAAACATGGTGCTACTCACACTGGAGGCTTTGTTGTGGTGGGTATTCCATATGTCACGGTGCCGCTACATGACTTACATCCTGCATGGGTGTGTTCTGCTGTGTTGGACATGTCCAAGGTTCATCGTGCTTTCTGCTTGTATGTGTATGCTGCTGTGATGCTACTGACTTTTGGGAATGATGGATTCGGTGTCAGGCAACATCAGTTGTGGATTGACATGCTTTGTGGTATACATTTGTACTCACCCAGTAGACATGTGTTTTGCCCTTGGTGCCTTTCCATGTACGCTGGCAGGGTACTGCTGCGTAGGAGCATGGAGTCGTGGGTGGAGCCTGGGTAGCAGGCACAGCAGTGGCTGAAGGTGAGGTCAGGGCCACATGTCACCTGCACATTGAGGGAATGGCACTGTTTCCGGTTTCTGTAGGCAGCCTCATGTGCCTGGGGTGGTACAAGTGCCACATGTGTGCAGTCCAGGGCTTCTATTACATTCGGTACTTGGGCAATGGCATGGGATTGACCCTTCAGCTGGTGCACCTGTGCCTGTGTGGCTGGCAATGCAATGTGTTCGTTCACATGATTCAACAGTGCATCAGGCACCGGTACCAGCATGGCACTGATTGTGGACTGGACCATTCCATGCATCATGGCAACGGTATGGTGGTCGCTGCCAGTCCCAAGTGATAGTAGCACAGACACGAGATTCACTAGGGGAGGTACTGCTGTGCTGCTGGATATGCGGCTGCATATGTCCCCCGGATTGTGTCCAGCAACTGGGTGATGGTTGCCCTGTCCAGCAGATATTCTGTCACCAACTGACCATCAGTTAGGGCCCAGGGTGTTGGCCTGACCCTGGGGATGGCTGGGCGCCTTGCTGCTGCTGCTCTCCTCCTCCTTCTCCTCATCCCCACTGCCCCCTGCACTCCCAGGGCCCTGGCCTGGTTGACTGGCCTCTGTATCTCCAGGCGCAGCAGGTAGTAGTCGACATCAAGGCTCCCGGTTCCAAATGGAAGCATGGTGTTGGGGAGGGGGTGTTGTGCATGGGTGGGTCCTATGTAGGCCTCTGGATTGCATTGCTTACACCTGGGCCCTCATTGCTGTGGCCTGTGTACTGTTACCTCCAGCTTTTTGCTGGAGGTATTTTCAGCGGATTATCCGCCGCTTTCATGGCGCTATTAGCGCTTACGCCGGACTCCTGATCGATGATGTTTTAGCGCTAAGGGTTCCTGGCGCTGTTATGGCCGGCGCTTGTACAGCCGGCTGTCCTTGCGCCGGCTGTTAATCCGCCGGCGGTATTAGGAGTCGTGATCCGACGGACCCTTAAAATCGGTGCTATAAGCGCTACCGCCGATTTTAAGGGTTACCGCCCAAGTCGTGATGAGGCCCACAAAATGGAGGTGGGCACAACAAAGAACAAGAACAACAGACCTACAAAACACATGCAGCACAGAACCAACAAAAAGAAAACAGCACAACAAGGAACCTAGAAGTAGAGAATGCAGATGTAGTACAGAACCAAGGCAAAGCAAAACAGGGAACCTAAAAGTAAAGCAAGCAGATGCAATACAGGACCAAAAGCAAAACAGAGGTCAGCAGGGAACCTAGAAGTGAACAATGCAGGCAATTGCAATGTGATGCCACAAACCGTGGATAGCAACACAATATCAAGAACCATAGAGAGCAAGCACAAAGTCAATACAGTCAACAAGGCACCGAACACAATAGGAACCTAGAAGAAGAATGCAGGCAATGCAAAGTAATGCCAGAAAAACTGTGGTGTACGAGACAGTGTCAGAATAGAACCCAATAGATCGAAGAGGGAAGGGCTGAGATGCGAGAGGAAGAAAAGGAAACGCATGAGGTGGAGGAACGGAACAGGATGCAGTAACCTATGATGCGAGGGAGCGCACGTGGTTAGAGAAGCAAGGGAGCACACGTGTCCAAGTTGTGCGAGCCAAGTTGTGGGCTAATTATTTGAGCACAGCCCAATAAAACGCACCCAGATTCTACTTACCTGATCAGTCGCAGCAGGTCGATGGCTGCAGGCTAGGTGCTACCACGGCGGACATCGGCAGACAACCAACCAGCAGAGGTTATGGGGCGTTCCAACAACCCATAACCTCTTCACCCTCTGACAACCATTGTCAAAACACTTGACAGCACCACTGTGTCTCACTCACCTGCTCACTCATAGCGGTAACCATAAGCTCTCACTAACTTGCGCAATGCTAGTCTGACTCTTATCTGGGATACCCTCCATGCTCCACGAATGGCAAATGTCTACTCCACTTCACTCACTGTATCCACATTGTATTCGAATGATTGTACTGTTTCATTTACTTTACTCTGCAGCTACATGTATGTACTAAACTGTGACAGGTACTGTAACTAAGCTTTGAGAATTCTTGTACTGCTGCGCCAAGCTGCCCAAGGGCTTTGTGCGCATTATCAAATTAATAAACGAACAAAAAAACACCACTGGAGATGTACTTAGCTTCTGGTCCTTGGCAGAGCCGGCTGCCACGGCATGGGGTGCCTTGGGTGGCCGATTTAAAAGGCCTGCCAACCAATGGGAGCACGGTGGGAGGTAGGGAGGGGGGAAAGCCAACAAACAAGGAAGCAACTGGGGCAAAGGGAGGGGGGAGCAGGCACGAACATAAGCTGAATGTTTTCATTGATTTGCAAAGCCCTTTCTGATTCCTTCACAGAATCCTTGGTTGGAAACCCAGTTCCCTGGATTATGTACAAATGATTTTGTTTTGTCCTGTTGGGACATCAGATCGAGGTGTGTGGCTGACCTGCCTAATAGGTCTTGGTTTCTCAGATCATATTATTCTCAATATGCAATAGTGGGGAATCATTCATTTTGGTTTTTTTTTTAGTTCAATGCAAAGACTGCTCACTCTTGAAAGTGATGGGAATCTTAGCCCATTGCATTACTAAAAGTATTTGTCACCTTATAGGAAGGCAAGCTGGACAATCAGGGCCACTGCATCTGTCTGTTGGTTATGGAGCATTCTTATTTGTTTCTAGGGCCTGGACAATATGTAAGTGGATCTATTCAATAGGATATTTCCCCTCTTTCAACTACATTCACATTCAGGATTGTTCAGTCAGTTTTCAGGATTTTATTTATTGTATGAACAACTTTTTTTAGAGTGGTGTATGGATATGCAGAAGGTGGTCATTAACAATATCTACAAACTTTTGTAAATTCCTCATTCCAAACCGTGGGTGCTCTTGAGTCCCATGATGTCGAGTACCACCTGCTCACATGGATGCAAGTTCAGTGTTGTAGTACTGGCTTTCCCTGTGCTACAGGGATGGTCGAGAACCTGTCTCCCATGTTTGTGGATTATACCACACGTCATTCCATCCTTTGTAGAGATCATCCTTACTCCTCTGCATTCCCTTTGTTCATTATAATGGTACACATACTGTGTGCTTCTTCTCACACAGACTCCCCAGAACCTCTGCACCAAACAGTCTGGTTTCCACCATTAGGGATTTTATTACCATTCTAGATCCCCGAATGTTATGCCCCTCTCCTTTTTGGTCATCATGTATACTGGGTTTCTTGATTGGATTTTCAGGTTGTCCTGTGAAACTTTGTGGTGGTGACTGATGTCAGCACTGTACTGTCCCACTATTGTTTTCACAAAGGGAATTGTGTTATTCATCCCACATAGCAGTGACAGCTTTCCTGTACCTAGCTCTGCTAGGTGAATGTTCCTCTGTGGCAGGTATATTGCATACTTCTCTGGCTTTCCGCAAAATGCACTTGCTGTTATATGCACTATGCCTGTATTTGCCTATGTACTCATTGGGAGTCAAGTTGCTTCCTCTGTTGTGGAATCGTCGAGTTAACACTGTCACCATTCTGTCGGTTTCTTCCAGCTCATTTTACGTCAAACAAATGCCAATTTCGACCTAACTTCAGTATGTTGGATTTTGAACCAGCCTACTTTGCGCCAGCGATTATATGCTGCCAGAGTGAATTGTCTTATGCCCTAAGCCAGCAGAAATCTCTGTGTGGGGCCTCTGTTGCTGCACAATTTGTGCTCACAGTACCAACAGTATTTTTATTGCCAAACTCTAAATCAGGCCCTGACTTCCTATTCAATCAATTGGAGACCAGATTACAGTAGATTTTCACTGGTGCAAAAAAAATGAAAAAGGTTCTGAGTGCACCAAGTTTGCTGTTTTTGTAATATGGCATGGAGCAAAACTGTTTTGCCCCAATGAATATTAGATAATGATATGTGTATTTGGGCGAAAAGCAGTCTGATTTGTGTACTATCTTCACTCTGTGACGTAAAAAGAAACATACTTTGCCTCAATGTCCCATCTTTTACATTGGAAAAGCAGAGAAACTTTTTTATTTTATTTTTAATGACCAGTACAGGTTTAGTAATTTTTACCAAAACCCTTCCTAATGGTAATTAATATGAATGTCTTTCTTTCCCATGTTTTATGACGTTGGAGAACTCCATTATCATGTTGGCACCACATTAGGACATATGCTCTTAGTATCAAAGTACAATTGTATTTTCCTTCTGTCCTGTTCATTACATGAAACAAGCCCCAACACATACAGGCCCTGACAATCCTTTTGATTTAGTTTTGCACTAGAGTGGAGCTAAGCATAGGATCATTTTACTGCTTCCCTGTTGAAGGTCTCAGCCATGTTGAATTACTCAATTCGTGTCATTTTAGCACTCCGAGGACTATGAAGATGAAGAGGAGGATTCGGAAGGACAAGGAAGTGCTGAAGAAAGATCCCAAGAGACAAAAAACAAGAAGTTAATTTCTGTGATTCTAAGAGCTCATGAAGGTGTTTCTTCAGACTATCCCTTCTGCATCACTCCCCGACAGATTGTAAGTGGTTCCTCTCATATGTTCGACCACACAAACTTAATATTTCTCATTATTTTTTAACAATTCGTGCAAACCTAATAGATCTGGTGTGAACAGAAGTTCAATCCTTAAATTGGTTTGCACTGTATAAGAGTGCAAGGAAGTTATCTCTTATTAAATGTCTATAATGCCCAGGTAGGGTATGTTAGATTGTTATCATGCCAATATGGCACTGCAATGCTTTTAGAGTGCATACTTACAAAGTACCTCAGGGGATGACTAGGGTGCGATGCTCGATTTGGAGCATGAGAGAAGGAGGGGTTGGGTGGACTGGAAGTTGCAGGCAAGTGTTAATTTGAGAGATCACATAAGAAGTACATTTCAAACAGCAATATGTCATAAGATGTTATTTATAGCTGGCCTTCAGATGTTACCTTTATAATTACTATAATTATTCTTTTATAACACGCTTAATACCGGAGACCAGTTTCTAAGCGCAAGACAGGGATTCAACCCTGTGTTGCTATGCGTTGTATTGCTTCCAAGACAAACTCATTGCCCCTGAGTTATCCTCCCAGCCCTAATGACAAGATGGTTGATACCGCCAGTCTACATCAACCTTCTTGTTTTCTATGTCATGTGACCACTGGTCTGTGGTCAGCAGTTGTAATGAATTGAGATTGTGAAGCCCCCAATTAGTGTCTAGTACACATACGTTATTAGATATTGCCATGCCTACTAATTCGCTGGATTTCCAGCTGTTTTTAATTGAAGTCAGGCACAGCCCATCATGTTTGATTACACTTTGTTGTGATGAGATGTGTCCTGTTGGGTTGTGTTGGATCTGTACTGGACTCTGTACCATCAAAGCAACCTCGGAGTGCTCAAAACGAATCCATTGCTGGGCTTCTAAACTACCGTAAGTGGTACTACCTCACAGAAGTAAAATGTTCATTACCCTGTTATTCTGGTGTTGAAAAGCCTAGTTTGTTGTCAAATCTGGATAAAAAAGGAGTTGGTTATTAGATGATTCACTTCCATTTGGATAGCAAATTCTCAGAAATGTGCACATCATCTTATTCACAAAGGTGGCCTCCCCATTTCCCTCAGGGTGTGCGCTAGTGAAAATGAAGCACTGCCTATCCCCATTCAGTCCAATGTTCCCTGGCGTACAATCCAATACTAATATACTCATTGGGCCTCATCACGAGTCTGGCGGTATCCCGGCGGTTATTTGTAACACACCTAATACCCAAAGGTTTCTAAGCATGGACCCGGGGATTGAACCTCTGTTGCTCTGCGTCGGCTTGCTTCCAAAGCGAGCGTGTTGCGCCTGAGCTATCCTCACGCAACAATAGCGCTATTAGCGCTGGATCTCGAGTAGCGATTGGGCAGCTATTGCCCATTCCCCATTGACCCAATGGGGTTTTCATGACGCTATTAAAACTCAAAACTCCCCCCCAACCCATAATAGGGCCAGCTTTTAAATGCAGTGGTGATAGCGTTACAGATGCTTTAAAGGGCTACGGCCCAACTCGTGATGAGGTCCATAGACTCCTAGCACCCACTTGACTGTGGTCAGAGCACATTTCACTGTGTCTGTGTATTGACAGGCCCATCCTGGTGAATTTTACAAAAAATAACATTGTCAGTAGGCAGTGAGGTTGCGCATTCTACTAATGCACCAATTTTGGAAAGCTATGTGTAACCTGAAGGCCACAGGTTCGAATATCTGCAATCTATTCCACCTTGCATCCATCCTTGGTTGACAAAATGAGTATCGTTGAGTTGCTGAATAATAACACCAGATATCAAGACTTGGGGAACGTTCATAAAAATGTTTACTCGGTGAGCATTATAGTTATTATGGTAACTCCCGATAGAGCAGTGCTGTTTATAATTTCACAATAACCCTTGCAAATCATTGTTTAATATCCATCAATCATAATACATCTTTTTCACCTCTGTAGGTCCTTCCTGCTCGAGGCAGTGGCTCCATCCATATTTCCTTCACTCCTCTGATGTTGACGGAAGCCATAAATAAAATTGAATGTTCTGGGTTCGCTTTAGGCTTTATGAGTTTGGACTCCAAGGTAATTTTTCGTTCTTCAAAATCATACCTCAATGTGTTTTCTTTCAGCATTCTTGTTTTTTTTTTTATCTCTTTACAACTAAACATATTCCAACATAAAAGACTTGTGGCTATTGAGAATCAAACATAGAATACGACGAAATCCACTTTCTTGATTGTGACATCAACAGTGTTAAATAGCTTAGCATGTATCCCATTAGACTGTTCCCCTGACAGCCTGGAATGTTGCTGCTTGATGGCAGGGTGAAAGCTCTATGGTGTGAGGGGGTCCATAATGTGCAACGGACAAGTAGGTAGAGTTTTCTCACAAGTTGCCATTTTATTAAATTATAAGGGGCGAGATAAATGCCTATCTTCCCCTAACCTAACAAGGATTTCCCTACCTAGCAAACTAAAGCTAAAGGAAAATTACCCTCACACTCGTACCTATAACAAAATCATATATTAATTATTTGGCTTTTCAAACTTCATAAAATAGCATATATATTCACACATAAAAATAATAAACGGGAATCCTTGTGGCCAGGGCTGAATCCCCTTCCCCTGGATCAATGTTTCAAACCATCGTTCAATGTCGGGAATATTCTTTTCAATAGCCAGGTTACTCTCCAAATATAATACAAAGTTCTTTTCATTTCACACGTCCTTCACTTGGCAAATTAACTGTCTTAGTTTCAAAAGGATTTCTCAATCTGCAAGACAATTGTTAGAGTCCACAGCCTTCTGCTTGGCAAACCAACAAAAGTCTCTCTTCATGGATCAATTCAGAAGTCATTGTAAATGTTCTTTTCATTGAAGGCCAATCACTTTTTATCACATCCCATTTCTCCTTCATAAGCAACACCTTTTGTCAGGATGACTCATTCACAAAGAAATAGTTCAGTCAGGATGGTTGTACAAATGTTCATCAAAACACAGCAGTGGAACTGTCACTTTTGCACCACAAACTTCTACCACATTCACAGTACTTCAAACCATCTTCTTTCTGGTCTACTCGCCTGCCTGGACTAATCACTATTTGTCCCTTTCCTGGTTTACTCAGGCTTGTTCCAAACTTTCCACACTTGAATACTCAGTAGGGAAAGTTGAACCAACAACTGCTTCTTGAATAAGTCTTTTGACTTTCAACACTAGTATACTATACAGGATTCATCACAGTGGCCAGTGAGAGTGGCTGAAAGGGAAGCAGCAGTTTGCAGCTGGCTTATACTCTGTTACTTTTCATCAATAGAGTTAACAGCAATTACCTTCAGTTAGAGTAGTATCCAGCTTTATTTCACTGGTGATGAGGTGTCTGGTGTGCCGCCTGCGGAGTCTCCGGACAGAAGGCCGTAGTTCGCAAGGGCCTTAACGAAGGCCCTAGGGCATTACTTGAATTGGTAATACCCCTCATGCGAGGGGCCTATTGCTATTAGTACCCTGGACTGTAACACCGAGGTACTAAAAGCAAAATGACCACCGGGGAAGGGAAAACAAAGCACATTTTCCCTTTCCATGGTGGCCATTGAAAACAATAAAAAAAGTAAACAAACAAAAGGGCCGCCATGGAAAGGAAGAAGGGACTTCACATAGTTCCTTCTCCCTTTCCAAGGCAGCCATTAAAACAAATAGGAAAAAGTCAACAAAATAAATGGCCGCCATGGAAAAGAGAGAAGAGACTACATGTATCCTTTTCAAGGCGGCCTGACGCAGATCGGGAGCGGACATGCTGGGGACAGAAGTGTTCCTAGCGCATCCGCTCCCAAAATTGACAGAAAATAAGGTAAGTGGGAGGCGGCCTGGGCAGGGAGGAAATTCTGTGGATGGGGGAGGGTACAGGGGGACCACTTACCTCATTCGCCGGTTGGGGAAGATGGGCACCTCCAGCCGCGAGGCAGCTCAGAGCGAGGGAATTGCTGCTGGTAATTCCCCTGTTCCGAGCCTCCTCATTGGCTGGAGGCTGCCCCCCTTCCCAGCCAGGTACTGATGGGGCATACCTACCTTTTGGTTCCACCCAATTATTCCATTGACAGGAAAGATGACCTGCTGTATCACTGCCTTGGTCATGGTGGACAGGAGATCTTATGCAGTCTCCCTGTTCCTCCAGCGGTGGATGTTACTTCCCAAGCTGGATATGCATGTTGAGGTCAAGGAAAACTAAATCTTGGCCTGTTACTGGTTTGCAACAAGAGAGCAGAAGAAGGGGGAGAGCATAGAGGAGTTTCTAACTGTTCTTAGAGGGTTGGCCATAAAGTGTCAGTTTGCTCCGTGCTGCCAGGAGGAACTCTTAAGGGACCATCTCATGATAAAGTCCACTGATGACAACATGCATGAGGAGCTTTGGTTGGATAAGTATCCAAATCTCGACAACAGGGTGATGGAGATTGCCAAGCAAGTTGAGCATACCTGCTCATGCATGAAATAGCTATATAGGCATGATAGCAGGGATTCTGACAATTCACCGGATGTGAATGTCACTAGCCATAAGTGGAAGGCCAAGTTGGTGAACACATGGCTGAATGATGTTTCCGGTGAGAGGGATGTGGATGTAAGACAAAGGGACAAGGATAGGAGCTGCAGAACCACAACCCCCACGACCCCTTTCAGGCGAGATGTGCAGAAACCTCGCTTTGAAGCAAACTCTTCCGGCCTCTCCAGCCCACCAGTAAGATGTTGCTACCGGTCCGACAGCATGCAACATCTGGCCACGGACAGAGGATGTTCTGCTGTTTTTGTTGAATGTAGATTGTGTGCAAGGAGGGGTCACATTGCCAAATATTGTAGATTTTCGAGACCTCATTCTGGAACTGTGAGTGAGAACGTTGCAGATGGATGCGAGTTGGAGGTCTATGATGGGTTGGTAGTTATCCAGGTGGTCAACACCATATGTGTGGTTAGGATTGAAAAGCCAAAGGTCATCATTCTAGTTAACAGAGTGGGTGTGGAGATGCTGATTGACATTGGGGCTGACTGCACCCTGATAAGCACGGAATCCTGGGAAAGGGATTTGGCATGCTGTCCATTGAAGGAAGCCAGCGTCCGAGCTAACGCCTATGGTTATAACCCCATTATGTTCATAGGGGAGTTGCAGACCACCCTGATGTTTAAGGGAAGGAGTACGGTTAGTTGGGTGTTTGTCACTAATGTTGGCGGGAATCTGCTTTCGTGGAGCTTCCAAGCGGCACTGCTGATGCTGGGGAAAACACTGATATGTCTGCTGTCATAGCGTTGGATGGTGACAAAGTGGTTAAGTGGACACCCAGTGTGTTTGAAGGGAGTCTTGGATGTCTCAGAGGGTTCATCCACAGGATCAGGTTGAAGGGAGGTGTAATTCCTTTTGTAGCCAAACTCAGGTCTGTGCCTCTATCACTTCGAAATGAGGTGGAGTTGGAATTAAAGAGATTACTCGAGGATGGGGGTCATAGAACCTGCAGACATTTCAGAATGGGTGAGCCCCATTATAGTGGTAAGAAAGGGCAACAGCACCATCAGGTTGTGCATTGACCTCAGGAAGGTCAACAAGAATGTGCTTACAGAAAGATTCCTTTTGCCAAAGATTGATGAGATGATCTCAGACTTGGCTGGTTGGAGGGTTTACTCCTTGTTGGATTTGAGGTTGGCGTACGATCAGGTCCATATGCTACCTCCTGCACTAAGCATGAGATCACTCAACAGACCTTCATGAAACAATTGAAGACCCACCTCTCTACTTGATTTTCCTCAGCCAGCTTCCCGTCAATTTACGCTGTCCCGTTTCTTAGTCCATCGTGTTTATGTAGCACCCTGATGTGTTCGGGCTTTGGCGCGTTATAAATAAATAAAATAATAAATAAATAAATGCATCCAGACTTCTACGACATACTGATGTTTATCACACACATTACGTTGTTTTGGGGTGTCAGACTGCTGTTCGTTTTGGTGTCTGAAGCCAGTGTCTTCCAGAGAATAATGCACACCCTGCTGGGTGATGTCAAGGGGGTGACGTTTTACCAAGATGACATTTTGGTGTGGGGCTGTGATATGAACATGCAAGATGTGAGGTTAAGATTGGTTTTGCAGAGACTAGGAGGTGCTGGTTTAACCTTGACATTGGAGAAATGCAAATTTGGGAAATCCTCAGTGGATTACCTAGGTTACAACATTTCGGGTGAGGGCATAAGGCCCAAGCTTAGCACAGTTAAGGCAATTGCTGATATATCACCCCCAAGACTAAGTCGGAGGAGGCCTCATTTTTGGTGTTCATTGAATATTATTCCAAGTTTGTGAGGGGTTTGGCAGATTAAACCGTGGCTTTTAGGCGGTTGACTAGGAGAGGAGTCAAATTTGAATTGTCTGCTGCCTGTGAGGAGGAGTTTGGGGAGGTCAAGCAGGACATTTTGCCTGTGTTGCAAGGGTTCAGAGAGAGTTTGGCTTGGGAGCGGTGTTCACGCAAGAGTCTAGCACGTCACTGCACACAATAGAATTTGTCTCTCGTTGTTATGTTCAGAGTCTATTTGTTTGGTAAGTAGTTTGTGATACGTACCGATCACAAGCCGTTGGTCTCCATTTTCAACAGCAAAGGTCTTGATGGGGTGTCAAGGAGGATTTCGAGATGGATCACAGGGCTTTAGGGTTTAGATTTTACGGTTGAACATGTTTGTGGCAGTGAACACGTGGTTGCTAATGCTCTTTGTAGGATCCCGGTTAATGACGAGATTGGCACTGAGACCATGAAGGAGCATGATGCCAGAGACATTTTTGTGGTGGATGACAGTTTACAGGAAAGTCATTGGGCAGCAGCATGTGTAGAGGATGAGGAGTAACACATTGTCAAGAGGCTGATCAAAGACAGGGGGAGGGGTAAGAATCACTCGTTAGACGACAATCTTGATGTCTACAAGAGAGTGAAGGAGGAGTTGACTCTTGAAGGAGGGTTTGTTTGCAGGGGACAGATACTTTTGCTTCCTCCAGGAATGAGGGAGATCATTTTTTAATTAGGCCATAGAGGCCACACAGGGATTTGCAGGACAAAATCTATCATTAGGGTGGATTTCTGGTGGCCTTCCATGGACGATTGATATGCGGGTCAAGGATTGTGACGCGTGTCGCAGCTGTTACAAGGTGCTGGAAACACGGGTGCCACTCATGGTGGTTCCTCAGGTGCATTTGTTGCTGTGGGGCACCATTGCAATTAATCTGGACCTTTTGAGTATCGATGGTTCCAGGGGCAGCTATGTAGTGGTGGTGATGGATCTGCTTTCGAAATGGCCCGAGGTGGGCGGTCATCAGAGATGCCACTTCTAGGAATGTCATTAAGTTTCTAGAACATCTGTTTTGGAGGGAAGGTTTTCCCTTGCCAGGAGAGGGGAGTGAAGCACAAAAGGACTGCGTTATACCACTTACAAAGCAATGGGTGTGTGTAACGCTTTAACTGCACCGTCATGGACGGAGTCTTGTTGTCTGTACAGAACAACCGGGATTGGCAACAGGATTTGCTCGTGAGGGTGTTCCATATACAGGGTGATGCCTCACCCAACCATGGGGGTTACGCCCTTCGAGGTCATTGGGTGACACAAGCCAAACACACCGCTGACCCTGGGTTGGCTTGACTGCTGGAGGATGGTGGATGTGAATGTCAGTAGTGTTGGTTAGAGGGTGAAGGAGTGTGGTTTAGCCTCCAAAGTGTGGTATGACATCAGGCATGGGTGCAAACTGAGAGAGATGATGATAGGTGACCAAGTCAGAGTCAAACTGCCCAGGAAAGGGGAGAAATATGCCTCGACATATTCAGGCCTCACGACTGTTGAGTGCGATTGTGGGAATGCGGTCTGGTTGAATGGTGTTGATGTGTGGAACAAAAGGAGGGTGGTCAAGGTGGATTATATTCCTGGTCAGCCTTTGACAACTCCAGCCAGTTACTTATAGTTTTGACATCACACTTACTCTGTATGTCTTAATTTTTCCTTGTCCCATCCTCTTCTCCCCTCCTCCCCACCTTTCCCGTCATCGGTGTGTTATTTCATGGCCCCAGGAAGGGAAGCATGTTATATAGCTTAGGATGTATGCCATTATACTGTTCCCCTGACAGCCAGGAATGTTTCTGCTTGAAGGCAGTTTAGAGTGTGGAATGTGTGGCCAGTGAGAGAGAGAGGCTGAAGGGGAAGGAGCAGTTTGCAGCTGGCTTATACTGGGTTACTTTTCATCAATAAAGTTAATAGCAATTGCCTTCAGGTAGAGTGGTATCCAGCTTTATATCAGACAGTTCCATCATGCTGTCATTTCTCCTTCAGTTTCCTATCTGCAACAGGAGGTGCACCTCACCCACCCCTGCTATATTGAAAAATATAATTTGCCTTTGGCGGAAAAGTGGGGCAGAAGTGGTCTGCTGTGAAGGCTTGTGTAGTCTTGTTTTCTATCTCTTTGGTATTGGAGGCGCTGACCACTGAAGGCAGGAGCCTGCAATAATACAAAACGCTCACTTCAGCGTGGAGCGGAGAAGTGGGGCAGAAGTGGTCTCCTGCAGGGCGCTGCAAGCATGTTTTAAACTCGTAATTATGTCATTTATACAACCAACATATGGCATTACATTTTTGGACTTGATTATTAGTGTTAGTAATGGAGAACTTTCTACACAAACATATAGGAAAGAAACAGAGGTGAAATCCATTCTGCACTCAATGAGTTGTCATAAAAAGAGTGTAATTGACAACATATTTAAAGGCGAATTGTTGCGTGCAAAAAGAAATTGTTCCAAACAAGTGACTACAATATTGAAGAGTAATTGATAGAGAAGAGATTGGTGGAAAGGGGGTACCCCAGGAAAAGTATTGATGAGGCTAAAGGTAAAGTGGTGAATCTAAATAGAGAAACACTTCTAACGCCACAAGTAAAACGTTTGGAAGTTGACAACAGGCCCAGAATTTTAACTCAATTTTCAAGAGACACCAAGCAAATACAAAAATATTTTCAGAACCATTGGCACATTTTACAATTGGATGATGTTCTTAAACAATACATTGCTGATAAACCAGATTTTTTGTATACTCGGGCACCGACTCAAAAAAGTGATTTTGAGTCCGAGTTTCATGAACAGCAAGGTTGAACACACACAGAGGTGCAGTCAGTGGCAAACCAGTCAAGTGGTTCTACAAGTGCATGAACTGTACAGTATGCAAATATGCTTTGAATAACGTGCAGAACTATGTTACGGGGGTCAGGCAACAGGTACAAATATATATGATTTTATTATTTGTAGGACTAAATGTGTTGTCTATATAGTAATTTGTGTGTGCAATAACTTGTATGTGGGATCAACTATAGGAGAACTGAGATTTTGTATTAGGGAACACCTTAACATGACAGTTAATCCTGAGAAACGATTACCCATACAAGAACATTGGGCTCTGGAACATCAGATGGATGACAAAGAAAAGATGAAATTCGTCGGAGTGAAGCACATACATCTGAACATAAGATGGGGAGATCGAGAAATGATCCTGAGACAAGATGTGGCAAAGTTGATATGCAGACTAAAATATACTACGCTTGGACTCAACAAGGACACAGAAATTCAAACCTTTATATAAAGACAGATGAACACAAAGAAAATGTAATTTGGTTGTATGACTGCCTAACCCTATATGAGAGGAGTTTAACATCTCTGCATATAAGGGCATACAATTTAGTGGATAACGTGAGCAAATAGAGATACTGCATAATGTGCAATGTGGGACCTGTTTTCAATATTGCTGGTCAGTACTCCTAACTGGACAATAACATGAGACCTTCATTCATATTGGGCCACCAGAATTGTCATTAGTAAGCTGACATAATCTATCTGGACACCAACTCAGAATAACAACATTGTCCCTAGCAGTCCAAATTGTTTTGCGTGAAGTAAAAGCCATTTACAAAAGTTGCGGCTAGGAGGGCAAAGGAAGAAGGTGATTTCAAAACAATAGGTTGGGTCATTCTATTTCATGAGTAGAGATGCTCTGTACTCTATTAGGCGTTAAACACAACAACTAATGAATATTGGTCACTAATGGGTACCAAAAGGTTAGGCTCATGTACGGCATACAGCATCATGTAACACTAAATTTCAAGTAAAATCATGACCTGGAGTTTGGAATCATAGTTCCAACAGGAGACAGAGTAGATCTTGGGTTAAAAAGGTAACCCGGTTGCCTACGATTAGTTAGGAAACTACACACGAACATAAACAGTAGCAGGACTTTGGGATGTGATGGTGTCATGCCACGCATGACGTCATCCCATTCCGTGGCATAACGTGTGACGTTATGAATAGTGTACACAGTTTGGCAGCCGAGTACCTGAACACAGGACGTGCTGCCCGGAGACGCTTATTGGCGGTGCATACAATTATTTTGAAGGTCTGCCCATAGCTGAATGGCGCTAATCTGAGGATCACACAAAATGTTGAATGGAGCTCAGACATGTGTATTGGGCGCATTGAGACTGGTAGTGACAAGACCACAGAATAGTCATAGCACAGCCATGATAGGGGAGTAAGAATACAAATTCCCTTTAGTTTGTGTGATTATGTTTTCTTATAGATTGAAGTACAAAATGAAAGTTAAATAAAGGAAAATCAAGTTGTGGTGTGTACTTACACTGAGTTGCCGCAGAACTTAACACACCTTAAATTACCAGGTACAAGACACTCTTATAAATGTGTTGGAACAAACCACATTAATAGACATAATGCTTACCAAATATCTTCTCGATTAGAATGTAGGGCCAAGGACTGTATGTTAAAGTTTGAAGTGCATCGGACTGATGTGATACGTACAAGATGCTAATATAGAGGTAGGAAAAGGATGCTCAGAAATTTCTAAATTGGTTTTAAGAGTCAGTTTGAGAGGCTTAGGTGATAAACCTTAAATGGCTCTTAAAGAAAACACTTGGAATTATCAACGAATGCCTAGTGGCTGTACAGACCAGCAATGTTGGATTTGGAACCATAAATTACCAACAGGTTTAAAGGACTGGTACCCGGCATACTTTTTATTCAGGCATGCAGAAATGCAATGAAGCAATGGTCTTCTGTTAGTAAATAACCATGCATAACCACTCACCCTCATGCTTGTGCTTCTTTCCCCTTTCCTCCACCTCTCTTTTTTCTTTTTTGTTTCAGAATACTGGGAAATCGCACTAATGAAACAGACTCTCTAATGAATGATATGACTATGAAGTGCATACTAATTGAAGTTAAAAAAAAATTGTAACAAAAAGGAAATAAACCTCTTACTATGTGCCAGCCACAATAAACGGGCCGCAAGATTATGTATGACTTTTGCCATGATAAAGCCCAATAAACGGCAACATAACAAGAATTGTACCTGGACAAAGCCCACAAATGGGCAAAACATTAGCACATGCTCGCTAATCAGTTAATGTTGGGGTGATTTATGTGATGTTTTGTTTGTTAGGTATTGATACGTTGTTTTCTTTTGTATTTTTGTTAGGGTGACGTAATTGAATGTTCACACAATGTTTTCTGGAGTACCTACTGCCAGGTTGGTGGTACTTGATTTATCAGTAGGGCTCTGGAGGCACACTGTATCATTTAATTTAATGTAATTGGTATTGTTTATACTATTAGTTACTCAATCATATACTGACTGAGAGTTCAGATTGGAGGATACACCTGTATCAATGAAATAATTACATATAACATTCTTTTGAACCTTAGCGCATGTGAGTATCTGGATCTCTTTTTCTGCAAACTTCAAATAGTTGGTTTATAGTGTTACAACAGCCAGATGATCCATGCAGCAGGGGCATTCTATTAGAATGAAACAGTGAACAGAGGTCTAATCATTACTAAGTAGGGGAGCGCTCTGTGACGTCTTCTAACACTAAAATTGGTTGTCCATGTTTTATACTCGCTGCAGTTTATTACGCACTGCTCACTTGATTTATATGCTGTATCGTAATGCTACCGTTAGGGGTCAATGATTAGTTAAGGAGTGATATTGTAGCTTCAATTGTTTATGCCCTGCATAGTAAAGCAGCACTGTAGCTTAGTAGCATGTCTGTTTGATGGTTTGATCTTCTGCTCCTATCGGAAGCTCTGATTTGAATAGGCCCTTCAGGCACAATGACACTCCCGGTATGTCTACCTGTGAAGTTGTCAACCGAGTGAAACCCCCTTCAGACTTGGGAGCCGGGGCCTGGTAAATCAGTTGGTTGAGAACAAGCTAAGTGTAGTGGGAAATTATGTAGATGGGCATCCCTGCTTCTACAGAGGCAGTGGAGCAGATGACAGCGTCAATGGTGAATGTGGAAGCCGGTGTAAATGCAAAAGGGTTTTTTGGATTCACTTTCATTGGATCATATTGACATGTAGGATTTCCAGAACTGTCCAAATACGGATTTGATTTCGGACGTATTGATTTTGGCTCCTGTTATTTCCCATGAATTAGCAAGAAGGGTTTGCCTTTCCTTGGATTTGAGGCCGGTTGCTTCACCCCTGTTTGACAATAAAGAAGTTGTTGTTCTGCTCAGGGTGTTTTTGCCATATGACTGTGAATCTTCTCCAGTTTTATGTGAAAGTCCTGCCAGGGTGCAAGGATTGTCCGGGACCCCTATATAGTGGGGGACACTGGGATCTGCATGCTCACCAACTGGTTTTACTGAGCATGTAACAATTCATAATGGGACGGAATAGGAAATTATGTGCGTTTTATTGACAATATGTCTGCTGATCAAATTGTGGATGCATTTTCTTTTCCAGTCCTCTCACTAATCTTGAACACTATGGACAGGGGTTATGATGGTATCAATGTTGAGATTAGAGAGGTTTGGGCAATTTTAAAAGAGCTTTGTGCGAAAATGAATTTAGTGGAAGAGTTTATTACAGCCACAGGAAAAGGTGTAAACAACAACAGTGAATGCAAAGGTATGGGTTTGGTTTATGACCCTCCATTTATCCTGGTTTATACGGGTCATTTGTTGTAACACTCCTTAGCTGAAGACTGTAGTAAAGTTGTTAATAAAGTGGTTGGGGGCTCTGGGCAGGAGCCGTTGGTACTGGAGAGGGCTGAATTATTGGTGCCCACTTCTTCATTGGTATCTGGGGTCAAGGCTGTAGCCCCTACAGTAGAGATGGAAATGTCTGAAACAGACATTTTGGTGTCCTCTAAAACTGTTCTGTAGTCAGTGTTCTTATGGGCCAAAAAATCTAAAGAATCTGTCCAAATATTTTCATAAAGGGTTGCAGAAGTTTCTCCGCAACCTAAGAGCTCTGTTGAGCCAGGGTAACTTAAAAAATGAATTAGCGGGTGTTGTTCCTTGTGAATTGGAGGTATTATCGAAGGGGAAGGGATTTAAGCAGGCTCTTGCTACCTCATCAATACCAACGAAGGTTAAATGTAAAACTAAACATTTATCCCAAAGAACTGGTAAGAATATTACTCATTATTTTAAACCTGTAAATGAGGATGAGTCCTTATTAGATTTAAGCTTATTGACAACCCATTCCTTGGACAGTTCATGGGAGAAAGGGGTAACAGGGCCAATTGAGGCTCCAGTGAGTTCATAAATAAAAGACTTGCCAGTGGGGGGGGGGATGTGCAATTAAGCAGGGTTGTGCAGGCGGGGGTAGATTGTACTGAGCCACTCATGGATGCTATGGTTTTCTGTTAAAATTGATTTACCTCTGCTTTTTCCTATTTTCGTGACATTAGAGGAGAAGAGGAAATGGCTAATAAAGGAATTCCAAATGGCCAATGAAGTGGGGGTCGATGATGGGAAGGTAAAGCAGAGATAAAAGTTACAAGTCCCCCAAAATAATACTAGTCTTATTGGTGCAACACTAATCCATCAAGGGGGCCAGTGTAAAGTGGCAGCCTTACCATTGGCCACAAACACTTTATTCCTTGTAGGTCAATTCAGGGACCCGGAAGATAGTCCCTTAAATAGACAGCAAGTATTGTCGGTTTTCTTTGAAATACGTAGCTTGAGATTGATTTCCACCCAGGATATTGCACAAGTGTAGTTCATCTTGGAGAACTGTGTTGATACGGTTAAAATATGTTTTCACTGTACGATGGTGAGGAATGTGATACTATCTGGAGCTGCTGCATTGTTGTCCACAGGATACAAAGTACTTGAGTCCTTGGGCCGCAAGGGAGGGCCTGGAACATGAGGTATTTGTTGTGCAAATCTGAGTGGGTAAGGAATTCGATATTTCTGAAGCCCTTATTATTCAAGTTAATTAAGGTGATGTTACTGCCCAGATGGTGGAAAATCCCTTGGTGTGTCCAACTTCTAAGAAAGCGGAGTACGAATGGGCTTCCATTTTGAATGCACCGCATTGGGATAAGAAGGAAACATATGGAACCTGATGAGAAAACGTAGACCTTCTTGCATCTTGCAATACACGGGTGTACCGTCATCTATGTAACCAGAATGACTTTTTTGCAAAGTTCTCTATCATATATTTGCAAGAGAATTGGCTTCTAGATTGGCCAGTAATTGATGGGTATGAGATTTGTTAAGAATCAGCTTGCTGGGGACAAAGGGGTAGACCATATGGTGGTCTAGTTTGTGCAGTCACAATCGACTTGGGTATTATGATGCAGAAATTGAACACTGCCAAGAACGACATCTTAATGGTTAAGTTACAGTGGAGGGAGGACTTTGATACTCTACGAACTTGCTTGATCATGAATGTATACTTTAATATGAACTTGGGTGATTTGGAGAATTTTTTTAAATAATATTTATGAACTTTTAATGCTGGAAACTCCGGATCAGAGTGCTTCTATCATGATTTTAGGGGATTGCAACAGTGAATGCCTGGATTTAAGGAATTATATTTCGGAAGTGGGATGCTGAGCTTCCGCTAAGTCTAAGGAGTGGGGTCTGGCATGGATTCACATGATCATGAATATTCCCTGTCGTCAGGCTGGGAATCCTCAATAATAGAAAAACATTTTCATTTTCACCTACAAACTGTATTTCTCCTTTAAACCATTCACAGTCCTCTGAGTCATACTGCCCCCATCCAATGACAGTCAGCTACGTAAGCCCCTTCTCTGGCCGCCATCTTCAGATTTTTACTGCACGCTTCAGTGTTGGGAGTCCTGGAGTTTGCTCTTCCTGCTACTTCTACGTTTTAAATTTTTTTTGACAGAAAAGGTGCTATTTTTGTTCCAAAAGAGCCTGTGTGCTCTTTTCTCCATCTGCTGACAGTGGGGATCCGTTGTCGGTGAATTTCAGCACCCCTCAAGGGCAAAGATCGTTGAATTTTCCAGAAGGCCATCAAGCCTACTTTGCACTCTCTGACCATGACGGAGAAGGCCCTGCACCAAGTGTGGGCTACAGAATGTGTTTGTTAAAGACAAGCACCTGCAATGCCTCTACTGTCTGCATCCAGACCACAAGGAATGAGAATGTGAGATATGCCTCTCCAAGAAGACAACGAAGGACAGGCATAGTAGACTGGCGGCGTGGCTGTGCGCCAAGGCCCCTGCCCCGTGCTCCTAGCAGGGTCATGCCTCACCCAGGACAGGCCGGTCTGAGGAGCGGTGTTCTAAGTCATATGAATGTGCCTCATCCATGGGGGCCCAAGACAAGGCCAAGAACTGCAAGTCCGGGTCCACCAGGGTCGCTGCGGAAGCGGGTTCCATGGTGGCCAGGGCGCGATCGACATCACCATCCACCTCCGGTGGCCAGTCAGCAATCAAGCTCCTCCTCAAAGAGGAAATTGTCCAATCTGGCTAAACTGCGGGAGAAGCCAGAGAAGTCTCGGACAGAGGAGAAGGTGGCCGAACTGCCTAAGAAGGCCCAGTCGGCACAGGATAAGTCTTAGTCGACGATAGAGCAGGTGGCGCCTGCTCTTACAAAGGCGAAGGGGGCTGACCCGCACCCGCAGTGAAGAATGTGTCCCTGCCCACGAGACGCGAATCCGCCACAGTGACTTTAGGGAAGTCTGCTGGCACATCGGAGAAGGTGATGCCGTCTCTGAGCCTGGTTCTGACCCCTCGAGGTGGAAAAAAGGGGGGCAAGGAGTGCCCGGATCAGCCCCAGGCCTTGGAAGTTTCGTCCACAGGTGATGACGACCTGGAGTCCTTACACACAGTCCACAGGGACATCGAAGAGGACGTCGTCCAAGACGCTGCAGGGCCTCGTGTTTCCGATCACGCCAGCTCATCCGAGGGATGTGTTCTGTCAACACTCCACACCTTGGTGTCGGAGATTCAGAAGAGGATGCCACAAGGCCCAGTCCCAGTGGTCCCCCAGTCCCCCGATCAGCCGCCAGCAAAGAGATGTCATCCGACACCCCCATTTCACCCTCCACATCCGTCTTCACTTTGGTCTCATCGACTTGCCAAGTGGTTCCTCAAAGGACTTTTTCAGTCTTTCCCGCCAGTGAAGGCTCCTGCCCCAGCATGGGAACTAAACGTGGTGCTGACAAGGCTCATGGGGGGCCCCCTCTTCAAGCCGATGCATCAGGCACCTCTCAAATTTCTCTTGTGGAAAATAGCTTTCCTTGTGGCCGTCACCTCTGCCAGGAGGGTGGGCAAGATACAGGCCCTTTCCTCCAAAAAGCCATAACTGAATTTACATGAATCGAGGGTGGTGCTACGGATGCACCCCTCTTTCATGCCGAAGGTTCAGTCAGAATTTCACCTCAACAAGCCTTTAATGTTACCTGTTTTTTTCCTGAAGTCTTCATCACCGGCTGAAAGGGCCTTGCACTCGCTGGATGTTGCTCGTGCCCTCAAGGTCTATGCGGCACGCACAAACAGTTTTCGAAAGACTTCACAGCTGTTTGCGAACTTTGGTCCTGTGAACCATGGACGGCCTTGTCCAAGGTTTCCATCTCACAGTGGCTCTCCGGTTGCATCATGCACTGTCATCGGTTGGCAAACCGACCGCTGCCCGCCCGTCGGAGAGCCTGCTCCACCAGAGTGATCGCTGCGACAATGGCATTCCTGGCTGGTGTGCCCATGCTGTAGATCTGCAGGGCTCTTATGTGAAGGTCCACACACATCTTCACAAAGTTCTACTGCATCGACCGTGATTCCAGGGAGAAGTTCAGAGTTGGCGAAGCAGTGCTACGCACCCTGTTCGCTTGAAGTGAGTCTATTCCGAGGTATGAGTTGATTGCTTCTGTTGAGCCTTGCCACCTCCCATGGTTGTGTAATGTTGTACTGCTGTGTATTCGTTATTCATGAGGATGTTAATCCATGCCAGACACCATGCTGGAGAAGGAACAAGTTGCTTACCTGTAACTATTGTCCTCCAACATAGGTCTGGCATGGATTCACATGCGCAACCTCCCTCCGTCCCCTCTGCGACTCTTCTTGGTCATAGGGGCTTAGGGAGAGCACTGTTATTGGATGCGGGCAGTATGACCCAGAGGACAGTGATTGGTTTAAAGAAGAAATACAGTTTGTAAGTGAAAGTGAAACTGTTTTTCTTTTATCGAGGATTCCCAGCCCTATGACGGGGAATATTCATGAGCATGTGAATCCATGCCAGATTCATGCTGGAGAACAATAGTTACAGGTAATTAACTTGTTCCATCTTTCACTTTTGAGTGGCAATATTGCTGGTGATTGCCCTCCTCAGTTTACATGGCATGGATATGGTACGAGATCCACCATAGATTACATATTTGTTTATACAGATCTGATTAATTTGTGCTTTAATCTAAATGTTGTTTAACGTCCTAATAGTCATCACAGTTTGTTAACATTGTCTGTAGCAGGGCCATTTCATATGGTTAGCTGGGAGGGAAGGTCCTCTTCCGCTGAGATTAGAGTTGGAGGTTGCGCTGTTATTTGGCGCCCTGCAATGCCTATTAATTTTAATCTGTCCGTAGAACAATGTTGCTCTAGGGAAAATTCTGTACTGTATGATCCTAATACGTATGCACCTACACTACAGGCAATACTTGGAGGGTTAACTACAGAAAAAGTTGGATGTTGGGATTTAGTCACACACTCACTCTCATGATGTAATGGTTCTCATGAGTTAAGGAAAAATGTAAGGCAAGTGAGAGTTTCATGAAATGAACAGATTCATGAATTAAGAAAAGGCTATCCTAAATGGTTAAGTTTGCATAGATAACTTGATGGCCCCGAGGGATGCGGAAAACATGCTGTAGTGTCTGGAAGGTCGGGATGGAAATCCCTTTTGGTCATTGATTAAACCTCGGCTTGTGCAAGACTATCTCTAGGCGCAACCATTTCAGCAGTTCTATGGAAGGACTATTTTCTGACCGAGTTCTCAAGTATTTGGAGAGAGTTGATTATTAGTAACCTAAATGTCTTATGTGCCAACAGCATTTTTGTGGATTTAGAATCTATCCATAGTGCTATATTGAAGTGTAAATCCTCCAATGCTCCTCGGCCCAATGGTTTGTCCAACGGTACATTAAAATCAAATCCCCTGCTATGGCCTAAGGTTTTGTTGGGATTATTTAATACTATTTTAACCAAACTGGTGATCTCGCCCTCTTGGAAAAGTGCAGTTATTATTTTAATGTATAAGCTTGTTGAACGCTTTCAGCCATCAAACTGTTGCACAATCTCATTGTTAGATTCATTGAACAACATTTTTGCAACCCTACTTTTTGAAGGAGTTGCATCAGTGGGCGAATAGTGCCAGCTGTTTAGATGTGTTCCAAGCAAGGTTCAGAAAAGGAGGTGGGACATTCCTAAATTGTTGGGTGCTTTATTTGTTGGCTAATCTGGTTAAGTAGACTAAAAGGCCTATTTATGTGGTCTTCTTAGCTCTAGCACAGGCATTTGATTGTGTAATTCGATTTTGGCAGAAATTGTTAGTTTTGGGGTGCCCCCCCCAATCTAGTTAGTATTTTAGAGGCATTACATGAGAATACAAAAGCTAAGGTGAGATTAGATCTGCAAGATTCTTGTTCAAGATGTATTGATACTCACCTTGGCTTGCGCCAGGTCTGTGCTTTAGCTACTTTTTTATTGAATATGTATATTTGTGATGTGTGGCAGGTTTTAGTGAAGGCGTGAGTGAATCCACCTAAACTGCGATGGATCCTTATGCACTATTTGATTTATGATGCCGATATTGTTTTATGAGATTAAACACTTAAAGGTTTCCAAAGGTCATTGATGGCCCCGAATGCTTATTTGAATTGAGCTTGAGATTAATTTCTGATCATTTGAAAATAGTGATTCTTAAGCCATCGGGAAGAACTTCTTGTAGGAGGAATTTCAATTGGCTTATTGATAATAAAAAGCTTGAAGTAGTAAACAGTTTTTGGTTTTTGGGTAGCACTATCTACTCCTCGAAGGTGAAATATGTGATTAATAGTGCTGCTAGGGCCGATCTTCTGGCAGCTGTGGTAAAGCTTTGCCAGTTTGATAAAAACAATATTGGCATATTGTCACTTATTCCGGGACTACAGCTCTGTCAACAAAAAATGATTCCTCAATGGATGTATGGGTTGGAGTTCCTAGAGATGAATTCATATTGGGCAAAATTGGAAGCACTTGTGTTTAGAAATGTTCTTCTCTTACCTCAATGTATTCCTATGACGGCTATCAGGCACAAATTGGGTCTGGCTTCAGTCCAGGCACTCTTTAGCTGGAGGTTGTTGTAATTGTATAGCAAAGTTTTGTCACCCCCTTCAGGGAGATTATTCATCATGCTTCAGGAGGAATTAGCCTGTAAGTTTGCTAAGCAGTTACTCAAATGCCAAACCAGCTGTGACACACTGTTAAGAGGTATTGGCTCATCGGAGTAATCATTGTGCCTCCTTCCAGGAGCTACAAAAAAGAAATGCTCTGAAGCATTCTGGATCTCGAATAGAGAGTTATTGACGCAATATCATGTGTTTGAACATTTTAGATGGGATATTATAACTTGTAATACTGTTGCATCTTATTTGAACAAACATCCGTCACAGGATTTTTGGAGTTCAATTTTAAGATTTAAACTAAATATATATCCGAATAAGAGTGTTTTAGGTATGAGAGCCAGGATTCCGGAAAATGAGAGAATTTGCTGCCAATGTAATAATTCTGTTGAAACTTTAAAGCACTTATTTATGGAATGTTCATCATTGTCTGAAGTATGTAATCAATTGCTTGGTAAATTCATATGGAATGTGCACTTTGTGCTGCTAGAGGGATTCTGGCAATGTGGCATTGATATTAGTAGTGCCACTGTTAGGTTTTTGGAAGTTATACATTTAAGTTGGTTTATTTATTTCTGATTTAAATATTTTATGTTTTTGAATGAATTGTGTATTTTACGATGCATGTATATGTGAAAGGTTCCTTGGAACTATAACACATTAAACTAAATAAGTACATTTGCCTTTGATTATAGGGCTGGAAGAAAAGGCTATACCAATCATAGTGGACACGCTGCCTATTTGATATTCTTGCTAACATTTTGTCATAGTAAAATTGCTATAATTACTCAGGCCAGTGCTCACAATAGATTCCTATTGAAGAGTTGATTTGCAGTGTGGTGGGATGCTTGCTGCACATACTCTACATGCTGATTTTATGTTTAGAGCTGTATGCAGGAATCTGCCTATGAACGTTGAGGACAGTAGAGTCTGAGGTATGTGGCACAAAATCAAGGGGCAAACCTCTTGCTGTATTCTATGACAACATAAAATAATCTACTGACATTACAAAACACTACATACATAAAGAATTACAGGATTAGGAACATGTCCTCATCACACTGAATGATGGTGAAGAAAGGGTTTAGACTTGAAATGCAATTTTTTGAAAAATTGGCAAAATCCTTCACTAGTCTGACGGCTCTATTTGTGGCATAATTTATTTGCCAGAGAAGGGAAAACTAGATGGAGAATCGAGATTTTCAGGGCAGAGAGCATTTTAAATCATTGCAAGTTTATGTAGCAGTTTAGTTTATTCGGATTGCCAAAAGTCACTAGTAATGTACATCACATAGATTGTAATCATTACATAATACAACGATAGAGAGCAGTAAAATGGTTATAACACTTAGTAAATAACACTGCTATACAAACCTAAAATATTGAGCTTATAGTAACATCTGTCCCTTATTAAACAATGTACATCATATTCTCTAGGCTTTTTGCTCACAATTACCAACAGCAAATGAAACATACTCAAAATCTGTGAATTGCACATCACAGAACACAGTATTTCCTTAAGCATTGGAGGTGCCTTTTCTCCCCTAATGCATTGTACAGTGGCGAAAAAAGAACAACATTGCTGTTTCTCATCCCATTGTGCTATTGACAAATGCAGATATGTATCTTGCCTGGCGACCAATTGAAGGCAAAAGCACGCTCTTCAAATATAATGAATTGAAATCTGTCATAATCACATGTCATAGCATAAGCTGTCATTACAGTAATGTGCGGTTCTCTTCCGAAAAACAGTGTACGCTCCAAGTGCTCTGCAACCATGGTGCTTCCAGATGCTTTGTAATAGATATTTTCTTTTTGATGATATTTAGGTCTACTGGATCAACCATGTACTTTGAAGTGGGTGGATTGTGGCTTGGACGCTGATTCTCTTAAGTTATTTCACACAGGCTAAAATATTGAGGTGCTTTTTGATTTTGAGCTGAACCTTGTTTCAAGCTTCAGCCATCAAATGACTGAAAATTGGCTTCCCATCATCGTCCTGGATTGGTTTCTAGAAGCGAGAATGCAGGTTGATGTTGTAGTAACAGTCTTGGCTCCTCTGGTCAATGTATTTTAGGGTGTTGCTGGATTTCTTCATGAGGGTGAGTTTTTTTTTTAACCAAGACTTTATTAACGCATGAATGTCCAGATGAACAATAACATAGCATTTGCATAGATTGTTTAAGCCTTGCTCCGTAACATCAACTAGTCACAACCATGACTGCTTTAAAAAAAACTCCTTAGCCCACAAATCGCCCCCCTCACCTTCCCTTCCAACCAGTCCATGTACCCGCTTCTTGTGTCCTCTCTTCTTTGGATCAGTCCTCCTCCGGTAGTATCCCAAGCACCCACAGTCTCTTTGGAAGGTACAGTTGTGTATAATCCTTAAGTGCATAAGCAAGAAAGGGCGAACAAACGTTATTACATTTTCCCAACGTAACGCGTTTTATTGCTGTTATTGCTTCCACATATACAGTGTCCTAAATTGCATAGTACTACTGTGTGACAGATAGCAGTTCCTTCTGCTTCCACTGTTTACGTCTCTCACTCATTAACGGGTTTGCCCACCGTGTCTCAATCCTCTCTCCCAATCGGCAGTCCCCATCAGGTCGGATGTTCAGAAGCGCGCCATTGCCCCATCTAGCTCCATGTACACACCCAATATCCTGACCACCTGTGATTTCACCTCCTGCCAGAAATGCTTGAGATGCAGGCAGCCCCACCAAATATGTTCTGGGGGGTGCCCTCCTCCCCACATCCCTCCAGCATAGCGGTGAGTTTGAGCTATACATTTTATGCAGTTTGTCTGGGGTATAATGCCAGTAGTGTAGCAGCTTATATTGTAGTTTATGTTGCTGTACAGAGGTATATGGGCTATACCATCCCTTCAAGGCCTTATCCCATTGCTTATCTGTGAATACCTACCCTAGTGCCTTCTCTCACCTGCCCCTCACCTCCTGGCTACCCCGATCTTCCTTGTCTAACAGCATTTTGTAGATGGGCGATATTAAGCCCTTGTTATTACAGTGGATGACATCAGCTTTTCCCAGTCCGTCCTTTTCCTTGTGACTCCCTCCATTATTGTTGGGACACGCGCCCAGTCTTTTACCTGTTGGTAAGCTAATAAGTCTTCCCTCCTCAGCTCGTACGCCCCACAGCAGTTTCCAAATTACCTCAGTTGATTCCCCTCATAAAGATCCCCAATCTCCCTCGTCCCTCCCGCTATCCACCGCTTGAACCTGTCAAGAGTCCATTCCCGGCAGGAAAGCAGGATTACGAAAGATAGACGTTTGCGGCGATGGCCACGGAACTAGCTTAACTTTCTTGTTCAGCTGGTTCCAGATCATTAAGGTATTTCTTGTGACTATGCTTTCCATAAGTCCTCCTGTCCTGTCCTCCTCTCTCATCCATGGCATTTTCAAAAGGAATTCTCCCGCCACAGCCTGTGTTTGATTACCCTCCCTCCCCTATTCTGCGATGGCCCTCAGCTGCGCTGCCTGAAGGTATTTCAGCATATTGGGCCAGCCCACTCCCCCCTGACTCTTGCTCCTGTATAGGGTTCTTCTCCCTATGCAGGGTTTCCTCCATATGAAGCCCATAATGCTCTCCTGAATATCCTTCATCAGCTTCCCCGGCAAGGGCAGAGGAATTGCCTGGAAGAGGTATAGCAGGCCTGGGGAGTACATTCATTTTCACAGTGGCAATTCTT
Organism: Ambystoma mexicanum; assembly: GCF_040938575.1. Classification (NCBI taxonomy): domain Eukaryota; kingdom Metazoa; phylum Chordata; class Amphibia; order Caudata; family Ambystomatidae; genus Ambystoma; species Ambystoma mexicanum. The sequence goes on along the minus strand of NC_090924.1, from coordinate 539,532,541 downwards.
CCTAACCAAGACACATATATCCCCCTCCACCGTGCAAGGTCAGCTTTCATTTGTTTCACTAGTGGGGGGGGGGGGTAGAGGGAAGTGGGAAATTCACCCCAATTATCTTTTTTTAAACTTGAAAACATTTTTTTTTAAATTGTGTATAAAGTTTAATCAAACTTTTACACATAATATAAAAGATAGAAAAAGAGTCAATAATCATTTACAACATATTTTAAAACATTCATATAAAACAACTTCATATAAAACTTCAACGACCTTGCCAATAATGCATAGTATAAGTCAGGTGTAACAGAGTAGCGCCTCAAAGAAAATTCAAGAGAAAAAAGAAACGTAAGAAATGAGACAATGCAGGAAAGACAGATCTTATATAAATATATCTAGAAAACATCACCATGACCACTGTGCCACACATATTACAGGTTAGCCACCATCTCTACGTCTTCTTCAAAGCTCAACAAAAGTGTTCTCACACATTTCAATACTTGTGTGATAGCAATAGTTAATCCATGGCTATACCCTGAAACACATCTGAGCCAGAATATTTCACTGGTCATGTTCTCAATATTCTCCACATAATTACCAAGATAACATTCATAATGAACCATCATAGTAGGACAGGAAGTAAGGACGTGTTTAGCTGACTCAATAGATTGCATGTCATTACAAATCCTACACAATCTCTTTTCCAGCGGGAGACCTATCTAGGCTCCCCTGACCTCAAGAACCTCCAATCTGTTCAGTCGTAAAAAAGCATAAATATCCTCTGTGTTACTGGAGAGGGCAGAAACCTTAGATAGTTTTGGGGCTGTTTATAGATTAAAATGGATCCTTGAGAAAGTGCTTAGGGACTTCATACTGGACACTTTTTCATGGCTCCTCACCCAGTCCCACTGTTTAGCTCTATTTTTATATGCTTTTAGAACCGCACCTTCCCCATGTTCCCAATGAAGATTCCAACTAATCTTGGCAAAAAATGCCTCGTTTCCTTCCCTACATTTCTGCAGAACCCCACACTTGTTGTTAATTATTGCAGATTTCAGAGAGGACAACAAAGAGTCTGCATTGGAAAACATAATTTTAGTGTATAGTTTTCCTCTATTCATATCAATAAGTGTCGGTATGGAAATCAATCCCATCTTCAGTCTTATTGCTGCTACAGGTGTATAATTAGTAATCCCCAAATCCTTCTCCATACTCACCCCTCTAAATGCTCAGACCAGTTGCCCCAATCCTCATAGGATGATTCCAAGGCATACAAAAAGGCTGCATACAGTTTCTGCTTATTGATATTTAAGATTCCAAGCAAACTATATCCAGCCGCCTTCTTGGAAAACGTTGTTATATCAGCTGCAATAGATAGCACTTTTGCCCTCTTGTTTTGCTGAAGTATTTGGTTTTTCCTTATTGCAGATGAGAGGTCGTACCCAAGATATCTGTAACAGGCCGTCCTTTTAATCGGGCCCAACAAGCTGGTAATACTAGCTCTACTACAGTGTTTTCTGCCTACTGCCATAAATTGCCTGTTATCTAGATTTATTTTTAAGCCATTTAGTTCTGCATATTTAACTACCGCCTGAACACTGTGGGAGATTCCTATAAAGGTGTTATCCATAATAATCCGGTCATCTGCATAACCAATCCATCCCACTTTAGAACTTCCTATTTTTGGGAAAGCATTTAACCTTTCTACAAATATGCTACCAAAGTCAGCAAGGACCACACTGAACAAGATGGGTGCAAGAGAACACCCCTGTCTTACTCCCTTTTTTATAGATATCAGTTTAGACATTTTACCACAATTATCCAACCTGACTCTGGCAGTGTTGTTTTCATATATCATTTTACATGCATGAAGTAGATGTTCCGCATACCCATATTTTCCATTTTAGCCCAGAGTTTAGATCTATCCACTATATCGAATGCAGATGAGAAATCTACGAACAATAAGTATAGTGGTAGCTCATCTTTACATTTGGCTTGTTCTATAAGAGTATTTATGACAAAGATGTTAATGTTAGTAAAGCTGCACTTCTAAAACCAGTCTGAAATGTACTGATTATTTCTTCTGTGGCTATCCATATTTTAATCTCCTTCAGGATTATAGTACAGAATATTTTACTTGCAACATCAGTTAATTCAAGTAGGTGGTCATTTTCTGGCAATGATCTTACACCTTTCTTAAAGACAGGTACAATATGAGAACTTCTCCATGATTCAGGTATAATACCTGTATTTATTATCTTCCCATACAATATCACAAGAATATCGGACCAAAAGTCTGGATTATCTTTCATGTTTACGTTACATGGGCCGTCGGGGCCAAGATCACTGGAGGATTTCAGTTTCCTAATGATAGCAATTACCTCATCTCGGTTTATGCTCAAATTAAGTATAGGTTTCTTTTCTAATAGAGTCACCTTGCCAGAGAATTTCTAACTGAAATAGTGTGCCCATATAGTCTCATTGATGTTGCATATCATATCATCCTGTCCATTACTAGTTACCCTTTTATAATTGGCCCAGAAGTTTCTATATTCATTTTTTATTCTTCGTTTTTTGAGAACGGTTTCATCAGAATGTAGATTTGCGTGGTCATTAGATCTAATTTCCCAATTTAACTTTTTCTTTTTCAGGCCTATGATCTTATCATAGGATCTACCAGGTTTCCTTCCCTGAATCATGGATGAACATTTACCCATAGGCATAAAGCCATGCATACATGTAGACAGCCAGACTACAATTTCATCGGCCGTCTCCATCTTCCTATGTTCACCTCTTATTCCTCTACTCCAATTTCTAGCTTTGTCCAGGTTTCTATCAGACGAGCCTCGTCTATTTCCACTTTTAGTTACATTCAAAGCATCAACCTTATCATAGTACACCTTCTTATTAATAGAGGCATATCTAAGGGCTAAAATCGCATGATCACTGGATTCATTAATCGAGATTTGTATATCAATTATCGAGGGATACATCCTTTCAGCAACAAAAAATTATCCAGAGTGAATGTGCATGGGTCACTGCACCAAGTAGGGCCTGCTGGAATATCGCCACTTACAGACCCATTCACAATCCTTAAGTCGAGGTCTGCAAAAAAGGATTTCCATCTCAAATTTTTCAGACAACTGTTCATTAGTGTCCCATTATTATCTTTAGTTGTTCCAGCGTCTGCAAGGCCCTTAGCATTCAAATCACTCTCCCCCCACTAAAAGATTAACATTTCTATCTTCTGCATATTTACTAGTTAGACCTTCAAACATCTGTTTCATGGTAGGTGTCAGGTTCACCCCCCAGATACTTAACCGGAACCACCATCCACCTGAACCGTGCGTCGTTCTCTAGGCGTTCCCGCTCTGTCTCCCCCATTGATAAGTTTAGTATCTCTGACTTTGAGTGGTTTAGTTTGAATGCGGACACCTCTGAGAAGACCCGTATCTCTCCCATGATAGCCTGGATTGGTGTTTCCGGTTTGGTAACCATGAGGACCAAATCATCAGTAAACAGGCCTATTTTGTGGTGGGCATTCGCCCATCTAACTCCCTGTTTTCTCCCTCGCCCTCTGCGCAAAGGGCTCCAACACTAGCGCGAAGAGCAGAGGGAACAGTGGACACCCTTGTTTCGTTCCCTGTCTGATGGAGAAAGGGTCGGTCAGCCCTCCATTTACTTTGACCTTGGCTTGGGGATTCCGATAATTTGCCAGAACCATTTTCAAGAAGTTGGGCCCCACTCCCACCTTACTCAGTGTTTGGCTCATGAAGCCCCAGTTGATGCCATCAAATGCCTTTTCGGCATCTAGCATGAATAGACAGGTGGGTGTAGAACTCCCACCCCCCCCCCCGTGGCCTTATCGATTATTTGTTGGACCCTCCTTATATTGTCAAATGTGTTCCGACCCTGGATGAACCCTGATTGGTCTTGAGCTATTAGGTTCGGAAGTACCCTTTCCAGTCTAGCCACCAACACCCTTGTGTAAAGCTTGGCGTCCACATTGACAAGTGCTATCGGGCGGTAAGAGGAACATTGGTGCGGTTTCTTTCCTGTCTTTGGGATGAGAGTGCCATGTGCCATGTCCATTGATATTGAGATCTCACTCCTTTCACGGAAATCGTCAAAAACTCCCCGGCCAGCCCTTTAGATAATAATCGGCAAAATGTTGTATAAAACACTGTTAGCCCGTCCTCCCCGGGCTTTTATGCGGTTTTAGGCGCAGAATTGCCTGTTGCACCTCTTCCTGTTGGTCTCATTGTTCAGAGGAGAGTCGTGGGCCCTCCCACCCCGCCAATTAGGCTTCCTGGTCCCTTCTATCTACCAATTCTTCCCCGTAGAGACCGGCAAAGAACTCCCGGACTACCTTACATTTCTCTCATCCGATCCCACCAGCTTGCCTCTTTTATCCTCCAAAGTGGGCATAAATGCCCTCTGTCTCTAGCCCTTATTTGTCTTGCTGACACCGTCCCCACATTGTTCCAATGTTCATAAAATGTCTGCCTGCTCCGTTGGAGGGTACTCTCCACAGATCTATTGATTAGCTGCTTAAGTTGCCCTCTCTCGTTTGCCAGTTGCCTAGCAATCTTGTTGGTCCCTCTCTTCTTGTGGGCTGCCTCCAATTCCTGTATCTCTTTTTCCAGGCCCAGCTCTGCTTCCCTCTTTTTTTTTCCCCCTCATCCTCTTGGATGCCCTAATTAGGTGTTCCTTCATCTGAAGTTTGAATGCATCCCATTTCTCCCCCGTTGTACCTGCTTTTACCCCCATCCTCTGCCAAGAACCTGTGTATTTTGTTCTCTACCTCCTGTCTAATTTTGTAGTCCCTGAGGAGGTATTCTTCCAGTCTCCAGCCCTTGAATCCACCCTTCATGCCCCCCACCCATTTCAAGGTCACTGGCGCATGGTTGAGATCATCATACTCCCAATATGAGCCGTCCTAGTTGCTTGAATCACTCTCTGTGTTGCCATAATGTCTTCTATCCGGGAATATGTTCTATGGACATGTGAGTAGTAGGCATAGTCTCTTTCCTGTGTATGGTGTGCACGCTATGTGTCATTGAGGCCCACTCTCTCGGTTGTTTGGACATTGTCCCTGTAGCATGCCTCCTCAGCCCGCTGGATCTGTCCATGATCGGATCTGCTGCCAGGTTGTAGTCGCCGGCCGCTATCATCTCCCCCTCCCCAAATTTACCCAGTTCCTCTAGGAGTCCCTTTAGGAACTTTTCCTGCCCCTGATTGGGAGCATATACAGATGCCCATGTGTACGTTTGACCGCCCATTTTTCCCTTTACCAAGACAAACCTCCCCTCAGGGTCACGTTTCACCTTAGCCCCTTCAATCCGCAGCGATTTGTAAAAGAGGATAGCCTCCCCCACCCATTTGCTCCCTGCAGTTGCGTCATATTGGACTGCTACGGAAGCATCCCACATCTCCCCTCATCAAGTGCGTCTTCTGGAAACAGACTATATCTGCTTCGTCTTTCTTGATTTCCTGCAACACAGAGACCCTTTTGTTCGGGCTGTTCATCCCTCTTACATTCCATGAGTCTAGCCTATACATTTGTCTTTATCTGTAAGTGTTCATCTTCCCCGCCCTATCCCTCCCAGCCAAAGCCTGCTTACCCTCCCGGCACTGATAGCCCCCCGTACTGGTCATGTACCCCCTATCCATAATTGTCCCTGGATCCTTTGTCCAAGTTCTCGACGTGACCCCCATATCTGAGCCACGTGTGGTACTTACTCCCCTGTCCATTCTTGTCTCCCTCCCATCCCCTGCATTAGTCTTTACCATTGTTCTGCAGGTGTTCATCATACTTATCCCTCCAGGGTGCATTGTCCGCTTCACGCCTTCTTTCCTTTATTCATGCTCCACCATTGGGAGCTGGTGTGCTCCGTTCCTGATGCTTCTCCTTGCTGGCTCTCCGTATTATCTCCCATAGGATCTTGCGGGGACATCCCCAATGCCCTCAGTCCATCCTCCACCTGTGTGACAGTCTTCTCCTCATTTCCCATGCGAAATTGAAGCCTTATTGGGAAGAGCCATCAATACCTCATCTTTCTCTTTTTAGTTCTTCCGTAAGCGTTCTGAAGAGCCGTCTCCTTACCAGTGTGGACTGCGATAGGTCCTCGTATAATTGGATTTCACAACCTCTCAGCTGGATTCCCCACTTTGCCCCTGGCCACACTCGTGATCCGCTCTTTGTCTGCATTTTCTCTAGGATATCCCGTGGCCTTGCTCCTGGGTCCACTCATCAATACCCCACTCTGTGCACTCCCTCTATCTCCATGCTTCAGCCATTCTCTCCGTCCGCCAGGTTAGCAAACATTTCTCGAATGCAGCCCTCCTGTTCACAACTTTTCTGCCCCCTCGTTAAGGTTTTTGATCCGATATTGTCCCTCCGTGACCTGTTCTCCAGGACTTTGCATTTTTCTTCCAATGCCCTTATCCTGTCATCCGCTCCTATCGCTTGTAGCGTCAGCTCTGGTACATTTTTCTCCAGACCTGTGATGTGACCCTCAACTTCCATCACACGCTCACCTACTGCGTCAATGTCTCTGTGGTTGGCTGTGATTGCCTGTGAAAGTTCCTCCCTGATGCTGGCTCCTTCTGCCTTAACTGTCTCAGTTAGCTCCCCTTTCAATTTGGTCAGGGCCACCAACAGATCTTCTTTGAGTGTCATTTCTTCCTCGCTGTGCGCCAACTGGCCTCCGAAGTGGAGCTTTGACTGAGTGTGTCCCCTCTGGCGTCCCTCCTGTGCTCGAGGTCCAGGTGTGGTGCTCCTCTTTTTTGGTCCCATCTACCTTCTCCTGGACCTCTCCATTGGCCAGATCTTTGTGACCCACCTCTGAACTGATTTCGGTGTGCCCAAAATGCCTTGGTCAGCTGTGTGCTGTCACACCACCTGATCCCACCTCCTCGGATCCCAGTAAGCTCTTGCTGCGCATGGGCCCACGCAGCCCCCGCCCGCAGGGTGTGTGCTTTTCCCCCCAAGGTGTCCCTCAGAGATTTCTTTGCCAGAATGCTCCTTTGTGTCATGTGTGGGGAGTCTCCCTGGTTCCCCGTGGCCTTGTTCACCCATGTACCTCTGTCTTCTCCAGCCTCCTGGGATACCCCCTGTTACGCCACCAGCCTTAGTTCACCCTTTGTGCTTTTTCTTGGCGGGCCACTCCTTACCACTTTGTTTCACTGTCTTTAGTACCAAGTATTCATGAGGCCGTGGGAACTCCTCTGTTGCGTCCCTCTGCCGCTCGTCAGCCTGCTCTTGGTGAGGCTGCTGGGTTCCCGCAGCGGTCCTCTCCGTTTCCCCGGCAGCCGCTCCTCCTCGCCTCCTGCCGGCTCTGCCCCAGTTTCGCCCCCGGGGTGCTCCTGGGCTTCACCTTCGCACAACGCTGGAGTGTGGCAAACCCCCTATCTGATAAGCAGGGGTCTTCAGACGGCCGCTATCGCTGGGTCCGGCACACTTGCGCATGCCATTAATCAGCGCCGCCCACCATTTTTCGCTCCGGGCCGCCTCCCGCTGCAGCCGTGGCCACCGCCGTTGTCTGTCCTGGATCCTCGGGTTTCGCTTCACCTTTCTGCACTCCAGTGCAGTGCCTGGCCTCTCCTGCTGATCGTGGGATGGGGTTATTTCATATAAGTTCTCAGAATGGGGACAGAGCTCATTACTAGCACGTCCGCTCAGCCCGCCATCTTGGCCACTGATGGTGAGTATTTTCAGGTGATCTGCAATGGCTTCAAGCAAACCCATTCTCCATAATACAGCAGTGTTCTTTCAGTTTAATTTAGGTATGTTTGAAACTACAATATCAATGATATATTCCAATCTTTCTAAGTAACAGGCCTGACGGATCTTCTGTTCCCCACATAGGGTGCAACACTTTTGTGGAGCTAAACCAGGAAGGGTCTGGATGGCACCACCAGCACATATTTTATTGTGGTGCATCAGAGCGATTCGTCCACAGCCTTTCTCTCGTCTTGGTTTTTTGGGTTTTTCAGCAGTGTATTCATATTGGGACTAGTCCGTTAGGACAAACAACATTTGTCATGAATCGCAGGACGTTTTGGTGCTAACCATGATGCCAATTTAGTTTTTACCACAGACTTAAGTTTTTGGAAGTCACCTTTCTGCATCTTCATGGGTAACCTGGTTTGTAGACTGCCTGTCTTTTAGAATTGGATTGGCACTGTGATTGTTTCTTGTTCTTAGGTCTACCAATTCTTTAAGCATGTGATTCTTTCTTTTTCTTAGGTATACCAATTCTTTAAGCATCAGGGTTATTGGGCTGTGTGGCCTCATGTTTGTGGGTCTGGTGTGCATTCTCTTGCTCCCAAGGTTTGTGGGACATACCATTCGCATGCAACGGGGCCAGTCTCCAAATTATTTGACTGTAGTCCTGTGAACTGTTTCTATTCATCTCATTTTCTCTTTACTACTTCTAAGGCTCAATTTTGCCAATGCGTAGAACATGTAGTAAAACCTGCAAGTCCTTAGTGTATTACTAATTCCAGTCTTCTGCTTTTCCTCTTAACGAATGGTGAGTCATGATTGTCATTAAAAACTCATTCTGCCATAGTTTTCTATTGCTGGTGCTGCGGCTATGACTGAGTAGGTATTGAGGTCTCTGTGCAGCCGCAGGCTGAACGAGCTCCGCCAAAGGCGGGTGATGCAATTGCAAAAAACACTGCTTCATCCGCATAGATTGGAAAACTCTAACTATACATTGCTTGGCCGAGATGTGAGGGGCAAGAAATTCACTTTGCTTGCTGAAAATAGTGAACGCACAAGCCAGACAGCACAACTGAGATGCAAGGACTTGGTGACTGCGACAGACTCGGAGCTGCCATGTGCTGGTAATGGAGGCAGACCGTATTCGTGGTGCGGGTGACACATCGAGGCGAGAACACCTCCCAATGCCCATAGCGCTAGACCACATGAGGTCATGACGAAACAAGCTACTGCTCAATATGTGAATGGAGGACCCCGCTCGCCGGACGCTCTCTCACACCACCCGCTACAATCTAGATGGTGGCACGAATGAGGGATGGCCCGGGCAGATCCGTCCACCAAGGAAATCGCACTTGCTTGAGGACCCAGCCAGCGCAGCCGCGCTACATCACTCACCAAGAAGGCGTCACCAGGGAGACGCCAGGAAGACCTGCATCAAGCCAGAGATTGGAGGTGAGCCTACCCGCCAGATAATAGCGCATGAAGACGCTCCAGCCCCCTAAACAAAGTCTTGCATTACCGACCGGACTCTGGGCACACACCAGCTTGTTCGGCATGTCCTCTGGTCTATCCTGCTGGGGTCGGCCCGGCCATGCAGCGCTGGGTCACTACATTGATCAGAAGGCAAGACAACCAGTAAACTAGCATGACAGCATGTCAGTCCCTGTGGGGATATGGAACACGGTTAAAAAAAAAAAATAACAAGAAAAAAATTCATAACAAGATAAAAAAAGAAAACGGTGGGGGCATTGTCTACCAATCTTCATGAACGCAGCAGCACCAAGAGTACCCAACATTCAGCACAGCAATTAGCAACCGATAACTAACAGTGCAGCAGGGCACAGTGAACATACACTTCGTCACCCACAGTGCGCCGTGCAGGACAGAAGGGAAAACCACGAAAACCTCAACAGTAAACGCCTGGCAGCGCCTAGGGAGCCTAAATAAATCAACTGGGCACCACGGCCCCCACAGATCACCCACTCATTGGGTATGGCAAACCCAGCACCAGAGGGCAAACCCTAACAGTGATAATGCCCTCTGCTTTACAGAGACATCCTTGCGCCGCTCTTCGTGGGAACAACCCAAGATGGAAGTCCAAAACCAACTACAGGCCATTTTAACGGAAATGAGGGTTATGGCCCAAAGAACCCAAGAGACGAATACCACAATACAGGAGATCAAACGTGATCTACAAGACATCCAGGTTTGCCTGAATGCCCAAGCAGAACACACGACGGACATCGAACAACGTATTGGTACATTGGAAGAAAAAACTGCAGTGGCCGTCACAGTCCTTGATGGCCTGATAAGAGAGGTCCAATGCCTCGGGGCTAAGGTCGAGGACCAAGACAATTGCTCTTGCCGCAATAACCTCTGCCTTGTAGGTCTACCCAAGCAGGTGGAGGGGTCAGACTTCGAGGCATACATATATCACTTCATTCAAGAACATCTGCACATTCAAGAAACCCAGACCTACACGATTGGAAGGGTACACAGAGCCCCATTGCAAAACCAGCGGCTGGAGAGCGATCACGCCCCATCACCATGCGTCTCCTAAATTTTCAGAACAAGGTGGCCATCCTGCATGCCTATCGAACTGCAGGTATTATTTGTGCTGAGGGGACAGAGATCCGTATATTCAATGACTATTCTGCTGAAGTGTCAAGACGGAGAAAAGGATTTAGCCCCTTGTTCGAAGCACTGCAAGGCTCAAACCATAAATTGTAAGTTCCCGGCTGCATGGTGCATCCAATTGGACAAATAAGGGCACTCCTTTGATGCCCCAGAGGATGCATGGCGCCTCCTATGACAAAACAAGATCATATCCACCGACTTCCCCGCCGAAACGGAGGATGAAGGACCAGCGAACCGAGCAGAATCTTCACAATGGCCCCAGCAACAACGACCGAAAGGCAGGAAACTACGGACTGGCAGGAGGCTGACTTGACTCAGCCACAAAGACACTCAGCCCCCGACCAGAAAACCTCTGACCCTCATATTATTTCTCTATCAGGGCCCTACTCTACAATGGCCCCCCTGATGCTATGCCCAACAATCCCCGATCCCGATACAGGCCTGTGACCTGGCAACCGACCTGCTAGCAAACTCAGGGACAGGGTACTCTGTCGGCCACGCTATTGAAAAAAATAGTTTTATCTAAGCGGATAATAACGCACAGCCCCGCCCGCCACCCTGGGCCATCACTAACCCCCCACCCCCATTCGAGATACTGGCAACCCAGAGGAGGCTTGCCGGAATGCTGGGGTATGGGGGAGATACTGCACATCTCCGCTATCCCTCCCTGAGCATGGGCTTACACAATGTGGTATCGGAATACTGTTTGTATGTCCCAGTGTTTGTTCTCTAGATTGTTCCATGGTTCTTTTGTTGTTTGAACCGCTGTTTGAAATGTTAGAGATTCTTTTCACACACACGTACGCACAACACGAACAACGTAAAAAAGGCTCCAATATAACCACATGGGTATACCGTCATTTCATCGACGGGCTTTTCATCGCGGGGTTTTTTGCCGCGATTTTTTTTGTTGAAAAAAAACTCGATTTGTTTGGGGTTAAAAATTAAATAAATTTGGTGTGTGTCTAGGGGAATATTAAAATATTAAACGGATGGGGGGTTTGGGAGGGTAACCCCCCCACCAAAAATGGGGGGTTTGGGAGGGTAACCCCCCCCCACCAAAAATGAAAAAAATCGATTGAAAACCCTGCGATGAAAAGTCAGTCGATGAAATCACATAGAACCAACCACATTACCCGAAGCCAGGACCTGGCCACTCATCTACCATGGCTAGAAAACGATGGCTGACCTGTGCCTATTGACCCTTAATGTACAAGGGATTGGTCATCCTATTAAGCGAAGGCGACTGCTCAATCACTTGCGGGGTGTGCAATGCGATATAGCATTCCTCCAGGAAACGTATCTCCTCACATATGAATCAGTGAAACTATGCCGTGGGTGGGTCAGGACAGCTGCACATTCTCTGCACCAGGGAAATCATGGGGTATCGATCCTAATCCATAAACGCATCCCCTTTCATACCATACACTCAGTGATGGATAAGGATGGGAGGTATGTTCTGATCCACGGCCACATCCGACAACAGCCCCTGACCCTCCTAAATATCTACGCCCTTACGACAGACACACCCTCTTTCTTTACTCACACTTTTGCAAAATGCGCACACCTTATGGGGAACATTACTCTCATTGGGGGCGACTGAAACACTACGATGGATCGAATACTGGACTGTCAAAGCGCACCCCTATCACAAACCTCGACCCGTGCAAACACACAGCCCTACAAGCTCTAATGACCGATCTTAGAATTGGTAGACGCATGGCGGGTTCTGCACCCGAAACGCCTGGGCTATACTTTCTACCTACTACTCAAATCGCCACAAATCCTATTCCAGACTGGACTTCTGGCTGACCCCCACGTGTACAATACTACCCATGACGGTATTGGACAATGCACTGGTACTCCTCCTTATTGAACTTATGGGAACTCTGCGGAATCTACCACTATTTGACCAGTCATCATTATACACAAATGTATTGAACATTTGATGTATTAGATTGTATTAGATTGTTGCGAGAAGAGCATTCCATCACCAAATGGAAAAGTGTTTCAGTGGTGTATTATTTTTCACATGTATTTGTAGGAATTTGGTGCTTTGGAATCTTTGCTGCTGATATTATTAATTTCACTGGTTGGTGGCACGCTCGTCATAAAGTGGAGGAACTGAGTACATCAGTAGGCATTTGGCAAGTTAGTCAAATATTTAGGAATTTTCCATAGCAACTTAAATCCCCCAAAAGATTGTCATATACTTTATACTTTAATACTGCCTCCAGAGTGTCACTTCAATCTTTTCGAGAAAAAAAAAATACGTTTTTGAATGTTGTTCGGATTAGATGTTAACACCTTTGTCGATGATACAAGTGTTGTTAAAATGTTAATGAATTTCAATGTAAAAGCGGAAATGGGGCTTTTATTTTGCTCTTCTATTTGTAGCTTGAGATCTGTGAAGGTGTTCTTCAGAGGAATTAAGACATTTCTATGAAATTGTAGCATTTTTCAGCAATGTAAGCCTTCAGCGAGATCAATGCCATTCAGTCCTGATGAGTGGTGCTGGTACACAATTGGGTAAATATTTTCCTCCATAATTGGCCTTCTTGTTTATTAAGACACATGCTACCCACCAGATGATTGATTACATTTGGTACCATACATAAGAGAGAGAACAACTTTTCCATTGCAGAACTCAATGAAGGGGCAAAAAGAGAATCTTCTGTAGCAATAATTAATCTGTTTCATTTGGGAACTAAAGCTACTCCAGTTTTCTACCAGTTCTTTAAATAAAGCTTCTTTTGTTGGTCTGGCCCTCAAATGAAAACATAGATTTATCCCCTCATTGTCATTTGGACATTTTCTTTTGTTCACAGAAAACCATGTGTGTCCCTTGGTAAGCACCAGAAGTGGTTGAGCCAGTGAGGTTTATAATGAGCTGTGGATTCTCAGTATATTCTTATTTTGCTTTAAGATTGACTCTTCCAACTGCTACACAATGGTTCTGGGCTGAAACCCTTGCAACAGGACGGTATCTTATTCACAAGGCAAGCGTGTTGCCTCTGAGCTACCCTACTGGTCTATCACCAACGTAGCATTGAAAATAGCAGGTCCTATAAGCTTGGAGTTTACGCAATGCTTTAACATAAATGCTCAATGTTAACCCTACAAGCGTGTGGTATCTGTGTTGATGGGAGATGTTTGGAAGTCATCGGCAATTGATAGTGTGGACATTGGCTAAAGCTGAACACAGACCAAAATGGCATGTTGATTGCGGGGCGGTGTGGGCTGAGGTCCACAGGTCTGCATGTTCACGGTCTAACAAGGGCTACATTCTGATTTGAGTATCACAGTTACATAATTTGGGTTTCCTTATTACTCGCAGCTCCGCATTTACTCTGCAGATTACCTTCATTGCCATGTCATTTTTCTGTCATTTGAAATGTCTCAAACACATCTTGCCATATCTGCCAACTCTCCCCCCACCCCCTCCGTTGTATCTGCTACTGTTTTCTCGTTGTTGGACTATGGACATTTTTGGGCACTGCATTGATTACTCAAGTACCATGTTTCCTTCAAGATCCTCTTTATGGCTAATCAGGCCTTTCATTAAATGGGCAAAACATTTCTAAAAGGTGAACTGGTACCCTTACTTCCCTTCTGCTCACTTTGCTCTTTCTCTCTCAAACCTCTTATGGTCCCTCACTTTTCTCAGAAGGGTGAGAGCAAATGTCCCTTTTTACAGCCCTGTATTGAGGAACTCCCACCCCTGAGCTTTCTGCCATCACAATTTACCACCACTTCATTAGAGATGTCAATACCTGTGTCTTTCACTCTCTGTGGCCTTTCAACCATCCCCAGTCACAGTGCCAAGGTGCCTCCTGGTAAATATGCACTCACATTATTGGTTATAAGAGGAAAGAGGAACCTTCTTTGTATACTTATGAGGGAGTTAGCTAGTAGGAGTTTGGGAAATGGCTGTTAAACCTTTTAAACTAACTTGGGAGGGCTGACAAATGATAGGAGAATTTCAGTGTGTCACTAGTGTCAGTTTATTGTTTTTTTTATGTCCCTTTAAATATAATGATGGTGAGATTCTCAAGCTCTCTAGTACTGGATCCACATTTTTGATCTTGATTTACAAATCTTTTCGGTTCAACTACAAATCACTCAAATATAGGCATATATAACCTTCTTAAACGTTAAATGAGGAATACAGTTAAAAGGAGTTTCATGGGTGGACCACCACAGTGCACAGAGAAAATGGCAACTCTGCCCTAGAGCTCATGTGAAAGCGGCAGAGTTTGTAGGACTTGCTCCCCCAGGAGCCACACATCTGTATTTTTAAATACTAAAAGCTGATTGATAACCCTCACCTGGAGTGATCGCGATTAGCAGCAGGTAAGACTGCCTACCTGTGACACCGAGAACTCTGCCACATGCTTATGGGCTTGGCCCAGCCTGCAGCAGACTTTTTTTTAACACTTTTATTTAATCAGAATGAGATGGACAGATAGTATAGTCAGTATTGTTTGAGTCAATGTTTACAATTGCAATACATTCCATGTGAACCCCCTCCAACCACCCCTTCTCTCAGCGTATCAACCTCCCCCTCTATCTGGCTATTGCCTGCTACTTGAACCTAGGACAGAGATTACCCTCCATAGTATTCCCCTTTTACAACAGAGCCAAATGTGTGTACAAGTTTGTTTTATATGGCGATGGCATAGCGTTGTTCACATAACTGATAAAAGGGAACCAGGTACCCACATGTGACAAGTATTTTCCTAACAACAATGCAGTGATTTTCTCGAAGCAAGGATCCTGCATATTTTACCCCATCACATCTGTATGGTGGGGCCCCCTGGTGTTTTCCAGTTTTGAGCAAGTGTAATTTTAGCTGCTAGCAGGAGTTGGGTAATAAGGGTAGCTCCCTTACCCCTGAGTGGATAGATTCCAACACCCAGATCCCCCAGTAGTACAACACCACGGTCCAATGGCAAAGTAATACCCATAATGGATTTAATATGTGAGAGGACCTCTTTCCAAAAGAGATTGGCTGTGGGACATGACCATCACATGTGGAAGTAGGTTTGTCTATCTCTGCAACCTCTCCAGCATGTTACAGGGTAAGAGCGATTTACCTTATTGAGCCTCTCAGGAGGCAGGTTCCATCTGTAACACACTTTTAGTTGACATTTCTTATCAGTGGTGCAACGTGATACCCAATTGTTTCCCTCCCATATTCGTCCCCAGGACTCCTCTCCAACCTGATGCCCCAGGTCCTGCTCCTATTTTAACATGTAGGATAAACTCTACCAGGGGTCACTACGTTCTAGAAGTTTGTAGAGAGTTGAAACTTTTGCTTTGACCAGGTTTGAGATATGTGTGTTCGAGAGCACATAATGCACTAGTCTCCCTCCACTTGACCTCAGGATTAGAGGCCCAGTGGCGCAACTGTGCATATCGAAACCTCTCATTTTCATTCAAGCCAAATTCCTATTTACATTCCTCAAACGAGTGTGCCCCCTCCCCCGCCTCCAGCATTAAGCTGTCTCAATTATTTGAAGCCAGCCCTCACCCATTGGTCAAAGCCTGGATTACGAACCCTTGGCATGAAGTCTGGGTTGTTAAAAATGGGAGATAATGGCCCGGTGCCTCGTGCAATACCCCATCTCTCAATAGCTTTGTTCTAACATGTCATTGAGAGTCACGCAGCAGAATTTTGTGAATAGCCTAGAGTGGGGGATAATGGGAAGAGACCGCCATACCAAGACGCAGAGGAAAAGGTGGGGAACAGTAAGTCAGCAAACATTAAGCCCAGAAACAGTGGAAGCACAGGGTATCTCGTTTTCAGTGACAGGGATGAACTACAGCCCCGGAAGGATCCCCAGCAGCCAAATGAAGAAACCAGAGCTAAGGGATTGGACACAGGGCTCAGCCATTATAGCCAAATCTGGTTCTTGAAGTGCATTAGCATATGTTTTTGGCAGATCTCTCCAGCAATACAAGTAAGTACACCAGCAAAATAACAACAGACTTGAGGAAGGGTTGAGGCCTCCCTTAGATAAACCCATTAACTCATGAGAAGGATTACGCTATCTCTCCAATCACACAAAAGATAGGCACAAAAAAGGTTTTAATGGCCAGTGCATCAGGCTCGGCCTAAAAACTGCCAAACACGTAAATCCACCCACATAGTTTATGCATTAATCTGTCTAGGGCAAAGCTCCAGTCTAAACCAATCCAAACCACTGCAGAGGGTGCAGGGCTTTCACCAGAGTGAGCCCAAGTTTGCACAGCTGCCATTTTAGTCCTGTGTCAATAATTCCCTACAAATAGGAATAGCCAAAAACAAAATGGCTCAGAGTTATACTTCAAATCTGACATTTTCACCCGAATGTTAACCATAAAGGAACATTGAGCTAGTAATGCTGTATAATCATCATAACTAAATTACAGCTTCCAAGATTACCAGTTCTTCTTCCCAAGAACATTGTGCAGTGTTATATTCACCCTTCGGCCAACATGGGTTCTTTCAAAAGCACCGCTGTCCTGGGAGCCATATGGACTAACATAGGACAATATGGTAAAAAAGGTTGCTGTGGCAGGAAGACTTCAATAGAAGTCCTTCTGACCACAACAATAAGTCAGAGATAATATAAGACCAAAGGGGGGGAAAAACAAAAGGTTTAGGGGTCCCATAAAGTGGGGCGGCAGGATCCCCAAAAATCGAATTCTGTCCTAACAATAGTTATGACATTCTTTTGTGGTGACTGTGAGAAAGGCATGGTATCAAGAGATGACACAGACAACAAAGTTGTATGTTTCTAAACAATAAACGCCTTTATTTAAGATCAGGATGGTATAAGGAAAGTCTATGGTTTTAAGTACAAAACCAAAGTCTGTCTGTGTCAAAACCTATGCTTACACTCACATCTAACTAAAAACTGTGTAGGGGTTTTCTTGATCAAGAAAAATAGTGTTCTAAAATAAAATGCAAAAACTGAGTGCTGTTGGAGCTCTTCTCTGGCTCTGTTCCCAGAGTTCAAAGCATTAGTTCACAAAGCAATGTTCCAAAGGTGCTCAGGATTCCTTTCCCTAGCCTTTAAGTACTGGTTCACAAAGCAATGTTCCAAAGGAGCCCAGGGTTCCCTTCCCCAAGCTCAACAACTGTTCTCCAGTATTCAACAGGGCTCTGGGGTCTCCTCCTTAAACTTCAAAATCTCTTGTAATACCGTTCAACAATCTCACTATACTTGACAGGAGCTTTGGCTACCCTTCCCCAAAGCTCAAAACACTTTGTCAAAATATTCAAAAATACGTTTCTTGTTCTCCTTAATTACTTCCATGGTTGGCTGGGGCCCTCTGGTCTCTGCGCAGTTGACAGACCGCATGGTCCACCCATTACAGGTCGCGCAATCATATGCCCTTAGTTTCCCAAGGTCTCTTCATTGTGTTTTGCTCAGGTTTCTCAGCAATTACTCAGTTCTCTATATTTCTTAAACCTGTCTCCTGTTCTTTAACAATAACCTTTCTTCAGCTTATATTGCTTTTAGTTGTTTTGCTCACACTTCATTTGGCTTCCCTTTTCTGCTTCACAATATCCTTCCTTGATACTTGCAAGGGTTTGCCCATTGTTCAGAAACCTTCAAGCACGTGTCTTTTCTTATACGTAGGCACTCTGATACAATGTTTCACACACTTTAGCTTTCCTTCGTTCCTTCGCATCATTGAGTTCATTTTTCGCTTCTAACATTGCATTTCCTCTTGTTAAGGCTTCTCGCCTTCATTCTGAGACTTTCAACTGCACGCTACCACTCCGCTACTCTGTATCCAGCCACATGCATTAATTTGCGCACCTGGCTTCTTAACAAAACTCACTGGTCACTCTGTGGGTTCCTGCTGATTCTTCGCTCTCACGGTTTCTGCCCTTAGGCACTCCTGTGTTGCTTCTCCACCCAGGGGGATGAGAACTCTGAAGCCGCCAGTAAAGGGCCGCCTGTCCACACGGATTCCTCGTACTACCACTGCCGGCTTCCCGGAGACTCAATTCTATCGCCACCCTCCTGCAGACTATCTCTCTCTGCTTCACCACAGCGTCTTGGCGTTCCGGTTTCTTCAGCACTGCAAAAGCCTTGCTTGGCTTTCTTTCTACTCCTCTCTCGACTCATCTCTTTTGCTCTTTGGGGTTTCTCTTTTGATACAGCTGCTAGTCAATAATAGGTTGCAGGTGCAAGATATCAGACTCAATTGTCTGACTTCGCCTGAACCTATTAATGGGACATGTTTGTTCTGCGTAATAATATTTTGAAGGGATTGTCCTCCGACGTATTCCTTATCTTTGATAATTCGTCTCCAGCTTGCTGGCCTCGGAAATTTCTTCTCTGTAGAGGGCGCTGTTAGGGAGAATTCTCTGTTTAGGCTGAATTTCCTAACCTAGTGAGTCCCCCAGCAGCTTTGCTGGGATTTTTGGGGTTTATTTTTTTCTCCTGCCAAGAGTGAGACTCTTTTACCCTCACTCTTGGACATGATTTGAATGTGTTTCTTTGACTCTAGATGTGTTTAATGGGCTATGGGGTCTTTTACTCCATAGGGCTTCATGTGTTTTTGTGATGTGTGTTACACAGCACCCTCAGTGCAGTAACACAGGGGTGTCATAGTGACTCCCCAGTACAGACTCCATACCCTGGGACTAACTACTGTCTCCCAGGGTCTGTAAAGTCACCATTGACTTTACTAGTCTTAAATTCTGAACAGAACCAGTGCAAACCATCATATTGTGGACGTACTGGCTGGGGCAATTCGATTGCCCCGGGGTCTGTTAGTTGAGGGGGCACGTCTCCGTCCCCCCTGATCGAGTTTTGGCTGGTGGCAATGGATACTACTTTTTATATTCAACAGCGAATATTTCTCTATGGGATTTTCCCATTGTTCGAGGCTACTATCTTTATTTAATTACGATAGCCTTGAACATACCGCCGGTTTATTTAATTAATATTAATTCTCCGGTTGGTATTTTTTGCCAAAACTCGGTTCTAAAATGGCATGTGTGTTCTCTTCTGTGACTCCAACCCAAGTCGAGCCCTTTGTTCCACTTTATGGCGGGCTTCTCCACAGAAGCCCTCCAAAGTGGTGCCACTCTGTCTGGGGTACTTAGGAGGGGTGGAGGGGGATTTAAGCACCCTGGACTGAGTTGCCTAGGCAACTCAAGTCGCACTCCGTCCTGATTGGCCCAAATGGTGAGCCGGCCGGCTCACCACTTAGCATGTTTGAGTGACAGCTAGGCTGAGTGAATGGGGGTTTTCTGCATAAAAGCAGGGCTTTGGGGACTGGAACTTCAGAAGTCGCCACAGGACCTAAGAATCCGACGAGGGAGAAGCTGAGCCGACCTGCCACGACGACACCACCGGTGGAGCCCTGCTGGACCGTCTCACCACTTTTCCCAACGACAGAGGAGATCTCCCGCCGGAGAGTCTTCTTCCTTTGACTGGTGGAGATAACCAGTTTCACTGTCTTTTGGCCTTCCCGACGTATCTCGTGGCCGCCTTGCCTGTGCCAAGCACCCCGGCAACCGGGATACCACGTTTTACCACGACTGCGAATTAAAGGGTAATACCTTTAACCGGAAAACTCTGCGGCTGGTTTCTTCCCTGGCAGTGCAACGACCTTCATCTTTCCTCCAAGTCGAGATCTTCTCTTCCGCTGGACGACGACAAGACTTGCACCCGCTGCCAGGAACAACTGCCACCGCTGGAGGATCATTCCCATTTAAGGTACCGTGTCCCGCCCGGCTTCCCTTGCCACGGACTGTATGGGGTAGATTTAGCCCCCGGCTTTTCTGAGCCTCTCTAAACTCTTTTCAAACTTTCTGCAAGACTTTCTAAGCCTAGTGTAACTGTGTGATCTTGGGCGTATTTGTGTTCTGCTCTCTCTAAGAGTGGGCCCAGCCTATGGACTTTGGCTCACAAGTGACTTTTTGCTCTTCTGCCTTGCTAATAGTGTTCCTAAAGCTTAGAGTGGTGTACCTTCCCATATTCTATCTTTTTCCCTCCCTTCTTCATGAACTTATTGGAGTGCCATCTATAGTTAAGCGCTCACCTCTGTATGAAAATAAGTGGTGTTAACTAAGACTTATCTGATAAGAAATAAGGGTTGCATATATTATAATAGTAACTGTGTTTAGAGTGTTTTACGATAAGAGTGCTGGAGTGTTTCAAACAGTGTGTTTTTAAATAAATAATTATATACTTTGATACCAAAGCTCTGGTCAGTGTTTGCTTGTATTGTTGTATCTGAGTGCCTATTGTGTACACTTTGCATACTGCCTAACTCTTCTTGAGAGAAGTCTGACTGCTCAGCCCCAGCTACCAGGTAAATCTGGGTGGTACAGACTGCTAACAAGTGGGTTTACTGCTGACACCTGTAGTCCTAAATCTTTTGCAGTGTTCCCAAAGGGAACTGCACAGGTTTCTACTTAACAGGCGCTGCGTGTCGACGTCCGCCGGGTTGATGTCCCTCGACAACCACTGTATCGGCGCTGACGTCACCATGGCCATACATAGCCACGCGCGGCATCCGTTGCTCAGTTCCATTTTTCCGCGCTTCGTGGGGCCTCGGAATATCGTTGCTCAATTCAGTCAGATAGAACCTCTTATATTTACTCGAATATCAACTCGTTCTCGATGGCTTCTTCATCGGAACCGACGACACCGCCGTCCGGGTTAAATAATTTCGAGACGGCAATAAGAAAATGTCAATAACAGATCCACACAGGATCTGCTTGTGGTGCTTGGGAGTCGAGCACCATTGTTCGGAGTGTGAGAACTGCATGTCCATGACGGCGAAAGCTTTGAAGGAGCGCAAGGGGAAGCTCGAGAGAGGTAAGTCAGTCAAAACCTCCTTGAAAGTTTCTTCGGCCGAGTCGAGGCATTTGTCTCCTCGCCGTCGAAAGCATTCCCATTCTAGGTCTCGAAGTAGCTCCCACCATTCGTCGAGATCTAGACACTCAAAGAAGAGACATCGAAGATCCCCTACCTTGTCATCTTCTGGTTCCCCAGAAAGGGTCTCCTGCCCCACAAAACACAGCTCTCAGGCTGATTGGGAGGAATTCAGGATGAAAATGCTAAGCGTCTTTGAGAAAGCGGCCTCGACCCCCTCGAAGACAGCTGAGGGTGATAGCCCGGGCGAAAAACCTAAAAAATCGAAACGCTGCGAGTCGCTGCACCCGGCGAAAGAGTCACCCGAGAGCGCCACGGGCCATCGGGTAAGAGGGCACCATCTTCGACGCCGTCGTCGAAGATCCCTTCGACGCATGGATTGGCGCCATCGACGCCGTTGTCGAAGGGTTCTTCGACGCATCGGTCGATCGAATAGACGCCATCGTCGATGCCAATGAAAGAGAAAACCACAGCTACTTCACAGCCAACGGTGATACCAAGAGCCTCCGGCACGATGCCGAGACCGTCGTCGACATCCTCGAGTAGGATCCCGATCCTCTCGAGTTCTTCGAGGCCTCTTCCAGTTTTCTCGACGCCTTTCTCCACGCCTTCGAAGCCTGTCACATCCGCGTCGACGACATCGACGTTTTCTCACCCAATAATGACGACTTTGGCTCCTTTTGCCTTAGAAATGGGTTTTACACCATTTCCGAGGTCAGAGTACCCCAGATTATGTTCAATCTATGAAGAAGGGGAGGATTCTGACTAGGAAACCTTCGGGTTGCAGAGGACCACACTACCAGTTTCAGAGGATTATACCACTGAGGAAAGAAGGTTGAAAGACCTACAGGAATCATTACATGAGGCAAGTGGGCTGGACACTTCCCCAGAAGTGGAATCTGTCAAACCAGACCCAGTGGAACATGCCGAAACACCCTATAGAACCCTGATGGCAAGGATTATTGAATTTATGGGTTGGTCTGCGCCTTCACCTGTTTTTCAACAGGATGACCTGACAGACATACTAGACAAAGGTCCACAGGAGGATCCTGTGGTCCCCCTCCATGCAGCCTTTTAAAGGAAGATTTCATCTAATTGGGAAACTCCCGAGGTTATCCCTGCAGTCAATAAAAGATTGTCAGCCAAGTATAGGGTAGCTGCGGCTGACCCTGAATACTTATCAAAACACCTGACTCCAGAGAGCCTGGTGGTTCAAGCGGCAACTTCATCAAGCAGCAGATCGGCTTACCCTACTGTCCCACAGGATAGAGATGACAAAAGGTACGATGTTATGGCAAAAAAAGTCTTTTCTGCTTGTAGTATGGCATTGAAGTCCATCAACGCCACCTGTACGCTCGCCAGGTTCAGTCACACACTGTGGGAGTGTGCTTCATCAGCGGCTGACTGCATACCGGAAGGAGAGGAAAGGGAAGCCTTCCTTAACATCATCAAAGATGGCAAAGATGCCATGTGCGAGTCACTTCAAACTGGCATCGATTCCTCTGACAGTATCAGCAGGGCCATGGCGGCAAGTACGACAATCCGCAGGCATGCGTGGTTGCAAAAGTCTGGCTTTGCTCCAGATGTACAGGCCAGACTTTTGAATATGCCCTTTGACAGCTCTTCTTTATTCGGTAAAAAGGCTGATGACAGTCTGGAAAAGTTGCAGACATCTAAAGCAGCGGCAAAATCTTTAGGAGCTGCAATCCGCCAACTCCTTTTCGCCCCTCAGGAACCTCTGGGAGAGGAAAGTCCTTTCGCTATTATTCCGCATTTGGGAAAGGCAGAGGACAGCCGGCTCAAAGAGGCCAAAGGAGATCCACCCGAGGTGGACGGTCAAAAGTACTAAAGCCGCAGCAGCACCAGGTGCCTCTTTACCCCCGGCATCTGCATCAGCCGCCCCCAAACCACTCTGGGGTCTTTCCACACAAAACATCTGTAGGGGGCAGGTTAACTCACCATCTGACGGAATGGCAGGCTATTACGTCAGACGCTTGGGCATTGGAGACAGTTGCCCATGGTTACTGCCTACCCTTTCTACACATCCCTCAGAGTCATCCACCGGGGCACAGCTCTCTAAAAGTTCCAGATCCGCTCCTCTTGCAGGAAATTATAGACCTGCTAGAAAAAGGTGCCATAGAACCGGTACCTGTAGCGGACAGGAACAAGGGCTGGTACTCCCCCCTACTTTCTCATACCAAAGAAGGACGGAGGACTGAGACCCATCCTGGACTTACGAGAATTGAACAAGTTCCTCAGGAAGGACAAGTTCAAGATGGTAACTCTCTCTCAGATCCTTCAGGCCCTCCAGCTCCAGGACTGGCTGGTATCTCTGGACCTTCAGGATGCTTATTTCATGTGCCAATCCATCTCAAACACAGGAAATACCTGAGGTTCTCAATTGGCGACTCTCATTATCAATTTTGAGTTCTGCCATTTGGGCTGACCTCCGCCCCAAGGGTCTTCACCAAGCTAATGTCGGTAGTGGCTGCGAGTGTAAGGAGGGAAGGGATCCACGTCTACCCCTACCTGGACGATTGGCTGATCAGAGCTGTATCTTCGGAACAAGCTCATATCCAGCTAGATTATGTCTGCCACTTCCTTCACAAACTGGGCTTCTCCCTCAATTTAAAGAAGTCACAGATGATGCCACCAGAGACTCCAGTTCATTGGAGCGGTCCTGGACACTTCCCTGGGAAAAGCCTCGCCACCAGAGGTGAGGGCTCAAGATATTCTGCAGATGGTCAACAAGTTTCAAAATGCCCAACGTCTCCCAGCCTTTGACTTTTTGAGGTTTCTAGGCCTCATGGCATCCTGCATCTTCCTTGTGCCGGAGGCTCGCCTGAGAATGAGATCTCTTCAGTGGGCACTGAGAACTCAGTGGTCGCAATTCTCAGGGAGAATGACAGATCTCCTCTGGATTCCGGACAAGGTAGCCCACAACCTTCAATGGTGGGCCTATCCAGAGAACATCTTGAAAGGAGAACTGTTTTGGCAACCATGGCCGGAGATAACAGTAGTCACAGACGCCTCACTCACGGGGTGGGGAGCCCATGCCAACGACTTGACCATCAGCGGTCGTTGGTCTCCATCGGAGTCCAGACTACACATCAACCTATTAGAGCTGAGAGCAATCAGACTAGCGCTGAAAGCTTTCCTGCCATCATTACAGGGGAGAAATGTCCTGATAATGACGGACAACACGGTGGCCATGCACTACCTCAACAAAAGAGGAGGCGTAGGGTCACTGCCACTGTGCAGAGAGGCAATGCAGCTCTGGTTTTGGGCAATTCAGGAAGGAATCTCTCTATTGGCAGTCCACCTAGCCGGAGATAAGTACTTGACAGCGGACGCTCTGAGCAGGCAGAGCACAGTCTCCCACGAGTGGGAGCTAGCTCAGGAAGTCCTTCAAGAGATCTTCACCCTTTGGGGAACCCCTCAGGTGGATCTGTTCGCCACCAGCACCAACAGGAAGTGCGATCTGTTCTGTTCAAGGGAATTTCCCCCGAGAGGAGCTCTAGGGGACGCGTTCGTAGTGGACTGGGAGTTCCCGCTCCTTTACGCGTTTCCACCAGTCCCTGTTATTCCTCAAATGATCAGGAGGTTGAGAAGATTCCGGAAAACCATGATCCTAATTGCTCCGGACTGGGCCAGGAGAACGTGGTACCCGGACCTTCTAGATATGTCCATCTGTCCTCCAATCCGTCTTCGACTCAAAGAGAATCTTCTCTCACAGAAGGGAGGTCAGGTTCTCCATCCAGACATCAGAACCCTCAACCTTCACGCTTGGCTTCTGAAAGGGTGAGGTACAAGGATTGGGACCTCCCTGATGACGTCATGGAGGTGTTGCTTTCGGCCAGAAGGCCAGCAACAAAGTCTTTATACCGCTGCCGTTGGAACAAATTTTGCAGCTGGTGTAGAGAAGGGAATATCGACCCTTTTTCATGTGGTACACCAACGGTGTTATCGTTTCTACTCCACTTGGCAAACTCAGGCCTTCAAGTTGGCACTGTAAAAGGCTATCTCGCAGCATTTTCAATCTTCAAGCGCACTGCAGAGGAACCATCGTATTTCAAACTACCTCTAGTAATACAATTTCTCAAGGGATTAACTCATGTTTATCCTCCAAGACCATTCTAAGTTCCCTTACGGGACTTAAATTTAGTCTTAAATTTCCTAATGGGTACTCCATTCGAACCACTCGAAGGAGCAGGACCTGTCCGAGCCGTTACACACCACTTGACCCCTTCCTATGGAGCAGGAGCTCCTTCACTGCAGGAGCAGTGACCCCGCTTCGGAATAGAGCTGGGGACTCCAGTTCCAGCGCAAGGTAGGCTTGGTGGCACCTATGCCATACCTTGCGCCCAAATGTGCGTTTTTTTTGAAAATTTAAAAAATCGCCCTACAATTCTCTGCATGCGACACCTAGGCATGCTAAATCATTTTCGTGGCCAGAAAGTGCCCCAAAGATTCCAGCTGAGCATATACTCCGAGCTACCATTGCCACACACGAGGTTGCCCCAATGAAAAATGGCCGCCGGGCTTTGCCGTGCAGCTGCCTGACCTGCCTTGCTTCCTGATCCTGGCCGGATCACCCATTGGCCTATACTCCCTCATAGCAGCCAATCGGGCGCCGGAAGGCGAACGCCGGAACAGCCCACGAAGGAGCACACACAAAGGAGCAGGACCTGTCCTGAGCCTGTCGTGAGCCGGAGGAGCCAGGGGCCTGAAACGCTTCCCTATTCCTACCACAGTGCCTCAATCATCTGGGTAAGTGTCTCCTACACCCAGCCATCCACGCTATACTTTCTCTGAGTCACTCGTATCGCATCTCGGCTTCGCTAACCTAATGAAGGTATTTATAGTTTACTTGCCACTTGAACGCTTCCAGAAACTTTAATGTGCAGCTAACTCCTGTGCCATCTGTTACGAGCCAAACCCAATCACCACCTTTGCCTCACGTCTCTGCTGGCTTAAGCGTCCTACCCAAACCTTTGGCGCCACCCAACTCAGACAATTAGTCTCACTTTGGACTCAAACACTGCCACACTTACTATGTACTGTACTAGGACTACTATTATACCTGCCCGATTTGTGCCTTAACCTGTGTTATGCCCTATGGTCGTATTTAGACCTGCCTGAACTGTGCATTAATCTGTGTTATGCCCTATGGTCGTATTTAGACCTGCCTGAACTGTGCATTAATCTGTGTTATGCCCTATGGTCGTATTTAGACCTGCCTGAACTGTGCATTAATCTGTGTTATGCCCTATGGTCGTATTTAGACCTGCCTGAACTGTGCATTAATCTGTGTTATGCCCTATGGTCGTATTTAGACCTGCCTGAACTGAGCCTTAACCTGTGTTATGCCCCACGGTCGTATTTAGATCTACCCAACTACCTCCCTGCCCTTAATCATAATGATAATCACCTGTCACCAACTCTTACATTCTGCCCTGAGCCTCCTTACCACCATGGCACTTGCATCCATGGCCTCATACCCGGCCAAGGACAGAAACATGAGATTGAGGGCAAGACTATCCTGTCTCCATGAACCATCCTCCTACTACAATCACAGAGGTTACATTGACCTAGCAAATAAACGTTCACAAAACCCAAAATCTACCACGCTACATCCCGCTCCTATAACTACCGAACAGCCACTGTCACAAACAGATGCCTATACCAAAAATAAACAACCTCCCTTGACTCAACCAAATAGTACCTTATCTATAACTGGATCTCTGATTAATGCAAGATCCATGGTAGCCCATGCTACTGAGATCTCGGACATTCTAACCAATGAAAATTTAGACCTTCTAGTCATAACCGAAACCTGGCTCCACGAGGCAGCTGGACCTGCCATCATGCTAGCTATACCTAACGGCTACCAACTACTAAGAGTGGATAGACCCAACTCTAAAGGGGGCGGCCTAGCTAGCATTCACAAATCTACCTTACCTATTAAATTAGCCACTACCCTGATATTCCCATCTTGTGAACTCCTTACTGCCAAAATGCACCTCTCTTGTAACCGGACTCTCACCATGTATGTCATCTACAGACCACCTGGACCATTAGGAACCTTTGAAGATGACCTAACTAGTATCGTAACTAACAATACCAAAGACTACGCTCAAATACTACTACTGGGAGACTTTAACCTGGGCTTTAATGATGGCAATGACAAACATGCCCTATCTGCCGCCTCACTTCTGAATGACTACGCCCTAACTCAAAAAGTATCCTCCCCTACTCACACCAAAGGCAGGACCCTAGACTGGGTTGCCGATCGAAACTGTAACATTACCATTACCAATATAATACCACAATCCTGGACTGACCATTACTTAATTGTATTCAACGCCTCACTAGACCTTATCCGACCTAAACCCATACTCATGGCCCCGCCACTCCCTACGAGAAGTAAAAAAGACATCACAGCAGAACTACTCCTACCCCATGTCCTCCCTACTCTCAATAATCTAGATAACATCACAGACCCTTCGTCGTTGGTGGAAGCCTTCAACAGTACAATGAATAAGGCACTTGACTTGATTGCCCCCACCAAGCTACGTAAAAGTAAACAACTTTGTCACCTTAATAATTGGTTCACGCCACACCTGAAAGACCTTAGAATCCAAAAAAGAAAGTTGCAGTCTATCTGGCAACACTCACCTACTGAGGAGAACAAAACGAAATTAGCTACCACTACCAAACAGTATAAAAAGGAAATTATAAAAACCAAAAAAAACACCTTTAATGACAGAATCCTCAAAGCCAAATCAGACACCAAGGAGCTATTCTCCATCCTCCGTGAAATGGAATCACCCATAACCCCTCCAGACAATACTCCTAAAAATAAGCCTTGGTGCACCAACATACAAAATGCCCTGGCGGATAAAATTAGCCGGCTTCAAATTAAAATTGCCAACAAAAAAGCCTCCTTGCCATCGCAAACAGAGTCTATACCGCAACCTCAGCCCCTCCTTAACCAAACTAACACCCCTCACCCATTCAGCTTTAGAAAAGTATCTACACTAGAGACAGAAAAAATTATACTATCTCTAAAGCCTTCCAATTGCAAAGGAGACAACTGCCCGGCCCAAATAATAAAAGATGCAGCTCGAGACCTAGCACCCTTCATTTCAAAACTTATCAATGCATCCTTCAAGTCTAATCTAGTACCCAATAACCTCAAACAATCCTGGGTACTTCCCTTGCTAAAAAAACAAACTCTTGACCCTGCAATACCAACTAACTATAGACCCATCACTACCGTCCCATTCCTTCTTAAAATCATTGACAGAGTAGCATACCTGCAAATTCAGGACTACCTAGAAACCAACAATTTACTAGGCACACGGCAATCTGGCTTCCGTCCCCTTCATGGTACTGAAACAGCCCTGATTGACCTTAAGACACAAATTGACGAGTTGAAGGATAATGGTAAATCAGCTATGCTACTCCTCCTTGACCTATCTGCGGCATTCGACTTGGTAGATCATGTAGTTTTATGCAATCACCTAAGCTCGGCCGCACATTTCTCAAGTAATGCCATAACCTGGGTATAATCCTTCCTTGCAAACCGGACAATGAGAGTCTTCTCCCCCTTAGCAGCCGCTGACCCCATACAAGTCTCATGCGGTGTTCCCCAAGGATCATGTGTTTCTCCGACGATGTACAACATCTTCACTAAACCCTTGTTTGACAAGTTGGACAGACTAGGTGTTGTCTACACTAACTATGCAGACGACACTCAGATTCTAATCCCCCTTTCAGGTAACTTCTTGGAAGACACGGCCTTAGTAAATAAGATATATCTCCTCATTCAGGCTTGGATGGCATCACACGGCCTCTGCCTGAACGACGACAAGACTGAGCTACTGATCCTTGGCTCAGCATTGACCATCAAAAAACTTGACCCCAACTATGCCTCATTCAACATTGACAATAACGTCATTAAAGTGATGCCTGCCGTCAAGACCCTTGGGGTTTATCTTGACTCAGCGCTTACCTTCAAAAAACAAACGAACTCTCTAGCATCTTCCACTGCATATACTTGCAAATTGATCCGAGCATGCAGACCATTTCTAACTGAAACTAGCTGCATTACATTAGCCAATGCCCTCATCATATCTAAGCTAGATTATTGCAATGCCCTCTATGCAGGTTCCAACAAGTATATCCTAGACAAACTACAAACTCTCCAAAACAACGCTATCAGAGTAGCTTTAAATATTCCTAACAGAGCTCACATCTCCGCCTTTAGGAAAAATATCCACTGGCTAAAAATCAAAGACAGGATCGCCCTCAAAATACTTTCCCTTACATCCAAATGTCTTAACAACATAGCCCCTCCCTACCTGGCAAACAGAATCCACAAGAGAACCTCAAACCGTCCTACCAGATTGACCAACGCATTCACCTTAGTGATGCCTAGATACAAAAAGTGTACAGCTGGAGGCTCTAGTTTCCCCGTCATAGCCGCGCAAACATGGAACAAACTCCCTCTGGATCTTAGAATGGACCAACCCTACCTCGGCTTCAGGCGAAAAGTCCTCACTTGGATTCGCACCAATGACACTTAGTATGACCTCCCACCACATAGATACTAGACAACCGTAATGACATCTGCATGACAACGAACCTGTAACCAGATGAATGACATCTGGTCAATTAGACTGATCTGTATTTTATTTATTTTTTATTTTTTATTTTTTTTTTCCTTTTTTTCTGCTCTTTGTATACCTACCTCTGCTTTAATTGTGAACTGCATAAACTGTATGCTTCCTGTAACTAAGTCTTCAAGTAACCTTGTACTGCTCTGCGCCCAGCTACCCTTGCGGGTTTGGTTCGGCGCTATATCAAATAAACAAACAAACAAACAAACAAACTCCACTCTTGTTCGCTGAGATTTCTCACTCTTAAAACTTTTGGTAGCACTAGCATCTGCTAGGAGGGTGAGCGAATTACAGGCTCTCTATTGTAAACCCCCCCATACAATTTTCCATAAGGACAAAGTTGTCCTACAGGTGAAGCCTAATTTCCTCCCATAGGTGGTTTCTGAATTTCATATCACTCAGAAAATGACCTTACCTTCGTTCTACCCTCCTCCCCATCCGGGGAAAGAGGAAGAAAGGCTACATATGCTGGACCCAAGGCGAGCTCTGAGCTTTTACATCAGCAGACTGGCTAGGATTAGGCAAGCAGACCAACTGTTTGTAGGATTCTCAGGTCACAAGTTGGGACTACCCATAACAAAACAGACCATTTCCAGGTGGATTATTTTGGCCATTCTGGAATGTTACAAACTGGCAGGGAAAGAGCCACCCCAAAATCTTAGGGCTCATTCAACCAGGAGTATCGCAGCCTCTTCGACCCTCTAAAGAGTGGTACCGGTCCGAGACATATGTGCGGCTGCCACATGGTCGTCCGCACATACATTCACAAAATTTTACAACCTGGATTCCTCCACTAGTCAAGAGACCAGATTTGGCAAAGACGTATTACATTCGGTTCATTCCTAAGGTATACATGACATTATTACTCCCACCTCCAATTACATGCCACTGCTATGGGAGTCTATCAAAGATAAGGAATACGTCAGAGGACACAATCCCTTCGAAGAACAAGTTACTTCTTACCTTATAACGTTCTTTCGATGGGATGTTCCTCCGACGTATTCCTTATCGCCCCTCCCATCCATCCCCGCAGTAATACTTCCCTTGTGGTTGCAGCTTACGCTCCTTCAAGGTCAATAACCAATTCAGGCATGACTTATCTTATGCTACAAAACGGAACTGAGCAACGGATGCCACGCGTGGCTATTTATGGGCATGGTGACGTCGGCGCCGATACGGTGGCTGTCGAGGGACATCGACTCGGCGGACGTCGACGCGCAGCGCCCTCTACAGAGAAAAAATTTCCGAGGCCAGCAAGCTGGAGACGAATTATCAAAGATAAGGAATACGTCGGAGGAACATCCCATCGAAAGAACGTTACAAGGTAAGAAGTAACTTGGAAGTAACTTGTTCTTCTATCCTCATGTCAGTACTATACTGGTGTTTCCTAAGGGTGTTATGCATTACTCTTTGAGGCTTCGTCCACGTCCTAGTATTTGGCATACATTTAGATGGTAGGACAGTATAGGAATGGCAATATCCGGTTGTAGGTCATAGTTTCGAAAACAAAAGGATCGAATGCCTTTTGTTCGGCAGTCAAAGGACCGAAAAAAAGGATTGAATTTTTTTTTTTTATGGGGGGGTTCCCCCCACTCCTCCCCCCGTTTTCTTTATTTAAAACACTTTTTTACCAACCCAAACAAAAAAATATATAAATAAATACATTTAAAAAATTCGATCCTTTATTTTCGATCCTTTGACTGGACACCCAGCCTTTAAAGGCTGAGGGAGAGTAGGGTAAATCCGTGTTGGAAAGGGGGGATACCATGTCTCGCCTTCAGGCACCCTCTCCTCAATCCCCAAAGACCCTCCACTCTGGTGGTCCTCCCTCGCTTGTCCACCCCCAGAGTCGGGATCCAAAAGTGAAGGCCCTTTCCTGGCCACATGAATAGAAGATCCCTGGGGAGTATATAGGAGAGTGCCTGTAGGATTCTCACATGGCATGCCATACCTCCATTATCATTGGTGTCATAAGAATTGGTCCAGCAATATATGTTCCCATACTCCACTTTGTGGTGACAAAATTCACCAGCCTTTGCCTGCCTGTAGATGATAATATGTGTGTGTCTCAACAGCTCTCTTTGCATTTCAACCGGCCGTGCTGTGCCAGACATTTGCTGTGCTAAACACAGTTAAGCCTCAGCTTGCCATACCACCCTCTGAAGACAGCAGTGTCGACCTTCTGGAATTTCAAATTATGCAGGACCTTCCAATGCAGAAATTTACCAATAAAAAGTTCCTAGTCAGGCCCTCTGAAGATTCGTTGTTTCTCCAAGCAGAGAGTGGGGGTAGATCTCTTTCTTTGGCAGGAGCCTCCCTCTGGAATGGCCTCCCTGCCTCTCCTATACTAGAGCCGGATCTCCTCAAGTACCGTAAGCGGCTCAAGACCATGCTCTTTTCTTCCTCATTCCTTCTCACCTTCCCGTGCTAAATCCCCCTTCTGTCTGCTGTGACTGGCTGCCTGGTCCCTTATGAGTTTTACAGGGCACCATGCCCCCCCCTCATCCAGTCTGTTTCAGCACCCGCCCTACCTAGCAGTGTCGGTCCGGGCCCCCTCCCCGACCAGCCTGGTTGGTTTGCAAACCCTGAGAGTCAGTCCACCCCCCTTCCCTGCACTAGCGGGTGATCCCCGCCATCCTCTGGCGCTTGCCCTCCGGGATCCTAATAGCGCTTGTCCTCCCGGGCACCCCATAGCACTTGCCCCATAGGCACCCCATTGCACTTGCTAATCCCTGGGCCCTCCTGCCTCTGCCCCCCTGCACTTCTTCTGCTGCGCTTGCACGATCTGATTGTCACAAGGCCTAGCAGGACTGTTATTGTTTTTCTTCTCCTCCATGTCCCCCCCTCCACCCCCCCAAATCCCCCTTTTCTGTCTTGTGGCGCCTGGAAAAACATTGGGCCAGATTCACAGAAGTGTTTTATAATGGCGCAATCCCATAAGAAAACGCTCTCTGAATTAGACCCTTTGTGTATAGGCACCATGTAAATATGGAATAAATAAATACATCAGGTCAGTGCCTATATGACTAACGCCTGTTCTGTGCTAAGGCCATTTACAAAGAATTCAGCGACTGTGCCAGTCTGGACCTGGACTAAACTAGTCTGGTGACGCAGAGGCAGTGAATTTGGTGGCAATACTCCTGTCAACCTCATGTGAGGGATGCATCCATAGTCACAATGAAAAGGAGCAATGGCTATAATTATCAAAAGTGATTGTGGATTTATTAGTTTTGGATATTAGTCGTCGTTGCCAAAACTATGCATTAGAGTACAGCTAGGGAGAAATGGCATATAAGAAGGGACACAAAGCTTGGTGGTGTTTGGTTATTTACCTCACCCCCTTTCACTGCCCATGGCCAGGCTAATCTCTATGACCATTACACCCACTCCCCGCCCCTTCCCACCCAGAACACATCCTCCTAGGATCTCTTTGACCTAGTTGTATCAAGCCTTAGCATCAGAGGGGCCTGCCAGTGTTTTTTCAAAGCAATCTTGTGCGAGTTAATTACTTAATTGGATCTGTAAACGTGCTACTGGTGCGGTAAAATGTCTTAACCAGGTTTGCATTTAGCCACTCGATGTATAAGCACCATGCATGTCCTTCACTGAAGTCCTGTTTAAAACAAGCATCAGAAAAGCCAACAGTTGTTCCTTGTGCATACATATTAGGCATTTGCCAGACATTGTAATTTCCCAGTTTGAGATAGGCATGGTATCAAGAGAGACGACACATACTACAGAACTCAAGTTTCAAAGAACCTTATTAAAATGTCAGGATGGTGAAAGGCCTAACTTGTCCTCTAACTAAGGTAGGGATTTCTCCTGCCTAAAGAAAACTAAAGGAAGTCCACGTCTGTAAGTCCAAATCAAAGTTCTGTCTGTGTCAAAAACCTATGCTTGCCCTCACATCTAGAAATAAAGAAAGTGTGGGATTCTTATTGACCACAATAGTGTTCAAAAGTAAAGTCTCAGCTTAAGTCTTTCTTGGGCTTTTTATTTCAGGCTGAATACAGTTCCAATAGCTTCACCAATGTTTTACCAGGCCGTGAGGTTCCCTTCCCCAAGTTCAATATGGTACGGTTCACACAAAAGAAGATCTTGAGGTTCCCTTCCCCAAGACAACATTTCTTAGTTTCTTCGATTCTCAAGATTTCAATGTAGTACCTCTTCTAAAGTCACTTGTTCAATATTCAATGCAAGAAAATAACAGATTCACTTGATCTGCCTCCTGGCTTGCCTTATCAATAAGTTCACAGTTCTCAGTGGCTTACTCACAAAGTCCTTTGCTGGTCATTAGTTAGGGGTCCCTGGTCTAGGCGCAGTTATCAGAACACACGATCCACCCATCACAGGTCACGCAACCAGAAACCCTATGCTTCTGCTTGGCTTGATTCAGGGTGAGTGTGATCTTCACAGTAGAGAGCTCCCTGGTCTTGGCGCAGTTGTTAGACTGCACGGTCCATCCATTACAGGTCACGCAATGTAACGCTCACCTGGTATCCACGGGGACGTCACTCAGCCTGTTCTGACCTCTTAAGACCTTGAACCCTTCCCTGGAGTCTACTCGACTGGAGACTGGGCCTTATTTTCTTGGAAAGTGTGCTCTCCATCCTGCTTCCAGTCCAGGGGCGCGTTGGTTGATGCAGGCTCGTTGCTGCCTAGTTACTTCACTGACAAAAGTCCGACAGGTAAGTATAATGAGTCTTTTGAACAGTTCTCTAACTTTGTTCCTTTCCTTCCTTAGATAATGGCCGGCGTCCGGTGATGGCGACGTGCTGCTGAGATGAGTAGTGCTGAAGGTGAGTGAGAGCGCGATGCAACCCTTTCGTATTTGTATTGAACTGAGTTCTTTTTCTGTGTCTTTGCCGCAACGTTTTTAGCGTGGATGCCTGTTATGAAGAAGAAATGCGGTGAGTAAGCGCGGTATGCGGCGCCTCTAGATGTTTCCACGCTAACCTGGAGTGTCTTTTCCCTCTTGCAGATGGATGAGAAGTTCCGGAGACAGAGTTCCCCCAGAGCGGCTGGGATTCAGGTAAGCGTTTGAAGCTCGTACAGTCTTTAAAAATAAGTGAAGATTTGCTCAATGCTTACTAATGCCTTTTTTCTGTTCTTTTCCCTTTTCCTTAGGAAGTGGCGTGCCGGGATGGGAATGACACCGCCGAAGATGCCCGCAGAACAGAAGGAGCGATGAGTGATGGGCAAAAGCGTTGCAAGGTAAGGCTGTTCCTAACGGTGTTCTTGTTCTTGCAGGAGCTGAGCACAGAAGAAAGATGCAGGCCTACTGGAGACCGATCCGAGCACGGTGAGTGTCACACTGCAGGTGCAGAAAACACAAAGCATGTTTCTCAGCCTGGGCGTGGCTTAAATATTCTCTGAGTATCCCAGGTGTCTCTGGGCTAAACCACACCCAAAAGACTAGACTGCACATGCAGTTCTGGGAACCGAAATATGTGGAGGCATCCATCTTGTCCCCATCAATTCACTACAAGTCCAATCCCCAATGTTAACCTATGGGAGTGAGTGAGTCTGGTGCCACAAGCACCAAGTCTGACTCCAAGTGGGTCTTTGGAGGGATGGAGAGGCTCTTGAGGGCCATGTAGGTGATCGTGGCCTGACTGCAGCCTGACATCTTGGAGGGCTGGGGACATGAGGGGAAGGAATCATGACACGTAACCATGGGTCGCCTTTTTTTGGTATGTTTGGCCCCTCACAGGTTCTTCTGCCTTGGGCTTCGGGGTTTCCAGACTTGGCTTCCCTTTTGGCTAGTGCATCCCTTTTCTGCAGCAGTCTTTGCTTTGCCACAAGTTCATAAATCTTCCTCACATTTGTAATTCGATTACTTAAGTACTTGTTCATTTTGTAACTTGCTTTAGTTCTGTTCACAATGTTGCTGATAAACAATTTGACATTCACTATGTTGATTTAACTTCCAAATGCTCGGTTGGTATTCAATATCACTTGTTCTTAATCAAATGGCTGTTTTCATTCAGTTCGGTATTCAATATGCTATGCTTTCACTCAAATAGTAATTTCTATTCAGTTCGGCATTCAATATAATTCACATTCACTTGTGCTCATGGACCGCCTCCGGTCCCATGGGAGCACTCTGGTCTTCTGTGTCTTCTGACAGTCACCGGCTCTTCGCCACTCACCCAGTGGCGGTCCCAGCTGCTCCCGCTTACCTCTTCCTTAGACCCCGTTTGTTGACAGGCATGTCCTCGCACACATCGGCTTTCCAGTTCCTGGTAACGAACGTGCACCGCGTTCTCTCTGCTTTCAGCTCCTTTTTGCAGCAGGTCAGCTGTTTGGCAGCTCTGTCTGCCCACCTTCCACTTTGAAGGCTCCCGGTCCTGCCAACGCCATGCAACCCGTTCTCCCTGGGTTCTGCAGGTCTTCCGTGATCGTTACCAGCCTCTAGACTGCCTAGTCTCGTTCCAAGCTGCTGGTTCTCCTGTGGTTCTCCTTCTCCCTGCACATGGTTGCCTCTCCTTCCTTTATACACCTGAGCCCTATCAAGGGTCCTCAGGTGTGTGTTGCTGACCTGAATTGCCTTGCTATAATGAGCCCAATTGATGTAATATGCCTGATCTTCAATTCTGCATGCTCTTACACCTGTCTTCTTCGTCTCAGTACTGGATTGGTGTTCGTATTAGGAAGTGTGTATTGCTCCTAGTTGCCTCTTCCTCTTCTCATTACTTGGTGGGTATTGACAAGGACATGATTGGACGTATCCCATGAAGGCTGAGGGAAGGGAGGGTGAGTATATATTAGGGAAGCAGGGATACCATGTCTCGCTATCCAGCACTCTCTCCCCAATACTGAAGGGAAAGGGAGGAATACTGCGACTCGCCATCGGCTGCCTCACCACCACTCCCCGAAGACCTCTCACCCAAGTGATCCTCCCTTACTTGTCCACCCCCAGGGTCGAGATCCAAAAGCGATGGCCCTTCCCTGGCCACCTGAGCAAAAGATCCCACCCCCAGGGTCGAGATCCAAAAGCGATGGCCCTTCCCTGGCCACCTGAGCAAAAGATCCCTGGGGAGGGTTGTGAGAGTGCCTTCTGGTTTCTCACACCAGGTACTTGCACCACTGTACAGCCAATACCATCCATGGCCACTTAATACCACTACAGCAGTACCTGGCAAATGCCTTTCTTTCCCACGCCAGATAAGGTGCGTAAAAGGCCTTTTTACACACAGAAATATTGTCAATACGGCCCTTTTAATTCTTCCTTGCATACCACTTACACAAGCTATTTATGGCAGCACCCCCATAATTCATGGAGCACACTAGTGACAGACTGGCCAGCAGCAGATTGCAAATCCACTCTTTTTTTCAAATTTGTTTTTATTGACAATATACAAATAAGGTTGGACAGGATGGCCGACCCAACCGGCAAAAACAGCAATATGAATCACATTGTCAGTAGCATTTTCTTTTACTTTACCTTAACTCCCTTTCCCATTTCCCCCCTCCCACCCCACCCCCCAAACGGTTAACATGCCAAGTTTAGAGGTGTTGCGAACTTATTGAAATATAGGGGAGAACACTTGCTAACCACTTGATTATTAAGAGTATCACTTGAGACAGTGGGGTGCAGCTGAGAAACAATTGAGCAAAGGCTAGACCGGGTCTATGAGGGGTATGAGGAAGTGTACCATGTTCAATCCAGCTCAATATCCCTTCTACAAGCGCATGGAAACACAGTCATCATGCAAAAGAACTGCAGCCCATTCTTGTACAAAATCAGTCATGGTATCATTTGCTATTGCAGTAAGTTTTTCATATGAAAATATCACCCTGAGTTTGCAGAGCCATTCCTCCTTGTAGGGGGCCAAGACGCTCTTCCATTTTTGAGCGAGCGCCAACCTCCCTGCTCGCAGCATGGCACCAATGACCTTGGGATACCCATTTGCTTCCGTCTCCGGCAAGGGGGTGCCCAGTAAGATTTCTAACGGGTGTAGGGACGGGCCGAACCCCTCAATATCCTTGATCCACCTAAGTAGTTCCGACCAGTAAACCTGTATAACCGGACAACCCCACCACATGTGAAACCAGGTTCCCCGTTGGTGGCAGCCCCTCGGGCAGAAGGGGGACACATCCCGAAACATCTTGGACAACAAGGCCGGGGGGCGATGCCAAGAGTGGAGGATTGTAAAGCTATGTTCCATGGCAGCCGTATACAGGGAACCCGTAAAGATACATTTAAAAACAGCCCTCCAGGTATGATCATCCAATGGCATCCCCAACCTCTCTTCCCATATGCGTTTGAAGGGTTGTCTGCCCTCTAGGTCTGACGTTATCAATACACCATAAAACTTGGACAACGAACCCTTTCGTGATGTACTTTTAGCCAGTATGGATTCAAATGGAGTGAGGGGGCGACTAAGCTGTTCGGACCACCGAGGTTGGGACAATATCCCCTTCAATCGTAGGTATTCGAAGACCGTGGGGGGGCTATCTACCAGAGCCTCGATCAGGCTATCATACTCTATGAAGCCCTCTTCACGTGAGAGCTGGGAGACTCTTTCCAAGCCCATATCTGACCAGGCTTGAGTGTCTCGGAAACCCCTTGTGCCCAGGTCGATGGGGGGGCTCCAGAGCGAGGACAGCGGGGAAGGCCAAGTGGACAATTGTTTATTAGCTTTACTGGGTTTCCATAGCGCCCACAGGGTTGTCAGGGTAGGATGCGTTCTGAGCTGAGAAGGGAGAACCTTAGGAGAGGCCCAAAAAAAATCCCTAACTTTCTTCGGATGGGCGTGAATGTCCTCAACATATGTCCAGTATGTTCCCATGTCGTCCCGCATATGCTCCAACATCACCCTGAGCTGAGCTGCTTTATAATAGAGCCGGAAGTCGGGGAGTCCAAAACCACCATGAAACTTTGGGAGGGTCAGGGTGGAGGTCTTAACCCTCAGCCTCCTACCCCTCCAAATAAAATGGAGGATACGGGACTGAAGCACCTCGAAAAAGGTCTCGGGTATCACAGCGGGAAGAGCTGCGAAAAGGTAGAGGAGGCGTGGCAAGACATTCATCTTCACCGTGACCATGCGCCCCAGCCAAGAAAGCGTGAGGAGTGCCCATCTTTTGAGGTCACTAATGACCTGAGCGAGGATCCCCGGGAAGTTGCACTGGTATAGTTGTGATAGATCTCTGGGGATGGTGGTGCCCAGGTACCTAGTGGATTCTCATTCAATTCTGACCCCCAGAATATCGGTATTGCTCCCGATGTCTCGATCCCTCGGGCCCATGGGCATGATACTTGATTTAGATGTGTTTATCCTCAACCCAGAGAAGGAACCAAAGTGGTGTATGAGATCGAACAGCCGGGGTAGGGATTCTTGAATATTGGTTAGGTAACTCAGTATGTCGTCTGCAAATAGGGAGAGTTTAAAGTCACACTCTCCGCACCGTATTCCTGTGATTTCCGGGTCGTTCCTAACTGCTATGGCTAGGGGTTCCATTGCCAAAGCATACAATAGGGGCGACAGGGGGCATCCTTGCCGGGTGCCCCTAGAAAGGGAAAAGGGTTCTGAAGTGCCTCCGTTAATCAACACTCTCGCCGAGGGAGCATTATATAGTGCCGCGACCCACCCACAGAAATTGTCTCCCAGGCCCATCTTTCGGAGAACCCTGCCCATATAAGGCCATTCGACGCGGTCAAAGGCCTTTTCTGAGTCTAGTGAGAGGGGGTACCCTTCCACTCCCTGTCTAGATGTCTCGTGCATAAGGTCGAGGGTTTTTCTTATATTATCTGACCCCTGGCGCCCCGGAATGAAGCCCACCTGATCCCCATGTACAAGGGTAGGGAGGAGCTTTGCCAGTCTATTCGCTAGGAGTTTGGCCAATATTTTAACGTCGGTGTTAAGGAGGGATATGGGGCGATAGGATTGGCAATATGTGGGATCCTTGCCCTCTTTAGGCAGGACTACAATTAAAGCTGACCTCATCGTGGGTGGGAGAGTGCCTTGGTCCAGCGCAGCATTGAACATCTTAGCCATGAATGGGGCAAGCGTAGACCTATAGGTCTTATAAAACTTAACTGTAAAGCCATCGTCTCCCGGGGCAGTGCCGCTCTTTAAAGAGGATATAGTATCTATTACTTCTTCTGGGGAAATGGGGTATTCTAGCGCCTCGGCTTTATCGAGGAGAAGGCCCGGGACGGGGAGGGAGTCCAAGAATCTGTCAACGTCTTTCCCATCCCCCGAATATTCTGAGCAATACAATTTTTCATAATATAGCCTAAATTGTTCTGCTATCTTGGTGTCCCTCGCGGTCGAGTCCCCTTCCGGGGTGTGGATTGAATTCACCCTCCTGCTATTCCTAAGTTCACGAAGTCTCCAGGCCAATATCCTATCCGCCTTTTCCCCCTTTTCCATATACTTTTGTTTCAAAAATGAGAGCTTCCTTTCCGTTTGTCCCACTTGAAGATCAGCCAACTTAGCTTGCAGCCCCTGCAGTTCCTCCCACTGCCCAGGAAACATCTGTGTCTTCAACTTCCCCCCCCCCGGTTGAATAGCCTCTATCTTGTCCTTCAACAATTTCTCTTCACGGTCCCTCTCCTTTTTTCTCCCAGACCCAATACCAATAAGGGTGCCTCTAATAGTTGCCTTAAATGCCTCCCATACTCCCATGGTACCGACCTCCCCGTTGTCATTAAGGGTAAAGTAGTCTTCTATGGCTGCCAGGAGGGATTGACGTATCTCCCTGTCTTGCAAGTGGAGGTCGTTACACCTCCACCGGGATCCAGCTGCCGGGGCGGGGGGAAGGCCGATCCTAATCTTTACCATATCGCGGTCCGTCCAGGGGACGGTCTCTACTCCTGAGCTCGAGACCTCTCCCTGCAGTGAGGAGTCCACCAGGATGTAGTCTATGCGCAAGAAAACAGCATGTGGCTTTGAATAGAATGTATAATCGGGGTTCCGACCCTTCTCAGGTATACATGTGTCACACAAACCCAGCACCCCATTCACTTCCTGAAAGGCCAACGCCAGCTTCCTATGGAGACGGATGTTGGGGCAAGGATTTACAGACTTCCTATCCCGCTCGGGACAAAGCACCATATTGAAATCCCCCCCCACCAGAAGGGTGCCCTCAGAGAATGCCATTATTGTCCCTTTCATACCCTCCCAGAAGGTGTCCTGCGCCTCATTCGGGGCGTATATGCAAACCAATGTGAACAAACGGCCCCGCACATCCCCTTTTACCATGAGATACCGCCCCTCCGGGTCTGCCTTTGAAGCTTTAAACCCAAAATGGGCCCCGGGGGACACCAACAGAGCTACTCCCCGCTTCTTTGCTTGTATAGAGGCCGTGAACACCTGGTCTATGGTTTTGGCCTTAAGCTTAGGCTCTTTCCCCCGAACCCAATGGGTCTCCTGCACAATGAGGAAATGTAGCCGCAGCCTCGCAAATTCCCTCATGTGTAGCGACCTCTTTGTAGGCGAGTTAAGCCCACGGACATTCAATGACCCCACTGTCAAGGATTGGAGTGAATCATCCATCAGAGCACAGGTCGAGGCTCATAGCTCCACTTTCAGAACAGCAAGCGTTGTTGCTCCCACTATGCTTTTTCAACCCACAGATGGCTCGAGACAGCCCCTGGGGTGCGAGAAAAACCCAAAAACTTGGTGCGCTATAACTGTAACCCCACCAATCTAACTCCCCCTCATCCCACCCCCCTGCCCCCCAATCGCCTGGTTGATTCGTGGCATTATCCAAAAACCCAAACCAGGCCACCATTGTCTCCCCCTTCCGGGCTCATTAACTCTTCATAAATCACAACTCGAGCCCCCCCCAACCCCGGGTTCACTGCGAATCACAGACTGTTACATCACCCTCCATTCACAAAGTCAAATGTCAATTTCTTCGTCGGGCACCAGAAGCTCGCTTTAGCTACTCGAGGGGGCCGGGGATGCTGGAGCCACTCTCCTGAATTTCCTTTGGCCACGAACTCTGCGCCTTTCCTTCGGAGCTTTATTCCCTTTTGGGCCTGTCGGGGATCGCTCACGATCCTGGTCCCCCATCTCCATGCTTGGATTGTCTAATAGCTCGCCCGACACTCTCTGGATATCGTCCTCAGTGATCAGGGCGTACTTGTAGCCCTCGAACTCAAAAGAGAGTGAAAATGGATACCCCCACCTGTATCGGACTCCCTTGGATTGGAGCATCTTTGTCAGCGGAGAGCAGAGGCGACGTCTTGCAAGGGTGAAGGCTGACAAGTCTTGGTATACCGAGATCTGGGCTCCTTCCCACTCCACCGGGCCCTTCTTGCGAGCCAGTTCGAGGATCCTATTTTTTTCTGAGAAGTAGTGAAAGCGGACTAAAACAGATCTGGGGCCTCTGGAGGATGCCTCTGCTCTATGGGCTCTGTCAATGGTGGGTTCGTTGGTGTTGGCCCCCTCAAATAGCACTCCTATTACCGCATTGACGGCCTTGATGATGTCTGCCTGCGTTTCACCATCGTGTTCCGGGAAGCCTAGGAAACGTAAGTTACAGCGGCGTTCCCTATTCTCCAAATCATCCATTTTTAAGGAACATTTCTCTTCTCTTCTCTCGAGCTCCGACAGGCGCATGTCAAATTGTGTCTCGAAGATGCCGCTCGAGGCTGTATTGTTCTCCAATGCCTGGACCCTGTCATCTATATTGTCCACCTTTTTGTCTAAGGTGTCCAGTCGTCGGGTAATGTCCGCCCTGAAGCCTCTAATTTCTTCCAGAAGGGCCGCCATACCCCTGGTGACTGTGCTTGTATCCGCCAATTCCTGTTGCGTATGGGCCGCCATTTCAGGGGGCGTCAGGGGCTCGGGAGGCGTGCGACGAAACTTCTGCAAGGATTCTCTCCAGTTCATAGGCCCTCCCCAAGCATACCTGCTCTACGGGGGCTTCCCCCAAATGTTTGTATCCCAGACGGCCTACTTATCTCAATTGCTGACAGCGTCACAGGAGGTGGGGGCCAGTGTCTGCCTTGGGGCAAGGAGCAGCGACTCAGCTCTGGGGGGTCCGAGCCTCTGACCAGTTTCCTCCTGTAGGTGAGGTTTCCTCCTCTGCAGGGTTCCCCCCACGCCTCACACTCCTTGAACAGCTCAACTTCACTTCCGTCGAATCAGTGATAAAGTTTGACACGCGTGGAGGAGAAGACTCAAGGTCCCGTACCTATCCCTTTATGCGGCCTGCTGGGGGTGATCTCTTTCATCGGGGCTCCATATGCCCCTTCAGATTGCCTGGGGCTTGCACTGTTCGGTGGACGCCCCGTTGCCCAAGTGTATACCGGGGGCTCACCTCAGCCTCTCTCCTGCATCCAACCTTGATAACCCTCTCGGGGGTTGCCCAGCCCAGGCCCGGACCTCCTTACCTCCTAGGCTCGAGTGCGCCACTCGGCCTGAGGGAGTCCGTGCGTTGCGCGTTCTGGCCCGTGGGAGGCCCACCTCCTGCGCCCTGCCGGCGCCGCCACCCGGGCCCTCAATTCACTCTGCACGGGCTCACCAGGATCCGCTTACTCCAATGGGTGTTCCCCCGCTCCTTTTGGCGAAGGCCTCGTCCTGGCCTCCCGTTTCACTGTGCGTTCATCTCTAGCACCCGGATCAGCCGCGTCTGCCCCCAGGAGCGTATCGCCACCTCCAGATTGTACCAGGCAGGGGGGGGGGAGCCGCCGGCCGGGGTCGCCAGGGCCCTCTGCAGGCCTCACTCGGGCCCGGGCTCACCGTAGATTTCCGCGGAGCCGCGGCGCCGCAGGGGGGAGGGGCTTCTATCCCTCGGGACTCGAGGGCTCAGAACTCCGGATCGGTTCCACCTCGGGGGCTCAGATTTGGGCTAGGGGCGCCCGGCACCTTCATACAGGCGGGGGTGGTGCCAGCTCCTCACTCCTGGGGTGTCGGGGGGGGGGGGGGGGCCTCAGGTCCCGCGATCTGTGCCCTGCTGGGGAGACGAGCGGAGATGCGTCAGTCCATCTCTGCGCCCTCTGGTGGATCTCCGCAAATCCACTCTTTACTTTAGCAATCCACACAGTTCCTTGAAAGAAGCAACTGGGATGAGTCCTGGTCTGTTTAATTTTTTTAACACTCTCCTCTGTTAATGATTCTATCAAGATAATGCTTTCTAAGTAATGTAAAAGGGAATTTGTGTTTTCTTCACTTTGTTCAACTATCTGCATTTTGTGGGTTACAGTGTTATTAAAGCATCTTGAGTCATGCACATGCTTTTCACTCTACGTTAGGACACAGGTAGTATTGTGTAAAATGAAAATTGTCTTAAACAGGGGCTGCATTTCTGCTTCTTTTTCCTTGGTCTTAATCTCCTTTAATAGAGGCAGCGCAGTTGCAGCAGCATGGGCATTTCATACT
This sequence comes from Ambystoma mexicanum, assembly GCF_040938575.1. Taxonomy (NCBI): domain Eukaryota; kingdom Metazoa; phylum Chordata; class Amphibia; order Caudata; family Ambystomatidae; genus Ambystoma; species Ambystoma mexicanum. Next base: position 539,488,272 of record NC_090924.1, on the reverse strand, counting down.
TTGTTTTCTTTTCATCACAGAAGCACATCAATTGCATTCAATGGCTTGGGGTTCTTGATCTCTTGAAGTTTAGGAGAGACTCCCAGCAAGCAGTTGTTTGGCTTTTGGGAGAAGGAAAAACCTTTTTGGTGTTCTATACTATGATGCGTTTTTTTAGTCTTAAGATTGCATGCGTTTGTGTGCATGAAAGGGCACTATACATAGTTTGTTTTCTTAGAGAGCAACAAATAGCTAGGCATGTGGTCTGAACTTTAACTCCCTTTCTGACCACCCACAGCAAGCAGGTATAATGCTAACCCTGTGTGCCTGTCAGTGTCAACAGTATGTTGGGAACGGCAGCTCAGTGGGCCAATAACCCTGCTGCAGAAATAGTCTAACATTTAGTTCAAATCCTGTTGACAGGTGAGTTAATAAGTCTGCATCAAAGATGTGCATTTAAGATGAAGGTAACCTTCAATTGTAACAGAGTTGACTTACCTTTCGACTTATCAAAAGGACTACTAAATGTTCAGTGATTCAGAATACAGCCATTTCATGCGGAATGGCTCAGAACACACAATTCCTCAGGGCTGCTATACCTGTGATTGCTCAGAACACAACTCTTCAGGGCCGCTATGCTTGACGTGGCTCAGAACACACACCTCATCGGGGCTGCTATACCTGTGATGGCTCAGAACAGACAAATGTCATTTGGGCTGCTATACTTATAATGGATCAGAAGAAGCACATCCCATGAGGGCTGCTATCTGTGTAATGGCTCAGACCACACACCTCATCAGGGATGCTATACATGTGATGGCTAAAAACACACAACTATTCAGGTCTGCTATACTTATACACACCTCATTGGGGCTGCTATACTTGTAATGGCTCAGAAGTAGAACATGCATATCCCATGAGGACCACTATACTAATGGCTCAGAACAGACACATCTCATTTGGGCTGCTATATTTGTAATGGCTCAGAAGAAGCACATCCCATGACGACTGCTATATGTGTAATGGCTCAGAACACATACCTCATCAGGGCTCCTATACTTGTAATGGCTCAGAACACACAGCTCATATGGGCTCTGTGAGAAACAAAAGGGTGTCACACCCGCTAGTCCCCAGTGATCACTCTCTCAGGTGGCCAGGACACGGCCATTACCTTTTGGATTGTGACCCTGGGGTGGACCAGTGCAGGAGGATCACCTGGGTGAGAGGTCTTCGGGGAGTGGTGGGGAGGCAGCCGATGGTGAGTCGCAGTATTCCTCCCTTTCCCATTCCCGTGATCCCTCCTATTTCATAGGATTCTCTGTTGTACTAACCCCCCCTTTTCAGACAAACACTGGGTCGAGGAAGAGGCCGACTGAAAGTAACAATGCTAACTCTTACATATCGCATTGGACATGTCCCGCTAATTGGGTCAGGCAAAGTCAGGCACTTGACTCTAAATGCATACAACTGATTCCAATTAACTCGCCTCACACGGATAAAAGGCAGAACATAGAGACACACTCTGAACAAGGTGGGACATGAGTAAGGGCAGAACATCTGGGCGAAGGTGAACCTACTGGAGCAGAGCAATGGACTAAGGGACGAGAGCCACGAGTAGAGGACCCCAGGAGTTCCCTGCAGGAGGTTGTTGCCTCAAAAATGCTTCGAAAGACATTTGGAAAAGCCCAAATCCCAAACAAGAAGGCTGCATTGGGTTTCAAGGACACCAGCAACCCTCCCGGGTGAACGGAAGAGTTGAGGAGCCGAGGCCAAGCCTTTGGTACTAAGCTTGACTTGTAAAGACAAGAAAGAAACGCACACAGACAGTGAGTTGACAAGCAACATGAGAGACTGTGTGTGCTAAAGAAGGATTGAAGTGGCAACATTATATTGTACAATTGAAGGCTGCGCGTGTGGATGAGACGCAAAGAAAGGCAGACCTATGAGCAAACTTTAAAGTAACCAGAGCTGTAAAGTCAGCGATACTGAGTAACGGAGTGGTCCGGCGAAAGGAAGTAGCCCACTCGAAAGTCAATGCGCAAGGTGAAGAGTTTGTAACGATAAAGTGAATGAACTGTAAAAGCAAGGTGATCCAAGTTAACCCAGAGAAAAGGGGAGAATAAAAAGTTGAATGTTGAACTTTGATGCATAATACAGTGAACTACCCAGAACAGGAAGCACTGGGGTAAATAACATAGGAGTGTGAGGTGAAAGCTGGAAAGTCAAAGTGGTCCTGTGGCGGTCTGTAGAAAAAACCACGCACATTTGAAAGTCTTCGACATCAGGAAACGGTCCAGCCCGACTCAGGGAGACTGGAAGTGTAACAAGTTAGCGGAAGGGAAACCCTAAAGAAGGTGAATTAAGCTTGGGGAAGGGAACCCCTACAAGTGTTTTGTTTTGGTGAGAAAGGTCTGAGCCCGACACAGGGGGACCGATGTGAACTTGTGCTTTAAGATGTCTGAGCCCGACAGAGGGGGAGCGACGTGAACATTTTGGTGAACTGTGTTTTGGAAAGTAAGACTTTAACGTGGAAGGCCAGACAGGCCTCAATCCAAGTTTTGACCTTTCTTAGTGTTAAGAACCTGAGCCAGAGTGTATCATCTTGCCTACAGGGACTGCCTTACTCGTGCTATCCAATGTGGGGAGGAGAGCTGACTCAGCCATCTTTATTCTTTATATTTGAACACTAACTTTCCTTTGCATACATATTCTCCTTTTTCACACTTTTTGTACAAGATATAGGGCAGGCATTGCGTTTTGTTAGTATAGGCCATTTTGATTTGACAGGCTCAACTAGGACTGTTTTATTTATTATTTGATGGTCAAGACTACTCCCATCCTAGCTATGGGGCAAAGTAGGAGTTCCTCCAACCCCATTGGAACTTCAATAAAGGTTTTCAAATTGTACCTTTTGTGGCCGTGTCATACTTGTGATACCATGCTTCCCTTACAGCTCTTATACCTGTAATGGCATACAGTGTTGGTAAAGAATCTGCATTCAAGCAAGTGCTGCATCTGGTCAGACAAACCTCTTTATCTATAATTCCCGGCCTACTGGCCAAAAGAAGGTTTGCACACATCTAAAAGGAGCACCCAATGATAAAGCTGCACTAGACTTTTAAAAGGAAAATGCATTTTCAGCTTTTTGGATATTTATTGGTGCTATGTTAAAAGAAAAACAGGAGAGGAAGAGTAACTCTGAACCTAAACAATGCAGGAGAACAAAGGTGTGGTGAGTGGGGAGGCGGGAGCAGAGAACATACTAGACAATCCAAAACAGGAATTCAAGCAAAATAGGCAACAAAGAAAGTGAGAAGGGAAACAGAGGTAATAATAGTACAAACACACAATAGGAGTGAGGGATAAAAAAAGATTAAAAGAGACATTTAGAGACAGTAAAATAAAACACAGATCAAAAGCAGGTGGGGAGAGATGGAAATAGAAAAGCAAGACTACAGAAGAGCAGGCCAATAAAATAAGAGACAGTGCAAGAAAGATAATCAAAAGGAGTAACAACCACAACCAAGAAAATGAACAAACAGATATAGAAAGAGTAATGACATGAGAGAAAGAGGAGTTAGATCAACCGATAAAGCGAAATATAGGAGGGAAACAGTAACAATAGAATGCAGAGATGGGAGCGACAGAGTGACAGAGAAACAGACCGCAAAACGTGGCATCGCAACACTTAAGGGTGAGAGGCAGAGTGTCAGAAAGTGAGAGACTGGGGAAACAGAGTAGCAAAGGCAAGGAGAGGTGGAGCAAAAACATGGAGTGGCTGCCAAGCAGGTAGTGCCAGGCATCAACAGTAGGCATGCAAGGCAGAGAAGTGATGCTGGTAGAGTGAGGGTTTTGATGTCTGACTCACCCGATATAACTGGCTTGCATCTGTAGTAGCTCTTAACAGAGCTTGTGCCCAAGTATCATAAAGATGAAGCTGGGTAGTATGCATCTACAAGGTTCTTGTATTGGGAAAATGTTTTCCACAGGTACAATACATTATTTAGAACCACTTTGAAATACAGCAGTTTTGTCACTAATGTTTTCGAACAAAGTTTTAATTTTACACACAAATTGGATAGTTGTCCGACACTTTTTACTCTCATGCGAAGGCGGAAACTCATTGTTACTCTCTTGAAATTGGATTTACTCTCTAATTCTAAAGATTGGGAGTAAAATACTCACTTCAAAATCCTATCTGGAGCACTGGCCTTTCCCATGCTATTCAAAACAGTTGGCTTGTTTGTAGATTCCAGTTTCCCCCCTCAAATCATATTGGAATGTTGTATGTGCAAGTCCAAGGAATGATAAATACTGGGTAATGACGCCCCCTCTTTCAAGGACTGTGGAGGTTTTGCACAGGCTGAAATGTAGCTGTTTCCTGAGACATGCCGTCACATGCAGGTGTTACTTTGGTGTTTGACAACAACCATACGAGTTCAGCTGTTGAATCACACAGGGAGGAAGTACTGTGAGTCAACAAGTGCAATTTGTAAACGTCCACATGGGGTGCGGGGGTTGTGCGTAGACAATGCTGGAGCCTTTGAAGTTGCTCAAAGTGATGTAAACTCTTGATGAAAGCCATTGTCATATTATTTTATTCTGTATTAGTTTATTGGGTTTAAAAATACAAACCTTTATGCTCAATACATTAGCACGTGCGGGAAAGGGCGTTGGAGTTTGCTACTGCGGACCCAGGATCCCTCGTTGAGCAGGAAGCTCCCCTTGGCCACGCCCCCTGACTACTTGTATCCTGACCTACCCCTGCAGGGTGAAGCCCGCAGAATAATGAACGCGGCAGTTTGCCGCTGCAGACCCAGGATCCCTCGTTGAGCAGGAAGCTCCCCTTGGCCACAGCCCCTGATGACTTGTATCCCAGCCTCCCCCCGCTGGATGAAGCCCACGGGGGAAAGGGCGTGGGAGTTTGGCGGGCACATGAGAAGGTGTGCCACACAACGTTTCGTTTAAGCGGCAGCTGGCTGTGGGCCCAACATGTGCAGGTCCCGATCTTGGCATTTATTCACAAAAGAGTCACCCACCGGGCACAACAAAGATCACGGAGGAGGCCTGTAAATTCCTGGGTATTAACCACGAGGCTAATGGTGATAAAATCAAGGGCACTAAGATAAGAGAGGCCAGACTGTGTGGTGGTTTGTGATCCTGTCCAGCGGAACCAGGCAAAGTATGTAGGGGGTACTAAAGGTAGAACTAAGAGTGGAAATAGTCTCAAAGCCATCTTTAACCCCCCCCCCCCCCAACCCATCCTGTGAAGAATCGAGTATCCTTAAAATCGCCACACTGGGGGCACGGTCGCTTCTTTGAGAGCTCCGGCGGGCTCCGGGCCGTATTAGCTGGTACATGGGCTTAATCCCATGACATTGAACAAGGGGCAGCACTGAATAGCTGTGGAAGGTCCATGGAGTAAAACCAGAGCCCACAACCGCAGTCCACAACATGGCGGCCTCCTGGCGTGGCTCGTGGTGAGACCCGCGCCATCTGAAAAGACAGCAGAGACATGGGTGGTTCCCTCTTGTGGAGGGAACGGGAGGCGATCCGCCCCATCCTCACTGCAGGACATCACCAGAGTGCCAGAACCCGCAGATGAAGCATAGGGGAGTGGGGCCTGGGAATTCTGTATGCTGGAGTGGGGAGGCAAGCCTACAGACTTTCCCTACCATGAGGAGAGCACCCTAATAGGCTGAGATTGGGACCGATAGCCGGCAGCAACAAGGGCGGGCACCTGCAGCAGTGACCCGGTGCCGCCCTGCTGAGATGGTGCGGGAAGCCGCAGTTGGCGTGCACTCTCATCAGTGAACGGAGGAGAAGAGGCACAGCAGGGGGCGCTGGCCAGCCACCGGCCCTTGCAACACTGAGCCCTGGTGCAGCATCCCATCAGCAAGGCAAGCAGACAGTCTGCAGAGAGAGACGGCAGTCGGCGAGGAGGAGGCGGCCCCGGGAGGGACAACAGCGGTGAATAATATAAAGTAAGTCCGCCCCCCCCCCCCTCGCCGGCACACCTCAGACAAGCAGGCATACAAGAAGCAGGGAACCCTCCCACCCCCTACTCCCCGGGTCTCCAAAAGCAGCCCGCCACCGAACACAGAGAGAACTTGAAGGGGAGGGAGAGGTGGGCCCATTACCAGTGGAGCACTCCCGCCCCCCCCCACTCCCCGGCATTACCAGCGGAGTGTCCCTTGGAGCCCTGGCCATGGTGGGAATTTATACCAAATCAATAGCTGCCTAAAGGAGACGCCAGCACATTATAAAGGCAGCCTCCGGCCTCATTTTAGTAGCCAACAATATCAAAACGGAGTAGCTGACTGCACATAGCAGCTTGCACTTGGGGGCAACCGGAGAGGGGCGAAAAAGGGAGAAGCCAGCATCAGCACAGCCCAGGGCCCTCCACCCTCACCCATCGCCAGCACAGGGACCAGCAAAGAGGGTAACAAGACCCCCCCCCTCCACTAAGACTTAGCCACGCTGACACCCCAGAGGGGGTTATAAGTGCAGGAAGACAACTGGGAAAGCAGCCAGCAGCAACGGAACTCACACCAGAACATCCCCACATCCCGAGACGCCCCCACACATAATGGCTAAACATCACAAACCCCAGAAGGCAACAGACATCGCTGCCATGTTGCAGCAGGATAGGAGCAAGAAATCAGACCCAGGACGAGCCACAACCCACTCTCCAGATAGATGGTCGGGTCACTGGGTCACCAAGGAGGACATACAATCCCTCAGGCAGATATAAAGGCGGGGTTCAGGATCTGTATGACGGAAATATCATCCACGGTGGAGAACCTCGACGACTGCATGGGGGAGGTGGAACAGAGGATCAGCGAATCGGAGGAGCAAGCCCTAAACCACGCAGCTCCAGAAGAAAGTGCAAACCCTAGAAGATAATAACGAAGATATAGCATGTAAGCAGGGAGACATGGAAAACAGGGCCCAGAGGAACCAAGTCCGCATCCGAGGGATGACAACAATTACAGACCAGGCCCTACAAGCATATGTGGGGGACCTCTTTCAGACACTCCTCCCGGATTGCAACAAACCCCTACCGCTACTTGATCGAACCCACAGGCTATGTGACCGCAGGAGACCCTCGACAAACACCCCCATCCCCCGGATGTAATCACCCGGGTTCACTTTTTCTCTACTAAACAAGACATCATGACTGCCAGTCGCACGCAGGGTGACCTAACCTACCATGGATCTCAAATCCAGATATATCAGTACCTGTCAGCAGCGACAGTACAAAAGCGGAAGTCACTAAAACCTCTAACAGCGTTCCTCCAAGACCAAAAGATAAAATATTGCTGGCTCTTCTCGGCAACACTCAGCTTCACCTTTGAAGGCCAACACCGCACAATCAATTCTCTAGGAGTGCCCGAGGGCATATTGACTGGAGGACCTTCTACCCCGGACGAAGACCTGACAAATCCATCACCCTCAGGTGGCCTGAGAGAGCCCAACAAAATTCCTGGGATAGAGTGGCGCACCGGGGGAAAACAAAATTCTCGCCGTTCAAGTCATGACATTTCTCCCCAAACTCTCTCACAAAGCCCTACAACCCACGGACTCCAACAACACCAATCGTAGTGCCCCAAGACGAAACAGGAATGCTCTGAGGCCACACGGCTCACCCCAGCCCTAGGAGTGTACACTCTCTTCGGTTCAAAGCCTGATGGGCCTTACTGAAGTTAGTTATTCAAAGTTATACTATTGGAAATGTTGCATGTTAACAAAAAGTTAAAACCCTGGTTGCAGCAGATACGCAAGAAATTTACAGACTAAGACAACAATGGAATACCCCAACCCCCAAGACCTCCTGCACCTTTAGATGAGACAGACCCACCAGGGGACTCTCCGCCTAATCAAAAACTTTGCTTCATAACCCTTAACATCAGAGGCCTGAACGCCCCAGCAAGCGGAAGTCAGTGCTGCGTCGACTCAGAGACTTGTCAAGCTCTGTGGTCTTTCTACAGGAGACCCACTAGGTCCCAGCCGACTTCCACCGGCTAAGGAGCATAGCCTTCCCAAAACAATAACTGGCGTCTAGCAGCTCCAACCGAGGGGGCACAGCGATCTTAGTGGTCAGAGGGGTCCTGTGAAGGGCAGCTGTTCGGGCAGCCTTACACTCTAGTCTCAATATACTCCCCCAACGAGAAACAAGAGGTCTTCTATCAAGACTTAGAAACAGATCTTCATCCATTCCTCAAAGGCCTTCACGGGGTCCCAAACCCACTGACGGACAAATCCCATTCACCAGCAGCAAAGGACTTCAAAATTGCACTGGCCCTACTCCACCTCTTCAAAACCTGCCAAGTGGTAGACGCATGGAGAGTTCTGAACCCAGATGCAAAAGACTTCTCCTTCTTCTCACAGGTGCACCGCACCTCCTCCTGTATTGACCTTTGCTCGCTAGCTCCCAGCTGCTTTCCTTCACAGACTAGACATTAATAGGTGTAAAAGCGATGTCGGACCATGCCCCGGTAATCCTGACGGCTCGAGTGTATGACTCATACCTGCCGACGAGACCCCAATAGTCCCTCTATGATCCGTTACTAAATGATCTGTTGCTGCGGGATGCACTGACCACAACTACCCGCAACTATTTTGTAGAAAACCGCCCTGAAGATACATATGCTGTCAAAAGATGTGAAGCAATGAAGGATGCTATAAGGGGGGAGCTAATAGCCCACACAACAGCTTACCGAAAAGCGCTGCTCAAAGCTACGAGAAGCCCTGGAAAAAGACATAGCAGTAGCAGAGGCAAAACCGCATAATGGCTGGTCACCCAAGGTGGCCCGAGCCTTCCGCCTCGCCCGCAGAAAACTCGAAGCGTACTATGCGGAAGACATGGCTAAAATCCTCAGCAGAACCAACCAATGTTACTATGCCAACGGTAAAAAAGCCAATACATTCTTAATCAGGAAACTGGCGAAAGCCCACTCCCGGAACTACATCACAGCCTGAAGGACACTGAAGGGGCAACTCAATATGCAGAGGCCACCAAAGTTACAAATAGCAGTGGCACACCTACAAAGCTTGCCACAGATCAACAGACCAGAAAAAACAGTACATTGCGGAAGCCGCCCTACCACACCTCTCAGAAACAGACAGGCCTTAGACTTGCCGATCTCATCAGAGGAAGTAGACGCAGTAATAAAGGCCCAGAAACCGAGAGCACCCGGCCTGGATGGCTTCTCCCCCAAATTTTACAAACTTTTTAAAGCCCCCATGTTAAAGCCGTTAACAGACCTCTTCAACTCATTTCGGGAAACAGGAACAATAACTCCATGGATGCAAGAATCGACCACAATACTCTTCTTGAAACCTGGGAAGGATCCAAGAAGCTGTGCCGCCTACAGACCCATATCGCTTCTGAACATAGATGCAAACATATACGCCAAGGTTCTGGCAAACAGACTGGCGAAAACTCTCCCGGACCTAATAGACACACACCAGATTGGGTTCATATTGGGAAGAGGTGCCCGGTATAACATCCACAGAGCAATCAACCTAGTCAAAGTGACGTCAACAGCGCATAAAGAAATGGCTATACTGTCCTTAGATGCCACTAAGGCCTTTGACAAAATAGACTGGGCCTTTACGAAACAGGTCCTGGAGGCATTCTGCTTCAGCCCTCTTTTCTGCAAAATGATACTGGCCAACTGCAAATCCCAGAGAACATCCTTGAAAGTGAACTAGAGGTGCTCAACCCCAATTCCTCTTTTGTGTGGGACAATGCAAGGATGCCCCCTCCCCCCTTTGTCTTCGCTCTCATAATGGAACCTTTTGCCCAAATAATTTGCAATAACCCGGCTATTAGAGGAGTAGACGTAAAAAAGGCGAGCAATACAAGGTGTCCCTCTCTCACAGATAGTGTCTCTTCTCTACCGGAATCCTTGGACGAACTGGATCGATTCGAACAGGTGGTAGGCTTCTCTTTCAATTACGCCAAATTTGGGGCCCTAGCAATAGAGATGCCCGAGAGTACACTAAACGAGCTACGCCAAGTATGCCCTCTAGCATGGAACACAAAAGAAATAAAATATTTGGGAGTACAAATCACAGCAATCACTAGAGACCTTCACCCCTCTGTTAAACAACCTAGAAACAGACCACAACAGATGGGCAGGCCAGGAAATCTCCCTACTAGGAAGAATCACGGCCTGCAAAATCAAACTTTTGCCTAGATTTTTGTATGCATGCTCGACCATGACAGCGGAAATTCCTGTCAAACCACTCCAGCACCTCCAAAAACGACTCCTCCGGTTTATATGAAAGAAAGGAAAGGCTTGAATCCCAAGGACAGTTATGACAGGGTCCGCCAAATGGGGCAGAATGGGAGTGCCAAACATGCGCCACTACTATGTGGTGGCACAACTCACGAACACGGTGGCCTGATCACTCCCCACTCAAACCCTGAAATGGGCATTGATACAAGAAACCAGCTGCCCTCCTCATTGAGCTCCTTACTGCACGCTTCTGGGCCAGCCCGTAGACACTGGACAACTGTCCTCTCCTCGACGAGAACCTCTTGGAAGGTCTGGGAAGGAGCCTTACAAAAGAAAGGGATCCCTAAAGGGCTGAGCCTGAACTCTTCAGTCCTACTAAACCCAGACTTCACCCCACGCCTAGTAGTGACCAACTTCAAAAATTGGAAACAAGGAGGGCTGAAATGGATCTCACAATTATACGAGGGTGGCGCCCCCCCCAACATTTGAGGAATGCAAGGCCAAATGTGCTCTACTGGAAACAGACAGGTTCGCAAACACAGATTCGCCACTGGATCTCCCAACCACAGGTTAAGCAGGAAGCTACTAGAACTCTGTGCCCCATGAACTAGCACTGCAGGAGGGCTCTAGAAGAGGCCTTGTCTCAAAGCTATACAAACGGTTACAGGTGGACCAGCTGGTCGAATGCCCCCGCTACATGACCCAATGGGAAAAGAATCTAGGCCACCCGATAGAACACGCCACATGGATATATATATGGACAAGGAACAATAAAGCCACCAGATGCGTAACGAATAAAGAATGCACACTTGAACTACTCTACATGTGGTACTACCCACCAGAGCACCTGCATCACTTTAAGAGCTCGTGGAACCCTGAGTGCTGGAGACAGTGTGGAGCGCGGGTACATACGTCCACATGTGGTGGGACTGCACAATAGCTGGAGATTTCTAGGGAGAGGTGCTCCAGACTATTGAAAGAATCACGCATCGCAGACTGCCAATGCACCCAGACAGAGGTGATCCTACTGTGAGCCCCAGTAGCAGACAGCTACCCAAGGAATGGTTGAACGGCGAGACTGGTAACCCAGCTCCTTCTGGCGGCGAAAATCACCATAGCCCGGAAGTGGAACTCACGCGAGGGCCCTCTATTGACACAATGATGGTTAAAAATCTGGGACATCTTGGTAGCAGAGAAGATCACAGCTGCGAAAGAGGGAGCTCTACATTTCTTCAGACTGCTGGTCCCCCATGCTGGAATACGACCGCGAATTCCCGGCACTCACCTTTAAACCAAAGCTGGCGAAGCAGACCCTATGGTCCTAGTGGAGGAGAGACCAGAACTGCAGACTGATGGGGGAGGTGTCGTTTAGGGGAATGGGAGGGGCTGTGGTAATTATTTCAAAATTAAATAGTGTTTTATCACAAATTTCTGTAACCATTCTGCTGGGCCCAGAGTCGTCTGACCTTTTTGCAACCGACAAAGTACAAACCCGGTGGGGGAGAGGGGGGTCCCAATGGAAGAACTGAAATTACTTTGGTCCCCGAGGTGCCGTTGCCAAGTGAGCAGCGTATAACCAGCACTGCCATTACTCATATCAATATTTCCCCCGATTTCTACATTAACACCGACAAAATCTCAAGTAGCCCAGTGTCTAAGCCTGCCCTGGAGTTGATAGCAGCACAATTAGCCCGTACTGGAGCTTGTCGCTGAGGGGAGAAGTGCAAGCGAGATAATCCCCATTGAGCGATACGACTAATCCACATACTCTAAAGGACAAAGATATTGCGATTGCAGTCCCATGGGAACACAAACTAAGTTTAAACGTGCTTGATCTTCAGCTGGATAGGAAGGGAATGCCAGCACCCAAGATCACTATGGATTTTGTTGGCAAGGAGGCCATGCAGGGGCATGTTCGAAAGACTATGCCCACTGCTCACCCGCAGGCCCCAATCAAAACATGAACCATTTGGCGAGTACCCCACCGTCATGACGGAGTATTTTATGTCCCTCAATATTAACCAACTACCTATGCCAACACATTGTTGCTCCCGGTACTGATCCTGTTGATGCGGGGGCTCCTACTCCCTGTGGTTGTGACTGCAGTCTTGTTCTGGTGGAACTCAGGGATGTGAGGAGGCTGCTTATGGTTTTTATTGAGGCCCTGGGGGGAGAGGGAGCATTGGGGGGTTTGCCAGTGCTAACGGCAGATTACATGGGGACAAACTAAGACCTGAGGAACTAGCTTGTTGCAATGTGGATACTATTCCAAGTAAAATTAATCTGAGCTTAAGGGGGGGCTGAGCTTCCATACTAAGCGGAGATCCAAATAGGCCTGAAAAGGCAAGGACCCTTGTACACCCAGCTCCAACTCGCCAGCCTGAGCTGACCTTAAGTCCACTAAATCAAGCTGTCCAACCACTCAAGTGGGCTTCGTATAGGGGAGTAGACCAGGCCCACGGAGCTCAAATGCCAAAAGAAAGGTTAATACCTGGGGTTTGTCATGCAGCCCACAGAGTATACCCTGGGTGGGGCTCAATGGGTTGTTATGTCTACTTGCACGAGGTCCCGAATTTATCACAAAATCAGTATGAATCTAGAGAGGCTCCTATTAATAAAAGCTTACAGTCGCTTCGCACTACACGTGGCTGTTTATTTGTAACAGGGGAGATCATATTGAACTGTACAAGGATACATCACAGGGGGGTGAGTGATTATGACTCTATTCGGGTGCAACTCCGGGATCAGCATACAGTGAATTGTATCCTGGGTTTCATTACGAAGAGCTCCCCATTATCCAAGAGCACAATTTCAATTGGCCCACATCCTGACTCTAATGTTGATCTCCATGCTGTAACATGGCCCCATTGCACTGTGTTATCAGGGGCAAATGCACTACCTTTAGGGAAAAAGACTATGGGGAATTGCTGCAGGTATCCTCGGACCTTTGTAGATCTGGCCTCCAATGGAGGCAGGACACACTGATGATATCCTTTTGGCTTTGTTATTTATTGCTATTTATTGATTGTTTGTGTTGTTTGTACTTTCATGACCTTACGGGTGAATAAAGTTATTGGGCCTCATTACGGGCACAGCGGTAACCATGCCGGTAAAACCGGCAGGTAGCCGCCAGACCTGTAATGAATTACTGGCGCCTGACTTCCCGTTGCCACTGGGCTATTCCGAGTACGGTGGCTGGGAAGTCAGGCGCCGGTAATTTTGGTAGTCCCCATTCCCATGGATTCCCATAGGACTCCCTGGTAATGGGGACACGGGAGCACCGGAACCATTAACGGTGCTGGTGCTCCCGTGAGAACTCTGCGAGCAGATGCCGTTCCACCCGGCAGGTCTGATCCGGGCAGGCGGGATGGCACCCGCCCGCAGAGTTGTACTGTGCCAGTCCGGAAACAATGGTGCCGGTAAACCTACCGGCACCATTGTTTCCGGACTGGCACAGTTGTAATGAGGTCCATTGATTGATTAATCCATTATAAAATCTTCGACAAATACATCTTTATCTTTCACAGTAAAGCATTACCATATATAATACTACACATAACTATTTCTACATAATTAAAATCAGCAATAAAAGGACTGGCATTCCACGCCCCTATGAGATACATTTAAAATATACCCATCCATGCATTGAAAGTTGTTTAAGATCCCCTGTAAACCAGTTTCACTTGTAATTTTCGTTCCACAGCAACATTCCATATTTTAGATTACCACAACCTGATACTTTGATCAAAGTTCAAGGAATATCCCACAACATTTGAAAAACATCCTTTAGGAAGGCTATTAACGCTCGAGACAAAGAACGGTGTCTACCATTAATTTGCCTAAACCACAAGGCCTCAGAGAAGACCCTACTCAACAAGTGTATGAATTTCTCAAAATGTAGGCGACGTCTTTGAATGAGGAAAGTACATCCTGTTATTATGTGATGCAAAGTCTCTTCCTGAGTAGATTTACAAATCCTACAAAAACAGTGTGGGAGGGTTTTAAGGTGAGGGCCAGTAACTTCTAGGGTATGTAATATATTAAAACAAAATCTTAAGAACCAGGACCTGATAGAGAGAGAGGGGGACATTTAAAACTCTAGGCCATCCGTGAATGTGAACCTAGGAGACACTCAGAATAAGCTTTAAAATGTTTTAGTATTTCTATGTGCTCCTAGTTTTTGATATTATCTCATTCCCTTTATTTCCTTTTTTAAGATCCTCAGATTCTCTCTCACACTGCAGGTCTTTATATTTAACTCTCTAAAATAGAGTTCACATTTTGTTATAAACTGCCAGAGGAATTGAGCAGAGAAAACAATGTTACTTTCCCACTCTAAGAACTTGAAGTAAAGATTTAACCTATTCCATTGCGCCATGAACTACCATAATCTTAGTCCTAGTTGTAATCGAACCATCGCGATCGGTAGAGAAGCAGGAAGACCCAAAACCGAATACCATAAAGTGTTTTCAAGTACAATTAGCCTATTCCAAAATTCCAATTAGTTTATATCTAACAATTCAAGACCATACGTTACGCTCAAAGTGACTTTAGTTTTGAAAAATTCAATGAAGGGTTGAAGGGAAAAGCCACAATAATTGTCAAAGATTATTTTCATTTGAACTATAAAGGCACTGATTTTGCCCTTCACGTTGTCTTTCACCAACTCTTATTTTTCTTTTGTTCACTATTGTAAACCCTAGTTACATTATGTTGTCTCCTCAATCTTGTTATTATTAACATACCAAATGAAATTATCCTGTTTATGCTCCCTCTTAAAAGTAATAATTTTCGACATACTAGTATTAATTTCCAAATGGTTAACCTTTAGGAAGTCACCAAAGTAATTTAAGCCTTTTTGCAGACATAGGGGAGTGGTCTAAGAGAATTATATCATCTGCATAGGTTACCCACCCTACAGGGGTGGAGCCTATTTTCGGAGGAAAGAGTTTAGGCATAGTTAATGCTTCTTGTCTATCAGTCATATACAAAATAAAAAGACAGAGGTCCGGAAGGCACCTATGTCATAATCCAGTTTACTTTAATTTCTTCGGAAAGAGAGCAATCTGCATCTATACGTATCTGAAGGCTATTGTAAGTATTGAGTAATAGGACCATTATTCATAAACCCAACAGGATCTTCCACGCTGTTAGTTTCCTTGAAAGGCAATTTCTGTCTACCTTATCAAAGGCTGCAGTCATATCGAGGGCGGCCGTATGTAAGGCAAAATGTGGCCTGAAGGAGTAGCAGCTTAAGAGAGCAGCTCCTGTCCTCCACCATGTCAACCATCTGAAGCCTAGCTGAAATGTCAAGCAAAAAGAAGATGGAGACCCTGGATAACCCCATTTCTTAAACACCTAAGCAAATCAATAAGAATTCAGAAGAGGAGACGCCAAACTGTGCTGATATCTTTAAACTTCTGAAGCAAGTGGCAAGTGATGTGAATGATGTCAAGGCTACCTTAGCTGATTTGTCTGGGAAGGTCAGCAGTTTGGAGACTCGCATAGTAGATGTGGAAGGTAGGACATCTGGATTGGAAATGGAAGCTTTTGGCAGCTACAGAGCATACCAAGAGCTGCAAGAAGGGATGACCAGACTCCAACTGAAAAACATGATTTTAGAAATACAGGCTAGAAGCAACAACTTTTGCCTGATTGGCATTCCTGAGAGGCCTGAATCCAACCTGATTGCTTTGGTTGTTGCCATTTTACAAGGACGTTTACCTGGATGTAGTGTACAAATGAGCGACTTGGATGTGACATTTAAGGCAGGCAAACGAGAAGCTGGAAAAACAAGGCAAATAATCATCAAGTTTGTGAAGACCTCCATGAAGGAAAATGTACTGCACCTTGCAGGACAGCAAGAGTCATTATCTTGGCAAGGAAACTTGATTCATATCTACCCTGACTTTCCAAAGGATGTAGAAACTAAAAGGAAGGCATTTGGAGAAGCAAAACGTTTGGCCAAGGAACGTGGATTTAAAACTTCACTTCTAAAACCAGCTGTTTTAAAGCTTTTTCTGCCTGAAGGGGTTAAACTCATTGATGCCCCAGATCAGGCTTGTGCTTGGCTTAGAAAATACCCCTACAAGAATTATCTGCCTTAGGGGATTTATGTATGCTTCTAATATGCTCATTGAGGTAATTAATGCCTTTACTTGATTCATTTTAACTCTGTTATTGGTATTGTTTTTGTTTGTTCTGGCTTTTGCAGTTAACGGATGCTGCTCGCGCTGTGTTTGTTGTTTTTTTTATAATTAGTGTTCTCTATTGCATTTCATAGCGTTTGTTTGCCCCGTAGCTACTGCTGAAAAAAAGGTCCTTACATAGAGTGGCATGCATTTGTGACATGATAATGTAGACGCTCTTGTTATGGAAAGTCGTATGAACGTGTGCGCCTATCTTCTTGGTCGGTCTTGACGAGGCTGCACCGGTGAGTACGAGATTGGCTGCGTTACGTTTTTGCACCCGCTGTTAGTTTTGTGGTGCATTTTGCATGCTGGAAACGGCAGGACACAAATGGGTACGCATTAACTAATGCTCGAATGCAGGCCAAAGGCACCCGAGACTGAAGTGTCAATAAGGCGTAGATAATCGTTCCTTTGTCGTTAGGCCACGTATAGGCTTGCATATATTGCTTGATGTTTTCATTATTTTTATCTGAGTTGCATCGTATTAACTCAAATACTGTATTTGTTTTACTGTGACCATGGGGCGGGAGGGTACGTTTCTGTGAGCATGTTTGCGTGATTACCCATTCTCACACAACCCAACTGGCACGCACCTTTGCACACAAGAAATTGCCTATTTGGACGCATAGCGAAACAATTGCGCACGTTCGGCCATAAACTCACTGACAGGTACAATCTGACATACAGGTACAGATATGATAGTTGTCAATGCACACGCATTATATAGTGGCACACTCAGACACACAACTAGGTGATTATTAATAACGTCAACCTTTTGTTTGGTATTTGAGAAATTTACGTGCTTTAACCTTATGTTGTGGTCTTGGGTTAATGCCTTTATGGGGACCTGGGTATAAGTTGTGTTGATATTACTGTTGTTGTCCATTATTCCATTGGCATTGTTTGGGCGAATGTGATGGGGTGAACCGGTGAAGCTGCAGAGGTGTTGCGAGCCTGGATGATCTATTTGGTTTGCGTTTGGAGTTGGACTAAGTGACACTTGTGAGTAGCCAATACTTTCAGGCTGCCTATAGCAGGCAATCTATATGGCAGCCATATCTGGCTTATTGTGCTTTCTTTTTTTGCTTTTTTGCTCACCCTTGATTGTGCATGTATGCAGTTACCCTTTAGGATGATCTTAAGCACAGAATTATGCGAGGAATGATTGTGTCTCTTTCTGTATAATGCCATCTTTGTGAGAAGGAGCTTCTGAAGAGGCGGTGCTTTCAATGTTCTGAGTGGCACAGACACACCATCGTAACCACTTAATCTACATGGAAATTTCCTTTTATGCGCTCATTAAGGGGTTGCCCTGGTACTAACAGTCCTTTGTTTAGGGATTGGAATTGAGTGAGACAATTGTTTATTTGTTAGTGTAAGCATTAAATGAGGCAAGCGCAAAGCAGTAAAGCTGTGTTGAGCCTTTTAAGACGAATTCAATGGCCTCATAATCTTCTATTTGTGTGGGTTGGTTTACCTTATATTCTGTCAATCGCAGACCAAGCCTCATTGCTATGGGGGAATGATGTTTGGGTTGTCATCAATTTATTGAGTAACCTTACGTGTAGACCAGGTGCACTCATTTCTTTGTTACTAGCTTTACTCGCTTTACCTTCGTACATTGGATTGTCTGCTCATTAGTATGGCTGGGAGCGAGATTTTTGCAATTTTACAACCATAGGTTGTTCTAGTTGAACCATGGGTGTGCTCTGTTGATAACCAGTGATGTACTCTGCATGTTACAATAGATATGCCTTGTAGATGGGTCAATGCCTCAACTCTGATTTTGGTTCGCTTTATGTAAATGTTAATACTTGGGAGCTGAAGGCGTGTAAAGGGCACAATGGTATCAGCTGTTACATATATTTATAGGGTGGGGGCAGGGGGCTGGGCTTGGTGGTTTTATTTGTACAGTCGTTACTCAGAATACTTATTTATTGTACTTAACTCAGCGTTACATCCGACCGGTGTGCCATCTATTTGTAACTAGTACCAGAGTTATCTGGTTAACTCATGCCCGGGTTGGGTGTGGGTTCTTACCTTTTCCTTTTCCTTTTTCTGTTCTTTCTTTCATTCTCACTCTTCTTTATTGATCACATTCTTTATTTGAGTGTAATTAAGATTGGCAGCATGAACGCTAGATCTGTTAATCACCTTAATATTGTTTCATGGAATGTGAATGGTCTAAAGACTGTAGTGAAACGAACAAATGTTTTATCTTATTTGAAATCCACGTCTTGCGTCATTGCTTTCCTCCAAGAGACACACCTGGACGATAAAGAAGCTGAGAAACTTCAACGGGGATGGGTAGGCCAAACCTTTTTCTCAACCTATTGGACCAGCAAAAGAGGCATTTCAATACTAATTAGGAAAAACCTGCCTTTAACAGTTCCCTCCAGCAAAGCAGACAAAGAAGGAAGAATTATTTGTATTTTGATTAACATACAAGATACAACAATGTTATGCAATGTGTATGCACCCAACTTGGATGATCACCTTTTTTTCCACAAACTTGCGCAATTGCTTCAAAGCTATAATGTTGGTGCAATCGTGTTGGCATGTGATTTTAACCAAGTGTTGGATCCAGCGTAGACTGCTCAAATGGAGACTGTTCACGTGTCCCGAAGAAGAGTAAGAGGTCTTTAGAAAGTCTGATAAATTAGTCCCATCTGGCAGACATATGGCGCTAGGAGCACCCATCTGAAAGAGACTATAGCTTTCACTCATCGTGTCATGATACCTATTCCCGTATTGACTTCTTTCTGACTCCGGGCCATGTAACATCAAGTTGTTTTGATTCAAGTATCAGGCTCATTGCTATATCTGACCACGCACCTCTGTCCTTATGTCTTTCCTTGCAATATACTCTGGTCAAATCATCAATATGGAGAATGAATTCAAACATTCTGCTAAACGAACAGATTAGAGATGAAATTGTGGAAGAAATTGAGACTTCATTCGAATTAATAGGACAGATGATATTGCAGTCTTTACAGTCAAAGAAATTGTCTGCAGAAGCTAAGCGTCTGGACAATCAATTTGCTGCAAGTCGAGACGAAGGGACTAAGTCTGAACTGAGGAAGTTAAAATATGAAGGTAGACTACGCTTTGTTCAGGCAGGGGAAAAACTATTTCGAGAACAGGGAGAAAGCAGGCAAACTCCTTGCACACAGGCTGAAGGTAGCTGAGAGTGATCGTTTTATCAATGCAATTAGAACTCCAAATGATGTCTTGAAAACACAACAAAAAGAAATAAATGCACTGTTCCACAACCTTTATGAAAAACTCTATAGATCAGATCTGACCTGTGAGATAGAGGCGATAGAAAACTTCCTAAATTCATTAGAAATGTCTCAACTGACAAGTGATGAAACGGCCAGTCTTGAAGGGGGAATGGTAGTTTAAGATATTCGTCTGGCCATCACCAAAATTACTGTGGGCAAGTCAACAGGCACGGATGGATTGCCTATAGAGATTTCTAAGATTCTACCTGACACAGCTCTGCAACTTCTTTGTGATGTTTATAACAACGCTTTTGAGACTGAATCCATGCCCGACATGATGCAGCACGCTCGGATAACAGTCTTAAAGAAAAAGGATAGATTCCTTACAAGATGTGAAAATGATAGGCCAATCAGTTTAATTAATACTGACTGCAAGATTCTGGCAAAGTCTTTAGCCATGAGATTGGAATCAGTGATACCTTTGCTAATTCATGGGAACCAAGTCGGCTTTGTCACTGGAAGAGATGTAGCTGATAATATGAGACACCTGCTATTAACAATTGAACATAGTCTTATAACCTCTGTGATCCGATGGGGTACTCACGGCTCTTCGGGTTACGATAGATGTGGAGAGGTAAGAGGCGTCCCCCCAGAGGTCCAGAGGCCAGATAATTTGTGCTCTGTGCTCCCAGGGGGCCGTCCCCTGGGGAACCCTCTTGGGGAAGAAAACCCAGATCCTGCAGGTCTTGTGTAGAATGGAGCTCCCAGTTCATCGTGGCAGGTAGAATAAAGGAGATTTTCCCTATTGAAGCCAACAGGGGGAAGAGGTACTGAAATAACAGTCGAAAATAAACAGTGAGTGCCCAGGAAAAAGGAGAAAGGAGGCGAAGGAGAATAAAGGAGAGAAAGAGCAGAGGACCGCTGGAACCAGGAAAAGAAGAGAGGTAAGTAAAGGCAAGAACGAGTGAAAGGAAGGAGTAGCAGAGCCGCGAACGGCTGCTAGTAACAGGAGCTGCCGGCCTAGGGGGACCGAAGCCGGAAGAAAGAAAAGGCCGTGAGCGGCAAAGACGTGAAGCAGAAGAAGAAACCGCAAGCGGCAGAAAATAATTAAGCCGCGGATGCGGAAAAGGAAGGCTGGAGCGTGGGAGTGCTCCGGAGGAGAAAAACTGGCAAAGGCAAGTTTTACGAGCGAGCAGCTACAAGGGAAAGCTGAAGAGCAGAGTAGCAACGCAGTTTACCTGTAAGTTCCCGGTGTACAAGTACAAACAAATGGTGGAAAGAGAGGAAGGACTAAGGTGGAAGAAAAGACTAGACCTGCATTGTTAGTTGATAGAAACATTATCAAGGAGCCGCCATCTTGGATTCCACTGAGTGTATTGTGGTTGATGTAGCTTCCATTGTCTCCATAGGTTTCTACGCGTTCTTGTAACAGTATGCCCTCCCCGTGGGGGGGAAGGTCCGGGCTTCCAGGGATGACATTGATGGAATCTCCTCACCAATGCAGGTGCATGTACAGCAGATGCTGGTTCCCAAGTTCTGTCGGATGGGCTGTACCCCTTCCAATCAACCAAGTATTGTAGGGTTCCCCGGTGATACCTGGAGTCAGCTATGGCGGAAACCTTATATTCCGGACCTTCTGGTGTGTTAATAGGGGGAAGTGGTATCTCACCTTGTCTGCAGAACCTGTCAGATACATGAGTTTTTAGCTGGGAGACATGGAATACATTGTGTATCCGTGACCAAGAAGGCGGTAGTTGTACCTGATATGATACCTTTCCGATCTCCTTGAGCACCTGAAAAGGACCAAAGAATTTAGGAGAGAGTTTGGAAGGTATCAATCTTTTGGGGAGATAGCGGGACGATAACCAAACGAAATCCCCCGGTTTATACGTGGGTTCTTGAGACCTTCTTTTATCAGCTTGGAATTTGGTTCTTTGTTGAGTGTCTTTCAGGATGGCACGGGCAATGTTATGTCCTGATTGAATGTGAGCCACCCACTCCTCTACTGAAGGGGAGTTAGTTATTCGAGTGGCTGTGATGGGTAATATTTCAGGATGAAAACCATAATTACAATAGAAAGGTGACATCTTGATGGCGGAATGTTGCGCATTGTTGTAAGCTATTTCGGCTTATGGTAACAACTCAGTCCAGTTATCTTGTGTAGCGGAAACAAAACATCTGAGGTATTGTTCCAATGTTTGATTTAATCTTTCGGTTTGGCCATTGGCCTGTGGATGGTAACCTGAGGTAAGATTCCGGTGTATGCCTAAGGCTTGGCATAGATTCTTCCAAAAGGTTGAAATGTATTGTGGCCCTCTGTCAGAGACAATGTTCTTAGGTAAACCATGTAAGCGGAAAATTGTATGTAGGAAGCAGGATGCCATTTGAGATGCCGTAGGAAGCTTCACCATGGGTATGAAATGTGCCATCTTAGTTAAAGAATCAATGGTCACCATAATCGTGGTGTTGCGGTTGGAAGGAGGCAACCACTATAAAGTCAGTCGAAATCCTTTCCCAAGGTTGATTAGGAAGGGGAGGTTGAACTAACTTTCCAATCGGAAGTCTTCTGGGTACCTTTTCCTGAAGACAAACAGGACATGCAGTGACGTAGTCTCTGACGTCCGAAGCAACAGATGGCCACCAGAAGTGGCGGTTGACCAATTCGAGGGTGTTGGCAATTCCACTATGTCCTGCAGTCTTATGGTCATGACACATGTACAATACTTGTTTCCTGAGGTTTTCGGTAGGCACATATAGCTCTGTATTGTGGTAGAACAACCCTTGTTCTTCCTGGAGATGGTATCTCTTGGTGTCTATTTCATTGACTCCCGAGAGCTGTTTGCGAATATCCTGAAGAAAAGTGGATATCAAAAAGATGAATGTAGCTTGAGGCAATAACTTCTGCGGTATGCAAGTTTCTTCTGTTTGTAGACTTCGGGATAAGGCGTCCGCCAATCGATTGTTAGTGCCAGGTATGTGAGTGATTATGAAGTCAAAGGAGGAAAAGAAATAGGCCCATCGGGCTTGGCGACTGTTTTGACATTGATAATTTTGGAGTACTTTCAGGTTGCTATGGTCAGTTCGGATGGTGATGGGATGTCTTGTTCCTATCAGCAAATGTCTCCATTCTTGGCATGCTTTTTTATGGCGAGTAATTCCTTTTCAAGTACAGTGTAGTTTTGTTCCGAGGGAAGTAAAGTCTTGGACATGTAGGCTATGGAGTGTTCGACGCCAGACAGGGATGCTTGTTTTAATACACCTCCAATTGCCGAATGCGAGGCATCGGTTTCGAGAATGAAAGGTCTTGTTTGATCTGGTAATCTAAGGATAGGTGCAGTGGAAAAGGCAGTCTTGAGCTTGTCAAAGGATTGTTGTGTTTCTGTAGTCCATGCATACCTTTTACCTTTTTGAAGAAGAGAGGTCAAAGGTTTGATGGTCTTTGAGAAGTTAGGGATATATTTTCGGTAAAAGTTTGAGAATCCCAAAAACCTTTGGACCTCTTTTACCCCTTGAGGAGCCTTCCATTGCTGTATGGCTGCTACTTTTTGTGGATCCATGGAAGCCCCTTCGGCAGAAAGGATAAAGCCCAAATAGGGGATATTGGTTTGGTGAAATGAACATTTCTCCAGCTTGGCAAATAAGTGGTTGTCTTGGAGACGGTGGAGGACTTCGGAAACATGACCCATGTGTTCTTGTAGATCCTTTGAGAATATCAATATGTCGTCTAAATAGACGATTAATGAATGGAGGAGTAGATCGGAGAACAAATGATCAATGAACCTCTGAAAGACAGAAGGAGCGTTAGCCAATCCAAATGGCATCACCCGATACTCGTAGTGGCCGAATGGCGTGCGGAAAGCGGTCTTCCACTCGTCTCTGCTCTTTATCCGAATCAAATGGTATGCACCACGTAAGTCTAGTTTAGAAAAGATTGAGGCTCCTCTTACTGCTTCTAGAATGTCTTGAATAAGAGGGAGGGGGTATCTGTCTCTATAGGTAACCTTATTTAATCCCCATTAGTCAATACAGGGTCGCAGTTCTTTACAATCCTTCTTTGGTATAAAGAATAATGAAGCTCCAGCTGGACTCTTGGATTCAGTGATCAAGCCGTTGCGTATATTGGTTTGTAAATATTCTCGTAAAGCCTCCTTCTCTGGGTTAGAAAGAGTATACATTCTTCCAAAAGGGATCTGTGCATCTGGCAATAGATCAATGGCGCAGTCGTCTCGTCTGTGGGGAGGCAACTCCTTGAATTCTTCGTTGGAAAACACACGATGGTATTCATGATAGATCTCCGGTAGCATGTTTAGATTCAACACTACAGAAGAGGAATTCTGCAGTGGTAATTGAGTTTGGGGGATGTGTACACCATTGTCAGAGTTAGGTAAGCACGTAGCAGTGCAGTATTCAGATCCTAAAAACATAGTTCCGGCCTTCCAGTTTATGTAGGGGTTATGTTTAGACAACCAAGGCATTCCTAGGATAATAGGATAATGAGCAGCTTTGATAAGGTCAAAGATCACCTCTTCTTTATGTGAGTTTATTTTCATGGTAAGGACCGATGTATTTTCTTTGATGAACCCTGAGGATAATGGTTCTCCATCAACTCCTTCGACAGGTGTAGCGGTGGTCTTAGATAGATGAGGGATCTTATGTCTGTAGGCCCAATCAATATCCATAAAAAGACCCGCTGCTCCACAGTCCACCAGAGCCGATACCCTTTCGATCACAGAGTCTTGAAATTGAATGGTTAATGGTACCACTACCATTTGAGGGGCGTTTTTGACGCAGTTGAGGGAACTCTTCAAAATGGACCCATTCACGGTTCCCTTTATGAACGGGTGGCGGCGTTTCCCGATCGCCGTGGAGGTATCAGGTTACAGTCCTTAAGCACATGTTTGTTGGATCCGCAGTACATGCACAATCCCAGAGTACGTCTCCTGTTCCTTTCCTCAATGGTGAGAGGGCCTCGGGTGGTGCCTACTTGCATAGGTTCATCTTCGGCTACTCGGGATGTCTTAATTGTTTCACTTCTAAAAGAAGTTGGTATCCCTTTTTCCTTTCCTTTCCTCTTTTCCCAATTTCGTTCTTGGATGCGATAATCCATTTGGAGGACAAGGGTGATCATCTCAGCAAGATTATGTGGGCGGGGAACACGAGATAATTCGTCCTTTAATTCCTCATTGACATTCCTTCTGAATATGGTCAAAAGGGCATCATTGGACCATGCTGTCTCATTAGCCAAGTGTTTAAATCGTGTTATAAAAGACATTAATTCCATGGTTCCTTGCTTTAAATCAAGAAGGTCCTCCTGAGCTGTAACCACTAACTCCCTGCGACCAAACATGGCCTGTAGACTATTAAGGAACCCAGGCAACGAGTCTAAGAGTTGGTTATTAGTGGTCACTAATGGAGTAGCCCATGCCAGAGCACTGCCCGAGAGGTTAGATATGATGAAACTAACCTTGGACCGTTCAGTAGGGAAAAACACTGGTTTGAGCGTAAACTGTACAATGCAAGAATCTATGAATTCTTTAAGCTTCCTAGGGTTACCTTCGTACTTCCCCATAGGTAAAGGTCCGGGCGGTAATTCAGTCCTGGAGTGCACCATTTGGCGAAGCAGGGTGTTTTCGTTTCGTAATCCCTGTACTTCGATATTCAAAGCCTGCACGGCATCCATCAGCTGCTGGACTTGTTGATCCATGCTTCCTTCTTTTATCTTTTTTGGGCGTTGCTATCTCTTATAACCTCTGTGATCCGATGGGGTACTCACGGCTCTTCGGGTTACGATAGATGTGGAGAGGTAAGAGGCGTCCCCCCAGAGGCCAGATAATCTGTGCTCTGTGCTCCCAGGGGGCCGTCCCCTGGGAAACCCTCTTGGGGAAGAAAACCCAGATCCTGCAGGGCTTGTGTAGAATGGAGCTCCCAGTTCGTCGTGGCAGGTAGAATAAAGGAGATTTTCCCTATTGAAGCCAACAGGGGGAAGAGGTACTGAAATAACAGTCGAAAATAAACAGTGAGTGCCCAGGAAAAAGGAGAAAGGAGGCGAAGGAGAATAAAGGAGAGAAAGAGCAGAGGACCGCTGGAACCAGGAAAAGAAGAGAGGTAAGTAAAGGCAAGAACGAGTGAAAGGAAGGAGTAGCAGAGCCGCGAACGGCTGCTAGTAACAGGAGCTGCCGGCCTAGGGGTACCGAAGCCAGAAGAAAGAAAAGGCTGTGAGCGGCAAAGACGTGAAGCAGAAGAAGAAACCGCAAGCGGCAGAAAATAATTAAGCCGCGGATGCGGAAAAGGAAGGCTGGAGCGTGGGAGTGCTCCGGAGGAGAAAAACTGGCAAAGGCAAGTTTTACGAGCGAGCAGCTACAAGGGAAAGCTGAAGAGCATAGTAGCAACGCAGTTTACCTGTAAGTTCCCGGTGTACAAGTACAAACAAATGGTGGAAAGAGAGGAAGGACTAAGGTGGAAGAAAAGACTAGACCTGCATTGTTAGTTGATAGAAACATTATCAAGGAGCCGCCATCTTGGATTCCACTGAGTGTATTGTGGTTGATGTAGCTTCCATTGTCGCCATAGGTTTCTACGCGTTCTTGTAACACATAGACAACTGAATGCCGCTGCAGTCGTCTCGCTGGACGCAGCGTAGGCATTTGATCACGTGGAGTGGGCCTTCCTGTTCTCATGCTTAGACAAAATGAGATTTGGCCAGGATTTCGAGCGCTGGGTACGGCTGTTCTACACAAATCCATCTGCAAGCGTACTTACAAATGGCCTTATTTCGGACCCATTCCGGCTTCATAGGGGTACCAGACAAGGTTGCTAGCTATCGTCATTGTTATTCATCTTATCGATGGAGCCATTGGCAGTGCTACTGCGAGCTGATGACAGCCTTCGAACGATAATTGGGAATGATCATGAAAATGTACTCTGGCTCTACGCAGATGATCTGCTGGTGGCCCTGCAGGATCCAGCACTTTGCATACCTCACCTAATGCAAGATAGCCAACAATTTTCCTCAGTCTCTGGTAATAAGGTGAATTAGGATAAGTCCTAAATCCTCCCAGTGAACAATATTTGCTTGCGACACACCTGTGCTCAATTCCAGTTCACCTGGTGTCCAGAAAGGATGAAATATCTGGGTATTTGGATAGGTCCAGAAGTGATAAAGTTGGCTAAAATGAATCTTACAATGATCTTACCGAAATGTAAATCAGACCTAGATAGGTGGGGACTCTTAAAACTATCCACATGGGGGAAGATCAATTGTATAAAAATGAAATTAGCACCACGGGTAAATTATATCTTATCAATGCTTCCCATCAAAGTACCAAGACTTCTTTTCAAGGAAATTGACAGGATCATGCAAAAGTTCATCTTGGATGGGAAGCCGCCAAGACTCGCATTGTGGAAAATGCAGCTCCCCTTAAAACAAGGGGGAATGAACGTACCAAACTTCACTGACTATCATCTGGCATTTACGCTAGACATTTATGCAAGGTCATCGAACCAGATGGGGACCAAGAAGTATAGCACGGGAGAGCAGTGCATTATCACAGTTGGATCCGAAGGCCCTACTGACAACCAGGAAAAGATCCTCTAAAGGGATAAATCCGTTGACTATTTTCTTGCAGGACTGCTGGCGAGATATATCTAAATGCATATGTACTCAGCCTTATTCCCTGATGCTTCAATCTGGCTCAACCCGGCTTTAAAATCACAGGGAAAAGTCCTATTTTGGCCTGGGTGGTTTCAAGCGGGATAAAATACATTAAAGATCTTATTGAAGGTGACAAATGGATATTGTTTGCACAATTGGGCTGCTCATTTAACATGACTGATTGCACTTGTGCAGAGTATAGAAAATTGAAGAACACTATTGCTGCAAGCGTAGACGTGTCGCAATTGGCAACTCAGAGTATAGCTTGGTCAGCTATGCAGACCTGCAAAAGTGCAGCTCATCCTGCTGCTACTATATATGGAATCTTAAAGGCTTGTCATAAAGGAGACCTGAGGTTGCTGACCATCTGGGATGAACTAGGGGAAGTTATTGATCGGAGTTGCTGGCAGCAATGCCGTGGTATTGCACGCCTAGTGAGTATTGACTGAGGCCTAAGAGCTTCGCTAAACAAGCTCCTTTTTAGGTCTTACTGGACGCCAGTACGATTATTTAAAAGACACCTTCTGGAGAACAAACTATGTTGGAAGTGCAAAAACCTAAGGGGCTCCCTCTGTCATTTGATCTGGTTCTGTCCAAAGACTAAGACATTTTGAGAGGTGGTCTGTGAAAGGATGGGTTTGATCGTGTGTTGTACAATCCCAATGACTGCCACTCTACTGGTACTGGGGAATGTCTAATAGAGGATGTTCCATTCAGCAAGAAAATCTGGCTTCTCCGAGCTTGCATGATTGCGAAAATAATAAGATCCTGGAAATCATCCAGCTCCTTTTGTATCGACGATTGGGTGGAGGAGCTACTCACCGTTTCCACCTGTGAAAGAGCTATCTACAAGCAAGCGGGAGACATTGTTAAGTTTTGGAACATATGGGGGAGCTTCCTTGATGTATATGGCTAATTTATATATAAACGTCTGTACAGTTCTATTTTCTGGTGACTCAATTGCCAAGGTTTCATGCTCTACTACATTCTTTTCTGTATGGACCGTTGATATCATAAACATAGAAATATATGATGTTTTTGTTGGTTCATGCTTTGTGCTGTTGATATTGCTTATGTTTCCGATCTATAACTTTCTAATGACTCTCCTTCTCCCTTTCCTTTTTCCTATTTTCTCTTTTTCCCTTATTATTGCAGTTGTCCAGTTGTATCGTTTAATCCATTTATGTTCCACTGTTGGATATTTGACTGGTTATTGTAATGTCTTATTTGAATATGTTGCAAAATAAAAATATTGAAAGGCAAAGAAACGCCTGCTCACATTAGATGCTGAACATTGCTTGTTTTCTTGTTATAATTCAGCAAAGATATAATCAAATTAATCTGTGGTCAGATTTTTAATGCAGATTTCACCCAGAGCAAAAACGGACACACTGTACATTTCACCGTCCAATGCATTTTGGATGTCAGTCTATCATCAGGGCAAACTGTACATATTGTTCCATAAACACATATTTAAAGAGAGTAATAATAACATACCATATCACACAGAGATACAACACAGAGATACAACACAAAGAAAAAAATAATAATTAACATCAGAGGAGATCACTTTGCAACTCCTATCCCTACTACACCCTAATATGAACATTATTACCTGTGCCCAAGTGTGTCACACTGCATCTAAAGTGAAAAAAGCAATGTATTAAAATATCTATTGCAGGAGAATAAAATTCAACAAAATGTATATGCTCAAAAACAGAGAAGAAAGAAATGTCAATAACCTGAAGCACTCTGCCTATCTTCTAATTAAATAAGGATAGTAACTTGTATCACCTATAGATACATGTTCACATAATCCTTGTTTCAGAAATCACACTCAATATGAGGGATTTGAAAACAAATGCATGAGGCTAGCTCAGAGGCAGCTTACCTATGATTTCTTTTAGCATCCTTATTAACTTATATGAACTGTGTTCTGTTCTTTACCTGTCTAGAGTATGCTTAAATACTCACAAACGCAGAGAACCGGATGGATGCATTAGTGCGGTTACATCACAAACAAGATGATGTCATACGCGCAAAGGCGTCGCCCCACGGTGACGTGTTGTTAGTAAACAAGAGTTTCACAAATAAAGCTCTGTAGTTAAATGCATAAAAATGTATATCACATAGAAATTAATTGCCACGTGGAATATACTTAGTGAAACAATTAGGGAAATGGAAGAGAACAGTGAGAGGAAGGTGGGAGCTGGCACGGGAAGAGTGGAATGCGTGGGGTAGAGAAGAGTGGGGAAAAAAAAGGATAAGTAAAGAAAAGATAGGGGATGGTGCTGAAGTGGAGACAGAGGTGGCTGGAAGTAAAGGTTGGTGCTGGGTGTGGGAAGAAAAGTTTATTTGCTGCAGGAGTCTGTTGAAGACGGTGCAGGGAGACATAGGAGCCAGAAAGGGAAGATGGCCTCAAGGAGAAGAAGCTGCAGTGTCATGAGGTGAGCACGGATGGGGAGAGTAGCAGTGGGGGAGTGAAGAGAACACGGAAATAATAAGGGATGGGGTGAGGGTCAAAAAGGTAGCATTGGGAGTGTTGCAGGAGGAAAGTGGGGACCTTTGGGGGGCAGGAGGTGACAAGAGGGAAGAAGAGTACAATTGATGGGATGGGGCAGTTGGTCAAAAGGGGCGCAGAGTATGACATTTAAGGTTACAAGTGCAAGTTTACCATAAGTGTAGATCTCTTGCGGAATGAGAGTTTCTAGATAACGCTTTCATCCAAGACAATACCATTTTGGGAAAGTACAAAGTATTAAGGTACCAGATCAATACAACTGTTGCAAAAATGACAGCAATACCAAGTTAGGGAAGTGGTCAATGATAAAATGAATTTTTGCAGTAGGGACAGTTAAGAGTAATGGGAATTGCCACGGAGGGGTGCTCAGGGGAGCATGGCAGATGGAAAAAATAGTGCATTTTAAACCTATAAGAGCAGGTCAGAGTGGTGGCACATTTCTGCACTTTTCTCCTGAGCGGGTTGGAGAATATGAAGGTATTTTCCGCAGCTATGCAGCATTTAAATAGTAGCAGGAATTAACATGGATGGGAGTGACAGACTCATGAGGTGTATATCTGAAACAATGCAGGGTCGCGCCTATGAGAGCTGGTCAGAGTTGTGGCACAGTTATGCAATCTTCACCCAAAGTTGTTAGAGCGCTAAAAGGCAGAAGTGGTACTTTACACCAAAAGGAAATGGCAGAGGAAGAGTGATATTGGGAGGGTGCAAATACAGAGGAAAGGATATGTTAAGTGGGAGGGCTCTGGCATTGGTACTAATTGAATTGGACAAGTATTTAATAGCAATACCTAGTGAGGGTAAAGATGGATAGTGGCATCGGCTGGCAAAGGGGGCAATAAGCTATGGCATGATGAGGATTAATGGAGATGTGCGCCAATTTGTGCAGGTGTGCGGGACGGCATTCAGGTATGTCCAGGATGGGGTATTGTAACTGATGAGGAGTTCTGGAGTTGTGTGCAGGTGGGCGTGGAGGCAGAAGGTATGCAAGACGGCACTGGGCATTGTGAGAAACCAGAGGGTGTCTCACCCGCTAGTCCCTGGGGATCTCTCTCTCAGGTGGTCAGGGCACAGCCATCGTCCTTGGATCCAGACCCTGGGGGTGGACCAGTGCTGGAGGATCACATGTGTGAGGGGTTTTCGGGGAGTGGGGATGAGGCAGCCGATGATGGTGAGACGCGGTATTCCCCCCGTTTCTTTTATCCAACCAGTCCTATTTTTTAGGATTCTCCGAGGTCCCAACTCCCCCACCCCCTTTTTACACAAACACTGGGCCTAGGTAGTGGGTGACTGAGAGTATCAACATTAACTTTCACACATCGTACTGGACATGTCCCACTAATCGGTCAGGCACTTGACTCTAGGTGCATACACCTGATACCAATTAGCTCTCCTTACACGAATAAAAGGCAGAACCCAAAGACACACTCTGAGCAAGGCGGAACACGAGTATAAGCAGGGCTTCCGGGATGAAGGCAAACCTATTGGAGCAGAGCAATGGACCAGGGGAGGAGAGCAGCGGATCGAGAACGCCAGGAGTTCCCTAGTGGAGGTCATTGCCTCTGGCAGGCTATGAAAGACACGTGGAGAAGGCCAGAACCCACAAGCAAAGACTGCATTGTGTTTCAAGGATGCCAGCGACCCTCCTGTGTGAACTGCAGAGTTGGGGAGGCGAGGCCAAGCCTGTGGCATTAACCTTGACTCGTAAATTGGGAATCGCAAAACCAAGATGGACACGCACACAGCCATTGAGTTGGCAAGCGACCTGAGAGACCGGTGTGTGTTAAAGTTTGAAGTAGCAACATTATGTCGCAAGTGAAGGCTGCACGCATGTGGATCAGACGCGAGGAAAGGCAGACCGCTGAATGAACTTTGAAGTTAAGACAGCTGCGAAATCAGCAATACTAGGTAACAGAATGGTCTGGCTAAAGGAAGTAGCCCGCGCAAAAAGTCTCTGTGAAAAGAACATTGTTTGAAGTGATAAAGCGAATGAATCGCAAAAGTGAAATAAAGAGGATTAATTCTTAGAGAAAGGGAGAGTGAAAGTTAAACCGTGAGCTTTTAGTCAAAGTGGTCCTGCGGTGGTGCACAAACATTTGAAAGACTTCGATATCCGAAAGTGGTCCGAGCCCGACTGAGGGAGATCCGAAGTATAATAAACTTGGGGAAGAGAGACCGCCTTGCAAGTTTGTGTTGAACTTTGTCGTGAGTGGGCTGAGCTCAAAAGAAGGGGACCTTAGTGAACTTTTTGGTTGAAATTTTATTTTAGAGGTCAGCAAAGGAGACTTTAACGTGGATGGCCAGGCGGGCCTTGATTCACGTTTTGGAACTGTTTATTGTGTTGAAAACCGAGCTAAAGTGTGCCATCCTGCCTAAAGGGACAGCCTTACTCTGTGAGGTCTAAGGGGAGGGGAGCTGGTTCAGCCACATTTATTCTTTTGAACACTGATCTTTCCTTTTGCATACATTTCTCCTTTTTATACTTTTTGTACAAGAGATAGGGCTGGCATTGGGTTTTGTTAGCAAAGGCCATTTTGATTTGAAGGACTCCACTAGGACTGCGTTATTTATTATTTGATGGTCGGTCAAGGCTAGTCCCATCTTAGATATAGGGCAAAGTAGGAGTTTTTCCAGCACCAACTATTCAATAGTGGTTTTACAAATTGGACCCATTGTGTCAGTGTCATACTTGTGATACCATGACTTCCCTACAGCATTGAGGGGGTAAGAGCTGTGGCATCCTGGTCAGTCCAACAAGAGGGGTGTTGGGATGGATTGCAATGTTGGGACAAGTGGAGCCAGTGCATGGGACGGCAACCGGTTATGCAGAAGGATGATAAGGTGGTACGCTTGGTGGTTCGGAGTGCAAACTAAGGTACATGGGCACCTGGTTTGGGAGGTGCAGTGGACGACTAGGGTATCTTGAGAGACAGCAGTGGGTGGCAACAATAATGTGACTGGGGGGCAACACAGAGGGGACTGCTATTAGCCAGAAACCTGTGCAGTTCCCTTAGGGACCAATGCAAAAAGTTTAAGACTACAGGTGGTAGCAGTAAACCCAATTGGTAGCAGTCTGTACCACCCAGATTTACCTGGTAGCTGTGGCTGAGCAGTCAGACTTCTCTCAAGAAGAGTTAGGCAGTATATAGAGTATACACATTAGGTACAAAAATACAGTAGCACAAGCAAACACTGACCAGAGCTTTGGTGTAAAAGTATATCATTATTTATTTAAAAACACACTTGTAAAAATACACTGGCACTAATATGTCAAGCAAGTTCAAACACAGTCACTAGAAATATATACACCTCTCTGATCAATTTTTCGACAAGTCTTCGGAAAAGAACACCACTTATTATCAACACAGAGGTGAGCGCTTAACCAAGATGGCACTCCGATAATTATTTAAAAAGGGAGTGAAAAGGCAGAAATAGGAAAACACAAAATACCAACACTTTTAAAGAACCACAGCAAGTCAAGAAAGGCAGGGTCCACTGTAGAGCAAAAAGTTCATAGGCCAGGCCCACTCTTGGAGAGAGCAAGGCGGAATGTGCCCAAGATCACACAGTTGAAGTACACTTTAAAAGTCTTTGCAGATAGTTCCAAAAGGAGTCAGATCAGTTCAGAAAAGTTAGTTAACAGGTCCGAGGTCACCCCAGCATAGAGAGTCAAGGATTTACGGGACACCTTGGACGGTCTGTTGCAAGGGAGACTAGGCGGGACACAGTACCTGAAATGGTGAGAAAGCTCCAGCGGGGGCAGTTGTTCCTGGCAGCGGGTGCAAGTCGGTGCTTTGTCCAGCTGAAGAGAAGATCTTGACATGGAGGAAAGCTGGAGGTCGTTGCACTGCCAGGGAAGAAACCAGCCGCAGAGTTTCCTGGTTAAAAGGTACTACCCTTTTATTCGCGGTAGTGATGAAGAGTGGCTATCCAGCCGCCGGGGTGCTTGACACGGGCGATTTGACCACGAGACGATCCAGGAAGGCGAAAAAAGGGCGAACTGGTTAACCCCACTCAAAGGAAGAAGACTCTCCTGGAAGAAGATCTTCTCTGTCGTTGGGAAGTGGTGAGTCGGTTCAGCAGGGCTCCACCGGTGGTGTCGTCGTTGCAGGTCGGCTCAGCTTCTCCCTCTTCGGATTCTTTAAGTCCTGTGGCGACTTCTGAAGTTCCAGTCCCCAAAGCCATGCTTTTATGCAGAAAACCCCCATTCATCAGTCCTACCTGTCACTCAAACATGCTAAGTGGTGAGCCGGGCGGCTCACCACTGGGCCAATCACACAAGAGTGCGACTTGAGTTGCCGAGTCAACTCAGTCCAGGGTGCCTATTCCCCCCTCCCACACATCCTGTAGACCCAGACAGAGTGGCACCACTTTTGGAGGCTTCTGTGCAGAAGCCCGCCAAATGTGGAACAAAGGGCTCGACTTGGGTTGGAGTTACAGAGGCGAACAAAAACGCCATTTTAAAACAGAGACCTGGCAAAAAAGACCCAACCGGGGAATAAATATAAAATAAATAACCCGGCAGTATCTTTAACATTGCACCAAAAAAGTGGTTAGTTTAAAATGAATGGGAAAATCCCATAGGAAATATTCCAGTGGAATATTTTGCGTGGTAACCACTGCCACCAGCCAGAAACTCGACAAGGGGGGACTGGACAGTGCCCCCTTGAAAAACAGACCCAGGGACAATCGAATTACCCCTACCAGTACTTCCACAATATGATGGTTTGTACTGGTTCTGTTCATAATTTAAGACTAGTAAAGTCAATGGTGACTTTACATGCCCTGGGAGACAGTAGTCAGTCCCAGGGTATGGAGTCTATGTTTGGGGGCCACTATGACACCCCTGTGTTACTGCACTGAGGGTGCTGTGTAACACACTTACCAAAAACACATGAAGCCCTGTGGTGTAAAAGACCCCATAGACCATAAAACACATTACAAAGTCAAAGGACATTCTCAAATCATGCCTAAGAGTGGGAGAAAAGAGTCTCACTCTTAGCAGGAGAAAAAAATAAACCCCAAAAATCCAGCAACGTTGCTGGGGGACTCACTAGGTTTGGGAAATTAGCCTTTACAGAGAATTCTCCCTAACATCTGCATGTACATGGTTGTGGTTAGGGATACAGAGCTGTCAGTGGGGGTTTGTTTAATTGGTGGTGTGGGCGGGAGCACTTTGTACAACGAACAAAGGTGTTTGTCACATAAGGTGGGTGTGCAGCCGGGTTTCCTCATTTCAATGTTTTTGGTCGGGTGTACTGGGTTCTGATCCCCCTGGGAGAAAAAGGGGATGCAGGCCACAGTGGGGCATACAGGGTTAGGGAGTTAGAGGTGGAAACTATGAGTTCTAGGTGGCCGTTGGAACTTCTGGGTAAGGATGTGGTAATGTATGATAAGACATACAACCTTTCACAAGAAGGGTGTTCCATATGAATGTCGGTACGTCTAGGGAATGCGCTGGGCTGGAGTTGCTGCTTGAAAGGTACAGCTGATGCCATGGGGGATACGTTTAGGGTCAGGGTGAAAGAGGCTAGGGGAAGTGTTAGGAAACATGGAGCTTATATTTCATATACAGGCAAGGTATATCTGGCAACGGAAGGGGATCGATAGAATGATGCAGGGATAAGAAGGAGGCATGACAGAGGATAGGAAAGTCATCTGAGGGGAAGTGGTTAGGGATGAGGGAGCAGGCGTTTTAGAGAATTGGGTAATGGAAGGGAGCTGGGGACTGAGATGAGGTGAGTGAGCCTGGTATGCATATTGTAGGTGGTGGTGGTATGTGGTTTTCACTGTTTCTTTCTGCTGGATATGTGAACATTTTCTGGTGAAGTGAGCAGACAGACCAGTGGGAAGGAGGGTGTTCAGCACCCAGTTGGGAGTTTGCTATGAAGATGTTTTGGTGAAGTGGTCAGGTTTGGTCGGGATCAGGTGAAACTAACGGCTCCAATGCTGTAGGGGATGCAAGAGGGGCATGGCGTTGCCTCAGCAATGTTAATACTGGTGTCAAAGAATGACCTAGTTAAGGAACGAGGGGTGACCTTCATTAAAAAGGACATTATGAGCTTTCTATAAAATTCTTTTTTTTTTCTTTGTGGTATTAAAACATGAGACATCAACAGGAGGACAAATAAAACTTGTACAATAAATACTGTTTATATGATCGTTTATGATATGATCGTTTATTTATATAGCGCCTATACACAATGTGTTTCAAAGCGCTTCAAGGCAAGGGAGGGAACAAGGGAAAATACAACCACATTCTTACAGGCCATGAACAGTAAGGATGTGAAATTAACTATCGTACTCGGCCTGACGACATTTCAGATAGTGCAAGAGCTAAGACATAGATGAGGAAGGGAGGGGGAGAGTGGGAAGGAAATGGAAACAGATAGGCGACTACTGTGCTAGGCCTGACGACATTTCTGGTAGAGCCAGAGAAAAACAAAAGGTGAGGGAGAGGGGTGCAGAAAGGGAGGGGAGGAACAAAACAAGCGACTATCATACTAGGCCTGACGACATTTCAGATAGTGCTGGAGGAGTGGTGGGGAGGAAAAAAACAGTAATGGGAGGGTGGAGGAAACAGACGAGGTTGCTATCATATTAGGTCCAGGGACAATTCTGATAGAGTAAGTGTATAGAAGAAAGTAAGGGGAGGAGATAGGAAAAGGGAGCAGGGAAAGGAGGAGAGAAAAGAGAGTAAGCAGTCAAAAAGAGTGGAGAAGCAAGAGTGGAGAGCGAATACAATTGCAGAAGTCAGTAGTACCAAATAATGTTGCAAGCCAGGATACAAGATGAAGATGGGAACAGTATGATTCAGGGCCACCATGAGTATAAGATGCAAAGGAAGTACAGCATGAGAGTTGAGAAAGAGTGACGCACCGTGAATAAATGAAGTCCATGAAAGTCAAATCCAGCATTGGCCACAAGACAGTGATGGTGAAGGAAGGCACCAGGTGGGCGGGGCTTGCTAAGTGGTGAAAAAGTGCAGCAGGCAGGAAGGTACCAGGTGGGCGGGGCTTAGGCCAGGTGACCTAGATCCACTTGCACCTGCTCCCCATCTGCAAAGGAAAAGAAGCTGGAGGGCTCCTTAAGTAGGGAAACAGAGCGGCGAGCAGGAAGACACCAGGTGGGCGTGGCTTGCTAAGTGGTGAAAAAGAGCGGGAAGCAGGAAGGCCTCAGGTGGGCGGGGCTTGCTAAGTGGTGAAAAAGAGCAGCAAGCAGGAAGGCACCAGTTGGGCGGGGCTTGCTAAGTGGTGAAAAAGAGCGGCAGGCAGTTCCAAGATGGCTGCTTTGTGTGTAGTCTCCCGTGGACCAGAATATTCAGTACTCTTGTCCGGCACTTTCAACACAGCTGTGGCGTGTTCTCTGGGTGCGAGCCAGGGATTTAATATCCACAGACGTGCCCTCTGTGCTGTCCTCTCGGAGCTGTGCGACAACTGTGCAGTGAAAGGGGGAGTGGGCGGGAATACGGCGGCCAGAACGGTGAGTTCCATTGACCCACTTGGGCATGACTGCGCCTGGGGGTGCCCGTGACTCCCTGTGCCCTGATCTGGGCTGCGGAGCGGAGTGGGAGACTAGTGACTCGACCACTGCCAGCGACCTCTCCGGCTTGCACTCTGCAGCACTGCGCTCGCCACCCGCAGCGAGGGCAAGTGGGAAGGCCGATGGCTGGAAGCCCTATATTATGATGGGAGGTGCTAACCACAGATTTTGAGGTTGTGAGCCTGCCGGCTTATTACGCGCACGTGGTGGGCCGCACACACTGCTGGACATGCAAACTGGTAATTTGAATACCCGCACAGCCATAATTCTACTGGGCGCTGCCATCAAGTAAAGGCAAGTTGCACACTGTTACTGGGAGCTGTTAAAGGTTGGCCCGCTCCCTGTTTAAGCTTGAACCCGGCCTGTGACACTTGCTGCTCCCAGTTACTGACTGTGATACGGCTGCTTATGAGAGATATTGGGGGCAGATTCCAACCATCCCTAACTGCATGCAGGACGGTCGGTATTAACCACCTGACTGGCCTCTTAACATACATCCTCACCTTCTGCTTTGCCAGAAGGTACTCCCATGGGGAAGGCTGGATCCCCTTTACCCACAATATAAAGGTTTGAACTGAGTACTATACAGTGGGCTCTACTTAGCTGCAGCTCTGTACCTGCTGTGTTGGGGTGATGGTGCCTGCCTCCAGAAACGTGGGACTGTCTGTTGCTAGTGCCCTATTGGCGGGGGTGTGTGTCCCGCTGAAATACTGCAGGGCCTCCACCTTTTCTCGTCCCATTTCTACTTACCGCTCATTGTGCCTGTGCTACTTGCTCTACATTGGCGGATGATCCCCCTTTTGGCAGGCGAGGGGGTTTAGGGGCGTCCCTTTCTTACAGATACAGCTGAAATACAGCCTGGGTCGTAATGACCAAAGGTACAGGAAGGAAACAAAGCTCTATCAATATGTTTGCCAAAGCTGCCCCGAAGGCGATGCCCACACCGGAGGACACGGAACCACTGGGCGATGCTTCTGAACCGTCTGAATCTTCGGAATTGCAACATATGATGACCTGCATGCAAGAGGGCTTTTCCGCTGTCCACAGCAAACTCAATGACATTACGGGTACGATTGGATCCATCAAGGCGGAGCTAAAACAAAACGACCTGAGGCTCAAATGAAGCTGAAAACAGGGACAAAATGTTGGAGGATAATGCTGGGCGAATGAAATCTGATGTGTCCGCTCTCACGCACGCTGTCATCAAGAAAAATGATGAGCTGGAATCCAGGTCTAGACAGAATAACTCTCCTGGGTGAGGGGTCTTCGGGGAGTGGGGCACCGGATGGTGAGACGCAGTATCCCCTTCCCTGTAACACCTTTACCCCATCCTACCCGGTGGGATATTTAGAAACGATACCCCCGCCCTTTTCAACACAAACACTTTCTCACTGAC
Source organism: Ambystoma mexicanum (assembly GCF_040938575.1). NCBI lineage: Eukaryota > Metazoa > Chordata > Amphibia > Caudata > Ambystomatidae > Ambystoma > Ambystoma mexicanum. The sequence continues at coordinate 539,449,521 of NC_090924.1, read as the reverse complement.
AGCCCGCTCTAAGGGAAAACAGACTAACACCCGAGCCGTGTACCTGGCACGTCCCACTACTATGGTCAGGCGAGGTCAGGCAATTATCGACAATCACCCACACCTGACTTCCATTAGACGTCCCCACACAGATAAAAGGCGGAGCATGAAAGCACACTATGAGCGAGGCAAAGCACACAAGGAAACAGTAGTTTCGAGACGGCAGCTGAGCAAGAGGGGAAAGCAGGCAAAACCAAAGGAAATTGCAAGGAGGGAAATTCCCTTGACCTTCTCAACAAGGAACCGTTACTTTCCTGAAACCTCGAGAGAAAGAGTAAGACCTGGAAACCAGACTGAAGAGTCCTGTATTGTGTGTCGGAGATACCCGGGGCCCTTCCGCATCAATAATCAAGGCGGGGAGAATCACCAGCCACTGTGGTACTCTACTTGGCTCCAAGAACAAAGCTGCTTCAGTGAAAGCACACAGCTGGTGAGTTCCGTAGACCAATACAAGACTGATCTGTGTTGAAGCCATGGTTGTAAGCAGCAACATTGTATAGCGAGCGCTGGAACGAACATTGTTAAAACGCGTGTGATAAAAGACGCAAGTGAAGTGAACTGCTGATGAGTGATTGATTGTTTGTATATTCATTTGTAGTGCGCACCAGACCTGAGGGTATCGGGGCGCAGGTTCAAGGATATTCACAGCTTAGGTAACAGAGATGCATATGTTATACATTACAGATGCATTCACGAGGTATGTAGAAAATGAGCAGGTATAAGTGCATTATACATTACAGATACATGTGCAAGGTAAACACAGATGGAGTGAGGTAGGGCAACGCTGAAAGTTGCAAGTTTGTGGGCAGAAGAGATTGCATGATTGAGATATACTGTGTTAGAACATAGTGGGTCCATTGTGATGGGCTGATAGCAGGATGTGCGTAAGGCTTTAGTGATCTTTTGATATGAGGCAGTTAACGCAATTGGATCTGAAATTCTGGTATGACTGATTTTGCAGATTGAGGGAGGCATAGAGTTCCAAAGCTGGGCCGGTTTGGCTAGAAAGCTGCTGCCTCCCACCTTAGATAGTTTAAAACTGGGGACGTGGAGGCAGTTGGTGTTGACTAGTCTGGAGGGTCTTAAAGAGGTCCTTCTATGGAATCTCTCTGATAGATAGCTGGGAGCGGCGTTATTCAATAATTTACGTGTGAGTGACTCGGTTTTTAGTTTGATTTTGTTGTTGGTGGATAGCCAATTGTGTTGTCGCCTAATCTACGAGATATGATCTCTCCTAGCAACACAGAGGGCCGCTCTAAGAGCATTATTTTGGAGAGTTTGATTAATTTTCCTGATAGCTTTATTGGAACCAATGTAGAGGGCATTGCAATAATAAATCCTGGACAGAATGAGGGCTCTGGCCAGGATGATACAACTGTTATTTGAAAGAAATGGTTTGCCGGTTCTGATAAGTTTACAAGTATATGCAGTAGTGGAAGCCAAGGTATTAACTTGTTTAGTAAAGGAGAGGGTTGAGTCGAGGTAAAAGCCTAGGGTTTTTTGATTGATTGAACTTTAAAGCAAACTACAATACCTTTGACAGAGTGTTCCGGCACTGCATGGGTGCTCAATCGAAGGTATCCAGCTGAGGAGTGACAAAGGTAGATGAATTTGATCCGAACCTGGAAGAGGGAGAACTTTTGAGAGTGAACAAATGAATGTGGATCAAAGTGGTCCTGCGACGGGTCAAAGAAAATCCTGCACACAGTCGGAAGTCTTTGATTTTGATGAAATAGAGAAAGTTTGGGAAAATATGTGAATTTGGTCCGAGCCCGGCAGAGGGAGACCAATTGAAGGTTTTGTGCTAAAGTGGGTCTGAGCCCGGCGGAAGGAGGGACGGGGGGTGAACAGTAAATCACCCCGAGAAGTTGTATAAGTGAAAATCCTAAGAAGAAAGTAACTTTAATGTTTGTTTGTCGCATCAGGCCCTCTAAAGTAAGAGACTTTGAATCGCAAAGAGACTTTGGCACAGAAGGCCCTGATACTGAGATTTTAAACTGCATCCTTATGCTAGAAAAGCCAGAGCGTGTGCTAAGCTTGAGTGTGCCACCTTGTCCTGTGCTGAAAACATGGGGAGGGGAAGCCAGTGGCTTGAATATACTGACATATCATTTCTTGAACACTTTTCTTTTGCATAACATTGTTTCCCACACTATTTGTATTTAGACATAAGGATTGGCAATGGGTTTAGAAGTATAGGCCCTTTTTATTTTGACAAGACACCACAAGGGCTGCGTTATTATCATATGAGGGTCGTAGCTTGCTCCCATCTTTAGATTTAGGTTTAGATGGGCATTTTTCAAACCCAATTGAAGTTCAATAAACACCCTTGAATTGTGATCACTTGTGTCTGTCTTACTGTTTGATGCATTCCTTACACTTATCAGATACTCTTACCTCCACCCTCCCTCCACTCACATCCCTCGGTTTTAGGGCATGTTTGATCCTCTCACACCTCCCTCTGGTCTTATCCAACCTCCTTTCTACTAGTCGTCCCCTGGTAAACCCTTTTAGCAATAGGGCTAGAAGGGTGTCTTCTAAACACTTTGACAATCTGTCCTCTGGTACGAGTCCTCCTTCTGGCTTGCCACAATACCTTTACCAAACACTACAATTTAGCTTCTCTTGCTGGTGAGGACGCTTGGGTGGGTAGGTCCTTTATGCAAATCTTTCTACTGTAGGTGCATTCATGTCTTCATTCCTCTATCGGGTTATCTGATTTGACAGCCTTTTATTAGATGAGTAATAAGTGGGAGGAATGTATCCATTACAACAGAAAATTACTTCGCTTCGGTAATGGTCCTTCTGATAGTTACGATTCCTCTCACAGATTGCTCATTGCCCACCTGCCTAGCCCGCTAAATCTGTTTTCATATTGATGAAAATTGAACAGAGTTTCTTTCGGGTGCACATGCTTCCACTTCCCTGTGTACTTACTAAGGCCTGAATGTTGAGAAAATTGACATCATTTTCTTTTTCTGCTCCCTTCATACCCATATTATCAGAAGTGTTGGGGGGACAATGTGAGCCAATGGCTATATTGGGACAATTGAGGGTGCCTTCTTCTCAATAAACCCATGGAGTCACCTTTGATGCAGGTGGGTCATTGATGGTTCCTTGAAGGTATCTCAAAAGGTCTGTTGCATTTGGGTATGTTGGCCTTGTAGAAGGTTAACATCCACTGCTCTTCCAAATCCCCTACCATGAGAACTGTACTTTTCAGGAATCCTGTATGTGTTTGTTACTAGCCTTCTTGTAGTTCCAGATTAGGTTGACAATGTTTAATGTTGGTTGGGCCGTTATTGTGAACCTCTGTTTTGTAGCTAGGTTAGCCAGGATACTGATATGGTCCTTGCCATTGGGCAATAAGCGCTGGTCCTCGGTAATATGAGTTTCTAGGTATGTTGTTTTTTATTTAATAATTGTATTGGACAGATTGATTTAATCTACAAGATTTGTGAAATTGTTTCGTTATTACAAATGATACTGTGTACTGTTTGAATTCTCGCAAATACTCATAAGTGTTTCGATGACTAAATTCGATAATTTAAGTTGACCCAATCTGCAAAATCTCAGTAAACATATTTCAGAGTTGAGTATTTTATAACCTGCAAATACCGTCTAATTTTGGTATATGCAGTGATTCAAATTGATGGTAGCTATTTAGCTTTTGCTTGTATCATAGAAAAGCTTCATTAGCACATTGCAATCAGGGGCTATTTGTTTACTACATATAACTATTCCAACTTGATATTAACTCTGCTTGAGAACATGGATAAATGAGCATTAGGATACATCTAGAAGACATTTTGAACATAATGGATCATATATAATGAACACATCTCGTGTGGAAGTTATCTTTGTATCACGCTATATACTAGCCCCTTGTCTCCCAAAGATAACTCCTCCTTACTGGGTGATGCCTGATAGCCAGTACCTTCTTATAGAGTACACACCAAGGAATCTAAAAATAATACTTGTAATATTTAATCAGAGGTTTCATAGACTGAAATCTGATATTGACCATGTGTCCCATTTCTTAGCAGCACATTATTTTAATTACAGTACATCAAGCATAAATACCATTTTGTTACTTGTCTGCTTTTAAAAGTAACATATGGCTGTCGTATAGTATGTTTGCATGCACAGAGAGACTTTCTACAATAATTTCTTATTAAAAGGTATATCCCATGTAAAGACTAACATGCTTATATATGGAGATGGCTTGTTGAAAATTCCAATGGAGTTGAATAGGAGTGAGAAGTGTGTCTATTTAATACACACGCACGCGCACGTGCGCAGCAAAAACCTAATGGATCAGAGCATTTATTGTGTTCCTTCATTGTTAATATTAGCATCATAGGTATAATTAGAGTTCAATTTAAGCAACAATATGGAGTCAAAACAAATACATTAGTTTACTTAATGAGCTCAACACATTTTAACAATTTCCTTGCAGGTAGCACAAAGGATCCCAGGAAAAGTAGAACGTGCCCAAGGATTTGCATTGGAGCCTATAAGACTGGACCTTCAAGGTTTTGTAAAACCAGCTCTGTGAGTAATGATGTCTGGACACTACGTGCCAGTCTCACAAATTACATTTGATTACATGTGTGCACTGCAATTGCATTTCATGATTGTCCAAGCAGAAAACTGCTACTCTGGTGATGCTGATGATCCTTGACTGATAGGGTACAATGAACAGGCTGTTATTTTTTGGTATAAATGTGCTATGAAGATGGATCATTGAGGGCTCCATCAAGCCAGCTTGGTGATAGTGCTGTGAAAAAGAATGGGGGAATAACAGAAAACACTATTGTTGGCAAATGTGATGGGTTTCTTTTGTGGAAAAACAGCATATTACTCACGTACATAGTTCAATAAATGGTTACTCTTTGATCTCATAATGCATTGTGGTCTGAACCACGTTTGAACGAACGAAGAAAACAATTGTGTTTAAGAATAGTTCCAAAAATGTGTATCGCTTGACAGTCTTGTATGGTATCTCCTTTTAGGTTAACCATTAACATGGAAGACGACGACGATGAAGGATTGGTATTTTATTCAGTAGCAAGTGATCTAATACCCAACGAACCCATGTGTGGAGTAAGTGTGAATCATATTTACTAGGTTTTAGCTCATAGTTATCTAGTCAATTTGTATTGTGTCAAGCATGGGTGACTGGATTTTCAGAGACTTAAATAGACACAAAGAAAAAAACAAGCATCTGATTCCTGTTACATTAATACCAACCTTTACTGCCTCACACACACCAGCAGTCTGAAAGGTAATGGGCTAATTGCAGATATTTTAACAATTTCCTTATTGTCATCAATGTCACATTATGCTGATTTAAAACCAACACAACCTTCTGAAAGGTTATAAAACTAATACCAGCCTATTAGTCAAGTGTGATTTGAGGGACTTGATTTCTAAGCAATGCAGCCTCTCAGTACATAAGCGTGGATTAACATTTTTTTCTACCTGTTTAATCTATAAAGTATGTTTGTTCTCATTTCTGTGAAGACTGGGGATGGGATGGAATGTGTTGAAAAATAGGTTTGGGTACGAATTCAGTTCCCACATGCTATCACTTAATTACTGATTTCAGCCTAGGTGATGTAGTGAAATAATGTATCAGAGCTGCAAAGAGTTGCAGTCTGGGCAGCACTATCCTTGACTTTGGAGCACCTGTGTTTTGGTCTGTTCTCACTTCTTATTGCTTAGAATGTGGGAACTGTTTATAATCCTCTTAAGTCAGCAGAGCGGCGCAGAGCTCCTAAGAGGTGCAGTCTGGGCAGCGCTATCTTTGACTTTGGAACACCTGTGTTTTGGTCTGTTCTCACTGCCTATTGTTTATACTCCTCATCAGTCCGTGCAGCGGCACGGAGCAGCGAAGAGGTGCAGTCCGGCCAGTCAGAGCAGTCTGGCAGTGTGCTGTGGGATCAGCACTTTTCATCCGGTAAGACTTTTGTCCGATTTCCAACAGTGTTAACAGGCGCAAGATAACTTACTTTCACTCGTACAAATACGACTTGCAGAGCGGCAAGTCGAGGCACCATGCAAAGTTAAATCAAGCGCCTATATCTGAAGAGGAACTTTTGGCGGTGGTCAATCTTCTGCTTCCAACTTCAACAGAGTTGATCAGATCTGCCCCTCCATCGTGCAAGGAAGCGGGAAACATTGGTAATGAGCTTTGCCCGGTATTGTCCGTTGCTGACATAACAAGCTGCAACCTCACCAAAGCGGCAATTAAAGCCTTTTCCGACAGGTACCTGAGGAAAATGACAGAATTTTTCCCGATTAAGAATCAGGCGGTGTCAAAAGTCTTGAAAGGGCTGGCGTTTACACAGTGACCCCAAATTGGTTCTCAGGAGCTGACTAAGCAGGTTGGACGCCCTTTAGGGAGGTAAAAGCCACAAAGGGGTCGGTACCTGCTCAGTTAACTCAATCTGGCATTCAGGTGACGATTGAGCAGTCGGGAAGCCCTTTGGCTCAGATAATTGATCCCACTTCACATAGCTGTCTTGACTCTCCTCCATACATGGGGCAACTTAATGTGCCAGATTTCGATTCTTCTCTTTCATCTATTGGCTCTACGTCTCCTACAGGGCCTTTGAGACATTTTTCTGTTACTCAGTCTAAGGAGCAACACAGTGGGCGTTCCTCAGCAGCACAGTCACTAGTGGAGATTAATCAAGTATTGTGTATTTTTGTTTCTCTTTATGAGGGACTAAAAGCAGAAGCCAGGGTGAATACTGTTCTGGAATCTCTACTTTCGAAATTTGACAATATTAAGTTACATGTTTCCGCAAAGGAATTTTTTTTTAAGTAGTCATTTATAAAAACATATTGTTAGTGTATCTCAACCAGCTACAATTTCATCAAAAATAGGTAGCGGGATAGCCTGTGAGCCTCTGCTAGTTCCTCAAGGATCCCACTTTTAGACCCGGTTTCAAAAGGAGCTCGATCAGAGCTATTGCAATCCGACAGTGCGGTTGAAATCAGCTTGGAGTCGGCCACTTCCTCAGAGCTGGTTGATAAACTTTGGGGGGAAAATATAATTACTTCTGGTTTGGTCATTTGCTCCACCATGACATGGTCCTCAACCATTCCTGACATTATTTGTGTTGAGGAGTCCTCCACCCAAGTGAGGGAGGTGAGATATAGTCACTTACCTGTATTAACCTCAAAGCTTCCAGAGGGGAGGCCACCACTGCAGTTGGTGGAAAAGAGGAGCCCATTGAGGAAAATACGGACAAATCAGCCGGCCGGGAAGATTACTAATTTACCTTATCGTCGCTTTTTTATATCTTTTTTTTAAGCGACCTGCACTGAAAGCGGAATAAGCGCCAAACAACGTCATCTGGAGTGCTGTCCAGTCGGATTTGGTTTTTGTTGGTCAATCTACCACCAACCATTCTATTCCGACAGGTTTGAAGGTGACTAAACAGCTGGCCTGGGTTACTGAGTTAGCCACTTCATGCTCTCTAGCATTGATTCATGGAAGTGTTTTCAAATGGCGCAATCCCATAGGAAAACGTTCTGTGAATCAGGCCCCCTGACACAGCAGCGGGCACTGAGTAACCCTAATAGTTTTCAGTCTGCTTCTGAAAATGGGGTTGGCCAAACCCAGTGCTTTGTGGAACGACTGGAGAAGTCTACCACAAGGTCAAATTTTGTTGGTGTTGATTTATCTAAGCGACGTCCCTTGAGCCCAGGAACATTATCGACCTTGCATAACCATGCTAAGGGCTATTTACAGGAGATTAAGGAGCTGCTTTTTTCATTCAGGCTGTTGTAAGAATGTGTTCTTCTGGAGAACAGATGTCTGATCCTCAATCGCTCTAACATTCTTCGTTTACTCTTGGAGGTACATAGCTTGTTGGGTATCTCCACAAGTGACCTTCAGTGAGTAGATCTTGCTGATCTATATAGGTCGGATAGGTCAGTGATCTACTTTAAATCTAAATCAGTCCACAATATTTTATTGCAAGAGCGTGAATCCTTTCAGGCATTTGATTTTGATCCGTCCCCCCTATGTTGAGAAGTCAATGGGCCTCATTAGGAGTTTGCCTGTCTGGAACAAGGGTGCCGGTAGGATCACTGGCACCCGTTTTTCCGGATCTGCAAACTCTGTGTCCGTCTGCCATGGTCGATGTGCCCGACAGGTCTGACCCTGCCGGGCGCAGCGGCCACATTAGGAAGACTCTTCATGGGAGCACTGGCACCGTTGCTCCTTTGTCCCCACTCCCATAGGACTCTATGGGAATGGGGACTAACAATTTGCTGGCGCCTGACTTCCCAGGCTGCCGGACTCTTAATGGGGTGGTGGCACCGGGAAGTCAGGTGCCGGTAAATTATTATGGGTCTGTCGGCAACCCGCCGGTAGCACCGGCAGGGTTACCACCAGATCCATAATGAGGCCCAATATCTGCTTTTGTAACCAAGGGGCTTGAGAGTGGGAAAATGCCTGGGAAAGAAATTCAAGCCTTACAGTACAAGTTGAAGGTTTCAGAGGAAACTGGAGATTGGTCCTGGTTGCTGAGTGCGACGAATCGCAACTAAGGATCAACCTCCAGTTTCTTTATTGGAGAGGAAGTGCCATTCTCTGTTTTCTCTTGGAACACTCGAGGCCACACACATTTGTTCAACAGCCCTTCAGTAGGTCTCGGATTTGGGTCCAAATGATTATCTGTCTACAGGAAACCTGGCTACAAGATCTTCCCTCGATTGATGGTTTTGTGGTGATCTTTCAGGCTGCCAGATGAGGCGACATGGGTCGCCCGTTGGGGGTCTTATAACCCTTGTAAAAGTGGGGAAGGATTTTTTAGTTCAATCTTTTACGGATTCCTACATTGGTGTTCTACTAACACATATCCAGATCTCTGGAAGTCCTACCATTGAGATTGTAGTCATTCATTTGTATTGGCATGAGGGTATGTTTGGATTGACTGCTATATTGGAATTCCTTGCAGGATCCATTAATGACTGGTGCAAATTATACTTGGGTGGTCAAGTCATTGTTCTGGGTGACCTGAACTCAGCTTGCACGAAGGTGAGCTCTCGTGATGTCCAGGATTCCTTTAGTGTTGGGACCTCTTATAAGTTCTGTAATGGGAGGTTATGGCTGGGCACTTTGGAGGGGTTGTGTTTGTTTGCATTAAATGGGACTGTTCATGGGGACATTCTGCACCTCCCCACATGGTTTAATGGGAAAGCACATATCTTTGTGGGTTTGTGGCTTTACTCTAATTGCACTTACCTGAATATTATACCTACTCCTCTTAGTGACCACTCTATGTTGGTTGCTTATTTTGCCATAGGTCTGGAAAATGATGAATCAGGCCTGTGTTACTTGTTGACTAACTCGGCTGGTAATAAAATCTTTTGGAATGTTGCTTTAGCTTTGAGGGTGAATAATTCCCTTGAAAAAGTGTTGAATATTACCACTCTCGAATTGCAATATCCTACCTTTTCAGCGAGTAATTTGGAGCACTTTGTTGGTGTTTTAATTAACTCAAACAGGGGTCCTGGGAATGTTAGGAAGCAAGTTAAAAATCCTAAGCATCCCCATGTCTACAACCAGGAGGTTGTTTTAAAAAGCGGGAAATGAGAAGGCTATCATGTTGTTAAGGAGAAGGTCTGATTTATCATTGGCTATTACTGCCTGTGTAGTCAAGGGTTACGACAGTCCTATCGAAACTGGCTTAGGCAGAGTTATGCCAAACTGACGCAGAAGTTATGTCCTCAATTCTTTTTAATACAAATACCAGAGTCTTTTGGGGCCTAGTAAATGACGTTGAATCCTCCAAGCATTGCAATCAACTAAATGCTGTTGCAGAGTTTGATTGGGTGTCCCACTTTCATGATCTGTTTGCCCGACGACCAGGAGAGCCTATCACTTTCTCTTCTCTTTAAACAAGAACTGGTGGTTTGGGCGACGAAGCTGTCTACCCTGTTTGAAAGTGTTGTTGGTGGTAATATCTTTCCTCCCTCCTGGTCTACTGCCTTCATTGTTCCAATATATAAAAAGGGTCAGAGATCTGACCTAACAAATTATAGACCAATTGCTATATTGGATGCAGACAGTAACGTTTTTTCATCTATATTACTGTCGAATCTGAAGCTATGGGTGCAGGGAGGTTGGAGAAATGGCAAATTGGGTTTAGGTGGAAATTGGGAACATCCCTTCACGGTCTCATTGTGAAATGTATTCAACATCTGGCATGAGAAGTTACTCATGAGTCAGTCTATATGGCATCTGTTGACCTCAGTGCCACTGTTGATGCCATTGACAGAAATCCTTTATGGTCAAAACTGAAGGCATGGGATATTCCCTTAGGCCTTTTAAGGTTGATTATTGGCCTGTGAGTTTGTCTTTTAACCCGGTCAGCTATCATGCCACATTGCTACCTGCCGTGGCGTTAGGCAGGGGTGCATTCTGGCACCCTGCTTGTTTAATACATGGCCGATATAGGCACCTATTTGAAACCAGCAACCTTTGTTTCCGCGAAATTGCTTTGGTTGGCGTATGCTGACGATGTTCTAATTTTTTATTGTACTCCGGTAGGATTGCAGTGTCTGATTAATGCATTTACTGTCTTTCAATACTGTGAAAAGTAAAATGTTGCTATGTTTCGTTGGAGTGTGGGGTCTGAGGTTGTGGGGAGAGGGAATTCCTTAGTGTATCTGGGGGTCCTCCTCTCCTCAAAACCTTCTATAAGTAACCTCCAAAATTGGTTAAAAAGTCTCTTGGCTCTTGCCAATCAATTGGCCAGGATTGACTCGAGATACAGTAGATTCTCCCTCCTTCCATGTATTAAGCATTACGAAAGGACACTTGTTCCCAAGATCTTGGATGTGTATCTATTAGTCATCTTGGAATATTTGGGAAATCCTGAGGGACTTATTTGGAGGAGGATTTTATATCTTCCCAACTCAGTCCCCATATGTGTTATCAGATACTAGTTGGGCTTAGTTTCCCATAAGACGTGAACTCAATGGAAAGTCTTGTCACTCGTAAATCAGATCATGTCTCCGTTGGAGGGATTGCTGTTTGTGGACCTTAAATTGATCATGGAGGGTAAGGGAAGCACTTGGTTGACTGAGATGCATACATTCAGCTGTAATATCTTAGTAGTGATGGCTGTTCTCTGAGGGATTTAGCGGACAATCCATGTACCATTAAGAAGCTATTATTTCTTTGTGATTGGATTGGAACCACAGAGAAAATACATTCGTACCCGTCCATGATTCACCTAAAGTTAGATCATAAGAAGCTTGGTATCCTAGACCCTTACCTATCAATATATCCCACCAGATCTATTAGGACTCTTTTTCTGCATTTTCAGTTGAATTTGGTCCTGACTAACCAAATTTTGGTAAGATATGCATTGTTGAGGATGGATCAGGAGGTTTGTCATTTTTGTAAGGTTGAGAACCAACTAGAATATCTCAAGCAGGCAACGCTGTTTTGTCCTGCTGTGCGAGGCTTGAGAGTAAATCACTTTTTTTTAAAAATCAAAATGATTTGAGTTGGAGGACGAAGAATCTATTTGGTTGACTTGTTTGACAGGCCACACTACCTCAACTGTTCTTAATGTGACTAATTTTTGTAATTCTTTGAAACTTTGTAGTAATGTATTGTACAATATATATGAAATTATGAATTGTGTTTTGAACTAAATGAATTTATGTAGATTTCTTTCATATAGATGATTGTGTATCAATGTATTTTTTTCTCTTCTTTTTAGCAATGTTTTAGTGCTATTAAATTTGTTAAAGGTTAGCCATATAACAATTAAAAAAGTATCTTAAATATGTAGTACAACGTAATTTGAAGTAATCCAGTGGTAGCCTAAGTGATCCGAAATAATTCAGTTGAAGTAATGTAGAAGTTTTGTGAAATAATCCTAAATTAATCTGGCAATTTACCTGTTTGTCAAATAAAACCTATATGTCAGCAACTGGATGTTGAAGAAGATCAAATGATTTTAACGGCATTTGGTTGCTGACATATGGGGTTTTGCACATTTCCTGAACTGCTATGAGTAATGATTTGTGGTGACATTTGTCTCTACCTATTCATTGTGCCACCCTGCATCTACCTGTTCTCATAAAGTAAATAACCCTGAAACAAAAATTCTTTATTTTGGTAGAAAACACAGGATAACCAAACCAAGTAATGTGGGACCAATAACCTAACTTAGAAACGTACTGAATGTGTTTGACTCACAATTCAACTAAAATGTTCAGTCTTAAAGGGGTAGCATGCTGTCTGGAAGAGATGCCCTCATTCATCAGGATGTGAGTCTTAGAGCAAGAACTGGCAGAAATACCAGAAACAACAGGAATCCTATTACAACAGAAACCAAGAAAATGTTGGAGAAGCTGCGCAACATGGCAGCCATAAACAAAAAGCTGGAGTTCCCCTACAGACAAATTATAGGGGAAACACTTTGCATTAGAATTAACCCATGAGCCCACTCTACAGTAGTCTCAGCCGCCTTGGTTCAGGGATAAGCATCCTCTGGCATTCATCAGAAACATTCCTGATACCCTCAAGCGGAGAAATAAGGGCACTGGACATAATAGGTGAAAAAGTATATCTGAACTGTGCACTAGGTTTACAAAAAGCAAACTATTTGATCCTCGCTGACTATGAAAATAAATGTTGGCGCAAGATGGAAGATTTTGCCAATTACATGGCAGGAAACAGAAGATAGCATTTTCAAATGGGTCTGCGGGATGCGAGATAAGTCTTGCGCAACAAACTAGAGTGAGCCACAGGTCATGTAGACACAGTTGCAAGGGCATGTTCCTACGGGTAGACCATAGGGGAGGCGCCTGGCTCAAAAGCACAAAACCTTTACCTGCCATTCAGTAAAATGTTTGGCGGGCCTCACTCTCATTCACCCAACCTACGATTAGGAATTGACAAAAGAAAAGACACACTAGCTTAAAGCAAAGATCCTCTCAGCAATTCCCAGACTAGCCTGCTAAGTTGGATTCTTACTCTTTCCAACAAAGAGGACAACGTAGACTTAGTGGCTTCAGAGGATTCCAGGCACTCACCCAGAGCAGGAGCAGGTGAGGCCAGAGTGCAGGTCTGCTGGCAAAAAAAGAAACCAAAGCCTGCGAAAGGATTCTTGAGCACAGCATCAACCCAGGCGTATAAGCCAAAGGTTTAACTCTCCCATAGCCCCGCTGCAGACCACACGAGTATGCTGACTACTCTCCCTCTACCTTTCATCTTGGTGGGAAATAGTATCGGACCCCTGGAATCTGTCAGTAGTACAATGTGTTTTGCATTTCTGCCCCCCAATTCCCCTTTCCTAAAATGTTTATCATCATCAATGAAGGCCTGCAAAAAATTGCTGAGGCTGGATGCGAAAGAACCGATCCAGTTGTAAAGTCAGGTGCTCAGTGGTTGGAGGCATATAAGTTATAGGGCAAATGTCCGGTTTACGCTCATCTAATAATGGAAAATGTAATCTCCATTGTTTTTTAGACACACATTGCCTTTCAAGATATTTTCAAAATGTACCATGTGGGCCACTCCACATTCCCTTTGTGAAGACTATGCTCTTGATGCTAATTTGAGGCACGATGCTGCCTTTGGGCAAGCTGTTTTGAGGAATCTCTGTACTAAACATGTTCTCGCCACCCTCATCTCCCTGGAGAATGCTTTAGAACCTCCAGACAGTATTGAGGAAAGGGGACCAGATGTAAGAGTATGAACAAGTTTTCTACTGTAGTGACAATGGTATTCTTAGTCGAAAGTCCCGTTTCCTCCGTATACCCTCCCACCTATCCCGCTATTAAGTATCCCAGTCAGACATAAGAAATTGACTGGCTGTTGGTTGGGGCGCACGGAGGAGGTGCCATGCAGTGGCATTTCCAGGGCGCACCCATGCTCTTGCTTGCTAGAAAGTACTAAATGAATGCTGCTTTGCAACATGCTCCAGTCCCTTCCCCTATTCCAAGGGCTGTCCCAAGATTATGGAGGGAAGGGGACTATGATCTAAGAGTAACATTGTCACCACAATGAGTAACCTTTTCGAAATGTAACCCTATAAAAGCTATATGATGAAACACACATGGAATTTAGCTGGCAGGTAAGGAAATAGCTAGGGCCTCATTATAAGTTTGGTGTTATCTTGGCAGTAAATCCGCGGAGATACCCGCAAATGGATTTACCGTTACCACCACTTGGTCTGGTGGAATTACGGCCGGATTACAAGTGGTGGTAGGCTGTGTTGTTGTGTTAGTCCCCATTTATTGGAGTCCAAAGGACACCATTGGGATTTGGCAGAATTACCACTGGCGGTAATTCCGCTGGTAGGTAATTCCTGTGATTTGGCCTTTCTTTGACTGTAAAGTGGATGAATTACCACCATCATTCTGCTGGAGGCTTTTCCACTGCCTTACTTCCAAACCCATAGTTCGGAGGTGTGTTAATGAAGAGGTAATTCAGTGATAAGTCTGTTACCAATGCATTACCACTGTTGTTGGCCACACTGCTGTACTTGTAATGAGGCCCTTAAGTTTCTTCCTCTAGCTTACCAGGGAAAACATATTTTTTTAATGGATTATTTCCTCCCACAGATTCCTCATCTGTGATATCCCTACCCCAGTGCAGCTGTTCTCCGGAATCTTTTCCACTTCCAGGAGGCGCAGCGTGGCTCTGTGTCAGCTCAATCTGAGGCCTTGATGTGCCCCGCACCACATATGACATCAGGGTTAGTATATATAGCAGCGCTGCTCCCCCTGACCTCAGTTTCACCCTTTTTCCCCAACACTCTGAAGCTGAGGGACTATAGAACCAATGGTGTACTAGTGTCCCGCAAAGGGTGGCAGGTAGGGAGGGCAATGAGAAATACGTGGGAGGAACATCTATCAGAAAGAACATTACAGAGAGGCAAGTAATTTGTTCTTCTATGGGATTCTTTCCTCTCACGATTCCTCATCTATAATAGACTCCCGAAGCAGTACGTAAACCTGGAGGAGGGAGGGAGCAAGAACACCACCTAAACCAGAAACCTTGTAAGGATCGCTCTACCAAAATAGGCATCCTCGCCCACAAGTGAATCCAAGCAGTAATGTTTAGCAAATGTGTGCAAGGACGCCAACTTTGCAACCTAGAAAATTTCCAAGACTGGGACTCCCTGGGTAGAATGAGCCCCGAGACCTTCAGGCACATCTTTACCAGCCAGATCGTAGCAGTCTGAGATGCAGAGAATGGTCCACATGGACAGTTTGTTTGGTCACAGTCCTGCCAGCACGAGCACCAGGATAACCAATGGAAATCTGGTCATCTTTCCTAGCCTCTCTAAAACGAGAGACGTAGAACTTAAGGGGCTGTACCGGGTCTAGCCAATGAAATTGTCTTTCCGCCTTGGAAAGGTGAGGAGGAGAAGGAAAAATACAGAGAGAAGGAAATCTGAGAACACCCAGGCAGAAAGGAGGGTCTCACTCTCAACGTCACCTTCTCTTTGGAAAAGACTAAATAGGGAGGTAAAACAGACAATGCCTGGAGCACTCTCACATGTCTCTGGAAGTAATGGCAACCAGGAAATTCACCTTAAGGGTGAGCAATCTAATACAACAGGAATGAAGGGACTCAAATGGAGCACCCATAAGAAACATTAAAACTAAATGCAAATCCCACGCAGAAACCACAAACTGAAGGGGAGGAGACTGGTTACACAAACCCAGCAAGAACTGCATAATAGTGGGGATTGTGAAAAACAAGCCCTTTTCCGAGGACCTCTTGAATACCGAAATATCGGTGAGGTAACCCTTTACAGTGCCAATCTGCATGCCCGTCTGGGCCAAAGATCGCAAAAAATCCAACACAGGGGATAGAGGACATGATAAAGGATCCAGGTCCCTCTCCCACCACCAGATCGAATATTTACAACACCTGTAGTGTGAGAAACCTTAAGGTGTCTCCCTAGCTAGCCCCCCGATCTGTCATCCAGGTGGCCAGGATACGGTCATCGCTATTGGATCCAGTTCCTGGGGGAGGACCAGTGAGGGAGGATCACCTGGATGGGGGGTCCTTGGGGAGTGGGACACTGATGGGTGAGATGCTGTATCCCCCTTCTTTCAACACCTTTTCCCCATCCTACCATGTAGGATATTCCAAAACACTGCCCCCCCCACCCCTCTTCTTACATGAACGTGTTCACTGAACACAAAAGACAATGGACTAACACCCGAGCCGTTTACCTGACATATCCCAATATAAGAGTCACGCAAAGTCAGGCAATTGACCTCAATCACACACATCTGACGTTGTCGTGATGCCAACCCCCGGAGCACCAGGCCAGGCCCAGCACCCCAGGGAGCAGGCATCACGCCCCGGGTAAAAGCCAAGCGGCCCCTTATGGCACCAGGCTCATAGGGGGAAGTGTTTAGTGCACTTACCTGAAGCAGACCATGCTGCACACTCACCTGATGCAGTCCATGCTGCATGAAGAACCAAGCCAAATGAGGCTTAGGAGGGGCTATTTTTCTGAAGGAACTATTTTGTTACTTGGGTGGGGCTGTGGAACAATACTCACCTGGAACTTCTTCCAAAGCTATTTAAGCCACGCCCGGACAGCCACACGTGCTTCGTGTTGTTCTGCATCCCAGCAGCTGAACTTTCACCGTGTCTGCTCCTGCACCTGGACTCCAGCCACGCCCGCCTCGAACCTGGAACACCTGTAAGGGAATAAGAGAAGAGAAAGGTGAAAACCAAGAACTTATTCAACCTTCTTACCTGCATCCGGAATCTTCTCGCCAGCATTCCTGAAGGAAGACTTCCATTTAAAAGCACTGCGTTGCTCGCTGCTTCCCGAGACGCTGCCCGGCTCCATCGCGGCTCTCAGCACCGGTCGCCACATCTCTGTACCTAGGGGAGAGAAGAAGAGACAAAAGGTGAGCAAGGGAACACAAGAGGAAAGCCGAATTTTCAGCCATATTACTTACCGGCTTTTCTTGGTGAACCATTCCACATCTCGGGTCGGCGCCGCATCTTTGGCAGGCATCGCATCCCGGGCCCTATGGGGAAAGGACAAAAGACATTACTGGGGAACTATAAAGACATTTAGAGGGGCCGCCCTCATCACTAACTCACCTGATTTTACCACCGGCAATTTAACCCCTCAACGCATCGCCTTTGTTCTGCACCTGAAATAAAGGACAGAAAAAACAACATAAAAGGAGGCTCACACTTGAACTTTCGCATCTTCATACTTACGGCATATCGCTCAGAAAAGTCAAGTGGATGTGCCAGCGCCATTCTGAAAACCAGTGAAGTAACTGGACGAACGGGCGCCCCTGCACCAGAAGCAGGATGGAGAGTTCATCCTTCCAAACCATAAGGTGAGCTTAAACCGGGGGTTTTGGAGGAAGTCAGAGAAGAACGAAGGGGGAAAGGGGGGAGCATGCACACTATTCAGCAGACAGTTAATCCCCTTTCTTATCTGCAGAAGGATATTCCTACGGGCCAGACAAGCAAGATTTGGGGGTCCTGTTCAATCGGTGGTCCGAATTCTGCGCATCACGCTTGAAGAGGCCACAGCAACCCAGACCAGACCAGTGCCTCCGTGGGAGCCAGGTGAGCGTTACAGAACGCGAAGCCTTCCTACAAATTCCCACCCAGGCGCTATGGAAACTTCCGAGACTGACCTGTTGGCCCAACTACTGGGGGAATTACAGGCCCAAGTACACGCCGCTCGTCAAGAGACTAATGCTCTCAGGAGGGAAGTGATTGTAACAAAGGAAAGAGCTGATGACCTGGCTAGACAGCTTTTGCAAGGTCAACCTGGACAAACTCCTTTACCCGGTTCCGGAGGGAACCCCGCTCCTGTGCTTTCCAGTAACCCGGTGCAGATTAATCTACCTGGAAACATGCCGCTGGCCCCACCCGAACGCTTTGCTGGGGACCCCAAACGATTCACCGTATTCATGAATCAGTGTTGTTTGCATTTCCTGTGCAGACCTGGGGCCTTCCCTAATGACCAGACCAAGGTAGCCTTTGTATTGTCATATCTCAGCGGCAGTGCTGCCGATTGGTCAGTTCCACTGATAACTCAAGATGACACGATTCTTTGTGATTTTCAAGGATTTCAAGCAAGCATGGAAAGGTTATTTGCTTGTCACTCCCATGGGCAGGCTCTAGATGACAAACTTCTATCTCTGCGACAGGGCAATCAAGACCTCCTTTCCTACATTGCAACCTTTAATAGACTAATTGTGGAAACTGGGTGGCCTGAGGATAAAAGAATCACGTTATTTTATCGAGGTCTACGCGGAGAACTTAAAGATGTCCTGGCCGAAGTTGTAAATCCGCCCCAAGAATGCTCAGAATATATAGACTTAGTGGTCCAATTGGATCACAGACTGCAAAACAGAAAAGCAGATCGGTCCAAGTTTGAGACCCGGGTGTTAGTCAAGACCCACGCTAACCTCAAAGGGGCTGAAGCCTCTGAGCCAATGCAAATCGGAGGAGTTAAAGGACCTTTAACGCAAAAGCAACGTGAAAGAAGACGGCAGATGCACTTATGTCTTTATTGTGGATCCTCTGAACACTTTCTACGAGATTGCCCGGCAAGGCCGCCCAGGAAGGTGGTAGGAGCCGCTGATAAAATCCATGAAACCTCTGTATCGGGAAATGACCCCGCCCGACAAGCGTAGGGGTCCGCTTGCCGAGCTTGAAAACGAACTCTCAGACCTCGCATTTCACTGTGCCAATGGTCCTCGTAGATCCGGAACAGCCTAAGCGGTTGCATGCAATAAAGGCATACATCGATAGTGGGGCTATAGGAAACTACGTGGATCGTGAATTGGTCTCCAGGATTAACCTTCCCCTGCGTCCTAAAACCAACAAAGATGTCATCACCACAGTTGATGGACCGAAATTGCCTCGGGACCGGTAACACATTCCACAGCTGAGGTGACACTTGTAGGTCCGGACGGCCATCGGGAGGCAGTTGTGTTTGATGTAATCAAGGCTCCACAGTTTCAGGTTATTCTCGGAATCCCTTGGTTAGAGACACATAATCCTCTAATTGATTGCCGAGCAAAGAGAATAACCTTTCCGGAGTGTGCACGAACCTGCTACCCAGAAAATCTGAAGATCAGTCTAGCGTCAGTAACCTCTGTCTCCATGCAACTACCTCCGGAATACCAAGACTTTCAGGACGTCTTCCAAAAGGAACAGGCCAACACGTTACCTCCTCACAGATCGTACGATTGCCAAATCGATCTGGTGCCCGGTGCACAACCCCCTTGTAGCAGGATTTATGCCCTTACTGAGCCGGAGAATCTGAGGCATTTGAGACAATATTTAGATCAATACCTAGCCAATGGTTTCATTCGCCCGTCAAAGTCTCCGGCATCCTCGGCTTTCTTCTTCATGCCAAAAAAAAAAGGCGACCTTAGAACTTGTATCGATTACCACGCATTGAACCAGATAACTGTTAAAAATCGTTGCCCTCTGCCTTTGATCCCTGAACTCCTTGACCAGGTGAAGGACGCTTGCATATACACCAAGTTAGATCTCCGGGGGGCTTATCATCTGGTACGAGTAAAAGAAGGCGATGAATGGAAAACGGCCTTCCGTACAAAATATGGACTATTCGAATACCAGGTGATGCCTTTCGGGTTGTGCAACGCGCCCGCTGCCTTCCAATTCTTCATAAACAATGTCCTTTGGGAACCCTTCGATGTCTGTGTTGTCGTGTATATCGATGACATTCTGGTGTACTCCTCTTCGGAATCTGATCACAGAAAACATGTCAGGGCCGTCCTTGAGAAATTGCGCCAGCACAAACTGTTTGCAAAGCTGGAAAAATGCGTTTTCTATACCACCGAGGTTGAGTTTCTTGGATTCATCCTGTCACCTAAAGGGGTCCGAATGGACTCACGGAAAAGTGGATGCCATCCTCAAATGGCCATCACCTAGTTCAGTGAAAGGTGTCCAAAGCATGCTTGGTTTTGCCAATTTTTATCGCAGGTTTATCCTGGAATTTTCACGGGTGGTGCAACCCATCACTGCACTCTTGCGGAAGAATAAACGTTTTGAATGGACCGAGGAAGCTGAACAGGCCTTTCAGGAATTTAAAGCTAAATTTACGTCTGCACCTATTTTGAAACACCCGCGTCCTGATCTCCCATATATAGTCGAAACCGACGCATCCAGCTTAGCCATGGGAGCTGTCCTGTCTCCGAGAGATCCCGAAACCAACCAACTGCACCCCATAGCATTTTGGTCCAGAAAGTTCTCACCGCCGGAGATAAATTATGCAATCACCGATAAGGAATTATTAGCCATTAAGTCCGCCTTTAAGGCTTGGCGGCATTATCTTCTTGGCGCCAGGCATACCATCACCGTGATCACTGATCACCGAAATTTACAATATTTAAAAACTGCCAAGGCTCAGTCTTCACGACAGCTCCGATGGGCTTTATTCTTTGCTGAGTTCGATTTTGTAATCACCTACCGTCCCGGCTGTAAGAATGGCAAAGCGGACGCGCTATCTCGAATTGGAATGGGAGAAATGGACACAAACTCAAATCCTGTGCCGATAATTCCCGAACAAAGAATCTTTACAAACCCTTGAAGACATTCAAGCACGGGTAAAACTATTCTTGGACTCTTCAGCCTTGCAGGATTGGATCAAAAGGGGGTCTGCCTTTTCAATCAACGATGGCTTACCTTACTTCCAAGGATGTTTATTTTTGCCAGAAAAGGAATTGCAAGAACTGGTTATTTCCCGTCATCACGATACTCTGATGGAAGAACATCCTGGCATTGCCAAAACAGAGGAAAAAATTAAACGACAATTCTGGTGGCCATCCTGGCGAAAGGATATTCAATCTTTCGTGATGTCCTGTGGAGTTTGCGCCCAAAACAAAGGGCAAAAAACAAAACCCGCCGGTCTTCTTTAACCCTTGGACATTCCACCAGCACCTTGGCACACCTTGTCACTAGATTTTATCACGGACCTGCCCTCTTGTAATGGATACAATACTATTCTGGTTGTGGTGGATTTATTTTCCAAGATGGCCCATTTTATTCCGTTGAAAGGATTACCTTCAGCTTTTGTTCTTGCCAAGGAATTCCTCGAAAATATCATCCGTCTGCATGGATTCCCGTCCATACTAATCTCCGATCGGGGAAGCCAGTTTATTTCTCATTTTTGGAAAAAGTGATGTCAACTGGCACAAATCGACGCAAGACCCTCAACCAGCCACCACCCACAGACCGATGGTCAGACGGAGAGAACGAACCAGACCCTTGAACAATATCTACGATGTATGTTGCACCAATCGGAGGGTAATTGGAAGGATATTTTATGGGTGGCTGAATATGCATACAATAACTCGATAGACTCTGGAACTGGTCCGAGCCCCTTTTATACCCTATATGGACATCACCCTCGTACTTCAGACTTGGACTCACCTTTGAGCCTCGAAATGCCCGCAGTGGACCATTTGCATTCTACGATTACTCAAGCCTTCAAGGATGCTACTGCACACTTACAACATGCGAAAGGGAAATACAAAAAGAATGTGGATCTGCATCGAAAGGAGGCGCCTCCATACCAAATAGGGGATCAAGTATGGTTGGCTACCAAACACTTATCGCTCAAGGGACCTCGGACTTTTAATCCAAGGTATTTAGGCCCTTACTCGATCAAAGCCATAATTAACCCAGTGGCAGTCAAGCTAGATCTACCAGCTAACATGCGGATTCACCCCGTTTTTCATGTGTCACTTTTGAAACCAGTGCAACCAGGAACCAGATTAATAAAGCCACCAGAACCAATCCAGATAGATGGGGAGCCTGAATTCGAGGTGAAGAACATTTTGGACTCTTAAGATCTCAAAATCAAAACTTTTCTATCTAATTGATTGGAAGGGGTACGGGCCTCAGGAAAGATCTTGGGAACCCAGCGACCACGTACATGCACCTCGGCTAGTAAAAAGGTTCCATCGGAATTTCCCGAACAAACCGAAACCTCCTGGGGAAAAGACCTTGGGAGGGGCCTTGGGGGGGAGTGCTGTCATGATGCCTACCCCCGGAGCACCAGGCCAGGCCCAGCACCCCCGGAAGCAGGCATCACGCCCCCGGGTAAAAGCCCAGCGACCCCTTATAGGGGCTCTTTGGACTCTGTCCTGGCGCCGTTGGCGCCAGGCTCATGTTGGACATCAGTCCTGGCGCCATAGGCACCAGGCTCATAAGGGGAAGTGTTTGGTGCACTTACCTGAAGCAGACCATGCTGCACACTCACCTGATGCAGACCATGCTGCATGAAGAACCAAGCCAAATGAGGCTTAGGAGGGACTATTTTTCTGAAGGAACTATTTTGTTACTTGGGTGGGGCTGTGGAAGAATACTCACCTGGAACTTCTTCCAAAGCTTTTTAAGCCACGCCCGGACAGCCACACGTGCTTCGCGTTGTTCTGCATCCCAGCAGCTGAACGCTCACCGTGTCTGCTCCTGCACCTGGACTCCAGCCACGCCCGCCTCGAACCTGGAACACCTGTAAAGGAATAAGAGAAGAGAAAGGTGAAAACCAAGAACTTATTCAACCTTCTTACCTGCATCCGGAATCTTTTCGCCAGCATTCCTGAAGGAAGACTTCCATTTAAAAGCACCGCGTTGCTCGCTGCAGCGCCGCGCTTCTCTCACCTGTTCCCGAGACGCCGCCCGGCTCCATCGCGGCTCTCAGCACCGGTCGCCACATCTCTGCACCTAGGGGAGAGAAGAAGAGACAAAAGGTGAGCAAGGGTACACAAGAGGAAAGCTGAATTTTCAGCCATATTACTTACCGGCTTTTCTTGGTGAACCATTCCACATCTCGGGTTGGCGCCGCATCTTTGGCAGGCATCGCACCCGGCCCCTATGGAGAAAGGACAAAAGACATTACTGGGGAACTATAAAGACATTTAGAGGGGTCGCCCTCATCACTAACTCACCTGATTTTACCACCGGCAATTTAACCCCTCAACGCATCGCCTTTGTTCTGCACCTGAAATAAAGGACAGAAAAAACAACATAAAAGGAGGCTCACACTTGAACTTTTGCATCTTCATACTTACGGCGTATCGCTCATAAAAGTCAAGTGGATGTGCCAGCGCCATTCTGAAAACCAGTGAAGTAACTGGACAAACGCATGCCCCTGCACCAGAAGCAGGATGGAGAGTTCATCCTTCCAAACCATAAGGTGAGCTTAAACCGGGGGTTTTGGAGGAAGTCAGAGAAGAACGAAGGAGTAAAGGGGGGAGCAAGCACACTATTCAGCAGACAGTTAATCCCCTTTCTCATCTGCAGAAGGATATTCCTACGGGCCAGACAAGCAAGATTTGGGGGTCCTGTTCAATCGGTGGTCCGAATTCTGCGCATCATGCTTGAAGAGGCCACAGCAACCCAGACCAGACCAGCGCCTCCGTGGGAGCCAGGTGAGCGTTACAGACGGCCCTTCCCCACAGATAAAAGGTGGAGCACAAGACGCGCAAGGCAGACCGCACAACGTAAGAGCCAACTCAGCACGGCAGTTCAAGAGGAGGAGAAAGACGGCACAGACCGAGAGGGTGACGAGGAGTGAAGCGACCTTGCCCTTTCCGACTAAGTTCAGTGAAACCTCTGCAGAAGGAAGCATAAGTCAGCGAACAATAGCCGGCATGTATTGCAACAGATGTCAATGGTACACGAGAACCTCCTCTGTTGATTACCAAGCCGGGGAGAGACGCTTGTCTCTGTGGTACCAACCTTGACTCCAAGGAGAAATAAAGCCAAGCGGTTCATTGTTAGGGAGAATTCTCATTTCATGGCTAATTTCCCTTACCTAGTGAGTCCCTCAGCAGCTTTTCTGGATCTCTGGAGTTGTTTCTTTTCCACTTGGCAAGATTGTGAGCTTTTCACCACTCTTACCTGTATTTTGCTATGTGTTTTTACCTGTTTTTGTGATTGAGGGCTCTGGAGTACACCACTTCAGTAGCCCCCTTCTTTGTGTGTGTCACACAGCACCTTCTGTGCAGTGGCACAGGGTTGTCGTTCATACTTCCCACCGACTCCATTTCTGAGGTGACTACTGTCTCCCAGAAAAGGGTAAAGTTACCATTAACTTTACTTGGTCAAAAGTAACCACAGATCCAGTACACCCCATCTTACATGGAGTACTGGAAGGGTTAACCCTTAACTCTTTATCTGAACCTCCTAGAGCATTGTTTCACTCTTAACATTTATACATGGCTGGTGGCAGTGGTATCTACCCTACATTTCTACCATGGTTATCTGACATAACCGTGGTAATATTGTAGGCTACTGTGTTAGCCTCAAACTTAAAGCCGCTTGACCAAATCCTTTTTAGTTTGGCTCCGGTGTGGTTTATTCGCCATTTCTTTTTGTTAAACTCCTTCTTGTTTTTTACTTTGCGCGGCAAACTAGGTTCGCCTTCTTTGTTCACTGTCTTTTGGCGGGCTTCTACCTAGAAGCCCTCCTCAAGACGCCTGAGTGTCTAGGTGGGCTGAATGTGAGGGAGGGGTGTAGTCACCCCCTGCACAGGGTATCCTAGGAAACCCAAGTCACACTTTGTCATGATTGGCCAGAGTGGTTGTCCGGGCTGGACAACCCCCCTGCTGGGTGATTGACAGCCAGGCTGTGTGAATGGGGGTTTTTCACATAAAAGGCAGGTCTCTTGGGCTGGAAGTCAGACAGCCGCCACTGGAACTACAAGAAACCGACAAGAAGTGGTGGAGAGGTCGACAGCTGCAACTGCCCCGTACCGGTGAAGCCCTGCTGCAGTCCTGAGCTATCTACCCTTCAACGACTAAGAGGAGATCCAGTCCGGAGTCTTCTTCCCTTGAGCCTGGTGGGGATAACCAGCTCATCTTCTTCAGTCAGAGGTCGCCTTCGTGGTTGAAATCGCTGCACACTGCTTTAGTGGTCCGGATAGCCACCTGAAGACCCTCTTCTGTTTTTAAGGAGCGCACCTTTTATTCATTGTCGCTGCTGCCGGCCTCAACCCTGTGTGGTGCGGACCCCCTCATCCTCCTTCTTCGTGCTGAAGCTGCAGGAAAGCGTGGGTCTGCAGGAAACCAACAGGAACAACTGCCCTGGTACCAGCTTCGTTCTTTGAGAAAGGTACTGTGTCCTGTTTGAGGAATTTTGGGTGAAATCCCTATTACTCTACTTTAAGGCTTGTCCTTACTTTTCACTCTTTCTTATAACTTTTGCTTCCGAACATTGTCAATATCAAAGTACTCTTGGCAACGTTGAATCTCAAATTGTCCGACTGTGTGATCCTCGACAACAGGCAACCGGTGTCACTCGACTTTGGCTCCGGCCCTTTGACTCTTGAATTCCTGTCTGTGTGTTCTTCGATTCTGTCTGCCTGACCAACATATTGTCTATGATATTTACCCCCAACTCTCTCTGGGTATTTCGGGTGCTAAGTGTGTTTTTACCCCGGTAGCATTTCTTGCCGAGGATACGCATTTATCTAGTAGACCGAATTGTCAAAAGTTATCGCAATTGTATTCACGGTAACGTGTTCTGTTTCGTAACACCGGGCCATTCAAACACATGGTACTTACCTCGAATAATACTGTACAAAGTGAATTGGTTAGTTGTAGTATATTTTACGTGTGGTTTTTGAATTTATAGAAGTGTTGTGTTGATAACAAATGGTTTCAAAATAAATGTACTTATCTTTTTTACCTAAACCCCTGAGTCAGCGTTTGCTTGAGTCATAGTAATTGTGGTCCCTTTGTGTAATCTCTGCTACTGCTCATATACTCTTGAGATAAGGCTGGCTGCTCCACTACTGCTACCACTCTTACATAGTAGTACAGGCTTGTACCAAAGGTGAAACTTGTATTCCCACCTGTAGTCTTAATGATGTGTAGTGGTCCCTAAGGGCACTGCACAGGATTCTGCCTAACATTCATCACTGCCAGTGAGTCGAGGGGAGTATCGATATGAAACCGAACTGTGTTAAACTAAAAGCAGCCAACGGCTAATTGGAAATTTGAAAGATATGAATGTTAAAAGAGGGGGAAAACCAGCAACAGAGACGTCTAGCAACACATGGGTGCTCATGCAGAAAACTTTGGGTGATTACACGACAGTAGAAACTACTGTAACCAGAAGGCCTTGGGATAAGGCACGAAGGGATCAAAGTGGTCATACAGGGGTCTTGTAAAATCCTTTGTACCGTCAAAAGTCTTTGACCAGCAGATGATTGGGAAACTGAGGAAAATGAATCTCGCTTGATGAAATGAGCGAATGAACAGTGTGTTACAAAGATTAGCCACAGTGAGCCCAATCGAGGGAAGTCCCCACTGCATTGTTTGAAAAGATGTTAAGATTTGTGAAAGTAAGAAGTAGTGAAAGAACAGGGCCAAAGATTCAGGGTGAGAGGTCACACCAATCCTACATATTAAAACATACCGTAGTCACAAAAAATACATTTCTGAACTGAATGTATTTAATAGCATTTAACCAAGAATGGTGGGGATAGAGCTCCAAGGGGTGTTTACAATACAAATACATATAATCCATTAAACCAGAGCTGGATTTAAATGCAACAAACATATACACAAGAACTGCCATTATTTGTCATTACTTTCAATTGTGCAGTAAATGAACATAAACGTGGTTTCATGGACATTTAGAGAAAACAACAACAATGCTTAGACTATGCATTGTTTAGATGATGTAATCGTCGACACAACGATGTTTCGGCCTAAAAGGAGCTTTAAGATGCAGCTTTGTGGGCAGGCCTTCATCAGGACGTGTGATGGGGTAGTCCCGGGATCTCTATCTACAAATAACAAATGGAGTGTGATGAGTAAAGGAGTGACATTGAAATTAAAATGATGATTCAAAAAGCTCCCTAAGGATGCTACATTAAAACACAGAAGAAAAAAGCTCGACAACAGTGTCGCCTAGTTCTTACCAGTAGCTTATCCAGTGCATGGATGAGCAGTAATATCCATCATGGGTGTAGATATCTGGCCGGCAAAAAGTATGCCAATAAGGGAACAAATATGTACCTAGAACAAAATGATAGGATCTATAAGTTTCCTATACCAATCCTTGTCCCATGTCTCAGTTAATGGAAACATAGGGAAAAAAAACGTACCTCAGGCGGTAAGTAGTGTCTTCTATAGTAGAAATGGTGCAGACACCCACTATGCATAAATAATGTCTTCCCTGGTTCAGGTGGTGGAGACTCTCACTCTGCTTGACGACTGCTAAACCTGGCTGTCCATTTGTGACATGACCTGTGTGTTAATCAAAAAAATGCATGTCCGTGAGGTTTTGGCGGTGCGTGTAAGAATTCCAAACACCGCAGTTTGTTGTAAAAAATATATATGTCTCTGCCTAAGCAAATTACACTTATTGGGGCAAGGAAAGGAATTTCCCTAAGACTACGCACGGACAAAGTGTGTTTCATAACACTTACTTGAGAAGCGGATCTCTCTGCGTTTGTCTGGAGCTGCGCTGCACGAAGTTGCCGGCAAAGCGAGCAACGGAAATGCCAATAGCTATTTACTGATTATAGAAGTGTTTCCATTCCACAGAAACATTCAATCCTGTTTTCACGGTGTCTAAAACAGGATTGAATGTTTCTGTGGAATGGAAACACTTCTATAATCAGTAAATAGCTATTGGCATTTCCGTATTAGCTACACATTTACACTGAACTTTTGGGAGAGGTGGCGGCATCCCTACCCCCCTTTGTTGCCATCCCTGCGGACATACAGGGGCCTTGTTCTGTGAGGGCAGCTAAAAAACTGTATATCTCATTGGCCTCCTTGGACACCCATATCAAAGTTTTCCTGGGGGTCCCATAGGGTCTCTTACATTTTACGAGTAGTTATGTCTGTAAATTAGTACATCTGTTATTTGACCTCATCAGCTCTGAAACGCACGGCAAACGTCACAATAATGTTTGTCAATCTTTAATTGCACTGTTGAACATTGAGTCTTTCAATATGCGCCACCACCATGGTTTATGAAAAATGTATATCTTTGCACATTGTTGAGATGGATTTCTGAACTCTGTCCTGGAGGGGCAGAGGTTCAGAAGGCCAGCCTAGTTTCTTGGAACAGGGTAACCTCTGGACAAGCCAGACCAATCAGGTGTCATGATCTCTGCTTCCAAAAGATCAGGACTTGCCCAACTCCCTTGGAAGCAGACCCATAACCCCGGTTCCAAGTGCCAGCCAGTCCCAATTGGGACCTTTTGGACCCTGTCCTGGCGCCAGTGGCACCAGGCTCATAAAGATGCCCAGTCCCAGCGCTGGAAGCGCCGGGCTCATAATGCTTGGGTGGACTTACCTGCAGCAGACCATGCTGCTTACTTACCTGCCAGTTGAGCCCCTGATCCTCTTCTGTTTGGGACTACTTTTCCTGTTGGGTGGGGCAGGAGCCACTCCCTAGGTTCAGAACACTGGAACTCTTCTGGAAAGCTGGAACTCTTTTCTTACCTAGGCGAGGCTGTGGAAGGAGACACCTAAGCACTACAGGAGGCTATTTAAACCACACCCGATGGATGAATCTTGCTTTGCGTTATTCTGCATTCTCTGCAGCAGAACGCTCATCGTGTCTTCAGCTTCTGATCCTGGGCCTAAGGGAACAAAGGCTTATCATCCTGGAATCCAGCCTTCAGCAGCACCTGTAAAGACAAAGAAAGAACAGGTTAGCACTACGGTCTTCAGTGGCAGCGCATCTCTTACCTGGTCCATCGGCTGTCACCAACGCCTCGCGCTGCATTCCGGCATCTGAAACACAAAGGCTTACCTACTCTTCGCATGCTCCGGAGGTCTTCGCACTGCATTCCGGCATCTGAAAGACAAAAGCTTACCAGCTCTTCGCACGCTCCGGAGGTCTTCGGCGCTGCATCTGAAAGACAAAAGAAGGTGCTTTTAAAGACATTGGGCAACTTTATTACTCACGTGCCATTACTCCTTCCCACGCCGAATCCAGTGGGTATTCCAGCACCCTTCAGCTTCGCTAAAGCTCCGAACTTGTACCTGCAAGATAAAAGGGACAGTTAGTGCGCATCGTGAAGCAGGCTACAAGCGCTTACTTACGTGCTTCCAGGCGCTTCTATTCCTCACGCGGGTTCGATCCTCAATTCTCTTCAGCCCGCCATCCGCCATCGCCGGAACCCTGCAAAACAAGAGATATTATTACAAAAGACTTTTAAGACATTTGAAGTGCCCAGACCTTACCGTTTGTGCAGTTAACGACAGACAGCAGTCCTCTGAGGTCAAGAGGCCTGCACCCTTATCCAGTGAAGAAACTGGTTACGGCACCCTGCCCCGAGGCAGATGGAGAGCTCGGCGTTCACTTACCTAAGGTGAGGGCGTTAACCTTTGGGGTTCTACAGGAGAAGAGAAAGGGAAGAGGAGAGAGGCACCCAATAACCCCAGTTCATTAATCCCATATTTTCTATCTGCAGACATCTTACTCTTCGAGTCAGAAATACAGTGCACCGAGGTCCAGCCCAAAGAGCCAACCGTGTGTTACACATCACCTTTGATTATACGGCATTCACCCAGTCAAGACCGGCGCCTCTGCGGGAATCAGGTGAGCGTTACATCAGGGTAACGATCGCGGCGGTCAAGACTAGGTCTCAAGAGGGGTGAGAGTCACTGAAAGCCCGCAATGAGCACACAAAGCAAGGACACTTACAAATTACTCCAAGCAGGTGTTATATTAAAAATATATTACAAGGCCTTTGTAACATTGACCGTAGCGAGAAATCACAATAAAACTCAAGTAAACCAACACATACCAAACCAATACAATATATATATACAAATACAAATGAGTCTAACGAGTTAGACGCACGAAATGTGTAGACCACCTAGATGGGGAGGAAAACAGGCAGTGCGAATATTAATTAGACCCAGTCCGCCTTCCGAGGCACCTAACTAAAAGGAAGTCCGAGCCCTACGAAGAGTGGAGCCTTGTGCTCAAAAGTACCTGCACACGCTGGTGCCAACGGGCAAAAGGGGAGTCTCTTCGAGGGAATCAGGCAGTTTAGTTCGATGGACAAATGAAGATGAACAGAGCTCCGCGACTCAAGCGCAGCCTCCACTGGGGGCAGAAGCAGAGCGCGAGTACAGAAAGGCGTGCTGTTAGACACAGCGGGGAAAAGCGATGGGCTACTGCAGGAGGGCGACCAGTTCCTAGCGATGCTACTCACCGGTCCCTGATGCAGGCAGACCCAGGCTTCTCCACGTCAGTTTCAGTGCTGGCAGGTTCAGATACGAGCAGGGACGTCTCGGCGTCGTGTACATTCCGCAGCAGCAGAAGTTGAGTTGAGGATGTCCCAAATGCGGTGAACCCGCACAGTTTGTTACCGCAGCAGGGCAACGGAGCGGCTGTGTGTATTTCAGCCAAATGTACACTACTCACTTCAGACCTGGGAATGCCAAGTATACGAATCGTGTGAGAGTGACAAGGACTCGTAATACAACACAACCTGACGGCGGTTACAGAGCAAGACTCCTCGGTAGGCTGGTCAGTCTGCTGGATGGCCCAGAGACACTTCCGAAGGCTTATGTGCAGGAGATGGTGAAGATGCCGAGAATAGTTGTTCCCACTATTCCAAGGGGTCGAAGTACCAGTACAGGCCTTCTCGTTCGATCAGAGGTAGAAAGGGTTTCACAAAACGACAGCAGTGCAAAGGAGCAGTCCTTCAGCGGGTCACCAGCGATTCTTCGGTTCAGCCTTGTGGTTGCAGGATACTTGGCTACTGTATTCCTTTGTTCGTGAGAACTCAGGAGATCGACATGGTAGTGGCGTTTCCAGACCCCTCTTATCCACAGTTCCCTTTGCGCCAAAACGGAGGGGACCCAATGGGAGATCCACTCATAAAACACTCACACCATATATGGACCTATCACGGACCACGGGGGTCCCAGGCATTCACACCACCCTAGACTCTCTGGCACCCAGGATGTGTATTGGGACCAGACATCCCAGCCCGCATCCTGGAGGCACACACAAGGCCTGTAGAAGCCCGCGAAAGCATCTGTGTTTCACGGGAAAGTACATGCCCAAATAAGGAAGACCCTGGGTCGGCTCGACCTGGGGGAGGTGAAGGGGGCAAGACGGTCAGCGGACAGGACAAAGAGCCTCGTGGTCTGGCCATTTTGGGAGCCAGGCCACCATTTTGGGCTAAGCGCGAGAAACGCGCTTAAAACGCCAAAAGGAGCTCAAAAACACAAGAAACGATCACTGCCACCAATCCCGTCCGTGATTCACTTGCACCGTTCATTTACAATCCAAAGAGTGTATCTAGGGCCTGTAGAAGACTAGAGACCCAAGAGAGCAGTAACTTAGCTTACAGTGCCCTCTTGTGCCATGTTGTGTGAAAGCTGCAACATGATAAAGAAACTACGGAAAACACAGTTTCCCGGTACTGACTGACTTAAGGGCATGTCAGTTTCCCCGTAAGAATGGAGCCAAAGCCCAGAGGAGTGCGGCAGAAGGCTGCACTTCTCTGGCAAAGTCTAGATCATAGTGAAAACAACAGCAAAAAGTTTAGGGGTTGCCACATGGAAGGAAAATTACCCACAATTGAAGAAATCTTTCCTAACACACATCAAGGGATGTATCTTGGAACATGTGTTTTTCAATCATGTTCATATACTTGGGTCACTCTAATGTAAAACGGAAAAGGCAGCTACATGCGACATCCTTTTTCTGACATATTCAAATCAAAATCTTTTTAAGAAACTTTTACAATGTTGTCATAAGAAGCCTTTGATGTTAAGTGAGAACTGAGACATCAATTGGGAAAATACCGAATGTTGCCTTGAATGTTAAATTGTTTACACTTGTGCATTTCCAAGTACGACCTAACACACACAGAGCACCAATCAATCTGCACCGGAGACCGCTTTTTCTGCACACTATTCTGCATGTATACACTGCGGACTGGTAGGTATACCCAATCCCGGTGCACTCCTCGATGAGCATGCCGTTTATTTGAAACAGACGTTTTTTTACATTTCTTTTTGCATTTCTCTACATTTGGCCCCCGTCAGTATATATACTTGTCTCAGGTGCAGCTTTCACCTGGCTTGAACTCGCTTCGTTTAGCATACGCGCCCACGGCATGTTCTTTAAGATTTACTTTGTGCAACATTTTGGTTTTGCATGTCATTTACTGCCTACCCCTAAGGTCCGTCCCTCCACCTGCGTGGCAGCTGTCTATTTGTCATTGGTCAAATGACGCACCAGCAGGGGAGCGCCAAGGCTCATCCAATCAGGATGATGCGCGTATACGTTTACCCGGCATTCCCACAGCAACGGTTTCACTTTCTCGGCTGCTCTCTTTGCCGGCAACTTTGTGCAGCGCAGCTCCAGACAAATGCGGAGAGATCCGCTTCTCAAGTAAGTGTTATGAAACACACTTTGTCCGTGCCTAGTCTCAGGGAAATTCCTTTCCTTGCCCCAATAAGTTTAATTTGCTTAGGCAGAGACATATATATTTTTTACAACAAACTGCGGTGCTTGGAATTCTTACACGCACTGCCATAACCTCACGGACATGCATTTTTTTGACACACAGGTCATGTCACAAATGGACAGCCAGGTTTAGCAGTCGTCAAGCAGAGTGAGAGTCTCCAGCACCTCAACCAGGGAAGACATTATTTATGCATAGTGGGTGTCTGCACCATTTCTACTATAGAAGGCACTACTTACCGCCTGAGTAAGTTTTTTTCCCCTATGTTTCCATTAACTGAGACATGGGACACGGATTGGTATAGGAAACTTATAGATCCTATCATTTTGTTCTAGGTACATATTTGTTCCCTTATTGGCATTCTTTTTGCCCCCCCCCGATATCTACACCCATGATGGATATTACTGCTCATCCATGCACTGGATAAGCTACTGGTAAGAACTAGGCGACACTGTTGTGGAGCTTTTTTCTTCTGTGTTTTAATGTAGCATCCCTAGGGAGCTTTTTGAATCATCATTTTAATTTCAATGTCACTCCTTTACTCATCACACTCCATTTGTTATTTGTAGATAGAGATCCCGGGACTACCCCATCACACGTCCTGATGAAGGCCTGCCCACAAAGCTGCATCTTAAAGCTCCTTTTTAGGCCGAAACACTGTTGTGTCGATTACATCATCTAAACAATGCATAGTCTAAGCATTGTTGTTGTTTTCTCTAAATGTCCATGAAACCATGTTTATGTTCATTTTGTAGCTGCACAATTGAAAGTAATGACAAATTTTGGCAGTTTTTGTGTAAATGTTTGTTGCCTTTAAATCCAGCTCTGGTTTACTGGATTATACGTATTTGTATTGTATTGTAAACACCCCTGGGAGCTCTATCCCCACCATTCTTGGTTAAATGTTCTTAAATACATTCAGTATCTCACCCTGAATTTTTGGTTTTGTTTACTTAAGTACACCCACCTGGGTTTTTCAGGGCTCTGCCAGGTGCCCTTACATTGTATTGTGAATGAACAGGGGAAGTGAAGTGCCCCCTTGTCATTTGGGGTTCGAGCCCGGCCGAGGGAGATCCAGGGGTAAAAGGCCATCACCCAACGTTCACTGAGAAAGGAGCTGTTTTGATTTGTTGAAAGCAACTTGCGAGGGGTCAGCGCCCAGAAGAGGGGGACTTAGGGGTTAAGCCATCACCCAATCTATTTGCGGAACAGATCTTTGGGCCTCATTACAAGGTTGCAGGTCCGGAAACAATGGTGCCAGTAAGCTTGCCGGTACCGTTGTTTCCTGACCGGCAAACTATGAGTTCTGTGAGCAGGTGCCTTTCAGCCCACCAGGTCTGACCTGGAAGGCGGAACGGCACCTGCTCGCAGACCTTGACTGAAGCACCAGCACCATTCATGAATTGTTCCGGTGCATTCATCCTCCCCATTCCCATTGAGTCCAATAGGGAATTACCGGGACCGCCGAAGCTGTAATGCCCCATTAAGTCCCTATTGACGGGCGCCAGAAAAAAATGACTCCGGTGGCAGCCGTGCCGATATTTACCGGTACGGCTGCCACCGGACTCATAATGAGGCCCTTTGTTTTTGTTGCTAATATCAGGCCCTCAAAGGCGAGAGACTTTTATTGAAAAGAGACTTAACCATCGAAGAACCTGATAGCTGCTGAAGAACTGTCAGCACGTGCTGGGAAAGCTCGAGTGTGTGCTGTGCTCAGGAAATCCACCTTGTCCCGTGCTCAAAACGTGGGGAAGGGAGAACCCTGGTGATCACATCTTTACTTATTGTTTTTGAACACTTCTTTCTTTATTGAAACCCCGTCCCACACTCTTTTTGTAGTTAGCTGGAAGGAATTGGCAATCGTTTTTTTTTAGTATAGCCTTTTTACTTTGACAAGATGCCACAAGGACTGCATTATTTTTCATTTTGATGGTCGACGCTTGTTCCCATCTTAGATTTAGGTTTAGCTTAGGAGTTTTTCCATCCTGCATTTACAGTTTTATAAACACCCTTTAACTCTGATCACTTGTGTCAGTCTTTACTGTTGCCACCATGAGTTTGGTTTAGTTTAGTTTAGTTTAGTTTATTTATTTATATAGCGCAGCCAAACCCTAGGGTAGCAGGGCGCTTAGGCTTAGGCAAGTCATATGTTACATACAGTTGCACATACAGGGTGGGGTACAACATTCGAAGAAAACGTTACAGTACAGTGGACCATGTTACAAAGTGGTCTGAGAGTTTAGGAAAGTCCTAAATTACATATAGTTGCACAAATAAAGGTGGGGTACAACATTCGGAGAGAGAGTTACAGTACAATGGACCATGTTACAAAGTAGTCCGAGAAGAGGCAAGGTCCACTGGTAAGTGGACAGGTTACAGAGTGGTCAAATGCATTACTGTTGCATGAAGATCCTGGATTACCGGAGGCCGGTTTTTGCTAAGTGCCGATAATACTCTATTGGTGCGAGGAGAGTGGTTCCTTTACCTTGGCTCTGAATGACCAGAATGATGTGCCTGCTCTGATTGTCAAGTTCAGCGCGTTCCAGTGTTTCGCTGCTAATATAGGGAAGCTAGCTCCCCCTGATATTTTTAGATTAAACTTTGGGATGTTGAGCTGGTGTAAATACGGGGATCTGGTTGGTCTTGTGGAACTGTGTCTAATACATTTGTCTGAAAGATAATGAGGGGCTTTCAGATAGAGGCATTTGTGTGTGATGACAAGTGATCGGAGTTTAATCCTCTTGTGGATGGGGAGCCAGTGCGACTCTTTTCTGACGGTAGAAATGTGGGCCCTGCGGGGGAGATTATGTGCACATCTGAGGGTGTTATTTTGTAATGTCTGTAGTCTGTTCAGGTTGTGGTTGATTGTGCCAAGGAAGAGTGTGTTGCAGTAATCGGGTTTGGACAATATAAGTGCCCTGGCCAAGGTGAGGCAACTACTGGTGGATAAAAATGGTCGGCACGTGTTGATAAGCTTGCTAGTGTATGCTGTGGATGAGATGGTGGCGTTGATTTGTTTTTTGAGAGAAAGTGTGGAGTCAAGGTACACACCCAATGTTTTAACTTCTTTAGATACTTTTATGATGTTGCCATCAATGATAAAGGATTGGTATCTAGGGTCTGATTTGTTAAGTCGGGCCTGGGATCTGACAATAAGCAGTTCTGTCTTATCATCGTTTAAGCAGAGACTGTGGGTGGCCATCCATGCTTGGATTTCTAGGTAGATCTCGTTCAGCTTTGCAACATCCTCCTCATAGTCCCCCGTGAGTGCAGTGAGGATCTGTGTGTCGTCAAATTCCTTACATATGGTGTCAGGCATGGGATGTGACTCAATTGAAACTAATTGGGGAACCCTACAATTTCAAAAACGTAGTCAGAGAGCCTCTAGTCCTTCCATCGCCACCAAGGAATCAATACGGTTTGATATCTATAGCATTAAGGAAGATACCATTCCCCCTGGGAAAAGAAGAATGATTCCTACAGACTTGGTTTTGATAGCCCCACTGGGGTGTTACATTCAATTGGCCCCAAAATCTGGTCTAGCATGGAAGTTTGGGATAGACGTCTTAGCAGGCGTTATTGATCCCAACTTTAGGGGAGATGTAAAGGTTCTCTTACAAAACCATGCAGGGATCCCTTTTTAGGTGTTAGGCAGAAACTTGTGCAGTTCCCTTAGGGACCACTGCAAAAAGTTTAAGACTACAGGTGTTAGCAGTAAACCCAATTGGTAGCAGTCTGTACCACCCAGATTTACCTGGTAGCTGTGGCTGAGCAGTCATACTTCTCTCAAGAAGAGTTAGGCAGTATATAGAGTATACACATTAGGTACAAAAATACAGTAGCACAAGCAAACACTGACCAGAGCTTTGGTATAAAAGTATATAATTATTTATTTAAAAACACACTTGTAAAAATACACTGGCACTAATATGTCAAGCAAGTTCAAACACAGTCACTAGAAATATATACACCTCCCTAATTAATTATTCGACAAGCCTAGGTTAGTACACCACTTGTTTAGCAAAGCAGAGGTGAGCGTGTAACCATATATGGCACTCCAATAATGATTTAAAAAGGGAGAGAAAAAGCAGAAATAGGAAAACACACAATACCAACACTTTTAAAGAACCACAGCAAGTCAAGAAAGGCAGGGTCTACTGTAGAGCAAAGGTTCATAGGCCAGGCCCACTCTTGGAGAGAGCAAGGCGGAATGTGCCCAAGATCACACAGTTCAAGTACACTTTAAATGTCTTTGCAGATAGTTCCAAAAGGAGTTAGATCAGTTCAGAAAAGTTAGTTAACAGGTCCGAGGTCACCCCCAGGATAGAGAGTCAAGGATTTATGGGACACCTTGAACAGTCTGTTGCAAGGGAGACCAGGCGGGACACAGTACCTGAAATGATGAGAAAGCTCCAGCAGGTGCAAGTTGGAGCTTCATCCAGGGGAAGAGAAGATCTCGACGTGGAGGAAAGCTGAAGGTAGTTGCACTGCCAGGGAAGAAACCAGCCGCAGAGTTTCCCGGTTAAAAGGTACTACTCTTTTATTCGCGGTAGTGGTGAAGCGTGGCTATCCGGCTGCCGGGGTGCTTGGCACGAGCTATTCGACCACAAGACGATCCAGGAAGGTGAAAAAGGAGAACTGGTTAACCCCACCAGCTCAAAGGAAGAAGACTCTCCTGGAGGAAGATCTTCTCTGTCGTTGGGAAGTGGCGAGTTTGGTTCAGCAGGGCTCCACCGGTGGTGTTGTCGTTGCAGGTCGGCTCAGCTTCTCCCTCTTCGGATTCTTTAGTTCCTGTGGATTCAAACATGTTAAGCGGGGAGCTCACTCAGTCCAGGGTGCCTATTCCCTCAGAGGCAACTCAGTCCAGGGTGCCTATTCCCTCCTCCCACACATCCTGTAGACCCAGACAGAGTGGCACCACTTTTGGAGGCTTCTGTGCAGAAGCCTGCCAAAAGTGGAACAAAAGGCTCGACTTGGGTTGCAGTTACAGAGGCGAACACAAACGGCATTTTAAAACCGAGTCCTGGCAAAAAGACCCAACCGGGGAATTAATATTAAATAACCCGGCGGTATCTTTAACATTGCACCAAAAAAGTGGTGCGTTTAAAATGAATGGGAAAATCCCATAGGAAATATTCTGGTGGAATATTTTGCGTGGTATCCACTGCCACCAGCCAGAAACTCGACAAGGGGGGACTGGACAGTGCCCCCTTGGAAAACAGACCCAGGGGCAATCTAATTACCCCTACCAGTACTTCCACAATATGATGGTTTGTACTGCTTCTGTTCACAATTTGAGGCTAGTAAAGCCAATGGTGTCTTTACATGCCCTGGGAGACAGTAGTCAGTCCCAGGGTATGGAGTCTCTGTTTGGGGGTCACTATGACAACCCAGTATTACTGCACTGAGGGTGCTGTGTAACACACATACCAAAAACACATGAAGCCCTATGGAGTAAAAGACCACATAGCCCATAAAACACATTACATAGTCAAAGGACATTCTCAAATCATGCCTAAGAGTGGGAGAAAAAGAGTCTCACTCTTAGCAGGAGAAAAAAATAAACCCCCAAAATCCAGCAAAGCTGCTGGGGGACTCACTAGGTTTGGGAAATTAGCCTATACAGAGAATTCTCCCTAACATTAGGTATGTCAGGGAGATCAAATTGCCCAAGGGATTTTGGAAAGAGCTCTATTTCCTCAGTTTAAAAAAAGTTAACCAGATAAAACAGAAAGAGGTAACTTAGGCTTTGGGGAATCTGATAAATCAATTAACATCGAAGAAAGGAAGGGAGATGAACCTACCATCTACCCAGACCAAGCCTTCGCCCAGCGAAATGATCCAGTTCTCGCTGAGGTGTTTTTACAGACAATTCAGAAGAAAAAGGCTTACAGAAGGGGAGTCCCTTTTTCTTTCTAAAACAAGGATTGCTTTACATACAAAGAAACCTCCCCACAGGGTATGGTATAAACACAATTAGTAATTCCCAAAAGCCACTGAAAGGTTGTACTGGAAAACGTGCATTCCCACCTTACTGGGGGGCATTTAGGACAATCTAAAAACCCAGGCGCATATTGGTGGAAATTTTAACTGGCCAGGTATCCACGCCGATGTACAAACTTTCATACAGACATGCGAAATATGTAAAAAGAACAGCACGTACATCCCATCACATGCCCCTCTGAATCCATTGCTGATTATAGAAATCCCCTTTTCAAGAATTGATATGTACATAATTGGACCGCTTGCAACCTCCAGATAAGGCAATAAATATGTCCTTGTGATCGTGGATTATGCAACCCGATATCCTGAGGCCTTTCCCATGCGAAATAATACCACCGAGCTGATACTTAAACATCTTCTACTATATTTCTCCAGGGTCGCTTTCCCAAGGAAATACTAACAGACCAGGGCTCGAATTTTATGAATAAGCTTATGGCTGAAGTCAAAGAGCTACTCCACATTACCACCTTGCAAACTTCTGTGTACCATTCCCAAACCGATGGCTTGATAGAAAGATTCAATAAAACCTTAAAAAGAATTCTCTGAAAACTGGTAAACACGGACGGGAAAGACTGGGAACGAATGATCCCATGGACACTATTTGCGGTGAGAAAAACCCCCCAAGCTTCCACAGGTTTCTCTCCATTTCAATT
This sequence comes from Ambystoma mexicanum, assembly GCF_040938575.1. Classification (NCBI taxonomy): domain Eukaryota; kingdom Metazoa; phylum Chordata; class Amphibia; order Caudata; family Ambystomatidae; genus Ambystoma; species Ambystoma mexicanum. The sequence goes on along the minus strand of NC_090924.1, from coordinate 539,410,328 downwards.
GCTCTAAGGAAGAGAGCCGAGAGATGTCCTGGACATGCTCCGGGAAACCTGGGAAGAATGAGAGGAGGCCCCTATTCCCATCTCGCAAACGGCCACCCGAATGCAAGAACATATGAAGTTGGTCCGAGACTTAGTTTGTACTACTATGAACAAAACCCAAAGTCAACAAAAGGCCACATATGATAAGAAAGTGAATTTAAGATCATTCTCCATAGGACAGAAAGTGCTGGTCCTCTTACCAACCTCAGATAACAAGCTGGTCTCTAAATGTCACATACCTTTTGAAATAGTAGAAAGAAAGGGAACATGTACTTATAGAGTAGCCCAACCAGATAGAAAACAGAAAATCCAATTATATCACGTAATTCTCTTGGAAGAGTGGAAAGAGAACCTGTCAACCACCCATGCCAAAGTACTAGCCTGTCTGGTTCCCGAAGATATAGATAACTTTGATCCAATTTCTTCTGAGCTATCTCCTCAACACCAACAAGACCTAAAGGATGTAATAATCTCATTTTCCAATGTATTCTCGGAAAAGCCAGGAAGAGTCAAAGGTACATACCACTATATAAGAACACCCTAAGGTAAAGTGGTACACTTAAAACCATATCGATCAAGGAAGTCAACAGAATGTTGAAAGCCAACATTATTGAGACATCCTCAAGTCCATGGTCCTCGCCTATCGTACTGATCACTAAACCTTACCATTCCTGGAGATTCTGTATTGACTTCCGTCAAGTTAAAGCCATATCGGACTTCGATGCGTATCCCATGCTACGCATCGACAACCTAATTGATAAACTTGGTTCAGCCATCTTTCTATCTACCCTAGATTTAAATAAGGGGTACTGGCAAGTTCCTGTATATGGACCAGATAAGGAAAAGACTGCGTTTTCAACACCGCCAGGAATTCCAATTTAAAGTCCTACCTTTCGTTCTACACAGTGCGCTAGCCACTTCCCAACGCTTCATGGATCAAATCCTACAACCCTATTCTGATTTTTATGGAGCTTATATTGACGATATTGGCATTTATAAAAAGACTTGGGAGGACCATCTCTTCCATCTTTATACCATCATGAAAGTCCTCAGAAACGCTGGCCTAACTGCTAATCCAGCTAAGTGCAGATTGGACCAATCAGCCGTAAAATATCTTGGCTTCTTCTTAGGGAACGGGAATCTACAACCACAACATGAGAAGGTAAAAGCCGCCTTAGATAAACCAACTCCCAAGACCAAAAGAGATCTTGGAGCTTTTCTCTGGTTAATAGGATACGACCGAAGGTTTATCTCCAACTTTTCCGACAAAACAGCCCGGCTGACAGATAAACCTAAGAATGCCGAACACCAGAAACATCATTGGAATGACGAGGATGACCTATGTAATAAGGTGTGCAGTCATAACATTGAATTAATAAAGTCAAATTACAATAATGTCGAAAAATAAAATCCGAAAACAAAAAAATCGAATTTCTTATTTTTTTATTTATATGTGTTTTTTGGGTTCTGCGTGTAAAAAAAGGGGGGGAACCCCCCATTTCGAATTAAAAACGTAATAAAAGAGAAACTCGATTTTTTTTTTTTTGAACAGGTAGTCTACTTCTCTAAGGAGTGTGCCCTGCAGACCGATGCCTCCCTTACAGGGTTAGGAGCCGTCCTATCCCAGGTTTGCGATGGATTAGAACATCCCATATTATTCACCAGCCGCAAGCTGTTCCCACAGAGGAAAAATTACTCTATGCTGGAACTGGAGGCCCTGTCCATCAAGTGGGCCATTATCCTTCTTAGGTACTACCTATTGGGACGAAAGTTCACACTTGTTACAGACCACTCACCCCTAGTTTGGATTACCCAACGCAAAGACTCCAACCCTAGGGTCATGCAATGGTTTCTAGGCCTACAACCCTATTGTTTCACTGTGGAACACCGAAAAGGAAAAAACCAGGGAAATGTAGATTTGCTTTCCTGGTTCCACTGTGAAACAAATGTGGCTACATCGCATAGAGGAACGGTATGTGAGAAACCTGAAGGTGTAAACACGGATCTGTAATCCAGGTGGCCAGGACACGGCCATCGCTATTGAATCCAGTTCCTGGGGCTTGACTAGTGAGGGAGGATCACCTGGATGGGGGGTCCTTGGGAAGTGGGAGTGGGGCACTGACAGGTGAGTCACGGTATCCCCCTACTTGCGACACGTTTTCCCCATCCTACCACGTAGGATATTCCAAAACACTGCCCCCCCTTTACTCACACGAACACTTTCACACAACACGAAAGCCAACGAACTAACACCAGAGCCACCTGTCATGTCCCAATACAAGGGTCAGGCAAAGTCAGGCAATTGACCAGAATCACACACACCTGATGGCCCTTTCCCTTCCCCAGAGGGATAAAAGGTAGAGCACACAAGCACAAGACTAGCCAGGCAGATTGTACGATGTAAGAGCTAACTCAGCACGGCAGTTCAAGAGGAGGAGACCAGGAGAGAAGCGACCTTGCCCTTTCCGACTAAGGCCAGTGAAACCTCAGCAGAAGGAAGCGTAAGTCCACGAACAATAGCCAGCGTGTATTGGAACAGATGTCAATGGTACACAAGACCCTTCTCTGCTAATTACGAAGCCAGGGAGGGACGCTTGTCTCTGCGGTACCAACCTTGACTCCAAGGAGAAAGAAAGAAACGCAGTTCATCACCGCCGGTGAGTCGAGTGGAGTAACGATATGAAACCAAGCTGTTTTAAACTAAAAGTAGCCAACAGCTAATTGGAACTTTGAAAGATAAGAATGTTAAGAGGGAGAAACCAGCAACAGAGAAGTCCGGCACCACGTGGGTGCTCATGCAGGAAACTCTGGCCGATTACCCGACGGTAGAAACTGCCATAACCATAAGGCCTTGGGATAAGGCAAGAAGAAGTCAAAGTGGTCACACAGGGGTCTTGTAAAATCCTCTGTACCGTCGAAAGTCTTTGACCGGCAGATGATTGGGAAACTGAGGAAAATGAATCCTGCTTGATGAAATGAGTGTATGAACAGTGTGTTATAAAGGTTAGCAAGAGTGAGCCCAATCAAGGAAAGTCCACAATGTTTGAAAAGACATTAAGATTTGTGAAAGTAAGAAGTAGTGAAAGACCAGGGGAAGTGAAGTGCTCCCTTGCAATTTGGGGTCCAAACGCGGCCGGGGGAGATCCAGGGGTGAAAAGTCATCACCCAAAGTGCACTGAGAAAGGAACTGATTTGATTTGTTGAAAGCGACTTACGAGGGGTCAGCTCCCAGAAGAGGGGGACTTAGGGGTGAAGCCATCACCCAAAGTATTTGTGAAACAGAACTTTGTGTTTGTTGAGAATATCAGGCCCTCGAAGGCAAGAGACTTAACTATCGAGAACCTGATAGCTGCTGAAGAACTGTCGGCTCATGCTGGGAAAGCTTGAGTGTGTGCTGTGCTCAGGAAATCTGCATTCTCACATGCTCAGAACCTGGGGAAGGGAGAACCCTGGGAATCACATACTGACTTATTATTTGTGAACACTTCTTTCTTTATTGAAAGCCTATTCCACACTCTCTCTGTAATTAGCTGTAAGGAATTGGCAATAGATGTTTTTAGTATATGCTTTTTACTTTGACAAGACACCACAAGGACTGCCTTATTTTTCATTTCGGTGGTCGATGCTTGCTCACATCTTAGATTTAGGTTTAGCTTAGGCGTATTTCCATCCTGCATTTACAGTTTAATAAACACCCTTGAACTGTGATCACTTGTCTGTCTTTACTGTTGCCACCTTGAGTTCCTTACAGTAGGCATTAATGGATTTCGTACCGGCCTCAGCAAGTTGTCTAGCACCACCCACCATGCAAGATACTGAGCCACTTGATCCGAAACCTGCAAGGGGTCCGATGTGTGGCCCTGAAACTGCGACTATTGGCAATGGAGAAGCCACTGAAACAATCGCATGAGGAGCCTTGCCGCCGGCACCACTAGGATGCAGGAGGCCATGAGGCCTAAGGCACAGGAAGGCTGAGGGCCAGGACTTGTCTCTGGGATTGGAGGACATTGACCAGTCAAAGAATGTTCTCTACTCGATCTTCGGCCAGGAAAGGCCCTGAGCAGGCGAGTGTCCAAGACCGCACCGCTAAATCGGAGTGACTGGGACTGCGAAACCTGAGACTTTTTGAAGTTCACGGAGAGGTCCAGGCTCTGCAATACAGTGCATATGCTGTGAAGGTGCACTGACACTAAATCGGGGGATCTAGCTTGGACGAGCCAGTCTTCCAGGTAGCGAAAGGCATGAATGTCCTTCCTCCTGAGGTGAGCCGCCACCACTGCTAGCAGCTTGGTTAAAACCCTGGAGCCAAAGAAAGCCTGAATGGCAAGATCTTGACATGTGCTCAAGTAGTGCAATCTAGTTTGTAACCTGGTTGGATTGAATGTACTTAAGCGTTCCCAATCCACCCACAAGGGATAGATCCTGGGATTGCCAAATCATGTCCTGTCTATGCAGCCAAGCCCAAATTGACTGTGTAACAAAGTGCAATTCACACTCTGGGAAGGGCACCACTCTGCCAGTTAGGTGGCTGTAAACACGGGAACGAACTGCCAGTATCCCGCCAGCCACCTATCCCTTTTCCTGGGTGATGCCATTTTGTTTTATGGCTCTGTTGTACGTTGGCCCACACATCATTCAACCTCCCAAACTCACCCCATTTGCTGGCATGAGGCTACCAGCCCCCATGCTCCTATCACGTTGTGCGACCATGGAAATAGAAAATGGGACTTAGTCCCTTTTCTATTCACTATGGCAGCAAGTATTGTTTTATTTTTTGACAGATTTTGCTCATGCAATATGCATGGAGCCCATCTCCTGCCCCCCAAAGAAATCCTTACAACTATTTGCACCTCAGACTGACCCATGTAATGGAGCCATGTAACTGGCCCTGTGCAACCCCCCCACCCCCTCCCAACCTACTCCGTGACATTCAGTGATAGCTTAATTCAGGGGCCTGGGCTAAGAGACGAGGAAAAGTGACTGGTGCAGCCAGAGTGCCACACCTGTGTGGGCATGGTGCTCAGAATAAAGCTGAGTACTCACAGCCAAATTGTTATGCAGGATATTTTCCCACCACATTATGTAAACCAGACCCCAAAACCGTAGACCAAATGTTGTTTCAAAGACCATATCCCAGAAATTATTCAGATTTCGTTGCTGCTAACTACTGTAACAAAGCTAAGAGGTGGTGGAGTAAAATCCTGTTTTTTCTTTGTTACTCGTTCGTCAATCAAATCTACAATTCTACGTATTAATGCTTTTCTATTTCTTAGATTTTGACTGAAACAATTACGACCCGCATGTTGAAGCTCATAAATGCTACAGAGACTCCACTGTTCTTCCGGCTTCTTCTGTCTAGACCATTCACCGTGTCTGGATTTGAACCGAACAAGAGTCTGAAAACGTCACATAGCGATCGAGATGAACAAGGGCAACTTGTACTTTACCCTCAGCAAAACATGATGGTATGTATAATTACAAGAGCGTTTAAGTAAGCAAGCTTATAGTGACGTATAAAGTTGTATTTGTGCAGGGTTCAAGTCCTAAAAAATAAAAAGTGGGGGACTCTGGCAAGCACTGGGAAGTGACGTCACGGAACGACAATGTGAAATATGCAAACTTCATTCAGGCTTGTATTTATTTATTTATGTATTTATTTCAGGTTTTGGAGGGTACCTTAACTGTCTACTCGGGCATTCTACCATGGAGCATACCTACAAACTCGAATGTCGAACCCTCTCTGCACTTCCAACTAAACTTGTAACATTTTTTTTTGTTTTTTTAAAATTAAAATTGGCTTTAGTTTGAAAACAAACTTTTACAACATACAAAAAAAGAAGAAATTAATATCAACATTATAACCTCAATTCATCACTTATCTTACTCTACAATTCAAAGGTTACCAGACATTTTGTTGAAAAAAAATGGTCGACAGGACATTTGGTCGAAACCATTTGGTCGAAAACCAAATGGTCGAATTTTATTTTAATGTTTTTTTCACTTTTTTTTTTTGGGAGGGGATTACTCCTCTTTGCACTCTAACACAAGAAGAGTGTGATGCAACCCAGACTGCATTCTTTAACAAAATTACAAAGGCCAGGGACATTATAGCAAAATCTCAAGCCATTGGAAAGACGCAAATATCATCTCCCCCTCAGGAAATAACCCACTCCTCAGCCCCATTTAAGTTCACACAAATTACCACCAGTGACATGATAAAAGTGCTATCCACCATGAAACCCACAATGCTGTAACACCATTGGTTAAGAAACCGAACCTGGATCAGAGGAACCCTAACAACCTTATACCCATAACCAATTATAATTTAATTCTTAAAATAATGGATAAGCTTGCTACAATGCAACTCCAAGCCCATGTAGAAGATTCAGAGTCCCCACACTACCAACAATCAGATTTCCGCCCATAGCACAGAGACCGCTATGTTAGACCTGCAGACCAAAATGCTTAACATCATAGATGAGGGGAAAGCCGGCCTTCTCATTCCTCTGGATCTAAGCGCCACGTTCGATCTGCTAGGCCATAACTTACTCAAGACAGCCCTGAAGAAAACGGCAAACTGCTCAGATGAAGCTATAGGATGGATAATGTTCTTTCTTCAAAATAGTACGTCCAGAGTCCACTGGGGAGACATGTTCTCCCTAGAAAAAGAAATCAACTGCAGGGTTCCGCAGGGAGCTAGTATGTCCCCTCTCCTATTCAATCTGTATCTGAGATTTCTTTGTACAGTTCTGGATAACATCAACACATTTTTTACCAACTATGCTGATGATACTCAGCTGGTGATTGAACTATGCGGAGACTACCAGAAAGACAATGAGCGACTATCCATGGTATACAACACTGTAGAACAGTGGATGGACACGTATTGGATGTGCCTTAATGGCAAAAAAACGAGTTAATGGTCTTTGGATCACACTCGGCCACAACAAAGCGCCATACATCCTATAGCGCTTTCTTGATAAAGGACACACAAATTCAAGTCCTGGGTAAGATCAAAACCCTTGGCGTGATGCTGAAACCATCACTCGGGTCTGAAGCCCAAACCCAATATGTAAACAAAACATGTTCATACCATTTGAGACTGCTAAAAGCCATTAAACCCTATTTATCAGAGGATAATTCCGCTACCATCGCAAGAGCTACCATTTTGTCGCGCCTTAACTACGGCAACGCCCTCATTTTAGGATCCAATCAACAATGCCTTCATAGCTACCAAGTTGTAAAAAACAATGCAGTAAGAATCATCAAACAGAAAACTAGAACCCAGCATATTAGTGAAGCAAGGAAAGAATTACACCGGTTAAAAGTTGAAGAAAGAGTCAAATTTAAGTCTTTGACATTGGATCTATGGAAAAGGCCCATCATACCTTAAATCCAAACTCACACTATATGTGTCCAACAGAAAGCTGAGATCGGCCGATCAAGGCATGATTGCAGTGGCCGCCCACAAGTGCAAAAATGGAGCAGGAAAGTCCTTCACTGTTACAGTGGCTGGCCTCTGGAACAATCTCCCTGCTCATTTAAGAATGGAAACAAACTACTTGAGTTTTCGCAAATTATTGAAAACCCACATCTTCAACTAAAAGTCATATTGTGACTCACTGCCTGTCCACCCGTCATCTACTGTCTTGTGCCTATTTGCTCTAACACCTGTCTCTCTGTGTCCTTGTCTCTGCGCCCGAAGCTTGCGAGCTACCGGTGCAATACAAATTAATAAATACATAACATAAATAAAGTAATGCGATAAGTTGCAGTAGCCTTTGTGAAAAGCCCATAACCAATCATTTTGACCAAAGTATTTCACATATAACTGAATCGAAGGTGCAGGCAAGAACCAAAGCTGCCAGATAGACCGGCCACAATTGACTTGTTTGGATTTAGCCAAAATATGGGCAACCATGGTGGCGTTTAAAGAGGTACCCATGTGTTTTCAAAATCCTACTTGGTGCCTAAAGTAGATATTATGTTAAAAAATAAAGGACTCAAGGGGTTTCAGCAACAAAATGGTGAAAACTTTTGGCAGAGATGTCCATTAAGGCAATGGGCCTAAAATTAGCAGGCTCATACGGATCCCCTTTTTTAAAAATGGGAATGATTGAATTCAACCAAGATATTGGAATCGTATTAGATCGTAAAATGTTGTAAAACATTGTCAGGAGAATAGCAGCCCAAAAATGGGAGTCAGATTTAAGAATACACAACGGTATCCCATCTGGCCCAGCCGCTTTCGAAAATTTTAAACTCTGTATCGCTGATATAATTTGCTCTAATGAAAACGATATTAGCTTAGGACAATTCAGAGATCTAATTCCGGAATTAAATGCCGAAAAAAGGCGAGGTAAAGTAAACTTGGTACTAATATACTTCTGCCAGCACACAGATGACACCGAAGCTACTAGTTCACCTTGCGCAGAATCTTTCTTCTCATTTAGCATGTCCCAAATGTTGCAAGTTGATTTCGATATTTGATACAGATCGCATGTTTGGCATATCGATATGCCTGATCACCTGTTTTCTGCTGAATAAGGGCCCTCAAACTACTGTTTTTTTTCCTTCAAAACATTTTCATTTTCATAGTACAATCAAGGTTTCTACACATTAACTTCATGGTAGCTTCAACACTTAGTATTTTCTTGTATCGATGTATCAGTCTCAAGGTAGAACCAGACAGAGTCCGAGGCTGAGCGTTCATATTGTTCGTTTCGATACAAGTTCTAACTGTCCCCAACTTTGAGCCTCCCATTCCCCCCCACCCTATTATAGTTCAGTCTCTGCATTATTTGGTTGAGTTGAAGTCGAGAGATGTTCCTACTCGAGGCATTAAATGGTTACTTTCTTGTTTACACTTTTAGACCCATAAGCTTTCTAGTTCAGGATTGATCTCAGTAATGTTGGTCTGTAATGATGGGCTTCCCTGTCCCTGACGAACTCCATGAATGGCTCCCATGTCGCTAGAACTTTCTGGTCTTTGCCTTCCCTCAGTGCCCCCACTGTTTCCATGGCCAGTACGTTCCAAATGTTCACCCACCAGCATGCAATTATAGGGCCTTCTACATTTTTCCACCCTTGGGCTAGGGTCATCCTTGCTGCCATTAATAGTTGGCTGATAAGAGTAGCAGTATTCCCTGTTGCTGCATAAACTCCCTCCACCACCCAGCAGTTCCACTATAGCTGCGCTTTAGGGCACGTCCACCACATATGGTATAGGTCCCCTCTGTAGTGGAGGGGAGTTGGAAGTTTACAAGGATCATTTTGATAAAGGTGGGGTCGCAGCCAAATTTCTCTAAGACCAATTTCAAATATATCCAATCCAAGCTGTCCAAGGCGCGGAATGTTTGCCCCATCCTGATTCCTATGTCAATAATATCTATCGCTCGCCTGACATTATCCTGAGTGTGTTGTCCTATTATGAATCCCGCTTGATCTTCATGGATTATCTTGGGCAACACTTTCATCAAGTTGGCAGGATTTTGGCATATAACTTGGCATCGCTATTTAGCAATGATATTGGGCGGATGCTTGTGCAATCTGTGGGGTCCTTAACATGCTTTAGTATTTATACCGTGATTGATCTCCCCATGTCCGGAGTGACTGTGCCCTTTTCCCTGATGTGATTGAAGAGTTTACTCAGTGGTCCCAGGAGTTGGCTCCGGAACGTTTTGTAGTAGCCATTCCCCAATCTGTCTGGACCCGGGGTCTTGTTTGGAGGTAGGTGTGTTATAGCGTTGCTTATCTCTTGTGCTTTTATGGGGGCCTGCAGGGTAGCACTGTCTTCTTCAGTGATCTGGGGCAGGGTGAATGTCGACATATAGTGCATTTGATTTTGGAGGCGACGATCCTCCCTTTGCAGGAGGTCCTGATGGAATGTTCCCATTATCTTTAGTTTATCTTCCTGCGATGTGCAGAGCTCCCCTTTTTGCTTTCTAAGGTGCACTATATAGTTGTGAGCCCTTTGTTTACGCCGCTTGGCCTCTAGGAATCTATTGGCCTTACCCCTTTGGGCGTAGTAGGACTGTTTGGTGCGTAGTAGGGAATGTGCCGTGCGATCCGCCATGTGGACTTCTAGCTGGGCTTTTACTTTGCCGAGGTTTCTCCACATTTTGGGTGATTGCCTGGCTTTGTGTTATGTCTCAGCTTCCCGCAATTCTACTTCAAGTTTCTTCCGCAGGAGCCTTCTTTCTTGCATGTGTGCTGAGGTTTGTGAAATTAATTGCCCCCTGATCACTACTTTCCCTGCATCCCAGATCACCCCCCAGTCTGTTTCACCGTTATCATTTTCTTGGAAATAGTTATTCAATGTTTCCTCCATGTGTGCCCTGAGTGCGATATCTTTCAATATCATCTCCTTCAGTTTCCAGTGTCTGCGGCCTGTGATTATGTGTTTCCTCCGCACTATTTGCACCAGGACCGGCGTGTGATCGGAGAGGTATTTGGGTTCTGTTTGTACTTTATCTACTTGAGGTACCAAGGTGGCCGACACTAAAATCATGTCGATTCTTGAATATCCCCTGTGGGCTGCCGAGTAGTGGGTAAATTCTCTTTCTTGTTAATGGAAGAATCTCCAGGTTTCTACCACCCCCAGTTCCCTAAAGAGCTTACCCAGTGTTCGCCTATTCCTACTGTCTGCGGGAGTGGGTGGGAGTATCTTGTCAAGGGTCGGGTCCATCATGCAGTTGAAGTCTGCACCAATCACTATTTGACCCTCACACAATTCTCCTAGTTTATGCAGAATTTCCCCCAGGTATATATCTTGTTTCTCATTTGGGGCATAGATCGCAATTAGGGTATGCATTTGTTCATCTAACATGCCCTTGAGGAGCATGTATCTGCCCTCATCGTATGTATGGCCCTTTTCTTAAATATCACATTGGCCCCTAGTAAGATGGCCACTCCTTTGGTTTTCTTTCCCCCGGAGGCAAAGAATAGTTTAGGGAAAGCTCTGTGGGCCATCCTTTTTTCGTCTACCGGGAGTAAATGAGTTTCCTGAAGGAAGGCTATTGAGTCTTGGAGTTCTGCTAGTCTTAGGATGGAGCATATCTTTAAAGGGGAATTTAGACCCTGTACATTCAGGGTTATAATATTCAGGTCAGACATCCCTCCCTCACGTGCCCCCATCCCCTTAAGCGGTCGTTATGCCTCCTTCCATCATGCACGTTATGGTTCCTCCCACTGCGCAGTATATACTGTGTAACTTTCCCATTTAACCGTACCTTAGCATCAACTGTTCCCCCAAAAACCTCCCTCCCCACTTCCCCCCATCCTTACTCTTTCCCCTTTCCATTGGACTGAGGCGTCCTAGCACCTCCCTCGGGTTCCTACCGGGGCGTTGGGTCCTGTGTGTTTCCCAAACTCTTCCCTGCCAGGACATGTGTATATCCTGAAGTTCGATTCCGGTGGATCTGTCTCACCCTGGCCCTGCTCGGGAGGGCTCTCTTCGTCTCTCAGGCTTTTTATAGATCTCTTCTATAAACCCCAATCATATATTGTCTAACGTGATGTTCCTTCATCTGTCCTCATTTTGGTCTGGGTGCCCTCAGGTTGGTCTTCTTGCCTCGCCTTCTTTTAGGGACAGACAACCAATCCCATTGCTTCGGCCTTACCCTGTTCCGGTTGGAGGACTCTGCCTTATCTGTGTGGTTCTGTTCCTCCTCTATTTGTAGCAGGTCCATGCCTTCCTTGCATGTGGATATTTGCTGCAATTTACCTTCCCAGATGAATGTCAGTCCGAAGGGGTACGCCCATCTGTAGGAGATTTTTTTGGCTGCCAAGGCCCTGGTTACCGGTTGCATCAGTCTTCTCTTATGAAGAGTAGAGAGCGCTAGGTCTTGGAATAGTTGGACTTGTTTTCCGTTGACGGTGACTATCTGCTGCTTTCTTGCTGCCTGTAGGATCTCCTCCTTCATTACATAGGAGGTCATTGCTATTATGCTATTAGGACGTCTCTTGGGTCTCACCTGGGTCTCCTTTCCTAGGTCCCACTCTGTGCACCCTGTCAATGAGTACCTCTTCTGGTTGTATGCCAGAGAGAAGGCTGCTGAAGCATTGTTGCATTGTTTCTCTTAAGTTCTTGTCCTCGATCGTTTCCCCCAGGCTCTTGACCCTGATGTTAGATCTTTGGGACCTGTTTTCCAGGTCTTCAGCTTCAAGCTTCAAGTTGTGCGTCGCTCTAGCGATATGTTTCAGGAGGATGCTGCCTGCCTCTGTGGTGTCCACCCTGTCCCCCAATCCCACGATGTCCTTCTTCACCTCTTGCAAGGAGAACCTCAGGTCTTCTCTTATGGGCTTGGAGGGAGTCCATCATTCTGCATTACATGCTTTTCAGACACTTTTACAATTCCTCTTTGTTGAGCACCATGTCCATGCCTATTGCCTTGATTTCTTTGACACCTTCTTGTACTGTGGTTTCCTCACTCTGGGATGTTTCTGACCGGTGCTGTCTCCAGCAGTGCTCCAATTGCCCTGCACGTGTTTTGGTTATGGACTTGGATTTGGTCCTCAGCGGAGTGGTCCTGGAGATCCCTGGCATCTGTGTCCCCAGGTCGGTTTGTTCTATTGGTGGGTGATCACGGGTGATTGTTCTATGGTAGGTATAGGTTGCAGCACCTTTATTCTGAATCTGAATGGGGTGCAGCCCTAGGTCACAGCAGCCCGGTTTTGTTTAGGGGTGTTTCCCTGAGTGCGCCCGTTGCATGGATCTCCCTGAAGGCCAGGTGAAGGTCTTTGTGGTGCCGAGTGCTCTCTCTGCAGGCAAGATTCAGGGGGCTTGGTCGTTCGTTATGGGGGCCCCAGTGGGACTATATTCTGCCAACGGTGTTCACGGTTGTTTTTTGGAGGGGGGGTGAGCTGCATCATGGGGGGGCTGCTCCTCTTTTGTCCCTAATTAGTACTATTGCTCTGATTTCAGCCCCCCTGTCTGTTTGGGTCACGGGCCCGCCCGCTGTTTTCTTTTATCTCTGTTCTACTGTTCTATCAACCTGCCTTATGTGGAGTGTTCCGTGGGGGGCCTGCTCCAACACTTGATCCTCTGCTCCTGTGTGGGCGGGCCCGGGAACGCTGCAGCAGGATCACGAAGCCTCCGGCGTCCTTCCTGTCCCCCACGGGTGCTCTGGCCGTGTTGTTCGGCTCCTGGGGCGGTGGGGGGTGGCGCGCCACCGCTCAGCTTTTTTCCACTGTGGTGGGGAGCGGTGAACTCCTTTGCAGGGAGGACTGCTGGCTTGGGTCATGGTGTTGCTGTCTCCTACCCGCTCGGCGCCGATCACTCTCCCGTCCTCCACCCCACGCTCCAGATCCTAATGGTAGGTCCGTCAGGTGAAGAATGTCCTTGTTTTGGGGGCATATGCTGAGACCTCCGCTACGGTCCACGGCACTGCACGCATTCCGACGCCGCCCTCTGAGAGGCGGGCAACTCCACTTTGGTTGCCGCTTCCAAGCGGGCTTTCGTTTCAGGCTCCTCACCCCTTTTCCCCTGATTGGTGAGGGTGGCGGTGGTCCCGCACCAATGTAAGCTCCACACCGGTTCCACAGTTCGCCCTACTTCTCCTTTCTTTGTCGAGGGCAGAATGATAGTGTTTTTGCCAGAAAGTTGCTTATTTCAGCCTTTAGATGTTCATGCCCGAGCGGAGCGCAGAGGTTTTGCGACCTCACAGCTAGGTGGCCATTTTGGAATCATTCAAACTCCAGTTTTTAGATCTCTTGATCCTCGCAATTACAGAATTAAAGGGGGACCGATGGAGTGAGGGTAGAGCAACAGAGCGATACATTATTTCATGAATGTGCTTCTTTTGAATGATCATGGTGTTCCATTCCTCCCTTAGTGAGGCATTGCAAGACAATAAATTAAAGGATAGTTCCGGGACTTTTTTTTTTTTATTGTTCCTACGGTTCGGCCATGTGTTTTTAAGCATAAATCGGTAGATCGTAGAAAACTTTCCTATGGACCTTACCCGACTTTTCGTCCATTAACGCACTCGAAATCAGCCGCCATTTTCTGATAATCCTATCATTTCCCCCCATCAACCTGGCTCACCTGCTTTTGCGGCACTAAATCAAAACCCCCGCACCTGAAACAGACTTTATCAAAACATTCATATTCCCCGCCTCTATCCGTGCCGTGACTGTGCTGCGTAGGCAAACGCGCCCAGGCGTCTTCTACGCGACTCCACACAGAACCCGGAAATCAACACAGATCAGCTCACAACACAGCGCGCCACAATTGGGAATATGAAACTGTACTTTTAAATCAAACCGCAAGATTGTAAATTTGGTAAAGTACATTTATTTGACATCAAATGTTTAGAGAATATTCAGCGATTTTCATTTTTATTTGCTCACGTTCCAAAAAGTTCGTTTTGAGGCACGCGATGTTCCTTTGCTGTACACAGGGTCTTAGATCATCTCACAATACAGCGCCACAATTCGGAATATGAACTGTGGTTTAAAAGCAAACGGCAAGATTGTACATTTGGCAAAGTACATTTATTGGACATCAAATGTTTAGAGAATATTCAGCGATTTGCATTTTTCTTTGCTCCCGATCCAAAATAGTTCGTCTTGAGGCAAGCGATGTTCGTGTGCAGTACACAGGGTGTTGGTTTACGATAAAATAAGCTCTTCGGTCGCACTGACAATCGCATGGCTGTTCCAACAACGAGGCACTAGGCCACCACAACTGTCTGTATGTTGCATCTAGCCGTTAGTACCGCGTAAGGGCATACTTGTACTTGGCGATCCTCCCATAAAATGGTCAGGGTGGTAACGTTGTTCACGCGGAGAAGCAGCTGGTGGTTGAAAAAGCCATCCGCCGGTGTCTGGTACTCGTGACACATACAATAATAAAGGATGTACCTGTTTTAAAAACATAAAAAATGAAATTAGTCTCACCATCAGATCTTTATTAAAATTATTCATTTTATATATTAGGTCGGGAAATTATTTCATAGCTAGGACAGTGCAACTGGGTATTATACGTCAAGGGGGGGCTGTAGGATACTGAGACAGTCCCCCAGTGCAGGGATTGACAGGGAGGCAGTGCAGGTGGAGAGTGGAAGGGTCTAGGACCGAGGTCGCAGACAGTGGACCAGTTGTAGCAGGGGAGAGGGAGAGAGAAAGCAGAAGCAAAGAGGAAGGTTTTGAGGTGCTTCCGTAAAAGGAGACGGTTCTCCTCAAGATAGTGCGCGGTACAAAACAATATGTCACATAGAACGAACAAGTACAACTTAACCCGTCTTTAAAGCTACTGTATAGTAATTAAATTGCGGTATAAACTCATCTAAAGAGTTACTTACATTATATTTGCATTTTCCATTGTGTCTGTGCGTAGGGCAGCCCCGAAATACCACTCCTTCTATGCCGACGTTATTTCTTCTAATGAACGAACATTAAATGGCTTTCGTTTCTGAAATTATATTCATTATCGTTTCTTACGTTATTGCCCCACAACCCCAAAAAGAAGTCTTTCGGGATGGTCCCGGCCTGTCAAGGTCAAATAACAATAGAACCTTATACTGAGTCGTGGGCCATTGCGGCACCCGAGAAAAAATCAAAGCAGCTGACCTTCACTTTGAACGAGCACACATTCCTAGTTAGCTACATTCAGTGCAAGGCCATCTCACAGGACTCACAGAGCAATCACTTTTATTTACACAATACATAGTTACACATATTCAATGGGCCTGCGACATGAGGAGACTCGAGAGAACAGACAATCAAATTACAATCATTTAAACCGTGATGTGTATTTCTCAATGAGCTCTTCTTTAGGTGGACATGGAAAAGAGGCAATGTTGGGTGGCAATGCAGTTGTCCCCTGCACAGGTTCGTTCACAACTCCATGTATGTGCCTATCTAGGACATCAACAATAAGTCTCTCAATAAAGTATTATTGCATATCCTCAAACACTGGTTTGATAACCCATTGTTTACTTCTTTTAGTGAAGGCCTTATTGTAGCGAAGCGTCCCTAAAGTTCCGGTCGTCCTACTTTGTTGACGGCCAACATTATGGTTATGTGTCAAGACCGCTAGAAGAGTCCGATTTATCATGCCCTCCATGCCAAAATGCAATCGTTTTGGCCTGTACTTTAGGCACATATTGTGGAACACCTCCAAATCTCCTGTGTGGCAGAATTCCGTGAGTCCCCTCAAATCTCTTGTTATAGTTTTATCAAATACAATCTTTTCAATGGCTTTGTGAGTGGGTGATGAAGAAATCAACCACTTCTTCTTCCGTGCCTCCTCTGTGGACAAATGGCCATGTTCACAATTGTGGAAATGTTGGTTTGTGGTCCAGCGGTGAACGTTGCTACAGTGTAGCATTACTGACCGCCATTTTTCCAGTAGAACTTCCAACGACCCTCCACATGTTTTTGAGCTCCACCAAAGATGGTTGCTGATTGACTTGGACCACTGTGAAATACCTTGCATATCTTTTTTTTTACCTGCAGCCGACATTTTTTTATTGATTATTTTTGCAAGATGCCAAACGTCAAATTGGTGATTTATATTTTTGTACTCTTCTCTCATTGTCTTGGCAATTGAAACGTGTCTGACCGTGGCTATCAGGTCGATCACCATTCCCCGCGATTGTAGTTCTTGCAATGATGCTACAAAGCCAACTTTCTCCATGGCCACTGAGGATGTACTTTGTGACACCTGCACGACCACCAAACTCACAATTTTCTTACTTTCCATGTCCTGAAAGTGGTAGGTGCAGTACTTGGCTGAAAATCCTGGGCTGTCGCACTGTCCATCACCGGCTAGCCTGAACCGTTTGCCTGCGAATGTACTATCAATAGACATTTTTTCCATTCTCCAAGCTTCGCTAATGGCTGGAAATAGATAATCGGTTTGGTATTTGTAGAACTGAGTTTTCGCAATGAAATGGATTCCCACAAACTGAAAGAAAGACTCTAACTTTTTAAAACTTGAACCACTAAAAAGTGCAGCCGCTGCACAAAGTAGATTGCCTGCTGGCAGTTGCCCCAGCATGGGTTGTGCAGACCATGAGAAAGGATGATATTTTGTACAGGTGGCATGTATTTTAAGGTTAGTGCCTCGAATTGCACGAGTCACATTAATCAATGGCTCCCCACATACTTCCCCACCAACCGAATGCCCACATTTCGTCCGAATAATAATATCAATCAAACAACTATCGAATACAATGAATTTGGCCTCTTTCCTTATACTGTCACTCTGCATCCCAGCTGGTTCGGCCTGTAACGTTGAGGACATGTCACTCACATGAAAGGTAGAATCCTTGATATCGTCTTCCGCTATGTTCAGTGATATTGATGGTGTTTCATTGTCGTCCACTTCATTCTCTTCCATTGCAACATCTGTTCCTTCTCCGGCGATGGGTGGATAAAACAATTTCTTCAACTTTCTCGCGGTCTTAGTTTTTGCGGGTGTGGATTCTGTAAATTGATCTCCGACTGCATCCGAACTACCAGGAGGACATTCACTATCAATGGCTGGTGGTGGTATAGCTCCGTTGTCAATCACTTCATATTCTTCCCATTGGCACGATGCATCTCCAGTCTCAAGTCCCTGCCAAAAGGTTTGACAAGCAACATCTCTCGTTCGCTTCACTGTCTGTGTAGATCTAGTTCGTACACCCACTCGCAACTAGAGGACAGATTGGAAAAGGGATGTTCAGTTTAAACACAACTTAACAGTATTGAACTATTAACAGTGAAAAACAACATAATATAGTGACCAGGACACTAACCTTCTTTTGCTTTCTTTTCTTTGAAACTTTCTTGCCTCGAACTTCAACATCAGGACGCTGTTGCTCCGACTCGTGTGTGCATGTCTCCACTTCCTCTTGCGCTGCAGCGACTATATTTTCATGATAAGCACATCCATCACGCACTGACGCTCCATCGACTCCCTGAAACAGAGAACTTTCATTAGTATGTATAATAATATTGAAAACACAAAATGTACTTGGGGACCAATACCCACGTACATCTCAATAGCAAAACACGAATGAACGCTTTGTGTAGAACATTCAAACGACAATTATTCACGCATTGTTGATCTAGTTAGATGGAACTGTCAAGATCCATACCTCAGGCTCCTCATAGACTTCCATTGATGATATTATTGAAGATGATGCTTCAGTAACTCCCTGAAACACAGTAATTGCATTAGTATGGTTTTCTATTTTGTTAAAAAGAACATAAACTTTGTGCAGGCGTCAACGGCTCATCTAAATAGACCTGCACAAATGATCAGTTGTCTAAAATAAATAATGGATATGTAAATATGATTCGATTTGCTCAATCGTTGGAAGTGTCACCACCCAGAGATCTGCATCAACTACTAGGGGTGATGTTCTTGTAGAAGAAGCTCCGTCATCTCCCTGAAACATAGTACTTGCGTTAATAAAGAAGGAAGTATAGCGGATGTAATCACGTCATATGATTTCGCTTGATCGAACTGTCAGTAGCCATACCTCAAAATGCATAAGAACATCAAGGGACGATGTAACTGCGGTGCACACTTCTGCAAGCTGTTGCGCCGACCCGTAACTGCATGCTCCCCCTTCTTCTTGGACTAATGCTCCATCGACTCCCTGAAACATAGGACTTTCATTAGTAATGAACACAATATTGAAAAAAGAAGACACATAGGAGGGCGACGACAGAAGGACATATCAATGGCTAAAAATGAAAGAAACATTGTGTGTAACAATCACGCTACAAGAATGCAAGATCTGATGATCTCCATCGATGGAACTGTCCGGAAACGTACCTCGAGCATCTGAGTGACATCAACGGTTGTCGTCAATACGTTGGACTCCTCAGCATCTCTCTGAAAGACAGTACTTGCATTATTTTGGATAACAATAATTATAACTGAAAACAAAGACTAGAGGACGAGTACAAGGGTGTACCATTAGGTAAAATAATCACACGATAAATTAAAACTATTGATTTACATGCCCAAAACAAGTCAGTGGCAGAATAGCTAAGTAAGATTACCCGATAGGCGCTTGAAGTGGCTGATGACTGCAATAACGACACGGATGGAGAATCTTCCGCCTTCATATTGAGTGGATACATAAATGGGGAAATTATTGTTAGCTAATGCTACACACTACCGCAAGGCCGAGAGATAAATACGTAAACTTGACTCACGAGTGGAGGGATGTGGACGAATAGAGTGGGAATAGCGGTTGAGAGCAATTTTCGCCTCGCTCGCGGTGTGTTCTTCTTTATTAGCAATGATGTGGAGTACATGTCTGAGGTAAAGTGCCTGCTGCAGATGCGGTATCGATCACCCCTCTTGTCCGCAAAGACTTCTAGGACTCTACTTTCAAGCTCAGACGGTGGATATCCGCAATATCGGACCCATTCTCTTATCTGATCTATTGTCTTAGGGAAAACATGCATTATAGTACCTTCAGATTTATTATGGGTCTTCGAAGGGCAACCGCCAATGGAACAGGCAGGCATTGTGGAAAGTTCTGAAAAGTAAAGATCAACAATTCTCTATGAATACCAATGTGTTAAAAAATTAAATGACACATAAAAGGTTCAATGCAAGGTTCGTTTTGGTTCTTGGAACTATACATGTTATTCACATGCGGATAAGTATTTGAATAACTTAAAAAAAAATAGAAAGATAATTTGACTAAACTCAGAACATGTGACTAGTTCCTTGCATGTACTGTCTTGAATGAAAAGAAATTGGACGCAAAATGATTATGGTACATGGCCTTACCTTGACGAACAAACAGTTAGATGCAGTAGTTTCTTGTCGTAGAACAGGGAGCAGTTCACAGGTTTGCAAACTGACGAGTTTCCTCGAAGTGGTCACGGAAGTTCACAGAGACGAAGAGCAAATAACCAGCACCTTCACGGGTTGACTAGCAAAGCGCAAAGAAGTTCTCATTAGAAATATGAAGTGGGTTATAAAGAATTCGAAACAGGGGTGTGTTTGTGAATGAATGACGTGTATATGTTGTGGCATTATGCGGTTTGCAGGGGGCCGTCCAGCGTGAGGGGGGATGCTTGGCAGGAGACACGGGGTCTGGAGGTAGACATGGGAACAACAACCCATGCTCTATAGACCACTTTGAAGTGTACATGGTCTTTGGCACCTCTTGGCCTTTATCGCTCCCTGACAGCTCCACTTGCCAGCACAAGTACCCCGGTGCGAACTGCCTTTGATAGGGCGGGGGGGGTGTGGATTGGGGCGGTGGTCGTGCAGACAAGACACAGGAAGACTCGTGAATGGAGACACACTTATGTGGATTGCAGGGGGCCGTCCAGCGTGAGGGGGGATGCTTGGCAGGAGACACGGGGTCTGGAGGTAGACATGGGAACAACAACCCATGCTCTAAAGACCACTTTGAAGTGTACATGGTCTTTGGCACCTCTTGGCCTTTATCGCTCCCTGACAGCTCCACTTGCCAGCACAAGTACCCCGGTGCAAACTGCCTTTGATAGGGCGGGGGGGGTGGATTGGGGCGGTGGTCGTGCAGACAAGACACAGGAAGACTCGTGAATGGAGACACACTTATGTGGATTGCAGGGGGCCGTCCAGCGTGAGGGGGGATGCTTGGCAGGAGACACAGGGTCTGGAGGTAGACATGGGAACAACAACCCATGCTCTATAGACCAAGTACCCCGGTGCGAACTGCCTTTGATAGGGCGGGGGGGTGGATTGGGGCGGTGGTTGTGCAAACAAGACTCGTTTGCTGCAGGGCCTCACCAAAGAGAGGCCATCTAACTGCATGTAAGAGGCAGGCTGCAGGATCTAGTACATGGAAGGCAGGGGGGTGAGTTTATAAATACCTCACCCTCCCAGGAGAATATATGGGTGCAGTTCACCCTGGAGACCCTGGATGCCTAGGCAGTTAGTCAGCAGCAGGCTGGCCTGTGGTGGCAAGGTGGCACGGGCCAGAGGGGGTCATCTCTGTACCCGGTGCCCAAAAGGATGATTTATTATGATCAACCATATGGATTATTTACCTATAACCATGTTTTGTATCAATAAAATCCAACGGCCTTTTATTGCCAACGCTTGAACAAAGTGGTGTGGTAAGTATTTTTGGGGGAGGAGGCAAGGCCGGGAGGCTTGATGCCAACCCGCAAAATAACATATGTATGTCTGCTGCATATGGGTTCAACGGTTATGTGGATTGAAGGTGGGCGGCCAGCGTGAGGGAGGATGCTGGCCGGAGACATGTGGTGTGACAAGACAAGGCACAGGAACACTTTTCAATGGAGACACACTAGATTCATTTAAAAAATCAAAACAACCATTGTTAAAATATATGTTGGGTTTTATTTTAGATCTTAATTACAATTGAACATAAATAATAAACATTACACATTGTAAAGTTCCGGTTGCAGCACATCCAGGGAAAATCCGCGGTATTGTCCACTGTCGCTGGGGAAATGTTGTCTAATGGCAAGTACCGCACAGGCAGGTATTACTCTCCGAACGCGGTGTCCGAGCCTACCGTGAAGCCACCAAGTAAAGCAACGATAGGCCACCAGCCTGTACCACCTGTGAAAAAGAAAGATGCAAACTGTATTAAAATGACAAAACTTTCTTATCAATGTCGATTTAGGTAAAAAATGTCATTTTGCTTTGAAAAAAATTCTATCTAGAAAATACACAATATGGAACCAATTTACATGCGTTCAAATGATATGTAGATGTAATTTTATATGTGGGAGACGACCATGAAATAGTAGTGGCGTCACTGACATCACAACCAGAGTATACTTACTCGTTACTCGGATTACGCGGACGAACAGTGCCGCGAAGTTCGTGCATAAGCACCATCATCATCCTCAACACGGTCCGTGAGAGGCAGGCTTCCCTGAACTCTGGCAGCTCGGTGATGCATTGCGAACTTGGCTCGCCTTCCGAAATGTAGGCCAAGCACCCGGAATTTTCACGGCAGCAGCAGTTCTCCTCCTCAGTTGGCATTAGCTCGCACCGATTGCACGTGCACCAGGTGGAGACGCCGTCCATGCGACATGGTCCAGGCTCTTCATCCGTTGACTGGTCCTCCCAACTGCCGTCCGAATCCCCATCGTTTTCGCGTGCTTGCCTTTCCAGTAGTTCTTGCTCGGTGTACTTGGGCTCGTACATATACGGCATTATTGTAGCCATTGTGTGGTAAAGAAAGTAAAATAATTTACAGAGATGGTAAAGGTGTTCACAAGGCCTAGAAGCGGCGAAGGTAGCTGACCAGAGCACAGAATACTCAAAGTAACACAGAGAGAGTAATGGAATCGAAAATCTGCTGCTGTGTGTTGTGAAACGGTGTGTTTATACTTATTGAGGAAAGAGGCGTCGTGCCATTTCCATGGCGACACGTCATTAGCTGAGGCGCAGCGATTGTTGACACGAAACGTGCTTTGGCGTTGGGAAATGGGCGGTACGCGTCTGCTGATGTCAGGCTCAGGGGCGGGGGATTTGATTTAGTGCCGCAAAAGCAGGTGAGCCAGGTCGATGGGGGGAAATGATAGGATTATCAGAAAATGGCGGCTGATTTCGAGTGCGTTAATGGACGAAAGGTCGGGTAAGGTCCATAGGAAAGTTTTCTACGATCTACCGATTTATGCTTAAAAACACATGGCCGAACCGTAGGAACAATAAAAAAAGTCCCGGAACTATCCTTTAACCTTATACACCCTCCAAGCGTCCTTGTTTACTATGTAGGTTAATTCCCTGCACAGCCGCTGATTCCATTTCACTGAGGTGCAGATACGATCAGATTCAACCAAACCAAAAATGAGGTCACAAACCAATAGAGCACTCCTCTTTTGTGTACCTCAAGGAGGATAGGGGCATGATCACTGAGAGAGATATTCAAAATGGTAATCAAGTGTACCATTTTAAAAGTCCTATCAAAATGAAATAACAATCAATAAATGAAGAAGCATGACCCACGAACCCAGGTGCCCTGTTGGCAAGTTGTTTTAAATGTCACATAATGCATATTCCAATCCGACAAATAACAACACCACTTTTCACCTCTTAGTAACACAGGTGAGTTGAGATTGCGATTTAAACTACTCATAGAATTTGGAATGGCACGTAAACATACCGCATTCAAATCAACTCCAATAATAATGTGAAAAGTAGGATTGCTAATATAAGTGTCTTCCAACACCTCATCTAATGAGTTGAAAAGTACTTCCAAGGTTGAGTTTGCTGGATTATAATAGATGCATATAAGTTAAAACAAACATACATATCAATCAAAATATATTCAATAGCTAAGATTTGATGAGACAGAAAGATCACCCGAGACTGATGGTTAAAATTATTATTAACCAAAATGGCACTTCCCCCTGAAGGGCGCCCAAAAGTGCCTTGTGTAGCAGGAACACAAAACATGGTAAATCCATCAGTGATAAAGTGCCGGGAGCACATGGTTTCCTGCATAAAAAGAACATTCGGATACTCATCAGGCAGAGTTGCAGTAAGCCATGTCGCGAAGTTCTTGAGGCCACAACAATTGCAGGAAATTATATTCAATTGGGCTGGGCTAGGGTTGCTTAGCCATTTCAATGATACAGGACAAAAATGGAGCTAACCAACTGATATTAGATGCAGCTCCTACTAATGAGGAAAGTTGTGAAATTAAGTCAATATTCTGAGATGCAACATTTAAACCCTTTAGGTCCCCTAATTCACTTGGTATAGTAGACAGGAGTGGTTCTTCGAGAAATTCAGTAGCCTCTCCAAATATACGAAATAGCTCAAGCCTTAACCCACGCATTTCAAAATCTTTCCTATGCTCCCACAATAATTTCAATATAATCACAGACTGCGGAGCACAAATCATACAATGGTTATTATGATTGCCCAGCTTTATCCACTCGATGTCATCTGAGTGGAGTGTGCGAAGTTGAGGACTACCTTTAAAGATGTTGAAAAGGAAGGAACGATTCAGTCTCTGCTGCCCATTTTGCTTTGGGTCACTACGCCATCCTAAAATGTACCGAGTATCCCAAGCAAAATCTGTAACATCTGACCCATTTTTGAGATCCTTTGAGGTCTCCCCACTAGATGGACTCCGTTCAGGTACAGAGTTTGTTACATTTCCATTGGAATTCATAGTTGAAACTACCCTTTTTGGAATTGTATACTCATTGCCATTAGAAGAGTTTATGGGAATATGTACATGTACCTTTGAGTTAGGTTGGCTGTTCGAGGCATTTGCCACAACGGGTAATAAAGGTACATGAGAACTCCCTGAATGTGCTAAATTGGACAACAACTCTGCTGTTACCAGTGGGCCCCTTTGCAGGATTTCAGTGGGCGAGGTCACCTTATCACTGCTTACAGCAGATTTGAAAGTGATTTTCTTCAGAGTCATGGGATAATATGTCGAAAGTTGCCCTTGTTTAAGAGAAGATAAGGGAGGAGGTGAATTTTTGATATCCTTAGCATGGATGTGTGATATCTCCACTGCTGCATTATTGTTTCATAGATCGCCCTTTCTTTCTTGCGTATCAAGATCGAGGACTTGTTTAGATTCATTGTTTGATTGGTTAAGATCTATAACCGCATCCTTTGCAGATATAGTTACTAGATTTTTCATGTTAGAATTACGGGCACAACCTTTTTCGGGTGATTTTTTTTTTTATTTAGCTTTTTTTATTGTTATCATGAGAGGCTGTCTTTTTTTTTATTCATTTTTTTGTTATTATTTCTTTTGATCGCTCTTGCATGTGTGCGACTCATTTTGCATGAGAATTGGTGCATATTGGCATCTTTAGATGTATTACCAGCACATAGTTCATTGGGTTCAACATCATTGGCCTCAGTCGCAGGTAGTTTTTTAATATAGTCTGTGGCTGTGGCAAATTTCTGAGTGGCGGCTTGCTCGATAACTTCAATTGATGGAGTAGGACTGTTAGGGGATTCCTCATCGGCACCATCATCTACAGCCTCTAAAACAACTAACGGGGTAGTTCCTTTTCTGATGTTTTGAACACATGAGCGTTGAGAAATTAGGCGACCAAATAAGTCATCCAATTTTAACGAGTTAAGCTGAATGGCTTACAGTAACATGACAGACACTGTATCAGATGAAGGGCTAGGAGGAACAACATCTGTTGAAGCTACTTTTGCATACGATCGCCCAATGTGTTCGTCCGGTACTCCATTTCCCATAGTTTGTGCACATTTTTAAATTACCTGAGGTACAGAAGGGGCAAGATGTTTTACAATAAGTGAATCAAGGATGTCCATTTTCTCTGATTGGTGGGAAGTGTGGGCTAACATGAGCCCCTCTAACTTACTTAGTTTACATGATAACTCTACAATCATAGATCTGAGATTATCCAAGTGGATATATGTCAGATCATGCACCTTATCGAGCAAGTTCAAGATGCTTATTATAACTGGATAAGCATGTGCGTCTTGTTCAGGTTGCAGACAGGGGTCAGAAATATTGAAGTGCGCAGCAGAGAGTGATTATCATTTTGTTTAGAATAATGTTCCAAACCATCAGTTTCAGCAGAGTTATATAATTGTTTGGGTACAGTAGCAGAAGGACTTGATAGGGTCATTTATTTATTTGATGTTGGTGAGCTAGTAGAGGGTCGCCTTAGTAAGAATGGGTGGTTACTAGGCAGCCCATGCATAGGATCCAAGGAAATGTTCCCCTGAAGATTATGAAGACAAATGCTTTCAAACTCTAAGGGTAAAAACATCATTGGTGAAGCAGGACCTAATGCAATTCTACACTGTTTCCCCCATTCTTTTTGTAAGGTGGGTGCCAATATAGCGACATCAGATGTACCATTGTTGCAGGTTTGCCCTATACTTTGGTAGGCATAGTCAACCTTTAAGTCACTGTTTGGCATACTGGACCCAAATATGGGTTTGTGGTTAATACTTGTTTCAATAGTTGTGTCAAAGGCATGCGTAGATGATGGAGAGATAGCCTTACACATGTTTAAGCTGTTTTAGGTTGAACAGCCAGTGATTGCTGGCTGTAAGGGACAGTATTTTTTATCCATGGCCCGATCAGTAAAAAGAACATCTTGTAAAACATGCATATTACATTCTAGACTAGAGTCATGTGTTTGTAGTGGAACTGTAAGATTGAGGCTTGAAAGCGCATTAACAGTTGAAAGCCGCTTGCCACTTCATAGACTTCCCAGCATGGTTAAGTCGCCACCTTCACATTGTTCTATGTATATTTCTAAAGGAAATAACGTTCTAAAACACGAAGGTAGCCGGCATGCAGTAGATAAACAAAAAAATTGATTACAATCACTGTGTTTAAGCACACGTGTCACTTATAATCATATTGAAGAAACGCGATATGTAAAATCAAGTTTCAAGCTGTACTACGTTCACGCTATTTCTGGAAATACAGCTGAAACTATGGTCTAGTACAATAAAGCACAGTGAACTAAACTAAGCAATATACAAAGTTCCCCTCACCCCGTCACCTCGCAGACGAACAGCCCAAAAGTCGAGACACTTCAGCACACTTCCGGATGCGCCTGTGAGATGCACGTGCACCCGAGTTTTTTGGATTGGCTGAAGCAATGTGGGCGGCGCAAGAGGAGGAGCTGCAATTGGAAAAAAATAATTCAGTTCGAATGACCATTCGCGGCTGCGCCGCCACCTGCACAAGTCCACGAGTACAAGCATAAGTCCCAATAGGGAACGAACACGCAGTCCAGATATTTACTTGGAGAGGACGTGTATGCTGAATGAATATTTCCACTGCTATGTGTCTTCTTCTTGCCGACTGGTCATCGTTGGCAATGAGTAGACAAAAGCCAAAAGTATCAGCGTGACAGCCCAACAACCGAGACATTTCAGCACACTTACGGATGCCCACGCGAGATGCGCATGCACCAGAGTTTTATGGATTGGCTGAAGCAATGTGGGCGGCTCAAGAGGAAGAGTTGGAGATGACCTGTATGCTGAACGCATGTTTTCACTACTATGCGTCTTCTTCTTGTCGACTGGTCTTCGCTGGCAATGAGTAGACAAAATCCCGAAGTATCAGCGTGACAGCCCAACAATCGAGACACTTCAGCACATTTCCGGATGCAGAACTTGTAACATTTCAATAGCAGCACCAGTAAATGAGCACGTTTGTCCACTCGGTTTGTCCACTCGAAAAGTAGTCCTATGAGGGCACTTCAACACCACCACCTTCACCTTCTCACATGAGCACCTGTGTGGCACTGAGTAAGAGTTACTACAGGAACAACAAGGGTAAGGAAAGCTAGGGAATTTAACTGCAGAGTCGATCTGCTCTTCTCTGAACAAACATCATACTAAGCAGCCACACATTGAGATTGTGGTGTTTACTAAAACCCACAGAGCCTGGTGAAAGACACAAGGACCTGGAGGGTGATCTTGGAGGTTTGAGAAAACTGGTACCCAGTAAGGAAACTAATGCCTTCCTTCTCCTACTTTAAGGCATGGAGGTGTCACAACCTTACCAAAAACCTTAAAACCACATTGAAACTGTCATTGTTCAGTTAGTCTGCCAGTTCGATCCTTGCTGGCAGATGGCCAAGCTCGCCAGAGGCTATAGCCGGGCTAATTAAATGGCACTTTTCCTCCTTAAGGGCTTTTCTACAACGAGAAAGCCACACAAATACAGAATATAAATATAAGATCTGTTTTGTATCTGGAGTGCGCTCCATCCATTGCGAGGGTAAGGGAGCTCCAAGGGTTTGGCAATGAAAACCCATCCTCCTGGGACATAATGATTGCGTCTCTTTCCAGAGCCACGGGACACTGCAAGATCATGCCTACCAATTCCACAGGACTCTTCTCACATCCTCAACTGTTAACTGTCAAAATACAATCAGACACACTATTGCTATTGGCATATATGTGTGCCAGTCATACATAGGTCCCCCCTGTCATATCATTGATATAAGCAGCTCTGGCCCCGGCAGTGAAGAATGTGTCACTGCAGTAAACAAAGCGAGGCTATCATACCAAAACATCAAAAGCAAATACTGAGAGTCACAAATCAACACCTTTTCTGTAATCGAATTTACAGACGGTTCATCAAAAAATGTACGGGTGGTTTATTACGTAAGGTAAGGGAATGTGGGGGGACTGCGGGGGGTCTCCCCCCACATTTCTTTTCAATGTACTGTGTAGAAATTCAGAGAGAAAAAACATTCAATGTTTTGTGACTCACAGTAAAAGATTTGTTGTTTCTGAGGAGACAACTGACCCCTTTCTAGAAGCTCCTTGACTCGGTGACCTCCAGAACGGGCACAGTGTCCAGTATGTATAAAATCCTAAATACTTACGACCTTCAGGGTAGGAGGAGCTTCCGCACGTTCTGGAACGACCTGGCAGGCGAAGAGATCTCAGAGGACGCCTGGGCCAGAATTTTCAAAATAGCGCTTCATGGGAACTTATTCACCTTGGACATGGAACATAACTTTAAAACTTTGCAGGGGTGGCACAGAGAACCAGCAAAACTGTCAAAGATGTTTCTGGGGGTGTCACCAAGGTGCCCGAGGGGATGTGGTCAGACAGGCTCCAGAGGCCACATGTGGTGGCATTGCCCGAAGGTCCAGGCCTACTGGGGGTCAGTGAGGGGCTGGATAGTGGAAGTAACAGAGGAACTCCTACCACACAATCCCCTGACCATGTTGCTGGGACTCCCCCCGGAGGAAGCCATGGGAAACCATGCTGAAGGCGGGCAGAGTTGCCCTCGCTCAGAAATGGAAGAGCCCGGAAACCCCTTCCAAGGAAGATTGGATGAAAAAGGTAAAAAACATGTTTTTGATGGACAAACTGACTGCCATGGTGAATAAAGACACAAGCTCATTCCTCACGAACTGGTATGGGGTACAACAAACTTGGGGTTGGGATGTGCATTGACTTCAAGGGTAAGCCCCTGACCCGAGAAGGGCGCAAATGGCCCCAAAAGGAACAGCAATAAACCGGGGGTCCCACGGCCCGGGGAACGGCGGCACCAAGCCAGTTGGCGAGTTGGTCACTTATTGCATCGCCTCCGAGGCACAGGAAACGGAGTGAGCATTACGAGTCTCCTTTGTCGAACACTTTGAACTGAACACGGAGAAGGGGGGTGGGTCAGTGTTGGGGTGGAGGGTTGGAGGGGGTGTGGCAGGGGGTTCTCCAATGTTTTGTGTCTGTTTTATTACAAAATGCTAATAAAAACTAAAGTTAAAAAAAAAGAACAATTGTTTATGCTAAATCCTATGATCTTTGGCTCAGCCCTTCACGCAAAAGTCTGTTTTTTTCTATTCATTTGTATATGTCTCAGAATCAGTCGCAAAGTCTTAACTCTGTCAAACAAATACTTACCCAGCGCATGTGAGAAGGGCTCTCTTGTAAATTTGTGGAAACCTTACTCGGGACAGAAGGGCAACGTCCCACCTGAATCCCTACACATGCAGCAGGGTCCAATCGAGTTCACTTGATCAGCGCAGTGGTCCCCTCATTCTAGCACACTAACTTGTGGCTCTACCACAGGAGGGGTGACTGAGAAGGGAGCCTGCTAAAATACATTCAGTATTACAGAATGAAAAGCCAATCATTTATCTGAGTTAGAAGAAGGTGGAGGAAAAGAGCACCTGCATTAAACACTTGACTGTACAAGTTGCGGTGCTAATCCTGACTCTGACTGATGCCGTGACCTACAGTAACTATCTCGAGGAAGAAAATGGCTCCTCAAAGAAGGAAAGTCACTCCTGGAGTAATGTTGGCACAAGGGCTCGTATCTCTGGTGCTTAATTTTTGCTGAAGGCCAAAATAAGATTGACCACACACTTCCTCATCGGCTTCGGATGCATGCAGTGACATAACCAAAAGTCCTGGTGTCACGGTCATACGAGAGACACCATGCTCACGTCAAGTAAAGATCTGAAAGCCATAGAGGGGCTACACTGTTTGTAGGGCTTAAAGCCAGATGTAGGAGGATCCAATGTAGCAAAAATGTTGAATCAAGTTACTGTTCCTGACAACGTTCCTACATTTACTGTGTAAATAAGGTACTAAAGGAAACTGCTTTAGAAGCTCTAGGTATATGTATGGACAACATCACTTCCGGAGCAAAAGAATGTTAAGGAGCCGTGATGGAGGCAGCCCTGGAGCCACACAGTGCCACCTGGTGGCAGTTTCAAAAACACCCCGGTCCAAACTGTGCCTGAGGTGGAATTTAAAGATGTGGAATCTGTTGTAGAATGCATCCATTAGAACCTTTGTGCCAGGCACCTATGAGCACAAGAGAAAGAAGAGACTAAAAAGTGGAAGCTAGTGTGTGTCTAGGAAGCCAGCAGCCGGCTTCTCCAACGTACTGACATCTTTGAATTTTCGATGATATCCAAGAAATGCTTTGTTCTCTGCGTCAATGATACAGATAGCCCAGCAGTCTGGAGAAAGGGAACAGGAAATATCAGTACTAATGACCGTAAGGACAACGTTTCAATCTAGAGCTTTTAAAGCTAAAATATGCATATTACAGTGTATGGCGTACCCTACCCACTTAGCTTAAAACAATTTTCTCCAGCATGGGGTTTGGCATGGATTCACATGCTCATGAATATTCCCAATCGTCAGGCTGGGAATCCTCGGTAAAGAAAAAATCAGTATCAGTTTCGTTTCTGATCTGTCTTTCTTAGTAGTAACCAATCACTGATCTCTGGGTCATACTGCCCCCAGCCAATGACTGCCCTCTCCCTAAGCCCCGCCTCTGGCAGCCATCCTCAGATTTTTACCGCACGCTCAAGTGTTGGGAGTCCTCGTGCTTTAGCTCTCGAGTTTTTGCTGCGTTTTCGCACTTTTTCAGGAGATTTTCTCATTTTTTCGGTTAATTGAGCCTCAAGCTCCACCGTTTCTACTTCCGATAACGGGGACCCGTTTTGGAATTCTTCTATGCCCCTCAAGGGTGAAGTTTTCATCAAGTTTACACTTCTTGGAGTATTCCGGAAGACCTGCGGCCTACCTCAACGGACATGGTCCAGGACAAGGGAAGCTCGACGCCCGGATCCAAGCGGTTCAGGTGCTGCCCTGGATGCGGATTGCAGAACGTTCTCAAGGAGGACGAGCACTCTCGTTGTCTCTACTGTCTTCATGAGGACAAGAATCATGTGGAGAAGGACTGTGCATTCTGCAAGAACCTTTCTGAACGGACCAAACAAGATCGTCGTTCCCGCCTCGCCGCCTGGCTGGAGTAGGGCATAGCGGGTGAGAAGGCGAAGAAAAAGTCTGAGCGGGCTTCTAAGTCCTGTGAGGGCGCCCCGGCGACGGGGGCCCAACAAAAGGCCAAGCACTGCGAGTCCGCGGGCACAGGGAGTGCCAAAAGGTCGGGCTCTACGGCTGCCAGGCAGGGCGCTACTTCCCCGGCACGTTCAACCACGAGCCAGCGCTCTGGTTCAGGGAAGAGGAAGTCCGAGAACCCGGGTAAGCCGCTGGAGCAAACCCGGTCGATCTCGAAGGGGGAGCGAGGCGCTGACCCTCCCCCCCAAGGCGAAGGCCCAGGACGCACCTAAGGTGGTGAGGGCTTTGATCCATCCGGCAAAGGCCTCTGTCGAAGTGGTCGCTGCGACCCTGGCGAAGCTGGCTGAGACTACGCCAGTGGAAAAGGCCTCTGGGCCCAGAGTATCCCTGCCACCGCGGAGGGAGTCCTCTTTCCAGCCCATCGTGAAGACCACTGTAAAGCCCCTGGCAGAAAAAGAGGAGGGGGGGCGGTGGCCATTACAGACTCGGAATCAGCCTCTGAGGAGGAGCTGGTGGAAGCCGAGAAGGGCCTCAACGAGAGGTCCATAGGCCTCAACGAGAGGTTCATAGGCCTCAACGAGAGGTTCAAGAAGGTTCGATCCCAGGGGACAGTCCCCGCTGACGTGATCGAAGATAGCGACGATGGCGACGTAGAGGGCCCAGTGGAACGGCCATGCCGTCCGTCGCAGCCATTACCCGAGCCCCAGGATAGCTCGGCGGCCATTTTGTTGGCAATTCAATCCTTATGTACCGAGATAAGGACGAGATTACCACGGACCCCGACGGAGGATCCAGAACCAGGCCCGTCGGTAAGCCCTCCGAACAAGTGGAGGAGAGTCCACCCCGCTCCGCCCTTCGTGCCTGCAAGACCTGTGGACCCCTCGTCCTCGCCGGACCCTAGAGAGGATACGGCGACGGACACAGCGACAGGGACGGTCGATGACGGCGGCGGGCTTCCCCAGTCGACGAAATTGGCTCTTTCCACGCCATGATAACCAGGGCATCCGAGCTCTTCCAGCTCTGCCCTGAAGAACAAAAAAAGGAAGGGTTTCTGTACCCACAAAGAGAGGCCAAGAGGAAGACGGCCCTCATGTTGCCTTTGCTCGACGACGTCTGGAACGAGGGGCTTGCTGTCCTCAAGAACCCTTCCACGGCACCCGCCAAGAGGGACAGGTACGAGAGGAAGTACCGAGTCCCCGATGCTGCCCCCTTGTGCCTCAGGGCCCAGCCCACACCGGACTCTGTCGTCTCGGCAGCGGCTAAGAAGCAGGCAGCGGGTGCGGCGGCTTCAACTTCCACTTCCCCGCCGGACAGCGAGGGCAAGAAGTTGGACTTCATGGGACGACGAGTCATCTCGTCGGCGGCGACGACGATTAAGGCGGCTAATGCCTTAGCGATCGTGGCCCGCTACGACAGGGAGCTCTGGTTCAAGATAGCCCCCCTGCTAGACTTCCTACCTGACAAGAGGGCGGAGGCCCTAGAAATTCTACAGGAAGGCGAGGTGGCATCAGATCACGCCATAACAGTGGCAACGGACATTGCCGATACCGGATTTTGCCAACTGGGCAACAGAGTTTGCCTCCGACGACGAGGATGGCTCAAGGCGACAGACTTTTGCCAGGACGTCCAGACCAGAGTGTTGGTCATGCCGTTCGACGGCAACAACCTCTTTGGTAAGGCGGTGGACGAGTCTCTACAGGCAATCAAGACCGCCTCGGAGACGGCCCGGGCGTTAGGGGTGCTTAAACAGCGACAGCCCTTTCGGAGCTCCCGAGGTAGACAGGGTGCCTTCAAAGGTTCCAGCGGTGGATCCTCCACTTACCGCCAGGCGGCCCGTTCCTCTTCCCAGGAGGCCTACACAGGTCGCGGCAAGCAAGGGGGATCCCGCCATCGTCACCAAGGAGGCCAAGGCGGCAATGCCGCCTCCAAGCAAGACTGACCTGGCCGTGTTGTCGGGCCCCCACCGAAGCACCCAGGTGGGAGGATGGCTGACAAAGCTCGTCAGCGTGTGGGAGTCCATCTCCACCGACCGTTGGGTGATGGACACCCTGGCCAACGGGCACTCGCTGGAATTCCAAAAGAAGTGCCCTCGCATTCCTCCCGTGGCCAGGAAGGAAAATCACATCCCTCAACTGCTGTTGGAGGTAAGGGCGATGCTCAAGAAAGGTGCCATCGAGCTCGTCCCCAGAAGGCTCCGGGGCTCCGCAGTGTACTTAAGGTACTTCCTCGTCAGGAAGAAGACAGGCAGTTGGCGCACCATCCTGGACCTGCGTCGCTTAAACAAGTACATCAAGACGCAGAAATTCAGGATGGTCACCCTCCAGCACGTGCTGGGACAGCTGGAGGAAGGCGACTTCCTGTCGTCTTTGGACTTGGAGGATGCTTACTTCCACATCCCTATTCTAAAAAGGCACAGGAAGTTCCTCAGGTTCGTCGTTCAGGGAAGCCACTATCAATTCAGAGCCCTACCATTCGGATTAAAGTCGGCACCCAGGGTTTTCATCAAGTGCCTGGCACCAGTGGCGGCGCGGCTGCGGATCCAGGGGATCCAAGTTTACCCCTACCTGGACGACTGGCTAATCCGGGCAAGGACAAGGGAACTCGCCGTCGAACACACGGCGAGGACCGTCCGGTTGCTCACGGAGCTGGAGTTCGCCATCAACTACCCCAAATCCCACCTAGTTCCATCGCAGATAGCACTGTTTCTGGGAGCGAAGCTCGATACATTGGGGCAATTGGCCTCCCCTTCAGAGGAGAGGACCAAGACCATCCTGGGCAAGGTGCGGCGCCTGCTAGCCACGGACGTGGCCAGGGTGAGGTCCATCAATTCCCTCCTCGGGATGATGTCCTCATGCATCTATCTTGTACCCCTTTGCAGACTTCGGATGCGTCTGCTACAGGAGTTCCTCGATGCCTGCTGGTTTCAGGCGACGGGCTGTTTCGAGGACAGGATCCCTCTCGACGAGAAGTTCTGTCGGGCAATCTTATGGTGGGGCATCCGTGCTCACCTCACGACAGGCACGGAATTTCAAATCCTGGCGTTTCAGGAGACGGTGACGATGGACGCCTCTCTGGAGGGTTGGGGTGCCCACACCAGAGACCTCCACGCAAGAGGCCTTTGGCTCCGGAGGAGAGGTCTCTCCACATCAACATTCTGGAGCTCCGAGCAGTGTTCTGGGCTCTCAAGTCGTTCCTTCCGTTCCTCAAGGGCAAGGTGGTGAGGATCTTCACCGACAACACCACCACCATGTTCTATATACGGAAGCAAGGAGGCACCAGATCCCCAGCCCTATCCAAGGAGGCCCAGGATCTGTCACTGGGCCGTCGCCCAGGGGATGTTTCTGGTTCCCTTCCACCTGGCAGGAATAAAAAACACCATCATGACACGAGGGTGGTGCTGAGGACGCACCCCTCCTTCATGCCCAAGGTGCCGTCGGACTTCCACCTCAATGAGCCCTTGGTGTTACCAGTTTTCTTCCCATCGCCTTCGACGCCGGCCGAGAGGACTTTGCACTCGCTGGATGTAGCTAGAGCGCTGAAGTTCTACGTGGACCGCACAAAGAGTTTTCGAAAGACGTCACAACTGTTTGTAAACTTTGGGTCTGTGAATCAAGGGAAGGCTCTCTCGAAGACTTCCATTTCCAGATGGCTCTCCGGCTGCATCATGCATTGTCACCGGTTGGCAAACCGACCGTTGTCCGGCCGTCCGAGAGCCCATTCGACCAGAGCGATCGTTGCTACCACAGCGTTCCTGTCTGGTGTGCCCCTGCTGGACATCTGCAGGGCTGCTAAGTGGAGGTCGACGCACACCTTCACAAGATTCTACTGCGTCGATCGGGACTCCAGGGAGGAGTCCAGGGTCGGCCAAGCAGTGCAGCACAACCTGTTTGCTTAAGGTGAGCCTTGTGAGGAGGTAAGAGATGCTTAATGTTGAGTTGTTGTATTGCTTAATGTTGAGCCTGTTGCCACCTCCGTGGTTGTGCATGTGTATTCTGCTATGTATTCTTTTATTCATGAGCATGTGAATCCATGCCAGACCCCATGCTGAAGAAGGAACAAGTTACTTACCTGTAATTGTTGTTCTCCAGCATGGGTCTGGCATGGATTCACATGCAAACCCTCCCGCCTACCCTTCTGCGGCTCTTCACTTGGTCATACTGCCACTTGGCGTGGTACCAAATCTGAGGATGGCTGCCAGAGGCAAGGCTTAGGGAGAGGGCAGTCCTTGGCTGGGGGCAGTATGACCCAGAGATCAGTGATTGGTTACTACTAAGAAAGACAGATCAGAAACTAAACTGATACTGATTTTTACTTTACTGAGGATTCCCAGCCTGACGACGGGGAATATTCATGAGCATGTGAATCCATGCCAGACCCATGCTGGAGAACAACAGTTACAGGTAAGTAACTTGTTCCTTACTGTCCAAGTAAACATACTACTCCATGCTAATAAAAGCAGCAAACATGATCACAGGACAAATCTTTGAATCAATGCAATGCCTTTCTCATCAGTAAAACCTTTAGGAAATGCCATTATAAACAGCCTGCATTTTCAAAACAGCCTACAAGGCTTCTTTATTCAAAAGACTCTGGCGCGCATCAAGCATGGCTGCCTGAAAGAGCTCCGGCTCGAACGAAAATCCTGGTTTAAAATAGCCTGCCAACGCCGCTCTACACACTGAAGAAACGAAGATTCCTGTGCCAGAGGTCTCCTGCACAAACCCTGAAAAAACCGTGCAAGTTTGTGGCTGGATTGCTGTGCTACCCTGTCCGAAAGGCAAAGCGGCTGTGAGGAGGCAGCGTAGCCGCCCTGCGGCTCCGCAGGATATCTGCTGTGGGCCGGAGGCGTGACGGGGAAGACCCGGCCGCAGTGGGGGAGGGGCACAGCAGTGAACGCTGTATTGCAGAGCCCATGGAAGAGGCAGAGTGCCATGGCACCCTCAGTCTGGTACACTGAAACACTGCTGGAGGAGGACACGAGGAACTGAGGCAGATTGCGCTATAAGGGGCAGAAGCGGTCATCGGATCAAGCCGCCAGCTGAGCTGCGCATAGCTCTGGCTGGTGCATAACAAGGGAGGCTGTGTCTGCTGCCGGGAGACCAGGCCCTGCTCCCCCACTGAGGCACTCCTACGGAAACGCCCTGGAGCGGAGATACGCGGAAGACACACTACGGCTCCGCAAAACAAGTGGGGCGGGGTGTGTGAAAGGCCTTCCTCCCCGCTGCTGTAATAAAGACCAAGGCGGGATTGGTATCCGACAGAGCGTGGGAGAACACAGTCCACACTAAGGCCATACACTAACCTACATGGGCCGCACCGAGAGGAAGGGTACAGGAGGGAAAAAGACCGGCCCAATGCACTCCTTTGCCAGCTCCCAACCATGCAGGGAGGCCGACAGGATTCAACTAACACCCGACAGGCAGGAAGACCCCTTAGAGTGCCTGGCAACACTGGTCCGGAACGGGTTTATGGCAGTTAATGTCAAATTGGATGACATAGTGGCAACGATCGGATCCCTGAAAGCTAGAGTGGAGAAGGAGAGCTTGCGTATTACAGAAATGGAGAATAGAATCAGCGCAAATTAAGACACAATCTCGCAACATGGCCGCGACATAGCCCAACTCCAAACAGAACTTTGTAAAACTGAAAGTAAGTGTGAAGATTTAGAATCGAGATCTCGCAGGAATAACATCCGGATTGTTGGAGTTGCGGAAACCTTTGGCAAGGGCTATAAGGATATCCTGGGGGCTGAATCTTTCTCAGAACATTTTCTTGTGGAGAGGGCTCACCGTACTCTGGCTCCACCATCGAAACCCGGGGCACCGCCTCGCACACTAATAGCGCGTATCCTTAATTACAGAGACGGGGATGCCGTCCTCAGACCCTCCAGAGAGAAAGGTACTCTACATTTCGAGCACAACAGAATTCATATATACCCGTATTTCTCTGCTGGGGTACAGGTGCAACGACGATCCTACGAACCAGTGAAAAAACAACTGCGGATGCGCAATGTACCCTATGCCCTCGTCTTCCCTGCAAAGATCAGAATCCAACATGGTGGTAGAGCTCACTTTTTTGAAAACCCCACGGAAGCCATGACATATGTGGAGGCTTCTATCCCTTTGCCTCCCAGGGACAGGGCAAACGATCAGAACGCAGGAATCCAGCCGGGAGCGGAGAGACGTGACGCAGCAGACTGACTGGAGTACACCATCTAATCCCTGCCACAGGAAGACAGGAACACTTGCAGAGAGCGGCCTGGACACAGGTTTATTGTAGCTTCGAGCCGTGAGCCCCCAGAAAGGAGGCCGGATGGCTGCAGCAGGCTACCCTCAGGAAAGTTCCAACAGTTTTGGGGAATGCCCATCTTGAAGGTCCCGAGAGCCCGAGAGTTATTGGGCAACATCGTCATGTTGGGGGAGATGATGTGGGTGGGGGGGTGAATTTGCTACATGAGACTTCATTATGTTGAGTTGTATGGGATTCAAGTTGGGGGTGGGGTGGTCCGGGAACCCAGTTGGAAGGGTTCTGCAAGTTAAAATTGATGGTTGTGTCGCTGCACATGACATGCTTCCTAAGTTATTAACACACAGGCATGGCACATACCGGAGCGATGAATCAGGGGCTGAAGATGAAACTTCTTACATGGAACGTCCGAGAATTGAACAATCGAACTAGATCAAGCAAGGGGGGGAGCCTATGTCACTAGGCATCACCCTCAGGTGATCATGCTGCAAGAAACTCATGCACTCCGAAAGGTAAACAGACTTGGTGAAGAACTGGGGGCAACATAGATACTACATGGACTATTCCACACAAGCAAGGGGTGTTCCCACTCTTATACACCCCTCTGTAGGCTTTCAATTTGGTAAGAGCAAAGTGGACACTCAAGGACGCTATGTCATAGTATGGGGTAGCGTTGCGGGGAGGGAGATGGTGTTTGTAAATACATATGGTCCGAATTTAGACGACCCTGAGTTCTACATAGAAGTGGTACATAAAATAGGTTACACGGGGTGCGAACAGATCTTGTGGGGTGGGGATTTCAACACAACCCTGGATATCACACTAGACCGTTCCAATGCCAAACACCGAGCTCCCTCCAAGACGGCAGTGATGTTACAGCAGATCCTATCACGGTTGATAATGGTCGACGCATGGAGGTCGCTACACCCACATAAGAGACAATACACATTTTACTCATCGGTGCATGACACTGAGTCCAGAATAGATTACTGGTTGGCCTCCACAACCCTCATGCAGCAGATCGATAACTGTGAGATACTTCCCTGCACCCTATCAGACCACTCCCCTGTCACAATGGAAATGACATTAGGAAACATAAAACCCCCAACTAGTAGATGGAGGATGCCACCAGACATTCTCAAGGACCCAGCTGTAGCCGACGCTCTGCATATAGAGGTGGAGCACTTCTTCGACACCAACATGGGTACAGTGGATAGAAATTACACCCTTTGGGAGGCCTTCAAGATATGGGTGAGAGGAATATTGATCTCCAATTCCACGGGTATGTTGAAGGCAGTCAGGGTAGAGCTGGCAGAGATAGAAAAATGCCTGGGGAACCTGGAAGAGCGATACACGGATACACATGATAATAAAACCCTCTCAGACATCAACTTTAGCCTATCGGAATTCAATAAACTAGCGAATAGGGAACTGCTTTATATGTCCACCCAGCATGGAGCGTGCAGATATGGAGAGGGGAACAGAGCAGGTCGCACCTTAGCGAACCTACTAAAAGCCGAGAGACAGAACACGCCGATCTCCAGCATACTAACAGAGGATGGTACAGTGGCCACTAGTGAAGAGGGGATAAATAGGGAATTTACCCGGTTTTACTCAGACCTTTACTCTAATCATGATTCGAATTCAGCCGAGGACGTGGAAAAGTACCTCGATAATATCACTCTCCCAACGCTGCCCATAGAATACAAGCTCGCACTAGACCAACCCTTGACCACTGAGGAGGTCACAGAGGCGATCAAGTCACTAGCTAGCGGCAAAGCACCGGGCTCGGTCGGACTAGGAGCAGAGCTGTACAAGGAACTAAACGAGGAACTGACCCCGGTGCTGCTGTCGGTGTGGGAGGAAGCTATAGAACTTGGTACCCTGCCACCATCAATGAGAGAGGCCATAATAACAGTGCTATTGAAACCTAGGCGACACCCAACGAGATGTCCTCCTACCGACCCTTGTCCCTAATAAACTGCAACGCCAAAATCTTTGCTAAGATCCTGGCCACAAGACTCCTACCACATATGCCCACATTAGTACATCCAGATCAGTGTGGCTTTGTTCCCACTAGATCGACAGCCCTCAATCTCAGGTGATTGTTTGGAGTCATGGCCTAGATAAAACCTGAAGCCCAGGCGATAGCTGTATCGCTCGACGCTGAAAAAGCGTTTGATTCGGTATCATGGTTGTACTTGTTTAAAGTGGTTGAGAAATTTGGGATTGGCCCATTCTTTCTGAGATGCGTTGGTCTGTTGTACTCTGACACCGGAGCCAGAGTGCTGACTAACCGCACGCTGTCCGACTGGTTCGGGTTGGGTAGGGGCACGCGACAGGGGTGCCCATTTTCCCCATACTATTCGCCCTCACAATGGAACCAGTCGCGGCAGCAATCAGGGAACATCAGGGACAGAAGGGCATAACGATGGCCGGCCTAACCCAATCAATATCCTTATACGCGGATGACACATTGCTGTATATCCGGGAACCAGATATACATCTGGGTCCGGCGATCGAAACCATACACGAGTTTGCCGAGTACTCGGGCTATAAAACCAACAGATCTAAATCTGAGATATTTCCCCTGACCCCCGCCACGCGATGCCCGAATAGCACGCATGCCCTGCAATGGTCCCCCACTAAAATAAGATATTTGGGAATCATCGTGTCCGTTGAAAAGCCTCCCTTTATGCTGACAATCATGAACACCTATTGAGTAGTATATCCACCAAACTTCACCTATGGACAAAACTCCCTATCTCACTTATTGGTCGAGTGGCCATACTGAAAATGGTAATTCTACCGAAGCTACTATATATATTTACTAACATACCATTGTGGCCGGGTGCACAGTTTTTCGCAGCCCTCCGATCTTTAGCGGTAGAGTTTCTGTGGGGCGGAGGAGCAGGCAGAATGAAGTGGGAAAAAAGGGTGGAGCCATACAACAAAGGGGGCATACCAGCCCCAGACTTTGAGTTATACTACCTAGTGGCGCAGGCCCAGTTTGTTAGATACTGGTATGATGAACTGAACACTTCACCTCACGTTGGTATTGAAAAACACGCAGCACGCCCAACCGACCTACGCTCCATAATTTTTAAAGTTAAGCATAAGGATGATTGCCCATTCGACCCAGTCAGCACAACAGTATATGCATGGTCCAGACTCTTTCGTAGGCTTCAAGTAGAGACTCCTTATTACTCGGAAGCACCCTTCTGGAACTTCCCCGGCATAGCACCATCTTATGCCCTGATGTCTGGACAGCCTGGGACCCAGAGGGGGAATTTCAAAATTGAAGATATTTACCCCAATGGCAAATTCATAACATTAGAGGAATTGTACGGTTGGGATGGAGAGGGATCAGCTGAAAATACTACAATATTGCGAATGGCCTTTAAAGCCAGATGGCCTCTATTCCCTGATGAGCCGAGCCCCCCCCTCACACCCATGACTCGCGGCTTTGTCCACCCAGGCGGGAGTTAGTGTCTCTGGGCTCTACACAGTTGTGCAGGCAAACATACCAACGACAAATAAGATTAAAGTTTCTTGGGAAGCTGATCTGGAAACCACCATATCAGACAAGGTGTGGGAAAGATATTGTGATCTAACCAAAAGGGTGTCCATTAATGCAGGCCTCCGCATGACCCAATTTAAGGTATTAAATAAGTTACACTACACACCCGAGAAAATAGCTAAATTTACACGAGACGGACCTGAAATGCAGGAGCTAACAGGCCGACTCATTCCATATGTACTGGAGCTGCCCACCCATACACAGGTTCTGGGGAGAAGTAGCGTCCATCCTAGTAGAAATTACACAAGTCCCAGCAGGCCTAATGCCCCCAAAAATACCTATTTGGGGACATTGGGAAGATTTCTGAAGTGACCAGACAACTATTTAATGTTGCGTGCATAGTGGCTAAAAAATGTATATTACAGCAATGGAAGAGTACACACGTGCCACGCATCAATCACTTTCTCAAAGAACTA
The DNA here is from genome assembly GCF_040938575.1 of Ambystoma mexicanum. Classification (NCBI taxonomy): domain Eukaryota; kingdom Metazoa; phylum Chordata; class Amphibia; order Caudata; family Ambystomatidae; genus Ambystoma; species Ambystoma mexicanum. Next base: position 539,368,801 of record NC_090924.1, on the reverse strand, counting down.
TCATATGTCAATGAATGTGAGGAACAGTATGAGGAACAGTATGTAATATCACTCCCGAGGTCATGCAAGCCTAAAGACATCTGGGCTCCGTTCAGAGTACATTTGTGTGAATTGGGGTCGGCTGGTAGCAGCCTGGTTGGACCTGGAAATGAACTGGCTGTGTAGACATCATATGTTTTACTGTGTTTCGATACTTTATAACCAAATTATTGAACTGTATGGAATGTTATGTTAGTGGAGCGACGTGTACCACCATCAATCAATAAAAAAAAGACTTTTTTGAGACAAGTCAAACTCAGCCTCATAAACCTATTTTTGATCTATTGCCTCCAAGCAATAGAGAATTTTTAAATATTCTATTTGATTTTGTTTCCATAATTAGAATGAATTATTGATTAGCTTGTAGCTGCATCAACACACACACTATCCGTCTAAAGCTCTTTATGAAAGTACATTTCTATATCTTTGTCCCAAATATCTTACACATTGGGAAGTACTACCTTTTTTACAATTTCAAACCGGCCATTCTTCTAATGTTATCATCCTTCTGACTAAGAAAGCTAACCTAGAACCCACCCTCATGAGAAACTGTAAATTAATTTGTAGCTTGTCAGTGTTTCAAAATCATTACACATCATCTATGTGCTTCCGAAGAAGCACTTTTGCTCATTCATTTCATTTTACCTGCTGTATCAAACCTGCTGACTCTCCCACTTCTTCACCCTACACCAAATTGGTTTCCTTGATTTGGCCCCTCTTCTCTCCCCCTTTTTTAATCGATTTGATATCCCTTGCTCCGCCCCATACTCATCTATTTTCCAGTACCCATCTTACATACCACCTACAATCATCTGCTCCCTTTGCACCCTCTTTCAATCACCTCTCAATAGGAGTTCCACCCCACACACTGTGAGCCACAACACCCACAACCGTGTACTCGACAATGCTCTGTCCCCTGCCCCTTTCCTCCTTCCTCCTTCCTCCCCTTATCTTGGCTCCATCCATGCGTGTTCTTATCCCTGTCCTGCCATCCTGGATACCATTAACCGTGCCCTATATTGTCATTGACAGCAAAAGTAGACCAGTGGTATGTTCAACACAGTGAGATATATTTGCAGGAGTTGCATTATTGTGCCCAGATTCAATGAGGTAAGATTCAAACTAGTGTGTTAAATGCCAGGACAGGTTACCAAAAAAGAGTTAAAGTTACTGGCTTACCTGGAAGAGCACTGTCTGATTAGTCTGGTTGAATCATATTTAAAAAGGTTCCTGACTTGCCAATCAGATTTAGGAAGAATTTGAGAGCCTTTGTTAACAAAGATGACGGAAAGAACACTGCCCTGTTTTGGACCAGTGGCATTATACCATATAGTAGATAACACAAGCTTAGATTCCAGATAGGAGCCCTTGCGTGCTCTAAATTAGGAAGCTTTTGTTATAATAAACTGAGCACAGCAGTTACAGCTAGGCAAGCTTTTGTTTGATGTGGATCTTATCCATTGCAGGATGCCTCAAAGCGTCTTCCTCTCTGAACTCTCCTTTTATCTTACCATGGGACCACTGCCTGAGGCTATCATAGACACGCTCTCAATAGGACACATTATCTTGGCAGTTTCAGCAGGGTGCAGCATCTATTTCTGAAACTGGCGCGATCATTGGCACACACAGGCACCCTGATCATTGCATGAGCCAGCTTTGTCGGCTATTATCCCTGATGATGGATATTGTCCAAAATGCATTGTCAATATAGCATTTTGGCAGAGGCCGCTCAGAATTGTCATTTTACCGCAAATATAGCTTGTTCTTGTGTGAACAACAATTTTGGATGTCATTTTCTTTGAGCTACAGCAAATTAATAACGGTTACATAGACAATCCTTACTAATGTATTTCTAGCTGGTTTAGCTAGACCAAGCCTGCGTCCACAACTCTGTTATAGACTCATTGCCCGGTGCTGAGGCATTCTTTACAGGGGTATGTACCCCAAACCTGATTTAAAACATTTCATCTCACTAAGTTAACTGGATACATGTACCTACAGCAAGCAGTGCCCACTCACCCACGTTGTTTAAGTATTTGTTAGAGACATTAATGTCTAAATTCATAGAAATAATATAATATCACGATCAGGGTGAGAGAAAACACACACTTTCATAGGTATACCCCTATGTGCAAGAAAAACATTGTTCGCAAACAGTTGTGAGGGTCAATTTCGTTTTTGACCAAAGCATTTAATGCACATATTTCACGGTACAACAACAACGACACTATAAACTTTATACAGGTTGGTACAACATATACACAGGTACAATTCAGTCAAATTGACTGGAATTGATGAACAATGGGCATGTTCTTTCCTTTCTAAAATCTACGGAATTCAATAAACAGATAACATGTAAGCACTAAATATGTTCACAGTGCACCAAACAGAAGGTTGTCGGCACTACTGTGTTTCGGCCAAAAAGGGAGTGTCCCTTTTGTCTCTGTCAAGAAAATGACAAGAGAAAGGTGGTTCACAAAGTGTGTAGTCTCTGAAAAGAATTAATTACAGAGGCTATTAATGCTGTTTTTGCGAGAAAAGGTAGTGATGATGTTGGGATAACACCTCACTTGGCTTCCCGTGTGCGAGGATGCGCAACGGTAGGAAGCTCGTAAGCTGGTCCCCTGTTCCAAATATAGGAGATTCAAACCACATGCTGCTTTGTGGAATCTGGTATGCCCGGTGGCCTTTTGGAAAAGACAAAAGGGAATACCCAAAAGAGCCTGTTAGTCTAAGTCTGGGTCTCTAGGTCGGCGTGTCAACCACGCCGAGAAGTGATCCAGGAATTAAATAAATGTCTTACTGGGATAGAGTTTGTCTGTGCTTGAGGATTCCTGTGGGTGCCATAAACCAACTTTGTGCTAATTTAAACAGCGCTATATATATTTGTACAACTGAAGCAGTGCTGGTGGGCACTGGTGGTGTTTGCTTAGCAACTGCACAAGGAGCCCAGTTGATTTGGGTCTGGGGTGTTGTGCATAATGGTACCTCATGTGGTACCTGGGTCAGTAACAGAGGTGGTGGTAATCTGTTGAAAAATATGTTATTAGGTTTACATTGGCGATTTTCATCATAAATTAATTTTCGTAAGTCCTTCATGTCAGCGATCACATTTGCACTGAGCATGATGTGCAGACACATATGTTGTGACTCAAGTTTAAATGTACTTTGAATAATGTGTTATTTCAGGCGAGTTTTAACATTAAGACAGTTGAAATTTGGAGTATTCAGACCAGTTGTCATGCATCGACGTTTGCAAATGAGCCCTGCCTCTTTTTGTCTTAAATGCAGTTCCTGGTCCCCATCTCTAATGTCAGAGGGGACTGTTTCCAGTCCTGCAAATCAAATATCATTTTTAATTTTCAACTGATGTCTTTCTTGCCAGTGGGTAGCCAGCGGATATCTTGCATCTTCAGAGCTGCGCATGCTCAAATGTTCTCTAATTCTGACACGTAGTTCTCTGATGGTACTTCCTATATACATAAGGTCACACACACATATGCTTACATACATGACACATTTCTATCGGCAGTTGATAAACTGCTTGATATTCTGACTATTTGTCCTATTGAATGTTATTTTGTTTGTGCTTTTAGCATAGGGACACAAAAACAAAAAACAAATAAAATAAATAAATAGAACATGTTCCACATTTGTGGAATCCATGAGCTTGTAGTGCTTGTAACCAGTTTGTGGTAGGTACGCAGATATGGGCCATGAATTATGGACTTAGAATGTTTCTTACAGTAGGTGGTTTTTTAAAAGAGAACAGGGGTACTTCAGAGACTCATTTCTTAATGTCGGAATCAAGTTGTAATAAGTGCCAGTGTCTTTTTATGATCTGTGGAATCTTATGGCTGTCCTGGTTGTATTGTGTTACAAATCGTAGGCGGGTGTCGTGTGAATGTTTATTTTTAGGGGTCAACAATGTGTTTCTAATTATGCCACTTGTGAGTTTGTTTGCCTTCTCAACATTGTTAACTGGATAACCACTGGATGTAAATCTGTCTTTAGGCAAATTTTAACTCAGTCTGGGAAACCGGTTCACTCTTGCAATTTCTCCTGGCTCGTATGTATTCCCCCTTTGGGGAGTTGTGTGTAACACTTCCTTTGTGGCAATTAGTTTCATGTAGCACAGAATTAACCTCAGTTGGTTTTCAAAATGTTTTGATGTCAAGTCCTTCTGTGCTCATCATTATACCGATATCTAGTACATCTATGGTGTCATTGCTAAGTTTACATGTCAGGGTTATGCCAAATGAGTTCAAATGAAAGAATATAGCACTTGATGATTTTGTCTTTGAATTCAGAGTTGGCCAGTGCATGAACGTATTCAAATTTGTTCATGAAAAGGTTGTCTACATCAGGAGCATAGGTAGCCCATATCGCAATGCCTTTCTTTTGCCTGTAATATTGTCCATCGAAAAGAAACACATTGTTGATCAGGTAGAATTGGAGAAATTCTTTAATCATTTCTGAGAGAAGGAAGCCGATTTTTTGGGATGAATGTATATAGTGCTTGTACATGTAGCGTCACGAGTAGATAATCTGATTGCTCATCCCCGGTGCTGGGGTAGGCTAGTGGCGTCCTGAGCCACTGTAAGTGCTTTTTTAAGTTGAATTTCTTCTGCACCGCAACGTATATGTGTTTCCCGCTCCCCCTACCCTTGTCCTTGCTGCTTCATGCTCTCCTCCCCCCCACCCACCGCGCTCTCATTGGCCACAGGCCCGTTTCCTCAACGAAGGTATCCTGACTTCCTACTCCCAGCACCATTCATCGCCAGTGCTGGGTTGAACTTGTGGCTTCCTGAGGCACTGCAAGTACTTTTTAAAATTGAATTTCTTCTGCGCCGCAGCATGTGTGTTCCCCGGTCCCCCCCTTGTCCCTGTTCTCCTGCCCTCCCCCCTCCTGCTCACGGTGCTCCCATTGGCCACCTTGCCCTTATAGTTGGCCACCATAGGCAGCCTCTGCCATGGAAGCCCCCTCAGCGAAGGACCTGAGGTTAAGGACAGCTCCAGTGGAAGCAGTGTCTGATGATGTCTGCCGGTGTTATCAGGGGAAGCAGGAAACTCGCAGCTGTTAACCTGCTGCAATCAATCGTGTAGAGGGTCAGGGGGGCAGCACTCACTGCACCTCACCTAACTGACCCACACCTCTTAGACCTCTTTTATACCTATGTCATTTACTGCACCACATCTTGGGAAATTGTATGGTTTAACCTCCCACATCTCCCCAGTAAATACACATCCTTTGCATTGCTGCTGTGTTTGAAAACTAAGCCTTTTCCCTCCTTTTTGGAAAGTTGCATCTGGGTGTTCTGCATTGCTGCTTTGTTTGAAAATGAGGCCCTTTTCCCTCTTTCTGGGAAAGTTGAATCTGGGTGTCCTGCATTGCTGTTGTGTTTGAAGACTTGGCCATTTCCATCTTTTTGGAAAGTTGAATCTGTTATGTTATATTATGTTATGTTATGCTATGTTATGTTAAAGGTACTTGTATAGCGCACCGTCACCAGCGGAATTGGTCCCCAAGTGCTCTGGCGGATCTGTAAACAGGAAGGACGGGTAGGGTTAGTCGAGAGGAGGGGAGAAGGAGAGTGGGGAAAAATGGTGTGCTGTTGGCAGCTGCAGCTCGGTATGCACCGAGTGCTGGGCTTTGGTGCTAGTAACAGTCGGGCGAGGCCTCGAGTGCTGTAGGTGAAGTTTGTGTTGTTGATGCGGCGTGGTAAAGTGCGTTTAAGTAAGGAGAAGATTGAGGGTTGGGTTAGTGGGGTCTGTATCCTGATTTAGGTACTTATGGTTCCGTTAGGGTTGTATACCTGTGGGTTGGGTTGTTGCTGGTTCCTCGTGGGCCGACTCACTTTGGTGGTGCTGTGCTGATCCAGCTGTGTCATACTGAGTATTGTTTGGATTGGTAGGTGTGTCTGAACCTAATCTTCAGGTGTGGGACTGGGTAAGTAATATCTATTCTCAGGTTATCTAGTGTGACCCTGGTCGGTTGAGGCTTTGAGTGGTTCAGGGTCGGAGTCATGTTGATGTGGTGTCCTAGTGGATCCGTCTTGGTGAGCCTGTGTATTCAGTCGTTCGTTTCCTTCTGTCCTGACTGGTTCTTTGGTTTCCGTGGGGTGAACATCCTTGGGGCTATTGTCTCATTAGGCTTCACCCACTACCCTGGGTCCCCTCCCTGTTGGGAGTTCCTAAATACTGTTGAGTGTACCTGCATGCCCCTTCTGTGTGTTCCTTACTGTGTGACCCCCTCCCGCGCATCCTGTGTGACGTTGGGCTGTGCGTCTCTCCTCTCTCTTCAATCGCTCCTCCTCCTACTCCTCCTCACACCCTCTATGTTGCTTTTTCCCGTTTCCCCCATCTTCTCCAACTGCTACTCTATCTCCTATCCTATCCCTCTCACTAAATGGGGAAAGAAGAAGTTCAAGAGGTTCATCCTGGGTTAGAGAACCCAGGCCTCCCTATTGCTGATACCCATGTCAGTGCTTCCTCCAGACAGACTCTTACCAACATCCTCTTTGTTGTTCCCTCTCCAGACCTATGGACCCCTCCTATGGTCGCTGTTCACTCTCCTTTTTCATCCTCTCCTATTAATGATGGCACTCAGTGGGAGGTCCTCTTGTCCCCCTTCCACTCCTCTAAGACCATCATTAATGTCTATCTGAATGGCACCGTCTTTGTCCAGGGCCCTAAACCAAATCTCATTTTCGTTGACCGTCTCCCATGTCTTACCAACTTACTTCCTTCTCCTGCTCCTCCTAACAGCACCTCTCTGGCTCCTCCACCACCCCTTCATCCACAACCTCTCTGGCACCCTTCTCCTCTTCCTCTCTGGTCACTTTGCCACACCCCTCTACCACCTCTGCCCACTCTCGGGCCCATCTACCACTTCTACATGGCGTACCTCAAGCCTGTACCCCACCACGAAGGCCTTCAAATGTGGCAACCTGCTCCACGTCGCTACTCTCAACTCTCGCTCTGCTGTCAAACATTCCACTGACATCTGCCGCCTCCTCGAAAGAACTTGACCTGGATGTCCTCGCTCTCACTGAGATTTCGTACACGGCCAGCTCTGTCACAAGTTTTGACACTCTCCTCCCTGATGGGTACAAGATCTTCTCCGAACCCAGAACCAACTGTCCCGGAGGTGGAGTAGCTCTTATCTTCCCAGTGTGGATCCCTGCTTCTGTCATTCCTATGCAGGCCTACTCTTCCTTTGAATGCCTGCTCTGTAGGCATTCTATATCTCCTGGCCTCTCTCTGACTGTTGCCACCATCTACAGGCCACCTGGCCAGGTCACCCTCTTCTTCTCAGAGTGGGCTGACCTCTCCTCTTCTCTCCTTGCCTCTACCTCCCAACTTCCCCTCCTCAGAGACCTCAACATCCACCTGGATGCCTCTAATCCCTGCTCTGGGCTCTTCTGCAACCGTTGTCACCTTCTCTCTCTCTTTCCATTCTACCCTGTGGTCTGACATACTCTGGCAGGCATACCTTGGATGGTCTCATCTCCTCAGACATCCCCCTCTCGAACCCACTCACCACTCCTCACTCTGACTGACCACTTTCTGCTCCCCTCTCACCTGACGCTCTCTGTTCCACAGGCTAAGCCCACCCCAGCACTACCATCTACCTTCTCGGTCATTCGGCCCATGAACCATGTGTCAGTGGATTCCTTTACTGCTACTTTCTCTGCTCTTCCTACTCCTGTGGCTGACTCACACTCAGACACAGCCCTTTCTAACCTACATCTTTATATTTTCTGTACCTTTTAGAAGTGCGCCTAGCTGAATCCTCTATCACCTAACCCCATTTGCAATGAGTAAATCTATCTGCACCTCACCAATTAAACCCTTGATATTCAGCAACCCATCCTAAGTTTCGCTTAGCCCGACCTACACCACTGTACGTAATGAGGCCCTATTACTCTTACTGCCACTAGAGGAACCTTGATCACTGCAGCACATAATGCATGCTACTGCATATCAGCTAATTGTGCTCTGGACCACATTGACCTCAATTTCTGATCCAATTTACACTACTATTACCTTAAACGCTATGGCAATTAACACCATGGCATCTACATCCGGTAAAGCAAGTACCCCTTTGGAGCGAATTAACATTAGCCACACCCAAAGCCCACCGAGAACTAACAATACCGTGTGACCTTACGCCTAGAAACCTCAGACTCCGCTCGAGACTGAACAAGTTATTCGAACCCCCTGCCAGTCTCTTAACTATTACTGCTCAACAAAGTAAAGATTTCCTCAAAAAACAAAATACTACATTAAATAAGCTGAATCCCACCAACCTAGGCACCATTCCCAAACCGAAACCCGAGAATGCCCAAACAGAATAAACACTCATCTTTAAATGATGATTTCAACAGCGAGACCTCTCCCACCGTACTGGCAGAGACTCCTACGTTCCAAGAAGGAAACTTACAACAACAGGATATTGCATGCAAACTCAGGCACCAAGGAACTGTTTACAATTCTGAAAGAACTTTAGAACCCAATCCCTGTACCTGATCCCTGTACCTAATAATTGTGTTAAAGATAAGTCATGGTGCTCTGACATTCAGAAGGCCCTCACGGACAAAATCGCTACCCTCCAAGTTAAAATATCTAATAAGAAACTTAACATAGCAACTACTACCCCACAAGCTTGTACGCCACCCACTCTTACCTAAACCCGTACAACGCTTACATTTTTCTAAAGTCTCAATACTAGAAGTTGAAAAACGTATCCTCTCGCTTAAAACTTCCAACTGTTATGGAGATAAATGTCCCACCCAAATCATAAAAGACGCAGCCATAGACCTAGCACCATTCATCTCCAAGCTTATTGATGTGTCATTTACTTCGGGCACCATCACAAATAATCTCTTGGAATCCATCGGTCTTTCCACTCCTTAAGAAACAATCGCTTGACCCCTCCATACCCACTAACTACAGGCCCATCACAACGGTGCCATTCCTCCTAAAGATACTAGACAGGGTGGCTTACCTACAAATTCAGAAATTCCTTGAGCAAAACCAACTTCTATGTGTCCGCCAATCAGGATTCAGGCCACAACATGGCACGGAAACGGCACTTATCGACCTTAAAACCAAGGTGAACGAGCTGAGAGATAAAGGTAAATCGGCCTTACTACTCCTTCTAGATCTCTCAGCAGCGTTTGACCTGGTTGACCATAAGGTCCTCTGCAACCATCTAGACTCAGCAGCACACTTTTCTCAACAAGCAATAGCATGGATCCAATCATTCTTAAGTAATAGAACAATGAGAGTCTTCTCCACCACAGCTGCAGCAGACCCCATTACCATCACCTGTGGAGTTCTTCAGGGGCCATGCGTCTCCCCCACTATATATAATATATTTACCAAGCCCCTTTTCGATGATCTGGATTATCTCGGTGTCACCTACACTAACTATGCAGATGACACCCAGATACTCATTACGCTTACAGGGGATTGCAATAAGGAGTTGGCCTTGGTGAATAGAATATACCTCATCATTCAGGCATGGATGGCACTTGTTTGTGCCCTCCCCGTCTTTCTCATGCAAAAGAATAAAACTGACACACCCCAGACGGGGAATGAGGCAAAGAGAGCAGGCTGCAAGAGTTCAAGGCAAGGTTTATATAAGTGGCATTCAAAGATCTCTGTTGCCTTTGAGAGCGCTCTGACCAAAATTAATGTTACAATACATTTCATAGTGCAAATGACGCAACTAACATAGGATACTACGTTGGTCCCGGATTGGACAGTCCATATGGTGCCCATGGTGTGGGTGGCATCTCTTCCTCCGGGTTGGCTGCTTGGTTGGTGGGAGGATGGATGTCGGGCATCTGTGCTCTGTATGGGTGAAGGTCAAGGTTGCTGTGAAGCAGGGTGGTCACTAGCTAAGCTAACAGAATATATTCTCAAAAATGCATGCACTAAATAATAATCGTTCAAAGTCTTTGAACAACTCATCATGTCTCTATAAACTTCACACATGTATCTATACTATCAATAACATCGGATTATAAAGGCCCTAGGTTAAGGGTCTTGACCACCATAATACACCGGTTGAAGTGAGGGTCTGTGTTCATAAGAATCTTTGGTATGTGACATTTTGTTAGTGGTAGACAACAATATACCTCAGCAGGGGTCTAATGTTAGTTGGGGATCTGTTGGGTGGCCATCATGGTGTGGTCAGTGGTCTGGCACATGAAAGGAATACCTTGCAGGGGCACAGGGTCACAATGGCAGTACGTTTCCACTGACGAGGGTGCGGGGGCCAGGACACGTTTGTGGAGATGGACGAGCTATGTGCTTAGCTCATGCTAGTTCACATGCAGGACAGTGACCTCAGAGGAAGAGTGTTGTGTTACATTTATTATTTGTTGCAAGTACCTCCGGCTTCAGCGTGAGAATGGAGCCGCAGAGTTTTCCAGTCAGAGTGGGAAAGATGGTGGGGGCCATGTGCCCTGCGCGTCTGGCTGTTGCGAGAAAGGGAAGAGAAGCGTTTTGTACTATCGCAGTGAGGCCTAGTCACCAAGATGGAGTTGAAAGGGGGTACAAAAATGGATGCCCTGTGTCCTGCTCAGTGGTCCCATCTATGCGAATGTTACCCAAAGTTGACAACGCATAAGGGCAAGGGGTGAACCCACTACTGGAGGCACTTGGTGCGAGTTTTGTACTGAGAAGTAAAGAATGCGAGGGGCCTGCTGGACCCTCACTCACACACATTCCCCCCTTTCGTTACATCTAAAGTAACGAATTATGACACTTGTTTTCTTTCATTCTCCCTTCGGTAGTACTCAGCTTCAGCAACTGCTTCTTCCCAGGCTGGGGTACCTTTTATTGGCATCCATGCTCTGCATACACTTCTCAAGCTATTACCTCTTCTTGCATATTCGTCTGGAGTGCATGTTAGGTATATCCCACCATCCCCATCCTGGTCTACCAATACCTCTTTATACCATTGCGATTCTCCTGGTTCCTTGATGGTGGTGTGGTATAAATTATCAACCCTGTACCTATATTGCCTATAGATGGCAGTCATCCTGTATTTTGGAGTGTTATGTTCCCCTGTTTGTTGCTACCGTTGTCGGTCGGCCCATTGTTAGCATCATCATAGTTGAGGTAGGCATACTTTTTGCACAACACCGGAGTCCTAATTGGCACACGCAGAAGAATAGCAACACAAAGACGATGACAGGAACGAGTATTTTCATCATCACATTTACCCATGATGGAATCCAGCTGAACATGTTGTCAAACCATGTGCTTTCTCCTGCTCCGCCCTTTATTCTCATCCTCTCTCCTAAGTTGTGAACTGCTGTTATCACATGTGAGAGTGTCCCGTTATCTGCATCTTCAGATGGCACGAATGTGCAACACGCCCTCCCCCCCCCCTATTTTTCGGCAAACACCACCGTCCATCGCCGTGAGGAGATCTAGAACATATCGGTTTTGCATTGTCATTAGGCGCAAGGCACGGAGCTCTATTTTTATAACGTTGAATCCTTCCTCAGTGTCGTTGGCCAGTTGGATTAGCTCCCAGCACACTATTTGTAACCATTTGGCATTTGCTCGTGCTTGGAGCCCTGGCGCTAGGAGCGATGCAAAAAATGTCTCTGCGGATGAGAAGAGCTTGTACTTTTGTGGGATCTCGGCAAAGAGTTTTGATGATTCAGACGAAATATAGTTGGATGATCTTTTACTTTTTGATAACTTTGTTTTCAACTTGTGTTCTGACAACAGTTCATAAGCTGGAGGTTCTGTTTTTATTTGTTGGGGCACTGTCGATGGGTCAGCCGATTGCCCTGCTGCTGATTTGCCAGCCGATTCCCCTGCTGCTCCTTGGATATGGCTTTCGGGTATTACCATCAGGGCCGTATGGAGGGTGGCTAAGGCGCAAGTACCTTTACAGGATGCAGGTAGGTGCAGGTAGGCTTGTTTGCCGCAAATCCAGTACATGTCCATGAGTGCTGCAGTACCTTTCTTCATATCAGGTACTATTACTGTCTTGTTGCATTTCCTTGCCTCCCCCATGTTCACTTTCCCTTCCCCATGGAAGCATAGTTCGTGTGGTACTTCTTTCTGTATTTTTATAGGCTTTTCCAGTGCTGTGATCCATGTTAACTTAGTGACGTATTGCGACCAAACAGGGGCACACACTTCCTTTATCCATTGGAAGGTGTCCTCAGATAGTCCCCGGAGTGCTTCTGCTTTGCACTCAATGGTTTCATCGTGCCATTTGTTCTCTGCATACCTTGTTCCTTTTATGACAAGAAATGGCTCTCTGATGCAAATTACTCCTTGACGCCGGTTTGTGCATGTTCTCTCATTTTCCAGCCTTTCTAGGCTGACGGTGTGTGCCTGGGAGGTGCTTTTTATCCTACATAGAACTAAGTGAATCAAACATTGAGTCTCCGACAAGGGCACTTCCTGTGGTACCAACATTTTGGGTGCCCCTGATGCATGCGGTATGAGTGAACAGACATAGCAGCTTTCATTTGTTGCTTGCTTTGCCGTAGCACTCATGTCTGAATACCATTTGTTAGATTGATCAGGGTGGCGGGGGTCTTCTATTTCGTCTAATCCCAGGTCATGATAAATGTCGTATCTTTTCCTTCCCGCCCCCTTTTTTCTCTCCTTTTCCCTTCCTTCTTATAGCTTCTCACTTTTTGATAATGTATTGGGAACATTCCAGCCCAGGCAGCATCATTGCTGTTGAATATGGCATGTGTATACTCGTTAGTAGCAGCAGCGTAATATGAGGTAGGTTCTATGGTTGTCTGTGCATGCATACTTGTGTTGGCTAAGTTACTCGGCCAATAATAGTCACCATTATATTCATTTGATTCATAATCATTACTCATTTATGCCCGGATGTGACAAGGAGACGATTGTTGGATCAGCAGGAGCGTGCTCTGAAGTTTGTGTTACATTTGTATCGTTAAAACCAATGATATATGTTTCGCCCCATATTGTCTTTACTCCATTCCATATTAGGCTTGACCCTTCTCGTATAATCTTAGCTCCGCTCCCCCTTTTATGCATGTCATTAACCAGAGATGAGAGAGTGTAATACCAGGCCATGAAGAACAACATCACGGAAAGCAAAACGGCAGCACATTTCAAAACACATTCAACATTGCTAAACTTATTAGCCCTAATGGCATCCCTATTGCTATCTAACATTAACATGTTCTCTGCAAGTACACTTCGCTGGGCCATTTTGTCACCAGGAGGGACGATACAAATTTGTTAAGTCACCAGAATATGTACATTATATATATATTTACACATCATGTTTACTCATTGTTTCATTTATGGTTGCTGTACTTATTATTATACATTTTTCTGTTATTCGCTTCACTTATATCCTCTTTTTTACTGTGCATTTTTATAGCAGGAGGAAGATATAGTGATGAAAAGAGAGTGAAAGTGAGAAAGATAGAGAAGTAGGGCAAGGCAAATCAGAAGGCACATCATTGTTTTTGCTCCTTACAAGTTCCTTGTTTCATTTGATCAGGGTGTCATTGCTTCCCAACCTCACTTGTAGTACCACTTGCACATTCCTGTGCGCTTTGAGGGAGTGTACTATCGCGTGCCCTCCTCACATCTGAGAAGTGCACCCAATATTTCAGTCCCTTTACCTTCACTGCAGTGGCCGTACTATAAATCACTTCATATGGGCCATGAAACCTTGGTGAATTCCATCTCCTGACAAAACTCCTCACATATACCTGTGCTCCTGGCATCAGCGGCCCAGTTGGGCTATCTGTAGCTGGCGTGGTAGTATCAGTTGCCACATTTTCAGTAAAAGGTGGTGCTATTTGTCACGCTGTGCTGTGTACTGCGTGGGTCAGCTGAGTCAAGTATTCCTTAAATTCTTCCCCCAGCACTGTGGCAGCCCTGTGTGCATCTGATACTCTCCTAATGGGGTAGAGTGGTGTGTGTATTCGCCTCCCAGTCACAATTTCATGGGGACTCAAATGGTGGTCCTTGCATGGTTGCGTTCTGAGTTGGAGCAGTGATAGGGGCAAGCAATACACCCAGTTTTTCTTCAGTGTATTACACAATTTCGATAATTTACTCTTGAGCAGGCCGTTGATCTTTTCCACCACTCCATTAGCCATCGGATGATAAATGGAACACAGTTTGTGCTTCACCCCTAAGAGTGACGTTACGTCTTTGAAGAGATCCTTCACAAAGTGCGTGCCATTGTCCGTCCGTATCACATCACATATTCCCCACGGGGAAAACACTTCTCTCACCAGAAACTTCGCCGCGCACTTCGCGTCCGGGTAGGGGCATGGACCCGCCTCCACTCACCTTGAGAAAGGACATACTACCACAATTCGATATCATGCCCCGTTACATCTCTCTCCCATATCTGCATAATCTATGTGGAGCTCTCTGAAGGGCCCTGCCGGTCGTGGCAAAGTACCTCGCAATGTCCTCAATGTCATCCCTGAATTGTATGTTTGACATGTTGTACAGTCTATGATAAATTTTGACAAATGTTCCTGTAAATTGGGGACAAACCAATGTTCCTGAATGTCTGCGGCAATGTGTTGTTTCACTACATGGGCTGGAAAGTGCAGCTGTTGGAATGCTAGCTCTAGTAATTCTACTGGCATCACTACCTTCCCCGTGGTCTCCTGCCTCCAAATGAGGTATGTGGCCGATTGTTTACATTCCTGCTTGCTCCATAATTCTTGTTCCTCCAATGGTGCTCTCTTCTGTAACTCTATTAGCTGTGTTATGGGCATGTTACTATAGGCTTCTTCTGGTGGTTCTACGGTGGTTGCTTAAACAATGCACTCAGCCGCTGGTGTTATATTGAAATACGAGGCCTCCTTCGCTGCTGCGTCGGCTGCCGCGTTTCCCAATGAGATTGCATCTGTGTTGTTGGTATGGGCTTGGCATTTCACCACTGCCACTACTGATGGCTCTGCTAACGCCTCTATTAATTCATTCAATAGTGTGGTGTGCTGCACTGGTGAGCCATCTGCTCGTCTGAAGCCTCTTCTGCGCCAGCGTGATAGTCCTGAATGGACAGTGGTAGTTGCATATGCTGAATCTGAGTATATAGTCACTGTGCATCATTTGGCTGTATGTAATGCTTCAATTAATGCAGTTAGTTCAGCCGCTTGTGCGGAGTAATGGGACGGGAGACGCTTTTGGACGATTGGCTCATAGCTATGTTCCTCCATTCGTACTACTGCCATCCCTACATGCTTCTCTCCTGTTTCTGGGTTTATTGACGCTGAACCATCTATGAAGTATATTTCTCCTTCTGTCAGGGCGTTTTCA
Organism: Ambystoma mexicanum; assembly: GCF_040938575.1. Lineage (NCBI taxonomy): Eukaryota > Metazoa > Chordata > Amphibia > Caudata > Ambystomatidae > Ambystoma > Ambystoma mexicanum. The sequence goes on along the minus strand of NC_090924.1, from coordinate 539,353,441 downwards.
TTCGCTTGGGAATATCATCACCCTCCCCCCTCATAGGTTGCACAGTCGTGTTCCTGCATATCCTCCATAGCACATGGCTCTGTAATGAATGTTGCTGGGTTTACTGTTTTACACCTGACCACATGCATGTTGGGGCTTGAAATTATTATCTCATATGCGGTTGTCCTCTTTGTTGTAAGTGTTGATTTTGACCGCTCAAGAATCGCAAATAATGAATGCTCTGCATACAATGTTACTGAACAACCCATTAAAATTGTGGCACTTTTTTCAATGGCAAAGGCCGCGGCTGCCAGGGCCTGTTTGCACGCGAAGTGGCCCTGCATCACTGCATCCAGTGTTCCGCTGTAGTAAGCCAGTGGCTTGTGGCCTAATGATGTTTTCTGTGTCAACACTGCCGTCATCAGTGTTCCATTACAGTGTGAGAACAAGAAAAATTCCCTCTCATAATCTGGGTTCGCGAGGACTGGAGCCTCAGCGATAAGGTCTTTCAGTCCGAAGTACTGAGCCATCAGGTCATGTGTCCATTTTATTGGGGCTCTACTCTTTTGCGCTTCTTTTAATGCTTGCAATAATGGGCGTGTGTATGCTGCATAATCAAGGATCCATGCTCGGCAATAGTTACATATGCCAAGAAATGTTTGCATGTCCTTCACTGTCTTTGGTATTATTATGTTGCGTATAGCAGCTGCCCTGTCAGGGAGTATTCGTTTTCCATCTTTCGATATTAACTGTCCGAGGTATACAACTTCGGCAAGGCAATATTGTAGTTTCCCTTTATAAACCTTGTATCCTTTGGTGGCTAACACGTTTAACAGTGTTATAGAGTCTTCTCTACACTTTTCTTCTGTTTTGCTACAGATGAGTACATCGTCTACGTATTGTATATTGGTGCTCTCTACATCTATATTTCCAATGTCCTCTCATAATACTCTGTTAAAGATACTTGGGCTTTCGCAATATCCCTGTGGGAGTCTGCGATGCTCATATCTGTTATTTCCCAGTGTGAATGCTGTGAGGTACTGCGATCCTGGGTCAAGTGGTATGGAGAAGAAAGCATTCTTCAAGTCAACCACAGTAAAACATGTAGATTCTTTGGGTATACTGCACAGTATTGATGCCGGGTTAGGCACTAGTGGGAACTCTTTTTGAATGACGTCATTAAGTGGGCGGAGATCTTGGATCATCCTCCACGCCTCTCCTTTTGCTTTTTTAATCGGAAAGATGGCTGTGTTACACGGGGAGTTTGATGGCACTATTATACCCTGGTTCAGGAGTGCATTTATTGTTTCCCTAATCCCTTCCTCTGCTTCTCTTGGTATTGGGTATTGTTTCACTCTGGGTGGTATGGCACCTGGTTTGAGTTTTATCTTTATTGGTGTTACTTCATGTAATAACCCTACATCATGGGGGCCTGTAGTCCAAATTTCTGGTGCCACTTTTGCCATGTCTTCCTCAAATATTGTTGGTAGGGCATTAACACTAGCCATAAGTGGGTTGTGTACCTCTCTGTACTGGATCATAATATCACACGGTATGCTTATTTCCATTATTATCGCTCCATCATCTTCGTTGTCAGTGAATAGTTCTTCATCAGTTAGATTTCTTAGCATTATGTTTGGATCTATGCATAATACAGTTCTCCACTCGCATCCATGCGTGTCCAACCCTATGACCACAATACGTTTACTCGATACCTGAACTGCCTCGATGTCTATGGATATTATAGTGCCTGGCACAACATCCGTATTCGCAATTGGGATTATCTGTCTGATGGTCTGATGGTGTCCTCCATTCTTTTCTCGTTATCTCAGGTACTACTCGGGCTAACACTTTGATGCCATAGATAAACATGTCTATGTCAATGGGTATCCCTCGCACCACAACTTCATTCATCATCGTGCTAATCATTAACATTGCTCGCACTGGGCATACTCCTGGGGTGGACACACTATTCCCCGCTCGGTAAACGAAATGGTCATGTTCAATTTACTTAGCAAATCTCTACCTAGCAAGTTGATTGGCACGTCTTCATGGTACAGTAAGGGTGCGTGCACTGTTTTTCCCCCCACCGTTATATCAAGATCTTTGGTGTAAGGAACTTTTAAAATAGCCCCAGAGAACCCCTGCGTTTCCAAATTCCTGCCTGAGAGCGGAAACCGCCCTTCCATAAGACATGATTTTTCCTCTCCTGAGTCTACCATAAAGATAAACTGCTTATTTCCTATCTCTGCCCCCACTAGTGGTTTCTCTTCTGCACGTAAGGTGGTGGATAGGACTGGACACGCAAGTGCTCCCTGTGGGCTGTCCTAATGTGCGTACCTTTCTTGTCCGGGCACTGACATTATCTCCAACTACTGTTGCACCATGGAATGGTGCAGGTGCACCACGTGCAGCTGTCGCAAAACTGTTGCTGCTGGCATTTCCTACAGTTTTTTGTCTTGTCATGGGCTCTGATGCACTGTGATATGCTTGTGAGGGTGTTTGTCTTTGCTGCATTTGGGGTTCGTTATAACACTGGTCCTGTGGTCTTCGCCCTCCGATTGGTAATCCATAGGGGCTACCTTGGTGTGGGCATCCCCATAACTGTTCATTGTCCACGGTTGGTTGCCCTTGGAAATACCCTGAGGGCCGCATTCTGCAATCTCTTGAATAGTGTCCCCATCTCCCACAGACCCTTGCTGTCCTCCTCTCATCCCTTAGCCACCGAATCCTCTATTCCCCATGCCTCTGACCCCCCTCTCTGGCCACGGTACCCACCTCGTCCTCTTGCCGGCATTTCTTGCCACTGTGGTCCTCTGTGTTTCTCCTCTCCGTTCCACGGTCCTTGTTCTCCTGCTGCCCACAGCGCTGCTATTCCGACTGGCCTGCTTCCCGCACTTTCATCACCCTCGTTCTCTCTATCTGTTGTTACGCTGGCGTTTATGGCGGCGACCATCACTAATTTATTCTGTACCAGTTTCGCTTCGTCTGCCAGCCTTTTTTGTGCTGTCTCCTTTTCTCTCTCTGATCCTCTTACAGTGGTGCACAATTATGCTCTGAATTTCAGGCCAACCCTTGGCTTCTATCCCAGCTACCTTGTCCAAGGCCTTCTGTACCTCCTTCGGGAGCCCTTTCTTGATTATAAAATAGAACAAGGCGGTGGATTGGTTCCACGCCGTACCAGTTTCACTTCTCCACAAGTCTTGCAACCGCAGTATGAATTGCGTAGGATCTTCGCTTCTCCACAAGTCTTGCACCTGCAGTATGAATTGCGTAGGATCCTCGTTCTCCTCCATTGTAGATTTCATTACCAAATGTAAATCTGGAATATCTGGAAATGTGCACCGCAATGCGTCCCATACTTGTGCTCGAACATTGTTGAAGGGTGATCCATCGTGGCGGTCACAACTCATTGTTACTCCTGGGAACACCGCCTTTTCCCACACAGCGTCTGCTTGATCACCAACGGCGGACACTAGCAAACTTTTTACATCACCTATCGCTAACAGTACTCCTGCCGTGTTCTTCTCGAACGCATGTATCCATTTCCCTGCTCCTCCCGCAAGTGGGGGGGAGGAGTTTCAACAGGTTGTTTTTGTCCATCTGGGCCCACGGAATATAGTGTGGCCTACCTGATCCTTTGTGTATCAACGGCATCTGCAGCTTATGCTTCTTTCCTGTTTTACTTACCGTCCCTTTCTATGTCTTACTTACCAGCATATTCCCTACTCGCTGCCTTAATCTACCCTGCCATTGTGGGGGTGATCGTGGATCTAAATCATCGAAATGATGTGGCAGTGGGGATCCTAAAGCTGCCACTCCTTCCTCGTATTCGTCCAGATCACTCCGCACCTCTTCTATTTCCTCTTCTTGCTCGCCATTCTCCTCTTGTCCTTCCCCTCGCTGGCTTTCTGGGGTGGCTGGGCATATGATTCTCACTGGTTTATCATTCAGATGGAACAGGAATTCTCCTGATCGCCATTCTTTCTCTCGCCCCTGTGATGTGGGTGTTTCCTGAGACAATATGGACTGCACTGGTCCTGGCGTGGCTGGTGCTGATTCCCCTGTTACACTTAGCGGGGGTGTGAGATCTGCTACGGGCAATAGTGGTAATTCCCCTCCCCCCGGTAGCATTTGGCCCCTGTCACACAGTGCTCTTAGCCATGTTATTTCCATTTGTGCATGCGCTAACTGGCGGTCTAAATCTCCGGTTAATCGCGCTAAATTTACAGGGGGCACACTTGTTGGGCCATAAAGGCCTTCTTTGTCATATGGCGGTGGTGCAGTGGCTACCGCTCCACTTGGGGGAGTGGGGGTGGCGCACGCTGGCATATACAGAGGCTCACTGTATCCTACTGCTGGCCTTGTCATTAAGGGGTATATTTTGGTTGTATCATTCTCAGCTTTGGTCGTTTTGCATTCACCCTTTGGTGTTCCGCTTACCTCTTCCTGTGTTTTCTGTTTTTTGATTGTTTTTTCTGTATTTACCTCTGCTGTAGGGGTAACTTCCTCAAACATTTGCCACAGTTCCAATACCTCTCTTCTGTCCTGCAACTGTTTTCCCTTATATTTTGCCAATAAATGTGTGGATACTTAATCTAACACCCTTTTGTCAAACGACCCTCCCTCTGGCCAAATTGGTGTCTCCATCACCCATTGATCGTGGTATTTCTGTATCCTGTCACTATATAGTGGAAGATGTTGGCAAATGTGAGCTAATGGTGTTATTCCCCCCATGACGATGTTTCTCCCTTCGCTTTGTGTGCGCGCTTGCACTTGATCCTCCCTCTAATCACACCCTTCAACCACCGTTCTTTTTATAGATCAACAATATATTAAGCGTTGCTCAATTACTGACAGTTATTGTGCATCAATATTCAACATTACCTTTGTAATCATTGCACTTCCACTTTCAACAGTTCACTTTCGCATATATAACCCCTTACCAACAAATCACTTACAACATTTTGACATGCGCGACAATAATGGACAAAAAAGACATATAACACATAACATGCACTACCTGCGTGCTTTTACCTCCCCCTTGTTCCCGTTACTGAACATTTTTTATCCTTCCCCCACTGGCTGCTCTTCTCATTCACTCCCCACCTCTTACACCCTCTTACTCTTTCCCAAGAAATCTTGCTCACGTGGAAAAAGAATATTCCAAATAACTACTCCGAGTCTACTCAATATACAAGACCCCTACTATTTTCTCTTCATCTTCTCTAATTTATCTGCACTGGATGAGACAATGCTACACGGCGGCGCCTTCTACCCTGTTCGGGATAGGATACCTCTTCTCTTCTCTTCTCTTCTTCTTACTTCTCACAAAACCTAATGGCCATATAAAGGATAGATCAGAAAAGCCTCAGCATCACTCACACAGCCCCTACTCTTGGCTTTAACCCACTACCACCTGTTCCCTTATTTTCCCCCTTACCTTTCCTGGGGAACTTTCGCAACTGGCACTCACGTGTTTAGTCAGGTAATCCGAGGGTCACTGTTCACGGTCTGACCCCAGGCAGGTCCGCACCCCAACCAAGCCGTGGCCCGCCTCGGTGAGCAGCTTTTCTGAGTTGGGTATTCGTCAACCGGGAACCCTTGACCCTTTCTTGTAGTGCGCACAGGCTGGTCGGCCGCGGAGGCAATGGTTTTGCTTGGGGGCGTCCCGGATCTCGCCGCACGGTGCAGGCCTCGAGACACCTCTCCAAATCACGTTGCAAGGGGTCACCAAATGTTTGTGCCCTCCCCGTCTTTCTCATGCAAAAGAATAAAAATGACACACCCCAGACGGGGAATGAGGCAAAGGGAGCAGGCTGTGAGAGATCAAGGCAAGGTTTATATAAGTAAATGGCATTCAAAGATCTCTGTTGCCTCTGAGAGCGCTCTGACCAAAATTAATGTTACAATACATTTTATAGGGCAAATGACGCAACTAACACAGGATACTACATTGGTCCCGGATTGGACACTACATATGGTGCCCATGGTGTGGATGGCATCTCTTCCTCCTGGTTGGCTGCTTGGTTGGCGGGAGGATGGACGTCGGGCATCTGTGCTCCGAATGGGTGATGGTCAGGTCCCTGTGAAGCAGGGTGTTCACTAGCTAAGCTGACATAATATATTCGCAAAAATGCATGCACTAAATAATAATCGTTTGAAGTCTTTGAACAACTCATCATGTCTCTATAAACTTCACACATGTATCTATACTCACAATAACATCGGATTATAAAGGCCCTAGGTTAAGGGTCTTGACCACCATAATACATCGGTTCAAGTGAGAGTCTGTGTTCATAAGAATCTCTGGTATGTGACATTTTGTTAGTGGTAGACAACGATATACTGCAGCAGGGGTCTAATGTTAGTTGAGGATCTGTTGGGTAGGCATCATGGCATGGTCAGTGGTCTGGCACATGAAAGGAATACCTTGCAGGGGCACAGGGTCACAATGGCAGTAAGTTTCCACTGACAAGGGTGCGGGGGCAAGGACACGTTTGTGGAAATGGACGAGCTATGTGCTTAGCTCATGCTGGTTCACATGCTGGACAGTGACCACAGAGGAAGAGTGATGTGTTACATTTATTATTTGTTGCAAGTACCTCCGGCTTCAGCGTGAGAATGGAGCCGCAGAGTTTTCCAGTCAGAGTGGGAAAGATGGTGGGGGCCATGTGCCTTGTGCGTCTGGCTGTTGCGAGAAAGGGAAGAGAAGCGTTTTGTACTATCGCAGTGAGGCCTAGTCACCAAGATGGAGTTGAAAGGGGGTATAAAAATGGATGCCCTGTGTCCTGCTCAGTGGTCCCCTCTATGCGAATGTTACCCGAAGTTGACATTGCATAATGACAAGGGGCGAACCCACTACTGGAGGCACTTGGTCCGAGTTTTGTACTGAGAAGTAAAGGATGCGAGGGGCCTGCAGGCCCCTCGCTCCCATACACACTCCATGGTCTATGCATGAATGATGACAAATCAGGCATCTTCCACAGCTTACACTTGTAAGTTGATTAGATCTGCCAGACCCTACCTCTCGACAAGCAGTTGTTCCACACTGGCTAGAGCACTTTTACTGTCCAAATTGGACTACTGTAATGCCCTGTACCTTGGGTCTAACAAATACATCATTAAAAAAATTAAAACCCTGCAAAATAACGCCTTGAGAGCAACTCTAGGAATAGCCAAAAAGAACATATCTCAGTAGCGAGGAGACAGACTAACTGGCTCTCCACTATTGATCAAATCAGGCTAAAAACTGCTTCATTGACCTTCAAGTGTCTAAGCAACGCAGCACCCCATTACCTAATAGACAGAATTAACAGAAAACCTACCTTCTGACCCACCAGAGCTGCCTACACTAACTGCATGACAGTCCTTTCCTTCAAATTTACCAAAATTGGCAGTAACAGCTTCACAGTCAAAGCTGCCCAACTTTGGAACTCTCTTCCCTCCCGCCCCCCTCTAAGGGCAGACCAAACCTACGCTAACTTTAGACTTCACACTATCAACTGGCTCAAAGAAAACTATCATTAACAGTAGTACGGTCCATCGAACTTTCACTCACTTTTGTATATATGTTTTTACCCCCTTAGATGCACTGTACATACTATCTCACGACTGTAATATACTGAGTTCCATGTATCTAGTAACTTATTTTATGCACTGTATCCTCCTTTGATTTGAATGTTCTTTACACTGTACCCTGTATTGCATTTTGTAACTTTGTAAAATGTCTTTGTCCCTGTGCCCTGATACCCTCGGGTCTAGTGCACATTATAAATAAATAAACAAACAAACAAACAAACAACACTCTGGACATCCTTGCCCCTGTCATGGGAATCCTCCTGAAGTCGACCTCCAAGTGCAACTCTTGGTATGACTCCGACATCGCCACCTTGAAATGCAAGTGCAGGGTGGCTGAGTGGAAGTGGAGGGACAACGGGTGCATCCTCTGACAAACTCGCCTTCCCCTGCTCCAAAGGCAATACACACTCTCTGTCCTGTCCAAGAAAAGAGCCCACATCTCTACTGCCTCTAACAACACGGCCAAACTCTTTAAAATCTGCAAGGAGCTGGCCAATACTTCTTCTGTCTCCACCTCTCCTGTCCCCTCCCAGGTCCTCTGTACGGCTCTGGCATCACACTTCACCACTAAAACTCAGGACATTCTGTCCTCTCTCTCCTCTTCCTCACCCTCTACCTCTCTTGGCCCCCCTCTGGCAGCCCCTCTCTCTCTCTCTCTGTCTTTGTCTCTCTCTCTCTCTCTCCTCCTTCCATCTCCTCTTTCTCTCGGCTACACCTGACGAGGTTTCTTGACAAGTCTAATCTATGAAAGCATCGTCCAAACAGGTACTCCCATGCTCGTCCAGAACCATCCAGGATCACATTGACACCCTCGCTCCAGCCTTGGCCGATTTCTGCAATCACTCTTTTCCCACTGAAACTCTTGCCTCTCTCCTCAAACACTCCCTTCTGCACCCCCTCCTCAAAAAGCCTGCTGCCGATCATACTTGCCCGGTAAACTATCGCCCAATCTCTATCACTCCTTTCCTAGGCAAACTCCTGGAAAATAGGGCCATCTCCCAGATTAATTTCCACACTGAATCTATCGGTTGTCTCCATGACCATCAGTATGGCTTCAGAGCAGCCAGGGGCACAGAAACTACTCTCCTGAACACCCGTGAAGATCTGCTTTCTAATCTCGATTCCAGCCTTCCTTCTGTCCTCATCCTCCTTGACCTTTCCTCTGCTTTTGACATGGTCAGCCACACCATCCTGATCAATCGACTCCATGAGAACCTGAGCATCACGGATCAGGCCCTGGAGTGGTTGTCCTCGTTCCTACTGGACTGACCCTCCCAGGTCCAACTTGGGTCCTTTCTCTCTACCACCTCTCTCTCCACATGTGGTTTTCCCCAGGGCTCCAACCTCTGTCCCTGGCTCTTCAATGTCTACTTGGCCCCTTTGACCCAAGTTATCGCTACCTTCTCCTCTAACTTTAAGTGTTATGTGGATGACACTCAGCTCTCTTTCAGGCTCCCCTCAGCCTCCTCTCTCGGTCATTCCTGACTGTCTAGCCACGGTTCAAGATTGGTGCGCCTCCAACGATATCTGCCTTACTGCCAGTAAGACCGAGATCCTTCTTAATGGGACCCCCCCACCCGCTGTCACTCTGGCCGCCCTTCTTGGGCCATCTTCCTTCGCCTTCCTGTGTGGCAAAAAACCTTGGTGTCATCTTTGACTCCACCCTCACCTTCTCTCCTCACATCACAGACCTTGCCAAGATGGCCCACTACCAGCTGCACCTCCTCAAAGGTATTCTTCATTTTCTCACTTTCTCCCAGAAGCTCACTGTCTAAAGACCCTTGTTTCTCTCTAGGCTGGACTATTGCAACATCCTCTTTCTCAATCTGCCTTTTTCTACTCTCCACCCTCTGCAACTAATCCAAAAGAGGACTGCAAGACTTGTCCTTGGCCTGAAGCCCAGAAATCCCTCCACTGGCTCCCGGTGGCTGCAAGGATCAAGTTAAACACCGTCTGCATCATCCAAAAGTCTTTCTGGCGTCGGGGCCCGCACTACATCCAACTCTCTGTACCTAAACACCTTCCTTCTCGAGCCCTTCGCTCAGCCACCTCTAACTCTCTGAGGGTCAGACGCTTCTCCAGGCAGAGAGTGGGGGTAGATCTCTCTCCACTGCAGGTGCCTCCCTCTCGAATGACCTCCCTGGCCCTCTCAAACTTGAGCCGGACCACTTGAAGCTCCGGAAGCAGCTCAAGACCTTACTTTTCTTTTCTGCTTTCTCTCTCTCTGCCTTGCTCACCTGCCTGTCTGTTGCACTGACTGGTGACCTGGCTACCCTCAGAGTCTCAGCGGGTACCAGGCTCCTCCACTACCAGTCGTCCCTGCACTGCCTCTGGGCCTAGCCGCTCTTAGGGGCTGTAACTGTAACCCTACAGTCCCTGGCCTCCTGGCACTTACCCAGAGCCGCGCTGCCCTGGCTGCGCTTTTCTTCCCCCTTTGCACTCCCCCCTTCTCCCTCCCACCCTGCACTTTGCCCAATCGCACTTGCACGATCTGAATGACACAAGGCCTAGTAAGATCGTTGTTTTGCCCTCCCTCTGTCTCCCCTCCCTTGTCTCGTCGCACCTAGGAACACTTGTATACAGGCGCGTTATAAATGACTAATATCAAATCAAATGGTGGGCATCCAAGGATACTCCACCACAAGATATTGGGCTTCTTCGTCTGTTAGAAAACTGTCCCTATGCCATGTGTTGATCATTTCCTTGGCTAGTGTGATTATAGTTTTAGTTGGGTTCGAAGCTACAGGTTCATAGCATCCAGGCGTCTCAAGATGACTGCGTGCCATTTGGATGTAATCTGTTTTGTCCAGAATTACAATTCTCCCCCCTTTGTCTGCTTCCTTTATTATGATGTTGGTGTCCCCTTTCAGTTTCTCCAAGGCCTATCTTTCATTGCTTCTGAGATCCTGTGGTGATTTCTTCCAATTACTCCATGTCCTGTCTTCTAACCTGTGTAGATCTAATGTCACAGCTCTTTGAAAAATATCACTGGCATTATCACCTTGTAAGTTTGGTGTGAACTTGGATTTCTGTTTGAGTTCGGTTGTGTTAATGCAGTGTTCTTCGATATCTAGATGTTGGATCAATTCCCATTTAGAAATTCTATTGATGTCCTCCATTTTCTCTAGAGAAACGAGCAAATGTGTATGGGTGACGTTTTCAATTGTCCGATCACTAATTGGTGGTCTGACTGTTGGTCTCCAAGGGAATTTGGGAATTTTCTTGAAAATATTTTTTTTATCTCAATGTATGCGTGTATTTGAATAGGTCAATATGGGCATCCGTGTAATTGGTGGTGCTAGTTGGTGCAAAGCAAAGCCCTTTGTTGAGCATGGACTCTTGCAATGGTGTAAGGAAATATCTGGATAAATTCAACACTAGACTTGGCATCTCTGTTCCCTCTGCTGTCTCTGATATTGAGATCTGGTGACAATTTCATCTCCTTCTGTTTCTATGTTTGGACATGTGTTTTCCTACTCTCTTTCCTCTGGTCTCCCTCTTTGTGTTAAGGTATCTTCTTCTACAGGGTCTTGGAAATGTACGCGCTTTGTAATAGTTTTCTAATTCCCTTTATTGTAGCGCCAAATTTACTCTAAAAAAGAAAGGCCCGACTGTGCATTATCTTTAATTTCTATATTTGTATTGGTAGGGGCAGGGTTCTCAGTGCTGTTTTCTGGTTCGCTGTCTTCTTCTGAACTACCTGGTGAGGTATTAGGTGTGCAGTTTCGTGAGGTATTTCTGCTTGTGTTGTCATTTTGGGTTGAACATGAACACCCTATCCTCTCTGTAGTCTTTTTCATCTCTTGAAAATGTCTTGGATTTTCTGAGTTTTATTTCGTCTTCATGTCTTTTGAGTATATCATCCATTGTTCTATAGTTTTTCGCTTTGTTGGTAGAAAGAGCATCAAGGCCCTCAGTTTCCCCTTTGAGATTGTCAATTGCTGTGACCATCCTACAGTGTTCTCGGTGTGCATGTTCTATGAGTAATTCTAACATGAGTTTGGAACCAGAAGTTAGGTTACCCTCCCATTTCTGTGGAAGGTCAGCATCCTCGGGGTTATTAAAGTCAGGGAAAATAAGAATCCGAAGCCCTGTAGGGATAATTTCTTGTTCTAAGTTATTCTCTAAAATGATCTTTTGCCCAAATTCCTGTGGTACCTGTTTCTCCTTCCAAGCATTGCGCTGAATCTTTCAATGTCATGGTTTGGATCTGAGTGTGACTTTGAAAGAATCACTGCCTCTGGCGTATTTGGCCCCAGCACCACAGTCCTTCTCCTTGGTGCCATTTGTGAAGATGGATTTCCCAAAATAATCCTGAGGGTACATCTTGGGAGGCCACCCTACAGAGTCGGACTGGGCCATAAAATTGTCTCGGGACCCAATGAAAAAATGGCCCACAGTTGCAAATGGCTATTCATTCCTTTTGTGACACTGTTTCACTAGTACCCAAGGGGGAATTTGTTGATAAAATGTGATGCAAATTGTGCATTTTAAAGAATATGTATTCAGCAGCACTGGTCAAAGCTACTAGCCTCATAGTGAAGTAACTCATCAAACTGGTCCACAGTGGCCAAAAGAGTGGCCCACTTTGACAAAAAAAACAGCCCGCACCAGCATTTTGTGTTTTTGGTTCGGCCATGGGCCTATTGCCCTAAAGGCCAGTCCGCGCCTGCCACCCTATTATGGTAAACTGGGAAGACACTAAGAGGTTAGCCAAACCCAATTAGGGTGAGGTAGAAGAGCGGTCAAGGCCTAGTTTCAGGAAGGGTGTGAGAGTGGTATAGGGATACAATGAGTCCACACAGAACAACACCAATAATAAAAGTTAGACAGTTAAGTACAAACATATACAATTAAAATACATGCTAAGCAAGTACAACCTCTCCTCAAAGATTGTCACACACTTGCTATAAAACAGATGTATACATTCACACTTATGAGAATCAATAAAACATATACTTCAATAAACAGTGCAACACAGGTAAGTGCTTATATGCACAACATTCAGTAGAGACACTTGGAATAACCACGAATAGTTCCCCTAATACTTAATGAGTCTAACGCTAAGATGTTCTCTGTCCTTGTGCCCTAAAGTTACCAGTTAAAACATTATACTTCACAGGTAGCTTTATTGAGAGATTTCAATGATGACACTGGCTATGCTCAAAAAGTTAGGTTAAGTTCAGGTAAGTAAAGTAACTCAATCCCAGTCACTAGGATAGGCCTAGAAAGGGATCCTTGACCAGGCATTCATCGACCAAATTCAGGAAAGAGTAGATTAGGGACAGGAATTTACACCCATGTAATCCTACGGAATATGGGGGGTATGTAACAGGTATATTACCTCATCTCCCCCACCCTGAATCCAATTTATCCAGAGACCACTGCTGAGGTTCTGTATTCCGTTGGGGATGTGCTTGATCTGGTTGCGGGTGCAGAGGTGACTTTCATAGGCAGGGTTTAGGAATCTGTTCCAGACACCTTCCAGCTGAACACCCACACAAATAAAAGGAGACTTCTGCAGATCAGGCAACCTCTGGACCTCTCTAGGATTTGTGAGAAACCTGAGGGTGTTCTCACTGGTAGACCCCGGGCATCCCTTGTTCAAGTGGCATGGGGAGGGCCATCGTGCTTGGATCCCAACACTGGGGGCGGACAAGCGAGGGAGGATCACCTGGGCAAGGGGTCCTTGGGGCCCGCAGAAGGAATGCCCTCGGGCGAGACACCTTTTTTGTGATACACCCCTACCCGACAAATCCTCAGTCTTCATGGGATTTTGTCACCACAGTCCCATCCTACCCCAGTACTTTACTTTAGGAAAAGGCAGGAGAAACACATTCATCCACAACGATACACCTGTTCTCCCCTTCCTGACAATAACCTGCCCTCCTCTTCAGTGAAACACTACAAACCCCATAATACCAGTTTTTTTGCTGACAAACCTTTTTATAATTATTCAACCGTCTTTCTCCCAAAATCTACAACTCACTGCATTTCCCAGAATCCCCTTCATTCAATCTGTCCTCCAAATACTGTAAAATAGAAGCAACAAGGAGGAATAAGGATTACCCATACGAATCCCTGAGCCTTTAACTTCTATGGACAACCGCCATGTTGTCCCGCTAACGAGGATAGGCAGGGTCAGTTATTCCAAACACTCACACCTGGTTCTAATCACCACTACCAGGGAGTATAAAAGGCGGAGTATAAAAGGCAGAGTCTTAAGAGGGTCCGAGCCCAGCAGAGGGAGATCTCTTTTGAACTTTTGAGAAGGGTCCGGGCCCGGAAGAGGGAGGCCCTTTTTGAACCTTGTGAACTTTGTGAGAGGGGTCTGAGCCTGGCAGAGGGGAGACCCTTGTGAGCTTTGGAGGAGGGTCTGAGCCTGGCAGAGGGAGGCTCTATATGAATCTTGGCAGAGGGGTCCGAGCCTAGCAGAGGGAGACCCCTTGTGGCCTTTTGGAGAGAACTTTTGGGAGCAGGGTCCGAGCCCAGAAGAGGGAGGCCCTTTGTGAACTGTAAGAGGGGTCTGAACCCATCAGAGGGAGACCCTTGTGAACTTAGTGAGTGAAATTGGCACCAGAGACTGAGTTGTCTGCTGCCACATCGGTGCTCATTTGAAGGTCTCTGACTGGTGCCCCCTTTCCTGAACAAGGAAAGTAATGAACTAAGACTATTGAAACTACAAGTAGCAAGAGGGCCTAGGGGAGGCTGACGTGAGGTGTCATATGAGGGTCTAGCCAAACCCCTTGTACAGTCAAAAGTCTTTGACACGTTGTGGAAGCAAAGTGAACTGTGTTACTGGGGCAAATGTGAACCCGACTGAGAGATGCTTATGAGTTCATTGTGATGATAGAACTGTCCGAAGCTTGACTGGGAGGCTTAAGGGAAAGCCTGACTGGGGGCTGAGCACCGAACCTATGTATGGGAAGAACCTAAGCGGTCTTGAGTGACTTTCTTTTGAACTGTGTTATTTTAAGCGCAAACCCGACTGAGGGATGTCCACATGAGTGGTTGGTCTGAGCTCAACTGAGGGGGGGCTAACGTTGGGAGAAGGATTGGAGCCTGGCTGAGGGGGATCCAGGGTAAAGAGTAATCGCCTGACGTGAAGGTTAACAGAAGGAACATTTGTTTTGTTGTTTATGGCATATCAGGCCCTATGAAACAATAGACTTTGCATGAAAGAGACTTGGGCACAGAAGGGCCTGATATTGATGAAAGGAACTGTAACCTCTTGCCGGAGAAGCCCAGGAGCGTGCTCTGCTTGAGAGTGCCCTCTTGTCCCATGTTTAAAACGTGGGGAAGGGAGACCCACTGCCTTAACACCCTGACTTATTATTTTGTGAACACTTCTTTCTTTTCTTGTGAACAGTACCCTTCACTGTTTGGTAGCATAGCGGTAAGGATAAGCAATATTTATTTTTAGTATAGGCCCTTTTTATTCCACTAGACTCCACTAGGACTCTATTATTATGATTTGATGGTCGTAACTTGCTCCCATCTTAGATTTAAGTTTAGATTAGATGTTTATCTCACCCATTTTACAGTTCAACAAACACCCTTGAACTGTGATCACTTGTGTCTGTCTTACTTTGATACCATGCCTTTCTTACAGATGCAAAGAGGAAGGATTGCAACGGGAGTCGCCATGGTCAGGCGGCAACAGGTAATCTTCCAGACTCGAACAAAAGAGAAGGTCCTGCACAGCCTCCGTTGATGCAAGAAGGCTGAAAATGCAGGAGCAAGCATCCTGTTGTATAAATTGAAGCTCCCCCGAGTTCCAAGGAAGCACTCTGAGTGGCAACGGCTGCTGCGACCTAGCTCAGGAGAGAGCTGGTCAGTCCACCCGTTGGCCCAGGCACAATTCAATAGGCTCAGAAGGCACAGATGCTCAAGCATGGTTCCCACTGTTCCAGGGGTCGAAGCACCAACAAAGGGTTCTTGAGATCAGGCAGAGAAGCAGGGCTCCACGGGGACTTCACTGGAGTTGGTGCTGGTCAACTGCAGGGGTCATCCTCGCAATCAGCAATGGGCTTCTGATCTTTGTAGAGGACTTAGCTCCAACGATGATCTCCCAAATGGCTGCAGGAGCCCTCCTTTTATCCAGGATTTGGGATGGGAACTTGCCCAAGCCCACCAATGGTAAGGATCTGCACCATTCAGGCTAGAAGTGGCTATCCAAACTTTGAATCCAAACACACACACAGACCTCCTCTTTCCCCACAAAAGCAGCTTTCCCTGGGAAAGGGCCTTCCACATTTGGCATTTCCTGACCTGAGAAGGCAGGAAGAAAGACATAGAACAATATGGCCAAAGGACAATCAAAAGCCTTGTGGCACGGCTCCATGGGGGGATTTTCTGAGCCGGTAATACCTGCCGGTAGGGTGGCAGATATACCTCCAGCTCAGAGATGGAGGTAAATCCACCACCCTGCCAGCAAACTTGGGAGTGTGTCGGTGCTGTAGCGTGCCGGTATGCGTTAATACCAGCATGTTATTACTGCAACAGCATACTCAAAATGAGGCAAAAGTATCCTAGCCACACTTCACTTAAGGGTGATTGCTCACTAAACCCCTGCCTAAAGTCTCCTCCCAGGTGGAAAGACAGATGCTTTCTGATCCGGACCTTCGGGGAAGTGCACTGTTGGAGGATCACCTGGGAGGAGACAAGACTCATGGTGGTGCGGAGATCCCGGGAGATGAGACACAGTATTTGTCTTTAAAGGGATAGAACCTTTCACAAGCACCAAAATATGTAATGGCTTATTGTCGTTATGATTTGTCTAATCCACAAATTGAGCATTCTAATGTGGGCCAAGCTAAGATAAAGACCTTAAACATCCTATGTAAGGAAAGCCCATCTGAGACTTTATAAAGTTAGAAACCCCTATAACTTACTGAAGTACAGTGAAAGGAAATCTGTTAATGATGGCTTAAAAGAACTACCTTCTCCTTTTCAAGTAAATGCTGGTGATGATTCCTTAAATATACTTAACGGAAATAAACATGAGTTTAAAAGTAGAAAGCTGATTAGAAAACCTAATTCTGCCATTGGGGACTTCAGGTATCATAGTTCCCTAAGTACTGGGACGAGGAAGAGGGCTCAAGAGCAATGCTGCAGAAGTGGTCCGCTTGTTAGGGCTAATGACCCCCCACCAAAGGGAGTTAGAGAGCCTTAAAAGGCCCCCTCAAGTGCCAGTCATTAGATGGAGATGGAGTAGCAGCAGCAGTAGCAGCAGCAGAAGAAAAGCAAGTTGTTGGTAGTTCATGCAGAAGTTGGAGGAAAGAAGGGATGCCAGGACTTCAGTCAAGCAGATTGCAGCTGCCTGTCCTGAGAGGGTCCTTTTCTCCGTAAATCTGAAGTGCAGAGTTTGCGCAGCAGGAAGCAAGAAGGAAGACAGCTGTCCCCCATGTGAACCGAATTACAGAGACTGCGCAGCAGGAAGTGTGCAGGAGCCGTGGTTGAGAGCTGGTATGCAGCTGAGGGTCTCCCGAGCAAGGTGAGCTCTGTGACTGTGTAGCAGGAACGAAGGCAGTGGAAGTCCTGCAGCACGCAAAGGGATGAAAGACAGAAACTAATTAATGTTACAGAGCGTTCTAATCCCTTTCGCGAACAAAGGCAGGCAAAAGTAGCAAAGGAGAATCACTCGCGTATGAGTGAGAGCACTGTTAACCTGACCGTCGCTTGTCAGACAATGAAGGCAACAAAAGTAGCACTTGCGTATAAGTGAAATGATCTGAATGGCACTAATTGAACATTAGACTGCACAAAACAGATGAAATACTAATCGCGTGTTCCTAAAATTGATTCTGAAGTGAATTCTTAATTTGATTTGACATTGCTTAACACTACGCTGTGCTTGCTTTTGACCTAACTTCAATTACTGGATTTGACATTGTTCAGCCCTGCACTGTGTTCGCTTTTTACCTACCTGCAATTACTAGATATGACATTATTGAGCCCAGTTCTGTGCGGTGCTCGCGTTTTTCCTACCTGTAATTACTGGATTTGACATTGTTCAGCCCTGCGCTGTGCTCGCTTTTTGCCTACCTGTAACTTCTGGATTTGACATTGTTCAGTCCTCTGCTGTGCTCGCTTTTTACTTACCTGTAACTATTGCATTTTACATTGTTGAGCCCTGCGCTGTGCTTGCTTTTTACCTACGTGTAACTACTGGATTTGACATTGTTCAGCCCTGTGCTCGCCTTTTACCTACCTGTTACTACTGCTTTTGGCTCGCACATCCCCACACTGTACTTGCAATCCCACCTGTCTGCAGCATGGTTACCTTTACACCAGCAGTAGCCCCCTGTACCATGAGGCGCGGCGCTGCCAAAGTACGCTTTCTAGTCCATCTCGCATGTTGTAACTAGTATGCGTTGTCTTTTACTCATATTCTGTCATTTTGCACTTACTGTAAACTAGCGCTGTAACCCACAGCCAAGAGTGGTACAGGCATTGCCCATAACCAAGAGTGGTACAAGCATTGCCCACAGCCAAGAGTGATACAAGCACTGCCAAAGCCAAGAGCTCTGTATATATTGTTCAGAGCCAAAAGGGACTAATAACAAGGCATGCCAATACGCTAATGGGGCCAACAGGAAGAGATGAGGCGAATGCAATGTCTGAAAGGGGTGTAGCTTGTTAATTGTGATTGTGCCATAAAACTGAAGCTGGTATTCAATTTCACATTGCCAAAGCCAAAAGGAGGAAAGGTAGAATTACATTCTTAAGGGCATTTTGGTTATTGATGTTGCAGAAAGACAAAAGTGGCAAAGAGGCTGCCCTTCTGTGAGGTGAATGTTCAGACGAAGAGTACCTTGCCTACATGAAGGTGTTGAGCACTAATGTGGATATTGCCCTATGGATCCCTCACTGAAACCCTGCCTAAGGTCCCCTCCCAGGTGGCCTGGGGAAAGCAGGCGCGTTCTGATCCCAACCCTAAGGGTGGTGTACTGCAGGGAGGATCACCTGGGAGGAGACAGGGCCAAGGGTGGTGAGGAAATTCCATGGGATGCGACAATATTTTTCCTCTGACAGGAAGACTCTTCCCAATGTTCCTAAAGAGGTAATGGCTTATTGTCATTTTAATGTCTGTAAACCTCACATTAGATCTAGGATTGTGAACCCTAAGGTTATAAATTCTGAGCAATCTTTACTAAAGGAAAGAACGTTTTGGGTATCCCAAACTAAACACCTTCCTCAGTCCCAAGGGTACAATGTAAAGGAGTATGGAAATGTTGTCTTCAATAAAGTATCTTCCTCTGTAACTGATAATTCTCATAGCCCCTCTCATAAGAACCTTGAGGGAATTAAATCTACCCTTGCAAGTAATTCAAATATTGAAATACTTACTTTACTGAAAGAAACTACAAGTCCCAGAATGTTAGAGGTACTGAGACGAGGAAGAGGGCTGAGGAGGCATACAGTTGTCAAAGTCAGGCAGTTAAGCCTGACAGCCATTGCAGAAGTCAGGCAATTGAGGCTAATAGCTCACACCTGAAAATTATCACTGAACCTGGGAGGCATAAAAGGCCCCCTCAGGTGCAGGCTGATAGGAGTGGGAGGAGCTGGAACGTGAGCTGGAGTGCAGGCTGTAGTAATAGAAGCAGAAAGGCATGAGGCTGGCAAACCACGCAGAAGTGGGAGAACAAGAGGGACACCGGAATGTAGAAACATCAGATTTCACAATCCTGTTCTCCCAAACTCTGAAGTGCAGAGGCTGCACAGCGGAAGACGTGCAGGAGAAACAGTTTTCCCCATGCGAGCCAGGTTGCCCTGATCGCAGAGCTGTGAACGTGCATGAGACTAAGGCCAGAAGCAAGTGGCAAGCCGAGGGTCT
Source organism: Ambystoma mexicanum (assembly GCF_040938575.1). Taxonomy (NCBI): domain Eukaryota; kingdom Metazoa; phylum Chordata; class Amphibia; order Caudata; family Ambystomatidae; genus Ambystoma; species Ambystoma mexicanum. The sequence goes on along the minus strand of NC_090924.1, from coordinate 539,334,042 downwards.
CGGGAGAAAAGGGAACTCCCAACACGAGTGGCCGGACCAGAGACACCTGTTCAGGAGAAGGGTGTGGGTCCCCAGTGAGCCAGAAGCAGTAGAAGTTGTATCGGAAGTCGGGAAAAGCAGCGCAACTCGCAAAGCAAGTGTCTAAGAAGCTGGTGAGTGAAGCACAGCATCCTAACACATTGCTCAAGCCTTGCTGGCAACAGTATCCGGCTCCTTGTTAACTTGCGTATGGCTTCATTCAAGTAAAAGCAGTTGGTTGCATCCACAGTATTGTTAACAATGGAAATGCAGCACTCGCGTATACTGTGAAACACCTACTACATGCGTGAGAAGCTAAAGTTACTGAAATCCATTATCTCATTATTTAAAGACTGTTGCTGTCTAACGGAGTGGTCGTGTGTCCCTAATTAAGGAAAGGGAATGCTGTTCAAACCATTCCCCAATACCGAACCTTGACAATAGACTAGTTATAATTTACAAAGTGTGAAAACAACATCAAAAAGAGGTTGCCTGTGCCAAATTGTGATTCACAAAGGAGGTCAGAACTTTATCCTTTGCCTTTACAGGGGAATACAATTCTATATTTATCTTGAAATCTACTTTAAAGAGAAGTTGTGTGTGCCTAATTATGTTTTCAACTGAAAGACTGAATCTTGTACTATATCTAGAATTGACATACTTTTCATTTCTATGAAGTAAAGAATATAAACTCTTGAAGAGGAGAACAAACATTACCTAAGCCAAGAGGCTTCCCCTTGTTAATATTGAAACCAGCCTTTCTAAGAGTTAAAGAGCCATCCAGCTGCACTGTGAAGTTATGAACAGTCAAATGGCCTAAGTTATAAGTGGGCAAGCATTACCTGAAGCTGAGAGAGTGCCACCAAGCTTCTGAATAATTACTTGGATTGATAGCTGGCAGAAAGGTACAGGTAAAGCTGGCGAAGGGGAACTATTCGCTTTTAAAGAATATTTTGAAGTAGACATAACCTGTGGTGCCAAAGACTTTGAATGCCAGAGATAAGTGAGTCTTATGGGCAGAACCAGGTTGTTATTACGGCAGACAGACAGGAGAGGCAAAGAGGCTGCCCCTTTTGAAGAAAGCTGTCCAAAGGAAAAGTGTCTTGCCTACCTGAAGAGGTTGAAGTGTATCATGTTGAAGCCTGTATAACCTTTCAAAGTACTGAAGCTGTGAAAGTAGTTTAAGTACTGAAACCGTGGTGGTATATTTAGTTGTCAGTGGATGTAACATTTCAGTGGTCTGAACAAGTACTGTGGGACAAAGGTGACTGTTCGCATATTAGTACCCGTTAGAGAGACAATCAGATTTTTAGACACAATCTGATTGGCTCTCACCTGGTACATACCCCACGCAGAATCCCTCAAATCTTCATCCCCGGCGGGGGTGTGTGGCAGCCCCTCAGCCAATAAGGGGGCTCGAAACTGGCAATCCTCGCTCCGAGCCTCCACACGGCTGGAGGCTGCCATCCTCCCCCGCCGGGGATTCAGGCAAGTGGTTTCTTTATTCCTCCCCCCTCCCCTGCAAACAATCACCTCCCCTCCCTCCGATCCCTGCTTACCTTCTTTTTTCAGGAGCGAACGGGCTGGGAACACTTCTGTCCCCAGTGCGTCCGCTCCCGATGGCCACCATGGAAAGGGAAAACGGACTCCGTTTTCCCTTTCACGGCAGCCATTTTTTAAAATGTTTTATTCTTTTCTGTTCCGAAACGCTGCAGTGTTTCAGAAACAGAAAAAGAATGCTAGTAGTACCCCAGTCTTGTAACTATGGGCCCCGGGGCATTACCTGACTCGATAATGCCCCTGCGGCTCAGGGCTTATTGTTTAAGTAACGCCAGTAGAAGTGTGGCTGTTGAAGTGGAAGCAGCAACACTAAATAAATGATCCTGACAAATATACCAATATAAATTTTAAGACCGTAACTGATGAAGTCCTAACTCTGATGATAATACTCCACCTTTTGTCTTAGAATTTGGCACTCCAAATGTAACCGATGCATTAATTTCAGAGCAGTCTAGAATAAGATTTGTGTGAGAATCACAGATGGTCAGTGGTGTGGATAAATCACCAGAGCTAGAATTTGGGAAGCTGTGCATTATTGACAGTGGGCCTATTACATTTTCTTTTGAAACTGTGGCAAACTTACTGGAAGAAGAGTGAAAACAATATGACCCGCATTACCATTGGTGTTATTTATTTTCTGAAAATCGGAAATAGATCTTTCATCCGGGAACAAAGATTTGTTACCAGTGGAACTTGGGTTGATGAACTTTTATTTTGACTATGAACTATCAGGAGCTAGTTCCAAACCTTTCTTTTCTTTATTTAACATTCTAAAATTGACTTTGAATCCTGGGGAAGGGACCTTAACCAGGACAGGACAAGGTCATTCAGGCATTGTGTTAATATTGTTTGTTATATTCTGTTGCCATATATATTCTTTGTGTTTGTTGTTTAGTGTGAGGGACAGTTATCCTATATTAGAGAATGTTCCCTTAGCTTTAATTGGGCAGGGAATTCCTCAGCAGGATAGGGATAGTGAGGCATTTTTTGAGTATATTTTCTTTAATAAAATGGCATATTTTGATAAATCCACAAGCACTTGTCCGTCTCACATTACTGAACCCTCACAAAAGTCACAAAAATTCCAAGTTGTTGAAGCTGTGATAAACATTTGGTTATCAGTAGATTCAGAACTTTGAAAGCACTGTTGAATGTGGAACGCTATCGGGCAAGAGAGTATACACACATGGTGAATCCTTGTAGAAGTGGGCCTTGTCTGAAAGTAAATTAGGTGGAAGTAGAAGTGCTGAGAAGTTATTCTGACAACGGAACCAATTGTGATTTATGGTGTTGAAAGGAGAGCTGCGAAGAGCTGATATTAAAAAGCTGTGTTCATCATCCTGACCAAGAATATAATTGATGCTATTTGTCCGACTAAAATATCTGTTCTAAGAAGGAGAGTCTTTCTCTTTGGACATTGGATTATTGGAACTTTTCCTTTGACAAGTGAAAGGGGCAAAAAACTAAAATGGAACTTTTTTTCAAATTTGGATTTCCTTGTTTCTTGTTGTTGGACAATGAAACTGAATCCATCTTAAAAACCTGGGAAAGGGGAGATCACCCAGGTTACACAGAGAGACTGTGAACGTATTACAGAATACAGTTGTTATTGTTGTGAATTGCTATATATATATATATATATATAATTGTGTAATTCATGTATAAGTGTGAGTGCCAGATATTCTCTGTTGGAACATTTTCCTTAGTTTATTTTAGGCAGGGAAATTCTAGTCAGAGTAGGGATACTGAGCTGTTACTTGAAACTTATGATTTTCCAAAAGGGCAAATTTTGAGAAATCATCTAAAAGTTCTCCACCTCACATTTCTGACCCCTCACATGTAGCAATACAAGATATTCACTAAGAGATATTGGGCCTCATTACAACATTTCCGGTCCGGAAACAAGGGTGCCGGTAAGCTTACCGGCACACTTGTTTCAGGACCGGCAAATAACAAGTGTGCCTGCCGGGGCCACTGCACCCGACGGGTCTGACCCTGCCAGGCACAGCAGCCCCGGTAGGCAAACTCGTCACCGAAGCATCGGGACCATTAGTAACGGCGCTGATGCTTCCGTGAACCCATTCTCATGGAGTCCGATGGGACTCCATGGATATGGGGACTAAGATATACCGGTGCCCAGCTTCCCGGTCCGCCGGGACTTGTAATGTGCCGGTGGCACCGGAAAACTAGGTGCCGGTAAATTGTTACGAGTCCAGCAGCAACCCGCCAGAAGCACCGGCATGGTTACTGCCAGACTTGTAATGAGGCCCAATTATCTCAGTACTGATGTTGTAGGGACTATTAAGTTTCCCCATAAGAATGATCAAAAAGACAAGGGAAGTAAAGCGGAAAGCTTTACTTACCGCCAAAACATCAGGTCAGAGGTCCGGACAAAGCTAAACGAAAAGGTGTCCCGTAGAAGTTTATGGGACTAAAGCAGCAAAAAGAAAATCTTTCCTAACATCGGTGCCATTGGAATCGACTCCACCGAAGCCAGCGTAGGAAAAGTCAGGTTCTTCAGATCAGTGCTGTCAGTGCCGGTTGTGTGGGGTCAGACATGCGAGACGGACACTTGGGTAGAGTTTTCTCAAAAGTTGCCATTTTATTAAAAGTTATGGGGTAAGGTAAATGCCAATCTTTCTCTAGCCTAACATGGATTTCTCTACCTAACAAACTAAGGCTAAAGGACAACGACCAAAGGTATCTGTCCGTAACACTAAAATATACAACACATTCATACATGAATAAGTTGGCGATTTAAATTTCCCAAAATAACACATACATTCAAACACAAAAGCTATACATGGGAATCCTTGTGACTAAGGTTGGATCCCCTTCCCCTGGATTAAGTCAAGACTTTTCAGACCAAAATTAAATTTCAGAAAAGCTCTTTGTACTAGACAAGTTCCACTCCAGGTAAAAATTAAAGTTCTTTTCATTCAACATGTTCTACACTTGTTAAAGTGACTGTCTTAGTTCAAAAGGTGTTCCACACTTGTAAACAGTAATTAAAGATTCCACAACCTTCTGCTTGGTAAACCAAAAGACGTACTCTTCACACAGCAATTCAGAAGTCAAGGTAAATGTTCTCTGAAGATCAATCAATTGTTATCACGTCAGATTTCTTCTTTAGAAACAACATGTTAGGATGGTTATACAACAGTTCATCAAACACTGTAATGAATTTTCCACTTCTTTTCCCCACAAACGTCTACCACATTCACAGTACTCAGTTATATTTTTTCAGGTCCACTCACCTGCCAGGTCTAACCAACAATTGTCCCTTTCCTAGTTTACTCTCCTGCCAGGATAAAAATCCTACTACTACAGCTTGTACTCTGTGGTAAGGCTTGTTCACACAATTGGTATACAGTTTATTTCTCCAACATAATGCACAAAAGGATACGTTTTCACATTGATCTGTTTGCCATAAGCAATGCAGGTTACACTTCTCTCCCCCTTGTTCCTTGGTATAAAGAGGGTTTCTCTCCTGCTATATTTAGTTTTCTTTTACACAACCTCTTGGCTGTGGGTAGTGTGGTTTACAACTTCCTCCCTCAAGGTATCTTGCTATGGGACTGTCAAATTCAAATTGCCTTGGTGTCACTCTGTTTTCTTTGGCTTTGGCAATGTAAGTTATATTGTCCCCTTTTTATATATCCCTCTTCAGGAAAGTTGTATCTCCTTGGATTTAATATTGCCCCGCTTTGGCTTGGACAATGCAGGTTATAATATTCCCTTCTTGGATACTTCCCAATTTGGCTTTGGCAATACAGGTTACAGTATTCTGCCATCCAACATCTCATAATAGGAGAGTTGCACCCAGTTTGCTTAAATTCAAAGGTTTGGTATTCAAAATCAGTCAGCGGTCTCCTTTCGGAGCACTCTGGGGTCACCTGCATCAGGCCAACTTACTAGTCGGATCTGGCATCTTCTTCTGATGCGCTGCTTACACTTTATTTTTTTTGTTGTGACTCCTGTAACGTTTGACAGTTCCCGCCAGCCTTCTGTTGCTTGCGCTGACTGTCAACAAAGCCTGTACAACCCTGTGCGCCCGCCGGTTGAGTACCTTACACCAGAGTGGCTGCAAAACACAGGGAGCTTCTCCCTCAGGGTCGCCAGCCTCAATACTGCTTCCCGCTGTGCATCCTCTTCGTACACCAGGGATCCCGACCTCCACCAGACTCTCAGCACGGCGTCCCGCTGTCAGCACAGCGGCGACTCCATTCTCTGCTTCTTTCTGCTGCTTCTCTCTGGCCTGCGCCTGAAAGGCCTTTAAATGTTTAAAGGTCCCGCTCAGGTGTGGGTCAGTACAACAACTAGACCGCACATTCCTCTTTGGTAACTCTGGACACCTCTTCCTCATCTCAGTACTATGAGCATTATGGGGCTTGAAGTCCATAATGTTCCTAGTTGTTTTAACATCAGAATTATCAGTTTTACAATAGGCGATTAAAACTGTATGGTCATTAGGGAAATTGTTCAGACGGTACTCCCATTCTTCCTGACCCAGGTCCCCTCCCATGTGATCCTCCCTCATGTTACCACCCCCAGGGTCAGAATCAGGTAGCGGCTGCCTTTCCCTGGCACCATGAGAAGGGTTGCAGGGCACGGATTTTGGGATGACCATCTCTGATTCATCACACAGTGCATTCAGCTCAAGCAGTGAAGTTCTTGTCCACGGTTTGGGCTGAAGAATCCCAGTACACAACCCATGGCAGGCCAACCTCCTTTCTGTAGATTAGAGACATTGTTTATGAGGATGACGACGGGAAGCCGAGGACTTTCATTTTTGGAAAATGTCTGTTCCTGGGGAGATTACCCCCAGAAGAATTATCACAGATGAATTGGTTCAATTAGCAGAGGATGCATGAAAGGCTATTTGCCTGGATACATCTCTGGACTCAGAATGGAATGGAATGGAAAAGGCATTTATAAAGCACATATCCGAAGAACCAATAAAAAGATGCATCGGGCGCAGTTGGTATTTAATGATGTACAATTAGCAGTAGTGAACCAGATTACTGGAAAAGGTGGGGTTTAAGCTTCTTCCTAAACACTTCCAGCGATTCCACACTCCTGAATTCAAATGGAAGGTTATTCCAAAGCTGCAGAGCCTTGCATGAGAACCCTCTGTCCCCATAGCGAACTGATTTTGAGGATGCAACCACGAGTAGGCGCCCCTCCGAGGACATCAGCGGTCGACCTGGTTGATGCAGAACAATTTTAGCTGAAAGGTAGGCTAGCGCCAAACCATTAATGCATTGAAAAACAAGACACAGGGTTTTAAACAAAATACGCTGCTGTACAGGGATCCAATGAATTCTCCTGCGAAGGTGTGAAATGGATGCCCTCCTTGGCATTGAGAAGAGAAGTCTCACTGCAGAGTTTTGAGCAACCTGCAATCGCTGAACCTGGTATTTGGGAATACCCAGGAGAAGGGATTTACAGTAGTCGAGCCTTGAATTAACAAAGGCACGACCACCGATCTTTGTCCAGAATAAGAGACATGAGAGGTTTCAACAGTTTGAGTTGATAGTAAACTGTTTTAATAATCTGATTAAGCTGGCTATTGCAGTTCATGTTAGCTTGCCAGATACAGCCAAGATTCTTGACTTTTTGCGAATAGTCTGTCTGGACAATACAAACCAGAGGACACGGGATTGGTAAAAGATTGGCTAATTTGTTTTTTGGACCAAATACTATCATCTCCATTTTAGATGGGTTTAACTGCAACTTCCAGGTTTGATTGCCTCAGCACATTGTAAAACGCGGGCTATTGCATCCGCCGTACTTGTTAACCGCACATAGATTTGTGTGTCATCCATATGTGAATGATATTGTAGATTATATTTTGAAAAGAGTTTCAAAAGCAGGCGTATGTACACATTAAAAAACAGGGGGGGGGGACAAGGAGAATCCCTGAGGCACTCCACATACAACTGGCAGAAGGTCAGAAAGAAATGGGCCCAATTTGACCTGTTGTTTTCGGTCCGACAGAAAAAATTGAAAACCATCCCAGAGCCCTGCAGATACATCAGCAAATGTGGAGAGTCTGGAAAGGAGGGTCTTAAAATTGACTGTGTCAAAGGCTGCCGACAGGTCCAACATAACAAGCATGCTAATGTCGCCCTTGTCGGCAGCCCTCAAGATATCGTCCCACACTGTGACCAGCTGATTCTGTCCCATGGCCAGGTCTGAACCCTGACTGGTATGTATCCAGAATGCATGCTCTTCCACAAAGCTGGGGAGCTGTGTTGTCACTATCTTCTCCAGAAATATTGCAGGCCAGCAATTGGACGATAATTAGATAGGATTTTGTGGTCCATTGATGGTTTAAGAGTGGGGTAAGGTACGAGTTTTTTTTAGCTCAGATGGGACACTTCCTTGATACAATGAGGCGTTGACTTAGAGACTCTGTGATCTTAATTTGCATCCCTTAAGGCCATAAAAGCCAGGGTGATAGCGATCCTGGCTATTAAGGGCCTAAGATGTGCTAAGCTGCACCATCAGAAGAGCTAATAATGCACACCATAATGGAACCTAAGGAATTGTTGTGCTGTTACTGCCTTTTAATTGATCCTTATCTGAAACTCAACATGAATGGATTTTGCAGGGATAGATTAACAAAATGAATCTACTTTAATTCAACTATATTCAATCAATGAGCTATCCTTTAATACAGAACAGTGGAGAAATCTCAAGTATTCCGTTCATATGTTATGCAACATTTATTGCCACTCTTACCAAAATCTTATTAATAAAAAAACTTTTAAACTGTTAGACGTACATTGCAAATGACGCAATAAAATGCATAAGAATTAAATAAAGCATCAAACTATTGACTAAAGCTTTGTGATGCCAGTATCATATAAACATATTATCCATAATGAAAACAAGTTAAAACATGGCGATAGTGAGAACCACAGGCTAATGTCCCTAAAGTGCATAAATGTTGTAACACGGCCACGTGTAATTCCCAAAGAAATTGATCTATAAACAATTTCTTGAATTGAATAAACATATTTTACCTGAGACACAAATCCATTGGTCTTTAAAATGAGTCTATATGTATATATTATTATTGAGACTCTGAAGTGCTAGTTGTGACAATTTCTTTTCCGGACGAAAAGGATAGAATCCGCTGCAACTGGAACAGAGAAAGACAACACATTTGAATGGATTGTGTCCTCCCACGTATTCCTCATCTTTTGATACTTCCATTTCAGCTTCAGCAGCTTTGGAAAAAGATTCTTGACAGAGCGCGCTGTGCACCGGTTACGTCGACTTGATGTCCCTCAAGGGCCTCCATTTGATGGTCGATATCACCACCAGTATATGTAGCGCATGCAGCACCTGTTGGCTTCAGTTCCGTTTTTCCAACGCTGCTTTTGCTTAGTAGAATTACGGCGCTCTTCGGTTCTTCATCGAATACTTTGATTCAACCGAATTCAAATTCAAAATGTCTTTGTCAGCTCCATCGACACCTAAGACAGGTGATGACCAACAGAGCTCTAAAGGAGCATAAAGGTAAATTGATGGTGGGTAGGACCCCCTCAAAACCCCTTTTGAATATTTCAAAGAAAAGAAAGTCTAATGAGTTGAGAGAATCTCCTCGACGGAAGAGATCCAAGAAAAAATCTTGATTGAGGAGTCGATCACGTCACTCTTCATCTTCGTCTAAGAAGGCAAAGAAAAGACGTCACAGATCTCCTTCGACCTCGAGAGATTCCTCCCCTGAGAGAATCATATGGGCGACCAAATCCGACACCCCGGCCAAGTAGGATGCATTTCGAAGATAAATGATTAAAGATTTCGAGAAGGCTGCCCGACCCCCACGAAAGAGAGGGAGATAGACCATGCCCCTGTTGCTCTGCATAAAGACGGCAAAGGGAAGTCGAAGGCTAAACCCTGTGAACTTTCGAGTTCTGAACAGAAGCCTGATTCTCATCGAGAGCAATCAAGGCCTCAATCTCACGAGCAATCGTAGAGGGCTTCAACAAGCCGAAATCTCTTAGAAGAAGAAGTTGACTTATTTGACAAAAACTGGCTCTATTCCATCGACGCCATCGGCGTCGGAGCCGTCAATGCTTGTGTCGAAGTCTTCGAAAACGAAAACAATGGCGTTGTTAATTTCGAAATCGTTTTCAACGACTTTGTCAAAGCTGTCAAAGCCTCCACCGATACAGGAAAAGACTTAGAAGCCTTTGACAAAAAAGGATTTTTTAAAGTCCTTAGTATCAATATATGAGGACCTTGAGCCCTCTGATGAAAATACTCCACTTTTTGGCTTAGAATTTGGCACTCCAAATGTACCAGATGCATTAATTTCAGAGGTGTGTAGAATAAAAGATTTGTATGAGAATTCACAGACTGCCAGTGGTGTGGATGCATCACCAGAGTTAGAATTTGGGAAGCCAGACCCCTCTGAACATCCCGATGCCTCATCTAGGCAAATGATGACCAAAGTAGTGGAATTTTTAGGGTGGAGTTGACCTGCTCCTTCATTTGAGCAGGATGATTTGACGGACATACTCGACCAGGGTCCTCAGAGAGATCCAATTTTACATTTTCATGTTGCTTTCCAATGAAGAGTCACTTCAAATTGGGAATCCCCAGAAACTGTGCCTGCAGTTAACAAATATTTCTCTAGAAAGTATAGTTCATCCAGCAGTGACCCTGAATATTTAACTAAACATCCAACACCCGAAAGTCTAGTGGTTCATGCGGCAACGTCCACCAAACAATCTGCATACCTTACTATTCCTCCAGACGGAATGACAAATGGGTGGATGCTTGGGTACGGAAGATCTTTACTGCTGGAAGTATGGCTTTCAAATTGACAAATGCTACCTTTGCCTTGTCAAAGTTTACGTTCACCCTGTGGGATTGCATAGCCATGGCAGCTGACCACATTCCCGATGGGGAAGAAAGAGACGGCTTTCTGGCTATGACCAAGGATTATAAGGAGGCAATGTGTGAGTGCCTACAGTCAGGTGTGGATACTGCAGATGGCATTATCAGATCCATGGAGACAAGTACCGTGTTACGCAGGTTTGCATGGTTGAGAAAGTCTGGATTTCAATATGCCTTTTGACGGTTCTAGGCTGTTTGGCAGCAAGGATGATGAAAGTCTGGAAAAGCTGCAGACCTCTAAAGCGGTGGCAATATATCTCAGTGCCGCAATCAGACAGCCTCAACATTCTTACCTCAGTACCTCATCTTGGAGGGGTAAGTCATTTTGTTTGTATTCCTCAGTTGGAAGAGCGAGAGGACAAGGGAGAAGTACTAAGTCCGCCCAAGCAACAGCTACTTTGCCCTCAGCCGCTGCTTCAGCTGCCTCAAAACCTATCAGAGGCCCTAGCCCACAAGACCCCAGTGGGAGGCAAGCTCTCACAGCATCTGCAAGAATGTCGGGGCATTACTTCAGATGCATGGGCACTGGAAACGGTAGCCCAAGGTTACTGCCGTCCCTTTCTAAAAAGGCCTCAGGATCATCCACTGTGGGAGAGCTCTTCCAAATCCACTCCTTGTGCAGGAAATGTTGACCCTGCTAGAGAAAGGTGCTGTAGAACCGGTACCTGTAGTGGAGTGGAACAAGGGTTGGTACTCCCAGTACTTTCTAATCCCCAAAAAGGATGGAGGATCGAGATACTATCTTAGACTAAACAAATTCTTCAGGAAGGACAAGTTCAAGGTGGTTACCCTTTCTCAGATCCTTCAGACCCTCCAGCTCCAAGACTGGATGGTGTCATTGGACCTTCAGAATGATTACTTTCATGTGCCTATCCATCACAAGCAGAGAAGTTACCTAAGGTTCGCGGTTGGTGGTTCTCATTATCAATATTGAGTTCTGCCATTCGGGCTGACCTCTGCCCCAAGGCTTTTCACCAGGTTAATGGCGGTTGTGGCAGCAATTCTCAGGAGAGGGGGCATTCATGTCTACTCCTACCCGGACATATGGCTGATCAAGGCCCGTTCTCCTGTACAAGTTCTTCTTAAAGTGAAACCATCTTTTCTGCCAAAAATAGTCTGACTTCCATTTGTCACAAAAAATAATTTTACCAACTTTTTACCCACCTCCTCATCCTGGAAAGGAAGAGTAGAGGTTACATAGACTGAACCCGAGAAGGGCTCTCAGTTGCTACATCTCAAGAATGTCAAAGATCCGCTAGGATGACCACTTATTTATTGGCTATATTGGTCTCAAATTAGGTTTAACTGTAACCAAACAGACCCTATCCAGATCGATCATTCTGGCAATTGGGGAATGTTATAGATTAGCTGGTAAGGATCCTGCCACTCGGTCTACTATTCACACTTTTGTGAAACATTATTGTCTGGACTCAACTTCCACCCAGGAAGAAGGGTTTGGGGGGACTATCCTTCATTCTGTCCATGATAATTCTTAAGGACAAGTCTTAATTCGTACTTCTGCTGTTTTGGGAGTCTATCATAAAATGAGGAATATGTGGGAGTGCACAATCCATTTGAAGAGCAAGTTACTTACCACAAGTATAAATCTTTCGATTGGATGTTCCTCCCACATATTTCTCATTGCCCCTCCCAGCCTACCCCGCCGTAGAATTTACGTGTTCTTACACTTTACGCTTTTTTGAAGCCTACGGTCTATGGTACACTTGGTATTTCCTCTACAGGAGGGGGAAAACAGAACTGAAGCCAAAGGGCGCTGCATGTGCTATTTATACTGTTGAAATCCACATGCGAACGGAGGACCTCGAGGGACATTGACTTGACGAGACAACACACGGTGCCCCATGTGGAAAAAAAAATTGAAGCAGCTAAAGCTGGAAGGATAATTTTATTTATTTATTTTTATTTATTGTATTTGTTGGTAACACTAAGTCCCAGATGTATCACGGCGCTAAGAAGACAGTATATAATTATCATAAAATGAGGATTATGTGGGAGGAACATCCAATCAAAAGAACATTACCAGGGGTAAGTAACTTGCTCTTCTGAATTGCTGAAGGCTGAAGTAAAGTTTGGTTCTAGACTATTGATCCTGTGAATGGATTTGTCGACATCTCCAAATTCTATATTCAATATTTAGGAGTATGTCATTGATATATTATCTAAATAATTTTATGGCCGATGTAAATGGATTATGTTATGCAAATATATACAAATCTTCAAATTTGGCCTTCTAGAAATGTGCACAATTTGGGGCAAATGCTGCCCCCATTGCAGTTCCTTTGATTTGTAGATACAAATCATTAAGATATCCAAAGTAATTTTTACTTAAGACAATATTCAGCAATTGAATGATGTACTCAGTTGGAATTGAGTGTGTCATCTCCCTGGTATTCAAATAATCCTTAATAACATGAATATTTTCATTTTAAGTGCAATTGGAATATAATACTTCCACGTCTAGAGTGACTAATAGGTCCGCAGACCTATCGAAGGGGGTATCTTGGATTATGTTAATGACATCCCTAGAATCCACCAAATCCGATGTCGTAGAATAGGCTAGAGGCTTCAAAAAGATGTCAATTAACTTGACTAATGGTTCCAGAGAAGCACATGAGGAAGAAAGGTTTTTTATTGGGCAGTTCTAACCTCTGCACCTTAAATGCATCCTGCACAATAATCTGCTTTACTCAATCCTCATGGAAGGCAGCTGAATATGCAGGGCAACATTTGCTCCCAGATGCAGGGATCCTCCCAACAGCTGATGAAAGATGGAAAGGGGACAGTGAAACACCTATTGGAGACAGGATTAGGCAGCACAGTTTGAGTAGGAAGAATTATATGTAAAGGCACACGTTTGTGCGGGCACTCTTAGACCGGCATGGCACATTTTGCCCAGATTTTAAAATTCAAACTCCTATATATTCCATTCATCGGCTTGGACCTGTTTGGCTCTAGGGCCAGTGAAATGTTTGGAAAGGTTTAAATCTTCACAGAAGACAGCCAAGTCCTTGGCCCCTTCATCCTTCTCCCCCCTCTGGTAGCAGATTCTACTGACCATATTCCTTCCCTCGTGGAGGGCGAGAGCATGATCTGCTCCATCAAACTCTAAAACAACGGAAAAGGATCTTTTGGCCCTATACCCATGGTTCCATGTCATTTCCACTACAGTAATTACTTCGAAGTAATTTACTTCAAAGTTATTACTTTGAAATGTCACTTCAAATTATCTTTTTCTAAGTATTTTCGATGTAATTACTTCAAAGTAATTATTGTTGTGGAAACAACAGAAGACTATAGGCACAGAAGTGTGAGGAACTCAAAACCTTTGGTCACTGTGACATCCAGCACCCTAGGGGCAAATCTGCTTTTATTTGTTCCTCACGTTATCAACATGAGTCACCTGTGTGATGTCAGGCTGTGAATCATCTTGAAGCAAGACATTACACCAGACTGCTAGGTACTGCAAATAGTGGATCAAGGTAACTGCCTGCCTTTCTGCAAAAAACACCCCAGAATTCCGACTTCCCTGCCTGAGATATCTCAACTGGTGTTGAAGGCAACAGTGGAGCTTGATCCTTCAGTGGAAGGTGGGAAAGGCTGGTGTTCTCTTTACTTCCCAGTTACCAAGAAAGACAGCTCTCGTACCCGTTTTAGATTTGAAACTCCTCAACAAGTACCCCTGAAAGTGCAGATTCAAGATGGTGACCCAAAGGCAGATCCTTTAGGCTTTGGAGCTGCACGTTTGGCTCCTGTATCTAGATCTGCAAGATCTGTCCTGCAGAAAGTTAGAAGGTACATTTATGCAGTTTAAAATTCAGCACACTAAATACTAAAATTCTCAATTCCAAATGAATTAATTCCTACCAGAGATTCCTAATCTTTGATATGATATGACATTTATAACGCGCCTATTCACAAGTGTTTCAAGGCATGTTACAAAAGTGTTTGTTATATCTTCTAAAGCACAAGCTGTCTTGGGAATCTTTTTCAGCTACCAGTTGGTGCATTGTGGCTCCTTATCGGCTCTGCTTGGCACTGTTGGGCACCCATGGTGCCAGCTGTAATGTCAGATCCATTATGTATGGTGCCCCATGACCTCAGTTCCTTTTTACCACACATTCAGTATGCTGTTTTGAACCGTCACTAGATTTGTGTGATTTTTCACTTCATGATGCCTATTTTCCAAAGGCCTTGGGCTTCAAGCCCAGCAGGGATTGCTGGAGGCAAATAGGCCAATGTCCGACACCCACAAGGTATGTCTCCACTGCCTGTGGGAGGAACATAACATGAGGATTGTGACTTTAGACAATCTATGCATTTGAAGGCCGTCTGGCACCATCAAAGACCCCATCGCAATAGCCCTAGGTTGTGAGCGTCAACTCCACAATGGACACTGGTCCAGTTTTCAGTTTATCAATTTATGTCAAAGATGGGACAAATCCTCAGTGAGCAAGGTGATGCTATCCCATATGGGTTGGAGCCCATATGGGTTGGAGCCCTTGGACTGGTGGAGAGGTAGAAGACTTTGAACCGGGATTACCGAACCAGCCCTTTAAGACGAGGTAGCAATACTTTGAGATGGATGGGGATGCAGAAGATATTCAAACATCAATAATCAGACTAACTCAGAAAGTTGGCAATGTTTGACTGTTTTAATGTCAAATATCTAAAACAGGGAGTACAACAGACATCAACGGACATCTACAAGCATGATCTCGAAGGATTTATTAAAAAACATGAGTTATTTAGCATCCTTGTTTGCTATGGGTAGGCCTTTATAAGACCCGTTCTTGAGGTAGTGTTTTACCACATTGCGCCATTAAAGGAAGTCATCAGCATCAGAAAGTTGCAATATGCACAATGTACACAGCCACTCACATACTGGTATGCACAGGCAACGCAATGTAATTGAGCAATGTATGTACAGATGTGGCCTGGGTGAAAGTTGACAGGCACATTTGCAGATGGGGCCTGCATTACACATGACATGAGAAGTAAACCGTAGGTTGCACTAGGGTGTGCAGTGTGTGGTGAGGCCCAGCGGACAGTGATGGTAGCGCAATGGCAGAAGGGAAGAGCAATGCGAACACATTAAACTTGCAACGTACACTGCAGTACGGTGTGTTGCGTGTGCTAAGCCTGTGTCAGTCTGAAAACCCCAAACCCCTAACCGTCGTGTTGCCCCCCCTTTGGGCAAGCACGCTCCGGTCTTCAGACAAACTTTGACAATCTGACAACCTCCTATTGGGGTTGTGGATCACTATACCCCCCCTTTGACTGCATTCATATCAGGCCCCATGTGCACTGTGGTTACTTACACAAATAACAAATAACATACACCTATCTTACTACCGTGGACAATAACAAATAACACTAAGACACAAAGAAAACACAAAGAATCGATTCAATTTATAACAATGGGATACATTTATTTATATACACACAGCTAAGCATAATACATGACAATGCAGGCAGTTCTAATGCTGATAAGCTTCCTAGGCCGTCTCTACTAGGACAAGGGTTCATGTTATCTGTGTAACAGTGTACCATAACATTTCTCCGCACTGAGCAACTTCTGTCTTTCTCCATCAAAAAATGGCTCATAGGCCTCGTGTCTCATTCTGAATACTTCCTAGTGTTTACCACAAATCTCTCGCAATGCAAGCACTAACTAAATGCAAAACTCATTCTAGGTGCATACTCAATCATACATATATACATACATGACAGTCTCTAAATGTGTCTCTACAAAGCATAACAATGTGTGAATGGCTTTACGTGCATTTCAAATATGCCAGTGTGTGTAGTGCAAGCAATGCATTTTCTCTCTCAGCCTAAGCGCTATATCTAATGCAAACATAGATGAACAGCAAATCATGGTGAGTATATGTTGTGTCTCTAAAACACTACATGGCACTTCAAATATGTGCAAGTGCGAGTGTCATTCTATTTCAAATGGCAAAGTGGCATCATGTTTCTTTATCATTCTAAATGGCAAGCACTATATACATACAGTATCATTCTAAACGCATATTGCAAATGGCCGTGTCTACTTCAGCAATGTACTAATCAGAACTAAACAGAATGCAATAATGGAATAATTCCATTGCAAAAAGTAATGGTGATTCTAACAGATACTAATGATGAGTCTAACGATAACAATACCAGGCTCCTCATTTTATCAGATTCACATGTAGGCCCTTCCATGAATGGGTGGCCACCTTGCACTGGCAAAAAAGTGCTGTGGGATGATGTAGGTTTTACAATGTTGCCTTCGATGTGTGGTTTGTGATCATTGCATAAAATCTTGCTTGTATGGTTGTGGGGATTGGTTGCAATTCTTACACTGTGTATTATATGCCTGGACCTGATGAAGTGATGACTCCTCCAGTGTGTCCTGTGGGAGAAGTGCTGAAGTAGTGGATGCTTAGAAGTGGCTAGGGGTGACCTGCATGTACCTGGCCACTTGCTCACCTGCATAAGTCTGTTATGTTGAGCTGGGTGTGCCCATGGGCTACACTGTTGGGTGTGTGGCAAAAAACCGAAGAGGCTAGCCCTGCTCAATAGCACGCCACCATAACGCAGACATGCACTTTTTAGTATGCATGTCTCCGATGGTGGTGAAGTTGAAAAAATGGTTCTGCTGGACCTTGTAGAAGTGGTTGAACAGCACAAGTCAGCTGTTATACGTCCGGTACCATATGGTACCCATTATGCCACTACCTTGGACATTAGGGAGCCACATGGTGCTTCTTGTGGTTGACATGAGTTGCCCTTTGCACCACCCCTCATATGTTGTGTTTCTGGATTGTGGTATGTGGGAAATGTTCTCTTTCATGAGGCCATTATGTTGTGCTGGGTGTAGGTAAGGCCTATAGTATTGGGTACATGGCCAAGGGCCGTAGGCCGTTGGTTATGCACCCAAGAGCCTATACCTTGACGACAGGCAGGATACCACACTTCATCCATGTAGAGTTGCGTCTATTTCTGTCTGAGGATGGTGACCTTTGAATAATGGGTGCAGAGAGCATTTTACACTTGGAGGAACACCCAAAGTGAGGTGCTATGCGTCCGGGAGCACATGGTGTAGGTAATTGCACGTGTTGCACATTAGGCTGTAATTTGCCCACAGATAGTGGTCGGGAGGTGTTTTATGAACAGAAGCATGTGTGCTTTTATGTGCAGTGCTTGGATGTTCAGCACCGACTATGACATCATTAAGGAGCAAGATTTGCAGTGGGTGCAAGGAAATTGAATTTTTTTGCCCTCCATTGGCAATGTGTTTTGTTTGTCACTCTGCACACAGCATTGCATGCAATCCTGTAGAACTGTAAGAGAAGCATTGATGTTCAGTACGTACAAGTGTGAGTAGGAGAAGGGAACAGAAACACATCGAAAGACATAAAAAACAAAAACCAAGAAAAAATAAACCAAAAAAACTTTTCTTTTCTGAGCCAGTACCACAGACCCAACTCTTTATCCTGTTTTTCATTTACCCCTAACACACCCCCCACACTCCTTCCCTACCATGAAAAGTCAGCGGTTTACGCTGTACTTTACACTTCAACATGCCACATCCAGTCACCATCTGGATGGGAGCCATGGAAAGGAAACTGTGGAGCGAAAGACATTGTTTATAAGGTTGGTGGGTCAGATGTGTACTCAAACAGTGTACCAGAAGGTTTCTTTGCACAAAGAAGTGCAGAAGGCTATGGTGGAAGTGAGCAATGTAAGGTGCAGGCAGCCTGCTTGTATGCATCAAACTCTATATATTTGGAGTTAGTAACATGCAAGGTGTGCTGCGTGTGCCCAATATTTTGTGAAAAGTGTGCAGTAAGTGGGGTAGTGCGGACAACAAAAAACAACTTTGGAGTGTACACGGTAAGTGGCAGGCATCCTACTGTTGTGCATGCATTGTGTGTATGATATCATATGATGTGCGATTGTATGCTACAGCATTCGTAATGCACATACACACACGTCTAGCAAAGCACAACGAGACAAAGGAAGGCAAACAGAAGGGAGACAGAGACAATGAACATAGTAGGCCAGGTGTGACTTAGATCGCCCAAGTGCATGGGTGGAGGGGAGGGGAAGTTACAGTACATAGGAAGAAGAACAAATGACAATAAGTAAAAATAGGGGCCAATTGTGCCAAGTGTACCGATAAGTGCACACACGACGTGGTGGATGCACTGTTAGGCATACAAGAAACAGTCCTCAAGTGCAGGGTTTGATAGAAAGCCAGTGTAGGGGTTCGCCTGGCAGGGGGAGGTGACAGGGGTCCGACATTACAGAGTCGTCGGGTAAGTAGTGCAGATTAAGTGTACGTCATGCTGTTAGCCGGGGAGATTAGCAGAAATAGCAGACGTTAAGAGAAAGACTTTGAGGTGCTTCTGGAACCGGCGATGGTTCCCCTCAAGTGTCAAGGAGGCAGGGAGCATGTTGTGGAGGAAGGCCCCAGGTGAAAAAGCACATCTACCAACAACTGTTTTTTTGCAGAAGCGCATGACCCTGAGGGAGTTGGAGACGGATGAGAGAAGAGCTCGCACACTCAGACATATAGGGAGGCCAGGGGCCAGAAGGCCTTCTGCATAATGCAGAGTCTTCTCACTTTACTCCTCGCAGCCACTGGGAGCTATTGGCGACATTTCAGTGCAGGAGAGATACCATCCCAAGTTGCGCCCTCCTCTTCTGGATGCGTTGCAGAGGGCCAAGAGTAGAAGGGGGCAGATTTAAAAAGAGCCTGCTGTAATAGTGCAGCCTACCCAGAAGTACAGTTATGCAGACAATGATCTTTTGGAAAGTTGCTTTCCCTGGGTACGATACATTCAATGCTGCTATTGATGCCATTTTTTTACAATTTATGTAAGAGGTGGGTTAGTGGGGAAAACATTTTGTAGCATTGTCCGAAGCGAAGCATGGAGTTCCTGTGTCAATATTACACTGTATGATATGGGTGAATGAGAACATTGCAAGCACATATCACTAACGTGCAACGTCATGGTAGTGGATGGGGAAAAAAACAGTATGCTTTTAAAGACCGTAATGGCCCCTCAGTGCCAGATACCATGCGCAGAGGCACTTATATCACAGTAATACACATAGTGCAGAAATATTTCTTGTACTTTAAATTTGTGGTAGTGGGTGCGCAAGTGGATGAATGTGGATGCAGAAATTTTGCAATCTATTACAGAAATTTCTACTTGACGCGCAGTACAGTAGCAGGCTGATTTTCTAACGTTACCTATGAAGTGGTGTGCAGCACGGACCGTGTTAGATGGTAACATCTTGGATGGCATTGGTGGAATCGTGTGTGCCCATTTACCCGTACCCAATGTGGTGGTGCTGGACAAAAGGTAGTGGAAAGTGAAGAAAGACTGCTACTGCTTCCCTAGGGCGCGGCCCTCACGGTACTTTGGGAACCGCATGTGCCACAATCTGCACTTTTTACATTGTTGTCCAATGAACATGAGACTTTCGGGATTATTCAATCAGGTACTGTGGGTGTGGTTCACAGGAAGGGGCATTCAAACTGCTGTACATTATTCTCTGCGTAGTGAGGCTGGCTGTCATGGCGAAACCCATTGTGTTGCCTGTAGGCAATGCCTTTGTACTAGAGCTGCACAAGTATGCCTAGGAAAGAAACTTTGATGGCAATTCCAGGTTGGAAGGAGTGGTCGCATTGTGGAACGGTGTCTACGAGCGCAGTTTTGCTGACAAGGATGCACTTTGCAAAGACCTGGCAAGTTTCGGTAGAGGCGAGGTTGCTAAAGCTAGTGAAGAGGCTTTTTCCCACTGCCGAGGTACTGTTCTCATCGATAACACCACGAAGAGTGTGGCCCACTGCTCATGGATGTGGTTCCAAGCCAGACGCAGGAAGGTGTCCCATCAACAGAAGCATGTATACTTTTTTGTCCGCTACTGGGATGTTCTTCTGCAACAATGACCTCATTAGTTGTGGAAATGCAGAATTTTTCCAACCAGATGGCATTCTTTGTCGCCCATTGGTAATGCTGTTTTGTTTGCATGTCTACAAGATGTGGTGAAGACTTTACTGTAACAATGTCTGCACAAGAAAACAGAAAATAAAAATAAAAATGAAAAGAAGGTGTTCCTCTAGAAGCATCTAAAATACAAAAATGAACAAAGCTCTTTTAAGAGCCGCCCCTTATAACAAACTTCCCCTACCCTGGTTGCACGTTATGCCCCCACACTCGCACGCAGCACGAAAGCCGCATCCGGGGATTTTCAGGATGGCAGCGATGGAAATGGGACTATGGAGCCACAGGGATTGCGCAATAACATTTCTGGGCGGGCGGTGTACGCAGACGACTGTTCTACAGAACTGATACTGTTACATGTAGAGCTGTTCAATGTCATTGGTCGAAGCGTTTGGAACCTTTTAACAGTATGCAATGACTGGCTGCTGCAAAGAACAAACTGGAAATGGAAGAAGGAATGTTTCTGCTTCATTGGGACACGGCCCTCGCTGTCCTTGGGGAATCGCACGTGTGCTTACTCCTCTTTGCCGCTAGCTACCCATGCGATTGGGACAATGGGGACTATCGCAGCTGTGGATGTGTCACAGCAAGGTCGGTTCATAATTTTGTCCATTACTGAGCGTACTCAGCCGGAGTATCATGGTTGTTATTAGTTGCAGACGCACTGTAGCACATCAGATTTGGTGCACCCTTACTTACAGAGCCAACCTATGTGGCCTGCTACTTTCTTCAGCAAAGCTGCAAACTGATTGCACAGCACCTGGGGGTGTGCCCTTTTGTAGGGTTGCTGTGGACAATGTTCACCCGGAAAGCAAGCATATATTGTTGCAAATCATACATAAATGTGCAACGGCACATTGTGGTGTGTCTGTAAATGTATACTTTCCGAAAAACACTCTGTAGTTTTCTCAACCCTGCACTTTCCCGCTGTTCGAGGGTCTGGCTACTGTCCCCGAAATAAGGCCTCACGCCCAGAGTGGGTGCAGTCACATGGTGACGTCGCCACTGTTCTCCTTTGGGACGGCTGTCCGCTGCACGTGTTTTGTGCCGAATACCTTGTGTGCACGTGCATGGGTGTTCTATTCACACCGTTGATTTTTCTCTACTGACTAAAAGTGTGCCACACATCCACAAACAATTTAGGGAGACGATGAGTATTTATAAGGTACAGCAGGTGGGATGTTTATCTGCATATCTAACTGTAGGACGTGGGTGGATGCCCCTACCTAATTAACGTTCCTTCGCATATGCTGCACAGTGGGGATGTCCACAGGACACAGAGGAACACATACACATACGTGCACTTGCACTACGCAAAAAGGTGCGGGCGTACACGCATTGCTTGGTGCTGGACAACATGCGGACGCGCGGAGCATGCTGGCGGTGTGGGATGTATTAACCCACTTATGCTCTTCCCTGCGGCTTCACTGTGTGCTGATGATGCAAGAATTATCAAAATGGCCGCAAAACCCCTGGGCGCGCCAAAACCTTGAAAATGGTGCTCTACAAAGCACAAAAAGATGGCTGCCAAATCTACCATGCATGTTGGAATGGAGACCGCACTCCTGAAACATGTCACTGGGCTGCCCGACAAGTAAAAATGGAGACTGCATGAAAAGCAGTGCTTGCTGAAAGAAATCCGGAATCTTGTTTTTAAATCTTTTCTTGGTTGCTGAAAATATAGGATGCTGGTCCAAAACACCCACAAACATCTAGTCTTCTTGCTGGGTATCACAATTTACTGAATTCAAGAAATCATTGTGAAATTGCAATATCCTGAAAAGCTGGATTCATCATCAGAGCATTCACAGCGAAAAGGTACCTGCCAGTGAATGATGTCAAAATCTGGGCACAGAACCAGCAGCCGCCTGAATGACTGTTTTCAAAAGCCTGCATTAAACTGTAAACATGTGCCACTGAAATCTAATGTCTAAAATCTGAGTGACCTGTTATCAAGAGTAACCTAGGTTGTAACTATTTAAACTTCATGGTTTAGAAGCTGGAATAAGTGTTCTAGCTGCTTGTTTGAAAATTGCAAGTTTGTTTAAACCAAGAAAATAATGTAACAAAATGACATTTCAATTTAAGCCTGGCTGAGCTGCAAGAACTTGAAAGGCAGTTTTCTTCCCTGAAGTAGGACACTCACCCCCTCCCCCCAGCTGAAACTCACGGGGAGGTGCCAATTGCTGGGGAGCCAGAAGGAGACAATGGACTTCCCCCAAGGCAAGGAGATGCTAATCATGAAGGATCGTAAATGGCCTCTGCCAGAAGGAAGGGAGCGAAGATTGCTCCTGAGCTGCAAGAAGAGGAAGGAGGCGGGGACAGACAACTGTTGTTGATTCCCAATGGACAAAAAGCATATTTCTAAAAAGACTGATAATTTACTGTGTACAATTGTGAAAAATAGGTAAATCTCGGACTTCTGAACCTAATTTTTGGCTGCACATTTTAAGAGGAGCCAGAACTCTGTGCTATGTTCTGGGAAGTAACTGTGAAAATTATAGTTTTGCAGCAAATGTATTTATGTCAAAAGCATGAAACTTCACACGCTTATGCCCATTTGCAATGTGCACAGTTGTACCCATTTTTGGTTAAGCTAGATATTGTGTTCTGGCCCAAAAGGGCAGAATTCTGTCAAAAGCCGACACAAGATCCTACAGCGACGGGGATCGGAAGAGTGTCTGCTCCACAAAATATGTGATCTATGTATGTTATTGTTATAAAGATTGCACACATGTAAATATGTATCATACTAAAAGTAGATTTCATGTGCAAAAGGCAAAGGGAGGATTCTCTGACTCATAAACCCACATCATCATGGTGACACCCTGTTTTTTCCTCCAATCAAGGGAGAGGGGAAATTCTAACCTATAGCCAGCCAAGGGCATGCGCTTAGGAAAATCCAGCATACACACCCCTTTATCAAATGCATAAATAGAGAAAGCTGAGGACTTAGAAAGACACAGATTCACCCACCAACCGATTGCTGGCGGAGCACCCTGAAAGAGAACCATCTATTTTCCTTGCTCCAGACTCCAGAAACTTGGCAAGCGGACAGGTCCATTTCTATAGCTGAACCATTCTCAGCTTGGCCTTAATTCCAGAAACCAGAATTCACCCCCAGAAATCTAAGGGGAACCAAATAACAGCCGGGCTGTGCTGTAACTGCTTTCGAGCAAAAGAATTATTACCAGAATCAAAAGACCTAATCCAGTGGTGCCGTGCTGTGACCAGATAGCTGTGACCAGATCCATTGCCAACCCAGTCCAGTCCGGTGTGCCCCGCAGAATTGCTGATCAGAACCCCTGACCAGAATTCCTGACGGTTCTGTTCAAACATGTATAGTGAGTATCCATAGTATAGGACTGTGTCACTAGCATATGTAATATCCTTAGTCTAATCCCTATCCAACCCATCCTCTCTATTTAGAACCTGATATTGTTAGAAATCTTTTTGAATTGCCTGAACTCTCTGTATAATCCCTACTATCTTCCTTCTGTAATAGTAGTGTTAAATATCTTTGCGCTGATATATTTCATCTGAAGAAGGCAAGCTCCTTGGCAGGCAAAAACCTGATCCAGAGGCGCCCTGATCTGGTGGCTGTGCTTCCGTGTGGTATTTGTTTCTTCATAGTCACCCCTAATGTAAAGAAATCCTGTTTGTCTCTTGAAAGCGCATCCCTGTTTTCCAATTTTTGCTCTCTTTGAGAAAAAATGACCTCCACGAAAACGTGCATAACTTCTTCAAATTTCTTCAAACGTCTGCTTGTAGCTAACATCCTAAGCTTTCCACAGAACCAAAAACCGCATCTCAAATCCACATAGTTTTCCCACAATCACGATTACCGCGCACGGAAAAGTTTGCCGCAAATTTTCGTTTTGGCAAAATAGGACACGTGTAAAACAGCTTTCAATTGCACCCGACCTCATTTTTCAGTTTTCACATTGCATATTAGTGTCAAATCATTGCTAGTGTTTGTCTGCATCTATCTAAAGTGGCTCCCATTAGAATATAAACAATTTCAGTGATTTAAGCCATATTTAGTGTTTTACCCATTCCATTCAAAGCCAACCTTAAAACCATTTTGACAGTTTGCCAATCAATTCTGTCTCTCTCTTGTGTTTGCTGGGGGGAAACTGGGATTGACATTTGTTGAATTCTGCATTCCTGAAACCTGCTCTCTCTCCTTCTATCTCTTGATATTGCATATTGGTGGGTTGAGGGGTGTGAAGGGGGAAAGAGTAACCACACTGCTATTTTGATTTGCACACACACCCACAAAAGTATTATGGCTGTGCTGCATTGTTTTTGCTCATTATTACTCCTTGTGATTAAAGAGATTGCTTATTGTGATATCACCCGATTGGTGATCATTGTATACCCATTAAATATAGTGTGATGATATGTTGAATTATATAAAGAAATATTTTAACTTTGCAAGCCAGCCTGATTCCTGTTTCAGTGTGACCGGGGGGGTTCCAAGAGAGGGGCATGATATAAGTGGTACATCGTTCAGAATAAAATAACTTTTAGACACAAATAAATGAATAAGGATTTCAGTTGTGCATTACACGCTAGGCATTGACTTAGGTGAAGTGCCGGATTGAAATCACTTACAGCGGCGTACGGATATCTCCATTATCATTGCGTATAGGCCAAACAGCTGCAGTGTACTTAGAGCACCTACCTTTTTCTTACTTGCGGTCATTGCAACGAGGACTGTGTGCCACTGAGTTAAAACCCCTTATCAAGTACCTATTGTGGGGAAATGAGGAGGGGAGGTAGAGATTGATGTATTACCGTAACGTCTCCCATGAATCCGTTTGTGAGGGAATGGCAGGCTCCGACATGGGGAAGGAGTACACATGCAGGTGTGGCTGTGGCAGTGCTGTTATTTTGTCCAAACATTATCCTTCTATGCAACCTTTAAAGCGGCGCAATTGTTCATCAATTTCTCAAGTTTGACTTCCCCGCTGTCCATTTCCCTATGCATAGAGTTTCTTTCCTTTCCTTTGCCCGTATGCTGTTGTGGAAGGGTTGCCGCTTGTACTGCCTTCCTTTCCTTTCCAATATGTTGTTTTACCGAAAAGAAAATGTGTTTGATGTACATGCAGCAATGTATATTACATATTGTACGGTTCAGAGCAATGTGTGTACCAATGGGGTTACTATAGAAAGTACTTGCGTCATGAGGGAAATTTTCTTCTTGCCACTGTAAGGTGCTTACCATTGCTGCATTACACCAAGACACGTTATGCTTCCGTACCATTGCATACCGCAGCACTGGTGCAATTATTTTACAAAGTTTAGGGTCCTTACTACATTGTACTGAGGTTCAGGTCTTTGCATTTTCCAATAGTTACTGTGGCAGTTTGTTTTTTGTTCCCCTTTAAAGTAGCAGTGTGGTAACATTGGTGAAGGCAGATGTCCCTTCTGTAGTTGATGCATTCTGTTATAGTGTACTCCCTATGCATTTGCCCTGTTTGCTTCATAAGTGCACAATTTGCAAATATACTCTATTTTCCGTGACAAATTTTGCACATGATGCTGTTTGTCTGTTATTTGTGTTTGGTGATTGGTACCACTATGTAAGAGAGCACCTGCCTTCTTGAGCCGGTTGGATGCCAAATGATGCAAACAGACGCATAGTCCACGACTGCTGTCAGCATTAAAATGGTGCCAGCAGTTGCACTATGTTGCACAGTCCTTCTTTACACACTAAGGGTATCCTGCTAAAAACCAATGAAATTTACTGATAAAAAACATTGTTAAAGGGATGTTATGTTTAGGTTGCACTAGTAAAAACCTATAAAATTCAATGGAAAAACATTGTTACAGGGACGTTATGGTTGCAGGTAAAACCGAAAAACCAAAGAAATTCGCCAGTTATGGTAAGCTAAGCAACCATAACTCGCGCCACCACTGTGCACTATTAAGACTAACACTTCTTTTCTCATGAGCTTCTATAATCATCTTATGAAGTATGTCAGCATAATTCCTTCTTAGTGGGACAATCATAGGAACATTTGTCAGGCAACTTGGTGTTTATACATGTGCTACTTGTGTAGGAGAAACCTCCAGAAGCCTCATACTATTGACATAATATAAAGGTAACAGGGAGTCCCGTATAACCTCCATACGTGACCTTCCCCCAAAAGGAATCCTAGATTTATCTATCACAGGACTAGGTGCTTTTGACTGCACCTCTTGAGTAGGGATAATTACATAAGGCCCTGGGTGTCTTGTAGTTGGCACATCTGTAACCTCCATCTGCATAGGAAGATACACAGGGATCCTTGCTTCACTAGAGTTCACATAATAAGCAGTATGTGCTGTTAGTGAGAGAAGGGTCACAATAAACAAGATGCATGTATAGATGACATACAAATAGGCTCAATAGACGCAGCATTAGCTCCTTGCTCGTCGTGGTGGCCTCTCGTTGTTAGCAACATTATTGTTGCTGTCGATGTTACCCATTCTCAATCTTTTTTAAGGAAGAAAAAACCAAAAGTGAGGGTTTGTCTCCAGCAAGACGTAAAATACTAAAGACAGTACATTCTGGATCTCTTCCCTCGAAAGCCTCATTCAGGATTGTTCTTTATAGTCTCTCGGAAAACAAACGCACTTGCTCGATGATGTCCCGTAGCAATTCATTTATTGCCACCAGATTTCTCGGATCTCTCAGAAAAGTACGAACGTCAGTTGCCTTCCAACAAGATGAGGACATTCTTCAATCAGGAAATAGAAGACCATTCCCACTAGTCTATTAGCATTGTCTTCAGATAGGGGCATTTGTGTTTTCCAAACTGTACTCAGGAAGCTGGAGAACATGCTCTATGATAGCTGCGAGCAATATCCTTACGATTGGACCATTTTTTAGGATCTTGCAGTAACAGATGAACACTAGTATTTCTCCCCACAAGTGCAGGATATGCACAAAGAATGAAGAGGAAAACAGTAAGAACGATCTGGCAAATGTGGCCATTAGGCACTACCATGGGTGCCTTCAAAGAGAAACTCAGTGAGAAAGGAATCAGGGAACTGTTCCATCTTCCAGTCATTGAAAAGGAATTCCAAATCTGGCATTGCTCCTTCTCGATCAAGACTTAAATGTGTCTCAGTCCAATGTTAGTAAGCTCCTTTGGCTCAAGAACAAACAACCTTTTGCTCCTTCTTTAGCAGTTTAAAAGAGTGTCCTGAAAGAACCACAGTCCAATGCACTCTTTATCTGTCTATTGGACAGTCTCTGCATCCTCCTTCCTCATAATAGAATTAGTCTGCACATGTTGAAGTTCTTCTCCGTTGCTTGCTTCCGACTGGGGTGGGGGTAAAGGGGACTCTCCGTTGTAGATATTTACGTCTCTGAGAAATATCCATGCGCGTCTTCTTTGGACCTTCACGGCTGACGGCGTTACTTCCTCCACGACAAACGGACCGTTGAATCGAGGCTTGTGCCACTTCCTTGTAAGGTTTCTAATTAGGATCTCATCTCCAGGGGACAGTTTGGGAAGACGTAATTCTTCAAGTCCGGTTGTTGTATGGTCTCCATCTGCGTTCTGAACCCACACTCCTTCCTCTTGTGCTGATCTGAAATGACAGAGATACTTGTAGTCATACACAATTCTGCTGTTGTCTGGGCATCACTTTTAGTTCCAGATGGAGGAGTGAGGGGTGTCCTCATTCACCTCCCTGTCACTATTTCATGGGCCGTAAGATGGTGGTCAGAGCCAGGTTTATTTCTCAATGCGTACAATGCAAGAGGCAGGCAATGTAACCATCTTTTTTCCAATGTAAGCTTCAATTTGGCTATCCTTTCTTTGAGCAGGCCGTTGAGTCTCTCACAGACTTCATTCGCTTGCGGGTGATAAGCCGATTAGAACTTGTGCTTTATACTAAGCAACAAGCTTATTTGTTCAAAGACTTTGTTAACAAAATGCGGGCCATTGTCTGATCTTAATACTTCATATATTCCCCATCTAGGAAACACTTCTCGTACTAAAGGTTTTGCTGCGTGGAATCTGGATGTGTACACGGACCAGCCTCAATCCACCTCCAAAAGGGACATATTACCACTATCATATATCTGTATCCATTACAGACCTGCAGCATATCGACATAGTCGATGTGTAAATACTGAAAAGGACCATTACGTCGCGGGATGACTCCTCTAACTGTACGCAGCATGTGCCCAGCAGAAAACATTTGACATACAATGCAGTTTACTACATAAAATGCAACGTTTTCTGGCAGGTGCGGAACAAACCAGTCCTCTGCAATAGCTGCTGCAAGGGTTTCTCTAGTGACCTGCGCTGGGTAGTGCAGCTGTTCCAACGCCACCTTTAATAAGGCTATAGACATCACTGGTTTACCAGTGCTTTCCTGTCGCCACAATTCTTCGGAAGGGGATAAAGAACACCCCATACGTGTCCACAGGTCTTTCTCATCCTTTGAAGCTTCTCCTTGAATTGCCATTAATTGAGTTCTAGACAAGCTGTTAAAATTGTCATCCACACTTGTCATCACTACCACCATTCTTCCATTCACATCTGGCGTATCAAAATTCATTATAACTTCAGAACAGGCAACTCGTTTTGATTCCTCATCTGCAGCTTGATTTCTGCGCGAGATAAAGTCTGCTCTCTAGGTGTGAGCTGTGCACTTAATGACTGCGATGGCTACTGGGAGTTGTAGTGCTTTAATAAGTCTGTCCAATAAGGCTGCATGTTGCACTGGAGTGCCGTCCGCTTGGAGGTAGCCCCTCCTTTTCCAACGTGCTAGTCCTGCGTGCACTGTCGACATCACATAGGCAGAGTCACTGTACACTGTTATTTCCTGGTCTGCATTTTTCTCGAGCGGGACAATCAGCACCACCAGCTCTGCAGCCTGTGTTGAAAAGTGAGACGGTAGTCGTGCACTTATCAATACTTCAAACTCTCCATTGGCTCGTTGCTTTACCACAGCGGTACCTGTATATCTTTGCCCATCATTCTGATCAATTCTAGAAGAACTGTTAATAAAGAGAATTTCCCCAGCTGCCAAAGCATTTTCTTTCACCCTTGGGATGTCATCATAGAATTCCTCATAATTAGAGCTATCATGGATGTGCTCGTCTTCTGCCAGTGGTTCTGCTACAAACATGGCAGGATTCACTATTCTACATCTGACTATTTTTTTTAATCGCTGGATTCGATATGACCAACTCATAGGCAGAAGCCCTTTGAGAAGTTAAAGTACCCTTAGGTTTTTCCAGAATGGCAAACAAAGAATGTTCAACAAATAACATCATGGATCCCCCCACCCACTTACTATGCTGGCAGCTTTCTCAATGGCGAACGCAGCGGCTACCAAAGATTGTTCACAAGGAAAGTGATGCCTCATTACAGCGTCCAGAATCCCACTGTATTATGCTAGAGAATTATACCCCAACGTGGTTCTCTACGCGAGTACTGCTGTCATGACTGTGCCATTCGTGTGCGAAAATAAGAATTCCTCTGAATAATTGGGAATCCCCAAAAGTGGAGCTCTGCAAATTGCCTTTTTCAACTCATCAAACCCTTCCTCCATTTCCTCAGTCCAGACAATTTTTTCCTGAATAGCCTGTGCCTTTTTCAGAGCCTGTAACAAGGGCCTTATATATGAACTATAATCGAAGACCCATGCTCTAACATAATTGCATAGCACCAACAATCTTTGCATGTGCTTTCTCGTATGTGGCTTTGCTGTCTTCAAAATAGCCTCAACCCTTTCAGGAGTAACTTTCTTCCCTTCATGCAAAAGTAAGTCACCTATGTATAACACCTCTTCTTGGCAATACTGCAATTTCTCCTTGTCCACTTTATATCCTTTCTCTGCGAGAATACTAATTAGCTGAACTGAACCACATCAGCACTCTTCCTCTGAGGTGCTACAGACTAATATGTCATCTACGTATGGCAGCACAACAATTTGCAAATCAATATTGCTTAAATCCATCTGCAGGACTCTATTGAAAATCGATGGAGACTCACAGTACCCCTGGGAGAATCTTGTGCTTTTTAACTTAGTCTGTATGAACGTAAATAACGTCAGATCTTGCGAATCCTTATGCAATGGAATTGAGAAAAATGCATTTTTCAAGTCAATCACAGTGAAATATCGCGCCTCAACAGGGATACTACATAAGATTGTCGCCGGATTAGGAACTAGAGGAAACTCAGCCTCTACATTTTGATTAATTCGGCACACATCTTGAATTAAATGCCATGACCCCCCCTTAGATTTTTTTGATAGGGTACACTGCAGTATTACATGGTGACTCTGACGTCACTAAGAGGCTTTGATCCATCATGGTGGATATCGTTTTAAAAATACCTTTATCTGCCTCTCGAGACATGGGATACTGTCGTGCTCGAGGCAAAATTGGTCCTAGTTTCAGTTTAATCTTAACTTCTCCAGGCCCTTTTAATAGGCCTACGTCATAAGGGCCTGTTGTCCATAATGAAACTGGCACTTTCGCCATGTGTTCATCAAAAAATGTGGGACGTTTCCGTGCTAACATCATTTTCTGGGGAAACTCACGACTTATTGCTCTCACCCAATTAGTGATACTCATTTCAAATACTACTTCGTCATCTGACGGGTGGTCTGTAAACATATCCTCGTCAGTGACGTTGGTCAATCTATAACCCTCTTCAATGGCAATCACTGTGCTCCATCGTCTGCCTTCATAATCAATTCCATCAAGCTAACTCTCCTCACACTATAGCTGCTTGTAATTCTAAGGGAAAGACTTGTCCTCCCTCTTCATCCATTGGTATCATTGTTCTGAATAAAAACTCATTGGGTATTCTCACAGTCTTACCCACTGAACCAGGTAGCCATGTTAACAAAATGCGTACCCCATAGTGAAAGACCTCTGGTTCTAACGGTACTCCTCATATGGCCATTTGCCATGATAAATTCACTCACGTTTAAATAATACATTCCTGGAGTTGAAGAACACTATGCCTTCACCAGTGATCAAAATCGTCATGTTCAACTTTGTCATTAAATCTTGACCTAGTATATGAACTAGTGTCTGTCTTGAATACAATAATGGTACAGCCATGTTGCATTCTCCTATAGAGACCAGCAATTTTTCAGTGAAAGGAACTCTACTTGTAGCTCCTGTGAACCCTTGAGCATTCATGGCATTCCCAGATAATGTAAATTTCCCCTCTAATATACATGAGCGTGTTGCCCCTGTGTCTACTAAAAAGGAAAAAGATTTGCCCCCTATAGTGACGTCAACCCTTGGTTTCTCTTGAGGATTGGGAGTCACTGATATTCTCCAGCATGGGGTCTGGCATGGATTCACATGCTCATGAATATTCCCCGTCGTCAGGCTGGGAATCCTCGGTAAAGAAAAAACCAGTATCAGTTTTGTTTCTGATCTGTCTTTCGTAGTAATAACCAATCACTGGTCTCTGCGTCATACTGACCACAGCCAATGACTGCCCTCTACCTAAGCACCACCTCTGGCAGCCATCTTCAGATTTTTACCGCACGTTCATGTGTTGGGATCCTCGTGCTATTGCTCTCGAGCGTTAGTGCTATTTTTTTCACGTTTTTTCTCAAAAACTTCGTTTTTTTGGTCAAAAGAGCCTCAAGCTCCACCGACTCTCCATCCGATCAACGGGGACCCGTTTCGGATTCGTCTGCGCCCCTCAAGGGTGAAGATTTTGTCAAGCTACGCTTTTGGAGGACTCCAGAAGTTTCTCAGGCCCGGTCATGGCCCAGGAGAAGGGAAGCTCGACGCCCGGAAAGCTGTTCAGGGTCTGCCCTGGATGCCAGCTGCAGAACGTCTTCAAGGAGGACGAACACTCTTTTTGTCTTTACTGCCTACATGAGGACAAGACGCACGTGGAGAAGGACTGTGCGTTTTGCGGCAACATGTCGGAGCGGACCAGAAGGACCGCCATCAACGTCTCGCCAACTGGCTAGAAGGGAAGAGCCCGTCCGGCGAGAAGAAGAGGAAGAAATCCGAGCGGTCTTCTAAGACCTTTGAGGTCGCCCCGGTGATGGGGGTCCAACATAAGGCCAAGCACCGCGAGTCCGCTGGCACCGGGAGCGCCGAACGGTCGGGCTCTACGGGCGCCAGGCAGGGCGCACCCTCCCCGGCACCATCAACCACGAGCCAACGCTCTGGGTCGGGTAAGAGGAAGCCCGAGCACCCGGCGAAGCTCCTGGAGAGGCCCCGGTCGAGCTCGAAGGCGGAGGGGGAGCGAGGCAATGTCCCCCCCCTCAAGGATAAGGCGGTGAGCGCACCTAAGGTGGTGAAGGCCTTAATCCATCCGGCCAAGCCCTCTATCGAAACTGTCGCGGCGGCCCTGGCTCAGCCTGTGGAGGCTACACCAGTGGTGGCGACCTCAGGGCTCAGAGTCTTCCTGCCACCTCGGAGGGAGTCCTCTTTTGTGCCCATCGATAGGACCCCCGTGAAATCCCCCGTGGGGAAGAAAAAGGGGGGACAGGGCGTCGTCGTAGATTCGGCCTCAACCTCGGGGGAGGAGCTGGTCGAGGTCTTAAGCCACGGCCTCGGCGTGGAAGAAGACCGGCCCGTCGGGATGGATCCCGACGCAGGTGACGACGACATCGTCGAAGGTACCGACGGGGCCCCTGATCGCCCGTCGGATTCCCCTCTGCCAGCGCCGCGAGACAACTCGGCGGCCATTTTGTTGGCTATACAGTCCTTATGCTCAGAGATAAGGACGAGACTACCGTTGCCGACGGAACCTCTCCCGTCGGGGGACCCAGAACCGGGACCTTCTGGTGTTCCCCCTACCAAGAAAAGAAGGATCCACCCTCCACCTCCTTTTCAGCCGTCGCGCCCCCTCCAGCCCTCCTCCCCGTCCACCCGAGGGGATGATACGGGGACTGACACGCCTCCCACCAGGGCTTCTCCACCCGACGAGATTGGATCGTTCCACTCAATGATCGCCAGGGCATCCGAGCTTTTCCAACTCTGCCCTGAGGAGAAGAAGAAGGAAGGTTTCCTTTATCAGCGGCGCGAGGCCAAGAGGAAGACGGTCCTCGCGGTGCCTCTATTGGACGACATTTGGGATGAGGGCCCCACCCTCCTCAAGAACACTTCCACGACGCCAGCTAGAAGAGACCGGTACGAGAAAAAGTACCGGGTCCCGGACACGGCCCCCCTGTGCCTCCGGGCGCAGCCTACCCCAGACTCCGTCGTCTCCGCGGCAGCCAGGAAAAAAGCGGGGGGGGGTGCGGCCTCCACATCGACTTCCCCACCGGACGGCGAGGGAAAGAAATTGGATGCTATGGGACGCAGAGTCATCTCGTCTGCAGCGACGACGATTAAAGCTGCCAACGCCTTGGCTATCGTGGCCCGATACGACAGGGAGCTCTGGTGCAAACTGGCTCCCCTGCTGGACTTCTTGCCGGACGACAAGAGGGCAGAGGCCCTGGAGATCCTGCAGGAAGGTGAGGTGGCTTCGGACCACGCCATTACCGTTGCGACGGACATCGCCGACACTGGGTTCCGCCAGTTGGGCAACGGCGTTTGCCTTAGGCGGCGTGGATGGCTCAAGGCTACGGACTTCCGTCAAGACGTTCTGACCAGAGTCCTGGACATGCCCTTCGATGGGAACAACCTGTTTGGGAAAACAGTGGACGATTCCCTTCAGGCCATTAAAGCGGACACCGAGACGGCCCGGGCCCTTGGAGTTCTGCAACAACGACGGACGCCCTTTCGGAGCAGCGGAGGCAAGGGCGCCTCCAAAGGTTCCGGCAGCGGTTTCTCCTCCTACCGTCAAGCGGCCCGCTCGTCGTCTCAGGAGGCCTACAGAGGACGAGGCAACTCTGGCGGACCCCGCCGTCGTCGCCAAGGACAAGGCGTTAAAGCCTCGTCGAAGCAGGATTGAACCGGCCGGGGGGTCGGGCCCCCACCGAAGCACCCCGGTGGGAGGCCGGCTGGCGAGCTTCGTCAGCGTGTGGGAGTCCATCTCCACCGACCGTTGGGTGCTGGACGCCTTGGCCCGGGGCCACGCGCTCGAGTTTCAAAGAAAGTGTCCGCGCGTCCCCCCCGTGGCCAGGAAAGAACTTCACGTCCCTCAACTTCTCCTGGAGGTGAAGGCGATGCTCAAGAAGGGCGCCATCGAACTCGTCCCAAAGAGGCTTCGGGGCTCCAGAGTCTACTCGAGATACTTCCTCGTGAAGAAGAAGATGGGGGATGGCGCCCCATCCTGGACCTGCGACGTCTGAACAAGTTCATCAAGGCGCAAAAGTTCTGGATGGTCACCCTCCAGCACGTCCTGGGTCAGCTGGAGGAAGGAGACTTCCTGTCGTCGTTGGATTTGGAGGATGCCTACTTCCATATTCCCATCCTGAAGGGGCACCGAAAATTCCTCAGGTTTGTGGTCCAGGGGCGTCATTACCAGTTCAAAGCCCTCCCTTTCGGACTATGGTCGGCACCCAGGGTGTTCACCAAGTGCCTCGCACCGGTGGCGGCTCAGCTGCGCCGCGAAGGGATCCACGTCTACCCCTACCTGGACGACTGGCTCATCCGAGCCAAGACAAGGGAGCTCGCCGTGGTTCACACGGCAAGGAACGTCCAACTTCTCACGGACCTGGGATTCTCCGTGAACTACGCCAAATCCCACCTGGTACCCGCGCAAGACGCTCTGTTTCTGGGAGCGAGGCTCAACACAGTGTCCCTTCTGGCCTCCCCGTCGGAAGAGAGGACCAGGACCTTCCTGGGCAAGGTGCAGCGGATGTTGTTGGCCGACGCGGCCAAGGTGAGGTCCATCAAGTCCCTCCTCGGAATGATGTCTTCCTGCATCTACCTCATTCCCATGTGCAGGCTCCGGATGCGCCCGTTGCAGGAGTTCCAGGACGCGCGCTGGATCCAAACGACGGGCAGCTTCGAGGAAAGGATCACACTCGACGAGAGTTTCCGACGAGCGATCCGGTGGTGGGGCACCCGCGCGCATCTGATGGCGGGCATGGACTTCCAGACCACAGCCCACCAGGAGACAGTGACCACGGATGCCTCCCTGGAAGGGTGGGGAGCGCACAACGAAAATCTGCATGCAAGAGGCCTTTGGCTCCCGACGGAGAAATCCTTACATATCAACGTCCTGGAGCTCCGTGCAGTGTTTTGGGCCCTCAGGTCCTTCCTTCCGTCCCTCAAGGGCAAGGTGGTGAGGATCTTCACCGACAATACCACCACCATGTTTTACATCAGAAAACAGGGCGGAACCAGGTCCCCAGCACTGTCCAAGGAGGCGCAGGACCTGTGGCATTGGGCAGTCGCCCAAGGGATGTTTCTGGTGCCGTTTCATCTGGCAGGGATAAAAAACACCATCGCCG
Organism: Ambystoma mexicanum; assembly: GCF_040938575.1. Classification (NCBI taxonomy): domain Eukaryota; kingdom Metazoa; phylum Chordata; class Amphibia; order Caudata; family Ambystomatidae; genus Ambystoma; species Ambystoma mexicanum. The sequence goes on along the minus strand of NC_090924.1, from coordinate 539,298,178 downwards.
ACTCACTCAGCAGGGAGCTGCGCTCGTGCCACGAGTGGGAACTACGGCAGGATCTAGTGGATCGCCTCTTCCGACGGTGGGGCACACCCCAGATCGACCTTCCGACGGCGACAAACTCCAAGTGCCGGAGGTTCGCCAGCAGGTTTCCCCAGGCGAGGAGCATGGGCGATGCTTTCTCGTTCCCCTGGGAGGGCCTGTTCCTCTACGCGTTCCCTCCTTTGCCACTGCTAATCCGGCTCGTCAACCAGCTCAAGAGGTCACGGTGCAGGATGATCCTCGTCGCACCTGCGTGGCCGAGGCAGATATGGTTCCCGGACCTTCTGGACTTGTCAGCGTCCCCGCCAATCAAGCTGCCGGTGGACGCGGATCTGCTCTCCAGGGAAGGAGGCGCCATCCTCCACCACGACCCGAAATCGCTGAACTTGCAAGCCTGGCTCCTGCAGCGCTAGAGTTTGGAGGATACGACATACCGGCCGACTGCAGAGAGGTTCTTGCAAAGGCCAGGGTGTCCTCGACTCTTAAATGCTACGGACACAAATGGAAGAGGTTCTCTGTCTGGTGCCACGCACAGAAGATTAACCCTCTACGGATTACGGCTCCCCAAGTACTGCCGTACCTGCTGACGCTGGCCAAAGCTGGACTGGCACACGCGTCCATCAAGATTCATCTTGCTGCGATCTCCCGATACACCAGAACCACGGGGCGGACGTCCTTGTGGTCTCATCGTCTGGTGAAAGAGTTCATGAAGGGACTGTTCAGATCGTTCCCGCCGGTGAAGGCTCCGGCCCCGGCGTGGGAGCTCAACGTGGTGCTGACCAAGCTCATGGGACCTCCGTTCGAGCCTCTGCACTCGGCCCCGTTGAGGTTTCTGTCGTGGAAAACAGCGTTTCTTGTGGCCATCACCTCCGCACGACGGGTGGGAGAGATCCAGGCCCTTTCCTGCAAGGCCCCGTACTTGACTTTTCACGACACGAGGGTAGTGCTCAGGACGCACCCCTCCTTCATGCCCAAGGTACCGTCGGACTTCCACCTCAACGAACCCTTGGTGTCGCCTGTATTCTTCCCGTCGCCTTCGTCGCCGGCTGAGAGAACTTTGCACTCGCTGGATGTGGCTAGAGCGCTGAAGTTCTACGTGGACCGCACGAAGTGTTTTCGGAAGACGTCACAACTCTTTGTGAACTTTGGACCTGTCAATCAGGGGAAGGCTCTCTCGAAGGCTTCCATTTCCAGATGGCTCTCCGGCTGTATCATGTACTGTCATCGGTTGGCAAACCGACCGCTGCCTGGCCGTCCGAGAGCCCATTCCACCAGAGCGATCGCAGCTACCACGGCGTTCCTTTCTGGTGTCCCCCTGCTGGACATATGCAGGGCTGCTACGTGGAGGTCGACGCACACCTTCACGAAGTTCTACTGCGTCGATCGGGATTCCAGGGAGGAGTCCAGGGTCGGCCAAGCAGTGCCGCGCAACCTGTTCGCCTGAGGTGAGCCTGGTGAGGAGGTAAGATGCTTAATGTTGAGTTTGATGCAATGCTTAATGTTGAGCCTTTGCCACCTCCCGTGGTTGTGCATGTGTGCACTGCTATGTATTCTTTATTCATGAGCATGTGAATCCATGCCAGACCCCATGCTGGAGAAGGAACAAGTTACTTACCTGTAACTGTTGTTCTCCAGCATGGGTCTGGCATGGATTCACATGCGAACCCTCCCGCCTACCCCTCTGCGGCTCTTCACTTGGTCATACTGCCACTTCACGTGCTTCCAAATCTGAAGATGGCTGCCAGAGGCGGTGCTTAGGTAGAGGGCAGTCATTGGCTGTGGTCAGTATGACGCAGAGACCAGTGATTGGTTATTACTACGAAAGACAGATCAGAAACGAAACTGATACTGGTTTTTTCTTTACCGAGGATTCCCAGCCTGACGACGGGGAATATTCATGAGCATGTGAATCCATGCCAGACCTATGCTGGAGAACAACAGTTACAGGTAAGTAACTTGTTCCGTACTGAACACATCAAGTCACCCAGTGGAGCTGTCCTATTGTAGTTACATGCTTATTCCCGTGCCTGTGAAAGGATTCGCTCCCTCAACAGTGACACCCTCTATCCTAGGAGTCATTATTTGTCCTCTGCTTGGCCCCTGCTGTATCTGCATGGGTGAATGCTCTTGTGGCAGATTCATTGTTGTCTGCTGTGTTTGTAAATCTTGTTGCATTCTCAGCGCTTGTACTTGTTGCACTGTCTGATTTTGGGCAAACACCTCTCTACTTTGTTGACTATATGCAGGAAGAGGAGTAGTCCCCCCTCTTGAGAACTGTCCATTCTGCACAAACCCTTGGCTTCCACACATACATGCAATGTGCCCTGTCATTCCACATGTCCAACCTATAGGAGGTCTCCTAATTTGCCCTCCATGCATGCCTTGACTATTTTTCTGCGTGTCTTGAAACCCACCATGATTATTCTGGAAATGTCCCTGATTGTTCTGGAAGCCTCCCCTACCCCATGGTATGAATCCGTTATTACCTTGATCGAACTGCCTCTGGTTATTCACCAGTGTTATGCCCACTGCTTGCTGTGAACCCGATCCTTCTCCGCTAGTCAACATCGCCCCTTCTATGGTGTATTTTGACAATTTCTTCTGCACTAATTTTGCTTCTTCACCTTTCCTAACATCAGCTTTCTTTAGATTTTTCTCCTGCAGTAATCTGCAATAATGCGCAATGGTCAGCTGTATTTCCAACCATGGTTTTGCCCTCATACCCACCAGTTTCTTGAGCTCTTTCTGCACTGGATCTAGCACCCTCTGACATACTATATGGTAGAATACAGGTATAGATTTCCCCCATGGCTCGCGTGTTTCCAATCTCCATTGCTCTTGAAAATTCTGAATGTAAACAAGAGGATCCTCCTCTTCCTGCATTTTCTGTGCCATTATAACTCACATATCTGATGTATCTGGATACTGCACTCTACAGTTATTAAACAGTGCTCCATCATGAGCCGTGTTCTGCGCATTGACACTTGAGTATCCTGCTCTCAACCAAATGTCGTCTACTCTCTCCCCAAGAATAGTGGCTAGAAGACCTTTAATGTCTTCTATAACTAACTTATTTCCTCCAGTCATTTTTTGTAACTCATGTATCCATTTCCCAGCGCCAGAAGTTAAACTCAGAAGTTTACACCTTAAATTATCCTTATCCATCTGTGGCCATGGTATATATTTCGGTCTGGCTCCCCCCTTTTCTAACAAAGGAAACGGTGAGATCCCAAACTCACATTCATCCCACATCGTCTGTCTGCCCATAGCAGAGACAATGGTCCACACCACTTTCTTCCTGGTAGTGACCTTAACCTACCCACATAAGGTCGAGGTAGCCGTGCCAGTGGTTCTGACGCCCTAGACGTGGGTAGGTCTAGATCTGATCACCTCACTTCTCTGTCCATCGGAGAACATCCGTCAGGACCACATGCGTTATCTCCCTCTTCTCCACAGAAGATTTCTCTATCCTTGTCTGACATGTCCTGTCCCCAACTTCTATGACTTCCCTCTTTCTCATCTCTATTCAGAGTTGGCCTGCCTAGAGACAACTCTTTATGCTCTAAATGATACGAGCCTCCCTGCTTGTCGTACAACTGTGTACTTTCGAGTCGATCGTTTTTGCCCTTTCCTTTTGGTCCTTATATCATGATAGACCTTATTGATTGCGTCCCCAATGCTTCTAGTATCAAACTCATCCTCTAGGTTTGCTCTAGACGGACCTGGCATTGGCTCATGTGTTGGGAAGAGTTCTTCTATGTCCTCCCATGCTACTACCGGATTAGGTTCCATTAATTCCTTTCTACACGACCAATGTCGCGTGATCTTTGCCTTCTCTTACGTTTTATTTCCTTGTCAAGCTCTCTTCGCTTTCTTGCTTCCTCTCTTACCCTTTCTTCTTCCTGCCTTTTCATCTTGATCTCTCGTTTGCCCTATGTATTTTTTCTTTCTTCGTCTTTGTATTCATTTATCTCTTAATTTCTGCTCTTTCTCTTTTCCTTTCAAGCTTGTCTCGTTCTGCAATTGCCCTTTGCCTATTATCATACTTTCTTTGCTCCTCATGTCTTTTCTGCTTTTTCAGCTGCTCATCTTGATACAGCTGTTCCCATCCGTCTATCTTTTCTTCTAGTCCCATCTCCTTTCAATCGTTCCTCTCGTTCTGTCTTTTTTATCTTGTTCATCTTGATCTTCCCTTTGACTTACTTCCTCAATGCTCTTTCCATCAAGTTTGAGCAAAATGTGACCGCCCATCCATTCGTTCTGTATCGGCGCTACCTCATCAGCCTTGTCTTTCTCTCCTTTCCATCTTTTTATTTCCTGTCTTATATCTAAGACCACTTCTCTCCTTGTCCCATGGGACTTTAGGGATCACATCTCTTTCTGGAGTCTTTTCTGGACTCTCGTCGCTGCTATGCGCAGGTGACTCATATGCCGGATTGCTGTACCCTATTGCTGCCTTAAGTTCTCTTAATGGGTACACTCTGTCATCCTTCGTACTATCGCTACTTGCTTCAGGTACGGCGGGGAGAGCAGAAGGCTCCTCACCCCCCTCTTTGCACTGATTAAGCATCCAGTCTTGAGGAGGTGGATCTTCCCTTTCCTCCTGGTACATCTTCAAGAGCTATAAGCTCACTAGCCTCTTGTCTAACTTTTTTCCTGTGTATGCTGCGTGCAAGTATGTCATCATGTGTTGCAAAACTGCCTTTGATAGTGATCCCCCTTGTGGCCATGGCATGAACATCTTATCTGCCATGCCCTTAACCCATTCTGCACTATACTGTTTAAGCTTGGGTGCGTGTTTTGGCAACTGCTTGCATAGCTGTATAAGCAGAGTAATATCCTCCATTTTGACTCGTCACACTTGACTGTCACTACTCACCGTTTTGTTTTACACTTTATTAATACGTTTCAAAATAATAACACAATATGAGCATGCACCAATTGTCGCAGCTCCAAGCCTTTTTTTATCACGTTTTATTTCAATCTACTTATTCTCTAAACAGCATCTGTTCAATTAAATGAACAAACAATTAAATTTCAAATCGCTCTCTTCACTCACTACCCATTCACAATTTGCCACCTCACTCCGTTCTACTCACCATTTGCTTTTCCGACTTCCAACTCTCGGGATCGTCGTCTCCTCAACCAGCCGCTTCAGCCTTCCGTCCGCTCAGCTTCTTGTAGAAATCAGGAAGGGACTCTGTCTGAAACCAAGGCACCCGTCCCACCTGTACTTGCAAGTTTCTGCTTTAGACTAACTACCGCCATCTACAAGGAGCCTCACGTTCTTTCAGCTAAATGGCAGAGGACGTCTGATATTACCGGGACCCCAAAGCTTACTATGTCGACGGTACTTTAACCATCATCTCTCTGCTACCACATGAACTGGGATTAGCGACCCAGCCCTTTAAGATGAGGTAGCAATACTTTGAGATAGGATGGGGATGCAGAAGATACTCAAACATCAATAATAAGACTAACTCAGAAAGTTGTCAGTTTGACTGTTTTAATGTCAATTATCTAAAACGAACATAAACGGACATCTCACAGCACGATCTCAAAGCATTTCATTAAAAAAACATGAGTTATATAGCAAAACTCGTCATTACTGACGTCAACCTACATGGTAAACTACAAAAATGTATTGGCAAAAGTGATTGGGTCTAAGGGAACATCTAGGTATACGTTCCATTCTAGCCTCAGAGAGTGATATGGTCTTTAATGTCAGGTGGGGCAACTAAGCCCACCCCTCAGCAGTTCACTATGAACGTCACTAAATACACGACGTCCCATTGGTTACACAAACTATAGGGCTCTTTACTACGTGGCCCTCTATAATTGGTAGGCATCCTTACATCCTTACATCCGTCAGGACTTTTCCACCTACGCCAGCAGCACGCAGGCTGGTCTCCAGGTGCTGGTGGGTTGGTCTTGACCATCGCTTCCCACCAATTAGCATATCAACTATCATCACCTCTGTGATCTGCATGCCAATTTAAGGCTTTGAACTTGACCTTGGAAATGTTCCTTGCTCTGGAGAATATGAGGGAGTGGAGGCACGCTCTGTCTCCTTGCATAGGTGTGGTTTGTCATGATTGTCCATTTTCACCTCTCCACATGACTGAAGACCACAAATCTGAGCTTTTGGTGTATTTAAAATACTATTATTTAATGAGCCTCTGACGTCTTGCTTGTTTTCATGCACGTCTTCTGAACAGGAGTTTGTTCTTTCGCACGATTGTAACTACTGTCTGATCATTCCAGCCTGAAGCGGCCTCGCCCTTCTTTGATTCACTTCTATAATTCAATTGCTTTTTCAACTGCAACACACTGGAAAAGGACTTCCTTTTTTTGGTCCAGCTGTTCTATAATGCGTAGTGGAATCGTCCATAGTTCACTCACTCCTATATATATATATTCAAAAAAGAACCAATTCCCAGATCCGTGATGGAACTGGGAGAAAGCCTTCAGCCATGCACCCAAGACGCTAGGCGCTCCCCACAACCACCTGAATGATGTTTGATACTATGGGTGTACCTATAGCTGGAGTATGCTGCAGTAGTTGTGGCCAGAGGCTAAAAGCTTGGGTGTAAGGCCATAGATATTTCAATATATGGGAGTGCAGTATATAAAACCCATAGTGGCTTATAACTCCAGTGCTTATAACTTTGCTCTTGGGTGCATGGCCTTCGGCGTACATACATGTTTTTGAAGAGAAGGAATCGAGCGGTTGAGCGCCCTATCCTTTTCACTTCTGAAAGTTTGTCAAAGCGAATATTGACAAACTGAATGTTGTTGTCACGTGGGTATGTTTGAAAGCCAACAACTGTACCTAGTGCCCCATTAACTAGCCCTTGCTCCACGTCAAGGTTACGTTTAAGCATTTTAAGTATTACTCTACAATTTAAGGATAATTTTAATATTTTTTCCAACCCAGCTGTGTTGAAGATTGAATTTTCTAAGGTATTTAGTCTTGTTGTGGCTTGCTCACACATGGGTAGTGTCATACCATGTACGTCAAGTTTGTCTGTGGCACAAATTTCCATTATCGGTTGCATTTCTTTTTTTAACATTGTTTCATTGAATTTGAGTGAGATCTGCAGATTGCCACATGTTTCCTGTTAATTCTCTGTATCGGAAATGTCGCCAAAGGTTGACATTTCCTATGCTGCCAACAGTTTTACGGCAGTTTGTGTCCTAAGGTTTTAAAAATAGGTTCACATTTCGCTGGTGTCAATTGTAGAAGATCTCCGAAAACGATAATGTGTTTCCCTGAAAAGAGTTCTGTGTAGTTTGTTTTAAGTACTTCTTGCAATCTGAGGTGAATCAAAGCCAGCCATGCTCACTTCATCTATTAGTAGCATTTTCATTTGTTTTAATACTCTGCGTAGTTCCATTGCAGCTTCTGCAGAAAGTTTGTAATAGTCTAATTTGTTTTGGTGTTCTACTGGAAGGAGTAGTAATCGGTGTAAAGTGACACCGCCTATGTTGTAGGCAGCTAAACCTGTGCGGGCAGTTACATCAGCTGACAGTTTGTTGTTTGTCAATTGTTGAAGGAACTTGCTGATGATTTTGATTAAGAATGTTTTTCCTGACCCAGCTTCACCACTGACGTACAGCAGTATAGGTTTGTAATTTTGGCAGGTACATTCTTTAATTTCATGTTGTACACTATGTGCAGTTTGTTTTGTTACTTCTTCAAAAATGGTGTGCTGATCTTTAAGTTTTGTTTGTTGTACAGTTAAGTCTTCTTCATTTACATCATAGTGACACATGGTGTTTTCCACCTCTGTCATAGCTAATTCTGCCTCATTTGCCATTAGTGGCTGTCCTAGTGGTTCTTGGCTTCCTGTTACAGAAGGTTGTCTACTGTCGTAAGTGTCCTTATCTAGTTGGACCTGAAGTAGTTCTTCGTGTTGCTGTTCAAAGTGCAACATTGTTTTGTACTGCGTAAAGTTCACATCGGTGATATCGCTTTCATTTGCTTTGAAATCATCTTCATAGCAGTCATTGTTATCTAGTATCTCTTACTCTTTTATCCATGGTTTAAAAAGTTGTAGCAGAGACATGTAATATAGTTCTTTCTGTTGAGGAGTTTTTAATGACAATTTGACATGATTTATTAAGTTTTGTTTGATAAGTTTCACTAAGCTGCCTTCACAATCTGTCACTCTATATCTACCTTTGCTTTCATCAGGTTTTATATTATTTTTGTATGCACATTTTTGAGCTATGTGGTATAGACACATGCTTTCCAAAGTGATACTCCTGTTCGGATAGTATGTGACCAGTAAATTGTTTTTTAAAATGCCTTGGCTGTTAGGAACATTTCTGGCAATTGTTTTTATGTCCTGATATGATTTCAGAACTCTTTTTCTAGATTTAGCAGGACCAATACAAAGCAGTACCGGTTAAATGATCTGCCGCTTCATGGGCACCACATTCTCTATGACAGAGCATTTTTATGCCTAGGCTGTACAATTTCTGAGATAGTGTTTTGTCTGATGATAGGTCATTCCAGAGGTCTTGAAGCTCTGTTTTTTCTGCTTTTGTTAAGTAGGCTGTAACATATCGTGCAACTGCAGTGGAATTGTCTGCAATGTACTGCACATCTATGTTTGCATTCCATGAGAGGGCAATGATTGTATTGTAATCATTGATATATTTTGATTCTTCTGTTCTTTTTATGTAATACGTGTTCTTAGGTGATTTACCTTTAACACTATGTCGAACTGAAGACATGAAGTTGTTCACTTCACCTGTTTCTGTAACTGGTCTAGGGAAACCAATGCGGCATTTGGAGTAGTATTTCCCTTTGCTTTTGTATTTGCGACGACAATATTTGCCACATTTGTGTCTTTGAAATTGTAAAATCTGTCCATGCAGGTGACTATGTGTCCGTTGTGAAGGGATTTCACAAGTGACATATTTTTGGATGAACTGCAAAACAGTGGCATCACTGTCGTGACCAAATTTAGGTGCACCTTTGATCCATAAAAGCATGTGAATATGTGGTGCTCCTCTCGCTTGGTATTCTTTTCTCCAAAACAAGTGTTGCACTTCTCCGAGGGGAGGAACAGTTTTATTACAAATAAAGTGTAGCATAGCAATGAAACGATGCTGGAAATATCTTGACACATTAACTGGATCTAGAGAGCAAAGTTCTCCAGATGTTAATATATCTATGTTGGTTTTGTTGTTGTTTGATATGCGTAGGAACTCATGTAAATCTTCCCATGCGTATTCTGCACAACTAAGTGTAACAAACCAAGTCGGTGGTCCAAGGTTTCTGATCATACAACGTACATCTCTGTGCCGTCGGAACCAGTATTCTTTTGTACCACGCATGTTTGCAAATAGATTTGTTGTACTTGATTGTAAAACCTCATCTTTTTCTTGTACTTTTTGTATTAATTTCGTAGCTGACATATTTTGAAAGTGGGTTCCAGATTTCAAAATGTGTGCAACCACATAACATAGGGTTGCTAGTTTACTTTCAAAGAGTAGGTGGAATATGTATTCCACATTTTGTCTAAATCTGGGATCTTGCGAATACATTCGTAATGAGCTGTATTCTGATGCCGTAATCTAAGTGGGTCTATCATCGTGTCTTCCGCCTTTGCCAGTAGGAAATAGCAGTGGAAATGCACATGCTTCTATACTTTCTTTCCCCATATGCTCATTGGTGACCCTTTGGTTTGTCGAATTTGTTACGTTTCTAGTGCATCATCTATGCTTTCATTGGAATGCAATGGATGAATTGTGTAATGGTCCAAAAGAGTGGATACTGCAACAGGATCCAGAAGTTCAAATTGACCAGTTTCTGATGACTCTTGAATTATTTCAGTTGTTTCCCTTAAGCTTTCTTCAATATTTATTTCTTTGTAGTATTCGTTATTGTCTTTCAGATATTGCAAGGCTTGTCTAACTTTATGTAAGTCCACTAGTTGTTGCCACATTTTTTTGTCTTTTGTTGGTACACCATTTACCAAGACAATTAAAGAATGCTCTATTGGACGTTGCAATCCTATAGTTTGTACATTTTCTGTTAGATCTAATGGCAAATAAACTACTTTGCCACAAATGCCTTTCACCAATTCAGAGGGGGGTAATTTTGCTGTTTTTGGTTGAAGGCGTATAATTGCTTGAAATGGGTGGACTGTTTGAATTATGATGCTCTCATTCAGATTGAGTTGTTGCAGGGGTTTTGGTAGTGGGGACAATACCAAATTATTTGTGATAGCATGTGAAGGAGTTTGGTTGTTGTCCAGTTTTGTAGTACAGTAACTGCAACATATTAGGGGTTCACTTATTTGGTATTTGTTTTCTGCTAAAAGGTAGAGAGCTAATTCAAACCGTTTGGAATCTTCATTGTCTTCTATTTTGTATGTTATGTCTATATTTTTTGTGTTCCTTTTGTAAAATGTTCTGCGGCAACATACACACACATGGGTTGGTACTTCAGCCGATGCACTTTTAAATTTTAGTATTTCTTTTTTGTATGTGTGTAATAGAAGGTTGCTATGTGCAGAATTGTCGCTAGTCTGTTCTAAAACTATTGCATTTTGTAAGTGGCTTTCACCTCCAAAATATTTTCTCTGGATACGGTCGATTTCTTCTTGTTGGTATTTGGGTGTACCATGCAGAAAAGTGTTATTTAAATTGGCTAATTTTAAAGCTGAACTTTTAGCATAGTATATTTTATACACTAGATTTCTTACATTGGAATGATGTATTGATATCCTTTTGATATCATGGAAGGTGCTTTTGTAAATAGGTCCTGAAATGCAGGCTAATGAATGTCTTTGTAGTCCTGTGTATTTGCGCACTGTACAGATATCCATATTTTGCAGCACTTTCATTTTAATTTCGTCTTTACCTTTCACTTACTGATTGAGGAACTGACATAAAGATTTGAAAGATTTGTTAGGAATGTCACACATTGACATGCATGGCCATTTGTATACTGGACGGTCTGGTTCAGTCGAATCAAGAGGTAATTCTGAGTTTTCAGGGGATACTTTTGTAAGCAGTGTTTCTTGTTTCATGATGATATTATTGATTTTTTCATACCCTCGTCCACTGCTATGGATGGCAATTGTGTTTGTTTGATTTTGTTTGTATGCTTCTTCATTAAAATATGGTTCTGTGGTTGTTGTGTGACTCCATTCACCTCCACAAATATTTAAGAAGTTATTTTTGTTGACATTCCGTTTATTGATCAGTTTCTTTTGTAGTTCAGTACTTAGTTTTGTTAGTGGTTTCATCCTATTTAACATGAATATAAACAACTTCCTTTTAAGAAGGATTGCACTGTCTACGAGAGCTTGTAGGATTCATTTTCTACAGTAGGTTTTAAGGGTTGAGGATGATTTCGGTCCTCTTCTTATTAGATTCTGAAGGACTCTGTGATGAAACATTTTTGCTAAAATACTTTTTTTACTATGGGTTCTTGTTACTATATGAGGATTAATAGGAGCATTGTTAGCAGTACTGGTAGCCGATTTTTTGTGAAGCATTTTGTGTTTTGTGCCACATTTTGATAGAGGAGGTAAAGTTCGGTAGTTGAAGCTTCCTTTGTTTCGCTAAACGACTGTATTAGCTGTTTTGTTCCAACGTTCTCTACAAACTCTGCTACAGATGGATGCTTACTTTGGACACTTTTATTTTCATTTGCTCTTTTTCTGCGTTCCTTTCTACAGACTTGCTTTTTGGTAGGCATTCTTTGGGGTCTGTTGAAAAAAGAAGGCATGGTTCGGTCGGTTGTACAATATGTGTGCTGTGTGCATGCGTACATGAGTTTGATGGGGAAGCTCATTGTGGTGGTGTGTGAATGTGCATTGGGATGTTACAATGCCTTGGGAAGGCAATTTTCTGTGTGTATATTACTACACTGTGCTTCAGATGAGTACAAAGTGAGGTAGTGGTGAGGAGAAGCATTAATAGTACACGTAATGGTATAAAATTGAAACAGCCATTTGTTTTCTAGTACTAGCATTCTAAGGCTTCTGTATGTTATTTGAGTTCCAAAAACACAGGGATTTGTGAGACATTCTGCCTGTTATTCTTTGTTTAATAAATGGGGATTTGGGTAGAATGGTTCAGAAATCAATGTTTGTTTTGGTGCGCAAATTAAATAAATAACCCATACAGTCTCTTTGAGGAACAGTACGAATATAAAGGTAGTACTGTACTCACTTTTTTTTGCGGAATGACCAGGTTTCTTCGGATATGTCGTTTGCAGTGTAGATGTTGATTTTCAGGAGAGTAGTCTTCACTGCGATTGTAAAAAGAAGAAGTTAGCAACTTTGTGTGTTTAAAGCAGTGATGTTACTGTACACGTTAATTTTGCATCTTTAGTCAGAGTATTCTCCTTTGATATCTCAACACAGTGCATGTGTGCATTTCACTTCACTATGTGCTGCCTTTGTATGTTATTTACAGTATGTTAGTTGAACGTGATTCGCAAATGAGTACCATTTTTAGTTTATGAAAATGCTTTGTTTTTTTTAAGCTGTGTTGTCCATAGCAGAGAGTAAGTGGTAGGTCATTATAGTAGATGGGGAAAATGTCACTACTTTCATATTGTAAGTGCGAATCTGAAAAATCGGGAGACCCTCAGAGGGAGATGTCACCACAGCAATAGGGAGCGTTTATTTTTCTCATATGATCGCATTGGAAGTAGCATTAATGTAGGTGGTACACAGTAAAAAATGGTGACATTTTCTAATGGAAAATCGAATTTTGCGCTAAATAGGGAGGGTTGTTACGTATGTATAAGTTAGTGCGGGAGACAGTAAGAAGTAGTGCGGTTTGTCGATGAAAAATGCACTTAAAGGGTAGCGTTGGTATGTATTGTCTATGCAGATTTAGTGGCATTAATTTGTTTAAATGAAATCATAAGGGTTGCACATGTTCTCTGATTAAAATATGCATACCTGTACTTTATACTCATGCATGTGCGCATGCATGGAGCTGTACGTAGAAATCCGCGACACTTGCACAGTAGTTTTTGAAGTAGGTGCTTTGCAATGATATACGACTTGCATTCAGAGTGATCAATAGTACATTTGAAGTGCGAAATTTTGATGACGGAGTTAGATGTAGAGATGTTGAATGTGATTGGTGGATGGTTGTGTGACTGCTTAGCTGTATCCAATGAGGGAATGGATTTGCGAGTGATGTGGAAAGGGTAGAAGGACTGGCTAAGAGTTACGTGCCGCACGTAGACAGCGCTTGTCCGCGGGTAGGGCGTGTCACATACTGGGTTCTACAGCAAATCCAGCATGGAAAGGAGACTGCAGGCATCAGCCAATCAGATGTTCACATTGCTCTTTTGTGTCGAAAGACGGTGGGTATACTGAAGATGGCAGAGGTGGAGAGAGTCAGGGTTTTGGTGCTTGGAGATATTTTTGTCCATGGTTTACAGCACTATTCCAAAAGTAGGCATGTGGTACACAATTTTGATGTGAGAGGAGTGGAGGTGGTGTGGAGCGCTGAGACTGATCACAATGTTGCAGCAATTCTGCAAGTTTGCAGAGACATGCGTAGGATAACCAGTCCCCATGTGGTACTTTTGCACTACGGTGCTTGCCATTTGGGCTACGTGAGTTCACGTACTTTGTTGGAAGATTTGGAACAGTTGGTGCAAGCAGTCATTAACATCTTTCCAACTGCGAAAGTAATTTTTTCTGCGTTACTCCCTAGAGGAAAATGGGACAACAGTTCTCTTTTCTGTCCTGATCAAAGTATTGGGAGGTGTAACATCAGTCGCGGCATTCTTGATTTCTGCTGCAAGGGCAGGGAACTGGAGTGCGCCCCTCTCCTCGTTTACCATATTTCCAGGATTTTGAAGGTTGGAATCTTCAAGACCTGATAGGGTGCTGCACCGGGGTGATATATGCCCTGCTTTGGAGTGCCTCACTGCAGGCTACTCCCCCCCCCCCTTTATCCACTGTGGGATTGGGCGTGAGCTTTTTCCTTGTTAAACCTGATGACTAAATCTACCAGAAGCCCTTGCAGCAGAAATCATCATCATTGATTATCATCACCTGCACTTGCTGTGAGCTGCAAATTAAGACTGCCTCCCTGATGACGTGTAAGAGCACAGAAACCGGTCGGAGGAGAACACTAATGGCTGAGAAGGTTGTGCAGGGAACTGGAGTGCGCTCCTCTCCTCGTTTTACCATATATATATATATATGTATACGTTTGCGCATGCCGCAATCTATTAACTACATAGCTAGCCTTAAGAATAGTTTGTCTACTTGCATTTCTTTACATCTGTACACGTGTAAAATTACTTGATATCTTCGTTTCTGTAGCATAAGCCTCTTCATCTCAAGCCTGAGATGTTACTTATCTTTGATACGTTCTTGATACTTATAGAATGTCTACGTTCTCACGACTCTGCATCTCTTCTGGGTGCGTCAGCCTTGCTTTGTATGATGTCACCAATCTGCTCTTTTACTCATTTTTCACACTTCTTCTCGTATTTCATTCAGATGCCCATCATGCCTTCGTGTATGCAAGTATGGCTTTCTCAATGGGAACATTGATTCCAGGATTCTCCTTGGTATTCGTATTTTCACTGGTACTGAACGTACTTCACACTCTGGTTCCTAACATATAGACAACATGGGTGAGATGTTTGAGGTGGGGGTACTTGACTCCTTCTCTACAACTGCCCAAATACGTTGTACAAGGACTAGAATTTGACTACATTGGGCTGCAACTTGTGGAAAGGCAGTGGGTTGGATACCTCACCGGACCTTGGTAATTTTATGCAGGCCTAGGGGCAAGCCCATATGTATTTCCAAAAAGACCATTGTCAAGCCTATCGAAACCCTTGGGTTGTCTGTTCCACGAAGCCGATGGTTCAGTTTGACCTCACCGACACCCTCAAGTAGAGTCTGCTGAGGGATTTTTTTCTGTTGAAGTAGTTGATTGCTGCCCTGTCGTGGCTTATGGTAGGAATCTGCTTTGGACCGGGACCTTGCCAAAAAGCATTGTACATCTCCCTTGGATCCAGCGATTTTGTCTACATACCTTATGGCTGAAAGTTCTGGGGTACAGGCATCCGCTGCATTGTCCAGGACAGCTACATTTCCCTCTCTGATCGTGGACATAGAGAGCAGGAAAATTGATGCCATAAGGCACAAGCTTTGTGCTTCAGACAGGCTGGGTTTGACAATTGTGAATGCCACTTGTTCCATGTCCACGTACACTAACAGCCTGTAGAGTGTGATATCTGAAGCCATGGAGAACCTCGCCATGCAGGGGTTAATGAATGGAGCTAAAATCTATAGATCCAGGATGCAAGTTCTGAAGCCTGGCTTCGGATAGCCACACTGACATATTGAGGATAATTTCACATTCTATGGAGTTCCCTTTCAGTTTTGTTCATTTTGTGTTGTGTCCTATAGTTACCTGTCAAGACATCCCCTTAGGGTGACAATTGCATTTAATATATTAAGATATCACATTTGACATAAACTAGAGAAACACACATAAGCCATGATAGTTTCAAATCCACACTCAAGAAAGATATCTAAACAAGCTGTTCCCGGCATAGAATACGCCATTGTAGCATATCTTCAAGGTCAATATTGGTTAGTAATTCATAGGGTCATGTCTGTCCCCCTTCTGAAATATCACTTCCAGGAAGGGGGTGTAGGTCCCTGTGACTTATTAATGGTCGTTGAAAAGGCTAAACGGATCATATGGAATGAGAGGTATGCGCGGTATAAGAACAGTATCTATATTCAAGCGATCACACGGGCCTCTATGATATGTCTTTGTAGACGCGTATTTGTCAACCTTGTTCCATTACAGAGTCCCTGTGATGGCATAAGATTGTGTAGTAGCATAATTACAGCACCTACTTTCAGTTTTAGCTCGTACAGAGGCATTCGGCCTACAGCATTTTGCTCTTCAGAGGCTGAAAAATACTTTATTGTTTTGACTTGGAGCCTTGTTTGCATGTCATCACAATCTTACCTAAGACAAAATCCTGCCTACGTGGATACAATTAAGATACACAAATATTAAAGTTTCTAATTGTGCGCAAGTCAAGGGTCTAGAATGAATCCTAGCACCAGAGCAACACATTCTAATGGAAAGACACACTGTAATGAGTTCCACCCAACTGGTGTTTTCATTATGCATTCTAATGTATTATGGTTTTTAATTTTAGGAATTGAGTATATACACTAATATCTATGTTTATATATTTTGCCTTATGATAACTGCAATAGATTACGATCATAGACATCCTTCAAACTTGGACTTGCCTTACTTTTCGTACTGATTGTTCAGCCAATCATCTTGTAAGACTCTCCATTACTAATTCCTGTAGCCAGACCAAGAGGAAATTGTTGCTCAATTATATATGCATGTGTTGTGATTTCATTATTCTATTTTGTGTGTGTGATGTTGTCGCTTCACCTGCTGTTTGTGACTATCCACTAGGTCAAGGTGTCATTCTGCACCACATTAGAGTTACTTACGTATCAGAATTTGCCGGCGGACCAAATGCTTCCTGGAACCGAGCTGCGTATGTCTGAAAATGGGGAAAAGAAGCTGATTTTTTATCAACAACTGGTTCTTGAGTACAGTAACAAAGCCAAGCAGGTACTTGACAGCAGGGATGGATTGATTGCCATTGTATTATTATTGAGTGTCATCACATTTAGCAACACCCGATGGTGGACAGGCCAGCAGTCCTCTAAACGGCCTGCTGGGCCTGCGTCGGGAGCAAAGTCAGCCACACGTAATGGCCATCTGTGAATGATTAAACTCCAATCCTCCCAGGTTTGCCAAATTTTCTAAAAAATCAAGTCTGTCTACATCTGCAACTAAAGCCATTGATGTTGCAGAACAATATCAGGCTTACAATGGCCAGGAATTAAACATAGAGCACTAGATGTGAAGACTTTTCCATGACTTGTTTTAATGGTGTCATGTATGAGGAATTTAGATAATTGCATTCCTTTTGTCTACACATGCGATTTAAATGTTAAATAGTAATTTATATCGAATTTTGCCTCATTTCGAAGAACAGAATCACTTTGTGACCATATCATGTTTCTTTCATTATTGGAGAAATAAAATAAGGCTATTTTTACATTGGCATGTCACCAACATGTACCTTTTGTATTCATTTCAATGTCCCCCACTGCAGGAGTTGCCTCTCTGTGCATATCTCTCAGTTCCAGTTTTGCAGCTTTCTCATGAAATTGTTGATTTTGGTGCCTGTTATGTTGGACAAACTCAGACAAGGGAGGTCTTCCTGCTGAATAGGAGTGGATCAAAGAGTTACTGGACTGCATTGATAGGTAATATATATGTAATGTCACCTTGATAATATACCTTTTTCAATATTTGATTACATTATTTGGAACCAATACTTGTTTGCGTATTGAAAACAAGCCTTGATGAGAGGGTGCAGGATTGGTGGATGAATTAATTGGAATGCAAGGATTGATAAATGAGAGCAGGGGAGGATTTGTGAATGAATTATTTTGTGGGTTAGCGGAATGGGTACGAGTTTGCTGCTGGAGAGATGAATGACAGATTTTGTAGATGGATTGTTGGATGAATGAACATTTAAGGGCATAAGATAGCGTGAGGATGTTTGTAGGGATACATGCATACGTTTCAACATTTAAAAAAGTATGTAGGGATAGATAAATATGGAAGGATGTGCAGATCAATGAGAATGTGAAG
This sequence comes from Ambystoma mexicanum, assembly GCF_040938575.1. Taxonomy (NCBI): domain Eukaryota; kingdom Metazoa; phylum Chordata; class Amphibia; order Caudata; family Ambystomatidae; genus Ambystoma; species Ambystoma mexicanum. The sequence continues at coordinate 539,280,415 of NC_090924.1, read as the reverse complement.
ATGGGTGAATGGGTGAGTCTGACAACAGCAGTGGCAAGCCCAAAGAAAGACTTCTCAAAGTGAACCCACTGTCTGTCATGCAGCAGTCAGGAAATTCAAGTGTGTGTTGCACACCATCTGATAAGCTAGATTTCCAGAATCAGTCCTGTGGACATATGCTGAGACCACCCTGTTCTATGAACAGGGAAAGATCTGAATGACTAACTAATCGCTGTTGGGTGGTGTGACTGAGGGGCAAAGGATAGACTTGTGAGAGTGGTGAAGGGTTCAGTTAAGCACACACAGAACACTCTTAATGATACAAGCTAGGCAGAATGTATAATGACAGTAATGTATTTATGCTTTGCATAGATTCTTAGCAATGAAAAACCACAGGTAATTAACACACTAAAACATTCATTACTGATATATGCACATTGACCTTGGCGTGCTCTGCTAAGAGCACTACAACTTCATCTTTAGAATACAGAGTTTTCGTTTACTGTAAAACAGTAAAGCAAGGGAATAAAAGAATCAGGTAAAGTAACCATTAGTGAATGAATTAATATGCTGAAAATACTGAAGATAGAAACACCATACAAAGCCTTATAAATGAAGACACTACACCTTGTAACGTCCTTCCCTATCTTGGACAGATGGGACTGGTGCCCTAGAGTCACAGGACCCAATGCAGCTCTCTTCAGAAGACTATGAGTATTTTTAAGAGACTATGAGAGTATGAGTATGTACAAGAGTTGCCAAAAACAAAAGGCAGTTTTGTAAGTGTTTCAAAGTTAGATAAAAATTGAAGAAAAGTTCTTACAAGACCCTCTTCCAATACAACCATCTTAATGGAAGCCAGTGGAGGAACCTTGACCAGCCCTCCACCTCGCACAGTCAGGAAAGAGAGAGGTTTGGTAAGGACTTTACGCTTCTGACATCCTTTGGAGATACAGGTATAGGAACAGGTATGTTTACTCACACCGTGTACTCTGATTTCACTCTGGGACCACCATAGTAGTTCCTGAAATCACAGAGCCTCCTTTTCTCGTGGCTTGGTTCCATTGAAGGAAGTCTAGGGATCTCTGGTGCTGAGATCATTTTTGTTTTGTGTCCAGCTAGTTCTCTGTTCCGTACAGTTGGACACCGCCAGTGGACTGAAGAAAGGATCACCACTGATCCTAAGGACATGACGCAGGTGGTGACCACCGATGGCCACCCTGGAAAAATGGTGGAAGTCAACTGTTGTGGTAAAAACAAAAACACTGCTCTTACTAGGTACCTCTTCATGGTGGAGATCTGCAACTGCAGGGGGAGGCGTCTTGTCTCTGAAGTCGAAGATCTGCAGAGTCTCAAAGCTCAACATGGGAGAACAACTGATGAATCGTAGTACCCCAAAACGAATCTGGTTAGCCCACAGGCTGGTTACGGGACTCGTCTAATGTCTTCTAAGGGCAATGTCCTCAAACAAGAGTCAAGACTGGTTGTTCTCACCATCCCAGGGTTTGAAGCACTGCTGAAGGAGTTAAGCCAAGGAGCATGGCTGATCTGTGGCTGCAGGAGTTCCACTTTTATCCAGGATTTGAGCTGGTCTCGTCTGTAAATCCACAAATGTTAAGGATATGCACCATTCAAACTGGCAGGGGCTGTCCAATCATGGGCAGCCACTGGCGAACACATCTGCCCAGAAACAGACACGTGTTAGCATTGATGTGGACTGGGACCAGACAGTGACAGGTCACACACACAGACTGCTAGTTTTCCAGGGAAAGCAGGAGCTTTCCCCAGGAAAGAGCTTTCTTTGTATGGCAAGTCTGGATCTTTGCGAGTAGAAATAAGACCAAACAACAAGCGGGCCAGAGGACAGCCAATGTCTTGTGGGGCTGACATTTTAGAGTATTTGGTTTTATAATTGCCATTAAGTGCATGAGACAATAAAAAGAAAAATTATATAAAAGTATCCACTGCCACCAGCTGGACACCAGCTCGGACACATCAAAGTAAAGACTACAAAGTATCGAACAACAAAGTTTCCATACTGCACTTCACTGTAAGGTGATATGTGCAGTAAAGATAAACAGAGAATTTAACAGTGGCTGCACTGATAGCTGTAGAGACTGATCAATGCCCCCGACATAGTTGAGCCTGCACGGCCAGTTATGTAAAAAGACTTCACTGACCTCCAAAAGTCAAACAGGCTCAAACCAGCAGCAAATAGTTTGATGTCACGTTGATGTCTATGGAGGGAACGCAGTAAAAAGAAAATCTTTCCTGACAGCTGTTTAGACACTGCCAGAGACCCAGTTATAAGCCTGGTCTGCATAATGGGATCACCTGGTGTCCCCTGATTGGTGCATGGTTGAAGTATGATTCCCTTACTACATGGACTGTGTTTCCGTCCGAACCATCATCTTGGGCAGAGATATTGAATAGGTCTCCGATCAGGTATGTTCATCAAGTAAAAGCACAGGTTCTGTTGATGCCAGACCAAATAGTGATAAACAAATAGGGAATTCAATATCACTGAGCATTCTAGGCTAGCATTATGACAGTACATGTTTTGAGATACCTGGTGAACAACCACTCCCTCCCCAAAGTGGATGCAAACTCTAGTTTTAGGAACATCCCCTCTAGTTTCTCAAGCATCTGAAATGCTGACCATGCCTATCAACATAACCACCTTTGCCAAAAAGAAATCCAACTTTGTTGAGGACAGTCATTTTTGTATCTGGGCTCCCTGAGGTAGTGAATGTAGCAGGGTTAGCTCGAGAGCACCGAATGAGGATGAATCGTAGATTCTCTGTTATCTCTTCCCCATTGTCAAACAGCTGATTTACAACATATGCCCGCATTCAAAATCAAAAGAAAATGTTGGGCGCTGCACGGGCCCAAAACAAGGCTTGGATGCATCTACGTTGCTAAGCAACGTGTAGATTACTTGAATTAAATCCAGCGGCCCGGATAAGGCCGGGAAAAGGCCATGTTAGCCCCAGTTGGCTCCTGGAAGGCGCGGCATGGCAAACTCAATTGGACCTGATTTCCAGAAGGTACAATATTATCCCTGCGTATCCAGTCATCTGATAGCATCTAATATTACAGCCCTGCATCGTATGTCTCACAATCATGCAAATAGTCTGTATGTCTTGCATGTGAGAATCCCCTTCCATTTCTTGTATCCGTGGATTATTACAGCCCATACAAATCTAGTACAATGTTATAACAATGGCCTATGCCTAAAGACATGTGAGCCACTAACAAATACGGCTCCTGAACGCTTTGAAAAGTATTTAATGAACTTATACGTCGAGAATTCCTCACAGTAATGGTTTGCCCTCTGATTACTATCAGTGCCTATAACTGTTCCCTGCATTAATATTGCTGATTCGCCCTTCTGTAACGCTGCCTGATTGCATTGCAAGATTATTCACACAATTCACTCACTCAATAGCATGTTTAGATTATAATGCTCATCCCATCACAACCAACCTCCCTATCAGCTTACCTACTCATTGTCCTGCCATGAGATTATGCGTCAGCCCACACTGCCAACTCTACCTTGTATGCATCCGAATGGTAAACTAGCCTACTCCTGACTAGTCTATTGACCGAGCCCATCTTGTCATTATGATTAAACTGTTTGCAGCTGATCCTCTGTCGCATTAGCTTACCTTGTAATACTGTCCTAACAGTATGCTATTGCCTCTCAGCTGCACTAGCCTATCCTGTGATTGTGACTGCATTGATTGTAGTGCTCACTAATCGCACCAGTCTATCCTGTGATTGTGACTGTATTGATTGTAGTTGCTCACTATTCGCACCAGTCTATCCTGTGATTGTGACTGTATTGATTGTAGTTGCTCACTATTCACACCAGTCTATCCTGTGATTGTGACTGTATTGATTGCAGTTGTTCACTAATCGCACCAGCCCATTCTGTGATTGTGACTGTTTTGATTGTAGTTGCTCACTAGTCGCACCAGCCACCTTTCGCAATAGCTAGATTATTGAATGCTGCTAACCTTATTCACATTATGTGGATATTCCTAGCTACCATCATGTTCCCTTTCTGTATAATACCCCACTCTACACCATGTTCAAAGGTCACTTCATCAAGGTCGATGAAGGATTAGCCAGACTGGGATGTCAGTGCCACTACCCTATCCCTTGCCCTACCCCATTCCTTCCTTCACTACCCCTATTCCCCAGACATAATGCACCCATCAAGAGTACTTACTCTAATGCCACAAATAAAACATTGCTAACCATCCCGAGCATTAGCCACATTTCTCCCAAATACAACCAACAGAACAAGACTAATAACAAGACCACACCCACCCTGGGTATTGACAGGCTTAACAGACTCAGGACCAGAACCAAAGCCAGCCACTGAGCATCCACACTCGCCACATCTACCAATACATTCACCAAGCTAGACCCCCTCACTACAAACTGCCAATTTAAAGACCTCCTTAAGAAACGCACAAAATACCAAAATAACTCCAAAATCTCTATTAACACCACTAACTCAGGCACTACACCAGACAATACACTGTTGCATGCACCTATTTCCACACTCAAATGTGCCCTCATCAACGCGCGCTCCCTCAGAGCCCATGCCATAGAAATCCACGACCTCATTGTGGACCAACAACATGATATCTTGGTAGTCACCGAAACATGGCTACACTCGGCTGCAGGCCCTCTCCTAGCTCTTGCCATACCTCAAGGATTGAGCATCCTCAGAACAGATAGGACCGACACTCAAGGAGGCGGAGTCGCTATAATAGCCAGAACCACACTGCAAAACAGAGCCTGTCCAATGGAACCCACACAAGGCTATGAGCTAGTAAAGCTCACATCCAACCCCAAAACCACCTCCAATTTCCTAGTAGTGTATAGATCACCGAATAAAAACACTCACCATAACCTGGATATCCCACTACTATTAACTCCCATTATAAAGCCCAACACCAAATGTATCATCCTAGGAGACATTAACTTAGGTTTCAATGATCCCTTAGATCTTGACGCATCAGCTTTCCATACAGCTATGGTAGATATGAACTTCGAACAGCTGATAAACGGACCCACCCATTCCAAAGGTAGAACTTTGGACTGGCTCCTCACTCTTAACTCACAAGTCACTATTGACGCCATCCTCCCCGTAGAGTGGTCAGACCACTCCGTCATCTTCTTTACACTAAACAATAATTTCATCGACCATACTATCCCCAAAAAACCCAATACCTTTTGAAACCAGAAATATCAAAAAGCTCTGATCAGACAACCTCTCCCCCACTCTGAATGCAGCGCTAGCCATCACAACACCAGACACTAATAATCCTGATTACCTAGCAGAACGCTACCAACAAAGCCTTACCCAAACTATTGATCTACTCGCTCTCATCATCACCAAAACTCGCAGCCCCGAAAAACAATCCTGTTTCTGGTTCAATGAAGAACTAGTGTCCCTGAGACGCATAAAAAGATCACTCGAGCACCTCCACAGGAAAAACAACACCCCAGAATCAGCTAAAGCCTACGATGTAGCCAACAAAAAATACAAATCAGCCATAATTGCCCAAAAAGCAAATGCTTTTAACCTTCACATTACCAATGCCTCCTCAGACAGCAAAGAACTGTTCTATATCCTCAGAGAGCTAGAAAATCCTTGCCCAGTTCTAGCACCCACTAATGCTAGTAAAGATTGGTGTACCACAATACAAGACACATTAGCATCCAAAATTCTACTACTGCAAAAGAAAATTGATAGCAAAAAAAACCTCCTAGCGGAAAAAACTCCACCCACCATCACTTCCAATCTATCTAACACCACTACCATCACTCCAATTTATTTCACTCCTGTCTCACACAAAGAAGTGTCAGACACCATAGCCAAACTCAAAGTCTCCAACTGCAAAGAAGACCAATTCCCCTCCCACTTAGTTAAACTCTGTGCCCCCACCCTAACACCCATTATCACCGAATTTGTTAATGCTTCCTTCCTCACCAACACAGTCCCCACCAGCATTAGGAAAGCATGGGTGACCCCCCTACTAAAAAAAAATGCCTTTGGATCCATCGATCCCTACAAACTACCGACCCATCACAACGGTCCCGTTTCTCCTGAAAATAATTGATAAAATAGCCTACTCCCAAATACAAAATCACCTAGAGCATCATCAACTACTGGGGGACCGACAATCAGGATTCTGCCCCAATCATAGCACAAAGACAGCCCTTCTCGATCTGAAGATCCAAATGGATACCACCAGAGAATTAGGCAAACTCTGCTTACTAATGCTTTTGGACCTCTCGGCGGCATTCGATTTGGTCGACCATGACAAAAAATCTGAGTACATCTCCAATATCAGGAGAGACAGCCACTGGCTGCCAATTCAAGGCAGAATCAGATCTAAAACCCTAAGCATAGTGCATAAATGCATTGCCAACAAAGCTCCTAAATCTCATTAACACAGTCATGAAGAAATCTCAGACTAGACTTCTCAGATCCAATAACAATTCATATCTTGAAATTCCACGATATAAAAAAGAAAAGGCGGAGGGACAGTAGCTTTAAAGTCCTTGCTCCCAGACACTGAAACTCCCTACCCACCAATATCAAGAACGAAACATCCTACCCACAATTCAAAAAAATCATTGAAAACTTGTTTATTCAACCAATATTAACTAAGCCATAATCACCAACCCTTCCTGACTTGACCCCCCTCATTTGTATATACACTGCATGTAATAATTTGTATTGTTTTGCTGTATCTCTGCCATAATATAAAGATTGTATTTACCCACTGTCTGTAACTACGCCGTGATACCTCCGGGTCTGGGCGTATTATAAATGTAATAAATAAATCAAATAAATAAATAAAATTGTGAGCTTCCTCTACCCAGTCTTCTGTCTGGCCTTGAAGCCAGTATCCCAGGAAGTGGGGCCCAACAACTTAGCAGGTTCAGAGCTATGGCCATCTAGTGGAAATAGTGGTGATGAAGGGGTTTACGAGCGGTTCAGAGCAGAGGCAGACAGACCTGTCCCAGGCCGCTGTGCTAGAAGGCAGTCAGGCAGTCTCAGGACAAGCCAGCCTAACTTCAAGATAGCCACACAAGGTGGGACAGTAGTGGCCCGCAGAGTCTTGAAGGGATGCCAGGCCCAGATTGTTAGAGAGAGGGCAGAACAAATTGGCTGTAATCAGTGAGGCACCGGCGAAGCAGTCCACTACAGATTTGCCCGGTTAGGGAAGTGTAATGAACTTATGGTGGCTACAGTAAAGACAGACACAAGTGATCACAGTTCGAGGGTGTTTATTAAAATGTAACGGTAGGTTGGAAAAACACCTAATCTAAATCTAAGATGGGAGCAAGCTTTGACAATCAAACACAAATAAGGCAGTCCTAGAGGTGTCTTGTCAAATAGAAAAGGGCATATACTTAGAAAAACATATTGCCAATCCTTACGCTAAATGCAAAAGAAGAGACAAGAGAGAAGTGTTCTCAAAATGAAAAGTCGGGATACATTAGCCGGGGGTCTCCCTTCCCCACATTTTCAGCATGGGACAAGGTGGGACTCCAGGGCACAGCACACACTCGAGCTTTACCAGCACGAGCTAACAGTTCCGCTCTCAGGTATCAGGGCCTTTGGTGGTTAAGTCTCTTTTCTACAAAATGTCTCTTGCTTCCGTGGACCTGATCTATCCAAAACAATAAACAAAAGTTCCTCTGGTAATACTTTATTTCTGGGCGACTGCTCTTCGCCTCTTGGATCCCCCTCAGCCAGGCTCTAATCTCTCCTGCAACGCTAGCCACCCTCAGCCGGGTTCACTATGGCTTTCAACACAATGTTTTCTGTGCCATTCACTAATCGTAATGTCTTTCTAAACAGTTCACTGTGGACATCCCTCTGCTGTGTTCACTCTTGTCAACACACTGTATGACTGGACTTTAGAGTTTTCCCCTCTTTATCGGCATCCCTCCTTCGGGTTCACTCTTGCCCTTGATCACACTTGGGTGATGATTCTTCAACCCCAGGTCCCCCTTCCGGACGCAGACCCTCCTTTGTTAGCCTGAATATTAGCCTCCCTCTTCCGGGTTCACTGTGGCTTGTTTTTCAAAGGATCGTTAAATATTCTTCTCTGTTGCATTCACAATTCTTAAGGTCTTTTAAAATAGTTCCCTGTGAAACTCCCTTTCTCGGGTTCACTCTTGTCCATTCACTGTTTTTTCAGGACTTTAGACTTCATCCCCTTTTTTCAGTATCCCTCTTTCAGGTTCACTCTTGCCAACTTTGACAATCACATATTTTCACAATCAACTCTCATGATGCGGGATTCACTTCCCTTAGCTTCACAATCATCTGTCGGCCAAAGACTTTCGACTGTACAGAGGATTTTACAAAACCCCTCTTATGACCACGTTGACCCCCTTCTCACCTTTCCCAAAGCCTTCTGGTAAAAGTAGTTTCTACAATCGGGTAATCGCCCAGACTTTCCTGAGTGAGCGCCCACGTGGTGCCGGACTCCTCTGTTGCTGGTTTCCCCCCTTTTAGTATCAAACAGTTCTTTGTACTTTCACAGTTCAATTAGCCGTTTGCCACATGTTGTTCAACACAGTTCGATTTCTTATCGGCTCTCCGCCTCGACTTACCGGCTGTGATGAACCGTTTGGCTTTTCTTCTCTCTTGAGTCAAGGTTGGTACCATGGAGACAGTAGTCTCTCCCTGGGTTGGTAATCGGCGGAGTAGGGCCCTATGTACCTGTTGACATCTGCTGCATAACACGCTGGCTATTTTTCGCGGTCTTGCAATTCCTTCTGCAGAGGTTTTGTGGGTCTTGGACGGAAAGGGCAAGTTCGCGCATCTCAAATGAAGGTGATGATAAAGAAGTAGGTGAGGGTCAGGGCAATGAGGAGATAAGAGTGGGAGATAAACATAAGGAATAGGGGGAAAAGGGTGATGGTATGATGAGAGTGAAGAGGGAAAGAAAGGGGGAAGAAAGAAAGAAGGAATGGAAGAGAGCATTGTGGAACAGCAAGAAGGTAGAGATTGCCGAACAAAAATAGGGAGAGAAGAGGGAGAGAAAATGTTGTTGAGGAGGTTGCTTGACAAAGGAGAGAAAAAGAGGAAAGAGTGGTGAGGAAGAGAAGGAGTCGAGATAGGAAAGGAGAAAGTTGAGTTGCAAGAAAGCAGGGAGAGAGATGGGGAGAAGAAAGAGTGTAAGATCGGAAGAAGGAGAAGAAAGTTGACTTTGTAGAAGATTGGCAGGTGTTGATGCAAACCATAGGCGGCGAGGAGGAATACCCAAGGAAAGAAAGGATAAAAGGTCAGGAGGATGAGCGTGAAAGCTTATAAGGGGACAATGAAGGGCACCCGAGAAAGAGACAAGGGCAAACTAAAAGGTAGACCCAGCGAAACCACAGATATTAGAAAAGGGGTGAAAGTAGGAGAGTCTGCAATACGTTTCTGAAGAACAGAACTGGTGGGAGAACTGGAGGTAGTTAAGAAAAAAAGCCTCAAGTGTGAATGGGTTGTGCAATTTGGAGTTGGTGGATGACTCAATCAAGGGAGAAAGAGATGTAGATGTACAGAGGGTTGGGAGAGGCACTCAAAAGAGACTGAAAGGATAGAGATCAATACCCAAACTAAATGAAAGGTGCAGGGAGACCTGGGGCAGAAAGGTACTCAGGAGGCTTTTGCCCCTAGAAAGCGGTCGATCATGCTGGGCTTGCACGTCAGTACACCCAGTAGGGTCAGTGCATGGTGGCCTCTGGATGAAGGACACATGAACATGAATAGCAAAGGAAACTAATGTTACCCTGTGGTTGAATTGTTTGAGAAGTGCCTGGCTCTTGATCTCTCCCAAAGTGACTCAAGGCACCTGAACCGTGCAAAATTGTACATGCAGGAGGATCATTGCAAATGCCAACACCAAATAGCCAAATTGACAAAGAGAAAAGGAAACACAAATTGTGGGACACAGCCAAAGCAACAGACTGTCAGTAAATAGTGAATCAAGCTGAATCGATGGCCTTGACCTTAGAGGGGGCGGACTATTGGTTGCAGCAGTAGAGATAGGGAAATCCAAGGAGATTACCTTGTCACTTGTTAATGTGATCCCAACCTTGATCACTGTTTATATAGAACTTTGTTGCCTTCCTCCTCCTTACCAAAAATATAAATGTAACATAGTCTCACGTTGCAAATCAATCTTTGGTGCTGTTCTTTCCCAAATCTCACAACTGCTGTGCTTTCTGATGCTGGATTTGAAAAAGATCACTGAAAGCAAAATTAACAGTGTAAATAACTTTTTGAAAAACCTCCTTCTCACACCTAAAATATAGGTGTTCATCAACCCCTTAAGGGAAGCACAAAACTATAAATCGCCTAACATCTGGGAAAAACTACTTCTTGTAGCTTTCTCTTAATCAATAGGGACCATGTTCACAAACCTCACATCATTCAGTTGAAGCTAAGTGGCCCAGTGATTACTGTTGATTTCCTTTCACTACAGTGGAGCAGCCAAGCATAGCAAGGGATCCTGAATCAAGAAGGGGTTGGGGACTTGTCCCAATATAACATTTTTGAAGTAGTGGTTTTCCTGAACATTGAGTAAAAATCTATACCATTTCCAGTCAGTTCTGTTGGGTAACATATGAAAAAATCCACTAGATGCCAGGTCAGCAACTGTGTAGCGGAGCATTTTTCAATGCATTTTAATGAAGCCAACTTTACAACTGTAAAACACACCTACTGATACCTGTGTCTACATTATATATATATATCAGTATTATAACTTAAAAACATTGTCATGTTGGCTGTAATGTGTTTTAAAGTGATTCTCTTACACGTTTTGCGTCCTTGATGACTCTGGTTCTGGAAAAATAAAGTGGGGTAATTAACGGTGTACAATGAGAGGCAGCTGGCAAACCTGTGGTGTTGATGAGTGCAGGCCATAATGTAAGGAAGGCATGGTATCAAACAGTGAAGAGAGACACAAGTGATCACAGTTCAAGGGTGTTTGTTGAACTTCAATGGGTTGGTTGAATGCCTATCTAAGCCTAAATCTAAGGATGGGAGCAAGCTACGACCATCAAATAATAATAACGCAGTCCTAGTGGAGTCTCTGTCAAAATAAAAGGGCCTATACTAATAAACATATTGCCATACTTCTAAATACAAATGTTGTGGGACAATAATGTATGCAAAAAGAAAAGTGTTCAAGAAATAATATGACGGGATAGTTGAGCAGTTGGATTCCCTTCTCCACGTTTTCAGCATAAGGCAAGGCGGTACGTTCGAGCTTCACACACACTCTGGCTTCTCTGCCACGAGGATACAGTTCAAAGCATAAGTATCAGGGCCTTCTGCCAAAACCTCTTCCCCAATAACAGTCTCTTATTGCAGAAGGCCTGTCATAACAAACGAGCACCAAATTTCCTTTCTTATTAGGATTTTCACATTCACAAGTTCTCGCTTCCAGTGTTCTTTATGGGTCTCCTGCCTTCAGGCTCAGACCTCCTTCTAACACAATATTCACAATTGGTCTCCCTCGATCGGGCTCAGACCTCTTTAGCACAGTGTTCACAATTGGTCTCCCATGATCAGGTTTCGGACCCCTTCGGAACAATATTCACAATCGGTCTCACTCGTTCTGGCTCGGACCATGTAATCTCACTTGCTAAATTTTCCTCTTTGTATCAAAAATCAAAGACTTTCGAATGTGCGATGGGTTTTGCTTAAACCGTCGCAGGACCACTTTGACTCACTTCACTTATCATTCTTTTACTTTCGTTTCTGTCACTTCTTGGCTGGATACCTTACAGAGTCCTTCGATTGAGCACCCTCGCGGTGCCGGATCACTCTATCATTGGTATTGTATCTTTTCTCCGTAATGTTCAAACATCCATCATCAATTAAGCTTTCCTCACGTCTTTCATCACACATGTTACCAATCTTCGTTCTTGCGCTCTTTATACAATGTTGCCGATGCAACCTTGACTTCAACACAGACCGGTCTTGCATCAGTCCCCCCAACTCACCAGCTGTGTTGATCTCTCTCATGCTGATTTGATCTTGGAGCCAAGGACGGTACCATGGCAGCTGCCGTTCCTACCCCACTCAGTCAGCTTTTCAGGAGTATGTCTGACATACCGTTCCTACCCCATACAGTCAGCCGTTTGGGTATGTCTGACACACAATACCAGATTCTTCAGTCTGGTTTCCTGGCCTTACGCGTTTCAATCTGAAGGGTTCTGGAAAGTAACGGTTTCTCGCCAGAAAGGTCAAAGTTATCTCACTCCTTGGTTTGACGTCTTTCTTCCCGCGTTCAGCTGCTATGAGGAAAATACTGTTCCTTCATGTGCTTTGCCTCGTTCAGAGTATGCTTTCATGCTCCACCTTTTATCTGTGTGGGGAAGCTTAATCGAAGTCAGGTGTGAGTGGTTACCAGTAATTGCCTGACCTTGCTTGACCATAGTAATCGGACATGTGAGGTACAATGCTCGGGTGCAAGTCTGTTTTCTCCCAGAGCGGGCTGTACATGTTTGCGCATGGAAAGGGGGAGGGGGTAAAGTTCCTAAATATCCTACCGGGAAGGATGGGGTAAAGGTGTTACAGGGAGGGGATACCACATCTCGCCATCAGGTGTCCCACTCCCCGAAGACCCCTCACCCAGGTGATCCGCCCTCACTCGTCCACCCCCAGGGTCTGTATCCAAAGGCGATGGCCATGCCCTGGCCACCTAAGAGAGAGAGAGAGAGAGTCCCCCGGGGACTAGCGGGTGAGACACCTTCTGGTGTCTCACAATAAGTACCTGACTCTGGTGTGATGGTATAGTTCCATGTGATTTCTGGTGGCGCTTGGATTTTATCTGGAGGGTAAAACCCATGATATAATAGATTATAGCCGTGGAACTCATGTCTGATTCCTGGAATTAAGGGTGGGGAAGCCATGGAGCACGGTTGCTGCCACCTGCTAAGCAATGCAGGAACCAGGAGCGGTGCCGGAAGGATCCCCAGACCCACACACCCCGGGTATTTGACCAGGGCTTGTCCACTGAAGCATGCTTGTGGTCTTATCCCTTTAAGGGGCTTTTGTGGTAAATATACTTGTTAATACTACCTACTTCGCTATGGGTACTGAGCACCAACTCATATGTGCTGTCAAAATAATAAGCTCCCCACATATCTGTGGTCGAATAGGAAGAATGTTTAGTATGGGATACAAAGAGCGCAGGGGCCGAAATGCCCGAAAGCAGTGAAGAGAAAGACAAAGTTGTGTGTGTGAATCACTAAACTTAGAGTTTTTCCTGTTTGATTATTCAAGTCCGTGAGTACATGGCTAGACCACGTAGCTCCTCCATGCTTGTTCTTTCTCACAAATGCATGTTCTGGAAAATCAAGACAGTGACACACTGACTTAAAGGCGCAGTCTACGGGCCTGAAGAATGAGGAGATGGGCTAAGGTAGCAGTGAAAAGGCAGCATTTAAGTAGAGAATAACCAATTAAATCCCTAAAAATAAAACCCAGGCACTTATATATGGCCCAGATGCTGTCAGAACAGGTGGATGTTTGGAGAATGGAAGTGAAGTGTAAGAAGGGAAGAGAACAGTGGTTAAAGAGGTGGACATTGTCATGTCGCTAGTGCGACTGATCAGCCCTCCCACATCATTATTTGGGACAGCCCGTGTCTGGGCCGTGACCCAGGGAAGTGAAAATGGGGTTAAGGAGGCGGGCGGTGAGCGAAGGCAGATCCAGGTTGATTGTTAAATAAAGATGTGTGAAAACAATCTCTGTGTCCTGCTTCTTTTTCTCACCGGAGGTGAGACAGCGTTTGCAGGAAGGATGCTGGGTGGTCCCCAGCTCCTTGTACCTTCACGTTGGCGATGAAGGACGACGAACACACGCGGCAACAGCACACCACGCACGAGCTCTGCACCACAAGCAGAGGGCCTAGAGGATGCCGTTAGGCATTTAGCAATGCGTGTCAGTGCGCCTCCTCGCACTAGGCCACCCCTCCCCCAAGCCACGGAGCCGCCAGCGGCCTCCAACGCACGGCACCAATGTGGAGTTAGGGAAGTCCCCTCCCTCCTCACAAGGGCCAACTGCTCAACACTCCTCAGAAGGAGACACCTAACCAGGGACATGACAAAAGAGGGGCAAATAGTAAGAAGGCCACAAGTTTCAAGACCAAGGGGTGGACCAGTAAATTCAGGAGGAAACAGCGTCCTGACCAGCCCCAAAGGCATTGGAACGCACAGAAAGGAAACCACAAGTTGGCCCACAGTGCAGTCTGTATAAACATCCACCATGTCGGACCAGGATGTCTCCTCCACATCAGCTGATGGCATGCTGGGAAGTGCTGCAGGACCGGCCAACCCATCCGGGGGCGCCTCACAGGTACTGCACCTGCCCCATGCCTTTGACTTACGGGATACCAGCAATCTGGGGCCCCGATAGGCGATTTGGTTAAGGGATTTCAAGTTTTATGTTGGGGCCATATGGCTCATGGACGATGCATGCCTAAAGAATACCCTGTCCATGGCAGTCGGACCGGCAGTACGAGACATCGCGGGGGAGCTGCTCAATCTGGAAACAGCATCATACCGAAACCTACATGAGAAACTATCAGAGTACTTTGCACCCCACGCCAACGTGGATTATTAAAGACACATTTTTCAAACAACATGTCAGGACAAAAGGGAGTCCCTCGACAATTTCATCATGAGGCGCCGCATAAAACTTAAATACTGCGAATTCAGGGGTGCTGTTGCGCCGAAGCTGCCCGCCATCTACCTAATCTGCAGCGAATTGGGTGCTGTGACCCGATCCGGTCGGCACGGGCTCGCGCTGCGGCCCCGCGCTGCAGAGACTGCTCTTTTGGTCGTTGCTCCCCCTCCCCCCCCCGTGGTCTGTGGGGACACACATGGCGACTTGGCCGTGCCGCACGACACTGTTGCCTCTGGTGCCTGCAGCCCACTCCCCCTGATTCTCGACACCTGCTGTGGGCTCACTGGGACGGCATGCTGCACCGCGCCTGCGGTCACTATCTGCTTCATACCTCCATCACAGGGGCGGCATGCGATTGGCCTCCCTGAGCTCCGCCACTGGAATCAATGTAATTGATCCTACAGTCGGATCCCCACCAATCGCCGTGGTCAGTTGCGGCGGCTGTGGGTAAAGGATCCTGGGGGCCCCCACGGCCCCACGGGGCCGGGATCAAACCTACTGGATTAACCCTGCAGCCCTCTAACTGCATTCCACCATCTAGACAACCTGCACAGTCCCGGCTGGAGTCGACCTTTTACCCTATCCATCGATACCTACTCTTTTTATTGCTCACCACGGGGCTCGCATTGCCTTCACTCGCTGTTTCACTGGACCGTGCCTTGGGGCCCCCACTGGCATCGCTCTGAGTGTGGCTGCCCCCCCTTGTGCCATCTTTGCATACACTGCTCCCGCGAGGCATCGGACCCGAAGCGCTAAAACTACATACACACCTCGTGGACGTGGGGGGACACATCAGTGCCTTTGGTTTGCCAGGGGCCGCCACACAGCCGCTGCTCCCGACTGAGTCGCACCACCATCCTCCTGGTGTCATGCATGCTGGACGTGGTCCTACCTCCTACGCTCGTAGAACAGCTAGACCGTTCTATTCCAAATGGCGGTTGTTCGATACGTTGCCGGGAAAACGATGTTTGCACTTTTCACGTCGCTAACTTCACGTGTATTCTGCTTCGTCACGTGAACTACGGCATTACGTATTTAAGCAGCGTGGAAACTTCACTCGCTGCTTCTGATCGAATCATTTGGCGTTGTGTAGCTGAACCTCCGGTCTGCTTCCTTGCAGGTTACTACATCTACTTTTTGGGCCTTCTATAGCGTGTTTCCGTCACACGCTGATTCCTGGAGCTGTTTGGTTGCGTGTAAATCCACACGCGCACGCTATCTTCAAATGCTGCTGGCCTAGTCTGCGTGAATCCTGTTCGCGTGTAATCCACACGCGTACGCTATCTTCAAGCGCTGCTGGCCTGGGCTGCGTGAATCCTGTTCGCGTGTAAATCCACACGCGTACGCTATCTTCAAGCGCTGCTGGCCTGGGCTGCGTGAATCCTGTTCGCGTGTAAATCCACACGTGCACGCTATCTTCAAGCGCTGCTGGCCTGGACTGCGTGAATCCTGCTCGCGTGTAATTCCACACGCGCACGCTATCTTCAAGCGCTGCTGGCCTGGACTGCGTGAATCCTGCTCGCGTGTAAATCGACACGCGCACGCTATCTTCAAGCGCTGCTGGCCTGGACTGCGTGAATCCTGCTCGCGTGTAAATCCACACGCGCACGCTATCTTCAAGCGCTGCTGGCCTGGACTGCGTGAATCCTGCTCGCGTGTAAATCCACACGCGCACGCTATCTTCAAGCGCTGCTGGTCTGGACTGCGTGAATCCTGCTCGCGTGTAAATCCACACGCATATCTTGTCTTCGAACGCTGCTGGCCTGGACTGCGTGAATCCTGCTCGCGTGTAAATCCACACGCATATCTTGTCTTCGAACGCTGCTGGCCTGGACTGCGTGAATCCTAATCGCGTGTAAATCCACACGCACACGCTCTTTTCTTTGCGGCTGTACAGAACCGCGTGAACTTTGTTTATACCTTAAAAGGAGCGTTATTTCCAACTCCTGCACCTGTGATATTAAAAGGGGGATTGATTCATTTCTATACTTTACTCTACGTGGGAAGGAAGCTTTTCAAGGATAATTGGAAGGTGACAGTGAACAGTACTTTGGACGCTATCCTGTGGTGCATCAACCCAGTATCTAGCGTGAGCCTCGTTCCGTTCGGGATAAGTCTCCCTTACTAATCTTCCCTTCCTTGTCGTTTGTTCTACCTTGGATTCCGCAAGAGACTGCTGGATTCGTCTGCCCTAGACTCAAGGTCAGTGTGTGCATTCATGACATTTTCTATTCCATCATATCCAGGTTGGGGCAGTTATTCATGATACTTTATTTTGTTCTAGGCTGACTTCCTATACCTTACCCACGCCCTTTCCAGTGATCCATCGCTCTGCCTGTTTTACCGGTCAGAGAGTTGTATCATTTGGAAGGTCTTAACTTGACTTCACAACTATCAAAACGCGTGAACAGGGATCCGGAAGACCCTACCACCTGTATCCTTTTGAGTACCGTATCCTTTTCGGTTAATACTGTGGTGCTTTCTGACACCTGGCATCCCCCCACTCGGCCAATCACCTACTTTAAACCTGTTGCCCTTGCTCACTGGCGCCCTCTAGGGTCCCTGGAACACTGCTCTCACCGTCACTATGACAAAAGGAGCTGGGGCTGGAAAGAAGCAAAGCTCACTAAACATGTTTGCAAAGACACCGTCCAGCCCGCCGCCTGAGCCCCCGGAGGAGGCACCCACCGCCTCGACACCCTTGACCCCCGATGACTGGCAGAAGATTCTGGAGTACATACATGAAGGATTCACCACGCTGCATACTAAATTGGACGACATGAATGGCACTATCTCTTCTATAGAAGCCCATATTGAAAGAACAGACAGCCGGGTCGCCGAGATCAAAACTAGGGTTGGTACTGCTGAAGATGACCTTGGCTCTCTTCGTGCCGCAGTTTCCACACTCACCAGTCGAGTTTCGGCAGTGGAAAAGAAGAACGACAACCTCGAATCCCGCTCCAGACGGAATAACCTACGCATTGTTGCCGTCCTCGAGGACAACATCAAGGAGCCCATGGAAGACTATGTGGAACGTCTCTTTTTCACACTCCTGGATACACCGAAGCTCTCCGCACAGTTTGCTGTTGAAAGGGCACATCGCTCTCTGAATGCCAAGCCGAGGCTGGGGGCGCCTCCTCGTCCCATCATAGCCAGAATCTTAAAATTCCGGGACCGCGATGCCCTGCTGCGGGCGGCCAGCGCCAAAGGGGAACTACTGCTTGGCTCGGCAAGGATCCATCTCTACCCTGATTTCTCTGTCGCTGTGCAACAAGAGCGCAAAACCTTCCTGGCTGTGAAAAAGAGACTTTGTGACCTAGGAGGCAAATACTCCATGCTCTTCCCTGCGAAGTTGAGGATCGAACATTCAAACCAAACACTCTTCTTCACCATTCCAGAAGAGGCATCGAAATGTGTTGGATGCTATGATGGACCTTGCGCGACCCTATGCCATATATGTGCCCGCCGTAGGCTTCCTATGACGCGCATGCTTCGATGGAAATGTTTGAGTACCGGTTTTATTCTTGTTGCTCCATTGATCCTCCGCAATATGGCCCGTGTCTGCCACACAGACTCATTGTGTTTAGAGCAGTTTGATACTCAGTTGAAGTGCCAGTTTGGAAACTATTCTACAGCTGCCCTCAGACCTCTGGTGATTGGTCACCGGGAGCCTGGGTCCACCTGGGCCACTCTGGGCCTACAACATGCTCTCGTATTGGTGCTCCAGAGTCCGTGGTTAATGCCCTTGGTTCCAGCTGCCCTCTCTCTCTTTGACCAGGGCCCCTCTGCGCCCTCGATCCTACACTGTACACTTTGGTTAACGCTGCTGTATTGTATAATCTCCTCACACTCTCCCCAGTCCGGCACGCCATCACCAGGCTAACAGCCCCCCTGCGCAGATGCCTAGAAGTTTGTCGTTGTTATGGTTCTGTTTGGGTTTCGTCTCTCTAATTGCGGGAGGGATGGGGGCGGGGGGAGGGGCGTTATGGTTAAAGTCTTGACAACCACTGGAGGTGCCGCATGCGCTACAGCAGTACATTATGTATACGTCGATAGGGTTCCGCTTTCACCCATGTCGACTGACTCCTTTTTTCCTGGTAACCCATGTGCAGAAGCCCAATCAACACGCCTACACAAATGGCAAATAATGACCTGACCTTTATGAGCTGAAACGTCCGTGGCTTGGGCAATTACAAAAAAATGCAGCAGATACAGCTACATGCTGAACGCCACAGTGTCAAAATTCTATCCTTGCAAGAAACCCATGCTCGCTCCGAGCAATGTGAACGATTCACTAAACAGTGGGGTCCCCAGAGGCATTACACTAACTATTCTACTCAAAGCCGCGGCACTCACACTTTAATACACAGAAGCTTGAAATTTGTGTGTAACCACTCGCGTATAGACCCCCTTGGTAGATATGTATTAACCATCGGCACACTGCAACACCAGGAGGTAGCTATCCTGAACATCTACGGCCCGAATGTCGACGACCCCGACTTCTATCTACACCTAGCCTCGGTCCTGGAAAGCTTCCCCCTGATTCCGATTATATGGGGTGGTTATTTTAATACAATATTAGATGTCACTCTAGACAGGTTGGGCTTGTGACCTTGCCAACTCTCCATAGCGGCCTATACCATTCTCACAACGCTCCCTCGACTGGCACTAGTAGATGCCTGGCGGCTAATGTATCCCGATTCCCGCACGTATTCATTTTATTCCTCAGTCCATGACTCTCATTCTAGAATAGACAGATGGCTCATTACCGACATGCTAGTTAGGTCCCTGTCCCACCAGGCTATCCTCCCCAGAACATTATCAGACCATTCACCGGTACTTATTTCGCTGAACTGGGGTCCGGACGCCGATAGAACGAGACAATGGAGGATGAGCCCCCATGCGCTTCTTGATCAGGTTTTTGCTGCCGAACTTGAATCTTCCGTTGAAGAGTTCTTTGAGGTCAATACAGGCTCCGTGACAACGCAAGCCATTCTTTGGGAATCCTTTAAAGTATATACGAGGGGTATCGCCATTTCCAAGGGATGTGGCATTCTGAAAGGAATCCTTGCAGATAACTCTGTTAGTGAATCAACCCTAACCAACCTCGAGACCCAGTACGCTCAGGACCACTCCCCAACCACTCTTTCGGCGTTGGGCTCGGAACTGGATACGTTTCGCAGCCTTGCGGAATGAGAGATCAAATTCCTGGATTGCCCCCATTCGGTAAGGAAATATGGGGAGGGAGAGCGACCGGGCCGTATGCTGTCAAGGCTGCTCCGTCGCGAGTTCGGAGCCACCAATATTACGGCTATAGTGAGGTTTGACGGCTCACTGGTCACTTCCCCACAGGACATCAACTCTGAATTTCTATCGTTTTACACCTCCCTGTACTCGGAAGTAGACGTCCCCCCTATATCAGAAATCGACTCCTATCTGGACTGTCTTCCCCTCTCAGTCCTGTCCGATGATGCTGGCATCTCCTTGGAGAGGCCTGTCACTCCAGAGGAGCTCACTGAGGCCATTTTGTCGTTAGCATCTGGTAAGACCCCTGGCCCGGATGGGCTCCCAATGGAATTGTATAAGCAATACAAACACTCCTGGTCCCACACCTGCTTGCCCTATGGGAGAAGTTGTGCGAAAAGGGTATACTTCCCCCTTCCCTTTGGGAGGCATTGATAACAGTCCTCCTCAAACCTGGCAAGCCCCCTACCCAGTGCGGCTCAGACCGACCCCTCTCATTGATTAATAGTGATGTTAATATATACGCTAAACTGCTGGCCAACCGCTTAGTCCCACTCATGCCCCACATTATTCACCCTGACCAGGCAGGATTTGTCCCAGGAAGGTCCACATCCCTAAATTTAAGAAGGCTCTTTAATGTGATCAGCAGGGTCAACCCAACCACACAGGCGGTAGCAGCCACTCTAGACATGCAGAAGGCATTCGACTCGGTCTCGTGGAAATACCTCTGGCGAGTTCTCGAGAAATGTAAATTTGGCCCTAACTTCCGAATCTGGGTTAAGCTACTCTATACCGCCCCTTCGGCTAGAGTTCGCACAGAGGACAGGTGTTCCATCCCCTTCCAGATATCCAGAGGGACATGACAGGAATGCCCGTTTTCCCCGCTAATCTTCGCCATAGCCATTGAACCTTTCGCCAACATGATTCACCAGTCACACTCTCATAGGGGATTATGCACAGCGGGCCAATCCGATATAGTTTCCCTCTATGCTGATGACGCTCTCCTGTACATCCGCTCCCCGGAAACCAACCTTACCCCTATCCTTACGGACGTTGCCCGATTTGGAGACATTTCTGGACTGAAAGTAAACTGTTCCAAATCTATATTATTCCCACTTACAGACTCCACGCAACCCCCCCCCACCCCCTTGATTTAGGGGGATTCACCTGGTCTCAATATAGCATCACTTACCTGGGGGTGGTAGTCTCCCGGCACACGACGAAGCTGCACGAGGACAATTACCAGAACTATCTGGCGAACCTGGCCATAAAAACTTCCAGTTGGACTAGGCTCCCCATTTCACTAGCAGGTAGGATTGGAATACTTAAAATGGTAGTATTACCTCAACTCCTTTATCGTTTCACCAATTTGCCTATATGGCCAGGGGACACATACTTCAAATCACTACGTCATATCAGTAACACCTTCCTATGGCACTCAGGTGCAGTCCGCCTCAAACTCTCTACGCTGACCACCCCCAAGGAATTAGGTGGGCTTAACGCCACAGATTTTATTAAATACTGGGTGGTAGCTCAATCCCAATTTGCCTCTCATTAGTTTAATACCACCGACCCCCCCCCCCCACATGTCCGGTTGGAGAAACTGACAGTTTCTGACCGGGTGATTGGTTCCCTTATCCTTAAACCCACACCTCCCGAGCCTGACTCCGCAGACCCCGTGGCTAGCACATCCTTAGCATTAGCCAAACTCTGGGCTATGGTTGATAGACCACACCCATTCCACGTGGACCTACCACTATGGAACTTCTTCCCTGATGTCCCACCTATCCCACAATCTATCGTATCCCGCTGGGCTGACGCCGGCTTCCTGACACTCCGCGATACATATGAGCAGGGCAACTTTGTTGAGTGGTCTGAACTCCCTCCTTCCCTCAAGTGTCGGCCCACAGCGTGGCTACAATACTCCTCCCTCCGGAGGAATCTGAAATCCAGATACCCTGATTTCCCCACGCTACCGCCTGATGAACCCATAATTGCGGAACTCTGCTCTTACTACTCCTTCAAAGGAAAGGTGTCAAAACTCTACTCCCTATTGCAGACTAGAACACCCCCCGCCTTTACTAAGTTGAAACGCAGCTGGGAGGAGGATCTTGGGGTCGAGATCACTGATGAGAGGTTGTCCCGAATGTGTGCTCGCACCCACGATGTATCTTATAACTCGAAATTTAAGTCAATACAATTTAAGGTGCTGCACAGGTATCATCATACCCCTAAGAGACTACATCGTATGTTTAGCGACTCCTCTCCCAACTGCCCCAGGTGCGGCACTGATCAAGCATCTTACATCCATATGCTCTGGCACTGCCCTCACCTGACCCACTTCTGGACTGAGGGCTGCTCTACGGTATCAGACATATTGGAGCACACTATTGCCCCCACCCCACTGCACTGTCTCTTCCATGACTTCCCCCAGTTGTGGCGTGACTCGAAGAAACTGGCGGGTCTCTGTATGTTGCTAGCGGTCCACTGCATATTGTTATGTTGGCTCCGGCCCTGGGCACCTACCTACACACAGTGGCTTAGAACAATTACATGGGCACATGACACGGAAGAGGCCTGGAGCGCAATGCAGCACCCACATACAAGGCCAAGAGACATCTGCCAAAAGCTCCGGGAATACATGTCTGCCTTGTCTTCTCCTTCAAACTCTGCTCAGTCCTCTCCTGGTTGCCCTTAAAATGTGACTGCCCTGTGACCTGTGTCTCCTTTGATTCAAATACCACTGCTTTGCCTGTTACCTGATCCCCCTGACTCTCTACAGACAATTCAAGGTATACTGTTGAAGATATATGTTACTTGTTATCGCTGCTGGTGCTGTGTGGCCCCCTCTGTTTTCCCGGGTGTTGTCAAGTCAAATAAATAAAGTTTTTTAAAAAAAGAAGAAAGAAAATACTGTGAATTCCACTGATATTCAAACAAAGAGGCCTTACGATCTCAGGTCACAGCTGGCTGTGAGTCGCAAATATTTTGGAAGAAGCTACTACAAAAACAGCGGTCGCTGGAGGACATTTTGGCTTTGGCTAATATGGAAGCGGCGGTGGAGTCCCAGCTTGACAGTTTGGGAAAGATCACCATACAGCAAGAACCTGGGGAAACAGACGCCATTAACAAACTTTTTACTGCAACAAATCCACCAGGCAGACGATCTGAAGCCACGTATTTCCAGTGTGGGTACGAATATCCCCACACGGGCGAATGCCCTGCTCTGGGATAACAATGTGCCACATGCGGGAGAGATTACCACTTCTGGGCTGTCTGTAAAAATGCACCTGTCAGCACACCTAGCAGGCGACCCTTTCAAGAACGATGGAGAAGCACACGGGCAAGCCTGCCAGGCAACGAACATGACGGTGAACCCAGAAGTCAAAGGCGGGAAGAACAGGAACACCGAAACTCCTATACTCGAGATGACCGTTGGGCCTCTGACGGCTCCAGGTGCAGCGGCAGGAGAAGATTTGTCTGCTACATAGAGATGAGATCTCCATCGAGCAGCGATTCCCACAACCAGTCACCCAGCACTACTGGGTCATTCCCGTAAATATTCAGCGGCAAGTAGAGGAGGAGATAGACATACTCTTGCAACAGCAAGTGATCGAACAGTCACCACCCCCACACCGTGGGTCTCGCCCATCGTCCTGGTGCCCAAGAAGTCGCCGGACGGGTCCATAAGACTATGTGTAGACATGAGGAGACCCAATGAAGCGATTGAGCGCGAACGACACCAAGCACTGAGGGTCACCGACATGATACACTTGCTGCACAGAGCAAAGGTATTCTCCAAGCTGGACCTCACAAAAGGGTATCACCAGAACGAGATCGCACCCGAGTCTCGATACATCACCACGTTCGTGACACAGCGGGGGTTGTTTCAATAAAAACGACTCAGTTTTGGCATCTCATCGGCCGGCGTGATATTTCAGGAGGAGACTCATAAGGTCATACGACACGTACCCAACTGCCTCAACTATTCGGACAACGTCCTGGTGTTTGGGAAGTCCAAATAAGAATACGGCATGGCCCTGCACAGTGTGTGCTCCGCGCTCGAAGCCGCAGGCCTACCCTCAACAAATCCAAATGCGAGTTTGGCAAAGGCTCTCTTCGATTCTTCGGACACATCTTTTCAGAAAGAGGAATGCAGCCCTACCCTGACAAGGTGGCAGCACTCAGCACCGCACAACCTCCCCAAAACACGTCTGAACTGCATTCCTTGCTGGATCTGGCCAGCTATTGTTCCAGATACCTCAAGTACTATGACACAGTGAGCGACCCGCTTCGACTACTCACCCGTAAAGACCAACCTTTTCAATGGCCAAGAGACTGCCAGAGCACATTTGAAACGATTTGCAATGACATTGCCTGACCAGAGGACATGGCATACTTTGACGCAGAAAGAAAGACCAAGGTAATAGTTGAGGCCAGTCCCGTATGGCTTGGATTATCCTGACGCAGAGAGACCCTGCTGATCCCTCCAATGTATTCATAGTAGCCTATGCCAGCAGATGCATCACAGCTACGGAACAGGTGCACTCTCAGGCCAAGAAACAGTTGGGCAGTGGTGTGGGCCTGTGAGTGCTTCCACCTGTTCTTGTATGGGAAAGCATTCATGGTCATAACAGACCATCAGGCTCTCCTAACAATATATGGGGACCCAAAGGCCAGAATGCCTCCCAGGATAGCCAGATGGGGTTTGTGCCTGCAGGATTACAAGTTCGACATCAAACATTGCCCAGGCAAGGAAGAAAATCCAGTGGACTACCTATCCCGCTACCCGACATGCCCGACGCACAGGAGGCATTCATCGCAGATGCGTATATTAACTATGTCGTCCACCATCTACAGCCACTCCCAGTGGACTGGACCGACCTTACAGCCGCGTCTGAGCAAAACAAGGCCCTCACCATCGTGACCCACTGCATCAAGTCTGAAAGAATTGCCCATCTCAAACATCAAGCCAGATATTAGAGTGAGTCGGTACGGGACGACATTCGAGGCTTCGACCTGGTAAAGGATGAGCTATCCATCGTGGATGACACTATCGTCCTAAACGGCTGAAAAGTGATCATTCCAGAGGCACTACGAGAGAAGGTAGTCAGGCTGGCACACAAAGGTCACCGGGGGTGGTGTCAAGGAAGCGCCTCTTCCAACAAAAGGTGTGGTTCCCCAAACTGAATGCCATGGTGGAGGAAATTGTGGGTGGATGCCCAACATGCGCGCAGGTGGCTCAGCCTCCACAATCCCAACCCACTACAAATGTCGCCAGTCCCTGAAAATGTGTGGGAAGAATTAGCGGTGGACTTCTTCGGTCCCCTTTGCAAGGGCACATTTTTCGTGCTGATAGATGAACACTCCCATTTTCTGGACGCTCAGCTGCCTGAGAGCACGTCTGCCACATGCGTAATCCCGGTGCTGGATCGCATGTTGTCGTCCTATGGAGTCCCAAAAGTAATAAAAACAGAAAACGGCCTGCCATTCACTAGCCAGGATTTTCAAAACTTTGCAAGATACATGGGGTTCCAGCACAGGAAGATAACTCTGCGCTGGCCTAAAGCCAACGGTATAGTTGAGAGATTCATGGCAAGCATCAAAAGGACACTGCAGATAGCCACCATCCTCAACAAACCCTTTGAGCAAGCACTCTATCAGCTGCTGCGAGAATACCGACACACCGCGCACAGCACTTCTGGGGTTTGCCCCACGGACCTAGTGTTTCGCAGACCCGTCAAGACAAGGCTACCAGAAGACCCCACCGAGCCCTCGCCAACAGTGCTCAAACAGCAAGGGAGAGACATAGATCGGGAAGAGACAAGCAAGATGAAGGACCGAGCTGACACCAGATGGCGTGTCCAGGAATGTACCATTGAACCAGGAGATCGGGTACTGATACGCCAACCCAAGAGTCGGAAGGAAGACCCCTCTTTTGCACCGGAACACTTAATCGTGACCCACAAGAAGGGCACAATGATCACAGCCAGTGGGGACAGACGACCATCCATAATGAGGAACTCGTCACATTTCAAGAAGGTCATGGCCTCCCCTGCAATCGGGTGGGAGCAGACCCACGACAGTCCAGACTAGAGGCATTCAGATGAGTCCTACCTCGGGGACGTGGAACAGTCTGAAGAAGAGGTCGGTGTTGGGAGAGAGCTCTCGTCCCCGCCGATGATGCGCCCCTGCACAAGGCCTCAGAGATGTCGCATGAAGCCCCAGAGACTGATTGAGAAAATGGGCTGATAAACTGTGAGTAATCTGTCCTCCTTAAAAAAAAAAAAAAAAAAAAAAAGGGTGGGAGATGTCATGTCATTAGCACAACTGATAAGCCCTCCCACATCGTTATGTGGGACGGCCCGTGTTTGGGCTTTGACCCAGGGAAGTGACGCTGCGGTTCCGGAGGTGGGCGGTGAGGGAAGGCAGTTCCAGGTTGATTGTTAAACGAAGAAGACGTGTAAAACCAAGCTCCATGTCTGCTCCTTATTCTCACCGGAGGTGAGACAGCGTTTGCAGGAAGGACGCCGGGCAGTCCCCGGCTCCTTGGACCTTCACAGACATGAAGCTGGAAAGGGAGAAGGAGGCTGGAGAGAGAGCCAAAGGAGAGGAGTTTAGATAGAAGGGATAGAGAGGAGGCAGTGGTGAAGAATAAATTGCGCATCATCATCTAGGGGAATGGAGAGAGTAAGAAAGAGGGAGAGAGAGAGAGAAAGAGAGAGAGAGAGAGAGAGAGAGACATACAGGAAGCAGAGGAGAAGGAGGAGGAGGAGGAGGAGGAGGAGGAGAACGATCAGACTCTGTAAGATAACCAGAAAAGGGAACGGAGACAGAGGGGAGTGAAGGAGGATGGCAATGATCCAACAGGAGCCCAGACATTGTTCAATGGGTGTGAGAACAGACCAAAAAGAAATGCAGGCAATATAAGCTGGAGAGAATTGAAGTGAGGTTGGGAGGAGTGAGCATAAGGCGGAGCATCTAAGAGGTGTTAGTGAAGAAGAGAAGTCAGGAAATAGAAATCTCCTTAGGAAATAAATTGTGCCGGCTCATTGAGGCAAAAGAAGGTGGGGTTTTGAGGAACAGAGACAATCCCCCCACCTGACGGAAGACCAGAATATGTTGCCTGCCCCTGGTGAAAGATTTGGAGTTTGGCCAGATTACACTCTGACCGCTTCCATGTTTTTATGAAGGGCTAATTTGCAAGCCCACCGAGGCCTTCTGCCCCAGGCAAAAATTGTTCTAGATAACCATGATACACCAGGCCGAGAAGAAGCAGGCAATATCTAAAGAAACAAGAAATCAAGAGACTTTCTATTGCATGGAGAACATTTATTTGTACCCAGAAACGTTTGCTTATGTGGAAGCCTTCTTGTGTTTGTTGTCCTTTCTTTAGTTGGCCTCTTATAGTGATCCACAGTAAGTGGATTATTCTTAAATTGACTCATTGATTCTGCTTGCCTTCGGGACACAGTTCGGTGACAGTCCGAGAGCAGCAGGTGTGGGTAGGGTGGGGATGTGTTAGAGCTAAGGATGTGGTGATCCATGCATTGAGCAGCTCCCTTAATGTTAATGTGGTGGAACTGTTGCTAGCAAGAATACAGGTGCTTTGTGTTTCTGCTTTTTGGCTCAAATGTGTGTAGTGTAAGCATACCAATAATTTAAAAGGTGAATCTATTAGTTGGAGGGGGAGACATGGTTTGGATATATGATCCAGCAGAGTTAACGTCTGCTGTTGAGATGACAGTGAATGTGCCTGCTATGGAGCTCATGTTGCTCCGGGGTTTAACATTAATTAAAGGAGTACAAGCCTTGCGTAAGGCTTTTGCGCTTTTCATCCACGTCACGCCCCACTTTCATTAATTTGTATTTTGGAGGAGCGGATCCTAATTTATGATTCCGACGCCCCTTCCCCTCCGCCATACAAATACTCGAGCATTTGTGCCATCATGTATTTTCATGCTGGCGATTGCTATGGAGCCTGCTGGTGCATTGCACCAGCAAAAAGCAGACAGTCTCCATAGGAATCCGCTGTAAATGCCACCTGCCATGCGTATATGGCAGGCGGCATTTACTCACTTTGTATGACTGAGTGCAATAGGACGGTGCACAGCATGTACCCCGCTTTTTTACACTCCCCTTTTGCACCTCGCCATGCGAATGAGGACACAGCGGGGACCTGTTTACTTGAAAGTGTAAACCTAACAGGCCCCCACTGTATCTTTACGGAGACTTGCAAAAGGAGCTCCTATGTGTTCCCCGTTGGGATGAGGTGTTCTTACTACTGTGTGGTCCATTCTGTGATGATTGTGGTGTGGTTCAGTGTTCTTGATTTAAACTATGGGGGTCATTTTAAATGAAATGGTAATTGCACGCATGTGACGAGCAAGGCTTACACTTTTGTTGTACTGGTCCCCTGGATACAATTTAAATCACTCTCAAAGAGGAGTGTAAAAGTAAAGAGTAAAGCAAGGCAAAATCACCTTTACTCTTTACTTTTACTCTCCGCTTTGAGAGAAATAAAATATTGCCTTCAAATATTCTTATTCGTATTTTATACTGCCTGCTCATTAGCAGGTGTTTATTTTCAATTCAGTTGGAATCCATTCCTTTTACGCATGCATGAAAATCTCATCCAGGCATAACATGAAGTGCTCTGCTGAGACCGACGAGGAAAGCAAAGCGGAGGTGTTCCCTCTGCTTTGCTGCCTTTCTACATCTTAGAGCAACTGGAAAATTAGTTGAGCAGAAATGAAAGCATAAAGCTATTTTCTGCTTTCATTTTCTGCACCAGACTCCACATTCCCCCCATTCTGTGCAGTTGTATTTCATGCGTTTTGTTTGTGAGGTTGGAGCTATGATGTTTGGTCCACGTTTGTGATGGATATTCTGTTTCTCTTTTAATATTTCTTTTTTATTTACATTGCAACAGAATGTATTTCTGTTTCACAATTCTGTTGTTAAAGTCTAAGGGGTCTGGCCTTTGGGATTTTCGTATCTGTGATGGCTTGTCTGAATGATTCCGGTGGCTCCTAGTGCCACTGCTACCAAGCCTGAGATGCTCGTGTGAAGTGTTAGAACTTGCTTGTAGTGTCCAATGTATGCTGTGGCATGTCCAATATATGCCAATATGTCACTGTAGTAACACACGTTCATCCAGGCTTTGTTCACCAAATGCCAGTTGTGTCACTGAACAACATTTACCTGCTGGCTGTGTCCAACATACGCCAGTTCTGACGCTGTAAAACATCTTAACTCTGGTTGTGCCAATGTACCCTTTAAGCACATTATATCGACAGTCCAAAGTATATGCCAATATGTCCTTTCATAAATACTTTGCTTTGACTAAAGTCCCCCCTCAACAGAACACCACCCTTTCCCCCGTGCACTGCCCTAGCCCTTCTTTCCTGGCTGACAGGGATCGCCCCTCTTATCCCCCAACACATACAAATACACACAAACATACAAGTGTGCACACACCACATATGCACACGCATACGTGTAAGTGGGTACACATTCATACAAATGCAGATGTGCACACAGCTAGTTTTACACTTAAGGGGAAAGATTATTGACCTTCGCGCAGCCAATAGAAGGACACAAGAAGAGCATCTAAATAGATCCCCCCTCCCTCATATCCTGCTGTTGGACTTGCTCCCTTTCTCCTATTACTGTCTGCAGGGACAGCAGCGCTCCAGGTCTCCATCTGGGACAGTGCCCCAAATGAAGGCCTGCAGGGTCCCTGTCCCTGCAGGCCGTAGGGTTATTCTGTCATTGAGAACGCTCCTGTTGTATGACAGAACATGTGCCGGCCTATGCATAATGGTAGGAGCTGCTGCTGCACCACCACACCGTTATATGCACATATCGGCCGCCACTGGGCCTAGTGAGAAATTACCTTTGACGTTGCAACCCATTATTCACGAGCTGTTTCTAGGAACCCAGTTGAGCGCTGCACCAGTAAAGGGCAGGAGCGGGGTCACAGTATCCACAATGGGATACTGCCTGAGATTCTTGGGTAGATGACTTTCGTCTGAAGGTGACATGCCTCCATCTGTGTCATTCAGGGACAACAGGGACCCAGTAGAACATAGTAAACGTGTTTGCACGCATTTACCATCACACAATAAAGTGGTTTATAAAGCATTTTTTTTAACTCTAGTTTGCGAGGGCAGCTCAACAGGGCAATCATACATTCTTTAAACCTAGTTCTTCCTTCCCCTATCAGTAACTAGATTCCCGTCCCCTTCTCCCAATCTCTCGCCAAGTGCCAGAAAGCTATGCCGTGAGACCCATGATCAGAGTAAAGGGGGGAGGGTGCTGGGGGGATATGGTTACAGCTTGCAGTGTCAAAGAGGTGGTTCGCTTTTGTGACAGAACCTCTGCTTGCTCCTTTTGCTTTAAGCACATTATGCACCCAGTCAAAAATAAATGCCAGCATTGCTATGTAACACATGTTCTTGCTGCTGTATGTCCAAATATGTGCCAGGATTGCCTTTGATAAATATATTGCATTGCTCAAAGTCCTCTCCCTGTGTGCAACAGTAGCAGATTACATCTCCCATCCCCCATACACTGGCCCTACACCCTGCTTCCCTGATACACTGGGCGGGATGCCCCTTTCCCGTAACGCACACAAATGCTGCAGTACCTGGCTAACTGCTCACATACAAGCTGCAGACCCTCTGCAGGTCGGCACCACTATGCCCCCACTCTCACCCGCCGCCCTGCGCGGATGCATTTCCGGGCAGGCAAGAGCTCCTTGCGCCCCTTATACTCACTGTCCCTTCTAGTACTCTCAGTAAGGAAACCTAGCAGCCACACGGGTTGGACTCCGAGGTAGAGAATTCCAACAGCAAAGCTTTCAGAGAGGGTGTCTCCATATTCCTGCACTCCACTAGAGCACAATATAAAAAGGCCAGTGCACACTGAATAAGACTTTCTCCTTGTTATATCCCCAGGCAAGTGGTCTGAGGCACAGTCCACAATGTTGTGATTTACAGGGAAGCTCTGTTCCAGAATAGTCTTTCTCCCCTGCCCAGTCAGGAGAAATTACACATTTATATTGCTTGTCATTACTCTAATTGCACACTTATATTTTTACAAGCTTTGTAGAAACACATATCTGTATAAGGCGTATGTGTCACAGCCACTTAGACTAAGAACCCAAGGGAATGCCTTGTACATATCATTTCTTAATACATTATTGAATCCATGTGTCAACAGTGGTCCTTGCTACTGTGCCTGTGCGGGTGCACAAAGGCGAACCTCGTGCACTGTACTTCTCATGTATTAAAGGACTTGCACTCGACAGCTACATACGACTTATACCGACAGGGAAACAAACTTACTCTGGTAACTCCATGAACTGACTTACAGATGTCCCTTAATGAACTACTGATCAGATGTTCTCTTTTGCCGCAGACGAACAAGAAAGACACAGTCAACAAGAAACGTTCAGCCTCTGCCCTACTAGGGGAGTGCTCGAGGCACACGTAGCCCACGTTTCGGCGAGCAAAGAAGCTCTACTGATCAGTTTCACGGCAAGGTAATGTATTACTCTCAAACAATGCGCCTGTGTACTTGCTTGTGTAGCATCGCTCTTGAAACACTTGTGTATAGGCGCGTTACAAAGGCCTTATCTTATCATATATCATATATATCCTTCAAGCTTTAGAAGTCTTTTGGCATTTCCCATACAATTGACTTCATTACGTGGGAATACCGTATAAAATGGTGTTATAATTAATTCAGCACGGTCTGCCTATTGATAGTGTCACTTCAAATATCACGCACGTGTTCGATACTGTCGACCCACAGGCAAACGAGCATTGGCCAAGCCAATAGTTCCATCTGTACAGGCATTGCTTAAGCACGAGTCGGGCATGGGCACCATATGCCCAGGCTTTGACCCCATTTCTCAACTATGGTTATATTATGCCCATGGAGTGCAAATGTGTGTCACACATTGCCATCATACAGAGAAGGAATTGCACATTACAAGAATCAGCCTAGATGTCAAGGTACCTACATCATGCTAGGTACTCACATAATGCACCTTTTATTTCCATATAATTGCCAATTGCTCACATCATATGCTATTTATTGCATGCGAGGTGCTCCATTCAAATGGTAGATAATCTCATCATGTCCCCCTATGCCACGTAATGTCTTCATATTCTGCAAAGTTGGCCACATGTCAAGCCTGCTTGGATCTACTTTTTAGGCTTCAGAGGTTGGCAAAATACATACCATTGGGAGGGTCCATAACTGGGTATTAAAGAATTTAGAGTAGCACACAGAAAGAAGCGTGCTCACACTGCATCCCGTACTCGGGGCACTCGTTACCTCATACATGCAAACAAACATCCTGAACAGCATGCCATGGGGATAGGAAAGATAGACACATTACAAAAGAATTAATTGTGGCATAATGAAATCAAGGGCCACTTTATGTGCTATCGTCAAATATTTCTACACTGTGCACAAGATTTTAGGCTCAAGGATTTTGTCAAGTGACCACGGACACAGAGATGGAATGTCTTGTGATGATCGGAACAGAGATAATGGCAGGAAAAAACATGCTATAACTGCAACTTGCGAAAAGCAAAATACATAGTTCGAAATGGATGCTTATTCTACTCTAAATGCTTTTGGAGATTTTTGTCTTCATTGTGAATTTGAGGTGTTTAAGAACAGACTAAATCAGTGACTCACCCCCTGAACTGTGCCTGAAATAAACATTTAATGAGTCTATCAATTATTGCATAGAATTCCAGAAAGACACATTATTTGTTATTCCTATTCTTTCTTATTTAGGGTAATTGCTCAAAGTGTTACACTTGTGGAACCCCATGTTATTTTTAAAAGGCCTGAACAAGAAAGCCAGCCACTCCAGAAACAAAGAGCCACATAGCGCTGGCCACAGCCCAGGAGCTTCAATTAAAAAACAAAAAAAGATGTAGTAATTTTGTTAAGGGGTAGGAAGGGAGACCTCGGGGGTCGCACACCCCGATTGACATCCCTGCAGTTTCTGCTGTGATCTATGAGTTCCCAGGGTGCACAGACATTATTTGGATCCCTCAGAAGTAGTGTGGTCCTTATTTAGGAGTCAGATCATGCATACATTTGGAGATTGGTGCAGGAGCTCCAAGTCTCAGCTGCTCATCACTGCATCGCTGGCCACGCCCCCACTCCAGGGCTTATATTTGACCAGGACCTATCCTTGCAACCTCATACCAACTAGGTGATAAGAGTGTGAAAGATATGCAGAGTTTAATAATCATTTGCAGATGGTGGACTCCCAATCCCATACATCTCAGGCAGTTATAGCCCCACTTATATCTTGCTTTGACTATGCAAACCCTATCTGCTTTGCCACCCCCTAGTTTTTCTAAAAAGACTTAAATGACTGCAAAACGCCACATCCAGTCTTGCAAAGACTTCATGCAGGGTACAAATGTCCCCAGTAAATAAATGTACCCTGTATGGCACACAGGGATTTTTACAGTTCTTGCCTATCATTTCTTGTTTCTTGTCTTCTGACTTATCAGCCCAATATACTGCTAAGATCTGCTTCAGCTAACTTAATGAGGATTCCTTGCATTAACAAAAGACATTCTTTTTGGTGCCAAGGTTGTGGCATATACTTCTAGCCCACACCAGATATATTCCGGTTCACCTACATTTTGCTAACAGCTAAAAAACAGACTTTTTTAAGACTTCTCATTCCTAACATCGGTAACCCCCTTCTAGCGCCATAAAGCCATTTTGGCAATTGGTGAGCTTCACAAATTGTAATAACATAACACTGCAATGTTCAGCGAGGTGGTCAGAATTCCCATTACTCACTTATGCCCCTTTAACCTGTTTCACCTCTTAGAGGTGTAGTGCGCTGAATAGAACCTGGTTGAGTAGAAAGAAATTAATCATGGAGATGAAACCACTGGGAATTCAGGATGCATCCTCAGAAGTCCTGAGAAACATTGATTCCAAGAGAAACTGGCAGCAGTTGCATCATGGCTAAGAAGAAACTATAGAAGCTAGTGATGCCGAGGGATAGTACAGGAAATCGTGAAGATCATTTTTTTTTTGGGTTGGAAGAAAGACTTCGGGAGCAGAGAACCTCACCTCAGGAAAGGCAGAGAAGTGCTATCCTGACAGTCTGAGTTGTATCTTAAGATCTCGTAAGTGTTGACTAGAGGGGGAAGGAACATCAGCCTGTAGAGATGGAAGCCCCAAATTCAGGAGAATCCTTGCTTCCATATCAAGTTGTATCAATTTCAATTGTTTTTCTCTCACCCTTCCAAAACCCACTGTTATTTTTAAGTTCGGTGACGAGTTCAGTCTACCGCAGTTCTTGCTGAGCGTGGCTGATGTGAGGAGCTGCTGCAACAGACTCCTGTTTTTGCTACTGCCACTTTAATTCCTGGGCCGGCCTACATATACTACACTGGAGCGCGGAGCGCGGCGCGGAGTTCGGTGACGAGTTCTACCGCAGTCCACCACGCGTCCGCCGCCGCTGCGCCGCAGCTCTTCTGCACTATTTGCCTGGTTCATTGGCTTACATCTTGCAACAAACCAAGCGCTGGAAGCCTCGTGCAGTATGGTGACGGCAAAGGAGGGCCCGCAGACCCGGCACAAATCCTTGCTGTCCTGGAGAAAAGTGCCGCAGAGTCTCCTGAAGCCCTATCGTTTTGGCTGAGTTAAATGTCCCGAATGCACTGAGATTGACTTAGAATGCGACTTGGAGGCTGTCAGTCGCTTGAAGAAAGGCTTAGTGCCTTCGTTAGCCGCCTTGTCGCTAACATTTCTGGGGCCCCCCCCGAAGGGTGGAAGACTGTGAAGACTGTCCTATCAGAAAAATTACGCAATGGTTAAGTCCAGACATTTAGCCAGTCGAGCTGGCCCCGTCATTCTCTCCTTCTGTGTATGTAGATGCCAGCGAAGTCGCGCAGACATCCCCCTTCGAATTGACTGATTCTGATCTGCTGGCAATCAACTTGCCTAACGTCCTGACACAGGATAAGGATTTATTACAGTCACCCTTGATTGATATTCAAAGCGCAGGAAAGTCGTGTGCTTTTCCGTACCTTTTACCATCGGATGGGAGGTAGGAGGTGCATGGCGCCAATAAAGTTGGAAGTGGTGAGATCCCTACAGATATAAAATCTGGGGAGGGTGGGCTCTCCGATCCTTCGTTATCAACGGATCAAGTTTCCACTGACCTTTCAGCACGTGAAGCACGGCTGACAGCTCGCTTGAAAGCAGATTTTCTATCCACCTATGAACGCCTGAATGCCAGTTTTTTACAAAACCAAACTGTGCAAAAAAACAAGTTGGAAGCAAAGAGAAATAGTCGTTCAGTGAGCTTATCCCACAATTCCACCAACTTATCTGAAACCTCGACGTTGTCTTGTACACGCAATCCTTGCCAGCAAACATTTTGTGAAAGCGTCGAGTGTTCAGGCATCAACGAAGTTGAGACAAGAGCCTTAATGAGTAACCCTAATTTGGATGGCTTGTTAAACGAAAATACTGTTTCGCCCAGATCGGCAAAGGTGGCCTCTGAGTCAGCTATGGCCGACTTACCATCTAAAAGTTCCATCTCAACAGCTGCAGGCATCCAAATTCATAACAATGAATTGGCTGCAACATCAATTGCCCTACTCCCATTCATGAAATTTTACAAATCCTTACACGATGCGGTAAGCAACCAAACATCTCTGCTGGCATCTGTTAATGCCAAGATCTCTAGACTCGAAATCTTTTCACAAATGATCGCCACAAGACTTGATAATGAAGCCGAAACATCCTTAAAATGGCAAAACAGACTATGTGACCTTGCCCGACAGTCAAACAGTGATAAATCAGCCTTAACGGATGCAGTAATTGAGTGTATAAAGTGGATGCGCCACAACATATCCACAATAAAGAAACCAGGAAGTGACGGGCTATATGCCCCGCCCAGTCAAACACCTTTAGCAGAAGAAAAAAGCTTAGAGTCTGGCCAGGCCTCCCAAAATTGCATTGAGATCTCAGGTGGGCCTGCCCGTAGTGCGGCCGCAGGGTGTCCAAATCACGAAATAATGGCACAAGAAAAGAGCCTCCCCATTCTGCAGGAAATGTGTTTGTCAGTGAGACACACTAGTGAATGCCAACCTTCATCGAAGATAATAAATTCCACCCCTCAGCTGGTACCCGCTGACAAAACTCGCAATGGAGCTGTTTTGCCTGCCTTGTTAGTAGCGGGTCAACCTTCGGAGAAAGGGGTGGCTGAAGTAGATCTAGGAAACTTAACTGAGAAACTCTCTTTTGGGATCTTTCATAAGCCATCAACGTTGGAGAAAGAGAGTGAAAAGCAACCTCAGAAACAGAAGACCTGTGATCCAAAACCTTCTCAGAAAAGCTCAATTCAGAAACAAGTAGCCAAACGTGCCCGATCAACGTGCAAGAAAAAATGTATACAGAATCTTCCATCTCTGCCCCCCCCCTTCTATGTTTAATCGGCCGACAAAAGTATTGGAGGACAAACAGAGATCTAAACTTAAACCAGAGAAAAAGTTGCCAGTCCAACCCTGTGCCAAAAGAACAAGAGAAGCCTTAGACAGTGACAATGGCGCTTATCCTGATGCCTCATTAGAGCTATGTGAGTACTCAACGTACTCAATCGACGATGATGACATTGACGAGGGAGATGAACCTGCGGCTGAGATCAATCCGGCACCAGCCAAAAAAGGTAATGCAATTAAGCCGCGGCTGGGAGACCCAACTGACACCCCAGCCCTAAATGGCGAGCAAGTAAATAAAAGAAATTTACGAATGTTTCCACTACCGACTACTAACAAGGATGATCAAGGGTTGAACCAAAATAAGGGAGTGACGGCTGAACAACTAAATCCCTTGTGCGGAAAATTAAATCCGAAATTAACAAGAGCACAAGCCGAAAAATATGACAGAAGTGTAAACATGCCTAGTAAGAAACGAAATGAAGGAACGAATAAAGGTCCATGGAAAATTCAAATTAAAAATGCCCTGCCAGAACAAAAAGAAGTAAACCTGAATCGAAGGAATATTCTAAAACTATTGCAATGTATTCCAACACTGCGTGCAACTAAATCCGAAGAAATAGCAGTAGTTGAATATATGTCTGAGGATTATTTGGACTGGGTAATTCTACACCTAAATTCTAGATCTCTCAGGTCGGCCACGTTGGAAGCTGCTGACGAATTCCTGTTCTTTGGTTTTGAAGTATTAAGTGAGGAAGTTTGCGACAGAGAAAATACACATTCGTCGCCAGTGGAGCAAACCGAAAACGAAAAAAGAAGGAAAGAATTGTGGGCTCACATGAGCATTAAGCGTACGCCATGCTCAAAGGTTCTAAAACAAAAGGGCCAATAGCTAAGAGCGGATATCATCGAAGGCAACCACCAGCTATTATCCTGGAATACTCGAGGCTTTACACATCTCTTTGATGATAAATGGCAATTTACGGAGCAACCATCAATCATATGCTTGCAAGAAACCTGGAGGCGTGATTGCCCGGTGTGTGATGGGTATACAGTTTTCCTAAATCCTGCTAGAAAGAATCTCTTTGGTCGACCCTTTTCTGGCTTGGTTACCATGATTAAAAAATAATATTGATTGGAAGATTGTATCATCAAAAAACCTTAATATGTTTGTGCAAGTAGCCTCAATCCAAAACTCTCAGACATCTTTCCCACGCAGTCAAGTGATACTGATTGTCAACATTTACTGGAATACTGCAATGATTTCACAATCAACTTTCATTGGAGCAGTAATGTAGGCTGTCGATGAATGTTTACTATCCTTCGAAGATCCTGCAATTATAATATGTGGAGATTTTAACTATGCCTGGCTAAATAGTCCATTGACAAAATGTATAACATCTGGACAAAAGATCAACGCTAGAATGCAGGATCGTGGTGACCGATGGCTAAACGAGATGGCACTAAGAGAGTGCTCAATGCTGAATGGATCCACCCGGAGGGATATTCCCCCAAGCTTTACCTGGAAGCGAGCCGAGAGTAAGAAGACGCTCGACTATATCTGGGTGTCCAGGAATTTCTTACCCCAAGTCATATCGCTTGAAGTAAACAAGACGGACAAGAGCGACCATGACGCAATGCTGCTAAATTGGTTGAAAGTTCCAAAAATTGCATCATTCAAGTATTACGAGAGCGTTACTATAAATAATGGAGCAAATAGATTGCGATTGAGTGCACCCCAGTTGCTAATGTTGAAAAGTAACCTAGAAAATGCAAATTCAGCAATCTCAAGGATAAACTACCCATTGTTACTGCACCATTTTAAAGTGAGGAACAAAACACATAAGGGTTTTGATACTGAAGTAAAACATCCCTTCAATGCAACAATAAGTAGCGAAAAGAAAAAACTTCGAGCCGATATAAGGCTTTTGAAAAAAGATCACTCAGGATGCGTCATCATGCAAATAAAAACAAGACGACAGCGCTACCGGAATTGGATCAAATCTTTCAATGTGACTCGTGCGCAGAACCAAGTAGAACAGATGTTAAAACTCATTATACAAAAAGACAGCAGACATATTTGGGAGATTATCAACACTGGCAGTTTGAATCACACATACTCAATGTCAAATGGAGTGAATGGAGCTAGTTGGGTCGCTCATTTTACGCAAGTATTCGATGACGACAATTGTATTGAGGTTCCATCATTATACCTAACCACTGCAAAATGGAATGTGGCAGATTCCGTAGAAGACATTGAATAGACAATCCAGAAGTTAAAGTCTTCCAGGGCGGCAGGTCCCGACGGAATATCTAACGTGATGCTGAAAACTCATAAAACTCTGTGGGCCAACTTGATGTGTACACTCTTCGATAGAATTGCATCTGAAAAAGTCCTAGCGGATTCGTGGCTAAGGGCAGTTGTGGTGCCAATATTCAAAAAGGGTAATCGGGACGATCCCAACAACTATCGCCCGATCGAGACCTTGCCAATTTTGGATACAATTGGCAAGGTCTTTGGCTCTTTTCTTCAAAAACGCCTGGCACTTTGGGCGAATGAGGTCGCTGTGGTTGATCCTCGTCAAACAGGATTTACCAAAGGAGTCGGAGTCGAGTTAAATCTGGTCCTTCTAAACTGCTTGAAATTAGAGTCCCTGATGCGGAAGAGAAAGTTATACATTGCCTTCATAGGCTTGAGCCAGGCATTTGACAGGATAAACCGAAACCTTTTATGGAAAAAACTAAACGACTGGAACTGTCCAAGTGATCTGTTGGCGCCCCTGATTGCTCTTTACTCAAATATATCCAATAGAGTAAGGTTAAATGAGCCAGGTGAAATTCATACAAAAAGAGGTGTGAAGCAAGGTTGTCCCCTTGCAGCGCAATTATTTAAACTCTTCATCTCAGACTTACCACTGGCTTTAAAAGACCTAAGGGTCTTCCCCCCGGCAGCAAACGGGCAGAAAATAAGTTGGGTCATCTACGCTGACGGCATCGTGCTCATGGACTCTACGCCAATTGGTCTACAGCGACTGCTAAATGCATTTAAAGACTATTACTTGCAAAATGATCTACGAATAAACTCCAAAACGTCTAAGATCATTGTCGTTGGCCAAGGACCGCAAAAAAAGTCAAGGAATTTCCAGTGGAAGTTAATGGAAGAACACCTTGAAATATCAAATAGCATCAGATACCTAGGTGTTGTATTCAACAATTCCTCCATTTGTGAGTGGGACTGGACGCAAGATCTATTGGCCCGGATGCAAATGTTTGCACTACAGGGAGCAAAATTGCATGCGGCATACAGAAAGTTTTCCTTCAAGCCAATTCTAACATTTTACCTTCAAAAGGTGGTACCCGCGATAACCTTTGGGAGCGAATCAGGCTGGAATATCCCACAAAACGTGTGGAACAAGCTTGAAGGGAAATTCTGGCGTAAAGTGCTAAGATTACCGAACAACTCTTCAGTTGCTGCAATCCGATACGAACTGTGTATTGAGTCGCTCTATGGATCGGTTCTGTGGAAATCAATCTCCGCATTTAGGAAAATGCAGTTGGAGCCTTCAGCGAAACCATATGAAATAATACACACAGTCTCTGAGCACCCTTCTGCCTTCTTATTGAATGAGTGGAGAGAAAAGTTACATCTTGTTTTGCATAACGCTGATGTGTCTCTTGAGACAGTAATGATGCGTCTGCAGATTGCAAAAAAGAAAATTCGTCAACAAAATTCGATAACAAATGAAGAAATTCGAAACAATCTGGCTTCTTCCCTAGATCTTGGATGTGCCATAAATAAACTCGATGCTCTGCCAAAGTACTTGGATAGATTTCCGTCAAGTTACCACAGGAACATGTTCCTACGTTTAAGGCTCAATCTCTACAAAACCAAAGAGACACAAGTACTGAGGCGTGATCCACTTGTACAGGATGCCTCATGTCGATTCTGCAGTCAAGCAACAGAATCTGTGCAGCACCTAATTATTGAATGTGATGCGATTAAAGCTCAGAGATCCCTACATCTAGCACATTTTGCTCCCTTATCGGGAAACGTGGATGCTTGGTGATGCTATCTGATTGGAGGCTTTAATACTCAATTAACCTGTGCAACTATAAATTTCATGGACGCTTTGAGGATAAACAACACAGAGTGACAGGCACGAGATTCTGAGATTCTTTCGACTTTTGTGATGAACTGTAACTTAAAGTTTTTTCTTTCTTTTGTATCAAACTGATGTTACATTAAAAATATTTAAAAAAATAAATAAATACTGTGAATAAATGAGACTTGCAGAAATTCGAACTGATGCCATGAGTGCTTTGTGACAGTAATTTAAATCATGTTCTGGAAATGCCCTAAGATCATAGAATCTTTGGAGGGCACATTAAAGAATGGGAATTAGCAGGTACCTCGTTCTTCAGATTCATGTTATGTATCATATTAGGACTGATTTACAAAGGTTTCTTCCCTGTTCACTCTAAAAAAGGAAAAATAATGTGGTGGCAGCAAAACAATGCTTATAAACAAACTGAGGGAAAACATTAATAACATCGGCATATGGACCAGAATTGTAAAATGGGGTTCTCTGAACCGGAAATTTGGGCCTGGTTTATCAATAAGGGATAACCTAGAAAATTGCACGATACAACACTCCTGTAATCCACTTTGTCACAGTATTCTCCCAACAAATTCTAAAACATCATAGAATAAATTAATAAGTGTGTGTTACTTTTTATTTATGCAAACAGCTCATAAGAGGTATTTTAAAGGTTGGTGGGGAAGCAAAATATAAAAATCAAAAAAAGATACCAGCAATTCTGCACTGTTAGTACCACCTGTAACCAATTATGTATGTGGATTAAATCAACAGTAGATCAGGCTATTCTGATAATTGAACATCCTAATTTAATTAGCCATTCATAGCAATATATGCTGATCTGTCCCAGATATGAGGTAATAGGATGACAATTATTTGTATATATAATGACAATTTATTATTCAAAATCAAGTCATAAAAATACAGTTAAAACACAATCGATAATTCATTTTAAGTGACCAAAGTGACTAGTACTTTTTAACAACAATATAATACATATATTTTAAATAAATAGAGCAGTAAGGTTTCTTTCAGAGAGAAGTTCTGGTGAAAATCAGTTAATTCACCAGAACGTTAATAGCAGAATAAATAGGTACTTAAAAATACATGTATGTGCTTTACTAAAAACAAGTATGTACTTTATTGAAACAAACAAATTGTGAAATAGTAGCCTATTTCAAGGCCACTGAACAATATTAAAAAATTAGTACCAATTGTTATTTAATGCAGTATGTATTCAAAAACGCTTTTTATGTACATCCTTTTCCATGGGCTTAAACAAATTGAGCCTGTCTCCTCCTAGACCTACCTCTTCTCTTACTATGAAAAATCATATTATCCAAATCCATTGAATTACAAAAAACATGTGATTTCATCATTTCACATATTCAAGTAACATGGAACACATCTGAATTATTTCATAGCCCTCTTTTAGGATTCCCCCAGGATTACCAATTTAGACTCAACATGTTTTGTTCCTATTCGACTATTGGACCCATGTAAGGGTTGTGTTTTTTGTTTGTTTCTTTGACAAGGGTAATATTGTAACTGATGGGTGCAGAAGAATAAAATAAGAAAACTGTGTATAACTTAGTTCCTTCTATGCATTATTTTGCGATATCAGTTTAACACTGATTTGTATTAACTTTTGAAACACTAGGGGCCTCATTATAGGCTTGGTTGTGCGGTAAAAAAAAGTGGCTGTAATTCACCTACCACCACTTTCTCTGGCGGTAACTGCTTTCCACTTTTTCCACACTACAGATTCCGGTTTTGGTCTTGAAGTGGATGACTTCCCTCCAGCAAAATGCTGGAGGTGGCTCCTCCACTTTAATGCCACAATCGGCAGAATTAATGCAGCATGGCATTAAGAGGAACCGATTTTGGTGGTAAATCAGAGATTTTACAGGCAACGTACTGCCTAACTTGGAATTAAGTCCTTGATTCCTTATATTTTTCTCTTAAAAATCCTTCTGAATTTTGACCTTGGCCTGTGTTAGGCACACTAAGATGGCATCCGTCATTTAATCCATAGAAATATACAAATGTGATCACCTTAGATGTGCCTAGACAACCCGCCTCTTGTCTTTGATGCCTAAAAGGGAGTCTTAAACTCATTCTCTAACTGTTTATCCACACCTAATGGGGTACCAGTAGGCCTGGATTCTACACGTTATTCTGATTGTTGCTAGAGTAACTTATTCCATATACCAAATGAAGCATGGTCAGATTGTAAATTAATTATCTTTCTTTAGAGCATGATTTTCTTCGGGCGTGTCCCATCAATGTACTCATGGTCATTTTTCCACTTTCGCTGGAGAAAGGAACTGGCAGCAGGAGTAACGATCTGTATTAGAGGGGAAGATGAGAAAAGAATGGGGAATCACTCGCTAGATGGTTATTTTATTCTTCACTTGTCCCTTAAATGCTTTGTTGTTAAACTTGCCTGTCTTCTACTGTGTGATCTGCAGCGAGTGGCAGGAAATGTATCAACTCTTCACATTCCATTAATGAGCCGTCATATGAATTCATTTTGCGAGGCCACTGGGAGGTTGTTCCTCTGCCCGCTTGGTCCTGCTTTGTTTTTCTCTTTGTTCATTCACTTTCCCTGCATGTCGACCATCTTTCTGTGGTGTTGCGGGGATGAAGCGCAATATTATTTCCGTATTCTGTCAATGTTATTCTTTAAAATGAATGCTTCATCTTTTTTGGGTGGCACCTTTCCTATGTGCTCTTTCTTTTCAAATTAAATTCTTACATTTGTAAAATCCATTTCCTAAGTTGATCTGTAATTTGGCTGCAATACATGCTCATTCGTGACTATTAATACAGTGTTATTTGCTCACAAAAACATGGTGCTTGAAAAAAGCATTAAGCAATGGCTTATTAAAACAATGTAATTGCTTTCCAATTAGTACCTCAACTTTATCTAAATTGGTGCTTTATAACTGCCCCAAATTAGGTAATTTAGTACGTCACAGTCAGGAGTGTCAGTCAGTCAAAAATGCAATGCATTTGGAACTAGTGTTTCGAGACTCTGACTACTGCCCACACCAAGAAACATAGCTGAACTAACAACACTGGTTGAAAAGTTCAAAGCACATACTTCCCATGTATTTGCTTTAATTACACTACAAAGTTCTTGAACCATCTCCTTCTTCAAGATTCTGATTAACCAACATTCCCACTTTCCCAGGCTCTAACGGGCTTGCCTAAGCAACGGTGGAGGCAAGAGTGATCGATGGTAGCCACATATTTAGCCCTATCATATGTCTCTGCATTTTATATATCAATCACTGTCCAAGTACACTTTACTTCCTATTTTACACAGCACGGGTCATTCTAAAGTGTTTTCCTCATGTCCAAAGCCCTTCAAATGTGGCACAAGTGGGGGGCGATTCTAAACTTGTCAGGACAAAACATCTATATTCTGTGATCCTAATTCCTACTGCTCAATAATTTTACTGTACATCACATGAGATGTTTTGCAAATTGTGTATGACTGCTGTTGCCGCCATCTGGATAATGCACTATCCACCTCTGTGTCTTGTGGAGACACATACCACTCATTAAAAACATAGATAGTTCCCTCTTACCTTTGCCCCGCCTCCGCCCCCCAAATGTTATTTAATGTAGGCTGTGTTTCCTGGTTGACTTCATCTATGTCTATGTATACCAACCAGTAGAGAATACACATCTTTTTTGCAGAAAAACTTTGGCTTTTGAAGATTTAAAGGACATTTTTGCAATAAATGTCAATGCGTTACAACTGCATTTTTAGAAAGAACATGCTCAAAAATCAAAACAATTTTTCTGTGGCTAGCTCTGATGTCCTTCTGGAAGGGCTTCCCTATGTTTTTTTCCTGCATGTTAGCAGTCCTGTTTTATAAATGTTTTGGGGTAGCCCTTCATCCTGAGCTTTTGCAGTCAAATTCTGTACCTCTTTATCTTTCATTATCTTTTCAGTCTGTGCTATTTCTCTTGAGTATGAACTGTACAAAAGGCAGGTTATCTTTAAAAGACTTC
The DNA here is from genome assembly GCF_040938575.1 of Ambystoma mexicanum. NCBI lineage: Eukaryota > Metazoa > Chordata > Amphibia > Caudata > Ambystomatidae > Ambystoma > Ambystoma mexicanum. Next base: position 539,235,827 of record NC_090924.1, on the reverse strand, counting down.
CAATGGAACATATTAGATCTTAATAACAAGTTACTTAACTGTGGGTTTTCTGTATGGAGATACCTTGAGGCCTCCATCAGCGGATTGTATCGTCCCATCTAGGAAACGAATCTGGGTGTGATCCAAAAGGTGAATCAAGGTTGCCGATTCTTTTTAATGAGTCTTGCACACAAGAAGCCTCTTCCGCACCTCCCTTCTAGACGATCAAAAGGTGGACTATGAAACGCTGCCATGAAGCAATGTCATGTTTGTAAATATTGTCTATTGAACAGATGAAGAGTTCTTCAAAAACATCTACATTGTAATGTATGGTATGGTAATGTTTATTTATATAGCTCCTATACACAGGCAGGTGTTTCAAAGCACTCAAGGAGGGAAGGAACACAGGGAAAAAACAACAGTAGCTCAGAGCCCTTGAATTTCTGAGACAATAGTGGTCTGCACAGGCAGATTAAGTGAATATTATACATTTAACAGTTTAGATACAGCAAAACAAGCTTGACGGCGATTCTGCGGTTTTTGTGACGTGCACATTAAGGGGTGAAGACAAGGGAGAAATTACAGAATGATCTTCAAGCAGGGCTGTATACAGATTGTGCAAGTGCAGGAAGGGCAAGGGAGGGGCATGAGACCAAGTGCACCCAGTCAGTAGAGATTGGTGAAGTGCGGAGAGAGAAGCTTTTAAGGTTTTATTGTAAGTGCAATGGGGGGGGGGGTGCAGAAGGACTGGCGGGGGTGCCTGGGACCGGTGAGACTCTGAAGTACGCCAGGCGGCCTGTCGGAAGCTGTGTGGAAAGGAGGGAGAGAAGGAAGAGCAGAGAGCTAGGTTAGCAGGGTAGGGTGAGAGTGAAGGAAGAGGAAGGTCTTGAGGAGTTTCCGGAACTTTAGAATATCAGGCTCAAGACAGAGGGTGGCAGGGAGGCTGTTCCAGAGGGAGGCCCCTGCTGAGAAAAAGGATCGCCCTCCAAATCTCTGCTTGGAGAACTGGCTCACTCGCAGAAGGTTGGAGGTAGATGAGCGGAGGGCTCAAGAGGGACAAAATTTAGGAAGGCAACTTTGAGTGTAAGTAGGTCCCAGGCCCGAGAAAGCATTGCGGACAATGCAGAGGGTCTTGAATTTTATCCTTGCAGCGACGGGGAGCAAGTGAAGGGATTTCAGCGCCGGAGAGATGCAGTCCCTGGGTTTGAGGCCAAGGATAAGTCTCACGGTTCTGTTCTGGATGAGTTGCAGAGGGCGCAGGGCGGAAGCAAGGAGGTTGAGGAAGAGGCTGTTGCAGTAGTCCAGCCTGGAGAGAACCAGGGCTCTGGAAACAGTGAGCCGCTAAGGGAAAGCGAGAAAAGGTAGGGTGCCTCTGAGGAGGTGTAGTTGATAGACTTTTTTGAAATGTCAGAAATGTGAGAGGAGAAGGAGAGAGTGGAGTCTAAGATGACCCCAAGGATTTTGGCCTTGCAGGTGGGGGTAGGTGCAGGGCCAAGGGAGGCCGGCCAGAGTGAGAGGTGGAAAGCAGGAGCAGGCGTCCCAATGCGAACAATGTCAGTTTTACTGGCATTGAGACAAAGGTTGTTTGCAGCACACCATGAGTGTCGGCGGCGGCTGAGGATAGCCTGAAGGATAGTTGCGTGTCATCCGCATAACACTGGAAATTAGAGGTGAAAGTGGCAATCACACATGCTAGGGTAGCCATGTAGATGTTGAAGAACCAGGGGGATAGGTTAGAACCCTGGGGAACGCCGCAGTTTGAGAGGGTGATAGTCGAGAGAAAGGCACGAAGTTCGAGCTGAGATGGGCGGTCGGAGAGAAAAGAGGTTAACCAAGCCAGAGCCTGACCTGCGATTCCCAAGGTGTCCCAAAGCCGTGAGATCAGGATGTTGTGGTTAACCGCGTGAAAGGCGGAGGAGAGATCAAGGAGAATGAGGACAGAGGGGGAGTGTTGGTGTCAAGATTTGAGAGCAGGTCTTCACGGGTGTTCAGAAGAGCAGTTTCTGTGCCTCTGGATGCTCTAAAGCCAGACTGATGGCCATGGAAACAACTGATTGATTCTTTGTGCAGGTTTAGCTGAGATATAGCCAGCTTCTCTAGCAGTTTGCCCAGGAAAGGAGTGATAGCGATCGGGCGGTAGTTTGACAGAATGGAAGGGTAAGCAGAGGGTTTCTTGAGAAGAGGGTACACATAAAGATTGGGCTTTATTTGGGCTAAAATTGCACCACTGGCTGTACTTCTATCTGATGGATCTGAAGATAGCTTTTGTGAGTGTAAGTTTGGTACACCATACCACAATTTCCCTCACTTCTTTTGCCAGTACATGATAGTGAGTCATTGGGCTCGCCCCATTCCTACTGCTGCTTGTTGAGGTAGCAGACTATTTAAGGATTCATTGGGTGTCTAGAATACATTCAATTTCCTCTACAATGTTTAATCTATGATATTTGATGTGCAATCACCCCCACACACTTTCATCTACCCTCCAATCTTTTCCTGCACCTCCCATGCCAATATTCCTCAACCTTTCTGATAAATCCTTTGCTCACTACCTTTCCTCTAAAATATTGAAAATGTGCGACACTCTCGCAGCCTGTCCACCTCTCCTCCCACCTCCTGTACTCTTGATTAATTCTCTCCTACCTCTTCCATTGACTTAGCACCCATCCTTGGCAGTCGCAACTCATCTTGCACTCCTATTGACCCTTCTGTTCCCCAAATGGTCATCTCTGACACGTTTCCTTATCTCTCTGAACTCTTTAACCTCTCTCTCTGATGGGCTCTTCCCTCAAATGTCTTGCTCCTATTGGAGAAACCCTCTGCTGACCCCTAAAGATCCCAGCAAACTATTGCCCAGTTTCTGTCCTTTCCCATTATTCCAAAGTCCTTTAGTGGGTGGTCTTTGAGCAAATCGCTCAGTACCTTGGGGCTAATGGCCTTGGAGATCCACTTTAATATGGCTTCCGTGGTAAACACTCTGCCACTGCACTCATGTATGCCTCCAACTTTCTCTCTAATGTTCACCACTCCAAACTCTGTTCTATACACCACCTTTTATACCTTCCTGATTCTTTTCAGTGTCGACCACTTCTCCTCACTCCAGGACCTTGATTTTCACAAATCTTCTCTTGCCTGGGTAGCTTCATAGCTGGACAGTCGATCCTTTAAAATCTCTTGGAATTCGCAAACCTCTGACCCCACTCCTCTCCCTGTTGGCGTCCCCCAATAGTCAGTCTTTCAACCTCTGCTCTTCACCTCCATACATCAGGCCTAGTAAGACCTGATCTCATCCTTTGGCTATCACCTTTTTGTTGATGATACTGAAATATTTTTCTCCTTTCCCTCCTTCACCCCCAGCCATCTCGGAACAGATTACAAACTGTCACTGCAGTTGGTTACTGGATGGCTCTCCGCTGCCTCATGCTGAACTCAAAAACGGAAGTCCTCTTTCTCCCAGATTCCAATACCATCCCTACCCTACCCTCTCCTATCTCCTTCCCACTTGACCTTCTTGCTCCCTCAACCAAGGCTCGCAATTCAGGGTCCTCTTTGATAGCATCCTACGACTGCAACAAATCATCACCACCACTGCCTCTGTAGCTCATATTAACCTCCTCAGCATTCAGAAAATGTGTCCTTATCTTGCTAACCACTCTACACAAACTCTTAATTTCCACTTTTGTGCTCAGCAAACATGAATACTGCTCAAGTTTAATCCTTGGCCTTCCTCTTTACTCCTTCCTCCCTATAGACAAAGTCCTCAACTTTGCTACCCTCACTCTACAACCTACCTTGAACCTCACCCACTTCTACCTACTGATAATATGGTGGTTGGATCTCCATACACAACCACTCTCTTTTCAAGTTCATTCTCCTAGTTTACAAAGTTATCAAAGGTCTTTCTCCTCAGTACCTGTCTGATTGTAGCTCAGTTTACTCACAATCATGTTCCCTCTGATCTTCCTTTCCAATCAGCCTCACCTTCCTATACCCTCCCTGTGCCACCTCTTGCTTCCGCTCTTCCTGCCTACTCGCCCACTCCACTGGAAGCCACTGCCCATAACAATCAAAGGGGGCCAACTATGGATCTATTCAAAGCTCAGCTTAAACTTCACTTACTTGCTAAAGAGGAAGTGGCTGTAGCTGGTCTCCTCTATGTAAATACCCCTTTATAGAAAATGATGTATTAAGAGTCCTCTGTAACAGTAATGACAGACGCAAGTGATCACAGTTCAATGGTGCTTATTCAACTGTAAATGCAGGGTTGTAGAAACACCTAAGCTAAACCTAAATCTAAGATGGGAGCACGCGTCGGCCATCAAATGAAAAATAAGGTAGTCCTTGTAGCGTCTTGTCAAAGTAAAAGGCCAATGCTAAGAAAAACCTATTGCCAATTCCTTACAACTAAATACAGAAAGAGTGTGGGATAGGGTTTTCAAACAAACAAAAAGAGGTGTTCACCAATAATAAGTCAGGATGTGACTGCCTTGAGGTCTCCCTTCTGCACGTTTTTAACACGGGAGAAGGGGGGACTTTGGCGCACAGCACCCGCTCTAGCGTTCCCAGCACAGACGAACAGTTCTGTATCAGGTTCTTCGATGGTCAAGTCTCTTTTCAGTAAAAAGTCTCTTGCCTTCGAGGCCTAATGTTCCCAACAAACAAACACAAAGTTCTATTCCACGAATACTTTGGGTGATGGCTTCAACCCTGGATCCCCCTCTTCTGGGCGCACACCCCTCACAGGTCCTATTCGAAAATGTAACCGAACAGTTCCTTTCTCAGTTAACTTTGGGTGATGACTTTCCACCACTGGATGTCCCTCGGCAGGGCTCGGATCCCTAAAAGACAAGGTTGGGCACTTCACTTCCCTTTGTCTTACAATACTTCTTGCTTTCACAAATCTTAATGTCTTTTTAAACAGCAGCACAGGATTCACTCCTGTGCAGGGTTCACTCTGGCCACCTTTTGCAAAACGGTTCACTGTGAACATCCCTCGGTAGGGTTCACTTCTATCTACACACTGTTCTTAGGGACTTCATCCTTTGCCCCTTTTTGCTAGCATTCCTCTGCCGGGTTCACCCTTGCCAACCTTTACGAAACAGTTCACTATTCATGCGTTCATTTCACCAAGTGGGATTCATTTCCCTTAGTTCCCAATCATCTGTCGGTCAAAGACTTTCAACGGTACAGAGGATTTTACAAGACCCCTCTATGGGCCCTCTTCTCGCTTTTTCCCAAGGCTTTCCAGTAACAGTAGTTTCTACCATTGGGTAATCGGCCAGAGTTTCCTGTGTGAGCAGCCACTTGGTTCCTGGACTCCCCTGTTGATGGTTTCACCCCTCTTTCATCGAGAGTATAATTTTGCTTTTCAAAGTTGAAATTAGCTGTGGGCTATTTTTCATTCAACACAGTTCGGTTTCTTACCGACACTCCTTTCGACTCACCGACTCTAATGAACCGATTGGCTTTCCTTCTCCTTGGAGTCAAGGCTGGTACCACGGCTTGGTAATCAGCAGAGGAGGGTCTTGTGTACCATTGACATCTGCTGCAACACACGCTGGCTATTGTTCACAGACTTACAATTCCTTCTGCAGAGGTTCCACTGGCCTTGGTCGGAAAGGGCAAGGTCCACTCTCTCCCGGTCACCCTCTCGGTCTGCGCTGTCTTTCTCCTCCTCTTGGACTGCTGTGCTGCGTTAGCTCTCACTTTGTTCAGTCTGCCTTGCTCCTCCTGTGCTCTTGTTCTCCACCTTTTATCCCTGTGGGGAAGGGAAAGGCCATCAGGTGTGTGTGATTGTGGTCCATTGTCTGACTTTGCCTGACCCTTGTATTGGGACATGTTAGGTAAAGGGCTCTGGTGTTAGTCCATTGTCTTCTGTGTTGTGTGAATGTGTTCATGTGGAAAAATTGGGGCGGGGCAGTGTTTTGAAATATCCTACGTGGTAGGATGGGGAAAAGGTGTTGAAAGAAGGGGGATGCCGCGTCTCGCCAGTCAGTGTCCCACTCCCCCTCCCCAAGGACCCCTATCCAGGTGGTCCTCCCTCACTAGTCCACCCCCAGGAACTGGATCCAATAGCGATGACCGTTTCCTGGCCTCCTGGATGACAGATCCCCAGGAACTAGGCAGGGAGGCACCGTCAGGTTTCTCACACCTCTATATATGCTCAAACTATAAAGATATATCACTCTTCTCCTCCAAGCTGGTACTTTGGAATGGTGTGGAATGAGTTGGGTACTTTACTCTACCCCAGTGACGTTTCCTGATACTGTGGGGAGAGTGAGGTAGAAAAAATGTAAATGAAAGCAATGACTCTTATGTTCAGGAGGTAGGGTAAAGGGGTTAATCTGGGAGTGTTGGATTGGTTACACACATGTATTAGGTGCAATTGCAGCAAAAAATACATTAAAGCTAGAAAAGCTGCTTGTTTCGAAGGTAAGAGCACAGGCCTGCCCTTGAGAAGGCACAGTGTTCTAATCGCTTCTTTGTTTTCTCATTATTCAATGAGCTTCCAACTGTCAGTCATAAAGAGGAGAGGGAGAAATGGAACACCCTGCAACCAGAATCTGGGGTATCCATATAGGTTTTATTTAGCAACCTGAGACCTTGCAACACTTGCTGACGGAATGCCCAAATTTATTGCAATCTAGAATCCAACATTTGAAAGCACTATACGAAGACCACAGGATGTTAACTCCGGAAGTATTGTGGCTGGAAATATTACATTCACAGAGATTAAAAGTTCTAATAGCAACAGTAAAATTTATATTGACTTTGGGCTTATAGACATTCAATAACGCTGTTTGAACTCAAAGCATGGTTTTATATCTTTTTTACGTTTGGTTTAGCTATCTGTATATAGATAAATAGATTAAATGAATATGATCTAAATCTGATCTATTGATACTGTCATTGAATATGTGTAATAATTTGTAAACATTTGTAAAGGTTTTGTGAAACCACATAAAAAATTAATAAAAAGCAAAAAATGTTTATTTACTCACAAATGGAAGATGCACATCGCTAGGTTCAGTGGGATGGAAAATGCTCTGGGCAACCGGGTAGTAACTTGCAAAATTATAAAGGCTTCCTCTACCCGCACAGTTTACATACCCAGGGTCTGCCTGTCAACAGCCTTCAGGCCCAGGAACCCAGACAGTATGGATCTCAAATACTTCTTAAGTAAACTCCTAGGAGACCTGAGGTTTTACACAACGAAAGAAGGGAGTTTTTACTAATCAAGCTAAATGCCATTATGAGTCAAAAATACTGTGCATCCCCTGCTCTACCAGACCACGTGTACTGAATCAAAAAAGGTCCAAGTTCTGTTCTGGAAAGCAAGGTTCCCGAGGGTACAACCCGAGGATTGTGTCCAACAGAAGTCAGTGTCCCTGTGCACTTCTTGTACTCTTGGTCAGCACGGTCCTCTGGGACCTTGGGTTTGTTTGCTGTCTTGTGCTGTCCACGTCTTCTCCTGGGACAGTGAAAAGGCCTTTAACCGCTGTCAGACCACTTGTGTCCTCTGGGTTCTGGAATGGGCAGGTGCGCAGGTCCCTTATCTGTCATAGGATTTCCTAGGCTTGGCTGCCTCACTTAGGACAAAAACCGGCCAGGTATCCCTCCTATCTGTGTTGGTCTGTATATGATTTTTCCTCCCAACTGAGTACTAGCTCTAGATTCTTAGGGTAGTGCTGATGACATGCTTCTAGTCTGAACTCCCCATATTGGTCCTGGGGATATAGCACCCTGCTTGCTCTGCCAACCTTTGAGGGGAAATAATGCCATAGATTCGCTTCAGGAACCCTCCTCTTTGTCTAGCCTCTATCATCTTCTGTCCACAGATCCTCACGAGGCCCCCTATCAGCCTGTAGTCTTGAGTTTCCCAACTCCTGGTCCATGACTCTGCCCTCCGGTGGCCCTCCTGGTCTTTATAAACTAACTCTTACCCCATCTTCCTCCTGCTCATACTCTTCCTACTCCTGCCTTCCCCCAACACTCCCTCTTTAACATCAACTCTAAAGAATGTTGTCCTCTCCACCACAACGCGAGTGGTGCTCTGTCCCCTGTATTGTTTGGGACAATCAGGGCTATGTCTCTACTTTTCTGGTCTGTCCCTGTCGGTTTTTTTTATGGGCATGATTGGCCAGGACCCTGTGTTCCCAACTCCTCCCTTGTGGCTAAATCCTCACCTTCTTTAATTCTAGGTGACTTGAGTTGTCTATTGGATTAGTTCATTTCTTGCTCAAGTTCACCATGTCGGGGTCAGGCCGGAGCGGCAGGGTTAGGCATGGCTGCTACATGAGCCAGGGCTCTAGCTGCCAAATTCATAGGGAATTAGCCCCCCCGAGGAAGCACCCAATCTGGCAAATGTGTGGGGAACTGGCTGTTCTCTCTCTGATTGTGCACATCTGAGGTGATGCTGCATTTTGTATTTGTGGACCCAGAGCGGGCTCCTGGTTTCTGTCTTGGCTGTATGTTTTCTATTAGTCCTACTTACTACTTATCCATTATTTTTGGAGAGGATTGGTCAGGGGCTTAGTAGTCAATCTGACACAAGGCTCTACAGGCAGCACTATAATCAAATTTGATCCTAAGCTGCTTGACACACATTTTAATTTTCATCACCAACTGTTAGAAAGTAGCAACTATTTGGGAGCGGCAGGAATCCAGACATATGAGTGTATTGTTTTCACGAAAGACTGAGTTTGCCGGAAGAATTTGGAGATTGGGCGCTGATACAATACAACTAGAGACCAAGGAGTATGCTCTGATGTTACAATAGTGTGTGGTTCTGGTTCGATGAATAATTGGGCAAGTTGGGATTGATTGGGCTGGTTGTGCTTGGAACAATGACATTACACTAGTTGTGCAAATTGCAAATGTTTGTGATTTCACATTGGAATGCTCACACATTGTTTTATGCACATTAGAGAATCTGCATTCTACAGCTTGTTTTTGTAGTCAACAAAGTGCAAACGTGATGATTCCCTTTTAACTGTTATATGCCTGCAATGGGAGCCAGATAGAGCACACCAATAACAAAGTATCATGTAGATACTTTGGGGAGCAGATATTTTGGTAATCCTATAGAATTCTTAAGGAAGGGTACGCCTTGAGAGACCTGTACAGTGATTCAATTTAACAGTGCATTTGCCATGGGGTCAATTGCACATTTTGAGCATTGAGGATTTGGTTCTTTAAATCATGAATGCAAATCTGAGACAGACCTTGTTCCTGGTGAACTGCAGATCCAACTTTTATGAGAATTACAGTATTTAATAACCTGATGCTTCTTTTTGCCACTTTTATCTTCGTTCAGGGATGCATGCCAGTATGAGACCAAGGTGACGATTCATGGAATGCTGGGAGAACAGCCCTGCAGTTTACGTATCCAAGGTCAAGGCTCCTATGACGAGAAGTACGAGGATTTGCTCAATCTCTAGAGTATTTGCTGATTACTCTAGAACCTTGACCTGTGAGAATGAACAAGTCTTTTAATGCATTCAACCTAATGGCTCTTTTATAATGCAGAACTGTTTTGAATACAGGAAAGGACAATCCATGGAACATTTTTCAAATGTAGTTACTATACATATATTTTAATGTATAAAATGAATTTTACTTTATGAACTGTGGTAAATTTAAATGTAAATTGTACATTAAAAATATTAACACACTGTGTTTTTGTTTTTGCTTTGCTCCAAAATAGAAAAATGTTTGATGTTGTTCTGTTGAACGTTGACCGACATGCAAAGAAACACTTTCTGCAGTCACAATACCTTCCGTCTACCAAGATGGAGACTTCTAACTTGGTGCCATGTTGGAAACAACTTTCGTGGTGGCATGATGGAGGCATTTGCAAAACAGAGACATCCATGTTAGGTCATTGGTTTCATTGACAGTGTGCAATCTCTTTTGTTCATACTTCGTAAAACAGTGCATAAACAAGGTCTTTATATTGCTAGCATTTTCCAATATTGACTTTTGTGGAGTAAAAAAAAAAAGAGCAAATTAAGGCATTTTCATAGCATAAAATGCCTTTGTGTAAATGTCTCTAGTTGCTAGTGTGTGCTTTGGCCTTCAGGCAACCATGATTTAAGGTGCCTGCTGATATTTGTGAAGGGTTAGCTATTCTGTTATTCTATGGGAGGTTATTTCATGCTTCTAATGAGTTCCTTCCCCCCACAGATTTCTTCATTTCTGATCTCCAACTCCAGCCACCTTCAGAAACTTCGCTCTGCTCGGCCGCTGTGCACCCCATGCCAGACGTGACATCAGGACAGTATATACGGAGCTGTTACTCCTTGGATCTCGGTTCCTTTTTGCCACACACTCTGTATGCTTCCGGAATGCCACTTAGCGTTGCTAATTTGGACTATCATGCCTAACCCCGGCAAGGCCTTGTGTTTCAAGCGCTGTTCAAATTGCGGGAGCCAGTCTGTCTACAGCTGCCACAGGATCTGTCTGTATTCTTTGTGGAAGAAACAGGATCCGCAGGATGGTCGGTTGTGCCAGTCCATTCACCCAAAGAACCTACTGAAACACGCTGCAAATATATTCACCTTTTGTCACAGGGATGGCAAGAGAAAAGAAGAAGAATAGTCTTGGTTCAGAAGGACAATAAGATAAAGAAACCCCAAAAGAGATCCCATTCCCCAAGCGACTCTTCAAGACATCATTCTTCTTCTTCGTCGAAGAAAAGCGGCCACCATTCCAGGGACTACTCAGAGGGATCAGCTCCCCAGTTACCATTTCCCGCCCAATCCATCCACTCCAGAGGTATGGGATAATTTCTTGCATAGGTTCTTAGACATCTTTGCTAAGGCCTTGGTGCCAATGCCTTCGGCCCTGGCACTGGTGGCAACCCCAAGACCTACCACGCTTAGAAAAGCTATCAGGGATTCCTTGCAAGATCGTGACTGAATGCATATGGACTGAACCCTGGGTCCAATGGACATGCATGTGACCTGGCGCTATGCTGCTCTGCCATGGGGATTCAAGCTTTCAGCACCTGCTCCCCCTGCCTCAGTGCCAATGTTGTGTGGCACATTGGACACCGGTGCCACCCTAGGGTATGCCCCTCTCCTGACAGACAGGTTTATGGCAAAGTTTGCAGACATGATTGATAAGTAGGGGGATCTTTCCCATTTGGGATGGAACCCCATTACTCCAGAAGTACTGTGAGAGAGAAGACTAGCTGGACCTGGCCACAAACCTACAGGAGGCCAGCAGCCTCGACTCCTTCCCCAAAGCTGATATGGCATTTGTAACGCCCTATACACAAGTGTTTCAAGGCGCGAGATTGGTGGTGCATGCCATGATGGCCAATCACAAAACCGCCTATTTCCCCTCTTCACCTCTTGATAGAGCAGGAGTTTGGATTCTTGGGGGCACAAGATCTGCACTTCAAGCAGACTTGTCCTGAGAGTAGTACATGCATCCTGCACCTTGGGCAAATTCACAGTAAATTATGAATGGCAGAGAAGCAGTGAACTAGAACTTAGAGTTGGATCTTGACATGACTGACTGTGTAGCACGTACCATGGGCAAAGGTATGGTCGTAAGGAGGTACTCAGGGATGAGAACTTCTTCTTTCACTTCGGACCTCCATGTGAAAATCCTGGATAACCTTTCGTTATTCCCTTCAAAGATTTCAGGCGTCCCAAGCCACAGCAAAATCTTTGGTCCTTGTCCAGTCTAGTTGGAAGAGCTCAGAGTTTCAGCCCTTCACCTCCTATGCTCACTATGGTATTGGGACATATGCCTTCTGGCAAGTAGCAGATGTGCTGCTCCCCCCCTGCCATGGGAGATGTCATGAGGCACAAAGAGCTACTATTGCCACCTCAACTCTTCCCCACATTGGCCTCGGGTGCAAACCCTCTGTGAGGATGGCTTCAGACATTCCTCGAAGGTGGGAGGGAGTATGACCCTGTTCAGTGAAGAGTGGCATAATACGCTTTCAACGCGCGGGCCTTGCAGGTCGTAACTCAATGTTACTGTCTCCCTTTTGCTCAGTGACTGCCAAACCATCCTCCTACCAACCCCTCTCTGCCCCTCTGGCTGATGGGTGCAATACTATTAGTGCTGTGCTCAGATCGAAGCATGGTGTTGTATTCCCTTTATTTTCTGGTTCTGAAAAAGGAAGGGGGCCTGCATCCCACCCCGAGCTGAGGTTTTTGAATGATTGCCTGTGCAAGGACAAGTTCAAGATGGTCACCATGGCCCCATTTCCGAAATCCCGTGAGCTACAGGACTAGTTGGGGACCTTGGATCTTTAGGTTGTCTACTTCCACTGGGAGCACAAGAAGTACCTGAGATTTCTAGTTGGTTCTACCTGCTTCCAATTCAGGATTCTAACGTTAAGCTTTTCTTCAGCACCAAAGGTCTTCACTAAACTAGCAGTGGTTGTGGGTCACCTCAGAAGGGAAAGCATACATGTCTTTCACAACCTGGATGACTGGATCGTCCAAACTCACTCTCCAGACCAGGCATTGGCACATCGGCACTACACATGCAACCTGTTGCACGGTTTGGGTTTCCGCCTGAAATTTAAGAAGTCACATGTTTTCCAGTCTCAGTCTCTCTGATTCATTGGCATGGTCCAGTACACTTGCCTCAGCAGAGCCTTCCTTCCAGAGGATATAGCGGTGAATATCTTCTTGATGGTTTCACATTTTGCAGTCCCAGTAGCCATGTTCAGTCTCTGCCCTTCTGTTCCTACTGGGTCTCATGGCTTCCTGCATTCTGGTGGTTCGGAGGCCCGGAGATGCATGAGGATGCGAAAGTGGCTACTTCAGTCTCATTGGTCTCAGTTCCAGGGCAGCTTGTCAGACCTTTTGCAGGTCTCGAAATATGTGTCTCGAGACCTTGTATGGTGGTTTTTGCAAGATAACTTACTAAGAGGGGCGTTTCTTTGGCAACCGTGGCCCCAATTTACTGGTCAACGGCAAGTCCCTGCAGAGCTGGGGCACTCAACGGTTGGACCTTATGGTGAGGGGACTCTGGTCTCTGGCAGAAGACCAGGAGGAAACCAATTTAATAGTGCTCTGGTCTATCAGGTTGGCCCTGATTGCCTTCCTTCACTCTGCCAGAGGCAAAGCTGTACTGGTCTTGAGGGTCAATAGAGTAGCCATTAACCACGTAACAAATGGGCAGGTGTGGGATAATTGCCTCTAAGCAGAGAAGCAATGAAACTGTGGTTCTGGGCTCTGAAGGACGAGGCATGGAGCAGACAGACATTGGATATGGATCCAATGGATAGGAGCTCTGCCACGATATTCTGAAGGTCTTCCCTTTTTTGTGGACCCTTCAAATGGACCTCTTTGCTTCCAGTGTGAACGAGAAGCCTGAGCTGTTTTGTTCCAGTGTGTTTCCTCAACAGGGAGCTCTGGGAACTAATTGACTGTTGAGTGGAACTTCGATCTCTGTGTTCTCTCCAATCCCTGTCATTCGGTGTTTTCTCAGGAGACTGCGCCTGTTCAGGTCTACGTTGATTTTGATTGCTCAAAACAGAGCCCCGTGGACGTGGTACATGGAGCATCTGGACATCTGCCCTCCATGGTACCTCCCAGTGAGTGTCAATTTGCAACAAAGCTTCAGCAGTTTGAACCTTCATGCTTAGCTGCTGAGAGGAAGAGATAGGAGTGAGGCTTTAAAGACAACGTCCTGCATGTACTCCTTTCAGCTCAGAGGCCAGACAACAAATCCATGTATTTACAAGTTTGTGGAAGCCCCTCTATTACAACCATGTTTTATCTCGCTGCACCCTTCACAGAGGAGAAATACCAATCTGCATATCAGTCTTGCCCCATGCACAAGTGGAGTCCAGCACCAAAATGCTAGGCAATTCTATTTGAACAAGAGTACCATCCGCAACCCCAGAAATGTATTTCAGCCTTGTTTGCTCACTAAGTAAGGTGAAACTGTGCCTCTCCAAGGCCCAGTGAACAAGGGGTCCATGTCTGGATTATCCTTGGTTGCATAGGGTGAAAGCCCAAGATTTAAAACCATGTTCGTCCACTAATGAGGACGAACATCGTTCAAATAACCTGTTCTATGGAATTTCTTCCACTCGGGAGGGTCTACAACCACAGTGTAGCTCAACACACCCTTCACAGAGGAGAAATATCCGCTTGCATATCAGTCTGGTCCTATGTATGCCTGCAGGTGGCGTACATTCTATGGTTAGTTTTGGGAGAGGCATCTGGACCCTTTCATCTGTACTACTGCCTCTATTCTGGATTTTCTGCTTTCTTTGGTTCAGACCTGCTTCCAGATTGGCTCTGTGACGGGGTACTTGGCTGCAATTTAGGTTTTTAATTAACCCTCAGCAAGGCTATTCCTTCCCAGTGACCACTGTTATGTAGTTCTTGCAGGGTTTGTGCAACCAGTTTCCCCCATGCCAGTTTATTCTTGCATGGAACTTGAATTTAGTGTTGACTTTCATTGTGGGAGCCCCAGTTGCACTCATACGTTCATATTCATTAAGGTTGCTCACCATTAAGGTGATTTTCCTGTTGGCCATCACTTCCCCGAGATGGGTGAGTGAACTCCAGGTATTATCTGGTAAAAATTCTCTTAATGTTTTCCAAGGAAAAGGTGACTGGGAATGAGACTATACTCCCTTTATAAGTTGGTTTCCGACAAACATCTTTGTCAGAAGACTCATTTTCCTCTAATGGTTCCTCTGCATAACCCAGCCAAGTTGGATGAGTGATTCCATTGGCTGGACCCAATGCAGACCCTCAGTTAGTATGTCTTTCAGCATGTACAGATACAGATAAAGGATGTCAGGAAAGATGTGCAGCTTTTTGTGGGTTATTCTGGTGCCCATGCTGGCAGAATAAACAGACCCTGTCAAGGTGGATCATCAGCTGCATCTCAGAATGCTACAATCTAGATGGGAAGGATGTGACTCAGGGTCTCGGAGCTCATTAAACTGGAAGCCTGCCTTCCACCTCTTCACTGCAGAGGGTTCCGCTCTTGAACATATGCCATCGGGACACATTGTAAGCTTCGGTGGAGCAATCTGCCATAGTATTGGTTTAGGTGGTGTCCTCTCGCTCTCCTACCTCAATTTACTTAATGCCATGGGAATCTATTAGAATTTAGGAATCTGCGGGAGGAAGAAATCCATGAGAACAACAATTTACTACCTCACACCGATTCCTCATCACCTTCCCAAACAGACCCTCTTGGCAGATAGCTCATGCACACTATCTGTTCTGTGGTCCCTCAGCAGCTTAGTGTTAAGGAAAAAGGGCAGAACTGAGGGCATGGGGCCAGGTAGCTCAATATGTACTGGCTACGTCATGTCCGGCATAGACTTTTTAGTGGTGCCAGGAGGAGCTGACACATAGCTACACTGCATCCTGGTGGCAAAGGGTTCTGAAGGCAGTTGGTGCTGGAGAAAGAATAGTATAGATGAGGAATCTGGGGGTGGAACATCCATCAGAAAGAAGGTAAGTAATTTGTTATTTTGCCACGTGTGCAGTGAAAAATCTACCTCTTCTAGAGTGCATTATATATCTTGGTTTGACTTGGAGTTGAGGATAAGTCAACTTAGTCTTGGAGTCTGCAACAAGCTGCATCGAGCTCTGCTGTCTGAATCCTGTTTTCTTCGCTCTGTTGGGCTGCCTGGAGGCAGAGGTGGAGCCCAACGGACTCCTCAAAGACCCCTGACTCTCGCGGACTGAACGCGGAGTCAGCTGAGTCTTGGAGTCTTGGGAGTCCTTGGAAGTCATGGAGGAAGAAGTCTGTTTACGCTCCACATTGTAGTCTGTCACGCGCTCGAAGACTAGACGTCTGAGACAGCCTTCGATGCGCCCGCGACTCCGGCAGGGATCCGTTGAATTCACTGGACCTGATATCCTGCCGGACGGCCGAGTAGCTGTAGGTAGAGAGGACTCTGAAGATCTTCAACTCTCCCAGGTAAGTCTTTCCCCTGATGTCCGTGACCTTGGCTCTAAACAAATTGGTTCTCCCGATATCCCCATGAAGGATTCCCTCATTTCTCTGCCCGACATACACGCATCCTGTATCGAGTGCCTTCAATCTCCCTGCTTGGATGGTGCCAATACTTGCGGCGCGTGCTCTTTTGTTCCATCTTTGGACAGCCAAACGGCTTGCAAGGGCCCAAGGGAACTGGGCCTACCCTCGCTCCACCCTCCATTGTCTTCTGCTTCGTTTTTGGTGCCCTGCTCTGCCTCACCAGAAGGGATTGTAAAAAAAACTGCTCCAAGAATTACAACCTACTTTGACCTCAACCCTGTCTATGATGATTGGTCCTTTTCTTAAAAAGTATGAGCATTTGAAAGACAGTGTAAACGATCTCAGTACATTGGTGGCCCTTCTGAACTCAAATATGGTGAACATTGAAAATGATAACAATCTCTTTAAACAAGTGATTTATGACTCAAATAACAAAATTGATCATTCACTAATGGTCTTAACTGAGCAAAAACAAAACAACAGCGAGGACAAGAAACGTTTGGCTGGAGTTGCAAAACAGGCGCTCGGCCTTCTAAAATCACAAAACCAAGCACACGGCACTCTATTAGCCATTCAGCGTTTCATTTACAATCATAGGCGACAAATCAAACAAAAGCACGACTATTGATGTTGACTCTACAAATGGCGTGGGACACTTAATGCCGGAACAAATGCAAACACTAGCCAATGAACCCTCTAAGAGTGTGACTTGTACCACTCAAGGAACTTCGGAAACTGTGTTAACGGCTATTTCAACTCAAATGCAACCAAACGTTTTCCTTAATTCTGGCAAAGAAAACTTCTCACAGCCTTATTGTGGAAAGGACCCAGGGAGTTTTTCTGAGGCTGTTGTAAGCTCCCAGTCTGTGATCAACCTAGCCAATGTTGACCCGCAACTTCCAGCCTGTTCAAAAAACACTGCTGAACTACGTCACCACCAGGAAAAGCTCCAGGAAGACGACGACCTTTTCGTTGCCTCAAATCCTGTCGCCTTTCCCATCTTTAATCCCCGGACTCTTCAGAGCACCATTCAGAGTGGCCTGAAAGCGACCCAAGCAAAGAAATCAAAAATATACGAACCAGAACTGCCAAAATGACAAATAACTCAAGAAAATTCCTGCGGAACATTAAAGCCGCTTACATGAACTTGCAAGCTGTGTCAGTCGCTGAACAGAATGTCCCATTACCTAAAGAGTGACCAATTGTTGATCTCACTGAAGATCAACAAGTGCCCGGTGCTCCAGAATCAACAGTACCTATGGTGCAGAGTGAACCAGAAGAGGGAAATCCCACGCCGACGTCTTCTGACATTTCTGTCAGTTTGCTCGATCTGTCAACATATAACGACGAAGTGGAGATTGAAACCACAATTAAGGACGAAGATTTGGCAGCTGGCAAAATGACTGTACCTACCTCGCTTACAGCGAAAGTATCTGCTCAGCAAGTTTGCCGTCTGTTTGTGACAAAAACGCAAGTGTCTGCATCATAATTCTACCAGAGAGGCCATTTGCAGATTTGCGACCTGTTCCTTTAAGCCCGCCCTTCATGACTTTATGTCAAAGACGGGACAAGCTAACTGAAGACCGTAAAATTTCACAAAAGGTAACAAATCGAGACACAAATTGACCCGTCTCCAGCTTTGTAAAAGCATCAAATGCTGAAATGGGAACTAAGGATGGTGGGATTTGAGAACATAACCCTGCTGTAGAAAGATCCTTAGGTGGTCTCGTACCCAAACAAAATCAGTCAGTTGCAAAGGAAAAACCATTACGAATGATTGAGACTAATGAAGTAAAAGTCATTGACTTTTACAATGAGAATCGGCTCGATAGGGTGCGGCTTCATATTGACTCGCGGATCATCTGCAGCACACTGTTGGAAGCTGCCCCAGTGCTGATCTCTATGGGCTTTGACATCACTGAAATTCATCAGAACAAAGATGTTGCGAATGTTAAAGATCCTTGTAAACGGCTGACTATTGAACACACAAGACCTGCCTCCAATAGTATCCATGCCGTAACTAAAGTTGTTCGCACGGAGGAAACTGAGTCAAACCAAGCCAAAGTTCCGGTTGAGGTCTGTGATTCAGAGACGGACAAAATCCTAATGCTTCCAACTGAACAAATTAAAATTACCATCGCACAAAACATGAGTCCACCATCGACTAATGTAATTGAAGAAAAATAGCCCTAGCAACTGATTCCTCTAAAGGCTGGAGCTGGCTTTCTAAAGCCCTGAACTCTCAACATCAAAGCTAATGCCAAATTGGTAAAAAGCCCATAACAAAGATAGCCAGCTGGAATACTCGTGGCCATCTCCACTTGCAAAAATCCACTTGGCTTGAAAGTATCGATATTATGTGTGCCCAGGAAACCTGGCTGACTACATGCCCGGTCATAGAAGGCTTTGAGATCGCATTTAATCCTGCAACAAAGAAAAATCTTGGCAGACCAACAGTAGGCTTACTGACATTGGTTCGAAAAAGCTCGGGCTACACAATCACTCGATCTTTCAATCACCCTCCCTATATTCAGACAACGGTGCTTCAGTTCGAAAACTCTGGAAAACAGAAAAAGAATCTCCTGCATATCCTTAATCTTTATTGGCAACATAAGGTCTCTCCTGCCTCCGTCTTCATTGATCAGATAACAAATATTATCGATAACATCTATGAGGTAGACGTGACAGCAAATATATTGTTATGTGGCGACTTAAACATAAACTGTTTACCTGTGTCATCAAACAAATCTAAAACCTTTGCCTTGCAAAATGTGGCCCAATTATGGCTAGGGGAAATGGAGAACAGAAATATGCACATGTTGAATGGTCACACTACTGGGGATATACCACCAAAAGCCACGTGGAAGCGGGACACACAAGAATCCATTCTGGACTATTTTTTTGTTTCTGAGAGCGTGCATACCAATGTGTTGAAATTACAGGTAAATCAAAGGAAGGAAAGCAATCATAACTTAGTGATGATTACTTTTGCGGTTTCATCACAGAACATTTCTGAGAAATGGTCTTTCGGCACAGCATTAGAATCAAATCGAGTTCAACTAGGTCTTTCTGAAATAGAGACTCAGAGAATAAACCATGTATACCAAGAAGACAAATCTCAACTCGAATACTTCAACATATTGGAAACATACAAGGAAAAAAAACAAGGATTGAAAAACCGTTGTTTTAAGAACCTGCATGCTTTTGACTTAGAAATCTCCAAACGCAAACGTAAGATGAGAAGTGATATACAGGCTTGCAGTGGAATGTATTCTAGCGAAACTGTTAAAAAGATCAAAAACATAAAACAAGCCTATAAAAATTGGCTTAAACAACACAAAAAAATAATGCTACAATCGAATGCAGAACTTGCATTATCAAAACTGGGAACCAGCAATACACACGATTTTTGGAGTCTAATAAATAACCTCTCTGGTTCTCAGAGTGCTGTACAGACAAACATGGTTAGTGAGAGTGCTTGGATAACCTACTATAAGAACTTGTATAAAAAAAAGGCTCTACTGTAGACTCTGGGTTGCCAAAATTGGAGCACTGGGATCTGGAGTTTCAGGAAAAAGACATCTTAGAAATAATTAACAACTTCAGTACCTCACGTGCCCCTGGGCCTGATGGTCTTACCAACTTTACCCTGAAAGAAAATCCTCAAATTTGGGCGAACTTTTGTAATACCTGATTCAAGAAAATCGTGACAAGATGCGAGACACCAACATCATGGAAGAGCGCAATCATTGTTCCATTGTTTAAAAAAGGTAACAGACTAAATACGGAACACTACCGCCCGATTGCGCTCCTTGACGTTCTGAGCAAGGTTTACGCTACCATGTTAAAAGACAAACTGCTAAAATGATCTCAACAAAACCATCTTATTGACCCAAGACAAAGCGGCTTTGTAAAAGGAGTTGGATGCAGCTTGAACTTCTTCATTGTTAACACTCTGAAAATGGAGGCTATACGAACTGGGACTATGATCTATTTGGCAGTAATTGACCTATCCCAAGCCTTCGATAGTATAGGCAGGGAAATACTATGGGCAAAACTTGAAAAAACAATGTGTCCTCCAAGTCTTCTCGCCGCAGTAAAAGATCTGCATACTGAGACAAATTAGAATACGACTTGACCGCCAAGGGAAACTGTCTGCACCAATTTCGACGCACCGTGGTGTACAACAAGGATGCACACTTGCAGCCATTATTTTCACCAAAAGTTAATGGGTCACACGTGAGTCATCTACTCTATGCAGATGACTTAATTTTGTTAGACCTAACACCAATTGGTCTACAAAGTAAACTAACAGCATTGCTACGTTATGTTGAGAAACATGAGCTATGTATAAATGCAGCAAAATCGGAAATCCTTGCGCTAAGAGACCTATGTGGGCAAAGAAACAATATGTAATCCACCTTTAAATGGCATATAGAAAAAACACAACTTCACTCTATTACTGACACCAAATATCTAGGGATGAGGATTAGCTCCAGTTTGAACGATGCACCATGGGTCGAACAAACAAAACTGAAGAGTCGACAACTGGCTACACAGGTGATGGTTTTACACAAAAAATGTGGCCGGTATTCCATGCTTCCAGTTATATCCTTCTTCAAACAAAAAGCTACTCCAGCTTTAATTTATCGGGCTGAATGTGCCCTGGGTTGTTCAGCTGACTTGTGGAACACAATCGAAAACATCTTTTGGACTAAAGTCCTTGGCTTAACTGGTGGCACTCCCTCCGCATGTATACGATATGAGCTGAGTATAACATCTATCAATGCAAGAGTGACCTGGAATACATTGGCCTTGTTTCGCAAAATGTCTCTTAAAGACCTCACCTTGCAGTTTAAAATGCTTGCAAATCCAGGCTAAAATAACAAAAACTCTGTCTTGTATCTATGGGTGCAACGCTGCAAAAACTTGCTTACAGAACTAGACACAGATCTTGAAACATTACACAATAATCCTGCTTATGTCAAAAACAAACTATGGAGACGTGACTGGTGTGAGACCTGTGACCTCAGACTCACCTATAAACTTATGCAAGACGCTCCTGGCGAAAAACGATAGTTAAACGAGATATCACATAGAACCAATATTTTTAGAGGAGAGACATTAACATCTCCCACAAATTAGGGCACGTGTACAAGCATAGTGTGGGGAGCCCTCAGTGATATAGGAAGATGAAAACCTGAGACATATTTACAATAATGCTGTTGAAATTGGTGCATTTTACAGCACAGTTTTTGCGAAAAGGGCAGTAAAAAGCCATACAATCTACACTTGATTCTCCATCGTAACACATAGAAAACCCAGTATGTGTGACCTTGAGTGGGTCTCTAACCAGGGGTGTGGCTTAAAAAGTAATGAGAGTTGCCTGAAAGGGGAGCTGCATGCCACAAACAATAAATCATAAGACACTGCAAATATGTGCTTTGGGTCATGTAGCATGGTCTCAGTTGGTCTGGTTTGCATCCGGTCTGCATTTTGAAAATAAATCTCTGTCCCAGTCTGTCAATAAATTGCTGTCTCTCTCAATTTCAATATATAAAAAATTCAGAAAAGCTAATTTGGTTAAAATAAGTATTTGCATCAAGGCGACCACCAATGTTAGCACTCACGTACTGGTGGGTCCCTGCACTAAATGCCCATTTTTTAAAAACAGTGCAAAACGAAAGAGTAAATATAGGCAAAATGATCTTTACTCTTGCATTTAACTCTCGGTTGTGTAAATGCCGCCTGCAAATTACATTTCGTGTGCGGGATCCTTGTTCTTTTTACCAGGTGTTAAACGCAGGCAGATTCCATAGGATTCAATTCATTAGTTTTACGCCTGCATGAAAATCTCATGCAGCTGTAAAACTGGGTATTTTTGCAGACAGAGTGGGGAGTCCTCTGAGTGGGTATTAGTAATGTCTGCCTATTATCTTAATTAGTGATGTGAGTACAGCGTGTAACTCATTCTTGGAGAAGTCACACGCTGTCCTCACAGCACTGATTAAGATAATATGAAACAAAGACTTACCTGACACTATGGGGCATACAAATAGGCACCTTTTGAAAAGAATAGGCAGACATTACTAATAGCCACTCGGAGGACTCCCCAAGCACAACTTCTAACTTTGCTCGCAAGGATACATAGGAATTATTCTCCTTTCCATCTCACACAGGGTTTAGACAGATATTGTGTAACTAGCCTAAAGGAAGCCATTGTTTGACGAAACAAGAGGCAAGTGTCCCAAGAGGTTATAGTTGGCTGTTGATCACTACGTCTGTATGCAATGGCTGAGTAAGATTGTCCGTGAATGCACCCAAAAACTATGATGTTACCTTCACATAGTTATTCAACTAATGAAGGAACCGCTAGTTTAAACCAACAACGAAAATAACTATTATTTGAATGACTGATCGCAGGCATTGAGCGCACAAGCGTAAAGGTTCACAAAGTCAATCTAGGTTTTTATAGTGGACAAATATATCTGTGAAAGTGATTTATGCTGAAATACATTTGAGCATGCAATGTACATTGTGTTTGATAAACATTTAATTTGCCACAACACTCACCCTAACAGTAATATGTCTGTAAACCAAGAGACATAGATGCTGTTTTGGACACGCTTTACTCTTGGCAATGAGGGCTGTGCCGTTCTTCCTCCTGAATGCAGTATTGGGTGGTAAAATAGGGAAGGCTGGGGTGGGGAGACCAAAGGTAATGTTCCATATTGTGAGGGTGTCAGGACACCCTTAACCCCCTATACGCTGCACCAATGCCCAGAGTTATCATTAGGAATAGGGCAATTCGGGGACTTCACAGGCTTTACAATCAACCCTCAAAAAAACGATGGGGTTAAACATATCAGAGTAAAGGGAAAATAGATATATTGCACACTCTTACACAATATGCATGGGTAGAAAACCCAATGAAGTACTGGGGGACTCTGATACTGAGGGTAGCTAGCCTTTGTCTGGCAACAGAGCAACATTCATTACTCACATGCTCACAGCAGCTTAGTTTGATTTTGCCACAATTTTGAAAACCCCAGAAGGGCCCAATAGTCCCTCATCAAGGGTCTCAATCTGTGGAATCTTTGCATCGGAGAAGATATTGGATGCATGTAATAAGTGCTCTCCTAAATGTATACAATAATCTGATCCAGGTTTCCAATATGTTAATGATGGGGTACGCCTGTTTTGGAGACCGCAGTTGTTGATGCACTTATTTTTGTTTTTGGTGTGGTTGCTTGGAGGTAACTTGTTCCTACTCAGATCGAAGGGGTTGGTAGAAGATGTCTCAAACTTTAAACAAGAACTTCAAAGATCAGAAGTAATGATTTAGTGGATGGTTAATTTTCTGACATTACGATGCTATGAGTAACAACTACAACGTATGTGAATCAACTTGTTATTGTTGACTGTTTTTTTACCTATGTTTGATTAATTGAAAAATAGGAAAATAAAGCTTGACATCTTTTTTTAAGGAACCACTTAATGTATTCCTTCTATATGGCATCAAGGACCTTGCAATGTGTGATTTCAAATTCAATGGTAAATTTGTTGTTCAAGAGGGTGAGTTTTTGTGGCGTGGTCTGAGAGTGGCAAAGATCACCCATTCTAGCTGTGGCAGCCCTCTTCCCTGCCCTCACAAAACACCTAATACATGTGACCCTTTGACTCTCCTCAAGGGTTCTCTGGAATGTCCAGTTGATAGAACAATACTGCAAATGTTATTTTCAGCTTTTAAGAGTGTTTCCCCCAACAGGGCCCAAAAGGTAAAACCAGGTCCACCTTAAGTAGGCTGTTTTCAGAGAAAAGTACCGGAATAAGGGCAGCAGGGGGGGGCTTTTATTGAGGGGCCCAGAGCAATTAAATATATGCAGGATCTCATAGAACACTTAGAGCTGGCTAGGTGAACCCTGGGTTCTTTGGGTGACAAACTCACAAGGAATCATGCAAACCCATATTTTCAATTGCATTCGCTAGCGACCTAGAACTCCTGTATTTGCAGACTGGTGAGATGGCGAGTCTATCTTTCAAGATAAGGATTCAATTCAAATCCCTCAGGGGAAAACCGCTGTATTGCAAAGGGTATAATGAGGTCCTGCTTTTCTCAGCTCATCCGTTTGGTCTAATTCAACGGCGCTGTATATTTTTAACAGGCATGTCTCCCATCACCCTATCTATACACAGTTTCCCCCTTATAATTCCCTGCACCCTCTGCCTTTCAAAACATGAACCCTGCGTTAAAATACACACCCCTGTATTTCTGTCCCCATAACATCCAAATCAAAATGAAGGACCGCAGTCCCACCTCGATTGCAAAAACGTATCTGTAGCTGGGGTGGCACACTGCTGCACAACAACAATGTCAATATTGTAATGCTTTAGAAAATCCATCACGGCTGTGCCTTTAGTAGCATTTCCTACACAACGTACATTCATTCTCCCTAATAAGAGCATCACCAAGGACCAGGGCGGCTCGTGAATTTTATAACCAGAAGAGACAAATTTTGCTGGAGCATAGCAAGTACGCCGAACCAACCACAGTGTGTTTGGGGGAGGAGGGGTTCTACCCCCAATAACAATGTTTAAATAATGGGTTAAAATGGTGAATTGTATGGTTTATTTTCTGTGAATAAATGGGTAAAAAGCCACACGGTTTGCAACCGTTTTTATAGGGTAACACGAGAAAATTCATTCAATCCAACAGTCCACAGAAGGATTTTCATTATGCCTTTTCCCACTAGATAAGAAGAATGTATTAATCATTTTACCAGAGTGTGCTATCAAGTCTGTACATTCCATGTTTTAATGAAATCAGACTTCATAACACACTTTGGTAAAATGAACAACATTTCTCTTCTTATGTTTAACTAGCTGGGGTACCCAGCTGTGCCCGTGTCCTGATCAAGTGGTGTCTCATGTGCCCTGGTGGATGTTGCTCTTGTCCTCATGTCAGCAAGTCCTGCTTCAGTTTGCTCTGGCATCTCATTTGCCCTGGAGCAAGATGCTCTTGTCCTTTGGTCGAGAAGTTGTGAAGCTGTTTGTTGTTGTGTTTCCGAAGCTCTTGATATTGACTTTCGCTTTGCATCAGATGGAGCTCTTCCAAGTGATGTTCGTTTTTTGTGTGGCATGTATTAGTCACTCAATGGCTTCAGCACATTTGAGAAAATGTCCAAGAAAGATTGATTGATTGTGCTCTCCTCTCGTGTATGAACTTAAGTAAACTGTAACCTTGCCATTAACCATATTTGGAGTGGTGTGATAAAAACAATTTTACACATTTTTCAATTCCCTTTAAAAATGCTTTAATAAACACTTTCGAAATGTATACAATAGCAATACATATCAAAGGAATAACCAATGCATTGAACATTTTGCTTCAGACACTTTTCATAATGTTGCCTCCTTCTAGTACCTACTGTAGTAAATCGGGTGAACATCAGTAAATGAAGGTGTCTACGGTGTGATTTTTTTGCATTCAAACATAGACTACAATCTTGCCCCAGACAAATGAGGAATCCAATTCAAAATTTGGTAGCAGTGGGTTCAACTGTGTGGATTTGTATAGCCGGACAAACATACACACATACATACATTCTGCTTTATATATAAAGATGTATTTTACGTGCTGATGAGTTAAGGGGGTATCCTCCCCTATTTTGTTGTTTGCCCACTAGGTGCCATTATTCTGCCAGTGTAAAAAAAACATTTTCCTGCTGGTAGTGCCCATACATGCCCGTCCGTGCTGGCTGTGCCAATGTATGACCGCATTCACATGTAAGAATATAATACTTTTGGCTTTGCCCATAAAGCCAGCAAACAAAAAGGCCATTCCACTGAAAGAATACATGTCCATACTGTCTGCATCAATGTAGGCCAGTATGGCCACTTATAAACACCCATCATGTTGGCTATGTACTTCATGCTAGTAAAAATACAATGACACACTGAGAACACATGTGTTTGCTAGCTGCATAAACGTAACCCCAAAAGATGAGAAACCTCATCATGTTGGCTTTGCAAAAAATGCCAGTAAAAAAAACATTCCACAGGAAGAAAACCTGTCCTTGCTGGCTGTGCCAATGTAGTGCTCCCCAATCAGAGGCCCCCTCCCTGCACGTCACAAAAGCAAATATAGAAATTAATACAGCATATAAATTGTCTCATTCAGGAGTGCACTTTCAGACACAAACCCACACATCCCCTGATCTGGACTGCAGATGCCACCTACCTTACGCCACCAGGAATAATGGCCCTCTGGCTCCAGTTCATTATGCAACAGGAAGTGGGAAGCACAGAGAGCTTCTTTGTTCCGTGAGGTGGCGCCACAGTGCCTCCATTTCTCTGCCCCTGGACCACTGAATGTGCGACGAGCTGCAGGTAAGCCCGCTAGGCACGTTTGCCTCTACACCACCTCAATGGGCCACACAAGGCCGGGGAAGCAAAAACTCACCGGTCTTGCATAGCCCACTGTGCATGCACGCTGGGGGTACTAGTACATAGTCAAAGCCAGACCAGTGGTGCGCCTTCAGCTCCAACTGCCAGTGGAGAACAGCTCATTGTTTACAATGAGCTGGCTGGCTTGGCTGACGAATGGATCCTCCAAAATGGGTAGCCAGTTAGTGTCTCATTTCCCATTATGGACTGGTCCCCTCTGAAAAAACATAGAGTTAAACAAAGTCACAGCTTTTTGGACCTCTTCATGAGCTCCTAAGTGAGTGTGCCTCTGCTGTAGACTTAGCTGGCCGCTTGTCATCTAAGACTGAATAGTCCACCAGACTGTTGCTCTCTCTGATCTGAACACCTCACTCGTCCCATTCTGCTTGTCCTCCTTCTTTAGAGAGGTGCAAGGAGTCCCCAGGTGTGGCATTCTCCTCCTCACATCAATCCCCCATTTTGTCCTGCAATCCTGCTGTAATGGAATCAGCTGAGGAGGCCAATCCCCCGCCTTATTAGCATTGTCAGAGTCATGCAGTGGCATAGCTCTCAACTCACACGCATTTGGCGGGTGTCACCCGCCTTGAAAAGGGCTGACTCACCCGCCAAGCCTCCTGCACACCCATTCATTCCAATGGGCGTCTCACCCGCCAAAAACAAAATCGGGTGATTTCACCCGCCTTTGCGCCGCAAATGGTTGAGTGCTTCAAAAGGAATGGGCTGAGAAGGCCCAGCCACCTCAGTCCATCTTCCAGCTACAACACGACGTCACCGCCTGAAAATTCACCAAAATGACAAAATTCTGGCATGGGCCTGCAGGTTGTACTGCCCGCAGTCAGTTACTCCAAAAATTAGGCTTGGATGGCCTTCCTGCTCCAAACCGGAGCTGTTGGAAGATCCTCCACCTCGTGGGTAAAATGGCCGCCAGCCGCGTGTGGTCCGCGGCCTCGGCGCGATGCGAAACATCCACGGATGCTTCACTTGAAATGAAAAATTATGTCCGGGATCGCGCTCACCGCCGGGCCCGGGCATCCGACACTCGTCGCCACTGTTGGGGGTCTCTGGGTGCCCCCGCTGCGTGCCCGCGAGCCCATGCGCGCACAGACTACACACCAACACGTCTGTACGCTTCGGGCTCCCCGGTCGCTCTGACGCGGCCGGGAACGCCCCGTTTATTTAAGGCGCACGCGGCGACGTGCAACGTCACGCCGCCGCGTGCGTATCCCTTCACTGGGCGGCACCACAATGGGAAGCTGGAATCGGTGCAGAGTAAAGGGCTGTGCTGGGCATTGAGGTGTCCTGCCAATGCATGGGAGACGCCAACCCCAATAGATGCCCTCACAGGTGTCACAGTGAGAAAGCGGGGCAAGGCCTCCTGTGTAGACGGCTGGAATAACTGACGTAGCAGAGGCTCAGCTACTCACACACGTGCCTCAACCGCCTCTCTCCAGTTGTGCTGAGAAGTAAAAGGATGTGGATGGGAGCACTCGTGCTCTCCCGGAACGTGTGTATTGTGTAGTCTAGCCTTCCTGGAGCGCAATATGAACTGCCTCTCACAAGTTGGCCCTTGACTTAATCAGAACTGTTGGACGCAAGGGGGCCATTAACCCCTAGAAAACCTAGATCATCGCATTATGTAAGAGGTGGAGGGCACTGTTTGAGCTGCTTGGACAGAACCACAAGCAAGGCCATTTGTACCTTTGACTGGCTTTAAGAACTAGGTGAGAGATAGTGCCCTAACGCCCACACCTTCATAATCCCTATAGTAATGCCACTGATGTTTGGGATGGTGACTGTTCGCCAGGCTCTTCCCTGACCAACTGTCCCCCTCCATTTCCTCGCCCGCCATACCATTTAGTTTCTTCATTAGCTTATAATTCGGCTGTAACTTTTATTGGAAGGTGCATGTTGACGTTTGTGACCAGCGAAAAACGTTTAGGCACTGCCTAAGCATTTGGCTTTTCAAATGGGTTTATTTATTAATGCATTTATAAAGACGTGCAGAGCCCGTTTTTTTCGGAACAAGTGGAAGGAAGTCTCTTCTGTAGTCGGCGGGGGAGGTTGTTTCAAAGAGTGGGGGGTTGGGGGGTGAACCAGGAAGGTGGCACCACCAGCTCTTTTGCGTTTGAATCTCGGTACATTGAGACAACGGTTGTGGGTGGATTGGAGGGGTCTGGCGAGAGCATGCCTGTTGAACTTCTGGGTCAGGTATGAAGGCGCATTGTTAGATAAGCGTCAGTGAGCGACGGAAAGGATTTTGAATGTGCTACTAGGAGCCAGTGGGCTGACCTTTTTGCCACCGAGATGTGTTTCAAGTATATACTATATGCTCTGGGTGTGGTTCTGGCAATGTGGACACTCTTTCACTTGCATACTGGACAACACACATTGCTATCAGTGCCCCTAAAAACACTCACGCTCTCCACAGTTGGCAGCCAATTCCCCAATAGCTGTGCTACAGACGCTGGGCTGCTACCATTCGCCACGCGCACTGTGCACACATGAGTAGGTTCCTGCTCCAGCTGTCCCCACAGTTGACAAGCCACACTAGTCGGCAAAGATGTTGTCATGTACAATTCCTTCAGCAAAGGACACAATACATTCAGGAAAGGCCCAAGCCCCCCGAACCTCACCAGATGGCACTGAAGGCATACTGGTAATGGGATGGGTGGAGGGAACACACCAGTATTTTAATCCAGGACGCGTTCCATCTACTTCAAGGCTGCAATTTTGTCTTCTTGTCTCCCAAGTAAATTGTGTTGTTGTTCCTCATTATCAGGTACTTTTGTTTTGTTAATATAAAATGAGGGAGGGACAGCCCTGAAATATATGCTCTTTAGAGCCACAACGGTTACAGGATTTCACAGCCTTGGTCAGGTGCCTCCCGCACAGCTGTTTGGCAGTTTGTACAGTAAAGTGCTTTGCAGTCTCTGGCAAAGTGCACTTCAGCATTACATCTCCTGCACTTTTTTGGGCTGACACACAAAGAAAACATTGCCCTGGGCTCCCCTAGTCTGATACAGCTTGGGGTGTATTGTAGCAGCATTCTTCCCAAGAATGACATCAGCCTTAAAATACCCCGTTTATTACAACATCAGCATCGCACCGCCTCTTCGCATGCTGCCCAATGCAGAACTGCTCCCCCCCCCCCCAAGACCTCAGCACTATGTGCGTGTGCATTAAACATTGTAATATTCACCCATCTTTTCTCAGGTTCAGTCAAAGGGACACAGACCTCAGCCTCACATGTGCACTACCAGCCTTTCACATACACAGTAGCATGTCCCATGGAAGAACACAGATGTTAGCATGTGCAGTGCACACTCCTTTGTTCCCTTGCCTGCTCACCATAGCCTTTTACATGCACAGGACAGCCCATAACATTCAAGGACGTTATAGTCTCAGTAGAATGTAGACCTGAGGAAAGTTAAGTCGAGCAGAGCTGATTAAGTATGAGGAGATTCTGGGGATTTCCGAATCCTGGGTGATGGCATTTTTAATTTAAAACAGTTTTTTCTGAATACCATCATATACAAAAAACAATTCCACAGACCCAAAGGATGCTTGAAAATGCAACGCCACAATCTACACCCATTAAAATAGACAACTACGAACTCAAGCGAAACGGGACACTCGTAAACCACACACGCTTGCACAGTGCCAGCCTTGATTGCACTCCAAACCATTGACAGGCCCAGAAGTCTTCCATCTGGTTCCTCCCACCCCGCCCAGGCGGCCCAGCTCTGCGAAGTCATAAATAATTTGGAGACACACCCGTCAGATGCACAGACATAAAGAGGTCCAGTTGCAATCGAGAACTCCCTGCCCAGTACCACTGAACTGAACCGAACCATCCTTCCCAGTTTATTCAGATTGTTACATACAGGATGAGGTGAGAAGTGTAGAAAGGTTGATGGCGGGGGACATTTAAAGGCTGAAGGCGACTGGGGGATCACTATCCAGGCGCATTTGGGGGAGGCTGAAATGTTATATTGGGGAGTATTGAAGATTGCACCAAATTGGTTGAAAAAAACTCTTTTTTGTGTGTGGCCTTCAATATTCACAAATATCCCATAGAACTGCAATAATACATGAATGGTGCATATTCTGTTAGGCAGACCCTTTCCACCTTCCACAATTCCACCTTATTTTTATTTGATTGGAATTTTTGTTCAGCACTGGCCCCACCCAGAGGGTCTTGGAGTGCGTTACAAGGTTCAAAGGTTGAAAAGGTGGGGAGTGAAATTGAAGTTATTACAATTATAATGACAAAATATTTTCAGGATAGGAAGATTAGGATAGACAAGTGGTAGCAGGAGAGGTTGATGGGCAGGGCACCACGTTGAGGAGACTGGCATCTTTGGTACCTATTAAGTTAGATGTTACAGGCTTTGAGGCTATGTCGGTACCAGGGTCTAAGTTACTAATCGCTAGAAGCCTGTTTTCTATGGGATTCTCGCGTGTGGGTGAGAGGGGTAGAGGGGGAAATTACTGGGAGTATGGGTGTGGGGGCTGTTGGGTCTGGGGCCCCTGCATGGTCCTGGCCCAGGTCAACCCCCCTCGAAAGGCCAAGTCCATGGAGGGGGCTCCGCTAGTAACAAAACTGTCAGCAATACAATCCGACCCACCATTCCCCGCAATATGAGTCCTCGCTCCATAATCCCCTGTTTCGTTGTTACTGATGGGTGTATTGCCCTCAATGGTGTTGTGAATAGTTTTTCTGCCCCTAATATCCAAAGAGCTTCCCAAAAAGTGGTTGATCTCCTTAATCAAGTTATATACGTCACCCGTTATCTTAATAGGGCTTTGTGGCTGTACCTTGGTGCTGGCTTGGTCCAGGCCTGATATAGGCAATTCCACCAGCTTACGTTGAAGAATGAGGATTTGCCTCTTCGGCTTTGCCAAAAATGGCGGGGGGCTTTGTGGTGATAAAAGGGACAGGGGAGCATCCTCCGTATCGACACACTGGTGGAAGTATGAGAGGGCAGGGGTCAGCTGAGGGTGGCTAGCCAGCAAGCCAGGTACAATTCAAATGACCCCCTCCCTTGTCGCGGCTCTTCACCTTGTCATACAAGTGCAGGAGCAGGTTCAGGTACAGCAGCAGTCGTCTAGTGATCTATGTTATATGTTATAATATATTGACATCCTCCTTCACCGCAATAGCCAAACACCCCGTGGGCGCACAACACCCCGGCGCCCT
Organism: Ambystoma mexicanum; assembly: GCF_040938575.1. Taxonomy (NCBI): domain Eukaryota; kingdom Metazoa; phylum Chordata; class Amphibia; order Caudata; family Ambystomatidae; genus Ambystoma; species Ambystoma mexicanum. Next base: position 539,204,215 of record NC_090924.1, on the reverse strand, counting down.
TGTCCCTGTGGGCTTTGCCCTGTGGGAAATGCCAGCTCCAAATATGTCCAGGGGGGCGTAGCCAAGTAGGCAGGACCAGGAAAACCCCACAGGCGTACAACACCCCCGTGCCCTTGTCCCTGCAAATAAAAATTAAGATTGGATAAACTGGAGCAAAAAGCAGTTCCTTGGTATCCTGTATTTACCAGTGACCAGGAGCAACCACCGGAGCATGAGAAGCTAGTATACAGCGTTCTGCAAATCTAACTTCCACATAGGACATAAATACAATTTTATCCATTATTTATTTATTTTATGGATAAGAGTCGTGGCATCATTGGGGTGGTGGGTGAATTGTGAATGTACGTGTGAAATATGACTTTATGAATGTACCCCACTGTTATTTGTTTCCTGGGCTAGTCCGTGGTCTTGATTAGTTTATTTATAATTTGATGTCACTTATTGTAAACCTTCTGATAGAACTTTAAAAATAAAAAAAAACAAATACAAAAATGAGCAATATTGGCAGGAACACGCATTCCGCACTGCAAATGAGAAGGATCACAGTCAGGATTCAAAAGCTCATCCACGGATTGGGGTGCCACCACAAATCTCGATAACATAGCGGTCAGCTTGGTGCTAACAATGTGCAGGTTACTAGCAGGCTGATTCCTCAGCTGCAGTACAGCACTCAGTTTTCCAAAAAGACTCCTGTTTTTTCACATTTTTCGTTTTGTCAGTTCCTTCTGTGGCTTTCTTCTATCATTTAGAATAAATTTGAGTCCTTTGTGAGTTTTACCTTTCGCGGGCTTCAGCCCTGAAGCCCGCCTATTCTTCAGTGTATTGGAGAAGGCAAGAAAAGAAGGAGGAGCCCTAAACTTCACTGTCCTTTGTCTGTATGAATGACTGGCTGAAACCAGATCTAATTGGTCCATGGCGGGTCGGGCAGAGGGTTGATGCAGTGCTTGATGGCTTTGAAGAGGGCTCTGCTTTCATTCTTGGCCTTGGCTATGGTGTTTTGGTAATAATTGGCCTTGGCAGTGTTTATCAGTCACCTGCGTGTAGCACAGAGTTCTTTGAGCAGGGCGAGGTTGGATGCGATGCAGGATTTTCGACAATTCTTTTCTTGTTTTCTGATGGTTAGTTTGCTGAGGTTGAGTTCTTGAGTGTACCAGGGTGCTGAAGGTTTAGGCTTGATGGTGAGCCATTTCACTGGGGCATGGTGGTTGATGTTGTTTGTGAGGGTGGTGTAGAGTTCTTGGAGAAGCAAGTTGCAGTCCTGGTCCATCAGCGGTAGATCAGCCCATGTGAGGTGACGTTTGGTGAGGTCCTCTGTGAGAGCCTCCACTGGGATCATTCTTGAATGATCTGAAGGCTCGATTGCTTGGTTTCCAATAGCTTTGTTTGACAGGTGCGGTGTGACATGACTAATCTCAAAGAGGATTGCTAGATGGTCCGACCAGTCCAGCAGAATAGAAGAGCTGTGATGAAGGGTGGGCAGTATGGTGATGATGAGGTCGAGGATATTACCTTTCCTGTGAGTTGGTTCTTTCGTGTGCTGTGTGAGGTTCAGTGTGTTCAGTAGGCAGTGGCGATCTTTCTTCATTGATTTGGTTGCTGGGTTGCCAGGGATGTTGAAGTCGCAGAGGAAGATGTTGTTGGCATGCGTGAGAGACATGGTGGTGATAAAGACCGTGAAATCTTTGATGAAGGAGGTGCTGGGCTTGGGTGGTCTGTAGATGAGAAGAAAAATGACTGTGTCCGTTGGGGAGAGCAGGAAATGCCAGGATAGGTTTTCAAAAGAGCCAATGGTGGCGACGTCCAGTTGGGTGCATGGCCATGATGCCTTGTGAATGATGGCGAGTCCTCCACCGATCTTGTTAGGACGGTTTTGTTGTAGAATTCTGTAGATGATTGGGGTGAGGACATCAAGGATGTGGGTGGAGGTGGTTGTCATCCAGGTGTCCGTAATTAAGTTGGCATCCAAGTCACGTGTGGTGATCAGGTCAGCAATGTCATTTGCATGGTTGATTGCTGAGCGTACTTTGGCAAGCATCCATTTTATTGTAATGGATGATGATGGAGTGGTGATGGGGTGTATGGTGACATGGGTGAGGTTGCTGTGGTGCAGTGTCCATGATGTTGCTGGTGACGGGCGTGGTTGGTGATGAGTCATGATGGTAGGCATGGGTTGTTGGGAGAGACGAGTAAAAAACACAATCAAGAGAGCTCACCCGATGTTAAGTGGGTCAGGGGTTCTGGTCCTGGGTCCTACCGGTGCAAACAGGATATGCACTTTCTTCGGACTTCATCACAAGTTGGGTGGTAAGCAGGCAATATTAACGCCGAGCAGAAATAGCATTACCGCTGTGACCCGCAGTGCTAATATGAACGTATCACAGCATTGCGAGCATGCTCACCAGACTCCGGCGGTAACACTATTTGCACCAGGCGAAAATAGCACTGAAACAATGGGTACTGCTGAAATTACCGGTGCAAATAGGGCCAGCGGAAACGTCACCGCCGGAACGGGAAGCAGCAGCCATTTTGAAAATGATAATCCATCAAATATCTCCACTTCCTGTAGCCATCTGGACCGGCAAACCAGACAGAAAGTCCCAGAAGAGGGTCAGAGGCAAGGGTGCTCAAGATCACCTGCGAAAATCAAAGTTTAGGGGGGTGGGGGGGATCTTGTGGTGCTTGCTGATGAGATGGTTGTACACCATGATGAACTGTATAGGCCCAGGCAACGCAAAACATCAGCCCAGCACAGGACATCCATCTGCCATTCAATCAGCCAAAAGGTGACAGCAGCGACAAATGTCACCTGTGATGGGTAGGACTGCTGTAAGCGCTGGAGCGACCAGAGTGTCAGGGTGTACAGACTGCTGTCCCAACACAGGCAGAAGAGCATGGCTACCGGAGGAGGAACTATGGAGCCACTGGTCATCACAGCATGGGAGGTAAAGTGCAGCACAATGTTGGACATGGAGGGCACTGAGGGACTTTGAGTGGTACCCGTGGCGGGGACATGGGTAGCAGAAGCATGCATGCTAGACAAAAGCTGCCCCAGCACAGACTCCGTGCCATCTCCACAAACAGGCCAAAGACCAACTGGCCATGTGACAGACACCCATATCGGCATCCAACCCCATCATTGGGAACCCACATGCAAACAGCCCTGACCAACTGTGTCCATCAGCCCATTTGTCTCAGGTACTACTCAGCATGTAATGAATGTCTTGCATGTCAAAACACGTGGTGGAATGAATCCTGACATCTCCTATGTCCCCTACAGGCACACAAGCAATGCCAACGGCCTCTGAGGATGATGAGGTGGCAGGCCCATCTGTGAGTGGGACCTCCCAGCACTCCGGAACCACCAGTACCACCACCACCACCCCACAGAGGGGCAGACAGGTCACGCAAAGGTGGACGTCCCGCCATGACACACCACATCACAGCAGGACCACCTAGCAGAGTGTCCGTGGAAACACGGGGAGACAGCAGCCTGGTCACAGCACATGCGGAAGTCCCACCAACCACTGGCGCAGTCTCCGCCAGAAGCTCGCCACTACACCCGAGCGCCCACCCCGCTGGCAAGAGAGTGGAGAGAACCCTCAGAGCCAACCACACCGGTAGCAGTGTGCAGCGACGCCTGAGAGCGCACCCCACTGGCAAAATCACAAAGAGATCCCTGAGAGGCCACCCCATTGGCAACAGCACAGAGAGAACCCTGAGAGGCCACCCCGTTGCCAGCGCATGCATATACCTGAGCCAGACACTGATACAGCATCCTATGGCTCCCCTGTCAACAGCCCATGCCGAAAGCGCAGCCCCTCACCACTGCAGCCTGCAGTAACACTTGGCATGCTGCTGCAGTGGCTGGGGGACATGGAGCAGAGCCAGAGGGTGATGGAGGCCATTGGACATACCCACTCAGGACACCTGCAGGCGATGCATCGCAGTATCCATGGGGCCATATGCAGGATTGTGTGGGACAACACACAGACCCCGAGAGTGATATTTGCCAGTACGGTCGCACTGACAGCCTTCGGCCAGAGAGTCAGGGAGATGATGGAAGGCGTCTACACTTGCAGAGGCCAACCGCCAAAGCAATGAGTTGGTATACCAACAACTTTTGGGGACCAGTTCCATCCCTTCAAGTTCAACAACACAAACAGGGGACTCCCAGCAGACCACACCATGCCATCAGTCCCTGCGCCATCTGTGCTCCAGTTCACCGGCTGCTGGTAGAGGGGTTTGGGGGGAACCACAGACATAGTAAATGACCTGACATTAATTGCCCTGCGTGTCAATGCCGTGGAGTTGGTGGAGATGGGGGGATAGTGTGCTGCAGAACTGATGGTGGGAGGGGTAGGGGGGATAGTGTGCTGGGGAGTTGGTGGTGGGAGAGGGGAGGAGGGATAGTGTGATGGGGAGATGGTGGTGGGAGGGGTGATAGTGCACAATATTTCACTAAAACTGCTGAACTTCATCAATGCGAAGGACATTCATGATTGTGTGCAGTTTATTCACAGTGGTGGACGTGGCTTGAGCCAGGGTACTGTTCTAGAAAAACTGTCCATTAGTGCCTGCCGGGCCAGTCTCCCATCCCTCACGTCATCCATGGAAGTGGCTGTTCTGGCTCCTGCCTCATGCAGTTCATCTGCCTCTTCCTCTGGGTGTGGCATGTCCTTGTCTGGGGCTAGTGGCACATTCCTCCTCAGGCAGATGTTCTGTAGCATTGCGCACACAAGCAAGATTTTGCTAACTTTGTCAGGGGCTCTGCCAGTACGATCTAGGCACTGGTATCGTCCCTTGAGAAGTCCAAAGGTGCGCTCAATGCATACACAGGTCCAGCTGTGGGCATGGTTGTAGGCGGTCTGGTGCAGTGTACATAGGTCATGCACAATGGGTCATCAGCCATGCCAGCTGCGGATATCCGGAGTCACCTGCATGGGGTGATGCACAGACATAAGTCACTGTGTCATACTTGGGGGTGTCTCACACAGTATCGGGGCAATGGTCATCGTGTGCATGCATGTGTGCATCCCACCCATGCCATGTGTGTGTGTGAAGTTTGTGCAGCCTTTGTAATTGGTGTCATGCATTCCTTTGCATGCACATGCATTCTGTGGCGGTTCAGTGGTATGTCCCTGTTAGCTGTCTTGTGGCTGTGTGCTGTTCTCGTGCATAGGGCATGCTCAGTTGCCTGGTGTCCTACCCTACTCTTCTTGAGGCAGTGGGTCACCATTCCCAGGTGGCTGCATGTGGGCACATGGCAGTGGCTCTGGCTGGCCTGCAGTTGGCTGCTGCAGTGTGGTTCTTCGCTGTGCCTCATTTCTGATGCATTGTGGTACATGTGGTCATGTGTTTTGTAATTGCTTCGGTATGTGTACGTCATCGTATGTAACGAGGTGTTTCCAACATGTGCATGCTTCCTTGGCTATCCCCTGACATTGGTGCAGGTGCTGCTAGTGCATTCACTTGTCATGCTATGCTTTGTGTCAGTGTGAACACCCCCCACCCCACCAAATTTAGGTCAGGTGCTTCACTGTGCATATGTGGCGGTGCAGCTGAACGGAGCACACAGTGCTTACCAGCAGGCGAGGTGATCGCACCCTGCCCTACAGCACTGCTGTGCATCACTGCACCCAGGCACCATCATTCTGGCCATGTTCTCACCCGCATCTGCGAGGCGGATTCACTGAAAGTGGCCGGCGGCCGGTTTTGTTATTAATGTTGCCTAGCAACACAGGAGCCCTAAACCTCCCAGAAGTCTGCCGGCAGGCGGAAGCCGGCCCACGCTAAGAAGGCCCACGATAGCAAGGCCATTTCCTGTTTGCCACTGTTCGTGACGGAGAGCCATGGGTAACTATCCTCCTCAACTAGATCCAACATACTCAAAACTTCAGTGAGTAGACTTCGACTCAATCTACTCTTGGAACTTGGGCACCCCCTTCACACCATTAGCTCACATTTGTTCCATTGTTGACTATTGCATTTCCTAAATTTTCTAATAAGTCCAAATGTGTTCTGAAATAGCCTAATTCTTGCTGCCAGTTCAACTTTTGAACAGCCTATTTGTAAGTGCCAGATGTATGTTCTAAGACTATAATTACCTCCTGACAACATAGCTCAGTGAGCACTTTTTTCACATGTACATTTTTTCCCTCAAATAGCCTACCCCGTTCATCTAACTTTAAGAGAATTATCACTATGCCCCCTACCTATCGAGCTATAGAACAGTCTACCTGTTAGCCTTCCCCTCATTCTCACCCTCAGTATGTTTACCACACTCCTCCACCTGATTAGCCCAATATTACTTCTTAACATCTTAATGCTTTATGTTAGAATACAACCTTACCTTTGCATAGACTCCTCAAGTCTCATTAATCGCACCATGACCAACACTACCACGCCCGACCTCCGTACTCTCCACACCACACATGCAATCACCCATGTACCTAACTGCCTCTCTAGACTTCTCAGACATGCACTCTACCCATGATCCTCACCTCCTTCTCCACACATGTCACACACAGGAACTTCAGACTAGGAACTTGCACTTCTGTTAGACCTAACACCCCACACCAGGGACCGCGCTCCCCCAATTCTAGTACTGTGGATCCACCGTCCAATATAAAGCCCATGCTTAGCAACACCAAACCACTTAATTCCATGCATAAAGGAGCTAAGTAGCCTCACCTAAACAAAAACCACCTGAAACCGCACCTCAAAGGTGCCCTACTCGATGTCCGATCTCTCACCGCCCATGCTTTAGAAATCAACAACCTCATCACTAGTCAGGACTTAGATATATTAGCCATCACTGAAACATGGCTACATGAGGCATCTGGTCCGAGTTTAACACTAGCCCTACCCATAGGCTATTCTATCCTCAGACAGGATAGACCATCTAAAATAGGAGGGGGGTAGCTCTGATCTTCAAAGATGCCGTCCATCTTAGGCATATACCTCACCCGTCCTATCTCACATCCTATCGACTTAATTGTCACTCGCCCCAAATAACACTATAAATATACATGTTATCTACCGGCCTCTAGGACTCCCGGCAGACTTCCAAGGTCAAATCACCCACTTACTCAGCTAAAATATTTTTTTAAAAACTAAAACCCTACTCCTATGCGACCTCAATTTTGGATTAAATGATCCCAATGATAAAGCTGCAATCTCATTCCTCAAGGACCTCACAGATATGGACTTCTCCCAGGAAATCATGACCCCCACCCACTCCAAAGGTAGAATCCTGGACTGGCTGGCTGACCACAACTGTGACTCCACCATCATGTCAAACACCATCTACCCATGGACAGACCATAGCTGTATACAATTTACCATCCCCACAGCACCAAGCACTAAAACCATCCCACATAAACTGGCCACTTTAGCTAGAAGCTCTAAAAAGTTAACCTCGGCAACATACAACCCCTTCTGGACATCCCATGCTTAGCACCGCCTTTCTGAAAAATCCCTAACATCTTAGAAGATATTTTTAAAGACACCCTTATTAACGCAGTTAACACCATTGCCCCATTAGAAGATAAAAAAGAAAAAAGTCATTAAACTCAAACTCCTGGTTCTCAGAAGACATCCAAACGTTATGCAATAACAAACGACAGGCCCAAAAAAACTGGCAGGCCAACCCTCTTAACACCACCAAAGAACTGTCAAAATCTATTGCCCAAAAATACAAAAATGCTATTTTCAATGCCAAATCTCATGCCTATAATCGCCGAATATCTGACGCCAACTCGCAATCCAAAGAACTCCTTACTATCTTTAAGGAACTCACAAAACCCTCCCGTCTCCACAAATGAGATCATTAAAGATGAAGCATGGTGCAACAGCATACAAGCAGCTATGCAAAAAAAAATAGACCTTCTTCAAAACACAATCAGTGACCATTATAACCCCTCACTGAAAATGCACCAGCCAACTCAAACAATGCCCATCAGCAGAACTATCAACGTCCCTAAATTCGTCTTTAACGACATCTCAGAATCAGAAGTCAAAGACATCCTGAAACATCTGAAGCCATCACAATGCAAAGGTGGTACATGCCCCCCCAAGATCATCACGGAGTGCGCAGAGCCACTCGCTCCACTCATTACCGCCTTCATTAATGCCTCTTAAGATGGGAATCGTCCCTGACAACCTTAAAGAAGCGTGGGCGCGCCCCCTCTTAAAAAAGCCAACATTAGACCCAGCACAGCCCAACAACTACCGACCTATAACAACCGTCCCATTCCTGCTCAAAATATTAGACAAGACAGCTCATAGTCAAATCCAACTCTACCTAGAAACTAATTCCATCCTAGGAAATAGACAGTAGGGATTCGGCAAAGGGCACAGAACTGAAACAGCCCTTTTAGATCTAAAAAATCAAATGACCCAAATCTTGGACAATGGTAAGCCCGCCCTCCTTCTCCTCCTAGACCTCTCAGCAGCGTTCAATCTTGTAGACCACAAAACCCTCACCACACACCTTACGCACTCAGCTCATTTCTCCGACCAAGCTGCTGCCTGGATCACCTCTTTCTTAGAAGGAAGAGCTATGAAAGTCTTCTCTAACACAGCCAACGCAGCCCCTACCATCATACACTGTGGTGTCCCACAGGGATCCTGTACTGCTCCTACGCTGAACAATCTCTTCACTAAGCCTCTTTTTGATAAACTTCATGTACTTGGGATCGCATATACAAATTATGCAGACGATAGCCAGGTGCTCCTCCCCGCAACAGGCTCCTATAACCAAGACGCTTCAGCCCTTAGGCAAATCTACGCCACCATCCAGGTGTGGATGGCCACCAATGGCCTATGCCTCAACAGAGACAAGACTGAGATTCTTATTCTTGGCCAAAAGACCACTCTAGCCAGGCTGGACTGTCTTTATTCCAACTTTAACATTGATAACGGCATCATCCCTGTCCTAACATCTGTCAAAACCCTAGGGGTCTACATTGATGCCACACTCTCCATGAACAAGCAAGTCAGTGCTATTGTCTCTGCCTCTGCCCTAAGCACTAAACTCATCAACTCCATCAAACCATTCTTAACCAAGGAAAATTGTCTCTCAATAGCCAGAGCTACCATATGTGTAAAGCTTGACTACTGCAATGCACTCTTAGCCGGCATGTCTGCAAAAAATGTAAACAGACTCCAAATCACCCAAAATAACTCACTAAGAGCAGCCTTAATTATTCCAAAAAGAGACCACATCTCACAAGCAAGACAGTCCGTTCACTGGCTCCCTGTCAAAGAACGCATTACATTCAAGATCCTCACGACTACACATAAATGCATACACTGGACAGCGCCGCCCTTTCTTTCAGACACACTACATAGACCCATCGCTTCAAGACCTATCAGATTATGTTACACCAACCAACTCACTGTACCGCAAATTAACAAGGCCAAAGCAGGAGGGTTAGGCTTCCCATACATAGCCCCAAAGCTTTGGAATGCACTCCCCACTGACCTAAGAGCAGAAACTTCTCTCCCTGCCTTCAACTCTTCTCTTTAACTAAAACACTTGCCAATATATTTTTAAAAAACTATCCTATGCAATTTGTACAATAATCTTGCTTGTATATGTTTTTCATGTGTAACTAAGGGGCCGATTCATGGAACAAATATGCGCCGAAAATCCCAGCGCAAGCAGGCGCAAGGAAGCGCAAGTGTGAGAAAGCAAGCGCATGCGCGCGCGATTCAAGGAAGGCGCTGCGCTACTTTCCCACTGGTTGTGCGCCAAATCCGTGCATGGCGCACACTGGCGCACACGTCTCCAAACAGCGTGCGCTAAGCGCACAGCGAAAGCGCACCTAGCGCAGCACACACAACAAAAGTAGGCGGAACAGGGGGCGTAACACGCGGAATAGGGAATAACGCGTGAAAAAGAAGGCGTAACTGGGGAAGTACTGCTGGGAAGTACACAGAACGCCCACACGCACACGAACCACACGTATTCATGGAATCGAATAGGGCACACCCGCACACAGGCAAAGACATACACAGGCCTAAACACATCCGCCAAACGAAGGCAGGCGGTAGCATCCCTGCGCATTACAAATATGTGCACAAATAAAAAGCATGTTATTACTGAGTGGGGTACGTGTATTACTGGGGTTCACGGGAAGTTTTACACGCGAAAGGGCCCTATGCGAGTGGGGTATGTGTATTACTGGGGTTCGCGGGAAGTTTTACACGCGAAAGGGCCCTGTGCGATTGGGGTACGTGTATTACTGGGGTTCGCGGGAAGTTTTACACGTGAAAGGGCCCTGTGCGAGTGGGGTACGTGTATTACTGGGGTTCGCGGGTAGTTTCACACGAGATTGGCCCTGTGCGAGTGGGGTATGTGCATTACTGGGGTTTGCGAGAAGTTTTACACGCAAAAGGGCCCTGTGCGGGTGGGGTACGTGTATTACTGGGGTTCGTGGGTAGTTTCACACGCGATTGGCCCTGTGCGAGTGGGGTACATGTATTACTGGGGTTCGTGGGAAGTTTTACACGTGATTGGCCCTGTGCGAGTGGGGTACGTGTATTACTGGGGTTCACGGGAAGTTTTACACGTGATTGGTCCTGTGCGAGTGGGGTACGTGCATAACTGGGGTTCGCGGGAAGTTTCACACGCGAAAGGCAACGCCCGTGCGCGATACGTCAGACGCGCTTACGCGCTAAGGGCCTTTGGTCCAATGAAATCACGTACGTGTGCTGACGCGCTTACGCGCTAAGGGCCTTTCCTCGGATTTCACACTGACGTGCACTTTTTTCACGTGCCAATTCACTCCGTATCAAGCTGGCCACGCATACACACACGGAAGACCATGCTCCTGCCCTGAAGGCCATTTTCCTGCCCCCCAGATCCCCGAGCACGCTCTCACTTGCCATCTGCTGCTGCCTGACTGCCTGCTGCCCACGTGCCCTGCTATTTGGTGCCTGCACGTCAGCCAGGGTTCCAGTTGCTGTGTCCACCCCGGCTGGAACAGAAGACTCCCGACTGGGATACCATTGCTCCACAGCCCAGCCCCAGGACCCAGTTGCTCACCCACGCCTGCCTCGGGGGTCGCCATGTCGGGGCAAACACCATCTGAGACCAAAGGCGACCCACAGGCAGAGGGCCACCAGCTTCAGTGTGAAGGAAGTTGGTGTCCTGGTGGAGCATGTCCTGGGGCATTATGATGCCCTCTTCGGAACATCACGCGCCAACAAGGAAGGACGGGAGAGGATCTGGGACGACGTAGTGGTTGCCATCAACGCGGAGGGGGTGGCAACCCGTGACATCAAGCACGTCAAGAAGCGCTGGGAGGACTTCAGGTGCAGGACCCTCCACAAGGCCCGGCGCCTCGCGGAGGGGGGCCGGGTCAGCATGAGTGACATCCAGATGAGGGTCCTGGAACACATATGCCCAGCGCTCCACGCCCAGATCCTTCAGAGGAAGACCCGTCTGGAGTTGAGCGGTAAGTGGCCAAGCATTAGTGTGCGAGACAGGGCATGTTGCAGTGTGCTGGTAGTCTGATACTTCTCAATCCTGATTAAGGATTGTATGTGTGACATGGGCCATGTATGGGTGTGTGTGTGCAGGGACATCATGGTCATGCATGTGAGACCAGTAATGTGCGAACCACATGGTTGGTGCATGAGTTCCAATGCAACATGGGGAGCTGTATGGCAAATGCACACATGAAAGCATGCCAGTGTCTGTTCTTGCACATGGTGGGGGTGTGAGGGATGGGTGCTGCTGTCATGTACATGTATGGTGCACATGTGTGTGTGTCTGAGAAGTGTGTCTGTGACTTCGATACGCCATGGATTCATGACACATGTCCGTGATGATGTGTAGATTCACTCATGCAGTGCGGTCACCATTGTATGCACTGTGTCTATCCACGGTGTCTATCCACTGTGTCTGTGGTGTACAAGGCATGATGCATGACCCTCCGGTGATGTGTGTACATGGGATCAGTGTGAGCCAAGATGCATGTGAGTTTGAAGGCAACATTTTGATTAATAGAGTCCCTTGTACATGGATGCTGATGTTGATTGTAGGCGCCATGCCTGTTCATGCATGTGTGTTGCATGCATTCACCCATGTGTTGTGGAGGGACAGGATGGAAGTGACGTTAGACACTGCCACTCATGTGTTATTGCTTCCTGTCTAGGGGAATATTGTACTGTACCCTGATGCTTGTGTTCGATGTCTCCCTCTACGCAGCGTCAAGTGAAGAAGAGGGCGGAGACGGCGCTGTGGAGCCAAGCGGCGGGGATGCCTCCACTGGGCGGTGACGCAAGGACCAGCCACCCTCCCAGGACTTGCCATCATCCGGGAGTGAGGGGGCTGGTGCCGCGTCTGCCACTACGGCTGTGGCGGAAAGGCCGGGTGAGCCCCCACAGGGGCTTGCAATGGCGGAAGACGGTACAGAGACATCCAGGTTGGTGGTCTCCACAGAGGAGGAAGAGCCCGCCACTGAGCCACACATAGGGCCTGGTGGGGGTAGTACCACTGGTGCAAGTGGTGCAGTCCAGGGCCAGGGTCAGGAGGCAGCACAGGTCACCGCGGAGGGGCCTGTGCATGTCCCTGTCCTTGACCCTGTGACTGCACCACCATGCACCAGCAGGGAGGCCCCGTCCCAGGCCCGTCCGCAGGTAGGGGAGAGTGCCATGTCATCTGCCTCTCCACTACCTGCGGACGAGGGGTCCCATGAACGTATGGGCTCCGTCCTGATTGGTGTCGCGTTGCGCACGCGTGACATTTGTGATGACGTGCGTTCTTCCTGGGCAGAGAACGCACGCCATCACGAAGAGCAGTGTTGCGACGTGGCACTGTTGGGAGGGGCCCTGGTTGGTGGGTTCCTACATGTGACGCGCACTCTGGCGGGCCTCTCCTCCTCTGTGGCGACTATGCGCCATTCGTTCTCCCTGCCGTCTTCTGGTCCAGATTCCACCAGAGCCCCCTGTGGACTTCGCCTGACCAACACAGCCAGCTTGATGGAGATCCCATCCCTGCCACAGTCGGGAGTCGGTGGTCCAGCAGGGGTAGACACCACAACTGGAGACCAGCTGATGGAGGATGTGAAGGCATCATCGGACAGGGCACATGGACAGCAGCAGCAGCAGGAGCAGGCTCTATGTGGGAGCAATGATGGCTCGGGGCCACCAACATCAGGGGGGCAGGCATCAGCCAGAGGGCAGGAGGACCCTGGAATGTATGTGTCTTCCGTGTGGCTGCAGTTGGGCCAGCGCATAGATGCGGAGCGGCGGCGGGCGGAAGAGGCGTGGCTCACCATGGTTGGGGCAGAGTTCTCCATGCGTCGGGCGTTGAGGCGGGCAGAGTGCCTCGAGGCGACTCGCAGGGAGTTGGAACAGGCCATGAGTGCCTCCCTGCGAGACCTCGGGGCCAGGGCAGAGGCCCGCCTCGGGGACATCGACGTGGAGTTCCATGATGCCCTGACCCGGGACACCACAGAGTGAGCCGCAGGACTTGCCCGCCGCCATTGTATATAGTTAGATAGTGTTCCTTTTCTTTTTTATTTTGGTTGCGCTTGGACAATGCACCACGTTTTTGTACATAGTTTTTTATTAGGTTGTATTTTTGGTAGGTTTCATTTCATCAGTTGGGCTCATGGACCCTGGATTGTTCATTTGTACATAGTTCACCATTGGATTATTCTCATTTTTTTTATTTTCACCATGGAGCAATGGATTTCACTTTCTTTTTTCCCTTGGATTTGCTTTGTTGGACTGTGTCTTTGGACACCATTTCTTTTGGATTTCGTTGGATTATGATTTCTTGTTTTTTATTCTTTCACGGACATGCAGCATTTCTTTAATTATTCCCATTGTTGTGTGTTTTCTTTTAATTACATTAATGTTGTGTTTAATACATTTTTTTCTTCATACTTCGATGTGTGGTATTATCTCATTGGTTTCATGCATGTCATGATATGGGTTTTCACATTCACTTGTACCCATTGTGTGTGTGTGACGGACATGTGTTCATTTACATACTTGCCTTTGGGGTTGTATCATGTAATTGCCTTTTCTATGTGGGTGGATGCAATACTTGGTTGGGTCTTTGGGCTGGGGAGGCTGGCCATAAGGGCCATGATTGAGGATCGTCATGACGTGGGGGCAGTGGGACATGAGTGGGGGCCTGCTGGCAGGTGCCCTGCACTGCTGGAGGGTGAGGGTGCAGGGGGACATGAGTGGGACATGAGTGGGGGCCTGCTGGCAGGTGCCCTGCACTGCTGGGGGTGCAGGGGGACATGAGTGGGGGCCTGCTGGCAGGTGCCCTGCACTGCTGGGGGGTGGGGGTGCAGGGGACATGAGTGGGGGCCTGCTGGCAGGTGCCCCGCACTGCTGGGGGGTGGGGGTGCAGGGGGACATGAGTGGGGGCCTGCTGGCAGGTGCCCTGCACTGGTGGGGGTGCAGGGGGACATGAGTGGGGGCCTGCTGGCAGGTGCCCTGCACTGCTGGGGGGTGAGGGTGCAGGGGGACATGAGTGGGACATGAGTGGGGGCCTGCTGGCAGGTTCCCTGCACTGCTGGTGGGTGGGGGTGCAGGGGGACATGAGTGGGGGCCTGCTGGCAGTTGCCCTGCACTGCTGGGGGGTAGGGGTGCAGGGGGACATGAGTGAGTCATGAGTGGGGCCTGCTGGCAGGTGCCCCGCACTGCTGCTGGGTGGGGGTGCAGGGGGACATGAGTTGGTGATCAGTAGTGCAAGCTGACATGTGGCTTGGCCGGGGGGCATGCCCATGGTGAATGGGCTGCCTGCGGGACATGTCCAGGGGTGCAGGGTAGTCCCCTGTGGTGTGGGCTGCCTGCAGGGGCCATGGAGGGAACACCCGGGAGGACCCACACTGCCAATTCACGTGTAGGACTCCCTGCGCACCCCCGAAATACATGTACCCTGCTCATATCGCGTGTGAGACTTCACGCGAACCCCAGTTATACACGTACCCCGCTCGCACAGGGCCAATCGCGTGTGATACTTCCCACGAACCCCAGTAATACACATACCTCACTCGCACAGGCCCTTTCGCGTGTGAAACTTCCCGCAAACCCCAGTAATACAAGTACCCCACTCGCACAGGGCCAATCGTGTGTGAAAGTTCCCGCGAACCCCAGTAATACACGTACCCCACTCGCACAGGCCCTTTCGCGTGTTAAACTTCCCGCAAACCCCAGTAATACACGTTCCCCGCTTGCCGTGCTGGTACAGGGTTAGCGCAGTCCTTTGCGCTGGATTGGGGATTTTGATGGCTTTTCCCTGCACGAGGGGCGTTCTTGGGGGCGTAACTGGCGCTGCTGCAGGGTCGCTGCGCCACTGTGCGCCACGGCTGATTTTGGTAGCTAAAATCCATGAATACGCTGTGCGCGGAAATTGATTTTAGCGCACGTGGCTGGCGCAGAGATTCGCATGCGCACACTGTGCGCCAGCCGCGTGCGCCACTTGTGCGCTAAATTCTATGAATTACCCCCTATGTTTTGATCTCTCTCTGTAACAAGCGCCATGATGCCCCTGGGCTGTTGCACGCTTAACAAATGTGAATAAATAAATAAATTATACTCACCCACTGGCCACGTTCATTGTCCCCTGTGCCTCTGCATGTATTCTGGCAGTGTGCTGTTGCGTGGGACCCTGGAGTTGTGGGTGGAACCTGGGTAGTGGACATGAGGTCAGGGTTGCACGTCGCCTGCTCGTTGAGGGAGTGGTAGCGCTTCTGGTTCCTGTAAACAGTCTCATGGGCCTGGGGTGCCAACAACGTCACATGGGTGCAGTCAATGGCTGCAATGACATTAGGCAGTTGGGCGTGTGAGAAACCAGAAGGTGTCTCATCTGCTAGTCCCCAGGGATCTGTCATTAGGTGGCCAGGACATGGCCATCGCTTTTGGACCCAGTTCTGGGGGTGGACCAGTGTGGGAGGATCACCTGGATGAGGGGTCTTTGGGGAGTGCGACACCGGATGGTGAGACGCGGTATCCCCTTTCCTGTAACACCTTTTCCCAATCCTACTAGGATATTTAGGAACTCAACCCCTTCCCCTTTCCCGACACAAACACTTTCTCAGGGACAGCTCCCTGTGAGAGAAAACAGACTAGCACCTGAGCTGTATACCTGACACTTCCCAACACAAAGCTCAGAAAGAGTCAAGCAATTACTGATCATTACACACACCTGACTGCCATCACACTTTCCCATGCGGATAAAAGGCGGAGCACGAAAGCACACTCTGAGCAAGACAAAACACACGAGGAAGCAGCAGTTCAAAGAAGCCAGTTTAATTCGAGGAGAAAGATGGCAAAACCCGAGAGGGTTGCAAGGAGGGAAGTGCCCTTGACCTTTTCAGAGAAGAAACACTACTTTCATGAGCCTCTGGGAATATGAAACACAAGACATGGAATAAAGATGAAGTAGTATGCATTGTGTGTCAGAGGTACCCGGGGCTCTCCTGCATCGATAACCAAGGCGGGGAGGAGCGTTTGCTGCCGTGGTACTGTGCTTGGCTCCTACAACAAAGCAGCACCAGTAAAGTCAGCACAGACAGTGAGTCTGGGAGACTGATAGAGGACCAGTCTGTGTTAGAACAAAGGTTACAAGCAGCAACATTGTATGAAGAAATCTGAAGAGAACAGTGTGTGAAGCATATGTGATGAGCGACACAAATATAATTGAACATCCAAGGAGTGACTGAACTTTTGAAGCCAAGATAGATACCATACACAGAATGTTCCAGCACCACATGGGTGTTCATTTGAAGGTCTCTGTTAGTTATCCAACTGAGAGGTGGCAAATGTAAATTGTGAATTGTGAAATTGAAGTGGTCCTGCAATGGGTCAAGCTAAACCCTGTGCACATTCGAAAGTCTTAAATAGCTAATGAGAACTGCAATTGGTCCAAGCCCGGCTGAGGGAGACTAATTGCATAAGAGGAAGAATCTGAGCCTGAAAGAGGGGATCCAAAGTAACGATTGCGGTATAAAAAGGGATCTGAGCCCAGCTGAGGGGGATCCAGGGCAAATCACTTGAATTGAGTACTTATAAGAGGAAGATAACTTTGTGTTTTGTTTTTGATACGTCAGACCCTCTGAATCAAGAGACTTTGATAAGTAATGAGACTTGGGCACAGAAGGTCCTGATGCTGGTAATGGAACTGTATCCGAAGGAGCCAGAGTGTGTGCTTTGCTCAAATGAACTGCCTTGTCCCGTGCTGAAAATGTGGGGATGGGAGGCCAACGGCCTGAACATTGTGATGGTTTATAGTGACTTTTTCGACAGTCACTATTTCGAAATACAAATATGTCGAATCAAAATTGCCGAAATGTTTTTTTCGAATGCCTTCTTTTACTTTTTTGGGGGGGGATCCGCCCCAAGTTTTTTTTTTTTTAAATATCTTTTTTTGGCCAACTAAACAAAACAAAAACCTTAAAAATAAAAAACAAGAAATTTGAGAAAAAAAATATTCTGTACTTTTGATTCGACATATTTGTATGTTGAATTTTTTTTCCGATATAATGACCAGATACCCATTGTGACATATCATTTTTGTGAACACTTCTTTCTTTTCATAAAGACTACCCTACACTATTTGTATTTAGAGGTAAGGATTGGCAATAGTTTATTTTTTGTAGTATAGGCCCTTTTATTTTGACGAGACTCCACTAGGACTGCATCATTATTATTTGATGGTGATAGCTTGCTTCCATCTGTAGATTTAGGATTAGATGGGTGTTTATCACACCCTTGTTGATTGATTATTTACTATGCGCTTATACACAAGTGTTTCAAAGCACAACCATGCATGGGAGGGGAAGACATAGGGAAGATGAGACAAACATTCTTAATAGGCATGGTACATTCAGATTATGCAGGTGAAGAGAACAGGAAGTGTGGGGGGGGACAATAGGGACCAGGGTTAAGTGCAGAGAGATACCACTCTCATGGGTCATTGTTGAAGATCAATAAACACCCTTGAGCTGTGGTCTCATGCGTCTGTCTTACTATTGATACCATGCCTTCCTTACAGGTGGTGGCATAAAACCTTGCCTTCATGCCGTTGACCTGGGCCCAAGGTGGTGGGTAGTGAAATATGGTGGTACACACACTGCATGAGGGCATCCAGCACCTGGGCAAGGCCTACACAGAATGTGGGCTGTGCCGTGCATGGATGTTGATCTTGCTTCCTATGTCTTGCTGTATTGTGGCAAGCAGCTCAGTGATGGTCTCCCTGTTGAGGCAGTACTTGGTGACCAACTGGGTGTCGGTGAGGGCCCAGGGTGATGGCTTGACCCTAGGTGTGGGTGCTTGTCTTGCTTGGTCCCTCCTCCTCTTCCTCCTCCTTTCCCCCAACCCCCTGTGCTCCCTATGCCCTGGCCTGGTTGTCTTGTATCTCAAGTTCCAGCTTGCAGTGAATTGTGGCAGCATGGTGTTGGAAACAGTGTTTGGGGTATGGGTGTAGCTTATATAGCCCTCTGTTGTGCATTGTGTGCACCTGTGTCCATTTACCTCCAACTGCAGGCTGGAGGTAAATATTGTCCGTATTAGCGCGGTTTTTGGCGCTAATACCACTGTACATGGACCTGGGATACGGCTGTAACTACGCTTTGCGTTCTCGGTCGTATTAGCAACTTGTGATGAGCTCCCTCATCTGCCTTTCACTTCGGCCACCCAAGTAAGAGACCCCCTTGATCTAAGAGTTAAAAGCAGGAAAGAAGAGGCAGGGCTATGAAGGTGGTGGGGCTTAGGCCATGTGACCTCGATCCACTTGCACCTGCTCACCAACTGCAAAGGAAAAGGGGCTGGAGGGCATATGTTGCATTTGGTGTGTTGGTATATGGGTAAGGGCACCGGGGTGAGAGGAGAGGGAGGCTATTTTAACGTTTGTCTGCTTTCTCCCTCCACCAAATACCCATGCTGTTCTTCCCAGCTGACTAAGATCTGGTGACCCAAAGCGGGCCCACAATGCACCTCAGCAAAGGTTTCAGTGCTTTAATACTACTATGGTGGTGATTTGGCACAGTACAAAAGCATGGTAACATTACACAACATAATCACCCATTTAAATGAATAGAAAAATAATATTTTAATGAAAATGAACACCAGATCAGTACTGAGGCAAAATGGAGCAAACCTAAAACACAATCATTTGTGCCCATAAATAAAAAATAATCCACATTATATTTTCATGTGATGCAATCAAAAATAATTGATTTTAAAGAAATTGATGAGTCTATGATGCACTTGTCAAAGGGTAGTACTCATTGGGTTTCCCAATGAACCATGTCAAATACTTTAAAACAAATGAATGCCATTTCTTTTAGAATTGTTTCATTCAATATGAAAAAAACAGTCATTGTGAGGTTTTGCTCGGGCCCTCGAACCGAGTGGAGGAACATACCACGCGGGAGTCTGGCGTACTGTGAACTGTTTCTTTATTCAACAAGGCAGGAACTGCCGAACTTCCCCTTGGGCCCCACCCTAACCCAACGTCACTTCCCTTCTGCCGGGAAGATAAGACCGCAACGGCGGTCTGCCCACACAATGATGTGGGCGGGCTGCAAGCCCTGAGGGACGACCTGACATCTCCCTCCTTTTTAACAAGACACTTGCCGCTCCTCACTCCATCTCTTCCATGAGTCTGTGAGGCTTGATACGGCTTCTCTGGGGTCGAGCACGATTGCACGGTGTCCTCTCTGTCTGTCCCTGTGACGTCTGAGTGTCCTCACTTACCGAGGCCTCCCACTCTCCCAGGTAGGGGTTGTCTTGAGCGAGGTCATCTTCGCTGTACCCACTTCCTTCTTGCTCATGCTCGTCGCGGCTCCTTCGGGGCTTGAAATGTGATACATTCCGAGTGACTGAGGATTGGTCGGTTCTCTGGGCCGTGATCATTGTCCCTTACCTTTGTGTGATAATCAGCGGGTCTCGTGCGAACGTGGCGTCCTCCTTTCTTTGTTTGGGTTGCCGCAGCCACACTTGGTCTCCGGGTTCAATGTTCGACTCCTGAGCTTTCCTCTTGTGGTCTGCGGCCTCTTTCATTTTGGCTTTCGCTGTGTCATCCTTGTCTCTGGCCTCCTGTTCGAGTGGCATTTTTCAGCCGAGTCTGTGTCTTCCTGCAGTCGCATCTGGATCGGTCTTCGGAACATCAGGTGAGCTGGGCATATGCCCATCGTGCTGTGGGGTGTGTGTCGATAGTCCCTTAGGAACTGATAGAGTGCTTGTTCGAAAGGTTTGTTGAGTATGGCCGCTATCTGTAATGTTCTTTTGATGTTGGCCATGAATCTCTCGACCATGCCGTTTGCCTGTGGCCACCGTGGTGTTATTCTGCGGTGCTGGAACCCCATGTATCTCGAAAAATTTTCAAAGTCCTTACTCATGAATGGCGCTCCATTATCGGACTTCATGACCCTGGGTATTCCATATGTAGACAGCATGCGGTCCAGTGCTGGGATGACGCTGGAGGCGGCGGTGCTGTCAACGATTTGCGCCTCTGGAAATCTTGAGTGTTCGTCTATTAACACCAGCACGTATGTGCCATCTCTCAGGGGTCCAAAGAAATCCACAGCCAGTTCCTCCCATACATGTCCTGGTAGTGGTGACATGTGAAGTGGGTTTGGGTGTGGAGGAGGTGCAACTCACGCGCAGGTCGTGCATTGGCCTATCATCTCTTCTACCATCGCGTCCAGCCTAGGGAACCATACCTTTTGCCTTAGTAGGCGCTTGGTGGCGACCACTCCTCGGTGGCTTTCATGTGCTACTTGGATCGTTCTGGTGCGTAACGATTTCGGGAGGAGTACTCTGCACCCTTTCAGTATGACATGTCCGTCGACTATGGAGAGCTCGTCTCGGACCTGGTCTATGTATTTGATGTCTTCTTGGACCTCTTCCGGTTCTTGTCTCGCTTGTTGACGCATGTGCGCCCTTCTGTCTTCTTGCATACAGTGACGTACGATGCGTAGTGCTGGGTCCTGCTCCGAATGTGTGATTATGTCCGCCCACCCCACCGGCAAGGGTTGCACGTGATGGACAATGTAGTTGAGGTATTCATCGGCGATGGATGGTTGAGGGTTAGCAGTGCCGGTTGGGTGACGAGACAGATAGTCAGCTGGGTTGTCTTCTTTTCCCGGGCGGTGCTTGATGACGAATTTATAGTCCTGCAGACGTAGACCCCATCGGGCTATCCTCGGTGGCATTCTTGATTTGGGGTCCCCGTAAATTGTGAGTAAGGCCTGGTGATCCGTTATGATGGTGAACTCCTTGCCGTATAAGAACAAATGGAAGTACTCGCATGCCCATACCACCGCCAGGCTTTCCTTTTCAGCCTGGGAGTATGCTTGTTCTGTGGGGGTCAGGCTTCTGCTGGCATACGCCACGATGTATACGTTTGTGGGTTCATGCGGATCAACTTGCGTTAATATGGCACCCAGGCTGACGGGGCTGGCGTCCACGATTACTTCGGTGTGTCTCTTGGCGTCGAAGTAGGCCATGTCCTCGGCTTTTGTAATTGCGTCCCGAATTGCCTCAAATGCTCTCTGGCAGTCCGTGGACCACGTGTAGGGTTGGTCTTTTCGCGTCAGTAGGCGCAAGGGGTTGCTGATTGTTGCGTAGTCCTTTTGGTACCTGGAACAGTAGCTGGCCAGCCCTAGGAAAGACCGAAGCTCTGTCGTGGTCGTCGGTGGTGTGGCTGAGTTGAGCGCTGCTACTTTCTCCGGGTCTGGTCGCATACCTTTGCTGGAGAAGATTTGGCTGAAGAATCGTAACAAGCCTTTTCCAAATTCGCATTTAGACTTGTTCAGAGTTAACCCGGCTGCTTGTAACGCTTCGCACACTCTGTGAAGAGCTGTGTCGTGCTCTTCCTTAGTCTTGCCAAATACCAGGACATCATCTGAATAATTCAGGCAGTTTGGCACGTGCCTGATGACGCAGTGTATTTCCTCCTGGGAAATTTCGGCTGCGGAGGATATCCCGAAGCTGAGCTTCTTGTACTGGAATAAGCCCATGTGCGTGACAAATGTCGTGATGTACCTGGACTCGGGTGCAATCTCAATTTGATGATATCCTTTTGTGAGGTCCAATTTAGAGAAGACCTGTACCCATTGGAGGAGGTGGATCATATCAGTGATCCTGGGTGCCTGATGCCTCTCCCTTTCGATTGCTGCGTTGGCTGTCCTCATGTCTACGCACAGGCGTATTGACCCGTCGGGTGACTTTTTGGGGACGGGGACAATGGGGGATACCCACGGAGTGGGTCCTGAGACTGGTTCGATGACATTGAGTGTAATGAGCTTGTCTAGTTCTTCTTCGACTTGGCGCTGTATGTTCACAGGAATCCCGCGATAGTTTTGAGCAACAGGCGGTATGTCCGGGTTTATGTGCAGCTGTACCTTTCGGTGTTTCAATTTTCCTACACCTTTGAACAGATTTGGGAAGGTTTGTTCTATTGCGTCCAGTCTGGCGAAGTATTTGTGGGCCATCAGTTGGTACAGGATATGCACCAAACCCACCTCGACAGCAGTCTTGAAGCTGAGGATGCATCCGCTGTTGGCTTCCGTCTTCAGAATATGTAGGGGGATCTTTGCCGCGTGTGATTTGTGCTCGCACCATGCGGAGATGGTCCCTTTGCAGGGTAGTGGGGTTGTAGCTCCATATGGGTAAATGTCCACTGTCGCCTTTCGGATCTTTGGTGGGTTGGTGAGTGTATTGTACGCCTGTTCACTTATTATGTTAACTATCGCCCCTGTATCAATGAGAAATTCCAGAGGCATGTTGTTGACCTGTAGTGTGAGCGTTGGACTGTGTTGGGTGGCCGTGGCATTGTTGAGTGCCCACACATACCCCTTTTTCCGTTGGTCGTCCTCTGATGACTGAGATTTGCTGCCTGATGGGGATCGCATTTCGATGTATCGGACGAATCTCCTCCTTTGAGATCGTCTAGAGCCGTCAGTTGTCTTCCGGTCATCTCTGGCATATGAGCTCCTCCTGTTTCTGTCTTCTCTCCGGGGTCCCGTCTGGTCTTCTTCTCCTCTCCCGGCGGGTGGGCTGTGTCGCAAGCTTCTCCTTCTCTCCTGTTGTCTCGGTCTACTGGGCCCTGGGCCGGGTGCATTCTTGCAGACCGCTCTATAGTGGTCCATTCCACCACAGGCGGCACAATTTTGTCCAACTGCTGGGCAGTCGCCCACGTGTGGATATTCGTACCTGCATCGGTGGCATGTGGCGTCTAAGTGTTTCCCACCTTATGAGGGGGCAGCATATAGTTTGTTGATTGTGTCAGCGCTGGGTGTCTGGTGTTGAATGGTGACCTTGCCTAGGCTGTCTAGCTGCGATTCAACTGCCGCTTCCATTCTGGCGAAAGTGAGGATTTCCTCGAGGGACCTTTGCTTTTGGAGCAGTTGTTTTCTGAACGGTTGTGATATGCAGCCAGGTATGACCTGGGATCTTAGAGCTTCCTCATTGGAGTATTTGTGGAATTCACAGTATTTCAGCTTGATGCGTAAGCGCATCACAAAGTTGTCTAGCGACTCCCCATTTTCTTGTCTCGTGGTGTGGAACACATGGCGCTCGTAGTCGATGTTTGTGTGGGGTGTAAAGTATTCCGATAGCTTCCCCTGAAGTTCTCAGTATGTGACGGTGTCTACGTTCATTAGTTCGCCTGCTATGTCCCTGACGGCAGAGCCTACCGTCATGAATAGTGTGCTTTTTAACATTGCGTTGTCTGTTAGGCCGATGGCCCCTGTATAAAATTTAAAATCCCTGAGCCATATAACCCATCTGGATCCCATATTAGAGGTGTCCCTGACATCGAATGGGCCAGGTATGGGCAGGTTTTGAGAGGCGGTACCTGAACCTTGTGTCTGTTGGTGATCATCTGCCACGGCTCCCGATCCACCTGACGAGGATGCTGCTGGGCTTGTTGGAGTAGACATGTCCGCGGTGGCGGGCGCACTCCTGATGAGGTTTGATGTGTCTCTGTGGAGTCTTGTGTTGTTGCTGCGTTGCGATTCCCTCTGCACGTGCAACTTTCACATAGAGCGCAAGCTATCTGGTAGCCTCGAGGGTTAATAAGCCGTGTTTTGCCCCTCCTGTCCTTCTGTGGATGATCCTCGGGTCCCCAGCATGCTGCGTGGCCTCCCACGGCCTGCAGGGTGGAGAGGGAGGAGGGAGGGCAGGACAGCCGCCTGCGGCACTTGCAGGCCAGCTGGGCCTTCTGCGCGGTTCACCAGCGCACCCACGTGTGCGGCCTGTCTCCGCCGTGGGCCCTCTGCACTGTACACGAGTGCCCTCACGTGTGCGGCCTGCGTCTGCCGTGTACGCGGGCTCTTGTGGTGGGTGTCGCGCTCAGGAGAGGAGCGCCGACGCGCCTAAGCCGCTCGACCGCGGTCCTCTGCATGCCTCCTAGGCCTCGGGAGCAGAGGTGCGCCGATGCGCTGGAACCGCTCGACTGCGGGCCTCCTTCTGGCACGGGTGGGTAACGTGTACCCATCATCGCCAATTGTGAGGTTTTGCTCGGGCCCTCGAACCGAGTGGAGGAACATACCACGCGGGAGCCTGGCGTACTGTGAACTGTTTCTTTATTCAACAAGGCAGGAACTGCTGAACTTCCCCTTGGGCCCCACCCTAACCGAACGTCACTTCCCTTCTGCCGGGAAGATAAGACCGCAACGGCGGTCTGCCCACACAATGATTTGGGCGGGCTGCAAGCCCTGAGGGACGACCTGACAGTCATTGTTCTAGATTCTTGGAACGGCACCAATATCTGCCTATTTCCAAATAAAAATTATAAACACAGGACAGAGACAGTTTTTAGCTTTGGAGGATATTTGGAACAGAAAAGAACCCAATGCTCTGTATCCAAACCTTTCATTCATCGACCTCACACACCCACCAGTCGACCACCTTTACAGGTTATTCTGAAACCGAAATGTTTCCTAAAACAATAGTCCACTATCCCCAGCTCATGTAAAGGGACACTTCTTCCCCATGTCAAATTCCTGATCCTTCGATCGTATTCATCGACAAACGTTTTTCCACCATGCCGACCACCTGACCATGCTCTTCTGGAAAGTTGTTGTACTAATGGCAATTAGGGTTGCCATTTCCCTTCATTCATGTGCTTGTATATTTCCACAGCCACATACAAGTGTTTACTGTACCATGTAACACTTTTTGCGCCTCACTCAAATAATACTTTAATAGCAACTACATTGTCAAATTCCTGAGACTACGTTACTTGCAAATTATTCAATATTTAACACAACATAACAGAGTAAGACTGAACACAAAAGAAAAGTCTAATGGCTACTGTTGGAAGAGTCCATCCTAGTGGAAAAAGATTACTAAAAAAAAAAAAAGGAATCGTTTTGCGATTGGAATAAAGGAACTAATGAGGAATTTGTTTTTATTAAGTATACATGGTTTGTATGTGCCATGAGGAATTATTAAAAACATGCATTCACACCGTTTTTGCTCATTAATACTATAAGAGTGTTATTGATGCATATTAACCGGAATAATGTCACAATCATCCTCTGGACTAGTATCAGAAGATGTGCATGGCTTTACAGGAGGCCATACTGTTAATGATCATGTATACAATGCAGGGACTGCAAATTCTATGTCAATCATTCTCGGCCATCACCATCAATATGAAGGGGTCTTTTGATCTTGTCTGTTAGCAGTAACTGTCAGTTGTTCCACTTCAAACCATATACAAAACCCCCAACGGTTTGTTGATTTTAAGCAACACAATTACTGCTAAATGTCTCATAAAAGATGTAACTCAAAGGGGTTGCCCAGTTTGCCACCCTGTCCTATGCATTATAAAAATGGAAGCATTGACTAGGGAGAAAGACTAATTTCATATCTTCCTAATGCTGACCTAAATGAATGGTGGCCAGTCCTGCAGCAGTACACGTACATCTCTACAGTGCACTCTCCAAACAACTATCTCTTTTTGAAAGAATGGCAAATTATGTTAGAATGCCATTTGGGGGGTAGATCAACCCAAGCTTTTTAATTTGTGTAACACAAAATGAAGATGGTAATTCTATTCCAGAAATGGAGCTCTGCTAACCAAATCTCACATTTATAAACGCTCCATGCTGAAAATGTACAGTGCACATGTGCTCTCGTGACTGGGTCTGGTCTACTGACATGCCATCAACTGCCATGTAGTTTGGCAATGTGTAAGCAACATAATTACATATGCAATGCTGCCAAACAGCCTGCTGGAAACTAAATTAACACCAGCCTTGGCTGCCTTTAACAGTGGGCTCCCATGACCAAATTATATAACGGAACATCCCAAATGCTTGGTGGCATATTCATTTGTAACATAAATATAAAACGACATCTGGATTGAAGTAGTGTCCTCTGAGGAGGTAGTTATAATGACCAAAAACCCATATGATGTCATTTTACTGTCAACCTGGTTTCTAGTGACTCACACAACTGTTAGAGAATTTGTGTATCACTTATCTGGGGCTGCGTTTCACCCACAATGAACTATTGGGTTCAGGCCTAAAATCTCCCTTTGGTATTTGCCAGGAAGGCTTAACAACTTCCCAAAAGGACAGGATGTACACACAGGAGCAGATGGGGGACCAGTGCTACAAGGGGAAGGCTGCCAGCACAGTGAGGGCTTCACAACTGGAAAATAATGACTGTATTCTCTTTGATGCTAGGTAGACAGGGTGGGAGAAGTTTAGAGTAGCCTAGAAAAACATTTATAACCAGGAGAGGAGTTTCCCCAGCTTGGACAATCCTAGGCCACTTCCTGCAGACCAAGCATTTTGGCTCTGATATCAGGAAGCAAAGACTCTTGTCTCATGTCACAGCTTCCTGGACTGGCCCCTTATAGAAGGCTTAGAATTAACCAATCCACTGTTGGCAAAAAACAATATAATGTTGTGAGAGCGCCCCCTTCCCCCAACCCCACACTGTACTAAATCAGATATGGACACCAGAAGAAGGGTTTTGTTACAACGTCATTTGGGTAACAGTCTGTCCAAAGTCCTCTGCCATTGAGGTAAAGATAAAGCTTTCCATGGAGGGAGGAGGAACCTCTGAACCACTCCACTTCAGAGGACAATTTGAAGTGACATGTTGTTGAACAAGGCCTGCCTTCTGCTGAGACACTAGGACTCTGTCTACTAGCAATTCGACGTGACTGCACTGCGTGTGCTTTCTGGCAACCTTCCTGGCTGGGAAGGGCAGAATAAAGACGTGCCTTTTCATTTCAGGCCCTAGACAGGGTCCCTTGGTAACCAAGGAACAAAGGAAAAGCTCTGGGCTCTGTTTCCTGTCTCAAACAGCTTCCGAGCTGACTTTACCGCTTTTGAGTCAAGCCACTACCAGGCCCACGTAGCTGCCATTGGTATTTTATGCTATTTGAGTCATTTCAACCCATTGGAAGCAGTCATCTCAAACCAACTTGATGTCGACTTGATCTGGAAGCAATTGCGTTCGAAACATTTAGACACTGGCTGAACCCATTGGAAACAACTGTGTTGAACTTTCTCAACCCCGACTCAACCCGTTGGGAGCACTGATTAGATACCAACCTCACTCATTGGCTCGAACCATCTGAACATCATCTCAAACCTCTGGAAAGTGCCTAGAAGACAACCTCAACACTGTTGAACCTACAGAACAAACCTGAAAGGTATTGGTTGTGATTTTGTAACCCCCCCCAACCTGATTTTAAGGGCCCCAGAGAGAAGACCCCACTCTTGACGTTTTTAAAGACATATTCATAAACCTGAACATTGTTGCAGAGGCTATTGCCTGTCTACCCCTACCCTCAGAATGCCCCTTTTATCCAAAAGTCTGCATATTTTCCTTTTCTTTACAAAAGTGGCTTATTTATAATTACATTGCTTTTGTTTGCATGTTTAAGATTAGGAACCCCTATTCTTTAAAGAACCTTCATTGAAAAATGTATTTATTATGGTTCCACAGTACTATTGCTGTTTGGATGCTTCTATGCCAGCTCTCATCCCTCATGAAGAGCAAAGCCTGCCCTTGGCCCATGTTACCTTAATGGGGCAAAGGGGGTAGACCATTCATGTGCCTATTCCATTTTATGACTGGGATCACTGATGGTTTAGTAGTAGGGTGGGCCGGAGAAGGAGTTTCACCAACTACTCATCGCTGCTCCATTGCAAAGCAATGCAATAGTAATTGTGTCACACAAATAGTATGGATTCTCAATTAATAAGAAAACTGAGATTGTTGGCGATAAATCTCCCTGTTGCTGTAGGGACATAAATTGAAACGTAATCTACAAAATACCTGGGTTTTTATGTCTGTATGGATTTCTGCATGATCTCTGAAAATTATGATAATTAAAAGAAATACAACATATTTGATAAGTATTCATACATTAATCCTATATTATTTATGTAAAAAGTACCTTTCTTCTTCAAGTTCTTTTTTTAAAATGAATTCTGTTACCATTTCTGAAAGCTTAATTTAGAAAGTGCAACATTCTCTCACTTTCTCCGGCCAACAAGGATTCGTGTACATATTTCGACACATGGCAAGTTAGGGGAGAGACTGGATCCTCCACATTTTCACAATTACTACTGTGGTGCTGTTCTTAGTAAAACAAACACCCTTAATGTCTTGCCTTTTGAGCTGCTCATGGAGGAATTCTCTGGAAAGAACAAAGCCCATTATCTGTATGCATTTATGAATCCATTCTACTTTAAAAAGATTAATTAGGAGACACCAATGGCAATATGCGATAAGCTTAGTGTAAAAATCAAAAATATAAATAGGTGTAGCAATATTCAGTAAGTATACCCACATTTGAGATAATGCAAATTCCCCTAGAGTGGTCATTTATGGAAAATATTGCCAAATGGGCAAACACGGCTTTGGAGTCACGTGTCAGCTGGAAAATGAGGGCAGGGTTCTCTCTTTTGAAGAGGTGCGAAAACTTAAAGTAACCCTTTTCCAATATATTCAGTTTAAGACATTATTTCAGGCAAAAAAACAAGCTGGCGATGATATTTCTCCAAGATAATAGAACAACTTTAATCTTGGCTCTATCACAAAACAATACATTTCCCAGTATTATAAAGTCTTACGAGTGAATCAACAGATTTAGACTCCATTATTGCATCAAAAAGAGGGGAAAGATGTTGCAGAAAGAAAGAAAAGTACTTTTATATACATTCAAGTCGAAGAGTACCACAATTACATGACACAATTGTTTGCATGGAATAGATATTATACACCTTTGAAACTTTTAATTAAATATTTCTGCTTAATTGTACAAGCTTTTCTATGCATGTAGGTACACGGGAGCATATGATCTAGTCTTGTGTTAAATAAGCACAATATTGGATTGTACTAGAAGAGAAACTCAAACGTGTCTTCTTTCATGAAATGGTACTGCCCTTTAGCATGGCATACTAGGAGATTGCGTATGAAGTGAAGGGCTCCAAATACATGAACACCACCTACATTTTCATTTTAAAGACTCTAGTAAGAATACGTATAATGTAAGCGTGGAAGGATATTGGGTCCCCATCACTGGAGCAATAGTTTGGGTCCCTGGATGACATTGCAATATTTGAAAAAGCTCAGGCATGTGAATGAAAGATCAGACGAAATAGAAGAATACAGGAAATAGATTTTTGATTAAGCATAGTTTTTTTTAATGTATTCTCTTCAATTTGTGAGGGCTGTTTCTTTTGTTTAAAATGTAATAACTGAAGTCAATTAATAGATAACATCCCTGACATACATGCTAACCAGACCAAAGTGTGCCATTTAAGTCAAAGAGATTACATACCAAATTCAATTTATTGGTTATATCCTAAAATCAGGTCTGCATGTTCAGGCAACAAATTATAACAGATTGAGATCACCAAATGATGCTGTGAAAGAGAGAGAGAGAGAGAAAGAGAAAGAGTGAGAGAGTGAGTATATATGCATTTACCATAAAATGGGTTTTGTTTGTTGTTTTGCTCCCTTACAAGATAGTGTAAGAAGAAGCACATTGCGTGTAAA
The DNA here is from genome assembly GCF_040938575.1 of Ambystoma mexicanum. Lineage (NCBI taxonomy): Eukaryota > Metazoa > Chordata > Amphibia > Caudata > Ambystomatidae > Ambystoma > Ambystoma mexicanum. The sequence goes on along the minus strand of NC_090924.1, from coordinate 539,174,200 downwards.
ATGACACACTGTATTATTGTCCTCTAATGTGCAAGTTCTCAGTGATATTGGTTGTAGCTGACTTGACTTCAGGATTGAACAGCTGACTCATGATATGCTCTCATTGATTGCAATGCCCCGCACGCCCCCCCCCAAAGGATAGTGGAGTAAAAGATAAGAAAAGAGACATCATTCCCCTTATAGAAGATGCAACCCTTAGACCCTCTCATTCCAAGTACCCCTTCTCTCTGTCTTATTTACCAATTGTTAGTGACTCCCGGCAAGAATTGGTGACCCTTTCGACTCTGAAACTTTAAAGGATTCTGGAAACAACAGTGATTGCCAAACCGGACTGTCACCTGCCTAAATGCCCCACACATCTGTCCAGATGACAAAGCTGCCTCTCTAAGTGCCCAGATGTCTATAGAGGTGGCTGATCCTGCTCATGTACCTGAAGCCTTTTCCAGCAGATAACAATCGGTCAATTAACTGGGCGGGGATCTGAAAAGTACCTTTACAGCGAGGTCATTGAGGTGGTGGCGTGTGATCTGACGCAAACATTTGGCCAATGGGACACTCCAGGCACACCTACTGCTCCACTCATTAACTATGCCTACATAAGATACATCATGGCTCTGTATGGGCTGCCTCCTCTGTCAAACATTAGGATTATAGTCCTAAGGGAATGGAAGGACTTGGGAAAAATTAGATTATTTCTATGTACTGGTCGAGGCAGTACACTATTAAGGGTTTTGAGGAAGACTTTCCTGAGATACCAGGGTGCAATCACTCCTCCATAGAGACCTATGAAGATGTGGCATCCTTTGACAAAGTTGAAACCGCCAAAGAGAAATCCCATGTGACCCCATCACTTGTAGAAGTCTCATGCTGGCTGTGCAGCTCAGTCTCTGTTCAAGGACTTTCCGATGCTCTTTTGTGCCTTAGAGTAGGGATGGACCTCTGGCCGCTTCTAGAAATTATGGAAAAGCAGCACCAGCTATTGGCTTGGGAACAACCATGTTGGGGAGAAGAGAAATTTGGTAATGGTTTTCAAAGGGAAAAGCATCGCAGACAGGACCCTATGCACTATCTGAGGGTCCTGCCTACAAAATGGAGCTCCCTGGGCCTACAACACTCATGAATTTGCCTGCAAGTGTGGAAGACATGAGGGGCACTGTGATTGGCTCCCAGGGGGACATGTGACACACTGCCTCCCTTATCTAGTCTCTCCTGTGCATTCAGCCCAGGTGTCTGCAGTGAAGGTCCAAAAGTAGCAACACATCCTCTCTGCTTAGGCAGGAAAAGGCCCAAGGCCAGAGCCCCTGCTCAAGCCAGGACTTCAATGAGCTTCCCCTTTATCCAACATCTGCTTCCATGCATAGTTATCCTTTCACCTGTTGACTATCCTTTCACCATGGAGCTTCTGTTACCACACAGGACCAGGGCATATTGCTGTTTTGAGCCTGTTAACTGTCTTTTGTTTACGTATAGCTCCATTCCAGCCCAACTCAGAACTTGCATCTGCTTCTTCTCATCTAACTATCAACCCCTGCCCTTTCCACTCACCCACCTACCCTATATCACTCTTGAGCTGCACCCTTTCTTCATTGTCTTCACTTGCCTAGTCTACCCATCATCATACATCTTGACTGTACTCCATTTCTCCTCCTATTCACTCTTCTCCTTCCCTTCTCTCAGAGTCAACTTGGTGTAACTTCTTCATCATTATCCGGCATCACCATCTTCGTCCTCCCCCTTGCTCCTACACCCCTCAAATAAGTTGCTCCTGTTTTTCCAGGATCTCCAACCTCATCTATCCCTTCCACCTAGTGCATAACACCTGCTCCTCTCCCCCACCTCCTATCACTCTTCAACTTGACCTTGTGACTGCACAATCCCTCTGGAACACGTCTTCCTACATCAATGAGCATTTTCCCTATTAAAACCCTCACCTTTCACTTCTTGCTGTCACAGTGGATCTCCCCTCATGACTGTGCTACACTAGCAGTTCTCCACACTGACTGCTACCTTCTCCCACTCTCCCCAACCTGTTGGGAAGGATGGGGTGTGGGGTTCCTTATCAATAAGGCCCTCAACACTGCCCCTCTATCCCCGTTTGACATCAACTCTTCCTCTTCTGAATATGCCCCTATTCAATTCCTCCATACTCCTCCTCACTGTTCTGTCTCTCTATCAACTCCCTAGCCATCTCAACTGCTTCTTCCCTGATCTGACTTCTTCTTGAGTCACGTTCTACCAACATCCCCTGTGTCATGATGGGGGACTTTAACCTCCCCAAGCCCTCTCCAGTCACCTGCATTGAACTTGCATCCCACCTATCTGACCACTAACTCTACTTCTAGCCTAGCCCCTCTGGTGGAAACTCTCTTGGCTGTGTATTTCTCTCTAATACGCCCTGACCGCTCTCCTTCTGCTCACTCTATTGTTGACTAACATCTCAGTCCCTCCACCTACTGCTCTGTATCTCCCCTCTTCAATGACTAAGAGGACAGAGAGGACTTTCTTGCCCGTTACTTTGGTGATGTGAGGACCTCTCGCCTATCTCTTTTCCCTATTCATGCTTCTTCCATTTGCTGTGCTTTCTCTGACTGTCACTATGCATTTATGCCTTCATTTGACCAACACGTTCCTGTGTGCACATGCACACCTTTCAGCCCTGAACCTTGGATCACCTCTGAAATTCAGACCCTTAAAAACAAAAACGTGCTGTGAACATTGATGCTGGTACAAATTACGGACACCTACCCTGCTCACACCCCTCAAGCCAATGTCCATCGCCTGCTCCCTTTCTGCTAATATCTTTGTGCACTACCTTTTCATTAAAATTTCAAAAATGTGTGCCACTAACAGCCCTCCTGTCTCTCCCCAACAGTCCTGTCCATCACCTCTCCCCCACCCACCTTCTACTCTCAACTACTTCTTCCCAACCTCTCCTATTGAATAAGCACCAATCCTTTCACAGTGCCAACCCATCATGCACTCCTACTGACCATTTTGCTCCCCTAATGATCAAAGACTTACTCTCAGTCACTTCAGGGTAGTGATTCTGCGTGAAATGAGAGCAACTCACAGAATGTGCTACATGGCAAGATATAGACTCTGGCATTGGGGATGATTTTGTACAAGGTAAGGAGAGAATAATTAATGCCAACCCCAAAATGTGTCCCCATAAGTCAGATTTGGCAAATATAGGAAACTAAGCAAAACAATGGAGAATCAACTGCAGATGATTTAGACCAATTGAAGGTAGAGCTTGCCCAACATTCAGGAATCACTAAGCCATGTGAGACTGCACAGATGGCTATAGCCAACTCCTTTGTAGCCGGCCTATTAGCCAAGGTATAAACACTAAGAAAGTGTGCATTGGATGGCAGACAAAACGCTTAGTAGATCTAGAGCCATTGGCGAACCACTGCATAGCATGTGAGGAAGTGAAGAAAGACTTCTGAGAATAAACTAATGTCTCTCCAAAAGCAGAACTTACACAGACAAGTACTGAGCATGAAAAATACTGCACTGAGGGGAGCTAAAAGCTGAAATAGAGGAAGAAGTGGCCAGCCACCGGGGCACACAGGACATGCAGCACCGGTGGGTTGCTACTCAGGTCAGCTGGACCTGCAAAAACAGTGGGGTTCACAAGATCAGCAACTACAGTGGGTTCAGCAGGATAAGCAAAGACAATGGGGACAGCAGGGACGACAGGGAGTATAGACAAACCCCTTTGTGTTCAATTACTACAAACTGGTCTGGCATTGGAAGAACGAGTGCCCATATTGACCTCAGGGACCCCAGCAGAACACCATCCCTTTCCCCGACATGAATCAGAAGGCCCCAACCCTTTTCCCAAATCTAAACACCCTGCCTATAGCTCGGCACCCCCTCTTATTCCTCAAATTGACCCAGATCCATTTTGACTACATCAGGAGAGTGAGGTCCCAATGGATCCCTTGATGTCTAAAGATCAGGAGGGCCCATATGTACAATGTAGTGTTGAGGGAATATCTGTGACCTATCTAGTAGGCACTTGGGCTGGCAAATCAGCTCTGCATCTTGACAGTTTCCCAGATGTGGCAATCCACTGACACAGTGGCGTAACACAACATTTGGGGGCCCCCGTGTGAGCCATGCTGAGGGCCCTCCCCCCCCCCAGTTTGGGTTGCTCCACACTCTGGTTGGCCTAGATTACCACGCTTGTGCAATACGCATGAGCATGCTGCTTCAAGGGTACACTGAACACTGTACTAGGAGCAGCATATATATATATATGTATGTGTGTGTTTGAATGCATTATACAGCACACTTTCTGAGAAAAATTAGCTAAAAAGCCAAAGCATTTGCAATTGTTTTGTAGGGCAACACTAGTCCAAAAATCCAATACATGCAAGTCACCAACAGTGCACAATGCTTTTATTAATTAAATGCTTTGCCATTAAAAATGCCATGCCACAATGAAAACATTTTCATCTGGCTGTGCAATGTAGACCAGTCTAGACACGTAATAACATATTACAGGAAAGCATGCCAGGCCACATTTAGACATACCTAGACTGGTTGAACCAAAGTGGCAGTCAAAGCAATAACACTTATCATGGTTGTTTTAGCACAGATGCCCAGAAAAATATACAATGCCTCAGTAAGAAACAGCGAGATTGGCAGTAACCAAATGCCAGTCTAGTCAGGTAATTACACTTAGCAGAACTGCTTTATCAGAGATGCCCAGTTAAAGAATGTGAAGCCAAACTAAGAAATGACTCGGCTGGCTGCACCAAAAGGCTGCCCTAGTCACCAATGCCACATATCAGGCCTGCTTATCCTGGAGGTGGATTTCCATTATGATTTATTCCACAATCCCTGCTCCCCACACATTCCCTCTCCCTTAAGCCCCCTGCTTCAACCCCCAAAATCAGCGTATCAGCCCGAATTACCTCCACGTTCCCCTTCCTTGTCCCAGTGCTGACGTATGAAGCACCTTCCCTCATATGTAAGTACAAGGACGAGGAAGAGTGGGCCTGGAAGTAATGAAGAGTACAGGTAACTAAGCCAGGCATTACCTCCATGTCCTGCTACCTCATCCCAGTACTTGTGTATGAGGCAAAGTGCTCTATCATTGATAATTCTTTTTATTTTTTATTTGTATATAATCTTTATAGATTTTTTAACAAAATATCAAAGTGCTCGTAAAACATGTCGAACTGTCCTGCGTGCCTGCGGGACGAAAGAAGGTCTAAAAGAAGAAGAAGAATTGTTTCAAGGATGCCGGTGGAACATTGCATTAGATCTGCGTCGGGTGGAGCACGTCGAGAATGTTTTTCATGATGTTTATTGTAGCTAGCTGCCCTGTCTGTTTATCACCGGCTAGCAATTTGTTCCAACACGATTCTTCGTCTTGAAGGGTGAAGTTTGAGAAAATGTCTTTCAGATAAGTGCGGCGAATATCTGTAGTCGCAGGACAGTTCAGAAGTAGGTGTCGTATGGTTTCCTTGGCCGCGGCAGGATTGCGGAAACGGTAGCAGCTGGTCAAAGATAGCTGTCTAATCGCCAGGATTTCGTTGGTTTCCAGAAGATTCAGTCGGATTTTCAAGAAGTAGTTTCGTGCCAATCTGTTTGGGAATAGTTTCAGGTATGGTTGAATAGAATCTAGTTTCTTAGAAAAGGGAGGAAGACGGCTAGTAAGTTTATACTTGGTAGCAGTTTCGTTGGTATTGACCCAGTCCAGTTCTTTGATTTTTTTGGTGACTGACTGGATTGGTGATAAGTTCTTCCGTGTTGCAGGCGACTGAGTCTAAGATGGTCAAGATTTTGGTTTCCCATCGAGAGAGCATTTGATAGGTACCGAGCCGAATTTCTTCGCTTATCAGTTGATAAGCATATGGAGCGTCTTTCTGTATGCATTTCCGGTACAACAAAACACTGTTGCAGTCAGTAGTTGATTTTTGAGATGACAGGGTAAGTTTGCGTCTGATTAGTGTTATCGGAGTTGTTTTTGGGAGACCAAGGACTGATCTCCAGAAGGTAGCTTGTAGTTTTGGCCACAGTTCTGGGGGGAGGTTTGGCATTGCGTCGACGCCATATGTCAAGGATGGTATGACTTTCTTTTTGTAGAAGTCTCGTACAGGGATGATTGAGAATCTGCCAAATTTGATGTCAATTGCTTTTCCTTGTGTGGCCAGTTTGGTAGTTTTTGCGTACAAGGCCTCTTGCATCGATTTTTCTCTGAGCGAGCTGTCTAGGATAACTCCAAGATATTTAAAGCTGGAGACTTTCTCGATGGTGGTCGAGCCTAGTTTTAGAGGTAAAGTGGCTTTCTTTTTTGAAAATTTCTCGATAACCATTATCTTTGTTTTTGATTCGTTGATTTCCAAGTTGTTTGCCATCATATATTGTTGTAGGTTTGTGAGTTGGCGTTGTAGGCCTATTGGGGTGTTATCCAAAAGGATTAGGTCATCAGCATAGAGAAGACGTCTAATCTGGTCTCCTCCGAGTTTAGGGGGGAAAGCTCGGACCACTTTTTCAGTTTCCTGAAAGTCGCCTAAGTAAGACCAAAACAGTGCCGGGGCCCGAGGGCAACCCTGTTTAACACCTCTGGCCGTAGTTATTTCCTCTGTCAGAGCTCCTTGTTGGTTGAGGTGTACCCACATGTAAGTATTGGAGTAGAGAGCTCTGATTGGGTAGAGTATGTCAGGTGGACACTTCCATAGGTCGAGTTTCTGCCACAATCTGACGCGATCCACTTTGCCGAACGCCTGTGTAAGGTCGACAAAGGCGAGGAATAGACGTGGAGGTCCCTCCAAGATTTTGCTTTTGTGAGCACTCAGTATTAAGATGTTGGTGTTTGTCTCCAAGTTCTTTTATAAGCCAGTTTGTAGTTTGTCTTGGCACGGAGCTTCGTTGGCCCAAGTGGTGAAGTGTTTTAGGAGTAGAGACCCAAGCAACTTGCCTATTGGGTCGAGGAGGGCGATGGGGTGGTAGCTGACTGGGTCTGACCTGTTTCCCTTTTTGTAGATAGGCACTACATTTGCGCATGTCTACAATGGTGGGATGGATTTTGTGGCGGAACAGCGTCTGAAGATTTGGCTCAGGAGAGGTGACCAGACTTCGGGATGGGATTTCAAGTCAAGGTTCGTGATGCCCTCAGGGCCAGGAGCACGTGATGGTTTTAACTTTTTGATTAAAGCTGTGATATCTTCAATATTGTCCAAACAGATCCAAGGAGTGTCGTTGTTATCCGTCATAGGAGCTACGGTTGTGGTACTCTTAAAGAGGGCTCTGAAGTGAGCTTCCCATGCTGATTGGCCAATTCCATTTAATTGACATGGCTGGGCACCTGGCGTTGTTGAATGGAGCAGGGACCAAAAGTCTCTGGCATGGTTGCCAGTAATAGCCTTAAGGATATCTTCGGCATCTTGTTGGTAAAGCTTGTGGCGATGGCCCCTTAGCCAAGATTTGTAGGTTTTGACAGCGGCTTTGATGATGACGGAGGACTGTGGCAAATCGAGTTTCCGAGCTTGTCTTTTTGTTTTTCTCAGCTCTCTCTTTTTTTCAGCGATAAATTTGTCATAAGTATGTTTTTGGTCTGATGTAGTTGTCTTCTTTTTTCTTTGTGGGACTCTAAAGGTGGTCAATAGTGGTGTGTAGTCCACGTCCGTCCTAGGAGATTGATTGCTGCAGTCTTTGTATAGTGCTGTTATAGTGGTTATTGCCTTTTCAGTTATCCTGAGTCTTGTTCCTTGCGTGGTAACTTCGATATCTGCGCTCATGGTGTGGTTAGACGGTGAATTTGAAGACCAAGTAGTTTCAAGGAGGTTATGGTCGCTTTCCCTTGTTTTGATCACTTTAAAAGAATTGGTGTGCAGTAATAAAGAGCGTGATACAAAGATATGATCAATTGTGGAATTCGATTTCGCTCTTTCCCAGGTTGGTAGTCTGTTTGGGTCGGAGAAAACTTGATCCAAGTTGTCGAAAGATCTGGACTTCATAAGATTTTGCCATTTGATTGACCTCTGGTCAGTTGGTGGTTTTTTTCAATTTAGACCCCTTTGCATTAACAGAGGATTGGCAGGTGATATTGAGGTCTTCACATAAAACTATGTGATCCGGTTGATGTGTGACTTGCGCCCAATCCAACTCTTGTTCAATTATGCTGATAAATTTGGCGCATTCAATGGTGGCAGGGTTCCAGTAAATAGTGACGACTATTAATGTCTTCATCAGTATTTTGTTCGATTTTCCTTCTCTTGTTACCCAGTTTAGCTTTACCATCAGTATGAAATGGTTTTCCTTTAGTTTTTGTGAATCGATTAGGCCTCGACTGTGGATTGCAATCAGAAGACCCGCTGTTGGGCGGCCTAAAGGCCCCTTCTTGGCCAACGCTGTATGAATCTCGTAGCCATCAAGGACTGGAGGGTGAAAAAGCCATGTCTCTTGTAAACAGATAATATCGTAATCAGTTAAGTTTGTGGGACCCGGTGCTGTTAAGTGAAGAAAACCTTGTGTGCTCCATGAACACATTTTTAGTTGGTCTTGACCGTTCGGGTTCCGACTGTCAGATGCGTTGCTGTAGATCATTTTCTCAAATGGCTATTTTTGTTGGTTTGACTTCAGGGCTTTCGGCAGCCATGACCAAAGGGAGTGCAGAGACGAGCTTAGGGGTGGAGTTGCTGCCGCAAGGCGGAACTCGTTCTGGACTATCCTTTGTAGCTTTAGGACTTCTTTTAGGTGTTTGGGTCTGGCGAGCGTCTCGGAAGCATTTGTTATCTTGAGCGTTGGGTTTAGGTTATCAGAACTTTTAGCAGACTGAGTAATTTCTTGTTTCTGGGCCGCTTTGCTGGTACTCGGTTTTCGGTCCAGGGCGGTAGTATTGATTGATTTTTTCAGTGGAGAGCGAAGTTTTTGGTGTGAAGATCGATGATGGTCAGTTACTTTTGTGTACTCCTGAGAATCTTTATTTTCTCGATGGTTGCGTGTTTTAATTTCTCTCGAGGATTCGGTGAGGTCGTAGCCCATTATTAGGAGTTCCTCAAAGGCAGATTTTAGGACGTTGTTTGTTGTTTATGACGGTATATATAGGTGTGAGATCGCCCTAGAGCCTTGGTGGCTTGGGTCGACAATCTGGAGATCAGCAGATTTCACTGAGCAGAGTTTCGGGATGTAACTGAATAAGTCGATGACTGCTCTTCTATTTAATGTCACTTCATCGTGGTTCCCAGGAATCTGCTCTAGTTTTAGTATCCATCATATTTGAGGCTTCGTATGGTATTTAGCAGTTTTAGATTTATAAGTCGTCCTCGGGACTTCCTTTGTGAGGGCTCTTGATGGAGATTTCTTTTGCTGGGCTTTTGGCCGGTAAGTATGAGGGCTGCTATGTGGTCTGTGGGCCCGTCTCGATGGCTGCCAATGAGGAGGATTGTCGCGTTTTTTTCTCTCTCTTGTTTTTGAGGGTTGGGTCTAGGTGCTGCTGGGGGCTCTCCGGATAGGTGGTCTTTTAAGTTGTGGCTGGTCGTAGTCACTCGCTGTCTTCGTTCTTCGAGAGTAAGGAAAGGGGATTCTATGGTCTCTGTCTCTTTATTGGAGGTTCCTTGTGAGCGTGCAAGAATTATGGTGGAGTCAGAGGTTTCTTGCAGCTACAGGTTAGAAGTTGTTGTTAGGTCTGAGATGTGTTGAGTAATGTTCATCATGTCCTCATTGTTTAGGAAAGCTTCACCCCTCTAGGGGATTGATTAAATGTCTTGCGCTCGACCTTATTTGCCTCCCGTGTGTCTTTTGCTTTCCCCTTTCAATTTAGGTGGGTTTGTGGAGCTTTTTTGTGCAGCTAAAGCTTTAGAACTAACTGGTGCTGGTTGATGGGAAATTGATTCTAGTAATGCGGTTCCTTTTCGTTTAAGGTTAACTTCTTTCACTCCTTTGGGCGACCTGATTTTTTCTGTCGAAAGAGTTGATGGAACAGTTAGATCAATAAATGGAAGAGTTTGTGTACCTTCTGAGTTTGTTAGTGGTTTGTCTTGGGAAGTAAGACACATGGGCGGAGCCGATTGTTGAGGTAGAAGCGTAGTTGGTTCTTGGATTGATTTGTTCTCAGCCGCAAGAATCTTTGCTTCTAGAGCCGTAATGTAGCCCTCCAGAAAGGTTAATTTATTTAGCATTGACGTTTGAATCAATATATGGTCTTTCATCGTATCTCCGATTGTTTAGTACAACTTGACAAATGGGTTAAGTGCTATCGATAGTGCTGACATCAGAGTGCATGTGTCAAGCTTTTTTGGCTGTGAGTCGTTCAAGGTTGTATAGCAGTTGGGGCTGGTCTACCTCTTGTCGGAGATGGTGGGCGTGTAATTGGCATAGTTACAGATGATAGCCTTCTGGGGGGATGATCTGAAGAGTGTCTTCTTTGATTATTATAGTTGTCTAAGTTTGAGTAAAAGGAGTCTAAGGTTTTCTCAAACTGGAGTCTGTTTTTAGATTTTGCAGAATGCTTGCTTCCAAGGTCCTTTTCCAGGGTTTTGTGGGTTGGGTCTATGAGACTCTCTTGGTGACGGTGACGAGGGCTCAAGTGCCTGTTCTTTGTAGTTGACACTGTCACTTGGTCGATGTATTGAGTCGCAGTCGAGCGACAAGTCTTGTGGCAGAGGTTGAGTAGAACTGATTATGGTAGGGCCGACTAGCTTCGGTGAGGTCGGACTATTTGAAAGAGATGTAGATCTCTCTACCTCAAGTTGTTCTTGACTGTGAGTCTGTGGTTGGTTCTGTGCTCCGTGGTCGATGATGGTAGGGGTTTGTTGAGGAACCCGGATAGGAGCAGAGATTGACACCTTTACGATGTTAGCACTTGGCGTAGATGGTGTGTGGATGGGTGTTGATGGTAAAGCTGGGTTTCGGACGTACTCGGCCCCCGACTCTTCCGACATTATTTGTGGAATTATTGGAGTAACCTGGCCTGAAAAGTGCCATTTTGACGTGTCTATGTTGTAAACTAGCCTATTATCTTCTTTTGCAAGAGGAAGGGGAGATTTTCGTTGGGCTTGTATCAGCCTGCGATGCTTACGGGGTGGTGTAATTGCGTCCTGTTGCGGATAATCTTAAACCCTGAATTGATAGCGCTACACATTTATATCCCTCTTCTCAGGTATGCGGATTTTCTACAGGGGAAAAAAACTCAGTAGAGTGTTGAAAGGAACCTGAAAAACATCAGTAGACACAGTTAGGGGAAGATCTTTATGCGCATATCAGATGTTTAGGTTGATAATCTCAAGACCATGGGTAGATCCGATTAGAACATGGACGCCTATGGAAGAAACATTAACACTCCCAATGTGTATATCTCATTGTGTTGTAATTAGTTTCAACAGGCTCTGCGAGAACACGGAAGGACCTTGAAAACAAGCACAATAAAGGCAAACCATCAATGAAATAGGAGAAATTAAATAGGGGAAAGGTATGGTCTAGACTAAGGCAGCACACTCACCCTCTATTCATTGTTTCCGGATACTCTTCGGTGCCACAGATGGGGACTGGCACCCGTGACATTTTGAGCGTTGGCCGGATCACGAGGGAAGAGGTTCGGACTGGATGTTGGTAGATAAACTGCCTGCAGTGTTGCCAATGATTCTAGAGCCTCAGGTAGGGCTAAACAGACTAAAATTGATTCCTTTGCCCATAGGCCACAACATAAATGCAAACTTCCCATGCCAGACCACATACAAGCATTACAGCCCAGCAATGAGCAGAAGGGAGGTAGCCAAATAGGACTCCTCAGGTCCTCTGTAGACACTAAAAATGATGAACTAACATTGGACGCTAACCTGCAGATGCAAGATGTCCAGTTGCTGGCTGATAGAGTAAGCGCTACTGAAACTAATATATTCAAGACTATGTCCAATATGAAGGAATCACAACCCCTGGTGAATGATTTGAATGCAAAAACAAAGATATTTGAGAACAGAGTGGAGGATGCCAAAAGTAGGACACACAGAAATAACATCAGAATCCTAGGCCTTATGGATGAAGAGGAAGGAGAAGATCTGACTAATTATGTTGAAAACATACTGTTACAGTAGACTGGCCCAGGTATGCTATCACAGAGCTTTACAATTGAGAGGGCTCACAGATCTCGAGCAAAGAAACCGCCACCTGCAACTCGTTGCCCAGTTCCTGAATTTCAAAGATAGGCAAAATATTTTGAAATTCTCCAAGGAGGTTGGTCAGATGTGAAGAGCGTTTTCTGCACTGGCCATATACCCTGACTATACTATGCCGGTCCAGAGGAAACAGAATAGGTTTGTTTCTTCCGATCAAGGAGCGATTGCGCCAGCAAGGTATATATGTTGATATATCCGGCCAGACTGAAGGATATAAACTGAAGGTACTGCACAATGGGATTCACCATTAGAGGTACATCAAAATGGATGGAGAGTAACAAGATGGCTGAACTGCGAGATGGCAGGAGTACTGGCTGGGATGAGATCCTAGATCCAAGGGAAACGTTGGAAATTTGCACCTGTATGAAGGGTCTGGATATTATTGCTTGGTATGTACAAATACGATCCTCAAATTTCAGTTACCAGGAGCTCTAATGGAGTCACACACGTTCATATGTTATTGTTTTTGACTTGCATAATATTTACTTATGTGCCCCATGGATGTTCATCATCTTTTGAGTTATCCACGGTTTGGGTATCCCAGTGCCTGCTGCTGTTCCCATTGTGGATGGCGATTGCCAGGTATAAATGCTTGAATGGCTTTTTACTATTGAGCACTGTTTTCGTTGTAAGTTGTGGTTGTTTTGTTATACATGATAATTTCTACAATTCACCTCTTTTTCCACTCTTTATGTAGGAGATGGACTCCTTTTAGAGATGCCCTGTGGCTTTGGTGTGTGGATTTTAATTGCACCTTGGTGCCCTTATGCGACATATCTGATAACATGTACACCCCCGTCCCCACCAGGGAGAGTTCTCCATAACATACTTGACAATATGAATTTATTAGGTATATGGAGAGAGAACAAAGCTTTGGAAATGGCATATTCATCTTTTTCAGCCCTGCATAGACTATACACTTGCATAGATTACCTGTTTAGTGGACTGAGAGTATACAAGAGTTTATTGAAAGTGAATTTGGGGCGATCACTCTCTGACCATGCTTCTCTATTTATTGCAATGCTATTACGTAGTGCTGTACCCTCCATCCCAACATGGAAATTGAGAGCCGAATCATTAAGGGATGAACCATTTAAAGCACACTTAGCTAAACCAATTTGAGAACTTCTTTGAGATTAATAAGGGCAGTATGAAAAACAATGGCATACTATGGGAATCCTTTAAGGGGGTGGTCCAGGGGGAGGCAATTGGAAAGGCAGAGGGAGATTTAAAAAAAAAAAAAACAGTTGAATGACTTATCCAAGATAGAAACGGAAATACAGACGCTAAATAACTCACTGATAGTGGATAGTCTCAGGGAAACAAAACTGGTTAGGTTGAGACAATGGTGTGGTGAAGCGTGGGAAAGGTTGGGTAAATATGATTACAAGGCATACACTGAGAAACTGCATGAATTTGGAGATAAGGCAAGTAGATTGCTGGCTTGGCTTTGTGGAAAGGAAAACTCTTGCAGTGCAATCCGCTCGATGACGGATGAATGCAAGGAATCTTGGCCGGCTCAAACCGAGATTAACTGTATATTCCAGCAATACTACATGTCACTCACTATACGGGCACAATGGAAGTGCAAGTCATGAGGAGATTGAATAGGATCCATCTTAGATTACACTACCAGGTTGGCACAAGAACAAGATGTCCCATTAATGGATGCAGAACTTCAGGCAGTTGTGAACTCGCTGCTATCCAGAAAAACACCTAGAGGTGATGGCCTACCGGCTGTATTTTATAAGTCATATAGCCAGAGACTAACACACAAATTATTGAAAACATATCAGGCAGCTTTTGAGAATGAGGTGTTCCCTTGAGTATGTGTGAATTTCTGATAGTCCCTATACTCAAACGAGGTAAACCACAACACTTATGGGAGTCATATAGACCCCTATTCATGCTGAACCAAGATGTCAACATTTGTACTGCTTTATTGCCGGGTAGATTACAAGTGATACACACTTATACACAGAGATCAAACAGGGTTTGTATATGGTAGGAATACCACCCTGAATCCAAGAAGACTGCACTATACCACTGACAGGACACGAACACTTGATACATAGTTGTATCTTTAGATGCTATTAAAGCTTTGATTCAGTGCATTGGGAATGGATGTATACTGCACTTAGAAGATTTGGGTTGGGGGAGGGTTTCTGACGATGGGTAAGATTGATATACACTAAGCCCAGAGGTAGAGTGAGGACAGAATGTAATACTTCAGAATCGTGGGAATGGAAAAAAAAGGAACAGGCAGGCCTGCCCACTATCTCATATGTTGTTTATTGTGGCATTAGAACCTTTAGATGAGTTACTCACGGCAGAATTTCCTGCAGCAGGCATATTGGTGGACGTAACTAGATACCTGAAATACCTTTATGCTGATGATATGCTATTGCACATACAGAACTCAGAAAGAAACCTAGCAGGCATATTGGATGTATTTCATAATTTGCTATAATCTCTAACATAGCTATAAACCTGTGTCTTTCCACTTGAAGAATATTTGCTATGTTGTGGAAGAAGTTATGGATCCACAGTTTTATGTATGGTGAGAAGACATGAAAATATAGTCCATTGTAGAAACTAAAGTGTGGTATAGAGATGCGTATCAGACCACAATTGATAATGATAATATACTAGTCTGGAATTCATGAATACAATCCTTGTTCTATCGCTCTGAATATGCCGCCATGAAAGCTACATTATAATTTGTACCATGTGATGTTAATTGGATAATGCCATCTAAATAGGGACGGTCGTTCTTGCCCGAATACGTTGGAAGAATATGTGCACACAGGTTCAGAACTGAAATTATGCTGTGAGGTATGGTTTAAACTTGATGATTTAGCGTGGTTAAGAATGGAGAGAATTGGGGACAGCATTGGGAGGTAAGCTATTTATTATTGGGTTTCACATTCTGCTTACAATACTTTCTTGTTGGTATAGGGAGGTAATATATGTAAAACCTTTATATATTGATATAAAAATAAACCGCTTAAAAAAAATAAAATCTTCTATATCAACCATGCAGATTGGAAAAGGCAGATTAGGTAAAATATTTCCTGCCCACTTTGCAGCGATTCCATTCAAGAAGATTGTATTGAATCTGGCTTGTGTGTTAAGAACACAGTCTCTACTAGACCTGGCCCATATTAGTTAGCTTGGTAGTTGAGGCTCTGAAGGAATTACGTAGCTGCTTATGGATTGTGTGACAAATCACTGGATGTTGCCACTTCTCCCAGAGGGGGGAGCCTTTTCTTGTGAGGCCAGAGTGGCGAAGCCACTATCTGAATCCCTGTGGGGGTGGTATAATGCAGGAGGATCGCCTGGGGAGTGATCCCTCCTATGGAGAAGGATGACCATCTAGGGTACAACCCTTATGAGAACACCACACCCCCACATACTCTAGCCTCTC
Organism: Ambystoma mexicanum; assembly: GCF_040938575.1. NCBI lineage: Eukaryota > Metazoa > Chordata > Amphibia > Caudata > Ambystomatidae > Ambystoma > Ambystoma mexicanum. Next base: position 539,158,642 of record NC_090924.1, on the reverse strand, counting down.
AATCTGTGAACCTTTTTGGATACAGTAGACCTATGTACTGTTATAAATCAGATTACATTAAGGTTCTGGAAAGTACTAAGACAAAGAAGAACATCAGGACCATAGATAATCCAAGTCCTTGGACAAGTCGGCCCTGCAGAGCAATGAAGATGAAACATATGAAAGAGACAAAGGACTTATACAATGGGCCTACACACTGCTGGCCACAGTGTATAAAAAAAAAATCAATGGACTTAAACTGTGGCTTGGGCAGCTGCAGTGGGCGGCAGGTGTGGTATGCACAGAACACGGGAGATACAAACCTGGGTCGTTGATCCAGAGAGGGAGAACTCCAAGGACGCTGGCAGTCTGCCACGTCTGATGATAAGGAGGTCTGCAGGGGCAGACCAATGCCCAGCAGCATCAAGAATAGGAGGAAGGAAAGTAGAAGGTAGCTGGGAAAACAGTCGCACAGCTGGAGGGAAGGTAAGATGCCGGATAAGCCGAACGGAACGCCCACCAACCCAGGAAGTCCCGGCAACATGTCAAAGCCCTCAACAAGGTAAACAGCGGCACAGGAGACCTGGAGTGGACACAGGCGGTTTTCCTAGAGGGCACTTGCAGTTGTCCCTAGGCCATTTACAAACATAATGTTTGGGTGGCACAACAGGGGCAGAAAGCCTACAAACCTTCTCCTAGCTTCAAGAGGGGAAAAGAAGCCTGTTGATCACCAGGGAATGGTTGAGAACCCCAGGTACCATAAACAGAACATGAGAGAGAGTCCCTCACAACAGTGAGGTGGATAAACCCACTAAGAGGTAAACCAGGGTTGAGGAACCAACCCAAGAGAGTGATACAAGTTATCTTCCTTGTGGCAGTACTTAGCAGGGAAGTGAGCCAAGTGGGCCAAATCCAAGAAGGAGAAAAACCAAGGTTCATGATCCAAACTTGATTGAGATGGTGGAAATACAGGAGTTTTCCATAGCTGTTGTAATGGGCCCATCAGATAGTGAAGCATTGTAGTTTGCCATTTGTGGAGCTTTTTTAATAAAAGCCACCCAGGGTTTATTCACAACACTTCTTTCGTTACACACAACGGAAAGAAATATTTCCTTGGTCAGCACTTTTGTCATTACACCAAACCCATAACCAAACCATTGCTGCCTCCAGTCTCAGGGTATCTTCTATAGGGGAACTACAAAGTTCCTGGTGGACAGCATAAATTGGTGCTGCAGACCCAAAATGTGCTTTAAGAACACATTTTCCACAACAATGGTGACATTTTCTGGAAGCCCCAAATATTGGCCCCCAATGTAGCAACAGCCTTATGTTTGCATTGCACACCCTTAGTATGAATGGAATTGGTTGGGCCTTTTGCAGATTAGAACATCTTTTAATACCCCCTATTGCGCAAGCCATCTTGGTTGCCAGTTTTTAAACATGAGCTTCTTTTTCAGATTTGATGTGATCTCTAAATGGTCATAAGAGTCAATGTTTGGGACTGTTTGGGAGGCATTTACCATCGATAAGAAAATATTAAAAGTGCTGATTCTTTTGACATTTATCTGCACATCTAAATCATTCATGAACACGATATAAGCTTCCAGAAGTTTCTGAAGTGCACAGGGGTGAGGGGTTCTCATACGTAAGACTGCATCATCCGGGTCAGGCAAAACTGGCTTGAACCCCTGTGCAAAATGTGGGACATCTGCACTGAAGTGGTTTGTAAGACCATTAGTATATAGTGAAAATAACAAGGGGTGAGGGTGCACCCCTGTCATATGCCTGCCTCTAGAGGGAACCAGGGACTGCAATGGCCTTTGCTGCCTAATCAGATGCATGCCATATTATTTGTGAAGAGTAGAACGACCTGGTTTGTAGTGCAATTCATGGACCTGAGACACTGCCCAAGCTCTGCCCTGTTGATCTTGTCAAACGCAGTGCTCAGATCCCTGAATGCCATATGAATCGGTTCATTATTCATATGCAAGGAGTTGGCATCAATCAGGTAGAAGTTCAATGCTTGTTCATTAGTTCCAACTCCAGCGGGGCGTGGCTAGGTGCAGAGAGCGACAGATGTAGGTCTCTGAGCTCTGTTCCACTGACCCACAAATCCTGTCATATATAGTCATGACAATTACTTGAGTAGACCACACCGGTAAGGTACAGTGAAGGCCACAGGAGATGATGCTGGCGACATAGATTGGGTGGCTAGGAGAAGAACGCCTGATCTTCTGTGACAAGATTCACAGCTATCGGAGGATCTGCCCATGCTGGATACATCAGAACTGTGAATGGAAGGGGCAGATTGTAGTGACCGTTGCTAACAGATATGTAGCATGGTGAAGGGCCAGCAGCAGAGCTTGCATTGCTTCATTGGAGGAAAAAATAAAAAGGCTGGGACACCAAAGCTGCTGCAAGGCGCGTTTGCAACTAAGGTCCCGGAGGCAACCGCAATGTCGCTTGAGCAGATCATGGCGGCGATACAAGACACCCGCTTCTTGCTGGAGGCCAAGTGTGAGAAACCTGAGGGCATTCTCACTCCTAAACCCCTTGGATCGTCTGCGCAGGTGGCCTGGGAAAGGCCATCGCTCTTGGATCCCGACCCTGGGGGCAGAGAAGCGAGGGAGGATCTCCTGGGTGGAGGTTCCTTGGGGATTGGGGAGTCCTTGGGTGAGAAATGGTATCCCCCTTTCCCTACTGATGACCAACCAAATCCTTTCTCCGACCTTCATAGGTTAGTGTAAGTCAGCTCCTCTTGTTTCCCTACATGTAAACCCTGACAGTGCTGAGACGAAGAAGAGGCAACTAAGACCAATGAAGACTAAACTCTTTTACCATTCTGGTACTGGGACAAGAAAGATGCCTGTTCAGAACAGGGAAGGTCAGGCATGCCCCTTTAATTGTGGTCAGGCAGGGCTGATCGGGCATCCACACCTGCAGCCTGTCAAAGGGCTGCAGGTGTATAAAAAGAGACCAGCCCACCAGCAAAGAGAGCAACAGGAGAAGCAACAGGGAACTTTAATTGGAAACCACAGTGAAATGCTGAGGTCTGCAGATAGAGGCGATCTATGGAAGGGTGGCACAGGAGATATGACTCTGTGGAACAGACCGAACATTGTGAAGGGAGCAGTGTGGAGAGGCTGTCCCTTTTCCTTGTGGTCAAGATGCGTGTTCCCCTGTGCCAGGAAGTCACCACAGGAGTGCCTGAGGGGCAGGAGTTGGACCCCTGGCGTGAAGAGTAGAAGGCTGTATGATCCACGCTGCTGGGAAACCTGTGAACGCAACCAGTGAGTGTCTACAATTGAGGAACCCACTGTGCAAGCATTTGAACTTGTCTGTTCAATTAATACTTTGTATCAGAGTGGTCGCATGTTTGAGGAAACACGTTTTCGATGGTCTCAGATTCACTCCATTGTCAAACATTGAAATACTATGAATACTTTGTATCAGAGTGGTCACCTGTTGGAGGAAACACGTTCTCAAACGTTTCTGAATGCTGGGCATTTCGTTTGAAGTGAATTAAAGAAATATTAAACAGCCGGTTCAATGGAAAGTGTGCTCTGAGCGCAACCTGTGTCTATTGAATACCGAACTGAATAAAAACCTTAACAAGTAAAACCAATGTCTTTTGAATGCCAAACTGAGTGAAAACTTTACAAAAGAGCAGAACTGTTACATATTCGGTTGAAAACTGAACTTTAAATTTTAGTAAATCCATATGAAACCAGTGGATGCTGTATTCTAAAATGAATAACGTGAAAACTGCATTTAACAGAAAATTACACTGAAAGCAGAATTAAAACTTTGAAGTTTAATCCAACAGTTACAATTTGTACATGAAAAAACTAAACATTAGAAGAAGGCACAAGGGTGACAAAGAACTTTAAAAAGACAAAGGATACGTTCGTGCTGCTGACCATTAAGTCTTGGGGAAGGGAACCCTGAGACCAGAACCATTTATCGACTTGAGACCGGAGTCTCAAGGCTCTTTTGTGCTTGGAACTGTGTTACTTGGAACTTGGGGAAGGGAGTACTGGTTAAAACTGTATCATCCTGAACTCAAGAGAAGTAATTTTGAGACTTTTTGCTGTAATGGTTTTATACTTGGGGAAGGGAGCTGAAAGGAAGCGGCGACCTGGAAGATGCTCAGACCTTTACGCTGGACACTGTTTCTTTTGGTTGCTGACATCCCTACACATTGTATAGATTAGTTGTGAGGGAAAGTATAGGTTTTGGACACAGATTCTTCAGTTGAACTCTTGACTCAGACTTTCCTTAGTTTTATTTAGGTAGGGAAATCCCATCTTAGTATGGAGCAAGATGGGCCTTTTTCCATCCTGACATTCAAGTTAATAAAATTGGTTTGAATTTTGAATGTTGTCTGTGTCTTACATCATGATGCCTTCACACAATATTCAGTCAGTGGGGATGGCGCTGTACCTGGTGTGGGCAGACCTAAAAAAAAGTCAATGAAAGAGTCGGAGAAGTGGAGCAAAGGGGCTGGGAATGTCAAAAATGCTATAGCAATCCTACAAGCGCGGGTAGATTCACTTGCAGCGGCAACATGTGCCCTGGAGGCAAGGGCAGAGGATGTTGAGGGCCGCTCTAGAAGATGTAACATTTGCATTTTGGGAATCACCAAAGGAGAAGAGGGGTGCAGAATGGAACTCTAGCTTGAGAAGCTCAACACAAAAAAGATGGGTGTAAAAGGTTTGTCGAAATGGATTACGATTGAGAGGGCACACCAGGTCCCTGAGAGGAAACCGCTGGTGAGGGCTCCACCTCGAGCAGTAATTGCCACGCTGCTCATTTTCCCTGACCGGGATTCACTGTTCCAAGACGATAGAAAACAAACAGTGTACGGAATTGGCCAGAATACTAATGTTCCCTGACTTCACACAAGAGGTGCAAAAGCAAAGAATGTCCTATGATTCAGAAAAAAAGGAAACAGAGATATGAACCTCAGATATATGATGTTCTATCCGGCTAGGCTCAAGGTTCTAACGACTGTAAGGTCCTTCTTTTTGAATAGCCTTGAAGTGTGGAAATGGCTGGACACCATGGGTCACCCACGAAATGAGAGCAAAAGGCAAAACAATGTGAAACACCTCCCCAAAATGAGAGGTGACCGTGGACAATGAGCGGGAGTCCTGAGGAAAGAAAGAATCAGCAAAGTCCTTGTGTAGCTGGACGGGACCTTGGCGATGCAACAAGGGGCAGTTGATGGCTTGAGTGTTGCAACATGCAGGACACTGGGGGGCATAGTAGAGTGCTCCAATGGGCCATGACTTGGCAAACTTGAAGGAATGGGTCTGTACTAGTACGATGAATAGTGGAGCTTGAAATGGGAAAAGCTTTTGGATAGTAGACCTTGTTTCGGGCCCCACCTTCTGAGGGCTGGACTAAAAGTGGGAGTAGAGGGGAAGGATATGCATCTGGGGTTGTCTAGTTTCAGGATGGTGGGAAGGCCAAGAGAGGGTGTAGGTGGGTCAGAGGTGATTAGTGCTTGTAACAGTGGACCCAGACTTTAGCATCTACAGTTGAATGTCTAAGGTTGGCCGACAGATACACCAGGTTCATGGGTTGTATGAGGCGGGGGGGAAGTTGGTCGGGGCATGGGGAATATTTTTCCTTTTTGTTTTTATTGTACACTACACAGATGGGGCAGAGGCAATTGTGGGGAGGGCATACAGGTACTATTTCTTGTGTTTGGCTCACCATCACCAGGCATTTGTTTTTATGTATTTGCATGCAATGGTTTGAATGGCTGTAACAGAGAATTTTAAGGTGGAATGTATATTTTGGAATGTAAATGGTTTCTGCGACAATATTAAGTGGGGTATGGTGCTGCAAGCTTTCAACAGGCACAAATCACCTTTGCAAGAAACACATCTAATGGGGACATAGAGAGCATTTTCTTTCGGAGATCAAACAAAAGACTAACTGTGCATGATGGTTTTCGCAAATGGGGTGCAAGGGGGTGATGGTGCCGATTCGAAAACAGGCACTGTTTGCTGTATCTTCAATAAAGTGAGACACTGGTGGGAGGGTATGGGGTTCGCTCAGAGGGGTAGTTCTGGCGTTGCTCTGTGTGTATGCCCCACCGCCATTACAAGCAGATCTCCTGTGCAAGCTTCAAGGGCTGTTTGTACAACACCAAGTGGAGGGCTGGTTGGTGGGAGGTGACTAACAACATCATGGATAAGGGTTCGGACCAATTTCCAGCTTCGAAGGGATTGCCTTGGGGGTCGAACGAGTCTTAGTGAGTTTTCTAGCACAAACTGGTGGATGTATGGCATATGTTGTATACACGGAATCTGGTTATCTCTTTCACTTAGGGAACACCTCTCACTATCAAGAATTGATTATTTCTTCGTGCCAGGTCCAGACTCTTGTAGAGTGAGGGACGTGCAACTCCTGCCAAGGGGTATCTCCGATCTCTCCTCACTGTTGATCACGTTGGGTGGGGCACAGACAAGGAAAAACTCTACTTGAAGATTAAATACGTACTATCTGAGGTTCCCGGAGGTGATGGATCAGTTGCATGAGAAGACGTTGGAATACTTTGAGACAAATACTGTATCAGCAAATTGTGGTTGGATACTGTAGGAGGGGTACACAGCAGTGCTAGGGGAGAGGTAATCTTGACCCTAGCTGCTAGGGAGAAGGATTGGGTAGCAAAGATGTTAGATGTGAAAATGCAATAAACAAAAAAGTGATGGGTGGAAGGTTTCGAATGAATCAACCAGTGGCATTGCTCTGGGCAAACTTCCACACCATCGATTTTGAACTCGTCTGTGCCATTGCTAAAGGGGTCCAGCCATATGCAAATCAGTCAGGTACTGCCACCAATGGGAGCAGCCCTGTCCGAACTGCTAGGCCAGGTCCCCTCTGCACGGAAATACAAGCAACCCAACATGTTTCGGCCTTGTTGGGCCTCATCAGTGAGGAGTAGCTTAGGTCTTTAGGCCCAGCAGACACTCGGGGTGACTTACGCAAAACAAAAGATGTGATGGCTGGAGGGTTTTGAATTAATCCTAACCTCTGGCATTGCTCTGGACAACCCTTCAGACCATCGTTGTTCGACTGCCAAGCCATTACAAATAGGGAAAGACCATATGCAAATCAGGCAGGGTCCCACCCCAAAAGGGGCGGTCCAGCCCAGCAAACTGGATTTAATTCCAAATTGTTCTCTTTCCCAAATCATATAAGATCCTGTATCATTAAGTTGCATCACAAAAGAGTGAACTTAATAATAATGGCACAAATTAGAAGAAATGTATATGTTAATCACTTAGCAGAAGACTCCCCATCCAAATCAGAGTATTTTTTGTTTCTTACAACCTGGAGGTAGGCTGAGGACCAGGAGGATTACTGGGTTTAGATACTGCCAGTATACTGATAGTTTACTCTCTCTCTCTTGTACTTTGTTTATGCGCCTTTATGTTTCGCATGGTCCTTCTGAAACTAGTATATCAATAGGGGAACAGAAGCTGGAGCAATTGTCTTTGTTCTTTTTTCGCAAGTCCTAGTTTGTGTGTTTCAATGTGTGGCACTAGAAATGGCTAATGATGAGAAAATGAACATGAGAAATTCCTGATTGCTTTAGGGAGGAATTGGCAGTTCTATGAAATGAACATATGCCCAGTTCGAACGAGGAGGATATCCTGAAGGACACAGAGCCCACAGCTAGTACCTTAAAATGGGCGAAATGCCAATGACCTCAAGATTTGTGTGATGCAGATAAGATTGGTGTGAGATTTAGTCTAAAAAACGTAGACCTAGTACAGGAGACTCATGGGAAAATGCAAATAAACGCAGACATGATTGGGTTGGTAGAGTATACTACAGCAGCTCGGGCAAGGGTAAGTGATGTGGAGTGTCAATTTTACCACGCAAAAATGTACAGACAGGAATTTAGAAAATTTGGAAAGCTGGTGGGCAATTATTTGGTATCAAATTATATAATGCAATAAAGCTTTAGTGGTTGGATAGGTGTATGCTCCCACGAATACCAAATAGGATTTCTTCCCTTATATACATACAGTACTATCTGAAATAAAATTAATGATTGTATGTACCTATTATGAAATGTATCAATTTCGAAACTCCTGCTCCTCTCTGTTCTTTGTACAACGGGAAGGTTAAGGGGAGTTCCGAAATGGATTTCACCCACACCCCCTTCCCCTGCCTACCGCCCCCTCACTCCTCCTCACTATCAGGGCACCACCCCCTAACCCCCAAAGAACTGAAGTCCTTCTCCCAACACCCCACCCCCAAACTGTGCCTCTTCCATTATCCAGGGACACCCCCAGAACTCATGCTACTCTGCCCCTTTCCCCACTCCCTCAACCCACCACCCTCCAATCCCAAGGCAGTTTGCCCCACTACTCGACTCCCCCTACTCCTTTCAGAGCGCTTTCTTCATTGCATAATGGATGTTTCGCACAGGTTACGTGCGTAACATCAATTGCGCAAAGAAGAAAGCACACCAAAAACATCACCTGTAACATTGAGGGGAAGACTCAAATTTAGCACAAGATCCTTTTTTAGATAAAATCTAACATGCCTCTTGACTGGAACAGCAGAAACAGAGAAATTATGAAAAACTGTATGCCAGAACATAGCCTGAAGGTTACATGGAGTACGTAGAAGCATTGACAGAATTCATACTTTTCCCTTTTGTGTGTTTGGAATACAAACTAGAATAGATTCTGTTTTGACATCTGAATCTTTATTACACAATAATCCACAGTGTGAAATCCTGCCTGAAGTCATGCCATACCGCTACACGATCACCCTAGAACTTGACCTAATGATGAAACACACCATTGCAAATAGATGACAGTTACATGTTAACATATTAGCATATTTAAAACAGTGACTCAGAAAGAAAGTTTGGGAGAATCATTAATGATCACTTTACAAACACTACAGCTTTGATAGAATCACAGTGGAGCTAATGGGCGCCAGGAGGTCGCATTGAGGAGTTCTGATCCTGAAAGCAGCATGAGGACAAAGCGGAAAATACATAGAAACAAAATCAGCTGAAGAGGGAAGTGAAACTGTGATACAGTATACAACACCTGAATCTAGAGCTACCATCCAAGCCCTGAGACATCCAAAATACAAACCAGAAGGCTGATTATGCCTTATTGAGATTGCCTTCCTCCAACTGCGAATAAAGGGAAACTGTGGATATGTTATTAGCAACGAAATAAAAAATGTGGACAGAAAAAATGAATATTGCACCACTACAGAAAGAATCAGACGGAACCATAGTAACTGACCCCACACAGGGTCACACTAAGTATTACAGAACTTCCATAAAATATTACTCTGCTTCAAAGATCCCATGAGTATCCACCAAGACAATTATTTTCTGAATACTTTAAAATGACCCTCATTAACAGCAGAAAAAGAGCACTGAAGGCCAGATTAGGGAATTAGAAATTGAAAGAGCTATCGAGGAAATGAGAACAGGTTAATCACCTGCTGAAGACTGTCTCCTGGTGGAGCTCATTACAACAGGTGGATCAGTAATTACACCTTTATTAACACAATTGTTTTAATGACGCTGCCTCCCAGAAAGCACTTCAAGATGAATGTAATAGAGCTCTAATTATGTTTATCTCTAAACAAGGTAAACCACACTCAAAGGCAGTAGTTACCAACCCATTTCCCTGATAAACTTTGACACACATTTTGGCCGAATTTCTAGGCAATAGACCATGAGGAGAATTCTCCAAATGAATACCTGCCAGAGGAATAAGTATTTCTCTCTCCCTCCACCAACAGTACTGCGTTACTGTATAAAATGCAAAGTCCAATTCTGGCACAATCCTTTTATAAAGTGCGCCCCTGCTCTTGAGCTGGGTTTGCACTTTCAAGACAATATGCAGTTGCTACTGATAATATATGGCAGGAAATGAACGGTAGGAGCTCATTAGATGCGAGAAAGCATTTGACAGAGTTGAGTTGGTACCCATTTTGATGTTTGCTAAAATTTGGATTAGGAGGATTTATACAAAAAGTGAAACTATTACATAAATTCCCTGCAATCGATGCCTAAGGCTGCTTATCAGATTACTGTGCCAATCATAGGGGTACAAGACGGGCAGGCTAACCCACTTCTCAGCTCAGTTTTAGAACCACTTTGATAGCTGTACATCAAAATGGTATTAGGGAGTTTAGATGTAAACTGGGCAACTGAAGATATTCAACATTACGTTAACTTTGACTAATCCCATGAACACAATTAGAGAATTTATAGCCTCTGGATACAAGATCCACTGGAAATGTTGTGAGGAGTGGACCATAAACTCCTATATGCAGGAAGTAAACTCAGGAAACTCGCACTTTTGTTGGATGCGATCCAAAACCCAAACCCAGAGAGGACTGCAGAATATGATAAAATGACAATATAGACTTGTTAAGATTGGAATCATTAGTAGGACTGACTCCTTATGAGAATGCAGATACTTCATTTATGGATTTCCATTATTTTATCTATTGGGCGCACTCCCTTTATGCCTTCCAATAACCTTATTAAAGAAAATGGAAGTAAGAATTAACTAATTTCTTTACAGGAATTCGAAGTCTAGACTTAAAGTTGAGAAAGTTTATGCACAAAATAATGCAGGGGAGTTCCATCTATCCAACATTCAATTATATTATTTAGCACAACAAATATCTCATCACGCACAGTTTGTGAGTCAGAACTATGTTCATTATGGGCACTCTTGATTGGTCGTTAAATTACATACAGGTGCACATTACATTTACATTTTATGTACAGACACAGTAGATAACAATCCTATCCTACACAAAGATTTATGCCTGGAAACGGATACATTCCTTACAAAAGATAAATGGACACTCGTATGAAGAGTCTTCTATGTGGGACCAGAAAACAATCAAATTGGTAATAAAGAAATACAATGGAAAAAGCCTTGCTGAAAAATGGAAAAAAACACTTGGTGATGTTCTTTTGGGAGATAGACATGTAAAAGGTTTAGAAGATATGCAATTACATTTTGTACTGCCATTATATCGGTGAAAAAGGCTCCAATTGACGCACTGGGCCTCATTATAGTTTTGCCGGTCCGGAAACAAGGGTGCTGGTAAACTCACCGGCTACCTTGTTTCTGGACCGGCAAACTAGGAGTCTGCCTGCCGGGGCTGCTGTGCTTGACAGGTCTGACCCAGCCAGGCACAGAGGCCACGGTAGGCAGACCGTTCACAGAACCGCTGGCACAGTTAGCAACAATGCTGGTGCCTCCGAGTCAACACTCCAATAGCGTCCTATGGGACTCTATGGGAATGGCGACTTACATTTTACTGGCGCCCAACTTCCCGGGCTGCCAGACTTGTAATCTCTCAGTGGCACCGGGAAGTCAGGCAGCGGCAAATTTTACGAGTCCGGCGGCAACCCGCCAGTAGCACCGGCAGGGTTACCGCCAGCCTCTTAATGAGGCCCATTGTCTCGTAAAATATTTAGAAGCAGCCTAACAAAGTACTTCGGCGGTCACCATAGCTATGTTGCTAAAGACTAGTGCCCAACAAAGTTCTTGTATGAATATCATATTCTACTTCCGTTGATATTCTATATGGGAATAGCTGTGAGGAAACAATCAAGTGGAAGTGGGAACAAATGCTTGATAGAGCGCAAGAAGAATAAAATTAGATAGTATAATGCTTAACTTTCAGCGATGTGCTAGGGACGCCAAACTCAAATGCGCGCACTAAGATTTTGCAACATTGGCAGTGGACTCCCAAAGGATTATACCGATCGGGTGTAATCCAGCAATGCAAACTGTTGCCGATGTTCGGCCAGATTGCAATATGTTACACATTTTATGGAGCTTACCTCTGGTCCACAATATTGGTCCACAGTAAGAATGAGAATTGGCTCAGCAGTGGGGTCCATGCTGCCAAATATACCACAGCTCTGTATTTCACAAACTACAACAATTGGCTAACTCACCAAGCGGACGTTAGAACTTTCAATGGCTAAACAAGAAAATATTTGATAATGGATACAAGTCTACCTAGCGTAGTCAACTCAGAAACAGAACAGATGAAAAGAGCATCATACGAGAGAATACTTAATTAAGCCTTAGACAAAAGAGTTTAACTCAACTTAGGATAATTTCTCACACGGAGTCCACGCAGAGTCCCACTTTGCCTTTGCCAGGACCGCTGGAAGAATTTTCTTCCGAATTTTCTCCCGTTCGCTTCTCTACGTGTTTCAACTACATCACCCATAAGCCTCCTTTAAGCCCAAGTAGGCGTGCTATTTAAGCAAGACCCCGCGCGCACAGCGCGTGCGCACACGTGGAGTCCACGCAGAGTCCCGCTTTGCCTTTGCCAGGACCGCTGGAAGAATTTTCTCCCATTCGCTTCTCTACGTGTTTCAACTACATCACCCATAAGGTGCGGACTCCTACACCCTGGTATTGGTTTACTATAATATTCAGACTTTATATTAATATTTATATTTACTCCTGGTTTATTTTAATTTTAGCCTCCTTTAAGCCCAAGTGGGCGTGCTATTTAAGCAAGACCCTGCGCGCACACATGGAGTCCACGCAGAGTCCCGCTTCACCGCGGCGACCGGTCGCGGGTAGCGTAAACTCCCAACTTTTTAGTTTTCCTGCTTTTTGTCCATGATTCTTTGTGTCTCATGTGTATTAATTTGTTAATTGTTGACCTTTTACATGGTGTTGGTTGTAACGTATTTTAACTGGCGCTTGAAGAGCTTGTCATTGTTTTTCTAATTGCGCGGTGTACACTGGTTGTCTGATATACGGCACAAGAAGAACTGTAATTAGAAGGCTACTCATGTCTCGTGTGCCGTACACGCTGAAATCAGACATGCCTGAAGTACCCGCTCCAAAACACACTAGTAATAATGTAAATGGGGTGCTGATTGGCAAAGCCACTGCTGAGATAACTTTTCCAAAGGATGAGCTTAAAACACCAGTAAATGAGCACAATTTTAAATTATGTGAAGAAAAGAAGAGCTCCTCTCGAATTTCAAAGAAATCGATTACTCTCACTCCAGTGACTAAAACCCCCTCACAAAATCGAGATATTAGAAATTTCTATAACAAAATAAATGATCTCTCAGCAGTGACTCTCGCGCCTGGCTTGCCTGAAAGCACGCTGCCATCAGCAAACAAGCAGCTACAAACAAACACTTCACCAATAGGCGCTAATGGGCCAATCTCATCTGTGGTCATTTCTGACCAAACCTTATTAACATTACCTCAGTCTCCTGCCAAAATCACACAGTGCAATAAAATGGTAACGGTAGTTGAGGGAGAAACGTTGGACAGTTCGATGATAACTCCCAGTGCTACAGCTAAAACGAATCGTGTTGCTGAGTATAGGGCAATTTCGAAGCACCAAAGATCTAATACACTGGTAGATGTTACTGTTTGTGAAGATGTGATTGAGATCATTGACGCGAATGCAAAAGAATCTGCAATAATTCATACATCCTCGCGACAGTGCAATATTGATCTGGAGAGCTCTAGATTGTTCGTTATTACTGACTACAACCTTCCTGGTTTCATGGACTCTACAAGGCATGTAATTGATGAGTCCTTTATACAGCCAACGCCGAGACGGTGTTTGTCGGTTAAAACTCCTGGCAAGCCGCATGTGAATCCAGCTCTCCTAGAAATTACTTTGGGGGCCGTGAATACCACCATACTAAGTCTCTTCAAACTTTTTGAAGAATTGGATCACAAAATAGCGCTCCAAACAGCAAAAATTGATCGGATTGGTGAGTGGATGCAACAATGCTCTCAAAACTCGTCTTCTCCCACTACTCTGAACCTTATTATGCACAGACTTTCTACCCTGGAAAGTCTAAGCTCTTCAGGTGCTGTGGCCGCAGCTCAACATAAAGCAGACATCTTACAGAGATTGTCAGGGTTAGAACTTAATCATGTTCCAAAGTCATGGAGCGTAAGAACTCTGCTAACAGCTGTTCCAACCTTTGCAAAAATAATTCGTCCTGTAGAGTGCATAGAAGACGTTACTGACCAAAAAAATGACTCTTGGATCAGTGTTGTTTCTCCACAGAGACCTGATTACCCTGCTGCTAACAACACTAGCAGCGTTGACGAAGGTCAAGCTCCTGCTCAGAAAAATAAGAGGAAAACTTTAGTATTAAAAAGAACTAAATTAACATCCAAAGTATCAACAACGCGAAAGACCAATCAAAATATCCAGTTCAAAAACCCTCCAATCAGATCTGCGACCGGGGCCACTACGCCTCCAGCACTTCAACCTCAAAGCCTGAGAGTCGTTAAAGATATTGTCGCTCCCCCATTGGTGTCTGTGGCTTCCGAGTTCGAAACCATTTCCACTTCTGGTCCGCTGGTTGTAAATTCATCCCAAGCTCCTCCTAGTGCTTATGCGCCACTGAATGAACTGGTGGACCTTTTTGAGCGTGATTCAACCCTAACTATGCCCCAAAAGCTTCACACTTCGGGTGGTGCGGCTTCCTCTCTCTCACCTGGTTCTGCTGTGGTCAGCTCCGGCCGACAGATAGTTCCCGCAGCTTCCGCAGGCTTTGAAAATCGGCTGTCTGCTTTGAAATCGGCTGGAGATGCCTATCTTGCTAAGAGGCTGGCCGAGGTGCTTCCTGAGATAAATCGTGCGACAGAAATTCCAGCTTTTGCCGGAATACCTGGCTCTGTTCAGGTTCAAGATGAGTGTCGCTGCAGAGACCAATCTTCGGTCCGCCTAAATGACGCTCCAGTGCAAAAGGTGCAGTTTAACCTTCCTTCCTCTTGTTCAAATATGAGAAACTAATGTGATCCCTGGTGTGAAGCCCAAAACTCAAGTGCATACCCATAAAGATATTAAAACACAGCGATTCAACTCTTTTCATACTTTAATTTTAAAGTGTCGAGAGGGGCTTTTTCCAAAATATGATTTGTGTCCTTCAAGTGTTTTGAATATCTTTGCTGACATTCAGTCCCTGGAGGACTTGTCCTCAAGTGATTTTGACCAGATTGAATTCATCTGTGAGAATAATCTATCAATTGTAAGATTATAGATCAAATCGGGGCTGGTCCGAAACGCTTTATGGAAATCAAAAATTGACCTTTTTAGTTTGGGCTTTTTTCTCGCGTTAGATCCAGCTCTTCCACTTGCCCAAGAGAACAAAGAACAAACTGAGTCAGCAGTACAGACACCATCCACAGAGTGCGCTTGTAACTTTTGCACTGAGGTTAACTGCTCTCAGAGTAGGTTGACAACAAAAATATTCATTATAACCACCAATAGTCGAGAAGAGTGAAACCATCTCTCTGGCAAGTTGGAATACACAAGGTTCTCGCATCTACAGTGGACAGTGAATGCTCAATTAAACAACTATGACATTGTAGCTCTGCAAGAGACTTGGATGTTACATGCACCCATATGAGATGATCATGCTATTTGCTTGCTTCCAGCAGTGTCCTCAAACAAAGGCAGGCCCTCGGCTGGCTTAATGGTGGCTGTAAAATCCAGTAGGAATTTCCAAATTGGGGAGTGGCTTTCTCCGAATAGATTTATTCAGGTGGTCAGAATCACTCATGGACCTCATGTATTTGCACTGATAAACCTGTATTGTAACCCTGTGGGCATTACTGATGATGCCTTCTATCGTGCTCTATCATCAGTATTTGACACAATTGCCCTGCAATCGATCTCTGGTATAATGGTGGTTGGCGACTTGAATCTGGTATGTCTTCCAACACTTAATAAGGGGTTGTGCATTGCAAGCCAGAAATGCAGTATATTCATTCAAGATCTAAACTTGAAAATGACGAATGGGAACATTATGGGTGACATTCCACCTCAACACACGTGGGAAAGAGGAACCTCTAGATCCACTATAGATTACATCTATGTGAGTGAAGAGTGAAAGTATACATGCAAATGCCACCAAATTCGAAATCATAAAACAAACACATAGTGATCATCATTTACTGCTTCTCCAATGGTCCGCCTTATGTCAATCAGACACTACTATTAAACAATGGTCTCAACAAGCGCTGACAACTAATAATGGTAAGAATCGTTTTCATTGGTCACCAGTCAAGCTACAGACTTTAAATACAGCCATTTTAAAACACCAAAGCACAAATGTTGTAACATCTTATGTTGATGTGCTCGATATGTTCAGAAACATCCAACCGCTAATCACAAGACCATCTCGATCTCACATTCATGGTTTTGACCTTGCTTTACAACAACGCAAAACCTTGTTAAGAAAAGAAATATGTAATTTTCGCAAATTGCTGTTAAATGAACAGCTCAAAGCCATTAAAACAGCGAAATGCTTATATCGTAACTGGACTCGTGCCACAAAAGCGCAGCTTTTTCAAGTTGAAAATTTCTTGTCTGCTTGTTATTCGAAAAACTCGGCACAAGTGTGGCAATTATTGAACAAGTGTAATTCCTCCTCTCAACTGGAGCTCCAATTAAATGGTGTCCCAGAAGCACAATGGGTAAAGCATTTCTCTCAACTATATGCTGATCATAACATGATTAAGTATGAATATACTCAGAGAGCTTCTTCAAGCTGGTCTCTGGAGTGCTCTATAGACATTGTGAGGGAATTCATAAGTAAGTCATCCTCTTCAAAAGCTGCCGGACTGGATGGTCTAACAAATTACATGTTCAAACAGAACCCAGAAGAATGGGCCATTATCTTATATAATACCTTCCAACACATTTTACCAACTAAGATAATTCCAAAATCATGGCACACATCCTTAATAGTTCCCATTTACAAAAAGGGTGATCGTGAGGATCCAAAATGTTATCGTCCCATTGCTCTCCTAGATGCGCCAGGCAAGATTTTTTCCCATTTGGTGTTGAAGGAATTTAATCAATGGACCTTCAATGCAAAGCAGCGTGATCCCGCCCAGACAGGCTTTTTTGCAGGTCTGGGGACTGCGGTGAACTTAATCACTCTTCACGCCATTAAACATCGAGCACAGTCCATCAAACAGCCCATGTACTTTGCGTTCGTAGATCTACACTCGGCCTTTGATTCAGTCTCTAGACCTTGACTGATGGATAAATTGTTAAAGGCTGGTTGCCCGTCAACTTTAAGCGACATTGGGCCTCATTACAACCTTGGTGCTAAGTGCACCAACTTTACCACCATGGTGTAAACTCCGTTTACACCATGGTGGATGGCGGATTTACCGCCCCATTCCAAGGTGAGTGGGGCGGTAAATCCCCATTTCCCATTTTCCCTTCTCCATTCCCATTTTTGCCCCATAGGGCATAATGGGAGTGGGGAAGGCGCTAATTACGCCGCCGTAAATTACGGCGGCGTAATTAGCACCATGGCAGGTTAGCGCCATGGATTTTAACGCGTGCTAAAAGCAGGCGTTAAAATCAGAATCGGGCGTTAAGGGTTAACGGTGGCGTTAACCCTTAACGCCTGAGTTGTAATGAGGCCCATTATCTTTGCATTACACTCGAACACTTCAATTAGTTTAAGATTAAACTTAGAGGGGCTTCTATCATCGGCAGTCCTGACTGAACGGGGACTTAAGCAGGGATGCATACTTGCCTCGGCGCTGTTCAATTTTTTCATCAATGACGTCAGAAGTGCCCTTGATGAGGTTTGCGCAGATGCACCAAAATTGGACAACATCGAGGTGAAAGCGCTATGGTATGCGGATGACTTAGTGCTAATATCCAAAACACCTATTGGTCTTCAAAACCTCCTAGCAGCACTATGTCTATATTTTCAATCTAATGAGTTGGTGGTAAACAACAAGAAAATTCAAATTGTTGTCTATACTCAAGCGTAGTCACCGAATGAACTGGAAGATAGAACAAAAGTCTTGGGGTGGTTCCTAACTACATATATTTGGGCATCTTATTTGATGGTCCCGCGACTATTCAATCTCAGCTGACAAAGAATTCTCGCAGCTATACGCCAGACTCGACTCATTATGCACAAATATGGGAAATTTTCTATTAAACCTGCCCTTATATTTTGGATACAAAATGTCATCCCTACCATTTTATACGGTTTAGAAACATATAATGTGATTCAACCAGTGTTTCTGAATGTATTGGAAGCAAAGTTTTGGCGTGCAATTCTTCACTTGCCACAAAGCACTCCAGGGACGATGATTCGATATGAATTGGGACTGACCTCGCTATTGGCAATGTATAATTGGCGCTTATGTAGCTTGTTTAGAAAATGCTTATTATCTGCACTTGATAATTCAACCCTAGCCACAGTATCCAGTTATCTGTTGTCATCCTCCCATCAGTTTCCTAAAACATGGTCTAAAAACATCTTATCCATATTAGTAAATGCGGAAATTTCTATTGAAACTCTTGTCTCCGATCCGGATAGAGCAAAGAAAAAGCTCTATATGATGGATTGGATTGATATCAGAGATGCCTGTTTGAAGTATAAAGACTTTGACCCCTCTGTGTTTGCTGCAAAACGTTATAGAGAAATGGCATTCTATCTGTGTAAAGCTCCTTCTCCTACCATTAGGAATGCATTATTGCGTATGCGTTTTAACTTATGCCCCACTTGTGAAATTCAAGCACGCAGGAAAGAGATTGCGCCTGAATCTTCAGGGTGTCGTTTTTGGAACAATATAACAACTGTTGAAACCCTAGAGCATGTCATAGCAGACTGTCCTGATCTTATGCATTTAAGACAAAATCACTTCAGTAAACACTTGGCCTATTTTAGCCAGATGAGGCATGAATTTAGATGGCTTGCGATTTCCACCACTAACTCCATGAGTATAAAATTGGCAACAATCAACTTTCTGCGAGCTTTAGATTTGATAAAATAGACTGATCCTTAATGGTGAATGTCCTTTGAGATCTGTGAGTGTTATATTTATTTTTCTGCCAATTGAATGGCAATGCAAAATTCAAATGTAATCACCAGTATTGGTGCTAGCGGGGGTGTTGTTGTTTGATATATAGCACGTTCTATAAGGACTTACAACCTTGTGTGATGCTTAACAATTTTGACCACTTCCATGTACAAAGTGATTACGACATGAATGTCAAATGCTAATTGTCCTGTTTTTATGTTACCTCTAGTGATATGTGGTATTTTTGCTCTTGTATTTTTCTGTATTTTTCGTGACTTAGGAAAGCCTTTTCATTTTATTAATTATTGTGGTTATTGTTGTTCTTCACTCCCCACTTTCATTGTCATATGTGATATTAATATTCTAGGATGTCATTCTAGATATGATGAATTGAAGAGAATGCTGCTGCTTTATGGTTATATGTTTTATACTGTCATGTGTTTTATATGTAATCTTTGATAAATGTGTTGTTATAAATTGAAAAAGTTGATTAAATTCAGCTAAAATCAATAAAAAAAATATTTTAAAAAAAATTAAAAAAAAATAATTTCTCACATCCCAGTTCTGAGAATGATGATAGAAGTTACTCAAGAAACCAACATCTATACAGACCTCGATGGTGCACTGGGAACTCCAAAAATAAATGACCATTTTCTAAAGAGGACGAAGGACATGAAAGAACCGTGTACTGTAATAAAGGATTCCTAGAATGCAAAGATTCAGTAAAACAAGAAGCCTCTTTGCTATGCAGATGTTAAGAATCATCAGTATTTTACTATCATATGATGGCCCCCATATAAGGCACTGAACCTTCTGCCATTTGAATGAAATACTGAAGTAAAACAAGATAGAGAGACTTGCTAATGTAAATCTCCCCCCGAGCACTGTTCCCCCTAAATCACAATAGATATCCAATGACACCTTTCTCCATTTAGTTTAGTTTATCATAATCTTGATTTGAAACACTGAACCACGTTTCTAATCAAATCGCCAGCATTATTTTATTCATCCTCTGCTTTCCATAACAGATTCTTTTTTTTATTAAAGGTTCAATTGACATATTCAAAAGAAAATTGAATTTGATAGGACTTTTAATTTTATTTTTTATCCTTACATGTATTCATTCTGAAATCATATTGTATTCGTTTTCCAAACACTGCTATGTAAATGATCATTCTTATTTATTTTATTTAGAACACAAAGGAAAGTTGGACTAATCAGCAAGGAAGATGCATACACAGATGCTTAATTTTACAAAGGAAGCAGATACATTTGCAACCTTAGATCATTCAGCAGCTTAGAACCAGGTACCACTGGTGGAAGAGAATATGGAGTTGATGTAGTTTAGAACACCATTTGAGGTGCTTCGATTTTGTAGGATGCTGTTCAGTCTGGTCACAGCGGCTGCTGCCGTGTTTTGAGGAATAATGACACATGTTGAAAGGACTGCCAGGTGTGCTTGCGTATCAAGATGACATTTGAATATACGGAAAGGGAAATGTGCAACATGGAGAGCCTGAGGAGAAGTGTCCTTAAAAAAGTTAAGAACAAGGGTTGTCCATAGAGTTGAGCAAATGCACATTTAGAATAGACGAGGCATACTATTTATCCCATGCAATAGGAACATGTGGACATGAGCCTAAAAGAGGAGTGTTAAGGGGGATGAAACTTGGTGGCCTCCTCCTGGCTTTCCAGTGACACGATTTAAGTCCTTGAAGTACCCTCACCAGAGTGCTGGACCAGATTAGAGACGAGAATCCGTCCAGCGATATTCAGTCTTCTCCTGGCTCCTGAAAAGGGCGCAAAAACTACAGTGCTGCATCCAGCCACAACAAAACTCTTGCCTGTACCCTTCCACATTGGTCCCCGCTGCAAAATCCCTTCCAGTGTCCTGTCTTCAGTCTTCATGACAAGGAGTTCATCGACCAGGTTTCGGCTGCAGATCCTGAAGTCTCCCCCGCTGCAAACTCTTCTTCTTTGCTGAGGTACTGTGTTGGCTGGGTTATTTACTTACCTTAGGCCTGTGTGATTTCAAAATAGCTTTGGCGTTTTTCTTGTGATTGGGAGTCCTCTCATCCAGTTCACCCAGGCCCACTGGTGGAATCCTTCTAGGGTTTTTTCACAGAGGTCCCTGGACCCTAACTACCTTTAAAGAGAAATCCCTACCTGTATTAAGAGACTTTCTCCGGAACTCTGACTTTCCCTGCAACTGAGCCCTATCTCACCCTGCTTACAGCTGGCTCCTAGACCACTAGGGTCCCCCTCTTCTGCCTCTGAGAGAACTCTTGCAATAGACTAGGGAAGGACTGGATAAGAAAAGGATTCTGCCTTGAAAAGTATAACAAGAGTTTAAAAGTTACTTAATTGTGAAAAAGTGGGTTGTAACTGGCCCTCCAGGAGTGAGCATTTACAAAAGTTCTTCCTTACCTTGAATGTGTTCTGCCATTCTGAAAAGTATATGTAAGGTTATTTTACTCATCTGTGAATTGGTTATGCCTCTTTCCCAAAAGTAATGCTGTTGGCTTCACTTAACTATTTCTTTTAGAATATTAGTGTATAGGTTTACCAACTGGGTCTTGCTACCCTGACCTGCTGTATAGCCTTTCCAGAATAAGTCTGCCTTGGGTTTTACTTACCTTGAATAGCTGTGTGTCATCCTAAAACAAGTTAGAGTTACTGCTTACCTTAGTCTGTGTCGACTGATATGAAAAGCAACTCTAATATATTACACCATTAGGTTTTAGCTGCCTAGAATGGCTGTGTGCCATTCCTAAAACGTGTCCTGTAGGTGTAGAGGACCTTGGTATACCTGGTGCAATCCTAAATTAGTGTAGAAAGTTATTGCTTAACCTAGTCTGTGTTCCACTGATAGGAAAACCAACTAATTGTATATTACACCATAAGGTCTTACTCACCTGGTATAACTGAGTGTTCTCCTGAATGTAATTATAGGTGTATACTGTCCCTTGAATCTGTTTCCACTATACAGAAAAGTATCCTGATAACAGGGGTGATTTATTTAGTGATTCCTTAACTGAGTGTCACTGCATGACTGACAGGGTCTACTACCCTTGATTTACTGCAAGGTAATCTGAAAGTAACTTATGGTTTTACTCCCCATGAATATGTGTGGCCTATATTAAAAACGTATGATAAAGATCTGATTTCCCTAAAATTACTGTTGGTTATTCTGGAAAAGGTTTATGCTTCTGTCTGGGTACCGAGCATTGTGTTATGTTTGTATAATGTGTTTATGACTCTACGACAAAGTACTTACCCCAAGACTTAACTTGGCCTAACTATATTTATAATAAACCTTTATTTTGTATAATACTTCTGGTTGTGTTTCTATTGAACCCTTGGTATACTACAAGTTCTTTGTATCTTCCTACAGACCTCTCTCCCTCCTAAGATAAGTCAGGCTGCTCGGTCTACGCTACCATACACCCAGATGGTGCAGCCTTATACTATGAGTGGAGTTTTGTACTGTCTCAGTTGTATGGTTTTGCTAAGCCCTTAGTTGGCCTTTCAATAAAACTGTCCCAATAACTGCCAAAAAGAGATGCTCACTCCAACTACCTGCATCAAATCTGTTTCAAAGCAAATCACCTTAAACTTAACACACATCCTCACGATTACTATCATTCATCCCTTCCGCTTACCCCTCCTGCTAATCTTATTCCACTAATTCCAATTTATCCCACACACCATGGTCTGATGTATGCCCTGGGCGGGATCACAATTCGCCTCTATATGAAGATAAAGTATATGATATATGTTATTGGTATCGCGCTCGTACACAAGTGTTTGAGCGTGACAAGGCAAGGGAGGGGAACATGGGAGAATAAAACAACGATCTTACTAGGCCCAGTGACATTTGGGCCTAGTATGGTGCTTTGCGATCACTACAGTGGTGATGTGCACAGTATGGAAGATGTATAACAGGACATAGGCCCACAAAAGGACTAAGTTATTAGGGACATGTTATATGTAGGAAATTCAAGGGGTTTGATATTCGTGTTTGCAGAAGCCAAAACCTTAGTTGTGGGAGGGTCATTTGACAGACATGCAAAGGTCTGCAGATAAGGTCTTGAACAGGCGGAGTAACATTGTTTATGCAATGCGAGACAACAGGAACAGTATGCGCTTGACATGCAGCCCCGGAACTCTCAGCTTTGAAAATGAAAAAGTCAGGAAACGTAGACCGATTATAAAACGTATGTGGGACAGCTGCTTACCCACTAGCGCCTTGATGCTTTTTGGTCTTTGTCTGCACTCTATAAATATCTATTCAATACAATACAAGGGCCCTCATCAGGACCCTGGCGTTAAGGGGTTAACGGCGCTGTAAAAGGTTGCGGCGCCGTTAACCCCTTAACGCCTTACTACGAGGTCCCTTTGCAGCTCCCGACCTTAACGGCTGGTCTGGACTAGCCGTTAAAGTAGGGACCCACAAAGGGACTTTGAAGGTAATTATGGTGTTAGGGAGAATTCTCTCTTTAGGCTGAATTTCCTAACCTAGTGAGTCCCCCAGCAGCTTTGCTGGAATTCTGGAGTTTGTTTTTCCTCCTGCCAAGAGTGAGACTCTTTTTCTCCCACTCTTGGACATGATTTATGGTGTTCCTTTGACGGGTAATGTGTTATTTGGGCCATGGAGTCCTTTACTCCATAGGGTCTCATGTGTTTTTACTATGTGTGTTACACAGCACCCTCCGTGCAGTAACACAGGGGTGTCATAGTGACACCCCAGCATAGACTACATACCCTGGGACTGACTACTGTCTCCCAGGCCATGTAAACTCACCATTGGCTTTAGTAGTCCCAAATTATTAACAGAAACCAGTACAAACTATCATATTGTGGACGTACTGGTCGGGGCAATAGAGTAGTCGAGGGGGCACATCTCTGTCCCCCCTGATCGAGTTTTGGCTGGTGGCAGTGGAAACTACTTTTTATATTCGACCGCAAATATTTTCCTATGGGATTTTCCCATTGTTCGAGGCTACCAACTTTAATTATTTAATTCTCGTAGCCTCGAACATACCGCCGGTTTATTTAATTAATATTAATTCGCCGGTTGGTATTTTTTGCCAGGACTCGATTCTAAAATGGCGTTTGTGTTCTCTTCTGTGACTCCAACCCAAGTCGAGCCCTTTGTTCCACTTTTTTGGCAGGCTTCTCCACAGAAGCCTCCCAAAAGTGGTGCCACTCTGTCTGGGTACCACAGGGGGTGTGGGAGGGGGTTTAGGCACCCTGGACTGAGTTACCTTGGTAACTCAAATCGCACTCTGTGATTGGCCCAAGTGGTGAGCCGGCCGGCTCACCACTTAGCATGTTTGATTGACAGCTAGGCTGAGTGAATGGGGGTATGCTGCATAAAAGCAGGGCTTTGGGGACTGGAACTTCAGAAGTCGCCACAGGACCTGAGAATCCGACGAGGGAGAAGCTGAGCCGACCTACCACGATGACACCACCGGTGGAGCCCTGCGGAACCGACTCACCACTTCCCAACGACAGAGAAGATCTCCCGACTGGAGAGGCTTCTTCCCCTGACTGGCGGGCACAACCAGTTTTACCTTCTTTCTTCGGACCCCAGACCGGTTTGTGGTCGACCTGCCCGTGCCAAGCACCCCGGTGGCCGTCCCACTCACAACTGAACCGCGAATCAACGGACCGCTCCTTGTACCTGAGAAACTCTGCGGCTGGTTTCTTCCCTGGCATTGCAACAGACTCCTGTCTTCCTCCACGACGAGATCCTCTCTTCCCCTGGACGAAGCACTGACTTGCATCCGCTGCCAGGAACAACTGTCCCCACTGGAGTGTTCTCACCACTTTAAGGTACCGTGTCCGCCAGGCCTCCCTTTCTAAAGATTGCTACAAGGTAATAATAACCCCTTAACTTTCTGGACTGGGCTGGCCGCCTTGACCCTCTAACTGGTCCCTTTCTTTGGTCCAACTTCTTTTTGAACCGTTACAAGACTTTTGTGCACTGCAACCGTGTGACCTTGGACACATTTCGTTTCGATCTTCTTAAAGCGGATCCGGCCTACTGACTCTGAATTCACGGTGTTAATTTGCCTTCTTCTCTTGTGTGTTCGTGAAAAAGTGTTGGGATCTGTTTCAATTTATTCTCTGCTTTTCTCTCCCTTTTTAAAAACGAGTTATTAGAGTGCCATCTACGTTAAGCGCTCACCGCTGTCTGAAAATAAGTGGGGCTTTACTTAAGACTTGTCTAATATTCTTTAAGGGAGTGTATATCTTTTAGTGACCGTGTTTTTGAATTGCTTACTATTAGTGCCTGTGTGTTTTTCTAGATGTGGTTTAAAATAAATAATTATATCTCTTTTACACCAAGCCCTGGTCAGTGTTTACTTGTTCTATTGTGTTCTCTTGACCTATTGTGAATACTCTGTATACTGCCTAACTCTTCTTGAGGGAAGTCTGACTGCTCAGCCACAGCTACCAAGTGAATCTGTGTGGTACAGACGGCTACCAAGTGGGTTTACTGCCAAACACCTGTAGTCTTAAATCTTTTGCAGTGGTCCCAAAGGGAACTGCACAGGTGTCTGTCTAACACTGGTGTACAGCGGTGGGATTTGTATTGAGTATACACTTTAGAGTGCTTGTTGAACACTTTAGGACAACTAACCACAGAGCTTAGCACTAAAAAAGCTGATTTTCTAAATATGTCTGCTATAGAGAGTTATACCCTAGAATCATTGTCTGCCAAAACTGCTGATTGCTTAAAAGTATTGTGTAGACATAGGAATCTCTCTGAGAAGGGCAAGAAAATGGAACTTATAGAAAGATTGCTAGAAAACCAAAGTCTGGGTGGTACAGAGGAATATACCCCCCAGCAAATGTAGAAAACAGTGATGGTATTGATCTGAATCAAAGTCTTGAGAATGAGTCAGAAGAGGAAAGTGAACCTAACGAAGTTAGCCACTCTGATCCCCTGTCTGCCTTACCTACTGTACCTACTGGGCCTATACCAGGTCCTACATGTAACCCTGCTTATTTTGAACTTGAAAAAATGAAGCTTGAATTGGAGTACAAACGTTTTATTGCTCAATCTGAAAGAAACCAAGAGCTAGAGTTCAGAAGAATGAATGCCCAGGCTGAGCAGAAGCAAGCTGAGTTAAGACTCAGAGAAATAGAGCTTAATCATGAATTAGAAATGAAAAAGTTGTTTGTGGAAAATGCTTCTCTCTCTCCTCTGGTTCTTCTAGGAGTTCCAGTTCCAAAAGACCCCGGATGCCTAAGGAATTAGTGGGTATGTATGAACCTAGATTGGATGTGTTGGATTGGTTGAAAATGTTTGAGTATTATCATGGGCTCCAGAACATCACAGGGAATGAGTTACTTCCCTGGTTGTTCTCTAGACTTCCCCCTGTTGTAACCGATTTGGTAATGGAGTTGGAGGAGGTGGATAAGAAGGATTATGAATGTGTGAAACTAGCTTTGATAGCTAGATTTGGGAAGACCCCTTCCCAGTAGCTTAAGAGGTTTAGGACCCTCAAAAAGCATGATGGTACCCCTTGGGCTACCTGGGTGAGTGAAAGTTTGAAAAACTTAGAGGGATGGATTAAGGGTTACAGAGTTAACACTTATGAAGGAATGAAGAATCTTGTAATGTTGGAGTCAATTTAGGATGCCTGCTCTCCTGAGCTCAGACAGCACTTGGCTGATTCAAAGGAATTAGATTCCAGGAAGTTAGCTAAGGCTGCTGACTTGTGGGTTGCCAACAGGGCCACTCACAAGGATTCTGGGGCTACTCAGAAAAAGGATGAGGGAAAACAGCCAAAAAAGGACTCCAAAGAGAATTCTAATAATTCCAATTGCAAAGAGGGCCCCAAACAGAACCAAAAGGGTAAGCCACCAGGGAAACCAAATCAGGCTAGTGTACCTCCTGGTGCCAAACCAGAAGGGGGTCAGAACAAGCCACCATTCCAGAAAGCATTTGGTAAATGCTTTGTTTGTGGCTCTACTGACCATGTGAAAGGAGATCCCAGATGTAAGGGTAAACCTTCAGGGGTCCAGCTTGTCTCCTTAGCCTTCGCTCCAGAGGACGAAGTACAAATGGCAAGTGGAAACTTTCTATTACTGGCTGATGAACCCATTGGAGTCTCAGCCAGTGTTTCTTTAGTGTCTCTGGGTCTGTGGGAACAACAGAACTTAGATGTCTATAATTCTATCCCAGATAATACTAAAGAGTATTATAAGGAGAGTGTCCAGGTGAATGGTCAGGAGACTCCTGCCATCAGGGACACTGGGGCCAGCATAACTGTGGCGGACAAATCGTTTTTTCAGGCTGAGGAGGTTGCTAAGGCACCCAAACGCCTCACCAAGTTAGCTGGAGGGCCTGTGCAGATGCTTCCCCAATTACCAGTTCTCATCCAGTGTAATGTCATGACTGTGAAGATACCTGTCAGCATACAAATTGAGGTGCCTGGAAGTGTTCTGCTGGGTAATGACTTGAAAACTCTTGGAGTAGTGTCACATACCCCCAGACCTCCTAGTAAAAGGTTACAGGAGCTCACCAGACCTGCAAGGGAGAGAACCATGAGAGGTACTCCCAAGGAGATGATGAAGAAAGAGATCACTCCTTCTCCACTGGAGATGTCCGCTGCGGTCTCTAAGAAAATAGAAGAAAAAGGGAAACCTAACACTTCTAAAAAGAACCTCACAGCCAGCACTCCAGTGCAGCCAACAAGGACTTCCCCTAGGTTGTCCAAAGTTACACCAGTAACCCCCCCTCCAGCTGAGGCTGAGAGGGAGCTACAACCCTGTGTGGTTGAACTAGACTCTGAAGAAGAGCTAGTGGAAGGCCAGGAACTCATTGGAGATCTGGATCCTGTTGACCATCCTGAGCTGCAGTCTTTACTGGCAGAAGGTGGACCCAACAGGGCAGACTTCAGTAAGGGACAGAGAGAATGTCCAACTCTGGAAGGTCTTCGCCACCAGGCAGATGCTCAGGCTGAAGGGCAAGAGCCTGGGAAATATAGGTTACACTGGGAAGATGGCCTCTTCTACAGTGAACCAACAGAGTCTGCACCTGGGGACAACAAACAACTTGTAGTACCCCAAGAGAACAGACCACATTTCTTGCAGTTAGCCCATGAGATTCCTTTGGCTGGTCACTTGAGTTTCAAGAAGACTAAGGAAAGGCTCTCACTCTACTTTTATTGGCCAAAGATGGGGGCTGAAGTAGACAAATACTGCAGGAGCTGCCACACCTGCCAGACTTCTGGTAAGGTTGGCTCCCAGAATGTGGCACCTTTAGTGCCACTCTCTGTAGTGTGAGTCCCATTTGAGAGAGTAGGGATTGACATTGTTGGTCCCCTTGATGCTCCAACTTCCTCAGGCAACAGGTTTATACTTGTTGTAGTAGACCATGCTACTAGATACCCTGAGGCAATTCCTATGAGGACTGTTAAAGCTCCGGCTGTGGCTAAGGCCCTCCTTGGTATTTTTACCAGGGTTGGGTTTCCTAAGGAAAATCATTTCTGACAGGGGGTCAAATTTTATGTCCCACTACATGAAGGCCATGTGGAAAACCTGCAGAGTTACAAGTTCTCAACCGCATACCACCCTCAGACAAATGGATTGGTTAAAAGGTTCAACAGAACCATGAAGAGCATGATAGGTGCTTTAGAGGACCCCCTTAAAAGAAAGTGGGACCTTCTACTGCCATGCCTTCTCTTTGTTTATAGAGAAGTCCCTCAGGAGTGAGTAGGTTATTCTCCCTTTGAACTTCTTTATGGTCATCCGGTCAGAGGTCCATTGGCCCTGATCAAGGAGGGGTTGGAGAGTGCTCTTTCCCCCAAACCAGTCAGAGTGACTGACTATGTGATAGGTCTCCAAAGGAGAATGTCACAAATGATGGCAGAAGCAAGTGATAACTTGAAAGCTGGACAAGCATTGGTCAAGCACTGGCATGACCAAAAGGCTAACATGGTCGAGTTTACTCAGGACCAGCTAGTTCTCGTTATGATTCCAACAAGGCAGAGGGCCTTGCAAGACAAATGGATGGGACCCTTCAAAGTTGTGGGTAAACTTGGAGAGGTCAACTATCTGGTGGACTTGGGCAACCGCAAGGAGGCTCCAACAGTCTTCCACACCAACAGGCTAAAAGCGTATGTCTCCAGACCTGATGTAGGAGCTTTGCTACTAGCATCACCAGAGCAAGAAGAAGAGAGTGAAGCTCTTCCTGATCTCCTCAGAGGCTTACCTTTAGACAAAAAGATTGAAGGAGTAAATCTCTCTTCAAATCTGACACCTGAGCAACAGGAAGAGTGCAAATCTATGTTAAATCAGTTTGCCTCTCTGTTCTCACTTTCACCAGGCTTGACCCCTTGGGGACAGCATGACATACTCACTGGTGACTGTCTGCCAGTCAAAAGCAGAGGGTATCAAATGTCAGAAAATGTAAGAACCCACATCAAAGGTGAGGTCAACAAGATGTTTGAACTCGGGGTAATAGAGCCCTCTACTAGTCCATGCTCTACCCCAGTTGTGTTAGTACCAAAGGCAGGATCTAAAGAACTTAGATTCTGTGTGGATTACATAGCTCTTAATGCAGTCACTAAGACTGATGCCCACCCTTTGCCAAGGACAGATGAGTTGGTGGATAGACTTGGTGCAGCCAAGTTCCTCAGCACATTTGACTTGACGTCAGGCTATTGGCAAATAGCCCTGACAGACCATGCCAAGGAGAAAACTGCATTTTCTACCCCAGTTGGTTTATACCAGTTTAAGGTTATGCCTTTTGGGTTGAAAAATGCACCTGCTACGTTTCAAAGGATGGTAAACCAGGTTCTGAATGGGATGGAGGACTTCTGCATGGCATTCTTGGATGACATAGCAGTGTTCAGCAATTCCTGGGAAGAGCATGTGGACCACCTGAGATATGTTTTGCAGGCTCTCGGAAAGGCCAATCTGACCATAAAGGCAAGTAAATGCCAGATTGGACAGAGTAAAGTGGTCTACCTTGGACATGAGGTAGGAGGTGGAGAAATAAGGCCTTTGCCCAGTAAGATTGAAGCTGTGCAAAATTGGACAACACCTAATACTCAGACCCAGGTGAGAGCCTTCTTAGGTCTCACTGGGTATTACAGGAATTTCATTGAGAACTACGGGTCCATAGCTTCTCCACTGAATGTCATCTCCTCTCCTAAATGTCCTAAAAAGGTTAGGTGGAATGAGGAATGCAATCAGGCCTTTGAAACCCTGAAAAAGGCTCTTTGCCAAGCCCCAGTACTCAGAGCTCCTGACTATCACCAAACTTTCATTGTGCAGACAGATGCTTCAAATGTAGGAATAGGTGCAGTCCTCAGTCAACTGGATGGGAAAGGTAGGGAACACCCCATTTGCTTCATCAGTCGAAAACTGAAGGATCCTGAAACAAGGTGGGCAACCATTGAACAAGAGTGTTTTGCTATTGTGTGGGCTCTGAAGAAGTTTAGGCCATACTTGTATGGTTCTACTTTTGTCATTCAGACTGACCACCAACCCTTGAGATGGTTAGTGCAAATGAAAGGGGAAAACCCAAAACTATTGAGATGGTCAATCTGCCTGCAAGGGTTTGATTTCACCATTGAGCACAGGTCAGGGTGTCACCACCAAAATGCTGATGGTCTCTCTAGGATGTATGTCATCGACTAGAGGTATGAGATTCATCCAGGAGTGGATTAAATCCTCCTGTCCCTTAGTCTGGGGGGGCGAGTGTTAGGGAGAATTCTCTCTTTAGGCTGAATTTCCTAACCTAGTGAGTCCCTCAGCCGCTTTGCTGGAATTCTGGAGTTTGTTTTTCCTCCTGCCAAGAGTGAGACTCTTTTTCTCCCACTCTTGGACATGATTTATGGTGTTCCTTTGACTGGTGATGTGTTTTTTGGGCTATGGGGTCCTTTACTCCATAGGGTCTCATGTGTTTTTACTATGTGTGTAACACAGCACCCTCCGTGCAGTAACACAGGGGTGTCATAGTGACACCCCACCATAGACTCCATACCCTGGGACTGACTACTGTCTCCCAGGGCATGTAAAGTCACCATTGGCTTTACTAGTCCCAAATTATTAACAGAAACCAGTACAAACCATCATATTGTGGACGTACTGGTCGGGGCAATTGAATTGCCCTGGGGTCTGTTAGTCGAGGGGGCACGTCTCCGTCCCCCCTGATCGAGTTTTGGCTGGTGGCAGTGGAAACTACTTTTTATATTCGACCGCAAATATTTTCCTATGGGATTTTCCCATTGTTCGAGGCTACCAACTTTAATTATTTAATTCTCATAGCCTCGAACATACCGCCGGTTTATTTAATTATTAATTTGCCGGTTGGTATTTTTTGCCAGGACTCGATTCTAAAATGGCGTTTGTGTTCTCTTCTGTGACTCCAACCCAAGTCGAGCCCTTTGTTCCACTTTTTTGGCGGGCTTCTCCACAGAAGCCTCCCAAAAGTGGTGCCACTCTGTCTGGGTACCACAGGGGGTGTGGGAGGGGGTTTAGGCACCCTAGACTGAGTTACCTTGGTAACTCAAGTCGCACTCTTGTGTGATTGGCCCAAGTGGTGAGCCGGCCGGCTCACCACTTAGCCTGTTTGATTGACAGCTAGGCTGAGTGAATGGGGGTATGCTGCATAAAAGCAGGGCTTTGGGGACTGGAACTTCAGAAGTCGCCACAGGACCTGAGAATCCGACGAGGGAGAAGCTGAGCCGACCTACCATGACGACACCACCGGTGGAGCCCTGCGGAACCGACTCACCACTTCCCGACGACAGAGAAGATCTCCCGGCTGGAGAGGCTTCTTCCCCTGACTGGTGGGCACAACCAGTTTTACCTTCTTTCTTCGCACCCCAGACCGGTTTGTGGTCGAACTGCCCATGCCAAGCACCCCAGCGGCCGGATAGCCACTCACCACTGAACTGCGAATCAACGGACCGCTCCTTGTACATGAGAAACTCTGCGGCTGGTTTCTTCCCTGGCAGTGCAACAGACTCCTGTCTTCCTCCACGACGAGATCCTCTCTTCCCCCGGACGAAGCACCGTCTTGCATCCGCTGCCAGGAACAACTGCCCCCGCTGGAGTGTTCTCACCACTTTAAGGTACCGTGTCCGCCAGGCCTCCCTTTGCTAAAGATTGCTACAAGGTAATAATAACCCCTTAACCTTCTGGACTGGGCTGGCCGCCTTGACCCTCTAACTGGTCCCTTTCTTTGGTCCAACTCCTTTTTGAACCGTTACAAGACTTTTGTGCATTGCAACCGTGTGACCTTGGACACATTTCGTTTCGATCCTCTTAAAGCGGATCCGGCCTACTGACTCTGAATTCACGGTGTTACTTTGCCTTCTTCTCTTGTGTGTTCGTGAAGAAGTGTTGGGATCTGTTTTAATGTATTCTCTGCTTTTCTCTCCCTTTTTAAAAACAAGTTATTAGAGTGCCATCTACGTTAAGCGCTCACCGCTGTCTGAAAATAAGTGGGGCTTTACTTAAGACTTGTCTAATATTCTTTTAAGGGAGTGTATATCTTTTAGTGACCGTGTTTTTGAATTGCTTACTATTAGTGCCTGTGTGTTTTTCTAGATGTGGTTTTAAATAAATAATTATATCTCTTTTACACCAAGCCCTGGTCAGTGTTTACTTGTTCTATTCTTAACCTATTGTGAATACACTGTATACTGCCTAACTCTTCTTGAGGGAAGTCTGACTGCTCAGCCACAGCTACCAAGTGAATCTGTGTGGTACAGACTGCTACCAAGTGGGTTTACTGCCAAACACCTGTAGTCTTAAATCTTTTGCAGTGGTCCCAGAGGGATCTGCACAGGGTTCAGCCTAACATATGGTACCACAATTTGCGGTACCGTAATTACCGCCTTCCCCATTCCCATTGAGCCCTATGGGGCAAAAATGGGAATGGGGAAGGGCCAATGGTAAATGGGGAATTACCGCCCCGCCAACCTTGGAATGGGGTGGTAATTCCCCATTTAACCATGGCGGAGTCGGTAAGTTACCGGCGTTAACCATAGGGCTAATACTAATAGCGCCATTGGTTAACGCCGGGGTCCTAATGAGGGACAAGGTCTTTTTAACACAGTTTTCAGCAAAAGATGAAAAACTGCTTTGTCTTTAGACATTGTATTAAAATGTAAAACCATCAAAATATCCCCATAACAAACTGCTTTGAAAATAATCATACACTACTGAAAGTTTTTTTAAAAAGCGCATGTATGAAGGACATATGCTAGGGGGATATTTAACCTGTTTAGGGGAGCCTCCGACCTAACCACGAGGGAGGTATGAGAATAAGTGAAAGGATTTGCAATTACTAAAGGCCTCTAATGTGTGAAAGCCTTCCAATAGGAAACAGGGACAGCCCAGGGCCTTTCTGGTTCAGGCAGGTACAGATGGTTCACCCTTTGCTCTGGCTTCACTTGGGTACTCATACTTGGGCTGAGGCAATGGATTTATGGGGACCTGGGCTGGGCATCTGCAAACTCCAGTGTGACAGGGGAGCCCAAAGTCTTCTAGTCGGTATTACAGGCCAGCACTCAACAGCAGTCATCTTCCTTCCCACTCTGCCCGTGCTACAGCCTGTACTGTTCTCTCCAAACTACTAGAACTGCAGGGTCTCGTCCTCTTGGTCTCTGGCGCTCATTAACTCCACTTTCAGGCTTGACATGATATAGACTGCACAAGTAATTGCAGAGCGAGGTTTCAATTTCATTCAACCCCACAGTCTTTTAGCAGATAGAAGTCACTTACTTTTATAAAACACATTATAGTTGATTCCATTTTTATTAGATTTGTTAAAAATATTTACTTTGGCCCTGATTTTGAAAACATTCTCATCAAAAAGAGTAAGTGCAGTCTACAATTCTATAATTATAATGCCAAGAGACAATTCAAACTACTTGAAGAGACATGATATAGACATTTCACGTTTAACTAGAACCAGTTGTATTTTCTGCACCGTACTTGCTATTTTGACAATATCACGTTTCCCCAAATAGAAAATATTGATTATTGTGGGAAAAACATACGATATTATGACTATTGAG
Source organism: Ambystoma mexicanum (assembly GCF_040938575.1). Classification (NCBI taxonomy): domain Eukaryota; kingdom Metazoa; phylum Chordata; class Amphibia; order Caudata; family Ambystomatidae; genus Ambystoma; species Ambystoma mexicanum. The sequence goes on along the minus strand of NC_090924.1, from coordinate 539,124,726 downwards.
ACATTTAAGTGCAATAAGCCAGAAATAGCTAATCCAAGGTACATACTCTCCGATCCTTTTGTCCTGGTTACAATGTTAACAAATGTCCAATACATGATGCATCCAGAACATGTTACCACAGTGTTGCTGCTACTTAATATTCTACTCAATAAGATCATTCTTATGAAATCACATTTGCAGGCTGTTTTCCAGACAAGTTCTCGTGGAAGCCACTTTGTGTGGGATCATGCTTGCCCCAGGATACCGTTTGAGACAAAGATGCATTTGGGAAACACACCTTTATATGTTCGGATACTTTGCCTTTTAATATTGAAGTTAGTCTAAGATATAGCAGGGACTTAAGATGCCAAAGGGCGTTTTGTTTCTGATCCACATTAGGTGAAACTGGTTTGCTTTACAGGCTCAGAGGCCCGGGTATTCAAACACTGCAGCTGCGCCCATCCCGGTTCCGATGCACATGGACACCACTCCATAGGCTCTGAAAACATAAGTAAGAAATCAAAAATCACTAAAGCGAGATCATAAAAACATCCAATCTAGCATTTCTTTTGACAGGGCTTTTTTTTTATGTATCCTTTAATCTTATTTCATTACATTTCCATAAATCACATAGGCATGTGGGATTGCTGGGCAGCTTTGAGAGAGGTCTGTCTTTTGCTGATAATCGCATTTAAAGTAACACTGCACCTAAATTATGACACTATTCTGAGCAGTCGCTTGAAATCTATGCAGCTAAAAAGTGGGTGCTTTCAAAGGAGATTTGCATACCCACGGCTGCCGATCTTGCCAATGGTCATTCTGTCCATGTCGATTTCTCTTACGTCATTCAGTTCTGCCCAGGTTTAGGATTCCACCTTCCTCTGCAACATCTGGTCTACAAGTCACATTCTCTCACCCCTTTGTAAACGACCAATGCCCTCCACTCTGTTATCAATGGTGCATTTTGTACGCGTTTTTGTTCCAAAAATACATTGCTTTCCCTGTGTTTATTTTTTACAAATACATAATAAACAACTGATGTATGTGAGATAGTTGACGCACAGTACAAATCAGAATAAGTGATCACAGGTCCCACATGGGTGATAAAATGGATCAAGCACCACTATGGTTTACCTCTTTTGGTCTGTGCTGGAAAATACACAGGTGAATTCTAGAGGAGGTCCATGAGGAAAAAACATTTGGGGGGTGGGGTGCTATTGGATTTTCAACATTCATCATAGTCTATGGTTTTAACAAAAAATTTAAGTTACAAGATTATTTCCACTAGTGTTATCGCATATGTTGGGAACTAGTAAGTCACATACATCTGTACAATGAAGGTTCATTTAGATGTTTAGATAGAAATAGATTATGCATAATGTAAGTATGCTTGCCGTAGATTTCAGCATAAACAATAGAAAAAAAATGTATAAGATCCAACAATCCCTCCACCCGCTATCCTCTAGCGGGAGAAACAGTCATAGTTGGCATCAGAACTGGACGATCCTGGAGGTAGCTGCCTAATGTTGCTGGGCTTGTGTCAGATTATAGCTCATGTGTAATGTCCCACTAATTAGGTAGATAAATTAAATATGCGCGCACAGTCTTTGTGGGCGATAGCGGCTTTGGTATTTTGAAATTACTAATGTTACTTATAGGGCCCCAGACTTTAAGAAGGACTGCATACTCTGCATTCATTGAAAATGTCACCTTTTCCTGCCTCATAATGTTCCAGAGGCACTGGAACCACTGTAGACAAGAGGGAGCTTTTTTCCAAAATGTCGCCATTTGTAATTTAGCTATTGTTATAAATAAAAGATGTTACGCTCCTGGTTGACAAGTCCATTGCATCAGTGTCCACTACATCGCCTCCAACAATGGTCAGACTCCTTGGGGTAGATCTGCTTAATGAGGGGGGGTTAAGTACCAGCATGCCATCACTTTGTATGTGGTTTCGCTTCGTAGCATTGATCCACCCAAGTTAATCCTTCTCACACATTGTGGCAGGGTTCAGTAGATATATTAGCGCCCAGAGCCTCTTCCCACTTCACCATTTATCCCCATCTGACGCGTTTCTCTGGAGGTTTTTAGTAGTTTCTTTTTAGTATTTTCAGAATTAAGTATTTGGTGCCATCATGACTGGTAATTAACCTTTATAATGGGGTTAGTTCCCTGCAGGCTGGCTCTCTGTTTATGGGGTGTTGAACCCAATGCTTTAGATGAAAATATGATAATCTTATAATTTTCGGTCAGGCTGTATTGTTCCTTACGCTGAGTGTATGACTTATTCAATCAATCTATCCAGGTTTATTGCGGGTTAAAAACCAATAAAAACAAGAATCACAATACGTACAAATTACAATAAACATGGTTAAAAACAAGAAATAAAATGTAACAGATTTTCCCAAATTCATTTTATAGTAAAAAGGATTATTTTTTTTTACAGTGCTAGTAGATGTTTCCTCCTATGCAAAGCTCGTCTCATGTATAACCGTACACACCATGAAACTCCTCCAGGGAGATTCTGCCCACGTTGAAAACAATAACGGTGGTCGACATTGGGAGACTCCTGCTTATCGAAGTTTGATTTTCAGAGTTTTTGCACATGTATCATGATAGGCTGGGCAAAAAAACAAAATCGGTCCAATCCTCACCGGGGCTGAGCACAATAAACAGTATTTTTCAAGAGGGTTTTATAACCAGGCTACCGTAACTGACCTTAAACGGCAAATGGTTATACCTAGCTCTAGTTATAAGATTCCTTTCAGAGGGATTATTGGCCCATAGTAAATATTGTTGCATGGGCAAAGATGTACATTTTGCATGCAATCGGTTGAAAGGAAGGGCTAGGTCTCGTGTCTCGAAACTGAAGCATACACAGATTAGATCCAAGCATTCTGGTGCAAACAAGTAATCTGAGGTTTCTATTTTTACAAAGTAAGATTACACATAGGAAAGCCATGGGGATAAGCACAGCCCCCCTTTTGCCCAATATGGCTTGAATGATTGAGTAAAGTCAGCTGTTGAATTGCTACAGATACGGAGCCAGTGATAAATGGGCTGTAAGGGGGCGCTGTTGCGCGGCTAACAGAATGGGCGCGGCCTGAGAGTGCTCCAGCAGGGGCTCCGACATTCTGCTACATATCCTGCACTTCAGACGTTCTGACCATCTCACGAGATACGGTATGTTGACTGGGAACAGTTCCTGCACGAGCTGAAGTAGGCGCGAAAATCGAGCTCCTCGTAATTCCAGAGAAGAACAAGTTACTTTCTTACCTGGTAACGTTCTTTCGATGGGATGGTCCGACAACATATTCCATATCTATGACATGTAATCACCACAGCTGTGCTGCTTCGGAAACTTTTTTCGGCGTCTGCGTCCTGCGTCGATGACGTCGATGCGCCGTCGTCGAGGACCTCCTCCGACGTCCGACGTCATCCGATGTGATAAGTAGGACGCACAACGCCCGTAGCCTCAGTTGTAGTTTTTTCCCCAGAGCGTGTGACATTAGTCAACTGCCAGTCAGACACAAAGCCTTGCGGAACGTAAGCTGCAATCGCAAAAGAAATTCTGCAGCGGGGAAGGCAGGGCGGGAGCGATATGGAATACGTCATCAGACCATCCCATCGAAAGAACGTTACCAGGTAAGAAAGTAACTTGTTCTTCGAGGGGATTGGGTCCTCCGATGTATTCCATATCTATGACAGACTCCCAAAGCAGTACCAGAGCAAGGAGGAGGGAAAAAATTTAGAATCAAAATTTAGAATAGCCAATCAAATAGCAGAGCAAAGGACCGCCTTGCCAAAGGCCAGATCCTGTGCTCGGATGGAATCAAGGGAATAGTGACGTACAAATGTATGTACTGAAGCCCAGGTGGCTGCATCACAGATGTTGCGAATAGGAACACCCCTCTGCAGGGCAGTAGATGCAGCCATACCCCTGGTAGAATGGGCCCGCAAGCCAGCCGGTGGGTCCTTACCCGCCAAGCGGTAGCACTCCGAGATGGCCAAAATAATCCAGCAAGACAAAGTCTGTTTCGTCACAGCTTGCCCTAAACGCTTTCCAGCGTAATCAATAAAGAGTTGATCGTCCACTCTGACCCGGGACATGCGTGAAACATGAAAGCTTAAAGCTCTCCTAGGATCAAGCCTATGGAGCCTCTCCTCTTCCTTACCAGGATGCGGAGGAGGATAGAATGCCGGAAGAACAACCTTCTGGGCCAAATGAAATTCCGTCACTACCTTCGGAAGAAAAGAAGGACGAACTCTAAGGACAACCCTGTCCTTGTGAAATACAGTGAAGGGTGGCTTAACTGAAAGTGCCTGTAACTCACTCACTCTGCGAGTTTTCAGAGTTAACAGCCTCAAAGGGCAAGAATGTAAAGGCTCAAACGGAGCACCCATAAGAAACTTAAGAACAAGGTTTAAATCCCAACCGGGCACCAGGAAAGGTGACGGAGGGAGCACATTAGTGAGCCCTTTCAGAAACTGTGAAATTAAAGGGATTTTAAAGTAAGAACACTCTTCAGACGAGCGCTTAAAGATGGACAGCGCCGCCAGGTAACCTTTAATGGTATCCACTTGCAAGCCCCTGTGGGCCAAAGAAAGTAAAAAGGACAGAACCATGGGGATGTCACATGCAAAAGGATCCACATTCTGAACTCGGCACCAGTCGCAGAACTTACGCCAACGGCAACGGTACAGAGACTTTGTTGCCGGCCTTCGGGCCGAAAGCAACACCTCCATCACGTCTTCAGGGAGGTCCCAATCCATATACCTCAACCTTTCAGAAGCCAAGCGTGAAGGTTGAGGGATCTGACCTCTGGATGGAGAACCTGACCCCCCCTCCCGTGAGAGCAGATCGTCTCGGTACGGAAGACGACGCGGAGGGCAGATGGACAAGTCGAGAAGGTCCGGGTACCACGACCTCCGAGCCCACGCCGGAGCAATGAGGATCATCCGGGAACCGAACTTCCGTAACCTCCGCAGCACTTGCGGGATGACTGGGACTGGAGGAAACGCATACAGCAACGGGAACGACCACTCCACCACGAACGCGTCTCCCAAGGCTCCTTTTGGAGGAAATTCCCGCGAGCAAAACCTTTCGCACTTCCGGTTGACACTGGAGGCGAAGAGATCCACTTGAGGGGTCCCCCAAAGGGCGAAGATCTCCAGGAGAATCTCCTGAGCCAACTCCCACTCGTGAGAGATCGTGCTCTGCCTGCTCAGAGCGTCCGCCGTCACGTTTTCGTCTCCGGCCAGATGAACTGCCGAGATCGAAACTTCCTGCTGGATGGCCCAGAACTCGAGCTGCATCGCCTCCCTGCACAGAGGAAGTGACCCTGCCCCCCCCTTTTTTGTTGAGGTAGTGCATGGCCACTGTGTTGTCCGTCAGGATCAGGACACTCTTTCCTCGCACAGTCAGCAGAAAAGCCTTCAGGGCTAGCCTGAAAGCCCTCAGCTCCAACAGATTGATATGGAGTCTGGACTCCGACGGAGACCAACGACCGCTGACTGTCAGCCCGTTGGCATGAGCTCCCCAACCCGTGAGGGATGCATCCGTCACGATCGTCACCTCCGGCCAGGGAAGCCAAAAAGGAGTGCCCTTCATCAAGTTGCCTTCGACGGCCCACCACAGAAGGTCCCGGGCGGCCGAGGGCGGCACCTGAACCGGGTCCGACATCCTGCCGGAGGACTGCGACCATTGCGTCTTGAGCGCCCACTGCAAAGATCTCATCCGCAGGCGAGCCTCTGGCACCAGAAGAATGCAGGATGCGATGAGGCCGAGCAGCCTCAAGAACTCGAACGCTGGGAGCGTCTGGGCATGCTGAAACTTGTGCACCATCTGCTGAATGTGAAGAGCCCTCACCTGGGGAGGAAAACACTGCCCCAGGGAAGTGTCGAGCACTGCTCCGATGTACTGGAGCCGCTGTGTTGGCGTCAAATGGGACTTCTTTAAATTGAGGGAGAAGCCCAGCCTGTGAAGGGAGTGGCAGGTGACGGACAGATGATCCAGGACTTGCTCGGGAGAGCTCCCCCTGATCAACCAATCGTCCAGGTAGGGGTAGACGTGAATCCCCCCTTGCCTGAGATGCGCTGCCACCACCACCATGAGCTTGGTGAAAACCCTCGGGGCGGAGGTCAATCCAAACGGCAGGACCCGAAACTGAAAGTGCGAGTCGCCAACCGCGAACCTCAGGTACTTCTTGTGCTTGGGATGGATCGGCACATGGAAGTAAGCATCCTTGAGGTCGAGTGACACCAACCAGTCCTGAAGCTGGAGGGCCTGGAGGACTTGAGAGAGAGTAACCATCTTGAACTTGTCCTTCCTGAGGAGTTTGTTCAAACCGCGCAAGTCCATGATGGGTCTCAATCCCTCGTCTTTCTTCGAAATTAAAAAATAAGGGGAATACCATCCCATGTTCCTCTCCGCTACAGGCACCAGTTCTATGGCGCCTTTCTCCAGCAGGGCTTGAATTTCCTGCGCAAGGAGCGGATCCGGACTCTGCAAAGAGAGGTTCCCCGGTGGATTGTCATGAGGCCTGTGCCGAAAGGGAAGACAGTATCCGTGGGTTATGATCTCCAGAACCCACACATCTGAAGTAATGGCTTGCCACTCTACAAGATGCTGCGCCAGCCTTCCCCCAACCGGCGAACCATGGGACATGGCCTCATGACTGAGTGGGAGCGGCCGCGGCGTTACCTGAGGGCAAAGAGGCAACTGCCCGAGCGGCCTTGGCACCACGGGTACCCTGTCGTCCACCTCTGGTACCCCTGCGTTGGCCTCTTTGACTGCCAGCTCCTCTCGCTTTACTGAAGGACGAGTAATAGCGAAAGGAACCACCCCTCCACTGCTGTCCCCTAGGACGAAAAGGCAGAGGTTGGCGAACTGCAGCGCCCAACGACTTCGCTGCAGCTTTCTCAAGGTTCTCGTCAGCCTTGCTGCCAAAAAGGTGTTCACCGTCAAAGGGCATGTTGAGGAGCCGAGACTGCACATCAGGAGCAAACCCCGACTTCCGCAACCACGCAAACCTGCGTATCACGGTGCTCGCCGCCATGGACCTACTGACGCATTCAGCTAAGTCCAAACCCGACTGAACGGACTCACACATGGCATCCTTACCATCCTGGACCATAGCAAGGAAACCATCCCGTTCGTCCCCTTCGGGAATATGTTCAGCCGCTAACGCAACACAGTTCCACAGAGTGTGTGTGAAACGAGACAAGGCACAAATGGAGTTGGCCGCCTGAAGCGCCATACCACCAGAAGAAAACACTTTCTTCGCCCAGCCATCAAAAGATTTGTCGTCCCTATCAGGAGGGATGGTAGGGTACGACGCCTGCTTTGCCGGGGCCGTGGCCGCCTGCACCACCAAACTCTCCGGAGTAGGGTGCCTGGTCAAGTAGCAGGGGTCGCTACCGGCTGGATGGTATTTTCGCGACAAGGATCTACCCACCGCCGGGAGACTCTCCGGAGCAGTCCAAGCCGCCGCCACCCTTCTCTGTAAAGCCATATGGAACGGCAGTACCGGATCAGTTGGGGGACCAACATCAAGGATGTCCATCAGATCATCCTGCACAAACTCCCCTGGGGGAGCAGACCATCCCAAGTACTCAGAAACCCTAGCCATAAGGCGCCGGTACGAGGAATCGGCATGAGAGCCAGGCTCAGGCCTACAAAACTCCACCTCCGGAGAGGTGTCCAGTCCACTGGCATCATGCAGTGACTGTCTCAAATCGTCAAACTGACTATGGCCCGAGACAATTTCATCTGGAACCTGACTAGGAACCAGGCCATCAGAATCCTCATCCGCCTCTGAAATATAGTCCAGGCGGCAAAAAGAAGGCACCCGAGAGTGCTTGCTCTTAACCAGAGCCTTCCTAGGGGGTTCTCCCGTGCCACGGGGTACCTCCGACACGAAAGGCGTCGATGGCGTCGAGCGAATCGGCGCCGGCGTCGAGAGAACCGGCATTGGTGCCGAGAGGATCGGCGTTGACGTCGAGGAAATCGGCGTCGACGTCAGATGCAGCGCCTCCAGCATCGGCGGCGTCGACACAGCCCTCGAGGCCGAAGCCCCGAGCGTGTCCCTCGACGACCTGAGCGTCGACGGCTTTGACGACTTCCTCGGAGCCGAAGCATCGAGAAAGCCTGTCGACGCCCTCGACGCCTCAGACGTCGATGTCTTCCTCGAAGACCTCACAGGTGCACACGGTCTCGAACGCGTCGAGGACCGGGACCTGGAACGGGTACGGCGAGAACGAGTCTCCTTGTCCGAACGGGACCTCTCCCGTGACTCGTGCCGACCACTCTTGCGAGCGGTGTCTCTCGACCTCTCACGACCGACCCCACTCGGGGGCACGGACGGCATAGTACCCTGGACTCAAGAATCGCCAGCATTTTCTTCCCGAAGGAAGCCCATTCCTCTGGCGTCGCACGGCTGGTGGGGTAAGCGACGTGCCGGGCAGAGTCCTCCGAAGAGGACCTGGAAGACGACCGGTGTCGGCGCTTCCGAGAATGCCTCGAAGAGGCTGAGGAGTGGCGAGACCGACTCCTAAAAGGAGACCCACGAGACTTCCGACGATGACGCGGAGAGTCACCCCTCGAATCATCCGTCGAAAGCCCCGCAGACTTCGACTTCCTGGGCTTGGACACCCGGCCTACCGACAACTTCTTCTTACGTTCGCGTAAGGCTTTGGACGTGAGCGACTGGCAGTCGATACAGTCATCCGTGTCGTGGGCCTCCCCTAGGCACCAGAGGCAGGCGTCGTGCGAGTCTGTCACCGACATCTTGGACCCACACTCCCCGCACTTCTTGAAACCCGGACGCGGGGGTCGAAGACGAAGTAGAAGACATCTTCACACGAAGGATTTTCACAAAACGAACAGGTTCGAAGAACCGAGAAGAACAGAACTCTAAAGAGTCGAGGCGTGAACCGAGAATCACGAAACAACACGTTTGCGGAAAAAACGGAACTGAGGCTACGGGCGTCGTGCGTCCTACTTATCACATCGGATGACGTCGGAGGAGGTCCTCGACGACGGTGCATCGACGTCATTGACGCAGGACGCAGACGCCGAAAAAAGTTTCCGAAGCAGCACAGCTGTGGGGATTACATGTCATAGATATGGAATACGTCGGAGGACCCAATCCCCTCGAAATTACCATTCTGTGAAGCCTTGTCATCGCGTCCAGCCCATCCCAACTAACGGTTGCTGATGAGCCAACTGCTGCGCCTGCCATTGGGACGGGGTGCGCTACTCCTGGGCACGCTTCATTGCTGCAGATCTCCACGCTTGGGGCAACACGGATTACAGACACTCTCCCGGATCTCGCTTGGGCTGCGACTCTTCCTCCTGGCTGCTTCAGAGACTCAACGTGACCCCGAGATTCGCAGCCTCTAATATCCAGTAGGCAGTGCGTGGGGCGCCTCTGCCTCGCTTCCTCATCTGGGAGTTCCGGACCGTGCCGCGGTCTTCTGGGGGGCCTCCGGGTGGACTGGTGGTCTCACCGAGGCCCCGGCGCCAGCTCCTGCCTTGGACCTCCGGGTCAATACACACTGGGCGGTGCAGGGTGGCCCCCTCCTTGGTGCTGCATCCTCGGATCCTTGGGGCTCCGTGGTGCAGGTGCTGGGCTGTGGCGGCTGGGCTCCCTCCATTTACCCAGCTCCTTCTTCGAGAGACAACAAGACAAGACGCCGCCCGAAGTCCCTGCCTGGCCGCTCTACAGTGGTGATCTGGCCTTGAACGATCATACGCAGTGAGGTGGGTCGGAGCCCCGCGGTGCGAGTTCCATACCCGCTGCCTCCCTGACCTGAATTGATCACCGTCGCTACCTAGAACAACGGCTGACCCATAAGCCCCCCTTCCGTTGGCTGTCTCGGCCGACCCGGGGCTCCCGGCGGAGGGTGGCGGGTTCCCTGCGCAGGGGCCCCCATATTGTCACCCCTTCAAAGACACTAGACTGAACTCTGAGCATGGCCTCTCAACTCTAGGCTGGGTGGTGGTCTGGCCCTCCAGTTCTCGCCTCGCCTTTCCCGCTTGGGCTTCGCGCATTCGCACGCAGGTTGCAGGACACTCACTGCGCTCCAGGCGCAATCAGCACACAAGTTCCCCATTGCACCCTGCCGGAGCTTCCCGACCGTGGGCTAGGCTACGGTGGGGGCCTTCAGAGGGAGCAGAGGCACGTACAAACCCCCCAGGACATAGCAGTTCCCCCTTACTCTGCTACATGACCACTGTCAAGAGGATCCCTCATCTGGCAGTGCGCTTTAGGGGTATGGGGGTGCCCACAGTGGTTAGCTAAGGCGAGCAATCTCCGCATCCACCTTGAATAACCGAGCACTATAATTCAGCACCTGCCATACGACCCACCCGCCTATTGGACTGTATACATAAAGAGTTCTGCAGGGTGGCGTACTGCCGGGTAACATACTTAATTCTTCTCTTCCGCCTCATGTCACCGGCGGCCTGCTCCAGCGAGCTAGTGGCTCACAATGCTCTCTCACTGGAAGGTTATGATATAGAGGTCTCTTCTAGCTTCCTTTTGGAACTGGCCACAGTACCCTCACCAATCCAGCGGTGGACGCTTCAGTAGGGTCCCCAATCACGCCTGGCCCCCACCCAACTGCATAACATCGATACCCTGCGCATACTAGCGGTGGTGACCCGTGCTGAGCCCAATCCCAAGGCGAGTGGTCGAGGTCGGCAGATCACACCTTGGGGCAATAATCCTTACCCGCACAGCCTGGAGTCGCTGTGGGACGCAGCAGGGGGGGCACACCTGCCACCGTCTCCCTGTGCTTTGGACCAGCAGGGCCTCGGCTGCGCTGTCGGTCTGATGACCTCAGCGTTCCTGTGCCCCTTGGCATCTCGACTCACCGGACCTCTCCTTTGAGTGGGGTGCAAACCTAATCCCGCTAGTTCATTTTGGCTCCTACTGGCGCTGGCAGGTTACTTTGATCCCGCTCCCTGGCCTTTGCATCACAATCACCCAACCCCCGTACCCCTGCTGCCTTCCTTTTTAAATTAGCACCTGTGGCTCCAGAGTCCGGTGGCCCCTCACTCCTCTTGGTGGCAGGCTCCCGGGCCCTCCCCATACCAGATTGGTTGGTCCGGAGGTGCTTGGGACCAACAAGCAAATTATCAGCAGGGAAACCCCTGTAATGGGGAACCAGAAGAAACAGGCTAAAATGGATCAATTTGCTAGATCGGACCCGCCACCACTGGGAGATGACCCTGGCCACTCCCATGTGGACATCTCAGCCCTTAGCCAAACTCTGCTTGCTTTAAAAAGCAGCACAGATAATCTGGGCACTAAAATAGACGCGCTTACCAGCAAAGTGGACATATCTGCGGTTAACATCGACCAACTGTGTGGCAGGATGGCGGAGGCAGAGCACTGTATAGGTGACAGCAAGGAGAAAATAGCAGATTTGCAGCATGAAGTAGCATCCCTTCAACAAACGGTCAAAAAAGTAGTGGCCAGTAATGATGACCTTGAAGTACGCTCGAGAAGAAATAACATTATAATCACAGGGGTCCCCAAATCCACACTAATTGACAACATGGAACTGTTTGTTGGGAAGCTGCTCAGGGAGGTCCTGGACAACCCACCTGTTACTAGCCTGTTCATGGTGGAGTAGGCACATCGATCTTTGGCTGTCAGACCACCTCCTGGTGCCCCTGAGAGGCCCATAATTGCGCGCATTTTTAATTACCGAGCCCGTGACATCCTCTTACGGACAGCGAGGCGGAAAAAAAAAACTTTGCAATGGGGCTCAGCAACTATTCGTCTGTTTCCAGACTTTAGTCAGCAAGTACAAGATCTGAGGAAGCCCTTCCAAGCTGCGAAAAACTTCTTGAAAAAGAAGAACATCCGTTACGCAATGTTCTTCCCTGCAAAGCTAAGGGTGATCTTCGAGGGGAAAACTTTGTTCTTTACAACCCCAGAATCAGCAGAATGGTTTGCTACAGAAATTCCGGATTCTGGTTCCTCCCCGCAGCACTCCCCCTGATATGAGTAATCGAGGGCGGAGCCCCAGCTTGTGGGTAGTCACTCTACGGGGGTCCCGCCTAACTACATATCCCCCATTTGGCAACTTCTGCAGTTACTGGGGAGAATGGTTCAGATCAGGTCAAAGTTAAACGTGGTATTTACCCTCTGCCCAATTGGGAGCACACTGGCCGCTAGCACCCCCCATCCCCAGCGGCAAAGTACCCAAGTTGGATGATGTTCCGGGTTACGTGGGAGGAAGGTGGGATGGTTCAGCCCTTAAGTTGGTGTTTCTGGCGTGGGTGGGCGTGGGTGGAGGGGTTTGCAATGTTGTACGAGTTGGGATTCAGGGTTTGGAAGGGAGGGGAACTTCTTTCGGTGTTCTGAGCCCTATTTAGCACTCAGTCTTGTTAAAGCACCCACTACTCTACAAGATAATCAGTACCTTTAAGATATATCCTGCAGATTACACCCACAGTCCAGCATCGACGTGACGCATCACCCAGTCCCTAGGTCCCGATCCACTGAGGACATCACTCTCCTTACATGGAACATCCAGAGGTTCACTAATGGGAAGAAGACTCGCCTTATATCGAACTACGTACAATTTCACCACATGAATGTCCTCTGTATCCAGAAAACTCACCTGGGGAAGGATCACAAGCTTCCCGCTCTGGCCGGGTGGGGGAGCCATAGGTATGGCTCGTCTTACACCACCCACTCCCGCAGAGTCTCAATTTACATCCATTGGAATTTAAATTACATAAGGTGGTAGCTGATGACAGGGGGCGCTTTGTCTTGGTCGCGGGGGAAATTGTCGGGTGTTCTATACTATTTATAAATATATATGGTCCCCATTACGATTACCCAGAATTCTTCCAGTCCTGTTCTGAGCACTTGCGAATCTTTCCGGGATACGAAGTGGTGTGGGCGGGAGACTTCAACTTGGCCCTATCATTGACACGAGACAGGTCCACCTCAGTGCAGTTTTCCCTTAGTTAGGCAGCTAAATAATGGTCATCCATCACCGTGGACTATGCCCTAGTTGATATATGGCGCCTCCACCACCCAGTTAGCAGTGAATTTACTTTTTTCCCCGAGCTTACACTGGAGCTCCTCCAGGATAGACTACATTCATTTGTCCCCAGAGCTGGTCCGTGTTACCACCAAAACATTGATTTTATCTCGCACCCTTTCCGACCACTCCCCCATCCTGGTACAGTTCACGGGTCCTCCTGCCCTCCACCTCACCCCCCAGGCAGCTCCGATGGAGATTCAGAGCCCGGGCGCTTGAGGATATAGCATTTCGGGAAGATATTCGTCAAGCCATTATGGAATTTTTCCAAATAAATGCCAACTCTGTTCCAGGTCCCAGGGTTGGCTGGGAAATGTTCAAAGTGTTTCTTAGGGGATGGTGTATCTCTCAGGAGGGGAGCGTCTTAAAGTGCATTCGCAGATCTATCGCGTCTAAGGAAAACGATATAAAAGATATGGAGAACCTTCTGGCCCAGAATAATTCCTCAGAACTCCAGGCTAGCCTGGAGGATAAAAGGCAGGAGATCCGCTCATTGATGGCAGATGAGGATAGATACTTGGGCGATCCCATAGCCGTTGCTAGATACGGGGAGGGTGACCGCCCAAGCAGAAACCTGGCTTGGGCGATAAGGCAGGAACGGCAACTTGAGCCCATAATAGAGGTAGAGACTGCCGAGGGAGACTCTTTTAGGGACTCGGGGAAGATAGATGACATATTCCGTAGCTATTATGAGAAGTTATATTCAACCCAGTCCATGGCAGGGCACGACAATATTGTTCAATACTTAGATAGGATCGTCTTGGGGTGGCTGGACCCGGCAGCCGGTTCGTTGCTGAATGACCCCCCCCCACAGACGAGGAATTTCTTAAGGTAATCCAATCCCTTCCCAACGGTAAGGCCCCAGGGACTGAAGGCATTACCGCCGAGCTGTACAAAACCTTCTCTGCCCTCCTGATTCCCCATCTATGCCGAATGTTCAAGACGGCTAGCTCGACAAGGGTACTCCCTGAGTCCACCAGGGCAGCTCTGGTGACAGTTTAGCTTAAATCCGACAAGGACCCAAGACAATGTTCAATGTGCTTCTCTCCTAAAGTCCTGCTCCTCGTGCAAATTGCCCATTACGCTGCGCCCCTCTGGTGAGTGGATCTTCCTTTTTGTGTCCACCTAACCTCCATTTTGCGGCCCAAACGCCCTGTTCTCTCCCTCACGCAGGCCCCTCTTGCAGTCCCGGCTTCCTGGTTTCCCTAGACCCGCCCACCCGCCCCTTGATTTGCCCAGCACTCGGTGTGCTTCTCTACTAAAGTCCTGCTCCTTGTGCAAATCGCCCATTACGCTGTGCCCCTCTGGTGAGTGGATATTCCTTTTTGTGCCCACCTAAACTCCATTTTGAGGCCCAAACGCCCTGTTCTCTCCCTCCCGCAGGCCCCTCTTGCAGTCCCAGCTTCCTGGTTTCCCTAGACCCGCCCACCCGCCCCCTGATTAGCCCAGCACTCTGTGTGCTTCTCTCCTAAAGTCCTGCTCCTCGTGCAAATTACCCATTACGCTGCGCCCCTCTGGTGAGTGGATCTTCCTTTTTGTGCCCACCTAACCCCCATTTTGCAGCCCAAACACCCTGTTCTCTCCCTCACGCAGGCCCCTCTTACAGTCCCGGCTTCCTGATTCCCTTAGTCCCGCCCATCCCAGCTCTGATTGGGCCTCGAGGTCTTCATCACTGGTCCTCCCAGGGCAGCCCTCTGCCCATGCAGCCCCTGCGGCTAAAGGCCCCAAGGCCAAGGGCTGCTCCTACAGTAGCGGCTCCACAAAGTGTCTGCAGGTGTCAGCAGGGGAAGCCAGCAGCGGACAGACACCACCAAAACTGTAAGTGTGGCATGGGTCGGGTGTAGAGCAATCACTCTACTCCAGAAAACCCCTGCCACTCTACCTTACCTTCCCATAATATAAACTGCCAAATAATTACACCATGCACACCTAGAGAGATCCGAGCACCAATCTAATTCAATGCTGGACTGTAAATTTTGTCCTGCAATACTTTCTAGCATACATGCATTAATAACTAGTGCCACTCCTAGAGACAATAGTGAAAATTAGCCACATTGAAACAGGTGTAACAATGCTAGCATGTCCCACTCTCAACTTGACTTTTGTGATTAATAGCATGCATCACGCTCAAACGGAATTGTGAATGTTGGCATATGACTCTCCTAGATAGAATTATAACTGGTAGCATATCCCTCACGTAGGTGCATTACGAATGATAGCCTGTCCCACTCTCAGTTGGAATTGCGAAAGATGGCATGTACTACATTAGGCACAATTGTGATAAATTGCATGTGCCCTAATAGTGTCACTGTGTTAAAGTTGAATCTAGAAAGTGTGCCTAATAGCGTCACTGTGTTAAAATTGAATCTAGAAAGTGTGCCTAATAGCGTCACTGTGTTAAAATTGAATCTAGAAAGTGTACTCTTATAGCGTCACTGTGTTAAAATTGAATCTAGAAAGTGTACTCTTATAGCGTCACTGTGTTAAAATTGAATCTAGAAAGTGTGCCTAATAGCGTCACTGTGTTAAAGTTAAACTTAGAAAGTGTGCCCTTTTAGCATCACTGTGATAAAGCTGAACTTAGATACGTGCCCTGAAATCCTCTCTGTGCAAAGTTGAATTTAGAAGTGTGCCTAATATCCTCTCTGTGCAAAGTTGAATTTAGAAGTGTATATAACATCACTTTGGCATTGCGGAATTTAGACAGTGTCCCTAATAACATCACTGTGCCAATGTCCAGAAAGTCCACCATATAGCTTATCTGTGTCATACTTGCATTTAGACAGTCTGCCCTATAGCATATCTGTGGCATAATTGCATTTAGAAAATATTCCCTGTAGCATAGTTGAATTTAGAAGTGTGCCTAATAGAGGGCCTTGGTTGTATTTAGAAGTATGCCTAATAGCGTGCCCTAGTTGAATTTAGAAGTGTGCCTAATAGCCTGCCCTGGGTGAATTTAGAAGTGTGCCTAATAGCGTGCCCAGGTTGCAGTTTTCCTGCCAAGACCCCCCCCCATCTTCCCGCCCGCAGCCCCCGTTTTCCTCCCAGACTCCTCATTCCCTTAGTCCCGCCCATCCACCCCCTGATTGGCCCAAAGATTGTGTGTGTGTTGTATCAGACCACCGTACCTCGAGTGAATCCCCATAGGCGTTCTATAACAACATCACTCTGGCATAGCAGAATTTAGACAGTGTCACTAATAACGTCACTGTGCCAAAGTCCAAAAAGTCTACCATATAGCTTATCTGTGTCATAATTGCATTTAAAAAGTCTGCCCTATAGCATATCTGTGGCATAATTGCATTTAGAAAGTACATTTAGAAAATGTTCCCGGTAGCATAGTTGAATTTAGAGGTGTGCCTAATAGCGTGCCTTGGTTGAATTTATAAAAGTGTGCCTAACAGCATGCCCTGGTTGGATTTAGAAGTGTGCCTAGCAGCGTGCCCTGGTTTAATTTAAAAGTGTGCCTAATAGCATGCTCTGGTTGAATTCAGAAGCGTCCCTAATATCATTGCTGTGCAAAGTTGAATTTAGAACTGTGCCTAATAGCCTCCCTTGGTTGAATTTAGAACTGTGCCTAATAGCATGCCCTGGTTGAATTTAGAATTGTGCCTATTAGCGTGCTCGGGTTGACTTTAGAAGTGTGCCTATTAGCGTGCCTTGGTTGAATTCAGAAGCGCCCCCAATATCATTGCTGTACAAAGTTAAATTTAGAAGTGTGCCTAATAGTGTGCCCTGGATGAATTCAGAAGCATCCCTAATATCATTGCTGTGCAAAGTTGAATTTTGAAGTGTGCCTAATAGCCTGCCTTGGTTGAATTTAGAAGTGTGCCTAGTCACCTGCCCTGGATGAATTTAGAAGTGTGCCTATTAGCGTGCCTGGGTTGAATTTAGAAGTGTGCCTAATATCCTCTCTGTGCAAAATTGAATGTGGTTGCCTAATATCCTACCTGTACAATGTTGAATTTAAAAGATGGAAAAGGTGAAGTATGTGGATGGAACGCGTGAAGTATGTGGATGGAACGGGTGTAGTATGTGGATGGAACGGGTGTAGTATGTGGATGGAACGGATGAACTGATGTAAAATGGGTGAAGTGGGTGGAACGGGTGAAATGGGTGGAACCAGTTTAAGTGGATGGAACGTGTGAAGATGACGTATGTGGATGGATGATGCATGGAGAAAGGATAACGTGGGTAAAACGAAAGAATGGAGCAGTGCATAAAATGGTTGCAGTGCATAAAATGGTTTCAGTGCATGGAACGGATTGGAGTGCATGGAATGGATAAGAGTACACAGAATGGCGTGATGTACATGGCATGGTTTGTAGGGCATGGAACGTCTGAAAGAGCACTGAAAGGAACGGTCTGAGTGCTTGAAACAGTGGTAATGCACAGAACAGTCGAAATACATGGAACGGATGGAGTACATGGAACTATTGGAGTGGGCTCGATCTCAAGCACCTAAAGTAAACCACCATATTCACATCTCCACGCGTACTCTCTTCTTTACACCACCACTCAAATAGAACACAGGGATACTATGACACTATTCGGTATAGCTGTTCTCATACCATCATCTGCCTCATGCTCCCCATCACCCTATCTAAACACTGCTGGTTACACACCCTCCCAGCCTAGGCGTTCTCCTCAGGCCTAACGCAGCCAGAATCGGTCTGGATTACAACCTGCCAGAACCAACACATACTCCTGATCTCCCAACCACCACACCTACCGCTAAAAGCAGCTATCACACGAATGCCACACCAGCTGCACACATATCAGGTGCTCACACGCACCTTTTGACTCTCTCTACTGACTTGAACTCCGGTTCCCAAAGGCGTTCAACCTACCAGCGCCTTGCGACTATACCAATGGTACATAAGGCGCTATATAAATGCAAAGTAACATAACATAACATACAGGCCCTTTTTCGTTAGTAAATACTAACACGATCCAGGCGAAGCTCCTTGCGGACAGGCTCCTCCCCCACATGCCTGCCCTGGTCCTTCCAGATCAGGCAGGCTTTATACCAGGGCGTTCCACTCAAAATAACCTTCGGAGGCTGTTCACCTTGATGCACAATGTGAACCCAGAGGTCCCTATAGCAGTAGCTGCGCTCGATGCCGAGAAGGCATTCGACTCAGTCGAATGGCCTTTTCTGTTCGAGGTTCTCCGGCGAGCTGGCATGGGCACCACATTCCTACACTGGATTTGTCTTCTATACACAGCCCCACGCGTTTGGTTTATACAAATTGTATCCAAACCGACCCTATTTACCTGTCCCGAGGAACCAGATAGGGCTGCCCCTTCTCCCCCATTGTGTTCGTCCTGTGGCGTGTGCCCTGAGGGAATACCATGCCATAGAGGGGTTCCTATTTGTTCACAAACGTCTATAGTTTCATTATATTCTGACGATTTGTTAATCTATATCAATG
This sequence comes from Ambystoma mexicanum, assembly GCF_040938575.1. Classification (NCBI taxonomy): domain Eukaryota; kingdom Metazoa; phylum Chordata; class Amphibia; order Caudata; family Ambystomatidae; genus Ambystoma; species Ambystoma mexicanum. The sequence continues at coordinate 539,106,244 of NC_090924.1, read as the reverse complement.
ACCCACAAATTAATCTTGACCACGTGGTGGAAGAGATCAATGTATTTGGTGCTCTATCCGGCCTCCAAATTAACTGGACAAAGTCTGAGGTACACCCGCTTACCGCAGCGATCTCCTCTCTAGATATTGGTGAGTCCTTTACACGGTCCCCTCAGGGAATCCGATATTTAGGTATCCGAGTGTCCACCTCCCCAAATAGACTGTATGAGGAGAACTACGTCGCGGCCCTACAATACTTGGAACACAGGGTGGATACGTGGGCGCATCTTCCTATATCTCAGGCTGCTACTATTTCGCTCTCTAAGATGGTGGTTCTTCCAAAATTGTTATACATCTTTAATAATGTCCCGTTATCGCCCCCTGCCTCCTTCTGGAAACAGGTGAGGAGCATGATACTTAAACTTATTTGGGCTGTAAAACACCCTTGAATCTCCCTGGATGCTCTGTGCCACCCATATAACCAGGGGGGGTTTGATGTACCCAATCTCTTTTTGTATTACTTGATTGCACAGGCCCAATATTCCGTCTGGTGGTGGACCCCCTCGGACGATCTGCCCCATGTGCACCTGGAGAGAGCTATAACATGTCCAGATGATCTTAGGGGTCTCCTGTGAGCTACAGGAGAAAAGCACTCGAAGGCAGAAGTACTACACCTGGATATCACTCTTAGGGCTTGGGAGCACCTAGCGACATGGACCGGGCAGGTACTATGGCTCTCCCCCGCTTTGCCATATATTAGGACCAAGATAAACCACTCACGCACAAGGCTATTTCCAGGCAACACTTCACTAACCTGCAGATTCACACATTAGGTGATATCGCCCCAGCCAGTCAATTTATATCTTGGGACGTTCTGAAATCCAGAGGTGACTGGCACACCATCACGCTGCGTCTCTACTTCCGCTTGCGGGAGATGGTGAGGGCCAGTTGGCCGGACTTCCCCTACGGCTCCTCACACATCCCCATTCCTATTATTCACCACTGCCCCGACTTCCACCAAGAAGCTAGTCTCGACACTGTATGGTATGGCTCAGGCGCTCAGGGCCCCACCTCTGGCTCACAATGGGGTTAGATGGGAGAGCTCCTTGGGGAAAACACTATCAGAAGTCCAATGGTCTTTGAGTTGTGCTCAGACCAAATCCATTTCCTCCAGCAATAGATTCCGACTAATTCACTTTAAATTCATTCATCAAATTTACTACTCCCCTCTCCAATTACATAAACTATTCCCTCTTAAATCCTCCTTTGTAAGAGATGTCACCTATCCCCAGCTGACTTTTTTCATGTGGCCTGGCAGTGCGCTCAAGTCCATTCCTTCTGGTCGAATATTATAGATGCCATGTCACGCATTCTGGACACCTCAGTCCCGACCTCCCCTGAGGTATGGCTGCTGGCCCTGGCCGAGTCTGGATCCCATAGTGAGAAACGGCTGGTTGGTATGGCTTCCACCGCCGCCAGGACTCTTGTGGCACGCACATGGGGGGCAAATGCAGCACCTATGTTTCAACACTGGCTATTGGCTTAATCTTATGTTGTATTGTGAACGCGGAGAATCTCAATATAATTTAACACTTCCAGTAAACAGCAAACCAATGGACTATTGGGGGGCCTTTAGGAATTACATATCCAGGAAGGAGACTTCAGATTCTCGAGCGGGGACCTAGGGGTACGCTCCTCACTCCTACCCCGCTCAGCGGGTCGCCTTTAGTGTCCACCCACGCTGATGTTACTTGAAGAGGTCAGACTATGAGAACAAGTTCATGGACTTGATGTTAGTAGTGGTGCAATCCTAGGTCCTTTCGAAACTGTGGTGATATGGGTGCAAATAAAAAACTGTAAGCTATGGAAGAAGCTGGGGGAGAGGGGTGGGTGGTTTAGAGGGTATTGGCCTCATGTTCTAATGCTTTGTTTAATGTGCAAAAAGTCAATAAACACAGTTTAGAAAAATAAATAAATAGGCTGTAAGATCAAATCGTCTATTAGAAAACAAAGTCTCAATTCCAAATGAGAACCATAGTGTGAGGCCAATCGAGGCAGGCCAAGAAGTCATTTTCCACAACCTGTAAATCCACAGAGTTGGTAAACCCCCATAGTGGTGCACCGTAGTTAGCTACTGTAAATGTTTTGCTGTTGTGGACTTTCAAGATATGATTTAGGGGTTGGCATCTAAACATTTTCATAAAGCGTAAAACCCCAACTAGTGCATGTTTAAAAGTAACCGCTTGCTTGAAAATGTGGTGTTCACCCATTAGGTTTGATGAAAAACATATCCCATGGTAATCAAATTCAGTGACTCAAGGAATTACATTGTTGTGACTATACATCATAGGCATCATTGTTGGCTTTCTGTGAGGTTGAAAGGCCATTACTGCTGATTTACTCGCACTGACCTCGAGATCGAGCTAATTCATGAAAATGGTATATACTGTGGTCAGGCGTCGAAGTGCTCAGAGATCTTTCTATTTATACCATATCGTTAGCATAGGCCAATACGAGTAGGCTGATACTCCCAATTCTTGGTGCATCTGCATCGCTCTTCATGAAATTGGTATATGCTCCATTTATATATCGGGAAAATAACAGGGGAGCAAGGACTTATTTAATGAGCCCCCCCACTCAAACATGTCTTGAAGTGTATCACACACCACCATTCCCATTTTAGAAAGTTTGCACACTCATACGCAAGTGATAATTTTGGGTTTCAGAGTATTGGAGTGAGGGGGAAGGAAAGGTGGTTAGACCATATTTAGTAATTAACCTATCCCTAGTGTTACACATTCAATTTATCATTGTGCTGGCATATGTGCTGGGGGTCTGTCATATTTGGAGAGCCAGAGTACTTTCTTTAGTTACACTCTGAGAACAGAATTGTCCATCCACAACCATTTATTTTCAGTAGTTGGTTGGGATCATTCATTAATGGCTTATCCTTAAGCATCAAAGTCTAACAACGCCAGCTCTCCCCTCCGCCCCCCACCCCCACCTCTAGAACTACTCATCCTGTGCAGGTTATTGGGAATACAAGGTTTTTAACCCGTCCCCAAACATAGCAAAGCACAGTTTGTGAAGTGAAAAATGGTTTAGCGACCCCCCCCCCCCTCTTCCGACAGGTAATGCCTGAAATAAGTATAAGAATGTTTAAATCTTTCCTAATCACAAGAGTGTCAGATTATCCCACATAGAGAAGTCTTGCAGAGTTTGCGTAGGTAACCTGGGATAGTAAGCCACATAAAGTCTATCCAGGGTAGGTGCGATGTGGGTACGACGTTCATTCAACACCAGTGATTATTTGTTTTGACAATTATTTTGGCAAAAAAAGCCGCAAAAAAACCTGGGGATGAATTAACAAAGAACTGTGATGTGTACCTCAAGATATTTAATTGTTTTTAGCAGTTCAGTTGCCTGGAATAGAGATCTGTTGAAGGGCCTGAAGTTGTTCATCTGACAACAACTGCTAAGTTGTTCTTAAATTTAGCATCTCAGATTTATGTTTTTTAATTTTGAAGCCTGCCACCATAGCAAACTGTTCGAGTTACTCTAAAAGCAGTGGCAGGGATTGTATCGGGTTGCATATAGGAAGTAGGATGTCATCTGCAAATAGACGTATTCTATGCTCTAGCTCGGAAAATTGTATTCTCTTGATCTCATCGCTATTTCAGATCTTATTAGCCAATAGTTCTGTGGACAGTGCGAGGAGTTGTGGTTAAAGGGGACAATTCCGGCTAGGTGACCCTTTTCAGATGAAATTAATTGGAGAGTATCCAGTAAGTGGGCATTCTGCCAACAGTTTTAGCATAGCATGCTTGGCTCGTTCGTAAAAATGTGTGTCCGAATCCCATAGTGGAGTACTGAATAGGAATGTCCAATCTACTATGTCTAAAGCCTTTTCAGCAAACTGCGGGCTTGGGGGGAATGTTTCTAGCAAGTGAACTCCAACTCGAAGCCCTGAAAAAATCCTGCAAGATACTGCTCGATTTCAGCACTGACATGGCACGATAAGCAGTGGATGTTGCCCTGCACGAAAGGATCCTTTAAGTTGGTGGCATACTGGGATTGGAATCTTGCTACAGTGGAGGGACTCTGGCTCTGGAGACGATGCAAGATGCTAATGGTCATACAGCGCTCCAATCCGGAGATGCTGTGATGAGATTGGAAGAAAGAGCTAGAGTAGGCGCTGGACACATGACAGACAGTTGCAGGACATAGCAGCGAATCGCTCCGCGGAAGGCACACCCTGAGAGAGCGTCAAGCACCTGGTGCAGACGGTGACGTAGGAGATGAGAGCACCAGGGAGAGTGCAGAGATGTTTCTTACTTATCCTATACTTCCCTTGTTGCAAATGCGTAGACATCGCAGAGGATTCTGGGACTGGGGTCGAGGCTGAGGTGGTGCCGGGCCCTTTTGAGACCACCTTCCTCCCTGCCAACGCTGTGGCAAGCCGACAGCTGATCCTAGCTGGTGAACCTTTAGCTGGACAGGCAGATGCTGATGGGTCTTAGGTGAACCAGGAACTGCAAAGTAGGTACCCTGAAAGGTTTTGCGGATTGGTCTCTACCCTCTACAGCAATAAGGTCCATAAGTTACATACTAGATGCCAAAATGGACACCTCACTAAAGCTCCAAGCAATCCAGGATGGAGAATTACACCCAAAAGGCACGGCATCAGTGACGCTTCAAAGGATGCGAGAATACAATTGTGGAAGCAATAGCTGCTTCTAGATCCTCCCTGAAAAATAATTATAGGTGAGGTGAAAGTTGATGTCTCACTTCTGAGTCAAGATCTACGTGTGGAAAGGGTGAACAAGTGGGAGCTACAGCTGGCAGAGACGATAGCCCAGACGGTGAAATTGAATGAACAGATGGAAAGCCTGCTGCTGTGGATCACGACGCTGGAAGAAAGGATTGAGGATGAGGGTGGAGGGCTAGAAGGAACAACATTAGGATCCTGGGCCTGCCTGAAGGTGAGGAGGGTGATTACCTGACAAATGTTATGGAGAATTTGCTATTGCAGAAGCGGACACAAGGCTTTACTGTGAAAAGGGCGCATAAAGCATTGTCCAGGAAGCCCCCCCTGGAGCGCACTCGAAACGAATGATCGCCACAATCCTAAGAACGGTAAGGACAAAGAATATATTCCGAGATTCTTTAGACTTGGTGGCAAAATAAAAAGAGGCAACTTAGAACTAGCAATTTACTCAGACTAAACCACAACGGTACAAGAGAAACGCAAGCTGTATGATTCTGTGAAGTCTATACTGAGGCATCATCAGATTCCATTTAGGTTGAAGTACCCAGCAAAACTAAGCGTAATATACAAAGGAAAATCCTGTTTCTTTGAGACTCCGGACTGGGCGCTTCAATGGCTGGAATATTCAACATACTCAGAAGGAACCTGGCTGGGGTGATGAAGGGTGATCTACTATGGAAGTGGGTGCATTGAGAAAAGGACAAAGTCGGGTTGGGATCTTCTGTTTCGTTGTGTGGATTCCTGTGCAAATTCACTGCAAACCTGTAATAACAATGAATGCTGAGGGGCTGAGGTTGGATGTTAAGATTTTGTTGCTAAGAGCGAGCGAACATCAGTGGTCTCTAACTATGAAACCACTTGGCACTGGTATATCCACCCAGGCGCTTGCCTGATGATCACCTGGTAGGCCTCTGGAGGCCATATGGTATTTACACTGGGGAACCCAAACGCTGAATTGGGGAGGGGGAGCTGGGTGATATCTCGAATAACGGGAAGATATTGAGAGACAGTTGTTTTTTAAGTTTTATATGTTGTTGAAGTGTGGTGGGGGGAAATGTGGAATGCTGTTGTAGGGTTTGAACCCAAGGGATACTTGAATAGCTGCAACAGGAGAGGGCGTTTGAGGACACTTATGATGCTGGGTGATCTGAGAATAATGTTGTGGAACATTAGGGGGTTGAATGGATATATCAAGAGGAACAGGATTTAATGTTGCATCAGGCATAAAGTCTCAATTGCACTGTTGCAGGAAACACACCTGAATGAAGCCAGACAAGAGGTGATGCTAAAGAGGTGGGCTGGAACTGGTTTGGCTCAACTTACTTCACATATTCAAAGGGTGGGCTTATATGAGTCTCTGGCGATGTATTGTTTAAAGTTCAGAAGGTGGTCAGGGCAATGGAGGGCAGGCTGATATTGCTAAGAGGGTGTATTTAGGGGTAGCCAATATGCATTATCAACACCTATGAGCAGAACTTTGACAAGGTGACTTTTTTCAATCAGCTACTCTAAATCATGGAGCCGTCCCGTAGATCTGGGGGTGGAGACTTCAATTGCACTTTAGATACCAGGTGAGATAGATCGGATGGAGGGAATAATAAATGAATAATAGACGATCAACAGAGTCGCAAGCATTGAGGGAGGTAATAGCAACACTTAAGCTCATGAAAATAAGGAGAGACCATAATCCAGAGTCTTGTGGTTTTACGTTTGCCTTGCCTCCAAATGATGTCTATACGAGGAGAGACGTTATATTTATGAGAGAAGAACATAATAGGCAGAAATGTGGAGGAGCACAACACTTGGGCAGGACACTGCCTGATCATGTCAAACTGCCATTATCTCCTCTGAACTCAAGGCCGCCACAGTGATTCCTCTACTTAAGAAACCTTCACTCGATCCTGTGGTGCTTTCAAACTATCGTCCTATTTCACTACTTCCGTTTCTCATGAAACTTCTAGAGTCTCCGTCTCCCCCATGATGTCATTTTATATGGAAAACACAGGGCTTTTTGATCCTGCCCAAGCTAGTTTCAGGCCGGGTCAGGGGACAGAGAGTGTCCTTGTCTCGGTTCTTGACAATATGGCCAGGCTGGTCGATGCAGGGAGGGGTGGGTGCCCTGATTCTATTAGATCTGTCAGCGGCATTTGACACCGTTGAGCACCCCATTCTGCTTGATCGCCTTGTCCAAGTCGGTCCAGGCCACACCTGGTTTTCCTCCTTCCTGGCCGAGAGAACAGACTCTTTCCCTTCCTCTGTTTCTTTCCTGCATTTTTTCACTTCTTTGTGGTGTCCCTCAAGGCTCTGCCTTGTCCCCTATTCTCTTCAATATTTACATCTGGCCACTTGTGTGTCTCATCCGTTCCTTCGGGGTCAGGTGCTACTCGTACACTGACGACACTCAGATCCTGATCCGTTTAGATCTTGATCAGGCTGAGATGTCGTCGTACCTGCGGGGGTGCCTGGCATCCGTGGGAGATTGGGTGAAACGCAATTGGCTGAAGTTGAACAGGGATAAGACGGAGGTGTTGGTGGTGGGCTCTCCCCCCGATCCTTCACTTTGGGTGTCTTCTTTCTGGCCTTCTTCTTTGGGTCGCCTCCCTGCTCCAGCTGACAAGGTGAGGAATTTGGGGGTAATAGTCTCGGCCTCACTCTCTTATGGAGTCTCAGGTTGCCGCTGTTTGCAAAGCAGGGCATTTTCACCTTAGAATTCCGAGGAAGGTTCTTCCATTGCTACCCCTCCATTCTCTAGTAGTGGCTGCCCTTGTGCTTAGTCGCCTAGACTACTGTAATTCCCTGTATTTATCTCAACCAAAGGAACTTATTCAGCAGCTTCAAAGTCTATATATCCCCTGTGTTTCGTTCTTTACATTGGCTACAGGTTGCCCAGTGCATTGTCTTTAAAGCTCTATGCCTGGTTCACCGGGCCCTGCATGCTCAAGGTGCTGAATATCTCTGTGACAAGTTCTCCCGTTATCTTCCTACACGGTCCCTCTGTTCTGCCACAGCTGGCCCACTTGTTCCTCTGTTCACGATCACGTATTGGTGGGCGTGCTTTTTCTGTTGCCGCAGCTCGGCAGTTTATGAAAAACTTGGTAAATTATCTTGACTCTAGAAAGGCACTGAAAACATACCTGTTTTGGAGTTTGACTGTGGGCTAGGCTGTTCCCTCTCCTTTTCCAGCGCCATGATGCCCTCGGGTGACCGAGCGCTTAATAACATCATGCCCCATTTTTGACTACGCTTGGATAGGCGGACCCCAAAATGGTAATACATACTTGCAAGCTTAAAGCAGAGGCACCAACAGATGTGATATTATCAGGAAGACTGTGCAAATATATTTTTAAAACGAATTGTAAGGGGGTAGAAGTACCAGACAGACCAAGATATGGCATGGTTTTGGTTATACACTTATTTTTATATACCACAGCAAAACCTATCTACCCCTAACTCTATGAGAGGTTTGCTTCCTTGCCTCTATTCCTTGCACTTAAACCTAAGAATTAAAAAAAAAGAAAAGTATTGCACAAGGAGATGGACTCCCTTCTCTTGGTATTCAACGTATTTAGTCCAAGAGAATGTCTCCATTCTCCTGGCACAGTTCAAACACAAAAGATGCGTTTCAGCGATGTCCCTCATGTCACTGAATTGGGGAAAGTTTTCCTTGTGCTGTATTGCACTTTGCTTTGGGTTCCCGACCCTTATCCAGTACTCCTGTTTCCTTCAACTAAGTTACTCTCTTACCTGGTAACGTTCTTTCGATGTGATGGTCCGACGATGTATTCCATATCTATGACAGTAATCACCACAGCTGTTCTGCTTCGGAAAATCTTCGGTGTCTGCGTCCTGCGTCGATGACGTCGATACGCCGCCCTCGAGGACCTCCTCCGACGGCCGACGTCACTGGATGTTATAAGTAGGACGCACAACGCCCGTAGCCTCAGTTGTAGTTTTTCCCCAGAACGTGTTCCACCAGTCTTCTGCCAGTATGCGTCCTGCGGAAACTTAAGCTGCAATCGCATACGAAATTCTGCAGCGGGGAAGATAGGGAGGGAGCGATATGCAATACATCGTCGGACCATCCCATCGAAAGAACATTACCAGGTCAGAGAGTAACTTGTTCTTCGAGGGGATTGCGTCCTCCGACGTATTCCATATCTATGACAGACTCCTAAAGCAGTACCAATGCAAGGAGGTGGGAAAAGAATTTAGAAAACAGAAATTTAGCATGCCCAATCAAATTGCGCATTAAAGGACCTCCTTGCCAAAGGCCAGATCCTGCCCCTGGATGGAATGTGACGTACAAAAGTATGTACCGAAGCCCAGGTGGCTGCATCACAGATGTTTCCAATAGGAACACCCCACTGCAGGGCAGTAGAGGCAGCCATTCCCCTGGTAGAATGGGCCCGTAAGCCGACCGGTGGGTCCTTACCCGCCAAGCGGTAACACTCATGAGATAGCCAAAATAATCCAGCGAGACAAAGTCTGTTTCGTCACAGCTTGTACCAAACGCTTTCCAGCGTAACCAATGAAGAGCTGATCCTCCACTCTGACCCGGAACATGTATGAAATATAAAAGCTTAACGCTCTCCTAGGTTCAAGCCTATGGAGCCTCTCCTTTTCCTTACCAGGACGTGGAGGAGGATAAAATGCCGGAAGAAAAACCTTCCTGCCTAAATGAAATTCCGATACCACCTTCGGAAGAAAAGAAGGACGAACTCTAAGGACAACCCTGTCCTTATGAAACACAGTGAAGGGTGGCTTAACTGAAAGTGCTGTAACTCACTCACTCTGCGAGCGGAAGTGGCTGCAACCAAAAATACAGTTTTAAGAGTTAACAGTCTCAAAGGGCATGTATGCAAAGGCTCAAACGCAGCACCCATCAGAAACTTGAGAACAAGGTTCAAATCCCAACCGGCCACCTGGAAAGGCGACGCAGGGAACACATTAGTGAGCCCTTTCAGAAACTGAGAAATTAAAGGAATTTTAAAATAGGAACACTCTTCAGACGAGCGCTTAAATATGGACAGCGCCGCCAGGTAACCTTTAATGGTACCCACTTGAAGGCCCTGTGGGCCAAAGAAAGCAAAAAAGACAGAACCATGGGAATTTCACATGCAAAAGGATCCACATTCTTAACTCTGCACCAGTCGCAGAACTTTCTCCAACGGCAACGGTACAGAGACTTTGGTGCGGGCCTTCTGGCCGAAAGCAACACCTCCATCACGTCTTCAGGGAGTTCCCAATCCTTATACCTCAACCTTTCAGAAACCAAGCGTGAAGGTTGAGGGACCCGACCTCTAGATGGAGAACCTGACCCCCCTCCCGTGAGAGCAGATTGTCTCGGTAGGGAAGACGACGTGAAGGACAGATGGACAAGTGGAGAAGGTCCGGGTACCACGTCCTCCGGGCCCACGCAGGGGCAATGAGGATCATCCGGGAACCGAACCTCTGTAACCTCCGTAGTACTTGCGGGATGACGGGGACTGGAGGAAACGCGTACAGCAGTGGGAATGACCAATCCACCACGAACACGTCTCCTAAGGCTCCGTTTGGAGGAAATTCCCGCGAGCAGAACCTCTCGCACTTCCGGTTGACACTGGAGGCAAGAGATACTTGAGGGGTCCCCCAAAGGGCGAAGATCTCCAGGAGAATCTCCTGAGTCAACTCTCACTCGTGAGAGATCGCGCTCTGCCTGCTCAGAGCGTCCACCGCCTCATTTTCGTCTCCTGCCAGATGAACTGCCGAGATCAAAACTTCCTGCTGGATTGCCCAGAACCAGAGCTGCATCGCCTCCCTGCACAGAGGAAGTGCCCCCCCCTTTTTGTTGAGGTAGTGCATGGCCACCGTGTTGTCCGTCAGGATCAGGACATTCTTTCCTCGTGCAGTCGGCAGAAAAGCCTTCAGGGCTAGCCTGACGGCCCTCAGCTCCAACAGATTGATATGGAGTCTGGACTCCGACGGAGACCAACAACCACTGACTGTCAACTCGTTGGCATGAGCTCCCCATCCCGTGAGGGATGTGTCCGTCACAATCGTCACCTCCGGCCAGGGCAGCCAAAATGGAGCTCCCCTCATCAGATTGCCTTTGTCGGCCCACCACAGGTGGTCCTGGGCGACTGAAGACGGCACCTGAACAGGGTCCAACATCTTGCCGGAGGACTGAGACCACTGGAGCTTGAGTGCCCATTGCAAAGATCTCATCCGCAACCTGGCCTCCGTCACCAGAAGAATGCAGGATGCCATGAGGCCGAGCAGTCTCAAGAACTCGAACGCTGGGAGAGTCTGGGCAAGTTGAAACTTGTGCACCATCTGCTGAATGTGGGGGGGAGGAAAACACTGCCCCAGGGATGTGTCGAGCACCGCTCTGATGTACAAATGGGACTTCTTTAAGTTGAGGGAGAAGCCCAGCTTGTGGAGAGAGTGGCAGGTGACTGACAGATGATCCAGGACTTGCTCGGGAGAGCGCGCCCTGATCAACCAATCGTCCAGGTAGGGGTAGACGTGAATGCCCCCTTTCCTGTGGTACGCTGCCACCACTACCATGAGCTTGGTTAAGACCCTCGGGGCGGAGGTCAATCCGAACGGCAGAACCGAAAACTGAAAGTGCGAGTCGCCAACCGCAAACCTCAGGTACTTCTTGTGCTTCGGATTGATCGGCACATGAAAATAAGCGTCCTTGAGGTCGAGAGACACCAACCAGTCCTGAAGTTGAAGGGCCTGGAGGACTTGAGAAAGAGTAACCATCTTGAAGTTGTCCTTCCTGAGGAGTTTGTTCAAACCGCGCAAGTCCATGATGGGTCTCAATCCCCCGTCTTTCTTGGAAATCAAAAAATAAGGGGAATACCATCCCTTGTTCCTCTCCGCTACAGGCACCAGTTCTATGGTGCCTTTCTCTAGCAGGGATTGAATTTCCTGCGCAAGGAGCGGATCCGGACTCTTCAAAGAGAGATTCCCTGGTGGATTGTCTTGAGGCCTCTGCCGGAAAGGAAGACAGTAGCCGTGGGTTATGATCTCCAGAACCCACACATCTGAAGTAATGGCACGCCACTCTGCAAGATGCTGCGCCAGCCTTCCCCCAACCGGTGAACCATGGGACATGGCCTCATGACTGAGCTGAAGCGGCTGTGGCGTTGCCTGAGGGCAAAGAGGCAACAGCCCAAACGGCCTTGGCACCTCGAGTACCTTGTTTACCACCTCTGGCACTCCTACGGTGGCCCCTTTGACTGGCAGCTCCTCTCGCTTTACCAAAGGATGAGTAATAACGAAAGGAACCTTCCCTCCATTGCTGTCCCCTAGGACGAAAAGGCAGAGGCTGTCGAACTGCAGGGCCCAACGACTTTGCTGCAGCTTTTGAGGTCTGCAACCTCTCAAGGCTCTCGTCAGCCTTGCTGCCAAAAAATGTTCCCCGTCAAAGGGCATGTTGAGGAGCCGGGCCTGCACATCAGGAGCAAACCCCGAGTTCCGCAACCACACAAACTTGCGTATCATGGTGCTCGCCGCCATGGACCGGCTGACGCAATCTGCCATGTCCAAACCCGACTGAACGGCCTCACACATGGCATCCTTGCCATCCTGAACCATGGCAAGGAAACCATCCCGTTCATCCCCTTCGGGAATATGTTCAGCCGCCAAGGAAACCCAGTTCCACAGAGTGTGTGTGAAACGAGACAAGGTACAAATGGAGTTGGCCGCCTGAAGCGCCATACCCCCTGCAGAAAACACTTTCTTTGCCCAGTCGTCAAAACGCTTGTCGTCCCTATCAGGAGGGATGGTTGGGTACGACGCCTGCTTTGCCGGGGGCCGTAGCCGCCTGCACCACCAAACTCTCCGGAGTAGGGTGCTTGGACAAGTAGCAGGGGTCACTACTGGCTGGGCGGTATTTTCGCGGCAAAGACTTGCTCACTGCTGGGAGACTCTCCGAAGCAGTCCAAGCCGCCGCCACCCTCCTCTGTAGAGCCATATGAAACAGCAGTACCGGGTCAGTTGGTGGACCAATGTCGAGGATATCGGTAAGGTCATCCTGAACAAACTCCCCTGGGGGAGCAGACCATCCCAAGTACTCGGAAACCCGTGACATAAGGCGCCGGTACGAAGAATCGGCATGAGTGCCAGGCTCAGGCCTACAAAACTCCACCTCCGGAGAGGTGTCCAGCCCACTAGCATCATGCAGGGACTGCCTCAGGTCCTCAAACTGGCTATGGCCCGAGAGAATCTCGTCAGGCACCGTGTCAGGTACCATGCCATCATCAGAGCCCTCATCCACCTCTGAAATGAACTCCAGATGGCGGTAAGAAGGCACAGAACTGGAACCAAAGCCATGCTTGACCTTGGCCAGAGCCTTTCTAGGTGGTTCCCCCGAGCCACGGGGTACCCCCGTCAACACAGCCCCGAAAGGCGCGGAGAGAATCGGCGTCGACGACAGACGCGGCGCTGACAGAATGGATGGCGTCGACACAGGCCTTGAAGGCGGAGCCCCAAGCGTGTCCCTCGACATCCTGGGTGCCGACGGCGTCGACGACTTCCTCGAAGGCGGAGCCTCGAGAGAGTCTGTCGACGACCTTGGTGCCACAGGCGTTGATGTCTTGCTCGAAGACTTCACAGGTTCACGTGGTCTCGAGCGCGTCGAGGACCGGGACTTGCACCGGGCATGCCGAGAACGATTCCCCTTGTCTGAGCGGGACCTTTCCTGTGAATCGTGACAACCACCCGAGCTCGAAGGCATGCGAGCGGCGTCTCTCGGCTGATCACGACCGACCCCACTCAGAGGCGCGCCGGACCAGTGCTCTGCAATTTGAGAATCGCCAACATCTTCTTCCCGAAGGAAGCCCATTCCTCCGGTGTCGCATGCTTGGTGGGGTAAGCGACCCGCCGATGGGCGGAGTCCTCGGATGAGGACAGGGAAGGCGACCGATGACGGCGCTTCCGGGAGTGCCTCGAAAGAGGCAGAGGAGAGGCGAGACCGACTCCGGGACCGAGACCCACTGGACTTTTCCGACAACGACGCGGAGAGTCGCCCCTCGAGTCGTCCGTCGAAATCCCTGTAGACCTCGACTTCTGGGGCTTGGACACCTTACCTACCGATAACTTCTTCTTGCGCTCCCGCAAGGCTTTTGACGTGAGCGACTGGCAGTCGACACAGTCATCCATGTCATGGGCCTCCCAGAAGCACCAGAGGCAGGCGTTGTGCGAGTCCATGACCGACATCTTGGACCCACAGTCCCCGCACTTCTTAAAGCCCGGACGCGGTGTGGAAGACGAGGTAGACATCTTCACGAAGAAATATTTCACAAACAGGTTCGAAGAACCGAGAAAGCAACAGAAACTCCAAAGAGTCGAGGCGCGCCGAGATTCCTGAAGTGAACACGTTCGTGGAAAAAACAGAACTGAGGCTACGGGCGTTGTGTGTCCTACTTATAACATCCAGTGACGTTGGCCGTCGGAGGAGGTCCTCGAGGGCGGCGTATCGATGTCATTGACGGAGTCAAAGATTTTCCGAAGCAGCACAGCTTGGTGATTACTGTCATAGATATGGAATACGTCGGAGGACCCAATCCCCTCGAAGGATGAATTATCTAGATCAATGTGAGAAGCAGTGATAGCACTGAATGTGAATCGAGGGAAAAACCCTGTCCTTTGTGAATCATACAGATACAGATAGGACAGGGTTTTTCCCTCGATTCTTATATATGCTGAATATCAACATGAAGATTCCTAGCTCGATACTGGCCAGGGGACTGCAGAAGGTGTTTCCCCCAACTGATCCATTCACACCAGACAGATTTATACCAAACAGGAACACCTCTTGATATCTGACAAAAGTCAGTAAAGAGGAGCTAGCAGTGGCATGTAACTCAGTAGCATGGAGATGGATCTCCACAATGTTGCGGACATTTTGGATTAGGGAGGGGTTCCTTCAGCGGGTCAATCTTTTGTATTCAAAGCCAATGGCGAGGGTCAAGATGGGGTGTATGGTCTCAAGGGAATGTCCCATCAAGACGGGTATGAGGCAAGGTTACCACTCTTGCTGATATTGTTTGGGATGACCATGGAGCCTCTGGCAGAGTACCTTTCAACAAGAGGTGGATATACAGGCAGTAGGTGGGCAACACGTTGTTTCAATGTATGCAGATGATGTCCTCCTACATAAACAATCCCAGAGTCAACCTGCCGTGGGTAGTGGAACTGGTGGAAAACGTTGACAAGCTTTCTGGTGTTAAGATAAAAACTGGACTCATGTTTTGTTTTCCCCTGTGGTCCTCAAAGCATGGGAGGACCCAGGGTAGCAATTTGGGGCAATGTATTTAAGAATGGATTTATAATATCATTTAGAGACCATAGTAGCAGTTATGACTTAGTGCTAGAGCACTTCTTGATGTAAGCGACCGTGACAAACCTAGCTAGGAAACAATGGCCAACGCTTCCATTAGAGCCAGAAACTGATGTACTGTTGGCCACATTATGTAAGATAATGTCAAATGTGCAGAGTGAGTTCCCGATTGGTACAAGAGGAAAATAAATATTTAACATCACATTAGATGAAGCATGGGAAAGGGCGCTTATTTACCTGTAGAAGGTATCGAAGAATACCAGATTTAAACTAACAAAGTATAATCTTGTCCACAGGGTATACCCGACATGGGAGAGGCTGGCTAAAATATTCTCAACACAACCCTCTAACTGCTATAGATGTAAGCAGGATGAAGTGGGGCTGATGCACATGTTCTGGAACTGCCCTGTGATACAAAGGTCCGGGAGTCTATGGCAAATTACAAGAATCAAATATAGAGAATTATCCGCATCTGTCCCAGCTATGTTTTTTGGGCATGTACCCCAGGGGAGGATCAAGGGCTCTGCAAAGGGTGGTGAATATGTTGACCTGGCATTCATATTGGCTAAGCACAGGATTGCACTACAGTGGAAAGATGGAGAGGGCCCCAAGATACAAATGTGGATCTTAAAAGATGGATGCTGGCTTAAACGGAGGTCTGGCAAAGAGCTAGGGTGAATGGAGAATGTGGAGAAGATGGTGTGTTATTTGCAAAGAACTGCATGACTCAATAGCCGTTCAGGCCCTTAGACGATAAACCCCTGTGAGAGATTTTCTGACTAGGCAATGAATGACTGTAGAATTTATTTATGAGGCATATGGCCAGTTTGAGCTCAGTTCACACAAAATGCACCCTAAGCAGGCAATGGCACATGATGGAGCCAATTATATATACATTCAGGAAGGCAATGGCGAGTGAGGGAGAAGTTGAGGAGGAGCAAAAGGGAGGATGGACTGAATGCTTGATAAGCTGTTATCATACGCCTAGGTGATTCTGGCTGATGAACTGTTGGTTCTTTGACATGTTGGCAATGGAAAACTAACTAAAGAAAGTACAAAATAAAATAAAAAAGGAGATTAAAACTTCTGGGACCTTCTTGTGTTGTGTTTTTTTGACTAGGTCTAGGATGATCTAATACTGTCAACAGTTTGTCTCTAATAAACCTGCCCTGGTCAGCGTCCACTAATTGTGGCATGTTTTTTTCCAAGTGGTTTGCCAGTATTTTTTTTTAGGCTTAAGTGTTCAGATTAATTAAAGCCATTGAGCGATATGATCCACAGTCAGGTCTCCCTGTTTCAGCAGAACTACAATCTTAGATTCATTCACAGTTGGAGTGACTGACCCTGCTGCCATAAATGTGTTAAAGAGCCAGACCAATGCTGGAGCAAGGAGTTGTCAATACGTTTTATAGAAAGCTCCCATAAGGCCATTTGGGACGTGGCTTGTGAGGTTCTAGGGATTGTATGGCTGCCCCTACTTCCAGAATCGTAATTTCAACCTCTAGTTCATTGGCCTGGGATTGTGTCAGTGTTTGAAAATCCAACCTTATTATATATTCGAGTTGGTCTTTTTGTGATTTAGGGTCTAAATTATAAGGGGTTTCATAGTTAAGTTGAAATGCTTCAGGTTTGCTTGCTGCTGAAGTGCAGGGTTGACCTAAGGGTTTTAGTTCTCCTAGATAGCTGGAAGCTTGTTTATTCTGAAGTTGAGAGGTCAATAATTTAATGTCTTTATTTGATTTCTCATAGTTGGATTTCTCTGCCATTTGTGGTGTAGAGCAAATTTTGTTGGCCTCTCACTACCCTTAGCTTGTGCATGGACTTTCACCAGGGGTTGTATTTGGAGATTTCCTCCAGAGTTTTACTTCCACCAAGAAGGTCTCCTCCACCCTCCCAAGGAAGGTTTTCCTACTCCTTGTTAAAAAGATTATCCTCCTGCCCCCGATTTATCACATTAAGGGCATCACAATTGTTGGTCTGTGTTTGTGTCTAGCAGGTTATTGTTCTCCAGGAACCACTTCATATAATCTGCCGGTTGTTTTAATACTGGGCCCGTTTCCACCTAAGAGTTGAAGGTCCAGTTTAAGAAACTAGGTTTTCTCTTGTTGATGAAGGGTAATCAGTACTGGTGCATGATCAGAAATTATAAATCGGTAAAATACTCAATTTAAATGTGTTATTCACACGTGGTGGGCAACAATTAGAACTATCTTTGTATAGGAGTAGTGGATATTGACGTAAAAAAAGAAAGTCCGGGAGGTCGTTGTGGTATATTTTCCATATGTCGACCAAGCCCAACTGTTTAAACCTAGTGTTAAGGCCCTTGTGCCTGGCTCTTGTGTTAGCATGGGATTTGGATGACGGGTCCATTGTTGGTGATAAGTTAAAGTTGCCCATCAGGATAATTTCCCCTTCAGCGAAACCCACAAGTTTCTCCAGAGGACCAGTAACTTGCTGTGGCCCATATTGGGCACATAGATCGTTGCCACTGTCCACTTCAAGACTTAAAGTTCACCCGAAACAATCAGGAACCTGCCTTCTGTAGCGTACATGGAATTACAATGTGGCAAGGCAAATCCTTATTGAATGCGCCACTTCAGCCGTTTGTTGTGCCAAATGTCAGGAAAATAAATTATGTTTTAGCCTGCATTGGTCCTTTTTAAATAGGCAAGTTTCTTGAAAACCTATTGTAATGCCATGGTCCCAGACCTTGGCTCATTTGGTGGGTGGGTGGAGGGGCGGGGCAGGGGGGTAATTAACTCTGTATACATTCCATGAGAGAAATATCACCATCTGTTCTTGTTTGTTATCAATGTGTTGCTTGTAACTGCCCTTAAATGGACCCTCTTCATTCTCCTTTCCACAACCATTCTATGTAAAACATTTTGTCATGTGCCCCATCCCATGTTGCTAGGAAACCCCATACGTTTGGGTTTCCAATGTCCTGCCTCCAGGCCTCCAGTGTGAAGAATAGACAAGTGTCTGCAGCTTCTCTCTTTATTAACAGCCCCCAATAATCATTAGCACTAAGATACATTTTGCTTGGAATAAGGCACTACCAGGAGGGGGTATGGGTGATTCAAGCTCTCTAAGGATAGTAAATAATTCTCTAGTGCCTGATTTAGCATTGATGATTCTGTTATAAGTGTCGCTTTTAGTTTGGAGGATAGCCGACTTATAGCAACTGGAAGCTTTTAAGAATATTTCTTTGTTTAGTGCTGAAGGGTGGTTTTTCCATGAGGTTTCGGCTCTTCTTTTATCATTGCGTAAGGTTTTGCGGCTGGTGTTGATAGCTTGGCGAAGTGTTAGGTTGTACAGTTCTACTAATGTTGAAGGGTCTGTATTAGTGGTTGAATGATTAAGGATAGGTTGTTATAGAGGCAACAGATTCTCTATTGCGATATTCTTGTTATTTCGGGTGAGAGCCGGCAGTGCCAAGGCATTGGGCGGGTTCGGTTGAGTGCTGTACTGTAAGGTACAGGTGACTATGTGGTGTTCCGTCCATGCGCATGGTACATTGGAGAGTATGTTGGTATCGCAATTGAGGTCTGCAATCCAATCTAGAATTCTCCCTTTGTTATGCATAGGCTTGGTGATGCAATGAGAGAATCCTAGTTCAGTAACCGAGTTGGTTAAGGCAGTGGCAATGTCGTCAGTTGTGTCTTGGAGGCCTAAGTTAAAGTCACCAAGCAACAAGATTTGTGATCCTGGTTTGGTGTTGGCAAATAGTCATTATGAAATATCTTCCTCGAAGGTAGATATTGGGCCAGGGGGTCTGTACACGAGGTGGATTTTTAGAGCACGTGAAGCTGAAAGCGGGAGCTTCATAGATAGGAGTTCAGCTGATGGGAAAGGAGTATTGGGCGAAGCTCTTAAGCCGAGATGGGTCTTGGCAATAACGGCGACTCCGCCGCCTCTAGAAGATTCTCTGTCTAGTCTGATAATAGTGTAGTTATCTGGAATGGCTAGAGAGTGTAGGGCCTGCTGCAGCGTGTAGTCATGTCTCAGTTATGGCCAGGAAATCTAACTCATTAGAAATAATGTCAGCAATGTCCAATGCCTGAGCAGTCAAGGACCTTGCATTGATAAGTGCTCCCTTGATGGGTCTAACGATATTATTAGTCTACTTACAGGTACTGTAGTATTGGTTAAAAGGGTAGAGTCATTTTTGGCAGTGTTGTTGTACGGTTTGGGTGTGTTTTTCCTAATGAGCGTGGCCTTAGTGTTGATTATACCTCTATGCTTAGATAATAGTAGATAGGTCTGTCTGAGTCTAGATCCTAGTCTGAGGATCCGGATTTTCAAGGTGACAATGGAGTATTGTTTGGTAGGCTGTAATAGCCAAGATGGCAGGAATTTTGTAGGTACTATGGTGTCAGAGTGGGGTAATGATGTGGACATAGTAAGGGAGATACTACGCTTGCTAGGTAGAGTGACATTGGTAGGTTGCGAAGCATCATACTTCTCATTTCTGGCAATGGTGACCGAGACGTGGAGGATCATTATGATCAATAAGGCAGCCCTAGGTGCAAATAAGATGCACGTTGGGAGGAGGTTGTTATTGGGCATGACTAGCAGGCTTAAGCTAGTTTAAATGTGTGCAGCAAAATATTAATTTGAGTGTTTAAGGCAGGTAATGTCTAGTTGTTTGTAGAGGTGTGTAGAGGTGATTATTATAATCGCTAAATTAGGAGTTGGGGAGAGTAATTGCGTAAAGGGGATGGGTGCTGGGCAAGATCTATTCAGGAATAGTGGGAGTTAAAAAGGTCAGGAGCTCATAGTATTTTCAGTTACTAGGCAGGTTTAAGATGCATAAACGTGACTGTCAATAGTTGACAGGAAATTGTATGTATATGATGGGTCGGAGACCTATGGACAGTATGGAGTACTGTATTAAAAAAAGGGGCGTCCAACGGTATGAAAATAACACTCTGCTTTGGTT
Organism: Ambystoma mexicanum; assembly: GCF_040938575.1. Lineage (NCBI taxonomy): Eukaryota > Metazoa > Chordata > Amphibia > Caudata > Ambystomatidae > Ambystoma > Ambystoma mexicanum. The sequence goes on along the minus strand of NC_090924.1, from coordinate 539,086,225 downwards.
GTTGTTTAAAACACTATCAAATTTTGGAATAGCTTTGCAGTTCAGCATTTAGAGACTACAGATTAGACATTTCAGTAAGTGCATGGAATACTGCAGAGTTGGTCCACTTGCAATTACACGAACCATGTAGGTAGGCAACATATGGCACAATTGGGATGCTGAATGGAGGAGTCCAGCAATTAGTTATTGACACCAGCTTCTAACTTAGCATTAAAACACTTAGGAGCGCAATGTTAAGCGGGAAACATTGATACTATCTGTACAGTTTAGCATTTAAGAGTACAGATTAAATCTTTTTTGAATTTGCAATGATTACAATATGGTGAATTTTGCTTAGGTACATACATATAGTTAAAAAATACATTGCAAGCGAGATACGTAGCAATTTCAAACAATACCTTAGCTAGAGTTGGATAATGAAATGACACAATGGAGTGAGAAAGTCTGGCAGCTGGGCTTGACGGCGTGGCAAGTGGTTAGTACGTGGTGGTGCTACAATCGGAAGCTCAAATGGATGGGTGAAGGTTCAAGTAACGAAGGGGTATGTGACGTAACAGAATAGGCATTATTTGCCACGTGTAACGATTAGGTTCAATCAGATATGTTCCGAGATTGGTGTGTTTGCAGTCAATGATCAGAGCAGCTTGGTGTTAAAGCAAGCGAGAGGGACTGGCGTGGGTTGCACGGTAAGTTAGTCAAAGACCAAGCAGAAAATGATGTATAGTAGGGTGCGGTGCAATTACGCACTGCGGTTGGCGCTTAGGCAGAGAAGGCTGATACAGTGTAGGGAAGATAGGTACATGATATAATTTGAACAAGGGTGGGTGAATAGAGGCACTCTGGGCAGGCGCTTACCAGGGTTTCGATACCGACGTGCTTTCTAAATGTTTTATGGTGGGGTCAGTCAGATGGGCGGACGGGTCCTCCCGGCTCTAACAGGCTCAGACATGGCCTTATGAAACAGGCCTTGGGGACACGGGTCAGCTTCCGCCTTCGATTAAGGTGATAGACCAATATAGTATGGGATGGTCAATCAGCTGGAGGTACAATAGAGTCGGCGAGCCTTTACCATAGTAAAGGTGATGTGGCAGCCATTTTGGAATAGTGGCAAGGTTGCATTGATCAGCGGTGAAATTAGCTTGTAAGTTGTAATCGAAGCTAATAATATGGTCACGATCCCTTGGAAACAAAAAGGTTGATGCCCAGATCAATGAAGAAATTTAGCACAATACAACTGATCAAGGCTGGGAGAGGATTGTATGCCCTTGCATCTCACCAGTAGTGCAGGCGGGGTGATCCAGATTCTCCCAGCTCCTGCAGCTAGTGCTTTCGACATGGTGGAGAGCGATCCTACTCTCTCTCAGAATTTCCGGTGGATGGAGTATAGAGAAAGCGGCTCAGACGAACAAGTTACTTACCAACTGTAACGTTCTTTCCACTGGATGTTCCTCCCACTTATTCCTCATCTTGTGACAATTCGTTATCGCCAGCTTTGCTGCTTTGGAATTTTTGTTTTCGGCAGAGGGCGCTGTGCTCGAGGCCGTGGCGTCGATTGTCCCTCGACGGGCTCCGTACCGTGTCGACGTCACTGATGGTATAAGTAGCTCGAGCCTCGCCTGTTGGCTTCAGTTCTGTTTTTTCGAGGAAATACTCGTGGACCATCCAGGCGTATGCTGTGACTGATAGGCCCATTGTGAGAGGAAATTTTAAGAAAAAACAAACTGTACTGCGCGATAGGCTGGGAGGGTCGATGAGGAATACGTGGGAGGAACATCCAGTTGAAAGAACGTTACAGTTGGTAAGTAACTTGTTCTTCGAATGGATTTTGTCCTCCCACGTAGTCCTCATCTTGTGATAGACTCCCATAGCAGTGATCAATTTGGAGGTGGGAGTGCTAGTTTTTGTTTTCATGGACAGAGTGAAGTATCGCTCTGGCAAATAGTCCCTCATTGGAGGAGGCAGCATCCAAGCAGTAATGCTTGATAAAAGTATGCATTGTTACGCTCACCTGGTTCCCACGGGGGCGTCGACCGGAACTGGGTCGCTGTTGTTTCCACCAGCGTGACGTGTAGCACCGAGATGACTGACTGGACTGGCCCACTCAGCCTAGTTTGTCTGGCTCGCAAGAATATTCTTCTGCAAAGGAGAAGAGGAATTAACCACCCGTGGAATTGAGTGTCAACCCACCTTCCCCACTCCCGTTGTCTTGCCACAGATCACTCTTGATGTCCCCTCCTTAGTCTCACCTGATGATTTGGAAGGATGAGCTCTCCATCCTGCATCGACCGCAGGGGCGCGTTGATGACCAGTTACTTCACTGGTGTAGAGGAATTGGTGAGTTCCAGTATTGACTCCAAAGTCCAATTGTTCATAAGAGTTCAAATGTCTGATCTTCACTCTGTCCGATTCCTTGCAGGTTGCCGATTAATCCACTCGAAGATTTCCAAATGGCACTTGGTAAGATTCAGGTAAGTCTATTGTGGTTTTCCCCTTAGGGGCCGGGGTACGGCGATGAAGCAGAGTTGACTGCGCCGACCCGAGATGAGGTGAGTACCTCCCGTGGTAAATATTGTAAGTCCTTGGGGGTAGCTTGTATAGCCTTAGAGAGTCCCCTTGCTCACCTTGCTGTCTTTGTCTCCTTAGGTGTCGGAGGGCGGACGCGAGATGGAGAGAGCGTGATGGAATGCTGAAGTACCGCCAAGCAGGTGAGTTCAGTGCGGCGCCGTAGGAATGCGAAGCGATGCTTCAAAGACTTCTGTCTTTCAGTTCCGTGGCGAAATGGATCAGGATTGAGGTAAGGATTAAAGTTAAAACTCCTGTTCTAACCTTTATCCTTCTTTTCTTCTTGTTTCAGGAGTCACAGGACTGAAGCGGGCGTGGCTGAAGACTGGAGCTGCTGAAAACACGGTGAGCGTTACGCTGCAGCAAGCAGAATAACGCGAAGCACGTGTGGCTGTCCGGGCGTGGTTTAAATAGCCTTGGAAGAAGAACCAGGTAAGTATTCTTCCACAGCCCCACCCAAGTAACAAAATAGTCTCTTCAGTAAAATAGTCCCTCCTAAGCCTCATTTGGCTTGAGTCTTCATGCAGCATGGTCTGCCTCAGGTGAGTATACAGCATGGTCTGCTTCAGGTAAGTTATCAATAATGAGCCTGGCGCCCATGGCGCCAGGACTGACTTTCTTTATGAGCCTGGCGCCATAGGCGCCAGGACTGCACCCAAACAGCCCCTAACTGGGGCTTTTGGGCATGCTCCAAGTGGCATGATGCCTGCTTCCGGGGCTGCAGGGCCTGGTCTGGTCTTCCGGGGGCAGGCATCATGACAGCATTGATGCCCATGTTGCAGCCGAGCAAATATCTTTTGCAGGGACTCCCCTCTTCAAAGCCGCAGAAGTAGCCATTCCCCTAGTGGAGTGAGCACGTAGCCCATCTGGTGGGTCTTTTCCTGCTAATCTGTAGCATTCCAATATAGTTAGAATGATCCAGTGGGATATAGTTTGTTTTGTCACTGCAAACCCCAATTTACGACCTGTGTAACCTACAAAGAGTTGGTCGTCTTGACGTAATTGTGTCATTCTTGAAATGTAAAAGCTGAGGGCCCTCTTGGGGTCCAGTCTTTGTAATTTCTCCTCTTCCTTTCCCAAATGAGGAGGATAGAATGTTGGTAAAACAATTTTCTGTGACAAATGGAAGTCAGAAACTACTTTCGGTAAGAAAGATGGTTTAACTTTCAGAACTACCTTGTCCTTGTAAATTTGTGGTATTTGGAGGTTTACATGAGGGAGCCTGTAGTTCACTAACCCTGCGGGCTGATGTTAATGCCACAAGAAGAACAGTCTTTAGTGTTAAAAGCCTCAATGGAGAGGAGTGCAGAGGCTCAAATGGTATACATGTCAGGAATTTCAGAACTAAATTCAGAGACGTTTTTATGGGAGGGCAAAAGGGGCACTTGCCCATGGCCCCCACCTTGGAGGGTTGCCTGATCTGAAGAAGTAAGATTCCATTGTTCACCAATCTTAAATAGCACGTCAGGATATTTTATAGGGTGCTGCTGAGGCTCTAAAACCATTGTCTTTTTGTTTTGACAAGTACATTCTCCCTTGATCAATTCATTGTGTAATTCTTTCTGTGTTCACTGTGGAATACATAGTTTGTGTGTTTCTTACGGCACAACTCTGTAGCATTCTTTCTTTCCTATCGGAATTATGTTGATCATGTGCAATAGGCAACAGTGAAATGTATATTGATACGTTGAGTGCCAATGGTTCAGAAGTTAGCTTAGTGTGTGAAGCACCCATTGCAGAGATGTGTTCATATGCAAAATGTGAATATCACATTCCAGCAAGGCTGGCTGAGCCTTTCCTATGTCTGAAGTTTATAAACCTGCCTGTGTATGTACTGGGTTTTGCAGCACAACAGGCGCTATTATCAGCAATGCACCTGCACCAGATACGGGTTGCTATAAAAAGTAAAATCTCATCCTTATGGTGAAGGTCTAAAAATGTATTTGTTCAGATGGGGTGTTGTAAAACCTAGGCAATCGCCTCCAACGATGGCATAAACTGTTAGTCCAAGAGGTGAAAAAAAATCAAATTCAAGATTTTGGAACGAAAGCGTTCATGCTTGTATCCTGGATTTGCCAGCAGATGATACAGTGATCCTGGTCACATAATCCAATATCTCTCACATTACTGTGCCGTCTTCTGTGAGGTTTGCCTTCCTGCATGCTGATGGTATCGTTTAGCCCCTTACTTCATATTTCTTCTTATGTAGGCCATTTGGGTGGAAAGGTTGATAGAAGAGTGACGACCAGATGTTGCAGGCCTACGCAAGCATATTTTAAGGTCTGCTTGTTTGACACAAAAACGGTTTACTTTTTGGTAAAAGTCAAAGGTATTTATGCACGTTTATAAATGAAAATGTCACAAGCCGTTGTTTTGGAAGTATTTAAAGCTTTAAAATACAAAAGACAAACCCAGATTAAATGTGTTAAATCACATTGATTGGTATGCTTGTTCTTATATACTTCCCTTGATGATGGAGAGAATGTAGCTAGAATCATTCCCATTTTGCATAACACCCTTCTTTAATATTTTGTTTAAAAATGGTCATGTTTGGTAATGTAATTTGTGTACTTTCCAAGTCCGTTTTTATAAAATGAGATTGTTTTAGTTGATGGTAAGAACTCGGAAAGAAAGTGTTCAAATGCAGAAATTGCAGAGTTAGCACACATCCCAGCTTCAACCCTTAAACAATGTATGATCCCTGGCAATGCATTTAATCTTGTATTGCCTAACTTCTCAATATTTCCAGTCCAATATTTCTAAACCTTTCAAAATTGTCAGCCCTTCAGGGAGATTTCCTTCTCATGGTATTATCTTCATAAAAGCCTCATTCATGGTTTCACTGTGTTAATAGTGAGAATATGTATATCGCACACCACAGGTGTTTGTTCCTTTGATATCTAATGGCAACACTGTTTGAAAACCATATCCCACTTCTAATCTCAGTCTGGATAAAGACACCTTCCTGGTAGCTTCTAATCTGCCTTCACTATCCATGCTACGGTATTTGTAGTGTTCTCCTTCCTTCCAATTGGTCTCCTCTATCCATGCATGAGCACTTTTGCATTCTGTGAGGCAGCTGATGGGAGTCTCTGTCTATTATGGGTTACATGTACCTTTTACATACGGCCCTGCATTAATACTACAAACTGCATACCTTCCTGGATGTTAGTGATAAAGATTATCCTGCATGTACTATAACAGTAAACTCTTCGTAAACTGCTAATGTTGGTCTTCAAATGCTACTCGTTTATCATTCTGATTAGAGCAAGAATGAAGAGGTGTAAGGGGACTTAAAGGGAATAAACATGCTTATTATGCTGCGAGACAGCATATCAACCTATAGGTTGTGAGAACGACGGTTGGGGGTGGGCGGCGCGACTAGTATTCTCGATCCCTTAATTCCTTTGGTCTGGTGGAGGGGGGCCCCAAAGATGTCCGTACCCAGGGCCCCAAAAGTGCTTAAGATGGCCCTGACTAAATTTAAATCCCAAGTTAGAACATGAAATGGTATTGGTGGATATACATTTGTAAGTCCTTTCAGGAACTGTATTATTAATGGTATTTTAAAGTAAGAAACCTCTTCCTAGGAGCACTTAAAAATGGACATATCCTTTGATTGTCCCGATCTGAAGCCCCAGATGGGCCAGATGTAATAGAAAAGATGTAATAGAAAAGAAAGCACCATTGGTGTGCTACATTCAAAAGGGTCCACATCCCTATCTTTGCACCAGTTACTGATCTTATTCCAACAACACTGGTACAAGGATTTTGTTGCTGGCCTCCTGGCCGAAAGCAAATTCTCCTTTACGTCATCCGGAAGATCCCAATCCTTGTATCTCAACCTCTCAGAAACCATGCATGAAGGTTGAGTGTGTTGACCTCTGGATGGAGAACACGACCTTTCTCTTGCGAGAGAAGATCCTCTCTTTGTGGAAGACGTACTGGAGGGCAGATGGACATGTCCAGAAGGTACGGGTACCACATCCTGCTGGCCCAATCCGGGGCAATTAGGATCATGATTTTCCTGAACTTTCTCAACCTCCTTATTACTTGAGGAATCACGGGGACTGGAGGAAATGCGTACAGCAGGGGAAATCTCAATCCACTACGAACGCATCTCCTAGAGCTCCTCTCGGGGAAATTCCCTTGAGCAATACTGATCGCACCTCCGGTTTACCGTGGTTGCGAACAGATCCACTTGAGGGGTTCCCCAAAGGGCGAAGATCTCCAGAAGGACTTCCTGAGCTAGCTCCCACTCGTGGGAGAATGTGCTCTGCCTGATCAGAGCGTCTGCCACCGTGTTCTGTTCTACGGCTAGGTGAACTGCCGATAGAGAGATTCCTTCTTGTATAGCCCAGAACCATTGCCTGTGCCTGTGCATTGCCTCTCTGCACAGAGGTAGTGATCCCACGCCTCCTCTTTTGTTGAGGTAGTACATGGCCACTGTGTTGTCCGTCATTATCAGGACATGGTTTCCGTCTACGGAGGGCAGAAAGGCCTTCAGCGCTAGTCTGATTGCCCTCAGCTCCAAAAGGTTGATGTGTAGTTTGGACTCCGATGGAGACCAACGTCCGCTGATTGTCAGATTGTTGGTTTGAGCTCCCCACCCCGCGAGTATGGCATCCGTTACTACTGTTCTCTCCGGCCATGGTTGCCAAAAAGATTCTCCCTCGAGGATGTTGTTGTTGCAAGCCCACCATGATAGATCCTGAGCAACTGCACTCAGGACTTGCAGAAGATCCGACATATTCCCTGAGAATTGGGACCACTGAGTTCCGAGGGCCCATTGGAGGGATCTCATTCTCAGTCTGGCCTCTGGCACCAGAAAAATGCAGGATGCCATGAGACCGAGCAACCTCAGAAAATCGAAGGCCGGTAGATGCTGGGCTTTCTGGAATTTTGTTACCATCTGCTGGATGTGGAGAGCTCTCACCTCGGGCGGCGAGGCTTTGCCCGAGGAAATGTCCAAGACTGCTCCGATAGACTGGAGTTGTTGAGATGGTATCATGTGAGACTTCTTGAAGTTGAGGGAGAAGCCTAGGTTGTGGAGGAAGTGGCAGGTGATCGACAGATGTTCCTGAGCTTGTTCTGGAGAACGTGCTCTGATCAGCCAGTTGTCCAGGTAGGGGTAGATGTGAACCCCACCCCTTTCCTGAGACTCGCTGCCACTACCGCCATCAGTTTGGTGAAAACCCTCGGAGTGGAGATCAGCCCGAATGGCAGAACTCGAAACTGATAGTGAGAACCGCCAACTGCGAACCTCAGGTATTTTCTGTGCTTGGGATGGATTGACACATGAAAATAAGCATCCTGAAGGTCCAATGATACCAACTAGTCTTGGAGTTGGAGAGCCTGGAGGATCTGAGAAAGGGTTACCATCTTGAACTTGTCCTTTCTGAGGAACTTGTTCAATTTTCTTAAGTCCAAGATGGGTCTCAGTCCTTCTTCGGGATGAGAAAATAAGAGGAGTAACAACCCTTGTTCTTCTCCGCTACAGGTACATGTTCTATTGCACCTTTCTCTTTCAGGGTTATAATTTCCTGCAAAAGGAGCGGGTCTGGAATTTTGGTAGAGCTGGCTCCCGGTGGATAATCGTGAGGTCTTTTTAGGAATGGAAGGCAGTAATCTTGGGCTACTGTTTCCAGTGCCCAAGCATCTGAAGTAATGCCCCACTATTCTTTCAGATGCTGAGAGATTCTGCCTCCCACTGGTGTTTTGTATAAGACACCAGAGAGATTTGGAGGCGGCTGCAGGAGCGGCTGAGGGCATAGATGCGGTTCCTGAAGATGACTTTGTAGTCTTTCCTCATCCACCACGAGTGACATTCCTTTTGCCCCTTTGGAAAGCCTGTCCTCTTCCTCTACCAACAGAGGAGTAGTATCGAAAAGGTCGACCCCTCCAGGAAAATGAGTCCGAATAAGGTTTCTGAGGCTGTCGCATGGAGGCCCTAAGGGATTTAGCTGCCGCTTTCGAGGTCTGTAGTTTTTCTAGGCTCTCATCAGCCTTACTATCAAATAGCCTCGAGCCATCAAAGGGCATGTTGAGTCTGGTCTGCACATCTGGTGCAAACCCCGACTTTCTCAACCACGCAAATCTCTGCAACACTGTGCTCGATGCCATGGACCTGCTAATACTATCAGCAGTATCCAGTCCAGACTGGAGACATCCCCCATTTCCTCCTTCCCGTCATTGACTATATTCAGGAAGTCTTTCCTTTCCTCGCATTCCGGAATATGTTCAGCCACCGCCAAAATGCATTCCCACAGGGTATATGTGAACCTGGCCAGGGTACAAGTGACATTGGTCGATTTCAAGGCCATGCTACCCGAAGTAAAAACTTTATGAGCCCAAGCATCAACTTTTTTAACCTCACTGTCGGGAGGTATGGTTGGGTATGCTGTCTGCCTGGAAGTAGTAGCGGCCTGAATAACCAGACTTTCTGGTGTAGGGTGTCTATTCAGGTATTCTGGATCAGAAGTAGAAGTTCTGTACTTCTTTGGAAGATTGCTGTCTACTGCAGCAATGCTATCAGGTTTTTCCCAGTTCCTTTCAACTGTCCTTTGGAGCGCCCTATGGAAAGGGAGAACTGGATCTTTCCGGGGTCCCCGTCATATCGTCTTGCTCAAAAGTAGGGGAGGCTCTTCCCCAACCCATATATTCAGTCACCCTACTCATCAAATTCCTATACCCTGAGTCTGCATGTTCTCCAGGATCAGGTGCAGCAAACTCCAGTTAAGGTGATGTGTCAACACCACTAGCAGAATGCAGAGTTTCACATAGGTCTCATTTTTGTTTCAGGGTTTATAAGTTCCTCTGGAACTTGTCTAGTGCCATATTTTACTCCAAAAGTGACATCTTCATCCTCTGAGCCAGATTCTTCAAAAATTGAAGACATGGACCTAAAGTCCGATTTGGGCAAAGGTGTAAACCGTCTCTCTTCCTCCTGATTTTTCGTCTCACCGAAGCCTTCGATAAAGGCGTCGAGGATAATATAGGCTTCGCTGTCGAAGCTGTCAGAGCCGATGGCGTTGACGAAGTTGCACTCTAGTTCGGCAATTTCTCCCTTTTATGAGGGATCGGAGAAACACTCGATCCTCGAGGATCTCTCGCCGATTTGATGACTTGAGTTTTATGGGTACTACTCGGTTTTACCGCCGTAGTTCCGACTTCCCTGTGTCGTCCTGTGAAGCGACCGGGGTCTGGCTTTTCTGAGGTTTATTTGAGGGGGTCGAGGCCGCGTTCTCAAAGACCTGCATCATTTTTCTTCTAAAGCTCTCCAATTTTGAAGGGGAATCCGATCTTGTTGGACATCAAACCAATTCCGTCGATGTATCGGATGATGAGGATGGAGATCTATGTCTCCTTTTTAGCTTTTTAGAAGATGACGAAGAAGATCGTCTCGACCTGCTATGAGATCGGGATCTCTCTGAATGTTTATGACGTTCCGATTCTTTTGAATCGGACGATTTCTTATGTTTTTTTGACAAGGCTTTCGAAGAGCCCTTCGACGCATCCCGCCCCACCGCTAACTTACCTTTCCTCTCACGGAGGGCCTTCTCCGTCATTGACTGACAGGAGCCACAGTGGCCGGTTCGATGGTCTGAGCCCAGACACCAAAGACAGATATGGTGAGACATCTTCGACCCACAGTCGATACACTTCTTAAACCCAGTTTTGGGAGTCAATGCGGTTGATGAAGAAGACATTTTCTTGACAGAAAATCTCGAAGCGCGTCGTTCCCGAAAGCGAAGCAATCGGAAAACATTAACTGAAGCCAACGGGCGCGGCTCGAGCTACTTATACCATCAGCGACGTTGACACGGTACGGAGCCCGTCGAGGGATAATCGACCCTGCGGCCTCGAGCACAGTGCCCTCTGCCGACATTTATTTTCCGAAGCAGCGAAGCTGGCGATACGAATTATCACAAGATGAGGAATATGTGGGAGGACACAATCCATTCGAAAGGGCCTTATGAAACAGGCCTTGGGGACAACGGGCCGGCTTCCGCCTCCAGTTAATGTGATAGGCCAATAGAGTAAGGGATTGCCAATCAGCTGGATCTACAAGGAAGTTGGCGAGCCTTTACCTTAGTAAAGGTAATGCTTTCTCTAAAACTACTATCCTCGAGGTAGAACAAGTTATACTCCCCCTCAAACCATCCAATTGCCATGGCGACCTCTGCCCAGCCCAACTCATCAAAGATGCGGCAAGGGATCTGGCTCCTTTTGCTTCCAAGCTCATCAACGCCTCATTTGCATCAGGCAGCATCCCCTCTAATCTCAAAGAATCATGGGTGCTCCCATTACTAAAAAAACAGACACTCGAACCCCTGATCCCCACCAACTGCCCCCATCACAACCGTTCCCTTCCTCCTAAAAATCCTTGATAACATAGAAGTATCTAGAATCCCACCACCGTCTAGGATCACACCAATCTGGTTTCTGGACACTACATGGAACAGAGACTGCCCTCATCGACCTGAAGACCCACGTTGATGAACTCAGGGACAAAGGGCAGTCAGCCCTCCCCCTCCTCCTTGACCTCTCGGCTGCATTCAACCTTGCGGACCACAAGGTCTTATGCAGCCATCTCGACTCAGCTGCCCATTTCTCCAGGGAAGCCATAGCCTGGATTGAGTCATTTCTAAGTGAGATGACTATGCGTGTATTCTCTCCTTCAGCTGCTGCAGACCCCATCCCCATCACCTGCGGGGTACCCCAGGGATCCTGTGTATCTCCTACGCTTTATAACATTGACCAAGCCCCTTTTCGATGATCTGGACAATCTGGGTATCACCTACACTAACTATGAGGATGATACACAGATTCGCCTCCCACTCTCAGGGGATTATGCTAAGGATTTGGCCTTGATGAATATAGTTTATCTCATCATCCAGACATGGATGGCTACTCATGGTCTATGCCTGAATGATGATAAAACAGAGATCATCATCTTGGGTGCCCCCACCGACCTTAATAAACTAGGCTCCGAATGCACGTCTTTCATAATTATTATTAAAGTGGCCAACAAGGTTAAAACCCTGGGATTCTACCTTGACTCAACCCTCTCCTTTACTAAGCAAGTCAACACCTTGGCCTCCACTACCGCGTACACATGCAAACTTATTAGAACCGGCAAACCCTTCCTTTCCAACAAGAGCTGTATCATCCTGGCCAGAGCCTTAATTCTGTCTAGGCTTTACTACTGTAACACCCTCTTCATTGGCTCTAACAAAGCTATCTAAACAATCCAAACACTTCAAAACAACACCCTTAGAGTGGCTAGGAGAGATCATATCTCCGAGCTTAGACGACAAAACAATTGGCTTTCCACGCATGACAAAATCAAATAAAAAACTGCATCTCTGACTGATAAATCTTTGAATAACGCGGCCCCCAGTTACCTATCAGAGAGATTCCACAAAAGAACTTCCAATAGACCTTCCAGACAAGCATACACTAACTGTCTCCATGTCTCCAGATTCAAACTATCCAAGGTGGGAGACAGCAGCTTTCCCATCAAAGCGGCCCAGCTCTGGAACTCCATGCCACCGGCAATCCGGGAAAATCAATCATACCAGAACTTCAGAAACAACTGCACTAACTGGCTGAAATCATCAGACCTTTAACTCCGGCTTGCCATCCACCCCTAGGGGCCACCATATTTACAGAAGGTTTAAAGAGAACGAACACTAGAAACTACACTGTATCATAACCCAATTCTCATCTATGTATAAATGTACATACGTAACATTCAACCTGTAAATAATTATGCACCCATCCTTCCTGAGCAATGTATTATATACCCTGTCCTGTGTTTACTGCACCCTGCCCACTGTAATGTACTATTGAAATTTGCAACAAACTTTCTTATGTGTTACTGTAACTATGTAACTAAACAAAACAAAACATTTTCTTCTACGCTGCGCCCTGATATCTTCGGGTCTGATGCGCATTATAAATAATAAAACAAACAAACAAGCAGCAATAATTTTGGAATAGTGGCGAGGCCGCGTTGATCAGCAGTGAAATTAGCTTGTAAGTTCCAATCAAAACTAATAATATGGTCAGGATCCCTTAGAAACAAAAAGTTTGATGCCCAGATCAATGAAGAAATTTAGCACGATACGACTGGACGAGGCTGGAAGAGGCTTGCACGCCCTTGCATCTCACCAGTAGTGTAGACGGGGTGATCTGGATTCTCGCAGCTCCTGCAGCGGGTGCTTTCAAAGTAGGGGAGAGGGCTTGTGCCCTCTCTCGGAGTTTCAGGTTCATATGGCTACTTCATTTTCGTCTCTTTTAATGCACATCGCCCAAGGAACATAGTTATCTACCCACAAATCCTCTTGGAGTGAGATGGGTTTCGCCAAGACCTTAGAATAGTGTTTCACCCATTCATCGGATTTGACGCTGTTACTTAATTTTGCTTTCTGAGTTAGAGAGCCTTCATTTATTATCACCCATGTATCACTTGCATGGTGTGCGTACATGGATTTCAGCATTGCCTCTGCCTGTTCTTGCTCACGGCTCAACTTAAATGAGATTAGCCAATTTCGGTACCTTTGTTTTCTATTCTTTATTGCATATCTTCCCTCTGAGTTAAAGTATATCTGTAGGGCTTTAACTGCTTTCCTCTTTTTTTTTCCCTTAGCAACCCTCAGACTATACGGATGCTTTGTCTGAAAGTGGTTGTGTATAAGGCCCGTTGTCATTGTTTTGTAGCCTTCTAGAAGAACAACAGTTTGGGATTCCAGTGACCTCTGTGTTTGAAGTTTCAAACTTCTTTGAAAATAAACCAAAGAGAAGTCGGTAATCTGACAAATTGTTTTATCCATGGTTTATACTCAATTGGCACGAGTATCTGTCCTCAACCTTTTTTTCCGTCAACCAAATCATATTTAGGGCATCATGGTCACTGCTTTCCATCTTAATCACATTTAAGTTTGTTATACAAGAAATTCTTGGCTGACAATATGTAATCTAATGTTTTGTGGCACCCATTCCTATGCCATGTTGGTCTTACAGGGATGTCTTTGTCAGTCTGACCGTTTAATATTTCACAATTCCTTTGCACGCTCATCTATTGGATCTATATGGTTAGCCGTCAGCTCTTTGATGTGTCCTTTAGTGTCGATCCATGAAGTATTCAGGTCGCAGCAAACAATGATGTGCAGATTTGTATAACCAAGTACACACTCAATCAGCTTCATTTACCGATGAAATACAATTTCCCAGAGGAAATCATTGCCGGATTCCAATAGGTACTCAACCCCAGATGAATACTCTCTCTTTAGAGCAGATCGCTCTCACGGCAAAGGTGGCGGGGTGGCACTTATGTGCAAATCCAGCCTAAATTGTCACGTACTACCACACAATTCACCTGATGGCTGTGAATCTCTGTGGGCTAAAATTAAGACGTCCCCTAATACATTTCTTAATGTACTCACAATCTATCGGCCACCCAAGGACATGCCCCTTTTCGAAGAACAACTCATTGACCTCATAACACAAATTGGTAAAAGTAAAAGCCCTCTTATCATCATGGGCGATCTTAACTACTGGGCCAATGACCAACTTGACACAATAGGACTCAGTCTAGAGGACTCAATCACCACTATTGGACTAACTCAGTGGATTAAAACTCCCACACAAAAAAAATGGACACACACTCGACTGGCTTATCTCACAAAATGCTAATATTTCTGACATTTTGGTTACACCATGTATATGGTCTGATCACTCTCTTATCCAGGCAAAAATCTCACTACCAGGTCCTCCACCTAAACTCAACACCTACCCGTGCTTGCAAAAACAAACTCGTAATTTGAAAAACATTACATCTCCTAAATTCTCATCCCTAGTAGCATCCAAGCTACAAACTATAACTAACTTAGCGGACTCCTCCACCTTAGTTAACCACTTGACTCACTATCAAACAAGCTGTGAATGAACTAGCGCCCATGAAAATGAAATCCATCAAGTCTGAAACTACAAAAAAACTCCCGGTTCTCAGACGACATTGTTAGGGCCAGACAAAATAAAACAGCTCTTGAAAGATCCTGGAGAAAGGACCCTAACAACAACACACTAGATGCCTACAAAAAATCCACGCATGAATACAAGAAACTTATCACTAATGCCAAAGCCACACACTACAATAAAAGAATTATAAACGCTAAATCCAATGTTGGTGAACTGTTTAAAATCTTAACCGATTTTCAGGACCAGCCTCCACGTTCTAATAACATAACTAAAGATTTCAAATGGTGCCAAGACATCCACAATGCTTTCCTTTCGAAAATCGACTCTCATAAAGACACAACTAATAAAGCCCATAGCAATGTAGCACAACCACTACCCACAAAAAATGTCAAACACCTCAACAACAATGAAGATAAAATACCCCAATTCTCCTTTTCCCACTATTCTGAAAAGGAAGTGCTCAAGGTCATACAAGATCTTAAAACTACTTCCTGCCCTGGTGACGACTGTCCCACGAACATTTTCAAAGAATCGACTGACTTGCTAGTACCCTGGATCACAAAATTGATAAACGTATCTTTTGATGAAGGTGTGGTACCAGATGCGCTCAAATCCGCCTGGATAACACTGTTGCTGAAAAAAGAAAATCTAGACCCTACCAACAAGGATAATTAAAGGTCAATAACCAATGTGCCTTTTATATTGAGGATACTGGACAAATTGGCCTACAAACAACTCCAGGCTCATGTTGAGGAACACAAGATTCTCGGCACTGGACAGTCAGGATATAGGGCTCAGCACAGAACTGAAACAGCCATGCTCGACCTTAAGTCCACCCTGGTGGGCATTCCTGACAAGAATCAAGCCGCACTACTGATGCTTCTTGACCTCTCTGCAGCCTTTGATCTGGTAGATCAAAGCTTACTAGTGACAAGGCTCAGAGAGGTCGCAAATTGTTCCTCGATGGCATCAAACTGGATCGCCTCCTTCCTGGGCCCTCGCATGGTTAGGGTTTGTGTAGGTAGTCACCACTCCACTCCTATCTCTCAAACCTGTGGTGTCCCACAAGGCTCCTGCCTGTCGCCATTACTTTTTAATCTGTACATTCGCCCTCTCCTGGACCTCTTAAACAAACTAGGTGTTCAGTATACTAACTACGCAGACGACACACAGGTGGTCATACAGCTTAGTGGTCAGTAAAGAAATGATGTTGATGCCATCAATAACATCTACAAAGCCATTCAGGATGGATGGCTTGTAACTCTCTAGCCTTAAACAACAACAAAACCAAACTAATGATAGTATCTTCCAAGAACACCCGGAGCAAACTAGATACTGACTACTCCAATTTCCTTATTGCAGGCAACATCATCACTGTCCAGAGGAAGGTAAAGACTCTGGGAGTTGTCTTAGATGACGAATTATCCATGAAGCCGCATGACTCTTACATCAGGTCCAGCTGCGGACTGATCAATAAGCGAATCAATTACATCTGTCCATTTCTAACAGCCGAAAACAGTGCTCTGCTATCCACGGCATTGATAAACTGCAGACTAGACTATTGCAACAGCCTATTGTCTGGCACTACTGCCGCAAATATTCAATCCTTACAAGTGGCCTAGAACAATGCTGTGTGGACCATCTTCACTCAATCTCGTCGCTCCCATATCTCCACCTTCAGGAAGAAGCTTCATTGGCTTCCAGTTAAACATCGCATTACACACAAAATGCTTACTACGATACATAAATGCCTCTCTTTCAGCAGTCCCATCTAGTTGTCTGAATGCATTAACATCAAGAGCAATGGAAGAAATCTTCGTTCATCCTCTGTCACAGTCCTTGCTTCCCCAGATTTAAGACCGCAAAATTTGGAAGCACCACGCTTGATGTTCAGGGCCATCTAATTTGGAATGCCCTGCCGGCTGGGCTACGACAAATCCAAAACTACCTCCTATTTAAAAAAGCCATAAAAAACGACCTTTTTAACATGGAGTAATCCTTATGACCCCTTTCTGCTCCTGCTTGCTCTCTCTTTGTTGTTTTGTCTATGTCTGTATTTGTGCGCCCTGAGGCCTACGGGCATGCGGAGCGTTATAAGAATTAAAATAAATAAATAAATATTGATTATCATCAAATGTTCTGCATGATTTTTATTGCAGTTGACGTTCCATAAGATGGTTCCTTGAACAAATAGGTTAGGATTGATTATTTTTACAATTGTCCCGTGTATGGTGTTTTTAACCATTGGTATTAACCATGAAAAGGGTCGTCCCAGCCGATTTTTCCCTGCTGCATTACGTTAAATTGAATATCCATCACAAAGCGGTGTATCACGAAGCCAGGTTTCTTGTAGGCACGCTATAGTGTGTGCCTCCTTATTTAACTCCACCTCGTTAAATAAGTGCCTGAAACCTCTTGTGTTCCATGATAGTAGGGAACTTTTTTCCTGCGACTTGGGGTTGCTTTGCTAATATTGTTTGGCGGATCTCTTCCTATCCATCTCACCTTTTGGTCTTTCGTCATGATGGTTTTTAGACCCACTACCACCATCTCTTCCTTTGTATCTTTCCTTAAGAATTGCTCTGCTTTGCTCGTTTGTGGTCGAGCCGTTCAGTTCTGTTATCATATGGGGATGGACTTTCTCCTCCTGTTTGCCCTCATGTAGATGGTAATTGTTCAGCTTGTAACCAAATAAAAGTATTTCGTTGCTTGCATTTAGTAGGGTACTTTCTATGATTTGTGATGGCACGTGTGGAATTACTGAGCATGATCCAGTCACATATTCCACAATGTCAATATCGTCGGATACTATGGTTCTTAGGGATGGTATACAATGAAAAAGCTTCATTATATGTTGTCTGTTTAAGTTCACTTTATTTTTCTTCCATAGAATATTTTCTAGTTGTAATTTTCTAGGCAATCTTTGTTCACTCTTGGGGAACTAGCATTTTTCTGATTTATGCCTTTACTTTGTACTTGCACACAAGTGAATTTTGGATTTAATTTAAGAGTGGGTTCGAACTCCTTTATATCTTCATGCTCAGTATACATTTTCCTACGCTTATCAGGTGACATTAGCTCGTTTTTGTCTCCCATGTCTCAGATACTTCTGTCTTCCGGCAGTCCTTTGGGGTGTGTTTCCAGCTCGTTTCTCATATTTGGCCGCCAGATAATTTCCCCCTTATGCGCACTCGCAGGATCCTCTTCCTGCATTGCGTCTTGAGGAGGGACGTCCCACTCTTCATCATAGGCCAAATATGTAGATAAGCTCACCAGCTCTTCAATAGTGTCTGTCTGACTTCTTTCACAGACTTCAACTTCCATTCTCGGCCTTTTCTTGGGAATTGCAGGCAGTTCTAAGTTTTTGTGAGGTTCGTTGACTGTCTCCTGCGGCCTCTTGCTTTTTTCTTCTCCCCTTTTAATGCCGGGTCGCTGGAATAGTACAGCTGGAGAAGGAGTCGTTAGATTTCCTATAAAGGCTATGGAACAATTGGATTTACCTTTCATTGTAATGTGTATCTTGGCCACCTTTCCTTTCCCAGAGGCCTTATGTTGGTTTTGGTGCCCCCTACATGCTACTGGCAGAACCTCAAACTTTGGTGCTTCGAGAAGATGCCTACATTTTGAATATCATTTGGCTCCATGACTGGCAAAGAGGTTTGTGATCGGTTTGCATCATCACTCATATTTTGGGTTTTAACAGATTTATTTGTTGCTTCATTACATGGTGCAGGGTTTGTCACGCTTTGCCTGCTATTGTTTGGTTTCCTTGGAGGAGCATGGTCACCCTTTGCTTTTGCCCTGTCTAGTGACAAATGTGTTACTGGCTCATTCAAGGATATTGGAGTCCCACTGTAGTTATTGTGTGAAGCTTTAATGTTTTGCATCATGACTGAAATGTTCCCTTTGCTTTCCGTCATTATTGTATCCGCACATATCGATTATCTCAGTATTGAGTTTTTTAGTGTTGTCCTTCCGCTCAGCGGCTCCCTTGTCACCCTTTGTGGTACACTGGCAGACAGGCACTTGGGACCATTTTGTGAAAATTGTGACGCATCCATTTGGTACAGTCAATGTTACGCTCACCTGGTATCCACGGGGACGCCACCCAGCGAGTTGGTCGTTGGTGCCCTTCCCAATGATTCCCTGGTGTGGTCTCGGTGTCGATGGGATTCCGCCTGGAAATGAAGACTATATTAGGACTGGGCGCCCAAGGTAAGTTTTCCCCCACCTCCCTTGTGTTTCCAGCCCTTCCATGTTCTCTTCTCACCTGGTTGTCGGAATCGGTGGGCTCTCCGTCCTGCTCTCTGGGCAGGGGTGCGTTGTCTTTTGTGGGCGCGGGAGGTCCAGTTACTTCACTGACTGTTGCCCTTGTAGTGTCTTTCAGGTAGGTCTTATTGCGATTGATGGCGTCGTAATTCTTGCATGCCTTTTCTCTGTTCTAAATGCCTCTTTTTTTATCTCCCTAGGAGCGCAGAGTGCCCGCTTCGAGAACTGGACATGCTGGTTCTCACCGGCAGATGATGGCGCGCTATAGCGCTATGATGCGGTAAGGAGGCGCTTTGCGTAGCGCAGCGATGTCTTGTCCTCACTGACCTGTGCTTTTCTCTTTTCGTAGGTCGCAGTGAGTTCCCAGCGCAGATGGAGTTTCGGAGCTATGGCGGCCGAAAAGCAACCAACCAGGTAAGTCTTTAAGCGCTTTGTGGTTGTAATGTCTCCACTACCTCCTGTAATGATGTCTTCCTCCTTTTCTCAGGTCCTTCGTTCCGGGCAGTGAACTGCACCAGTAGAGCTGCTCTGGAGCTGCGAGCAGTGAAGGATGATGAATGTAGGTAAGATTCTGCTGCTAACGATGTTCTTGGTTTTTCTGCAGGTCCGGAATTCACCAGGCTCGTGAGAAAGCTGGACACGGTGAGCGTCACGTTGCTAGAAACAAAGTAAGGCGAAGCGTGTTGTCTTGTTCGGGTGTGGTTTAAATAGCCACTGTAAAGTAGTCCAGGTAAAGTAGTCCCTAGGCCACCACACCCAAAACACTAGACCGCATAGCTTGGTTCTAAGGATCAAGCTAGGTGGATGCCTCCATGTTGGCTGAAAGCCTAAATAAAGTAGTTCCTCAAGCAGATGTCTTTCCTTACTGATGAGCCTGGCGCCACAGGTGCCAGGAATGGCCCCAAGAGGGCCTGAGAAGTGGATGCCAGGCCTTATTAGTGATCCGAACCCTGATTCCACCTGGCCAATGGGCTTGCCAGTGTGGATCAGGGTTGACAGTCGTGACAGCCGATCACTGCTTCCATGAGATCCGTTTTTCCAGCCATCTCATTTCGTGCTAGATCACAGTCTATTATGCCACTTTGCAGACGTTTGCGCATCTCCATTTAGCCTCTTTTGGATTTTTTCTATAAAGGTTTCCAGAAAGATAAGCTTTGTTTGAATCATGGGCAAGAGTGTGTCATGGCCTTTTAGGGTATTGTTTAATGACTCATGAGTTTGAAAAATGGGGCCCGCGCAATTGTTGTCGCTGCCATCACATTATTACGAATCTGCAGACCTGATGCGACTGAAAGCTGGCTATTACCATTTGCTGCCGAATCATCAGCTTCCACCGGTCGTTGGTCTCTCGGTAGGCAGGAAGAATCCAAACAAGAAGTGGAGGACAGTCTACACTGTTTACGACCAGTTTCGTGACTTGAGATGTCATATTCGGTGGGTGGTTGGCGCAAAATCGCTTTGGGTTTTGCAGAAATCTATGCCTTCTCTCCAGTTTGCAGTGTACTCGTCATTTTCCTGTGTATTTCATGTTTATTAGGGCTTATTCCACCATTCGCCAGCATTTCTGCACCAGTTGTGTAAGTTAGTAAGGGGGCACGCAAAATTTAACTTTCGGTTCCTCATGGCACATTGAGAGGCCAGGACTCTGATTCAGCCGCTGCCTTAGCTTCAAAAAGTCTGCCTTGAGTTGCACCGCTAAGCGAGCTTCTCTTAGTGCCAAATCATGATGGATTCTTGGGGAGGGCATCAGTTTCTCCACATCATTCCCGTTCAAAGGGGAAGTAGGTGTGGCTCTCTTTTTTTCGCTTATGACTTCATCTTCTGCGCTAGCCTCCACCACCCTGGTTGGGTTCTCTGCTAATTCCGAGCTAGGTGGTGGGACGTCTTGCCCATCAGCTTTAATTATCTCCATCATCTGCTCACTGGGACAACAGTTTAGTGCCGAAGCCTGTTCAACATTTGCTTTATTCAATGAGCGGCGTGCTACGTTATTATTAGCGCTTCAAAGTGGTGTAGCTGGTGATCCTTCATCGACAATACCAATGTCCACAACGTGCACTTGTGCCTTATCTATTGGCAGCACTTTGCTTTCCTTTGATGTGACGTATCCATTGATAAGCAAGTTGTATTCCATCTCCTTTTCCACCGTTGTGGGCAACACCGGCTTCAAGCAACTCAGCGTCGGTGAAGTCTAATGTCATCTCCGACGCACAGTCCCTGGTCAGCAGTGCAGCCTGCACATGGTGTACATTTCCAGATATCTCATTTTCAAATAACTTGTTTAACACTATTTCAGGTGACGAGACTTGAGGTAAGACTGGTGTTTTCAGAGGTCTTGAGATGCTCGGTACGAGCAGACGTGTATGTAGGGGAGTTGGAAGGGGGGCCGGGGTAACGCACACATTTCCACCGAGCTCCACATTGTCAATTACCACACCACTCATCTCTGCAAGCGTCTCCTCTGCTCGCTCATGAACATTGTACATTAGGTGCTGCAGTATTTGCTGCTGCTGTGTCCGCGGTCCTAAACCGTCAGGCATTTCATCTGCTGTCAAGGCAACATTTCCAACAGCCAGTCGTTCTCTCTTTCAAACCTCCGCAGTCACAGGCAGTCGCAGTCTCTTCGTGTTCAGCTGAAGAGCAGGGGCAGCGCGATTTGCCGTCACACGCGAACACTAGCAAACACTCTGATTTTGCTCCGCATTCGCTGGGAGTAAAGTTTCTAAAGCAGTTGTAGTTTGCTCCTCCTCCGTGTAGAAATGCAGCAGCCTCGAAAGTAGCAGGACCTATGGAAGACTTGGCAGTCGGCACAGCAGGGCTGAGCACTACAAGATGGCGACAATGCTTCGGGCAGAAGAGGATCGCATCAAGGTAAGTATGGCACCACTAAGTCCTTTATTACAATGTTTCTTGGAAATTGTGCTCGAAAATGACCCATTTAAAATGAATTTCAGCGGGAGAAAGCCCACGAAACCCCCTAGGTGAAGTCAGGCTCACTCACACGTACCACATTGCAAACAACATTTCGTCCCACCATTTTCAAAAGTCACCAGCCACCACTGCACAAGCAGTCCTGCAGCCAGCACACAGAAACAGGCTGCAGAGAAGTCCCATTGTTTATCTAAATGAGCCCAGAGGGAGACAACCAAATTTTTGGATAGTCAAATTAGCATGAGAAAGGGAAGGTACGACAACTACCAAAATTCCCCACCAAGCACAGTCAAGAAGTGGACCGGATCAATAAAGGGCAACTGGGGATTCGTGAAGGCATCCACCATAGGGAATTCAAATTAAATGTGGAAGGGGGAGGTAGCCCTCATTTTACCTTTGGAATTATGGGACACAAGTTCCAAGCTTCCCTACCTTCTCTACCTGCTATAACCCGTGGGGAAAAAAGAGAGCTTATTGTCTCCCCTTCACGTATAGTAGTTTACAATGGTGAGGTAGGCACATCAGTAAATTACTGGGATACAGTAACACAAGGACAATAGTTGTGTTCCTAAGGTTTTAACAGGACACTTTTTTTCTAATACCCACTTCATTTATGTGTAGTAACAGAAAAGATGTATATTGAACCTAGATTAAACTATAAAGTATACAAAACATAATTTGGTGACCGAATTGTAAAGGAACAAATTAAAAACCAAAAACTTCATAACTAATCAACGCATCCACCGCAGATGCATACTTTTTTTCAGAAATAAAAAAATAAGACATGAGGGCTCATTACAAGCGTGCCAGTAAACTGGCACGCTTGCATTGAGTATACTGTTTACCAGTGTTACCATATTCAGCGGCGTTACCTGCATAATCACTGCTTCATTACGACCCAGCCCGGGTACGCACACCATCTCGCTGGTAACTGTTTTACCGCCAAACCGATATTACTGGCAAAAAGCAGAGAATGCAGGTAATATCAGCAAAATAGTAGAGGAAACACCGATACCAGTGCCATCGCAGCCAGTAATACCGTTGCCGGTATTACCATTGCTGGAAATACTAGCACCGGTAATACTGGAAGTGAAAATAACTGCAGAGCCAGAATGAGAAATTCCATGGCGGCCATCTTCAAAAACAGAATCCACAGTGAATCTACCACTTCCACTTGCCATCCAGTCCTGAAACCTGTTGCATGGCAGAGCACAAGGAGACACACCTCCCTGATATGTAACAGCAGAAAGCCTAAATTCACAGAGACTGAACTAGCAGCAGGTATGCTGTAGTGGAGCACCCATAGGGCCTGTTTGGGGCCGGGCAGCGCAAGACCAGTGGCCAAAGGAAGACAGCCATCTTGGGGGTTGTAGGGGTTATTTCACGGGTGACAGCAGTGGGCACTGTACCCTGCACTGCCAGAGACTGCCACAAGTGGTGGGAGGACCTAAAGGCGAGGGTGTGCAGTATAATCGCCAGGAGAGACACTTCAGCAACTGGAGGTGGAAAGGTGGAGACCCTCAAACTGATGTCATGGAGAGAAACAGCAAGCTCCATCCTCCAGATGGAAGGCATTGAGTGTATTGACAGCGCAGAGGCTGGAGCCGGCACACATGCGATGCAGGGGATTCTAACCGACCCCATGTACATCTATATCCAGTGACCATGAGCAAGTGTCCCCCAGCACTGGCCCACACCATGGGCAAATGTGACACCACATGGCTGCCACATTAAGTGCACAGTAAGGACACACACTGCAAGGGGATGCGGGGAAACGTGACCATGTACATGCACCATAGGTGACACAAATATACAAATCCAGGGACACTTGAGAACCACCCATGTGTGCCATGTACATCCATGTCAGCACGTAATGCCACACACGAAAACGCCCCGCCCAGGCAGTCCACCAGTCAGTGAGCACATGCATGCACAGCATGCATGCACAGCATACATCCCCAGCAGGCACCCCCACCATGTGTGAGTGGCAGCACCCATTGCACCAACACCACCCATGCCAATCTCGTCAACAGTGCGTCACTGGAACACAAGTGTTGTATGAACATACTGCAAGCTCGCAAACACGTCCACAACATGACTAACAGCATGTCATTCTATTCCTGACAGGTACACAGTCCACGGACAGTGACGAGGCAGGACCCTGAACTGCAGGCACCTCAACTGGCAACACCCCTGCACATGCCAAATCCCTTACCACTGATAGCAGTCAGCAGAGCAGTGTAGCAAGGCTGACATCACCAACACACCCTTGATCATCACCCAAGACCACATTGGGGACACAATCGACAATCGTGGACAACCCAAACCCTCCGGTGGTGCCGAGTGACCACAACAGCAGCCAGGCAGGTGACAGCTGTCGTAGCACATACCATGGCTGTCCCAGCAGTGGTGCACAGCGGGCAGGCTACCAGTATTACCTCATCCCCAAAACTTGCTTCACAGCCACTGGAACATTGTGGCAGAGTACATTTACCATCCACTGACGAGGAGGTAGAGGAGTAGGAGGAGCAGCACGAAATGGCTGATTTGTCCCCATGTTTCAGCCCTGAGCCACCACAGAGCCCACGCAGCCTGCCACCACTGCCTGCAACCAAAACAGCAGCAGTACGTGCCAGCCTGGAGGCCATAGAACAGCACCAGGCTTCCATAGAGGCACTTCCTGTCAAGCAACTTAGCTAAGTGCAGGACATGAGTGAGTGCCGGCAGGATCGCACGGTCACCTGGGCAGGCCACTGCCACCATGGTGGCACTGGGACACAGGGTGTAGGAGCACACCAAGTCCACCTCGGCCTCTGAAGAGACAACCAACCAAGCCATCCAGTTGATCCTGCAGTTCATCCGGACAGAGGGGCTGGATCCCTCTACCTCGGCAACACCCACTGAGGTTTCCTTGCTAAGCACGCTAAGGTGTCACTCAGAGCGTCACCTCACAGCCAAAGGGCACTAGCAGGCACTCATGGAATAGAGGGGCAGGAAATTACTGTCGGACACTGCAACGGTGAATTGAAGGATTTATCAGCAGGGCGGTATTAGGGGGGAGTGGTGGGTAGGGGAGTTGATGTCCTGTTTAAGGTTAAATCACCTTAACACAAAGTCCATTTAACCTTGACCAATGCCAGGACATTCCTTATTGTGTCGAAGTGTTTAATGTGACAAGTGACTATATCCAGATGTGCAAATGATCTCCTGTGAGCTGGTGCTCAGAAGAGCTTTTCAATCTGTTTTTTGCCTAGCCAGGTGCCCCTCCCTGGCCTCAGCCCACTCCGCACGTGCCTCCACAGCACCCGCAGGCACTGTGTCGTCCTCCTATGGGGGTGGCATGTCCTCATCCGTGGGCAGGGAAATGTTACGCTGAATACATATATTGTGCAACATGCAAGGACTATCTGTCCCACCTTTTCCGGCCTGTACATCCGCGCACCTACGGAGCGGTGCAGGCAACAGAAGCGTGCCTTCAGGAGGCCAAAAGGTGCACTCCACACACATCCTGGTGCACACGTGTGACAGTTTGTGGGCCACCTACTGTGGCATCTGGGGATAACTGAGTGGTGTCATCAATCAGGGGAGTTGGAAGTACCCAGAGTCACCTGCAAATGCAAAGGACATAGGGGTGAACCACAGCGTGCATTTCATGTGTCGATTCACGTAACATGAACTCATATTGAAGTTCTTGCATGTGTTGTGTATCACTGAGGGGGTGTGTACTGTTAGACTTGGTATGTCTTGCTCACAGCCGACACTCGTGTCTTTCGGGGTCTGTGACTGACGGGGAAGAAAACCCATGGTGGCCGGTTTGGGCTGTGCACTGCACCCATGCATCGGCCTTGATGGGTGCCTCTAGTGTTACACAGTGTCATGCGCAGGTTCCCAGTGTGGTGTCCATTTTGGGTCAATGGCCACGGTGGCCTCTGTACATGCCATCTGCCAGTGTGCTGTCCCCTGGTAGCTTTTAGCATCATGTCATGACATCGATTTTATTTAGTTCGTTTTGCATTTATAGTAGCATGCAAAGCCCATGGGCATTGAGGCGCTACTAACAGAAAAGCAGGGTTGAGAAAAGACAAGATGAGAGCTATTCACAGCTAACTGAATAAGCAAGTCTTAATTTGTTTTCCGGGAGGCACTGTAGGCAGGTTCCATTAGAAGAGGTAGGGGGAGAGTTCCAGAGAGAGGCAGCAGTGAGCAGGAAGCTTGAGACACCGGCTCTGCTACGTTGGAACTTGGGGACGGTGAGGCAGTGACTGTAGATGGAATGCAGAGGTCTTGAGGTGTGGTGATTGGAGATTCTCTGAGAGGTAGGGGGCAGTGTTGGTGAGGCAGCAGTGAGTAATGGAGAGGACTTTGAATGTAATCCTCTCTCTGATGGGCAGCCATTGGGCTTTTCCCCTTGGGCGTCCGATGTGTGGTCGTGTCTACCAAGGTTGAGGGCAGCTTGAAGAGCATTGCTCTGGATGGTTTGAAAGTGTGTTCTAGGTAAAACTGGAATGCAGCCAATGGTTGTGGAGAGCGGGCAGCGAATCGAAAGGGCTGCTTTGGGGGGCTAGAGTGGAGCTTGAGATAGCATCGGCCATGTTGCTATGGTGCTCCGGCCATTTCCTGCTGTATCTTGGTCCATGTCCTTCTCCTGTGGATTGCAGCCTGTCATGTGTGAGGTGCGCAGGTGGGTCCAGCATGTACAGGGCCGGCCATGTCAGGGCATTCATTCACAACGTTGCCACACTCCTCCTGCATGTCACTCGTACAGCAAGGTCAGTGCATTTGGACATGGACTCACCCAACATCCAGGTCTGTTGGCCTCTGTGCCCCTCCATGTACCCTGGCAGTGTGCTGTTTTGCAGGACATGGCGTCATGCCCAGGGTGCCACCAACTCAACATGGGTGCAACCCAGGGCACCAAGTACATTGGAAGTGTGTGCCATGGTGTAGAATCTGGCCTTGGTGGCGTTATCCTGTCCCAGGGTGGTGGGGAGTGTGATGAAACGTCCAACATGGCGCAGGAATGCTTTCAGCACCTGACCAAGCACAATGGAGAAGGCTGCCTATGAGATGCCATGCAGCGTGGCCACTGTGTGCTGAAACATGCCCATCGCCAGGAAGTGCAGGACCGACACAGGTGGAATGATCCTAATCCCCTTGCCCTCCCCACCTCCCGTCAGGTGTGCATTGGATGCACCTGGGTTGACTGGGGACACCTGTGGCCTGTTATCGCTCATTGGTGGGCATTTACCCACATCTTGCAGGTGGAGGTTTCTCCGGCGTGCTTTTGCCTGTATTGCAGCAGGATTTGGCAGTATCACTGCCGTTTTCCCAACTCATGATCAGCCGGTAATACAGTTTTGCCATTAAGACCGTCGGCCAAGGTACCGGCGTCTGGTATTCCATCACTGGTAATACCAGCGCCAGTGTGTCTGACTAAGGTATTACTGGTGACAGTGTTACCGGCTACTCAATTGGTCGGTACAGTAAAAGTGGCAGTAACTGGTATTACCACCACTTTTGCTGTATATCGGCCAACCCGTAATGAGCCCCATTATATAAATTGAATAATTTCGCTAAAAACAGTGCTGCATAGAGTATACACACGGTGGGCAAAACAAAACTCCACTTATATTTACAATGTTGACAAAACCAAATGTATGGAATGACCTACCTGTTTCAACAACTACAAGATTATTATCCCAAAAAAATTATGACCCTATGTTCGTCAGGGTCAACAAAAAGTGTTTGAAGGTCCTTCACAAAAAACAATTAATACTGTCTAATAGATATATCACGTGTTATTAACCCTTTAAAGCTCTAACAATTCAACACACGGATGGCTGGCGCATCTGTTGGTGATTAGCAGTTGGTCTCACCAACCCCATACTTCACCCACCCTTTCCCTTAGGCCAAGAAAATGGGACTTTGTCACAGCCACTACAATATGGGGATTTCTCACGGGTCTCGCTGGATGTTCTAGACCAAAAAAGTAAAATCCAATAACAAACAGAGCAAAATAATATTTTATCACTCTCAAACCAGGAGTATATTTCTAGGTCGACTTGCTACCAAAGAGTAATTGTAGAACAGTGAGCCATTGAGAGGGAGGGATTGAAAAGCAGTCCTAAGCAGAATGCTCAAAAAAGGGTGATCACAGCTTATGAAGCAATCTTTGTTGAAGGTTAACTCACCTCTTTCCTCTGCGCTTCAGTTCATTTAAGAGTGTCACAACCTGCCGTGCTCCAGTACATCCCAGAGGGTGTCCCAATGCTACAGCTCCGCCATTAGGATTAACTTTCTCTGCAGGAATTCCCAACTTCTCAACGCAATATACAGCCTACAAAAGGGCAGTAAAGAACTAATTGCACATGCAACATGACAAACATACATAAGCATGTAGAATGAAGTAACTTTTTTCATATTTCACTATTCACTTCAGTTTCTTTGCTCTAGCTTCTTGGAATATTTTTGGCAAAATAGGCCTCTGGATCCAGGAGGTATGCATTTCTTTAATAATTCTCAAGCATAACGTAAACATACTTTCTGTTGGCCTTTCAAAACAAACAATCTAAAAAAGAAAAAATGGAGAAAGGGTTTCTGATCTTTCAACACAGGCTCAATTCACTATTCCTTCCATATATAACACAAGCCTACCTCAAAACCAGCCCTCCAATGCCTTTGTGACAGGTATATAGAATTGATGGGGTGGAAAAGAAACAAGATACGTAAGTGCTACATTCACCATTTCCAAGGCTTCTTGGTGCTAAATCTGCCACAGAGGCGAGGGGATGTTTTGCTAGCGTGTATGTATGCAAGTGATTTACATAGGGCAAACCTAGCTGTAAAGATAAAGGGAGGGGAACATGGGGGGAAAGGGATCGCCCTGGGGCTCTAAGGTCTTCATTTGTTGGTGAGGTGTTCCTTGAAGAGCAGGGTCTTCAGATCTTTCTTGAATCACAGAAGGGTGGGAGCCAGCCTGATGTTGGCAAGAAGGCTTTTTCAGAGTGTGGGAGCATAGCAGGAGGAGGCTTGTTTTCTGGTCTACTTTTTGGATTTCAGTCAGTTGATATGCTGGTTCCTGGTGTTCCACTGACCGCCCAAGATGATTATCTTCTCAGTCAAGTATGATGGCTTCTTGGACAATAGAGCTTTGTAGGTGATGCAGGCTGTCTTGAAGGTGACGCAAGCTTGAAAGGGTAACAAGTGAGATGGGGAAAGTAGGTTGAATTTCTTCAGACCTGCGATGAGGTGGTCCTGCAGTGTGCAGGACAGTGGTACAATAGTAGTTTGGACACCTGCCATGAGGGCGTTCCCAACATCCAGGTGGCAGAGCACATGGGCCTGGACAATGGATCTGAAGTCTGAGGTGGGGATGAAGGGTGTGATGTGGGACAAGAGTGAGAGCTAGTACCATGCTGGGGTGAGTGCCCTTCGGGGAAGACCTCCCAAGGGTAGCAGCAGCTGTGCATATTTTTCTATGAGGGGCATGTGGCGAGTCAGTCATGGAGGCCTTCAGTGACCCTTGTTAGGGAGGGTGTATGGAAACAATGCACAGGGACAGGAGAGTAATTTCCCTTCTACCCACCCCCAAAGCCTTGAACAGCCAGATTCTATAGTGGCAAAAGCTAGGTGTAACTAGGAAACGCGGGTGGTCTTTGACGAGTGGATTCTCGGCTGTCGTTCCAAACATGCTAGGAATTTATGGGGACAGCCATACTGGTGTCAGTGGCTGGAATCCTTCTTGAACCCTGTTGGGCTTATCTAGCAGTTATCTGCATAACCCTGCCGAATGACCCTTCGCCAACAGGGATGCGTTCATGTTCTCCTGTTAAATGTGCAGGAGAGAAAAACCTGAGTCGGAAAGGGGCCTAGAATCGGCCTACTAAGGGGGATGTGGTGGTATAGGCTGATGAACAGCTGGGCAGCAAATGGATGCCACTGTTCAAGCGCATGCTCTAATACAGGTTTGTTGGTTTTTGAGGTGAGCGGGACATACTGAATAGGTGGGTAAGCAATTGCAACTGAGTGGGGTAGAACACAGGTCCCAGGACATTTTCAGAGTTTAAAGTGTAGTTGTCAATGGAAAGATGGAGGAGACGAACAGCAGGAAAGTATT
The DNA here is from genome assembly GCF_040938575.1 of Ambystoma mexicanum. Classification (NCBI taxonomy): domain Eukaryota; kingdom Metazoa; phylum Chordata; class Amphibia; order Caudata; family Ambystomatidae; genus Ambystoma; species Ambystoma mexicanum. The sequence continues at coordinate 539,056,362 of NC_090924.1, read as the reverse complement.
TATATTCCACCCAACATTCGTTGTCCAAACGATTCAATACCCTAAAGCAATCCCATGCCAACTGAAGATTGCTTCTCTGCCTGGCAGATCCATGGCTGGCTTTGTGATGGGGAGAAGGGTTATGTCACCGAATCAAGTATTTATCTTTGGCCCCCTTCAACTTTTCACTCTATATCCTTGTAGCGGCTCCCCGGTATTATGGTACAGAGGTCCTGTTTATAGGAGGGCAAAAGTAACACGAGCAAAGAAAAACAAGACATTTAGACTTAAAAGGAAGTATGCATGGCAAAACTGTGCAGTGCAAATCCCGAAACATTTCCATTTTCGGGATAATTTTGTACCCAGCCTCAATGCGGGGTTGCATATAATTCAAGAGTGAAGTTGGTAATTTTTTGCCTGGTGAAATTTCCCATAGTAGGCGACTTCCCTTCAAATTTGTCAGTGTAAATTTGCACGATCTCACGCATCCCTGGTTATGTCCCATTAGTTTCATGTCTGGAGGGTTCATTTTGGAGACCTTTAAACAGGAGGTAGCGACAACCTACTCTCAGAGGGATCCTCTGCATTCCTGGTTTTGAATATGATGCTTATGTTTGCTCCGTGTTCCCGGGCGGCCTTACGGTGGTTAAAGCAGGTTTACGTTATTGGGTGCGGTTGGGAGCATACATCATTATGATGGTAAGTAAAGGTAAAAATAGAGCGGCATTTAAAATACTTGTTTGAACCGCCCTCCATATTATGGGGTTGAAAGGGTTTACCACAAGCTGTAATCCACAGAGATACTGCAACAGCCTACAGTATGAGATTAAATAACCCAAAAAAAGTCAACCAACCAATTCTGACCTCCACCCAAAGTGTGCATGAATGCATCCATTCGCATAAGTAGTATACATGGGCTCAGAAGAGGGGAATCTCGGATGTCTACCTTGCAGTATGCAGCTGGGTCCTTAGTGACCGGGTTGCGCAGCTTTACCGAATTCATTTCCAGCCACCAAACAGTGATGGAAATTGATGTTTTTCAGGGCTTTTAAAAATGTACATGCAGATTTTCGAAAATGTTGCACGCAATATTTCTGACAATCTGTAGGTTTTCCATTAAGCACCAAATATTGCAGAGACCCACAGGTTTCTGCATGTGCTAACAGTGATTACTGCGTGCGGGAAAATGTTCTCACCACAAATAGTGGTTCAGATCTGGACATTCACAGAAGTTCACACCAGTTTTGTGATAATGACTGAGCTAAAGAAACCACCGTTTAGGGTATTTTGTTTTCGAGTTTGGAATTTTGGTTTCGTTTTTCTACTGCCTGGTATTTTTGCCAATTAAACATTGTTTATATTTTTGACAGATTCAGTTTCTGAATGGGTTGTGGTACCACAAGTGCTGTAGCAGACCAATTGTACTTCAAGACTGCACTGCAGAATGAATGACCAATCCTTTACCCAGTGGAGAATGCACAAAACATTCGCCAAACCAAAGAAATGCCATGTCACTATCAAACCCGTCCCAAAAGATTCACAACTGTGTAAAGGAACTACCTTATGCATGGCTTTAAGTGGGCTGGGGCTAGCTAGGATAGTGCCTGGGAAGTCTAAAAAATCTGCCCTCATTCCGGGGCTTGCTCTGCCCCTTACTTACTCTTGCAACCGAGGCAGTTTTCCTTATGTGCAAGCTGGTTTCAGGAGAAAAGCAGGGACCCACGTTCAACAATTTTTGAGCAGCTATGAACGCATTAACCTGAATGAGACTTCTCCATTGAGAGCAGTCCAAGCCCCACACCTAAAGGAGTACTTATGGCTCATGCTTTGCAGATATTTTACTGTTGAAATGAAATTAGCTCAAAGCTTGGTGTGCTTTTACATGCTCAAAAGGATTTAATTCTTAGATCAATATCACAGAACTAGCTGGCATACATAAAAATGTCTGCTCTTTTTTATGCTCCCAAAATGCTCTTTGATTTTATGCGAAGCAGACAGGGTCTCTCTGCCTTTTCACATTGGTGATTTATTCGCTGACTGAATTGTTATTTATAGACAGGAATTTACTTTCAAACCGAGACAAATGGGTGCATTTACAAACACTAAGTCACGACCCCTGATTCGATACCCCCTGGCTTTGCCACCACACTTAAAGCCCTGCCTGTATGCAGCGCACCCTTTCCTCTAGCTCTGAAAGCCTTTTTAGATGTGCCTGCATTCCAAACTTTCTCAACAAGTCCCGTGTGTTTTCTTAACAGTTCAGAACAAGAAACCTCTGATGAAAAGCAAAATGAAAAGCAAGACAGTAGCTCTCGGATAGTCTCACCTGACTAGCAAATGCTTCGTTGATCTCATACACGTCCACATCATGCACAGTGAGGCCTGCGAGAAAAACAATGGTTAACTCTACTCATCCCCTGCTTTGTTGGCAACTCATTCAGTACAGGAGAAATTGCGCGCAGGCTTACATAACTATCTACATGCGAGCGAGTCACCAGAGAAAACAAGGGCAGTCCCGGTCCACAGGCACACCTACAAGAAGCCACAAGTTGGAAAGCAATAACTGGACACGTTAATACATAAAATCATCTAAATAAAAGTTACAAATGAAAGTGTCCCTGTTGAGAGTAATAAGTATCGCAGCAGCGTAAACCGAGCACCAGCCCACGACATCATTTCGGTTTCTACACACCAGGGTTTCAATTGTTTGGACAATGCTGGAATGGCCACTTGGGAAACCGGAGGTGCAGCCATGGCCCTACAAGAGCGCTGGCATTAGGGGCTGCCTCGTGGGCCCTGGCAGGGGAAGTTCAGGGGCAGACTAGGGCATGGCGGTGGAAGGTGAGGGTCGTCCTTTACCTACATCCGGGCATTGCCGCCTGCGCCCAGAAGTCATTTGACCACCCACCGAACCCCTTAACGTAGCAGTCTTGATTGAGTCATTATCTGGGGATCCATACAGTTACAATGATGTTCTCAAGATTGTTGTGTGTATTTTTTACTGCATGTTATTTTCGTGTCCATTTTGGCACTGTTGACTGGGACCTACACAATGGAGTATAAAACATGTTCAGACCATGACCAAATGTTGAAGTAGATGAACTATGATTATGCTACCTAGGTTGTGGGTGGAGGGATCCACGCTCGTCCAATAGACCAAGCAGGAGGGGACGGTGGCCCCTCTGGTGGCCCATTGGGCGTGGGTGGAGGGATCCACGCTCGTCCAATGGGCCAAGCAGGCGGGGACGGTGGCCCCTCTGGTTGCCCATTGGGTGATCATGTAGCCCATCCAATGGGCCAAGCAGGCGGGGACGGTGGCCCCTCTGGTTGCCCATTGGGTGATCATGTAGCCAAGCTTTGGGCGTTGAACTGTCCAGCTGGACAATGACATTTGGATTCGGCAATTATCCCTGGAGCAGTTCTGACAGCTAGTAGGCCAAACGTGCAGCTGAAGGGTCGGCAGCCCTGCTTAGGGTCAAGGTCATGGTAACCGGTTATGGTTGACGTAAAAGAAACGTGGGGTCCCCATCATGATTACTGACAATTTTCCTGTAATAAAGTGCGGCCCGTTTACCTCCAAAACTGATGTGGTACAATTTGTATAATACAATGTGTGTTCCATGAAGACATTGGCATCATGAGTGCCCCTCTAATGGATTGTCTGCAGTAGGCTGCAAGGAGCGGGCGGGAAGGAGGGAGGCTGGTTGGGGGTCTCCCCAATGCTAAGAGGCTGCAGTGTGAACTTTACTCTTGCACATTGTAGGTTTGGCTATTAGTTGACACACAAAGAAGATGGCAGACCGCCAACAGGAGTTACAGGGGATGGGGGGGGAGCAGCGTTTCACTACTTTCCACGCCAATGGCCATTGTAAGACCTATGTCGATCTCCTCCCCAGCCAGAGGAATCCTTTCTTCCCATAAGCACCAGAACACATGCAACCATGCGGGCCATATAGAAAAACAATGTTGCAGCAGCAGCTGGTAGCTCTCTGAACATCCTGCTGGAGCCGAGGCAGAAGGCATGGGGCAACCTGAACCTGCATGCCTCGTTTTCTCCTCTAAACCGTTTCACTCTTGAATGTTAACAAACACGGAGCAGAAACGGTAGGGGACAAAAGCCATCAGAGGTGTTTCCGTAGCTGTATTTCATTTTCTTCAAAGTAGAAAGCAATTTTCTTCAACAGAAATTGAAGTCAGCCAGCAACTAAAGGTGAATTTTGAGTGCTATGTTTATGTCATTTCTGTGATCAAGGCGTCCTCTATTTCTTTTTATTGCTGTTTTTACAAACTGCACCTATACTCTTGAAGATTTTCAGATCCACCTCCTTTAATGTGCGCATACAGCACATGTTAAATAAGAACTGTCTGTAGGGCCACTTCCACATCACAGACGTAGAAAGCAAACTAGAATAGGCTGTCTCCATGCACTCCTCTGGGAAAACGGCACCAACTCACATTATCACACTCGCACAGCATCTGCCACTGACCACACTGTATCAGCTCACGTTATCACACATCATAACTACATTGTGCACAGTATTACACTCTGCTGTCAATATCCCTCCCTCTGTGACTTCACTCCCTCCACATCTGAGCACATCTTGAACCAATGCCTTGCTCCCACCACTCCTACTATCCAGATCCACCATCCACTGGGAACTCTCGACCTATATTGATCTGTTCTTCACCACTTACTCCAAGTTGACTCCACTCTAACAACTCACTGGACAACCTACACACCCTTCCAACCTCACACCCAAATCAACTCTCTTAATTTCATATTCCTTTCTTCCACCGTCTTCTCTAGTACCAAAATTGATCCATCCACCTTCTGACCACTCTCTTATTCCTTTCACCAATTGTAAATTCAAGCCCGACTCCATGGTGCCCTGCCTTGACCAAATCAACATCCCGCTCCAAGCTTTCTCTTCCCCACTTACTTACTTCATTGATCTCAACTTTATTGAATGCAATTCTGCACTGTCCACCCCACTTCAATGATCACTACCACACTGCCAAATACTCCCTTTGTTTCTCTCTCCGCTCAAAGAAACCCCCAAGACCATGCTTTCCCTCCATAAGAAATCATCTGTTTCCTCTGCACTCTCTGACAATGACTGTTTCCTACTGCTTCACTAAAATTACCAATATATTGGACACACCCTCCACCCTTCTATCTCGTCCAACCCATCCCTCATTCTCCCCTGCACCCATCTTCCCCACACTTCCCCCACTATCCCACTTCTCCCCCTCAATTGCCACACCCTTCACTCTGCCAACCTACCCTGTGCTTGAATTAACTCCTAGGAACCACAAATTGTCCGTGAACTTGCACCAGTCGCCTCTGCTGACCTTTCTGCCTTATTCAACCTCTCTCTCAACTTGAATCTTCAGAGCCCGTTACAAAACAGCGAGTCATACCTCGCCTACAGGACCTAGGAATCCATCACTCTAAATCCTTGAGTCTGTTGTCTTCAACCGCATAGTCAAATATCTCCATGTGCACTTACTTCCTGACTCCCTCCATTCCGGATTTCAGTCCAAACGCTCCACTGAGACTGCTCAGATCTAAATCACCAACTCTCTGACCACTGCCCACCAGACTCTGCTCTACTCCTCTTTCATCCTTCTAGACCTTTCTGCTGCATTTGACACTGTGGATCATCGCTTCCTCCTTCAAACCTTTTCTGACTTCAAGGACGCTACTCAATTAGGAGTCCTCCCTCCTCCCTGACCTTGTCGTCTCCATAGCATGGCACTATAGATACTTCAGGTAAATACTGCAACACCCCCAGGAGATTACACCGGATATCTTACTAAACCTGGACTTCTAAACTCATATTACATGAGTAAGAAAATCCTCAAACTTTTCTTGTAGAATATCCCTTATTTATTATCATTCACAAATTTGTATCTAAGAATTAAAAAAAAGAGTCACTGGTATATGCATAGATCTCCACCTCTTGATTCAACGGGATAAACTCCACATGACAAATCTATACATGAAATGTGTATAAAAAAGTTCAGACCCACTAGGAAAATAAATACCTTCACCAAATTTCTCCCAAAGTGAATATAAAACAAAAGCGGCGCCTTATCAATACATAAAATCTAAAGAAAGGACTGATTCTCAATACAATTTTGGATATGTACTTTACATGTCCCAATATATCCAATACAGCCAACATGTTTCTGTCTTTACACTTAACATGCTGACATTCTTCAGGTAACAGCAATTTACAGCACTTGTGGAGGTGGTTCAGGCAAAATCTTTTACTTTTCCAATGTTTACAAATATGCATTGCTTCCAAATGTTTCAACTATGCATCTTAATTTCAAATTTTCCCAAGTTCCATAGCTACAAGAAAACGTATGTAGGTATTACTGACTTAAGCCTACGTAAATAGGTAAATGCATAATGCACGTTTATTGCATTAGCCTCAAACAAAGAAGGCATACCTTTAGTCTTTCTTCCGGTCTGTCAAAGAAATCGATTTCTAAATATTTGACACAACCCAGACCCTCTTGATCCATGTTCTGCCTGCCAAAAGTTCAAAAACTGCATTATAACTCTAGCGTGAGGCATCCTCTATGAGGTCCATAACTAGAGACATTTAAACATAGAAGGCAAACAAAAAAAGATGCTCTCATCTTTTCCTGTCTATAGGGTAAATCATTTACAGCAATTTACTTTTTGTGTAATGACCAGAGACTCTCATTTGTTTGTTTAATCAATTTCCAGACAGGACAACAATGTTCAATTTCACACCCAGGGTTTGTGTTGCAAAACATACACAAATGTATCTCGAACACTCTGAATTGCAGGGAAATTAAATATATATATCTAGAAACACCCACTGTAAGAGAAAGTCCGATTCAACTCTAACTTACTTAAATGTTTGAGAGAACTTGGGTGTTCAAAACATAGGGGAACGTAAAGTCCTTCCCTGTCCAGTAGCGTTCGTTCCTCAATGTGGAAGAATACAATGCTGCATCGTTTTACTGAATTGATTGGTAGTCGCGGGCCCAACTCTGCTCTCCTATGTCACCTGATACATCTAAACGTAGTCTTATGCCATTATGTGTTTAGCCACTGGTTACTATGTGCACCATCTTAAGAGCGTGCGTCTTGTACGAAGGCTGGGTTGCTGTATACAACCCCTGTTTCAACTGGTAACAGCATCCAAACATGTCTGTTCGGGTCTCCTATGGTGTATACTAATTGGTCTGTAACAAGTCAAACTCAAGTGGAAACAAAATGAATTGTTAGGAAGCTCCACCACTCATGTGTACACGAACTGGGTAATATTTGTATTGCTTTACTTTTTTTAATCATCATCCATACGTTTTCATAACTTGCTATAACTTGACTGTTTATTGAAACATAATGCAAACTCAGCTACATTGACGTAATTAAATACATGGCTGGCCCAACTCAAAAACGTGTGTATTCCACACAGTACAAGACTAGTAAACGTGTGTATTGTAATATGACCTTTCTTTGAATAGCATCTGCAATGTTCCACCTTAATGAGTATTTAGCTCACCATAACTGATACAATTCTATGTTTTCATTCAAGCCATATACATGTCTCTCGATTCGAAAATAAATCGTTGTTCAAGGTTACTCAATTTTGTTTCAATTGTATTTTGGTTATTCCCAGTGACCTTCTGAATTATTGTCCATTTAAAGTCATTGAATGTGTGTCTCTTTTCCATAAAATGTTTAACCAGGGGCGCTGTGAAGATCTTATTTTAAAACGCAGCTCCTTTGTTCCATGACACAAGTTTTGCCAATACGTGTAGTCTTCCCCGCATAATACAAATTGCAGGGGCATGTTATTAAATAAATCACATTTGCGGTCTCGCAATTTGTAAAATCTCTTTGCTGCCAGGCCCATGACAAACCAAAGTAGATATCTTTGGTATGCGAGGTTAGATCACAGACTGCGCATTTTCCACAGGGATAGTGGCCTAGCCCCATTGGTTAATGATACCTAGCTGTGTACCATGTGCCTTTCTCCCTTTACTGATGCTTTTTTTCAAAGCTGCGAGGGGAGTCTAGGTCATTCTTTTCAAAACATCTTTTCCAATTTCTTTTAATTATTCTCTGAATCTTGATAGATAAATCTGTGAATATAGTCACACATACCAATATTTGGTTATTATTTTGTTTGCGTTTAGGTTGAAGTAAAGACTCCTGATTGCAGTACAATGCTCGTTTGGCCGAGTCTTTGACTAATTTCCTTGGGTATCCCCCATTGATGAGATTTGACTTTAAAAACAGCCTTCTTCTCTATATTTGAAAACCTCTGTACTGTTCCTCTTCAATCTAAGAAATATACCAAAAGTAATGTTTGCCTTGTTGTGTCTGGCGTGATGGCTTTGGAAATGTAGCAGAGCATTTTTTACTGTTTTATGGAACAGTTTTAGTTTTGAGACCTCATCCTCTGCATATATTTTGAGATTTAAAAAAACTGATCTCCACATTGCTGATATTATTGTGTGATCTTTAAGTGAGGATTCCGCTGGTTGAGCCAACTGATTAACTCCATGAGGTCTTCTTGACTCCCTGTCCATACGACTAAAATGTCGTCCATCTACCTGATCCACATCTCTATTTTCATGGTAAATGGGTTCTACTGACCATAGATTTCTTGATTGTTGAACCATTCCACATATAGGTTGGCTAAACATGGGGCCATGGCCAAGCCCATGGCTCTACCCTCGATTGATTGGAAATACAAGTGATTAAATTGAAAATAATTCTTAGTTAACACAATCTGAATAAGCCATTGTAAAAACAAGCTGGGTATTGATAGATAGTCTATATTTTCCCTCTATCATTTCCAAGGTGGCCATTTGTGGAATTCTTGTATACAATGATTATATGTCAAGACTGATGAGGAGTTGTCTGGATGATCAAAATGGTAGATTCTCTACTTTTTTTTTTTAATGACTGCTGTGGAGTTCTTGACATAAGAATCCATCTGTTGGACTAAGGGATTCAAGAAGTAAACAGTAGACTTGGATAATGGTTTTAATACTGAAGGAATACCACCAACTATAGGACAGGGAAGGAAATTGACAAGAGATTTATAGATTTTTGGGAGGATATAGAAAGTGGGAACAACCGGTTTGGATTGTACCAGTAAAACGACACAGCATGGCATTCTTCCACATTGAGGAAAGAACTTTACTGGACAGGAAAGGACTTTATGTTCCCCTGTGTTTTGAACACCCAAGTTCCCTCAAACATTCAAGTGGGAGTTGAATCAGACATTCTCCTGCAGTTTGTGATTGCAGACATGAATATTTCATTTCCCCGTAATTCAGAGGGTTCGAGATACATTGGTGTATGTTTGGCAACACAGGTCCCGTGTGTGAGATCGTTTGATCAATTTCCAGAAAGGACAACAAAGTTGAAGCAAATAATTTGAGAGTCTCTGGTCATTCTTCAAAAAGTAAGTTGCTGTAAATGATTTATCCTATACAGAGGAAGATGAGAGTGTCTCTTTTTTGCCTTCTAGGTTTAAATGTCTCTAGTTATAGACATCATAGAACAAGCACCACATTAGAGTTACAATGTAGCTTTTGGCAGGCAGAACATGGATTGAGAGGGTCTGGGTTGTGTGAAATTTTAAGAAATACATTTCTTTGACACACAGGAAGGAAGACTAGAGGTATGCCTTCTTTGTTTGGGGGTAATGTAATAAACATGTATTACTTCCCTATCTATCCTGCACGTCTGCACTTTTATATGCCAATTTTTTGTATATATTTGTCATGTGGAGTTTATTGAATCAGGAGGTGGAGATGTATTCCTATACCAATGAAACTTTATTAATTATTACATACAAATTTGTGAATGATAATAAATAAGGGATATTCTTCAAGAAAGGTTTGAAGATTTTCTTACTCGTGTAGTATATGACTCTAGATCCTTCTCATGACACCCCCTCCCATTCAGAATTCAAGGATCAGTCCTAGGCCCACTTCTGTTCACCCAATACACCTCTTCTCTCTGCAAACTAATTTCCTCGTTTGGCTTTAACGATCACCTTTTTGCTAGCAACACTTCAGTCTTCTTCATTCACTCCTTCACCTCAGTAATCTCTAAACGCATAACCAACCGCCTAACCGCCACTTTATGGGTCTACACTACCTCCTGCTCAACTCTTCAAACACAGAATTCATCTTTCTCCATGCCTCCAACCCAAACAACGCTAACCCCTCCCTTCATTCTTCCCCCCACACCCCCCCCCCGACGACTTCCTCACTCCCTCACCCATTGTTCACAATCTTGGTGTTCTCTTTGACAGCAAGCTTAAACTCTTTCAGTCCATCATGGCCACTACAACCACAGCCAGAATCCACTTCCTCAAAATTAGAAAGCTCTGCCCACACTTGACTCACCACTAAACTAAAACACTTATCTCCTCTTGTGCTCAGCAAACGGGACTTCCGTGCAAGCTTACTTCATGATCTAACTTTGAACTCTTATTGAACCTTGAAAAGGGTGCATGTTACAAATATGGGGACATGATTCAACCTTCACAGATCCTCCACCTCTACCTACCGTCACCACGCTGGATAGCTCTCCATGCAAAAATCACTCTCGCTTTAAGTTCTTGGTATAAACCATAAATATATCCATGGTCTTGCCTCTCACAGTCTTGCTGATTGCATCTTACAACATTCACACCCTCAAACTCTTCGTCTTTGTCTATTGATATGATATTATATGATATGGCATTTGTAACGCGCCTATACGCAAGTGTTTCGAGGCGCGACGAGGCGGGGGGGGGAAACAGGGAGACAGACAACTATCCTACTAGGCCAGGTGTCATTCAGATCGCGCAAGTGCAAGGGTAGAAGGGAAGGGAAAAGTGCAGGGGGGAAAGGGAGAGGGGAAAGTGCGGTACAGGGTTAATAGCATACAGGATAAATAACAAGGGCCAGCTAGTGGCAAGTGCGAGGTAAGTGCAGACAAGTGCTGGGAAGGGGGTCTGTAGGGATACAGAGACAGTCCCGCAGTGCAGGGGGTGCCAGGGAGGCAGTGCAGGGGAGAGTGGCTGGGCCAAGGACTGAGAACGGTGAGTGGCCCAGTTGCAGATTCAGTGCAGTTTCAGTAACTTTAGCAGGGGGGAGGGGGAGAGAAAGCGGAGGCGAAGTGGAAGGTTTTGAGGTGCTTCCGGAACCAGAGATGGTTCTCCTCAAGTTTCAGGGAGGCAGAAAGGCTGTTCCAGAGGGAGGCCCCTGCAGCGGAGAGAGATCTGCCCCCAACTTGTTGTTTGGAGAAGCGGCTGACCCTGAGGGAGTTGGAGGCGGATGAGCGAAGAGCTCGAGAAGGGAGATATTTAGGAAGAGAGAGTTGAAGGTATTTTGGCCCAAGGCCCCAGAAGGCCTTGTGGACAATGCAGAGGGTTTTGAACTTGATCCTCGCAGTCACTGGGAGCCAGTGTAGTGATTTCAGTCCTGGGGAGATACGGTCCCTGGGCTTGAGGCCAAGGACAAGTCTCGCAGTCCTGTTCTGGGTGAGTTGCAAAGGGCGGAGAGTAGAGGCAGGCAGATTTAGATAGAGGCTGTTACAGTAGTCCAGCTTTGAGAGAACCAGGGCTCTAGAGACAGTGAGCTTCTGGGGGAAGGAGAGGAAAGGAAGGATACCTCTCAGGAGGTGTAGCTGGTAGTGTGACTTCTTAGAGACGTCGGATATGTGAGGAGAGAAGGAGAGTGTGGAGTCGAAGATGACCCCGAGGTTTTTTGCCTTGCAGGTAGGAGCAGGAAGAGGGCCAAGAGAGGCCGGCCAGAGAGCTGCAGGGAAGGAGGGAGTGGGTGTGCCGATGAGTAGAATCTCAGTCTTACTGGCATCAAGGCAGAGGTCATTGGCGGCACACCAGTCCTGGATAGCAGAAAGACAGTCGGAGATGAGGGAAGGAGAAGAGGAGACCAAGGGTAGCCTGAAAATGAGCTGGGTATCATCCGCATAGCACTGAAAGTTGGGGCAGAGAGCGGCGATGCGGTGGGCGAGAAGTGCCAGATTCACAACCTATCAGTCCCCCACTCGCCCCCTGGCCTCCTATCACATTCGCTACTTTTCCCACTCCACTGGAAGGCTCTTCACCCAACCATCAAAGCAATCACTTTAGTGGATCACTTCAAAATACTGCTCCAACACGACCCGGGTGTTTTTGATGGAAGGAGCCCCGCCGGCACCTAAACCTTTCCAGCCTTTTACCCAAACTAACTGTCCAATCCATCTCTCCTTCATTCTGTCCCCAGAATCACTATGTCATTTGTAAATGTGTAACTACTGGTCTCATGTCAAAAATACTGTTATGTCCTCCAGTCTCTGGTACATGTTCTCACTCCTACCCTTTTTCCACCTGGGGTACGACACTCCGACAATGCTATTATGTAAAGGCAACTTGGCCTAGGACTGCCTCTGCTCTCTAATGGACCATGTTGTAAGGCATTTCTGTTTGAAATGACACATTGACCTTTAATAAATACAAATGTCACAAGATCAAACTCAAAAGAGCTAAAACACTTAAGACGTTATTCATTCATTGGAAAATAAAAGACAGAAATCAAATACCCCAGATTACCTTAAAGAGTGGATTTAAACCCTAAAGCCCGCTACTCCCACTTGCCATTACCATACACCTTCTTTAGACCCAAATGTTAATTTACAATTTCTATTTGTAACAGGTTTAAGTTTGATTTTAATTTTGGTCTTTTATTTTTAAATCTAATAAGTGTGGCCTTACGTGGTTACAACTTTTTCGTTCCCATTCTTTTTATGTTTTTTTAACAAGAGAAAAGGACAAAGGAACAATCAATCAGATTATTAAAATCTGAAAAAATTACCCAATTCATTAACTCCCCCTCAACCCCTGCCCTTTAGCGAGAGAGCCAGCCAAGATTTTAAAGCAAAATAAAGCATTGGCATAGTCCAATGCAATTTGTTGTCACCACTTTGTAGTCACATTGGATAAAAATGTACACTCCTTCTGGGTATTGCTCAGGGCCACTTCTCCCAGTTTCATTAAATATGTTCAGTATTTGTAATCTTTGGGGGCATGAAAGGCCTTGAAAGTCTGAGGTTAAGACATAATGATCCAGGGGCACTAGATTCAGTGTAGGCGATGGGGAGGCAACTCGTTTTTCTAGAATGTTGCAATTTAGTCGCAGTGATGAGGGAGTAAAATATTTTCCGCTCATTGGTGGATAGTGCGAATGAGTCCAAATCCACTGTACCTAGCAACAGACATTTGGGGCATAGGGGAATTGTGCCCATTTTATCTATTGAGTCAAGTACCTCTTTCCAGTAGAACCATATGCGTATCATATCCCCTCTGTTCCCACATCCCCTCCTGCATCGGTCACACTCGATGGGGTATATTTTCTTGAGTCAAGAGTCGATTAAGTACCAACACACCATGACTTTATATGTTTCCCTCAAGCACATAGATCTTCCCGCCCAAGTTATTTTATCCCTCATACTCTGCCAGTTTTCAGTCAATAAGTCTGTGCCCAGTGCAGTTTCCCATTTCACCATATAGTTTCTGAATTCTTCAGTAGTTTGTAGAATTCTGATAAAGTGTCTGGTGCCTTCATGACTTGTAATGACTTTCTCTGGTTAGTGAGTGCTTGACACGCTGCCTCTGTATTTATCAGGGAATGAGCCCAGTGTCTCAGTTCAAGGTAGGGTAGCCTAACATTTTCAGATAAATCCTATTGTTGTTTACATCTCACAAATGATTTGAGGAGCCCCCCACCTCAAACATATGTAACATGTCATCCCCCCGCATCTTCTCCAACGATGGAAGTTTATGCCTCTGTACGCAGGTGACAATTTGGAGTTCCAATGAACGGGAGTGCAGGGGGAGGGAACAATTTCCAATCAGCTTACTCCAAATATTGAACATAGTACTTGTGATTGTGCTGGCATATACACTTGGCGGTCTGTCCATTTTGGGGAGCTACAGTACTTTCTTCAATGATATGTGGGTGTAATCTGTATTCCCAGCAATTGCATGCCCTTTGTCACTGTTTGGAGCGGGGTGGTTTGCTGGAGGTTCTGGAGCTCATCCTGGGACAGGGTTAAGATCAGCATCTCCAATTTAAGTTTATTCATTTGAATGCCGGCAACTGCACCAAACTGGCGGGGTTCCTTTAAAAGTGGTGCCATGGAGTGCGTTGGGTTTCCTATAGAGCGCAACATGTCACGTACAAAATGTTATGCTCCAATGCAACAAATGTAATTCTTCTGATCTCACTATTATTTTGGATTATGCTATCCAACCGCTCTAATGAGAGTGCAAAGAGCAGGGAGCAGAGGGAGCACCCCTGTTTGCTGCCTTTCAATGCAAATGGTTTCGATAGTAGCGCATTGGTGCAGATTCTGGCCTTCGGGTTTTTATAACAAGCCTGAATCGTTTGTATACATCTGGCTCCCATCCCCATCCATCTTTGACAGAGTGTACAAGAGAAAATGCCAGTCCACTCTACCCGTTCGGCATCTAGTTATAGTGATGCAGGGGTCTTTTTCTGTGTTTTTCTAATTAGATGTATAACTCAGTGAATATTGTCAATGGTTTTCCTGTGTATAATGAACCCGGACTGGTCAGCATCCAAAGCTTGCGGCATATATGTTTCTTTGTAGTTTGCTAGCATTTTTGCATACATCTTGGTGTCGAAGTTCATCAAGGCATTTCGGCAGTATGTTCCACAGTCCTTCAGATCTTTACCTTGTTTTGGTAATACTATAATTCTGGACTAGTACATAGATGCAAAATGGAACCCGGTGTGGCAAACTAATTAAAAAGTCTAGCTCATGCTAAAATATTAAAATAGTCAATGCAGGTATTACCCAGTGCAGAGGCCACTGATGAAAAATTGTTTGTAGACAATAAGGCTTGATTTGTTTCATAAGTTTACTTACGTAGGCACAAGAGGCCTTTACCTGCAAAACATGCTTTTTTATGTTCAGCCCAGAGTCGAGGAGGACCCCTATGGTTTTCACAGAGCGGCTAACCTGAATGGAACAATTGTCGATTTTAAAATGACTATTTTGTGTCCACTTTTTTTTTTCAACCGTTGGTCTGAGCCTATAAGCATAAGCTCGGTTTTGTCGTTGTTGAGGGCAAGTGAACTAACGATCATCCAATTTTGGATAAGGTTGTATTAATTGTACTAGTGTCCAGCTCATGGTTCATCGTTAACTCAGATCTGCTGGGTGTCGTCGGCATAGTTAGTATACTTAATGCTGATACCATCCAGCAGGTCAAAGAGTGGCCGTGTGTATACGTTAAAAAGTGTGGCCAAAAGACATGCGTCTGGGGGATGCCACATGACAAAAGCTCGGGTGGGGCCTGAAATTCCCCAATAGCAACCCTAGCTGATCTGGTATCCAAGAAAGATGCCATCCATGCAACTGTATGGTCTGAGCAATTTGGAATCTTGTACAACCTCTTGAGCAGCAATGAATGATCGACTAAGTCAAATGCTGCCGAGAGGTCCAACAGCATAAGCAAGGCAACCCGGCCGCCATCCACAATCGGCCAGGTTGTCTCAGGTTAAGCACTGTGGCTTCACTGTCATGCATGAAAGGGAAACCTGACTGATGCACACCCTATAAACAATGCTCGTTAATGTATCGCCCTATGAAGAACCTTCAATAAGAATGGAACGGTAGTAATAGGGCTGTTTCTTTTTTCAGTATTGGTGTGATCCATACTTCCTTTGAACACTGTGGGACTTCAAGTGGTAAAGGAGGAATTAATGATGTCATTAATCAAAGGCGCAAGACAATGAATAGTCTCCTTAATAATAGTGGCAGGACAGGCATCTCCTGCATAGACGGTAGGCTTTAGTCCATTAACAATATCAGTAAGTTTATCTTGGCCCGAGGGGTGGATCAATTGTTCCAAGTAATACGCTGTATGTTTGCAGCAGAGTTGTGCCACCATTCTTTTACTCACTTTGTTGGATTGTTCCTAGTATTTCTGCTTTAGCTCAAGAAAGGTCTTTTCTGCTGTTTTAGCATAAACTAAATTCAATTGGCCTCTCACTGCTGTTAATCTGTAGGGACCAGTCATGTAGGATTAACCTTACGAGTTGCTCCAGAGATTTTACCTCACCTTTGTCTGGAGCATCTCAGTTATCTTTCTCAAGGCATTTTTCCTATTGCCCATAAAGGAGATAACCACTCTTCAAAGTACTGCCTTGAGTGCATCCCTGCTAGCCTGAGCGGTGTGGAAAGGATTGTTATATTAAAGAAACCCAGTGATTGTGCCAGTTCTTTATTTTAAATTACAGGGTCTTTTGTCACTTCTGAGTTGAAGCTCCAAGCTGCGGTATTAGGAGGTCTTTTTTGCTAGTGGATAGTGAGCAATACTGGATGTGTGATCATAAATTGTGATTGGATGGATAGTCGAGTCGACTTTGCTGCGGGTCTATGTTATGCTTGCAAATATCCCGTCTATTCTTGTTTAACAGTGGTGCACATTGAAATAGAACGAGAAATTGGAGACCTCCTTATGATGCAACCACCACATATCAGTCAAACCCAACTGTTTGAACGTGGATTTGAGATTCTTTGCCATTGCTCTTGTGGTGGCATAGGATTGAGATCTACCAAAAATTGGGGATCACACCAAATTAAAATGGCATAATAAGATATCACCCTGTGCAAATACGGTAAATATTTCTAATCAAGTCACAAGAAACTTACCTTATCTCCCATTAGATAGTGTTGCCATTGTGAAAGTTGCACTGTTAAGGTCATCTTGAGTATCAGAAATCTGCCTTCAGTGTCACACAAGTAGTTCCCAACGCGATTCAAAGTCTTTATGAAATTCCAAGCAACACCCGTTACTTTTTTTGTGACTGATGCAGGTCAGCTCTAGGAATGAAGCTTGTGTTTTCAGCTTACTCTGGTCCTGTTTTCAACATGAGTTTCTTGGTGGCCTTTTATGGCTGGGTGCAGTGGTACGTCATTATTCCATACTTTAATGAGAGTCTCACTACCATATGCGTTTATCGAGTTGAGCTGTGTTTGTTGTACTTGTTTGTGCCGTTTTGGGGGCCCCTCTTCATTACCCTCTTTCTCATACCCCAACCTGTAACAGTTTGGGATTTTTGGGGCCCATATTGCATCCTCAGAAAGTAGGTCCACCCGTGTGAGAGCTTAGTGTCTCTCCCTGCATATTCCTGTGTGGCGGCTGACGGGCAATCTTGTGGCCTCGGTCATTTAATTCTACCAACGACGCATTTAGAACTGCAAAACATTTGTTGTGCTAAACAGGACACTATTGGTGTCAATAGAGAATTACCCCTAGCAACAGATAGCACAATCTCACCCTATATAGTACAAAACAATTTAGAAGATATGTAACACTTACAACAGTGAAGAGATGTAATGGCGTAACCGCACTTAGTTCTTTAATATATGTAAGAATATATGGCTCCATGGCATCTGTTGTGGCGTAGAGCAACCTGTGAGAAACAGAGTGCCCTTCAGTGTTCTAACCAAGAGACAGCTAGTTTATGGCCATCCAAGACTTGCTCCTATTTCCTTCACTCATCAGTTTTGAGGTTATGGGACCATTCCTGGACATTCTGGTTGGTCATCTTTTCCTCGTTGAGTTTTTCCCTAGGTGTGATCGTTACCCAAGCCCTTGTTTGATTTTGCGTATCAGTGGTTTTAAATCCCTCTTCTACGTTTTACAGACTGGTTCACCCATTTAGAGTGCAGTGGCACCTTCCCTGGACATGTTTTTCATGTATAATTTGCTGTTTATCATGAATTGCATACCTACAGGGCATAGCCATCTGCAGCAAATTTGTCTCCTTCGCAGTTCCTCTTCTATGTTACTGAATGCTTTCCCCTTATTCAGAGTGGCTTGAGCCAGGTCTTTGAGGACCTGGAGTTTGGATTCTGCATTGTGGATGGGGGATTGATTGTGTGCCTCTCTCGTAGCTAGTTTAAACAATGTCCCTTGGTCTAGTACTAGGTTATTGAGGAGGACTACCGACACAGTGGGTATTTTCAGTGGTGATGTCCTGTGGATTCATCAGTCTGGGTATTTGTCCAAACAAGGCTTGAGTACTACCAACTATGACCTCTACTTCCGCCCCTTCTTTTAGTTATTTTATGCATAGGTTGTTTCTCCTAGATGTCCTAGAAGGATTTCCCGGCCCTCGCACTTAATTTCCAGGTCTTGTGCCAGAGAGTGCAGCAAGTTTGGTTTCATGTTCTACTCGCATGTTGCAGAGTTCCTCGATTGAGTCTTCATTCTGTGAGTCTTTCCCCTTGGGGTGTCACCTCAGGGATGCAGTGATCTTGTCTTGGAAGGGCTGCATACATTGCTGGAGGTCTTCCTTTGCGATTGCCATCTTTTAATGCGTTTGTTTCTCAGCCCTGGGTGGTTTGTGCTTTTAAGGCCTGTCGTTGGTTGAATGATGCCTCAAGACCTGCCCAGCACCCTCTGGATACTTAAATTGCACCTCAAGACCTGCCCAGCACCCTCTGGATACTTCTCTTTTCATGTGGCACAGTGAATTGTGCGGGTGGTGCACTGTGGCAAGAGGGTCACCAGGCTTGGCGCCAATGTCACTGGAGTGAGCGTTTTTTGCAGAGTACTGGGACCTCTTACATCTACGTACCACACTGTACATATCCCCTTACCTCTAGTCCAAATGGGGAGGCTTATATCACTGTTACTCACAATGTTCTACTGGCACAATCCGACCACCTCAACCATGCCCCTGTACTACACGCATCCCAGATTTTGCACTTACCACCTTTAACTTTACTTGGGGCATGTGTTCTGGCTAGCACTGTTCTGTGGTGTCTCTGACCTTTGCAATGAGTCCCACTGGGTCCCTCCTCTCTTGCTCGTTAAAGGGCTTTTTTCTGTGACTCCACATCCACGCTACAAGGTCCCCAGTGAGTCCGCAAATGGGTCAACGCTCATCACCATCTGTTCTTAACCAACATTCTTCTCGAGCCCACGCCCCTTTGCAGCCAGGCTCATCTTATCCCTAACAAACTAGTTTGCGTCCTTATAATCTAAATGTTTGCATTACAGATAACCAGATCACTCATAGGAACAAGAAAATAAAAACAAAATCACATTTCTTTTTAAAACTCCACATCATAAACCCCGCGCTCCCCACAATTTCCCATGGTATGTGCAATTTCACATGAGCAGCGCATTGCTGAGTGGGAGGACGGCAAAGACAACAAAGTTGCATATTAAGAAATGTATATGCCCCAAAAAGATGCCTTTCTGCCACACAGTTGTCCGAACGTTCATGGTCAGCCTGAGAGCCTAGAGGTCTTTCCACCTGCTAAGAGCTTCTGGGCAAAGGTTAGATGGGAAACAGGAGTATGCAGCTGTCCCTGAACTCAATAACACTTCTTGATCGTCACTGTCTTCAAGGTTCCTTTGCTGAGATCCGGGAATATCATTGGCACAATAACTGATCCCGTTCCCTGTGATTCTCCTCACACCCCTTTGATGGGTTGAAGGCCTTCCCCAGTGGTATTTAATTTATTTATTTTGATAGGTTAGTCAGACACTTCTACCAGAAGTGCAGTACACAGGACAAAACTTCAAATAGCAAAGATATTATGAGGGATGAGCTGGGGCATCAAGGGGGTCAAGGATGGCCCTTCGGTGGAGCAGGTGATCTTGAGCCTCGTCTTGAATACTTCCATAGATTGCTTTGATGGCAGTTGGCAGGGCATTCTCATGATGAGGCACCAGTAGCGAGGAATAGAAGTGTCAGGTGGCACAGGGAGCTTGTGTGAAAGAGTGGTTGGTGAGAGTTGAAAAACCAGAGCATCCGATAGGGAGAGGAGAGGGCTAGCTACATTCCGCAAGGTAGGTGGGCAGGGTCGATGGTTGATATCAAGATAAAGAGCAGACACCTGAGGGAACATTTTAGATTTGTGCGTCCCCAAAGGGTCAGTACTTCAGTGTGAGCAGACCCAGTGACCATATGTTTGCCGCTCAATTCATGTTTTCCAGCCTCTCTATTCTGTTCTCTACCTGCATAATGGAGGTTGTTGCACAATGTTTGAATTCAGTGCATTTTTATTTTGGCCTGCACATTGCTCACGTTAGACGCCGTGGAGTCCTCAATGTCCTTGAGATTAAGCTCAACACCTGAAAGTTACATGTCCATTTTGCACAACTTGGCACTACATGGCAATGACTGCCTTATTCACTTAAACAATCATCTGATGTGTGTCCTTCAATGCCTTTGGGTGTTCTTGCCAGGTCATCAACTGAAGTGAGCTTGCTCTCTTCACCCTAATTTTCTTCTTTGGCGACATGATGTGGGCCACGCCTAGAAATTCAGTACTTGATTGGGGGCCTCCAGATTCCCTTTTTTCGTCCCATCTTGCTCTTACAAACTTGGTGATCAGCCTTCAATAACTGAGTTGTCTTCACAGACTTTCATTTGGAATAGTATAACAACGGGCAGTCGCTTCCAGGCGATGTTGAAGGTTAGCTCAGACCATAACCAATCTTCAGCCAGCTGCGTCCAAAGTTGCTCACCCCTAATACACTTTACCAGGGAAAGCACTTCCAAGATGGATTTTAGCAGCCAGGAAACCCCAGCCAATTCCCCTCCAGCCCTATAGGCATCTTGCTAAAAGTGTTCTTTTAGGGAGCTGATCTACCTATGCAGCTGCATATCCAGTGCTGTAACTGCGCAGCCGCATGTTTAAAGCCAATGTGCCAGCTAGTCCACGGCTTGCAGGTTTCTGAGCCCCTTCTCAAAGATAAGACCGGCACTGCAACAGGACTATCTTGAAGCCTCTGTTCCATCTCTGCCCATTCAGAGAGAAAGCAAAGAAACCTGAGCAATGCGACTCCTTTGTGAATGGCAGTTGGTCCGTTGGGAGCACTGCGGGTGCCCTCTCTGTGGGTCTGCCGGCCACCACTGCTAAACTGCATCAGATCATCCGCTTCTGGCCACATCATGGAGAAGGAAAGGGCGCGGTCACTGTCCTGCGTGTTTGGCTCTGTACTCCTGCAGATTCAACTTGACTGCCTCAGGCCCCACCTTATCTAGGGCTTTCTAGTCTAGGGGACCTGGAGTACGGGATGGGCTGATAGTGCATGTTCAGGTGATCAGGTGATACATGGATAAGAAACCTCACTCACCACTGATAAAATAAATTCCAGCTTGTACAGTTTACTGAACCGAACAACAAAGTGTCACTGGACCACCAAGTTAAAATAAAAAATATATAAATCCATGGCAAGTGCCATTTGCCATCCACAAGAGCAGACCCCCCCTGTGCAATGTAGCAAAATAGATAATAACAAAAATATGGTTAATACACCAATCCTAATTTTCAATCACCATTAATCCCAGTTTGCTGGGTCCTCTTTCCAGTTTTACTTATTAAATAAAAGGTTTGGTGACAAAAAGCTATGCACCTTTCAATATGTCCTTGAAAATCCTCTGCTCATGTATGATCACCCAGGACTTGTGCCAGTGCAAAACCTCACTGGAACAATACATCTTTGCACAGGCACATTTTGCACTGGTGCACACGTTGCACAGCTCCAGTCAAAGTTTCTATTAAACATGCATAGGTGTTCATTGAGGTCACATAATGTGACCAAAGAAAACTAAGCCTAACACTAAAAAAACAAACATATTTGTGATTGACCGTTTGTATGAAGACTCATTGGGTCCATCTTTTCTGGAACATTTTCCATTCCTTCTCTCTCTCTGGCAGTCGCCCTCTCTTGTGTTGTGCGATCTCCTAATGCTCTACAATCCTATGCTCACTTCTCCACCACAGCACTTCATCCTCTGACCTTCCCCAGGTGGGAGCCATTTTCTCCCATTCTCTGCATTCCAGAGTTCCATCTTTATCTTTCTGAGGCTCCACTTCTGAGTCTCATTGGTCTTGCTTCATCTTTTTTCAAACCCCTTCATTACAGTCCTTTTGTTTCACCTGTTTCAATGATGAGCGACCACCTCATTATTCCATTCATAATCACAACGACCGCTCCAACAAAAAAGCAACAAGAAAAACGACCCATCATGATGAAAAGAAATTGGAGAACCATAAAAAACTCCAACCTAATCGAACTCCTAGAACTCAGCAAACCACAAGCATCAACCATTGAAGAAGCAGATCTAGACAAAAAGGTTGCCCTACTTACTCCTGGATTGCAACAACCCTAGACGACATCGCCAAAGAAAAGCCATTCATCCCATCACATACGAAAACCACAGCAAAGTGGTTCACCCCACTGCTCAACGCCATGAAAAGAAAAAAACGAAAACTAGAATCTGAATGGAGGACCAACAACACCTCAGCAAACAAATTGAAATTCCTACAACAGATCCGCTCATATAAAAAGGAAATACAAAAAGCGAAGAGGAAACATTACGACAACCGAATCTTCAGAGCACCAAACGCCCAGAAATTCAAAATCATAAACGAAATAAAAAACCCACCGGGCTGCAACAACACGCCAATTCCATCGATGAAACTCTGCGAGGACTTTGGAGACCACTTCAAAAACAAAATAACCTCCATCCAACACACCATTCAAAACAGACCAAGCGATCACAGCGCAAACCCCACTGACACCGACGAGGAACACGCAAACAAGCTACGAAACTTCCCAGAAATATCAGTTGAGGCTTTCGTCAAACTGGTAAACCAAAGCAACAAATCAGGCTCTCCTGAAGACCCCTGCCACCCGGACATATACAAAACAATTCTCAATCAAGGAACCCCCATGGAATACCAAAGGAACCTCCTCAACCTCTCAATCTAAACAGGTAAAGTACCACAGGTCTTCAAATCAGCCTACATCAAGCCGCTACTCAAAGACACAACAGGAAACGTAGAGGACTTATCTAACTATAGACCCATCTCCAACATACCTTACATAGCCAAACTGCTAGAAACGTACGTCTACCAAACAACCCAAGAATTCATAGAGGAGCATT
Source organism: Ambystoma mexicanum (assembly GCF_040938575.1). Classification (NCBI taxonomy): domain Eukaryota; kingdom Metazoa; phylum Chordata; class Amphibia; order Caudata; family Ambystomatidae; genus Ambystoma; species Ambystoma mexicanum. The sequence goes on along the minus strand of NC_090924.1, from coordinate 539,033,379 downwards.
GCCTACTAGACCAGGCACAAGTTGGTTTCAGACCCATGAGAGGAACAGAATCCGCTCTCCTTTCAATATGGGACGACCTAAAAACAAATGCAGACTCGGACAACAGTACCGCCCTGATTCTCCTTGATCTGTCTGCAGCTTTCGACACTGTCAACCACACCATCCTCATAGAGACTAGAAGGACTAGGCATAGCAGACACTGCCCTACTATGGATCAAATCCTTCCTAACAAACAGAACAGAAACAGTATGGATGAAACCTTTTAAATCCAAACCCAGAGAATCCACGTGCGGAGTACCACAAGGCTCATCCTTCTCCCCGCTGCTATTCAACATCTACATGTACCTACTAATCAAACTCATCAAAAAACACGGCCTCACATGCTACAACTACGCCGACGATACTTAAATAATCTTCAACATACAAGATACCAGAGAAGAAAACACCACACTAGAGAATTGCCTTTGTGACATATTCAACTGGATGAACCTCAACCATCTCAAAATCAACCCAGGCAAAACAGAGATAATGATCGTTTAAAAAAAGCGAGGAGACATAAACTACATCCCCTGGCCAAGAGAGCTCGGCACCACACCATAACCATCATCAACTGTAAAAAACCTAGGGGTCCTGATGGATAACAATCTCACTCTACCGAGTTTACTTGTGGCTCTAATCAAGAAATGTTTCTTCCTCCTGCGAGCAGCAAAAAGGATCCTACCGTTACTGTCATTCGCCAACAAAACACTTACCATCATCGCTCTGATCATGTCCAGAGTAGACTATGCCAACAGCCTATACCTGGGCATGCCCGAACGACTTCTAAAAAAACTGCAATGCATGCAAAATGCAGCAGCCAGACTCCTCCTCAAGCTACCCCGAAGAGAACACATCACACCCGCGCTAAAAATACTACACTGGCTACCACTAAAACAACGAATAAAGTTCAAGTCCATGTGCATGACGCACAGAGCAATACACAAACAAGGTGCAGAATTCCTAAGCCACAAACTACACCTACATCAACCGACAAGAACACTAAGATCAAGCACTGACTTACGCCTGGAACCAAAACCCTACAACAGAAAAAAACTCGGAGGATCCTCTTTCTCCCACCAGGCCCCCAAAACCTGGAATGACCTACCTAAGAATATACGGAACACAACAAACCACCTAGCATTCAGGAAACTCCTCAAATCATGGCTCTTCACAGGGTAACCACAACGGAGACGTACCGGAATGCACAGACATTAAAACAACGATGAAAATAACTCCTCTCCCGGCCGCTCTCAATCTGGACAAACACTCAAACCAAAGAACTAACCACCAGACAGAGCATAAGATATCATGGAAAATAGCCACAAAAGGAAGGCTCCAGAGACTGAACACATACTTAGACACAGACGAAAGCCCTCAAGTGACTCGCCCACTCGCACGTAACGGACGCACCATATCCAGACCGGCAGACGCATTTAGATAGAATTGAGAATATTAGCATGGCCACACTTGGATGGAGTTGTGGACATTGGCCTGCATCGCATCTAGAGGGGACTCTGAATGTTAGCATGCCCGCCCTTAGATGGAGTTGCGAATGTTAACATGTCTACATTTGGACAGAATTGAGAAGGTCAGCCTGTATCGCATCTAGGTAGGACCATGAGTGTTGGCATGCCCGCACCTAGGTGAAAGCTGAATGCCAACATGCCCACACCTAGATAGATTTGCGAAATATAAGCATGCGTTGCACCTAGATAGGACTTCAAGCGTTAGCATGCCTGCACCTATGCGAAACCTGAAGACTAGCACAGGCCACACCTAGAATTGTGGACACTGGCCTACGTCGCATCTAGATGGGACTGATTGAAGGATAGCAAGCCCGTGCCTAGATGAAACTTGAATGTTGGCGTGTACCACACTTGAATTGTGAACACCAGCCTGCGCAGTATCCAGATGGGGTTGCGAATGATAGCATGCCCACACCTGGACAGATCTCTGGACGCTAGCTTGCGCCGCCTCTGGACGGGACTGTGAATGTTGGCTTGCCCACACCCAGATAGAATTCTGGACATTGGCCCACGCCACATCCAGATAGAGTTGTGCAGGTCAACTGGTGCCACACTGGGACAGAACTGCAAAGGCTAGCATGCCAAATGTCAGCTAACCCACTAACCAATATAAGCTCAAACTCTGCATACTTATCTCACTCAAACTCACACAACCATCTCTCGCACAACAAGCCGCATGCACTTCACAACACTGCAACAACACATAAGCCGGACCAACAGCACACGTGGCCTATCACAGACCCGATACCCGCACCAAAGCTCAGCATCTGGTGTATACTGAGTTGAAGCTGCCAACAAAACACCACTCCTCTCACTATCCTACTCCCTTCTTCACCTTACTAACCCACCCCACCCCACCTCATCATTTACAGATCCGCCAGAGCGCCTGGGGACCAATTCCGTTGGTGACGGTCCGCGGTACAAATACCTTTAACATTTAACATTTAACCTCCTCATTGCCCGAGTTCCCTCTGTGTTTTCTTTCCATCGTAGGTTCTCTCTTCGGCACTTCACCCCCTGCCTTTCTCCCTCCCTCTCCACTACTAAACGCTGCTTTCTTCTCTTTTTGTTCACTCTGTGTAATACATTTCGTTAACCACTAAGGACATGAAGGATTAGAGAGACTTTGATGGAGGGCACAGGGTGAACCTCTCCCATATGCCACACCAGTGTAGGCGGTAGGGCTTGCTTGCTACAACTGGCGCAAATTGGGGTAGGTTAGACATTTTCCAGGGCTGCTAATGGTTCCCAGACCAGCCTTGAGGATTGGCAGTTTAACATTATGCATGTGAGGTCCGTTTAGACTGCTTCTACAGTGGGGGCACGGGCAGTTCGAGTTTGGATAATGCTGGAGACTATGATGGGCCCAGGGATAATGGCAAAATCTCACGTCTGCCAGCAAATAACGCCACTGGCGGCATTATGTATTTAGTTTTTCTTCACAGGGGCTATACACCTGCATCCCTCTACTGCCCCTTATCCCATCCACTGCCCTCCCACCTCCCCCCTCCATTGAAATCCCTACATAATATATATATATATATATATATATATGTATATATATATATATATATATATATATATATATATATATATATTTTGAACGGGAATGCAGACAATAGCGTTTTTGTTGACAGAATTCAAATACCAGAACATTGACATGTGAAATAGCAAGAAGGGCAGAGATCAGCTACTTTTGGAAATAAAATTGATTTGTTATATTATTATTTTATCTGGCAACACTTAAATCCTATTTGGTATACTTTTTGCCATTAATTGAAATGTATACAATTATTTTTTTTTAAACGTTTAGAAAAATGATGCAGTCCGGGATCCTCAGTGAAAATAGACGTTGCCTTTTTGAAACAAAAATCAGACTGAGAAAAGAAATTAAAATGCTTAAACAATCTGCGTAATGAAATATGTTTATTAAACAAAAAAAAACATGCTACAAAACCATAGTCAACATGAAAAAGTCACTAACAGCACATGGAGCAGTGACTGAACTAAAACAAGAGCAGGTGCAACTATCAGTAGATGGCTTAGAGGATGTGACGGAATACGGGTCAAGATTTTTTAAATATGCCAGCTACATGCTCCTAGAGAGAATTCCTACATTTAGGAATGACTCAAGTTTGATTCAAAGCCTGGGATTCATTCCGGATTGCAACGCATACACTTGCCTGGTTTTGTCAGCCATTGTGCACCCAAAAACAAACGAGGAATGACTGAAAAAGGGCTTGAAAGCAAAGCTTACCAGCCTTGGCCAAAGCGGCAGGGATTGCATACGCTGGTCCGATGCCCATGACATCAGGAGGGACGCCAACCACTGCATAGGATCTCAGCACTCCGAGGACCGGAAGCCCCATTTGAGCAGCTTTTGAGCGCTTGGCCAGCAGAACGGCAGCTGCCCCATCACTGACTTGGCTGGAGTTACCTGCAGTTACAAAGTGCCCACATGATTAGGTGTTGATAAAGCAGCATTATCTGGCTGCTTCCTGAGTGTCACATACTTTGGTCTAGATGCTGCAACCTTACATTCCCCCATTTTGTGCAAAGAAGTGAATAGGGCGTAATGAATTAGGAAACCTATTACTGTAACACAGAAGAAAACTACTGCAAAAGGCATGTGGTTCACCTGGACCTTTCAGTGGCAAGATGCCCAATTTACTGGATAATGCTAAACTAGACAACTAATCCATGTCTGTAGAGATGTAAACATCATATCAGTAACAGCCCACAGAGTGAGGATGAAGCCCAACGTCTTTCTGAAGGCACCCAGGAGCATACATGGCAGGATCTATGCGTTTACTGCAAATAGAAAATACTGAAGATGAAACTGTTAATTTTTATCCCCGCACATTTCAGCGCAATTATATGCGGGGGAGACCCCCGCAGAACCCCATACTTGCTGCGCATTATATATTACCCTAACCCACCTCCCCACATATGATTGCATTGACATTCAAGGTAAATCATCGACATTTTCTGCTGCACAATAATGGGGTGATACCGGCTTAGCAACCTACCCGCAGTTGTGCTGCCGTCTTCTTTGAACGCAGGCTTGAGTTTTGCCAGGCCTTCCAGAGTGGTGCTTGCCCGGATTCCTTCATCTTGGGCCACGGTTATAGTTTTCGCGTTACCCTGATCATCTAGGACTGTAGTGATAACTGGATGAATTTCATTTTTGAAATTTCCAATTCGCTGGGCTTTGGCTGCTCTGGTGATGTGAAAAATAAAATAGCATTAATAGTACCAAAAATAACAATAACAGAACAAGGTGGACCACAAGGTAATTTCTGGACATATTCTGCCCAAGATCATTCAAGTTCATTCAAATCGCTTTCGACCTTTAGGCCTTTTGTGCCATGAAAAGAACCATAATGCAATATTAATCCAACTAGGATAGAAGAAAATAGGAAAGGTTAGAAAAAAAAATAAAAGGGCAAGATGACGAGAGGAGGCTGTGCCTTTTACAGTGATTTCGACAAATTCAAAAAGGGGAAGATGGGCCAGAGAGGAGGATGTGCCTTTTACAGCGATTTTGACAAATTATCACACATTTTTAAAAACCTGAAATAGAGGATCTGTCCCCTATAATTTATCATCTATATTTCTCCTAGGCCATCTGCATTTATGTGTGGTAGTAGCGACATTTTAAAGAAGATACAACGCAGTGAAGCCCAAGACACTGGTGCTGGTTGCTTCTTACCTCCCCACAATCAAGATGGTGTCACCTGGGGAAGGACCTCGGGTGGCTCATTTGCAGCCACTTGATTGGCTGAGCGCCCTTCCCCGGATGTGAATGAGTTTCCGCCTTTCCGCTACAATAACGGCAACAATCAGACTGCCATTATTTCCAGAGTGTTAGAGTCGAGGCAAGGGGTAGAACACCAAGCACATTTTTAAATGTAGAGATATGACAAATTGATGCTTAAATCCGGCAAGGTCTTTATTTCTTCTACAACCTCATTTACATATAGAGAAAACAGCATTCGGACCAAGACATAACTCTGTCGGACACGTTTCGCAACCGGGAATGGATTTGTATTTTGACTGCCTAAGCTCCACCTCACAATGGCAATATTATTACAGTATAAATGGATTATAGCTTCTATGGTGGGTCTACGTATGTTCATCTCAATTAGTTGACTAAAGTTATTTTCTCTGTCCCCCGTCGAATGAGGTCTTAAGGTCGCCAAACAGCAAATACAGTACTTCCTTTCTTAGCAGAACATCTTAGTTAATCAGAAGACTCAACCAAAAGGCCTGATCTACTGTACTGACTCCCCTGTGGAAGCCTGCTAGAAAATTACTAATTCCATCTGTCCATTCTACTCAGGTCTCGAGCCAAGCTAGTAACACTTCACCATATATTTTCCGATGTTGTCCAAGACGGAAACTGGGCGTACATTTCCTGGTAGTACCCACCTGCCCTTTTTAGATGTCGATATTATTTCTGCCTTCTGCCAGCACCCCAGGACTTTTTGCCCAGATGTTGAGCATATTAAAAAGACAGACTAGGTACGATACAGAATTACCGGCTCTAGTTTTGAACAATCCCACTGGGTTCTTGTCTGGGCCAGGCGCTTGACCAATAGGTTTGACTGGTTAAGGCAATTTTCTCCCCGGCATGATTACCAGATTTTGCCAGTGTCTAGATTCGCAAGTAGGTTTGCCAGACCTTTTGATTAAAAAGCGAAAGGAGCTCCATCTTCCTCATCTAATTCTGTCAAATGATTGAACCAGACCTGCTTCCGTGACTGTTTGTCCAAAGGGGTTCTTCATTTGTGCCAGACTTCACAATCTGCCAGAATGGCTTGCTGTCTTTTGAACGATAGACAGTTGATCGAGCTTCCCATCTCACCTCCACATAGACATCATTTATTGCTTATTTAATATCTTATATTCCTTCCTCTCCATTATTATTTTGTCTGTGCTTTTATGTGTTGGTTCTGGTTAAAATGACAGCAGTTCTTTTTTTTGGGCTTACATTCCCCATCATAGCTCTGGTTCTTTTCCACTTATCTTCTAACAGTTTTGCTAGTTTTAGTCACATACGTTCAAATAGCAGGATCAATTTCCCTGGGTGAATCCCAAACCCGCATGTTGTCATTTCCCGCTGGCCCCAGTACACGTATCTGGGATTGGAATTAAATCCTGAAGCACTCTGGAGATTATGGATTATAAAACTGGAATCATCCCATTTTAAGCTCCTTTAATTGCTCATGCACTTAAAGAAAAGGCTATCCTCGCCCCGATTATGCTTACTATATTTCTCTAGGCCCCAGATTAAAGAAAGCATTAGTAAATAATGGTCATATTCACTTCCCAATGTTACTTCTGTTTGTTTGATTTTATTTCCCATTCCTGCAGGCTTAATAAAATGTAATCGATATGGCTAAATTTAGTACCACAGGAAAATATTAGGACTGGTGGGCCATTTCCCCTAACTCTGCCATTACAGGACCGGACTCTATTTTTAAAAAGTATCTAAATTGTCTGTAGGGCATATTTATATGGACATTCAGATTCTGGTGGGTAGAGTGGGATGTGTCCCATATCTTCTAGTATCTCACTCCTTTTAGGGAGTGGTTCAAATTGAAGGATAAAATCGCCCACTAATATAAGAATCAGATTCGATTTTTCCATAGTCAAGAGAGTCCCTTTTTTCCACCAGAGTCGAGAACCTAACGGATGGCTGTAAACGTTCACCCATGGGAAATGATCTCCATGGGTCATCTCCACAATTAAGGCCTGTATATGTAGGGTCCCTGTTTCTAAGATAGTAACTACAGAAGTCCAACCAGTACTAACAACCATTTTTAGTCTCCCACATGGATGTCCTCTGTTTGTCAATCAAACAGCCAGGGTGTATTTGTTGGCATACCCCTCGATAGAAATGGTTTCCTAAAAACAGATAACATCAATATTCTTGTTCAAATTGAACCACAATTCGGTTCCAACGCAATTAGAGCTCTTGCAATTAGGCTCCATTGCGTGCTGGATGACCTTTGTCTTAGTGAGAGGCCCTCTCCTTTGGCTGGGGACGACTGTCTTTTTCACCCCCTACGCTGTCCCCATGGACAAGCATGGCAGGAGGTGGAGAGCTGGGGGATGCATGGGGAACAGTATAAAACATAAAAAATCAGGTTCCCTCTCCATTCACCTCTCAGCAACTCAAACATGCAATACAAAGTACAACATATGTGATGTCATAGCAGTTAATTACGAATACCATAATCTGACATAAGGTCACTGCAAAAGGATGCAGTATTCAGAAAGGGAAATCATGGTCAATAACTTCTGATGAAAACCAAACACCACAAATCAATAAAGTAACAAGACAGAAGCAGTGTGGAGGACTGCCTCTTCACACGGCAAATGTGCTTTGTCTCTGTTGTCAAGGGAGCAATGATTAAAGAAATGTGAGGTAGCACAAGTAACTACCCTGATGCGTGAAAAGAGCAAGTGAAGCTACTGTTGCTCTCACGGAGTAGACACCAATGCCTTTCAGCAGGAAGACCCGATTTGAGAAGCATTTAGAAATGATGGAGGCTAACCGACAGCCTGACCAAATTGGGTATTCTCTTCTGATCCAAGTGAAACCTTCAGAGCGCCTCTAATATCCAAGTATCCCTTCCTTTCTAGAGGCCAGGGGCCTAGGAAAGAAGGTAGGCGACTGAACTACAAGTTGATGAGGAAATCTGAGATTATGGATATACATGTTCCTATATAGGAGCTTGCCTTTTTGAAAATCAACCAAGTCAAACACTCTGTGCCCTGAGAGCAATGATTTGATCTGCCATGAAGTGACCAGCATGAAAAGAACTTTAAGATGCTGAGCTAGTTCTTTTACAAAGGTGCATGCAGTCTATGTTGGGAATTCTATGCCAGTGGAGGTCCGAATGAATGAGACCCATTTGCCATTTTATGAAACATAAAAAATTATGGCTTTTCTGATTTCTTTTGTAGTTTCGAGTCTTTGCTCCGTTTATATAATGTGATTTGTACTTCTGTACATTTAATTGCCTTCGGTTTAATTGCTTCTCTTTGTAATTTGTTAGTGCTCTCCTTTCAAGCGTTTCCAGTAATAAAATAAATATCACAACAGCTGTTTTTTTCTTAAAGGAAAAAATGAATTTCAGAGTATTCCCCCAGTCACTGTATAATTTGACTACACCATTCTAGAAGTTCCAAGGATATCCTAATCTGAACATATATTCACCCCCAAAGGAGCATTTATGTATTTATTGTTCTTGTTTTGTAAAGCACCAAACCTCAATATAATTGCTTTGTATAGCCCCAGCCGGAAAAGTGGAAACAGAAGGGGAGGGAGTCTGAACCTTTGAAGCCTTGGGGCATTCTGGAACATGTAAGTACAAGGTAAAGTGGAAGGTTGGTATAGCCAGAGTCAAGAAACACACTGTTCGGGATAACAAGTATGAACAAAACATATGGCCTAATTATGAGGTTGCCGATATTACCATTACCGCCGCCTGACATCCCGGTGCTACCGGGATATCACTAGCGGAGGTACGGTATGTTCCCATTCTTATTGAGTCCCAAAGGAAACAGAGGCTTATAGTGGAACTATAGAGTGTATGAATGGAACTTCAACTAGCAGCAGACCAGGGGTAGATGCATTGTAGAAGAGTAGTATGCACCTCAACATGGTGAAGCGCTTTCCAGGTAACGTTTTGAATTTGAGAGGCAAAGGAGAACATGCTATTGAAGGGGATGTCTATAATTTTAGCAGCTGGTAATGTCAGAGCAATGCCCTTGCTCGTGTGCCAAAAAAAAAGCAGTGTAGAGGGAAAATGGATCACCCAAGGAAGAGCTCTATTTTTTGAGTGCCGAGGCATAAACAACTATCAATCATTCAGTCATTAGTGCAATAAAATCAAGCTCTTATAGAAGCTCCATCTTGTGTTGGATCACGCAGATGGAATGCAATTAAGGGGTCATTGCATCCGTCAAGAAGAATGCTGAGTAGGGGGTATTCATATCAGCCAGCAATTTAAGATAAGTTTTAAAAGGACATTGCAAGAGCACAGAACCTTGGGGAACATCACAGCTCAAGGCAGAGTGTTTGCAGAGGGATGAAACTGACTTCACCTGCAGCTCACTATCTTGGAGTAAGTAGGCAATCCAATGGAGGTCTTGACCCATACTGTGGCGCAAAGCCTTGACAGTTAAAAAGGTGGTGAGACTCATGGTATCAAGTGCCTTGATATGACAAGGAGACTTATGTTGTTGTCCGATGGGCCCAGGAGTCAACCCAGATGAACAGTAGAGCAGTTTTAGGTCTTCTAAAGGGTCGGATACCAGAGATTGATGGCCATGCAGCAACCCATTTGACTCACTGTAGCCCAGCAGCTATTAAGTGACCATCTTCTAAATGATTTTACATAAAAAGAGTGTAAGCAATTGATCTGTAATTGGCTAGAATCATAGGATCACCAGAGTGCCTGGAGATGAATTTGATCGTTTGGTGCATGCCCCTGTGGAGTGCATAGTACAGTTTCAATTCGGTGCAACCACCATGAAGTAGGTACTCCTAACTGTCTTGTCTACCTCTCCTTGCTCTAGGGCCCTTCCTTTTGTGGTATAGGAGACGACCAATGATATCATAATTGGACATTTGTCATTAAAAGTTTCCATTTAGAGTGTTGTGGTCATGTTAAGCTGTAACACCTGAAAGCCTCTAGAGAAAATGTATTTTGTTTGTAGCGTGTTTTACATGAGCTCTTATTATACAAAAAAGGTAGCAGGCTCCCTTCTCTAAGAAGAAACATTGCATGATAACGCTTTCTGTGTTTTTTCCCCCACTTTGAGAGTCCGCAGCCATCGCTTTTTGCTCACTGTACTTTTCACAAAGGAGGAATAACCATTTGCATATTAGTCTTTGTACCGCTCACAAGGGCAGTCCAGCACCAAAAGGCCAGGCAAACCTCCTTTGAAGAAGAGCAGTGGTCTTTACATGCTTTAGAGTCGACAAGGATGTAGGTGGGCCCGAAGCAGTCGACGAGAAACTGACAGTGATGCTGGAGTGATCCTCGTTGACAAGGAGGTCCGTAGCAGTGACTTCATCGACGAGGCGGTTGTCGATGGAGTTGCTGTCGAGATCTTATTCAGTGAGGCAGTAGTAGGTATAAGTAGCTGTGTATGTGGCAGTCGAGAGGCCCATGGACGAGTGGTGAGATGCTTCCTTATGTGTCATACTCGTGGACGAGGCCGTCGACCAGCTGTGTACTTTCTTAGTCGATGGGACTTCTGGAGCCCTGGGGAAGGGTTTCTTACCTGGAGCATGGGTCAGTCCAGTACCTTTTACCCTTTTAGCCCCTCGAGAGGGGGTCTCTCCAGATTTTGATCTCTTATGGGTCCCTGATCATTCCTCCTGGTCGGAAGAGATGACAATGCTTTTCAAAGCCCCACCTCCGAGGCAGGCTATTCACCCTCATTCAGGCCAAGGGTCTTTGCATTGGACCACTGGCATATCTCCCAGTCCTCCACAATGTGTTGGGGGTCTTCATGTTTGTCCCTCTCAAACGCATTTTGAGGCAACAAGAAGCAAAGGCGCAGAAAAGAGACTTTTGGGGTTTTCCCTCTGATTCACTGTCTGTTGCAGTCCAAAAGTAGGACCGTAACAGGAGGCTGAAAGTGTAAAGGCAGGGGAGGGCACTCTGCCCAACTTTGCTAGGATGACAAACTTCCTATAAGGACAAGCATGTGACTATGAAAGAAGTCATGCTGAAAAAGTATACGTACCACGTTAAATATTCATATCTGCAGTTCAAGCAACAAACACAGAACAAACTTTCAGTAAATAAACAGGTTTTCGGGGAACTTTGATAGTAATGAAGTAGTTGATTCAGTCATGTCTCAACCCACAAAAATCAAGGGTCCATTTCAATGAGAATTCTAGCTTCAAAAATGAATAAACCGTTTTGAAACAATGTACATTTTAACATTTTCTGCAATAAACGTCACTCTTCACATGGCTCTATCGCAATAGTGCTTTAAAAAAATACCAGAAAATAGTAGGTAACCATTCACCTTTGCTGAGAAGAAAACGCGAAGGCATCTTGCTTTTGACGGGTAACACCATACCTCTCTGCCACATTTTCTGAGGTTATTCTGCAAATGATACACTACCATTAGATCAAAGAAACATACACTACAGTATCTCAGTCGCCAATGGTCTGCATTATTGTACAAAGAGAACTTTTCATAGTCTGGAAGGGAAGTGCTCTCTCAATCCCAATTAGTACTGTGGAATCCCATACCTTTAGCTTTACCCAAAGAAGTGTATATACATTGATTGTTCCTGTCCTCTCTAATTCCATACTGCAGTGTTTTAGAGCAGTGTATGTTTTAAACCTTCCGAGAAAGACCATGCATTAGTGTTAAATCCTAATCATGTGGTGATGAAACAACCATTAACAAGGTTTTTTTTTTTTATGGTAGCCTCTTTATTGTTTTCGTGGCTAGTCTTTTTAGTTATATTCTTAAAACAAGAACAAAACAAATGTTCAGATAAAACAAGGTAGCACAGGGGATCACCATAATCTTAGCTTGACATAACTTGGTCAAAAACAGATCAACAACTGTGCATATGTAAAGAAGTGAAGAAAAATATTGAATAAAGCAAAGGAACAACTTTAAAACTTGTGCAGTTCTTTTCTGGTCTGTACAAACAATATGCTGTGATTATTTGTTAGGATAGAGCTGGGGGTGAACACAGTATTACTTCATAAAGTCCACCATTCCATAAGTTCAATGCTATAACATATTGTATTCAATTACTGTTTTTCTCAATACAAACAAACAGAACAATACATTTGGAAAAGCACAAAATTCAAACAATTATATTTGCTCATATAACCATGGTTAGAAAATCAGGATGTCAAGAGAGACTGGTCCGACGTCTATTAAAGAATGGAGGAAATTTAGTGTGGTCCTAAAAAGGTGGTCTGCAGTCAATTTCCCACAAGGATCACTGACGTTTCGATTGTTTACATTCACAATCTTCTTCTGGGGCCTTATATATGTAGGTCTCCCTTTCCTGGGAGCTTCCTGGAACCTCCTGTGGTTCCCGAGATCTGTGGAGATGGTAATTTGTAGGCTGTGCATAAGTGTCACAGTCTGGGCAAGCTGGAAATGAAGTTCAAACCTTAGCCTGGGAGTGTGGGTCCATTGAAGTGGCCCTGTGTCATATTTGGTTAGAATAAGGCTGGAGCAATTCCTCCGTGTGCAAGTTGTCCGGTGAGGAGTCGTTATTAAATACCCAAAGAAGTGGACAGTCTATGCTCTGGCTCAGGATGCGCCTGGATACATTCTAATTATTAAATACTATTCTCATGCTCTATCAGCAAGTACTAAGGAAAGAATCATTGCATCATATCCAAACCAGAATGTCTTGTGTACACTTTTTAGTAGGGTTAAGAATATTGGAGTGGTATATGTTGCGGATGAGAAAAGAGAAAGGAGAAACATGGGGGCAAGGAGGCATGAAAACACCCAGACACAGGATAGGGCCAAAACATCAAGCAAGTAGAGCAGGCCCAAAGCAACATTAAGTAATAAGGTTACATGATAAGATTAGAAGAGGTCACGGGGCAAGATCATCAGGAAATGGGTAGACCCCTATATCCCTGAGAACAAAGAAAGGAGGTGGCAGCAAGAAAAACAAGCACTGGCAAAGCCAACAGTCTAGGCTTTCGTTTAGTAGACATTTGCTAGGCAATAGTAGAAGGGTACTACTTGGCAATAGGACGGCAACAGCTGGAATATGGAGCAATTATGTAGGCATACGTTTTCAGTACCTGGCAAATGCGTATCTAATAACTCAAGCCAAAACTGTTGGCTTTGTCGTTGCTTGATTTCAGAGCATGGAAGAGATAAAATGAAGTGGCCGAACGCACACTTGGGTATTACATTGTTAATAAACCATTAGCCATTTACAGCTGCAATGAAGATATAAACTCTCAGCAGACTGCTTAGAAAAAACACAGGCAGGCTAAAGTTTGATGTTACCAATTGATGGAGGGAGCTCAAACAGATCCTGGGAAGATGAGCTTAGGGCAGAGAGGGACAGGGAGTGGGTGGGAACGGCCATAGGGATTAGCATGGCAATGGGCCGTCAATGGGTGGGTAAACAAACGCCCGCAAGCGGTGTGTCCCTCTTCACACGTCATCTTACTACCTGAACTCCAAAGCGAAAGTGTTGGCTAAAGCTGGCGCTTAAGAGCACAAACAAAAAACTTGGTAGGAAATGAGACGTAAGCAGTGCATCATAGTAGGAAGCCTTAAGGATGCTCTTGGTGCTTCTGCTACCAGAATTGCCAAATCGCACACCTGCAAGTATCAGCATTGACTTAAGTGCTGGTGTACACCTACCGAAATATCAAAATCCTTCCATTTGCTGCCCTTAAGCACCCCCAGCCCCAAATAAAGCGCATCTAAAACCAGGAAAAACACTTCACCGTTTACTGAAGAGCATCACTTACCCCATAGGAATAAGACAGTCTCTGGCGTTGGGAACATCCAACATGCGAGAACTCACATCTCCGGGTTTCCCCACGCTACGAAGGCTCATCGATTCCACTCTGAACAGAGAAAATGTACATGTCTTGGATGGACAGAAAGAATTTCAAAGGCAATTCACAAACAGTTAATACCCAAATGATGGTGAATGTGGTTATATCACTAAATTATAGTACTTCAGTGAAATTCCCACAAATAGACTCAAGGTTGCAATAAGGGCTGCAGTAAAGCATTATTCTGAGCTACATCACCTTCAGAGAAACCGGGAACAAGCAGCCGAGTCATGGCGTCTTATCAACACAGCCATTAACAAACAGCCTCCAAATTACACCGAACCACTCACAAATAGTTTACCTTATTAAGAGATCTAGGCAAAAAAAAGAATAAAATCATTTGGAGCACTCTCCATTTAACCCTAATCTAAGTAACTTGTGTTGAACCGCAAGGTTGGATCATTTCCTTTCTAGGCTCTTCTACAATTAAGTCCAATTGAAGACATTCTACGCAATGGACATCCTCCTTTTGCATTACCTGATACACATGTTGAAGCTCCCGATCACCAGACCATTATATTAACTATTCATTTTTTGTTAATAATTCTTTAATTTGATAATAGTTTTCTTTACCCTTTGCCCTGACCTTTTGTTTGTTGGTGAATTCAATTACAATCACTGTGTACATTAATGTGTTTGTGATAATGTATCATAATTACAATAGCCCAGAAGAAGACCGTGTGGTCGAAACACGTGTTGGCTTTTGCACATTGCATTGAGCAATGTATGCAAATTGAGATTGAATTAAGTGTATGCGCAGTGTGGTTGTAAAAAAAAGTTCTTATATCTAATCAATTGTTAGTCACCCTTAGCATATGATATGATAGGTTATTTATAACGCGCTTAATACCCAGAGGTTTCTAAGCGCGGACCCAGGGATCGAACCTGTGTTACTCCGTGTCGTCTTGTTTCCAAGTCGAGCATAGGGTCCATACATTCACCACCGCCCACAGCATTCACATTATAGTCAATATTTAGTGTACTCCTTTATCTACAGGTTTATTAGTGCCATCCTTTATAGAACACTGCCAAGCGCTCCGGGGGCCCAGTCTTCTGCCATACAAATCTTACTATTATACTAACACCTCTCAGCCCAACCCACCGAGCATCAAGGATATGCTTTTGCAGCTGCAAATACTAGAGGCAAACAAACAAGGGGCGTAGACCCACCCCTAATGCAGGAACCATGAAATCCATAAACTATCATGACTGCGAGACATCTCTGCATCACCTATCGCTGCTTATCAAGGTCACAGAAGCTGAAACACTAAATGCCCACTGAAAAGGTATTAATGACTCTGACAGTAGGGTGCTATTGTAGATGAAACCAGAGTAAAAAGGCAAGGTGGTGATCGGAACATTGCTAATACTGCAAGTGGCCCACGGGGCGACACCCTGAGGGCACTAGGAAAGGCAGTCTAACGTGCAAAGTGCATATTTAATGTCCTAAATTAAAGATGCATATTGCTGTGTCAAAGACTGCCAACCTGAGGCAGCTGTTCAGGAGCCACCTAAGGCTCGGGATCCATTTCGGCAGAAAAGATGGCCCTGCAATAGTAACAGGCCCTCATTTTATTTACATGGGTTCGTCAGCTAGTTCATTAGGCGCCAGATTAAGTGACTTAATGTACAATTGGAACATGCATATGGTGAACGTAAATACTTTTGGAGATATCTCCAGTTGTCCTATGTGGCGGAGGGGTTCCTCCTCTACAACTATCGATTATATTTTTTGCTCTTCATCATTGTTACCTGCTACAATTTTCTTAGATATTTAAGAATCAGTACTGAGTGATCATGCCTGCTTGTCCTTTCCCTACAACTTAACGCTGTGAAGGGTCAGAAAAGAGAGGCGTACACAAAGTTGTAATTTTCTCATTATCAGACTTGTTTTTATTAAACAGAAATGGATTGGATAAATGGCTCTCTATCCCGATCCTAAGGAGAGTGTCCCTGCGTAGGAAACTAACACTAAAGATCAGTCTTTGTTATGGCATTAAACCTATAAACTGCCCTTGTGTCCAAAACATCCTAATCTGGCCATCACACTAGAAATGAACAACTAAGGGTTCAAGGAAATGCCTCCGATCTATGGTTGGCAAAAAGTGTTCATCATCAAAAGTAAATAAGTAATCCCAACAGAAAAGTCTTTTCCAAAGAGAAAGCTTCGGATCCAGATGGCGATCCCCTTCCCCTGGATTTTTAGGCAGCATGACACCAGTGTCTCTTTCAAACAACAGCTTCTTCAAGTTCATGTAGGATGGCAAAGGTGCCTCTTTCAAACTAATTCCTTGGTTCATTAGATCAGCTTTAGAAAGTTTGTGTGCAAACAATACATTCCATAACATTCAACTCTTCCTTGGTTTCTTTGTACTGGATTCACAAAAGTTCTTATTACATGCAGCTCCTCCTTAGTGTCTTTGTACTGGAGTTACAATAATCCTTATTCAGATACAAAATTCCATACAAGGCATTATTTAACTTTTGCTTTTATTTTACTTTGGCAGCCTATCTGATGTGTTCATCATCAGGCAACTTCTTGTGACCTCCTTAGATTTCCTGGTATACTCCCTTGCTAGGTATCTTTATCACAAAAAGTCTTTGTACACCTTTGCAATTTCAAAATGCCCGGGGCCTCTCTGGATACATTTCCTTTTACAACTTAAGTGGAACCCTGGTATACTCCTGCCAGGAATCCTCAGAACCCATGTGATACTCTCCTGCCAGGTATCCTCCCACAGTTTTAAAGGTTGTGTTTAATAAAAAAAAAAGCCCGCTATACTTGGTTGTGAGGGCTTTCTTTATGGACTTCTTAGATCCCCTAGTATACTCCCCTGCCAGGTATCTTGCCACAATGTCTTATAACTCTCTATGCTTTTTGTGGATGGTCTGGTATACTCCCCTGCCAGGTATCTCCTGCCCTAATGTCAATTGCCTAGTGTATTCCTTTCACCAAGACTTATCAGTTATACTCTCCTTCAAGTATACCACAGTTGTATTATTTTGCTGAGTTTCCATTTGCTTGGTAACATAGCACTTGTTCCAAATGTCGCTACGCTGACATCTCAGACATAGTGACTTGTTCAAGTTTTGTCTTTGTACTTTATCTGGTTGGTATTCAAATGTTCTTAATTCATACACTTGTCTATATGCCTTACGGTATGCCACGGGGTACCCGATGGCTCTGGGCAGACTCACCAGTACTTTACAGCGTGACTGACCCGTGGCGGGTCTCTGCAATGAATCTTCCTCTCTAGGACAGCCTCTTGCACACTACAGACCTTCCTTCCAGCATTCCTTTCAGCTCTGCGCTCACGCACCGGCTTCTCCTGGGCGCCTGGACTGGAGAATGCGGCTTTCAGACATGAGTGTCTTCGGGAGCTCCTCTGCTGCTCCCGGTACTCCGGTGGTCCTCCAAAAAGGTGTGCTGTGCTTCTCCTTTCTTCTCGCCACACGGGTATGTGATTCTCGCGTTTGCGAGCAGCGGCATGGTCGTGCCTGTTCTCTTGACTTCCTCCTGGCCGGTGCTCTCCCGTTCTGCATTCCTTTCGACAGATGATGCCATTTTTAAATGTCCTGCGCATTTGTGATTTAATTTAGCCACTAGTCTGCACAGTCAGTTTTGGGTTTCTTTTAATCTGCATCAACTCCTTCCTCCTTTTCCTCCTCGTCTCAGTACTTGAGGATTTATGGGAGTTGAAGTCCATAGAGTTTATGGGATTTGTAAAACAATGTTGTTTAGGAGGCTTACTTAAAAAAACATCAGAAACAGGAGATGCTATGCGGGTGTTGTTTATGTTGTAGGTATGAATGGGATTTTGACTAGAATGACAATATGCCATCGGAAGTGTGGGTGCCATAGGGTTTTCTTCATGAAAAGGGAAGGAATATCATGTCTCTTCCAGCAGAGTCACCACCCCCCTCCCCGGCAGTCGTCTCCTCCTACATGGTCCTCCCTCATATTACCACACCCAGGTCAGGATCAGGTAACGGCTGCCATCCCCTGGGCACATGGGAGGAGGCCATAGCCGGAGAGTTAGTGATGACTCTGCAGGATTCATCAAACTGCGCAACGATGTTCTTATGTCAAGGGGCTCGATAAACAGAATATCTCCTAGTAACATACTAAGCCGGGTGCAACGACTCGCTGTTGGGAATAAGTAATAAGTGTGGGCTAGGTTTCGACATTAAACAATCCAATACCAATTGGATCAAGCATCACAAAATTTTTCTGAATTTGGGGGATAGTGAACTCGTACTGCGTAATATTTTTGGCAACAATTCACGCATCTTTGGGAAATATATAAAATGTAAATAAGGTAGACCTTCAAGATCATGTCCAGATGAATCCTACTTTGAAATCAGTATGGACACATTTCTATGCGGTTAAATTCGGCTGAGCACCTATTTCCGAATCGCTGTTCAACAAGGAATCTTTGGGAAATGGAGCTTCACTTTTACCCTTTTCGATATGGAGTTAAAAATAAACAAGGCTAAGGCTTTGAGAGCTAGGAGTCCTGCTGGGCTCTGCAATTTGGTATTGAAAGTGAATCCTGTCTTGCGCGTGCAATTCCTATATAAACCATTCTTGGAAATGTCATCCTGCATCGCATTACTTTGCCATCAGTCTTTCAGCGTACCCTTTTATAAAAAAGTGGATTGTCCTATTGCTAACAACAATTGTCCTATAGCATTGTTAGATTCCTCAAGCAAAATATTTTCTCCCTTCTTGCTTCAGGAGCTTGGGATGATTTCTAAACAGGATTCAGGACAAGAATGGGTATGAAATTAAACTGCTTTATAGTTGGTATATATGGTCTTCGGGTATTCCTGGAGGGCTATTGAGGCTCCCTATTGAATTTCATAGCTGCAGGACTATCCAAGTGCAGCTAAATTCATCAGGTCAGCGCTCAGGAGAGAGATGAACTGCAATTGCTCTTAGACAGGGGTACGTTTTGGATCTCTGTTGCTTCAATTTAGGTTTGACTTAAAAGTGGAGCTGGAAGGTATTCATGCATTCGCCCCCAAATTTGGTCATTTACATATACTCCGTTTAACTTACGCTGATGAGATCCTGCTCTTCAATCAAACTCCCATAGGGTGGCAGCGCTCACTGATGCAGTTGGGCCTCTACGTGGGAAGAATTAACCTTGCGATTAGCCGCTCTAAATCAGCTATCATCATTTTTCAGAAAGGAAGAAAGGTTAATAGACTCCTCTGGTATATGAACAGAGAACGTGTAGAAATAGTCGATCATCTTACTTATTTAGAGATTGCATTATATGATAAGCAACAGAATAAAGATATCTTCATACGACTGTTCATAAATAGCTCTGTTAAAGGCTCAGATGACAAAGATAAAAAAAACATATTGGAATTATATTCTGTTGCCTCCAATTAAATTCTACAAGGCCAAGGTTATTTCTTCAAAGACACACACTGTGGGGATTTCCCACCTGCAAGATCAGGGGTTATTGAATCGATAGGAAGGCTTCATTTGGAAGCCGACACTTAACCTGCCCTCTTCTTTACCGATTGCACTAATTAGATATGAAGCCTTCAATTATCTCTTTACGAAGATCTAAATAAGATTCTAGTGTACTCTGCATATACCAGAGGGGTCCTGATTTGGGTGGCACCGACTGTCCCATTCAACGTGCTTCAGACTGTGGTAGACAAAGAAGGTAGGATGGTCATAATTAAGGGGTTGGTGGAATGCAAAGAAATATGTATTATCATTATGTATGCCCCGAATCAAGACACTACAATTAACTTTAGATCATTGTACCCTAAGATTAGCCCATATAGAGATTGTGCGGTGATATTGGGAGGAGATTTTAATTGCACTCTGGACCCAACAAAAGATAGATCAGATGATAAATTCACTCATTCAACCCCGGCAGCCAAGGTGCTGCCGGAGTTGAATGAGTCCATTCGGATTACAGTAGACCCATCGTCCCACATACTTATGATTTTTCGGATACAGAAGAACAAGTTACTTTCTTACCTAACGTTCTTTCGATGGGGTGTTCTGACGACGTATTCCACACCTATGACAGGTAATCACCACAGCTGCGTCGATGACGTCGATACGCTGTACTCGAGGGCCTCCGTCGAGCCGACGTCACCGGATGTTATAAGTAGGACGCTCACGACGCCCGTAGCATCAGTTGTAGTTTTTTCCCCAGAACGTATGGCACCAATCTTCTGCCAGTACGACTACAGAAAGCCTTGCAGAAATGAAAGCTCAATCGCATAAGAAATTCTGTAGAGGGGCAGGTAGGGAGGAAGCGATGTGGAATAAGTCGTCGGAACATCCCATCGAAAGAACGTTACCAGGTAAGAAAGTAACTTGTTCTTCGAAGGGATTGGTTCCTTCGACGTATTCCACATCTATGACAGACTCCCAAAGCAGTACCAACGTAAGGAGGTGGGAAAAGAATTTAGAATTTTAGAATGCCCAATTAAATTGCAGAATAGAGGACCGCCTTGCCAAAGGCCAAATCTTGCCCATGGATAGAATCCAGGGTGTAGTGTTTTACAAAAGTATGGACAGAGGCCATGTAGCTGCTTCACAAATTATATGAATAGGAACACCCCTCTGCAGGGCCGTAGAGGCAGCCACACCCCTAGTAGAATGGGCCCGTAAGCCTACCGGAGGGTCCTTAACCACCAAGCGGTAACATTCAGAAATTGTCAAGATAATCCATCTAGACAAAGTCTGTTTAGTAACAGCTTGTCCCAAACGCCTTCCAGCATATCATACAAAGAGCTGGTCGTCCACTCTGACCCGGGACATGCGTGAGATGTAGAAACTTAAAGCCCTCCTAGGATCCAACCTATGGAGCCTCTCCTCTTCCTTACCAGGATGTGGAGGAGGATAGAATGCCAGAAGAATGACCTTCTGGCTTAAATGAAATTCTGACACAACTTCCGGAAGAAAACAAGGACGAACCCCCCCCCCCCCCCCCTCCAAGGACAACCCTGTCCTTATGGAACACTGTGAAGGGTGGCTTAACGGAAAGTGCCTGCCACTCACTCTGCGAGCGGAAGTGACCGCAACTAAAAATAGTTTTCAAGGTCAACAGTCTCAAAGGACAAGAATGTAAAGGCTCAAACGGAACTCCCATTAGGAATTTTAGAACCAGGTTCAAATCTCAACCGGGCACCTGGAAAGGCGACGGTGGGAACACATTAGTGAGCCCTTTCAGAAACTGAGAAATCAAAAGGAATTTTAAAATAAGAACACTCCTCAGACGAGCGCTTAAATATGGACAGCGCCGCCAGGTAACCTTTAATGGTACCCACTTGCAGGCCCTTGTGGGCTAACAAAAGCAAAAAAGACAGAACCACAGGAATGGCACATGAAAAAGGATCCACATTCTTAACCCTGCATCACTCCAATGGCAACAGTACATGGACTTTCTTGCAGGCCTTCTGGCCGAAAGCGACACTTCCATCACGTCTTCAGGGAGGTCCCAATCCTTATACCTCAACCTTTCAGAAGCCAAGCATGAAGGTTGAGGGACTTGACCTCTGGGTGGAGAACCTGACCCCCCCCCTCCCGTGAGAGCAGATCGTCTCGGTAGGGAAGACGGCGTGGAGGGCAGATGGACATGTCGAGATGGTCCGGGTACCACGTTCTCCTGACCCATGCCGGTGCAATGAGGATCATTCGGGAACCGAACCTCCGTAACCTCCGCAGCACTTGCAGAATGAAGGGGACTGGAAGAAACGCATACAGCAGTGGGAAGGACCACTCCACTATGAACACGTCCCTTAAGGCTCCTCTTGGAGGAAATTCCCGCAAGCAGAATCTTTCGCACTTCCGGTTGACACTGGTGGCGAAGAGATCCACTTGTGGGGTCCCCCAAAGGGTGAAGATCCCCAGGAGAATCTCATGAGCCAGCTCCCACTCGTGAGAGACCGTGCTCTGCCTGCTCAGAGCGTCCGCTGCCGCGTTTTCGTCTCCAGCCAGATGAACTGCCGAGATCAGAATTTCCTGCTGGATGGCCCAGAATCAGAGCTGCATTGCCTCTGCACAGAGGGAGAGACCCTGCCGCCCCCCCCTTTTTGTTGAGGTAGTGCCACTGTATTGTCTGTCAGAATCAGGACATTCTTCCCCCGCACAGACAGTCGAAAAGCCTTCAGGGCTAGCCTGACGACCCTCAGCTCCAACAGATTGATATGGAGTCTGGACTATGACAGAGACCAACGGCCGTTGACTGTCAACTCGATAGCATGAGCTCCCCATCCTGTGAGGGATGCGTCCGTCACGATTTGTCAACTCCGGCCAGGGTAGCCAAAATGGAGCCCCCTTCATCAGATTGCCTTCGACGGCCCACCACAGAAGATCCTGGGCGACCAAGGGCGGCACCTGAATGGGATCCGACATCCTGCCGGACGACTGTGACCACTGCATCTTGAGAGCCCACTGCAGAGATCTCATCTGCAGCCTGGCCTCTGGCACCAGGAGAATGCAGGATGCCATGAGGCCGAGCAACCTCAAGAACTCGAACGCCGGGAGAGCCTGGGCATGTTCAAACTTGCTCACCATCTGCAGAATGTGATGAGCCCTCACCTGGGGGAGGAAAACACAGCCCCAGGGAAGCGGCGAGCACTGCTCCGATGTACTGGAGCCGCTGGGTAGGTGTCAAGTGGGACTTCTTTAATTTGAGGGAGAAGCCCAGCCTGTGAGGGGAGTGGCAGGTGACTGACAGATGATCCAGGACTTGCTCGGGAGAGCGCGCCCTGATCAACCAATCGTCCAGGTAGGGGTAGACGTGAATCCCCCCTTTCCTGAGGTACGCTGCCACCACCACCATGAGCTTGGTGAAGAACCTCGGGCGGAGGTCAATCCGAACGGCAGGACCCGAAACTGAAAGTGCGAGTCGCCAACCGCGAACCTCAGGAACTTCTTGTGCTTGAGATGAATCAGCACATGAAAGTAAGCGTCCTTGAGGTCGAGAGACACCAAGCAGTCCTGAAGGTGAAGGGCCTGGAGTACCTGAGACGGAGTAACCATCTTCAACTTGTCCTTCCTGAGGAGCTTGTTCAAACCATGCAAGTCCATGATGGGTCTCAATCCCCAGTCAGGATCAAAAAATATGGGTAATACCATCCCTTGTTCCTCTCCGCTACAGGCACCAGTTCTAGGGTGCCTTACTCCAGCAGGGATTTGATTTCCTGCGCATGGAGCGAATCCGGACTCTTCAAAGAGAGATTCCCTGGTGGATTGTCGTGAGGCCTCTGCCGGAAAGGAAGACAGTAGCCGTGGGCTATGATCTCCAGAACCCACACATCAGAAGTAATGGCATGCCATTCTACAAAATGCTGCGCCAGCCTTCCCCCAACCGGCAAACCATGGGACATGGCCTCATGACTGAGCTGAAGCGGCTGCGGCAGTGCCTGAGGGCAAAGAGACAACTGCCCGAGCGGCTTTGGCACCTCGAGTACCTTCTTTTCCACCTCTGGTACTCCTACGTTGGCCACTTTGGCTGGCCGCTCCTCTCGATCTACCAAAAGATGAGTAGCATTGAAAGGAACCTCCCCTCCATTGCTGTCCCCTGGGACGAAAAGGCGGAGGTTGGCAGACTGCAGCGCTCAACGACTTCGCTGCAGCCTTTGAGGTCTTGCTGCCAATAAGATGTACACCATCAAAGGGCATGTTGAGAAGCTGGGCTTGTACATCAGGAGCAAACCCCGACTTCTGCAACCACGCAAATCTGCGCATCACGGTGCTCTCCGCCATGGACCGGCTGACACAGTCTGCCATGTCCAGACCCAAAGGAACGGATTCACACATGGCATCCTTGCCATCCTGAACGAGGGCAAGAAAACCATCACGTTCCTCCCTTTCGGGGATATGTTCAGCCGCCAACGACACACAATTCCACAGAGTGCGAGTGAAATGTGCCAAGGCGCACACAGAGTTGGCTGCCTGTAAAGCCATGTCAAACTAGAAATTACATTGTGCCTCCTATTGCTATGAATATATGTATATTGGCCTACGCCAAGCTGCTAACAAGCTGCTTATAAACTACATGTGAATAAACTCGCATTGCAAGGTCCTGACCTTAGAAACCATGTAAACTGTCATTTTGGGTCAAGCCGCCATTTTAGGTTTTCTTGCTCTATAAAGTCACCATGTGAGCTAAAATGGTAGCCTATGTTATTCAGAACAGAACTCGATTGTCATGACCTCTGTACAGCTAATGTATAACTTGCCTGCAGGCCACTTGTTAGGGTCATGAGCTGAGACCTTGTCCTTCTGCTGACCTGTGTGCAATGGATTACCTGTATCACCAAAACTGACCTATAATTGAATGAGAACACCTGCTTAACTATATTGTATAAATTAATTCCCGCATTGTAATGTTAGGCCTAGAGCATACATTATTACCATTTCTTCTTGTTACTGTATAAACCTAAGATGAACTAGATTTGACCTGGCAAGGGACCCTAGAGCAGTAACTTATTTATGGAATGGTTAACCTGAAGAAAGGCTGGACAACAGGCTGGAGAAATGTATAAAAGCCTGACTGTTTCAATGAATATTTGCACTCACTGAGCACACCGAACCACGCCGGAGTTCGCTGTGTTGTACTGAGGGTCGATAGCTATCTGAATTTTGTTCTGTTCTTTTGTAACTGGATTCAGTATAAAATAAAGTACTTTGTATGTTCCTTTGTAACCTGTGTTTGGTGCGTTTCCTTTTTGGTTACCCTGCCTCATATTATTTCCTTGTTTTCACAGTTGGCGCCCGGAATAGGGACCCTCAAGATTGATGCCGGATTATTGAAGGTTGACGCACGCTATCGGACCGGGATCGGACGGTGTGACATAACGGGCCCGACTGAACGAGACGCGACACCTCAACAGCGCTGCACGATCCGTTCCCTGGACGATAGCCGTGTGGTCTGAGACGGCATCTTGACGAGGGTCAATTTTTTTGAGGCGGGCAGATTTCCCGAAATCACCATACACAAGGTAAAATTCGCTAGGTAAGTCCTTTGTAAACCGATCGGTCCTCCTTAGGTTTGGTCAGGTGAGTCGTTACCCGACTCTTAATTCAACCCTGACAATTTGAATTTGGCGCATTGTATCTGCAGACACAATTATTGACCAGGTAACACCGAGTATTTGAGAAATGCCTGGGAAATTGTCTAGCTGCTTTAGGGCATTATTCCGCAGCGATAGACAATCTTTGGAATTTAGCCGTCCGGCACCACAGGAGGGGTCACCGGCATGTACTATGTACTGTAAGCATGGCATTGGAAGTGTAGTATTTAATAAAATTTGGCACAGACAAACCAGACATGCCTCCCAACTTCAGTGGCCAGTCAATGGTAGTTTTGAGATCCCTCGTATTGAATATTTAGAGTCAGTCTTGTTAAAAAAGAAGGCCAGACCTGCAGCATTTGATGTTTTGCAAAATTGGAAAAGAGAAGCGTTGCAGCAGCTTAAAAGTAGGGAAAAACATGTGCGCCGTCATAAAACAAATGCTGAAAAGGGGTTGTTATATGATCAGGACAAACAGTCTGAGTCGGTTAGGAATATGGACAGGGCTTTCTCACTCGGTATTCAGAAAATCTATCCTTCTAAAGATCTTCATGTTTCTGATGAGTTTATCGACAAATTGTTAAATGAACGAGGCCTGGTGCCTCTGCACCACCTCCCTATGTTCCTCTTCCTCCTGCTGTACCTCTTCCTGCTGTTATTCCTGCTCTTCCTGCTCAACCTGTTGTTCCTATTCCTCCGGTTGTTGTTCCTCCACCTGTTCCTCTGCCTCTTCCCATTGCACCAGTAATAGTACCTCCATTGAATTTGCCTGCACCCTCACTCCCAAGTAGTTCTGTAGTTGATCAGGGTGCGGGGTCGAGGATTGTTACTCGTAATACTGTTCCTACAGAAAAGAAACAGGATTTGTTTGCATGGGCTAAGCATTGTATGGAGAGAGATGATCGAGCTAATGTTCTTGCCACACTTTCTAATATGGATAATTTTCCTGAGAAAAATGTTTTCATTGAAGGTTTAGGGATTCATTTATGTGTAATGTGGGGTAAATTAAATAATGCAGACCTCCCACAAGGTTTGAGGGACCTGAATACTTTAGCGTTTTCAAGAGACACTGTGGAGAAGGTACATGAGCATGTTGAGAGGATATTTGAGTATAGAAAGGAGTTGGAAAGGTTACGGAATGAGGATGACGAAGACGAAAGTATGTATGTACAGAAACGATTTCTTCCGTGTCGTAAATCGACATCTGAGGAGGCGCGAATTTGTACAAAAGATGCGATTAGATGGATTTCGGACATATCGATAACTCCAGTTGAGGTATATGACACATACAGTCAATATACGCTAGAAATGCAGAGGAAAGTGATACAGGTAATGGTAGAGTACCTGCAGGATGAATGTTTAAAGAGAAAGGTTAGTTGTACCACAGAGTTATTGAGCATTTATAAGAGAGCTTTTTCACTTGACACTTCAACTGCTTTAGCGCTCGACTTAGCTCTGTTGCTTAGTAAGCGTTCGGAGTTGCCTACATCTCAGTTGCCTATGAGAGAGGTTCCTCCGACATTTGTCCCAAAGGTTGAGATTCCTGCTAATGCTGCAGCAGGTACACCTGCTGTGGACATTCCTGCACATTATGTATCGCAGTTTGTTCACGTCCCGTTTTCACGACAGGAAGTGAATACTATTAGACAAACTATTCCTGACATTAGGAAAAATCCGACAGGGTTCTATAAAGAGATAGAGTCCGTTTTGCAGTCCTCAGTGTTTACCCTAGGCGACATTGATTTACTATTCCCTGTACTCCTGCCTGTAGATTTGTGGAAACAAGTTAGAACTATAGACGATGTGTCAGGGTTGGGAGATACATGGACTAACATAGTTAGGCTTGATGGGGAAAGGCCAGCTGGTGAGAGACCACCTCAGGTGATACTAACTTTGCCTGACAGAATAATTGCAAAACTGAAAACTATAATCCCCGAAAAGAGAATCATTTGGGACAAGCTTACGGCCTGTGTCCAAGGAAAATCTGAGGGTGCTACCGAGTTCTTTAATCGGTTCGAACAGGTATTCTCGGATTTCAGTGGACAAGACTTAGGCACAGAGTCTGGGAAAAGATTATTTGTGGACAAATTTGTACGTGGATTGCTGCCTGACATCCAGTCACAAATTATGTCTTCTGAGAGTGCTTGGCAGACGAAATCCCAATCAGAAGTACTGCACATGGCTCAGTACTACGAGAACCGTGTCAATAATGAAAAAGATAGAGTCGAGAAGAGAAAAGGTGATTTGAAGACTAAAGTATTGTTACAGCAAATTGTTAGAGGCCCCAGAGGGGGTAGTTCGCAGATTAGAGGTCAGTATGTTCCACAAGGGAATGTGCCCTTGGGTCCTGTGAATATTAACCAGTGTGCCTATTGTCGCCAGGAGGGTCATTGGCGTGCACAATGCCCCGTCCTTCGACAGAGGTCGAATAACACATTTGGAAATATGGGTAGACGATCCAGAGGTCGCCCGGGTGTAGGGGACCCTGGTAGAGGCCAGTTTTCACAGGATCCCCAACAACCTTTTCACAGGATAATCAGACTTCGAGTGTGGATACTAGAAACATATTTGATCATCCTTCTGCTGCATATCTATCTGAGGAGCTTCCTTTTGATGATATTTTGTTTCGTTAGGATTGCCCGAAGCAGGGTTTGGAACCTACACCTATTCCCGTTAATCAGAAATGTACCTACGTTGAAATGGTAGTGGGAAATAGGAAACATCAATTTTTGATAGACACTGGAGCACAGAAGTGCTCCATTGATCATTCTCGGGTTCCAAACATTCCACTGTCAGGGCAAACCAATGTTTCTGTAGGGTTTTCTGGCACACCAGTTGTTTGTCCGGTTTCTTCACCGGAACCTATTTCTTTGGGTCCCTTTACGGACCACTGTCCATTTCTCTTGACTTCGAATTGTGGAGAGAATTTGCTGGGGTTGAATCTGTTGAAGGAATTAAATGCGGTAATTCATTGTTCTTCTGATGGAGTGCGTTTGACGATTTCACCACAGCAATGTTCTGTTTCGCAATTCTTGACTAGACCTTTGTCGCCAGAATTCAGTAATGTACCAGAGTGTTTGTGGGCAGTTGATGACAATGATGTCGGTGTTTTGCAGATTGAGCCTGTTAAAATAGTTTTGAAACATGGAATTAAGCTGCCCCGTATTCCACAGTATAGGATCTCAGTTGAAGGCGAGCGAGCTTTGAAGAGCATTGTTTCTGATTTTGTGCATTGTGGGGTGATTGAGGAGATTGCAGGAAGTTTGTGCAATAGTCCTATTTTACCCGTGTACAAAAAAGGTGATAATGCAATTCCATTTCGTTTTATAATTGATTTACGTGCCATTAATAAAGTCGTCGCTCTGTAATTTCCAATTGTGCCTGATGTGACGACCATATTAAACATGATTCCAGCTACGGCTACTCACTTCAGTGTTGTGGACCTAAAGAATGCTTTCTTCAGTATTCCTATACATGAGGATAGTAGATACTTGTTCGCGTTCACCTTAGGGGGACGCTCATTCACATTTACTCGTGCACCTCAAGGTTATACTGAGAGTCGTAGTATTTATAGTAGGGCTTTGAAAGAGCAGCTTGATGCCCTTGGATTGCCCCCTACTTGTACGTTGCTTCAATATGTTGATGATTTGCATTTAGCCGCTGACTCTGAGAGCTCTTGCAAAGAGGGCACTGTGTTGTTGCTCATCCATCTAGCTAAGCATGGTCACAAAGCTTCGCTTAAAAAGTTTCAATATTGTTGCCAGGAGGTCGCCTATTTAGGCTATCTCCTTTCAAAGGAGGGAAGAAGATTGACACCTGAAAGAATAAAACACATTTCTGGCATGTCTGTCCCAAATACACAAAAGGAAGTTAGAGCCTTGATAGGTATGGCTTCTTACTGTAGGTTATGGATCCCAAACTTCTCACTAGTGATAAAACCGATGTTGGCCTTGACAAAGAAGGGTATTTCTTCGCAACTGCCATGGAATACGGAGCATCAACATTCATTTGAGTTGCTCAAGACTGCATTATGTTCGGCGCCAGTTTTGGGCACACCGAACTATGAGAAGGCCTTTGTGTTTGTGCATGAATGTGATGGATGTGCTTTGGCTGTATTAACGCAGGAACATGGAGGGAAGAATAGGCCATGCGGTTACTACTCTTCCGCCCTTGATCCTGTTGTATGCGCTTTGCCAAGATGTTTGCGCGCTGTCGCTGCTGCTGCTGCGTCTGTAAAACAGAGTGAGGGAATGGTCCTAGGCCATGATTTAACCCTGATGGTGCCTCACTCTGTAGATATTCTATTGAACAAAACCCAAACGCAACACCTCACTTCCGCACGACTAACAAGATATGAATTAATCTTGTTTGCTCCCCACATTCAAATTAGGAGGTGCTGCGTTCTTAATCCGGCTGAACTCCTACCTTTCCCGCAAAATACTGTTTGCGGTGACGAAGAGTCACATGACTGCCTGTATACTACTGAACAAGATACAAAAGGCAGAGTTGATTTGAGGGACACTCCTTTGGATAACCCACAAGGGGAGCTGTTTTGTGATGGCTCCTCCTTCAAACTACTGGATGGTACATCCACAGCTGCTTATGCAGTCACTACATTGAGTACGGTTGTGGAGACCAAGAGAATTACGCATAACTCTGCGCAGGCCGCAGAGATTATAGCATTGACTCGAGCTTGTGAGCTTTCCGAAGGGCTAACAGTAAACATATATACTGATAGCCAGTATGCCTTTGGGGTGGCTCACAACTTTGGGAGACTTTGGTCAGAGAGAGGGTTTTTAACTTCGCATGGCACCAAGATCCAACATGGCTCCCTGATAGTACAATTGCTTTCAGCGCTTGCGCTCCCTAGTCAGTTAGCAATCATTAAGTGCGCAGCACATCGCAAGATTATAGATGTAGGGAAAGGGAATGCTTTTGCTGATCAAATAGCTAGACAAACTGCCTCTGATCTCTTCACGGAGATGTATGTTTCAAGGGAGACTGTAGATGCCTATGCAATGGATGAGGGTGTTGGGTCTGTACGGGATATCCAAGCCGATGCCACATTAGAAGAATCCAAGAGGTGGGCTGAGGGCTTGGGGAAACTCGATGATGATGGGTGTTGGGTGGACATGGTTGAAGGGAAATGGTTGCTTCCTAATGCCTATATAGTAATGATGGTTACCATGGCACACGGTCCCACACATGTGTGCGCTCAACAGATCACGAGAATGTTAGAGAAAGTCTGGGTAAATGATAAGATTTCAAAAATTGCCCAGCATTATGTCCAAAATTGCATAATTTGCCTAAAACACAATGTGGGAAAGGGGACAGCAACTCCAAGATGTAGCTTTGGGCCTCCTTCTGTCCCGTTTGAAGTGATTTACTTTGACTTTATTGAAATGGAGCGATGTAACAATCTAAAATATGTCCTTGTGGTCATTTGCGCCTTTAGTAAGTGGGTTGAGGCTTTCCCTGTTAAAGACGCTACAGCCATGACCACTGCAAAGACCATGTTAAAGGAATTCTTCCCACGGTTCGGTTTGCCGAGAGTTATCTGGTCGGATAATGGTCCGCATTTTATCGCTGCTGTAATTCTACAGATATGTACGGCATTGCAAATTGACAAAAGATTCCATTCGGCCAGACATGCTCAGAGCGCTGGATTAGTGGAAAGACACAATGGTATCATAAAAAACAAGCTCGCTAAGACGTGTGCCGGCACCAAACTAAAATGGCCGGACGCCTAACCGATGGTGTTACTTTCAATGCGGACAACCCCTCAAACTAAGACTGGGCTCTCTCCCTTTGAGGTGGTAATGGGGAGACCTGCTAATATTTGGGGTTTGCCTAAAAGCTGCGCATTGCGCGATGTAGAAAATGTACTTCTCTCCGACTACTGCAACCAGTTAACTAAAAACCTGTATTTCGTTTATCACCAGGTGTTTTCAGCTTTACCTGTACGGTTCACGGGCCCAGGACACGATATACAGCCTGGAAGTTGGGTCCTAGTGAAGGCCTACGAAAGGTCTTCCTGTCTCGCTCCTCGTTGGAAGGGACCCTACCAGGTGCTGTTGGTCACTCGGACAGCAGTGCGGGTGGCTGGAAAGAAACACTGGATCCACGCGACGCATGTCAAGAAACTTCCTCACCCGACGCCACACGTTACAGAAGAAGCAGAACCCCTTGCTGATGCTACAGTCCCTGATCTTGGAGTAGCAAACAGCGCTGTGAGTGCGTCGGAGAATTTCTCTGAGCCCGTGGAGCTTGGGGAACAGTCCATTTCGTCTCCGCACTCTTTTGAAAAATCACTTCCGGAAAATACTGTTTCAAGCTCTGCGACTTCCGCCGCCTCCGATACGTCGCTTCCCTCAGGAAGCGACGGCACCTTATTTTCGGACCAAACAATCTTGGGTACCACCAGGTACAACCTTCGACGAAGAAAATAGAACTACGGCACAGGTTTTTCCGTGCATTTGAGAAAGAGAAGTGATTGAAAGTTTTCCTTTGTATAAGAAAGTTTCTGTTGAACAAAAGGGAAAAAAAGGGATTCTGCTGGCTAGGGTTGGGAAGGACTAAGAAATCGTGCGACCGTAGCATCGCCAGCAACGAACATTGGGGTCGTCGATTGAGGAACTACAATGCCTGCCACCTCCACTGCTGCTCCCCGCACTGGACTTGTGAATAAGGGGGTGACCAACTTGGACAATGAACAATGTGCCTGGGCCCCGAAAACGTACTGCTGTGTTTTGATAACGATAATTGTTATTTTTGCAATTACTGCTGTAGGACTTTGGTACTTTGAAGAAATCTATCCTCTAAAACCTTTACTACCGACCGAGATGTACCGACTGCTTTGACTCCCTCTGTACACCTTCACACTCTGTCCCCTAGAGACTCCCAACATAGACAAAAGTATCATAATAACACTCTAATGATATTAAAAATGGCATGCGTTGCATTCATTACTAAGAGTAATTGTTGGATTTGCACTCATTTACCACAACATGGGAACAAGGGACTGGGATGGTATATTCACCCTTTACCTTTGACAACTGCTTGTTATGCTTCACTTCGAGCACTGTTCTTTGGCCGATGGAACGAAAGCATCTCGGGGAACTTTGATGGCACTAATTTGAATAGTTTTGAGAAACGTGTTCTGACTCCGCTGGGATGCTCGCTTTTCGCAAATAGGAGTAAGCTCAATATTGCTTCTATTAGGCCTTCTGATAGACTGTCTCGTCCTTTCCAATCTTTGATTTCCTTTAAAATGGCTCCGATAGGCAATAAGGATGCCGTGCCTCCTTCTTATACTGTTAACCATAGCCCCGATTCAGTTTCTTTCTGCATACAGAGGAATGGCACCCCGTCAATGGGAGATTTTAAAGGTTGTGCCAACGTTGCAAATTTGACTGGGGAAGACAAACCTTTGTATGTAGGCGAACTTATCTATTTTGTTTGCGGTAATGTAGCATTTCCATGGTTGCCCAGGGATTGGCAGGGAACTTGTTATCTAGGGATCCTGCTACCTGGGGTGTTTATAGCAAGTACTGTAGAGGTTTCAAAGGCTCGTCCATGGCGGGACGAGAATGGCGACACTCCAGCACAGGTTTTAGGAGATGTAGCGAAATCATTCCTTCCATTCTTTGGGCAGATAGCGAATTCCGAGGATATCAGGAAACTAGCGAGAGTACTGGAGAGAACCATCAACCGGACCACAGATATACTCTATAATATGACTTTAGAGCAGAAAGCGATCAGATTGGTAGCGCTTCAAAATCGGATGGCATTAGATGTCATTCTGGCTGAACGTGGTGGAGTATGTAAACTAGTGGGGTCCGCTTGCTGTGTTTTCGTACCAGATTCCTCGCCGACAATTTTTAAGGCAATACAGAATCTGCACATTCTTAATTCAGAAGTGCATGTCCCGAGGGAAATTGGGATCTTAGCGCTTGGTTCTGGGACTTCTTGCGGTATTGGGGTTGGAAAGTGCTTTCAGTCTTGCTGATTATTTTGGGAATTCTGATATTTCTTTGTTGTTGTATCCAATGTCTACCAAGTATATGTTCAATGCTAGGGGGATGTTGCGCTCAGGCGATAGGTACAATAGGACATAAAGTGTATGGCCCGGATAAAACCTCTAAGGAGTATGTACAGAAAGAGATCTTAGTAAAAGATCTAATGGCGATAGATATTTCTGACAGCTATTCAGGGTGTATGGACGATGACACATGGAGTTATTTGCAGGGAGATCAGAAGTAGTTTACGACTTGGCATAGGCCAAAAGGAGGGTTTGTCAAACTAGAAATTATATCGTGCCTCCTATTGCTATGAATATATGTATATTGGCCTACGCCAAGCTGCTAACAAGCTGCTTATAAACTACATGTGAATAAACTTGCATTGCAAGGTCCTGACCTTAGAAACCATGTAAACTGTCATTTTGGGTCAAGCCGCCATTTTAGGTTTTCTTGCTCTATAGAGTCACCATGTGAGCTAAAATGGTAGCCTATGTTATTCAGAACAGAACTCGATTGTCATGACCTCTGTACAGCTAATGTATAACTTGCCTGCAGGCCACTTGTTAGGGTCATGAGCTGAGACCTTGTCCTTCTGCTGACCTGTGTGCAATGGATTACCTGTATCACCGAAACTGATCTATAATTGAATGAGAACACCTGCTTAACTATATTGTATAAATTAAGTCCCGCATTGTAATGTTAGGCCTAGAGCATACATTATTACCATTTCTTCTTGTTAATGTATAAACCTAAGATGAACTAGATTTGACCTGGCAAGGGACCCTAGAGCAGTAACTTATTTATGGAATGGTTAACCTGAAGAAAGGCTGGACAACAGGCTGGAGAAATGTATAAAAGCCTGACTGTTTCAATGAATATTTGCACTCACTGAGCACACCGAACCACGCCGGAGTTCGCTGTGTTGTACTGAGGGTCGATAGCTATCTGAATTTTGTTCTGTTCTTTTGTAACTTGATTCAGTATAAAATAAAGTACTTTGTATGTTCCTTTGTAACCGTGTGTTTCCTTTTTGGTTACCCTGCCTCATATTATTTCCTTGTTTTCACAGTCATACCCCCTAAGAAAACACTTTTTTCGCCCAACCATCAAAATGTTTGTCGTCCCTATCAGGAGGGATGGTAGGGTACGACGCCTGCTTTGCTGGGGCCGTAGCCGCCTGCACCACCAAACTCTCCGGAGTGGGGTGCGTAGTCAAGTAGCAAGGGTCGCCACTGGCTGGATGGTATTTTTTAGGCAACGACTTGCTCATTGCCGGGAGACTCTCCAGAGCAGTCCAAAGGGCCGCCAACCTGCGCTGTAACGCCATATGGAATGGCAACACCGGGTCAGTGGGTGGACCTTGGTCAAGGATCTCTGTCAGGTCATCCTGCAGAAAATCCACTGGTGGCGCAGACCACCCCAATTACTCTGTCACCTTCGACATGAAGCACCTGTACAAAGATTCAGCATGCGTACCAGGCTCAGGCCTGCCAAACTCGACCTCTGGGGAGGTATCAAGACCACTGGTGTCGTGCAACGACTGACGCAGGTCTTTCAACTGGCTATGACCAGACAAGAGTTCGTCAGGAACCTCAACAGGAACCAAACCTTCATCAGACCCTTCATCCACCTCAGAAATATAATCCAGAGGCTGGAATGGGGGCACAGAAAAAGGCACAAACACATTTTTTGACTTGGCCAGGACCTCCCTCAGGGTTTCCACCGGTCTCCGGGGTACCTCCGATATAGCCTCCTCAAAAGGCTTCGACACAGGCCTCGACGGCGGAGCCCCGAGCGTGTCCTTCGACGGCCTCGGTGCCTATGACTTCCTCGGAGGCGGAGCCTCGAGAGAGTCCCTCGACGGACATGGCGCTGACGTCTTCTTCAAAGACCTCACAGGCTCCGACGGTCTCAGTGTCGAGGACCGGGACCTGGAGCGGGCATGACTAGAGCCATCCACCTTGTCCGATCGGGACCTCGAAGGCGCCCGATGATCGCGCCGACCAGCCGAGCCCAAAGGCGTGTGCGCGGAGGCCCTTGCACGTTCCCTGCCGGCTTCTTCCGGAGGCGCGGACAGAACGGAGCCCTGCGACTGAAAAATCACCAACATCTCTGTATGAAATGCATCCCATTCCGCAGAAGAGTGCTTGTTGGGACAAGCAACCCGCCGATGGGCGGAGTCCTCGGATGAGGGAGGCGACCGGTGACGGCGCTTCCGCGAGTGCCTCGAAAAGGCAGAGGAATCGCGGGGACCACACCAGGACCGAGACCCCCTGGACTTTCGCCTCGAATCGTCGGTCGAAAGCCCAGCGGATTTCGACTTTCGGGGCTTGGAAACCTTACCGACAGAAAGCTTCTTCCGTTCCCGCAAGGCCTTCGATGTTAACGAATGGCAATCGTCACAATCATCCGTGGCGTGGTCCTCACCGAGGTACCAGAGGCAGGCGTCGTGTGGGTCCGTAAGTGACATCTTGGAACCGCAGTCCAGACACTTCTTGAATCCCGACCGCGGGGTGGAAGATGACGAAGACATGATATCTTCTCAACAAACACGTTCGAATAGAATAACTCAGAAGAACCGAGGCGTGCCGAGATCTCCGAAGCGAACAGGTTCACAGAAAAAACGGAACTGAGGCTACGGGTGTCGTGCATCCTACTTATAACATCCAGTGACGTCGACTCGACGGAGGCCCTCGAGGACAGCGTATCAACGTCAAAGGCAGGACGCAGAAAAATGTCCAAAGCAGCACAGCTGTGGTGATTACCTGTCATAGATGTGGAATACGTCGGAAGAACCAATTCCTTCGAAACTTCGTTCCTTCAGGTGCTACAATGCGGCCTATATGCATTTTCTGACATCTTCATCAGGCAATTCTTTAGGTCCGAACCCTGATTTGACATCAATCATGGTCTTCATTCCTACTGCCTTGTTTTCGGTTTTCTTACATTGGGCAATTATTATCTTGATTACACAGAATCCAAACACCACCATGAGCAATAATGCTCCAAGAAACTTGATGTTTGCCATCCACTGCGGAATCCATGAGAATATGGATGCAAACCAACTGTTATCTATAATGCCCTGTCTCGTCTTCCATCCGATTATGCAGGTTTGTCAACAGCATTATGGCCTCTGTCAAGGTCCCACTCGCGTTATCATGAGAAGGTATGAACATGCAACATGATGGCCCGATCTTGGCACAAACTCCTCCTTCCATCGCTGTGATCATGTCAAGCACATAGCTGTTCTGGAGAGTCAGTCGTATGGCGCTCAG
Source organism: Ambystoma mexicanum (assembly GCF_040938575.1). Taxonomy (NCBI): domain Eukaryota; kingdom Metazoa; phylum Chordata; class Amphibia; order Caudata; family Ambystomatidae; genus Ambystoma; species Ambystoma mexicanum. The sequence continues at coordinate 538,996,855 of NC_090924.1, read as the reverse complement.
CTCTTCCTCGATAGAATTGCATCCCATTGCAGTGGTGTTGATTGTCCGCAGAAGCTCCCATCTGGTAATTTGCAACCATGTGGCATTAGCCATCGTCTGGATCCCAGGCATGAAGATAGTTGTGAAAATTGAAGCTTAGTAAACAACCTGTGCTCACAAGGAATGGACTCCTACTCTTCTATTGACTTGGCTGAAAAGTAATTTTCCCTTCTGGTTCGATTGAGAAATTCAAGCGCTCTTCTTCTCAAATGGGCATCTATCTTTGAAGATTCTCCAATGTTCAGGTCACTCTGAGGAACCACTAATGCTGGAACATGGATAAGCACCAAGGAGCACGTTCCTCCCCAATCCTTGGGCAGCTTCATGTAGGCCCTAGCCCAATATCGATCCATCAGAACAGTTGTTCCTGCTCCCATTCTGGAAACGTCAACTGTAGTTTTGGAGTCAATGTTATCACCTACACACTTCTTTCCTTCTCTTCGGAAGCGCAGTGTCGCATTCGCCAGTGGAATCACAACCACTGGACCGGAATTCATCTTCTACCCATGTCAGCAGTTTGGCATGCTTAGCCCGTGACCTCAAACACCCATCATTTACTCTCTGTACCTCTTGCACATATTCTGACTTCAGTAGATAAACTACACAGGACATAAGTCCTCCTTCCCATCCGTATTGGACTTCATTTGTTCATAGACTAAGACTTGAGTTTGTTCCCAACACCAAGGCGATCCAGCTATCTGTTATATCAGGGCATTCCATTCTCCATGTCGTTCATAACTACTTCTTCCTGTCAGTCTGCAGGATACACAAGCATATTACTCTCCCATGCAGGTTGCTTTTCCATCTGTAAAGTCTTGATATAATCATCCTGGAATGGAAACAACCATTTCAATCTCTATCGTAAAGTGGGCCAACTTCCCTGGAAATCTCCTCTGGTCATACATGCTGCAAGATGAACAAGGCACTTGCCATCATGTTCTGAGACTTCTCTGGAAATTAAAGTTTTCCACTGTATTCATGGAATAGTGTATGAGAACACAGACCTAGAAACTTTCCTTAGATGCTCTCTCGCCCACCTTTCTCATGTGCTCATACCACACGTTATTACCCAAGTGTGCTGCAATGTCTAGATAGGTATTTATCCCCTCCTATCCTTCTCTGCATTTCTCTTATGCTTCCCAAATGTAAAGGTTGTGCAATACTCACAAAGCAAATCAATAGCAGTTCCCGTAGTGGGGGCGGGTGGACCATAGTGGCCCCTGCCTCAGTGGAAGTACTAATGTGATAGAGACTGTGAAAAATGAGGAACAGAAAGACAGAGTGTAATCGTGCATGCATATAATAAGAACAAAAATATTGGCATCCATCTTTTTTGCCATTCTGGTACTCGTGGCACTTGTTAATTCTCTATAACTGTGCCAGCTTCAACATTTCTAATTTTTAATACAATCCTCAAATTACTCTATGCTTGTATCTGTAAAATGTGCTCAATTATCGCAATTAGGAGCCTCCTTATCACAAGGCCATTCTTAGGATCCTGTAAAAAAGTGTGAATATGCAAGAGCAGGATAAGCTTGAAGTATAAATATAAAAACAGCAAGCACAAGCCGATGCACATCACTGTCAGTAAGTACCATATGTTGAACTGCTTAGAACAGATATGCACCACAAAATGAATCTGGATATTGGTCTAATTTCCCATTTCTGATCAGGAACTGGCGTGTAGTCATACCTTTGATGCTTCAATGTGTTTCTAAACTTAATTTTTCAAAATTCCTGAGATTCTCGGCAAGGGTTTGCACCCCTGCTAAAACATCCATAAGGAGTGTCCGTTCAAATCTCAGACCAAATGCAAAATCTGCATCAGCAGCTGGTCGTTTCATCATCCTTTTTTGTCATCGATCAACTCTGCACAGGCCGAAATTCTTCTTCTTGTCTTGCTTCTGGATCAGCAACGGTAGGAGGGAAGGTCTCACCTTTGTAGGTTTTCACGTCGCCCAAGTGAAGCCAAGCTCATCTTCATTGGACCTTCACAGCTGAAGGGGTTATATTTTCAACACAAAAGGGCTCATGAAAACGTGGCTCATTACGGGTAAAGTTCCTTATCAGGATCAAAACACCAACATACAACTTGGGTGCCAATAGAAATTCAGTTGGGCTGGTTGTTGAATTGTCTTCATCTGTGTTTTGAGACCGACCCCCCTCCCCCATTTGTCAACTGAATATACGTGGTTCTATTTTTTGTTCAACTATGATAGGCCTTTGCACTTCAATATATGTTACTCCAAGAGTTGGCATGTTGCTCAGACACACAAAAGCCATATGGCGCGGAATTGAAGCTTTCTAGCCTTGCGTTCCTGCACCCTTTATGTTGCGTCAATTTCCATGTTGGAAATTCTCCTAAGCAAAAGAACACAGGATATGTATGGAAACGGCAACCTTAGTAAATGAGTTGACACAATGTTAAGCGGGTGCCTTTCTGAGGCACTGGCAGAGCGGCTGTTTTCACGGCTGAATCCGCAACCATCAATGACATTTTTAACAGCAAGCTAATTTCATCCTACTTGAGAATCACCAGGTCACAGAGAAGGGTTACTCGAACACAGGCACAGAATGGCATGATCTTGCTCCAATGAGTTGACAGCACAGACATGTGTGCCAACAGGAAGGGCTGTGCAGGCATGGAAGGAAATGAAGCATGAATTTTGTTAAGAACTGCTCCGACCAACTAGGACTTCAGCTCCACTGTCCTTTCTTTCAGATTGCAACAACACTATCCTACTTCTAGCCACTCAGGGAGCAGATTACCACTACTTTTATTTTTTACTGTTAACAGTGCCACTACTTTTTAAAACCATTTCCATCATTGAGTTACTGTTCTTTTTGAAGTTAAAGTACACCTGTTCATTTTAGCCCCCTACTGCAGTTACAGCTGAAGCAAAATCCATTCAACCGTACATTTACAAAAGACAATTAAATCTCTGCCTGGACCTACTCTACAGGCTTCATCTTAATGATCAGAAGCTAGGGGAGGCTCCGATAACACAAACTAATCATCTCTTGCAACACCCCATCTCCTCCTGATTTTTGGAAAACTTATCTCAGCGAGTATGCTTAGATGTTACAGTTTATAAAGGTCTAGCCCATTTCTACAGCATTTTATTTTAACATTAGGTAGCTACAGGGAATTCACCCCTTCGTGCCACTGGCCAAGTGTGCAGTATTAGGAGCCTTGGTGACTAGTCACTTGGGCTACTGTAATGCACTCGGGTGTCAGGACCACAGATCCCTCCGACTCTGTCAGATCAAAGGAGATAAAAGGTTTTTAGTCTCAGGATCCAGACTTTGTAATAAATAGCCTAATTCTAGTCATGACAAAACACATTGTTCTAGCGGCAGGATCCTTTTGAAGCAGCTTCAGTCCGGTAGTTGCTAAGTATGTGTTCCAGCAGAGTTAAGATCAGCGAGTAAAGGCAATGGATTTCACAAAGGCAATTAATACATTTTCCAACAGAGTAATCCATGAAAAATACAGAGGACCCCCTTGTGCCTGTTTCACCCACTTGGTTGTCAACCTGGCCCATCCACAACCCATTGAACCATGTGTTGCACCTTGATCCCTCCCGCCTACCACTTCACCCGCCTGAGTCACAGTTCCACTACCTTTTTGGCACACTTGTACCACTGCCTAAAACCACTCCCTGCTGAAAGTTACCTTGCCCGCCATCAAACTAACCCATATCCTGCTTCTCCGCCTCATTGCCTATCCTCTTTCAACCCTCTTACTACTAAACATGTTCCATCTATTTCTCTAGCGTGTGCTAGACTATGGACATTATTGCTCACACCTACAAGCTTTCCCCTACCCCTCCAAACTCATCTTTGAACTAGGCAAGGGATTGTCACTTAGGCCGGGAGGATAGCTGAGGGGGAACACGTTCGTCTTGGAAGCAAGACAACGCATAGCAGCACAGGTTTGAAACTCAGTCTTGTGCTTAGAAACCGGTCTCAGGTATTAAGCATGTTATAAAAGAACAATTATGCAGCCCAAAGGGAAACCTGGATGTTTTCTTGTTTAAGTACCTATTTGATCTGTGACAGGGGCTGCCCCCAGGCCCTGCCAAGAGGAGGCCAATGTCCCCCACTGAAAGAAGCAGGGATAGGTGAAAGGTGTACAGCATTATTGTTAGGCCTGTACAAGAGGAAAAATGAATACAAATGACACCACAGCCCCAAAACGCCTTGGTGCCGAGGTATGTATAGGTCAACCACCTTCCCCTTGTGACGTACCTCAAAACATTGACTTCCCAGTGTTTTCTTTTCACTGAAAGAGAAGCGCACCAAGTGGCACGCACAGTGAGAGGCCACTCTCAAATCCAGCAGTGGAATGAAGCAAACGCAGCACATGCTGCGCAGGGACTCTGGGGAGGCATCACTGCAACTGTCTCGTGTGGGCATACCATATGGTCCGCATTTACATTCATAATCCCACCCAAATATGGAGAGCCGGCTAGACCACCAGTGATTGACGTGGAAGGTCCCAGTCTCACCTAAGGAGAAATGTACAGAGGAAAGGTAGATGTAGATAAACCCCAGTGAGAAGCGCAAGCCATTATTACTCCAACCCAGAGGCCTGGAACAGATACAGGGAGCTGGGCTTAGCCAGGAGTTTAACTATTCCGTAGCAAGACTGGTTAGGAGGCTCAATCCACAAAGATGGAGGGGAGTATTAGTGACCCCCACAGGAAACCGGAAGTGCTGGTTCGAGAGAGATCAGAGTTGGAAAACTGCCAGGAGACCAGCAGGAGGTGAGCGAAAGCATCAGTTTGTGAAGGAGTTTTGCCAAGAAGAGGAGGTATTGGTGCAAGTGTGAAAGTGGTACGGCAATGTGAATGTGCGTGTCTGAGATGTTTATGAAGAAAGGGCTGTATAAGGAGGGAATGGGACTTGAAACTGTGTGGACGGAGGGTGTTTGTGTAGTGGCGTGGGAGGAGAGTAGTGGTAGTGAGAGGAGTAGTAGGGTGAGAGGAGGAGAAGTAGAGAAGGAGTGGTAGTAGTCGAGTGGGAGGAGAAGTAGAAGAGTAATCATCAAAGGGTGGAAGCACGAGGAAGGCACAGTGAGGCAGAATGAAGCATCGGAGAGACTGAAGATTGGTGGGGAGGAGTCGAGAAGCGGTGGAAGAGGCAGAATATAAGGGCAAGGCGAGATCCAATAGAATAGAGGGGCAAGGCCAGAGTAAGTGCAAACTCTATTCCCAACTCCTTGTAGAACACTAAGCAAGGCTAGTGTACAGACCACTGGGAAGCCCCTGAGGGAGTCAGTGAGCCTGCATCCAGGGAAAACACCTTCTAACAAGACCGCAGAATAGACAGTAGGGCTTACCGATCCACATTATTAACCAGGGGTAACGAATGTCTGGGATAGGGTGGCCATCCCAAGGATACGAGATAGAGAGGGATGCCCTAGTGCCACTTCTCAATTGCCTTTTATATCCATTACCTGAGGTTGCACCACCAGACACTCTATTCTGAATGACATTCACTGAACAGGAAAAGGCCTTATGCTGTATAAAAAATAGAAATCCTTCCCCAAAATATCTTGGAGGTTTTTAAGCCATCTCTGACAATCTAGTTGGTTATTTCAGTCATCACCAGCTTGCTTTGGCACGTTTGCCTAAAAACAGTTCTCTTTTCTGGAGGAATACATTTAGGCGATTGCAGATTGTGTTGCCCTCTTTGTTAGAGAATACATCCAATACAAAGGCCTTTTGCTTGATGCTTTTAGGGACTGGTAGTGTTCTCAACTAAGAAATAAATAGTGCATTGGGAAAGTGTGCAGCGCAGGGATGCCCTATGCTCAAGCATTATTTTTTTATCAATCAACATGGGAGTATTTGAAAAACAGAATGGTCTCAATTCAGAAGACACAAAAATTATGCAAGGGAAAATTCTTACCCGCATGCCAGGCCAATGTCATAAGACCCATTTCTGATGCCTCCTGAAACAGAAGGATTGGTTGAACTTTAAACATATTATACTTCTAGCGTTTATCCAGAGACGGATGTATTTGAGTACTGAAGAACTAAAGTCTTTCAATAAAGGCAAGCCTGGCATCTTTGCATCAAAGATAGTACAGCATATTTATCTCTAAACATCTGAGAAAGCTTTGAACTAGCAACGTCATCAAATTAACAGGGGATGCTGATAACTTAATCTAGAAAATGTGTTCTAATTTCAATTCCACCTGTGGGCCCGTCGTTTCATACTGTGTTACTTAATATATACGCATAATGGTAATTGCAATAAGAGGGTGTAGGCTGCAGGGTCAGAGGAAGGTGTCTAAACATGTCAGATTAAAATGTGCATTGTGCAAGCTTTGGACTTCACTCCTTTAAAACTACCAATCCACTTGCATGGCAACCGCAAGGTTCCAATCACCGAACAATGGGCCTCATTATAGGTCGGCCGGTCTGGTAAAAAAGTGCTGGTATTGATGTATACCCCCACTTTGCGGGACCGGCCAACTACAGGTTTGCGGTGGGGCACATGTGTTCTCTCCAGCTAAAAGCTGGAGGTAAGGAAGGCGCCCCACCGGCAAAAAAAGCCATCATTACAGGACCGGTATTGCTGGTGCTGGTAATGACGGCAAATCCCCTGAATGGGGATTAACACTGTCAATGCGGCACTCATAATCCAGCAACAACACGGCTGGACCAAGTGCCGGAAACTGAACTAATTTTGGTCATTATCGATAGCGGCAGCCTTATAATGAGCCGATTGTTATTACCCAAAATCAGTGATGGGCCTACTCCTAAATGATTAGGTGCTTATTTTATGGCACAGCAGATATCCCAAGCATATTTCATTTTCGTTCTCAAAGTAAGACACAGGAGCTCTGTAGACAATATTCCCAGTAGTTGGTAAGCAGGATGGCTAGACAAACTGTTCTTACCAGCAATGTTGATGACCGCTTGCAAACCTGAGGAACACTGTCTGTTGACACAATACACAGGCACAGACTCTGGAAAACCACTATAAGAAACAAAAAGCAATGATTAGCTTTTCAATCGCCCGTGTCCAGGGAACTTTCACTCAAGGCATCAAAACGAAGTCAAAGAAGATCCTTGACAAAGACTTCCAAAACGCTATACCTAAAATATGGCCATCAATATGTTAGGATCACTTTCACAATTTAGCTATTTCTACATGAGAAAACTAATTATATTCTGTACATTTTAATCATTTCTTGGATTGACTGAGCAACATCAAGAACAAAAGGATTCATGATGGTTGAATCTGTATGAAGACCTGGTCAAAGAAAATCAGTCCATGGCGTAGATTGATCATAACTATGCTTTATGTTGGCCAAATCATAGTCCACTCTCATGTCTTCTTTGCATCTGTTCGGGTTCATCAGAGTGCCAAAGATTACTGTTGTCTACAGCACAGTATACCCTCCAGATTAATATGGAGCCAAATTCCTCCCCAGTGTGACCGAGGATACCGAAACACTATTTTCCTCAAACTCTCAAAATGATTTAAAAAGTGAATAATGCATTGTGCATCCTATGAAGATAGCAAGTACTTCCCTCTATAAAACGGTATCAGGTAATAATATCCCCATATATATGGTCGCCGTAAATAATATCGCCGGGAAAATGTCGAGGCAATATTATTTGGATGACCATATATATGGGGACAGGGGCAAAAACACATTTATTTTTTTTTAAATAAAAATAAAAAAATTTTTTAAAAAGTTTGGGGGTTGCAGGTGTCCCCCCCCGCATGTTCCATGCAATAATGTCGCCACAAAAAACGGCAATTTTTCAGCGATATTTTTGATTGGCGAGATTTTTGTAGCGACATTATTACATGGAACCTATAAAACTGTCAGCAAGGTGGTTTAAAAAAAATAGTAATTTGATAAATTAATTTATATCTTTTTGATTGGCACCTTCTGAACATTCAGACATGTCTAAAAAGCATATATTAGGTTTCATCATATTTTTTATATATCCAATTTGGCTTTAACCTCAACCATCTTTCCCTTATTTGAAGATGCTATTTGTTTCAGTTTTTTCCCGTCCAACTATCAAGATGTCCACTCCCATTAACTTATGCATGCATTGACTATTTCTTTTTCTAGCTTTTCTGAAACTCCAAAACGATCAATCCTATACTTATGATGATTTTCATATGGTTATGTATATCTGAATCCTGAGTCAATTGCAAGATGTTCACATCAACATTTCTTTTTTCTGCATTTTGACTTGAGTGCATCATTCACTTGTCCTTCATGATTGACTCTTCCATTTGCGTTCACCAGACCCACTAGTCCTTCTGATTCTAATCCCATATCCAGCAGATATAGATCCTCATCACCACGTGGGAACGCTGTACAGGTTCAATACTTAAGAAGCACCATTATCCATATTTATTCATTCTTTAAAATTTCTTGCACATTTACACAACCTTTTATCTGAGTTTACAGTTTTATGCAAAACCATCAGCCATTGGGACCTTTCGTGCCATGGTAAGACAGGCATTCTTTTTATTCTTAAAAGAATGAAAATTAAAACTTGCAAATAAAGAAACAAAAATCATAGAAAGATAATTGAAATAATTAAATCAAAGAAGAAACAATGGTTACACACTATTCCAGGCAATCAGACATAACAGGGTGTCATGTCCTCACTGTTTAGGAACAAATCAAGCGCTGATAAAAAGGGAACCACCCAAAAAATGACTGAGAAAAAAAGACTGAATGGGAGATTTGGCCAAATGTAGGCCGTTCAAAAATTCCAAACAGTTGAAAAGTTTGACCAAATCCCCCATTCGGTGGCAAGGGCTGCAGGGGTCTCCCCGAGACCCTTGATCACTATATAGCGCGTGGAGGTTACTGGGGTGTCCCCCGCAGCCCGTCCCAGAAAAAATTAAGAAAAAAAAAGAAAGGACCCTGCACCGCCAGTTCCCGATCATGGAAGTGAAGGGGAACAGGCGTCTCAGGGACAGAGCGAGTTGGCGGCACACATTTAAGTGTGCTGCCACAAGTTCAGTAGGGGTTGGGGGTGGGTGTGTGGGTCAAGGCGGAAATGTTAATGGGAGAAAAGACTGAAGGTTATTTCGGAAAAATAATCTTTGGTCTTTTTGTCCTCAATAATTTCCATCACAGGTTGCCTCTCCAATTCCAACTACTCACATTTTTGGCTCCTTCAGGGTTGATTGACTCGAGTGATTTTCATATAACTCATCAACACCCTGAGGTGTTCTTCTAACAGCAATTCGACTACATTTGGAGCCCCGGGTGTCTGACATTCCCTTGAATGCTTTGAACGTGATGGGAGGAATGGGTATGTGTGAGCAAGTCCAATTAACTTTACTCCTTTCGTTTTTCTAATGGGCACTTTCCTAGGATGCATGCTGTCAAACAATCCTCTGGAATTTGAAAGATTCTTGGCTATTTTCAAGGCAGAGGCTTAGCATCAAGCTACTTCTCCCTGCATCTCCCACAACACAGTCTGCTGTATTTGACAATACCAGCATTAGCACAAGCCATACACGCACCTTGTTTCTCTGGGCATCCAAGGGATCTGTTGCTGCAGGTATTTCACAATGACCAGGTTTCTCCCATCATTGGACGGGTCCTGGATTTTGTTAGAGGATTTTAGTAGGTCCTTCTCATGCATCAATCATTTTGCCATACAGCGCTCGGTCTCTATTTGTTTTGAGTGTTGTGCTTCTTGCCCCATTAGCCTGCCCTTTGGCCAGAACAGTCCTTTTCCTTCTTAGAATGAGACTAACAGTTTTAGTGGCAATTTTAGCCGAGGACTTAAACTTTGGTTGTTCACCACTGGTTAAAAATGAAGAAATAGCTTTTCTCTTGATTGGGTACTTTGACAAGGTGCCAGAAGCAGGAGTCGGACACATGGGTTACATGAGTCAAAGGTGAGATTTATTTATAAGAAAACGTATCTGTCCCGTCCCTAACTCTAGAGGGATTCCCCTACCTAATAAACAATCTCGGGTCAGTCCAGTCAAAATGTCTGTTCAACTAATAAATCTGTCCTCTGTCCAAACTCCTGATCTAGCCCCATCAATAATAACAGAAAACCACTAACTACTTTTCAGGAGGATGACTCCCGCCTCGAGATTAACAAAGGATTTTAACCTTCCCACACTAAACACTTAGACTTCAAATTGGGGTGTGAGGAGAATCGCTCCCTTCTCCCGACTCAGTTCCAACAAGGATTTTCAAAGTTTTAGTCAGTCTGTTACTCTAGGGTCCGATTTGCCAACCAGGAGAATGTCTCCCTTCTCCTGGCATAAATAGTTTGCTGGTATGATCAACAAACACTTCCCATCGACGCTTTAACTCCTGCCACTGTCGACCCCCCCCCCCCCCAATGGCTGTTGCACTTTCCTCCTGGGTAAAGGTCCAAAGATCCTCTCTGATAATTTACCAATGATTTCCAACTTTGAACAGTATCTCTCTTGATGAGATTGGTATGAGGGAGTTTACGTTTGGCCCACACTGCACAGTTCTTTTCTTCAGTAGATTCTTCACTGATACTGTGACGAGGAAGACCACCCCCGACGTCAAGATTAGAGTTCTTTCCGCTAGTGGTTTTATCTCTACAACTGGGCCAAAGGAGATTACTTTCAATGCACAGATTAAAGTCTCTTTCACTACTAGCGTTGTCTCCACGACTGGGCCAAGGGGGATTACTCCTGATGCAGATCACAGTCTTTTGCACCAGTAGCCTTATCACTGCCACTGGATCGAGGAAGATTACGCCCGATGTACAGGTTACAGTTTCTTTCATCAGTACCTTTTCGCTCTATACAGTATAGTGAGCGGGGGACACCCCAGCAGCTGCCCGAAAAAAAAACAGTTAAAAGGCAGCTCACTGACCAAAAGTAAAAAAAATAAAAAAAATAAAAATAAATAAATAATTTTTAAAAAAGGACCCTGCAGCGCCGGTTCACGATCACGGAAGTGAAAGGGAACCAGCATCACAGAGACACAGCGTGTGGGGAAGAAAGTTAAGTAGGGGTGTGGGAGGGTGGTGGGGGGGTGTTTTTATGTATGTATTATGTGTTTTTTTTTTTTTTATGGATGTCCGCATGGGAAATGGACGAACAATTTTGAGTTCATACATTTCCCATGCAGACTTTTTGTATGCGGGAAAATCACGTAGATCCATTTATTGGACCAAACGGTCCAGCTCATTGAGGCCATGCCACGGTTTCTCCTCTCTGGTCTTACAGTCGGGTCTGGTCCTGCTAGATCCCCGCAGGACTCTCCCACAGCTTGGTACTGGCATGCTCCATTCTGCAGTGTGTCCTCAGAGTTTGTAATTCCTTCCTGCGGTCTACTCCACTCCTGCTGCTGTTCCCAGCTGGACTTTAAACTTTGTTAGGTCCATTGTCTCTTATTATACAATGTTGCTTTAATTTCTTCCCACTTCATGTCCCACTTGGCATTTTCTGCCTTACTCCCTTCTAATGCTTCTGTGTACCTTATTTCGGACCACCGAATTTGTAAGGGACGCTTCAGATGTTTTCTCTCAATAGGTAGTCTGTGCTTCCATAAGCAAGAGATGGCGTCCTTAACATGGGATGAATGGGCCTTAGATTTACGCTTGCTACAGGGGGGGGTTGGTGGGGGGGAGAGATTGGTGCATGTGTCACTACTGCATCCAACATGGAATGGGGAAGCCCAGTAGTGAAGATTTTCTCTTCATCCTCAGTCCCACCTAAGCATGACCTTCCAGTCACATTGTAGATCTAACATGGAATTTCTGACTTTAGGTGATATCATGCAGTTGCTCAATACAGTGTAAGTGGTATTTCCGATGTTGGCAGGTCTTCAGTTAAACCTTCATCAAAATGACTTCCTGAGTTGGTTACCGAAGTAGTATGTGAATGGGTATCCATGGGGCTTTTGAAGTCCTGCTCTATTTCTAGGGTGCTTTTACACACTTTCCACTATGTTCCTTGAGGATTGTCAGTCTTATTTTGCTTTTCGCCATCATTGCTTGGATCCTGGTCTGGCTATGAGAACTTATAGGAGGGATATCTGGTGTTGGAAAATTAAGCACAACCTTTTCAAATATATTGGTTATTTTTCTTTGTGATGGCACTTGCGGTACTGGTGGCTAAAAAAGCATCCATGTTTCGTCTTCATTTAAGCTGTTTGATGACCTTGCATTGCTGCTCAAAATAACTGTTTGCCGGGCATTAATTGCCTGCTTGTTCTTGTAATGAGCATGTGTTCCTCTTTTTTGGCTATGCCCAACTGCTCGCCACTCCCCACTCTAAAGCACCCAAATAGCAAACTGGGCCGCAGACGACACAGCAATGGGTTGTGTGACGAATCAAGAGGATCTCGTCCTTGAGAACCCCAGAAGAAACACTACTCCCGTACCCAAATCAAGGAAGTTCCTCAAAATTCCCTTATTAAGCCCAATGCCGAATTCTGAAATACCATATGCATATATGTATTTCTGCAACTTGGCTCCTGTTACAAGTACTGCGAGGAAGAAGCCACGTCTAGATGAAAGAAGGTCAAGGGAAACAAAACACTCTAGTCCTCTTTCTGTGTCTAATCATACTGCCAACTATAAAAGCAAAGAAGACTAGATCAAAGTGTTCGTAGTGGTTGAGTAGGCAGCATCAATAATTGACTAAGATGCAGAGATCGTGGAAGTAGCAGCAGAGAGGTTGGGAGGAAGAGAAGACACCGGCAGGTTCCCGCACCATTCAGAGAATGAGTTTCGGCGGGGGCCTCCCCTTAGTGCCGACACCCCTCATCGGGGCCCAGCGGGACCAAGGGGGGGGGGGCGGGGCCACAGCCAAGCTTGGCTCCGCCCTGAGGAGGGGTAGGTGACCTCATCGCGAGGCGCAGGCGACAGCCGGGGATCTATAAAAGAGGCCCCCACACGTGGGTTTGGTCTCTTCTCTGGCTTCCTGCTCCGATGAATTTTGCCGAAGTCGGCTCTCTCTCTCGGTATCCAGCCCCGGTTGAAGGACGTTCTCAATTTGAATCCTTGTTCGTGGTCGTGTTTGGTGATCACCAGGGAGGTTACTGGTGGGGGTCCAGGAAGGTCGAGTTAAGAAGTCGGGACCTGTACTCGCGATCCTGCTACAGGAGTTCCAGCTGCAGCAGGCCTCGGTTCCTGCCGGGCGACAAGAGGTAACGTTCGCCGGAAAGGAGGGCAAGGGGCCAAGGGGGCGTTTTAATTTCGGCGGCCAGCGGTTGTTTGGGGAGGCCTTTTGGGGCTCGGCAACATTGTGTCGTGTCCAGCAGGAGGGATTCGCAAGGTTTAGGGGGGGCACAGGGCAGTCAGGGGGGGGGGGGAGAGTGTGTTAGGGGGCTACCCATGCTCGCTCGCGTCGGGGCCGAGCTCGCAGGAGGAATGACACGAGGGGATCATGTGGCCTGCCGGCGGGTAGGGGCCACTCGCTCTCGGCCACATCGGGTTGGGAAGGTAATCGGCAGGGAAATGTCTTCAATGCTGGCCGATGTCGGCGAGGGCCGTTACGCGGAAGGCGGGAGAGAGGGGGCCGTGCAATCAGGGCGGGCAGGGTGCCGGAGGAGCGGAGAGGCTCGAAAGTGAGGGGGGAGGAGCGGAGAGGCTCGAAGGGAGGGGGGTATCACTACATCGTGTGGCTAATGGCGGCTATGTGGAGAGCAATAGGGAGCTAGAGCGGAAAAGAACTAGGCGGAAAAATGTGGGTGATTGGGTTGAAAGAGTCGCTGCCATGTGGGGCAAAGGGGAAACTTTTTGAACCTGTATACGAAACCAACAAATGTAATAGCGCAATGTAAATATAGGATCGGGCAATTAATACATCGTTTTGATCATTTGCATGCGGTCCGGAAGATCCGGGGTTGGTTGGCGTTTGAGTTCGCCTTAGGTTTGGCGGAATCTGGAGGACCGGCGCGTGCCACTGTTGGGACAGCATCGCGTGGGTGATGGCGGTTAGGTGGAGAGTGAAAGGGAGCTAGAACGGTAAAGAACCAGGCCTGTGAAATTGGGTGATTGGGTTGAAAGAGTCGCGGCCATGCAGGGCAAGGGGGCAATGTTCTAAACCAGAATAAGAAACAAACAAATGTATTTATGCAATGGAAATGAATGACGAGACATCTTTTGCTAACTTGTATGCGGCCCGGGCGAATCCGGGGATTGGTTGGCGTCGAGTTTGCCTTAGATTTGGCGGAATCTGGATGGACTGCCGCCCCACGGTTGGGACACTGGGCGGCCGTCGTGCCACATTACTTTGTCAAAATGCATGCTAAGATCTCGGCTTGCGGGCCGTATGTTTGTCGGAATTTTGGAATGGCCACCGTGCCACTGTTTGAACACAAGGGGGCGCTGCGACACATTAAGTTATCAAGGGTGCAAGCGAATGTCGCAGGGTTCAAAGAGCTGCGACCATGGTGGGGCACGTTGGGAATTCGAGTGTGGTTCTTGGAGTCGGGGGGGGGGAAGGGGCATGGGGCGGGTCCGTTGACTTGCCTTGCATGACTTGGGGAGGGCGAATAATGCAACGCATCGCAGAGAAGCTTTCTTCTGAGAAGGGGGGGGGGGGAATTATGATATAGAACAAATTTTAAGCATTGGGGGTCATTTTATGACTGCAATTTTATGCAATCCGCGGGTAAAGAGGACGGATGGCTATATGGGTATTGCCAGCGAGATAATGTATGATGCAAACAGAAAGTACAGGGATAAGTTGTACGGCATGTTTTAACACGCTGCTATTCCACACGGGAAGCGCCGCTTTGATGCCATAACTCAGGCTGTAGGCACGGCAAAGAGTAAAAGCAGTAGAATCTGGTACGGGGCTGTACATAGCAACTTTCCGGGGTAGGTAATGGTGTGTCTGTTGGGCACTCTGCTCCTTAGATCGCTGATGTCGGGAAGGTGATTAGGTAAGTTCTCTTGGCTTTAAAAATCTCACACACTTGTGCGAGGCAGTCCGTTCGGGGCATCGGGTGGGCCCAGAGGCAGGTTGGGGGGGAATGAGTTGTAGTTGTGGGAACCGCGTGGGCTATGGCGGCGAGCTGGGGAAATGGGGGGTGGTTTCTGTGCAGGCGGTCGCTAAGGCGAGCAAATTGCGGCGCGTGTAGAGATGGTGCAACATGGGAATGTGATGACTGATATGATGTTGGATGCATTTATAACGCGTTTATATAAAATGTTTGCAAGGCCTGCAGGGGGGCCCGAGCGCAAGGCAAGAGCAAGGTTTCAAAATAAATAAATAAATGATGCCACAGTACCGCATGTCGGAAAATAGGAAATGAAGGAGGCTGGCGGGGGTGCAGCAAGTTTTAAAATCGCAAACCGTGGGAGGCAGTTTGTTTGGGAGTGGTGCTGTGAGCCTGGCGGGCAATGGCGACAAGCGCAAGGAGTATTAGGGGTCCGGCGCAGCGAGTTGGTGCAATGGGTGGATGGGACGCGATGCATAATTTATAACGCGCCTATACATAAGTGTCACAGGAGGGTATTCGGCCTCTAGTGCAAGGAAGAGCAAGGTTCAGAGAATTGTGGCCAACATGAACCAGGCATCGATGGGCAAATACACGAGATTGACTTTGATAAAGATTTTCCCAGAGCATTCGCAGTGTGTGTCTGGTCGACTGCGCGATCGTGTTACCCAAAGCAATGATGAGGGCCATGCATGGTTGTTCTGTGATTGAAGTTAGAGGGTGGAACAGGTATCCAAACAAGGGCATGTACCGACTCAACAGGCGTCACAGATAGAAGAAGGAAAGGAGAGCCTGATAGCATCGCGGCGGCCATGCACACAGAGTTTGGGCCGCCTTGTGGCGGGTGCGGGCCTATTTTATGGTTGAGCTCAGGTCGCTGCATGTTTATTTTGTCAACTGCTTTTCTTGGTGGGGGCAGCATGCGGCAAGGGCTGCTTAGTTGAAACGCTAGCTGGTTTTTTTCTCGTGTTGCCGCACGATTGCATTGGGGGCACTAGACGAAGTGCAACTATTTGGACGGCACAGTACATCAACGGGGGTAACAGGTGGGGGGGGTGCATCTTGTACGGTTTGTGCGTCCGCCTCGCAGTGGGAAAAGAGGCATGCAGGCTTTGTAGGATTATGGAGGAATGAGTTACTGGGCTTCTGTCGGTCCCTCACATAAGGCTGTTGGCATTCGGGTCCAGGATGGGTGGAACTGCGACGCGGTGGGGGAATGTGGGGCAATTTTGTACATTCAAATGCATCTAAGTTTGTTAGAAGGAGGGACGATATGCGGTATGGGGAATGTGTTTTATTTGGTAATTTAAATGCTTTGCATTTGTTTTGAAGTGGGTTGCCATTAGTTTTACTATGCTTCTAGTTTGGCTGGTGAATCGAATACATATGGGTGGGGGCATTTCCCACGCATTAATAAAGTTTTGCAAACATGCGCGCTGCGGGTTTTAAATACATTCTGTTTTGTTTGATTTTGGAGCATTTCTCAGGCATGAAGGGCGCCTTTTGCAAGGCGTGCCTAGGTTTGCCACGCTCATGGAAACGATGGGATTACTGATGGGGAGATTAAGGCATTTAGCGTGAGGTGGTTTGTATTGGGATTCAGCGCGGGGTTGTGGGATTGAGATCATGTTTGTGCTCACTGCCCCTTTCAGATAGTGGTGCACCATTTGGACGCACTGGGAATATGTTGGGATCAGCCGCACTTCAGTTTCCTGGTAGTGGTGTACGCTTGGGGGAAGAGCAGCATCGCATTGTACCACCATGTTAACATATAAGTTGTGCACATTGAGGATGATCTCTGTAGGGCGACCAATGTTAGGCGGGACAAGAAGGGTCACAAAATGGGGAATAAAGGTCGGCGCAACATGGCAGGAGAATATGTCCCACTTTGAGGAGGGGAGAGTTTAATGAGACGTTTATTGGTGTCTCATGGAGTTTGATGAAGAGTTAATCTATCGGTTAATGGCAATGTGCATTAACTGAGTATTCCCAGCGCAACCTTTTAAGGGCACCCCCCCTTTACTTTCCCTCGCTGCTACAGGTTGGCACAATCATTATACATTATTTTCAGTTGAAGTTATCATTCCAAGATGGACACTCTGGTATGCTCCCATATTACTCCTCCAAAATGCCTATATGACAGTTGGGTAAAGGGTCCATCGGCCCAGTGAGGTTTCCTGCTGCTTAACATCTAATCAAAGAGCATTCCAGGATGATGAGTCCAGGGGCTACATGCTCGCCTTGGAAGCAAAACGACACGGAGCAACACAGGAGCAATCCGTGGGCCTGACCATAGAAACTTCTGGGTTCGTGCACGCCCCACTTTTATCAGATCGCAGGTAGGCGCAGCAACCACACTTTAGAAGCATGATGGCTAAGAGCGTGGGTTAAGCCATGGGGAAGGTAGGGTGCGCAAGCCTGATCCCCCTCTCTCTTGCAGGAGAGGGGTGCTCGGGTGGGTGTGTGAGGGAGGGGAAAAGGGACAGGGGGTGCGAGGAGGGGCAGATTACGCGCACTGCAACAGGGGGGTTAAAAGGTAAGGGGAGTGTGTGAAGGTAGAGCGTATCGGGAGGGGGGGTATGGAAGAATGAAATGGGATTTCCAGCATGCCGTAAGTATAAGACAAGGGTAAAAGGTGGGCATAACAAGGAGGGGCAAACGAGGGGTTCCAGGAAGAAGCGGGCACAAATGGGGAGGATTACAGAAGGGAGAAGGCTGCCCGGTAGGTCATGGGAAAGGGGATGAGGTTCAATTAATTCGAAATGGAAGCTAACTAAGTTCACGCCGGTGGTAATTACACCCAGTGGATTGGGCCGGGGGACCTGGGGCCCATGGGGAAGTTTGAGTAGGGGATAACCGATGCAATAATGGTAAAGGAATAGGTGTGAATATCATAAAATTAAATTATGAAGTGCTTAACAAACGAGGGCTCTCCTGGAAGGGATCACGATGGCCGGGCAAGGCCCAACACACCCCCCCCCCCCCCATCTGTCGGAGGGGGACCTCGAAAAAGGAACGGCTCAGTGAAGGGAAGACCTGTTTCCGACATGCCCCTGTAGGAACAGTTGGCCCTCCTGCAAGGGAGTACGAACTAATGGAGCAGCGACCTGCAAGGAACGCCGTCACTCACGGGTGACGGTCAGGGACGGCGATTCCCTACGAATCATCACGCCACCGGTGGAGTCCGGAGGGTCAGCGTGCATGTTGCGAATGGAATGTTTAAGGGTAGAGGAACTAGGTACGAAGTATAGCAGGGTGTCCACACAGCACTAGGCGACCAGGTGCCTGAGGGGGAAGTCACTGCCGCCGGTTGCCCGCAGTGAGTCGTGGCGGAGGCACTGGTCGCAGTGAGGGGTTTCGGACAAACAAGCCCAGCGGATGTTACCTGGTGTTCCCGTTAGAAAGTACTGGTGGATACAACAAGGGGAACTGCACAGCCATCAGCTTATTATGAACGCCACCCAGGAGTATTAGACTCAGGGGAGGCCCATGTTTAAAGGGGAGGGTTAGGGGGCTTGACCTTCCAACTCCACAAGTGGGTGGGGGAAATGGGAAGTGCATCATTGGAAACAAAAATGGAGAGCAACGATGAAGGCAGCAAGGGGGGGGGGGGAAATGAAAAATTGCAGCAAACGGGGCTCGGCCAAGTAGGTTGGAAACTGGGGGGAGGGGGTCCGTGTGGGATTAGGGGTTGGTTAGGGGGGGGTGTTAATAGATGCGGGCCATATGCAATTGTCAGCTATAGGAGATGGGTACAAACACTTGGGAGGGGGGTCCTTAGAATGCGGGGGGTAGGGGCCAAGAGGAGCAGGGGGGATAGTTGGGGAGGATCCCTCTTTAGCGAAAGGCAGGGGAAGAGGATGGGGATAAGAAGGCTGCTGGGCTCTGGGGTGAAGGCAGCGCCTGATGGGGCCCTTGGGAACAAGAGGGTGCGATGGGGAAAGAGGGGCCGGAGGGGATGGGACAACTAAGCTAAGGCGGGGGGAGCTAGGGCAGCCCGGGGTCTCGGCGGAAGGGGGGTGATCCCTGGCAGGACGTGCTAGGGTAAGCCCCTTTTGGGGGAGAGAAATAATTAACAAGGATTAATAAGCCAACCAGGGGAAAGGGGATGAGGGAATCCAGGGGTAAAAAAGCAAGAGGGGGAAAAAGGAGACCTGAACGCATCCTTAAAAAAAGAGCCAAAGTGGAAAATGGAGAAAGAAAAGAAAGTAATACAAGGAAGGAAAATGCACGTAAATAGAGATGGGGAAAAGAAAATGAAAAGAAAAATTGCAAAAGAAAGAAATGGCCAAAGGGTAGAGAGGGACTGTTAGGGAGTTGCGGGGGGGGCGCCTGCGACGGGTCCCCAAGGACCCGAAGGGGCGGGGGGGGGTTGCAAAGTTGCATTGCTCTCAGTGCAGAATCCTGAGTTTAAAACGGAACACCTGTAAGCTAACTCCTGACTTTATGTATTTAATAAAAGTTTGCTGTGGCAATTTTTCTCCCACTCAGTCAACTGGTCATGCCTCTTATTTGTTGCAAGGGGGTGGGGGGGCGGCTCCAAGGGAGGAGGGTAGCGGGTAGGGAATAGGAATAAGGGGAGGTGGTGTATATGCAGCATATGTATGTGACGTGCCCCCACTGAGACTGTCTGCGCTAAGAAGCGCAGCAAAAAGTCGTGCACATGCTCCGCACGTCGCGAGATGTCAGGAAGACATCAAAGGCTTAGCTGAGTGCTGTTACCAGAGGCTCAGTGGAAGCCGAAAAAACAAACGGTGCAAAGTTGCACAAAACAAAGGTGCGCCAGCAGTGACGGTTCTCGCAACCCGAGAAACGTGTAAGAACAAAGCAGACGCCAATTCCCTGGTGAGAGGGAAATCAGCCACAGGACGTGAAACCCATTTGCATCCAAGCCCAGAGCTCGTGTCAGGGGGCGGCAGACACAGGATAGTGGGAGATGAGGGACGCTCCCCACCTGACAGGACCGTCACTTACAACTCCCTGGTGGGACTGGGGAGGAGACCCCGAGAAGTACAGATTTTGTCGGCTGGTGTTGGCAATGCAAGTCCAGGGAGGGCGTGACAGGTACGGCATGGGGGTGACCACATAGATTACTGTCACAATACCATTTACCATGCGGGTGGGGGGTGGAATACGGCTCCTATCCCAGGAATCTTGAGATATAAAGGAAACTGAAAGGAAATGAAAAGGTTAACACCACAATCCTTTTTATAAAAGTAAAATGGAGAGCAGTGATCTCAAATGAAGGGTGAACTAAGCCCTAGGGGGGATTATCTAAACCTCCCACAATTCGACTTGGGGCAATAAGGAAGTAACAGGCATCTAGGTGCTTGACAATAACACATACTCTTCCTCGTCCCAGTGAATGGGCTAAAGGTGAAAATGCCTGATCAGATTAGAAGTACCCAGTCCTTTCCAGGAGAGTACACCAATGCTGGGATACAAAGTATTACAAAGATATTCTCCATAGATGTGAGGAAAGACCAGAGAAGAGAATTGTCCCCCGGGCATGACAAAATCCACTTTACAGGGAAGAAAGTCACTTCCCAAATAGTGGGTGAACTAAGAAGTGAGAAAATCTCACTTGTAACATTGGTTTTTGAACACTCAGACTTGTTGAACTTCCATATTATAGCTTCACACAGCTAATTGGAAAAGGGGTTAAGGAAAACAGCCAAGCACCTATTTTTTCCCTTGTAGTTTTGTGGTATTTGAGTGCGAGGGTCAAACTAGGTTTTGGACACAGGACAGTGGACATTTATTTAGGCAATCCTGACAACTATCTAATTAGTTAGTTTTGTTGAGGCATGGAAACCAGTCGTAGATTTAGGGCTAGTAAGGCATTTTTCTAACTCCCTTTTATTAGCTAAATAAAAGCATATTGGGGAAAAAAAACCTGCACGGTTTCTATCTCCTTACTCCGACCTCCTTCACAGTGGACAAAGCAGAACCAGCCAAGACAAGACTGCTTGCGAGCACAGCCAGGATTAAAATATCAAGTAGTACAATGTCTCACTTGGATAAAACAAAGCACGTTTGTCCACCTCCCGAGCCTCAAAGCATCTACTTTGCCTCTGCCAAACACGTTTTTAGCAAAAATGTGCTGGCCAGGCAACAACAAAGTCAACAACTATGCTAACTAGGCCATGGGCTCAATAAAAAGGGAACAAACAGAAACACTACTTAAAGTGGGCTTCCAGTTATTCAACGCTTTGAATCTTACAGAAACTCACACAAATGCAAGCTACACATCTGAGCCACATTAGACCCACAAAAATGTTAAGCTCATTCGCTCTCTGGAGCTTCCATGCACAATCTTACTTTTGCAGCTAACTGCTTCGCCTGCTGCGTCACTCTGCTTCCTATGTGAACTGCTTCCACCCAACCAGCAAGCTGTAGTGTGCATGTGAGCGCATGCCAGTGGAGCGTACACTCACCTCAGAGTCGCTCTCTCCACCTCCCCACTAGAGCCATCAAAGCTTTGTCGTTTATAGACTTTCTGGTGCTTCCTTTTCCCAAACCTCACCTTTGCTATTTTTGGTACCTCCATAGCTTCTAACGTATAATGCCTGACATGACTGTGGAAATCGAGATAATATTGTGACCCCAATCGCATTGTTTAAATGTATGTTGGCCTACGCCAAGCTGTCTAAAGAATATTATGAACATAGGTTCCGCGGCAAGGTCTTGACCTTAATGTATCGTGAAAGCTGCCATCTTGGATTTAGCCGCCATTTTAGGTACTCTTGCCGTGCGAAAGTCACCTCGAATCACAAAATGGAGGCCGAATGACATTTCGAGTAAGACTTCGGCTATGGTGACCTCCGCACACGTGAATGAATAATATGTCCGCAGGCTACCTGTTAGGGTCATGAACTAAGACCCTGTCCTCTGTTTAACCTAGGTGTAAATATGTAACTGTATCAGCGAAACCGATCTAATATATGGAAATTGCATGTTCGACCTGGCTACGAACCCTAGCCGTTGTTCTAAGAATGGTTAACTTACAAGAGGGCTGGCCAATGCAGTACAAAATGTATAAAAACCCGAGCATCCCGATGATCGGTCTCTCCCACTTTCAGTGCGAACCTAACGTTGAAGGTTCGTGTGTTAGTCAGAGGGCCGAATAGCTATTCGCATGTCAATTGACTTTGGTAACTTTGTAACTTTGAAATAAAGCGCTTTGTATGTCCTTTGTAACCTGTGTTGGTGTGTTTCCTTTTGGGCTTCCCGGCCTCATGTCAATTTCTCTGTTTCCACAGTTGGCGCCCGAATAGGGACCCTCAAGATTGATGCCGGATCATTGAAGGTTGACGCAGACTATCGAATCGGGATCGGACGGTGTGATTCTGCGGGCCCGACCGATCGAGACGCGATACCTCGGCAGCGCTGCACGATCCGATCCTTGGGCGATAGTCGTGCGGTCTGACACGGCATCTTGACGAGGGTCCAATTCCGAGGCGGGTGTTAGGCGATCCTCTACACACCAGGCCACGACACATCAGAACACTGCTCACATTCCCACAACATCTCCTCCCAAGCTTCGAGGCTCAAGTGATTCGGTGAAACCACAGAACCGAAAACCTCGTACCAGTGTACGGGCTCGATTGCAACCCTTTCTGCATTGGCAACTGCCTTGGAGAACATATAGCAGAAAGGGCGGCCTTACGTCTTCACGCCGGTCACGTGATCGTTCCCCATGTGATCTTGGTGGACGTCACATGACCCAGGGGCGATCAGTATAAAGGTCTGAGAGACAGAACGCTCATTGCTTCTCAGCTGGCTTCGGACACTGTTTGGCGTTACAACTTGCTCCTTGTTACCTTGATCACGGAACTCTATCTCGGACTCCCTTGGACACCCCTTGGTACTTTTGCTTGGAACTGTTTACCTGTTGCCGGATATTTGGACTGCACCTCGACTTGTCTTTGGATCATCCCTTGGTACCCTGCTGGTCTCCTACGCCTTTTCCCTACTGGGGATTCAAGTCAAGCCCTGACTCCCACAGGTGGCTACTCCTCATCCACGCTAACCTGCGGTTCTACCATTCCAGGGACCGCCGCATCTAATGAGCCTCGAACCTCCCTACTAGGTTACCTGGGTCTCCCTTACACCAGATAGGTAAGACACTTTAGATTACTTTATTTACCTGCCTGTATTGTGATTGCCTGGTGCTTAACCTCCTTCCTTCTTGACAGCAGCATCGGTGTTCCAGAGGCTCCGTGGATCTGGGAAGACATCTCTCACCTGTGGCCTCAAGGGTCACACAGCGGGTTTCTATTTTCGTTCCCCTGTGCGTCACTTGGGGACGGAGGTCTCATCGGTCTACACGACACTCAAGTCAGAACAGACTGAGAAGCCGTATAGTCGTGTTAGACGATGCAGGGATCCACGGACGAACCCATAACTGCTTTAGTTCAGGCAATTACAATACTAAGGGCAGATATGGCCGCCGCGAACACAGTGATCCACCAAAGGCTGGATACCATACAGAGCGTTCAGCATTCACTTCCTCCAGACCCGGAGTTTGGAGAGGGCAGCTCCTCCCCTACACCGCCAGTCCCGACTCCGATAGTCCTCCCAACTCCTTCCCCCCTGGCTGCTCCTGAACGTTACCAGGGCGATCCCAAGACATTCAGAACCTTTGTTAACCAGTGCAAGTTGCATTTCTTATGCAGGCCTTTGGCTTTTCCCACGTCCACTGCTAAGGCCGCCTTCGCCCTTTCCCATTTAGCTGGAACAGCTGCCGCTTGGGCTAATCCCCTGTTAGAAAACAATAGCCCGGTTCTTTATGACTTTGATTTGTTGGTCCTAGAAATGTCCCGAGTATTCGATACTCGACACAAGGCACAGTCTAGGGATTTGGAGTTGTTGGAATTGACTCAGGGCAAAAGAACGCTGATAGATTACATCACCAGGTTTAATCAGCTAGTTGCGGAAACATCATGGCCAGAAAATAAGCGGGCGGTGGTCTTTTATAGGGGATTGAGTAACACCATGAAAGACGCTTTAGCAGTGATCCCTTCTATGCCTACTCAGTACCAGGAATTGGTTGATCTCGTCCTGCAGGTAGATGCACGCCGAGCGGAGCGTAGAGCTGAATCAGGGGCCTCCTCCTCTCCTCCTCTTGTTAATACTCCCGTTTCTGTTACTGTAGAACCTATGCAAGTGGGAGGGGTACGCAGTCCTATTACAACATCTGAGAGGGAACGAAGAAGGGTTGATAATGCGTGCTTTTACTGTGGCACCACTGGACATTTCGTGAAAGAGTGTCCTCGACGTCCCAAGAAGAGTCAGGTTTTTCGGATGGCTCGACCTTAGAACCGGAGACCAGGTCGAGTGTTCCATCATCTTCTCCGGGAACCCCTCTTACCTTTGCTCGTGTTCGACCTATCTCCGTAAAGGCTACTCTATGTCCCTCTACTGGCCTTCTACATGTAGTCAATATCATTATTGATTCTGGTGCCACTGGTAATTACATGGATATTGATTTGGCCCATTCCCTCAATCTACCTTTAGTGGTAAAAACACGACCGGAACCTGTCCAAGCCGTAGACGGCTCTGCATTGATTTCTGGTCCTGTTAGACATCAAACTGCACCCCTCTTGTTGAACATACAGGACATACACACAGAAACCTTAAGTTTTGATTTGATCACCGCACCTCAATTCGGTATCATACTAAGGATTCCCTGGTTACGTGAACATAATCCATTGATCAATTGGCAAGCAGGCACTGTACTCTTTGAGTCCGATATTTGTCAGAATTATTGCCTCCCGATCCATCAAGCCCCTGACACACCCTCTCGGGTCTTGGGAGCCCTAGCACAACTCACACTGACGGTTGACGATCCAGAAGTCATACAGTCCCATACTGTTGGGGGGTTGGTGTCTGGGATCCCGCCAGAATATCTGGCTTTCGAATCTGTTTTCGATCGAGGCTCGTCTGAGGTACTTCCTCCACATAGACCTTATGACTGCCCAATCGAATTGCTTCCTGATTCCACCGTTCCTTCGGGCAGGATCTACTCTCTGTCTCCTTCGGAGGAACTGGTGTTAAAAGAATATGTACAGAACGCCCTGCGTTTAGGACACATCCGCCCCTCCACTTCACCAGCGGCAAGTCCTATCTTCTTTGTACCCAAGAAGGAGGGGGATTTACGTCCTTGTGTGGATTATCGGCGTCTTAACGCGATCACCAAGAAGGATAGATATCCCATCACGTTAATCACTCCACTCTTAGATCATTTGACACATGCTTCCATTTTTACCAAACTCGATCTACGCGGCGCATACAATTTGGTACGCGTTCGCGAGGGAGACGAGTGGAAAACTGCTTTCTGTACTCGTTACGGATTGTACGAATATCTTGTCATGCCCTTTGGCTTATGTAACGCCCCGGCCACGTTCCAACGATTCATGAATGACATTTTCAGGGATATTCTGGATGTGTACATGGTTGTGTATTTG
Organism: Ambystoma mexicanum; assembly: GCF_040938575.1. Taxonomy (NCBI): domain Eukaryota; kingdom Metazoa; phylum Chordata; class Amphibia; order Caudata; family Ambystomatidae; genus Ambystoma; species Ambystoma mexicanum. The sequence continues at coordinate 538,971,391 of NC_090924.1, read as the reverse complement.
GACGACATCCTGATCTTCTCTCGTGATCTGGATGACCATGTAAAACACGTCCGAGAAGTGTTAACCCGTTTAAGCAAACATTCCTTATTTGCCAAACCCGAGAAATGTCAGTTCCATAAGACCTCTGTTGAGTTTTTGGGTTTCCACATCACCCCTGGGGCGTTATCCATGAACGAGTCTAAGGTCAAAGCAGTCTTAGATTGGCCAGTACCTCAAACACTCAAGTCCTTGCAGGCCTTTTTAGGATTCGCCAACTTCTATAGGCGTTTCATCTCTTCCTTTTCCACGATTGTAGCCCCACTCACGGCCCTGACTAGTCCTCGGGTACCATATCAGTGGCAGAGAGAACAGCAGGAGGCTTTTGAGACTCTGAAAACCGCCTTTACTACCGCACCGGTACTCCAACACCCCAATCCGGATCTTCCGTTCATAGTCGAGGCAAATACCGGCAAATTACATCCAGTGGCATTCCACTCCCGTAAGTTTTCCAGTACTGAGTCTCATTATACCGTTACGGGAAAAGAACTCTTGGCGGTCATGGACGCGTTCCGTGTTTGGCGTCATCATCTTCTGGGGGCTAAGTATCCTGTCACAGTATACTCCGATCATCGGAACCTACAGGATTTGGCCTCCCTGAAATGCATTAATAGCAGACAGGTCCGATGGCATCTTTTCTTTTCCTCCTTTGACTTCCGTATTATGCACCGTCCTGGAACGGCGCATGGGAAGGCGGATGCCTTGTCACGTTCCCCGGGGGGGGGTCCAATTGCCTACATTCCCCGACACTGTTCTCGAAAAAGAGTCATGTGATCTGTCTCTGTACTCCCTCATTGTCACTGATAGACTCGGTTCGATCCTGGACTAGCGATCATTCTGACCAGTTACGAGAATGGGATCCGGTATATTCTGATGGTTTACCTTTCGTACATGAACGCCTGTTCCTTCCTACACCTGATACACGTAATCTTGCCCTTGAGTGGTCTCATGACGCCCCCTTTAATGCCCATCCCGGACAAGAGCGCACTTTAGACCTTCTCAAGCGTTGGTGTTGGTGGCCTTCTATGAAGCGCGATGTGGAGTGTTATGTCAGATCTTGTGCGGTATGTGCCCAGGCTAAACATCAAAGGGGTCGACCGATTGGGTTGTTGCTTCCGCTTCCGGTACCTCCCAGTCCCTGGCATACATTGACAATGGATTTCGTTACCGATCTCCCTAAGTCGAAAGGCTTCGATACCATCTGGGTAGTGGTGGACACGTTCACAAAGATGGCCCGTTTTGTTCCTTGCAAAGGCATCCCTTCGGCCCCTGTCTTGGCTTGTTTTTTGAACATGTGTTTATGCTATTCGGCCTCCCTTCGGTCATTGTTTCTGATCGAGGTTCACAGTTCACCTCTCGGTTTTGGAGATCCTTGACGAAACTATTGGGCATTGATACGAGGTATTCTTCGGCCTATCATCCGGAGACCGATGGTCAGACCGAAAGGACGAATCAATCGATGGAACAGTACCTTCGTTGCCTCATATTGCAACATCAGTCCTCTTGGTTGGCCGTTTTGCGGCTTGCGGAGTTCGCGTATAACAATGCGGCTCATTCAGCTCCTGGTTATTCTCCTTTTTACGCCCTCTATGGTCAACATCCCAAGGTTTTGCCGGTCCCTGATGCCTCTGGTTCTTCGAATCCTGCGGCCACGACATGTCTTAGGGATCTTTCTGCTATTCATGCGAGCACAGTGGTTCATCTCACTGAAGCAAAGGCCTCTATGAAGGCCCGTGTGGATGGCAAACGTCGTGCTGCTCCCCCTCTGGTGGTGGGTTCTAGGGTCTGGTTATCTTCCCGACATCTTCGCCTAGTGGGTTGCCGGAAATTGCTGCCTCGCTTTGTCGGGCCGTATGTGATCTCACAGGTTGTTAATCCGGTGGCTTTCCGTCTAGTACTCCCCAGCTCTTGGCGTATCCATCCTGTGTTTCATGTCTCCCTCCTCAAACCCTGTCCTGACTCGGTCCGTCTTCGTACCCCTGTTGCGCCGGTGTCCTTGACCTCTCCTGATGTTTTTGAGGTGTCGGCCATTTTGGGTTCCAGATGGTTTAGGGGTAGGCTCCAGTTTCTGGTGGATTGGACGGGTTACGGCCCGGAGGAGCGTTCGTGGGTTTCCGCATCTGATTTGAACGCCCCGCGGTTGGTAGCCCGCTTCCATAGGGATCATCCGTCCTGCCCACGGGGTCGTGGGCCGTTGGGGGGGGGGGCTATGTTAGGCGATCCTCTACACACCAGGCCACGACACATCAGAACACTGCTCACATTCCCACAACATCTCCTCCCAAGCTTCGAGGCTCAAGTGATTCGGTGAAACCACAGAACCGAAAACCTCGTACCAGTGTACGGGCTCGATTGCAACCCTTTCTGCATTGGCAACTGCCTTGGAGAACGTATAGCAGAAAGGGCGGCCTTACGTCTTCACGCCGGTCACGTGATCGTTCCCCATGTGATCTTGGTGGACGTCACATGACCCAGGGGCGATCAGTATAAAGGTCTGAGAGACAGAACGCTCATTGCTTCTCAGCTGGCTTCGGACACTGTTTGGCGTTACAACTTGCTCCTTGTTACCTTGATCACGGAACTCTATCTCGGACTCCCTTGGACACCCCTTGGTACTTTTGCTTGGAACTGTTTACCTGTTGCCAGATATTTGGACTGCACCTCGACTTGTCTTTGGATCATCCCTTGGTACCCTGCTGGTCTCCTACGCCTTTTCCCTACTGGGGATTCAAGTCAAGCCCTGACTCCCACAGGTGGCTACTCCTCATCCACGCTAACCTGCGGTTCTACCATTCCAGGGACCGCCGCATCTAATGAGCCTCGAACCTCCCTACTAGGTTACCTGGGTCTCCCTTACACCAGATAGGTAAGACACTTTAGATTACTTTATTTACCTGCCTGTATTGTGATTGCCTGGTGCTTAACCTCCTTCCTTCTTGACAGCAGCATCGGTGTTCCAGAGGCTCCGTGGATCTGGGAAGACATCTCTCACCTGTGGCCTCAAGGGTCGCACAGCGGGTTTCTATTTTCGTTCCCCTGTGCGTCACTTGGGGACGGAGGTCTCATCGGTCTACACGACACTCAAGTCAGAACAGCGGGCAGATTTGCCGAAACCACCGAACGCAGGTAAAATTTGTTAGTTAAAGTCCTTTGTAAACCGTACGGTCCTCCTTAGGTTTGGTCAGGTGCAGTCGTGACCCGGCTCTTAATTTAACCCTGACAATTTGAATTTGGCGTATTGTATCTGCAGACACAATTATTGGACCAGGTAACACCAATTTTTTGAGAAATGCCTGGGAAATTGTCTAGCTGCTTTAGGGTTCTGTTCCGCAGCAATCGACAATCTTTGGAATTTAGCCGTCCGGCACCACAGGAGGGGTCGCCGGCGTGTACTATGTACTGTAAGTATGGCATTGGTAGTATTGTATTTAATGACATTTGGCACAGACAGACCAGAAATGCCTCCGAATTTCAGTGGCCAGTCAATGGTAGCTTTGAGATCCCCCGTATTGAATACTTAGAGTCGATCTTGCTTAAAAAGAAGGCTAGGCCAGCAGCCTTTGATGTGTTACAAAATTGGAAAAAGGAAGCATTACAGCAGCTTAAAAGTAGGGATAAACATGCACGACGTCATAAAACGAATGCCGAAAAGGCATTGTTGTATGACAAGGAAAAACGATTAGATGAAACCCAGAAGATGGATAGAGCTTTCTCGCTCGGGGTCCAGAAAATTTACCCCTCTAAAGATTTCCATGTTTCCGAGGAGTTTATTGAGAAAATATTAAACGAACGGAGGCCCGATTCTTCAGCGCCACCTCCGTATGCTCCCGTTGTGGGCACCTTGCCCGTTCCTGCTATTGCTCCTATCGTTATTCCTACTCCTCCCGCGCAGCCTACTGCCCCTAGTTCTTTGGTTGTCGCTCCTCTGTCTGTTTCGTCTATTACATTACCTCTTTCCCCTGCACCCTTGTTAGGTTCACCTACACCTCCGATTCTGGGGAGTCCCGTGTTCACTAAATCAGATCCCGGTGCAGGGTCGAAAATTGTGACTCGTAGTACTGTTCCTGCGGGCAGAAAACAGGAACTGTTTGCTTGGGCTAAACATTGCATGGAAAAAGGTGATCAAACTGATGTACTTTCAACACTATCTAATTTGCACAATTTTCCCGAGAAAAACGTTTTTATTGAAGGACTGGGGATGCATTTAGGTGTAATGTGGGGTAGATTGCAGACTTCGGATCTCCCACAAGGGGTGAGAGATCTGAATGCCTTGGCACTTTCAAGGGATACAGAGCAGAAAGTATATGGACATGTTGACAGATTGTTTGAGTTTAGGAGGGATTTTGAAAGGTTACAAAACGAGGATGATGAGGACGATAGGATGTATGCACAGAAACGGTTCCTTTCGTGCCGAAGATCAGCACCCGAGGAAGTACGGATTTGTACTAGAGATGCGATTCGATGGATCTCGGATTCATCGATACCGCCAGATGAGGTGTATAACACATATAGTCAATACACGGTAGAGATGCAAAGGAAGGTAATCCAAGTGATGGTACAGCACTTACAGGAGGAATGTATAAGGAAGAAGGTTGGTTGCCCCATAGAGTTATTGGGTATTTGTAAAAGAACTTTTTCGCCCGACACTTCTACAGCTGCTTTAGCGCTCGATCTGGCCTTATTGCTTAGTAAGCGGTCGGAGGTCCCTATATCTCAGTTGCCTATGAGATAGGTCCCTCCGACCCTTGTCCCAAAACTAGAAATCCCCGCCAACGCGCCGACTGGTGCTGCCGCGGTGGATATCCCTGCACATTACGTATCGCAGTTTGTTCACGTCCCGTTCTCCCGACAAGAAGTGAACACGATTAGACAATCAGTCCCTGATATTAGGAAAAACCCGACAGGGTTTTATAAAGAAATAGAATCCGTCTTGCAGTCTTCTGTGTTCACCTTAAGTGACATGGATTTATTGTTTCCAGTGCTTTTACCTGTTGATGTATGGAAACAGGTACGAACAATAGATGATGTGCCGGGGTTAGGGGATACATGGGTAAACTTAATTAGAATAGATGGGGAACGACTAGCTGGTGAGAAACCACCCCAGGTAATACTCACTTTACCCGATAGAATAGTTGCTAAATTAAAAACTATAATCCCAGAAAAAAGGATTATTTGGGACAAGCTTACGGCCTGCGTCCAAGGGAAAACTGAAGGTACTACTGAATTCTTTAATAGATTCAAACAGGTGTTCTCCGACTTCAGTGGACAGGATTTAGGTACAGAGTCGGGGAAGAGGTTGTTTGTGGACAAATTTGTGCGTGGATTGTTGCCCGACATCCAGTCACAAATTATGTCCTCAGAGAGCGCTTGGCAGGCAAAATCTCAGTCAGAAGTCTTGCATATGGCTCAGTATTACGAGAATCGGGTTAATAATGAAAAAGAGAAAATCGAAAAAAGAAAGGGTGACCTAAAAACTAAGATATTGTTGCAGCAAATTGTCAGGAACCCCAGAGGAGGTACGACACAGACTAGAGGTCAGTACATTCCAGGAGGGAATACCCCTCCAAATTCTATAAATATTAATCAGTGTGCTTATTGCCGCCAGGAAGGTCACTGGCGAGCGCAGTGCCCTGCCCTTCGTCAGAGGTCAGGAGGCACATTTGGAGGTATGGGTAGGCGACCAAGGGGCCACCCCGGAGCAGGGGGCCCCGATAGGGGTCAGCTTCTACAAGATCCCCAGCAACCTTTTTCACGGGAAAATCAGACTCCGAGTATGGACTCGAGAAATATATTTGATCACCCTTCCGCCGCCTATCTTTCTGAAGAACTTCCCTTTGATGAAGTTTTGCCTTACTAGGATTGCCCGAAGCAGCGTTTGGAACCTTTACCTATTCCCGTTATTCAGAAGGGCCCCTATGTTGAATTATTGGTGGGGAATAGAAAACATCAGTTCTTGATCGACACTGGAGCACAAAAGTGCTCCATCGACCATTCGAGGGTTCCAAACATTCCACTGTCAGGGCAAACAAACGTTTCTATAGGGTTCTCTGGCATACCAACTGTTTGTCCGGTTTCTGCGCCGGTATCCGTTTCTTTGGGTCCTTTTACAGACCAGTGCCCTTTTCTTCTTACTTCAAATTGTGGAGAAAATTTGCTGGGGTTGAATTTGTTGAAGAAACTGAATGCAGTGATTCATTGTTCCCCTGACGGAATAAGATTAACAGTTTCACCACAGCAACCCTTTAACTCCCAATACTTGACCCGACCTCTACCTCCCGAATTCGACATTGTCCCAGAATGTTTGTGGGCAATAGACGACAATGATGTCGGGATATTGCACATCGAACCTGTTAAGATAATAGTGAAACATGGGGTTAAGCTACCGCGCATTCCGCAATATAAAATTTCAATTGAAGGAGAGCGCGCTCTGAAATGCATTGTCTCCGATTTTGTACATCGTAGAGTGATCGAAGAGATTACAGGTAGCTTATGTAATAGCCCGATCTTGCCAGTATATAAGAAAGGCGACAATGCAATTCCGTACCGGTTTATAATAGATCTTCGTGCTATTAACCGGGTGGTAGCCCCACAATTTCCAATCGTGCCTGATGTAACAACGATCTTAACAATGATCCCTGCTACGGCTACACACTTTAGTGTCGTAGATTTAAAAAACGCCTTCTTTAGTATTCCGATACATGAGGAGAGCAGGTGTTTGTTTGCGTTCACCTTGGGTGGACGCTCGTTTACATTCACAAGGGCACCTCAAGGGTATACTGAAAGTCCTAGTATCTATAGTAGAGCCTTAAAAGAGCAGCTCGACACCCTTGAATTACCACCTACTTGCACGCTGCTTCAATATGTAGACGATTTGCTCCTGGCTGCAGACTCTGAGAAAGCTTGTAAAGAAGGCACTATATTGTTGCTTGTTCATCTAGCTGAAAAAGGTCACAAAGCTTCACTTAAGAAATTTCAATATTGTTGTCAGGAGGTTGCCTATTTAGGCTACCTCCTGTCAAAGGAGGGGAGAAGATTGACACCTGAACGAATAAAACACATTTCTGGCATGTCTGTCCCAAAAACACAGAAGGAAGTCAGAGCCCTGATAGGGATGGCGTCCTACTGTAGACTGTGGATCCCGAACTTTGCCCTAGTGGTAAAACCGATGTTGGCTTTGACGAAGAAGGGCATTTCTCTGCCATTGCCATGGGAATCGGAACATCAACGATCATTTGAGCTTCTCAAAGCCGCGCTGTGTTCAGCACCGGTTCTGGGTACACCAAATTACGATAAGGCCTTTGTGTTGTTTGTGCATGAATGTAATGGATGTGCTTTGTCTGTGTTAACACAGGAACATGGAGGGAAGAATAGGCCGTGCGGCTATTATTCCTCCGCCCTCGATCCTGTTGCATGCGCTTTGCCGCGATGTCTGCGCGCTGTTGCTGCTGCCGCTGCGTCTGTAAAACAGAGTGAGGGGATGGTCCTAGGCCACGATTTAATTTTGATGGTACCTCACTCTGTCGATATTCTATTGAATAAAACTCAAACACAACACCTTACTTCTGCCCGGTTGACCAGGTACGAATTAGTTTTATTTGCTCCTCATATCCAAATTAAAAGGTGTTGTGTTCTCAATCCGGCTGAACTTTTGCCTCTCCCGCAAACTACTGCTTGCGGCGATGATGGATCACATGACTGCCTGTATGCCACCGAACAAGAAACAAAGGGCAGAATAGACCTCTCAGATACTCCTTTGGAGAATACGGAAGGGGAGCTGTTTTGTGATGGCTCCTGTTTTAAACTTCCGAATGGCACATCTACAGCTGCTTATGCAGTTACTACTTTGAACAAGATCATAGAAACTAAAAGGATTCCGCATAACTCTGCGCAGGCCGCAGAGATTATAGCGTTGACCCGCGCTTGTGATCTCTCCCAAGGGCATAGAGTTAACATTTATACGGATAGTCAGTACGCCTTTGGGGTGGCTCACAATTTCGGAAAACTGTGGTCGGAAAGAGGGTTTCTGACCTCACACGGGACCAAGATTCAGCATGGTCCCTTAATAGTACAACTACTTTTAGCGCTCTCACTCCCTGAACAATTAGCAATCATGAAATGTGCAGCACATCGCAAGGTCATAGACAATGTGGGAAGAGGAAATGCTTTTGCAGATTCGATAGCAAGACAAACAGCTACAGACCTTAGCACAGACATGTACACATCGAGGGAAGTGAGAGATGGTTGTATAATAGATGAAGGCATTGGGTCTGTGCGAGATATTCAGACTGATGCCTCTGTTGAAGAATCTAGGAAATGGGCTGAAGGCATGGGGAAATTGGATGACGAAGGATGTTGGGTGGACGCATCTGACGGGAAATGGTTGCTTCCTGATTCTTATGTATTAGCAATGGTTACGATGGCACACGGTCCAACACATGTGTGTGCCCAGCAAATTGCGAAGATATTACAGCAGGTTTGGGTGAATGAAAACATTTTGGAAACTGCAAAACGGCACGTTAAAAATTGCATGATTTGCCTGCAGCATAATGTGGGTAAAGGGACAGTGACTCCAAGGGGAAGTTTCGGGCCCCCCTCTGTCCCCTTTGAAACCATTCACCTTGATTTTATTGAAATGGAGCGATGTAATAACTTGAAATATGTTCTTGTTATCATTTGTGCCTTTAGCAAATGGGTCGAGGCTTTCCCCGTCAAAGATGCTACCGCCATGACCACCGCAAAGATTTTGGTAAAAGACTACTTTCCTCGATTTGGGCTCCCGAGGATAATTTGGTCGGACAATGGCCCCCACTTCATCGCAGCCGTAATGTTGCAAATATGTGTTGCCTTAGGGATAGAGAAACGTTTTCATTCAGCTAGGCACCCTCAAAGTGCGGAGTTGGTAGAAAGACACAATGGTATTTTGAAAAACAAACTAGCAAAAACATGTGCCGATACTAAATTAAAATGGCCAGATGCTTTACCTATTGTGTTGTTGGCTATGCGCACCACACCCCAGACTAGAACTGGGCTCTCTCCATTCGAGGTAGTAATGGGAAGGCCTGCTAATATTTGGGGTCTCCCTAAACCTAAAGCCCTAAGGGATGTGGAGAATGTATTGCTCATAGACTATTGTAATCAATTGACTAAAAATCTGTATTTCATTTACCACCAGGTGAACGCTGCCTTACCTGTACGGTTTACGGGCCCAGGACACGATATATTGCCCGGCAGCTGGGTCCTGGTAAAGGCCTACGAAAGGTCTTCCTGTCTCGCGCCTCGCTGGCGGGGACCCTACCAGGTTTTATTGGTCACCAGGACGGCAGTGCGGGTGGCAGGAAAGAAGAACTGGATACACGCAACACATATCAAGAAGATCCCTCACCCGGCACCACACGTTACAGAAGAAACAGAACCCCTCGCTGATGCTACACTCTCTGATCTCGGAGTAGCAGGCAGCGTTGTGAGTGCGTCGGAGAAGTTCTCTGAGCCTGAGGAGCTCGGGGAGCCGTCCATTTTGTCTCCGCACTCCCTTGATCAATCACTTCCGGAAAACCTTGTTTCGAGCTCTGCGACTTCCGTCGCTACTGATACGACGCTCCCCTCAGGGAGCGACAATACTTTGCTTTCGGATTTAACAAACTTGGGTACCATCCGGTACAACCTTCGACCACGCAAATAAAATCGCCGCACGAGTATCGTGCATCTGGAAGAAAAAGGAGTGATTGAAATACTATCGTCTTCGCTTTTTTTTGGAACAAAGAAAAAGGGGGGGTTCTGTTGGCCAGGGTTGGGAAGGACTAAGAAGTCGCGCGGCCGAAGTGCCGCCAGCAACGAACATTGGGGTCGTCGATCGGGATAACCATGATGCCTGCCGCCTTCACCGTTGCTCCTGGTATTGAACTATTAGATAAGGAGGTGACCAATTTGAACAATGGACAATGTGCCTGGGCCCCGAAAACGTACTGTTGTGTTCTCGTTTTGATTATTGTTAGTTTTGCAACTGCTGCTGTGGGACTTTGGTACTTTGAAGAAATTTATCCTTTGAAGCCTCTGTTACCGACCAAAATTGTACCAACTGTTTTGACTCCCTTTGTACACCTTCACACTCTGTCCCCTAGGGACTCTCGGCATAGACAGAAATATTATAATAACACTTTGATGATAGTGATGAATGCTACGCATGCTATTTTTAATAGAAGTAACTGTTGGGTCTGCACTCACTTACCACAACATGGGAACAAGGGACTGGGATGGTATATACATCCCTTACCTCTAACAACCTCTTGTTATGCCTCTCTTAGAGCACTCTTTTTTGGCCGATGGAATGATAGCATCTCAGGGAACTTCGATGGGACTAATTTGAATGAATTTGAAAAACGTGAATTGACTCCCCTGGGATGCTCGCTTTTCGCAAATAGGAGTAGACCTAATATCGCTTCTATTAGGCCGTCTGATAAACTTTCTTTTCCTTTTCAAAATCTAGTTTCTTTCAAGATGGCTCCGATAGGCAATAAGGATGCCATACCTCCTTCTTATTCTGTAAATCATAGTCCTGATTCTGTCCCTTTCTGTGTGCAAAGAAACGGCACTAGGCCAATGGGAGATTTCGAGCCTTGTATAAATATTGTAAATTTGACTGGGGAAAATAGGCCTTTGTATGTAGGGGGACCGGTTTATTTTGTGTGTGGTAGTTTAGCTTTTCCCTGGCTGCCCAAGGATTGGCAGGGGACTTGTTATTTAGGGATATTGTTACCAGGTGTATTTATAGCCAGTACCTTAGAGGTATCTAAGGCTCGCCCGCGACGGGATAAAGATGGAGATACCCCTGGACAAGTGTTCGGGGATATAGCTAAATCAGTAGTTCCCTTCTGGGGACAAATAGCAAATTCAGAAAACATCAGGGGATTAGCGAGGGTGTTGGAGAAAACAATCAACCGGACCACGGACATACTTTACAATATGACCTTAGAGCAAAAGGCGATAAGATTGGTAGCACTTCAAAATCGAATGGCATTAGATGTCATTTTAGCTGAACGAGGTGGAGTATGTAAATTAGTGGGGTCCGCTTGTTGTGTTTTCGTACCAGATTCTTCACCAACAATATTCAAAGCAATTCAGAATTTACACACTCTTAGTTCTGAAGTCCATATCCCTGTAGGAGACTGGAGCCTTAGTACTTGGTTTTGGGATTTTCTACGATCTTGGGGGTGGAAGGTGCTTTCTGTTATTCTAGGTATTTTAGGGACTTTGTTATTTCTTTGCTGCTGTTTTCAATGCCTCCCGAGTGTATGCGGAATGATAGGGGGATGTTGTGCCCAAGTTATGAGCGCAATAGGGCGTAGAATATATACCCAGAAGACAGCATCTAAAGAATTCATGTTGCAAGAAGTTCTTATGAACAACTTTATGGCTATTGACATTTCAGACAATGATGCGGAACCTATGAATGATAATGCCTTCAAGTATTTTTAAGAGTATTAGGAAATGATGTTTTAGCACTTGGCATAGGCCAAAAGGAGGGTCTGTGGAAATCGAGATAATATTGTGACCCCAATCGCATTGTTTAAATGTATGTTGGCCTACGCCAAGCTGTCTAAAGAATATTATGAACATAGGTTCCGCGGCAAGGTCTTGACCTTAATGTATCGTGAAAGCTGCCATCTTGGATTTAGCCGCCATTTTAGGTACTCTTGCCGTGCGAAAGTCACCTCGAATCACAAAATGGAGGCCGAATGACATTTCGAGTAAGACTTCGGCTATGGTGACCTCCGCACACGTGAATGAATAATATGTCCGCAGGCTACCTGTTAGGGTCATGAACTAAGACCCTGTCCTCTGTTTAACCTAGGTGTAAATATGTAACTGTATCAGCGAAACCGATCTAATATATGGAAATTGCATGTTCGACCTGGCTACGAACCCTAGCCGTTGTTCTAAGAATGGTTAACTTACAAGAGGGCTGGCCAATGCAGTACAAAATGTATAAAAACCCGAGCATCCCGATGATCGGTCTCTCCCACTTTCAGTGCGAACCTAACGTTGAAGGTTCGTGTGTTAGTCAGAGGGCCGAATAGCTATTCGCATGTCAATTGACTTTGGTAACTTTGTAACTTTGAAATAAAGCACTTTGTATGTCCTTTGTAACCTGTGTTGGTGTGTTTCCTTTTGGGCTTCCCGGCCTCATGTCAATTTCTCTGTTTCCACATGACCAGAAAAATAAAAGGCGAAAGATGGACCCCATTTTTGTAAACGGTAACCCTCTCTAGGCTTCATCATTGTTTTAACTGTATAATGTAGAGTGGGCAACTCAGGACGATGTGCTAAAAATCCCCAGCAATGGCCCTAATAAATCATAGCATAGGAACATGGGCAGAAACTTGTTCCATTGGGGAAGAAGGGTGGGTTTATTTTAAAAGCAGCAATCTTGTTCAGCTCGTACTGGGTTACTATGCCTTGGATTTAATTAACGTGACAGACTACCCTTCTCAATTCTGCCCCAAGAAGGTTACAAGGTTCCATTACTGGAGGCCAGCCAGATCATCAAGATAATGGACAACGTTGCCCCAACTCAGTAGTAAGTGATATTACGTGTGAGGGTGTAAGATGTCATGGCAGAGACTTTCGGATCTGTGGCTACAAGTCAAAGATATTAAAAAGACAGCAGGACATCGGAGCAGCAAATGGTTTAACTGAAGAAAATGATAGCACCACTAAAAGGATGCCATCGAGACTTACTTTCAGCAGCATGTTAAGCCAAATGGTTGTCACAAACGTATTATTGGCTTTAGCAAAAATCAGCAGCAGCCTAAGCCTACCGGGACATCATTGAACCACCTGCTTTCAAAAAAGCCATTAAAATGTGGTCATTAAAACTTGGCTCTTTCCGCAACATGCTGTCTGTCATTAATAAGTGAATAAAGGCACTATTATATACACAACTGCTTATCAAAGATGAAATCAGTGTAGATCAGGGTTTTCAATTAGCTCCTTAATCTGTTGGGTCATTTGATTAATGAGGATTATTAAATCTGTACCCTGTTGATTGTGCGTATCCTATTTAGCTCTCTACAATTAATTCGCACATTATACATGAAAACAAACTTCTCTGACAAACATCAGTGAACAGATTATTGGTGAAAATAGTGAGTTTAATTAGACAAAATGTTTTTCCCTGGCAGTTCATAGCCACAGCCAACACGTGTTTCGACCACTGGTCCTTGTCAAGGCTTACGAAGGGCGCAAAACCAAAATCCAGTGTAGTATTGTTGTGTTTTTGCGATTGCACTGTACATAAGGCTTTAAAATTGATTTGTTTACGAATTGGAAGCCAATGCAGAGAAAGGGGTAAAAGTAGCTGTCCGAGCAACTCAGTTCTGTAAAATGTGAAGACGATTAAGCATATGGTGCGGTTGAGCCAGATATAGTGATTTATAATAATGATGCTCAAAACCAAGGATGCAACAACTGGAGCCCGCAAATGCGTCGGAATGAATGGAAGGACTTTTCGACGTATCTTTAAATGAAAATGGCCATATTAACAGACTGCAGTAATCTGGGCAGCCAAAGACAAGGATGAAGAAAGCTTTACGCCCAGGTCCATCACAACACAAACTGGTGATGAAAACTGACCAATCAATGATAGGGGCCAGAACTCAGGAGTCGAGAGTACAGTAGCAGAAGGGGGGGCCAATCACCATCACTTCTGTTTTGTCATCACTCAGCTTCAGCCAGTTGTCCCTCGTCCAACATCCCACTGCCTCAAGGCAACTCCTCAGCTGAGTAGCAGTATCACTGTTCAAGAGATCTAAATGAACGATGATCTTTTGACCCCAGGTATCAGTGAGTTATTGGTCTACCGTCCCTTATTATAAAATGTAGTGCAGCACGTTGCTGAGCGGTTACTAGATAAGAATTCTTTTTCTATCGTATAGTGTCTCAGATCAGACTTCCGTTCAGTTGTTTTCCTTCGACTCTTTTTCATTAATTAATCCATTATTGTGTTAACATGGCCAATCAAGACATTTTATCCTTGTCTGAAAAACAATTGATGCAGGCTATAAGAGGCCCTTCCTTTTTGAGAACTTGGATGTCATCAACTTATCAGTTTCCAATGTGCACAGTGATTCTCAAAGTTAAAGAAGAAACTGTTCCGTACGCAGATGCAGTCATCTGTTGACGGAATACTTGAGAGGTAACATCATACTATAGGGTCTGCAAGTGCGGAATGAGACATGTATTTTCATTGATGAGGCGCATAAATCATCATTTTCATGCATCTCCACCAAATGTAGTAGGAATTGGATGTTGTTGGCCATCAATACTGTTCAGAAGGTGAGCCAAAAAACAGAAGTACTAACATTGGCTGAACAAGCGTTTTAGTCTGACAATACCATAACAAAACGCTATGGACAAATTCAAAGTAATTCAAATACAAGTTCCAGAGTTTGTTCGAAGTACAACCCAAAATAAAAAAAATAAAAAAATGGAAAAACTGACAAAAAGGCCCTCTTGAATTTTAGCAGGGAGGTTACGTATCCAAACTCGACCACTGAATAAACAGGCCCGAGTGATCAGAACAATCAGGAACAAAGTAAGTTATGGGTGACCATATAGGAAAAGAGCAAAATTTTTGGACACATCAGGTTTTTTTTTTTTTTGGGAAGAAGTGGCTAAGGACAGAAGAAACCGGAGAGGCCATTTATACCCTCAAATGCAGTCACAGCCTTAGAGCAGGTTCCACTTCCACCGTCTTCCCCGCGGTTCTCCGAAGCTCCCAGGAGAAAATTGAAACATTGAAAAAGCTGGCTGTTTCAATGTATCCACTAAATTGCTCTCAGTTTCAGAGATGACACTTCTTAGTAAAGGGTTGTCCTTTGTCCCGATGGTTGATCCCTCCAAGATGCAATGGGAGATTGAGCTTAGACAGTTCCTTCGAAAAATTGGACTATTTTGGTAAGGCTGATGCCCGAAGTATGGACACAGGTGGTTCTATTTCTCTCAGATCTCAGTCATCCTTCACTCCATCTTCTCAGATAGTTTCTAATGAATCCTTCGTGTTTGAAAAATCAGTCATAAAGGGTTTTCACAGAATCTTTTTTAATTCCCACTCCAGAGGCTCCCCCATCTGTACAATCTAAATGGTCAGGAAAGACATGGAATGGAATCTTTGTGTAAAGACGAGTCCATCGTAATAAAAAGTGCTTAAAAGGCGGAGGTGGGATTGTTGTGTGGTTTTCAGAAACTTATGATGCAGAATGTTTTTAGATTGTTAAATCATGAAGATCATTATCGTGTTCTCAGAGGTGACCCGAGTAAGATGATTGCACAATAATTGCTTCAAATCACTCAAGGAGCTTATGGGAAAGAATTCGAGTTTCTCAACCCCAATGCTACCCATAACCCCCGTTTTCTACAAACACTGGAAAAACACCCCCCAGAAGAAAAGGTTCCTCCAAGGTTTAAACTGAAAAACACCGTTTCTGCTATCCCAGTGGTGCCTTCGTGTGAGCAGGAATGGGAGGAAGTTTGGGAGTGAAGGGGTGGCTGGAGAGTGGGCTTGGCAGACAATAGGAAAGGGGCCCTAGCCCCCCGCCCTTATGCTTGTTTGCTTTCTCCCATTGCTTCCCTTCATGTCCCCTGACGTTATTCAAAAACACTGCACATTCTATGTTACATTGTTTTCTTTGTAAAATAAAATATTTGCATTTGTATGTGGTCAGAGCTTTTTTGAGGAATTGTAGACAAATTTGAGCCATTTTTGTGGTTACCGATTCACGTCTTAAAATTGGCTAAAATTCCTCAAAATCCACTAACAAATATTTGTATTTACCAAAAATGGTTTAACATGGATTTTTCAGCGTTTGTTTGTGGCCATAGATCCTCTGTGTATGTGTATCTGTCTGGTGGAGAGCTGAAAAGTTTCAGCTGCCTATCTGCTTTAAAAGGAAAGCTATGTGAGGCTTCCATGCTTGCGTGAGGCCACAGTGTCACTGTCACCTCCCAACCTATTGTTGCTCTCAAGTTCAAGACACTTTGCATTGTCCACATTGCCTTCTGGGGCCTGGGACCAATATATCTCCAACTTTCTCTTCGGCAGTATCTTCCTTCTCGAGCTCTTCGCTCCTCCACCTCTAACTCCTTGCGGGTCAGTCGCTTTTCCAAGCAACGAGTTAGGGGCAGATCTCTCGGCTGGCGCCTCCCTCTGGAACAGCCTCCCTGCCTCTCTGAAACTTGAGCAGAACCATCTCTGGTTCCAGAAGAGGTTCAAGACTTTCCTCTTTGCCTCTGCCTTCTCTCTCTTCCCTGCTGATCTCCCGTCTGGTACTGCACTTGTTACCTGGCCAGCCTCTGAACCACAGGCCTCAGTCCCTGCCCTCCCAGTTGGACACCTGCACTGCCTCCTAGCAACCCTTGCACTTGGGCTGTATCTGCAACCCTACGTTCCCCGCATCTGCACTTATCTCACACTAGTTGTCTGCACTTACCCATGTACTGCCATCTGCTTGCCGCACTTCTTGTTTTCCTATACCTTGTCCTGTCATGCAACTGCTCCTCCTCCCCTTCACTTGGCACTTGTTCCCCTTCCTTCTCCCTTACTCTTGCGCAATCTCAATGTCATTTGGCCTAGTAAGATCGTTGTCTTCTCCTCCCTTGTTTCCCCCCCTTACCTCGTTGCGCCTTGAAACACTTTTGTATAGGCGCGCAATAAATGTCTTGTCATATCATATCATAGAGCATCCGCACACAGTGGCCCATCAGAAGCTGCAGGCCCCTCAATTGATGCTTGGTACTTTCTTCAAGGAGAGTTTTTAAATTAGGAGCAATTTATAAATGATGGCTCATTTAAGGGACCATTGTTTTGGACAAGAGGCTTTTAACATTTATGTGTGAAGAAATGCAAATGGAAATTTAATTCTGAAAGCACACACTGCTTCGAAAAATCTTTCAGCGTCCTGCGTCGATGACGTTGATACGCTGTCCTCGAGGGCCTCCGTCGAGCCAACGTCACCGGATGTTATAAGTAGGACGCACGACGCCCGTAGCCTCAGTTATAGTTTTTTCCCAGAAAGTGTGGCAACAATCTTCTGCCAGTATGACCACAGAAAGCCTTGCAGAAACGTAAGCTACAATCGCGTAAGAAATTCTGTAGCGGTGCAGGTAGGGAGGGAGCGATATGGAATACGTCGTCGGACCATCCCATCGAAAGAATGTTACCAGGTAAGAAAGTAACTTGTTCTTCGAGGGGATTGGGTCCTCCGACGTATTCCATATCTATGACAGACTCCCAAAGCAGTACCAACGTATGGAGGAGGGAAAATAATTTAGAATATAGAAATTTAGAATGCCCAATTAAATTGCAGAGTAAAGGACCGCCTTGCCAAAGGCCAGATCCTGCCCATGGATAGAATCTAGGGAGTAGTGTCTTACAAAAGTATGGACCGAAACCCATGTGGCTGCTTCACAGATGTTACGAATAGGAACACCCCTCTGCAGGGCAGTAGAGGCAGCCATAGCCCTAGTAGAATGGGCCCGTAAGCCTAGCGGAGGGTCCTTACCCGCCAAGCGGTAACATTCAGAAATTGCCAAGATAATCCATCTAGACAAAGTCTGCTTAGTAACAGCTTGTCCCAAACGCCTTCCAGCGTATCCAATAAAGAGCTGATCGTCCACTCTGACCCGGGACATGCGTGAAATGTAGAAACTTAAAGCTCTCCTAGGATCCAACCTATGGTGCCTCTCCTCTTCCTTACCAGGATGCGGAGGAGGATAAAATGCCGGAAGAATGACCTTCTGGCTTAAATGAAATTCCGAGACAACCTTCGGAAGAAAGAAAGGACGGACTCTAAGGACAACCCTGTCCTTATGAAACACCGTGATGGGTGGCTTAACAGAAAGTGCCTGCAACTCACTCACTCTGCGAGCGGAAGTGACTGCAAATAAACACAGTTTTAAGGGTTAACATTCTCAAAGTACAAGAATGTCAAGGCTCAAATGGATCACCCATTAGGAATTTTAGAACAAGGTTCAAATCCCAACCGGGCACCTGGAAAGGTGACGGCGGAAACACATCAGTGAGCCCTTTGAGAAACTGAGAAATTAAAGGAATCTTGAAATAAGAACACTCCTCAGACGAGCGCTTAAATATGGACAGCGCCACCAGGTAACCTTTAATGGTACTCACTTGCAGGCCTTTGTGGGCTAACGAAAGCAAAAAAGACAGAACCACAGGAATGTCACATGAAAAAGGATCCACATTCTTAACCCTGCACCAGTCGCAGAACTTTCTCCAACGGCAAAGGGACTTGGTTGCAGGCCGTCTGGCCGAAAGCAACATCTCCATCACATCTTCAGGGAGGTCCCAATCCTTATACCTCAACCTTTCAGAAGCCAAGCGTGAAGGTTGAGGGATCTGACCTCTGGATGGAGAACCTGACCCCCCCCCTCCCGTGAGAGCAGATCGTCTCGGTAGGGAAGTCGATGTGGAGGGTAGATGGACAAGTCGAGAAGGTTGGGGTCCCACGTTCTCCGGGTCCATGCCGGAGCAATGAGGATCATCGTGGAACCGAACCCCCTCAGCACTTGCGGGATGATGGGGACTGGAGGAAACGCGTACAGCAGTGGGAAGGACCACTCCACCACGAACACGTCCCCGAGGAAATTCCCACGAGCAGAACTTTTCACACTTCCGGTTCACACTGGAGGCGAAGAGATCCACTTGTGGGGTCCCCCAAAGGGCGAAGATCTCCAGGAAAATCTCCTGAGCCAGCTCCCACTCGTGAGAGATCGCGCTCTGCCTGCTCAGAGCGTCCGCCGTCTTGTTTTCGTCTCCGGCCAGATGAACTGCCGAGATCGAAATTTCCTGCTGGATGGCCCAGAACCAGAGCTGCATCGCCTCCCTGCACAGAGGAAGTGACCCTGCCCCCCCCCCTTTTTTGTTGAGGTAGTTCATGGCCACTGTGTTGTCTGTCAGAATCAGGACATTTTTCCCTCACACAGTCGGCAGAAAAGCCTTCAGGGCAGGCCTGACGGCCCTCAGCTCCAACAGACTGATATGGAGTCTGGACTCCGACGGAGAACAACGACCACTGACCGTCAACTCGTTGGCATGAGCTCCCCATCCGGTGAGGGACGCGTCCGTCACGATCATCACCTCCGGCCAGGTTAGCCAAAAATGGAGCCCCTCTCATCAGATTGCCTTCGACGGCCCATCACAGGAGGTCCTGGGCGACCGAGGGCGGCACCTGAACGGGGTCCGACATCCTGCCAGAGGACTGTGACCACTGCATCTTGAGGGCCCATTGCAGAGATCTCATCCGCAATCTGGCCTCTGGCACCAGAAGAATGCAGGATGCCATGAGGCCGAGCAACCTCAAGAACACGAAAGCCGGGAGACTCTGGGCATGTTGAAACTTGTGCACCATCTGCAGAATGTGATGAGCACTCACCTGGAGAGGGAAACACTGCCCCAGGGATGTGTCGAGCACTGCTCCGATGTACTGGAGCCGCTGAGTTGGCATCAAGTGGGACTTCTTTAAGTTGAGGGAGAAGCACAGCCTGTGAAGGGAGTGGGAGGTGACTGACAGATGATCCAGGACAGGCTCGGGAGAGCGTGCCCTGATCAACCAATCGTCCAGGTAGGGGTAGACGTGAATCCCCCCTTTCCTGAGATACGCTGCCACCACCACCATGAGCTTGGTGAAAACCCTCGGGGAGGAGGTCAATCCGAACAGCAGGACCCGAAACTGAAAGTGCGAGTCGCCAACCACAAACCTCAGGTACTTCTTGTGCTTGGAATGGATCGGCACATGAAAGTAAGCGTCCTTGAGGTCGAGAGACACCAACCAGTCCTGGAGTTGAAGGGCCTGGAGGACTTGAGAAAGAGGAACCATCTTGAACTTGTCCTTCCTGAGGCGCTTGTTCAAACCGCGCAAGTCCATGATGGGTCTCAATCCCCCGTCTTTCTTCAAAATCAAAAAATAAGGGGAATACCATCCCTTATTCCTCTCCGCTACAGGCACCAGTTCTATGGCGCCTTTCTCCAGCAGGGATTGCATTTCCTGCGCAAGGAGCAGATCCAGACTCTTCAAAGAGAGATTCCCTGGTGGATTGTCGTGAGGCCTCTGCCGGAAAGGAAGACAGTAGCCGTGGGCTATGATCTCCAGAACCCACACATCTGAAGTAATGGCACGCCATTCTACAAGATGCTGCGCCAGCCTTCCCCCAACCGGCGAACCATGGGACATGGCCTCCTGACTGAGCTGAAGCGGCTGCGGCAGTGCCTGAGGGCAAAGAGGCAACTGCCCGAGCGGCTTTGGCACTTGTACCCTTCTTTTCCACCTGTGGTACTCCTACGGTGGCCCCTTGGACTTGCAGCTCCTCTCGATTTACCAAAAGATGAGTAATATCGAACGGAACCTCCCCTCCATTGCTGTCCCCTAGGACGAAAAGGCGGAGGTTGGCGAACTGCAGCGCTCAACGACTTTGCTGCAGCTTTAGAAGTCTGCAACCTCTCAAGGCTCTCGTCAGCCTTGCTGCCAAAAAGATGTTCACCGTCAAAGGGCATGTTGAGGAGCCAGGCTTGCACATCCGGAGCAAACCCAGACTTCCGCAACCACGCAAACCTGCGTATTACAGTGCTCGCCGCCATGGACCTGCTGACACAATCTGCCATGTCCAGACCCGATTGAACGGACTCACACATGGAATCCTTGCCATCCTGCACAATAGCAAGAAAACCATCCTGTTCCTCCCCTTCGGGAATATGATCAGCCGGTAACGAAATACAGTTTCACAAAGTGTGCGTGAAACGTGACAAGGCACACACGGAGTTGGCTGCCTGTAAAGCCATACCCCCTGAAGAAAACACTTTCTTCGCCCAACCATCAAAATGCTTTTCGTCCCTATCAGGAGGGATGGTAGGGTACGATGCCTGCGTTGCTGGGGCCGTAGCCGCCTGCACCACCAAACTCTCCGGAGTGGGGTGCGTGGTCAAGTAGCAGGGGTCGCTACTGGCTGAGCGGTATTTTGGCAGCAAAGACTTGCTCACTGCCGGAAGACTCTCTGGAGCAGACCAAAGGGCCGCCAACCTTCTCTGCAAGGCCATATGGAATGGCAGTACCGGGTCAGTTGGTGGACCTTGGTTGAGGATATCCGTCAGGTCATCCTGCAGAAAATCCACTGGGGGCGCAGACCACCCCAAGTATTCCGTGACCCTCGACATAAGGCGCCGGTACGAGGACTCAGCATGGGTGCCAGGCTCAGGCCTACAGAACTCCACCTCCGGAGAGGTGTCCAGACCACTTGCGTCGTGCAACGACTGCCGTAGGTCTTCAACCTGGCTATGCCCAGACAAAATCTCATCAGGTACCTCCTCAGGAACCATACCTTCCTCAGACCCTTTATCCACCTCAGAAATATAATCCAGAGGCTGGATTGAGGGCACAGAAAAAGGGACAGAGACATTTTTAGCCTTGGCCAGAGCCTTTCTAGGGGGTTCCACCGTGCCACCAGGTACCTCTGATAAAGCAGCCTTGAAAGGTGTCGAGGGCGTTGATGGAATCGCGTCGATGTCGAGTGTGGCACTGACGACTTCGACACAGTCCTCGAGGGCGGAGCCCCGAGGGTGTTCTTCGACAGCCTGGGTGCCGAAGTCATGGACGGCTTCCTCTGAGGCTGAGCCTGGAGAGAGTCCCTCGACGACCTTGGCGCCGAAGGCGTCGATGTCTTCTTCGAAGACCTCACCGGCTCCGACGGTCTCGAGGGCGTCGAGGACCGGGGCCTGGAGCGGGCATGTCTAGAGCGACCATCCTTGTCCGACCGGGACCTCGAAGGTGCCCGGTGATCGCGACGACCGCTCAAGCCCAAAGGCGTGTGAGTGGTGTCTCTAGCACGGTCACGGCCAGCGTCTTTTGATGGCGCAGACGGAACGGAGCCCTGTGACTGAAAAATCACCAACATCTCCTGTGGAATGAATCCCATTCCGAAGGAGTGGAGTGCTTGTTGGGACAAGCCACCTGCCGACGGGCGGAGTCCTCGGACGTGGAAGACGACCGATGCCGGCGCTTCCGCGAGTACCTCGAAGAGGCAGAGGAATGGCGGGACCTACTCCTGGACCGAGACCCCCCCCGGACTTACGCCAACGATGAGGAGAGTCGCCCCTGGAATCGTCAGTCGAAAAGCCAGTGGATCTCGACTTCCAGGGCTTGGCCACCTTACCTACAGAAAGCTTCTTCTTACGCTCCCGCAAGGCCTTCGATGTAAGCAACTGGCAGTCTACACAGTCATTCGTGTCGTGGTCCTCACCGAGGCACCAGAGGCAGGCATTGTGCAAATCTGTCAACGACATCTTGGACCCGCAGTCCCAACACTTCTTAAAACCTGGCCGCAGGGTGAAAGAAGACGAAGACATCATGGAAATCTTCACAACAAACAGGTTCGAAGAACCGAAAGAACAGAACTCGGAGAAATCGAGGCGCGCTGAGATCTCTGAAGCGAACACGTTTGCGGAAAAAACGGAACTGAGGCTATGGGCGTCGTGCGTCCTACTTATAACATCAGTTGACGTTGGCTCGACGGAGGCCCTCGAGGACAGCGTATCGACGTCATCGACGCAGAAAGATTTTCCGAAGCAGCACAGCTGTGGTGATTACTGTCGTAGATATGGAATACGTCGGAGGACCCAAACCCCTCGAATGTAATATTTTCATCACATCATAGATGAACCCTGAACCCAAAGGCCATTTTTTGCCTTTTGCTGAGTCTGGTGCAGATATTTGTCCCTGATTGTGGGTGTTTTCATGGCACAAGTAAAGGATACATGTGGGTGGACAATTGAACTATATTTTCATATTCATGGGTGCCAGCTTTTGATTTTCACTACGGGGACAAAGGTTCCCACACAGAGTGAAGTGAGAGTCGTGTTCAACCCCAGTCAAAACAGTACATTTTACAGCACATGTTCAGCAGGAATAGGAAAAAAGCCATATGAATTATAATATCTCTGAACAGTACTTCGAGGGAGATTGCATTTTTGGACCTCACAATCAAAGAGTGCGATTGAGTCCTAGTGATTGCATTATACATCATTCCCCCCACAAGCCTTAAGGAATAATATCCCCTATGGACAGTATACCAAAGCAAGACCGAATTGCTCTAATATAGTGGACTTTCAAACCCAAACATTTTAACAAAAATATTGAGTGCAATAGGCTATCCCAAAAGGCTACTGAGACATTGAGTCAAAAAAGCCTGTGTCCAAAATAGAGGCAATTTATTGACTCTCACAGAAAGAAAAATCAATCTGAAAGGTTGTATGTGCTACGACGTGTTGTACTCATAGTAATGCTATTAGGAATATGATCCTTAAGAACTGGAGTTTATTACAACTTGAACATTTGAGTTTAGAACCACTGATTTTCGCTTTAAAAAATAAATAAATAAAAGAGGCAGAAATCTGAAACAGATGTTGACCACAGCTGACAGAAAGAGACATAAGCCACTGGATACCTTTAAGCGATGTCTGGGGTATGGACCCGGTCCTAAGACACTTTCCTTGTGGCGGCTGCAATGTATGTAAGTACATTAAACCAGTCAAGAATTTCTTGGTCAAATCACGGACATGGACACTTAAGACTCACACCAAATGCAATGGTTCTAATGTGGTTTATTTAATACAATGGGCCTCATTATGACTTTGGCGGTAGCCGTGCCAGTAAAATCAGCACGGCTGCCGCCCGAGTCATTTTTTTTCCAGCACCCGAGAATGGCCTATTACCGGGGCATTACAGCCCCGGTGGACATGGTAATTGCCCATTCCCGGGCGCTGCAAACCATTACGAATGGGGAGGACGGATGCACCGGCACTGTTAATAACCGGTGCATCCGTCATGGTCTGCGAGCGGATGCCGGTCACCCGCTCGCAGAACTCGTAGTGTGGCGGTACGGTAGCAACAGTAGTGGTAGCTTATCGGCACTGTTGTTACCGTACTACCATACTTGTAATGAGGCCCAATGTCTGTGTATGACATGCATTTCTTACCGTAATAGCATTTCTGATGATTGTATCTGCTTAGATTCACATGCTGTGCATATGGTCCGAAATCCAGTGGTAACCGCGGAGTACTGCATCCTGTCTTTCGGAGACCGAAAGGGGACGTCAGCATAGGCGTGTCTGTAACACTATCCCTATCGTGACGTGTAGTGTACCCAAAATCCCTCACGCGCCAAGGTCCCTCCAATTGTATTTTTTCTGCCATGAGGAAGCCCAAGGCTATAGTGAGTGAGTACATAAAGAGAGAAAGTAGTAAGACGTCTATGTTCCTTCCACCCAGAGCGGGGAGGTAGGGAGGGCGCATGTGAATCGAAGCAGATACAATCATCAGAAATTCTATTACAGTAAGTAATGCATGTCTTCTGATGCTTGTTAATCTGCTTAGAATCACATGCTGTGCATAGACTAGCGAGCAGTACCCCGGAGTTGGAGGTGGGTTGTGGGAAGGAACAGTAGAGAAAAGGTGTCTTAGTACTGCTTGTCCCACCTGAGTATCAGACCTAGAATGAGTGTCTAGGCAATAGTGTTTTGTAAAGGTGTGTACAGAACTCCAGGTTGCTGCTTTGCAAATGGACACAAGGGGAAAATTTGCAATGAATGCCCCAGTGACCCAACTAGAATGTGCTCTAGGCTTGAAGGGCAGTTCTCTCTTAGAAAGAGAGAAACATAGTGTGATGCATTTAACAATCCACCTCAAGATAGCTGATTTAGAGACAGGATCTCCTTCTCTACTAGCCGCCACTGAAACGAAAAATTGGTTTGTTTTCCTCAGTGGTTTAGTTCTTTCCAGGTAGAACATGACTGCCCTGCGCACATCCAGGGCATCTTCTTTCGGCCATGCTAGTGGGATTCTGGAAAAAGGGTAGGTAGTTCAATCGATTGGTTCACATGGAACTTCGATATGAATTTAGGCGCAAATCTGGGGTGAGTGCGCAGAACTACCTTATCCCTTTGGACTGTAAAAAAGGGGTCTAGAACAGAAAGTTCCTGTAGTTCGCGAACCCTTCGAATAGAAGTGATAGCCACTGGGAAGGCCGTCTTGCAAGTCAGGTCTTTTAGACTTGCTTTATGCATTGGCTCAAAGGGAGATCCCATGAGCCTGGTTAAAACTACATTTAGATCCCATCCAGGAGCTGGGTGGGAGATGGTGGGTAAATCCTCTTAACTCATTCCATAAAGGCCTTAATCACTGGTAGCTTCCACCACAACACCTTTTGTTGTGATGTGGTGTAGGCTGAAAGAGCAGCCAGAGGAACCTTTAGGGAATTGAAGACCAACCCAGTGTCTAACAGATGGGTTAGGTACAGCACAATGTGTGTGGGTGAGCAATCAATGGGATTGACGTCCAGATGACAAAATGTTTCCATTTGCTGGCATAGCAATAACGTGTGTTCGGTTTTCTAGCTTCCCTGAGTATGTCCATGCACCTCGGAGGGATCTGTAGGTGTCCAAACTCTATGACCTCAGGAGCCAGGCTGCTAAATTCAGAGTTTGTGGGCATGGGTGTAGAGTCTCTCCCCTGTCCTGAGACAACTTGTTGTACAGGCAGGGTAGTTTTACTGGTGGGGAGAGGGACATTTTCATTAGATGAGCGGCCACCAGTATCATGCTAACTGGTTCCTGGTGCATCTTGTGCACTATCTTGTTGAGAAGGAGAGCCGGGGGGGGGGGGCATAGCGTAGACAAATTTCCCTGACCATGTTATCCAGGGACCGTTCCCCTTGGAGCGGTTCTGGGGGTACCTGGAGGCATAGTCTTGGCATTGGGCGTTCTCCTGAGTTGCGAACAGGTCTCTCTCTGGGAAGCCCGATTCTGCAAAGATTTTGGACACAATGGGCCTCCTTACGAGTCCGGCGGCAACCAGCTGGTTTTTCTGGCTCGGTTACCGCCAGACTTATATTACCATTCCGCCTCCGTGACTCCCGGAATTACCAGGGCATTAAGACCTTGGTGACACAGGAATTCCGGAGGCGTAATTCGGTAAATCCCCATTCCCATTGAGTCTCATAGGACTCAATGGGAATGGGGAAGTGGAAACACTGGCACCATCTCGTGATGGTGCTGGTGTTTCCACGTCTGCCTGCAGGCGGGCTGTGTTAAACCCGCCAGGTCAGACCTGGCGGGAACGCCACCTCCAGCCTGCAGGACTCGAGATCGGACGGTCCGGAATTAACAGTGGTGGCGGGTTTACCGCCACTGTTATTTCCGGACCGGCCGACCCGTAATGAGGCCCAATGTCTTTGTGCAGACGCCATTCGTATTCTACGGGCAGACGAAAGTCTCTGCTGAGCACGTCTGCCAGAAGATTGAGTTACCCTGGAACATGTTGGGACAACAGAAACATCTCGTGTCCGAGAGCCCATATCCAAATGTTTTGGGACAGCTTGGATAGCCCTGGAGAGTGAGTGCCCCCCTGTTTGTTCAGGTAATACATGGCTGTAGTGCTGTCTGTTCGAATCAGCACCGTCTTCCCCTGTAGTTGCATCTGAAAGGCCTTTAATGCCTTGAACACTGCTAATAGCTCCAGTAAATTTATATGGTTGGACACTACTTGTGGGGACCACACTCCATGTGCTGTCCGCTGAAGCAGGTGAGCCCCCAACCCCGTGAGAGATGAGTCTGTCGTGAGAGTGGCTTCCACTGCAGGGGTGGTGAAGGTTTTCCCCTTAAAGAGGTTTTCCCTTGACCACCACTGCAGAGCGAGAGAATGAGGGCTGGCGAGACAACTACCAGATCTACCCATTGTCCGCTGGCCGGATACCACTGGCTGTTGAGCCACTCTTGCATGGGACGCATGCGCAGCCGCGTGTGGGGAACCAAGTATATGCACAACGCCATCATTCCTAGCAAACGCATGGCTTTGCGCACCGTCACCTCCCGAGGGTTACACATTGAGGAATCTGAAAAAGCATGTTCTAAACCCTCTCATTGGAGGGGAAGACGAGGCAGTCTTTCGTCCGGATTAGAGCTCCCAGAAATAGTTTTATTTGACTGGGGACTAGACTGGATTTTATTTGACTGTAGAACACCAGACTGAACAGAAGGTCTAGTCTTTTTGGTGTTATAAAAACATGTGTCGTACGAGCCCCCTGTTATGAGCCAGTCGTCGAGGAAAGGGTAAACCCGGGACGGATAATCTGCGCAGGTGTGCTGCAGCTACTGCCAGGACATTCGTAAACACCCTTGGCGCTGAGGCGATGCCGAAGGGGAGTACCTTGAATTGGTAATGCCTGTCCTCTATCATGAACCTTAGATATTTCCTGTGCGCTGGCAACACTGAAATATGAAAGTATGCATCTTTCATGTCCAATGTTGACATGTAGTACCCCTGTTTCAACAGTGGGATCACCTCCTGTAGCGTTACCATGCAAAACTTCTGAGGTTTTATGAACTTGTTCACTCGGCACAGGTCTAGAACAGGGCGCATGGTGAGGTCCTTTTTGGGTACATGGAAGTACACTGACTAAATACCCTTGTTTACCTGAAGAATAGGGACGGCTTCTATGGCGTCC
The DNA here is from genome assembly GCF_040938575.1 of Ambystoma mexicanum. Classification (NCBI taxonomy): domain Eukaryota; kingdom Metazoa; phylum Chordata; class Amphibia; order Caudata; family Ambystomatidae; genus Ambystoma; species Ambystoma mexicanum. Next base: position 538,943,794 of record NC_090924.1, on the reverse strand, counting down.
TTTCCGAGCAGCGCTTCCACCCCTATATTCAGGACCTCCAGATGGTCCGGTGAAAGGCGCTGTGAGCGCGGTGGTCTGAATTGAGGTCGGGCAAATTCCACGTCTTTATGACCCACTGGTCTGAAGTTATCCCATGCTGTGAGGAAAGATGTTAAGTGCCCCCTGACCGGAGTGACATGGGAGGGGACCTGGATCTGATGGTCATTTCTGACCAGAGGCTGCGGCTCCTCTAGGATTGGGGCCTCTACCTCTGGCTTTGCCGTGTCGATGACCCCTTGGCGGGTAGTATGCAGGGCTTACTGATGTTTGTCCAGCATTAAAGTTTCCCGTGCCATAGTTGTTCTGACTTGCACGGGACTGCCCTCGAAAGGACCACCGAGAATTACTTCCTCTCTGGGGGCAAGGGGGAGGTCTTTGAGCAATTTGTTGCAGGGAATGAAGAGTCTCATGCTCTTTTATTGGCTGTTTCTAGAGCCTCATCGACCGCCTTTCCAAAGAGGTTAGCTTCTTCAATTGGTTTATTGATGATAGAGGCCTGTGTCTCAGGCTTAAACCCTTAGGTCCGAAGCCTAGCATGCCTTTAAAGTAAGGTTCCTTGGGCCGGAGACCTGCCTGCAGTTTCAGCCGTGTCCAGAGTGTTCTTTATTACATTCTGGTTCACTTGCCTGCCTTCGGCCACAATAGTGAGAAGCTTGGACCTGATGGGCTCTGGGACCTCCTGGAGACTTTCCTGTACTAGGTTCCATTGAGTGTCAGCATAACTCGCCAGCAGCGTAGTGTTATTTGCTATGCGCGTGGTATATGCGGCAGCCGAGCTAATCCATTTACCTAGGGCATATATCCTCTTGGATTCTCTATCTGGAGGTGCCTCCCCGTAGCAAGAGGTACTCCTGCCCATTTCCGGGTGGTAGTCACTACCAGGGAATCGGGGGTGGTGTACCCTTTAATGTATTGAGGGTCCGAAGGAGATGGCTGAAATAACTTTTCTACTCTTGTGTTCACTGCCTGGGTTTGAGCTGGTGACACCAGGGAGGGAGCCAATCTTCTCTTAATAGAATTAAGGAGGGGAATGGCCTGGCTAGAGGGGGGGTTTCTCCTTAAGAATATCTTCTACGAAGTCCTGCTCAGGCACTGCCTCTTGAGTAGTGATTTGAAAATGCTCAGCGGCCTTCCTTAACATGGTATTGAAGGCCATTTGGTCGTCTACAGGCGAGGCCTGGCGAGCCGTGGTGGACGGAGGGGAATCCAGGCACAATACATCAGTGTCCTGATCTTGTTGGGGGAGCGTCCATGGGTCCGTCCCCACTTGCTGGCTTTCTTCCCAATTGTCCTTGGCATCCGCCTGGTCCTCATTGTAGCCCTGCAGGAAGGAAGGTTCTTCATATTTACTGTAAATGCCCTGATAAGTATCCATTTGGACGATGTCTTCATGATGGACGGGGACAGAGGGCTGATCTTCTTGGAAATGTGAAGCAGATTGAAGATTAGATTTTTTCGGGGAAGGATGGTCAGAAAAATTGATAATTGTTTCAAGACGGTCCATACACCCTTCAAATTTCTCTCTTGTCCATTTAGAGGAACCAAGGGCCTACGGGTGGAAAAGCATCGTCTTCCGCCCTTTGGCGCCGAAAATTGTCTCTCAGGGTGTTGGAAAGAAGCTCTTGACTACCCTCAGAGGCCTCGCGAGAATCGGGGCACCATGGCGGATCTAAAGATTTATCAGCGGCCTGCCCCATGTTTTTCGACGGAACAGGAATAAGCCCAACCGACGAAAGTAATTCTTGCGATACTGTGTTCGATTACCGCCAAATCCGCGTGAGTTAGTGGGTCCGAAGTTCTGTCAGTAGACTTACCGCCTACTGCTGCGTTAGAGGGCCTAGCAGTCAGTTTTTTGCCTTGAGTCATAATTGTAATTTTTGGGCCTTTCAGGACCATCAGAGCGTCGGATTTCCGCGCTTCGACATATAAACCTGATTTAGGGGTAGCACCCTTGTTTGTTTTGGAATGCCCAGTCGCAAAACGCTGCTGCGGATGTGGGGAAGGCTGTTGATCTGAACGATCAAAAGGAATTCGCCAACATTTTTGACGGCCCTGCTGGCGCTTTCACCTTCTTCGACGTACCCGTCGAAATAGGTGTAGGGGTTGTGTGTTTAATGTAAAGCGCTTGTACGCCCCTGTGGTCAGGTTTTGTCCCTGAATCGAGACCAGAGTCAGGCCTTAAAGGGTTGGGGACGGGCGTGGCAGACCTAGAAGTGTCCGCCTCGAGGTCTATCACATATGTAACGGATGTTTGGTCATCATAGGTGCCCCCGTCCCTTTCGGCGGGTGTGGTGGTGGGGGAAGAGGGTTCCGCCCGCGACATACCGTACGCGGCCCACCGCTTTACACGGCGCTCCTTAAGGTTTTTAGGCCGAAGGAGTTCAGCACACCGCTTCTCGTCGTGATCTAAGGGGAGACAGGAGTTGCACGTCCTGTGTTTCACACGCAACATCAGCAGGGTACGTGTATTTCAGGGGTTCCGTGGAGTACTACACGTGAATTGGCCGTGTGGGTCCTCCCAGGTGTTTGCTCCACAACCTCTACGGCCCCTGCAGCCAGCCCACACCCTGGGGGACTAGCCTGCACCCCCACTCGTCCCCCTGCTCCCCCACCCCCCAGCACTGTGGGGCACCTGCCAGCAGGCCCCAACTCATGTTCCCCTGCACCCCCACCCCCCAGCACTGTGGGGCACCCTCCACCAGGCCCCAACTCATGTTCCCCTGCACCCCCACCCCCCAGCACAGTGGTGCACCCTCCACCAGGCCCCAACTCATGTTCCCCTGCACCCCCACCCCCCAGCACTGTGGGGCACCCTCCACCAGGCCCCAACTCATGTTCCCCTGCACCCCCACCCCCCAGCACAGTGGTGCACCCTCCACCAGGCCCCAACTCATGTTCCCCAGCCAACATGTCATCACAATCTAGATCCCTGGTCCCTATGGTCAGCCTCCAAATGCAAAACACCCACCCGAGTATTGCATCCACCCACTTAGAAATGGCAATAACATGATAGAACACCAATTGCAAGTTTGGAAACGAACACATGTCCCTCACATACACCCAATGGGTGTCAGTGAATCTCAAAACCCATATCATGATATGCATGAAACCAATGAGATGATACTACACATTGAAGTTTGATCAAGAAATATGTATTAAAGGAAACATAAATTGAATCAAAAATAAAAAAACAGAAATGGGAATGTAAAAAAATTAAAAGAAGCATGTCCGTGAAAAAACGCAAAACCAAAAATCATAATCCAAAAGGAATGGTGTCCAAAGTCACAGTCCACAAAAGAAAATCCTATGGAAAATAATAATCGAAAGCCATTGCTCCATGGGTAAATTTTAAAATAAAAAGAAAATCCAACAGTGAACTATGTACAGATGAACAAGCCAGGGTCCATGATCCCAACAAAAGAAATGAAACCTATCTAACAACACTACCTAATTAAAAAAAAACTATATACAAAAATGTGGCCCATTGTCCAAAAGGTCCAAAAAAAATGCAAAAACAAAGGAAACCTAACACTAACTACAGAACTATGTACAAGGGCAGCGGGCTAGTCCGACGGCTCACTTTTGGATGTTCCGGGCCAGGGCATCATCGAACTCCTGCTCAATGTCCCGGAGGCGGTCCTCCTCCATGGCCCCGAGGGTCCGCAGGGCCGTCGACGTGTCCACCTCCAACCCCCTGCAGATTGCCTCGAGGCACTTGGCCCGCCTCAGGGCCCTCCGCATGGAGTTCTCCACCCTGACCATCGTGAGCCGTGCCTCTTCCGCCCGCTGCCGCTCCGCATCTATGGCGTGGCCCAACCGCTGCCACACGGAAGACCCTTTCTGTCCTGAGTCCTCCTGCCCTCCGGCCGATGCCTGCCCCTCCGATGTCGAAGGCCCCGAGCCTTCATGGCTCCCACCACGTTGCTGCTGCTGCTGTGCCTCTGCCCATGCACTGCCTCCTGCTGCCTGCACATCCTCCGCTGGCTGGGGTGCAGTCGTTGATGTGGCCACCCCTGCTGGACGTCCGACTCCCGACTGTGGCAGGGATGCCTCCTCCACCAGCCTGGCCGCACCGTCAGAGGCTGCTCCACAGGGCACCCAGGTGACTGATGGGTGGGAAGATGGCACGGAGGACGACTGGCGCATAGGGGGTTCAGTGGAGGAGGGGGTCGCAGCAAGCCCCATCAAACGGAGGAATCCGGCCTGGGTGACCTGTCCCTTTAGGCCGACGCGGTCAACGAGCCATTCGAGATGACCTGCAGTCTCCTCATGAAAAGACTGCACGTCACCTCGCATGGCCCGTTGACGCAACGCCACACCAGTCAGGACAGGCTCAACCCGGACCCGGATAGCCACGTCCGCAGGCAGAGGAAGGCCAGTTGTCGTGAGCTCATCACCTGCCTGAAAACGGGTCTGGACGTAGGCATCCCTGCTGGTGCAAGATGATGCAGGGACAGGATTGCACACAGGCACCTCCGCGGCGGCCTGTGCTGCCTCCTGTCCCTGGTCCTGCACTGCACCACTAGCACCAGTGGAATCCCCACCTCCAGACCCCGTCTCTGTTGCTTGCACGGCCTCCTCCTCCACCAAACCCCCCACCAACCTGGATGACTCCGTGCCATCTTCCCCCGTTGGGCCCTGTGGGGTCCCAGCTGCCCCTTCTGCTGCCGAGGAGTCCAACTCCAACCTCCGCCTCTTGGACCTCCCCCCGGCAGCTGCGGCCTGGGACGCGGCACCGGACTCCTCACTCCCCGACGAGATCACAACCTGGGAGGGGAGCCGGGCCTTGCGTCTCCGGCTGGCGGTGGGATCCCCGCCGCTGTGCTCCACAGCACCTTCTCCGCCCTCTTCATCAGTTGACGCTGCAGACGGGGAGAAATAAAACACAGGCATCAGGGCACTGTACAATGGACACATACACACATGACAGTTGTACATGAGTGGCATTGGCAAACCTCAGACATGCCATCACAATCCCCAACACACATGTCATTTCAACTCGCACACATGAGCCATACCACAGCCATATCGCAACTGCCAGCACCATCCATACACATACAACAGCATGAGCAGGCAAAGCTGAGCCAGACATCACATGCAACACAGGAAGTGCACTACACATGTACACACACCACCACACTTGCATGCATGTGTACACCTCTGCCAACTGTCGCAGTGTTCAGATGGGCATCCATGTCACATCTGCCAATCAGGCTTCCACATCCCGCTGTCACATGCATCCATGTTGCATCACTGTTGCACCCTTGTCAAATACACACAAATGCACATGTACACAGTGCTGATACATGCAGCCGAAAACAACATACATGCGTGACATCACGAACATGTCTACTTACATACACATTCATCCAAACATGTGTGCCCACACAACTGCATTTGGCATGCAAGCCTACACACACAAGCACCATCCATGTCTCACACATTACAGCCCTCGCATGTGTTAGCCTCACGGCCCTGTACACCCCCACCCATACTCGACCCCATACAAACAGATGTGCAACCTGCACACTACTGAAACATCACCACACGCACAGCTCACAATCAGGATGCATGTACACTTAGCGCTCGACTCCAGACGGGTCTGCCTCTCAAGGACCTGGACGTGGAGCGCTGGGGATATGCGTTCCAGGACCCTCATCTGATCTTCCGACAAGTGGCCCCGGCGCCCCTTAGCATCCGCTGCCTTCAAGAGGCGCCGGGCCTTGTTCAGAGTCCTGGACCTGAAGTCCTCCGAGCGCTTCTTGACATGTTGGAAGTCGCAGACTGCCACCCCCTCCGCGTTGATGGCAGTCACGATGTCGGTCCAGATCCGAGTCCGTCCTTCCTTGTCGGCACGGGAACTTCCGAAGAGGGCATCATACTGCCCCAAGACTTGCTCCACCAGGACACCAACTTCCCTGGCACTGAAGCTGGTGCCCCTCTGCTTCTCTGGCCGGGGGTTTTCAGTGGTGCCAGATGTTGCAGTGCCCGACATGACAACCCCAGAGGCAGGAGTGGGTGGGCAACTGGGTCCTGGGGCTGGGCTGTGGAGCGATGGAATCCCAGTCAGGAGTCTTTGGTTCCAGCAGGGGGGGTCACAGCAACAGCACCCCTGGCTGATGTGCAGGCATCAAATGGCAGGGCATGTGGGCAGCAGGCAGTCAGGCAGCAGCAGATGGCAGGTGGGAGCGTGCTCGGGGCTCTGGGGGGCAGTAATTCGGCCTTCTGGGCAGGAGTGTGGTCTTCCGTGTGCTTACGCGTGGCCAGCTTGATATGGAGTGATTTGGCACGTGAAAATTCTGCACGTCAGCGTGTAATTCGAGGAAAGGCCTTTAGCGCGTAAGCGCGTCTGCACGCATACGCGATTTCATTGGACCAAAGGCCCTTAGCGCGTAAGCGCGTCTGTGACGTATCGCGCACGGGCGTTGCCCTGGCAGGGCTTGGAGATCCCACGTGGATTTCCATTGCTCTGTATGTGCTTTCCGAGGGGTGCAGTGCGTGTGTTTTCCAGGCTTTGGGGTTCACATGCTATTACTTCACGGTGGGTGTTGGCTACGCGCGTGTGAAACTTCCCACGCACACGCTTCCCCCAGGCCCGATCGCGTGTGAAACTTCTCGCGCACCCCTGAAATACATGCGCACAGGCCAATCGCGTGTGAAACTTCTCGCGCACCTCTGAAATACACGCACCCAGGCCTATCGCGTGTGAAACTTCTCGCGCACCTCTGAAATACACGCGCCCAGGCCTATCGCGTGTGAAACTTCTCGCGCACCTCTGAAATACACGTACACGCTCCCCCAGGCCCGATCGCGTGTGGAACTTCTCGCGCACCCCTGAAATACATGCGCACAGGCCAATCGCGTGTGAAACTTCTCGCGCACCTCTGAAATACACGCGCCCAGGCCTATCGCGTGTGAAACTTCTCGCGCACCTCTGAAATACACGCGCCCAGGCCTATCGCGTGTGAAACTTCTCGCGCACCTCTGAAATACACGTACACGCTCCCCCAGGCCCGATCGCGTGTGGAACTTCTCGCGCACCCCTGAAATACACGCGCACAGGCCAATTGCGTGTAGAACTTCGCGCGCACCCCTGAAATACATGCACACGCTCCCCCAGGTCCGATCGAGTGTGGAACTTCTCGCGCACCTCTGAAATACACGCACACGCTCCCCCAGGCCCGATCGCGTGTGGAACTTTGGCGCACATTTTTTGCCTGCGCAGGGACGCTACCGCCTGCTTTCGTGTTGCGGACAAGTATGGGCCTGTGCGCGTCTTTGGCCGTGCGCTGTTTTTCCCTATTCCATTCCATGAATACGTGTTGTAGGCAAGCGTGTGGGCGTTCCGTGCACTTGCCTCCTGTACTTCCCCTGTGACGCCCACATTTTCACGAGTTGTTCCCCATTCTGCGTGTAACGCCCCGTGTTACGCCTACTTTTGTTATGTGCGCCGCGCTATGTGCGAATTCGCTGTGGCCTTATCGCACGGCGTTCGATGACCTGTGCGCCAGCGTGCGCCGCGCACTTTTTAAGCCCACATCCAATATTTTTCTCGCGCACGGACTTCCATGAATCGATGTGCGCTGGTTTCCCTGCGATTTTCGCACTTGCACTGCGATTTTCGCTCTTCCACTGCGAATCGCACGTTTTCGCACGCTTGCCATGAATCGGCCTGATAAACTCTGGCATAAAATCGTGCAAAAGGTCAAAACATGCTGCATCATGGGCTGCTAGAGAGCGAGCATTTGAAAGAAAACAGTGCATCACATTTGATGAAAGCCAAGCCTTACTAACACTTACTGCACAAGAAGAGGCTACAAAGCCATGTGGTAGCATGCTATCCTGAGGGGCTAGCTGAAGGATTGCTTCATGTGACAGTAGCACGTGTGTATGTTGAGGCAACTTTAGGAGTAACTATCTGTCTCGTCCATAATCCGTCCGCAGCCTGGATGAGCCCAGACCGGCTCACCTTTGGCGCGTTACATGCGGGCCTGCTGTGCGGTTTCTGCTTGCGGCACATAAGTACTTGCCAAAGGTCAGGTGATCGACTGTGCGCTGTGTTAGAATGCAATTATTAAAATAGAAGAAATACAGTCACTGAGAAAACTCGGAATCAATAGAACAGTAAATGCAAGTAACAAATAAAATAAAAACAGACAATTGGCACACACAAGGATGTTTTCGGAAAAAAGAACAGACAATGAAATGCCAAGTGCAATTCAAACCGGCCTTAAACCCTTCTCTGAGACCGTCTTATTTTCATTGCACATTAATCTTTGGGTGCAAAAAACTGTATACATTTAAATGTATATTATTTTGATTTACTGAATAATGCTATTACCTGAAATTTCCTATTTGTGTCATAGAGGAATCAATAAAGACTTATTTTTCACAAATATATAAAACTCAACGCTGCATAATACCAAGCCACTTTCTCTTTTCACATGACAATTAGGTCTCACGGGTTCAATGGTATCGTTGGTGGGTGGCGGGAATAACGCCTTTGCCTATGCTTCCTTTAAGATTGCATTTGAAGGCAATACATGTCACATTTTCAGTTATCCTACCAGTTGCCCGAGGACTAACATTACACCAGCAACAGTGTCACCTGGGCACAGAAGTCTAGCAATAAAAAGCCCAGTACCAATACGTAACTTTACCAATGTACTACAATGGATTCACTAATCAAGGGTGATGGTTATGGCTGCAACTTGACAGTGCATCTTCTTGAATTACTGGATATCCCACATATGTACGACTACCCCTAATAGGAGTATATCACTCTGATGGGCTGCTGCAATTCCAGTTATCCATAAGAAACATCTAGGCACCAAGCTATGCCGTTCTTCTGGGATAAACATACAATTACCTGACATTTACGAAGCTTTGAGATCGGATGCTCGCGATTGCTCGTGTTGGAATAATACACTTGAGTGTTTTATAATCTGCTGAAATGCTGCTCTCTGTGCGCCTTTGAAATTCTGCGCATTTGGTGTCGGCCTCTATTGTAGGGACAGAGGTAGTGGGTTGAATTGAGCCTTGTCAGGAAGCTGAGTGGTATCCGCAACAAGTCACAACACAAGATTTGAGTATCTCATATTAATTTGGCCAAAGGAAATGAAATAGGTAACAAAACGCAAAGAATCACAGGACATTTCCAGTTAAGAAAAGGAAAAAATAAATTCTCTGTTCAGTCTTGTAGGAAGCTCATAGCGCTTCGGCGGTCACTCAGACACTACGGTTTTTGCCTCTGATAGTTCTCAGAGTTTCACAGTGGTATTCTCATCAGTTGAGTAGCAACCCGGAAAAACACTCCAATCCCTCACACAAGTTCCAACTGGTAGTGGTCCACCATCTGCTTGTAGGTCTTTACCAAGAGGACAGAGAGCTTCCAACTAACGAGGGACACCTTATAATCCTACTGATTATTGGTCTAAAGCATTGACCATCTCCCTCAGATAGGCCCATCTGTGCCAAGCACATGAAAAAGCATTGTCCCTTGGATTTGCTTACCGATCAAATGGTCAGAAAGCGCATCTCATCTGAATCAAACAAAACTTATGTTGTTTTTCAGCAGCCACTCAAGACAACTGGAGGAAGCTTATCTCTATGGCAGAGATCTCATAACAATGCCGCCCATTCTGTCATAAAAAAAAAAATAATAATAAGAGTCCATTATATCAAGTGGGAGACAAGTTTTGGCTCTCACCAAAGTATCTTCCCAAGCATTTAGTACCTACTGAATCACCTCCCACATTCTTCTGACCTTTTTCTATAAATGTCTGAATCAACCCTATTGCCTACAGACTCCAGCATGTAAGTGTACTCATCCGATATACTGTTAAAAACAATCATCTTACTGTTAAAAACAACCAAAGAAGGAAAATGTCCTATTCGCAAGAAACCTTCTCCACCTCCTATCCTAGTAAATGGAGATTAGAGAACGAAGTACAAAACGTTTGTGTTTCTTCAAACATAAAAGTATGCTACAATTCAAGGTTGACTGGAAAGGATACACCCACGTGACAGGACATGTGAACCTGCATTTCATGTCCAATCTTCTCACCTGATGCACAAATGTGTTTGTCTCCTTCAAACAGGGTTCTCCAAGGATTGTACAGGGGAAAGCTGATAGGACTCACCTGCTATCTCATTGATGGCTTCTATGGCCACTGACTTGACTCCGGGTAACCTGTTAGCCAAAATAATTCCTTGCTCTAATACTGGTTCTTTGATGCTCAAGCCTGACACCAAGTTGTACCTGTGACCACCATCAATATAGCAGACAAACACTACCGGGTTATTATAGGAAGCACAGCATCTCTTCCATATATGCCACCAGATCAAAAACTGCTTTGCATCTAAACACTCATTCGTAGGGCTTGTACCCTGCTTTCCAGCGTTTCCCCCTACTCATTCTTGGTCCCATCCACTCTTCCTGCTTTTCGTTCTCTCTTCATTGGCCATGTGTTCAGCGTGGCCATGTGTTCAGAGTTCTCCATCTCAGTTGCCCTGCCAGCCTCTTATGCCATCTGAGTCTACCGCTGGGACACGGATTCTGAAGCTACATTGAATTCAAGAATTCAGTGAAGATTCCAGATGTGAGGTTCCCCCCCTACCCCCCCGCCACACACACACAGTCAGGTTGGTCATGGTAGGAGACAGTAATAGGAATGGTTCTATACTCCTGTATTTTCCTTCTATTCCCATGTTATATGAGTGTGTTCTGGCAGACTCCTTTTGATCATCATTATTTAATTTTAAAATAATATAGTACTCACACAAAAAACAACACCCAACTCAATAAAAGCTATACGTAGAACACAGGAGCAACACAACTCGTTAATGTAAAAAAAGAACAAAACATTCACCCGTTCTGTTCAAAGAACATTCCCCAAGAAAGAGTTTGCCCCATAAGAGACAGTTATTTCACTGGAAAGCCACTTCAAATACAGCTCACTACAGGTGCCTATTAGTGGGTGCTATTTTTTTAAAAGAGCATTTCTCATTGATGTATATGCAACAAACTATTCCTGCACAACAGCAAACATTGTTACAATGCAAAAAATAAAACCAAACTCTAAATCCCATAAGATATAATGGTCCCATTAGTTAATATGTGCGACTGCAAAATGAAGTGAGTTTTTGTTTTCACGTTTGTTAGTTCTTTTTTTTTATGATACATTTTTATTTAGAAAGTTAAGCAAATAACAATAAAACATATTAATCCTCAATAGAATTTATTCCCTGACTCCCTTCTTCCCACACCCCACTTTGAGAAAACCTAATCAACTCCCCCCACGCACCACCCTGTCCACTCCTCCCACTGGCCCTCCCTTCACCTGTTTTTGAGTGATACCATGTTAATTTGCCTCCCTCCAAATCATTCACATGCCCCACAATTTCTCACTCTTGACCATGCATGGCTCTATGTTTTCGAGCTCTGTGTTCCTATCTGTAGTTTCTACCCATTCCGGCAAAGAGGGAAGCTTGACAGAGCCCCACACCCTTGCAATACCCCCTCTTAGCAAGAATCATGGCAAGTACTACCAGGGCTCTTTCAAAAGACGAGGTCAACATCGCTCCAGACACCCAACAAAGACAGCAGAGGGTCCGCCTTAAGTCATCTCCCTATATTTTAATATCATTCAAAACCTCCCTCAAGAAGGTTTTTATTTTGGGACATGACGAACATTCCTGTCTCATTCCTGCATTTCGGACACTCATCATTTTATCTCCTACCCATCTTATGTAGCCTCTGGTGATGAAATAGATTATATGAACCTTGTATCGAACCATACAGTATCTTACTTTACTGGCTATTTCCCTCGATGAGCCTTAAACACATCCCCAATCTCCTTCATCCAGCAGTCCCAGGTTCCTCTCCCATCTTGCCGTGGCCCCATTCCAGTGGCTTGGAGGTTGTAGCTGTACCCATAAAATAATTTTTTCCCCCTCACATTTTGCCACCACCACCAATTCTAGTAAGGGCGATTCCTGCGGAATCTCAAGCACTCCGTGAACTGTTGTTTAAGTAGGGTATACCCTATTGATTGAATGAAGTAGGCATTGATAAAGCTTCCAATTCTCAAGCCCGAATGTACCCTGCAATTCTTGAAAAGGTACGCATGATGCTGTTCCGCACTAGGGTCCCCAGAGTCTTGGCCCCCTATTCAACCAACTAACCCCTGAATCTATTGCAATTTGGGTAGCCTATTGCCCCTAAATCTCTGGTCCCCCGCTATTTTGGCTCCCCAACCGGTTTTATCAAATACAGTGTGTCAGGTTTTAACCACTAGTTTGCCCGTTGGAGGTGGTTCCCTCAAATTCCTCTTGCCATACAAGATCTTGCACAGCGATAGCAAACCCATGCACCATTTATCTATTCTAATCGTGGGGTACGCCTCACAGGAAGAGCCAAGCATTTGCAGACACAAGCTATATTGCCCAGAAAATATTTTTAAGGTTTGAGTTTGCCGTCCCATACAGAGTAGGACAACATATCCAGAACAATAAGTAATGGGAACAGAAGAGCCCCACAGTAATCAGTGCAGCTCTCCCACAACTTATTGAATTCCGCTGATGGAACTTCATAAGGGGTGGCCGGCAGAGCATACAGGAACTTTAGGAGCGCTAGTATCTTCAATAGGGCGACTGTGCCCATCAGTGTCAAGGGAAGGTTATTCCATCTCCTAACATCTAGAAGGAACATGAGCATAAGAGGTTCACAATTCAGCATAAGGAAGTCCTCCCTGGACCCGACTATTTGAATGCACAAGTATCTAAATGGGCCTTTTGTGGCTCTCAATTCTCCCCAGCTGTAATTATTGCAATCCTCACCGGTCCGTAAACAAAGAGATCCTATCTTCGTAGCCCTCAGGCCATCAGAAACCTGGTAGGGACCCATCGCTCCTACCCCATTCTGCCAACAGTTCTTTTAGAAGTGGAAGAGAAAGGGAGACGGAGGAAGGCCTAGTCTTGTCCTCCTCTCCAGCACAAAGGATTTTGTATAACCTGCAGTTCACTCCCTCACCATACTAGGAGGGAAATTGACAGAGCCACTGCACCCAGCTTTTAAACCCCAGTCCAAAATCCATTTGTTCCAACACTTTCAAATGTAGGCCAATTGTACCATATCGAAAATCTTGTAGGCATCAAGGACCAGAAGCACATTTCACTGGTGCGGCAGAGACTCAGCCATCGCCATTGCTCCGAACTGTCTTTGCAGATTTAGACAATTTGCTCTTCCTGTCATAGAACTGTTATAATCTGGTTCAATCAGATGAGGGAGAACTGCCAGCAACAACTTGGCTAGGATTTTCACCAGAATCTTGACCTCATCATTTAATAAGGACATCGGTGTAAAAGATTTGCAGCATTCTTTCACTTTTCTTTTGTGTGATTTACTGTTATTGTCATTTCTCTCGTGTCACAGGGTAGTAGCCTTCTTTCGCTGCATCCTCTGAACATGCTTTGGAGACGTTTACTCATCCCATCGTCCAGCAGCTTCCAAAGTTCCAGCAGGAGGCTATTTGGGCTCAGTGTCTTGCCCGATCATAAATGTTGTGTGCCATCTTCCACCTCCGCTAGAGATGTCTGCTTCAAGACTTTCTCTCCGAGCCCCGGTGGAATGACATCGTCAGTTTCCTCATAAAAGCATCTGATTTTAAGTTATTGCTTTTAGAGCTACTGGAGTGTAATTTGGCATAGATTGCGGCAAAGGCTTCTACTATCTCATCGTCCTCCCAAATCAGAACCCCTTCTTCATCCTTGATTGCTGCCATACAACTATCTACCTCTTTCTCCAGCCAAACAAGTACTTTACCATTCTTATCCCAGTTTTCATACACCCTGCCTTTGCTCAACCAAGATAGATGTTTTAGCATCCTCCATCTGCAAAGTTTTCATCCTGACTTGGGCCCTGTTAAGTTTCCATGATATTTGATCTGTTGTCTCCGTCAAGCATTTCACTACTAATTTGGCCACTTTGGCTTCCGCAATCTCTAGAACCCATCAACGTTCCTTTTCTCGTCTCCATATTTTCATCCTTGCCTTTCCATAATTTACTGTTTCATAAACTTCCCACGTGGTAACCCCTCTCTCAACTGTGCCCACATTCTCTCTGAAGTAGGCCTTGTGGTTTGGCACTGGGTCTAACGGTTGGTGACAGCAGATGGAAGCATTTAACCTCCATGTCCATATAATCAATGTGAAACAGAGACCCGTGAGTTCAACGAAAAGCTGCTGCCCTCAGGGTTGATAGCCCTCCAGATATCAACAAAGCCAAGTAATCTTGCCCAATTCTTTAATTTTGTGGTCCCAGAACCCCTTTGCTTTGCGACCCCCTTCCTGTCTCGATAAATGTCCATGACATCATTGAAATTACCCCACACCAACATTATATCAGATCTGGATTGAATAATAAGGCCTCTTATTTACGCCATCAATTCCTCCCTTAATGAGGGGGTTGGCATATATTCCAACCGACTGACTAGAATATGTCTATCCCCCCTTTATCTAGTATGAGAGATCGGGCCTACCACAGGTCTATTTTCTCGATCATAATGGCCACTCCTATGGCGCTTTTCACAAAACCTGAGTGAAATGCTCTGCTGTATGTGTTTCTATAAAAAATTGTAAATACAAACACCACAAGCATGTTTCTTGTGGCATTACCAGCTCCGGACAATGTTACTTCAAAAATTGCGACATTGAATGTTGAGGCTCAGCCCAAGAGACCGGACCAATAATCGAAACTCTACCTTTCGATAAACTCTTGTAGCCCTGGTGTTAGCCCTCCCCAGTCTCCCCTAACCAACAATTAAAAGTTTCCTTATCTTTTCCCAACTGCACACTTCCTAACCAAAGCAGCATCTATCACAATCCCTCTCCCAAGCAAACCCTAATCCCTTTCCCGAAGAAAACCATGGGGAAGGTATTTAGCAGAAAACAACACTAACTTTCTTCAGAAGACTCCTCAACATCCCCATCTCCTTAGATAGGCAGCCCACACTTGAATTATAGTGCCTGCACATAGGGGTCATTTTTCTGAAACTAGCGTATAGAAGGATTTACTCATCCTTATTTGGCCTAGCCCCCAAATATAAAATCTTTGACCCCTCAATTCTTTGCAGCTGGATTTTCCAACATCAGGATCCCATTTGTTTTTTTTTGTTTGTTTTATTCGTATTTATATAGTGCACAACAGCCCGAGGACATCGTGGCACTTGTTACAATACAAAGCTTAGATACTTAGTTACATGGTCATTAGCAATATATATATATACAGGTTGCAATATAGTTACATAGTCATTAGCAGTATATACACAGGTTACAATATAGTTATATTACAATATACATGGCAGAAGTGGAGGAGGCAGTCCTCCACTTGCTAGTTGAGGAGAGTGGCCTTGAGGTTGTTGCGGAAGACAGAGACGGAAGTTTCAGCTCTAAGGGTGGCAGGGAGTGAGTTCCAGAGTTTTGGTGCAATATAGGAGAAGCCTAGACCTCCCGCTGTGGCTCTCTTTATGCGTGGTATGAGTAGCTGGTTGGTGTACTGAGCTCTGGTGGGGCGAGTGGATGGGGTCCTTGATATTGCTTCTGATAGGTATGCTGGAGCGGTTTTGTTGATGCACCTGTGAGTGATGGTGAGGATTTTCAGAGTAATACGGTCTTTGACCTGGAGCCACCAGGTTTCACGTCTGGCGTGGGATATATGGTCTCTTCTAGGGATGCTCATGGCGGCTCTTAGGGCATTGTTCTGTGTGGTTTGCATTCTGTGAATGTTTTTGGGGGAGGTGCCAGCTAGAAGGGCGTTGCAATAATCGAGTTTGGCTCCTATAGTTGCTCTAGCTATGGCCAAGCGGTTGGGGGTGGAGAAGTAAGGTTTAATGGCATTGATGAGTTTGGTGCTGAACGCTGATGCAGAGGCTATGGCGCTGACTTGCTTGGTCATCGATAGATTTGCAATGTGAACACCTAAAGTCTTGACAGAGGATGATACGGAGATGGTTGAGTTGTCTATGTTGAAGTTGTTGTATTGGGGGCTTAGTTTCGATAATGTGTTTGACTGGCCCAGGATGAGAATTTCAGTCTTCTCCCTGTTAAGACAGAGGCCATTGATTGCCATCCAAGCTTGGATAGTGGGATAGATGTTGTGAAGGGGGATGGCGTCTTGGTGATAGAGTCCAGATAGGGGTAAAAGTACTTGAATGTTGTCTGCATAGTTTGTATATACAACACCCATGGAGTCAAGTAGGTCGAAGAGGGGTTTTGTGAAGAGGTTATAGAGGGTGGGGGCTGGGGGTAGTGGTAGGATCTGCGTTAGCTGTGTCGGAGCAGACCTTCATGGCTCTTCCTTCAAGGAAGGAAGTGATACAGGTTGCTGCTTGATTAGAGAAATGGGCTGCATGGGTGAGGTCGGTGGTGAGTGTTTGGTGATCTACCAGGTCAAAAGCAGCTGATAGATCGAGGAGGAGGAGCATTCTCACCTTTGCTTACAATTCTCTGCTGGGACTAACACCCCCCGCTTTCTGGATCGACCCTACCCTAGTCTGACTGAAGTAATTCCTCCAATCCAACTGGCACTTCCTCGAAGCATAATTCCCTTGCTCTCCCAAACAGTCCTGTCCAACCAGTCCCAGGTGCCTTTCAAATTACCAAAAACACAGGATCTCCCTTTAAGCAAACCCTTTAATTGAGCTGTGAATAAAAGCATGCATCTCAGGTCCTGTTTTCGTAGTTCTCGCTTTACTCCTTCAAAGGATTATCGCTGTCTCTGTACTTCCCGTGAAAAATGTGGGAACAGGTTTCGCAGTGCCCAACATCACTGGGCCTTTTCGTCTGGCTTTCTAAAGAATAGTATCCCTGTAGTTCAGAAAGTGGCCGATCTTGGTCCCAGAGTATGCCCTGAAGGTATGGGGCAGAAGGGGTCTGGCTGGTGCTCAGAAAGAAACATACCACTTTTTCTGAATGTGTCCACCAGCCATTTTTCCAGAAAGAGTTTCATTAATTCTCCCTGCAGCTTCTTTGGGAGGCCCACTATTCGGACATTGTTTTTCCTTGAGCATCCTTCCGCTTCATCCATTTGCCTTTTCATTTTGTTAGAAGAGCTTTTCAGGGCCAAGGTCTACCCTTTCAGAGCAGTCATTTTATCTTCAAGGACACAGATGAGATTTTTGGCCTATCCGGTTCTGTCTCCGATCCAATGATCAGTGGATGGAACCCATGGTGGAGTCTTAGTACTCCTGTAACCAGGGTCCTGCCAAAAAGATTTGAGATTAAGAATCTTCAGTTTGTTAGCATTGCATCGTGTTCTTGTGAGCACAGCAGAAGGAATACAGAGCGAGGTTGAAATCTCTATGAAGATATGGTAGCCTACCTCACAGCAGAATTCTTTTCACTTTTAATTCAAAGAATTAATCACTGAAGAGTGCAGCAGCCATACTTTCAGTTGCTTTTACAGCCCGATTAGAAATAAGATAAAAATCAGGATTACTTTGGCTGCAATGATGTAAAACAAAAGGTGAAAGTTTAAGTTATTTGTGTTGAAAGAAAGTGTAATATGCTAATGCCGAAGTTGAAGGCAGCATATGCTACCCAGCTGGTATCTGTTCCCAAAACTGAAGCGATTTCAGAAAAGGTAGAACTTTTACGTGTCCTTTCAAGTACTGATCTGGCCAGGTCCTTGTGGCCTGGTGCATCTTGGAATGTCTCAGTTGTGCTAGCAACAACGTTTCTGAAGTTTGTGAGGTATGCCAAGCTCAGAGACAGCAGTGTGAATGCGAGATGAACGTGCTTGTCGTCACACCTTTGCAGTTGTACAGTGTCCACATGTACTGGTGGTCTGAGAATGATTCCACAGCATGTGACCACATTGCTGACAGTCACCACACTGGCAACTGCCAGACGCACACCACAGCATGTAACTTAACACTCGCCCACATAGGAACCCTTGGCTAAAGGGTAGAATCTGCTCATGAATGGCTCAACATTTCATATTGTACATGGAACAAAATGTAGATTATGAAGCCAGTTGGCAGAATTGCTTTCTTGTGATCTCTTAACACTTTACTTAGACTGTGCTAACATAGTCTTTTAGGGCCAATTGGTGAACTGGAGAAATCCCTTGCGTCAGTCAGGCATGTTTGGGAAGTATCTAATTTCAGTGAAATTTCTTTTTACTTGTGTATGGTACCTCAGGATTCTAGTGTATGGCAGATGTTGGTCTAGCAGGCATTTGAATGTTCAAGATCCCACACATTTTCCAAGATCTTACATCTGTAGCCAAGAGGATGTGAAGTATAAGTGTTATCTTAATATGCTTACCACTGTGCGTGTAGTTCCTGAAAGAGCTTGACTTTAATTGCGGGTAGTAAAATGGAGTTTACTCATCTGAATAGGAAAGGTCCGAGAGTTGCATTCTGGAACACATCTTGACGATGCATATAGCAAGGCAGTCACACGTTGAATATTAGCAGCATCCTGCTGACCATTTATTATGGGGAAAAGATAACAGTTTGTTATGCCTTCATGTCTACTAAGATAAATCGAAGGATGCAGATGGGTAAATGCTTATAGTGAAAGGGCACCAGTCCTGTAATGTAGTGTCTCAGGATTTGCTGATCATACATTAAAAAATAACACTTGTGGGATCAGTTACTGCACGAGTAGAAATTGTTCCACTGCTCAAACATATAAAAGATAATGGGGCCCATCCATAACAAAAAGTAAAATAGTTCCAATTCCCAAAACTATTTTCCACTTTCCATTCCAGAGCCGGCATTTCCTGATATGTGAAACTCATGTGCCTTTGTTTTGCTTAGGCAAAGTCTCGAAGCACATAGTTTGCATATGCATATGGTTTTGTCTTATTTATTCTGGATTTATAGTCGTTCCATATGAAACTCGAAATGTACTGATCAAAAGTTAACCACCATTTAATAAGGGGAATAAGTGGCAACATGCCCTGGTAAAATTGGTTTCCCAAATATTTTAAGTTAAGGTCTACCCATTTAAAGACGAAATCTGAAAGAGTGCATTTGTAGGAGTAAGGTGTCATGAGCAAAGTGTCATTTGTGGGACAGTGATTTGGTATCCTGAAAAGGTTGATCATGTGTCTATTATAAAATAGGTTTACTACCTAATGGGTAACATGACACGGTCAGCGTACAGTAGTATTTTATTCTCGCCTGTTGGACCCATCAACGCTATGTCTGTATTGGTGTCCGGCCAGACAGGTCTAGGGGGTCTGATGCTAGCAGGAATGAAGTAGGAAAGAGAGGACACCTCTTGTTTGGAGCCATAGGTGATGTAAATAGGTTCAGATGAATTATTACAGTGGCTTTGGACATTTTCTGCAGCCTATACGCTTAGGATACGAAACTGCAAGAAACTGAATTTGTCCATGGCATCTGAAAGATGGGCCATTCTACCTTTTCAAAAGCTTTTCCAGCGTTTCTTCCAAAGTATCTGCAGCAACATTCTCATGTTATCTCTCACGAATCTTCCTCATGCAAAGCCTGTGTGAGTGTCTTGAATTAAAAACAGGGAATATATCTTCTGCATCTAAAAGCTAGGATTTTTAACAAGGGCTTTCCTATTGTTAGTAAGGAGGGCGAGGGGCCTAAAATTGGAGCTGGATGTCAGGTTTGGGTAGAACTGAATTCTGGGTAAATGTCGTATTTATCATTTGTTTACTGAAACAGGTCTCCCATATTGGAGATATTGTGATCCTTCAAATTGATTTGGAGGATCATCCACCCTGCGGCTTTGCAGTTGTGTAAAGGTGTAATCACATCATCCATTTCATGTCAGTTATAGACTGCCCCAAAGTCAATCTGTCAGCCTCCCTAAGCCGAGGAATTTGAGGGGTGTCTAAGGAGACGCTTCATTTCTCTGCAGAATCTGCCTCCTACACTGATGTGTATGATATACTGTGAACTTTCATACATACTTCAATAATCGAAAACTGGGTCCCTAAGCAAAGTTCCTGAGCTATTCCTAAGAGTGGGTATACTTGAAGTATTTTCGTGTTGCTTTGAGTTCCCAAATGCCTTCTCGCCTGTTGCTCCTTCTCTTGGTTTCTTTGACAGATGAAGAACAGGGCAGATTCTGCTGTTCTTACATGTATATTGTTAAGCTCGCATTTAACACTAGTCATATTTCATAGGATGTCTACAGAGAGTCTTGCAATGTAGTCATGCGCTAGAGACTTAATCTGAAATTCACGGCTCCTGCCATTCAATAAAACTGTACTTTCTAACAGATGCTCTTGCATCAAAATGCATCTAACATATGCCTTACCGGCAGCCTATGGTGTGCCCGTATTCATTACAGAGTGTGCATTTATGTTGAAGACCCCTCTCATGGACACCAGGGGTAACTTCCTTCTCCAGGCATCCTAATAAAGCCTATAATTCCTTCTACACCTCTGGGGTAAAAGTGACAGTAATCGAAGTATCACCACTTTACAGCACCAACAAACTCATAATGACATCCACAGTCCCTTGGTAATCAGTCTGTCATCCAATAGACACAGTGATAGTTGCGTCTTTTGTTTAGTCCCACAATTATAAAGGCAATGCAATATAGTGGTGGTGCAAAGTCAACCAAGATGGACGAGTCGTCCAAATAAAAAAAAAGTGAATGTGACAGACAAGACACTAACTTCATTAGAAAAGAATGATGGAGTTCTGCAAACTCTCCACCATACCACTTGGTGCCCGTGATCAGCCACCACCAGTCCCAACGGTGCAGCATGCCTCCAAATAGCAGCTCTACACATTTTGATAGTAAATGGTGAACCAGGCAAGAAGCACAGGGATTAGGCGGTCATTTCACAGGCAGCTGAACATGCCCTACAGCAAAGCTTCTATTTCTGTGTCCATGAGGCAGACGAAATTGGTTGCTTTTCTTTCCTCCAATAATAAAAATACATCTTTACTATCCAGCTGTGCAGGCTGATCAAGACGAGTTTTCCTCAGTCTTGGGTACAGTGGGTTACCATCTGCAGCTGCTTTCACATGCTTCGTTATGGGGGTCATAGCTGGAAGGCCTGCTGTTCGTGAGAAACTTGTACTGGTTGTCTGAAACAAAGACCAAATATCCCTGTAAAGCAGTTTTTCCAAGTACCAAGATTCCCGTTTTCATAATACTCACTTTGTTAAATAATTTCAAAGAATCTTTTAGTAGTGTGGCGACAGATCTGGTCTGGCAAGAAATCTGATGTGTCAAAGTCAGACATGTACATTTTCACATCATACACATTTCATAAGGTGAAATACTGTCACAGTCTGATTGGCTATTCAAAGATACAGCCTCAGCAGAGTGGGGCTTCTTTTAAGGCTTTGCCTGAAACGGCTAGCCCAGTGTCAGCTTGGAGTGTTTGTGGTCCTGTCCTAGCTACTAAGGATGGCAAATCCTTTATGTCTGCCTTACAATGAGATTTCTTCTGAGAAATTATCGAGGTGAATCTTGTACATAAGCCCAACACAAAAACTGTTGTCAAGGGCCCATGTTATCCATGTACAAACATTCAAATGGCACAGTTGTTCTCAGTAGGGGAGCATATTTTCACTTACTTGTGTGATCCACTATCTTGTGCACGCTTGCCCAATAATTAGTTATGGATTTTTTTACACAGTCTTCCAGTTCCGACCACCAATATCGGTCTAGCAAAAACAGAACAGATACTAACGAGGAGACAGAGTGGCGAGGGAGTAATGAGAGAAAACGAGAGAGAGAGAATGCGAAAGAGAGAACGAGCGAGAGAGAACGAGCAAGAGAGAACATGAGAGAGAACGAGAGAGAGACACGAGTGAAGAAAAGGTTTAGAGAAGAGGAGAGGAAGGAGATCTGGAGGAGAGGAAGGGATCAGGACAAAGAATACCACCTAGGTAATTTGGAAGGTCCCTGAGGGAGTTAGATCGAGAAGGCTGTGGCCTTTAGGTCTCCCTGGAATAGGGCTAACCTACACAGTATACCCTGAGAGACACTGAAACAGCATGCTGACACAGGATCTGATGGACAAACTACATAGCCTCCCCTCCTTACTGGGCAAGCTAAACTGGATTTTCAGGCTCTGATACGTGAAGGCAACATCCCTTATGAAGACATCAAGAAGGGTGTCCTGGAGCGCTTGCAGTATGATCAAGAACATATGATGCATTCAGAGGACTGACGTTACACCTAGATGAAACACCAAGTTTTGTACAAGCAATTTACAAGCCAATTGCAGCTCGAAAGCAGCAAGAACCTTGACTTTGGACCAAACCACACAATTTGTCCAAATCATGAAAACAACGTCAACTCAGTTTAATGGATTCCTGACTGCTGAAACTTCACCAGATAACATCAGTACTCAGGAGTGACTCCCCATTGGACCATCGAGGTCTGCAAAGGAAATGCCATCAACAGGATAGTATATTCAGACGGATGAGGAAGTCAAAGGTGTGCGGGTGAAGAGAGGACCGGACCCCCGTCACTCCCCCCCCCCCCCCCAGGAAGAAGGGGTTGGTGTTTTCTGGGGTGACAGCTCCTTCTGTAGCAGGCCTCTCCGGCCTGTTCCAAGGCTCTCACGCTGAGAGGGAGTGAGCTGCGGTTAAGGCCCACATCGGGCGGTGTGTGCCGCATTCGCCTGGCCTGCTGGAAGTTGTGGGAAGGGGGAGACTCCTCCGGCAACTTCTCTCTCATAGGCCAATGGTAAGGTAGGAGACAAAGGGGGGGGGTGTATTGGAAGGTGTCTCTGGCTGGGTGTTGGTTTAAACCGTCAGAGCTCTGCGAAGAGCGGGGAGCCTGCGGTCACGTATTCTGAGGTAACAAGAATACACTTGTATGTAACACTTTCCAGTCTCTCTCACACTAGCGGTTTGGTGCCGTGTTTTCCCTTCCTCTGGGAACTGCTCTGTGGCGCTGCTGTGTCCTCCTCAGCACTTAAGGGTACATGTGAAATTCTTAGAGTACAAGGCTTGGGTGACTCCGTGAGCCACGGAGGTGCACATGTTTTTTGTCCCCCCCCCCTCTCCTTGGCGCCTTAAATAGACGTTTACTCCTGGACGGGCAGGGAGTGACTTCTCTTTTTCTCTCTGCAAGACATGAGTTTGTTGAGTCTTGCCTCAATAATAGACATGCGTTAAACAAACCTCTCTGGACCAGAGGTCTGTGCGTGCGAGGTAGGCGGGCACATTGCAAGTACTTAATCCTGTCATACAAGTCCGGTGTGCAGATTTGTTTGTCGGATCCGTTTCCCCCCCCCCCCATCTGTGGGTAATTGCTTACTGCGGGG
The DNA here is from genome assembly GCF_040938575.1 of Ambystoma mexicanum. Classification (NCBI taxonomy): domain Eukaryota; kingdom Metazoa; phylum Chordata; class Amphibia; order Caudata; family Ambystomatidae; genus Ambystoma; species Ambystoma mexicanum. Next base: position 538,920,471 of record NC_090924.1, on the reverse strand, counting down.
TGGCGAGTCATTGTTATGGCAGTTCTGCTTGGGTGTGTCTCAAAGTGTCTGTGGTATACTGCAGCTACCTAGGTCTGAACAGGATATAAACATACTAAACTCCAGTTTAGGTCCTTACTACATACAGTGGGGACTGGTTAGGGTACCGGTGCCTTCAAGTAAGGTGATAATATAAGTGAGTCCTATTACGTGGAGGCTTATGTGTGGTATGGTAATCGATACTGGCTTCACCAAAGGTTAATGAATTGATGCTTTTTAATTATTTATTGTCAACTGGGAATGAACTTGCGCCCAACACCCAACCTCCCAGAGTCCGGAATTGATGTGATTTAATTATTATCCTAGGTAATGGACTGATGCCAATTAATTATTTATTTCATGTTTTTAACTGAGAGTGCCCCACTCTAGGGGCCCAGAGATGTACAGTTGCTTATGTTGTAAGGAGAATCTAGTTTACACATTCAGTTATATAAAACAAAGCTGTCCAATCATTGCAAATGAAATAAGGCTGTGTTTATTTAACCAGGTTCTCAGGTGCAATGGTTAGTCATCAGGGTTGACCGACTATAGGATAGGGCTTAAAGGAATGGTTCGGTCAAACTTTTCTATTGTCCCTACGGGTCGGCCATGTGTTTTTAAGCCTAAGTCGCTCGATTTTAGAAAAATTTCCTATGGACCTTACCCGAGTTTTCGTCCATTAAACACACGTGAAAACAGGCATCAGGGCGCTGCCATTTTGTGATAATCCTATCACTTGCCGCATCGCCCTGGCTGACCTGCTTTTGCGTCACTAAATCATATCCCCCGCCCCTGAGCCGGTCATCAGCAGACGTGTACCGCCCATTTCACAACGCCAAAGCACGTCTCGTGTCAACATTCGCTGCGCTTCAGCTAATGACGTGTCGTCATGGAAATGGCAGGACGCCTCTTTCCTCAATAAGTATAAATAGACCGTTTCACAACACACAGCAGCAGATTTTCGATTCCATTCCTCTCTCTGTGTGACTTTGAGTATTCTGTGGCTCGTTTCTGTGCTCTGGTCACCTATCTTCGTTGCTTGTAGCCCGTGTGAACGATACCAGTACCACCGCTATTAATTATTTTAGTTTGTTTAACACTCAATGGCTACAATAATGCCCTACATGTACGAGCCCGAGTATACCGAGGAGGAACTACTGGAAAGGGAAACACGCGAAAACGATGGGTCTTCGGACGGCAGTTGGGAGGACGATTCAACAGCTGAAGAGCCTGGACCTAGTCGCATGGACAGTGTTTCCATCTGGTGCACATGCAATCGGTGCAAGCTAATGCCAACCGAGGCCGAGAACTGTTGCTGCTGTGAAAACTTGGGATGCGTGGCCTACATTTCGGAAGCCGAGCCACGACTGCAATGCATCACCGAGCTGCCAGACTTCAGGGCAGCCTGCCTCACACGGTCCGTGTTGAGGATAATGATGGTGCTTATGCACGAACTTCGCGCAACTGTTCGTCCTCGTAATCCGAGTAACGAGTAAGTATACTCTGCTTGTCATGCCACTCCTATTTCATGGTCTTCTACTATATCCAAAATTACATATGCATATCATTGTAACGCATGAAAGTCATTCAATAGTGTGCAGTGTCTAGATAGCATTTGTCCGAGCAGAATGCCATTAGTTACAAGAATTGTCATTGACAACAAACGTTTATTAAACTTATCTTGGTCATTTAAAAACAGTTTGTTTCATTCCTTTTCACAGGTGGTACAGGCTGGTGGCCTATCGTTCCTTTACATGGTGGCTTCACGGGAGGCTTGGACACTGCGTTCGAAGAGTAATACCCGCCTGTGCCGTTCGTGCCATAAGAGAAACTTTCCCAAATGACAGCGGTCAGTACAGGGGATTTTCTCTCGCTGTGCTGCAACCTGACCTGTACAATGTGTAAAAGTCTTGTATTTTTGTGTCATCAAAATAAGATACAAAATAAAACACCACATATATTTTAACAACGGTTGTTTTGATTTTTTAAATGAATCAAGTGTGTCTCCATTCAAGGATGGACATCAGACATCTGTGCTCCAAATGGGTGAAGGTCAGGTCGCTGTGAAGCAGGGTGGTCACTATCTAAGCTAACATAATATATTCTCAATAATGCATGCACTAAATAACACTTGTTCAAAGTCTTTCAGTCAGTTATGTCTCTATAAAAGTCACACATATATCTATACTATCAATTAACATTGGATTATACAGGCCTTAGGTTAAGGGTCTTGACCACTATAATACACCGTTTTAAGTGTGGGTCTGGGCTCACAAGAATCTCTGGTATGTGGCATTTGTTATTGATAGGCAACGATATACTGCAGTAGGGGTCTAATGTTAGTTGGGGATCTGCTAGGTGGGCATCATGGCGTGGTCAGTGGTCTGGCACATGAAGGGAATACCTTGCAGGGACACAGGGTCAGAATGGCAGTAAGTTTCCACTGGCGAGGATTCGTGGGCAAGGTCACGTTTGTGGAGATGAACGAGCTATGTGCTTAGTTCAGGCTGGTTCACATGCAGGACAGTGATCTCAGAGGAAGAGTGATGCGTTACATTTATTAGCTGTTGCAAATACCTCTGGAGTTTTCCAGTCAGAGTGAGAACGAGGGTGGGGGCCATGTGCTCTGCGCAGTGAGGCCTGGTCACCAAGATGGAATGGAAAGGGGGTACAAAAATGGATGCCCCGTGTCCTCCTCAGTGGTCCCATCTACGCGAATGTCAACCAAAGTTAACATCACATAAGGGCAAGGGGCGAACCCACTACTGGAGGCACTTGGTCCGAGTTTCTACTGAGAAGTAAAGGATGAGAGGGGCCTGACGGCCCCTCGGTCCCAAACACTTGCCTGCACGCCCACCGGCCCATCCATCCCACCCCCCTCTATCAAAAGCAGTTCGCACCCGGGGATGAGCGCTGGCATGGGGGGCTGTCACGGGCACAAACGGCCAAGGTGCCAAACAGCATGTACACTTCAAAAGGTATCCCACGCCCAGGGGCCATCGCTCACATGGCCTCCTCAGACCCAATCGTTTGATTGTTCTACACCAGGTTTCATTTGTGGTTAGCCATTGATATGTACCTGTGCGGTCGACCCCAAGTGTGCGTTGTGTTTTCAATATTGTAATCCTTACTAATGCAAATACTATGTTTCAGGCAGTTGTTGAAGCGTCAACCCACGCACTTGATGCAGAGCCTGACATTCAAGTAATTCCAGGGGAAGTGGAAGCGGGACCATGCGGATACGAATCGTCGCAACAGCTTTTGGAAGTGCGCACCACATTTACAACATCCATAGATATTCTTCAGCAGCACGAGGTATGGATACTGACAGCTCCATCGAGCGTAATCATATAACTTGATTCCATTTGCTATACTTTCTTCCCTATTAACGCAAGTACTGTGTTTCAGGGAGACGATGCAGCTTCCACTACAATCACAAGATCCCATTTAGATGATGCAGATGTAAAGAAATCAGAGAAATAAGTCGATTAAATCTGATCATATTTAAATATTCCTGGATTCTTTTCGACAATGCATCATTTGTGGTCATCTCTTTATATGTACCTGTGCCGTCGACCCCAAGTGTGTGTTATGTTTACAATATTGAAAACCATACTAACGCAAGTACTGTGTTTCAGGGAGTTGCTGATGCCTCCTCTCCAATACAATCATTCATGGCAGTCCATGCAGAGCCAGAGGTATGGATACTGACAGTTCCATGGAACTAGGTCGTCAGAGCTTGAATACTTGTCGTTTGATTGTTCTACACAATGTTAAATTCGTGTTGAGCTATTGAGATGTACCTGTGTGTTCATCCTCACGTGTGTTTTATGTTATCAATATTGTGATACATAGTAATGAAAGATACAGAAAAAATATTCGTTGCAGCGCAAGAGGAAGGGAAGAGATGCTGAAACGAATCGGAGCTACAGCGTGCAGATGTTGAAGGTCAAGTCAAGAAAGTTGCAAAGAAAAGAAACAAAAATAAGTTTAGTTACAAACAGTTCATAACTTTAGACTTTCTTTGTGCTGGGGACTATTTTATGTTTTTTCCAGTCAATTGTACTATACTTTATCTTGTGTTTAAACTGAACATCCCTTTTCCAATCTGTCCTCTAGTTACCCATGGGTGTACGAACTATACATACACAGACAGTGAAATGAAGGAGAGATGTTGCTTGCCAGACCATTTACACTATGGAGGAAATATTAATTCAGACGCCGCGTGTTGAGACTAAGAGATGCTCATATCCAATGACCAGAACATGAAATGAATGTGTCCGGAGAATCCAGTAAAGTTGTAATGGACCATTGCTACAGTGCGACTGCACCACCACAAGAAGATGATACGGAATGTATTGAGGATGGCTCGGAAGTAGTCGCAGATCAATTCACACAATCTACACCCGCCAAATAATTGCCACCAAAAAAGCTGTTGACATTGTTGTGTTCTCCCATCAATGTTGAAGTAACAGATGTTGAAATGACAGAGAATGAACCAGCAGCAGCATTCACCGACGCATCAGAACCTGATATCGGCGATATTTCTTTCAATGCTGCCGATATGTCCTCAATGCTGTCCGAAACAAGTGTGATGCCGGATGACAGTCTAATGAAAGAGGGCAAATACATAGTATTCGACAGTTGTTTGATGGATATTATAAGTATGCTGAAATGTGGGCATTCCGTCACAGGGAAAGTATGTGGGAAGCCATTGATTCATGTGACTCGTCAAAAACAAGGCAGTAACGTCACAATACATGCCGCCTGTAGATTAAATCATACGTTCTCATGGTCTGCACAACCGATGCTGGGGAAACTGCCAGGAGACAATCTACTGTGTGTAGCTGCATAACTTTTTAGTGGCTCCAGTTTTAGAAAGTTAGAGTCTTTCTTTCAGTTTGTGGGACTTCATTTCATTTTTAAAACGCAGTACTACAAATACCAACATGATTATCTGTTTCCGGCCATTAGTGATGCTTGGAAAATTGAACAATTGTCTCTAGCAAGTCCATTCGAAGGGAAACGATTCAGGCTAGCCGGCGATGGACAGTGTGACAGCCCTGGATTTTCTGCCAAGTATTGCACCTACCACTTTCAGGACATGGCTAGTAAGAAAATTGTGAGTTTGGTGGTCGTGCAGGTAACACAATGTACATCCTCAGTGGCCATGGAGAAACTAGGATTTATAAAATCAGTGGAATATCTACAATCGAGGGGAATGCACATCGACCTCATAGCCACGGACAGACACGTTTCAATTGCAAAGACAATGAGAGAGCAGTTCCCACATATTAAACATCAATTTTATGTATGGCATCTTACTAAATCAATCAATAAGAAAATCTCGGCTGCAGGGAAAAAACAAAGGTTTGGAAAGTATTTCACAGTGGTCCCAGTCTATCAGCAACCATCTTTGGTGGAGCTCCAAAACTTGTGAAGGGTCAGTGGAAATACTACTTGAAAAATGGCGGTCACTGATGCACCACTGTACCAACGTTCACCGCTGGTCAGAAAACCTACATTTCCACCAATGTGAACATGGACCCTTGTCCCCAGAGGAGGCAAGGAAGAAGAAGTGGTTGATTCCATCTTCACCGACACACAAAGCCATTGAGAAGATTGTTTTCGATAAAACACTATCAAGGGATTTGAGGGGACTGACAGAATTCTGTCACACAGGAGGTTTGGAGGTGTTCCACAATATGTGCCTAAAGTACAGGCCAAAGCGCTTACATTTCAGCATACAGGGCATGAAACATAGGACTCAACTTGCGGTCTTGGCCCCATAACGAGAATCTCTGCCGTGAACAATCTAGGACTACATGTAATGTAAGGATGCCTCGCTACACTAAGGTGTTTTCTAAAAGAATAAGCAATGGGTGATCAAACCAATCTATGAGGAAATGGAGTTCGACTTTGTAAAAAGCCTTATTGTTGCTGTACTCGAGAAGCACAGATATGGAATTTTGAACGTTTCTGTGCAGAGCACTGATGCATTGCCACCAAACATTGCCACTGTGCCATGTCCACCCAAAGCAGAGCTGGTTGTGAAGTACAAATCCCGGTTTAAATTATTGTAATATGATTGTCTTTTTGTAAATAAATGTTATTGTACAGTGTACATACAAAGTATGCTAACCCCTCCCTTCACAACCTGGGTGGCGAACAATATGGGTGTCATCTTTAACTTCTCTCTCTATTCACCTCATATCGCTGACCTTGTCAATATGTGTATGTATATATTTTTGTTGCTGTAACTAAGTTTTGCAATCTCATGTAAATGCTGCACACTGTTAACCGGGGGGAGGCTTGCGTATTGCAAATAATAAAACAAACAATAAATCTCACTTTCAACTCAACTCCTCGGGTACGTTATACTTTCCCTGACCTTCCCCCAAAAAGTCAATGTCTCCATAGTTATGGTTCTCTAGGGCTGCAAAGCTCGGGGACAACAAGGACAAAATTGGGGGGCCTCAGAACGCGCCAAGCGAGCCGTTGCAGATGGGAGAGAAGCCAGCTTGCATTTGCACATTGAGGCCTAGTACATAGATGGATTTGAAAATTCAAGTTCTCAAAGATGGCTTTACACGGGATGTTTCAAAGTAAGAATGTATGCTCATTTAGAGTGAAGGTCAGCGGCTTTGATTTTCAGCTGGCGGCCTGAAGAGGCCCACAACTCGCACTGGCAGTATAAGGTTCTATTGTTTTTTGACCTTGAGAGACAGGGACCATGCCGAAAGGACTTCATTTGAAGGAGGGGTGCAATAACGTAAAAGACGATAAGGCATAAAATTCTGAAACTAGACCAAGTTTCATGTTAGTTCTGTATACGAAAAATCGTTGTCAAGAGCACAGTGGGATTTACGGACTGCATTACGCAGAGACACAATGGAAATTGCAAATATAATGTAAGTAACTCTTTAGACGCTTTTATACCGGAATGAAGAATTAATGAATGGATGAATGAATGTATGAAGAGCAAGTAAAACGTTTGTGGGATCGTCTTTGTACCGGGCACATGGGCATGCAGGTCCACATTCCACACGCATGTAGACAAACAGTTGTTTCTCATTGTGTGTTAACCTCGATTTATTTTGTTAGTTTTCGCATTGATTTTAGAGCCGAACATACTCCATTGCACTATCCTTGAAAGCAAATAGTTTCAGATCGGCCGTAATAAATAAAATGAATAATATTAATAAAGATCGGCAGGCGAGACTAATTATAATTTTTATGTTTTCAAAACAGGTATATCCTACCCTACTGCTACCAGTTTCAGACCCCGGCAGATGGTTTTTTCAACCGCCAGCTGCAGCTTATCGTAAACAACTGCACCACTTTGACGATCTTATGGGACGATCGCCAAGGGCCCATAAGCCCTTACGCGGTACTAGCGGCTAGAAGCAACATATCAACCTTTACGCTGGCCTAGTGCCTAGTTGATGGAACAGCCTTGCGGTTCACCGTGCGACCAAAGTTCTTCTTTTAACGAAAACCAACACTGTGTGTACCATAAAGGAACAGTGCGTGACTCACGATAAAACAGAACAGGATTTGCGGTTAGAGAGAAAAGAAAAAAAAAATGACATTCCGATTTAATATGCCCATTGCTGAATATTCTATAAACATTTAATGTTAAATAAATGTACTTTACCAAATGTACCGTGTTGCTGTTTGATTTGAAAGTACAGTTTCATATTCCGAATTGTGGCGCGCTGTATTGCGAGTTGATCTGTGTTGGTTTCCGGGTTCTGTGTGAAGTCGCGTAGAAGACGACTAGACGCGTTTGCCTACGCAGCACAGTAACGCCACGGAGAGAGGCGGGGAATATGAATGTTTTGATAATGTCAGGCTCAGGGGCGGGGGATATGATTTAGTGCCGCAAAAGCAGGTCAGCAAGGGCGATGCGGCAAGTGATAGGATTATCACAAAATGGCGGCGCCCTACTGCCTGTTTTCGCGTGCGTTTAATGGATGAAAACTCAGGTAAGGTCCATAGGAAATGTTTCTAAAATTGAGCGACTTAGGCTTAAAAACACATGGCCGACCCGTAGGGACAATAAAAAATGTTGACCGAACCATTCCTTTAATCCCCCTCAGTGCACCCTGAAATCCCAGAGGTCTGCAATAAGCCAGTACGGTAAGGTTCACAATTTATTCCCCTGGATTTTCATTTGCACATGTGTGCAGTAAGGTGTAAGTATCCCCGGCTCAGGTGCTGCTCACTCCTTCAGACAGAATCAAGGGGAGACATACCTTACACTATGATGAAGCAGTGGCCTCTAAAAAGAGAAGAAAAAAAAAGTAGATGAGATATGCCATTTGAAGAAAAAAAAAAGAGAGAAGGGACTAGTGTCCTTGCTGTTACCTTAAGTATAAAGAAGGTCAGACAAAAGTACAGAAACTGGATAAGAAATCACTGTGCCTATCTAGTTTGGGCAGATTCAGAGGCAATGATGAGGTACCTCCAAGGGAATGACTCCAGCTCCTTTTTGGCTGGTATGAGTGACCAAAGAAAAGAGATTACCGGATAACCTAATCAATTCGGTGACCAAAGAAGACTTGGTGGTCAATTTTACCCACTTATACAGAGAGCCTGTGACTGGGCCTAATTCGATAGGAAATAAAATAGTGGAAGTGACAGAACTAGTGGGGGCTATTACCTTTGAAATGGAAGATGTCCTAGAAGTTATAAAGAAAGCCAGCGACCCAAGAGCACCAGGCCCCAACAAAATGTTGAATAGGCTCTTTAGGGTGCCCCAATAAAATTAGCAATAATGTTGACAATATACTGAAGACGGGTAACTCCCCCCCCCCCCCCAACTTGGAGTACAGTTTATATTATCCCAATCTTTCAAATGGGCAGAAGTATTTAAAAAAAAAAACAAACACCGCCCGATTTCGAAGTTATACTGGGACAGTACAATCTTTGCAAGTCTTTAATTAAAACATCTAACATGGGTGAGTAATAATTCTCTGATTCCACCCCCTCAAATTGGTTTTCGTAAATCACATAGTACCAACTTAAATGGCTTCCTTTTAAGCGGTGTTCAGCATCTCGTGAATCAGGGTAAATACCCTGTCATTCATGTTGCAGTATTGGACCTGTCAAATGCTTTTGATACTGTTGTAAGAACTAACCTATTGGAAAAATTATCAAAGTGGGGCATACCTGGTGGGTTGTTAAACCTAATAAAGAAGCTTCATGAAGGCTCCAATGTTCTCACTGAACCAACAAGGTTCCCTAACAGAAAAGATACCCACTGCCAATGGATTGTGCCAGGGATGCATTTTGCCACTCTGTCTCTTTAATTTATATACGGCAGAAGTTGGCAAGAAATTAGAAGCAGTATCACTAGCTCCAAAGACTGGGAAATTGGCAGTCTGTTGGATCGCTTACGTTGATGATGATTTTATTTTAATCGATCGTACACAAACTGGCTTGCAACGGCTCTTGGAGGCCATTGAGGACTTTGCTAGAGAAAACAATTTAACAACCAATCCCAAGAAGACTCTGATCATGTCCTTGGTAAAAATAAAATTAAAAAAAATGCAAAACCCAGTTGAACTGCTCAATTAATGGCATTACCTTGAATCGGGTCACCTCAATTACTTTTACTTATCTTGGTTTTCCCTTCACCAGCTCCCCCAGATAAGTCTCTACCTCAAGAAACGCTTGAGAGCGAAAGCAGATTTTTACATACAGCAAATGTGGCGAATAAAGCAGTTATTTTGCAGATTTTCCCTGCTACCCATAATTAGATTCTAAATAGGCAAAATCAGCCCCAAACTGCTTTACGGCATAGAACTTTTTGATGACTGGGCACTCTAGCACCTAGTTCTGATAGAAGGTGTAATCTGGCAGAAGGTTTTGGGTATTGCAAACTCAGTCCCTGTGGTTGCCATTCGACACAAATTTGGTCTCACCTCACTAAAAGTGCGAGGCCAATGGCACATTTTGGCCCTTTATGGGAAATTCCTTGAGCCAAACATGAACACCATGTATCATGCAATTGCACAGGAGATGAAGACAGGGCTAGTGTCCACCTTTAATGACTTAATTAAACGTAGTGAAACCTTACTAAGTCAAATCCACCTTACGAGGGAGGATCTGGTCAATTACCCTGTTGGGACAAAAAAGAAACTTTGAATGTTATTGGTGCTCCAACACAGAAGAAATGCATGGGTAGGTGTCTCTTGGGCAGCTCAGCAATGACCACAGAAGTAGAGGGACATTGTCCCCCTACATCACTAAGTTTCGTAGTAATAAAATCAGAGATTTTTTCATAGAACATTGTTGCCATGGATAATGCACAATAGGGAAGGGATGGTACAAACATTAGAACACCTAGTAGTCTAATGTCCTAATTGGAGATCAATGAGGTACTTACATTTTTAGGAGTTTTTTTTTTTTTACATATGTAGGGACACTGAGCAATGATCTTTTTGTGGAAAATGTATCTATGGTCAACAGACAAATTTGGTGGTCTCGGTGATGAATTTTCTGTACAATTTGAATTTGGATAAACATGTACTAAGGGAGGATGAACAAAAAAGAATGGGAAGTAGTAATGATTAGGTGTCTGCTTTGTCGTTCTCTTGTTTTCTTCTTCTGTATTCCTTGTTTTTATTTTTCCAATTTTTAATTGGGTGCAAAGTATTAGCGTTGGCCAAATGAATTTTGTATGATTGTTATTTCTTTTAAACATTTTGTGCAGTTATTTTAAGAATTGTATATTTTGTCAGTTTTGATTAATTGTTCTTTTTATTATTAAGGTTGAATTAATGTTAACCAATATGCAATATACAAAAATAAAAATAAAGGAAACACCAGGGCAACTATTCTATATCGTGTGAGAGATCTGCTAAATAGGTGGTGGGGGGAGCAAAACCTTTGATGAATTTACCAGGTTTCTACCCCATACATTCATAAGGTGGTTCGCGAGCCCCAAGAGCCTACCCTGGAAGAAGTGGTCCATGTGGCAAATGCCTATCAATGCACCAATCCATCGCAGGATCCCCTGACCAATGCCAGAAAACCTGTGGAGAAGACCATGCCTCACCCCTGGGAGGGAAGGTACTCGCCTTGATTTTTGCCTGCCCTGGGAAAACTCACAGAGATAGGCAAGGTAGAGGTACTACTTTGGGGAGACGGTTCTAGCCCACCAGTTTCCACAGCGCACCCAGTCTGAGGTGAGGTGCCACGCTTGCAGCAAGCATTGCCACATCGCCCAGTTCAGCTCCAACCAGAGTTAGGAGGAATCCATGGAGGTTGGGTTGTAATGTCCCGATTGCAAATGCTAGGAAGGGAACCCCCTTCCGGGGACCGTGTAAGAAAAAGGATGAGACTCTTAGTAGACTAGATCCAAGAGGCCAGTATCTGGTCCATATACTTGATAGGGCCTGGTAACAGAAACTTTAGCATTCCAGAAAGAGTTCAGAACAGAACTGCCTTGGCCCTTCAGGAGTTTCCAAGGAGCTGGAAAATGGCCAGTATGGTGGACCTTTTCACTCTGGAGGAAGTTTCACCAGGGAGCCTAGGGAACATCATCTGTGCTCACAGGGATGCCAACCTCTGTCCCCAGGTGTGTGCTGCTTGGGGCAACAAGTGATCTTCCCAGCTACAATAATGCCAGGTCTGCCAGAGGAGGTAATAATTGGTATGGACTTTCCCCTCTTCCAACAGTGCTAGGAAATAGCTCAAAACTGACCCCCACATGAGATTAGACCGAGTCCGAACCCTGGCCTAAATCAAAATGTTTTGGTGCGGAGGAGGGCCTACTGGAAAGGGTGGAGGTATGTGACTGGTGCCTCTGTCTCCTGCTCGTTAATAGCCTCTGTCGCGCCAAGTCTCTCTCGCTAATCTTTCAGGTGACTCAGGAGGCACTAACACCCAGAGATTAACTGGGAATACAAGTGCCACAATACGCCTGGGCCCAACAGACAAGATCCAGTCTGGAAAAGGGGGGAACAGACTGATTACCAATCAAGACAGAAGACCGAGATTGAAGAACAGGTTAATCCTGCAGAATATAGCTCTGCCAATGTATTCTTCCACGCTGTAACCATGCTGAATTAGGTTTTATCCTGTGCTGCAGAATTGTACACAGCGAGATATGATTGCTATGAAATTAACATATGTGCTAAACCGGTAACAACATCAAAACTTAATAATCACCACTTGTTGCTAGACATGGAAAAACATCACTGAAGGGATAATGAGGGGCAGGGACACATGGATTGAGTCATTAAGGAATGAGGTTACAAACTCTCTTTCAGCCACCCTAAGCTGGAATTGGTAACTGACTATACTACAACCCACGGTACTTAAAATATCCATATTCAAAAGCATCACTGCTGCCATGGAATACCCAAGAGCATGCCCATTATGCTATAGACAGAGGTATTTACGACCAACTTGAACAGCACAATTTTCTTGTACTGCAAGAAACCTGGTCAGTAGACCCTCTGTATATTGACAGATGCAATACGATTGTGGAAGGAATAATTAAGGTCTAGTAAGAGACCATCCTCTCTCATGATTATAGGGAATTTTAACGCAATTATTCCAGCTAAACGACTTTTAATTATTATGCTGGAAACAATGATTGGAATGTTTCTAAGGCAGTGTAACTGCAGACATTAACAAATCTAAAAAGATGTTTGCATGGTTCGGTACCATATATATATGATTTGGAGATTGTACCTAGGGAAGAAAGTGATCACCATCACATTTCTCTAAGGTGGGAAAACAGCAAAATTAGAGACCTCATCATGGATACAACTGGGACTCTGGGGCTCACACAAGGAGGACATGGAATAACTTGAGATGTGCCCAATCTAGTTAAGTTTAATGGTAAGGCTGTTACACTTAAGAGGCAATGTGCGGTCTTTTGATCATATGAGCAGTAGTTCTGAGCACACAAGGAGTACAGGACAAAACCTGATAGAAGAAGGAAATAAGAAATATAAAATGTATAACTAACTCTGAAAATTGTGTTAAAGTTGACTGCATCATGCACAAAAGACACCATGGCAAGGAAAACGAAACTGAAACCAGAAACCATCTATTTCACAATGGTTAGGATTGTGAAGAGGTTACTGCCAGGATAAAGCTCATAAGAGGTCCAAGTGGGATCTTGAACATCAGTGGGCCGTTATCTATTTACAGAGTGGCTAAGGATGCATATAAATCTTAACAAAATTGAACAATAGCAAACTATGGTAGATAGACTCCTTGGGAGGTGCCTATAAGAAAGATTGGGAAATCTTATATTGCAACCACTATAGGGACAACCCCCAAGGAGCAACACAGAGTCACTGATCTAATAGACATGGGAATTTCGTGGTTAGATGGTGGAGGGCTGTAAGATTATTAGGATAATTAATGCCTGTAGAGCACCGGGTCCTGATGGGATATGCAATATGCTCCTTAGAACAGATCCATTACTTTGGGGGGCATCCTGCATGAGCTATTTTCTTTTCACAAAGCTAAACGCAAGTAAACTAGAACCTACCCAAGTGTTGCTGGTTTATACTGGCATGTTTATGTATTTATTCCTTCATTCTTGAGGGGTGTGTGAGAAACTTGAAGGTATTCTCACTCCTACTCCACTGGATCATCTTTTTGGGTGGCCAGGGAAAGGCCACTGTTTTTGGATACTGACCCTGGGGGGTGGAGAAGCGAGGGAGGATCACCTTGGTGGAGGGTCTGTGGAGTGCCCACAGGCGAGACATGGTATCCCCCTTTCTCTACTGACGACCAACCTAACCCTCCCCCAACCTTTACGGGCTACTGCAAAGCCTCTTCCCTCATTTTCTGACATTTGACATCTGACAGTACTGGGACGAGGAAGAGGAGACAGTAATGAACACTAAACCTTTTCGCCAGTTTGGTACGGGGACGAGGAAAATGCCTGCAGAGTACTGCGAGGCTCAGGCATGTCCCTTTAATCATGATCATGCAAGCCTAATTGAGGATCCACATCTGCAACCGGTCAAGTGGTTGCAGGTGTATAAAGAGAGCCAGACAACAGTAGAGAGCAGTAGGGAGGCCTGTTTGGGAGGGACCAGCAGAGAACCTGTGTCATGAGGAGACAGCCATGGCAGGACCGGAGAGGAAACCACAATGTCGGCCGATGCCCCAGACAATCTGTGGAGCACAATGCAAGTTGAACCGACAGGCTGCCACAGGTGTGGGAGCCTCCGTTGCCCAGAGAAAGCAGTAGAGCTGCGAGCAAGGAAGAAGAGCAGGGACGCTGTCCACGTCCATGGAGTCGTGTTGCAGAGCTGTTGGCGCGTGCTCTGAAGCACCCGGAATGTGAGCGGGGCTCACAGAGACCAACCTGCCCGCCTGTGAAGCAGAACAGAAGCCGCGTAGCAGCCAGAGGAGGAACGCTGAGTCGAGAAAGGTGTCACTCAAAGCCAGGGGGTTCTTCTAGGGGCTATGCATAATGCTAAAGTGCTGTATGCCCAATATTGAATTCCGAACTAAAAGAAGACTTGAAGAAAAGTTGAATTATGCATATTGAATCCCGAACTGAATGAAAATTGAGATAAATTATGCTCATTCTTTAACGATTTCATTCAGTACGGATATTTAAAGTGAAACTACACACATTGAATTGAATGAAAGTTCACGGCCAAACAAATAGTTAAAAAGTGAAAGTGCCCTTTTTGAAAGCAAACGACAGAAAAGTGCACCAATGTGAAAGCGTGTGACAAAAAGGTGGGGAATACAGAAAACCACTTCAAAGGGTACTTTTATAAACAGATACTGTGCAGCAAGGTTAAAGACTAACGAGGTGTGTGTGACATATATCGCCATTAATGTGCCCCTTCCCATCCCAAGCCAAGAGGCCGACAAAGAGAGGCAAAGTGAAAGTGAATTGGGACACAGGGGCAAATACAGAAGAACCTGTGTGTGCTGAAGAGCCTAGGGTTCCTGGTTGCGCAACCTGTGATGGGCGGACTGTGTGGTCGAACAACTGCGCTAGGACCAGAGAACCCTGAATTGTGAAAGCCAAAGACATTGTGAAATATAACAAGAAGGAGCACTGTAACTGAGCCGGTGATGCAAACCAGAAGAAGGGTCATGTTGGCCTGGAGCTGTGTTGAACTTTTAAAGTCTGAAACACATGTTAATTGCTACGTTGAAACCTTGACGAATGGAATCCTGAGACTTGATGAAGTACAAACACTGTCTTGAGGTCAGAACCTCAAGACCCCCTTTTCCCTTTGAACTGTGTTGTTTGGAACTTGGGGAAGGGAACCCCAAGGGTTTGTGGAACTTTCTTGAACTTGAAGGAGATAAGCTTGAGACTTTTTGTGGAACTTTCTTGAACTTCGGGAAGGGGAGCTGAGAAGGAAGCTATGAGCTGGAAGAGGCTCTGAACTTTGTGTTGATCACCATTTCTTTGATTGTTGACATCCCTACACATTGTTTAGCTTTATGTGTGAGGTCAAGCAAAGGTTTTGGACACAGACAGACTTTTAACTTGAACTATTTGACTCAGACGTTCCTTAGTTACGTTCAAGTAGGGAAATCCCAATTTAGCTTAGAAGTAAGGCGTTCTACCATCCTGACATTTGAGTTAATACATTATTTCTGTTTGTACTTTGAATCTGTTGTCTGTGTCTTGCTTCATGATGCCTTCACAGGTGTGGGAGGAATATAATATCGGTTTGCATTTTTACTAGGTGGTTACCTCATGTTATATTATGTTGAGGTTTAATTATGTTTTGCCACAAATGTCTAATGCTAAACTCCATGAAGTAGCCATAAGGCAGCAGGTAGCACCCCCTAAGCACGCAAATAAAAAAAGCAAAAGAAATCACAAAACAGGAACAGAATGTAGGCTGGGAAATCTGTTAATTAGTCCCTACACACCTGTTGTGACCCAACATTCACATGATGCCTTCAGCTAACAGAGCACAGTAACTGCAGCCCAAATGGAGGCGGCTAGTCAAAGGCTGGATTATGTATATTAACTCTCATAAGCACGCAGCTTCAACCAAATAGGATTTCTGCATCGTATCCATTTCCATAAAAGGTCCTAGCAGAACTGGGGAACCCGTGGAAAAATTCCACCCTCAGTTAAATGTGCCAATATTGCCCTTCAGCGTTCCCATCAAAAGGATCTGGCCAGATGTGGCCTTCCTGGGCTTAGGGTCTGTGTTTCTTGGGCATGGTTTCAGTGTGCCAGGCTTACTATGACACTGTGGAAGGCTCACAACCCCGACCACTGCGGTGCCAAAGATAGACGTGTTGTCCCTATTAAGCTCAAGCCAAGGGTTGGTTGAAATTTTTAAAAAAAGATTTTAAAAAAATTAAATAAAAATCACCACATTGCAATTAAAAACCATTACAATAAAAATACGAAGACTAAAATCCGTATATCTTTTTACCTTCGAGTTTCTCCAGAACTACATCCTGAAATCCTTGAAAATTTTTAGAGACTCACATGACAGTTAAAAAGCCCCCTTTAATATTCATTTATTTCCTTCTCAATTCCGAGTCTTACATTCTCTCCTTCCACAGTGGATATAAATGTATCTGAAGATCCCTCAATCAAAGTCTCAGCCTTACGCAAAATGTCTCTTAAAGCAGCAGATAAAATCATAGAGGTACCCCGCCATACAGTACGACCAGAAGGCATTCTCTTCAATAGTATCCAAACTTCATACACATTTTCCATTTCTCTTATAGTAAGAACCATACAGCATTGTGCATGATGTCAACAAATGTCTAACAGTTTCTAAGGAATGATGACATAACCTACATTGCCACTTCTCACGTGGGGTACCAATTCTGGACCCAATTACAACCAAGGCAGGTAGTTGATGCAAGCACATGCCCAAAGTTAAACAATGAAGAGAGAAATACGGTAACACTTAAGTAATTTTGCAGTGTGGCATACTGGCTATACAGCTGTTTAGTTGAGAAATGGTCAATGGTGCATCGCCAATGCCATATTTATGCTTTCCTCTTGAGCTCTAATTATATAGCTTAACATATCATGCACCTCTAGTTGCCACCCTTTATAAATGTACCCATTGATTTATAACGGTATGGGTTCGATTTGATCAGTTTGTTGAACATATTCATAACGGGATTGTCTTCACAGAACAACATTTTCATGTACATCCCACTCCTCCTAATGTGAAACTGAACTTTCAAGGACGGACTACCCAGTTCTAGCCATATTACTTGTACTGGAATTCCCAAGACAGGTTGCCACAGATTGCATTCCATCAGTCATTGCCAAGATGTCTTGAGGTTAACATGAGATTCGAAGTCATAACAATCCCCGCGTAATGCTCCCCTGATATATTTTGGTCGGATCCTCTATGGAATTGCCCCCTTGATATTTAATAAAAAGTGTAATAGCAAAATAACCCTCCCATATCTACTAACCTCATGGCCTATTGGTATACGCCCACTCTTTTTCCCCATGAAGAATAGGGAGATCACTCTTTTCAATTCCACCTACCATTTCTCCAAGAATCATTTTCCATTTAAGACTACTGAAACAGTCTATTCAAGACTTGCAGCAAGCCAATTCCAAAACCCGGACTTCATGTCACAGAATGACCAAAGTACTGGGACAAAGGAGAGGAGGATAAATCGAGCAATGCAGAATGAGAAACGCCCCAAGCACAGTGAGCATTCAAGTGTTTACTCATATCCATCTGTGCCTGGGAAGTTTAAAAGGCAATTGAAGCAGATCATCAATGGCTGCTGGCGGGAGAGAACGTCATCTCTCCATAAGGCTGAGGAGATCGCAGGAAGAGGACCAGCATGGTGGAGCCAGGAGGCTTACCAGCGTAGAAGGAGGAGGCTGCAGAGTAAAGAAGACCCACTGTGAGAATGCCAGCAGTTAGCAAGGGACTCCTGTGCATTTGCAGGTGATCAAGAGCAGTGCTGTTGCGGGCCAAGAAAGGCATAAGGTACTGGAGCACGTAAACTTCAGATACATTGCTGTGAGCCAACAAAGGCACAAGGAACTGGTAAAAGTGAATGTTCAGAGGATCAAGAAGAATCCAGGGGAAGGGGGCCCCTCCTCTGGGGCAATGACCCCCACCCTTGCAGAACTTTATGTTTAAAGCCAGTTTTTTTCTTCTTTTTTGTGAACACTTTTCCAAACCTTCCAAGGTTAAAGACATTTCACGTTTCACTTTAGGGTTTAGTTTTAGTGCGAGGGTCAGAACAGAACTCTGGACATGGGCCAGTTCTCCGTTTGGAAATTCTGACACAAACAAATCCTTAGTTTTTGGTTTAGGTAGGGAAGTTCCTCTTAGAACAGGGTCAGAGAAGCATTTTCCCATCCCCTTTTTATTTTCAATAAAAGTCTTTAACCAAAAACGTGGCTAACTTATGTCAGAGTTTCATTCCCGACTCCTCACAATAGAGATTAGTTACTCTAGGGAAAATGAATTAATCAGCACCTTTAAAGTATTTTGTAGGCCAATCCAAGTACGATCGAGAATCACCAAATCGTCTGCATGAGTCACAAGTTAAAAAGTGCTGTGGCTAACACCCAGCCTTGCTTAAGGCCGCGATTTGTGGCAATCATTTTTGAAAGACTGCCTTATATAGCCATCCTCACCTGTACCCTGATATTTGTGTAGAGTGCCAAGTCCCCCGGGATATCCCATTTAACTAGCTTCGTCCACAATTTGACTCTGCCGATAGTGTCAAAGGGTGCTGTATAGTTAACCAAGGCAATGTACAACTTGGTATCCTTATTGGCTCTCGTATCCTCAATCAAATGTTGCAGAATGATAACATTGTGCAGAGTGCTGAGACCAGGCCTGAAACCTGTTTGAAATGTATGTAATCTACCGTTACTTCTTTACCACTTGACAAAGTCTTTCAGTAAGATGTTTGCATAAAGCTTACTTGCGGCATCGAGAATAGGCAACAAACATAATTTCCTGTATCTTTCCTGGTCCCACTTTTATAAACCAGGATAATTTGAGAGACGTTTTCACGAAATAGGAACCAGGCGAAAGCCAGAGATGGTAGTAAACATGTATTTAGGTACTGGTGTCCATATGCCCGAATTTGTCTTTAAACACTAAGTTCGCTAGACCATCGGGGCCCGGGGCTCACAAAGGGTTACTCTATTTGATCATATGTTTTATATCATAAGCGGAGTATTCAAAGTAGTACATTTCTTTATTATCCATGTAGGACGTGCTCTGGTCATCCTTATAATAGAATTGTCCTATGTACGTGACCCATTGTTACTCCGCAATAGGACCGATTCCTTGTGTATTATCGGCTTGATTACATTTATGACAAATGGCCCAAAACTTCTTTGCGGCCCTACTTTTTAGAGTTACATACAAAATATTCCATCTAACTGAACACGTAGAAGCTTTGATTTTTTAACCAACTCCTGTGTGCATTTTTTAATTTGCGGATCTCCTTTTTATAGGTGCCTTTAGCAGTGTTATTGTTGACGATCTGTCTTGTCTCTCTGATTACCACTTTTTTTTGTGCAATTCTGGCATCGTACAGAATGATCAGATTACCACCATCATGAACTGACCTCTGTAGTCTATCAGTGCCAAATTGAGACGCTAGAGACAAAGATTTCCACAGTTGACTCAAAACTAGAGTTGTCAATGCTTGCTATCAAGTTATCCTGGAGTACTTGTATGTGTTCATTAAGAAATGCCACATTTTTTTGGGTGCCGCACTATGCGGTTCCTCTTTGGATTGAAACTGGGATAGCCATTACATTTGTTTCTTTTTATGTACTGTTCTACTAGCATTGTCAAAGACAGCACCGCATGATCACTTCAATGGTTAAAATGTGCTTGGAAGTTGTGTGGAAAAGGCTCCAGACTTCTGTCTATAAACAAGTAGTCGATAGTGCTAGAATACTGCGCAATATGCCAAGTTGGCTTCAAATTACCCTTCTGACCCGGTAAACATGCTGCATTACCCAAATTGCACGGAAGCATTCATTCGTCCCACATAGTCACCAGATTTCTTTCCCCATTTGCGACATGTTTATACCAAATATTTTCCTCCGACTGTCCCTTTATATTTCCCCGCTCTCCTCTGACTGGCTAATATGACATTGGAAGTCGCCTCCAATAATAAATCGAGGCATTACTCCTTTCGTCACGCCGGTTTTGCAAGATCAACTCTAGGGACCAAATAAGCCCTTCACATTTTCCCCTTCCCCCCTGTTGGCATATAAACATTAACCAACAATTTCAATGATGCATTGATCATGCCAAAGTCTAGCACTTCACATAGAATGTGGTCTTTATTAGCACTTTCCATATATTGAGAGAACTGCAGATTTGTTTTACTCCAATTAAAATGCTGTCAAAAGGGCAGCCCCTCATACCCTTCCCATCTAATCGCTGAATAACAGACAATTCATCTATATAGATACTCTCCATTAGCCAGGTCTCTTCTAATCAAATTATCTCATTTTAAAAAATAGGTGTAGGCACCCACTCCCACAAAGGGACTGCTCACACCCCAATGTGTTTTGGGATCAGGTTTTTATATGTGACATAACAACTCTGTCCGTCACATGTCACCATAATTACTTTTTGGCCCAACTAATTTTAGCCCGCCTCCTTTGTTGGATATTTGGATTTTTCTATCAAGAAACCCAGTTTTAAAAATTGGTTTCATGTCCCATTATCAGCTTAGCCACAGTTGCCAATTGTAAATATGTGGGTGTACTTTGTGACGAATCGAGGGAATTCATCTCTTCTCCCCAAGGCGCAGCCCCTCTTGTGAGGCTAGAGAGGTGAGCCGCAACACCCTCTTTGGGGGCCGAGGAAGTGTGACCTCACAGGGAGAGACTCCCCTTTGGGGACAAGGACTCCCGTTCCTGTGAGGACCTCCCTTCACAAGTGAAAGTAGTGGCATAAATGGGACTATCAAGTCGGTCAAACCCAAAGACTGCGCCAAAGAAGATGCTGAAGGATATTACCCTTCACGAGAAAAAGAAAATAAATATTTTTAATGAAAACTGATCAATCCACTGAGACGAGTAAACAGAAGAAAACACTCATCATATAGGGAAGGAGAATGAGCAGAAAGGGCGGGAGAGCAGTATGTCTCCACACAGGGGGAAGCATCCTGCTCACGTAAGCCTGGGAAGAGGCGGAGCTATCACAGGATGTTGAACCCGCGAAATTCATACATGCTGTTGGCAAAGTGATTTAACGCTGAACTGTCAATATACTGAAACGCTGGAGAGAAGAAAAATCTGTAGTGGCGTGAGAAACAGAGAAGAAAAAAATTACATAACTAAATAAATAATTATAAGAAATAAGAAAATCCCATGCTAGGGGCATGACAAGACAAGACACAAGAGGACATAACCATTGTAGACACTAGGGATGAAACACCATCACCAGCCGCCAAACGCTGCCCAACTCCCTGCGAGTTCTCGGAAAGCCCATCTCCCTGGTAGAGGTAACATACACATAGGGGGGTCGCTACACACCCAAATTCCCCATTCCCTGATCTGGAGCTGTTTCCCAACCTACAACCCCTAAGACACACCTCTGTCTCGGGTTGTGCCACTCCTCCCCTCCTCCTCAGCCCACCCCACCCCACCAGTCCCGGTCTAACATGCATCTTTTAATGTACTTTGTGACGAATCGAGGGAACTCGTCCTTTCTCCCCAAGAGCAAGCCCCCCCCGCCCCACTGTGAGGCTAGGGAAATGAGCCCACTCTGCAACAACCTCCCCTGGGGGTCGAGGCAAGTGGGACCTCACTGGGAGAGACTCCCCTTTGTGGGACAAGGACTCCCGTTCCTGTAAGGAACTCCCTAATGCCCTCCACGTGATGGCTTATATGGACTGGTCTGAACCACCAGAACATTATAAGTTCCATGATTTAAACAAGGATAAAATGAACCAATATAATTCTCAAGATGAAATTGAAGCCATCCTTTTAAATGAGAACTCGCAAAGGACTGTGATTGATTGATTGTTTATTTGTATAGCGCCTATACACAATGTGTTTCAAAGCGCTTCAAGGAGAGAGGGAACATGGGAGAAAACAAATTACATTCTTACAAGTCTTAGTTATTTCACATTTTGAATTGTTTCTATCATAATAAGCCTGGCGACATTTCCGATGCAAGTGCTGAGAAACATTTAGGAGGGAAAAAGAAAATGAGAACAAACAAGCAGTAACATTACTATGCCCGACGACAATTGAGGTAGTTCATGAGTATAACTAGAGGAAGAGAAGAGGGAGAGGAGGGTGGAGTGAGGTGGAAGGGGAGGAACAAACAAATGACTATCATATTTGGTCTGGTGAGGATTCAGAATAGAGCATGGTGGGGAAAGGGAGGAGAAGACAAGGAGGGCAGGGGGGACAGACAAGCTGCTATCAAAGGTCATCAGACAAGTCATAAGAGTAAGTGCCAACTGACAAAGTACAGAAAGAGGGGGGAAAGGAGGGGGAGGTTGGCTGTGAAAGACATGCAACTACGATTACTATGCCTGACGGCAATTCGGGTAGTGCCGGACATCAACAGGGAGAAGGGAGGGGTTGGGGGGAGGAGAGGGAGGGTGGCTGTGAAAGACAGGCAACTACAATTACTATGCCTGGTGACAATTTGGGTAGTGCCGGAAAAATGGCAGGAGGGGAAGGAGAGGAGCAAGAGAGGGGCGGACAAAGACATGCAGCCATCAAACATGTCTATACAAAGGAAACATATGAGGTAGCAGAGTACAGAGAGTGAGAGGAGGCAGGGAGGGAGAGACCACAACAAAGGAGAATAAGATGAAAGAGGGCAGGGGGGGGCATATAGACAAACAACAAGAGTGGGGCATGGGGTATGGAGGGGGTAAGGAGCAGATAAGGGGAGAGAGGAGGAGAGGGGGCAAGGAGACAAATCAAGGGGGGGAGGGGCTACAAGGGGAACAACATCAGGGCAACAAAGGGGGAGGGAAGGGGACAGAGGAAGCAACGCGGATCAAAGAAGGAGGTGTGGGGGGACAAGGGAAAGCAACGGAGCATCAGTGGGGGGGTGGGTGACCAGGGACGCATATGGGGCAATGGAGGGGGACAAGGGAAGCAACACGGTTACATAGGAGGGGGTTGGGGGACAAGGGAAAACACGGGACAACAGAGGGGGCTGAGGGGACAAGGGAAGCAACACAGGACAGAGGGGGTTGGGGGGACAAGGGAAGCAACATGGGGCATCGGAGGGGAGTGGGGGGAACAAGGTAAGCAACACAGGGCAATGGGGGAAAGGGGGCCAAGGGAAGCAACATGGAGCATCGGAGGGGCGTGGGAGACAAGGGATGCAACACGGGACATCAGAGGGGGGTGGGGGGACAAGGGAACCAACCAGGAAATCGGAGGGGGGTGGGGGGACAAGGGAAGCATACATGAGCAGCAATATTGAAAGGGAGAGACTCACCGGAAAACGAACAGGGAAGCAAACAGGGCCTTAGGGAGGAGGGCCGGCGTCAGGATTGGGCCATAAGAAGAACCCACAGACCAATCACGCTACAGCAGGAGCTGTGGCAGGTAGGGAATAAACGGGTAGAAGAAACAAGCCGACATCTTGGAAGGTGGTACCTAGCACATGGCACTGGAATGGCCGCGCTAGTATGAAAAAAGTCACATAATCCTTGTCGCGCACTCACCGGGCAAGATGCGATGAGCTGGTAACATCACGAAGTGCACACAATGTTAATTAGCGAGATTATAATGTTGTGCATGGATCAGGCTCAAAGTGGAATCTGGCATGTTCCAATTTTCCAGCACCAGTCCCCAATGTTGTGCCGAGAAGGTTGAAAAGACACAGCTCACCATTGGGAGGGAGAGCAGAGGGCTGAGAGAGACAGACGACGCTCCCTGTGCGTAACACGACGGAAGGAGGCAGAGCTGGGATGAAGCGCACAACCTGTGTAATTCAAAATGGCTCTGAGACGACAGAGCAAGAGATGCCAAGAGAAATACTGGAAGGCCGGCGTGTGAGAAGAGAAGTTCAAAGGCCCACAAGTAGAGAGCTCAGTGGTGGCGTGACCACGTGAGAACGGTGGTGGCCAGTTGTGAAATGGCTATATTACTTTGATACACATGACAGGACTGTGGTAGGATACCGAGAATATGCTGGCTGGAACACAATGTTGATTTGATATATTGTTTCCTTTATTTTGAATCCATTATTAGTATATGCCCGTACTATTCATTATATTCCAATATGTTTATGTTCTTTTTTATGTCGCGTTTTTCACTCTTTTTGTATGAAAATGTATAAAAAGCCTACATATTATTGTGGCTGCACTATAATATAACAATATATAAAAGTCTACAAAACCACTCTGTGCTTGCATATGTACTAAGAGGAAGCGCACATCCATTACAATGATTCTTAAACATATGTGACTACCATATTCATCATCTTGCACACAAAATGCCAGACATTGCCCAACAGTTTACCAGCAGAAAGAAGCGTGTTAGCACAGTAAACCATAGAATTAAATAAAATCAATTACCTCAGAAACTGCGCAACTCGGGCAACGAGAGCCCCGGCACCAGGCTGCAAAACATTGCCTAAAAGACAACAAAAGGAACGCGGATTATTGTTCATGTTCTACAGATCCAGAAAGCTCAACAATCTTACAGGCATTGTCACATTCTGCGGTCTCTCAAATCAACACAGATTGTGCCTATAGATGAAATATGTAATTAAAATGGTCAGAAAGTGCGCATTATAAATAGCAAAAGGTTGGGAACAGTAAACGCTGGTGAGGAGCATACACAAAAGGCTGCACTATAAAATACACACCTTTAATCAGCGTATTTTTTTCGAAAAACTCGGTTTTTTGGGCAGGGTTACCCCCACAAGCCTCCCCTTTTTTTTTTATTCCCTTACACCCACAACCATATATTACATTTTTTAACCCCCCCAAAAACAAAAAAAAATACGGGTTTTTTTTTCGAAATAAAAACGGCGATGAAAAAACATGCGATGAAAAATACCGCGGTGAAATGCGTGTATACCATACACACTACCAAAAAGATGCACCCCCTGCAGGTCATGACAGGGAGGCTACTGCCATTTCGAAAAACAAAAACGGAAAGGTTTATTTATTATTTATTAAAATGTATATAGCGCACAAAAAGTACTTACAATTTAGTCACGACATCCTTTGCGTTCACTAGCTTCGCGAATGTTAACGTTTTTGTCAACATTCTCTTTATTCATTTTAATAACTAAATAAAAGAACAAAGCAGAACAAATACAGCAAGGGAGGCCTCTACATGTGATGCTACATTTGTTGCACTGCTTATGTCGCAGCTGCATACATTCTTTACAGTAGTGTTCAACAACTCACCTTTAAAAGTCTAACATGCATCATCTGTTTAATTTTAAATTGTTACAAATACATATTTTTGGAAATGTAAAGTCAATACAAGAGTTTCAGTTGTGTACAAGATGGCCTTAACATATGTGGGTATTCGTTACAGATGCATTCGTTTACCCATACATCTAGTGTCGGACAAGAGTCTCCAACCCGCACTCTGCCTAACAACGTCCCGGCTACCGTGGCAGCGCCACCTAAAACCTACAACTGTGTGCGTTTGTTTCTCTAAATAGAGCAAGCCGGCATGCTTTCGGGTCCACTACTACATTTCCCTGAACAAACATAGGAAATGCTTCCATTAACAAACCCCAAAACCCACCAAGGCCAGAGCAACTCCAAGCCTTAGGGCAAGAACTCTGCATCTCCAGCAAAACGCCTCGGGCATTCATGTGAACCACTGGAATGCTCTTGTGTAGCAACTGTGGACTGTGATAAAACTGTTGGATATTTATAACGTGTTAATCTATGCCAATAATTTAAAGCAATCATGTTAGTTTGAAGGCAGGCGTGTGAATTGTCTTGATCATGTCGCATGGATGCGCCTATGGTCTTTCCCAATCACACTGAAGTCTCATCAGTCTCAATGACTTTAGTCAAGAGTGATATCTTGTGTAGATAGATTATAAAATGTATACGTTTGGGCACGGAAATGATGTATTGTGCCAACTGAGAAATGGAAGGGTCCTATGGGAATCCAGGTATCCAAGTCCTCAATTAATGATACAATCTATAATAATATAAAAGTTGTCAATGCAGACACTTGCTTCTTGCTCAATAACTGATTCAATGTAAAATCAGGTCTGGCCCATGGAAGTGTGCATGCCCAACTTCTCATGAAGTATATGCCAGTTTCTCCAGCGCCCCCAATTCTTGATGGATTAAACCGTGTAAACCCTGCAGAGATCATGAAAGTTTTTTTATTTTTGTTTATCATTCCACTATTTTACAGAATACCAACCATGTGGTATGTGTAGTGTAAGGAACTCATGGTGGCAACAGTAAAGATAGACACAAGTGATCATAGTTCAAGGGTGTTTATTGAACTTTATAATGGGTGAGAAATGCCTAATCTAAACCCAAATCTAAGATGGGAGCAAGCTACGACCATCAAATAAGAAGGCAGTCCTAGTCGTGTTGTGTCAAAAAAAAGGGCCTAGAAAAACCTATTGCCAATCATTACTACTAAATTACAAAACGAGTGTGGGATAATGCTCACCAGAAAAGAAAGAAGTGTTCACAAAATGATAAAGTCAGGATTGAATGGCTGGGTCTCCCTTCCCCACGTTTAAAGCACAGGACAAGGCGAGACTCTCGAGCAAAGCACACTCCTTGGCCTCGTCAGCACTGGGTTCACAGATCAGTTCAACGATATCAAAAACTTACAGAGGCTAAGTCTCCTTCTTGCAAAAAGTCTCTTGCCTTAGCAGGAGTGCTGATTCAAAGTAATAAACATACAAAAGTTCTCTATGTGATCTTGCACCTTGGGCGATTGCTCTTCGCCTCTCAGGATCTCCCTCCGCCAGGCCCGGATCCTCCTCGCAGTTTGGGCCTCCCTCCATCGAGTTCACTACGGCCTTTCCTTAACACAGTTCATGTATTGCACACACAGTTTATGTTTTACTAATTTTCATCAGAAAGCAGGGGTTTTCCTTCTAGCTTTCCTTCAGCATCCCTCCGTCGTGTTCACACTTGCCTTATTCCACAGTTTACAATCTTATCGGAAAGCAGGGTTCCCTTCACCTAGCTTTCCTTTTGCAACGGTCAGATACTTTCGATTGCACAAAGGATTTGACATGACCCTTGTAGGACCACCCCCAACACCTCCGGCTACAGTTTCCTAGGGCCTTCTGGTCCTTGTAGTTCCAAAAACAGGTCCCGGTCAGAGTCTTTCGAATGAGCGCCCACGTGACGCAGGACCGCTCTGCACCTGGACCTCAACTGGGCTTTCTTTAAAGTTCAAATACACATACAAGTTCTTTCTCTTGCATTCGTAATGTTGCTACTTGCAACCTTGGGCTCAACACAGTTCAGTCTGTTATCAGGTTCCTCTGGCTCACCGGCTGTGATGAACTTGTTGGCTTTTTTGTTCTCTGGAGTCAAGGATAGTACAACGGTAGCCAGATTGCCTCTCCGCCTGTGTTATCAATACGGGAGGCCACCATGTACCGTTTGCTGCTTTGCACGCCAGCTGCAACTCCCGGTCTCATAAGTTCCTTTTCTGAGGCTTTGCGGGTTTGAGTCGAAAAGGGCAAGGGTAACTCCCCCTTCATCGTCCTTCCAGGTCTCACCACCTTTCTTCTCCGTTTGAACTGCCGGTTTGGTGTATCGGTCCCCTTGTGTGTTCCTCCTTGCTTGAAGTGTGCTTCCGTGCTCACTAGACAACCATAGTCTTCCAGTGGAAGTTAAGATTTTGACCTACTGGATTGGTGCAGTGAGAAAGTCATTAAGGGTACACAAGTACATAAAAGACAGGAAACTGTAATGGTGTAAAAGGAGGAGACTGATACACAGGTGGCATATTGGTTGTTATAACCTACCTTTCCCTACATTTATGAGGGGTTTCCCTGCCTCAACCAAAATACTAGTGTAACTGTCAGGATGTCTGATCAACTTTGAGTTCACCGTCCTGTGACAAAATGTCCCTACCTCTATCCCTCACAATTATAACTAAACTAAACACTGGTATCAAAGTTCTTAGTCCAGGAGAATGGCTCCCTCCTCCTGGGTGGGGAGACAATTCTGAAAGTTCTACAGCATGGGAAACGTGTCCCGTCCCCCCGATTACATTACTTCCAAACAAAAGGATGTAGATTCTTGAACACTCCGTTACAAAGTTCAACACTTCACACCCGGGGGAATGGCTCTTCGCCTGGGTTCTTGGTTTGTTCCTTCTTGCATAAAGGTTGGCTAGGAGAATGACTCCCTTCTCCTGACCGTCAGTTTTGTTTTCCCAGTTCACAATACCAGAGGGATTGCCTCCCTTCCCCATGTATTCTTTCAACTGTGTCTCACAATTCACAACACCAGGGGGGAATTACTTCCTTCCCCTGGCCTTTCTTTAGCAAACAAAGACCTTGGTGTCACTCTTTTCCTTTAGTGGTACCTGGTGTACTCTCCTGCCAAACACTGCGACATGAAAAGGTGTGTAACCTTTTCTTGTGGGACACAGACCCGTACTTCTTTATGAATTACTGTGGGTAGACTTGGTTCACTTCTCTGCCAGGAACTACCATGAAGAGAACAATTTTCCATCTGGTTTCTTTCACTACCTGTTTTGTAAGTGGCTTGCCACCAATCCCTGTGTAGAGGAATATCATTCTTGATACATTCATTCTCACTCATCTTCAATTGAGGTCTGCGACCAAACACTATGCCCCGAGAAAGATTGTTCCTGCTGCACTCTCTCACTCTTAACTTTAGTTGGGGTCTGCGACTGACCACTGCGCCGAAAAAGATTATGCTTACAACACTCTTCCTTACGCTTAACTTCACCTCTCGCACCCAGCCCCCTTTTGCACTTACTTCTTCTCGCATTGTCCGCTTCTCGGGAGTTCCGCACTGGATCTCTGTGGGGCAGCAGGTCTTCTTTCGCGCTGCTCTTCTCTGCCGCCAGCGGTTGTGCACAGCTCTGCGGCAGGGCCCATCCGGGAGAAGCCGCCACCTTTCTTGTCCTCGTAGTGGCGCCATGCCTCGGGGACAAGGGTTCCCCACTTCAGCCCCCTGGCATGGGTGTCTGTTTGCACAAGGCTTCCTTGCTGTTCAGATTGTGAATTTCCCCGAGCTGGGCTACCTCTCCTGCAGTTTGGCTGACTCCCATGGAGTCCTTTCTATGTTTTTATATTCATTGTTTGGCAATGATTGGCATAATTTCCTTTCTTCAGCGTTTTCACTCATTACTCATATATGCCTCCTCCTCGTCCCTGTACTTCCATTACGCGCGCTTGGGTAAACCATGTTCTTCTTCATCTCAGTGGAAGTCAAGTCGCTGGTCCTACAGAAATTCATAGGCTGTATTGGAACATGACTGGGGTTTAGAAGATGGGGCGTTGTGTAGGGTGCTGGATGCGAATAGCTATAACGCATCTCCCTTGGATGTTCATCCCTATTCCCAGAGGGGGAGTCTCTCCCCATGAGATCCTCCCACTGAATACCACCCAGAGGGAGACTATCGGGTAGCAGCCTCACTTCCCTGGACTCATGTGACGACATCAAAGTATTAATCACAAGACACACACCGCCCCCTTCACTCAGCCTAGGTCAGCCCTAGACTGACACACAGATAAAACATTAATTCAAAAGTCACTCACTCAAACATTCTCTAAGCTATATATCATTCTGCAGACATCAACATTCAAAATCCCATTCATAGTGTGCAGTAGGACATGTTTAAGACCCAAGCGTCCCCCTCTCCTGCAACCACAAATGCATGAAGCATCCATTCATTGTCATTCAAACACAACAAAACACTGCAAGCAGGCATGCTCTATGGTGCCCAAAACTCTCGGTAATCAGGAAGTTGGAAACCATCCAAGGTTGGTAGCCAGCCAAACGCAATGTGCAGACCCACAATACTGAGAGAAAACACACATACAACCCCCTAAACCTGCCGTTCTGGATTCCATAGGCACATGCCAGCAATAGACACATGCCCAAGAAGGATGTAGTCAAGTTGCAAGCTACTAGCAGCCATAAAGAAGTCACTTGCCAACACAATTCTATACATACACACAGCACACCATTTCTTACTTGCCAACAGTAAAAATAAATCACTAAGTGGAGGATGCAAATGTTGTGCCCAGTGCTTAATTTGTAAAAAAATAAGTGCCAGTGCCCAAAAAATATTGGCCCCATAATGTCGGGCGCAGCGCCGTCCACAGTGCGGACGCAGCGCGGTGCCGCCCTCAGTGCAGGCGCGGTGCCGCCCTCAGCGCGGGCGCGCCTGTCGCCCCAGTTCAGTGCTAGACCTACCTAGATCGGCCCACCACCTGCCCATCACAAAGCTGCTGCTCCATGTCACATGTTTGCTGCTGAGGCAACTGCTGGCACAGGCTAGTAGTAAATATGCAACTAAGACATGCTCCTCCTGTAACTACGCCTCGATGCCCCCGGGCTGTGTGAGTGCTTTAAAAATGCAAATAAATAAAAAAGCATTCTGTTTCAGTCACTGTTGCACTGTATTTGTCTCTACCCCTTCTGCCCTATCTGACAGTCTGTTAAAGTAACCAAGTACTGTTAATCGGTTACCTCCAGGAAGAGCACCCTCCCTCAGCCCGTTCTTCAGTCACCTCATCCAGGTGTTTTGTGTAATCAATTTACCATCAAGCCCTTATCAGTCATCACATCTCATAAATGCATCCCCCTTCACCCTTCCTTCAAGCATGAGCATGGTGTTGTATAACTTGGAAAATGTCATTTCTGCAAGACGTTGTGAAATCAACAGCCTGTGCTATTTGTGCTTTAGGGCCTCTTTCCACCTTAACACATATTATAAAACTAAATATGTGTTGTCACCCAATATTCAGGAGCCAGAGGAGAATGCATATTCGGATACCTCCTTCCCACTGACATGTTCTTGACATACTAAACTGCGTGGTGTAACAGTCACCCACTCCCCTATCTGAGGATTCCTATCTGAGGATTGCATGTGCTCTCATTTGGAGCACATGCTCGGAGCGTATTGTACCCAGGTTAAGGGGCCACATCTGGTGTATAAACCACACATCAGGATATAAAACATGCGCTGGAATTATGTAAAGAAATGACAGCAAAAGACGGTTGAGAATTATACAAGAATACTCAACTAGTGCTTTTATTTATGATGACAGATTAGTGGGCACGTGCACCATATTTATCCCCGTCTAGTTTCCATGCGTGTATCTTTAAGCCTGAAAATGCATTTCAGAAGTTCGTCTTTGCATTGGCTTTTCTCGCGAAGTGCAGCCAGTTCGGTTTGGGGCCAATACGTGCACCGTTCCGGGTCCCCTCGCTGAAGCTCGTTTGTGAACTAATGAGGCCGATAACATTAAAAGGAAGAACGGAAACACCCAGGCAAAAATTCACAGTTCATGTTTCGCTTAGATGAATGCTATCCAGGGTAGGACTGGGGCATACAATTGTCTCGAGTCGGGCTCAGCACCAATGAAAAAGTGGCCAAAGTTTCAAAACGACAATTCATTCTTTTTGTGACGGATGCTAGTGGGACCATGCTGCCACTCGTGCCCTGCCCGTTCCTGGGATTTGTCCTGCCTTGCCTCAATCACTTAGGCTACCTTCCGTGGGGCCACCACTGCCACGTCCATGCTGAGCCTGATGATAACAAAAATAGGTGCGCGGCGCAGCGGCCCCATAGAAGGTAAGATTTTAAAAGAAAAAACATATATTTGCGTGGATGGGGCCAATCACTTTCGAAGTGATGGGCCACAGCCGCCACTCAAAATAAGTTATTTCTTTTAAAACCTACCTTCTGTGGGGCCAGGCCCCAGCCACCGGCCCCACGGAAGGTCAGGTTTTCAAAGAAAAATGTAAAAAAAACATACTTTTGAGCACAATCCACGGGCCCGGCCAACCGCGGCAGAGTCATCCGACTCAGTCTTCGGCAGCCGGTTGCCCCTGGTCACAGAAATTGGCCTGGGCCTGGCACTGACTGCAGTCAGCAGCACACTGCACACAGGTCACGCAGACAGAAGCCCGGGCGCGGATGGGCCCCTGGTGGGGTCCTGACTCCTGGGCAGTCAGGGCACCACCAGGGGACCATGCCGCTGTCCAGGCCCCGACCTGGGCCTCCCTTGCCTGATCACTTGACTGTGACAGCCACCGGCTGCACCGCACACAGCAACAAGTGACTTACCTGCTTTGCCAGCTGGGAATTGGTCTCCTGTCGGGGCCTCAGGCTGGGGGGGGGGGCAGGTGCGCACACTGGCACCTGCAGAAATGAAAAAGCAGGCAGAGGGGGCCCCAGGAAGCAACTAGGCTGCACCATGCAGTGCAGCAGGGCAGCCTCTCTCTCTCACAAGTCAGGACCGACGACGCCACGCCTCGACACCTTCACTTCACAGTAACTTGTGAAATGAAGGTGGCGCCGCGCTGCCTCCTGTGGCAACAAAAACACGCCACCATGTAATTTCACTGGCTCAGATGAACAGCCAATGGAAACTGCACATTCTGTGTTACTATACATAATGTATCAAATACTGCATAGTAACAACAGAATGGTAGTTTTCATTGGCTGTTTGTAACAGTTTGTTGTTCATTGCTATTGCTGGCCCCTCCCAGGCCCAGCCAGCCATGGCCTGCAACCTGCAAGCACGAGAGAGATCGAGATCAGAATGACAAATCCCAATGGGCCTCATTACGACCCTGGCGCTCACGGAATGAAGGGTGCCGGTACGGGACCGGCACCCTTCATTCCATGAGCACCGATTACGAGGTTCCCTTTGCGGGACCCGGACCAGACGTCTGGTAAAACCAGACGTCTTTTCCGGGTCCTGCGAGGGGAAGAGGGAGGTAATAATGGGCCACTTGTAATGTGCCCATTATTACCTCCCTCCCCATTGAGCCCTATGGGGGCTCAAATGGGAATGGGGAATGGTTCCTGCAAGGAGGAATTACCGGGTCCCCCTATGTCGGAATGACCCGGTAAGTCCCCATTGCAGGAACCCAGTAATGGAGTCCGGTTTGGAGGCAGCCATGGTGCTAGTAGCACCATGGCTGCCTTCAAACTCGTAATGAGGCCCCATGATTTATAATCGAAGCAAAGCGAACTGGAAGAACAAACAAAGCAATGGCACGTGCGCTGGCTCCGCATGAGTTCCGGTCCCCAAAAAAGAGTGCCGGTGTTGGGCACTGGCAACCACCCCCACAAATTAAGCACTGGTTGTGCCCTGTAAGTAGTAATGCAAAAACACAAGATGGAAAGCTCTCAAGCAGGAAACCCTTGCAGCCCTACAATGGCGGGACAGAACATCCATCAATGCCCAAAAGCAGAGTGCAAACATGCATTTCTGAGCTTGCAGCACACACACCAGGCCTGCCAAACCAGCACTGAGACAGTGTCTCAGTACCGGGACAAATAACTTTCCAACACACTTACTGCTCAAGTCATATAACCTCAGTGAGGACGCCACACCACAGAACATTCATCCATGCCCAAAAGCAGAGGGCACAAAACTGCACACAAACGAGCCAGGTCTGCCACACCTGCACTCCGACAAACCCACAATGCTCGTTCCAACTACAGGACAACAAGACTACAACCTGCAGTGGAGAGGAAGGTAACCGTCTGCCAACATTTTAAAGATTCAAAAACACCTACTGAAACACTCATAACCCAACTGTCTCTAAACACATTGCAACACTAAATAGGCAATTACCAACATACACACTCAACTCAAAATGAATAAGCTAGTACACCACATTGCATGTGTGCCCTCTGCAAGATAAGACCCCAACGAATGACAGAAACAACATCTAATGAACTGCTGAGACACTAGCTCCTACTCAACATGCAGATATGCCAGTCATAGACATAATCCTTCATAAATCTGCGCAACCAGGAAACAAAAAGGCTTCAGGAGGGCGGATGGGTCCCCAGTACAACATGCAGCGTTGTTAGACGAGCACATTTTCACGCTATACAAGCCTTCTATAGTGGCGGTCGTTCAATGCGCAGCCCATACTAACACCACAGACGGGTTGTCGCTTGGGAAAGCCGCCGCAGACACCAAGGCCAAATTAGCAGCATATCTCCCAGTACCAACTGTGGCAGAATATGTCATCACAACCCCCGCCCCTGACCAGCCACTTGTCTCGTACAGCGCCCTGCACAGAGCGCAAATAGTTGAATGGGAGGGCCCCAGGGTAGGAAAAACAACTAGGAAAAAGAGGATGTACACCGTCCCATACTGACATGTGTAAGCAGGTGAATACAGGAAAATCAGTAGTGCCACACGAATTGCTGATAATAGCGTTTGACAAGCTACATCACCCTTCCCACATCTCCAAACAAAACATTGCTGCTCACATACAAGATAACTGGTTAATTCCAAACATTCAGGAGCAGGGATGACATTAAAGACACTGAGGGGCACCTTTCTCCACCCTTCTAGACCATTATGCGAGTTTCAGATCGACTATGCGGATATGGGCGAGAGGTGCGCAGGTCTCGGTACCTGATCGTTGTCGTCTGTCCCTTCTCACAATGGGTGGCGGCTGGTCCTTGTGCACATCCGGATGCCAAATCCGCTGCCAAATTTCTGGTCTGCAAAGTGTTCCCAAGGTGGGGCATGTGTGAGGTGTTAAGGTTAGATAATGGCACACACTTTTTTTTTTAATCAGTTGTTTAAGGAGATTACTGCACTGCTTGGCATTATGCACCAAATGTGTAAAATCTGTCATCCCCAGGCCAACAAGGTTGTGGAGAGGATCAACTGACTCCTCAAAGGTAAGTTGTCTAAACTTTGCACCACGTTGAAGCAAAAACTGGTTGCATTGCTTACCATTGGCACTGTTCAGTTTGCGCACGCAGCTCAGCAAGGAGCACTTTTTATAATCCCATGAGGTGGTGAATGGTGACTGATCGTCGCATTCACACACCAATATCTCCCATCAGGAAGGGGTCAGACACACACAGCTGTCTTAGTAGATGCATTCAAAGACTATTTGACAACACTAACACATGCCCTCAAATGTATTTCCTGACAGATTGCAACGCCCAAATCTGAAGACATGCGAGGCACCACAACTGAGGTGGCTAGGTCGGTCTCTCTCTTTCATCACTCATTATATATTAGAAAGAATTGTAGTTCTAGTATTTTTCCTAGGTTTTCATACTCATATGTGTGCAATGCATTTTATAGCGGGTACATTTTCTCTGTCTATGTTTGTTTTAGGGATATGTTTAGGGGCGTCTTTTATATCAGCGTGACATATAAAAGGGGGGTAGAAGAGGACATTTCAATTTCACTGTAAATAACAGACACAATGTTCACTTAAACAAAACTGAACACCACTCAAATAGAACAGAAAATGTATTGTCCACAAGGCCAAACTTTATGTATCAACAGGTCAACAATTCTGAACACAAAAAGAACTCACCCCTTAGCACTGTATTGTTAGAATATATTGCTAGGTCCTTATTGTTTCCTAAAGTTCACACTGCCTTTTACAACACAACTCCTACTGATGTTAATAATAATACCGATATTATTATTGGAAGGTGCACCTAAACGCACAAAGAGACAAGCACTAAGGGCAAAGTACGATGCTTATCATGGGCTTGGTCTCAACACCATAGATGTGCATCACCCAGAGATATCCAATAGTTGGTATATGGACTTGAGCTTGGTGGGGAGAAATAAAGTGAATGGAAGTTGTTATGTGTGTTCGTTGATACCGCATGCATCGGGGCACCCAAGGTCCTAGTGCCACAGGAAGTACCAATTTTAGGAGCGCAATGCCTAGTACATCTTGCGCTATGTAGGCTCAGTGGCACGTTTCAGGCCCACAATGTAAGGCTCGAACTTGATCAAGACTGCCTACAATGCGACAAATGCCCAAAAGGAAGCAAATGCCTGAGGAGACCATACCTGGTGATACAAGGACCGAAATAAACAAATAACAAATGGCAAGAAACAACAGTGAGCTGCATGGCAGAGGGTCTCGTGGGATATGAAGGAGTGGTTTTCGCCCGGGTGGAAGCAGTGTGCGCACCATTCTGGCCTGAACATATCACAAAGCTAACATGGATTGAAGCAATGGAGAAACCAGTTAAAGTACACAGAGTGGAATCGTACGAACTATGCTTTTACAGTGCCGGAACAATATCTGTAGGGGCCAATTAACATTTCAACAAAACCTTGCTCATTCCGAATCTCAAGAAAGGCAAGGCGGCAGTGATGGATTACTACTGGGTATGTGGCCAACAAGCATATTTTTACTTCTCACCATCATGGAGGGGCTATTGTTCACTGGTCAAGCTATAATCCCAGAAGTACATTTGCAAAGGGGGGGAGGGGGCAATAGAGACTTTTGCCACTACACCTTTCCCAGCAACGGAAGAAGAAACAAGAAACCTGTTGCCAGTACCAGAGTTCCACACCTTCTCAGCGAAAGAAAAAGGCGTGACTCTGAAGAAGGAAAAGATCAAACTATCTATCCCAGGACCTATCAAGCTTGCTCGAGGAAATGCCACATGACTTGACTTCACCCACCAAATCAGAAAAATGTTTTGCCTCATTGATATTAACCAGTGTGCAAGCTGTGGGCAGAGCTAAATGACTGCAAATTGTCAGCTGGGAGCTGATCCAGCTGGCTAACGACACCAAGCAAAGGTTCAATGTCATAAAGGTGGAAATGTGCGCCTTGATGCTGATGACAATGCAGAACCGATATATCCTCGATATGCTGAACTCAATGGAGGGAGTCGTGTGCAAAAAGATAGGGGACTTATGTTTCACATTTGTGCCCCCTGAAGATATAATCGAAGCGGTGCACAACCTGGGAGTGTGCATGAATAAAGAAGCTAAAATACAAGATGTCTGGTTCGATCTGTTTTTTTTCTTGGGCTTCATCATGGCTGAGGGGCGATCGTGAAGATGCTAGTTCTTGTCATCGTTTTTATTTTGGTAATTTTATGCACGTGTCAGGTAGGACTCCGATGTGGTGCCAAAGCAGTGTCCAGTAGCGCAATGATGATGGTTTCAATTGGGAGAGGCACCCAAAGCACTTCGCGGTTCCATAGAGAACAGTACCCAAACAGACGACCCAAATAAGGCCTGCATGGTAGAGATCCATATCCCCTTAGATCTCTGTGGCACAGTTACCACACCCCCACCGACGCCGAAAACTACACAGAGCGCTGGGTAGATTTAGAAGGGGATGAGGATTGTATTTACATGACATGTACCCCAGAGGAATATGCCCAATCTGGAGCAAGTTTACGAGGTGTTTGTAGAGCATGGGCTCCAAAGGGGTCACCACCATACATGGAATAGACATGAAGAATAGGGTGCAGAGGGAGGAATCAAAGCATATACTTGAATTTAGTTGCCACCGACACTGCGGGGGAGTTCATTAATTTATGATTAATAAAAGGGGGACTGTTGGGAATGAGAGAGGGTCTTCCCACCCCCCTAGGCGATACCAAACAAGAACTAAACACTAATGGAGAACATCCAGGGAGCAGGGGGGGGGGCACAATCACCTTAGTACGGGTATTATAAGCGATATGAAAGGTGCAGGTGTGAATGCCATCTTGGCAAGCGACATCCATCTTAGAAGTTAGGCGCAAGCGCAGTGAACAGAACCTTGTGATAGGCCCCTTGCATGGCCGCAAACACCATCCCCATCCTAGCCAGGTCTCATGAATCCACCACCTCCTCAATTGCTCAGAGAGTTACTGGCCCTCAAGCCCTGGGAAGAATGTGCCCTGCATGGTCATGAGAAGGGACCAGAGCGCCTCTTGGCAGTACCATCCCACAAAGCAGATAGCAAGGCCCTCCTAACCCCAACAATCCCCAAATGAGAAATACAGCCTTGCCATGCTTTCATCCCATGAGCCCGCATGCCACAGCACTATCCAAACATAGACCAAAGACCATAAACCTTTTACACCCCTTGATCGATTACTGAAATCAGAAGGCAAGGCTATCGCACCTTCAGCAATGGGTCACGTGATTTGTGCAGCGAGGTGCAGGGTGGCATCAGAATTATAGCTCAAAACCAAAGTGGAGGACCTTTGGAGTTGCTCATCTGTCTTCGAACAAGTGAAGTGCATGTGAGTTAGTGTGACCTCGTTTCTCCCCTGAGCTCATCCCTGGATCTGCCAGGTGCATTGTTACAATCTTAAGAATAACATTGTGCGTTAGAGTAGCTAATTAATCGTTAGGTCAGCTCATCACAGATGACGAGCCCAGCAGCACACATGTGAACAGATATGGACAGATGAAGATAGACCAATGGCCTGGCATCCCATGAGGAGCAGGCCCTACATATATAGGCTTCCGCCAATCCGTATTGTAGAATTGCACTGAATAGTATGACGTCATTATTTGTATTTGTATTTATTGAGTTTTATATAGCGCTTTTAACCAAAGCGCTTTACAAATAACAATATGCAGTACATAAAATAAGCAATAAGTCAATGTTTAGAATCAAGTAGCAAAGAACAATATGCAGAAACAATTTACAAAGAACAGTCGGTAATACATAAATGAAGCAGTGTGGATTGATGTTCAGAATCAGCCATTAACAGTCAGGCAGGTGACTGAAGTAGGTGCATTTTTAAAGAGCGGAATGAGGAATAGGAAGTAATGGAGCGGAGCGAGAGAGGGAGAAGGTTCCAGTGAAGAGGAGCAAGAAGTTGGAAGGATCGAAAACGGGATTGTGCACAAGGGGCACGCGGTACAGTAAGTCGGAAGTGATCAGCAGAGCGGAGAGAACGATAGGGAGAATAGAAGGAGAGGAGGGGTGCAATATAGGAGGGGGGCGAGACCATAGAGAGATTTGAAGACAATACAAAGGAAGTTGTACTTGAGTTGAGAGTGAAAGAGCCATCCCAGTGAGGTAAGGGATGAAGAGATAGAATCCCGATTGGAGAGAAGACAGAGAATGGATGGAAGAATGGTAGATTGATTTAAGAGGAGCTAGAAGTGAGGAAGGAAGGCCAAAGAGAAGAGAACAGAGCAATAGAAAAGTCGAGAGACGATCAAGGAAGATACTAGAAGTTTTGTGGCGTGGAATGTAAGGAAAGGGCGAATTTTGCGTATGTTATACAGATGGAAATGACAGGCCCGGGAAGTAAGAGAGATGTGGTGAGCAAAGGAGAGATTATTGTCAAAGTGGAGACCAAGATTGCGAGCGGAGGGTGAGATAGGGAGGAAAGAAATTGGAAGGAGAGGGAGGACATTAGCGGGGAAAAAAATAGAACTTCTGTCTTCCCCGCTTTCAGGGTAACAAAGTGGGAGGTCATCCAGGATTTGATGGCGGTGAGGCAGGATGAGTTTGTGATGGATGCCGGGGTGAAGGATGAGAAAGAGAAAAAGCTGTGTGTGCCCGAGCCAACGGACCTCATAATGCTCCATGGCAGCAGAGTTTTTTGTAGAAATAAATTCTTGTTATCCTTGCAAGAGTGTCTTGGTCATTTTTCCCTAGCGGGCTGTATTTATTGTGGTGTCAGCGTGCCTTCAGGAGTTCCTCACAGGAACATAAGTCTTTATCCCCAGAGGGGAATCTCTCCTGGTGATGTCCCACTAGCCTCGACCCCTAGGGAGGGTTTTGTGGAGCAGGCTCACCTCAATAGCCTCACAGCGATTCCTCACAGATATCCTGTATTTCACGCCAGCTTTTTAACATCTATATAAAGTAACAGCATGATCTCTTAGTTGACCTTGGTGTCACGTTCCAGAATTACACAGACATATTTTACAATTAAAGGGTCACTTTGATGACAATGCTGCAATGCTGCTTTTATTCAATCTTCTTTTCAGAAATTTCAAAATGAATGTTGTCTTAACTGGTAAGGCCTTAATCAAAACTGAAATATGGTTAATTCCTCCTTCCCACGCAGATTGGACAGAGCTACCTGGGTTTGTAGATCTTTCCCGGTCAAATTGCTCTATTCAAGTACATGACCAGGCAAAAATCACTGGGAACGATCCTGAACTCCTCAATGTCTATGGCACTACATATCATTAGTCTTATAAGTTCTACTCATTTTCAGCTAATCTTAAAACAACTATGACCTCTGGTATCTGAATCAGCTTGCGTTATCTTACCAAGGGCTATTGCCGCGTCCAACTTAGATTAGATGAGCCTGTATACAAAAAATTACAGTAATCTTCTTCAAGGTTTACAGATTTGCTGCTTGCATTGTGACAATAATGGTAAACAAAATCATGTTATCCTTGTTTTGAAAAAGCTACACTGGCTCCCCATTAACGCCAGAGTTAAATTCAAGTTCTTGGCAATGATGGTACCGCCCCTCTATACAGGAGTCAGTAGTTTGCCTGGTACATTTCTACCAGACCTCTCCGCTCCTCGCCAGGTGCCTTAGTTCTGTGGCCTTTGGTAGATCTTGTACGGTCATTGGTATTAAGCTATGGAATAACCTCCCTTGGGGTATTCAGGAAATCCCTATTCTTTTGTAGTTTAGACTCAAACCCTTATTGTTTGACTCCAGCTGGTAGTTCTTTGGGATATATGGCCCCACTAAGTTTCCATTCCTGATTGTTCGCATGAGCACTGAGAAACCTCTTTGGTAGTAGGGCCCAATGTTCCCTCTAAGCTGTGCGCATGTGGGCTTACCCAGCTTCCTTCTGGGTGCCGTTCAGAAGACTTTTTGCAGCGCAAACAGACAATTCCCACCTATTCAAATAAGATTTAATAAGGCACAAGCCACAGCAGGTACCTAATATTTGCTTTCTCTCAAAATGAAGCTAAATTGTACTATTC
The DNA here is from genome assembly GCF_040938575.1 of Ambystoma mexicanum. Taxonomy (NCBI): domain Eukaryota; kingdom Metazoa; phylum Chordata; class Amphibia; order Caudata; family Ambystomatidae; genus Ambystoma; species Ambystoma mexicanum. Next base: position 538,879,623 of record NC_090924.1, on the reverse strand, counting down.
TTGATATTCTGGTGTAACCTATTGACAATGCCCTACTATGTAAGCTTGACCTTAAAAACCTAACCCCTCCAGAATCCTATTCTTGACTCTACCACACTTATACCGTATGACAGCAACTCCGCCCCAGGCCACATGCAGATATTACCAGACAACCTTGACTCTGCCTACCTTAGCTCAACAAAAGGTTACCAGACTTAGATACAAGTCTTGGTTTATGTTAAAATATGAATGACGTTCAAGCACAAGAATTTCTGTTACTCATGGTGCCTTAGCAAAAGCATTACCCACATTATGTAACCCTCGGCTCAAATATCGTGTACTGACGAAGTAAGCAGGCTACTAGGATATTTAACCTCATCCCATACTTCCTATTCTTTGTACATATGTCACACAAGCACTTTGAAGAGCCCCCCTTGCAAGTTAACTCAGTATAAAACTCAAATATTAAATTTGCCCTCTAAGGATTTTGAGTAGGCAAATATCATGCTCAGCGCCTCCTACTTAAGCATTGCTAACATTACCCTATGAGTGGAGAGCCACATTGCAATATCATTACTTGGCCTGTAAGGGATAATTGGTAAGGACTCTGCCTGGCATTATTCATATATAAAATTAGGGCAACAATATTCAGATAACTAGAATGCTTTTCACACAGTGCCATGGGGGATAGACCTTAACAAATTATATGTTAACTCGCTCCTATATAAAAATGGTTTTGATTGAGCACTTGTCGACACCTAATCAACAATTGAAAGGTGGGGTATGTTGCAAACCATCTTGTATGCACTTCATAGTAATTGTGCACATGCAGATGTATGACATTTTCTTAAACTGCACATAATATCATCATGAGGCTTTAAATTGGATTTGCTTGCAAAGTATTGTGGGTATGCAAATATCCCAGTTAGAGTTTTACTTCTACAATCTCTCACTTTTTACAGCGCCCAGTCAACTAAAATTGGAGGCTCGCACCAGAGCTTGCGAGTGGAATGGCTGGAAGGGAACAGGAGAAACACTCCTTCGGAGTGAAGAACAAATCAGCAACTTTCAGAAAAACAAATCAGATGTTTTGACAGTACAGTATAGTGAAGGAAATGTTTGTTTACTAAGGGATAGGAAACTATAGTAATAACCTAGGCAACGGCACCTTCTATTTCCTTCTATGCTCAGTTGCTGAGGACGTTTCAATATATTCAAGGGTTTGCATTTATTGCTTCTAGCATCCGCATTCATCTTGTCCAACTGATAACAGTGAATTTCAGAAGAAGGATCCCTAGTTAAAGAAGAAGGTACTCAATATGTTGTAACTATGAGCATTGCTGCCATTGACTTTAAGGGCACATATATGTGATTTTCTTCAACGGAGCGCCAGAAGAAACTTTGCTGATTTTTGTCTAGGCTGTAGTGATCAAGGGTGGGCAAAACCATAGGCTGTATTATGTGCCCTGTAATTTCACTTCCTATGTCAGGGTTACAATCAGGGCTCTGATACGATTTTACTCCATACTTGGAATTAAAAGATTTTTAAGGGAGTAAGAAGGTAATTGGCTTTGCCAGGAGGTATATTTCATGATTATTAAAATATGTTCTTTCCCCTTAAAATTCCTCTTCAGATCGGGCAGTAATATTATTCGAGTTCCTACCAATGGCACTGCTCTGCTGATCACTGATTCGAAAAGAGATCAGTGGAACTTTGTGGGAATAAGCAAGGGGTAGATTGCTATATGTTCATGGTTTCCTGTTTTTGTTGGGTACATTGCCCTGTTTTAGTAAAATAGTATATGCCTCCTAGCCATAAGGCTGGTTTGGAGTAAATGTCACAACTCACAGAACAACATAATGTGGATAGTAAGCAGAGGCCCAGGAATTCATATCATCATATTCTGTGGTGCAGTTATTCTGATGTAATTATCATCCTTTCATAAATTATGAGAGCCATTTTCTCCTGGCCCTTGAAGTGGCACATGAACTCATATTGGCATGTTTTCTGACACATTCCTTTCAGTTACAACTATTCAATTTGCAAACATTGCATACTGTCCATTTTTTAACAACCACATCAGTGGTTAGTGATAATTGTTTTTTGTAATAAACATGAGTTTTTTCCCAATGGCATTAAACACTTTCTGCATTGTCTCAGAGCAGTGTTGATAAACAAATAGCCACAACTAAACCTGCTGTTTAACCTGCTATTTATCCTGAGCATGCAAAGCTTTTTTTGTGCATACTCGTTTTTCTCTCTGCGCAGGAGTACTTTTGGTAGGTGCTAGGGCATATCTTGAAGTCTTGGACTGGTTGATGAGCTCTCCTTATAAATCACATATAGAATATTTGATTTTTTTAACCTATATGTTTAGAAAAAGAGTTGTAGGATGATCCTTTTACACTGATTTCTATAGAATTGTGGTGGTTGGGAAGGGGACATTTCCTTCCAAACTCTTCGGAGATGGTATCTCACTAACTACACATGCTCACAAAGTGGCTTACATCGTTATTCAGTTGCGCACATGGACAATAATGTGCGCACGAAGGCTAATCATTTCCGCACTCAGGGAAACAAAATGGAGTTGTTCTCAGGCTTCTACCCACTCTGTAATACTTACCCTGAACTTCATTCCAGAACCATCATCACCCACCGCATACTTGGTGCCCACTTCTACATGCTGCCTAGGATTTCCGTTCCTCCCAGCATTCTCCCACTCTCACTGCCCACTGACTTCTCGTTCCTTTTGCAGCATCTTGGTAGTGGTGCCCTTTGTTTGGGCTATCATCTCTGGCAGCAAACTTCACTGTGCGCAGGGCATTTTGGGCATGCAGTTTAGGGGGGTTGCCAGCATTTGGGCTATGGGGCTGGTCTGTGGCTTGGCCAGTCAATGGATTGACACTGAGGTCGAGTTGGAGCTTGTACCTGGTCCCGGGCCTCCCCTGGCTCTACTGAGAGAACAATATAGCTGGAGACTAAAACATGATGAAAAGTCTCGATTTCTATTAGACAAAAAAAACGGAATGGGAATGAAGTTCGTAACACTGGGCTAGCACTGGCAAAAAAGACTAATCAACATGAAATGGGAAAGGATACTATGGCCATCAAAAGCCATATGGAGAGAGACATGAGTAAATGGGTTATGCAGTAAGAGATATAAAAAGGATGGACAGAGACGAGGGGAAACGATTTCAACATACAATATGGCACTTTCCTAAAGGAGAGTACCCCTCAGACCACATGCATCTTGGACGGACACAGTTAATATGTTTGATTAGCACTAAACTCTTGCTTCTAGTGGAGCTCTAATGGTCTTCCTATCTTAAATATGGAAATTAGTACTGTACTATCCAGTTTGCATTGCGCTTGATGTTTGGATGTGCTATGTATGGAAAAATCAATAAAAGTGAAAGAACAGGCCCATGTAACGATTCTGCCTATATTTACTATGGCAGAATAACAGAAAGGGATTATGAGGCTTTTACATACTTGGCAATGATTTTCCACCAGAACTTCCAATAACCGTATTTTTGTTGGAAGAGAAAAAAAAACAGACAGTGCTTGATGACTTTGCGACTTTGCCCCTCTCTGTTGACCCCCCTCATCTTCAAAACCAGCCATGCTGGGACAATATCAGTCAGGCACAGTAGTAATATTGCGGGGTGGGAAATACAATTGTGCCCAAATACGCTATAAGCGAGTGGAGTGGAGGAAGCCAAAAAGACAATTAAGGAGGGTTGAGGGAGGATGCTAAAAACAGAGAATTAAGTTGATCCTTTGGCACACATACCTACACAAACGTCACCAAGCTGCCCCGGGTTCAAATTGACATCCTTGAGGACAGCAGCCATGACAGCAGACAGGAGCTCATCTGGGGTAGTATCCTGCAATAAAACAATACAAAACCTCAACACAAATGCAGCTAAAAGTGATCTACGATTTTAGCTTTTTCTGTGTGCGCTGATGCCAATGGGTTACTCCTTATTCGGCCCTCCCAATGTTTTGGGCTCCCCATCCATGATAATTCATCACAACTGACTATGCTGGCTAGTGTAAGGGTGTCCCCAATCACGCTCACACCAGAATAAAAAAACACACCTATAGGGGAATAAGGCCAAAGCGATAACAAGTTTAATCTTACAAAATGAGGATGGTAGCAAAGGACTCTGCTGCCTGAACGGTCTTCTCCAGTCCCTGTTCCGTTCCTTCCTGCAAAGTGGTGCCAGGCAGGGGTTTACATAATCCTTTCTTGCTGTAGTGGCGTCACTGGATATGGATCATAGCTTCATCCCAAACTGTCCTCCTTCCATCAGAGGGATGCTCCAAAGTCTTCTTTTCTTCATTGACAGCCGTTTTTTGTCAGAGTATGCTGCTCTACATGTTGCTACCTTATTCAGAAACACACTGCAGCCCTGCAGACTTTTACAAACCTTGAGGCCTAGCCCCAGGAAAAAGTAAACATTCTAATAAACAATTTTCATTCATTCTATCCATTTTTCACTCATCCTACTAATGTTATCTGGGCCCTGTAGGTTCCCCCCGCCCCACACTTAATACTTATAATCTGTTCCATTCTGCATTTTGTCACACAGAACATGTAAATCCTATTTTTAGCCTGCATGGACCTTTGACGGACAGTAGACAGCTTGTGAGTGACTTTGTGCTACCAGTGCTTGGTGATAGTGATGAAACACTGCATGAGTGCCTGTGCTCCATTTTTTAGAATCCCAGAGGCCGCATTTCTTCTGTGACGGAGCTCAAATCCTCTGTAGCACTTAAGATTTTACAATGCCTAGGATCTGACATTTCAAATCTATCCAGCTAAATGTTAATTGTGCCTTATATTTAAACAATAACTACCTTCTTCAGTGCCTGCCCATGTCTGTGTATGTGACTACATTTGCATGAGAGCCTTCCTAGTGCCCCTCCTCCCCCCTAGTTCAATATAGCACCTAAAAGAGGTCTTGCCTAATTTTACAGCGCTTAGGGGTGCAGGAGGACCCTGGTACTTCCCAACACTACGGATAATGGGAGTTGAAGTACAAAATATCTAGCGAGACAGATAAGGAGTATCCAATACGTCTCGATTCCGATTTCTATGCTAGGTTTTCGCATTACATTAGATTTCTACTGCTCTTGTACGAGGACCTACAAGTCCAACCGTCACCCAACTCCTTCTTAGAGTAGTAAACCTTGGAATCAATGAATAAAAAGGAGACCAGAATAGACAAGTCCACTGACGGGATCTCACCCTTGTCTGCTTTGATAATATCAAACACCACCAAAACTGTATCGCCTGAAATATCCACCTCGTTGTGTAGTAATACGTCAGTTTGCTCCTTGGTCTGCGTTTCGTGATTTTAAATTCTCATTGCTTAACTTTACTTGTTTTAACACTTTATTTGAGGGCAACCTCTACTCGAGGACCAATGGGTGACACTATGCACCAACATAGATGTGAACTTTGAGGTCTATGAGCTATGCAGTGTATCGGTCAATGGAACGAGGACAACCAATACCCTCATCTACTGCAGGCCTGTGTCCTTTGATATTTAGGTGATCTAGAGCTCCAAAGTGGCTGAATCACCCACCATGTCCACATGTCTCGCATACTGTCACTTGCTACAGAATGTTCAGCTTATGATGCCTCCTTTACAAGCTGTGCATTACAGGTTAGGTTAGAAGTGCAACCCAAATGTAAGAAATGTGCACAACATGAAACTGAGTACAGCAACATTTATGAAAAATATTGCAAATCACAATTTAAGGCTACACCCCATAGACACTAAAGAATATAGAATGGTAAACTGTGGCATTGCTCGGACGTGAACCTTTACTTCGCTCTATGGGAAGCTACTCATTTCAAGAAATTCAGGGCTGGGACCAAGCAATCCAACATCTTCCTAACACTGGCAAAAGGAGTGAGACAAACCTATAAATTCAACCCCTTCCATAACGATACAAGCCTTGGGGGAGAATGTTCATTGCTCTTAGAGACACGCGCACCAAAGCAGTCCCTTTACCAAGCTACAGGACAAGAGAACTGGTCTGATACCCACCAAAACTGCTCACTTAGTTATTGAAGTTAGCCTTCTGACCTCTAGCAGATTCCTTGTTAGATGGGATAACACCTACATCAGTTTAGAAGTGCTTCATAGCCTTACCAGGGAGACACACTGTAAGGAACACAGACAGGATGCCCTTGCTAACTGGGAAACACTACTAGCTCAACTCATGAAAGCACTTTCAGCCTGACCAGGATTCTGTCTGGATCACGCTCTAAGCAGATGTACCTTTGGATCCGTGAATCGTGGTGACGTTCCCCAGTCCTCTTCAGACATTCAGCCGCCCTCCCTCCCCCATTGTCCAAATTAGACTTCCCAATCACTGTCTTTTCTGCCCACCCTCGCATCAGTTGCCCTAACTTCATCTATTGTGACTAATCCCGAGAGGTCGTCACTTCTCCACGAGGGGGTAGCCCTTTCCCATGAGGCCGGGGTGGTAGGCCGCCACCCGATAGTCCCCCTGGGGGGTGGTACTCAGCGGGACAATCTCATGGGAAGAGACCTCTACTATGGGGACAAAGGAGAACATCTGTGGACAACATGGTATGACAATCCTCCACACACACCCTATACATCTTCCAATCCCATAGAACCCAACACCATATCCCATATTTGCATATATGTCCATAAGTCCCAAAACCTAGTAACTACTGAGACGAGGAAGAGCAGGGACTACCTTAGGGAGACATACTTAACAAGTAATGGGACGAGGAGAAGATGCTGAACAAGGAAGAGTACAGAGGATAGCACAGGGGCAACGTGCTGGTCTTAGAAGCAAAACCACAAAGAGCAACAGGGGTTCAAATCCCGGATCCGTGCTTAGAAACCGAACTCGGGTATGGTATTAGGTGTGTTATAAAAAAAACAATTAAATAAGTAATTGTGAGAACTTCAATGAACAGTCTAGTCTTCTATGGCTTTCGATAAAAATGAAAGAAGGACTTATATCAAACCGGCTGTCAAGCCAGCCCCCGAGCAACAGCAGGTGTGGAAGCTGTGAAGCATGGGAGCAGAGAGACAGCAGAGACCAGAGAGCAGAAGAAGCAGGCGAGTTGAAGAAGGCAGCTCTCCAGGACGGGACGTCGGTCGGTCCTTTGACTGAGGCCAGGCAAAGGTAAAGGCTCTGTAAGAAGGTGGACCACGGGGTCCCGGAGCCATGCGTACATTGCCAGCAGTCATGAGTCACACAAGCAGACGCAAGAAGCTGACGACTGCGGAGGAGGAACGGACGTCCAACTCCAGTCCCCAGAAGAACCACTGCCTTGTGCAGGAGTCACTCAGGGTGACAGTCGACTGGCTGGGATGGAGGGAGGATAACGGGGCCTAATCCATACACTGCCAGGGTTGTGAGGCCTAGGAACAGGCCAAGAAAGGACTTGGGCACAACGAGAAGCTGTGAAAGTTACCACACAATCCCAGAGAGGGGGCAAACAGGGTCTGGGGCCCTGAAGAGAGAATTGTGAAGATTGGAGGGAATCTCCCTCTAGCTGGTGGTCGAACACCGACGACCAGGGAAGGGTTGAGCACCCAGGAACAAGAGAACACCATGAGTCATCTTCCTCGTGACAGTACTTGGCAGAAAAGGGTTCCAAGTACCCAAATACAAAGAAGAAGAATCTGGGACCCGCACCCAGAAAAGAAGATCCTTATAAGTCATCTTCTTCATGGCAGTACCTGGCAGGAAAGGCAACCAGGTCTGCCAAATCAGAGCACCAGACAAATACGGGTCTGGGACCCAACCCACAAGAGTAGTACAAAACATCTTCCTCGTGGCAGTACTTGGTGGGGGAGTGAACCAAGACTGCCCAAGTTTCGAGACAGGAAAGAAGCCTGGATCTGGAACCCTCAAAGTGAAAGCCTGAAATTGTGAAAGCAAAGTGAAAGAGAGGTCAGGGGAAAGGAGTCATTCCCCCTGGTGATGTTGAATTGTGCAAGCAAGTGAAAAAGATCCCAGGAGAAGGGGGTTATTCTTTTGGTAACCAGAGCTGAAAAGACTTTGATACAAAGTGTTAAATGATAAGCAGTGTGTCTGGCAGAGAAACGTGTTTGAACTTTTTCTTTTGTTTTGGAGGACAATTTTGACCCAGGGAAGGGAGTAATTCCCCTAAGAAGAAACCAACACCTGGAAGTGAACTTTTATTTCCAGTCCAGAAGAAGGTAATCATTCATCTCAGCCAAGAAGATCTACTTTATCTCTAGTTTAGTTTTAAGTCTAAGGGACGGAAGTAGGGTTTTTGACACAGGATGTTGGACTACTGATTTACACAGACATTCTGAAAGAACCCTTAGTGTTTTAGTTGAGGCAGGGAAAACCCTCTTAGGAGGTAGGGAAAGTTAGGATTTCTCTTTATTTTCTTGACTAATAAAAAGTCTTCAGCAATCACCATGCCACCTGTGCGTCAGTCGCCTCCTTCTGCACCCTTACACTATCCATCTGGGGCCGTACCTGTCTCTCCCAACATCGGCTTACTTTAAATGAATTATTGCCGCATCCTTCAGGATCCACCTAGGAGTTAAACCAGCGAACACACTGGTGGATTGCACCATTTACAACTTCTCCGATATTCCACCTTCAGCATTAACACCAAAACATATGGTTTCTCAGGTTTTCAAAGAAAGCCCAGCAGCCAGTCACCTCATATTTTCTGTTAAGCACATGAACTTCCGTTTTAAATAAAAGAACGTGCATGCAAGTTCTAAACAAGAATGCATAGTAGATAGTCACTAGCCCGGTACAAGATACTGACTTTTCATGAAACAATTGATAGCGAGGCAGGCTATAGTTATCATAGGTCACAGACCAATTAGCTTGAAATAGCTTTGGATTGAGCATTGTTACTGTGTTATTTCACATTGTTTCTGGGAGCAGGAATGTACAACACATTATCTAAAATGCAATGCAACTTTTTGTTTTAAGAAATCAAGTGAAGTGTACCAACTGGTTGCTTGGCTACCCTCAGTCTCACTGGGTACCAGGCTCTTTCTGGATCAGTCACCCTTGCACTGCCTCTGGGCCTACCATGTACCTAGGGGCTGTAACTGCAACCCTACATTCCCTTGTTCTCCTTACACTACACAGAGCCGCTCTGCCCTAGCTGCACTTACTCAGAGCATTGCTGCCCTGTTTTCCACTCCCTTCTCCCTTGCACTCCCCCCTTTCCCTTGCACTTCTCGTTCTTGCACGATCTGAAGGCCTAGTAAAATCGTTTGTCTTGTCCTCCCTCTGTCTTCCCTCCCTTGTAGCACCTAGAAACACTTGTGTACATGTATGGCTTATCATATCATATCAAGACAAGGGACTGATTTCTTGGAATGGGGGCAATGTATATGGAGCATTCCCAAAGGCAAGCTTTCACAGAGTAACTGGAAATGGTTCCTCTATTGGTCCGCCTTAAGGGCACTTACACTTGATGATACGCTATTAAGTGCACAGAAGCTGGCAATGACAACTATGCACCTATTGCTGTACGACAGTGTCATTTCATAAATGCTCCTCAGGAAATTTGGCTCTGCATTAAGTCAATCATTTTGTCATTCATTCAGGTGTTTGAATCCATCGAGCACAATCAAGAAAGTGTTTTAGAGTGTCAATACTGGAATATATATAGGCAAAGGCAGCATGAACACTTTTCCCCTGTGCTATGATGGCATATATTGTGGGCACCGTCATGGAAGTGTGTTTCACACGGCCAGGCTGGCATGTATTGTGGGCAGAGTAATCAAGGACATGCACTTTTACAGTTGTAGTGCTGGCGAATATTGTGGGCACCATTATGAAAGCATTTTACAGAGGCAATTGTGGGATATATAATGAGCGTAGTGTGAGGGATCAGTAATGCGAGGCAGAAAACTGCTTGTAGTTTTCATTTTATAACAACAAAACAAACAACATAAATGAAGGATTACCAAATACCAAATGTCTTGGATGACCTCTACTTGTTCTGGGTAGATCTTGTTCCCCAAGAATGTCCAAAGTCAATTTCTTCCAAGGACAAATAAAGTCTTAAATCAGTTCTTGAAAAGTTCCAAAGAAACAAAAGTTCAATCAAACCAAAAATACACTGGTAGCAGTTCCTTCTTGGTTTGTTGAAAAGTTCCCTTCCCAAGTTCCACAAAGAAAACAGCACCATTGGTAATCCTGGGCAACTTCCTTCAAGGATGGAATGGATGAAGTTCAAAACAAAAGTACCACTTCTGCTTTAACAATACTTCTTTATCTTCTGCATTATCCTTTATAAAACTTGTTAAAATGCTTCTTTTAAGGATGCTTTCTCCTTGGCATCTCCTTTCTGCCAATGATACTGTGAAAGCATGCTCCTTTGCCTCACAGTCTGCTACTACTTCAACTACTTCCAAATACAAATGTTCTCTGACAAAATTATAGACAACCACAGCTCTACTGCTTCTGCTACAACACAATACTTTGTGAAACTATATAGGCAACTTAGACAAGATTCTTTGACCTCTACAGGTAGGCATGGCACTCTGCTCTCCTGTATCATAAGAAAGGGCAACTTTGTTGCATGTTCTGTCTTACAGCTACCACAAAAATCTGTATTGGCTTCTAGACTGCTTCTCTCTCTCAGCTTCAACAGTCTCAGCTTCACAGGTTCTTGTTTAGCTCCTTCAACAAGCACCCAGCTCCCTTACCCAGCCTTATACATACCTTCTGGCTTTCAGTACTTACCCCAAAGCTGCATTGCCCCTCTTCCAGCCTTGCATAACCTGGTCACCCTTGGATCAGAGGACTCAGTTTATATCAGCTTCAACAACTTCAAAGCATCAGTGTTCCGGTCTTAATTGGGCTGGTTTCACCTTAGAAAGGATCTGCCTACTGGCTTAGTAATGCTTGTTCTTTTCATGTCTTCAGGGACTTCGACAGCTACTTGATAATTGTTCTGAATGTTACAAGAGATCAGTTTTACTTTATAAACAAATGTAGGTACACGCTATCTCGCTTTGATGTTAAACTGCCACTTGCAGACTTGCATTCCCTTTTGTTCGTTAAGCGTTTTGTATTAACATGTATCGGAAAACAATTTCATACACGCATCCTCTCTTTGATGTTGATCAGTCTTAACACTTGGGAAAGTCAGCTTCTACTTCTTTAAATGCTACCAGTAATGTTCTCCCTCTTAATAGGAGACACGCAACCACACCGGTAATAGTTCAAATGCAAAAAAGGGAACTTTTTTTTACCTACGCAAGCACTTTAACTTGTGCGAATAAGCATGAGATACAATTTCTCTTGTAATAATTGACTTCCCATGACCATTAACAACTTTACTCACTACTACTTACAAGCAAGCATCAATTCAGTTGGTTAACAGTTACCGGCAAGGAGTTTCGTGTGCTTTGGCGTACGAAGCTTCATTCACCGACACTAAAGCCACAGCGATTGCGGGCTGCTTCCACTTCCCGACTTTCTTTCTTATGCTACTACTGCTACAGGCAATCTTGGGACCCACACCGATCTGCGGGCTGGGTGTCTCGGATCCGGCATCAACAATGGAGAGTCTTCCTTTCTCCAGCTTTCCTCAGCTTGCTTATGCACACAGAGCCTTGGGTGGATGTACGACTTAATCTCTGCATTCACAGCAATCAGGCAGACCTGGAAAGACTGCGAGTTTCTCCCAGTCTCTTCTAATGCTGCCACAGCCAAACAGGGTTTATGAGCACAGGACCAACTCAGAGCCTGCAGGTCGAATCTGCTCTTCTTTTGCTCAGAGGTCCCTTTTGTGGTCACACTTCCTAGTGAACTGCCAGCCTTGTGCTCGGCTTCTTCTTCTGAACTTCCAGCTCCTGTTCCAGCTTCTTTCTATTGCCTCTTCCTACTGCAGCCTTTTCATGCCTCTCAGTTGAGGCAATTGCTTCAGGTGCAGGCCTGTAAGAGTTAATTGCCTGGCCCTGCCAAAGGCTGTAAGGCCTGCCTTTCTGTCCTTCAACTCCACATGCCTCCTCAGCCCTCTTCTTCATCACAGTCCCTGAGAGATTCTGGGACACATAGTTCTTTTTAAGAAAATTCAGTTTTCCTACTTCTTCATTATTGTTAACAAGGATTTTACTTACCCTGATATTGTTGGAAGAGGGATTGTTGGGTTTAATCTTTTTTAAAGACAGATGGGACACAAATGGCCACATTTTCGTCATTCCTTTTGGTGCACCTTTGATATTGAGGAGGAAATGTATAGATTTAAACTTTTTAATCCTAGGTTTAACCATAGGCGGAAATTAATCTGAACCGCAACAGGCTATAACCGTTTTAACAGTATCCAAGGAAAAATGCCATACCTCATCCTGCAAAATATCCCCATTACCCTGGGTCTTGTATAGACCCAGGTGATCCTCCTGCAGTACGCCACCCCCAGAATTGGGATCAGGAAGCGTCTGCCCTCTCCTGACCACCTGGGAGGAGACTCTGGGCAGGGTTTTGGTGGGGGATCCACAGGATTCTCCACAATAGGTATTCAAAAACAACGTACAATAGTCCTCTGCCGTACAGTTGGTGACCTGGTAGCACTCTGCTGGATTATTTCAATTCTTGTCCTCGTATGCTTTTTGATACCCATGTATCCAGTTGCGCTCTGCTACCTCAGATGAAAGATGAGTGGATGCTCATTGAAAAAAGGGTACCTCTCACAGTACTTGTGATTCATAAAAAAATATTTTGGGGGGGGTCACTGGCAATTGAAATATGACAGAATCCCATCTGGCACGTCTGAGATATAAAGGAGAAGGGAATAATGTTGCTGCGAGGGGATGAGCACTCAAGGAAAGAAAGCATTCCAGCCATCTAGATTGTAAAGAGGCGCTTCTCCAAACCGAAGCCTGCAAGTGGATGGGGACAGCTCCTGTACTAACTTGTAGAGTGTAGAGACGAGCTGGGGAATTCACACATTTTTAAATACGTTGTTAAGTGGTCGGTTCTTGTGGGAATCCTGGACGTAAGGCCATGGTACTGAAACGTTAAGTGGAAATCATTCCCAACCTTTGCAACAAATTGCTCTACGGAGACGAGCATCCCATCTGGGAACCACCAGACATATATTATGTCTAAACGGGACATTGACTTCTTGAGTGACCCATCACATTGTTGGGAAGGGGGCAGCCCCATCCCACCCCCTAGGCACTTTAGAGTCAGACGAGATGCATTTGCAGCCCTATGATGGGCCAGGGGCTAGGGGGGCGGTGAGAGGACCACCTTCCAATACAAAAGGACCCCACTGTAAAATAATCAATCCACGTAGTATAGCGTAGGGCGCAAGCAGCATTGTTATTTTGCGTCAATATTAGTAACCATAGGGGAATGTGCCAATGCATGCACTAGGCGTAAATTGCGAGACGAAGGAAATCTCCAGCCATGCCCGAGCTCCCATGAGGACAGCCCACACACTCACCCGCCACAACGCCTATTCATTGTTCTAACAGTGTTGCAAAGATGTGTTTTTTTACTCAAGAGGAATGTGCCCTACAAGGCTGTGATCATGTGCGTTATCTCACACCGGCCAAGGCATGACCCACCCATCCCAAGGCGACCACGAGTTATAGCCCATATAACTGACTAAAACTTACGATCCTTGAATTCCATGGCACCAGGTGCCCTTTAACTACCAACCCCAAAGTAACAAGTCCTGAAATGTCCAATGAGGACGGTCAGGGCACATTGTTGAAGCGACAATCGTGTGATTTGTATTGCGAGGTGCTGTGAGGGATAAGTTATAGTTCAAAATGAGGGTGGAGACCTTGGGGCCGGTTGGCAAGGAAGGGGATGAAGTGAAATGTGTATGTGAAGGTTAGAGTGCCCCAGAACCTCCTTTGTGCTCGTCTTGAGGCCTGCCAGGTGCACAGTATAGTGATAAAATAGCATTATGTCTGGAGTGTAGTTAATGTGTTCTTTGACTTTCGACGTGAGAAGATGATGATCACCAGAGCACCCATGTAATGGAAGACGGATGGATTGGGCTGAAACCAATGGCCTGGCATCTCTTATGGAGCAGGCGGATCATGTACAGGTGCTCACCAACCAGCCGCGCAGGCTTTTAATATATGTATTGCGTCATGTATGACAATGTTTTTCTTTTTAAGATTCTGCTTTTACTACTTACTGGCAGAGCGGTCTTAGCAGCAGAGTTCTTTGCTGATGCTCTCATCTGCGTGTGAAATTAAAACTTGTTATGCTTACAAGATCAACTTGGGCCTTTCTTCCGTAGCAAGTTGTATTCTCTCTGGTGTGAGTGTTCAGGGACTTGCCTTCAACATGTAGGGCCTATTTCCCTAATGTCCCATAAGCTAAGTTTCGGCGCACATAGGAAAGGCATATTCAGATGCCCGTGCAGCGTCCACAAGGCCTTGACAGTGCAGGAGCAAGGACGCCTGAAGAGAATAAGGGCAAACTGACATTCTCGCAATACGACCGTGTGGGGTAAATTGGGACCTTGTCATCCAATAGGATGCAAAGTGCGCCTGAGCTATTAAAAAATATAATTCCATGTTCGGGGCACCAAGTGCAAACTGGGAAAATGGATGCATCATCTCCCATTTTACCATAGAGGATGTTGGATGCCACGCCAGGCGTCCAAGCAGAATTGCAAAAGTAAATATGCACCCAGTCATATGGGAATGTTCTGAAAAAGGTAAAGAAGTTTGGGGAAGATTCACATTTTGGCAATAGAGTGTACACGCAGGAAGTTGGACCCAAAGGGATACTTCACTATGTGGAGATTGTATATTTCAGATATAATTATCATTTAGGAGTGAAGTGTAATCTCTACTTACAATGGCACCTAAGTATTTTACCAAACAAACTTCCCATTTGCCACCTTCCCACTTGCACTCGCCGATATAAGGTGGCCTCAAGGTCTAATCAGTTAATGATTGAAAACTACCCCGTTCTCGCTTGTGTGAGGGTCGAAGATTAGTTTCAGGGTTTTCAAAATATAGGATTGCGTCACCCGGGTGGAGACATATATAATCTCCCTTTGGCCACCCATTGCCAACCAGCGTTAAATATGCAATTTCCTAATGCTCACTGCCAGAGGCTCGATGGCAAGTGCAAATAGGAGGGCGATTGAGGACGGTCCTCCCTGGTCCCACTGCCTAACGTAAAAGGGTCTGAGCACCTCCCAAGTATGCCGATTCTCGCAATGGGATCAGAATACAGTAATTGTTCACACTGTAAAAAATAAGCAGATATACCAACTCTACATAGTAGCTCAAATAAGAAATCCCAGGACAGAGAATCAAACGCTTTTTCCCTGTCCAATAATGCTGCCACTACTGGGGCTTCTAGGTCAATTTGGGCCATACTTGTAAACAGGCTTTGCAGATCGTTGATCATCTAAGCAGAAACCCCGATTCATACTTGTAGCATTAGCTGGTAAACCAGGATTTTCGCAAAATTCTTGCTATCAGCGATAAGGGTCTGTAGGAGGCACAAGCCGTCAGGTCCTTATCAGGTTTCAGGATTAGTGTAAGGTTTACTCTCGCACGGACTGAGGAATAGAGCCCTCCCTCAGCACTTCCTGCCAGACATTCAGAAGATGGGGAGGGTGGGGGATTGGGGCGGGAGTGAAGTGCACTGAATTCTTTATAGAATTCGACCGTAAAGAACATCTGCACCCGGTGCTTTAGAGGAGGGAAATGTAGAGATAGCATTTAATATATCAGGTGTAGAAATGAGGCGGTTTAATGAGTCCAGAGTATCTCGGCTGAGTTTATGTATAGGTGTAACTGGTGGTTGTTCCCAAAGATTTGGGAACTCCCATCCCCTGCACACTATCTGCAAAAAAAAAGTCTACAAAAAAATAAAGAAATATTTTACATCTTAGAAATAAATATTTTATTATTATGTAATTCTACAATGTAAAATATTTCTTTTTGTTTATTATTTAATTTTTTTGTAGACATTTTTGGAACTGTGCTATTGCCCCTGAAGAAGAGTAAGCTTGAAACGCGTTGGGCCAAACTATGTACAATAAATTATTAATTATTATATAATTTTGCCTGTGAGATAGTCATTTGACTGTACTGTCGTACTGTCTGAACTATTGTCTGAAAATATACTCTAACTTTTAAACAAATTGTTTATTGCTTTATAAACACCAATTACTTTTATAGGTTATTGATCTGTTTTTACAGATAGCAGATAGTGTGCAGGGGACGGGAGTTCCCAAATCTTTGGGAACAACCACTAGTTGTCTCTTTACGTGTCCAACCTAGATGCCAAGGTTGAGATTTTGTCCCCCCGCACCTCAAATTTTCAATAATTTCATCACTAAATTTCCCTCATTTCTATCTACCATAGGTGTGCCCTGTGTTCCCTATATTCTTACTTATATATAGGTGTGTCGTGCAAATATTGCAGTCTGCCCAGGCCTGCCTCCCTAGCAGAGTATAGTTTGCTACAGAAGTTTCAAAATGTTGCAGTAATGCCTTTTGGAGTAGACATGTTCCCCTCCTCGTACATAACCGTTGAAATATCAGATGGCCCATGTTCAGACCATATAATTCGTGCCATGAGACATCCAGGGCACCCCCACCTCCCCGTATCTTTGTGCCTGTAGAGGAGCTGAAATATATTTTACTTCCCGATTCGCAAACGATCGAAATTGCTCTAGTTTTAACTGTTATAGGTTGGAGCAGGTTTGGGTTACCAGAATGCTCCAGGTCAATTTCCAGTGTCCGTATCTCCACTTAGGGGGCGACATAGCCCGTTGGACAGATTTCAGTAGACCATTTTGAATCCTGGTAGAAAGTCCCCAAAGATGGACGTTACATGCCTCCAGCCTGTGGACATTAGAGGAACAGAAACTACATTCGTAGCAAAAAAGGACGCAATAGCCATCTCCATTGCACGCACTCCTGTAGGCCACATCAAGGATAGCTTGGGATTTGAAACACCAGGGCATTCAAGCACCTTGTCCTCAGCCCGCAACGGCGACAGAAGTGGGGAAGTGTCAGATAACGTTCTAGGTAGCAAACTACATTTCGTGGTCCTGTGTAACATCTCTGTGGGGGCAAAAACAGTCTATATTGGAATGCATATCATGTAACAATGAGTCAAATGAATCCTCACGCACTTGCCAATAAAGTGTTCTCCATAGATCCACCAGCCTCAAATCCCGAATGCTTCTACAAACTTCACACGCTGATAAAGACAACGTCCCAAGTGTTGTACTAGATTTATGCAGGTTTACATCCAGGACAATAAAATCTCCAGCCCAAACTATTTGAGGTTCGGTGTACTTATGACATTTCTCAAGCAGGATACTATGGAAACTAGAGGTCATCAATATTAGGTGTATATGTATTAAAGGTCAGTTTCGTATTTGCAAGGGTGCCTGCAACAATTACAAACCAACCATTTGGGTCTCACTAATGGATGTGTACCTTGAATCTAACTGACTTAGGAAAAGCACGAGTACCCGGAGAATGATGTGTAAAAATGTAGGGCCCACATTTTTGCAAAATTTTAATTAGATTGGTCAATCAAGTGTGTTTCTTGAAGTAGCAGAATTTTCACACTTCTTCAGTCCCCTTAGGTTCCAGTTTAAGAGGGTGCAAGTATCTGAAGGAAAAGTCTAGTGGCTCTGCTGTAAAAACTCACTAGCCTGGGACATGGATCCACAATATTAGATAGCGGAGTATATAAGCCCTGTTGAGATGAAAATGGTGATGTGGTTTAAAAAAAAATATTTTAGTAAAAAACAATAAAACAACCTCTACCCAGCCCCAACCTCACTGACAATCCCTAACTCGCAGTGGAAAAAACCCACTCCAAACCAAACCTAGATCAAACCTACTCCTGGGGCACGTGCCTGGGGGCATCATTCAAGCCACACCACATGCACACCCCCAACAGAGGGGAGGAGGGGGCTCACATAATCCAGTAATAAGAAGAATGGGCTGGGCATTGCATTCTTAAACTACTGAGGTACAATTCAAAGACGCAAAGGCTATAATGGATCATCTGACAATGTTTTGTACAAGATGGTGGTTTTACAGCCAGGCAGGTCAGTTCGAATTTCACTCGGTACAATGTAGAAAGTCAAGTGGACAGGAGAGAGGCTAGGAAGGAGTGGACATCAGCTGGATAAGTGAAAAGGGTGTCTTGTAGATAATGCAGAGTTTAGATTGATGCAGCATTGCATACTTTATTCCTTTTTCACGCAGTCTTAGCTTTACAGATGAAAACAATAAGCCGCTTTTTGCGTGGAAGATGTAAAGTCTGGGAAGGAGGCGATCCTAGTCCCTCGATACCTCAGTTCTCCCAGATCACGGGCGTACCTAAGGAGTGGGTTGCGGTCCCCATAATTCAGCAAACGGGCTGTTATAGGGTGAGGATTTTGACCAGGACGGTGGCTCGGTCCAGCAACTTTATGCACCCTCTCTATGAGGAATTGTGAGGAGAACGGGGGTCTTGCAGTACTTTTTACCTCCATATTTCCTGTGAGAGTATTTTTACAGAACTCCCACCACTTTAACATTGTCCCATCTGACCTTGCCTCTAAAGCTTAATTTTTAGTCATGATGCCCTTAAATTCATTGTCAAGTAGGTGGATAATTTGACTTACTTCAGACCAGTATCCTCAAAGACTCAAACTCTATGTTCAACCTCAGAGATACACTCACTCTCTTTCTCTATTCGCTGCTGCATCCGGTCCACCTTGAACACCAGGTTATCTAGCTTTGTGTTGACAGACTCAAACCCAGTCATCATTTGAGACAGTATAGTAGAGAACTCTCAGGGGGCCTCGCAGCGGCTAGATTCAGGGGTCTCAGTAGTGGGGATCATTGCAGCACCCGCCGTCCCGGTGGTGTACTCAGTCAGTGGCATTGCGATGGTGAAGGATTTGGGCTGGGGCGTGGATGGTGCCGGCCTCATCTCAAAAGAAATTCATGCCTGTTTCTTGACTCTCTTAGCCATGGAGGTGATAAGTGAATTGAAGTGTGAATCTCCAGGTGAAGCTGGCATAAACAACTGGATTAGGGTGGAGGAAGCCTGTTCAGGATTGTGCAGCTAAGACACTGGTCCAAGGGTGGGTATGCAAGGCAACTAGGTTTATGAAGGCTACAAGCGCATTCCTCCTCACACCCAACTTGGATAGCAAGAAAAATATAGGGCCCTCTCCGGTATCCAAGGTTAATGTTGCTGCAGATGTCGGCTCTATTATCAGAACGATATGATATGATGTTTTATTTGTATAGCGCTCATACACAAGTGTTTCAGAGCGTGAAATGGACACAGGATGCTGGCGAGATATACACAGGCTTAGGAGTTCCCCCCAGCAGGGCCTGTGTCCCGAACCACTGACCCGTTCTGCCTTTACCAGGCTAATGTCACCTCAGCTGCCTGCCCTCCAGACTGACTATACCCACAGCAGGCACTCAGAGGTGAGACGGCCTCCTAGAGTGTTCTCTTAGGCGGCCGCACCGGGCTCATCAGCAGTCCACAGGGGCGGCTGAGCCTCCGGTGCTTGCTGCGCCCCTGCCAGCTGATGCGCCAATCCACAATCAGGATTGGAGTTTGTCCAACCCTTCAGCAGTATGCGACTTCGGTACAATCCTAGCACAATCTCAGTGTCAGCACGAATGAGCATAGGAACCTTCCCTCTACGCACAGAGCTGTGCTATTAACTCGCCATCTTGGCTGCGGGCTCTCGAGCAGCCTGGGAATTACCATTTGAATAGGTGGGAAGAAGATGAGATCTAAAGTCAGTGGCTAGAGGAGCGGAGAGAGGGGAGGGTAAAGTCACAAGTGACAATGAGGTGATGAGGAAGGGAGTCAATACGTTGGGTGAGTTGGTCAATAAACTGACCAGCAGGACCAGGTGGCTGATAGATATATATAATATGAATTACATGGGGAGCAGCAATTGTGGGGTGGGGACAGCATATTCATAAGAGGGAGAACTAGCAGGAGATAGGGGAGTAGAAGAGACAGGAAATTTGGAAGATGCGAACAGTCCTACCCCACCACCCCTACTAGTTGGGCTGGGGAGATTGAGTGAAGGTGTAGGAAGGGTTGTGAATGGCAGCAAGGGTTGCAGAGTCTGAGGTAGAAATCCAGGTTTCTGTAAGGGTAATGAGGTCAAGAGAGAGAGAATGGGAAAGTCGGAGGTAAACAGATTGTGCATTTCAAAGAGCATTATAGAGAGAGTGAGATGTAGAAGCATACTGATGTTGAGTGCGAAGTAGAGAGGTGCTGGGGGTAGATGCAAGAAGAGGAAATGTGATGAAAGTTAGGGTTGGAAGTTTTGTGACTAGAGAGTGGGTGAGCGAGAAGAGGGGTGGCACAAAGGAAAAGAGATGACAGGAATCGGTAGACAGTTTAAATGGTTTTGGCAGGAGGAGAATGAAGAGAAAAGTAGAAGAGAAAGGAAGACATTGTAAAAGCACTGCATGGTGAGGGTGGGGCTGAGCAAAGCTGTAATTGGAACTCATGCGCAAGTACCAGGACACAGCAAAGCAATAGCTCAAAGGCAAAGATGCAAAGAGGCTGGAGGTTGGCCCTTAGCCGTGTTGCGCCAAAGGAAGGAGTCAAGTACTGCAAGTGGTGAGAAGCATCCAATGTTGGGAAGGTGAGGTGGGGCCACTAGTCTGTGGCTACAGAACATGGCAGGCCGGGAGACTGAGTCCTGGCCCAGTCGACCTGTTCGTCGCTTGGTGGTGGTGCAGGTGCCTGAATGAAGTGGACTGGATGGAAGATGCCATGCTCAGATTAGAGCTGGTGCTGATAAGGAAGCCAGGCCGCCTCTGCAACCAATTCTAGAGGCAGCCTCAGGCAGATGGGATGAATGCCTCTGGTGCTGTTGTGACCTCCGTTTTGCTCTCAGCCCAGTTGAAACCCCTTTTGGAGATGGAAAGACTTTTTAAAGATGGTGTTTTGGGGTTGGAGGTCAAGGTCACTTGAGCAGTCCATAGGTCGATCCTGGATGTTTCTTGTAGGTCCTCTGACCTCTACAGGCAGCCTCGGGCAGATGCAATGAGTGTCTCTGGTGCTGTTGTGATGAGCTTTGTGCTGCTCTCAGCCCAGTTGAAGCCCCTTTTGGAGGTGTTAAAGATGTATGGGAGGACAGAGTTCATAATATATTTGCACATCAGCCATGTTGTGCTCTTGAGTCAATCTGGCTAAAGTGTTAGGGCTGTGTGGAAAGTATTGGGGCTGTGGCTCGATGTGTTTTGTAGGTGGGTTTCCAGGTATGTGTTATGGTGACACTTAGTGTCTGTATGTTTGCCTATTAACAATGTGTGGTTGACATTGCTAGGTGGTGTGATAATGGGGAAATCACGTCAGCATACACACTGAGTCAAGGGTGTAGTAGTGTTATCCAGCAGATTATTTTATGTGACATGCTTACCGTTTAATTCTTCTCTTATGGATATCGCTTCTGAGGTGGTGCCTGTTAGGTCTCGCAAGAGAGCCTTAGCTTTCTACCAGAGCTCTTGATGTTACATTTGAAAGAGGTGCCCTGGTGCCAATCAACTGCTCTGGGACACAGAATGAGTGCCCCTTGATAAAAGTTATTTTATATTGATGGCCACATTGTAAGAGCGAGTGGCCTAAGTTTGGCGGAGAGATGTGTGAATGCTTTTAAAAACATGTTTTGTTTCCCTGTTGACTGGTACATTAATGCGTTTTCACTTTGTCAATTCTGTGGGTATTTTTCTAAAGCCTGTCCCGAAAGCGCGTAACAGGGAAAATAAATTCTACATCTACAAAGCCAGACACACTGGCCTTGCCGGTGCTTGTTTTTAGGACTTTGACCTGCTGAGATTAGCCTGGCCCGAGTGGTGCGACTCCCAGTGTATAGTGCAGTCTAAGGGTTCTACAGTCCCGACTGTGCATTGTGCGGGCATAGCGAGGGACACCATCTGCAGCAAGTGGCCCAACAATTAATGATACACTGATTCTGCAGTAGCGAGTGTCAATCTGGGCACTCGCGGCAGATGTACACAGTGAGTAGGCAGACCTCAGCAAGTGACAGGCACCGTTTAAAATACTGTAGCGCCTGGATGTAATGTAGGGAATGCCTGGGAAAAAGGAAACTGAACCAGCTGATTAAAAGTCTGGATTCGGCAGTGATCCAAAATATATTGCCACTGCCGGGAGTGCTACGGTCACGTCAAGTGGACACTGCAGTGAGTGGTCGTGGGCTCTGTTGTAACCGACAGTGATTTGTTAGCACGGACCATTAATCCCACTGAATGATGTAGTACTCGGAACCCTGCAGATAGTGATACCGGTTTTACGACGAGCAGCACATTACCTTGAAGGCTCCTCTCTTGGCTTTGCAGATGGCAGTGCGGAGCCCGTGCACGACCACGATGTCATCGGGGCTGTCACTATATTGGGGGGAAGAGCAGGGGGCAGCTTGCAAGGAACTCGTGCTACATCCCGAGTTCTGAACCCCGGGGAGGAGGTGCCCCAATATCACGCCAAGCCTCTGCATTTCACTCTATTTTCCGGCTGTCACAGAGAGGTGCTTCTGCAATTGACGCCCGCTTTCCACCTGTACTAAGCACACTTTACTCTGAGGGAGCAAAGTGCAGGCAGGCACGGTCAGGCAGTCAGAAAACCTGTCATAGACATGAAGGTAGGACAACTGCACTTTTTTTTATAACTAACTTTATTGACAAGACAAGTAAAGGCTGGAAAGCAATTTGAAAAGTGCATAAGGAATCGAAATATTTGACGATTCGAACACAGACATTCCACAGTGCTTGTGAATTATTCAACCAAAACGTTCTTGTAACTCTCAGGAGTTCTCAAGTTTAATTTAGCCTGCGCGAGGCTATATAGTAATTCCTCCTCTGAATTGCGAGTCTTGTCGTTTTTTCTTTTACATCATACATGCCTCATTCTATTCGTAGATGTTAGCCTAACTCTGGTTTTAACGTTGCATTCTGGGATCTTTATTCCCGGATTTTCCCCATTTGTAAACCCAGGACTACAAATCCCAAATTGCAAACTTAAAACCAGACACGAACTAGCATCTCTCAACTGCAATGGCACATGTTGGCATGCATGCATTGTGGTGTGCCACCCCATTTTGAATAATGAGTCCCTCCTAGGACTCGTGCTAATTTCACATGCTGTGACTATGTGAATCACGCAATAAAAGGGATGGGCTAATAAGGCGACACCTTTGCTTTACATTTCCAAATATTCGCGCCAAAGCTTCTAGGTAGGGAGAACAATCAAAAAATATTGCGGTATCCTACAGAGTGACCCATTGCTTCAGACACTTTTCCCTAAGTCACCTATGATGGCCTTTAAAAGAGGTCAAAACTTAAGGGACAAACTGGTAAAGCCACCGAAAGAGAAACAATTGTTACTCAGCACCAGAAAGAAAGGAACCTATCCCTGCTTAAATTGCTCACACTGCAACAATGTGATCAAAGGAAAGGTCATTGCACTTCCCCAAACAGGCAAGAAATATAAACACAAAGACTTTGCTAAATGCATCTCAGTAGGGGTCATTTATGCAATTAAATGTCCCTGTGGGAAATTATATGTGTTCCAAACCATGAGACCATTTAAGGACAGAATCACCGACCACAAATCAAACATCAGGTGCAAAAATACTAAATCTCCTTTGGCGAGACACTTCACTGAAAATCATCACACAGTGGCTCAAGTGAAATTCCAGATCTTGGAGGTGGTAAAGAAACCACATAGAGGGGGTGATTATCAGTCCATTCTCTCCCGCAGAGAAAATTCTTGGATACATCTCCTAGACACATTGAACCCGGAGGGGTTGAATGAGGAGTTCTCGCTCAGATGCTCATCTAAAATCATTGAGTGACACTTTTATGGAGTTAAAACCTTGGCACTCTTAAACACGTTGGGTTTATAAAAATAATGTGATCTATAGGTGATACCACTGCTGAAATAAGTAATCACATAGAGTGTCAACCACTACCAGCCAAGGCAATTATTCAAGGTTTTAATATGGAAGTTTTAAGTGACCTAAGCAGCATCTATTAAATGTACTAACGAGCGGTAGAACCCCTGTTAAATTAAATGTAGTCCGGTTTCTGTTTTACCGGCCCACCTGCCACTTGTAAATGACAATCAGGTAATAGAAGGTATATACATGCCGACCTTAGGTTGTAGTCAGTGGGCTTAATTATGTACAAAGACTTTAAGCATGGAACAGCGGTGGAACACCTCTTAAATTAGTCTCAGTCCGGACCTTGTTTTACCTTCACACTGTCAATCTCCACATTGAAATAAGTAGTGTATTGTTAGGTTCATATTTTATGACACTGATATGTAGAACAACAGAGACCATAATGTATTAAGCACCCAGATTAACATGTAGCACACCATAATAGTGAAATTGGTACATAACCTGTACCAATATATGTGTACCATTCCCCACACCCATATAACGATGTCTTTCCATGGCTTTATACAACTTAACAATAGCCACCACGTCGAAATCAGGATTGGTAGCTTCCTTGACATTTAGGCTAATATACATGAATTGCCATCACAACCACGAGAGGCTTTATTTGTTTCTACAAAACTTGAGCCATTGTACATCTATCACTCCAAGATGGCGCGCTTCCCTTACACCATAATATCAGTCCCTCTTCTAACCCCAGAAGAGTAGTATCACACGTAGTCCGTCATTTGTTTTAGTTTCTGCTCCGCATTTGGTGGAGCCTGTGAATATAGACAGACCTCTTGGCGTCCTCATCGGTTGTCTTGACTACCTGAGGAATCCCACCAGAGAGAGCGCTCCGACACGCTCGGTGCGCAGAATTAGATGCACATTCCCTGCAGATCCGGAGCACCGAAAATCCGACTGGACGCTGCACGCAACAGCCGCGGAAAGAGATGAATAATCTCTAAGGTTAGTGTTACACAATAGTTACACAGCTAGGACTCGCAGAGCAGCTTTTGATCCAACATATATTTTAATATACACATTATGTGTCTCTTTCTCATCAGATTAGCCCAGGAGGTCATAACCACTGCTATACACAGAGGGACGTATGTGCATCCGACACGCACTGATACAGAATTATGAGCACATGCTCATCTTAATTGGAACCAATCAACAAAAGGGGTGAGTGCTTTTTTCAGAATATGATTGATATTAGCCTGAACTCGCAGTTTGTCACTATATGACACAGGGTAACATGTAACCCATATTGTTTCACAGTGTTAACTCGTGAATTTAATGGGAAGAGGAAGTCTTCGTTAGACCACTCTAATCAGCACATGTGGATAATATTTCCCAGAAGAGATTCTCTCCGTGGAAATAAGAGATCACTGTTTTTTCTAGGTGAGACATTTTTTGTTATATGGTCCAAGGATGCCATGCGTCTTGTCATTTTTCTTCATACATTACCACGCTATCTTCCGGATTATATGTATATGTCCTGTGCACTTGCAGGTGTCCACGGTTGGAAAGGAGATTGATTCTTCCCCTGCCAGTTTAACTGCATTATACCACAAAGTTCTTGAGACAACATAGATTTATGAGCAACAGCTACTTTCGAATCAAGGTATTTTTACTTAATTTTTCTTGGGATATCGATATTAGGGTCTCTTGATCCGGTGTACATCACTGGTTATATTCATCTATAAACCTTTGATCGTTTTAAGTCAGGCCAGTTTGCGAGCGCAAGAAGAATTTTCTTTAGGCACCAGCGTACAATACTATTTCACATTTGAGACACCGCAGGACCCTCTTTATGTACTCATTAGGCGAAACACTGAGAGCACTACTCGGCTACATTTATTATGCTTTTGAATTAGATGCTAGTCTCTACGCATGTGTATATCTCTGTCTATACCCCATTGAGTGTACAGAAGTTCCACTACAGTCTCCACAACCTTTATTAATGAACCACCATGGAGTCTGTATGGCTAAAAAGTACCTATCACCTCTGATCTTATGTATGTTTACTGGTGAGATATTGTATGGATATAAAGTTCCCGTATTTTCTCTCTTTTAAATAGATTTGTATCATTTCTTTATAGTTCATTTCTTGGCTCTAGAAGAAGAGATTGTAATCTCAAAACGCGTCAGCCTTTCAATTTTGAACTTCAGATTTAAATTGATTCATATAATCCGTTGTCCTTTCTCATTTGATCTCTGCACTCAAGAAAGAAAGGAGTAATTATTTGCTGTTCCTATTAAATAACCGTTTTTTTATCGAATCATTGTCTAAAATGTTTTTTTCAGTATTGTGATTGAAATACATTAGTGTATATATAATTGTTGAACCATCTTATGACGGACTAGTAATAGTGTGCAGGGAATGGAAGGGTTCCAAATTGTTGGACTCTGCCAGGTCTACTTTTCCTCCCCCGCACCTTGAATCTCATGAATATTATTTGACAATTAGCTATAATTTTGCTTCATTAAGAAACCTGTAGAGTGCATCCACAAATACCTTTTGCACGGGCTAGTACCTCTCAACCTTTCATGGCCCTTTCAGCAGGACTGTGCCCCTGCTGGGCAGCGCTGTCCCTGAGGCCCCCATGTCAGCAGAGCCCCTGCCAAGCAACTCTGCACCTGTCTGCTGGTGCCCCTGCTTGGCAACGACAACCCCACATGTCATGACGGCCTGGGTGCACCCAGGCCATGATTTAACTGTGTGCTCACGGTCCCGCTGGGTGAGCCCTGCATCCACGTGTGTTGGCTGGATGACCCCAGCAAAGGTGTGCCTGGACCCTGTGCCCTGGGTCCAGGACGCAACATGCATTACCTCAACGCACCTCTTATTATTTTTTTAACCAAACCTTTATTTGCTCGATATTGTTCACATACATAATTAACTTTGTGTTTCCATATAATCTTTTGCATAGCACATTTTCAATCAACATTTCATACTGTAACAACTGCAACAGGACGCAACATTGGTGATGTGTTTTTTGGGCCACGTTGCCCCGAGCTGTCACAATTGATAAATGAAGCCCGCCAGGAGAGGAGTTATGGCGACAACGCTGTTGGGTCATTCGGCAGAGAGAGAAAGGTGTGACGCAGCGCTGCGCTACTGTCGTGTCCCAGTCAGGAGGAGAAGCTGAGTTGGAGAAGAAGACGCTGAACTGTCGGCCCACGCCCAGCGATCTGCAGCACCCTGCTGCAACAGTGACTCGCTGCCGCCAGAGGGTGAGGTGTCTCACCTGGCATTAGAGGCGGCGAGCGCCCCGTCCTAGGAGAGCGGCAGTGTCGGCGTGTTTTTGCTGTGCCGCCGGAGCCCCATTGAGATACCAGGCCAGCCGGGGGTGAATGTTGGTGGGCTCTGTGTCAGAGCAAAATTATAAAGTAGAGCGCACCATGACGGCGCTTTGAAATCAAACCAAGCGCTACACCCTGTGGGTGCCTCTGCCTGCAAATGAAGGAGGAACGATACAAGGGCCCCCTGAAGACCCTGGGCCCATCAGCGGTGAATTGGAAAAAAAATGAAGGGCTCCAGGTCGACACGATGTATGTAACATGTAAAAAGCCCTCTGAAAATCCTGAGCCTCTGGCGGTGAAGTGCGCTGGTGTCGCAGCTGTGTAAATAGAGGCCCGTGACTGGTGGGTCCCTCTGCCTGCAGATCCTGAGGCGAACAGGTGGTGAGGTCGGCGTGTGAAAATAAAAACTTAAAAGAAAGGTAGTGTGACCCAGGGCATGGCAATATCAACCCAGGCCTGCACTTTTGCTGTGTCGGAGTGCTGTTCAGGAAAAAGGTGGGTGTTCGCTCCTTGGAGTGTTTGGGAAAAGGTGTGTGCCTGGCCACAACAGCGTAGGAGAAAAAACTACAACAGAAAGTACCAGGACGAAGAAGAGCACAGAAGACATGAAGATTTCTAACTGTGCTAGTACTGGTAGGAGGTGGCCCAGAGGATGCATGAAGATCAATCCATCAAGAACAACAAAGGACTTTGACAATCCGCCACGGTGGGACTTGCAACATTGTATAAGAAGAGAAGAAGCACTGATGACTTCGTTAAGCCCAGCCCGGGAGAGACAGCAGGTGTGGAAACCGCTCAGCGCGGGAGTTTCGAATCCTGTTGTGTGGCCAGAGAAACAAAGAGCGGAGGAACCGGCAAGGTGCTGAAGGAGTTCTCTGTGGTTCCAGCTGGAGTGGACCCGAACACGAAGCAAGGAGAGGAAGCCGAGCACAGTGCAGGAGAGCGAGTTCCCACCATACTGCTGCAGAAGCTAAGGAGAACCACCCGAAGAACCGGAGAGATGTGCCCCAGTCCCAAGAAGCCAAGATGGTGTACTGATGCCCCAAGAAGGTAATGGGAGGTATGAGAGACCCAAAGTTGTCACAGGGGGGGGGGGGGAGAGGGAGGCTCAAGAGGCTCTCTGTCGACCCATTAGTAATAGTCAAACTACTGGGAGGGGTACCTCGAGCATCCGGGGAGAACAGAGAAGGGTCTGGTACCTGAACACAAGCATATTGAGTATCAGAGGAGAACGTCCTTGTCTCTGTGGCAGCAACAAGTCCACTGACCACCAGAGAAGGGTCTGGGACCCGAACACAAGCATATTGAGCATCAGAGGAGAACGAACTTTCTCATCGCAGTGGCAGAAACAAGCCCAGTGACCACCAGAGAATGGTCTGGGACCCAGACATAAGTACACTTAGCATCCGAGGAAAGCATCCTCATCGCAGTGTCAGGGAAAAGTCCACTGAGGCCCTGAGAAGGACTTGGGACTTTGCCAATACCAGGAGAAGGGATTAATTCCCCTGGTTCTGAAAGTTGAAGAAACTGAAAGCCCTTTTGATCCAGAGACTCCAGGGAAGGGAGTCATTCCCCCTGGCTTTGGTGTGAACTATATTAGAGTGAGTAAACCACTTCCAGGAGAAGGAAGTCATTCTATTGGCATGGGCGTAGGACATGGGGAGGACAGGGGGGACAAATCCCCCCACAATTTTAAGTGGGTGGGATACAATGGCATTTATCCCCCCAGTTTGTGTGTCTCTCTGCATGTGCAGTGATGCGTGCAAACTTTGAGCTCTGAAGTTTGCACGCAGTTCAGCAGGAGCGGGTTGTAAAGATTGTTGTTACAACAACAAGATGAACTCTCTACTCACTCGTGCGTTCAGAGCGTTCCCCCCCTCCTCCTCCTCCCCCTGCACCTGCGCATGTGGAGCATCACGTGCCCACCCAGGGCGGGTCTGGGGAACATACTGCACGTGCCAAGTGCACAGTGCCCTGCTGCGCAGCCTCCTCCCTTCCGGAAGAAGCCAATAGCAGCTGGCAGCAATGCGTGCTTGGCTCCAGTGTGGCTCTCTGACAGGCGACAGGCTGCTCCTGCGACGCCGCTGACTCTACGTCGAGTCCCAGACTCGACGAGAGAGAGACCTCACTTCAGTCAGCTAACAACGTAAGTCAAAGTGGCGCCCCAGGCTCCACTGTCTGTGCTGTAGAAAGCATCAACAATGCGGTAGCAAACTCTACCAGTTTGTGTTTCACCCCCCCCCGCTTCCCTTCAGACCGCTGCGCACACTGCAAGTGGTGTTAAATTTGACTTATTTTGCCTGGTGGTGGTTCTCTAATCTTCCACTGCGAGTTGCACGCGTTGGAAAGGCTGGCGGATGAGATGAGAATGTAGATGTGTTGCTATAATACCTCTGCCAACCCCACGTGTAGATAAAAGCGGGTGGGTGTGTGCCATGCATTAGGGACTGTAGCGGACACATCATGGCTGAATGCTCGTTTGTTGGAAAAGCTGCGTCTCTGCGTCTAGGGGCGCGCGCAGCTGCCATCGGGTGGGTCCCCTGTGTCCTTGCACGTCTTTAGTAAAAAGGGCCCGCTCTGGTTGCAGTAAGGGCCACCGCACCACTCACACTGCAATCCGCAAATACCTTTCAGTGAGCTCTCGGGTATTGTTTGGGCACAGTGACCCTGCATATATGCGTGTTATATTCTGCACTTATCTGCACACAGGCGCAACCCATGTAACACTGGCTCAATCATACAAGAAACATACACACAAGCACCCTGAAGGCATACATTGATAACCCACACCCCCTCCCCCCCCCACCACCAGCAGCAATGCACAGGATGCAGTGGCCGCACCTGAGAACAATGTTAATAGAACTAAGACCCACACCCTCCCCTCAATTTTTCAGATGGAATTCCCTGCTCACCCCCGCAGGTGGGACAGTAGAACTGCATCGACCTGCTGCACAGAGGGAGGAGGGGTGCAGGCCCCCCTCTCTAATTCCGCTCTCTTGAGGCTATGCAAATAATGCAGGAGGCGTTTGAGAGAAGGTGTGTGTGCGCGCTCAGGCAGCATAGTGCACACAGCTGAGCATGGACGTAATTTAGGGTAGGGGTCACAACTGCAAACCCCTGAGGTCTCCCTTGCTACCCCTGTGGTCTCCCTTGCTTTTTTTTTTTATTGAGGCTCATGGGCTGTGGCCAGCAGCATGTGGCTCTTTGTTTGTGGTGTGGCTGGTTTTCCGATAGCTAGCAGTAACCTAGTTCCGTGGGTTGAGCGCTGGCTACTGTAATGTGTGTGTGTGATATGCAGGTTCACCTCCCAGCAAGGTCAACTCAGCCTTTCATCCTGCTGAGGTTGATAAATGAGTACTCACACAGGTCAGGTGATATTGTATGTATATTTGTTCTGTATAAAGCGCTTAAGCGTAAGTGCTTTATAATAACACATCATTATCATTTGGCCTTGGACGTCTTCTTGCATTCACAATAATTTGGTAATTATGGGCCTATACGCGCTGATATTAACAATACATTAGGTGATCAATTCTTGTATGAAATGTATATCACATTACACTGATATTGTAACCATATTTTTCGTAGTGCACTCAGAAACAATGCTATGTGATGCCACTGATTCCAATGGTAACGGAGAAGATGCTCTGACAACATCCTTAACACATATAGCCGAATCCACTTCATGTTTACCAGGCCGTTATTTGCAAGGACAGTCCATTCTGCGTCCCTGGTTACTGAATCTTTGCACTTGTGCAAGTGCCATTTTGCATGGCATAGGCATTTGGGCAAACATTGCCCTAATGCAAAAAAAATAACTTTCTGTGCATGTTACACCAGTGCAAAGTTTACACTACTGCTAATACGATCCCTAGTCACACTAGTAAGCACTAAGACACACATTACCCAGGTGCAAAAAGTAGGGTATTGAAATGATAGGTTGTTTGCAATAGGGCACTCTTAGCACTTGTGCACAAATCTTGGGAACGCTGCACTTGGGCTGCTGCAAGTTTTCTGTAATGCAGCCCCAGGTTTACTAAGATTCTGCACGAGCTGAACATGTGGCAGCCCTCCATCCAGTGTGTACCCGTGGGGAATGCAATGACCTGCTAATGGGCGCGTTTCATCTTTAGATATCTGTTTTTGATGCGGTGGGTGGACGGTCACCCTCATTCTTGCCTTTTTTCCTCATGGGGGGTTTCACACAGCTGTAGCAGGCGGGAGAGAACCAATCACGAACTGCCACTCAATGCACAATCGGGCACTTCTATCTTTGTAATTTTTGAGGGACAATCTGCATTTTGTATGCCTGCTTCCTTCCGTATTACAGATTATACCTCCACCCAAGGAAAGCTAGCCGGTCCACAATTCGAAAGCATGCAGTGCACGCTTGTGTGAGTGGTCTGCACGTTGTGGCTGCGTGTTGTGTTCCTATCTAATGGTCGGTGGTGTGCAGGAATCCTACTGCGCCATTGGTTCGTTTTTGTACCATACGTTTGGCCTCGTGATTTAGATCTCCCGAATGTGTACCTTAATGTCTGTGTGACAGATGTTATTCTTACTTATCCAAATACAGCTCCTATCCGCGACCAGACAAGGCTGAATCATCCAGGCTGCAGAACCTCTGAGCGTTTAAAGAGAGAAAGGTTGACCTCCTGCAATTAAACGTAATAGTACAGACCCCCCCCATGACATTGCTTCCTAAGCCACTGTCTGAATTGAAAAAGCTCCCTTCTCTCACTCCCTTTGACTGGCCAAACAACGTGGGAATATCAAACTCACAAGCAGTAAGATCTGCCTTTCTGCACCTCTTCCGCCATCTGAATTTTGGACCTTATCCTTTCAAGCACAATGTCGTGCAACTATTAGCTCCCCACTTCTCTCACTAATCTCATTATCTACCAGCCACTTGGCACACTCAACACTTTTCTGAACTTGATCTCCTGACTACCTACCCACTGACACCCCTATTAAACTAATGTAATACTTCTACCTCTCGAACATCTCCACTTCTCACCGACTCAAACTAGACTCCCACCTGACTGGTTTCCATTGACAATTACGTGAACTGAGCCTTCTGAAGTGAGATGCCAAAGAAAACGATTTTGTACTCTGAACTGCTTTTCTTTTTCTTAATTTTCTTCTGTTTTCTTTTCTTCTTTTCTCTTGTTTTATACAGTGATGATATATGTGATGTAATACGTACTGCTATTTTAATTTCGAATTTTGTGAAAAGTCAGGTTCTTTGACTAAAACACAATAAATAAATTTAAAAAAGCAAAGTCCCAAGGTGTCCCCTCCCCCCGCCCCCGAGATATGGGTCTCCTATGCCCCGGTCTACTTGCTCTGAAAGTTGAAGGAATTGAAAGTCCTTTGGATCAAGAGACACACGGTGGAAGAGAGTCATTCCCCCGGCATCCTTTTCACCAAAGAACATTTCTGAGAATACCACCTTACTACCAGGAGATGTCACCTTCTGTGGCATCTTCTGTGCTGATTTCCCTGATTTTGTGTCTGCACTTCAAGTTAACCATCCTAAACACTGGGTGGTCAGTGATTTGAATTTTCCAGCTAACTCTACCAATACCAGTCAGGTAGCAAATTCTCTTTCCCTGATGATGGATCTTGACCTTCCTCAACTAATTCATGAACCTACTCACCATTTAAGTAACATATTGGATTTTATTTGTGCCTCTAAGTCACTTATCGCTGTCTCCTCCATCTTCCCTGTGCTATGATCTGATCATTTTTTGGTCTCCTTCACTATCTCTCTCCCAGGTCCAGCTGGCCATCCCTCCAAATTAGCCAGTCTGAAACGGAATTGGCATAAGGTGAAACCCTCGGTGCTGTCAGCCTCTCTCCTCTCACATTGTGCTCAACAAGGCCCTTGCACTTTAGCGACACTGGGCACTTCCTTCCTAGCTGTGGCCAACTTGTTAGCGCCGGTCAGGCTCTGTAAGGAAAGAGCCCATGTATCCGAACCCTGGTTCTCGGCTGAACTCAGAGCCTTAAAGCTCTGCTGCCGACAGGCTGAAAGGAAATGGCAGGCGGGTTACATGACTGCCAATAGAGCAGCTTTTTGCCTCGCCTTGACAGTTTATCAAAAGGCAATTCTAGCTGCAAAAAAATATTTCTTTTGTTAAAAGGTCGAACATGCTGTTAATAGGCCTAAAGCATTATTTGATTTAGTTCAATCCCTCTCCACCCCGACCAAGGCTGATGCCTCCATTGAACCTTCACAAGCTCTGTGTGACTCTCTCTTCCTTCTTTCATTCCAAAATCAAATCTATTTGTAAGGATAATAGAGATAACTCTGCAGGGATTGCTTCTAAACAAACTGCTTCTAAATTGCCAGCCCCTAATGGTTCATGGCTCTCTTTTCCTCTTTTCTCTGAGCAAGATGTCTCTGAAGCCATCTACGGTCTTAAATCAGCTTCACCAGCCGATGCCATCCCACTGGTTGTCCTCAAAGATATCTCTGGACATTTGATTACCCATATTACAATGGCAGTGAACCGGTCATTTTAAGAATTGCTCATTCCTAGCACCTTGAAGCATGCTTGTGTGCTTCCTCTCTTGAAAAAACCCTCTATTGATCCAGCCGTGCTTGCAAACTTTCACCCGATCTCTCTCCTACCATCCCTGAAGAAGGTTTCGGAAGCTCTTGTTTCTCCCCTTCATTCATCTTTTCTGGTAACCTCGGGGTTAATATATTCCAGTCCGGTTTTCGACCAGGGAGAGGAACCGAAGCAGTTCTACATTCTGTACTAGATGATCTAACACGCCCAGTCGATCAGGGCGGTGTGGGAGCTAATCTGCGGGATCTGTCGGCGGTGTTCAACACCGTGGATCATTCCACTCTGATCTCTCGTCTGTCGAACGCTGGCCTGTTGAGTGTTGAGCTGGTTCGCTGCCTTCCTGGATGATGGGTCCCAGTCCGTTTTTTTGCCTCCTTTCTGCTCTGAATCTATCTCATTGTTTTGCAGAGTTTTGCGTTGTCACCAATCCTGTTCAACATTTATATTCATCCTCTTCTTCTTCTCCTCATTATGTCACATGGATTTTGCTTTTACTCCTATGGGGATGACACGCAGATCCTGGTTCGCCTTGATCTCTCCTGTCCTGAAACTGCGTCCCGGTTCAGGAGTTGCCTTGAGGATCCTGGTGCCTGGATGGCTAAAAATTCATTAAAACTTAATGGCAGCAAAACTGAAATCCTCGTGGTAGGCACAACTAGTCCTCTTTCTTTTTGTACTCATGATTACTGGCCTGTCTCTCTTGGCCCGTTCCCTCTTCTGTCCCCTCTGGTGAGAAATTTGGGGATAAAGTTTTCATACTCCCTTTCTATGGCAGAGCAGGTAGGTGTAATCTGCAAATCCGGCCATTTTAAACTGCACACCCTGCCGAAGGTCCTCCCCTTCATTCCCTATCCTCTCCATGCCCCTGTGGTAGCAGCCCTGGTTCTTAGTACAGCCGACTATTGTAACTCGCTGTACCATGGCCAACCACGCTATCTGATAAATCGCATTCAAATGCTCAGAATGCGGCAGCCAGAGCAATTCTGCGCCCTGCCCCGCCCCGGCACAAGCACATATGTCACCACTCCTTAAACAGTTGCACTGGCTCCCGATTGAAAAACTGATTTTGTTTAAATCAATGTGCCTGGTACACCAAGCCTTCTACAAGGTAGGAGCGGAATATCTTCAGGAAAAGTTTTGTTCACTATGTTCCTGCTCGTCCCCTCTGTTCCCAGGCTGCTCTTTTACTATCTGTATCCCGTGTCAGACTGTCACGGACGGGTGGCCGTGCTTTCTCCGTGGTAGCCGCAAAGGCATGGAACCAGTTGCCATGGGCACTTCATGCAACCTCCAACCATTTGGCCTTTCGGGTGTCTCTGAAGACCCTTCTCTTTTAGTGTTTGTCTGCTCTATCATTCCTCATTCTGCTTCTTAGCACCAGGAGGCCTTTGAGCGTATGTGCGCTGTATAAATCCATATAACATAACAGAAGGCAGTCATTCTCCTGAAGAAGGAACTTTTCTGTG
Organism: Ambystoma mexicanum; assembly: GCF_040938575.1. Classification (NCBI taxonomy): domain Eukaryota; kingdom Metazoa; phylum Chordata; class Amphibia; order Caudata; family Ambystomatidae; genus Ambystoma; species Ambystoma mexicanum. The sequence goes on along the minus strand of NC_090924.1, from coordinate 538,844,328 downwards.
GGCTGATGCTTTGGTTGTAGTGTAAGGGATAGAAGTAGGGTTTGACACAGGACAGTGGAGTTTGATTTCGACTGACATTTGGACAGATTCTTTAGTATTAGTTTCAGACAGGGAAACCCGTTTTAGAAGATAGGTATAGTGAGGGTTACTTTTCTTATTAATAAATGCCTTTGCCAACCAAAATGCCACCCTTGTGTCAAAATCCTCCTTCGAAACCCTTACAATATGCAATCTAAGTGAGAGTTGCCAGAATTAGCTAACCTTAAAACAGAAGTTACATAATTCTTTCTGCTATTAACCTTCAAGGGTATCTAGAGTTAAGTAACTTTATGAAGGACAGGTCCCCCATAACCAGAGCCAGATTAAATTGCTTAACATTAATAGCAATTTCGTCCAAATGGCAAGGCAAGAAGGGCAACCGTAGCTGCCCACTTCATGAAGCAGTGACAGAGGATCGCCTCCACTATTCATTTTTAGGCAATGCCGACCGACACTTTATTACTTGCTGATGGTGGATTCAGCACACATAGGGTGTGCACTGTTGTCCTATTTACACACTGCTGTTAGCATTAGGCATTTTTGTATCAAACCAATGAGGTTTTAAGATATTTACCAGAAATTAACACCACATTTGAAATGCTTGGTACCAATTTACATACATTGTTTTCTTATAAAGCTATTAGACACCGTATTGTATTGTACTTATCATTTATATAGCACCTTCTACCATTGTTATAGTCTCAATGCACTGTTAGTGGGAACACCACTGGAGGACCGAAATAGAGTATTGGAGATCATAGAGCAAAGTTACGATGCGTGTGTACATTTGGCCGAATAAGGCTTAGCCGGGCTGGCCAGGCTCAGGTAGAGAGCAACCCATGTGGTCAGGCATGTGGTGTGGGTGCTGAGAGGAGTCAGTGGATGGCTATAGACTTGCTATGTGCCCCACATGCCTGAATTTGTCATAGGTCTGCACTGCATTCTGAGGTCCCAAGTATTGAGGCATCGTCTGATGTGAGTATGCAGAGAGTTATATGAACAGCACGACCAAAATGTGTCATAGTACTTGCTGTATTCTGATGTGTCCACCGGAGTGGTGCTTTATACATACCTGGCGTAGTTCGGTGGCGATTTGTTGTTTGTGCACCGGCTCAGGTAATTGGCTGCTTCTGTTTATTTTGAGCTAAGAGAACCTTGAGGTACTAATACCGTGACAGAGGACCACTTATGGAAATTAAGCTTACATCACAAAGAACTCGCAAAAACATTACCAGTGACTTTAACTACCTAACCAGCGCATCATACTCCGGACCTACATTATCCATATTCAAGATAAAGGCCTTGAGGACAACTTAGGTCGAAACACGTGTCGGCTGATCTTTAAGAATAAATCAATAACAGATAAAGATTTGTCAAGCCTCTTAAGTCATTATAACATTAACTCTGTAAAACTAGTATTCTAGAGGCAAAGCGCAAATCACCAAGACCAATTTATCCTCTATGGGATTGGGCATTGCTTGTTCTATGTGCAACTTCTACTACGTTTTTCTTCTGCTGCTTCAAACTTTGATGTGTTGCAAGGTAAATGTTTGCAATGGAAACCAAAATTGGGCACAGCCGTTAGCGTTTTTAATATTGAACTGCGACTTCATGTTAACGACTCATTCCCACCTTTTGGTCAGCACTCAGACACCAAGGCACAGGGAAACGAAGTCTCATGCTTGTGGTACCTTTAACAATACCTGCAACTCTTCAGGAAAGTCAGTTTCGCTTTCCTTCAGCCACCAGCTGCGTTCTCTGTGCTAATCAGAGACACGCAACCACTCAGCAACAAAGTATTTCTGCTTCTCAGGAAAGAAAGGCTTTTCATCACACATGAGCGTTTCAGGTAAGCGCTTCCAATTATTAAAACACTTGCCACTTATACCGTTGGTTCTCACTCACTCATTACTCGAAGCGAGTACAATTGAAAGCTGGCTGCAGTTACCAGCAAGGAACGTCCACTTTTTAGGAGTACGGATCTTCTCCTTTGACTTCCCGTTATAAAGGTTGAGGGCTGCAGCAGCTTCATGACTTTGCTGCTTCTCCTCCTAATACTACGGGCATTCCTGGGATCCACACCCATCCACTGCACTGGTGTCTGTGATTCATCATCATTAAGGGTCACTATTGACACCAAACTCTCTAGGCGCTTTCATGTGGCCAAAACTCGTGCCACATGTAGCTGGATTATTAAACAGCTCTGCTCACTGCCCTCCTTCTTATCCGTAAACAATATGTCTCTCCTGGCTTCAGCTCTTATCAACTCAAGGCTAGACTATTGCAACAGTCTCTTGGCCGGTACATCTTCCACCAACATTGCAGCTCTTCAGACCACCCAAAATGGCACGGTTAGAGCAGTGCTTGGTTTATCAAGGCAGCATTCCATTACTGAAGCCCGGAAAAACGTACACTGGCTCTCAATCAGGAATAGGGTGTCTTTCAAGATACTCACACTCATGGTCAAATGCCTGAACGCGATTGCACCTAGCTACCTCTCAGCACGCATCCAACATTACATCCCAGGACATTCTCTCAGGTCAGTTGAACAGGCTAGACTCTCCCAGCCTCGCTTCAGTCTTGGCAAATTTGAAAAAACAAATTTTGATGTCATTGCTCGAGCTTTAATTATATCCCACTTCACCTCAAGCCCCCTCTTTGGTTGAACCTGAAGACCTTCCCCTTCAGTGCCCTCTAGTTCTTTGGTTTTCCGATCTTGTTTTCCTCACTTGTATCTGACTGTCATGTTTGTTTCATGTGCGCCGTGAGGCCTGCGGGCGATTTGGCACTCTAACAAGAATGAAAATAAATATAAATAAATAAGGGAGCGCTTCCCACTCTCCAGTTTCCCTCAGCTGGGGTCTTTGAAACAACTGCAACTTCAGCTCGGCACACACAGCAATGAGGCACACCTGAGAGACTGCCTGCTTTATTGTCTCTGCTCTTCAGGGTCTGTGAGCACAGGACCAACTCAGAGTTTGCAATTGGTATTTGCCCATCTACTCCGGCGTCCCACTTGTGGTCACACTTCCTTGTGTTCTTCTGGCTAAGTGTTCTGCTTCCTCTGCTTCTATGCCTTCTGACCTTCCAGCTCCTGCCCCAGCTTCTTTTTACTGCTTCACTCTCAGGCAGCCTTTCATGCCCCTCAGGTGGGCTGATTAGAGTCAGGTGCAGGCCCTTAGGCTTAATTGCCTGATCTTGTTTAGAGTCATTCAGCTTGCCTTCCTGCCCTGGACTCCTGCCTGCCTCTTGAGCCCTCTTCTTCTTCACAGTCCTAGAGGATTTCTGGGACTTGTAGTTTGAGTTAGAAAGGTTCTCTTCCACTCCTCTGGAATGGCAAAAGGCCATAAAAAGGGCAGTGTTGCAGGGAAAATTAAAAAGGGTTTCCTCCTAGTCTGATTCCCACCTCCCCATGTGATCCTCCCACAGTGCACCACCCCAGGGTCTGGATCAGAGAGAGCCTGCTGTTCCCTGGCCACATGAGAAGGGTCCCAGACAAGGTTTCTGGGAGGAATCCCATTGGATGCTCCACAGTTCTCAAAGGCCTTCTTTGTCTCAGTAGAAGTCACTGAGTCAATGTTACAGTAACACAGAGGAGCTATTCAAGGGGTCGGGTGTGTAAAGGTGGCAAAGGATTTGGGGTTGTGAAGTTTGGGGTGTTGTGCTGACTTTTACCTAGGTGATCTTCCTTCTCCTTAGAAAGGGTGTTCCTCCCCATGAGGTCATCCTGCATGTTACCACCCCAAAGGGCACTATAAGTTAGGGACCGCACCTCCCTGGCCTCATGAGAAGGGGCTCCCCTCTGGCGAGAAGTGACACCAATCGAAGATTTGTCACACCCTGCAGATTGTTTTCATATACTTCATTTTCTGTGTGGTGAAAGAAACGTCACCATTTGGCCATACAATTTAAGGGTAACATAAGTCATGGTCCCCACAAAAACCATAATAAATCATTGGCCAACTTTAGTTCTGATAGTTCTGTAAGCTTAGTAACTGTGTGATGAAGCTATAAGAGGCCAAGTAGATTGTTTCGTCTGCCAGCATGCAGAATTTTGGAGAGTGTGGGTTTTTTGTAGCAGTAATTCGCATAATTTCTCAGATATGTATTGTGTAGTTTATAGTTGATGACAGAAAGTTTCAGAAGCTCCTAAACAGAAGCATATTTTTTGAAAAAATGTTACTTTTTTTGTTATTTCTTTTTTTATTGCCTTTATATGGTTACACAATATAGTTAACTGACATTTGTGATGGCAAAGGGTTAACATTTTACCTTCATGTAATGTCTTTTGTTGACAATGATAAGTTGTTTCTTTTATTCCAATACCCCCCCTCTCTAATGTTTTGGAATATTTTTCCCAACAGTTTTACCAGAGCCAAGGTCAGTGGAATTCGGTTTAGCAATAATAGTTCACTCCACCACTCTTCGAGTGTTCACGAGCCATAGGTTTCGGTCACGTCCGTCATTAAAGAAAGTCTAGTTTGTTTCATGACTGGACAGGACAATACCAGGTGTTTTAAGGTTTCCACTGTGGTTTTGTCCTGACAGTCTACATTTTGTTGCTGATTTATGACCTTTCCTTCCACTTAGGATATCTCTGGACGGAAATGGATTTAAACGAAACCTCATGAATTGGTCCCCATAGTACCAATGCGGAAACAGTTCTGGGTATCTTGGTAGAGAGAGTTCAATTTTCTTGCTTCCAGGAATGGCTTCCAGTAATATTTCACAGACTGACGTTCTTCCTGCGTGGTTATCCAATCCTGGGTATATAACTTCTTTTTTACTTTGTCCGGATTGTTGCAAAGTTGATTCCGATTCATCCAGGTCTGATATGATTGTTTGGCATATAATTTGCCATTCTGACAGTGTCACATCATTGTTCTTTAACAGGACTTCTCTTAATGCTGCAAAACCCCCGGTCTTTGTGTCGTCAAGACATTTTCTGTAGAAGGAAAGGGATTTCCAGACGACAATAGTTTTCATATCCGTTAGGCCTAATTCCATCCGTATAGCTTGGATGGGGGTGCTCTTGGGTAGCAAGATGGTTTTCCCACAATAACCCCTCAATCTTTGACCAGTTTTCCCACTGAAAAGAGAATGAGGTTTCAGCTCCATATGTCAGTATAGGTAGCACATTCATATGATAAAATGTGATTAACGGAGCAATTGAGAACCCACAGAATCTTTTCATTAGTATCCACCCTTGACTTGCCAAGTTGTTGGCCTGCAATCTTAGAGAGTCAAGTCTAGGGGTATCTCTTGTGCTTATGTTCAGGCATGACCCCAAGTATGTCAGCGATCTAACTTCCGGGATTTTGTTTACCATAAGGTGCTACGTACATGCTTTTTTGTTGTTGCGCTTCGTGCCACCTTTAAAGACCAATACCATTGACTTTGATGGATTAATTTCCAAGTTGTTTGTTGCTACATATTTACGCAGTGCGTCAATCTGTCTCTGTAGTCACACTGGAGTTTGGTCCAGTAGGACTAGGTCATCTGCATAGATCAGGCGTCCAATCTTCTGTTGGCCATTTCTGGGTGGGAAGTACCTTATGTTGCGAAATGTGTCCTCCACGTCTGATATAAACAGATGGAAAAGTTCGGGTGCCAGCGGGCATCCTTATATATTTTTTTTTAAACTCTTTATTTCTTATTATCCATAAACAAAAATAGAATACATCAAATGCAATAAAAGTTACATTTTAGGTCTTAAAGGTATTAAACCCCATCAAATTACAGAATTTAAGGTACAATAAACAAAAATCTTGGAACAGTAATCACCTCATCAACAAGCTGAAAGCGTTCTAACCTAAAACATAACCATGAGTAAGAATTCGACAGCCATAACAAGTAGGACTACAACACACAGACACGTAACATACACAACCTCCCTGGCCCCCTAACACACTTTTTAGAAATTAAAATAAACCCACATTTTCCATAGTACAAACCAGGATCACCCATAAAGTTCAATGAAGTTTCCCCACAGATCATCATAAAGTTCTTCCTTGTTTTGCTTATAAAACATAGTTTTCTCATATCTCGACAGAACTTGCACATCTAAAATCCAATCATCTATTGATGGTTTCTTCTTTATCTTCCAGACATTGAATATCTGTTTATTCGCCACCAATAAGACTTTATTAATCCAGCACGATGTTACCCAGCTAATATTATGTCCACCACCAAGTAATTGTAGAATGACTGCTGGGGAATTACGTGGGTAAGCAATTTTCCAAACCTGGTCGACTCTGTCCAGCACATCCCTACAAAAATGTACCACCCTTTCACAGTTCAACATATGAAGCAAACTACCCCTCTCGTTCCCACAACCCCAACAATTATCATCATCAATCATTCCCAAGGCACACATACGCACCGGGCATCCTTGTTTGAGTCCTTGTTCGTTCTAATTTCTTTTGTGAGAAGACCCGATCCGTCTAATCTAATGCTTATAGATGTCTCCGAGTAGAGTTCTTGTATTGGTTCTGATATTTCGTTAGGACATCCCCATTTCTGTAGTTTTCCCTAAAGTTTGTTACAGCAAACAGTGTCAAAGGCCTGAGAGAGGTCTATGAAGGCCATGCAAAGCTTCTCGTTTTTACTTCTTTCCACTTGGGCCTTCAGTGTGTTGATGATGAAGATGTTAAGTGCCGTACCCCCCATTGACGAAACCTGGCTGCCATTCATCCCTGTTACCTGATTCCGTACACCAGTTTGCTAGATTCTTCAAGACTAAGACTGCAAACACCTTCCCAGTTGCGACAAGCAGTGCAATTGGGCAGTAATCACTTGGTTCGGAACAAAGTCCTTTTTTAGAGATTGGGATAACAGATTTGTTCCATGTCGTTGGAACTAATCTTGCGGTCATGATATGTTTGAATAAAGTCATCAAGAATATTGACCATTGGGTCGGGTTCTTTTTCAGGTTCAGGTGGGCGTTTGTCATCCTATTGGGTCCAGGCGCTCCTGAATTTTTTAGATTTGTGATGATTACTTGGACGTCGTGTAGATTAATATTTAATCAGTCCCATGTGTTACATGTCCTTCGGAACATTGATCCGGTCTTTTCTTTAGGGTGAAAATATTTTGAGCAGTATGAGATCCATGTTACTGCTGGGATAGGGTTTGTCAACAGTGCGTCCTGCGGCACGTCCAGATTGTTTATCATGGACCAGATTTCCACTGTGTTCTTTGATCTTATGTTCTTAAGCATCTTCTCTGCATCCTGGCGTTTCTTATGAATTTTCCCCCAGTTACAGTAATGTTGTTTTAGTTTGTGGATCTCTTGTTTTGTCTCACTCGTTGCATGTCTTTTCACGGCTCTTATGTGGTTAATGGCTTTTTTTGTTCCCCGGGTAACTTGGTCGAAGACATGCAATCTACAGATGATGCGGTTCTGCCCAGTCCCCTGTTTGGTCTCGCAGGCTTTTAGCAGGGATGGATAATCTATCGGATGATCTATTTGTAGAGAGTTACTTCGGGATATCGCCCTCTCGAGATGTCCTTGCAGGGTTGTGATGTTCTCCATTCTTATCCTCAGTCTGTTTCTTCCTGGGATAACTTCTGGCATATCCTTATATATTGTGACAGGAAGATAGTCGTAAGCTGACCAAGACATAGATAGAAGGTTATGGTTGCTTGTTACTTTTCCCTTGATCTCTAGTGAATCGATTAATGTGATCATGTTACGGGAAACACAAATATAGGGCCTCATTACGAGAATGGAGGTAATAAAAATAGGAAGGTGGAATGGTATTACCGGCATTGTTAACGGGTTTGGGCCATTATGACCCAACAACCCGCCAATACCGCAACCGCCCGTACCGTGCCCATACATACCAGCTTGCGCGCGTACACGCGCCCTTTCACGGAGTAAATACCGGGATGCTGGTAATAGGAGGACATCACAACTCACGCGGGCATTCAATTACCGGCATCCCGAAGGCGGTAATTAGGGCCTGCACAATGGCGGCCATACAGGCATCACGGACAACCTGTAAACAGCAACCTGCAGTCAAGGCAACTGCCACAGGTGCACACAATCACCACAGGTGGAGTCAATGGAGCCTGTCCCAGTATAAAAGGAGTACACCCACACACCACACCCCTTCCCACACCAAAACGATACCACTAGCTGTTGCAATCATGGGGCTGGAGGACATGCCTATATTGCTACAACTACAACACCGATTACAACAACCACAGCCACAGCCAGCACAGAGTAGACGCAGGAGGAGAAGGAGGGTGAGACAGGCCCAGCAATTACCACCAATGCAGCCAGTAGTACCTCGTAGGCAGCCACACATCCCTCGCATCAGACCCAGTCCATTCAAACTAACCCATGAGCAGATCCACACCCTGTACCGGTTAGACCGGGACACCATCACCACTATTGTGGACATGATACATGACGACATCGTCAGCCTCATAGAAATACGCACTGCCATCCCCCCGCTACTAAAGGTGGTGTCTGTGCTCCACTTCCTGGCCACAGGCACCTACCAGCAAACAGTAGGCCAGCTGCATGGCATTTCACAACCACTATTTTCACGCATGCTGACCCAAGCGCTGGATGCCCTCCTGAAGCACGCTAGCACCCACATATCCCTACCACGGACTGCCCAGCAGATAGCCGACACCAAAGTAGGCTTCCATGCACTGGCAGGCATGCCCCATTGCGTTGGTGCCCTCGACTGCACCCATGTAGAATTGGTAGTCCCCCAAGCCCTAGAGGCGGTGTACCGCAATCGAAAGCAATACCACTCCATCAATGTGCAGATGGTATGTGATTCCAGAAAGATCATCACACATTGTTGCACCTGATATCCCGGATCTACACATGATGCCATGGTGCTGTGTAACTCCACGCTACCCCGTCACATGGAGCGACATGCTGGACGACGTGCCTGGCTGCTTGGTGAGTTGCCTGACTGGCCCATGGCAGTGCATTGGGGTTGTGATGTGGGTGGATGCATACTTCACCTGGGCGGGAATGGGGGGGATGCATACTCCACCATGGTTGGAATGGGCGGTGAGTGGCGAATGCATGCAGAGTTAAACACACCTTACCTGAACCTCCCAACCCGAACATGACACATCACTGCCACACATTGGACCAATGCTGTATATCATTGCCAACATGTAAAACGCGCAACCTGGCCACCACGGGTATGTCAAGCAATGCATGACCAAACATGATTGCAACTGTGCCAATGTGGCTAGTGTGATCATGCACAGAGTAGTATACACAGCAATCATGGGAGGCAAAACATTGTCCTGCATCCACAGTACATCCCATCAGCATGCAAGTAATCACCCTGCATCATCTGTCCAACGCCATCCAGACTACCACACCATATTGCAGTATACAATGCATCTAAATAATATTTGTGCATACGTACAGGGACATGTGCATTTCAACACCAAATTGCTGCGGCCATGGCTGTGAATCCTGAAGGTGGCAGCTCAGAGTGACTCACACAGACCTATTTGTATTCCCTTGCAGGTGATGGAGGATATCCCTTGAAGCCGTGGCTACTTACCCCTGTGTGGAACCCGTGGAACAGCCATGAAGAGGAGTACAATCGGGTTCATACCCGTACCCGTGTTGTGATTGAGCAGACCTTTGGCCTGTTGAAGGCGCGGTTCCGCTGCCTAAGCAGGTCTTGGGGAGCACTCCTTTATAGGCCTGAGAAGGTGGCAAAGATCACCATGGCCTGTGTCATGCTGCACAACATGTGCGTCCGGAGAAATGTACCACTGCCACCTGACATTGGCATGCATGCACCGGGTGTGGATGATGAGGATGAAGACTGAAGAGAAGCAGCACCCCTGTCAGTACGTGATGCACAAGATGGCCATGCTGTATGCCAACCACCAATTGACGAATCATTCTGACCCACAGGGACTTTGATGGAAATGTGTCAGTGCTACACTGAGCACTGGGTCCAGGTGGACATGCACACAGGGTATGTGGGGAGTTGGGCACTGTCATGAATAAAATGGATACACACGAAATGAACAATGTCCAGGCATGAAATAATTTTTTCCACAACAGGTGTATTCATGTAAACTACAGTAAAGTGCTACTCCACTCCCCCCACCAAAACACCCAAACTCCCTATACCCCCCAAAGAACACCCCATACCCCCAAATAACTCCCCATACCCCCCAATAACTCTCCATACCCCCCATAGAACTCCCCCTTAAACACCTACACACCACCAACACCATCTCCCACACTCCCATTGTTGTCCCACACTATTTCCGTGCTTTCTTGGTGTCCGGGGGCAGCATTTCTGACTGCCTCACACTGTGCCTTGTCAGATGCACAGGGCTGGAGGGGGCAGAGGAAGCGGGTGTGGAGGATGGGGGTGTGGTGGATGGGGTGGATGCCGTAGTGATTGGCCCGGCTGGCGCGGGTTGTTGCTGCTGCATGTGCTGCAGTATTGAGGTCAGGACCTGAGTGATGGCCCCTAGACTGTCACGCATCATCACCGCAGAGGCATTTATGGCAGCAGTGTTTGCTGCAATGGCCTGCGCTACCACTCGCCTCGTGTCCTCTTCCTCCACCACATATTGTCTGACAAGTTCCAGCATGGAGTCCTGTCTTGCCTCCGCCATTGATAGCCGCGCCTCAAGGTCGGTGGGAGCAGCAGATGTTGAGGGTGCTGCGACCGGGCGTGCATTTGCAGGGCTCGCCTCGGGGGTGGTGCTAAGGTCCGAACTGTGGAGCGCAGGATCCGCAATGGTGCTGGCGGTTGTGGCCTGAGTGTGGGGTTGGGGGATGGACAGGGGGATTGGGGTGTGTGAACATGCCACATGGATTAGGCCTTCCTCGTCCACATACTCCTCCGCTCCAATTTCGATGTTGCTCAGTGGGGATGTGGCTGCTGCCTCGCCCACAGAACTTGTTTCTGCAGAATGGGTGCCACTGGCCTACCCGTCCGCTGGTGTTGCCAGCTCTGCGTTCCGGTCTCAGGCGTAGCTGTGGGGCCCTCATGTGCGGGCATGGCCTGGCCACTCGCCCTGGCTGTTGGTGTGGGCTGCGAGGCTGCCCCGGAGATGGTTTTGCCTTTGGCAGTTGTTCTGGACCGGGACGTGGATGCCCTTGTGGCTGGTTCTTCGCTGCCATCTTCTCCATCAGTGTCTGGGGATGTTAGAAGAGATGCAGGCCATCAGTGATGGTGTTACATGCAAGACGCATTACATGGTGCTGTGGAGATTTTCATTTATCATGCATTCATATCTTACAGGTGTGTCACACAAGGTAGTTTGAAGGGGGGCATTTGACGTGACGTCTCAATTCAGAAATGCTGCATGGCAGGTGGCATGCCGTTGTATTGGGGTTTGTGTGATGTATGACATGGGAATGGTCCCTGTGTGTTGGCTGTCTGTTGGTAATGGGAATGGCACTCAGCATGCATTTCAGTGTGGCAGGGTTTGAGCCTCCATCTGCACATGGATATTTTGATGTGTGTTGGGACATGCATTGCCTTGCTGAGGCTCTATTCCAGATCACTTGTGCTACATCATGGTTTGCCCTACTGGGGTCGGCAGGGTCACTCACCTCCATCTCCAGATGTTGCGGCGCCCGTCTCCATCTCACCGAAGCCCTCGATGGACTCCATCTGGATGAAGGTACTACAGGTCTCCTCTCAGCGCATTAGTTTTGTCGGGGAGTGGGCACCCCCGCCTGGGCCATGGCCTCCCTCCGATTGCTGGCCAGGATGTTGCGGACCCTAAGGCAGAGGTCATCCCACCTTTTCTTGCAGTCTTTGACTCTCCGTGGGGTGGTGCCGACTGCAGATACCTTGCAGGCTACCTCCTCCTATATCTCCTTCTTTCTCTGCTGTGCCTCCCTCTTGATGTAATGGGTGTTTATGTCCTCCGCATGGGCAGCAAGGGTGTCCGCCAACATGTTGAGTTCTTCATCAGAAAAAACGCTTCTTGAGCAGGTGGGGGTTGGATTTACTAGTTGCCTTGGACATGTTGATTAGGAAGGCCCTGGTCTCTCCTGTGCAACACTGGTGGTTTGGGAGGATTGCAATGGATTGTGTTTTTAAAGATAGCCGCCGGCGCATTTCCTGTTCCGACGCGATGACCTTACTTCCGGGTCCGGTATTACGAGCCCGGTATTAGCATGATGTCATTACTGGGTCGGTATTAAGGGGTGCCTCCTATGCGGAGGCGGTATCAGCGGGTCCTGTGATGGCACTATCGGGGGGTTAGAGGGCCTTTACAGGCATGGCGGTATGACCATTACCTCATTGGCACCATTTTAGCTTGCATTTCTTTTTGTGCTGGCTCACTATTGCTTTCTGGGGCAAATTTGTAGTTGTTAGATATGTGCTGGGCCTCAGCCGTGGGCATCTCCGGCTTCCCAGTTATGTTCCTCAAGCAATTTTGTAGTGGTGGTTGGCCACCCGTAGGATCCAGGATCTTCGGGCCTACCGGTCTCTTCGACCATGTTGGCTTATCGTCCTTGGTCTGCTCCTCATCACTCTCCTGAGTTTCTGGTTCGTAAATCGGATCTTCGATCTCAGACCATTTTTCCTTCTCTTCCTCTTGGCTCGAAATGGTATAAGTTGATAGCTCTAATAATTCCACCATGTTTGTGTCCTTGTTGGGTTCCGCAGTATCAGCCACCCCCTGATAGTTCAGCGCTTGGTGTTATTTTGATGAGGGGGCTGTGTCTGCCGGAGTATGCATGGGCGTGCACTTCTCCGGCGCTCCGCTGTTGGCTGTTGGTAGAGTGATATTTCTGATGAATGCTCTACTTCCGTTGGTTTTTATGTTTACTGGGTGGGATTGGTACATTGATTTCTTCCCTTTCGCTCTGTTGTCAGCTTCCCCTCTTTTCAGTTTAATTTGAGCCATTTGTGTTTTCCATGGTGGTAGGATGGGAACTTGCCGTGTTTCTTTTTGGGTGCTTTTTGCCTTTACAAAAATGTTGCATAATTTCTGGGGGTGATGGACGTTCAAGTCATTTACTGTCTCGATGTTAGATGGCATTTCCGGGATGATAACCCTAGGTTATGATAGGTAGGTCGATGGTGAAACTACCATATCTTATGTTATTTCCTCAAGAGCTTCGATGTTTCTGGTACTCTCTATGATCTTTGGTTTTGGCAGCACCCCTTGCTTATGTGCCGTCGGGTAAACCATGGGCGCTAGACTTTGCCTTGGATTCGGCCACTTCTTTTGATCTGTCTGCAATTCTGCAGATTTGAAAATGTGGTCCTGTGTTGATGTCTGTGGCTCCTTGGCTGCCTTCACTGCTGGTACAGCACCGTCTATTGGTTGCATCTCAGCCAGATGAAATCCTCTTGACATTCTCCTGTTTTGTTTTTCCTTGATAAGAGGGTCTAGAATTGTATGCAATAGACTCACCACTTTGGCTGTACTGTTGTCCATGTTGTTTTGAATCCCTGTTACGTAGCCATCAACGTACACCATTTTGGAGTGCAGCATTGCTAACATTGTTGTTTGGTCTTTGAGCTGCTCACCCATTTGCTCATAAAGCTTCATAAATGGTGCCAATCTTGTTAACGTTGAGATAATCAGGTTGGCTGGCCTATCGGAGGTTCCCGTTGGTCTTTTGTCTTGTGTAGTTGCTCAGTTTGTGTAGATTGAGAGGTATATGCAGTTATTGCCATCTGTATACATGTAGATTTTTCTCTTTTAGCATGCAGAACTTTGGTCTCACCTCTCACACTCTCACCCTCCAGGAGCGTAGGCGATTTGGTCAAAGTTGCCCTTGACCCACTTGAGCTGTTACAAATGGAGGGTGTGGTCCAGCCTCGTCTCCTAGGGTCTGATCCAACATCCTGGAGGTTGTTGGCGTGTAAGTCCCCTAATCCAGTGGTACTCCTCTACGTGTATTTTCCTTTTGGCATATCTGGCGATTTTTGCAGGTGATGATCGTCCGCTGTTAGGGACATTTCCAACATTAGTTGGTCCGAGATTTCTCTCTGCGCATACTGATTTGTCTGAGTTGTTGTTGGTTTATTTTGATGTGTGGGTGTGGGATGAGTAGGGTTAATTCCATTTCTTGATTGTTGATCCTGGTAAAAAAAACCTACGCCCATTCAAGTCATCCTCCAGGTTTAATGGCCTTGGTTGCCAGATGTTCTTTTGGGTGAAGGTTGTGGCCGATTGTCGAGGACCCCCTACTTTGCGCTATTTAGCGGTGCCTGGTTGTCTACTTACAACAGTTCTTGTCGGCTTGTAGTTTGGGCCACGTGGGTTATCCGAGATAATGTTGGACCATGTGCTCGGTTGAGACGGTGATGTTGGCCCTTGGTACCCTTGGAATCTAAAACCCTTCACCGGCACTTTTGATCCACCCGTGAAAAATACTGCAGCTTTCCTTGTAGCTACATATGGCTCATACACATACTGCTGTTCATCAAGTTGTTTGGTGTTTGTTGTGCTCGTGGGGCTCCCCACCTCTCCTTGTTCCACTGTGTGTTCATTACTTTGGATGAACTAGTTTGTGTTTTCCTCAGCGTTTGACGTTGGGAACACCAAACTCTTTCTATCCCCCCAGGATTCCCGTTTAATTATCAGGCGAGCAAGCAGCCCCTCCTGTGTCTGTAGAAAGGGCTGTCCGTTGGTCTGGTAATGTAAATATACTGTGAGATGGGGATGAGTTAACATTGGGGGTGGATACAGTGCTGACTACTGCATTGGCCTGCTGAGTGTGAATAAAACTGCCACTGCTTGCCGCTACAGCCACCTCAACATTTAGGGGAGGCGGTGGTTTGTCCCGAGAACACATTTGCTTTTCTCAGTGCTCGTTGGGTACCAAAGCGTTACATTCTCTCGCATTCAGTATTTCCCTGTCTTGGGATTGCCGGTTCTGGGACATCGTAGGCATTGTTGAGCCTTCTACGTGTGCTGCGCCACACTCGCACATGCTGCCGCTGGGATTTACTGTACCTGAATCCCGAACCAGCAGCTACGTGGGCAGGCGAACTTCCTCTCTAGGTGCTGCAGACCCAACGTCCGTCAACGCGGTCACCATTTCCATCTCACACTTGCTGTCGGTGTTGATTGAAGTTAATTAGTTCACCCGCTACTGTTCAGTTTGTACACGCAAAGCGTGATCTCCCAAAGGGCGGGCGGGCAGAGGGACAGAGTCTGTGACCGTGCCATGCAGATAGCGGATGTTTTGAGGAACAAAAAAAAACAAAAAAATATTTGTGGTGAAGAGAGACTGCACTACTCCAATAGCGGCTGTTTTGAAGAACAAAAATAAAATACTATATGTAGTGAAGAGAGACTGCACTACTCCAATACCTCCAGCCAGCACACAGTCACTCTGCCTCCACTCCCACAGAAGCATATGCCACAGAGACCATTTTAGAAATGTCACAAGGGTGAAAGGGATCAATAAACAGGCTGCAACGGAAATTAAGGTTAAAGTAAGCTTCTATCTTTTAGGAAGAGAACATAGGTTGGGTGAAACAACACATGTAGTACTGTAGACTTAACTCAGAACTAAAATATTACCATGGCACTCTGCCAATTTTGTGCTGCTAAAACCAATACTAGATATCAGACCTAGTACACTCTGAACATAAATAACTGAGGCCACTAGATGTTTGTGGAGAATTAAAAGGCTGCGGGTTAATTTACATTTTTACAACAGTATAAAAATTATGAAAACATTTGATTTCACATTTCACTGTAAGCGACCAGTCAATTGACGTTTCATTGGCTCTTTGTTGCCCTGGTTGGTCTGCTGCCCCATTTTTCTATTGTATCTCTTAGACTCCTCCCGGGATTCTGACTGCAGCTCGACTTAATATCATACAACCAGTAGCGGGTCTTACCCAGCTGCTCCACTTCCTGTAAAACTAAAAGATTCCTTAAATTGACCCAGAGAGCCTCCTTCTAGTGGTTCACAGCAAATGACTGCCTGAGTGCTTCGAAAGTGCCCTTTCGCCCTTTGTGTCTTCCTATTCTTCAGTCTGCTAGCCCATTCAAGCCAACCTGCACTTTATCATGGGGGCCCTTTCAGCCTGCCATCTCATTCATAAGCTGCCCTGGTGGCTTGCTATGAGGGGATGCTTAAATGTGCTGTGCTGGAACAGCATGCAATACAAGATTCAGGCAAGGCAGGTTGGTTCCCAGTAATCTGCTTACAACGCTAAAAATGCTACACTGGCTGCCAATCAAACAAAGAATCATGTTCAAAACGATGTGTATAACGCACAGAGCAATCCACGGACAAGGAGCAGAATTCCTACAAAAGAAAATAACCTTTTACCAAACGACAAGAACACTCAGATCAAGCAATAACATTTGTCTGGAACCAAAACCATATACAAGAAAAAAAACCTGGGGGAACCTCATTCTCGCACCTGGCAGCAAAACCTTGGAACTGTGAGGAACTCATGGTGACAACAAGTAAGAGACACAAGTGATCACAGTTCAAGGGTGTTTATTGAACAATGAATGCTGTGTGCAGTTTGGAAAAACGCCTAATCTAAACCTAAATCTAAGATGGGAGCAAGCGTTGACCATCTAATGAAAAATAAGGCAGCCTTGGTAGTGTCGTGTCAAAACAAAAAGGCCTAGACATACTAAGAAACCTATTGCCAAACCTCACAACTGATACAAGAGGGGGGTGTGGGATTGTTCTCAAGAAAAGAAACAAGTGTTCTCAAATAATATGTCAGGATGCAGTAGCCTAGGTCTCCCTTCCCCATGTTTTAGACACGGGGTGAGATGGGAGTTTGAAGCATAGTACTGTCTTGGGCTTCTCCAGCACAAGACGCCAGTTCCAATGGCAGCTCACGGGACACCCTCTCTGGCTTTTAGTCATCAGGGCCGTCGATGGCCAAGTCTCGTTTCACTTGAAAAAGTCTCTTGCCTTTGAGGATCTGACGTGTTCAAACAACAAAACAAAAGTTGCTTTAACAAATGAAAGATCTTTTCCAAGGCTCGCTGGGTGATGGGCTCACCCCTGGGTCCCCCTCTTCTGGGTGCGTACCCTTCTCAATCGTATTCCAAAATATATCACAGAATTTTCCCTCATTTTCTCACTATCTTTTGGTTGGGTGACGGCTTCACCCCTGGATCTCCCTTGGTCGGGCTCAGACCCCTCTTGACTTTAACAGGATTCAACTCCCTTGGTTTCTGAATGCTCACTTTTGCTGTGGGATTCACTTCCCTTTTTCTCACACTGCTTGTAGCTCAAAGTCTTTCGATTGTACAAGGATTTTGTTTGACTCTCATTATGACCACTTTGACCTATTTTGCCCGCCCGCCTACAGCATTCTGGCACTTGTGGTTTCTCTCATATGGGGCTCAACCAGAGTCTCTCAAGTTAGCACCCACGTGGTGCCACTTTCTCTCTGCTGGTCTCCCCTTCAAACTTTTACAGTTCATTCAAAGTTAATCAGCTTTGGTTCTAAAACTTGCCACTTTGTGATTCTCACTCAACACAGCCCGGCTCTTATTGGTTCTCCCCTCGACTCACCCGCTGTGATGAACCGCTTGGCCTTTGTCTTCTCTGGAGTCAAGGCCGGTACCATGGGATCTTCCATCGATCCTGCTCATCGGCATAGGCTTGCCCAGTGTACTGTTGACATCTGCTGCAGGACACTTGTGCTATTGTTCGCAGTCTTATGCTCTCTTCCACAAAGGTTCAGCGGACCTGTGACGAAAACTCAAAACCTGGCTCTTCACGGATGGAATCAACTAACCAGAAACAAACAAACATGGCAAGAAGTAGCTGGGGAGGGAAAACCCCAGGATTCACCACCTCCCAAGTCAAACCCCTCTGCTAGGCAAAGCGCAGCTGGAGATGAATGAGCACTAATCATTACCTAGCACCCAACAGGACAGGGGCCCCTTAGGATTTGGAGGGAGGAGGCCGCACCCCCAGGAGCCCAGGGAAGCAAGGACAGGCTGGCCCCACAGCCAAGCAAAGAACAACCCACAACCTTAGCGATCGCAACCTTGGGGAGGCACTCACCATCTTCCTGCCCACAAAATCACTAGAATGTCACAGAGACATGCCACCGCCTCGCGGAGAACCAGGTGAATGTACCACCAAAGGAACGCTCCTGCCGACAGCAATGGCAGAGACAACTAACACAGATGTCTGAAACAACGAGGTAACCCTACTAATCCATTTGCTAAAAAACTCTCTGCCTATTCCTCTCACACCCTAAACAAACACAACCACTCTCTTGCACAGCAAACTGAATGAACTTCACTACACTGCAACAACAAAACAGAGTCTTGCACAACAGCACATGGGAGGCTGACGATTTGCAAACACACACATGCTCAACAAACAGTGTTAACCGAACTGAAGCTGCCAACAGGACATCACCAATCTCGCTCTACCTTTATCCCGCTACACACTACTAACCTTCCCTACCCTCTTACCTTTCAGATATGCCAGAGTGCCACAGGACCACTCCGGGTGGCGATAGTATGCGGTATCAATGTCCTTTAACATTAACAAATAAGTCTATGGGGATTTGCATTTCTTGTTAGGTACGTACTGTGACAAAGAGTGATATTCCCCCTGTGGTTCCTGTATTTAAGGAGTGGGCCTTACCCCTTTGCTATGTCCATGCCACTTGACCACACCCAGAGGCCCAGCTGCTCTTAGAAAGTAATTTCCAGCGACTTTCTTTCAAAGGCATTTACGGGTCCTTTGTTTTCAACCCCTTTGTAAACTGGATGCGTGCACTATATGCAGTACTGGGGTCTCGGCCTAGGTTACACATTTGGCTGCTTGAGGGGTTGTCTCTGGTGGCCCTGCAGCCAACGCACAGCTTTTGGTGACTGCTGCCCCGCCTCAGACTCCTTCTCCCGGACGGTGTCTGCGCCTTCCATCCGCAGCCTCCGATTTGTGGTCCAGCATGAGTCGCATGGCCCACAAAACTGCGCTGATGGTGATTCCCCTGAAAGCATAGCTCCCTTGGGCCATCTTGCACAGACAGCGGGCACAGGGTGACACCCGTTTGACTGGTGCCTAAGCCCAGCTGCACTTGTAAAGCCCGGCTGAGTGACCCAATGGACAATCACAGTACCATGTTAAAGGATGAAGCCAGGGTATGGCCCTTGCTTTATTACTGCTTTTCCTGTCTGTGGACATCAGACAGCTTAAATGCGGCCCTTTTTACCCCCAATGCACAGCGGCGGCGAAATGAGAGACACAGAGCCAGGGAGTGGATATCTAATCTCTTTATTTTACTTTCCCTTTCTGCCTCACATGGCAGAACCTCTTCACGCATGAACGAGCATGCGCGAACCTCATTGGCCGATCCGGGTAAACTGTGTCTCTCCCGGACACGACATCTTCCCCTTTTGGGCAAAACAAAATCCTGTTACTCACAGTTGGCCTCACATTTCTTCGATCAGTCTCAGGGGCCTTGTAATACATCGCCTTGGTCTCGTGGATCTCTCCACAGGCGGTCCACTCTGTCGCCACCTCCTCATCACTCGCAGATTTTTTCTTGCCGAGCTTCCTCTCCCATCTTCTCTTCATCCAGCTCCTTCTCCGCGTCTCGGTAGAGCCTGAACTGTGACATATTTTGTGTGATCACCACGCTTGGGGATCTGGCTGTCACCATAGGTCCCTTGATCTGCGTAATAATTAGATGATCAGGATCAAATCTTGACTCAGATTTCATTTCTTGTTTCTGACACACAAGGACCTTGCCCCTGGGTTACAGCGTGGATGACTGTGCTCCCTGCTTCTCGTTGGCATACCTTTTCATCTCACGTTTCCGGATGGCATACTTCACCTGGAGCTATTCAAGGTCCGTCTCTTGAAGATCCTCTCTGTGGGGCAGTCTCGTCTTCACCTTTCTTAGAACACCAACTTGGAGGGGCATTTTCCTGTTGTTTCATGTGGCAGTATCCCCGGAGCATGCTGCATACGGCTTGTTTCAGTGACATCGGGCTCTGCCGTTTTGCTGCAGTACCTTCTTCAACCTCCCCATGAATTTCTCGATCATTTTGTTAGCCTGCAGCCACAATGGCGTGATTTTCCGGTGACGTATGTCCATGTGACTCATGAAGCAGGCAAACTCTGCACTGCTAAACGGAGGACCATTGTCCAACTTCAGCATATCGGGAATGCCCCACACAGAGAATATGATATATAGTTCCGGGATTATGGTGCTGGCTGACGTGGACAAGATCATCTGTACAAGGGGGAACCAGGAGAATTTGTCCATCAGCACCATCCAATATTTTCCCCCACCAAACGGCCTGAAAAAATCAACTGCCACATGGGTCCACACTGCTTCTGGCAGCTCTGACATTGAGTGGTTTTGGATTACTGGGCTTCAATGTGCACTGGCGCAGGTGGCATTTCTTTACAGTCTCTTCTACCATTGTGTCGATGTAAGGAAACCACATGGTGTCTCTTATCTGCAGTTTAGTGGCGACCATGCCTTAATGCCCTTCACGTGCCAGGTCCAGAACTTGCTGTCTCAGACCCATGGGTATGATGATCCACCTCCCGCGCATCACCAGGCCTTCCGTTGTGATTGACAGTTCATCTTTCACTTGTTTGAAGGCTTGTATTTCTTGCTTCCACGTCCCTTGATTTCTCTGTGCGTCTCCTGGCTAGCTGTCTCTACATCTTCGCAATGTGATAAGCTCCTTCACCTTCTGCAGTATCTTGTCCCTCAGGGTGTGATCTCTCACCACAGCCATCGTAAGTGGCTTTGGGGGGTCTGTGTTGAGTGAGGCAATTGATATATTCCTCCGCCATGGATGGGTCACGGCCTTGTTTCGCAAGTGGGTGCCGTGACATAAAATCTGCCGAATTGTACTCTTTCCCCGGTTTGTGAATGATGGTGAAGTTGGAAGTCCGTAACCCCCATCTTTCAATCCTGGGGGCATCTTGAGGGTTTCCATATATCGTGACCAATGTCTGGTGACCTGTCACTACTGTAGGGATGTAACGGTATAACGGTTAAAGATACCGTGAACCACTCAATTGAACAATAATAACCGTCACATTGTTTATACCGGTATACCATGTATACCGTTAAGTGTGCTTTTCAATCTGATTTGGAAAGCTGCAGTAAGCAAGTGCTGCGCAGTCTTGGTCTTGCACTGTTGGATGTGCCATCTGCCAAGTAGTTTCAGTTGGAGCAGTTTTTAATGCCATTCCATAAACTACATGTGCCTGACACAAAATCAATAAGTTAGCAATAGGAAGACTAAATACAGTGCCAAGAAGGAAAAGGGTTTACTTTGGGTTGGCGGCTTTGGGGTTTATATATTTATATTGTATAATGTATAATGTTTGCTAAACATATGACAATGGGGGATGTCCCTGGTTCTATCATTGAATTAATATATAATAAGTCACACTGCGAAATTCACTCATCTCTGTGGGTATTCTCTGCTGCCATACCAAAGGGTGACATGTCCTTGATTACTGAACACCTTTTGGCCCACAAGTAAACTAAAGGCTGTAACGTAAAGAGAGCATGTGTGCGTGTGTGAGTATGCGCACAAGCTTATACTACCATCAGCCTCCATTGATCTGGGGCATGCATGTTATAAATATGGCAACACGTTCATCTTCACCAGTAGCCAGTGGGTGATCTAAAAGCCTAAATGACCACTTAAGACAAGCTATTCAGTTTGCTTTGCCAGTCGCAGCAGGGCTCTCCCCCTCCTCCTCTCCACACGTGTTTGTGTTTGGTGGAAGCAAGGGGTGGCATTTCAGTGAAAAGTATGTTGAAAAGCCCTATTCTGGCTCTGGGTGCCTGGTTTTGTTTGTGATGATAAATCTGACAATTTATGACCTTTTAGAAAATATTTGTTAAGATTGGTTAACTCCACCTGCTATACCGCGATAACCATGATATACCGTAATTTTGCAAGAAGGTTATCGTACCGTCAAAAAACTAATACCGTGACACCCCTACACTACTGTGAATGGTTTTCCCAGTAAGAACATCTGAAAATGTTTGCATGCCCAGACAATGGTCAGCCCCTATTTCTCCGGCTGGGAGTATTTTCTTTCGACATCGGTCAGACTTTTTGAGGCATATGCGACGATGGCCCTGGGAATGTCCCTGAGGCGTGTGCTATGCCAGGATGGCTCCCAGACCTACCAGGCTTGCATCGACCGTCAATTCAATACATTTAGCCAGATCCAAATAGGCCATGCATTCGGTAGACCCAATGTGTCTCTTGATCTGTGCGAATGCCGTTTTGCATGCCTGGTCCCACTGAAATTCATTCCTTTGCTTGATGAGTTCTCTCAACGGTCCACTAATGGTAGCAAAGTCCTTCAGGTATCTGCTGCAATAGCTGACCATCCTCCGAAATGACTGTACATCATTCACGTCTTGTGGAGGCACAATGTTTTCAATTGCAGTTACTTTCCCTGGATCATGGCTCATCCCATGTCCGAAGAACTTAAAGTTCTTTTTGTGAAACGCGCACTTCCTCGCATTCAACGTCAGACCAGCTTGAGAAAGGGCTGTGCACACCTGATGTCACGCCCGATCATGTTGGTCCCTATCAACTCCAAAAACTAAAATGTTGCTGCTCTAGTTAAAGCAATTCTTTATGTGCCTAATTAGCTTCCTTATGCTCTCCTGGGAAATCTCAGCAGCCGATGATATCCCAAAGCTTAGCCTCATATACCGAAATAGCCCTTTGTGGGTTGCAAAAGTGGTTATGTAGCGTGATTGTTCATCTAGCGGTATCTGGCGGTATCCTTTATTGAGATCAAGCTTTGTGAATATCTTGGCTCCATTGAGCATGCTGATCATGTCATCCAGATGCATGCCAGGGTATCTCTCTCGTTGAATTACTTTGTTGGGTTGGCACATGTCCACGCATAGGCATAGTCTCAATGGAACTTAAGAAAGTTACTATCACCCCGATCCCAAAAAAAAACATTGATCTCACTTATTCTAGTAATTTAAGGCCAATTACCAACAGCCAATTACTATTGAAAATCCTGGATAATGTGGCAACTGCCCAACTGCAAGCCTTTACGGAACTTAACAGCAATCTTGACAGCCAACAATCAAGGTTCCGCCCTTCTTTTAGCAAGGAAACCAGCCTCATGGATCTCCAATCCCATCTATTGAAAATCATGGAGAAAGGGAAAGCCGGGATGCTGATTCTATTACACCTGCCCACGGCCTTTGACCTCGTTGACCACAAGCGTCTACTTCTGTCTCTACGGCACCAAGGTGTCTGTTCCTCAGATGTTGTGAACTGGGTTCAGGCTTCCTGACCGTTCACGAGTCCAATATTCAATGGGGTACAGCTTCCTCCTCTGCCTCCCTTAACGGCAACAAAACCAAGCTCCTTATTTTCGGATCACCTCAGATTCGATGCCTCATATGATAACTTCTTGTTACAAGGCAACAAAATCATGACCCATAAGAAAGTCAAAACACTAGGGGTCTATCTAGAGGCCTCGCTGAACTCAGATGCCCAGGTGCAACATCTTTGCCGGACCTGTAATGATCACCATAGGCTTCTTTGGACCATCCGCCCTTATCTTAATGAAAAGAACTCAGTGATCATTGCTCGAGCCACTATTTTATCAAGCCTTGATTATTGTAATACTTTGTTATGTGGCGCCTCGAAAATTTTACATCCAGGCCTGCCAAACTATTCAGAACTTCACAGTTCGCATGGCCCTGAACGTCCCCAGAAAAATCGCACATATCCAATTTCAGGAAAGATCTCCACTGGCTCCAAGTGCAGGAGCAAATTCAATTCAAAACTGGCACGTTAGTGCATCACTCTCTTTACGGCAATGCCCTGGAATATCTTAAAGCCTTGGTCTTACCGTTCCAACCTACCAGGAATTTGCGATCCTCCTCTCTCGCTCAGCTGCAGGGAATTCACAAGATCTAAGGGTCTAGGAAGATCCTTCCCAGCCATTGCATCCTCTTTTTGGAGCGCTCTACCCCCTGCCATTACAGCCATGCCTAACCTGATGCTTTTCAGAAAAACTCTCTTTCAGGTAACTCCATGGCCTTATCAATTATGCCCTATTGTGACCCCTGATAATGTATCACTGTGGTTTCACTGTCCCGTCCTTTTGTTGTCCTCATGTGTTTTTGTTGTGCCCCGATGCCTGTGGCCTTTCAGCGCATTATAAATCTATAGATAAAAAAATAAAAAATAGGCACATTTTTTCCAAGGACCCTTGCTTGGGCACTGCTACCACATGCAAGACCCATGGAGTGGGACCACAAGCAGGTTCTTTGATGACCTCCTTTAGTAGGCACTTAATCTCTTTCTCTACTTGCGGTTGCAGGTGAATGGGTATTCACTGGGGATGTTATGCCACTGGAGGTATTGACCCATCAATGTGAAAGATGATTACCGATTCTCCCTTCAAACATCCAAGTCCTTTGAAAACTTCTGGAAACTGTCACATCAATGGCATTGCATGCCGCATCATGTACATTACAGCCACAATCTTCATTTCGAGGGCCGTGGGCCAGCCTAGTAAGCTGTTTCCCGGCACCTCTCCTTGAAGAACATGTAGCACTGCCATGGTCAGTCGTCTCCCTTTGTAGTTCAATTGTATCGAGAACTTTCTGTGATTTCAAACTGGCCCCTGTGCGCCCCACTGAAATACCTTCAGGTCCGATGTTTCCAATTCCCGCAGATGTGCAATCTTGCAGAACTCTGAGATGCACATGATGTTTAGGGTGGCTCCTGTATCAATGACAAATCTGGCAGGGTGTTGCCCTACTTCAATATCTCCCTCTGGGGTAGTCACCACGTCAGTCATCATATATGCATACTCATGATGACTTCTCTCTTGCTCTGGCGGGGGCGATGGTGACCGTCCAGTGATTTGCCGAACATGGCTGACTACGTCTCTTCTCACGTAGGTGTCTCTCCCGAGTCCTCAAGCGCGTGGGTTGTGCTCAGGTCGCATTCAGCTTTGACCGGCTCCTTGTGCACTCTTCGGCGGTGCATTGCACATTCTTGCCATATGATTTTCCTACTCGCATTTAGTGCATTTCTGTCCAAAAGTAGGGCATCTGGTGCCTTCCTTATGGGGAAAGGTCAGACCGCACCTATAACACTTTCCAGCAGTGCCAAACCTTCTCGGTGGTGCATTTTGTGAGAAACCTGAGGGTATTCTCCCCAGATAATCCCTTATCCAGGTAGCCAAGGAAGGACTGACCCTCTCTTATCATATCCCTGAAGGCAGACGAGCAGGGAAAGATCACCTGGGTAGCGGAGCCCGGGGTTATGCTCAGGAGGATGCCCAAAGAGAGATGCAGTATTGTGCCAGAGAAGGAGAGGAGGGCGAGATATCAGAGGCTTTCATTGGCTGTATTGCATGTGCCTCCCTTCCTCCTATTAGATCTCTCCTGCCCATATCCAACAACCCCTCTGTACATAATCAACGCTCTAAGATCCTAAACCCGGTTACACCCAAAAAGCATAACTCCCAGAGTCCTTGTTTCACCGGTCTCCATTCTAATACTCCCCAACCTTGTTCTTCCCGTCCCTCTGATTATTATTCTTAACACTCCCAACCTGTTCAGACAAAACACTATGATTCCCACAATCCCGTTTGTTCATTTCACAATCCCAGCTATTCCAGTTTACACCGCAAACCCTACCAATCTCATCCCTCTGATTATCATTTTCCGAATTCTCACAAACCCTCCTGCTTATTTCCCAAATCCTATAAAATCTACCCTCCTGAGGTCACCACATACCCTAATACTAGGGTTATAAATCCATGCATCACCTCTTTCCCTTCCGACACTCCAACCCTTTCCTTTTCCAACATCAACACTTTCTCCTGAGACACAAGACAACAGACTTGTAATGAAACCTTTTACTTGACATGTCCCAATCCCAGCACCAGGCAAAGTCAGGCAACTAACCTGAATCACACACACCTGATGGCCCTTCCTTTTCCCCACAGGGATAAAAGGTGGAGCCTGAGAGCACATGCGGAGCAGACGAGCACAGCTGACAGCACGAGATGGCTAATCGAGCGTGGAGGTTCAAGAGAAGGGGAAAGGCGTCAGGAATCGAGAGGGTGGCGAGGAGAGAAACGACCTTGCCCTTTTCATCACAGACCCTTGGAACCTGCGTGGAAGAGAGCCTAAGACTGCGAACAATAGCTCCAGTGTCTTGTAGCAGATGTCAACGTACACAGTGCAGCCTACACCAATAAGCAGGAGCAAGGGAAGCTCCCGTGACCGTGGTACCGGCCTTGACTCCGATGAAGAAGAAAAGCCAAGTAGTTCATCACAGCTGGTGAGTCGAATGAGAAACAGTAAGAACCGTGCTGTGTTGAGGGAGAATCGCAAAGTGGCAAGTTTATAACCAGGTTTGATGAACTATGAAAGAACTGTAAAGAGTGTACAAGGGGCGACTACCTGCAGAGGGAAATCAGCACCACGTGGGTGCTAACTCAAGAGACTTTGGTCGATCCCCATCTGAGAGAAACTACAAATACCAGAAGGCTGTAAAAGGGCCAGTGAAATAGGTCAAAGTGGTGCAGAGTGTCAAGCAAAATCCCAGTACAATCAAAAGACTTTGATCTACAAGCACTGTGGAAAAAAAGGGAAGTGAATCCCGAAACCATTGAATTGTGTAATCAGAGAACATTGAAAGTAGAGAGGGATCAGCGGCCAGAAGAGGGAGATCCAGTGGTGAGCCACTATCTCCCTGATCGAGAGCCACAGTAAACCCAGTGAAGGGAGGATAAGAATCGAGAGGGGTCGGAGCCCGGCAGAGGGGGATGTAAGGGTGAAAAGTTGTCACCCCATGATTGAGAAAAGTGAAAGTAAAAATTAAGAGACGACAAGAGTGAACCTGAAGGAGGGATGCCAGAGGTCAAAGCCCGGCAGAGGGATATCCAGGGGTGAACCATCACCCGAGTACTGACAGTCAAGTGGGGTCTGAGCCCGACTGAGGGAGATCCAGGGGTGAAGCCATCATCCAAACTTCAAGTAAGAAAAGAACAGACATTTAAATTAAGGAATACGATACGTGAAGGGTCAGCGCCCAGAAGAGGGGGACCCGGGTGGTGAATAATTACCACCCTAACAAACTTTCATTTGGTTAAAGGAACTTTTGTTTTTGTTATTGAACACGTCAGACAAGAGACTTTCAAAGGAAACGAGACTTGGCCATCAACGGTCCTGAGAACTGACATTGAACTTTCGTCTTGTGTTGGAGAAGCCCGAGACTATACTGGGCTCCAAGCTCTCATTTTACCCTGTACTCAAAACATGGGGAAGGGAGACCCAGGCTACTACATCCGGACATATTATTTGAGAACACTTCTTTATTTTCTTGAGAACTATCCCACACCACTTTTTGTATTAGTTGTAAGATTTGGTAATAGGTTTCTTACTATAGGCCCTTTTATTTTGACCCGACGCCACTAGGACTGTCTTATTTTTCATTTGATGGTTGACGCATGTTCCCATCCTAGTTTTAGGTTTAGATTAGGCGTTTTTCTGGCCTGCATACAGCATTTCATTGTTCAATAAACACCCTTGAAGTGTGATCACTTGTGACCGTCTTACTTGTTGCCAATACGAGTTCCTCACAATTTCAACTGTTGCTGCTTCTGCCACCTTGACTGATGAAATACGCGTGCTCTTTCACTGGTCCCTTGCTGGTTCCCATCTGTGTGGCTTGTGAGTTTGCTCTCGCTTCCGTCCGTGCCATTTGTAGAATGGGGACGAGGGGAAACGGTTCCCGGAATAATATTATTCTGAATGGGGACGACAAGCACCCTCCGATGATCCTTAACCTGATGACCTCATCATTTAAGAATGCATGAAAGTCACAATGAAGCACAAACTTGACTCACCAGGCATTTGGCAAGTTTGCCTCTCATGGTCTATGTTGCGCTGAGGATCAAAGTATGCGCACAGGGCCTCCTTGAGCCACCGATATGTTTTGACATCTTCAGACGGGAATGTGGGCAAGATAGGTAATCTCCTGGCAAACTTGTCTGGAGCTTTTTCATCATATGCGGCCATGTAATTCTCCAATCTTCACAGCCATCTCTCCCATCTCTGTTGTGGGGGTTGACGAAATGCAGTTGCACTGGGCCCTTCCTCATCAGATGCATCACTTGTTCACCTCCGACTGCCTCTTTCCTCGCTCGCCGACATTCTGCTGCAATCAGGCACCCTCTAGTGTGCACTTTATTGGACTCACAGATTTTCACTCTCCACTGTATTTTCTCCCTTCTTTCTTTATGAAAGGGGGTGTTGAAATCCCATCCTCGTCAGTTTTCCTGTCTGTGGACACAAGACAGCTTAAATGTGGCCTTTTTTCTAACACGCAGCAGCACCAAAACGAGGGCCAAGGTGCCATGGAGCATATATCTAACCTCTTTATTTGACTTTCCCTTTCTTCCTCACACGTCAGAACCTCTTCGCGCATGCGCGAACCTCATTGGCCAATACTCGGCGTGACAAGGGTTGCTCGTCACGCCGGGTTAACTGTGTCCCTGCCGGAGATGACACTGCTTTCCCAGTTCAATAGCTGCACTGTCAACGCAGTTTTACATAAATACATTTCCATCAGCTGCATAGTCAGTCACATTTAACATGACTTTGCCAAAGAAAGTACTGCATAGCTAAACGTACTGCTGTCAAATCAAATCAAGTGTTCCATGGTCAGACTTACTTGTTCTGAAATCAATTTAGTTGCTGCATAGCCAAACATATTTGCTGTAGCCTCTCTCAACCAGATTGTTTGCACCGTCAGAAAATGCCTGTAACTAGACCAATCTGTACCAGAGTCCACCGTTGCATAACCAGGTCCATTTTGCACAGCTTGTTTTTTCTGTTGATATTTCAAATATATTGTTGTTAGCCAGAGTTACTTTTCACACCGATTTCTTATTTAATTATACATATTCTTGTGAATCCAGACTCTGTTTGCATAACCACTTTCATTTTGCTACCGATTCAAATTCATTGTTACACAGCCAGATCCACTTTTCAAACCCAGACCTTTGGTTGCTTAATCATTTTAATAAGTGCATAGCCAGATACATGTATTGCTTCATCATATCAATTGTTGCATAGACAAACTAATTTTGCATAGCCAGTTTTATTTATTGCCAGTTCAAATAGATGGTTGCATAGCCAGGCTTATTTGTTGCATTACCAATCATCTGCTGAACAGACAGGTTTATCTGCTAGACTAATTTCAACATAGTCGGTCACATTTGTCACTTAATTGTTTCTGAGTCAAACATATGTGGCTGAATCAGATCTTTTGTGGCATAGCCAGACTCTTTTGCAGGGTAACTGTTAGGGAGAATTCTCTGTTTAGGCTGAATTTCCTAACCTAGTGAGTCCCCCAGCAGCTTTGCTGGATTTCTGGAGTTTGTTTTTTTTCTCCTGCCAAGAGTGAGACTCTTTTTCTCCCACTCTTGGACATGATTTATGGTGTTCCTTTGACTGTTAATGTGTTTTATGGGCTATGGGGTCTTTTACTCCATAGGGTCTCATGTGTTTTTACTATGTGTGTTACACAGCACCCTCAGTGCAGTGACACAGGGGTGTCATAGTGACACCCCACCATAGACTCCATACCATGGGACTGAATACTGTCTCCCAGGGCATGTAAAGTCACCATTGGCTTTACTAGTCCCAAATTATGAACAGAAACCAGTACAAACCATCATATTGTGGACGTACTGGTCGGGGCAATTCAATTGCCCCGGGGTCTGTTATTCGAGGGGGCACGTCTCCGTCCCCCCTGATCGAGTTTTGTCTGGTGGCAGTGGATACTACTTTTTATATTCGACCGCGAATATATCTCTATGGGATTTTCCCATTGTTCGAGGCTACCAACTTTAATTATTTAATTCTCATAGCCTCGAACATACTGCCGGTTTATTTATTTGATATTAATTCGCCGGTTGGTATTTTTTGCCAGAATTCGATTCTAAAATGGCGTTTGTGTTCTCTTCTGTGACTCCAATCCAAGTCGAGCCCTTTGTTCCACTTTTTGGCGGGCTTCTCCACAGAAGCCTCCAAAGGTGGTGCCACTCTGTCTGGGTACCACAGGGGGTGTGGGAGGGGGTTTAGGCACCCTGGACTGAGTTACCTTGGTAACTCAAGTCACACTCTTGTGTGATTGGCCCAAGTGGTGAGCCGCCCGCCTCACCACTTACCATGTTTGATTGACAGCTAGGCTGAGTGAATGGGGGTGTGCTGCATAAAAGCAGGGCTTTGGGGACTGGAACTTTAGAAGTCGCCACAGGACCTGAAAATCCGAGGAGGGAGAAGCTGAGCTGACCTGCTACGACGACACCACTGGTGGAGCCCTGCGGAACCGACTCACCACTTCCCAACGACAGAGAAGATCTCCCGGCTGGAGAGTCTTCTTCCCCTGACTGGTGGGCACAACCAGTTTACCTTCTTTTTCTCGCATCCCAGGACGTCTTATGGTCGAATTGCCCGTGACAAGCACCCCGGCAACCGGATAGCCACTTACCACTGGACCGCGAATAAAAGGACAGCTCCTTTTAACTGAGAACTCCGCGGCTGGTTTCTTCCCTGGCAGTGCAACGGACTCCTGTCTTCCTCCCCGACGAGATCCTCTCTTCCCCCGGACGAAGCACCGACTTGCATCCGCTGCCAGGAACAACTGCCCCCGCTGGAGTATTCTCACCACTTTAAGGTACCGTATCCGCCAGGCCTCCCTTTCTAAAGATTGCTACAAGTTAATAATAATCCGTTAACCTTCTGGACTGGGCTGGCCGCCTTGACCATCTAACTGGTCCCTTTCTTTTGGTCCAACTCTTTCTGAACTGATTGCAAGACTTTTGGGCACTTTGAACCGTGTGACCTTGGACACATTTCGACCAGAGCCTCCTAAAGTGGGTCCGGCCTTGTTAACTTTGACTTTACGGTTTTAACCTGCCTTCTTCTCCTACTGTGTTCTTCCGAAAGTGTTGGGATCTGTTTCTATCTTTGCTCTGCCTTTCTCTCCCTTTTAAACCGATTGATTAGAGTGCCATCTTTGTTAAGCGCTCACTGCTGTCTGAAAATAAGTGTTGCTTTACTTAAGACTTGTCTAACTAATCATTGAAGGGAGTGTATATCTTTTAGTGACCGTGTTTTTGAACTGCTTGATATTAGTGCCAGTGTGTTTTATTAGATGTGGTTTTAAATAAATAATTATATCTCTTTTACACCAAGCCCTGGTCAGTGTTTACTTGTTCTATTGTGTTCTCTTAACCTATTGTGAATACTCTGTATACTGCCTAACTCTTCTTGAGGGAAGTCTGACTGCTCAGCCACAGCTACCAAGTGAATCTGTGTGGTACAGACTGCTACCAAGTGGGTTTACTGCCAAACACCTGTAGTCTTAAATCTTTTGCAGTGGTCCCAGAGGGAACTGCACAGGTTTCTGCCTAACAGTAACCCAAGTCATTGTTCTCACACAGGCCACTTGGTGGCATAGATTTATTTTCACATCAAATTGTTACATACCCAAACTAATTTTGAATGGCTAGACTAATTTGTTGATGAATCATCCAACTGTGCATAGACACATGTATTGGCACTCAACCAGATTAAGGGGCTCCTTATGAGTACGGGGGTATGAGACAATACTGCCACGTTAGGTACCGCTGTACTATGAGTTTCGGTGGCAAGGTGGAGGATCTACTGCCATCAAAAAGTGGAAGGTTAATCATCAACTTTACTTCAAAACATTATTGGATTTTTTGTAGCGAAATTAGCATTTGCTGCGATTCACATAAATGTGTTATGGAGTCCTGTGGAATCCAAACGGGGAGGGGGGACTAACACCTCCATTCTACCCCTCATAATCCCATGTTAAAGACATTGGACCGAGTGTCAGTTTGGCAGTAATTGTCCAGATTCACTGCCAGATTATTGCCAAACTCGTAACGAGGCCATACTCATTTGTTGCTTAATTACTCAAATGTTGTACAGCTGGATATATCTGCTGTTTTAACCAGATTATTCTTTCCTAGCCACATTTATTTGCTGTGTTAACTAGATTCATTCTTAGCATAGCTACCTCACGTGTCACTCATTCCAATTCATTTTCACATTGGGAGACCCACTGTGCATAGCCAGACTTAAATTGAAATCCATATAGTTATCTTGTAGCCAGATGTCTGGTGCCCAGTAGCATCAATTGTTATACAGCCACACCATTTTTCATAGCCATACTTGCTCTTCACAGCTTGCAGTGCACAACTGGTTTTTACACCACAAGACGGAAATAGACCACCAAACTAGATCTCCACCCCCAGCTAGAGATCATTACATGTTGGACTAATTTAGTCTGAGTATTTTACTACTCAGATTGTCCCTACATAATCTGGGTGTCCAATTCATACCCACCCACAAACTGCTTAATATTTACTCTTTCGCAGCAGCCTGATCAGCCTCTAACACCACACTAGGGTCCTGTATGGAAGGGGACACGATTTTCCTGCACCCCCAAGTGCTTTAGAATAAGGCAAAGGCTGTCATTGGTAATGTAAGAAACCAAGGGGCAGGTGGATGCCGTTAAGGTGTCTGTACTATTATGTTAGTGCACATTTTATAGATGCAGTGTACATGCGAGAATAGCAGCCATTTTAGATGAAAGCAGCCATATTGTGGCATACAGCTTAAAAGTGGCGTGGCAGTCATCACTCCAGGCCTAGGCCATGAACAGGAGTAAATAATAGGTTGTATCCCAGACACTGATGAGAAAGGCCAGGGCCACACAGACCGATAAAGCCCTTCGTTGTCTTAAATTGTTGCCAACCTTCACGCCCTGGGAATAGTGTGCCCTGCAAGGCCACGGGAGGAGGGTTGAGTGTCTGAACAGTGCAATCCCATGAGAAGGAGAGCATGGGCCTCCAAACCCCACCAGCCCCAATCCTAAATTATAGCACCCAAATGCCTTGGCTTTAGGACCCCCGAACCCCAGAGCACTGACCATAAACATGCTGGACCCTTGATCAATGAAAAGATCAGAAAGCAGGGCCTTCCTGCCTTCATTTCTAGGTCACGTGATTCTTGCTGCAGGGTGCTGGGAGGGATGAAATTATAGCCCACACACAAGGGTAGGGAGACTTGGAGAAGTGACGGCTTGTCTGGAAGCGCGTGAAGTGTGTAAGTTAGTGTGACCTAAGCTTTCCCCCTGGGCCCCTGTCCGTTCGTACCAGGTGCACTGTTACATAGATATAGATTTGTTTTTTAGTTTGTAATGAAATTGTTACTTGGCCATCTGCTGACCGATGACGAGTGCAACATTTCCCACATGGAAGAAGATGAACGGACGGGGCTGGATCAATGGCCTGGCATCTTCTAGGGAGCCAGGTAGCCTATGTGTAGGGTCGCACCAACCAGCCGCGTGGGTTTCTACTGTATGTAAAGATGTCACTGATGATGCTGTGCCCTCTTATAGTGTGCTGCTCATGCAGATTTTGGCAGAATGTTACGCAGCAGCGCTTTTTCCTTTTGTATGGAAATAAAACTCTAGACTCATCTACTGTTTCATATTAAACTTCTCAGACTTCCCTTTCTGCCTACAAACCAACAACCACTCCCAAAGACCATACTAATAAACCACCTGTTCGCTGTCTTAGAGAACCTACCTCCTAGCTTGACTGTGACGCACCGGAAGCCCAAGACATGGCATCTGATCTATCACACGAAGGTAAATGAAACCTACTGACCGGGGAAACTCACAACAGCCTTTCAGATCCCACGTTTTCACCAGTCACCATCACATAGAAATACTGCATCATTTATTTATTTATTTTTGCACTTGTAAAGCGCACTAAGCCCTCAGGCATCAAGGGTCTGTTGCAAAACATGTTACTAACAATACTTAAAGATCAGCAGGAATCGTACAAAGCCCACATCTGTAATTGTCAATTGTATAAGTAACAGGCACATATCATATGCAGTCAAAGACTGGAGGAATCATATCAGGTGGGTTACAGGCACATTTCATACACAGCGCCTGGCTAGAAGTCTCAATCCGGTGGGTTACAGGCACATTTTATACACGCAGCGCAAGGCTGGAAGAGTCATGTTTGGTCCAATCCATCATGTTGCAGACATAAATAAGCTGAGAACACAGCACAGATACCCCTGGGTCAGGTGCGCTATATAAATAAAACAAACAAACAAAGATACAGTGCTACGGCTCAAAATACAGAAAGTAAGAAAAGAGGTTGGGTAAAGAAACAGCACAAGGTTGAAGGTTAAGTTTGATGCGTTTCAGGCAAAGATCAAGTGCATAAAGCAGTAGCAGGCTGCAGGACAAGTGTGGTAGTTTGAATGCAAGGTCGGTAATGTGTGCTTTCTGACACCATTACTTTGCTGCAGATATTAGAGATATTGTTCAGCAATCTGGTAGTCATTTTTGGCAATATCAAATACCATCATGCAGCTGTAGATGCGGATGGCTGCGGTTGAATTCTGGTGATTTTTTCAGTTTTTCTGCAAAAAAATCACCATCATCACTAGAAGCAATACGAGTGCTTGATGCTTCTTGGTTTCGAGAGATGGATTCTCATGGTTGCTGGGTGGGCAATGATGTGGCTCCGACAGGAATTGGACTTGCTTCTGGGCCTTCCTTCGTCGGGCCTGCCGGCTCAATGTTGTTGAGGTCACTGCCGGCTCTGAATAAGCCTCCTACTCCCGTCCTAAGCCGGCCTTGGTTGATGGGGCTGATTGAGCATCCCGCTCCTGAACTCCGTTGGGAGTCGGCAGCTCATTTCCCAGGCCTCGCATGGTGCTGAAGGCTGAAGTACCCAGGCCCTTCCTTCTGCGTAGCACGGCGAGATGAGCCTCTGCCTCGTAACTTAGAGCTATGTTTCTCTGCATTTCTCCAGATGTCATGGGCCGATCTTCGTCAGGTTTCGCCCGCCCTGCGGTGCGCCAAACTTTCTGCCTGCGGGTGTTGGGGTCGCTGGTCAATAGCCACACAGGGGGGTTAAAAGTGGGGGCTCAGATCCACTTTAACCCCGGTGGGCCCATGAGCCTCACGTTTAGGTGGCTTCATTGGTGCTTAGAACACTGAAAATGAGCAGTAACAGAGCCGAAGAAAGAAGCAGGAAAGGTAAGCAGTCTGCTTTCACGAGGCCTACAAATCAGTAAATGAGGGACACTTGAGGCAGCCATGTTTCAGCACTGACCACAGCAAAAGACTTCAAATGGCCTTCATCTCCACATACCTTCCTAAAACAATTCCCTGCATCAGCAATAAGTGACCACTCTTGCCTCATGCAGCACATCAGTGCATGCATAAATAACAGAAACAAACCGAAACCACACCAACCTGCAAGCAAACTCTTTGCAGACCGCTTGATCAACAGTACCGACTGGACCAACTTCCAGAAGCATGTCACTCCATGACTCACCATTGATAATGTCTTGGATCAATAACCCGACCACAGAGCCATCCCTCACTTGAACATGGACTGTCAACCTGATCCCACAAAGAAACTACTCAGCTTGCTTGAGAATGAAGGCAACAACCTAGAGCCATCAGATAACTGTGACATATCTAATTAATACATTGATCAATTCCCAACTGCAGGAAGGAACCAGATAATGGTATTTGGTGCCAGATGCCTCATCAATGTCCGCTCCATGTATTTATTTATAATGTGCCATAGCCTGCAGGCATCAGAGCGCCAGACATTCTACTAAAATCTTTGATCTTCTGTGCGAGGACAAAATAGACTTAGGGGGTCATTGCAAGTTTGGCGGTGTGGTAAAAGATTTACCAGCACTTTTACTGCACTGCCAAACTACAGGTTTGCCAGTGGAGGTTACCTGGTTTACCTCCAGCCAAGAGCTGGAGGTAAATCAGGCTGCCACTGGCAATAACCTGCTGTTATTACAGCACTGGTAATACAGGTGCTGTTAATACCATCATTCCCCTGCATTATTTACCGGCAGGATACCAGCAAACTTGTAGTGAGGGCCTTACTCTTTATATCTCAGAGGATCCTTCAGCAGGCAGGCACAAAATAATTCCAACAGACTACACAAATAAGCTTGCCATCAGGACGGCCTGGAGAGGAGTAAGAATTGCATTTGTTCACAGAGACTCCATCAAAGTTACAACTTCAAGCTTGGCGGCAAAGCTCTCTTCCTAATCTCAAATATGTCAATACTAACAGTCGTTCATACAACCATTCCTTCGCAGACAACCTCATTGACCTGGTCACTAATCTGTCTATAGAACACCAACACCTTTCCATACTTTGGGATTTTTAATATCCGACTTGAGAAGGAAGATAATGTGGCTACATGGTCTCTCTCTGCAAATATTGGTGCTCTTCAGGTCAAGCAATTGAAAAAGGGCCTACCCACTAAGGTGGAAACACTTTGAATGGCGTGTTCTGCAACATAAATATCACAGCTGTTTCCTTTCCGGTCTGCTTACCCTGGGGAGCCCACCTTTCTATCCCATTGACCATCTTCACCGAAGAGCCAGCCTTCACTAAATCCTCCAAAGGACCCCCGCCATGTTAACCAGTCCATGGAGAAAACAAATCCAAACAGGCACCCTTATTAAAAAAATAGATGCATATGAACCCCATATCACAAATGAAACTCACAAAGGAAAAGGGTTTCAAAATGGTTCACTCCTAAGCGGAGTGGCAACAAAAAAGCCAACCTGAAGGTCGAGAGCATCTGGAGAAAAAGCAACCTCCCAACGGGCAAACTAGCCTACCATCTGCAACTGCAGTATTATAGAGAACTAACTTTAAAGCAAAAAAAAAATCTGACTACATACATCCTATCGAATCAGCGCAACAAGCTCAGAAGTAAGCCTTCAAAATTACCCTGGAACCCGTACCACTAGGCTACTGCACGCCAACACCTACGCAAGAACTCTGATTCCATTGCGACACAATTCAGGAACAAAAATCAACAAATCCAAACCCCCTGAATAGGAACGGGACAATAAAAGAAAGTGATGCCTACATATTACTCTACACTATTAACTGCTTCTGCTGTTTTATCACTCAGGACTTGCTTTTCATGGTCATCAGCAACGTAGCATGTTCTCAGAAAGATCCCCGCCATCACTACATTTACAATAAGCAAGATGAAGACCTGTATTCTTATTCTTTCTCAATGCCTGCGTTGAGCAGGGGATCACCCCTCTCACCTTCATAACAGCATTAGTTAAACCTCTCCTTAAAAATCTACTGCCAATTTAAACAGCCCAGCTAATTACTGCCCAATCTCCAAAAAAAAACCTTCATCTGCACAATCTTCAAGAAATTAACCAACAGCTTTGGGAACATGTCGAAACCAACAACCTCTTCCATCTAATATAACACAGATTCAGGCCAATGAGAGGAACATAATTCACACTTTGCTTGATTTGCGATATTCTAAAGAACAACACTGACAAAAAATCGAACCATGCACTCATCCCCAAGGACGTTTCTGCCACATTCAACACCATCAGTCACAAGATGCTACTTAAAGGACTGGAGGACAATGGGGTAAAGGGAATCCCCTACACCGGATTGTATCCTGTTAGGAACTCATGGTGGCAACAGTAAAGACAGACAAGTGATCACGGTTCAAGGGTGTTTATTAAACTGTATATGCAGATTGGGAAAACACCTGATCTAAACCTAAATCTAAGACGGGAGCAAACTACGACCATCAAATCATAAGGTAGTCCTAGTAGTGTCTTGTCAAATAAAAGGGCGTATACAAAACAAACTATTGCCAGTCCTTGCAACTAAATACAAAAAGAGTGTGGGATATTGTTCATAAGAAAGAAAGAAGTGTTCACAAATAATAAGTCAGGATGTGGTAGCTGGGGTCTCGCTTCCTCACATTTTGAGCACGGGACAAGGTGGGACTCCTGAGCATAGCACATGCTCGAGCTTTCCCAGCATGAGGAGACAGTTCTGTTCTCAGGTATCAGGAGCTTTGGTGGTTAAGTCTCTTTTTTTAACAAAATGTCTCTTGCCTCTGAGGACTTGATGTATTCACAAATAACAAAGTTCCTTTCCAATGTACGTTGGATGATGACTTTTCACCTCTGGGTCCCCCTCTTCCAGACTCAGACCCCTCTCGAATATCAGCCTCCCTCCATCGGATTCACTGTGGCGTATATTCAAAAGACTTTCTCTGCTGTTCACATGTCGGTGGGCGATGGCTTTTCACCCATGCGTCTCCCTCTTCTGGGCTCAGACCCTTCTCAAATGTTTGCCTCCCTCCGTCGGGTTCACTACAGCTTTCACAAAACAAAAAACTGTTACAGTGAGAAGTCTTAATGTGTTTTTAAACAACGCACTGTGGACATCGCTCTATTGGGTTCACTCTTGTCATCACAATGTGCTTTAGGGCATCATGCTTCGCCCCTGCTGTCGGCATCCCTCCGTCAGGTTCATTCTTGCCAACCACACAGTTCCTTCTCCATTCTCACTAAGCGGGTTTCATCTCCCTTAGCTTTCCAATGGTTTGTCGGTCAAAGACTTTCGACTGCACAGAGAATTTTGCTAGACCCTTGTATGACCACTTTGACCATTTCCTTGTGGCTCTCCTAAGGCCTTATGGTATCGGTAGTTTCAACAAACGCAGGATCAACCAGTCTCTCAGGTGAGCACCCACGTGGTGCCGGACCCTCTGCAGCTGGTTTTCCCCTTAATGTTAACAGTTCTTTGAACTTCCATTTAATTTGCCACTTTGTGACTTTCGTTCAACACAGTTCAGTTTCTTATCGGCTCTCTCCTCGACTCACTGGCTGTGATGAACCGATTGGCTGTTCTTGTATCTGGAGTCAAGGACAGTACCACGATAGCAGGTGTCTCTCTGTCCTGCTTATCAACGTAGGCATGCTCCGTGTACCATTGACATCTGCAACACACGTAGGCTATTGTTTGCGGTCTTACGATTCCTTCTACAGAGGCTTGTCGGGTCTGGGTTGGAAAGGGCAAGGTTGCTTCTCTCCTTGTCACCCTCTCGATTCGCGCCACATTTCTCCTCTTCTTGAACAGCCGTGCTTGGATAGCGGTCTCGTCGTGCGGTCTGCCTTGCTCCTCATGTGCTCTCGTGCTCCACCTTTTATCACTGCAGGGAAGAGAAAAGGCTGTCGGGTGTGCGTGATTCCCGTCAATTGCCTGACTCAGCCTGACCTTTGTGTCGGGACATGTTAGGTAAACGACTCTTAGTCTGTTTTCTACGGTGTGAAAAAGTGTTCATGTCGGAAAAGGGTGGGGGGTAGAGCTTGGTAGGAATTGCTAAATGAATAAGGGGGACAGTGGTGTTTTGTCAAAGTAGACTGGGAATTCAGGAAAAAAATTATCAGAGGGAAGTGATAAGATTTTGAGGTGGGAGTATTTTACGCATGATTTTTCAAATTAGAGCATAAATGCAATTTCAAGAGAGTAAAAATGAGTTGTCTCCTCTGTAAGAGAGTAAAAAGTATCCAACATCCACCCAATGCATACGTAAAATCAGACTTGTAACCGTTTTATTACAATTGTGGACAATATTCTGCCGTAAAATAACTTACAAGCACCTGGTACTTACACAGCTTCATTTTCAAAATTCTAGAGCCTAGAAACTGTTAAGAACTACTATAGATTGAGACTGATGTATTGTAGCAGAGGGAGTGTGAGTAAGCAATAGTTGGCATATGATTTACTTACAGGAGCTTGCACACATAATCTTAGCAAAAGTCACAAACTGCTAATCTACCTTTCCCGCTGTATGCTGCAGGAAATAAATGTGGATCGCCAGACACTAGTCAGCAATATCACTTCAAATAACCAAAAAGTGCATGCAAGCTGAATTGCATTCTGGTAGGCATATTTATAGTTTTACTGGTTTATTGTTTGTTTACAAAGCCAAAAACCATAATTCTGGCACTTACAGTTAAGAAGAAATGCAGGCAAGTGCATAAGTTGAAGAGTTGTCCCAAAGTCCTACTTCAACACTAAAGTGTGTGATCCTGGACAAATACTTTTGCCACTGTGCCTTTTCAGAAAAAAAAGTAATTGCTACTACAAGTGATTTATTTCCAACTAGTTACTACTAAAAAAGCCTGACTGGCCTCTGATCCACTGTTCGACCTGTAGCATTAATAGTAGTGACCATTTATATAATGCACATGACAAATTGTATGTCTCTTGGGTTACTCCTTGCTGCTTGTTTAATATAACTTCACATGAACTCCGCGAGTATTAAAGACTTGTCTGTACCTTCCCCCATCTTCTACTTCCATCCTAGGAGAGCAGTCTTGATTGCCCGATAGGTTTCCTCCTAGATAGACAAGAATCTGCATCTCGGACATAACACGCATCACAGCAAATTCAGCCCATGACCGATAATCATATCAGTGGTGGGAGTGGAAAAAAGGAACTAGTGGTCCTCTGGTTGCATCCGAAACGGAGGGAGTAGGATGGCCGGACAGATGGGGTGGGAGGCAGAGTGGAGTATGGGGACAGGGGACCAGGATCACAAACCTTGGCTGAACAATGAAGCAGGGATTTTAATCCACTCTGCAACTTTGACCACATACCTTCCAAGCGTTACTCAGTACAAATAGTTTGGATTTCAAGGCCTACAGTAATGATGTCTTAAAGAGTTTACTTCCAAAAACACAAATTGCATAATAACACCACATGGCAACATGTAAATCCTTACATCCACATGTTAAGCCTGAATGGTAAACTAGAAGTCCCAAAAATCTAGCTAACCCCACTGTACTTTCAGTGATTTAATAAAAGAAGTTGTGTAATGCACCCAGATATGGAGATTATTGCCCTCTACTGCCATCTAGTGGACGAAAGTATACTTTTTAATGAAAATAAATACAGCGTAAACGGTACACAGAAGAAAATTAATTGCTCCGTAATAGCTTCAATTACATGCGTATAAAGCCAAGATACGACCTTATCTGTAGGGTTGGAAATGAGGAAAATTGACTGGGAGTATCGGATATAGAACAGGAACACAGGGATTCTAGGAGATGTAGTTTCCTAGTGCAGCAGGGTTTGAATTCCTATTGGTTTTACCAGATGCAGAGGAGTTTCTGGATTCGGGTAAGAGATTCTTTGGGTGGAAAGGAGGGTGAGTTGGACAGCCTGTAAAGGCCTCAAGGACTTTGTCCTCCTCCCTGTAAGCTTTGTATTTCTCTTTGCCATTGGTCGGGTGCACTTCCCCAGCACAGGTCCCAGACCCCCTTTGCTTGATCAAACTCAGTGTTCTCTTTATCTGATGTTTCTTGATGCCACAGCCTTGGTTTACTCCCCTGCCAAGGTCTTTGAATGTCAACTCTAAATGGAAAGTTTGTATTTCCTCTTAATGCTCTTTGGGATATGTTTCACCAATGTGGGTCCCAGACCCCCTTTACTGCGCTGCC
The DNA here is from genome assembly GCF_040938575.1 of Ambystoma mexicanum. Lineage (NCBI taxonomy): Eukaryota > Metazoa > Chordata > Amphibia > Caudata > Ambystomatidae > Ambystoma > Ambystoma mexicanum. Next base: position 538,802,895 of record NC_090924.1, on the reverse strand, counting down.
GCGCGACAGGCAAATGTTTACATATGTTAGTCCTTAATTCAATTAGTGGTTCCCGTTTTCTCTGGGTCTCCCCAACCCTGGCCTCAGCTACCCTACCTAGTACCTGCAGCATGCTGGCGGATTCTCTTTGGTTGTTTTCGGGTCTCGGAGTCTTCTGTGGCTTCTCCAGGTACCCAGAGCCTTCTTTGGTGTCCTGCAAGCCTCTCAAGCAGCCTGACGGTGGGTTTCATGCACTCCGCCAGTCCCTGCTCCTGTCAAGCATACTCCCCCCACCAGCCCCCTGCAGTCAACTTAATTTGCCTCTCTGGTCTGACCTCCTTCGTGTAGACTGCCAAGCTACCGGTCCGTGCTGAGAGGTAGAAGAACCCATTGGTCCGTTCCCTCTATTGTTTTGAATGACAGTGGGCCAATTGGTAGATTCGAATGACTCGACCACATGTCTTGGTTCTCAGCACTGACCTTGATTACTCTTGTCCTCTTCCTCATCCCAGTACTGCCATTGGATACCTTATAGATGTTTTCCTTCCCAGTGGTTTCCACTTGAGATGTGTAGCAAAAGTACATTGGGGCATCTTGTGGGAGGGTAAGCGAAAGGTTTTGAGGGAAGGTGGGAGTGGTCAATAATCTCAATGGGGTCCTCCCTCCCCATGAGATCCTCCTGCAGAGTACCACCCCCAGGGATACTATCGAGCAGCGGCCTTACATCCCTGTCCTCATGGAAAGGGCTCCCCTATCTAATTCAGTGACAACACCTTGGGATTCGCCACTACAGACAACATGCTAATAATTCACAAATAGCCCAACAATGGACACACCTAACCCCAACACATGCATTTCTCGCATGGAATTGTAGATGACTTCTAACAGCGTTAAGCTCAACCCATCCAAAAACAGAACTTGTGATCTGTGGGGTGATACCATCTAAGCACTCAGCAATCTCCTGGCCTGATCTAATGGGCCCTTGCCCATTGCCTGTTTCTATGGTACAGAGTCTTGTCATCACGATGGATGGTGGTCTTACATTGGAACCACAGGGAAAAGCCATCATAAAAAAGCTGCTCCTTATGGAACTGATTCTTCCAACCCTGCACCTTCAATGCATCATGGTCTACCAGACCTTCACACACAGGACCATGAAAGTTATCTTACTGCAACTATCAAGACTAACAACATGGTTTTGATAGGCAGGATCTTCCACCTACATGTTTAGATCTTGGCCTTATGCCGAATCCTTTGATTTAACCGCAGGGATCACATTCTCAATGGTGAATAGCATAATTTGAAGAACTGCTTACACATGGGGGCAACTACCCCTTACTTTTACACTGTTCCTCTAATATTCCTTCCTCATCAAAGAGTGAAGCAGATTTTGCCTTTGATATGGACAGTGCTGGTTTCTTATTTTCCTATTCCCTCACTCCTTCTGTGTACTCCACATTCACTTATACACCCCCATCCCTTGGTCCTGGCGCTTCTATTATCAGTGGGCTCTGCATCTCCAGATACTCCTCTACACCATCTGGTGGAAAGCCTAAATACTTAAAGGGGTACACTTGAGTACCTCTTGAGTCCATCACACAACCATGCACTGATCTTTATCTGGTATAATCTGGCAATGTACTGGAACACCCCAACACTGATAATGCTTACATTTACGAGCAAAGCTTAACTGTCCCTTTTCTGATCAGCCATTCATTAGATCCTCTTACCCTTCTACTCATGCAATACTACTTCCACAATCATAACACCCATTCCTCATTGTCCATTTCTTCTGTGTTCTCCTTTTTCACCTCTCCTCTTCTCCAGCTATTTCCTTCCTGCACAGATCATTGTCTGGGTCAACTCTAGCTGGGGCGCAAAATGCTACCGCTGGGGACAGGCTTTGGTGCCGAAAGACCACTTGGATTGTGATGGGGCATTATAACATAACAAATAAATCATATTTACACACACCCTGACCATCTTGAGTCTTCTGTTTATCCTGTGGCCTGTTTCTTACGGTTTTAGAAGAACAGTCATGGAACCTGAAGCAAAGGTTCCAGCCCACTTCTTGAGACCTACTAGTAGAAACTGGCAACTAGGATACAGAAACCTACATTTATATATAAGATCATAACCTTAAAGACCATCACAGAGAGTCCTACTTTCATACTGATACCGGAGACCATGGTCCATCTTTCTTCCCTTTCCTTGAGAAGAAGTTACTGGGAGACCTTAAAGGTGGCATCTCCTATGAGGTGGACCTTCCCCCAGAAAGGGATGAGGTCCATTGACTAGACCCGCAAAAATGGTTATACCCAAGGCCAAGAGGCCTTATCCCCAGTGGGATATTATGATACCTTTGAAAATTAAAACATTCCTCCCCTACTGGCAACACACACACTCGACCTGCAACCCCTTTCCAGCAAGCCCACACAAACTAGGAGAGCGTGAGGCTCTTGCTTCCGTAGAGACCCTGAGCAAATTGAATTTCAGGTGCACAAACCCCAGGAAAAGTGGAGGGAATGACATCACGGACAAAATTATAAGTTACTCACCGTAGTGACTAACGTACTCTTAGTCCTTAGTCCCCTTTCCTCCATACTGCATGGGCGACGGAACGGGAGACGGAACCTTTTTCACCAGAAAAAAAAACATCTTCCCCTTTAAATTTAGAGGCGCCCTGGGGTGCGGCCCAGGGAGCATGCGCTGCCCTGGCTCTGCCCTCTGGTGCCACATCCAAGTCCCCATTGACGCGTTGACAATAGATTTAACATTGCCTAATGACACCAGTATTATTAGGGGGGAGATTGGTGGGACGTATGGAGGAAAGGGGACTAAGGAATAAGACAATGCATTACTTACCGTAAAAGCATTTCTGATGGTTGTATCTGCTTAGATTCACATGCTGTGCATAGGTCAATTACTCTTATGTCCCGTCCCCTTTCCTCCATACTGCATGGTCGATTACAACTGAATGTAGCCCCAGGGTGGAGAGGAGACCCTCCTTAAGCAAATAGGTTCCTAAAGAACCGCCTGTCCGAAAGCCGCATCAGATCTAGAGCCGGCATCCAAACAGTAATGTTTGCAGAAAGCTGAGGGAGTGGTCCAAGTGGCCATCCTGCTTATGACTTACCAAGGGACATGGTGCTGGAATGCGATGGCTGTTGCCTTGGGCCTGGCTGCATGGGCATGCATGTTGGCCGGAAGCGGTTTGTGCTGGCCCTCGTACGCTTCTTTGATGGCCGAGACCATCGAGCGAGATATGGAAGCCTTGGAGGCCTGATAGCCTGGTCTTGAGCTTCCAAAAGTGACGAACAGGGCGTCCGATTTGCGGAAGCCCTTGGTCCTGTCCAAGTAAATTTCCAAGCACGCCCGACATCCAGGCAGTGCAGCACTCCGTGTGCTTCATCCTTGGGATCTGCAAAAAATGTAGGAAGGACCATTTCCTTGTTCAAGTGGAAAGCAGATGGCACCTTGGGCAGAAATGCTGGGTATGTCCGCAGGACTATATTGTCCTTGTGAAAGGTAGTATATGGATCCGAGGTGACCAGCACCTGGATTTCGCTGTCCCTGTGAGCCGAGGTGAGGCCGACTAGTAAGGCCGTCGTGATGGTGACCAGGCGGATGTCCGCAGACGCCATTGGTTCGAACGGTTTGTGCGTCAGGACGCCCAAGACAATGTTGAGGTCCCACACGGAGTGTGGCCTCTTGATGGGTGGGTAGAGCATTGAGAGCCCCGTCAGATGTTTCTTGATGAACGGATTGGAGGAGAAGATACCTTCCTCCGAGTTCCTGTAAGCTCCGATAGCTGCGAGGTATGTGCGACAAGTTTCCACCTGCACTCCAGAATGGGGGAGGGGGAGAGCATGTTGTCCAAAGTACATGTCAGGGGGGGGGGGGGGTCGATATCCTTGGAGACTGCCCAGTGGCAGAATCTGGTCCATTTGCTTTTATACTGGGCCCTGGTAGCCTTGCTTCTTGCACCCTGTATGATTTCCAGATTAGCCTGTGAGAGGCTGAGGTGCCACAGCATTACCTGCTCAGGGTACCACGCTGTGAGGGGTAGTTTCTGTGGTGCTGGGTGGATGACTCTGCCCCCCTGCTGTGCCAGAAGATGTGATGGGCCCATGGGGAGGTGAATCGGAGGAATCTCAGAGAGGGTGAGCAGCTCCGAAAACCATGGCCTGGCGGGCCACCATGGAGCTATTAGAATGATGTTGAGCTTGCGAGACTCATTGATCTTGCAAATCACTCTGTGAATCAGCGGGGTGGGCGGGAAGGCATATGCCCTCATGTCACTCCACTGAAGCTGAAATGCATCGATCAGGGAGCCGGGGCCCTGTCCCTGCCAGGAGGCGAACTGAGGGCACTTCTTGTCGTGACAGGTGGCAGTTACGCTCACCTGGTCTCTGCGGAGGCATTGGGGCACAGTTGCAGCCCTCCCTGAACTTGACTCACCCCCCTTACAGGCCTCTCCCTCGATAGAAAAGCAGTGAGCACTGGTACGTGGTGATACTGCTCCTGCATGAAGATAAGAGTGTGTGAGTGCGCCAATCTGCGATTGTTGTACCTCCCGAACCGTTCTCCTCAAAGTACGGTTTCTGTGAGCATACGCCGGCCCCTAAAGCTCACCTCTGATTTATGGAAGGTAAGCTCTCCGTCCTGCAACTGCCAGGAAGCAGGATGTCCAGGAAGCAGGGGCTTCAAAAGGTAAGCAGTTCTGATCTCAGGCGACGGTGAGAGTTACGCTGCTGGTAAGTGCAGAATAACGCAAAGCGTCTGTCTTGAGGATCAGGGCAGCTTATATAGCTGTGAATCCATTAGCAGCCACACCCAAGAATACACTTGGGGTTGCTTAATGGATGGAATGTTCAAGGTTAATGTATCTGAAGTGCTATGTCCATAATAAAAGCTTTTTGGTATTAAATGGATGTTCTTTTTTACTTTTGTTCATGAGCCTGTTCTCCTGTGCGTGCGACCCCTGCATGCCTGTGCCCCTGACTTCATGACCATGATAGTGGCAAAGAGATCCACCTGGGGATGACCCCACCTGTTTAAGATCTCCCGAATAACGGCCACTCGTAATGGTCTGCTCCCAACCTGCTGAGCCTGTCCACCTCCAGGTTGGAATCCCCCGGCAGGTGGACTGCCGTGAGGTAGATGTCATTTTCCAGGGCCCACTCCCACATGCAGATCACCAGTCTGCACAGTGGAGGGGATTTGGTGCCTCCCTGCTTGTTGACGTAATACATGCTAGTCGAGATGTCTGTCTGGATGAGGACAACCTTGCCCCTGAGAAGTGGTAGAAATGCTCTGAGCGCTAGCCAGATGGCGTTCAGCTCTAGCCAATTGATGTGGTATTCCTGCTCCTGGCGAGTCCAGGTGCCGTGGACCAAGAGATCGTCCAGGGGGGCTCCCCAACCCTCGAGCGAGAAATCTGTGGTGATGGTGGCCTGTGGGGAGGGCGGCCGAAAGGGCTTACCCGTCCGCAGGTTGCAGTCCCTGGACCACCATGTTAGGTTCGGGTAGAGAGATGGAGGAAGGTTGATCATCTCAGATTGAGAGCCCCGCTCTTGGTTCCATGAGGCCGCAAAGTGCAGCTGAATCCTCCTCATCCTCAATCTCGTGTGTGGGACGGCTAATAGGACTGCCACCAAGAGACCCAGGAGATGCTGGTACCACCACACCGAGGTCACCTCTCTGCTCAGGAAGTGAGTGGTGGCCCTCTTGATGGCCAAGATATTCTCCTCCGATGGAAATACCTTCACGGAGCACGTGTCCCAGATGAGGCCCAAGAATGTCAGTCTGTGTAGGCTGCAGCTGCGACTTCTTGAGATTGAGTGAGAAGCCCAGATCATGCAGTGTGTTCATAAGGGCATGGGAAGAGTGGTGAACCTCTTCCGGAGATGTAGCCCTAACAAGCCATTTGTCGAGGTATGGATAGATGTGTAGACCCTGAACCCTGAGAAGGGCCGCCACTGTATTCATGAGTCTGGTAAAGACCCTGGGGGCTGAGGTGAGGCCAAATGGAAGGACTTTGTACTGAAAATGGTAGCCTATGATCCTGAACCATAGGAAAGAACGATGGGGCTGCCAGATCAGGTCACGTATGTACGCGTCCTTCAGATCCAGGGAGCACATCCAGGCAGAGAAAAGCTGCCCTGCGCAAAAGAGGGATAGGCTGTAGGAAACTTTATATGTTGTCACTTATTGCACATATAAATACATGTCATTTTTGTAATAAACAGGAAAGAATCTTTTCCATCAAATAAGATTGGACTAGGTGTCTTGATTAAGAACAAATCACAGTTGCTTCGTAACATTGAGACTGAGCGATTATTACCCAACTACTGTGATGAATCCTACGGAATCCTCACAGAGCCCCTGCCTAAAGTCTCCTCCCAGGCAGCCAGGTAAAGGCAGACGCTTTCTGACCCTGACCTTGGGGGTGGTGTTCTGCAGATCACCTGGGAGGAGAAAGGGCCTAGGGGAATAAGACCTTTCTGTTGGGTGAGACGCAGTATTTGTCTTCCTCTAGAGAGGACATCTCCTCAATACCAAATTATGTAATGGCTTGTTGTTATAACAATCATTTTGTTCCCTAAATTGAATATCTTAATATGGGTAAAATCAATCATGAACCCTTGGATTTTGAAAACAATTAAACCCTTCTGAAACTCTGGAGACTTATAGAGCTAGAAGCTCCCCTAACTCTCAAAGGTACAGTGAAAAGAAGTGTGGTCGATCCGTATGATACTTCTTTAACAAATATTATGGGGAACAGAAATAAGTTTGAGACTGAAGATCAAGTTAGAAAAACGTAATTTTTCATTAAGTCCCATAAATACTAAAGTACTGGGAAGAAGGAAAGGGCTAAAGAGGAACAAGGCTGCAGAGTGCAGCTTGTTAATGGGAATGACGCACACCTGAGGGAGACGGAGGCTTAAATGGCCCCCTCAAGGGCAGGCCATTAGAGCAGGAAGAGCAGTGTGAGCAGCAGAAGCAGAAACTGGAGGAGGGAGACGCCAGGACCACTGTCGAGCGGAGAACAGTAGCCGGTTCTGAGATGGTCTTTGTCTACAGAAGATGTCATTGCAGAGGTCGCGCAGCAGGAAACGTGAGCGAGGGAAGCTTGACCTCTGAAGACCTGTTTTGCAGAGGCTGCAAAGCGGGAAGAGAAAGTGTGGAGAGCCTTCTTCCCCACCTGGCTGTCTCCAGTGGCTGGCCAGCACCAGAGAGCCTCCGGAGCAAAGAGTACAAGTGGCGGCAGACCAAAAGCAGGAGAGTTCCGGGTTGCGAGGGGTTGCTGAAGCAAACTACTTGTGAGCAGCGAGGGCATTGGACGTACACGTCTTATCCGGTGAGTCCACCAGCTGAGAGTGACAACGCAGCGCTCCGAAACCACTTAAGTGCTTGATACAGGTGTTTTCAGAATAGAAAACACACGTGTGTGTCTGAAACTAATACCAAAGGCAAATCTGAATACCGAAATATCCAAAACCAGACAAAACAATATTTTGTAAAACCAAATGTCTGATTCTTTAAACAAGAGAGTTTGTCTAAAACCCAGCAACCAGATGGGACAACACTATTAGAATTCAATGCAAACAACCATTACTCAAGCCAAAAGAAAGAAAAAGCAGGGCAAGTTAAAACCAACAGATATTGCCAAAGGCAGGAGGGGACTAATGAAGGTTCCAAGGTTGTAAAGCTAATTGCCCATATTTAAAGAAGCGCATAACGAAAGCTGGTATAAACCCACATTGACAAAGCCAAGGAAGAAGAAGAAATAAACCATATCCTTGTCAGTATTTGGTAAATAACCCTGTCAGAGAAACAGGAGTCGCAAGAAGGCTGCCCTTCTGGAAAAGGTTGTTCAGAAGGAAAGGAGCACAACTTGCAGAGGTTTTGGTAAGTGCAAAAGATAACTAAAGAGCATTAATGTGAATTTTGCTTTCTCTGAAGAATTGCATAAAGTTTGATGTTGTACAGTAATGAAAACTGCAAAGCTGTTGTAAACTGATCTTAACCACAGAAGCATTTGTTTGTAAATTATTGTTCGGTCAGGGGAGTATACCTGAACAGTGAACCTTTGAAGTAGTAGGCCTGGCATTGGAGTAAACCAGGTGGAAATTGATGAAGTGCTGTGAAGTGGTGTTGCCAAATTATTGTGACAAACTTTCATTGCTGAAGCTATAACTGTATAAAGCTGCTGCAGAAGAGTTATATATTTTCAGAAATAATCAGCTGTTGCAAAAGCATCAATGGCATCATCAGGAGGCTGGCGGTATCCCAGAGGAAATAGCATTACTGCTACTCGGTCCGGTGCTATTAGCGCCGGATCATGAGTAGCGGAACAGTGGTAGGTCCCCATCCACCATTGAGTCCATTGGACCCAATGGGGTCGGGGGACACTATTACCGCTGGTGGTAATGCTGAAACGGCTGAAAATGGGCAGTAAGGGAACATTTTTACCTCCAGTAAAAAGCTGGAGGTAAAAATCCCACTTAACGCCGACTGATGATTGGGCCAACCCTTAAATGCAGCAGTAATAGCTTTATCGCCTCATTTAAGGGCTAGTGCCCAACTCATGATGATGCCCAATTCATGTTAATTCTGATGAACTAAGGAAATTTTCTTGGTTTATGTGAAGAAGATAACTTTGAATCGTACTATTATAAGAGGAAGAGAAAGAACCTGAGTTTTGGAACTTTTTGTTGTCGAGTTGGAGTTACGAAGAACTGTGTTGGGACTTTGTTACAAACCAGGATTTTCGTTGTTTTCTTTTGGATCCGTGGGACAGAATCCTGCTTAAATCTGGGGGAGAGGAATTCACCCAGATTATAAGGAGAGACTCTTTGCATATTGTGAATTTACCAGTATATTTGGTGTCTTTGAACGGCCATGTATCTTATTGTGTTACTGCATGCAAAAGTGTGAAGGACAGAATCCTTTTGTTAGAGTGTTTCCTTTCGTTTATTATAGGCAGGGAAATCCGCACTCATCCAAGTTAATAAAATGGCATCTTTTGAAAAACCTTCACAAAGTTGTCCGCCTCCCATTTCTGCCCCCTCACACTATGAACTATTGCCTTGATAAGACTGTCTGTGAATAACAGTCTATGTTAGGTCTCTGCAGCTGAAAAATGATTAGTTAATGGATTACACCTTTACGAATCAAAGCGAAATGAAGGGTTGGCGCATTGTTTAATATTCACACTTATCCTATTTCAAATACTTTCCTGTTCATGCTCTACTCCAGGTCTCTCCCGTTAAGGCAAATGTACTTGGCGGAGGTCCAAAAGGGGTGGTGGGATGCTTTAAGGTGTCACCACACCATAAATGACTTGTTCAAAGATCATGTAGAAAATCGGAGAACATCAACAGAAATGTGCGGCCGCTGCTTTGGTTCCTCATCCCCACGCTGCATTCCACTCTCTCAAAGATATAACGCATACATACATACAAACGTACATAGATAGATACATGGCACCATTCACATACATTTAAACCAATCAACAACCAATTACGCCATACATTGATCTCTAGAGACGTTTTCACATTCACCAAAACTGTGTCATACTCTAGAACTCATGCTAAACAGTCAACATCCTGATGTGGAACATAAATAATGAAACAAAAAAAGTCAAAATATTATTCTTTAAGCAGGTTTTGATAATGCACAGTATGCTCCAGTCTTCCCTAAAAGAACCTCTACATTGGTCACTTATACCAGACCCCAAATTGTTGTGTAACCACTGCAGAAGACTGTAGGTGATTACGTGATGTAATCAGGTAAATGTACTACCTAGCATTGAATTTTCAGTGGTAGAGAAAATAGAGAAAAATGTAATGATTTTATATACAGTCTTATGCTATGCACTCTCCTATACTCGTAACTTATGCTGGATGGGGCAGCCCTAAATAGCTGCTCAACTCAACGCTCCATCTTCAGGCTTTTAATGCTCACTTACCTAATCGTGTACATAATAGCCTGCTTGGCTATCAATGGGAACATTTTGTACTCTCCAGTTTCTCTCTAAGTTTTTTCTTCTGTTCCTAACTTGTCTCTCATCTTGTCAAACTTAGCCACACGTTAGCCGGGTCTGATCTCATCAGTGTCTATTGAGGAAACATTATGGTGGTAGGTTTAGACTGCAACAGAGTTACCGGGACTCTAGCACCATTACTCATCACACATGGGTTTCCACTCACATACTCCTGTAGTACAAGGAAAACAACCACTGGATATCTTGTGATAGTCTGTGAGCGGTATACGAGGGGTCCACGCTTCAGAGCAGCAGCTACCTCCAAGAGGGAAAGGGGACCAGACCGCGCATGCCCAGCCATTTAAAAAAAATGCCCAATGTTACTTAATATAGTATCATGGAACGTCAGGGAACTAAACCCCACAAAGAGGCAAAAAAATAATATCCCCTGTCAAGAAATTAAAAACTATCAAAGCTATCAAATAAAAAAAGAGGCCCTATGAGCATTGCCTCTACTCTCAGGCCATGGGTAAGAAAAACGGAGTTAGAACACTCATTAAAGCATTTATTGAGGCGGATACCGCTCACATGGAAACTGACTTGGAAGGAAAGTGGTTACTTTGCTTACTGGTTATCAACAGCAACAAATATCACATAATGAACTTGTATGCACCAACATGCAGCGAGATAAGCTTCTGGAATTCGATAGGTAAAAAGATCAAACCCTTAGCCGATAGTAATCTAATTATAGGAGGCATTTCGAACCTCCCAATTGAGCCGATCCATGATGGAAAAACAAAGTAAGGTTTTCTGTGGGTAAAGGCCCTCAAATCACTGGTAAAAATGGTTAGAAAACTCAATTCATCCAACATCTGGAGACTATGGAACCAGAGGAATTAGACGGTGTCCAGTTAAAGGATCGAATACCAAAGGATCGAATGCCAAAGGGTCGACGCAATTTGACCTAAAACCAAAGGGTCGATTTTTTTTGTTGAAATATATATTTTTGGGGGTTTTCGTTTTGGAAATAAATGTGGTTTTTACCAAAAAAACAGGTGTTTGGGGGTTTGGGGTGCCCCCCCCAAAAAAAAAAACAACTTAAAAAAAATTAACATTTTTCCAACCCTTTGGTTTTAGGTCCTTTTGATTCGACCCTTTTGGCATTCGATCCTATGTTTTCGATCCTTTGACCTATAACCGAATTAGACTACACCTACTATTCTAACACCCACCAATCAGACGAGAATTGAATATTTTCTAACAGGAAGCCTCCTAAAAAATAGCAAAATGGACACTAAAATAGGCCTGATTGTCCCATTGGACCGCGCACCCGTGTCACTCAACCACACCTCAAACTACCATAAAAGATGGCGTTTAAACACATTGTTGCTCCAAGATACAGAATTTACAAAAAGGTAGTAGGCTTTTGTCAGGAGTTTTTCGCCTTAAACCAAACAGAAGACACCAGCATGGAAAGAATTTGGGATGCATTCAAAGCTACACGTGGAGGCATAATTAGTTGTAGACAAAAAAAAGGAATTCTGAAAAGGAACTACAAGACACCCTTACCAAAATCAAACAGATAGAGAAACAGTACCTATCAGAAAACTCTGAATCTGCCCTAAAGAATCTGATAAAATTAATACAAAAAAATCAACTATAGCGGCCAACATAACGATAGTAAATATTAAGGCACATTTACCATGAGGATCAAATAAGGCTGGGAAACTACTGGCAAGCTACTTGAAGGGTAAAAGAGAAAAAACAAAAATAGAATTTATTAAGAAGAGATGTGGAAAACACTTACTAAAGACACAGAAATAGCACAGATATTCGCAGATTTCTATCGCACACTTTACTCTCCTGATACTCTACCTCTCCCAGCATTCAGGCATATACAGCCACATTCCTAGCGAACATACCAGTAAAGTAGACCTATATTTCCTGAACACCCCTATCGCAACCACAGAATTCATGAAAGCAATTTCTCTATGAAGAAAAGGAAGGTTCCAGGGCCTGACTGTTATCCCATAGAATTCTACCAAGTCTTCATGACCGACGGCTACTAGATCTATATGACCATTTCCATAACAATGCCCCACCCACTGAGACCTATGAAGAAGCTAACATTATAGTTTCACGTAAAGGTAACAAAGAGCCCACCTTCTCAAAAAATTCCAAAATACTTCGCTCAAGACTAGAGAAAAATCTGCCATTCCTGATCCAGATTTCATTTATAAAAGGGAGGCACGCCAATGCAAACACTAGACTTGTATCTGACATACTAGCCCTCCCTAACCCCAACCTAGAAACCAGACTTATAAGGGCTCTAGACGCAGAGAAACTGTTTGACCACCTAGAATGGAATTTTTTGTTTTAGGCACTGAGGTGGCATAGGCGATCCCTTTATTAATTTGGTCAAATGCCTATATCACACCATTAGGTTCTCATTCACAGTCAACAATACACTCTCATTCCTGCTCCCTCTAAACAGGGGCACCAGGCAAGGCTGCCCTTCATCCCCACTAATGTATAGCTTTGCACTTGAACCACTGCTGGAATCCATCAGAAGTGGCACAAATATTACAGGCATACAAATTCAAAATCATCATTTTAAACCAGATGCGTACACAGACAATATTTTTCTCTCAAACCCTAGCATTACAATGCGGCGAGCGATGCTCCATATAGATAATTATGGAAAAGTATCTGGATACAAGCTAAACAGAGAAAAAACAGATGTAAGGGTGCAGAAGAAAGAGGCTGACACAACAGTGGCATGTTTGGGGTTAAAGATTTTAATTAAACAAGAAAGCAAGAGAACATCCATCTGTCCCTATTACTAAGAGGGGTTTCCCTACCTCAACTAAAGACAAGGGGTCTGTCAGGATGTCCATCAACTCAAAAATGTCTACCATCCTGTGCCAAGAAAACCTTACTTCTGCCCCTTACATTAGAAACTAAAGAATAATGCAGTACTGTTCCGGTCCCAAGAGAATGACTCCCTTCTCCTTGGTTATGATTCATGGTTTGTTGAAACAGTTCCCAACTCTTAGAACAGTCTTGTGTCTCACACTTTGTCAGGGGAATGGCTTATTCCCCTGATATTAAAGTTCCAAACAATACTTTCTTGGTGGGGCAGGCAAATGTCTCCCTTCTCCTGACGTCCAGTCTCAGATAGCCTAGGGGAATGACTCCCTTCTCCTGGGATCTTGTGTATCAGTTCCTTGCAACCAGGGGGAATGACTGCCCTTCCCTTGGTCTTCTTTTCATTAGGCTTTACACCTACACCACACAACTCTGAGTATTAGGAGGGTCCGTTGCCCTGGCTTCTCTTCTTCTTTGATCTGGCCCACTTGGTTCACTTTCCTGCCAAGTACTGCCACAAGGAAGATGACTCGTATTACTTTCTTGCTTTGGGTCCCAGACCCAGGTGTCAATCCTTCCTTGAACTGGCCCACTTGGTTCACTTGCCTGCTGAGTACTGGCACGCGGAAGGTGACTTGCATTACTTTCTTGCTTTGGGTCCCAGACCAGGTGTCTATCCTTCCTTGAACTGGCCCACTTGGTTCACTTGCCTGCCGAGTACTGCCACGAGGAAGGTGACTTGTATTACTTTCTTGCTTTGGGTCTCTCTCAAGTAATCTTTATGGTACTTAGGGGTCCTCGAAACATGCCTGGTGGTCAACAGGGTTTGTTCCACCACTCCAATGAGGAGGAGAAGCTTTGTTGGCTTCCTGCACCTGCAGTGTCACCCAAGCGTTATGGTTGTGGAGGGGCCTGGGGACAACTGCATGTGCCCTCTTGATAAGCAGTGCTGCATCCCCTCTGCGTCCTCCCTGTGCCACCTTTTACCTTGTTGGGGATTTCGTCACATCACCGGGGCTTCCTCGGATGGCAGCTTTTTGATTTCTCTGGCATCTTTTCCTACGATTGTGCGACCGTGTTCCTGGCTGCTGTACATGTTTTCACTCCCTCTCGACACGGCCGGGCAACAGTCTGCGACTGCAAACCTTGCAATCATCAGACACAGCTGACTGTCAGCGGCCTTGGAGCTCTCTCCCTCTGGATCAGCGACACAGGTTTGTATCTCCTGCGTCCGGTGCGCAGCACACCTGCAGTCTTTCACAGCTGCCAGAGTCCGTGTTTAGTCCATTGTTGATTAGTATACAATGTTGCCAGCAGTGTCTGGGCCTATTGTATAAGTCCTTTGTCTCTTTCACAGGTTTCAGCTTCATTGATCCACGGAGCCAACTCCTCCCAGTACTTTGATTACCTAGGTCCCTGTTGTTCCTCTTGGTCTCAATATTTTCAAGAACCTTGAGGTGCTCTGTTTTATAACAGTACATATGTCTACTGTCTACAAAGAGGTTAGCAGAGGAAGGAGATGTTAGAGTATGTGGGGTGTGATTTTTTCATAAGGGCTGTACCCTAGATGGTCATCCTTATCCCTAGAGGTGGTGTCCCTCCCCACGAGATCCTCCCGCATTATACCACCTCCAAGGGGGACTATCGGGTAGCAGCCTCACCTCCCTTGCCTCATGGGAAAGGGCTCCCCCTCGGGGAGAAGTGACAACCTCAACACTCTAATTCATGAATTATTTGCACACACAAAAAAAAACGGGATTTGTGCGACATTCTGCCCGCAAATCCCCATTAGTTAAACAGGGATTTGCGGGCAGAATGGCGCACAAATCCTGTTTATTTGGGCGCAACTAATCCATGAATCAGGCTCCTAGTGTATTGTCACACAGAGCTCCTTCCGTTATCAGTAACATGCAACAAGGACAACCTCGACGATTTTTGACTATGTTGGAAAAAAATATCACATTAAATACTTAGGTATTGAGTTCACCCCAAACATAGACTCAACTGTGTCCAAATTCCAGACGGTCAGTGACTTGAGGGCAGAGACGTGCCCACAAAGCAGAGGGGAAATGTGCACAAGAGAAAGGAGTTTAAGGAATCCTGCAGACAAGAAAGGATAGGCATTAACTACAGACAGGCACCAAAGGCAGTGAACAGAAAGGGGCAGGGAGTACAAGTAACACATACATGTTAGGTTCACAATTGTGGTATACACAGAATGGGGGAGAATGTTTCCCACAGGGTCAGGGGTATCTCTAGCCTTCTGAGCTGGTTACCATTGCAGGGGCCTACTCTGAATGCTCAAGGTAAGGAGCAGCAGGAGTGGGTTTCTGTGTCTGGACCCAAAGGCACAAACAAGGAAACAGTACTTACAAAATTTAAGCCTTTACGGGTCCAGCAAGAACTAAACAGACTCCCTCCTGAAACAGGAACCAGCACACTGTAAACAATAAGGCACAAGGTACAATACTGACACACGATAAAGGAAAGGGGCTGAGATTACCCGCTGGGAAACCCATCAGCCAAACTCTGAACAAAGGAATTACACAAGCTCAAGTGAGGACAAGAACAGCAACAGAAATATCCAGGGAAAGAATAGGAAGTCAAAGTGAACAAGGTCCAGGACACAGAACAGGAAGAAAGAGGAAAAGCAAGAAGACAAGAATATAAGTGCAAGGGTACAAATGCCTGAACTGCATACTAGAAACAAAGGATCAGAATCAAGTTACAGCGGACTGAACTGTAGACCAGAACAAGAAAACTCAGGACCGAAACTCTGGACTAGGATAACAAGGGCTGAACTGAAGACTGGTAACAAGGAACTGTAACTATGGACTGGAATAACAAGGGCAGGACTGCAAACAGATAAGGAAACTCAGGAATGGAATCTAGGAACCTAAAGCCAGGCAACACAGATTATGGGAACAGAACAAAGAACTGCAGGCAGGGAACAAGATAATTGGTGGTAGAGAGCAAGGGGTTGCAGACAGGGAGCACGGGATTGCAAGGAGGAGAGCTGGGATGAAGCATAGGAAGCACAGTGATGCAGGGCAGAAGGCAGAGGAGTCCAAGCAGAGTAGCAGGGCTGCAGGGCAGGGAGCACAGGGCACTTGAACAGTAGTGTTTTCTGGAAGCAACAGGACACAGCAACATTCAAGAATCAAAGCACAAGGGACTGGGAACGAACTCAATGCAAGAGCCCTGTGCTCCTGTAGGCAGCTGCTTAAATACTGACCTGCACTTTGTTGAAGCAGGCTCATTAGCAGCACTTGGAGCACCACACCTGAATGTAATTTGTTGCGTCCCTCTCTGGTCCTTAGAAAGTGAAAGCAGGACTGGTCTCAAAGGCTTCTGGGGATTGTAAAACAGCTGCATAAGCATAGCCAGGGAATGAGAACTGTGAGAGACGGACATGGTATCAAAAGATGAGACAGACAACTGAAGTATAGTTCGAAAACCTTTATTTCACGGGTCAGGATGGTGTAATGCCTAACTTGCTCTGTCTCCAAGGTGGGAATGTTCCTTATCTAAAAGAAAACTAAGAGGGAAAGTCTAAGTCTGTCGGTCCAAAGTAAAATACTGTCTGTGTCATGACCTATGCTCATCCTTGCTTCTATACAATAACAATGTGTAAGGGACTTGGTAAACCCAATAGTGTTCAAAGTAAAAATAGTTTGGCAACTGAGTTCTTCTGTAACTCCCTTTCCCAAGTTCAAGGCACTCCGGATCACAAAGCCCTCTGGCTCCCACCCTGCACTGGGTTTCTCAGGCTAGTTCAAACTCCTTTGCTTTCACATCAATGTTCAACTTGTCAAGTTCCACTTTTCTGAACACAAGAGTTACAATTGCTTCTGTAGGGTTTCCCTTCCACATATTCAACGTAACACAAATGTATGACTTTCTAAAACAAAGGTTCAACTGGTTTCCTTAGGGGTTCCCTTCCCCACATTCAATGACTCCTCTTGGTTTATTCAAATTCAACTTGCCACACAGTTTACTTATTCAATGGGGTCTCCCCTAGTCGTGGCGCAGTTGTCAGACCGCATGCTCCACCCACTACAGGTCGCGCAACCAAGTGCCCTGGGTTTTTAGCTGTGCCCTCTTGTTAAAGTTCATTAGCCAAAATAAGATTCTCTTTCAACAGCGGTTTCTTCATATTTTCTTTACTGGGTTTCTGTGGTTCTCCTGGGTCACGCTCCTGCCTGGGGGCCACCCTGATGCTTAATTAATCTTTTGCTGGATCTCTGTGGGTTTCCTGGGTCACTCCCCTGCCTGGAAACCTTCTGGTTATACTTCTTTATGGTGGGGTCTCTGCGGCCCTCCTGGATCACTCTCTTGCCTGGGGTTACCCCGATGCTTAATTAATCTTTGTAATTTTTCTTGGGGATTTTGCTCACACTTCATCTCTTCGCAAAGTTTCCCCTTTTCTGTCAATGCCTTTTTGCTCACACTTCACAGCATTACACAGCTCCCCTTTTCTAAAGGTCTTCCTTCTTGACAGTACTTTAAAGTACATTTCACATGGATACTTTCAGAAATGTCCCTTCCCTTCTTTGAAGGAACACAATCACTCTGCTACAATGTAAACTGGATAGTTTTTTAGCCTCTCACACTCATTGGCTCCCCTTTGAAGACTTTCCTTTCTATTGTGCTTGCCACAAACTTCGTGAAATGCCTTTAGGGGTTCTTCCGCTACCCCTGAGGCACTCCAGCACTATCACAGTGCCCCAGGGGGTGATCATTCCTCTTGCTGGGTTGAAGAATGGACCCTCAGCTGGCCTCCGTCCTCTGCCTTGCCTCTGTCCCAAGGAGCTCCAGCTCCTAAGCCACACCTGCCAGGATCAACAGTCTTCCTAGTCCCCAGGGTGTGGGTGCTTTCTAGGCTGCAGCACTGCACACAACGGCTCCCCCCAGAGTCTCGCCTCCTTTTAGCTTCTCTTCTAGCTTCACAACCATGTCTGCTTCTGTCACTCCCACAACTGCTACAGCTATTGCTGCTTTCTCCCTCCTTTTTATACACCTGTGACTGGTTAATGGGTTGCAGGTGGGCATACTTCATTTCAATTGCCTGACCTTGCCTGGCCTTGTTATTGGGACATCTCCATTGAGCATGCTGGCGTGCCTCTGTTTGTATCTTCTTCGTCCCAGTACCATAGTGGTGTTTCACATAGTAAGTCTGTATTCCCCTGACTCCCTCTTATTCGTCAGAGTACAATAGTGGTGTTTTCCAAAGTCAGTATGCATTACTCTTGGTACCCTCTTCTTCACAGTACTTTGAGGAACCTCAGGGAAACCAAAAAGATAGGACCTTTTCTTGATTATCTGGGAGGGCGTCCTATGGGAGGTAAATGGGAGAATACTCTCAGAATTTTCGCAACTGCCACAAAAACTAGATAAATGGTCTGCCATGTATCTGACGTGGTGGGGCAGACTGGAAACAATAAAAATTATGATTTTGCTGATAATACTTTACCACTTTTGCAATGATCCCAAACCCCTTCAATAACAATTTCTACAGGGAAGTGGACACAATTTCTGTGGAAGGGCAAACCACCAAGAATCTCTATTAAAATAACTCCAGGCAAAGATCATGGAGGCATCACATTTCCTAGCATATCATCAATCCTTCATACTAGCTCAAATCAACCAAATTACTTCTCATCCCTTACTGGAAAAGGGGGAAGCTCCAAGAAGGCTAGAACTGGAAGAAACCCTTTCATTTCCATTCCCATTAGATTGCAGACTCAGTATGAGAAATCCAAAGGAACACAAAGACAAACCAATAAAGGCTGCATCATCGAAAATATATACCATGTTCACTAAAACTCCTGGTTCAAAACAAAATAAACTCTGCTTTCCTTGGTTTGGCACAACCCCAGATTATTAACAAAAAACACTATCGAGCCTGTGATGAATCTCGCAATGCCCTCACTTCTTTTCTTGAGTGGGCCTTCCCCTATGTGGCCAGGGGATGGCAGCCGCTGCCTGAACTGACCATGGGGTCGGCTATATGACAGCAGACCACATGGGCGGAGTTAACCCTGAGGGGGATAACATGGCATTATCAGGTGAAGGTACAGTTCCCCTCCTTTCCCTTTTAGGGATGTTCCCTCTGTATTGCAAGCTTTTATGGCTTATTGTAAAAGTTCCTTTCCATTATCCGCAAAACCTGCTAAAGACCGTACAACATTTCCCTACATATAAAAATACTGCCAAGAACTGCACAATGCGCTCTACTAGTTATGACCGCTTGCCAGGAGATTTAAAAGGCGGAACCTGAATGAGCAGGAGAGAAGCTACTTGGGTGACCAGAGTTTGCTCAAGGACAAGCGAGGGACTGGTGAGCTGCTGTGGAGAAGTCTGTGGAGCTTACCGGTTCAAGGCAGAAGGCTGCAATAACGTGTGTGCCCCACTGGGACCGCATCAGAGACAGAAGGCAACATTGGTCAGTGGTTGCAGGAACCGGAGAACAGCACCTCAGCTCCAGGAACATGGAGAGAGGCTTGAACACCAGCTGGAAGCCGCAAAGGACATGGAGGCCAGTGAGAGATGACGGTGAACCCACAAACTGGAGGCGGAGCACCGAGACGCCGGGCCCGGCTTACAGTGAGGGACCTAAGGAGAGATTCAGAAATCCGGTGGGTCCTGGAGAGAAAGAGAGGGACAGCGGGGAGCTTTGGAAATGATACAGACGAACGCTAATTGAGAATTGAATGAAAGAGAACCATTTTTGGGTAGCAAAGCCAAGAGAGGTTAAAGATGGTGGGTGACAGGGAAGAAGAGACAACTCCTCACCTCGTGAACTTTTGCAAAGCTGTAACAGTTACGAGCCTGGGACCCGTGACCAAGGAGAGCAAAGCATGAGAGAGGTTAAGGGAGAAAAAGAAAAACCCTCACTTCATGAACTTTGGCGAATACATAACTTTGCAAGTGTGTGTAAAGTAAAGCAGGCTAAAAGTGCTGGCAGCAGAGTATACCAGGCACACCCAAGTCGAGAAGTCTATGTAAGGTGAAACACATTAAAAGCCCTGACAGGAGAATATACCAGGCCAAAGTTCAAGTTTGCAAATTGTAGAAACCAAGCCATACAAAGAGGTCCTGACACATGAGTATGCCAGGTAAAACCCAAAACAGAGAGTAAAGAGAAATTGAAGTGGAAATGAACATGGCCGGGGAATACACCAGGTATGATGTAAAGTTGGAACTGATATCTAAAACTGTGTAGAAACACCAACTGTTTTTGTTATTTACTAAGAAACCTCCAAGGACGTCTTATGGAGTTGTGAGAGGCCCTGATCAGCAACCTGGCGAAGGGAGCTATCCCCTGGAACCGTGAACCTTATCCATTGGGAACTTGTGTTGGAGTACCTTTACATTGCCTTTGAACTTGAACATTTGGGCACCTTTCAAGAATAAAGACATTACCCCTTTACACATTAGAGGATTTCCGGACACTGGACAGTTTTGCTTTGGACATCTTGACATGGACAGACCCTTCGTTTTGCTTGATGTAGCGAAATACCTCTTAGAAGTAGGGACAGTGAGGCATTTTCCACACCCTTGTTATTTAATAAAAGTCTATAACCAAAAATATGACTTCTCCATTTTCATGTTTCATTCCTGGATCCTCACAGGCCCCATGGATTGAAAGGAAGATAGTCCATACACACCAACTCTGGGGCAAAGACACACCTCTCACCATTGCAGATCTTCAAGTTAAATACGGCTCCCTTA
Source organism: Ambystoma mexicanum (assembly GCF_040938575.1). NCBI lineage: Eukaryota > Metazoa > Chordata > Amphibia > Caudata > Ambystomatidae > Ambystoma > Ambystoma mexicanum. The sequence goes on along the minus strand of NC_090924.1, from coordinate 538,782,323 downwards.
CAATGAGTTCGATAATTATCTTCAATTAACTCGGGCAATAAACAAACTCGAGGCAAATGACCATACAGTGGATAAGAACATGGCAGATGACATTCGTCTGGGATGTAAACTATACAAGGCCAGTGCATTCTATGAAAAAATAACTCATTCATAATATAGGAACAATCAGTTCAACAACTACTAAGAAATGGGAAGAAAACCTAGATTCCACCCAATGGCAAAACATTTTTAAAAGAATAGGAAAAGCACCGCAATCTGACAGCAAATGCCAAACGCTCTTTTTTGTCTTACACAGAGCTCTATGGTCACCAGACAGAATGCACAAGGCCAAAATCACCTCCAACTCAATGCACTGGAGGTGTAAAGATGTTAGCAACCATCCAATGTATAACATCCTAATGGAAAAACCAAACCCCCCCCCCCCACCTGGCAAGGCATGGTGGAATGCCATCGGCCGGTCACAGACTAGAAAAAATATTATGTGACGATCCAACCTCACAAGCAAACCTTTAATCTATTTGGAATCCCCTATAAAACGTCCTGAGCCTCAGTCAATCAAACGCCCCAATCAAGAACCAATACCCAGAGGTCTAACATCCTAGGTATCATTGATAGTATATCCACTGTTCATTCCGAAATAAATCGCAAAAGGAAAACAATGATCAAGATCACATTTGGCTGGGCTGCCTGTGGTTTTTGCTGCTCCTCTTGACCCCATGTTGGCATCATAGAAAATGTGATCATACAACCCATCCAGTTCCCTACCAGTTACATGGTTCTCCACCTCCTTTAACCACCTCAAGAAATGGGCGCAGTGGCGTCAATCCTATGATGCAATACCCACTTATGGAAGAGTCAGCCTACTATGCAATACCCTCAATGGCACTACAGAACAATGTTCAGGACTCTCGCAACTGTCCTCAGGTTCCTGATCCCTACCTTATTCGGCTCTCCCCTACTCCCTTCACTCTTTCTATTCATCCCTTTCTTTCAGCTTACAGTTCTCAAGTAAGACACCAACAAGGCATACAATGGGTGACCACCCGTACCTATTAAAACGTTTAGTGCAGAACATTTGCTGAGAGATTATTTTGTTGCCTTTATGGAATTGTGTAAAATACAGACACTGCATATTTATTATACAACTGTTAAATATTTCATACTCTCTATCCCAAGAAGTTTGCTCTGTTTTGTTTCATACCAACACACCCTGTTATTGTGGCAGCCCATTTATACCAGCTGTCTAGCCCAATATTATTCCACCAGTACCTATGCATTGTTCCACTGTGTTTTGGTGGCAACAGCACTTATGATGTAATGTTTGCTGTTCTTTTGCAAAATCTCAATAAAATGTTTTCAAATCAGAAGTAATACAGGCCTGATTCTCTTTCAATAACAGTCAACTTGTTATGTGTGACAACAACCTTTTGGGAGGTTTTATTATGCAACAATCCCTTTCAGTACGTTCATTTGTAACATGTAACTTGCTACATGATACATTAATAACAACATCCGCACCATTGTTCAGTTATAAATATTGTGTCCCACTTGAATTTTCAACTTTGTAACATTAACTAACTTGTTCGGCAGCAATAACACATGACACCATCTAAAGATGGCGCCTTGTCTTCTCAAGCACCAAACGTTTCATTGATTTAGATAGTTTCAATACGCAAGCACGTCACCACGCACATTGGTTATTTAAACGCAATGGCTTTTTGCTTGAAATTACTCTAACCAGAGTAAGGAGCTGAACACGGCCAAAGCCACACAGGATGCCAAGCGTACCATGGCATTCACAAATGCCCACTAGGTAAGCAGTGGAGGGAATATTTCAGGACTGATATACAGATGGCACTACTTTCCCCCTTGGACCATCATTTCAGCAATTGTTGGTTCCACGTTTTCTCCATTCCAGATCCTACCAAGGCTGATACCATTACATTGGTAAAGTCACGAGTGACAACGAAAGAAATAGCTACATGCGCAGTACACGCAAGCCCTTTTTCTCCAAGTTCAATTTACCCAACAGTGGTTTCTTTTTCTCTGATCCACCGTTACAACCTTTAGCGCTTTTACTTTATCATTTTCCTAAGCGAACAGCGATTGTAATTACCACAACATTCTCAAGCCTACCAGGCAATTTTCCCAGAGAATCTGCAATTTTGCTATACATGTAGGACGCAGTTTGAACTACAGTACTTATAATCCACCGGCACTAACTTGGCAAGTACACTCCACAATCTGACTAGCACTACCATGTTCACTATATCAACTCTAAGTACCCCAACATTTATATATATTTGTCACAATAGAGATTCAAATTATTGAAACATATATGATGGCTTTGCCTGGAACTATACTCTAAAGCTGGTCAGATAGAACAGCGAGCTGAGCGCCCATTCTGACATCTGTGCGCAGCCTGCTGATACAGGTTTGACTCAGTCTTTCATCCTTCAGAGGTCGATAAATTGAGTACCAATGCGGTGGGATAATATCAACTGTTATTCCAGCGCTAAGATGCTTGTCGGGTTTGCAGCACTACATAAAAAAATAAAGGGCATCACCGAATCCTGTTATAAGTCTTGACCCGGCTCCTAGAGGTAACCCCAACAATGTACACCACCTTACACAATGAGCACAAACAGTGAGGAATGCGATTGACCTCAAGTCACACAACGAAGAAGTGTCTAATATTGGAAACCGGTGGATTTTAGACACATCACCCACACAACCTATCTAGGAGAATAACTATTTTGAGATAGAATAGCGGTATACTGTGCGCAACACTTAATGGATATCATGTACTCAGATAACTTTTAGGACGCAAGTTACACGCATGTCTACAGAGTAGGGGTGTTTTACTAGAACAATTGCCATTATTTTAAAACCTGCTTACCTCAGTGCTTGCAATTGTTTTTACAAATTGATTAACTTCTTATTGTACCTTCGGTCGCCTGTTTTTTCAATAGTATAATCCACCCCCCCACCTTATTCTTAATTATTCTAACCCATTTTCACTGAGAACTGTTATATCAATTTATTTGTTTGAATATTGTTTAATTTTTTTGCGTTTGCATCCCTTTGGTTTTCCTTAATGTATTTGTACGTATGATTGTGTACTGACTGCAACTTTAACAATTTTGACTAGATTAATTGTTCACCAATTAATGTGTGGCACTGGCGAAGCACATTGAGTGAAACATGTGTAGGCCTATTTTTTATATATGTTACAAGTCTTTCAGTGAATATGCTGTGAATTTCCCAGACCATTCTTTAACTACACATGACTTTAGAACAAGAAATACATATTCTATTTAGAGAATGTACTGCCTTCATATAAATCAGTATGGTGTTAGCACATTGGGAAACAGCATACCAATTGCTACTGTGGAATCAGGTCTCATGTTTTTTCTTTGGCCACAGCCTGCATGAAAATTGCTCCGGTGTATTGTTGGTGGCCTACTACTGGACTATTTCATGTGTTTTCCTACAAAATGATTGTGAATTCTATTGATGTGTATACACAATGTGTGAAATGACTGATATCATATTATTTTAAAAGAATTCATATTCCCATTGAGCCCTCACTATTAATTAGGCCGCATTGATTTGAACCCGGCCAGTCTCCCTCTACTAACTGGAGCATGTTCAGAGCTCATGACCTGGGAGCAGATGCTTGTTCAGAAATTTAGCAGGTTGCCCATACTGTGACAGTTCATTCTTGGTCTGGACTGTTGTCTATTGTTCCTCCTGCTTTAAGCTACTATTGAGAAAGTAAAGGAAAACTAACAAATACAAAAATTAAACACTTAATTTATTGAAATACAATTGAATATTTTTTCCTTATAAAATAAGTTTCTTAATAAAACAAAATTCTGAAACATGTCATCTCATGCAAAAAAAAGGCTTACAGCATTTTGAAAAGTACATTCAACATATAGTCCATTTTGCCAAAACTGAAGCCTATATGTATTTATCTACACTACACGTTGTATTCATGTTTTTGGTAATGCATGTTCATTTCAAACAGGTTGACACACAGGATGATAATGCATAGTTATATAAGAGCAATTATACAAAAATAGTAAAACCTGTTGTTCCCATTATTGGTCCTTTTTACAGGTACAATTCCTATGAGATACACCATTGGGTCTTGTATGTGTAGTCTTTCCGTAATTCACCATTTTGTTCCCAACGTATAATTTCCTTCCCACGTCATCACCCCTGCTTTGCACCCACTGAGGTACATACACACAACTTATTGGTATTCTTTCTGGGTGCATGCAACCTTTCAAGTGGGTATAACTAATAACTTTTTTTCACTAACAACCTAGTTGCTTGCATTAGTTGGCATGCTTTACCTATGGAAATAGCATAGGTTTGTGAAATGTTTTGGGATGTCCATGCTCTACAAGGCCCTGGAATGCATTATTGCAATCAAATAATAAGATTGTGTTTTACATCCCATCCTCATTGATACATAAACAGGTCCTCTGCAAGTGGAATGTACTTATGAACCACCTTTTGTGGATCTTCAATCCATCAAGGAAAATGGCAGCAGGTTCTCCCAGAAAGTCTGAGGAAGGGACATAGGTCATTCTAAAACTGGTAAACCAAAACATCTTCTACCTAGTATGCCATCCGCCTTACCAGGTGGCATACAGTTTCTTTGCTTTTTTGCAAAACACATTTAAGGTGGCATCTTGCCTTTATTGCTTAAAGACTTGGCATATCTTTTACTAACTATAGTTTCGTTTGAAACTATTTAAAATACAGTATTTTCAAGTATTATTCACTCTTTGATATACTCCATACTTTTATTTGTTGAACATTTTGCATAGTATGTTATGAAGATCTACAAAGGGTGATCCGATCCACTCCATCGGCACACAGTTAACGCCGTGGTGAATGCCAAACTAGAACATAGTTTTATCATTCACTGTTAACTCCTGAAGCATGGGCAATTTCAAACGTAAGGGGCATGTGTTTGGTGTACATATTTCATCACACAGACTACAAAGTGGAACTATCCTTCCTGATAAATTACATCTTTCAACAGGCTGAACACCACTACACCACCAGATGATCCCTGAAGACCTAGTGGTTTCACATAGCATTCAAACCAGTCGGGTTGTGCTATAGCAGCAACTTGCCATTTGATACTCTGATCCCACCCTTGTGGAATGTAGGGCTCTACATAACACTGTATAATAGACTGGTCATGGATATCAACCTTCATAGACGATGCCGCATTGAAGGAGGTATGGCCAGGCCAATTGAATTATGTGGCACAAATTACCAATTTCAGAAGCAGGGATAGAAGATGCATATGACACACTGTTGAAAAAGAATGCGAGAAGCTGTACTTCAATTATTTCAATTGCAGGAAATGCTTCTTTTACTAATAAAAAATAGATTTTGAGTGTTCTACATCATTCATTAGCATGAGTGACAGAATCCAATATATTTCCATTGATATGGCTAGATGGAAGTTCTTTGTATAGTAAAAGGTGAAATTAATGTGGTTAATTGACATTTTTACAACCATTGACCTCGTGGAGTTCGTTTTTGCTGAAATCAAGAGATAATGTGCTTGATGGTAAACCGAGCTTCCGATATGACAGGAACCGAGTAAAGAGTTTATGCATTATGATCTATTTTATCAACATTATGCTTTCATGGAGATCAGAGGTCAAACAGTGGCCATTAGGAAAGTGATTCGACACGAGAATGGGTTGTTGCATTGTTTCTGGGGTAGACCCAACGTCCATTATTCTTTACAAGGGACAGACCCTTGCATGAAAATACAATTCCAATATGTGAGTACTTTGCTGCCTGGGCACTCATAGGAGAAGGAGATGCATTAAACACGATACAAAATAGAAACCTGGTCTGGCCATATGAATACATCAACGCTATGCATTTTAGTTAAAAGTATTAACATGACCGTCTCATTAGACACAAAACCTCCTTTCTGAAAACTGAAGGCTAGGGCAGTGTGTTGGCATTTTCTACACCACGAAAGCTTCAAGATCAGGCACTTTAGCTGTTTCATGAGACCGGAAAATGAAAAATCAAACCTAGCACGAAGGCAGGATTCAATATAAAACATGAGACAGTAACATCTTTACTACGTTGTACATTTATTTAGTTGAGAATCCTCTATAGTCTCAAAGTCTTTAGCTTTGGAAGGAGGATGATACACAGAGAACAACTGTTTATTGATTAGAACATTGGAAACTACTTTGAGATGAAATAAAAGAAACATTCTGCCACAGGTACTGCCACATGTTGCTGAGAGAGCATCAATAGTGGGTTGATGGACACATGCTTATCCCACTGATCCTTCACGGATGGGGTCCCCATCACAATGAATATAAGCTTCCTGAACAAGAGAGGAACAATACCGAATTAGGATACATTCCAATCTGTAGGTGGTAAGGCTTAACCGGAGTGGCAGCCTCTCTAAATCACAGATCAATTTCCTCCATAACCACTTTTATCATGTGGGGCACAGGCTATTTGAAGGGAGCCATAACAGCAGTGAACTTCCTGAGCCATGTCATAATATCATAACTTCATGCCCGATCCATAGGACCTGTGATAATGGGTATTATTGCCCAAGTTAATGGCTTTCAGCCCCATCAACTTTATAAGGATGATGGGCTGAGTCGTTCCTGCTGGAGCCCACATCTTTGCCCTGCAGACTGAGTGATTAACTCACTGAGCTATTATACTGGCTGTAGCCTATAGTGCCTAATCTGCATTTGTATGCTATATAGAGTGAACCTAGCCTGCGAGCAACAGAGTGCTGTACATGCATTAGAGAGAACAAGATGGGAACATTTACTAGTTAATCCCGGAGTTCTGGTAAGCTGGGGACAGTGGATCCTAAGTCACACCTAGGAAAAGCAGGGTCTGAAGCTCTTGTCTGAACCGCACGAGTACTGGAGCGATCCTGACAGCAAAAGGTATGGCATTATAGTATGCTGTGGAATAGAGGACTGTTTCCTGGACTTTTCCCTGCTTGCCATTTCATTTCAAGCCTTGTGAGGGTCTGGATTCTGGAGAACCGTGTGCCAACAGGTGGTAAGTTTGGTCAGGAGGTGGTTGCCCAAAAGGCTGCCTAATCCTATAAAGAAGCATAGGAAACCTAAGACACTAAGGCAGCAGCTCTACTTGAACCCTCATATTCACCTACGCTATTACATGGGACATTCTTCTGATGTGCTGGTGGTGGAGAAGGTCTACAATAGGAGCTAGTCATTGAGAAAAGTATTTGCTAGCAGTTGCCTGAAGACATGAGCAAGGCTGTTTTATACCCCTTCATGCATACAGCCATAACATGCTCTTAACCCTTTCTGTGGCTCGCCTCCATGGGTGCTGGGACAACAACAGGTTTTGCTCAAGGGTAGCTGGGACTTGGAGGCCACAGGGCTTCCTGCCCTCCCCAACAATGTGGCAAATCCTTTGAAGTGTGACGACAAAATCATTCCTGCAGTCACAAAGGAACGGGGGAAGCTGAAATCTAAGAAAAACCTAAAAGAATTGTGAATTATTGAAATGTTGACTCTTGATTGGAATGGAGTATAATTGTAAATGTGTGGCAGGCTTGTAAAAGAGCGATATATCATATGGCTGAGTAGTCACAGTTTTACAGCACGCATTTTATTTTACTAGGAAATAGAAATTCAAACATTCTACGCTATACATAGATATAGTACACTAAAATTGTATGAGAGAGAAACGTTTTGGCACTTTACGTCATATACACACACAATAAAAAGAAATATACATTTCAGTGGCTCCACTGGGTCCGACATGCCAGGTTGGGCCTCATCATTCCCAGGGAACCCGCACTCCCCTTTCCCAACAAGCACGATTTGGTATGCTCTGTTTACAGTATGGTTCTATTTGGCTTTATAGTTAGCATGATGGAAAGGGACCGCATACATCAGATGATATACAATATCACATAGCATTATTTCCCCACGCAGGGAAAATGTCGACATCTAACGACGGGGAAGCATTATCAAAAATCTTATTGCAAAAATAAGGCCAATTGCTTCTATTACACAATATTACGAACACATTTTCAAAACAGTACATATGAAAATGTAAATATATTTAATATTACATTCTATTGTTCCATTATGTACACCAAAACACTGCAAGGGTATTACAGATATAGGCTGTGGCACCAACGATGTGATTTGCTTATTTGAAGCATTTCACACAAGATTAAAAAGGTATATTCGAATGAAATGCTTAATCTGACAAAATGAAGTGCAACCCAACGGATCCCAAACGACTGCTTCCAAAGTGAGACTCTAGTCCCGATTTAAAAAGGTCATCCCGGGAAACTAGGAATTTGTCAGATATGTCCATTTAAGCCGCGACAACAGCGAATACATCTGCATGTGACTTTAAATGTCGAGAGCTCATTCAATGGGTACTCTTAGGTCTAGGTCATCGGAGAGCTTTTAGTTAAATGTCCAAGCCTTAGAGACATTACCATAATGTAGTTATTAGTAACAATTTGGCCGTTTCATGGAATAAAGAGTAGTGTTGGGGCATCATCAAAACCAAGAGAGGAACTTGAATACGCCAGCCTTGGTGAGGCACATCACAAATGACTTGGAGAAACCCATTAATGTCAACGAATTCAATTAGTTTGTTGCAAAGGCACACACGTGTGTGTAGACATACTGTAAAAACAGGAGCAGCTAGACCATGGGAAAGTAAAGCACTTCTAAGTGGAAGATAACATGAGATTGGGTAGGTCTATTCAAGTCACTTCCCCAAGACATAAAACCACCCCCTGTTTTCAGGATATTCATGAGAGACACATTTGAATGCAGTGAATTTCAATGGCAGCTCATCTCATACCCCAGTCGTTAACCTGAAAACCTGGCGTGGATGAGGCTCAAAGGGAATGGAATTGGAGACACCTGAAGTAGGGCAATGGTAGAAAAGACTACATCATCAGCCCAGAGGCGTAAACAGGGTAGGGGCTGAGCGAGCAAGGCCCACCCAAAATCTGTAAATGCCCACTCTGCAGCACTGTGTGGGCATTTATAAATGTTAATGTCAGTGCGGAGGGGCCCAACTACATTAGCTTCAGGTCCCGCTTGTTAGACAATCCCGGCTACGCCTCTGCATCAGCCGCTCCAGCGTGCTCCAATCTGCTTTGGAGACAGCGCGTTGTTAAAAGAAGAGTGCAGCTTAATTTCAGTGCTCAACACACCAGTAGACCACTTGTGCTGCCGCTTATGAAGCAGGCTGGCAAATGACCGTTTTCATAGTGGATTGCCAGCTTGCAACTAGCTTACTATACAGATCCAGCACATCACCCAACATACATGTTCAAATTCTAACGATGGGAACCAAACTGGCCTTAATCCGGGGTGGATATGCAGATGGGCGAGCTCCATGCAAGTCGGGTCTCTCTTAGTCTTAAAATATCAAAACAGTTTTCCAGTGCTAGCACCAAATGACGGAACCACAACCATAATAACACCATTCTTTTGTGGGCCTTATCCTGGATGATGTTTGTGGGAATCACTAGTTGGGCCCCTTTCACCCGAGTGCTGAGGCCACTTCCGAGGGAGGGGTGAATGCGGGATCCCTATAGGACTTCCTCACTCTGAACAGAAACATTTTCAGCGGACTTGAGCAGAGAAATAGGCCGACCAGCCACTGTGTTCAGCCCACCAGATGGAGTCAGATTAGATCTGTAAATGGCCCGCCACCTGGATATTATCGGCCAGCAGAAATATCTACCACTCGGTTTCTCTACCAGTCCGCCTGGATAGCTTTTTGGAAGAACCCAAGTTTCCAAAAGTCTAACACACTATAGGGAAGTTGAGGTAAGGTAGAAATTCAAGTTTGCTAAGCTTTATCTGCTTTGTGAGGAGAAATAAAGAATGCCTCAACAAATAACATAGGGAGTGTACATGCATTACATATCCACAAAGCCAGCCCTCTAGATTGTGTACCCAGTTGTTGAAGGACCAACAGACTAGAGATAAGGGATTAGTGTGACATTGCAAGGGTGCAAAATCACGGGGAAAAGAGGACAGTAGGTAACCACTGAGTGGGATCAAATTACAGACTTCAGTTCTTGTCTGCCTTCAGGTGTGGTCAGAGACTGCATATGCTGGACAATCCGGCCCTTCTATCGCCCATTCTCGCCCCAATCTGTGGATAATGCATGTTCTAAGCATGCGCATGTAGTCGTGTATCCTGGGTATTCGAAGAAGGATGCAAAGGGGGCAGGGGAGGGGGGGCTTCGGGGCCCAGTGCTTTCCTGCAGCATCATTTGTGAACAGTATATTAGCACCCACAAAAAAATAACAAACATGCCAAATGGTATCCAATAGGAGGGGCAGCTTTAGGCATTCAGGTGTGTGAACACAAATCCAGCACATTGATTTTTGCACCAACAATTGGTTTAAGTGAAGATTGCACAACCTATGTAACTGTTTAAGGCACATTTGGGGTTCAAGTATTTACAGAAGTGCAACGGTTGTTAGGACATCTCTGTTACCCTCCTTTTTGGCTTGTGATCAATATTTGACTGGGTTCATAGTGGGTATTTAAAGGCCACAAGGCACCATTGATAATGCGCATTGAGCTTGGATCTGCAGGTGAAACTGAAGCACGGAAGCCATAATCCTTGGGAGGTACCAACATAATGTCATCCGGAACAGTCCTCGAAGTGGTTTGGCTTCCAAGATGAGTGAGCGAATTGCCAGTGGTCTTCATACATCACCAACGCCAGAAAGTTGTGCTGTTTTGAGGAGCGAGTTTCAATACTTATTTCTGCGCCCACATAGTGTTGCCTCCTTCCCTTGTGCTCTCATGATGTCGAGTTTCACCTCTAAAGCAACTACAATTTCATGGCAATTAAAAAAAGGAGACTAGAAAGTTTTGCATTAACCGTTACTTTTCTGCTGTTTTCTGGACAGTGCCCAACATTCTCGACTATTCCTAGTGGCTCTCTCCGTGACTTCAGGCAGTAGCTCTCCACTCGACCTTCCTCCCTCTGGAAATGTAAGGGCAGAAGAGAAGGTTCCTTCAATTTTCCGGGTATGAAATGTTCCTCTGCACAAGATAAGCAAGGGATTTCATATGTGCGTTTTAAAAAGGTACTCGGCCCGCAACTGAGCATCTGTCCACTGTTTGTGTGCCCCGCCAATGAATGCCGACATTGTGGCATGGCCAATTCTACCATGATGAGAATTATCAACCATCTCCAGCATAACATAGGCTTCTATCTCACGGCATAGTTCAAACAAACAAGCCTTCAAGAGGGGTCTTGTGGCACTCGTTAGCTGTCAAAGCCAGTCACTAGAGGGAACCTATATATTTTTTAACCCTATTTCGTATCTGCCAAGCTCCTAAATGGCACAGTTCACAAACGGGTGCCTCAGAAGTTCTTCTGCCGTTGGCCGCCTCTTTTCCTCCACAAAAGTCTGTTTCAGGAAGTTTTTGCAGTAGTCTGAAACACAGTCTGGAAGTTTGGGTTTTGTTGGTTGTGTTGCAATTTTGAAAATGGCCGCCATGGCTTCAAACTCCGCCCACGGTGGCTTCTCCGTTAGCATTTCCACCACGGTGCACCCCACACTCCTGAAACAACAATATATAAAGGTAAATAAAAACAACATTATTCATTAACCCACAAAGTACTACTATAACAGGGGATCTACAAATAGCAATTTTATTGTATCGAAAAGATGAAATCCTGAGAGTAGGTCATCTGGAATTTAAACCTGTAACATCCAGAAAACCCAGATATTTATTAGGCTAGTGCATTAAGTGACAGCAATCATATCCATCACTGTGAAATATATTATTTAATCAAACATCTCAGGCTTCCAAACATGTTCGCACTGATGGCACCTCTGGGTAATTGTCAGAGCCACCAACACACACATTTCTTTCTGGCTGTTAACATTTAAAGCAGTGGAACAAGTGTCATTTTTCACTGTCAAGGTGATGGAAGCATTTTTCAGGCAACGTTCGTCAAGCTTTGTAAGAAAATATTTTGTACACGTGATTTATATTTAAGATACCTTTTGTATGTTTCAAACAATATGTACATATGCACACAGGGACTTCTGGGTGACCAGAAGTCCCGGTTTTTGGCAAGACTGTCCTGGAATAAGGGCCTCTGTCCCCCTTTTTAATTTAAAGGACCCCACATAAATTAAAGGACCCCATCTAGGTTTTGCAAAGAGGCATGGTGACCATTGGCAGAATAACTGGGTTGACTGTAAAAATCAATTCATCGAACAATTATAAAGCAAATTATGTCGTTATAGTTTATCTATTTTCCATTGAGCTGTCTAGAGATAGCCACGAACTCGCGACCTTTCGGTTAGCAGCAACATGCATTGAGTGATTAGGCCACAGAGATTGTGTATGTAAGGGTTTCATTAGCAATACTTAAATTAGAAATCCGATCAAAAGTTGCTTTGTTTTCAGAATGCCTAGTCACAAACAAAACGTTAAAGTTCATTTCCAGGCGAGTGACTGGACCCAAACATTTTTCAGATAAATTCCATTGCTTCTTCCTTGTCCCTTTGAACAGGTCTAAACTGTGAGCCCTGGCGAGTTAGGGGGAGATATGGAGGGAGAAGGCGTTGAGAAGATGGGAACCGAGTGAAGTAGGAGGTGCCATAATACATACAACGCATTTCTTCTCTGGCAATGTGCTTTTGTTTTGTCATGTCTGCATGTAGCAAGATGTGGTTTGATGGTGATGTGACTATGATGCCACAGACATACGTGGCCAGGAGCCCCTTCCATGGCCCTGCCTGCAGGATACACTTGGGTCATTGCTAAATTGCTATTGGGATGTCAAATGAGTCGTTGAGATGTTTATGTGGCCACATGTAAATGTGCTATGTTCACATGTGCATGCCTCATCATTGTAATTTCATTTCGCTTTCACTTGTGAAACTGGATTCATTCAGATTACCAAGCATGGGACTGAGTGTGTGAGGCAGTTGCTTGTTGACTTCTCCAGCATGGGGTCTTGCATGGATTCACATGCTTATGAATATTCCCCATTGTCAGGATGAATCATCGATAAAAAAGAAAGCAGTTTAGCTTTAAACTAAAACTGCTCATCTCCTCTATAGCCCATCAGTGTCCTTTGGGTCAAGCTACCCCAGCCAATGACACTCGTCCTCCTAAGCTCCAGCCCTGGTGGCCATCTTTAGATTTTTCCACACGTTTCTAGTGTTGAGAGTCACTGTGCTTTGCTCCTCAAAAATCGTTAGTTTTTTGTTTTTTTTTGAAGAAATCTTCCATCTCTTCATTGTCAACCGCCACGCAGCGACTACTAGCAGCGAGGACCTGTTGTCGACGAAGATCTGCAATCCACCGTCGGATCTTCAGCCCGTTGCACCACAAGACCAGGCTCGGGCCTTCACCTTGACCATGGTAGATGCCACAAACAAGAGCCTCTTCACGTCCTGTGAAGGCTGCGGCCTGAAGAATATCTTCATCGAGGATCAGCACCTCAAGTGCATTTACTATCGTCATCCCTACCACAAGGCAAACGGATGCTCAATCTGTTGATCCTTTTCATCAAAGACTCAGAAGGACCGCCACACAAGGTTGGTGGTATGGATCGTGGAAGGTAAGGCCTCTGACGCTGCCTCCGGGCATAGTCATGCCTCTTCCAGGGCTGACAGGTCCACTAAGCATACTGCGTCTGATAAGAAGAGGACGAGGTCTTTTGAGGATGCTTCCCTGGTGAAGATCCAAAAGAAGGCGAAATCCCACGCTATATCAACTTCCTCATCAACGGTCTCCGAGGCTGCAGGATGCAGTTCTGGGAAGAGTCAAGTCACTGACGCTGACTCCGTCAACAGTTAGCCTACAGGCTGGTAGGTTACCCACGTCCGCGAGGAAATTTCTGGCACTCATCCAAGCACAGGTCGTTGTCAAAGACTACCAAATCATTCAAGGACCCATCTCCATTTCCACTGTTGTCTACGCCCTCATTGACGACAACTTCATCCATCAAGACCGTTGCCCCATCAGCGACCATCCCGGCGACAAGCTCATTGATGTTTCAGTCTTCAAAATCAAATCTTCCTTCGACAGCTGCTGCCCCGAAGGGCTCGTCAACGATTGTCACCTTTACCTTTTCTACGGTCACCATGCCAGGATCGTTTGCCTCTTGGACCTCATTCAGCGGTTTCAACGATGATCCCGTCGATAACGAATCCTGTTCCACAAGCTCCAGTTGTCACCTACTTTCCAAAGGGCATTGATCTGGTGAGAGACATGCCTCCGGCCCAGGCCCACCAAGGCTGTCCCACCCTTTACTCTTGCTCCTCTGGTTTTCCCCTCCCCCTGAGAGTCCCTAGCCATCTGCACCACTTCTGAAGAGGACCTGCCAAATGATTTTTATTCAGAGGAAACCCAACCCCATTCCACCCATACCTCATCAGGGGTCACCGACCCGTGTGCCTTCCCAGCTGTTTAGGCTGGCAAGGGGCTCAAGCTCAGTTCCTGCTGCACCTGCTCCGGCGCCAAGAGACATGTCCCTGGACATCCTAACCACCCTGCACACTCTGGTGGCAAAAATGCAACAGGGACTGCCCACTGTTCTGCTCCTGCCAGGAGTCCTTCAAGGCCCCCATGGCATCAACCGACACGGTCTCACAAGGCCCCTGTTATCCCTCGGCTTGTGCTAGCAACTCTGCCTACAGTGGTGGAGGAGCCAGTTTAAACTGGTACGGACACCAACACCACCGGTACTCATACAGATGAGTTTGATTACTATGTTCTTACGGATGGGGAACCTCTGGATGTCAATGAGCCCGCCAGGGCCTCTTCCCAGATGAAAGTGGCTCTTTCCACTCCATCATTTCTAAAGCTGCCAAACTCTTCAACCTGGTGCCAAAAGAGAAGACAAAGGAGGGATTCCTCTTTTAGCGGCGGGAGTCCTCCAAGAAGACAATCTTATCGATCCCTTTGTTGGCTGACATATGGGAGGATGACTTATTGGTCATGAAGGCTCCTAATACCATGCCTGCTAAATATGACCGTTTGGAGAAGAAATACTGGGTTCCAGACTCGGCCCCTAGGTGCCTCAGGTCTTAGCCTTCTCTGGACTCGGTGGTATCGGCCGATGCCAGAAAGAGGTACTCCAACCCCTCTTCATCGTCCATGGTGCCTCCAGACCATGAGGACAAGAAGCTCGATGCTGCAGGGAAGCGCATCATCTCCATGGCATCTTCCACGATCAAGGCCGCCAACGCTGTAACCATCCTGTCAAGGTATGATAGGGAGCTGTGGTTTAAGCTAGGGCCCATCATTGACTTCCTTCCCGATGATAAAAAGGCTGAAGCCTTGTTCCTGTTCCAGGAAGGTGAAGTGGCTTCCCATGACACCATCACTGTCGCTCTCAACATTGCCATATGGGCAATGGTGTGGCTCTCCGATGTCAAGTTTGTCTAAAAGCTACGAATTTCCACACAGATGCGCCGACCAAAGTCATCGACGGGCCATTTGATGGGGACAACCTATTTGGAAATGCAGTCGATGACACTCTCCAGGCCTTCAAGACCAACACAGAGACAGCACACTCTCTGGGGACCCTGCAGCAGAGGAGGCCGTCCTTTTGTTCCACAAAGGGGAGAGTCTAGAGATATTCCAAGGGTTACACCACCCCCTATCGCCAGCCTTCCTGCTCCACCACCCAGGAGGCTTAAAGGGGACACTCCCAGGCCTACAGAAGTGGCACCCAGCATCATCGACGCTCCCCATCCAGGACGCAGATGCTTATGCAAGCTTGAACCGGCCCAGGACCCGCGCCCCCACTTCTGCAACCCAGTGGGAGGCAAACTATCACCCCAGTGGGAGGCAAACTATCAAACTTTGCCAGTCAGTAGCAAACTATTTCCACAGACTAATGGGTGCTGGACATTCTGCAGCAGGGGCACACTTTGGAATTTCAAGACAGGTGCCCCTGCATTGCTCCTGTCGCGTGTCAAGTGTTGCACATGGCGCAGCTGATGCAGGAGGTCCAATCCATGCTTTGCAAAGGTGCAAAAGAACCAGTCCCTCTGCACCTACTGGCCTCCGGAATGTACTCCAGATACTTTTTGGTAAAGAAGAAGTCAGGAGGGTGGCAACCAATCCTAGACTTGCAGCGCCTCAACATGTTTCTCAAATCCCAAATGTTCAGGATGGTCATGTTGCAGCACATGCTCGACCAGCTGGAGGAAGGGGATTTTCTGGCAACTCTCGACTTGGAGGACCTCCCCATTCATTGCTAGCACCAGAAGTTTCTGCATTTTTGCATCCAGGGACGACATTACCAGTTCAAGGCCCCTTTGCCCCAGCCTCCATTCTGGAGAAACGCCTGCAGCATGTTCGAGGCAGTGGTCACTTGCCAGGAGCACTTTGCAACGGCCCCTGCATCCAGCTCGGTGCTCAGGCTTCATTCAAAGATGGAGGCCGCAACTTTATTTCCAAAGAAAGGGCTTTGCCTAGCCCTGTTCCTGTCTCTGCTTGCAGCAGATTGGTTGCCGGCAGGATCTTTGCAGCCTATGGAGGATAGGCGGCAGGCGAAGCCAGCCCCCGTCAAAAGGCACCCTCAAAGGATGTCCTCCGCTGTCTGGGCAAGGAGGGCACACTGCCCGCTATCTCTAGTAGCGCCATTGTTGTATCAGACCGGACTTCTTAGGGTACACCCAACACTCCTGTTGCAGAGGAGGATCAGCAGTGCCACAAATACCGGCGCACACCAAACACATTTTACAAGTTAAGGCCCTGAATGATGTGTATGGTATAACTATGCCCCCCTGCATGAGAGTCTTGCCCAGGCTTGATTGTAAAAAAAACTTTAAAAACCCTGCCCCTTCCACAAGCCCACTCTGTTTTACCACTTTTCTATCTCCAAGGCGGGAGCCTGCCAGTACCAAGGGCCTCCGCAGCACACCTGCTAGTTCAAGCTCTCAACAAAATCGCCCCATCCAAAATCAGAAAGGCTAAACCAACAGCACACCTAAATAAAGGGTTTGCCCACAACCTAAAAACTCTTCACAAGAGTAAAAGAACCACCAAAGCCATCTGGAGGAAAACTCCCTCTGTGCCTAATAAGGAGAAGTTTACCACAGCGGCTATCGACTACAAAGCAGCTATTCGCAACACCAAAAAAGAGACCTATAATGCTAGAATTCAAAATGCAAAATCAGGAACTAAAGAGCTCTTTACTATACTGAGAGAACTGGAATCATCAACTCCACCCACTGAAGCCTGCATTTAAGACTATACCTGGTGTGCTAACATCCAAAAGGCCTTATCAGATAAAATAGCCTTGTTACAAACCAAAATAGATGCAAAAAAAGAGAAGTCTATCCTTGACCATCAATTCTAGTAAAAACCCTGACCAACAGACCTCTCCTTGTCACCCATTCTACTCATCCCCAGTCACCACTGAAGAAGAAAACATTAACGCCGGCCTAAAACCATCTAAATGCCAGTGAGACATCTGTCCAGCCCCAGTCATCAACGAAGGAGCCAAAGAACTAGCACTGTTCATTACCTCCCTAATCAATTCCTCCTTTGAAAGCTGTTCAGTCCCCATCAATCTTAAAGAGGCTTGGGTTATGAACCTGCTTAAAAAAAACAAATCTAGATCCAAACATTCCAACTAATTACAGACCCATCACCACAGTCCCATTCCTCCTAAAAAATTCTAGCTAGAGCAGCCCATCTCCAAATCCAGAAACACTTGGAGGCCAACAACCTCTTAGGCCTGCGCCAGTCCAGTTTTAGACCGGGACACAGCAGTGAAACGGCCCTCCTCGATCTAAAAATCCAAATGGACGAGGCCAAAGACAAAGGAAACCTCTCCCTCCTCCCACTGTTGAACCTTTCAGCAGCTTTTGATCTCAAAGATCACCAAATCCTAACTAAACATCTGACCGCTGCCGCCACGTTTTCTCAGAACGCAGCCAACTGGATTCAATCCTTGCTTTCGAACAAAACAACCCGGGTCTTTGGACCCACATCATCTGCCGGCCCGGTACCCATCACCTGTGGAGTCCCCCAGGGCTTTACCCTCACTGTCTCAATATCCCGAAGTTCAATCGGAAAACTGCAGGTGGGTCCAGCTTCCCGGTCTTAGCTTCCAAGCTATGGAACTCCCTACCTACTGCCATCAGGGCCGAACCCTCCTTCTGGATTTTTAGATCCAAAGCAAAATTATGGCTCTATGCACAGCACAACTAATACAGTTCTACCTGTCTCCAACTCCTGAGTCCTTGCTTCTATTGAATGTTTTGCCTGCTTCTCGTCAGTCTATTTATGTAATTACTCTAACTGTATTTATGTCCTCTGGTTTTGCTGTGCATATTTCCCTTATGCTTGCCCTTCTGCTACCGATATATAACACGCGTCAGCAGCTAACTGTCTAACCACCTTGTACACTATATCTGTAACAACTGTCCTTAAGATTAAGCGCCCAGATACCCCAGAGTTAGGTGCGCTCTACAAATAAACTAAACTTACCCACTATCTTCCTGTAGCCCTCCAGGTGATGAGGTCTACAACAGATCAGTTCCAGTCTTCTTTACGGACCTTGACATACTTTTAAATATGACAGTAACATTAGACTTTACCAAATATAGACTCTTACACCTAGCACAACCAATGTAGCCCCGAGCCCCATTGGGTGCGGCTTTGCCGGCGTGCACCCTGCGAGCTACTACTTTACTGTTCCCCACACTTGTTTGCAGGGTTCCTACACACCTACCATGCTTTATTATGGTATTATGGTCCCAGAAAGTGGGGTTTGTCTGGAAGCTTTTCCCTGAATACTCAAGTCAAGTTGTGTATGTCATTGTAACTGCTTTGGAACTGTCCACTTTGTACAATCTTGCAACGCTGTAACCTATAACTTGTAACTTACATCTTATCCTAGTACTGTAACTGGTGCATAGATGCCTCCGGGCTTTGTGTGCAGCTATGAATGAAAAAAAAAAGTCCTCCCTTTGCCTCAAATCAGTCCTGAGGGTGTTCACCAAATGCTTGGCTCTGGTGGCAGCGCATCTTCGCCACAAGGGAATCCACGTCTACCCTTACCTGGACGATTAGCTAATTCGGACCCGGTCCCATGCTCTGGCAACCCAGCACACAGCAGAGACCATCCAACTTCTGACGCTGCTTGGCATCTCGATCAACTATCTAAAGTCCTGCGTAGTGACATCTCCGAATGCTCTGTTTATGAGCACTCGGCTCACCACAGTCTTGTGTCTGGCAACTCCCTCAGAAGAGAGGGTGAGGGCCATCCTGGGAAAGGCCCAACGGCTGTCGGAAGCGGCCATTGCAACCGTCTGGTCAATCAAGTCCCTGCTAGGTATGTTGTCTTCCAGATTCATCTGGTCCCCTTTTGCAGGCTTCAGATGAGACCCCTTCAAGAATTTCTGGATGCCAGGTGGCAGCAAGTTACGCGGGTACATGGACAGATAAGATCGCCCCCAATCAGGCATTCCGTCAAACCCTGTAATGGTGATCAGTTTGTCCACACCTCACTCAGATCCCTCCATATCAGGCTACAGTCACACCCAACACCCCTCTGGAAGGTTGGGGAGCCTGCACAGGACATTCTCACACCAGAAGCCTCTGGCTCCTGGGAAGAAAAGGAGTTGCGCAAACATCCTGGAACTGTGGGCTTTCCAGCCTCAGCTCCAGTAGAAGGTGGTGCCGGTCACATGGACAACACCACCACCATGTTTTACATCAGGAAATAGGGCGGGCCGCCCGCCCCCATTCTCTCCCTGGAAGCCCATTCTCTATGGCGCTGGGCTATTCTTCAGCACATGTTTCTCATCCCTTTCAACCTGGCAGGCGTCAAGAACACCATCGCAGACACTCTCAGAAAGGAGCTGCTGTTCTGCCACGAAGTGGAGTGTCAGCAAGCGAAAGTGTCGTGCCTCTTCAGAGAATGGGGTTTTTCTCAGATCTACATCTTGGTGACAGCTGCCAACTCCGAATGTCAGACATTTGCCAGCAGATATCCTCACCAGAGGAACCTGGGGGATGCTGTCTCGTTCCCCTGGGAGGGTCTATTCCTGTATGCTTTCCCTTGAATTCCACTGCTACTACGTGTGATCAACACACTCAGATGTTGCCACTGCATGATGATCCTCATTGCACCGGTGTGGCCAAGCAAATCTGGCACTCAGACCTTCTCCATCTGTCGTGGTTCCTGCCATCCAACTGCCTCCACTTCCCAACCTCCTCTACAGAGAAGGAGGTTCAATCCTGCACCACGACCCAGCGTCGAACCTTGCTGCCTGTCTCCTGCAGCCTTAGAATTTGAACACTATTTGCTGCCTTTGGAATGCAAGAACATCATGGCAAGAGCTCCGTCTACGTTGATTTGCTACAGGCACAAATGGATGCGCAATATGATGTGGTGCCAGGCGTGGAAGATTTTGCAGCTGCGCATGACTGCCCCACAGCTACAGGCAGAAATGGAAGCGCATTACGATGTGGTGCCAGGCGTGGAAGATTTTGCAGCTGCGCATGACTGCCCCACAGCTCCTCCCGTATCTGCTCTCACTGACCAATGCTGGCCTTGCCCAGGCGTCCATCAAGGTACACCTGACAGTCATATCTCAGTTCACACGGGCTCAGAAGTTTCTCAAGGGTCTCTTCAGAACATTCCCGCCGGTAAAAGCTCCTGCACCGGCATGGGTACTGAATGTAGTACTGTCTAAACTGTTGGGGCCTCCATTTGAACCAATGCATTGTGCCCTTTTGAAGTTGTTGTCATAGTAAACCGCCTTCCTGGTGGCGATCACTTCGGCCAGGCGGGTAGGGGAGATACAGGCCCTCTCCTGTAAGCCTCCATATTTGTCCTTCCACGCCACTAAGGTGGTTCTGGAAACTCATCCTTCCTTCATGCCGAAGGTTCCGTCAGACTTTCATATCAACAAGCCTTTGGTTCTGCCAGTTTTCTTTGCAAATCCTTCTTCACCTGATGGAAGGGCATTGCATTGAAGTTTTAAGTGGCACGCACGAAGGACTTTCGAAAGACTTCTCAGCTTTTCATCAATTTTGGACCTATGGTAAATGGGAAGGCCCTGTCGAAGGCTTCATCTCCAGGTGGCTTTCTGGCTGTAATATGCATCGCCATCATCTGGCCAACAGACTGCTTCCAGGACGACCCAGAGCCCACTCCACCAGAGCCATTGGAGCGATGACTGTTTCTCTCTGGTGTTCCCCTGCTCAACATCTGCAGGGCTGCTATGTGGAACTCTACCCACACCATCACAAGATTCTACTGTGTCGACAAGGCTTTCAAGTAGGAGTCCTGGATCGGTCAAGTGGTGCTATGCAACCCATTAGTTTGAGGTGAGTCTGTTCCAGGGGTAAGTGTATTGCTTCTGTGAGCCTTGCCACCTCTCGTAGTTGTGTATATTCATGAGCATGTGAATCCATGCAAGAACCAGTGCTGGAGAAGTTACAAGTTACTCTTGTTCTCCAGCATGGGTCTTGCATGGATCTAATGCAAACTCTCCCTCCTTCCCCCCTCTGGCTCTTCTTGGTTCATACTGCCACTTTACATGCGCTACCACATCTGAAGACGGCCACCAGGGGTGGAGCCTATGAGGACGATAGAGGAGACGAGCAGTTTTAGGATCAAGCTAAACGGCTTTCTTATTTACTTAGGATTCCCAGCCTGATGACACGGAAAATTCATGAGCATGCGATTCCTTGCAAGACCCATGCTGGAGAACAAGAGTTACAGGTAAGTAACTTATAGGTTATGATGACTGCGTGCTACCAATGCAATGGAGGGGAGTACACACGCATTGGCACTTATGATTGATTCCGATGTTGCATCTTCCCTTTTTTGCAGTTGCAATGGCTAAAGAGGCGGTGACAACCTGTGCTATGGAGCTGCATGACAGGGCCAAGGCCTTCAGATGGAAACTCAGACCCCCAGGGACTCCCAATTACATCTACCTCCTTGCTGCGCCAGAGACACTGCCAGCCAGCAGGAGATGTTGGTGCTGAGGAGGCAAATTCTTGATAGGATAGCTGCCAGGAGGAGGCAACAAGGAGCACATCATGAAAGTAAGGAAGAAGGCAAGAAGGCGGGTGCATGACCTGGTATCTTCAAAGGTGCAATTCCTGAGGCAGAAGGATGAGGAGAAGGCAATGGGCACACGAGGCGGCAACTGTCAACACACTCTGCACCTTGGGAAATTGATAAAAACTGTGCTGTGTAGCAGTTCTACTTTTCTTTTTAAAATACCAAACTTTTATAGACTAGTGAAATCCTAGAACAGTACAACTAATCTACGATTAAGAATGAATTGTGTAACCATGATTATTTCTGGGTTTTTTCCATATAACTTTTTATTAGCATTTTTACACATTTTCATAACATTGTAATACCCCTGCACCCAAAATCCTCCTTGCATTGGGAGAATGATTTGACATCTGGTCCCCTGAACATGTCATAAATCTTTTGGCACCCCTCCCCCCTTCAGCTATGCCTCAAAACCCATTTCCCCATAGCCTGGGGTGAAACTTGGATTGCCAAAGATTGGGGTAAATAGAGAGGGAAATGTGGTAATTTGGGCCCGCCTTAACAGCTCATCCCAGGAGCCTCCTCTTAGAGTCGGTATCTTACTGTAATACATTTTTTTGGTCCGTCTCCCTTGGGTTGCCACAAAACCTCCTCAAGAATTTCCCCCTATTGCTGTCTTATCCATCGGCCTTCAAATCTTTTCCTGGTCATCTTTCAGCAAGTCCCTCAATACCCTTATTTGTGCAGCCAATAAATATATTTTCAAGTTAGGTTCCCCCTTACTCCCCCTGTTTCTAGGCATCATCACCGTTCTAGCTATCCTTGGTTTTTTATTATTCCAGATAAATCTCTGTGTGATTTTGGACCGCTCGAAAGAAGGAGGTTAGGACTTGGATAGGGAGTCTCATAAAATAATACAGCAGCTGTGGAAGAATTACCATCTTTAACACATTAATTATGCCCCTCCAGGTTATCGTTAAGAGGTCCCCAATCTACCAGCATATTCCTAATTACTTCTAACAGGGGCATGTAGTGGGCCCAGAAAAGGTCTTCCACCGTTTTAGTTAGCTTTATTCCTAGATAGGTTATGAACCTCTCAACCCATTTATATGGAAGTCTGCCCTTAAGTCCCTCCTCTGTCTCTCTTGCTATCGTGAGATTCAGAATTTCAGTTTTATGGGGGTTTATTTTTAACCCTGCTACCGTCCCAAAACTTTTTGTCTCTCTCCATTGCTCTAAGGGAGCCCTCCGGGTCCTCCAAGGTCAGCAGCATATTGTCTGCCAAAGCAGCTACCTTATGAACCCTTCCCCTACCGGCACAGTTGTTACTGGACCGGCACACTCAGGTCTGCCTGCCGGAGTAGCTGTGCCCGGCAGGTCTGACCCTGCCGGGCACAGCAGCCACAGTAAGCAGACTATGGGAATGGGGATTTACAGAATTACTGGCGCCCAACTTCTCGGCCGCCGGGATTGTAATACCCCAGTGTTACCGGGAAGTCAGGTGGCAGTAATTGTTTTCGGGACTGGCGGCAACCCGCCGGTATCATCGGCAGGGCTACCGCCAGACCCATAATGAGGCCCAATATCTTTGATGTCCGTACTGGTTCCCCCCATTCCACCATTACTTTTAAGATTGTTTGAGCCTTCTCAACATTCTGGCCAGAGGTCTGTCAGCTTTGTTGGCCTTGATGTAGAATTTCTGTTTTAAAAACGCCAGTGATTTTTCTGTTGCCCTTGCATCTATGATTTCCAGTTGGCCCTTTAGAGCTCTATATTCCTTTCTTGTTTCCCCAGTCGCTCTCATACCCATGCTGGCCATTACCCTCTTTAGTTTTCCCTCTAGATCTCTTTATAGGAGCCTTAGTTCCCTATCCCTGCTGTCAGGGTACAGACCTTGGGCTTGTGTAGTAAAGGGCCCGGTGCAGGCTACAGACATGGCCCACAAACAAACCAACAAAAAACACCTACAAAAAAGAATCCAGCCTTACAGAAGGCTTTTGTGCCCCCTCTGCAGGAAAAAGAACCTGCAAACTACATTACCCAGAGGAACCTGGGCCAGGAACTACAAATCTCCACCCACGTTGGGTGGGGCACGCTCGCGCATGCGCGCGTGCAAAGGCACGGGGCTTGTCCTTGGACATCCAAGTGAAGCGGACGTGTGAACCAGAGCTCCGAGGAAGGGGACGTAGACGAGGGGCCACACCCCAGTCAACCTTCATCCAGGCCCCTCGCAAGCCAGGGATAAGTACTGCAAGCGTAGGAGAGCCAGGGCACACGCGGGGGAAGCCGCGTGTGCTACAGCAAAGCCGCGCCTGCTATAGTGAAGCCGCGCTGAGGAGACAGTCAGCAGCGAGCCTTCCACAGGAACCTGGGCATACGCAGGGGGCACCGCCCATACTCTTGAGTCCCCCTGCTCTTGAGAAGATAAGTTCAGCACACAGTAGCGTTCATCCCCGTATATAAAACTGCACAAGGGGAATTCAGAGGCGCAGCGACCCAGCGAGCAGTGCATATACTTAGCATGCATAATTAGCCATGTGTGCCTTTTAAGGAAGCCGCGACTTGCAATACGGTGTGACTTGTATTGAAGACGCACCACGCCACGTGCGGCTAAGCAGCACATTCGCAACTCAATCTACGTGTGCCTTTTAACACGTGGATAAATGGTACTGCAGAGCCACGTGCGGCATTAGCCCGCATTACGGTGTAAAACTCGTTTCTGGGGGCATGTAAACTAATACGCACCCAGCCTGGGTCACGTGGGTCTGCATGGGGAAGTGTTACTAACCCACTGATTGCATCGTGCTGTGTGTGTGAGGAAACACCCACAAGGTAATAACTCAAAACTCTCTTTGCAGCATTTACTGCTCCGGATACCGGACCTGAGAGTGCGCAGGCAGGAGGCCAGCACTCAAACCCAGAGATAAGTTTTCTTTTGTTCTCTTTACCTCACTGATAAGACGGGGAGTCTTATGAACCTGCAATATGTGAAAATTGTGAAATTTTCCCCTCTCCTCACTCTCTTTCCGGTTACCCTGGGGTCTCGGAGGTCTGTGTAAGTTGTAACTTGCAGGCACCTAGACCGCGGAGGGGGTGGTTGGTTCGTGCCACTCTTGCGCCTGGACAAACGAGGCCCCGACACCTGCGAGCCTTGATTGTGATGATTCTCCCCCTGACATTTGCCTTGAAGGCGTCCCACCTCATTTGCGCTGATGTCTCTTTCGATTTTTTATCCCCAAAATAGCTCACAATCTCCTCATTCAGTTCCATCCTCAGAGTTTCGTCCTTAAACAAATGCACTGGGTACCTCCATTTCCAGAGTACTAGGGGACCTGGCCTTCTGTCTATTGTCAATGTCAGGGGTGCATGGTCTGACAAGATTATTACCCCCACCTCTATAGCCCTCACCCATCTCAAGAGTTTTCTTGAGGCCCACGTGTAATCAATTTGTGATGATGAATGATGAACATGCGAGTAGAATGTGAACCCTTCGTTGTCCCCTTCCTTTTCCCTCCATATGTCCACTAGCGCTGGCCTCTCCACCTTCGCTATTCATTCTTTTGAGGGTCTCCCCAGAGCTCCTTCGGTTTTTGTCAATATGTCCTTTTCTGGGTCCCATGCCAAGTTAAAATCCCCTTTCAATAATATGGGATCTTTTGCGAATTTCTCTAGTCTGACCAGGGCATGTTGAATAAAGGTATCTTGACCCGTATTTGGGGCATAAAGGGTTGCTATTGTGTAACCCTCCCCTCTCCCTTTCAAGTTCACAGCTAGGAATCTCCCCTGGGCATCCCTATCCATATTTGTTACTATAAGATCCAGAGTGTTCCGTAAAGCTATCTGCACTCCCCCCCACAATTCCCCCCTCCCCTCTCTTCCCTCCTGCACTCCGTTCCCCTTAGGCTGGAGGAGCTCAACCAGCCACTAGCCCTCCCCGAATCTCTCTCTTTGAATTGAGCTCTCTATGCACCCCAGCCTGCACCACATCGGGTTTTTCCCAACCCCTTGCGGATTCCCTCCAAACCAACCCCTCCCCTCAGGACCTCCTTAATCCCTTTGTTCGCCCTTTCCAGGCATAAAGCTTGTTTAGCTCTTTGTACCTCAGTGACGTTTTCACATGGATCCGTCCTTCCCTGGAGGTTTCCTCCTCCCTCATTCACTCAGATGGCCGGCCCTTTCAGTTGGGGCTGGTAGCCCCCCTTTTTGTTTCTTTTAGTTTTCACCACCGTTGACCATTACCAGGTCTTGTACACACCTTGGTCCTTTGATTGAGGGGCGCTTGCCTCCTGGTCTTCTTCCTCGATCCCCAAAATCTTCGCTCCTTCACAGGAAGTGATCAGGTGTTGCCCCCCCTGCCATTCGAACACCATGCCAAACGGGAATGTCCATCTGTATCAAATATTCTTCTCTCGAAGTGCCCGGGCAACCAGGGACATTTTTGTCCTTTTAGCCAAAATTGTCTGGGACAGATCATGGAAGAGCAATAAATCGGCCCCATTGTATGTTATTTGTTTAGCTTTCCTAGCTAACTGCAGAATCTGCTCCTTAGTTTTATAGTCTTGCAGTGCTACCAGAACATCTCTGGGCCGTGCCCCGGGACCCGTTCTCCAGGGGCAGACTCTGAATTCTGTCTATTCTCACCTCTGACTGTTCTCCTGCATTTTCGAAGATGCCCTTTACCACTGCTTCCAGGTCTTGGTCTAGCGTCTCCTCCAACATATTTTATATCCAGATATTTGACCTCCTCGACCTATTCTCTAGATCCTCTGTCTGAAGCTCCAAGTTGTAGGTCACAATTGCCATTTGTTCTATCCATGTGTCTGTTTTCCTTGAGTCCTCTGTCAGTTCCTGTATCGCTTTATCGTTGATGTCCACCCTTTCCTCCATTTTGTTCCCATCTTGCTTTATCTCCTGGAGGTCCGCCACCAGATCTTCCCTCATGATGGTCATTTGATTCTGGACTGTTTTGACAATTCTGTCCACAAAGCCAGTGAATTGTTGCTCCATATCCTCTGAAGGTTACCCTCAAGGGGTTCCCTGGATTCCCTTCACTGTTCAAGGCGGGCGGTGGTCTTTTCCACTGGTCTTAGACAATATCTTATCACTTGCCCCAGACCTTCCTGTGTACTTATTCACTCTCTTGTCTTTAGAACTCTGTCGGATGGACACTATTCTCTGCCTGCTTGTTATTACCTGTGACGTAGGATGTTTTCCTCCATGTTTCCTTTGTTATTCGTTGTATGATAGTTTTGCCTTCCAATTCGGAATCTGCTAATGAAGTGTGTGTTAGTTTGATAGTTCAAGGGACTTTCCAGGGTGTCCTAACAGTCTTCTGTTGTCTGCGCCTTCTTTATCCCTACCGGGAGGAGCGATCATTCCTTCTTTGCAGCCTAAATTAGCTTCTTGTCACGCTTTGGCCTTTCTTACTATCAGTCTTTGGCACTGGGGTTAGGGCTAATGATCCCCTAGGCCTGGGTGTGTTACTTAAACTTTTTTTCCTTATTGATGCCCCTCACCGGGGCTATTGCGCCCTTGTAGTGGCCGTAATACTTCCTCCTCTTGCGTCCCTCAGTGCACTCTGCTCCTGGTGTGGGGAGAACCCCCCCCTCGACCCACCCCAAGGTCCCAGGCAAATGTCTTTGCCCTGATGAGGGCCTTGCTGTCTTTTCGGCTCCCCTCTCAGCTTTTCATCTTGCGGGTGCTCCACTCAGTATACTCCACTGAATCTGGGCCTCTCTCCTTGTCCGCTCCCACCTCCTCTTCAGTGCAGCCTTATGGGATCTCCCCGGTTCGATCCCCTCTGTTTGGGAATTGTATATGAGATTATTCTCTCCCCTCAGCTCCCCTCCAGTAGTTGCTCCCGCTGCCGTGAGAGCACCACCTCTCCTGGGATCACTTTTCAAGGTGTTTTCTCTGCTCTCGGCAGCGGGGTATTGGCAGACTTCCCTCAATTTCATCTGGGCTTCCTCTTCCTCCAGCCGCGAGGCTTCCATGTCAGTCTCTACCGGTGGCGTGCTGCGTTGCCCTCTTCTGGGCTTCCCCCTAGCTTCTCTCCTCTCGGGTTTCAGATGATCTTGCTCCCGCCTGGGTGGGCCTCCGACTCAGGGTTGCGTGGCTATCTATGCCAAGCCTGCGTTCTTGTCCACCCACCCGGTCCCGTCCTCCTTCCAGTGGCCTCTGCTTCAAGTTCCGGTAGAACCGCCTCCCAAGTTCCGTGTCGGAGGACCCCTGTCTATGGAGACCCGATCTGCAGTCTCGGCACAGGAGTTAGAGGTAGCCCCATTAAATGTAGGCTCTCCTCTTTCTAATCTGCTGCCTGGGGAGGGCGATTGCGGTTAATGAAATATCTGGTGGCCCCAAGTATCAGGAGAGCATCAATCACGGTGCTCTCCTTTCGGCAGCCATCTTGGAATTTCATTATTTCCGTTTTTTTTTAATGAGATTTTGTGTTGCATCTGTTTTAGTACTGTATTTTTAATGATCTCATTAAATCACGATTTTGGTTGTGGTTCATGATTTAATCAGTGATTTGCTAAATGCGTAAATTGTGTTTTACTTGCTGTTTGTAAAGGTTGTAAGTTACAGCCAAAAAACAACAAAACAATGTTTTGTAAAAAAAGAAAGCCAAAGCCAGTGGCAAGGCTTTGGAGTGGTTGGCATAGGCGTGTGCTGCCATTTTGGAGGAGTCTTGCTGGGCAGTGGAGGAGATTGAGTCGAGGATGAGGGGAGCCCTGCAATCTCTCCATGAAACACCGGAGGCCCGCCTGCAAGAGGCGGATGCGGAGGGAGAATCGGTCTTGGCAGAGGCATTGCCAGAAATGTCAATGAACTAGTTCTGGAGTATTGTGTTTGCTTTTATTCCATTTATTTTGTTGCATATGAAGTTTTTGTTTGTCCATATTTGTAAATAGTTTAATGAATACATAACTATTTTATTATTCAACTGAACAGTTTGCTGTCTCTTTGTGCCGTCTGTGGCATGTCTTGACTTCCTATGGTGTGTGTGCTTTTGTGCTTCTTTGGGCATGTGCAACCTTTGTTTTCAAATGATCTCAAAATGAGTATGTCCTATGGCCGTCATGTGGTTTTAGGGTACACTCTGTGGCTCATAGCGGTAGTGGCCTATTTGCAGGGAGATGTGTGCATGCTTCAGGTAATTGTGATGTTTAGTATGAGGCCTTCATGGTCAATATGTATGTGTGGACTATGGCTGATGTAGGGAGGTGACATGTTTAAATTTGCACGGGTTTCACGTCTTCATGCTACACATCTGTTGTTTAGCAACTTCTGTTCTTTGGCATAGAGGCATGATACAATGGTGGATGTGTCAGCCATGTATGCTGTGGCTTGCGTGGCACTTCCTTTGTAAATGTTTTTGAAGGTGTTGATTCATGGTGGAGGTTAATTGAGGTAGGCATGGTTGCATTACTTTGACTTGCCCATATGGTCATGTGGACATGGGTTTCACCAGTAGGGAAGGGAGCATTGCAAGGATGTGGGTAGCATTTATGGTACAGGGGCATCATATGTTTGCTTTCGATGTATCAGTTGTGGTTGAGTATGTTTTGAATTGTGCGTCTACTGGTGGCAATGTGAGGAGGCATTTTGTGATTGGAGGAATTTGCACCAAGATGTTTTGGGTCTATTACTGAGGATGGGTACACATTTGTTTAGGTGTCTGGTCAGATGTTCTTCAGTGCCAGGATATTTGAGGAATCTGGAGACAGGTTATTCACCACTGCCCATTCACTTCTGCTGATTGTTCATTCTTCTATGTAGTTTTCCTTTATGCTGCCATGGCAGTTTGGCTGGCCCTCTGGCACTTGATTGTCCATGTGGATGTGCTCACACTTCCACAACAGATCTAGCTTATTAGCACTGTGGATGACAAAAAGGATGCTGGATACCTTTGACTCAATGGGCTCCCTACCTCACATGAAGACTATCACCTGAACGGCTAACGAACAAGGGCTAGCAGCATCAACCATGTGGTTGGCTGTTGTTGTGCAGTAGTACCATGTGGTCAGAAATGTGTGCAGGGGGTAGTTTGACTGCACATACAGTGAAATGAAAAAGGGTGTGAAATTAAAACCCCCATGTCACCTTCTTAATTGCAGTTAAAATAACAAGTGGCAGCATATAAAACCCCAACCCTTACCAGACGTCCGCTTTCCTGCCATAGCCTTCTCCACTGATCACTTCGGGGCTCATCCAGTATGGCGTCCCTGTGACAGATTTGATTCCGGTTCCAGACATGCAGATTGTTTGAATGCGTTTCCCTGCACCAAAATCTCCGAGCTTCACATTTCCGGTTGAATCTCGCAAAATGTTGGCCCCTGCGAAAATACACAGACAAATGAAACAAATGCTTGTGTTTTGCAGTGTTCAAGAGGGGGCCCATTGAAAACAGTTCTAGGATTACCAAACAAATACTCCAAGCGAAGGTTCAAGCACAATGGGACAGATGAAGTGTTCACAACTCACCAAAACACCAGGGGTAGCAGAAGTGAAATCACATACCACATCAGAGGTGGTGATGCCATATGACCCTTTGCCCTGGTGACAGCATAGGAAATAGCATTGCAAAACAAAAACTAGTGTAGAATTAATAAAATAACAAATGGCCTCAAAGTCAAAAAAGGGCATTTTAGTTTTCAAACATATATTAACTACAGTACTGTGCCAGTACATAATGGGCGCATTCATGATATGGTGGAGTCAGACCCAACAGAACCATCTCAGGCTACAAGCATTGATTTCTTATGCCAGTATTGCCTCTGACGAATCCCAGGGTATTGACACTGCTCCCACGGGGGAAGCCCCTTCCAATGAGGACAGGGAGGTGAGGTCACTACCTGATAGTCCCCCTGGGGGCGTAACTCAGCTGGTGGACCTCATGGGAGGGGAAATCCTCTATTGCACCAGTGACAACTGGCTTGGGAGAATGCAGTATGCACCTCCTCCCTCTCATCCCACTCAATCCTTTGTGGTCCCCCACACGTCTATTTCTGTAGGGTAGAAGACCCCAACCATATAGAGTATACTGGGACGAGGAAGGGTGAGGGCTACCCAGACGGAGTTCATACAACCACTGACACGAAGAAGAACAGGCAAAGAGGCAAAAGCCCACAGTGGAACAACGTACGTGGTACAACCAGAGCGAGAGCCAAAGATAAAAAGGGAAGAAGGACTGTGCATATTGTCAGATCCTCCCAGGAGGAACCGAGAGCCAGCTCGAGGCTCACCACGGAGAACAGGAAAGGTTGACAGAGCCTTGCCGAACACACAATGTGTTCCCTGTTGCCCAGGCTGGAGAATCGGGATTCCGGTTGAGGCCAGGACTAGGACCACCCGGTTGGACAGAGATGCACACACCGAGAGGGACCAGACCTGGGAACACTGCAAAGACACACAGACGGCTCGAAGGCATGCAGAAGTCTGCACAAGGAAGAAGCAATTCCGCAAAGCCGACAGAGCAAGCAGATAACGGCACAAAATGGTACCTGGGTTACTGTAGTGGGTGGTTGAGAGAAAGGAGAACAAAGGTGACGGTTGAGGAAGGCTGAAGAACCCCATCTCCCTTGTACCAGTACATGGGGGGAAAACTAAGAATCTGACATATGGGAAACTGTGCCTGGCAGTTTAGTGAACCAGGCCTGGGTACAACATGTGATAAACCTGAGTCAGGGAAGCCCTGCAACAGCAGCACACCAGGATCTGGGACCCACACAAAGTTGGGTAAGCCCTGCAACAACAGGACACAGGGGGTCAGGGACCCATTTTAATCCAAGGAAGCATGCAATCAAGGTGCTGTGGCCCCCCTGACAAGTCGGGGAGATCCCCAGAGAACCCAGAGTGGTCTGGGACCCACACAAAAGAAAGAGAAGACACACAACAAATCAGGGAGATCCCAAGAGAATCCAGAGGTGTCTGGGACCCACACAAGAGAGAGAGAAGTGCGAGAAGTGAATATAAGGGTTGAGGACCCATTGCTAAAAAAGGGAGATTTTCGGCAATAAGAAGATCTACAGTCAAGTCTGGCAGGATATAGGATCAGGCTTGATGTTACATTTGTGTAAGGGAGGAAGAACAACAGGGGAAGGGGCTTCACCCTGATACTTGGGAACTGTGTTTTGTGAAATAAGACCGACGGTGAAAGAAAAAAGGGAGGGAAAACAATTCCCCATTAATCCTGTTGTGTTTTTGTATATGTTTGGAGGAGCATCTAACATCAAGACCCTTTAAGTTACAACGCAACTCGTTGTGGTTTCTAATCAAGAACAGAACATATGAGTTGTAGTCCAGAACGAGAGAAGACTCCTTCTGGATCAAGAATATACCCAGTTTTTCCTTAGTTAGTCTACAGTGTAAGGGACGGAAATAGGTTTGGACACAGGATGGTGGACATTTTACTTTATTGGACATCATCACAGATTCCTTAATCTTTTTGTTGAGGTAGGGCAAACCCTCTGAGAAATAGGGCAAGATGGGTTTTGCTTTTCTTTACTTTTATATTTAATAAACGTCTTTGCCAACAACCATGCCACCACTCTGTCAGACTTGTACTTCTGCACCCTTACACCTCATATGACCAGTCACTGCCCTCTTAAATCTGTAAAAGCCTTATGTGCCAGGTATAGCCTTAATACGCTAAATGCTGCCTCACATGCCAGGCACTGATAAAAGCTAAGTGCAATCTTGTATAGCCTAGAGTGCCATTTAATACCAGGTTAAGCCTTGTATGCTATGTATAGCCATCACATGAAAGCAACACCCTCACAAGGACAAATGCTTTGATAGTTGCCAAGTGCAGACTCAGCCACCCAAGTACCGTTGTTTTATGCCAGGTAAACCTTGAAATGCTAGATACATGGTTCTGCTAGTTTTTTTTTTTTTACAGTGGAAACTTAACAGAATCTCTTTTGGTGATTTTAATTTGAGAAGTTAAGGAAAAAAGGTTCCTGTGAGGTAAAGTGATTTGCCCAGGATCACATATGTTGCTCAAGTGGAGAAGCTAGGATATGTGCCCATTTCATCCCATCTTTTATTTTACACAAACATACTCTGAGGAGCGAGGAATGAGACGTGGAAACAGAAGTCATATTTGTGGTTACAGGCTTGCATTAAATGATAAGGGGTTGGAAAATGACTAGCTGTCCCTACTTCTAAGAGGTATTTGTAATGTAATGTAATTTGAAGCAAATTTGTAAAGCGCAACTTCACCAGCAGGGGCATCATGGCGCTGACAGTTACGGGAACAACCAGAAAGAGCAGCAATTAGGCTGTAAAAAGATAGGTCTTCAGAGCACAGCGGAAAAAGAGGTGCTTCTCAAGTGTCCGCAGGGACGGAGGAACAGAGTTCCACAGAGCAGCCACCGCCACGGAGAAGGAACGGCCGCCTACACGAGCCAGCCTAAACCAGAGAAACAGTAACTCTTAGGGAAGAGACTGAGCAAAGGTTCTTTGTTGGAAATTAGGGGTGACAATTTCGTCTGTAGAAAGCCAGGGCCTTGCCCGTAAAAGGCACGGTGGACCACACACAAAGCCTTACATTGAATACGTTTTGCCACTGGGAGCCAGTGCAGTTTTCCCAGAATCGCCGAACTAGAGCAGAACCGGGAAGCACCCACTGCCAGTCATTCTGCCGAATCTTGCAGCACCTGCAGCCGCTGAAGAAGGTATGCTGGCTGAGCTAGTTAAAGAGCATTACAGTAGTCTAATGAACCAGCTGAGATGAGAAGGAAGATAGGGAAGCACTTTCTGAAGAATACAGAGTTTGAAGTGAACTAAATGACAGACAGCACTAACCTGGCACTGCATAGATAGAGACTCTGAGAGCTTAACTCCCAGGTTCTTCACCACCAAGGAGGGCTTGGGCAGAGGACCGAGTTCAGATGGCCAAAATGTCGTAGACCAACCCATGGAAACCGGAGATGGACCTACGACTAGACCCTCCATCTTCTCACCATTAAGGCAAAGGCAGTTTTGACCCATCCAGAGATGGACAGCTAGCAGGCACGAGCGGCAATCTTCCGCTGAGGCAGGATGGGATAGGTCTAGCCTCACCAGGATCTGTGTGTCATCAGCACAGGAGAAATACCAAAACCCAAATTAATCAGCTTGACAAGTGGCTGAATATATAAATTGAAAAGAAGAGGAGAGAGCGGAACCCTGAGGCACCCCGCAGTGAGGGGTTTAGCCATTGAAATAAGCAGAGGGAGAGAAAGGGACTGGGAGCGACCTGTTAGAAAAGATACAAACCAGTCCAGGACTAATCCAGAGACCCCCACCACAGACAGCCGTTCCAGCAAAATATCATGGTCCACCAATGCGAAGCCAGCAGATGAATCCAGCAGGATGAGGACGGTGGTGCCACCCTGATCTGTGCTAGGTCATCCACCACTGCCACCAGTCCATACTTGGTTCCACGCCTGGGCCGAAACCCAGACTGGTAAGGGTCCAGTCAGCCAGATTCCTCAAGAAAGGAGCAGAGGAGGGGGGTAACCAGAGTTTCCAAGAGTTTCATAGAAAAGGAGAGAAGTTGGTCAAGACCAAAGGATCATGGTTCGGTTTCTTGAGAGGAGGAAGGATGAGAGCGTGCTTAAGAGGACCAGGAATGTGGGCAGAACAGACAATAATCACATCGGAGAGCAGATGCGAAATGTCAGGGCAAATCTCTTTAAGAATGCCAAGAGGGATAGGATCAGCCAGAAAAGTGGAATTAAGACCAAGCACCGCCGACAAAAGGGCAGACTCTGAAAA
This sequence comes from Ambystoma mexicanum, assembly GCF_040938575.1. NCBI lineage: Eukaryota > Metazoa > Chordata > Amphibia > Caudata > Ambystomatidae > Ambystoma > Ambystoma mexicanum. The sequence goes on along the minus strand of NC_090924.1, from coordinate 538,747,480 downwards.
AACTGGAAAAGAAGACCAGACCCGAGTCGAAGCACAAGGTGGACTGGGGCTCACAATAGCCGGACAGACACTAGCAGAGGCCAGCATTTTCGGATGAATAGTGGACATTTCATCGTCAAAGAAAGTGGACAGCGAGTCACAGAGGCTCTGAGAAGGAGCCACACTGTGCGCAGAAGAAGGTGAGGAAAGAGAGCAGACTACCCTAAACAGTACCTTAGAAGTATTGGTAGTGGCATTGACCTTGCTGGCAAAAAACCTGCACTTAGCTTGTGTAATTTGCATAATGTCCCTATCTAAACCAAAACTAAGGGTCTGTCCAAAGCAAAACTGTCCTGTGTCCGAAATCCTATCCTTGCCCTCACATTTTGAAGTAAACTAATGTGCGAAGTGGTAATGTCTCTAGTTTTGAAAGGTGCACAAATGTTCAAGCTCAAAAGAAATATAAATGCACCCCAACACAGAGGTTCCAAATGGATAAGGTTCACAGTTCCAGGGAATGGCTCACTTTCCCCAGGTTGCTGTTCAAGATTTCTGAAGACTCCAAAAGGCACAATTAACATAATTGGAGGTTTCTTGGTTAATAACAAAACATTTTGTATTCCAAAACAGTTTTAGATATAAGTTTCAACTATACAGGATACCTGGTGTACACCCATGCTCACATCTTTCATTGTCACTGGTTTACCTGGTGTAATCCTGTGCCAGGACTGCTTTGGGTGGTCTATTTTCTACAGTTGCAAACGTTAGCTTTGACCTGCTATACTCTCCTGCCAGGGCTTTTAACATGCTTCACTTCACACACACTTGCAGAGATGAGCTTGCCTCGTATACTCTCCTGCCAGGGCTTTCAACGTGATGCATTTTACACACACTTGCAGACTTGTGCATGCCTGGTATACTCCCCTGCCAGGGCATTCAACGTGATTCACTTTTTGCATACTTGTAGTTTTGCAAATGTTCACAAAGTGAAGGGCTCTCTAACCTCTCGGGCTTTGCTCCCCTTGGGTACCGGTCCCAGACTCTTAACTGCTATGGTTTTGCAAAGGTTCACGGGGTGAGGGGGTTTCTTCTCCCCCTTGACCTCTCTCGGGCTTTGCCTCCCAATATGGTTCTCTTTCATTCCATTCACAATTATTTAGTGTTCTTCGTTATCGTTCCCAAAGCGCCCCAGTGTCCAAATCTCTCTCACCAGGACTCATCGGCTTTCTGCAGCACTCTTCGGTTCCCTCGTGGTAAGCAGGGAGTGGTGTTTTGGTGCTCCACATCCAGTTTGTGGGTCCACTGTCCTCACTCGCCAGCTTACACATCCTTCACGGCTCCCTTGAGCCTCTCTCTGTGTTCCTGTGGCTAAGGTGCTGTTCTCCGGTTGCTGCGGCTGCCAACCAGACTTGCCTTCTTACTCTGGAGGAGTCCCAGCATGGCACACCGGTTGCTGAAGCCTTTCTCTGTCTGCCTTGAGCCGGCTGGCTCCACAGAGGCTCAGCAGTCCCTAGATCAACCTCGAGTGGGCGCCGTTTCCCCAGGTAGCTCTAACCGTGTTCGTTCAGGTTCCGCCTTTTAAATATCCTGGCACCTGTGTAGCGCTCGTAACTACTAGAGCACACTTTGTAATTCTCGGCATTGTGGATCTGCATTGCTCCCTTTAGCCTCCTCGTCTCAGTACTCAAAAATATGGAAATGTTGGGTGTTCCTAGGTTTTCTTCTACATGATACTGGAAGAGGTCTTTAGCAGATTTTGTGGGAAGTGGGATGGAACTTTTACAATAAGCCATAAAAGCTTGAGACACACAGGGAACATCCCTAAAAGGGAAAGGGGAGTATGTGCCTTCATCCGATAATGCCATATTATCCCCCTGAGGGTCCCCTCCCCCCATGTGGTCTTCTCTCACATTGCCGCCCCCAGGTTCAGGATCAGGTAGCGCTGCCGTCCCCTGGAAAATGAGGAGAGGCGACCAAAGCAAAAGGAGTGACGACACCATCAGATACTACGGTTTTTGCATTGTGTTTTCATAAGCAGGCACAGTTTTTTGTGTTTCATTTATGTGATATGTTAAGCACCAAATCCCCAAATCCCATTCTAAATTAATCTGAAAATATAAAGGAAATCTTATTGAAACCTGTTGGGTATAACAAGTATGATTTGTTATGATGGGATGCAGGAACAGACGGACTAGCGATAATCACTTAAATCGCTGAGTTAACCCCATCCATTTCCAAATACTGTATGAAAAAGTTAATTTCTGATTTTTACAGTTTTACAGCAATGCACTGTCACACATAAAACATCATACTTCAGCAAACTCCAAAAAAAGAGATGGCGCATACACAAAAAATGCACACACATTAACACAGCTACACACACAATCTTTCTGAGGATGCCATTGGAAGTGCTATTGTGGAAAATGTTTGTTTTCCTATGCAAATGAGTAACGTGTACATTCCAGGAAATACTTATCTCAGTGCCTCCCACTGAACAAGCTGTCAAAATTCTTCAGAAGGTGAATGGGACTAAGCTATGAAACTCTTATGGCCCAGTTCCACATTTTGGCAAGGTGCCATTTGCAGATGGCGGTGTCCCTCCTCCAGAGACTGGATTCAGCATCAATTGGGAAAAGTCGAAGCTGATCAATTCACAGAAAGAGAAGTTCTTTGGGTTTTGCTTTCTGGAGCATCAGAAAGTGGACACTGACTCATTGAGGACGTTTTGTCTAACGTTTTATTAAAGTAAAAGGATAAAGCATATCTTTCCCTGTCACTATGGGTGGGCCCTACCTATTTTATTAACCAAGGTGCTTGTCAATAAGTCATGAATGTTCAAAAGGAATTGGTCTGCTGTCCAAAACTACCCTTTCCTGACCCTACCAGCATGAAAACTAATTTAGGTCTGGAGAATGACTCCATTCTCCTGAGGATACTTCTAATACCTGTCTTTTTAGTAAGTAATCCACCAATAGTTTCTGGTGAACTCTTGGATGAAATTCTTCAGTTCCTTAATTGGATTATTGGACTTTCTCTTCTCTTGGGCTATCTCTCTCTTTTGTTTCTCTTATTAGTTCTCCTTTCTTGTATGTACTTCTCAGCGTATCTTTGAAAGTTAACTGTGCTTTGTTGGGCTTCATTTGATATGCGGTTCCGTAGCCTGCTTTCTCTAGGCCCCTTTCCATATCTATTTCCTCTTCTAGTTTATATTGATTTTGTACAAGATGTTGAGTTACTTTCCCCTTTTCCCAGATTTTGATCCATTCTTCCCTTCTCCCATTATGTTGTTCAACAGTTCTTTCTCTCAAGTTACAGCACATGTACTTCCTGTGGTTCATTTTTAACTCGGTTTCAGAATTTCTACTGGGAAGAGTTAGCTGTGCAATATAATGATTCACTCATGTTCCCCCAGTTACCTTTTTTACGGTCAGACGTCGTCTTTGGGAGCCGGCTTCCCTGGAGAACCTTTTTTTGGTTCACAAGCTCCTCACTGTGCCCTGGTTCTCCGTTGCGCAACCGGACACCTTGCAACCTTCTGGTGTTGGTGGTATCGGCGACATTGCTTGGACCCGCTGTCCACCATGGGTTCCCATCCGTGGTCTCGCCCCCACCTTCTACTGGGCTCCATCCCTTTCTCCCTCTTGTGCTCTGGGTTTCTGTACTGCAAAGCGAAGCGAGTTTGAAACTTGCGGGCCTCCGGGTTACTCTCTACATCACAGTCTACGTAGATTGGGGCCTTCCCCAGCTGATTTAGGGTGTTCTCTCTCTCCTTCACATCCATCTTTCTAGGGATGGCGATTTATCCAGATACTCGTCTCAGTAGATTGGACATTTTCATTGAAAGGGCCATGACCTTTTCTTATAAGGTAGCAGTCTCTATTAGGTGTTTCTTCATCCCAGTCTTGGTATTCCACAGTATCTGTTACTGTAGTTTCTTCAGCCCAGTCTTGGTATTTCACCAGATTTGGTATTGTAGAACACCCCATGTAGGCCATAGTATGTGCCACTTGAGGGAGTTCCTCACAGCAACGGGGGTCCTTGTCCCCTAAGGGGTAATCTCTCCAGGCGAGGTCCACTTGCCTCTACTCCTAGGGAAGGTATTGCGGAGTGGGCTGACCTCCCTAGCCTCACGGGGGGAGGCGCTCCCCCTTGATGAGAAGGGACAAATTGTCTCGATTGGCCAGAGTTTGTTGTTGATTACGAGTCTTCAACATTGAAGCTCGTGTAATCCAAGCTTCGAGTTACCAGGATGGAAGTCAAAAGGAGTGTGTCCTGGTAGTTCCATTAGTAAGATTCCTGGCAGAATAATAGGGCTTCTGTCGTTTACTATGCAGAACATTATTCTTGCCCCTTGACAACGAGGCTCTTATTCAGGCTGGCTCCCTCTCTGTAGTTGCAGGGCAAGAGCTTGTCTGGTGGGCAAGGAGCATCAAGGTGGAAATGTTAGGGACATTTTGGCCTCCGCCATAGATCGTTGCATAGAATCAGATGCCAGCTTACAAGGTTGGCGAGCAATGTGTGGTTCACTTTTGACTGGAGGTTGGGGGTCAAGGCAGGAGTCTTCGGCATATACACTATTTAGATATTCTTGCAGGGTCCTTTGCCGTCTAAAGTTTTGTAAAAGGATATTCACACTGTGGCAAGTCTGCTATGTACAGCTATTCAGCAGTGCATTACATCAACAGTCTACAGGGCACAAGGTCAAAGAACCGTTCAAATCTGGTAGCGGCCTTCTGTGAATTGAGTCTGTCACAGCATCACGCATTATGTGGTTCCAGTTACTGCTGGGCCTAGAGACACAAGCTACTACTCACTGATGAGGCCTAACGATACCGAAACATGTCTGGGGATGCTTGTGGTCTCGTGCAGAAGGGGTGTGACCTAGCAGTTCAGGCTGAACTGCACCTTTTGGGGTGGGACCAAGCTTGATTTGCATATGGTCTTTTCCCTTCTGTAATGGCTTGGCAGGTAAAGAATGGTCTGGAGGGTTGCCCAGAGCAATGCCAGTGGTTACGATTGATTCTAAACCTTCCAGCCATCACTTCTTGCGTTTTACAGCATCACGGTATGGGCTGGGTTTCTGGACGGCACTGCGATTCCAGTGACAGGATGGTGCTATAGGCACTGCACAGACTTCAGCGATTGGAGACTTTTGAGATTCAAGGGAGCTTGGATCCCTTTCAGTTGGACCTTTTCGCCTTACACCTCAATTTACAACTCCCTCTCTTTTTTAGATGATGCCTTACCCCCACTCCCCATGCATGTAAGAACTCTTCTTTATGCTCAGGGGCATCGGTGTACGCTGGTCCTGATCACGCCCTTCTGGCAGTCACTGACATGGTTTCCTACAGTGATGGAGAGGTCCATCCATTTTACTATGGCTTTTCCATCTGTAAGCAACCTTCTTCTAGGCAGCATTGCCACACCTCATCCTCTTATTTAGACAGGTTCCCCTTCCCCTTTTGGTATGGTGGATACTGGCAACAGAAGAGCAGCCAGAGGACTTTTTGACAACGGCTGCATCAGGAAATCCTGGGCCGCTGTCACTGTTAAATCCTTTGGGGGGCTTGGCCAGCTATGCTTGTTCGTACTCTCAACATTCTCTGGATTCCTTTACTTAAGATACAATTCAGGTGGTATATTCTTTGGCAGCATATCGGTATATCATTGTGTACAGGTCAGCTATTTTGTCTTTTCACTATGTGGTGAACAGTTACCTGGTGGGGTTACATCACTAGCTATGCAGGCCACTGAGGGGATATGCACCCTTCTAAAGCTCTGAAGCCTTGCTGTTCTGTATTCTGGGATCTGACTATTTAAGAACTGGACTGATAATGAGCTCTGTTTCTTCAGGAAGGGGCTACAGGCTGGTGTTCCTCATGTGCCTTGTATCGTTTCGCAGGGTATCGCACGTATGGGCATTTGATCTATCAGGAAAGTCTTTTACCCTGGATGTTATGTTATTAGGATTTGTAGGACTCGCCAATGCCATTTTCATACTCTCCAGGCGCGTTGGCTGATCGGGACAAGAGTGCACTCTGGGTTGGTCTGGAGGAGGGGGAAAGGCAAGACTGCAGTGCTATGGGTTGAGATTACCCAGCGCGCTGCCGGTTTGTAAACTTTCTAGCTGCGAAGTGTCGGAGGCATTGAAGCCTTTGTACCCAGAGGGGTGGCCTTGTGCTTCTAGTGTGGACGCCTGTTGGCCAGGGGCTAAGTATGTTTGTTTTAGTTAGAGGTATAACGTTGTGATTTTCAAAGTTTGAGGAGAGGTTTATTTTGGATGGTGTCTCTTTTAGTAGTTCGGGTCATAACAAGACATGTTGTTCTTCTTTCAGTTTTGCCAAGTTCTCGTCATGGCCTAAAATGTGTGTGGTGGGTTGTTTAAAGGAATATGAAGACCATCCCGCTGTTTTAAGGGGGGTGGTCGGTTGATAAACCTTTTGTTGTCCTGAACAGACCTTATAATCCTGTGTCCTCTCCCACTCTGGCTAGATGGGTTTGTGGGTTTTGCCACATGCTGTAGATACTTACATTGTTGGCACCCATTCTTCTCAAGGTGGCTGATTGGTCTAATGACCAGACTTTCCAAACGATCATAAGTCTATTGTACATGCAGATCTACTGTAATATCTATGATCTGAATTTGCATAATAGATTGTTTCTAGTAATAATTTAATAATTTTGCATTTATGCGCTACGAACCCTCAGGTATCTGAGCGCTGCTTATTATTACCCACGGTGTGTGGTGCTCATTTATCGACCTCGGAAGGATGAGTTTGGCCCTGCCGGGATTCGAACCTGCGTCGGCAGGATCTGCACGGATGTCAAAGTGAGTACTCTACCCACTGTGCCACTTGACCGGCTAGTACATCATGAAGGAAAGTCCAGAGTCTACTAAATCAAGCACAGAGGCAAGTATTATTCCACCCTGTGGTTGTGTCTTGTGAGCAGAAGCTTTCCCCATTCAGGAGTTCACTTGAGGGGTTTATGGGCTTTTCAAGTCTCTCGGCCTGGACGCGGTGGTCTTTGATTGCCTTGGCTTTCCTGGTAATATCACTGAAATTGGTGGCCAGAACGGAATGGGACAGCAAAAGAAAAGGGGTTATCTGATGGAGGAAGGGCTTATGTATGTGGATTTCCGAGCTCGAAAAGGAAGAAGGACTAGAGAGGGGTTATGGGACTAGTGTCTTTTTGTTTCTTACTGCATGTTAAATACGGGAAAGTGTTTGAGCAGATTACTCACCCCTGTGCTTCATTTAATAGAATATGGACTTTCCTTCTGCACTAGGAACAACCAAAATTATAAGGCAGCAACTCTCATTTTAAGTGGTATTTATTGCATTGAGTATTTTGTAAAAAAAAAAAACTGTAAACTTATGAGGGTGGGTGGTAAAAATAGGCAGCATTTGAGATACTGCCTATTTTTACCACTGCTAAATTCATAATGAGGCCCAAGAGAGATTGGTCATCTGTCATGGTCATTAGGAAAAGCCAAGACATTTGCAACAACACCGCATAAAAGAAATTGCACGTAGACTTGAGTTCTAATCTTTTGAGCAGCATGAATTAGGGGGCAGACACTCACCTTTAATGTCCCTGTGCACAATCATGTTGCTGTGCAGGTAGAAGACGCCTTGCAGGATCTGTCGCGTGTACCGTCGCGTGACATTCTCCGTCAAAGCTCCATACGCCTTCAGTTGGTCTTTTATGGACCCCTGTTGCAAGAACAGAAAGCATGGCATGAACCTCATTCACGGGGGCAAAGCAAGTCCAACGCAATAAGGATTTCAATGTGTGTGTTTGTGTGGTGCTGGGGACTGTGTACAGTGCGCTGAGAAATGTGTGTGTTGCCAAGGAGCGGATCTGTATGTGCAGTGCTGTGTAGATGGCGCGTATGCAGTGCTGGGCATGCCGTCTGTGCAGTGCTGGTGGCAGGGTATGCGTGTGCGCAGAGCTCAGCATAAGGCAGGAACTGTGTGTGTGTGAGAGAGAGAACATATAGTGCCGGGAGTAGTGCATGTATGCATCGCTAGGCGCTAGGAGTGTGAATATGTGTTGTGATAATGTACCTTGCCCGACCATGAAAGCGGATGATGCGATCACCAAAGGGCTTGGTAGTGCCACGTGATACTGGGCCTGGGAGTGGCGCGAGGAGGATCCCCGGGCCAATCCTACTATTCTCTGGTAATGAAGTAGGTGCTGGTCCCACTGCCCAGAAGAGAACTAGTGTCCCTTTTAGAGGCATGTGTGAGCGCCCCACAAAGTATAAATACATTCCCCTCCCTGGGAATAAGTTTGTCAATGTTCCCTTCTACCACCATGCAGAGTACTGTATGAACAGATTAATCACGTTTTACAGGCATAGAGAAGCCGCGTGGTCACCTCCCTGGGGCCCGGCATCTGGAGAACACGTCCCTTGCATCAAGCAGCTTTGGAAAGGGGAGATGCTTCAGAACCGCACAGGTCCCCCGTGAGCAAGCAGCTCTGTGCTGTGATTTTCAGAGTGCAAAGCCAAAATGGCAGCTCACGGTTTTAAGTAGAGTAAAATAGCATTCACTGCTCAGACAACCCAAAAGCTCAGACCCCATTTTTCCCCCCAAGCAAAACCACTACTCTTATTAACTGCAATGTTGCCTGCCCACTAATAATATAAAAAGAGGAAGTCAAGTTTGAACAGTGTGGTTGGGTGGAGATGGATCAGGAGAGTTTGTAGCAGGCTGGAGGAGCATAAAGGTGCAGAGGCTTAGATCAGGTGGCAGGAGAGATGAAGAGGGTGTGAGTTGTCAGGAGGTGAAAGTGAACATCAGTAGGAGAGAAACGAGGGTGAGAATTAGCAGGAGATGAGAAGAGCATCAGAAGGAGAGGGGAACAGGGTGAAAGTCATCAGGAGGAGGAGAAGAGCATCTGAAAGACAGAGATATAAGGGGAGGGATGCTGAGGAGGGCAGGACTGGCCCCGATAGGTGTATGGCACCTAGAGGACCGAGGTGTAGAGGCAAACTGTAAGGCACCTAAAGCTGAGCCTCGGAGGGGTGGAGGAATGAGCATGTGGCGCACTGCTTAGGAGGTGCAAGTGAACGGCTGAATTGGAGAGAAAGAAAAGGGAGGACTATGACAGGTTTCCCTAGGTATGATCATGTTTCGAGTCTTGGCTGGCGAAAAATGACAGTGAGCTGGTGGGCTAGAGAGCGAGGTCGCAAAGAGGTGGCGAGGGCCTAGAAAGAGCATCTAAAGTTCCTAAGACTGCCTCTTTCTTGGGTAAGCCTCAGGGCTGTTGTACATGCCTGCCTGGCTCAGATCAGACATCCGCCACAGACTCCGCTGGCAGCTGTTTGCGGGAAATGGGTCCAACGGAGGAGGTGTTGTCCAACATACTCAAGAAACCCAAAGACCCAACGAAGAACACTGTAAGCTCAACAGAGACTTTGTGTCAAGGATTGCAAGCAATGGGGAAGACCCCAGAATTCAGAAGGAGAACAGAGACTGACATTTTTCTTTTGATTTTGTTAAGTTTGTTATTGATCAATCTACACACATTTCACACATCTGGTCAGCTAGAACAAGCTGCCGGGGAACCTGGATCAGGGCTTGATAAAAACAGTTTTTACCTTTATTTTGCCTTTTTGGAGATACCCAAACCAGAGAAGCAGAAGACCACCCTGAAATTAACCCTGCAGATAATTAAGTAGCTCAGAGAAGCAGAATGCGGAGCAAGATTAAACCATATTTCTGTACATGCTCCTAAGTCAGAGTTTAGTTTAATGTATCCCTCTGAGAGAATAGTTAATGTAGAGGGGTCGAGAGAGAGCTTTGTGTCTGGCCTCTCTTTGACGCATGTCCACTTTCTGACAGGGTATGGGTGTAGCACTATTGATGAGGGCAATGCTGGGTGCAGCCTGGGTGAATGCACTGTAGCACTGGCATCAGTGTGTGTGTGTGTGTGTAGATACTGCAAACTGCACTTTGTATGGACAAATAACAAATATGATATCTGCCAAACACATTACTTTCGTGGTAGATGTTTCATGATAGAAACCCCTTTTGGTTGAGGCAGGGAAAGTCTCTAGTTGTATATGTATTTTATTTGAAGAATAGGGATGTCGATTTCGTTTAGAAATGGCTTCCAGTAACATATTTACAGACAGTGGAGGCATTCCCACAAATGGTGCATGTAGAATAGCACAAAGAGGAGAGCAAGTGATGAGCCACTTTAGTTCTGAAGCACCCCAGGTGGGGGCACAGTAGGTGCTCAGAAACTGCTACGGGGTGATTTGGTGCACTATAAAAGCAGAGGAACATAACTTAGCTCATTTTATGGGAGCTTGCAATATGATGGCGGAGAGCCCTTACGATAGCACTGCAACCTAAACGGCTCCCTGCCACTAGGTTTTCCTCATTTTCAAGTGCAGGACAAAAGATGGCGGACAATCGTGTATGCCGCATTTTGCCCTGCACTTTTGCAATCCACTGTGCAAATGAAGTAAACACTGCCGGCCATGTATGCAGGGGTGTTGCTAGGTCCGGTAAAGATCCGGGGCTATACTAATGTCAGGACTCAAGGCTAGCTAGCCGTTTGGTTGTAGCCCCTGATCTTCTATCCGGGGCTACAACCAAAAGACCCGAGGCTATGGCCCCCTCAGCCTATAGCCCCCTCATATACCCCCTAGCAACGCCTCAGCATGTACGCATAGCAGGAGGCCTTCACAGTGGATCCCTATGGAGTCCATGTGTCAGTGTTTAGAATCATAAGCACTTGCGCCAGCATTAAAAGACATGCCGAAGCAAATGGTGGAGAATAAGGGAGACAGCAGAAATGCAAGTCTGCCATGAAAACGGACGAAAATGAGCCATGACAGGAATCGGCAGCGCAAAACCCTTAGGCAAGGCTTCTAAACTGCTGATCGCCATTACGCAGAGCATGAAAATAAGCTCCAAAAAGTTATCGCCTCCCAAGATGGGTTCTCATGATAGGATCACTGCGCCTCCCAAGGTGGGTTCTCATGATAGGATCACTGCGCCTCCCAAGGTGGGTTCTCATGATAGGATCACTGCGCCTCCCAAGGTGGGTTCTCATGATAGCATCACTGCGCCTCCCAAGGTGGGTTCTCATGATAGCATCACTGCGCCTCCCAAGGTGGGTTCTCATGATAGCATCACTGCGCCTCCCAAGGTGGGTTCTCATGATAGGATCACTGCGCCTCCCAAGGTGGGTTCTCATGATAGGATCACTGCGCCTCCCAAGGTGGGTTCTCATGATAGGATCACTGCGCCTCCCAAGGTGGGTTCTCATGATAGGATCACTGCCACAATGGAGCCCAATGCGCAATGTGGACAACGTGGTCACCTGGCCTGTACACACCTCAGAACACTAGTATATTTACAATAGACTACTTGGTAGAATAATGATAAACTGAATCACTACTCCAACGGGGGCCCATTGTACTAGCCTCGCTGCTTTAATGGGGCCCTTCATTGGGTGGTGATATCTCGAGGCTTGTTAGCCTGCACAGAACTTGGCATAATTGTAACAGAGCCTTATGGAGAGTTAGAATAAACAGGCTACAGAGCACTATCCAAATAGCCCTCCTTTGGTCTCCAGTCTCAATGTGAGAGGGAAAACACATTACCAAGACAGACACACACACGCGCAAGGGTCACACACACAATGGGCCAGATTCACAGAGACGTTACACAGAGTAACGCTAACTTACGCCTCACTTACTTGGAGTAAAACAGGTGCACGTCAGAATTAATCAGTGTGACTTCTTTTGTGAATGGCATAGCCCTCTCCAGGTGTAAAGCTGCGTTACTCCCTGTAACTTCTTTTTTGGCCCAATGTGTTTTATATCACTTGACTCAAGAGGTAGAAACACATTGTTAAGGCTACGCATCTATGACAGAAGTAAACGATACCTTAAAAGACACTGCTGGTCCATAATACCTATATATTCCTACATTTTATGCCAGATTTCTAAATCCAATAAAGGTGTACCTTATTGAGGCTTTACACTGATACAGTGTCCCCTAGCAGTCAGTGTGGAGTTGTTAAGGGTTTGCAAGCCTGATGGAGCAGTGCTTGCATGTGGAGCAATGGAAACATGTGGGAATCATGAAAAAGATCACTCAGCCAGAACACAGAACGGTGACATCGTTCCACATACCCCTGGCATGTACTCGACAAAGATGGAGAGCTTCCTTTCGGACGGGTCCCTCAGGCAGCCATAATACTGCACTATCCTGTCATGGCGAAGGGTCTTCAGCAGCTGGATCTCACATTCCAGGGCATTCACCTCCTGCAAGTAAACATGAAGCACAGCAATGAATAGGCAGCCTGCAAAGCATCGCCCAAACAAGGTCACGTATGCGAGACAGCTCTGCTGACAAGCACAAAGCTCCCTCTGTTCTCACAGTTCCCCAAACCCAGGTTCAGCCTAGGTACAAACACATCACTACTCGCAATCATCTGTGGAGTGACCCCCAAGACTGCTTGCCCTGCGCTGAACAGATCTACAATTGCAAATCACCAAAACTGTGTAGAAAAAGATCCGGAAAATGAGTTGTCAAGACAATAAGCAATCTCATGTCATATGGCACAAACAAAACCATATGACAACAAAAAAAGTCGTCACTGAAAAAAAACTCAAAATGTCCCCCCCAAACTCACCAGTGCTACCAACTTCCTCAGCTCACTTCCCACAAGCTTTCCAAGAACAGCTACCCTACCTGGCACTAATTAAGCCATACTATCCGATACTGCAGGTTTCACCTGCCAGTAATGACCCAGAATCCAAGTTACAGAAAACCAATAAACTGCAACTCTTCATCGCTGCATGTACCCTCAGCCACATCTGGAGAAAAAACCTACAAGATCTTGTAAACTAGCTGATGCTTGTTACTAGGCAAGAGGTGTGTAATGCAAGGGTACAAGCTTTGGAACGCGCTTCCTATGGCAGTCGGCAAGAAAGCCATCCATCTGTCTTTGAGAAACTACTTCTAAACTATTTCTGCTTAATCTGTGACATTCACTGCTACCAAGAACAATTGAGCCCAGAGTACCGGGAGAAGAAAATAGAGTTTTGCCCTGGGGTGGTGGGAACTCCTAGGTCTTACTGCCACTTGCCCTCCACAACTGGGATGTACATATTTGGGCTTGTGGTAAACACAACTTTTACTTCTACATCCAAAAGGCACTCATGATAGGATCACTGCGCCTCCCAAGGGTTAGTCCAACTCCAGTCCTCGAGGGCTGAAAACATGTTCGATTTTCAGGTTATCACTCAAATATTCATGAGATAAATTTGCATACAATAATTCTAAATGTATGCAAATTCCTTCTCATGAATATTAATGAGGGATATTCCGAAAACGCTACAGGATTCCGGCCCTCATGGAATGGAGTTGGACAACTCTGGGTTAAGACGATTCCGTTAGCAGTGGCTCACAAAACAAACCCATCCCATCCCTCGACCCTCACCCCATGGGACTCTGGGCTTTGACCCAGACCATCACTATGACACCATGGCCATATACTGGATTCTATATTGTGAAATCTGATGTATTTATGTTACAGCGATATAGGGTTTCCCTTCCAAAGTCTCGTATTTACAACGCTGCACTAATCCTTCTCGACCTATCCGCCGCCTTTGACACGATCAATCACTCATTCCTCCTAGACCGTCTCCACTCCCTAGGAATTCGTGGAACTGCTCTTAAATGGATAGCTTCATTCCAAATAACTATACTCTCCACCTATACCTCCCAAGCCTGACCAGTTGACATGGGAGTCCCACAAGGAGCATGCCTATCCGCCCTCCTGTTCAATATCTACTTGATCACCCTCCCACCAATAATTAGTTCACACAACTTCCTGTGCTACAACTACGCCGAGGACACTCAACTAATTCTAAAACTCCTGAACTCAAAACCAACTCCCGACCTGACCTGACCTCCTGCTTCCTTGACATAGAAATCTGGATGACCCAAAGCCACCTCCTTTTAAATCCCTCCAAAACGGAAATCATGGTATGTGGCAACTCCGAACTTCTTCCGCACCCACTACCATGACCATCCGCCATGGACAACTCACTGACCCCCTCCAAATCAGTGAAAAATCTTGGATGCACACTTGACTCTGACCCAACACTCTCACGCCAAGTCAACAACGTCTCAAAGTCCTGCCACTATCACCTTAAAACCCTTAGGCGCATCTTTCCATATCCCTCCTTTCCCAACAGACTCTCCGCGGTCCAATCAATTGTTATATCAAGACTGGACTATGCAAACCCCCTATACCTCGGAGTCCGCACGTACCAACTGAATAAACTCCAAAGGGCACAAAACGCGGCATCCAAATTGCTACTTGCGCTTGGCCCAAGAGACCACATCTCCCCAGCCCTTAAGACGCTGCACTGGCTTCCAGTAGCCCGAAGGGTGACTTTCAAAACCTTATGCATCTCCCATCGAGCAGTGCATAAAACCGGACCTCAATATCTTCAAGACAAGCTAAAACCCTATCACCCCCCACGCACCCTAAGATCAAGCTCAGCCGGCCTCCTAGTCATACTGAAGACAAACTCAGTCAGGTTAGGCGGATCATCATTCTCAGCCTTGGCCCCCACGCTCTGGAACTCACTCCCACCCCACATCCGTCTAACTGAGGATTTAACGTCTTTCCGCAAACTGCTGAAAACCTGGCTCTTCCCCTAAAACCAACCCGTACCACTAACCCAAACAGACTAACAGCAACTCAATGACACCAATCCAACAAACTACCTGATGCGAGAAATTGACAGCTAATAACCCCTAATATAAACTAGAAGGACAAACAGAATTAAACGAATAAAGTAGATCAAAGCAGTGAAATGGTTAATAAGAGTAAATCATACGGAAACAGTAAAGAAATTTAAACTGCTGTAATGGACAGAATGCATGAGGAGTGAACAAAGTGAATGGCGTGGATGAAATAGTTAGAATGGACGAAGCAGGTGGAACAGATGAATGCGCTGAGTGGAAGAACGCATGAGTGGAAGAACAGATAACTATATAGTTCGAATGAGTGTGGAAATCAAATGAATATGTAGATCAGATGAGGGTATAGAATGGATGAACATGTTGAGCGGATGAGTGTGTAGAGCAGCTGGGTATGTGTAGCACGGATGAGTGCGTAAATACAGAGAAGCGAGTAGAACGCAGGAGTGCGTAAAACAGATGAATGTGCACAACGGATGAGCGTAAACCGGATGAGTGTGTAGAACAGATGAGTATGTGGAGCGGATGAATATGTAGAGCATGTGACGGCTCCAGGTCATATCTGCAGGTATCTACAGGTGAAGCAAGTAGAGCGCATGAGTGTGGATAGCGGATGAATAATGAAGTGCGGAAAGTGTGTAGATCGCTGGAGCAGATAAATGTTCAGACCGGACGAGCGCGTAGAAGGGACGAGCACGTAGAAGGGACGAGCGCATAGGAGGGGGCAAGCGCATAGGAGGGGGCGAGCGTGTAAAACAGGTGAATGCATAGTACGGGTGTGGGCATAAAGCGAATGAGTGCCTGGAGCGAACGGACGTGTTGCATAGAGCGGATGAATACATAGAACGAACAAGCACAGATTGCATTCAGTACTGATGAGTGCGTAGAATAGATGAGTACGTAGAACTGCTGAATGCGTAGAGCATGGGGCAGACATGAGTCCATATGTGGGGCAGACAAGAGTCCATGCGCGGGGCAGACAAGAGTCCATGCGCGGGGCAGACAAGAGTCCATGCGCGGGGCAGACTGGAGCACGCCGGGCGGGCTGGAATGCATGAGTGTATGGACCGGACTGGAGTGTTTGGAGCAGACTGGGGTGCATGGAGTAGACTGGGGTGCATGGAATGGATAGGAGTGCATGGAACGGTCTGGAGAGCATAGAATTGCGTGACGTATATAGTATGGTTTGGAATGCAGAGAATGTTTGAAAGAGCATATAACCTATCATATCACATCACCACGCTTACTCTCTCCTTTACATCACCACTCAATTAGAACACAGAGATACTATGACACCATTCGGTATAACTGTTCTCATACCAACATCCGCCACTCACTCCACATCATTCTAGGTAAACACTGCTGGTTACACACCCCCCAGCCATGCGTTCTCCTCAGGACTAACGCAGCCACATGCGGTCTGGATAAATCCTGCCAGAACGAACATATACGCCTGATCTCTCAACCACCACATTTACCGCTAAGAAGCAGCTATTACACGAATACCGCACGAGCTGCACACATACCCGGTGCTCACACGCACCTTTTGCCTCCCTCTACTCTCTCTACTGATCTGAACTTCGGTTCCCAAGGGCGTTCAACCTATCAGCGCCTTCGGACCATACCAATTGTATATAAGGCGCTATATAAATGCAAAATAACATAACAAGGTGTAGGTGTGTTACTTTGTCAACATCTAAAAAGTGGATATCATTATTTAACACCCCTCTATGTCAGGAACAAGTAACACCTATTCCAAACCAAGGCATTTTAACAAGATAAGAACATTTGCAAGACTCGCCCCTAGATGCATTTCAGGTTATAATCCATCAGCTGTTCATGTGGTTGGTTTACTCTCGCTTGTTCCAAAGCCACAGGCAGTGAATGCGCGCTTGGTCTTTGACATCCCAAACCATCTGTGGAATGTAAACCACTGACGGCTTTAGTATTTGGATAGTCTCAAGGCATTCCTTGGACTCTTTCAATTCCTGTGGTTTTTCAAATGTATGGGAAAAAGACCGGGGAAACGATACATTTGGCTCGGAAGTTACACTTTGGCAACATTCAGAGTTCAAGGTCAGGTCTTGCTCCACCTGCAGTTCACTAAGGAGCCACAAAGGGGAGGTAGAAAGGGACACTGGTGCCAACTGGGGCAGAGCACGGAGATCTTCTGGATGAAACAGATTTGCAAAAACACCAAAAGACACACATACAAACCCCCCTTTTCTGGCTGTTATAGCTAATAGCTGCTAATTCGTGATGCAACCCACTGCGCCACTTCCCAAACTCAAGCCAGGAACACGACACATGCAAAACATTAAACACTTAATTATTACAATTAGGGTATGTATTGATCACGGACCTAGCTTTGGGAAGCAACAGAGTGCTGACCTTAGTTCTGGTGGATTGTATGCCCCTGGAGATGCTGATCTGCCAGTGAGGTGGCGTGGGGTGCGCAGGGTGACAACCATGTAGATGATGCAGCTGGCTGTTATCATACTGTGCAAACTACTGTTAATCCTTCATCATTTCCACCCGTGACCCCCCACTAACCGCAATCAAGATTTAAAAGCTGTCAAAGCATGAGAGAAGTTATGGGTTTGTTTTGGAGCATGTACAAATAAGTGGTCTGCCACAATCAGCTACCCCACGAGTATGGAACGGATACGGTGGGTGGCGGAGAATCAGGTCTGCCTTTATACAGCTAAAGAAATGTGTCTGATGCCGGGCGCTACTAGAAGCGAACAATCAAGTTGCAAAGTCATCTGCCCGTTAATAAACTGCTCCCGAATTCGCTGACCCTTTTAGACTGTTTGTGGTAGCAGGGTATTTTTACTTCAGAGGATAAAAATGGAATATTATGATTTGGTGAGTTGCTGAAAAGTTACAAGATCAGAACAAAGGTTACAAGATCAGAAGAAAGTGAATTTCTTCTTCTGGAGCCATCCCTAAAGTTTGACTCCACATGCAAGTGAACCCTCGGTTTCCGTCCGCCGAGTGTCGAGGGATTTGGGGTTGAATGCTAGTGTCTCATCACAAAAGGCAAATTTCTCATTAACAAAGCTGGGTATTATTGTTTGTATGCCCTGCCAGCTTCTACTCAGAGATTTGATCCAGGCAGACGGTGTTTTATGGTGACTGGACGTATGAATATACCATTGGCCTACGAGGAAGCCACTTATTTTTTGGTTTAACACAGCATTTTGGTGTTGGGTGAGAAATCGCATGTTGTAGATCAGTACAGACCACATCCTCCAGCTTCTATGGTGGTTCTCCTTCATAAAATCTCAAAGTGATGGGAATCCCAGAGTTCCCCGTTTACTCCTTTGCTCCTGGTAAAATCCCCTAAAATCAAGGAATTGTAGACTAGCTCCACCTTTTCTTGCATTGTTTAGTTCTTCAAGCAAAAAGAGTGTCAACCTTGTGCTCTGATGGGGCGCTACTTCAGATCGAGCAAATCTCAACGACTCACCTTGCTCGTTTCTTGACTCTCGGGGTCGAAGGGTACCTGTTTCACTGCCAGTTCCCGGCCTGTGTCTGCATCGTAACACAAATAAACTTCTCCAAATGCACCTCGGCCAAGCAGTTTTCCTAATCGCCAGTTCACTGGAGTCTGAGGAGCTGCAGCAAAATCATTGTTATTTTTTATGAAAACGCATTTGAAATGTCAGCAATATTGCATGAGCATTTAACACTGCAAATAGGCTTCATGAATAAATTGCAAATGTGTCCTTGTGATGTGTTGGCATCCTTAAAATAATTTGTTTTCTGTAGGACGTCTTACATTTCTGTACTGTGACTGCCATATTTCTGGCTCTGCCTAAGTGCTATTGACCTCTAACATTGGCCTGTTATTATGCCCATCTATGCCAGGGGTCAGCCAACTGTGGCTCTCCAAATGTTTTGGACTACGACTTCCATGATCACTCATAATTGACTATTCTGGCTACAGCTGGTGGGAGTGTCCAACCTATTTGGAGAGCCAAATGTTGCAGTCCCCCGATATGCTGCTGTGACTTTGGGTCCAGTGCATCTCCTAAAGAAGCCGACACCTGGAAACAATACCCATTGTGGATGGATGTACTGTGGCGAGGAAAGGAAAGGGATGTTTAGTCACTGTGCAATAATAGGTGACACCCAAAGTACCCCTACAAATAAATGAACAATGGAAGTCAAGGCCACATTTACTTTGGAAAAAGTAGAATACAAAGGAAATACAAACTATGAATTAATTATTAAGGTAGGTACCCAAAAGATCCTTTTGAGAAATAATTTCTTTCTGAACCACTGAATACAATACTTTCCCAACCACAACCCCGCAGTCATCGCTTTCAGATTACCATTCAATATATAAACGAAAGAAAAGCCTATTTATAAACAACGCACATCAAGCTACGCTTCTCAAGTCACCCGCATCTGGCAGGTGTCAACCACCAGGCAGGGGTCAAGTCCTAACAATTAAAGTAGGGGCACTCCTCAACAAACGCAATTGGATGT
This sequence comes from Ambystoma mexicanum, assembly GCF_040938575.1. Classification (NCBI taxonomy): domain Eukaryota; kingdom Metazoa; phylum Chordata; class Amphibia; order Caudata; family Ambystomatidae; genus Ambystoma; species Ambystoma mexicanum. The sequence goes on along the minus strand of NC_090924.1, from coordinate 538,728,257 downwards.
GACGTTGCCAGAACTAGCTTATCAAGGTGAAATATACACATTTCATTAAATTGTCTTTGCATAACCACACAAATTGCACAGGACGAATGGAATTTGCCTTTCATAAAATCAACACACAAAACCAAGAGAGGATATTTTCCTCTAATAGTGTTTTTGAAAACATTAAATGGTGTGCATGTTTTTAAACTCCAAGAAACAATACAAATATTTTCCTTGGGACTTGCAGTACTAAAATGCGACATTTTACCTTTGGTTGGTTGTTATTTTTCATCAGGTTATGCAGTGGTGAAGTCTTCAGCCTACAAACCTAACGACTCTGGTTTGAACCCTGAGGTCATCTTTAATTCATAAATTCAAAGAGGTCATTCAATGTTTCTCATTTTAGGTGGGGGGACTGAGTCCACCCTCTGAATAAAGTGGGGGGACTCCAGCCCCCCCGCGTGTACCCTCGACTTCAGCCCTGCCACCATGTACCTATTTTAGACCACTCCAAGCCACCTACTAGTCAAAAGACTTTAAAGGGGGATCACTCTACCCGAATGAAAACCTCTGATTTTGCCACCCTGGTGACTCAACGGGTTGAGAGGTATCTGCTTAAAATCCACTTACATTTACTTGGAAGAGGAGACATGGATTTAAAGAGCTGGGAGCTCTGCTCGTAGCTGTGCCACCGTTTCTTCCTGGGCTCATCATACTGGGCAGTGACCATCATGTTGTCCTCGTTGAAGCTTCGCGTCCTGCTCGTCGAAACAATCTGGTAAAGACTATCCTGGGGCATGTAGCTCCTCGGAAAGGTTCTGCGGCCTGTGCGAAAGAAAGGCAGATAATCAACCATGCACACTAACCACGATTGCCCTCCAACGAAGACCTGTTCCAGGTTCCTGTCCCAAAAAGTACTCCCTTTTTGCGATGATCTGTTATTCTTCATGTTTGGTGGGCGGGTCCACGCAACAGTAATACTACAATGGACCAGAGGAAGGTCCCCTTCTCAAACAAAATGGAGTTCAAGAAACACTGAGAATTGTGCATTTGTTCCCTGTGGCATCAGGTAGTATGTTGAAAAAAGGGGATTTGTGGACAGCAGTCACTTTCCCATATGAGAAGAGAACAACAATGGCAGCAATCAAAATAAATCAGCTAGATGACAAGTGCTGGTAGAGTGCGTTCGTAAGATAGTAAAATATATACAGAAACTGTTATGGAAGTGTAACAAACATACATTTTTATCTGTTGATTGTGCAGATTACATAACAGTAATTGGATGCCTACACATGTTTCGCTGTACCTGAGCTTCTTCAAGGCATAATATAAGCGTGTACAAGTTTTGAAAGCTTGTGGCGTATTGGTCAGGTTTTCCCTTATGAATGACCAGTTCCTGTTTTACAGAGTGGTGACCTTTGATGAGGCAAACCCATGTGGGTAATCAGTTGTCTCCGAAGCTAATTGTAGTTTGGTAATGGCATGTTCGTTAGTGTGCTTCCATTCCTTTTAGATGACTTGGATTTCAATAACTAGTGTAGTAAACTACAGGTGAAGCATCTGCCAGGGGCACTTAAAACAGTACAATGCACACCGCTGAATGGGAGAAGGGAGTAGCAAAATAGTACATCGCCAAAGGCAGCATAATAATTTGCATAGGGCCTGGATCTTACCGTCGCTATAATCCTTGCGGCTCTGGGAAAGGTGAAATTGCCGTGGAAAGGTCCCTCCTTTGCCATACTTTTCATACAGCGGAATTTCATAATCTGATTAAGAATAAGAAAATGTTAGATTCGTTGAAAGTGTTTATGGAGGAAAAGCAAATTCTATATGTTTCCAACTTGATGAGGTACATTTAGAGGAATGGCCAACAATGACAAAAATACAATTAAAAAATACATGCATTAATATTGGTTCAAATTCATGTGACTCTGCACTTATGTACTATTGACTGAACATTCATACGGCGGCATGGCTCACTTAATGTGTTACACTAAGTTTGTTCTATGTCTTATCTTATTGTTGCAATAAATTTGAAGTGTCATTTCATAAACTAGTACTAGGTAGTTACTTATAAAACAGTTATGAATGGTTTTTTAAAATGGAAGTGACTCTAAGCAATTAATGACTAACATGTTTTGAAGGAGGGTACTAACTGAATCAAAAAGAAATCAAATCAAAAGTTACTAGTTAATAATTTCTCTTGAGGTGAAAGAGGGCACACTAACAGCAAATGTATAGAGCGTTTATCATGTCACTAGAAAGCTTTGAGGTGCCAGCATTTGTGCAGTAGTGAAACGTTGGCCTCTAGGCTCTCAATCATTGGTCAGGCTAACTTGTTGCTAGTTTCTGCATAATAGCACTGCCCGATCCATGAAGTGCTGCACTTTCTTTATTTTTGCTTCACCGTCCTAATTTTGAGCCACAACATCAAATGATAGATGTGTGTGTCTAAGCTAGATACTTAAACTGGAGAAAAAGCTGAAAACAACCCACCACAGGCTCAGATCGAACATACCCAAAATTGCAGCATTAAACTGGACATCACTTAATCCTGAACTCCAGATGGGGGCAAGGTAATTGCCTGCAGCTTTGTGAGATGCCAGAGCGAAGGTAGGGCTTTAACTTTAGCCCTGGAGCATTACCTGACCCGGGAAAGCCCCCCCTGGAGTAGTTTATTGCCATTAGCATCCCAGCATGTTGTACAGGGATGCTAATCGTTATTTTTTTTCCAAGTTGAGAAACGTTGTGTTTGCCGTTTCTCAACTTGAAGGAATAAAAAAACTACAATGCAAGATGGCCACCATGGATTAGGGAGAAGGGAACTACACGTAGTCCCTTCTCCCTTTCCATTGTGGCCATTGCAACAAAAGATGCGCCGGAGGCGCAGCATTTACGGTGCTGGCGAGGGACAAAGGAGGTCAAGATAAGTGGGTAGGGGTGGGGACGTGAACATCAGGGCTGGGGGGAGGAGGGGAAGGATGGGAAAGGGAGGGGTGCACTTATCTAATTCCCACCAGGGAAGAATGGCGGCCTCCTGCTTCCGAGGAGGCTCGGATCTGGGGTTTTACCATGTGGTAAAGCCCCTGTTCTGAGCCACCTGATCGGCCAGGATGCTGCTCCACCCACCCCTCGCCAGGTACTAATCAAGCAAATGTAGACTAACTTGAACAGCGTTGAATCAAGCCATGTACAAAAGCAGGGTACTCTTCAGGGAAGTCAGCCAGTGCTGCAATTAGCTACTGACAGCTCCTTCAACACACTTGAGAGCATGAAAGCAGTCATTTACAAAATCTAGGACATCAAACAGGCTACTGGCCTCAGCAACCTCCTAGCAGACAACCCCATGATCGGCTCATGAGACATATCTAATTGGCTCATCTTCCCGCCACTAACCTTGAATGACCGCATCAAATCATTTAATCTCTCAAAGTCACCACCTCAGACCTCTGTATCCTCTTCTTTCATCTACTTTGGCTTGACATACTAGACCTCTACCCAAAAACGGTGGGTGCATAAACTTGGTTTTCTATTCGATTCAGAACTTTGCTGGAATCCTTACCCTAATCATTTGATGAAATCCTGCTCCTTTCACCTCAAAACTCTGACGCATCATAATGGTGTTTTTCTATCGAGCAAAGGACCATTTTGCTGAACACATTAAAATATGCCCAACTTCATTATTGCTGCTCATTATACCCTGGTCTCCTAAAAAAAATGGCTGACTTCAAGAAAAACAAAATGTATCTGTAGGCCTTATTGGCATTATTGAAAAGATGAGACCACGTCTCACCTCTCCTAGGCGGCCGGCTTCCTCTGGCAAGCTGCTCGCTCTTTGCTTACCTCCTTCCACGCACCTCAGTTACTCTGCCTGGCAAAGTGTACCACACTCTGTGCCCCTCACTGTGGCACTTTCTATCTCCCCCATCTACTCTTACTGCTTCTCCATCTCCTATCCTTCACCTCTCACTAATAGAGGCAGAAAGAAACTCAAGGAGGACATACTGACCTCCAACCCAGCTCTTCCTATCGCTGACACCTACGTCAGTGCTTACACCAGAGAGACTCTCACCGACATCCTTTGTCGTTCCTTCTCCCGACCTATGGACTCTCCATACGGCCGTCCTGCTCTCTCCATACTCTTCTCCACACATAAATGGTGATACCCGCTGGGAGGCCCTTCTTGCTTCCTTTTCCGCGTCCAGGGCCATCATAAATGTCTATCGAAATGGTACCATCCTGGTACAAGGACCTCAATCCAACCTCATTTTTATAGGCCCCTTCCTTGCCATATCAACTTCCCAATTTACTCCTCACTGGCTCCCTTGCCACCTGCTTCTACGGCCGTCCTGGCTTCCTTGACAAATATGCCCACTTTGGCTATCCCCCCCGCCCATCAACCTCACCACCTCTCTCACAACTCCCCCCTTGTCGTTTTCAACTAGACAGGTTTCCTTGCCTACTCTCACCACACCAACAACCCCGTCAGCCTCTTTCAGTCTCTTTCACCTTGCTATTCAGGCCACCCACTGCTGCTGCATCTGGAGCTCCTTTGCATCCTGAGGCCCCTCCCACACTTGCTCCCTTGCCATCTTCTATTATCCTGGCACCCTTGCCTTCACCCTCTTCGCTGACACCATTGTCATCCTTGCTTCCTCTGCCTCCTCCTACCTCTTTTTCTCAGGCACTCCTACCACTTACAGGGAGGGGCTCTGTCCCCTGTACCACCACCGTAAGTCTTTCAAAAGTGGCAACCTGCTCCATGTTGCAACACTAAACTCTCACTCTGCTGTGCCGACATCTGCCACCTACTTGAACACCCTGACCTCAATGTTCTTTCTCTTACTGAGACATGGTTTAAGGACAGCTCTGTCGCTTGTTTTTACACACTTCTCCCGAAGGCTACAAGATCCTCTCTGTGCCCAGGGCCAACAGGCCAGGAGGTGGAGTTGCCTTGATCTTTCTCGAGTGGATCCCTGTTTTCGTTATTCCCACTCAGGTGGTCTTCTCTTTTGAATCCCTGGTCTGTAGGCTCTCTCTCTCTCCCCTGTCGCCTCTCTGGCCACCTTCTATCAGCCGCTGGGCCAGTCCACCCTCTTCCTTTTGGAGTGGACTGACCTGGCCTCTCCTCTCCTCCTCTTCCCAATGCCTCCTGCTGGGGGATCTTAACATCCATCTGGACTTTCCGGACTTCTCAGGTCCTTTCCTCTTTCCATTCTACCCATTCTAGTACCCTATATCCTCTGGAAGAACGCACACTGCTGCCCACACCTTGGATGCTCTCGTCTCCACAGACATCCTACTCTCTAGTCCACTCACTAACTCACTCTCATGGACTGATCACTATTCTCTCTTCTCACTTGAAGCTCTCCTCTCCGTTAACAATGGCACACCCTACACCACCTCTTGCCTTCAGGATCTTCCGCCCCATGAAAAGAGTGTCACCGGCTTCCTTTGCCTCCACCTACTCTTCTCATTCTACTCCTGCGGCTTATTCCCACCCTGACACAGCCATTGCCAACTTCTACGTTTCCATCTCCAACACTCTTGACATTCTTGCCCCTGTCATGAGGGTCCGACTGAAGCCTGCCAAAAAGCGCAACTCCTGGTATGACTCCGATCTGGCTGCTCTTAAACGCAAGTGCAGAGCAGCAGAACTAAATGGGGATCTTCAGGTGCACCCTCTGACAAGCTTGCCTACCACCTTCTTCAAATGCTCAAAGAAAAGAGTCTACATTGAAACCTGCATCTCTGCAGCATCAAACACGGCTAAACTTTTTAAAGTCTGCAAGGAGCTGGCCAACCCTACAGCATCCGCATCCTCTACTGCACCCACCCAGTCCCTTTGCTCAGCCCTGGATGCACATTTCACCACCAAAACACAGGACATCCGGTCCTCTCTCTCTTGCGATCCCCCTCCTGGACCAATATCTCTTGGGCCCCTTTTGTCCACCCGCACCCCTCCACCTCTTCTCGCCTCCCTCTCCCCCATTATCCCTGATCAGGTCTCTACACTAGTCCTGTCAATGAAAGCATCCACCAAACAGGTGGACCCCTGCCCCTCCAAAACCATCAAGGACAACACTGACACTCTTGCTACAGCCTTGGCCGACCTCTGCAACCTCTCTTTCGCCACTGGAGTGTTCCCCTCTCCCCTCAAGCACTCTCATATGTACCCTCTGCTCAAAAAACCCTCCACTGACCCGTCATTCCGGCAAACTATCACCCAATCTCTATCAGCCCTTTCTTGGGAAAATTCCTGAAGAAGCTGGCTATCACCCAATTTACCCTCCCTACTGAATCTGTTGGTTGTCTCCATGACCATCAGTCTGGCTTTAGAGCATCCAGAGGTACAGAAACTGCTCTCCTGAACACCAGTGAAGACCTGCTCTCAAATCCTGACTCTAACTCTCCCTCTGTCCTTATTCTCCTTGACCTCTCTTCTGCTTTCGACATGGTCAACCACAACATCCTGATCAACCGTCTCTGTGATACCCTGGTCATTACAGATCAGGCCTGGTGTGGCTCACCACCTTTCTCTCTGACCAGCCCTCTCAGATGGAACTTGGGTCCTTTCTTTCCTCCATCACTCTCTCTACTTGTGGGGGCCCCCCAGAGATCTATCCTGTCCCCCTGGTTCTGCAATACCTACATGGCCCCCTTGGCCCACAGGATCTCTACCTTTACTTCTAGCTTTCAGTGTTATGTGGATGACACTGACTATGTGCAATTCAGTCCTGGTGGTGCTGCTAATGATTGCTGCCTGAATGCCAGTAAGACGGATCATCCTCATTGGGACCCCTGCTCCAGCTTTCCCACGTTTACACTGGCCAGCCTCCTTTGGCACTGCACCCTCACCCACCAATGAGGCAAAGAATCTTCGGGTCATCTTCGACTCCACTGTCGCTTTCTCTTCTCACATCTCAGACATTTCCAAAACGTCCCACTACCAACTGCATCCCCTCAGAGGTATTCTACCTTTTCTAACTTTCCCTCAGAGGCTCTCCACCTCGAGAGCCATGGTTCTCTCTAGGCTGGACTGTTGTAACAGCCTCTTTCTCACTCTTCCTACTTCTACTCTCCGTCCTCTACAATTCATCCAGAACAGAACTGCGACTTATCCTTGGCCTCAAGCCCAGGGACCGCATCTCTCTGGCGTTGAAATCCCTCCACTGGCTCCCCGTGGCTGCAAGGATCAAGTTGACGACCCTCTGCATAATCCACAAGACTTTCTGGGGCCGGGGCCTGCACTACCTACAACGCTCTTCCTAAATACTCTCTCTCTAGAGTCCTCTGCTCTTCCTCCTCCAACTCTCTGGGGGTGAGCCGTTTATACAAACATAGATTTGGGGGTAGCTCTTTATCCTCTGCAGGTGCCTCCCTCTGGAACAGCCTCCCTGCCTCTCTCAATCTTGAGCCAGAGCACCTTAAGTTCCCGGAAACTCCTCAAGACCTTCCTCTTCTCTTCCTCCTTCTCTCTCCCTCTCCCCTGCTAACCTCTGTTTCTTTTTTTCTCTCCGCCCTCCTTCCTTCTCCCCCTCCCTAACTCTGTTCAGTTTTGCCGACTGGTTGCCTGGTTCACCTCAGAGCCTTACAGGGCCCAGCCTGCCCCGCCAGTCTTTGCACTTGCCTCCGGGCCACTGCGCTATTTTCAGCATTTCTACACTTTCAGCTTACGCTCCACGAGTGAGGCAACCTTTCTGCACTTAACCCAGGGCCTGTTGGACTGGACGCGTTTGTTCCCCCAGCCCCTCTTCCTCACACCTCCATCTGTACGCATGAATGACCTAAAGGTACTAGGACTAGTAATGTTTGTCTGTCCTGTGCGCCCCACAGCCCCTCCCAACTGTAACACTTCATGCACTTGCTCTAGAAGAAATGCCATCAGGCCTAGTATGCTAGTTTTTCTGTTTAGATTCATTCAGAAACTTCAAGGACTAAGAATGAATACTGTATTACCTTGTTCCCCTCCCACCTTGAAGCACTTTGTAGGACTCCACCTGTGTATAAGCGCTGTGTAAATTAACAATTACAAGCTGGAATAATTGGAAGACCTTGCATCCTGTTCATCAGACCTTCCATCTAATATCCAGATCTTCCATCTAATATCCATAAGGTGATGTGTATGTTTTACCATTTTTCAGTGTTAGGAAAAGTTCCCATCTCTTCAGGCCAGGAAATTGTGATGAATCCAGGGAATTCGTCCCCTCTCCCCCTTGGCACTAGGGTGGTGAGCCTGCTCAGCTTAACACCCCCTAGGGGACAGGGCAGTGGGATCCAATTGGGGGTGCCCCCACCCTCTCTTACAGGACAGGCAATCCCTAAATAGGGATGTGTTATCCCCCCTTTTTGCCAGAATACAATACGGTTGTTGGTTACATGGGTATCAACATATGTATTGAGTCACCAATGCAAACACCAAAGGTCGGTATGGTTTCTGTCCCTGTTCATCCACTGTCCTCAAACTGACGAGAATAACAGGGCATACGTCCTCCCTATCGCTACAAGGAAGAGAGAGAACCAATCCGCATTGGTGGAAGGGAACAGAGGCCCACAAAGCCACACAGAAGGATGCTCCTCTGAGGAGGTGTGGCATGGAAAGACGACCTAGCACAAGATATGGTGCATTGACCCGCATTGGAGCCTGCTGAACATAACACAAACAAACCGCAGCAGAGGAGAGAGGGAGAGGAGATCTGGTGTAGCAGGCCCAGCAGAAGTAGCTGGTGCCATTGAAATGCAGTGAGACAGATGCAGAGATGCCGGTAACACCCTGCTAGGATCTGGCGGGAAGGGAGCATACGCTCCGAAAGAGGAAAAGGACAGCCAAGAAAAGAGACTATGCCACCATTCCAACACGCCCGACCGGAGGAGCACAGCCTGAAAAGAAAGGAAGTGGTTTCTGAGGGAAGTCAGGAGGTGGGCGGCAAGGCCAAGACAGACCCCCAATGTAGCATGAGAACCATAGAACACAGAGGTGGGTTGAGAATCCGATAACCTGTAAGGTGCGGTGACACCCAAACAACCCCAAAGTGGGGTGGGAACAGAACGGCCCCCAAGACAGGGTGAAAAGCAGATAGCCCAAGACGAGTCATACAGCCCGACGTGGGTCAAATAGATGCACCACCCAATATGGGGTGAAAAATCTGAGACCCCAGGGAGGGGTATCAAACAAGAAGAGTAGAAAGACCAGTAAAAGAATCCTTGGAATGTAGGCCCCAGTGACGACCTGGAACAAAATGTATAAATCCCAATAATCCTAAACTGATGAGACGCCTGGGACTGATACAAAGAGTATGATAAACCAAAAGAGAAAGAACATTGATTTACAGTGCAAAGAGAGAGGACAAGGGAAGAAAGGCTATTGCTTTAAAGTGCACTCACAACTAAAGGCTGGGGATGACAAAAGAGTCCTTACAGTGACTAAGCATCAGGGCCATGGGCCCATTTTGCTTGAAACATAATAGTGAGTCAAACCAACCACCATTCAAGTATTGGGCAAGAGGCCATAGCTTTAATGTTTGTTAGCTTCTTTACTGTTTTAGCGGTAGGGACAGAAATCAGGTTAGATTAGGTTTCTAAAAGACAGACAGGCTATTATATTGACAAGCACCCTTTTGACTTCTTTCCTTTAGAATAGCGCAAAGACAAATAGGGTGATGTTAGGCAGAACCCCGTGCAGGGCCCTTAGGGACCACTACACACAATTAAGACCACAGGTGGCAATACAAGTTCACCTTTGGTACAAGCCTGTACTAGTAAGTTATAGTGGTAGCAGTAGCAGAGCAGCCAGGCCTATCTCAAGAGTAAATGAGCAGTAGCAGAGATTACACAAAGGGACCACAATTACTGAGACTCAAGCAAACACTGACTCAAGGTTTCAGGTAAAAAATATAAGTACATTTATTTTTACACCATCAGTTATAAACACAACACCTCTAATAAACTTTAAACAAAACCACCCGTTAAATATACTACAACTAACCGATTCACTTTGTACAGTATGTCTCATGGTAAGTACCCTGTGTTTGAATGAACCACTGTTATGAACAAAACACAATACCGTGGATACGGTTGCAATAAACGTGTATCCGTGACATGAAATGCTACCGGGGCAAAAGCACACTTAGCACCTGAGATACCCAGAGGGAGTAGGAGGCAAAAATCACAGGCAATATTTAGGTTAGGCAGGCAGTATCGAGAAACACTCAGAAACAGGAGTTCAAAAGTCAAAGGGTCGGAGCCAGGTTTAGGTGACACTGGAGAACTGTGCCGAAGATCACACCGTTAGACAGTTCACGATTCAGCATAGCCCAAAAGTACTTGGATATTGTCAAATTTTCGGAAGCAAAAGTTATAAGAAGGAGGGAAGACAAGGACGAGCCTTGAAGATGAAGAAAAGGGGTTCACTCCGTTTCCTCGAGTAGGACACAGTACCTTATTCCAACAATGCAGCTGGTGCCCTGGCAGTTGTTCCTGTTGGTTTCCCGCAGACCTATGATTCCTGGAGCTTCGTTGTGAAGAAGGACGTCTGAAGGGGGTCTGCGCCACGCAGGGATGAAGCCAACAGCAGCGACAACGAAAAGGTGTGCTCTTTAAAAACAGGAGAGGCTCAGCAGGTGGCTATCTGGACCACTACAGCAGTGTGCAGCGATTTCGTTCACGGCAGAGATCTCTGGCTGAAGACGACGAGCTGGTTATCCCCACCAGGCTCAAGGGAAGAAGACTCCGGACTGGATCTCCTCTTAGTCTTTGAAGGGAAGATAGCTCAGGACTGCAGCAGGGCTTCACCGGGACAGGGTAGTTGCAGCAGCCGTCGTTCTCTCTGCTTCTCTTCGGTTCCTCGTAGTTCCAGAGGCGACTTTGACTTCTAGCCCGAGACCTGCCTTTTATGCGCAAAACCCCCATTCACACAGCCTGGCTGTCAATCACGCAGCAGGGGGGTTTGTCCAGCCGGGACAACCACCTCAGCCAATCATGGCAAAGTGCGACTTGGGTTTCCTAGGATACCCTGTGCAGGGGGTGACTACACCCCTTCCACACATTCAGTCTACCTAGACACCCAGGCACCAAGAGGAGGGCTTCTCTGCAGAAGCCCGCCAAAAGACGGTGAGCAAAGAAGGCGAACCTAGTTTGCCGAGCAAAGTAAAACACAAGAAGGACTTTAACAAAAAGAAATGGCGAATAAACCCAACCGGAGCCAAAAGAAAGACGATTTGGTCAAGCGGGTTTATGTTCGAGGCTAATATAATAGCCAAGAACAGTACCACGTTTATCGAATATAATCGCGGTAGAAAAGTTAGGGTAGATACCACTGCCACCAGCCAAGTCTAAATGTTAAAAGAGCAAAACTATGCTCAGGGAGGTACAGACAGAAAAGGGGTACAGATTAGCCCTTTCCAGTACTCCATGTAAGATGGGGTGTACTGGGTCTGTGGAAAAAAATGTCTATGTAAAGTAAATGGCAACTTTACCTTTCTCTGGGGGACAGTAGTCAGCCCCAGCGAAATGGAGTCAGAGGGAAGCCTTAAAGACAGCCCTGTGTTACTACACTAAAGGTGCTGTGTAACCCGTACAAGAACAGGGGCACCTGGAGTGGTGTGCTCCAGTGCCCAAGATCACACAATGAGTAAAAACACATAGGCCAAAACACATGTAAGAGTGGAAAAAGGATGTACATTCTTACCAGGTGGAAAGAATAAACTCCAGAAATCCAGCAAAGCTGCTGGGGGACTCACTAGGTGAGGGAAATTAGCCCTAGAAGGAAAATTCTCCCTATGAGATTATTTTTGAATTAAGAGACACATAATTCAAAATGCACCTCGTCAGTCTCCGGATTCTGACTTGCCACAGAATGTACTTCATGTTTTGGTGGGGCACATCAGGAGTTGAAAGGGCTTGGCTTTACTCTATTTTGTGATCTAAGAAACCACTTGGGTGACCCTCCCAGTGAGGTATGGCTGAGCTTATGTGCAGAGTTTGACAACACTTCTGGGTGTGCTCAACATAGTCTGTGAGGAACCTGAGGGCATCCTCCCATCTACTCCCCTTGCGTTTTACTCTCATGTGGCCAGGGAAGGGCCATCGCTTTTGGATCCCGGCCCTGGGGGTGGACGGGTGAGGGGACCTTGGGGAGTGGAGGAAAGATGCCTTTAGGTGAGGCATGGTATCCCCCTTTCACTTGTCAGAATACATCCACCCCTCCCCTGACCAATCTTCCCCACTGTTACACACTCCAACTGTCCCACATGTATATCCCTTTAAGATTGGGGAAGAAGGAACTAGGAGTAATGCACACTTCCATCTGTGCACACCACTTTGGTACTGTGATGAGGAAAAAGACTGTGGAACACCACTGTAAAGATCAGGTATGTCCCTCTGACAGAAGTAATTGTAGTCAGGCAAAGGACCTGCACCTGCCCGGCAGCTACTTGAGAGCCTATAGGTGCATATAAAAAGGATAGACCCGCCTGGAGAAAGGGACCGCTTTGGAAGCCAGGACGACGTGGAGCAGGCTGGAGAGGGGCCAGTGAAAAGGATGCTGCCTGCTGCAGGAGAGTGGGTGATCCCGACCACAGAGAGGGGAGTGAGTGAAAGCAGAATAGGAATGCAAAAGCACCCGGAGGAGCGCCGTACACTGGTGAGTGATAGGGAGAGAACACTCATGCCGGGGCGCACCAGCGGGTTGGTGTGGGCAAAGGAAGATGCTCATCAAGTGAAAGCATGTAACGAATGGGTCTGGAGACCAAATGAACAACACTGAATACCAAACAAGCTGCAAAGTAATTAATGAGGTATTGAATACCAAACTAAAGAGAGGCTATGTAAAATATATGAAAATACTGCACGAGTGGAAAGAAAGTGATGTGTATTTATGAACGAAGTGAAAATAAGGAAAACGCATTTATGAACAATGTGAAACTACAAAATCCGTAATGAGAGTTTGTGAAGCAAGCGAAAGGCAAATTATAATTTGTGTGAAAGTCATGTCTTGGGAAATTTAAGAGTGCCAAGGAGAAACGGGATTAAAGAATGACTAATGTCACAGGTGCAGAAAGGAAACCTGTGTTGGCAAGAGAATTTCAATGAGAATCCATGAACATTACAATGTGCCAAGGGTTATTGGTTGCGTAACCTGTGATGGGTGGACCATGTGGTTCGACAACTGAGCCTAGACTAAGAAATATCTACTTGGAGTGAACCAAGGAAAATCAAGACGTTGAAGTTGTTTTGCATAACAAGTGTTGAAGGGACTAAAGAGAAGAATACACCAAGTGAATGGTTGCAAAGCCTGAAAGGTTACAAAGTGGATTTTGAATCAATATTGAAAGGTGAGAAAGTTGAATTAACTGACCTGTGTTGAACTTGGGGAAGTGAAACCTGGGGGTATTTGGATCGGTTTTGAGCTTGGAGAAGAGGAAGCTGAAAGTACACCAGGAGCTGATAGAAGTTAGGAACCTTATTTTGAACCCTGTTTCTTTGGTTGCTGACATCCTAACACATTGTATAGATTTATTTGTGAGGGCAAGCATACGTTTTGGACACAGACAGACTTTTGGGTTTAACTTTATGACACAGACTATCCTTAGTTTCTTTAGCCTAGGGCAAGTTAGGCCTTACTCCATCCTGACATTTAAGAAATAAACACTTCATTTTAGAAAAGTGAATCTGTTGGCGGTGTCTTACTTCATGATGCCTTCACAAGTCACAGAGGCGAGGCCACGCTGTCTGATAAGAATCATCAGCTGTGCCATACAGATGTTGAATAAAAGAGTTTGGAAGCTAGAAGCCTGCAGGACTCCACGTGCAATATTAGGCAGATTCAAGTGACAAGAAGGATGGGTGGTGATTTCTGTTCTGCTGGAAAGAAGTCTTGCAGCTGTTTAGGCCAGGCCAGCTTCTCTTACCCTTTTAAGGGGATGCTGTTGCTGATGGTTTCAGTGCGGCAGGATGGGTGTCCATGACTGGTCTGCTTCAATGCTAGTTTTTGGATCATCCCACATCGATATGAGGTCTAATTATGTTCCTCTCAGTGGCCTGAACCCTACATGTGGCTGGTAAAGAATATTGTATGGTTCAATGTGTTCCAAGAGTTCGATGTAAAAGAATATATGTGATAATGCTGGTATTTTAATTCTGGAGTTAAAAAGGCAGGCGGCAGCCTGGCCGTTTGCCTTTTTTTTTTTTTACAGGGGTTTCTCCCATGTAACACCTTTGGTTCTGTCCACCCTTTACGGCATTGCTGTAGCAGGCAGTTAAGATGAATTGTCTGACTGCCATTAGTATGTCATGTGGTACATCACAGATAGAAGACCAAGAGACATGACTCTTAATTCAAAATTAAATGAGGCCTCTTCTAAACCCCATGTCTATGAAGTGTCCCTATTGTAAAAAACAAATAGGTGCTGGTCAGAACCTCATACAAAGAAAACTGTCCTTGGTCCAATCCTATCTAGCCTATCATCCATCCCACCACTATAAAAGGAAACAAATTTCAAGGATAACCTTTCCCAACGAAGTATGTTAGGGTCCCCAATGTCTCTTCTGGCTTTGTACCAGTCTTTAAAAGTTAAAAACAAAAGAGTAATATTTGTCAGCTCTGTCCATCAGTTCTGCAACACTTCGTAGGGTGTTCGGATTCCCAGCCCGGGCTTGTGGCTTTCTCAGCCTTCCTAATATCTCTGTCTGTACCTGCACGTGGTGTATATGGCATCCGACCCCTCGTGTGCTTGGATCTCTAGCGGATATTCCTGTGTCTGTTTTTCACCCCTTCCTTGGTTAGGGGGATTCCCAGCCTTTCATGGCTCTCATTGCCCTTTGGGTGTCAAAGGCTTCACCCCCAGTTGGGGTATTTGTATCGTCAGCCTTTTGAGCCCTTCTTTTTCCCAGGTGAAGCATTTGTATTTTCAGCCCCTCATAGACTCATGGTTCACACAGCCCCTCTGCTATCAAGTGCTTCATCCCCGGGTGGAGAGTTTTTTTTCTCAGCCCCTCACAGGCTTATAGCTCTCTTAGTCCTTCTTGTATCAAGTGTTTTAACCCAAAGTGGAGTATTTATATTCTCAGCCCCTTGTAGGCTTATGACTCACAGTCCCTCTGGTATCAAGTGCTTTGGCCCAGAGTGGAATATTGGACTCTTTATCGTGACCAGGTCTCTGTTGTGGCCTCACTGCCCTTCACCCAAACAAGTACGTGTTTGCATACCTTTCCCCCAGCGGCAGGGCTCCTCTGGGGCTTCGGTGTCTCCACCTGATGTGGTTCTACAATGCCAACCTGGTTTTCGTCTGTAAAGCTGTGCTCTTCTCTGCAGTTCCTCCCGGGCTGGAGGCACTGCATCTGGTCATTGCTTTAGCGGGCCGCCACAACGCTGCTCCTTGCTGGGCCGCGGTGGGACCAGTGTTCCCGGGTTCCTCACCTCCCAGCTAGCAGTAGCGTTCTGCATGCTTCCTCGGCTGCATGCCCACCGGGATGTTACCACAGCTACTCCTCCTGGCTCTTCCTGTGAGGAAAGGGCTCCCTCTTCTACGGGGTCATGTAGACCTCATTTCGTGCTCTCCTGCTGTCTTTCCTTACAGCAGTCCATGCTTCCTTATATTTCCCCTGCGAGCCTGAGGTGCCAGAAACCAAGCCATCCAGTCTCAAAGGGGCATGAACATTATTGATTTATTCAACCCCTATGTAATCAATGAATATTGGGGATTTTTGGTAAAAGGGCGGGGGCGTCACCCTGCAGTGAAATCCCACTTGCCCAGTCCCATAGGGAGGATTTTGTGCAACAGGCTGACCTCCCCAGTCCCAAAGGGAATGTAGTTCCCTCTTGGGGAGAAGGGACAAATTCCCTGGATTCGTTACAGCCCACATAAAGACCAGTAACAGTGGTAAACATGGCAGACCAGGGCCTGGCTAGGTCCGCCAAGTTTGTTGGATGTAGTTAATTCACATGGTTTTTGAGTTTTCAATTGCGATTTTAAGGGTGGGGTGACAAAAGCGGTTTTTAAATTTGGAAGTGCCACCAGGCCGGCATCTACATGTGAGTGAGTTTTGTTTTGAAGATGCCAGGTACGCCTGGGGCAACTGAAGAAGTACTTTGGTTGTTTGAAGTCAACATATTTTCAAATTCTGGTCCAGTGTACAAGTTTAAGTTTGGGCAGGTGTGCAATATGTATGGTGTCTGCAGCTGGCCTGCGGTCCAGCTTGGCTTCCTTTTGCTGGGTGGTGGGTGAAGTGGTTTCGGTACAGCAGGTTGGGTTTGTGAGGCATCAGTGTAAAACAAAAGGCAAAGGCGAGGACTCCGAGCCTTCTGCGCTACAGCAGACAGGGGCCACGGCAAACTCTGTGAGGGTTGGCAGACGTTATCTCTCATGAACGGCTATGCAGCTTTGACTTGTGATTTGTCTCACTTCATAGTCAATGACATTGAATCTTTGTGTGACCACTCTACCATTACACAGCTCTATAATAGATAATGAAACACAAAGTCAAAAGCGTGTACTGTTGGGTACTTTTGAAGAGGGATTAGTAAAAAGTTGTAGTCCATGCTTCTGTTTTCCCATATCGCTCTATAACTAGATGTTGCCCCCCATATCACCAAGTACTTGTTTATTCCCTCGTCTTCAAGCTGGATGTTTTCAGTGGGAGCATTTACCACTTGATAAATGCTTTTGTGCGCCTGTCAAGACCAGACCAAGGACAGAGTACTACTTGGGGTCATGGGGGAAGATTTTCCAGATGACGGTCACAAGACTTGTAGAATTTTAAGTCGTACATAATTAGCAGACGTGGTGTTTTCCGTGGGTTCCCGTTTCCCGGAATTGAGGCAAAACTATAGCCGAGGTTGTCTGTAAAAATGTGCTGACGGCGCAAGAAAGTGTGCGCTGGGCAGCCTCCCGCCTCATTCAAATGACTACTGGGAAATATGTATCATTATCGTAGACGGTGATGGACAGAGATAGAGTAACCCGCTGCTTGATGCTTTTTAACTAACTCTGAAATACCACATTTAGGGAAGTGTTCGCGTTTATCAGTGTGAAAGATCTTTTCATAAAACAGTGAATTCATGTAGGGCTGCTCGAGTGTGGTGTTGAGTGGACAAGTAGCACACATCAAGGGTGTCACTATATGGTGAACACCTCTTGCAAGCCCCCAAGTTAATTTCCACCAACCCTGCCCCATCATGTTTTTGGATCCCAGTGAAAGCCTCACTGCTATTTTATATTGTAGTTCCAAAAAACCATAGGCGGCTGTTGTTTCCTTGAGCCACTTGTTCCGTTACTCCCAGTGTCATCTGCTGCTCCTTCTGACACCCGGAAGCAGTTTGCAGCACCTTAATTCCCTTTGCAATCACTTCCTGACTGATGAAGCCAACAGCGCCATCACAACAGAAGATTGAGTGCAATTGTTGCAGTAAGATTTCCCAGCGGTTTTCATATACTGTGAAAAGTACACTGTAGCAGAACAGAAAACTGTATTAAATGACATTGGAGAATGTTCTCAAGTCCTCGCATAACATTGGATATTTCTGAAAGCAACGAAGGACAAGTCAATGGGGAATTTTGTGTTTGCACCCCACCAGTACTGACCAAGAGGACGGAGGAAGGTCAACAGGGAGACAGCCGAGCCATGGAATGAGTGAGTGCCAAGGCATTTCGAGTGAGTGGGTCCCAAAAATATTTATTTCACTTTAGCTTCCATCTGAATTAGAGACAGACATTCCTATGGAAACTACATCTTCCCAAGGGATTCCTTGTAGTGCTCCCCAGGGGTAGCTTTTTTTAAAGTGGGGGGGTGGGGGGGGTATGTGACAAAGTCCCTTGTTTAGCATTGAGACATCGAGTGGGTTGACCCCGGTTTCCAGGCGTCCCCCCGAGCTGGTAGATGATCGGCCCACGTGTGGAGTGCACAGGCAGGGACGATATGTGCACCCTCCCCTCCAAATAAGGAACCGGACACTCCTACTAGCCAGACCCAAACTCCCAGAGAGAAAATAAATTCACACAGGTCCAACAGCGTTTAGATTTGCAACAAAGAAATAGATCAAACACACACGGTTACTGTCCCCGAGGGCCCTGTGATCAAAGTGCCAATAAGGTTTTCCATCAAGGTGAGTAATCCTGGGTGATGGTAGGTCATTAACCCATTGTCGTCCAACAGGATTTTCCCTCGTGGGTGATATAAACTTGTCATTTCAAAGTGACACAACATTTCTTTCGCTCGCAGAGTTTTCAGAATCACTTTGAAAGGATTTACCATTTTCCGTCCCACGCACTGAACTGTCAGAGGAGCTGTGTACAAGCTGGGCAGCCTTTCACATCCATGGGAGAGGTGAGAGAATTCCAAAATGGTGCACAGGCAAAAGAAAGGCTTTGTTCATCCCCTAAAACTCAAATCATCAAGATGATGAAAGCTTAATGATGATGAAAACTCAAATCAGGGTCAGGTGAGCCAATAAGTGGCGGCCTATTGAGGGGCCCAAGGACAAACCCTCAAAGAGGGTCCAGCTCAGGAGGTAGAGACACCGCCATATAAAGGCACACATGCTCAGCTTGTCAGGGTAAGTATTAGAAGGAGATACTTTGGAGAGAGCTGGGTTAAGAAGTAGAAGCTAAGGTAAGAGCTGCAATCCAGGAGCTTGATAGAGGGAATGGAGCAAATGATGAAGAGATGGGCTGGAGCAGGAGCTCAAGGGAAGAGCTGGAGCAAGAGCAGAAGAGCTGAGAGAGGGGTTGGAGCAGGGCCCAAGAGATCATCAGAGGGCCTAGGGCAGGAGTTCAAGAGAGGAGGCTGGAGCCAGAACTCTCAAACTCAGGAGAAAAGCTGAAGCAAAGGCCCATACACTGGAAAGAGAAAAAGAGGAGAAGGCAGGGAGCTGGGGGTTGGTGGCCAAAATGAGTGAGTACCAGGAGGTGGTGAAAGGGGAGAACTAAGAGGGGAAGAGAAGCACATTTCAGAGTAGCAGACATCACAAGTTGAGAAAAGGTAACTATTATGAGGGGATAGGAGAAAAAGGCAAGACATCTTGGCTGGGCAGTTGCTACTTATGCCAACAAGAATTCTTCCAGTTTGTCAGATATCCATAATTTAGGACAAGTTATTGGAAGAAAGATTTTCTGAAGGAAACAGCAATATCATATCTTGTACATGCCCTCTTTTGTTGTCTACTACAGGCAAGATAAGGAGTTGTCTAGTGTATATGCTGAATATATACACGTCAAACATGAAGATAATCCTATGGCTGGGAGGCTCACTGCCAAGCATGCAGAGAAAGAAATACTAGAATACAAGGGTCTGGTGTGTGTTCATATGTGATAAGGCATGTAGCCATTAGAGGGTTTCCAGGGCAATGGCATGGATGTCCATCTACCATGTTTAACAGGATGATCCGTGAAGGAAGTCATTATTCACAATGGTTAGTGATTAAGACTTGGAGATATGCCATCTCTTTGAAAAGATGGATCTACTCTCCTGATAAAGCAGACACATGGGCCATTGCATAACGGGCCTCTCGGGAGCGTCACTGATTCAATCCTTATAGCAAATACACAATGGAAGACAAGAACATGAGCAAAAGGATGGGTGACTAGAAGAGCATTCCTCCTTCTGGGCCCCCACACCCGTACCATGAAAATTACTCCTGCTGATTGTGGTATCTGGGCACTAATAAACCAGCTGTTATGATGCTATATTAAGGAGTAGAGGTGCAATTGATCCCATTTATAAAGTAACCAAGTACCCATGATACAGTGAGTGTCTCTGAAGGTTAAACGCAGCGCCAGACATGAAACTGTGGTTGGGTGCAGACAACAGAGCAAAGCAAGCAAGACCCACATTAAAAATGTTTTAAAAAAAACAGCAAAAGCTAGGTTTCCTCAATAAGGCAGACATTGTTAAAGAAAAAAAAATCAAAGCATGCCCAATAGCAAGGAGATCCCTTAACAATGCCAAGATTCTCAAAGAAGGATACAGTCCAAGGATACCTTCTATTAGGTCAAACATCCAAGAAGCTCCTCAACATAGGAATTTCCAGAGCACTGAATGCCTCATGTGCCGCTGTTCTATTCATATTCAACCAATACATACATTTATTTCATATAAGACCTTGCAAACAGAGAAAGCCTATATACTGCACATTCTTCCTTCCTGCTTAACCACTCTTCTTTCTACCTGCCATTTTAGTCTAGGATTACTGGTGATGTCTGTGGTGTGCGGGCACTTTATAGATAATCCTACTTTAGCACTCAATATGAAATCCGATTACTATGACTGAGCGAATGCCCGTGCACCGGGGCAACTGCTACTGTAGAAAACGACGCATGCAAGATACCCTCTACCTTCTCCATTTACATAGAAACCGCTTCTGTAATCATCATCTCTTGCAGACACTGTCCGACCCACTGCAAGACCGCTTTCAGAGAACCCAACAGCCTGCTAGATGCAGGAGTCTTCTCAGCCACGGTACCAGGAGCTTTGATGCATCAGCGTACTGAGAGCAGCCGCCAGCCATCCCTGAGGACCGAGTCCCTTCTGCAGAGCGAGGGACGTGTCGCCTGGAACAAAGATTTCAGCCCATACAAGCTACATCAGTGCAATGGAGGCTGGGGGTCCTTCTGTCTGAGCTTTGCATTTTGGCTGAACCAATTTCAGGAGAGGGGCTAGAGGAAGGGAGGAGGCTCTTGGGGAATGTATAGTAGCGAATATTGCAAAAGGTCAGTCGCCCACAAGTGTTAGGAAATTAGATGACTGTTGAAGTATTTGAAGTGGTTAACGCACCAGTGCTCCTCTTCACCCTTCCAGAATAGTGTACCCGTTACTGTGTAAAAGCAAAACAACCCAATGGATTTGCTTGTATTTTAACTGCTAACGTGCAGAGGACGTGGACACACACACACGCACCACATTCCCCGTAAAATGCTAGGGATGTGACGCACACCTGCAGTTAATCGTTTAACGTGCAGGCAGTTGCCCAGAGACTTGGAGAGTTGTTGGGAGCAGAGCTTCACTACAAATATCCTTTTCCTGTCCCAGCGGCTCCTGGTTAGGGTGGGTAACTTTATAGAATGGCGTGGCAAGACACTTTAGACATGGTAGCGCATCAGAAGCGGCCTTCAGTGCGTGCAGTTCCATATGGTGTCAATTATGCCCTTTGTTCCCCATCCACTTTTTGGATAACATTAGTGGTAGATGACATTTAAGCATATACAGAGCACAAAAAAACAGTAGGACCATTGTACATGCAGGAATCTCATCTGTTGGAGCACTGTTCCGGCCCTGTGGGACCACATATATGCACACATCCAAATGTGCATACGCATTGACAACATAAGTGACTTCACAGAAAGAGCACTGCAAAAAGCATCACCAGTCTTTGCTACTTTGAGTCACCAAGGGAAATGACATTACAATAATGGCTCATGAGTTAATTGAGTGTCAAATAACTTTGTGGTGTGACATGCACGAATGGCACTATTATTTTATGGGTAGCAGGTCTATAGCTATTAAGCCCGTGAGTGGGGATTTATTTTGAATAACAGCTTTTAACATAACGGCCTGATAATATAAGCTATGAACTGGATCACTTACAGGGACTCCAGATAAAACACTGAAATTAAATGATTTGCCCAGGATCACACACTTTGGTTTTCGAGTGAAAATGGGATGTGGGCAATTTAAACAGTTGACCACATATCTTTCAAGGTTTACTTGATATACATATTTATTAAGGCTTTGTTTATAGAAATGACTTGGAAAAAACACATACAACATGCAAAAACGAGCATCTCACAATAAACTAATCTTACACTATATAACTTGTCATAGAAATATGTTGAGCAAAATGTGTGTGAATTTAGCTTTATTTTCTGCGTCCTGCATGAAAGGCCACCGCAGCACCAGGCACACTAATGTGAGACAAAACATTCTCACTTGACTTTCAAAATCATAATGTTATTTCAAACACAGCATGCTGCACTGCCACTTCCAATCACTCCCAATTCACATGTCTTAAGGGACACACGTCCCTGCTACTATTCCCTGCTGGCCCCTATTGATGTCTAATTGCTGCCATTGTAATGCTCTGTTGACACAGAGCAGCATGTTAAGATGCTGCTCTTCTGCCCTGAGCTTCAACTATCACACGGAACTGTGCGCTCAGGGCAGAAAAGGCTTTGATCAGGCCGTGGGCCAAGGCAGAGTTAGAGCTTTTGGCATCCCGCAGACTATGCCTGCAAATCATCGCGGGACAACACCCATCAATGCAGGTAAGTCCCGCAAAATTCGGGATGGTTGGCCACCCTACTCCTGGTCCTTCTCGTGACCTGCTACTCGTGCCCTGCGAGGGCCTCACCGCAACATACTGGCGAGGAGCGGAGGGAAACCCAGAGGCAGACATTTTGTTGCCGCCATTATGGAGTAGCCATTTGGCCGCAGGTCCCGTTTGGGCGCCTTCCCACCCCCCCCCTGTTCGCTGTGCAGCCGCTACGGCGTGGGGAAGTCTTGGTGCAACACGACAGACATGGTGATTCAAGTAAAAAAAAGTTTTAAAAAAGGAGGAGTTAAATACCGGCCTTTTGAAAAAATGGCACAGTGAGTTTATTGTTTGGATACGCAAAGGTTTCATACTTGCCTTTTTTATTATTTAACATATTCAATTGTAGGCTAAGTATGAAATGTATGCCAGTGAAAAACGAAACCCTTTGTGGCCTACTGGTTAAGCTGCTGGGCCTTGAACTCTGGCAGACCACGATTCAAAAGCGCATTTAAAAAAAAAAAATGTATGAAAAAGGTATTTAATTCATGCGCTCATTTAGGTCCAGCTGCTAAACGTCATCATTTAGCAGCTGACCATGCCGCCCGTTTCGATAATCGCCCTGTGAGCGGCGGATTACTGCTTGCAAATGAAGCACGTTAGCAGGCTGTGTGTAACACGGTACCTGTCAACGCGCAGCATTTACAAGGCATAATCCATTATAATTGGCCTATTGGCGTTTAGACGAGGCTGCTTTCGCGCCAAAATGGAAACTGAGGCTAAGAGCCGCGCCGAACTTACGGCACTAAAAGGGGATGTACCACAGAGAAGCACAATGCGCAAGGCTTTGTCGTGCCTCTGGCACCATCTTGTGGTCATTGGTGGGACTGTCCTTCCTGTCAAGCAGACAGCGTTGCTGGCAGAAGCTCGCCAAGTGGTTGGGCAGGCAAGTGTCAGCGCTTCTGGATGAGGCCCACTGGAGTGCATCGGAGGGTGCACCAAGTGACCTTTGATTTGGCAAGTGGCAAGCCCCACCAGATTGATCAATGGAGGCAACCATACAGGCGCTGCCTGTATTTCAGGCCACACCGCCTGAGCCCTCTATTGCATGGGTTCATTGGAAAGAAATGTTGACACGTATTTGATCGCCATTGGGGGGTGGGGTGGAGTTTGACCCCGAAAGGAAGCAGGCCCTCCTGCTCAACTGTCTGGACATAGAGGGACTGAAGATTTTTGAGACGCTACCCATGGTTCCTGTTGGAGATGGGCATGGTGATGCCCGGGTTGTTTGAAGCATGCCTTGCTTCCCCCGTTTGGTTAGTGCATTGTCGTCGTTATGGAGCGTCATTTGTTTTTTTCCCCCTGCCTAGCAACCTGGTGAAAAAGTGAGCTTGTTTGTTGCCATCCTTCAAGGATTGATGAAGAATTGCGAGTTTGGCACCCTCGCTGACATGCTGGTTCGGGACCAGATGGTTAGTTGTACAGTGGCTAAGAAGTTAAAAGAAAGGTTATTGATGCCGAAGGACCTTTCCCTGGATCAGGCCATCGCCATGGCCAAGCTTGCTGAACAGTCCTCAGTTTATTCCGGGACTCTGAACACTTCCAAGGGGGAAGTGAACAGTATGGGCAGCTAAGTCCCCAAGGCTTCTAGGGCGCATGCTCCTTTTCCTGCCACGCGAGATCAGGGTAGAGATGCCACCCCCTTCCCACAAGGGCCATGTGGGCAAGGCACAAGAGTGAACATTACATGTTATGCTAAGTGGGGAAAGTTATCACATCCCGACCAGTTTTTGATGCCCTGCCAGAAATGCAATGTGCAAGAAGTGTAATAGGGGTGGGCATATTGCCAAAGTCTGCAGGCACAGTGGTGATGTGAGATATTTGGAAGAGAATTTGTTCCAGGAAGGGGTGAATGACTTGTTGATTGCCCGTGTTGATGGGGGAGATGTCGATGCCCCATGGTGTGAAGTGCGCGTTGATGGGCGTAAACAGAGGATGATGGTGGACGCTGGTGCAAAATACATTGTTGCGAGTGTGGATCCTTTTGAAATATTGAGGTTTAGACTGGATGATCTGGGTGCCCCTGACATATACCCTGGGGCATATGGGGCACACCCATCAACATTGTGGGGTCAAAGTGAGTTGAGATTGCCTTCATGATAGAACCGTCACAGGTGTATTGTATGTGGCGGATAAAGGAGTGTCTCCTCCTCAGCTGGAGGCATCAAAAGGAGTTGAATTTAATTGATATTTTATTTCTATCATGCTCGTACACAAGTGTTTCAGAGCGCAACAAGGCAAGGGAGGGGAACAGGGGAGAACAAAACAACGATCTTACTAGGCCTAGTGACATCGAGAACGTGCATGGGGAGGGGGAAGTGGAAGGTTCGGAGCAAAGAAACATAAATAATAAATAAATAATAAAGGCAACAAACAGTGGTAGTGCAGCCAGCAAGTGGCAAATGCTGGGTTTAAGACGGCAGACAGGGTAGGTCTCATGAGTGCAGGAAGAAAAAGTGTAGGGGGGACTGTATGGGTACAGATACAGACCCAGTGCAAGGGGTGGCCCGGAGGCAGTGCGGGAGGGTGTCAGGGTGAGCAGGTTCCTGGGCCAGAGGACAGAGGGTGGACAGGGGCACAGTGCCGATAGAGAACAGGTCAGCAGGGGAGAGGGGGGGCGAAGGCAGAAGCAAAGAGAAAGGTCTTGAGGTGCTTCCGGAACCGGAGATGGTTCTCAAGTTTTAGAGTGGCAGGGAGGCTGTTTCAAAGAGGCCCCAGCCAAAGACAGATCTACCCCCAGCTCGTTTCTTTGAAAACAAATGACCCTGAGGGAGATAGAGGTAGAGGAGCGAAGAGCTCGAGAGGGGAGGTATTTGCGGAGAGATAGCTGAAGGTATTTAGGACCCAGGCCCCAAAAAGCCTAGTGGACAATGCAGAGGGTTTTTAATTTAATCCTTGCATCCAATGGGAGCCAATGGAGAGATTTCTGTGGGTTTCTTGATAAGAGGATGCACAAGGGAGTGCTTCAGAGGGGAGGGGAAGGATCCTGAGGCAAAAGAGTGGTTGCAAAAATCGTCAAGAGCCGGAGCGAGGGTATCAATGTGGCCCTTGATGGTTTTAGAGGAACAGGGAGGGACCTGTTTTGACGAGTCTTTCATAGATCAGACTTGTCTAGTGACATCATCAGGGGAGAAAAGAGGAAAGGACGAGAAGGTGGGGGGTTGCTGAAGGAGGGTCAGGGGTGGCTGAAGGAGGGTCAGCAAGCACAGTTGGATAGGGGAGAGGGGGGGAGGAGAGGTTGGGACAGGATGTCCTGGGATTTTGAGATAAAGTGAGAGGCAAGGGCATTTCAAAGAGCCTGGGAGGCAACAGGAGGGGTAGAGACTGCAGCAGGGTTCGCCAGCTCCTTGCAGATTCTAAAGAGTTTGGCTGAGTTGTTAGAGGCCGCAGAGACACGGGCTTGAATGTAGACATTCTTCTTGTTGAGGACAGAGAGTCAGCATTGCCTATGGAGCAGGCTACAGGCCAGTTTGTCAGAGGATGAACAAGAAGCCCTCCATTTCCTCTCAGCTGCCCTACACTTAAGTTTAAGTGTAGCTAGGTCAGAGTCATACCAGGAATTGCACTTGGCTTTGGTCTTCAAACGGATCCTCATGACAGGGGCAAGAGCATCAAAGTATCAGAAATAGAAGAGTAGAGCAGAGACAGGGCCATGTCAGGATGTGAGACAAATGCAAATTATTCTTCACCCGAATGCCCTAGAACCTGTGATGTTTGTGGGGAGTGATTTATGCACTCATTTTCGTAATGTATTTTCTAATAGGTTGGGATGTCTGAAGGGGTTTTGCCACAGCCAGTTGTACACAAGGTTCGTGCTGTTCCCTTACTACTGGGGGAGAAACTCATAGTTGAACTGGACACACTTTGCACAAGTGAAGTGATTGAACCAACAGAGGCGGCAGAGTGGCTGTCCCCCGTGGTGATAGCACGGAAGGGAGATGGCAGCATAAGGATGTGTGTGAACCTTTGGTCCCTTAAAAACAACATTTGGTTAGATCGGCACCCTTTGCCCAAGGTGCATGAAATGATTTCTCTACTGCATGGTGCCAGATACTTGTCTACTTTCGACCTTTCCAGTGCATGCCATCAGGTTGTTGGCTTCCTGATTCAAGGCCCCTGACTTAGTTTTTCATGCCTTTTTGGGCATACCGGTTTAAGAGAATGCCCTTTGGGCTGGCGTCAGCTGCCGCGGTTTTCCAGCAGCTGATGGAGAAACTGTTCATGCATTGTGGGGGCCCCCACACTTAGCATTTATGATCCTTGTTGCAAAGCTATTCTTATGACTGATGCAAGCATGGTAGGGGTAGGAGCTGCCTTAATGCAAGTACAGGAGGGCAGAGAATGTGTGGTTGCATTTGCATCTAGGGCACTACAAGGGTCGGAGAAAAACTACTCCACGGTGGAGAGAGAAGCTCTGGATTGCTTCTGGGCTGTTAACCAATTCAGGTTATTTCTGTGGGGTGTGCCGTTCACTGTGAAAACCGAACACAAACTGTTGGTTCATGAGTTGTGCGGGAAATGTGTAGGCAGCTGTGCGAGGGTTAATCATTGGGCTCTTGCATTGCAGGAATGACATTCAATGCCTTATGTTGCGGAACCATGTAATGTGGTGACAGACTGTCGATCTGTCCAGGCTTCCTCTAGAGGGGGGAAAAGAGATTTGTGAGGAAGAGTGGTCCATGATCGCGTAGGTTGACCAGGAGAGTGTTTTGGATTTAGCCACATGGTCCGAAGAGGGTAGGGTGGATGCTGAGATGGAACAAGTTACTTACCTGTTGTTCTCAGGATTCACATGCTCATGAATATTCCCCGTCGTCAGGCTGGGAATCCTCTGTAAGGAAAAAAATCAGTTTCAGTTTTGTTTCTGAACTGTCTTTCTACTAGTAACCAATCACTGGTCTCTGGGTCATGCTGCCCCCAGCCATGACTGCCCTCTACCTAAGCCCCTCTTCTGGCAGCCATCTTCAGATTTGGTAGCATGTGAAGTGGCAGTAGGACCAAGAGAAGAGCTGCAGAGGGGTTGGAGGGAGGGTTCACATGTGAATCCATGCCAGACCCATGCTGGAGAACAACAGTTACAGGTTATTAGCTTGTTCCTTCTCCAGCATGTGGTCTGGCATGGATTCACATGCTCATGAATACAAAAATACATAGCAGTACACACATGCACAACCACGGGAGGTGGCAAGGCTCAACATTAAGCATTTCAACAACTCAACATTAAGCATCTCTTACCTCCTCACCAGGCTCACCTTCAGCGAACAGGTTGTGCAGCACTGCCTGAACGACTCTGGACTCCTCCTTGGAATCTCGGTCTAAGGTGTGCGTCGACCTCCACGTAGCAGCCCTGCAGATGTCAGCAGGGGCACACCAGACAGGAACGCTGTAGTAGCAGTGATCCCTCTGGTTGAATGGGCTCTCGGACGGCCGGGCAACGGTTGGTTAGCCAACCGGTGACAGTGCATGATGCAGCCAGAGAGCCATCTGGAAATGGAAGCCTTCGAGAGGGCCTTCCCTGGGTTCACAGGTCCAAAGTTCACAAACAGTTGTGATGTCTTCCAAAAACTCTTTGTGCGGTCCTTGTAGAACTTCAGCGCTCTAGCCACATCCAGCGAGTGCAAAGTCCTCTCAGCCGGCGACGGGAAGAAAACAGGTAACACCGAGGGCTCGTTGAGATGGAAGTCTGACGGCACCTTGGGCATGAAGGAGGGGTGTGTCCTCAGCATTACCCTCGTCTCATGGAATGTCAGATATGGAGGCTTACAGGAGAGGGCCTGGATCTCTCCCATTCATCATGCGGAGGTGATGGCCACCAGAAACGCTGTCTTCCACGACAGGAACTTCAGCTGTGCCGAATGCAAGGGCTCGAATGGCGGACCCATGAGCCTGGTCAGCACCACATTGAGCTCCAACGCCGGGGGCCGGAGTCTTCACCGGCGGGAACGAGCGGGACAGTCCTTTCATGAACTCCTTCACCAGGCGATGAGACCACAGCGATGATTGCCCCGGAGTTCTGGTGTAGCGGGAGATAGCCGCCAGATGGATTTTGATGGAGGCATGTGCCAGCTCCGCCTTGGCCAGCGACAGCAAGTACGGCAGCACTTGAGGGGCCGTAATCCGCAGAGGGCTGATCTTCTGTGCGCGGCACCAGACAGAACACCTCTTCCACTTATGTCCATAGCACTTAAGAGTCAAGGACGCCCTGGCCTTTGCAAGTACCTCCTTGCAGTCCGCCGGGATATCGTAGCCTTCGAACTCTAAACCTGCAGGCCTGGCTCCTGCAGCACTAGAGATCCCGGGTCGTGATGTAGGATGGCGCCTCCTTCCCTGGCGAGAAGATCCGCGTCCATGGGCAGTTTGACTGGGGGGGGGGGGGGACGCCGACTTGCCCAGAAGGTACGAGAACCATATATGCCTCGGCCACGCCGCTGCGACAAGGATCATCCTGCACCAGGACCGTCTGAGTTGACTGATTAGTCGCAGAAGCAACGGCAACAGTGGGAACGCATACAGGAAAAGGCCGCCCCAGCCGAAAGAGAATGCATCGACTATGCTCCCCAGTTGGGGAAACCTGCTGGCGAACATCCAGCACTTGGTGTACGTCGCTGTCCCGAACAGATCGATCTAAGGATTGCCCCACCGTTGGAATAGGATATCCACTTGATCCT
The DNA here is from genome assembly GCF_040938575.1 of Ambystoma mexicanum. NCBI lineage: Eukaryota > Metazoa > Chordata > Amphibia > Caudata > Ambystomatidae > Ambystoma > Ambystoma mexicanum. The sequence continues at coordinate 538,699,310 of NC_090924.1, read as the reverse complement.
GCCGAAGTTCCTACTCGTGGCAAGAGCGTAGCTCCCCGCTGAGTGAGTCGGCGACGATGTTCTTTGCTCCTGACAGATGAAATGATGGGCGACGGCCCAGTGCCACAGATCCTGCGCTTCCTTGGATAGGGCCGGGGATCTGGTGTTCCCCCGTTTCCGGATGTAGAACATTGTGGTGGTGTTGTCGGTGAAGACCCATACCACTTTGCCCTTGAGGGATTGAAGGAAAGACCTGAGGGCCCAGAAAACGGCCCAGAGCTCCAGGACGTTGATGTGCAGGGACCTCTCCTCCGAGAGCCAATGGCCACTTGCATGGAGATCTCCGGTGTCCGCTCCCCATCCCTCCAATGAGGTGTCCATCGTCACTGTTTCCTGGCGCGCTGGGGTCTGGAAGTCCATGCCCGCCGCGAGATGCGCGCGGGTGCCCCACCACCAGATCGCTTGGCGGAAAGTCTCATTGAGGGAGATCTCGTCTTCAAAGCTTCCCACCACTTGCATCCAATGGGCGTCGAGGAACTCCTGCAGGGGCCGCATCCGCAACCTGCACAGACGCACAAGGTAGATGCACGATGACATCATGCCGAGCAGGGACTTGATGGACCTCACCCTGGCCACTTCCATGGTCAACAGCCGTTGTACCTTGCCCAGGATGGCCTTTGTCCTTTCCAATGGGGAGGCCAACCGCACCACTGTGTCGAGTCTGGCCCCCAGTATCAGGGCGTCCTGCGATGGTACCAAGTGGGACTTCGCAAAGTTGACCGAGAATCCCAGTTCCGTGAGCAGGCGGACGGTCTTCACTGTCTGGTCGATGGCGAGTTCTCTTGACTTTGCTCGAATGAGCCTATCGTCCAGGTAGGGGCATACGTGGATCCCCTGCAGCCGCGCCGCCACCGCTGCCAGGCACTTCGTGAAGACCCTTGGTGCCGACTTCAACCCAAAGGGCAGGGCCTTGAACTGGTAGTGCCACCCTTGGACCACGAAATGTAGGAACTTTCGATGTCCTTTGAGTATTGGTATGTGGAAGTAGGCATCCTCCAAGTCCAGCAACGCTAGGAAGTGACCTTTCTCTAGCTGTCCCAGCATGTGCTGAAGGGTAACCATCCGGAACTTCTGGGATCTGATGTATTTGTTGAGGCGGCGAAGGTCTAGGATGGGCCACCAGCCGCTGGTCTTCTTTTGGACCAGGAAGTACCGCAAGTATACTCCGAAGCCCCAGAGCCTCTTTGGGACAAGGTCTATTGCGCACTTTCTCAGGATGGCTCGTACCTCCAGAAGTGTGGTTTTTCTCTCCTGGCCACAGGTGGGAAACGGGGGCACTTCCTTTGGAACTCCAGAGTGTGCCTGTGGGCCAGGCCATCCAACACCCAACGATCAGTGGAGATGGACTCCCACACGCCGAAGTTTGCCAGCCCAACGAAGTTTTCTCAGGTGGGGGCTCAACATCACAGCCGGTTCAGTCCTGTTTCACTGAGGCCTTGCCACCCTGGGCTCCTTGGCGACGACGACTACGGTATCCACCAGTCTTGCTGTGGCCTCTGTAAGCTTCCTGCGACGAGAAACAGACCGCTTGGCGGTACAATGAGGAAATGCCGGCGAATCCTTTGGAGGCACCTTGACATTTGCCTCCGGAGGTCCGAAAGGACGGCCGTCGCTGATGGAGAGGCACGGGCCATCTCGGTGTCCGCCTTCATGGCCTGCAGTTACTCGTCCACTGCTTTGCCGAACAGGTTGTTTCCGTCAAAGGGCATGTCCAGTACTCTGGTTTGCTCGTCCTGACAGAAGTCTGTGGCACTGAGCCAACCGCGCCGGCAAACGCTGTTGCCCATCTCACGAAATCCGGTATCGGCAATGTCTGTAGCTATCGTGATGGCGTGATCCGAAGCCACCTCGCCCTCTTGCAGGATTTCCAGGGCTTCGGCCCTCTTGTTGTCGAGAGGAAGTCTGGGATAGGAGCGATCTTGAACCACAGCTCCCTATCATAACGGCCACGATCGCGAGGGTTTTGGCCGCCTTGATGGTCGTCGCTGCCAACGAGATGACCCGACATCCCATGGCATCTAGCTTCTTCCCCTCGCCATCCGGTGGGGAAGTGGAAGAGGACGCCGTCGCCCCTGCCGCTTTCTTCTTGGCTGCCACGGAGACCACTGAATCCGGGGGTCAGTTGTGCTCTAAGGTACAGAGGAGCGGAGTCCGGGACCCGGTACTTCTTCTCGTACCGGTTCTCTTCGCAGGGGCAGTGGATGGGTTCTTTAAAAGAGACAGCCCCTCGTCCCATATGTCGTCCAACAGCGGGACTGAGAGTACGGTTTTCCTCTTGGCTTCCCGTCGTTGGTAAAGAAATCCCTCTTTCTTCTTTTCCTCGGGGCACAGCTGGAAGAGCTGAGAGGCCCTGGCGATCATGGCGTTGAAGGAGCCAATTTCGTCGGGAGGGGACGCCTGGGCGGGAGGTGACGGGAGATCCATTCCGTCGTCGCCACCGTCGTCAGTCCCAGTTGCCGTCTCTGTCCCTGTCTCGTCCCTCAGCAGAGGGGATGGAGGTGAAGGATGGAAGGGAGGCGGAGGATGGACTTGCCTTTGCTTGTTTGGCGGGCTCCCAGGCGGTCCAGGCGCTGTTGGATCGTCCGCTGGGGGTAAGTGCAGCCTTGTCCTTATTTCTGTACACAGGGTCTACAAAGCCATCAAGATTGCTCCTGAGTTGTCCTGTGGCATAGGCATCGGTTGTGACAGGAGTGTCGGCTGGGTACGTGGTGTCCTCTGTTTCCTCCACGGTCCGCCACTCCTTGTCGGCTCCACAGTCGCGCTCTACATCCATCTCGTCGGGATCCTTCCCATAGGTCCTGATCCTGACCTCCTTCGAACTTCTTGTCCAGGATAGCTTTGACGCCAGACAGCTCATCCTCGGAAGAGGTATCTGAATCCTTTAGGGCTACCGTGCCTCCCTCCTCCTCCTCATCCCATGGTTTCACTGGGGTCTTTTCGATAGGCTGGAAAGACGATTCCCTCTGGGGTGGCAGGGAAACTCTAGGCCCGGAAGTCGTCTCCACTGGGGTCGCCCCCACGGGCTTCGCCAGGGCTGCCACGACTTCCTCAATCAAGATCTTAGCCGGGTGAATCAGGGCCCTTACGACCTTGGACGCATTTAAGGCCTTCACCGTGGGGTGAGGGTCACTGCCTAGCCCCTCCCCCCTGGCTTTCTCCGTCGGGATCGACCGGGGCTTCTCCCAAAGCTTACCCGGGTTCTCCGACTTCCTTTTCACTGAGCCGGAGTGTTGGCTCGTGGTTGACTGCGTCGGTGACATCGCACCCTGCCTGGCAGCCGAGGAGCCCGAACCAACAGCGCTCCCGGTGCCCGCGGACTCGCAGTGCTTTGCCTTTTGTTGGGCCCTCGTCGCCGGGGCACCCTCAAAGGTCTTTGAAGACCGCTGGGACTTCTTCTCATCTGCTTCTGGGCTCTTTGCCTCCAGCCAGTCAGCGAGTCGTTTAGGACGGTACTTCATGGTCCGGACGGACATGTTCTTGCAGAATGCACAGTCTGCCTCCACGTGCGACTTGTCAGCGTGCAGGCAGTAGAGGCACCGGGAGTGTTCGTCCACCTTAAAGGCGTTCTGTAGTCCACATCCTTGGAAGTTCCTAAACAACTTGGATCCAGTGGGTATCGAATCTCCTTTGTCCTGGGCCATGTCGAACGCTGGGTAGGCCTCAAAGATCTTCCGGAATCCTCCAAGAAGTGGAATTTGACAAAACAAAAAATGTTCCCTTGAGGGGCGTAGAAATTTCCGAATCGGGTCCCTGTTAATCGGAAGAAGGATCGGTGGAGCCTGAGGCTCGAACTGAATGAAAAAATAAGAGTAAACTCTTTAAAAAAAACGCCATACGCAGTAAAAGCTCGAGAGCTAAGCACGAGGACTCCCAACACTTGAACGTGCGATAAAAATCTGAAGATGGCTGCCAGAGGAGGGGCTTAGGTAGAGGGCAGTCATTGGCTGGGGGCAGTATGACCCAGAGACCAGTGATTGGGTTACTAGTAGAAAGACAGTTCAGAAACAAAAACTTTTTTTCTTTACCAAGGATTCCCAGCCTGACAACGGGGAATATTCATGAGCATGTGAATCCATGCCAGACCCCATGCTGGAGAAGCTTAGAATTCACCAGCGTTTGGAGTATAGTTGGCCTAATGGGGCTGCAGGCATTGGTCCACAGTTCGAACAGGTCAAAGCAGAGTTGTGGGTGGATGGATGGAGAGATTTTATACTGGAGAGAGAAAATTGTTCCCCTGAGGGGGTCGAGGACTCATATTCTGGAAATTGCTCACAGAGGGCATTTGGGGAGGAGTTCTACAAAAGAAAGGGTGAGGGAAGCGTATTGGTGGTCTGGCATGGATGCTGCGGTGGAGCATTTCAGTGAGAAATTGTGTACCATGTGCATCCAGCGACAAGTCACATGTGTCGACTGAACGTCCTCTGTGCCCGGTGAAGTTTCCCACAAAGCCTTTGCAGAAGGTAGCTTTAGACATAATTGGTCCATTACCAAAATGTTACCAAGGGAACAAGTACATGTTTGTTCTAATGGACTATCATTCAAAATGGCCTTGTATTGGCTCGTCTGGTGAGGACAGGTGGGTCAGTTGTGGAATTTATTGCAGGGTTGCAGGGTTTCCATTGGTGGATAATGGTGTGTAATTTAAGTCTAGTGTTGTGGCTGAATATCTGAAGAGGGCGGCAGTGTGCCATGAAACAACAGCATTGTATTGTCCACACCAAAACGGGATTCTAGAGAGGTTCATAGAGTGGTTAAAGGTACACTCCAACTGGCAAAATGTCTAACTTGAATGTTGAAGGTGTGATTTGGGACATGCTGTGGGCCTATAGGACTACGCCTCATTCCACCAAAGGAGTTAAGCTTTCTGTGGTGCTTAAAGGAAGGAAACCAGTTAATGATTTGACTCCGGAGTGGATAGGGACTTCTGGTCCGGTCAGAGTGGATACGGAGGAATTGATCAGCAGGGTGGAGAAGTGTCAGGAGAGGTATAAGCTATGTTATGACAATAGGAACTGTGTGAATACGGAACCATTTGCTGTTGGTAATTGGTCCGAATAAGATACCCAAGAGTGATGGCACTTCATCTTTGTCCTAACCTAATAAGATTGTGGGGAGTCATAGGAACTGTTGGATGATGGCAGCAAGTGGCGTTTGAAACAGCTAGTGAGGTGTCATGAAGTGGAGAAGGTAAGTGAGGCAGTGGGGTTGTACCCCAAGGGCTGTCTTATGATTGTGTTCCAGATGGTTGTGGCCTTTCTTGCTCAGACGATGGCGTGACATCTGGTGTGGTGGAGAAGATTGGGGTAGAAGCTACAGGTGGTCCGGAGAAGCCTCTGGGGTCACCAATGGAGAGCGGCCTGGATAAGGTTGCTGATCGCCTGGTTGGGGAAGGAGATCTTTGGCATAGTGCACGTGTGTGATGCCTACGGAACAAGCTCAAAGGCTTTGTGCTAAGATAATTTGGCTAAGGGGGAAGGTGTGTAGTCGGTTGCACCGCGACATGTACAGCTGCATCCCTGCGTTCAGCCTCGTGGGTGACTGGCCTGCGGCCGGTTGCGCAGGAGCATCCTTTAAATGCTCCTGGCTGATGCGCAGCGCGAGGCACAGCAGCAGGCAGTTGCCCACAGACTTGGGGAGTTAATGGTACTGCTCCCATGTTGGGAGAAGAGCTTCACTACTAAATAAAGACCCTCTTTATTTTGTGGTTCTTGGTCCTTCTTATCACTTGGTGGTACTCGTTCCCTGCAAGGGCATCATCACAACACCACCACATGGGTGACAAAGTTTATTTCTTGTATGTATATGTCTTTAATATGCTGTGTCACCTGGAGATTGAGGAACCAAGGTCCTCTTCATATATGGGGACTCTTGGAATGCTGGTGCAATGCAGCGTTCAATAGACAAGGGGTCAGATCACTCCTGACCAGACAATGAACTGGCCCTAAGTGCCTGAAAGATAGCAGCCGGGGGGCGGCGGGGGCATAAAAACGGTTGGAGACAAGGAGAAAGGAGCAAAACCACTTTCAGAGGGTCACAAGTGAGGCTTGCATAGTAACAGCACCCCGGGCCTATAAGAGCCTTAATATGCCATCCCGTGTATGCCAACAATGCTACAGCAGAACCCTGTGTAACGTGTGTGCAAAGCCTCGGGGGACAAGGATGAGGCTGGTGTGGCATGCTGACCTGCACATGGGATATTCGGGGCAGGCCTAGATTATCCCACAACTAGGGCCACATGTGCAGTGTGGCCCAGGCAGAAACAGCCATCTGTCCATCCCGTGGCCAGACAGGGCAGGCAGTGGAGATCAAAGACCTGAACCACGTTAGCAAGATGGCACAGGTGACGTGAAGGCACCAGGTAGCCCGGCGTAAACAATACTTGCACACCTGGTGATGCTGGAGCGCCAAACAGGCACAGTTTAAGAAGCGTACGAGGTTACGGGTGTGCCCGCCCATGGCACTGCAAATCCTTGGTCCACAGTGGTGATGGCAGCAGACACATGGACATGGTGCGCTTTAAGAATAACTGAATCCCAGGTAATGGCAGAGAGGCCGACAACCCCATTGGCAAAGGGCACCACGTTTGAGGAAACCTATCCCTGCCCCACAGCAGTGATTGGCATTGGTGTTCCCCTGACAGCGGGGCACAGAAGGTCTTGAGAACAGAGGTGGGCGGCTGCAGTGATTTTGGCATGGGTAGAGGGTGGGCAGCACATGGAGCTCACATAAGCCAGCTCCACCAAAGGCCATAAAGGACAAGGACATGAAAGTACTGTGTTTGGCAGACAGACCACCAAGGAGCTAAGAGTTCTCGCAGGAGGAACTAGCATTGCTGCATGCAGCTGTCAGTTATAGCTCTACACTAGTGTATTTGTAAAGTTTTATAATGGTATATATGGGTGTCTAGTCAAAGGATCGAATCTAAAGGGTCGACAGGTCAAAGGATCGACACCAAAGGGTTGGCAGGTGAAAGGATCACATTTTATTTTTAATTATATATATTTTTTTAGGTCTTCGTTTAGGGGAAAAAGTGTTTTTTAGCAAAAAAAGGGGGTAGAGGGGACCCCCCAAAAATAAATATGTGAAAAAAACACAAAAAATATTCGATCCTTTGACCTGTCGACCCTTTGGTGTCGATCCTTTGACCTGTCGACCCTTTCACTGTCAATCCTTTGACTGGCAACCGTATATATGTATTAAGGTATAGTGGTATTTATTTATGATGGTATTTTTTGGGTAAGGCACAAAAAGCGAGGGTGGTAGAGGGCCATGCAAGGGTCCTAGAGGGCACTGGAGTGTTGGTACCTGTAGAAGATTGCAGCCTTCTTGCAGGGGCGACCAGTATGGATGGTTCATTCATTCATTTGGTCATTTGTATAGCGTCTTTCACCATAATTATGGTCCCAACACGCTGTTGGTTGAACGCCCTTGGAGGGACCAGAGTCCAAAATATGGGAAAATTGTGAAGTTCTAATATGCATGTGTGCATTCCGGCCATTAAGGTTATGAGAGGGTGGCCACGACCCTGCAAGTCACTCATGTCAATGTCATGTGAATGGGCAGAAATTAGATACACAATGAGTTAAGGAGGAGGGGTTGTGCTTAAGTGGCTAGAAAATGAATGATGTGAGTAGCTCAAGTTAATTATTTGTTGTGAAAGGTAGCTTCGTTCTTATGGCAGAGGTGTTGTGAAATAGTGTTTGTGTTATATGTGAGGGCAGAGGTGTGTGAGAGTGAGTGAGTCTGTGCCTTCGGCTAAATTACGAAGGTGAGGAGTGTGAGGGGGGGATGGGTTAGCTGTACAAACAGCAATGTCTACCCCTGGATTCAATCCCTGTGCAAAGAGCAGTGTTTAGTCTCACATATGATCTAAGTGCAATAAAGGGATAAATGAATAAATAAATGAATACTCACTTACTGAGTGAATCTTAGAGTGATACATTGCCCTCACCAAGTACTTTAAGAGCAATAAATTGCCATCTTAGATGTCTAGTTGCAGCGGCAATGCACAAATGTAACAAATGTTTTTTTGGAACTGTGTTTTTATTAGTTTGTTCAAACGACAACATCAACATTACAAGAAAGTAGACAACTAGAGAACCAAATACCCTCCCCCTCCCCATCCGCTTACATCCACCTTATTCATCCCGATATATTCCGCCCTGCGTCCGTCAGACTCCGTTTGATCAGCACAGTTCCATCATCCATCTCCATATATAAGATTAAGGCCTCCCCCCGTAGCAGCCTGCCCCGCAACCCTGCCACTGGCTACCCAGCACTATGAGGTACAAAGTGTTGCAGACCTGGCTGTCACGTCGCCTGGAGTGTCAAAGGTATCTTGTGTCTCCACCCCATTCGCCAGCTCTGTTTCTCTGGAAGTATAGCTCCAAAAGAGTACCCAGTAGTCCTTGGGTCTGCTAGTCAAGGGAATCGTTAAATTGTACAGCGTCTCCCTACGTTCACAACTCTGCATAAGATTTAACCAATGTTGATATGTGGGAGCCCTGGCAGCCACCCAGGTACGTGCCACCAGAGAACTGGCCACTACTGACGCCATGCCTATCAGCCTCTTCTCACTCCGGGATTCTGATTCGACCAATGCTAGCAACCAAATTTCAGGAGAAGCCGGCATGGGCTCGTCTACCATCTCAGACACTGCCTCCACGATACCCTCCCACATAGGATGCACCTGTGGACATAGCCAGGCGACATGAAAGAAGTCAGCTGTCTTTTGGCATCTCCTGCAATTAGGGGATTTAAGTGGGAACAACTTATGGAGACTGAGGGGCGACTAGTAAAGTTGACGCAAAAATGTCAAATGGATCAGGCGGAACCTATTGTTATTAGATATTAATTTAGTCTGTGCACAAGCATGGTTCCATTGCTCATCTGTCAGTGTGTACCACAGGCATCCCTCCCACCGAGCCTTACTTCGATCTAAATCTGGAGGTTTAAGTTTACGGGCCATTCCATATAAAATCGAAATTAACCTTTTAGTAGGGTTGGATTGGCGACGTATTCCAACAGTGGGGAGTTGGGGGTTGCACGTGGGAAGTCTGGCCATTTAGTCTTCATCGCCTTCCGCAGACAAAAATAAAGAAGCTGCATAAGAGGATTCCATTCCCCCTTACTCTTGAGATCCTCCCATGAGATGAGCATACCCTCAGGGGCGCTATCACCCAATGTGTGTACCTGCAACTTGGTGAAGTGTTGTATAAAGATCGGCTCGTGAGTACGAGGTAAGCCCCTGGCTCGATATAAGGACATGGCGGGGGAGTACCAGTGTCCCTGTCCCATCCACTTTGCAAGACAGTCCCAAGACCTTAGTGTAACTTCCAACGGCTGCACTTCAGATCTTGCGTGACGGTCTTGTGTGGCCCACAACAGCCCCCTGAGATCGTCTGGGTTGGTGATTGCCCTCTCCAAGCTTGTGTGGGGGAGGTCCTCTAAGGGGGACCACCACCAGACCGTGTAATGAGCCTGGGCCACTAAATAATACAAAAAGAGGTCAGGAACGTCCATTCCCCCTTGAGAGCTCGGGCGACATAACGTATCTAATAAAACGCGCACCTGCTTACCAGCCCATATCAGCCTATTCATCATGCTCCTCAAGCGGTTCCAGAAAGTAATAGGGAGCCATATTGGAACGTTATTAAAGACATACAGCAATTTAGGTAATATCACCATCTTAGATAATGATATGCGGGCTGCCTGAGAGATTGGACGCCGCCCCCAAGTGTCCACCCTGTGTTCCAAATATTGTAATGCCGCCAAATAGTTATCTTCGTACAGCCTAACGGGGGACGTGGACACCAGAATGCCCAGGTAATGGATGCCTTGCCGGCACCAAGCAAAAGATTCACCAATGTCATCCGGGGAGACTCCAGCAGTAAGGGGGAGTACCTTCAATTTTGACCAATTGATACATAAACCTGATAAGTTCCCGAATTCCGTGATCTCTTCCACCACTGGGTACAGGTTATCTTGTGGGTGCTTGACGTATACCAACATGTCGTCAGCGTATAAAGGGACAACGGACTTGTGCTTACCAAGTGTCACCCTCCTCTGTGCATGATACTCCCTCAGCGTGCACGCGACTGGCTCTATCGCCAGGGCAAACAGGATCGGGGAGAATGGACAGCCCTGTCTAGTGCACCGGGTTGGATAGATTGGGCAGGATTGCCTACAATTGGTATACACCAGGGCCCGAGGGGCCGTATATAACATCCGCACCCAACACAAATACAAGGTACCCAGACCAGTAAGTCGGAGGACTTCAAACAGAAAAGGCCACTTGACCGAATCGAAGGCTGTGATGCTGGAAATGCATCAGAGGGACAGGGCCTCCATATCCTTGTCCTCTACTGCTTTTTATCATGTGTTCTGTTGCATTTTCCGTGCAGGAGTTCATGTGGGACTCCTGGCGGTGCAGCTCTCTCTTTTGGTTTGGTGTACAGACCCATGGGATACCCTTGTGGCACCCATGGGTGGGGGTAAGACCCTGTGCCCCTAGTGTATGTTTTTGGGCACCTGCGTGTGACCCATAGAGGAGGGTATAGGCTGGTGGCAGCTCCATGCTGAATTTGACAGGTGCTCTGAGTATCCTCCATTTTGGGATACCCAGGCCCTGCCATTGGAATCGGTTGATTCCTGATAGGAAACAAGATGGCCCAGGTGGCCTCTTGCTTTCTATTGCCCGTTACCTTGTTTTCCCAAATTCCTGGGAAGCCCTGCCTCTGTCTCTTCCCCCTGACTGGCTGTTGGGTGGAAGTGCCATATATGTTGTTGTTGTGAAGTCCAGGCCAGAATGGCTGGAGCCTTCCCAGTGATTGTATGTTGTGGGTACGCCCTGTGGGTGGGACCTGGGTGAATGGAGTGTGTGACGAATATGCATTCTGTGTTGTGGATGTCTAGTATCTGGTGTTTGACACAATGACAGAGCCAGCCCTGCACGAAACTGGTATGAATGCAGTGTGGAGTGTTGAATAGCTGGGTACTTGTCCCAATACACAACTTGTTGTGAGTGTCTGGAGTGAAGTGAATGGCCTGAATGCACTATGCAACTGATTGGCTGCCTGCCTGCATGAATGCCCTTCTGACCGATTGGTTGCCTGAGTGTGACCCAGCAGAATGAATTGGAGATCAACTAGTATATCTGGGGGCCTCTCACTGCTAGAATCGTGTTCAGAAGCTGAAGTCCAAACTACGAAGAGTAACTGGAGTGAAACTGAAGCTTGACCTTGAAGCCCTGCTGGAAGAGAAGAATTGCTGTTGCCATTCTTCATCAATCTGAAAGCTGGTGTGTCTCCAAGGACTGACCCAGAGAGGACCTGGTAAGCGCCCTCTTCCCAAGCTATGAGGGACCATCGTGCACCAGCTGATCTTTGCCAAAGCTCCCTGGTAGACAGACCTATGACAGCATGCTGACCGGAGACTGGGACTGCCGGGGAATCCCAAAGAGAATCGTTTAGACTGTTGTCAGCCACCGTCGCCGACCGCCGTCGCCGACCGGAGCCACTGTGCTCCCGTTGCCTAAGAACTTCATTTGATCCAAGGACGCTCTCGCCTGCACCGCCACCCGCCTTATCCCGCCGGAGAAGGCCAGGCTGTCGAGGCGCCGAGGAGCATCTGCCGCTGGGTTTCCTGCCACCCAAAGACCACAGAGATGCCGACGACTCGACGCCCTTGCTGGGCCACAGTTCTTCAAACTCTTTGCGGTCCAGAACGATCGACATCGAGGTGCCCCGCACGCCTCTTCCTTGCAGGACGTCTACGCTTCCCCGTCAACGAGCACCGCTAGGAACGAAGCTGCCACTTCACCGCCATAGTTCACAGTGTTCATCGCCGGACGAGGAACTCTACAGCACCAGGTACTTTGGGGTTGCTGAACTATTGGAAAGATTCTTATGAACAATATAGGGACTGGGCTTGTGATATATCTTTATTTTACAGGTTTCCCAGGTGGGGGGGATCTCCACACAGAACTGTGTCTAGGTAAACAGGGCCAGTATTCTGCCTATTGTTCTAACCAACTGCTTTCCTCTTATATCTATTGTTGGTTTCCTTTACAAACTGATTTGTGTGACATTTAACCGTACAGTTGATGCACTTTACTGAGATCTAATAGTGGTACCACATAAAACTGTACATTTGCCATTGTAGATAACCGAGTACAAAGTGAGTTATCGTGATATTGTACATAACCTTGAACATTAATTATATAATGACTGTGTTTTAACTAATACAGTGTGTGGACATTCCTTTGTGGGGGTTTGAGGACTATACTGTACTTAAGAACCAGCCTGCATCACCTCCTGAAAAGCTAGGCCTTGATTGCTCGACCACGTACCAATAATAGAGAATCTTGGCTGGGGTCCTCTGTGCCTCCCCTCTACCATATAGAGAGCAGAAGTACAGACACCCCCTCCAGTCTTTACAAAGGCCTTCTCTGCGTCCAAAGCGGCCACCGCGATTGGGACCTCCGGATTCACATTATGCATCATGGTGAACAGTCTCCGCAGGTTATTTTGAGTTGAACAACCAGGAACGAAGCCAGCCTGCTCAGGAAGGACCAGGGCTGGCATATGGGGTAAAAGCCTATCGGCCAGAAGTTTAGCGATAATTTTATTGTCAATGTTCACCAACGACAGGGGTCTGTACGATGCACACAGCCTCGGGTCTTTACCAGGTTTAAGCAAGACGGTCATGAGGGCAGTGCTAGTGGACTCGGGGAGCACACCCGCTGCATTAGCTGCCTCAAACATCCTATGCAGGTGAGGAATAAGTAAGGTTGGAAAGGCTTTATATAGTTCAACAGTAATGCCATCTATTCCCGGGGCCTTGCCATTAGGGAGGGAGTGGATGGCCTCAAGGAAATCCTCGTCTGTAGGTGGAGTATTTAACTGCGCTCCTTTTTCTGGTTCTAACCACCCCAATGCCACTCGAAGTAACGCCCAATTTCATCGTGTCCCGCCGAACTCTGGGCTGCATAGAGATTCTCGTTATATTGACGGAATGTATCATTTATTACCTCAGTGTCTCTGGTGTACACCCCCGCCGATGTTTCCACTTCCAGTATAGGTTCTAAATGCTTTTCTTGTGTAATAGCCCATGCTAGGGTCCTACTTGGCCGATCTCCCTCTGTATATTTTGCGGCCACGACCGGGTCGCCTATGAACCTATCCTCACTACCCATTAGCATACGGATCTCATGTTTCTTAGCTTCCAGGCTTTCTTGGACATCAGAGGCATCCTGAGCTGTCAGGCGAGTCTCCATATCCTTTAAGACTTTCTCTTTAGCTGCCAAGGCTCTGCGAATACTCCTTAGAAACCCCCCCCCCCTTCCTGAGAGATACACCACCCTTGGATCCGGAACGGAGTCCACATTTATTAAGAAAAATTCAGAGATAGCTTGGCAGATATCTTCTCGGAATGCTACATCCTCCAGCGCTCGGGCTCGAAATCTCCAGCGACGGTGCTTAGGAGGGGCAGTGGGACCTGTAAATTGTACCAAGACTGGTGAGTGGTTAGAAAGCGTTTGGGGCAGTATCTGAGCCTTAATGGCAACCCTAGCTAGTTCTGGGGACATTTGGATGTAATCAATCCTAGTGGAACTCCCATGCACAGCTGAATGGAATGTGTATTCACGACTGTCCGGGTGAAGGGAACGCCATATATCAACCAGGGGGAAGTCTGCTGCAATAGAGTGCCACTTATGGGCTGCACGCAAATGTGTAGTTTGTATGGAGGAGGACCTGTCAAGCGACAGTGACAATGCTATATTGAAATCCCCAGCCCATACCACCTCGTACCCGGGGAAAGTGTGTAGATACTCGGAGCATGTCTGGAAGAATTCAGGGCAGTCATAGTTGGGGGCATAGATGTTTAAGAAAAGGACAGACCACCCCGCAATTTCACCTGCTACCAGACTAAATCGCCCCTCTTCATCTGAAAGGAAGTTATGTTGTTTAAATTCCAATGACCTATGAATATATATCGCAACTCCCCAGGAGGGAGTGGTAAAAGATGAGCCATACCTGTGAATTCCCCACCAAGCCAAACTAGGGAGTTTGTGTTCCTTCCCCAAATGGGTTTCCTGGAGAAAAAGGATGCTTGCATTGTGATTCCTGGCATAGTTCGAAATGAGGCGCGACTTTTTCCCATTGTTGAACCCTCAAATGTTCCAGTTAAGCAACGTGATATCCCTACTAGGCAAAGGTTCCGTCCCCTTAGGGGGCGTCAAGTTGTGGCTGGGACCCGGACAATGATAGCACGAGAGGCCTTCAGCGGAGTAGAGGCTAGGTGACATGGTCGACACCTAAAGAAATACGGAGTGAGCCAGGTGTTTAAACTTCTATAAACGGGTACCCCACCCATGTCCCCCCATGTAAACCTGTAAAACAACTTGTGAGGAACCATTAACCCCCCTCTCCGGCCCCCTCCCACGCCAGAAACACCAACCTACCGGCCATAGACACCCACCCCCCACCCTGAACACAACTAACAACATCCCTAATCAAAATTACTTTGCCGCTGGGCGTGGGGGGAGCCGGCTGCTGTGTGCATCCTGGTGATGGAGGCGCGTACCACGTATGTCAACAAGGATTGAGCTACCGAGACCCCTGGGTAAGCTAATATTCACCACCACAGTCACTAGATGAAGCTCAGGATGGACCACAAAGTAAGTCTCTACGAAGCGCCCAACCCACACCCTCCCCGGCTATCACCGGATGCTCTCCGAGGAGAGGCGCCTGTATCTGGAAGTTCAGAGGCAAATAGTTCAGCCGCCTCAGGAGACGTAAAAAAAAAAAACAAAAAAAAAACAAAGCTATTTCCTTCATACAGCACTCTGAGCTTTGCAAGGCACATCATAGAATAATGAATATTCTTCTTCTTTAGAATGTTCTTGGCCGCCTGGAAGGGCTTCCTCTGGTCTTGGACTTGTTGGCTAAAGTCCGGAAACAACTTGATCGTTGCCCAGCCCCATCGCACAGTTTTCTTCTCCTGCTCCGCCCGAAGGAGGACGTCACGGTCCCGGTAGTTAAAAATGCAAGTGATTAAGGCTCTCTCAGGGGCCCCAGGAGGCAGTTTAGCTACCAATGAACGATGAGCTCGTTCCACCATAAACAAGGGTGACAAGGGAGGATCATCTAGGACGTCCCTGAGCAACTTCTCCACAAACTGTTCCATGTTTTCGATTGGTGTGGATTCCGCCACCCCGGTGATCCATATAGTTTCTTGTCGACCTCCCTTCGAGGTCAACATTTTTCGCCACCACCTTCTTGATAGTTTGTTGTAGTGACCAACCTCTCGCTGAAGATCTGCGATTTTGTCCTCCCCGTCGCCGATACAGTGCTCCGCCTCCGACATTCTACCATATAATTTATCAATCTGAACCGTGGATACATGAACTTTACACGTTAGGGCATCAATCTTGGCTCCCACGTTATCTGTACTGCTCTTCAGCGCTAACAGTGTCTGATTAAGCGTTGTGATAGCCTACTGGGACGGACCTGGTTCGGATTCTGGAGGTGTTATGTCGCGATCCATTCTGGCAAATTGATCTAGCTTTGATTGCTTTTTCTGGTTACCCATTACCCCACTAATGAGTTTATGTGTGGAGCGAGGGGGGAAAAGCTCTCCAGCAGAGAGGGCCAGAAGAGAGTGATGTCACATCTGAAGCAGGTCCAATACTACAGTCCATATACTAACCACCTCACACATGGGTCTCAACATTAGCGTGGGCCCAGGACCGGGGAGTGCAGCAGTTACCACACAGGGTGTACTAAAAGTTTAGTGGAAGTCATACATTACCCTCTTCATGCCTAAGATTTCCCCCAAGTTGGTGGGGGGGCAGGTACCTGTCCGTTATGAGGTTAAGCTGGTCTGCCGCCTGTTGACCTCACTTCCCACAGAGCCAGCACCCCGGAATGTCACTAGACTTGCTGGTTGGTAATGCCGGGGTCACCCACCCTGACCACAACATCACCCCACCCCCAGTGCCGGCGTGGATGTCCGGGCCGCTCAGGCAGTTGGGTATGTCCACAGTTCTGGGTTGAGGTCCGTGTGGTGGCGACCACACAGTTAGGTGAAATTGCGCTGGTGAGATCCTGACAGAGAAGGGGAGTCAACCCCCACAGGGCCCCGCACGCCCGGCCCATGAAAATGAGGGGCTCCAACCGGGCACACCGGTTCAACTATGGGCCCCCCTCCCGCCTGCAACAAGGATCGGCACACACAGCAGAGCCGAGTCCGTGGGGGGGAGATGGCAATGTCCTCCGTCCCACCCCCCCCTCTAACTCACCGTGCGAGAGACCGGCTCAAAGCACACCAAAGATCTGGGACCGCACCTCATCCCAAACAGGGCGCGCCGCCGAGTCTTGCTCAGAGCCCATCCACAGTGGGGTCGCCTGCAATCGCTGCGCCGGCCACTCTGCCAGAACTCCACTGAGCCTTCCAATGTAGAGCATAGAATGCAGAGATGGCGGGGCCAGGATCCGAAGACCCCACAGGTACGGCACACAGCCCAGGCTCAGCTCTGCGCTCCGCTCCCCAGCATAGTCCGCCGAAACACAGGGGTCAGTCACCACCAAGCCCATCCCGAAGCTCAACGGCTCCTACGCAGCCAATCCGCACCATCCGCAGCAGACCAACTGCCAGAGGGGGGGATGGGCCGCCCAGCGCACCACAGCCTTGCCGGCCACAATCACCAATTTCTCTGTATCCAAAGCACGCTCAGGGTTCGGGTCGGTATCCTTGTGTGAAGGAGAGGTTCCGCTGCAACCCACTAGGATCCATTCGACTGGTGGCCACGTTTAAAACCAGGTAACAGGGCCGGATGCCTGCGCCTCCATCGGAGCACTTTCAGGCAGCGGCCATCTTATGAGCCGTGCAACAGCGCCCCCCCACACAAATGTAACTAATTAACCTCCTCCAAATTGATCCAATTGCTTGAACTAAGGTGTGTTTAAGTGAGATGCATTGCCCATCCTCAGATCCCATTTGAGTGCAATACCCGGCTCACTCTCAGGAATCATATCATGTGCAAGTTACTGGCTACCTTACTGAGTCCTCCATACAGGGTTGGTGGGCCAAGGGGGGAGGAGTGGGGTAGCAGCGCTCAGACGATAAATGAGAGAAGAGGCAAGGTAGCTGAAAGATAAACAGGTGGGAGGGATTGTAGCAGGGGTCCGTTTGATGAATGGAGCTAGGGTGGTGCACAGACATTCAGGAAGCGGGAACAGCCAGGTTTTGAGGGCTTTCTTAAAAGCCAGGTGATCGTCTATGAGATGGAGGGGGAGAGAGTGCCAGAAGGCGGGTGCAAGGACAGAGAAGCATGCTTCTCCTAGTATGGAGTACCTGAAAGGAGGGAGGGGAGGAACTACCAACTGGAAGGGCTGAAGAGGGAGAGTTAGTAATCTTGAGGATGATCTGCGTGTCATCAGCGTAGTTGTAACAGGTTAGATTGTGGGAGTGGATGAGCGCAGGGAGGGGCGAAAGGTAGAGGTTGAAGAGGAGAGCGGGGAAGGAGGCTACCTGAGGGACTCTGTGGGAGACTGGGTGACGGGCAGAGGAGAAAGGATAGAGAACAGCCATTTTGAAGTGGTCAGAGAGGAAAGAGGAGATCCATCTAAGAGCAGAGTCCCTGATGCCTAGGTTGAAGAGTCTGTTTGTGAGCATGGAGTGGTTGATTGTGTCGAAGGCTGATGAGGTCACAGAGGATGAGTGAGGCGCAGCCCTCAGAGTCTGCTGTTCTTTTCAGGTCGTCCCAGATTGAGACCAGGGAGGATTCAGTTCCATGGAGGGGTCTGAAGCCTGACTAGGCAGGGTCAAGAAGGCAGTGGGATTCTGTGAATAGGCTGTGCAATGTATCAGTTTGGCTATGAAACTATTATTAAAAATGGAGTGGTAATTGGAGGAACAAGCTGGTCAAAAAGAGGGCTTTTTTTAGTAGCAGTTTGACGTGAGAGGTTTTGAATGCTGCTGGGAAGATCCCAACTGTTAGTAAGTCATTGATAATACATCTGGCAAGGGTGCCTGCGCAGGTGGAGGAGAGAATGTTTTTGAGGAGGTCCGGTGGGCAAGAGTCTCCTGGGGCTCCTGAGGGGCAGCTATTAGAGAGAAGCCTTAAGAACTCAGGGTGGGAGATTACCAAGAAGGAGCTAGAGAGGGTGCATGTTGGGGGCAGGGGTAATTGGGCAGTCAGGAGCGGGGAAGAGGGTGATAGTTAAGCGATGATGGCAAGTTCATTTTAACAACTATGTTGAAGTTGTGGCGAGACAATAGGCCTCATTACGAGGTTGGAGGCAGCCATGGAGCTATTAGCTCCATGGCTGCCTCCAAAACCCTTCCGACTCCGCCCTGGTGAATGGAGCAATTACCGGTCCATTCCGAGGTCTGAGGGACCGGTAATTCCCCATTCACCAGGGCCATTCCCCATTCCCATTTGAGCCCCCATAGGGCTCAATGGGAATGGAGAAGGCGCTAATAACGGTACCGCAAATTGCAGTACCGTTATTAGCTCTAGAGTCCCTTTGCGGGTCCCGTCCTTAACGCCTGCAAAAACCAGGCGTTAAGGAAGGACCCGCAAAGGGAACTCGTAGTAGGGAGGTAAGGGATTACCGGTACTGGTGCCCTTACCGGTGCCGGTAATCCCTTACCTCCCACCTCGTAATGAGGCCCAATGTGTTGCACAGTGCTTGGGATACAGGGCACAGAGAGGAGGAGGAGCAGAGGGGGGTCTTGAACTCAGTGATAAACATGTTGAGTTCTTTGCAGGGGTTGGTTGCATTGGCGATGCAAGAGCAGTAGAAGGCATGTTTGGCTTTTCTGATTTCTAATCTGTAGGCTCTTGTCTATCTAGCAAGGGAGGCTTGTTTTGGGCAGAAGGGTTGGTCTGCCAAAGGCATTCCAGGCGATGGTTGAAATATATGGAAGAATAAGACAGTGAGGCAAGTTATCTGGCAGGGGAGTATACCAGGGGGTCTAAGAATCAGATGAAAGGAAGTCCTGGCAGTCAAAACACCAGGTAAGCTGAAGTAAAATCAGCACGTTAACATTGTGGGAAGATACCTGGCAGGGGAGTATACCAGGGGGTCTGATGAATCTACTAAAGGATTCCTGGCAGAGGAGTATACCAGGAAGTACAATAAAAGTCATACAAAGAAACTTACTTACTTTGCAAAACACATAGTAAAACAAGTACAACAGAGATTCTAAGAAAACAAGCAAGTTGAAGTTGGGAAATTGAACAAAGACCCTTTTCCTGTTGATGTAGCCCATAATGCCATTTTGTATGTCGTTGTCAATCCTATTTCTTTTATAATCTGTATGTTTTCATGGGATTTGCAACGGGAACAAGCTGAGTTAAGCTGGTTGTGACGTCCCACATCCGCTGAATTTCAATGACTTTGTTGCATTAAATCTGCACAACATAACTGCACCTTAACTAAGATTTTTTCAGTGAATTTCAAGGGTTTTGCGATACCATAGTTTTTTTTACGGGCCACTAGCCAAGGCCTTCGCCCATGACCATTGGCCCCGGCATTCAGCCGTGGTCCCTTTACATGTTACCCCAATAGCTTTCTCCCCGTCTCACCTTTGGCCATGGCCAGGGCCCACAACCTTCAGCTGTGTCCACTGTACATATGGCTCCAATAGGTTTCTTAAACTGGCCCACTCGCCAAGGCCTTTGGCCCTGGCCACACCACTAGATTTCTTTTGTGCACCATGGCCTTTGGCCGTGCCCAGTTTCCATATTGCACCCCTTGAAATGTTGCCCTATTGGGGCTCACTAGCAAGGGCCTCGGCCGTATACACTTTCCATATTGCACCAATCGGTTCCTTAAAGTAACCTAGTACCCATATCCGCTGGTCACACCCATCACCCCCCACCTCACTGTTTTTGTATTACTGATTTTTTTAAACTCTCTTTTGTAAAAGAAAATTACCATTTTACCATTACCGTGGTTATATTAATGTTTATTGGTTTGTAAGAAAAAAAAAACATTCAGCTATCTACATACAACCTTCTTCATGTTCAATCAAATGTCAACAATTCATGATAAAATATATACACACTTGAATTTTATGATTTGCTTTCCAAACCAATTAACCTTCTTCTTTTAAAACATACTCCACAAATGTCATTACTGCTAATACCAAGTTTATTTTTTCCTCCCACCACTCTTTTGCAGTAAGCATCAGTGTTTGTTTCACGCGGCCCTCCAGGTATCTCCTTCTTACCTTTGACATGGCCTTACAGGAAGTTATTAGGTGGAGGAGTGTTTCTACTGTCTCAGTGTTGCCACACTATCTACAGCAGGATGTATTCTCCTCAATCCGTTTCCTTGCTAGTAGCACTTCCCTTTTTGAGGAACGTATTCAGGCGACAACGCATTAGAAGGTCTCTATAATGGGCTGATTGAAACCTTTGTAGGCATCTCAGAGGTTTATTTAAGCCTTTCTGCTTGGTATTCAATATAGGCCTCAGTCTATCCCTACTTCTTGTCTCAATAGTTGCAAACCAGTCTAGAGATTTCAACTGTTTTTTAGCCTTTGTTGGATTAGACAAAAGTAAGTCCCTGGTGATGTTACACCCATTAGTTCTCACATTTATCCATCCAGAATTTCCATCCCTTATCTGGGGCAATCTCATTTGGCTTCATGATGTCAAACAGAGCTGAACTGTCAGGAATAATACTCTTTCGGTATAGGGATATGGTTTTCCACGTTACTATTGACTCCAGGGCTTGTAGCTGCAGCTCATATTGAATGGAGCATACTGGCAGTGAGTTGGGTAGTCTCCGAATCTTCCGCCAGAATAGCCTCTTCAATAATCCCCACACTTTCCATGGTAGGTTCAACAAAGACTGCACCATAGGTAAAAATCTGCACCACCTTCTGCTTGTAAAATGTCATGAGATGCAGAGTTGAATAGACCAGATATCTTCTAGGTAGGGCGGCTCCCTGAGTTACCAGCCTTCCCAACTTCACATTGCACCGTGACCGCTTTCCTCTAAGTTTTTATTTACCACTATGCCCAAATAAGTCATCAGGTCTACCTTCTCCAGCTTTTGGTCCTCCACTTTCCACAAAAAGGTTCCCGTGCATTTGCTGCACGCAGATGACATGGTTAGAATTTTGGATTTTCCCACATTAAATTGCATACCATTCTCTTTCCAATAGAGAACGAAAGCGCTAAGCCCACGTTGGAGTCCAATAGGGTTCAAATCAATGAACACCAAGCCATCTGCGTACAGGATCCAGGGGATGCCGATGGCAATCATTTTCGGCAGGAAAGCTCAAATCTTTCTTTGAGACTCCTTCAGGCAGACATATAGAGGCTAAATAACAGGGAAGCAAGGGTACATCCCTGCTTTAGGCTTTGGTAGGTGTACATTTTCCTCAACAGAGCCCGATCTGCTGAAAATCTCACCTGAATTGATGTGTCTGTGTATAAGGTTCTAATTGCCTCTATAAGGTCGGGGGGACAATTCCAATCTGCGAGCCTGGACCATAGACGTTCTCTGCTGACCCCATCAAAGGCCTGCTCCAGGTCCATGAAGGCCAATTACAAATTGTTCTTTGTCTCCAAGGACCTCAGCTTTAAAAGGTTAAGGACAAACAGATTCAGGGAGGTACCCACTCCCTTTACAAAGCCTGTTTGTCTCTGGTCCAATCGGCCAGACCTTGACGCCCATGCACTCAAGTCTCAATAATACTGATGCAAATAGTTTACCTAATATATCAAGAAGGGTGATCGGACGATAATTTCTGGGGTAGCCTCGATCACCCTTCTTGAAGATTGGCACTATAATAGCCTCTCGCCATGAGGCTGGTATTTGCTTTCTTTTCATGATCTGTCCAAACAATCTAACCACGAAGTCCCCCCAAGTATTCACATTTCCCCTTAGGACATGGTTAGCCAAGCCATCAGGGCCTGCTGCCCTTGAGGAACTTAGTTTAACGATCATTGCTCTTGTATCTTCTACCTCCAATACAAATGACCATGTGTTTATCTCCCCCTGGTCGGTACTAGTACCCGTCATTCCTTTTTTCGCAAATAGGGGAGGGTAGTGATCCACCCACCTCTCCTCTGATACTTGGCCAATCATATGTGCTGGTTGAAAGTTGCCCCCATTATTAATGAGCGCCCACAGATTCCTTGTGTTGTTTCTACATACGGCGTTCAGTATTTTCTCCGCACCCGATTGCAGCCTTGCTGCTTTAGTCGCGTGGATCCATTTGCAGTATTTCTGCTTCCGCTTTCTTATCTTGCCATCACTAGAAGCCCTTCGGCTCTTTTTCACTTTTTTAATATCTGATCTAAAGGCTCTTCATGCCAGTACCAGATCATGATTATAGGCATGCATGGCAACCATGTTTGTCTTACCACTTAGATCCCTCTCTTCCATAAATGCTTTGAGAATCCAAGCATATTCCACCTTGCTTGGATTCTCCACTGTGAAATGCTCATAATGGGTGGCAATTCTGGGAACATCACATTTGATTGAGCCTATTTCCCGCCCCACGATACTTCTACTGGGGCCATTAATCGTATACATTTTATATGGTATAACATCCCAGCTCATTTCTAGGAGGTCCTGATCACTTGAGCTCATTTCTACTACCTCAAACTTTTGTACAGTTCCAGAGATGTTTCCTGACACCAAACAATAGTCCAAACAAGCTCTGTAGGCCCCCCCTTCCCATGTGCATCCTCTGGGAATGTACCCTTTTGTTTGTCCATTTAACATTACCAGGTCTCGGGCTCTTGTCTCAGTCATCCATTTTAGGGCTCGTTTCTCCAACAGTGTCTCACTAAATGGCACTCCCTCTCTGTCTAATAGGCATTCAAGTCTCCACATATGATAATTTGGGGATTTTCCATCATTATGAGAGCCTCATCCACAGGTCCCATTATTGCTTTGACAAATTCCTCTTCTGAGCACATGTTCACACTTCAATATACATTCATGAGAAGAATTGACATTTTCTGCTTATGATTTAACTGGCTCAGTTTTAACACCTGGACAAATGGGTTTGGGTTAACTATACTTTCTACCATCAACCCTTTATCAACTCTAATCATAGTCAATAGGTCTGAATGAGGTCTACCCATGCGTCCTTTCCTTGCAGGATTTAGGTACATCTTGTATCCTTCACATGACGGTTTGGTCTTCAGCCAGGTCTCCTGTAGTCATAAAATGTCAAATTGGGCCAGGTTCCAAGCTCCCTTTGAGAAAAGAGTCATAAACCCCCTTGTATAATAGGAGCCAATGCCCAGGACTTTGTCTATACGGTTCCAATGGCTTTATTTTGGACAGGGCTTCCGTCAGCCATGCCCAATTCTTTGACTTTCCCTCCTGATGTGTTGGTAGGCTCCTCTTATTTTTTGTTGAGTTATCAATGGTGAATTCCAATGGGAGGAGGGGTTTCACTCTTAATTACTGTCGATTCTCGGTAGGAGAGGTGTGTTCTCTTCCATCCCTTTTCTTTTTTGTTAGATTTCTGGTATCATTGGTTTCTATTTTTTTTCCCTCTTTGTACTACCGGACTCCACATAGTCACTCAACTCATATCCTAAGGGTAGGAGTTAGTCCCTGGCTTCCATTATGGCTTCTTTGACCAATGGCGACTCAAGATGGAGTATTAACCAGTCCATTCTGCTCTCGTTTAGAAAATGGACAACCCGGATGTCCTCTGTTGTGATACATCTCCTCTTTGGTATATGTTGTAAAAGTCTCATCACGTTTCTGCGATTCAGTATTAGACTATCAGATCCTGGGAGTAATCGCTCAAGTTAAAACTCTGCTATGTTGATGTCTGGCTTGGAAGTCCTCTTTTTTATTATACGACTCTTTCGGAGCAGTTTGGCTATTCTCAGCGATTTTTGTCGCTTTGGTTTTAGCGACTTCCATTGGACAGGGTTCCTCCTGTCTGGCCAAACTCAGAGAAATTCTTTTGTTCCAATGTTTTGAAAGAGGTAAGAGTTTCCACTTGATCCATTAATTTTTCCTTCGCAAGATGTGTGGTCAGGGGCTGGGAGGGAGGGTCTATCGTAAAACGATTTATGTGGTGCACAATTTTCACCCATTCTGAACAGCTTGGATTGTTCCCTTCCTCATCCTCCTCTTCCCTTGCCATTGTTTCCATCAGGTCACTGAGGCATGTTTCTGAAATAGATTCTTTCTCATCATTCTCTATTCGCCATTTACTGGAGCCAGTGTCTTCATTATTTTTTTTCCTGGGGCACCATTTATTCTCTTCTAGGGCGTTTCGATGTTTGGGCCGAGTCCGGTGGTGGAGGAGTTCTTATATTCCTCATAAAGGCCCTTGATCCATTGGACTTTCAATTCTTCCCATTGTTTATGTTTTGGGATTTTTTGCCATTTTGTCCGTTTGTCCATGGTTCGAAACTTACCCACCGGGTCCTCCATGAGCTTTTTTTTACTTGAACATCGAAAAGATTTTTGCTTCTTTGGCTGCAACCTGAACTCCCCCGGTTGTACTGGACCCTGCAGCATCTTGCTGATCTGAACTTGAATCAAGCATTATTTGGATTGTTGGATTTATCACCTCCAATGAGTTTCTCCCCCCGAGTTCTACTTTTCCTTGCCGGCTCTTGGTTCTGACTCAGTAGTGGTTCTTTCCTAGACTGTTTTGTAGGGGGATTACTTCCCGCTTTTCTGCTTTTTTTAAAGCGCTCACACAGCCCAGGGGCATTGAGGTGCAGTTACAAGAATGAATATGTCTTAGTTACATATTTATAACACGCTTAATACCCAGAGGTTTCTAAGCACGGACCCGGGGATCTAACCTGTTGCTTCGTGTCGTCTTGTTTCCAAGGCGAGCACGTTGTCACTGAGCGATCCTCCCGGGCTACACTTATCCTTTCCAGGTGTACATCCTCCTTTTGCTCCACTCTCATTGCTTGATCTATTTTCCACTGGCCACGCATCCATTTACAGTCTTCTAATATGGCTTCCATTAGTAGAGATTTATCAGTAGCCTCTCTTCTTGCGAGGTCACAGTCTGTTTTGACACTTAACCATCGCTTCACCTTCTTTGTCTAACCTATCTTGGACTTTGTTTGCAAAGCCTTCCAAATAGATCATTTTGGTGTGAGCCATTGCTATTAATGTGGCCTGGTCTTGCAATGAGTTATTAAGCGCCTCATAGAGCTTAGTAAATGGGGCGTTTGAGATAGCGAGTGCTGCCATCACTGTTTGTTGCAGTAGAGTCATCGCCTCTCTCTATGGATTCCATTCCATATTATGGGTTCCTCCCTCAAAACGTAGCCCCTCGGGGAGGAGGACATGCTGCAACTTGTCGAGATTGTTCCGCTTTCAAGCATCCCTCTGTCCAGTAACATTTCCACTCATATGGTGGCCTGGTCTGATTAATGTTATTGAAGTTGCCGGGATTTCCTTCCCATCATTTCTCTTTCTGGAGTTGGAGGCCGTTTCACTCAGCTCCCTCAACAATGCTAAACTTGCTTGGAGTACCGGGGGCTGGTTCTCCACTCAGGACTGTCCCACATTGGGGGTCGCATTGTTCAACACTGCCAATCGGTCATTTATACTAGATATGCTCCTGCATTTCTGCCGAGTGATTTGCGGTTATATCCAATAGATCCTTTGAGAGAATTGCGCTGCTAGCTCTGAGCTTTTAAAATCTTTGGCTTTAGGGGAACTGAATAAGTGTTTCTCCGGGCTCATGATCGATGGTCATTCGGTGATTGACTGCTTTTCACCCATTCCACCTCCTGAAACCTTCTGCCGTCCCCCGCATCATTGCCATTTTCATTTATTCTGCGTTTCCCCTGATCCGCAGATTCATATTCCTCCACATTCAGGCTCTGGTTTATGTCCCCCAATATTGTAACATTTCCTCCACCCTCACCCCCTCCTTTTGACTTTTCTCATTGACTACAGCCACTGGAGAGATGTTTTTTAGGTGGCCATGTGGGAGATTAACCTCAGGATCCCTCTTTTTCTCACCCGTCAGGGGGCCCACTTGCAGCAATGTAGGTAACGCTTTATCAGAGGCAGTCAGAGTATCGCCATCGTGAAGTGTCAGATGATTTGATTCCCCCTCTCTTTCCTGGAGGGGGGAGAGCTGGACATATTACCCACTGCCCCACTTTTCACCAGTCTTCCCGACAGACTGTTTAGCAAACCCCCTGGGCTTTCCTCCTGTAAGCTCATTTATGCCTCGTGGGTAGTCAGCAATGCTTGTTCTATTGTCCGGGTTTATTAATGCCACTGTGTTATGCTCTAGCTCAGTTGGAGCTTGGAGTCTTACCTACTGCTGTGTTCTGGCTCCAGCCGTCCCTTGCATGGTTGCCGAGGTCTTGCGCTGTCGCCGGTCTCGCGGACTAGCAGTGTCTCAGCCATGCCTCTGGACTGCCAAGGAACACCAAGAAACACTCCTGCCTCACACCGCATTGCTCTGCGAGGGGCACATGCTTTGTAGGCAGCTCCTCCTCTTTTCCACCAGCAGGGAAAAAAGACTGTAGATAAAAGATACTGCTGTCCAAGACACCAAGAAACACTCCTGCCTCGCTGCGCGAGGGGCACATGTTTTGTAGGCAGTGCATCCTCTTTTCCACCAGCAGGGAAAAAAAGACTGTAGATTACAGATATAGCTGTCCAAGACACTAATAAACACTCCTGCCTCGCTCCGTGAGAGGCACAGGTTTTGTAGGCATCTCCTCTTTTCCACCAGCAGGGGGAAAAAAAAGAGTGTAGATTACAGATACTGCTGTCCAAACACCAAGAAACACTCCATCCTCACTGGTTATATTAGCAATGTACTACAAATAAGCCTGGTTATCCATAAAATGCCAGCAAATAACTATGGTTACTTTTGTGTGACACTTACCTTCCTGATCCAGTTTTCTACTAGAACAGCTGTTCTGCCCAGTATAACCCCGGCTATGCAAAAACATTTGAGCTCTGAACTCTATCCCCAGCACCCCAACGCCACCTCAATTCCCCAATGTATCATAGTGTCCTCTTTGCCCATCCCCACCTCTAGCTTGATGCCATCTCATCCTTTTTCCTCCAAAATTGAACTTTTTGAACTTTCATTTGTGGTTTACCCTGGTTGTACCAGTTATAACCCTGGTTATCTCTCACATTGAACAAAAACAAAATATGGCAGATTTTTCATTTCTGAAAAGCCTCTCTGCTGCAAAGCACCATGGGAAATATAGCTATAATTTTGTGGCACCTATTCTCCATCAAATATTTTAACAACTACTAGATGGAAAAACCCCAGTCCCCTCCTAGAAATCGAGTCAACGTTTTGTGCCGAAGTTGTTTCATACCTGGTCCAATTCAGATGATTGGTTTTTGCGCTGCGCTGCACAGAAATATGGCCAAAAAAAGCTTTTTTTGCTTCCTTAATAACTTTTAATTTTCAAATTAATCTTTACCGGAATGTACAGTCTGGGCAGGCCCGTGACAAACGTTTTGTTTGCAAAATATCAGCCAATCCGTCATGTAAGTCAAAAGTTATTAGCATTTACATTTTCGGGTTTCCTGGGGAACTTGATACTCGACTTAACTATAGTGCGGCGACCACTACACTATAATATATATATACATATATATGTATACTAAAACATTCCATCGTGGTTATGTTTTGAAAAAAATACGGGCCCCCATCAGATCCCCGACTCATGTGTTTTTTGCTAAGAGGGAAGGATAACGTCAAAGAACTCAGGAATGTAGCCAATCTCGTGGAAGGGTCATCGTTATATTTCAGGTTGCCTAACCTTTCTCTTGGCGGTGGACCGGGGAATGAGGGTTGGTCACACAGTGGTCCCAACTCTGGCCTAGTGGCAATGGCCAAGCGGGAGGAAGGAATTTTATTCTTTTCCGTCTGCATTATTGTTACTCCCTCTTACTTGGATTACCTGCCACTTATGTTGCCCCTCTGCAATCTATCTTTAATTCCTCTATTCGTCTTCTCTCCCCTCCCCTCGTGAATCCAACACTGATCCCCTTCATGCGTTACACTGGCTTTCCTTCGACTCCGGTCTTAAATTCAATTTTTTATGTCTTGTTTTTAAATCTCTTTATGCTGCAGATCCCCCCCATTTATCATTGCTGGTTTCCTGGTACCACCCTGGTACCACCCTACCCGGTCTTTGCAATCTTGCTGTCTTGCCCTCATGCCCCTTGTGCCCAGTCGAATTTCCATTAATTTCCCCTCCTGGCACCTAAGCTTTGGAACTCCCTCTCTCGCTCTATTCATTCGATTACTTCCTTCTCTCTTTTTCGTATTTGGCTTAAATCTCATTTTCTTTCTTATGCATAATGGTTTAGTTTAGTTTATTATTTGATAATGCGCTCCAAACCCAGGGGTAGCCGGGTGCAGCAGTCACAAGAATACTTAAGCTTAGGTTACATTACATACAGAGGATACCAACAAAAGATGCATTACATGTGTTATTAACATATTTACAATACATATATACAAAAGATGCAAGACGTGGGTACCTCACATCACACGGGGCAATGAGATAGTCTATAGTCTATAGACCGGGTAATTATATGCAATGATCCGGGTCTAGAGCAGGTGATCAGTTTGTTGGTCGTCCTTGGTCCACAGCCAGCTTTTCACATTACATCTAAATGTAGAGTAGGGTAGGTTAGCTCTCAATGCGATCGGGAGTGCATTCCAGGCGCGGGCAGCTCTGACAGGGAAGCTTGCTCAGCCTGCTTTTGTTAGTCTGAATCTGGGAGTTTCAAGTAGGAGGTGGCTAGAAGCTCTAGTGTGGTGGCTAGAGGATTTTCTGGTCAGTCTAGCCGTGATGTATGGGGGCGCAGTATTGTTCAGTCCTTTATGGGTGAGAGAAAGCGTCTTGAGGAGAACTCGGTCACTAATTTCTAACCAGTGATAGTCTTTCCTGATGTTGGATATGTGCGCTCTGCGGGGTATGTCCAAGGCTGCTCTAAGAGCATTATTCTGCAGTATTTGCATTTTGTTTATGACAGTTTTACTGGCGCCCGCATGAAGGGCGTTTCAGTAGTCCAATTTAGACATTACTAGGGCGTTGGCTAGTGTGATACAGTTGGTTTTGGAAAGGTAGGGTCTGCAGGCTCTGATTAATTTACAGGTGTAGGCTGTAGAGGACGCCAAAGAGTTGACTTGTTTTTTGAGAGATAATGTGGATTCGAGGTAGTGTTTTTACCTCCGTTGCCACTTTAATTATATTGCCATCTATGTTGAAGGCAAGATAATTAGGGCTAAGTTTTTTGAGGTTAAAGTCGGAACTCAGGATCAGTATCTCGTTTTGTCGTCATTCAGGCAGAGGCCGTGGGAGGCCATCCATGCCTGAATGAGGAGGTAAATCTTGTTTACAAGAGCTGTGTCTTCGACAAAATTGCCAGATAGTGGTATAAGGATCTGCGTATCGTCCGCATAATTAGTATAAGTGACCTCCAGTTGTCAAGTTTGTCGAAGAGTGGCTTAGTGAAGATGTTGTACATTGTGGGGGAGACAAATGAACCTTATGGGACGCCACAGGTGATTTGTATTGGGTCCGCTGAAGCTAAGAGGGAGAACACTCATCGTACAGTTGGCTAGGAAGGATTGTACCCAGGCTATAACTTCGCTTGAGAAATAAGCGGCAGACGCTAGGTGGTTGCATAACACTGCATGGTCCACCAGGTCAAAGGCCGCCGACAAGCCAAGGAGGAGGAGCATAGCTGTTTTACCTTTATCCTTCAACTCGTTGATTTGTGTCTTAAGGTCAATTAAGGCCGTTTCAGTACCATGTAGTGGTCTGAATCCAGATTGGCGTGATCCTAGTAGTTGATTTGTCTCCAGATAGTTTTGGATCTGGAGGTAGGCTACTCGGTCTATGATTTTAAGGAGAAATGGGAACGTAGTAATGGGCCTATAATTGGTAGGGATAGCTGGGTCGAGGGTCTGTTTTATAAGGAGAGGCAGTACCCAAGATTCTTTGAGGTTTGTAAGTACAGTGCTGTATCTAAAGGAGGCATTGATTAATTTAGAGATGAAGGGTGCTAAGTCTATAGCTGCATCCTTAATAACTTGAGCTGGGAAGCTGTCACCTTGGCAGTTGGGTGGTTTCAGGGATGATATCACATATTCAGTTTCCAGTATAGATATGTTGGTAAATCTGAATGGTTTGCAGTTGCTTTGTGTAACTGTTCTAGGTGTATTTGTCAACTGGGTGGTATGGGTTCCAGTGGAACTCAAGGACGCTTTCTTCTTAGCAATTTTGGATTGTAGGGTTGCGATTTTATTAGCTAAGGCATTTTGGATGCTGGTGCACCATCGTTTATCCTTGGGGACATTGTCTGTGGGGGCAATCGGGTTTTCCATTTCCCGGAGGATGGTAAAGAGTTCTTTGGAATTTGAGTTAGCTTTACTAATTCTCTCATTGAATGTGTCTTTTTTGGTTTGGATGATTTCCTTCTTGTATTTTTTAGCAAGGTTATCAAGTAGAGTTTTATTCTCAGCTGAGGGTGTATGCCTACACATAGCTTGGAGTTTACGCTGTTGGATTCGCAGTTCTTTGAGGAGAGGGGTGAACCATGAGTTGAGATGAGATTCTCGTTTACTTTTACGTAGTTTAATAGGGGCAATTATGTCCAAGGCTTTGGACATAGTGTTGTTTAATGTCTAGCGTATTAGGGTTAGAGTTAATAGTGCTGGCAGTGAGAGCTGGTAGGAGGACTGGGAGTAGTTTTTCAGCTGTAATTTCTTATTTACTTCTGGTTGGCATAGGTGGTGCTACTTCCGGATTATCTAATTTAGGAGGCTCTATAGTAGATGAGAAGCAGGTGAGGTGGTGGTCAGTCCAGGTTTGTGGTAAAATATTAGAGATGGTAGTAGCACAGTTTCGGTTGGCTATCCAATCTAATGTGCGTCCTTTTATATGTGTCGGGGCTAAAACTTTTTGGGTAAAGCCGTGATCGACTAATATTGATTGGATGGAGTGGGCCTGTTTGTCCCCATCGCCATTGAAACCCAGGTTAAGGTCACCTAGTAATAGGAGCTGGGTGGAATCTTTGATGTTGTTAGTGAGGAGGCTGGATAGATCTTCCTCAAAATTACCTAGTGGGCCTGGTGGTCTGTACAGCAGAAGGACAGTTAGTGTGCTGTTATTAGAGATAGGTATTTTAGCAGAGAGAAGTTGGCAAGATGTAATTGCTGGGTGTGGGGTAAGTCTTACAGCTAACTTGGTTTTGGCAATGATGGCCAGGCCGCCTCCCCTAGAGTTGGGGCGATCAACTCTTAGTATATTGTAGTTGTCTGGTATGGCAATCATGAGTGCAGGACCTGCGGCATCGTGGAGCCAGGTCTCAGTAATGGCGAGAAGATCTAGGTTGTCCATGGCAAGTATGTCGGCAATTTCCGTATTGTGTGCTATGAGGGACCTTGCGTTGATAAGGGCTCCTGATAAGGTAGGGGTTGCGATTTTATCTAGGACGAGTCTAGGATTGGAGAGGTTGGGTCTCTTCTGGTTATGGAGAGAGTCAGTTTGTCTTTTAGGGCGCCTTACTGCAGCTAGAGCAAAAGGGTTAGGGCCGGAAGCAGTTAGAGTTGATATAGAACCTGAAGGTCTAGTTCTTTTGTTTTTGAGGTCATAAAGACGTGGCAGCCTCGCTCTAAGTCGCGTGTTTCTCTCTTGCAGGTTGCAAGGTGTGGATTTAGTATGGGCCATTGTTGTGGTGATAGTTAGAATAGTCCAGAGTAGGGAACAGAGTATGTATGTAAGGCAAGTCTTAATGGAGCACATGTTGGGAGGCAGATAGCAAGGGGCGTCTAAATTGGGCAATTCCAACAGCGACTAGAATGCATACAGCAAGGCACCTAGAATTTGACAATCCCAGCAGTAACTAAAATGCATACAGCAAAGGCATCTAGATTTGGCAATCCCTGCAGCGACTAAAATGCGCACGGCAAAAGCACCTAGATTTGACAATCTCCGCAGCGACTAAAATGCGCACTGCAAAAGCACTTAGATTTGACAATCCCTGCAGCGACTAAAATGCGCACGGCAAAAGCACCTAGATTTGATAATCCCAGCAGCGACTAAAATGCGCACGGCAAAAGCACCAAGATTTGATAATCCCAGCAGCGACTAAAATGCGCACGGCAAAAGCACCAAGATTTGACAATCCCAGCAGCGACTAAAATGCGCACGGCAAAAACACCTAGATTTGACAATCCAGCAGAGTGCACCTAAATTTGACAGTTCCCTCACTGCAGTAGTAAAAACAGTTGAGCAGAATCAAGAATACTTTGAATGTAAATCACTACTGTGACCAAAATCTAGACAGTTTCAAATCATCTAGATACAGTTACTAGGAAGGCATTCTATGGGCAATTGTAAAACAGTCCAACCGTGAGCAAAGTATATGGACTATGCCGTTTTCTGATGTTCCACAGGCAGCTGAGGGAGTGGCAATATGCTCATGTAGATGCGGTTGGCAGAGTAGCACCTATAGTGGGACACAGGCAAATGAGGCTAAATGGGCTGCAGTGTACATGCACATGTATTATGGCAAGGATCGTGCTAATAGCATGTTCATGGGCACGAGCTGACTGAGTAAGGCTGTAGGCAAATGGGAAGTACGCATATGGTTTACAAGCACAGTTTTGATATTGTACACATGCTAGACAAAGGCTATGGGTGCTGCTTAGAACGGGGGCTGGCACTATGTTAATAGTCAGAGAGAGCAAAAGTTCATGGTGCTGGAGATCTTACCCGGTAGCAGCTGTGGAAGAAGGCTGAGGAATGGGTCCTGGTGGGCTGAAATCCGGCATGGAGCTTGGCCATGGGCTCTGCCTTGTTGGGTAGCCTTTGTGGGTGGGCCGGCGTTCGCCTACCGGTGAAAAGTGATTGGGTAAAAGGATTTTTTTTGGCCAATCATGGCAAGACCAGCCTGCAGAGGCTGTGATTCCTGGGCGAAAATTCATGGACGGCCATCTTTGAGTGCTCTCTGTCTCGTGGAGCCTAATGGAGGCAGAGATGTAAATCCTATTTTCTTTAGCATTTGTGTCAAATTCGAAATAACGCTGCCTCAATGCAGCTTGCAGGGAATTATCAGGGCTAAAGCAGGTTTCAAATCTGCTTGTGGCAGAAGACATCCATGAAGGTGGGGCAGCCTGGAAAAAACGGCATTCTGATCCTGGCCTCACCTGGAGTGGAAGTGGCACTGCTCCAGCAGTGTCAGGGGGTCCTGCACCTCCGAAGTGCAGTCGCAGTGAGTAATTACTCTTGAATTGTACCATGTTTACAGCGCTTAGGTGTAAGGCGTTATAAAAATCAAAATAAAATACTAATGCACACGCACAGGCACACACTACGTGCCAAGGCTAGTGAAAGGGTTACGCATTTCCCAAACATCATTGTTTTGAAATATGGCTGCAGTGCCTGGGCTGTGTGATCCACATAACATACCAAGCCAGTGCAGTGATTGGTATTTGGTTTAAACCTCAGAGGCACGTCTCATCTTTGAACATCGCTTGTGCCAAACATGTGTTGTCAAAATACAGGCATAGTGCCACCTGGCCGCTTTTTAATAGACAAAATGGTGGCAGCTTCACGCAGTTTCCATGACCTCAGCCATTGGAGAATTAGACTAGTTAATGTATTAAACGTTCCAAGCTGTAACTGCTTGCTGTTTAGGAATGTTTTCATTCCAAAGAAGTATCTGCTGACCGCCAATGAACCAAAGGCAAACAGGGCTGCTCTTTCGCAACGGGAAACCCCCTTGACTCCCAATACCCGCTTGAGAAATAACTGCGCAATTCATTCTATTTTGTTAGCAATATTCAAGGGCCCCATTTTATTAGGTCATCCTTAGGTCTTCTGTGAGTCGTTTTATTTTCTCAAAGCAGGCATAGAAACCTAACTTTTGTCCGTGAAATGTCCGTGGCACTGCAGCAAAAAAGAGATCAGTAAATGTGCAAACGGAGAGCTTTTTGGGCTCACGTTGTGAAAATGGCTGCGACAGACGGTGGATAAATGAAATAGGAAAATAATACAATTAAAGAAATCCCTACAAAGGGGGGCTGCAGCTAATAACTTTCCATGTGCCCCTTGGTAGCCTAAAGTGAAACCGCCCTAGGAACACCTATTGATTCAGAATTTTTGAAGTCATTGACACCACATTCTTTAAAATGCATTTGCAAAAAAAGGCTGGCTTGGTAAAAGTAACAGCTATGAGGCGGTCACAAAACAGATGCTTTCTCTCGAAAACATTTCAGCTCCGAATGATGTAAACAAAACAGGACCAGGAAGCTAAGCTGCACTGATAAGCCAAGGTGAGCTGATAAAACCGAAACGGTGCATTGGGTTGTGATCGAAAAGAAGTCCAGATCTTTGCATGATTTGTGCACACATCTGCTGCCCTCCGTAGACCGTGCCATGTCTCCCAGCCCTATCTTTTTGCTTGCCATGGACGTGGCAAGTATAAAACCCTTTCCATATTCTACCCATTTACCTATAAAGACCTGCATAGCCTTTTAAACGCATTCAAACATAACAGCAGTCAACTGTAATGAGTACACAAAGCAAAGGATTTAAAATACATCTTTACCAACACCTGATCTGTGCATGCATATCACAGAAATCTGCACAGTTGGGCAACATTACCTCTTTCACTGAGCAGTTTTACTGGATCCTGAACCATTTGTGAGTGTGAGTAAGAGTTGATAGCCAGAGAGTAGGTCATCCGCAGTTGATGGCAGGGTCAGAACGACTGTCATTGTAGAGAACAAATGTAGGTTGCGAAAGGGATGCTGCTAAATGACTCCCCCAACACAGTTGCACAGCTCCCATACATCTGGTGAGGTTTGTGGCCCACTACTTCACCCCCTCACACTATTTCCCCATCCTCCAACATTTAACAAGGGCTTTCTTTGCTAGAGAGGGATCTGATGCAAATGATTTTAGATCACTATAACAAAAATAAATAGCGTCAAGAAGCTCAGCAATGGAGTTCAGCCGCTTAAGACACTGGTTGCGTGAACTGTCTCACTGTAGAGCCGCATGCACCAATCCATCACCAAGTATAGTCTCTGGCCTGGAAAAACCAGATATACTCAAAGCCTGAAGAGGGTAACCAGTGAGTTTGTGTGTGTGGCACTCGTTCATGCCTCAAATGGGAAATCTGATTGAAAAATCAAGAGACGGAGCTTAAATACATGGTCAGTCACAGGTGTGCTTTTGGTCCCAATGATCAGGTTGAAACTTCCAAGTAATGACAGGATAACTTCTAGTTAAGCCCCGCGTTAAGTCATCAAATTCACGTGGCACTCGCAACATACTAACCCACTCTATACTTGTTTTATTAACACAGTCAGTATTAAACGCTGAGTTGGCATGGGTCTATGACAGGCAAGTTGCACACTGTTTTCTGTAGCAGGGGCATTAACCCAGTGGTCTACCTCACCCATTTAACTGGCATATATTACAAGGTTGGGCTGAATGTTTGTGAAAAACAATGACTATACACAGGTACCTTATCAAGTTTCTTTTGCTGTCTTTGGTGAAATTAGTGATTCTAAACTCACATTTGTGTAGGCTTAAATTACTTTGCACTCTGCTAGTTGTAGTCTTACATTCAGGATGTGCAAAAATACAAAGTGCACTTTTTTTGCTGAGGACTATATTTCTGAAAATGTATAAATATATTTGTTAGGTTAATTTATTATGTGAATTGTTTACTTTTCAAGTCAGGCACTGTAGGACCCGTAAGGACTTTCTCTGGTTTGAACGAACAGAGTAAAAATTAAGTTACTGGATTGTATACTGCACTCCACTGTCATTTGCATGTCTTTTTGACAGCATGGCAGGTCTGAAAATGTTGGGGGGCGGACATGGTACCAGGTACTGTGCATGGGTCTGTTTCTTGATGGTTCGTGTTCAGAGCATTTGAGGCATTGTTTCCAGAAGAGACCTTTGGGTGCCTCTATTGTGAGGATGCACTGATCACAACGGTGAAATATAGGTTGCCTTCAGAGGTGTAGCTTTCGAATGTTTGTCTGCTGGCAGGGTGTTCTATTACCATGCAGAGTTAGCATAGTTAGTATGCATATTGAGTTTTAGAATATTTGGGTTTATTAGTACGCATGAAATTAATAAGATACGACTTAATAAATGTAACTGTATAAATGCTGGCTCAAAAATGGACAACTAGGATAGGGTACTCTGCAGTAGCAAGATACTAATTGGAGATTGAAGAACTCCTCTCAAACAAATGAAGGACACGTTCAAAGCATTCAAAGAGTTATCAAAAGCGTTAAGTTTGACGTTTTTGAGTAAGTACACTATCAATTTTTAATCAAAACTAAATCACAATGGTTGATTTTGTGTTTGTTTGCATCCTGGTGGGAGTTAGATGATGGTGACAAGTATACAGAGGTGCGAATAGGATTAATCCATAAAGCAACATTGCCAGAATGTTAGGAAAATCATTCGAGTTTGCCGATTCAATTATTACTATTTAGAATCATGTGTTTACATTTATAGTAACAAAGTAAATAAGAGGGAATGGCCCTAATTTTTAGATTACTTATATCGTTTATTGTATTTTTTAGGTGGTGTAACTCACCCTACTCGTTTAAATGGGAATGATGGAATACCCCATTGTGGACCAGATGAAGGTTGCATTACCAAGTGGACGAATGTGTTGATGTCCAGACAACCAAAACACGTGTAGACAGATATATCTGTGTAACTGATTGTACACCGATAGAACCATCAGAATATTTGGTGGAGGACATTTCACAGTGTAAAAAGGGTATAGTGTTGACCAATTAGTCAAAGAGATAGGTGTGATTTGTATGTCTTTTTAGAAAAGTTAGAATGAATGAATGGTAGGAGTGAATCAGTGTGAGTTGAATTTGGAAGCAAGTGTTTTGCTTACATGTTTTAATAATTTATATTTTTGTATATGAAAATAAAAAGAATTTGAACTCAATGATTGACATTTATTGATATATTTAAAAAGATATATGCATAAAGTTGTGCAATTCCCTATCCTAGTGGTCCATTTTTGTTTATTCCTAGTGTATTGAGCCTGGAGGACCAGGGATTTAGACCAGGCGCCCCTTTTGTTAAGAAATAAATACTGGCTCATCCAAAAAGTTGTGACACCAATGCTTTGACAAACAATCTTGCCACTGAGAGAAAACGGCCACACCAAATGTACACCACCAGACGGTGCACTTAATTTCCTAAACTCCATGCTAATCCATCAGAGATGCACCAACATAACTTTCCCCACTCCTTAAGCATTGCTCTGACAGACACCACAGACAACCACACAATCACCTCAACAACATGTAGTGTACATTAGCCACTTCCACAGACAGCTCACAAAATACTCTCCCACTTCTAAATTAGTGCCCTACCCTACCTCTTGCAGATCCTGAAGCACCTAGAAACCGTGATACTGGAAGAACGTGTGCTATTCAGATTCTTCATTTGTGAACAATTCTGAATGGCCCAAGCAACCTCAGTGATTGGCAGCAGCAGAGGATATTAATGCTGGCTCTGCTGCGGTCCCCCCTCCGCCGCTAAGCAAAAATCTCTGGTGCACTGAATGGCTGGTGAGGCTATATGATTATCACTTTTATTCATATGGTACTGTGTGAGGGTTAATGCAACAATAATGCAATTCTAGGACACAGCATTAGGGCACACTAACAGGAGTAAAAGGCTTTTGTCCCTAAAACCATGAAACCCACTCTCTTGGTATGGTGTATTTGTTCATATAGTGTGAACCTAATTACTTACAAGCACTCCAGTGTGTTCAGTTATGTCAGAGGGAGATCACATTAGATGTCCAGGATCACACCATTTGAAGACAGGATTTTAACCCACTCTGCAATATAAGCACTTGAACACACACCTAACAAGCTTTTTTTGGTAAAAGTATTTTAGGTTTTGAATTTGAAGACCTACAATAATACTGTTGTGTAGAGTTTAGTTGCGGAATGCAGAAATTGGAGCAACCAGACATGTACTTCCCCATAGTAAGACGTTAAGCTAAAAGAATACCACTGTAACATTATTTTTCACATCTTGAAGGAAAAGTCCAAGTCCCAGAATGCAAAATAATACAAGATTGAAACATGTCCTTTTAACAACACTGTACTTTCACCAGTTTCAGACACACACTGAAAGAAGTTGTGTAATAAACTAAGAGATTGTATCAAACTTCCAGCTCCTTGTTATGCACCTTTGTTGCATATGTTGATGTTAAGAACATTTCACTATCTACATAAAGAAAACCTTTTTTGTATGTTAAGCTAATCAACGTCACGGATATAATCAAGTCTTTCAAAGGGGATACCTGTTAACGCACTTAAGCGGAGTTTGAAGTGAACAGGGAACTGGTTCTGTTTCAGCTCATTCAGTTGTAAATGACTCATCCTGCATAAGAAAGGCTCAGTGATAAGAAACTAACTTCAGCAATGTGGCTCTGCTGAACAGAAGACATACATTTGCAGGTCTCAAGGTGCTAGCTTCAGAGCCCCTGCCTTCCCTCTGTGTGTGTCTGTCTCCGCCAGGCCGTGACTGGCAAATGGGCAATGTTTGCTATATAGCTCACGAGAAGGAAAATGCGACAACGAAATACCAACTTATTCCACGCTCAAACTGCAACCCTTGTTCGCTCACATAAGTTTAAGGTCTCTGAAGATATAATCGATATC
The DNA here is from genome assembly GCF_040938575.1 of Ambystoma mexicanum. Lineage (NCBI taxonomy): Eukaryota > Metazoa > Chordata > Amphibia > Caudata > Ambystomatidae > Ambystoma > Ambystoma mexicanum. Next base: position 538,660,553 of record NC_090924.1, on the reverse strand, counting down.
TGTGCCATTTTCTAAGAAAGCCTCCCCATCAATCCTGAAACTAGAGTGACGGAGAAATCTTAAGAAAGACAAAATCATGCATTGTTGAGTGGCCATATTTATTAGCAATATGGTATTAAAATATTGTGTTGTAATTATATATTTTTTAAACTCATAATAACCACAGATGAATACAAAGAAAATGACATGTTCCTTTTATAGTCGAATTGTAAATGGCAATAAAGTGGTCAATTTTGCCCTGACCGCTTAGAGTGTTATGAAAAACAGCAGTATGATTCTGCAACTAGATTTTGGATTTTCCACACCAAATGCTCCCTGTGTCTGTTGCTTCTCCCAGAAAGCACTGCAGCTGAGCTACGCGCTGGGGTTGATGACTTTACTAGTCCATTGCCAGTTTTTATACAATGTAGCCTGTTCTTAAGGGATGGGCTATCAAAGGCCCTTGTTACTTTTGACAGGTTGACCTTTTTGCCTCCTCGGGGCCACCTCATCTTAGTACCTATATTGGGAGCAGTCTGTGTTCTCTCTCGTCTTGGTGTTTTCGAGGCCATTTGTTTCTTTTGCATCACAGTAGTATATGATTCTGCTTTCAACAAGAAGGTTGGAGATGGAAGGATGGGCAGTAGATTTTTTTTTTTTATTATTCTCTGGGCTAACTCCAAAATGGTCATCCTTTTCCCCAAGGAGGTAGTCCCTCTCTATGAGGCCCTCCCACATTAAACCACCCCTAGGGGAAATATTGGGTAGCAGCCTCACCTCCCTAGCCTCCTTTGGGCAGAAGTACAGACAACTTGTGAAGAGATTAAGTAAAGTAATGGCTTGGTCTGTGTAACATTGCATAACGAGACGTTAAGAAGCAATGGGACCTTCTTGAAATGAGGGCTTCCCAAACATCATATCTGAGTATAGGCAGGAATGCATGGTGACTGGAGGGGCTCAGTGCCAGACCCGCATATGGACCCTTGGGTTGTTGCCATCACCAGAATAACCAGATCCAGTAATGTAGAGTTCAGGGCACGCAGGTTGCTGCTTCAAAGTAATCTATTTACATATACCGTCAATACCAACAACGTGGGTAGGATTGCAGTGTCCACAGTATTCCTGGAGAAATCGCTTGAAGTGGAGGGTACACTTGTCAATATTTAGAGAGCATAGGAGGCCAGACATGAGTCAATCAAACAAGGCCTACACGCACATGTGTGCAAACCAACAATGTAAGCGCAAACTAGCAGCCATAAAGTGAGTCGACAGAGAACATGTAGAGCCCGTACCACTCCCACATACCCTAAAGCCAAGGACCCCTCCCCATGAAGCACCTGCAGGAATCACACCCGATGAGGCCACATATCCCACTAGCAGCCAGTACTGGTCATGGCAATAATAAAGTGGCCAGGTACATGATGCAACACTATTCAGACAGGGTTGTGCCATGTGCACAGGACATTCTTGACCACACATGCCTGGATAGGTGTACAAGGGTGTTGGGGGCTCGTAAAAGAAAACTGCATGAAACAAAAATCTGAATTTGGAAGTGAAAAAAAAAACGTCAACTCAAAATGTCAAAGAAGGGACCGGGGGTTGCAGGGGTATTGGCCGCTCTCCTTCTTTGACATTAAGGGAATTCAGGGGTGGCAGGGTATCCCCTGGTTTCAAAACAGGGACAGCAGCTGGACAAAAAGATTTAAACAACAACAACAAAAAAACAACAGAGCACAGGCCAAACCACTGGTACGGGTTGCCCATCTAGTGTTGATATATCTGCCATATGTCTGTGGTGGTCAGCCAGGATGTATTTTACCTAATCCCCCCTTTTGAACTGGTGCCTGGGGATACTGGCAATGGCATGACTGAGGCGGACACTGCAACACCACTTCCCACATTAACAGGTGTTGTAATGGATTACACAGATGGAGACTTAGGAGTCACAGGAGTTTGGTTCTCGGATAACTACCACCCACATGACATTCACCATCACTTACGCCATGCACTGCAGGTTGCAGATCCCATATGAGGATATACTGCATCTGGTAGCTGGCCTGACAGATACTAGACAGGCCCAAGACCAAGCAGTCCTCATGCTTCAGTGTCAGGACCTTTCAAATGAACACCTAGTTGTGCTGTGGAAGATATGTAATGCCACCACAAGGCAGGACAAGAAAATTGGCCCGCCTATTTCAATTCTCAGTGGGTAACATGTCAGCCTTGTGAGCACCCTAACACTTCAGAGCCAGCACATGTGGGAGGGTTCAGAGACCACGTACTAGGGCTCTCAGTTGCTGTCAGGCAAATTGAAAAGAATAGAGTGGTCTCTGGTGCAATCTCAGTCATCTGTGTCCCTAATCCCCCTTCACCTCCGTGCACAGCACTGATGAGTTAGTGGATGGAAGTCCTTGATGACACTCAACAAGACCTTCCCATCCACCACTGATGCTGACCCTTGCCACTTTTTGGTTGTGGGGTGTGTGTTACTGTGATATTTGGGGAGGGGAAGGTCATTGGAGGGGTGATTTGTTTGAGGGGGATGTATAGCGACATGTGCAAACACGCACATCTGGAAAAAGGGTGTTGTGGCATGTTGGAGTGGTCACCTACTTAATGGTATCAGGCATGGTGTATATAATGTTAACAGTAACAGTATAATGTTAACTACTCAGACACTCATTTTGGCTGCAAGGGCTGCTTGGCTAATAATGTCCTTCATACGGTACAACATAGACACATGCATCAACATCCATGTGAAGTTGATGCAGGAGTCATGGTTCACATATCTGTGGGATGTCCCGAGTTGTTTTTTCCATGCCTCAAAATGGACATTACTCAGTGCACATGTACCTAGCAAAGTAGTAGTCAATTGGTGTACATCAGTGGACTTAGAGTGCATTTTATTATTGAACAGGCCACTGACTGAAATGCACAACCGGACAGCACATCCAAAAAAGAATATCCCATTGCTATAAATAATATAATTATCCCTTTGTGAGGGAGAAGCTTGTCCCATACATAGGCCCACCCAAAATGATTGTGTAACCTCTGGTGCACCTCAAACCCACACTAAGAAATTCGATTTGATCAAACTACTTCGGGATTTATTCACGAGTCATGTCCCTTGGGGATCTATAGCTTGTACTTCTTCCCTTTCCTCCTCATCACTTTCATTTGGGATTGTAACGTTGTGGGGCATAAGCAAATGTCATTTTATGCACAGCTTATGTAGCATGCAACGTACAGTGGTGAATACATCAGGGCTCCACCTGTTCGCTGGATATAATAGACCCTGGCTTTGAGAAGTCGAAAAACTATTTTGATGGTTGTCAGAGACCTGGGGTCTCTGCCGTCTTGGAATGCTGTGGGTTAGGCTCCCACTGACTTTGGCTCTTATCATTTGTATGGTTTTCTCCCAGGCCTCACAAATCTTCTCCACTAGGGTTGATCTTTGGTCCTTGGGTGAGTCTAATTTCCTCAAGTCTTTAGTCAAGGTGCCTTCTGACGCAGCATATTCTCAGGAATCAACGGATCCTTTCACTGCGGAATCCAGGATAAACAAGCTTAGATTATTCCGTATAATGTTCGATTGAAACTAGTGGAGTTTTTGCAGAAAATTGGAAAAACTCAAACTCACTCTTTGGTGAAAGATCAGGTTATTAAGATGACCCTACTGCCAAGACGGTTGTATCTCTTTAATATGCTTCTGCTCCCGTTACCTAACCGAATACCATCTAACATTTATAAAGTCGTTAGTAATTTTTTATGGTGAGTGTGATGAATTGAGGGAATTTGTCACTTTTTCCCCAATGGGGATCCCCCTTTCTGTGAGGCTCTACAACACCCGCCATAGGGGTCGAGGCAAGTGGGACCTCACTGGGAGAGACTCCCCCTTAGGGGACAAGGACTCCCATTCCTGTGAGGAACTCCCTAAACCAGTACAGATAATGGCCTACATGGGACTCTCTGGAATGCAAAGAAGTTAGAAGCCCCTAGACTTGGATAAAACAAAAGTGAACGTATATCATTTGCAACAAGAATGAGCTTTTCTCTTTAAATGAAAGTCTCCAATCCACTGAGACGAGGACGTTGGAGAACGCGCATATCTTGAACGAGGAGGAGGCCAAGAGGGAGACACACATACGCGAGCAGGGGAAGGCCCCCATCAGCATCATTGTGGAAGGAGAAGGAGCGGAAGGGAAGCGTGGAGCCCATGCTGATCAAACCCACATTGAACAGAGGGGAGAAGAAATGCTGGAGAACTGCTGAAGGCCAACAAGAGAGTGATAGAGGGGAAGATGCAAGAAACGCTGCAGAACCCTGAAGGCAGTAGCAGACAAGGCCAAAGGCTGAGCTGAAGTGGTGTCGTAGCCAGGAAGGAGTCGTGGTGGGCCAGGGGCCCGTGGAACTTCGCTGAGACCACAACAAGAAAGCGAGAAACCGCCCGGCTGGGTGCCGGAGCATCGCAGGAGCATCGCAGGAGAATGAAGTCCGGAGCGCGATCACCAGAAAAAGCAAACCGATAATCAAGCAAGACAGGAAGGACGTTCCAAGAGGTGGGGCGAGTCTGGAGAAGTCTCCCTACATTAAAGGAGGTAACGGGGAGAACAGGCGGCCAAATGGGAATTATTACACAGTTGGGAAAACTTGTCCCAGTATAAATATTGAAGTTTGGAAAACAAACTTGATTAACTATAAATGCAGAAAAGTGAGAAAGAGAAACAGAAAACCCTGAAGGGGAATATGAAAGAGCCTGGAGAATAATACCTTATGAAGAGGGAGAGTCCACATATGAGTGTATTAACGAACAAAGGAACACAATGAGAATGGATGTAATGAACTGAAAACCAGAGAAACCAATAGGATAAACCATATCACAGACCAAATAGAAGATATTAATGAGAACTGTTATTATCCATGAGGTCAATTTCTCTACCAAAATGGTACGTTGCAAAAATGCTTTGAGACTTTTTGATAATAATTAGAGGAACCCAAAAAGGGCCAAGAAACTGAACATTTAGAAGGGGAACGGAATCAAGATCTCCCAAGGGAACTTTTCAAGAGTTGATACAAGTCACCAGAGATTATCTGAAAATGTATTATTGAAAAGAAGAAACAAAGAGTGGTACAAGAAGTACAATTCAGGAGAAGGGAGTCATTCTTCTGACCTTGGTTATTACTATACTGGTAGAGTCAGTTAGCTTAGTGGTGGATGGCGGATAGTTTGTTTTGGACATCCACTGATGACTGACTGTCGAGCACCCTAATTCGTTTTCTTAGCAATAGGGAGAGATGGGCCTTATTCCTATTCCTTAATAAAAACACTTGAACATGTCCAAAGAGTGTCCGCGTACTTCTTCTGATCCGCCACAGGAGAGAGAAATGAGGCACAAATCCCTCTAAAAATATTACAAAGTCTGGTTGTAATGGGGGGTTTTGGTTTTCCTAAATTAGAGGAATATCAGAGCATATACGTATCGGTCCCTTCATTATTGGTTAATGGCTGATTTGGAGACATCCCCTAATTGTGTAAACATATAAAAAAATCCTTTATTCATCCGATTCCTTGACAATGCTCTTTATTTATGGATATTAAGTGGCGATTAGCGGTTACACCACCTTCAATTAGCCAGGTCATACAAAAAAATGGAACAAGAGTGTCATTAATGGTGGAGAAAAATCTTCTATCCAAAGATTCTCGTCTTTAGAAAACTCCGGCTTTACTGATAATCGTATCATTTTTGGAAGTCATGGAGGAATGCCGATATATGGTCTATATGGTAATAAATAACTAGACTTTTGCTTTTTGAGATTTAAATACAAAATATTTTTGGTACCCTGTTTTCGACTTTAAATGCTTATATGCATGAACCACTGGAATTGTAAAGGCTTTTGATCCCCCTCTCTGCTTCCTTAAAATAGAGCATCTTTACATTATCCGAATTGAAACACCCATTGGAGGGGGAAAGATGGGAAATTTAACTAAGGAGGACGCTATCAGATAAGCATTGGATTCAAATGTGTTCAAGATCATCACACTGGAAAATAGACCCTGAGATACACTCAAAAAAGGATACCATTACCTGTATTGGTCACCTTGGAATATGTGGCATTGTAAACTACTGGACACTTAAGTGAGAGTGGAACCACTTTTCATATGTTTTTGATTTGCAGCACAGTCGAACTTTTTTGGAATGAGGTTTTACGCTGCATAGATATAATACTGAATGTCTCTGTCCCGAGATCTCCAATTTATTATGTATTGGGCTTGATGCTACGATTCCTGGATTTGAATGTTGAAAAAAGAAAGGGTATATAGAGCACTCCTTGTGGCAAAAAACCGAGAGTATGGAAGAGTCCCACTAGGCTCTCTCATTAAGACTAGATTACCAACTTGATTACTCTTTCAATTAGGGAGAAGATATCCTACCAAAAGAAAGATGCATTGGCCAATTATGGAGACATTTGGGATGCCTTTAATGATGTGTATGCTTGATATGGACAGATTAAACCCTCCTCCCCTTGCTTTATATAATGTGAAGGGTCAGAAATTAGATTCGGACACAAGGTAGATATATTTTCAAACAAGACATTTATTTAAACAAAAATGGGTTGGGAAACTGCCTAAATGGCCCTATTCTAAGAGGAATTTCCCTACCTAAAAAACAAAACTAAAGATCAGTCTATGTCAGCAAGTCCATAACTGAAAAGCGGTTATTTTGTCCATAAAGTCCTATCCTGACACTCACACTAAAACAAAACAACAAAGGGTGCAAGGAAATGTCTTTTCTTGATGTTAGTAAAAAGTGTTCAAAGCCAAAATGTAATAAGGACTCTAACAAAAAGGTTCTCATAGTTAAAGACCCATGGATCCAGAGGGTGGTTCCCTTCCTCTGGTTTCTTAAATAGGAGGGCAAAAATTCCACTTTAATTATTAGTTCCTTTGTGTCTTCACTAGACTCACAAAGTTCTCATTTAAATCACAAGTTTTGCAACAGTCTTTCTGCAAGATTTCCTTTAACTATCCAGATTGCCGGGTGTACTCCCCTGTCAGGATTTCTTTACAATTCCTTTCAGATCACCTGGTATACTCTCTTGCCAGGAATCTTTTCATAACTTTAATTGCCTGGTGTACTTGCCTGCCAGGACATGTCTGAATTGATTCAAAGTTCCTTGTTTATACCAAAATGGCCTATGCCGTGAGGTATTTGGTATATTTGCCAATGGTAACACTTGCTTAAATGTCTCCCCCACACTGGCATCTCATGCATCTGTATTGGATTGGGGTGGTGTTTGCCTTTGTACTGTGTCTTGTCTGCATACAAACATTCTTCTTATGCCCTTTCTAGCATTAACAATTTCATATTGATCAAATACTGACTGGCGCGCGCTTGTGGGAATGCCTCAGGGTCCTCAGCTGGTTTGGGCACACTCACTGGTCTCTTCTAGCATCTCCAACTCTTCCCGCGCCTTTGTGGAACAGCTGCTTCATTCGCTTTCCACTCTAGAGTCAGTGGAGGTCTCTCCAGCGTTCTGTGGGGCTCTGCGGTCACATGATGGCTTTCTCTCGGTCTAGATTGACGAACGCTGCCTCCACGAGCAGCCCGACCACCAGAAGCTTCTGTGGCGCTCCCCATGGCTTTTCCTGCTCATCACCGGCATCTCTCCTACTGTCTGAGCAACCTTCTTTGTGTGTTTTGCGTTCGCGAACATCTGCCTGGAGTTCACCGTTCTCTCCTGCACTGCTCGATGTCTTAGTGCGGTCACCATCTTTAAATGTCCCACGCACTGTAGGCTTTGAAAAACAACTAGCTTGCACATTGTACTTCAGGCAGCTGTCACTATGCACAAACTCTCTCATCCTCCTCCTCGTCTCAGTACCCGAGTGATTATGGGGGTTGGTGTCCATGGAATTGGACTTTTAACTCCTAAATGGTTTCTCTCTGTATTTTTACAATAATGTATATTAGTATCGGTGTATTAGTATCGGTGTGGGCCGCACAATCTTAATTCCCACTATGGGTTAAACAATTTCTTAATGCTTATGTATAAACTTCTATTCAACTGTAACCATTTCAGAATTACTTTATTATTCCGAAAGGTAATTTGTAATTTCAAAAAAATCAAAGTTATTGGTTCAACTCCACCAATTAGGCTTGTGCCGAGGCTAGGGCAAACAGAAACCCATTTGGCTAATGAATTTCGGAAAACAATTCCTTCTTCAGAGCCGGGTTATTGATGTACTACTAACATAGTAGTGTTTACATTTCAAAAGTATCATGTCAGTTAATGAGTTTCAACACATCCAAATCATGATCCCCACGAGGACTCAATGAAGAGTTTGACCTCAATTGCTTTCTGTAATAACAATGCTGTTCTGTTCACGTTTACCATGACATACTATGCACAAACATTAATATCATATAGTGACACCGTAGATATGAGAAGTGTGTATGTGACACCATTGATATAAGAAGGGTTAATAAACCACGGTCAGTGCATTACTTTATTCCAAACAGATATTAGGTCTTACGACCCACCATTAATGACGCAACCAATAAGCTTCACATGGCTATAACACGAGTATCTAGTCCTCCCTTGTACATAGCATGTAAGTAGTTATGTAGTCACAACAGTTAATATGATCGGCACCTGACGATTATTTTGCTGAGTCACCTTTGTGGTGTTTTTACTTGTGTTTACTTAATTATAAGCACAAGTTCCTATTTTTCCACTAGTGCAAACACACTTGATCCTGAGCATCATGTGGGAACAGGATTTTCATATTGGCAAACTCACGTGTTTGAACCCACAACACAATAATTAACCCATGCACAAGCATATATTCTCGAGTTTACCCTAATTAGTTTTAGTGCGTAGTAGTTTTAGTCCCATTTAATTTGAGTACGATGTGGTAATAGAGATGACCACCTCTGCAATAGTTCTAGCGTATGCTACAGCTCAAGTGTCAAGTGCCAATAATGACAATTGATCCGTTATAATCTTGCCCCCACCAACATGGCCGACGCGTGAGAATGCGCGCGGCCATATTGGGACCCAACGTTGTCATAGCAATGCCACGAACCGCGATCACTATCTGCCGGTCGTGTGAGAAGGAGCAGGACCCGGCATCTTGCACCTCAAGGTAAGTCAATGCAACATTAAGTATGAGCGATCTGTGATCACGTTATGTAGCACAAAGCTAATGCTGATATTACGCATAACATTTTCTGACGCAGGCCTCTCGATTGTCCTGCAGTGCATTACAAGCAAGGAAACACAGAACCTATCTGCGTTTAAAGAAAGCTACGGCAGACAGGTCAGGGACTTTAGGTGCATTTCACTATGCACAGTCACGATATATATTCTCCCGATATATTCTCACTCACTATCTAGAGGTGATTAGTAAACTTTGTGAATAAACACCTTAACATAACAACGGAGGGCACTGCATGACCAGTGTGATAAAACACTTCCACGTATATTAATGAATGCGACCGCTACGGGGTCACCTAGCAAATACAGAATGAATTAACTAAACACACACATACGCGAACGATGCATGGTAATGAACACGGTGTTGACCGACTCAGGTCATGTCATGGATTTACTTTGGAGATCACCATGAACAGACGGACTGATTATACTTGCTTTTTCTTTCTCTTTTTTTGTCTAATATTTGTTTGTACCTGTGGGCGCCCTGTCTAATTGAAAAATTGTCATCTGCATTATTGTCTTCTGTTGTACTATGACTTTAAATCATGATTTGGATGTGTTGAAACTCATTAACTGACAAGATACTTTTTGAAATGTAAACACTACTATGTTAGTAGTACATCAATAACCCGGCTCTGACCCCAAATCGCAAAAACTCTGGTTCGCAATTTAACAAACCTGCAGGAGAGCCGGACTGGAAAGATATGATTGGACACCGAAGGAGTGCCTATTGGGCACACACACTAGGCTAAGCAAAATCAAACATATAGTAAAACTAATGGACATAGCATGCATACTCGCTAAGAGAACGATTGCAATGGCATGGAAGTCACCCACAGGGTCCAGATACGAACCCTGGATTAGAGAAATGGAGAGATGGACCACCACTGAAACCAGAGCTTGGGATGACGGAAACAGCCATGGAAGAGGTGAAACAAGCGCCACACTGGACTCGTGGAAAGCCCTAATGAGAGAGATGATCTTCTCGACAAACTTCCAACCCCCATGGGCCAATCCACCATAATGAGAAGCACGCCTGGACTATTACCACTGGTATAGAACCCGCTCCCTCCCACAACTAAAAACATTTGCGACACGAGGATTGCGTCCGACTACAGAATCACATGGTAAAGGCGAGATAAACACAGCAACGACAAGAAGGAGGACAGTAACAGTTATTGTTATTGTTTAATAGTTAATTGTGAACTTGAGGAAGATATGAGAAGTACCAGATGTTATGAAGTAATAAACTGTGTTTAATTGCTCTATGTGAACTAATAAATGGCAATAAAAACATTTAAAATAAATAACCCGGCTCTGAAGAAAAATTGTTCCGAAATGCATTAGCCAAATGGGTTTCCGTTTGCCCCAGCCTCAGCACTAACCTAATTGGTGGAGTTGAACCAATAACTTTGATTTTTTGAAATTACAAATTACCTTTCGGAATAATAAAGTAATTCTGAAACGGTCACAGTTGAATTGAAGTTTATACATAAGCATTAAGAAATTGTTTAACCTATAGTGGGTATTAAGGGTGTGCGGCCCACACCGAATTAGCCTAGGTCTCTTTTCTCTATAAGTCCTTCAAGAGCCAGGCCAGGCAGAAGTCCAATGCAGAGGCTGTTGTGTAAGCCTCCTTTTCCTTTTAGATAGGTTTGTTCTAAAATGGTAGTGCCAGTTAGTACTTAGAAATGAGGACTCCGAACTCTTTATTTTGAACTGCTACAAACACCCTAAGTTTTTATATTGAAGGTAGTGAATTCTGCTCATAGTGATAGGCTCAGTTACGTATTTTTCCTTTTATTTGAATTAACACATACCATGTTTCATTCTTGTCCGAGACCTCCTCCTGGTTCGCCACAAAAGCCATAACAGATTTTCTCTAGACCCTCACGGAGATGAAATCTTTGGTAACTCTCCCAGGTGGAATATACTGCCCAGGGTGTAACTTTTGTTGATTCTTGCTCCTGATTCTCGCTCCTCCAGGACTAGATCTGCAAGTTATTCCTGCACCTCAAACACATCCTCATGATCCAGCTGGGTTTTGAGGGGAGATTCCCCCTGAGTTCTGGTTCTCCATTGGTCCTTTCCCCTGCTGCTTTGGATAAAACCTGGGAATGTGTCAAGTTTGCCTCATACATAACATCAAACCCCCAACACTGAGCGAGACCCAGGTCATGGTCGACTCCTCTCGTCCCAGTCTGGGACTTCTATTTTCTTCTTGTCATTGATTTTTATCAGTGGGAACCAATTTTGTGCAGAACTCCCTTCTCTCATCCGGACTGCTGGCTTCATCTAAATGGGTTTTTTCACTACCACCAGTTTCTCTAGAATGCTTTGCTCTTTGGTTAACATTGGCCATCTGAGTGGCCTCTTCTAGAGAGGGCTTGTGCAGTTGGTAGATGACGTTATGCAGATATGGAGGCAAAGAATCATTGAATTGTTCCAGGATTAACAATTCTTTAGCTTCTTCATAATTCTTCTGTCCCAGCCATTTATTCATGACGTCCCACACTCGATATAACAGCTGTGTTGGGGCTTCACCCCTGTCGTAATCTCAAATGTCAGAGCCTAAACCGATAATGCTCCTGGTCATATTCTAGTCACTCCAAGATTCCTCTTTGACTGCATTATAGGGAGTAGTTTCATCTGTGTTTAGAGCTTGTGGCTTACCAGAAGGAGGTGTCCGATTTGAGGAATGCATTTTAAGGGTCTTTATTTAAAATCGGGGCTCAAGTCTAGGGTACACGCGCGTGGACAGAGTCCACCCACTCTTTTCAGAGGGTTGACTCGGTCCCCCCAAGCTAAAATGAGAAACATTGAAGGTCCTCTTTGAATTTATGAATTAAAGCCGACCTTAGGGATCGAACTGCAGTTGGCAGGTTTGCAACCGGACACTTCAGCACTGCACCATATAACTTGATGAAAAATAATAAACAACTAAACGATGAAATGTCACATTTCGGTACTGCAAGTTCCAGGGAAAACATTTGGATTGGTTCTAGAAGTTTAAAACATGCACACCTTTTATGTTTTCAAAAACACTATTAGAAGAAAATATCCTCTCTTGGTTGTGTGTTGATTTTATGAAAGCAAATGCCATTCATCCTGTGCAATTTGGGTGGTTATGCAAAGCCAATTTAATGAAATGTGCATATTTCACCTTAATATGCTAATTTCTAACATCACATCCCATTGCGTTTGTTAATGAGTCCCCCCACTTATTTTTAGTACTTGACCCCCGATTTAAATTAAAAGGATACATGCCCATCTGTCCCCATCGCTAAGAGGGGTTTCCCTGCCTCTAAACTATGGGTGCTTGTTGTATGTCAAAACAAAAATTAATCCTCAGTCCAAAAACCTATTTACTATCTGGCCATACCACATTAGGAAAAATCAACATAAAATCAGCCGGTACAATGGCCTCTTAGGTTAGGCTTCCTCTGTTCAATGTTACTTGGATTCTTCTCTGGGTATTGGTCACAGTTCAAAGCAGTGTTCCTCACAATTCACCAAAGAAATGTGTTCAGCTCTCTCTTTAGGCTCCTCAAGAAGAGTTGTAAATCTTTATACAAATTAAATGTCTTAGGTACTTTGAGTGGAGGGATGTTTCTCTTAGTCCTTCTCCACCAACTTGGCCATTACCTTGCCACTAGTTTTAAGTCTTGAACAGACTTATTGAACCATCCAGGTTCCCCTCTTCTCAAAGGTTCAAAAATGTTACTTAATTCTCTAGGACTCTCCAGGCTCTCTGGTTTGTTTAACTTTTGTGGTTGCATCTTTGGCCTCTGCCAATCTTCACCATTGGGAATTCTAGGGCTCCTGTAACTCACCTTGTCATTCTCTCTTTGATACCTCTCCATTGATGTTGGCTGTGCTCCAGTAGAGTGGTGTCTCAGTGGGGACATCGTTGTTCGCCCCTCTCCTTGGTGTTGACCTCCCGTAAGGATTTTCTTCCTGTATATTGCCTTGCATGGCACTCTCAGCAGTCCTTGCTCCAATAGCAGAGGCTTCATTCCTACGGTGCCTGCTCGTCTCAGCATTTGTTTGTGTGCCCCCAGCCCACAATGGCTGCGGTGTGCTCACACCACCAGGTAAGGCGGTTTTCTTTCTGTCTCCCTCTCAGCAGTATCACTCTTTCCAATGCTGGCCTCCCGGCATCCCACTCTCCTCTCTCGGTTCCTCCATGCCAACACTAGCCCTGCAGTGCAGCACAGCTTTGACCTTCTAGAATGTTCTCATGTCAGAGGCTCGCCTCTGCATAGGATTCTTCTTTCTGCATTAAAGGTTCTACGGCCCTTTATTCTTGCCACCGTACGTAAAAGGGGCGTGTTCTCCATCAGCTGCTAGTTTGTGAAGATTCCAGCATTACCGTGAGCCAACATTAGGGACGTAAGGTTTGTGCGTTTTAAATGTGGATCAATTGAAACAGCAGCAGTTATAGGAAGTTCCGGATAGGAATGGAGTCCTTGTCCCCTAGAGGGGAGTCACTCCCAGTGAGGTCCTGCTTTCCCAAACCCCTAAGGAGAGTTTTGATGAGTGGGCTCTGCTCCCTAGCTGCAAAGGGGATGGCTCCCCCTGGGAAAAAGGGACACATTTCCCAGATGTGTCACATGCTTTTTAAAGCTTTTTGGGCACACGATTCTCTCCATTGATCATTTTGTGTAATATGGCCAGGTGACACCACTGGCTGTCCTGGACTTCCTGCAATGGTGCCTTGTAGCGCTGTTGAGGCTTCTTGAAGTTGTCTGATAATTGCCAAAGGGCAAAACCCTGTCTCAGTGGAAGTTGTGGTAATCCAAACTAAAAAGCAAGACAAAAACATCCACCAGAAAACAAAAAACTTGACTCATGCCTAAGGTTCTGCACAACACAGGCAGAAAAAAAGAAAATTGACTTGGGAAACTTAATCACAAAACAATTGTCAACAATGTATTTTTGCAAAACATAACAATACTTTCAACAAACATATTGGTATGAATAACCTAAAAAGGGATAAATTAGAAAAAGGGATTAAAGCAAAAGGAAAAGAAAACGAAATGTGGGAAAGATATAAAGTCAATAGAAAATGAAGAAATAAATTATGATAAATTAGCACACAATACACTTGTCTGCAAGTAATAAGCAGTGTTCAAATTATTTGCCGTTGATGTGAAAGGCTTTCAAGATCATTGGGCAAAATCAAGGTTTAACATGTACCACTTAGCCTAATCACATGAACTGATCACGAAGAGTGTGACATTGAATATTCACATTGGTTCACTGGTCAGACACCAGACTATGGAAATCCTGTCACAGCTTTAGTTAGGAAGGAATTCATACTGCTTCTGCAGTGCTCTAAAAAGGGTTTGCTCTCGTTTTCTATTTAATAGTTCCAATCCTCCCATCTCTTTTCTTCCCCCTCTATTCCTAACAAATTTTACCACACTGTCTTTGGTTGCCTACTGCCTGCAACATCGTACTCAAGAGGCCTGCCGTTGCAATGGGTGCAATGCAAGCAACCCTTCCATAAATAAATGTTTGTGTGGAAGAGTTAGTGCAACTCTTGACACCTGAGCCTGAGGTGCTTTCCTGGCTGGATGAGGTTGGAGCAGGAGCTCCCTTTCCCCCAGCTGCAGGAGCAGCCCTATGCAGCTACAAGCATTGCCTGGTTTAAGGTAAGCCTGAAGGCTACACCTTTCACTATTAGGCACTGCCTATTACCATCACCCCAAAATCCCATATTTTCGTTTTAATTAAGGCACTGCCCAAGCATTGCCTTTGAAAGCATTCTTGCCCTCTGAGCTGCCTGAAAAGAAAAACGAAATGAACTCCATCCAAATTCGAATCTGCAAAAACACGAAGTTTTTGCCACTCTAAGATGGCCGCCGCCGCTTTATCTGTTTGAAATCTACTTTGTTCAAAGGCCAGAAGCCCGCCTTGTCTTGCGATTGGCTAGCCGCATCCCCTTAGCCTATTGGCGAGCACCGGCAGGCGAAGCCGGCCCCGACGAAGGCAACTGACAAAGGCTGCATCCTGCCTGAGCCTGACCGAGCTTGGTCGTGCTCGAGTGCGTCTATCGTCCTGCTTCAACACAATCCGGTGAGATCCCAGAACTATCACCCTCTGATTCGCCGCCCGCGACACTGAACTCACTGTCGTGACTCCAACAGTCAACCCACGTACACACACAGCCTCCCGCCCACCTTTCGCTACTACTCTGCAATCCAGGCTTACTACAGTGCATTCGGCACCCAAACTGTACCACTACTTCTGTCAACCAATTGTACTCTGCATAGTCCTCCATGTATGATTACACTGTAATAAGTCGGTAAATACTGCCGTGTTCGTGACTGTAATGAGTACAAGGGTACTGGTAATTACAAATGTCAGCTACCCGTTGACGTGCACCTACCTAATCTATCTGCCACTACTGCATGCCTCCCAGCGCTCCTCGCACCGGTCTAAGACCTTCACCCTCTCATTACTGTCTGTGTTTGACTTGCCTAGTACCTGCATGACTTACTTCATACTTCCCATCTGCTCGCGCTATTACGCAAGTTACTCATGTTGACTTGCTTACTGTTTCACTATCCTCTCTGCCTACTCGACTTGAGCTGTTGTTATCCCACCTAAACCTAGCCCAGTTCCTAGACATCGCTCATGTCATGCTGACCCATTGCCTTATTTCGATTTTTGGTTGCTCATGATGCATATCTATCCTGCCCAGAGGTCAATATTGCTTGTTAGCACCCTGCTCCTAGACTATCTCCAAGTGCCACCTATGTGCATCCCAACAATCCTCATTCATAGTCCAAGAGCCTAATCCTGCATCGGCCCAAATCCAAGTATCTCTTCTAAGCGCCAGACTATCTACCTTCCATGAACACACTTGCTAGAACCACTTAGCACGTCTCCCCTGTTCATCAGCCTGTCTGCCTGCTTCCTGCTCCTCCTAAATAATATAGCACTGTTCAGCATGCCACCTCAATATCCGACCACTATGTACTCGACCATACCTAATATTAAATCAACTAGTAGCTCACCTTTAATTATAAATGACTCACCCCCAGTGCTACATACTAGCGCCCCTTTGCCCCACCATAGATAGGAACTCAAGACTCAGAGCCAGACTAGCCAAAATCTAAGCCACTCGCCCGTTCAATGCCCACCGCACAGAGACTAAGATCCACAACCACCAGCCTAAACACCCCTAAACCTAAATTATCTCAGAATCACCACAATAAACCTCCACACTTTCCCACCAACCAGAGCAGTACCAAAATAACACAGGAATCTACTCCCACCACAACTACCACAACCACATTGAGCCCCCAAATTAAGGGAGCCCTGATCAACGCTAGATCTCTAGTAGCTCATGCAACAGAAATTGCAGACTTGATTCTTAAAGAAGACCTTGACCTCCTTGCTATCACGGAGACATGGCTTCATCCGGCAGCAGGCCCTATGCTCATGCTTGCAGTCCCAGAAAACTATTCTATCCTGAGACAAGACCGACCCAACTCTAGAGGAGGAGGTGTTGCCATTATTCACAAATGCAGTCTTACTATGAGATTAGCTACCACCATCAATGTCCCCTCTTACAAACTACTCTCAGTCAAAGTTCCCATTACTAATGCCAAAACCCTCAACATCCATGTGATCTATCGCCCTCCAGGCCCAATAGGCACATTTGATGAGGATTTTAATGCTAACTTATCCACCAACCTTAAAAACTCCACTCAGGTACTCACCCTCGGAGACTTTAACATGGGTTTCAATGACCCTGAAGACCAACTTGCCATCACCACGCTCAATACCCATACCGAATTAGGATTCACCCAAAGAAGTATGAAACCTACCCATGACAAAGGTAGAATACTCGATTGGGTGGCTGACTATAATTGTGTAGCTAACATTACCGACATCTCACCACTCGTCTGGACTGACCACCACCTGGTATCGTTCTCGCTTTCCACCACTAGACCTCCACCCATGCCGACCAGTAGGGCTCCACCCACACTCACAAGAAATAAAAAGAGTATCACTGTGGAGAGACTCATCCCGAACTTACTCCCTACACTCAACACACTCCCTGACAACTTGGATCCTGAGGCTCTGGTAGAGGAACACAATACAATTATGTCCACCTCCCTGGACTTAATCGCCCCTCTCAAACTCAGACCAAGCAAGCCCAAAATGCATCTGAACAAATGGTATACACCATTCCTTAAAAACTTAAGACAGCAAAAAAGAAACTGTGAGGTTACTTGGAAAAAAGTCCCATCAGTAGCCAATAAAATCAAACTCACTAAATTAGCGGCCCTGTACAAAAAAGAAATCATCCTAGCAAAACTTACCTCTTTCGACTCCTGTATTTCCCAAGCCAAATCAAACATGAAGGAACTATTTTCTATCCTCAAAGAAGTAGAAACTCCCATAGCACCACCATATACCTGCATTAAAGATAAGAATTGGTGTACAGATATCCAAAATGCCCTAGCCAACCAAATTGCTACTGTACAAAACAAAATCTACTGTAAAAAAGCCTCCTTGAATAACCCCTACCTGTCCAAACCACTTGAAAAGCAGACTTCAAGGGAACCTACCCGCTTCAACTTCACCAAAGTGACCACACTCGAAGTTGAAAAAATCATCCTGTCTTTGAAACCCTCCAACTGCCAGGGAGACTTGTGCCCGGCACAGATTATTAAAGACGCTGCTCGCGACCTCTCCCCATTCATCACAAAGTTAATCAACGCCTCCTTTTCAACCGGATCCATCCCAACCAATCTAGAACAATCCTGGGTATTACCCCCACTAAAAAAAAAAAAACACACTTGACCCAGCCACTCCCACAAACTACAGACCCATAACGACTGTACCATTCCTTCTAAAAATCCTGGACAAGGTCACCTATGTACAAATACAGAAGCACTTGGAAGAACATCGCCTACTAGGAGCCAGACAATCAGGCTTCCGTCCCCAACATGGAACTGAGACGGCCCTTATCGACCTTAATATACAGATTGATTTGCTCAGAGATAATGGCCAAGCTGCCTTACTCCTCCTCCTCGACCTCTCTGCAGCATTTGACCTGGTTGACCACTCTGTCCTATGCACACACCTACACACATCTGCCCACTTCTCCACCGAGGCCATTACATGGATTAGATAATTCCTTAACGGCAGAACCATGAGGGTTTTCTCGCCTACAGATGCAGCAGACCCAATACCTATCACCTGCGGCGTACCAGAGGGATCCTGTGTCTCCCCCACACCGTACAATACATTTACCAAGCCCCTTTTCGATGATCTGGATCATCTCGGTATCACCTACACTAACTACGCAGATGATACCCAGATCCTCCTTCCACTTTCTGGAGATTATGAGAAGGATTTGGCCTTGGTGAATAGAGTGTACAACATCCAGGCATGGATGGCCACACACGGACTATGCCTGAAGGATGATAAAACTGAACTCATCACCTTGGGTACTACTGCCAGCCTAAAGAAACTAAGCCCTTCCTACTCATCTTTCATGATCAATGGCAACACTATCAGGGTGGGACATGAAGTCAAAACATTGGGCTTCTACCTGGACTCCAACTTCTCCTTCAATAGACAGCTGAACTCACCAGCCTCCTATACGGCCTACACGTGCAAATTGATCCGCGCAGCCAAACATTTTCTATCCGACACCAGCTGCTTGACCCTTGCCAGAGCCCTTATACTGTCCTGTCTGGACTACTGTAACACTCTTTATCTTGGGTCCTCCAAAGCTACCACTATCAAATTACAAATTCTCCAGAATAACACACTTAGAGCAGCTCCGGGCATCTCTACAAGTGATCATATCACAGTACACAGCCAACAGAACAATTGGATCCCCATTAAAGATAAAAATGTCTCTAAAAACTTCTTCACTCACCGACAAGTCCCTCAATAACGCCGCTCCCATTTACCTGATCGACAGATTTCACAGACAGACCTCTCTGAGACCCTCAAGAACAGCATACAGAGACTGCCTCTCTGTTCCCAACTACAAACGCTCCATTATAGGAGGTAACAGCTTCCCAGTGAAAGCAGCTAAACTGTGGAACTCCCTACCACCAACTCTCAGAATGGACATACCCTACCAAAACTTCCGATCCAAGATTATTTCCTGGTTGAAGACGCAAGTTCTCTAAACACACCGAGCCCCAAGTCCTGCATCTCCCTTGCCATCTGGACATATTGTACTCACCTGTGTTAACCTGTATATATGTATATAGTCTTTGATATTATTACTATTGTGTATATATGTATGTATATATCATTATTGATGCAACTAAGCTTCGCAAATTCCTGTAACTGCTGCACCTTGTTACCCTAGGGTATTCTGGCGCATTACAAATAATAAACAAACAAACAAAACAAGCAAGCTTAAAAGGTCTGCAAGAACTGTGTCCAATAGGTTACGTTGATTTATACCATGCACTGCTGCCATTTGCATGGTCTCCAGGCACTTACGTGGCTCGGTAAGAAAAGTGGGTATGGTTGGTTAGTGAGGGAGAGGGACAGGACAGTGGTTGTGCTCATCTATTGCTGCATGCTGGACCAGGAGAAACTTGCATGTGTGTGTGTGAGCTTTCTAGGTGTACTTTGTTATGTGCACTGGGGTGTGTTGTGTCCATAATGGTGGCGTCCAGTGTCTGAGATGGTTTGTTATCTGCAGGTATTGGGTTTGTAGCATGTGTGGTTTGCGTGTTTTTTTCACCACCTCTCTGGACGTGTGTAGTACGTGAGAGGTGTGAGGGTGTGGAAAAGAGGTGTGGGTGGGTAGTTGGCTTTGGGTGATCTCTGGGTGATGAGTAAGTAAGGTTTCTGTAAAAGTGAAGCAAAGCATCCATAATTGGCTCAGCTATGACAAGTTGCAAAAACTCCCAAATCGCCCAGCCATTACAGGATATAACGTAGAACGCCCTTGTACACCGTTTGAATATTACATTTATCATTTGCTTATATGTTCCCAGAAACCATTGACATGATTTAACAAACTCCCAGCATGCACCAAGCAATCACATACCACCATCTACATCATCAAGTACAAACTACACAAACTCCCATTTTGGAACAAAATACCAAATGCAATTTGTACCAATTTGCATAAATAAATTGCGAACCACGGCTAGCACAACTATGGCAAAACAATATATGAGAGCCTAACCAATTACATAACGGAATGCATGAGGCCTAAACTGAGCTACTGAACTCTGGTAAGCAGTTGCCACTCAACAACCCTAAATGTGAGAATGCAACAGCAACACAACCAGTGCCGGAAATGGGCCGGAACAAGACAGAGCAGCGTTCCGGCAAAAACACATCTTGCTTGCCAGAGCACCGCTCAGTCCTCCAGACCCAGGCTGCTCCTGCTGCACAACCCATTCTTCAACGAGCGTTCAGAGCACACATTTATACAGAAACTTTCAAAGCTTCAAACGCAGTTTTGCAGCTGTTCAAACTGGTGTATATATATATCATGCATTTTACAGACATCTCTTTATTAGGGTGAATATTGTGGACAATCAAAACAGAAGAGTCCATTATTCACTTAAAAGGTTTTCTTAGTGAATCACATTAAGACCTATTCAACATTTAAAATTGTGCACATTATGTGGTTCCCATAATGCTCCTTGCTTTTATGCAAATCGCCAGGATTGGGTTCTATATAGAGATACTGTGTTGCGCAACCTGGCCTTTGGCCACACACCCCCTTTCCCAAAGCCCTACCCCTCCTAAGAAGTGATGGTTCCCTAAATAAATGTTTTCCATTTCCAGCACTGAACACAAGCACTTTTAAAATGATATTGGGCACAATACAAAATACCCAAAGTCACGTCTCATATCCCATCCTCGTTACCAGTGAACCAGCTTCTTGTTGTTTGGTTCCAGCGACAGGTGAGTTCATAAGATGACAGGAGACCTCCACTGGACCATCCATTGACTGCCAGCTCTCTCCCAACTGACAAACATTGGACACTCACTCAGGCCCCCACACCAACATTTCATGCTTCCTTTGTCATGAACAAACGTGGCCAAAATGACTGTTTCTGTGGCTTGCATGGACAGGGTTGCAGCCACCAAATTATTAAATACTGTGCGCTCGATTTGTGGCATGTTTTGCACGGTTGAAAGTCGGTGCAAAGTCATTTTGTACTGCAAGAATGACTTTGTACTAACTTTGCACTTCAGAAATACACTTTGCACAGTTCCATGAATCGGGGTTTGTGTCAGCAGTGCCAAGTCACTTTTCAGCAGTGCCAAGTCACTTTCCACCGTGGCCTGTGTACTTTTGCAACGATGTTCCGAAACGAACTCGTTAAATAATCTGGGGCCTAAAAAAGGAATTTTAACTAAATTCGTGCAGAGCAAAACGAGCTAATTAAGAAAAATTATGTTGCATTTAGATGAAATGTAATTTGCAAATATGAGAAATGCAGAGGCGTCAAAGTGCCAAGTCAAAGGTTTAATACCACTAAAACAGTATGAACAATTCAACTGCGAAAAATGAATCCAACAAAATCCGGCCCTCTTCTTAACCAATGAGAATGAAGCAATGCTTATACGACCAGTACGCCAACGTGCTCCCGACCAGATGTGCATATGCTTTTTTTTTAAGCGCTTTCAGACCTGTCGGTCACTGGTTAATTCAAGAAAGTTTAAGGCTCAACTTACCCAAACACTCCAAGCTGTCGGTGGTCTGACTCGTTCGCCTTGGAACAGCTGTCTGCGTGAAGGCTGGGCTGGAAGCCAAGAGAGAAACACAAAGTTATCAACTAGCCCTATGCAAAAACACCAACAGCCTTGGATAAATGCTGGCGTTTTACTTCATCCCCTGCCTCCTCCTTCACACTGCTGGCTCCCATATCCCCCACAGGCCCCCCTTCGCCCCCTACCCCCCCCCCCCCCATCTCTCCCCAGGCATGCTCGGATTCTGCTCTACTACCCAAAAACGTAATTAGGAGTTCGTTTGGCAAGAGCATAAGCACTGTTCTATCAGTCCGGGGAGACAGCATGGAGCATGCCTGAGTCACAGCTCTGTCTACTCTCAAGATACAGTTTATCGGTTACCGTGGTAATACTTGTTTAGGACTCAAGCGGTGCCTGCGGGGGATCCATGGGGTCTGACCCTGGCCATGCTCGTTTGTAGGTACTGAACTAAACCTTTATTTCCATAGCAACCAAAGTAAAGGCTACTTTTTTGCCGTACAGATGTTCTATGGCAATTTCCGTGCCCGGCTGTAACAAGAGCTTCCACAGCCACCCCTTTCTTACTTTCGTCAGCTGACCAGTTTAACATGTCGCCATGTGACTGGAGGGCTGTCAATCAAATGACGTAGTGGCACTGGCCCTCATCAAGAGGAATCTTTTGGTCAGGCTAATTGTGCTGCGCCCACACAACACTGATCATGGGAATATACCTTTTACTATGCGTCTTTCGAATAATCTGCCTTTGGACATGAGTTTCCACCTTTAATCTCACCCAGTGTAATTTACAGTTCGGTTTCTTCTTACGTTCTGTACGTATAATATGTAAACAGTGCCAAAAGAAGACAAATGGGGCACCCACCCAGAAAAGGGGGCGGGGGGGGGGGATATGGTTCAGCAACATGCCATTAACACGGCAGAGGGCCAAGGCTCTCCTCCTCCCAGTAACAAAAGATCACGGAAATAACCCACAGGAAGGGGAGGGGACAGTTAAAGAAGTACAGGGATTGGCACAGCAAAGGTTGTTCACACCTGATAATTGACTTCAGAGGATGGGGCAGGAGGCCTTAAATACCAGCTGCAGGATTACGCCGGCCTGGGCAGCAAGCTCAGCTGGAGGAGCCACATTGAAAACACCCAACAGAAAGCTTGCAGCACTGTACCCACTCTTGAAGTCAAGGTCCCTGCCTATCAGCAGCAACCCATCCTGATTTATGCCTCTCTGGCATGGAGTACCTGTGCATAAACCCACCAAAAGGTACAGAACAACGCCCCGAGGAGAACGGCTTGAGTCCCACTTTTTGCAAGAGCCAAGCTGCACAGGGGTCTGGGAATCAAGATGTTGGATGAACATCTACCGAAGCTAAACAGAAATTTCTGTGAAGGATTGGATCAGAACGCAAACCCTCTGATCAAGAAACTTGCTACAATTACTGCAAATCCGTTTGACCGCTACCCGCACGCGGCCCGTCACAGAGCCGACCCTGTGAAACCATCTCTACTGTGACAAGAACAGAGATCAAGAAGCAATTCAAACCGCGACTACTCTCTCGACCAGAGAAATTGGAGTAATGAGGTACAGCCTCGATATCCAACATCCCCACTGACAGATCAAAACTGTCAGCAAGATAAGTTCTCGATAACGCCTGCCTCTTTTTCCTGTTTCATCTGAGGTGATGGCAAATCATTTGTACTCACCCACCACTCCCTAACTGTTGTTTACTTTGCAGGTTTCTAATTTTGTTGCATTATGTTTTGTCGCAGACGAACGAGCAGAGCTGAAGCTCTCTTTGCTGAGGAAATGAACATGAAAACTAGCCCCTTGTTAGCCTGGCATGGCAGGGGGTGTAAAACCTCCTGGCAGAGGAAAGGAGCATGAATGAACAGCCCCTATATAGCCGGACAAGGGCGGGGCAGGATATTTCGAAAAAAGGTGCACCCCCATTTTCAGCTTAAAACCCCACCACGGCTAGTGAAATGAAGGAAAGAACAGCGCTCCCACAGCCCAACACCAGGGGCACACAGTTGGTCTGAGCGGGAGGGCTCAAGAAGGTTAGGTTTGGGGAGCAAGACCGGATCATGGACAATGCTGTGCATTAATTAAAGATGAAATAGACCTGAATGAATACTAATCGAGGGGGTGCATTAAAGGAAAGGTTTTGGAAAATATGCCTGCCGATCGTCTGAGTCTACTTATATATGCTGACGTATATAAGTGTTAAATGAATAATAAAAGTTGTGGCCATTTGTGGCCTTGTTTCTTCCATTAAAATGACTGGTCTAAGTTCGTGGGCATTGGGCACGATAAGCGCACGCAAGTATGATACATTGTAGGGGGGGCCTTCCGGTGCCCGACTGCCTATGTTACTGGTAACACAGCTTGAGGACACGACTCAAGGCTGGCCAGATAGCTTACGCTTTTTGCAGAATCTGTGCCAACCTGTGCAAGGCAAAGACATGACACCTAGCTGGGGGTCCCCAAGACTTCTTTCCAAGATAAACTTTCCCGTTGGGTAACCAGAAGCATTGATTGCCATTACTGGAATTGGGGTCTGGGCCCCATACTAACAGAGAGGTAAGTGGTCAGTGCCCTATTAAAGTCTTAGAGTCTCATTACAAACATGGCGGTGCTGTAGAAAATTGGTGGTAACAGAATTACTGCCACTTTTTCTGCACTGCCATGCTACGAGTAAGGCCCTGGAGTGGGGGATTTAGCTCCAACATCAAGCTGGAGGTAAATCCTTCCTTTGCTGAAAAAAAATTGGCAAAATCGGTAGATTTGCTGCTGGCGGTAATTCTGCTGAAAAAGCCCCATGAAGTCCAATGGACTCTGAAAAAATTGTGATTTACTCCGCCACTTGTAATCCGGCGGAAATTCTGCTGAACCAAGTGGCGGTAACGGTAATTCAGTTGGACAGTATTCCGGTGGATTTACCACCTGAATTCCGCCCAACTCGTAATGAGGCCCTTAGTTCTCTCTCGCTGAAATGTACTTGGCTGGTGTAAAAGCTGTGCTGGTCTTCTTTTTCCATTTGACAGGTTTTACTCTCCATAGCCCCTCACTTTCTTCTAAATTGGCGTTTTACGCACCTATTCAGACCTGCCCAGAGAAGTACTGACTCACTTTTTCATTAGTTTCACAGAATTGTCATATCAACTTTTTCACTTTGGGGCCAAACAATTAAGCACAGCACTTCGAGCTTAAATGCTCCTGGCAAAGTCTGTCTAGAACCTGAGAGTTACCAACATTATTTGTCAAATGTACTTTTTCTAAGAAACACAAAGTGAAGTAAACACTACCATAGATCACTCCCCGTAAAATTGTTAAGCTCCTGCCTCATCTTGAGCCCACAATGCCACGCACACGGGACAACCTGTACCCAAAAGGCTTTCATTTGATACCGTCCTGGATTCAGTTTCAACCTCTCGAGTGTTTAGGGACCAGTTCTGACTTTTAACAAGAACCGGCAATGGCAACCTTTTGGGCTTGTGTGTAGACTGGCCATTGATGGTAGCAGGTGCAAAATAGTGCTAACACTTAGGCATCTAACAGCAGTGACTGGCAAATGCCCAATACTTCAGATAAGGACACGCATAGTACTTCGAAATAGAGTGCAGTAAGGCAGGCCTGGTTAAGACATTTTTATTACACCAGTTCTGCGTTTACATCTCCAATTAAGTCATTAACTCTTAGAAGACCCCTTTGAAATAACACTGGGAGGCACTTCAAGTGCAAAGTTTGATAGTAAAGCTTAATTAAAGCGAGCTCCAAGACTTCCCATCAGGAGGTATTTTGCGCAGGGAGGATCAGGAACTGTGTGGGAATGGCCATAGGGATTAGCATGTCCATGGGCAGTCAATGAGTATGCAAATAACCAAACACCTACAGGTTGCGTGTCGCTCTTCATATGCCATTCCTCCCGATCTGTATTCTAATGCAATAGCTTTGGCGTATAGGTTGCGCTAAAGTGCCACCTAACAGCCTAATGAATTAGTGGTACTCAGTGCCCTGCTTATCACAAGCTTGCTTTCTTTATCTTGCTGACAGTTTCATTCTGTCAGTGGTGTTTTTGATACCAAGGCCGAGCCTCATAACTCCAAGGTCTCTAGTTAAAAAGGTATCACGGTTTGGTGGTTCCATGTGTTAAAATTGCGGCAAAAAGGGCAGTGGATGCAAAATATTGCAACAAAAAGGCTGTGGTTTTGCCGCCGCAATCCATGTAAAGTATGCGGGGGACACCCCAGCAACCCCCAGACCCATTAAACCATTTAAGGGAAGTGGGGGACACCCCCGCAACCCCTGCCCCCTTTAAATGGTATAATGGGGTACACCTTTACTGGGTCAAACCACAGCATTTTTACTGTGATTTTTTGCACAGGCGACATTTTTGTTGCAATTTTATCACTGCATACCGGTTTGGGTTGGTTCTTGATCTTATCTTGCAACAGCAGAGTTGGTTTCACAAGGTCAGCGCTGTAATGGCCCACGGGTAGAGGTCAAAAGGGTTTTCAGTAATGGTAGCAAGTTTCCTGAGCAGTAGATTTGCATTCTGATCTAGTCCTTGGCAGAACTTCCTGTTCAGTTGTGCTAGATGGTTGTCTAACATCTCCAGGCTCAGCTCCTTGTGCACGTATGCGTTCCTATGAGGAGAGAAGTGTGCCTGCAGCCCTCGGCCCCTGGAGTTGGCGGTCCTAGAGTACTAGCACCGGTGCTTGGCATTCAGGTCTCCTCCAATAATCGTCTGTACGGTAGAGCCAAGAAAACCATCCCTGTCGCCGCTTCTTTAAGTGGGAGGTTAAATCAAGGGTGTGGGGCGATATCTACTTAGGGGGAGTGGCTGAAGTACGGGTTGGTGTCCTGGCCATGCACCCTAACTAGAGCCCTGCCTCGCCTATGGGGGCCAGGTAAGAGCAGGCGACCTGGGGCGCACTGGCATTATTACCTTTGGTGTTTCCAGCCCCTCATTTTTGTTCCAAATCACAGGCTCAGAACGTCGCTGCGGTGTTAGAGCCTGTAATTAAGAAACAAAAGCAGAGGCTGGCAGCATCAAAGGTATGACACCAGTGCGCCCCAGCTCTCCTTCTGTGCCTTGAGCGTAAGGACAGTCTGCTGGGTGTTGGCTCTTTACTCAAACAGGAGGGCTGGGTTACCCGGCCTCTCCTTTTGTTTGTGAAAAAAGAACACCGTGAAAACACAGAGCAGATAGCCCCATTTAGGTGAAGCGGTACATGGTTAAAGGGCGGTGTGCAAGTGTCAGCACTTCGGATTAGAAAGAAGAACAGGCATCAATACCATCACAGAAGCCTACGGCTAAAGTAAGTTAATAAAGTGAGAATGGCATGTTGAAGGTTGTGATGACGTGTGAAGCAGAGCCAGAGCCTGCAAACACCAGCACAAACCTGTCACCAGGAGATAGAGAGGAGCAGCAAAAGTGGTTGAGGACGTAGGTTGTGGGGGTGAGGGCGACTCTGACACCAAGAGCTTGTCCAACACAGAAGAAAGGTGGGAATTCAGTATAAACTGGAAGGAATGATGAAAGGCAAACCGAGCACTAGAAGGAAAGAACGAAGGTTTGAGAACAAGGGCCAGGAGAAACGAAGAGACCGGTCTGAGTGAGTCGCGGGCACAGCTGAGGGGATAACGAAGTACAGTACCCTGGTCATCCACAGCAAAGGGTTTCAGTAGTATACACAGAGTGGACTGGTATGCTAGGACATGCAGTCCAATACCCAGCGTGGAGCTAACCAACATTATACAGAGGAGAGCTGAATATGTAATGCATGCTGGGAAATGAAGTCTAAGATCCCAGGCCAAGCCTTAGAAGAGAGAAAATGTATGCTGGGCATGCACCCCAATACCGATTGTGAAGTTAACGGGCTTGGCAAGAAGAAATTAAACATTTGATGCATGCTGGGAAACAAAGTTCATCCAAAGTCTAATAAGAATTGAGAGAACAAATTAGAATGCATGCTGGGAAAGGAGGTCTATTCAGAATCAAAAGAAAAGGTGAGGAGACACAGGGACAAGGAAGGCTATCAGGACAAAACGAAGGGCTCGGAGCAAAGAGAACCAATAGCAAGGAAGGGTTGGTGACAAGGAGAGAGGATCTAAGAAATCCCAGAAATGGCAGCGTCGGGACAATGGGAGAGAAGCCGAAGGGCTATGAATCTATGGCTTTTCATAGAGGCAAACAATCAATTGGAATCGGCTAAAAAGTAGGGAGTGGGGTCTTAACCTGACCGGTTGCACCAGGGCAAGCAGGAATCCCACTCTGCCGGCGCGGTGTCAAGCAAGGCAGCGGAGTCGGCAGAGCTCAGATGTGGACGGGCAGCCAAAGAGAAAACATCAGGAAGCTGAAAGGTACTGCAAAGGGGCCACAGTAATAGCTGGCTGGGCAATCCTTTTCATAGCGCCCGCTCTGACGCGAGCGATGCAGAGGAGGCACTGTGGAGGGACTAAACTCCACAGGAGTGTTTGCAGGGAATGTCCCCAACACCACCCCAGCCCAACGGAGACCCCACAGGAGTATGTTTCAGCTTACAGAGGTAATGGGCTTGGAAAATGGCAAATGGTTTGTCCGCATTGAGATTGGAAGCATGGTCCCATGTGCATTCCTCAAGGCTGTGCCCCTTCCAGTCCACGAGGCAATGCAAGGAACCACAAACCTAATGCAAATCACAGATCCTCTGAACCTTGTACTCTGCGAGATCTGCACAGGGCACAGGTGGTGTTCATGGGTGTGATAACACGCTGAAGAAGGGAAACATGAGAAACAGGTTAATACCCCAGAACAAAGGCAGGCACAGTTTAGCAACTACAGGGGAGAGAGCATGCAAAGAAAGGTCAACACACCATAATATTGGGGATGCCGCTGGTTGGGTCTTAAAGGTCCATGCAAATTGCGAGCACAGAGCCGCACACTGCCACTGGGACAGAAGGAACTGGAGTCCTCCCAGATAGCTCAGGGGCAACACGCAAGACGACACAGAGCAACACAGGTTCGATCCCCGGGTCTGCACTTGTTATAAATAACCAATTACAATCATAACCACCTTTCAGGCCTCTTTTGCTCTCAAGAAATGAGAAGGCGCTTTTTTTCATGGAATGTTTGTGGGGCACCCAGTCGTGCACCAGAGGAGAGTTAGAAGGTGGTAATGGCCATGGATCAGGACAGAGGTGATATGCGTAGATATAGCAGCATGGACTGCTACCCAGATCTTTTTCGCTTTTCCCTTCTTCAAGCTTGCCATCTTGGAACACATCACCAGCTGCTGCTAAACATGTCCAAGATGGCAATCACCCTTCTCCCTGCCTGCAATGCGAACCCCACTAACATCGCCTGTATCCTTCCCTCCTCACTGCGGTACCCAGGGCTGTCAAGCTGGGATCCTCCTCGAAACGGTCCTTGAAAACTCTCACTTCAACCGGGCAACTGCCACAGCGGCTGGGATCAAACTTCCAAACCTCAGGAAGATCTGCCCGCCCCTCACTCACAAATCTCTCCCCTAGTGCACAGTGAAGTTGGCTACTGCTCTAGTCTCCTCCTTGGCCTTTTCCTCTACTACCCCTCACTCAAAGTCCCATTCTTTGATAGTCGCAATCTAAATCCTGACTACGGCCTGCCCTACTTACATGTATGCATGTACATATATCATTTATGTAAATGCCAACTTAAGTCTCTAAATGAATACCTTACTTGTGTTCTTCTCCCCAGTCAATTTCCACCGCCTATGTTCCTTTGCCTTACCCTTCGCGTCCAGGTCTGCTGGCACTATACAGTACTTGTAAGGGCACCCTAGCCTGAGACGGTCTCAGCTATATGCAACTTATCCTCCGTCAACACCACATGAATACAAACACAGGTGTCTGCAGGAGGCCCTTCCACCCCCTTGTCTATATTACAAGGATTGGAACCTGAATGCTCCTGTTTTGATTTGATTCTATTGGAATGTCTTTTTAGTACTGATTAATTCTACTATATTTGAAACACTTTGTGTGGATTTCTATCTCTTTCCTGCCAGGTATATTTTGTGATAGATCCCAAACCCGAAAAGGTTTAGCGGGGCATTCCATTAGTCATATAGACCTCACTTGTTATAAAGATTTCTTAGTTAGTAATGCTTCCTGAGCTGCACCAGAAGCTTATGTTACCCCCAAGGAAATGTTGCTTTCTGGCAGTTCAGGGCTCCTTTACTTTTCCTACTTCCCTCTAGAAGCAGTGATTGCAGGAGCGGGCGAGTAAGAACATAGGGACATGAAATGTGTGTTCAGTTGGTGCTCTGCCGCTACCACAAGGCGCCCGCTCACCGGCCTGCGTAACACACTGTCTCATACCCAGGCATCTCACAATGACAACGGTGTGCTATGTACAATGCTTTGAGGCTTCCCAGGTAGGTTCCCAATTTCTAAACCCTATATTTGTCCATATATTCCATAAAAACACATACCTGTCCACAGATCTGTCGAGAGACTGGCAGCTGCTAGACAGCGAAGCGGCGGGGCTGATGAACGGGTCCAACATCTGCTGAAGACAGAGCAAGAGCGCGTGACGAGACAGTGTACACAGCACGGTGTTCAGAATCACAAAACAGCCAACAGCAACACAAAACAACACGCTGGCTATATTCGGGCGACTCAGGATAACGCCTAGGGGGCCAGCTCACAGGATAGCAAGGACCAAAGTGGGACAGTATGATTTCATGCACTGAGCAGCTTCTAGTTTAGAGCGATGTAATTGACCAAGCGACAAGCTCCATTGAACTAGAACGCACCATTTGCAACAACTTTGATCAAAAACGCCCCTTTTGGCAGTACTCAAATCACTTCTGGTGAAAAATAACCAATTCCCTTTGCGATTGAGAGATTTTTTCTATTTTTTGTGTGCAAATAGCAGACATTGCCTTTGCAGACAATTTTGCACTGGTAGGTAAAACCTTATGCCCACCCCAACAACGGAAGATTGCAATAACTCTTTACAAAGCATGCAGAGTACTTTTGGGCCCAGTTTAATAAACACTGCGCGTCAGGCACTAACACCTATGATCTCAGGACCCTCTTATTCCACTGGCATGGATCTGCCAAAGCACTTGACCCACTAAGGGGCTGCCGTGCAGTGTGACAATGCAATACATAAAGAGGTTCTCGCACACTTTCTATTGTCTTTGTGGTGTTTCTATTCATCAAGATTTAATGCGGAGACTCGTACAACTCTGTTTCCTGTGGTCAGAGCTTTAAGTGTGGGGGCTCTAGTTAGGGGCCATGGCCAAAGTATGTGTGGGTCGGTGGGTGAACTGCAGAGTCGGCAGTAATCTAACACCAACCCCTGCAGGTTGCCCTTTAACCATGCAGCTCTTTGACTGAATGGGCTGCGCGAGAAACTTGGCGAATCTAGAGCTAGTCAGGCGAGGGATGGGGGCTAGGAGCCCCTCGCAAAGCCCTGGTTAGGGAGCCCTTTTTGAAGATTGCTAGGGCTCTGCGCCCTGGCTAGCCCCAGCCTACTTAAAGCCTTGGCTGTAGTGTGGCCATCATCTCTCGCGCTTTGTGCACTTCCTGTTTTGGCTCTCCACAAAGCTCCCACCCGTTGTGTGCGATCTACTCCGTGCCAACAACTCGGACAAGCTTCATCACTACCTCACCTCGCTCCCTAGGATCGAGAGCGGTGCAGTGAGGAGGCATCAGTTCTCACACAGGTCATAGTGTTTGTACTTGCTGGGCCTTCATCAACTTTTCTCTGTCCTCCTTAGTCTTGCATTTCCAGTTCCTGAATCCATTTCACCACCTTCATTTTGAAGTCTTTCCTCTTGGTTTGGACCGATCGGATCATGTAGGGTCTCACCTCACGCATTAAACCATCCATTACTTACATACTTTCTTTTCCAGCCGATAAGATAACTCAGCGGGTTGAGCGCGTGCTGCTGCGATCTATGTGTGATCTGCAGGTCGCAGGTTCGAATCCCAGCAAGGCCAACTCAGCCGTTCATCCTTCCGAAGTCGATAAATGAGTACTAACTTCGGTTAGGATGATACATTTTTGTAAATATGTTCTATGTACAGCGCTTGGGCATAAGCGCTATATAAACAACACATCATTATCATTCTAGTCCTGCAGCATTCTCTACTTCGTTGTTGTTTCCATGGACAAGTTCACTATTGCAACTCCTCTGTTTCTAGCTCCTCGAATAGAAGGCTATGTCATCTGCGTTTCATTTCTTTCCTCTTCCGGTTATTATGGTGCTCATATGGAAGTGCAGAGATCGAGTGGGTGGCTGCACCGTCATTGGCTCCCAGCACACCGTCACCCAGTCTCCGTTAGATTGTGTGTTTTGTGGGCGTTTCTAGTATCAGGGTCCTCTTTTCTCCTTCAGTGGTCCCTTCATCCCCTTTCCTTAATGTCACCTTTTGTGTGAACGGCAGGTCCTGTTCCTCTGTGTACTCGTGTTGGGGTAAGTGTTGTCATGGCCCTAGAAAGGGAGTGGAGAGCAGCTATGCCTTCGAGGATGACCTCTTTGCAGTCAACGTTAGCTGCCAATGCTGCTTCCAGGATCATTTCTATAAATGTGTTCAAGCGCTCAACTTGCCCATTGCCTTTTGGCTGGCCTAGGGCCCCCTTTTCTGTGTTGCATGCCTTCCTGCCGTGAGTGGTCCTGTGTCTCTTGAGATATGAATTGCGCTCCTTTGTCCATATTTGAGAAGGTGAACCTTCCCCCGGAAATATTTCATAGAACACGTCTATGGCCGTGACCGGTCTTGTGTAGTGCTCCGACCTCTGCAGTAGAACAGCGACCAATCCACATGCACTGGCATCCACGGCTACAACCCAATCCACATGCACTGGCATCCCCGGCTACAACTCAATCCACATGCACTGGCATCCACAGCTACAACCCATTCCACATGCACTGGCATCCACGGCTACAACCCAATCCACATGCACTGGCATCCACGGCTACAACTCAATCCACATGCACTGGCATCCACGGCTACAACCCAATCCACATGCACTGCCATCCACGGCTACAACCCAATCCACATGCACTGGCGTCCACGGCTACAACCAAATCCACATGCACTGGCGTCCACGGCTACAACCCAATCCACATGCACTGGCGTCCACGGCTACAACTCAATCCACATGCACTAGCGTCCACGGCTACAAACCCAATCCACATGCACTGGCATCCACGGCTACAACCCAATCCACATGCACTGGCATCCACGGCTACAACTCAATCCACATGCACTAGCATCCACGGCTACAACTCAATCCACATGCACTAGCATCCACGGCTACAACTCAATCCACATGCACTAGCATCCACGGCTACAACTCAATCCACATGCATTAGCATACATGGCTACAAACCCAATCCACATGCACTGGCATCCACGGCTACAACCCAATCCACATGCACTGGCATCCACGGCTACAACTCAATCCACATGCACTGGCATCCACGGCTACAAACCCAATCCACATGTACTGGCATCCACGGCTTCAACCCAATCCACATGCACTGGCATCCACGGCTACTACCCAATCCACATGCACGGCTACAAACCCAAACCGCATCCACGGCTACAACCCAATCCACATGCACTGGCATCCACGGCTACAACTCAATCCACATGCACTGGCATCCACGGCTACAAACCCAATCCACATGCACGGGCATCCACGGCTACAACCCATTCCACATGCACTGGCATCCACGGCTACAACCCAATCCACATGCACTGGCATCCACGGCTACAACCCATTCCACATGCACTGGCATCCACAGCTACAACCCAATCCACATGCACTGGCATCCACGGCTACAACCCAATCCACATGCACTGGCATCCACGGCTGCAACCCAATCCACATGCATGGCTACAAACCCAAACCGCATCCACGGCTACAACCCAATCCACATGCACTGGCATCCACGGCTACAACTCAATCCACATGCACTGGCATCCACGGCTACAAACCCAATCCACATGCAATGGCATCCACGGCTACAACCCATTCCACATGCACTGGCATCCACGGCTACAACCCAATCCACATGCACTGGCATCCACGGCTACAACCCATTCCACATGCACTGGCATCCACAGCTACAACCCAATCCACATGCACTGGCGTCCACGGCTACAACCCAATCCACATGCACTGGCGTCCACGGCTGCAACCCAATCCACATGCACTGGCGTCCACGGCTACAACCCAATCCACATGCACTGGCGTCCACGGCTACAACTCATTCCACATGCACTGGCATCCACGGCTACAACCCATTCCACATGCACTGGCATCCACGGCTACAACCCAATCCACATGCACTGGCATTCACGGCTACAACCCAATCCACATGCACTGGCGTCCACGGCTGCAACCCAATCCACATGCACTGGCGTCCACGGCTACAACCCAATCCACATGCACTGGCGTCCACGGCTGCAACCCAATCCACATGCACTGGCGTCCACGGCTACAACCCAATCCACATGCACTGGCGTCCACGGCTGCAACCCAATCCACATGCACTGGCGTCCACGGCTACAACTCAATCCACATGCACTGGCATCCACGGCTACAACTCAATCCACATGCACTGGCATCCACGGCTACAACCCAATCCACATGCACTGGCGTCCACGGCTGCAACCCAATCCACATGCACTGGCATCCACGGCTACAACCCAATCCACATGCACTGGCGTCCACGGCTACAACCCAATCCACATGCACTGGCATCCACGGCTACAAACCCAATCCACATGCACTGGCATCCACGGCTACAACCCATTTCACATGCACTGGCATCCACGGCTACAACCCAATCCACATGCACTGGCATCCACGGCTACAACCCATTCCACATGCACTGGCGTCCACGGCTACAACCCAATCCACATGCACTGGCATCCACGGCTACAACCCAATCCACATGCACTGGCGCCCTGGCTGCAACCCAATCCACATGCACTGGCGTCCACGGCTACAACCCAATCCACATGCACTGGCGTCCACGGCTAGAACTCAATACACATGCACTGGCATCCACGGCTACAACCCATTCCACATGCACTGGCATCCACGGCTACAACCCAATCCACATGCACTGGCATCCACGGCTACAACCCATTCCACATGCACTGGCATCCACGGCTACAACCCAATCCACATGCACTGGCGTCCACGACTACAACCCAATCCACATGTGCTGGCGTCCACGGCTGCAACCCAATCCACATGCACTGGCGTCCACGGCTACAACCCAATCCACATGCACTGGCGTCCACGGCTGCAACCCAATCCACATGCACGGCTTGGTGTTCAGAATTGCTGGATGGGCTCAGCCTTGGATTCGGCTGCCACTTTCACATACATGAACTCTGCTTCTTGTTGACCCGACTCTTTACACTTGCTTTCACATTCAAAGTACCATAGCAACGGGATGGTCAAGTGGTACATTTGATGGGGCGTGTGCATGTTTTGTTTAGGACAGAATTCTTTGCACGTATCCATCGATATGATTGCAAAACGGCACCTACATCTAACATTGCTACCGGTTTCCCCCCAGGCTCTCTTCACACATGGGCTTCGACTTTTCTGACTTAGTTCGAGAGTTTCACTTTTCCCCAGAACGTTTTGTTGCACAAGCGTGACTTCTGGGAATGTAAAAATTGGAGCGAGGTAAACACATATTGCGCTCTGTCTTCTGTCGTTGGAAGATAATGTCCTTATTCGTGGCAATATCTTCCTTTTAATTATTGTTTTCAAGTTTGTCTTGAACATGTTCCTTCCATAGTCTCATGAAACTTCTCTCAACACGCGTTTCAGTGCTAGTATGAGAATTCTCTTAAGATTTCGTTTTTATATTCGTTCACGTACTGCACCTGGTATTTTGTCCTTCTTAGTAGTCATCTACCATCTTAATGCGGCGCGCTGATTGGAGTTCAGTCCTACCCCTACTGTGATGCAAGAAAGGCATTTGGTCGCCCCAATCAACAGAGGAAGCATTGGGAATCACAGCTCATTGGTGGGATTATCACACACAGGCGCTCTTGCATTCTGAATGTAATTTAGTGGAGACAAACGATGGACGATCTTCTCGGTGCAGACTATGCCATGTTGATAGGTTTTTGGACAGCACAGACAACCACCGTGGCGGTCTGCCTGCACCCGGACTTGCAGGGAGGGTAGGGTAATGTGCTCCCTCCACGGGTAACCAGTACATGGTCTGCTGGAAGTGACAGAAGAGAGGAAAAGATGGGGGTGGAGGGGCGAAGGAAAGGAAAGGACAATACATTCTCCTTCACTGTGTACAACAAGCAATACAGCTTTAACCGTTGAGCATGCGTGATGTGAGAATGACACTGTGGATTTGAAAACCGGTTACTTTGCCAAACCTATAACCTGTGTTGCAATTCATAACAAAACGAATACATATGTGAAAATAATGTGCAATACATTGAACTGTTCTAAAACATTATGCAATATACATTTGGACTGTGCCAGAGTAGCTGTCTCATAGCCCTGAGACTTTTGTGTGGATAAGTACACATTGGTGGTAGCAAGGGGAGGCTAGGAAGAGAGCGGCAGGACAAGGAGGGAAAGGTGGTAGGGGTGCGGGGTAAGTTAGAAAGAGTAAGGAATTAGAGTCGTGTTTGTTTCAGCATGAGTGCATGATAATGTCAATGTCTTGGGTCAGGGGAAGGGTACCACAACATTTGGAAATGGGAAGACAGAGGAGCAGATAAAGTTATACATTTTGTTTTGTTGACAGTTCTTAGTACTTTGTGGTTGGAATCGCTAAATTGTATAGTGTATGGTTGTGTGATGCTTTGGAGATGTGCTCAAGCAGTATGTAGTGTGGAGGCCTGAATGATTTGAATATGTTTATAACTTCAACAATCAACCCTGAGGTCCTGGGCTCGCCAATCCCTTTACTGTCTATCACAGTTCAGTTAAAGGATGACTGTATAAGAAAGGCAAATATGGGGGCAGGTACTGTAGAAGGGATGACAGCAGAGGGGAAACCAATCAATTGGTGTGCCAAAGGTGCTCTGGCCACTGTCTGGTATTGATCGATCAGTGTATTTATGTCCACTTATGCCCACTGCTAGAGCAAACTAGTTGGGCACGCGAGGGGCAAGCCAATAGGTGTTGCCGTGCCCATCCACGACAGTGGGTTTTCCATGGGCGGTGAATCAAGCAAGAAGTATTATTGAGTTAGGAGAGTGCCTATGGTCCACTGATGGTTGGTCTGTGTTTGTGCCCATCTGTGAAAGTAACAGAGAGGTGCGAGTGGTTGCATGACTGGCTTGAGATGTGCTCTAGCAGACCCATGAAACATGGAATCAATTGAGATGGGGGACACACCCCATAACCACGATGTAAAAGTTTGGGACTGCGTTGGCTTAGGCTGTGTAATACAGCCGAGTCAAGAATTTTAATGACCGATTTGGAATTTGATTTTGCAAGTATCATACTGGGGGAGGACGAATTGATTGCGGACTTGACTTTTCCGCAAAGGTGCTGGCTCTTCAGCCAAAAAAAAATCATCATACTACGTAACTGGAAGAGTGAAATAATGCCTTCAGTTTCTGCATGGATGCTAGATTTGCAGCAAATGTCAAAGTTAGAGAGGGTGATCTTGTACAAGAATAAAAAAGGAATCTTTATGAACAAACTTGGGAAAGATTTTTGGATATGTAACCCAAGAGTTGCTATATTTAAAATTAGCTGTCCCCGGCCACGCGTTGCTGTGGCTCAATCTGGTTAAATGGAAAAGAAAGAAAAGAGAAAGCGCACTTTTTTAATAAGTTTAATTTCACAATGTTTGTGGGTATATAATATTTTTTGTTGTTCCATTGTCTGTGCAGATAGAGATTTTCTGGTTTGCCGACTGTAGAACACGCAACATATAATTGTCCATGTGAGAAGCAATCTGTGTCTATATCTAAACGGCACAATTCTAAAATTGGCCTTGAGCTTTGTTGATGGTGATTGCAAACGTAAGTAGGCATGAATTGAGCTATTAAGATTTCTGCGCCGAAGGACATCATTTGGAAGCATGAGTTTTATTTCCTGATGTTAGAGAGGAAATGCTTTGATTCGGCGGTATATCTGGCAAGCAAAGTTTTTAATGGCTCTGGCGGTTCTCCAAGATTAGGCAGTTTAATCTTCCCGGCGGCGCAACAGATTCCTTTCGTTTCTCCAATAAATTTAAGAGCCTTGCAATAAGGACACACTTAAATCATAGTGCCGATGAGAACATGCTGGCTTAAACTATAATCATCAGCTGGGTTGTACCAGAATGCAAGGCGATTGTAATCGCGTGATTGCTGAACACGGAGTCGTGTTTGACGCTGATCTGCTGTTTCTCATTGTCGTCTTTCGGCCACTCTCAGAAACAGATTTGAAGCTGCAGAACGCAATTGCTGTGCTCATAACCGTGGCTGCATATCGCTCTGCTGCTTCCTCGGCACATATTTGAGCCATTCTAAATCAGAAACATTGAAATGGAATTGTAAAATATTTAGTATAGCGATTGTTGCTTTTATGTCCACCTGACGGCGCTGTTTTTCAGTAAAATATTTAGTAGTGTTTGTTGCTTTTACGTCCAACAAATGGCACTGTTTTTCAGAAAAAGCATGTTTTTACCTGTCACAGGTGTGACATCTATGTATAGTATGTATATATAAACACGCATGCGCCTATTCGAATGCAACTTTGTGTCAAAATTTCAAAGCAATCGGTGAAGAACTTTCAGAGATTTGAGATTTTGAACAAACAAACATTTACATTTTTATTTATATAGATGTTTGACAGAATATGAGAAAAGACATGTTTAATAACTGGGGTGCTATTGTATATATTACCTCAATGTGTGAAGAGTGTTTATGTGATATCTGTTAATATGTTATGTAAATGATTTTCTTTAAATATTTAATAAAAATGTGAATACAAAAAAAATAATGAATCGTGTTCGTATGTGAATTGGTGGGAAAAAAAGAGGCGTACAGGAGGGTGTCATTAACCAGGAGCCAAATACTTCTTTGACACGTCCTGGGCAGGACCTGAGGTATCAGAGACTAAAGATAATTAATGGCGATGAGTGTAGGGAATTGCAGAAGTTGTTCAATTTGCACTAAACTGATTTGATCATTATACAATAGTCATCCTGAGACATTGATCAATTAAATTTTACATTCCTGAAAATGAAAGAATTAAAAATGCTAAAATATACATAAAGTACATAAAACATATTTTAACACGTGTTCTTGTTACGTCATTGGATCATCCTTTCAGAAAAAGCCTTGTTTAAATCTGTGCGTTTAAAAAGAACAGCATTCAAGAATTTTAGGTAATTAAAGAGTGAAAAACAAAGAACCTATCCATATGTATGCCTCGTCATCTCGTAATTATTGGGTATTTCCAGGGTTTGTTTCTAGCTAATGTTAATGCTCGTAAAAATAACTAGGGTAATGGAATAAGGTGTGCATGATCGTTTTGATTTTGTATTTAAAACCTAGACCCTTCTGCTGGTTAAGAGTCAAGGGAATGCTGGTGTCGGTTTACGCCACCTACCACACTGTGTCCTAATTTTAGTTTTAGAAACGTCCACTGGTTTTGAAGGTCTCCTCCTACACATTGCTTCCATCTCAAGACAAATATAAATGATGCAATGATTTTGAGGGGAGCTGGTGCAGCTAGGATAAAATGTGAGCCCAAAAGATAGGCCAAACACATGGATTCCACCCGGCCTAGAGCGGTATATAGAGTTGAGAATCAACCAGGAACATACCTGGGTTTTCTAGTTAGCCCAGCTCCCTCTGCCCTGGTAAATCTTACCCAATGTTAGGAAAGAAAAGACTAACACATTGTAAGGGGAGGTTCCCTGCATCCATGTTTACATAACAGGATGAAGTGCTCAACAGATCTTTGAAAATGTATGCACTTTCTCAAACTGTGCATTATCCAGTAATAAACAGTGCGTGAATGCTCCAAAGCTCTAGCTCCAGTTGAAAGACTTCAGTCTGGCTGCCGTCATACTGGCCCTCTGGAATTTGCCTTCTGGAGTCGCAAACCTGTGATGCTGAATAGTTCCATGTACGTTTTTTGGGCTGACCTTAGATTCATAGACTAATCACTGGTACCAGGGATGTGCATCTTTGATGTTGGTGGAGCCTGGAGATTATGTAACTTCGAAATGTGGTAACATGCGCATGTTCAAGCGATGTTTAGTGGAAAAAGTACATCGTAAATATTTATTTGGGCATTGTCACAACTGATGAGATTCATAGAAAAGAACGCCTTACTTTTTTTTCACTCTACCAAATGCTATACCTTTTGTTTCTTGGGCATTTATCTTGACCCCATTTTTTGGTGAGTGAGCGTACATGAAATTCAGTGGTATTGGCAATCATTTTGGTGTATGCTGTGAAGGCATCATGAAGCAGACACAGACAACAGATCAAAGTTTGGTCTATAAACTTTTATTAAATAAAAATGCAGGATGGAACAAAGGGCTAACGTGCCCTATGCTAAGGTGGGATCCCCTACCTAAAGGAAACTAGGGATAGTCTTGTGTCAAACATCCCAAAGCAAATGACTGTGTCCAAAACCTATACTTGCTCTCACAACTAAATGTATACAATGTGTGGGGATGTCAGCATCAAAATAAGTAGTGTTCACATAAGAGTTCAAAGCTTCTTCCAGCTCACGGCGTATAACCAGATAGCCCTTTCCCTAGTTCATGACAGTTCACTAGATACTGGGGTTCCCTTCCCCAAGAGATCAAGTCTTTCAGTTTTGCAAAACAACACAATCCTTGGGACACTTCCCAGCTCTTCTGATACGGTTACTTTTCATTAGTACATATATTCAGTTCAGTTCCTTGTTTTCAGGACACACAAGCTATTCAAACACAATCTTCTTTGTGGGTATATTCAT
Source organism: Ambystoma mexicanum (assembly GCF_040938575.1). Taxonomy (NCBI): domain Eukaryota; kingdom Metazoa; phylum Chordata; class Amphibia; order Caudata; family Ambystomatidae; genus Ambystoma; species Ambystoma mexicanum. The sequence continues at coordinate 538,619,676 of NC_090924.1, read as the reverse complement.
TGGCTTTTTTAAAGAGGGGTGTACTCCGTCTAGGCGCAGTTTTCGGACCACACAGTCCACCCATTACAGGTCACGCAACCAGGACACCTGGCTTGCTTCCTTTTCACCAACACGTTGCCACTGCCTCAGCTTGACAAAGGTGCATGACTTATGATGTGCTATCAGGGTTTGGTTGGTCACCATAGGCTTGTTGCACTTTCTTGTATTTTCCTGGCTCCTGTCAATGCTTGTTCACTAATGTCTCTTGTGTCTCTTGCCAATGCTCGTTTACCAACGTCTCTTGTGGCTCCTGTCAATACTTGTTTACCAATGCTTTCATGCCTCTTGCCAATACTTTTGTTTTCATATCATACTGTTCCTTGCATCAACAAGTTTCACAAACTTGCTTTCACCCACATCGGTATTCACCAATGCTTATTCTCATTTTCATTTGGTTCGGTATTCAAAGAAACTCTGTGTTCATTGCTTGCTCGTCTGCCAACCCGGTTTCCCCCCGCTTGGTTGACTCACCGTTCGGAGCTTACGGCATCTTTGCGAGGTCTCCTGCTAGGCTGGGCCTCATGTGACTGCTTTGCCTGGTCACGCTGGTTCTCCTCTTGCGGTCTGCCACTGGCCTCAATCATCTTTCAGCTTTGCTTCCCACTGCATACACTCTGCATTCCTCAAAGGGTCTCGAGTGCTCCGCTTGCCACGCCGCTTTCCTAAAGGCATCCGCTTTCTCCAAGCCGTCTGCAGCCCTGCTTCCACAGCTGACTTCATGTGCACAAAACATCCGGCTTTTAAAGTTCCCGTCACAGTGATTGTTTCAAAAAGGACTAGACTGCTCACTGTTGAAACGGGAGTCCTGCATTACTCTTGCTGTCCCAGTACACAACTTATGCCTGTATGTGCGTTAATAAAGTGAGGATGTGTTTCTCTACTTGGTTTCTTCCGCATCCCAGTACCAAACTGGTATTTTGTGGGGAATGTTATAGGGGAATAACAGGGAAATGATTGACAATAGCATATAAAGGCTTGTGTGATAGAAGACTTCTTCATGAAAGTGAAATGGGGGATACCGCATCTCACCCAAGGGTGCCTCATCCCCACTCACCAAGTCTCCTCCACCCAGGTGATCCTCTCGTGCACATCTACCCTCAGGGACAGGATCCAAGAGCGATTGCCTTTCCCTAGCCACCCGAGAAGCGGATATATGGGGAAAAGAAGTGAGGAAGCCCTGAGGTTCCTCACACTGGGTAATGACAGTGTCAATCAAATAAACATTGTAAAAGTGGATAACAGGGATCCCCATTTCCATCATGGAGGATTGTCCTTCCCTTTTCTCTCAGCCAAGCCCTGGAACTCTATCCACAGACATTTGCACACAGAGGATAATCACTCAGCCTTCAGAAAACGTGGCTGTACAAGTGACACACTAGTACAACAACCGCAAAGTCTGGACCAAACCTAAGCACCTCAGACCAACCTCAACCAAAAGACCTCACATTCTAAGAGAAAAGGACCAGGTGGAATCTTCTCTATTTACTCCCACAGACAAACCACACACCCACACACAAGGCATCAGTCACGTAAACTGGGAGATCTAACTCAGTCGAGTCACTTGCTGTGCACCCCCTTTTAATTGAGCCGGAAATGGTAAGAGCTCTTGTTCCTGAGAAAAAGCAGCTCAACATTTTCCACTCCACTTGAACAATAAAATTGAATTCAAAGGTTCATTCTTGATCACCCAATTCACTCTACAACCCTCCCCCAGCCTACTCATACCTACATCTTTTACCCACTCTTAACAACTCACACAATCAACCCTTGGACAAAGCAGCGACCCACTTACAAAAGTACCACATTAATGGAATAATGTTAAAATTATTTTAGTGAGTTCTAGTTTTAAAAAACGGTCCATACTTTAATACTTGTTAAAGCATAATAAAAACAATATACACATACCTTAATATCACACCGAACAATGCAACTGCTCACATCTGTAGTCCTATTGCATCCCCCACCCGTGCCATTGGATACTCTGGGATTGCCACTACCCACTTGGAGTCAGACTGGGGTGCTGAGGACTTCAGTGCTTCTGATCGGAATTCATCAACATCTCGGGACCTCCTGCTCTATTCCATTCATTTTCAGTCTGTAGGCCACAGAGACAGAAGCTAGAGGCACAACAGTTTGCACACCAAAGCGCAACGTGTTATACATTTGTTTTCTGACTCTGCGGCCGAAACCTGCAGCAGGTACATGGGGGTTGTGTGGAGGCAGCCACGCAATAGACTGGGAGGTGCTGGGGACCAGCCCCCGAAAGAGACCGGTAGAGGGATGGAAACAAAAGACCAAGATTGTGGGTGCAGCTTTATCTGCCTGGAATCTGCAAGGGCGGTCTTTTGTTCCAGCCTTCGGAGATCGATCTAGCCCATTAAAAACAATCCCGACCACACCGTGTTTTGCAGGGCCACACACATGAGGCTGCTAAAATCGTCGAAGTGTGCTATACAAGACCACTTTACATTAAATTAGAACCATAGGCGCTGGCCAAACTGCATTACATGGAAAACAGTAAAATGATGGTTTTTACTAATGGTGAGGAAGGGAGTGGGGTGGTAATGACAGTACGAATGAGGGTGCTTTCTTCTATCTGCTATTGCTCTTCCCTTAAACACCAATATGATAGTGCTTTTGCCAAGCAGTTATTGAAGTGCCACTGGTGGAAAACCTCTAGTAATACAAAGTTGCACTTACGCTCGGGTCCATCATCTCGGGAATGAACTCCCCTTCGCTGTTCATGCTTGTGTAGGAACCCTGCCGGGCAATCTGCTGCTGCTCCTCAGGAACGCTGCCTGGGGGCGGAGAACTCCGACCAGTCTGCAAGGAACCTACAGGCACAATAACAAGACTTTAAGGGCGAAAGGAAAGGACAGAGGCTCAGCTGATTTTCCAGTGGTTTATATCTGTGCCCAGTGCTTGTCCTTTCTTCAAAGCATTACTCAGCAGTAGTCATGCCACAACAGGAAATCCTCAGCAGCACAATCGGTGCCGCTTGTGAAATCCAGACCTATGACATCAGCTAGGCATGAACACTGCAAGTGCCTGGCTTAAGACAGGAAGATGACTATTTTACTAGTTCTTGTACTTCATTTATCAATGAAATGCATTCTGGGCTTTGTAGTCTCGGTACCCTTCAAGTAAACCAATTGGATTAGAATACCATTTTTCAATAACTTGTACATTATTTTGTATTTGTTGTTGATTTCTAAGGTGCCTACTGCACTGGCCAGATTGTTTTGTCGCACCCCAAGAGGAACAGGATGAAGAGACAAAGGAGAAGAAGAAATAAAGAGGTCAGTCACAGTTCTTGACACATTCAGAGCAGTCCAAGTACAGGGGAAGAGCTAAGGCCATCAACCAACAGGGGCAGCAGATACAAAACAAAGAATCATAAATGCAAGTAGTAATACAGTCAATCATGGTTTGGGAGTTTCATCTGATCTGGGGCCCCAAAGACGAACCATCCCCATGACAGCCCAGAAAGCTCACAGCTCCACAGGATCAGAATGTCGGTGGACAATAGCAAGCCCCCCAATCGAAGACTCAGACTTTTTAAGGCAGCAGATAGTGTGCTGGAGTCCAACACTGCAGTAGTCAGTAAAGTAGGCGTGCGTGAACTTTCTGAATTTGTTGGTGGCCGACCTCTCCTGTTCAGTGCCAGTTTGTTCCAGAGAGAGGATCCACCAGAACTGACAGACCACTGACCTAGTTTCTTTTTCTTGAAAGTAGCAGAGGAAAGACATCTTGCCACCATGAACGTCAGTTCATGGTGGGGGGAACATTTCTTGATGTACAATCTGATATACAATGCCCCGCCATCACAGCCCTAGGAATGATAAATAGAGCTTACTCAATACTATGCAACTCATTCAAAATAACGCAGCATGGCTTATCTTGGGATAAATCTCTCAGAGCACGTCTACCCCGCGCTGAAGGCCCTGCACTAGCACCCACCCATGGAAAAGACTGCCTTTACAGCTCTATTTATTGATTGATATTTTATTTCTATCGCACTTGTGTAAGAGCGCGATAGAAATAAAATCTCAATCAATAAATAGAGCTGTAAAGGCCGCCTACCCCCAGCTCGGGGCTTATTGCTTAAATAAATCACTTTCATTCTGTAAATAAATGAGCCAGGCCCAGTGCTCATTTAGGGTTTCAGCTCCCCTGCTGCCTGCCTGTCCTGTCATAATGCGTACTTATTAACCGCCTGTAAGGAAGGGCAACTAGTTTGTACGTATTCCCAAGGGAAGCACCAGTCTTCTCAAACTAAAGGCTGTCTCACTTACATGTGCTCATGCTGGCCAAATACAGACCTCAGGGTGTTAACTTACCCCCAACATATTCAGCCAGTCCTGAAATCACTCAGAAGAGCACCCTGAAAAAGGAGGGTAGGACAATAGCACCAATATAAACTTCTTGGTGCTTTGCATAAAACCAAAGAGCAGTTTGGGAACAAAAGAATGAACACAAATGTTTATATGTAATGGATCTGTGACAGTGATTCAAGTCTGCAACCCTTCTGAGAACATAATACGCACCGGACTTTCTGCATATTTAATTTAGGGTAACACACTAGTAGTAAGATGGCTGCAAACTAAGAGTCCTATATACAGATTTGGAGGGAGTTCTCCTTCGGGAGTGAGGTGCTGGCTGCCCTGCTTTAGAAGGCAGATGGATGCAAGCATCTCTTTTGCAGCCTCCCTATGGCACTCACAGGCTTTGACTAAAATCACTGTGGGGACTGAGGGGGCCCCAGCTCAAAGACAGCTTTTGGAGACTCGCCTAGCCCCGAACTACCTAATGCCTTCCCATTTGCCAAACAACCCGTGCCACAGCAGCCTGGCGGGTTTCCAGGCAGATATGACCACAGAGGTCCAGTAAGGGGAGTTGCATGTTTGTCGTTGGCAAGACCGACTTTGTTGGTGACATTTCGCTAGCGTGCAACTAGTAGCATCCTCCATTTCACATGTAGGAAATAATTCTTACGCTCACCTGTGGAGTATTTTCGTGTTCTTTCAGAATCCTTGTACAGAGACCCCATGATATCCCCCATGGATTTTGATATTCTCATGTCATGCTGCTTGCTGTTATTCGGATGCAGAAACTATGAGCAATGTAAAACAGAAAAGCAATGGTCAGCGGAAATTGATTTTACAACATAAAAGAAATGAAAAAAAACCTCCTAGAAAAAAAACATCAGAATACTTTAAGTTTTAAAGTGGGCCATATGCTAATTAACGCTGTACTTGATGAACACACTGCAATATTTGCAGATTTCTTGCATGCAAAACCACTGAAAGACCAATAAGAATTATTGCGGAGGCTCTGGCAGTTTAGCCATGTAAGTTACACACACAATTTGACTGCATGGTCCAAACAGCAGGGGCATGACGAAAATTCTCTCCAATATTTTTCCATGAAAGGACTCGCTCATTACAGTTATGTAGTAGCTTACTCAAAAGGTATATAATTAGAAAGACAAATCTAAGTGTCTAGCAGAAGGTCAAGCAATTGGGATTACCCCTGAAGAAGGTCCAACATTGATAATCATACAGGACTGAAACATGTGCTTATAGGGAGAAAAAGGCAATCGCTGGAATAAGTAGCAGAGCCTACATTAAAATGTATTAATTGGCAAGGGGGGGAGGTTTGAGGTTCAGCGCTAGGATCTAATGCATTTAGTTGGAGTGAATAGAGCTGCAGGTGAATGCAGGAGGCGGGATTTGCCGAATCTGCCGCCAGGTAAGGAACCACAAGAGCAATTGTTTTGCAACCACATTGCGCGTAAACACTAGTTGAGTCCAAAGTCGTATAGTAGATTTTAATTGACACTGAGGTAGCCTGACACGTGTTTCGGGCACTTGCCCTTCAACTGAGGCTGCAGAATTATTTGTATATACACAATATTGTGGTACAGAGTTAAACAGAAGCAAAACATTTGGGGACCCAAGGTAGCAGGGCAACCAAGGCGGAGAGCCACAAACACATACATTAATGGCATGAGATCGCAAGATTTTGGTCCATAGTATTAAGAATCAAATTCAAATTTTTGAACAATTTTCAAAGAACCAAGACAACATAACAGAAGACAACCAAACGTAAATGCAAATGAAAAACCATACCATATATAAGCACATAACCAACACTAATGTGATAGATCTACTGCATGACCTCAGCATACAACAGCAAAATCTGAAAATAAAAGAATTATCAAGCAAATCTAAATTTGTGCCTACTTTTCCGAAAGACAATTTGATTGATACATTTCATCAAGCAGTCACAAATGACATACACAAACTGCAAGACTCCACCCATACGAAACAAGGGCGCAAATGCAACTTGACGCGCCAACAATAAATAGCTTTGCAAAAGTTGGCTTCCAATGAGAACCTGATTCTTAAAGAGGCAGACAAAGGTGGCAATGTGGTGGTAATGAATAAGAGGGACTACATTGCCATGGGCCTAGAACATTTAAACTCACTTGGCTGTTATGAAACTTTGCCCTCAAACCCAATTGGTACACTCAGGGCAACAGTCAGCCAACTTCTGGCCAAATGGTACACCAGAGGCCTCTTAACAGATGTTGAAAAACGGTTTCTCACTGTAGATGGCCCAATCATGCCCACTGCCTATTTCCTGCCCAAGATCCACAAACCTTTCACCACAATACCAGAAGGAAGACCAATCTTGAGTGGGGGTGGTGGGATTTTTGAACCAATCTCTATGTACATTAATGAATGTCTTGCTCCTCTGGTGACTTCTATCCCCACCTTTATCAGAGATACCATGCACATTTTACATATACTGGATCAATTACCTGTACTACCCAACATGTTACTAGTGACACTTGATGTTAAAGCACTCTATACCTCCATTGACCATGTGAAAGCAATTATTAGTGTTGATCACATTTTTCGGGAACACTCTGCCTCATTTTATGAACACATTGAAATGATTAAAGAACTCTTGTCTTGTGCTCTCTCTAACAACGTATTTCTGTTCAACAATATCTACTACCGCCAACTTATTGGAATAGCAATGGGAGCAAACTATGCCCCAGCTCTTGCAAATATATTCATGCATCATTTTGAACAAATGGTTGTCTTCACAAATACTATGTTCTCACCATACATCTATATTTGGAAGAGTTATATAGATGATGTGATTCTGATTTGGAAGGGCTCCTGTGACACCCTTAATGATTTTGTGAACTATCTCAATACTAACACATGGGGAATTCAGTTTACACAGACTGTCAGCCTCAGTAGTATCAATTTTCTTGATCGAACTATTACAATTTCGGATGGTAAACTGATAACCAAAACTTATCGCAAATCCACTTCAGTTAATTCTTTACTTCACGCGAGCAGTTGCCACAAGAAATCGGTCTCACGCAACATTCCCAAAGGAGAATTTATACGTGCTAGACGCAATTGCTCAACAAATGAGGATTTCAAAACCGAATGTTCACTTATCCGCAACCGCTTTCTGGAAAGAGGTTACGACAGTCACCTCCTTGACAAAGCTCTACTGGAGGTGCAATCTCTGAAGAGAGAGGATTTACTCACTCCTAAAGTACGCCCTCAGAGTACTCACAGCAACAAATTGAACTTTATTACCAAATACAACACAGAGTTCAAAACTGTACAGTATAGTCAAGAGACATTGGCACATTTTACGATTGGACAGAGATATCACTCCCTGGGTAGATAATTCGCCTAATTTCATCTACACCAAGGCTAGCAATCTCAAAAACATCCTCTCACCTTCATTCATGTCTAATCCGCAATCTAAACTAACTTGGTTACAGTCAGCAAGCACAAGTGGTTTTCGTAAATGTGGGGGATGCTCTATGTGCGCATTCGCACTTGAAACTAAGAAACTAGAATTTGGCCATTTGGGCAGATATACAATTAACTCTTTCATGAACTGCAATACTAAATTCTGTGTATATTGCATTCTTTGTGTATGTGGGAAGCGCTACATCGGCAGTACAATTCGGCCTTTGAAGATTAGAATCAGGGAACACTTGGCCTCCATCTCTCAAGTAGACTCCAAATACCCATTATCTGTACATTGGCAACAAATCCACCAAATGGATAACAAAGCTGAAATTAGATTTACTGGGATGGCCAAGGTTTCATTACCACAACGAGGTGGCAATCTGGTTCTGAAACTACGCCAGTTAGAAGCGCGACTTATTTGCCGCTTTCGCACGTTCACACATGGCCTCAATACAGAGCATGAACTTTCTGTGTTTTTATGAGTGAATTGTACTATATAAATGGTTTGTCTAAATCCAACTCGTATGTAACTTATACACTTTACTTTCCTTCCCATGCTGGAGGTTCTCCTTGTGCCATACACTTAGCTGCCGTAAATCTTCACTCTACTCTTTGTTTTCAAAGTGCCCAACTGAGAGGTTTAGGAAGGGATGACCTTCTCTTTACGTTTTTTGAACTATCAAGTGCCTTATGTATCAACTTCCTTATGATTGGACAATGAATTCTTAATTATCTCGCTTGCGCAACTGGCAGGTCTTGATACGGGCCAATTTTTTATTGCCCCCCTAATTCCAACTCTAAATTGTCAAACTTACCTAATTGGGCTAATTATCATTTAGAATTATTTCAACACACATTGTAATGCCGGCTTAATTTGCACTGATAATTCACTGGGACTGAATCAAGTGCAATTGTTGGCTTGGCTTAATTCGAGCGCACTTGTGCATCGCTCTCCCCTCTTAGTGGCAACGCACCCGGCCTCCGTTCTTTTTCTAACTTTTTTCCCATCCACTAGGCCACACTAAGATATATACAACCAAGATGGTGGCCGTACGTCCCCTTACGCACGGCTGCGGTCGTTGTGCGTTCTCCCGGCTGCCATAACAATGACAGTATGAGCCGCGGCCGGCAGGCTCCAGTTCGGTTTACTCAGCGGAGACGCTGGTGAGTCCAATACTTTTACGCAGACCCCTAGGCTGGCAGGGTCTGCGCGGCTCGCATTTACTTAGCCAGACACGCATCTGCAATCAATTAATTGGTCTCTCTATCCTTCCCCTTTCCCTCTCATCTTGGACACACGCCAATTGGACAGCTCCCCCTTCCATCTTCTACTCCAAAGACACGCGGAAACGCTTCTACATATAATTGAGTGCAATTGCATGTGACAGGTATTATTTTGGCAGTTGCCCCTCTTTCAAATTTAGTTCATTATAGATTAGTACATGTCTAATCTCTTGCGCCCATAATTGTTTTTCAGTGGAGCGCATGAGAAATTATCTTTTATCAATTAACCCTATTCAGGGTAAGTATTTTGGTAATACATTAATTCCCAATATGGTTGTAAGCTTCAATTTATTAAAATGGCAATCCATGTGCTGCCCTAATCAGATCTACTGGTTATTTTCCCTCAGCCCAAACTGAACACACCTGACTCACAGGTAAAAAGATTCCCTCTTCACCACTAGCTTCCATGTTGTATGGCCCACCTAGAACCTCCCAGCTAATGGTTGTCTGTTTTATTTTATTTCCCCCTTCACCTTGACCTGATGAATTTCGCTTATATATATGGTATGGTTTTTCATTTGCATTTACGTTTGGTTGTCTTCTGTTATGTTGTCTTGGTTCTTTGAAAATTGTTCAAAAATTTGAATTTGATTCTTAATACTATGGACCAAAATCTTGCGATCTCATGCCATTAATGTATGTGTTTGTGGCCCTCCGCCTTGGTTGCCCTGCTACCTTGGGTCCCCAAATTTTTTGCTTCTGTTTAACTCTGTACCACAATATTGTGTATATACAAATAATTCTGCAGCCTCAGTTGAAGGGCAAGTGCCCGAAACACGTGTCAGGCTACCTCAGTGTCAATTAAAATCTACTATACCACTTTGGACTCAACTAGTGTTTACGCGCAGTGTGGTTGCAAAACAATTGCTCTTGTGGTACATTAAAATGTACGTCACTTATTTTCGATAATGAATATTTGTTGTAAAATATCTAATGTTGAGCCCGTCATATACATTTCTTGTAGTGAAAAATGTCAGTGCAATGCAGATGTATGTCCTTTTAAGAGCTATCCAACAGGTCTGCCGTGAAACCATTTATGTAATGTTATTGTAGTATGACATTTGTTTATTCATGTCTAAAATTAAGCAATGTATGTAAGGCACAAGTTGCTGGCTTTTAGCAGCAGTTGCTGAAGAAAAAAATACTTTTTTTGCTGTCTAGTACATTTCCGACAGTGGTTCGGACAATGGTGTAAGCCTTTTTTTTTTTTAAATAAATGATTTTCAAAATCCACCATTTGACCTTTAAAGGCCATACTGCACGCGCCAGTGAGATGGTGAATCGCGAGAAGAGAATGTAATCTAATGTGTCGCCCATTAGAAAGTTGTTCAACTATCTCCCATTGTCTTTCAAGCATAATGCCTGACCTATGAAGGCCTGATTCAGGGCTAAGCTAGGACAGGGGGTCTGCAACGTTTGGCTTGCCCGATATTTTGGACTACAACTCCTTAGCCAGCACAGTCAATGCTGAGGGCGTATGGATGTCGTAGTTCAAAACATATGGAGGGTAGCAGGTTACCGACCCCCAGAGGTCCTAGGTGGTCATTATAAGCAAGGTGGTTACAGTGGAAAAAAGTGGTGTTAAAATTGCCTGTTTTAACTCTCTGGCCCGATTATGGACGTGTGACGCGTGTTTGACAGGTCTTTACTGCCCGAGGCTAATGGCTGTTAATCCATGATCGGGTGATCTCCTAAAAAACTGCCCCTACACAAAAGGAAATACCACCAAATTCCTACCGAGGACCGTGGTTATGTAGCAGAGAAATTAAAAGCATCCGTTGGCTATGAAACCTCCCGTAGGAATGGGAGTCAGAGTGGAGATCGGAGAAACTAAGAAGGCGAGGATTTGAGTTGTCATGTCCCTGTCCCTGTAATGCACCCACTTCCTGGAGTCATTTCCCCCTTCCTTAATCCTACACCACTTGGCTTTAGAATGGATTTAAAAACATTGCTCTTCCAGAAATACTACTCCAGTGAATGTATTCCCAACTAAGATGAGACGAATGACAAAACGTGGATTTGCTTTGCTGCCCCCAGTGAGCGAGGATTGTGCCTAGAAACATTTGATAAATTAAGATACATGGCTCTCTCGCTCTTTGACGGGGCAAAATAGCAGTTTGTGGGCTTTCTGGGGTCGATACATCCAGTACCATGAAGTTGGATGATAACAGTTATTATTAGAGCCCCAACCCAAATGATGTGTAGCAGGGCCAGGAATTAAGGAGTAATGTCCAACACCCAAATGATGTTCATGGCACAGGAGATTCCCCATAAATAAAGAGGGGGGAGGGGTGGAGCACTTTGTGTGTTACTTTGCCAAGCTGCCCCCCACCTACCGCCTTGAGGTCACGTCCGGCACTCTACAGACAACGACCAACACAGCCCTCCCTCGATTGTTCACCCCACTTAAAGCACACACTGGGGCACCCTTAAAGTGGCCCTTGTGGGGAGATTTGAGGCTGGCCCACAAAGACCCCTTTGCACATCCTGCCAGAGTTGTGGTTGTGCATAACAATCTCAGGGGGTACGCTGGGTGGACTGGAAGGCAATCTTTAGTAGCTCAGTGTGTCCCTGAGCTCTTGACTGAGGCGCTGTAGGAATCCTGATTCTCACTTCTGCCATTTTCCATAGCAGGATCCCACAATCTTTGCCATAACCGATGACTAATATATGGTTTCTCCCATCCCGCAGTAACATGAGCCTGCACATTTTTAATTGGTCTTCTACCATTTCTTTTCCTAAGTGAACACCTCCCTTTGTCACAAACTAACAAACCCTACATACACAACAAAACATAGGTGCAACAAATATTTTTCAGAGTTAATAAAATAAATAGAATTGTATCTTTTAAAGTAGTGAAAATAATGTTTATAATAAAGTTCATTTTTCGAAGATGGTTTAAATGGTAACTCTCGTTGAAGAACTAACTATATGGAGGTACAGATTTACATATTTTCAAGACATGTTCTTGAAATAGTTAAAATAACTCCTAAATAGGATTTTTACATAACTTCTCTATAGTGCCTAATCATTTTTTAACACCGTAAATATTTGTCAGGGATGGCACCGGTTTGACACCGAGATTTCTTTGAGTGGCGCAATATTGACAGCCTGTAAGGTCGGAATTCATTCCCCAGTCTCCTTGATGCGGTCCAGCGGGCCAATCCCAAGCTACCGTGCCGTGAGCCCGGTGGTATTCCTAGGTGCGACAAACCTGCCTTTTGGTCTTAAAACAATGAGGGACAGCTCTGGTTGTGGGGACTACCTGCCTGGATCTTGCTTTGTGCAGGCGAGCTAGCCTTTTTGATTTCACTAAGCAACTACAACTTTGGCACACTCCGATTAGTCGAGTTGTGCTTCAGTGGGTAACGTGGGAGCCAAAACGCCATCAGAAGTGAGCTATACACCCAACTTACACATAGCATGACTGTTTCGGTCAGTAACTGGGGCGAGGGTAGGGGCTTTTTTCGATCAATTAAATAACAGCCACTGACAATGAAGATCTAACCCAGCGGAGTAACTTTGCTGAAAATGTTGGGGGGTAGGGGGGGGACATGGCATCTAAATGATAGGGGGCCCTGCCAAATGAGTGGGACAAAATGGTATGCCACAAAAGTTGTGAGGGGGGACAAACACCCTTGTCCCCCTCTAAAATTACGCCCATGATCTCACCTACATACCGACACGACTCGCCCGGTAGTCGGATGCATGTACACAGTCGTTAAGTGTAAACACTGCAACACGACCATCAAAATCAGCATCAATGTGCGATGGAGACATTTATTTCATTTCAAATTCCTCTGCAATTAAACTTTGCGATGGGTGCCATCCACCAACGGGGAAGTATCCAGATAATACACGTGAATTCCGAAATCAAAGAACACACCACTGGCAATCACACACAAGGTAAAGGCAATCAATCCCACCGAGACCGGACCTCCCCCCTCCCACTGCAGATCCCGCCTCCCGCCGCACCCCCCTCCCACTGCAGACCCAGCATCCCACCGCAGACCCAGCATCCCAGCTCCATCCTTCATGCACAAGCTCTTACCGTGGACCTCTTCTGAGGCTTGACAATAATCCTCAGGCTCTTCACGGAGGGGCTCATGTCCATGCGCTCCACCGCCTTGTCCAAGTCTTCCTGGCACTTGAGTGGGGTCAGCAGCTGGAAAACATGGCACACAGACAGAGGAGGTCAACTGAGGACAGCAGAGAAAGCAGCAGTCGCTCCACCCTGCTGAAGTCGCAAGATTGTCTGAATGCGTTTTCCCCTTTTCAGGCATTTGTGACCAAGGACAACAAAAGGGGCTCTCTGAAGGCTCGATTTGCAACCAGTTCCAAAACAGAGAACTTTATTTTGTTCGTGGGATTTGGGGGAGTGGGAGCTGCGCGTCTCACACTTCTTTGGACACTTGAACATGCTTCTAAGCCAGGGCCTACTAAAACACCACGCGTGATCTTCCTGCACTGGCCCAATGCTTCAGGGAAACTGGCCCCGCTGTCGCTACACACTGTACCTTAAGGAGCACGCTCACTGCCAATGGATCGCTGCACGCCAGTGCTATTTTTCTTCTTATGAGAACAATTTTATTTAAAAAACACACAGTAAAAAAATAGTTGGCCTGCTATGAATACCAATTAGCTGAGAGAGTCTCTTTCTTTACGATCTGCGGATTTGAAAAGGAGCGCGCCGGCCGCGCCGGCCTTTCGGAAGGATAATGTGGAAGGCCAATGCTCACACCACAGCCTGGCGGGGCAGGGATGACATGGCACAGCTCCTTGGAATGGAGCAGGGAACACTGTGCTCTCTACCCTGCAGGGTCGCTGAGCCAAACTCTGTAGAAGCAAATGTTCTGCACGTACATGCTAAACCTTCCCTCTCTGGGAGGGACTCGGCCTAGTCTTTCCATCGTCAGCTGTGGAACCAAGAGATTGGACTTTCAATTGTGGGATCCCCATTTGACCCCTGTCTAGTATTCTGAGAAAAATAATGCATTTCACTCAACCTCAGATCCATTATCGATAAAAATTCGGAGCACTTTTGAAGCAGGGTAACCCCCAAGATTAAATCATATATTTAAAAACCAGACATTTTCATTAGGGGCGTTTCTGCTCATCATGAGATGATTACTGACTCCACCCCATGCTGCAACCATCGGCCAGATTTATTTATAAGGTTATCAGGTAATAATGTCCCCATATATAATATTGCCAGGAAAAGCCATTGGTGACATTACATATGGTGACAAACTATATGGGGATGGGTTGCGGGCATGTTCCCTGCTCCCCTTGTAAACAAACAATTTTCAATGTCTCTGCAAAAATTGCGGCTTTTTTGTCAGGAGACATTTTTGCAGGGACATTATTACATAGAACCATTATAAGGAAAGGTGCAGTGCATGCCACACGAATAGAAAAGCCATGTTTTGCGTTGAAACTGCAGCCTTTCCAGCCACTATCGCTAAATGGACACATGACCTGTGCCTGGTTTTCATCAGAGATAATGGTGGTGGACAAGACAGACCAATTAGAACATCATTTTGTTTGCGCCATCAAATGTCTACCGAGCGACATCAGGAGTGTGTGCTAGGGGGTTTCACCAAAGATCCAAGGGTTGCCCACAATATTTGGTGTACATTCCGCATGATGCCAGCTACTGGAGCGGCGGTCCTAGCTGTGGACGGAGACCACCAATGAGACCCGTCCATGTCTTGATCAAGTGTCGTTGATCTATGTTACAGAAGAGGACGTGACGGTTTGCTTGATGCAAGGTATGGCTAGCAGTGGGGTTTACCTATTACCAATGGCGTCGCCAGGAATCAAATTTAGGAGGGGCACAGAAGGGGCCAAAGACAAAAGTAGGGGGCCATAGACAAAAGTGGGGTAATGTGTGACATCACAAGCACTCCTTCAGAGAGGCTTTTGTGCACACCAACTAACCACACTCCACTGCACCTCCCCTCCCATCAGAATGCGCTCCATTCTGAGGGGAGGGGCTGCAAGCGCCTCTGCACACTATGGAGGTCCCTGTGCAGAAGCCGGGCAGGAACACCTGAGAAGCGGCTCGTGCTCATGTTCATACCGATGCCAGAATGCATACCAAGATCACTGCTAGCTTTGAGACAAAAGGAGAGTATTTGCCGTGTGATATGCAGACATTTGCCTTAGTGAGAGTCACAAATAACACCACGAACACAGAAGAAGGTCACTGCTCACCTTAGGTGGGGGGGGCACAAGCGGAGGCCCAGGATTTCAGAGGGGGGGCGCCCTCCCGCCAGAAAGCTTCTAGCGACGGCAGTGACTATTACTGAAGCCCTGCGGTACTGGGAAGATGCCCGTGCTAAACTGCCCCCCTAGGCTGCAAATGCCATATGGGAATTATACGGATGGTGCTGCAGGGCGTAAATGTTCCCAATTTCAGGCCAGCTTGGAGCTGTTAAACATTGACCTGTTATGAGTCACTGCACACACCGATACATGTAGATGCATGCATTTGGAATGAAAAATAAGCAAATGTCATGTCCAAACCTCCAATAGATAGTCAGTGGGCAATGCAAACAATTATTGGTTTTCCACCGAAGAGATGGATTGT
This sequence comes from Ambystoma mexicanum, assembly GCF_040938575.1. Lineage (NCBI taxonomy): Eukaryota > Metazoa > Chordata > Amphibia > Caudata > Ambystomatidae > Ambystoma > Ambystoma mexicanum. The sequence continues at coordinate 538,603,968 of NC_090924.1, read as the reverse complement.
ACCATCGGAGGTCTGCAAGCTATGGCTCTCCAGCTGTTTTAGACTAAGAGTCCCATGTTCCCTCAGCATTGACTGCGCTGGTTAGGACCAATGGGAGTTGTAGTTGAAAACATCTTGATCGTCAAAGGTTGCAGATCACATGTGATCAGAAGATGAGCTTTTAGTAGTTTTAAGACTGGGCACGGTCGCTAAACTTCCACGTCTACCCACCACAGCGTGTGCATCAAGCATTTCCAGCAGAAATTGGATATCTGATTGAGCTTTAACCACAGACTGATGCGGCCTACACTGAAGAAGGGCAGTGGGCAACCCAGGCACCGTTGCCGATAGGTCTGGCCATTAACTGGCCATGTAGCTAATTCCGGACTGCCAAGGAAAATCGAAGGAAACAAGACAGACCAGCCACTGCATGTAAAAGGTGTACAGAATATGAACGTTCAACCGGCATACTATCAAGCGTCATCAGGTCACTTTACACACAAATGAGGTTTCATCTTTATAGAGGACACTCTTCATAAGGGGCGCAGAGTAAAGATCAGGGAGCGCAGGCCTGCTTCCTGCTCATTCCATTCCAAAAAAGGGGCAGTACGAAAAGAAGGTTATCAAGGTTGGGTCCAAACAACCGACGGGCCCCTTTAACTGAGCAGAAGTATAATGCTGAAATGCCAGAATGCATTCACTGAAACAGAGATGTGGTCCCAGCCATGAGAGTCTCCTGCTAGTGCAGTGTGTTCTGCAGGCCCTGGACTGGCAAGATATGGGTTAGTTGGGGTGGGAAGGTAGTTGAGGGAGAACAGGAAGGTGGGCGTTGATGCCTGCATGTCAGAAGAAAGCTGGATGTGTGGGTACGCTCTTATGTGTTTTGGGAAGCAAAGTGTCACTTGAGATCCGTCGTCATCAAGTGTGAGTTTGTGTGGTGACATAGTAGGGTTCATGCATACATGTTGTGTGCTTTGAGACTGTGGTCAGGGGTGTTTGACATGCACTGTTTCAGTTTTGTGGAGGTGTGTGGTTTTTTTTGGGTCAAGTCTGAAACGTTACCCGGTAGTTCTGGGTGAGGTGATAACACAAGGAGTGCTGCCAAATGGCTCAATTCCATCCACCTGGTCGACCAGTGGACAATAATGCATTAGAGTAGACAATTAGCAACACCTTTCCTGGTACAAAGCAATGCAACATGAATGGGCATGAAGGAGTGTATGTGTGCTTATTGCTCGGTGAAAAAGTTTGAAGATCAATGCACTGCTGCCACTGGGGCAGAGTTGGAAAGCAGCTTTTGTTTCCAATTTAAAGCCATGGACACCTTTTATATTTAGAATACAGTCGTTTCTCTTTTTAGCAGAAAGTTAAATGATTAAAATCACCATATTGTCTCCCTATCTCTGAAATACAATGTACTGCCTGGTGGGAAGACCGCCAGAGCAGAAATGAAGGGGTGAGCAGCGAGAAGTGGGAGGTAGGCCAGTTAAATTGGGAGAGAATCAAAACCGCCCCCTCATTTACCTGAAAGTGCAGTGATTATTACTGGGGAATACCAGCATTGGACATAGATGGTGCTTTAGGAGAGGGCTGGAAACCTGAGCCCGACTGCAAGCGCAAGTAGAGGGAGTGCGACTGCAAGCGCAAGTAGAGGGAGTGCGCCAGTCAATAGTGTCCTGGGGCAGAGGGGGCCAAACTACCAGGCATTCACCATCCTTTGGCTCAGGGGAGTGAGTGAAGGGTTTCCCCAGACATGAGGTTGGCAATTTCAGAGATTATGGCATGGGTAACGACTTCTGAGGCAATTACAACTGTCCACAGAGTCCCCCAGAAGGGAAGATGATGAACTCGAGATGTGAAGTGTAGAGTTGCCCCAAATATAAAAAGAGGTGGGTGGCAGAGCTCATTCGTGAAGCATAGGAGTCCCAAAGGGTGCAATGGTTGGGAAATCGGGAACATTTGTAGGGTCTGCAGTGCTACAACAAGGAAGGAAGAGGAGAGATATCATGTCCCCATCGGTTATTTTCTGGTGTTACTTTCTGTGCATCAAGGTACCATTAAAATTCAAAACAGCAAAACATGGTTAGTCCAAGAGACAAAGCAATGCTAGAACAAACAAGCATGGGTTACTTAGTTCATGTGATAAAACTGCATTAGAAAACTGTTTCAGAAAGAACATTATTTCCTGATCCCCAAGATGGCCCTGCCACCATATTCTAGGACCGGTATTATTTACTAATTCAAGATTAGCCCTGGAATATTTGGGACAATCGCTGGATGGTGGGTCAGGAAAGTAGTAAAATGAACATCATTCTTGGAACAAAGCTACTTGCACCACAGATTCCTCATTTAAAAGATTACAGGACAGGTTCCTCACATTCCAGACAGATGTCAGCAATGACCTGTGATGAGGTCCCCTGGTTGACTCTCAGGCAGACGTGGTGCGGCCATGAGGGCTGGATGCCACCGCCCGCTGCACATTGTTGACCCACAATAAGGCCCTAACCTCTTTAAGGAAGCTCCCAAGAGGAGTAAGACCACCAATTCACATGCCACCCTGTGGCAACATTGCTCTACTTCGGTATGTTATTTCAAAGCCCAGTGGGTTTGCCAGGACCACCAGAGGACGAGGGTCTGCTACACCCAGACCCTTGTGGGAATACTGCCCCAAGAACCCTAGACTTTATAAAACACCTAGTGCACACTAAGAACTATGCTCCCCGCAATTAAACAAAATACACCAGTGACCACGTACAACAAAACTCACATTACACCCAGTCTCAGTTAGCACAGAGAACGGCCATGCACGGACCCCCAACTCCGGAGCTCCAATCATGTATACTACTGCAGACAGGTGCCAAGTGGGAATATGAGACGGCAAATGGCCTTAAATTAAGGCTAAACCCGCAACCCTGCAAATCTAGAGGTGGGGCAATTGAAGGGGCAGAAATCGCTTGCACCAACATAGCTAAGCCAAGATTTAAAACATAATCAGCATCTTCACCAGAGAGTGGTTAGGCACGGGCAGCTCTGTGGGCCTGGCCAAACCCCCATATCATTTGTGAGCTGGGAAAGAGGGGGGGGTGCATTTTTTGGGAAGTAGATAGGGCAATGGTGAAAGTTGGCAGTGCATCGAAACGGAGGGTGAGGCAGAGCAGGAAGGTAAAAGGTGGAGTGAGGAGGCCAGGGGGAAGGAGTGGAGTAGTGAGGGTGGTAAAGAGGATCAGCAGAAGGAGGGAGGTGGCAGGAGGAGAGGAGAGGTATATTGAGGAGGTAGTTGGCGAAGAGACCAGGAGGAGTTAATTGAGGAGGGATTTGAAAAAGGCATTGGGAGGCATAGGGGGTATAGGAGGTATAGGAGAGGGAATGTGTTGAGCGAGGACAATGTTCAGTAGGATAGATCCCATTAGTCACATGACCACTTCCACTAATTAAGGTGGCAGACAAGGTTGTGGAATTGGGTATTAGAAAGATAAGCTCTAGACAGGAAGGAGGAAAGTGCAGACTGACCCCACCAGTAGTGTAGTTTAGCTAGCCAGTAGCGAGGCAGAGGTGTTGGGGGCCTGACACTATACCACTCTGCCTTGATCCAAACGTTTCTGAAACTCAGCTAGCCAGCTCGCTTTTGGAAGCTCTATGGGTTCATCTAGGCGGCATCCAGCCCTGCCTTCTGCCGCTATCCAGCCTAGTGGACTAGCACGCAATGCCCCGAGGCCCAGGCAAAGGGTCGTCCCAGGCATCGAAGGCGGGAAGCAGAGGACCTAGGCCTAGAGAAGCAAGAGCCAAGAAAGGAGTGTGATGACACACACACCGAAGACTGAGGGACTGAAGGGAAAGACTATCGGCCAGGTAAAGGACCGCCTGATTTTTGCCAATGAAAATCAGATACTTCATTAAATCTAGAGCCTTTGTTAAAGTTAGAGACTTTGTGGTTTCCCAGTGAGTTTATTGTTTGACCCCCACAGTGAATGTAGCCCGTTGTTGAGTCCAATTTTCCTTAGCTGACCCAGCCAGGTGGACAGAAAGAAGAGAAGAAGCTCAGAATTATTGTTCATGGAAAAGCAATCCTAATGATTGGTATCATGTTTTGAGACTAGGGTACGCGCGCCCTTCCTCAGAACCATTTAAACCTCAGAACCATTTACTGGGTGAAATTCCTGAGGAAAGTGAAAAGGGGTTTTAAGGTGTGAAGTTCAGTTGTTGAAAGTGAAATCCCCTGAATTCACCTTTAAGGCTCATCTCCACGTCTGTCTGATGTTGACCTTGCTCTTGACCTTGCTCGGCTTCGCGACAGCCCTTACCTCGTTGTTTGCGCAGTGCAAGTCCATAAGCTGCCCAAAGGCATCTGCCACTTTCTGCAGCACGTCCTTCAGCTTAACCGGTCTCCGGAATGGTATGATCCTGTGAGAGAAACCACATCAGCGTTAACAGAGGCAGTGCCCCCCAGACAACATTTACATAGTTTGCATGTTCGAGTTCCGGTCATTTTCCAGAACAGTATTGGAGTCTTGCAATCAAGATTACCTGATAGATCAAATTAAAACAAAACACGTTTTAAAAGACTTAGAATAGGACTCCTCTTAAATGGAATTATTACCAGAAAGGTGTGCACGTAATTAAAGGGGTCGATCTCCTGTTCTTTTTAGATTCAAGTCGATACACAGGTGCGTTAGTAAGATTGGCTTGAAACCTGTGTCTTTGCATTCCTCATGGATATTGCCTTGAGCACAAGCGACCAGCGAATCAGGTTTTTAAGGTGTTGCTTTCCTGGTAGGACATTTCAGGGCCCCAGTTGTGTTTTGCATTTTGAAATTCACTTTCCGCAAATAGGAAAAAACACGCTGGCCTTCGTGCACATTTCCGCATAGTCGTTTCGTTCCTTTAAGCCAAATGCAATCAATACAAACTCTGTAGACATCAGCACAAGTAGAGACTTCAGAGGGCGGCATCCTGCCAAAAGCAAGCAAACCATTCTCCAAAACCTGCTTGGAAAATTGTTCTGATTGGAGCAGCTCGAAAAAATGCAACTGCTGAGGCCAATCCCAAAGGGCGGACAGATATCCTCGTGAGGGTAATAGGTGCTGAACAATTCCAGTGAATGGCTTTTAAGAAGAATGTTAAGATTCGATATGGAATGAATTCCATTGAAGACATCCAAGCATGATTATTGGCCGGACAGTGGACACGGGGGCGGGGGGGTCATTACGAGCTTACCGGGTAACAGGGTCTGGGTTCCTCGAATGAGGAATTACCAGGCCATTCCAACCTTGGAGGACCCGGTCATTCCTCATTCAAGGAACCCGGTACATCCCCATTCCCATTCGAGCCCCCATAGGACTCAATGGGAATGGGGAGGGAGCTAACAATGCGTTCATAGCACCCTGGTCTGCTCGCGGGACCCGCTAAGGGCGCCTGGTAAAACCAGGCGCCCTTGGCGGGTTCCTGCGAGCAGACTCGTAATGAGGCGTTAAGGGGTTGACGGCGCCTGCACATTTACCGGTGCCGTTAACCCCTTAACGCCTCACTCGTAATGACCTCCAGTTTCTTCTATTCACAGTCTTACTCCAGAATTCCGGCTGCAATCCATCAGAAGATAACAACACCTCATTACGAAGTTGGCGATGGGTTTCCGTCAACCCTATATTACTGTTATCGCCGCCTGACATCCCGGGATATCCCAAGAGACTCCGGTACAGTAAGTTCCCGTTCCCATGGAGTCCCAGAGTATCCAACGGAGTGGGAACCCTGAAGCACTGGCACGGTTGTTAACGGTGCCAGTGCTTCAGTGCAAAACCTGCGGGTAGGGGCCTGAACTACCAACAGGTCAGGCCTGCCGGCAGAACAGTGCCCCTACCGGCAGACTCGCAGAGACCAGGTCCGGTAAAGGTGCCAGTAACTTGGCACCTTAATTGCTGGACCGGGTCACTGATAATGATACCAATTGGCCTGTACGAAGACAAAAAGAAATGGGCACAAACTCTCAAATAACTTACTCAATTTTCCGAAAGAACTTCCTAACTATCTGAGAAAGAGTGAAAATCCAAAATACAGACATACCTTACTCCGTTTCAGATTGAAAATTTTAAGAACTCGCCAGAACTTCAAAATATACGGCATAGCGAAAGATGACAAGTGTCGTTTATGTAACAACGAAGAAGATCCTTACAGCACTTGACAATGTTCTGCAAATAACAAATCTGAGAGAGAAAGGTCACTCCTACACGCGCTGCCAACAACATGTAGCCTAGACTCAGAAGCACGGTGGAACGCCATGTATGTTGTCCGTAACAAAAAAACTGTCAGAAGTCTGGGTATGTGTTTCTAGAAGTCGACAAAAAAAGCTTGCCGGGGAAGACAAACAGGAAGGACTGTGAACAGTCTGAATACTCACCTGGGTAAAACAGCCAAACATAGATGGAACAAAAGACTATGGAATGAAACAGGACCCATAATCTGAAAAAGTTTGGCTTGGGGATTAAGACAACTCATTGGAAAATTAAGTAAAAACTGTATTAATTTATGATAAATGCTTTAAATAAATTTTAAAAAAAAATTAAAAAATGGGCAATAATGGACAGCGAATTCTTACAAAGAAGTGTAGATGCTTAATAACCTTGTGTTCCACAATACACTTTTTTGTGGCTTAAATAATGTGTCGAGGTCTACACGAATGTAACAGTAATCCCATTGCCCTTTACTCAGAGGAAGTCCATTTTATAGCACCTCTTCTGTAAGACTGGATACGGATTCCTAAATCTGTATGCACATGCACGCTGGCCAGGGGGCCACCCATTAGTGCATTAAGGGATTGTAATTGGTTATTTATAAAGTGCTTAATACCAAGAGGTTTCTAAGCACGAACCCGGGGATAGAACCTGTGTTGCTCCATGTCATCTTGCTTCCAAGGCGAGCACGCTGCTCCAGAGCTATCTTTCCGAGACCCTGAGCAATCCTCCCGAGATGCGTTGGATACGTTCCTTCTTCACACTGAGCCAATGCAGCTGCATGTATTAACTCCAAGAGATGCTCTGGCCATTGAGCTTCCTCTGGAGCCTGGAGATCCCATTCTTTGGACGTCCACGGCAAAGATTGTGGCAGTAGTTAAGTTTGGAGAAAATGATTGCCCTACCAATGACTCGTTCTTCTCATTCAAGGAAGGCTGTAATCATCAGGTACATTTCAAAAACCTGAAAACGACTGCAGACACTTTTTATGCTTTTTACTACAAACATTTTTTTAAATTAGCCAGTAAGGAAATGGGGTGCACGTTATAGGTGCAGTGTGATCCAGGATTCATGCGGTCAATCAGGAAACTGGGATTACGAGAGGCAAGTATTGACGGCAACACTGATTAAAGAGAATAGGCATATATCCAAATTATTTTAATGGGAAAGTAGTCAATGTTTGATCCCCCAAATAGGCTAGCTGCTCCAGTGCTCCCACCTCCCCAAATCATTAGACCCACACCTCTTATATAGTCCAACCTAAATTACCTGTGTTACCTACCCGTATACTCTGGCTTCTGCTAAGCTGCTTTTAAGCAGCCAATAATAACACATCTACTGACCCATCTACTGACCCCTACACTTAAGGCCTTTTCCAGCAGTCTCCGCCAGTCTCGGCCGCGTTGACTGCGAACCTAGACATGCTTCGCAACAGGTACTGGACTTTAGTATAGTCACTGGGGCTGGCCCAAGCAAACTAACTTTATTCTGCAAAAATGTATGCTAGAAATTCCAGACTATGATTTTGATTTTGATTTTAGATATTTCTTACGCACACCAGGCAGATTGAGCTACATTTGGGCGCAGATGTTAACTATGGTTTGTACCTTGATCAGAGTATAGCGACTGTAATATAGATCACTTAGGTTCACTTAAATAGGAAGGTTTCTAGTGCTTTTCTAAAGCTTTCCAGTGGTGAACATGAACGGAAAGTAAATGGTAGCTGATTCCATAACTTCGAACCAAAAACCGAAAACCTCCCATCTCTCTGAGATCTGTTTAGTCCGGGGTATAGTCAACAGCATTTTATCTCCCGAGCGGAGATCTCTCATTAGCTGGAGGTGGTGGATCCTGGCACTCAAATATTTTGGTGCATGATCATAGAAGCATTTGTGCATAAGGCAGGCCATCTTAAACTTCACACGATCCTCCACCTTCAACTAATGGAGAGATCTAAGTGAGGCCGACACATGATCTCTTTTTCCTAGGTGGGCGATTAACCTGACTGCCGCATTCTGGGCCCTTTGCAGTCTCATCATCTGTTTAGTTGGAATCCCTGCCATTAGACTGTTGCAGTAATCGAGGTGGGAGTTGGTTAACGCCCCTTCTACCTGTCATCCAATTCTACCTCCTTAAAGTTGAACCATCGCTACTTTATATATTAGACATGTGTATATATGAGATAGACGACATCCTAGACACACTTCAAGGTGGGATCTGGAAAAGCGTTTTGGGGCTTCCGGCATCAGTCCCAAATGATATTGTTCGTCATGAACTAGGTATCCTCCCTATATCTGCCAAACGGAACTGGAGACTCCTGAATAACTATACAAAAATCCTGGATCCCCCTGGTAATTCACTGTATGAAGACCTTAATGAATTTCTTCATATGGGTTGTATGAAATCTTTGACCCGATATGCGGATAAAATGAACGATCTAATGGCTCTCTTGGGCATCCTGAAAGATGACTTAATACTAGGACACAGCACAGTATCGAATGCTGAGCTCAGATCGAGAGCTGCCATATAGACAGCACCTGTGTTGTTATGTTTGGAGTTCCACTCGATGTGAGATATCAGTAAAGCATTAAGAGAGCATCCCATGTTCTGACGAAAACCAGTTTGAAATTTTGACAGGATGGCATTGGTTCTCATATAGACTTGCATTTCTTCAAGGATCAGTTGAGAGAATACCTTAGAGGATGAGTCAGTTAACGCAATCGGGCGAAAGTTACCAGGGTCATTAATAGGGCCTTTTTTATATATGGGGATGACAGTAGCTAAACACCATGAACTAGGAATTGCTTGGGAAGAAAATATCACATCAAATTTGTTTTTCAAAATGATAGCCCACAAGTGGATATCCGATCGAAAAAGACAAGCAGGGATGCCATCGGGTCCCATAGCCCTAGAAGGATTTAGTTTCTTAATTGCACGTGTTACATCTTCAATGCTCCAAGGGGAGCGAGTAGGTATTGTATTTAGAATTACAGTTTTAAAGTTGTTGTGGAATACTAAAGGTAACTCGTACTTCAGCCTAATGTAGTTTGCCCACTGATCCGCTGAGATGGCATTTTCTTTCAACCCCACATTATCGCCGTTAATCAGTCTCAATAAGGACCATATTTTGCGTGTATCGTTTTTCAAAATATGATAAATCATGTTCTGGTTATCTTTCACATAAAGTTGTGTTTTTAGATTTTTGACAGCAGTTTTATGTGTAGCAAGGATTGCCCTTTTATGAGAATAGTGTTGTGTTGATTCCAGAGACAACCTAGATAGATGTCGTAGTTTAAAATTCCTGAGCTTCTTTAATTTAAAGATCTCAATATCAAATTTATGTACATGATGTTTTACATCCAGAGCCGGTTTTCTTTGTTTTACTATTTGTGATAAATGGAATTCAATCCTCTTTGAGATAAATTGATCTATGCGTATAGAGTCACTATCAATCACTAATAGATTCAGATCAAGGTCATCTCTGAGTCGCTCTGATAGCTGATGACATACAAGAGGGTTCCACCTCACAGATAGGCCCGCTCTGTCATTCTCAACCATTAGCAGAGAACGATTTGAAGTCAATCCCCAACCTTCGATTTTTAGATTTATCAAAATCGCATTATGGTCACTAAAGCCCAAGTTTAAAACGTTTACAGTGTCAATTTCCAGACAAAGATTAGATGATTTAAAAAAATGATCAATATGTGAGTGATGTCCTCCCCTAGACCATGTATATGTGAGATCCATCGTTCCAATGGGAATTATCTGAATATCCCAATTAAGAAAGAACTCCACCCATTTTCTCCCATTCATAGCCAATATAGTATCTGTATGGGATTGCTGGCCCGGGCCTATATTGTGGATTAAACAGGAGGAATTAAAATCACCCCCCACCACCACACCAACCTCCTCATGATGTATGAAGATACCTTCTAAGATGGAATCAAGAATATCGATGATATTATTAAGCATTATTAGCTTTCTGTTCCAATAGATACACATAAAAATGATATGTTGATCCTGTGGAGATACAGGGAACAGTTCTATAACTAATACATTAGAATCTTTATAAACCAGTCTGGTTGGGGATTTACAGGCGTTATTTACTAAAATGGCTAGGCCCCCTGAGGGCCGACCCTTATTCCCTCGAGTAGCAGGTTGTGAGTAACAGACAAAACCTTCGACAGATAATTGAGATACATGCATGGTTTCCTGTAGTAAAACTATAGCAGGGATCTTATCGCTCTCGCATGAACCCCACCATCTATTAAAGTTAGCAAGCCCACAACAATTCCAAGACAAACATACAAATGATTGTTGATGATATGCCGGGCTAGGGAGACAGATTCGTCGCTGTTAATTGCGAGGCTGGATGTATGCCCGACAATGCAGCAGCCATTGCTATTATCTGTCGGACCAGATCACCACTAATTTGTTGTGGCAATGATTGCATCATTTTCTGGTCAATTGTGGATGTTAGTACCAGTGGCTTATCCAAAAAGACCCTCGCGTCTTCATCAGATTGGATCAAAAAAGGGGTTAAGCCAATGAGAACAAAGTTTTCCTTCTGTTCCCAGATAAGTTTCATAATCAATCTTGAATATAGGCCACAGGTCATCCTGTTGTTATTTTTATCTGCAGGTCTTACCCAGTCTATATCATCAGATCTCAGAGTTCGCAGGCAAGGTATTGTGTGAAAAGCTTTTAGCAGGGAAGAGCGGTTCAAGTTTTGTTTAACATTAACACTCGGATCACTCTCCCAGCCAAGTATGTATGGAGGTTCACGTATGGACTCAAATTCATTATGAACCGTCTTATGATTGATAATAGGAGAACCTACCATTTTAGGGTTTATCATTTCCGTCAATGTCAGATTAGTATTTTCATTAGATGACTTGACTATGGGAGGTGAAATATTGGACCCCGGATCAACTATAGGGTCCTCCATAGGTTCCTGGGATCGCAACAAGTCCCCACCCAATACACCCAACATCCAGGGTTCGTCGGAAGAACAATGGTGTAAAGTTTCCAGTTTAGCCGATTGTATCTTAGGATCCCTAGGTACGGTGACATTAGTTTTCACTTTGCTAGAGGAAGTTTGTTTCTTACTTATAGGATAGAATTGAGAAAGGGACATTTGTGACCCCCCACTTATGGATTCCGGGGGATTAGAACAAGATAAATTAGATTGGTAATCAATCGGCTCCTCATTCTTATGTACATTAACCTTTTTTTTTTTTTATTATTTATTTTTCCCTCCTTATTTTTCTCATTGTTCTTATCAGGGGGATTGATATCTAATAATACCCTTGATTCATCATTCAGCTGAGAAAGATTAATCATCTCCTCATTCTCAAAGGTGACTGGTATTTCATTAGATTTCTCAACTTGTACAATCCTTGCCTGTTTTTTTATTAAGGCTAACGCTTTGGCTTTCCTTTTTTGGGCCCTTCCCGCCAGTCGCTTTTCCCTCCGGGTTAGGACTGTTATAGGCTTAGGTATCAGATCACCCACAATAGGATCAGACATTTTCACCATTCCTATCCGGGAACAATCTCCCGCAAGATCAATTAAGTCCGTCAAATGAGAGGGACTATCAGAACCATATGATTTGTTTGTATCATCTATCAATTGATCAACGGGAGTATCTGTAATCTCTATAGACTCTTTGTTCATTTTGTCTAGGTGCTGCTCAATTTTTTGAACTGTCGTAAAAACTTTGTACAGATCATCCACAATTACATCGGTCTGTGTACAAATCGAATTATGTGATTGAGAATTTAGTGTAGCCGCATATGAACGCTTTATCTGTGAAGGATTGTTGAAAATACCATCAAACTGTGTGGCACTATCTACCATATCCTTATTCTTGTAGTGTCTATCCGAAAGAGCTGCTACAGCATCACATGTAAACAGGAGGCCTTCAATTCTATTAGTTTTGTTGGATAGTTCAGTAATTGCTTCTCTCATAATTCCCATTTCATAATGAGAGCGCTCATGTCCCTTGTCCAGTAAATTTAAAATTCTCGCAAAAACTGGGAAGTCTGAACTCAGTGATGGTGCATCAAGGATGATGCTCGCAGATTGAGCATCATTATTGGAAGCATCTTTGTCTTTTCCATTAAGGCTCGACTGGAATTCTTGAATATCCAAATTCATTCGATCATTAATTGCTGATTGGGCACTAATGGCCTTTGGGGAACTCACCATAGGTTTGTTGGGAGATGCATGGGACTCAAAGTCCATTTCCCAGGGCAATTTTACATTCTCGCCACATATAGGATCAAGATTTCTTTCAGAAGGTATCATGCCTTTAGTACTCAGCATAAAAACATCTTCTCTCCCCACTAGTTTCTGGTTAGCGGGCGTAGAAGGACCTAAAGATAGGCAGATGCGCTTACTTAACTCTGCTTCAATAATGGGGCCCATCATAGAGCAATCCACAACATTCTCTTTGTAAGAATTATTGTAAACACTATCGGATCCCATATCATTTCTCTGTATTGATTCAGTTAAGATAATATCATTGGGAGCACTATTATTCAAATCCTTTAGCTTGAATTTAGTGTTTCTGACAGAGATATCAGCAGAGATCTCAGCATCACTACCTACACAGTGAATCATAGCTAAGGCATCAAATTTGGGAGCAATACCTATTTCTTTAAAAACCATCGCTTTCTTATCAGCTGACATATTATCACTGTCCACTCCCACAGATGTCATATTATCGGGGTGGACCAGTGTGGCTGCACTATCAACCAGAATATCTTGGCTCACCGGTTGAAAAGATGATTGGGACAGAGGCTCAGTGAGTTTCCGTCCGCTTCGCAAACCATTCACCATGCTGCTATATATAGAAAAAAGAGATGGTATACGCTAAAATATGGCCAAAACACCTATCGTGAGCGCAACCAATTCACAACCTAATAGGGATTTGATACTTACTAAATTAGATGCAGAAGGAACATATACAAAGGCTACAGATCATTAATATGTTACCACCCTTACCACACAGCCAAACAGCTCAACAGCACTTGCAGTGCACTTCCGGGGTGCGCGCGCAGGTGCGCGTGCACCCGGGTTATGAGCACGGCAGGGAGGGGCGGGTGGGTGGGAGGGGGCGTGTCTCGCTCACAAAGGATCTACGTAAAAGAAAAAAAAGAAAAAAGAATACGCAAGTACCTAAAAGGCACTCGTTTTAACATCAAAGCTAGACACAGTAGCACAGTAGCACAGTAACACCTAAGAGGAAGTCCAAACACAAAGCCCAATATCCAAGGCAGCAAGTCCAAAGTTAAGTCGTATTATGAGTAATTACTCTGGTATTTGGAGTCCGACAGCCTGTTTCGCCGCGCTACGGCAGTGTTGTTTCCTCTTGAGCATGGGCACCTTCCCAGCATAAGGAGAGACAGGAACACACCAGCGAGTCCCACAGCTCAACAGCACTTGCAGTGCACTTCCGGGGTGCGCGCGCAGGTGCGCGTGCACCCGGGTTATGAGCACGGCAGGGAGGGGCGGGCGGGTGGGTGCGTGTCTCGCTCACAAAGGATTCTGGTATTTGGAGTCCGACAGCCTGTTTCGCCGCGCTACGGCAGTGTTGTTTCCTCTTGAGCATGGGCACCTTCCCAGCATAAGGAGAGACAGGAACACACCAGCGAGTCCCACAGCTCAACAGCACTTGCAGTGCACTTCCGGGGTCCAACATCAGCAATATTGTGGATCCTCCCCTATCTGCAGCTTCTAACAGATCATCGTGGACTGCCAGTAAGGCGGTCTCTGTTCCATGATTGGGCCGAAACCCCGACTGGCATTCATTCAGGAGGCTCTTGCTGTCCACAAAGTCCTGAAATTGGCCACAGACCACTATCCGAATCTATTTATGCATACACTGACTCTGTGTAGTAATGCCAGATTTAATGTTACAAGATCGTCTTATTGTTTATTTGTGGTTATGTCCAGCTATTGCTTGTAATTCCAACATTGTGTATATGTCACCAAAGCCAATCACAAATGAATCATTTAGTACGGGGCGCATACATTTATCTTGTCATTCAGGCATTGCCCTGCCTCCCCCATCGCCCTTCCTGAAATCCGTGTTGCTTGGCAAACTCAACTCTGTTGTCTTCACTACAGACGCAGGAGTTAGCATGCACGAGGCATTGTCTGACAAAGCTCAGCGGCTGGGATGCTGCCGCAAGTCCTCTCTAATACACACCCCCAGCTCGAGTACTAACACTACACGCTGTGACCATTTGCACCCCATACGTTGCCCGGCTCCCATACCCAATGCACCTGTACAGCCTCTCGTACCTCGCCCGCAAACCAAATCAGCACTACGCGAGCACGCCGTTCTGAACTACAACTCCCAGGCTACTGTGCGAGCGCTCATACCGACCAGAAAAATGCTTTATTAATATGGAATTTCTTTACAGTAGTATCAATGCTACCGCATCTCTGCTTGTCCGTTCAGACTGCAAGACTATGACCTCCCTTCCCCCTCCCCACACCCTAGCACATCCCTCAAGTCTGCATTAGGCACTGTTGCCGATTCCGCAAAATGTCTCAAACACATCTACCTGCCTATCACGTGTTCATCTCTCAACACTGATATACATGTCCCTTGTAACCAACCCACAGAGAGTGAAGCGGACACTTCCAAATGTATTCCCTTTTATACACAGACCTTTACAAATGTGCACAGCCATTGCCACTTTGTCATTCCATTGCCTGACTCTAGCAGCTTTCTCACACCTGCCTCCTGCTCTGCCGAATACACTCGACATGCACAGTCCCTTAAAGGAACTCCTCATGTTCAGCACACTATTGAAACCTTGGTGATACCTCGATGCTATCCTCAGGTTAGCTCCAGCACCCCGTAGACAACAAATAAAAATAGCAGCTTATACACGCGCAGAATCACCGTGCCAGCTTGCAGTCCCGCAACACACTCACCGTGCAGGCGCCCTACACGTTCCTAGGCCGCACGATGTAGCTATCCCCTCCCAATCACTGCAGTCACCAAGTGCCTCTGCGCATGCACAGGAGAGACCCCGGGGCCCGGCCTCGAACGGCCGTCAGACCCGCATCCTCCATTACTTCACACAACCGTTTGACTAAGGCTACTACAGGACAGCCTTTAGCAAAACGCTTGGCATTATCGGCCTTGCTCTCAGCGTGCCACATATTTCCAAGATGCAGTGCCGAACACGTCAGCACTCTCGAAGGGTCACAGACCTCAGGCACAAGCAAGCGTCCAAATCTACCAACCCAGCATTTCACTTACATGGACCTCAGGAGCATCCAAACCCGCATGGCTTGCGTAGCCTATCGTCCTCCCCTGCCAGCGAATTAGCACTCTCAGAAACATAAGTCTCACCCATTAATGACCTACGAGCTGATTGCCCAAACAAAATAGCCAACAACATTAGCACAAACAAAAACATCTCAACAGCTTCCTATGTGCCTAGCCTTGGCCTAACCAGACTAGTCAGGCCCCCCCCCATACTCCAGTGCCAATACGCCCTATAGGAGACCAAACGCTCCGCCGGCTTCTTTACCCCACAAGCACTCCTATCACCCTGCGCAGGCCCAGTCTGCCTATACAGACTCTGCTCCAGAATCCGCAGCCCCCCCCTCCAAGAATCAAAACACAACTGGTCCAAGAAGCCCAAAAGATCCCTAGCACTTCCACTAGCCCTCCCACCTTCCCATTCCCCCTCCGCACAAAACACCTTTGCCTGTGCATTGATTAATGCGCGTTCCATCTGTGCCCATGCTTCCGACATCCATAATCTCTTACTAGATAACAATTTAGACCTACTAGCCTTATCTGAAACCTGGCTATATGAAGCAGCTGGTCCCCTCCTTTCTCTCACCATTACCATCTGTTACTCCATCCTACGAGTCGACTGTCAAGACAGCCTAGAAGGTGGAGTTGCTTTCCTCCAACCTCCCCATCAGAGCCTCTCCTCTGCAGCATCTACCAGGCTATGAAATCCTACTGGCCAAACTTTAACACCCCCTAGCCCCCCAGACCACCATCAAATTACTCCTCGCTACCACCAACCTACCCACACTGGTGACCCAGACACTGACATCCCCCTCCTCATCACCCCACTCCTCAAGCCCAATACTAAATTAATTATTTTTGGAGATTTTAATCTAGGGTACAAATACCCCACTAACCACAAGGCCTCCACCCTTGCAGCTACCCTTGAAGAGATGCACTTCAGACAACTGATCCTCTCACCTACTCACGAAAAAGGAAGAACACTTGACTGGATACTCCCTCGCAACACTCCACTCCAAGCATCTTCCATTATCCCCCTTCCTTGGTCAGCTCATTCCTGGATCCTCTTCTCTTTTACCTCCACCACCAAAAACACTTCTACTATCAGCCAACCCCTTTGCATCACTGCCGGACACACCCGTAAGCTCAGTCGAGCTTCTGACTCCCACCATCCTAGCCTCACTCAAATCAGCTACAGACAATTCCACCCCCAAAGTCTTACTAGCATCCTACAACTCTGCACTCCTCACTGCACTTGACTAACATGCTCACTTCAAAAACACCTCCTGAAAAAAAATAAACCCCCAAAACGGGTACACTGATGACCTAGCCTCTCTCTCCAGAAAAAGAAACGTGCTCTTGAACATCCCCGGAGGAAGAACCCTACCTCTGCTAACAAAAAAGCCTTACAGTGTTCCGCTGACACCTATAAAACAGCTATCACTGCTACCAAAGCCAACATCTTCAACACCAGAATCTCTGATACAAGCTCAAACACCGAAGAACTCTTCAGAATTCTCAGCAAGCTCAAAATACAACGCCCCCGCCCCCAATCCGACAATTTCCCAAAAAACAAAGCATGGTGGCCACTCATCCAATCTTCCCTGGACACCAAAAGATGGAAATTAAGAGAAAAAGCTATTCTCAAAAAACCCCTGCTTCCACCCTTGCCACCAACCGCCCTGGTCAGCACCTCCACGACTGCAACCCATCCCCCTCAGTTCCAATTCTCTGCCGTCTCCTCACCTGAGGGCCTCAAAATCATCCAGCACCTGAAAGCATCCAATTGAGCTGGCGACACATGCCTAGCTCACGTTGTCAAAATGTGTGCAGAACCCTTGGCTTTTACCATAGCCAACTTAATTAATGCATCATTTAAATCCAACTCAATTCCCACTGCCATCAAAGAGGTATGGATCACGCCTCTCCTGAAGAAACCCACCTTAGATCCCAGCATCCCCACTAACTAACGCCCTATCCCCACAGTACCTTATCTCCTCCAAATGCTGGCCCGTACTGCCTACACACAACTTCAATTACACCTTGAACACCACAATCTGCTAGGTACCCGTCAATCAGGCTTTAGGTCCAAATAGTATAGAATCTGCCCTGCTTGACCTTAATATCCAGCTTCAACACGTTGGGGATAATGGCGAGTTTGCCATCCTCTTCCTACTAGACTTCTCTGCAGCCTTCAACCTGGTAGATGTTTATGTTTATTAATTTTATATAGCGCTTTAATCCAAAGCGCTTTAAAATAAAACAACAAGATACAATAATGGAGAAGCAAGTTAAAAACATGAGACAAACCAGCTTAACAATATGTAGAACAATTTCCTTGGATATTGGAGATGAGGGAAAAGTGAGAAAGAAGGGAGAGAAGGGAAGGGGACAAAGTTCAGTTATCTGGCATAATTTTGAGTGGCTGTGAGAGGAAGGCAAGGGGAGGGGAGGTATGGGGAAGGGGGAGAAGGGAGGAGAGTGAAAGGGGACCCTGACGTCTATGGAAACAAGGCGAGTCACCCAACACGATAGATACGCCAGACACGAGGTTGTATTCCCAAAGCTAGGGTTTATTGCAAAGCAAAAGTCTCAGTTGGCCAACTCGGTCTCACGCCCCGCGACGTGTATCTCTAGACCTCGAGGGACGCAAGAGAGTGAATTACTATTTGTGTCCTGGGAGCCGACACGCTCTAGCGGGCTCAGCAAAGGGGGGCCATAAGAAAAGCATAATTCAAGCCTTTAGCGGTATTATTCTAACATATTCTACCATATAACGAGACTGGCTGGCAGCTGCGAAATGATTAAATGCCCTGCAGCTCTGCTTCAAGGATACATTCGGGAGGGAGCCGGGCATTCTTCCTGGTGCTGCCTACGTTCGTGCTTCAACAAACTCTTGTTATCCTCTCAGCCCTGCGGCCTTGTCCTTTTTACGTACAGACAACAATGTTTTACAGTCGAGCAGTGTAAGCGGAAAATATACTGCGAAGCAATAGGA
Organism: Ambystoma mexicanum; assembly: GCF_040938575.1. Lineage (NCBI taxonomy): Eukaryota > Metazoa > Chordata > Amphibia > Caudata > Ambystomatidae > Ambystoma > Ambystoma mexicanum. Next base: position 538,585,478 of record NC_090924.1, on the reverse strand, counting down.
ACAGAAAGCAATGAGCAATGGTTAGAAAACAAAATGGCGATTCTTGTTACATCAAAATGGCCGTTCATTGGCAAACTCGAAAACCTATATTCTGTCATATCGTGCATGAGACGGTTGGCCCACGGCCACCAAAATACGTTTGCGGTCACAAAGTAGAGGTATCCATGTTTCTATACTGACAAGAGAAGGTATGAGGTCAAGGGGGGGGGGGGGAGTGGAGAAGAAGGGCTCTCAAGGAGGTGTGTATGTGGGGGTGGATCATGAAATCCTCTGCAAACACCCCACCACACCTTTTCACCTCGCCTCAGAAGCCACCTTATGGATCCAATCCTTTCTATCTAGCCGATCCACTAGGGTCTTCGTGGGGCCTGAAACAGCTGACCACATACCTGTTTCCTACGGTGTCCCACAAGGCTCCTGCCTCTCCCTTACCCTCTATAACATGTAAATCAAACCCCTTTTCGATCACCTAGACAGCCTCAACATACCCTACATCAATTCCGTTGATGATACGCAAGTCCTCCTCAAAATCACCAGAAACCACTAACTAGACTCTACCAACATCAACCACGTCTTCAGCAACATACAGACATGTATGGTCACCCATCATCTCTGCCTGAATGATGAAAAAACTGAGCTCCTTATCGTGGGCTCTCCGCATTGCCTCAAACACCTCAGTCCTGCCTTCTCTTCCAATTCAACAGTAACACCATCCCTGTCTCTGCCCATGTCAAAACACTAGACGTTTACCTGGACACAGAACTCAACATGCAAAAACATGTCAAAGCGATCACTTCGTCTGCAGCCTACTCCACCAAACTCAAACTTCTCCAGGAGATTCCAGACTCCTAACAACTGTCTCACCCTAGCTAGAGCCAGCATTGGTAGCAACTGAACTACTGCAATGACATCAACCACAAACATCAACAAACTCCAATTTCTCCAAAATAACGCTCTCAGAGCAGTTTGGGGCTTGAAACGCTCCGATCACATCTCACAAATAAGTTGGGAGGCTCATTGGCTCCCCATCAAAGCTTCTATCAGCATATCTAAAATGAAACTATTTTCACACTCTTCCGAAAGAAAGTAAAAACCTCACTGTTTAATAAATATGTGTAACTCTTAGTCTACTGTTCAAGTTGAACATGACTATCTACAATGAAATGTAATATGACTGTTTCCAACCATCCTGTAATGCACTATGTACTACCTTAGCGCCGTGATAACTCTGGGTCTCTGCGCTACCAACAGATACAATAAATAAATCTACCTCCCCCCCAAACTAGCCCAGCATTTCATGAATCCCTTCAACTGCAATCTCCTGAAATCCAGCTTCTGCTGTTTGCCCACACTACTCTGTAAAGTAGCAGGGTGTCATTAGGGCCCTGGATTCTACTCTACAAAACCTCAAAATATAGGAAGGGCACTCCTCAGAGACTGCTTACTCCCACCTACTCTCATCCGTTTTAATCTCTCTGCCACTGTGGAACCCATCAATCACAGAACACTATTGATAATTAATTTAAATCAGAGCATCACTGGCACGTTTTCTATTTTTCAGGCTCAACCTACTCTTTGTTCTGCACCAGTTAAGTGCTACATCCACCGCACAACTTGCGGGCGGCCCTCAAAGTGTGATGCTCAGTGCCATGGTTTCTGGGTTTCACACCGACTCGCCCCACCTCCTACAGAAAGGCTGGCTCGTAATACCTCCCCCCATACCTCTTTGCACATTCGCCTCTCTAGTATTCAGCTTTGAAACAGGGGTCCTACCACCTACCTTTCACAGGAAGTCCTTCATCAGCCCAAACCGCCTCTAGTGATCACAAACCCCCTGCCCTTTTCTTCAATCAAAGAGCTGCCACTCCTGCAACACATTCAAATTAGGCCTAACACCACCTCTCATTCAACTGGGAGATTCCTACCGCATGCAGTGCCCCACTGGCAGTGCCACACCTACAGAGTGACTTACGATTACTCCCTGGACCCAACTGTATCATGTTCAACACCACTGATGTAATTATCCTGCACTGTTATATTCATCAACCATTCTCCAAATGGCTGGCTTTTGATGCAATCCAGTACTAAATGGTTATGTACCATTTGATGCCACCAGTGCAGTATTTCCAGCAGAGATGATTCCCAAATAAATAGATGAATATCGAACCACTAAGTAGGTCTTGAGGCAGAATTTTCTGCCCATGTTTCAGCATCAGTGATTTAGTGGCGGTGGAATTTAGGAGCAGCCATATTTTGGTGTGAAACGGAGCCGGGGTAGAGGTTTCAGGTGACTACCTTCAATCATCAGTTGTTTGGGATCTTATTCTGGATGTCGAAGCACCGACCTACTATGAAAGGGGCTCAATTTGCTGGCATTATACGACATCATAACAATGTCAGCATTTCCACATACGTAGCAGCTGCAACAGGATTCTGAAGTGTTCACAAGATTGCTGTTCTTTCCACCTTATGGAGGGTACAAGCACCTTTTTTGTGAGGTTTTTGTTTTAAACTAGTTGTGCTGATGTTTCCTTGTATGTGATCCCAGGAATCGCTTCTGAAATGGTTTGAATGGTCGGGGGCCTGGCCACCACAGAGTTTCCATCAGCAAAGGGAGGCTCGGCCACTGGACCATGTGCTATTTTTCCTGACAGAAGAACCATACTTAAAGGCCTCCTGTCCCTTACTGGATTCACTATCTTGCTGATCTCATTGTCGATCGGTTGAGATCCACTTCACTGCATTGTTTTGTACACAGCGCGGCCATCTTTAACGTTTGAATTCTTCTGCTATTCCCATTGTACTTGCTAGTGTTCAGTTAAGTTACAGCAGTAATCTGCTAAACCTGTCTTCCATTCTCCAATGTAAGATCTACTTGCAGATACATTTATTAATTGTGTTTGATGGCATTCTATTTTATGTATTTATTTATGAATTAATTTTTTATTTATTGACACTTGGTTTACATAGAACAGCAACAGGCAAGTAATGATCAGTAGAACGTAAATGCAACACGTTACAATTGCCTAGCACACACTAGTAGACATAGGTATCAGACTGGAAGGGAACAACATATGCAAGCCTTTTCTGTCAAGATGCATCCGGAAGTCAGACCAAGTGTCTTTAGGGCGTCTGGTACTTGGCAACCGAGTAATATCCAGTTCTTCATTATCATTTGCCCAATTGACATCCCTCAACCATATTTCCTTCTTGGGTGGATGTTTATGAGTCCACCACATCAAGATTGCCCTTTTAGCTAAGAACAATCCCAAATTTAAAAATCTGCGTTTTGCAATCTCCATTTTCCCTGTGTAACCTAGTATACATTCCTGAACAGTTAAATTCAACTGCTGACTCATCATATTAGACAATGTGTTAATGACACTGTGCCAATATTCATACAGTTTGGGACACGACATTACCCTATGCAACACGGTCACATTCTCGTCCTTGCATATGAGACATTCTCTCAATTTATCAGGCTGAAGCAAGTTCATTCTCAATGGAGGGTAGCACAGTCTGTTCAAGATCTTGAAATGTATTTACAGGGATCGAAATTAAGATTCGATGAGAAGAAGCTAAAACCAGCTCCTGGGTGTCCGGCATCACCCAGTATGCAGGAGCTGCCACTGGGGAACCAGGAGCGAGTACCCAGCGAACTGCAAACCTAACTTCCACATGAGATGCACACATTACCTTTTTGTCCATTTTGTATGATTCATTATGTTTAAATGTGTATTAGATGTGCCCCAATTCTTCTTAATAAGCATTCTCAAATACTCATTATTGCCACAAATGCATGTTTGAAAGGCACCAATTGCCCTGGGGAGCCAGAATTAGCTAATGGTTACTGTTGGTTTCAAGCTAACCAGGCTCTCCTAGGCTAGAAGCAGGAGTTAAATAGCTCCCAGCTCCCCTCAATTTCGGACCCTGTGTTAGCCGATATTTGGAGTTCTGAGATACTCCTTTCGACAGAGTGCATACAGCCTTCCCCTGCATATCAGTAAACTCAATCTGGATATCATTGCACCATTTGGAGCGGGTTGTGCCAGCTTGTATATTGGCCACTCGCACCCAGAGATAATGCAATGTTTGCAGATGACTATCACCCGTGGCTGCTTTCAGGTCACCCCAATATACAAGCAGCCCTCTACGTAAAAGTCGCCGGCGGCCAGGATACCAGCTAAACTCCAGATCTTTTCGATACTCTTATCCGTGGTCGGAGCCAACATCGACATCCCCCATAATGAGAGTTGCTTGTCATACACTGCCCACAGTTTGAGTTTAGTATTCTATTTTATTTAGAAGTACGGATAACAGACCTTCACAGTCTGTACTTTTCTGCACTGTTCTAGAGAACAGTGTGCAAACACATTAATAATAGCACACTTGTTCACAGTTCGTGCACATTTTTCTTAACACCATTCACTTGCTTCAATGGGGCCACTCCATTGTGTAGTAAGGGGCCCTGCAGCTTCCTTGTATATTGATTCCCCAGGCTCTGAAGGAAAACTGTACACTGTGATTTGGCACATTATAAAAGCCTATTAACTAACATAAGGTAACATCTTCATGTGGAGCATGGCCATCTCATGTTTCTATGCCTGACCTTGAATGATATGTTTCTGAATGTGAACCCATCTCATGCCGCATTCCCGCTGCAGTCATATAGCCATAGATTGTCCGGCAAACTTTGTTTCAGCCAAGATGAGACAAGTTATGAACTGATGGCGACGAGAACCACCCTACAGAATGTTTATAAGCCAACAGCTGCATCTCCGAGATTCACTCCAGGGGAACTGCACTTAAAGGTGCACTACAGAAAAGTGTGCATACAAATAACATTTCTATTTCCTTTTTTCAAAGCCCTAGGCATGCTGATCTAAGATTTGGAGTTCCGTTGATGTTCTAGAAGAAGCAATGTCTTTCCGAGCAGGAGGGTATAAAGGCCTCATGAACAGACTTTATTGTTCTGCGAGCATTGCCTACACCACTGTCATCTGAAAGTGCCTGAGCTCCAGATCAAATATGCGTCTATGACATACATGGAGCCAACCATTTCAGCTCTGCCCCAGCGCCCAATCAGAACTCTCTGGAGGGGTGCTTTGCATGATAGGCGCCTCAGGGGGATCTGCAATTCTAGTTTCTCGGTTGGCCCTGGATGGAATTGCTCCCTCACCTGGGCCAGATTGCAAGATGCCACCTCTGCTTAAACCTGATCATTTAGGCAGGTTTACACCTCTTTCCCGCGGAGCAGTTCAAAGGAATGGGATCTTTAGTGTGTTTTGAGGTGTGAAAGGGCCCATTTCCCGCAGGGAGATTGAGTGAGTTGGACTTCTCCCCCCGAACAGGACCCCGTGACATCTCTCTCTTGTAGCGCTGGTGTGCCAACATCTGGCGGTGGAGGGGAACTAGCTTCCGGACGACCCTCATTTTGTAGGTTCCTGTGCTTCTTTTTTGGGACAGTAAACTAATTTCAAAGAGACAATGTCTGTCTATTTTTGTTTTAATTCATTGTTAAAATGTGTTCGTTATAACGGAATGTAAGGCCACAAATAATTTTGGATTTTACTGCAATAGAAAGGTCCCCCGTGCATCAACATTTAAAAAAACACATTTTAGTGATATGATATGATGTGGCATTTATAACGCGCCTGTACACAAGTGTTTCTTGGCGCGACAAGGCAAGGGAGGGGGAACCGAGGCAGACAAGAGACAACGATCCTACTAGGCCTTGTGTCATTCAGATTGTGCAAGTGCATGGAAGGAGAGAAGTGCCAGAGGGCAGGGGAAGGAGGAAGTGCAGTTAACTCACAAGTGCAGCCAGTAGGTTGCTCATAAGTGCAGACAGAAGGGACTGTAGGGGTCCAGATACAGACCCTCAAGTGCTGGGGAGCCAGGAGGCAGTGCAAGGGCAAATGGACATACAGGAGCATATCTGGTAAGAGAGAAGCACAGGTGGCTGAGGGGAGCCTGAAAGAGAGCCGATTGTCATCTGCATAACATTGAAAGCAGCAATGCAGTGGGCAAGAGGTGCCAGGTAGTGGTTGAAGAGCCAGGGAGAGAGGTAAGGCCCCTGGGGAACACCACAAGTAGAGAGAGGGATAGGCGAAAGAAAAGACCCCAGTTAGACCTGAGAGGGCCAGTTGGTGAGAAAGGAGGTAAACCAGGTAAGGGCTTGATCAGTAATACCAAGGTTGTCCCAGAGACGATTGAGCAGGATGGCATGGTTGACCGTGTCAAAAGCAGAGGATAGATCAAGGAGAATGACGACAGTAGGGAGATTAGAGTCAAGATTGCAGAGCAAGTCTTCACGGGTGTTCAGGAAAGAAGTTTCCTTGCTTCTGGCAGCTCTGAGGCCAGACTGGTGGTCAAGGAGGCAACCAACAGATTCAATGTGTAGATTAAGCTGGCAGATGGCCAGCTTTTCCAAGAGTTTGCCCAGGAAAGGAGTGATGGAGATTGGGCGATAGTTAGCCGGAGAGGAAGAGAGTGCTTAAGGGGGAGAGGAAAGTTCCAGTGGCAAAGGAGTGATTGCAGAAATCGGCCAAAGCTAGAGCAAGGGTGTTGATGTGGTCCTTGATAGTTCTGGAAGAGCAGGGGAGAACCTGCTTTGATGAGACTTTCATAGATCGAACTTGTCTAGAAACATCGTCTCGGGTGAACGGGGAAAGGAGGAGGAGAGACGGCCTCAGAGGGGCCAGGAGTGGTAGAGGAGGAGGAAGAGAGGGTGCACATGTATCTGATACCAAGGTAATTCTATTCTTTTTCTTGTTCAATATGACCACCATCAAAATCTAAAAAACATTTTGGTTGTTTTTCCCTGCAGGGTTCTAAAGCCATAGATTTTTTTAGCATGGTTTATTGAGGCTGTTACTTTCACTAAATCCCTGGAAAAGAGCAAACTGATTTTTTTAAACCCATCGGGTTGACATTACTGCAGGATTTCCCATGAAAATAATGTAATTTTATCATTGCCCAATGTTGGCGCGCCTGTTAATGTGGCAAAAAGTACAATAGCTACACCATTAATAAAGAGGTAGAAGATTGTGGGAGCCATCACACACCCTTGACGCATCCCCCTTTCGACTGGGAAGCAGGCTCTGTTACCCGATAAGCTCCTTCTCACCATCGGTTCATCATTACTATAGAATGGGAAAAAGTGCTTTAAATAGTACAAGAGGTATACCAAGAATCTACTATGTCTCCCAAAGTTTGAATCGAGGGACAATGTCAAAGGCAATTTTTAGATCAATAAGTACTTTCAATTTCCTTAAAATGACACTTTTTGCAGAATAAAAAAAAACAGTAGCTTTGATCAGTTATGCCAAGATCTGTCTGATAATCAGCTTGCAAGAGACTTACGATTTTATTATCTGTGATACAAGCCTTTAATCATCCTAATGGTACCATTGCGTAAATCTTCCTACCATGTCCAATAAAGAGATTGGCCTGTAGTTAGAAGATAGTATCTCTGCCTTTGACCTCATGGTCAATTGCAGCCTATGGAGGCTGCAATTGCATTAAATAATTTTAATAGAAAGGGCACTAAAATAATTGGTTAATTATTTTATCATTTCTGCAATAGGTTTTTCTGGCCCGTGGGCTTTGTTATTATTTTGCTAGAGTGTTTGCTCAAACAGAAAATTACTGTTAGTCTGATGGAATAAGTGAATCTTAAATCCTCTTAAATCGTGAATCCTCTTAAAGCAAAACATTTAAACTAAATATATTTGTTATTGCAATGAGGCGCTACACACCTTTGGGTTTCCAAGCGCTCGCTTTAGACAATAAATTCCTAAAGAGAAATAGATGGAACAGATTTAGACTGAAGTTAAGCGTATAGTAAAATTAGAAGGGGTTGAGTTCAGCATAAAGTAAAATAAGAGGGGGGGGGTTCATTCTTTTCTGAATTGAAGAGGTCCTTGATTGGGATTTGTGACTGTACTGAAACTCTCCAAGAGGTGCCAAGCAACTTCGAACAATTACTAGAATGCTACAAGACCCCCGGAAGGGCTGCAGGGGAGAGCCGACTCATGCTTCAACTCTCAGGTTTGAGCTGGGGGACCTTGACTCGTCCCATCAGAAGAGCTCCCGCATGCCAGCTGGGGCCACGACCATGGCACCCACACCTTCACTGAAACTAATACGCCCACCTGTCAACACACCCAAGGTCGTGGCAACAGTGCTGAACCTTCCTAAATCAGTAATGTCCCTTTCATGGCTTGGCGTTTGCCCACCCAAATCTCCTTGGTGGTCCCAAAGGAGAAATGTTCAAACTCTGATAAACTGCAGGGGGGAGCAAGGGGAGGGGGATTGTTGCTGGTCTTACAGATAAAAAAAAGTCAGTAAAAGATTTACTGCCACCTTCGCTGCACCGTCGAGTTTGGAGGGAAAGCCTCCAAATGGCCACCAATAAATAAGGGAATTATTGCCAGCAGAATGACCGCAGCTATTCATTGCGCTCTATGTTCCTGTCTGTCTCTCTCTGCAGGCTACAACGGGGCCTCACATTGTCAGGTCTGACACCAGAGTAACCAGGAAAAAACACACATACTCTGAGGAGGTTTGGGAGTACTCCGTTTTAAAAAATTTTTTTGCAAGAGATGCCAATAAAAAAAAGACAATATTGAGTTATACTAACATTGTGTCTCAAAGTTTATTTCTAATGATAAATTCCAGTATATATCAGTTATAATCTGGAACACTCGTTCTGCACTCTTTAGAAATGCCTCCATAAAGGTGACAGGGAGAAATAGCCCAAATGAGAGTTCTTGGCAACTTTGCATAAAATCAAAGAGGATTTTGGAAACCTAAGAATGACCACAGATCTTTAAATTTGACAGATATGCTTGTGATAATAGGGTTGCATGCTGAAATCTTAATGTACACTGGGATTGGTACTCACTTCATTTTCCACAACCCTCACCGTAACATTAGAATGTTTGCAACCATGAACAATGGATGCTCATTCAGAGAACCTAAGGATTATACCTGCCACTCCATTGGGGTTATACGACTGGCCCGTTTCTGGAACATTTAACAAAAGGTGGGGTTGGGAGTCTGCGTGAGCATGCCCTGCCTCTATTACAAAGACCTCCTTGGAGAATTATATTTATATAGGGTTCTATGTATGACTGATCTTGATTTGATCCGAATTGTACCCTCTTGGCGCAGAGACGGATAATACCCTTTAAGCATCTCGTACACTAGCAGGAAAACAGAGGTTTTCTTTAAATCCTTTCTAAAGGAGGTGTTGGCTACAAGCTAATGTTCCGATGAAGGACCCCCACCACAACACAGTGTCAGAATCCTTTGCATTCTTATCCACAGATTTCAGTGATTAGAGTTCTATTAAATATGAAGACAGTACAATTGCGATCGCTAGTCTGTTTTATTTAGTATGACATCACAATGTTTGTTCATGATATAAATGATTTAGAATACAATTATTTAGCAAGGCTTCCGTGTAAAATGGGTCCCCCCTCATCTGGTCCCCCGGGCAGGTGGCCTGATCTCCATGCAACCTTCATGTATTATCTCCAGGCCAAGGGATGAATTGGGCAGAGAAGTCGGCGCAGTGAAAGGAATTGTTGAGTTTACGATTTAGGGCTTGATGCGGAAATGAGTGTATGACCTTGAATTGGGGCTCGGACAAGGATTCCTTGAACTAAATCACAACTCGTTCTGCATTTCTATAAGGTCTGCACCTGTGCATTCCCTGCACCACCCCTTAATTTATCAGAAAGGAGAACCAAGGTTACAGGTGGACAGACCTGGCACAGAGTTTGGAGATTGCTCGCCCTCTTTTCAGTTTGACCTACACTGGGTAGCGGTGAATGGCCATTCCTCTATGCGCGCAGTCAAAATCTGAGGCAAAAGGTCGGCTCACTTGTGTCACCTACACAAACCAGCTTTGAAATGCTATGGAGGTATGCAGACTCAACAGCCCTCCCTTCCCAGCATGGCCGCTGCCAGTTAGACTCCCAGCTCTTAAAAGATTGGAACCCAGAAGTGGCGTTATAATCATTGTTTTAAAGGGGACATGAGCCGGGGTTGTCAAGGAAACTGATTTGAGCCTGAAAGGACGGACACACTTGACACTTTTGCTTCTGGGTTCCCGGGCGTGCGTCATGGTTTGCTCCCACTCAGCGTTGCTTGCTCAGGAAGCAAGGCTTCAAAGGGCTTGGTTTCTTTTCAGCGAACTATCCACAAACTCGTTCAGGATTGTGTCTTCAGCGTGGGAGTGACTGGAGCGGGGCAACTTGGGAAAAGTGCTTCAGAACCGTATTATGTGCCGGCGTCACAATGCGCTACCCAATGGCAGACGTACTTACAGTCCTTAAAAGGTGTGCCGTCCCACATGGACACTGTCACTGCCTCAGAAAAATATTTGCAATCCAGCACCAATGATGTCTGATAACCAAATATGTCGGGTAGCCGATTCCAGGTTATAAATATCTGCTAAATAGAGCAAAAAAGGGCTGCATAACAGCCCTTGCTGGCTTTCTGGTCTCTTTACCAGTAGTCGGCGTTCTCCATTATTCCACCCCTTACCTTTGTTATCCAGCATGTTCTACTGCTAGGGTTCTATTGCCAGCAATGACAGGTGTGGGGTCATGGAGCGTTGCCTGGCACTGCATTTGAGGAAACCTATTTTTCATGAGCACATTGCCTCGACCAGTTTACTCGTGATTTTTCAGGGTTCTATTTTCATAAAATTCATGCTTGCTGCCCTGCATCAGGATTTTGCGACACATAATAACTGTATTGAAATCCGACTATGGCTGGCCCAATCCCTAGCCCCCTTCCGGGACCGTTCATTCAGTTCTGCTTGTAAAGCAGACGATTCAACGAACTTTCACAGGGAGGATAGCTCAGCGGCAGCGTGCTCGACTTGGAAACAAGACGACATGGAGCAACCCAGGTTCGAGCCCTGGGTCTGCGCTTAGAAACCTCTGGGTATTAAGCGCGTTATAAATAACCTATCATATCATAATGGTCCAGGTGGTTAGGGATAGGTGCTCAAACCAGATCTCTTAATAACCACTGCGAGCACAGCTTTCTTCCTGCACACCACAGTGTATCTGCTTCGTCCCTTCAAAAGGAGCACTGATCTAAGGGGTGGGCGGGGTCTCCAGCACGGGTACAACTTTCAACTTGCAAGTTACTAGCCAGGCACAAAAAGTCCCTCGCCACCTCAACGCTCCACATGCACGCTGCAGACCATTTCTTACTCGCCAAGAGTCAGCTATCACTAGCCATGGGCTCCAGAAGAGTGCACATCTGGAGGCCTGGCTCCAGCTTATAGGTTTCTATTCTGCCTACAGCTGCAGGTTGCATTTTGAATCTGCCTGGTTAAGAAATGCGAATGAAAAAGGGAACCCATGTGAAATAAGTGTTCAGGTTGGGAAAGGAGCGTTCATGAAGTTCTTGAAGTAAGGATTTGAATGAAGTTCGAGCTCTGACGAAAAGAACAGGAAACTTGGAGATCCAGCAATAGGACTTGGAATAAAACACTAGTGTTAGCACTACTCGGGCAAGGATTCTAGTTGCACAGCTGGAACGCAGAGTTTGTCTAATACAGGTTTGTGTCCACAGCACTCATGCGCATATCCCATCCTCTGCATTGCGTTGCCCGAGTAGGGCCGGCTCAGCTGGGAAGATCAAGTGTTGTGTTGGTCCACCTTGCGCACCTGTATAGGTATTAGGTGCGCACCAACTCTATATATATATATATATGAAGAGGATTCCTGGAAACACGTAGATGTGTGTTATGGGGCAACTGATGCCAGCGGTCTACTTGACCAATAGGAGGACATGTATGTCTTCCAATTCTACCTCTAGTAACATAGGTGAAGTGAAAATCTGTACATCAATGCTCATGCTGTGTGTATGTGTAGTTATACAGAATTAGGCAAACAGCAGTCATCACTGACCCCAATCTGCTTTGTACCCACCATGACACCTTATAGGAGTAGGCGAAGCCCCTCGCCAGTAGAGCGCATGCGTGCACATTAACCTATGTGACTATGGGATGCAGAGGCTAATGAGATGGCATGGCAGCACCCATGTGTGCAAATGGGCCTGCCTGCATTTCATGCACGTACATGTGTGGAACCACACTACATCATTCAGGCAAGTGCATGGTTGACCATTTCAGATCTGAACTGCACACCTGGCGGTGGGAAAGGGTCTGCGTGCGCGAGTCAAAGGGCAAAATGAACGATCAGAAAAGAGAATCATCCCCTTACCTCTTCTCGCCATCATATTCAAACTTGATCCTGGCGTCCTGCTGAAGGAAAACATTCACAGATCAGATGGGGAACGGTACAGAGCGGTACATTCAACATAAAGTGTGAAGAGGTCAGCTGCATGCAGGATTAAATGGAGAGTGAGTGTTGACTGTTCAGAATATTAAAACATTTTTTTTAAAGAAGAAAAATAAGAGTTGAAGGACACAAGGTTTTGGCAAAATGAGGGGGTAAACATGTGGCAACAAGGGAGTACCTTCCATTGGTGAAAGAAAACGTATCACTCTATGTAGGTTTTGGAACACAAATTACATAGTAGGAAGAACAGAGCAGGTGAGTCTCTGGGCGTCAGTTGAGGAAAAAGCAATTTAAGCACAACATTAACAAAAACGCACCACAGCCTACCTATTTTCAAACGCACATTTTGGAACTTAGGTCGTAGCAATGCAGCGTGTACTTTGGCGATTTCATGGTCAATCTTTGGAAGCACAGTTGGGCAGGACTCGGGCTCCGCGGGGACAGGGGCACAGGGGGTAAGCGGTGGCCGGCGAGCCAGCTGCCCGCTCCAGCGCGCTTGGCCAGGCCAGCGGAAAGAAGCAGCGCTGCAGGCCAGGGCTGACAGCTCAGCAAAACAAAAGCTCGAGACGCGACACTCGGAGGCTTTCCTTCCTCTCAGGTCGCCCAGATTCTAAAAGCAGATGCTGCTGCCGGCTCTGCAGGATGCCTGCCCCCCGATACTCTATCTCCTGCGGACGCAGAGCAAGGCCTTCACTGGCTAGAGAAAGGCATCAGGAAAACCGCCACACACGGTCTCGAACTGACACTCGCCCCTAATGCAGTGCGTTATTTACAACCACTTTTAAGGCAAAGAGAACCTAGTCTTACCAGTAAGAAAGAGCACGCGCCTTACAGTATTCATTTTATAATGTATTCATCATAAGGAATCTGGTGTTTCAAAATGCCACTGCCTAAAAAGAAATTCATGTGTTACAAGGGTACCTATTTCATAAAAATATTAGGTAGAGCAAACAGCCAACGTTTTACATGACTGTTTGCATATTGTTTTTAAAATAAATGTTACACATTTTTTCCAGAAAATTGAAATTGTACATATTTATTCCACGTAAGAGACCGGAGCCTTGCCAATACATTCATTGTTTTTACACATTGATTCTGTGGAAAGTACAGACACCTTTGGCTTAATAGTTTATAATTTTTTTTTCGCCTATTTCAACATATGGTCAATAAACAAGAACATTACAGATATAAAGGATTCTATAATGTAGGCTGTTCATTCTACATAAGAATGTTACGAGACCAGAACCTTTGCAATGTATTCACTACTTTTACGCAAGGGTGTTGTGTCGAAATACACAGATTCCTTTGGATGAATACATTAGAAAAGGGATTCTCCAAGGCAATGTTGAATCCTGGAGAGACACGATTTGATGTGCACACAATCAACTCTCAACAGGTTTACAGCATTAGCCGTGACAGTCTCAACAGTCTTCAACAGCTTGGTTGTTGGGTTTCAGATAATCTTTACAATCCCACATCTTAAACTGCTTCCATACTTCAGGGGCCTAATTGAGCACATCTGGCGACATCACCAAACCACTCACTGTCTACCTGTATTATAATGTAGTCATAGACCTGCCGAAAACACCAACTGCTGCCTCACAACTGTCCCCCTTTTTCATCCCCAACATCCCTTGCCCGATCCACCAGCTTTGATCTTCAATACATCCAAGCAGAAACAAGCATTTCTTCATCTACGAGATCTACCCAAATGTCCTCCCTTTAGACTATCTGCTCCCTCATCTCCCTCCTCCCCATGCCCATTTTCACCTCCAGAGACCAAGGTCTGGTTACCTCAAGAGTTGCCAAACTATGCACTGCAGGCCGGCCTCCTCACCAGGAGACCACTACGGTAGTATTGGGAAAAACATGAATTACTCTGACATTATATTACAAAGAAAGAACCAAGAGTAACTCTGACAAACTCATTCCTTTCTCCTAGAATGAGAAGAGAAAGTCAGAAGGAAGTCCGTTACTATTGAAAACCTCTCTTTAAATCTCAATCTCTGGCAACATGTTTGTGAAACGACCACATAAGGGCATTGCAACCCAAGCAGAGAAAATTGAAGCACGGCCAGTCCATGTCTGCAGGGGATGCTGAATTCAGGGACAACACCGTTAGCAGGTCTGAGCACCTCAAGCCGACTCTTCCTTCGTAGCATTGGCATCTTTATGGTGCACTGGGCCTTATGTTGCAAGGGACTGCTTTTCAAAACAAATGTGTATGATCTGATGCCCCCATCTGCACACTTTGGGATCCTCTTCTTCATCCGGACTATTCTGAAGAGGAGGAAAGCTTGGCTAGGGAGTATAGCGTGTGCCTTTGCATCCCTAGGCCCCTGGGATAGTCTCCCTGTCTCTCAGAGAGCAAGAGAAGGTCTTTAAGGACATGGCCTTTTTTCAACCGTTAGTCCTCTTCTCCGACTACGACATGATTAGCAGACTTTTCACCGTTGGCAGCACAACGGCCGTTGGGCGAACATGCGTTCTACAAAAACGAAGCCTACGAAAAGTTGTGTATTAGCAAAAAGAGACATGATGCATGTATTCTTCCTTACATGCATCACTTCAGCATGTAAGGAAGAATTCTAGGTGTATAATCTGGCCCAAAAGATGCTGGGTATGCATCGCCAGCCCAGGAATGCTGGTGGGCCTGGGCATTCCCAGTGCCGAGGTGGAACTGAATGGCATAACAAATCGTGGACATCAGTCGCAGGCATGGTTTCTCAAAATCTACTCTAACATTTCCCAGATACATTTCATGCGAGAGCTTATTTCCAGCTATGTGCCTGTGACTGGATATGCCGGATGCCCGTCTCCCTAACATGCTAATGGCCACAAATAAATGCTTCAGTTTTCAAAAGGTCAGTGTTGCCTTCATGGGTCTCAAAAATTAGACTGTAGGGAAGTTGTGGCATCTGGAGCACGCAGTTTTGTAGGGCTGTTTAACAGGTCCAGACATTCAGCGAATACACATGGCCAACATTCAAGTAATTTCAGGCAAATCTTCCATACGCTGTTGTCAAAACCTATACAATTAGACTGGGAAGAATCATGTCATCAGGCTGGTTATGTAATGTGTGCGCACATTGGCAAGGCTGACTGATTTGTAGAGTGATGTGCTTCACTTAAGGCGCCAGCTTTGCATTTAGAAGTTGCAGGTTCTTGTCCCGGGCCTCGCAGCTGTCCTGCCCTATCAGGATCTAGCCCTCTGTCTGTGATCCTCAACTGCGAGATGGAGTGCTGGGGTACACCGTGATTAGCAGCTTCAATAGATCATTAGCAGCCGGTGACCTTCAAAACAGGGGTGGCATACATAACATTCCCTCTTCAATACTGGAGGAATGCAGTTGGATGCAATGTTCTCCACTAGGGCTGGCCGATATATCGAGTTTTGGAGATATATCGATAAATATTTTCAAAATCGATATAGGAAGAGACAATATCGTTAACATTGAGATATATACATATATATATATACATTATTACACATACAATGTTTTATTTACATTTTGATATTTAGACAGCTGTGTGTATTCTCAAACAGGAAGAGGAACCCTGTATTTGCATTTTATTTTGATCAATGTCTTATAAATAAAGGTGTTAGTGACATATCACATGTAGTTGGCGGCTTACAACTGAGCATTTAACCCACATAAACAATATATATATCGCCATTCAGCCCATAAATATCGAGATTTGACTTTTGGTCCATATTGCCCAGCCCTATTCTCCACCCACAATGTACTGTTCAATGCAGCAATTTAAAGCACAATTTCTCAAATATATTATTGGCAAAAAATATTGGTTTTACATAGAGTTCTAAGGGGAAACATGTGATATGCACCATGATCTACCAAAGTGGCCAGGGGCTTTATTTTGTTGCAAAAACAGAACACGCTTGCTCATATGAAAACTGTACACTACAAAGCAAGCCCAATGGAGGTGTCAATTCACCACTGCACATACTCAGGGTTTTTATTCCTATACTTCAAAACTGTTCTGTTGCCTCTCAGTTGCCCCTAGGGGCACAATCACAGACAGATGCCTGCTCCATCATCGGCCTAGCTCATCAACCATTATCATTCTCTACACCGCAAGTAGCTTTCATCCTGCCTTCACACCATCGATCTCCTTAACCTTCACTCGCATCTCGTGAAATCTTCGGTGAAACATTCATCTGGTAAGAAGCGCTGCATTCAAGCACCAAATAGATTCAATTTTGTGACGACTTTTTAGTAGATACACTACACGCATTGTAACACTGTTTTGTAGTGGTCTTCCCAACAAAATCCTGATGCCATTACAACTGGTCCAAAACTGGCTGGCTAGACAAGTTATCGGAGTATGATACATTGTAAATACAAGATCAGACCCGGTTTAGCCTATTCAAAAGTCCCCCACTGACAACCAACACAACAAAAACACCTTCAAGATGCCTCACTCACAGACTACCAACACAACACAAACACCTTCAAGATGCCTCACTCACAGACTACCAACACAACAAAAACACCTTCAAGATGCCTCACTCACAGACTACCAACACAACAAAAACACCTTCAAGATGCCTCACTCACAGACTACCAACACAACACAAACACCTTTAAGATGCCTCCCTCCAGAGCTTACTCGGCATGCGCATATGCAAGCTGACAGAATGCCACATCTGAGGGCAACCTATGCCCAACAAAACACCCAACCGTATTGGCAACAATCTCCCTTCTATTAGCATGAGAGGCCGGGGACAAATTGTGCCGGAGGACTTTAACAAGGCCACCTGAAATTGCCTAAGGAATTGAAGACCGTCTTGGTCGGTCATGCCATCCAGGACTAGCTTTAGTTATCTCATCCAGCTTGATATCTCCGTTGTATACGACACATCTGCGGGAATAAGGACTTTTAAAATTGTAATAATATTGCCATAGGAACCAAGGGAGGGGCTGTTATTGCATGATAATGAAACACCCCAAGTTATTGCCCGATGCGAAACAGAGGGCCATAAATTGAGGGAAGTGTCATTATCCGAAGCGTTAAGGACCCCTTCTGAGGGCTATTAGCACATAGTCGTAATAGCAATGTAGCCTTTGGCATTGTGGTGGTGAAATAAATATTACTTAATAGTGAGTAAAGTTAATAAATGAACGTACTAGCAAATGTAATGGTTAAATGGTTGTGCGCAGAAGGATTTTAACATGGGCATGCATTAAATGTAATGTAAAAGAACAGTTTATAAGAAAGCAAAAGCATTTTTCATGTTTTTGCATTTACTCTTATGAAGAACCCTCTCAAAGAAATAATCCTCCAAAATATTGCTAACTTTGAAATCAAATTGTTGCTCATTTTCTCATTTTTCAGGGAGTTGCAGAAATGAGCAGTTTGCATTTCTGACATACTACCGGTCCTGCCTGTTGTTATAACTTTCAAGGTGACTGACGACTGCTCAGTGCTGTACAAAAAGCAGGTTGCCCAGTAAATTTAGCAATTTACATTGCTGGCTGAAATTGTCCTTCCCGGCTCCTGAATGCTGTGAGCTGGTGGCCTTACTGTGACATAAGGCACTACGCATGCAACAAGCCTGAGGTAGCTTTATCTGATAGAGCTGCGTTACCAACGCAGCCCCGCAGCACAGAAACTGCACTCTCAGACAATATATTATCAGATGATGATATATTATCCCGCCACCCCCCCCACTTTATCAGTGCCAGACTTGCAACATGACCCAGAATGTGGCCACAGATCCAAAGCAGCACCTTCCCCCCATTTGATCTCCAAATGCATTCACCTTAAGACCGCCTCAGAGCCTTTAAGCTTTTTGCGTCAAGAAGTGTAACAGTATGTTCTTGCTCTCGCTGCGCCTGCAGCATGTTGAAATGGCTGGCCGGCGCCGCAGGCCAATATGACAGACATCCACACCTTAGCAGTGCAAATGCACTACTCATGTGTTCCACATAAGGGCAAGACATAGACATTTGAAATGTAAGGGTAGACTTTGCTGCAAGGCTGGAGACAAATACTGCAAATACTGCATTTGGTTCTTAGGGTGTACACGTGTGTGGGGGACGGTATTTAAACTGATGTTTGCTTTCTCCCTCCACCAAATACACAGAAGGCTGCATGCTCGCCTTGGCTGTCTCCGGAAACCCCTTGAAGGAAAGAGGCTTTTAGAAACATGTTGAGTGAATGAACTGAAATACACTTCTTGTTGCTCCAAAAATGTCTACTCTGGGTGCAGGCATTGGCGCAAGTAGATGTGGGCTTCCCCAGGTTTAATGTAATCCAGCCTCCATTTCAAACGGATTCTGAAGGATGTACCTGCTGCTGACAACTATAGCACTGCACAACCCACACATAAACTAAATAAAACACCTTAGCGTCGCTTAGTTCAGGAAAAAGTCCAGATCGCACATTGTAAATCTGCAAAAGCAGACTCTACAACCCTTTTGAACCTAAGGTTACCCTGCGGAACTCTTAACAGGATGATGTAGCTACAGGCCAGGGTGAGAAGGGCAAGCAAGGCTGGATTATGCGGATAACTCACAGAAGAGCTCATCATCAGGACAAGCGGCATCCTTCCACCCACACCACGGGCCTCTAGAACTTCCACACAGCCGGGTCCAGGGCTTTGCTCCCAGTGGAGTCACAGACCAAAAGCCACCCTCCTGTCAGACAGCATAGGCCCCTCACTGCTTTTCGGTCTCTAGAACCTGGCAATTCGAGGTCTAAGAATTAAGTGGTAGTTTGTCTGCTCTCCTGTCCCTTTGGGCAATGCTTAAACACAGCTAGGAAATGCAGCAAAGCCTAAAAGCCTTGGCAAAAGGTTCCAGACAGCCTTTGCATACAGTCCTTAATATTGAAGGTCTATTTTGACTCAGCTGGCATGCCATGCATTATTTTACAACATTGCCTCCAATTTGTCTTATACTGCATTCCAGTGGCTTATTTACTAATTCACTACATTTAAGGGTGTTTTCCCCTTCTTCACTCAGCACTAATCTTGTATGTCTCGGGGTGGGTGAGATCCTCTCGGAAATTCATTTGTGCCCCTATGTACTCATTCTGCACATAGCCAATTCCTGCCTCTGACAACTCTGCCAGCGGGCTCTGCTTTACCAGCACCCCCACTGGCTATCAAAATGAGGGAATCCAATAGGATTATAGATTAGTAGCCCCCACAAAGTCATGGGACTCTCGAGGACACCTTAAGGCCACCATGCATTCACAACTAGTGTTAACGCATTGCTACCACCACACTAGTATTGACCTCCATTAAAGTTCTGCCATATTTCTTTCTGGTCAAACCAATGCAAACTATACATTCCTTCCAACACTCAACTAAACCCCTGTAGAGCTCTCATGGCGAGTGTCAATAACATTGGACAATGATACATTGAATATTTACTTTCACGGTGCTTCACGAAAACCCTCGTTTGAAGTAGCGCACTAAAACAGGGTTTCATTGCATTATTTTTCATATATCATACTGCATATGCAGATGGCTAACACCATTTATCTGGCCTTTGACTGTCACACAGGTCTGCTCCTCCTCAATTAGGGCCGGTCAAGTGGCTAAGCATTGAATGTATCTGACATATATGACAAATGTGCATGTAATTTGCAGGTGATTGCATGTCAGTCCTTGTGCATGTGTTCTGCATGTAAAGTAAAGCCGCGCCCTCAGCTGTAGACATTTGCCCTTGGGGTTTAAAGAATTATTGCCACTAGTCCCCATCCACCCTTAAGGCTGCGCCCATAGAATATGGCAGAGTCCCACAAAAAAAGTTGGGCCAGCTGACACTCACCGACATAGCATTCCTCACCGTCCCGGACCACTCTTCATACTAGGGCTAGTATAATAGCACTACACTACTTACGCAACAGTCACTTGAGATTAATACTATTTGTTTGCAATGTAATGCTTTTTTTGTTTCAGGTCTGTTCAGACTACGGTATGACAAAGAGACATTCACCCAACAGGCTTGGAAGCCATAAATAAATGGCATTAAACCGCTATACAAATATCAAGTAACATAACTTCGATACATTGGATGCTTCAGTATCTTATTGAGAGAAATCTTCTGTTTCCTGAATGCAGGGAAATACGTTCTGTTGTTTATCCTGTCTGCTTCGGAAGTCAGAATGTTCTGAATGCAGTCAATAGCAGTATTCACTGCCATATGATAACCTCAACGCGCGAATAGCTTTTCTTATTACCCAATGTAATTGCATTCAGTTTCTCAACCTTGAAAGAATGAAGCGTTGAGTACACCCTGGCAGGAGTCAAACTTACTAATTGCAGGCTGCGCTTGAGCTGTGAGCTATTCACTCCCTGGGAGACCCCACTATGGTGCTTGTAAGGTGGTTTCTGAAAGAACAATGGAAGTAGATATAGGTTTAAATAAACCTTGGCAAAAAGATGCTTCCCCAATTGCAACACTACGTGGGTCGTATATGCAATTTGGTGTCCATGTCAAAAAATAAACTGGAAAAACAGAGAAAAATTAAAACGCGCATAAACGAACACAAGAGTTGTATCAGGAACAAAGTCCTGACAGCACCCTTGATAGGCCATTTCTTGACGGCAGAGCATAAATATGAAGAACTTAGATGGTATGTGCTTAGAAAAATAATCTAAGCAATGACAAGAATCTTGACAAAAAGAGGTTAACCAAAAGATGTATTGCGCCTTTTTTTCTGACAAAAAGTCACGAAACAGGACTAAATGAGAACACTGACTGGCATAATTTTAATATCTAATTAAATTCTAATACAGTTCTAATTGGTCTTAATTGATCTAGGACGTGTACTTAAGTAAGACTGTTAAATACATCATTGCCCAATAGAGTAAATATATTAAATCTCGATTTCTATGTGCAACATTGAATACATAATCATAATTACCGGATGGGTATTATTTAGACTGTAATGATGTTGACACAGTAATAGAGAAAATAACCAATAAATAGTTGCCCCCATGTGAATGGACACATGCTTTTAAAACCTTACGTAATGACAATTCACAATGTACTTTTGCAGCACTACAGAGCCATATATCGTTTTGATATAGCAGGATTGCTTACAACTGATCAAGATGTCCATTGCTTTCCAACATGGCTGCACAACTAAGACATGTATATTAGAAACCGTACTCGCAATAGTTAAGAAACACTGAAGTGGGGTTAGACTATTAACCACAATGAATTTATAATAAATATAAGCTTCAGCCTCTACAGGTATACTATTGAGAGTATCGAATAGAGTTTTAATGTCTAGCTACATGTGACATCAAAACAAAAAAAAGGTCCAGACAAGAGCAGAGATCCAATTAGATCTAGGACTACCTTATTTTTGTTTGGTTTTAATAATAAAAATAGCATTGAGACCACTATAAACCAGCACAAGATTATTAACAACTGCGGGATTAGCCACCATCCTAAAATGACCATCACAGGTGACACTGAATTAGTTCCTCCTTACGGCCGGTGTTGCGCGTCACATGCTCTAATATATGCACGAAACAGCAGTGCTTAGCAAATGCAGCGGGGAAAATCACAATTGTGAACCGAACGGAATCCTGAGTTGGAGTACGCCGCGAGATGTGGTAAGTTAGCGGGCAGCCTCTATATCATGCGCCTGGATGAACTAAGATCTATTTAAACTTCTTGTATTTACAAACAAAGTTTGGTGTGTAATGACACCTTATTACTCTGTATATCTTTAGAGGGTATGAGTTCTGCAGACTTAGTGTGGACTCCACTGAACATTAACAGCAGTGAAAAGAAGGGATTCCCACATTCATGTATGCCGCTACTTTAAGTACATAGGCATCCTGCCCAAGCAGTACCATTACAAATATGATGCATTTGGATGTTCAACAAGAATAGTAGGTTGATTTAATAATTCATAGATTCTCAATAGAAGATGACCAGCTGCAAATGATCACAGAGTCAAACTTAGAAGAAAGCTCAATGTACAGTATGCTTCAACTGGTAAAATGTTGCCTTTCCAGTTCCTAATTCTGCGGTTAATATTCTATAATTAATAGAAGCCAAATGGAGGTCATGAACATAGTAGTATTTGGAAACAGAAGCCAAACACATAAAGAAGGCAATTCATTGAGAGGCTGCATTTGGCCTCCATTCCATCATGGCCACCCCTATCCTGTAGGCACTGGAGTGCCTGGCCTTCTTGGGGGATTCACTTGTGTTTGGGTCTCTCTTCCTGGAAAGCCTCAATCAGCACAGCCGGCAAGCAAATGCCAGCCCGCCTCCCAAGGCACACATCTAAGGCCCTGTCTGTGCCTGTGAGGGCATGTAAGGGCTCAGGAGAGTCCGTGTCCTTCTACAAACCATAATGATGGGCAACACAGACCTGATCTACTACACATCACATTCAGTTTACCCCTCACGTGAGTGATGGATGGACTTCCATTGTCTACCTTTCCTCTAACTGCTGCATTCTCTTGCCTTTCTCCTCCTATCTTTCTTCTCATTACACTCTCTGTGCCTCATTTCTAATTATTCGTTAGCTGTGGTATCCTCTTTCCTACACTGCCTCCTACATTTCACTGTCATGTCCCCGTTTTTAAAAATCAGAGTTAGGTGTGTTCTAATTCATCTGTGAACCTCCTGTATTTCACTGTTGTGCCCCCATTTTTAACAATCTAATTTAGCAGCGTTTTAATTCATCTGTGAACCTCTTGCATTTCACTGTGCTGTGTTCCCATTCTAAAAAGAAAATTGGATTTAGGTGTGTTTTAGTCCATCTGTAAATCTCCTGCATTTCACTGTGTTGTGCCCCCATTTAAAAAATCGGATTCAGTTGCGTTTTAGTCCATCTGTGAACCTCCTGCATTTAACTGTGTTGTGCCCCCATTAAAAAAAAAAAAAAAAAAAAAAAGAAATCGGATTTAGGTGTGTGTGCTCATCCTACCTTTTCCTTGTACTGCGCTGACTGGTTACTCTCTCTCCCACTGTTACGGTTGTTTTTCTGTTCCCCCACCCTCTTCAATCCCCACCGTTTCTTCCCAGTCTTGTTATGTCCCCTTGTTTGCCTACTCCCTCCCTTGCCTACTTGCCTCACACACACCTCCGCTGCTCTGCCTGGTTTAATTATACCACATTCTGTGCCTGTCTATGGCACTTTCTATCTCTCCTATTTTCTCCAACCGCTTCTCTATTTCCTATCCTTCTCCTCTCACTAAGTCTGACAGAGAAGACACTCAAGAAGGACCCACTTGGCTCCAATCCAGGCCTGCCCATCTTTGACACCTATGTTAGTGCTTCTGCCAAAGAGACTCTTAACGACGTCCTCTTTGTCGTTCCTTCTCCCGACCTATGGACTCTTCATATGATCGCTCTGCTCTCTCCTTACTCTTCCTCACACATGAATGGTGGCACCCGCTGGGAGGTCCTTCTTGCCTTATTCTCCACCCCCAGGGTCATCATAAATGGTACCATTCTGGTACAAGGTCCCCAACCCAACCTCTTACTTTTTGATAGGCTTCTTCCTCGCCTTATCAAATTTCCCCCTCACAGGCTCCCTTGCCACCTGTTTATATGGACGCCCAGGCTCCCTTCCCAGCTATGCCCACCTTGGCTACCTTGCCTCCTACTAACCTCACTGCCTCTCTCACAACTGCTCCCTTGGCGCTTGCAACGGTACAGGCTCCCTTGCCTACTTGCACGGCCCCGACAACCTTATCAGCCTCCATCTCTCTGGTGCCCTTGCCAACCACTGCATTTGGGGCTCCCTTGCCCACTGTGGCCCCTCCTACTGTCCTGGCTCCCTTGCCTACACTCCTCTCACTGACATCCTTGTCAGCCTCTGCTCCTCTGCCCCTTACTACCTCTGTCTCTCAGGCACTCTTGCTGCTCACTGGGGAGACCACTATCCCCTGTACCCCCCTTGTAAGTCCTTCAAAAACAGCAATCTGCTCCACATTGCCACGATTAACTCTTGCTCCGCTGTCAAGCAGTTCTCCGATATCTGCTACCTCCTTGAATTCCTGGTTCTCGATGTCCTAGCCCCTACTGAGACATGGTTCAAGGACAACTCTGGCTCGAGTTTTGACACACTTCTCCCTGAAGTCTAAAATATCCTCTCTGTTCCCAGGTCTAAAAGACCAGGATGGGGAGTAGCCCCAATCTTTCCTGAGTGGATCCCTGTTTCCATCATTTCCACTCAGGTCTACTATTCTTTTGAATGTCTGGTCTGCAGGCTCTCTCTCTCTTGTCTCCTCCCTCACCTGGCCACTTTCTATCGGCTGCCGGGCCAGCCCACCCTCTTTCTCTCTGAATGGGCTGACCTAGCCTCTTCTCTACTTTCCTCCTCCTCCCAAGTCCTCCTTCTGGGGATCTTAATACCCATCTTGATTCTCCTGACTCCTCAGGCCCTTTCCGCAACCTATGCAAAACTCTTTCTCTCTCCATTCTACCTCCTGGCCTGACACACACTGCTGGCCACACTCTAGATGTTTTCATCCCCACAGGTATCCCTCTCACTACCTCACTCTCTGGACTGATCATTCTCTTCTCTCTTCCCACATGAAGCTCTCATCTCCGCTAGCACCAGCAATCCCTTCAGTACCTTCTGCCTTCAAGGTGATCCGACCCATGAAAAGCGTGACAGTGGCTGCCTTTGCCTCCACCAACTCTCCTCCTTCTACTCCTGTGGCCGACTCCCACCCTGACACAGCCCTCTCAGAATGTCACCTCTCCATCTCCAACACTCTTGAGATTCTTGCCCCTGTCATCAGCGTCCATCTGAATTCTTCCAAAAAGTGCAACTCTTGTTACGACTCCGAGCTGTCTGCCCTTAAATGAAAGTGTAGAGCAGCAGAACAGAAATGGGAATCTTCAGGTGCACCATCTGACAAACTGGCCTGCCGCCTCCTTCAAAGGCAATATAGACTCAGCATCCGCTCCAAGAAAAGAGTCTATATTCAAGTATGCATCTCACCGGCATCTAACAACACGGATGAACTCTTCAAAGTCCACAAGGAACTGGCCAATCCTACTGCAGCCTCATCCTCTACTGCACACACCCAGGCACACACCACCTTCTCCTACACCCACTTCTCTTGGGCTCCCCTCGGCCAGCTCCCCTGCCCCCTCTTCTCTCTTCCCTCTCCCCTGTCACACATGAAGTCTCTAGACAAGTCTGATCCATGAAAGTCACCTCCTAACAGGTTGACCCATGCCCTCCTAAAACCATCAAGTACACCATTGATTCTCTTGCTCCAGCCTTGACCGACCTCTGCAACCTCTCTTTCACCACTGGATTTTTCTGCACTTCTCTCAATCACTCTCTTGTGCACCCTCTGCTCAAAATACCCTCTGCTGACCCTTCTATCCCCGCAAACAATCGCCGGATCTCTATCACTCCTTTCCTGAGCAAACTCCTGGAGAAAATAGCTATCTCTCAGCTGACCCTGCATACTGAATCTGCTGGTTGTCTCCATGACGATCAGTCTGGCTTTAGAGCATTCAGAGGCACGGAAACTACTCTTACGAAAACCTGCTTTCAAATCTCAACTTCTCCTTCTGTCCTCATTCTTCTCAATCTCTCTTCTGCCTTGACACTGTAAACCACAACATCCTGATCTCCCATCTCTGTGACACCCTGGGCATCACAGATCTGGCCCTGGCATGGCTTGCCTCCTTTCTCTCTGACCGTCCTTCCCAGGTGGAACTTAGGTCCTTTCTCTCCTCTATCACTACTTCCACTTGTGGCGTCCCCCAGGGATCTAACCTATCCCTGTTTCTTCAATGGCTAAATGGCCCTTCTGGCCCACTTGATCTCTACATTCATATCTAACATTCAGTGTTATGCAGATGACACATAGTTCTCCTCTAGGCTACCCTTAGCTTCTTCCGCCTCCTCGCTCATTCCTAACTGTCTGCCCGCAATTCCGTCTTGGTGTGCTGCTAACGATCTCTGCCTCAATGCCAGTAAGACAGATCATCCTCATTGGGACCCCTGCCCTGCTTTCCCAATTTCCCACTGACCGGCCTTCCCTGGCCCTGCGCCCTCACCTGTTAGTGAGGCAAAAGAATTGGGTCAATTTTGACTCCACTCTCTCCTTCGCTTCTCACATCTCGGACATCTGTAACAAGTCCCACTACCAGCTGCACCTCCTCAGAGGTACTCTACCTTTTCTCACCTTCCCCCAAAGGCTCACCATCTCCAGAGCCCTGGTTCTCACTAGGCTGGACTACTGCAACAGCCTCTTTCTCAATCTGCTTTCTTCTACTCTATGCCCTCTACAACCCATCCAGAACAGAACTGCAAGCCCAGGGATCTTATCTCTCCAATAATCAGGTTCTACTTCAAAAAGTAACACACAAAGGTTCCTTCCAATAGTCAAGTTCTGCTTCCAACACAAAGTTCCTTCACTCCTGGAGTGTTTCACTTGGCATCGTGATGGTCTTATAATCAAACAAAGTTCATTACTCTTTAACAAAGTTCACACAGGCTTTTTTGTTTGTCAAACGAAAAGTCTTTGTCTTCAGTCTTTCAGTGAATATTTCAATATCACTTTTCTTCTCTTGAGAAAGACAACTATTACACACTTCTTGATAGACAACTATGTTTTTGACAGGAGGCTTTTTACCAAAGTTCATCAAACACATTAGTGGTCTTGCCACTTTTCCACAACCTTTCACCACAATGCAGTACTTCCATGCCATCTTCCAGGTCCACTAACCTGCCAAGACTACCACTAACAATACCTTTCCTGGTGTACTCGCCTGCCACATGGCCACATGCAATGCAGGTTCTGTTCCTCTCCCCATGCCACTCTCCATAAGGAGGACCACTTTCCTGCCACCTTTGGGTTTCCACTATCACACCAGGTAATTGTTGGTAATGTCTTTTATTCAAGTTTCTCTCTCTCTCCCCAAGAAGCCGTTTTTCTTTTTTATTTCCAATAAGCTTTCTATACTAGTTGGTATCTGTCTCCCATATTGCCTCCTCTTTACTTGGAAATGCTGGCTATAGTTTTGATTTGATATTCTCCCCTCTTTACTTTGGCAATGGTGGTTATAATTTGGGTTCACTACTGCCCCCTCTTTCCTTGGGCAATGGTAGTTACAGCGTTTCTTAAATATTGCTCTTTCCTTACCTGGGTAGTGATAGCTATAAACGTTCTCCTCTCGTTTCTGCAAAATTGGGAAGGACTTGTGCTTTAGAGGGGTGTCGGTTGCTGGTCACCTGAACAGAAAAAAAGTTTTTCACTACAGCTACCAGAATCCTTTGAGTCTAATTAGACACACCTGCTTAACAGCCTCCCTGATGATTATTTGAGATAAGAAAGCGCTAGGAGGAGAACAACTACAGACCACAGAACTGCAGCTGAGGGATCTAACCCTGTTAATACTGAGTACCTGATTTGCAGCAGAAGGGATCTAACCCTGTGAATATTTGTCCGTTTTGGGATGTGACCCAGCTACTTACTTTTTGCAACAGGTTTAATTGACCAGGAACGGGAGTGCGCGCCTCACCCACCTTCTTTTTATATATAATTTCATTTAAGATTTTGAATAATGTCCTCAGCATGTCCAACTCCTCCTTCTGACCCGCCACACAAAGCCGTAAACATGGTAGGGCCCGAGAGGGCAAGACTCACTCAAAATCTGTAAATGCCCACTCAGCAGCACTGTGTGGACGTGTATAGATGTTGATGTCGCTGCGGTGGGCCCAACTACATAAGCTATGCCACTGCATCAAAAGAGAGGGGAGAAGACTGGAAAAGGAGGGGCACCAATCAAATGATCCAAAAGGTATCGGCTCACAAAATTCAAGCTAGATGGTATCAAAAATCTATTTGACAAAAATGTCCAGGTGACAATTTTAGAAGCCCGGAATACTATTGCCGATCTGTTCAAAATTCTTTGTGAATAAGCTAATATTACTAACTCTACACCTTTTAAAAATCACATCACTCAATGATTGCGGAAGCCAATGCACTCTCCTTCACAAACATATCGTCAACATGAGGAGATAGATTTGTGGGCTGCAACTCCTCATGTCAACTCACTTTTAATCTCCCGCTGAAGATCTCATTCTGTTTTCTGAAGAATTTCTTTGGAGGAGTTTCTCATGGGGGTGCTCCAAAATCAAAGTTGTATCTGCAGAGACCTGCCTTTGCTCAGTGCCATTCATGGAGGACCATCGTGTCATACTGTCACCCCCCATCACTTCTGTCTGCAATGCGTCCTTGTTGTCCGGCTCAGGGCCTCCTACCCTCAAGGAAGCCAATGTGGCCCTCCTCTTAAAGAAACCACAGATCTAAATCTTAACCAATATCTGTCCTATTTCAAACCTGCCATTTGACAACATCTGGACAAATTCATCAAGGACCAACTTCAGAAAACTAGCAAAGAAAATCTAATCTTCCCTGGCCATCGGTTAGAACAAAGACCACTTTTATCAACGTTCAGGAGTGGAGACTAAAATCACTGAATGCAAAGTGTCCTGCAATTCAGATTCTATATACTGTCTTGAATCACCTTCTTCCGCAGGGATTGAATCTGCCAAATCTAAATCAGTGACCACAAATCCAAAACACACAGACACACCTTTGGGGTTCCACAAGGATCCGCCCCATCACCATGACTCACGAGACCCCTTGTTCCATGGCTGTACTACTTTGAGTTGCCATTCCAAGTGTATGTGGACAAATCACAAAGCTGGGAAAATCTAGTGGCAACAGCAGGATATCCTAGGGGACATCGAGGCAGAACCAGTCCAGTATGACAAATAGCTTCTTACGCCTAAACAGAATAATAACTGAAATGCTGACCTGTGACCCTATATATGAAGACACTACTCACACCAAGATCAATTATACAGAATCTGGATGTCATTGAAATACAAGTTTAATTGGTGGTAAAATGTCTGCCACAAAGTGGAAGCCATCTGGGCACTGGTCATATCCATGGGAGTAACAAAAGGCAGATTGAAATACTTAGTTTAGAACAGGGCAGTACGGATGATCCTAGATCTTAAAAAGGAAAGAACACATTGGCCTGTGTCTGAACAGCATCCACTGGCTACAAATCAAGTATAAGATGCCCCTCAATACTTTGTGCCTGTTCCACCAAGCTACCTGGAACACTATGCCAATCCTACATCATTAGAGAGCTGACTTGGTACACACCAACAAGTAACCTCAGATTGGCTAGCACTGGTCTCCTCAGGAAGCCACGAAGCGTGAACAAAAATTAGGCACCCGCATTGTAATGGTTGTGCCCAAGATGTGCGACAAGCTGCCAATCACTTTGAGACTACAAGAGAACCACAAATGCCTTAAAACATGTGTAGCCCCGGTTTTCCAGCCCTGGTCCGTGCAAGGGTGTACACTCCCCTTACCTGGAGCAGGGACAGTTCCTATGGAAACCACCAACCCAACCCACCAGTCCACCTGGATAGGGAGGGGCACTGTATCCTGCCAAATAAAATCGCTGTTAGCAAGAGATGGGCTACACCCCAAGTTCTGAGATCACTAACGGACACAAACACCAGAGTGAATCTGATAGGGATCCCAATGGGGATGCCTCTTTATTTAATCAAAACACTAATTCCTTTCCCCTTTATCTGAGGAGAGTCAGGGACCTGCTAACTCTGCCTTGGAGGGGTCTTAGTGACCCTTTGGGGTCATTCTGCCGCAACCAACCCCCTACCAATGGGCGTAATTTTAGGGGGGACAGAGGTGTTTGCCCCCCCCCCAACTTTCATGGCACACCATTTTGTCCCCATTCATTTGGCTGGGGCACCTTTTCTTCAGATGTCATGTCCACCCCCCCAACATTTTCAGCAAAGTTAGTCCACTGCCCCTACCTAACTTCAAGTACCATCTACAAGGAGTGAGAGGCCAAAAGGATGGCCTCTGTGAGTGATTCCCATCCTGCTAGGCGGTCTCAGGTAGGCTGCGAACCTATCCTGCTAGCTCACACCAGAGTACATCCCTGCTACCCCCTAATTAAAACAATGGCCGTCTTTACATCCTACCCCTACTTAACTTGTCAACCTACTTAACATACCCACTCATACTTACCCCAATTCTATACTCCGCCTACGTAACATTTACCCGACATAACAATACTTAAATATATACATATGACCAGGCCGCAAAATGTACACTCGCAATTCCCGAGTGAAAATGACTTTGGGGCGAGTAAGAAATAATGGCCCTGCAATGTAGTTTAAGTGATCACTTTCACCACTGGGGGCAGCAGAGCACTTCGCCAAAGACCTTGGCTCTATTGCCAAATATTACCACCAACTACTTCAGTTATTCGCCCCACTGACAAGGATTGTCATCAAATGGCTTTAAATGAACATTAGGCAAGAGATGAATGTAGCGAATGGGGCCACATTTGTGCTGGCGGGGATTCTAATGAGGTTCTGGGTGTAAAAACTGACAGCTCCTTAATCTTTCCTTAGCATGATGGGAATGGAGGATGCAAATATCCATAAGCTGAATGATAACACTCCAAGGCACTGACTCGAAAAAAATAAACAATGGGATATGTAAAAGAAGATGCATTTTATTACATGCGAAAATGCAACAAATTGGGGGGGGGCTCGGATTAATCAACTGGGAAGATCGGCAGAAGACAAAATCGACAAATATGCATGCAGAAAATCAGTGTATAACCTACTTCACGCACACTCCAATGCACACAATCTCACACGCTCTTCCATCCTTCTGTGGTCAACGATCAACGGCATTAAGCAAGTCCGCTGGATAAACAACAGATGTGACTGTAGCGGAACCAGTAGCCCTACTAAATCCTCGCTGCTCTTCAGGCATCAGTGGCAGCCTACACAGAAGGAAGCCGCAGTGCAGGCCGCCGACCATGAACACCAAGGTGGCCAGGACACGCGCTCTGGCATCCATTTACTTTATGGTGGCGGATAAAGGGAGCTAGAGTCGCATGCCAGAGACTCATGGTCCCAGGACAGCAGTCGGTGAATAAAGACCTCAAGACCAGGCACTAGACCTGGTGTAGGAAGGTTATTTGGGGGAGCGGGGGGGGGGGGGGTGCTGGGGTTCTGCACCTTGCAAGGTCCAGCCCATAAAGCCTGCGTATGGCCATCACAGCACGTGCTTGCCACTGCACATGTCTGTAACTGCACATGCCCACAGCACAGGTGCACATGACTGCATATGCCCTTCAGGGCATGTGTATCACTGCATCTGCCAAGCAGTACATGGCCATCACTACGCATGCCCAACGGTGCACCTGCCTACCAGTGCATGAACCCTTCCCTACACAAACCCATCACGGCACACGCCTATAGCTGCACATGCCCATCACTGTATGCGCCCATCATCGCACGTGACTATCACTATGTGGCATGTCCATAACTGCCCATGGCCACCACTGCAAGTGCCATCACTTCACCTGCCCATCCCTACACGTGCCAATCACTGCCATGCCCGTCCCTGCACACTCCCATCATTGCACATGCCCATCACTGCAAGTAGCTATCAGTATGCATGGCGAATATTACACAGGTCCATGCATCTGCCCATTGCTGCACATGCCCCAGCGCTACATGTGCCTATCACTGTAAGTGGGTATTGCTGCAAGTGTTACTGCGCTGGACCTCCTTAAGTTCTGGAAACATATCAAAGCTCTGCTTTTTCGTTACCTCGTTCTGGTCTTCCTTCCTTGCTAATCACCCCACTGCCGCTGAAACTGGCAGTGGCCTGGTCCTTACGATACGCCCAGGACTCCCGGCCCTCCACCCCCACAGGCATGCCCCTGCAGGCTCCCCGTCTGGCGGTTGGGCATCCCTCCTGGGGTTCATCCACCCTAGCACTTAGCCGGAGGCCTCCTCCCTGCCTGCCCCCCACCCCCGCACATCCCTCCGTCGGGCCTCACCAGCACTCCCACCCATCCCCATCTCCTGCACTTCTCCTCACTGCACTTGCACGTCCAAACGCCACAAGGCCTAGTAGGACCACGAGTGTATTTACTGTTCTTGCCAATGTTAGTTACTCCCCTTGTTCCCTCACCAAACAGTATTCTGCTGTGTAAGTGCTCAACAAATGATCAATAAATACAAATACATGCCCATCGGTTTACGTGCCCATCACTAAAGGTGCCTATCACTAAACGTGCCCATCACTGTGTGGCCGTCAGTGCACATGCCCACCACTGCACATACCAATCATTGCCTGTATCCATCACTGTCCGTGCCTATTACTGAACATGCCCACTCCTGCATGTGCCCACCCCTGCTCGTGCCCATCCCTGCACGTCCCCATTCCTACATGTGCTCAATACTGCACATGCCATATCTGTGTGCCCATCCCTGCACATGCCCATCCCTGCATGTGCCCATGCCTGCACATCCCCATTCCTACATGTGCTCAATACTGCACATGCCATATCTGTGTGCCCATCCCTGCACGTGCCCATCCCTGCATGTGCCCATCCCTGCTCGTGCCCATGCCTGCACATCCCCATTCCTACATGTACCCCAATACTGCACATGCCATACCTGTGTGCCCATCCTTGCGCTGGCCCGTCACGTTCTATTTAACACATTCGAAAAATAATCCCTCTCTCGAGCAAGGGCTGTTTGATCTATTTAAAAGCATTTTTTTTTGTGCAAAATCGGACATGCGAGCAACATTGGCCTCAGGCTTAGTATTGAGCAACGTGGAATGCGAAGAGGACCAGCTTGCATTCCAGATGCAGTTCAGAAAACAGAAAATCGGCAGGTACCCATGACAACACCCATCTACAAATGGGAACTTCATGAGGAAAGCGAGAGCAAACATTTGCACTACTCAGAGCCCATGCTTAGAACAGCCAACACTCAGGCACAGCCTCACCAATGTGCTGCGTCCCAGGCAGTGGACACATAATGAAAGGCCTAAATCCTAACAATCAGCAATTCCCTAATGGGTGGCTGTTTAGCGCCCGTACTGCAATGTGCAGGCGAATCAACGCATTGCAAAGGTACTAATGACCAAGTACTTAATGCACTCTGCTGGGTGCTAGGTGTTTGTCATGCGGCGTCCTTGAATATTTGAAACGCCAGTTGTGTGTCCTATGCCGAAACTGACACTGCTGCAGGTTTCACAGGGTAGGTGTACCCTGCTTTAGTACTATGTGGCATTTTTTTTAACCAAAAAACGAAAGGCCCATTGTGGTGCTGCAACCCACGCTATAGCACCTGATCTGCATCCTGGGACAACTTCAACACATCGTGGACATCCAGGGCTTGTGAGGAACCTGCACTGACTATAATATAGGTCATTTCTCGTTCACTGTAATGTGCTTGGGTCTTAGGAACCTACACAGACACTCTACCATAAAGTGCTTCAAAAGGGGACTTCACCCATTTTATTAAGACATTTATTAAGGTGATGAACGGTTTACTGCTCTTCTATGTAAGCCAAAACTGTTGGCTTTGCCAATGCTTGTTCTAAACAGGACTTCAGTGAAGGACATGCATGGTGCATACATATAGAGCGGCTGGCAGACCTGGTTTAGACATTTCTATTACACCAGCAGCACATTTACAGCTCCAATTAATGTATCAACTCTTAGAAGACTGCTTTCAGAAAAATACTTGCAGGCACGGAGTGCAAAGTTTGATGAGGCTTGATCAATATTTTCTTTGTTTAAACCTAGGACAGTCTGCAACATATTTTTACT
The DNA here is from genome assembly GCF_040938575.1 of Ambystoma mexicanum. NCBI lineage: Eukaryota > Metazoa > Chordata > Amphibia > Caudata > Ambystomatidae > Ambystoma > Ambystoma mexicanum. The sequence continues at coordinate 538,551,463 of NC_090924.1, read as the reverse complement.
TGTTATTCTGTTTATTAGTAGAGATTGATTGCAAATATGTAAATGTATGTACTAGACGGGACACACCAATATATTGTTAAAACGCTGAGCGCGCTCAGTCTCGTAAATGCACTGCCCTTCACTCACAAATGGGGCCAGTGACTTGTGTGTGGCTAGTAGCTTTCAACTTGACATTTTGCACCCTGATATGACTGCTGCAGTCAGTCCCCCCTTTACAGTAGCTTGAGGTCTGTCCTTGCAGTGCTAGCTCTGGGCGAGCGGGTGCAGAGCTGCTCCTGGAAGGTGGCTGGCTGGTAATTCTGGATGGTGGTCTAACTGCAAGCTGGGCCTGTCCACTGATGACTCCTAATGGGGTTCTGCACCTGGGCCCTCTTCATGCTTCAGGGTGGCCCCATCCACCACGTGGGGCCACCTACATGCACGGTGCTGCCATCTCTCCCATTACAATCTTGGGCGGCCCCCTGTGCAAGTAGGGGTCTTTCCACACTTCTTTACCATCAGTGTGGGCCCACGCCGCAGCCTGCGTTTTCATTTAATCTTCAGGCAGCGTCCCCTGTGTGTTGGCGACGCTGCCGCGTTCACCGCCACAACCCACTGCCATTTTAAGGACAGGCGGTATCCTCATGGTAACCAGGGACACTGCTTGAATTCACTGCCTGAAGTCACAGCCTCCTTCTGGCCCACCCCCTCAGCAATGCATCATTAGACGCAAGGAGCGGGCTGCCTCTTCACCCTGGCTACTCTGCTGGGCGGCCTGAGGCTTTCTTCACTTGTGCGGCTCAACTGAGCAGCCTGGGGCTTCCTCCACCACCGCTTCTTCATTGAAGGTCCCACCTTGCTGGCCATAAGGCGCACCTTCGGGGTCACAGCCGGGCAGCCTGGTCTGGGCCGCCCCACAGCAGGCCGGGCTGACACGCTACCTGGTCCCCGAATACATACACTCGATTTACCTGATGGTGCTCTGGAGCGTTGTGTTCTGCTTGCTGCACCTTGCAAATCCTAGTGAATAAACAAAAAAACTAAGCGAGTACAGTGGAACGCACATCATATGGCATATCCATGAAATGCCAAAAGGGGAGGTGGATAGACTACAAAGCTGAGAAAAACACTCCTTAAATATATTCGCTTTGAAAAAGATTGTCGATTTGTCTTTCAACATTCACAAGACGCGAGGGAAATGGCTAGCGATGGCCAGGATGAGTCACCAAAACCACAAAAGACCTAAATTCTCATCTTGCACCACTCTAGTAATTGACTCCACCAGGGTTTGTATTATTAGTCATGAAGAATAAAAGATGTGCAGGCAATTCATATTAGAAAGAATAATATACTTTAAATGGGTATGTTGCAAGTCTAAAGAATTGGGAACCTAGCAGCAGAGATCACCATTGCTCCATTTGTAGCAAAACGCACAGAAACGTTGGACTTTACTACCCTGTGTACGTGGAAAATGGGAAAGTATTGGTACTAAATCAATAAGGCAGACTGGAGTGAATATGGAGGTTTGTGTTTTTTTACAACAGGAAAAATATGTTGAATTTGCTGAAATCAGCTTCTTAAAGTTGCCTCTACGAGTGGAAATAGGAAAAATGCTTACATTAGAGATGTAGAACTGTTTTAATCAAAAATCAATTGGTTGTTACATGTAACGTGTTCAGCAACTTTTAAACAGAATTCCATAAAAAAGGCGGAAATGGCAAGAAAATTGGTTGCAACCAAGAGATCCAATGAAAGTGTACATTTGGAAGCGTGTATGGCTTTCCTGCTGCATGCGTCAGAATGGAGGGGTATGGATTTTGAGAGGGGGCTGGGGAAGGGCGTGGATCATGAGGGGAATATGCAGGGGTATGGCTTTTGAGAGGGAGAATGGCAAGGGGTATGGGTCTACAGAACGGGCACAATGGGATAACCATGGATCTCGAGGGGAGAGAATGTGAGTGGATTCTATGGGAATAGCAATATACTGCGAGCGCAGAATAGGATAGGTATGGATTCTGAGAGGGAAGAATGGGGCAGGTATGGATCTGGGAGGAGTGAATGAGGAGTGGCATGAACCTTGAAGGGGGGATTGGAAAAGGGTATGGATTATGAGAGGAAGGAATGGGAAGGGGGGTGTAGCTTGAGAGGAGAGCGCGACGGGGTGGATTGTGAGCGGAGGGAATGGGAAGTGGGGTGGACCTTGCTAGGGGAGAATGGGGAGGGTATGGATTGTGAGTGGAGGGTATGGGAGGGGTGATCTACTTTGAGAGGGAAGAATGGGGCGGGTCTTGGGAGAGGAGAATGAGGAGGGGCATACATTGCAGTTGGAGATGCCACTGCATTCCAAGGAGTGGGAACACGCATTTCCCCCAAAATATAGTGTGATAAGATAGGAATATGGTAAAGATTGTGCAGGATAGCTAAGTCGGGAAGACTTAAGTTTAGTCCTGTCCCAGTGAGGGGCAGTTAATCACAGTTCCACACTCAAACAATTTTGGGGATTTTCATCGAAACATTCATGTTATTTATGGCATTGGTGTCTCACTCGACTTCAAGCCACCGCAAACAATTTATCTGGCAAAGGGATGTGTATGTCAGTGGGTTGGCTGTCTTGTAGAGCATACGCAGGCAATGCAATCATATTTAGGTGCTTTTGTGAATGTAATGCTGGTGAAAGGCACAGTATATCTCTTAGTTCTGGGTCGCGATTTTGGGCACTCTCGGCATGCGGACGCCTGGACACAGCAGCACCTCATTTCGTCTCTTAGGGGGTCTATATTAGTGGGTTGTATTTTTCCCCCTCTTTACGTCCCTTGTGGAGCGTTTTCTTCTTCTCTGCCCTTTCCTTGCCCGTTGACAGGGAAGGGTACAGTGAATGATTTGTTCTGGTGGAGGTTGTTTCTACATTGATGCTACCACTCTGGTGAAGGGTGGATTTCCTCTAATACACAGTAGTTCGGTGTTTTCACAGGTGGAGGACATTTTCTCCTTCTTTATGCTGTTATTAGTTACCTTTCCAGTAGCTGCAAGTTGTTTCTCTTGGGCTGCTGGGGGCGTTTTTATTTGGCTGTACAGGCCAGTAATATAATTATTTATCACATCCACAGAACTCCATTCCCCTTGGGGTCCTGACGAAGGCAGTAGAATTGATGCCCTGCCGAAACGTCCTGTACATCGCTCCTCGCTACCGAGCTCTGTGATATGGCCCAACAACGCCATAATGGACGTAGATCTGGGATGTGTGTGTTTTGGTCAGGCGTAATTTAATTCGCCATGTCTAATTAGTTTTGGCATTGTAATTGGGTGACACTGCCACACAGAGCATATCTGTGACTTGTTAGCCAGATAGGGCCAGTAAGTTAGAATGTGCGCCCACATGAAATTGTTAATAGATGCATTTTATACATTTTCCACATTGATATATGTCTGTATGTGGTGTTTTTTATGATTGGTGTACGTAGGATCTATGGCCTACGAAATAAAACGATGACATTTTTTTATTAAATGAAAAATTTGGTACACTGTGTATTTCTCATTCTGTGAGGTGATGTATACAATTCACGGAATGGGACCTAGTTTAAATTGAGACTGGGTCACTAAATTCGCTTCTGAATGGTTCATCTGGGGCACTCCCCTTTGTGTGTTGGTGAAAGACACTACAGCAGATTTAGGATTCCACAGAATGTCCATGAGTGACCAAACCAAGAGTGTCGGGTAAGAAAGTATCTGCAACACGAAGCTCATTCATTCCTCCACTCCTCTGCTAAGAGTTTCAGCAAAGGTACGGTAACATGTGGTGGTCCCCCAGGAGCATGCGAATGCCAAATAGGCCAAACAAATCAAATGAAAGCATTATATTGTCACGAATCCCGAGATGTCGTCACTTCTCCTCGAGGGGGAGCCCCTTCCCATGAGGCCAGGGTGGTGAGGCCGTTACCCGATAGTCCCCCTGGGGTGACACTCGGCAGGAGGATCTCATGGGAAGAGACCTACCCTCTGGGGATAAGGGTGAACATCTCTGGAGAAAGCGGTATGCCCATGCTCCAAACATGACCTATACACCCCTTCAGTACTTAGACCCCTCTTCCAACAGACTCGCATAGAGAGAGTAGGCCCATGTACTTCTGTACCAGCTGTGAGGTTAACCTAACCAAAGGAACTTGGACAAAAATCATTTAGAGCCATGAGGCTTTGCCCGACACGTACTGGGATGAGGTGGCCTGTAGGAGGAATAAGGACTGACATGACAGTCACCACATAACAAAAATGAAACCAAAGAAGGACTTTGTCTTCAGCCGCGATGAACCCAGGAGTATCAAATCGCATCCACAGAAGAACCAGGCAGAGCAGCGGACGAAGGCGAGCAGCCGAGCAGAAAGCAACCGCGCCCGCCAGTCCTGAAGAACCATGTAATTGCGAGGTCATGACAATGCAGACTGCAAACCAGAGACGCCTACAAACCAAGGGAGAGGGAACGCCGGTGCCGTAAGAACCCCAATCCCATGAAGAACCAGGGAGCTACCCAATCCCAACAGTAGGCATCAGAGGAATGCATCATCGGCCCAGTGGCCTAAAGAAAAACACTGACTACCAGAGCAGTGTCGGGGGATCCAAATCAAGGAGCATCAGTACTTGGCGACAGAGTGAGCAAAGAGAGCTGAAACGAAGAGTGAGAGAAACAGGGGTCTGGGACCTAAACCAGGAAGCAAGGTATCTTCCTCATGGCCATACTTGGCAGGAGAGTGAACCAAGTGGGCCAAACCGAACAGAGAGAAGCCAGGGCCTGGGACCCGAAATCAGCAAGGAACACAAGTCATCTTCCTCGTCACAGTACTTGGTAAAGAGAGATGCCAAGGTGAATCCAATCAAAGAGAGACCTCCAGTTAAAGCATTTTCTAAACAGATGTGCCTTTGGCACACACCATGTGCCCTTCTGCTCCATTCTTTTGGAACACAGGCATGGGAAACGTACCCCCATATAAAATATATGTAATTCATTTACTTTTGAAATATTTTAATGAATAGATTCATTGAGGTTGTAAATAGATGCATTTAACAATTACATTGTAATGTGTAGAGAATGACTAAGGGAATATGTTTTTGAAATGCACTCTTTGAAAAATAAAAGTGCTAAGCATCTCTTCCCCAGGACCCCGAGCAGAGCGCCTACATGGAGGACGCTTGATTGAATGGTATGGAGTGCGGGCGGGTGTAGGGAGACACCCAGTGATGATGCATCTGGTGGGTTGGGCCCTGCCTGATCTAAATTTAGGGATGTTCAGAGACCTGCAAGAAGCTTCAGCGTTTCCTAGGAACCTCCTCATACGGCCCAATTTAGACTGCCTAGAACACAAGCCTGCTGATATAGCTCAGTTGACTAAGCCCACTCCTACAGATAAGGGACGTGCAAGCCACTTGTACTCCCCGAAAACAGGCAAATACTCCCAACAAACATTATGGGAGGAAGAATACTCCCAACAGCAAATAGGAAACAGCGGACATGAAGGCAGCTCCCCCGGCTTCCGCCCACACAGCCCTATGGTGATGCTTGGATCACTGGTACCAGCAGAGCAGCGCCACGGGAAGAAGCTCTCATCCCGCTTGATCTGAAGAGGAACTTTAAGGTAAAAATGCATCTTTTCATTTCCATTAATTACTTCGCTAAAAAGAAGCATGGATTATAAAGAGATCTTATTTTACAATTATTAAGAATGGGATTTACTTTTTTACTCCTGAAAAATCATTTTACTCCCAACATCAAAAAATAGGGAGTAAAGTAATATCATCTCACATATTAACTGGAGCCTTGGCTAAGCCGCGAGGACACGTCTTTCTGCACGCCACGAGCCCCAGGTTACATGTCTTGCATGATCAGAATAAATAAGTTCCATTGGGTTGAAAGAATCCATCATTTCAGAGTGAGGCAGCAACTCTTTTTTTTATTCTGCAGTGTATTTATTGGTCAGAAAACAACGATGGTACACCTTCAAAACGGGTCTTCGATATCAGTAAGAAAGAAAGTGCAGTGTTGGAGATTAAAGAATGGAGACCTCCCAAATCTCCCGCAACCCCCACAGATTTTCTGTTATGTGCACACTCAGAAAATACACGATTTGCTGTCATGGCAAGAGTTAAATACCGACTAGAAACGTACATTACATACAATTATTTAAACGTTGCTGATGGCATGGTGCTAAGAACTGAGCAGTGGGCCTAGTTGTTCAAAGTCCCTACACCAGCAAATTCTGTCACCATACATTCGGTCATTGGTGATGCCACCGGAAGCAGAAATCCGGCCAAACCTCGACGCCAATGCCATCAGCCACTGAATACAAGTACAGCGTGAAGAGGCCCAACAAGGACATTCTGGAAGGAAATGCAAATTCATATTGGTCATGACCGCATGGCTGCACATTGAGCAGCTCACAGTAGGAGCGGGGCACGTGCAGACCGGTTCATAGTTGCGTTATGTGACCAGTGGCCAAGCGGGATGTTACTTCTTTCATTGCTCCCAGGGGTGAACATGCAACCTGTCGCAGAGCAGGATACCGACCCATCTGACCAGGGCACAAGGAGGCAAACTGGACAATAAAACCACAGACGGGCTCCAAATGCCTGACCCCAGGGCTTCACGATCAAGGCTTTGCTGTGGCATAAAACATCTGCAAAGCAGAGGTCCTGCAGCCAAATAGGACTCTCACAATCGCTTCTAAGGCTGTGAGCACCGGAGCAGAGCTATGACAACACCGACAATCAAGAGATGACCTACATGCGCTGGATCTCGACACGGCATGACAGGCAACAGACACAGCAAATCACACCCTACACCTGCACAAGCAAGCACAGGCAGGCCGGCTGGCAGGCAGGCTGAGATGGCCAACATGGAACATGGCATGCAGAAAAGAACGGAAAATGCAAAAGCCCATGGGCATGCCACAAAAGGTAGCCCAGGACATGAAGCCATTATGCTCCCAGGCATGCGGCAATAATGCACACTGGGAGTAGCCAGTGCCGTGTGCAGACTTATGCTGCAGACACATGATGTGGCGGACTCCCTGAACAAACAGAGGGGAATGCCCCACTGACATGATAGATGATACAGGAGACCTTGACAAGAGCTTCCATGACCACTGTGTCACAGGGACAAGGGGCTGCTTGCAAGCAGTGTTCACCCGGGCTGAAGAGGCGGTCTAGGTGGCGGCTGCCCACAGACTTGCCAGCAGCTGAGAATCTTTAAAAGGTAGAATAGCAATATTCTAGCTGCATAGGGCATGGCTGACCCCTAGCCTTTCACATGAGCACGTGTGCAGTCACGTGCTGTACCACGTTGATATGCCTACTGTGCTTCAGTGAGACAGTGCGCATCAATATGTATCCCTGTGCTGAGAGGGGACATTTTTTGGGTATTCACCACATGTTTCCCTAGCACTGGATGTGTATGCTAGGTGATTCTATGCAGCACTTATGAAGCGCTCTTCTGCCATGGGTTATGGGCTCACAGCGAGGTGCGATTTCTTGGGGAACAGTGCTGCACCGTTCTGGGTTTCCAGTAGACTGTGGTCGGTTTGTGGCATAACAAATAACGGTGCATACAATACCTTCCGGAGGCGCAGAATCTGCATTTACCTGGCATCGTATGAAGCTAGGCGTGAAAGAAGAACCCACAACAACATCTATGGTTTTCCAGCACAGACAGCATAGTAACACTGCAGTTTACCACGTGCAGGGTTGCTGAGCGGCACGTGGTGTACTATGTCAGTTGCTAAGACTGGCATGCAAGACCGGGCACCTTCTTTCATAGCCAGGAGAGTGTGTCTCAGAGAACATTTGGTAAGGAGGCCCATTCCAACTACAGAGAACTGTGGACCTTGCCCATGCCCACACAATTCTACTTTCAGCTGATGATGGTAGGCAGTGCACCACACCGCAGAAGGGCATAGACATTCAATGGCAGTGTACAGATATAGCGGATCAAAAAGTGTGCTTTAAAGACTGACCCTGGAATTGTGAATACACCACCCCAGTTATGATGTAGCGATTAGAAAATGCATCATGACTCCCTTGCATATGGGGACTGAGACGAATCTGGGGAATTCATCCCTTCTTCCCTAGGGGGAGCCACCACCTTTGAGGCTAATGAGGCGAGCCCGCTTAGCAAAACCCCCCCTAGGGGTTTGGGAAAGCAAGACCTCATTGGGAGTGATCCCCTTTATGGAACAAGGACTCATTGCCATGGGTCCCTATACACAAGCTATTATCTGCCTACATGGGAGTAAGAAATGTGTATAATACAACTATGTGTTTGGCTCAACGTAATGCTGAACTTTCTACATGTTTGGTGGTGAACAATATGGTCCTTTTGAACATCGGAGCAAGAATGAAGGGCTAACAACTCTTGAATGTAGGAGGAGAAACCCAATGCTGAGGAGAGACTCAGGCGTGAGAACGTCAGCAAAAGACGGGACCATGCAGGCCAGCGGTGCTGGCAGCAGCACAGAAGGAAGCAGACACCCCAGAGAGACGCCGTCTGCCAGACAAGGAAGCGTGCAAGGTCTCAGAGACAGAAGCTGCATGAAGCGACCTGGAGGCGCAACAACGTACAGGATGTGGTGGGCCCAGAGCCCACAAACAGACACCGAGTCCAGGGACGAAGAGAGAATTGGGTGCTCTGCTCTCAGACTGAGAGCCAATAAGAGTGAGCTGAGATGAGCAGAAAGCAAAGACCGCTGACATCCAGTGCAGGAAAAGCGGCAAGCCGTGGATAACTCTGCCAGTGCTTATGAGACAGACCTTCAATGGAGAAAGCACCACAACACAACAGGTATGCAGGATGCCCAGGTCAGAGGGAGGAAAACAAAGGAGAGAACGAGCGGGAAGAGGGAATGACTACACTAGCCCCATCCAAGGGTCACAGAGACCTGGGAGAAGAGAGAGCACAAGACAAGGAAAAGGGTTACTGGAGCCAGAGAAGCCTGGGCAGCATAAACCTTGAGATGGGTCACGGGGACCCAAGAGAACTAAGAGAGCCAGAAGCAGAAAGGGGCCATAGGAATTCCAAAGAACTAAGTGTGATATTGGGGCAGGGGAACCCAAAGGAGCCACAGCGGCACAATAAGCAGAGTGATGAGCAGATATCAAGGGAACACTGAGGCACCAGAGAACAGGTCAAAGTGGGGAGAGATCGACCAAGTGGGCGAAAAGGGATCAGGGAAATATCTCTCCACGTAAAGAAGATTTAAAACCTTTTTTTCCCCCAGGAACATGGGTCTTTTTCTTCCAACTTTGGAGGAACTTTTGATAGCCCGACAAGAACTGGTTTCTTTGAATAGAACTCTAATTCTAATAATTGGATCCAGGCCCAGGAGGGATTCCTGGGACAGCTAGAGATACCTATGTGAAGAACCAAGAGTGCAGGGCACTCAACTATTTTTCTTTTACATTTTGTTAAGTGGTAGGGCAAGTTTCGTGGATAGGTTTGGACAGATGACCATTTTATTTTGGATTATAGACAAGCACCTTAGTTTAGTTAGGAAGGGAACCCCCTCTAAGTAGTAGGGTCAGTTAGGCTTTTTTTCTTTTAATTTCAATAAAACTACACTTAAACATGCCCTCTGGTCTTAGTCTTTCTTCTGACTTACCACATATGGTGTAAGAAATGGGATTTGAGTGGTGACCGGGTCAGACCCTTGTACCAGGTTGTAAGGCCAAACCCATCAATCATCTTCCACCAATACGACACTTCTGGAGAGAATTACTGAAAATCAAGCCAGAGCCAACCAGCATCACCATGAGAGCCTTGACTGGCTAGGGTCCTCCCAAATGGGGTTTTACAACTGTACCATGAGCGAGAAGAAATGTGTTGTTTAAAAAAAAAGTTAAAATGGGATGAAACCCTTAAAATGTGTAACTTGGGCCCTCTATTGAGGGGAGAGTTACAATTGTCCTATCAGAACATCAACCCCCCAAGGAATGACCTCTCAAGATAAAAAATAAACGCCCTGTTAGAAAGGGTTGGACATTCCGAAAACCTTCGTCCGACTGAAAATCCGGAATACACAGTTGCTTTCCAATGAAGGCCTGATGTAAGCCTGACGAATACAAATTCTCCTTAGCCAATGGTTGGGGAAGAAAACACTACCAGCAATATTAGAGGCTATAGCACTGGAGCAATTAATTAATGCTTTACCTCCGTCTGTCCAGAGAGCAGTACTCCAGCAACCCCAACCTTCACAAGACACGGCTATTCTGCTAGCCCAGGACCGCTCCGAGGCGTTTAGATTTTTCAAAAATTCAGGGAAACCTGCAGAACCTCAAAAGGAGCCTAAGCCATCCACTAGAGTCTCTTCTGTAGATTCCTATCAGACCAAGCCCTAAGGAAGAGACTACTCGGAGACCCTTATCTCTCCCAGTTGTAAAACAAAGGGTAACCCTAAGGGAAGACGTTGGAAGAGGGAATCCTCTGGGAGGTTTTCATTTAAACCTGATACACAATCTTTCCTGTGAATTGTTGTCTCACTAAACACTGAGATCCTCTGAGGATGATGTGCTTGCATATGTTTTGACATCCAACTACTCCCCGGCATCAGTGAACCATGGCTCCTGACTTTTATCCAATAAGTAATGAGTCCAAGATAGCTTTTCTTGAGCCAGTCACAGATGGTTTAATTACAGAGTTTCTCATAAAGCAGAAATCCTCCTCACCGGCAGACTCGATTCCTCTCGGGTTTATCCAGTCTCTGCCTGCGGAAATTATTCTACTCTTTACAGCTGCAGTTTATGCGTCTTTTTCGACGGGCTCTATTCCTGCTACCTTGAAGCATGCACTTGTTTCTCCCTTACCGATGAATACACAGCTTGACTCTGCTCTTGCAGCCAACTATCAGCCCATCACAATACTGCCCATATTGAAAGTTGCCAGGGCAGGTGGGCGTAGCTTTAATGTTCAGAGCCCCATTGCCTGGAATCTACTGGCACATGATCTCAGAGCCATACTGACAACGGTAGGGTTTAAGAAAAAGCTGAAAACACTACTTTTCAATCTACCGCCCGACTAATGGGTATAACTCTATTCTGTCTTTCTCTGACCTCCAGACTTATGTTCCCATGTTATGATCTGTTTGGTCTGTCTGTTATGTGCGCATGCTCTGAGGACCAGGGGCACGTGGCTCGGTATATACAAATGTTTAATAAATAAATAAGTATGATGAAGCTCAGTGAAGCTATTGTTACCCCCCCCCAACTGTCCCGTTACCTTGAATCCCAGGATCTTTTACATCCATTTCAATCAGGCTTGCGCCTAGCTAGGGGTACAGAGACCGTCATGATTTCTGTTCTGGGTGATCTCGCCCTACTCCAGGACCGAGGAGAGGTCAGGGGTTTAATTCTCCTTCACATCTCTGCAGCGTTTGATACAATTGATCATAACATCTGCATCAACACCTGGAAAAGGCAGGAATCTCTGGCCTTCCCCTAGCTTGCTTCACCTCTTTTTTTTGTCAGAGCGCACACAATCGGTTTCTTTGTCTACTTTTCAATCCGCTCCTATAGCTCATGTGGGGTCTCCCAGGGGTCCTCAATGTCCCCTCTTATTTTTAAGCTTTCCTTTCGCCCACTAGCAGATCTCATTAAGGAGCATGGGGTATGGTTTTATACATATGCCGACGATACTCAGCTGCTCTTTCATCTGGACTCCCCAGAATCAGACTCTGCCCTCAAGCTTCGAAACTGCCTGTTGCTAATAGGGGAGTGGATGGCCACAAACGGGCTAAATCTTAATGGAGAAAAAAACAGATCATGGTCACAGGTTGTCAAAGCGCAGGCTGCCTGGACCAAGTATTTGTGGCCCAAATCCCTTGGACCGTGCCCCAAACCTAGCAAATCAGTCAAATGTTTGGGTGTTAAAATCATACCTTCTGGCTCCCAGGAGCTTCAAATCTCGGCGGTATGTAATTCAGGTTTTTTAAAGTTAAAAGTCTTGAAAAAAAGAAGACCTTTTCTTTGTTCAGAATCCCGAGCTAAAGTTGTGGCAGCTTCCATACTAGGGTCCATAGATTACTCCTTTCTAATTCAGAGGTTGCAGCTACTTCAAAGTGCTGCAGCTAGGCTGGTCTTGGGAGCCAACCACTTGGCTCACTCCCAGGACCTTCTTTGGAAGCTGCACTGGCTTCCGGTGAGCAGTCACATTACATTTAAGGTTTTTTCCATTGCTCACCGTCCATTCGATCAAGCTGGGGCAGAGTATCTTCAGGTTAAACTGACCCCTTCTATTCCATGAAAGGCTCTTAGGTCAGCCTCTCACAATCTCCTGACAGTCCCAGGATTCCGACTCGCATGGGCAGGGGGTTGAGCGAATTCTCTTCCGGGACAGCTACGGGAGCTGAGTGACCACCTGGGTTTCCGGAAAGCTTTAAAAACATACCTTTTTTAATAGTGTGTTTTTTCTTTGATTGTTCAGCATAGATCAGAGCCTTTTTTGCCGCTCTCCTAGTGCCTAGATGCCATCGGGCCGTAGTCAGCACTTTACAAATCCTGTTACATTACATGGCTGCCCCATGGACCTTCCCACGTGCCATCTTTAGATCTGTATTACAACACATTGTCACATTTATAGTACAGTGCTTTCTGGAGTTTCTTTACTGTTCTTCCTTAATATTGTGGGGAAGGGTGGGGCATGACAAGGGAATAAATAGATACGCGTGTGGACAGTCCATGCACTAAAATACATTTGAGAAGCCTGCCAACTTTGCTGATGTTCAGGCCTACTTTGTGTGCTTGTACGAGGATGCAGGAAACCTCATATTGTAAAATGCTATGTGGCCATGCCGGAGAGGCTATACTGAGGGAAGACCACGTGGGACACCTCTTTCTTCTCGGGCCACATGCAATGTTCCCTCTAAATATTTGTATCTATGTGCGGAACTGATTTGCTGTTGTGCGCACATTATTTTCCATGTGTGCAACTGACTAATGAGGTAAGCCACTTTGTGAGCATGCGTATTTAGTGAACTACTGTTGCAGAAGAGAGTTGGAAAGGAATTTCCTCTTCCCAGTCACTGCAATTCTTGACAAATCTTACAACACTTTTTCCAAACACATAGGCTAAAATAAAATATGTCATATGTGATTAAACAGAAAACTCATCAACCAGTCCAAGACTTCCACATCTGCCATAGTTCCGTGCAAATGTTTTATGCCACTGGAAAATCACTAATATGTACTACAAAACACAAATATCTCTTGTCATAAACTGATGTAGCGGTCAAGAAATTCTGACAGATTACATGTGCCAATAAATTAATGGCAATTAAAAGCAATGTGTCAAAAACATACTGATAGGAGTTCAAGTGCCACTTTAATGATTAAGTAATTCAAGGGCCAGGATTACATTCTTCTAATAATGTGTGTAAGGATGATTATTGCATCAGAATAACTGCACCTCAGAATATGATTTAAAAAATCCCCTCCCTCCGCTTGCTATCCACATTCCGTGTCCTGTGGGTAGTGTTAAAACCAGCCTTACAGCTAAAAGACATATAGACCATCCATTTTTACTCCCTGAAAAAATGAAAATGTGCCCAACAAAAACGAGAAACAATGAAAATGTTGTTGCTTCAACCCACAAAGCTCCAATGATCTTTTTTCAAATAGGTGACCAGTAGAGCAGTGACATAGGAAGGAACTCTAATAATATTAACACCTGATCTCAACAGGAATTTTATGGGAAGAACATCTTTTAATAAGCAGAAAATATACCTATTAGCAAAGCTAATGACTTTTTTACTCCCTGAAAAATCCTTTGATTCCAAGTAGGGAGCAAAATCTGATTGGAGCCCTGCTTATAACCCTGACATAGGAAGTTAAATGACATGGCACATTATAGTTTTGCCCACCCTTCCACACCACAGCCTGGATAAAATTAAATAAGTGCCTTACTGAGGTTTATTATGGAGCCCTGCTGAAGAAAGTCACATATATATATGCCTTTTAAGTTAATAGCATTAATTTATCAGAGATACAACTGATTGAGTGCCTTCTTCAGTAACTATGGATCCCTCTTCTGTAATTCTTTATCAGTTAAATAAGATGGAGGGGGATGCTAGAGACGATACATACAGAGCAAATGGTTATATTGAAAAGCCCTCAGCAGTTGAGCATAGAAAGAAAAAGAAGGAGCTGTTTAGACGGGTACTAGAATTTCCTATCCTTTAGCAAACAAGCAACACATTTCCTTCAGTGTACTGCCGAAACGTCCGATTTTGTTTTTGAAATGTGCTGCTTTGTTCATCAGCCGCAGTATTTAATGTCTCAACATATGTGCATTTTAAGAATGTCATGACTCTGCATGTACGCAATTCTTTTGCAGCGCATACAAGATTCTTTGCAACATACTCCACCCTTATATCATTGTGTAGGATTAGACAGTGCTCAGTGAAACCTTTTTTGAATAGCAGCGAGTTACCATAAAATGTGTGAAGGCCTATGCCCAAAGGAACTCTGTACACTTGGAAACGAGGCAGACTGTGTGAAAAGCATTATCTTGTCTGACTATCTGGTGCCCTGATACTATGGACGAGAAATCCCAGGCATAGTCCATACCCATTATCCTTTGTAGGCAAAGTAAATTATATTGCACTGTTGCTCTCCACGTATAAGGTAATGTTAGTAATTCAACAGTAGGAGACACAAAGCATCACATTTCTCTTCTCAAAATCCTTACAGGGCAAATTAATATTTGAGTTTCATAATGTGTTAACTTGCAAGGGAGCCACTTCAAAACAATGAGTAACAGAAACTCTGGCATGGGAATGTTATTCATATTACAAACATACATAAAACAGTGGATGTAGGTACACATCTGCTAATCTTTCGCAGAGCCAAGAGAGGAAGAGTCAAGGTTGTCAGGTACCATCTTAATGTGTTCTGGGGCAGCAGTTAGAGTCATAAGGTAAAAGTGTGGTAGTAACAAGCTTAGGAGTCATGCGTGGGGAGGAAACATTATTCTGTTTGTGTGCAGGCATATCTTGGTTAGATTCTTCTGTTCATGGAGCCAGTTTTTCATATTAGTTTTTAACCTCTTATGTGTGTATTTTGCTGCTAGGGTTTTTGGGTGTTCACGGTCACTCTTGCATAGTAGCGTAATACAAATGAGCAGAATATCAAGACTAGTTGCTTATTTTAAGAGAAAGAACATTTGAAGTAATTTCTGTGACTTGTGCCTTATAAAAAAAAAATTAATAGGTGAGAATTGTCTGTGTGCGCTGCTAAAAATCTTCTGAGCGTCACCCAGAAGGAAGTTGGGCAAGCGCACATGCGCACAGCTTAGAGGGAACACTGGCCACATGTAGTACTTCTAAACAATGAGTTAATGTAGCTTGGCACAGCTATGTTCCATATGAATTAGGCATTTGTACAGTGAAACCCACCACTTCGTGGCAAATTTCATAGTGCTTGGTGATGTGTGAGCTGTAAGTACACATCTCTAAGTACTCTCTCCCACTTGCCATCAGAGCTGAACCCTCATTCTGGTCCTTTAGGGCTAAAGTGAAAAACTGGCTCTCGGACAAGAACCCCTAATTTGCCCAGGGTAATCCCGACCGACTGCCACTGTACTGACTGCCTAAACACAGACCACAAAGCATTATTGTATTTCATGCACCGCCGGCCAGACTGTAACCACTGGCCATAACACTATGCTCTGATTTGTTCAATTTGTAACTTGACTATCCTGTAACCTTTGTCGATAAGTCCATCTCTCCTATGTACTCTTTATGTATGCTTCTGTAACTGTGTCCTAAACTTCAGCGCACAGTTGCCTCTGGGTTAGGTGCGCTTTATAAATAATAAACTAAACGTGCGAGAGAGAACGATGGTCGCCCAGATGCTTGTGGCGAGACGTTGGCAGCAGACGCAGGAGTGGGGCGAAGCCTTGCGGTGGGAGGAGCAACGTAGAACGAACACCTACGAAGGCGGGTGGTGTCCAGCCTCATGCGACTGCCCAGGTTCGTAGCAGCAAGAACTTCGGGTATGAGTGGCGTCACATCCAGGCAATTGGGTTTATGTGGGGGGGGGCATCCATAAGCTGCACTGGCATGCAAGTGCTGAAATGCCCAATCAAGGACATTGGCATTTAACCCAACAATAAAAAGCTCAGTCGAGGTAACGGGTATTTTCTTTGGTTTCAACTCAAGTGTATGTATATTTAGCTTTGGATTTTCAATTCCGGTCAACTCAGTCAAACAAATGTATTTAGTGGAGAGCCATCATATCAGCACTGATATGAAAATACATACATTACAACACATCAATAGCAATGTATTTAAGATTTATAACCAAAATACAAGAACTGATCTACTATAATACTACAAGTACAATATAATAAGAGTCAAATATAAGAGGGTAATAGAAATGTAGCACAGAAGCGAATTCTAAATGGCTATCAAATAAAAGAAGAATGTTGCCAATGTATTATTGACAGAGGGATGGCCCTCTATGTAGAACCTCATCTATCAAGCAATGTAAGCAACTGCCTGAAGTTCAAAGTCTTCTGCCTCATACAAGGAGAACTAATGCAGCCAATATGCATCACAGCTGCTGCAGGGTTCGAAATTAGGATTGCAGGAGCTAAAGGCAGCACCTGGGTATCCAGCATTAACCAGTGACCGGAGATACTCCTTAGGAACCAGGAGCCAGTACATAGCATTCCACAAATCTAACTTCTACATAAGATGTAAACATATACTTTTGTTCATTATTTATAACCCCTTATGCTTTAAATGTTGTATAGATGTGTTCTGAACGCAAAACGTTAGACAATGCAAACACTACCTGAGAATTAGCTATAGTGATGCAGTAAAGCAGCACTTTGCAAATAGGACAAATACCTGCTTTGCTAAAAGCTGGGCCAATGCAACGTTTGCAGCATGCATTATTTAAGGGGCATACAAACAGGAAGCGCAAGAGAATGTCTTTATTCCAAGGGCATTGGGGCTTTTTATCTGGTATTGCATGCAGCCAGGTACGAGTACAATCGGCAAGAGGAAGAATGCCCAGACTGGACTGAAGGTACCCATTCTTAGAAACAAAGGGTTTGATTAGAATGGGATACAGTTCAAGGCCCAAATTGGATTTAGCTTCAAGATATGTTTACAACAACTTGTAACAATGCTGGTGGAGCCTTTTCATCAATCTGAAGGATATTTTGGTCACGGAGACTGGATTATACTAAGCGCCTATGAGCTCAATCAGCAGCAGGTGCTTCCGCCTGAGGCAGCGGCGGTGTTCATCGGGTAGAACTGGGCATCTTTGCATTCATGCAATTGGAGGGTTGTCCAAAGCTTGACCCAAACCAGGATCGGGCATCTAGTAACAACATGGCTAATACTCTCGAGTCCTAGTTCAAATATAAGAGTTCCCTTCCTTCAGGAGTGCCAGTAAGAAGACAGGGAAAGCATTTTCATTTACCGCTAGCCCTCCTCCTCCCCTGCCAACATTGCTAAAGTCCCCATAGCTCTGATCCACATAGGACACCTGAGGCGGCCTGAATATTGTTAACCATAGCGCCCAGCCATACAGCTGGCCCACCATACGATTTTGCCAATGACTCCAGGAGAGAGAGCATTTCTCCACCAGGGCACCTCATCCCCAGTTTCCCTGGTAGCACACACCCAAGTAGTTGAAGGTTTTGACTTACGGTTTTAGCACCCGCAATAGCCAAAAGTTTACCCAGAGGTGGCATCTCTATGCCAGGCCATATATTTTGTTTTAGCTATATTTATTGTATGGCCCTTTTCAACACATCTAGTGAAAACCTCTGTAGGCCCAGTGGTGTTTTCGTCACAAGGGTCATCGGGTAAACACAGAATAATGATCTTATTCCCGCTCACAGCTGCAGGCCAACTCTGAGATGATTTAAAAAAAAAACACTGGAAATAGGCTAGGGGAAGTCTAAAGGGGAAAATGGGCCTTGGGTAGTGGGGTATCCCCAATTTACATCTTTCCTAAAAAAACAAGGAAGAATATACACAAAACAAAAAGCCTCAGATGGCCCTCGGCCTACCAAGCAACATAATAAGGAAGGTGAAGTGAGTGCCTCGGGTTTCCATCTCCCCGGGAGCACTTTCTCTAAACCTAAAGTTCCTGCCTCCTATGGAAATGAGTAGCGTCTCCAGTAGAGTAACCCCCTCACCTCTTCGGACAATTCCCAGATCCTTGTTGCACAATATATCAATTTCAGAGACTGACAGAAAGGGAGGGGGAGGGGGAGGGAAAGACAGGGAGGGGAGAGAGACACACACACAAAGGGACAGAATGGCAAATGGAAGCTGTCTGCATAGGCCAGTGGTAGGAGTGTAGGGTGGAGACCATGCCGTCTTCCATTGATAGGCATGTTCATGCTTTACAATGACCTCCAATGTTTAGTTAGGACTCTGCATGACCTTATCATGCCATGTCATGCCTTGTTATATGTGGTTTGATTGTTTGCACCCCTCGCCTGCTCCAGCTTCTACTTTCTACCTTATGTTATACTGGTCTGAGGTTCCCCAATGTGATTAAGCCCTCTGGGATTTGCTCCCATTGGTAATTTTGCTCTTTTGTGTCCCGCTGTAATTATACCCTTTTTAGGTTTTGCTAACTGGGTTCTCACTGTAATTGTGTCTAGTGATGCCCAATGCAACATGGGCCCAGTCATGTTTTCCTCTCCAGTGCACAATGTAATTCGTGCAACTCCTCACAAGTAACTTATCTTAAGAGCATGACTATGGAGATGCTGTCATGACCTCACTAGATGCACCTTCACATTGCCCACAAGGCCCTCAACCTGACATCCCTGCACTACCCTACAGGCCAATGCATCCTTGCTCCAGCGGCACGCATCGACCCCCTGGATACTAACGCTTCTATGCTCCCGACACTGAACACCTAGGCAAAGACTTGCATGCAGAGCTCAGGGTACTTCAGGTCTGCATGCATCAACACAATAGCAAGGCTATCTTGAATGTTCGCTCTCTCCCCACTTCCCCAACTGCTCCCTCGCCCCCCCCACCACCCACCGGGCCCCCACACTTTCAGATCCACCAGAGCACCTAGCGGACATGCACATGGTACCAATAACATAACAGAAAAAAGATACAGAATGAAAGATGCCCCCAATAAAAGCCTTGTGCTGTGTCCATGCCTATTGCAGATTTTACTTTCGGCTCATTTACATGGCACCGCCTATAAGCAAGTCAAAATGAACAGATGAGGATCGGCATCCTGGAGGAAGATATTTATCATGGTTGCGTTTCAGATGCACTGCATGGTCTCTCGCTTGGTAGCCATTTTAGGGTCATTTGCTATTCACATTGGAGTGGTTTTCTTTGGGTCAAGCAGTGGACCATGCACTCTGGTGGGTCCATCACCAACCGTAGTTGACCATCACTTATTACAATCGACCACTGATTAGTACTGCCAACCACTGTCGACTATTAAAACCATAATCATAGTTGACGATTGCTGGCCATTGTCAACCATGGTCTTGCATTGTCAACATGGACTTGCATCGCCAAACAAAGTAACAAAGCGAGCTATGGGCAACCATGTCCTACCATAGCCCGCTACAGCCAAGCACAGCCACAGAGGCCATCTCCGGTCTTCCTGTCTTGTGAACCGTCAGTTCTGGGTAGTCAGTATTTCTTTATAATGTGAGTGTTTCAGTGCTTCTGAAGGTACGTTATGCTATGTGGGATTTGTATCGTGCATCTCTGCAATTTCCACAACCGTGTGCTGTGTTTTCATCCATTGCGAGTCTGCCCTATATCGCTCGCTCAGTTAGCAATAGCAGCGTTTCTTTAAGTGCTGACTTTTACCGATAAGGTCTCACTTGAATCGAAGATATCTGTGAAATATGTTTTGCATGTTCGCGTCAATCCTCGAGCCAATGGTATGGTGTGGTTAGGAAGGCTGTGCAGCCAGCACTTAGAAATAGTTCTTCTCACACTCCTCTTTCCAGAGCTAGAGGAGGGATGGCTGCTTCCACAATGGGCGAGCAGCAGAACTTCCGGTGCCTCTAACTTATCTCCAACCATGCAGCGAATTAAAGTCCTGTTTCCATTATCTCACTCTAAGGCAGATAGACCAGGCTCAACCTTATACACACACACATTCCTTTCACAGGAATAAAGGTTATAAGGGAGACGAGAATACCATCAGAAAGGTTTGCCAACGGAAAGACGGGGACAGCCCAAGTCTCCCGGAACTGAACCTGGTCCCCTAGGCTTGCACATACTGCTCTAAATCTTCCAGAAGGACAGGAAGAGGAAGTAAAAGGAGGAGTCCCTGGGCTCAGAGCAATGATGGAACAAAGTCTCTTCGTGCTTGGCACAACAGGTGTGTCTATGCACACGACCTACAGGTGGCCTGGTTGACATAGTACGAGGTACAGCCACTAGCCAGAGTCAGAGCTCACAAGCATGGGCAAAGGATCTGTGCCCCACTTTGCAGTGTGGGTGCAGCAGTGGGGCTGAGAGAATTGGCATTGGTAGAAAGGAGTAGCACGTACTGAGCACAGCTATTCCACATGCCTAATAGAAGCACAATCATTGCTTTGTGGTCCTGCCATCTATCAAGATATTGCACTCAATTCTCCACATTGGTGACACATTCTCCTCCCACATTTCACTGCTGTGGGCTAAAGTCCTCCTTTCATCAAGACTCCAGTAGTTTGATGGATTCTTCTGATGGACTCTGTTCCCCAGTTGCTGCCATATGCCTGGGCGGTTACATGATCATGTGGACCGTTTACCATTGTACGAACCAAATGAAGGACTCTGACAACAATGAGTCATGGTATAGATGGGTTTATTCAAATAAAAGGAAAAATGCCCAACTGGCCCCATCGCTATGAGACAAATTCCCTGCCTTCTAAAACAAAAACTAAGGGTGCTCGCTGTAGACGAAATAAAGAGTCCAGATTTGAAATTCCTAGTTACTAATAGGCCCTACCAGTTTAGAAAACCTAACTAAAAGGAAAAGGAGGCTTGCACAACAGCCTCGCAATGGGCTTCTGCCTGGCCCGATTCTTAGAAGACTTATTATTAGTCTCAACGTTCTGCTAGAATGTCTCTACACAGCATCCAGTCCTCGTGCAGTAGTTCATAGGTTAAAATTCACAAATAGTTTTCACTTTCCCCTCTCTGGGAAAAGACCAATAATTCTTCCTTTTTTCTATTCCGCTGTTTACCACTGGTTAAATCCCTCCAGGATCACTTCAGCCTTTGCCAGTAGTAAAATCCCTCCAGGATTACTTTGCATGTCCTTTTCATTTCATTCTCTTTGGTAGGATTATTGGTTCTCACTCCAATTACTTTCATCCACTTGTTGGCTTTCCCAGTCTTGATACGAAGCACACATATTCCTTTCAGTCCCTGGTTCTCAGGACGTGTGTCCATATAATTCTTTCACTTTCTGATACTGTAAACTGCTTCCCCAGCCTTTATAGATAGTGTTCGTATTTCTTTCACTCTCTTTGTATTGGGCCGTATGCCCTTTCAGGCTTTCACACTCACAGCAACTTCTCCCGCCCTGATATGCAATAGTCGCATCTCTCTAATTCCAGATTACCTGGGTCTTGTGCCCATTCTGGTTTCCCAGAGTCTCTTACTGGGAACGGCTTTGGCAGTCTCTGGCCCCATGGCTTACCGCCCTTGGTGGCGTACTCCCGCTGGGAGGGTTTGTCTCCTTGTTCCTGCTCATCTCGCTAGTATCGGCACTCTCCTTGTGTAGCTAAGGGACTTGTGCTCCTTGCTTTCTTCTATCTCGGCGTCGGTTGCTAGGCGCCTGGCCCACCACTGAGCTTTAGTGGTTGTGCCACCAGGAAAGTCTGTTTGCTTCCCGGCAAGGCTCCTTTCCTGACCGGAGCCTCTTGCTTGGTTAGTATACCCACTTCATAGCCTCCGGCTAGCGGGCCTCGCTCCTGCTAACCCACCACTGACTTTGCAGCTGCACGTAGCTCGGCCCCTGCAGGACTTGTTCACAGAGGCTCGTCTCAGCATACCATGGATTCTCTTCCCTCCGTCAGAATTCCTCATGGCTTCCCCAGTCTCTCTCCATTCACAGTTCTCATTGTGTATATGTTGTGAAAAACCTAAGGTTTTCCCTGCCTACTCCCCGGGGATCCTCTACACAGCTGGCCAGGGGAGGGCCATCGCTTTTGGATCCCGACCGTGGGGTTAGACTAGCGAGGGAAGATCACCTGTTTGGAGGGTCCTCAGGGATTCGGGAGGGAATACCCGAGGGTGAGACATGGTATCCTCCCTTTTCATGGTATCCTCCCTTTTCTGAAATTATCATACACAACATCCCCTCAGCCTTCATGGGCTATTGTAAGTCCCAAAATACCTGTCCCCACACCATCATCCAAGTACTGAGACGAAGAAGGAGCTAGGAGTCATGCATGCTTCCTATGGGAAACACCAATATAGTATTGGGAATAGGAAGATCTCTGCCTTAATGCCAGTAAGACTGAGATTCTCCTCATCAGCACACCCGCTCCCTCCTTTCCCGTCACTCTCTGGCCGGCCTCTCTTGGCACTCTTCCTGCTCCCACCTGCAAGGCTAAAAACATCAGGGTCATCTTTCGACTATGAGATTCTCCTCATCAGCACACCCGCTATCTCCTTTCCTGTCACTCTCTGGCTGGCCTCTCTTGGCCCTCTTCCTGCTCCCACCTGCGAGGCTAAAAACCTCAGGGTCATCTTCGACTCCACACTCTCCTTCTCTCCTCACATCTCTGACGTCTCTAAGAAGTCACACTAATAGCTGCACCTCCTCAGAGGTATTCTTCCTTTCCTCTCCTTCCCCCAGAAGCCCACTGTCTCCAGAGCTCTGGCTCTCTCTAGGCTGGACTACTGCAATAGCCTCTTTCTAAATCTGCCTACTTCTACTCTCCGCCCTCTGCAACTCATCCAGAACAGGATTGTGAGACTTGTCCTTGGCCTCAAGCCCAGGGATCGTATCTCTCCAGGACTGAAATCTCTGCACTGGCTCCCAGTGGCTGCGAGGATCAAGTTCAAAACCCTCTGCATTGTCAACAAGGTTTAGGTCGAAATGACTGAAAAAAAAAGGTTGTAACGACAAAAAGTTCTAAAAATGCTACCACCAAAGGATCGAACAGCAAAAGTTCGATCCTTTGGTGGTAGCATTAAAAAAAACAGGGGCTGCGGGGGTGTCCCCCGCATTGCCCAGCACACTATACTTTATGCTATAGTGAGCGGGGGCTGCGGGTGACACCCCCGTAGCCACCTGTGTAAAAAAAAAAAAGGACAAAAAAAGGGAAAAAAAAAAGGAAAAAAGAAAAGGACCCTGCAGCATCAGTTGCCGATCACAGAAGTGAAAGGGAACTGGCGCTGCAGGAACCAGCGTGAAGATGAAGGTAAGTGGGGTTTGTTTATGTTGGTGGTGTGGGGGGTGTTGAGGGTGTGGGTGGGGGGGTATTGTGGGTGTGTTGTGTGTGTGAGAATGCGTGTTTTAACAAATTACTGGGGCTGAAATGACCGAAAACAAAGTGTTCGAACTTTTAGTCATTCAAGCACTTTGTTTTCTGATATTTCAGCCTCGATCATTTTTCATTCAGTCAAATCACTTGGATTCGTCCACAAGGCCTTCTGGGGGCTGGAGCCTCAATACCTTCAACTCTCTCTTCCTAAATATCTTCCTTCTCGAGCTCTTCGCTCATCCGCCTCCAACTCCCTCAGGGTCAGTCGCTTCTCCAAGCAACGAGTTGGTGGTAGATCTCTTTCTTCAGCTGGGGCCTCCCTCTGGACCAGCCTCCCTGCCCCCGTAAAATTTGAGGAGAACCATCTCCGGTTCCTGAAGCGCCTCAAAACCCTTCTCTTTGCTTCTGCTTTCTCTCCTCCTCTCCCCTGCTGAATTCCTGCTGAAAATGATTACCTGGCCACCCTCTGATGTCAGGCCCAGGTTCCCTCCCCTGCCAGTTGCACACCTGCACTGCCTCCCTGGCAACCCCCGCACTTGGGGACTGTTTTCTGTATCCCTACAGTCCTCGTACCAGAACTTGACACTTGATGTCTGCACTTACCCTTGCCACCAGCTGGCAGTACTTTTACTTATTGTTTTATTTATTCTTTTTTCCCATGCACAGCACTGTCCCCTCCCCCTTTCCATGCCCTTGCGCGATCTGAATCACACCTGGCTTAGTAACATCATTGTCTCCGTCTTCCCTCTGTTCCCCCATTCCTTTTGCCTCGTAGCGCCTTGAAACACTTGTGTATAGGTGTGTTATAAATGCCATATCATATATTAAGATGCAAGCAAAGGCACTTCCATGTTCTCAGTACATGTGTCCCGGTAATGAGGTCAGGCAGAGTCAGGCACTTGAAGCTGACTACAGTCAGCTGAAGCCTTTCAACTCTTGCTGGGAGTATTAAAACAGTAATCTGAAACAAGTTGGACAAGTTGGGAGGCGAGCAAGAGCGCCAGCCAAAACCGGCAGCAGGAGAATGGGACACTGAGGCACAGAAGGTCTACAGGGTGAAGAAGAGGACAACAGTGTGGCGAGGGTGCTGTGAGGGTCCATGAGAGAAAGCTGGAAGGTGTGCCAGTCCCTTGTGAAGCAAACAGAATAAATAGCTTGTTGCTCTGGGCTAGCGAGCCAGACCGGGAGTGTCTGAGGGGCAGGTGGTGAAACCCTCACCTCAGAACGAAGACCTGTCAAAGCTGAGCACAACCGATGAGGTTGACTGCAAAGAAAAGCCTGGTTTGTGAAAGCGCGAGTGAATACAAAGTTGCAAAGCATTGAAGTATGAATTGCTATTGTGAAATATACAAGAGAGAAAGCACAACATTGAGGAGATAGTAAGTAACAGATTGGTCGCTTGTATGATTACACATTCTTGAAAGCCTCTATATGAATGGAGGAAGCTTCCTGAAGGGAAGGGGAGCTTTGTGCGAACTGAAAACGGAGCAAAATAGAGATCATAAAAAGAGGAGCAACGCGAGAAGGGAAATGTAAGCAAAATCCACAAGAAGAAGAAGAGGTGTAAGAAAGCAAAGTGGAAAACTTAAGAATTGAAAGTTGGAACAAAGTGGGAGAATTTAAGTTGTCAAGAGGGGTGAAGCCAAGCCCCGGATTGCACGACCTGTAATGGCTGGACCGTGCAGTCTGACAACTGTGCTACGACCCAGGGAGACCTCACCAAATAAGTGAACTGTGTAACAATAGAAATAGAGCTTTGTGAAGTATGGGGAAGGGAACCCCTGAAGAAATAAGCTGAACTGCTAAAAAGTGAACTATGAGTTTCAGGATCTGACAAGAACAGCAGAAAACTTTTGGGAAAAGGAACCCAAGTGATCTTTGTGAAAACATTTGAAAATTGAACTTTGTGGGTTATAGGTTAAAGGATCGACTGCAAAGGATCGAATGGTCAAAGGATCGACGCAAAAGGACCGAAAACAAAAGGATGGAAAAAAATAGTTTTGTTTTTTTAGATTTTTTTTTTTGGGGGGGGGGGTCCTCCCCCTCAGCCCCTGTTTTTGTGGTAAAAACCACTTTTTTCCCTAAACGAAAACCCAAAAAAATATATATAATTAAAAAAAAATGTGATCCTTTTGTTTTCGGCCCTATTGCGTCGATCCTTTGACCATTCGATCCTTTGTAGTCGACCCTTTGACCGGACACCAACTTTGCGCCATTCTAGGGCAACTATCAAGGATTTCACTGTCAACACTAGCTTATCCAACAATGCTACCCCTACAAATGCAAAATTTGTTATCTCTGCCTTGCTCAAGCCCTGTTTGGACGTTGTGTGTGCCCCTATGAATATGCCAGCCAAGGCAGCAGCCCTCGTCCCGTCTTCTATCGTGGGTGGATTAACCTCTTCAGCAGCAACAGCACCCACTCGGGCCTCTGTAACAATGGCCCCTTCGGTTTCTGTTAGTGGCAGGGTGTCTCAAATTGGGCTGCACCCCTCTTCTGGCGGGGTCGAAGGTGACTCTACAGAATTCGCTGCCGAATAATATTAAATCCAAGGCTTTATTGTTCCAGTGTGGATTCGGTGAGGACAGGGAACATTTTCTAAATCGAACACAGCTACTTGACTTGTTCCACTGCATCATCCCTAAAGCAACAGCCGTGGCCTACTTCCACTGCCCCGAAACTTGGATTATGTTTTTGAGCAAGTAGCCTCCTTCAATCGGCTCGGATATGAACGTGAGCTTATCAATTGTGAATATGGAATGTGAATGCCAGCTCTCTGACCCTCGGTTGTATGTCCGCCACTGCGCCCACCTTGCTGGCGGGGGCTGGGGTGGCATGGTCGAGGAAAGAGTGTCACGGTGGCATGGTCGAGGTCTTGGTTGACCAGGTAAGCTGCTCTGAGGGCGGGTCCATTACTTTAGCTCCTATTACTCTCGGTGCTGTGCAGCTTATTAGTTGAAACATTCGTGGACATGTCCATCTTTGTGAAGAGGATGGGCTCTTGGACGAATTGGAGTGCTTCCCTTTAGTGGCCCTCCAGGAAACTTGGTTGATTGAATCTGTTGTGGTGGACGGGTGGAAATTTGTGCACAAACCGGCGTTAAAGACCCCCGCGGGCGGCTCATAGGAGGGCTCTTTGTGGGTGCCCGGAACTTCTACAAACTGGTGGAAATCGAAACATGCAGTCCCAGTGTTCTAATGGCCATGGTCACAACCCCATCAGGGATGGAACGTAGGGGATTTTTCATCATCAATATTTATGACCCACCTTACAGACAGCAGCATGGTTCAGTTTTGTTGGAGCTGGAAACTATCCTGAGCAATGTTTGTTCCCACTTGGCCTGCATTGCATTCCGGCCTTCTTCAGCCCCTTCAAGCGGGATGCAACTCATTTGTCATCCCCTATTGGCGATAGCCCGCTCTCTCGTACCTGTAGCAGAAGTTTGGAATAGGCGACCCTCCTCTATTCTCACAGACTCGTCATGATTAATGGTACCACCCACTCGGATGATCCTACCAAATTTCACCTGTTTTGGCCCCAATTCTAGCAGCATTTTGGACTATGGCTTCCACTCCTACAGTGCTGGGTTGGTGGTCGACCTGGAGATTCATCCACGGCTCAAGAGTGTTCATTATGGTCTTGTTTTGCTCCTGAATTTCGGCAAACCACTGCTGGCTCCTGTGCCTACTGGTATTCTGACAGTGAACTCCTCTTTAACTCGTATCTCTTGGAATGAAAAGAGTTTGACTCCGGCCTCACAATTTTTACGAGCTTCTCTAGACGCTTTCATCAGCCGATCGGACAACAAGGCTCTTGATGATGGTGCTCTCAGTCCTCCTGAAGTTATTTGTGACTTTGGTGAAGTGATTGGCTCATTGGGTGATCACGTTTTCAGAAAGACCACCAGTTGGAGAAACAGATCTTCTATTTTCTGAGGTAATCACTGGTATCACTTTGATGGCACAGTAGTCTCTAAGAGGAAGGAATTGCGCAGGGTGCTGCGTAACATTGCAAAAACTCAACTTGAGCCTTACTAAAGCCAGGTACGCTTACCGGAAATGGCTCAAATGACATTGATGCAAACAGGAGTGCGCCCGCTGGCAGGGTATGGTGGAAACCGCTTTGTCCAACGACGGTCATAGATTCTGGGAGTCGGTAAATGGTGACCAATGTGAGCGCGATCTGCTGGGTGCCCCTGAATCATTGTGGGTTGAACATGTGGAGAAAGCTTTGGGCGGATCACTGGCAAGCGAAAAAGTAGAGGCACTGATGCCAGCCAGATGGTTTTACTGCCTCAACACAGTTCACATTTTGAGGATTATCAACAACTTTAATCATTCACGTGCCCCTGGACCCGATGGTATCTGTAGCAAGTGCTTAAGAACGATGCAGGCACTTGAGCTGTGGCACTGGATTGCCTGTTCAGGAGTATTAGTGAGTCACAACCTATCCCTCTCTCTTGGAGAGACAGCATCATTGTCCCCATTTGGAAGAAGGGTGACCAATCTCTTCCTAGCAACTACCGGCTCCTGGCGATTCTCGATGCATCTTTCTAGATCTTTGCTCGGCTGTTATTTGACGACCTGCGTTCTTGGGCCACTAAGGCTAACATTATCCCACTTAATCAAACAGGGTTCCAACGTGGCTCAAGTACATCGACTAATTGCCTTGCACTGCATGTTGTAATCCAACAGGCATGGTTGACCCACCAGTGTCCCGTATAAGCCGCCTTCGACACTGTAAGTCGGGATAAACTTTGGCAGAAATTGTCAGCTTGGAATATTCCAGCAGGGCTCTTGTCCATGATTATCCAGCTCCACACAGACACTCGGGTCAAGATCCGACTGAACGAAAAAGGGTCTTTCTACCTGGATTCCGACGACACAGGGCTTGAAACAGGGCTGTAATCTTGCCCCTTACCTGTTCATATTATTTCTTGCAGATATGGGGCCTTGCCTTGGCTAACTCCAAGTTGTTTACTCCCAAGCTGGGAGATTTCCCCTTAAAGTGGCTCGGCTACTCCGACAACATCATCCTTCGGGACCTAACTCCAGCGGGACTTCAGGCCACACTTCACTCCCTAAAGAGGTTCTCCGACAGTCTGGACCTTACGGTTAACATTCTTAAAACCAAGGTTCTGGTCTTTCATCCACTTGCCCGTCGCAGGATCACTATTCCTTGGAACCTTGACAGTGTTTGTCTTGAGGTGGTTAGGGAATATAAGTACCCAAGGGATTATCGTTGAGGAGGGGCTGAAGAGCAAATCCCATCTTACTCATGTTAAGGTCAGATGTGCCCAGACTATTGGATTAGTGGGGAGGCTAGCACGCATCAGAGGGGGGTCGGGAGGGTGCTTCTCTGTTGGAATTATGATTCAGTTATTTTCGGCTAAGATTAGCCCCATCCTATTGTACGGTGCTGAATGCTGGCACTCAGGGGTTGAATCGCAAGTTGCAGTGCTCAAATCCATGATGCTTAAGAGACTATTCTGCTTGCCTCTGCACACCCTGGTACAGACTATTCTCCTCGAGCTTGAGATATTCTTTTGCAAAGCGAGACAGCGGATCTCCTTGCTGAACCTCTTTTGGCGCCTGGCTAATGCAGCGGGCGACACGCTCAATTCCATCATCTTTAAGGCAGCTTTGGGCAAACCCTTGCTCACAACGGGCAACCTACTGCACCGTATTGTGCAAACTGTGCACCAATGGTTGACTGCAGCACCAGGGGTCTCCATTTGTTGGTCTTACCCATGGTTTAAAACAGCAATGAAAAAGTTGGTTCAAGTGCACTTTCGTGCGCATAATAGCGGACTGTTCATTGAGTACATTTTGACCAGATCCAATACACCAAAGTATATTGAACAATTTGTGGGTAATTAATTGATTATAGGACTATCTGAAGCAGAAAACCAACTCTTAAAACCTTGGAGGTAACAGGGGTGTGGGAACACATCCCTAGGCCTTTACGGCTATGCAGGTTATGCAGCAGTGGAAGCGTGGAAACTGTGCAGCGCTTCATGCTTCAGTGTGAGTCGACTAAAGCCCTACGAGCAGTGGTGAGGCTAGCCGCTGGTTTGGATCAGTCCTGTTCTGAAGAGGCACTCTGGGATCTCTTCATGGGGGGGAACCACGAACCATGTGTTGTGTTTTTTACCATTTTATGGAGAAAGGTAGCTCTCCTTTTGGCTACTCATGGCTAGTAGTTTGGAAAAATATTCTTAACTCTTTCATTCCCAATTGTTGCCCCCTTTTCTTTTTACGTGGCCTTCTTTTTCCATTATCCTTTTGTTCTTGTGTGTTAAAAAGTCGTTAATAAAAACAAAAGAGAGGAGTTGAACCAAAGGGCTCTGAGTCTGGGGGAAAAGGAAGCCTGAAGAAGCCCGCAAGGAGCTATTGTGAACTTTTGAACTTGGTTGAACGTTTGGTAAACCTGAGTGTCTTGAACATGGGCAAGGGAGCTGTGGAAAGCACCAGTGCCATCCCGTTTTACTTTTTGCATACTGTTGAGTTTGCCCAGTCCCCTACACATTGCTATTCTATAGACGTGAGGGTAAGCATAGGTTTGACACAGACTTTGTTTTTACTGATAGAGTTAGATTACCTTTTATTTTACTTTATGGTTGCACCCTTCTAACCAAATAAAGGTTTTGGAAACTGTATAATATGTGTCTGTGTCTATCTCTTGAGACTATGCCTGCCTTACAATGTATATCATCAGAATCAAAAAAGGTGTCCTTCCTTTATGGCGGCCTTCAGATGACAGTCAGCATTACCTGTAGCCAACAGGGTGGAAGGAGGACTGTGGGTATTTGTAGTTAAAATCTGAGAACACACAGTTCTTTTCAGTCCCATGTAGGCAGACAATGTAGTCTGTCCAGGGAGGTCTTCCAAGTCCCAGAGAGCAGAGTCACGCCCAGTGAGGTCCCACTTGCCCAGACCCCTACGGAGGGTCTTGCGGAACGGGCTCACCTCCCTAGCCTGACAGGGGGTGGCCCTCTTTCTGGGGAGAATGGTCTAATTGTCCAGATTCATTACAACATCGAAGTCAAGTCACCCATGATACACAATCATCATAACCGAGAAGGACTTGTACTCAGAAGCCCAGAAACAGACATAAGACACCTAGTGCAGCAGATCCACTGACAGGAATACATTTTACAAGAGGCTTCAAGTAGCCAACAAATCCTTCAATGACAACATAACCAGTCTCTGAACTCACCAGCAAGTACAACTTTATAGCAATGATGGTCCAACTAATCCATGACCAACTGGTGCCTCCAGGAGAGGCATTGGGAGAGTAGAGACCAGAGCTTGGAAGAACCCATGACATTCCCAGTAGCATTGAAGATTCACTCGCGTACACGTGGAAAGCCAGAAAAATGAAAATGTCTGATCTATACAGGCAGTGGTGCCGAAACACACTGCACTAGTTGGGCTGCATTGTGCTGCATTGTGCCCTGACGTAGAGAATGGCACATGCAGACATTACCACTAATTTGGTCTCAAAGCGAGGAAACCCAGAGTGTTACAGGTGCCTTAACACGAACGCCTAGTGAATGACAAGTCCAGACCCAGCAGGCTCAAGGACTACACATCTTTAGGGGAATGTGGTCACTTTGGTTCAGCAGAAGGAACTATTCTCAAGAAAAGCCCCAGAAAAGTCATAAGTTGAGCACAACACACTGGAAACAAGGATAGGCAGAGATCATTCTGCAGCATGCCCGAATGTTAGGCTACGTTTGTGAGACTTTTCCACCAAGTGCGAACCAATGTGATCACTACTGTGATGAATCGAGAGAATTCGTCCCTTCTCCCCTGGGGGAGCCTCCCTCTTTGAGACTAGGGAGGTGAGCCCGCTCTACAAGATCCTCCCTAGGGTTCTGGGCAAGTGGGACCTCCGTGGGGGAGACTCCCCCTTAGCGGACAAGGACTCACATTCTTGTCAGGAACTCCATAAGCCGTTCCCCATGTTGGCATACATGGGACTATCAGAGACAAAACAGCAACAATTCCAGAGACTGGGCTGAAGGCAAAGTTAATGTATGCCATGATCATCAAGGAACAAAATGGGTCTCTAAGAACAAACTTCCAATCAACTGTGATGAGGAGGTTGAATATGGAGGACATTTTTAATCGGAGGGAGGACAGGCAACCCAGAAGAGAGCAGGGGAGGCCCCCTGGCAATATAACACAGGCGAGAGGCAAGTTGAGAGGAGCCGCAGAGTCCTTGAAGTTCAGAGATAATCTGAACAAGAGCACATGCTGGAGACCAAGCGTGTACAGTCAGTGCGGAACTGAGGAAAGGGGAGTAGGAATCCCTGTGGTGACGTGACCAGGTAAGCTCCATGGTGGGCAGTCTGCCTGATTGAATACCCCAACACCACCCCGCTGAAATATCAGCCACCAGCCCAGTTGCCAGAAGGGTCACTGGAATGCCAAGAGAGGGAGAATATCCTGATCAACTGCAGGACCCAGAGACATTCCTCTGATAGTAAAGGTGACAGGGAGAACTGGGAGGCCAGTTGGACTCGTTATGTAATCGGAGAAACTCACCCCAGTAAAATTGAAGGAGTCCACCATGCAAAGTTGACAAACCTGAGCTGTAACACTAATGAAAAGAGGATTATAAGTAAACCTGAAAAAGAAACTGGTAATCTGTGGATATTGACATTGTTGAACACGTTAACGAAGAACGACTTAGTGGCAACACATTGCTAAACGGCTCAGCTGTAGAAAGACCGGTCGCGAGAAAATCTTTCTTTTATAATAAGACTGAATCTTTGATGCCGGCATTGTTGGGAAGTAAAAGAAAGGAAAGAGTGGTATGCTTATTCTGTAAAAGCCAAGAGAACATTATTTGTTGTATAAGGAAAGGTTGGGCGAGTGTAATGTGCAAGTTACCAATGTGGAAGAAATTAACAACTGTTGGAAACAAGCATTGGCAAGAGCCATTTGAGACAGTGGCAATAAATGAGTAGTGGCCCAGCAAGCAATGGTAAAGACGAAACAAGTAAGGTTTATCGGTTGCGTGACCTGTAATGGGTGGACCGTGTGATCAGACAGCTGCGCATAGACCGAGGACACCCGCCTATTGAAAAGTCATATAAAATACTTGCAGATAAACCTGTGATTCAACATAAAGGAAGCATTGAGGAACTGTAGTTGTGAAATTTGTGAAGAATAACCAAACCAGAGGAGCTCGGAAGTGTCCCTGAAAATCTTGTTGTGAAGTAGAACCAGAAATCTAGGGGAAGGGAACCCCCTGGCATTGTGAACGGGCTTGAGATTTGGGGAGGGGAATCCCTTGGCAAGCCAGGAGCTGGAAGAAGCTCAGAACTAACTTTGTAGTTGGAAGAAGCTCAGAACTTTTACTTTGAACACTTATTCTTTGGACGTTGAGAATACCACACAGTGTATACAAATAGAGGTGAGCGCAAGTGTAGGATTTGGACACAGATGGTTGTTTTCGCTCGACAGCGTGACACAGACTAGCCTTAGTTTCCTTTAGGTAGGGAAATGCCACCTTAGCATAGGGCAAGAAAAGAATAAGCCCTTTTCCAACCCTTTTTACGTTAAATAAATGTTTGTATCCCAAACTTCCTTTCTGTTGTCTGCGTCTACTTCATCAAGCCTGCAAAGAAACCACTAAATTAAAAAATACCCTGCAGAAACCAAAACTAAAAAATGAAAATGAGAAGGTTAATCACCTAGAAAAGATATCCCAACTAAGAAAACACATCTCACAGGTATATACAGGACCAAACAGCCTGGATCAAAAGACAAAACAAAGTGCAGGAAGAGATGCTTGGAGAGCACTCCATAGGGATAAGGGAACACACAAAGACATTATGAAGGAGTTAAAAGATTTGATATGAAAGGTGACCAGAGACTATCTAAAGATTGGATATTAAGAAGATACAGTCTAAAAAAAATACAAGCAGAGCACTGCATCATCAGGAGAAGGGAGTAATTCTCCTGGCTTTAATTGGTTTTGAATAGTGGTAGGGTCAGTTGGGATTCGTTTTTCTGGACAGTAGACTCTTTAATTTGGACATTTCGCAATGACTGATGAACCCCTTAGTTATTTATATAGGTAGGGAACACCTCATAGGGAAAGATAGGCCATATATGTAGTAGTTCATACATTATTCTTGGAAATGTCATCATAGTGTCTGCATCCTCCTTCTGACCCTCCACTACTTAAAAATGGAGTACCGTTACTTTGGACGGGCAAATACAAAGAAACATTAACACCAATTAAACAAAAAGTAGTGGACTCTCTCTTGCCACAAACATTCAAGCCGAATAATCTATAAAACACAGATGATGCCAGCAACAAACCTGATAATGTAATTGCCATGGCATCTTTTGCTTTGAATGACTGTAGAAACATGAAAAAACACTGGTTGGGAACTAACCACATTCCTTGCGCTAAATACTAGGGTGCTAAAGAGTGGGATGTTGCAGAAGAACCAAAAAATAGGAATGCTTCCCTGATACCCCTATAATTAAAAACACAAAGGACAACTCGGTTCCCAACAGCGCCTTCCCTGAATTGATTTCAATTGAGATTTCTTGTATTTAAGTTGTGATTCTATTAATTTAGATAGATAAACAAAGAGATATCACAAGTTGTCATCATTAATTTCTTGTGAATTCCTTGCGTGCGAAAAGGCCATTGTCATCAGTGAGCCAGGTTTGGAGTCAGGAACCCAATCAGATAGCGAGCGGACTGTCATGTGTCTGGACCACCGTCCTTGTAGTTAGATGGCAGTCCAGACCAAGAACAGGGATCTCCTTATTTCAAAAGACACGCAATACCCACGTTAGCATGTGCATTGTGCCTGCAATGCTGAACGGACACTTTGGACCTGTTCAAATATAAGCCTGCTATCTGACGAGGTTCCTGACTTCAAACCTGTTTTATTCTGTATATTAACATAGCAGCAGAATTTATGCCAAAAGAACGTAGTATGATAATATGAGAAACCATACAGTAACTTGCACGTTAGGATTCTAAAACTACATGGATGTTTAATCAAAAATGTATTTTCTCTTTTGGTACTAATTGCTAACCCACTAAGGAGCAATGTTTATGAGCCCCGAGGAAGAGCAAAGTTTGAAACATGTAAAGGCTCACTGATGACAAAGGCCTGTTGGCCACACAAGGGATTCACAATAAATTAATGACGACAACCCGCGATATTTCCATTTATCTAAATTAATAGAATCATAACTTAGATACAAGGAAGCTCAATTTAAATCAATTAAGGGAAGGCGCTGTTAGGAACCGAGTTGTCCTTTGTGGTTTTGACTGTAGAAACATATACACTTATACCGTGAAGGGCAGATCATGAGCAGAGAGACCTTCACTGGAGAGAGGGGGCTGTGGAAGTATGTGGAAGTATGTACTAGCCAGAGCGGTTTTAAGTGTTTGTCGCTTCGGCTGGTATGTGGACAACAGAGCACTTGGAGTCTCTTCCCTTTTATTCTCCTTTTTGGTTGGGTAAAAGACCCCTTTAAATTCTCTCAGGCTCGCCCTACTTGCTCCGGGCATCAGCCCCTTGTCTGTGTCTTTCTTTGCTGCCATACTTGTCCTTGACCCATGTGTTTTGCTCTTGCGGGTCTCGGCCGACTTCATCTGGGTCCCATGCCCTGATGTGTGGGTTTTGGGGGTTCCCCAGTCCTACTTTACTCAATGTCCAGATGAACAGACCTGGTGTACTATCCTGTCAGGCACTGTTCCACGTAGCATACTTCGTAAAGTTTGCTCCAGCTTTTACAGTTCCTTCATTATCTCTTTCTGCATATGGGTCCCAGACCATGGTGTGCCTTCTGTGCAGGTTCTCTACCCTTGCTCTTCACTCAATGCTGTACTGAACAGGCCTGGTGTACTCACCTGCCAGGTACTGATCCATAGAGGATAGATTATAATGTTCTTTCCAGTTCTTACAATTACTTTGTTATCCCTTTTTGTCTCTTGTGATATTGGTATGTATAGTTTTATCTTATTTGGTGCCCTCCATGTCTCACCAGCCAGTCCGACCCTTTACCTACCTTCAGGAAATGTTGTCGGGGACTCCCATCTGTCCTGGGAGTCGAGCAGGGCTTCTTCACTCCTTCCACCTTTGACATCCTGCTCTCTGTGGCTCTGCAGTGGTAAGCACACTCCCACATCTTTAGCTGCGTGTCTTCTGCTTGCTTTGGGTTCGCCAGTCGGGTTTCCTCTTCCCGCGTTACCAGACAGCCTCGCGTTCCATGGAGCCTCTTGAGACAGTTGTCCCTTTTCAAAAGTGTCTCCGCTCCTTCTCCTCGGGTCTCTCGCCACAGAACCACGACTGGTTCCTCGCTCCTCCAAGGCTGACTTGTCCAAACTTGGCTTGACAAGGTACACAGTCCTTTACTTTTTATTGTTGAAGCGGTCTTTAGGAGACTGCACTCTGTATGTTTGTCTGATCATCTTCTGGTCAGTGATCTTGGGTACCTCACCTGGATTAGCCTCACCCTTTCTTGTCCAGTATGATCTGAAGGCATGGCATCCTCTACTCTACAGAGGGACCACAGGGAACTGAGTAGGGTGAAAGGAAGGAGGGGACTGAAAGGGGAATGGTAAATACTGTTCTCCCAAGGCTATCGTCACTGGTCCCATGGAGGACGTTTCTCCCAATGAGGTCCACCGGCTGAGTACCAACCCCAGGGTGACTATCAGGTAGTGCCCTCACCTCCCTGGTCTCATGGGAAAGGGCCTCCCCCATGGAAGCAGTGACAACACCCTGGGATTGGTCACAGCTACTTTGCTTAATCAATTGGTCGACAATGGTCAACGCTGTTTAAGCATCAGTACGAGACAGAGCAAGATACTGGGGACCTGCAATGCATCACGAAATCCAGAGAACTGTCATTGCACAAATATCTACAAGGGGCACCTTTGACGAACAACAAATGGACAGACATTAGGTAACATAATAGGTATCAATTTCATTGGGTCCTGGGTTTGGAATCCCGTTTACGAGGGTGCAAAAGCTGGAGCTTTTTTAAGCAATAAAATGATGCAAGGAATTCTGTTTCTGAAAGTGGGGTCTGCTAATCAGACCCTGCTTTTATAATGTTCCATGCCATAAAGCATGATGCAGCAGTGTGCCTTGCTGGGACAATCTATCTAGAACTCCAGGAGCTGCCCTGTAGTGTTAACAGGGCAGGTTCAAAGGTAAAGTATTTGTTTCTAAACAGCTATAGAAACACAAAATTCTAACAGGCAGAAGGCGTTTAATAATCTGCAATTCTGGTTCCAAACATAATTGTGCACCTCTGTAGCCTAGCAGCACGCTAATATGGTATGTTATGATGATCTCTACTGCACACCGCTGTCATTTCCATGGCTTCCAGGTGCTCATGTGGGTCTGTAAGAAAAGTGGCTGGGGTTGGTTTTTGAGGGAAGAGGGATAGGACAGAGCTTGTGCTGTTCTGTTGATCTTGCAGAACTAGGAGAAACTGGCTTCTGTGCATGTGAGCTTTCTGGGTGTGCTTTGTTGTGTGCACTGGAGTTGTTGTGTCTGGTGTCTGAGTTGTTTGCAATTATTTGGTTTTGTAGCAGTGTGTGTGGTTTGAGTATTTTGATGTGTGGTTTTGCTGGCTCTTTTGGGCATGTGTAGTATGTGAGAGGGTGTGGAAAAGAGGAGGGATTTGGTTAGTTGGTTACTGTTAGGCTCTGGGTGTGGGGTGGTTTTATTATTGGTTATTCAATCTGAACTTGCCACTTGTTTGATTTGGTCCCAAGGTATGGTTTGTGTGGCGGGAGAATAGGGGGGGCTTATGCTTGTCTCAGGGAATTGAGCAGCCCAGATTTACGTTGTTTTCTTAAAGTTAGGTGGTCTTCCGTTCTTATTTCCTTTGGTATCGAGTTCCATAGTTAGGCTAGCAAATAGGAAAATTCAGCTCCTCCGGGTTTCCCTTTCTCGTAGGGTTTTCTTTCGATTTGGATGTCTTTGCTCAGTCTTAGGTTTCTTCCTGGTTGGTAGTGGGTGATTTTAGCTTGGAGAAATGTGGCTCCTTGTCCATGCAGTGATTTGTGGGCTGTGCAGAGGGCTTTAAAGCTAATGTGTTTTTTTACTGGTAGCCAGTGCAAACTTCTCGGGCCTGGTGTGATGTGGTCTCTTCTATTTAGTCTCAGGAGTAGCCTTGCTGCAGTATTTTGGAAGCGTTGTAGTTTTTGGGCATTCCAAGGAAGAGGCTGTTTGCGTAGTTTAGTCTGGATAGTACCAAGTAGAGGATTGCAAAGGTTTTGTGTGAGAAGTTAATCGAAGGAGGTATAAACATTTGTTTCCTATTGCGTTGACTTGTGGTACTAGGGCGAGTCCGGTGTCAATGAGGATTCCCAGGTTTCTTATCACTGCCAATGTCTTCGTTTGGTTTCCCACGCAGGGTGGCCAGCTCAGGTAGGTCTGTGTTGCATTGTCTGCCAGTGGGGAGATCATTACTTCTGTTTTTGTCGGAGTTAACTTGAGATTGTTGCTTGGCATCCAGGTGTATGTCGGTGAGGCATTTGTTGAGGGTATTAGGTTATCTTGAAGATGAGTTGAGTGTCGTCTGCGTAATTATAGGCTGTCAGTCCATGCGTTTGAATGAGTTTCATTAGGGGAGGGGGGGGGACATGTAGATGTTGAAGAGAAGTGGGTAGAGGCTTGATCCTTGTGGAATGCCACAGGTGATGTGTTTAGTGTTAGATGTAAATGGCAGTAGGAGTATTCTTTCCGGTTGGTGAGGAAAGATTTCAGCCATTGTAACACTGAGTATTTCATGCCACATTCCGCCAGTCTCTTCATTAGCATTGTATGTCTGACTGTGTCAAAGGCGGCTGATATGTCTTGTAATATGAGGGTTGTTAGGGTGTTGTTGTCTTTTTATTTTTAGGTCATTCCATAAGGAGAGAAGTGCTGATTCAGTTCTTCTGATGGGTCTGAAGCCAACTTGGCCTTGGTCGAGTATTCCGTTGCTTTCTGCGTGATTGAGTAGTTCTTTGTAGATGTGGTTCTCAAGAATTTTAGCTGGGTAAGGACGATTCGATATAGGTCTGTAGGTGGTAGGGTCTTCTGCATTTTAGGTTTTGTCTTTAGGAGGGGCTTGTTGTATGTCGATTTGAAAAATGTAGGTACTATTACAGAGTTTAGGGATAGATTCATTAGTATTCGAAAGAATGAGGTGGATGTTCTGTGGTTGAGGAGTTTTCCGTAGATACCCGGTGGGCATGGTTATTAGTTTGTTGAAATGTTCCTCGCTTATAGGTTCAAATTGTTTGAGTGTTATGGTGGTTGATGGCATGCTGGTTTCTTGGGGTTCTGTGGGGGTGTTTGTTGGATTGCATCCTCGATAGCCGATTGAATTGCTTCTATTTTAGCTCTTAGATGGGTTGTGATGTTGTCACATAGAGATTGTGATGGTACAATGCATTTGCTCCAAGAAGGGAATTGCCATAGCATTTTGGTGCTGGACTGCCCATGTGGGCGGGACAAAGTGATATGCAAATGGTTATTTTCCATCTGTGAAAGGTACAGTGAGCTAAAGTGTGGTTCCGGACTCTCGAGTGGGTACCTTTCCAAAGAACAGGCCATTTTTGCCGTGTTCGTTCTCACAGAGGGGCGCCTATGACTAATTTGTGATTGTTTCAAGGGCCTTATGTCTAGTCACCCTACGTTTCCCAGGGTGCTCAGAGAGTCACAGCTCCACCTCACTGATGAGGCCCAACAAGGCTAAAACACGTGTCTGGGATTGCTGTTGATACTCTTTTTCAGAAGGGAATTGCCATAGCATTTCGGTGCTGGACTGCCCATGTGGGCGGGACAAAGACTGATATGCAAATGGATATTTCCCATCTGTGAAAGGTACAGTGAGCTGAAGTGTGGCTGCAGACTCTCGAGTGGGCACCTTCCCAAAGAACAGGCAATTTCTGACGGGTTTTGGTCTTGCAGAGGGGCACCTATGACAAATTTTTGATTTGTTCCAAGCGGTTGGGTCTTTAATTTCCTTGATTTTGAACTATTCATTTTGTCGGTTTGTTGCGGATTGGATTCTTGTAGCATAGTAGGCTGTTTTTGCTTTCAGGACTGCCAATTTGTAAATTCGGATTTATCGTCTATTTGTTTTGTCCAATTGGTTGTAGTATTTTCTCCATTGCTTTTCCAGTTAGCGGTTTGCTTTTTTGAGTTCCCTCAGTTCTTCTGTGGACCATCTTACTGCAATTTTCTTTGGGATAAGGTTGAAGAGTTTCTCTTCCACAGAGTCCGGTAACACGCTATTTAGTTGTGAGGTGTTTGGTTTGGTTGATTACAGTATATCTGCCAGAGTTTCCAGGGCAAGGCTTTTCCAGTTTTTTTTTTGTCGTTGCGAGTTTTACATTTGTGGGTATCATGCAGCTTGGGATTTTGACAGTGAATGGGATCATATGATGATCGCTCCATACGATTGGTACCAGTGGGGTGGCGGTCGAGGGTCCATCTCTGCAGAAGATTGCGTCTAAAGTGTGTCCAGCACTAAGGGTAGGACGGTTTACTATTTGTTTGAAATGGAGGGTTTCCAGTAGGGCGCTGAGGGAGTTTGATGTGGTTTCATTTTCTCTTTCAAATCCAGATGTTGAAGTCCCCCAGAATGACTGTTGTCAAGGAATGTGGATAGGTTAGCAATTGCGTCAGTGAGATTCGTGGTGAAGTTTGGGTTGTAGGAGGACGGTCTGTAGATCATGAGGAATAGTAGATTGGATTGGCCATTGAGCTTAATGTTGAATAGGAGTGATTCGCAATCTTCTATGTCAGTTGAGAGGAGTGGTGTGGAGCAGATGTGGTTTGTGTGTGCTGGTGCAATTCCTCCTCCTCTGCAGTTTTCTGTTAGAATGTATTAGTTTGAAGTAATCGGTTATAGCTTTGTGGGTGATAACTTTGTAGTTGTCTGATAGCCATGTTTCTGTGAATAAGAGCACATCTGTGCCGCTTTCGCTGAAGAGGTCATCCATTTCTGTTTTGTCCTTAGCCATAGATCGTAGGTTGAGTAGACTGCAGTGTAGAGTACGTGTTTTTTCTTGTTCTTTGTTAATTATCATTTATCGCATCACGGTTGGGCCGGTGCCTGTCGGGTTTTCGGTTCCCTCTTGGGTGAGCTGGTCATTTGCTGCTTGTGCAGTTGGGGTCTCTATCCCTTCGTTAAGGAGTTCAATTAAGTTGTGCGATGGGTTTCTTTGCTCAAATTCATAGCAGTGGGGTGTTTGGTGGTCCGTATGGTCCTTTTTCCAATCTTTGGTTATGTAAGGGGTGTGAATGGTTAAGGATTCCAGTTTAGCTCTGATTTTTGCGACAATGTTTTTAAGGTTGCCAGGTTCTGTGTGTTGTGGTGTGCGGTTTGGTAGTCTGGCGTGGTCCATTTTAGAATTAATTTGGTCCTTAGTTGTGGGTTGTTTGTCTTCCGTTGTAGTAGGATTGTAGGTGGAGAGCTAGCGGGAGATGTATGCTGTTTTGGTTCTCGTCTTAGTCCAGGTCTTTGGTCGTAATGTGTCAGGGCTGTTGTGGCTCGGTATTGTACAGCGGCTTTGGTTGTGTAGTTAGGTTGTTTTTGGTGGTAGGCTCCCTGCTTGTGCAGCTCACTGATGTTGCTAGTTCCTGTTGATTTTGATCAGATTAGGTGAGTCGTGGTGTTAGATGGTTTTTGGCTGGAGAGGTTGATGTGGGTTTAAATGCAATGGTGGGTGCCTCCCTGTGGCATTAGGTTTGTGGTGTCTTGCTTTGTCCCAATATTCTAACAGGAAGCAGTGGCTTTTTAACCATCTGCACCATTGGCTCAAAACCTAATTGAGTACCTCTGCATCCTGGTGGCACGCTAATATCTAAATATAAACCATGTCTGGTTATGACATACTGGCTACTGAGATTTCAGAAGTATACTGCCACAAGTAGTCAATGTCATATTGCTGTCAGCTTGGTGAAGTGACTCATTCATCACAGAACTGGGTGTGCATTACTTGTCAGACCTGGGTGTACTCACAACAACTATGTGAGATCTTGCCAAACAATAGACTTTTTTTTATCAACATGAGGAAGATTGGCATCTTCCTCCAGGGCACATTAACCTCCCCATGAGGTCCCCTGAGAACAGGTGCTTCAAAGACAGTCCTAACATGGCAATGGCCCCCTACACCAGAATGCCGATTACTGGAGTCCAATTGAAGTAGTCACACAGAGGAAGGGGGTGAGGTTAGAGTAGATCAGAGGAGAGGTTTAGTCAAGAGGGAGGTTTACCAGCTGGGGCTCCCCAAACCTTCTGCCAAATCCCGACTTTCTGCAAAACACTCGGGCATGAAAGAAGCAGACAAAATACATGTGTTACAGCAGCTAGGATTGGATTCAAAAGACCAATCCACTGTAGCATTTTGCCTGTGTAAGGGGGAAACACTCCCCTTACTTAATTCATCTTTGGACTTCAAGACAAGAAGGATTCACCAACTCTGCCAGAAAGGTGAAGCGAGAAGGCTCCAACAAAGAGTTTAGGTCTTCTCTTGACCCATTCCAAGGACACATTTGGGATGACATGGCTGTGTGATAATCTGAGGTGCGTGCCTTACCTGGGTCGAGGGTCGCCTGCGATCAGGGAAGAGGTAGAGTCTATCCTTTCAGGAAGCCACCTGGAACCATGAGGTAACAGGGGCAGGAGGGGGCTATCCCTAAGGAACGATCCACAGAGGGAAAACCGAAATGGGAAAAAAAACCTGGCAGCACAGAGGTTAGAAGATGAAGGATAACAGCAGCTGAGGGAGAGATGGAGCACTATAGATGCAGAAGCTGCGCTGGCAAATCTTCAGGAGTACGCCAGAAAATGCAAGCATAGGCAACACAAGGAGGGACATGGTAGTCAAGCGAAATAGCAAGGGTTTGGTACACATGCAAGCGAAGGCAACACAAGGAGAGACAAAGTAGCAGCCCGAGATTGCTGAAGGAGGAATCAGTGAACAGGAGGCAAGGGCAGGAAGGAGGCAGGTTCAAAAGTAGAGAGAGCAGGTCCAAGGATAGGAAACTAGCGCCATTTCAACAAAGCGACAAGTTGCAACTGAATGGCGGTCTGCTATCCTGGCGAGAGCCGCTCCGTTCGTAATGTCGGAGCGTCATGTTTCCAGTGTCGGAACGACGCAGCGGCCATCTTACTATGGTTGCCGCGGTATGCAGAAGGCACCATCTTGGTTGGGGCGAGTGTTTCCACCGTGTCCTGGCAGGTCTGCTGTTCCACCTGACAGAAAAAGGCATGCTGCACCTGAGCCACTGGCACACAGGACCCTGTCATTGGAGGTGACATAACCCCTGTAAGTGCCCTCCTGATTGGTAAGGGCAGATGAAAGGACTCACCTTGTCCCCGAGACACTTGTCTTGGTCTGCCAGCAACCAGCAAACCAAGGAAGCGACCCCCCTCTCTCTCTCTGCATCTCTAAATATCCTTGATACCAGTTTGGGCACCTTTGACACCATTCAAGCTGTCAAAAGGAACCGCCAGAGTCATCTTTGACCTTGACATGTGACCACCACTGCATCTCCTAGTCCCACCCGACGCCGACACAGAAGATCTATTGTTTCTGCATCTGAGACCCGCTGAGGCGCCTTGTGTCCCTAACTCAATAGCGCTGCCTGCACTAGCTTCTTCCAGCTCCAAGCAGAGACCGCTGAAGTACACTAATGATGTGTTGACCCAGAAAAGCCCACTCGCCTCTGAAGACCAGTCTCTGCTTTTCCACTCCGAGACTTCCAGCGTCGCTGACTAGACACTGCCTGCTGTTCCCGGCATCCTCAACAAGCAAACCATTGTCGCTGCTAAACACCACTGCCTCGCTGTATACCGTTGCTACTTCCCACTCGACCCTGGTTCTGAAAAGCTCCAGAAACCCGGTTTGACACTGAAAAGACTGGATCAGCTCTGCTAAGTGCCAAGGACAAGAATGTTGGGTATTTGAATAGGCCCTATGGTCCACCTTGACGGACTCTAATGACTTAAGATCCCCTTTCTCTACCCATTTCGCAAC
Source organism: Ambystoma mexicanum (assembly GCF_040938575.1). Taxonomy (NCBI): domain Eukaryota; kingdom Metazoa; phylum Chordata; class Amphibia; order Caudata; family Ambystomatidae; genus Ambystoma; species Ambystoma mexicanum. The sequence continues at coordinate 538,507,967 of NC_090924.1, read as the reverse complement.
TGGAATCTTTTCCGGAGAACCCCTGTCTGCCAACCCAGGGTGCCTTTTGCTCTTAAGTCTGCTTTCTCTGTGTTTTCTGGGAGTGTTTTTATTAGTTGCATGCTTTTTTGTTTGTTTAATTAAAGATTGCCTTTTTGTAAAACCTTGGTTGGACATTCGTATCTTTTGTTACTCCCGTACTATAGTTGTTTGTGATGCATCTGTACCGGCTCTCACCCCTCCGGAAGTGTATAGCCTGCCCTCCATCAACCTTGGCCGGTTTCATTTTTATGATTAGGATCACTGCTGGTTCAGTAATAGTGTGGGTCCGAGTAGGCGCTTTAGCCACTCCTCATCCCTCTACTCTTGTGGAGCAGTAGTCATTTTGCCACAGGCCCACTGAGCAAATTCCAGGGGACAATAATTACAGGGACTGAAATGAACAGTAGCTGGGAGCCATTTGGCAACTGCTTGTAGCTTAGAAGATCCAGATTGGCTGACACGGGAGCTACTTTTGTATAAAAGACCACTGTTGCCATACAAATAAACCCACGTGACATTACACCTGTGTTAGCCATTTGGGATCCCCACAAATAGGCATCTTAATCACATTTCCAATTGTGATATGATTATTTTATTTAACTGTGAATAGCTATGCAATATGATTAAGAAGTCCCTTGGTTTGTTTTTTTTGTTGTTATTTCGAATATATAAAATTTGTTAACCATTGGCATAATGATGTGAAGATGCTCATATTTTCGCTTTACTTTTACCGGGCATATCTTAGAGAAATGTCCTAGAAAGATTTCCCTTCACCGTTACATCACTATATTTGGAGCCTTTAGAATGTATTCAACACTTACTAGTCAATAACGTTATTATACTTGTTGGAAACGGCGACAGTGCTTGAAACTCATGATGACATTACATGTGTGACAGACTCTACAGCCTACAAATTCCCAGTTGTCCAGGCTGCCCCTGCTGACAGGCTTGGTCCTATGCCCCAGAGATGATTTTAGCTCCTGCATATCATTGCTTTATTTCGATCTATGTAGGTGTATGTTGGTAATGGTAGATTATTAATTAAAAAAAAGGTGTGAACTCAACTTTTTACAAGAGATCACCAACAGTTCTGCTATCGGAGTGCTAAAAGACCTATTTCAGAGGGAAGGATAGCATAAGGGGATCATGACTGACCATGGAGTTAAGTTTACGTCACAGGAATTGTGAATCTTCCTCAAAGAGTCTGGCATTACTTATCACAAATCACCTGTGTTTCATCCCCAGTGTAATGGACAGGTAGAGTGGGCCAGCCAATTAATTAAAGAGGGCTTCCAGCTTACTTGTGTTAGTGGTGTGAAATGTCACAACACAGCATCGAACAAATTGGCAGGACATGGAGTTATGCCGAGCAATATTGGGAGTGAAACCCTGTTCAGTTTAATGGAAGGTTGAGAGATTCCCAATAAGCTGATTCCATCGCGGCTCCATAAAGTACGGGATAAAATTGCAAAGGCGTCATAAGAGATGCAACAGAGAAACAGAGAAGGGTGTGTGTTGAGTTTAAAAGCAGTGAATAAGGTACTTTGATTTTCAACCATATTTTCGCAGAGTGCAGTAACTTACCCATAAAAAGGTAGAAGTCTCGGCCTTTCCTACTGACTGCTTCACCTTTACGAATGTTAAGTTCAAATATTTCTCTACTACAATTGAAGGGGACATACAATTATTATTTATTTCCTTCAAATCCTTATTTTAGAACCTCCCACACTGCACATTTTCCCTCGTGGGACCTTTTCTAACCGAACCTTCTGAGAAAATAAGTAGGCAAATGTCTAGTAAATATGATAATGCAGACAGTAAGCTACTATTCCGCTTACATTGCCAGTCACCCTGATATCCTCGCACAGCTGGGGGAAAGGATTCCGGGAGTAGGGTAAATAAGAGATTGGAGACTGGGTGTCAACCTCCAAAGGGTCATGATGGAGAACCATCAATGGTGTATATTGGGAGGAGGAGATTCAGATTGGAAATTCTGACAGATAAATATTGCACTAGTGGATTAGTGGAGCACGAGCAGAAAGTGAATGGAAGCAACAGGTGTATATTGGGAGGAGGAGATTCAGATTGGAAATTCTGACAGATAAATATTGCACTAGTGGATTAGTGGAGCACGAGCAGAAAGTGAATGGAAGCAACAGGTGTATATTGGGAGGAGGAGATTCAGATTGGAAATTCTGACAGATAAATATTGCACTAGTGGATTAGTGGAGCACGAGCAGAACGTGAATGGAAGCAACAATGTAATTACATGTGTGGTTGCAAGTGACTTTTGCCATTCCTTCCCCTGGAAATGGAGCCACATTTACTGTTAGTAGCTGCTGCCCTCTTGCTGCTCGTGTCCTAGGTTGCAGCCACCTAGAAATGTGTTGCTGTCGAACCGGCCGCGACGTTACCCGAAGAGAGTAACTAGAAAGTACCACAAGAACGTGGGGTTGAGTGTAGAGGTCTGCCTTATTAGACGAGCTAAGGCAAAGGCCAATAAGCTTGGGGCGAGAACATGTTACATAATGACAGACCCATATTACTCGAGTCAACAACATAAGTATTGTAAATTATTATTCATCAATACTTATGGAGGCAGACAGATCATCAGCACCATTGCAAAACATGATAAGACAAACTATGCCAATTATCTGAGAATAGCCCCAGCCCCAACATCTCCCAATAGGACATGTTTAAAATGTGGGTGCTCTCAAAATGAAAATTAAAGGGAAATGCATAATGGTTCCACAGAGTTTATTGCCTTTCGGTACGGCTTTCTTTCCCAACCCAAACTGTTTTGAAAACAAATAGGAAAAAGAACGTCATTTTGGAAGTTGGCAGAACACTGCAACATCTTTATTTTTACTCTCCAAAGAAAATGGCAATTTGCTGTGGCTGGTGTCCAAGTCAAATAAACTGCGCCGCAGAACTGATTGGTTTGGGAAAATATAAACAAAAATGACTATCATGGCCGGCTCATGTCCAGGCAGCTGGGCTCCATTCTGGCCCCTTCCCACGTGTGGAGGCCTTTACTCCAGTGCTGTTGAGAGACGAATCACAAGAAACGACAAACATGCTTCTTAGGAAAATAAAAACAGGGAACTAGCCCCCTCCATCACCAACCTCCCCAACACCTCCTTGTTCCAATTTTTGAATAGCAGGGGTACACCTTTTTATCTTACAGACACATATGCAGCTTGGGTCATGGTTAATCATCTTCTTGACGCAAGCCTTCCTGTTACTGTATGATATGCCCATGCCTGTCAGGCAAGAAAGGCGGGACTTCCTGTAATGTTCATATTTGTTCAAGAAGTGACACCTCAAAGGATGGCGGGCAGAATCAAGAGCTCATCAAATAACAGATCACAATGATAGACTGTGGACAGTCTGGAGATTTAAGCCAAGCCTGTGTGGTCTATTTTCAATGGCATATCAAACATAGAATCGTGGCTTTGGAACATGGTGGCTGGGGTCAGGATCTGATCAAATAACAGAAAGTGGTCGTGGAGAGAGTGCTAAGTTCACCACTGAGTATCTATTGTGATACACTGCCCAGGATGTCCAGCTCAAGGGCGGCCTGGGTTAGGTCAATTAACTGGCAACACAGTAGACCGTGTGGCAAGTTTAGCTTGGAATGTCAGGAGTGACATGCCATATAGTATAAGCCAACTAAGCAAGATGGTGGGTGGAGCCAAGAGCTAAACACATGGGATGTGGTTGCTGGGAGTGTGTGTAGCCTTTTGAATTTATCGTAGCATGTCATACATACGGAGCATCCTTCTAAAGGCGGATGGAGTAAGAAGTGGTTCCAATAAAAGGCAAAGCAGAGTGACAGACTGGTTTCAAAATCAGCCCAGTGTATCTGCCGCAGAACAACATTCCAGACGTGCTGCTCTGGAATTTAGTAGGCTGGGTCCAGAAATGATCAGATTGGTCCATGTGGTCAAGAGCTGATCAAACATCCATTCCATGTCACGGTGTTGGGGTAGAATGATAGGTTTAGCCTGACAGATCTTCCACAACACATTATAGAAGAAAGATTGTTTTGGGAAGATGGCGATGTGGCACTGAAGGGTTAAACTGAAGGTTTAAGAACATTTTAAGGGAAACATACCCTCCCCCTTGCGTCTCATATGTCTTTGTTTTTGCCATCACATTTTAGCCACTGTAGTTGTTTTAAGCTCTTAGGTGTTGTAAGGAAGACATGGTATCAAGTAGTAGGCACAGAAACAATGGAAAAGGTTCGAAAGCCTTTATTTGGTATCTTGGTTGGGTTGGGTGAATTCCTAAGTGACCCTAACACTAGAATGGGAGTAGTCTCGACCATTAAACAAATAACAAGTCCAAGTCAGTCTAGTCAAAATAAAAGGGCCTATATTAAAAAGAACTAACCTTGCCCTCCTTCTCAAAATGGCAAATGTGTTAGGGGAATACAAAAGAAAAATAGCATATCAAAAGAAATGTCAGAAAGGCTTAAGTAATAACTCCCATCCCCAGGTTCAGCATCACAGGGTCTAAAGAGTTTCTTAAAAAGGGTGGGTGGATGGCACAGTTCTATCAGTCTTGCACACTTTGCTTACTGGAACAATTCAACAGTTCAGGCTTGGGCTTCAAGCTTCTGGTAGTTCAATCACTTCCTTAGGCTTTGTCCGCCTTGTCATAAATACTACTTCTAGTTTGGTCCTTCATTTTCCCAAACTTCAACACAGGCTTCCCTCTGCCGGGCTCAGGCCTGTCTAATGACCCTTTCACTTTATCACAAAGTTCTGCACAGCCTTCCCTCTGCCAGGCTAGAGCCTGTCTTTCTCCTTGTGGGGGTTCCGTTCCCCACGTTTTACCTTGGGTGTCTTTTGCATTGTGAAAGACTGTCGAAACTGCAAGGATTTTACATAGACCTCTGCATGACCACTTTCACCTCTCTTTAAACAATTCTACAATCCACAATGTTCATCATCTTGCAACACCAATGCCTCTTGGTACTTGTAGTTCTTATTCTATTTAGTCTGCCCTCTTTGAATATTCAGAGTTCACATACTTAGCTTTTCACGTATTCAACGTTCTTTTGGGATCGCGGTTACTTTCTTTCCTTTGGTTCCGGTTGTAATACACTTCAACTCAGAACATTTCACAGAGACGTTCGAATGTGCGATTTCGCCTCGCAGGAACACTCTTATTTTGTATCCATTCCTTTTACAATTCAGCAATTGTCCTTTCCATTACGTGCTTTATCGACACATGCGCAACCTTCAACTTTTGAGTTACAGTTACGTTTGCTTTTAACACAAACCCAGGCTTTTGATGCCTCTGATAACTCACTGGTCGTTTTAATTGGTCTTCTTTCATAGACGCTCTTCATGCAGCAGTCAAGGCAGTTACCAACGCCTCCTCTGCCCCTCCTCAAGGCTGCAGTTCATCCGCAAGTGTCACGAGTGCGACATGGAACTGGTCTGTGTGGCGCCATTGGAGGTATGTTCACGAGGTACGAAGGTATCCTTCCAAGATGGCACCAATTCCTTTGTGCGCTGGTCCAGTTCTTCGATGGGATCGAGAGGCTGTGACTCCTCCTCATCAGCACGGAAGAGTATTTCCGGCATCAACCCCAAAGGACCAGCGAGTTGCTACGACTATCGTGAGCCACGCTCCGTGAGTAACTAGGAGTCATTTAGATATCCCAAACCGCTCTACAAACCTCTTCTTTCCCACTCCCTTCTAATCTCTCTCTCGTTTCCCTATACAGTCTCCTCTTGGACGAATTCCCAGACCAGTCCCTCCCGGTTCCGGTCTCCTACTTAGACATCACAGCATTTGCTCTCCAGTTAGTGATCCGCGAATTTCCCATTTCTTCCCTTCCTTTGAATCAGTGGTTAACCGTTTTTTCTTTCACTCCGTATTAGCAAGGGCAGAATCCCTCCAGAACTACAGTACCCAGACTCCTCTTCCTCCATAGATGTTACGTCTTCTCACGGAGGAAATTACAACCCTTTGCACACTAGGGTAGGTACGCCACATTTACATCCCATTCTCAGATCAGCCGTACCGTTCTGTTCTTACCTTTATCTCGCATATTCACAGAACGTACCTCGGCATTCCAGTCGGCCGAACGCCAGCAACCTTGTGACCAACACCTGAAACCCATTAGAACTTGTCCCAAGGTACAGTTGTAATTTCTTTCCTACTCCTACATTTCCCTTGCCATAAACCCTGAACACTTAACCTTCTTAATTTGTATCTACAGTCAGAGGCATAGACACGGACCCCCTCGACGTATTAGTGCCTGCTGTGGCTCACTCTCGACGCTCGCTAGCCTCGACAGCCATCTTTTGGAAACCTCCACGATCCCCAGCTACCAGGGTTTTTTCTCCGACCAAGGGTTTCCCTGACGCCTCGACTCCACGCCTGTTTCATTAGTCAGGGAGAGGGGGATTCAGGTATTTCCCTAGTACCCACAATGCATTCGAAGACAAGGTAAGAGAGCCATTGTAAATCCACCTGCTTTGTTGGTTTTGGAGCTTGAGAAGATAACAGTGAGGGTCGTGGGACTCTTTCAAGCAACTTGAAGGTTTCCCTCTGCCGCTCACTCGGTTTCAGTCTTGGAACGCTTACGGCTTCCCAAAGGTCTGGCTCTCTTGATCTTTGCAACTGCCGATCAGCCGCTTGGCCTTCCAACTTCCATAGCCTGGTTTGCATCAGCCCCGAAAGAGCTGTTCCTTCTTCTACCCAGCCTCGCGCAGCGTGTGCCTGTGCGCGCCACCTTTTATCCTGACAGGGAGTGTTGACAAGAGGCAGGTGTGTATAGTTAGGATTAAGTGCCTGACTCTGCCTGGCCTCATTACAGGGACAGAGCCATTGCAAGTCAGTAGAGATAATTTTTCTGGCCTCATTCCTCATCTTCCTCACCTCAGTAGTTTTGTCAGTGTAAAGTGGGGAGGAATTATGGGAGCTGTAGTTTCCCATAAAATAAGCAGGTATAGGGGTTAGATGGGTTGGGGAAAAAGTGGGATACCATATCTCACCATCGGGTGCTTCTCCCCCACTCCCCGAGAACCCCCTAACCCAGGAGATCCTCCCCTGCTTGTCCACACCCAGGAGATGGCCAAAAGAGATGGCCTTTTCCTTGCCACCAGAGTACGGGATCCCCGGGACTAGTTTGTGAAACACCCTCCGATTTGACACAGTGTTTACGGCACAGCAGGGAACGAGGCCAGTGAGACGTTAGAAAACAATGTGCCAGATAAGCAAAAGTGTCATGTGGTAGTGTGCTTGGTACCAGGTCAATTATTAGCAGAATTGTGAGCTCCGTCCTTATTTAGAACACTAAGTTAACTACAGCAAGGCAAGGGCCATGAATAACTGTGGAATACCTTTACAAAGACCGTTGTATCACAAAATCGCATTATGTACAGGTAATAGACCTATTGGGTAAAGTTGATCTCTGCAGGAATCTATATGTGGTCAGGGTCTGATGCATATTCCCCGAACAAACGTGACTGCTGCATCAGTCTCAGTCCAAATTTATAGGCTCTGAAAAAATAACATTGATCCGTTAAAATCATTGTCAACACGGGGGCGTCCTTCCCTTAGTATTTTGCTATTTGTCTTTTATTTAGGCAAACAGACTTATGTTTTTGTCATGTGGGGTACACACTTGGCAGGCTTCAGTGTACCATGTACATCATTTACATCAATGTTTAAGCAAAAGAACACAACAGATTCATTCAAGAAGAAGGACAGCATTTATTAGTTTGCTTCTTTTTGATCTTATTTTACTTATTTTCATACTCTTATAAGCAGGGTTCTTGACGGTAAAGTCCATCTCCAAGTATGGATGCATTTACCCCAAGATACATAAACTCAGTCGTTCATAGTGAAAGTTGTGGTGTACCTTCACCTCCAGTGACTTGTGAAAATTCGCCAAATTTTACAAATTCAAATAGTAGTCACATTACAGCAGCCTATATAAATACAAAGTTGCAATGCCGGACACAAAAGGGTGACCTTATGGTAGGTTACCACAATTGGCCAGCCAGCTCATGATCCCACATTCCACAACACAACCCTGGACAAATGAACACCCCATGCCCAAACGGACCTGATACTCTGGCATCACTAAAACCTACCTCATGAAAGTACCACACCCTTCCTTCCCCAGCATGGACACTACTCAGCAGCCACCCTTACCCACCTCCTCCAAAAAGGCAATGCCTTACTCGATCAGATCATGCTTGCAAATCATACCTATAAAGTGGGGATTGGAGACAAGGCAATAGTTGGCAAAGAAGCCAACATTCAATCTGTGTATCTTTGGGGAAAATCTTAGTGACTATTGAGCAGTGCAGGGAATTCGAGCTGAGCCCATTACTGGGCAATAGAGACCACGTTCGACAGAAGGGTATCTTTTATGGACACAAGAAGAGCATTAGTTCCATGACAAGACCAGAAACATGGCTCTGTATGAGATTAGGAATTCAAAAGCAGCAAATGGACGATGTTCCAACAGTTTTATGCCAACAGTGAATCTGCCAGTTCTTTTTTGTATAGAAACAGAATCTAGAGCTGTGATCAATGCTACCTCAATTGACAGCAGGACTACGCCTTTCCGGGAGAACACATTTATGATTTATTGTCCATGGGAGAAAAGTTCTCCTTTTTTCCTTTAACTGGTGTGGCTAGATGAAGATCTTGTGGATAACTAGTTTGCATTTCCCTGTAAACAATGACATTTTTGAATGCCACTTTCTCTAGGGGAAAACGGCACTGGCTTTAGACGGGAACCGTGTCTATTTGTGATGTAGCATGCAATGTTCATTGGATTGTTTAAATAGTAATGGATGTCATTGTACCAACAGGGTAGGAACCACAGTAGTGAAGTGCCAACATGATGGCATGCCTCTGGTACAGTTCTGATTACCTTTGGGCAGGTTAGATGTGGTTGCCAGGTTCATGGCTGGAGCGTGAGGGGTAAGTGGATAATTTCCATTGACCAGGCTGGAATAGAAGGCTGGGAGTGTGGAAGTAGGATTATATGCTGCTAGCTTGCTTATGTGTGTCTGTGACTAAATGACTTCTGGCTCGCGGGAGTACAGAGATCAGCACTGACACTTCTACAAAACAAGGGTGATTCCAATCATAAGGATGAAACAAGCACAGTTAAGAGGATATACCTCCTCAGCCTTTTGTGGGAAAGTGGGCTGAAGGAAGGCTATACACTCAAGAGGGTGTGAATGTGAACCAGTAGCAACCCAAAGAGCAAAGTACAAGAGTCCAAAATAAAGGAATGGTCAATCAATTCCTATAAATATATATGTATACTTTAATTAAACTCACCATATGCAAAATAAACTAAATAGAATACACTAAAGAAACCCATCCCTGTGGAAAGGACATAGAATATGCAAAGACAGAAAGATGCAGCACTCTGGGTAGGTAAACGGGTGAAAGACCATCAATAACCACAATGCTTGTAAGGAGGATATGTTTTTGTGCAAAAAAGGGATTCAACGTGTCCTAATTAGTCTCTAGGGCACAAAGATGATCCAGGGAGGCTGTTAGCAGTCAATAATACCCTCTAGCTGTTCTTGGCAATTTGACAGCATCGAACCAGACTTCTTGGCAACGTGCGAACGGTTCAAATCAAGTTCCGATGTGGCGAGTCGTGGCGATCCAGGTGGGGAGCAGGCATCGAATAGGATTCAAAGTGAGGCACGCGGCGGTTCAAATTCTTCTACGGTGGCAAGCTTTTGGTTTGAGCAGAGGCAACGATGCACTCAGTTAGCTCTGTGCGGCAGCAATCCGATTTGAGGATGCAGCAACTGTGTTCCGAAGGGTTAGAAGGAGTGGCAAAGGCAGAACCACAGGTTCTATAGGTTTAAATGAGTTTAAATAGGGTCAAAATGCAAGAGACCACTTGTCATGTACAGCTGCTGTGAGTCCCAATCCAGAGGCCCAGGGACAAGTTAGGTCATTGTGCCGTTCTCCAAAACACTGGGGGTGAGGGGGTGCAGGAAATCACTGGCCTTGAAACAAGTGGTCTTTGCCTTCTGGCATCATACCGCAAGCACTTTGTGCTAAAGCAATTGGTGGGGACAGGAAGGAAAGACATGTATAGAGAGAAACAAGATGGTGAAACCTTCCTCCAATTATGATGCGCTCCCTCTGTCTACACTAACCCTGCCCCTTCCCCTTATCCATAGTATCAGACGCCTTTTGGTCTGCAACACCCTGGTGTAAGGCTAGTCCTTTTGTGTAGGATGTGTCCTTTAATGCAAGTTTACCAGCTGAGGGGTAGTCCCCCCTGTAGAAAGGTGTTACCGGACCTCACAAAGGATCAAAGAGGAGGCGCAACCATTCGGTCTTTTGCCCTTCTAGTGGCAGAGCCCGGCTTTCTGATCAGAATACACAACAACCTTCCACAGGTGAGCGGGGCTCTCAAGGAGCTGCAGATCAGAAGACTGAAGCAGCATGGCACGGGTGTATGCTATGTTTCTTTGCATGTAGCTTACAAAAGGGGGATCTCACTAGCAGATCAATATTTCGGAGATGGAATTACCTGCATAAATGTATTAATTAATACTAAATATAAAAGCCAGGGCTGCCACACCCTTGCCAGCTGGCAATTCCTCAGTGTCTATGGTGGTGTGTAGGGTAGTTCCAAGAATGTGTTGGGCGTGGTAGAAGTCTAAGGCGTCTCCTTGTAATTGTTCAAAATATTTTCAGTATGTTTGTTGACTGAAGTATCTAGTCAGGACCTGAAGGGTGTCGTCACAACTGGATCCGGCAGGTATGCCTCCAATGCCATTTTTATTTCCACAAAACTTTTATTATTGCTTTTTTTCCACAAATAACCAACATGAAAAACCAGGTCAGTCATTACTTGTGCCAAAGCAAAACGTGTCCTGCCCATCCCCTCCTACTCCCTCTGCCCCAAACTTGCCTCCTCCGCCCGCCCACCCTCTAAACAGACACCTCCGTCCATCCATCCTCCCTCGCTTCCTCTGTCCTCAACCCCCACTTATCAAAAACTATCCCATGTCCACCCATTTCACCCAGACTTTCTGAAACTTTTGGGGGCGCCCTCTTTCCCTATACACTCTTTTCTAGCTCTGTGCTATAGTCCATTTTCTCTACTCATTGCCGAAATCTGGGAGTTGCAGGGCTTCCCCATTCTATTGCCAAATTTCGTTTTTCCCTGCGTCAGAGCTGTCCGACGCAGTGACTTTTCCCTGCTGCTGAAGCTGAAGTCTCTGCACACATTAAGCAGGATCAGCTTGGGACTATCCGGTATCGTCTCCCCCACTATCCCAGCCATTTTCCCCCTCACCTTGTCCCAAAAGGCTTTTACCACAAGACACTCCCAAACTAAATGATAAAAGGACCCCACTTCCGTCTTGCACTTCAAACACAGGGGGTCGGGCTGCCCGGCCCATCCGGTGCAGGCGATCCCTACTATAATTAACTCTATGCAGCACCTTGTATTGGATCGGCCATAACCTTACTGTGATGCTTGCCTCTCGGTGACCCTAATGCCTCCACCCAGTCTTCCTCTTCCAGGGGCACCAAGTTCCCTTCCCATGAATCCCTCAGCTTTGTCAGAGGCTTGGAGGTAAAGCTATATAGCATCTGACATAAGCGCAATTCCCTTCTCCTTAATCTCCCCTTTCATGACACTGGCCTCTATGGGAGACTTGCCTGGCAGTTTCCATGTGTCCCGCACTTCGGGGACATTGCATGCCGCAAGTGAATGTATCTGTATATGTCCCCCTGTGTCAAACCATAGCATTCCTGCAAGTGTTGGAAAGGAGCGAGGTGGTTTTGTGCGATAAGAGGGTGATGTCTCTCTTGCCACCCCTGCTGTTTACCCAATGTCTGATCTTCCGGCAAGTCTATGTTGCCCCATATAGGTGCCTCTTTAGTCACCACCCCCACCACATTGCCTTCAAGGCAGCCTTCCTGGAACCTAATACACCAAACCCTACCCTTGACAGCTCGTGCTCCGTACTAATAACGCAGATCATCTGCAGGGCGTGGGATGGGGGGGGACTGTACCCATCTCGCCCAGTTCTGGGCTGGCGTGCGGCCCTCCTTCCCCAGAAAACAACCACTCAATCATCGATCACCACTAATTCTGAGGCCCATTAGTAGTGTTGCACGTTTGGGACCACAAGACCCCTGTCCCACAACGACCTAGAGAGCTTTGACAATGCTATCAGATTATTTCCTTCCCATATGATCACCCTCTGCAACCCCTCAATGGCCCACAATAGCCCCAGGGGAACCTTGGTTGGAGCGTTTTGGAGACCGTAAAGGAGCCTCTGCAGCAACATCATCTTAAACAAATGTGCCCCCCCAACCAAGGACAGCGGTAATGTCACTCAGTGTTTCATGTTGCATCGCAGCCGCCCCAACACCAAGTCCAAAGTATTCTTGATGAACTGTGTGTTGGCCACCCCCACTTTGATAACCAGATATTTGAAGAAATATCATATCACGAGGGGGCATCTCTCAGGGATCGCTTGGTCTCCTTCCTTAACCAGCATTAAGATCGACTTCTGTCAGTTTATTCTAAGTCTGCTGACCTCCCTGAAGTCATGAAAGATCTCGGTTACCCGGAGCCCTGTACGTTTGAGATCTCTTAGGTATAAAAGGACGTTGTCCGCATAGAACGAGATGCAGTCTCCCACTGCCCTCGGCATCTCAAAACCCTGTACTTCGGGTTCTGATTGAAACCTGTGCTGCTAGAGGCTCCATCGCCAGCAAGAACAGCGACAGCGAGAGTGAGAGCGGGCAACCCTGGCTCATCCCCCATTGAAGAAGAAAACTGCTGGAGGTCCAGCCATTCACCCTTACCCTCACCTCTGATCTCTATATAACAATTTGACCCACCCAATGAACCTGGACCCAAACCCAAACTTCTCCATTACTGCCCACCCAACTGAGTGGAATGCTTTCTCAGCATCCATCGCCCGTACTGCATGTGGGCCGCGCAGAAAGGGGCTTGCACCGAGCGCATTATGTAGAAGCCTGATAGTCGCCCTGCCCGGCACAACCCCGCACTGGTCCAGGTGTATTCATTCTCCCATTAACGGTAGCATTTTGTCAGCCAGAGCTTTTGCGAGAATATTCACTGCCCTGTTAAATCAACGAAATTGGGTGGTATGCGCCACATTGGACAGCAGGTGTCCCTTTTTTATGCATCACCACCATGGTTTGGTGGTGATCTGCTGGCAATATACCCTCTTCCTGCCTCCAGGAACATTTCCCTCATTTACTCCTGCCCCACAAGCCTCCAGAACTCTGCCGGGAATCCGTTCAGTTCCGGTGATTTGCCTGCCTGCAGCTGCGAAATGGCTGTCTGATCCTCCTCTAGGGTAGGAACGAGCTGCAGTCGGCCCCGCTGTTCCTGACTCAGCAGAGGCAAGGTTGTCCCCATACATATTCTAAGATCTTTGTCCTATCCCCGGCTGTAGCCTCGCCATATAACTATAATAATTTGCAAAGGCCTCTGTTATCTTGTTATTCTCCCAGACTAGATCCCCTCCCGCAACTGGATTCCCCTCACCCACCACGCCTCTTCATCCCTCCTGTCCAGCAATGCCAGTAGGCGGCCACATTTGTCCCCTGTATTGAACACCCTCACCTGTTTGTCCCAGTGTGCTGACCTGGCTTCTTTGCACGCCATTGTTCCATACTGACACATCACTTTGGACAATTCTCTCCCACTCTCTGCTGTGCACAGTTTAGTGTGCTTGGCCTCTGCTTGTTCCACCTCCCAGTCCAGATGGTTCAACCTTTCCCTCCTCCCCCTGAGGTGCTGTTGGAACAGGTGTATCGCCTTCCCTCATATTACCGCATTTTACGCCTCCCATAGGGTAGCTTTCTTATTTACTGTTCCACTTTTGCAAGAAATATGCCTACGATTCCTCCCTGATGGCGTCTGCTATCTTCATGTCCTTCAGGTAGAAAGCCTTGAGCAGTCATCCTCCTATCTGCACCCTCCCTTTCCCTTGCACCTGAACCATCAGTGGTGAGTGATCGGATATGCCTCTCGGGAGGAATCTAGCGGACGTTGCCCTACCCGCCAACCTGCCAGACAGGAACATGCAGTTTATCTGCGATAAGGCAAAGTGTACATTGGAATAGAAGGTGAAGCCTGTTCATCAGGATGTAGGTCCCTCCACATGTACCTCAGCCCTGTGGCCTCCATAAACTAACATACTTAGTTTTGTGTGGGAGTGGCCCTGCCTACCTCTGTACGGTGCCCTGTCCACCTCTGGCCTTACAGTGTCATTGAAATCATCTCCCACCAGTGTAATGTCCCCCCCACATAGATCACTAACCAGTTCCGGATTAGCTGCAGTATGTCCCCTGGCAGCCCTGGGGGCGCATCTCCAATGCCATTTTCAATATGGAGGTTGTCACTGTGAGCAAAGTGAATGAGACAGCTCTTTTGATGTCCATTTTTTTCTGCTGCTGTGCAATAATTGGCACTTGATGCATCAAGTGAGTAGTGAAGTTGCAAAATTGGGTGCCTGAGTTCCAGAAGCTCACATACTGCTGCTATTTCACTGTGTGCACCTGGGCACTGTGGGCTTGTGGGAGGAGTACGGCTCAAAGCTCGGATTGTCCAACCGGGCAATGCACAAAGGGCAAGGTCAGTCGGTTTTATGGGGCATTCTGGGCATGGTGTCTGATATGAGAAGGTGTCCATGCTTTTTGGGTCAGTTGCCCCTGAGCTATCGGGAGGATAGCTCAGGGGCAATGTGCTCGTCTTGGAAGCAAGACGACACAGAGCAACACAGGTTTGATCCCCGGGTCTGCACTTAGAAACCTCTGGGTATTAAGCGCATTATAAATAACCAATCATATCATATACCCAGTCTAAGACCATCTTTGAACTCTATTGGGTAGGCCTCCAGTGGGCCTCCTCAATGTGTGGACTCAGCAATAGGGATGGGGCACTGCTTTGGGCACAGAGATAGAGTGATATGATATATGATATGATATGGCATTTATAACGCGCCTATACACAAGTGTTTCAAGGCGCGACGATGCAAGGGAGGGGGAACAGAGGGAAGACAAACAATCTTACTAGGCCAGGTTTCATTCAGATCGCGCAAGGGACGGGGGAAAGGAAAGTGTGGGGGGGAAGAGGGAGGGGAAAAGTGCAGTATATGGGATAATAAAATAAGAAGATAAATAAAAGAGTGGCCAGCTGGTGGCAAGTGCAGGGTGAGTGCAGACATAAGTGCTGGTGAGGGACTGTAGGGATACCGAAAACAGTCACCAGGTGCAGGGGTCTCCAGGGAGGCAGTGCAGGCGTGCAACTGGCTGGGCTTGGGCCCGAGAACATATGGGTGGCCAGGTAACCAGAGCAGTATCAGTATCAGCCAGGAATTCAGCAGGGGAGACCGGAGAGAAAGCAGAAGCAAAGAGGAAAGTTTTAAGGTGCTTCCGGAATCGAAGATGTTCTCCTCAAGTTTCAGGGAGGAAGGGAGGCTGTTCCAGAGAGAGATCTACCACCAACTCGTTGCTTGGAGAAGCGACTGACCCTGAGGGAGTTGGAGGCGGATGAGCGAAGGGCTCGAGAGGGAAGATATTTAGGAAGAGTTGAAGGTATTTACGCCCCAGGCCCCAGAAGGCCTTGTGGACGATGCAGAGGGTTTTGAACCTGGGCAAACAGTGTGTCCAAAGGGGGGCAATAGTTGGCCAAATGCATTGGTTGGGTGCTGCAGCGCCAGTATACCTCTGGCTGATCTGTACTATTGGAGGTGTGGCATGGGTGGAGCCGACTGCTCTTACGGCATAATATTTATTTGCGATGCTGTGGATGGAGAAGGGGTGCGTCTTTTGCCATTGGGAATCACGAGATATGGTTGGGGGACAGGGAATGGGTGCCCAGATAGTATGGTACCACTATCCGGGCACCCATTCCCTGTTCCACAACCATATCTTGTGATTCTGAAGCTGTGGTCAGGCAGGTGTCACTAATGCCTGTGTTGTGGGTGGCCTGCCACGGACATCCACCAGGCCCCCATAGCACGATGAACCTCAACATACGACAGGCCCAGTGCCTGTGGGGGGTTGGGGCATGCCCTAGACATCCGGCAGGCCCCTGGTGCTATATGGCATCTGCACCATCGGGGGTGGGGTCACAGCCAGCCATGCCCCTGACCGTGCGGGCCTCTGCCACCGTGCAGGCACGAGGGTCCCACAGCATCAGGGCATGCAGGCCTGTGCCTCCACGTGTAGGCCTGCAGCCTACATGAAATGAGACAGGACTCAGGAGTTCCCCTTCTGGAGTCTGCAGAGGCTCCTTTTATTAGCGATGGACCATGATAAAAGGGCAACACACTGGGAATGGATACATTCCCTTAAAAGGGTAACCCACATGGGAGGGTCACACACCACAGCCAGGACGTTGTGTAGGGCAGGTGTTTCACTTTTGCTCACAGCTAGTGTCGGTGGATCAGTGACCGGGTCACTTATAGCCAGTAAATGGTGTAGGATTACAAAGACAGCTCTAGGGTGTAAGTAAGACGGTAGGAAACGGCCCTTATTTTTGCAAGAGAACCAAGCATTACAACTTCCTTATCTTATTATTTCAGGGTCATCGTATTTTTAGCGAGCCAATTGGTGGGGGGAGGTCAGATTTCAAAAGTCTACTCGACAAAATGCACAAAGGCTTCGGATGATTTTATTTTTAAATGGGGAACAATTCATGAAAAAACTGGTTTTGGCGAAGGAGGTCACTGCATAACATACTGAAAGCACACTTTGCTCTCAGTGAACAAGCAGGGATTTTTTAATATTCCAAGCGAACTACGTTTTTCACTGTAACTTTGGAAGGAAAATCTTAGTTGGCAATTGCCCAGGAATCCTCTCACTTTAATACACCCTCGTGGGTTCGGCCGAGCTTTCCTCTCAGAAAAGGCCGCGGCAGGGAGGGGGGAAGCTGCTTTAGATTAGGAGCAAAGCTTGGAGAATGGAAAAACGTCGCACAGAAATGAGGCGAAGCATGATACTAGGCAGCGGAACCACGAGGGAGTGCGCATGCGTCGCTCTCTTAAATGAAATACATACGCAGCCAAGGAAAGGAAGGAAGGAAAGGGCATTAAAATACCACGTGGCCCTTGGGGCGTGTCATGTGATGATTGCCGGCTCCTGCCGCCTACGCCATAGCCGAACCCGCTCCAGTGCCCTACTGCACAAGCTAAATATCAGCAACAAATTAAATATCAAGTGAGATACTAGAATTAGATGGAACCCCCGACCCAGTCATAGGCGAAAACGTTACTTGGGAATCACCTCACTAAACGCCAGCATGCCTTAACGATTTGGGAGTTCCTGTTTTTGGATACCAATAAAACAAAAGAAATGTCTGCTTGTGAGTGGAGGGAACGGCTTATCAGTTAAGGTTATATCACTCTTGGTAACTTCAATTGAACACATTGAAACCAAGCACTGGATACTAGCATACAAAAGAAAATCCGGGATTAGAAACCTGGAGTCAAGGTGACATGGAATCGTGTGGGTATGCTGCCTGTAACACTACAACTATCCAGGCATGACTAAACTCCATCCAGAATCCACAGATCAAAATAGTGTCACTACATTACATATTAATTTAACTCAAAAAGTGACCCAGAAAGTATAGCACTACTCAAAACAGAACTGCACTAGTGCACCATTGCAAGGATTTCGTAATACTGGCGGTGGTATGAGGAATCAGCCAGCTGTAGTTAACAACTTTATTTGTCAAGGAAATAACTTGCAATAAACTAAGAACAAGGTTCCTTGAATGTCCATAAGCAAGGAAGTTTATACTGGTACTGGACAACAGTGTCCTGGGCTGCCCTCAGGCACAGGGGCAGTCTTGTGTCTCTGGTAATGAGGAGCGCAGGGAGCTCGACCTGCTCCAGTTCTCTGGTGCATCTAGGATCCCTCACTCGTGGCTTTCGCAGCTCCTTCCGGCTCCGCTCGAAATCTCACGCAACCTTGTATTTTGCAGGTCCCTACAAGGGGCCAGCTGTTTTTTCCCCTTCACTGTGTGACAGTCATTTGTGAGTTCAACAAGTGTACTGGGTGCGTTAAGTATATTTTGACAGCACTTATTCCACTACGAGAGCCTGACGTTCAACCAGGATTGTCAGGACTGCTCCAAGTAGGGACGGACAAAATTGCAGTACGCGAAACTGGACTGGCGAACATTGCCTTCAATTGTAATTCGCCGGCAGAGCAGATTATTTCCAGAATCGCCATTTTTAATGTGAATTTCACTTTTTTTACTGAAGTTTCATTTTTTGACAGATTTTTTTTGTTGCCTGCCGTTTCATTTTTTCCTCACAAAATGTGTTTCATTTTTGCACAACATTTTGGGGAAAAATAATTGGAAAAAGTAAAACGTTGGGCGAAAAAAAAATCATTGAAATGGCCAACTTCACCCCAGGTGCAAAATTGCCAAAGCAGGGGCATATTGATTAGAATTCCTCAATGAGTGTGGCAGCCCCTTTAGGTAGGAAGATGGTGGTGACGAGTAGAGACTTGCAGAGGCTGAGTGCAAAGGTCTCAGACTTCACAAGCATCCAGGGCCCTCTCTCTAACAGGTGGAGAGGGGACCCCCATACACTATGCTGCCCCACTTGTCTCAGGCTCTTAAACCAGATTTGCTCTTCTTCTGGTATTTGCTTATAATTATTGTTCAGAAATACCATTTACTTCAGTTCGCAAATACAATACAAATACAAATATTTGGTAGGGCAAAACACCACACTTATAGGTTACGTAAAGTCTGTGGTAGTGCAGCCCATATCTGCGCTGGCAGTTTCACCCACGAACAAATTACCTAATGAAAATGCTGGTGAAACATTTGATTTACTAAGGAGAAAATGTGCAGGATCTATGTTATTACAACAGTCTTTTTTCCGACAACGAATTTGTTTCACAAAGACTCTTCTACATTTTACATTTTTTTTCTGGCGATCTCCCCCAACCCCTTTCCCCTATTGCTTTAACATTATTCCCTACCCCACTACCCCATATATTTTCAGAGTTTTTCCAACAACAAAAAAAACTGTAAAAAACCCATCGACAAAGACTGTCGAGGTAGCAACGTTGTACTGTGCATAATGTAGCCCTTAATGTTTTTGAAAAAGTACAATATTCTCTGTACGTTTGTGAATTTGGATATTTGATACCCAGAATCCTCTAAGTGCCCCTCCCCCAACTGTAGCTTCTGTGGCATAAGAGAACTCTACTACATGGGGACGATTCACCATCATGCAAGTCAAAGATGCACAGAGGATTCTTTATCATTGCGTCATTGGAGAAAAAGCTCAGGTCAGCATATTCGCAAAGATGGCATGCGCGTTTATCAAGTATGTGCACCAGGACAAAATTCATTAGCTAACCCCTTTCAAAATATTAGTGCCAGGAACAAGCACTGAACAGTAACGTATGAAAGGCCGTCAGCACACAGGTCCACAATGGGCCCGTCACAGGAAAACGCGTACAGAAAGAAAATCCCCATTTACCACTGTTGTCCCACTTTAAAAAATGCACAAAAAGATCAAAAGGGACCCTCTCCCGCTTAAGCCATCCTCCTGCACCTGTTCCAAACAGCCATATTATTGGGAGTGCTTTAAGTGTGGTGTGAAATCGAGGGGAAGGGGCTGTAACGAGGGTGTGGCCTGAATGGTGGGCATGGCCTAAATGATGACATGGCCTGAAACGTCCCCAAAACGGAACAATAAAAAAAAGTGGCTTTCCTCACTCATTTCTTTTTTGTTACTGTCCAGTGCTGAGGATTCAAACCATAGCCCCGTTTCGTTCAATAGCCTGCTTGACACAGGCTTTATGTGTAAAGTAGTCTATTGAATGATAGAAACGTAAACCAGTATCTCCCAAATAGCACGGTGCGATGTGGCACTGGCTTGTCATCGGCAGAGCTTGGGTTTGAATACCCAGCAAGGGACAATAAAACAAAATCGATTTCCTGGCCTTTTTTTTTTTTATCGTCACATGTTGGGGATTGAAACCCAAGCCCTGCTGCTGACAAGCCAGTATCACATTGCACTGCGCTATTTCAGAGGTACTGAATTCCTTCGTTTCATTCAATAGACTGTGATAAACTAATTTATAGCCAAAATATGAATGTATTTGTATATTAAATTGTAAAGTGCTTTCTGAAATAGGTTTTTCTCTTATCTATTTTACATAGTTGTATACTCCCGCTCTGTGTGTGTCATGGGTTCAGTCTACCGGCCAACGGCTTATTCAACAGTGTTTGGACAATAACTATCAACAACAGATCTCTTATGAGTATTGTGTGGGATGATCGCAAGACAATTTGTCCTTTTGCCGTTGCAGTAACAAGAACCAACAGTCGCATATAAGTTTTCGAAAAGAAAAGTGTGGATGTGAAAGTACTGCATTTATTTCAATTTCAAAGCAGTAATTTATCCTGCGTAATGAAGCACAGATTATTCGTCGCTTATGGAAAATAATTTTTGGTGGCGAAGGTAAAGACTTGCATTGATGGATCAATGATCGGATTTGACAGTAGAAGATTACAGTTGTAAGTTTCAGTGAAAATCTGAACACTGCGATGTTCGGTAGCTATGAACTGTGTTAAAAAAAGTAAACAACGTTTTCATGGAATTAAGTGAATGTTTTCTTTGTTGTGTCAAAATGATAAGTATTTTTTATGGTCCCCACTATTGCTGGTTTCTTCAAAATAAAATGTTTCTATTATTTCTGTAAAAAAAAGACCAACATTTCACATTTGTTGTGGATGTTTAAATTCCTTGTTCTGCGTAACATAACTTTATGATGTTGGTGATAAACGTGTACGTTTGGCTACGCTGCCCACTAACGTCATTGAAGTAGGTGGAGCTTATTATGAGCGTATAGTGATGTTAGCGTTAGGGGAGTGCAAATGCAATCAGTGCTGCGCAGCTCTTTGAATTTCGGCCGATAGAATCTTATTGAGTTTATCTACGTTATTGAACATGCAAAGTAGATGAATTCTGTAAGATTACTTTGTTAGTTCTATTTTATAACCCTGAGCAGTGGTTCCTACCGCAACGTTTCTTTTTTTTGGGGGATTTTTTTTTTTTTTTTCAGGAAAGGTGACAATGTAAGGTGGGGCAGGAAATGAGGGCATAGGCACCAAGCAGTAATATGGAGGGACAGGTGGACAGGGGAAGATGTCTAAGGTAGGGGACAGTGTTTTTCATGCTCTTTGATTACAGCTTCAAAAGCACTTCAAAATGGCTCCCCCCTGCAGAGTGGTGTGTTGCAGTATATACAGAGGAAGATATGGATCAACAGCCTCTTTTATTGCTTGCAAGGTAGCTGGTGGAATTTTGTGTCCCACAGAACTAAGCTGTGTGGTTATAGTACTGGTTGACGAAGATGAGGTGGAGGAAGACAGGCTACTACTTGCTAAGAAAAGAACAGCCTTTTTGAGAGCATTGCAGTGGTTGGATTGGGTGTGGCAGTGCATGCATGTGGTCCCATAGGAGTACTGTCCAGGTAGACTGCGACTCAGTGCATTTCACTTTTGTAGCTTTAGCCTTTGGTACATTCCCAACAGTGGTAAAGAACTGCCACACCCATGATTCTCTCTTGGTGTTAGAGGTAGGCACTTCCTCTACCTCCTTTTCTTGGTACTCTTCAATTTCTTTGGAAGTGCTGCGCTTTTTTTGTTGTGGTCGTTCTGCAGCTTGTAGTGGTAATGGTGGCTCTTGGGGGGGGGGGAGGGATGGCAGTAGATGATGCCATTTTCAAGATATCAGCAGTTTTGCGAATATTCTTCCAAGTATGTGCTGTGTGCGGGATTGTTCGTGGATAATGAGTAAGAATGCGTGTAGGAGCTGTGCAAGGGTAACTTCTGAGCTTGAAAGTTGCAAGATCAGTAGAAAGTGCAGTTCCGAACAGTTCGCAAAGCACAGACCCGACCGCAAACTGCGGACGCATTCGTAAACATGTCGTCATGCCATGCGGTAGCGTGTGGTCACGTGACACTGTCTGGAAAGTCCGCAATGATGTTAGTGCATGTTGGCGGACGCAAAACCGGTGGAATAAGTTGCAAAGTGTATAGACATTTTCAAAATTATGCTAGAATGTGGGAAATGGCAGTGTTAAGGTGAAACTTTGTAAATTGGACAAGAATGTTGCTATAATGGGGTAAGTATGAGATTAATAAGTTATAGGAAGTTAACATGCGCTGCTAAAAAGTCATGAAATTCACTGAAAAAAACATTGTTAAAAGGGACGTTATGGTTAAGTTGCACTAATAAAAACCTATAAAATTCACTGAAAAAACATCGTTAAAAGGGACGTTATGGTTTCAAGTAAATCTGAAAAACCTCATAAATTTGCCAGTTATGGTAAGCTACGCAACCATAACTTGCGCCACCACCGTGCACTGCTAAGACTAACACCCAGGACATCAAAGATGACATCACAAATGTCACTGATGACATCACATATACAATTATTTGAAGGGGTTGTGTTTATAATGTTGTAACAAGATGTCAGGAGTGATCGGGAGACCTATTCTGAACTACTTACTTATTAAAGAATGTACTCATCTAAGCAAAACATTATATTGGAGTGTTGTTAATACAGGAACCTAATCAGACACACACATAGGTAATGGCTGCAGCATGCACCATATAAGTACAATATTTCTAATCTGGTAATTTTGCATAGCAAAATAATGAATGGTACCTTATCAGAGTTTTCATTAATGTTAAACATGGAATAAATAGCTAATAATTCAAGACATACTACATACTTGTTTTAGTACAAACATTACATATGAAGACCCACAAAGCATACAAATCAGAGACACATATAGGGAAACTAAAGTAAGGAAGGAAGAAACAACGTCACCAGAAAAAATCAATTACATTAATTTTGATCATCATGTATACAAATGATTTGTGTGTTTGAGGCCTGCCTGTTGCCCTATATAATATGTGCATCATGAGCCGAGACCAAACCCTAAGGAAAGTACTTCAAGAACACACAAGATGGTTAATGTTTAGGTATATAACACATTTTCAGTTTTCTTATTCTGACTGTCAGTAGATAAAACCGCCTGACATAGATATGTCTGAACAAAAACAAGTGGCCCAGATATGTGATGTAATCAGTGATGTCATCAATGACATTTGGGATGTCATCTTTGATGTCCTGGGTGTTAGTCTTAGCAGTGCACGGTGGTGGCGTGAGTTATGGTTGCTTAGCTTACCATCACTGGCAAATTAATTAGGTATTTTGGTTTTACTTGTAACCATAACGTCCCTTTAACAATGTTGTTTCATTGAATTTCATAGGCTTTTGTTAGTGCAGCTTAATCATAACGTCCCTTTAACAAGGTTTTTTCAGTGAATATATTATTTTTACCATGTTTTTGCCGCTGCCTGCATACGTAGTGGTCATTATCTTGTGATGCGACTTTCTGTGATGTTATCAAATGCAAATTACGGGGCCACACACTTAATTTGCTACATTTGACCCCGCAAATCCTAGGGCAGTCCCTGCCGGTGTACACCCAGAACCAACATAATCCAGGCAGGGGTATAACCCTCAAAATTTGATGAGCAAGGACTAAAAGCAGCCCCTGGGTATCCATCAGCACAAAGAAAGCAGGTCAAGCCAGGAGCTAGTTCATACTGCATCGCAAATCTATCTAAATTCCATATGAG
This sequence comes from Ambystoma mexicanum, assembly GCF_040938575.1. Lineage (NCBI taxonomy): Eukaryota > Metazoa > Chordata > Amphibia > Caudata > Ambystomatidae > Ambystoma > Ambystoma mexicanum. The sequence continues at coordinate 538,484,232 of NC_090924.1, read as the reverse complement.
ATACAAACTTTCTTTTTGCTATATATGATCCATTGTGCTTAAAATGTCTTCAAATGTGCCCTTTATTCCCCTTCGTACAGATACCCAAACATACAGAGTAAATATCACATAGGTATGTTTGAATAGCACCAGTTGGCCTGGGGGGTCCAAATTAGCTAATGGTAGCTGTTGGTGTCAAGGTAACCAGGCTCCCCTAAGTTATAAGCAGGCGCTAAATAGCAATTTCGAACTCTCCAGGGGCACTGCCTTTACATGCCAATCCTCCTGCGTACTGGTAGCTACTCCCAATTTATGCCAATTATAGCCTCACATATCGGATATAGGCATTTTGTATCAATACAGCCCCACATTTCCAAGTTCTTGCATAATATGTCAAGTGTTTCCCCTTCTATATGCAGATACTGCCTTTTTATAACCTCGCTCACGTGTGCGGTGCCACTGAATGCCCAGTAGAACCTGAAATTCCTCGGTCCTGCTAGTAGGGAGAAGCTGGATGCGAGACCTAGACTTACTCAGCAGAGGCTTCTCTTGGGAACCATTGGACTCCCATCAGGATGCACCAATTGGAGTGGTCTGAGCGAGTCAAATCTATATTGGGGGGTGAAAATCTGTCACCATATTGGAAAGACATACAAGAAAGGCTTAACCTCATTCTGAGACCAGTCCCTCATTCGGTTACATAATCCATAAAGAAAATGACCCTTTGCGTCAAGGCCGGGAGGATAGCTCAGGGGCAACGAGTTTGCCTGAGAAGCAAAATAATGCATAGCAACACAGGTTCGAATCTTATTCATAGTTTAAATGCTAACTTTTCCTGGGCATTATCGTAGATCTTTTCCCTTCTACCCTCTTCACTTCTCTCTGTAGCTTTCCTGTGCACCCCAGTGGCTATATTAAAAGTTATGGGAGGAATTCATGTATAGTCTGGTTTTCAAAGCATGATTTACCACATGTGTGCTACAGCTTGGTTATTTGATCGACTTGCCATTCGTGCCCTTTCATGAAAATAAAGTTTACAAAAAATAAAGACGTGCGATGTAATGCCAGTTAATGTTGAATATCCCTGGTATAATTGACCAAATTTAAGGTTCAGCCTCACATGTAGAGGTGGTGCCATCACATGCCAAATACAGCCTCACATGCCTGAGTAATGCCATGCAATGCCAATTGCCTTGTATGGATCATATAATCACCATATGTAATGTGCAACCTCACATGTCCAGTTGTTGCCATTGTGATGGATTTCCATCTACAAAGGTGTGAAAGACTTCGCCTTTTTGATTTTTAGGACTTGGAATAAGTGAATTCTGCTATTCAGACCCCCCCCTTTCATTAATGCTCCATTCCAAAATGACAGTGCAAACACATAAGGTTGCTGAGATAGTTTCCTGACTTCCTCAGCACCAGCCCTGCGGTGCCACAGGAGGAACAAGGGTGCCACCATCTTAGTTTCTGTTAAAGCTATCTCCTTCTTCCTCTCCATACCCATTTTCTTGCAGAAAAGGCACACTGGGTGTTATGTCAGAACGGAAAGGGCACTTTTTACAACAGGATTGATGGGGACTCTTACAGCGGGCTTGCTTTGGACCGATTCCCTGTGACATGTTGCCCTTTATAAGGAAGATGCACTCTTTCCTTCCTTGATTCATCTTGGACTCTTACAAGGAAAGAAAGGATTCACTGTACCTCTGTTGGGTGCATAGCCTTTTTCAAAGTCCTTTGCCACGGTGATGAAGACAGAAGGCATTTAAGGCACAGGCAAGCCCTGCCCCCTAACCATCCCCAGGGACCATTGGGGTGAACTGCTGTGGACCAAGGCCACACTGCCGGCTACACTGGATCATGACCCTGTAAACTGGAGGAGAAGGATCCCCTGTGGGTGCCAAGCTCACTGGGGGTGTGGGCGGCGGGGGACGGAATGGGGTGGGGGGGGAGGGGGAGTGCGGAATAGAAGGACTAGCTTTGCCCCTGGTGACGTTGGATTGGGCCTGCCAGTAACTCTGAAGTCAAGGAACATCTCTGTGCCCTGATTTCTGCATTGAACTGCTTGTGAAGTACACTGACGCCAGACATCACCTGCCTGTCCCAAGCTTCTATAAACCACTTTCCGTTGCTGCTTGGACAGAATCGTTTGTTGGACCTAGCCAATCATCCAAAGTCAAATCACCGCCCCTAGAAGCCTGGCTCAGTGCCTTTGAACCCGCCCCCCCCCACCACGCCCCAAGTAAAAAAAAAACAACGGTACTGTGAAGCACCCTGTCCCCTGGTCCATTTGTTGAGACCTTAGTGACTTTTAGGCCGCCTTCAATACCTTTGCCTTCAAAGCCATATCCTGGAACAGTGACATTGTTGCCAATCTATTGCCTGAACACCTCTGCTCATCCACCCAGAGTGCCCTTACACAAAAGTATGCATTCTTTATGTTTCATTTACATGGGTGGGGTTTCTAGTGTTTTCTAATTAATTGCTTCCATTTTAGTGATGAAAAGTCTATCTTTCCATACAGAAATTGATTGGGCATTCTATTATTTGGACCATTGTACTAAATGTTTTTGGCTTGTTTAATGACATAACTTCTGTCCTGCAGGAGTACAAAGGGGAGTAGAGGCTAAAGCACCTACTCAGCCCTCAATCGGATACAAAACAAGAGTGATCCCAATCACAAAAGGTAAAGCAGGCACAGTTGAGAGACACACCTCCTTCACCTTTTGTGGTAACGTGGGCAGAGGGAAAGCTATACTCTCAAGGGTCTGAATGTGATTCAGTAGCAACCCAAAGAGCAAAGTAGAACAGTCCAAAATAAAGGTGATGTCCAATCAAGATTCAATAAAAAAATATATACATACTTTAATTAACTACACCATTTGCAAGAAAACTAAATGGAAAAAACACTACACAAGACCCAACCCTGAGGAAAGAACAGAGACTATGTAAAGGTAGAAATATGCAGCACTCTGGGTAGTGAATCAAGGGTGAAAGTCAAGTAAACCCCACAATGTTCTTTAAAAAGGATAGGCTCTTGTGTGCAAAAGAGGTTCAAGTGACCTAACCATTTTCTAGCGGAAAACAGCGGCACCAAGGAGGCAGTTATCGGTAAATAAAACCTTTTGCGGTTCTTGGTGGTTCAACAGTTCTCAGTATTGTTTGTGCAGTCCAAATCAGGCTTGAATGCGTCACTCCGATCGTCTCAAACAGGGAGCAGTTGTTGAGCTGGGGTCAAGCTGAAGTTCACTGCAGTTTGAAGAAGTGCGAATCGTGAGGTTCACCAGGGTCGGTTCAACAGTCAGATCAACGGCAAAGAAGCTGCTGACTGGATGTGCTATCAAGGCGGGCAGTTTGATGTGGCGTTGAAGGTTGCACTTCAATGAGGCCGTCAGGGTCGGTTTGATTGGCGAAGATCGGCAATGAAGATGCTGGGTTTTTGAAAGGTGGCTTGAAGCAGAATTCATCGAAGTGTGGATCGTGAGGGGCACCAGTATCAGTTTGATGGTGAAGATGCTGGTGACTGGATGTGCAGTTTGAGTCGTGTGCCACTGACGGTCACATTTGATGGGAACCCCCGGGGACTGCTCAACCTTTGAAGATCAAAACAAAGGAGGTGACGGCTAGAAGGTTTAGAATTAATCTTGATATGAAAAGTAATTTGTAACATGCCTGTACTCAAGTGTTTCTAGTCGCGACAAGACAAGGGAGGGAAGACAGAGGAAGTACAAGACAAACTATCTTGCTAGGCCTTGTGTCACTCAGATTGTGCACGTGCGAGAACCAGAAGTGCAAGGGGATAGGGAGGAGGTAGGTGTAAGGGAGAGGGGTGGGGAAAACAGGGCAGCAATGCTCAGAGTAAGTGCAGCCAGGGCAGCACGCCTATGGGTAGTGCAAGGAGAACAAGGGTTACAGTTACCGCCCCTAAGTGCATGGTAGGCCCGGTGGCACTGCAAGGGTGATGGACAAAGAAAGATCCTAGTACCCAGTGAGACTCTGAGGGTAGCCAAGCAACCGGTCAGCGCAGCAGACAGGTAGGTCAGCAGGGGAGGGAAAGAGAAAGCAGAGGAGAAGAGCAAGGTTTTGAGCTGCTTCCAGGACTTCAGGTGGTCCAGCTCAAGTTTGAGAGGGGCAGGGAGGCCATTCCAGAGGGAGGCACCTGCAGAGGAGAGAGATCTACCCCCCACTCTCAGCCTGGAGAAGTGTCCAACCGTGAGAGAGTTGGAGGTAGCTGAGCGAAGGGCTCAAGAAGGAAGGTATTTTGGAAGAGAGCGTTGGATATAGTACCGACCCCGGCCCAGAAAGCCTTCTGGACAATGCATAGGGTTTTGAACTTGATCCTTGCAGCCACAGGAAGCCAGTGGAGAGATTTCAGGGATGGAAAGATATGTTCCCTGTGCTTGAGGCCAAGGATATGTTTCTTGAGGCCAAGGATATGTCTTGCAGTCCTGTTCTGGATTAGTTGCAGAGGGCGGAGACTAGAGGAAGGCAGATTGAGAAAGAGGCTGTTGCAGTAGTCCAGCTTAGAGAGAACCAGGGCTCTGGAGACAATGAGCTTCTGGGGTAAAATGAGAAAGGAAATTAATGCAGCTGGTAGTGGGACTTCTTGGCGGCGTCCGAGATGTGAGGAGAGAAAGAGTGAGTCAAAGATGACACCAAGGTTTCTTGCCTCGCAGGAAGGAGAAGGAAGAGAGCCCAAGGTGGCCCGCCAGAGGGAGAGAGGGAAAGAGAGTCCCAATGAGAAGGAGCTCCACCTTACTGGCATTAAGGCAGAGATTGTTGGAGGCGCACCAATCCTGAATCACAGATAGACAGTTGGGAATGAGCGAGAGAAGAGAGGAGGCTGAGGGGAGCCTGAAGGAAAGCTGAGTGTCCTCCGCATAACACTGAAGGTTAGAAGAGAAGGTAGAGATCAGGTGGGCCAAAGTGGCCAAGTAGAGGTTGAAAAACCAGGGTGAGAGGATAGGTCCCTGGGGAACACCATGGTAGAGAGAGAGAGGTGGCAGAGAAAAAGGGACCAAGTTGGACCTAGGCGGGGCGGTTCAAGAGGAAGGAAGTCAGCCACTCCAGGGCCTGATCCGTGATGCCCAGGTACTCACGGAGTCGATTGATCAGGATGGCATGGTTGACCATGTTGAAAGCAGAGGAAAGATCAAGGAGGATGAGGATAGAAGGAATGCTGGAATCAAGCTTGGAGAGCACATCTTGCGGGTGTTCAGGAGATCAGTTTCTGTGCCTCTTGCCCTCTGACATTGCTCTGGGAAACCCTCCAGACCATCATTCTTTGCCTTCCAAGCCATTATAGAAAAGGGAAAGACCATTTGCAAATCAGGCTTGGTCCCACCCCAAAAGGGGCAGTTCAGCCAGAAATGCTTGGTCATATCCCTACTGCACGAGACCACAAGCTGTTGATCAGCAACAAAGATGCTGGCGATTCGAAAAGCAGTTAGAAGACGAAGGGTGCAATAATGAACTTCAAGTTTGAGCCGAGGCAAAGATGCACTCAGCTGGTGCATTGGCAAACTGGTTCGAGCGTGCAGAACAGCGTCTCAAAGATGTGTCTAGTGCCAAAGGCAGCTGTGGATGGTCAAGTTGGTTTGAATGGGGTTGAATCAAAGCTCTCAGTAGTTTCACAGTGAAAACACAGGGATCCTGTCTGTCTTGACTCACAGGTTGGTCCGAGTCCCAATCCAGGGACACAAGGATAAGATTAGTCCTTGTTCTCGAGCTCCCAAGCACAGGCGAGGCTGGCACATACTTCGAGGGGTCCTTCAACACTGTCAGGCCCTAGGCAGCAGTGTGGCTGGCAAAGATGCAGGTCTTGCTCCAGCAGCAGGTCATCCCAATATGCCCTAGGAATGGTTCGAGAGCAGTGCTTGCCTCTGCATCAGACATTCAGTCTTCAACTCTGGTGGAGGGCTTTGAAAAGTCAACACCCGCAACAGAGGTACAGTGAAATTCTTCCATTTATTCGAAAGTGAATTAAAGAAGGAGTGGGAGACCCCTTATTTTAAAGGCAAAAGTCTACAGGTGGTTTGGCTAAAGCAAATCTGCTTTAGGGGGTCCAAACTCGATCCTTGGGTCAAATGGACTTTGCCTTCTGACATCACCAAAGAGCTTCGTGTTAAAGGAAGTGGCGGGGAAAAGGTGAAAGGATAGAGACAGAGAAACAAGATGGTGGAATCTACCTCAAGCCAGGCTGAGCTCCCTGTCCACACAAACTCCACCCTTTCCGTTGTCAACAGCATCAAAGGCCCTTTTGGCATGCAGCACCCTGGTGTGAGTATAGCCCTTTTGGGAGGGGTGTGCCCTTGGATACCTTTTTTCTGGCCACCTCCTGATGGGAGGTTGGCTCACCGAGTGAGGTGTTACCCAACAGGGCGAAGCTGTCTGACCAGAATACACATAACCTTTCCACAGCTGAAGTGGACTCACAGTGCTGACACATGTATGGTATAATTTGATGTGGTATGAAGCATGGATAATTATGAGCGATACTAGCCACCATACCGAAAACACAGGTATGGATTATATTTAAAGTTTACAACTGCCATCAGGATAGTATCTCTCAGTTATGTGCTTCTGGGAACAGGGGTGATATATGACATGACATTTATAACGCGCCTATACACAAGTGTTTCAAGGCGTTTAAGAGGGTGCATCTCTTATATGCAGCCACTGTGCTGCAATGACTTGGCTGTTACTGTAGCTATCAGATGGGCACCTTTGATACCTGAACCTGCTCTGTGTCACTGCAGAGCAGGGGCTGCAGACCAGGATACCGATTCAACAGGGAACATGTGTACACTATGCTTTTGGCATGCAGTTTATGAAAGGGAGATTTGATTAGCAGATGTCCCTTGCAGAGATGGAAGTACAGATACCATTTTATTGATTTAAATAAAAAAAAGGAGGGGTCCTACACCCTCGCCAGCTTGTAATCAGCCACAGGTTGCTACAGTTATCAGACTGCACCCCTCATGAAAATATAGCATGCCTTCCTCCTGTGCTACAAAAAGAAGCGAGGTGGGTATACATTTTGGACTGTGCCCATTTCACCTGCATAACCGGGCTCATTGCTGACTCAGTAGTAATGTGGGACGAGTAGGTGGTTAATCACTGCTCACCCCTGTACTCCTGCAGAGCAACAATCATTTCGTCACAGCCATCGTATACGAAGGTCTGTCTCAAATGAGCCGGCAATGCCATCGAATGTCTATTAATGTTTCATATGTCTTGCTGAGTCACCTCTGCCCAAAACCAACCACAGCTATAGGATAGCCTGACCTGAGGAGGCTCTGCCAGAGCTGCCCGGGTTCCCGGACATGTTGCAGCATGGCCTTGGAGTGAGGACAAACTCAGTCTGCTGCGCCTCTCTCTTCCATTGAGCACCTTGCATTCAATGTTATGTTGATGCAGGTAGGGTGAGACCAGGAGCTCCCACTCATGGTCACTCTATCTAGCACTCAACGGCCATTACAAGCAGCCTAGCGGGTAGCAGAGGGACCTAGGGTGGGAACTGTCAAACGTATTTTGGGTCCTTCTTAGAGCCTTCTTACTTTCGGTTTGTGCTGATCCCCCCCCCCCCATCAGGGGTGCAAGGCCAGTCCCAGCAGCCGCATATGATACCGATGGTTATTCTAAAATGACGTCCTTGCTTCTGATGGAGCTTTCATCTCGAACAATGTATGCATACAGAACAAGTTAACATTGGGCCAACAGTTCTCCATAATGGCCCTATATCCCAACCATGGTATGAAGCAGCCCAACAGGTGGAATGTAACTTGAAATAATATGACATGTTGCTAGTTTAATAAGCTATGTTATGGTTATTTGTATGACTCAAATTGTTATGGCCTCGGACTGCTGTGGGATATATGGAATATAAGTTCCAAGATAGCCTCAGGGTTTCAAGCAGACCAGAGACTGGATTGAAATGGTTGATTTCGATTTGTGTGCTGTGGTTAGCCATGTATGGTCACCGCTTTGGGTTGTAGAGGCCAGGAGTGGTCCATAATGTGTAGTCAGTGGAATCTGATTGGATGTTCTTATATTCCATGGTGTCTTACCTGTCTACCGGGCTCGGACCCGTGTAGGCTGTTTGTCAGCACTGTGTGTGTGTCAGACAGCGAAGATTGTACCACTAGCCGGAATCATAGCAAAGCATGTCGAGTATACCAGCACTGTGATGCAATGCATACAGAAGGGGACCACATTGGTATTAAGTTCTAACAGAAAATGACTGTGGCCTGTGTTTGGAAGATATGAATGAATCGTTCAGCAAAAGCTGCATGGCACAAAAGGGAGATTAAATGGTGGACACAGCGCTGTGAAGCTTGGCCTTAATTGCTCCTGGCCATCAATGTATGGGTCAGTGGCTGATCCAGTTTCCAGGGTTAGCAGTCTTGGCGTTATTTTAAAGACGCCCTGACGTCGGAGCCTCAGTTTACATGGATGACCAGGCAGTGCAATTATTGTCTAAACACCTTACAGGTCTGACATTGTATCTCCGTATAGACATGAACTGTCATTGAATGGTGCCGTCAATTGCCTAAACTGGTTACCAACAGCGCAGTGCTCTTTCAGGCAATGTTTGTCTTGGAAGAATTCTACGCCACTGAATTTCCAGCCTGAGTTGACTCTACCGCATTAAGTGTCATGCACCTTTATTTCAGATTCAGCATATGACACAGAACTGTGGAGGACATTCAGTGGCAACCGTTTTAACGTTAGAACTGCACCCGCTTTCAATGCGAAGCCATCTTCTAACACTGCATGGCTACATTCACCAACTGGATGGATGCCATAGATAAAAAATAAATAAAAAAAAAAAATTAAAAAAAAGGAACCAATCCTAAATGGAGGTGTTCATGTTTAGGAGCGGACACATAATTTTGTCCTTTGGCTCTTAGTCCCTGCACAGATCATGGCCTTCAAGGAAGACATCTGGTTGACATTTCGGGCATAGATATTTTCAAGAACAGGGCTCCACTGCCTAGGTCTCCAGATGATTTGGACTACAGTCCCCATGGGAATTAGCCAGCACAGTCCGTGGTGAAGGATCCTGGCAGTCGCATTCCCAAACAGCTGAAGAACTACAACATTTGGCTCTCAAGGTGTTTTGGTCTACATTTCCCATCAGACCAAGCCTGCATAGGTAATGGTGAAGGATTATCAGAATGGTACTCCAACACATCTGGAGAGCCACAGGTTGCAGATCTCTGCTCTAGAACAACATGTGCAACATCAATATTCTCCTTCTACCAACTCTGCGGCCCAAAGGGGTGTTCTAAACAGTCTTTTCCACAGAGAGCTATGGTTGTTAATCATTTGTGCTAGCTCATCTGGATTACAGGAATTCAGTTCAAAATATGGCAGCTCAAATTCTGATATGGCTAAGGCAAGGTAACAATCAGTGTCCTCCAAGTCATCCCACTGGCAACTGGTGAATACCTGCATCAAATTTAAGATCATTGCATCACTCGTACAGCCTTTTAATGTGTTGACCGGAAATGTCTATGAGGCAAGATTGTAACCCAACAAACCACTAAAAGCTGCACTGGCAGGACTTGCCGATTATGTGATCACAAGTTCGGATAGCTTGACACATTAGGGTGGCTTTGTGTTTTCATATCTGCGCCCATTTCTATGCAACTCTGTATTCCGCAACTATATTTTAGGTTTATGGACTGCTACATGCAATTCCCATATGTCAGTTCTCATTATAAAAATGAAACAAAAGTACAAGGGCAGAGATCAGGAGGGTCAATCAATAAGCACTCCCAAAAAAAAGAAAATAAAAGTCAGACCTCGGGACAATTCTAAATGCAAATAGCCAATAATAGATATGAAATCAGTACGACTCAACAAACTTTAATTATTCAACGTAAAGAAATGAGTGCTTATTTAAAAATGTATGTAGTGGTAGTAAACAGGGTCAACATTCTTATTAAATTAAATCGTGGAGCAAGTAACAAAGGTCATGGTACAAGACATGAAGATCTTGCATGCATTCACATCACTCGATTTGTGAACCCAAGACTGACAGACGTAGTCAGACAGAAGAACAAGTTACTTTCTTACCTGGTAAAGTTCTTTCGATGGGATGTTCCGACGATGTATTCCACATCTATGACAGGTAATAACCACAGCTGTACTGCTTTGGAAAATGTTCGGTGTCTGCGTCCTGCGCCGATGACGTCGATACGCTGTCCTCGAGGGCCTCCTTCGAGCCGACGTCACCGGATGTTATAAGTAGGACGTACAAAGCCTGTAGCCTCAGTTGTAGTTTTTTCCCAGAAAGTGTGGCACCAATCTTCTGCCAGAATGACTACAGAAAGCCTTACGGAAACAAAAGCTGCAATCGCATAAGAAATTCTGTAGATGGGCAGGTAGGGAGGGAGCGATATGGAATACGTCATCGGAACATCCCATCGAAAGAACGTTACCAGGTAAGGAAGTAACTTGTTCCTTCGAAGGGATTGGTTCCTCCGACGTATTCCACATCTATGACAGACTCCCAAAGCAGTACCAACGTATGGAGGTGAGAAAAGAATTTCGAATTTTAGAATGCCCAATCAAATTGCAGATAGAGGACTGCCTTACCAAAGGCCAAATCTTGCCCATGGATAGAATCCAGGGAGTAGTGTTTTACAAAAGTATGGACAGAGGCCCATGTGGCTGCTTCACAAATGTTGCGAATGGGAACGCCCCTCTGCAGGGCAGTAGAGGCAGCCACACCCCTAGTAGAATGGGCCCTCAAGCCTACCGGAGGGTCCTTACCCGCCAGACTGTAGCATTCCGAGATGGTCAAGATAATCCATCTGGACAAGGTCTGCTTAGTAACAGCTTGACCCAAACTCCTTCCAGCGTATCCTACAAAGTGTTGATCGTCCACTCTGACCTGGGACATGCGTGAGATGTAGAAGCTTAACGCTATCCTAGGATCCAACCTATGGCGTCTCTCCTCTTCCTTACCAGGATGCGGAGGAGGATAGAACGCCGGAAAAATTACCTTCTGGCTTAAATGCAATTCCGACACAACCTTCGGAAGAAGAGAAGAACGAACCCTAAAGACAACCCTGTCCTTATGGAACACCGTGAAGAGTGGCTTAGCGGATAGTGCCTGGAACTCACTCACTCTGCGAACGGAAATAACCGCAACTAAAAATACAGTTTTAAAGGTCAACAGTCTCAAAGGGCAAGAATGTAAAGGCTCAAACAGAGCTCCCATGAGGAATTTTAGAACCAGATTCAAATCCCAACCGGGCACCTGGAAAGGTGACGGTGGAAACACATTAGGGAGCCCTTTCAGAAACTGAGAAATCAAAGGAATCTTAAAATAAGAACATTCCTCAGACGAGCGCTTAAATATGGACAGCGCCGTCAGGTAACCTTTAATGGTACCCACTTGCAGGCCCTTGTGGGCTAACGAAAGCAAAAAAGACAGAACCACAGTAATGGCACATGAAAAAGGATCCATATTCTTAACCATGCACTAGTCACAGAACTTTCTCCAACTGCAACGGTGCAGGGACTTTGTTGCGGGCCTTCTGACCGAAATCAACACCTCCATCACGTTTTCAGGGAGGACCCAATCCTTATACCTCAACCTTTCAGAAGCCAAGCATGAAGGTTGAGGGATTTCACCTCTGGATGGAGAACCTGACCCCCCTCCCCTCCCATGAGAGCAGATTGTCTCAGTAGGTAAGACAGCGTGGAGGGCAGATAGACTTGTCGAGAAGGTCCGGGTACCACGTTCTCCTGGCCCATGCCGGAGAAATGAGGATCATTCGGGAACCAAACCTCCGTAACCTCCGCAGCACATGCGGAATGTGGGGACTGAGGGAAACGCATACAGCAGTGGGAAGGACCACTCCACTACGAACGCGTCCCCTAAGGCTCCTCTTGGAGGAAATTCCCACGAGCAGAATCTTTCGCCCTTCCGGTTGACCACTGTGGCAAAGAGATCAACTTGTGGGGTCCCCCAAAGGGCGAAGATCTCCAGGAGAATCTCCTAAGCCAGCTCCCACTCGTGAGAGACCGTGCTCTGCCTGCTCAGAGTGTCCAACGCCACGTTTTCGTCTCCGGCCAGATGAACTGCTGAGATCGAAATGTACTGCTGGATGGCCCAGAACCAGAGCTGCATCGCCTCTCTGCACAGAGGGAGAGACCCTGCCCCCCCTTTTTGTTGAGGTAGTGCATGGCCACTGTATTGTCTGTCAGCATCAGGACATTCTTCCACCGCACAGCCGGCAGAAAAGCCTTCAGGGCTAGCCTGACGGCCCTCAGCTCCAAGAGACTGATATGGAGTCTGGACTCTGACAGAGGCCAACGACCGCTGACTGTCAACTCGTTGGCATGAGCTCCCAATCCCGTGAGGGATGAGTCCGTCATGATCGTCACCTCCGGCCACGGTAGCCAAAATGGGGCTCCCTTCATCAGATTGCCTTCGACAGCCGACCACAGAAGATCCTGGGCAACCGAGGGCGGCACCTGAATGGGATTCCGACATCCTGCCAGAGGACTACGACCACTAGAACTTGAGAGCCCATTGCAGAGATCTCATCCGCAACCTGACCTCTGGCACCAGAAGAATGCAGGATGCCATGAGACTGAGCAACCTCAAGAACTCGAACGCCGGGAGACTCTGGTCATGTTGAAACTTGTGCACCATCTGCAGAATGTGATGAGCCCTCACCTGGGGAGGCGAACACTCCCCAGAGATGTGTCGAGCACTGCTCCGATGTACTGGAGCCGCTGGGTAGGTGTCAAGTGAGACTTCTTGAAGTTGAGGGAGAAGCCCAGCTTGTGAAGGGAATGGCAAGTGACTGACAGATGATCCAGGACTTGCTCGGGAGAGTGCGCCCTGATCAACCAATCGTCCAGGTAGGGGTAGACGTGAATCCCCCTTTTCCTGAGATACGCTGCCACCACCACCATGAGCTTGGTGAAGACCATCCGGGCGGAGGTCAATCCGATCGGCAGGACCCGAAACTGAAAATGCGAGTCGCCAACCGCGAACCTCAGGTACTTCTTGTGCTTGGGATGAATCGGCACATGAAAGTAAGCGTCCTTGAGGTTGAGAGACACCAACCAGTCCTCAAGTTGAAGGGCCTGGAGGACTTGAGAGAGAGTAACCATCATCTTGAACTTGTCCTTCCTGAGGAGCTTGTTCAAACCACGCAAGTCCATGATGGGTCTCAATCCCCCGTCTTTTTTCAGGATAAAAAAATATGGGGGAATACCATCCCTTGTTCCTCTCCGCTACAGGCACCAGTTCAATGGTGCCTTTCTCCAGCAGGGATTTGATTTCTTGCGCAAGGAGCAGATCCGGACTCTTCAAAGAGAGATTCCCTGGTGGATTGTCATGAGGCCTCTGCCGGAAAGGAAGACAGTAGCCGTGGGCTATGATCTCCAGAACCCACACATCTGAAGTAATGGCACGCCATTCTACAAGATGCTGCGCCAGCCTTACCCCAACCGCCGAACCATGGGACATAGCCTCATGACTGAACTGAAGCGGCTGCGGCAGTGCCCGAGGGCAAAGAGGCAACTGCCCGAGCGGCCTGGGCACCTCGAGTACCTTGTTTTCCACCTCTGGTACTCCTTCGGTGGCCCCTTTGTCTTGCAGCTCCCCTCGATCTACTAAAGGAAGAGTAGTATCGAAAGTAACCACCCCTCCATTGCTGTCCCCTAGGACAAAAAGGCGGAGGTTGGCCAACTGCAGTGCTTAACGACTTTGCTGCAGCTTTGGAGGTCTGCAACTTCTCAAGGCTCTCGTCAGCTTGCTGCCAAAAAGATGTTCACCATCAAAGGGCATGTTAAGAAGCCGGAACTGTACATCAGGAGTAAACACTGACTTCCGCAACCACACAAACCTGCGCATCACGGTGCTCGCCTCCATGGACCGGCTGACACAGTCTGCCACGTCCAGACCCGACTGAACGGATTCACACATGGCATCCTTGCCATCCTGAACGAGGGCAAGAAAACCATCCCATTCCTCCCCTTCGGGAATATGTTCAGCCGCCAAAGACACACAGTTCCACAGAGTGTGAGTGAAAGGTGCTAAGGCACACACAGAGTTGGCTGCCTGTAAAGCCATCCCACCTGAAGAAGACACTTTCTTCGCCCAGCCATCAAAACGTTTGTCATCCCTATCAGGAGGGGTGGTAGGGTATGATGCCTGTTTTGCTGGGGCCGTAGCCGCCTGCACCACCAAACTCTCCGGAGTGGGGTGCGTAGTCAAGTAGATGGGGTCGCTACTGGCTAGACAGTATTTTTTCAGTAATGACTTGCTCACTGCCGGGAGGCTCTCCGAAGCAGTCCAAGCCACCGCCACCCTTCTCTGTAAAGCCATATAAAATGGCAGGACCGGGTCAATGGGTGGACCTTGGTCAAGGATATATGTCAGGTCATCCTGCAGAAAATCCACTGGTGGCGCAGACCACCCCAAGTACTCGGTCACCCTCGACATGAGGCGCGTGTACGAAGTCTCAGCATGCGTACCAGGCTCAGGCCTGCCAAACTCAACCTCCGGGGAGGTATCAAGACCACTGGCGTCGTGTAAAGACTGACGCAGGTCTTCCAACTGGCTATGACCAGATAACAAGTGGTCAGGAACCTCATCAGGAACCACACCTCCCTCAGACTCCTCATCCACCTCAGCGATATTATCCAGAGGCTGGAATAACTCCCTGATGAGGGTACCGAAAAAGGATCAAAGACAGGCCTCCCTGACTTCTTCAGGGCCTTCCTCAGAGTCTCCTCTGGTAACGCCTCCACAAAAGGCATTTAGGGCATCGACGGAATCAGCGTTGACGTCGAGCGTGGCGCCGATGGGACCGACACAGGCCTCGAGGGCATTGCCCCGATTGTGTTCTTTGACGGCCTCAGCGCCGATGGCGTCAATGACTTCCTCGAAGGTGGAACCTCGAGAGAGTCCCTCGACGGACATGGTGCCGATGGCGTCGACGTCTTCTTAGAAGACCTCACAGGTTTTACCGGTCTCGAAGGCGTCGAGGACCGGGACCTGGAGTGGGCATGGCTAGAGCGATCCACCTTGTCCGACCAGGTCCTCGAAGGTTCCCAGTGATTGCGCCGATCACCCAAGCCCGAAGGCGTGTGAACGGTGGCCCTAGTGCGTTCCTTCCCGGCTTCTCTCGAAGGCGTGGACGGAACAGAGCCCTGCAACTCGAAAATCGCCATCATTTCCTTACGAAATGCGTCCCATGCCGCAGGAAAGGAATGCTTGGTAGGACAAGCTACCCGCCGTCTGGCGGAGTCCTCGTACGAGGACGGGGAAGGCGACAGATGACGGCACTTCCACGAGTGCCTCGAAGAGGCAGAGGAATGGCGGCAACCACTCCGGGACGAGACCCCCTGGACTTACGCCGACAATGCGGAGAGTCGCCCCTCGAATCGTCGGTCGAAAGCCCCGCGGATTTCGACTTTCGGGGCTTGGAAACCCTACCTACCGACAGCTTCTTCTTTCGCTCCCGCAAGGCCTTTGACGTCAAAAACTGGCAATCGTCACAGTCACCAGTGGCAATGGTCCTCGCCGAGGCACCAGAGGCAGACGTTGTGCGGGTCCGTAAGTGACATCTTGGAACCGTAGTCCCAACACTTCTTGAATCCCAACCGCGGGGTAGAAGATGAGTGACATGGTCTGAAGTACACCAACCAAGTTCGAAGAACCGATAGGTACAGAAGAACCGAGGCGCGCCGAGATCTCCGAAGCAAAGACTTTCACAGAAAAAACGGAACTGAGGCTACGGGTGTCGTGCGTCCTACTTATAACATGCAGTGACGTCGGTTCGACAGAGGCCCTCGAGGACAGAGTATCGACGTCATTGACGCAGGAAATTTTCTCAAGCTGCACAGCTGTGGTGATTACCTGTCATAGATGTGGAATACGTCGTCGAAACCAATCCCTTCGAAATATGCATACACAAAACGAGGCACACATAACAGCAGGAGATGAATTGAAGCAGAAAATCAAGGAGCAAGCACTAGGAGAGCATAACACCAAAACCTCTAGAGAATAGGAGGGTGAGTGCTCTCCGCTCTGCAGGTCCCCACATGGTGCTCGCTCCTCATTCATACCAGACTTCTTCAGCTCTGTGTAACCATCCAGGTATTGGTTTATCCATCCTATGTCTGTCGTATGCCCATTATCTACAGCAAGTCATCTCTACATATCACTAGCCCCCCCAACTTCTACCTTGAAACAAGCCTTTAAGTGTCCTAGAGAGACCTTCTGCACAATGGCAACCATCAATCGTCTTTCAATCTACCCCTCTGGTGAGCCTTCCTAGACCCTCTCAAAACTTTGTACATTCTGAAGAAAACCACACCTTCTACCTTGTTTCGTTGCCATCTATTGCCCAGCTGTACTGCACAGAACGAATTGAACACTTATGTTATGAACATTCCCCTTACTCAGCTTGTGTTCAACATCTGTCCTAGCGATCCCTTTGCCAGCCACTCTGTTTTGTGGCTCAAACCAGCTTCTTTGGGGGGTGACTGAGGTATTTGTTTATTTCCCCTTTGTCTCCCATGTTCTGACTGTAGATTCCCAAACATGGGTATATGTCTCCACCTGTGATGAATAAGCTATCCCTACCAATTGACTGTAGCAGGGCAAGTCGGAGCATAAATATGGTTAGATAGAAAGAATAAAGAACTACTTCGAGGATTATAGAGTAAGAAATAACTAAGATATTGAAACTGGGAGTCATAGAACCCTCCTTTAGCCCATGGTCCTCCCAGATTGTCCTCGTCACCAAGGATGTTGACACTTGGCAATTATGCATTCTGGATACTGAATTTCATCTCAGTCTTCGATAACTATCCAAGGCCCATAATCAACAAGTTAAATTGAAAGACTGTGCAACATGAAGTACATTACCACACTCAATTTAACCAAGTGTTATTGGCAGGTCTGATTCAACCGCACTGATAAAGAAAAGAAAATCCTTTCGGAGCTTATTTCAATTCACTGTGCTCCCATTTGGCCTCCATGGAGCCCCAGCTACTTTCCAAAGGCATATGGATACACTCCAAAGGCCATATTTCTCATTTGCAGGAGCATACTTAGATTACAGTGATCCATAGTAGTAGTTGGGAAGAACATGTACGCCACCTCTATGAGATCATTAAGGCCTTACCGAAGGTGGGACACAGTGCAAACCCAAAGAAATGTCATCTAGCCCAGAATGCAGTAAAATATCTAGGATATTTTGTAGGCAATTGACTCATCCAGCCCCCGGCAGAGAAAGTGAAGGCATTGGCACTAACACCTCCACCAAAAAACAAAAATGGAACACTGAGCCTTGCAAGGGCCAGTGGCTACTACCGCAGGTTCATTCCAAACATTTACACCATTGTGACCAATCTTACTGACATGTTTAAAAATCCCCCCAAATAAGCTTGCCTGAACTAGCCAAGACCAAAATAGCTTTGATGGGCTAAAAAGATCCTTTGTGATGAACCTATCCTAAAGAGGAGTTCATCCTGCAGGTAGATAGGCCTCAGAACCTTCCTGTCCCAGTTGCATGATGGCCATGAATGCCTGGTCCGACGCAACAGCAGGAAGTTGTTTGCACGAAAACAAGGTTATGCGGAATTGGAGGCTCTGGCTATTAAATGGGCCATTACTAGTTTGCAGTATTATTTGATGGGGCAAAGGTTCTGCCTCATTACCGACCATTCCCCCTTAACTTGGATGTACCCAAGAAAAGACACCAATGCTAGGGTAATGAGGCGGTTCCTAGATCTACACCCTTTTGCTTCACAGTAGAACACAGAAAGGGAAAGCAGCAAGAAAACATTATCTGGTCAATCCATCTAACACCAGAGCATCTAATACCAAACCATTGAATTATATGCAATGAAATTCCATTCCATCGAATGGCCATTTAGTTGTATATAATTCGATGGATCCATTGAAATTAGTGGGGTTGGGGCTAGGGTTAGATTAGGGGTTAGATTAGGGTTAGGCGTTAAGGGTTGGGTTAGGGCTAGGGTGGGTTAGATTAAGGGTTACATTAGGGTTAGGGTTGAGGCTAGGGTTAGATTAAGGGTTACATTTGGGTTAGGGTTGGGGCTAGGGTTAAATTAAAAGTTACATTAGGGTTAGGGTTAGGGGGGTGGGCATGGAGTTTGGGGGGGGGGAGGGCAGGACCCCCCCCCCAATTTAAAACAAAATTAAAACATTACAAGGAGATGCCCAGTGCCGAAAATTTCAGCACTGGACAGCTCCATGTAACGTTTTAAAGTTACAAAAAAAAACATTGATCATATCTTTTACATGTAAAAGTGCTATTCCATTGAAACCAGTCCATTTATATTTTCGATGGACTGGTTTAGATGAAAAAAGGCACTTTTACATGTAAAAGATAGCCTGTTGCTGCTTTGGCATTCAATGCTTTTTATTAGATGCTTTGGTTTGTCGTTGCTTTTTTTCGATGGAAACACTATACACCCAAGCAAACAGACTTTCTCAGTCACTATTCATTAAGCCGACTAGAGGAGGGCTTGAAGCCAACGGTGGGCATATGTGACGAATCCAGGGAATTCATTCCCCTCTCCCTAAGGGCCCCCCAGTCCTCCTTTGGGACTAGGGAGGTGATCTTGCTAAGCTTAACACCCAGAGTGGACAGGTGTGAGACACTCAGGGTGACAACAAGACAAACGCAAGTGACCACAGTTCAAGGGTGTTTATTGAACAATGAATTAGGTATGCAGGTTGGAAAAACGCCAAATTTAAACCTAAATCTAAGATCGGAGCAAGCGTCAACCATCAAATGAAAATTAAGGCAGTCCTAGTGGCGTTGTGTCGAGAAAAAAAGGGCCTATACTAAGAAACCTATTGCCAAACCTCACAACTAATACAAACAGGGGTGTGGAATAGTTAAAGAAAAGAAAGAAGTGTTCTCAAATAATAAGTCAGGATGCGGTAGCTTAGGTCTCTCTTCGCCACGTTTTGGATACAGGATAAGATGGGAGCTTGGAGCACAGTACAGTCCTGGGCTTCTCCAGCACGAGACGACAGTTCTAATGGCAACTCTCAGGACACCCTCTCTGGCTTTTCTAGCACAAGATTATAGTTCAGTTTTTAACCCTCGAGCTTTCAGTTATCAAGGCTGTTGATGGCCAAGTCTCGTTTCACTTGAAAGTCGCTTGACTTTGAGGACCTGACGTGTTTAAACAACAAATCAAAAGTTCCTTTAACAAATGAAAGTCCCCTTTTCAAGGTTTGTTGGGTAATGGGTTCACCCCAGTATCACCCCCCTCTTCTGGGCGTTGACCCTTCTCAATTGTTTATCACAATCTATCACAGTTCCTTTAACATCTTTGAGTGATAGCTTCACCCCTGGATCTCCCTCAGCCAGGCTCGGACCCCTCTTGCAGGATTTCTCCTCCCTCAATTTCTCAATGTCTTTCTTGGGTGATGGCTTCACCCCTGATCTCCCTTGGTCGGGCTCCGACCCCTTGTTACTTCACATTCGTCCAATATTGTTGGGATTCACTTCGCTTTCATTCACAGTGTTTGAAGATCAAAGTTTTTCGATTGTATAGTGATTTTGCTTGACCCTCTGTATGACCACTTTGACCTATTTCACTGGTCCTCCTACAGCCTTCTGGTACTTGTAGTTTCTCTCATATGGGGCTCGACCAGTATCTCTCAAGTTAGCACCCACGTCGTGCCGGTTTTCCCTCTGCCGCTGGTATCCACTTCACACCTTTTACAGTTCAAAGTTTATCAGCTTTAGTTCAAAACTTGCCACTTTGCGATTCTCACTCAACACAGCCCGGTTCTTATCGGTTCTCCCCTCGACTCACTGGCTGAGATCAACCGCTTGGCTGTCAAGGCCGGTACCACGGGCATGTAAGGTTTCCTCGCTCCTGCTTATCGGCACAGGCTTGGCCCGTGTACAGTTGACATCTGCTGCAGGACACTTGTGCTATTATTTGCGGTTTTAGGGTCTCTTCCACGAAGGCTCTGCGGGTCAGGGACGAAAAGGGCAAGGTCACTTCTCTTCTTGCCATCCTCTCGATTCCTGCCACCTTTCTCCTTCTCTTGAACTGCCGCGTGGTAACCATCTCATGGTGCTGTCTGCCGTGCTCACCTTGCTCGTCCTTGGCTCTCTGGCTCCATATTTTATCCCTGTCGGGAAGAGAACGGGCCATCAGGTGTGTGTGATTCTGATCAAATGTCTGACTTTGCCTGACCCTTGCATTGGGACATGTCAGGTAAACGGTCCTGGCGTTAGGTCCGGAAAATATATTTGTGTCGGAAAAAGGAGGTGATAGAGTTTCTGAGTATCCTATAGGGTCAGAAGGGAAAGAGGCGTTACATGGAGGAAAAATCCTCATATTGGGGGGTTTGTGGAAATCTCAAAAGGGTAGGTTTTGTAGGGTTTGTGACAATGGTAGCTGTTGGTTATATTTGACAGGGAGTTTGCAAAATGATAATCAGAGGAACAGGATTGTGGGGTTCATGAGGCATACGGGAATGACTGGGATCGTGAAATGAACAAACAGGATTCTGGGACCGGTAGTGTTTTGTCAGGGTAGACTGGGTGTTCAGAAAAGAATAGTTGAGAGTTTTTGGGTAGAAAACTGGAAAGCAGGGCTTCTGGGAGATGTGGTTTTCAACTCTAGTAGGGTTTCTGTTCTTAGGGTATTTTCCAGATGGGGTTTGTTTGGTAGATTTTAATACGTGAGATTTTATAGGAGAAAGGGGGCCAACTGTGGCTGCCCACAAAGGTCTTGGGGATCTCGCCATCCTCGTCTTCTTCCCCGATAACATGCTGCATTTCACCTGGGGTATTCCCCCTAAGCCCAACCCTGGGTTCCCTTACCCAGGTGATCCTCCCTCACTGGTCTGCCCCCAGGAACTGGATCCAACAGCAATGACCGTGTGCTGGCCACCTGAATAAGGGATTCTCGAGGTTTTACTGGGAGAATACCCTCAGGTTTCTGACACAGGGCATGCGGGATATCAGTGGGGTGAATCCCCCCCCTTTTGGAGACAGGCAATCCGAAGTTTAGAATATTTGTTATCCTCCCTTGTGCCCAAAAGAGACGTTTTATAGGTTACATGGGAATTGAATGCTGTACAGACTCACTTGATAGAGGAGTGGTTGACTTGTCATCTGACCCCTTTCAGACACCGCCAGTGCCTGAAAAGAGAAAGCAGAGAACAATCCGGCCCCCTTTCTATGTGGGACATTGTCACATGATCTGCACTGAGGTGAGGAGAGCGAGTTGCCTGCAGAGAGACCTCCTCCTGGGTGGTGTGCCCAGAGGAGGCAGACCGATGCCTAGAGGGGCGAACGGATGTGCGGACAAGCACCCGAAATGCTGGGAAGCATGCTTGCTAAGGAACCAGGAACACCCGGAAAGGAGCAATGTGGGTCTCGAGTTGAAGAGCAATGGTCGACTGAGGGACGGGGCAACCAAGATGATAGGAACCAAGAGAGATAAGCACTGGCTCCAACTGCTTTGCAGGAGGCCACATACACTGAGGTGCCGGCGATGCCTACCTTAAAGCTTCCCGTCTACCGGAGGAAAACCACAACAAAGTTCAAGATATGAGGGGGTTGCGGGAGACGCAGGCTAAGAATACCCCAAGGAGGAGATAGATTCATCCTGCTATCTTGTCCTGCATATGGTCAACCAGACCCTTCTGGAATTTACCTATTCTCATTTTCCTCCCAATACATCTGCCAGGCCCGGTATACACTGGTTTCGAATGTCCGAAACATACTCAAGGGTGGGCTGAGAGTGACCATATCCCAAGTTGGTGCAAGAGAAGGCAGAGCCAAAGGCGGGCCCACCAGAAAAATTACCTTAAGGCAGGGTGCACAAAACCAAACCCTAGGGTGGAATGTGAACAATCATACCCCAAAACGGTGTGCCCAAAAACAAAACACAGGTGGGGTAAGAACAACCAGACCACAAGAGGAGATAAGAGAAAGTCTAAGATGGCGTGAGAAATCTGAAACCCCAGAAAAGAGTATTGATCATTAGAGAGACCTGAACAAGATCCCTTGGTGGGGAGTGGAGGGAAAGTACCCAGTGTGGAATCACAAATCAGGAAACAACCCAGGCTGGTTTATAAACCAAAGAGCGAGAGTAACTGTTGATGAATATTAATGACGAAGAGATTAAACAAAGATTATATGATAACCAGAAGAGGGGGACAATGAGAAAATAGACTTATTGTACCAACTGAAACCCTACAAAAGGGGCCCTTTCCATCTGTGATCAGGAGACTTCATGGTGGGGTCAGTCACCAATCCTAGGTTTGGGGAAGAAACCTTGTGTTTTGCTAGAATATTTTTCCTTGGTTTAAAGTGGCAGGGACAGTACACAGGCTAGAACAGATTTCTGGACTATGGACTTAACTTTATTTGGAGGACAATGACAGCACATGGCCAGATGGCTAAGGAAAGAACCCAAAGCTGAGTCCAGCCTGCTTCGGTCCGAATGCGCCCCGTTCTTCCTGAAAGAAATTATTTGGTTGCCCAACATAGAATTGAAAGGGCGAGCGTGGCTGCTGGGGCTGGGATGGAGCATGTGGCGCAGGGCATGCCGGGCACTGGAAAACCCGACTGCGAGCTCCCCCCAGGTGCCGTTAATGGCGCTGAAGGGAGTAGATGAACAATTGCATAAGACGATCAGGAAGCACTGGGAAACTGTGGGCATAGCTACAGTGGGAGACCTATGGCAAGAGGGAAGGGTCATAGAATTTGTTGAACTAATAGAGTGAACCTGAGTACACCCTGGTCAATACATTACTTATGCCAAGGTGGTTCGGCTGGTGCGAGAAACGTCGCCTGCGTTGGTGCTGGAAGACCAACCTGATGTGTCTGTTGAAACAATATACGATATATCGGAGGGAGGACATGAGGTCTTCCGTATCTACGAACTCCTGATGTCCAGGGTGGGGAAGGAGGTAGTACAATTGAGGAGGGGCTGGGAGGAGGAAGTAGGGATACCCATGCAGGACGGGATGTGGGAGAGAGCCCAAACATATCACAAAAAAGTGTCCAGGAACGCGAGGTTGCAGCAGATCCAATTATATGTAACCCACAGAGCATACATGACCCCCCAAAGAGTTGCAAGATTCCAAAACTCAGGAACACAAGCTTGCCCTAAATGCAGGGAAGAGAATGCTGGGATAGTGCACATGTTCTGGGCATGCCCGGAGATTGGGAAATTTTGGGGTGAAATTAACCTAAGATTAGCCGAGAAAGGAATCCGGCTGGACGTGGAATCAGTGTGGGCATGTATGATGGGGAGCTTTACGAGACCTCGCAATCTGAAGCATGTAAGCAAACTTAAGGACCTGGCCTACATACTGGCCAAGCGTAGAATCGCCATGGGGTGGAAGGCGAGCCATAGACCCAGATTAGAAGTGTGGTGGCGGGACCTATTGAAATGGGCAGAGGCGGAAACAGCCGTATGGCATGAAGCGACCAATGGGGGGTGGGGGAGCGGAAACTCTAATGGCATGGAGACTCCTGATAGATACGCTACAAGGGTCCACCCATGATGGGCCAGAGGAACAGAATTCCCCTAGCAATACAGAAGACAAGGAATCTCTGGAAGACACAACGGCAGTGGAAGTGGTAGAGTAGGCTCGAGTTCAGGGGAGGGGAGCGGGAGGACAGGAAAAAACCAAGTGAATGTGTTATAATATGTTGGAGAGTTGTTATTTGGTTTCCTGTTCTTTGCGTTAGATAAACAAAAAAACAAAAAACAAAATAATAATACTTTATTTGGAGGACATCCTGACGAGCACCCTTTTCTTTAGGGTAGCGCTCAGCAAATTAGGGATAGAGTAGGGTTTTGTGGTACTTAAAGAACCCTTAAAGCAAACTGACAGCGTCCATCTCCTGATTCTGACTCACCACAGATGGCTAGGGCCAATATGTGTGGGACAACACGTACAGGGGCTTGAGCTTCTTAATAGGTCAGTATAGGGTCTTCCTTAAGGTTCTGTAGTTCTTATTGCTCGTCGGGCAGCAGCTAGTAATATTGTGGTGTGTATATGCTCAGAATTCTGCCAAAAAACAGAAGAAATGCCTCCAAAAGAACACTTGCCTTCAGCAATTCCAAATAAGATCCCAGCATATTGCGAGAACATCAAGGCTCCAAGTTCAACTGAGGCAACATGTCATTCATGGCAGCGACTTGAAAACCTTTTCATCAACATTTCGCCATCGCAGGTTTGCATTTTTGCATGGAAACACACCCTTCCTATATAGCTTGTAGGTTAGTTCTAACCATAAAAGTGCTTATACTCCCATTTAACAAAAAATGGGAATCATCCCATTTTTATTGAGTTTTGCTAAAAAAAAATGTAAAAAATGCAGGCAGAATGGCACAGCAGGTCAATGGGCCAGGGAAAAGACAGCAATACATTGCACTGCAGAAGCAATAGGACTACTGAAGTTAGTGTCAGGACACCATGCCATTGTACAGGTGAGATGTAAAGCACGCAGAAAAATCACCCTCTAATATGAGCTGTGACAAGGTCCCTTTCCTGGTTCTGGGAGGCACAGGGGGCGGTGTGCCTCTCCAAACCAGTGTATATCGGGCCTGGCAGAGGTATTGGGAGGATAATGAGAAAAGGTAGAATCCAGAAGGGCCTGGTTGACCCTAGGCAGGACAAGCCAGCAGGATGAATGACAAGACGAGGACAGGAAGGTTGCCGTCAGTTCAGGGATGCAAAATGGAATAGGTCCAGGGTACACAGTCTGGCCCAGGAATCCCCTTCTATCTTTATCGGACAACCATCACGATAGACCCACCTGCTTGCAGAACTTTGCGCTTTGTGCTTGAGGCGTTCATGAGATACGGGACCTTGGAAAGCCAGCAATTAGTCTAGACAAATCAGAAAGGTTCCCAACACCCGTAAGTCACTAATGCCAGAGGATACGAGGTGAGGAAACCTCTCAAGGACTGTAGAGATTCGGACACTGGCCCAAAGGGGGCCTGAAAGTGCAATTACCCACCCAGCAAGAGAGAGATTTCTTAGGAGAAGAAAATCCTAGTTATTATTTCTTGTGGGGAGAGCTCAGTTTTGCCTTTTACTACATTTACACTACTTAGTTCATGAATAGTCCTCAAATAAACACATTGAGTGACTGGCAATGCTTGGTCTTGGAATGTTTCTGGATCCCTTGTGTCCTATGTGACAGGGTAATCTAAATAAATCCTTCAAGCTATCTGCTGCCCAGATACCTTCAACACAAGATCGAGTGACTCTACACTCTCTGATCACTCCATAGTTAGTTGCCCATGACAACCTACCCATGAATGACTGAAGGTACTTCCCTGACCTCCTATGCTTCTCTTCAACCCTTACAGGCCTTTTTTTTTGCCCTCTCCCCACTTCAACCATCTTCAGTCGAATAAGCCTGACTTGACTAAATCTGCTCTGGCCTCTCTCTTTGACTGCCACTCTCCTGCTGTGGGAAAGAGACAATGTTGCCCCCGACCAGGAATCTCCTCCCTGCCAAATGCATCAATTTTCCATATTCGCCAAGGTCAGGGGCCGGCTCAGCAGTGACTGCAGCATCTGAAGACTTGATTCTCTATCTCCAGCTCCTTTTGGTAGGAGTGCCTCCCTCTGCCCCCACCTTGCTGATGTGCTAGGAGACACCTCTTCCATTTAGGGAGTTTGTTCCACATTATACGTCTAAATTTGCCGGACTAAGACCTCCTCTATTAAGGAGGTTACCTTTAATTCTAGTTGTCAATGAGTATGTTATTTTGCTTTAAAACTTAGGGAAGCTTGCTCAGCTGTTTCTTGGGTTTCTACCAGCTGTGCCTGCAGTCATTTTCGTTGTTTCCCTTGTACATCCTCACCTGCTTTCCCGCTGTGGGGTGCAACCTAAACTTCCTTACCTTAGTCTGCTGAAGAGTCAATGTACGCTTCGGGTGATATAATTGTGCAATTGCTGTTGCCAGATCCTCTACAATGCCCATACCTCCAAGCTTACTCTGTAGGTAAAACTTGGGTCCGTGTGTTTCCTGTACATAATTTCAATGAATCATGCTTCCCCTCCATGCTCACGTTATTCTAACTCAAACATCTCCCACTTTGGTGGAAGAACTCCTAGATGTTCTGCTTTTGTCCTACAAGATGGTTAACCCTCCCACAGACCGCTAGGTTCTGTCTACCTTATTCTCTGAGATAATCATTGGAGATACGTTCACTATCAAGGGTGCTTCTAGGATCCTAGAGAAGAACCTAACAGAACAGAATAGTCAGCAATTACTTTCTGGCACTGATCCACTTTTCCACTAAGCAATTCAAAATTTTCATTCCCCCGTTCAATGGCAGGATGAGTCTCCAGATTATACTTGCAGGTGTCGGTCCTCAGAAAAGAAATGTTATCATTCAGTACTCGGAATTGTGAGTTTGCTGTAGTTGTGTGACTGAACACATTTGTTCTATAGATGAGGCAGAAGTAATACCTGGTAAGTAAGGAAAGCCGATTTGTAAATTGTGACAGGTTATGACAACGCAGCAGAGAAGATCTGCATGCCAACCACAAAAGGATGGAGTGTCCAAGGAGTTTATCTTGGTAGGCATCAAGGCCTTAATTGGTGCTCCGTCCGAATTCAGCCTCTAGGTCTGTGGGTCTGGTGGGGTTATCCAAGAGTAGGTCTTTTCTTGAGGATACATAACCGCACAGCAATATTTCAATGGTTTGAGCTGAGAGGGCAGTAATTCTCACGGCTTCTCTCTGATCAGGTAAAATCATACCAAACTGGATGGTTGCAGATTTTAACTCAAAACCTGGGGAAGGCGGTTACCGGTATATGGGAAAATATAACATACAAACAAAACCCTTTCCACCAAATGCAACAGCTGGCCATAAAATATTAGAACAATTTTTTAATTATATCTCTCGTTTTCCCTCACTCTCCACTCTGTACTCGTGCTTCACCTGCATCTCCATTAAGCTGTTCCCCCATGCACGTTCATCCCCCCAGGCCTACCTCCCTTTCGACTTATGGTTCACTTCTCTCATCCTCTCCTCTTCCGGGAACCCTCCTCCTCGCTTCTACTGATGTTCTTCCTCACCTCCACTCCCG
Source organism: Ambystoma mexicanum (assembly GCF_040938575.1). Lineage (NCBI taxonomy): Eukaryota > Metazoa > Chordata > Amphibia > Caudata > Ambystomatidae > Ambystoma > Ambystoma mexicanum. Next base: position 538,457,124 of record NC_090924.1, on the reverse strand, counting down.
TCCTGGCATCCTCGTCCTCCACTCTAAGTGCCTTTCCCCAGCCTCCTGGACTTACTCCTGTCTACAACCGTTACCAAACACTCTCCCGCTCCATCTCCAAACACGCACAACCTCGAATCTGCCCTTGCCCCTTCTACATGCAGATTGTGGCAGTGATTGCAGCTTTAATTCCTGCGCTACCTTCACTTGTGTAAACGTTGCTATGAGCCATCTGGATTGGTCAGCTCGGATTGGAACCAACGCATTCTCTCCGGTACCTAACTGCATGGAGTTCCGCGCTGAAGGAACTAAAGTTTAATGACAGCATCCGCCCTTTGGCTTTGAGGATGGCTGTCAGAAAGAGGAGTCTTTCTCCTCCACTCCGGCAAGGCCCGAGAAACTCTACCCAGCCACAGCAAGCACCCGCGCCAGGTAACAGAGTGGGAAACTGCACTTGCTCACGCTTTGAGTGTCGGTGTTCCAACGTAGGAGCTAGTACTAAAGTCTGTCTGTCTGTCTGTGTCTGAGTGATTTAACAGGGTCACAAGTCTTCAGAGTCATTACTTGTCAGGGGGTAACCTGCATGGTATGACCTAGGCTTATCCCTTGTTCCATTATAGAGCGTCCACTACAGAGTGCTTGCATGTTGTGAGCCCCTGCGTCCCGATCACAGAATGGCAGGGTAGCCAGGATATTTTCCTCATGCTGCTCCAGAGCCTAGTACCACTCAGCAGTGGCAACTAGCCCCCTTGGCTACCCACACATAGGATTAGGCGGGAACTTCTTCACAGCACACGCGCAAGAAGACAATCTGCTAAAATCTATGTACAATTTAGAAATAGAGCGATAACATGTGGTACACATTTGGTTTATGATTAAAGGCCATGTTCTTTATGTAGCATCTCCATGATAACACGTTAACTGTGCTGTGTTCTAAGGCTTTAAAGTTTGTGAAGTGACACATCAGGAATGTCAATGATAAACAACCTATAGCTCTCCACGACATTCCTATTAATGTTTGATATGTATGCATTGATGCATTAATGATTGAAATGAATTTATATGCAATTGTATAATTTATTACATGTGAAAAGTCATTTTTGACTGTACCACATTATAAATAAAAAGATAAAAATAACAATTCCTGCCATTTGGCTTGATTGCTTTCAGCTTGGCGAATTTGATAGCTGTTATGCCTACAAAAGCAAGGGTGGCTTTGACGAAGACACAGCATTTAGCAAAATCAAATACATTGATGCTAACAAAGAGATCCATGGTTAATAGACCACACGTGTGTGTTCTAGGCAAAGCAAAGGACATCAAAGAGTTAACTCCATTCACATTTGTTGTGCTGCTTTGTTCCGACATCATTACGAAGCCCACTCACCAGTGCAATGGCAGGCCATCCGGGGGCATCAAAGGTGTCACAAGAAAGCGCCACCCAAAACAGAAAAGCAAGAGTTGTGCCACGGTGCTGCCATTTATGCTGGCAAGATCCTCTTGACAAAAGCATAACAGGTTCACTAAATGACTGGTAGGCCACAAGGAAAATGGCCAGTGTTTAAAATAGCACTCGAAATGCGAAGGGGATACTTGTCAGCAATGTGGGGTGTTTGAAGAAAGGACAGTGCAGTTTTCTTAAATTTCCTAATCTTCATGAATGCGTAATTAGTGCGCCTAATAGTAAGAGATGAGAAACTACAGGCGTGATTCAAAAAGCACAACGTGATGCACACACAGCGAGAATTGCACTGAGTCACCATCCAGCACAACACTGAGATCCCCTCAGTCATAAGGGGGACCTCAGTGCGGTACCAGCGCGACTCATGCACACACTTATCACTCCCAGCAAGTAAACAGGTGGAGGGTTAGGCACCTGGTGACATAAACAGGCCCCCTTCCTCCACTTGATTGCTGGGCGCACATTTCAAGTGACTGACCTAAAAGTTCTCATGACCTGAAATGCTGGTTTTGCAATGCGCCCCCTCCTTTGTGAGGTGCTGAGCCTTTCAACTGGTAAAATTAAGCTGTAGACCAGTGGTAACTGGGGGTGGGAAAACTCTTTCAAATGGGATTAAGATGACTGTTTTAAATTTTAAAAAAAGGGATTAAGGCGACTGCTTTTAATCGAAAATATAAACAGTAGATAATCTGTTTAGAATTTCAAAATGCCTGCCCCCACCACCCGCATATCCTTTAGGTCTCTTGGGGGGGCGGAATCCATTGGTGGACGGGTCCAGAAACACTATTTTTAAACAGGGGTGGCCGGGGGGGGGGGGTTGCGGTGAGGGGGGCAGTATGAAAAAGTGTGAATACCACTGCTGTATACTAAGATGGAGAGGCAGCAAAACACAGGACAGATCCCGCACCCGTGTGTGAATATAAAAGAAAAAAATGCAAAGACAATAGTACTGTCTTCATACAGGTAGAGGGCAAGATTGTTTTGTAAAGCTTGAACAAAACAAAACAGGTTTATCGTCCACAGTTTCAAAGCCAGGCTTGTGGGTTTTGTCAATGCTTGCCGTTGCATATGTACTACTGAAAAGAATCCCACACGATTTCACTGTATAACGCCAGATTGTGAAGCTCCCCGTTCGCACTGTGTCCTGATTGGGTTTTAATATCTCACAAGCGTCTATCGTGCATGTTTCAGAAATACGACAGGTCTCCTGAACCCATGTTGTTTGGATTGGACACTGCTGCTTTCTCCCCAACATGACATTTCACAAGCTGCTTCAACAAAAGCGATGCACAAACAGCACCCTGTACCGGCAGCAGCACACTTGTAAAAACTTCACTGAAACAATGACACTGACTCTCTTGCAAAAACACTCCTCTGTACACCAAAATGCCCTCCTACAACACAATGCAGAGATTCATTCACTATAATGTATGGTTACATTACATGTTGTAGTTCAAGGTAAAATGCACACGAAGTGGGGTTAGGTGGCTAGCAGTTTGCAGGCTGCTGGTGTGGTGTGACTAGACATCTTTGACCCTCGGCCGAGAACACCTCCACTTATCATCTGTAATTGGAAACCTTAATAGCCAGCCCGACTGCGGAGCGGGTGGCTGAGTCTTAGGTCATTGGCTTGAAGACTCAAAGGCAAGTGCAGTTTGCAGGAGGGCAGACTCCCGAGTGGATTGAGCTTTTGGTGTGCCTTTTTTTTTTGCTAATACTTTTCCTCATTGGATCACTGCCTCGAGCGCTCATGTGCTTGGTGCCTTAAGAAAACTGTTGGCGTCGTAACCCTCCCCCCCTCCATTCAGGAAACCAACACTCCTACTTTGCAGGAGTTCGCAGGGAGAGCGGAGCCATGGGATCGGGATGGTGGAGCGGGCTAAGACGCTTCTCATTCCCAGTGCGTGCACGCACCTCCAGGTAAGGCGGGGGGGAGCTGGGCTGGAATTGACTTTGGAGGCTGGAGCACCTAGCTCATGCTGGGGGGTGTGTGCTCCACCATCCCCCGAAAGGGAAAATCGAGCTGGGCTGGATATGGAAGATGCTGCCCGCCCCGAATCTAGTTGGATGCTAATATGATCACGCTGAATTGAGGGAATGTGATGAGGCTATTCAACTGTGTCATCCCAGATCGGAAATTCCCCCCAAATGACATTAAGATCGTCGAATTTGTAGAAGAAAGAAAGACTGACTGACTGACTGGGTCATCATACATCTATTCTCCCAAGCGAAAAAGGATCTTATCTCGACTTTGAAGGAGAAGTTCCTGGGGCTGGGTTATGATGTCTCGGACTTTCACGACCAATTGAATATCAAGTGGAGTGAAGCTCTGTCCAGAGAGATGGATCAAAAATCTTATGCAGTTGGAGAGGGCGATTAAAAAGTCGAGGAAGGCATAAAGCTACAGTCAAATCCTAGGAGGGAGGAAGCTTCTACCTTCAGTAAAGAGGATCTCCAGGCCTTGAAATTCATGGTTACTAATCAAATCCAACCTTTGGCTATCCCGAAAAACTTGTCCTCGTCTGTGGCATCTGGGGATCAATCTTGGGCCTGGCTGGCTGGAGTTTTGGTATCCCAAGATGGAAGCTAGACTCAAGTGGCAGAGTATGCTTCTTATTTGATAATTGGATGTTGGAATACCAGAAGATTTTCTGCTCTTTTTTGCGAAAATGTACCTGACTTGGAAAAGTTTGACATTCTCTTCTTCCAGGAGACGTGGCTGAGGAGCCTACCGCAATGTGATGGATATTTGGCTTTACTAAATCCTGCTTCAAAGGGTGTATTGGGTCGTCCATACGCTGGCCTCTTGTTCCCAATGGACTGGGTTGGTCGATGATTGAAACAAAATGCCCCAACTCATATGTTCAGATATCATATCTAAAACTCGAGAAGGACCCTTTGGACATCTCCCTGATTGTGATCAATGTATATTGGTGGGTGAATATGAGGAGGGATATACATTTCTTGAAATCTATCACCAGTGTGAAAGATGATGCGATGTGTAGATTGAAAGGGGTGAAGATAGTGATTTGTGGTGATTTAAATATTAAGCTCCTGGATTCTGAGGGACTAGTGTTAAAAAGGAACAAATGGAATGAAAGAGAATTGGCATGGATGTCGAATATGCAAGCTAGAGCTATGAGTATGCTAAATGGTCAAATGCAAGGGGACTGTCCGAGCTGTCCCACTTGGCGCTCCGGTGATACAACCTCCTGTATTGACTATAGCTTTATCACAGAGAATGCCAGGGAGTGGCTTGTGAGCTTTTCTGTCTGGCCTCAATAGTTTAGTGATCATGATCTCCTAGCGATGTACTTGAGGACATGGTATGAGCAGGAATGTAGGGTGAAAATGGCTGAAGTGCACCAGGCTGCTTGCGGGATTCAACTGACTAAAAGGGGAGTCCATAAGGAAACTCAATTTGGCTTACAAAGTGCAGATTGCTGATGATCCCTTGAACATCGATTACACTGGCTTGTTAAAAGAATTCTCCCTGAAACCGGTCCCTGGTACTAAAGGCGCGGGGATCCAAAATCATGCCTATGATCCGGGACTTGTTGAAAAGAGAAAGATAATGAGAAAACTAGTGAAAGGTATCCAAGGTGATGCAAAGAATAATAAAACGGAAAGAATCAAGAAAGTCCGCCAGGCCTATAGAAATTGGAGAAAAAGGCTCCCAGGTGCTGCGTGCACAAAACAACGCCGAACAAATCCTTCGGGCGGTGTGCTCTAAAAACTGTAAAAGCACCTGGGAGCTTATAAACAATGGTGGAACCTTTAGACAAGCCAATACCATCTCCATGGTTGCAGACAGGGATTGGATCAATCATTATACCACCTTATTTGCCGTAAATAATATCGCTGGGAAAAGGTCGTGGCGATATTATATGGGTGACCATATATATGGGGACAGGGGCAAAAAAAGAAAAACAAAAAAAAAAATCAAAAAAAGAAATTAAAAAAGTTTGGGGGTTGCGGGGGTGTCCCCCGCATGTTCCATGCAATAATGTCGCCACAAAAAACGGCCATTTTTCTGCGATATTTTTGCATGTCGAGATTTTTGTGGCGACATTATTACATGGAACCCTTATTTGCAGATCCTGGGTGGGTCAGTGGTGTGGAAAAAAGAAATAAAGGGCCAAGATGGAACTTTCTATTTGATGAACATGATGCTCTTACAATGATCAGCAACCTGAGCTAATCTCATGCTGCTGGGCCCGATGGGCTTTCTAATCAGGAGCTAAAAAAGAATATTGCCCCCTGGGGAAAAATGTTGGTGATCTTGTTTGAGCAGATTATGATGAATAGGTGGATACCACCCTCGTGGAAGGAGGCATATATTGTGCCTATCTTTAAAAAGGGCGATAAGGCGGACCCTAAAAACTACCACCCTATCGCTCTTTTGGACTCGATCTGCAAGCTGTATGCAACGGGCCTCCTGAGGGACCTGCGCAATTGGGCTGCGACTAGTGGAATCTTGGACCCCCGACAGTGAGGATTTGTTAAGGGGGTGGGTACTGCCCTTAACCTCTTTATTATAAATCTGCTTAAGGAAAAGGCTCTTGTTGATGGTAGTACTGTGTTTATGGCCTTCATGGACCTCGAACAAGCTTTTGATGGTGTCATCCGGGAACATCTTTGGGCAAAACTGCGGAACTGGGGCTGCCCGGGGGAGCTCATTGAGGCTATTGAAGCACTATACATGGGATTGTATACAAGCACTTGATTAGGATTAGACTTTGTGCGAATGGAATGCTATCTCACAGAATCTATACCTATCGAGGTCTGAAGCAGGGTTGCACTCTTACACCGGTGCTATTCTGTTTATATATTGCGGATCTGGCCCTATCTCAAGTTGTGATTCAAGCCTTTCCGCTCAAAATCAATGAGGTGGAGGTCCCTTGGATCCTCTTCGCTGACGATCTCGTCTTTTTAGACTGAACACAAATAGGACTGCAGCGTCGACTAGAAGCCTTTGAGAACTATGTGAGTGCTAATGGCATGAGCATCAATATTAGAAAGTGTAAAATTCTCCCCATGAAGCGGGCAGGAAAAACAAAGAAGGAGAAATGTACCTGGAGGGTGAAGGGTATACCTCTAGAGATTGTAGATACAATGGTCTATTTGGGGGTTACGATCAATAGGAACAGCAATGAAGCCGCCCAATTGGACTTTTTGTGGACTAGACTTGTTCCCTTGTTTAACCAGGGGAAAGTCTTGCACTATAGGTTTGGCAAATTTACGATGGTCCCTATTCTATCCTTCTACAAACAGAAGTTAGCCCAAATCTTAACATATGGAGCAGAGGCATCTCTCTGCTTAACCTGGCAGTGGTGGGAGAGGTTTGAAGACCAATTTTGGCGAGCTGTCCTGAAACTCCCAAATAGCCTATCGTTCTATATTATTAGACTGGAACTTAGGCTGCAATCCTTGGAATCTTTGGTGGCCTGGAAGTCCATCTGTCTATACAGGAAATGTGTTATGCAAGAAGCAATAAAGCCTCTTGAAATACTGACCTTGGATAAAAGTCTGTTAGAGTCATTGTTAGAGGCATGGAAACTTAAAATAGAAGCCTTCCTTCGGGAAAAGGAGATCCAGATTGAATGGCTGCTGCACAATCCAGTATCAGTTAAAAGGAAATTGATGAGGCAGGACTGGATATCTACAATTGATGATTGTGCAACTTTAAAATTGGGGTTGTCTTTAGCTTTGGAGCAGGGGAGGATGAACATCTTGCCAAAATTTCTCTTAAAGTTTCCATCACCTATATATAGAGATGATCTTCTTAGATGCAGGCTCCATATTCCACACACTAGGGAGGTCATGTTTAGGAGGAAGACTGTGGGGGTTGAAAATGCTACTTGTCGCTACTGTATGGACAGTTTGATAGTTGAAACTCCGGAGCATCTGATAACGATCTGTGAAGGGCTATCGAAAACCAGAAATTTCTTTTTGGGCAAGTTTAAATCTATGGGAGCTACTCTCTCCAAGCGGGATTGGTGGAATTGGTTAATAATTGGAGATCAAACTAAGTTAGTGTTGGCTGCTATGAAAATTCTAGAAGCTATATTACCCAAGCAGTCGGACGGAATGAGTGTTTAAACATGGATTGGGAATGCCTGTGAGTAGGGAGATGGATTGGTCCAATGGCCCGCCCGCGCCTCTATGTCCCCTAATGTTGACTTAAAGAGATTGGTTTTGTTTTAGGTTAATGTTAAAGGTTGCGTATTCACAATGATTTTGATAGACAGTAAATGGAGGTAAAGAAAGTCTTATGTTTAAATTTGTTTAATACTGTTTTCTTGATTTGTTTATTTTGCTCTCATCCAATTATCTTTGTTTTGTATGTTATGTAACCAATAAAACATTTTAATAAAAATAAAAAGAATGCACACGATAGAAACAGTTTCATTGAACTGACAAACACAGGTAAACAATTACAGTGTCAGGGGTGTCCTACCATTCCAAGATGGCGCCAGGAAAATACTGCTTTAGTCAAGATGCAATGTCCCAACGAAAGGCCCTATCTGCATCACAGAGCATCTGGTTGTTATGGAACGGGAATATCATTTTTATAGTCCATAACCAGAATAGCAGTGGAGCCATAGACAAAAATGAGGCAAATTCTAACATTAAGTAACACAAAATCAATGTACTAAACAGTATAAATATCAAGTGAATCATATGTAAAAGCAATATAAAAATAGAGGGAAAAAACATGATTGTACATGCAATCAAAAGAAGCTTTGATGCCTACCTCGAACAACTCTCTCACACACTTACACAGTTGCAATACTTTCTCAAAATGGCCTCTGCTGTAAGAGAGCTTTCAGCAGCTAATTGACACCAGGACATAGTGCTTCAAGAGCTCTGGAAAAGATCTAAAGCTCTCTATAGCCAGATCTATGAAGTCACGCTTCACTTTGTATGTACTAGTGGAACCACCAGCAATCTGAGTGAATGGTGCAGTTTTATTTTCACCACACATCAACTGTCTGAAAGCAAGTAAAATGAAATTCTAGCAGGACCAAGATTTGAAAGCAGAAAATTAGCCTCCTGAGCACCTAAACATAAATTATGGGTGGTACAAACCGCACCTTTGAATAGAGGCAATATATAATATAACGCAAAGTAGAAAAACAAATTCACTTGGACAAATGTTAAAACTACGATTTTCAAGACCTGGAGACAATGACAATACTACGAAGATCCCTTCCCAGTAACTCCAGAAAGTAGTAAGATTGTTATTTCAATATCTCATTAATTGAAGAACAGGGGCTATTCCAGACACTGCAAGGATGCAGTCAAAACACATACCTTGAAGACACAACCTAAAATGAGCCAACAAAATGATTAATGTTGCAAGAACAATACAAATATTGAACAAACTGAAAAGCATTTGGTGAGCATTAGGGTGTTAATTAATGGGGGCAGGGACCAATGAATGGACAGAGAGGAAGGGATGCATGAAACTAGTGTATGTGTGGGAGGGGCGTGGTGGGGTCGGTGAAAGCTGAAAGAGTCGGGGAGCAATGGAAAGGGTAAAATTAGGTATAGAACTAAAAAAATAAAAGCTGGTGGGCAGGCAGCGGACATCAACAAAAGAAGGAGAACAAAAGAGAACTTAAGTGATAAGAAATAAGTGACAGAGCCTACATTTGACAGGTTAGTTGAAATCTTATTCTCTCCAGTACTGCTTGAGTGGGACCAGGAGAAAGAATCCCAATCCCATCAGCAGCAACAATAGCGACTCAATCCACAGACCCAGCCCAGGAAAACTCGCCTCAAGGTCTCCTCAGCTTAAGTCACAAGCACTCACCTGTCTGCTGGAGAGAAAATGATTTTTGTTGCGCCCGCTGTCCAGTAGGCCCCCACATCTGCCCAGGGCGGCGAGATCTTTCATAATCGAGTTGAGCGCTTCATCTGTAACAGGAGAGACATGAAAGACCGGTGACTTAAGGTACTGGGAGCAGGTTACAGCAAGGCACTCCACATACCAGCAGCAGGTTTAGTATTTACAGCCGGGGCATTCCACTGCCTCATTTCCCACCCCAAGAGGTGCTGGGCATCCTCCATGAGCAGTTTAATACACAACACAGGAATTCTCTCCCTGGCCGTCTTCATCAAATTCCTGCCTAAATTCTGGAAACATCCTCATTCCGCCATGTCGAATAGTTACGCATTATCTTGCCCTCTCCTAAATTCTGTATCTTCCTTTTCACAGAGCCCTGCAGCCTCTTTGAGGTGCGCAAATCAAACCACATGTAAGGTTGTAGAGTGTGGGAGGCTGGGTGGTGGGGTACACTGCCGCAGGGGCGAGGTTCAGTGCTGGGTCTAAACGTTTTCTGACGTTTGTTCACAGATAACATGGGGCCGTTGAAGGCCTTTTTGGCTTACTGCACAAAACCCCAGACTCATTTAAAAGTGGAAAAGGTTGCTTTAATGTGACAGGCCAAAGCTTACAATTAAACGCTTACCTGGCTCCATGGCCTTACAAACTAAAGACATATTTCAAACAACCAATTAAATAATTAAACATTCTCATTTTTTACCCAACAATTAAATAATTAAATGAAACCATTTCCTCCCCAACTATCCCTTGGACCCTACCGTCTCCTTACCCCTTTTCCAGGCGTCCCGCTTTCTCCCCGGGCCATGCCCCTCCAGGCTCAATACCTGTTCCCCCGTGGGGGCCCGATTGTGCAAACAGCACCACCCCATCCTTTCCCGTGTCATTCCCCCATTGTGCTTCCCTCCCCCCACATCAAAAGGGGCCATGCCCCCGACACCAGAAAAAACCCTCCCCCGAGGTGTTCTTTCTGCCCCACCCCGTCCCACCAATTTTCCTACCTCCAACTCCTCAACCAATCTCCCAACCAAGAGCTCAAGTCTGCCAGATGATTGTTCCCCAAAAACCAGAACGTTTACCCATCCTCTCTACATCTCATCAATCCTTCCTAAACCATCTCCTTAGGGTCCAAAACATGTACTGCAACCGATGTACAAAATTCTACCATCTCTCTGTTTATCCCCTTCGTTGCCCGCTCTATCGGACCCTCATTTCTCGCTCCCCTCCTACTCTCTGTGGTAAACACAGTCCCCACTACAGTTGCTTGAGGCCACACTTGTTGGACCCATAACAAAAAACCCTTTTTATTTTCCTAAGAAGAGCCACACCCGTATCCCTTACCAGATAATTTTCCCCACCAAGACTAATCCCCCCCATCTGGAGGCCCAAAGCTTTCCCTCAACCCAGCCAACATAGGAAGCAACTAATCCCAGCCCAGCCCCCCAAACCCGGATCATCTTACCACATCTTTATAGTTGCACACCAGTTGCCTGCCAACAACCCTTTTCTCAGCTTCTTTCCCCGCCCACTTAACCCTAGAATGTCCCAAAAACCAGATTTTTGACATCTGACCGGACCGCCTAGCATCATCTGAAAAATAAATTACAAAATCACTTACAAATCAACAACATCCTCATAAATGCAACACTCCTGCTACCTACTGAAAACGTTCTATAAAGACATTCTGTTTGCCCCGGTCCCTGACATACCCTTTGTATCTCCCTTACTCCCCGCGTCCCAACCTTTTCACCTACTCCTCTTAATAACCCAGCCTGCTACCTTCAGATGCTGCACCCCTCCTAAATGAATGAGTTCCAACCTCCTAACCTTTCCCACACCACTAGTAACACCTCCTCAGTACCCTATCCTTTCTGGCCATCTCCTTAACCCTCTCCGGAAACACCCCAGGTCCTCTCCTACCTGTCCCCCTATATTTTGCCCTTTCACCTAACCCTTAAACAATACACCTAAACCCACTTAGCCCCCCTTTTTCCTCTAAACTATTATCCTCCTGCTCACCTTTGCCCCCCCACCTTCCATCACCTTATTAATTTGGCCCTGCGTTGCCCCCCCCTGCACAGGGGGCCCACGTGCACCCCCGTCCATTGAGGCCCTTTACTTTATTACTCATCTCGCCACTGCAACAGGGGCTAAACCTGCACCACCGTCCATGTAGTCCCTTCCATATAACTAATCTTCAAGCTCCTTGCGTCCATTACCACCTGTTTCCCACCTGCACCAGGGGCCCTTGTGCACCCCCGTTCATACAGGCCCCTTTTCTGCCTTACTCCTCTCCACCGCTGCACCAGGGGCCAAACCTGCGCCCCCGTCCATGCAGTCTATTCCACATAAATTCCTCTTCCAGCACCTTGCTTCGTTGCTCCACTTTTTTCCCCCAGCTGCACCAGGGGCCCTAGTGCACCCCCGTCCATGCAGACCCATCTCATCACTTCCCCTTGCTGCACCAGAGGCGCTCCCGCACCTCTGTCCATGCAGCCTGAAGCTTACTGACCTTGTCGTGCGGCAGGCGTGAGGGCTTTGCCACCTCCAAACGACGGCCACCACCACTTAACAATTTCCACAGTTACATCCTCCCTGCGGCCCTCCCCTACCTACGCGTCTTCCTCCTCACCCTTCTCCTACCCCCTTTAAGTCACCCCCAAAAACCTTTCATCAAACCTTGTGCCCCCCCCTCCTTTTACGATAAACTGAGCCCGACCTACCAGCACACCACAATTTACCTGGCATGCGGTCCTTCCCTCCCACCTCCTTGCCCCGCTCCTCGCCCTGACCCACTGTCCCGTGCCTGAAAACAATCTGTAACCCGATGCCGACCTGCACACCTGCTGCACTCGTGTTTAAATTTGCACATCCACCTTGTGCAGCCTTCTTTATTGAACGCCCAACATGCTGTCGAGGGCTGTCCTCTGCCTCCTCCACCTCCCCCCTCTTGGGCAGGGCGACCAAGAAAGGGCCGGTAAGGCACAGGCAGCCCACTTGCTGTGTGCAATGTTGTGGCAGGCCTCGTTGGAGCCATCCATTGCAGCCAAAGATCCATGTCTATCTCCCCCCAGACCGCCTGACTGTCCTCCGCCATTCTCGCTCTGAATTCCTTATCATAGCGTACCCAGGCAAAACCCCCAAAACTCGTGAAAGCCTTCCTAATTACGTCCATATATTTAAGCAGGGCCACGCAACGCTCTGGGAATTTTTCACAATATACACTGGCATAAATGATAAATGCCGACGTCCAATTCTCAATAGTCACAGGGACCCTTGGGCGCGAAGCCAGTTCCCTCTTCTTCTTTAGACCCCTCCTTTGCTCTCACTTCCCTATGGAGCAACTTAAAAACATCTACAAATTCCCCGCCTGAATCTTCTCCCTGGTCGCTGCCATCAAGTGCGCTCCCAATGGTTTTGTTATACCCATGTAAGGCAGTTTTTTCTCCTTGCCTTTCGCTTCAACCTCCTTTTCCTTTTCAACTGGCACCTCGAGCACCAATGGCTCCACCATCAATCAACAAGTCCAACCGTCACCTGCCTCCCGAACCTTCGCTGGCCCTTAAATACCCTAGGGAGGCGCTCTGCCCCCCCACAGCCACTCGCTGGCCGTGTGCAGTGCCAAAAACCTCCAGGGGGGAAACGCTTTGCGTTCCCCCCGGTCCCCCCCTTAGGGTTGTTTGTTGTGTGCCAGCTCTACAAGCCCCATCACACGTGTGATTCCTTGGGTGTAATGCAGTCAAACCGTATAAAGTGTTCAGTGCAATCTCCAGTCTGAACAGTTCCACCAATATGCGACTACTTTACCTGATTAGATAATGATAAACTCATTCAAATTAGCAAAACTTTTTCAAGAATGATGCAGAAAAACAACAAATCCCTTGAGTATCTGCACTTTTTCACATATGGCTTTCAGCCTAAAAACTACAGCCACGTGTATTTTTAATTACCTAAGGACTATAATTTGTTAAAGTGGTTTGCTTTCAGTTATAAAATTATGTATTACTTATTTTAAACAAATAGTGTGACGCACCTATTGCTCAAAGTATGCTTCATGAATGTTCACCACATTTTCCAGGCTATTAAACCCTCATGAATGGCCTATTTCCCAAGGAGCAGTAGAGGCATGGATGAACAGTTTGTGTAAAACTCGAACCTGTAGAATTTTCCAAGGGCTCGACCATATGAAACTTGACAGGTGTTCTACAAGGTTCGATAGGAGGTGTTACTCTGTTTGACATTGGCTCGGTATAAAGACAGGCGAGTAGAAACTCGGGACAGTTGAAGGTTGGCACAAGAAGAGGCATTATTAGGGAAGGGGACAGTAGCTTGGATAGTGAAGGTTAGAGTAGAATAACAAATTACAATAGAGCCTAGGTAGAGTTTGAGAATTAGGTGGCAATATTTCTGGAGGAGAGGGGTTTAGGGGCACAAGATGTCTGGGTGGATGGAGGGCAGGGGGTGAATTGCGGCCAGAAGAGCAGTGCCTTCAACATGCATTTTGAAGGTGTAGGAGAACGCCAAAGCACTCAGAAGCTTTTTGTGGGTTTGGAAAAAGGCCAAAAAAATGGGAACCCCATGTGCATTTTGTGGGTGTAAGAAAAGGACAGGGCACTAAGAACCCTACATGTATATTGTATTATGTAGGCAGCGGAGAAGGCAAAATCACAGAGAACCCCATATAATGATAATGATTTGTTATTTATATAGAGATTTCACCAATGTGCTGTGCATAGAGCATTTACAAACAATAACACCCAAGTGAAGTTGGTACTCATTTATCAACCTCGGAAGGATTAACCTTTTAACTGCCATGGGTTCCCCTCCTTCCCTCCCCCCTCGCCCCCCAGGCCTTTTTTGGTGATTTTGGTATTTTGGCATGCAATGCCTTCTAACCTTTTCTGTTTCATTAACCCCTTAAGTGCCAAGGACCCTAGGCAACAGGGAGGTAATCCCAAGGATGTGATACCTCGCCCATGGCACTTAAGGGTTTAAAGGCTGAGTTGGCCTTACCAGGATTTGAACCTGCGAAGTGGCAGATCATGTACAGATCCAGATCACAGCAGCGAGCATTCACCCAGCTGACCTACCTTACCGGCGCTGACCTGTGTTACCGGCAAGTGCACTTGGGAGATGTTTGAGAAGGCCAAAGTGCTGAGAACCCCACATGCATTTACCAGGCAGAGGTGAAGGCCAAAGAACCGAGAACCGCACAGCTGCTTGGTAGGCACAAGATCAGGCCAAAGCACAGAGAACCCCATGTGCCTTTGGTAGGAGTAGGAGAAGGACAAAGCACAGAGAACTCCATGTGCCTTTGGTAGGAGTAGGAGAAGGACAAAGCACAGAGAACCCCATGTGTCTTTGGTAGGAGTAGGAGAAGGACAAAGCACAGAGAACCCCATGTGCCTTTGGTAGGAGTAGGAGAAGGACAAAGCACAGAGAACCCCATGTGCCTTTGGTAGGAGTAGGAGAAGGACAAAGCACAGAGAACCCCATGTGCCTTTGGTAGGAGTAGGAGAAGGACAAAGCACAGAGAACCCCATGTGCCTTTGGTAGGAGTAGGAGAAGGACAAAGCACTGAGAAACGTGCATGCATTTTGTAGGCGAGGTGATGGCCAAATGTGGCAAGAAATGCTCAACCAGAGTCTCCCCTTCTCACCTGTCTTCCAAACCTCTGTATGGCCCTCCTCGGACTGTTCTTCCCTGCTGGCTGAGGAAGCAAAGTGGGCCTTTTAAAAGTCCTCAAATGGGTTTTAGAATGCTCAGGTCTTCCGATTGGCTGGTCCAACACCCCCCCCAAGTCTATCGTAGGCCTCAAAGCCCACCTTGAGAACTGTGACGTGGTTCAACACTTCAGAAATCCAGAAGGAATCTCATAGGTTGAGTCGAACTTGTCCAGAAAAGCAAGACTTCACCAAAGGGCATATTTTGGGAAGTTCAAACACCCCTAAAGGGTGGGCATCTATTTTCACCTTTGTACAGTAGGGTGATTTAACCCTGTGGAGTGCGATAAAATGGTTTTGAAGGAACTTACAGGTATGATGCCAACCAAACCATCTCTAGGTACTACCAGACAGGACGGTCCTGTTATTCTAAGAGTTCCAAATACTGGGGTTCAACCTGTTTCCAAGCACTCTCAATGTAAGTAGTTGATGTAAGAGACAAATAACTGATTTGCTTAGTAAATCAGAATTTGGTTCTGTTTGGAAATCCAGCATTATAACCCAGATAGTTTGGTCCCAAAGAGCACCGTTACCACTAAATAACACCTGCTCCACATTATGCTCAAGAGGCATTTGGTATACGAACTTAGCCGAGGACCTAATGTTTCAAAGCTTCCATATGTGATATAAGGACTCAATGCCTCCAAGCCAGAATCCCCCATCAAACAATTACGAAAGTGCCAATAAAAAGTAGAATTACTTACAAGAAAATGAATTCTTTATCAGGTGGCAAACACATTTTTACTGGTATGTTGACTGATAGAAAACCACCTTGCAAGGCCATGCAGTACTACCCCTACGGATCTGCAAGAACCCCAGGGCATCTAGTGTGAAGAAAGAGTGATGGACCAAATCAAATGGAGCAAATGGCCACCCCTTTTAGTTACTTCCTGTTTGGACAAACAGGATTATACATGACCCTCTGCTAAAGCAGCAGGACTGTGGGGTTCCAACCACATCTCGAATTTGCACTGACAATTTCTTAATTAAAAAAGGGGGAACATCGCGTCAACTTTTTTAAAAAAAATATTTTTAAATCAATGTTCAAAATAACTTCCGTTTAACCTTAATTTCTCAGAGTAATACATAGGCAGTCTAAAAAATTTATTATTCAAAATGTGACTTTAGTGAATCTAAAGCAATTTTAAAGTGTATATTGATTTGAGAAGGACTGGGCCTCAATATTAATATAAGGCCCCAGACAGCAGAGGAAAGAATGCATTGCGAATGATGTGCACGCAGGCAGAAGGGAGAAAGATAGCTTTGTAACTAACAGTGCATTTACTCACACGTGTAATCTGCTGCACTAGCAGAAATATTTAGAGAGGTGTTTTCACTGCCAGAAATATATTAGCGTACACTGACAAGGTTGCTTCAGACAACAGTTGTGAGAGGAGTATTACGGCTTAATTGTAGGCAATGCATGCAGCTGTGCTAGCTTTTTCATGTAGACTTGAAACTGACCTTGAGCATCTAAAATGGGCTGGCTTCTGTTAGGAAAGATTTCATAATTGTATGCAAATTTCCCTCCATGTGTCAACCCCCAAACCTTTTGCTGCTGTTTAGACACCACTGACTGACTTTGCCAGAGAAGCACAGCCTTATGATACTCTCGCTGGACTTTTTATGATCTGTGCAGATGTGTCATGGACAGGACTGGTGGCAGCTATCTTTTCGCATTATTTTTAACCCTTTCCTGCCATGTGAACCTCGTTTGGCACAAATAGGTGGCCTGGCTCCAAAATGGCCATGCCACGAGGTTCTTTGTCCTGTCCTTTGGCCATCTTGCCCCTTCACCTTCCCCAATCGAGTCGACCCGGGTCAGTCCTTATTTGGTCATGCACTTTCCCACGAATCCCAATGCTCTCGCGGGCTTCTGCATGCCTTGTGTGTGTGCCTCCAGGATGTGGGCTGGAACGTCTGGTTCCAATACACATCATGGGTGCCAGAGAGTCTGGAGTGCCATGAATGACTGGGACCACTGTGGTCCGTGATTGGTCCACGTATTTAGTGTGTGTTTGTGAGCAGATCTCCCATTGGGTCCTCTCCGTTTTGGTGTGAAGGGAACTTTGGATAAGAGGAGGCTGAAAACACCACTACCATGTCGATCTCCTGAGTTCTCACTGAATAAAGGATAGGATCCAAGTATCCTGCAACTACAAAGCTGAGTCGAGTAACCGCTGGTGACCCACCGGAACGTTTGGCACCCTGAGCCCGCTGTCGTCCCGTGGGACCCCTCTGCATCTATCTGGTCATCCTAGAAGGTCTGCGAAGACGCTTCGACCCATTGGAATAGTGGGACCAACTATTCTCGGCAACTTCATCAAACCCTGCAAGTAAGCTTTCTCCGAAGTGTCCCTTGGCCAACCAGTGGACTGACCAGCTTACCCAGTTGCTTTGCTCTGTCACCGCCGCTGTTTCGAAGAGGCCCTTGAAACTTGGTATAATGCTAGCTCTGTGTCCCCGGCACCCTCACACCGAATTTCATACACTTGGCGTTCCCAGGTCTGAAGTAAGACGAGTGCGCCAGGACCAAAGTAAACGCGGTTACCGTGCTGCCCTGCCACGGCAATATCCTTTGCAAGTCCGCTGCATTTGTGACCCTCTTGCCCCTGAAGCCTGCTGCAGTGAAACTGAGTCGATTCATCCACCTGGAGTGGAGAAATCGCCACTGTCCCGTTTGGGAATCATCGCTGTATCTCAGGAACTAAAAAGGTGCCGAGACATCCTTTTTGCCGAATTCGAAACCTGCAAGTCAAGTGGAATGACCTGCCCAAGTTTGGGTCCGCTTATGTCGGGGACCAGCGAGTACTCAATACCCAAACAGGTAGCCCCTAGCACAAGGGCCCATTTTTACGCATGAGTGACCCCTGGGGCCCCTCTCCTTTCCACTGCTATAGTGAAATAGCGACTCCATCCCGAACTATCGAACTGCCTCTGCCTTCAAGTGGAGGTCCTTCTTGAATAGTGGCAACTTGTTCTGCATCGCCTCATCCCCCTGCCCGAGCAGCTAGAGACCCCCGAAGAGACTTTGTTCTGCCCATTGGAATAACCGCGTGCATTTGCATTGCATGTACTATTGAGCACAAGGCTTCTCTCTTCTTAGGGCTTGGACTGCCTCTTAGTTAGGTGTATTTTCGATGTCGAACTGGGCCTAAAGACTATCTGCACTGCCTGTTTCCTTCCCATCTAGGTTGTTAACATATTTCGTGCATTTAACCCTTTAGACCCCCAATGGTCTTGTATATACATTGTATTGATAGTGTTGTGCTGGTTTACTTAGTGTTACTGTGATTCTGTTGCTATGGTCTACGTTACAAAGGACTTGTAATAAATGTGTCTATATTTTTTATGTAACGCCTGTCTGGAGTAATTTATAAGTGTCCTTGCTCTGTGAGCTCATTGAGGTCCTTCAGTCACCCTCACCCCTCTTGAGACTTAGGGCCTCATTACACAGTAGGCGGTAAGGGTTTACCAGTACCGGTATTTTACTGGTAAACCCTTACCGCCTTACTACGAGGTCCCTTTGCGGGTTGGTACATTAACGCCTGCTTTTAGCAGGCGTTAAAAAACGAACCCGCAAAGGGACCGGGGTGCTAATTACGGTACTGCAATTTGCGGTACCGTAATTAGCGCCTTCCCCATTCCCATTATGCCCTATGGGGCAAAAATGGGAATGGGGAAGAGCAATGGAGGAAGGAGGAATTACCGCCTTCCCAACCTTGGAATAGGGCGGTAATTCCCCTTTCCTCTGCGGTACCGGTAAATTATCGGCATGAACCACGGCGCTAATAGCACCATGGTTTACCGCCTACCGTGTAATGAGGCCCTTAGTCTTGACTGCCTGCCATAGCTACCCTGATTGGACTGGCTTGTCCAGAGGTTACCCTGTTCCAGGAAACTAGGCTGGCCTTCTGAACCTCTGCCCCTCCAGGTCAGAGTTCAGAAATCCTTCTTAACAGCTTCATAGCCTGAAATTGTGTTAATTGTAAAAAAGGGAAGACTTCCTAATGAGGTCATAGAGAATTCCTCTCATGTACTAGAAAAGGGTATAAATAGGGGTGAATCTAGGGGACGGGGGAGCAGAGTCAGATGGCATAGCGACCTCTGCGAAGGATTGCCATCAGGCAAGGGTGTAGAAGCCCTGGCGTCTGATTTTTAATAATATGATGCAGGTAATTCTCTCTCACAAAGGGAGCGCCAACTCCATGCCAAAGGCATAGTGTATACCTTTGCCCTGCTGAATCGGTATCCTGATCTGCATTGCCCTCTCCCCAGTGAGAGCAGGCACAGTGGGCACATGCGTCTTCTGACAGCTGTAGTGACAGCCAAGCCATTGCAGCACAGGGCTGCACTTCTGTTCCCAAAACCACATAACTATGAAAGTTACTATCCTGGTGGCAGTTGTAAACTCTAAATATAAGTCATACCTGAGTTTAAGGTGTGGTGGCTAGTATCTCTCATACTTATTAAGGCCCCATCAAATTGATATCACACATGCGCCAGCCCTGTGGGCTCAGCTCAGCTGTGGAAGGGTTATGTGAATTCTCATCAGATAGCCTGGCCCTTCCAACTTGCAAGGCAAGAAAGTGAATGGATGGACCTCTCCCTTGATCCTTTGTGAGATTTTTCTTTTTATTTACATCTATTTGCAGCGCACATAACCAATAGGTATCTTGGCGCTAGTTTCTTTAAACTGTGGAAGCGCAGGCTATTTATAACGCGCTTAGTTTCTCCAAGCATTGTATTGATCCTATCCACATTGCCAATGTACTGTCCTGGATATCCACCCATAATACGAACAGATAAACTAGCCTATTGCTATTTATTTATACTGGAATGATCCAACAATACACTACTTTATACACTCACATTAGTTAGGTGACATGACTAGCTTACTGCGTATCTTTCCATTCATACTTACTGCCATTTGGCCTCATGTTAGACCACCGTACCATTCCAACATGGAGCACCTATGGGACCTAAGCCCCTCCATTTCCACTCACATTACAATGTGTACGATCCCGCCTACACTATTTCTACCAGCACTCACTCCCACTAATTGGGACTCCAGAATCAAGCCCACCTCGTTTCTACCTACGCTATACACATTCACCACTCCCAACGTGAATCACGGTACTCCCATTTTGCATGGCTTACCCAATACTCTTACAGCTGTCAAGAAGCCACATCCTCGAACAGACACACCTACCACTAACCCCAACATAACCAAGCGTAATAATAGACTAGGTAGTACATTACCCTCAAACTTGTACTCACCAGCCAAACATAACCATAAGTCCTCTTGCACATCACGTACATAACCCACTAATGACAAGCCTATGCGCAATAAAACCCTCACCACCACACCGAATCGCCCAGTTGCTATTAGCTCCAGTTTGACCCAGAAAGGTATGCAGAAGCAGCCTATAAAAGAGGCACTCCTCAATGCCAAGTCCTTTTCTGCCCACGCAACCGAGATCGGTGACATCATACTGAACAACAATTTCAACTTCCTTGCAGTGACAGAAACTTGGCTGCACGATGCAGCAGGACCATCTCTAACCCTTGCTATCCCTGACAACTATTCTATCATAAGAACTGACAGACTTAATGCTCGAGGAGGAGGAACAGCTTCAAATCCACCCTCAACATGAGACTAGCCACCTCTACCTCTCTGGCATCTTGTGAACTACTTTCAGCTAAATTCCAAACCTCACCTAAAAATACCATCTCTATCCACCTTATCTACAGGCCCCCAGGTCCACCTGGGTCCTTTGAAGAAGACATAACTTCACTAGCAGCTGACTCTACTAAACCCACGCACACAGCATTATCCTAAGCGACTTCCACCTTGGCTACAATTACACCAATAACCCACACGCCATTTCTCTAGCTAATGCACTGGTTGAACAAGGTTTCACACAAATAAGTACCCATGAGAAAGATAGGACACTTGACTGGGTAGCAGATCATAATTGCAAGATTACCCTAACGGACACAACACCACTCGTGTGGTCCGACCATCAACACATCTCCATAGAACTTAATGTTAACAACTTAGAGATGAAAAAGCATACTATTACACCATCCTGTCTCACCAGGAACAAACGCAATATCACAGCGGAGACTTTAATACTTTTGATAATCCCTGCACTTAATGCATCACTGGCAACGAATGACCCTAACCTACTAGTTGACATTTACAATGACTCCATGACTAAAGCCATAGACACCATCGTCCCACTAAAACTAGGCAAATGCAAACCTATAGAACATTTGAACTCTTGGTTAACTCCTGAACATAAAGTACTACGTACTACATACAGAAAAGAGAAAATTAGAAACTCTTTGGAAACTCTTTGGAAATCCTCCCCCTCCCTTGAAAACAAAACCAACCTAAGCATTATCACTGTCACCTACAAAAATGAGATAATCCGCACTAAAAAAAGAAACCTTTAATAACAGAATAAGCCAAGCAGCATCCAGTACCAAAGAATTATTTAACATCCTAAAAAACCTAGAAAACCCTGACCCACCGGCAGACACTTGCACCAAGGATAAATTATGGTGCACCAGCATACAAAAGGCCTTCTCCAACAAAATCATCGGGCTTCAAACTAAAATAGATGATAAAAGAACCCAAATCACCACTGGCAACCCTACCACACCTATGGCACCTTCCACTGCATGCCATAATTCAGAATTCAAATTCAGGAAGGTTGCCATACCGGAAGTCCAAAAAATCATAGCATCTCTAAAACCTTCTAACTGTAAAGGTGACAGCTGCCCCGCTCAGACTATAAAAGATGCAGCTAGAGATCTAGCCCCTTTTATCACCAAATGTATAAACTCCTCGTTTGCCAGCAACACTGTCCCAACTAACCTCAAACAATATTGGGTTCCCCCTCTATTGAAAAAACAAACATTAGATCTGGCTATACCTACCAATTGTAGACCAATCACAACAGTCCCTTTCTTACTGAAAATCTTGGATAGAATTGCATACTTGGAAATTCAAGAATTTCTAGAATCCAACCAACTACTCGGAACCCGTCAATCTACCCTTGTTGACCTCAAAAGCCAGATCGGCGAACTAAAAGACAAAGGCAAAGTTGCTATCCTACTCCTCCTTGACTTCTCAGCTGCCTTTGATCTGGTAGACCATAATATACTATCTTCGGCAGCTCACTTTTCCATCCCTGCAGTCACCTGGATACAATCTTTCCTTGCGAATAGAACTATGCGTGTCTTTTCACCGAATGCAGCAGCTGATCCAATCCCCATCACTTGCGGAGTCCCCCAAGGATCCTGCGTATCGCCCACTTTGTACAACATATTTACAAAGCCACTTTTCGACAAATTGGACCATCTGGGTGTCACCTACACGAATTATGCAGATGACACCCAGACACCCAGATACTCCTAGCACTAGCAGGGACATACGATACCAAAGTTGGCCGGATTAATGAAGTCTACAACATCGTTCAGGCATGGATGGCCACACATGGTGTTTGCCTGAATGATAAGACTGAGTTACTCTTAGTTGGCTCTCCCAACAACCTCCTAAAATTGAGCCCTAACTACACTAACTTTACTATTGATGGGAACAATATGTCCGTCGCCAAACATGTAAAAACCTTAGGGTTTATCTCAATGCCCACTCTAACCTAACTAAATAGGTAAAAATGACCGCCTCTGCCACCGCCTATACCGATAAACTGATCAGGGCATGTAGACCATTACTGTCACCCAACAGCTGCCTTACACTGGCCAGAGCTCTCATACAATCCAAATTGGACTATTGTAATAACCTATACCTAGGCGCTAACAAATCTATAACTAACAAATTGTAGATCGTGCAAAAGAATGCACTTAGAGCAGCATTAAACATCCCTAGAAGAGAGCATATCTCAGTCACAAGAAAGCACCAAAATTGGCTTTCAATAAAGAGAAAATCGATCTAAAAACCATTTGCCTCACTCACAAAGCGCTCAACCACCAAGCCCTGCCATATCTCACCGACAAATGTACCTGGAAACCATCACCTAGAATCACAAGATCATCCAATACCTCCTGCCTAGTGGTGCCCAGGTATAATCTTAAGAGAGCTTGCGGTACCAGCTTGCCGGTTATAGTGGCACAGCTATGGAACTCACTCCCACAGAATATCAAAACTATCCAAACTTTTGATTCATTCCGAAGTCACGTTATCTCATGGCTACTTAACAAAAACTAACTTCACCTCTCTACCCCACTTTCTTACTGTTCTTACCTTGGCCATCTACTTACCCTTGCATATTGTCTTGTTATATGTACGTTAAAACTGTATTTATGACTGTATAAATTGTACTTCACTTGCAGTAAATATACTATGTAACCATTATTGTAAAAATGTTCGCCATGTAACCATCATCCTTTTACTAGCGCCCAGATACCCGTGGGTCAGGCGCGCTATATAAATAAAACAAACAAGCGTGGATCCGGGATTTGAACCTGTGTTTGCTTGCCGTGGATTTGCTTCCAAGACCCACGCGTTGCCACAGAGCTATCTTCCCGAGAGATCTGGTAATACCACTCTCCAGCAGGAGCTGTCCTGGGAAGTAGGCATTAAAGGGCACACACCCTAAAAGGACTAGCCTCACACCAGAGTGCTGCATACTAAAAGGGCCTTTGATGCTATTAATAAGTGATGGAGGTGGAGTTAGTGTAAACAGAGGGACCTCAGCATAGTTGGAGAAAGAGTTCACCATCTTTATTCTCTCTATCCCCATCTCTTCCACTTCCTTTAGCACAAAGCGCTTTGAGTGTAACGACAGAAGGCAAAGATCACTTGTCTCAAGAAAAATGTGCAGGCTTGCATTAGTCCAATCACCTGTGGACCTTTGCCTTTCAAAGAAGGGGCCTCCCACTACTCCATTGATTCACTGTTAGAAAAACACCTGAACAATAATTGCTTGGACCTATTTTGGGAAAGTTGACTTTACAAAGCCCTCCACCAGTGTGGTAAAGACTGAGTGTCTAAAGTAGAGGTGAGCTCTGTTTCCTACCCAAACCCAGGGCACACACTGGGGGTGACCTGCTGATGGAGCAAGACCTGCATCTTTGGCAGTCGCACTGCTTCCCAGGACCTCATGGTGGTGAAGGACTCCTGAATGTGTGTGCCAGCATTGCCTTACTTTGGGAGCCTGGTAACAAGGACTACACTAGTCCCTGAAACCCTGGAGTGGACTCACAGCACACGAGAGCCAAGGTCCTTGACCTTCGAGCCACTGACTCGCACACTCCAACCTGTTCGCTGCCATCCTGCACATCATTGCCTCGGCTCGACCTCAACGCTCATCGCTGCACCCACTGCATTTGAACTACCTTTTTCGAACCGTCAGCATCTTCGTTGCCGATCTTCATCAACAGTCGACCAGACCTTGGTGGCCAAATTGAACCATAGCCTTCGTATGCCACATTGAATCGCCTGACTCGAACTGCGTATCCAGTCACCAGCATCTTTGCTATTAAACTGACTGTCAACCTGACCCAGGTAGACTGCACAATGCACACTTCTTCAAACCACAATGAACATCAGCTCTACCCCAGCTCAACAACTGCTTCCCATTTGGAACAATGTGACCACCATTTCTGAGCCCGATTTGAACTGCACCAACAGTACCAAAAAGCCTGGTTCGATGGCATCGAACCACCAAGAACAGCGAAAGGGATTATTGACTGGTAACTGTCCTCTTGGTCCAGCTTTGGGCCCTAGAGACGGGCTAGGTCACCTTTAATCCCTTTTTGCACAAGAACATATCCTTTTTAAGAATATTGTTTTTGATTTCCTTTGCCCCGATTTCACTACCCAGCGTTACATCTTGCTATCGTTGCATATGCTGTGTTCTTTCTAAAGAGGTCCGTTTTGTGTAGTGTTTTTCTATTTAGTTATTATTGCAGATGATGTGTTTAATGAAAGCATATATTTTTATAGCATCCTGATTGGAAATTCCCTTTATTTTGAACTGTTATTCTTTGCTGTTTGAGTTACTACTGGATCACATTCACACCCCTCTTGAGAATATGGCCTTCCCTCAGCCAACGTTACCATAAAAGTTGAAGGCAGTATAGTTCATAACTGCGCCTCCTTTACCTTTATGATTGGGATGACTCTTGTTTTTATAAAAGCGTGAGGGACAAGTAGGTGCTTTAGCCACTCCGCGTCCTTCTGCTCCTGTGGGGCAGAAGTCATTTTGTCACAACCTGTATCATGTTCTTGTCTGTTCTTCCGGCAGTGCTGCTGTTAAAGATTTGACGAACCAACTTCACCCGAGATCAAGTGGCAGATTTGATTTTTGTGACATGTACAGTACAGTAAACACAGAAAAATAAGATAAGCTTTTCGAGAATGCAACTGTAGGTTTTGGCAAATAGCAGGTGTTGTCAGACACGTGACATAAATAAAACCTTAACCACAGATGAGAAAACTAACAATTGTTTCAATCCCTCTCCAATTTCTGTGTTCTTCCTTAGGGTGCAAAAACAAGTGAAATTTGTTATCTGCAGTAGTGAGAGGCAGACTCCCGCAATTCTCATCCGGGAGAGTTTTGTTCATTGTTGTTGGCTGGACACATTGCCAGATTAAGACTTTGACAACTAGACTAGAGTTATCAGTTTTGTGGTAGAATAGGATTTCAAATGTATCCATTTTACTATGCAGCTGGATAGTTCATAAGAGAGTAGAAGAGTTACTAAAGATACCACACATTGGGGGCATTTCATTTTTACAAACATGTAGCTATAAACAATGTATATTCCTGGCAATAAATCCCCCCTGCTGCCAAATGAAAGGAGGTCAGAGAGTTGGATGAACCACGGGTAGTGTAGGGAAGTGCTCGGGTTTGACTTCCCAAAACAGGAGCTGAAAGGGAGACTGTGGCGTGGGGGTCTGGACTGCCTTACTCTTCTATCTGCGCCCACTCTAGGAGGCTCTTTGTTCAATTAAATCATACAATGAGAAGCACTGCAAGCACATGCCCACATACAGCAAACTGAAGAGCAATTTGTGGACTAGTGTTTCAGCAGGAACATTGGCGGATCTGGAATTCATCAGCAGACTAAAAATAATAGTTGGTGAAATTTCATATTCATCTCATGGCACTTGTGCAGCGTTGATCTAGGCCCCTTTTGGGTGGTGAATCAGCACCACCAAATGAGCCAAAACTAAAACCTTTAACAGGCAGAAGGAGAAATGGCAGTGGACTAGGTTGTGGGATCTACACGCTGCACATGCAAAATCATGTACTTAGGCAATATAACCCCTCAGAGGGGAGGGTGGCATTACCGGTAGCGTAATGCCACCCTCCGAGCATTATATTGCCATTAGTACCCCGGCACGCCATACCGGGTGCCAATAGCAGTTTTTCTGAAGTTGGGGAAACGCCTCTGCGACTGTTTCCCGACTTCAGAAAAAAAAAAGCAAAAGAAAATGGCTGCCAGGGATCTGAGAGAAGGGACTACATGTAGTCCTTTCTTCCTTTCCATAGCAGGCACTCACAGACATAACTACGGGACGCGGCAGGGCTCGGAGCCTTGTCAGGCAGGTTACAAGCTCATTGACCCTCACCGGGTACTAATTAACACTCTGTTTTCTCTTGATGTGGCAGTCAGAAGGTAGAAACTTGGAGCGTGAAGCATGGGTTCTGTGTGATTTCATCAATAAATGTTATCAAAGCAGATTTAGTAGAATTTCTTTTTTTCTTTAATGGTTGATTTTGCTGAAAATATATGCAGGGAGGACCCTGGCATGCCCACCCTTTTACCCCCATACATTATTATCCTAAACCCACCCCTCACATATATGTTCGTCAAAATACGTTAGACAAAATCTACTTCGACAAATTCTGGTGCGCCCAAACCTGCTGTTACCTGAAGCATGATGATGCAAGTATCATGGTACAGCGAATGTCTGCTGTTATGGGGGTACCCGCCCACGTCATCATGGCTGTGTCAGTGCATTTGGTGAACAGCAGTTTTGACACATTTTACTGGTCTTTTTTAGAGGGGATTTGGGAAAGGGATATTTAATTGTAGGGTAGTGAGGAATGAGTGGGATAAGGCATGGGGGCTTGCCCCCATAGTAAAATGAAGAAAGAAATGCACTGGATAGCAAGGGAGAGTTGCAGTTGTTTGTTGTGCTAAATATAAGTTGTGTCTTCAATTTTTGTAGGGTGCTCATCACACAGTTAAGCCAGAAATAGGTCCTACACATTGGGTGGTTTTAGGGAGAGCAAGATAAAAGATGCACTTCAAATGGGAGTGGTATTTCCACTGTACAGCGGACAGAGGTGGGAGTGGGCTTCTCCTGTAAAGTGGCAGCCCAGCTCTTGCTTCATGTTTTGGATGCATTTGCCTTGTAAAACAAGCACTGCATAACTTAAACGGGAGACTATTCAAGGCTGCTTGACAGTGAATGGGATCTAGCTGGCAAGAGCGCATATGGTGGGCTGATTTTGGCTACCTATCTACGGGGACGTATTTCACCAAAATGCCAGGGGTAGCGGAGTGACATCACACAACCATTGGCCTCTGATGACATCACGGGAAATGATGTAATTTGACCCCACCCCCGAAGTGACATCACGGGAAGCGATGGAACACAACCTTTCACCCCTTGACAAAACAGTAAGTGGCATCACATAACATTGTTTCCAAGTACACTACGAAAAATATGGTTACGATATCACTGTAAAGTGATATACATTTCATACAAGAATGGATCACCATATGTATCATTAATATCAGAAAGTATAGGCCCATTTACCAAATGACAATGCAAGCAGATGCCCAAGGCCAAACGATAATGATGTGTTATTATACAGCACTTCCGCTTAAGCGCTTCATATAGAACAAATATACATACAGTATCACTCAACCTGTATTGGTACTCATTTATCAACCTCAGCAGGATGAAAGGCTGAGTTGCCCTTGCCGGGAGCCAAACCTGCAGATCACATGCACATTGCAGCAGCGAGCGCTCAACCCACTGAGCTATCTTGAAGGCTATAGCTATCAGAAAACCAGCCACTCCAGAAACAAAGAACCACATGCTGCAGGCCATAGCCCAGGAGCCTCAATTTTTTTTTAAAAAGTTTATTTTTTTATTTTTAGGGGTAGCAAGGAGACCACAGGAGTAGCAAGGGAGACCACAGGGGTCGCAGTTGCGACCACTGGTGATGCCCAAATGACGTCCCTGCCTACCTAGCTTCTAATCAATGTCAAACTTTCCCTTTCTGGATACTGGAAGGTGGGGTGGGGTGGGGTCCTGCTAGTAGTACTGCTTTCACCAGAACATTTACACAGTACGTTTTTACAATGCGCAGGGAATCCCAGCCCCAGCTGCAGCCTTTTCCCTTTACATGCATTGCAAATCCTGGAGCAGTGCTCCACCTCTTACTGGCATCAAATCCTGGAGCAGTGATCCACCTCTTACTGGCATCAAATCCTGGGGCAGTGCTCCACTGGAGCAGTGCTCCACCTCTTACTGGCATCAAATCCTGGAGCAGTGCTCCACCTCTTACTGGCATCGTATACAGAGAAGAGAGGCTTTAGTAGAATTGTTTGGTATTAAATGCATGATTCCTGGGGGAAAATGAGGTTGATTGTACACTACTCATTCCTTTTCATAGGTTTTATCCCCGTGCACCAGGTCACCCAGCATACTACCACTTCCCACCCACACTAATACCGCAGTTTTTGGGCATGCTCATCGTTATTTTTATTAAGCCAATGCATTTTCGCTTTTTACGGTACAAGAAAAGTTTGGATCTTTGTTTCTCTGTTAACGCATACTCTTGCAAAAACAGAAAGAAAACACTTACGTGTGATTTATTTTCAAGTGTACTTTAAAGGACCCAGCGCCTTCCTCTGGCTGTTGTAAAAAAAAAAAAGTCAAGGTAGGTGATATGTGCCATTTAAAGCGCACAAAACAAAATCACAAGAAAATACTGTACTGATTGCGAGCAGGCTTCCTCTGCTTATCCGCATTAAAGTTCAACGCGCCTTCTGGAACCCAAGCCTGGCTCCATTTGCGAAGCGTCATCTGTGTTCCTGGGCAAGGTGCAGCCAAGACAAACATGCTGGAAAATGCATGTGTATTTTCAGGAAGCCTCGGAAAATAAGCATTGCCTTTTCCTGCTCATTTTGTTATTTGGCAACCTCTCGGCTATCTTTCCCATCAATAGCAACATAGGCCTGTTTGCTGTGTAAAGCTTTCTCGTACACAAGTTCTTGCCAGCCCTGGTGTACGATTTACCTTTGGCCCCAGTTATTTTAGACTAAAACAGCCGACAGTTCCCTCCTGTGAGTAGATCTGCAAAAGATGCAACAAGTAGCCGTTTGTCATCTCGTCTTTGATGTCCTGGGCGTTAGTCTGAGCAGTGGATGGTGGGGCGCGAGTTAAGTGCTGTGATGTATTGTTATGCCCCATTTGTTTAGTTATGTCCTCTCTGTCTGCTGGCCATCAGGCATCCCTCATGGATGGAAGGTTAAGGTTGGTTTGAGTGCGAGCGTTCTTTATGTCATTTGGGAGAGAGCTAGTGAGTGTGTGGATGGCCAGGGGGGAGGTGGGGGACTCTGCAGTGCCCCAGCCCCAGTACTATCTCCTTATTTGTACATACTTACTAAACAGTAACTGGATTACTGTACATTGATGTTCATATGTATAATAAAGCTGTTCCTGGACACTATCTCTAGACTCCGTGGGTGGACTACGTCTGGGTCACTTCAACAGGATAAGTTCTTTATAACATTAAGGTTGCATAGATTACTGTTGTAATGAGTTTTCTTCCTGCCTTGTCTTATTTGTATGAATGGTGATGCCATGTGTTTCTCAGAGTGGAATATCGTGCAAAAGCTGGCTGCTGAGTGATCTATGTGGGGCAGTTGGAGAAAGGCTGGCTGTGAGAGGGTGTGCCGGTGGATACTGCTCGATGCTCCTGTGCCATATCAGAGTTGTGTGTCCTGTAAGCTTTGGAGCTGATCTATCCTGCACTGTAGCAATTAAAAGAGGTTTTCGCGTTGTGCCTGTTGTGCCTGAAGCTCCTGGTCATCTATGGGCAAGGACACTTCACAACATTGACGCAGGAACCTCCTGTGTTTTCTGCTTATTGAGGTAACTGCGCTGTGCTAGTATCATCCACCACCCCCAAACCAAGAAAATAAGTATTCTACCTGTTGTTTAGTACTTGCCAGCCTCCTGTTAAGGCAGCTACCACCCATGATATAGAGACCTACCTGACCTGTGCTGCTTAAGATGCACTAACAGCACTGTTTGCTAGATTACTTAAAGAATTTTTTCTGCTATGTTTTTACTGCTATGCGCGGTTGAAGCTTCTTTGAGCACAGGAAGAGTAGCACTGTAATTTTATCATTTAAAGTATGCTGTTTCAGCACCTGGGAGTGCTACCTTTGAAAACGCTCCACTTTGGTACCCACTGCCGCCTTGTACATGAGCAAGACCGGCAGTCCAGTGAGATGGCAGCCATCAGAAAGTGCTTAGTAGGGAAGATCCATGCGCCACAGTGGGTGGGGCTGTCTGATGATGTTGAAGAACGTCACTGAGCAGTGCGTCTGACGCACTGGAGAAGCTGCGCAGTGCATGCCGGAGAAGCCATATCCTACATACCCCTGTATTTCCTTGTGTGAGGATGGGCCTTTAATCACCTTAACCCAAAGTAGGCCCACCACTTAAGAAGCGAGTGCACATTTGTACGTAAAGCAAGTTTATTATACAATCGGTCGGGAGGGGTTGGAGAATTCTTTAGAGTCAAACTAACCTGAGTCTCCCTGAACCACACAAGTTGACACATTATATACATTTTTGCAGCAGTTAAAACATTCCCATGTATTTTATTACAAGTCATCAGTTGTCATTGGTCACCTTCAATTATCTACCGACATCAGTTCACGTTTGTTGCATACCCCTTTCCTGGAGTCTTCCGTGGTAGGTCGTGATATCATGACATAGTTACACATTTAAACAAACAGTTTGTTACGAGTTCCACCTGGTCTGGGTCCTTCTCACCCCAGATATGATTGCACATGGTTTGGTTTGCAACGACAACCCCTCTTTCTCATTGGGACCTTTCCTGACCACCCCAAAATTGGCATGACTTTAATAGGCTCATGTGAGCCGCTCAGTGAGTATCGCTCAGGATAACATGCCTAGAATTCTGCTGGGGACATTCGACTCTGCCTCCACTCCCCCTCCCCTCACAGAGACATTGTGTGAGCTCCTGGGCAGTGAGGTAGGAGCTCCAGGTTGAGGAAAAGGCCAATCTCATGGATGGAGTGTGGCTGCTTCAAGTGCTTGGGAGCTCTGTGCTCAACAAAGGTGATGATGAAATGATGACATTGCACAGTTGGAGGTGCTTCTTTGTCACATTGCTTGTGCGTACTGGAACGTGGCCATGTGATTTGTCTGACGGCTGGCCAATGAGAGTTGTCAGGTTCTTGGCTGCATGAAGGAAACCTAAGTGTCATCTGCCTCCTGCCCGTTACCTCTGTGAGAGGTGGCTACCACGAAAGGGACAGCTCGCAGACTATCTGGTCACATTTCAATAACGGCTCAATTGTGCGCAGTGCTTACAGGTACTGGTGTGAGTATCTTGCTTTGAATCTGAGGAAACCGTTGGGTCCATCTACCCTATGATAAACTACACTGAAGGTGCCTTCATGTATACGGGCATCAAATGGGGCAATGAACTCTGGGAATGATTTATAACGCTATTGTAGTACTGAAAATGACATTGTTTCGTTGCGATTTAGGCCTCAAATGTTGAGCTGCCGTGGTCTCAGGGATGGAGAGAATGTGCTAACATATTGAGTTTTGAGTAGGATATTGGAAAGTAGGATATTTGAGAGAGTTAGAGAGCTGTAAAGTCATGTATGAATGTGGAACATGTGATTGCCTGTCAAGGACTCTGGCAGAACTGAAGGAAGTAGATGGTATATGGACTATTGGTGGTAAAGTAATGTACCATTCTGTAAGATGTGTTTAGGTGTGTAACATGATCTCCCACAGGAACCACCAAATGTGTAAACATTAGGCTTGGACTATGGACTTGTTGGGCTAATCTAAGCATGCCTACTGTGACAAAATCAGGAGTATTCATCCCTTCTCCCCAAGGGGGAGCCACCCCCTATGAGGCTAAGGAGGAGAGCCAGCATAGTGGCGTATGGCCCTCCAAGTGGGACCTCACTAGGAGTGAATCCCCCTTAAGGGACAAGGAATCCCATTCCCAAGGGGAACTACCTTTGGAAGACACTTTTCCCGCACAACAATGTGTCTTACTCTGGTTCTGAAGCGGATCATGCTGGCTCAAGCAAGCCATGGGACGAAGAGGGACATACCCATTTAAGGTGAAATCACTATGAAAGTAGGAATGGGCAGACCGAAAGGAGGAGACAGAACAGTACGCAGGGGAAGCACTCTTGCATCAGAATGCCTTGGAGAGGTGGAGCCAAACAAGGTTGCAGAACCTGCAGCACTCTATGAAGCAGCGTTGCCTCATCAGAGATGCTGGTGGGATGGAGAGGCCGACATCGGGGAAGCTGTTGTCCGAATGGACAAGCAAGCAGCGTCCGAAGTGGTGGCGTGACCATGGTTATTTCGTTGTGGGCCAGGCGCCTGTGCAACAAAACCGAGACCAGCCAGGCTAAGAGCGGTAACCAGCTCTCAGCGACTGCCATACAGTGAAAGCAGCAGCCAAGAAGCATGCCGGGCCAGGGGCGAGTGAGAAACCAGGCTGAAGAGAGATGAGCAAGAATCCAAAGTGAACGAATGGTTGAGAGCCGACCAAGGAAACCAAGCGATACCGAGCCACGCAAGCACAATCCCGGGGGATCACAGGTACCGGGGTATGATTGAATGCCGTGAGGCCACTGGAAATACTAGTAATACCGAGTTGGGATGATAAAAGTTGTAAGTGTGATAAAGGAAGAGAAACCCAAGTCATTGAGACATCAGAGGAAATATTCAAGAATAATGAGGAGCTTGAATTATTAACTTGGAACCTAAACTATAGTGACCGTTGGAAAGAGTTACAGAAATACATAGATAAGACCCGCCGGTCTTATTTCAAGAGCACCCTAAAGTGACCCATTGAAAAAGAGAGACATTTGTGTTTGCAAGAACATTGTTAAAAGAAGCAAACCTGAAAATAAGCCACAAGATAAAAAGGCAAAGGGGAGGCCAGATAAAAAGAGACATTTGTTTGGCCCAGTTTAGTTATAGGTTATTAGTGGTAGGGATAGATTGAGATGGGTTTGGACAGAGGACATTTCCGTTATTGACTTCCAGATGACAGACAAGCACGTTTAGTTTAGTTGGGGAGGCAGGGAACTACCTCATAGCAATAGGAGAGTTCAGTCTTTTTTCTTCATTATTTAAATAAATTCAGTGAACATGCTCACCTTGTGTCCATATCCTTCTTCTAACCCACTGCACTACATTTACCTTTGTCAGAGTTACCTGCTTGTTGTCTTTTGGTTGGTGGGGAATGCAAGTACCAATGTTTAGATGTTGATATGTATACTTGTATATGTGTACGGGACCAAGATGTGATCACTGCAAACTGGGATTGTGGCATAGTAAACCACTGGCCCAGTAGGGGCCGATAGTCAAATGAGTTATTATAGTTAGTGCTTGCTGAATGTTGAGTGTGTCTAATATGTATGGGGCTATACACTGCTTATGTACCACTATAGAGTTTTAGACACCATTAGTTATTAATGGGAGGTGTTTGGCACCATGAGTTATGTACATGAGCTGTTGGTCACCATTTGTGTTGTGTGCGTACATGAGGTGCTACACACCATTGTGTAGATGCTCCGGTTGAGGGAGTGCACCTAGTGACTGGATCACATAGAGACTGCCTTCACAAGGGATGGGGGAGGCTTGTGGCATACTTTGGAGTTAAGGTATGGTGTCCTCGCTGAGGTAGCTTAGCATGAGGTGCAGGGTCAGTGCGTTTGTGTTTGATTGCCGGTGCATGCAAAGTGCTTGCTGTCTGAAGGGTGGTTGCCGGACAGTATGTGTGAAGGTAGATTGCTTAAGTGCGGCTTTGGTTGGTTGAGTCATGGTATCCTTTCTTTCTTGGCTAGTGTTGTCCCCTCTCATCTGATTCGGTTTTGCTTTGGGCGTGAGAGGTGGCAAAGTGTGGAGATTGTCCCGCTGTCACGTGGGCATGTGCTCTGAGTGGCATGCAAGAAGGTTCTGAGGGTGCTAATCTCTGGATGGTGTGACACTCAGTATGGTGACGCTCATCACCCAGTTATGGTGAGGTTGAGTAATAACACTAGTGTGAGTGAAGGTGGCACTGCATGCTGTGCAGTGAGTGTGGAGACCCATGAGGTCCATTTTTAGATTTTGGGTTAGGCTGTTTGAGTGGATACAGTTAGGTGGTTCTACAATAGCAAGGTGGTTCTACTCTTGATAGGTAGGTCTCTTTTGATAGTTTCAATTTCTAATAAGGGGGATTGTTGTAATATGCTTGCTTCCTGCCTTGTCTTGTCCTATTTGCATGAATGGTGACATTATGAGGTTCCAAGAGTAAAATGTGGTGCTAGTGCTGACTGCTGAGTGTTCTATGTGCGACAGTTAGAGCCTGAAACTGTTATATAATATGACTTATCAGCACTACGCCGTTCATAAGATTTGCAAGCACTTGTCTTAAGCCCACAATGATGAATTGATAATTTGTGTTGGCATGGTAACTACGAGATGTTTTTTAAATAGATTTTTGCAGCCCAACTCGGGACTAAAGGTTTTTGCATATGCGAATTCAAGTTCTATGATCTACTGTTCCCCCACTGGGGGTTAACCTTGAATCAGTCCAACATGGCCATTAGATTGTATCCGCTGCACTTTCATCAGTAACTAGCCATTCTAGCCTTTACATCACATATGATTTTCCAGATCATGTGATTGCCATGCCACACATATATTAAACAATTGGGCATTGTCTATGTTTATTATTAGCCTGAGGAAGTCTGTGAGGACGGACCAAGTGGCACTTACTACTTGGTTATACACAGGTGTTATTTTACTTGTTCATGACATGAAACATTGAAGTTTTATCATGAATGACCTGTTTTGGTAAAATAAAGCTTTAACATTTTGCTTTTTTATTTTTTTTTAAAACCGAGTGCTAGGGTTTTTCTTTACTCTCTCAGCAACTGTTTAACTTGGCCGCTTTATTTTGTGGCTTTATTTTCAGTTGGACCTTAATAATCCTAGTGCCAAGAGGACAGTGAACTTGCGGACCTTTCCCTAGACGTCGTGTGCGGGACTTTATTCGACAACCGCGTTGAGTCTCGGCCCTTGGCTGTATGTTTAGTGGAAGTAGGGGTAGTGTGAGCTGGGCAGTCTGCTAGGGTCGGGGGCTTGCACGTGGGAAACTCACATCTCCCCATTGCCTTCTCCGTCCAAAATGGCGGCTTCGCTGCCATCGCTAAAGGTCCCCTTCACGACCATGGTGGCTTCGGCCTGCATGGCATGGTGGGCCCAGCATTTTGTCTTACGGTCCTTCAACTTTGAAGAGCCTGCAGGCTCGACAGTTCTCAATGTGATCTTGTGGGCGGCAGAGATTGCACACGAGGTGCTTGTCGACCCTCAGGAATTTTCTCTTGCAACTAGGGCAGAACTTGAAAGGGGTTCTATCCATGGTAAAATGAAATCGCAGCTAGGTGAATGTAATGTATGAAAAAGGGTAACTACATTTTCCAATGTCCTCCCCCCTCTCTCCCTACTGTGTAGGCCGAAGCCCTGTGCGGCCCTCCTGGGCCGAAAGATCTGTCGATAGAGTCTTATTCGACTGTCGTTTTCCTTCACCATTGTCAAAGATGATTTCAATAGTCGGTGATCAGAGATATAGATAACACGGATAGGAAGAGTAACTCTAATTAAAAAAATGAACGGGTTATGCCGAAAAGAGAACTCTGCTATTTTGCGTCCATCTATGATGGCGGAAAAAAAATAATCTGAAGGACCTCGCCACGTGAAGGCCCATGG
This sequence comes from Ambystoma mexicanum, assembly GCF_040938575.1. Classification (NCBI taxonomy): domain Eukaryota; kingdom Metazoa; phylum Chordata; class Amphibia; order Caudata; family Ambystomatidae; genus Ambystoma; species Ambystoma mexicanum. The sequence continues at coordinate 538,421,053 of NC_090924.1, read as the reverse complement.
GTACAGTGGACGTCACACTAGGGATGGTATTACTAGCACGCCCTGCAACGTCCCTTTTCGAATTTCGAAAACTGTAATACTCCGCAGCTTCCACAAGCCTCAGAGATATATATATACATATATATATATACACACACACACACACACACACACACACACACACACACACACACACACACAGACACACACACACACACACACAAAACTTAAGCAACTTTGTACAGCATATTAATATGTTGATCTCTGTGGCATCACAGTCTGACAGGTCACATACGTAATTCATGACTATAAAAGCCATGTGATACTAAATTAAAGCGCCTGACAGTGCAAATAATCTAGGTGAACCAAAGTACAAAACACAGCATAATGCAAACAGCACCTCTTCGAGATAGTAACCAGATGGTGTCTGTTCATCCGATGGAAAGAGAAATATCACAATATGAACCACACATGCAAATGTAACAAAAGATAATGTACTGTCAAATATACTATTGGAGATTTTTTTTTTCCTGTGACTATCATTTTACCTCGCCCAAACTGTAGAGTGTAGATGAATCAACCAAAAGAACGTGTCCAAGAACATCACCAAAGATTCTGTGCCATGCAATAATGCATGTGATAGTGTGTGCCACATATGAATGCCAAGCATATACTGTGCCACAGAATAATTTCTGAATTTTACTGTGTTCAATATCTGGCATAGAGGAACATCCAAAATATACAGAGCTAAAAAGTGGCATCCATGATATATATTCTGCCGGAGAATGATACTCAAAACTTACTGTCACATAGAATAATACACATTAGCACATGGAGATAGTTATTGACCTCCTCTCAGCCAATCAGAATGTTTAGAGTGCAGTCAAACTATTAACTGCATGCCGAACATTCTGTCTACAGAAGCAGAAAGGGAAACAACGCAATTTCCAGGTACTTTTTTCATAATGAAACTTCCTCTCTCAGAGGGTCTTTTTTTTGTTGCAACGTGCTAGTGAACTCTAAAGAGAGCAAGCTAAAACATTGAAAATGCATTCACTTTCTTAAAGAGAAAGTTTACTTTTACATGAAACCTAATGCATGCTCATGTTAAAACGGTTCCAGTTCAACCAAGTAGCAATTAAAAATGATTAATTTCTAAAGACAACCATGTTATTTAAATACTAGAAAATAAAACATTTATTTTACTAACTCAGTTTGTCTATTTACTCCCTCTTAAAGTAATTTTGTTTACTTCACTGCCAAAACTCAAAACATTTACTGCTAGTACAGCCATGCGAAAATAGCCTTACAGACCTTGGGAGTGGTCAGTATCGCTTGGGATAATGAACCTTCCCCCGACTTAACTTGGTGGTCGGTCATTATCCGGCTATAATGACTGCCCCTCTCAAGTCTAGTTCATAAAACCATAACAGGGCCTCAAGATCAGACAATGATAAAGTGAAAGGAGGAGAGGGAACAGAGAGGGAACAGAGGCAAGGACCGGGAAAAAAGTATGTTAACTCTGGATTCCTACCAGCGCTTCTGTCACATAGCCCATGCTTTAAATGAGCTGGTTCTATCCAGTCATCAGTAACTGCACTTCTCATTTTTGGCAGTATTGAGGACCGCAACTTCTTCGCGTTTGAAGAGACTTCTGGTACTCAATGTTGCCAAACGTCCCACACAAATCAACCTTCCCAGCTTAGCGTTGACACTTTGGCCTGTGAAACGTCAAAGCGCAGAAAAGCACAATTGCTCCCACTGAAATGTTGCTTTGTGTCAGCAAAGCATTACATCAAAGGCAATTCGAGGTCGTTCTCCCAGGTCCTGAAGTGCCTGGGGAAATAAGATTGTCCATTGCGAGGTTGGGGGGGGGGGGATGGGACGGGGGAGGACATGTTTCTGAAATGATTTATAGAAGGTCAGGTTTGCGTTTTATTGAATGTGTGTACTTAAAATGCATTGCTATAAAATAATGTAATCTTCAAAACCAAACCTTAAAAAAATATGTCAATTAAATATGATAGGAAGGTACGTATGTGGCCAACCGCTTAAATCACCAACTTGGCCCAAATCCTGGTTTCGCCTCGAGCGGAGTGTGTGATTCTGGGCAAATCATTTATTCTTACTGCCTTATCTGTAAAAATTGGGAGTCCGGACAAACAAAAATCCTCCCTAACATTGGGCTAGAGTTAGTGGGGCATTTTACAATCTCCCAGAGCGGTAAATGAAGAGTAACACCGGTTGTGCAAGATTTACACATGTTTTTTTGCCTTTTTTTGTCAGACAAAGGGATTGTCAATATTTTGACTGGCTCGGGTCAGCATCTGAACAGGATGATGGCAGATATACATTTAGATTCCTATGGAATCCGCCAGCTTTTAGCAACTAGTACAAGCTGGCGTATTCCATAGGAATTCATTGAAATGCCTCGTCATGCAAATACATGGCATGAGGCATTAACGATTGCTCTACGAAGTTCAAAGAATGCACTGAAACGTAGGTTCGCCTCAATTTTCCTGCATTTGCGCTTCGTGGTGGAAGCAATCAAAATCGCCTGGGGCGTCCACTAACATGCCAGTACGGTCCTCTCTATGCAATTAGCAGAGGAAAGAAAACAACACCCTTCACACCAAGGAGTAGGTGTAGTATGTTGCCATCAGGCAACTTACACATCTAAAGGTCTGCAGTGCAACTCCTTAGGATGATCATGTTTGAAGTTACCACCTATCTGCTCGTTGTTTCATGTAGGAAGCCACCCGGTGTCCCATGAGAGTTTATCAGTGACTGTTCTGGGCAATGCTGCATGGGCATCCCACAAGCGAGGCAGGGTAACTGCTGTTACCATCGGCAGCTGGGAGAGGGGCAGCCCCAACCTCCCCGTGCCTGCTCTTCTCCTCCCCCCAGCTACGGAGACACACAGTCTCGGCAGCACAAAGCCACGGAAGGGTAAGGTGCGAACAATCATCTCACCCTTCCTCCAAACAGCAAGGTGCTAAGCGCCATAAGGAAAACAACAGTCAGGCAGGGCCCAGGTTCAAAAGATTTGCCCCCACCAGGGGGCCAGACAGTCGGCTATCCGGCCGGGGGCTGCGACAGCAGCAGCCCCCACCACATACACAACAGAGACCCAGGGCCTCCCTGGGTCCTATAAATATGAGCAGCATGCTCAGAGTAAACACAATCTGTTTGTGGACCCTGAACGGGGACCCAAGCTAACAGGAGGTTCACGGTTTACTCAGTGTCTTCCAAATCTTGTTGCTTCTTTAGCAATTCTTGAGGTTCGCTGTACATTGCAGCGTCTTTTTCCTTTCCTGAACATTGTACTGTTCAAAGCAATTGCATTGCAGCCTTAACGGAGGAAGAAGAGGCAACCGAACAGCCAGCGCGGACGGCATCAATCTCAACATCGCGGCATAGAGGAAAAAGCGAGTGGCGAGCGTGTCCAAAACAAAACAAACGAAGACGCGTGCTGCAGAATCATCCAAAACCAGTGCGAACGGAGGAGAGAGAGGCATCCGAGAAGCCCAGCGCGGACGGCGGCCGATTCAACAACTTACAGGTGAGCCACCGCACTGGGGCTATGAGGGAGGAAAAATAGACAATTGTGTCCGGGAATAGATACAATTTGTTACAGTGGACCGGAGCCCCCACATTATAAGGCAGGCGGGGCAAGATAACACAAGCCAGTTTTAAACACGGGCAGAGCCACAGCCAGCTTGGTAGCACAGCGAGCCGGGAGCTCGTTTTTCTTGACATCCACGCAGAGCTTGCAATCACAATTTCAAGCTCGGCGGGCCCAAACACTGCAGATTAAAAATAATTTCTGTAACATTGCACGGGCGCCCCCAAAGCAAAACCATTTAGTTAAATACCAGTGAAAAAAGCCTGGGGGCTGCCCATTTTTAAAATAAACACTGCACAAAGTGGACACTAGGAGACAATTTTTCTTTGAACCCTGTCAAGAAGGCACCAGCCAACAGTTACCCAGCACGGGCAACAAATAGAACAGGTTCAAAGAGCTCGCCGACAGCAACAGTTTAACTCCTTGATAAAACCTTTTTTCCTTTTCCTATAACAGGCATAAAAGACCATGGGGCCCAAACGGAAAGCACGGGCACCCTCAACACTGGTGCAAAAGCCCAAATCACCACAATTGTTAGCAGCCATTGAAGCGGCAGAGCACTACGGATGGGCATGGGTTAGAGAAAACATGTTCGGCCTACCCAGGGAAGGAATTACCAGCCCACCCAGCCAAGAGGAGGTTTCTGCACCATTAAAAAGGAGAAAAGTATCCGAAGGCGCCAAAAAAGATACCAAAAAATTGTCAAAACTATGCGAGAATGTAGCGGAATTACAGCAACTAATGGTAGAAATAAGGGGGAAACGGACAACGCCCACAAGGGAACTTGGGGCCTCACACCCTACCATCGCAGTAGAACCTACAATAACGGTTGTCAACCCACCCGTAACACTACCTACAGCAATCCCGCCACAACAAGTACAGCAGTTGCCAGTAGCACCCACAGCTATAAATACAACAGCCTCCACAACTCCAGCAACAGATTCAGCAGGTGCTCTAAAAGCATGGGCAACCCCCAGCACAGACAACACGAGCGTGACAGGGACACCCGGCAGCAATACAACTGACATTGTAACAATCTAATGCACAGTTAGACCAAAAAATGAAATCTTTCCAAACAGAGATATTAAATAGATACAAAAGATGCCTGGCATGGAACATTGATACCACAATCAAAGAAGCCTTATGGGCCAAGGAATTTATAAAAATGTTTTCCCTAATAGAAGCCCAACGCAAAGGGAAAGACGCTTTCAGAGACCCCAAAAAGATAGAAGAAAAAGCTATTGCCAGAAACGCCCAGGTCGAACAAAACTGGGACAACTGGTTACAAGCCTTTGCCATTTTAGAAACAATATATGAAGAAAAATTCCCCATGGATGGTAGGAAGATCTGGGCATATGTTGATAAAATAAGGGAAGTAAAAGTAACACAGAGGGGGAAGACCTAGCTAGCATACAACATCAGATTTAGGAGGAGCATGTCAGAAAGGCCGGCCATTGAGTGGGATGAAGTCCAGAACGATTTATACACCCTCAACGCCGAACCTCCCCAGGAAGAAGATACCATGCATTCTTCTTCCAAAAATAGCAAAAATTTGCCAGGAAGCAAATCCCATGACAATGATAAATCCAAAAAAGGGGAGCATCCCTTTCGGAGGAACCAGCCTTGGGCGGCTAAAAATAATGCCCACAGACAGAACAAACAGCAGGCTGCCAAATCCAACATTCCATGCAGAAATGTTGGGAAAAACCAATGTACATGGGGCAAAGAATGCTGGTATAAACACGCCTGCACAAACTGCAACGGCGACCATGCAGCAAGCAACTGCACCAGACTACCAGCCAAGAAAGAATGATATCCCAATTTTAGAACCAGGACGAACACCCATCAACCCGGGCAACTTTAGGGACGCCCTAAACAACTACCCAGACAAGGAAACCAGCAGGATACTATGGCAGGGTTTCACCAAAGGTTTTTCCATCCCATTTAAGGGCACTGGGTCACATACCATCCCGATGAACCTAGTGTCAGCCAGGGACAACCCCCAGAGAGTAGAAACCAAAATCAAGAAAGAACTGCAACTAGGCAGGGTAGCAGGTCCATGGGACACCATGCCTTTAAAGAACTATTTAATATCTCCACTAGGCCTGGTCCCCAAAAAAGAGCCCGGGAAAATGAGGCTAATCCATCACCTCTCCTACCCTAAAGGCCAGTCTTTAAACGACGGCATCCCACACACAGAATCCGCCGCATCTTACACGCATTTCCAAGAGGCGGTAAGGCTCATACAAGAGTGCGGCAGAAATGCCTTGATGGCCAAGCTGGACATCGAATCTGCTTTCAGACTTTTGCCAGTCCACCCAGAGTCACAGCAGTGGCTAGGTTTCACTTTTAACAACAAATTCTATGAAGATAGATGCCTCCCCATGAGGTGCGCAGTATCCTGTGCTCTATTTGAGCAATTCAGTTCCTTTTTCCAATGGCTTTCCTAAAGCAGAGACCAGGGACAAAAATAATGCATTACCTAGACTATTTCATGGTCATAGGGCCACCAAACTCCAGGGAATGCGGCAGGCCTTTAGCAAAACTTGAGCACATGGCCGCACAGTGGGGAATTCCCCTAGCGAGGGAAAAAAACCACCAAACCAGATACAAACATACCTTTCCTGGGCATCGAAATATACACAGCAAAAGGGCTCTGCAGAATCCCCAAAATAAAAATATCAGAACTCCTGTCTAAAATACAAAACCCGATAACGAAAGGAAAGGGGACAGTAAAGGAAATACAATCCTTAGCAGGCAGCCTCAATTTCGCATCCAGAGTAATACCTCAAGGGAGGATATTTTCCAGAAGCCTAGAGTTCAAAATCAAATCACTCACCAAACCACACTTGCATATCCGGCTAGGCAGAGAGGTGAAACAAGACATGGAAAGATGGGGAAAATTCCTCAGAGATTTCAACGGGTCTTTTCTTTGGCGAACGCCTTTAAATACCCGGTCAAACAGGGTCCCATACACCGATGCAGCTGGGAGCAAGGGGTTTGGAGCCATACTAGACTCTGAATGGGTGGCAGGACACTGGCCCAATTCATGACAAGCAGCAGGGTGGACAAGAAATATCACCCTACTAGAAATATTTCCCATCTGGCTAACATTACACATCTGGGGCAGGCGACTAGCAAATACGGAACTTTTGATCTGGTGCGATAACGTCGGTGTAGTGGGCTCCATTAACAGAAGGTCTACGAAATGCCTGTTAGTACTGAAAGTATTATGAGCCATTACAACAGTCACATTACAAGTAAACATTGTACTCGGGGCGAAGCACATTTCAGGGGCAGATAATAACATTGCTGATGCCTTATCTCGCTTCCAGTGGTCAAGATTCCAAGAGCTTGCACTGCACGCCCAAGAACAGATGACGCCAATACCAGCAGAATGCTGGGCAATAATGGGAAACCAAGAATAACGGCATCAACGCCAACACCAGAGAGCACAGGCCGGGATGCCCAACGAAAACCAGGCACATCAACAACGGCTGCCAACAACACATTGGCCTCAACGCCAGCACCAGAGAGTGCAGGCTGGGATGACCAATATAAAGTAGGCACCTCTAAAACGGGTGCCAACAACACATTGGCATCAACCCCAGCGCCAGAGAGCCCAGGCTGGGATGCCCAGCAAGAATCAGGCACATCAACAACGGGTGCCAACAACCTCACAGGTTTCCTAACGGAGATGGCAGAGAGGGCAGTGGCAAGCACTACTGCAACACAGTACAGTAAGTGTTTGCAAACAGTATTTAAGGCCACAGGTGTAAACCACGTAGAATAAGTAACGATTAAAGATATAGAAGTATTTTTAAAATGGGCTTGGGAACAAGGTTTCAAAAGGGATTGGGCTAAAAGACACCTGATGGCAATTTCATATTTTACAAAAATACTGGGAGATTCAGACCCCACCCAAAACGCCCTCATCTCTTATGCAATGAAGGGATGGGGCAGAATAGAGGATGCCTAAGTGGACACCCGCCGACCCCTTGATTTCAGCAAACTGGTGCAGATAGCAAGCCAGTTGGAAGTCATATGTTGGTACCCATACGAGATAATGTTATTTAAAACAGCCTTTTTCCTAGCCTACTTTGGGGCTTTCCGGGTAGGAGAACTCATCGCTTCCAGCACCAAGGCCACAAACGGCCTGGGTGTCATGGAAATCAGGGTGAGACAGGAGAGTGTTAACATAGAAATGCAACAGTCGAAAACGGGTGCAAAAAGAACCATCAACATTTGTTGCATCGATGAAGCAACAAACTGTCCGGTTTGCATCACCAACCTCTATTACGCACAACGACCCAAAGTGGGGGGGAGTTTTTTAATCCACAAGGCTGCATCGGCCCTAAGCCGCTACCAATTTAAAGGAGTGCTGATAAAAGCAATCAGCAAAGCAGGGTGGGATCCCAAACAGTTCGGCACTCATTCCTTCAGGATAGGTGCCGCCACTGCAGCATGGCAGGGAGGCTTAGCACCACAACAGCTAAAAAACATAGGGGGGTGGAAGTCAGTCTGTTATAAAAGATATATCAGTCCACAACTGATATAGCCATCCTCCCTAAAAATGTTCTTTCTTTTCCCTCCCTCCCACCTCCACAGAAACAACAGGCGAATCGAGGACCACACTCCGATTAGCATGGATAGTTGGCCACTCATTCGTTTTCAGGATGGGCAGAAGAGACTTAAGAAGGACCACCGTTCAGAAACACCATTACTTCATGGTGGGGATACAGAGGCCTACGGTGGACCGACGTCCACGAAACACTTGCAGAATTGGTGGCATACAGGGGACCCCCCAGAATTCCTGATCATTCATCTAGGGGGCAACAACCTAGTCAACATGGCTAGACGCATCTTATGCGAAGAAATCTGCTCCTCCCTAGCAGGCATTTCGCACAACTGGAGGGGTACTGAAATATACTTCTCAGCCATTTTACCAAGAAAGAAATGGCTAGGGGCCAACTGCTACAAATCGATAGACATATCCAGAAGAAAAGGATATATATGAACAGGACGATAGAGAGATTCTGTATGACAAGAGGATTGGGTTTCATAAAACACCCAGCCATTACACTAGGCAACCCAGACCTCTTTCTCCACGATGGCACCCATTTGTTTGACCAGGGCATGGAGCGTTTCTTTCAGGAAATCAATGCAACACTTGCTCACAGGGGCTGTCTCTAGGGCATGCTCTTGGGGGAACACGGTCAGCCGGCAACCTGCCCATGTGTGGCGGCACGGGTCAGAGGGGGTAACCTCAGGACCCGGTGCCCAAAAGTATGATACCATCATGATATGTGATATTGTTATTGCCATAACTCATATCTGTACAATAAAATCCTACGGCCTTTTATTGCCAACACTTGACACAAGTTGTGAGCCTATCATTACGTGAGAGGGTTTGGGGTTCGGCCAATACTAATGCATGCATATGGGTTCAGCAGTTATCTTTCAGCAACCTTGTTAAGTCATGGATCATAGTTGTTCATATAGTATTAGTTGTCTTTCTGACCCTCCTTTCCTTCAAAGTCTGACAACTAAAACAGAGCAACACCAGTCTGTGATTGGCAGACATTTTTGAGAGGTGGCGACAGTAGGCTGACAGAATAAAATGTAAAGCAAATGAGTTTAAGGTTGGAATCGCCGATTGTAATGTTTTAGTTTGCTAGGGTCCCAAGGCCCAAGCTCAGAAAAGAAGCGACTTATACAGAGTAAAATAGGGTGACAATATGACAGGATAGTTGGTAAGTGGGGAGTATAGAAAGTTATACAAATAGAAAGTGAGACAAAAAGAGAAAGACACATAGAAATACGTGACTGGGTAAGGAGCAGGGACAGTGTCAGGGCCCTTCCACCCTTCTAAATGAAAGGGGCCTCTAACCTCAGGGGGCACCCCCCAGCAACTGCCCCATGTTGCCAGTCAATACTCAGCAGTCTTGTAACACAGCAATATATTCATTTCTCTATTTTTGTTCTGTGGCTTAAAATGTGCACTTTGCAGCGCTCCCATTACAAGCTGAGTTTTCTCTTTCCGCGGGATAGGCAGAAGTGTTAACTCATAGCATTCTAACACTGGAGCATACACATCAGTCCCTTTTTGACAAAGAAGGGTTTAGAGCTCTTCAGTGGGCATTTCATGTTTAAGATCCCTGCCACCTGGCCGTCTCGTGATAATCCGTGGCTATTAGCCTTATCTTTGTCGCCATTGTAATTTATTCACCCCACGGGTGCCTCAGACTGTTTTCACTCTAATCAGGCAGGTGCCCTCACACATCTTCAGCCTGGCCTGGCAAGGAGACAGTGAATTTCATAGAACTGGTTCAAGGAGACCCAGTAGGGCCGCGGCAGGAGTGTATTTTTTTTTGTTAACCTTTTTACTTTCGCAGGTCTGGACCAAGGCCTACTTAAAGCTTATATTGGGTAGTATGTGCACTTTGTTTTCCATTTAAAGCACTTTGGTCTACTAGCTCAAACTCTCTGCAGATCAGACGCTCTTCCAAGCAGAGAGTGGGGATAGATCTCTCTCCTCTGCAGGTGCCTCCCTCTGGAATGGCCTCCCTGCCCCTCTCAGACTTAAGCCAGATCTCCTTGTGTTCCAGAAGCTTCTCAAGACCTTCCTTTTCTCTTCCTCCTTCTCTCTCCCCCTCCCCCTCCACTGCTAATGTCCCCATCTTCCTCTTGACTGGCTGCCTGGTATCTTCAGAGTCTTACAGGGTACCAGGCCTTCCTCCTCCAGTCTACCCCCGCACTTGGTCTCCCCTGATCCCCCCCCACCCCCAATCTGCACTTGACTTTGCGGGTCCCCTCCCTGTGCACTAGCCGGGCTGGGCCTGCACCACTTGAGCACTCCCAGTCCCTTACCTGGCACTTATCTTGTGGACCTTCCTTCCCCTGCACGTTCTGCATTCCCCTGGCTCGGTCCACCTGGCCTCCCCTGGCACTCTCTCAAGAGCCTTCCACCCTGACTGGCACACCCAACACCCCCATCCAACCCCCGCACTTCTCGTTACTACACTTGCACGACTCTAATGTCACAAGGACTGTTTTTGTCTGCCTGGTCCCCACGCCCCGTCTTGTTGCGCCTTGTTGTGCATTATAAATACCCAATAAATAAATAAAATAGCGTTCTATGCAGTAGACGTTTATCTGGCTAAAACAAGTACATCACACAATATGCAATGCAAACATGCGCGAGCCCTTGTAACTAAAAGCAGGGATATGGGGGCACAACAACCACCACTTGAGAGACCAAACATAATCCCACTTCTACTCACACGCGCCAGTCTTTCGAGTCAAAGGACTGGCATGCAGCAAACAATTTGCACTGCGCACGAATAAACATTACATGCAGCTTTATTTGTTAACATTTGTCGCGCTCTGTAAACTTCAGGCCCGGCTCGCGATGATATATGCGCCTTAGATCTATGATTTTTCTTTTCACTGCAAAAACGAAGCATGAAAAGTGTATTTCCTTCTCTTGGAAAACGTGAAGCACCCAATAAAGCTGGCCTCGGTGGTTCGAGACAAAAGGCTAGCGAGACCAGGGAAATCCCCGTGGAAATGAATCGCGCTGTCTAGACAGCTCTGCTGGCCGCACCGAAAGGGCACTGCTGAGGGAGCCCGGGCAGCAAAACCGCGGGTTTTTCTGGTCAGGAAGGTAACCACAGACGGACACTTCAGAAATGCAAAGGGCGGGAAAACCAAGGCAGCCTTTCTTTAAGGTTAAAAAAACACCTTCTGTTCTTTCCTGCTTTATGTCCAATTGTCCCCGGGCCCTCCCCATTTTTCCTTCGATTCCCGGGGCTCCCCTTTGCTCTCGTGTTCAAAAATTATGAACCGGAATTGTGGTCGAATCGGTCAGTTATGAAAATAATACAGCCATGGTCCATGGAGAAAGGGGAGGATACTTAATTATTTACAATGTGAAACATTTTCAGATTAGATGATCCGGTTTGCGACCCGAGCCTTGGTAGGCCTTTGCGAACCTCAAGCCTAGACGAACCATCAGGGCCTACATGAAAGCGCGGCTTAAGCAACCTCGGCCTTCAGCCAGGGTGTCATTTATTTTATTTTTTAGAGGGAAAACGGCTTCCCCATTTTTTATTTAATAAAACAACCTACAAAACCAAATAGCCTGCTGAAGAAATAGCAAAGGGACATCATTGTCCCTTTACTATTTCCAGGTCCAGGAAGTGAGTGACAGACATGCACCACAGCTCCAGAGATGGAGGGAGATGGGCATACCTCTCAACTCACACGCTTTTGGCGGGTGTCACCCACCCTGTAATCGGATTACTAACCCGCCAATCCCCCTCCATGCCAAAAATAAAATCGGCTGATATCACCCACCCAAGGGACCCAAAGAGTTGAGAGGTTTGGATAGATAAGTGGAGGTTTGGGATTCAATGGGTGATGCATTGCAGGGTTTCAAGGATGGTGGTGGGACAAGTGGGGAAAACAGGCCTATGGCACTGGCCAAGAAGGGGAGGTCTGATTAACAGGTCTCACTTTCAGCATTTATCACCATCATTTTGGATTCCAAGAAACAAAATCTCAGGATAGTCCACCTCACGGATGTCCGATGAATATCTGCAGCAGAGAGAGCAACCATTGTAGGTGTGGCCCTCTCAAATGGCTTGGCTCCAAGTGTTAATATTGATTGATGCTCAAATGTTGTATACCAAGAAAGAGGCATTACCCTTTTTAAACTAGGGCTACAAGCGGGTGGGTTTACCCCCAAACACTTGTGCATTAGTCTTGAACTTAGTAAGACCTTTAAGGCAGTTTACAGAAAGCTCATGTTGGTAAATGGTGTGAAATAACCTATTCTGGTGCTTTTAGGCTGCATTTATAAAGTCATCAAGATTGCTGAACGGCATGGACTAAACACCAGGTTTTAGAGAAAACTAGTTTAGAGTTCGGTGTTTGCATATTTGTAAGGAAACAGGGGTGTGGGAATGACAGTGATGTGGGGAGTGTTTCCCCTGCATTGCTTTGGTGGGCTTTAGAATTCTCATACTGAGCAGTTTCTTTAAATGGTAATTACTGCTGTGTGACAGAAGACAAAACATTTACCTCTGCCAGTTAAGTGGGGTTCTATGTAAGAATTATGGAAAGGCCCTCTCTGTCCTTCATCCTTATGCAGTCTATAACATGAGTACCATTTATTGGGGCAGCAGTGAAAGCTATTATTCACAAAGTTAATAAGTTAGTGGCACTCACTGTGATGCAGTGAGGTTTACTCCTTGTGCCATGTAGCCTCTAGCCTATTAGCAGCAGGTGCATTATCAGTGTTGTGCCCCTGTATTATGCAGAGTTCGCCATTGTGTCACGCAGAGCATTCCCCATCAGCCAACCTGTCAGAGACATGCCACCCTGTGCCCGCAGGGACAGATGTCCCCAGCCGGCCACTATGTGGGACATAGCGCCAGACCCCAGAAGACCATCGTGGTAGACCATCATGGTAGTAGTATCCTGTCACACAGTACAGTGTGACAGGATACAGAGGCGTGGGCAGCGCAGGCATATACTTTTGAGACAAAACATGTGATTGGCTTTGGGCACAAGCAAAATGATTGGGCAAAAGAAGCTGATGGGACTCATGATCGGCTTTAGGTAGAACAAGCATAAACGTGGGGCAGTGCTGGCATATTGCATTGGGTTCTGGTGCAAAACAGCTCAACTCAAAAGAGGGAACCTCAAAATAGTGCAAGAAAAATAGTGCTCCTCAAAACAGATACAAATAAACAGATTATTTCCACAGTGAAAATCACTATGAACGCACTTACCTTTTTGTCTTGACTGAGCTTTGCACCTTACACAGAAGAGACCTCCATAACTCACTCATGTGAAGCTGAACTCGTTAAGAAAGACGAAGATCTATTCAGCAGGTCAACAAGCAGAGTTATTCCATTATGAGCAGTGCTCCAGATAAGATCTTGAGGTGGGAGTATTTTACTCCCTATTCTTCAACTTTGAGAGTAAATGTGATTTTGAGAGAGTAAAAATACTTTTCTCCTTTGCAAGAGAGTAAAATGTATGTGACATCCAGCCGACGTGTGCATAAACTGTATGGAAATCATTACTATGTGGCAGCTTTCTGCATTGTGACAGAATACACCTTTCATTATTTCTGTAAGGTCTGGCCATTTGATCTCTCCTGTAGATATTTAAATCTTGATAACACAAAAACCTAGCCAATTACATAGTAAAGCAAACATGAATTGTATTGTGTGTTTTGAGGTTCGATAGCGAATTGTCTTTTGATGTTTAATGAAAGTCCTAATTTCCTGGAGCTATTACTACCCAATGGTATGCCAATGTTATGATACAACCGTGCAGAGAGGCAAGGACTCCAGGCTAAATTCTATATCTAATCGCATGGTCAAATGGTTATTTATATAGCGCTTTTGGCAAAACGCTGTAAATAGAACATATTTATCACAATTATCACCAAACCGAAGTCAGTACTCCTTTATCGACCTTGAAATGATGAAAGGTTGAGTTGGCCTTGCCGGGATTCGAAACCTGCAACCAACAGATCACGCACAGTTTGCAGCAACAAGTGCTCAACCGGCTGAACTATCTTATTGGCTAACATCCTTCAGAGGTCGGTTAACGGAGTATCGACTGATGTATAATAATCACAGTGCCTAGATGTTGGACGAATCATGTATGAAGCGCTACATAAAGTTAAATACCTATCTGGATTATCACGGTGGCAGGTTTTGCTGAGTTTCTATGTCAATTACAAATGTAACTTACATTTGTTTGTTTTTGAACAGCGCTTGCACTTCCTGGAGAGTCTGATTTTGGATGTTTTAATTGTAGTCTTTTAGATTTGAGAGGCTAGAACACCTGTGATTGGTGTGATGACAATCACTCTACCTTGGGCAAAGACTCTGCTGCCACTGACTATTTATAGTTATGTACCCCATTGACTGCAAGGTTGAATGGATGTAAACTAGACCGTGCATAGTCATCATTTTACACACAATTTTTATAATTAGTGTGCAAATTAAATTATAAGTGTAAAAATGATCTGCATTCGCATGATTATGCACTCAGCACATGAACTCTGAAAAATGCAATTGCGCAATACTGGTTTGCTTTCACTGGAAACAAGGATAATTTGTTACAAAATATGAATTTTCAAATAAATATGCACAGTGCATCAGCACAGCAGAAGCTGAATGGAAATAAACCATTCCTTTCATCACAGTGTGCAGTTTCGTTTTTTGAAAGGCTTCGGAGAAATACATTGTACTCATGGCTTGCAATTACATCCATGTAGATGAAAATCAAAAGAAGCCTTCTGGTTTCTGATAAGTAACCTGACATTTGTAAGTCCCTCTGCTCTAAACGTGTGTGTGTAAATGTACACCGGAAAATAATAACGCTGTCGCATTTACAAGATTTTCATGCGTAAAAATCCCTTATACACACCTTATCTGGAGGCCTGATTAGGAGAGTGACATTATGGTGGCCATCATTATGAACAATGCCATTACTAATGCGGTTTGTACTTTGATGAAATAATACAATCCTTTGAGAGGCCACATGATCGGCTTTGGGCAAAAACAGCATGAAAATTTGCTTTACGTTGGCAGAGCTGGCATCATTTGTAGAGACAAGCTTCAAGACTTCATTTGTGTTATAATCAATCCTGTACTTAAGGTGTGCATTGACACTGTCGTTTTTGTACATTGTGTCTCCTTACCCCTAGTAGGTGTGACACATAGCTTCAGTGCACCCACATATTTGACGTGTCAAATTCAAGGATTAATGACCTCACAGATAGACATGAAACTACCGTAGCCTTTTCTGTGGAGGAGGCATCAAGAATTTTGTCATTGATTTCCGAAGTTGCACACAAGACATGGTTGGTGATCCGAATAAGCTAATTACTAAACTTGAGAGACTCATCAGAAGAGAAATCTTGCAGAAGCTTCATGCATGGCCTTTAGTTGTATATTATAAAGCTAAACGTATACCACAAGGTTTAAGGGTTTACTTATGCCCAACACTGTAAGGATAGTGTGGAGTTTGTAAAGAAATGGGATAGGATCTTAAAAAAGTGTTCCCTTGATTTGACCGATTATTGAGGAACTATCCAAGAGTTTTGCATTCAATTGATAGTGAAATTACTGAACGGAATATCTGGTTAAATGAATTTAAGACCTTTGGTGAACTACAAGAGATATTGGAGGACATCAATCATAAATTGTCCGCATATCACAAAGACCTAGAACAGAGAAAAATACGAAAGTTTAAAAAGGGACACATTAGACTATATGAGAGACATTGCATACAATGGGCAGGAATACTACTCTCAAAAATTCTGAGGAGTTCACAATAGAAATCCAAACAGAAAAAAGAGGACATACAACTCTAGTAACCAGAGGGAAGATAGCAACTCCAGTGATAGTGCAGGTACAACTGGAGAGCCAGTTCCAACTACATCTTCCTCCAACGATAAAGAACCAACAGAAATTATTGCATCTTCTCCATCTACCTGATCTACCTCACCAATACCGGCACAGGTTCATTTTCTAGATCCAAAAAGAAACCCAGAAGAGGGAAAAAGACCAATAAGATGAAGACAAAAATGAATACTGAGAATGATAGTGTTAATATTTCTAACAAACAACTCAGTGAACAACAACTTTGTCTATTGAACATGGGTCTTTCCTTTGTACCCACCTTTACACCACTTTGTTTGCTGAGAAAGTTAACCAGCAAACTAGTGAGAAGATGCGCTTCAAAATGTTTTTTGAATTACAACCTCCCATTGAGAATGACTCTGTCTCTTTCGACCTATTGGAACTATGTCCAAAGAGTAATTTTAATCCTACATATGTTCGAGAATCAGGTTATTAGACAAATGAATAAAGTTGAGTTCAAGAAGAAACTTCCTTGCAACATCAAACGTAATCAATTGAAGTTGATTGCGAAGTATCAAGAGATGAACGTTTGATAATTAAATCTGCAGACAAAGGGGGTGCTTTTGTTGAATGGGTTTGAGTTCTATCACATGAGCTGCTTAAATCTTTTGTCAGATGAGGATGTATACATGAGACTCGATAGGGGTCCCTTGGTGGATATCATAAGTCTCATTAAGAACACTTTGGAAAGCACAGAGGAGAGTGGTGGGATTACTGCGAAAACAAAGTAATTTCTTTCAAACCCATTTCCAATAACCAGATCACCTTTTAGGCCGATTCTGGCTGGCACCGAGAGTGTTTTTGATTCTCTAGTCATTCACATAGATAAGGTTTTGCAGCCTTTGGTGCAATCTACCGACATATACGAGAGACACCACAGACTTTCTAAATTGTCTTGAAGATTTAGAGTCTCTTACTACACCTCCTAGTCTGTTTGCATTAGAAATATGCAGTCTCTACACATCCATACCTCACCAAGAAGTCATTGAGGCAGTTGAATGGCTTATCCTAAGGGATGACATACATCATCCTTCACAACAGCTACTTTAGATAGGACATCACAATATGCCCACATTTCAGGTACATCAATGGTGCACGGCCATGGCACCGGTGTATGTCAATATGTTCATGTATTACTTTGAGAAATGATACATTTTGGATAACCTGAGTTGGTCAAACAACCTGGTTGTATGGAGATACATTGAAAATATTTTTGGCATGGGGTCAGGCACTAAACCTCAAATGGTGTATTTCTTCAGCTATTTGAATGAGATTCATCCATGCATTATGTTTAAGTAGGACCGCAAGGGAAATATGGTTAGAACACAAGTCTAATATTAGAACCCACAATTTAAAATCTCCATTGGGAAGACGCTTTTTAGAGCATAGACACAATCTGTCCCAGATTAGGTTTATTGTCCTGGAAGCGGTTCGTGCATCAGCCAGAGGGGTTGATAAATCTAAGAAACTACTACTGAGGGAAATGCACTGGATCCATTTACTGGATACGGTGCAGCCCAAAGGACTCAATGAATTAAATTTACATTGCTTTCTCTAGTTAGAATTATGCCCTTTCTAGAGTGTATTGTCATTACTTTATCAATCCAATATGATGTACTGACCATGTGTAATATTAAATCTGATTTTTGTATTTGATTTATTCAATTATCTCTGTATTTGTGAACTAGCAATGATTAGATTTAGTTCATATACTTGGAAGATATATCCCTATCTATGTTTGCAGTAGTTTTGTCAAGATTGTGAAACTGTATTGTATTTCTATGTCTAATGTAATTGGGAATGCTGAAATGTATGTGTGAACGAAGAATAATGTTCTGCTGTACATGAGAAATGCCTCTCGCTAAATGTTCACAATATGTGAGCTTCTGTGATATGCATCTCATATTCTCTCTTCACTGTTCTGTCTTTTCACAGGTGGTTTTAAACTTTCCTAATAGTGGTGCACTCGGTCAGGACTTTTGGCCACATTAGAGAGTACCTTTGACTATCATTTATGAACTTTATGGTTCTATTCCATTACATTGTTGCTGCACCACACAGTTTTTCATTAAATCAGTCGGTTTGGCGATTGCTGACTTCATAGATGTTATTTACTCTAACATAACTTTGATCCATTAAGCAACACAGCCAGTACAGTGATCATTAACTTCATTTCCCAGTGTCTTTGTAGTCCCATTCGAGTTAATCATTGCGGTGACACAGGTCGGTCATCTTGTGCGTGTTTAGATACTTCTAAATTCTAGTTGATGTTGTCGGTAAGGACATCATGCTTTCATCATACGAATTGTAAACAAGTCAATTTATGGACTGTGTTACCCATTAGCGGTATAGTTCCTGACATTGGACACGCTGCTTTACACACCAAAATAATTGTAAACAAGTCAATCTATGGACTATGTTACCCATAAGCGGTGTAGTTCCTGTCATGGGACAAGCATGCTTTGCACAATGGACAAGGTTGTATATATAAGCGTTTGGAGACGCAACACAAGCTTTTTGAATTATGTGGTTTGCGAGTGTATGGGAGAACGATTAAATTAGCAGGTAAAACAGCACCTCTCTGTGTTTGTTTGGTCTCTACTACACAACTATGACTTTAGATATGTACCGACGTGTTGGCACTACGTTTTACAGCCGTTATCCGGAACACTGTATAATTCCGGAATATGTTGTCAATTAACCGTAGGTAATTCTGCTTAATTCAGATTATCAATCTCACGCGGAGGTTTCTGAATCCCTTTTCCAATATAATATCCAGCTTTACTCTGAGTCTTTAGCTACATTATTTGGTAACTTACTGTGATGGAACCCACTGCATTGCAGTTTCAGGTACTTGTCAATACACAGTTTGGAGTAATTCCATTCTTCGTTTTGGTATTGCATGGATACCAATATAAGACACACTTTATACATATAAATGTGGTGTTTGCACATGGGTGCCTTTTTACCGAGACTCATTGGTTATCACAGCTTGTGTTGTTGGAATGACTTCATTTGCATTCACAACAATGAGATGTGACATTGTAAGTGTATTCCATAACATATACTTTATTTTTGTGACTTTGATATACATTGTTCTGACATATCGTTATGTTATATTATAGACTCTGAATTGCACCTGATGAAGGGACTCTGAATCTGAATCTCGAAACGCATTGTGCTGTTGACATTTCATAAAAAAAGAAAAACCTGACAAGTGAGCTGTGGAAGTGAATTATTTTACTCTTTTTTGATTTATAATTCAGACAACATTATACAGAGTGCACAATTATTGGCCACTTTTCCAATAGTTTCAGTCAGGAGTAAAAATGTCAAGTAGTAAGCTACTTGTCAGACATAAAAAGTCACTTTCTACTGCAATTCTCTACATGCAAACAGCACGCCATTTCTTACTCGCCAAGAGTCAATTTATCACTCGCCAATGGCTACTCATAAAATTTGAAGACTAGTTTAATTCCTCCCAAATTCCATCTTCCAATAGAACTGGCCATCTTAACTTTCAGCTTAGAACTATCCCAGCCATGAGTCCCATCGATGTTCCAAGAACCATCTATTCTACGTGTCCTGAGGTCCATCCACATGCTTGAGGTTCAAACCCACTGCGTGGAACATCACCACGTGAGACCTTTTGCTGCACCCTACAAGGTACAGAAGTAGGGAATTAGTTGGAATGTTCGTTGATCTAAACATACCTACTGATATTCATTGTCACTTCCTTGCCAGTCTAGTTATTCACCTCAGACAATATGTACACCAATTCCATCTCCTTTTCCTGGTATTAAAAATAATACTATATCCCCAACGTACATTAAAACATGCCTAAAAAATGTAATGCTTGTTTAAAGCAGCCAGCCTATGGGACTACATTATGCAAAAGACACTCATCTGTAACAAGCAAAACGTTTCTCTGATTAAAAAAAAATGCAGACCTTCAAACACTATAATGTGTTATCCTATGCCACAGCTCAAAGATGTCCCACACAAGGAAAACGCACACTATTGTGAGAAGGGGCCCGGAGGGGAGGGGGTGCCGGGAGGGGTAGCGGGACTCCGCAGGATCGCGGCATGGGGCCGCGATCCAGAGAACACAGCCCCGCCCCGCCCTCTATCCCCGGGACTCTACGGGATCGCGGCAACGAGCCGCGACACGAAAGGAGCGGCCCCCTCCCATCCAGCCTTACCTGAACCCGCCAGGGGTAACGTAGCCGCGGCCTGCAGCCCGGGAGACGGGTTGATGACGGCGAACCCGCGGGAGGTGCGGGCGGACGCGGGGAGCCGGCCCACACGGCCCGCCGAGCGTCTCTCCCCACCAGGAAGGGAGAGAAGGGAGAGACGGCTTGCTCGGCGGGGCGGGCCACTCTGGGGCGGCCAAAGAGACAGACACACATGGCGAGAGGGAGAGGCTTCAAAGGGGGGGAGGGACTCGCAGGATAGAGTGGCCTGGGACTGGGACTCTTCGGGAAGGCAGCAGAAGCAGCAAACCACGGCAGCCTTTAAAGGAGGCGGGACATGGCAACACCAGCCAATGAGAAGCCTGATTGACAGGGAAGCTTTCCATTGGGGGGGAAGCAAGTCACTCACATCCTATAAAAGCCCGGGAACTAATCCAGCGTTTGTTGTTGATTTTCCTAGTCATACGAAGAGGACGAGGAGAGAAGGAACAACTGGTGGGCCTATCCGGACAACAAGGAGACTTAGGAGGGCTTAATCTTAGATCTGGAAGACTGCCTAAGAGTGGAGTAACTCTCAAGGAGTTCATGGACTATATTTTCATTAGTTTAAATTCACCTGAATAAAGTATTATTTCAGCAACCCAACCCTGGTCCGGGTCTTGATTCTTACATTGGCGACGAAGGTGGGATTAGCGACAACGCGATGGATACCCTAATTAAAACCCTGACGGATGGCCAACAGCAGCTGCAGCAATTAATACAGCTACAAACACAACAGGCAGAGGCTGATCGCCAGGCGTTCCAGCAAGCCATCCAGTTACAGGGAGCCCTTCAGACCACGGCCCAGGATAAACAGCATGAGAACATTATCAGGCTCACAGATGCAGTAACCAGCACGAGGAACCAACCCATGGTACCGTCCACCCTGCTCCAGAAGTATAAGGAGGGAGAGGATCCAGCCTTTTTTTTTACAAGCTTTGAGAGGATTGCAAGAAATGCGCAATGGCCGCCTGAACGCTGGGGACAATATGTGGCTCCCTTGTTATCTGGGGTAATGCAGGGTGCATATCAGGCTGTGAACCCCAATGGCATCACTCCGTATGGGGAAATTAAAGCAGCTGTACTGGACCGTCTAGGCCTGGATGAGGAGGCCTATCGCCTTCAGCTAAGGGACACCAAGTTGAAAAACGGGGAGAGTCCCAGGCAGTTATATTACCGCATTAAAGACCTGACGGAGAAGTGGATGCAATCCCCTAACCCAGCCAACCAACCCCTCCTAGATAAAATAATCCTGGAACAGTTCGTAGAAGCCTTGCCGAGCCCAATGCAAAGATGGGTTAGGCAACACCACAGGCCTACATTGGCGGAAGCCGTGGACATTGCATCGGCTTATCAAAAGGCCGGGTACAGTCGCTTCCCCTCAACAAGTATGCCAGGAAGGATAACGTCGCCGAACTTTGAACCTCAGATACAAAGGGGCCCAAAAGTGGCACATAACAGATGGAGGCAACCGGAGGAGGTCTTCAGGAAACTAGAAGAAAGGAAGCCTGGATATGAGGAGAGACAGCCACCCATAATCCCCGGAGTTCGACAACCCCAGTGCTTTGAGTGTGGTGAATGGGGTCACATTGCCCGGTTTTGCCCCAGAAGGAAGACCTCAGAACCTATGGAAATCGGCTACATGAAGCCACACCCGGAAGTACGTAACCCTGGTCCATACATCGTGGATATAAGAGTGGATGGACGACCGACCCGGGCGCTGCTGGATAGCGGAAGTCGACAAACAGCCATATCTCCCACCGTGAGTAATAACCCTAATTTACCTAACCTTTCTGTACCGATAAAGTGTATACATGGGGACATTAAAACATACCCGATGAGAGAGGTACAGATAGAGGTGAACCATGAAACCACTCAATTAAAGGCTGCCGTCCTTCCTACTCTACCCACCCCAGTGGTCCTGGGAACTGACCTACCCCACTTTAGTAAAGCACTGGATGAAGAAAGAGCAAGGAGCAACAGACCCTCGAACATAGGTGACTCTAAAACCCCGCTCCCCGGACATAAAAGACGGAACAGGCTAGAGTGGTGCCAAGCCAGTTACATGACCCGACCCATTAACTGGCAACCCGAGGATCATGAGGACTCCCTGAGGGGGGAAACCCTAACTGATCCCACCCTTCGGGTAGCCCGTGAGAGAGCGGCCAATGAGAAAGATCCAGACGTAACAAAAGGACCTGGCTTTCTGTTCCGTCATGGACTATTGTACAGAAAATATAAGGCGGACGATGGGACTATAAAGGAACAATTGATATTACCAAAATCCCATAGAATGGTCATAATGCAACTGGCACACAACCACCCCTGCGGTGGACATATGGCCTCCCTGAAAACGCAGCAGAACATACTGAGACGATTCTACTGGCCAGGCATATACGGTGAAGTGTCCCAGTTCTGTAAGACGTGTCCCACTTGCCAGCTAACAAGTGGCGTCTTACCCGCAAAAGCCCCTTTGCAGAAAATGCCCCTTATTAACGTTCCTTTCCAGCGGATAGGCATGGACATCGTGGGACCTATTGAACCCGCATCCCGTGGTTACAAGTATCTACTAGTCATTGTTGACTATGCTACGCGGTATCCAGAGGCTTTTCCCTTGAAGGGAACATCAGCCCGACAACTATGCGACCAGCTCATTCCCTTCTTCGCAAGAGTGGGCTTGCCCTCGGAAGTGATCACAGACCAAGGGTCCAATTTTATGTCCACCTTGCTTCGGCAGGTATGCGAAAGACTGCAGATACATCAGTTACGCACCTCGGTATACCATCCCCAGACCGATGGCCTTGTCGAAAGGTATAACAAAACGATCAAGAAAATGATACGGAGAGTGACCGGGTCCGATGGGAAGAACTGGGACCGTATATTACCCTTGGTCTTGATGGTATTACGCGACACCCCACAGTCGTCTACTGGTTTTTCTCCATTCGAGCTCCTTTTCGGAAGACAACCCCGAACCATCTTGGACCTTGTAAAAGAAGAATGGGAGACTTCAGATGAGATTTCTTTAACAGAGTACACTGAAGAGTTGAAGGAACACTTGACAGCACTCCGCTCGATGGCCGAGACGAATCTGGGACACGCACAGACAAACCAGGAGAAAAACTATAACAGAGGAAGTCGGATGAGAACTTTCCGAATAGGAGACCAAGTACTAATCCTACTACCCACCAGTACTAACAAGCTATTGGCCAGATGGAGAGGTCCTTATGAGGTTAAGGAGGTACTTAGCCCTGTGACGTATCGGATCCACCAACCCGATCGTGCCACACCAGACAAGGTATACCATGTGAACCTGCTAAAAGCATGGAACGCACCAGTATTGGTAGCCACAATGGATACTGGTGAGGATACCTCAGAACAAAACGTGAATCACGAACGGGGCAAGCTAGAAGACGTGCAATGGGGAACCGTCCTGACTCCTTCCATGAGGTCAGAACTTTTGAATAGGCTGTCTCCCTTTGGAGAAGCATTTTCGGCCTTACCAGGGAGGACCTATTTAATCGAACACGAGATCAAAACCGATCCCGGACGGATTGTTAGACTAAGACCCTATCGTATTCCAGAAGCACGAAGGATAGTTATCCAAAACGAAGTAGAAGAGATGCTCCGTATGGACATAATTGAACCCTCAACCAGCCCGTGGTCATCCCCGATAGTGTTGGTACCAAAGCCCGATGGTACTGTTAGATTTTGTATGGACTACCGACAGTTAAATACGATCTCCAATTATGAAGCCTATCCTATGCCACGAATGGACGAGCTGTTGGAAAGGCTAGGATCCGCCAACTTCCTAAGCACGCTTGACCTAACGAAGGGTTATTGGCAGATTCCCTTGAAATCCACGGACCGGGAAAAGACTGCCTTTACTACTCCCCAAGGTCTATACCAGTTCAAAGTTTTGCCATTCGGGCTACACGGAGCACCAGCCACCTTCCAGAGACTGATGGATGTCATACTACGTCCCCATGAGTGTTATGCTGCGGCTTACTTAGACGACATTGTCGTGTATAGCCCGACCTGGACAGAACATGTACGCCACTTGGAACAGGTGGTGTCTGAGTTGTTTAAGGCAGGCCTACACATTAATCCGAAGAAAACAGTGATAGGGGCACATGAGACGAAATATCTGGGACACTTGGTAGGCGGAGGCACGATACGACCGCAACTCTCAAAAATCCAGGCCATCCACGAGATACCTACCCCATCCACGAAGAAACAGATCCGTGCCTTTTTGGGTTTCATAGGCTACTACCGTAGATTTATCCCAGATTTCTCCTCGGTGGCTGCTCCCCTCACTGACGCTTTAAGGAACAAAGGGTCTCCCGATTTGACCGAAAACACCGCTGCTTTGGAAGCCATCGATGTCCTGAAGCAGAGGATCACCTCAAATCCAATACTTCGATGCCCCGACTTCCATAGACAATTTTTCCTTCAGACGGATGCGTCAAATCAGGGGCTGGGAGCAGTTCTTTCACAGGAACAAGGGGGCGAACTTCAGCCCATCTGTTTCGTGAGCAGGAAGCTCGTGCCTCACGAGGAGGCCTATTCCACTATTGAGAAGGAGTGTTTGGCCATCAAATGGGCGGTAGAGACCCTCAGATATTATCTTTTGGGTCGCTGCTTTACGTTGTATACTGACCATGCCCCCTTACAGTGGCTCGCAAGGCATAAAGATACCAACCAGCGGGTACTCAGATGGTTCCTGTCTCTTCAACCATTCGATTTCGTTACCTTGCACAGACCTGCGGGTTTCCAGCTGGTGGCCGACTATCTGTCCCGGAATCCTCCCTTGCCCGATCGGCCAGGGTTTGTGATGGGGAGATGTGAGAAGGGGCCCGGAGGGGAGGGGGTGCCGGGAGGG
This sequence comes from Ambystoma mexicanum, assembly GCF_040938575.1. NCBI lineage: Eukaryota > Metazoa > Chordata > Amphibia > Caudata > Ambystomatidae > Ambystoma > Ambystoma mexicanum. Next base: position 538,395,886 of record NC_090924.1, on the reverse strand, counting down.
GTAGCGGGACTCCGCAGGATCGCGGCATGGGGCCGCGATCCAGAGAACACAGCCCCGCCCCGCCCTCTATCCCCGGGACTCTACGGGATCGCGGCAACGAGCCGCGACACGAAAGGAGCGGCCCCCTCCCATCCAGCCTTACCTGAACCCGCCAGGGGTAACGTAGCCGCGGCCTGCAGCCCGGGAGACGGGTTGATGACGGCGAACCCGCGGGAGGTGCGGGCGGACGCGGGGAGCCGGCCCACACGGCCCGCCGAGCGTCTCTCCCCACCAGGAAGGGAGAGAAGGGAGAGACGGCTTGCTCGGCGGGGCGGGCCACTCTGGGGCGGCCAAAGAGACAGACACACATGGCGAGAGGGAGAGGCTTCAAAGGGGGGGAGGGACTCGCAGGATAGAGTGGCCTGGGACTGGGACTCTTCGGGAAGGCAGCAGAAGCAGCAAACCACGGCAGCCTTTAAAGGAGGCGGGACATGGCAACACCAGCCAATGAGAAGCCTGATTGACAGGGAAGCTTTCCATTGGGGGGGAAGCAAGTCACTCACATCCTATAAAAGCCCGGGAACTAATCCAGCGTTTGTTGTTGATTTTCCTAGTCATACGAAGAGGACGAGGAGAGAAGGAACAACTGGTGGGCCTATCCGGACAACAAGGAGACTTAGGAGGGCTTAATCTTAGATCTGGAAGACTGCCTAAGAGTGGAGTAACTCTCAAGGAGTTCATGGACTATATTTTCATTAGTTTAAATTCACCTGAATAAAGTATTATTTCAGCAACCCAACCCTGGTCCGGGTCTTGATTCTTACAACTATATAGACCCTTTATTATGAATCTTATCCAACGTCATTGGTATTTATGTCATACTTGTCTTTGAGGGGCAATGAAAATACTGCTTTCATCAAACTGCAATGTACACTTTGCCGCTGCACAATATCATAAGCTGCTCTCCTCTTCCGCAGCAGCTTTGTTAATGTTTGTGATAACAAAATCGCAAATCTGTAAGGGAAAACGTTCTGTGATAATACAATGCAGCAATTGATTTCCATTAATATATAGGTGTGTGGTGCACATAAAAGTTGTTGCACACAAGTGAAGCACTCACTGAATAGAAATATTAACCTTGATGCACTGCACACAAAATAAATCCGTGTATCAAGCAGCTTGGAACCAAGATAAGCTCTTAAAAGCAACATCTGGCAACTCTCTTCACAACTTACACAGTTGCATTAACTTCTGTAAAATGTCTGGCACTGTGACACGTCATGATGATGCATTATTTTGCATCACAGAGAAATGGATTGACACCAGGGACCCCTCTGCATAGGACTGCAAAAGCTCTGGCAGAGCAATAAAGCACTCCCTAGCAAAACCTAAAAATGCATGTTTGGTTGGAGGAGCACTGTTGGTGCAACAAGTAATCATCAGCGGGTTACCAACTGAGTATCTCAGCGAGCAAAGTTTTGGTTCACATCAGTAGTTTGATCAACTTCCATTATTATTTTCTTTAGCCCCCAGGCCTCTATTGAAAAGCCACTTCTGTCAAAGACGAGGAGGAGATGGAAGTGGGGATAATGGGTTGTTTTTTTCTTTCATTATGGTGGGTTGGCCATTTTACTCACCTCTGCTCAAAATCTTTACCCTGTAGCATCGGTCTGATTATATGTTTTTGGAGTAGCCTGAGTTGCTTCGATAGGAAACCGCAATGATGGAACAACCAGATTGAGTGAATTGAAATTCATGACTGCGATGCATATGCCATTGTATGTATAGTGAGGCTGGTCACTGGGGAGGACCAAGGAGAGCCTGGAGAGATGAATGAGATCTGTGGCCAAGGAGAACCGGATGGTTGTAGGTGTGGAATTATAGATGCATTGTACAAAAGAGAGGGAGGATGTCGGTGCACACCTTACATACAGGATTGATTATAAGACAAAATAAAGTTTTACTAAAGAAAGCCTGGGTGCGGGGGAGGTAACACAACCCTGGCACTACGTTGGAAATACAAATAATACAAGAAAGTATCCAAAGGTATAGGATACTCCCTTCCCCTTAGTAAATGGTTGCAACTGTATGGTTATACATACATAGTCCAGTGATTCACAAGTGTAATCATTCAAATCAATATAAATTCATCTTTTTCGACGTCTTCTCGACGACCGGCATTGGCGGCGAAGGTGCTGGATCCATACACCGCTCAAGCCACCAGTAATCTTTGATGAAGTTTCATCTGCATAGTTGGGCCTACCTCATGGCCGAATCCACGAGGAAGAGCCTGATCAAGATCTGTGCCTGCTGCAGATTGTAAAATGTGGAAGATCAGCACGACGAATGCCTCTACTGCCTTCATCCATGACTGTGAAATCTGCCAGTCGTTTTCCAACAAGACGCTGAGGGATGGTCATCGCTGTCTCGTCACATAGCTCGAGGACGCCCGTGGGGCCTCTGACTCCACGTCTCGTTACGGTAGGGCAGACGGCCCAGCAAACCACCTCTAGTAGGAGGTCTAGGTCGCATGAGGTCCATGCCACCAGCAAGAGGAAGCATAAGGAAACCTCTGACGATGAGCCCAGATCCTTGCATAAGTACTGGTCTTCAAGCTCGGAGCCCAGGGATGTCTGCAGGGAAGGATAGCCACAGCCTTTTCCATCGCCCCAAGGAAGCAATTCCATCTGCCAAATGCATGTCAAAGTCTGGTAGCCACTCTTCGTCTTCGTTGGCGAAAGCTACCCAGTCAACGTCGTCAAAATCGGAGCAAGTACGTCATTGTCGACGACCCAGCCTCCCTCCAGGTCGTCTACCCCAAAGCCGTTGACACCGTCCCATCACCACCTCGTCAACAACGACGACCACGATTGCTCCACCAATGAGGATCTTGTCGACAGCAACCACGTCAACAGCTGTGATGCCATCAATGGGGAAAAAGTGGATCTTCCCATAGGATTGTTGCCACTGCCATTATGACAAATGTTGCCGACACCCAGACCAGCACAGTGTCAGCATTGACGCCTCGTGCACGGGTATCGTACCCTAACCTTGGGGTGGCCATGCTACCAGAAGGTATTATCGTACCAGAGCCAAGTCTTTACTTATCGAAGGGTGTAAAGGAACCAGAAGAAGCCATAATGTCACCGCCGTCTTCGCCATCACGCAGAATATCGCCTCCCAGAAGGCAATCTAGTTCCCCGCTGGGTGAGGCAAGCCTGATCAGACTGCCACCTTTACCTCCTCTTAATTCATCTCAGGCACAGGAGAAATTGCCTTCAATGCAGCCGGCTCAGTTGCTGCCTTCCCAAATGTTCATGTCACTAAACATTGTATCTACGTTGACCACGCTGGTAGCAAAGCTGCAACAAAGGCTGCCTGCACAAGCACCGGTTCCGGTGCCTCCTAGACAGCCTCACCTAGTTGTCCCTGGGCCCTCAAGGGAAGAGGATGACATCCCATGTGCCCCCCCAACACCCAAGATAAGTGAATATCTTTCAAGGCCACAGCAGCTGTCGGATCTGGGACAGACACAGATCCCAACCAGTTGGAGGACATGGTTTCCACACATTCATCCCAGACTTACAAATTTGTGGATTTTGTCGCAGGTGATAGGGTGCTGGATGATATTCCGATCAGGGACACACCCCCGATGAGGTAGGGGACTTCCACACGCTTATGTCCAGGGCGGCAAAGATGTTCGGCCTTAAACTGGATGAACAGCACAAGGACAGTGTGCTGCATCAGCTTAGAGAGCAGCGCAGGAAATCTGTTATGTCCATCCCGCTGTTGGAAGATGGCCTGGTCACCTTGGCGCATGACGCTACTGCCCCAGCAAAAAAGGACCAGTTTGCCAAAAAGTACAGGGCCCTGGAGAGCGCGCCCACCTGCATCTGCACCCAACCCACGGCAGACTCTGTTGTCCCTGCTGCTGCCAGAAAAAGGTCAGCTAATCCATCATCGTCCTGCTCTGTCCCTCCAGACAAGGAAGGCAAACGCCTCAACGCCTTCGGGAAGAAGGTTATTATCATCTCAGCCACAACTACCAAGGCAGGAAATGCAATGGCCATACTCGCAAGCTATGATCACGAGCTGTGGTACAAGATGGGCCCCTTACTAAACTTACTGCCGGATGACAAAAAACAGGAGGCCATGTACATCTTCAATGAGGGCGAATTTGCCGCAGACCATGCCATCACGGTCTCCGTGGACATCGCGATACTGGTTTTCACCAGCTTGGACATGGAGCGGTTCTGTGCAGGCAAAGTTGGCTCAAGGACCCGGATTTCCGACCCGATGTCCAGTGCAGGGTCGTTGATATTCTCTTCGACGGAATAGACCTATTTGGGAAGTAGGTTGATGCAGCTTTACAGTGCATCAAAACAGACACGGAAACCGCTCGCTCCCGGGGCACGCTGCAGCAAAGGCCCCAGTCCTTTTGCTCTAGTAAATGGGAGTTAAGGTAGAGTTTTGCAAGATAACCGCTCCACATACCAGTCTTTCTACTCCTACAAGATCCTGCACTCTTCAATGGACCAGTATAGAAAAGTCCAAATCCTGCAGGGGTTTACAGTACCGCCGTGGCTCCTCCCAATCCTGGGGCTAGTTCAAACAACAACCATGACCAGCACAGGGACTCGTACTCCCGCACCTAGGTGGGAGGATGACTGTCATGGTCGAATAATGGGGAAACATCACAACCGGACGAATGGGTGCTATCCCTCCTCCAACAGAGCCACTCGCTGGAGTTCATAGACTATCCACTGGACATTCCTCCTGCACACAAGCCGGAAAAGGTGCGACACCTCCTGCTGGAGGAAGTGCAAGCTCTGCTACAGAATGGGGCAGTGGAGAAGGTTCCAAAAATTGAAGTGTGTACAGGAGTCTACTCCTGCTACTTCCTGGTAAGGAAAAGGTCACTTCACAACAAGTCAGGCGGTTGGAGGCCCATATTAGATCTGAGGGTGCTCAACACATTCCTAAATGCACAAACATTCCGTATGGTCACGATACAGCAGGTGCTGTCCCAGCTGCAGCAAGGAGATTTCTTGGTGATTCAGATGTGACCCTCTTTTTGCTCTTACTGCCCCTCGCGTGCGCTTGCCAAATCCAAAGATGGCCGACAGGGGAGGAGTTAAGGGAGGTGTTCGTATAGGTTGTGAGCAGTATGACTCAAAATTACTGTAACAGAGCACAAAAGTGACTGAAAGTTTTCAGTTTAAGCTTAAACTGCTCTATGTTACGGAGGATTCCCAGCCTGACGACTGGGAATATTCACAGCATGTGAATCTATGAAAGATCCAATGCTGGAGAAAATGGCTTTACTGGTAAGCAAATGAAAATTGGTTGGTTTCTAGAGCATCCACTATGGGTTGTCAGAAAAATGAAAGTACAAATAAGGCTGCAGAGCAAACAGGGAATTTGGCAATATGGCATGCATTATGAAGTGGAAGCACTGGAAATCCTCTTTAATGTCACACAATAACAAGTATTGACAGAGCCAGTGGGGCTGGCTTTGAAAATGCAGAGAGTAAAAAATGTACAGAAAAAAGTATCCTCTATCTTTACAAGGACAGACCTATTGCTTTTGTCAACATATGTTCGTTTACTCATACAGGGTCGGACTGCGACAAGAAACGGGCCTGGTCACCCAAAAAAAAAGTGGCCCACCCCTCGCCTCAAAAAAGTGGCCCACCCGTCTCCTCACAACCCTTAAACTCTGATGACATCACCGGAAGTGATGACCCCATCCCAAAGTGACATCCCAGGAAGCGATGAAACACAACCTTTCACCCCTTGACAAAACAGGAAGTGGCATCAAATGGCATTGTTTCTGAGTACACTAAGAAAAATATGGTTATGATTTCATTAATGTGATCTACATTTCATACAAGAATGGATCACCATATGTATCATTGATATCTGTGTGTATAGATCCATATTAAGAAATTACTGTGAATGCAAGCAGACGTCCAAGGCCAAATGATAATACGTTCTTGTATAGCACTTACACTTAAGCTCTTTTTTATAGAACAAATATACATACAACATCACCCAACCTGTGTTGGTACTCCGAAAGGCAGAGGGGCCAATCCGACCCTGTACTTACATACATGTATGTATTTATAAAGCATGGCAATGCCACAATAAACACCTTCAAGACGCTGTTTTTCAAGTGACGGAGCAGGTATAGAAGGCAGAAAAGTGTCAGAAGCCACACATTTTCTTGACTCTCTTGCATACATTTTCAAAAGAGAGTTGAGGGTGGAGGAAAGCATGTAAACAGAGTTGCAATTACTTCACGGGAGTCCTTCTATGAAAGGTACACATTTTCTAGCTACACCCTCAACTATTTGGCGTAAGTATTAATTTGATGCAGGCATACATTTACATGTTTCTACAAAGGAGATAAGATTAGACAAATAATTTTACTAGACCCTTCAATCCAAAAAGAAAATCCCTGATTGTCCGGCGAACAAAGTCTGTAAAGAATAGACTAAGCTATAAAGTATCAAAAATAAGATAAATATTTAATTGGAACAATACGAGTTCAAAAATAAAAACTTAGACCCAAAACAAACATAAGAATACAGTGGAGCCAATAGAATAATACCTAGACTTGTCGTCTAAAAACTCAAAACATGATTACACAAACACAAAAGACATATAATTAAAACAAACATTCTGCATGTGTTGTCAAAACAATTCCCAACGCTGTTTCTGTTCTTCCAAAGCCTCAAACGGGCAAACATTCTTCAGGGGAAAACCTTCTGTAATATATGTTGCAGACTGCTTCAACACTGCGAGTAATGGGTCGGTTTTCACATCACCAGAATAGGATGTACCCAAAATCCAATAAAGCAGAGAATCTTGAGGATGGGGACAAAAATTACTGAAAATGTACCCATACTATGTTACAAGTTACTATAGCATGGGAAACCAAAGGTACGACAAAAACAATATCATCTACCTCACTACTAGTTCTCTAAATGAACTGCTTAATTACCTACAGGGATTTTCTTTTTGGATTGAAGGGTCTAGTAAAATTATTCGTCTAATCTTATCTCCTTTATAGAACCATATGATTTTCCCCTACTGGAGATAGATTTTGTGTTCAGTAGGGGGATTCTACTTCCTAGATTTAACACGGCATACATTTACATACAGGTAGAGACCTTAGCAGAGGTTTAGCCGAGTAAAGTCATGCACATGTCGGAACAGGCAACTAGGAGCACATTAATACAGTTGTAGGGTTAGACAAGCATTAGAAAAGTCAAGAGGTTGGGCTTTTGTATAGTGTGACGAATCCCTAGATGTCGTCACTTCTCATGGGGAGAGACACCCATTGGGAACAGTGACAGACATCTTGGGAGAACGCGGTATGACCCCCTCGCGATTGCCCCTCTTCAACCTACTCCTGTGGTACATCCCAAGGACATACCCATGTTCCTGTGTAGGACCAGTGACATAAGAGCCACTGAGACGAGGAAGAGTAGTGACCACCTAAGGATGACTCCCTTGACAAGTACTTAGACGAGGAGGAGGTGTGGAACAATGAAGGGCCATGATGATAACCTGAATGGGCAATGTTGTGAGAAACCTGAGGCGTTTCTCCCATGCTATTCCCGGGGATCTCTGACTCAGGTGGGCAGGGAAGGGGCCATGACTCTTGGATCCAAACCCTGGGGGCGGACAAGTGAGGGAGGATCGCCAGGGAAGGCCCCCGTTCCCGTACATCCCTACCAGACGTTCCCTCTGTCATTATGGGATACTTTTGTCAACAACGCATTTGTACACAACACTACAGTTACCCACTTCATCCTGACAAAAACCCACATGGTTTTTCCTGTATCCTTCGGAAAAACTACAACTCCCATAATTCCCTCCACACTGTTTTTTCCTAATAACTACTGGGTTGAGGAAGAGGCAAGCCAGAACCACAAAGATTACCCATAGGAACCAATGTATTACGAGTTCCTATAGGCAGTCTCCATTTATTCTCACTAATGAGGCCAGGCAAGGTCAGGCCTCCAGTTACAATCATTCCCACCTGAAAGCTATTAACCTTCGCAGTCAGTATAAAAGGCCAGGCACACAGGCACACTCTGAGTGAGCTGGGAATGCTGGAGGGTGCAGAGAAGCCAGAGGAGAATTCGAGCTGGAGAGACCCTTGGAGGCATGGAGGAAGGACTGCCCAGGCACTGGACCTGTGAGTACAGGGGAGGCTGCAGTGTGGAGTGGCAGCTATACCTCCAGAGAGCCAAACCAGAGGCAGCTGGATTTGTCTGGCGGTATCCACACCAGAGCTCCTCCCCTGGGCAAACTAATAGCCCAGGCTTCAGAGGGGCAGGTGGTGAGCCCCTGACCTCCACTCATCCCCAGGAACTTCTGCAGCTCCCAAAGCCCTGGAATGTCGTTTTGGGGAGCTGATGAAGTGGGAGTAAAATGAGAGAGGTGCATTCTGGAACATGAAGTCCAAATACTTTTAAACTTTACAAATCCAGAGGGACATCCATGTGAGTGGCAGAGGGGTCCGAGCCCGGCGAGGGAGACCCAGAGAGGCAGATCTAAGCTGGTGAAACCCACGTTGTCTGTGGAAGATAACTGCCGTTCTCGCGCACTAGAGCAAGAGTCGGGGAGGGGAGGCAAAAGTTGTCGTATCGACCTTAGATCCCTGATCAAAGCCGCAAACGCAGCCGGTGAGTTAAAGTAAACTTGTGCAAGGCTGGGCTGCATAGAAGTGGCAGAAGTGAAGATAGAAGTATGAACGGAAATGATCTGCGATTAATGAACTTTGATAAACGGCAAGTGCTGTGGAGTGACAGAGTGGTCGGGCATATTGCAAGTGCCCAGTCGAAGGTCTCTTCGACTGGGCACTTGCAATATCTATGGAATCTATGGGCGCTTGGCATATCTATGAAATGAGAGTTGTGAACCACAGCAGCGAAATAATCGAAGTGGTCATGTGAAGGTCTAGCTAAAGCCCTTGGACCATCGAAATTCTTTGATTTCTTAAACTTGTGAATTATAACCGATCAGAGCCCGACTGAGGGAGATTGGTTTGGATTAAGGAAGTTGTGACTGCACTGCCCTTAATTTAACTAGACATTTTGGCGTCATTTCCCAATTTGTGCAGGAACATGGGGTGGGCCGGTGAGCGTCACCATGAAGGTTTACAAGGGCCAAGCTAGGCAGGCTGCATTGTACGGAGCTGAGCTCTGGGGTATGAGCAACACTGTCAAACTGCAGGTTGCAGAGGAGAAATTCCTAAAAATCTACCCTTAATATTTTTCAAATGTGTTTTATTCTATTTGACTGTTAATGGTGAAAACTGAAATAAAGTATATTTCTTCTTCTACCCTGGGGCTACCGGTGAAAGCTCCCAATATTCCAATCTTTATGGATAACAACATACAAAGTATTGGCTATATCTGCCGTGCAAAACCAGTGTAACTTTGGGCCTGTATCTGGGCAAATCCAAAAGTTGGCAAATTCAGTGAGGCAACCAGGGACCTAGTAACCCAGGCTGTTGGCTTGAATATTGCCTGGTTTGTGGCCATCAAGAACGAATTAACAATTTTTGGCGTAACCCTATTCCTATTGATTTTAAAGAAAAGCTGTAGGTCACATATGCCAAAAGATGGGAAAGGGAAATTTTGGCGGAACTGGCCTTTACTAACAGTCTTAGCAGCTATTCACTTTTGAAGAGATATCATGGCTTTGAGCAGTATTTGAATGTGATGCAGCCCAAACTTATGAGAGCAGTGTATATGAAGCTACGAATAGGCTCCCTCCCGCTTGCAAGCTTAAGAAACAAATGGAACCCGGGCTGTTCTTCTGACTGCCTGCATTGTCCGAATATCGTGCAAAGCGTGGTACATTTTATTTTATTTTGCCACAGATATTCTGATATAAAAAGAAAGTTTCTGAAATTCCTTCTTAACCAACATTGGATAAGAAGAGTTGGTGATGCCCGCCAGCTGTGTTTGACCACCCACTGCGTGGGGCATTATGTGATGAAGGCATGGAGGAGAAGGTTAAGGTTCACAGTGTCCTAATTAAACTTAATCCGTCCTAGGGCAGTAATTGTCGTCGTGCTCAAAGGAGTTTCTAGCCAATTGTGCTGCGTCAATGTTCTAAGGTCCCAACTTTGATTAAAACGTACTGCATACTGAAATTGTATTCATCATAGTTTTGACTTTATTTTAAATTTTGTTCATTAGAGTTCTGTCACCTAAATGGTAGGGAATCTTGGATGTGTGCCCCCCTCAGGAACAAATATGATGATTTTTATTCAATTGCATTTTGCTAAATGCATTTTAATCAATTGTATTTTGGCAATTGTATCTTATGCTGATTTTATCATTCCATTTGCTCTTATTCACTGATCCTGGTCGGTTTTATGTTGTTTTGTAACCACGTTGTATGTGTCTTTTATGGTCTACTTGGCTGAAATAAAGTAATATGATTGTTGTTAAGTGTAATAAAATAAACTATGTATCAAAAGAGGTCAACACAAATATTCTAACTTATTTAATCAGTAATATCACATTAGATGCAATTATTGATCTCACCGCTGATGTCATGTATGATGTAATTAGTGATGTCACAAGGGATGTTATCGGGGATGTCATCACTGTGCTTATATGCTGTGCAACAGGGGGCGCAGAGTTCTGGTAGACTTGGAAGAAATTAGATCACTGAATTTCAGTGGTTTTGTTGCGTTAAATCTGATCACCTTAATACTCTTCTATCTACGGTTTCTTTCACTGAATGTCAAAGGTATTGTTTGCTTGCTATGTATTTTTCATATTAAATCTGCTCAATGAATATGTATATAAATATGTAATATGTGTGAATGAGTGAGTGCCTGATGTATGGATGGCTGGGTGTGCATGTGTGAGTGAATGGTAAATGGGTCGACGTGTAAAGGTGCATGTGAATGTGTGTGCTTGTGTTCAATACCTGGATTACTTACTGATAATCTTCATTACCTCTAGTCCTACTCTTCCTTGTCCCAATATTTCCCTATGAAGCACCTTGCCTCATAGGTCAGTACTGGGAGGAGAAAGAGGAATGTGTAGGGTATACTGGGCCGAGGAGCTGATTTGGGTGGTTGGAGGAGGAGAGTGGGAGGGAGAGGGGACATGTGGGAAGGGTGAGGCAGGAGGTGGGTGCGTTAAAACGTAATGGGCATCCATGATAAAAACAGGCATAATATGTGTTAGTAGTGGGTAGACTGACATTTTGGGGCAGCCAGTCTAATAATTTGTGACTGTTGCATGACATGTTTACTGGGCATCAATAATGCATTAAGCATGCCAGGTGTTATTACGTGGCTATACTGTTATTTGGGTGCAACCAGTCTAGCCATGTTTTACTGCGTCATGGCATATTTTTCTGGGCATCTATAATGATGTAAGCATCATGAGTGTTATTATATGCCTGGCTAGCATTTTTATGGAGCTAGTCCAACCATTTAATGTGGTTTGACATTTTGTACTGGGCATCTGATAAAGCAATCATGATAAGTGTTAATTAGCTGGTATTTGGATGCTGCCAGTCTAGCCTTTCCTTACTGTGGCACTGTATATTTTTCTGTTCCATCTCAGGGGAATACACTCCGAATCAGGAGAGGAATCTGGTAAGGCAAGCTCCTGCAAGTGACATCGAGCTGCTGCCACCTGTCATCAATACTCTTAACGCACACTAGATCAGGAACACTCTAACCCCCGCTGTATATAACGCTGCCAATTCAGACACACCACTTACATCACGGCCTGATCTTTTGCTAGACCTTCGGGCATACAGAGTACCGGCCTTCATATCTAGGATGTACTTGTATGTCCACTAGAACAGAAGTAAATGCACAATGAGAAGGTGTCCTCCTATAAGCAATCTACATACCCAACAAGACACAGGGATGAGCATTGTGGCTATTGCTGGCTCCTGGGTCCACTGAACACCAGTCATCGAATCTAGGTAGGACTCGTAAGACTGATAGAACAGAAATGATGTAACTGTACAATGAGAAAGTATCTTCCTAATAAACAATGTCAGACTCAACGAGACACAGGAACGACCACAGACAAGCAATTCCCTTAACCCAATAAAGTTTAGGAATAGGGCCACTCAACACCAATGACACTGCCAAGCAGGGAAAGACAAACTTATCAGAACAAGCTCTGCGCTACATTTAGAATCTCTCCCGGCGAACCAATGCTCCAAACATCTAGAAAAGATACGGTCAGCTCAGTGGGCATTGGAAGGTAATCTGAAATAGAGTTCTCCCACCAATCCGCGCAGACACACACGTCCCGGGATGCTCACTCTCTCCTCTACATCAACAAGCAATAGAATGCAGCTATACCCCTCGGTCAATTTCGGCCTAGCTGCACACATACCTACAGACCTCCATGAACACCTCAACAGTCTTTAGAACGCAGCTACACCCTATGAAACAAATCGGACTAGCTGCACACAATCTCATACACAAGCTCCACCATGGCCAGCATGCAAACTCAGGTCAACAGCTTTGCTGCACACATTCTACTGAACTCAAACAACCACTACACCTAGCATTAGAATGCAGCTACACACCACGTAAACCGCACTGGCTGCACACACCCACTATTTACTACCCTATTCTCTCCCCTGACCTGGACTACGTTCGCCGAGGGCCTTCAATCCACAGCACTTTGAGATCATACCAATGGTATATAACGCGCTAAACAAATGCACAATTCCATACTAATAACATATATGATAGAGTAAGCATGATTAGTGTTATGTGGTTAGATTGGCATTTTGGTGAAGCCAGTCTAGGTATGTCTTACTGCGGCATGGAATGTTTTACTGTGCAACTTCAAGGCTATAGCAAACGTAATTGGTATTACATGTCTGGCCTACATTGTGCAGTCAGTTTTGACATGTTTTCTTATTGTGGCTTTGCATTTAACAGCCAAGTTGTAAGATAGCTCAGCAGGTTCCACGCTCGCTGCTGCGACCTAGGTGTCATCTGTAGGTCGCAGGTTTGAATCCGCGCAAGGCCAACTCAGCCTTTCACTCTTTTTCCAAGATTGATAAATTAGTATAAACTTCGGCTGGGATGATAATTGTATGTGAATAAGTGCTATGTAAAGCACTTTGGCGAAAGCGCTACATAAATAACAAATCATTATCATTAATTAAAGCTGACTTCCATCTACTGGATTGTAGGATATTGTATTATTGCAGCAACTGGCAATGTAGGGGCTCTAGTTATCATATAATGACAATACCGGAAATGCGGCTATTATTAATATAATATGGAAGTAACTGGACACACAATGCTGATGTGATATATATATATATATATAACGGCTAAAACGTGGTTGCTATCTAAAATATTCTTGTCTGCTTTATTCGGGTATTTTAAAAATGTATGTTTATGTATTTTATTTTTTACACCCACTTATGGTGATATCACCTGGGTTAAAGAGGAACTGATGCCTGTTAGCAGAATTGCATGCAGTACCCTCTGGGACCACCACATACAATTAGGACTACAGGTGTAAGCACAACCAACCTTTGGTAGAGGTCTGTACTACACAGTTTTGTGGTAGCGAGCTGAACGGCCAGGCTCATCTCAAGATGGAATGTGAGCAGTACAAGAGGTTACACAGAGGTCTTACAATCACAGTGGTTCAAGTAGACACTTACTCTCAAGGTTTCTTGGTAAAATACTTATTAATTTATTACACAATCATTTAGAAAACATTCACTAGAAGGAGGCAACTTAATATTATACACAAACACACTTCAATAGCAAACCAATAGGTTTCTGAACAAATTAGGCTCCCCTGAAATAGGAGCAAAATTGCATTTCAGTTACTTTCAATGGGAGTAAAAAGGCGCAAGTTAGCAGAACAGATCACAAATACAATGGACTAGTGTCTTGGATAGGAAAGAGCAGTTCTTGAAGTAAACAGTAAATTCTTTGCCAAAGTTCTCAGAAGTAGTTTGTACGAAAAAGAATCATATGTTGCGTTACAAGCTGATTAGTTCTGCAAGTTGGGAAAATTCCACAAACATTCACCGCAAGAGAAGCGTTCTCTCAATCGGGTTGGCACAGTACCCAATATTGAAAGCAAAAGATGCAGCTGAAGACGCTGGTTCCTGGCATTTCCTGCAGATCTCACTGTTCCTGAACCTCAGTTGTGGGGACAAAAGGGAGGACTTTGGGGGACTCCTGCACTGCACGGGATCGTCGGAAAAACGCTGCCAAAATGGAGTCACTTCAGTTCGAGTAGCTGTTCATCAAGCACACAAGTTGGTGTCCTTCCCGCTGGTTAATCCTAACCAGCTCCGAGAATGGTATCCAGGTAGCTTACGGGTTGATTGGTCCCACCAACTCAAAGGAAGAAGTCGTCCTTGAAGGGGCTTCTCTGTCGAGGTGAGCTTGGCAATTCAGACCTGCAGCAGGGCTTCACCGGGCAAACCAACGGTCCAGGAGTTGCAGCAGCCATCCTCTTCCAGCTCGTCTTCGGTTCTTTCGTTTCAGTGGTCGACTCTGCTTTCCAGTCCAAGAGACTCACTTTTTAACAGTTCTCTCCCATTGATTCCAGCCCAGCTGCCACTCAACCAGCAGGGTGGCTGTCCTTGCCAGGCAGTCAGCCAGCCAATCACGCCAGAGTGCGTTTGGGTCTCCTAGGAGACTAAGCACAGGGAGTTTCGGGCACCACCCTCACTTCCTGCCCACCCCAGACACTCAGATCCCAGAGGCCGTCTTCAGTCCTGAAGCCCGCCAAAGGCATAGAAACAAAGGGACCAAACCTAGTTTGGCGCGCAGAGATAAACACTAGAAGGACCTTTCAAAATGAAATGGTGAAAAAAGACCAGGACCTGTTTAAACAAAGGGTCTTATGGCGCCATCTTGAAAAACATGGCTCCCGCGACTTTTAGCAACCGGTGTTCGCAGTCGGAAAGAATAATGGTATGAATGTAAAACCACTGTAAACCACTGCCGCTGTCACTGCCACCAGCCATTTCGATAGAAAAGGGTAGCATTTGAATGCTACATGAGTATTTTAGACACAGGGGATACTAGGCAACGCCTCAAGCACTCTATAGGAAGATAGTGTGTGCTGGGTCTAGGAATTTAAAAAGAATAGTAAAGTTAATTTAACCTTACATTCTCTGGGAAACAGTAGTTTATCCCAGTGAAGGTATTTAAACCTTTGGGAAGTCTAAAAAGACCTACCTGTGTCACTGCACTGAGGGTGAAAATCTGCACATCGAGTTATCTTAAAAACTCCATAATCTAAGAACACAAGAGTAAAACATACATCAAAATACATGGAAGAGTGGGAAAAAAGGCTCACACTCTTTCCACGTAAAAAAGAAACAAGTCCTCAAAATCCAGCAAAGTTGCTGGGGGTCTCTAAGGTGGAGGGAATTAGCACATTTTTGAGAAGTCTCCCTAACAATGCCATCCAGGTCAAAGGTCATGTGACATCACTTCATGTGGTGTCATCAGGTATGTTATGTCACTTCTGCTACCTTTGGAATATTGGTGAATCTTAGACCCTGGTGACCAAACCACTTGAGCTTTGCCAAGTACCATGGACTTTAATGATATATAATGAAGAAATCCAGAATGGAAGATGCTAGTATATTGAAAGATATCAGACTATGTCTCATACATAGTTGATCAATTCTGTTTCGTGTGCTGTTTCCTACCTTTTTTTCACTGTACTTCCTTTTATAAGTTTAGGTCGTTGTAAGATTCTCAATACTTTATTGATTTTTCAGTGCAAGGGCTTTGGTCTCAGAAAAGGGACACGATATTATTATTCTAACCATGGGAATGTAGCACTTTCTTTCTATGTGCAGTCAAACTTGGTTTTGGGACTTATGTACCTATACTCCCCAAATTATAAATCAAGCAAATCCTCACAACGATTGAGAAGTAAGTCCTTGTAAATGGACTGCATTTGACGATGGACATGGAACGCAGAATCCAAGACTCGATCTCCATAGCTGGCTGCAAAACCTTTTTTTAGTGGGATATTATTTTTGGCTACCGCCCACGTCGGCTGGTTCGATTAATCAATTTAGAAGATGACGCAGGCCACATAAACTAGATGGAGGAAGTAGCTTGCTATCAACAGCTGAGAACTTAAGACATAGTTCTCATCCGTTTTTCATGAGAGGTTTCCTCATTATTAAAATGGACTTTTAGAGTAACAAAAAAAAATACTCCGACATATAGTCACGCTGACACATCGAATAGAAAAAGGGACAGTGTGCTGATGTTCCAGTCTAGCACCTGATCTCCCACATGTCTTCTCTATGGCTAATCTAAAGCCGGACACCATTTTGTTTCCTCTCTCACCTCCTGGTCCTAGACCTCACTAGCCACTGCATCCTCCCCTGGAATTCAGATGTTAACGAGCCTATAATATATTCTTCGCTGTAGCTTCTATATGCCTCACGTTCCATTGGTTTACTTTAACACTTTCTCTCCCCATTCCACAGTTTACCTTTCCTTGAATGCCTCCACAGTACTCTTCTATGGTTTGCCATTTGCATCCACCAGCAGTTTGACCATTCAAAGTAGCAGCTTCATGCTCAGTGGCCATGCACATTAGTCCAATTTGGCTTAAGTGCATGCTCAGACTCCTTGATGGACCAGGCCAATATGAATATAATTAAGCGATTCAATAGGTTGCATGCAGGTGCTGATAGTGCCAACACTGCATTTTATCTTCGAAGGTTTGTCCATTCTTAATACATGTCAAAGTTACACAGCACAATATATTATCGCTAGTGATGGATCCTGCATGAGATGGACGAGAATCAGGAGATCCTCAAGAAGAGGACCCTGGTCAGTGTCTGATCTGCAGTTATACATCTCCTGAAGGCAAAGGTTTTCACAGCAAAGCAATGTGAAAATATGAAAGAAAAGGACCTCTCTGATCGAAGAACACGGGTTCTGAAATACAAGAGTCTGCATGATAATAACATGAAAGGCGGTACATTTTGATTGTAGACTTTAGAGATGCATTGGATGTTCCATGGGGAGTCTGGAATACGAGACAAATGTCAACAGTTCAGGGTCATTTAAGTACCCCATTGAGGTTGGCTGGATGTCAGAATTGCCAAGTCCTGTGTGTAGAATGCCACATAACACATATGCACGGGAACAGAAGTCATGGGCTGCATTGTCCCAAAAATATTCGGCCCATCAATTTTATGGGCAGCTGGTGGGGAACCTAAGGGACCCCATTTAAACTCTGGCGGATCAAAGATGCCCACCGTGCTATTTCTCTGACAAAGTAATATACCCAAAACTTATAATGCGGGTAGGTCATCGGATATGGGATTTTGACATGTTGAGTTCCAATTTACATGTGGTATGTTAAGTCCTAGCCTGTAGCCCAATCGTTCATGCAGAAATGCAGCATTACCTGCACTCAGAGCATTGCAGCTGGCGAGCGAGCAAGGAGTGAGAGCGAGATCAGTTCATATATGCTGGGAACCTGGGTTGCTTGTAAGAATGGGGAGTGTAGGGCGGTCACCTGGTGTGCAGGGTTAGCAGAGGTTGGACGGAGATGACCTCCAAGTGCAACCTCACAATTCCATGGGAAGGCACTTAAAACAGCATTGACTCTTGCTCACCAGCTCAGGTCTGCGGCATTCTCCCCCAGCGGGAAGGCTCAATGCAGCATGTACACCCCAGAATGCCAGCAGCTTCCCAACGAAATTGTCCTTATAGGTATGTCTGAAAGCCGAGGTATCTTTGCTTCGCACATCTTGCAATCCCACAATGCATTGTCCTGCTCCAAAACTGAAGATAGTTGGAAGTTAGGCATAAGTGAAGCACTTTGAATTTCACTACAGGATACGCCTGGATCTACCTCTTCAAGAGACTATTTACACTGCAGCCTAAAGCTGACAAAATTGGTGCAGCGATTTATTTTCTGTCTCCCCCTCCAGAGGAAAACTGGAAAATAAAAACTTTTTTGGGTGAACTGATGTATTAGCAAATGTCTGTTGCTGTTCTCCAATGGTGATTACTTCATTTGATAAACGTCTGCATGGACGTCCCCCTTTAACGTAGTGAGGATCTTTGATCTGAAAGCGTTGGAAGGTGATACATGGCTTCTTCAGTGGTCTTGGCCCGTGCAAACTAAGTAAGGTGCCACCACGATAGGGGGATTTACCTGTTACTGTAGTGGCCACTAAGGTGGCCAAAAAGACCATGCGGAGAGCTAAACCCCTTTCTAAGGAGGGGTTTATTTCCCTTTCAGATGCTTTGATTCTAGTGCATGATGAAAGTGTGGATTCAACTGTTATGCTTGTTCATGAGGAGGGCCCTAATAATGGCAATTCATAAAAGGTCAAACTATCTAATGAATGCTCCAGGCCAACCACACTAATTATTAAGGCTAGGAAAGGGATTTTGCAAACGTTCTACCTAATAGATTGGCTGAACTCATGCCAAAGATAATAGGCTATGAGCAAACAGGGTTTTGGAAGGAACGGGAAGGTGTTTATAACCAGTGCTGGAAATGGAAATTATTAACTGTGGGAATCGCACCAGCTACGGGCGGCGTGGATAGAGGGGCGGAGAAGTTAGTAGCAAGCGTGGGGGGGTGCAAGTTAAGGTGAGGGAAAACTCAAGAGATTTTTCTCAGCACCTGCCCACCCCCTCCATAGATAAACCTTTATATTTCTGGCGATTAATTAATACATTATTAAAGAAAGGATGAGTGTCCTGCAATGTTGCAAGCAAATTAGAAAAGGTGCACATCTTCTAAATGTACAAAGCTGTTCTTGAATATTTTCTGCAGTGTGCAATCCTGAAAGGAATATTGGCAAGTTTTCTAACCAGTAGCTCCTGTGCTCTAGTGGTTAAGTCACTTGACTTTGATCCTGCTGATCTGAGGACGAATCCCGGGAAGACATTTATGGTCAGATTTCGGACCCGGGAAAATCCAGCCCAATGACCAGCGCAGTTTAAAGCTAGATATTGAGCATCTGTTAGCAGAAATCTAGAATCCTGTCCTTGCCATATAACTGGATGCAAAAACAAGCCTTGGAATGTGCAAATTGGGTATGAGAAATTCCACAATGTTGGCTGCACCAAACCATTTATTGGGTTAATTCTATTGCTCTCCAAACATCTATAAGAACGTGTAATGATGAATGGGGTTTTTAGTGGCACACAACAGGGCTCTGCATTCTTGCCATTATCATTTAACTGAGTGATGGACCAGCTGAAGAGGCCATCAGGAAAGAGCAGGAAGTTACATACAAGTAGACCGTCTGCCAAAGAATTGGTAGAAGTCAGAATTACTGCCGTGTCCCTGCTTTCCCGCCCATTTTGTACAGTGGCAGATGGACTAGACAGCAGTTTCTTGTTAGATGTTGGCATTCTTTCCAAAGGTGTCATGGAAGGCTGTTTAACTTAAATAGTAATTCTTTACTTTATAAATGGAAATTGAGTTTGTTAGGTGAGAGCTACTGAATCGGTCAATTTGTGGGAATTGAATTATGTAAAAATGAAGGTTGGCCAAGTTCACGTAGGACTCCTCTGCCTACAGAACCCTTCCGGTAGCAGATGAACACACTTGTTAGCATTGTGTCATTCAGATATCTGGGGGGAAACATCCATCTAGAATAAGTTTTCCTACATCTCTAAACAGAAACAAAATGTCAACATGTGTATTCCAGGCCAAAGGAAAGTGGATGGATCGGGCTAAATTGGTAAAGATGCATCTTTTTTAAAATCATAAAATGCATCTGTTATGGGTAATCGCAATAAACTGAAAACACGCCTTCATCGGGAGCCTGCTTATGTAGTTACCAATGGTTGAATGGAGTTAGAGGAAACCCATGGTATCCTTTATCAGATATTAGGTTGAATATACATCCAGCAATTTTATCAGCAGACTAAATAAAAAATAAAAAAGCTTGCAAAGAGATCTGAAAAGTTGTTTTGGATGACCCTCTGCTTCAGGGGGATAGACCGGCAGCAGAAGCTAGCCAGAGTCGACTAAGTGCACATGACTCGAGGAACGTTGATATCAGTAACTCAAAATGCTCCAGAGGTCTGAAAATATTCTGGATGCAGTGGTGGAAAAAGTTGCACCGGCTTTATTGGGCCCCTGTGGGAAGGCACACGCAGGCTAAGGATCCGCCACCGCGTCACGGCTGCGGGAATTCTACATAGAGTAAAGGCAGCTGGGTCAGTATGTTTTGGAAAGCAGAGTTTAGAGCGAGGCGAAGCTCTGTACAGAGATCATTCTCAGAATCACCATTTCGGGGTCCTGCAGGCGTTGCCATCCTTGCTTTCTTCAATGCCACTACAATGGGAAAACCACAGGCATTTGTTGAAGAAAAGAACACACATTTTTGCAGACACTCACGTAAGGTGGGTTTGGATTAAAAACCTTTATTTTAAAAGAAGAACATTCTCCATGGATGATACGTTTGCATACCTCGTGGTTGGATGGGCATTACTACCTCTACGCGAAATTGATTGACGACAATAAAAATAAAAAGAAGGATATCTCCAGCGTTGCATCATGCCACCAGAACGACCTCTGATGCAGTCCTCGTGATCTCGAACATGACATTATAGATTCCATCACAAATGAGCTGTCTATTTTTGGAAATTGGATCCAATGCTATTCTGATATTAAGGATAATTTCATGAATATAGACAAACCTCCGGCCTGGCGGGTACCACTGGCATTCATTCACACAACCAAAATACTTTGTTAACTCCATAGATGTTTGGGTTGATAGATTATTAATGATCATAGTCCCAGATCTTCAGACTGCAGACCGCGTTCAGTAAATGCATGCAGTAGGGGCCACACCAAAGTTGCGCACAAATGTTTCTACCTCTTAGAATACCCCACAAACAGACAGCACTGCTTAAAGGTTTTCCCACATTACAGGAATAGGAGGGTGCAAAACAGGGTGGTGCTGCTGGTGTGACTGATGCCTCCCACTTGGGATGCTTGTCACCTAAAATGGGAACCTAACCACAGTCCCTCTCAGTTAGATCAATCACACTGAAGAGAGGGACCCAGGAATGCCCCTCCTCACTACCATGAACCTGACAGGCCGAAGAGCCAGGAACCCTCGAAGTCACCCATCCTATTTCGGACAAACCCAAAGTTTACCCCTGACTGACACGTATACGGGGAGGTATCGCCTCAGACAATCATGTCAATCATATCCAGTGCATAGCCTTCCAGAAAATCCGACACAGATCGCAGATCCGAACACCATAATGGACTGGTTAGATCAGGTGCCAAGCAACCATTGTGATTGATGTAATTAGTGACGCCACAACGTAGCAGCAGCGTTAGTCATGAAGAATACTCACAGACCTGCACAGCATTACACAAACACACATTTGCATACACGAAGAACATGCTTACGCAGTTCTGTAGGTAGAGGAGAGATACATATACATACTGTCAAAGCTTTTATTAGCCAAATGCAGAAACGCAGAAACACAAACGCAAGGGAACAAGAGATCCTGAGAAAACTTGCAGATGCTCATAGCAATTAACCAAATGGGACTACAGGAGAATATATGGAGCCTGGTAGGACCACGTATGACTAATCTATAGGAAACATAGCACAGCACGGGCATGTAGAAAATCATACCAATCATATTATAAGTTTAAGGAAATTACAGAAGGCCTCAAGCCACAGAACATGAGACAAGAGGAGCAGGCTCAGGCTGCAAAAAGCGCAGACGAAAAGTGAAACTGAGTTTTGCGTACAGGGAGCACACTCTCATAGGCAAAGGTGGTGTTACTACCAGATACAATTCAGACACAGTCGTTTCACATCACCTTGAAGAGGTGCACAGAGAGCTGAGAACTGAACTGGGCCCCAGGCCTGGGGAGACTAGCTCCAGCCAATCACAAGACAGAAATCCAGGGGTGGATAGCAAGGGCCAAGGGCCAATGGTAAGTCCACTACTCTGCAACAATGTAATAGACAGTTTCTCTGGATCGGGGCAAGTTCGCTACCTGACATTCGAGGGCCAGTAGATTAACTTCTATAGGGGATAGTCATACGGGTTACCACTCTCAGCATCAAATCAGTAGTGGGGATAGGCTTTTTGGGGAAAGGCCCAGGTGAAGACGACATGCAGCAACAAAACTGGGGAGCAGGTATTGTAAAGTTGAGATGTACTGGAGAATCCCGATTGGCTTGTATGATCCCTGTTGCTTTTCATTAATAAACCACAGTTCTAACTTGCTGATGGCAGAGTCCTCCGTTTACTCTGGGGAAAGGGTTGTGGGGCCCCTGGGAGTCTGACTAATCCCCAGACGAACTCTGGCATACCTAGGAACTATCCCAACAACCATATGCTTCTGAGCCGTTACTCTTCATGTGTACTGTGGGCACAGTTGCTACCTGGATGAGCTTTACTCCTCAGAGGGGCTCCAATGAGGACAAACCATGCGTCAGAAGTTGCTTTTTGCTTATTGCAATCTGCCTTGGATGGTATTTTGTCATTCTGAAAGCTATAATAATGTGTTCAGAATAGACTGTATTTTACTAAGTCAATGTTTGAAGATTTTGCTATCTTACAGATTCGTAGGAGAGCAAAATAAGGCTCTGTTGGTGTAACTGATAGCTTCCATTTGGGTTGCTCTTCACCGAAGACGGGAACCTACCCACACAGTTGCCCTCCGCTTTTTGATGAACAGCCGTATTCTGGTTGCGCATCATAACAGTACACACAGTTCACAAATGCACCGTGCAAAACCGGAGTGGGGAACTACCTTCCCACTCTGTGTGTCTCAGGAGATTCTTATGCAGGGTGCCGATCCCTGTAGTGCAACGGTGTGCCCCTCGGGGAAAAGGGGGACATTGCCCCCACTAGCATTTCAGGGGGCCCAGAGCCTGTGAAACTGGTTTTAATAACTCTAGATCTGAGGTGGTTTTGCTACTTCACAGACTCCCTTTTCACGAAACTCGCAATCTGTACATGGTACATTAACACCCATTGTTTGGAATGAACTGCGCTCAAAGGGTGTACAATCATGCCATGTTTATTACTTTCATATACATTTCAATAATATGTCCATGTTGGGATTCATGGAATCTGAGAGTATGCATGTCTGGCTAAGCAATCAGGCGACTGGATTATGATCTAATTGTCACAGGAGCATGATGGAATTGTGAATCTACATGAAGACATTTTGTACGCCTTCTGAGGAGGATTTATGAAAAAACATTTCATAGATAATCAGCACTCTAAAAAATGGTGTGATTTGCAAGAAACCTTCTGTAAACTGAATTTGGGGATTATTTTTGTGTTATTGTGTCCTAATGAATGCCTCTGGTTCAAGAATGGAAAAATGCCATTTGGAACTTCCCCTACAACTTTTGATCACCGAAATCTAACGAGACCAAACTAAATGCAAATATTTTACTTGCCCAAATGCTCACTTTTGATGGTTTGCCGCTTAGTAGTAAAGAGGCTAATGCCACAGGATGCTACAAAAGCTTTTATTTTGGTAAAGATGAAACCTTACCATGCGAGAGTCTATTGCCAATTCCTACTACTACATATGCAGACTACAGAAAGACGAGAGCCCCGTCCAAGGGATACATGCAGGATTTGGGGGAATGCCATTGCAGTCTGACTACTTCGCTCATCCACCTGGGGGGAAACTGGCATCAACTATTGGGAAGCACAATGATTGAAAAGATGGGGGTATACCAGCTGACTCAACGGAATTGTTCTGTAGTGCACATGGCATGGACAGTCCTGGGATGGAATCCTGGGCGATTGCTTTTCAGTCCCACCAGCGGGTTGTCTAATGCAGGCTGACCCATATGATTCTTCGCCAGAGGCGTAGCCAGGATTGTCAAACAAGTGGGGCTTGAAGCTAATGTAGTTGGGCCCACTGCAGTGACATTAGCCTATGTAAATGGCCACACAGTGCCGAGTGGGCCTTTAAAGATTTTGGGTGGGCATTGCCCGCTCAGGCACTACCTGGTGTACGCCTCTGTTCTAAGCCCTATTGCTGTGCCTAAACTATTCTGACCAATCCGAGTGGTTGAAACTTTCTGGGCAATCCGATTGGCAGGAACGCTGGGCATTTTTTTAAACTGTTCCATAGGTGCTCCAGACCCCATCAGGAAAAAAAAGTCAGCGGAAGGATGTACACTCTGTTCGGGCAGGTTCATCCTGCTTCTAAAAGAGAGCATGCGCAAATGGTCGCAATTCATTTTTCCACCCATCTTCACCCGATGGTTCTGTGCTCACTTCGCAGTGCCATTATGTTGAAAGCATGTTTGAATTCTCTGGAATTCTTGTGCCAATTTGAAGCAGCATCTCTATTTCTTTTAGAGGCATGGTTTTGTTTTAGCACATGGATAACGTTACTGACCGCCTCTCAACCAATCTGAATGTTCAGAGTGGAGTCTATAACTATTGGTATTGAATGCATTATGAACATTCTGTCTTCAAAAGCAGTCAAGATTTGTTCTCAACAAGACAATCCCTCTCAGGGAGGACTTTGTTTGCAACCAAATGCTATTTAACACAGGAAAGAGAAAGCTGAACAGTTGGAAAATGCTTACACTTTCTTATAGAGTGAACTATTACATGATACCTAATGCATGCTCACGTTAAACCTATTTAATTCAACCAAGTTGCACTTAAAACGCTTAACTTATGACAACCATATTATTTAAATAATACACAATAAAAGCACATTTATTTTGCTAATTCAGTTTCTCTATTTACTTTACTCGCACTTAAAGTAAGACTTTTCACTACACCACCAAAACCCCAAAACATGGATTGCTACCACCACCATGTGCTAATAGCCTTTGCGACCTCGGGAGAGGTCATTATTGCTTGGGATAATGACCCGTCCCCAACTTATGGCCCTCAGTGAGTGACCCCACCTTCAGTCTAGAAGCCTAGAGTATGTTTCCAAAGAAAACCGCGTGCTGCAAGTTAGTGACCATCAGGCGGCCCACACTGGGCATGAACACATAGAAAAAGTTTGATTTAATGCTTACATTTCTTTTCTGTGGTTTGGTTTAAAACAAGAAAACCGTTCAGAGACTCTCAATATGCCACAATGCATAACAATACAGTACCAAAAAAAAGTATAAATAGCAAATTAGAAAACTAATAAGGACTAAAAATACGAAAAATTATACAAACAACTTTTTTTTTTTAAATGGTGTTGGAAAACGTTATGAAGGTAACAGTTGATGCAGTCTGGTTACCCTGCATCAAACCAGCCCAAAAAGCATCGGAACAAAAGAGCAAAGGTAGTAAAGCCTAGGCTCAAACAATACAGATGTGTTAACGTTTCTAATATTCCATCAGACGAGAGGTATTTTGTTTTATGTTGGCCTACTGCCATTGAATAACACCGCTTTTCAGTAAAAGCTTCAAATATTGCGCTACTATAGACAATTATAAATAGAAGTAAAAGGTAAAACATAAGTACGTGTAATATTAATTGCACCTCTTGGGCTTGGCTTTCTGGTACCTTGCCAGGGGTACAAAGTGAATAGTGGCCTCATGGAACACAAGAGGATTCAAACACTTGACTGCTAGAGGGGACGCTAACTTGGGCGATTATGACCGGATGTGCCTACAAGAAACGTGGCTGTGCTAGAAGCCAAGCCTAGATGGTTTCACAGTGTTACTCAACCCGGTAAAAAGAGGTCATAATGGGAGGCTAGTTTCCAGCCTATTAATGGCAATCAGAAACGCATGTGACCTGGAAGTGATCAGAGTCGGTTAACCCAAACATTCAGCGAGTAGTGGTCAACTGGACCCCCCGCCCCCCTGGCATCCAAAGGAAGAAAAATCAGAAGGCACGTTTAACGATCATCAATGTCTACTGGAATTCAGGAGCAACCTCGGTAGACTACTTAATCGCAAGGGCGACAGCCTTAGTCAATGAGGTTTACAGAGAAGAGGGCCTGGGATACATTATCTTATGTGGAGACAAACATGAAGTGCCTAAACAAAGAGGGAGGCATAATTTGTGAAGAGACCTACAATCTCTTTGGTGGTCTCGTAAAGAGTTAAAAATTAAAAATGGGCCTGTGTGAAGTAGTTTCAAATGGGGGCACGCGCCTTAAAATGACTAAATGGAACACAGAATCTCAGTCTTTCGAATTCTCTGAAAGGGTGGCCCAAACAAGCCCGGAAGAGGGGGAAAATGGGTTGAGTATACTCCTGTGTTACACTGCTTTATCACCAAGAAAAAATGACCAGAGTGGGGTTCAGAATGGGCCCTGCATGCTTACGACAGGTTACTAGTAGAGAAAAGGAAAGTACTGAGGAAAGCACAGGGGACAGCCAAAACCTCAAAATGCCCTGATGTAACAACAGCTGCCAAGGTGACTGTAAAAAAATATAAACCATGCCTTCACTGGCACTACGCCAAGATGCTTCAAACAAATGCGGAAAGGAGCTTGGATACATCATTGTCAGTGGTACAGATCAACTCTGTACACGGACACACCTGGGCCGACCATTTAGAAAACGTGTATTCAGACAACAGTGGCCTGGGAAAATAGCCGGACCACTGGTGAAGTGGCAGATCCCCCATAGTATAGAAGAAATCAGAGCAAAGTTAAAAAAGGTCGGCAGTTCGAGTGCACCAGATCCAGGCGGAATAACAGAATTACCCAAAAAAAAAGAATGAGAAAGAAATTGAGGTAGATAAGTGAGTTTTTTTGGCCAAATTTTAGTGACATTTGTGCACATTATTTTAAAGAGAATCAGTGGGGTAAGGGTATAACCCAAGGCAGGGGGAAGTGGCGAGTGGTGCGGGGGTCTCCCCCCACATGATTAAATAAACAAGCAAAAAGTGTGAGACAGGCATGGTAAAAAGAGACACAGACAAGAGATAACAATTTGAAAACCTTTAAAGTATTTTGGGGTTGGTGTAATGCCTAACTTCCCCATCTCTAATTTGGGGTTTCCCTCATCCGTTTCTAAGGATAGTCGAGGTCCGTAAGTCCCAAAACAAAACTGTCTGTGTCAAACCTATGCTTGCCCTCACTCTAGAAATCAATGTTGTGCAGGGTTTCTCTAAATGTAAAATAGTGTCCCAAAGAAAGGTATCCAAGACTGGATTTAGGTAGACTTCTTGTCAGGATTGGTGCTGCCAGTGCACAATATAGTTCAACTTAAATATATCCTTGGAACCTCCCAGGCAAGGTTCATGTAGCTTCAAAACTTCTTGGAGGCCAGATTTCTGTAGCCTCAAAACAACATAGTTCACAAAACCTCTTAGGCTTGCTTGAACTCCCTTCCCCCAAGCTTCTTGAAGCACCCAGTTCCTTTAAGCATCTCAGGGTTTCCTTCCCCAAACTCAGGGTCCTCTTTGTTTCAAAGAAAGCGTATGTTTCTTTAGGCCTCTCAGTGTTCCCTTCCATAAGTTTAGGCCCCTCGGGTTCAATGAAAAGATTATGTTTCTTTAGGCCTCTCAGTGTTCCCTTCCCTAGGTTTAGGAACCCTCTGGTTCAATGAAAAGATTATGTTTCTTTAGGCCTCTCAGTGTTCCCTTCTCTAAGTTTAGGCCCCTCTGGTTCAATGAAAAGATTCAGTTTCTTTAGGGCTCTCAGGGTTCTTTTCCCCAAGATTATGCCCCTCTTGGTTTCAAAGAAAAGATTCACAGTTTCTTTAGCCCTCTCAGGGTTCCCTTCCCCAAGCTTAGGCCACTCGGGTTCAAAGTTTACCAGAAGGTTCAAAAGCACCAATCTCTGCTTTTCAAGAATCAATTTTCACACCACAATTCTTCCTCTGAAGCTCAAACAAACAGTCTTTTACAAAACTTTGGGGATTTTGCTCCCACTTCGCCTTCAGTGTAGCTCTCCCTTTTGACCAACTCTCAAGTGGCGCTGTTTGTATTCTACTTTCAACACAGAGGCTTTCAAGAATGCATAGCTTGGCTTCCCCTATGCGTGACCACTCTGCTACTTAGCCCCCTCCTCTTCTTCTCTCTTGTAGCGCTCTGTGTCACTCTTACTGTTTTCCTTTAGTTCTACGTGCCGCTCAGATGCTTTTATTTGTCCTTTCCTTTTGTGCCACTTGCACGCTTTGATTTCTCTGTTGCTTTTCCCTTCGTGCCACTTGCATGCTTTACTTTTTCTGTTTTTGTTCCATTTGTGCAGATTTGTGCAGCTTGTACACTCTCTGTCCTTTCTTTCCATGCCTCTTGCACACTTTTCTTTCCTTTGGTATGCGCCGATCGTGCACTTTAACTGCTTTCCTTTCAACCTCCCACTTCAGCATCACACATGTACCATATTTCTCAGCATACAGAAACTCACTGGTTAACGCAAGATGATCGGGAGGGCTCACCGGCTGCCCCTCAGATATCCCTGGGACGTGGACTCCTTTCAGGGGAACAAGCATCTGCTTGGCCACAGGCCACCGGGCTGCATACACCCCAGTCCGACTCCTTGGAGACACGGCTCTGTCGCCACGCTGCAACCCTTAAAGCATACTCAGTCAGCGCCTCGGTTTCCCGCTCTCCTGTTGACTCCACAGGGTCTTCCTACTGCAGCTCCCTGGTCTCCAGCTTCCACGGCTCGTTCAGCATTCACAACTCGCTCAGCTTTTCTGGCAAAACTCCACCTTTTATACTTTGGTCAGTGTTCAATCAGAGTCAGGTTTGCAAGGTTGTTGTCAAGTGCCTGACTCTGCCGGACTTCATTAAGGGGAAATCATGGTAGTGTAATGTAGTGGGCCTTTTCATTCATCTTCCTCCTCACAGTAATATAGGGACTTTTCCCCATAGGTAATCTTTCCTACTCTCTTTCTTTGTCTCAGTATGTGTTGGAAATGGGGAGGGGGAAACGGGATAAGACAAATGATAGTTCTTGTAGGCTGAAGGATAATAGGGTGGTTGAACTTGGGGTGAAGGGGAATACCAATTTCGATTTTGATATATCCTGGGCAATTCCCATTTGTCTATATAATCCTTTCTTTCGCATAATTTGAAATGGTTGGATTGGTATTGGTAACAAGTCCTTTGACTTGAGTTGCCAAGAGGACCAGTCGGTATTAAGGCTAAACAGATTTTGTTCCCTCTGGTCACATTGTCCCACCTTTTCACTCTACTATGGTCAGGCTTCCTTCTCTGATTAAAGAGAGACAGGCCTGAATATCCTATGAAGGCTTCAGGGAGGTCTTCCTCATCCCCTGCTGCTATCCCAATAGGATACCGCGTCTCAACCAAGGGTCTCCCGGGTTTATTATCCCCGACTCCCCTACCTAGGTGATCCTCCCTCGCTTGACCACACCCGAGGTTCAGATCCAAAAGAGACGGCCCTGCCTATGCCAGCTGAATAGAGGAATCTCAGGGCTTACATGGGAGAATACCCTCCGGTTTCTCACAAAAGCCCCCCCAAAAATTGGTAATTCAACCCCCCAAAAAACTGAACAAAATAAAATCAAAAATAATTTAAAAAATGAGTAAATAAAAATACAAAATCGGTCTTTTCCACCTCTATTTTATTTTCTCTGTTTTTTCACATACAGTTCCGGAATAACTAATGCTATGCTAAAACCTGGAATCGGAGGCTTGTGCTAACTTTTTACGGATCCTTTGTGACCAAACTGAGGAATCAAGAACCATCCCAGATTCATGGCGACAAGCTATAATAGTGCCAATATTTAAAAGGGGCAATAGGAACAATCCAAAATATTATCGTCCAACTGCCCTGTTGGAAGTGATTAGTAACGGTTTTTGCTCATTGCTTCTGACCCGGTAAAACGGGTGGTCCGCAAAAGAAAGCCATAACGATGTATTTCAAACAGGGTTTGTGCGGGATGTGGGAACCAGTTTGAATGGTATGGGTTTGAACATACTTCAGGACTTGGAAGTTAAATCCAAGACATACCTTGCCTTTATGTATTTAGTCCAGGCATTCGACTGAGTAGGCAGGCTCCAGTTGTGGGAAAGGCTCTCAATTTAACTGCCCGGGGTCCTTACTTGAGCTACTGTAAACTCTCCACACCGACAAGTCTCAAAGTAAGATTGAATACTGGGAGGCTTTTGTCACAAGTCATAGGATATGATAGATCATTTATAGCGC
Source organism: Ambystoma mexicanum (assembly GCF_040938575.1). NCBI lineage: Eukaryota > Metazoa > Chordata > Amphibia > Caudata > Ambystomatidae > Ambystoma > Ambystoma mexicanum. The sequence continues at coordinate 538,365,790 of NC_090924.1, read as the reverse complement.
GCCTTTACACAAGTGTTTATAGATGCAACAAGACAAGGGAGGGAAGACAGAGGGAGGACAAGACGAACAATCTTACTTGGCCTTGTGTCATTCAGATCGCGCGGGAATAAGAAGTGCGGCGGCAGTGGGAGGGAGGGGAGTACAGCATGGCCCTGGATAGTGCAAGGAGAACAAGGGACTGTAGGGGCACAGTTACAGACCCTAACTGCATGGTAGGCCCGTAGGCAGTGCAAGGGTGACTGATCAAGAAAGATCCTTGTACCCAGTGAGACTCTGAGGGTAGCCGAGCAACCAGTCAGTACAGCAGACAGGTGGTTCAGCAGGGGAGGAAGAGAGAAAGCAGAGAAGAGGAAAGTTTTGAGCTGCTTCCAGAACTTCAGGTCCGGCTCAAGTTTGAGAGGGGCAGGCAGGCCATTCCAGAGAGAAGCACCTGCAGAGGAGAGATCTACCCGCCCAACCTGCTGCCTGGCGAAGCGTCAGACACCTCTCATGGCCTAAAGCAGGGCTGCCCACAGGCACCAGCGCTCCTCAACCCTTGTTTGTCTGATCTGGATAATACAGTAAGCCAGTCTAAACATCCCCCAAAACTAAGAGGTAGATCACTAAGCTGCTTTCTGTACGCAGATAATCTCGTTGTAATGGGTCAAACTGAGGATGTGTTACAGCGGCAGCTTAACAAATTGGAAGAGTGTGAGGAAGAATGACCTGATAATAAAAAGGAGAAAAAAACAAGATCTTGATCTTAGATAAAGTGAAGAAAAAAACTTCTTCCAGATTTGTTTAGCGATTGGGGTCTGCAGGGGTGGACCAGGCGAGATGCTTTAAATATCTGGGTATCTCCGTAAACACGAGTGCAGTAGAGGCACCGACTGAGAACATTCTCAGAAGAAAGGTATTAATGCTAGCTAACCAGGTGAGGAAAATCAACAGGAAATTTAGTCGGTTTTCCCTGCTGCCGGTTCTCAACTTTTACAAATTGAAAGTAACTGCGATATTAACATACCGGGCTTAATCTCTACTTTTTATACCCGAGAACTTGTGGTCTGCTGTAGAAGGACAGTTCTGGGAACAGGATTTGCAGGCCCCAAAATCCATACCTATACAGGTATTAAGACAAGAGTTGGGATTGGTTTCTCTAAATGCACTAGTAAAATGGAAGACATTATCCCTCTTCAGGAAATGTACCCTGCAAGCCACACCAATGATATTCGAGATCCTGAAAGTAGAAGTGGAGAAAGGTAGTGAGAATGCCTTGAGGAGATGGGCTTTGTCCTGTCATGAGTTGTCGGGAGAAATGGGTATCTCGGAGGAGGTAAAAAAGAATTATAGGAACTCGACTGGTTTACAACAGTCGAGGATGTAAATAAATATAAACTGTTTTACCATTTATGCCACGAACCACAGGCAGTCAACTCCACCCTGAGATACCTGACCAGGTTCCCAAGTAGTTACTAATGAGCACAGTTCATGAGAATTTGTTTTAATCTTCCACCCACAAAAGAGATCATGTTGTAAGATAGCGATCAGGACAGACGGAACTTGCAATGCCGTTAATGCAAGAAGGAGGAATCAGTAGAAACCTTAAATCATCTATTATATTACACTGGCTTGACTAATGAAAGAACATTGCACTTTAAAACTTACCTGGAGACAACAAGCACTTTATCACCAGAAGAGCGGTGGATGGTTGTATTGAGTGGGGAAAATGTAGGTCTGGTTTTAGCCACTGTAAAATGTATAAATGTCATTTTAGGGAGAGTAAAGGACTCAGGTTTTAAGGCAAGACTGAGGGTGTATGAAGTTTTAAGAGATATTTTAAGGATGAATTTTGTAAAAGATCTGTTACATTAAGTTTTTAAGATGGAAATGTTAAGAACGTAATTTGCTAAAGGTTTGTTATGAACCAAAATGCAATAAATAAAAAATAAAAAAAAGTATTGCACACATTCATCTAAAACAAAGAAAACCTGCATTAGGTGATTATTAAGACTCCACGTAAAACACCCTATCCGAGAATACTTTATCACACAGGCCTTGGTCCAGTTACCCCAATCTTTGGGCCAACACGCACTCTGGGCAACCCTTGTTACCCGGGAGACCACTACTTTGGTAGCTAGCGCAGTGCAGATGATTATTTACATACAGTTACATAGAAAACTGCATTACACATGATTATTTACATATATTAAAAATTGAAACCCCCAAGGCTTTTGACTATGAAAAGCGCTCATACTCATACATAAATTAGGCAACAGCAGAGCATAAGCGGTTTCATTAGCACTGTACTGATGTTTAATTAGGAGTCGTTTGTCTGTGTATGTCTGGAGGGAGATGCTTGTGCTGCGTGTATGTGCAGCGCAACCACTTTTTTTAGTATGAAGTCTTGTATTTACAGAGCAATGCTTGGGGTACCTTCTTGGATGACTGAATGCATTCTCAAAACCTCAATTGAACAAGCAATGCCAAAGCCAATAAGATTTGGCTGTCATAAGACAAGTGCAGCCCCAAATCCCACAATAATGCCATCATATGCCAGGGATAGTGACCATATGGTAAGTTATGATGCCACATGCACTGCTGTGATCATATGCCACGTGTGGGCTCAAATGCCCTAATAATGCGATATTTGAAACTTCTAATGCATGTTTAGTCATTCAGGCGATCCTTGAGTGAGCTGCGAGTCTGCAAATCCGCTTTTCTCCGTCACTCATCTGCTGCATTGTTGTCAGACTAGATCTTGACTACAACCAATGACGACTATTTAAATCCGTTCTTTAATCTTCTTTCTTCATGCAACTGTACATTTCACCCCAGTAAGCCACTGGAAGAAACAAATCTCCTCATCTTCCAATGATCTGCCACCTAAATTGCATGGGTGCGTTTCCCAATCCTGCTAGGAATTTCTGAACTGGCGCTATTTACAACAAGGAACAAGGAATGAAGGAGCGAGGGTGGACAGGGAGAGCTTTCAGGGCATTGTCTGTAGATGTGCACACTAAGAGGAGGAGGGGTGGTGCAGCACACAGTTAGGGACAAGACCCCTCACTGTCTTTTTCTTCATAGCGATTAAGTGGATGTGCTATTCTCATCCATTAGTAAGTGGAGAGTGTAGGAACCATGTGGAGTTTCCACCAGGGCGCCCTACCTCAGAAGAGGCCAGTTATTGCAGTGGTGGGATATCTATCACAAGTGGCTCCATGCCAGTAGTGAGTAGTTCATGCCAGCAGAAGTTTAAAGTGGCAGCTAGGAAATGGCTTTTGCATGGATCCACTTGTGGCACACAGGAATTGATTATTTGTACTATAACATACAGCAATGGAATTTCACCTAAGAAAACAAAAATCTCCCCTTTGAACTTTGATGGCAATTCAGGAGATCCACAACACCCATATGCGAGCAAATGAATCCAGTAGAAATCATTCTGAAATAGTCACCTGGAATATATACCATGGCACCCTACCTCTAGGTGACTGTCGCGAGACAGCAAAGGTGGGATCTCTCAAGAGGCTCCATGCCTGATTCAACAATGTAGTGGTGTGGGTTTCAGAATATCGCACAATGGACTAGATTTATATTTAGTTGACAAGTGACAGCCTGAAGAGTCACAGAAGAGAAGACTAATCCCACCCACATAGACTACTTCAATAGCTTGCACCGGCACAATCTGAATAACCGCATGAACATGCCAATGGTAGGCGCAGCCATGTCATGTCCTGGCGTGGCGTGGCGTGGCTTGGCCCACTATAGCCTGCACAGCTGGAGTACGGGACATTAACCACCCGTAAATCCTATCCTCCCCTATAATCTTCAGAAACAATCATGTGTGTGTTTGTATCGGTATCTGAGGGAGGTGCGTGTGTGTGCGCGTGCGTGTGTGTGTGTGTGTGTGTGTGTATATATATACGTCTGCAGCATCTGAATAGACGTGGTTACTTCGACACTCATGGTAATCCGCATGTGTCCCTTTGGGTAGTCTGGTTGCACTTTGCACGTAACCAGAACCAGGAGCACATATGCACTGATGCTTAGTCAGCGTCTTTGTCAGGTTCATTTTGAAGGGTTTCTAGACTAGATATGTGCTGATGGTAGGTGATTCAGAAGGTGGAATGGTGGGGATGAGTGTGCAGGCGGCGTGGGAAAGGGAGACATGACAGGAGTGGGGGTGAATGATTTTAGAAGACGGAGAAAGACGGGTGAGGTTTGGGAGTGGTGGTGTAGTGTGGTGTGCTGGGAAGCGAGTGTTGGTGTGGGGTGAGGCACATTATATCCGGTGTACCGGGGGACAGAAAGGATGTTCCCCCATATTTTGGATGATATTGGGATGTGTCAGTAATGTAATGAGTATGATCTTGGATAGTTGAGGTTGCCTTACTGGGAAGAGTCAGGCATTTAAGGCCTTTCAGAATGTGAGATGGTTTTGCATTTGAACCAATTATATAACTATAGTTTTCGGTTCAAAAGTGTAGTGCTTTTTTGAACCTCAATTTGACTCGTAATAATTTTTAATGTTATCTTGTTTGTTTTAAGCAATGTAAAACATTTTCATTTCTTTAGAATGTGTGACAAAGTTAATTTACTCTTCATAGAACTAGTTGCTTTTTTTTGCTTTATTGTTGACGGCAGTGTACAAAACTGTGTTAGGATGTGGAAAGATTCTACGATTGCAATGTTTTTTCTTTCAGCCATGCTTTTGTTAGTTTACACAGCTGTAACTTCATTACTTCAAAATCAGTTGTCAACCAGTTATGTTTTATGATCTTTCACAAACACAATTTAAGTTGGGCTAAGTAATCTGTGCTCCTAAAAAAGATATTTGAAATACATCTTTAAAAAGTCTAATGATTACTCACAATCGCAGTCAGACGAAATCGGGGTGCAAAGCAGAGATCGCACAGTGGGGACGCCACGACAGCTTGGGGATTAAGGACACTCAGGGCACTCTGTGTTGGATATATAAATACAGTGGTATTCAGCATTCTGTTCCACAAAGCAAAAATGCAATACTGTGTCGAGGTTATAGGCTTAGCCAAAATTAGCCACCAATCCTGTTCCTGAACAATAAACCAAGGACTATGGAGCAGCCTTATACTCGTATTCTTTCCAAGGGACTCAGAAGACTCCACCGCTTCTGCACGTCTTTCTCATCTCTCCTTCTCACTTCCGAGCACTGCGTCCACACATACTAGACAGATGAGGAAGCACACCAGACAGTAAAAGTATAATAAAAGTTGCCCGTGCTGGCACCCAGCTAAACCAGGACACCGGTACACCACGGAACGCTCAAGGAAACCACGGGAACATCGGGAACAACCCATGCCACTGTGTGGGCTTTTCCAACTCCAGCCCCGAGGGTAGAGCGTAGAGTTCAGGAACGCTTCTTCCCTCAATGCAGCAATACAGCGAGAACAGCCCGCGGCGCTGCCCGCTCTGCTCCACTGTGAGGGCTTGTCAACTCCAGCCCCCGGCGTAGAGCTCAGGACCGCCTTCATCAATGCAGAAATACAATGGGAGCAGCGCACGCTGCTACCTGCTCCACTTCGCTGTGTGGGCTTTTCAACTCCAGCCCCCCACCGTGGAGCTCAGGACCACCTACCTCCATGCAGCAGGAAAATCCTGCACCGCTGCCTGCTCCTTGCTGTTTGATTTTAGATTTGCATATGAGTTAGGGTGAACAGATTTTTAAATTAAAATAAAAAAACGAAACAGGACATAGAAGTGGGACTAAAGTAAACGCAAATAAAACGGTAGTCCTACTTCTATGTCGCTGGCCTGATTGGGGGTGCGGGTTTGTGCTCACAGGCACACTCCTCACATTGGAGGAGAGTGGCCAGGGAGGGGGGGGTAGGAAATGGGGGCAGGAAAAGCATTCACGCCCCCAATTAACCAAGTGGCGCCCCTGGGCAACTGCAAAGCCAGACCCTCAGCCAACACCAACTCCTGGTACACCACGAATCTCAAAGACTTACGCAGCAAAAAAAGAAATGCTGAGAGCGTTTGGAAAAAAAACTCCCACCCATGACAATAAAACGTCAATTTAATACATTAGCCACAGAATACAAGGAAGCCACCATCCAAGCCAACAGTAACGCATACAACACAAGAATTGAGAATGCCAAATCAGGCACTAGAAAACCTTTTACTATTCTACAGGAACTGGAATCACCATCCCAGTCTCCAGACAACTGCACCAAAGACCAACTTTGGTGCAAGACCATACAAAAAGCCCTCACTGACAAGATTACCTTACTCCAAAACAAAATTAAAAAAACTCGAGCTTGCCCCGACTGTCCAGCCCACAGCCCCAGACTCCTCGTCACCAACCTCATACTCCAGGTGTGAATTCACACCCATCACCACATCTGAAACCATCAAAATCATAAAGGGACTAAAGCCTTGAGATGCCAAGGAGACATCTGCCCGGCTACACTTATTAAAGACTGCGCTGACAATCTGGCCCATTCATCACAAATCTGATCAATAACTCCTTCGCCTCCAACAAAGTATCGGAAAACCTGAAAGAAGCGTGGGTACTACCATTGCTTAAAAAACCTACTTTAGACCGTAACGTGCCCACCAATTACCAGCCCATAACAACAGTACCCTTTCTACTAAAAATAACTGACAGAGTAGCATACGGACAAATACAAAACTACCTTGAAACCGATAACCTTCTTGGCCTCCACCAATCAGGTTTCCGCCCAGGCCACGGAACAGATAAGGCCCTTTTGTACTTAAAAATCAAAATGGATTAATCAGAGACAGAGGCGTTCTAGCCATCCTCCTCCTCCTCCTGGACTTCTCGGCGGCGTTTGACTTAGTAAACCACAACATCCTGTGCCAACACCTAGTACAGGCAGCCTACTTCTCGAACAATGCCATAAACTGCATCAAATCTTTCCTGTCTAGCCGCAACATGAGAGTCTTCTCAACTTCCGCATCAGCCCCTCCCACCCCTGTCACCTGCGGAGTCCCACAAGGCTCCCGCGTATCCCCAACATTATACAATACTGTTACAAAACTCCTCTTCTACCTACTTGACAAATTGGGTGTCACATATACCATCTGTGTGGATGATACCCAAATACTGCTGCCTATCACTGGAAATCATGACAGACACTAGGTCCTTGAACACTATCTATCTAACCATCCAAGCCTGGATGGCGCAACATGAACTCTGTCTGAATGACGATAAAACAGAGCTCCTCATTGTGGCCAGCCTACCAAGGCTAAAGAACCTTCCACCAGCCTACAAATCCTTTGACATTGACAGCAGATTATGGTAGCAAAGAAGTTAAAACTCTAGGTGTGTACCCAAGACCTCTCATCATAACTTACCATATGGTCACTATCCCAGGCATATGATGGGATTATTGTGGCATTTGGGGCTGCACTTGTTTTATGACAGACAAATCGTATTGGCTTTGGCAGTTCTTGTTCAATTGAGGTCTTGAGAATGCATTCAGTCATCCAAGGAGGTACCCCAAAGCATTTTTCTGTAAATACAGGACTTCATACTAAATGAAAGTGCTTGTGCTGCGCACACACACAGCACAAGAATCTCCCTCCAGACATACACAGACAAACCACTCCTAATTAATCATCAGTACAGTGCTCATTAAACCGCTAATGCTCTGCTGTTGTCTAATTTATGTATATGAGTGTGCGTGCTTTTCATAGCCAAAAGCCTTGGGGGTTTCAATCTAAATATATGTAAATAATCATTTGTAATGCGGTTTTCTATAGAACTGTATGTAAATAATAATTTGTACTGCGCTAGCTACCAAAGTAGTGATCTCCCGGGTACCAAGGGTTGCCCAGAGTGCGTGTTGGCCCAAAGACTGGGCTAAGTGGACCAGGGCCTCTGTGATAAATAAAGTTTCTAGGGGGGTTCTTTGTTTTAGATGAATGTGTGCAATAGATTTATTTTTTTTTATTGCATTTTGGTTCATAACAAACCTTTAGCAAATTACGTCCTTAACATTTCCATCTTAAAAACTTAATGTAACAGAGCTTTGACAAAATTCATCCTTAAAATATCTCTCTTAAAACTTCATACACCCTCAGTCTTTGATTAAAACCTCAATCCTTTACTCTCCCTAAAATGACATTTATACATTTTACAGTGGCTAAAAACGAACCTACATTTTTCCCACTTAATACAACCATCCACTACTCTTCTGGCGATAAAGTGCTGAATGACGATAAAACGGAGCTCCTTATTGTGGGCATCCTACCAAGGCTAAAGAACCTTCCACCAGCCTACAAATCCTTTGACATTGATGGCAGTACCATTATGGTAGCCAAAGAATTTAAAACTCTAGGTGTGTACCTCGACTCATCACTCTCACTTACCAGACAAGTTAATGCCATCACATCAGTTTCAGCCTACACTTCCAAACGCATTACTTCTGGCAAATTTTTCTTAACCACCGACAACTGTATTACACTGGCTAGAGCTCTTATCCTCTCCAGGATTGACTATTGCAACTCCCTGTTTGCCGGATCTACGTCCAAAAATATCAAAAAGCTTCAGATAGTACAGAATAACGCAATCAAAGCTGCCCTCAACATCCCGAGAAAAGACCACATTTCCATAGTCAGAAGAAGAATCCACTGGCTACCAGTGCGAGACCGTATTAAATTAAAAATATGATCTCTAATGCACAAATGTCTATCCAACACTGCTCCGCTATACCCGACAAAACAAAACTCTAAAGTCCAACTCTAGACCTACCCGCTCTTCATATGTAGGTCACTTGGCTACCCAGAGATTTAAACGACAAAAAGCAGGAGGCTGCAGCTTCCCGATCATCGCAGCCAAATACTGGAATGCCATGCCCCTGGAGCTAAGAGTAGACCCATCGCTCTGGTAATTCCATAGTAGTCTCAAAATCTGCCTCTTAGCCAAGAAGCCCAATAAATTACCTTACGCTTGGAGAATAGATAGGGAAATTGTTATCTAACATATTGCACCTCCCCATGAAAGCAACCACTGTCTAACCATGCATGCAAGGAATGTACTGAATGTACTGTTGAACTGTTTAACCCATCAATGCACCACCTGTTACTGATGCTTTAACTTGACTATGAATGTTGTGCAACCGATTTCCCAGATACCGGAGGCAATGTAATTGATTTCTTAAGCACAAGGGCCCAGATGCCTGAGGGTTAGGTGTGCATTATAAATGTAAAAATAAATAAATAGAATTTGCGCGCAGGAATAGTCGCGCTGGGTCAGATTTCGAGATTTTAAAATCGGGTCCCAGCAAAAAACGGGACCGTAGCCACCCACCCTTCCAATCCCGGGATGGGGTTTTATAAAATTAAACTCCCGGGACCGCCGGATGGAGGCCGATTTCTCGGGACTGTCCCGGGAAAACCGGGACATCTGGTCACCCTAATATGAGTTGTGTTTTTATGCTGCTTTTATCGATACCTTTCATCCGAATAAAGCATTTTCTAATTATTTATTATTTGAGGGAAATAAGCCACCAAGTCCAGTTCTCTTTTGTAAGATCCTGCCTGTCCACAATAAGGGGTTTCGCTTGTAATGGGTTTTATGAGGGTTCAACATAAACTCTGAAACTATTGCAACTATTGACCAGACTTTTTGATGAGGCTGATTTGAATGGGCCCCCCAGAAAGATCACATGAGAGAACCTATGTATGTCGTTTATGGATATGACGGGTTAACTGTAGATTTGTGAAGTGTCACAGGGGTTGCCTGTAGCAATGGGCGCAGTCTGAAAGAGTATTGCTACATGCAACTCTGTTTCCTTTAGACTGTGGTCTGGGATTGCATATAACAGTTCATTACAATGTTACATAACAATCATAGTGGTAGAGTCACCCAGGTAAAGTTGCAGGGGCAATGAGTGTACTGTGTGATTTGGTAATATTACTTATTTTATTTATTTATGGAAATTATAGGGAAAGGAATGTATTTTTGGCTTACACCATTTTTAACATTGATTTACAGAGCAGAGGACCAGTGTCCTTAGCAATGGGTGAGAGTATATGGATATAAGGCCAGACGAGGTAGGGGAGGTAGAAACATGAACCAGAGGGGAGGACAGTAGAGAACGATATATGAATGCGATAGTGGTGTTGTAGAGGGGTGGGCGAGAGGAGAACAAGAAAGTGATTCTTGAGAAAGGAGGAGAGCCAGGAGGTTGGATTTAAATAGTAATAGAGCTGGAGTAGTGCGGAGAGGGAGACAAGGATCATTCCATAGGGAGCAAGGAGAGGGTGATCGTACAGGGTGAGGGTGAGCGTAGGGAGTCAGATGGGCTGATAGTTAGGGTGGGGCAAGTTTGTCTATAGTTTTGAAGATGATGCGTATGCGTTATACTTTGCTTGGCATCCGGGAACTATTATTTTTTATGAGCCAGCCTCTTAATAGCCCATTACCCCCACATGGTCAGGTAGCCCCTGAGCTACCTGACCATGTGGGGGAATGCTTACAAACCAGCATCATTAAATGTGTTTACAGATGTAAATTTTATATAGCCCCTAGCACGTGAATAGTTGTTAGATTGCGACTAATAACTTAATAGGCTGTATGGGACACCTGGGGGTATTCACACTCCTAAACCCCCTGGATCTTCTTCTCAGGTGACCAGGGAAAAGCCATCGTTCTTGGATCCCGACCCTGGGGTGGAGAAGCGAGGGAGGATCACCTGGGTGGAGGGTCCTCAGAGCTTGCGAGTGGGGTACCCTCAGGCAAGACCTGGTTCCCCAATGATGACCAACCTAATGCTCCCCCAAACATTAAGGGGAGACAGAGTAGACTATACCTTCATTTTAACACTATGGTACTGGGACGAAGAAAATGCCTGCAGGGAGTCAGGCATGTCCCTTTAATCATGGTCAGGCAAACCTAAGTAAGCACAAACACACCTGCAGCCTGTTAACTGGTTGCAGGTGTATAAAATGAGGGTCAGAGAACTGGAGAAGGGGAGCAACAGGAAGCAACAGGGAGACTCCGTTGGAAATATCAGCAAAGGACCTCTTCATGTGTGGAGGCAGCCGTGGTGGTAGTAGAGCAGGAGCCAGGTTGCCTGCAGAGACCCCAGGAACTTGTGTGACCCAAGACGAGTGGGCCATATCGTGGACACAGGTGTGGGAGCCTCCAGCACACAGCGCAAGTAGCAGGAGCTGCGGTCGCACCCAGAGGAGAGAAGACACTGTCTGCATCAGAGAGAGACCCCTCCAATTGCCGGTGTAGAGAAGACAACCCGGCAGGTCAGCAATGCTCGCATTAGAAGGCCCACTGGCCTTGCAAGCAGAAATGAGGCTGCAGCGGCCAAGGAGGGAGCTGCAATCAGCCGGTGAGAGTTGGGGAGAACACTGGGGCACCGGGGTGCTCCAAATAGACCGGGGAAAAGTAACGGTCTTTGAAAACAAGTGCAACAAATGTTTATTGAATACTGAACACCAAACAAACTTGAAACTACATATAACAAATGCATTATAAATACCAAACTGCCTGAAAACATACAGATGAGCTTAATGAATGCAGTGTATTTACCGAATTGAAACTTAAAACTAAGCCTTATGAATGCATTTTAAACACTGAACTGAATTAAATGGTGAAATTAAACATAACAAGTATATTCCATACCGAACTGAATGAAACCTTGAAGTTGCATATATTGAACATTGATTACACTAAAAGGTTTATGGGCAAATAAAGTGCCCATGTGAAAATAAACTACAGAAAAGGGCGTAAGTGTGAAAGAGTGCCACAAAAGAGGGATATGAACAGAACCCCACAGAGGTCAACTTTTATGAATGAATGCAATGCGGCAAAGCCACAGACTGGCAAGAGGTGTGTGACACATGATGACAGAATCAAGAGGTAGATCAGGAGAAGCCAAAAAAGTCTACACTAACACATGCAGCCAAAAGGCCAACAAGGTGGGATTAAGAGAAGTGACTTGGTCTACAGTAGCAGGAGCTGAAGAACGCACGTGACCTGTGATGCGTGGACCGTGTGGTCTGACAACTGTGCCTAGACCAGTGAGCCCTGAATGAGGAGGAATCAAAGACTTTGTAAAACAAACCAAGAATGAGCATTATGACTGAACTGGTGAGGAGGGTCAGGTTGCATTTGAGTTATGTTATACTGTTGAAAAGACTGAAATCAACGTGGCAGAATTAAGGTCTTGGGGAAGGGAAACCCTGAGATTTGAGGAACTGCGTGCGTTGTCTTGAGGGTGAATCCTCAAAATCTCTTTGCTTTTTGAACTGTGTTGCTTGGAACTTGGAGAAGGGAACCCCAAGGATTAGTTGGAACTGTGCGTCCTTGAACGTGAGACAGGTGTTCCTGAGACTTGTTATGGAACTTTCGTACACTTGGGGAAGGGGAGCTGAAAGGAAGCTGAGAGCTGGAAGAAGCTCAGACTTTGAGTTAAGCACTGTTTATCGTGTTAGTAACATCCCTACACATGTGTTAGCTTTAGTTGTGAGGGCAAGAGCAGTTTTTGGACACAGGCAGACTTAAGTTGAACTCTTTGACTCAGGGTTTCCTTAGTTCTGTTCAGTTAGGGAAATCCTACCTTAGTATAGGGCAAGTTAGACCTTCTACCCCCTACCTGACATTTAAGTTAATAAACATCTTTTGTTTGAACTTTAAGTCTGCTGCCTGTGTCTTGCTTCATGATGCCTTCCCATCTGTTAAAATGATTACGCTCTTTTCAGAGTTTAAGCAATACTTACAAATCGGCAATGTACATATATAATTAATTCCCTACAGATGTCTGTGAAATGGGGATATTGCGGAAGAGCCACCCGAGACCAGACTAACCATCTGACCCGCTCCTCTTCTATAATTCAGTATGGGGAGAGAAGGGGGTCAGACCTTAGATCCTAATGCAGGAATAGAGGTCACAACCATTTGATCCTCTCATCCTAACCTGGTACTGTCTGAATGAGCATACGTGTTCGTGGTTGCAAGCGCTTTAATGTTGGTGTGAGTGTTGTGAAAAAGGAAAAGAGCATCAGGCCCATTGTGTACTTCGTGATTTAAGCACACAACCTTTTTATCACAGACATATTTGTAAAATGTGAAGACCTGTAGTCAGTCTTATGTTCCCAAATTGTTCTTTGATTTTAAGGCAAGTGGCAAGGAACCCAAAAAGAGTATAAATAGAAAATAATGTGTATAATGATTCTATGCTTTAATAATGTGCTTTATTAGTGCTAGAATATATACACTGGAAGCATTCATTAGAAATAAACATGTTAACATTTTAAAAATAGCCAGTTTACAAAGTAACTGCAACTAAATATGTTCCTATCTTTCATAGGTTATTTTGCTGGGTATGTACACCATTATGTCTCTCAAAATGAAATGGCCTTCCTTATTGAAAAGGATCCTGCCCGGATTACAATAGTGTGCTTCTTCCACGAGCAGCAAGGCAATAATAGAGAGACACCCACAGGGCAAAATAGGGAGAGGGTGCGGGGGGGGGGGGTTAGAGGGAGGGTCAGACAAAGGGTTGGAGGCACACACAGAAAGAGAGAGAGACAGAGACTGGCAGAGGGAGGCAGCAACATGGAAGGAAAGAGAAAGTAAGAGGGGTGGAGTGGAGGGAAAGAAAAAAGAAGGTGTGGGGTCGAGGGAAAGAGAAAGTAAGGGGTTGGGGTAGAGGGAAAGAGACATGAAGAGGGGGAGGGGGTAGAGAGAGAGAGAGAGAGAACCAAAGCAAAGTGACAGTGCATGTGTGTACTAGAATGCACTGGGTTTGAGACAGAAAGGGCCCACAAAACCAAACCAGCAGAGGATGAGGTAGAGAGAGAGTGCGATAGATTTGCATTTGAACTAGTGACTGGAGACTCGGACACAATTTGTACTGTGTCCCTCAACCCAACAACCATTTTTTACATGGTCTGTAAATGGACCCCCCCCCCTTTTCGGTCTTTAATAAAACAATATTGCCATTGACAGAGGCAAGCATTCACTTCCGTATACCAGTATCAAGTAACAGTTGTAAATTAAACAGACTGCACCCCAATAACTGATAATCATCCTGAGATTTTCTGAATGTTACGGTGAAGTGTCTCAACTCATTAGATGGACGCGGTCTTGAAATAAGGTTAATTATGCATCCTATAAAACACAGTCAGAACTGGGCTCCTTTACAAAATATGCATCTCAACCAACCGCACGTTTGCCTTCATCCTCGTGGACAAGCCTGGACCAGTTCCACGGACCAGGGGTCTGCAACCTGTGGCTCGCCAGGGGTTTTGGACTGACACCCACGATCGCCCATCATGGACTATGCTGGATAGGGCTGATGGGAATTGTAGCCCGAAACATCCAAACAGCCAAAGATTGCAGACCCTTGTCATGGACAGTGTGAGGTGGCAGCTTCAACTCCCCTCTGTGAGAGGTCAGAAATGCTAGCCAGACACAAGGTTGTAGTTTTTCTTTTAAGCTTTTCCATTTTTACTGAAATAAAAACAGGCGAGATAAACACCTATCTGTCCCTATCCTAACGAGAAAGTCCCCACCTAGCAAACTAAACACTAAAGGATGACCTAGTGTCCAAATGTATCTGACCCGCACACTATCACCTATAACCAAAGCGTACAAGGTAAATATATATGATTTCAATTAAACAAAACAAAGCAAAAGGGAAAACTTATAATTCTTTGAAAGTGCTCTTTGTGACCAGGGTTTGTTTCCCTTCCCCTAGATCGAGTCAGGAAAATACTTGAAACAATTCTGATTCAACCAAGTTCTATTCAGTTCAACACAAAATGTATTTTCCATCCAAGACATCGATCCACTAGGTAAATAAAATGCATTTTCCAAAAACACTTGCTGACAACCCAAAGCAATGGTTTCCTTCCACTTGGTAAAGTAAATGTCTTTTCCACAAAACACTTGTTCACAACCAAAAGCAATGGCTTCCTTCCCAGGATGTAAACCAAATACAAGAATATCATAATTGTTCTTCCAGTGGAATACTTTTGTCAAGACAGCACAACAAATATCTTTTGTGAAGCAACAAGTTGTTCAGGATCAGCAAATTGTTCAGGATGACAGAGTGAACAGTTTATTTTCCACAACACTTTCACAACCACATTTCTTCAGGACCAATCTTTCTTTCCTGGTATACACCTGCGAGGACTAACTACAGTTGATCCCTTTCGTGATTTACTCGTCTGCCAAGAAAGAAAACTCATACAGCTACAATTGGCATCTTTTGTTATTGGCAATGTTTGTTCCAAGGTACTCCACACCAGTATCGTACGTGAGGAGAGTTGAACAATGTCTGCCCTTCTTTATAATCTCTGGACTCTTCGCAGTATCAGTTACAGGTTTCCCCAAACTGGTATCTCAAGAAAGGAGAATTGTGCCTAAGTTGCTTCATTACGGCTTCTTGATAGCTTCTTGGCTGTTGGCAATGTGGGTTACAGGTTTCCCCAAGTTGAAGCTGCCTGTTTACTCTACTTTTTCAGTATTCAAAGTTATTTACTATTGAATGTTCTGCTCGGAGCGCCCCAGCATTACCTTTTCCTTCAGGCCAACTCACCGGTCGTCTTCTGCGTCACTGCGTTATTTCCTGCTCCTGTGGCTGACCTTATGCGATCTGCCCATACCATTGACAGCGGTCTGCATGGATCTTCTCCAGAACCCCACAGGCTCTGTTGGGTCTGTGTCCTTCCGCACACCTAGGCAACTCACGTCTGGTTGGGAACACGTCCCCCAGCTTCTCTCCCAGCTGCTGTCCATGACTCTTTTTCCTGCTGCACATGCTCGGCAAAACCGCATCTTTTCCCACGTCGGCTTCAGCTGGCACTCCTCCTTCTGTGGCAATCACAAAGCTTCGCACTGCTTCTGCCTCTGTTACTCCTTCGCCTAGCCGTGGCTCAATTCTCAAGTTTAACTGTCCCACTTAGGTGCCTTGCTTTACAACTAGACCGCACATTCCTTCTTCCAATAGCACTTCTAATTCTTACTTACTCTGGGTCCCTCTTCCGCACCCCAGTACCACTGGCATTATAGATCCTGAAGTCCATAGTGGTTTTGGTTCTTTTACATTCATTTCGTTTTGATGGATTTATAGATTGAACATAATCAGAACCTGGAGAGGTTATGCGAGTGCAGTTACATAGTTTGTCTCTTCTTTACAATGTTCCATCCATGTTTCAGGGGGAATAGAGGAATCCTGATCATTAGAGGGGGTCACATTTGACTCAGTAACTCTTGCAGTAGAAAACAAACTTCTTCTGTCTAGAGGACTTTTCACAGAATGATCTTTGTATTTTCTCATGGGAGGAACTTCAGCAGTGACAGCATTCCATCAGATATTTTGAAATTATAGGGTCCTCATCCTCATAAGACAACCAATACTCTGTCTCTCCCAAAGGGGTCACCACTTCCCCTTGACAGCCATCTCCTCCATGTGATCTTCCGTCATAATGCCACCCCCAGGGTTATGATAGGATATGGCATTTATAACCCCCCTGTACACTAGGTACCAGGTTAGGATCAGGTAGCAGCTGCCTTCCCCTGGCCACATGGGAGGAAAATGTAGGCTGGGGTTCAGTGATGATTCTGCAGGATTCATCACACCTCTGCCTATCTCAACCAAAAAAAGAAACACTAATAGTATCACAGTACATCCTGCCGGGATACCAATAGCAATACAAGGCTTGCAGGGGGTGTGGGCATTACCGGGACAGGTAATACTTTGGGCTATCGTTAATGCCCTAAGATTATTGCTGCACTGGTATGCAAATACTGGCTGTCTGGGGAACCAGTCTTTTGTTCTGGCGTCGCTTGTTCCTATTCCTATTCCCTAGACCGCACGTATTTGCATACCAGTGCAGCAATAATCCTTGGAATCTACTAGTCAACACCAGTGGAAGCAAACAAGAAATAAGAAATCAAAACACATGGTACATTCCCGTGTCTCAACTGTGGCAACTGTAGTAACATCATCAAAGGGGAATATGCATGTCATCCAAGCACAGGAGAGAAAATTCAACTCAAATGCCACGCTACAAGCCTTACGGAGAATGTGGTATACTGCATAAGATGTCCCTGCAGTATCTATTACGTAGGGGAAACTGGCAGAAAAATACGAGTGAGAATAAATTAAAACAAATCCTGAATTAGAAACAAAAATGCCCTCTCAGGAGTAGCTAGATATTTTATAGAGAAAGTACATAGCATCACACAATTGAAATTTCAAGTTCTGGAAACAATTCACTCACGCAATCCTCAACAAAACGCAAAAAAGAGCTCAACGTGAAGCATTTTGGATCGATAGATTGGACTCTCTTTCCCCAAATGGGATGAATGAGGATTGGGACCTAAACTGTTTCTTGTGAGCAACAAGAGGCTAAAATGAATGGATCGTTACTGCGCATCCTCATTCAGATGAGACTACCGAGGTTTACACATTTAGACACATGAGAACAAAGCACTTCATAGTAATGAGTGTAATGCAGAACTGGTTTATTGAATAAACACGGGGGAGCACATTGCCACACCACTAGAGAGCTAACACCATATTGTGATGATTATTAGTTATGTTTTCAATTTTTTATTCAATCTGTTTTAATTGCTTTACATTTTATTTAGTTTTATTATTTCTTTGCCTTACATTTCAGATGGGTCTGAATTTATCTAGAGTACAATATGCCGTGATTTCATGGTTACCTTTTGTTTATCATCTCCTCACCCTACCCTTCAGAAAAGTCTCAATTTTTGTTGAGTGCTAATATTCTGCGACTTCACTAACAGTGTTGTATTCTAGAACAGAGCACCCAGTAGTACTTTTTAGAACAACTGACTATTCGAATGAACATCACAACAACAGATGCCAGTCTGATACGGAAGCTACCAGCAACTGCTAACATACAGAACAATCATAGTATTGCACCAACGCAATTATCATGTGCTTGTCGTGTCAACAATTTGACAGGCAAGGTTATTCTACATAAAGTTCAGATTCATATAACCAACATTAACATTATAAGTTTCCCTTCCAAGATGGCTGCCTTCTTCACCATAACCCAACCGATCCTGACACAAATGACGGTCACAGGTTACCATGACTACCACAGAGTTTACTTTTGCAGCCACGGCATCGGAGCACTTTCGCTTTAGCCGCGTACTGCAATCCAAGAATCGCACACATCAGAATGAACCAGCGCTTCCAGAGAGAGCGGTAAGAATAGTCAGTACATAATCCCTGCTACAAGCCTCAGCGCCTGAGGTTGGCATTCTTTTTACATTTATATTCTTGTTTCAGCTACTTTTCGATTCGCCACGCCAGGCGTTCTTGAATGACACGCAGGTCAGTATACTATGATCCATTCACAAGGAACTTATGGCATATATGGTTGTATTTGAATTGTTCGAATGACAATTGTCTGAATTTAAACGGTCAATTAGGATATATATGCAGAGGGAACCCCCCCCACAGCCCTCCACCCAATTCAACCCCCACCCCAACCCCCCACCCAATACCCTTATATTATTATTTCCCTAACCCATTATATATATATATATAAATGACCATACGGTCAATTGTGCAGAAGGTCAATTCGGACCCCTATAATTCAGTCAATTGTATCATTTTAACAATTGTGCTCAAATAATTTGGGTAATACTATAAACATTACCTTGCATGGCCATCGCTTCAGAAATCACAAGTTATGTTCACTTGGGCAAGCACTACGGATTGACAACTAACGCGCACATGGATAAGTCAGCTTGCATGCTCAGAGATCTAGACAATAGATACAATGGCACCAGATTCAAATGACAGCACTATGGGAGTGATTGACACTTAAAAAGAGTTTAGGCACGTGGAGTTAAAATAATGGATCAGACAGCATTACTTCCAATAACATTGTCTCATTGCATATTTTCTCCATGTTCTCTTATCTATCCGTTTCTCATTGTTGTGTACGTCGTGTGGCCTTATGTTGTTCGATGCTTTTTGATTCTATTATTCACTTGTGTGATGATGATTGCATATATGCTTATTATCTCTCGAATCACGTTTCGCCATTATTTCACGGGATGGTATATGGCTGTCATTGACTGAAATATATCAGTTGAGAATTATGGACACTGAAGAAGGACACACGAGGTCCGAAATGCATTGGCTTTATCTGCATCTGCTTTATTCAATTACAAAAGAAACCTGAACATTGTATACAAAGTTTGATTGCACTATGATTAAAGCAGAGTAGCCAACCTATGAACGTTAATACTGACAATGAAACCACATAGTGGCTGATTGGTGTGGGTTGCACACCCATGGCTATTTTAGCCTAGGTCCTTATACATATTCCTACAATACATGTGCCCAGTACGGAGGCGCATAATCATGGGTCTGCACCCCACTCGCAATCCAATATTACCAGTACAACTACGTTGCACTACAGAATTGGAAAAAAGCAGCTGTGGCAGCTCACTTCATACAAACTTTTTGTGTCATATAAATGCCATGGCATGGAGGAGGGCATAGATTTAGGCAATTGGGGCTTTCCGTCGTATAAATTAAATGGCCTGGAGGAGGGCATAGATTTAGGCAACTGGGGCTTTCCGTCATATAAATGCCATGGCCTAGAGGAGGGCATAGATTTAGGTAACTGGTGCTTTCTGTGCGATTTCGGAGTAAAAATTACCATTTCCATTCCTTAACATGGAACCATTACGAACATCTTGTCCAGAGCAATAGCCCTTAAACGAGCCATGGTTTATAAATAACTCGTACTTTAAAAGCTCTGCTAGAAGAAATAAAGTGATAAGCTGTAATTATGGGGCCTGCATCCCCTGATGGGCCGTTGGGAGGGGGTATTTGTCTCTAAACAGCCACTGAGCCACAGGGGGTGATACAGCGGCCTCAATTGACAAAATTAAAACCGAGCCTCGCACATGGAAGCTGCACAGCCCGCCCATGCCTCGCACCAGATCTGGCCAGGGACTCCCTCGTTGACACAGGGAGCGAGAGGCGTCTTTGTCCCTCGGCGAAACTGGGGGCTCTGTGAGGTCATCTGTTCTGCGTGCTGGAGCCCACAGAGCAGATTAGATCACCGAGCTCCCAGCTTCGCCAAGGGACAAAGGCGCCTCTCGCTCCCTGTGTCAACGAGGGAGTCCCTGGCCGTCCCTCTGTGAAGCTGGGGGCTTGGTAGCCTTGTCAGGGCGGAGGGAGGCCGGGTCTGAGATCCTGGGAGACATCTGATGCCGGATCTCGGACCTGGCAAGATCTGCCCCATGGAGCAGCGCTCTATAAATGTTTAAGTATGGTAGAAAGTGGTACAAAGGATAGGTGAGCAAACAGCATGCTATGGGTCTGTAGAGGACAGGGCAGGGTAAGGAGCAGGCATGAGTGGAAGGAAGTTGTAGGTTTACAGGTGTTGATCAGCGGTGGCACAGAAGTTGTAAGAAGATATTGTTTTAGGTTTACAGTTAATTGTGATGGGTTCAGAGCACGTGGGAGTGAAATATTTTTATGGTGAAACGACACTAGAGCCAATTATACAAACATTTTGCACAGGATTTGGGGACATAGGCATGTGTCCGGCTAAAATAGAGGACAAGGTGAAGTTGGCGACTCAATGGCACATGGGGCAATGTCATCAGGGGGTAAAGAAAACCAGTTGCTACTATTGAGATGTAAGTATTTTAAACCACTTTTTGAGGAATGCGTAAATGTCACACATGATCAACTGTGTCTCACCGTGTTTCATACGAACAAGAAATCCGTGCATTATGCAACAATCAATTATCAGAATGTATTGAAACTGCAGAATTATGACCAAGAGGGATTAACAAACACCGCAATTATGTTATGATTCCATCTGGACAGCCTTTTACTTTGAAAGTTGTAATGTGTTTAAGTTATATAATCATGAAAGTTATAATTTTATTATAGGATTATTTTTAAACTTTTTTTCAAATAGGTAAAATTTTGTTTTGATGATAAATGCAGGATATGTATCTTTGAACTCTACTGTAAATAAGAAATTTATTTCGTATTTATATATAATGTAAAATGTTGAAAGGTTGAAAAAAAAGGCCAGCCAAAACAATAATAAAAAAATAAAAAACAGTGGGTGGCGTTGTGTCCGATTTCAGCATCTGTGGGGTGAAGAGCAGGGCGCATGGGTCTTGCTGCCATTGTCTGCTATCAGACGATGCTAGCCCATCTGCACAGCTGACTTCAGAAGCACTAATGCCAAACTGCGGAGGCTGTAATTCAGCTCTTTTAATCCAGCGATGGCATATGCATGATTGGATTGGGCAGGGTTAAGAGGCGGGTGGGAGGCCCGTTTGTGTTTACAGTGTGTTGGAAGTAGTATACTGCACGAGTGAGTGTGCTATTGTTCTATATTCAAGGATGATTGAAACCGGAGCAAAGAATGAGTGGGCGGAATGTCGTGTTACGCGTACGCATTGGTTGGCAGTGGTACATGTGTGAGTGAAATGTGTTAGCTTATGATTGAAAGTGCCAAGGCAGAAGTATGAATGGGAGCACTTTATCAACACCGTCCTGATGGCCAGTGCTTTCTTCAAGATGGCCGCACTGGTTTGTGCGTCCATTTGGGCCTCCCACTCCTAGCATGCCTGGCCCCTCCATTGGCTGCCTGCATTCCTTTTTGAATCAACTGGGAGCACCAGCAGGCGCAAGCCGGCCCCCAACAAAGGCCCACATCTAAGGCCCGGTCTGTTCCTGGCAGTGCCTCCGGGCCCCACTTTCTCACATTTACTGCCAAAGATGCTCCTTCAACGCACCCCTGGACCCTCACGCATCACGCGAGAACAGACTGTTGCTTGGTCGCTGCTTCGTTCTCTACATGACTCTCTCCGTCTACCTCTCCAGTCACTCACATTGCAGATGTCCCCAGTACTACTGCGAAACTTCACACTGTTCTCACTTCCTGAGTTACTTCCCACTGACCCCCAACTCAGTACTGCTGGGCTGCAATTCCTGTGTCACCCAGCACTGTATTTGTCGGTTAGTGTAAAAATCGATTTTAGGTGTGCCTTCATCCAGCATTATTTGTTTTATACTCATAAGACCCACTTGGACAACTTTGTAGCTGGTTCAGAACTGTGCGTTGCAGCACACACAACCCCACCACCTCTCGCTGCATCTCACTTCCTACTCTCGCTCCGAGATGGCACACTCCATCTCCCCCAATCTACTCCAAATGCTACACCATCACCTATCCTCCCTCTCTCACAAAATATGGACAGAAAAAGCATACAAAAGGACATCCTTGCTGCAAACCCTGGCCTCCCAATTGCAGACACCTATGTCCGTGCATCCTCAAAAGAAATGTTCCCTGACATCCTCTTCTTTGTCCCATCTCCTGACCTATGGACTTCTCACCTCACTGCCACTCTTTGTCCTCCTTACAGGCTTCTTCTCATCCCGCTGCTGCATCACTGTCTATTTTACAGGCACAGTCCTGGTTCAAGGCCCACAGGCCAACCTCCTTCTCTTTGACCGGATCCTGCCATCTCTCATCAATTTCCTTCCTTCCCCCTGCCTCTCCCCTTTTAACCCCTCTGGTTCACCACTTCTGACTGAAGCCCCGTGCCCCCTCACTCAATCAAAAAACCTTCAAAGGAAGCAATTGTCGCCACCTAGCGACCCCTCAACTCACGTTCAGCCATCAAACACTCTGCTGACATTTGCCTTCTCCTTGAAGACACTGACCTTGACATACTTGCACTCCCTGAAACTTGGATCAATGCCAGCTCAGTTACTTACTTTGACTCACTTCTACCCAATGGCTTTAAGATCACCTCAAAGCTTCGAGTCCACCGTGCTGGCAGAGGGGTTGCCTTAATCTTCCCAGAGTGGATACCTTCTTCCATCCTTCCCACTCAGCCCTATTCGTTCTTTGAGAGCCTAGTATGCAAATTGGTCATCTCTCCTTTCACCACCTTGATCATTGCTACCATCTACCGGCCCCCAGACACTTCTTCTCTGTTCCTTTCTGAGTGGGCAGACTTCTGTTCCTCCCTACTCTCTACCACCTCCAACCTGCTACTACTAGGTGACTTCAACTGGAAACACATCAAAATGTGCACAGAATACTGACTCTCACTACTGCACCTAAGCAGCGCAGGGTTTGCAGGGGGTGTCCCCTGCTCTCCTCGAGTGCAGTAACGGGAGTCAGAGGTTATGGGGGCAAGAAAGTAAAAAAAAAAAAGAAAATCACCCGGCTGCGTCAGCTCTGACCCACATTAGTGGAAGGAACTGACACTGCAGGGATAGAGGAGTGTAGGCGGCACACAGAAGTGTAACGCTTTAAAGGTAAGTGGGGTGGGGTGGGGTGGTTGGGGGGGTCGATAAGGGGAATGCGGGTCAGGGGATGTGGGTGAAGTGATCTATTTGATTACTCCGCTGCGCTGTAATTGGCATCAACATTTTCGTCGGCGCAGTTACGAGCGGTGCAGTGATCACATAGATTCCAACTAGACTCCCCTTGCACAGCAACCACCCTTTTCACTGACCCCTGCTCCTCCCTATCCCTCTCCATTCTTCCTTCTGGCCCTACCCATTCTGCTGGACACACGCTAGATGCCATCATCCACTCCAACCTCACTCTCTCGACTCCCCTGGTTACCCCTCTCTCCTGGTCGGACTACTCTCCTCGCCACTCATATGGGTCCCCATGGCCCTGTGACAACTCAAAGCGCTGCCAACCTCATTCACGAACATCCAGCCTATGAAACAAGTGTCAGCTGCTGCCTTCTCTTCCACCTTCATTCCCCCTTGCTCACCCAACACTGTCTCTACTACTGATTCTTCCCTCAGCAACGTCTATCTGTCCATTACCAACACCCCTTGACATCCTTGCCCCAGTCATGAAGATCCGCCTGAAGCCTCCAAGCGTAACACCTGGTATGACTCCGAAATTGCAGACCAAAAACTTAAGTGCAGGGCTGCTAAAACAGAAGTAGCACACTTCAGGCTCACCCTCTGACAAACTGGCCTGCCAACTGATCCAGAGACACTACAGACTCTTCATCCGTGCCAAAAAAAAAAAAAAGAGTCCACATTCAGGCACAAGTGTCCAATGCATCCACCAACATGGCTGAACTCTTCAAAATCTGCAGGGAACTTGCCAATCCGTCCCCAGTATCTCCTGCCCCTACTCCTTCCCAGGTCCTTTGCAATGCACTCACCTCTCACTTCATTTGCAAAACCCAGGACATACTGAACAGCCTTGTCATGTACTCTTCCAACCCAACACCACACCGCCTGCCCCCTCCCCCTTACTCCTCAATGTGCTCCTCCTTCGCTCCAGTTTCCCTTGAAGAAGTCACGAGAGTTTTCAACTCCATGAAGGTCTCCTCCAAACAGGTTGCCCCATGCTCTTCCAGAGCCATCAAGGACAACATTGCCTCTCTCGCCCCTGCTCTTGCTGATCTCTGCAACCACGCCTTTACTACTGGTTCTTTTGCATCCTCTCTCAAGGCTCCCTTGTGTGCCACCTCCTTAAAAAACCCTCTGCAGACCCTTCCTGCCCAGCCAACTACCACCCCATTTTCACCACGCTCTTCCTGGGAGAACTGCTTGAGAAATTAGCCCTCCCCAACTCAACTATCATACCAAACTTGTTGGTGGTCTACAGTATAGTGAATACCTTACAAAATAAAATCGTAATACAAAGAATATCACTAGGAATCACCCCATAGACAGAATTGATCTCGTCAAAACTCCGTTGCAGACGACTAACCTACCGGAATTCCATTTCACCCCAGTGACTATGGACCAAGTACAAAAAACGATGGTCTCGCTTAAACCCTCTAACTGTAATGGAGATAACTTCCCAGCCAAATTAGTTGAGGATTGTGCTCCCACTCTAGCTCCAACTATTACAAACTACGTTAATGCCTCTTTTGCCACCAATTCTATTACATCCAATATCAAAGAAGCCTGGCTCACCCCTCTCCTCAAGAAACCCTCACTAGATCCCATAATCCCCACCAACTATAGACCCATCACCACAGTACCCTTCCTTCTCAAAATTATAGACAATTGCTTACACCCAAGTACAAGCTCACCTTGAAAATACCCATCTGTTAGGAGAAAGACTATCTAGCTTCTGCCCCAGACACAGTACCGAGACAGCATTGCTGGATCTAATAAGCCAGATGGACACGGTGAGGGACTCAGGTAAATTATGCATACTGCTATTAGTTGACCTCTCTGCAGCATTTGATTTAGTTGATCACAGCAAACTGTGCCTAACACTAGCTAACAACTTCCAATTCTCCAAAGAAGCAACCGCTTGGATTAAATTGATCCTATCAGACTGCACCTATAGGGTAGCCATAGGAGACTTCTCAGCTGACCCCATCCCAGTGCCGCTGGGAGTCCCACAAGGCTCTTGCGTGTCCCTAATGCTCTACAACGCATAAACTAAACTTTATTTTTGCTGCCCTAGATGCAATGGGAGTACTATACACCAACTTCGCTGATACTCAAATACTAATCCCTATCTCAGGCAACCTCTAACAGGACATTATGCTAGTTAATAAAATCTACTCCACAGCAAACAGCCTCTGCTTAAATGGGGAAAAAACTGAAATTCTGATTGAACGCACTCCAACTTAACTAGCCAAACTTCACCCACAATACACGGCCATAGTCATTGACAGCACCAACATCCCTATCTCTAGTCAAGTAAAAACACTAGGCGTTTACCTGGATTCTAGTCTCACTTTGAATAAACACATCAGTGCCCTATCATCTACTGCATACACTGCCAAACTCATAGCACTGAGTCGACCTTTCCTTTCACAACAAAACTGCATTACTCTCGCCAGAGCCCTTATACTTGCTAAGATTGATTACTGCAACATACTACTACTAGGCACCTCCAAAAAAATAAAATGAAATAAATTGCAACTACTGCAGAACAAAATACTAAGAGCAGCTATAGGCATAAAAAAGAATGAACAAATATCTCAACACAGAAGAGAGGCACATTGGCTGCCCATTCAAGCGAGGATTCTCCACAAAACCCTTACACTCTCATACAAATGTGTCACAGGTAACGCACCCAACTATCTTAACAAAAGCATCAGCCGTATAATCACTACAGGAACACTTAGATCCAACAATAACACTCTCTTTCATATCCCAAGATTCAAGAATTCAAGAACAGGTAATTCCAACTTCCCAATAGCAGCACCCAGAATCTGGAACTCCATTCCAAATTACATTAGTAATGAGCCCTCCCTTATCAAATTAAGAAACTACTCAAAAACTGGCTATTTAACAAATATTACATTGCTACAGATACCTAGTTCCTCATCAGCCCGCCACTGCCTAACTCCCAACTCTCATACAGTCATCCCCAGTGATGGCTACACCATTTGTACCCCACGACCTTTCCACTGGAACGAAGATCAATACACAAGGAATAAGTTTGCGTCCTGAACCTGCACATTTTAACGGAGTCATTTGATTGCATGCTTCTTTTCTTTGTATCACCTTAACATTTTCATCACTGTACTGTATCTTTAACTAAACCCTGATCATGTACAACTACTATGCACCGTCAACCACTAAGATTGTTACCAACTATGTCTGTATAATTACGCTGTGATACCTTCTTAGGGGTTGGGCGTACAACAAATGCAATAAATAAAAATACATTATCACCATTCTGAATTCAGAGCATCCAGAGGCATGGAAACTGCTCTTCTGATCACCCATAAAGAACTGCTTGCATCCCTTGACTCCAGCTCCCCTACTGTCCTCATCCTCTATCTCTCTTCTACATTTGACAGTGAACCATTCCATCCTCATAAAAAGGCTCCACGATACCCTTGGTATCTCGGAGTGGGCACTGGACTGCTTACCTCCTTCCTAACTGACCGTTCTTCCAAAACCATTCTGGGCCTTTTCTCCTCCCCTACTTCCTTCTCCACCTGTGGCGTCCCCCAGGTTTCCAATCGCCCTGGCTCTTTAACCTATACCTTTCTCTGCTTGCACGCCTCATTTTCTCCTTCTCCCCCAACTTCCAGTGTTATGTTATGTTATTTGGCATTTATATAGCGCTCTATATATCATTGGTATGACCTCAAAGCGCTGGTAGGTTGAATGTGCTCGGGGACCGTAGTCCAGGTCATTCGAGAGAAACACTTATGTATAGGCGCGTTATAAATGCTATATCATATCATAAGGTGTCATAGGGTGCTTGGGTGCACCGATTATGTGTGCAGCTGATGCGATTACCTGATGGTAGCTGTACCCTAGCATTAGGTGTGGTGGTATTTGATATCAGTTGAATGTGTGCAGTCTAGAGGTTGGTCACCAAGACTGGGTTCTGGCTGTGTTAGGCCTGTGTAGGACGCTTATATGTGCAGTTAGGCCAATTTGTGTGGAGTATAGCGGAGATTCATCAGTATGTTGAGGTGTTCATGAAGTATTGTTCGTATGTGAGCAGCTAGGCAGAAATAGATTGAGGGGTGTAGCTGCACTCTAGTTGTGTGTTAGTCTAGAGTAGAGATGGAGGATAGCGATAGGAGAGGGGAGCGTCTGGGTGGAGGTCTTGATCCAACAAGCTTGCTATTCCGGATTTCAAATGCGCGTTTGCGATTGCTGTGTTCAAAGTTAACTTTTTAGTGACTTAATGGGTGCATTCAGTAGCATCACTGCTCAGGATCTCTTTGAACATTTGTCAGCAGGTTGCAAAGTCTCAGCAGCCTTAGATGATCTCATTCGGCATTATGGAAAGAGCCAGGTTTTTAGAGCTTTGGTGTGTCGAATAAGTGTGGGGAGTGAGTTCCACAGAGTTGCAGGTTGAGAAGGCGGATCCTCCGATCCTGACGGAATTAGAGGTTGGAATGACTAGAAAGAGGGCAGTGCTTGATTTTAGGGTGCGAGATGGGAGGTATGGTTTTATCTCCTCTTGTAGGTACGTTGAGCCGGTCTTGTGCACTGCTCGGTGGGTAATGCATAGGGGCTTGAAGGTGGCTCTTTGTCCGACTGGGAGCCAGTGGAGGGTGCGGAGAGTGGGTGAGATGTGGTCTGTGTCCCAGGGCGAGGAGGAGTTTGGCGGCAGCGTTTGAGTTTGTTGAGTTTGTATGCCGGTGCTTCCAGCTATAAGGAGTTGGCATAGCCCAGTCTCGACATAATAGACATAACAGCAGCGAGTCTGCTGGGGTAGGAGAGGTAAGGAAAAATGCGTCTAAGAATGTGTGACAGCATTTTGAAACATTGATCTGACGGGAGAGGGTTAGGCCTGAGTCCATAGTGCAGCCTAGGTGTATGACTATATTGCAAAGGTGGGGGGGTATGTGCAGAGGGAGGGGAGCCATGGGAGCAGTTGTGGGAGAAGGGCAGTATTGCTGCACACCATGATTTCAGTTTTATCAGGGTTCAGAAGGAGATGGTTACATTTCATCCATCGGTCAATATTCACAGAGACAAGCTTCAAGGTCGGGACGTGAGTTGATGTTTGTCTTGGGGATTCTTAGGATAATTTGGGTATCGTCCGCGTAGTTTTAACAGGAGAGGTTGCATGCACGGATGATTCCTTGTAGAGTGGTCAGATAGAGGTTGAAAAGGAGAGCAGAGAGGCATGCGCCTCTCCAGTGTTCACACCGCGAGCAGTTGAGACAAAAGGGGAGAGGATGGCTACGCCGACGAGACAATTCTTCAAACTTCCTACTGATGCCCTTGCACTTTCCTTCATCCCTGACTGCCTCTCTGCCATTCATGCCTGGTGCACTGATAATGACCTCTGCCTCAGTGCCAGCGAAACAGAGATTATCCCCATTGGGTCCCCAGCACCCTACTTCTTCCCTTCACTCTGGCCTTCCTCCATGGCTCTCCCCTTCGTGCTCCCCCCTCCTCTGAAGCCAGGAATCTCAGTCATCTTCGATTCCTCCCTTTCCTTCATCCCTCATATTCAGGACATTGTCAAGAAGTCCCACTTTCAGCTCTTCCTTCTCAAAGCAACTCTACCCTTCCTGGCCTTCCCCCGTAGACTCAATGTTACCCGTGCTCTGGTTCTCTCCAGGCTAGACTATTGCAATAGCCTCCTCAATCTTCCTTCGTCCACTCTGCCACCCCTGCAGCTAACCCAGACTTATCCTTGGCTTCAAGCCCAGGGACGGCATCTCTCCTGCCCCACAAAGTCTTACACTGGCTCCCGGTCTCAGCACGGATTACATTCAAATCCCTCTATCATCCACAAGGCTATCTGGGGCCGTGGCCCATTCGATCTTCAACGCTTCCTGACTAAATACTCCCATTCTAGACTCCTGTGTTCCTCTGGCACCAAATCCCTGCGTGTGAAGCGGTTTGCTAAACAGAGAGCTGGTGGTCAATCACTTTCCTCGGCGGGCTCCCTCCTGTGGAATAGCCTCCCTCTCCCTCAGTCTTCAGCAGGACCTCCTTAAGTTCTGAAAAAGCCTCAACACCTTTCTCTTTACCTCTTCCTTCCCCTCCTCTCTTCCCTGCTAATCATACAGTAGCCTGACCCATGTGCAGGGCCCGTATGTATCCTCAGGGCCCTGACCCCCCCCCCCACACCTCTCACCCCAGCTGCTATTTACTGCACTTACTTAGGCTCACCTCACCTCATGAGGTTGCACTTGCGTTCTTCTCTTATTAGCCCTTCACCCCAAACACTTCTCCAGGAGCACCATAGCACCTATCCCTTCGCCCCTCCACTCTGCACTTGCATGTTCTGAACACTCTCAATGCATAGTAGGCTCGTCTCCCCTCCCTGTTATTTTCATTATTTGTTTGTCCTGTTAATTCAATTATTTATCTTGTTTTTCATTGTCTGCCTTCCCCACAACGTTGCACTGTGGGCACTTTGAAACAGTTGTTGCAAATTGTATAAGCGCCTAACAAATGACCAATAAATAAATAAAATAAATGAATGTTGAAATTGCTTTAATGTAAAATGTTGGAGGCATTACTTTGCCCTGAAGGCCGACGAAAGACTCAGTGGCAGATCTTTGCCTGGGGGGGCGGGTCCCCAAATCTTTTCACATCCTAATGTGCCCCACCGCCTGAAATGTAGTGAACTGGTATTGACTGGTGATCCATGAGGAGTCCTTTGCCTCATTTGGTACCAACATCTACACCTCTAGAAACCTCTGCCAGAAATAACACATATACTTGGCGAGTAAAATGTTCAATTAGTGCTGACCTTTCAGACTTTGATGACATGGCACAGTTAATGCGACAAAACCGAGAAATGCCAATGCACTCATGTTCCCACTTATGTATTTACTGTGGGACAGAACCAAAACATTAAGACATCCGTCACAATGGGAATAAAACATGTGCCCACTGTTTCTTTAATACGCAACTTCGCTATTTTTTCGGTTCTGCCATTAGCCACCATGTAAACAATTCCCTTCTCAGCAGGAACAGCGCGACCGTCTCAGGGGAAAACAAAAGGTAAACACATGACTAAAATAATGACCAGTGGCAGAGAGAGGAGCGAGAGAGAGGGCAGAGCGAGAGAGAGGGCAGAGAGGGAAAGAGGGAAGAGAGAGGAGAGAGAGGGAGGGCAGAGAGAGAGGAGAGAGAGGAGAGAGAGGGCAGAGAGAGAGAGAGGGCAGAGAGAGAGGGGAGAGAGAGAGAGGAGAGAGGAGAGAGAGAGAGAGAGAGACCAACAAATCACTGAAGAAAAAAAAAATACGACAAAATAACTGACCAAAAAGGTTATACAATATGTCGACAGGCGAAAAAAGAATCTCTGTCCTTCTGAATCAAAGCAACATGCGCAGTGTGCACCATGGGAGTGTTTTGACAGGAATGCCTCAGAGGATAAAGGCAGAGCACGGACACAAAAGCGTCCCAGTCGGTGACAGGACAGAAAGCGCAGGTATTCTTCCATTGTCTACCCAGGTGCCCTTCCGGGAGCTCGCTTTTCCACCACGCCCTGCTATTAAACTGTCAATCACATTAGGTCGCTGGTGAGTTATGCGATTACGATGCAACCGCAGAGAGAGGGCGGTCTAGGACAGGACCAGTAGTTTAGGGCACATAAAACGGAGGAACTGGTGGCGCCGCCATGGCCCTACACAGGAGCAGCACCATTAGGGGTTGCCTAGTGGACCAGAGTGGCGATTCGGGGGCTTACCTGGTTCCGGTGGCCCCGCTTTAAAAAGGGGCAGACCTGGGCGCCATACCTGCCTAACCTCTGGGTTTTTATGCTCTTCTCCGGGTCTCCGAGGTAGAGCATGGATTCTCTGGGATTACCAGGATTAACACTGAGGCGCGAGGTTTAGTTCCCAAGCGGCTGCTCCACAATATCAGGGAAATGAAATGCACACAACGTCTGCCGTCAAAGGCAGTGGGCAGAGGAGGGCATCGGAGGATCTGGACCCCACCACCTGAAATACGCAATGCCTTCATTGCCGCCTCTTCTTCCAGACACTACATGACCACCCCCTCACCCTGGGCTACAGGCATTTAAGTGGCCATACAGTCAAGGGATGAGTGCCCCCATTCAAACATTAAGTGACCCGACCCCCTGCAGTGAACAAAAAGCACACCACGGTAAAACAGTCACACGTTAAGTGGCCTCACTCTTGAGAAATGGTGGTCCTGCCATATTGTTTGCGCATTCCACAACATCACTGACACCTGCTCGCTCACTAGCCACACCAATTTGTATATTTAGAACGTTTACTTTAGCACTTCCCAGGCCCCTCAAGGGGTCAAGCACTTACAATGTAGTCAGGATATAATTGCTGTGGGTCAATATTACAAATTATGCAGACACCTCAGCAACAATCCCACGATTGCTGAAAAGGGGGTGGGGCATCGGTGACATAATTCCCCGGGTTTCTCGTCTGCAAATGTAGGCAGGTTTTGCACAAGATGATCAGCCTGGGATTTCCAAACTACTTGGTGAAGATGATTGCAAGCTACCTGGGAGACTGCACCTTCCATGTTGCCATGCGGTCTGAGATGTCCTCATCACGTCTCATCCGAGCAGGCGTGCCACAGGGATTGAAACCTAGGGCCCTTCCTGTTCAACATCTTCACCAACGACATCCCGCCAGATCTTCACAAGATCAACCCGGCACTGTATCCAGACGATGTTGCAGTCTTCTGCCAGTCATTCAGCAAAAAGGAAGTGTTGAAGAACCTGCAAGCTTCATTGGATACCATCTCAACGTGGTACAGCAAACACCAGCAAGACAAGTGCAATGCTGTTCACCAGAAAGAAGATCAAGAAGCACCCGCACATCAGCCTCAACAGGGAGACCATCAATTGAGAGAGCAGCAGCCGCTACCTCGATGTGACCCTGGACAGAAAACTCAACTGAAGAAGCCATATCGAGAATACTCAGCAAAAGGCAACAGGAAAGATGGCAGCGCTGTACCCACTCCTGAAGACGGCAGCGCTGTACCCACTCCTGAAGACCAGGTCCATGCCCCTCCAGACAAAGATCAACGTCTACAAGGCGATCATCAGACCTACCCTGACGTATGCCTCCCCAGCATTGATGACCTGCCAAGAGCGACACCGGAAGAATTGTCCGATAGTCCAT
Organism: Ambystoma mexicanum; assembly: GCF_040938575.1. Classification (NCBI taxonomy): domain Eukaryota; kingdom Metazoa; phylum Chordata; class Amphibia; order Caudata; family Ambystomatidae; genus Ambystoma; species Ambystoma mexicanum. The sequence goes on along the minus strand of NC_090924.1, from coordinate 538,333,251 downwards.
AACTAGGCCCTGCGGATATCGTCTGGAGCACCAACCTTCTCAAGTATAGCTGACCTTCACAGTGAACTGGACATCGAGATGTTGGACGAACATCTAGCGAAGCTGAGTAAGAACTTCTGCCAAGGACTGGATAGGTACTCGAACCTCAGAACTCTAATCCTCTGATGAGAAGACTCACTGCAAACCCTTTCGACCGCTACCTGCGGCCCATCATGGCGAAGACCCTGTGAAACCAGCCCTACTGTGACAAGTCCACACAGACCAAGAAGAATCCAAACCCACGACTACATACTCAACCCAAGAAGATGAAGTAATGAGGCTCAAGCATCGGTATCCAAAAATCACAGCCGATGGATCCAATCTATCAGCAAGAAGAAGACAGACAGCGAGGGCACTTCTCCCCCTTTTCTGCCGCACTAACCGATGATTTGGATTGTGGTGTTCTTACGCCCGCATCGCGTCACCAGCAGTGTCATCTGTTTGCCTCTCCTCTCCTCCAGCACCTTTTTGCCGTTTTGGTCGCTGGTCCGGCTCGGCTACATCGATTGTGAGGACTGGAGTAGGTTTTAAAAAAGTAAAGATGGGTAGTGTGTGGCATGTGAAGGCTGGAGTAGGAGCCGCGCGGATGGAATCCTGCATCCAATGTGACGCAAGGTGCATTGAATTTGCGGATGTGAACATGTAGTAGCATATAGTTAGGGTTTTGCTGAAAAGAAAGCCGGCAAAAAGGAGGGGCAGAAGGAGGAGCAAAAATGTACTTTGTGTTTGCACGTGATCTGGTGGTAAAGTGTGCCCGGTCCAATCTGCCCGATCCAATCTGATCTTGGAAGCTAAGCAGGGGCAGGCCGGGTTAGTACACGAATGGGATATCGCCTAGGAATACCGGCAACAGAGCACCTGGGAAGACCAGGATGCGAGCAATTTAATATTTAGAAGTTAGTGCGCTCGCAAGCCTTACCACTTTGAAGGTTACTGGAAAATAATACGTAAATACAAAATGACAATGTTAACACAAGTTAATATTTTAAAGTGCTACTGTGTTCTTGCAAGCCTTACTACTTTGTGGAGTACTGAAAATAATACGAAATTACAAAACTATAATTTTACTAACCCCTCTAGAGCTTGGGAGCTCAGCGGGTTGGGGCCTGGTTCATTACTTGTAGGGGAGACCACCTGGGAATAGCAGGCTGCAAGCCAGCAACAAAGGGCCTTACAGGCGCAGCAAATAATTGGTAGCACGAGCAGAGTGTTTAAGTGAGGAATATTGCGTTTCCTCCCAAGCAACAATCTATTGGGTGGATCATTCAATTATAGGGAAATGGGCACATGTGTGGCGTTAGGTGGGTTTTTACATCACTTCGCTTTAAGAGTAGGTTAAAGAGTTTGCTGCAGGTGGGTTAATGCTAAATTTGTTGGCATGAGTGGCTTGGCTTAATAGTGAGTATCAACGTGCCCTCCATGGGTAGGTCGACAGTTGCAAATTGTATTGCTGCATAGGAGAGAAGGGATGGCTCCTGGGAGGAAGATTAAAGCCAGGGAGACAACATGTAAAGCTGATTCTAAGCGCGACCAGCTGGCTTCGATGGCGAAGTTGCTGGACAAAGCCAAGAAGAAAGGCATGAGTTGGGTGCAGAACTTGTTGGACGGAACAGGAAACGCATTGGCTGTAGACACGTCTGAGCCCCAATTACCTGAGACACCGGCCAGCATGATTGCGGGAAAGCCAACAATGCTGCAGGAAGTGCCAGGTACAATCTAAGAGCCAGCAGCAAAGTGACGCAGAAAAACCAGAGGGGGCCGCGGCGCAGCAGATAGGCCAGACAGACCTGTTGACCAGTGTGTTGGCAGGTGGTCGCCAGACGCAGCCAGCAGGTGAAGCAGGACCAGTGGTGCAGCCATCTGCGTGTGAGGCAGGCCCAGCAGTTCAGCCAACCACAGCACCAGTAGAGAGAACGCCAATCGGTGAGTCCATTGTGTCTGAATTATTGAGGGATGCGGCACAGGGCCCGGCACAACAAAAAAAATGTACCTACTTTACTGCAAGGTCCAGGATGGCCATGTGTACAATTCTCGCATGCAATGTTAGGATGGAACGGTCTGAATTCTTTAAGGGGTTCTCAAGGGGTCTTGTTGGCACCTGCGGGCCAAGGAACTCTTTTGTGGCCCATGTTGAACTGGGGAAATGTGTGCAATAGGGCCGGGGGCACCCCGATTCAGAGAATAGGACAGGGGCAGGGTGTTGGGATAGGCAACGGGCAACAAGTTACGGGGCCCAGCGTCCCACAGGCACCCTAGGGGGCCCAGGCTGTGGTGGCACCAGTGGGAGCAGTCACTGGTTCCCCAGCGCAGGCATGGGCAGGAAAAGCAGGGGAGGTGGCAGACACTGCACAATCCCAGGCTGGGGGGCAAGGGGTAGGACCTTTGCCTGAGCATCGGGTAGTGTTGCACCATTGCTGTCTCCAGCGGGTAGCCTACATTGGCACTTGACTAAATATGTTAAAGAGAAGATATGGCAGGGCAAAATGTTGATGTGTTTGATTTGATTCATAGGTGGGGTTGGTGAGAAACCTAGGGAAGGCAAGGACTCAGTGGCGAAGCCAAAGAAAATGTGGGTAGAGAGGACCTTATCTAATTGGATCACAGGGTTTTCCATCTATGCTAGCGTCTTGATTGGGAAGAAGCCGGAGCTGGGTGGGGGGCTATGCAGAACGCAAATATGATCAGGCAGCTTGGCTGAAATATGACACAGTTTAGACAGATGAAGGCCAATCGTCCCTAGATGAGGTGGGACCAGAGGGATGTGAATAGATGGTTAGATGAAATGACCCCCAAAGGGAGTTAATAACAGGGCACCCAACTCTTTTAGCACTGCAGAAAGGCCTACAGAAACGAAAGGAGTTTGTTGGCAATTTAACAAAAGAGCTTGTTCAAAGGGCACATCCTGCACATTTTAGCACATCTGCTCATTCTGCGGGGGGAGGGGAGCATCCCTTCCAGAACGTATGTTCTTCAAGAGACAGAAGGATATGGAGCTGGAGGTTTGTTAGGTCGTTGAGAATATGATACAATCGAAATTTTACATGGCCCGGTCCCCGGTTAAGTTTCAAATATTGGCATCTCTGTTGCGTGTGTGCGTACCCCCAAGTGTCGAAATTCAGATTTGTTGACCGGGAGCAAAAAACAGCTCTGGAGTATCAGGCGACTTCTGGGTAACCAGGAGTCGGCCCACAGCACACAGCAGATCCAACATGACTGCAAGTTGCAAACTCTAACATGTTTTACATTACATGCTATAACATATGTTTTAAATGGCCCTTATGCATGTCCTTTATTCTCCTTTAAACATATTCCCAAACCTACACAGCTAGCCAGGCTGTTGGTGTCAAGCTAGCAAAGCTCCCCTTGACTATAACCAGGAGCTAAATAGCTCCCAGCTCTTGGCAATTTCAAACCCTGACCCCCTATATATCAGAGGCACATTTCTTGTAGTATGGGTTTTTGTAAGGTTTTAGGATTCCTTCAACGTCTGTGAGCAATGGTTGGTTTCCAAAGAATCTGAACTCCTTGCATGGGGACCCTGAGACTACCTGCAAAAATAATAGGAAACGGCTCAGCTTGGGAAGAGTTGAGGGCCCATTTCAGGAACCCCCTTTTGAAGATTGTATCTGCTCCCCGCTGGGTTTGGTAGCCCAGAAAGAAGGGGAGTTTAGGCTAATTCACAATTGGTCTCACCCAAAGGGCCATTTGGTGAATGACGGCATTGATCCGAAGCTGTCCGCAGTAAGATAAGCATCGTTAGATGCAGCTATCAGCAGGCTAGTGTTACTGAGCAAGGGGGCATTGATGACGAAGGCCGATATATCCAATCAGCAGTCTTCCGCCTCTTAGGTTTTCAGTTTGAAGGAGCCTTGTATTTTGACAAATGTATGCCTATGGGTTGCTCAGTCTCATGTACATACTTTGAGAGGTTCAGCAGGTTCCTGGAATGGTGCTTGGTGGACACGGCATCGCCAGAAGGGGTTATTTACTACCTGGATGGTTTTGTTTTTGTGGGTAGCTCCGGTTTGGCGTCTTGTGAGAATGTCTTGCAGATCTTCATGAATATAGCTGCAACATTGGAGGTTCCGCTGGCATCTGAAAAAACGGGTTCAACCACATGCCTGACTTTCTTGAGAATAGAGCTGAACTCAGTGACAGGGGAATCTAGACTTCCTTGAGAAAAGGTGAGGGGGTTTACCCATTATTTGGAGGTGTGCCTAAAGGCTAAGAAGTTGACCCTGTGTCAGTTACAAATCCTATTGGGGCAGTTAAACTTTGCATTGAAAGCTATTCCCATGGGAAGGTCTTTCTCTCATAGCATATCTAGGTCAATGTCAGGTCTTATGGAGCAACACCACCACATCCAGTTATCTAAGGAGGTCAAGGATGACATGAAATTGTGGTTGGGATTCCTCGCAAGCTTTAATGGACGGGTGCTGTGGCCAGCACCCCCAGCCACTAGTGAGGAAGTAGCCTTATTTACGGATGTTGCTGGCTCTGACGTATTTGGGGGAGTTTTTGGGAACATTGGTGTATGCAGTTTGAGCCTAAGGAATGGTCTGAGTCTGGGCTAACACGTTATGTCACTTTACTGGAATTATTCCCAATCATGGTAGCGATACGTATCTGGGGAGTTAGCTTAGAGCAAGAAGAACAGGTTACTTACCTCTGGTAACGTTCTTTCGATTGGATGCGCCTCCCACGCATTCCTCATTTTATGATATATCCAGCCCTACAGATAAGGGGTGTGTCTACCACTTTTACAAACTAAAAAGAGGCAAATACTAAAAAATAAAATAATACAAGGGAGTAAAAATACTCACAACAAGAAACAGTAAATAGACATGTGGAACCTTGTGCCCCTGTTACTACCCTCACAGCCCCATGGATATTTTTGGACCAGTAGTGGACTTAATAACATAGGAAGAAATTATTATAAATGCCTGATCGGAAGAAATAAACATGTATTTTTTAATGTGCATTGATAACTAGGTTTAAATAAATAAATATTACAAAAACATTTCCATTTTCCAGTTAAAACATATTTGGACCTTCTTATAAAATACTCATTGGGATTTGGACTTATATTTTTACTCTCTTAAAAAATCCTTTTACTCCCAGCTTTAAAAAATAGAAGTAAAATACTCCCACTTCTAAATCTTATCTGGAGCACTGGATATATACATAGCCAGCTTTAGCTGTTTCGGAAAGGTTTTCCAGCAGGGGGCAATGCACGTCGATGCCCGTCAACTCGATGTCCCTCGAGGGCCTCCGTCTCGATGTCGACGTCATCAATGGTTTCTAGCTCGTGCAGCAACCATTGGCTTCTGTTCCATTTTTATGCGTATTTCCAATTTACTTTTGGATGTATCTTACGTCAAGCAGTTACTCACCCTGAAAGAGCGTAAACTGCAATAACAAGGAAATTCTACTGTGGATGGATCTTGTCTTCCCACGTATTCCTCATTTTATGATAGACTCCCAATGCAGTGTTTACATTTTCCGAGGAGGCAGGGCTGGACTGCCCCACCGGGACATCCCCGGTTAGACCTCTGGCATAGGGCCTCTCTGGCACATGGCGCGGAAGGATACAAAATTAGAGGAGCAACGAACGCGTGATCGCCTGGGTGATTTGCACTGAATTGGCTGCCGTCTCCACCGACCGAGGAACGTGCCGCTGCAAATTTCTTTTCTTCCCCAGCAGCTTGCCCCTGCGCACGATGAGGGCCTGGGAACGCACGTGCTCTGCCTGCTGCCACGCACACATTGCGCAGGTCAGGTGAAGTGCACTGGCGGACTGGGGCAGGCAGCAGCAGCCAGCCAGTCAGCCACAAAGGCCAGCGACAGGCAGCTTGTGCTTTCCGACGACTCGACCACTTAGGAAGGTGAGATTCGATTCGAATGAGATAAGGGAGCAGCTGACTTGGTGGCAGGGCTCGGCTCCGGTCGGAACGGGGGTGTGAAAAAATGCTTTTATGAATATTATACGTCGATTATCAATGTTAATAAATGCATTTTCTCACACATTCACATTAACACGTTGAAGATTTAGGAATCCTAAATCTTTAACGTTTGCATTCATTTGTTATGTAATGTCATTATGTCAGAACACTGCCCCCAGAAATGTAGAATGTGAAACTCGGAGTCGGCACACTCCAACTAACCACAGTCCTAGGAGAACAAAGCAACTACAAATGACATGTAGGCCTAACATAAAATACAAACCATTCTAGGCAGATTGTCCTGCTTCCAGCAGAGAAGAAAGTGCCGAAAATTAAATATTAAATGAGGGAGGGGTTGCAACCTATCCGAAAAGCATGGATTTAGGGGGCCTGGTAAGTCCAGCCCCTCCTACATGCTTGCTGTACACAAACGCAGGGGTCAGTGAGTTTGGTTGCCAACTGCCGCACAGGGATTCGTGAGGCGCTTTTATTTTACGGTTACAAACAATACGTACAAAATAAAGCAATAATATGGAGTGACATAGCTCCATCACAGCAGCAGCTACTAGAGATTACACTAAAAGGTACTTGCGAAACACAGTGTGATTTACACCGGTAAGCATGCACCTTTTCATGAGGTTTAGGGTGCGTTTCTGCCCTGGGAACAGGCCTACTTTGGAATTACTCTCCAGGCAGGCGCACAACGTCATTGAGCTGACCGGGCTGAAGCCCCCCCACCCCTGAAATGTTAACTGAGGGGCGGGGATTCCGTGCCCTTTAACAGTTCAAAGGATCAGGAACATGGTCCTGTTGGCACATCAGGAACATGGTCCTGTTGGCGCATTTTCTTTCTTCCGAGGCAGCAAATCTACTATTTGCTCGGCTTGGATGATCAAGCACATGCCAGTTTCCCCCGAGTTACAGCCCCCCCGGAGACTTACAGGCTGCCCTGGCTCTGCAGCCAGTGCCATAATGAACTCGACAACACGTTTATTTTGTCATCAGCAGCATAGCCTTTCTTATGCATGATGAATTTCCAACTGAAAGACCACCAGTCAGTCACCTTGCAAATCTGTGACAGTTTAAGCGAGCAACACAATAAAGCACTCTATGAAAATGTGTTCATACCCTTAATGTCTAATAGCTTGATATGCTAAAAAGTTAAGTTTGCTTTGATGTCCAATGTTCTTAAAACCTGCTCAGAGCATCCGCCACCGTGTTCTCCTCTCTGGCCAGGTGAACTGCTGATAGGGTGATTCCTTCTTGAATTGCCCAGAACCATAGCTGCATTGCTTCTCTGCACAGTGGTTAGTGACCCTACGCCTCCTTTCTTGCTGCATTAGTACATAGCCACTGTGTTGTCCGCCATTATCAGGATTTTCCTTCCCCATACAGAGGGCAGAAAGGCCTTCACCGCTAGTCTGATTGCCCTCAGCTCCAAAAGGCTAATGTGTAGTTTGGACTCCGATGCAGACCAACAACCACTGATTGTCAGATCATTGGCATGTGCTCCCCACCCCATGAGTGAGGCGTCTATGACTACCATGATCTCCGGCCATGGTTGCCACAGGGTTCTCCCTACAGAATGTTTCCCTCATAAGCCCACCGCAGAAGGTAAAGTGAGAATCTGCTTAGAACTTGAAGAAGATCCGACATCCTGCCTGAGAATTGGGACCAGTGAGTCCTGAGAGCCCATTGGAGAGATCCAATTCTCAGGCGAACCTCTGGCGCCCGGAAAATGCAGGAAGCCACGAGGCCGAGCAACCTAAACAAAAAAAAATATTTAGAATGCCGGAAGACGCTCAGCACTCTGGCATTTGGAGACCATCTGCAGAATGTCTTGAGCCCTCACCTCGGATGGCGGGGCTTTTCCCAATGATGAATCTAGGCATGCCCCGATGAATTGGATCTTTTGAGATGGTATCATGTGAGACTTCTTGAAGTTGAGGGAGAAGCCCAGTCTATGGAGGGAGTTGCAGGTAGAGCAGAGATGTTCCAGGACCTGTTCGGGAGAATGTGCCCTGATCAGCCAATTGTCCAGGTAGGGGTAGATGTGAATTTGCTCCCTCTGCTGAAACTCACTGCCACCACCAACATCAACTTGGTGAAAACTCTTTGGGCGGAGGACAGCCCAAATGGGAGAACTTGAAACTGATAACAAGAACCACCAACGGCAAACCTTTGATGCCGTCTGTGCTTGTGATGGATTGGCACATGAAAGTAAGCATCCTGAAGGTCCAATGATACCATCCAGTCCTGAAAGCTGGTGGGCATGAAGTATCAGAGAAAGGGTAACCATCTTGAGCTTGTCCACTTGTCCTTCGTGAGGAACTTGTTCAAGTCTCTTAAGTCCAAGATGGGTCACAATCCTCCGTCCTTCTTGTGGATTGGGGAGTACCAACCCTTGTTCCTCTCCGCTACAGGTACTGGTTCTATAGCACCTTTCTCCAGCAGGATCTGGATCTTTGAAAGAGCTGTTCCCCAGACTAAGAGAGGTTTTGAGCTCGCTGAAGCAACTGCTGAGGGTAAAGTAGTCTTTGCCTGGACAGTCTTAGAACCTCTTCCCCGTCCACCATGGGGGAATCTTCTCTGACCTCTTTGATTCGACAGTCCTCCCACTCTTCCAACTGAGGAACAATAGCGAAAGGACCTGCCCCTCCAAGCTGTTCCAGTGGGGTGAGTTTGTGGCTGTCTGATTGCTGCACAAAGTGATTTGGCTGCTGCCTTGGAGGTCTGCAGCTTCTCCAGGCTGTCATCAGCCTTGCTGCCAAATAAATGTGTGCCATCAAAGGGCATATCAAGAAGTCTGGATTGCATATCTGGAGCAAAACCAGACTCTCAACCAGGCAAATCTGTGTTTTACAGTGCTAGCCACCATAGCTCTGCTGATACCGTCAGCAGAGTCGAGACCAGTCTGAAGGGATTCGCACATTGCGTCCTTCCCATCATTAACAATATAGAAACTGTCTCTATCCCCCGCCCCATCAGGGATATGTTCAGCCGCCATCGATATACATTCCCATAGGGTAAAAGTGAATTTAGCTAGTGCACTTGGGCATTTTCCAACTTAAAGGCCACACTTCCCGCAGAGAAGACCTTTTTTGCCATAGCATCATACCGTTTGTCATCCCTGTCGGGATAGGGGGGGGGGGAGGGTTGGGTATACATTTTGTTTAGATGTGGAAGTGGTGGCCTGTACCACCAAACCTTCTGGAGTTGGATGTTTACATAGGTGACAGGGGTCACTGCTTGAAGCCGTGTATTTGCCTGTTAATTTTGTATTTACTGCTGGAATTAATTCTGGCGTCTCCCAGTTGTCATTAAACCACTTTTGTAAGGCTACAGGAAAAGGAAGAATAGGGTTCTACCGGGGTCCCTTATCTAAAACTAAAATATCTGTAAGATAACCCTGTTCAAAAAGTGGTGCAGGTCTACTCCATCCCAGATATTATATTACTCTAGACATTTGTTGTCTGTATGACCCATCAGCATGGTCAAAGGGATATGGTCTTCCAAATTCAATTTCAGTTTGCAGAGTGTCATTGAGATCTTTTATCCTTGTCTCTTCTGATATCAGAGCTTCTGGAACACCTTGTATCCCATATTGCAATCCAAAAGGACTTGATTCATCAGAAGATAGCATATTTTCATCATAAATAGAAGAAAGTGACTTAAAGTTTTTCCTTGGCAGTGGGGTAAAAGAGTCTGGTTTTTCAAACTCCTTTGAGGATTTTGTCATATGCGTCGACAATGTCATTGAAGCCTTCGATGCGGAGGGTTTCAACAGCTGAGGTGTATAAGAGTTTTTTAGACAATGATGTCAAATCTTTCAGCGTCAATGACATCGACGGTTTTCCTTTGGAAGGAGTTTTTTCTTGCCTCGATGGAACCTCCCAAGGTTCGAGGAGTTTTCTCCTGGACACCAGGACCCAAGGGTGCACAGGTTTTGTCTATTTTCCTTTTCTTTGTCAGGTTTCTTGACATGGGCATGACCGTTGCTTTTCTTCGAGCAGATCGAGGCTGCATTCTCGAATGCTGAAGCATTTTTAGGCTGAATCCCTCTCATTCAGCCGGTGAGGCCGATTTATTCAGGCAAACAACCCTTTCAATGGGTGGATCCACGATGAAGACGCTGATCTGTGGTGACTTTTCTTCTAACGCCGTGAGCATGATGACCATTGGTGAGACCAACTCCTGGATCGTGATCTTTTAGCTTTCTTCCAACGTGGAGAAGCGCCTCTCGATTCGGAAGATCGTTTTTTCGACAGATGTTGAAGGGGAATTTATGTGACCTACAATGCAGCTAACTTTCCTCTATGCTCTTTCAGGGCTTTCGCTGCCATGGATAGGCAGGATCCACACTTATATGAGTGGATCCCAAACACCACAGACACACCCAATGGGGTTCCCGCAGTCGTAGTATTTTTTTAAACCCTGATCTTGGGAGTTGATGATGCCGACGATGGCATTATTTTTCACAAAATTCGATAGCGTTTGCAAAGGAACCAAAGTGCACCGATCTTGGGAAGAGATGGTCCTTGTGGAAAAACAGAACTGAAGCCATTGCTCGCTGCATACGTTATGTACCACTAATGACATCGAGATGAAGGCCCTCGGGGGACATCGAGTCGACAGGCAACAACACGCAGCGCCACTGCTGGAAACAAATTCCGAAGCAGCTGAAGCAGGATATGGATATATCATAAGGTAAGGAATACGTGGGAGGACACAATCCATTCGAAGCATTGTTTTGGGGTCGGACAGTATGTTAGTGCTCGAGGTTGTTAACAGGCAGACTCTGAAGTGCAGGTGGATGCTCCATTTATTGAGGAAGCTCATATTGTACGGTTTGCTTTATGGGATTGTTTTGGGCTTGCCATGTCACAGGGGTTGAACAATAATGTGATGGATGCTTTATCTCATTTTAAGATTGCAGAGTTTCGACGCCTGTGGCCTATGGCAGACAAGCAGATGGCAGTGTTCCCAGGGGATCTATGGAACATTGGAGCCCACTCCTCAGATCCTTAATTGCATCATCTGTATGCCAGAAGAAGAAAGGGGCTTATGAAGCAGCATTTTGGGCTACTGGTAGGATCACCAGCTGGAGAAGGTTGACAATTAGTGTAACATGGCAACTGATTTTCAGACGCTGAGGGACCAGGGCCATCATTAGCGTTCGCCAAGAAGCAGGTGTCTGCCATTTTCTTTTTCTCCAAACTGCGAGGCATGGAGGATTTTAGTTCCCATTTTGAGTTAAAGAAAGCTTTTCAAGGTTGGCACCAGTGCCTCCAGACTCCCGCCGCCCAATTAGTCTAGCTTTACTCTGGGGGTGCTGCCAGGTGTCTGTTCTTCAACATTCGAACTGCGTTATTCTGGGCCGCGTACAGTCTGGCATTTTTCGAACATTTAGAATGAGTGAACTGGTGGCCCCATTCGAGGGGGGGGGGGTGCGTTCAGGAGGTTAACATTTTCAGACACTCACCTGTTGACAGCCACGCGAAGTTGTATATTCCCAGGTCAGGAAGGGTGCGTGGGTGTCGCTCTTTGCGGAACCATCGCAATCACGGTGCCCAAATCGTCTTTTAAAGCAGTACATGATATGTTAAGGCATTTATAATGCGCCCATACACAAGTGTTTCAAGGCTCAGAGTATTTGATAGTGAGGCCGACGTCTGGGCCCATAATCTACTAGTGCATGCGGGCGGGGACCCGTTAACACAATTCCAATTTAGGACGGGCTGCAGAGCACATGCCTGGGTTTGGGCCTCCCTGCTGCTGGTTTTACCTCACATTCCAACATAGGGGCTGCCCCAGAGGCAGCTTGTGCGGGTCTTCCACCATAGGCGTTACAGCAAATAGGCCAGTGGAAGTCTGAATGCTACCAGGGTTATGTCAGACCAGGATTACTTTGCTGCAGTAAGTGGATACGACATTAACACCTCAATTTTTCTAGCAGGAGTTGGGCCCATTGCAGGAGTGGCGTGGGCATGCAGACATTATTTGTGCTAAGAGCTGTGGCAAGGCTTGAAGACCCAACTTGTTGGCAGAGCCACATTTACAACAGCGTCTCATGTTATTGGCTGGGGGGACACCTTCAGCTGGGGCAGCTGCGGAATTTCTAGTTGGATACAATGCAAAGAGGCAATTTTCCACACCTGGATGTGTTATTACTGCACCTGGGTGGCAATGACATGGCACTTGGGGGCAGGGGTTGCGTTAGGGAATTTCTGTTGGAGGAATTCATCTTTTTGGTATGTTACCTTAAGTGCACCTCCATAGTGTGGTCTGAGATGATTCCAAGCCAGTATTGGGGGAAGGGGATACACCCCTCAGCGTATCCCGATGAACGCCTCTGTGAGGAAACTGAACATTGAATTATCAAAGCACACTCGCTCTCAGAGACAGTACAATTTTAGGCATGGGCTGTGTCTTCCCCAGAGTTTTTCCACAGAGATGGTGTACATCTTTCCGATGAAGAGGTGGATGTGTTCATCCATGGTCTGCTGGGTGCTATACAGCGGTGCCTGTAAACTAGCATTGGGGAGGGCTTTGGACAGTAGCCCACCAGACCTGTGGCGCTGTTGATGAGGACCTATACAATGTATCTGGAAATGGTGTGACCATGGCCAATTTTGAACATACTATATGACCTATGATTGTGCTACCTGGGTTGTGGGTGAGGGGTCCTCTCTCATCCAATAGGACAAGAAGGCGTGGACAGGGGCTGTCCCCTTGGGTTGTCCATTGGGAGAAAAGGTGGGGCCCAGGCTTGGGCATTGGACTGTCCGCTGGAGATTTGACTTGTCAATAATCCCCTGAACAGCTCAGACAGCTAGTAGGCCAAACAGGCTGCTAGCAGCATGGTTATGTTCACCGGGGGGAGAGGTGGGAGGGTAGACCTACCTGGGCACTTTACCCTCTTTTCCACTGCAAGAGGGGGGGGGTCTAGGCCAGGACACGGAGTGCATACATTTAGGGCACATAATAAAACAGAGGACCAGACTAAAATCCAGTGGAAGGAATGAAGACAAAAATGGGCTGGGAGGCATGGCTTAAAGCGCGACAGTGCTGTGGAGCGGAGCACAACATATGTTAGAAGTGTATGTGGAGAGTCACAGCCAGAGGAAAACAAGCACTGGCAAGGCAACAGGGTTGCCTTTTCTACAAGTAGACATTTCCCCAGCCCCTAAGGGGAGGTCTTGGGCCAGAACAAGAGCTCTGATAAAATGTGTCATACCCGGTACCATTCTGTATAGGCCTGAAGCCCAAACCTTCCATGTTGAGGAAGCTGTATAACTTTTCGATGCAAAAGTAAATAAAATTGGGACAAACGACATTAACTCAGTGCTGGCTGTGCGCGAGGTTGCTGTACTGCTTAGAAAAAAGTTGACCAAAGGGACATTTGTTTAAGTAGCTTTCATTATGCCAGGAGTTGCATGGTATCTAGTCAATTCATCTAAACCCATTCCATCTAATACCATTCAATCAAAATTTTTCGATCTAAAAAATTTCCATCTAATGCATGTTTTTGGGGGTTAAAGGGTTAATTTTTGTTCGGGTGTATTTTAAAGGGTAAAAAACAGGGGCTTGGGGGGATTCCCCCAAAGAAAAAGAAAGAAAAAAAATGCATTAGATGGACATTTTTTAGATGTAGACATTTAGATGGAATGGCATTAGATGCAATGGTTTTAGATGAAATGACCATAAACGGAGTTGCATTATAGCTGCAATTGAGTATTTACCTTTCAGAAAGATGTTTTGCAGGCAGAAATGTCTGTTCTAAATCCGCTTGGTGTGGCAAAAGTTTAGGCAGCGAGCAGCTAAGTGGCTACACTTAGCCCATTACTTTTTAAAAATATTTTGTATGCGCCAATGGCTGTTTTTAAAGCATTTAATGTAACAAGGATTTAGATAACACAATGTGCCACAGCTCATGCTACTGGCATGTATGTAACCCTTAACAAAAGACTGTAGAAGCCTACATATACTTTCTATACCGAATATTGGTTTCCCATACAGGTCTCTAGCGCCACCTCCGTGTGAAAACTAAACAGCAATGGCTGATTTATCACTCTAAGCGCACACAAGTCAGGCTCCCTCTACAATACTGCATACGATTTATACATGCATCGCCATGAACGTAATGTCTAGTTCGGTGGGGCGGGGGGGGGGGGGGAGGGGAGTCTTTCCTGTGGCATTGTGGCCAGTTCTGGTACTTCTCCAAGAGAATATTTACATACTGGAGAAAGACGCCCGCAGTGAGTCACAAGAATGTAAAGAGATGGTATGGTAATGTTTATTTGTAAAGCGCCTATAGACAAGGCAAGTGTTTCAAGGTGCTCAAAGAGGGCGGGAACAAGGGGAAAAACAGTCATTCAGAGCCCTTGAATTTCTGAACGATACAAGTCTGCACAGGCATAGTAAGTGCATATAATACAATTAACAGTGTACATAACAGCAAATAGGTCTGACGATTCTGCAGTTTTTCCAAGGGCATAGAGGCGCAACCATGCAAGGATGGGAGACGGAGGATCTGTACAAATCTGTGCAGTTTTGGACTGGGATACAGAAAAATCTCAGGCACCATTGAAAAAAAGACCCACAATCGCAAATGCCATTTGTTATTTTTCATGACTGCGGGAGTACAACCCAAGGGGGAGTTCTGGGTAAACTATATGGCAAATACTCAATTTTAAGCATAATTGCTCAATAACATTGGTTGACACTACCAGCTTCACAGTGTGTACCTCATAAACTGGACAACTTCAGCCAAAAGGCTGGCCCACCTTTGCCTAATAGCCCACACTAGCATGTTGGTCCAGCCCTTTGGGCATTGCCTTATTGCCCAATAGGCCAGTCCGAGCCTGGGCAGGCAAGGAAGGGTATCTTAAAAACATTCGCATTCTGAAAGGGAATAGAGGTTAGTTTAAGAGGAAACTGCCAAGTTGAAGGGTCAACTAGGAAAACCCCAAAACCGGGTTATAGAAAACATTTTTTAATTCAATAAAATGTTTCATGCTGTGATGTCACTTTGTAAAATTAACTCTCTGGTATAAGAACTTGTGTGTATAGGCTTACCCTTAAACTGTTTTTGAGCATTCTTTGTAAATTGCTGCTGGTCCATTAAGTAATTGACGGCCCCAATTTTGAATACCTCCTATTTTGAACCTTACTCCAACTTTATGTCCCAGTCTTTGTCTAGATAAGACTCGCACTATAAAGACAACCGTTTTGCACATGTTTTGCTGCTTACACAATTACAATCAGTCAATTTGATCATTCTCATTGTTCAGCCAACAGCACGTTGCATTCAGGAATGTGCACTTTCCTTTTCACCTTATGAGCTCATAATCCCAGCCAACAAATTGATGTTTGCTAAAAAGCCTGCTCTGGATGTTGGTGTAAAACATGAAATAAGGTTGCTTAGTGGACACGTTTGGCTCCAAGCTCTGATTCTCTCTAGGTTGGACTACCGTGATAGCCTCTTTCTAAATCTACCTGCCTCCACGCTCTGCCCTTTACAACTAATCCAGAACAGGACTGCAAGACTTGTCCTTGGACTCAAGCCATGGGATCGTATCTCTCCAGCTCTGAAATCCCTTCATTTGCTCCCAGTGGACGCAAGGATTAAATTAAAAGCCATTTGCATTGTTCACCGTGCTTTCTGGGGCCTGGGACGAAAATAACTTCAACTATCCCTCTGTAAATACCTCCACACTCAAGGCCTTCGTTCCGCTACCTCTAACTCCCTCAGGGTCAGTCCTTTTTCAAAGAGACAAGCTGGAGGTAGATCTCTGTCTTTGGCTGGGGTCTCCCTTTGGAACCGCCTCCCTGCCACCTTGAAACTTGAGGAGAACCATCTACGTTCTGGAAGCTCCTCAAGACCTTCCCCTTCGCTTCTGCCTTTGCCCCGCTTCTCCCCTGCTGATCTGCTTTCTCTCTCGGCACTGTGCACCTGGCCACCCTCTCTCCTTCGGGCCCAGGAACCTGATCCCCCGCCACCCTCCTGCACTGCCTTCGGGCCACTCCTTGCACTGGGGCCTGTATCGGCCTGTATCTGTACCCATACAGTCCCCCACCCACTCTTCCTCTGCACTCATCAGATACACCCTATCTGACTAACCTAGCACTTTGCTTCCTACAGGTTGCACTACCACCGTTTTATCACCTTATTTATTTACTTATTATTTGTTTTGTTCTCTCCTATGCTCTGCACTTCTAATTTCTTGCCCCTTCCATGCACGTTCCCTTCCCCATGCACTTGCACGTTCTAAATGTCACTGAGCCTAGTAAGCTCGTTCTTTTTGTTTCTCACCTCCCTTGCCTGGTCGCGCTCTGAAACACCTGTGTACGAGCGCGATATAAATAAAATGTCATATCATATCCAAAATACATATATTCCACACACGTTTACATAGGTGTAAAAAAATAAAATGCACCAAGCCGATGTTGCACTATAACAACTGAGAATTGAGCAACCCCATGTTGCTTCTTTAAGCAGTGCAGTGTTACATCATATGGCGGGAATTGAGCTGCAGTACTAAACGTCCACGTACCCATGTTTGCGTTCATATCAGGCAGCATGCAGTCCACTGGGCTCCAAGTGCAGGCCTACGGACGGGTTCACAGGAACGGTCTGTAAGAAAAAACAGCCATTAAAAAAAAAAAAATCTACTTAAGGAAACCATAAAATTCAAGAATGGATTTGCTCATACCCAAACAGTGACTCGCTTTCGCTTACTATATAGCTGGGCTCGGAAACTATTAATCCTGGCGCGCCCCCAGTGGGCAAACCGTGCCTCTGCTGGATTAGACACGGAAATAGTGCGTCATGCCATTGCCCTCCACACACAGGGTTACGTTATGAAGGACCAGGTGTGTGAAGGAGTGATGCTGAAAAGCTTTGGGCCAACGATCAATGGTTTAACAGAAAATAATGATTCCTAGGTGTCAGTCAACGGCCCAGAGTGAAGGGCTGACGCTTGACAAGGGCCATTCAGGGCACAGAGTCCTTACCCAATGATGGACTCTTGAGGCTCCTGATTCTCAGCAAGGTCTAGTGAATGGCCAGACCGCTCAAGGTATTTGTGGGTCCCCTTTTTTTCTCTTTCCATGCCTACCTTGCACAAGAGCCAACTGATCACTTCTACATGGCTTAGACAAGCCAACTGCTGGGAACATCACTGTTACCGAAGAGAAGTTAAATGCTGTTCCCTCCACTTGCTGCATGCAAGTGTATGAGCGGGGACAGTCATTTAGGGAGTCAATTTTCTGCAATAGATAACATGGGTGGCCCAAATCCATTCCGCACACCCTCTGGCTGGGGGGCTTGGTGGGAAAAAAACAAGAAGGCAATGAAGAGTGGCATGCATTACTTTCCAGATGGCATCACATACCCCAGGGGTCGGCAGCCTGCGGCTCTCGCGATGTTTTCGACTACAACTCCCACAGTCCCTCTCCATTGACTATGCTAGCTATGGCTGATGGGAGTGGTAGTCCAAAACCTTCGGAGAGCCAAAGGTTGCAGACCCCTTTCTTAGAGCAAAAGGGTGTGGGGAATGGAGAGGTCTGGTGGATGTGAGAGAGTAACATGGTGGGTTGACATCACAAGTGAGTCTCAGTTTGTGGCTGGTGCAAAGCAGATCGCCAACTTATGTGTGTGCCATAAGTACACTCTCAGGCTGTCAAAGCCATCAGTGCTGCAGCCTGATCTCATCTCATGTCATTGGAAGTAGACCAAAGGAGTTAAAGAGTTAAAGACACTGATGGACTTCCTTGGACCCATCCTGGATTAGAGTGGCAAGGGTTTAGCTCACAGGAGGAGTCCACCAAGAACCCGGAGCACAGCATTTAACCAAACCCATTCTATGTTTTCTTAAGGCTAGATGTAATGGTATTAAAGAAACCCTAACATTATTGGTGGACTAGTTCCAATTAAAATGGTCAAGCATTTTGAAACCATTATGCAGATCAGGGTTCAAAAGTAAGTTCTTGGATATATTTTAGCTTCCATTTGTAGGCCTGGGATCAGACACCCCATTACCACCATAATCCCCCGAAACAAGAGAGATCTAGCACCAAGTGGGAGTCATATACGCTGCTCAACAGTCCCTTTGACATTCAGGGGCAAGCACCCGAGGGAACATTATTATACGTATACTGTGACGAAATGATTACTGATCTGCAGGAGTACGAGGATGAGTAGTGGATAAAACTTCTACTAAGCCCCCCCCAACCGCTACTAAAGCGACAGTGATCTCAATCATAAAGGTGACACAGGCACAGCATGAATGGCACACCCCCACCTCTTTAAGGTAGCATGGGCTGAGGCCAGACTATATTTAACCTTATGCCAGGACTCTGCCACCCCCAGGCATTTTCTTACTAAAGTAGCAGGGGGGCTTCCAGATATTTACATCTTGGGAATTTGGGATTTATATCAAAATTCATCTTTTGCAACACTCGCAGTATTACATAGCTTCCAGTTATTAATGGGCCTCATTACAACTTTGCCGGTATCCTGGTGGTAAATCTGCCAGGATACTGGCAAATGGTAATACCGTTATAGACACTCAGTTTGGCAAAATTACTGCCGGATTATGAGTGCCAGCAAGGGTGGTAGATCCCCATTACATGGAGTCCTACTCCATGGGGGATTTGCCAGTAATACCGGTGCCGTTAATACCGGCTATTTTTTGACAGTAGGGTGTCAGAATTACCTCCAGCTTTTAGCTGGCGGCAATTCCTCCACCCCACCAGAAAACGTATACTTTGCCCACCAGCAAACGTGCCGGTATACGGTAGTACCAGCACATTAATTCCGCACCAGCCAAGTTGCAATGAGGCTCATTATCTTCCAGTGAATGTGTTGGTAACAAAAATTAATTTATGTCACCGGGTTGACTCCGTACAGATGGTTGCCCAATGGTTTCTCCTGAAATCACACTTCTAGACCATTTTCCTCATCCGTTTGGTGCCCAACCAAAGGTCTTATCCTGTGACAGCCTAGATATAGTGGCCATTAACTCTTATCTTTCCACCATGTCATTCCTCGATGTAGGGTTGCTGGAACTCTCAGCGCTGAAGCAAATTTCCACGGGACTATTTAAACATATTCTCTACAGACATACCAAATACATCCTCATTCGTTGGTCTAGATATAAACCGGACCTCCAAATCCCTAAATATTAGAATGCTCCCTTCTTTCCATTTCCTCAATGCACCACCATAAACATTTTAATATCGCATGCCCAGCCCTATCAGAGGCTGCATCTTAAATGACCTTGAGCTCTCCATACATTTCCAGGCCTTGAAACGAGCAACTGCTGGGTGTGCGCACTACTGGATTTCTACCATCCTTCTTGCACCTTCATATGTTAAAAAGGCTTAAATGCAAATTGCAATATCTGTGACCTTCTTTATGCGCATGAGGATCGCCGTTATGCACATCTGGCAAAGTGGCTGTGAGATGCAGTTGCACAGTAAAAAACAGAGGTGCAGTTCCAGGTCAGCAAGTAGACCTTCACTAAATGGACTGGACTGGACTGGTCAGCGCCCTAGGGCTGATTTGGGTTGTTTAAAACCAAAACCAATTTTCTAAATAAACTATTACACATAGAAAAGACTGCCTTGGGCTTGGTGAGCTGGTAGCAGTGCCCCAGATAAGATTCTGAGTATTTTACTGCCTATTTTTAACTTTGAGAGTAAATGTGATTTCAAGAGAGTCAAAATTACTTCTTTTTGCAAGACAGTAAAATGTATGAGACATCCAGCAGACATGTGCAAAAACTGTATGGAAATCATTACCATGCGACATCTTTCTGAGTTGTGACAGAATACACCTTTCCTTATTTCTCTACGGTCTGGTGTGAGAAACCTGAAGGTATTCTCCCAAGTAGAGCTTGGGGAAAACCCTTATTCAGGTGGCCAGGGGAGGGCTGGTGCTCTCCGATCCCAACACTGGGGGTGGACGAACGGGGGAGGATCACCTGGATGGAGGAGCCCAGGGTTATGCTCGGGGAATTAGCCCAGGTGAGACGCTGTACTACGGCAAAACAAAAAGGTGATGGCTGTAAGGTTTTGAATTAATCATAACCACTGGCATAACTCTGGGAAACCTCCAGACCATCGTTTTCCAGCCTGCCAAGCCAATACAGAAGGGAAAAAACCATACGCAAATCAGGATTGGTCCTACCCCAAAAGTGGCAGTCCAGTCTCTACTGCTAGGTCACAACCCTCCTGCCCGAGACCACAGGCATCCCCAGCGGTACTATACCAGAGAAAGGGATGAGCAAGACTTGGTCCCCAAGGCTTTCATGAGCTGTATCAACTCGACCTTCCATCCATCCATCCATCCGATAAACTTCCTTTTTGAGAAGCCACCATCCCCTTTGCCTCTGGTGAATCCATTACACACCCTGCTGCATTCCGAAACCATCTTTCTCAGAATCCTTGTTTTCCTGTTCCCTATCCGAATACTCCCAATCATTCTTCTTCCCTTCCCTCTATTATTTTCCGCACTTCCAACTCAGATAAAATACTACAGTTCCCACAATCCCCTTGTTTATTTTACGGTCCCAAATATTCCTGTTTGCCCTGCAAAACCTACCAATCCCGTCCCTCCGATTGTCACTTTTCGGACTCCCAGTCGAAAGTGACCAGCAATTACAGTTTCTACAAACCCTCCTACTCATCCCAAAAACCCTCGGAAACCCTTTCCAACACGAACACTGTTTTACCTCATGAAAGACAATGGACTTGTAACAAAACGGTTTACCTGACATGTCCCGACACACGGGTCTGGCAAAGTCAGGCTATTGACTTAAATTACACACACCTGACAGCCCCTTCCTTTTCCCCACAGGGATAAAAGGTGGAGCAACAAAGCAGAGTACGAGCGAGGCAGACCCATAACAAGGTCACCCTTTAACCTGGCTCTGGTAGACCTCTCCAAGGTCCTATCTCCTAGACAAACTACATTAGTTATGCTCTTTCTCTTTCTAGGATGACAAAACTATGCAAAGCTTCAGTGTTGGTCTAAGACACTAACATACAGTATCAGTTGCTCCATGTCAGTATTAGATATGTGAGCACCCCCTTTTTTCTTGATACATGATAAACTGCTTTGTATGTTCTTTAATTGCTTTGCACTAAACTGCCTAATTGCATGAAGTAATGCTTATTGTGGACCCCTTTTTTGTCTATGCAGTCCACACTGCTGCCGTAACATTGTATTCCTTTGCACTAATTTGACCGTTTTACAGCTTGCAATGTTACCTGTGAACCTCTTTTTTTCTTTTAGATGTTTACAGCTTTATGTTTAGACTTTATAAAGTAATCTGGATACTTTTACTGTCGAATGTATTAAGGTTAATTACTAACTATAGACAGACTTTTTGCCTTCATAAAAACCTATAAAAATAATAAAAAGAGTTTCAGCAAAATGTAAAGCTGACCTATACCCTCAATACTGAGTGTTCATTTATATTTTACACAGCAGTACACCACATGGCAAAAAATAGTATTTTGCATGAATGTCCCATATAGATCTGATTTGCATTAAAATTATATTGCAATCAGTAAAAAGTTCACTGGCAGGACGCCCTCCTCGTTTGCATCTATTGACAGCCCATAGGCTTGTCCCAGTATTGGGCCGTTCCTCCCGTTACCTCTTTGAGCAAGGCAGGCAGCACAACAAGATGGCTATCCAGACCCCGCAGTTGAAGAGCAGGAGAAAGGCGGTGAATATCGAAAGGCTGACAAGGAGAGACATGACGTTGCCCTTTTTGACGGAGTCCTGCGAAACCTCCACAGAAGGAATCTTAAGACCGAGGACAATAGACCAAGTGTGTTGCAGCAGATGCCGGCAGTACCATGGCGGGTTTACGCTGATAAACCGGAGCGAGGGAACCTCCCATGCCCGTGGTACAGGCCTTGACTCCATTGAAGAGAAAAGCCAAGCGGTTCATCACAGCTGGTGAGTCGAAGGGGAAAACGATAAGAAGTGGACTTTGGTGAATGAGAGTCGCAAAGTGGCAAGTTTGAACCAACTTCAAAGAACTGTAAAAAGTGTTAAAAGGAGACCAGCTGCAGAGAGAACTAGCACCACTTGGGTGCTAACTCAAGAGACTTTGGTCAAACCCCATCTGAGTAAAACTACAGATACCAGAAGGCTGTAAACAGGTCAAAGTGGTCAGACAGGAGGTCAAGCACAATCCCTGTATAATCGAAAGACTTTGATCTACAAGTAAGGGAAGTGAATCCCGCCAGTATTTGAAAGTATTGAAACTGCCAGAGTTATCCCAGTGGAGGGATGCCAGAGAAGAGAGGCGAGGTCTAAGGTCCCAAGGAACAGTGTGTTGATCGATGTGAACCCGGCCGAGGGATGTCCACGATGAACTGTTCAGAAAGACATTGAAATAAGTGAGAGACAAAGAAGCCATAGTGAACCTGGAAGAGGGAGACTGAAAGATTCGAGAGGGGTCGGCGCCCAGAAAAGGGGGACCCAAGCCATAGTGAACCCGGTGGAGGGAGACGGAAAAATTTGAGAGGGGTCGGCGCCCAGAAGAGGGGGACCCAAAGGTGAAAAAGCATCATCCCAAATATTAAAAAGAAACAGTCATTTGTAAAGAGAACTTTATTTCCGACAGAAAAATTGAGAAGGGTCAGTGTCCATAAGTGGGGGACCCAGGGGTGAACCATTATCACCCTAAAGAACTTTCATTTGGTTGAAGGAACCTTTGTTGTGAGGCCCTCGAAAGCAAGTGACTTTCAAGAGAAACTAGACTTGGCCGTCCGCGGTCCTGAGAGCTGAAAGCGTAACTGTCATCTTGTTCTGGGGAAGTTCAAGCGTGTGCTGTGCTCCAAGATCCCACTTTACCCTGTGCTCAAAACGTGGGGAAGGGAGACCCAAGCTACTTATTGTTTAAGGACACTTCCTTCTTTTCTTGAAAGCTACCCCACACCCTTTTTGTATTAGTTGTAAGGTTTGGCAATAGGTTTCTTAGTATAGGCCCTTTTATTTGACAACGCCACTTTGACTGCCTTATTTTTCATTTGATGGTCGACGCTTGCTCCAATCTTACACTTAGGTTTAGCTTAGGCGTTTTTCCACCCTGCATTCATTGTTCAATAAACAACCTTTAACTATGATCACTTGTGTTGGTCTTTACTGTTGTCACCATGAGTTCCTTATACTGGCCATTTTATCTCTCCTATATATATTTAAATGTTGAAAACACAAAAACAGCCAATTACATAGTAAAGCAAATACGGATTGTATTGTGTGTTTTGAGGTTCAATAGCAGAATTGTCTTTTGATGTTTAATGCAAGTCCTCATTTTTTAGAACTATTACTACCTAATGGTATGACAATGTTATGATACAACAGTGCAGGGAGATAAGGACTCCATGTTAAATTCTATACCTAATCTCATAGCCAAATGCAAAGTGCTGTACATAGAACATATTTATCACAATTATCACCAAACCGAAGTTAGTACTCCTTCATTGAACTCGAAAGGAGTAAAGGCCAAGTTGGCCTTGCCGGGATTCGAACCTGCAACCTACAGATCAAACACAGATCGCAGCAATGAGCGCTCAACCGGCTGAGCTATTTTATTGTCTTACATCCTTCAGAGGTCGTTAAACTGAGTACCGACTGAATTCTAATAATCAC
Organism: Ambystoma mexicanum; assembly: GCF_040938575.1. Classification (NCBI taxonomy): domain Eukaryota; kingdom Metazoa; phylum Chordata; class Amphibia; order Caudata; family Ambystomatidae; genus Ambystoma; species Ambystoma mexicanum. Next base: position 538,309,593 of record NC_090924.1, on the reverse strand, counting down.
AGAGCCTAGATGTTGGACGAACCAAGTATGAAGCACTACATAAAGTTAAATACCTATCTGGATTATCACAGGGACAGGTTTTTCTGAGTTTCTATTTCAATTACAAATGTAACTTTCATTTGTTTGTTTTGGAACAGCGCTTCCACTTCCTAGAGAGTCAGGTTTTGGATGTTTTAATTGTAGTTTTGAAGATTTGAGAGGCTGTAACACCTATGATTTGTGTAATGGCAATCCCTCACCCTTGGGCAAAGATTCTGCTGCCACTGGCCATTTATAGTAATGTACCCCATTGACTGCAAGGTTGAATGGATGTAAACTTGACCATGCATCCTCATCATTTTACACACTGTTTTTATAATTATAGTGTACATAAAATTATAAGTGTAAATATTACCTGCCTCCACATGATTATGCACACCACAGGAACTCTGAACAATACAATGGTGCAATACTGCTTTACTTTCACCGGAAAAAAAGCATAATTTGTTACAAAAGATTTCTAAATTGCAACTTAGTTTTCCATCTTATTAATTATACAATCCTAAAATGCTAGGAAAATAAATATGAACAGTGCTTCTGTGTGCTCCACGAGCAACTACCCCCAGCACAGCAGAAACTGAATGGAAAGAAACCATTCCTTTTATCACAGTGTTCAATTTCTTTTTGTTAAAGGCTTCAGGGAAATACATTGTTTCAGAGGGTTTTATCCATGGCTTCCAATTACATCCAGGTAGACAAAAATCAAAAATAGCGTTCTGGTTTCTGTCAAGTAACTTGACCTTTGCACTGCCCTCTGCTCTAAACTTGTGCAAATGAACACAGGAAAATAATAAAGCTGTCTTATTTACAAGATTTTCATGTGTAAAAAGGCCTAGTACAAACCTTATCTGGAGGCCTGGCAGGCAGTAAATGGTGAGTATGGCACTGAGATAAAGGAGCATATCGCCATCAGCTTTGATATCAGAGAGCGCCAAGCACCAAGGGACAACGCAGGTGGTGACAGTGCGCAGTATAAGAACCGTTACCATAACATCAGATGATTTCCATCAACTTTTATAATTGGACATTTTAGTTGTCAATGTAGAGTAACATATTACTAGATATTCAATCAGCACTAGAAATCATTTGAAAGCTAGCCAGACAAACCCTATGAAAGGGGAACACGGGGGGGGGGGGAGCCCAGACTAGGAACAGGACTATGGGCTGTTAGAGGCTGTGAACAAAAGGGGGTTCTGCCTATGTAAAACCCACCATCGGGAAAGCAGAAGAGTTTACCACCCCCCCTCCATGACCTACTTCATCTTAGGACACTGAGGTATTTCACCATTGTTGTTTCTTTACCGGCATCTTTATCGACTTTTACCAGCTTGTTGCTTCTAATACCTTGCAACCATTGAAATCCATGGGTTCACAACTCTGATTGTGTACTTTTATTCCTTTTTTACATGTTTTAGTGATACTATCCGTTTGCTGGGTGATGATCTAACCGCAGCATTTCATCTAACATGGGCCCCACACTCCCCCATTCCAAATCTACATGCCAGATTAGCAACTAAATCTGTTGCCTCTACTGTAAAGGTTAGTACCAGAATGGAACTGTGCTTTTTAGCAAATTAATCTTGAACCTATTATTTTAGTCTGTGTTCATATTGCTGTGATACTCAAATAAGTTAGTCATTCACAATAGTCTTTATGATTGAGTTTCTCACGGTTCCCTCTGCTCTTTGCAGGGGTATAAGTGCCTTGACTCCAGAAGAAGGCTTTTCTACACTATATGCCGAAACGTCCATGAACCACAGCGCAACCTTGCAGTTGCCCTCTGTTTTTTTTTCCCCTACTCGGGGTTTGATTCATTGTCCAGACGTCGACTTTTTAAGGTCATCCTCTAGCCTGGCTGAAAATTGACCTTTGATATAAAATAAACCTCCTGAAGGCTGTACCAACTAGATGGAACATATTGAATAGATTTCCATCGAAGACAGACACTAGAACACCTCTATATTTGGAACTTCTGTATGTCAAAGCCATACAAAGTAATGCATCTGGTTTTGTTTGGAAACTCCATGTTCACTTGTGAAAGTAATGAACACTTTTGTGACTGCATTTGACATTTGTATGTTTTTCAAATTATGTGACAAACTGCAAAGGCATGAAGTAATGCCTATGTCGAGTTTTGTTATAAGGATTAGCATAAAGTAAATGTTTGATATACATTTGTTTTACCTTACATATTATTTGTAAAATGTCCAGATCCAGGAGATGATATGTACTTCACTCTGTGAATTTCAAGTTGTGCTTCTCTAACATGTTACAAAGCGCATACATTTTAAAACATGAATATATTTTTAAAAAAGTGGGTCAGTCATTAGTAATAAACTGAGCACCAATCTTTTTGAGTTTTCCACTACATTTTTCTGTACACAGCTAGGCATTGCTTGCCAGCTAATTATATGCTGATAGATAGCCTTACAAGAAGTAATAATTGCATTTGAATGAAGTGCAAAGGACTAGAAATTACATAGGCAGGACCCCCCTTTTGTTCACAGACAAACCCTATGAGACATCTTTGGCCTGTTATTATTTCAAGTAAAGTACAGCCAAAAGGCTTCAACAATTTGTTCTATTATGTCTAGTATAAAGTCGATATATACAGGGTTATTTACATACAGCAAAACATCATTTGTTTGCATATATACCAGGGACTTTGTTCTAACCCCACATGTGACCCACATCCTGCAATTTTTACATGCAGTGCGTATCAATGACATTGGCTCCACTGCTGTATATTCAAGAACCAAGTTGATGGACATCCTTGGCGAGTCCCCCTCTTAAGTGCGCATTCCGACCAAAACATAGCACAGAAAAGGCCCTCCTAGACCAGAAAATGCAACTAGACAGCATCAGGGATTTAGGTAACCTAGCCATCCTCCTTTTGCTGGTCCTCTCATCCGCATTGGACTTGGTTGACCATGATCTGCTCGGTTATAATCTCTCCTCCATCTTCCACTTTTCTACAGATGCAGTCTCTTGGATCAATCCATAACGATAGGACCTACAGAGTGTTCGACAACGACCAAGCTGATCCCATCCCCGTCCCTCTTGGACTCCACCAAGGCTCATGCCTATCCCCACGCTCACTAACACCAAACCACTCTTTGACATCCTCGATACTTTAGGTATCACTTACACTAACTTTGCAGATGACATGCAAATTCTCATCCCCATGTCTGGCAACCACATCACACCAATACCATCAACAAAGTTTTCAGCACCATCCAAAACTGGATGGCTACTCATAGCTTATGTCTCAATGATGAGAAGACAGAGTTGCTTATTGTCGGTTCACCAATTCACCTCAAAGCACTCTACTCCTTCTATGCCTCCTTCCTCATCGATGGCTCTGCCATTCCTGTTCTCATATATGCCAAACAAAACGCTTGGGGTTTACCTTGACGCTGAGCTAACTATGTCCAGGCACATCAATGCTCTCGACCCCTCCACTGCCCACACTGCCAAGCTCATCTCACTAAGAAGAAAATTCCTGATCCCCAACAACATCCTCACCCTCGGTAGAGTCATGATATTGAGTAAACACTGGACTATTGTAAGCAAAGCTACAATTATTGCACAATAAAGCTCTGCATGCAGCCTTGAGCCTCCGTGGGTCTGACTACAAATCGTCGTGCAGTCCACTGGCTGGCCATAAAAGCCAGAATTGACTTTAAAACCTTAGATATTGTGCACCGCTGCACACATTAAGAAGCACCCCAGTAATTAGACAATTGCATTGTAGGAGACGCTCGTCCAGCCAACTCACCCTGGTTGTCCCTAGTTTTAAGCTTGCCAGGGCAGGTGGTGCAAGCTTCAGCATCAGAACCCCCTCTCAAACTCACTCAATTTGTACATTAGAAATGAATATTCATATCCAGCCTTCAAGAAACGGTTGAAAACGTGGCTTTTTGACAGATATGAACAGTAAGGTAGTGAGTCAGGTTCAGCAAATTGTTAGTCATGTCACCTGTATTGTGTCTTGTGCTCTCCTCCTATGTTCCTATGGTACAAACACTGTGATACCCGTGGGTCTGGGCGTTACACAAATGTAAAAATAAAAAATAAATTACACAGACTATACTGCATTTATATCTGCACCCCTTATATTGGAGCAGATTATACCAGTTGAACAAGTTATGGGCAAAATCCATGACCTATAAATCAGCTGCAGTAAAAGAAACACCACAACACAGAAAGAGAAGCCTATGAATAAAGGATGTCAGCCGCAGCAGCATAATTGAAGGTAGGGTTTCTCCCCTGGATAGATCCCCAACTAGTCTCAGCAAGTCATTTTTTTTGCATGGCGTTGCTTTACACACAATTACTTTAGTAAATAAGTTTGTATGCAGATTAAGTAGGGGCGGGGGTCAGCGCAAAGGGTATAAATTGGTGTCTTCTTTATTAATTTGGTAAGTACAAACAACCGGACAGGACCTATTCTATCCAAGATGTCCTTGGACTCAGAGGCTAGCACCATCAGTTCAGCCTCAAATAAATCCTGTACTACATTCAAATGACCTGAGAAACAAGTCTTGTACTAAAACCAACATCGCTAGACAATCTCACCCTTTGTAGTCTACCTGGGAAATTTAAAAAAAGTAAAATAAAACTGGAAGAATGAATCAGTGTCTTTCGGACTCCAAATATATTTGTGAAAAAAGCCATGTAGGAAATTAAGAGCTGAACATCTGTACGCACTATCAAAACAAACACCTGTCATAGACATGTTGAATCAGTGTTTCATGAGATACTTACAATGTCATCATGGCAGAGCTAGACACGGTGGTCCAAGGAAAACAGTGATTCAGTGACAAAAATGCGAACAGGATGAAGAAGGATAACAGTGGACAGGTATGCTCCCGGTATAGAGTCAGGGTAACTAAATCTTCAAGTAGGCAAAATCCACTTCTATAAATAGTAGTCTTGCAGCACCATATCACAAATGGTAAAGGCATCATATAAGGAAAAATTGACGAGGACAGTATGCCACCTTTTGCACTAAAAGGAAATCCATTCCTTTAAAACATTGTCTGAAACAAGACAAGAAACATTACAATATGGCGTTGGTCACAAGAGTGTTTAACAAGGGCACCAGGACGTCAACCCCCATCCCCCGGTATAGCCCATGGAACGGGTTACTAACGCCATTAGCACCTGTGAGAAACCTGAAGGTGTCTCACCAGCTAGTCCCCGGGGATCTGTTCTCCAGGTGGACAGGACATGGCCATCGCTTTTGGATCCAGTTCCTGGGGGTGGACCAGTATGGGAGGATCACCTGGATGGGGGGTCTTTGGGAAGTGGAAGTAGGACACAGGTGAGACACGGTATCCCCTGCCCTGTAACCCCTTTACCCCATCCTACCTAGGAAACCTAGGGACTCGACCCCCTGCCCCTTTTCCGACACAACCACTTTCTCGCGGACAACTCACTGTGAAAGAAACCGACTAACACCCGAGCCATATGCCCGACATGTCCCAATTCATTGGTCAGGCAGGGTCAGGCAATTACTGATCATTACACACACACCTGACTTCCATCACACTTACCCACACGGATGAAAGGCAGAGCACGAAAGTACACTCAGAGGAAAGGAAATTGAAGAGAACAGTGCGTGAAGCATATTTGGCAAGTGATGCGAATATAATTAATGCACTTAATGAGTGACTGAACTTTGAAGCTAAGACAGATACCGTAAACAGAGTGGTCCGGCACAATGTGGGTGCTCATTCGAAAGTCTCTATTAGGTATCCAACCCAAATGTAAAGGGAAAGGAATTGTAAAACCGAAGTGGTCCTGCGAAGGGTGAAGCCAAACCCTGTGCACATTCGAAAGTCTTCGGTATTTGATTGAAACTGGTCCACACCCAGCTGATGGAGACTAATTGTGTTATCCGGGGTGGACCGTAAGTCGCCCAAAAAGATTATCTTGCAAACATTGTGAAAGGAAGGGATCTGAGGTGGTATGAGGGGGATCCAAAGAGAATTAATATTGCATTAAAAAGATCTAAGCCCAACTGAGGGGGATCCAGGTGAATAATGAATACTTGTGAAATTCCAAAGAGGAAAAAAAATGGCCTTTTGTGGTGTTGTTGATGGTTGAATCAGGTCCTCTGACTGAAGAGACTTTGAGAAGTAAAGAGACTTTTGTACAGAAGGTCTTGAAGCGAATGATCAAACTGCATCCTTGTGCTGAAGAAGCCAGAGCTGTGCTACGCTGGAGGGAACCACCTTGTCCAGTGCTAAAAATGTGGGGAAGGGAGGCCAACGGCCTGAACATCATGACATATCATTTTGAACACTTCTTTCTTTTTCATAACATTCCCCACACTATTTGTATTCAGAGGTAAGGATTGGCAAAAATCGTTTTAGTATATGCCCTTTTATTTTGACTAGACACCACTAGGACTGCGTTATTATTATTTGATGGTTGTAGTAGCTTGCACCCATCTGTAGATTTAGGAATAGATGGGCATTAATCATACCCTTGTTGAAGTTCAATAAACACCCATGAACTGTGGTCACTTATGTCTGTCTTACTGTTGATACCATGCCTTCCTTACAGACCCCAAGTTACCAAAGCTGTAACCCGGGATGCTGATAGTAGGGTCTTTTCTATGAATGAAAGGGATGCATAGTTGTGTCTTGCTCATTCATAGAATAAAACGGTTCCAAGATGGCTGCCACAGAGACGCCATTTCTGTTGCGTCCGGCAAAGGGAGATGGCAAGAAGCACCTCCGCCACAATCCGGTAAGTCGAACTGGGTAGGGGGTTTTGGGATGTTAAAAAAAAGAAAAAAGGAACAGAGGGTGGGGAGAAGATGGCGGTCCGGGGCCGGGGGAATCAGCCTCCAAGTTCCATGGAACACGAGCCGAGATCAGCAGTTTCAGCCCGGGGTCCATCAAACCAGAGCATCTCATAAAACAAACATTTTGGGAGTTCACCACCTTAACGTAATACCTGTAGCATGACAGAGGCGTACAAATTCTATTTTTCCTTAAGTTTGATGAAGACGAGGATGACAAACTACCCACCAAATGGGAAGAAAACTTGAACCAAACTTCTAGGACATTGATCAAAATGATAATTGTGAATCACAGCGGAATACATTCCAGTCAAGGTATGATATGAAATCTTGCACAACAAACGTGCACGAAAGTAATAGAAGGGTACAACGAGCAAGTTCAGATGTGGATAACGTGAGGGTGATGATAGTGTCTCAGCCAGCACTAATGCTCAGGAAACGTCACGTGATCTTTATGAAATCACAAGAAAGATGACATTATTTTCTTTTTAAATCCCTAAACAAAATGCACCCACAAACATATGCAGTCAGCCAGAAATCAAATATCAGATTACAACGATCAGCCATTTGAAAAACACATAATGACCAACACTGAATGGAGAAGAACTCACTCGAACACAAATTCTGACAGACTTAATCTTAGATTATGAAGTGGCTGTCCCAAAATAGAAATCTTATTTGTTCCAGATAGACCACCATATTACTGTAATGATGCCGTTTTAATACAGCCTCAGTAGATCTAGTTCACGTGGAACAAAACCTCTGACATAATGATTGATGGTATTGCAAGAACTTGACAAAACCTGAAGAGTTCACCCTCAAAACATTGGCAAACGATGACAATCATCAGAGAGGCTATTACAGATAAAAAATAGTCACCCTGGATCATCATAATTACATTGATAAAACCATTTAACTTGTCAAAGAAGGCCTTAAGAACAACAATGATTCAAGAGATAGTTCAAGGGATTTTATTTAACAATTAGCAGTTTGAGAAGAGGAGAGTTGCAATATGTGAATAGCAGAACACATTAGTGGCTGTACTTCTCTCGTCTCCTATGAGCTTACCACCTCCCTAGCCTGGGCTTCCTTATGCCCATTGTAAACAACTAGAGACAAGGAACCCCTACTGGCTATGATGTTTACTATAGTGAGGGACTAATGTACACACCCTTGTGTCTCTCATTCCATCCAGAGTTCTGTTAGATGGAACCTAGCCCAGCATTCCACAAATGGATGACCTTCACAAGGGGAAATAGTGCCGCCCAACTGCTCAGGTCTCACTCTGTCCTACCTTTCTCGTGCGCTTGTATTCCTGACCCTCATGTTTCCTTCCTTTCCCTTGCTTCTACTCGTTCTCATCCTAATATTCTTTCTCGCTCTCCCTCTTCTTTTCCTCTGATTATTCACATATCACAACTACTCTTCTCTCCTACTCACCCTCTACTCTCCACTCTATTCTCGATGCTCCACTTCACCCATCCTTCTCTTTCACTTACCTTTTTTTCCATTCGGGAATGGAGTTACATCGTGGAAGAGGGGAGCCACTCCCAGTGAGGTCCCACTTGCCCAGACCCCTACGGAGGGTCTTGCATAGCAGGCTGACCTCCCTAGCCTCAAAGTGGGTGGCTCCCTCCGGGGAGAAGGGAGGAATTGTCCCGATTCATCCCAAAATCCACAACCTTTGAGACCCCCTTCAAGCAGGTTTCCAATCTTGTCATTCCACCGAAATTGATCTCATGAATTATTATGATGATTATTATTAGTTATTACTTGATTACGCACAACCCACCCAGGTGCCTCGGTGCACAAATAAAACACACAAGGCACAGACAAGTGACAAATAAGTACCAACGGGATAGTTCATTGCATATCCAGGGGCAAACCTAATTCATTCACAACACAAACAAGAAGACTAAATGCCAGGCACTCAATCCATAGAGTAAATAAATAAATAAATAAATAAATAAATAAAAAGGTTTTTATTTCCCTTTTAAATTTAAGAACGCAAAGTGTAGGTGGCACATTGTTCCACAAACTTGGTGCACAAACATTACAGCTTGTTCCGCCAAAGCTTTTCAAATGAAACCGCAGCTGGAAAAGCTCAGTGCAGTCATTAAAACGCAATAGTCTTGGTCTGGGAGCATCTTGTAGTCGATCAGCCAAATAACACGGGGCTTTCCCAGCCCTACATTTGTACATCAAATTGAGAATTGTATGTGAAATTAGCTGTGTAAGAGGCAACCAGTGAAGGGAGCTTTGCGCTTTGAGACATGATCCGACTTACTCAGCCCTCGAACTGCCCTTACTGCGCCATTTTGAATGATCTGCAGAGCTTTTAAATTGGTCTTGGATGTGCCCATCAACAGACTATTACAATAACCGAGTTTCCAGTTGACAAACGCACAGGCTAAAAGAGATCTATTGTCCACCGATAGATATGGGCTAATCTGCTTCAAGAGTTTCATGGTCTAAGCGCATGATGATTGCAAATGCGCAATATGCTTTTTTATTGACATGTGAGAATCTAGATAAACTCAAAGAGATTTTACAAATGGGTCTACAGGTCAGCAATCTTGAATTGGCAGTAATGCGACTCCAACATCTTCAGGTGCGGGACTGACACCACAATAATCAATTTGGTCTTACTATCATTAAGCGCCAAAGAGTTTATGGCCAACCAGTACTGAATCAACATATAGGTCCGATTTAGAATTTTAAGATCTTGATCATAGCTGCCCAACAACTCAAAGACTAGCTCGATATCATCAGTGTAGTTGGTGTACCTGACCCCAGACCTATCCAGGAGATTGAACAGTGGGCATGTGTATATGTTGAACAGTGTGGGAGAGACAGGAGCCCTGTGAAACTCTGCACATCAGTGGAACAGGCGAGGCCTTAAATTCACCAATTGCGACCCAAGCCGACCGGGTGTCCAGAAAGACTGATCCATGCAGCTGCACTATCGGAGCAGTTCACAATCTCAATCAACCTGTTTAACAGCAGTGTGGGGTCCACAAGATCGAATGCAGCAGAAAGATCAAGCAACATTAACATGACCATATGGCCATTGTCAACAATTTCCAGGAGATTGGGTTTTAGGTCACGCGATGTGGTTGCAGTACCATGCGTTGCACGGAAGCCAGACTGACGATTCCCAAGCAAGGTGTTACTTTAGATGTGCTCCTGAAGCTGCAGATATGCTATTTTGTCCAAGATCTTCAAAAGAAAGGGGACGTTGGTGATGGGGCGATAGTTACCAGCAACTTCAGGATCTAAGCTTTCTCTTTTTAATAGTGGAGTTATCCAAACTTCCATCATGCAGACAGGAAGAAGGAGTTAACGATTTTTCAAAATCCAAGTTGTGAGACAACTTCATGAGTCCGTGATTACATTCGCTGGGCAGGCATCCCCCTTACAAGATGTGGGTCTCAGGCCTAAGAAGTTTATAAACCTCACTTTCAAATACTTGCTGGAATTGGAATTTAAGGGGGATGCTTTTATGTCTAACAAACAAGCTACCTTCAGATGTTATAAGGGAGCTAGTACACTGCCAGTCAACCCTCCAAATGGCTGACTGGTGATTCTCAAATTTTGTTTATTAATTCACTCAGGATATTCTAGCACCAGGTACCACTTTTCATGACGGTTGGAGTTAGGGGACTTTCTCCCTTCTAGTTCCAACTTCATCACCTATGCTAAGCACTCCAACCTATCCTCGATCTTAATTCTCCCTTAACCTGTCTGCTGTGTCACTGTCGAAACCCTAATTTCCTTAATAATATCTCTTCTTGGCATTAGCAATCGTGCCCTTGTCTGGATTAAATCCCACCTGGCACCTCACCAATTTTCTGTTTCCTGGAGCAACAACACCTCTCAACTGACTCCTCTAACTGTTGGTGTTCCACAAGGCTGTGTCTTGAGTCCTCTCCTCTTTACACTCTACACCTCTGCTCTTAGGGCACTTATCTCCTCCATTGGGTTCTCGTACCAACTCTTTGCAGATGACACCCAAACCATCTTCTCTTTTACTGAACTCTCCTCTGATCTCCCTATCATAATTTCCAACTGTCTCTCTGCCATTCAATATTGGATTGCTTTGCGCTGTCTGATATTAAACTAAGAAAACAGAGATGGCCTTCTTCCTTGCCAAATATTCTCGTTCACCTCTTCCCCTGCGTATCTGTTTCCCACCTGGCACTCTCTCCTTCTCCTCTTCAGCTAGAAACCTCCACATCATCCATGACCCTTCTCACACCTGCTCTCCTTTCATCTCCAAAACTGTAATGGCAGCTCGCCTCAACCTACTAAGTATTAGAAAAATCAGGCACCTTCTTCCTTTCAACACTGCCAAGCATCTCTTAACCACTCTGTCATTTGCAAACTGGACTATTGTGCCAGCATTTTATTTGGTCTCCCAAAATACGCTTCCTGTCCTCTCGACAAGATAATTCATAAACAGGACTCTCTTTGAACTCCCCACTTCATACCAACTTCCTCTTACCATCACCAGGCTGGATGTATGTCAATGCGAAACAGTGCCAGATTTAAATTGTTTCTCCTGGTTCACAATCTATCCAGGGCAAGGCTCCATCATATCTACCCCTCCTCTAGCCAACTCTGCAGGCCTTCTCGCAATCTCTGCTCTGCCTCCTTGTCTATCCTTGTGGCACCTCAACCTCCCTGCGCTTCCTCTCACTTCTGCTTTTTCGCTCTTTTCCACTGGCATTGAATTCTCTTCCCCCAGACATCCGAGAAACAGTTCATGCCGATTTGTTCAAAACCACACTGAAAGCCTACCCCCTCGCCTCCGTGTTACCCTTTTAACCTACCTCTCATCTGCCTACAAGCTAACATTTTTCCCCTCGCCGCTAAACTTGCCTTAGTCCCTCACTTAAAAATGTTTAATGTTAGTTGTCTTTTATGTATGTCCACCCATTTACTGTCCCCGGTGACTGTTCCATTTACTCTCCTCCACTACCTGGTCAGAATGTCACTCGAACTCACCCAATTGTAAGAAGCTCACTACTTCCCCTCAAATCTGATATCTTTTGGGCGTTCTTTTGTAATCAAAAGAGCATTATTCTTCCCTGTACATAAATACAAGAAACTAAAATCAATGAACGTTTAGCACAAGATAACCTAGACACTTAGAAATACAGAGACACACGCATCCTTTGAATGTCAGCCGCCATAAAGTACTAACAAACTCGACACTAAAGATATGGTAAAACTGAAGATATAGCTTCAAATGAAAGTCTTGAATATTCCTTTAGTAACTTGTAAAGCCTTAGCTCATATGTGATCTCTTTAAAAACAAAACAGTAATTAAAGAAATGACAAAAATATATTTCCATTCTTCAATAACCGCACCTATATCAGAAATTCACCATTTATTAAGAGTGCCACATCTGGCAAAGGCAGACTTTCTGTTCTGCTGTGGTATTTAACAATGTGGTGCCTCGTGGCTTTTAGTGTTAATATATTGGGCAGCCGCAAATATGGCTACCATACAATTCTTCATTATTACTTAAAGTACACAGGGACAATGATTCAGTTCGAGACTACATAGGTAATCACACCGTGTTTCAAATGCACAAGTAAGCTATTATAATTTAGGCTTTATGGCCTATAAAACCACAAATTAACATAGTAACCAAACATAGGACATCTAAGTTCACAGCTAGGAGACAGCTGTAACTATATGGCTTTAACTTATTACAGGCAATCAGGTGAGGATGCCCAAGTATTTGAGGGTGCACACTAAAAATCAAAACTTTGATCGATCATCAAGTAGCTCCGAGATTATAGAATGTGTAATTTAAAGTATTCATATATTTTTTTATTTTCACTTTATTGTTTAAAGGACGGACCTAGATCGAGAGCAGTCTTGCACTGAAAAGGGTGTGGATAGCCAGCTTTAGGGCTGCCGTCTTAACAGCAGCACAGTGCTCTGATTTGCAGTCTGTGAGCCTGTCTGTGTGTCCATTGGGATTTGTCTTTGGTCAGGTGTTGAAATAGGCACGTTTTGAGAAATCTGTGAAATTGCATAATTGTGGGGAGCATTCTGAGCCGATAGGGTGAGTAGGTGCATAACATGAGGATTGTTTGCGGGTCCTCGATTTGCAGAAAAGTTGCGATTCAAGCCGGATGGTCGATGCACGAGGAGCATGTTCACCAGGTATGCTGTGGCGTGCTACTTGTGACTGCTTGGTCGATGATACATGCAGTTTTGAACAATATTCTGACCTGGAGAGGAAGTCAATGAACTTTGTGTAGGACAGTAGTGATTTCCTCAAATTTCTGCACATCCATAATAAGATGTGTTGCATTGTGGTGGACTGCTTTAAGAGGAGCAAAGTGGGCAGCTGGGAACCCTATCAGGAGGGCATTTCCCCCATCGATGTGGGAGACCACAGGGCCAGGGTTTGATTTTGCAATGGGTGGACATTTGGAGCCAGGCATTTTGGGACTTCTTGGCTGTGTGTTTCTGGAAGGGTAGGCTGCTGCCTATGGTGAAGCCTAAGGATTCAGCTGAATCCAAGAGTTGCTGATCAAATCCTTCTAGGCGCATATCATTGAGCCATTGTTAGACAAGTTATGGTTTAGCCGGAGGACGGATAAGGTCTTGGATGAATTAAGTTTGAGGCAGGCAGTCGACATCCAGGACTAAATGATGGCTAGGTAATCACAGAAATGACCGATGCCCTCTGGGCTTTTTACTCATGCACAACCGAGTATCGTCTGCATATTGGTGGATGGCTATGGCTATAACAGACTCTTTGGGAGTATGCCCAGGGGCTCAAGGTAAAGGTTAAAAAGGATCAGTGAGAGGTGCGAGGACTGAACTTTTGGAGATCCCCAAGGAGACTAGGAGTCAATTATAATGCAATGTGTTCATCTGGACAGTAGGAGGTAAACCAATTCAGGACAATGGCAGAGAATCCTAGTCAGTGAGTAGGGAGAGGAGAATACAGTGGTCGACTGTGTCGAATGCAGCAAACAGATCAAGGAGGAAGAGGAGGCATGAGTCGTGCTTAGCCATATAAGACCAGTCCTGCGGGTGTCTCGCGAATGACCCTTCTGCAAGGGAGGCATTAATGATGCTATGGAGCGCATTGATCGCCATGCCCATCAATTGCTTATTGATGGAGGCTAGGATGATATTGTCAGAGTAAGAAGGAGGTTTGAGTGAGGCAATTGTTTGTAGGAAGTCTGGTGAAGAAAGAGGTGAGAATGCAGCCCAGGTGGGAGGAGAGAGGGCTAATGCTGTGAGAGGTTGATTCAATGATCGGTCAGATTGTGTCTATTCTTTCAACAAAAAAGTTAATTCCATCACATTTTTCCTTAGTTGCAGGCTCTTCAGTGTCTGGTCAGGGTTTGGTACAATGCTTTACTACTTGATTTCAAAAAGAGCTTTGTTCCTTTTAGAGGCTGCCTCAATGGTGGTGTAGTAGTAAGCAGCTTGGACCTCTAATCGGACTCATACGGCTGTCACGGAGAGGTTCGAGGTTGGTAAGCTCTACAGGGTTACAGTTTCTTTACCACTGCTTATCTACAGCTCCGATTAACCATTTGTTTGAGGCAAGTACAGGGGTGTACACCAAGAGGTGAATGCTTTGGTCTTAGTGCAGCTGGATTTTAGGGGGTCATAAGTGTCCACCAGCAAGGTTGCAGAATAATCCTATGAGGAGCAAGGCATTCCCTTGTGGTGGGGAAATATGCAAGCTTTGCTTCTAGCTCATTGACCAGGACGGTTTTGGCTGAATGGTTCTGAGTGAGGAGGCGTTGAGCCGGACCTTTGAGGGCTGTGGTCAAGTGGGTGATTTACAGTGCGATGACAACATTCTCAGACCAGTCAAATGGGATAATGTCTGCGAAGTAGATGAGTGGGGTGGGGGGGATGCTATAAAGTGCATGTCAAGGGTGTTGCCTTTTTTGTGCATGGCGAAGAGCACAATTTGCTAAAGGTCCATGGATTTAGTCAGTGCGAAAAGAGTGCTTCAACTGTGGTTGTCCGTGAGACTCAAGGACATTTAAAACTCTGCGAAAGACAGTGTGTGCTAATTTAGCAGAGGAGTTTAAGTTGGAGATTTCAATGAACGTTACTCGTTTGAGGTGGTCTTTACATTAGCAGGACAGTGATGGATTCCTTGTGAGATAAACTGAACTGGCAGATGAGAGATTTGAACATGTTTGTCCTGGTAGAGGAGATAAGCATGGCCAATCCCTTCTATTATGACGCCTGCTCTTCCTGGCCAGTCAACACGTTGGAGGCAGTAACCACGGGGCCACAAGGACATGAAGCCATGGGGGTTGAGGTGGTAAACCATGTTACTGATGAAGAGGGAGCCAAAGTTGTATGAGAGGAGGTTGGCGATCTCTGCGTCGTGAGCGACTTCTGACCAAGCAATGATCAGTACGACAAGGCATGTGCATGTGGTCTGTTAATGTTGGATGAGGCAAGGGCGATATTGATGATGTTCGCTAGAGTAGCTTGTTGGGGCTGCTCTGAATGCTTGGCCATTCGAACCCTAGTGAGGGACGGGATAGGGTGTGGTATGAGGAGACAAATGGTGATGCCTTTTTGCAAGTAGTAGTGCAGGATAGCAGGACTGGTCATGCCCGAACAGGCACAAACAGGTATTGTCCTGTTCTTCGTCCGTCCTTTTCTGAGGACGCCAAAGGAAGACTGGAGAAAAAGGTGGTGGGTTTAGCAGCCGAGTGGCAGGGCCTGGTCACGTGACCAGAAGCCTCCGCAATGCTGTCTGCCTGGAGCTGGGCTGGAGTCCTTCAGTAGTTGCCTGAAAGGAGTTAAACCTGGTGGTGGTCAGAGCAGCGAAGTGGCAGGGCCTGGCCACACGCCAAGCAGCCTTTTGAATGTGGTCTTTTCCACCCTTTCCTGATCCACAAACTAATAGTCCAACTCCTCACTTATTAAGATGGGGACCACTGCCAGGTGAGGCCCACCTCACATAGCTTTATTCATTTCTCAGACTAATGATAAACACAACAAATCAGAATCATTACCTTTTATTTAGAAGAATATTGAATAACGCACAAATGAAGAAGGATAAATACTAAAAACAAAAAGGGAATTAAAATACTCAGGAATTCCCTATTGATCAAACAATAACTACATCCAGAAATGTAGGGTGCTATTATAATTAACCACTGAATTAACCAATTGCAACTGTTTGAAACTAACAGCATATGTGATACAATTGTGGTTTATCATATAGCTAAATCCTTATGATAGTATTTTCACAATAAGTCATTTTATTTAACTGAATTTTTCCTGTGTTGCTATGCTTTTCATTTTTCACTGCCGTTTATATTAAAAAGTCAATAGTCTGGAACACGTGTCAGCATAAGTACTTTGATTGGTACTAGAGCAGTGATCATACCTGCATAAGGCTATTGTTAAATGTACTAATACACGCATTGGCTATTGAAAATCAATTAATAAAACAAATGGTTGCCCGCACAGTGATTAAAGAGCTCCACTCAAGAAAAAGGCAAAATAAGACACAATAATACATGTTAACAACACTAAGAGCATATATAAAGACAAGATTACCAGCGTCAATTGTTTGCCAGAGTGAATACCCATTTGCTGAAAATTACAAATACTCTACTACCTTCGATATCAGACGATATTTACTTTTGAGGATCATCTCATCGCTAGCGTACAGAAACGGACTGATTCCGAGGATAGCTCAATCCTCGAATAGCTTAGGGGCTTTATTAGACTTGGGAAATACCAATAGCAAGACAGGACCAATCCAATTCTGAACGCCCTGGGACTACAAAGCAAAAGCCATCATCATTATGATATATCTCGGAGTACATTCAAATGACCTGTGAAATAAGTCTTATTCGAAAAGTAACATTGTTAGCCAACCTGGCCCCTTGTTGTGTATCCTGGAAGGAGCAAGAAGAATGCTTGCAGGCAGCCACAAAGGGAGAGGACGAGTTGAACATATGTGTGCCCGCTCAGGACAGCCACCTTCCAGCAAGTCAGGGGGGGCACACCTGCCATTCATGCTGTTGTAAGGGTACTAGCGTTTAAAGCTGGGTGGAGGTAGGTGGCAAATGGCCGCCTGTGCTTCCTGAAGCCTCCCCTCCTCTGTGATTCCCCTCCCGACCAGAGGCGCCGGATGATTGGTTGTTCCAGCGTGCTTATCCACCAATCAGGAGACAAGAAGCAAGCCCAGCCCCTGGAAAGACTCCGTGCATTCAAAGGGCAAAGTTGATGTCCTGGGCACTCGAATCCAATCCGAACAGGAGCAGGATCTCCTAGTCACTGCTGGAGCAGTGCCCCGCTGCTGCCACTCTTGTGCAGGTCTGCAGCAAGGTATGTCTGCCTCAACTCGCCTTTATTGACCTTTTTGGGCTATTCTTAGCGCGCTAGGCACGGTAGCCACTTCTCGCTGAAAATCGATTTAAATTACACCCAAAGAAACGCTTGCGCTCACTGCACAGTGCATATGCAGTAAAGCGGTGGCTTTCCCTCTGTCTTTCCCACAACCTTATGATCGCCATTGCAAGACACGAGACGGTAGCCACTCCAAAATGGCCGCCCGTGCTTCCTGAAGCCTCTCCTCCTCTGCGATTCCCCTCCCGACCAGAGGCGCCGGATGATTGGTTGTTCCAGCGTGCTTATCCACCAATCAGGCACCGGGAGGCGTAAGCCGGCCCCTTCAGGAAAGGCCCTGAAGGCAAGGCCAACAACTGTCCAGAGACTGTCCTGAGCTGGCCAGAGCCCAGGGCCATACCCTCTGCCTGTTTTGGGGCTGTGAGTAACTTATATTTGCCTTAAACTATACTACCTGCTCTATCCCCCCAAACGGCTCTCCTTATTGCCCTTCTAGCACTTGTCATGCGCTGCAGTCACTGCACAGGACATTAAGGCTGCTCAAACTGCCACAACAGTGTGCCACCATAGCCTGCCTCACGTTCACCACACCCTGATGAGCATCACTACTATGCCTATTATGCCCTCTCACCCTTTGGCAATTCACATTGTTGTGTTTTTGCTCATACAATTTTGTTCTTGTGTCCCATTGCATTTTTAGCCAGTGCCTTTTTGGCTCCTCCTGCTAAATTCGAATCTAGGTACCCCTGATTTTTACATTTAATTTGTGTCCGATTGCATTATTGCATCGATTCATGTTTGCATGATTTGATCTAGACTCGCACCTCCTGATAATTGCCATAGCCGTGTCTACATATTTAGGCCCCAGCTTTCTTGGTGCTACCCATACCCAGGTGTTCATGGTTCACCTTATTGTGTTGTGTGTCATGGTCGCTATCGGACCACTTTAACTGTGTTGTGCCTTATGGTCGCTAACGGACCACCTTGATTGTGCTGTGCCCTATTATCATCAACAGACTATGCACTCTAGCTCATACTGTGTTTCGTGAATATCATGCCCTTTATCACCAGGCATAACCCTGGCTTCAACCAGCCACTTGCACTCCACATTGCGTCACCCAGCCAGACATCTTAGCGAAATAAGGGAAGTAAATTGCATCAGTGAACCACACCAACTACCATGTGCAGAAACCTGACCTCCCTGAACCTCCTAGTTACAATCATGACCTTTGCTACCTTCAGCACTCGTCCCCCCACAGACAGAAACCTGAGACTCAGGGCAAGACTACCTTGCATATACGAACCCAAAAGAAACAGTACTAACAATACTGCTAGATTCCCATCTATACAGACACACATGAATAAGCAAACTCTAGCTACGACACCTCTAACCCAACCCCTACTCCTACTCACCTCCACCAAAAGAAACGCCGGAGTCAAAATAAGCATACAGATACACTTGCAACTCATCCTACTCCCAAGAACACCCTATTACTTACTGGAGCCCTTATTAATGCCAGATCCATGGTAGCCCATGCAATTGAAATTGCTGACATACTGAACAACAGCAGCATTGACTTCCTTGCCGTAACAGAAACTTGGCTCCACGAGGCAGCAGGACCATCACTGATGTTAGCTGTACCTGACAACTACCAGATCCATAGAGTAGACAGACCTAATGCTAAAGGCGGTGGCCTAGCAATCATCGCGAAAACCACCTTGCCTATCAGACTCACCACCTCACCCCCCTGTGCTTCCTGCGAAGTACTCTCAGAAAAAATGCAACTTTCCAATAACCACACGCTAACCATTCACTTGATCTACAGGCCCCCAGACCCACTGGGAACCTTTGAAGATGACCTTACCACCCTCATAGCGAACAATACCGAAAATCACTCGCAAACGCTGCTGCTGGGCGACTTTAACATCGGCTTTAATGAGCCAGACAATAAAAACGCCCTCTCCATAACAGCTATCCTAAATGGCCAAGGCCTTACCCAAAAATTTCTCTCCCCCAAACATGCTAAGGGCAGAACCCTTGACTGGGTATCAGAACACAACTGCAACATAGTAATCACTGCCATCACCCCTCAACCATGGACTGACCACTTTCTAATAAACTTCACTGCCACACTTGACCTCCCCAGCCCTAAAACTATCAAAATGATACCACCACTCCCTACCAGAAGTAAAAAAGACATTACTACTGAAAAACTCATCCCCCTCCTCCTGCCTACTATTAACGGTCTGAAGGACAACACTGACCCAGACATACTAGTAGACACCTTTAATAAAGCTATGTCTCACGCACTAGACACCATTGCACCTGCAAAATTACGTAAAGCTAAGCAAGAAGCCCACCTCAATGCCTGGTTCACCCCCCAGTTTAAGGACCTTAGAAAGCAGAAACGAAAACTCCAAACTATCTGGCATAATTCGCCTACCAACGACAACAAAGCTAAGCTAATCCAAGTTACCAAACATTACAAGTCAGAAATTATCAACACTAAAAAAAACGTATTCAACGACAGAATTACCAATGCCAAATCGAACACCAAGGAACTCTTTGCCATCCTCCGGGAAATGGAATCCCCTATCCAACCAACTGACACGGTCCCCAAGGACAAGATATGGTGCACTAATATACAGAATGCCCTATCGAACAAAATCTCCACCCTCCAACTTAAAATAACGAATAAAAAAAAAGACACCCTCTCTCCTACTGATCAACAAGTGCCTCTAGTAACTGAACCCATTACTACCCCCCCTTTTAGCTTTAAACCCCTCTCCATCATCGACACTGAAAAGGCTATCCTCTCACTGAAGCCCTCCAACTGTAAGGGCGACAGCTGCCCAGCTCAAACAATAAAGGACGCTGCCAGAGATTTAGCCCCTTTCATCTCGAAGCTCATCACCTCATCCTTCAAATCCAACACAGTGCCAGCCAACTTAAAAGAATCCTGGGTCCTCCCCCTTCTCAAAAAACGAACCCTTGATCCATGTATCCCGACTAACTATAGGCCTATCACCACGGTACCGTTCCTACTAAAAATTATCGACAGTGTAGCCTATCTCCAAATTCAAGAGTACCTAGAAGCCAATCAGCTACTAGGCTCGCGCCAATCGGGCTTCCGCCCTCTCCATGGCACGGAAACAGCCCTGATAGATCTCAAAACAAAAATAGAAGAATTTAAGGATAATGGGAAAACAGCGCTGCTACATTTACTGGACTTGTCAGCAGCTTTTGATCTGGTGGATCATGCAGTCTTATGCAACCACCTCAAGCTGGCTGCCAATTTCACAGGAGAAGCTATAGCATGGGTCCAATCCTTTCTAGCCAACCGGACCATGAGAGTGTTCTCCTCCTCCACTTGTGCCGATCCCATCCAAATCACATGTGGCGTCCCACAGGGCTCCTGTGTCTCACCGACCATGTACAACATCTTCACCAAGCCATTATTCGACAAGTTGGACAGACTGGGCGTCACCTACACTAACTACGCAGATGACACCCAGATCCTCATATCCCTTTCGGGCAACTATGAAGTGGACTTGGCTTTGGTGAATAAAATTTACATCCTCATTCAGGCATGGATGGCCACTCATGGCCTCTGCCTGAACGACGATAAAACCGAAATCCTGCTCCTCGGTTCAGACCACAACCTATCCAAACTCACCCCGGACTATGCCTCATTTAACATCGACAACAATACTATTAAGCTTATGCGTGAGGTCAAAACTTTAGGTTTTTACCTCGACTCAGCTCTCACCCTTAAAAAGCAAGTGAACTCCCTCGCCTCCTCAACCACTTACACGTGTAAACTCATCCGTGCCGCCAGACCCTTCCTGTCCAGTGCCAGCTGCCTCACCCTGGCCAATGCCCTTGTCATGTCCAGACTGGACTATTGCAACGCCTTATACTCAGGTGCAAATAAGTCGGTCACTGACAAACTCCAGAGATTACAAAATAACGCTCTTAGAGCAGCTCTGAACATCCCACGGAGAGAGCATATCTCTAAACACCGTACAGAAGCCCACTGGCTAAAGATAAAGGACAGAATCCTCCTTAAAACTATTTCCCTCACTTCTAAATGCCTCAACAATCAAGCACCCCCCTACCTAGCGGAAAGAATCAATTGGAGACCCTCGAACCGATTGACGAGATCTACCAACACCTTCCTACTGGAAGTCCCTAGATTCAAACTTACCACGGCGGGCGGAGCGAGCTTCCCAGTTAGAGCTGCACAATCATGGAACACACTCCCATCTGACCTTAGACGCCCTTTACCTTACTCTAGATTCAGATCCTACGCTCTCAAATGGCTGCACAACAACGACTCACAACGATCCTCATCCTAGCGGAATCATCATAACCTGTTAAGATGTTATTCTTATGCGCTTAACCCTTGTTATTCTATATGTATTGTATCATCTTGTACCACCCATTATAAGCGACCACTGTTTTTCTTTTCTGTAATAGCCTGCGTCAGGCATTGTAACCAAGTCTCGAGTCTTCTTTTATTGTTGCGCCCAGATGCCCACGGGCTTGGAGCGCATTACCAAATAAACAAACAAACAAACAGCGTATGTGGTGGGCAACTTCCTTCACATATGTATCCGAATCCAATACCAGCATGAACGCTCAATGCACCTGCTCCAGGGATCTCAGTTTACAGGTCACATGTCAGAATCTAGCTGGGACTGTCTCAAACTATCACCCCAAATGTTGTGCTTTGTTCCAAATCACTGTTTCAAAGAATCACCACTTGGCCAAACAGTGCAGTCCAGCAGAATCACTGCCTCCAAATACACCAGATCCCTTATGTGCCAAAGTAGTAGGAACAGTAAGCAGTACGCTATATATGTTGATATTAAGCACTATCAATGCCGCACATTACCTTGGGTAGGGAACTCCAAAACCCAATTGTTAATTCCAGACTGTGTTCGAGTGGATACTATTTTGCAGCTTTCCCAGTCAATCAAATTGTGCCATGTACAAATCACTTTCAATTGGAGGTCTATAGATCTAACAACAAAGGTGCTTCTCTGGACAGACCAAGTGTACAACTCATCACCAAGCAAGTCACACGTGCAAAAAGAGCACTCTTCCTCTTTCGACTTAGTGTTACAAAAAAAAGTTCCATCTCAGAAGACAAAGGATTTTCATTATGTAAACGCCAGAACTGTTGGCCTTGCCTATGCTTGCTACTGATGTACCCGCAGTGCCTTCCTTTTCATCAACTGAAGTTGGAATGCCTTGCAGTGAACATACTAGTCGACCCTATGGGCCTGATTCACATAGTGTTTTCCAATGGGATTGCGCCATTATAAAATGCTTCTGTGCATCAGACCCTGTGTCTGTGACCTAATCGTGCAGGCTCAGTACCTGAGCTCACCAGTGCCACGAATTTTAAAACCTACGATGATGCAAAAGGGCTGCCAGTGACCGTATATGATGGAACTTGTTGCCACCAGATCTGACATCGGCTGAAGACCAAGTAGGATAAAGTTCTTGATTATGAGAACGGTCACAGCAGTAGTAGTGTCTTAGTGTCTTCAACACTAAGAATTGAATTTTGAAGTAGTATTTTTCAAAAATGATGACATCTGGGCAACCCTTATATATTAGACTGTGAGGTGTAGATGAGGGGCATGTGGGCCCAGGCATAGCTTCCTATTGTAACATTCTGCTTCAGGAGCACCTTCATCTGCATCCCGACAGAGATCTTAAAATGCAAATGCTAGCACCCATCCCACAGCTGGAAGGAGAAGGGTCGAGTAAAGGTGCAGGCAGGATGCTAAAGTGCTCATAGTGAGACTGTATGGTTTATGTCATTACATCGGTGGAAAAAACATTATTGCGGTCAACAATGTTTTCCACTCTAACTAATCAGCCTTCCCAACATATTCTGGAACCAATACATAAAAACAAACTATATAAAAACAAACAAACGTTTTAAAATATGTTGGTAAATTCTGGATAGTGGGACAAAAAACATGGTTTCCTTAATGTTTTTTTGCTGCCAATGAAATCACTTGACACTACAGAGGCACTGGGGAATTGGGCGTCACAGGCGCACTGTCCAGACTGTCCAATGAATTAGGTAAGCAGGGCAAGGAGATTTTAGCAAGGTCTTCAACATGCTAAAATGCACAGACTTGAGATACTATCCCACATTTCCTTTGAGTTTTCATCTATTGTGGCACATATTCACGTCCCAGGCTGCATTCAAAGTCTCGCAGCAAGACTACTCCTGAAACTAGAAGAAACCACATCACACCAGGCTTGAGATTCTGCGCCATCTATGGGTGAAAATAAAAAATGCATCAACTTTAAAGCCCTCTGCATCTGTCATGATGCCTACCCCCAGGCATCCGAATCAAGCCCATCAGCCCCGGGAGCAGGCATGTAAACATTTAATAAAACCTCAGCAGCCCCGGCTAGGAGCTATCTGGGTTCAGTAGGCGCCAGGCTCAGTCATTACTTACCTCAGGCAGACCATGCTGCAAATGACTCCAATCCAACATGAAGCCTGAAAGGGACTACTTTTCTACAGGGACTATTTTTTACTCGTGTGTGTTTCTAAGGACTTCTTACCTGGGACTACTTTTGAGGCTATTTAAACCACACCGGACCAGCAACACACGCTTCGCGTTATTCTGCATCCTGCAGCGTAACCGTCACCGTGCCTGCAGCCTGCATCCAGTCTTCTGCCACGCCCGCCTCAAATCCGGAGCTCCTAAAACAAAGAGGAAAGAAAGGGACAAGGTTAAAAAACTAACTTATTTCTATTCCACACCTGATTCTGGATCCATCTCGTCTCCGGACCTGTAAAGAACATCATTTCTGCACGCGCCGCACCTCCAGCTGCAGCGCTGCGCCATACTCACCAGTCTTCACAACATCCTTCGGGTCGGCGCTGCCTCCATCATTTCTTCGCCGAACTTGGGCACCTAGGAGACAAAGGAAAACCACAAGGTGAGCCGAGGGAACCAACAAATATAATTCTTACCATCATAGACTTACCTGATTTACCACCGGAGGCATCCTTTTGTGACTCTCCATATTTTCACGTGCCGCATCTGTAAAGAGAGACAAAATAACATGTTTTCCTCGTGCAACATTTACCGGACAGCGCCGGCTAATACAGACTCTTACCTGAGCGCCACCAGCTGCCACAAGAGCATCTTTTCACGAGCCAGCTGCAAGACAAGAAAGGAAGGGGGGGAACAAGAGTGAACATCGGACATATTGAACTCTATGAACTTAATACTTACTGGTCCTCACCAGGAACCTCAGAGTCAATACTCTCCGAAACTCTACCGAGCCTTTAAACCAGTGAAGTAACTGGAATCGACGTGCCCTAGCAAATCCACGCAGGATGGAGAGCTCATCTTTCAAGAATATAAGGTGAGATTGCTGTGAGGGCAGTTCGGAGGTGATTAGTTGGGGAGGACTGTGGGGGTGCCATCACTTGAATCCACACGTGGCTAAATCCATCTCTCCACTTGCAGGAGAATATTTCTACGGGTTAAGCAGACAAGATTAGGAGGGCAGATCCAGTCAGTCATTGCTGCACTACGCATCATGTGGGTGGAGACCGCAGCTGTCCGGGTCCGACCGACGCCCCTGTGGGAGCCAGGTGAGCGTAACAGCATCGCCCACAAATCACTAAAGGGACAAGGAGCCGAATTTCTCCAAGCTAAAATCCACCGTTACCAATAAGGAAGAAAACAAGGATTGAGAAATGACGTTGGAGGATGCAGGTATATCTGACTTGCAAACAGCCTTAACAAGGACAGAATTCTCGCTAAATGAAAATTGCGTAACAAAGAAAATTAAGAGTAAGAGGGGTTATCACAAATGCCATGTTGCTTTTCAAGACCTGAATAATGTGGCTTTTCTCTAGCAAGGAACCACCTTTTTGTGGGATTCATAAGGGTGTAAGGAGTAAGAGAAGCACAGCAGACTGCTTACTACCATCATGCAGTCTTTGCTGTGATAGCAGTCCTAGTTGATGGCAAGTTAAATGGAAGGGTGAGATATTACACCTCTCAGTTGTCGCTCCACAGTCATGACCATCTGCTGCACGAGAATGGTAATGGCAATCAGTGCGCAGACAGACTTAAAGGTTTGGTGAAAGTTGGACCTTTTTGTTTGGGAATGTATTTATGGTTCCATGTGTTAATATCCCTGCAAAAATAAAAATAATCGCCATACAAAAATATCACCATATTATTGCGGCAATATTAAGGCATGGTACCTGGGGGGGGAGGGGGACACCCCCGCAACCCCTGCATTAGTTTTAAAGGAGCGGGGACAACCCTGCATTCCCCCCCCCCAAAAAAATATTGCCTATGGCCGTTCCAGACAACCATATATATGGCGATATTTTTGGTGGGGATAATATGTAGTGATACCGTATTTATCACTTTCATGTGTTGGTGTTATGTTCTCAGTTCCCTCGTACTGTATCTTGGTAAGCTCAATAGGATAATATGGTCCTATATGTTTGTTTAAAAGAACAATATAAAAGGTAGGCACCAGCTAGATGTATACGAATGGTAATCTCTTAGTATTCTAGTGTCAATATTAGTTAAGAGGGAGTACTACAGGTAAGACCAAGGCACCCCTGGGTTCATAGAACTACTCCATGCTCACCAACCGGCAAAAACGATCTACATTTACTTGATGATGTACAAGCATATCTAATCTAGTCCTTAACAGACACCAATGATGTGATCCAAAAACAAGGTTTTTAATCACATTTTCAATCAGAGGAAGCTGACATAGTTGTGCCTTATGTTGCCAATGCTTTTCGGACTGCCGTCCGTCTTCAGGGCACTACAGTACTGTGTCCAGAGCAATTGTAGAACCTCTATCTGGATCCCTGTGTTCTTTCGCCTGTCATAAGGGAATATGTTCTCGCTATAAGAGTGGCACCTTAATGGGGAATGATCCGCTATAACCATTGCTAGGAAGTGCAATTCTAAAAACCTGAGAAAACATCTGTGGGATATGCATAACCTAATAGAATACGAACATCATGAACTGGAGAAAAATAAGACAATTCCATTGTCTTGGGATAGTGTTCTCTCCATAAATCAATCAATTCCAATTGATGAGAAGAGTCCCTCAGGGTGGAAAGAATGCTCCCAAAGTAACTGAGCTAACGGCGATTTACCTTTGATTCCATCAGCCATAGACTTGAAATTCCCTGCCCCGATTATGTCTCCAATTGAGGGATTCGAACAGGAGACCAAGATTTGTAAAAAACTAATTTTAAAAAGTGTTTGCTTCAACATTTGGGGCATGTGTATTAGCCAAACAAATAAGGTGGCAGTTAAGGAGGCATTCCACGGACAATCCCGGTTAAAGCACCTCTGGGATAACCAGAGCAAGTAATAAAGCGCATCTTGCAGTCACACCACCCCACCCCAATTACTTCTTCAACTTCAGCACTACAGACCTGGCAAGGTGTGTCCTCTGAAGGAAGGCGGACTCAACCCAGTGCCTGCCTAAGAAATACAAGATCCTGAACTCCTTGGCATAATTATTTAGCCCTCAGACATTGCAAGTTACTATAGTCACTTCACCAGTTGTAATAAACTCAGCTGCAACACATGCCTTCTAACAACCTCTGTACCCTCTGGATCAAGCGGTGAACACACCAACACCTCAGCCATATTGCTTATTGTACAGCAAGAACTCTGCCACCCTTCATGTGCACAGATGTTCTAGTGTCGCATAAAGTTCCTAACCCAAGAAACATGAATTCTCAAAAATAAAAAGTATATTATTATAACTGACTTTGAGAGATCAGTATGTTTATCCTTTTACTCTGCTTCTATCATTAGTCTTTGTTGATGTAATACGCAACTGGTTGAGTCCAGGAGGTCATCACACTAGGTACATGGGAAAATTGTAACCGATGCTCTCAATATTGCATAATAAAGTTAGATAGTTTAATTAATTGCAATATGGACTGTGAGAAACCGGAGGGTATTCCCCCATGCAAGCCCAGAGATTCCTCTAAGTGCAGGTGGCCAGGGGAGGGCCATCGTTTTTGGATCCCTACCCTGGGGGTGGACAAGCGAGGGAGGATCAGCTGGGTAAGGGAGTCTGGGGTGATAAATCTGGGCGACCCTCAGGTGAGACGCGGTATCCTATTGGGATAACAGGGGATAAGGAAGACATCCCTGAATCTTTCATAGGATTTTCAGTATTGAGGCCTATCTCTCTTGAATAAGAAAGGGAAGTCTAATCATGGTGGAATGACGAGGTTGGCGAAATGTGGGAACCAGAGGGAACACAATCTGTTTGACCTTAACACCACTGGTCCTTCCCCAACTCAGGTCAACAGACTTGTTACCAATATCCGTCCAAGCATCCCAAAGTGCCAGCAAGGAAGATGATGCAGAGAAAGGTGAATTGTCCCGGTAATATAAAAAATCAAACCTGGTGTTCCCCTTCTCCCCAATTTCAACCACCATATTACCCTTGACCCTGCAAAAACCCTCATTGGTCCCTCCCCACTTCCAACACATACTGAGATGAAGAAGAGGAGTCGGGGAGTAAGAAAGATTACCTATGGGAAAGGTCCCTATAGTACTGTGAGGAGGAAGATGGCTGAAAAGGCCTACTACATTCCACTAGCAACATGTCAATTTAATGAAGTTGGGCAGTCAGCAACTTCACAACAACTATGCACACCTGACTGTCATTGAACCCAGACCAAGGTATAAAAGGTGGAGTTTTGCCAGAAAAGCTGAGCGATTTGTGGATGCTGAAGGATCCGCGGAAACGGCACCAAGAGGAAGGCCCCGAGGTATCCAGTGGAGAACGGGACGCCTGGATGCTGTCCCGGTGTGCGAGAATGGTTGCAGCGTGGCGAGGGAGCCGTGTCTCCAGGGAGCTGGATTGAGATGTGCTGTACTCTGCTGCTCATATCCAAGCAATTGCTCGTTCACCTGGGAGGTGTCCAGGTCCTATGTGGCAGGTGGTGAGACCCTGACCTTGACGAGTCTTTCCCGACAACGCTGCGCTAACCAGCGGGTTTCTATGGGATGAGAGATCCGGTACACCTATGTGAGGCTGGAGCTCGAGCTTTGGATAAAGAAAGATGTGTGTGAGCGGCACGACAGAAAGAAAAGGAAAAACATTGAAACCTTTAGACAAAAGCAAAGAAGAGGGTGCAAGTGACCCGAAAAAGAAAGCAATAGTGAAAGTTTTAAAGTGCAAGCGACACGGAAGGAAAGTAAGACTGAAAGTTTTGAACGTGCAAGCGGCAAGGTAGAGAAAGAGAAAAGGAAGCGTGCAAGTGGCATGGAGGAAAAGTAACTGTGCATACAGCCCGGAAGGAAAGAGGCAGAATTAAGAGGCAAGAAAACCAGAGTGCAAGTGGCACCGAAAAGACAAAGAAAGTTTCAAGAGGCAAAAGATAATGAAGGAAACACAAGAAAATACAGAGGGCGCCAGGAGCATGGGGAGAAAAAAGAATCTCATGTTTTAAGAGGCACTGCAGCAGCTAAAGCTAAACAGAGAAAATAAGTCAGAAGGAGAGAGGCTGTGTATCAGAGTGGTTGCGCATGGAAGACGCAAAAGGTATGCGTTCTCGAAAGTCTCTGGTACAGACCCACTGTTGGAAAATAGAACTTGTATGTTACTGGTTGTGATCCCAGAGTAAGAATTGGGTCTTTGAAAAGTGAACAATGAGAAGCAGAACGTTTGTGTTTTTGAATTTTTTAGTGAACCTTGAAGCAAAAGGGGCCTATGCTTGGGGAAAGGAATCCCGAGAGGCCTAAAGGAACGGTGCACTCTTTTTGGAACAAGAGGGACCTATGCTTGGGGAAGGGAACCATGAGAAGCCTGCAGGAATTGTGTATTTTAAGAAGGGAACCCAAGTGAACGTAAGAGGGCTTTGTGAACTAACTTGCTTTGACATTACAACATCTTTACCGGGGAGATTTCAAGGGCATGTTTCAGTTGAACTATATTGTGTACTGGCAGCGCCAATCCTGACAAGATGTCCTCCTGATCCAGCCTTGGATATATTTCTTTTGGGACACCGCTTTTCTTTTAGAGCAACCTTTTTAGACCTTCTTTAGAGCAAGCATAGGTTTGACACAGAACACTTCTGTTTTGGGACTTGCCGGCTTCGAATATCCTTAAAAGCATCAGTTAAGGGAAATCCCAAGTTAGGCATTACACCAACCCCAAATACTTTAAATAAAGGTTTTCGAACTGTTATCTCTTGTGTCTGTGTCTCTCTTGATACCATGCCTGTCTCCCTGGACCCTATTTAAGCTAGCATCAGCCTAAACAGAGTTGTCCGATCAAATCACTAAAGCCAGTAACCTGCTTTTGATTGAGATTCACAAAACAATGCTGATCCATTGTACAGAATTTAGGTTTTTCTGGAAATAGAAGCATATATCAGAGGTTATGGTGTTGTAGGTACTTTTTAACTTCAAGGAACAAGTCTGATTCTTTGTACCGGCTGTGTGTAGTCCGGGAAGACCGATAACTGGTTACCTCCCATGTGATAGTGCCTTCTGATCTGGTGGATCTCAGGATCGCCTCCTTTAATCTGATGTTTAACACTTTGGCAGTGATCGCTCTTGGTGGTGCAGTCAGAGGCGTTTTTCTGGCTAGGGCCTTGTTGCCACTTCCTACCACGAGCAACAACAAACAAAAAGAGAAAAGTGTGCGGGAATAAAGACGCATGAAGCTTTTTGTCGAGAAACGTAGTGGTGCCTGGGTCCCCCTTCACCTCCGGCAACTCAAGTATACGTTGCTACCGTGCGATGCTCCATCTTCACCAACACTTCACAGGTCTCTTATTTTCTCTTAGTTGATGCAGATGCAGTGGATGTACGTGATTATTTCATTGATGAAAATTTAGAATCCGAAAATTAGAAATGCCTTCATGAAATAATCCCATACATCCCCCCCGCTGGCTCCCCCCCCCCCACCCTCCAACCTTTAAAACATCCCTCTTGCGCTGCACTTACCTGCTGTTCCTCTCCACGGCTCTTTCCCCTGCGACAGGAGTTCCACCTCCCCATTGAGCACAGAACTTCCACCACAGGGTATGTTTTTATTTTATTTTTATCTTTATTTGTCCCCGGCTTTCCTTTTTACGTAACTGGGGGACCCCCCCACAAGCCCCAAAATGTCGATCAAGGGGAGCAGGTGCTTATTCGACATTTTGGCTTTTTGTTTTACTGTACCGAAATTAGCATTTTCTCCCGTTTGGTTTTTCATTTGAGATTTTCTACAGATACCGATGCAGTAGGTCATTTTCTGGAATGGAATCACTGAAACATCACAGCACTTTCACCAATTTTGTTTTCTAGAGTTGCCTTAGATTCTCTGATGGGCTACAAAATCTCAGGAGTGTGACTGGAGTCAGATGCCTCCACCATCACTTCCATCTCAGGATCCACAGTTGCCATGTTTTATGCACGCCCTTTTGCATTGCAGCGATCATACAAAGGTTGGGAAGCTGGTTGGATGAACTCCCTTGGGGTCACGTCGGGTCATTGTGGGAATAGAGCAAGAGTACTTGCAGCAAAGGGCGATTTACCCTCCCGCTGGAGTTAGCCACATAGTGCATATGCATGCAGTGCTCTGGAACAACCAGGGAGCGGACCTCTTCCCGAAAGGGGGCATGCGGAGTGTGAGTTGTGGGTAGTAGATAGGAAGTTAAGCAAATGGGAAGCACATGGGGTCTCCTACATGATTTGGAATCGGTACATTGGCTCTGTGATATGTGCATCAGCTCATCTACTGGGTCAACAGAATAAAAAAATAAAAAAATAGTCCCTGCCGCAGGGACTCACCAAAGCCAGTTCAACCGCTATGGGTCACCCCAGGCAACGTATCAGGGGCTAACGACCTAAATTAATCTGTTTTAAGTTAAAAGACGTACCCCCAATTCCACTCGGTCAGGCAGCATACATGATCCATTCCACGAGCCGAGCGCCTTTCACTCCTGTAACACCTGGGGATTTATGCAAGACTGCACCTGTCACACTGCACACTGACCCACAATGCCAAAACGTACCAGTGAGCTCTGCAAAACCAGTTGCTTATGCATGTTCACCCGCACTTCTCCCAACTGCTCCATATAACGAGCAGGCCACGGTTCGACATTTGTCCTTCAATTGTGGCTTACCTCCAACAGTCAAGCCTGGTGCGGGCTCCACCTTGAGCTCAGAAGGCTTGCCTAGTTAACCAATCAATTTCCTCCGTCACTGCCCACAAATGCGCTGCACCAATCTGGTCCTCGCTCTAGAGCCCCTCCAGATAAATCTATAAACGGTTCAATGCCCAAAGGACCAAAGCATCCCGTGTCAGTACAGGATTAGTTAATAGCCTAGCAGAGCTCAGGCCTCGCACATCCTACCAGATCAACAGCTGGCCAACCCCATCACCCCCCAAAAAAAGTTCATCTTTATACCCGAGGCAAACATGTTGCTGCTGTCCAGTGCATGTTTCTGTGTCCTGGTGCTTTTCTAAGCATCAGCCCCAACTGGGAAATAGAAGTGGCATTAGTAGTTTCTGGACCAGGAAATCCTGTTGCGCTGCGATCGTTGGGTCAGGATGAAATGTGCGCAGCTGTTTATTCAGGTTCTTTCTATAGTTTTGACCACCTCGGGCCCGTTTCTATTTGTAACCTTGGGCTGAATTAAGACATCCCTTTGGGGTTCATTAAGTATTTTCAGTTGAATGCCTGCGCATTCATGCCTTATTTTGAAAAGGTGCCCATGCGGTCTTGAGATATGAAGACACCATCTAGATTAGGTAAGAGTGTTGTTAATTTGATGCTGCTGTGTTTGGTCTGGCTTACAAAACGCTTCTAAGGGGGGAATCATTTAGTCGTTCAGTTGGGGCCATGAGAGGACAAGACTGTGATAATGGCCAAGATCAGGGTTGCATGTTGTGACTGGACAAAGGGGCAATGATCAATTCACCCTCACAGTGACCATACAGAATGGCCATCCCCTGCTCGACAGGCTACAGAGATACAAAGAGGTTTAGAGTGGTGAAGAGGCCAGAGCAGCCCGCGTGAGCGGTTGCCCCGGGGCTGCGCCTACATGCGGCTGTATTCTCACTTGAAGAGGGCAATAGTGGAAAGATTAGAGCTGAGAAAATCAACTCACTACAAACAGCTTTCCATCGATTCTATACACCTACCTCTACACGTGTTTCGCCACTTGTTGATTCGCGGATCGGTGTGGCGTTTTCAATCAAATCTGGACCATCATATCCAGTTTTTCTCTCCTGAACAAGGTGTATATCTCTAGTTGACATAAATAATTTCCAAAGAACAATTTGCACAATTGATACTTTAAGTAAATCCCCCTGATGAGCTACTTGAAACAAGTGGTGAAACTAGCGTAGAGGTTTATAAAATCAATGGAAATTTCATTCTGAAGAAGAGGCCTATTGAAATGTATAAAGTCTATGGAACTTATAATACCTTTTGACATTAAATGAGGAAGGAAATGATACCCCAGTCTAAGTTTTCTTTAATGAATCAAAAACGAGCAATGCATACACAAATCAAGAATGACCAGAATTATTCAAAATCTATCATGAAGTCTACTATTAAGTCTTCAAAGGTGCTTTTGTCAATCCAACATGTTCATCAAGACTGGTGATGGTGAAAGATTGTTGGATTCTGTGTACGCCATCAGTTAAAGGTTTTCCACTATCTTGCCCCTGAAAGCTATATAGGTGATTGCTTAGCAGTTGAATGGGATGCTGGGTTTCGCATTAAATATGTTGGAGTAGAGGTGTGAAGCGAGACTGGGGGGGGTGGGGAAGTGGGGCGGGAAGGTCACCCGTTGGACAAGGAAATGTTCTTGTTGATTTTAGTGGTCAAAGGTGAACTTTTTCTGAAGAAACGTTTACTTCTTTTCATCTGTATGAAGTCTAGCCGTGATACAGAATTGCAGGCCATGGAGTATACATGATACTTTGTTTACTGGCAAGGAGGGGCAGCAAATCTAGACTAGAAGGCGATGGTGAGGTGTATGCCTTTTGCCTTTTCACCATAGAAAACAGCCAGTAGACCAGCAAATGTTCTTATTGCTGTCTAGTTGTGATATCCCTACTTACCTGTAATATGAAAATGACATCACTACCGGACTGTAAATCTTCTACAGTTGCATTTTGATGTGGCAATGCCGTTGCCTGAGCCAGAACAAAGTAGATATACAGCCGTCACTACCAGGGATGCCCAACTCCAGGCCTGGAAACATGTTAGGTGTTCAGGATATCCCTCATTAATATTCATGAATAAATTCGCACATAATGATTCCAAATGTATGCACATTATTTCCCATAAATATTAATGAGGGATATCCTGAAAACCTGTCTGATTTCTGGCCTTTATGACCTGAAGTTAAACAACCCTTCGACTAGGTAATTTAATCAAAAGCTTGTCTAGCTTTTCAGATGTATTTCTTATGAATTGTTAATGACAATTTACAGCCATAAGTTAATAACTAGTCTTTATGCTAGTATGTTTATTTTGTGCATTGGTGGGAGTTCAGCAAGGCACAGCTGTCAACAATCTGCATGCTAAAACATATCTTAACCAAGAAAGAGGTCTATTACATGCATTTGATTAAACCTGCTTATACTATTGTGTGCAACACATTGCAAATAGTGTTTTAGTGTTTACCAATCTTAAAAGGTTCTACATTTATGCTACACATGAACAAATTGGAGGATATCTTCCATCACCATGATTATGAGGCAACGTATTAAAAGGGATGATGGTGTGACCATGGTTCATAAGGAATAAAATACCCTCTACCATGTGCAAAATATTGCAAATCACCTAGGAGTCCCTTAAACTTATGAAAGGACTCAGCCGCTGGCCTCATTCATCCATTTAGTCATAGAATTCAGTGACTTGCAGCATCCTTGTAGCCTATGGTGAGGAGAACTTTAATCCACATATCACGGGGACATTATATTACAACTGAGCAAGGAGAATAAACAGTCCTCTCCTCCCTCCGGAGCAAAAGTGATATACAATGGTGTACAGCACTTGCAAGTGGGTCATTTTGCGTGGTTTGCATAGACAAACACTCTATTCTTGGTATACAAGACAAAAACCGAACAAACCCTGAATGGTCATCCATAATGGGCAATAGAGCAGTTCCCTGCCACCAACTATGGGC
The DNA here is from genome assembly GCF_040938575.1 of Ambystoma mexicanum. NCBI lineage: Eukaryota > Metazoa > Chordata > Amphibia > Caudata > Ambystomatidae > Ambystoma > Ambystoma mexicanum. The sequence continues at coordinate 538,275,160 of NC_090924.1, read as the reverse complement.
AAGCCATTAGACCGGACCATTGGAATTTAAGCAGCCCCCCTCAGCTCCTCGAAGCAGAAGGAATAACTCACAAGCCAGCCCTTGTTTCAGGAACACATGGTTTCCTTTTTACGTTCAATACTCCAGTCTTCAGCCAATTGGCCATGCAAGGGCTGTGGTGATTTGCTTCCCCAGCCCCTAATGGCCTGCTGGGCACACAAGCTGAGGGACGGGTGCCCGTTTCAGGAGATGGTCCAGAGCATCGATGCAATCAGGAAGCAGGGCTCAGAGAGAGGTGCTGATTGACACTGCACCCTGCTTCCTGCCTGGAGGGGTCATCCCGTGTGAGCTGGCGTAAGTCTTGCTACATAGTTTCCTAAGGTATTCTGAAGCAGGCAAGTAAAAAATAAATGAGTGTGTGTTTTCAGAGGTGGGAGAGAGTTGCTGGCAACCCGGACATATTTTACACACTGGCCACAAGACAAAGTTTCACTGAGCAATGCTGGTATATATTGGTCGAGACAGCATGGAAAGGTCTTCTTGCTCTAGCAATACTGCCAATATATGCACAGCCATGACAAGTGATTGGCACCATTAGTGTGTCCTGAACGTGGCAGTACAGGAATTCTAGTAGTAGGCACAGCCAACACAAGTGTTCTAACAGTGACAATATTGGCATTTTAGGCACATCCAACATGAGTGTGCGCCTAAAGTAGCAACACTGGGACGAATTGACAAACAATGAGTGTGTGTGTTTTACAGTGGCAATACTGGTTTATGTAGGCACAGCTTGCATGAAACTACTGGGAACAGCCAAGATGAGTCTGTGCTTACAGAGGCAATAATGGTACAGCTGCTACTTGTAGCACAGCCACCTCATGTGGGTTCTTAAAGTCATAATTAGGCATAACCAGCATGATTGTGTTCTTAAAGTGCCAATATTAACATCATTAGGCACTGTTAACACAAGTGTTCTCCTAAAATCGCAATATTGGCATTATTCAGCGCAACCCATGCGAGTATTCTTATAGTGGCCATACTGGAAGTATTAGGCACAACAACCAGCATGACACTCTTCTTCCTGTGGCAAAACTGGTATTATTGGGCAAAGACAGCATGCAAATATTATTTTAGTGGAAATAATGGCATTATTTGGCACAACCAATATGAGTGTCTTCTTACACTGGTATAACATTGTCATTATTGGGCACAGCCAACATGAGTGCCTTCTCACAGTGGCAATACGAGTATCTATAGAATTTGTTAATTTTTTACCCTACAGACGAGACTAAATTGTATGACATTTTACCCAATTTTTCACAAAAAGCGTTCTGTAAAATCCTCTGCTAACCTCCCTTGTTTGATTCCCCCGTGTTACACTTCCTTGTGATTTTGAGTGGGAACTATTTATGACCCCGAATAACAAAATTGGCATCATGTGATAATACCGACCAAAACAACCTGCATGTTTGTTTACTGCGCATCTGCAGTAGACGAAACTGCCTAATCTCCATTATATGAGACAAGGGGAAAGGGGGTTGTGAGGGTGTCCCCCGCCCCCATTGTGCGGTATAATAGGTTGATTGGTTGTGAGGGTGGTCAGGGATTGTGTCATTCGGCAATATATAGGTGATCACTGTGCGCATGCAATTTTGCATTCAGAATTTCCGAATGCGGTATTCTCGGTGCGCAGTGATCAGATAGATTTTTTTTATTTTTTTTTTAAATCACCTTTCACCACTGCTAAAACACAAAGTTGTATTTCGGCAAATCCACACCCCTATTTGAGCTGCTATATATAGCCAGTAACTTCCCACCAAATAAAATAGGGAACTTGAGAGCATAGCTACTAATGACCAGTTAATCTTACTACTCGAGGCTTTCACTGATAGGAGAGTGCAAAACTAGAACACATTTTCTTTTCTTTTCTTTGGGTTGTTCGTGATACATGATTGGGTAATACAAGGGCAGTTCGGTTCCATGTACTCCTGATTCTGCCCTGTAATAATACCGTGCTAATGTTACCCAATTAAATGGTAATCGATGTAGTAACCTTGGCAGAATGAAGGACTGGGTCAGCATATCTGGGATTCACAGCTCTGATTGCACACACATCTGAACCCAGAAATTAACTTGTAGAGCTATCCTACCGGTGAGAAATGAAGAAGTAATACAGCGGGCGCTAATTCACTGGCAAGATCAAAACATTCAGAATACATGCCACCCGCGTGACACTTCTCACCAATAGACAAAAGTTTTTTTTTTAGATTTTTGTTGTTTTTAACATCCTATGTTATTTTACAATTTGCTCCTCCTCTATTTTAGGGTTTCATTTTTTAATTTCTTATGAGTGACTGTAAATTAAACTGAGCTATTGATATTCCTGGGTTGAACTGAATGTCATTTTATTTGTCGGGTTTATGGTCTGCATGCTAAATTATAAATGAACTGCGATTATGAAAAACAAACACCACAGCAACAAACTGGTCATCAATACCACACCACAACATTGAAATGCACACATTGATAGTAAATATGGACCGCTAGGCCCATTTACTATAAAGCCAGAGGCCATCTCTAGCACTTCCAAATGGTCCCCACAAGGAATCACCAAACAGCAGAGCTTCAGACATTCTGATCTGAACACACACAGCTCCGGGCATTCTCAAGAAAACGATGTTACAGACAGAAAGACAATCTCAGCCCCATATTCCTGGAGTTTCAATGGGACTTTAGGAAAACTCACCGAACCCTAAACTTTAGAAAATGGCTGAAATGTAAGAGATTTGGCTAAACCTCAGAAAACCGAGCGCCTTTTTTTCCCCATCACAGTAGAATTCTACCCTGACCAGTCGCCGAGCACTTATCCCGAGATTGTTGGGTACCTAGTCCAGGCGGTGTCAACAAGACTCGCTTCTTCCTCAGTGTTCCAGAATGCTGAGATGTGCTGCAACCTGGAGACACAACCGACCTCAGCACCCGCAGGGAGGGCACAGTGAGGGGCGCCCGAAGAGCTGCGCTCTGCACCACGGTTTAACGTGATGCAGAGACAGTGGCAAGCGCTGACACGGGGAGCCGAGCTGCTGCTCTTGACAGCCGTCTGCAGCAGACGATAGACGTCAGAAGGCAAGAGGCAGCTGGACGACGTCCCCTCAAGACCAGGGAGGCCAGGCAGAGGGAGGCAGAACCGGCAGGCCAAGGGAGGATATCAGGGGGCGGTAAACAGGAAGGAGAATAGAGGCGGACGAGGCCTGAGATCTGGTGGAGAGCAAGGCAGACAGGGGAAAAACTGGAAAGGGGTAAGTTAAGAAGTGAGGGTCCAGGCAGAAGTCAGGGAAAGCAACCAGGAATCAGGGAGAGAAGGCACTGGCAGACTGTCGGTATGGAGCGAGTTGAGACACGCCCCTATCCGGCTGCACAGGGTTTAAATCCCCCATCTGTAGATTTCCCATTCCTTTTCCCTCCGAGTGTGGACGAAATAGCAGGAATTTCACAGCCAACAGGTTTAGCGCTGGTTAGCCATACAGATAAGCGGCATAACACAAGTCACGTGTACTCTTTAAAAACTGCCAAAAACTCCAAGGAAAAATACGGATTGTAAATACTCCCAACACAAATAGGTGCAACCAAACCCATAGGACACTTTGCCCTACTACCACCCAGGCAGCACCACGATATGGTCCGATCAGTGGTACAAGCAAAGCAGTGCTGCAGGAATGAGCTGTAATCTGATTACTGATGTGATGGGTAATTAAAAATGAATTACTAGGTGCAAAGATATATAGATTAAAACAAATCTATATAGATCTTTTAGAAGTAAAATATAGGTTTACTCGTATGAAACATAGCCCACTGGGATTGGGAATGACTTTTCCTTTTCTTACTCCTTAAAACATCTTTTTGCTCTGAACTTAAAAAACTAGGGAGTAAAATCCTCCCACTTCAAAATCTTTTCTGGAGCTCTGCTTCTGGCATTCTAATGCCATCCTGAATACTTCGAACAGGCGACTCTATTAAGTGGTCATGCAGCTAGATGGTAAATGGTAGAAACAGGTTCTGATGTGGGACGTTTTACTTTATTTGTTATATGTTGAGAATATGTGCACAACGAAACGAGGTCAACCAGAAAAGGCTTACTTATAAGTGTGTAATATATTATTCTAGCCATCACCCCGCTTTCAAGGGTATACAGAGTGGTCGCACCCCGCCAGCCTGAGCCTACATAAACCTGAGAGCAGCGCGGTCCTCAGTGAGGGCACTGGGCTGTAACCAGACCTGTGCACCCCAAAACAAAGGGTGATGGCTATTCGTACCCAGGGCTCCATCTGGGGTATGAATAGTGTAAATGCATTGGTGTATTTGATGGGAGATGGGCTCATGCATATTGTGTGTGCCCAATCTCCCTTAAAAAAAGATGGCTGCTATCAAAGCTAATAGAAAAGGGACTTCATCCCTTTCGTTGGGGGCGGGCAGCCGGCCAGCAAGGGAGCATGGTAGCTGGAGGAGGAAGCCTCAGGCCATCAGGTAAGTCAGTGTGGCAAAGAATGTGGGATGTCATGAGACCAGAGGCGAGGTGGAGACGCTGGTGGAGGGGGGTGAAATGGTGGCCCCCCAGGGAGGGGGTGCGGGTGTGCAGACAGACACTGGCAGATTCTGCCCCATTCCCAGCCACCCGATTGGTTGAGTGCCCTTCCCTGGGTCTGAATATATTTTTATCTTTGATGCTATACTCAGAAAAGTGTCTCTATAATAGGCAAACATTTTAACATGGTCTGTGACTTACGCCTCCCGCCACCATTATGCTCCCACTGACCCCAAAGCAGCAAGGACATGCCTGATGCTCAGGCAAAGCCTGACCTGGAATTCCAACAAAGTACATTCTGATTCTATGCTTACAACCAAGCATTAAGTTCACCCTGTAGCTCCACAATGGTGTGAAGTGTGTGCAGTGACACTAAGCAGTCAAGGAGAGCAGAGAGTGTGAAACAGCAAGACTCACTTGGAACAAGGAGTCAGAGAAGGACAGGGGCAATAGGTGACGACCAGGAAACAGAGAAGCATAGATGTTCTGGGTAACTGGACTCTAGATAGCAAAGGACGAACTCTCTGAATCCCAAGGGGGTGAATGTGGTAGGGTAGTGCCTTCCAAAGTAACCATCACAGCAAGGATTGAGGTGCACAGTTCAATATCTAGCTAAAATAAAATATTTACTAATTGAATTATACACACTATCCCAATTAGAATGGTACACGCCCCAAGTCTCTAGGACAAGGAGCCCCAAAGTTACAGTGCGTTACGTTTCCAATAAAAAGTCCAACTGAAGTACAGTGGAATGTGGAAAATGATTAGTAGAGAAGGGGGCCCTACAAGAGATGGAACCTGTCGGCCACACATGGCGGATGTAACCATTTTATGTGTGGGGCACGGAGGGGACTTGGCACCTGCTGAAAACTGGGTCCCACAAACCTCGTTACCAAAATCAATAGACACAATGGAATCCTATGGCCCATTATCCCCAGAGTCCAAGTCTAAAGGTTGGACTGGGCAAAAGTGGATGAAGCAGTCGTAGGAAGGTGAGGCATGGTCGGCCTGCTAAAGCAGCATTTACCAGCGAGCAGGGACATCCCTTGCACTTGGAAAATATTCTGTGACAAGAGTCAATGAGAAAATGGTCTCCAAAGATAGGCCACTCCTGTCCCCTGCACACCTTAATGCTGTATACACAGCTATAATCAATCTCCAAAACAAATGAACACAGAATTTGATCAATTTAGAAAGGATGATTTTCAAACGAGATTAATGTAAAATGGTGAAGCTTCTTTTATTGCTGCAAAGTCGAATGCTCCACATTTCGGGGAAAATATGCCCTTCTTCAGGACCACACCTGTAAACAATCATATTAACAAACTTAAACTCACGTTTTATACTCTAAACTCTTCAAAATACATACGTAGTCAAAAGAAAGCGGTCCATCACCATAATCATCAATTTATACTTAGCCAGAACTCTACTATGAAAAACACTGTGGTCCCATTTGGAAAAACAAGTTTGCAGCAGTGACCCACTATCCACCACAACAGTTCCATTACACCCTTTATAGCGGCAGCCAATCATAGGGAAAACCAAAATGCCATAACTAAATATCAAAGAAAATACCAGCGTGCAGACAGTCAATGCCACCCAGAATAAAAAGTATTACTGCAGAATATCCCCAAGACACCAGTAGTTCAGACCACTCATCTATGAATAAACCTAGCAGGCCCACGTGCTAGACATCAGGCCAGTCCCAACATTCAAGAAGTAAAACACTCACAACTTCCTGCAAAAAAAAAAATGGATAGAGGAAAAGTGCTACCACAGTCAGTACAAAGATCAACAACAGGTTAAAAGAAAGACTCATTCAGTTAAAGTAGTCAAACTTATCGTTACATAGGTCAGTAAACATACCTCCAAAATGTGTGAACAAGGGCATAAAATCACACCCAGAAATCAAGACTACAACCACTGTATGCAGCCCGCTTCGACGCGACTATATGCAAGGAAACGCCAAACCCACAGGAATGGAAGCGCCCATGAAAATTCCAACTGCGGAGAAACGAACACAGCCAACCTTTCTAAACAACAATTATAATAATAATTATAATGTAGAAAACAGAATACAAAAAAAAATCTGTATAAGCATCTGCGAATAGAACACTTCAAAGACTCTCAACCCAAAGGTAACGAGTATACCGATGCTGCGCTTACCTTATCGTGTCTCCACTTATATAAACAGTTGCCCGCAATACGAGAAACACTGCCGGCTCCAAACGGGACCCATTTAATATCACCCGGGTATGCCACGTTTATCCCTATCCACTAGACACATTCGTGACTATACCACGATTAAAGCACTACAAGAGATACTGAGTCAGAACCTGTCCGCCACACATGGACAATGTAGCCATTTTATGAGTGGGGCACTGAGAGGTCTTGGCACCTGCAAAAAACTGGGTCTAAATCAATAGACGCAATGGAATCCTATGGCCCATTATCGACAGAGTCCAAGTCCAAAGGTTCGACTGGGCAAAAGTGGATTAAGCAGTCCTAGGAAGGTGAGGCATGGTCGGCCTGCTGAAGCAGGATTTACCAGCGAGTAGGGGCTTCCCTTGCACTTAGAAAATATTCTGTGACAAGAGTCAATGAGAACCAGAGGTTCAGTGGCATGACCCAGAAAAGTAAGCCAAGATCCCAGTGTGAAGTGGCTGGCCAGGGTGGGCTGCCGGTTCTGGAGTTCTGAGCAACCCAAAGGCTGAACGTTCTACAAAGTGTTGCAGTTTCTACGTCCTGAGAACCAAGGTTTATAGAGTTGGTAATTACTCACCGTCTTGGTGCTCTCTCAGTTAGAAAAACAAACTAGCCCAGAGGCTGGTGGGGCAGAGTAGCTGGTTTTGCTAGCAAGTTTCCTGTGGCTCCCAGAAGACCAGTGTTTAAGGCCACTCACTGTGGCCTCGGAATACCATTTCGGTGAAATGCCCAAGTAATCACAAATCTGCAGTGGCTGGTTTGTGGCAGGGTCATTTGGCAACCAGGAGGGCGAGGGTGGCCTTTGTATGTAAAGTTTGATGACAAGGTGCATTTTAGAAGTCAACCACCAGCTTACTTTTCTTTAGATTCAGAGACCCACCGGAGGGTAGCGATTTTATTAGCCACCATCAGTTGGGCTAGTAGGTAATCAATAGGTGCCAAAATAAGTTTGGTCTCTGCCCAGATGTTCTCTAGACCATCCCAACGGTGCAAGTTCTTGATCGTTCCGCCAAGAAGACACATAGGAGCCTAAAGCAAGCTAGGGAACACATAGTTCCAGGCCATGGTTCAAAAAGGACTGGAGGTTCTGGGAAGACTTATTTGGAGAAGGTGCCACAAATGGAGCCAGTTCTAGCTTAGTTCACTTTCAAGGGAAGCTGGTTGCTTCATGCCCAGGTCTCAGCTGGCAGCTCTGGGAGTAGGGAGTTTTCCCCGTCGCAGAAACAGACATGAAAGGGAGTTTTTGTTTACCCTGTCGCAGTAACAGACTTGATGTCCCAAAGCAGAAGATACACAAATCCCAAACACCAGCTAATCCATAAAGACTTCAGCTGCACGCTCTAGCAGAGAAATAGACTCCAGGCCAGAAAAGGAAAGGGAGGGGTCTTGCGCTACCTTCAACTAAAGCTATCCTAAACACTGAAAAGCCTTGGTTAGGGATTGCATGCCATGCAATGGAGAGAAGTGGCAAGATATGTAGCTAAACCCAAACAGACAGAGCAAGGGTGTGGGGGGAAGATAGGTCCTCAAGTGAGAATTCCTCTGACTAGTAGGACAGAGGTTGGCGGCGGGCAATGGATAGTGAGAAAAGCGGAGTCAGATGGACCTCCCTTGAGTCCCTCTTAAGCTGTCGGAGACGCATATCAGACAGCACAGTGACATTGATGAGAGCCTATTGGAGGGCTGCAGTGCCACCTGATCATCGACTATAGCAACATGACGGGATGCGTGGATGCAGTGTTGGACTGCTTACTCTGGAGATTTCCCCGGCGGGCCTCTGCACCATGATCCTCTTGAGTGAGATGAAGTAAAGAATTTGTTGCAAAGCTTCCAATATATGTTCGCGTGGGGCTACTTTCAAAAACATTTCCAGGGCCACTTTAGTCCAGTCCTGCTTGACTGTGTCCATCGGTGGCCAGACACAGTGGTTTGAAGCTGCCATTATAACGGGGCACCCAGAGGGCAGGGGTTGCATGTGTTCCTCAAGCAGATTCCATCATTCAGAGCTAGATCATCTATAGTGAATTATAAATGGACATCTGATGTTCCCCTTGCGCGGAATAGAGACACCTGGAGAAAAGCAATTCAGCGAGACCTGCTCTGCAAGTTAAATATCCGATCCAAGCTGCGTTCCCCCCAAGCGTGTAGGCAGCAGTGCAAGCCTCAGCGCTGTCTGGCCAGAGTTGCATTGCTTTGTTTTTCAGCCAATAAATGCCAAATAGCCGCCTCCTAAAACGGGACTTTCCTTTTTCCACTGTGTTCCTCGGTGAAAAATGTACAGTCTGTGAAGTTTAATAAGCGGTCGTCAAGCGGAAAAAATGTATTTTTCTGAAAGACTACACCACAGAAACCTCCGGAACATGTCTGGGACCCATTCCAGTTGATGCTGAAGTGTGGCTTTATTAAGCAACCAAGACGGTTGTAAATACTTTTCCAAACAGGTCTGTCCAATAATGAGCTGCCCACAGCGGGAAATACCTGCCAATGTGACGGGGCCTTAAACTAGGGGCCAATCCGGGCATTGGGGGAACCTGGGACAACAAAACACACCTGGCTTCAAGGTCACAGCCATTAGTAATACCTTCTACTTCCCCTAATAAGGCTCCTAGCATTGTAAAAAGGTCTCCTCAAATGTGAACATTTTTGTGTTGGTTAGGACCATTAACAAGTCTCAATTTCATTTCAGCTGGATTCTCAAGTATGCAGTGGACCACGCTGACTGGAACATCCCCAGATTTCAGCACGTGGAAGAAAATCCCCAAACCACTCCTTAGTGATTGGAGAAGGGAAGGTATTGGAATTATCTGCTGTAATAAGTGGTATTCTCTTCCCTTTCCACACGGCCACCGAGTGGACCCTCAGTGGCTCTCCCTCCTCCCACAATGCTGACAGAATGCTAACAGTTCAGTTTAGTTCCCCAGCCGCACATGCTCACTGAGCCATGCAAGTGATTGTGTTAGGACCAGTGGAGCCCAGGGGACAGGGATGGTATCTTTTTACTGGGCATCTATCATTCAAAACCCTCTGCATTGTCCACAAGGCTTTCTGGGGCCTGGGTCCAAAATACCTTCAGCTATTCCTCCGCAAATACCTCCCCTCTCGAGCTCTTCACTCCTCTACCTCCAACTCCCTCAGGGTCAGTTGTTTATCAAAGAAACGAGCTGGGGTAGATCTCTTCGGCTGGGGCCTCACACTGGAACAGCGCCCTGCCACTCTAAAACTTGGAGAACCATCTTTCTTCCTGCACTTATCAGACCTACCCTGTCTGCTGCCTTAAATGTAGCACTTTCAAATTGCTGGCTGCACTACCACCGTTTGTTGCCTTTATTATTTATTTATTGTTATTTATCTGTTTCTCCTCTGCTTCACACTTTCCACTTCTCCCCGCTTCCATGCACTTTTCCCCTCCCCCTCACCCTTGCGCATTCTCAATGTCACTGGGCCTAGTAAGATCGCTGTTTTATTCTCCTCTGTTCCCCTCCCTTGCCTTGTCGCGCTCTGAAACACTTGTGTACGAGCGCAATAGAAATAAAATATCAATATAAATATCAATGCCTGCCCCCTGGACTCCCAGCACCAATTGCAAACTGTTTGGCTATTTATCAATTTTTTGTTAAATGTATGCTCTACAATGCAACATTTTAAACTATTACTTAAAAAAAATTCACAGGGGGGGGGAAACCCCCCCCGAATCCCTCCTTATTGGTTTGAGCTCCTTCACTATGCTCGGTCGCTATTGCATTTTTGGCGGAAATAGTTATGCCCCTCCACTTAAAAAAGAATCACCAGCCGCCACTGGTCCTCAGACTGTGTTGGGAACGGGATGGGGGAACCCAGGGACTATGGTGGGAGCACAATGGGTGGGAACCATGGGATAGTGGTGGGAGCAGAGTGGGGAGAGCCCGGGGTGTGTGATGGGGTGGGGAGAGACCAGCGACTGGGAGCCCAGCGACTGTGATGGGAGCAGGTGACGGCACGCAATATATACTGTCCATTTGGCATTTCTGGGGGGTCCCAACCTGCCCATATTTTGCTCAGGGGGGTCCCGGCCAAAAAAGTTTGAAGACCACTGCACTATGTTGTAGCTAAAGACTTAACTGCTGGCTCAGCTTTTACATGGCCCATGCCGCCAATTATCAGCATTAACAAAACAAAAGTGTATTTGTAGGCATGCAGGGATTGTATGAATGAATGTATGGGATTGTATGTATGAATGCATGTATGAATGTATGCGTGCGTGCATGCATGCATGCATGCAAGGGAGTAAGTGGTTGTGTGTTTGTATGCTAGAATGTGTTGGCAAGTGCACACCTATGAATGAATGCAGTGTGAATGGTGTACATGGGTGTGACGGCGCGTGTTAATGAGCGCGCAGTCTACATGTTCTGGGTGCTCGTGTGAATTACAGATCAGCTGTGTGGATGCATGTGTCCGAATTAGTCCATCTCTCTGTATCTGTGTGCATGCACGCTGGGACCTGAGAGGGGCATTGGAGCAAGAACATTGTTTGACAAGAGCGTGGCATTTGTTTACTGCCGTTTTTGGGCAAAGGAGAGCCAACTTGAGTGTTTTTATGTGATGGTGGGGTTGGAGTGGGGGTGGTGGGGAATACTACACTGGGGCTGGCCTGGCTGGGTCCTACTGTGGCGTGTGTAATTACATGCTATTTATATAGTGGTTTCGCCAGAGCGCTGCACATAGAAAATATTTACATAAAATGTTATCACCCAGCCGAGGTTTGGACTTGTTTAATGAGCTTTATTTATTTATTGCATTTATTGACAGCGCCAAAACCCATAAGTATCACGGCGCTGGTGCAACTTGGTGAGCAGGGAAAACAGTACAGTACAGAGTAAGGGATAGGTAACAAGGTGTAAAAACAACATAATAGTACAAGGTCCATAGAGGAGGGTAGAGATCAGGGAGGTAACGTTGAAGTATGAAAGGCTAAGTTGGCCCTGCCAGGATTGGACCTGCAAATCACACTCGGAACACAATAGCATGCGCTCAGTCCGCTGGGCTATCTTACCCGCTAGCCATCAAAATCATGTTTTCTTACTGTGGCATTGCAGTTTATTACTGATGTTAAGTCCAAAGGCAACATAGTATTCTTACATCGGGGTGGTGGCATTCGTGCAGCATGCAAGGCTATGTTTATTTACTGTGGCATGACATTTTCAACTGCCGTTACGGAGCAGATACAACATTCCTATATGGGCCATGGGGGATTTGTGTAGCCAGCTAGGATATATTTTCTTACTGTGGCACGGCTTTGTTTCTCTGGCATTAAGGCAAAGCCAACAGGAGTCTGTTCTTACATGGGGATACTGGCATGCATTGGGAGAGCTAGCATAAACATGCTTTGTTATAGTATCGTTACTAGCATTATGCACACAGCAAACATGAGTATTTTCCTATGTGGGAAATAGTGGCATATATAGGTGCATCCGAATGGACATGTGACAGCACTATTGATATGGACATGATTTTTACACTTGCACAGTGCTGGCATTTAGTGGGCAAAGGCGTTATGAAAATGTGTTTGCAAATGCTGCTGTGCATTGTTGGTGGCTTGGCATCTAATGGACTTTTTATTTCTTACCCTGCAAAACCGATTGTAAACTGTGGCTTTTTACCTAATTTATCACAGAAAGTGTACTGTAAAATGCACTATTTTAACCTATTGTTTAAAAACCTTTCTCAAGGTGACAACCCCCCCCTTGATTGGTTTGCCCTCCCTCACTACTCTCTGCCCTCCAACCCCCACCCCCAAAATGTTGAGGCTGGCTCCGCCCCTGCATGCAGACCCTAGCGTCCGTGGTGGCTATGCTGCAGGTTCTTGAAGGTGCTCAGGTTGCATTTACAATTGCAATGCAAACGCATTTCTTTTTATGACAGTCAGAGCCTCAGCACGGGTTTGTGGGCACACATTTATAATCACTCTCACCCCTGATAGCCCGCGCTTCTCTTACTTCTCAGGTGATGCCCAGTCTTCTCATAATTCCCCTTCCCCACTATTTAATTCCACTTACATGTGCACTCCCAGGTGCACCGTTCATTTTTGCTGTGTTAGAATTCCTGTCTCTTTCAATAGTTTGCCCCTCTATCATTTTCAGTGCACTCACCAGTGCGTGTGGATTGTTATTCTGTGCAACTCCCATATGCACACTTAGGAGACATTTGTTACAATACATTTATAATCTGTATCCTGTATCACCTACATTCACTACTGTGTTTATTCCTGGCCCTTCTATAATTCATATTGCTTTTAGTATCCTTTCACCTATTTTCAGTGTACAATTTCTCAGCACGTTTATTGCCGGACCTACATATCTCAATATTGTCTGATATTCGCTGTTCTTCCAATGTAGTTTAATTTGACCTCCCAATCTTAATTTCTCACAATATTCTATTTGCTAAACGTGCATGCTCGCTGTTTTCGCACACAGTTTTTCCCATCTTGTTTTCAGTCTCTCACTTTCTCAACACTGTCCCTTTCACTCCTCTGGGTCCACAAGTCTTTTATCGCGTTTCCTATTACAATGCATCAATGTCCTGCAGCACCTGCCAACGGGCTGCTTGCCCCACCTCTGCCATATGGGTGAACAAAGGCTTGTATGGTTCCTCCCCGTGTAGTACCGACCCCTGTGCAAACTCCTCCTGTAATCCAGGAGTCAGTACCCTGTGATAGTTGCAGCTGGAGTACCTGTCCTCGTGATATCTGCCCAGGGAATAATTGTGCTCAATATATTTCACCTGAGAACATCTGCTGCTGTGCTATCTGCCCCCCGAAATCATTGCTGTGATACTGTCAAGGGAGTCTTTGCCCTTGTCCACCCAGAGAGGTAGTTACCAGCCCCTTTAATCTGACCCCAGGCAACTCTTGTCCCTTCATGGCACCAGGGAATATATCCACCCCCCTCCGCTGTTCGGCCTCTCGCAAAACCGGCCACTGGCTCTGTCCAATCACATCAGGATCATCTGCCCCCATGCCAATTGCCCAGGGCCTTCCTATCCCAATCATATGCATGGTGGAATGTTTCCAAAACCGCCTTTAGCCTCGAATAAAAAATCCTTGGCAAAATCACTGGATACCCATTGGGAATTTTGGTAGTGGGTTCTGCGTTCACTTTTAGAAAGGATGGGCTAAAGGAATGTGATAGCAGCAGACAGATTAGTGAAAATCAACAAACACTTCCGGCCAGTGGTCAAAGTGTACGAAAAGAAGTAGTGGAACTATGTGCCCTGCTGGCCTACCCCAGCACCCCACAAATCCCATCACCACGCCCCCTCCTGCACACAATACAAACCCCCAAACACATACACCTGCTGTTTAAGGGAACTTCTTCCTGCACTTTTATTTTAAAAAGAAACCATTCCGGAACGGTTTCTTTTTAAAATAAAAGTATAGGAACAGTAAAACTTCATTCTAAAAAGTAGAGGAACACCACTCCCACTCACTTCGACCACTGCTTCCGGCAAACATTTTCCAGTAGAATTTTCCTGGAACTAGAGGTCGTAATATGAGACTGGTCCTTGTGGGTTGTGGGGGCCCAGCAGTGAAAGCTTTTTTTTATATGTTTTTTAATGGCAGCCCCCGAGCATATCTGTTGATAGTACAAAAGTAGTGGGGCAGAGGGGCAAAGCTGGAGACAACGAAGCATAGAACAGAGCATAGAACAGGCAGGAAATGAGCCAACTGAAAGGGACTTACAGCCCACATCTGCTGCGAAGTTCTAAGCTTCCATGTTTTGTCTTTACCACAAAGAGGCAGCCAGTGACGCACGTAGCTTCACAATGGCGAGCGAAAGACAAACAGCCAGTAGCGCGCGCATGCGCACAAATGCCAGGCCACCGCGATAAGTGCGCCCCAGCCAGGGCTGGAAACAGAGGGCAGGCGGGCAGAAAACAGACACTGTTCGGGGAGTAAATGGCAGCTCTGGCATCTCATTTACTCCCCAAACTCTCATTCCGGTTATAGCCAACCGGAAACCACCGCTTTCCACTGTAGCCTTACAAAGTTAGGCTTTTGCTGTTTGGAACGTGGCAGCTCGGCTAGCTTTTCTCTATTACTCCATTATTATAACGTAATGTAAACAACAAAAGAAAAAAGACAGAAAAACGATAAAGGCAGATATGCGATTCAGTTATGCCGACAGAGGAATATAAAAAACAGTTTTGCTTACGGCTGATATGAAAGGACCTTGCACATCAGTTATCCAGGAGAAGTGTAAAATAACCAAGATACGATGTGCAAATCTTGGTGAAAACGCAATTTAAATGCATTCTGTGCAGTGACTGACCTCGGCTTATCTAGATGTCTCCGCTGCACAAGCGATCAACATGTCAGTATTGCTATACGTGAGCAATAGGCGTGTTTAGGTTTTGGCTCACAGGTGCTAAAGCATTTCCTGGCAGAGCCAAAATTAACAGTGTGGACAGTGGTTGAAATGGAATTTTTTTTTAATGGTGATGCCACAAGGGCCGGAGTGGGGGCAGAGTCCAGGGGAGCGCAGTGGCAGCTGAACTCCGCTCAAAGGAAATGTTCAAAATAATAGTTAAAAAATGGGGCAATTTCTTTCATGCTGCGTCTTTTCCCCCCAACTTCAAACTGAACACCAATACCACTTTAAATCACTTGCATGGCAGTGGGGCACCCAAAAATGTGTTATCATTGCCACCTTAAAATCGCTTTGGGGTCCCGTCATCTGATGAGGTGCAGTCTCCAGGATTGCGAGAACTCTTGCCACTTGACATCCTGGGCAAATATTCACGACTCGCTTGCACCCATCATCTCCCCTCCTCACTCCCCGTTTTGGCTTTCAACAATGTTCTGCTTTATAAAAGATAGCTTGAAAAGTACACAAACCACAGTAAGGTACGCACACAAATATTGTGTACTTTTCAAGTCATCTTTCATAAACATAGAACTATGTTAGGCAAAACGTGTACAATTGTGACACCCCATACCCCTCTTGAGAGACTACAAATACCAGAATCTATTTCAAGGAAAATGCACTATCACCGAGCCCCCAACTTTGCGTGAGTTAACCTGGTCCATAGGCGAAGCTGGGGGCTAAACGCAAATCTGGGGGCTCGTAGTCCGATCTGTGTGCGCTCTCGCACAGAGCAGATTAGATCACTGAGCCTGAGGCGTCTTTGCCCGTCGGCGAAGCTGGGGGGGGGGGGGGGGGGGTTGGTGATCTGATCTGCTCTGTGAGTTGAAAAGCAGATTAGATCACCGAGCCCGAAGGTTCGCAGAGGCTAGACATCTGATGCTGCATCTCGGACCCAGCGAGAGCCGGCCCATTGGACCTCGCGGAGCGTGGAGAGAAGAAAACAACATTGCCGGATAAAAACAGTGCTTTGGTTATGCCCTCTTCCCCCATGGCCAGCCCGAGGCATGGACAATCTGTGCGGCTGACCATGGCCCTGCTGTCAGATGGGCTCCGCAAGCACCAGCCACCTTCCCCCCCCATCATATAAAAGAAAGCTGTTTTCAAAAGGCAATGTGCTGACCCCAGGTACGAGGCACCCTTTTTGTTGTCCTAGTGAGGCAACATGTTACCCACTTAAGCTCCTACTGCAACGCTCCAGGGACAAACAACGCCCCCAGACGCTGCAGCCCTGTAACTACTGCTCATCACTTTCTTTCCTCAAGAAGAGCATTCAAAGTAGGTGCGATTTACAAACGATGGTCCATTTAACAGACCATTGTTTTGGAAAAGACGTTCTTAACGTTTCTGTGTTAAGGACTGCAAAGGGGTATTTTTATTTTTAAAACTCAAGCAAAGCACCAGTTAGTTACGAACAAAACTATTTAAAATGATATACCATATTTTCACATTTAACAAGCCAAAAATCATTTATTTATTAATTTAATTTTTTTTTTTTTTTTTTTTTAGTTATAATGTAACATTTTCCTCACACTATATACGAAGTATGCTTTTATAAAACATTGAAACACAAACCTGTAAACTTTTCACACATTACCTTTTGCTATAAGTCTCTAAGTCTAAGTCTTGAAAGTACATTTTCAAAATCCACAGACTTTCTTCATTCTGCGGAATTGCATTATGGTATTTGTAGTCTTCCATTGAGGGTGGGGTTAATAATGGCGCACATGTATGCCTAGCATGTTTCTATACAGATGGATACATCTGTGCAAGTACGTTTCAAGTTATCTTTATAAACTTGAGTATTGTTGAAAGCTAGATGTGGGCGTGAGAGAAGAAATGTTGAGGGGACAGTTGAGTCATGTATATTTGCTCAAGATGTCACGAGAGAGGTTACAGTCCTGGAAACTGGAGGGGTTATATTCCATGGTTTGGCCCTGTGATGATTTTCTGGGCACCATTTTGAGGATACTTGTTGGTGGACTGCGCCCATCCACTTTTTTCAGAGGCCAGATGCAACCCCTGTTGGGTGTTTTTGAGGCCAGCATAAAAATAAAAAAATAAAACGTTGTTTGCTCAAGTGTTCGGCTACTAGGATTTCACGCCAGGTTGTCATGTTTCCAGTGCAGACGCTTACCCACAAGAACACAAACTGTCATGAAAGCAACCGTCTCCAGTTAGTATTTTGTTTCCTTGGAATATTTCATTATAAATTGTTGGGTTTAAAAGGCAATTTTTCTTGTGCACTTTCTTCTACAGGGAAAGGTCAACTGAACTAAATTTGAATAATTCAATTTAAGATATGTTCACTTACTGCGCATTTACTAATGGGTAGCAGCTTTTGACTTTTGCTACATTGGCAGAGATGCCCACACTGAGGGACACGAGGAAGCGGTCCCCAGGTCGAAACAAGACATCTTACAGCAGGAACAGGAAAACAATCTATGTGATTTACACTAAGGTCTAAACATATAACATCTCAGCAACAATCGCCTAACTTGCCAAGCTGCCTTTCCAGCATTCTGCTATAGAATACGTGCTACACCCGCACCCACAAAACAGATTTGCCCCCGCCCCACCACCAAAATCGAGGGTCAGGGCGCCCATTAATGAGGATCCATTCCCATTTTGAAGTGAGCAGCACTTGCTTATTTTGCAAGATTCATGCTAACACGTCGCCAAGCCTGAACTCAGCAGGCGAGGAGACATAAACCCTGCCATACCCAAGGATTTAAATGTGCATAGCAAGGAGAACGGGTGCAACTACGCCCTCTGCCCTCATATACTCAGCGCCTATACTTATATTATTGCGCACCCCCTACTTTAAAGAAAAAAACTTTTAAAAAATGATTTTAGCCACATGTATTTTGTTAACATTTGAGGACCTCAAAAAATGCTTACTTCCCTGCCTCAAGAACCCCCCAGGTAAGTCGGCTCCATCGCACTATAAGGTAATCCTGCAGTATGAGCAACCTGCTCTGTCTGCACCAGGGCCAATCCCAGCCCTGACATGACATACTTGGAACCTGCTTGGAGTTTATTTATTTCCACAGCCAAAATAATCCCGATCTATAGCTTCCGAAATAAACACATCTTGCAAGTTTGGACAATATGACCAAATATATACAAAATGAAAATAAAAACAATTGGGAAACACAAAAGTTATCTTCAGTTAGCAAAACACACTCACCATGTTTTTACAATGCCTTCCACAGATGGTGTTTTCAAACAACATTTTCTAAAATACCTTTTACAAACAATATTTCAAGCAATTACATCTGGGAAGAGATGTGCTAAAGTTCCTGAATTGCAGCCTGGTCGCAATTCCCAGCTTCTCCACTTCACCAAAAAGTGTGCTCCTGGGAAAATCCTTATAACTATTGTTATTGTGCTTGTACCGCGCCAAAGCCCATGGGCATCCAGGTGCCAAGAGACAGATACAGTGATGTAAGCTAACTGCAGGGGTTCATACTAATTGAAAAGGTACGTTTTCAATTGTTTCCGGAAGGCAAAAAGGTATTTTGTCTTACGCAGAGGTGCAGGCAAGGCATTCCATGCCTTAGCTCCTTGGGTATGAAAAGCCCTTCCAAAGCCCCGAGATCGTTTCACCGGTGTTGTACCAGTAAGGAGTCTTCTGCAGACCTTAGGTTTCTTTTAGGCTGGTAAATGCTAACAACGTCATTTAAATAGACGGGTGCATTGCCAAAGATGCATTTATGGCAGGTAGCAGCTTAAACTGAATTCTGGCTTCCACGGGAAGCCAGTGCAATTTTTTTCTAGCTCTGGTTGTAGGTTCTGAACACTGCATCTGAAAGATGATGCGGATGGCTTTATTCTGTATTTTTTGTAGCTCTTGGATATCGGCTTTACCTGCACCACCTAAGAGTGCATTACAGTAACCCACTCGTGGCAGAATGACGGCTCTCACGAGTTTAGTACGATTTTTCGACCGAGACCAATGGTGCAACCTGCCTAAGCACTTTGAGATGACAATTAGTGCTAATAGTGATGGCTGCAACATGGGCTTCACAGTCTAAGCTGTTTTCCATGAATGTGCCCAAGGTTTTTACTTTCTGCACAACGTTAATATGGCTGCCATCTATCCTGAAGCCAGTATACTCCTGGTCCAGCTTAATTTGTGCCCGACGTGGGCCAAATAGCAAGAGCTCAGTCTTTGTGGCATTCAGGCAGAGCCAATTAGTGGACATCCACTGTTTAATCAGTTGGTACACCATATCTACCGTGTGTTGGTCCGCATCATGATCGCCGGTGATAGAGAACCAGCTGAAAATCATCTGCGTAATTACAGAAAAAGGTCTGAGAAAGCTCTAATTTGTTGCAGAGGGGGAAAATGTAAATGTTAAATAACAGTGGGGAAAGAAATGCCCCCTGGAGTACTCCACACGTTATAATTTGTGACCGGCGACCCGCCAAAAATGATCTCAACCAGGCTATGGCATTGACGGAGAAGCCCCCAACATTCTGCATTCTTTCAAGTAGAATTTTGTGATCTAGCAAGTCGAAAGCTGGCGATAAGTCCAACAACATCTGCAGCCCCGACTTGCTATCTTCTAGTTTGGAGAGCATAAATGTCTGCAGGTCCAGAAGGGCACTCTCAGTGCCATGGTGACTTCAGAACCCCAACTGCTTGGCATGTAGAATGCCAGCCATCTGTACATGGGCCTGTAGCTGGATAGTGCCTTATCTGCCAAAATTAAAAGTCTATTTAAGTTGCTTTCTCTCCTACCTTACTCGGGGCAACGTGTTTATTTAACTTCCCATGATACGTTGCGTATTGAAGACTCATTCTAGAATATCTTTTTGTGTAATAACACTGTCATTATTTATGCAAACAAAGAGGGGCCCCACACACCTTTTGCCGACCAGGGCCACGCAAATCCTAGGGCCGGCCCTGCCTTCCCCCTTCTCCACACTCCTGCTCAGCTGATTTGTTATTAACCCTTACATGTCACTTCCAGAGTAGTGCTGTGCTTTTTATATTGACTGTCAGAGGTGTCAATCTCCTTGTAAAGAGCCAGCGCTGTTTTAATTTCAGTTATATTTTCAATGGGAATAGCATACTTTGTTAGGTGAGATCCAACGGCAGCCTTCCCCTTCTGCAGCCTGCGAGACTAGTGCACTTTGAACTTGTTCAGCGTGTGTGCGTTTCACTTTTTCAAAGAAGCATGGACTTTGACCAGCTGGTTCAGTAAAGAAAATCATTGTCACTTAAGGTCATGTCAGTGTATTGTTTATGTTTGCTTTAAAGACACACACAAACATACAAACGTGCACTACAGCCTGACGAAATGTACTTGTAAGGGAAATAACACGTGTCGGAAGGACAATGTCACACACCAGGATCACTTCTTAAAGGGGCGGCGGAGTAGGGTCACACTGAGCCACCTCTGGCGCCCATGATCCTGAGAAGCTGGTAGGACAGGAGCACTGAGGAGAACATGCCGAGAGCATCTCTAAAAGGCTGTCGTGGCGGGGCGCAGTAAGTCCCCTATCATGCTCACTTCTAAGATCAGAGTCACGTTGTGGAGGAGTCATGCACTCCTCAGGTAACCTACATGGACTATGGTTAATCATCCGACCCGCTGCCAGAAGTCACTTATAGGAAAATGCTTTAGTTTCGTTATTTATTAATTAGATATTAGCTTGATTTGCAATGAATGGAAAAGGGGGAGGAATTTAGAAATGACACACCTTTCCAGTTTTAGAACGTTGCGGCAAAGTCAGAGCTGGAGACTAAGTAGAGCATATGAAGTTGCAACAGGCAAGGACATGAATAGTTTAGAAGGTCCTGGCCCGGGCCTGAAATAATATCCATTGAGCAAGGAATGCATGGCTCCTTAAAGAAGTAGGAGCAGTAACCTATCCGGCGAGTCGGGGACTAGGTGGGAAGTATGGTGCAGCCGCAGACCTGGCAAAGGGGAGACAAGATGGGTCTGTTACTCCTTACTTTATATGAATATCTAGCCAACAGAGGAGTCTCGTATATTCATGGTGTAAAAGCAAAGACGGAGCTGTAGACAGTAGATGGAGGGATGGTGTTGCCAGCAAGGAACCCAGCCTATCAGGATTAAACGATAGTTGTTTGCCACTGGCCAGTGTACATAGATTAAAACAGCGTGTAGACGGGTGATAAGAGGGTGTCAGTGAGTTCGAGATCACTCACTGGACTGAGTACCTGCAGCAACAAGAATGCGTGTCTGGTGCAGAGATTGGTATAACCTGCAGCCGCGGGTTCAAGTATGATTGCAATGGGTGCTGGACCCACTGAGCAACCATCGATGTTAGCAGCTTGCTCGCATGGCTTCGGAATGCAGTTGTCCAACGTGTGACTGGGTTCCCCATCCCTAGCTCACACCTAGATGGGCAACATGTGTGACTGGGTTCCCCATCCCTAGCTCACACCTAGATGGGCAACATGTGTGACTGGGTTTCCCATCCCTAGCTCACACCTAGATGGGCAACATGTGTGACTGGGTTCCCCATCCCTAGCTCACACCTAGATGGGCAGCATGTGTCTGACTGGGTTCCCCATCCCTAGCTCACACCTAGATGGGCAACATGTGTCTGACTGGGTTTCCCATCCCTAGCTCACACCTAGATGGGCAACATGTGTGACTGGGTTCCCCATCCCTAGCTCACACCTAGATGGGCAACATGTGTGACTGGGTTTCCCATCCCTAGCTCACACCTAGATGGGCAACATGTGTCTGACTGGGTTCCCCATCCCTAGCTCACACCTAGATGGGCAACATGTGTCTGACTGGGTTCCCCATCCCTAGCTCACACCTAGATGGGCAACATGTGTCTGACTGGGTTTCCCATCCCTAGCTCACACCTAGATGGGAAACATGTGTGACTGGGTTTCCCATCCCTAGCTCACACATAGATGGGCAGCATGTGTCTGACAGGGTTCCCCATCCCTAGCTCACACCTAGATGGGCAAGAGACTCAGTTGAGAGGGACGCAAAACAGGACCATCAGCTTGAAATAGGTTTGCACCTAGCGCAGCTGGCACTACCCCATACCTTCTTGCCTTCCCGAGGGCAGCCCAACAGGGTTTGCTTTTCTCCCTTGCCCGCATATAGTTTACACCGTCCCATTTAAGACTTTTAGACTGCAAAGCATGTGGTTCACTTCTGAGGTGCAGGCTAGTTTGTGAACCACAAATCAGAAACGTAGACACAAACAATCAGGTATTCCAAAAGTGACTCTTTAAATTGTCCTTTCCCGCCGGGAGAGTCAATCTATCTGTGCTTGAAGAAGGGATCTGAAGATTATGAAAGCTGGTCTTTTTTTGATCAACACAGAAATTGAAAGAGAGAGAGAGGCAGGGGAAAGAAGAGACGGAGAGGAACAAGTAGAGGTAGATGGAGAAGGAAAGAGACAACACCTCCATCTTAAGATGAGTTTAAAACATGAATACAAAAACCCATCTGAAATGTGGGAGTAGAATAGGCCATTTCAGCTAGCAAGTCCCACATGCCACAGTGCCAATCGCAAGGATGCCAGTCTATACTTCTGATCTGGTGACCCCTCATGAAGGTGAAACGTGCATAGGATTGTCTGCATCCTTGGGAGCCGTCTGTCCAGCGTTAATAAAGCAAAGGATACAATAGTGTTGATCTTTCAGACAAAGACAGTTTTCTGGGGTAATAATGCAAGCTTTTAAGCTAAGCTGCATACCTACAATGCATTGCTCAATAGCGCTTAACAGGAGGTGAACTTCCAGGGATGCCCCTGACTCCAAGTGACTTCCAGGCAACAAAAAGCAAAACGCAAAAGCAAACCACTTCCATGCAAGCACAGTGGTAGGGTAGGTTTAAGACAATTCCTAAACTACCATTACCCTAGTTGAAAGTTAGTGTTGTCCCTGGGGCAGGCGGGTTCTTATTTTGGTTCCATGTCATTTCAGCGTGGGATGAAACAACGATGGATTTTTCTCTGTTGATATTTCAACGCGAACTCATTTTTTATAATTTTTTTATTTTTGGGGGTTCCCCCCCATCCCCTTTAATTATCCCCGAACACCCACACCACATCTATATATTTTTTAACCCCCCTACAAAATTCGATGAGTTTTCACGTTGAATTGACAGCAGTGAAAAACCTAGCGTCCTTTGTTTGATCCCACGATGAAAGGACGGTGTACCCTTATTTTAGAGTGCTAAAATTGCAAGATATACAGAAGCAACGACAGGAAGTATTTTTAATTTGGGCCAGGTAGGCAAGCATCTGCCATGATTTTGCCTTAAAGTTTGGGCATAGCATATTGTTGCCCAGCCTCAGTAGATATCCAATGTTCCCTCAGGGCTGCCCTGATCTGGCTGAATTTCCCCCCTCAATGCAGAATGCTTATTCTCAAAGCAATTCCAACCAATTAGAGCGCAAAATTGTCCATTTGTTTGCCAAAATTGTGTCGATACTTGAGACATCTTTCCAGTAGGTAGCGTCGGACTAGATCTCGGGTAATATGAAGGGTCACATGATTATGCAAAGTCTTCACTGCTCTGTGCCGCTGTCACATTATGGGTATGTGCGCCCCAGCAGGGATCGGGCAAACTCTTTGAAAGCAAAGTGGAACATTTGGCAGAAGATGCACCAAATACAGGAAGCGATTGGCAATCATCATTCAACTGTCTATATTCTTGCAGCAATTAAAGATGCAGGGGGCAGGATTGGCACTCCTCAATGAGGCCTTTAATTTTCAGAGAGAGCCTTCCCTGGAGGACGCCTGCATGTCATTGGTGTGACAGGCATTCGGCGGAATGTCTACACCAATCAGTCGATCTCTGGAGGAAAATTGACTTTGGTTGGGCACATCTACAATTTTTTTTTTCTATTTCTATAGCCCAGCCCCGTGGAATAATTGCTCAGTGGGAACGATTAAAGTCGAAACCTAACAGCTACGCATACAACACCACTTTCCACAGGCACACAGGGCACAATTTCCTACCCGCCAAGAGTGAATTATCACTCGCTAGTAGCAGTGCACATTTTGAAAGCTGATCTTAAGAGTTGGGAGAAATGCGTTCTTCTATGCCCAGGTGGAGATAAGGATGTACTCAGTGTGCCCCCTGGATTTCCACAGAGAATCCGATTGGATAGATTATTCATTATTTTGGGCAGTCGGGGAGATGGGTGGCATCCCTCCAGAAATGTTGGGCTATGGCAAGTGGCATTTGCAGAGCACACACCTCC
Source organism: Ambystoma mexicanum (assembly GCF_040938575.1). Classification (NCBI taxonomy): domain Eukaryota; kingdom Metazoa; phylum Chordata; class Amphibia; order Caudata; family Ambystomatidae; genus Ambystoma; species Ambystoma mexicanum. Next base: position 538,250,779 of record NC_090924.1, on the reverse strand, counting down.
CACCATGGTGAGGGCCTCGTCGCACTATTGGTCTGTGCAAAGGGTTGTAGGCAGGAGGACAGGGGAGTGCCTACGACGTAATGGGATGGAGGGTCTCCTGCTCATATCGGAAGCAGTATTTGGAGTTCATGCAAACTAATTCATTCCAGAGGTCACTGCAACCATTTTTCATCTCAGTTCTGGAGGCAGAAAACCTAGAAGACCATGAAAGGAACTGGGGAAATGAAAAACAGAGAACATGTCAGTGTTGCTGAATGCAGAGTTTAAGGTTTGCATTCATCGCTTAAGCAAACATACACAGCGAATCCAATTAGAGCACATATTTATTTTCTGTTCCTTTAGAAGCTATTCATGTGGGCCTGCCCGTAGTACGCCTTCTGAATGGCACTCACTGTAATGGCTGGTAAGGTCTTCAAGGCTAAAAGGATCACGCACAGAGGCGCAGCTGGACCCAAGTGCTTGCACCACATGAACTCCAGGGAGGGTGGGAACCAGTGATAGAAGAGTAAACTGAAAGAGCTTGCATCCTCTCAAAAGGTAACGCAGCTCGTTCGAAATGTCATCTAAATGCTCCCAATAGTGACCGAGGAAGAAACTCAGGGCAGCGAGAAGAAGGGATTACCTTTGCCTTCCAGACAAGGCACTCTCAACACCAGCCACTGGCGAGTGGGAACAATAAGGAAGAAGGTTCATTCGTGCATGTGGAGGAATTCATACCAGAGGGCGAGTGACTTTTATGCCTGGCTAGTAGTTTGCAACAGGACATGTGTTGCCCTGTACTCACGATCACAGACTTTGGTCAAGGGGGGGGGGGGAGACAGGGCTTCAACGCAGGTCTTCTTGGGCCATGCCGTCAGCATGAAAACTATACCACAACACTCGCACAGGTTTTTGTTTACAGAGTTTTCGATGCAGGTTGTGGAGTGGTAGCTTGCCCAACACAGATTTCTTTCTAATGTAATTGAAAACATTGGTGTAAAGGACAGGGGCTAGGCCTAGAGTCCGTCAAACATACTTAGGACACACAATAAGGAAAAGGAAAGACACACTGCCATTCGCACTTTAGCACACCTAAACAGCGGGATGGCACTGTCTCCATGGTTTGTAAAGTGTGCGTGGCAAGGAGCATAAAGCTCATGGCCTTAAATGTATTCATTTAGCTGGTGCGTGCAATGACCCCCGGACTTCATTCAGGGAACAAATAAACATACACATTATTATGTAGGGAATATACTCCACACTCTCCTTCTCTCCTCACATCTCCGATGTCTCTAAGAAGTCACACTACCAGCTGCACCTCCTCAGTGGTATTCTTCCTTTTCTCTCCTTCCCCCAGAAGTTCACTGTCTCCAGCGCTCTGGTTCTATCTAGGCTGGACTATTGCAACAGCCTTTCTAAATCTGCCTGATTCTACTCTCCGCCCTCTGCAACTCACCCAGAACAGGACTACAAGACGTGTCCTTGGCCTCCAGCCCTGAAATCTCTGCACTGGCTCCCGGTGGCTGTGAGGATTAAGTTCAAAACCCTCTGCATTGTCCACAAGCCCTTCTGGGGCCTGAGGCCTCAATATATTCAACTCCCTCTTCCAAAATATCTTCCTTCTCGAGCTCTTCGCTCATCTGCCTCCAACTCCCTCTTGGTCAGTCGCTTCTCCAAGCAACGAGTTGGTGGTAGATCTCTTTCCTCGTCTGGGGCCTCTCTTTGGAACTGTCTCCCTGCCTCCCTGAAACTTGGAGGAGAACCATCTCCGGTTCCGGAAGCACCTGAAAACCTTCTGCTTTGCTTCTGCCTTCTCACCTCCTCTCCCCTGCTGAACTCCTGGCTGAAACTGCATTGGCTACCTGGCCACCCTCTGATCTCGGGCCCAGATCCCCTCCCCCGCCAGTTGCACACCTGCACTGCCTCCCTGGCAACCGCCGCCCTTGTAGGCTGTTTTCTGTATCCTTACACTCCCACCTTGAAACACTTGTGTATAGGCGTGTTATAAATGCCATAATATATATATATATATATATATACCTATGCAGCTTCACTGATGTTCTGGGTCGGACTGGGGCATACAATTGTCTCTGGCACCAACAAAAAAGTGGCCCACACTTGCAAATGGCAATTAATTCCTTTTGTGAGACTGTTTGAGTAGTCCCCAAGAGGGAGGTTTTTGATACAATTTGATGCAAATTGTGCATTTCAAAGAATAATGTATTCAGAAACATTGGTCAAAACTACTAGCCGCACGGTGAAGTCAATCAAATTGGCCCTAATGGGCCAAGAAAGCAGCACACATGGACCCAAAAAAATGGCCCACACTAGCAATCTGTGTTTTTGGTTCGGGCATCGCCCTATTGTCCTATAGGCCAGTCCGAGCCTGGTGCTCATAAGCCATCTGTTTGCACTTTACTCATGGCTACCACAGTGTCAAACATTTTCTTAGATGGCGGTAGGAGAATCCTTCGCCCAGCAACCAGGAAAGATTGTGCTTTATTCAAGTAAGATGAAAGCTTTGCAGTCTATGCCTAGCTAGACATATCCATAAATGTTATACTGTGCCATTTTACCACCATAGTAGCCACAGAGCCCCTAGGCTTGTCCAACAAGAGGCATAGTGTGCCCCCAAGAGGGCTTTTCCGACTGCACCGTGGGAAGAAGTGGAAAAGAGCAATGTGGCACAGCAAAGATAAAAACGGGTACCAAAAAAAGGACGAACAGGGTAAGACAAACTATTAAGCCAAGTAGGAGCAGAGTAGTTATTGTGCAAGTTTGGAAGCATGGAATTCCAATAAGCATGGAACGTGAACGAATAGTGCGGTAAGTGAGAAGTTCCAAGGTTTCGGAGGGAAAAGAGAGTTTACTTGAGGGTAATTTAATAAAGGCTATGACACAGGGGCAACGTGCTGGTCTTGGAAGCAAGACCAGGCAGAGCAACAGAGGTTCGAATCCCGGATCCGTGCTTAGAAACCCAACTGAGGTATTAAGCGCAAAAAATAAATAAATCAAATAAAAATAAATAGCTATTATAAACTGTAGAGCGTGGCTGTCTCATGGATTTGAGATGGGCTCGAACAACCCGTTGAAGAGTGGTGGATTATGTTGCCTGAGACAATAACGAGCACCAGCATATAGTAATACTGGGTCTGACAAGCCACAATGCAAGAGCGGCCCAATATAGGATGATTTGAGGTGATACAACCCGACTGACAGGATGAGCTGGCCCTGCCAGTATGGGCCAGAGTAAACCAATGGTGCCTTAATGCGGCAAGTGGTGCCGTTACTGGCAGGGTCCACCCGTCCCGGAGGGTTAGATCGCCATTAGCCCGGCAATAAGCATTCCTGGGTACTAAGTCTTTTAGGAAAAGGAAAAAAAGGAGTACAAAACAAAGGTGTAAATTCAGGCATAATCACCTGTACACCTTTGTTTCTGCATTTAACAGTGCATAAAGAGTAAACTCCACCTGCAGTGTATGCATGGCAGCCAGCGTTTATAATGGATTCCTATGGAATCTGCCTCTTTTTTGATGTTATGAAACACAGCAAAAAGTGAAAGTATCATGCTTGACTAAAACCAAGTGGGTTTTGGAGGCAGTGGGTAAAAGATAAAAGAGAGGCAGAAACCCAAACCCTTTCCCGTGTCCTCCTTCCATCTACAAAAAACACAAAACATGCCCTTAGAGCGTAACTGAAGGTGTTGGGACCAGCGTAATGCTTTTATACCTTTCTTTAGTTACGCTCTGTGGAATGTGAAAAATGAACTCCATGCAGGGGACTCGATTCCACTCAAGTATAAACATTACGGGTCCCTCCATGTAGTTTACGAATGTTTGCAAAATGAGCTTCACTGTGTGCATGATTTCATCCCTGCTGCATAACAACACAATGGGCATGATACCAACCCCACAAAATAACAGTGTGCATGATACAACACCTGCAGAATAACAGCACAAGGAGCATGGCGGCAACAGCAATAGAATAAGAGCACAGTGCACAGGTGTGACCAGGTCAGTAATGTGACCTTGTCCCAAGGGGAGAGGAACCCATCTCAGCGTGAGCTAGGAGGCCCATCAGGGTGGAAGCCAGAGCCAGTTCGTCCCTAGAGGGGCGTCGTACCTCATCCCCCCCACTGCCGAAGTGGCTGCTTCTAAATGTGCAGTGCCAACTTGCATCACCCCATACCTCTTGGTGTAAATGCTTGTCAAGTTATCTCTTTCTTTCCTAGTGCCAAATGTGATGCAGCAGGAGTATGGAGAGATCACCTGCAGAACTGCAGCCCATCAGTGCCCCATGCTGCCTGTTTCCAACCATTGGAGCCACAGACCCAGCAGGGAGACAGGAAGCCACTGCAAGAGGAATCGGAGAGCTTATGCGGCTGCCCCACACACCACACACTGATCCTGAGCACCGGCACACACAGTAGCCAAATCGCTGCACCGGCCGAATTCCACCAAGGCCTTGTCAGTGAGTGGCGGTCACTTAGCGAGTGTCCTCACTTAACTTGGGGGTGACCTCATCGCAGCCCCCTAACACGAACTGGGATACTTTTCATTGAGTGCTGCTATTATTGCAGCATGGCAGCCTGCACAGAAAAATGGCGGACCTTAACCCGCTATTTGTAACTTATCATTGTAACACCTCCCGAGCAGGGGGAAAAGGGACTAGATTGGCCAGGGCTAGTAAGCCAATGGGAAGAGGCTATGTTAGATAAATTGGGCAACAGGACACAGGAAGTTATGGGTTGTTCATGTGAGGTCAGAGGAGTAGAATAACCAGGTTACTCACCATAGTGACCACCTTACACCTAGTCCATAGTCCCCTTTCCTCCATACTTATGGGACATCTCTCCGTCCTGTGGGACGGGACCGGAGCACTTTGTAAAAAGCATCCAAATTATTTTTCAAAAATGTGTCCTTCCTCTCTTTCTTGTGCGGGGCCCGGCACACGGCCGTAACCCCGCCCACCTCGGCTCCGCCCCGCGCATCGCCCATCAGTTCTTTTCTATCACCAGGTCAGAGACCTATTAACAATAGCAGAGGAACCTTATTAGAGGGGACGGCGGGCGGGCGTATGGAGGAAAGGGGACTATGGACTAGGAGTAAGGTGGTCACTACGGTGAGTAACCTGGTTATACAACTACGTCCCGTCCCCTTTCCTCCATACTTATGGGAGATTCCCAAGCACTTCTAACAGGAACTACGGGTGGATGGAAATACCCCTTACTGAAAAAGGTTCTTCAGCACTGCCTGACCAAACTGAACATCAGCTCTTGAGCTCACGTCAAGACAATAATGCTTACAAAAACCAGACGGGGAGGCCCAAGTAGCTGCCCTAGCGATGGACTCCCAGGGGACATATTTCTGAAAAGCAACCGCGGCTGCCTTGCCCTGCATCAGGTGTGCATGTATATCCTTAGGAGGCTTCAGCCCTTGGACGGTGAAAAACTATGTAATGCAGGCGACGATCCACCGGGAAATAGTCGCCTTAGATGCCTGCTTACCCTGAGGGTTAAACAAAAGTAGTCACAAATAGTTGAGAAGAACTCCTAAGCTCGGATGTTCTGTCCAGATAGAACTTAAGAGCCCTTCTGACATCGAGACAATGCAGAACCCTTTCTGTCTCTGAGGTAGGGTTCGGAAAAAAGACCGGCAGGGAGATCGACTGATTCAGATGGAACTCAGATACCTCCTTCAGCAGGAAAGCAGGATTTGTCCGTAGGACTACTTTATCCTTGTGAAAGACCAAAAAGGGGGGGCTCCACTGACAAGGCCTGGAGCTCACTCACCCGCCTCGCTGACGTAACGGCGACCAAAAAGAACACTTTCCAGGATAGGTACTTGAGGTCCACCGTAGCCATTGGTTCAAAAGGCTTATGGCACAATGCCGTCAGGACTACATTTAGATCCCACGACGGGTGCAGACTACGAATTGCAGGATAGAGGCGTGTCAAACCTGCAAAATGCCTCTTAACCACTGGGTTACACAGAGAGTAAGAGCATCCGTAGAAAGGTAAGCAGAGACCGCTGAAAGGTAAGTTCTGCATGACAGAACATGAACACCCGACTCTGCTAAGAAGGATACGAAGGACAGCACCATGTCAATCGTAGCCCCCCTTGGGTCCAACTGTTTTTCCAAACACCAATGACAGAACCTAAGCCATTTGCTTCTGTATTGGGACCTAGTCGAGGGTTTTCTGGCTGCCTGGATAATATGCATGTTATCCGCAGACAAGTTAAGATGTTCTAAACATGTTGAACTGAGGCACCATGCCGCCAAGCTGAACGATTGTGGGGAGGGGTGCCACAGCTGCTGTTCCCCCTGGTGAAGAAGATAGGGAGTCACTGGCAACCTGATCGGCGGAAACACCGAGAGGTGTTGAAGTTCTGAGAAACAAAACCTGGCCGGCCACCACGGGGCTATGAGTAGAAGGGAACAGTTCACCGAGTTCTTCAGCTTGCAAATTGCTCGGTGAACTAGAGGCAGAGGCGGGAAGGGGAAAGCGCTCATGTTGTGCCATGGGATCTCGAGGGCATCCCCCATAGAGGAGGCTCCCAGCCCCCCTCTGGAGGCATACTGAGGAAGCTTCTTGTTTACCGCCGTAGCGAAGAGGTCCACCTCCGGTGTGCCCCAATGCTAGAAAATCCATGAGAGGGCCTCTGCCTTCAACTCCCACTCGTAGCTGACCACTGTCCGCCGGCTGAGGGCATCCGCTGTGACATTCAGCTGGCCCGGGATGTGCACTGCAAGCAGCCAAACACCATGAAGCACAGCCCACTCCCAAATCTGGATGGACAGATCCACGAGAGGGGGAGACTTGTTTCCCCCTTGCTTGTTGATGTAATACATCGACACCACATTGTCCGTGCGTATGCGGACCACCTTGTTGGCTATGATCGGTCTGAACGCCCTGAGCACCACGAAGATCGCCAGAAGCTCTAAATGATTTATGTGGAGGAGCTTGTTCTGAGGCGACCAGAGATCCGAGACCTGAAGGGGATTCAACATCGCACCCCATGCCAGAAGGGAGGAGTCTGTCGTGATCGTCACCGTAGGGGCTGGGTCCTGGAACCCCGCACCCACTGAAAGGTTGCTGAGAGATGACCACCATTCCAGGTCCACTCTCATGGAAGCGGGAATCATTATCAGCTTGGAGTCCGGGTCCACAGCCTGACACCAAGAACTCCGAAGAGCCATCTGAGTCCACCTCATTTTGAGATGAGCAAGAGGAAGAGCCAACACACACGAGGCCATGAGGCCCAGAAGCCTCTGGAACCACCAGGCCGACATGCTCTCCGACTGCGCAAACATCTGACACATGGCTAACAGATCCGCCATTCTGTCCCCGGTCAGGTACACTCTGCAGTCGATCGTCTTCCAGCGAAAACCCAGGAAAATCAATTCCTGCGAGACCGCCATGGAAGATTTCCACCAGTTCACCGACACCCCAAGATGGAACAGGAGGTGAAGGAGAGACTGAAGATTACCAGCTGCTTTCAACAGGCAAGGACTGCCTAAGCGCCAGTTGTTCAAATACGGATACCCTACAGACGAAGATGTGCTGCATTCACCGACATCATCTTCGTGAAGGCACGCGGCGCAGAGCTGAGGCTGAAAGGAAGCACACGAAACTGGAAGTGCTCCTCTCCCAAAGAGAAACAGATATCTCCTGTGTGGATTCCAAATCAGAATATGCATGTATGCCTCCTGAAGATCCACCACGCTGAGCCAATCGCCCATCTGCAAGGAGGACCGTATCTGGCTGGGCGTGATCATCTTGAATTTCTCTTGGGGTAGGAAAAGATTGAACTGGGAAAGGTCTAGGATGGTGTGCAGGCCAGCCTGGTTGGGTTTGGGCCCCGTAAACAGCTGGGAGTAGAAGCCCTCCCCTCGCTTCCCAAGGGGAACGGGTTCCACAGCTCTGAGGTCCAGAAGTTTCTGAATCTCGGCTTGGAGGGAGGGCGAGCCCGACAGCTGAAAAGGAGGGTTGAATAGTGGAGTAGGGGGTACGGGTAAGCGGAAGCCCGCCCGAGTGACTGACAAGACCCATCTGTATTCGTTGATGGTCTGCCACGCCTCCCAATGAGACGAAATGCGTCCTCCCACCGGGGTCTCGTGCGAGCGTGGAGAACCCTCATTTTGTAGGTTTATCTGTGGTGTTGCCACCTGAACCTGAGGAGGAGGCTGAGGAGCAGGAGAAACACAGTCCGTTGTTGCCTCCGGCGGTTATTCCCCAAAGGGGTATCCACTCTGTGAGATTTCCGGTCTAGGAAGCCCCTAAAGCCAGAGGAGGGTCGACTTTGCGACAACGGTCGCTGGGTTTTGAAAGGGGTCTGAACAAGGACCGACAAGGACTTAGCTGTCTGAGTGCTATCCTGCATCTTGGTCAGCTCTACATCTGTTGTAGAATGAAAGAGCTCCTTCCCATCAAACGGAAGGTCCAACACCTTGTCCTGCACTTCTTTTGAGAATTTGGTGGCATGCAGCCATGCCTGTCGTGAGGTATCAACCCCCAGCATAAGACCCCGAGCCGAGGTGTCTACGTGATGAGCCGCAGCCTCCAGTCGATCCTGGGCCAAGACCCTGGCATCGGATAATCCCACTTTAAAGTCTTCCAGCTTCTCGACCGGGATGAACTCCTCAAACTCCGACAGACCTTTCCACATCTGCATGAGCTGCAAGGCCGAGTTGGCGAAAATCTTTCTCCCAAGGGAGTCAAGTAGCTTATCCTCCTTTCCCAGAACCTGAGTAGCCGTCGTGGAAGAGGATGCTGTAGGCCTGGACTGCAAAGTGGCCCAGCCACCACTGTGGAGGAGGGGGGCGGGCAAGACGACAGGGCCACCTCTTCCGAAGAATGCAGCCTGTATCGAGTGTCAATTTTCTTAATGACGAAAAGTCCAGAGTGTGGCTTTCCCCAGACCCTGCGGACCTCGGCCAGAACGTCCTTCTGCAAGAACAGGCCGGTATGCTCCAAAGGAGACAGGGTGAAGACCCCAGAAAGCACGCCTTCCTGCGGAGCGGGTGCCTCAGGCACCTGAACATCCAAGAAGCACATCATGTCCAGTACCCGGTCATGAAAAGCTCTAATAGAGCGGGGCAGGTCCTTGTTGTCCTGATCGCCTTGCACGTCATCCGACAGTTCAGGATCCTGCTGAACCGTGTCGGGCGCTGCCTTGTCCACGGGGGACAATGGGGTCAAAGGCAGAAGAGTCGGAGAAGGCACCGTAGGCAAGGGAGGCGCCGGCGGAACCACCGGAGGAACGGAAGGAGCCTGAGGCGCGGGCGGACATATCTCCCTAAAAAGCCCTTTGAAATATTCCCTCATGGGGTCAGTACGCATGAGCGTCTGAAATTTGCCCAAAAAGGCGTCCTCCGGGGACTGTTTTGGAACCAAAGGAGGCCACTCATGAGGAGGACAATGCCAGGGACGTAACGGGGAAGGGTGCCACACCAGCCCATCCACCAACGTATCCACATAAATCAAAGGTGCTGACCCCGCAGGCAACGAAACATTGTGCGGAAGAGGCATTCGAGCGTTCCAGTCATAAACTGGCCGATAAGGATGCGCACAAGGAACTCTATGTTCACCCACGGAACCAAGCCCTGCACCTGAGGCTGATGGCGCAGTTTTAGGGGTAGTAGCCAAAATGGCCGCCGCGGTCGTGGCGGGAATGGGCGCCATTTTGTCATCACCTGAGGGGAACTGCGGTACGTGAGGAAGTGAGGCAGGGGTCTCCGTCGATGGATCAGGGGTCTTAACTTTAGTCTTAACATAAGGAACCTCAGCAGAGCCGGTACTATGAGGCCTGGAATGTTTCTGCGACATACCAACTGCCAAATTAGCCTCCTCAGGAAGGACCTCGGCACTGCCGGTAAAAGAAGAATTTTCCTTCTTTGCCCTCTTAACAGATCTGGTGTCGCCGCAAGAGCGGGAACGGTGAGAAACAACCATCACCGAAAATGCCTTTCCAGGCCCCTCAGAAATGTTGGTAGCTTTAGCCTCTGTACGAGGGACTTTGGACCCAGGTCCGGTAACGGCCTTATTCACGCGGGCCTCGAACATCCGTTCGGTAACACCAAACCCCACCAAGGCCTCGGGGCGCACCCCGGTCAATTTTTTGAGGGAAGCCGATAGAGAGGCCTCAGAGCAAGCTCAGGTACCCCACGACTCAGTAGAACTGGGCCTACAAGCAGCCCCCACAGGAGAGGCCTCGGAGCGTGCTCCGGTATCCACAGGCCCCTTACGGAGACCCTCGGAGAAAACGCCGGTACAAATATTAGGCCCAACGGGCACCTCAGGGCAATCCCCGGTGACAGAGCGATCAATGCCCCTCCCGGCTGGGAGGAACCCGGAAAGGTATCCCCCGGCCGGGGTGCTCTGAAAAGTAAAGAACTTACCGGGTGTTTCTTCTTTTCGTCGATGAACGCCTGAAAATGTGAAGGAGGAGTTTGTCGGAACACCACCTCCCACCGCTCCAACCGACGTTGAAGTGCCCGGACCGAAAGGGAATCGCAGTAAAAACGAGAGTCCCAAAGGTGATCCGGACCCAAACACTCTAAACAAAGAGGATGGGGATCCGCCCTTGCAAAGCGTCGGGGACACGATGAACAATCTGGAAAGTCTAGTTTGAACGACAGACAGACTAGTACACAATCGCTAGTGAGAGCCAGAGAGGAAAAAGGGAAAAAAATCTTCTGCTGATGCAAGTGCGTCCAGTCCCGAACGAACGGAGAAAAGGACCAATGGGTGATGCATGGGGAGGAGCCAAGGTGGGCGGGGTTACAGCTGCGTGCCGGGCCCCATGCAAGAAAGAGAGGAAGGACACATTTTTTTAAACATTTTTGGATGCTTTTAACAAAGTGCTCCGGTCCTGTCCCACAGGACGGAGAGATGTCCCATAGGTATGGAGTAAAGGGGACGGGACGTAGGAGTAAGTGGAAGACCAAGAGACCAGCAGGAGGAAGGATGGTGGACTGGAGTGTGGATGCAAATTGAATAAAAAGTGATGTATTGATTGGTGAGAGCAATTTGGATTCTGTGTGGCGAGTAGGCACAAAATGGGACAGAGAGGGTGTGAAGAGCGAGTGTTAGAGTGAAAGTAAGGGACTGTGAAGATGGTGGACTGGTGTGGCAGTAGTGTGGAAGAGGTAGTATGATATGATATGGCATTTATAACGTGCCTATACACAAGTGTTTCAAGGTGCGACGACGCAAGTGAGGGGCAACAGAGGGAAGACAGAGACAACAATCTTACTAGGCCAGGTGACATTGAGATGGCACAAGTGCAAGGGAGGGAGGAATGGGAAGAAGTGAGGGGTAAGGGGAGGAGGCAGTGCAGTACATAGGATAATAGTAAATAAAGACAATAAATTAAAAGTGCAGCCAGCTGGTGGCAAGTGCAGACATAAGTGCTGGTAGGGGGCTGTAGGGATACAGAAACAGTTCCTTAGTGCAAGGGTTGCCAGGGGGCAGTGCAGGTGTAAATGGCAGGGAGGGGACCTGGACCCGTGATCAGAGGGTAGCCAGGTAACCATTGCACTTTCAGTTTCAGCCAGAAGATCAGCAGGGGAGAAGAGGAGAGAAAGCAGAAGCAAAGAGGAAAGTCTTGAGGTGCTTCCGGAACCGGAGATGGTTCTCCTCAAGTTTCTGAGAGGCAGAGAGCCTGTTCCAGAGGGAGGACTCAGCAGCAGAAGAACAAGTTACTTTCTTACCTGGTAACATTCTTTCGATGGGATGGTCCGACGACGTATTCCATATCTATGACAGGTAATGTCCACAGCTGTGCTGCTTCGGAAAATCTTCTGCGTCTGCGTCTATGACGTCGATGCGCCGTCCCCGAGGACCTCCTCTGACGGCCGACGTCACCCGATGTGATAAGTAGGACGCACGACGCCCATAGCCTCAGTTATAGTTTTTTCCTAGAATGTGTGCCACCAGTATTTTGCCAGTCAGACACACAAGGCCTTGCGGAACGCAAGCTGCAATCGCAAAAGAAATTCTGCAGCGGGGAAGGTAGGGTGGGAGCGATATGGAATACATGTCGGACCATCCCATCGAAAGAACGTTACCAGGTAAGAAAGTAACTTGTTTTTCGAGGGGATTGGGTCCTCCGACGTATTCCATATCTATGACAGACTCCCAAAGCAGTACCAAGCAAGGAGGTGGGAAAAGAATTTAAACACAAATTTAGCATGCCCAATAAAATTGCGGAATATAGGACTGCCTTGCCAAAGGCCAGATCCTGCCCTCTGATGGAATCGAGGGAGTAGTGACGTACAAAGGTATGTACTGAAGCCCAGGTGGCTGCATCACAGATGTAAAGAATAGGAACACCCCTCTGCAGGGCAGTAGACGCAGCCACTCCCCTGGTAGAATGGGCCCGCAAGCCGGCCGGAGGGTCCTTACCCACCAAGCGGTAACACTCGGAGATAGCTAAAAAAATCCAACGAGACAAAGTCTGTTTCGTCACAGCTTGTCCCAAACGCTTTCCAGCGTAACCAATGAAAAGTTGATCGTCCACTCTGACCCGGGACATGCGCGAAATATAAAAGCTCAACGCTCTCCTAGGATCAAGCCTATGGAGCCTCTCCTCTTCCTTACCAGGATGTGGAGGAAGAAAGAACGCCGGAAGAACAACCTTCTGGCTCAAATGAAATTCCGAAACCACCTTCGGAAGAAAACAAGGACGAACTCTAAGGACAACCCTGTCCTTATGAAACACAGTGAAGGGTGGCTTAACTGAAAGTGCCTGTAACTCACTCACTCTGCGAGCGGAAGTAACCGCAACCAAAAACACAGTTTTAAGAGCTAGCAGTCTCAAAGGGCAAGAATGTAAAGGCTCAAACGGAGCACCCATAAGAAACTTAAGAACAAGGTTCAACCGGGCACCAGAAAAGGTGACGTAGGGAACACATTATTGAGCCCTTTCAAAAACTGCGAATTTAAAGGAATCTTAAAATAGGAACACTCTTCAGACGAGCGCTTAAAGATGGACAGCGCCGCCAGGTAACCTTTAATGGTCCCCACTTGCAAGCCCCTGTGGGCCAAGGAAAGCAAAAAAGACAGAACCATGGGAATGTCACACTCAAAAGGATCCACATTCTTAACCCTGCACCAGTCGCAGAACTTTTTCCAACGGCAACGGTACAGAGACTTTGATGCCGGCCGCCTGGCCGAGAGCAACACCTCCATCACGTCTTCAGGGAGGTCCCAATCCTTATACCTCAACCTTTAAGAAGGCAAGCGTGAAGGTTGAGGGGATCTGACCTCTGGATGGAGAACCTGACCCCCCTCCCGTGAGAGCCGATCGTCTCGGTAGGGAAAACGACGTGAAGGGCAGATGGACAAGTCGAGAAGGTCTGGGTACCACGTCCTCCGGGCCCACGCCGGAGCAATGAGGATCATCCGGGAACCGAACCTCCGTAACCTCTGCAGTACTTGCGGGATGACAGGGACTGGAGGAAACGCATACAGCAGTGGGAATGACCACTCCACCACAAACGCGTCTCCTAAGGCTCCTTTTGGAGGAAATTCCCGCAAGCAAATCCTTTCGCACTTCCGGTTGACACTGGAGGCGAAGAGAAACACTTGAGGGGTCCCCCAAAGGGTAAAGATCTCCAGGAGAATCTCCTGAGCCAGCTCCCACTCATGAGAGACCGTGCTCTGCCTGCTCAGAGAGTCCGCCGTCTCGTTGTCTCCGGCCAGATGAACATCCGAGATCGAAACTTCCTGCTGGATGGCCCAGAACTCGAGCTGCATCGCCTCCCTGCACAGAGGAAGTGACCCTGCCCCCCCCTTTTTGTTGAGGTAGTGCATGGCCACCGTGTTGTCCGTTAGAATCAGGACACTCTTTCCTCGCACAGTCGGCAGAAAAGCCTTCAGGGCTAGTCAGACGGTCCTCAGCTCCAACAGATTGATATGGAGTCTGGACTCCGACGGAGACCACGACCGCTGACTGTCAACTCATTGGCATGAGCTCCCCATCCCGTGAGGGATGCGTCCGTCACGATCGTCACCTCCGGCCAGGGCAGCCAAAATGGGGCACCCTTCATCAGATTGCCTTTGACGGCCCACCACAGAAGGTCCTGTGCGACCGAGGGCAGCACCTGAACAGGGTCCGACAGCCTGCCGGAGGACTGAGACCACTGGAGCTTGAGTGCCCACTGCAAAGATCTCATCCGCAGACGATCCTCTGGAATCAGAAGTATGCAGGATGCCATGAGGCCGAGCAGTCTCAAGAACTCGGACGCTGGGAGATTCTGGGCAAGTTGAAACTTGTGCACCATCTGCTGAATGTGAAGAGCCCTCACCTGGGGAGGAAAACACTGCCCCAGGGATGTGTCGAGCACTGCTCCAATATACTGGAGCCGCTGCGTTGGTGTCAAATGGGACTTCTTTAAATTGAGGGGGAAGCCCAGCTTGTAAAGGGAGTGGCAGGTGACAGACAGATGATCCAGGACTTGCTTGGGAGAGCTCCCCCTGATCAACCAATCGTCCAGATAGGGGTAGACGTGAATCCCCCCTTTCCTGAGATGCGCTGCCACCACCACCATGAGCTTGGTGAAAACCCTCGGGCGAGGTCAATCCGAACGGCAGGACCCGAAACTGAAAGTGCGAGTCACCAACTGCGAACCTCAGGTACTTCTTGTGCTTGGGATGGATCGGCACATGGAAGTAAGCATCCTTGAGGTCGAGAGACACCAACCAGTCCTGAAGTTGAAGGGCCTGGAGGACTTGAGAGAGAGTAACCATCTTGAACTTGTCCTTCCTGAGGAGTTTGTTCAAACCGCGCAAGTCCATGATGGGTCTCAATCCCCCTTCTTTCTTCGAAATCAAAAAATAAGGGGAATACAATCCCTTGTTCCTCTCCGCTACAGGCACCAGCTCTATGGTGCCTTTCTCCAGCAGGGCTTGAATTTCCTGCGCAAGGAGCGGATCCGGACTCTTCAAAGAGGTTCCCAGGTGGATTGTCGTGAGGCCTTTGCCGAAAAAGAAGACAGTAGCCGTGGGTTATGATCTCCAGAACCCACACATCTGAAGTAATGGCTTGCCACTCTACAAGATGCTGCGCCAGCCTTCCCCCAACCGGCGAACCATGGGACCTGGCCTCATGACTGAGTGGTAACGGCTGCGGCGTTGCCTGAGGGCAAAGAAGCAACTGCCCGAGCGGCCTTGGCACCTCGAGTACCCTTGTTTCCACCTCTGCCACTCTTACGGTGGCCTCTTTGACTGCTAGCTCCTCTCGCTTTACTGAAGGACGAGTAATAGCGAAAGGAAGCTCCCCTCCATTGCTGTCCCCTAGGACGAAAAGGCGGAGGTTGGCGAACTGCAGCGCCCAACGACTTCGCTGCAGCTTTGGAGGTCTGCAACCTCTCAAGGCTCTCGTCAGCCTTGCTGCCACAAAGGTGTTCACCGTCAAAGGGCATGTTGAGGAGCCGGGACTGCACATCAGGAGCAAACTCAAGACTTCCTCAACCACGCAAACCTGCGTATTACGGTGCTCGCCGCCATGGACCGGCTGACACAATCTGCCATGTCCAAACCCGACTGAACAGCCTCACACATGGCATCCTTGCTATCCTGAACCATAGCAAGGAAACCATCCCGTTCGTCCCCTTCGGGAATACGTTCAGCCGCTAAAGCAACACAGTTCCACAGAGTGTGTGTGAAACGAGACAAGGCACATATGGTGTTGGCCGCCTGAAGGGCCATAGCCCCTGAAGAAAACACTTTCTTCGCCCAGCCGTCAAAACGTTTTTCGTCCCTATCCGGAGGGATGGTAGTATACAACGCCTGCTTTGCTGGGGCCGTAGCTGCCTGCACCACCAAACTCTGCGGAGTGGGGTGCCTGGACAAGTAGCAGGGGTCGCTACTGGCTGGATGGTATTTTCGCGACAAAGACTTGCCCACTGCCGGGAGACTCTCCAGAGCAGTCCAAGCCACCGCCACCCTTCTCTGCAGAGCCATATGAAATGGCAAAACCGGGTCAGTGGGGGGACCAAGATCAAGGATGTCCGTGAGATCATCCTGAACGAACTCCCCTGGGGGAGCTGACCAACCCAAGTACTCGGTGACCCGAGACATAAGACGCCGATATGAAGAATCGGCCTGAGTGCCAGGATCCGGCCTGCAAAACTCTACCTCCGGAGTGGTGTACAGTCCACTGGCATCATGAAGTGACTGCCTCAGGTCATCAAACTGGCTATGGCCCGTGATAAGCTCATCTGGTACCGTAACCGGAACCAAGCCGTCATCAGAGCCTTCATCACCCTCTGAAATGTACTCCAGGCGTGGAGAGGAAGACATCCGGGGACCAAAGCAGTGCCTGACCTTAGCCAGAGCCTTTCTAGGAGCTAACCCCGTGCCACGGGGCCCCTCCGACACCACCGCCTCGAAAGGCGTCGAGGGCACCGAACGAGTCGGCGCCGACAGAAAAGGCATCGACGTCGAGCAAATCGGCGTCAACGTCAGCTGCAGCGCCGCCAGCATCGACAGCGTCGACACAGGCCTTGAAGCCGGAGCTCTGAGCGTGTCTCTCGACAACCTAAGCGCCGACGACCCCCTCGGAGGCGGAGCCTCGAGAGAAATCGTCGACGACTTCGGCGCCACAGGCGTCGACGTCTTCTTCGAAGAAGGGCCAAGAATCACGCGGTCTCGAGCGCATCGAGGACCGGGACCTGGAACGGGCATAGCGAGAACGGCTACCCTTGTCCGAGCGGGACCTCTCCCTTGAGCCGTGCCGACCACCCGAGCCCGAAGGCGTACGAGCCGTGTCTCGACGGTGCCGACCGACCCCACTCGGAGGCGCGGACGGACCGGTGCCCTGCGATTCAAGAATCGCTAGCATCTGCTTCCCGAAGGAAGCCCATTCCTCTGGTGTCGCTTGCATGGAGGGATAAGCGACCCGCCGACGGGTGAAGTCCTCGGAAGAGGACGGGGAAGGCGACCGATGCCGGCGCTTCCGGGAGTGCCTCGAAGAGGCGGAGGAGTGGCGAGACCGACTCCTGGAAGGAGACCAACTGGACTTCCGACGATGACGTGGTGAGTCGCCCCTCGAGTCATCCGTCGAAAGCCCCGCAGACCTCGACTTCTGGGGCTTAGACACCCGACCTACCGACAGCTTCTTCTTGCGTTCCCGCAAGGCCTTTGCCATGAGCGACTGGCAGTCGACACAGTCGTCCGTATCGTGTGCCTCCCCGAGGCACCAGAGGCAGGCATCGTGCGAGTCCGTGACCAACATCTTGGACCCACAGTCCCCACATTTCTTGAAGCCCGGACGCGGGGTTGAAGACGAAGTAGACATCGCCACGAACAGGTCTTCACAAAAAACCGAACAGGTTCAACGAACCGAGAATTGAAAACAGCAAACTCCAAAGAGTCGAGGCGTACCGAGATTCACGAAGCGAACACGTTCACGGAAAATACGGAACTGAGGCTATGGGCGTCGTGCGTCCTACTTATCACATCGGGTGACGTCGGCCGTCGGAGGAGGTCCTCGGGGACAGCGCATCGACGTCATCGATGCAGGACGCAGACGCCAAAGATTTTCCGAAGCAGCACAACTGTGGACATTACCTGTCATAGATATGGAATACGTCGGAGGACCCAATCCCCTTGAAAGAGATCTACCACCAACTTGTTGCTTGGAGAAGCGACTGACCCTGAGGGAGTTGGAGGCGGACGAGCGAAGAGTTCAAGAGGGAAGGTATTTAGGAAGAGAGAGTTGAAGGTATTGAGGCCCCAGAGGGCAGAAAGTAGAGGCAGGCAGATTTAGAAAGAGGCTGTTGCAGTAGTCAAGCCTAGAGAGAACCAGAGCTCTAGAGACAGTGAGCTTCTGGGGGAAGGAGAGGAAAGGAAGTATACCTCTGAGGAGGTGCAGCTGGTAGTGTGACTTCTTAGAGACGTCAGAGATGTGAGGAGAGAATGAGTGTATGGAGTCGAAGATAACCCCAAGGTTTTCAGCCTCACAGGTGGGAGCAGGAAGAGGGCCAATAGAGGCCAGCCAGAGGGTGACAGGAAAGGAGGGAGCAGGTGCCGATTAGGAGAATCTCAGTCTTGCTGGCATTTGGTTGGCGCACCACTCCTGGATAGCAGACAGACAGTCAGAGATGAGAGATGGAGAAGAGGTGGCCAAAGGTAGCCTAAAAATGAGTGGAGTGTCATCCGCATAGCACTGAAAGTTGGGGCAGAGAGCGGCAATGCGGTGGGCAAGAAGTGCCATGTATTGGTTGAACAGCCAGGGAGAGAGGTTAGACCCCTGGGGGGCAGATAGTAGTCGTGAGGAGGGCGAGTTGTAGTGTGAAGGAAGGAGTAATAGTGTGGAGGAGGGGTGATGACACCAAAAAGGGGGAAGTGGGTGGTAGGAGAGAGAGACATTGGAGGGACAAAGGAGGAAGACCGTGAGAAGTGCTGGAGTTGGATGCAGGAGGGTAGCAAGAAGCGAATAGCAGCCAGAGGCAGTGAGCGGACCATCTGGGCATGAGAGGAAGGAGACTCACTCAGGTAGTGTGTGTGAAAGGCACAACCACACAAACTCTTTAGTCACTAACACTGATAATGTAGGGGTAGTTTATGAAGTCCTTCACATTAACTGCAGGCCCATGGCATTTTCCCAGTTGGCCAACATACTTCAACTTGGTCGAAGTGTCTTTTTCTTCACCTGCTAAAAGTTCCATCAAAACAGAATTTGCGGGCGACACATCCAGTGGTTCAGTTACAAACTGCCTCTTCTGGATCCAGAGGTGGCATTTGGGGGTTTAGACAATGGACTACACATGTCCAGTAGAAAACAACAAAGGGCGCTCAATTGGCTAAATGGGAACATTGACTGGAAACCGCAGACTCCACCGGAGACCAATAGCCGTGTTCAGAGATGGATCCAGTAGAGGCGTCTTCTAACAGTGCTGCAGGCATTTCCACGAGTGTCTGCATTTAGTGAGATGTGGAATGCAATACACACACTATGTGATATATTTTCATTATCCTTGAAGGCGAAACTGGTTCAGCTGATACTGGTGCCTTCTACCCTCAGCTCCACTCCTCCTTAGTCCCGCTCACTTCTCATGAAGTGTTGTTTCGCATCTTAACCTCCTTCACGCCATTCTTACCCTTGGGGCTATGAAGCAGCCTGTTGCAATGTACAGCCTTGTAAAACCGCAAAAAATAGGAACTAAATATGAACTAAGTATGTTCACATATCCTCATGAGTCTAAGTTCTATAAAAAAGTGGCAACACTTAAACTCATCAATACCGCAACTTCTCTGAACGGATGGTGACGCACAGCACCACAGAGACACACGCGCACGCACGGACAGAAACGCACGCGCCAACGTGAGCGCGATATAGGAGCGTAAAACAATTGCTGGGTAAACAGACTCTTCTTGTGCAATGCCACAGCGATGGCATGTGTACAGGTGGGCGTCACAAGGAGGTGAATTTCTACACACATTGCATGACTCCTCCCCGGGGCTGCCCCGAGGCTCACTGATGAGACAGGCATTCCAGGAGCAGGTGTGCACAAGCAGGTGCTCGGGAGGGAGTGCTGAAGGGTACAGTAGCCCTAGCAGGGCGCTGTATGCCAGAAGGGCAGCATTCCCCGCCAGCATTATTGGCAGAAGGAAAGGAGTGGGTCAAATGTTAAACGAGACAACCTGGATTAAAAAAGGTTTACAATCAAATTATGGAATTGCTAACAGTTACAATCATAATAACACTGAACATGTAAAATAAATGGTTTAAAAATATAAAACAAGAAATCAAGCAGTCATGTCGCTTCGGCCTTAAAAACAAAATGTTTCACCGAACCTGTGCCGCGAGGTCTATCGGCTACTTTTAATACCTAAACATAGGCAATTACTCCCCCAAAAAAGTAGGGTGTAAAAATACGCCCAAAAAAATAAATAGGAAACCGCCACGTAGGACCATGTGCCTCTGCTCCTCCCCATTACCCCTCCCACCCCCGAGCTCTGTGGATATGTTTGGACCAGGAGTGCCCGCATTACCACAGGAAGAAACTACGGGGATAACTGCCTGGTGGGAAGAAGCAAACATGTGAACATCTAGGTGCAAAGAAATGTTACTGACTTCTAAAATACTTCCATTGGGAAGTGAACTTACATTTTCATTTGACTCCCAGCTTTAAAAAACTAGGGAGTAAAACGCTCCCACTTCCAAATCTTATCTGGAGCAGCGGTAACTTCCTTTTATAACATGGTAAACTTGGCACCCCCTCCCATACTCTCCTCACCCACGCACTGCGTATGGATAATACTGTTCCTCTTTCATACATCAATCAGTCTGTAATGTTCCCATTTATTCTGCAGGACTTTTTGAGCATTCTGTCTCGCTCACCCCATCCTCTGAGCATGTACCGCACTAATAAATCATTTACCTACATTTCAGCAAGATATCTCGGCTCTCTCAAACTCACCCCCATCAAGATAGAGATTGTGTAGAAAGGCGGATTTACAATGCCAGAGGCTCTCCACATATATTCCGCAAAGTGTGGGCGGGGGGTGGGGAACAAATGAGTGATAAACCTATCGCTCTGCATTGCTGCAACCCGACATGGTCCCCTCCCGCAGTAACCGTGACTTTTTATGTGTTTAATGCGATATTCTTGACACCATGTAACCAAGCTTTGCGATCTTTTGTTTGTCTTGTTACGTGATTTATTTAAAAATAAATAAACAGATATATATTTTTTTTAAAAAAAGATTAAGTTAGTTATGCTTTCCTGTGGGAAAAATAACCCCACCACCCCAAACTGGCTAAATGTGGTGCACGTAGACAACTTCACCCCACCCCATTCAATGTTCGCCAAGTCTTTGCCCTTCTACTTGGACACCATCCCACCCTTCAAGACTAGCAACTCCAAAAATGCCAAAACGATGGAGCCATTTTCCAACCATGTATGTACCAGTGTGTTGTCGATGTGAAACACATCTTCATGTTGGTTCTTACCAAAGAAAGTCAGGAGGCCTCTCTCAACAATAGATGCCAGAGAAGTGAACTTTGAGAAATGGGTCATGGGAGAAAGGGTGGCAATAGATCGTTGAAGAAAGTGCACAACGAGAAAGGGAACATGAGAAAAAGAGCTGCAAGCCAGAACTAGTAGAATCAGTTCCTAGAAGCACTAAGAAAAGTTGAGTTTGGGAAAGAAACTTGAAAGAAAGTGCTATGGGCAGGAACTTGTGGCCATGAGGTACTAGAACAGGGGTCTGCAACCCGAGGCTTTCTAGATGTTTCAGACTATGACTCATGGTCCCTCGTCATGATCTATGCTGGCTATGGCTGATTGGCATATAGCCCTAAAACATCTGGAGAGCCAAAGGTTGCAGACTCCCATCCTAGAAAAGGTGGTTGAACGGTGTCTACTAACACAAGACATTTGCTTGCATCGAAGATTATCTATATTCTTGGTGTCTGTAATGCGAATTGCCAGAACATGCCACAGGAGCCAATTTTGTGCTGTGCAGACACGTTGGGGAGGGCAGGCGTAGTGGTGGATTATGCCTGAAAAAGGGCCAACCGCTTTATCATGTAGAAACCTGGAACGTTTCCCACTGTTCTAGATGTGGCCGGTAATCTGAGCCCGTCCACGCAATGGGTGAGGGTGCCAGCACAGAAACCTAATGTGGGGCAATTTAGGGGGGTTATTCTTTAAGGTAGTGTGATTTCAGTTAAGCCACTGGATGTTACACGTGAAATAAAGTGAATGTGGAACAAGGATGTTCAACGTTTCGATACTCTGATGTTTAATGGAAGAAACAGTAAGGAGAAAAACAGTTTGATTTGAAAGGGATTGTGGTTAAGTGTTCTTACTGTACAACTCAGACTGTGAGGGTCCGATTCTCAACAAGGTGTTAATTACCAAAAGAGTTGTATAAAGGCTTTACGACATTTTTGGTAATTAACACATATTCTGAAGTATGAACATTTTACTAGGGTGCACAGAAAGCACCACTTTTGGAATCTCTGCACAGGTTGCTAGGATTGGCTGCAGACCAACTAGCAACCGGCATTGTCACAAAACGTTTCTTTGTACGGCTATTCTGGTGACACTCCTCCACAACAGCGACAGGCTGAAATTGGTGCAGATATACTGTTAGAAAGGTGGATTAATTTTGTAAGCTCTGGAGTGCACTGGGCAGCATCTTTACTCTTCACACAGTGCATCAGAAACGTGACATGAATTACTGAGATCGGCAAACATAATTTTCTCTGCTTATATACTACCACTCATTGACTCCCCATGGCCATGCTAACCGCTCTGGCCATTTCCACCGAGTTCCAACCCTTCCCCACTCAAAACACTTCCTTACAATCATCAGGTGGTGTTCTCGGCAGCACTTTCGTGAAATTTCGATTACCATGCAATTTAACGAAAATGCTGCAGAGACTTGCAATCTGCCCCTTGTGTGCTTGCTATACATTGGTTTGCCTGCTAGTTCTCCTTGACCTTGCAGCAGCATTTGACACAGTAGACTACCAGACACAAACAAAATTCCCACCTGGGGATCAGTGAGATCGTCCTCAGCTGGTTCAAATCCTCCCTTGCAAATCGGCAACAGTTTGTACAAATGTATTCTTCCAGATCACCAACTCTACATATCACCTGTTGAGTCCCACATGGATCCATCCTGTCCCATGTGATCTTCAATCTTTACATGAAACCACTCTGAACCCTCCTCGTTCCACACAACATCCACGTTCACAAATACACAGATGATGTGCAATACTTACCTGAAGGTCAACCCCTCGGAGACTGAATTCCCACTGCTGAATAACAACCCTGAACACCCCGACAACCCGGCCTGGCGCTCTGCTTTGAACCTCAAGGAATTCACACCCCAGCTGCCACCTATGCCAAGTCTCTTGGGTTCAACATCGACAAACACCTCACGTTCAAACAGCACATAGCAAGGAAGACACAAACGGCCTGGTGCCAACTTTCTCTCCTGCTGAAAATCAAGCCCTTAATCCCAGAAAATGACTTCAGATCTGCTGCCCAAGCCTTGGTCGTCTCCCACCTGGATGGTGGCTGTGCCCTTTTGGAAGGCCTTCCAGCGACTACCATGGCACCCCTGAAATGTGTCCTGCATGCTGAAGCAAGACGAATTAAAGGACTTTGCAAATTCAACCACATCACCCCAACCCTCATCGAACTGCACTGGCTCCCACTGCAAGCCTGTCTAATCTTCAAATCATATTGTACCATCTGCAAGATTGTCCTCCTGAAGTCCCCAAGCTACCTCACTGAGAATCTTAGCATCTCTGCAGGCCTGCGATCCACCAGAAGTAAGGAAATGTGCAGACTTGAATTATGACGGTGCAGAAAGGAAAGAACCAGAAGACGGCCCTTCTCTGTCTACGCTCCACGATTATGGAACCTCATCCTCATCAACATGAGAATTGCCCAATCACCTCTACAGTTCAGAAAAGAGCTGAAGACCTTCCTATTCAAAGACAGGCTCCTCCTTAACACCTAGGGTCACAAACTCAGTGATCTGCTCAACACGGTCTCCCCCCTGGTTGCTTGTAGAACACTTGTTGCTGTTTGCCCACCCGCGCTGTCTCCAGTTAGCTCAATTTTTCTCTGCTTCCCTCACTGATTGTAAAGCGCTCAATTGCTCCCCGAAGCTAGGTCTGCGCTCAATAAAATACTCTAATAATTGGCTTCCACTACATATGTGTAAACATCAAGACATTTGTATTATCCATCAGCACAGACAATGCTCAATTTCGGACAAACGTCACCCTTATTTTCCGCCCAATCTCTCCAGTCCTTTTCTGCCAGAAGGCGGAGCATGCAGCAGTGCAACAAAGCACAAGCAAGAGGCAGATCTTTTAGTTACTTAGCCCCAACTATGGAGCACAGTCCCAGCTGACCTGCGGGATATACCAGATTTTCTTGTGTTCAAGAAAAAACTCAAAACGTATTTCTTCGCTCTTTACTTTGGCTAAAAATCCAACAATGTTTTACCCCAAACTACCCCTCGCTGACTGCTTACGTGTTTCACATTCTTTCTGGCATCAATTCCAAAGTCGTACTCTACGTATACAAATACGTTACATAGTAGATTTTATGAGAAATGCACGCATGTAAAGCAAACATGCTGAGAGGTGCTGGTAGAGTACCGTGAAACCCAGCAGTCCTGCTGTGAAGTGCAAGTGCCTTTCGCTGATAAATGAAACAAAGTGCAGGTGCTGTCCTATCAAACATAAGGCATTCCTGCCGAGAGGTCAGTCCTGGCACTGCCCTGTAAAAGTGCATGGACTCTTCTAAACAATGCAAGTACCAATTTGGCGATGGCAGGGTGGTTCCTGAAATACAGACACTTCAGTGAGGCAGACTTAGCTGCTGCTTAGGCAGCCGCATTTCAAGTCAGGAGTTTTAAGGGGTACATATTTTCTTTTTTGGTGTCTTTTTAATGGGGATAGGGAGGTTTCATCGCAGGAGATTTCGTCGAAGCCAAATCCATCTAACTCTTTCAGCCGAATTTGGCCGCAAATATATGTGGGGGTGAGTGTTAGGAAAGATTCCCATTTATGTGTAATTTTCCCTCCAGTTGTGTACCCTCCTACCCCCCCCAACTTTTTGCTGATGTTAAACACCATAGTCTGACTATACCAGAGGAGCCCAGCCTTCTGCTGCACTCCTCTGGGCTTTTTCGCTCACTGTTTATGGGGAAACTGATATGCCCTTAAGACAGTCAGTGCTGGGAGACTTTGTTTCCCTTAGCCCTTTTCAATGTTGCAACTTTTCTGCAACATGTAACAACTTCAGGTCCAATACTAAACAATGGCTCCTTACGAAGGACCTGAGCACAGTATCCAACTGCTCCAATCCTCTTGCACTTACTGACTATACATTATCTTGAGCCTATGTGTGGCCATAGTCTATGCTGTACTCATTGTTTGCCTGTTCATCTGGTATATTATCTTGAGCCTATGCAGGTTTATACTCTATGCTGGACTCATTGTTTTTGCCGTCTCACCACGATGTACCTACCCATTGCCCCTCACTAAGATGTATGTATGCATCCGCCTGCCATTTCACTATGATGGATGTATGTATCCACCTTGCCCTTTCATTATTATGTATGTATGTATCCACTTATATTTCAAGCTGTCTTGTAAATGCGCCCGGATACCCCAGGGTGTGGTGCTTTATAAATAATAAACAAAGTGTACAATGTACCTTCCAGTACAGTGCGCTTGGGTCCATTAGTCATTTCCAAAGGCCCTAGATACTATCGAAGGATTTTTCAGGAGAACTGCAGATGTGCCTTGGACAGGGCTGGTGGCGGCTTATTTCGTATATTTTTAACCCTTTTCTGCCAGGTAAACCGCGATTATAGCATTTGGCATGAATAGGTGGCCTGGCTCCAAAATAGCCATGACACGAGGTTCTTCGTCATGTCCTTTGGCCATCTTGCCCCTTCACCTTCCCCAGGTTGAGCTGACCCGGGTCAGTCCTTATTTGGGCATGCATTTTCCCGCGAAGCGCCAAGCTTTCGTGGGCTTCTGCATGCCTTGTGAGTGCCTCCAGGATGTGGGCTGGAACGTCTGGTTCCAATACACATCCTGGGTGCCAGAGAGTCTGGAGTACTGTGAATGCCTGGGACCACCGTGAATGCCTGGGACCACCGTGGTCCGTGATTAGTCCAAGTATGGTATGTCTGTATGTGAGCAGATCTCCCATTGGGTCCTCTTCGTTTTGGCGCGAAGGAGATTCTGGGTAAGAGAAGGCCCCAAACAATCATACCATGTCAATCTCTTGAGTTCCCACTGAACGAAGGATAGGACCCAAGTATCCTGAAACTAAGAAGCCGAGTCGGGGATCCGCTTGTGAGCCGCTGGAAGGTTTGGCACCCTGAGCCTGCTGTCGTCCTGTGTGACCCCTCTGCATCTGGTCATCCTAGAAGGTCTGCTAAGACGATTCGACCCATTGGAACAGTGGAACCAACTATTCTCGGCACCTTCCTCAAACCCTGCAAGCAAGCTCTCTCGGAAGTGTCCCTGTGCCAACCAGTGGGCTAACCAGCTAACGCAGACTCTTTGCCCTAATACCGCTGCCATTTCGAGGAGACCCTCGAAACTTGGTACGTCGCTAGCTCTGTGTTCACGGCACTCTCACACAGAATTTCGTTCAGTTGGCATTCCCATGTCTGGAGTAAAGTGAGTGCGCCCGAACAGGAGTATATGCGGTTACTGTGTCGCCCAGCCCTGGTGACGAACTTTGCAGGTGAGCTGTATTTGTGCCCCTCTTGCCCCTGAAGCCTGCTGCAGTGAAACTGGACTGTTCCATCCACCAGGAGCAGAGATATTGCCACTGTCCCATTTGGGAATAATCGCTGTATCTTCGTTGCTGAAAGACGCAGAGCAGCCAAATTGCCGCACTTGAACCTGCAACCGAAGTGGACTTGACGGCCGAAGTTTGGTTCGGAGTGCGCCGGGGGTTGGTGAGTAATCGCAACCATAACCGGTGGCCCCTGGCACCTCCATCCATTTTTACGCACAAGTGGCCCCTGAGGGCCCCTCTCCTTTCCACAGCTAGTGCAAAGTAGCAAACTATTCCCAACTCTTAGAATAAACTCTGCCCTCAAGTGGAGGCCCTCCACGAATAGTGGGAACCTATTCTTCATCGCCTCACCCACCTTCCTGAACTGCTACAGACCCCTGGAGAGACCCCGTTTGCCCATTTGAACTAACGCGTGCGCTAGCATTGGATGTACATTTGAGCAATAGGCTCCACTCTTCTTAGGGATTGGACTGCCTCTTAGTTCAGAGTGTGTTGGATGCAGAAGGGACAAAAGACTATTTGCACTGCCTGTTTCCTTCCCCTTTTAGGTTGTGGAACCATTTTGTGCATTAACCCTTTAGACCCCATTGGTCTTGTATATATGGATTCAGATAGGATTGTGTTGGCTTAATAGTATTACTGTGATTTGACTCGTGTGTTGAAAATCAAAGGCCTTGAAATAAATGTATGTGTATTTTTAATATATCTACACCTGACTGGGAGTGGTGTGTAAGTGTCCTTTACTCTGTGTGCTCATTGAGGTCAGAGTTCAGAAATCCATCTTAACAGCGATTACGGGTAATAAGGTGGTGGGGTATGGAGGGGTGAGGGGCTGCAGCGGGCCTCCCCACACCACCCCTCTGCATACATTTGTGGACAAATGGCTTAAAGGAAGAAAAGAAACTCCATGGATTTGGATACGACCAAATCTCCTCAATGAAGTTGCATTTTAATGTAAATAATTTGTATTGACATAACCAATAACAAATACCCCAAATGAGACATTAGCACAGCAACAAACAGAGAAGCTAAACTCCATAGTCGTCTCCCAAGAATACAAAGCCCCCAGATGGATTCCATGGCGAGACAAAAATCATGTTTCCAAACGGAAAGAATAGAAAGTGGGATTGCATCGCAGACGTCATGGCTGAGGTTGGTTAGAAGCATTTGGCTGTCAACCTTTTGGCCCCACATCACAGTGCCAGCCCTGGGCATGGTCGGCCTGGGTGGCTGAACATGGCGCAGCATAACAGGGGGGCAACTGGCGATGCAACACTTCACAGAACATTCTGGGCTCGCGATGGAAAGGGTGAGTGGACACATCTATTCCGCCTCCGCGCCAGCAGCGGGCAAGGGCCTCTCGCCCCGCCGCCTCGCATCGAATGCCCGGCGGCCCTTTGGCATTTCAGACCACATGGACCCGATTGAAGGGAGTGCACCTCAAGTGCCAAAGGCTGTCCGAAGCCATGCAACTTGTGAGCAGGCTTTTGCAGGAGTGGTCTCACTTTGGTATTCCTTGAGGTTCCTGCATTGCCTTCTGAAGATGTGCTTTCTCGGTTGGAGCCACTTCTCCGTTTACCGAACATGTTTCTATGTTCCCTATTTATATGTTGTCAGGGTCACTTATGAGCCACGAAAGACATTAAAATAGATTGCTTTTATGCTGCCTCTGGTCCCCGGCTTCTAAGCACTTGCGCTCTGTGGCGGGCAGCCTTGCTCAGCGTTCCCGGTAGGAGAATCCCGAGCTCAGTTCCTTTATGGTCGGTTTTTTCACACTTCATAATTGTGTAAAATTGTTCTAGGGAAGCCTTACTAGTAAGTATCCTGGGTTTGTCACACACGCAAAAACAATATTTTAAAAATACAGCTGGTTGTCACTTTCCGGCTTCATTACCACTTGTATTTTGCATATTTTAAGAGGGGCACCACTTCCAATTTAGCGAACACCCCGCAGGCTCTTCCTGACAGTGGATTCAAACAATTATTTCTACACAGTGCTTCGAGATCACATTCACTACTGCAGCCAACCTTTTGTGCGCATTCATTACTACCTCCAACACCTGCAAACTCCTCCTTATTTCTATTGCTAAATTCTTCTAATTCCCGAACCTTCTATGAACCAACTTCGGCCATTCTTTCCAAAACTCTATGTGTATCTTCACCTGCTTCATCTCTACTGATGCCCAAAACACGGTAAACTGTCTAGCTTCTGTATGCACTACAAAATGTATGTTTGTTTCAGGCCCTGAAACCGATTCCCTGTACTTCTCAGTACCTCTAATAATAATAACTAGTTTGTATATAGCACTACAAACCCGCAGGTATCTAAGCGCTGCAATAGCAGTTATTATCCCACTGTATGGTACTCAATGTATCGACCTCAGAAGGATGAAAGGCTGAGTCGGCCCTGTCGGGATTCGAACCTGCGTCAGCAGGCTACGCAAGGATGTCAGAAAGAGCGCTCAACTCGCTGTGCTAAACAATTGCCGACCAGTTAGCGTCAGCCCAGATGCTCCCCCTCACAGCAGATTCTATTTCCCAGTAATAACACCTGCTCGTATCCAATTTATTAAGTCATTGCAACTGGGGCGGCTGCAGGGACAATAGTTCCCAAGTTGGGGCCATTCCAAACCACAAATCAGGGGTTCTCCCTGGGATAGAGGTAAAGTACCTGGCCGGACAGCGAGGCAGTGTTGTCTCAAATACTTCTCGGTGTGTGTTATCCTGTCCCAATGGCACCAAGATCATGGGCCAGGCACTATCCTGCTGGGAGGGCACCAGGTGCATTTGGTTGGCCCCTGGATTGTGAAGGTGCAGTCTTTCAGCTCTCAGAACCAGGCGCTGTGCTGCCAGATGTTTCTCCAGTGACACAGGTGCTCCGGAGAGGTTTTCCAGGATGGCCCTTTTTACAGCTGCAGCCAAGGCAGCTGTGCGGATTAATGTGCCTGCAGCACAAATCCAGGTGCAACCTAGATTAGGTGGAGTAGATTTTACACATCACTGACAGGGAACATGTCGTAAAGTCAATATAATAGACACAGAAGAAGAGCTTCCAAGACGAGTACTGAACAATTTGCATAATAGAGATAAAAATGGCCAAAACCAAAACAGACCAGAAGATTGGTATACACGAGTTTTATTTTAAGTTCCATCTACACGTGCGTTGTGCTTACACTAGTTTGCTGCTATTTGAGGGTTACAGAAGCCTTTTCTGCGAGTTATGGGGTATTTTCATTGCCGAGTGCTTGGCCACACCAATGTTTAATTTGCATTAGATAGTGGAATACCGGGGACAGCATAGGGGCTCTATGCCTCCTCTCATTTACACCCGACGTCCTTTAACACACCCTCTAGTCACACCTCCCTGCCATATATGGTTTCCTCCCTTCTATTTCATGCCATCCTTTCTTCACAGCACCTTTTATTTGTTTCTCTTTTTTCTGGGTCTTGTGATCTTCTGGCAGCCAGTGGTGATTCTTATGCTTGCACTGTCACTCAGACCACGCTTTCTTTGCAGATTTAAACCGGATTTGTGTTCACCCTTTATCACAGAAGTGCCTGGATGATCATCTGAATTCAAAACGTATTGCCACCCGGGGGTAAGCTTCTGGACAATCAGGTGACGGGATCACAGGCAGATTCCATGAGTAACACTTGGTATTCTATCAGCCACATGCTCCTCGCCCCCTGGTCGCCATTGTCCACAGACTCTATGCCCTGTGATATATGCTTTCCCTTCAACTGTGCCCCACCCCTCCCTCAGCAGACACCTCCCTCAGCAGACCCACATGCCTTCAATTCCCCACTGACCTGCTGTCCTGTGGGCCACGTCCTCCAGGCCAGTCTCCTGTCTGTGGAAATTGAAAAGGGACAAAGGCCCTTTGTTTCCCAGGTGTTCCTTCCCCATTTTTAGTTTAAGCTATTGGGTAGCACTACAGCACCATCAATTAGCCAAAACTATTGAATTAGCCTGCAGGTAGGGAGAAATGGCATAGGAGGAGGGAACCAAAACATGTAGATGCTGTTTGGTTAATTGCCCACCAGTTTACTACGCCTGGCCAGGACTGGTGCGCCATTACTATCCCCAGTCAGATCACAAACAGGCGGGTTATTACTGTCTTCCAAAAAGAAGACCATCTGGTCGCTCTGGTTTCAAGGCCTCACATATCAGCAAAGCTGACATTATCTTTCACTCCACTGAAGTTGATAGAATATCCTGTCCGCCCACGTTCAGCCAATTTCCGACTTGTCACCTTTCCTGAACAATGGCTTATTGGGAAATAGCACATGCGCAAATGGCGTGTGCAAGAATGGTGGCAGTCGCTGGACCAGAAGGGTTAGAGTTGGGATGGGAGTGGTGAAAGGCAATGTTAAAGAAGCCAAGGGTGATGTTGGGAGTCGGGGAGAAGAGGGAAGGGAGCGGGCCTGGCACAGGGCAGATCGGGGATTACAAGAGGGTCACCAGTGTCCTAGATAATATTTTGGCGGTGGGAGTATTTTGCTCCCTTTTTTTAAACATTGAGAGTAAGTGTGATTTCAAGGAAGTAAAAATGTGTCCTCCTTTGCAAGAGAGTAACAAGTATGTGACATACAGCCGACGTGTGCAAAGAGTTAAAACTGTATGGAAATCATTACCATGTGGCAGCTTTTTGCATTGTGACAAAAAAGCAGGTTTATCTCACAATAAGCCCTTAAAGCACATGGTGTAGTGGCACAAATACCCTCTCACAGATGCAACAGATGAGCACCAACACTCAGAGTTCCTTTTGAATATAAAGCAAGGGTACGACAGCAATATAAGCTTTTGAACACTTTGCTCACACAGAGCAGGTCAGCTTGAGCAGAAACCGTGCAGGCTTCCCCCACACAAACAGAAAAGGCGAATTGGGGCAGCCCCAATGCAAGCTTTAATCATGTAGAACAGGTGGAAATTAGTGCAAAGTGTAAATCAAGGGTAGAATATTCACAAACCGCGAACGGAACAGGAATGTGTCTCCACAGTAGAAGCTCCTCTCATATAAAACAGGTGTGACACGGCCTTCAGTAGTGCACACTCCACTCCTAATGTAGAAAAGGTACACCATGGATCTCAGTAGATCATGCGTTCCTCATGAACAGGAACGTTGTGAGTCTCAGCAATACAAGATTACCACACTTGGAACAGGTACATTGTAGGTCACAGCAGTAGAAGTTCCAGTTAAATACAGAAAGAACTGCATGGGATGGAGCAGTGCAAGCACCACCACAGTGAAGTAAATTAAGGGCCTCATCACAGCAGTGCAAGCTACACTCATATATAAAACTCTAACATCATAGGACTCAGCAGTCTACATTTCTGTCACAAAAAACATGCCGAGCATGTGCCTCACCGATACAACAGTGGGAGAACCACCCACATTCAAGCAGAACAGTTAATTGCCTCAGCAATGGAAGATCCTCAAAGATAGAACTAATATAACATTGATAGCGACTAATCAAAATGTGCACGTTAACTCGAATCAGAAAAGCATTTCAGTTGCAGTAGGAATTCAGTAAAACCTAATTATAAGGAATTCAGCCTAAGAAAACCAAATTATTTCTATACCAATGATGATGTATTTTATTTTCTAAGACACACAAACCTAGCCAATTGCACAGTAAAGCAAACATGAATTGTTTTGTGTATTGTGAGGTTTGATAGCAGAAATGTCTTTTGATGTTTAATGAAAGTCCACATTTCCTGGAACTAGTACTACCTAATGGTATGCCAATGTTATGATACAACAGTGCAGAGAGATAGGTCCTCAATGCTAAATTCTCCATTTAATCTCATGGTCAAATTGTGGCTGGACAGAGTTAATGATTTGTTATTCATATAGCACTTTTGCTAAAGCGCTGTACATAGAACATATTTACATACAATTATCACCCAACCGAAATTGGTTATCATTTATAGACCTCGGAAGAAGGAAAGGCCGAGGTGGCCTTGCTGGGATTTTAACCTGCGACCTGCATATCCCACACAGATTGCAGCAGCGAGCACTCCACCAACTGAGTTATCTTACCAGCTAAGACCCCGCTGACTATCAGCTGAGGAATAATAATCACAGTGCCTAGAAGGTAGACAAACCATGCATGAAGCGCTACATTAAAAAGTTAAATACCTTTCTGGATTATCACTACAGAGGCAGGTTTTGCTGAGTTTATATTTCAACTAGCTTAAGTACCCGGCTTTGCCGGGGATGTCCATTCTCAGATTTCTTTTTTTTTTTTATTTGTCTTTGGTTTATTATAAAACCTTTACAAAATGAGACGACATACAAGACAAGTTTTTTAAGTAATAAAACCACTAAGAAAATGAAAGAATATATAGCTAAAAGGTTATACACAAAATCTTTACACATTTTAAAAAACAAAACATATCAGAATTTGCTCAATACCCCCATAAGGCCTTAAATCAGAAAGAGAAAAAAGAAAAAACAACAAAGCACCCCTAACTAACGAGTCCATAACAGACAATTTTAAACTTGAGTAACAGATTGCAGCAATATATCTAACTTTGACAATATTATCCACATTTCTTTTATCAGATACAGTCTTTAATGAGTATTCGTTAGATAGAAAAAAGAATACAAAAAAATCCATCTGTCATTGCAGTAATTTACAATTTAGAATTATCCTTTTCTTAAGACAATTTACCAAAACTAATCTTCTAGCGTGCACACTGTTCTAATGGCCTTTGTCTCGGGGGTGGGGGGGGGGGGCAACTCACCCCTAGTACTC
Organism: Ambystoma mexicanum; assembly: GCF_040938575.1. Taxonomy (NCBI): domain Eukaryota; kingdom Metazoa; phylum Chordata; class Amphibia; order Caudata; family Ambystomatidae; genus Ambystoma; species Ambystoma mexicanum. Next base: position 538,217,728 of record NC_090924.1, on the reverse strand, counting down.
AATCTATCCTTTTGGATCAACAAAACTCTGCAAACACAGGCCAAGAAACTCACTACTGCAAGCTTGAGGGATATTGCAGTGCCATGTAGCATTTCCCACCACCTACAATCAGAGTTAACATATTCAAGATTTATTGTTTTTTTCCACAAAGGAAAAACGCAATACATGTTAATTTCACTAGTTAATTGAACACCACATTTTCATTCATCTCTGATTTGAATTCTCACATGAATATCATATTTGTATGCTTACTCTGATTATTTGCAGTGGTGGCCATTTTCGCTGCTAAACACACACTGCAAATAATCAGAGTAAGCATCGAAATCTGATACTCGTGAGAATTTAAATCTGAGATAAATAAAAATGTGGTGTTCAATTAATTAGTGAAATGAACATGCATCAAGTTTATTGCAAAACAATTCAATGAAACAAAAGACGCCAACTCTCTTCTAAAAATAAATGTGAAAAAAAACGCAAGACCAATTCAGCACAGACAACGCGATGATGGGCACTTTCTACAAATGACCTGTAGATGGCGCGCAGAACACCACAAAACGTCATAAAAAACCAAAAATGTAGTCTCTCGGGAACAGGATGACCTATCGAGCTAGAAATAGTTGCATTCCTTCAGCAATGAAATAAAGAATATTCCATGCAAAATTAATGATGCTAGACCTCACCGTTCATGAGGAGTTACGGCCCCAAGATCAACGCCATATACAAAACCACAAACATGACTTTGTTTTGTATACATACCTAACAATTGTAACTGTTTTATGCACTTCATGGAGAGTCAGGTTTTGGATGTTTTAATTGTAGTCTTGAAGATTATAGAGAGGCAGGGACTCCTGTGATTGGTATCATGACAATTGCTCACCCTTGAGCAAGGACTATACTGCCATTGACCATTTATAGAAATTGACCCCACTGACTGCAAGATAAGGTTGAATGGATGTAAACTAGACCTTGCACACACATCATTTAACACAGATTTTATAGAGTGTAAATTAAATAAGAGTACACATTATTTGCCTCCACAAGACTAACAAGTATGCAAAAGGCAACAAAACATGACAAAATAAATAGGGCCAATTAGAAACAAGAAACAGTTGTTTAGCAAAGATGTCTTGTTTCAAAACTATTACATTTGTGGAAAACATTCTCCTACACAATGTGTAGAAGCACTCCATAAAGATGCATCTTGCTGATAAATGAACATAGCACTGGAACTCTGAAAAATACTTTTGTGCAATACTAGTTTGCTTTCGCTAAAAAAAGCATCATTTGTTACAAAAGATAATTCTCAGTTGTAACTCAGTTTTCCAACTTATTAAATATAGGATTCTAAAATGCTAGGAAAATAAATATGCGCAATGCTTCCGTTTGCTTTGTGAGCATCTAGATACAAAACACAGCAGAAGCTGAACAGAAAGAAACCATTCCTTATATCACTGTGTGAGGTTTCTTTTTGAAATGTCCACTTCAGGGGCTTTTCTCCATGGCCTGCAATTACATCCATGCAGATAAAAATCAAAAGCAGCATTCTGGTTTCTGTCAAGTAACCTGACCTTTAGACTGCCCTCTGCTCTAAAACTGGTGCATATCATTAAACCGGAAAAGAAGAAAGATGTCATATCTACATTATTTTAATGTGTAAAAAGGCCTGATACTGTGTTTATCTGGAGACCTGGGTGTCACACAACATGAGGCAGATGGGAAGTGAATGGTGCTTGCAAGGGAGACCCCCCAACTTAGAGGAGAATGAGCAGGTTCATGAATGTCTTTTTCCTGTGGCAAAAAAGCCATGCCCGGGAAACCGGATTTCAGCAAAAGGGTCCTGCAGAAAAGCAACACAACTGAATACCATACACGCAGAAGAGGTCCTGCAGGAAAGAAACACAAATGTAAATACCATCTACGCAGATGAGACCTCTGGCTCTACAACTACCACCAGCCCTAGCCAGCATTGTAAGTGGTCTACCATCATGGGAGTGTAATCCAAAACATCCAGAGAACAATAGGCTGCGGACCATTGATGTACAATCATGGAAGATTCCCAAACCTACAAATATTCTTGGAGTTGAAAGTTAGGAACAAATGTTCAGTTCTTTTTTCCATGATGCCTAATTAACCGCTCAATCATCGCACACATTTTTCTCAACTACCCATCAAGATTTCTTAAATGTTTGTCTCCACACTTCGACTTGTTGGACTCTTCTCTGTGGTTCTTACAAAATGCCCCCCCTCTCCTTGTTGCAAACATGCGTTTGCCGCTTCAATGCACCAGAATGTTCACAACATCTTGTATGTGAATAGCTCACTGGGTAAGCACTCACCCCGACATGGACCAGGCTGCATTTTGCAATTTCCAAACCAGGTGAGGCAAAAATGCACTTCACATATTTGATGGAGTATCATTAAATTAGGGTGATTTAACCGGTATTATTATAGTGCTTAAAAACCAGAGGACTTCGGCATGAAACCCTATTTAAAAACCTGATCTTGTTATTCAATATAATTTGCGTGATCAATTAAAAGGTAATTATATTCTGCATCTTGTTTTATGTGTTCCTCCATTTTGATCCATCAAGGTAAGTGGCTGAATGTTTACAAATCAATTTGGAATAGGATTTCATCATTTGAAAACTATAATGAGCCTTGCCTGTCAAATGAAAAAAGCACAAAAAACAAGAATAGTGCATGGAAGTGGAACTACTGCCAATAAGCATTCCCCGGACACAATACCTTTGTGCCTGGTTACAGTTTACCGATTTTTATACAGTAGGCTTCAATACAACGACAAAATAGCATAAAGATGCCCTTTCCATTGCCCACGTTTTAACTTTCCCTGCTGCACACACCTTTATGAGGAAGCACCATTTAAAGAAATGCTTCCAATGCTCCAAATGACTGAAGGATAGCAAACAATTTACGCCACTGCCAACAATAACTAAATTCCATTTTACGTTTATCAAAAGGTGCAGAGCATATATAATTATCTACATATATATGTTATATTTTTATTAGGTGTACAAAAGTACTTTACATAGATAACTAGGACTGCAGGATAATTCTAAATGTTAGCACTATGTTGGAAGTTCATGTTTACTGGTCCTGTTGTTGGGCTGTGGGGCACTCCAAGTCTTGCCTTTTAATGCTTCAATTTCCAGTCAATGTTTTTTCACAAGATTCCATCGGCCCCCACATGTTTATTATTTGCCGTTTCTAGTCTATATTGGGTGCAATTCATGATTCGCTCCATTTAAGCCACCGTTCGCTCATCATACTTGGAGCCTTGAGCAATTTCCCATTTTTCTCACTGGTATTAATCGTACCATCACTTTGGCCACAAGTACAAAAGGCAATATCAATAGTCTGAGATGGCTACTAGATGCCGGGGTGCAAATAGTTTTGTTTTTTCCCCAGGAGATTGGCTGCGCGACACTACGTAACATTAATCTCCAGAGAAAAAAAAAAGATGGGTGCCACCATAGGAAAAGGGACTTTTCCATTTCTATGGCGTCCGTAGGCGGGAGGACCAAAGCACAAAGCTATGGACCAGCAGGTAAGTGGGGAGGAGGAGGGAGTGAGTTGGGAAAGGGTATGTTTTGTTTGGGGGGCGGAGGGGTGGAAGAGTAGGGTGGCAACAGGGAGTTTCTCCCTGTTGCCTCCCCAAAATCAAGATGGCGCCATCCTAGAAAGATCCAGCGGTATAGAGTGTATTCTCACCCACTCTCCCAGCCACCCGATTGGCTGAGCGCCCTTCCCCGGCTGCGAATTTCATTTCACACATTCGTTCTATCCTTGTTAGGATATTCCCCCGTAAGTAAGGAGAACTTTACATGTGCATATTAGATAGAGTAAACCTCTGGTCTGTGTATATCATTAACATTTCCAGCTAAGCTGTGCCTACAGCCCCAAGCATGACTTCACTGATGGCGCCCAAATGAAGCGAAAACAATGTCTGGCTAGCTAGTGGTCTTCTGCAGAAGAGATGTGAAATAGCAGTTTAGCTGGATTGCACCTATTGGGGTGGGACCAACCCTAAATTGCATATCTCTTTCCCCTTCAGTAATGGCATGGCAGACGGAAAAACAATGGTCTGGTTGTTTGTCCAGAGCAATGCCAGTGGTTATGATTAATGCAAACAACTTCCAGCCATCAAACCTTTTTTCGATACTGCAGACCAAAAAACATGGTCTGGGGATTGCCCAGAGCAGTGCAAGTGGTTATGATTTGTTCAAAACGTTCCATCCGTCACTCTTGCAACAGCATTTCCAGCTAAGGTCACAAAGAAAGTGGTTAATTTTTTATGGCTTATAAGAAAAATATGAAGCAGGATAAAATACTGTATTCTTTCAGAATCTGTTTTCGATCTGGTGTGTGTCATTCTAATTATGAGGTGTGACTGAGTAAAGTGAGTTGCCCGTTTAGTTGTGATTTGCATCATTACAGTACTTTACAAAAATGAGGCACACACTCAAAACAACAAAAAGTAAAACAAAGCAAACACTGTCCTTTCAAGCCTGTGATACAGCAGGGGGCATTTCCATTAAACTGTCAGCAGAGGTGACCCATTGTGATGAATCAACTTCCGGGGCCATCACTGGTCTAGGGATGAATATCGTTTTTTAAACCATCAATCAGCCCCACACCTCTAGTACATCAGAACGGATCCGAACAGATTGGAAACGCAAGCAAATTATACATCTCCTTGTCCAATTTTGGTAACGTGGACGGAATGGCAGGCTTATCTCCTAAAGGTCATGGATCGTTGGTTAGTTGCAACACAGCGAAAATACAATTACCCAATGATAAAAAGGGGCAGTCCAGTCAAGGTTTTATAATAATATCTACTTTATTATTATCATCACAGCAGTCAGTTCTAGCACACTACGAAATACAACCGACCCTGTAAAGAAATGCAGAGAACAGACAGTTTCAAGAAGGAAAAGTATGCACTCTGGATACTGACAGCAGGGTAGTCGTTAAAGCAAATCGCAATAGTTCAAGGATACTTGGTGTCAGCACAAAGGGCGCAATGGGTCATAAAATGCCACTGGAGGCCTTAAGAGAAGGACCAGGGGGACATAATCACAATGTACCTTGTGCTGTAAGAGTACTTGGTGCTCGACTGAGTCGAGTCAGCTTCAGGGCACTTTGCAGCTTCTGCGACAGAGTTCAAGAAGGGAGACCGCTCCGGATATCAGGCGGCAACCAGTTCGGTGAGCGAGGCTGGACTGGGCTGCAGGCTGGCCTACATGGTGGCTCGGGGTCAGGAACCGTTTCAGTGCTGGTTGGCATTTCTGAAGCACTGGTCGAGGTGTCTTGGATGGCTTTAGCGACTGCGGTGTAACAACAGTCAGTGGTGCAGTCGGTTGCAGCTCGAGGGGCTCGAATGGCTCGAAAATGTCCTTTAAGGCAGATGTCATTAGGTGCACTTCTCCTAGTTTCTTCACTGGGCTTGTGTCGTCCTTTAAAGCGAATGGCTCTAAGCTAAGGAGTGTGTTTCAGGTAGCTGTCTTGTATTTGGTTTAGGGTTCAAAGACTCTCAGGCACTTTCTACCTAGGAGGTTTACTGCAGAGCTTAGCAGGGCATTCTGCGTGCTGTCTCGGTACCGGCTCTGGAGCTGCTGGAGGATCCTCTGGATTCTGTATCTCCCTCTGTTCCCTGGGAGATGTTTAGCAGAGGGATTTTGCTTCCCTCTTGGAGGTCCTGGCCTTCCTTCACTGGCAGAAGATGTAAGGCAGACTGTACCTTCAGCCAGGGTCCAATGCCGAGTTCTTCTCGTTACTCCTTGCAAAGTCTACAGATAATCTGCCAAAAGAGGGGCTCAGCCCTCTTTTAAAGCCAAATGGACCACCGGGATTGCTAACCCTACCTTAATGAACGAATCCTGGAGCCTCACCAACAATCTCCTGTATTTGTGAGGTCATAACCAGAGTGCTTTGCAACAGAAAAGGTAAAGGGGTGAAAACATGTATTAGAAAGTCCCACCAATCTTCCCGTCTGTTGAGGATCACAGGGTCTCTCTGGTTAATGGAGCTCTCTGTGGTTCCCGATTAAAGCAGCAGGTCTCCCTTAATGCTGCGGCGAGACCAGACTCTCTGGCTCTGCCAAACCACATTCTTGTACCTTCTGAATCGGGTTCCACCTGTGGAGATTACTACTGTAAACACACAGTCCCAGACGTAACATTTCACTGTCAATCGTTGCTAAGGGCGGGGCTGGCTTCAGGTTGACACAGTGCATATGCAGGGTTGTTGGGGTTTCCGGTCCCCTTTGTTAGGCTCTGCAGCCAGGCCCCACGTCGGCCTCTTTGAATTATACTCCGATTAGTATGCGAATGCTGCCATAAGCTAAAGGGCTCAAGAAAAGGACAGGGCGGATCCATGGAGCCTTTGCTAGTTAATTAGACTGGCCAAGGCAGGGGGGAGGGTTAGCCCTCCTCTTCTGTAGATGCATCATATACTCCACCTGCCAGATCCCAACCAGCTATTACTGGGGGGAATGCGCCTGTAGGCTGTGTCCACCCGGAGTACACATTTCTATGTGCAAGTCATGTGGTGAGCATAGGAAAATGTGTGCAGATTAGCCCCACACATTTTCCGGAGGTTGGTCTACCATCATTCAATTTCAATAAAAAAATATATAAAAGCCCAGGCGAGCACACACCCACTGTGAGGTTGGTCGAATTCCTCACACCCATTGAAAAGAAATGCACACAGAATGTTTATCTTCCAGCAAATCACACCACCAGAAACATGCAGAAGGAGGGCACGGTGGCACATCATGAAGGTGGATGTGTATTCATGCACCCATCACATCCACCACTACCAATACCATTGTTTAGGTCTTTTACCACTATAGTGATATCACTGTGACACCTCATTCCTACAAGAAGCAATAATAATGCAATGCTATACCACTGTGCCATCTCATCTTTGGCATGTCCTCCGATATGAAGAATGCCAAATGTGTCTATAATAGGTACTACTTCAGCAAAGGGACTGCTCTCTGACACTTCATTGCACTGGCAATTTCACCACATTTTTTGTGGCATTGTTACGGGGAGCCATTCTTTCATAATATCCCACTCTCCCCCTGCTCCCCACACCCCATGCTCCTTATTTAACTACCACTTAGCCTGGTACCGCCTATAAAAAAAATACTGCAATATAAATGCAGTGAAATGCCATACGGGCAAAAAGCTGCACTTGCATGAAATTACACACCCAGCTATTACGTACACCGTGTTTTGCACACAGCCTTGCGTTTCCCTTTGTTCCTTGCACAGCGATGATTTTGCAGCCAAACACCTCTAGTTTCTTCGCAATACTGGAGAGGTCTTGAACTTGTCCACTGCCATTATAACAAGTGAGGGGTGGGGGGAGAGGAGGGACCCAAGCTGTAGCTGCGTGTCGTTTTACCTCCAAAATAATATGCAAGCCCCCTGTCCAAGCCTCAGCAAGGAAGTCACTCTCAGTAAACCTGTTACCTGTGGTTACTGAGAAAGCTGTAGCAGACCCCTCTGGTCATTGTTGAAATCGATAATATCCTGCTGTACTAGTTTACCCAGAGTCACTGCAAACTGCAGACCACAGACCACTCACACACGTACAATAAAGTACAACTTCGACCTAAGGAATTAAGTTAAAAGCAAGCTAAAATCAAATATAACCCCAGAAATAATAAAAACATGGTGAACGTGATTATTTATACAACAAAAAGAAAGTCACACAATTAATTCAAGGTAAAAAAAAAGCATACAGAATAACATAAAAGTATTACTTTAGCAATTTTTAAAATGATTATACACTTGAGATACATGGTATCTTTCCCATTCAAAGATGACCACTAGTTTCCAGAAAGCTTCCTTAGAGACAGTCACCCAAGATGGCTGCCTCCATGGAAGAGTTCACACAAAATCAAGAGTGCCGAGATGGACAGGAATGGGTGAGATTAGTCATAGGGATTACATTGGCTAGGGGCAGGGAATGGGAGGGATTACAACTGTGTATCCCTCCTCAAATGTCATCTCCATTGGAAAAGCATTACAGGCCCTCATTCAAAGCCCAGATGTGAAGCTCTTCTTATCTTAATGACAATAGTTTCAGCTTTTAAGGTAGCACTTTTAGCACCACCTAATTGCCCAAACTAAAAACATTTAGAAAATGGAACATGTAGAGGCGGATATGCAGCATAGGGACCTTCTCTGTAGCAACATCAATATAACATTTAGTAAAAACAGAAGACCGTTATCACATGCAAATGCCTGGAGATGCAGTGGTCTCAAGGAGGGTTTTATAAGCTATTATACGACTGGAGTGTGTCTTCGGAGTTGCATTCTATCACTTTTTTTCTTGCTGCTGGGAAATTATGAGAGCAGACCACCCATTTGCAAATCAGTCGGACCCCTCTCCAAAAACAAATAGTCTAGTCCAAACTGCAGGGACCCTTCATCTTTTTGCAGAACAAAAGCAACCCTGTACATGTTTCTGCTTCATTAAGCTTTGCCAGTAACGCACTACAGCTCGGCTCTAGACATCATAGTCAATGGTGAGGGAACTTGGGAGAAGTAGTACAAAATATCAGAGTCTTAGGTTGCAGACGCCTACAGTAGGGTGTTGGCAGGTTGTATTAGGCACCAATGAAAAAGTGGCCAACCGTTGCAAATGGCAATTCATTCATTTTGTGACAGATATAGTACCCAAGGGGGAGTATTTTGCTAAAATGTGATCCGAATTGTGCAATTTAAAGAATATTTATTCAGGAACAATGGTCAGAACTAATAGCTGCATAGTGAAGAAACTCAAACTGGCCGCACATTGGCCAAAAAAGTGGCCCACTTTGACCAAAAAAACGGCCCTACACTAGCTTTTTTGGTTCGGGCATTGCCCTATAGGCCAGTCCGAGTCTGGGTGTTGGTTGTACTCCTAAGCACAGCAAACACGTACTGTAGATCCATTTTGTGGAAACTGACCGTTTGAAGGATAAGACCTGCTCAGACCCAGTGATATTTTACAGTCCCTCCCCAAGCCATGGGACTAGATTTTGCATTTTCGGGGCCTATATGGTGCCCTATGGGTCTTCCCTGCCTGCTTGTCAAGGCTAGATTCTCCATAGCATTTAGGACAACAACAAAATGCAAAATGGTGAGAATGGCTGCAACTTTACATTGCAGGTGGACTTTATGCATGGAGATGCAGGTAAAAGGACAGCATTGTGCAGACCTTGGTAGGCTCTTTAACATACCAGTTTCAGCTGCTGACAGAAAAGGCTGTTATGCATGCTCGCTCTAGTGGCGCGTGCACATGGTGCAGCTTGTCGGCGTTCCTCCGTCGCCCCTGTGGTCGGATCGTAAAGGTGTTTTTGTAGCTGTGCTGTCTCGTGTATGCTGTCCTCCTGCTGCGTTTGTTGAGGCCCTCACGCCGTTCTCCGGCTACTGCTGTATTAAGCCTCCGCTAGCCTCCTTTCTTTGTTCGTTTCCATTCTTGGTTCAGAGTGCTGGCATGAGAGGGGATGCTCGAGAGAGGTTGGTGGCAGTGAGTGTATTTAAAGGTACTGCTTGGGGTAGCCGTGTGACATGTCGCATCATAAGCACTAGCTACAACCGTATTTTGTAGGTTATTTTGTGACGAGCCAAGTGGTGTTTTTCATAACCAGCTTGATTGGCAGCTTCTTCTGTTTTTACTGTACGGACAAGCAGCAAGGGTGATGCGTTAGACGTGAACTGCAAGCACGGTAACATGCTTTCCACTCATGGGACTAATTCTCGGGTCCTTAGGTCAGCTTATCATTCTTCAGATGTGTTTATTATTGCATATAGCTTATCTCCCAGCTCTCCACCTTGTTCTCCATCGCATGGTGCAGGGTGGCTTAATGAAGTGTTTGCAAATGAGTGCAAGGAGGAGACGGATTAAGGGAGACAAGATCTTCAGAGGAGGAAGCTGTAGCCACTCACTCTTAGTGATCTTTCGGAAACACTGTCCTGTCCAATAGCACCCAAGAAACTTCTTTGGAGCATATACATCACTGAATGAGTCACTAAGCCTCCCATAGAAGTAATTCTGAAATCTAAGGAGCCCGGTGAAAAAATCAGTAATTGAGCTGAGCTGCTGTATTGCACATGGAGACTACATCCAAGGATGGAAGTTAACAGGACTGCATCAGAGGTCATGACACCAATGAAGAACGTCTAGACAATGCCTCCAATAGCTCCCAAAGACTGGCATACCGTCAAAAAGTGCATCATGACCAATGTTGACCATCAGCCAATCTGAATGAGTTCAGGCATTGGTTAGAGACTTTTGGAGAGGGTGTGGATGAGTCACCTAGGTTATTAGCAGATACATTTTGTCAGACTACCCTAATAAGGAACAAGTTACTTACCTGTAACTGTTGTTCTCCAGCATGGGTCTGGCATGGATTCACATGCTCATGAATATTCCCCGTCGTCAGGCTGGGAATCCTCGGTAAAGAAAAAACCAGTATCAGTTTCGTTTCTGATCTGTCTTTCGTAGTAATAACCAATCACTGGTCTCTGCGTCATACTGACCACAGCCAATGACTGCCCTCTACCTAAGTACCGCCTCTGGCAGCCATCTTCAGATTTGGAAGCACGTGAAGTGGCAGTATGACCAAGTGAAGAGCCGCAGAGGGGTAGGCGGGAGGGTTCGCATGTGAATCCATGCCAGACCCATGCTGGAGAACAACAGTTACAGGTAAGTAACTTGTTCCTTCTCCAGCATGGGGTCTGGCATGGATTCACATGCTCATGAATAAAGAATATATAGCAGTATACACATGCACAACCACGGGAGGTGGCAAAGGCTCAACATTAAGCATAGCATCAAACTCAACATTAAGCATCTTACCTCCTCACCAGGCTCACCTCAGGCGAACAGGTTGCGCAGCACTGCTTGGCCGACCCTGGACTCCTCCCTGGAATCCCGATCGACGCAGTAGAACTTCGTGAAGGTGTGCGTCGACCTCCACGTAGCAGCCCTGCATATGTCCAGCAGGGGCACACCAGAAAGGAACGCCGTGGTAGCTGCGATCGCTCTGGTGGAATGGGCTCTCGGACGGCCGGGCAAAGGTCGGTTTGCCAACCGATGACAGTACATGATACAGCCGGAGAGCCATCTGGAAATGGAAGCCTTCGAGAGAGCCTTCCCCTGATTGACAGGTCCAAAGTTCACAAAAAGTTGTGACGTCTTCCGAAAACACTTCGTGCGGTCCACGTAGAACTTCAGCGCTCTAGCTACATCCAGCGAGTGCAAAGTCCTCTCAGCCGGCGACGAAGGCGACGGGAAGAATACAGGCAACACCAAGGGTTCGTTGAGATGGAATTCCGACGGTACCTTGGGCATGAAGGAGGGGTGCGTCCTGAGCACTACCCTCGTGTCGTGGAAAGTCAAGTACGGGGCCTTGCAGGAAAGGGCCTGGATCTCTCCCACTCGTCGTGCGGAGGTGATGGCCACAAGAAAAGCAGTTTTCCACGATAGAAACTTCAACGGAGCCGAGTGCAGAGGCTCGAACGGAGGTCCCATGAGCTTGGTCAGCACCACGTTGAGCTCCCACGCCGGGACCGGAGCCTTCACCGGCGGGAACGATCTGAACAGTCCCTTCATGAACTCTTTCACCAGGCGATGAGACCACAAGGACGTCCGCCCCGTGGTTCTGGTGTATCGGGAGATCGCAGCAAGATGAATCTTGATGGACGCGTGTGCCAGGCCAGCTTTGGCCAGCGTCAGCAGGTACGGCAGTACTTGGGGAGCCGTAATTCGTAGAGGGTTAATCTTCTGTGCGTGGCACCAGACAGAGAACCTCTTCCATTTGTGTCCGTAGCATTTAAGAGTCGAGGACGCCCTGGCCTTTGCAAGAACCTCTCTGCAGTCGGCCGGTATGTCGTATCCTCCAAACTCTAGCGCTGCAGGAGCCAGGCCTGCAAGTTCAGCGACTTCGGGTCGTGGTGGAGGATGGCGCCTCCTTCCCTGGAGAGTAGATCCGCGTCCGCCGGCAGCTTGATCGGCGGGGACGCTGACAAGTCCAGAAGGTCCGGGAACCATATCTGCCTCGGCCACGAAGGTGCGACGAGGATCATCCTGCACCGTGACCTCTTGAGCAGGTTGACTAGCCGGATTAGCAGAGGCAAGGGAGGGAACGCGTAGAGGAACAGGCCCTCCCAGGGGAACGAGAAAGCATCGCCCATGCTCCTCGTCTGGGGAAACCTGCTGGCGAACCTCCGGCACTTGGTGTTCGTCGCCGTCGCAAACAGGTCGATCTGGGGTGTGCCCCACCGTCGGAAAAGGCGATCCACCAGATCCTGCCGTAGTTCCCACTCGTGGCACGAGCGCAGCTCCCTGCTGAGTGAGTCGGCGATGGTGTTTTTTATCCCTGCCAGATGAAACGGCACCAGAAAAATCCTTTGGGCGACGGCCCAATGCCACAGGTCCTGCGCCTCCTTGGACAGCGCTGGGGACCTGGTTCCGCCCTGTTTCCTGATGTAAAACATGGTGGTGGTGTTGTCGGTGAAGATCCTCACCACCTTGCCCTTGAGGGACGGAAGGAAAGACCTGAGGGCCCAAAACACTGCACGGAGCTCCAGGACGTTGATATGCAGGGACTTCTACGTCGGGAGCCAAAGTCCCTTTGCGTGCAGATTTTCGGTGTGCGCTCCCCACCCTTCCAGGGAGGCATCCGTAGTCACAGTCTCCTGGTGGGCTGGGGTCTGGAAGTCCATGCCCGCCGTCAGATGCGCGCGGGTGCCCCACCACCGTATCGCTCGTCGGAAATTCTCGTCGAGCTTGATCCTTTCCTCGAAGCTGCCCGTCGTCTGGATCCAGCGCGCATCCAGGAATTCTTGCAACGGGCGCATCCGGAGCCTGCACATGGGAATGAGGTAGATGCAGGAAGACATCATCCCTAGGAGGGACTTGATGGACCTCACTTTGGCCGCGTCGGCCACCAACATCCGTTGCACCTTGCCCAAAATGGTCCTGGTCCTCTCCTCCGACGGGGAGGCCAGAAGGGACACTGTGTCGAGCCTCGCTCCCAGAAACAGTGCGACTTGCGCGGGAATGTGGAAGTAGGCATCCTCCAAATTCAACGACGATAGGAAATCCCCTTCCTCCAGCTGGCCCAGGACGTGCTGGAGGGTGACCATCCGGAACTTCTGCGCCTTGATGAACTTGTTCAGACGTCGGAGGTCTAGGATGGGGCGCCATCCTCCCGTCTTCTTCTTCACGAGGAAGTATCTCGAGTAAACTCCGGAGCCCCGAAGCCTCTTTGGGACGATTTCGATGGCGCCCTTCCTGAGCATCGCCTTTACCTCCAGGAGAAGTTGAGGGACGTGAAGTTCTTTCCTGGCCACGGGGGGGACGCGCGGGCACCTTCTTTGAAACTCGAGCGCGTGGCCCCGAGCCAGGGCGTCCAGCACCCAACGGTCGGTGGAGATGGACTCCCACACGCTGACGAAGCCCGCCAGCCGGCCTCCCACCGGGGTGCTCCGGTGGGGGCCCGACCCCACAGCCGGTTCAATCCTGCTTGGACGCGGCCTTGCCGCCTTGACCTCCTGGGCGACGACGGCGGGGTCCGCTAGACTTGCCTCGTCCTCTGTAGGCCTCTTGCGACGATGAGCGGGCCGCTTGACGGTAGGAAGCGAAACCGCCGCCGGAACCTCTGGAGGCGCCCTTGCCTCCGCTGCTCCGAAAGGGCGTCCGACGTTGCTGCAGAACTCCGAGGGCCCGGGCCGTCTCAGTATCTGCCTTGATGGCCTGAAGGGAATCGTCCACTGTCTTCCCAAACAGGTTGTTCCCGTCGAAGGGCATGTCCAGGACTCTGGTCTGGACGTCCTGCCGGAAGTCCGTAGCTTTGAGCCATCCACGACGTCGAAGGCAAACGCCGTTGCCCAGCTGGCGGAACCCAGTGTCGGCGATGTCCGTCGCCACGGTGATGGCGTGGTCCGAGGCCACCTCACCTTCCTGCAGGATCTCCAGGGCCTCCGCCCTCTTGTCGTCCGGCAGAAAATCCAGCAGGGGAGCTATCTTGTACCAGAGCTCCCTGTCGTAGCGAGCCACGATAGCCAAGGCGTTGGCCGCTTTAATCGTCGTCGCTGCCGACGAGATGACTCTACGTCCCATAGCATCCAATTTCTTTCCCTCGCCGTCCGGCGGGGAAGTCGATGTGGATGCCGCACCCCCCCCCCGCTTTCTTCCTGGCTGCCGCGGAGACGACGGAATCCGGGGTAGGCTGCGCCCGGAGGCACAGGGGGGCCGTGTCCGGGACCCGGTACTTTTTCTCGTACCGGTCTCTTCTAGCTGGCGTCGTGGAAGGGTTCTTGAGGAGGGAAAGGCCCTCATCCCAAATGTCGTCCAACAGAGGCACTGCGAGGACCGTCTTCCTCTTGGCCTCGCGCCGCTGATAAAGGAAGCCTTCCTTTTTCTTCTCCTCAGGGCAGAGTTGGAAAAGCTCGGAAGCCCTGGAGATCATGGAGTGGAAAGATCCGATCTCGTTGGGCGGAGAAGCCCTGGCGGGAGGCGACGACGGAATATCCTCGTCGTATGCCTCGTCGTCCGTACCCGTCGCTGCCGTGTCAGTCCCCGTATCATCCCCTCGGGTGGACGGGGAGGAGGGCTGGACGGGGCGCGACGGTTGAAAAGGAGGTGGTGGATGGATCCTTCTTTTCTTGGTAGGGGGAACACCAGAAGGTCCCGGTTCTGGATCCCCCGACGGGAGAGGTTCCTCCGTCGGTAACTGTAGTCTCGTCCTTATCTCGGAGCATAAGGACTGTATAGCCAACAAAATGGCCGCCGAGTTGTCTTGCGGCGCTGGCAGAGGGGAATCCGACGGGCGAGCAGGGGCCCCGTCGGTATCCTCGACGATGTCGTCGTCGTCGTCACCTGCGTCGGGGTCCATTCCGACGGGCTGGCCTTCTTCCACGCCTAGGCCGTGGCTTAAGACCTCGATCAGCTCCTCTTCTGAGGTTGAGGCCGAATCTACGACGACGCCCTGCCCCCCCTTCTTCTTCCCCACGGAGGGTTTCACGGGGGTCCTATCGATGGGCACAAAAGAAGACTCCCTCCGAGGAGGCAGGGAGATTCTGGGCCCCGAGGTCGCCACCACTGGCGCAGCCTCCACAGGCTGAGCCAGGGCCGCCGCGACCGTTTCGATAGAGGGCTTGGTCGGATGGATCAAGGCCTTCACCACCTTAGGTGCGCTCACCGCCTTATCCTTGAGGGAGGGGGCACTGCCACGCTCCTCCTCTGCCTTAGAGCTCGACCGGGGCCTCTCCAGGAGCTTCGCCGGGTGCTCGGCCTTCCTCTTACCCGACCCAGAGCGTTGGCTCGTGGTTGATGGTGCCGGGGAGGGTGCGCCCTGCCTGGCGCCCGTAGAGCCCGACCGTTCGGCGCTCCCGGTGCCAGCGGACTCGCGGTGCTTAGCCTTATGTTGGGCCCCCGTCGCCGGGGCGCCCTCAAAGGTCTTAGAAGACCGCTCGGATTTCTTCTTCTTCTCGCCAGACGGGCTCTTACCCTCCAGCCAGTTGGCGAGACGTTGATGGCGGTCCTTCATGGTCCGTTCCGACATGTTGCCGCAAAACGCACAGTCCTTTTCCACGTGCGTCTTGTCCTCATGAAGGCAGTAAAGGCAGAAAGGGTGTTCGTCCTCCTTAAAGACGTTCTGCAGCTGGCATCCAGGGCAGACCCTGAACAGCTTTCCGGGCGTCGAGCTTCCCTTCTCCTGGGCCATCTCCGAGACCGGGCCTGAGAAGCTTCTGGAGTCCTCCGAAGTGTAGCTCGACGAAATCTTCACCCTTGAGGGGCGCAGACGAATCCGACACGGGTCCCCGTTGATCGGATGTAGGATCGGTGGAGCTTGAGGCTCTTTTGACCGAAAGAATTGAGTTTTTGTGAGGATCCCAACACATGGACGTGCGGTAAAAATCTGAAGATGGCTGCCAGAGGCGGTACTTAGGTAGAGGGCAGTCATTGGCTGTGGTCAGTATGACGCAGAGACCAGTGATTGGTTATTACTACGAAAGACAGATCAGAAACGAAACTGATACTGGTTTTTTCTTTACCGAGGATTCCCAGCCTGACGACGGGGAATATTCATGAGCATGTGAATCCATGCCAGACCCCATGCTGGAGAACAGGATGCTTCTTCGATCCAAGTTCCTATCCTGGCCTTAGTTCAGGCTTGTCCGTTAGAGGCACAGTCAAGAATGGTAGACACTTTATGCCCTCCAGGTAGTAGTTCACACACCTTGAGAGCACTAGCTAAAAACATGTCTGGGGATGCTTGTAGTCTTGTGCAGAAGGGATGTGGCTTAGCAGTTCAGGCTGGACTGCGCCTTTGGGGGTGAGACCAATACCGATTTGCACATGATCTTTCCTCTTTCTGTAATGGCTTAGCAGGAGACGATTGTCTGGATAGTTCCCCAGAGCAATTGCCAGAGGTGAATAGCATAGCTCATCACTTAAGATTTAGTGAAACATAAAACGAGGCAGCGATGGATCTTTTCTTATACCTACATTGAAAATATTGGAGGCATGAGGATACCCGGGAAAGGTGGGGGAGGGGGTCTTTTGCCTTAAGCCTACAGTTCTTGGGATGTGTAATACAGCTTGTGATCATCCGCCCAGTCAGCAGATTGGTCAGGAGACATTGTGGGCAAGAGATAGTACTACCCGGAGCCATTTGTGACTCCTGAACCCCTGCAGCCAGACCACTGGCTTATCTGCATGGTGGTGGTGTGGTTTGCTGCAGAATCATGGAGGACCGCTGGTTTGGGAGATGGGTCAGGTGGCATTGGGGAGAACGTGATGGGGAGTTTCAGAAAGCTCAGAGTTAACAGCTATCAAATTGTTTTTAATGTAGGGTTGCCGTAAAAGCGATTTTGGGAAGGGATGGTTATAGTCGGGGAGCTGACGGTTAGGACTTTAAAAAAGACAGATGGGGACTGCTTCACATTAATAAGAGTTTGGGCACATTTTGGGGAAGATGAGTGAGCAGCTAAAAAGGAAGGGTTGTTGTGACAAATCAAATTCTGCCCGGGAGGAGTACAAAGATGACTAGAGGCTAAAGCGCCTACTTGGCCCTCATACTTCTACGAACCAAGAGACAACCCGATCATAAAGGTAAAGCAGACACAGCTAAGAGATACAACTCCTTAGCCCTTTTGTGGTAATGCGGACAGAGGGAAGGTTATACTCTCAAGAGGGGTGTGAATGTGATTCAGTAGCAACACGAACAGTGGTTCAAAGAGTTTGGTTGAGTGTCAAAGGAGCACAGGTGGGTTCCTGTGGTTCGTAATGCGGTATACCCAATACAAAAGCAGTTGGACCAGTTTGAGGGAATGAAAACAGGGATTCTTGTTGTCTTAGTTCTCAAGAGGCTTTGAATCCCAATGCAGGGATTGAAGGAGCAGATCAGTGCTTGTTCTTGGGCCCCTAGACACAGGGGAGGCTGGCACACAACTGCAGGGTTCCTTCAGCACAGTGAGGTCCTGGGTACTCTTGCATCTAGCTGAGGTGCATGTATTGTCCCAGCAGCAGTTCACCCCTAATTGGCCCCAGTGATGGTAAGGGCACAGAGCTTCCCTCTGCCTTGAACACTCAGTCTTAACCTCACTGGGGGAGGACCTTGGAAAGATCAACTCTCCCAAAAAAGGTCCAATGAATTCTTCCTTAATCATCTGTTGAAATGTTAACCCCATTATTTTAAAGGAAAAACACTACAGGTGGTAGGACCAAAGCAAACCTGCTTTAGGGGTCCAATCCCTGTCCTTGGAACCAGTGGACTTAGCCTTCTGACATCACACCCAAAATGCTTTATGCTACAGGAAATGGAGGGGGCCGAGGGAAAGATGGAGGCAGAGAGAAAGAAGATGGTGGAACCTTCATCCAGCTGGTTTGAGGTCCCTCTATCTGCACTTATCCCGCCCCTTCTCAATAGAATGAAAGGCCTTTTGGTAGGCAGCACCCTAGTGTCATGCTACTCCTTTTGTGAATGTGTGTGCCCATAGATTCCTGTTCCAAGGACAGCTCCCCATGGAGTGCTGTCTCTCTGGGGAATGCATTGCCTGCCCTCCCTAAGGAACAAAGAGGCAACCCCCCAGGGCGACAGTCTATCAGCAGCAAAGACATCCTGGCTGTGGGGGAATGATCAATCATTTCACAGCCGATTGGGGCCCACATGGCCGACATGTGTGATATTTGTTATGTCGTTTTTTGGAACACTTCTGCATATTCTAAATGCGGCCCCTGTGTTGCAGAGACTTGGCTGTCACTGCAGCTGTCAGATGGGCACATGTGACCTCTGAACCTGCTCTGTGCCATTGAAGAGGCGCTGGAAATCAGGCTACTGATGCAGCAGGGCACAGGTATACACTATGCTTTTGGAATGCAGCTTATGAAAGGGGAATCTGAATACCCTTTCAATACCAGCATCATTGTATTAATTAATACAAAATAAAAACAGGGCTTCCAGACACTTGCCAGATGGCAATTCCTCACAGTTGTGTGCAAGAGGGAATTGAAGTAATGTACTAACGCGGTTTAGGATCGCTAGGAGACCTTACTTCACAATAAAGCAGCATTTTCCACATGGCAAATGAGTGAGCAAATAAGTCTGGTTTGCCATCCTTCCCAAAGAAAGCGGAACAAGTACAAGAATATTTCTGTTCATCACGAGGGTTAAAGAAGCACAATGCCACACCATTTACTGAGGAAATAATATGCACCTCTATGCGAGACAAAAATGAGCCAGAGAGCAGGAAAAGCTGCCAGCATGCAGAGAGCGAGAAACGCTGCCAGCATGCAGAGAGCGAGAAACGCTGCCAGCATGGAGAGAGCGAGAAACGCTGCCAGAATGCAGAAAGCGAGAAACGCTGCCAGCATGCAGAAAGCAGGAAATTCTGCCAGCATGCAGAAAGCAGGAAATTCTGCCAGCATGCATTTTGTGTTCAGCTTTGATATCATCATTGAATTTTGTTCAATAACCCAGCAAATCTATTTGCATGTAAGAAATGCGCCTTGCCTTAAGTTACAGATGAGTTATTTGAAGGGACTCCAGTTCGAGTCAGACCTTTGGGCAGAGGAACAATGGCATATCTGGGTTATCTGCACACTGGGGCTGGTGCTGCCTATCTACAAGCATGTATCGCACATAACCGGTTTATCGTGTCACAAGGAAATGAGGCCCTGTTATCTTGCTCCTGCATCTCACCATTCAGCTGCGGATTAGAATATTTGTAATCTTTCATTTCTTTTCCCTTGGCTAGAACATTCTTACCAATGTCCAAATGCCTTCCTTCACAGACTCTGCTCTGACACACATGTTCTGTTCAGATGCGCCTTAGATTGTGGGTACTGCCTTGGGCCCTTTCTATTTGCAGAATCAGATGGGGGGGCGCAGGGGTGGACTGGGAACCAAAAGAGGCCTTGGAAATAATTTTCAAAGTGGCCTCATATGACACATTTTCAGCAAGTCCAAACCCTTTCCCTATTGGAAAATGTGGAAATACCACACAAAAGATGCCCAGTGTGCAGAGGTCTACTGGGAAATCTCCAGAGTTCCCTGTGGGCCAGTCCACCCCCGAGGGTGGGCTTAACAATGTTGCAATGCCGCTTAGCACAGTGCGATCAGAGAGCGGTTTGCATGTATTTGGAGACGATCATAAAACATACCCTATAGATAAACGTACCTATTGTTGGGTAAACATAAATTGCTATTGGCTGTGTGTGATGTAGAATTGCTTTGTGTGAATATTTGGTTACTCACAGGGGTCTGGTTTACCATTTGTCTCGGATAAACTGGAAAGTGATTAATGTTTACCCACTGTCTTTAGATTAAAGTCTTTGCATTACCTATAAGAAGCAAAGGTGTGAAATGCTAGTCCGTTATCAAGGCCAAGTTAAATCCTTGTTTGAACAGGTATACGAGGATGACATGGTTGGAGTGGGCGGTGGACCCTCGGAAAAGTGTCTCTGATAGGGCACAGTGACATGTGCACACGTCTGGACCTTAGGAGCAGCTATGCAAGTACTGTACTCCATTGTCAGGCATGCCTTAATGTTCATGTGAACACTCAGTGGGGTAAAGATTTTCAAGACTGTGAATTTACACTTATCAGTAAACAACTAGGATTACATGTAAGGTTCGGCCACCAAGGGTACTTGTGATGCTTTATCAGCATGATATGTTATACAATATTTATACTGCGCCCATCACCACCGCAGTCATGGTCTTACGGTGTGTGGCCTTGTCCGAAAGGTGGCATATTGTGAGCCTGCCAGGGTGCACCAGATCTTAGTTTGCGGAAAGGAAGTGGCTCTTTGGAAGAGGAGGTGAAAGGAAAGAGAAACTAGACAACAGAATGACCATAAACAGAGGAAAAACAATTGGCATGAGTGGGAGGAGATATGGTTGTCGATGTAGGGATGCATGTTTCTCAAATGTGACAAGTTGTTGGTAGGCATGAGTGTCGGACTCAGGAGAGTACAGCTTGGATTAGAGCAGAGTTGTACGGTAATGGAAATATCTAGAACCAAGACTGCATAGCAGTAGAAGTAGTTAGTGGGCGATGTACTTGTGATGCTCTATGTTGGCCTATGAGCATGCTATACTGTGGGGCAGCTTGGGTTCTGGGGCAGTGTGTTGTAAAGGTTGACGAAACAATAAAAGCTGTTCTCAAAAGTTGATTTCTTCCAATATGATGGTTTAGGGCAGACCGAGGATCTAAACTAACAAAAGTGTACCGAAGAGTATGTAAGGTATTTTACAAAACCATGGGTTAAAACTCTTGGAATGCCTGTGAATATTGCTTATGGCGTGTTACTCACCCTGGGCACAATCGCTGGGGGGCTGTTGAATAAGCAGGATGAGATTGATGAGGATTTGAAAAAGGACACATAGAAAAATGTCAATAAGAAGGCAGGATTTAAAGTTACCCAGAGCTGGGAGCTATGTAGCGCCTACTTATTGCCTTGGTTATCTTGATACGGACATCTGCCGGGAGCTACTTTCATCTCCCCAGGAAAACGAGTGCCACAAACAATTCTATGTTACATAAACTCTAGGTATTTTGGAATGTGTAGATAAATTAGCATTAGTAACACGCATTATACATTTAGAGCATAATGGCTCAAGCATAGTGCACAAAAGGCTATAGTTTGCCTCTCTGGTGGAAGTCAGATTTGCATTTACTAAGTACTAGCTCCTCATTCCCCAGAGGAAGCTCCCGCTCACTGGGTGATGCCTAATGCTGCCCAGTAGCTGCCTTTAGCCCCTGGCCAGCAAATCCTTATTTTCAATCCCTGCAAAGGTTATCCAAGACATGCTCAAATTGACTAAGAGTAAAAGTTGAAATGTGTAGTGTTTCATATGGTAGGGTTCCAAATTGTTCGGATGTATACAGCTCCCGATTATAGCCTAGCAGTCCTTCTCTATCCTGAAACCAGCAGCTACTAGGAGCTACCTTTGACTCCTCATGCCAACTGGTGTCCAACGAACATGTTGCATACATTACAACTCTGTGGTTGGAAATGTGCATAAAAGTGCACAGAGCCATTTCTAGAAAACATTCAAAGTATAATGCGACATATAGACAAAATGTTACACTGTAGTTTGATCCTCATGGAGAAGTTAGATTTGCAGTATGGTGCATACTAGCCCTCGCTCCACAGAGGTAGTGCCTGCTTACTGGAGGATACCTTGTGCGGTTTACCTCCTGCTCCGCAAATATTTATTTTGGTTCTTGCAAGGATTATACACTTTCCGAAGGAAGAGGGAGATTCTCTATTGATTAAAGTCATAAAGATCACCAAAGATTCTGATCCGAATTCGGAACACCATTAGAGGTTTTATGGCGGCCAGGGATCGACGATGAAGTGGAAAAGGAGGTCAGAGTGTGTAGTGCAGGTTTACATATTCAAAAGGTATGTGGCTACAATGGAGAATCGATGGACCTGGGAGAGAAAGTCACTTGGCATAATTTGTATTTGGTTTCATATGGCTGAAAACTGGACCACTATAAACAAGTGTAGGTGGGAGCTGTATCATCGCCCATATAAAGGCCGATTGAGGACATGATTCAAGTTCGAGTACAAAGGGAGGTAGCTAGATGAGAGCATCCAGGGGTGGAGTTAGCGATTGGAGATGGGGTATTTCACTTTGTTTCCAATGATAAGGTGAAGGGAATATCCTTAGCCCTAAATGGAGAATCCCAGTCTTTTCTTTCTTTCATGTACTGGTTTCCCATTGGCTATGGTGAAGCTTTGGATGATGCATTGTAAGTTTCTTTGCAAGGCTAGTGGGTGCTTTAGTTGTTATTGCCTTGTAGATGATGCAGAAACTCTTACACGATGTGAGCAGGAGGAGTAGCCAAATGTAGGTCTGCTCAATGTGGTTGAGCTCGTTTTCTCCTTTGATTAGGCAGACTGCAGCATGAATTATTTGATTCAGTGGGGCTATGATACATCTGGGCTTTCTGACCAGAGTTAGATCATTCAGTGTGCTGCTTTGTCATTCCACACCACAAGTGAGGATGAGGATTGTTGGCTATTGTTTCAGTTATTTGGAGGTCTCAATCAAAGATATTCCTGCCACAAAATAACATAAGTGGAGGGCATATTTTCAAGGGGAGGCTTCCCAGAGTTCTCAATAGGCACTTAATGGTTTAGAATGAATCTCAGGTCAGATGGGTATGCTGTATTTTCACACCGAAATTATCCCAAATTCTATTATCGGGATCATATTCCCCAACAATGCAATTTGTTATCATCAACAAATGCATGGGTTTGTATGATAAGTGTCTAGAGGGATGGGGAAAAATAGTTGTCATGTATTTAGGACAGAATGGGAGGGCTATCATTATCCTAACCTTCTTTGGGGGAAATGCAGTTTGAGATAATGATGAGCGATGCAAGAGCCTATGACCATCACACTTCGAGCTAAACTTACCAACAAGAATGGCACTGCTGAAGTTTATCCATCACAGGCAAACACACTGGTGCACCAGTTTAGCAGTGCTCTTGACAACTGTATTCCATTGGCTGTAAGCAGGCTTTTACAATGACAGGTCCTTACCATGGTGAACGAAGTTCAAAATATACTCTGCACGTATTAACATGGGTTACCTTTCGTTACAGCCGTTTCTCGGTTTAGGTTATTGAGGTATAGATGGTATGAATGTGAGACATTTGATTATTATTAGGGTATTTATTGAGTGCTGGCCTAGCTTTGGGGAAACAACAGGGAGCTGTACTAGTTATATGCAGAAGGACATGGTGAGGGAAGCTGAGAAGGCAGCCAATTTGGCAGCAAGAGAGCTACAAGTAACCCGGGGGGAGGGGACAGTGGGGAGCAGATCACGCAGTCTCAGGTTAGAAGTGGAGGGTGTGTGGAACTAGCTGTTACATTCCTCAAAGATGAGGGTCCTAAGCTCCTTCCTGAAATGTAGAAGTGAGGGCGCCAGTATGGTGGTGTAATGCTTGTGTTGACTGGACAGGACAATAGACCATTTAACTGGATATGACTGAACCCTTCTTTCCGCTTTTTCAAACCAGTTCCAAGATTCACCTTCCCCTGCCACATCATTTAAAACCAACATACTGTAAGGAACTCATGGTGGTAACAGTAAAGACAGACACAAGTGATCACAGTTCAAGGGTGTGTATTGAACCTTATAATGGGTGAGATAAACGCCCAATCTAAAACTAAATCTAAGATGGGAGCAAGCTACGACCATCAAATTACAGTAAGGCAGTCCTAGTGGCATCTTGTCAAATATAAAGGGCCTATACTAAAAAAATCATATTGCCAATCCTTACTACTAGTTACAAAAAGAGTGTGGGATAATGTTCACCAGAAAATAAAGAAGTGTTCACAAAGGGATAAGTCAGGATGGTTTAGCTGAGTCTCCCTTCCCCACGCTTGAGGCACGGGACAAGGCGGCACTCTCGAGCACAGCACACTCCTGGGCCTCGACAGCAAGAGGTTCACAGTTCAGTTCCACGATATCAAAACCCCTTTAGAGGTTAAGTCTCTTTCCTGAAAAAGTCGCTTGCCTTAGGTTTGCTGATTCAAAGTGACAAACAAACAAATGTTCTCTCTGTGATCTTGCACCTTGGGCAATTGTTCTACGCTTGGATTTCACAATGACAAACAAAAGTTCTTTGGGCGATTGCTCTTCGCCCCTGGGATCTCTCTATGCTGGGCTTGGATCCACCTGACAAAAACAGACCTCCCTCTGCTGGGTTCACTACAGCCTTTCTTCAACACAGTTCATGTATTGCTCAATTTTATCAGAAAGCAGGGTTTCTTTCTCTTTAACTTTCCTTCGGCATCCTTCTGTCGGGTTCGCACTTGCCAATTATCAAAATTCACAATCGTATAGGAAAGCGGGTTTCCCTTCCCCTAGCTTTCCTCTGGCAACGGGTCAGAGACTTTTCATTGTACAAGGGATTTGTTGTGACGCTTGTAGGACCACTGTAACGCCTCACGCCACACTTTCCTAGGGCCTTCTTGTTGTTGTAGTTTCAAAAACTGATGCCTGTCAGAGCCTTTTGAATGAGTGCCCATGTGGCACCGGACCCCTCTGCACCTGGACCTCAGTTAGGCTTTTTGTAAAGTTCAAACAAATACACAAGTCCTTTCTTCTTGCGTTCAAAATGTTGCTGCTCGCAAACTTAAGCTTAACACAGTTCGGTTTGATATCAGCTTCTTCCGACTCACCGGCTGTGCTGAACCTGTTGGCTTCTTTGTTCTCTGGAGTCAAGGATAGTACCACAGTAGTAAGCTTCCCTCCCCACTTGCATTTTCAATGTGGGACACCCCACCCCCTTGTACCATTGTGTCTGCTGCTTTGCACGCCAGCTGTAACTTCCAGTCTTACGATTTCCCTTCTGGAGGCTTTCTCTGAGTTGAAAAGGGCAAGGGCAATTCCCCCTTCGTCACCCTTTCAGGTCCCACTGCTTTGCTTCTCCGTTTGTAGTGCTTGTTTGGTGTAGCCGTCTCCTTGTGCGTTTGGCCTTGATCAAAGTGTGCTTTCATTCTACGCCTTTTATCCCGGGGGGAAGGTGAAAGGGTCATCGGGTGTGTGTGGTTATTGTCAATTGCCTGACTCTGCCTGAACCGAGTGTTGGGACATGTCAGGTAAATGACTCTGGTGTTAGTCCGTTGTCTGTTACCATTTAAGAAAGTGTTTGTGTGGTAAAAGGGGGGTGGGTAGAGCTTCTAAATACCCTACAGGGTAGGATGGGGAAAAGGTGTTACAGGGAAGGGGATACCGTGTCTCAACCCTCAGTGGCCCACTTCCACTCCCCGAAGACCATACAATGCCCTAATGTCAGTATGACCCTGACTGCTTTATAATGGGTTATATGTACTGCATCAAATGTATTCCTGTTAAATGCAAAGCGCGCAACTGAAATCAAATGCTTCAGCAGGATAGTTTGTTCCATCATAACTCACTTTGCTCAACCCACCCTTTATTGCAGCGTCCCAATGACAGCTGGCATAGTCCTAGTACCCAAATGTAGTTCTTATGCCAGCAATCACTAATTTACTGACATAGTCAAACACACAGTACTCCCAAGCCAACAGATAACAACTGTGAAAGATAATACTAGTCATTTGTTCCAAAGCAATGCTTAATAAACTGCAATGTAAGGTCAGTTTATCATGGCGCATGATGCAATATATGTTACATTCTAGGCATGTAATATAGTGGTCGAAGTGAGCGGGAGCGGTCAGGAGCGGTGCTCCTCTACTTTTTTAAAATTACCTTTCACAGCTCCTATACTTTTATTTTAAAAAGAAACCGTTCCGGAATGGTTTCGTTTTAAAATAAAAAAGTGTAGGAAGAAGTTGAAACTTGCACTTTCAGTGAACTGCACTGAACGTTCCCTTAAACAGCAGGTGCAAGTGTTTGGGAGTATGTATTATGTGTGGGAGGGGATGTGGTGATGGGGTTTGTGGGGAGTGGGTGCAGGCCAGCAGGGAACATAGTTCCACTACTTCTTTTCGTACACTTCGACCACTGATGTAATATTCAGACTACAGTCTACCAAATTTCCAGACACCACAAAGTGCTCCGTGGCCACAGCAATGGCAGGTGGGAGATTTACAAATGTCACATAACATAACTAAGCTTAGCACCGACATAAATCACGCGATGAAATTTAAGGAACCCTCCCATACTCCTTATCCCGCTCCAATGGCCAATGCCCTCTGGTCCTGGGCCCCGACAATGAAAGCATGCCAAGGTAAATCCTGGTAATATAACAGAACGTCCAGTGTAAGGGTTCTGTAAATCCCGACCGCACAGAGAAAAGGGCTGAGGCGCGAGGCCCGTGGCAGGGCTTGGGGAGGCGGAGCCTGTGGCCACGCATGCGCTCTGGCCTGCAACATAAAATAAGACGGAACATTTTGGTATGGTGCTACAAAAAGCTGTGGTCCCATCCCGAAGGACGGAATGTCCCACAAGTAGGGAGGAAAGTGGACGGGACATAGGAGTACATAACGTCCGAAATAATGGTTATGTAAATGGAGAGTGGTGAAAGATTCTGATTGGCTGACGTACTGGCAATTTAAATATTCTTCTTCATTTGAATTTCATTTTATTTTCACTTTCAATCAAGCATGAACTAGGCTCCAGGTGTGTCCGAGCTCTGCGCAATTAATGGCAAAAATACAATACACCTTGAAAAGTGAATGCCTGCTCTATTCAGAAAACTCCATCGTGCTCGCAAATATCGTTTGCGATCGCCCTCCAATGCTGAATTCCTATGCACCGTGTGTTTAACGTGACCTCTGTACAGCATTACTTATTGAAACGCCTGCCAAGTAACCAAAACAAAAAATGTATATATTTATAGCAGCATTACGCCAGCGCTCCAGTATGCATCAGTTTACCAAACGATTGCTTCAGTTCGGTGGTCCACTTAATGAAACTGGCCCTCCACGCCACTTTTTGAGGCACAGCACCGTGGATCCCACCGCCTCCAAACGATGCACGCACTCGCCACAGCATGCACCGCTACCTCGGCCTATAAATATGCTGGGCCGGGTCAAGGTTGCATTGGGACACAGTTTCTGGCACCAAAAAAGGAGACCTGAATATCAAGCCAATTTTTAAGACCTTCGGTTTTAATAATTCTTAAATGACCCCCCACTGCAAAGCAGCTGGTGCCGTAAAATGGACCACAAAAAAACAACTATCCATTGGGTTTACCTTGTAGGTTCCACCTGAACTTGCATTCTGATTACACAATGGTGAATAGATGTAGCTGTTGAGATTGGCTATGGATGGACTGTGCTTCTGTTTTGCTGGTATTTTTTACTATTGTTGATCAGTTTCAAGACTGTGCAGAAACAGGTGACTGCATGGTGTAACTCCTTAATTCTGATGGCTGCTTTTTTATTCAATGCAGGCCTGCAACACACCAGGGGCCGGATTACAGAAACTTTGCACGGATGCAAGTGCCAAGTGTGCACAGTATTAGCACTAGGGCAAAGTTTGCTATATTTTTTAAAACACTGGAACACATTAAAAAACCATTGCACCTCGGCATACTGACTGACCCCTAGCACCCTGCTAGTCTGAAACAGCTCCACCATACATGAGCCCAATCGCCCTTGCCCTGGCAGTTTCTCCAACAACTTTGCAATACATTCAAGCGTGCGGGAGTGTAGTGCCATTGGGCCAAGAGCTTATACCAGGTATGTTTGGGAATGCCCCACCCAAGCCGTTCCCATTCCTCTCACTGTATGGGCTCCCCTATGGTCTCTTCCCATCTGTGCATATAGGTACACTGTGCCTTAGGGACACTGTACGACGCCAGCTGCTTGTATATGCTCAAGGTGAGAATTTTGTCGCCCAAACTGGTGAGAAGATATTTTTCAAACTGTGTTGGATGTCTACTGGCTGCAGTTCGGTTGGCAGGGGGCATCAACCAGTGCCGGAGTTGAAGATATTGCAGTCTGTCCTCCTCGCCCAGACCCAGCACTGCCTTGCATTGCATTGGGAAAATGACTTGATTTCATCCCCTTGAAACATATCCCTGATTTACACAGCCCGCTGCCTTCCACGGAGGAAACACTCCCCCAACCAAGCCCTGCGAGAACTGTGGGTTGTGAAACAGTGGGGTGAAGGGGGGGGGCATTCGATACAGCACCACTGCCTCATCCCAAATGTCTTCTACTAGTTTTGGTGTAAGAAGTTGGGAGGCCCAGCACCCCCCTCCCTTATGCGTGGGTGTGATTAATATTTTTCGTGCAGTCCGCAGGGCTCTTATTCCAGACAAAGGGGGAGAGCATTTTATTAAGAGTCCAGAAGAACACTTGAGGGACTGGAATTGGGAGTGCCTGGATACAGTATTCTGGGCAGAACTACCATCTTAACCGTGTTAATGCGCCCTAGTCAAGAGATCGAGAGGGGGCTCCATTTACACAATTGCATCTTCATTCCTTCTAGCAGGGCCAATTTGTGGCATATAGTCCCCCCCAGCATTTGTGATTATTACCCCCGAGCAACTCTATGCCCCCGGACACCCATCTAAATTGGATGGCCTCCCTACCCAGTGTCAAGGCCCCCCCCCCCCCATCCGGAGACTGATCAATTTAGAATTTTGGATTTTGTAATGTTTACCTTCAGCCCTGGCACAGCCCCAAATGCTGCCACTTATCGAATCACTTCGGGTAAAGACCGCTTGGGTTCGGATAGCGTGAGGAGCATAACGTCTGCATATGCCATACCTTTGTGAGCCTCCCTCCCAAATGGAATACCCTTGATTGCCCCCAAAGTTCGAATCCTGACACGCTCGAGATGGTGTGTATGAAAGTGGGGAGAGTGGGCAGCCTTGCTTGGTACCCCTTCTTAGCGGGATTGTCTGTGAGAGTTGGCGGTTTATCAGAAGCTGATCTGTTGGGTTGTTGCCGTTTGCCTGGATCTTTCGCATAAACAAAGCCCCAAACCCACTCTTCTCCATAGTAGGGAATAAGAAAGACCATTCTACCCGGTCAAATTCTTTCTCAGCATCCAACGAAAGGAACACTGCTGGGGACCTCTTTATGACTAACTTGCAATAGCCTCTTCAGCTGCCTACACAACTAAGCTAATTAACGTCTGCAGGCCATTCCTCTCGTCTGATAGTTGCATTACCATTGCTAGAGCACTCATAGGGTCCAGACTAGATTATTGAAACTCCTTATTCGCTGGCACTAGTATGCGTAACATCAACAAGCTGCAAATTATGCAAAACAATGCACTGAGAGCAGCACTGAACATCCCGAAAAAAAGACTACATCTCCACGAGAAAAAATGCTCACTAGCTGCCTATCCGCAAGCACATATTGTTCAAAACCTTAGCTATCACCCACAAACGTATCTCCAACACTGCCAAAAAATACTTGTCACAAAGTTCTACAAAGTCCACACCACCAGACCTATCCACTCGACCTGCATGCATTGCCTTGCCACAGAGATATACACTTCATAGATCAGGACGTCTCAGCCTCCCGGTTATAGCAGCAAATAAGTGCGTATGTTAGAAGAGGATGAACCCTGAAGATAAGGACAGATGTCAGCAAGGGGGAATAAAGACGATTACTGCTAATTAAGCTAGCACTCTGCATGATCACGACTGCTTAAGTTCAAGAACACAACAACGACTCTGGTCCTGCACAACACGGAGCAAATTCTCTAATCATCTGGACAATTAGGTTCAAATTCCTCCCCAATGTCACTAATATATTGATCACGAGACCTGGTTCACAACAGAGATTAAGAATCTAAGCAGAGTGTTTACATCAATCAGCCTGAAGAATCAGACACATTCTACACTGGCAAAGTACTGAAAAGAAGCGGATGGCCTGCCTCCTTCATATTCATATCACTGCAGCAAAAACACATTCAACACTAAACACTTGAGCATTGAAAATGGATAAGCAAAATATGTTTCCTAAAGTGTTTTGTCTGGGGGTTGCAGGGAGGTCAATTTGGGATTTCATGCAGCATGAAGGATGGACCAGGACCCTAGTGCTTTACAGAGAGTATTTGTTTTTTTAAGCAGGAGCATTTCAAACATGAGGAGGTGCACATAGAACCATATGTCTTGTAGGGTCCAATTGAAGCCGGATAACAGAAAGTAGAATATGACTGGGCGATGGAGCAACAAAACAAGGAATTGTGGCACCACTAGACAGCACAGTGCAAGGCGGCTTTTTACATATTTTCTACAACCACTGCCCTTACATATTGATTTTTAGAAAAGCGGAAGACAGTGTGCAGCACATTTAGACCAGCTGTACGCCTACATTTATGATTCCTAAATATGCTGCTCTACGGCCAGACCCAGCCACAAAAGAGATCTATGAATAAGTCACCAGACTCAAGACCTCAGGATGATTCTCGAACCGAGATGCACCGTGCGACAAAATGGGGGCCATTTTGCTAAAAAAAAAATGGTAATGGCGTGCAGGAGACCACGATCGTTAGAACTTGCGTGCTCTTGGGTCTCTTATATGCAGTTTTATAAAAGAGTGCAACATGAAGGAGTAAAAACTGTCAAAAATCACCTTTACTCTCCATTTTGTACAAAATATAAATACTATCTGCAAATTACACTTAGCAGACATCACTTACAATGGATTCCTTTGGAAATTGCCCGATTTTAACAGGAGCTAAATTCAGGTGGATTTTTCACCTGCATGAAATCTCATGCAAGCATAAAACGACGAGGCATTTGAAGAATCTGGAAGGATGCCTAGGAGAAATGCCAAATCCATTTCATACTCCTACACCTCCTTCAAATGCATTACATTTCTCCAAGGGGGGGGGGCGGCGTGGCCTAACGCTGATCAGTGTAGATGTGATTGTGAGCTCCTCTGTGTGCCCCATAGTACATCCTGGTAAATCTTGCTATGAACCACCAGGAAACCCATGGATGTGGGAGATGCTGGGGGAAACATCTCAGCAGATCTGGTCAGCGGCTGGGGAGCAATGGATCGGGGTTTGCACAGAGATAGCTGAGGAAGCAACTAGCGTAGAGTTGGGGCCGCCATTTTAGGAAGGTCGGCCTGACGCACACGGAGAACCAGGTACCCGTGGAATCAGAGACCCGCTTGCCCCCATGTGTGCCTTTAAAGCCGCTGGGGGCCAGAGGCGCAGATCTACATATGCCTGCTTAGTGGGGCTCGGAGCGGTGGCAGTGGTGATGATGGACCGTGGCGTGTGACAAATGTCATTACAATTGAATTGCAAATGCCAGTATTGGCTTTAATGGCTTTTTGCTTTGAAACCAAAAAGGTGGATGTACTTTCTTACAAGACCTTTTAAAAGCACCAGAAAATCTAAATTTGAGGTAAGAGTATGCCACGATTGCTAGCCAAGGAACACAAGACATCCATGTCCATGGAAAGTGCAAACACATTCTTGGCCCGCTTTCATTAAACCAAGATGGCCCCAGGAAACGTAAGCCATCGTAAGGAAATGTAAGGAAATGTAAAACTAAAAAATCCACGCCTAGTAAATGGAGCAAGCGGACGACACATATGGTCTCCCGATGAAGAGCATACAGTTACAGTGCTTCCCAGTCTAAATAAGGTATGCCTCGAGCACGGTCAGTCGATGAAAGTGCCAGTGAAACCATCACGCCACGAGGAGGAGGAGAGGGTTGGTCATAGAGCTCCAATCATAGCTTCTTCCACACTGGACAGCTGCGTGAGCCTAGAAAAATCACCAATCTCCCGAGGCATTCGTTCCAATACCTGACAAAACCGGGAGTGACTAGAGATGCTCATTGCACCCATATTAAGCCTTACACAACACTAACTATGAAAAACAGCACTGAATTGATCCACCCATCGGAGAGGCTACTGCTCACAAGTCACGAGACACCGGGATCAAAGTGCAACACAGATGACACATTCCGGGATTCAAGTGTCAGCGGAAGGAAATATTCGCCAGACCAAAATGAATGAATGACAAAAATGATGTAAATCAAATCAAAACTGTTAGAAGGACAGCCTGTAAGTGTTTCCAGAGTACTGCATTTGTGGGGAGTTTTGCGGCTTCCATCAGCTGGGCCTTCAGTTTCTTCATGAAGGCTCGAATGATCTGTCCCAGTGAGGCTAGTAAGGAGTAAATGACCGTCTTGGTGGGTTCTTGGACCACCAAATCCCCCATGCTTTTGAACTTCAGCATGTTTATGGATGGACGAGTTATGATTTATGAGTTAATGTTATGGCAATTTGTCTTTTCTACTGCGCTCATCACTGCAGAAATGGTCTTCCAGTGCCGAGCCTTATCCATGTAGAGGCGAATTGCGACCCTGCCCAGGGTGACAGCCAGTCCCTGGTCTCCAGGCCGATCAGAGTGGAAAAGGGGAAGAGTGGGACAAGTCAGAAAGACCGAAACGTACAGAGGTAACTTACAACATGTAGGAAAATTAAAACATAAGGTTGCACGATGGTGATCCTTGGAACGAAAATGTCATAGGATATGGCATTTAAACACTCCTACACACAAGTGTCTAATCAAAAGAAGGGGTGATTCCAGGAAGGCTCATCATCAGACTGGCCCGTGCAGCCTCCTCGCCTGTGTAATCTTGACAGTGAAATCGTCGTCAGGTATTATATATATATATATATATATATATATATGGAAATGGCAGTTTCTATGTCCCCTTTCCTTTGCAATGTAGTACGTGATTTTTAAGTTCCCCGCTCTATTCAATGTATTGCACAAGTTCGTTTTCAAAAGTATTGGGTGACTTATTGTGTCCCCTGCACTGTGTGAATAGGAGACTGGGGGTTGGTGGGTGCGGACCCAAGCCATGACCCCTCCAGGAGCCAGTGATACCTGTTGCTCAGCTGCAGCCTGGAAAACCTTTCAACTCTTCCTCCCACTCGCCCCACCCTATAACTTCAATCTCCCCTTTGTCCTGGCATGAAGCCACTCTGAGCCCGGGTGGGGGCTCTGGAAAGCCATTTGTACCTATAATTTCAACTCCCTGGATATGGGAATCAAACAGAATACCTGAAAATGTGTTTCCAGTCCTGCGGCCCATCTCCCATAGAAACCAAGCAAAACTTGTCCTGGCGACAACCAAACAAACCAATTGCCTGGTCTCCCCTTCCCTGGAGACCACAAAAAAAAACTATCCCTGGCAACCACATGTGCTCCTGGGTGGGAGCGACAGCCTTTTAGAAGACCTGTGGAGAGAGAACAGGCGACTCTTCTTTTTTTGGCTACTGGCGGTGTGTGCTGATCGTGGGGGTCGAAGGCAGAGAGGCATCCCATCTAAGGTACCCTTGTCCCCAGTCTACCCTTCATTTTCCCCCTCTTCCCAAACTGTTCTATTTCTCCTCTATGCCATGCTCCCCCCCCCCGGTCTGTCTCTCGGTCTCCCTGTGTGTGTCTCTCTCTGTGCCCCTCTGCGCCTGCCCATCTCTCTCTCCTCTCCCTCTCCGTTTCTTCCTCACCATCTCTACCAGCCTCCTCCTTATCCAACCCTTCCCTTTCTCCCTTGATGTTCCCTCCCCCCCCCCGCATACTGGGGAACTCCCCATGCCCCGGGTTCCATGCCAGTGGGTGTGCCTAGCTAGTCCAGTGTGTCTAATTTATCCTGCTGGCAATGTCTTTACTCCTCTGCCTGTGTAAAATCTGTTCCTGGTTTCTACAAAGACTTTGGTGCCTTCATTGTGTTCCCACTCTTCAATGTAGCCGGCCTGTTAATGCCAGAGGGGCCCTCACAGCCTTCCCCATGATGGCCTGCCTCCCACTACCACAGTTTTCTGGTGCCTGTGACTCAGAACCAGGTCTAGGTCCCTAATCACCCGAATATAGCACCTTGATGCATACACCTTTTGAGTAAACTCACCCCTGTTCTGCGGCCTGCACTCATCCCCTCTGTCCATTTCCCCTCTTTTACAATCTACAGACCAGTCCCAAAGAAGAGGAGTTCCTGCCCTGAATTCTGCCTGCTGTACCTGTGCGTGGCTGCCGGACCAAGTAGCAATGTACCCATCCAGTCAACCCAGGTCTCACTCCCACAGTGGCATGGTGCAGGTGCGTTGTCACGGTCAGAGGAGGATCTGCATACCTACACAACCTTGCAATATTGTACAGGCAAATTGTAGGGTGTACCTTTCCGGATAATCTACACAACTTGTCATAGCATGCAGATCTCAACCCCTAATTTTATCCAGTGTTCGGTTTCAACCCAGAGAGTTCCTGAGGTGAGAGGAGTCACCTACTAGAGGGTGAACAAGGGTAGCTGTGGCTCATTGCTCAACTTAGGGACCTGTCCACCAAGAGCTTGGTTCTAGAGCGCACTACATGTCGCTTAATTCAGTTTACTTGTGTGCCTGAATCAGGGTACAAAGAGTGGTGTGGTGGCATCTTAACAGTAAGTCCTTCTGTAGAAACATCTGTGGAGTGTGCCCCGATATACTTCATTTTGCTTGTCTGAGCGGCTGGAGCCCTCACCCCACGAAAGCGCCTAATTCAATTTACAAGTACCAGAGCCACCTACTCTGTACCAAACTCGTCTCTTAGACACTCACTAGGAGTAAACAAGGCTAGTAGAGGGCCCAACCTAACCCACTTACCCGTTTTTATTGTGTCCATATCCTGGTTGTGAAAGCCATGCATTTCTTTGGTATCACAAGTCTTTGCCTGGAAGTCTTTTGTGTGGAGTGTGGCGTGCCAGACGTACCTGCATGCCTGAATCAGTAGTTTTCCAGGGACACCTGGGAATAGTACTTAACACTCCTTTTGGAAGTGGACCAGTAGCTTGGCATTACCGTGGCCCCTGTCCTGCAACAGTTTATCATCCAAACCCTTACCTAGTTGTGAGCACATGAGTGCCTGCAAGCGTTTGGGGGTGCACTAGAGTAATCCTGTATGACAGACTTGGATAGTAGGGACTCTGTGGTGCTGACCTACGCCCTGTAGGGATTTGTAATTTGTCAAAACATCTTAGTTTGTGTAAAACATTGTTTTGCCAATCAGAATGGGAAATTCTGCAAGCCAGGGAGTGAGCCTTTCCCCTGGGAGTGAGTCCGCCCCCCCAACCCCCCGATTCCCCTGTGGCTCTCATAGCTACAGTGCATGGCCCAGACATTGTCAGATAGATGCCAGTATGGCATAAACAGACCAAGCATCAGAACCTATTGGTGCGCGAGGTTCTTAAAAGGGAGAAAGGGAACTCAGCAACTAGGCCGTGGTAGTCCTACATGCTGTGGCCCTGCAGAGTGACAAGGAAGAAGTGGCTGGAACAAGTGACCCTAGAGAGAGGAAGCTAGAACAGCCCGATATAGGGAAAATGAAAAATTACCCCAGTTGTGGGTGTGACCCCCCCGCCTGTTCCCAGTGTTGCCTCCAGTGACCCTTTCTGCCCCAGAGGACATCCTCGATTTTTCTGTGCTTGCTTCCCCACCCAGCTATTCTGTGCTTTTCGCAGTTCCTGCCGCTTGGGTGTACGCCCCTGCACTGTCACCCTATGGGAGCCAATATGGGGCTTCTAGAGGACATCACACATTTAGTGGGGGAGGAAGAAGAGGAATCATTCACCATTCCCAGATGCCCCCTCTGAACCCCCAGGTCCTGGGGCTATCAGAGCACTCAGTACATTCCTCTGCATGTTCCAAGCCAGTATCCACCCCTAGTCCAGTGCCCACCCCAGTTAGATCACTGTGTGCATCAGGACCAGTGCACCTATTGTAAGGAATGGGGCCACTGGAAGTACTACTGTCCTCAGCAGATTCAGCAGAACAAGGCCACAGCCCTTTCTGCTCAGAGCAAATCACAGCTCCCTGCACCATGCCCACCTGGTCCCCTTCACCTCCCCGCTCACCCTAGACTGCCAGATCACAATGCCGTTTCTGTCCCAGAACCCCAGCCTGGACAGTCCCAGGCCATATCCCAGACCAATGCCGCTCATCTCACAGCCAGTAGTAAAAACAGCCAGGGTGCCTCTTCTGGCAATATTAACTCAGTGGCCAGATAACTGAATGCTGGTGGGACGACACTCTTCCAGTCACTGGTCTCCATTTAACAAACATAATGCATTCTGGGGTATTGTAATATCGGTCAACTTCAATTGAAACAAGCATTGGCAAAGCAAATAGTTTGGGTTTTTGTGTAGGCATGGGATAAGCATTTGCTAGGCAGTGGCATAATGGTACTACCTGGCCATAGGATTGTAAGAGCTGGAAATAGAGTGATTACCTGGGCATATGATGGTAGTACCTGGCAAAGGCCTACCCGATACCTCAAGCCAATATTGTTGGCTTTGTCATTGCTTGTTTTTCACAGGACTTCAGAGCATCAAGGAGATACAAATCAGGTGGCTAAGTGCACACTTGGTTAAGGCTTGTTATTGCTCCAGTACTCATTTGAAGCTGTAATTAAACCATTAACTCCAAGCAGACTGTGTAGAAGTAACAGTGGCAGGCTAAAGGGTGATGTTATCTCTTGATAGAACAAGCACAAAGAGATCCCAGGAGGATGTGTTTTGGGTAGCGAGGGGCTGGAGGTGGGTGGGAATGGCTGCATGGATTAACATTGCCATGGGCAGCCATAGGGGCAAATAACCAAACAACTCCCACAAACTCCTCACATCTCATCTCCCTCTTACCTGTACTCCAATGCAATATTTTCGGTTTGTTTATAGATGGTGCTTAAGGACCCCCCCCCCCCCAATAGCCCAAACTAGAAATGTGCCAGTTGCACCAAATACCAATGATTTACAAAACAGGAGAGCCCAGAAATTAAATGTGGTGCTCGGGTGACATGGAGTTACCTGGTGCAAAGAATTCAGTAGTAGCGTGGACCCAATTAGTACAGCAACAGTGCTATAGAAAACCAAAACAGTGCCACCCTGCAGATTATCAAACTTAAATACAGACCCTTTGGGTATGCAAATTTATGAAATGCCTTCCAGTGCCTCATACTTAATAGATCACTTTATAAACCCAAGACCAGTTTAGTTGGCATCCTTGTGTTTGAAACAATGGGGCATGTTTAACAATCGTCGTCAACATTATGACTGGTTTAAAAAATAAGAGCAAATAAATGTGAGCATATAAAATAGGCCATTTTGGTTAACAATGCACACGTGTCACAGCGCCGCCGAACAGCCATCCATGGAAGTTCCCCTGAAGCTCAAAGCACTAATGGCCATGCAAATTAGCTAAAAGCTTGTATTTTTGTTCCATATGAGAGAATTGTCATTGCATTGAAATGCCTGGATAGCTCAGGACAATCTATGAACTCCGAGTATTTAATCAATCTGATATTGGGGAAAAGCCTGGGGGGTACCCGATGATATTTTTCTCTTGGATATTGGAGTCAAAACCAAAAGGGGGCCCACCTATTGAAGTGAACGAAGACTACATCATACATTCGTTTTCTAAGTTAAAGCCCAGGAAGGTGTGAGGGGTGTACAGTACCAGCCTCCTCTTCTGACCTCGTGGTTTTAAATGCGGACTTTACCTTTTGTTTTATGTTGGTAGAAGGTGAGTTGTTGAACTTCATTTTTTGTTTTTCTATTAACTGAAATGTGCGTTTAACCAAGCCATTTAAAAAGGTACACCTTTTGACTGTGCTCAAAGGATTAACGTGTATGCTTCTTCCCAGGCAGCCTCAGATTTTGAGTGAGGTTGATGAAAAACATAAATGGTGTCTCTGATAGAACATGTATTTTATTTTAAAAAAACGAATTGAGTTTTTAATTGTTCAGTGAGAGTCTGGATACAAGAACTTTTCATGTAAATTGATGTATACAAAAGGCAAATACAAAAGGCCATTTTCAGAGTGGATGTTTTTAAACTCTGAATTGTTTAAATATTGTTTTCAAGAATGCAATTCCAGATTTTCTGTCAAGGCTTCACTCTGCAGACCCTACATGCTCCAGTCCTTCTCAGTTCAATATGTTCTTCCCAATTCCAAACGGTACCTTTGCGCAAACACACAAAGAGTAAAGTGTGCGCACAAAAAATGTCACTAAGTCCAAGCGTCGGCATTTACTCACATTTAGCAAACAGCCAGCTAGGAGTTCAGCTTCTTGGTCATCTATCGAATTATCCAACCTACACAAAAATCCAAACTGATGCGAGATTTGCGAGCATGCACAGGAACGGAAAAAACGAGGACAAACCATCGTACAGGGGTAGTCGGGTGAAAACACCCCTGCACCTGTATGCTCTATTACTACCCTCTAGGTGCCCAGTGCTTCAGGAAGGAACTCGCCACGACCCCTGCCCTTCCTGCCCACGGGCGCGCATAGGATCCAAGGGGTGGGAGGAGGAAAAACATACCTTAACCTCACATGACCTCACTCTTTCATAGCAAAGTAACGTGCGATGAAAACAGCAGCAGGCTGACCTGGAGTGCAAAGGTCTCCTCCTGCCTACCCGTGCGGCTATGCTTTGGATGCAACTCGTCTTTCCACGGACGTCATCCTTTTCCCTTCATGCATCACTGAGGAGGAGGAGGAGGACGGCGACTGCCTAAGAGGCATAAGAGGCAGGCGGGCAGAGTCAGGAAACGCCTTGCAGCGCTGTGGCAAATCTTCAAGGAAACAGACCCCATTGAGGGAGAAAGGGACTATGTGCAGGCAAAGGACAAAGAAAACGACGCCGTGCCCTTATGAGCACGTGGACTCATTATTGAACTCTTCTAAACCAATCTCAATGCTCAGAATGCAGTCAATAATCTGTTATTGAACCCATTCCAAACCTCTGGACTTCAGTAGCAGCCCAAGAGTCGCCATTACAAAGAGTATTACATGCCATTTCCCCACGAAGTTCTAGTCAATTTAATGACCGCAGGAGCGGCCCTTATCACTCGAGATATTGACATTACACAACTCGTTGCCCTTGGTTTGGCATTGGGCAATAACTTGGGGACGGGCGTTGTTGAGGGTGACTGGCGCCCGCCGCGCGCATCGCCGTAAGCCCCGGCACCAAGAACTGAGACCCACACGTCCGTCTTGGTTCGGGCTTCCCGGTCGCTCTCCCATGGCCGGGAAACGCCCCGTTTATT
This sequence comes from Ambystoma mexicanum, assembly GCF_040938575.1. Taxonomy (NCBI): domain Eukaryota; kingdom Metazoa; phylum Chordata; class Amphibia; order Caudata; family Ambystomatidae; genus Ambystoma; species Ambystoma mexicanum. The sequence goes on along the minus strand of NC_090924.1, from coordinate 538,178,672 downwards.
TGTACTGCACGCGACGGCGTGCAACGTCACGCCGCCGCGTGCGCGCCCGTCATCGGGCGGCGCCACACTCCTCCTTTTTTGGGGAGAACCAACAATTATCATTGAACTATGCACTGCAAACCATACAACACTGCAATTGAAACAAGTATGAAAACAACAGGGCAACCAAAACAAATAACAAGCCCTTGTGCCGTGAACACCCCTTTATTGGCATCCACCCGGGTCCCCTTAGCTAGCCTTTGTCACCCTCCGGATCCTCAACCAATTGTCCCAGCACGTAATCGGTGAGGCGAGCTGGTTTCCCTCGCCCAGCCCTCTGGGAGTACCTGCGGCTCACCTCCGGCTCGCCTCCGGCACGGGTGATCTGTCCACCGACGGCCCCCGAGCTGGGGACTCCGGCATGCAGGGTGGGTCTCCCTCGTTCTCCAGGACTCCTCCCAGGTCCGGATCAGGAGGTTGGTCAGTTCTAGGATCTCTGATCTTTTTGAAGAAGCTCACATTGCGAGTCACTTCCGACCGTCCATCCGACGCAGTCACCATGGAGCCCCGGACTGCCACGACATCCAGTGGCTCAGGTTCATACGGCAAGGAGAGTTTCCCATGCGGGTGTCGATTGCGAATGAGAATCTCATCGCCCGGCTCCAGCTGTTGTGGGCGAAGCCCCCTCTGCACGTTCTCTTGCTCAATTCTGACTTGCCGGTCCATTTCAACTCGTTGGTCGTCAATCACCGCAGGTTCTCGCTCTCTGACCTCTGGCAAAAGTCCTCGCGGACACCTTCTGAACATCGCTTCCGCCGGGGCCACCCCCGTGGACGCATGTGGCGTGGTGCAGTATACCCTCAAGAATTGGTACAGGGCTCTCTGTAGGGACTGCCCCTGTCCTTGGGCAATCCTAAATGTCTTATTGAGGGTCCTCATCAGGCGTTCCGCCTCCCCATTCGCTCGAGGCCACAGAGGCATGATCTTTCGGTGCACCACCCCGCAGCTCACCATCAGTTCAGCAAACCGTTCACCCTGAAATGGCGCACCATTGTCCGAGCACAGCGTGTGTGGGAACCCGTGAGCTGCGAACAACTTTTCCACCGCCACCACCACGTGCTCAAACGCCACGGATTCCACGAACTCCACCTCGTGATACCTGGAGTACTCGTCCACCAGGACCAGGAAGTGGGTGCCCATGGTGGTGGACCCAAAATCGGCATGAACTACCTCCCACGGATGGGTCCCCCTTGGCATCGCCTCGATGACCGGCTTCCGCTGTAAGGGCGAGGCTGCCTGGCACCAGACACAAGCCGCCACAAATTCGTCCACCTTGCGTTCCAGCTCGGGGAACCACACCTTCATCCGGAGGCGGGCCTTGGTCTTGGCGGCCCCTTGGTGGCGCCGGTGTGCCAGTGCGATCTCCTCACCCACCTTTGACTGGGGGACTACAATCCGGTCACCCCGAAGTAGCAGGCCTGACGCAGAGAAAGACAGTTCCTCACAAACCTTCCATAGTTGTTCTAAACCAGTCCGGGCCTCCTGAGTACGTCCCGCCAGGGCCTCGAGCGCTGACTTCCAGGAGCCTTGCTGCATGGACTGCCTCAACACTTTGAAGCACTCATCCTGTGCGGCGGCAGCCTCCAGCTCCTGGAGAGGCATGGCATTCGTCGTGGCTGCTTCTACCACGACTTGGACATGCTCCTCAGCTTCTTGCTCACAGATGTCACGGTCTCCTTCTCCAGGCACTCTGGGGTGTCTGGATAGGTAGTCAGCTGCATTGTTTACCCCTGGCCGGTAAACCAGGGTCACCCCATACTCCAAAAGAGCCAGCATCCACCTCTCAAGGCGTGCCGACGGTTTGGATGACGACCCTGCTAGGATGGGCAGCAGTGGTTTATGGTCAGTAACCACCATCACCGGGCGTCCGAGTACATAGAGCCGGAAGTGGCGGCATCCCCACAGCACCGCCAGCGCCTCGCGCTCAATCTGCGAGTAGCGTTGTTCGGCATCTGATAGCGCCTTGCTGGCATATGTATGCGACTGGCCGGACGCCGCCATCACGGTCAACCTCGGTCAACACAGCACCCAGGCCAAATGGGCTGGCGTCAACGATCTCCGATGGCAGGGCAGGATCAAAGAACGACATTGTGTCCTCGGCCGTGAGGGCACCTCTGATGTCATCAAAAGCCGCCTGCTCCAGTGGACCCCAGTTCCAGATGGTGTCCTTTCTTGTCAGGGCCCGGAGGGGCTCAGACCTGGATGCCAGGTTCTTGATGAACCGGCCACATTACGTGACCATGCCCAAAAAACTCTGCACCTCCGACACAGATTCCGGTGGTTGTGCCTTCTGTATGTCCAGTACCTTTTTTGGGTCAGGAGACACCGCCCCCTCCTTGAACACGAACCCGAAGAACTCCAGGGAGGGGCGCAGAAATTCGCACTTCTCCTTATGTAGTGTGAGTCCCAACGACTGCAGCCTCTCGAATGCTTTCGCCAGACGCCTCAGGTGGTCCACCTCCGTCCTTGCGAACACCAGGATGTCGTCGCTTATGTTTAGGACGCCCTCAAGGTCGGCTAGGGCACCCCGAATGATGTTCTGAAATACTTCCGCGGCCGAGGACACCCCAAAGCTCAGCCTCTTGTAGCGGTATAGTCCCCGGTGTGTGGAGAAGGTGGTAATGTACCTTGAATCGGGGTGGAGGACGACCTGGTGATAGCCGGCCCGGAGGTCGAGCTTCGAGAAGAAGCGAGCGCCCTGCACCTCCGCAATGATGTCATCCAGCGTCAGTGTGAGGTGCCTCTCCCTCTTGATGGCTTTGTTGGGGATCCTCATGTCCACGCAGATCCGGACTGCGCCTGGTTGTTTGAGTTTCCTTGCCACCACTATGGGGGACACCCAAGGAGTCGGGCCCTACACCTTCTCTATAATGTCTAGATCGACGAGGCTGTCCAGTTCTTTGTCGACCTGCTCACGGAGGTGGAAAGGTACCCTCCGATGTTTGAGGGCCACCGGCTGTACCGAATCATCAATGTGCAGCCGCACCAGCTCCCCGGCCATCTGCCCAATCCCTTTGAATAGGGCATGATGCTTCTCCAGCAAGTCATTAATGTCTTCCAGGTAGACGGAGTACGAGAAGCTGACGATGCCGAGAGCCTCCGCCGCTGCACAACTCAACAAAGTGTTCTTACTCACTGGGGTCACGTAGAAACGGGCTGTGATGTGGGAGCCATTGTGTTCTACTTTTGCTATAAAGGCCCCGTCCAGAGGGATGGGCTCCACACCACCGAATGCAAAGATGCGGGCATTTGGTGTGACCAGCCTGGGCGGCTGATCCATGGCGTTGTAATGTTCTCGGGCCATGACGTTCACCGATGCCCCTGTGTCCACGAGGACAGGGACCGGAGACTGGTTCACTTCGACCACGCACCTTGGTTGTCGTTGGTTCCTGCCTCTTAGAAGCTCCACACTTGAGACAAAGAAAATGTTCTCTTCGTCTTCTTCTTCGGCTTCTTCCACCTGAGCCTCCTCCTCGCCCTGGTCCACCTGAGCGACATTGGACGGCCGACCTTGGCGAGTGGAGACAGCTCAGCCCTGGCCCCTTGGCACCAGTACGGGCAAGGCCGCCCTACACACCCTTGAGAATTGGTCCGGGAACCCGCACCGTTCACAGGTCTTTCCAGCAGCAGGGCACTCCGCCGGGTGAGGCAGGTCGTATCCGCATTTTTGGCAAATCTCGCCTGCCCTCCCGGCTGTGTCCCGTGTGCCGCCGCCATATCTCCTGGCACCTCTCCCCCCCCGCCACATCGCGCAGATCTCTTCAGTTTTGATAGGGCGATACCCGGCCTCCATTCTTGCAGCTCTCGCCTCTGACACCTCGTGGCACCTTCCTAGCTCAAGGATGCGCTGGAGCGTTATCCCAGGCTCCCTCAGCACTTGGCGCCTGAGCTTGCCTGACGAGCACGCCTGGATAAGCATGGTCCCGATTATGTCCTCTGCATCGCCCCAGGCACAGGCGAGCGACAGACGCCTCAGGCGCCCATAGAACGTGTCCAAGGTCTCGTCATCTTTTTGTTTGGCAGAGAGCATTACGAATCGCTCATAGTCCGCGTTGGCTAGGGGGAGAAAATATGCCTGGAGGGCGGCCTTTGCATGATCGTAGGTTCCGTTCCCTTGTGGCAGAGATTCAAAAGTCTCCTGGACAGAGGGCCATGCCGAGTATAACATCGTGGCCAGCCTGGTTTCATCATCAACCACTTGCGCAGTCCTGAAATACATGTCCAGGCGGTCCACCCACCTTCTCCATCTGGGCCCCACGCTGGATGGCGGGCCCGACACATCAAATTCGGGGATGGGCTGCAGGGCAGCATGCGCACGTACCTGTGCCATGGCAGGCGCCGCTTGCTGGACACCAGGTGCAGCAGCTGGTTGAACTGGGGGTTGGAGGGCGGGAACCGCTGCCTGACCATCTGCTGGAGCTGCCGGTTGCTGCATTGGAGTTGGTGGACCCTGCGGGGCCACTGGTGCACGAGGATGAAATTGCGCCGCCACACCGTGTGCTCCGTCCTGATCCTCGGTGTCACTCATGAGTTTGAGCGCACAGGCACCCCCATAATGCTGTCCGGGGCCGCAACTCAAACACTCAGCCCAAGTTACTCCTCAGCATGGACCACCTCTGGATGCAGAGACTCCTGCCACCTCTGTGATGATGAAGAGGATGAAGATAGGTGGAGTCACCAGGATGATGATGAAGGGGATGAAAAAAGCAGTATGCCTTTGGTTGTCCCAAAAATTTGTAGCAAAATATAATTGGATTCAGCAGGCCCAACCAAGATAGGCCTTCTCCTAGCTTCCACTCGACGTAGAAAACCCAAAATTGAGTCGATGCACTACTTGGGCATAACTCTGTGTAGATGTAGCTGTCAGCTACTAGAATGTCCAAAAATTAGGCTTGGGGTCGTTTCAGGGCCCAAACCGGAGCCCCCTGAAGTCCCACAGCCCGTTGCACAAAATGGCCGCCAGCCGCGTGGGCAACGCACTACCCGCGGCGTGAAACGAAGTTTGTCTTCCGACCTCGTTTCGGTGAAAAATTATTCCGATGATCACCGCCGGGCCCAGGCATTGTTTCCCCCACTCGTCGCCACTGTTGAGGGTGACTGGCGCCCCCCGCGCGCATCGCCGTAAGCCCTGGCACCAAGAACTGAGACCCACACGTCCGTCTTGGTTCGGGCTTCCCGGTCGCTCTCCCGTGGCCGGGAAACGCCCCGTTTATTTGTACTGCACGTGACGGCTTAATCAACAAATGACATAGTATTTAGGGAACTGTGTTGTGAGGACCATAACGGCAGTGGGTTGCATCTTTATGGTCTGGAATTAATCTCGGATATTTTTTATCTAGAATAGTTTAAGAAAATAAATGATTTAAATAGAATTATAGTAGACAATGTTTTGGTAGCACAAAGACAAAAAGCCATTGCGCCATGGTGGGAAAAGAACCAAGTGCGCGTCAGTCGGAGCTGGTCACTCCAAGTGGCACTCCATGGAAGTACACGTCGCCAAGCAGGCCACTCGCACTTCGGCTGCCTTCCACCGTGGTGATGTTTGCAGAAGATGTGCGAGACATCTGGTATTTTGGTGTGGGCCCAATGGCGTAACGTGTTTAAAGTTGGAAATAGGTCTGGAACACCTCATCACAGTCGCCCCCCCATACCGTTCACCCACGCTACCCCAACCACCAGAACTAACCTAAAAATCATTATTTTGTACTCTCTAACCTAGCCCCTCCCCCTAAAAAAATGCAGCGAAAAATGTGGCAGAAAATCCATGGAAATCTTGGTGAAACAGCGGCACTGAGAGGGCAGATTACGAAACAATGACATGAGGGGTATTGATCCGTCTTGCGGGCCCTTCCTCTCATGTAAGGTATGGTTTTGCATGCAGGGCCGGCTTTAATGCAGGGCCAACCGGGCGACCGCCTGGGGTGCCCATGCCAGCTGGGGGGAGTCTTTCAAGGTCCCCCCAGAGCTGGCCTAGTGGGAGACAGCACAGGTGGCGCCCTATTGAAATGAAATGCACCCTGCTCTTGTGGCGGTTGCCAGGCTTTCCAGCGCGGGCGCATTTCACAACAATTGGGCGCTGATACTTTTGCATGCGTCCTATTGAAGTGAGTTCCTCCCCGCTCCAGTGAGGGAGCGGGCGGTTTTCATTAGAATAGGGCCCTGTCCCAGTGATTAACTCCTATTCCAGTGATTAACTCCCTGCTCCGGTGCAGGGAGTTAAAAAATGTGGCGCCCACATCATTGACAAGGGGCATGCGGCAGCAATCTTTTCTTTTACTGCCCGGGGCGCTGCCACCGCTAATGCCGGCCCTAGCTGCACGATTGAGGATGGGTCGCAGAGCTGCAAAAAATGTGGTGTTGCTTTTTAAAGTTGGAAAAAATGCATCTGTGGTGCTCGGGCACCATAAGTTCATATGGCTGTTTATAAGCATGACACTCAGAGCTTCAAGCAACTTCATGCGAGAGAAAGTCATTACTTTCCTACCTACACATTTGGGACGGATTTAATTTTTTTGGTTGGTAAAAGATGACAAGTAGAACTAGCCCGCCTTTTTTTTTTTTTTTTTTGACAAGGTCAAAACTGAAAGCACAGACACAATCATTCGTAGGATCCGGAACTGAAAATCATATTTTAAACACACAGCAATCTACGGAAGTCTGACACAATATCGCCTACATTTTGAGGTTAGTGATGTTTGTGGACTTAAACGCCTCAAAAGGGTTTAACTGGCACTTGCACTCTACTCTGGATCCGAGTTCGACACGTGAACAGTATGCAACATCCCAATGATTTTAATGGTGTTTCACCCAATCGGGAGGATAGCTCAGGGCCAATGGGCTCGCCTTGGAAGCAAGACGACACGGAGCACCACGGGTTCGATCCCTGTGTCCGCGCTTAGAAACCTCTGGGTATTAAATGCATTATAAATGACCTAGCATATTACCCTCAAGGCCCTTTGATTCCTAAAAAACCCTCAAATCTCACTCCTGCGCCCCCAAGCACTTTACGAGTGCAGACTAGTTTTTTGTTCCTCCTCTTTCAGATACTGCAAAGATCACTCTTTTTTGGCAGCTATTTTTTGGATTCAAAAACAAGCATTGGCAAAGCCAACTGTTTATACGTTTGTGTAGACATGGTAGTCCTTTGCCAGGCACTGCAATAATGGTAATGCCTGGCCATAGGATGGCAACAGCTGGAAAATAGTGTGAGTAACTGGGCATACAACATCAGTGCCCAGAAATGCCACCTATACACAAGGCAAAATCGTTAGCTTTGTCAGTGCTTGTTTTTAACAGGACTGCAGTGCAAGAAACAGATGTGAGGACACACATATTGCCTATAAAACAAGTGCCTGAAGGCAAAGTTGGTTAAAACATTTCCATGACAGAGACGCCTCTACAGCTTCAATTAAGCCATTAACTCTTAGAAATGACATAGGCATACTCTACACATCACAACGTTTGATGCAAACGTGTGGTAGAACTAGCTCAAAGATATTGCAGCAGGGTGTGCATTGGCTGGGAAGGGTTAGGTAGCGGTTTGGGAATGGCCAAAGGGAAGAGCACGGCCATGGGTGGGTAAACACCCCCAAAAATTGCCATAAACTGTTTGTTCTTCCTCGCTTTCCCCATCTCTCTCCTAGCTGTGCTCCAATGGAATAGTTTCAGCTTTTGGGTGGCACTAAAGCACCAAATAATAGCCAAAACTAAAAAGAGTCAGGAGGAGAAAAACATTTGCTGTAATGCACGGTCGGAAAGAAGCCTTGTCCACAATATCACTCTCAGCCTCATCACAAGATGGGCGGTATCGCGACTGGGATACTGCCCAACTGTATTTGCATTAACGCCCACCCATCCGGTGGTATTGCTGCCGGATCACAGGTTGAACGGTAAACGGAATTCCCCATTCCCCATTGGGTCCATTGGACCTAACGGGAATTTTCTGTGCAACTACTGCCGGCGGTATTACCGCTTGGTAATTGAGGCGAAAATCAGCATTTTTCTGGCGTGTTTATCCCCAGCTCTTAGCTGGGGGTAAACAAGCCATACTCATGTTTGGGCAGACCCTTAAATGCAGCGTTACCGCCGCTTTAAGGGCTACCGCCCAACTCGTGATGAGGCCCTATATACCTTATGGAGGAAGAGAAGGGGTCCCTACTCATCGTCATCAGGTTTTCCCTCCACTTGAAAACAGACTTTTTCCACAAACTATCAGAAAGCACACATTTCTGTTCTTAAGAAAACATTTACGAAACCGGTTCATGCAAGGGAAAAGTTGCACTTTTTTTCTGAAAGTGAAAGTTGTCTTTTTTTAAAGAAAGAAAAGCAATTTACAGCGAAACGATGACCTCTTTTTGAGCAGCTCTAGGGCAGGAGGTTAGAGGAAAGCATTACAAAGCCTCCCAGCACGAGCAGTGCTTCCAGCCAGGCCCCAGCGCCACTGCCGCTTTAGTGAGTCAGTGGTATCTGGCCGGAAGTGCATAATTACAGAACGGAAACCGCATAGTCCTGGCCACTGCTATCTGATTTCTGAGCTGTCTTGAGATTCCACTCAAAGCAACTTCTCAGCCTGTGCCTCGAACATAGTTCCCTATTAATAGGTCTCATGGAAAGGACCAGAGCCGCTTTAGTTTTTTCAAGCCTCATTATTTTTTTTCTAAAGCTGTCCGCTACAAAAAGAGACCGCCACGCAGATGACGACAGTGCTAACCCTTGGACCTACAAAAGCATCTGGAAAAACCTAAGCAGCGGGGAATGCCCCGGACCCTCGTTTTCCTTAACTGTAAGGGGCAAAGCAAAGAGAAATGTCCCCCACACCCTCCTAGCCAGACAAGGCCAGTGGAAGGATGAGTCTTGTAACCTGAAGCCATATGCCATCGTACCTCATCACTTGCAACAGGGCCAAATGTGTTGTTCGTAGGCCCAATCACTGTTTCTAGGCCCAATCTCGCCCTCCGTGGTGCCTCTCTGGTGATGGCACCCTCGCGAGCTACCTACAATTGCCTTGCTGTAGCTCGCGCTTGTCGCCAGAGCCCATTGAACCAGTAGCAACCCGCGTATCCATTGGCCGGAAGTCCACAAAGGGTAGCAGCAAGCATTCTCCTACCGCGCACCAATACTCTTAATTCAGACGAGAACTAAAATCATTCCATTCCTTTTTGTTAATCATTTGACCTCTGGGCAAACCATTTGCACTGAAGGTCACGCTGAATCCCAAGCCCTGCCCCTCGGCTCAGCGTGTCCCTTCCCATCTCTAAACTCTGAGCCATCCCACAGCCAGGACGCGATACAGGTCTTATAAGGTCTACCGCTGCAAATGACCACAATAATAGTATCATGTCTTTAGTCTGGGCTATTGGTGTCGCTTACGACACCTGTAAGCCGCAACTATTGCATTACAGTACAGATAGGGAGGAATGGCATACGAGGAGGGAGTCACCCACAGCTTGTAGGCGTTGTTTGATCATTTCCCCACCCATTACTGCCCATGGACATGCTAAACCCTTTTGTCATATCCCCCCAGTTCCTGCCCTTATCCCGCCCAAAAAACCTCCTCATGAGAACTTTTGAGCTCGCTTTAAGAAAGCCTTACCATCAAAACTTGGACTCAAAGTGCCTGCCAGTCTTTTTTCAAAGCAGTCTTCTGGGGTTAACAACTTAATAGGAGTTGCAAACCTACTACTGGTGTAACAAAAATGCCTTACCAGGTCTGGCTTCAGCTACTCAAATTATAAGCACTCTGCATGCCCTTAACTAAAGAGAGATTTGTGTCATATTCTCTGCTTGATAGGAAGCCAGTGCAATTTCCTCCTGACGTCTGTGACCTGGTATTGATGCCTCATTACTCGCGCTGCCATGCACTGTAATATTTGCTATTACCCAATTTAACAATACTGAATTGAATGACCCCGAAATCACTGTGTATACTGCATGAGCTCTGCAATTCAGATCCCCAAAAGCCCAATCGCCAGTGTTACTCAATATGCGCCTCCGTCACAGTGTGCAACACTGCAGTCCTACTTAATCGGTATGTTTTGGCTAAACAGATACCCTAAGTGAAACAAAATTGAATGCCTCTACAAGGTCATTAGGATCACCTTAACTAGAGCCAGTGGTCGATAGGAAGAGTCAAAATATGCCTGGACATCGTCCGAGCTAGTTTTAAGGAAGGTATTTTGTAGGCAAGACTGGTCATGAGAAAGTTTGGACTAGAATAGGGTAATAACAGGGTGCAGGTGCACTCGGGTAAGGATACCCCCTCTTTTGAGATTAGTGTGGATAGCTGCAGACCCAGTTGACATAGGTGTTACCCTCCACCTATTATTATATTAACCAGGCAACAGAGATAGTCGACTGTAGTGAATGAGCCAATCCAATAATTATAAATCCGCAACTTTTATTCCCACAATCTCCAATACAATGTGCACAGAATGCAATCACTCATTTAATTTCCTTTAGGCTTCTAGCCTGTACATTATCTGAATTGTGCATGTATGGTTATTAGCCGACACGTGTTTCAGCCTGCTAGGTCTTTCTCAGGGCTATTCATCAAGTCTAGGCACTCATTCTAGAAACGAATCTGTTAACAGTCATGGATTTCCATAATACTACTTTATCATCTGATACAAACATACATTCACTCGGTGTCAGAAGTACGTTCATGAATGGAAAACCCCCCACAAAAGAACCAAACGGGGAAAAAGGGAGAAACATCAGAGAGAGTCATTAATATGAAATTGAACTCCAATATTGATGTAAAATATTTTATGTTCTCCAACACAATCACCTCTTGTGATGAGATCATGCTTGTTTGCCTGTGAACTGCAAGGAGACCTTAAGCAGTGAAGCAAACGCATCCCTCAACATGGCAAATAATATACACTTTACTCTTTGACACTGCAGTGTGTCCATTAAGCACCCCACCTGTGTGCATTCCATGCATATGTTGTTGTGTACTATACTTCCCCATGTGTGTACTCATGCTCGATTGATCTGAATATAAACTTATCCCAATACTTGCTAACACTTCACCAAGCCAGAGCCCAGCAGGAGCCAGAAGCCCTGCCTCACCCTCAGTGTTTTGACAGAGACCGAGCACTTCGCTTCGCTCAGAGGGACAGAGACTGCCTAGTTAAAGCACGGATGTATGTTGTTGGGCAGCAAGGGCCGGCAGAGTAGTCCTACTCTGCCCAACCTGGCTGCAACAACACACTGCTGTGCTTTAACGAGAGATATGGGTCCCTCAAAGCGAAGCTGAGGGCTCAGTGATCTCACCTGTTCTGTGCGCTCTAACAGTGAAAGCTCACAGAGCAAAGCAAATCACAGAGCCCTCAGCTTCGCTCCGAGGGACAGAGACTCCTGCGTGTATTAACGTGGGAGTTTGTCTCTCGCAGAGGCAAGCTGGATCCGACGAGACATATTGTGCCGGATCTCTGATCCAGCAAAATCTGGCCCAATGACCTGTGCTGAATAGGTCCATCCGTGTACAGGCACACAATAGGTCTAACCATTTACAGCATGCACAATTGGTGCATCCATGGTGTAACAAATCCGAAGGCTTCATCCAGGTTTCTCTAGGGGGAGCCACCCCCTTTGAGTAATTCCCCTCTTGGGGACAAGGACTCCCATTCCCATGTGGACACTCCCTACAACTGAAGCAGTATCTGCATAGAGTGTAATCTGAGAAACTGGCGTTACATTCAGCTGTGGGACTCAGAATAATACTGAAAGGGCCTTTGGCTGTTTGGTTCAAGACAATGCTGGTCTTTCCCTGGGCTGGACAGCTGAACATTAACAACATGCACCTTTTTGATCACGGAACAAGAATAAAAAGGCATGATCATCCTTGAATGGCAAAGAAAAAGCAAACCCCAGAGGTGAGCCTCTAACGGGAGCATGTCACTGAGAGGCGCAGCAGCGCTGCCAAATGGAGCTCGCTGTAGCACAGAGAGGAGCTGGAGAAGGAGAGAGACGCCACCGACCCAGCACAGAGCCGTGCAGACTCGGCAAGGCCAAGCAGAGCCAGCCTTACCTGGAGTCACAACCACACGGAGGGCGTGATGGGCCCAGGGCCTGAGAAACAACACCGACCCCAGGCCGCGAGGGAGGAATGACTCCTCTGCTCACAACGAGGGAGCCAAGGAGCAGTGAGAGGAGCAGATTGCAAAACTCGCTCGTATCCACACCGGAACACCAGAAAGCCTGGGGGAATGCCACCACTACCGAGCAGACACCACCTCACTGCGACATAGATGGTAGCTGGGTTGCTCAGAGTGGAGGGGGCAGAGAGACCAGAGAGCGAAGGGGGAAGGAAGGATTACCCGAACCCTACACCCTACACCAGGGGCAGAAAGGCCCCGAGATAGAAAGAAGCAAGTAACACAATGGATCGGGGAGCCCAAGATACCCAAATATAGCAAGCAGCCAAACGGCTCACAGAAACTATCGATAGCCAACAGAGACATACGGTCAGAGAGGTTACGAATGAATACACATAATAGAGAAGTGAGACATTAGGACAGAGAACCCCAAGGGAGCCAGAGGGGCCCAGTAAGATAAGTGAAGAACCAGTCCAAGGGGAACACAGAGGCAAACCATACGTGAACCTAGTGTGGCAAAATCCAACCAAGTGGTGGAGCGGGATTAAGAAGGTATCCCTCCCCCTAGGACAACTTGAACATTTCATCTTTTCAGGAACCTGAGATTTTATTTTGAAAACTTGTGAGACTTTTGTAACTTTAACAGACGGTGAAGAACTGTTAAACCAGGGAGAATTGGTTTCTACGAATAAGCATTGGATCCAAAACCAGAAGGGATTTCTGGAAGGCACGAGCGAAATCGGGGTTAACACCCTGCCTAGTTTTTTCTTTCATATTTTTTCCAAGTGGTAGGGCCAGTTTAGATGATAGGATATGAACAGAGGACCATTTTTGTTATTTTGACTATTGATGAGCACCTTAGTATAGTTTGTTAGGAAGGGAACTTCCCTTTTAGCAGTAGCGCTAGACAGGTGTTTGCTTTTAAGTTAAATAAAACCCTTTGATAACATGTCCTCTGCTCTGAGTCCTCCTTCTGGCTTGCCAAAACGGCCATAATTATAATTACTCTATCCTTGTACAGACCGACAATAGGCCCATCCACGTACAGAATTACAAGAACTCTATCCATGAACAGGCCGACAATAGGTGGAATTACAATAGGTCTATCCACATACAGACCCATAATAGGCCCATCCATGTACAGAATCACAAGAACTCTATCCATGAACAGGCCGACAATAGGTGGCATCACCCCATTAGGTAGCGGCCGAAACTCCCACAGCCGAAAATGCAGAATTTAGGAATGCGCATTGTAACACATTTATATGTTGCGGGTGGTCTAGGGGAAATAAATATTGTAAGTGGAGTATGGGGTGGGGCTGCGGTGGTGGGGTCTACCCCCACATATAAGTGCACTAAAATGTGAGAAGAAAAGCAGGGAGGGGGGAAAAAATAAAAACGAAAAAAACAAAAAACATTTTCCGATAAAATCACATAGATCCCCAAAAGGTCAATCCATGTACAGAATTACAATAGTTTGATCCCTGTACAGACACACAAAAGGTCTATCTGTGTACAAACACGCAATAGTACTATCTGTGTACAGAACAAAAGGTTTATCCATGTACAGAACTACAGCGGGTGTATCCCTGTAGAGGCCCACAATATGTCTATTTGTTATAAACTCACAATAGCTCTACTGAGGTGCAGAACAACAAAGCGTCTACTCCTCTACAGAAAAGTCCAACCATGTACAGAACTGTAATAGGTCTATCCGTCGTGTACAGACCCACAACAGGTCTGCCCAGCACCAGAGCCTCTCTATTGAAAGGAAACGATATGGCAGTCACATTAGGTATGTCCACGAGAACAGTCAATATCGGGCCTCTTAGGACTGATTTTATTTTCTATATTCTGGCCTGGTGGACAAATGTATATAAGGCCAACCTATATTGTGATAGGGACAACTCTGGGAGCTGTAGCCAAACCAGTTTAAGGTAGCAAGGCAAGTGGTCTAGGAGTCCTAGGAGTCCCGACGCCAGAGAGTCCTAGGAGTCCCGACGCCAGAGAGTCCTAGGTGCCCCTTTTAACATCAGGTAAGCTCCCTGGAATATGTGTTTCACTCCGCTCTCCCAACAGCCCATTCCTACCATCATCACTCATCGCCAACCACGCTACTCACCAGCAACATCATGGGCACTGCATCGCTTCAACATCACCCAATGCAGCAGACACACCATTAACCACCATTACATGAAAATAGAAGCTTGCCAATGTCCGCTCAGCAATCAACGATTCAGCCGACATTGCCGGCTTCATTACCACTCATGACTTGGATGCCATCTTCATTGCCAGCACCTGGATGACATCCACCCACATCCTAAATGTCCTCATGAACAATGGCTACAGAATTCTACAAGACCGTCCAAACAAGATCGTTCGAAGCCTCGTCATCATTCACAAGGCATCAAGGCCATGCACCCAACTGGACCCATGTGAAGTCCAATATGTACTAAGCTTTGGAGTCCCAGTAAAAGGCTGACAGTAACATTTGGCACAATTCAGACATTAGTGACTCCTAGGAGTCCTGACACCAAAGAGTCCCAGGAGTCCTGACACCAAAGAGTCCCAGGAGTCCTCACACCAAAGAGCCATCGGGGTCCTGGGGCCATAGAGCCCTCAGACTCCTGGGGCCAGAGTCTCCTCGGACTGCTGGAGCCAGAAAGTAATAGGAGTCCCGACACCAGAGAGTCCTACGAGTCCCGACGCCAGAGAGTCCTACGAGTCCCGACGCCAGAGAGTCCTACGAGTCCCGACGCCAGAGAGTCCTACGAGTCCCGACGCCAGAGAGTCCTACGAGTCCAGACGCCAAGAGAGTCCCAGGTGTCCAGACGCCAAGAGAGTCCCAGGTGTCCAGACGCCAAGAGGGCCCTAGGTGTCCAGACGCCCAGAGAGCCCTAGGTGCCCAGAGAGTCCTAGGTGTCCCGACGCCATTTAGCCGGTAGGGTAGCTGATAAGTTGAGCATTTTCTTCAGAGATCTGTGTGCAACCCACAGAGTCGGTGTAGAACCTTGCCATTACCATCTCAGGCCCTCTTCTTAATGAGGTCAGTGAAATGAGTGAGTTGGATAATAGTATTTAGAAGCAGGAAGACTACAGCATAAACTGCGATATAAAAACATAATATTATTTGAACGTACCCACTCTGCCACTGGAGCCCCAGGCACAAAAACACAAATCCATCATACTAGAGAAGGATTTTTCAAAGTAGACAGGACCAGAGTGCTGTCGTGCTTCTGTCATTCTATACTTAACATGATGTGGTTTTTCCAAATGAGTGTCCTTCTTAGTGCCCAATACCCAACTGCTGTATCTGGAGTTTGATTATTCTTTGTCTCACACTTCTGCATTCTTTATAATCAACAAAATCCCCAGCTTCCTGTTACTGCGGTGAAAAACCTCAGAATTTAGGTACTTGTTCGTTTTTAAAGCAAGAACATTTCGCCACAAGAGGCACTTGTGAAACTACAGATTAGCATCCGTACTGGTGAGGTTATTTGGGGATAGTGTGTGCTCAGATATATTGCAAAACAATATTGCGGGAACCTTCGCACGCTGTATACTATCCACAAGAGATGCTCGTTTTAGTTCATGTTCTAGTCCACAGTGATGTGTTTCGGCCTGATGGGACTATTTGTTCTTCACCACCTATTACACTGTGTGGACTTCATCAGGACTCACTTTTAAAGCTTGACACACCCGTTTTATATTGCACCGTTTACACATTTTGCGATGTTGAGATTGCCTTGGTCTTCTTAGAAGGGGACCAGGATCCTGCACTAGACAGGGGTCATCTGTGCAGCAGAAATATGATCGACGTTATTTGCGAGCACCTTTGCTCAAAGGAACAGCTGTCACTAACTGCGCAGCTGAAACGTCACTGTGGGCTCTAGCGCCTGTTCCCAGGTAGCAAGAGCGCCTCCCCCACCCCACTTTGTAAACAGTGCCATTTGCGCTGTAGGCAACACTCTTGGCTTCAAGGCCCTTTCTGCAATGTGTGCACACACTGGCGAGTTTAGGGAGCACGCGCCAATGGCAGATCTTGTCCTCATTTACATGGGAGTGTGTCTCTAGGGAAACGGATTGCAGGGCAAGCCATGAGCTCTAGCAATTGGGTCCCGAGAGCGTATGCAACCCGGCAGGTGGGTGGCGCACACACAGAACACCCCAAGGCACACAGTGAAAGGCAGGGCAGCGTCTAAACAATATTGCACATGGGGCGAAACACCAGAATACACCAACCCTCCCCTCCACGTTGCTCCTCTACTGCAAACACGCACTGCACCTTCTCTTCAAACTAATATAACCACTGAAATTTACCTTTTTACAAAATACGGTAACCCCAGAAGAAAGAAGGGGGGCGGGGAGGAGGAGCACACATCTTTCCTTCTATCTAAGTTCATATCACATGTCAACAACACAAAAGGAAAGAAAAGACCCTTGTTACAATAGTTCTTATAAGTGGGTGTATCCTCTAATCCAGTGGTCTTCAAACTTTTTTGGCCTGGACCCCCTTTCCCCCCCATGAGCAAAATTTGGGCACGCCAGGCCCCCCCAAAAATGACAAATGGACAGTATGTACAAATGGTTATGAACTATGCGCGCCGTCACAGCACCCTACTCCCAGTATAGTCCCTGGGCTCCCCCACCTGCTCCAGTCACAGTCGCTGGACTCCCTCATCCCACTCCTACCCAGTCCCTGGGCTCCCCCACCCCATCGCAGACCCTGGGCTCTCCCCACCCCATCACAGACCCTGAGCTCTCCCCACCCTGCTCCCACCACTATCCCATGGATCCCTGCCACCCTGCTCCCACCACAGACCCTGGGATCTCCCCACCCTGCTCCCACCACTATCCCATGGATCCCTGCCACCCTGCTCCCACCACAGACCCTGGGCTCTCCCCACCCTGCTCCCACCACTATCCCATGGATCCCTGCCACCCTTCTCCCACCACAGACCCTGGGCTCTCCCCACCCTGCTCCCACCACTATCCCATGGATCCCTGCCACCCTGCTCCCACCACAGACCCTGGGCTCTCCCCACCCTGCTCCCACCACTATCCCATGGATCCCTGCCACCCTGCTCCCACCACAGACCCTGGGGCTCTCCCCACCCTGCTCCCACCACTATCCCATGGATCCCTGCCACCCTGCTCCCACCACAGACCCTGGGCTCTCCCCACCCTGCTCCCACCACTATCCCATGGATCCCTGCCACCCTGCTCCCACCACAGACCCTGGGCTCTCGCCACCCTGCTCCCACCACTATCCCATGGATCCCTGCCACCCTGCTGCCACCCTGCTCCCACCACAGACCCTGGGCTCTCCCCACCCTGCTCCCACCACTATCCCATGGATCCCTGCCACCCTGCTCCCACCACAGACCCTGGGCTCTCCCCACCCTGCTCCCACCACTATCCCATGGATCCCTGCCACCCTGCTCCCACCACAGACCCTGGGCTCTCCCCACCCTGCTCCCACTACTATCCCAGTGCTCCCACCCATCCTGCTCACACCAGTGTCCCTGGGCTCACCCCAGCCCGTCCGAGGGCCAGTGGGAGCTGGTGAATTTTTTTTATTGGAGGGGCATACATATTTCCAATAAAAATCAATCGAGGGGGGGGGGGGTTCGGAGGATTCTCCCCCGTGTATATTCTGTTAATAATGTGTTAAAATGTTGCATTTTAGAGTATATGTTAAAAAAAATGGGTAAAAAGCCGAACAGTTTGAAATTGGCTCTGGGGGGCCAAGGGGAAAAGCATAGTATTTTTGACTGGACATTTATCATAGATATCCAGTAAAAAAAAAAAAAATACCACCCGTCTCCTGGGATCCACAGCGCATTTTTTAAATGCCTTTGTTGTACAACCCTTCACCCCCCACTCGCCAAAATCAGCTCAACTGACCAAAACAAAAACACACACACATTCACACAGCAATCGCTATCATTCACACAAGCACCCATCATCATACACTTGCTCATAACACAAGCATACACGCATCCATACACATATTTAAATAAAAAATAAATGAACATAAACGTACCTTCTGCAGGAGCCTGCATGTGGGTGCTGAAATGCCCCGCTCCAGGTTGCTCTGTCCGTATGTGCGAGGAGGCGCAGGACCTCCCTCTTGCACATACAGACATGCAGCGCACCAGCCAGCATTTCCAATGAGCTATGCAAGGCTGGCGAAGCAAAACGCCCCCAACGTTGCATGGCTCAGTGAGCATGTTCAGCTGGGGAACTGAACTGTCAAAGGGAAATAATGTTTCCAGCTGAGGAGCACTCCCTCAGCTGGAAAAAGCAGCTGAGGGAGTGCTCACTGTTTCACTGGGCTGGCTCCTCCATAATGGGTGAGGGGGCCACTGGGTGGATGCCCCTCTCGCCCATTATGGAGGAGATGTCAGGATCAGACTGGGCAATAGGGCGATGCCCGCACCAAAAATGCAAAATGCTAGTGTAGGACAGTCAAAATGGGCGACTTTTATGGCCAACATGGGCCAGTTTGATAAGTTACTTCACTATGCATCTAGTAGTTTTGACCATTGTTGCCGAATACATCTTCTTTAAATAGCACAATTCGCTTACATTTTAACAAAAAACATCCCCTTGGATACTATTCAAACAGTCTGTGACTAAAGGAATGAATATACATTTGCAACTGCAGGCCACTTTTTCATTGGTGCCCAAGACAGTTTATGGTCCAGTCCGACCATGTGAGCCGCTCCTGCCCATTTCCTCCAATCTTTTTTTTTGTTTTTTTAACATTTCATGCTGGGCTCTCGCACCCCCCTGGGATGCGGCCGCAACCTCTCCCCCTCACCCACGGGGGGTCATGCCCCACAGTTTGAAGACCTCTGCTCTAACCGAATACCTTGGAAGTCCATAGAAAGTTAAATGGACAAAACTAGTTTTTGTAAAAAAATAAATAAAAATAAAAAAAATCTATCTTTATTGAATACATTTAAAATTCATAACTAAATATGTGTGCAATTTCATTTCTATGTGCATAAAACCAATAATACATATACGATGATTAATGGATTTATTCACCAAATTCATAAACATTGTTACACACTTAAATCACAAGATACTGAATTTTGATATTCCCAATCTTGGATACTATACAGTTATGTTTACAACTTCCTTTACTTGGATACCCCACGTTTCTATCCTTCCACGGCTCAATAAGGCTGGACATTGCTCACGCGTAAAAAACATGAATGGTGTGCCAACATGATCGCAAACAATTATCATTGACCAGGTTCACCGTATTTTGTAGTTCTGCATCACAATCAATATAAATTCACATTGCGTGTTACATATGGCATGTGTCATCTTATGTAGAACCCCAAAGGAAGCAAAAACGGGGCGCCATTTTATTTAAAAGGCCTTGATGCTTATGCTCGTATGAAATGTCTGTAATCCTCAAAACAGAAGAGTTTTTAAAGTACCTGGAAATATTCCATGGTTACTCTTCCTCTGTACTTCTTACTCGAATCACAGTAAATGTGCAGCTTGTTAGAGAAGCCATTACGGCTCATCTCCAAGTAATCACAGGATGGGCAGCGAGATCTGTATCATTTCACCTCCTTAAATAGAAACCTAATAAGTTCGAGTGCAATGTATTAGCACATAGTTCCTTCATGGTGTGACTAAAGTGATTCCTTCATAGACGAGAAGGAAGGAAGAGATCTTCTCTCGTAAAGCCCCTTTTTTCCTTCAAATCTTCTGTCAATCAAATTGACATAAAGGCCTGAAACATGATGATTCGGCAGTCCCGGAAATCTTCAGGACTGCAAACTTAATGTAGAATACGAGATTCTTTCATCTAATTATTTGGATGTAATACCTTATCTTTTCATATTTCAAGGAGTATCCCAATGGTTTAGCGCTGCACCACCAAAATTTCATGCGTGTACTGCGTAGTGAATTCAAAATGGCCACCGCTACATAGCGGACATTGCAGTAGTGTAGGGTCAAAAACAATGTCAAAAAGTTCATTCTTGTGCAATGGAATCGTTACAAATGTTGGCCAACATCTTTGTCATGAATGGCACCTGAAATGCTTCAAATCTACAAATGTATAGTATTGCCATTTATGTTTCACATATTATGTCCTCAGTGTTGGTCATCTAGAATACTAGAAATCTACAAATCTACGGTATCGCCATTCATGATTAAGACATTATGTTCTAGTGTTGTCCCGTGGCCAAGCACTTGATTACATACTGTAACATTCCATAGTGGTACTAGGTTCCATAGCTTAACAGAGAATAGAGATGACCACTATAGTTACCATGGGTACATGATGCTACAAAATGTGTCAGGCACATACAAAATGAAGACAAACAACATGGAGAATAAATATCGATAGACATTTTTTTGAAAGTTACTTTATGCCACTCCACGTTTTCTTTCAGGCCAACAATATGGCTCCTAGTCCGGAATATTAACTTTTGTTTGAAGTTAAGCAATTAGTTGTTTACAATATCTTGATTTACTCCACAAGCCTTCTTGAGTAAAACCCATTGGATATCCAGGAAGGCATGGGAGTGGTGCACAAAATGTTTAAACAGTGGAGCTTGCTCAATCTTGTTTTAAAAACAAACAGCTACGATGTTCAATGGGTTGGGCTTTACATTTTATGTTGGTTTTCCTGATGTTGTGCAAACCACACAGGCATGTGATCATGTAGACAAAATTGCTAGTATTACAATTTGCGTGTCTCTTAAAATCCAATCATCGCCTAGTCTAATGTTGACAGATAAAGTGTTTGCTGTATGTTTACACATTACACACAATCCACACTGAAAATGTTGCACTACAGTGTCCTGTCCCCATAAGGTGGTCTGATTCTGGTTGGGTATCGTTTCTTTAGGTGATATGTCATTCCTCATGATTATGTTGTGAACATTAGTACTTTAAAAAAAAAGCTACAACTTGGCCTGGTAAATCCTTCAGGAAAGGTTTACGCCAATGGTGTTGGCATAGTTGATCTAATGCCAATTTGACCTACTCCCATTCGACTGCATCTTTTTGACCTAATTTGGTAAATCAAATGGTACACTTTAATTATAAAATAGTTGTGGGGTGGGGTAAAGGAATAGGTTGAGGTGGGGGGTGGGTCAACAGAAATTAGGTCAAAACAACTGGGTTAGATGGGCAGTAGGTCAAGTTTTTAAGGTCAAACCCATATCATATGCCAATTCTTCATTTTAATAGATTTAATTTTATAAGAAAGATTGGTAAAGGTATTTTACAAAAATGAACATCCGATTCCTTTATTGTTTGGATTTATGTTCCAATAGAGCTTCTCTGTTACTGCACGCTTGTTTAGCTGACTTTCTAATCAATTTAGAGGAGTACCCTCCTTCCCCCAATTTGACAGATAATTTGTTAGCTTCCAAGTCATAGGATTCTCGGGTGCTGCTGTTACGCTTTAGTCTTAAAAATGGACTGAAAGGTAAATTGTCCTTAACAGGTTTAGCATGGTGGCTGTTTTCGTGCAACAAAGCATTCTTGTTAGTTCCTTTACTGTCTCATTTAACCATGAGTTTATCTCCAGGGTGACAGATGGTAATGTTCAAAAGGTTTACCTTGGTATTACTCATGCATGTGGTAAACTTCAAAAAACTATTTGGTTTGTTAAGCCACTCAACAAACTGGATTGCACTACCCAGCGTCCCATTCCAAAGCACCAAAATATCATCAATATATCTTAGCCATTTGGTTATTTGCCCTTTGAATGAGGTGTCGTTCACATAGACCATTGTTTCTCAAACATGTTAACATAGAGGTTTGCCAAATTTGGGGCCATAGCTGCACCCATGGCTGTACCCTTTGTCTGCATGTAAAATTGAAAAATACAAAATTGAGAACCGACTACCCCTCTCTCTGTACTACCAGGTCAGGCGAGGTGATCTACAGCGTCGTGGTGAACAGAGCTTTCACTTACCAATTAGTGAGCCACGTCCATGCACAAGGCAAAGAGCAGAAGAGAACAGAACCATCTCATTCAAAAACTAACAAAAAATCACAACATGACATCTTCTATATTAATTTATTCAGTATAAAGACCAATTTTGAAATTTGTTAAAAAAAGAACCGAGAGAACAACAACAATGCAGGCATAAATATGGTGCATCACCAACTTCTTCTCGCTTACTTATTAAAAAACACAATATATTTCATATGAGATTCGTCATCTTAGTAAAAACCACTCTATCTATTTAAGCAGTTTGCAGATACAAGACTATGTACTTTAGCTAGTCTATTGTCATGTGTCGACATGTTTCGGCCATTTATACATATGAAACACTATTCCTAGTGTCTCTACAAACAATCTATTTTTTGGCCTTCTTCAGGACAGACAAATTTCTTTTCAGATGGTAAGCCTTTTTTCCAATCCCCCGTTGCAGGATAAGCACAATATCCTGGTAGAACTTGAGCTTTTTGCTCGGTTAAACCTAACTGCAGTAGGGCTGAATCGCTATTTCCAGGCGTTCACGGATCACCTCCAAGCCTTTTTGAAAATTTCAGGCTGTCTGGGGTCCCCACTGAGAACATTCTCCACTCACTTCATTTCTACTAGGTAGATGCATTCCTAGTGTAAATTCGTTGGGGTTTATGCGAACGAGTGCAGGGGCAAAAATCTCTGTGCCTCCACAACTAGAAAACAGCCGTCAAAGGTCAAAACACACGTCCATCAATTAATGTATCTCGCTCGGAAACCTTGAGTTAGAGCGGCCGACTCGCGCAGCGTTTCACGGTCGCGTCCAGACGATCGTGTTCTGATTTTGTATTTTTCTGTTAGTGCGTCTCCCGTTCTGAGATACTGGCCCCCCGATAACAAAAATTGAGGGAGACTACCTCTGTAGATATAAGTGCATGTAAAATTGGCCTTGGAAAAGAAAATTGGGAGTACCAATTCTGCACACCATATCAATAAAGTAATTGTTAACAGAATGGTCATCAGTACGATGTAGTAATGTTTCTTCTGCAACCTTGAGTGTAGCCCTCTGAGAAATCAGAGTGTTAAGAGACAGAATTATCCAGACAAATCAAAATGTTAGATGCCAGATCAAAAGCCAGACCTTCTAACTGGTTAATAGCATCTTTGGTACCCTGAATGTAGGACTTCATAATCTGCAAAAATGGTCTTAAATAGAAGTCTACACATTTGGATAAGGGTTCCAATGTAGTGTTTATGCCTGAAACAATGGGTCTTTAAGGTGGCTTTGTGAGAGTTTTGTGGATTTTAGGGAGGATATAATGGATTTGACCACTTTTCCCTGGTTGAATGTTCTGACTCCCGTTTACTAATCCATTCCATTTCCAAAACTCTATTGACTTTAGACTTGATAACACCGACATGGGATTTTATATGATCATTTTCTGATCCTCCACAATCGCGCGCCATTTGTTTTGTACGACTCGAGTCTGAGGCCTTCTCCTTCCCCCTGTCCCCTACCCTTCAGTCCTCCTCCTGTGGACTCAGGGCTGGGCTGTTTTTCTTTTAAAGGCAAAGTGACATGCCACGGAATTCCTTGGTAAAAAAAAACCCACAGCCAGGAGCAGAATCACCAATATAACAAACAAACACCTTTTTTGGCCAAAAACATAGCGATATGTGTTTAGCCAAAAATACATGTAATTAGCTGGGATTCCAAAACGTGGGCATTACTCATTCCTTATTTTCAGAAATAATGGAGGGGAGGTGGGTCATGGCTACTTGGAGGCATTGTGGCCTGTGTGGCTTGTTAGCTGACCAGGCCTTTTCTACACTCACATTCCTGGTGGAAGGCTTTGCTCATGCACTTTTCAAACCCACCACAGCACTGCAAGGTAATGGAGACAGCTAGAATCAGGTGGTATATATAAATATCTAGAATGAGGGTTCTAGACCTATCCAGCGTTGCTGCTTCAAGGCGAGATATTAGACAACAAAGAGACCTATTTAGAACTGCATATCCATAGCAGGGTGCACTCAACAAAACACTGGCGATGGGAGTCTAGGCACGTGAATCAGTCAACCAGGTTTTTTCTTCAGTACATGCCACGGCAAGGTTGTGTTATTATAGTGTTATTGGATAAGATGCGTTTCTTCTTTCAGTTGTTGAACAGCACCATACATTCTAGTTTTAGAGAGACTACTGCCTGCCTCGGGCGGTATTTTGTAATCATGGCATTGGTAAACACAGCATGGACTATATATCAACACCGCTGCAAGTGTTACATGGTCGCCAACATGGCCCATTCCAGGCTGTAGGTGCTAAGAAAAAAACAGGACTGGATAACCACCTGCAGATTGAAATGGGTCATGTTGGCAACTATTGTGGTATATCCAGAGGTCAAAGTGGGGAGAAATAAAGGGTACTACATTCCCTTACTTTTTTGGAAAATCAGTGATTGTTCCCCTACTTTATTTAACCCAGAGCACCGTGTCAGGAACGGCAGTGATGGACGCCGTTAATAATGTATTTAGTAGCTTCTTCCTTACTGGGGATTTGAACCTGGGTGGTGTGGGCAACACTCCAGTGTCATGCCATGCTGAACTATCTTGCAGGTGCCATGTTGCTTTTGATCCTTTGTATAGTCTGCCTCCCATAACAGTCACTGTCAAGCAGTCACCGAGCCCTGGTTGCAGCATGGATATGTGCCTTCTGTAATTAAGCATGGATTGCTGCAGACACAGTATGGGCTTGGGTGTGTGGCTATAGCCCTAGCGGTGACCCTTAAGAGGTGGGAATGGTGGGTGATTGGAAGGGGGAGGCTGCTTAAAGCTGCATGCTGTGGGGGACAATCACCAACTAATGGTTGTTTTTGTTTGTTTATTATTTATAATGCGCGCCAGACCCGAGGGCATCAGGGGGCAGAAAAGAAGGTACAAGAAGACTTTCAGCTTAGGTTACATAGTGGCAGAATAGGGTACAAATCAGAATATACAGTGGCACAGAATACAAAATACACTAGGTGCATAGATACATGAAAAAATGCAATAAAATATAGGAATAAAACACTATACAAGCAGGACGTAGTTAAATAAATAGGGCACTCTGAGATCAATTTACAATACAGGTAAAGGCAAATGCAGAACTAGTCTAAGGTGAATACGTGGATACATACACAATAGGTGTGGTGCAATACAGACAGGAAGTAGTGTAAAAGGGGCACTCTGGGAACTAATTACAGTGCAGGCTAACTCTAAGGCTTTACCGGTCGTTGTCTTTAAGCCATTTGATGAAATTCTGTCTGAAGAAGATTGTTGGTCAGCTAGTAGGGGGGAGGGGGGCAAGGAATGCCAGGGCTGTGCTGACTGAACTGGGAAGCTGCTGCACCTCCGCCCCCCCCCACACTTTAAATAATTTGAATCTTGGCATTTTATTTAAATGCTGCATTTTCTTTCGTTGTGTTTGCGTCTGTCTTAATAGTACTGTTGTTAAAACAGCACGATGCGGTGGAGGAAAGAAAGGTATTGTGTTTGCATTGTGGGCGGCTGAGCAAGGGGTCGCTGGCTCGCTGGGGAGGGCGACCGGCGCGGGACTAGATGGGGACGAGGAAGGGGAACATAGTTCCACTATTATTATTTTTCAACACTTCGACCACTGGGTAGAACGTGGCTTTGCTTGGATGCGTGGAACGCCAGCCTTTGAGCCGCGGTTGATAGTGCGCTCTGCTTCCTGAAACTTGCATGAGTCACCGCCGCTCTGACGTGGCCCAGACGGGCAAATTGCTTTCATTGTAACTATCGCGACGCTGTGCAGAAGATATGCTCCAAGCGGAATGGCATTTGGGATTTCATCAGCCTGCCAGGACCCCCACACCCACTTCGCTCTCCGTGTCTCGCCCTGATGACAAGAGCAGCATCCCAGTGAAGAAATGGCAGCCAGTGAAATATCCCCGGAAGCCAAACGTCAGAACATTCATTTTGCAGGCAATACAATCGCCAGCAATTGCATCAACAAACCGATAATTTCACCCAGAGCAAAATATCCTGTGTAGGCAAATTAAAATACTACTTAAACTGCATGTATGCTGTGGGAAGTGCGTGCATGCATGCTGTAGGAAGTGCTTGCAGGTTGTGACCATCATCCTATGTGTTTAGTCATATTGTGTGCTCTGCGAGGAGTTTGGCTGTGGTCATGGCTTCCATGTTGAAGTTATTATGTTAGTGATACTCTTGTTGCCAATGTTTTTGGGGAACATATTTTTTACTTAAACCCCAAGGAGTGGAGCGCCTGTAAACGTGCCCGTACAGCTGACCACCCCCACCCCCCGCATTGGCCTGTGGGGGAGGAGAAGACATTGGGCCCATTCACTGTAGTACTTACTAACTGACCTTAACTCAGAGTCGGGGCTAAGACTCTTTCCAAGGATTTTCCTCTGGATCATATGGCGCAGTTTTCATGTGAAACATGTCCAGTCATGGAGGTCTGCTTCAAAAATCATTGAATTGTGTGTGTCAGTCTCAGTCCCATGTTGTGAAGTGTGAGGGCTTTGGACCCAAACCTTAAGCCAACAGGAAACAATAAAATTCTTGACGGGCTGCACTTTCAATTATTTATATGCTTACTTTC
Source organism: Ambystoma mexicanum (assembly GCF_040938575.1). Lineage (NCBI taxonomy): Eukaryota > Metazoa > Chordata > Amphibia > Caudata > Ambystomatidae > Ambystoma > Ambystoma mexicanum. Next base: position 538,151,953 of record NC_090924.1, on the reverse strand, counting down.
AGGGGTGCACAACTGGTTTGCTGGAGGGCCGGATGTGCCACACAAGTCCCACACAGTGGGGCAAACTATCCATGGGAATGATTGGTTGATCGGGGCTGTGAGGAATTCAACCATCCGCCTGGGCTTTTTTTAATGATTTTTTAGGAAATGGAATGATGGGAGATCAACCTCTGAAAATAGGTGGGGCTAATCCGCACACATTTCCTAATGCTCGCCGCACAACAGACACATAGTCCAGTGTACTCTGGGGGACACAAGCGCAGTCCTCCTCGTCACATTTATTAGACAGATGACACGAGGGGTGCCCAAAAGCACCTTCCTCCTCCCAGGATCAGCCTAATTAAATATAAAAGGCTCCAAGGATCCGCCCTGTTCTATTGTCCAAGTTCTGTGTTGTGGCGGTGCATACTGATGATAGTTAATTGAAGCAGGCCTGCGAATAGGCCTGGTCACAGAACTTAATGGGCAGGAAAACGAACACCTCTTTGATATGCAATGATTCACCTTGAAGCTAGCTCCCACCCCTCTGTATGAAGGACAGTGAATGGCATGTCTGGGTCCCCTACTTACCGCAGGCAACCCCTGTAGCAAGGACCCCTTTCAGAGGGGAGAAGTATGCGATTTAAGGGAGACAGGAAGTCTGCTCTTGTTACAAACTTCAAGGGAGACCTGCACTTTGATCAAGAGCCACAGAGGGCTCAATTAACCAGAGAAACACTTTGATCTACAACCGACAAGAAGATGGGTGGGACTTAAGAGTGCATGTTGTCACCTCTTACCTTTCCTGTTGCAAAGCACTCTTGGGGTGACCTAACGCATAACATGTGCCACTAGCAAAAAGAGCCAGAGCGGGCAGATCCAGCTTCCCATATCTTGCACCCACACACTGGAATGCCCTACCTCCCACAATCCGAGATGAGGCCTCCCTCATTGCTTTCCGTAAAGCTATGAAAACCATCCTCTTCACAGAAGGTCCCTCGTATCAGCATGAATACTATACATATCCCCCATTGCATAACCTGTAATGTAATGACCAACTGCATAAGCTGTAATGACAGAATTATGTCTGTAGTATTTATAATGTACCAAAAACTGCTATCATCCCTGTACCTCTGTAACTAAGCTCTTACAAGTAACAGCGCCTCAATGCCCCTGGGCTGTCTGCACACTATATAAATATAAATAAATAAATAGAAGATTGTTGGTGGGTTGGTTCCTTAAGGAAGGCCTAGCCTGCACCAATCACTGGGGCCCATTTGGCTTTAAAAGAGGGCTGAGCCCCTCACTTAGCAGATCATCCGACGACTTCAAAAGGAGTAAGAAGGACTCTTTTGGACCCTGGCTGAAGGTACAGTCTGCCTTACATCTTCCACCAGTGAAGGAAGGCCAGCATTTCCAAGAAGGAAGCAAGATCCCTCCCCTAAACATCTCCGAGGGAACAAAGGGAGATACTGACTCAGCAGACCCGTCCAGCAGCTCCAGAACCGGTACCCAGTCAGCACACAGCGCGCCCTTCTAGGTTCTGCCACCAAGCTGCCTAGGTGGGAAGTGCGAGAGAGTCCCTGAACAAAGGACAAGGTTGTTGCCTGCAAACACTCTCCGCAGCTTTGGGCCGTCTGCCTTGAAAGCACGCCACACACCCTGCGAAGAAGCTAGAAGGAGTGCCACACAAGCATCAACCAGTGTCCATCTTTTAAGGACATTTTCGAGGCAGACAAGCCCTTGAACCGTGACCGGCTGCACCACTGACTGTTGTCACGCTGGAGTCACTGAAGTTGTCCGAGACACCTCAACGCCTCAACAAGCGTTCCAGATCTGCCAACCAGCACAGAGACAACGATTCTTGACCCCGAGCCGCCGTGTAGGCTAGCCTGTATAGTCCGTCCAGCCTTGCTCGACGAACTGCCTGCTGCCTGATACCTGCAGCTGTCTCCCGTCTTGAACTCTTTTGCAGGTGCTGCAAAGCATCCTGGGAACGACTCAACGCTGTCAAGCATCAAGAACATCTGAAGCACCAGGTACATTGTGGCTCTGTCCTCCTGGTCCCTCTTCAAGGGAAGCCTACTGACATTTACGACTCTTTGCTCCTTTGGTGCTGAAACCAAATAACCTTGAACAGTTAAGAGTGATTGCTTTACCGACTACCCTCCTGTCAGTATCTGGAGTGCATACCTTTCCTTCATGAAACTGTCTGTTCTCTGTGTTTCTTTACAGTGTGGGTTGTATTTTGTAGCGTGGTAGAACTGTATGTTCTAATAATAATAAAGTAGATATTTTTATATAACCTTGACTGGACAGTCCCTTTTATCATTGGGTAATAATTGTATTTTCGCTGTGTTGCAACTAACCAACGATCCACGACCTTGGGAGATAAGCCTGCCGTTCCATCCACGTTACCAAAATTGGACAAGGAGGTTTCCAAACTGTTCCGATCCCTTCTGGTGTACTGGAGGTGTGGGGCAGATTGATGGTTTAGAAACCGATATTCATCCTTGGACCACTGGTGCCCCGGAAGTTGATTTGTCACATGGGGCATTGGAGTGTGAAAAACATGGGTTTCAAGGAGCACTTTTAATGCATTTCTTTTTTACTGTAACCCCTGATACGTTGCCTTTTAATGGCATTACCACTTTGCTTTATTGGTATTATGGCACTAAAATCATGCAGAAGTAAAACTGCACATATGATGGAGAAAAATAAAACTGGACCAGCGAGTCTTAACACCCCCGACATAGCAGTCTTACTTATTGACTGACTTGAGGCCTTTAGGCCATGCAACACTTAATGATTACTCTTGTGTGACTTGGAGGGCCGTAGAGAATGCCACGAAGGGCCCTATTGTGCCCACGGCTGCATGTCGTGCAACAGTGACTTAAATGCTTGCAAGGCACCCGCATGCCACATTGGGTCAATTTACAGAGGTGGATACACTGGACACTAAGGAAAAGACAGTAGGCAGCCCCCCCCTCCCCCCCAGAGGCCCAGTAGGCTGCCAAAATGGGTGACATGCTCTATTTAAGACCCCTTTCTATTACATTAGGCAAGAAGTAGACCGTGCCCACCTGTGTGAAATGCACACCCAATGAGTTGGATGTGGGGTGTCTGTTTGTACTTTGCACCAGTCACACGGGATCCACCAGAATGACTCGGTGTGTGAAATTAAAGCAAACGACCGGGAGCAGGGTACCCAGGAGACACAGAATACAGAGCATTGCCCACCCCTGGTTTCATATCAAGGGGGAACACAATGGACCGCCAAGTCCAGGCAGTGGCACACTGCTTCAATTTTAATATTTACTAGATGGGTAAATCATTCTCGGAGTGCCACCTACAACAAACAGCAAGAGGCACACGTTCGGTTGATATTTCTTCCTTCTTGAACCATGGTACCCCAACATGCCAAAGAAACCAGGCTGCTCTCTCTTCACTTCGGAATGCAAAATAAAACACAAGTGGAAATTGAATGGACGTGTTGCTGAAGACAAAAATGGGAAGGAAACACGATTTTGAATTGATCATAACCACTGGCTTTGCTCTGGGCAACTTCTCATTGGACTGTTTTTAGTCCAGCTGTGCCAATACAAGATGAGACCAGCCAGATGCAAATTAATCTTGGCTCTGGCAGGAAACTGACAGATAAGCCATGCCCCTTCTGGACAGAAAAGGTTGGTTGGCGTTAATCTGTGAGATCCAGCTTGGTTCCCTACGGAAGAGTGAGCAAGTAACCCACATCTATGCATTCCCTCTCTCACGAAGGTTTATTTATTTCCTTTGTGTAACGCCCAAGCCCAAAGGTATCACATTGTTCGTACAGGTAGATCATCGGGGTAGGAAGGGACCATTTACCAATGAAAATCAAAACGGGATAGATGGAAATTTTGAATTAATCAAACACTAGCAATTGTGGATTCACCTCGTCTTCCTACCAGAAAAAAACATTTGACTAAAGATTTTTGACCATAAATTAAATTTGGTGAGGAGTATAAAGTAAAATATGGTGGGGGCGTCGTGTGTACCCATTCATCAGAAAGAAGCATTAGTTCCGGCAGACCTGCCAAGTTGTCCCATTCCAGGTTTGAGCATGGTTAAGGCTCCTGAGTCAACATCACAATTCATTCTAGAACGTGCAGTCCTCCACCATTAATGGAAAAGTAAAACTACAAGTAGCAGAATGCAAAGGGGAGGGAACTATAAAGCAAGCAAGAGCTGGTTGGATAAATTGCGATATCTGGGCAATTCTGTTCTGTGAAGGAAAACACGCGATCCAGCGCTCCATGGCTCGACAAACATAAGTGCGAGACTTCAACTAGATATTACACCAGTTCATTGTAAGGGTTCATTGTAAGAAGAGACAACAAACCACAGGGGCCATGCCTCTACTCGACTGGTAAAGTGACCACCTGACACAGAAGCCTTTGCATTCAATATAAAAAACTGGTGTAATGTTTACAGCTATTCAGGGGTAAAATACCTTGGCGTTCTGTCCCTGTGCTTTCAAATCCACACTTACCGGTAGGATTTTAGGTATTAGTCGGGTCTCGGGCACTATTACTCTGAAAGCAGAGCAACCGCATCCCCAGTGCACGAACTATGGACAGGAAGTGGAGGAAACTGGCTGGATTAAAATCTTTCCAAAATGGCGGCCTTGAAAAGACGACCTCTTTGGGTTATGTTATTATCCAGCAGTGTCACAAAGCCATTGTGCTGACCGGGTTTCAGCCCCCTTGCCCGCTCGACATTTTGGGCTATGCTGAATTGACCGACTGACCTATAGAGCCGTGGCAGGACTGATAACAAAGGCCCTGCAATTACTAACATGAAGCATTTCACTGTTAGCACCAGCATTAATATGCATACATGCAATTAAAATTGTGATGTGGGGTTATTACTTGCATGCCAGGGGAGTGATTGGTAGGGTAGCGAGGGGACACGGTACCCCTCATTCACACAGCAGTCCTTAAGTGCGTGCTTTCAGGCTTAAAGGAGAGAGTTAACTGCTTTTAACATTGCAGCTGCACTAGAATACTCTAGTTAGAATGTGTAAAGAAGTAAGATGCCCCCCACACAAATAAGTTTTTCCCTCCCCCACCATCTCTGAAGTTAGCGCCTCTCCCATCATTTGAAGGGATAGCCCCCAGTCCGAAATTTAGGTTTCGTTGCGCCCCAATTATGCAAAGCTTTTTCTAGACATCATTGATGTGAGATACTGACAGCTCTTCCGTTAACATTAACCAAAGCACAGTGTTATTAATACATTTTGTGGCTTGTGAAAAATAAATCTTAGTGCTAATGGCGAGTCTGTTCAACCTGAATTCCCCTAAGGGATCATTGTAAGCTCCACCCACTTCCGCACTTAAGTGGGGTGATGCCTGGGGACCACAGTCTGCACCTTTTCAGAATGCTCCGACACCACCATTTTGAGGGAGTTTTTCAGCTACTAAAGCACTCCCTGGTTAAAGAATATTGCATGAAGCTTGCTCCCACTGGGAACATTTGTTTCCCCTTCTACGACGCCAGTGGAAAAAGTAACAACTCTGGCTTCAGCATTTGTATGTGCTTAACAGTAATAGGTTGCATCAGAAGCTGGGATTGCGGTCACAGTTTAGAGAACTTGTTTGGATAAAAGCATCATCACCCCGAGACAAGGCTACAAAAAAACAAGCAAGCAGCAAAGATGTCCTTGGCGTTTCTTTTATAAGATGCTCCAGGGAGCAGCAGAGAGCCCAACCAGGAACATGAGGTGCTGAACACGAAGCACTCGGACCACGTGGTCCACTTGAAACTAGATTATAAAAAGCATCCTGCATGTGATGGGTATGGCGTTAGGCACATGTAATGGGAAAAAAGTACATTTGGCCAAAAATAGCATACAACAGGTTTCTTGTTTTTCACCGCAGCAGTACATACAATTGAAGGCACAGGGAGATAAAGGGATTTCCCAAGAATCCCAAAACTGTGGGCAAAGACCGGACTAGAACTTAGAAATGCACGTTCCTATTTAGCCATTGAATCACACGGCCTCGCGGCAGCCTTTCTGCAGCAGATTGCATTCTAAATGCCTCCACTTGCCATGACTCTCAACACATGGAGTATAAGATCATCGGAGTTGGATACATCTCGCGCTGCCCCCGTTTCCAACACAAACTCGTATCCATGAAACGAAACCGGTACTCGGCAAGTGTGCACGCACATGGCGCTGCCCCAAAGGGGCTTGAAGCCTGTAACAAAGTGATGTCGAGGGAAGCGGGTAAGTTCAACTTGGTTCATTGTCCTAGCCAGCGTGATCTTCCGTAGTACATACACAGGGATGGTGGGGTCCACAAGACAGGATACTACAAGGGAGGAACACCGGGCTTGCCCAACACCCACGTGGCCACTCTCAATCTGGTTTTCCAACCGTCACTCCCAGAACACTCAGAGCACCCACATTCCACACATAGGCTGACATCACAGCCTACTAGTTACATTACTACAAAGCACCAAGGCATAACAGGGCGGAGAGGCCAAGCCCCCCTGCACGGGCAGGAAAAGGAAGTGGAGCCATATACCATATGGCCCCTGTATATGTACCTGCACAGGGGGGGGGGGGCAACCTCTTTGCACGTCCTCTTCCCCCTGCAGCAGGATCAGCGTTGTCCCACCCATTCCACCCTAACGTGTCATTTTCTTTGCAGGTTATCTAATGAGTGTTGAGCTGTGCCAAAACTAACCTCCAGAGGGCGGTTTAAAATGACCAAGGGTCACTGGCCCCCCAGTAGTCTAACAAGGTGAGGGGCCGCACAGTATAAAGAGGAGGCACTCCCCCCCCCCCCCCCCCCCGCCCCTGTGGTCATCAGCTTACAGCTTGGGCTGGTGGAAAAGGAAAACATAATGGCACTCACTGCAGAGGCACCGGCCAATGTATGTTGCCCAGACCGAGGCTCTGGGAGGTTCGGGGAGCGGTGGCCCAAGTATGCTGGAAAGGAATGGATAAGTAAAAGAAAGCTGACTGGAAATAAATGAAGGAACCGAGAAAGGTGAAAAGGGGGTGCCAATAAAGGTGTAAACAGAAAGGGGCTGCCGATCGTCTAGGATTGTAATAATGTGATAGTGTGAAATGTGTATCAATAAACTGCGGCCTTGTTATGCCACAAATGAGGAAAACTGGTCTGGCCTCAGTTATTTAGCCGAGAGGAGGCTACAATGGGATAGTATGTGTCTTGATAGGTTGTGGGGGGGTGGGTGGCGAGCAGTGCCCGACTGCCCATGTTGACACTAATGCCTACCCCGGCCCCACAAACATAACATGCAGGCACTGGTTATTATTTCCAGTTCAGGAATGCCAAATGTGTTTCTCTGAGGCATCTTGCAACAGTTTCAAGGCGCAATCGGAAAAGTACTGTTGGTTCATGACCCAAGGCTGACAATGCTTTTGAAATATGATGGCATAAACCAAATCCATGTATGGCCACTTCTCCAGTGTGCGGTATCTCTTTACACGCGCTGCACATTCAGTTACATTTCCTTATACTTTTTACTTTTCACTCTGGGATTTGTTGTTTTGGATTTTGACATAAGTCTAAAATCAACAAGCCACAGAATGAAACACTAAAAAAAAAACGCCCAAAGAAACCCACATGTTTGCAAGGTCTCATGACGTATTGTTTGGGTCATGCTGTGCCTTTAGTCCACAGAGCCTTGGTAGAGTCCTCAAACCCCCGCCAGGGGCACAACGAAACCTACAATTTTGGGGGGCGGGGAGGGAGAATAAGTGGTGATGGGAGGGACCATTTCAGAAAATAGGCAGGGTAAACTTGGAGGCTGTGCCCCCACTGGTCTACCCCCCCCCCTCACTCCCATGGTCTGGTGTGAGCATCAACTATCAAATAGTACTTTTTAAAGTGCAATGTGCAGAGAGGCGATGGAATTCGTTCTTGGAAGTAGCAGCTTTAAAGTTTTACTGTGTTTGCGCAAGTACATTTTTCTGCACAAACACAGTAAACCTTTTACACCGCCAGTTTTGGGAAACGCTTCCTTCACCTCTCTGCCTAACAAAATGCAAGTGCGCACATCCAGGGGTGCACCTAGGCTAAGATTTAGGCAGGGACTAACCCTTCAAATGTTGGCAGAGGTGCTAACTTCGGAGACGGTGGGGGAGTGGCAAACTTACTTGTGTAGGGGCATCTAACTTCTTTATGCATTGTAATGAGACTATTCTGGTACATCTTCAATGTTACAAGCAGGTAACCCTCTCCTTTAAGTATAAAAACAACCACTAAAAGACTGCTGAGAGAATGAGCTGTCTCCTGCCCCCCTACCAATCACTCTCCTGGCCTATAAGTACTAACCCCACATCACCATTTCAAATACCTAAAAATCTATGAATATGAATGCATGTGCGAACAATGAAATGCTTTACGTAACTAAGGTTTCCACAATGCACTTTAAGGGATCAGACCTCAGGTTCTCTGCATTTCGTAACATATCCCCAAACCCATTGAAGAAGATCATCACTCAAGACTCGGGTGCTTCTGACATGCACCCGCCTGTCACACTGTCACTCCTGGTGCACGTCACAATACCTTTAAATTCCATACAACGCTTACATTAGATTGCAAAACCACACCTTCTTTGAATAAAAACAGTTTGCAAGTGAGGAGGCAACATCAAGTAGAGTCGGCGCTGCATCCTGTGCCAAGAAAGTTTTTTATTCGGCTTAAAAGTGCTGCATTCAGAACTGTGGTGGACGTGGAACAAAGGACCTAGTGGTACTCTGCATCCAAAAAGGAGGGTGTGGGAGATGGGGGGGGGGGGAGGCGGGAGTGTAGGACTGTGCCGGATGGGGTTTGACCTTTGGTTTGCCATCTACAATGTCTCTTGTTGCTTTGTGGCTGGACTAGACATGGCCTGGAATAATAAACAAACACTGGCAAAGCCAACAGTTTGGGCTTTTGTGCCAGTATGGGATAGGCACAGATATAATGGTTTTACCTTGCAATAAGATGGCAACGGCAGAAAACGTAGTGATTACCTAGGCATATGATGGCATTAACTGGCAAATGCCTAATAACTCAACCCAAAGCCGTTAGCTTTGCGATTGCTTGTTTTAAAAAGGAGTTCCGTGCATGGAACAGATCTAAATCAAGTGGCTGAAGGCACACTTGGATGAGGCTTTTTAATTACACCAGAAGTCGTCTACAGCTGTAATTAAGTCATTAACTCTCAGCAGACTGCTTAGAAATAACCTTGGAAGGCTAATGGTTGATGGCATCGAGACAACATGTAAATCCTTTTATCAGCCTGGTGAGCCAAAATAATATTAGTTTACCTTTATTTTCCACATCTTGAATGGAAAACTATAAGATGCAAAAGGCAATATATCAATTTACCCACTTTATTTTCAGCGATTTAAGACAACAATAAAAGAAGTTGTGAAATAAACTCACTCAAGTTTGGAGATTCGTCACAAACCGCCAACGTGTTGTGAGCGAAGCATGGTATCACAAGTAGAAACTGACACAAGAGCTGAAAGTTTCAAAATCTTTATTGATCGTTTAAAAGGAGTTGGAAAACTCCTATCTTGCCCTAACACTAAGATGAGAGTATTCTCTACCAACAAACAAAAAGGAAATGCAGTCCTAGCCAGTCTTTTGACAAAATAAAATGGCCTATACCAATAAACCTAATGCCCACCCTCTTTCTAATACAATAAATGTGAAAAGGGAATGTTAATGCAAAAAGGAAAATCAGTGTTCAAATGAAATGTCAGTATGGCCGAGTAAACTCCCTTCCCCACCTGTTGTAGCACGGGGTAAGGTGGAACACTTCAACCTTGTGACACACTCTGGCTTCGGACACAAGGATGCAGTTTTTTTCGTGGACCAGGGCCCACTTGGGCTTCCACGAAAAGCCACTAGTTTACTGTTCAACGAAAGTTTGTTTCCTTCTGGTTACTACAATTTAATACAGGTTTCTCTTCAGCCGTGCTCAAACATTCCAATCACAATTTGTGGGGTTTCCCTTTCCCAAGCTTCAGTCTCACCTTCATAGGCTTCCCTCCACCAGGCTCAAGTCTCCTTTCCCTTTCCGTCCTCTGGCGAAGACTTTCGAAACTGCTAGGCTTTTCCTCTTACCTCGGCATGACCACTTCGACCTTAAACGTCACTCTTTCTCTCCTACACCAAGGCCTCTTGGTAAATGTAGTTTCGAGCACAGTACTTATTTCAAAGTTCAAAGATATCTCTCACATCCAGGTTTCCCTGTGCCGGGATCAAACCTAACAGTTCAAATCTTGTATCTCAGTTTCTTTCTTTTCCAACAGCTTCCACAGCATCAGACATTTCACAGAGACTTTTGATTGGGCAATCTTCTTTCGCCAGACCACTCTGTTACTTTGTATCTTCAATTTACTGTTCTTTACAATGTTTTGCTTTCTCTTGCGTCTTATCGGCACATGCGCAACCTTCATTGGTCGGATATTGTTGCCATCAAGTTTCATTTAACACAGACTGGACTCATTGCTTTCATCAACTCACCACCTGTGTTAATTCATTTTCAGCTTTTGCGGCTTTATTCCTGAAGTGAAGGCTGATACCAAAACTGCTGCTGCACCTCCTCAACTTGGTCGTTCACCCAGGAGGGTGGTTGGTATCCTTGAAACACAAAATAGCTTTGTCTCTTCTCTCTGGCTGGGCTTCCTTGTGCAACCTTCAAGGCCCTTCTGAGTTAACGATCTCTCGCCAGGATGTCCAATGTGTCTCTCTACCTCAGTTCCGTCCCTCGGCCTGCCGCTCTGCTCTGCCTGGATCGCTCTCGCCCTGGAAGAACTGCTCTTTCTCGTGCCTCGCCTTACTCAGAGTGCGTCACAGTGTTCCACCTTTTAACCATGTGGTAAGAGCTAGGTACCAGGTTTTTGTAATTAAGATCAAGTGCCTGACCCGGCCTGATCTTATTAGTGGGACATGTCCAATGTATTGCATGGGTGGTACTCCTTTTAGCCTCAGATCTCCTCTTCCTCGGCACAGTGTTTGTGTAGGAAAGGAGGGGGGGGGGATCTAGGAAGTTGCAATATCCTATAAAATAGGATGGGACAGGGGTATTCGGAAAAGGGGGATACCATGTCTCATCATCGGGCATTCCTCCCCCACTCCCCGAGGACCCTTCACCCAGGCGATCTTCCCACACATGTCCACCACCAGGGTCTGGATCCTAAGGTGATGGCCATGCCCTGGCCACCAGAGTAAGGGATCCCCAGGGTTTTAGCAGTGAAACACCCTCTGGTATTTCAGTGTTCTGTATGGTTTTTAGAACATTCAACTAGTGACATCAAAGCAAACTTTACTTTTTAGCATATCAAGCTATTAGACATAGGTATGAACAAATATTTCAAAGGGTGCTTTATTGTGTTGCTCACTTTAACAGTCACAGTTTTGCAAGGTGGCCAGTTGTCTTTCAGTTGGAAATTCACCATCATGGATACGAAAGGCTATGCTGCTGATCACAAAAGAAATGTGTTGTCGAGTTCATAACGGCACCAGGGACGCAGCCTGTGTGTCTCAGGGGGGCTGCGACTCAGGAAACGGGCAGCTTTGAACTGTGAAAGGCTCAGCACGAAAGCCCCGCCCCTCAGCTCACATTTCGGGGTGGGCTAGAGCCCGATAAGCTCAATGACATTGCGCACCTGCCCCCGCCCCTCTAATTAGTGCACTGGTCCAGAGGGATCTACTTGGCATTTGTGTCCTCACCCACAATTTTTAGTTTTCTTTGTTTTATTGGATATCTGTAAGGCGCCTATACAACAAATTAGGTTTCAAGGTGCCACAAGACACAAAAGCGAGGTGGGGGACAAGAGAGAAAGATAACAATAACGCTCCAACTAGGCCTTATGGCATTTGAATCATGCAAGTGCAGTAAAGAAGTGCGAGGGAGATGGAGGGGGAGGGGGGACAAGTGCCAGTCTGCGAAGTACTAGGGTGGGAAGGGAAGTGCAGGGTAAAGAAAAAGTGAAAAAGGGGGGTGGAGGGAGACAACAGGGCTAGACAAGTGCTAAGGTGAGGTCAGGAGGGCATGTGCCAGGGAATTACATGGGGTGTAGATGGAGAGGGTCCACATGCTAAGTGTAAGGAGGGTGGGTGGAGTGGGGGAGTGGGTGGAGGCTGGTGCCCTGTAGAACTCAGAGGGAACCAGGCAGCCAATCCCTGAGGCAGACAGGGGTGTTAGCAGGGGAGGGGGAAGAGGGGAAGGATGAAGAGAAAAGGAGATCCGGCTCAAGCCTGAGAGTGGCAGGGAGACCATTCCAGAGGAGCTTCCTGGGGAGGAGAGGTCTACCCCCCACTCTCTGCTTAGAGAAGCATCTGATCTGCAGAGAGTTGGAGCTAGGAGACCGAATGTATTTAGGGAGAGTTGGATGTAGCGGGGTCCGAGGCCCCAGAAAGACTTGTGGACGATACAGGGGATCTTGAACTTGATCCTAGCAGCAACCGGGAGTCATTGGAGAGATTTTAGGGCTGGAAAGATGCGGTCCCTGGTCTGGAGGCCAAGAATAAGTTTTGCCGCTCTTTTCTGGATTAGATGAAGGGAGGATAAAAGAAGATTGAGGAAGAGGCTGTTACAGTAGTCCAGCCTAGAGAGGACCAGAGCTCTGGAAACATAGAGTTTCTGGGTTAAAGTGAGGAACGGGAGAATGCCTCTGAGGAGGTGCAGCTGATAGTGGGCCTTCTTGGCAAGGTCCTCGGTGTGAGGAGAGACAGAGAGAGGGGAGTCAAAGATGACACCAAGGTTTTTTGCCTCATAAGAGGGTGAGGGGAGCAGGCCCATAGATGGCAGCCACATGGTAGGAGGGAGCTGGGGTCCCAATGAAAAGAATCTCAGTCTTACTGGCATTAAGGCAGAGATCATTGGCAGCGCACCATAACTGAATAGCAGTCAGACAGTCAGGGATGAGAGAGGAGGAAGAGGACGAAAAAGAGAGTAGCTTGAAGGAGTGCTGCGCGTCGTCTGTATAACACTGGAAGTGAGGAGAGAAGGAGGAGATCAGGTGGGCCAGAGGGGCAAGGTACATATTGAAGAGCCACTCCTTGAGGGACGGTGCAGGAGGAGAGAGTGATAGGGGGAGAGAAAGGGGATCGGTTGAACCTGGGAAGGTCGGTCGGAGAGGAAAGGGATCAGCCAGAGCCAGGGGTGTTGCTAGGTCTGGAAAAGACCCGGGGCTACGCTAATGTTGGAACTGTCCGGACTGGGGGCTAGCTAGGCTTTTGGTTGAAGCTCCCGAGATTCTATCCGGGGCTACAACCAAAAGACCAGGGGCTGTAGCCCCCATAACCCCCCCCCTAGAAACGCCTCTGGCCAGAGCAGTCCCAGGCCTGTGATGCCATAGCGCTTCGTCTGATAAAACATCTTGCAAACATTAAGAAACCAACAATCAATATCTCAAACTTGAAAGCATTGTACAGAGGAAGATTGAAGGCATACAACTAGAGGAAGTACCAACTTTTGATGACTCGAGTGTGCGTTTTTCCTCTTCATCAACATGGAGGGCACAAGTTTTAAAGAGTTCACTGACACTTCACCAAAACTAGACTGTAATACTTCCATTTAATAACAGACAGGAATTCCGCAGCGAATCTTACCTTAGAAAATAACGTACGAAAAGGGAATTGTTTGGGGAAAAAAGAATGTTGCCACAAGATCAACCTAGAAAACACATATTGGTTGCCTAAAAAAGAACAAAAATAAGCTGACCATATTGTAAAAGATGTTTTTAGTAAATGCATTTGAATAGCGAACCCCTTGGAATCGTTTAGAGCGAAAACAATGTGTAAGTATTTAAGGCTCTTTAGCTAGAGGTTTCATTCGCAGTCCGGCCTTACTGGGCCGCTTTTCTCTTCTGCCTCCTAGGTTTACATTTAGCAAGGCCCAGCAGAGCCAAAACGATTGGAATGGAAAGTGTTGGGCGGCGAAGGTCTGGTGCACGATCATTTTCTCCATTTCTATGTTTCTGGCACTGCGGTTGGCTGAAAGCTGAGCATTCAGTGTTTGGCTGCAATTGGTTGCCACCACTGTCAATCAAGTTCATGGAAACGGCCCTCGAGGGAAGAATTGGCAGAGCAGTGTTTGCTTTGCTCTGTTTGTTTATAGTGTGTCCCCTTTTTGTGTTAAGATGTTCAATGATTGTGATCACTTGTAATGGTGTGATTTCTATTGCTGTTCTGCGGCCATAATACGACGTTTATCGGATCATTTGAGGCTGCACTTCACACGCAACAGATCAACCATAACAGCGTTGCCAGTGCCTGCGTTTTCCATGTATTGGTCCCAGGAGGAGAGGCACACCTTTTAAAAGTTGCCAAGGGTCTTTCTTTGATGGCTGCCATCAAAGTACTCAATGGCCCTCATTCCTTTGGGAAGGTCGGAGTTTGGCAACCACGCAATATAATAATGTCATAAAACATTACAAAATAATCGAGAAAAACACAATCTAATTAAAAATTGTATACACATCTTTTGCATACATTTTTGTATTATATTGTGATTTTTTAAAATCATTTGTTAATGTTTTATGACATTATATTGTGTGTGAAAATGTAAAATAAAATTGTATATATTTTTTTATGCTCAAAAACGGTGTCTTGTTACTGGTCCCAATTATGGTTTGGACCGACTCCAGGTCTTTATGAGATAAGACTTTGTGACACACACTCTATCACCTTCCTTTTGTGTTGAGTACCCACAAGTTAGGAAGGCTGTCATTCCCCCACCGTGGGGTGAGTCGTTGTGAGTGTAGTGGTTCATGGTTAGAAACATTTTAATGTTAGGGTGGGTGTTGTGAACAGTGATGCGAACACCAAGCCATATGTCTGTTACGTATTTACTGATTCACAAAGACACACTTATTTCATCATAGATTTGTTAATAAAATATAGAGAGCTCTGATCATTGTTATATTCCCAAAAGGCTCTGATTTAATGCAAAGCAGAAAGGAATACTCATTGGTGCTATTTATCCCCTTTCCCTCTCTCAGAGGGGTATTTTGAGAGAATGCAATAGCAGTCTACCTTAGAATGATAACCTTCCATAAGACAATAATTCATGCGGTTAGTGTAGTGTTACCCCTTGTGAAATACAAGTGAAGTGGTTCAAACAGAACACAAGGCCAGAGGTCTGTGGACCATCAGATCCCGGTAGGTTGGTCACACCTCAGTGTCAGTACGAGTAGTTTGAAACTGCATTCAAAAAATGCCTTCCCTAAGAGCATGTGACAGAAGAACCATTTACTTGGGCAAGAGCTGTGTTTTCACATTCAATTTATTCTGTAAAGTACTTGAATTACAATGTATTGAAACCAGATTAATTTGTTTAGTAATCATGTAGGGATATTGAGGAGGGTTTTATCACGTGACGCAGAGGTGTAGTTTGGGAGTGACGTGCCAGTCAGGGGGGACACTTTCTAGTGTTTTTCACCCTGGGCACTAAATTGGCTAGAAACTGCCCTGACCCTGCCGCTGTACCACTGATGTGTCCGCCCACCCACATTAACAGCTTTTAAGAGGGTGGAGACATGTGCACGGTTAATGACGCACCAAGGCCTGCATCCATGCATAGGTATGGAGGACTACATGGCATTGCTGTGCTTTTTTTTGGGAACATTTTTACTCCCCATTTTCTTTTTGATTAGAAGGACTGGCCTGCTTTTAGGAAGTAAAAGTGGTTGGTATGCCGATTATCTGTAGGGTTGCAGCAAGCTACATATTCGCAGGCCCATTACCCGTTTGCCCCTCTTCCTCATCATACCCCTTAAGTACCGAGGTGAGTCCACTCCTCTGAGACTGAACCCTGCAAGTTTATCCCCTTTATAATATGGTTTTATTTTTATTACTTGTGCCTTGGTTTCCAACAAACCGTACACATATAAAATACATATAAATACCATACAGTTAATACAATTCAAGTATTCAAATATACAAAATAAACTAAATATACAGCTAAACTAAGCTGTAGAAATACCTAAAGATGCAAACATTAAATCATACAATGCACAGACCAATATCAATAACATCCTCAAAGAATCAACCTTCCTTAATTTTCTGGAAATAGAAAGAATACAAAACGAATGGTTGCCTAAACCAACAACACTTGTGTAGCAGCTAAAATCTGCATCCAAATGTTAGGTGCCATAATATTCACAGAATTATGGAACAAAACCTCCAAAATATTTCTCTAGGTAGAATCAAAGAGGGGCATTTTACCATAAATATTGTAATGTTTCCAACCAAGCATAACCACATAATCTGCATACTTGATCTTTCCTCGAGATATTCGGATGGGGGCCTAATACCTCTATAGGGTGAACTAGATTAACTTTTACGCTCATGTATTTTTTCCTCCAATATGGATGCAGACATTTGGTCAAGTATTGAGGGATCAAACTCAGTTTCTCTTCTTCAAAATTAAACTGAGTATGCAATGAATACATAGAGGTTAGGTCTTTTATTTTATAGCACTCGGCTAACTAGAGTTTCCTTTGAGCCGCTGCCAGAAACGAAAGGCACAAATCGAGGAATATCTGCTAACTGTAAGAATGATTCACATTTTTGCAATACAACACTTAATTTCAATTGAAGAAAGATAAACCATAGCTTTCTATAATTCTACAAACAAGGAATGGTCAGAAGAATTCAAAATCTTAATAAATGGTGACACGAACGTCCATCTCATTATTGCTTTAAATGCCCAGTACATATCTTATTACTGGCATCGGGACACACACTAGCAAGCCTACAGTTATTTTTCTCCATATAATTTTCTAAATCTTATCTCATATGTGAAGGTCTTTAAAATAAAGACGTCCACTCCATAAACACTGGAATGATCTTCATTTTGTAATATTTTAAGATCAGCAGAAAGGAAAAATTGTTGCATTTATTTTCAGCCTCAATATTTGTGAGGAAAATGCCAGGGCCTTAGCACTTACCTCCTATGGAACAGTTCAAACTGTGAAGGTCTTCTCAGACCTAAGTAACCTCAGTAGAGGAGTTGTTTACCAACTGATTGACAATTGACAATTTTATTTCCAGTTCTTAAAAAAGAAAAAAAAAAAAATCACTCAGGTATTTTTGAGAACATCATTCTTTTTGTCTTTTCCCTATTAATCTTCATTTCATTTGATTCGTGCAACTGTTTAAAGCATCTAAACTCCTCTTTAAGCCAATCAGGGCATAGTCAAACAAAACTAAATCATTCGCATACAGGAACCACTGGATCTTCATTGCACCAACATTTGGGCGAAAATGGCCTGGATCTACTCAACTCTTCCTCTAAATATGATTATATATATTACCTCCAACATTAGGTCACAACTATTCAGGCGGGCCTGCGCAACAGTTTCCATCTGCAAATCTACAAGGGGTCTAGGATTCCTTCAGAAGTTCCAGATTTGGAAAGATTCCATCAGAATGTAGATCTATTTACCTTATCAAAAGCAGACATTAAATCAATAAAATCTGCATAGGTCGTCCTACTCTTTTTCAAAGCATCATTCACTAAGACTCTGAGAGTCAAACCATTTAGGTCAGTCCCAAGGTTTTTCCTAAAACCAGACTGCAGTTTATTTAATCTTTTATTATCAGCAGTGCAATTAACCAGATGGTAAAGGATTGAGGAACACATGTTTCCTGCAATTTCAAGCGAAGCTATCAGCCTACAATAGGCTGGGATTACTTGATCACATTTCTTAAATATTGGAATCACATGATTTGATCAAAGATTTAGGAACTGCGCATAATCCGTCAAAATGTTACCCCGAAGATCTGGGGATTTTTTTTTTTTTTTACAAATCTGTTATTGTTTTTTACAGAACAAACAATACATAGCAAAGCACGACTTATGCATAATACAGTTAAGGTTCAACTTGGATGTCTTGCTGGACTGAGGGTGCCTTTCAGGCGTCCGTGCGGAGAGTCCGTGGGGGAACATACAAGATCTTAGTGTTCAGACATATCACCCAGTTAGACCATGTCTTCCCATTTCCCCCATACCTTTGTAAATTTCCGGGGGTTACCCCTTGCTCTGTATACCCTCCTTTCTAGACCCATACAGCGGTCCATATACGACACCCATTGGTTTAGTTTGGGCGCTCCGCTGAGCCCCATGCAGCTGCCATCAGTCTTTTAATCAGCCCTAGGGCTACGGCCAGGAAGGTTTTCTCATAGCTGTTAAAGTCGGTGCTTTTCCAAATTCTCGGTAATGCCAGTTTGGGTTCCAAGGGGATCGGGGCCCTCATTATAATGGACAGTTTCCGGGTGCACTTGGCCCAAAAAGTTCTTATTTGTGAGCATTCCCAGAGTGTGTGGTAGAAAGTGCCACCCTCCCTTCTGCATCTGAGGCAGGTATCACCATCTATCCTCCCCCATCTATTTAGCATTGTGCAAGAGTAATATATCCTATGGAGGATTTTACATTTTATCAGTCGCAGCCGTGCCGCTACCCCGACCTCCGTTGGGAACATTAAGGCCTCTACCCATTCTTCTGGTTCGATCCTACCCAAATCTTGCTCCCATTTGCATTGCAGGTTGGTTAGGTCTTCTGCCCCGAACGCCGTGAGTACCCGATATAAGGTGGATGTTACCTTAGTGGGAATGCCTGCTTCGAATAAGTTGGCCTCTAGGGGGGAGTTGCTAGGAATGTTGCTCAGGGGTGAGAATTGGGCTGAGATGGCGTGGGATATTTGCCTGCATCTGAAACCCTCTGCTGTGGACAGTCCGTACTGCAGTTGTAGTTCCTGGAACGGCCTAGGCCTGCCGTCCTTTGTAACGTCTGCCAGGTCATCTATCCCTCTCTTTGCCCAGCTTTCCAGGTACCCCACTTTCAACAGTTCCCCAAGGAGTGCATTATGCCAAATGGGTTGTGCGAGGGTCGGTCTTTTGCCCCATCCTATGTCTTGGTGAGCTTCTGCCCAAACCCGACACGTGTGTTTCCTTGGCCCGGGTAGGGTTCCATGGTATCTTTTCCCCCCATATAGGGCCTGTCTGGGTGTCCTCCCTCCCAGTTGTCTCCTCTCTGACGCGATGTGTGGGAGAGATTGGTCCCCGTGCAGCCAGTCATTTACTGACCCCAGCTGGGCTGCCCAATAGTACCTGTGCAGATTGGGTAGGCCTATCCCTCCCTCCCATATAGACCTCTGTAGTGTCCTCAGTGACACCCGGGGTTGTTTCCCTCCCATAAAGGATCCCTCAATGTCAGTGAAAGTCTTTTTTGGGATTGGGAGCGGGCATTTTGCATGACATATAGAAATTTGACCAGGGCTAGCATTTTGAACAGGGCCGCCTTGCCCAGAAGGGACAGTGGGAGGGATTGCCAGTGGATGACATCAGATGCAAACCTGTTCTTCATGGGGGTTAGATTGAGTTGGGTGTATTCTCCAAGTTGAGGGCTGAAATGGATTCCAAGGTATTTAAAGCCTGCTGCGGACACCGTGTATGGGCATTCTCGAGGGGGCCCTGTTGTTTCGCCCTGTATTGGGAAAAAGGACCGACTTTTGCCAGTTGATTTTAAGCCCGGAAAATGTCTGGTATTCTTGTAATATTTCTGTCATGATTGGGCATGAGACCATGGGGTTGCTCATATAAATTAAAAGGTCAACCGCATAAAGCGATACCCTGTCTTCTCCCCCCATGGCCATTTGAATCCCACCCAGTTTGGACTCTCCCTGATCCGTGTCTCTTTCCAGTGGTTCTGGGATGTGATCCCATTTACCCTTACTACAGCTACAGGGGAGGTGTATGGTAGTCGGACCCAGGCCAGGAAGTTCTCGCCAAATCCCATTCTGCTCATTATTTCCCAGAGGGACTCCCAACTCACAGAGTCGAACGCGTTCTCGAAATCTATGGTGAGCAGCGCTAGCTCATCCGGTATCGTAGTGGCTAAATCAATGGCTAGTTGTGCCCTGCGGATATTCATTCTAGTGGGTTTGGAGGGCATAAAACCGCACTGGGTGTATTAGTGAGCCTATCACTGGCATTAGGCTGTTGGCTAGAATTTGAGTCAGAATCTTGGCTTCCCCGTTTATTAGGGAGATTGGCCTGTATGTTGCACAACATTCCAGGGGTTTGCCCGGGTTTTGGGAGGACGACTATGCATGCCCGTTTGAGGTCAGGTGGGAGATCCCCATCTGTCAAACATTGTAGAACGAGGCGATGTAAATGGCCATTAATCTTATTCCCCAGTCACTTCCATACCTCTATCAGAAACCCATTGGGTCCAGGTGTCTTCCCAGGCTGTAGCTCGGCGATTGCTTCGGAAACTTCCTCTTCTGTTATCAGCTTCCAATCCGGAAGCCTGTTGCGCCGATAATTTTGGGTTGGGCACTTGTTCAAGAACTGCCAGGTCCCAGTCTTGCCGGTCTCTGCTACCCACAATGTATAGCACTTCATAGTATTGCACGAAGGCTTTGGTTATTTCTGTGTTCCCAGTGATTTCCTCCCCTAGGGTATTTCTTAGGGCTCGGACATGCCTTGGCCCTTCATTCCTCCTTTCCAGCCAGGCCAGCGTTTTGCCCCCTTTATCCCCCAGTTCGTGGATCCGGCTCTGAAAGGCCTGGTAGGCCTCTTTGGTGTTGTCCAGCGCGATGTTGCGTAGCGAATCTTGCGCTGCGATGAGCGCTCGCTTGGCCCTCTGCGCCCCGGAGGAGAGGAACCCTACCTCCGTTTGTTGGACCACCCTCTCAGCCTCCTCTACCTTTTCCCTGTGCGGTCTCCTTTTGGCTGCGACCATTGACAGGGCTTCCCCTCGTAGCGTAGCCTTATACCCTTCCCAGAGCACGACTGCGCTGTCTACAGTCCCTGCGTTTAGCTCAAAGTATTCCTCGGTCTTGGCTGCGAGGCCTTCAATAAACTCGGGGTCCCCCAGGTAGTAGGTGTTGAGGCGCCAGGGTCCTTGGAGCTTTGCCTTCCCATTCTTTAGTTCGGTGATATGGGGGGAGTGGTCCGAGATTCCTATCGCTCAGAAAGATAGCTTGGCGGGGACAAACAGGTAGTCAATGCGTGACATCGAGGCATGGGCCCCAGAAAGAAAAGAGTACCCCTTTCGGTGGGGTGTAGCCACCTCCACGTGTCTACCCACCCCAGGGCTTCAGTGAAGGATCGCAATTTAGTGCAGGTCGGCAGGCTTCTAGATGTGGGATCTGTCGAGGCCACGGTCCATTACTTCGTTGAAGTCCCCACCTAGTACCCAGGTGTCAGCCTGGCATTGAGTCGTGAGTTCTTGCAGTTCTGTCAGGAGATCCATAGAAAGTGGGGGGGGGGGTGGGGTGGCATAAACTGCTACCATTCCCAGTGTTGCCTCCCAGTTCTCCCCTAGACAGGCTGTATCGCCCCCTTGGGTCAGACCTCACCTCCATCAACTGAAATGGGACACTTTTGTGCAAGAGTAGGAGTGCCCCGGGAAAAGCCTGCATGGAAGGCCACCTTGTAGTTGGTCCGAAGGAAAAACATGCATTCCGTCCCTGCCAGGTGGGTCTCTGTAAGGAACACAATGTCGGGGGGAGTGCCTGTTAAGATATTGCAAGACTAGTCTCCTTTTGACCCCAGAACATACCCATTCACGTTCCAGGTCATCACTGTGATTTTCCCTTCAAGAGCCATCATCCCAGGAGAGGCCCATTTCTGCCTGTGTGGTGCCTCCTCTTCCCGTTCTGATCCGGTATTCCACCCACCCTTTTCTGTGTGCGTCAGCCCCCAAAAGGGTGCCAATGCACGCTGCGTACAATCGTAACTTTAGTAGAAGCATAATCAACCCAACTGTGGTATCTAATCTACCCCTTTACCCTCCATGTACTTCTCCCCAACTGGAAGCACCTGTATCCCTAACTTTGCTCCAACTGGGTGCAAGAAACTGAGTTAACCGGTTGCAGGGTGGGTGGTCGCTGCAGTGGATTGCAAGAGCCATTGTGCTCCAATCCTGAGGCCGCTAAAGTCGCCTGCTCCCGTGCCACCTGTGAGGGTGCTGTTGGGGTCCATGGGCCCCAGGTCATCCGTTGCTCTCTCCCTCAGGCTCAGATTCAGCGGGAGGTGCTGGTACTGTCAGTTGCGTTTCTCTCAATGCTGGAGAGCGACTTCGGTATGGTCTTCCACCGTGTCGTCCACTGGGTGTACGATGTTCTCGCTGTGACAGGACATGCATTTCGAGCCACAACCATGCTTCCTTTGGTTTGTGAAAAAGGTGCACCGTGCCATCATAATGCACTTTGAGTTGTGCCGGAAAAAAGAGCGCGTATTTAATGCCTAGAGAGTGTAGCCTCTTTTTAACAGATTCAAAAGTTTGGCAGGCTTTTTTAACTTCTTTGGTATAGTCCGGGAAAAACCAGAGTCGGTGGCCATTGTACATAATGGGGCCAGTGGCGCATGCCATCTGTAGCAGGGAGTCTCGGTCCCGTTAGTTTAGCAAGCGTGCCATTATGGTGCATGGGGGTGCCCCGGGGACGGGACGGCCCGGCATGTTGGCATCCTATGCGCTCTTTCTACAGGAAAAAAATGTGGAATGTTTCTTGGGGGCAAAGAGTTCGGTCAGCCACTGCTCCAAGAAGAGCTCCATGTTGGGTCCCTCTTTTTCCGGTACTCCGAGAATGCGAATATTGTTCCATCTGGCTCTCCCTCACTGTCTTCTGCCCGGTTCTCAAGTTGCGCGAGTTTCTGGGTGACCGACACTAGTTGTTTTTCCATTTTCTTTATGGCATCCTCCGAGTCTGATATGCGTTGCTTTGCTTCCCCAACTCTTGAGCTCATGTTCCTCATGTCCTGTCTAATGAGGGTCACCTCCGACGAGAGTCCACCCATTTTCTCTTCCATAGAGGATCTGGATTAGTTTATGGCCTTCATTATGTCACATAGCATAATTTGGGAGTCAGTTAGCCCCACTTCCTTGTCCTCTGTTCCACTAGTGCTTGCCCCTGTTGTTTGAGAGGCCTCTACTGTGTACTGATCCATCTTGCTTTGGATACCGGCCTTCTTTACCTTGTCTTTCCCCATTATGTTGTGTTGGTGGGCCACAGCGCAGCAGGCTTCGGCTTGGGGTGTTATAGCGGTGGGGGATGAGGTTTTATGCCGGTGGAGAACTTGATCCATGTAGCATTCGGTTATGCGAAGCGCCTCTTCCTGCTCCTTTATTTTCTGCCTTGTCTGGATGGGGTGAGCTTTGCCCCTTTGCAAGGGGAGTGTGTCCAATGCATCGAAGCTGGGTTCCCTTGATCTTGTCTCCCCGGCCCGTGTCCAATTCCTGGTTTATGTTCCTGTAGGCCCCAGTTGCCAGGCTGGGGGTTATTGAGAGGGCCTCTTCCCGTGGGGCCCCTTATTGCCTTGCCAGATTATGTAGCTCGCAGGTTGGGGGGGCAGGGGGGGTTCCTCAGGACTCTGTGTTAAATTACCATTTAACATATGTAAACCCAATAAATTGACCCTTCTGTGGACTGTTTTTTTTTGGTCTGTTCCCTCTGTGACAACGCAATACATTGACGATTACAAATCTCCGGCAATAAGATTATTATGTTTCTATTTTAGAACCCAGTCAGGTGAGTAAAATATCTTAAATCATTGGGGGAATAATGCTGTATTAGAGGCCAGTAGATGCCAATAGACATTTAATAGCAAGCTTTCTCCTGGTGTCTGTAGGTCTACCAGCTGTGTACATAATAGCTTGACCCCCCAACACTGTAGAGATTTAAATGTTTCCATCGTTTCACAAATATCCTTGGTTCATTGTTAATGGCTATCAGAATATTTGTGGCCCCTTAAGCCCTTTTAAGCTGGTTGGCAGGAAAAAGTATGTAGCCGTCCGAAAGGGGCGTCTCCCTTAAGCGCACCTTCTTCAACATTATTGCAACAGTAAGACACATTTCTGGGCCCCCGGTTTGATTAGAGAATAATGGGAGTGATCGCACGTGTCCCAACAAAGTAGATTAAACCATTTCCCCCCAAAAGACAGGTTTTATTAAGTCACCACTTGTTAGTCGCAGAGTTCAAATTGGAAGGCAGCCTCAGACAATCAAATTTGTCTGCCCAGGGTCATTATTTATTTATGAGATTTTAAAATTGTTAGAAACTTCACTGATCCTGCAGGCGGTTTTAGATGTTCCTCCAGAGAAACTGCCCAAACATTTACAGGCAAATCCGTCTTTACAAATACAAATAAATCTTAAACTAAGAAAAGAAAATATTCTGCTTCTTATAACAATCATATATAACACGTGAGCATATGCACAAATTAACAATGTCATTTCTTCTATTATCAGTAAACTCGACTGGGTTAACGTCTTTAAACAAGGAATGTTGTAGAACAAAGCTAAAACATTGACCTATTATAAAATTCTAGAAACGCCTCCGATTATAAACTCTGAACCCAGGCAACTGCAACCATCAACCACTGGTGAGGGTTTTTTCTTCCTCCTTTTACAAGGCCTTGGATGCATGAGTCAATACCTTAATCTGTAAATAATGCTTAATTGAAGTTCTACTCTTAAAGGATACTCTTTTAGAAATGGCCTGAGGCGGTTCAGCTTCAAAGTGGGGCATCAGCACAGAACTTGCCTCATCGTAGTCCTCATCTAGGTGAACTGATGTAGATTTATTCATGTATTTAATTATAAATATATGCACACAGGAGGAACAATGTTCTTTAGATCATAGATAAGAAATCAGATTGGATGGGAAGCAGTGAACTTCTTACAGTGGGGCGAGTTCCGAGGGACATTCTGACCAGGTTGTGGAGGGGAGTAAGTGGAACAGTCACCAGGCACAATACTTAAGTGGACATACATAGATTAAGGACAATGAACATTTGACATTTTTAAGTGCAGGTAGGTGGTGCGGCTAGCTATGCTCGAGATGTGACCATGATGGGTGAAGTGCTAGAGTGGAGGCAGAGGAAGTGAGGGTCAGAGGCAGGTTAGAGGTGAGAGAAAAATGTTAGCTAGCAGGCAGATGAGAGGGCGTTTAAGGGGGTACCTCTGAGGCGAGGAGGTAGCTTTTTGTTTGGTTTTGAACACATCCGTGTGGGCCGTTTCTCGGATGTCCGAGGGAAAGAATTCCATGCAAGTGGAGCAAGAAGAGAGAAGGAGCAGAAGCAAGAGAACGCACAGGGAGGGTGAGGAGCCACAAGGGTAGTCGAGGAGGAAGAGCGGAGATTACGAGAAAGCTTGTACAGTTTGATAGAGGAGGATACATAAAGTGGTGCCTTGCCCTGGATAGATTTGTGAATCAGAAAAAGAAATTTAAATCTGGCGCAGTTTTGCATTGTCAGCCATCCAGCCTGGTGATGGTACGAGGGAGTAGGTGTCAAGTGAGTGAGTTCGAAGAGAGTTCTGGTAGCGAAGTCAATGATCTTGTCGAGAGGACAGAAAGCATAGTTGTGAGGAGACCAAAGAGGATGGGGTAGTTATATCTTAATTCAATTTTGAAGTCGCCATCATTTCCTAGAGCCCCCATTATTGTTAGTGACAAGGTTTTTCAAATTTAGATTTTTTATCAGAGAAGAAATCGTTCATTTGCCGTTTTTGGCTGCTACTTCTTTTTTTCCTCTTTCCCTTAGGTAAGTTTTTTTTTTTTTTTTACATGCATGCATCAGGTCTTGGGCCACTTCCGTCGCAAACACAGACTTCCGGTTTAAAAGGATTCTTATGGGGCACAGTTTCTGATGCTCCTTGATCAAATTCACTCACAGGACTGATTATGTTGAGGCTGAATCTTCTTGCCTCAGCTCCACCTTGCCGACCTGTGGATCCTTCTTATTACCTGTGATTAGGAGGAAATCCCGATCTCATCATTTTGTCTTAACGCGATTCAACAAGGCTTTGTTGTTTTCAACCTCCTCGTCAATGTTATTATATAGCGGCACGAAAGAATGTAAAACCAGAAGCAGTGCAGCTATAGACGTTTCACCCAGGCTCTAAAAGGTTGGGCGAGCAGGGAAAGGTAGGCGACAGGACGTTGTGGTGAGGGTGAAGGGATTCTAGAAAACGGATTTAAAAAACAAGGGTGAGGGGGTCCAATAGAAACCTGATAAGTGTTTGTGGTTCAGTTCACTGTCCCTACTTAAACCGTCCATCAAGGACTTCTCCCCCAAGGCCCCTTCTTCCACAAAAGGGATTTCTTCCCAATTGGTAGTATTCTGCAAAGCAGTCATAGGTGGACATCTATGAATGACTCCCACGTGTGCCTGATTTTTCATGGTTTCCAATCCAGAGACAAAAGTTTTTTGGCAGAAAAATAAGCGGAGATTTTATCACCCGATCTATTTGTTGAGTCAGCTTCGGCAGTCTTTTTTTCAGGGTGATAACTTTCCTAGGGAACGTTGAGTTTGAGTCCATAGCATTATCTGCCAGCGTGGGCTCTCCTGGCATAGCAGTCAAGGCCATAGTAGATTTACTCCTGGCCGCGTAGATTTCCGATTGTCTAGTGGGGAAGAGGCAGTCAATCGGAAAGTATCCAACATCTTGCCAAATAAAAAGCAATGTGATGACAACTCACCAGATCTGGTAAGGAAATCTGCTCCCCAACTGCTTTTATCTGCATTTGAGAGTGCACTTTCCTGCCAAGCATTATAATTATATTAAACAAACCTAAGACATATATGGAGTTCCAGAGTGGATTTCGTTTTTGACAGAAGAGGGTCCAAGTTAAGCGATATGGAGTAAGGAATGCTGTGAGGCAGCCTGGAGATCACCCTGTGATCCCAACAGAGCCAACAGCATTTCATGAGGGACTGTATAACTTAACTACTCAGGTGGATGCTAGCATGCGAAGCTAAACCTCCCTCGACCTTACACTAAGGTACCATGTCTAGTGTCCACTAGGCCACCTTCATACCACCAAGCTGCAGGACATCAGTTGCACCAGAGCAATCGTTTCACAGGGGCCTCGGGGCCCATCAAAACAACCATTGTTGGCTGGATAGCCCAAACCCCTCCCTCTGGCATGACAAGTACATACAGTATGTGATGCACACACAACACAGCTCATCGTTTTCAGCTCAAATGAACCCAACTAATGTGCTGCTGCAAGCGGCAGGGTGCAGGCTGCACTGTACAAAATGATTCCCTGAATAGGATCGGCACCAAACACGCACTGCAGAGAAAGGGTGTGGTTTTAAGTATAAACATCTGGAGGGCTAAAGGTTGCAGACCCCTGTACTAGACAGACACCACACCCTCATGCAACCAATAGGTCGACAGCGGCTATGCAGAGGGACATTTGTCACACTTCAACACCACCACACAGACCAACACCTCAAAGGCGCGCAGAAAACACAATGCCACAGCAAGCCACACAAAGGGCAACTTGGCACGCATCAGTCCATTAGACATAAGAGGACAAATGAGTACAAACGCAGATATCGCACAAACACACTGTGTATTCTGGGCATGTACTAGGCATGTGGGCATGCAGGCAGTGTGCTTGCGGGATGGAATGCTGGGGGCGAATTACTGTTTAGCAATAACCTCCATTGCTGCAATTCCTAGTCTTCTTTGCCACTGTTGTTACAGTCCTCCCTCCCTCCCTCCCTCACAAATGGCAGCCTTGGCCACCTTTAGATCAACTGGTTTAGTGGTTACAAAAGAAGGCATTATAGGTGGTCTTCATTATCTAGAAGGTGCACCCCCCCCCCCCCCGGGTGCTGATGCACCTCTTTTTGTAAGGACTTTGACAAGGCAGGGCAGGTGTCACAGTGATGTAATTGATCACTAAGCAATCAGGTCATGACCTCCACCTGCCACAGGTAAAAATATAAAAATCAAAAGTACAAGACTAGATGGATATGCAAACTAGAATGTTCGGTCACGTGTCTGCAGTTGGCAAGGATACTGAGGGCCAGCCAACTGCTTTACAAAAGTTTAGCATAGTAGAATTTTTTTTAATGTCGTCGGTGCGCCAAAGACATTTTCCAGATCATCTTGTTAACCACCTATTTTCTGTGCTAAAACTCTGTTTTCTATTTCTTACTGTTTGATACAAAAAAACACCAAGCTTTAGAAGCTATGCTTTCCCGGTTATCGGTCCTTAAGTGCCGCAATGATCTCAGTGAGGCCTGCAGACGACATGTCTTTTGAGACCGGTGGCATCTACCATAGACTGGCTTGACAAAGACCTCCCTCCCCCTGTCCCTGCCGACGACCCAAAAGGAGGGTTGCAAAGCCGCCGTCACAGTTCTCCCTTCCCTTATCCCCGTCAGGAAACACTGCAGCAGAGGCATACGGTCTGAGTTTCGCAACTCTGAGACTATATGCATGCATGGTATTGTTTAAATAAATTAGTTAATTCTATCAAGAATAAAATCGCCGAGGCCTCTCCGTCAATTCATTGCCGATATTTGTATCTAATTATGAGGTTTCGAAGGGAGTCAGGTTCACGCACAGACTAGAGCTCCGATTAATGCCATTATATTGATTAGAATGGTGACGCACTTTGCTGAGCATTAAACGAGCTGCCATTCAGTTGGTGGTTTGTTTTTAAAACTAAGGAACTCTGTTTCTTGAACTGAGTGGTTTGATGAGGTTTGTTTCGCAATATGAAGCCACCGGCTGGAGCACACACTTTGGGGGACTGCACATGGTATGGTCCAGAATCACTGTCCGTTGCTACCCTGTCAAGTCTGCCTTCACTGCCAACTGGCACAGCGCCCAATGGAAACTTTCCATTCTCTTTCCTTCATTTCCTGGTCAGGTTTAACCTTTGCCCCCTCCAACATGGATTTCCAAAATAAATGCTGACAGCTCTTTATCATGGCTCACACTCTAACGCAATCTCCATTTGTTAGGCCCGTTTCACGCCATTTTGTTCAGCGTTCGTTTTGCCTGCCACACCTCGTGCCTCTAGATGGCAAGTTATTTTAAAAAGCTGATGTGGAAAATGTGGTATCACAGAAAAATATTTAATTCAGGATTATTTGCAACATGTGCAAATTACGAGCAATAATAATAGGCAACTGCCTGGTGATCAAGTGTGTGTGTGTGTGGGGCACGCCTTTTGTAGCGAGGGGATTTTTATTGTGCGATTTGGTTTGAATCACAATTCCCTTCACGTTTGAACCTTGAGAGGCTTAATAAGTAATCAGAGCAAGAGAAGCAGCATAGTTTGGCCAGATAAAGTATTGGCGTCTCGATTTCAGACAGAGCAAGAGTGGCACAGTTCCAAGGAGTCGAGGAGACAGGAAGCATACTTCCGGATGTACCCTATCTATTCATCCCAGAATGCATCTGCGCTACCATTCCTCGTCAGTTAAAGGGCAAGCTAGGGGAATGAACAGCAACATTCTCATCAAATTGAAGACAGCATGTTACAGATCTATGCGGAGGAAGGCTACAAGACATCATGGCTGTGTGCTATAATATCCAAGGAATAACAAAAAGCCTACCATGAAAACGAAAAGGTAAAAGTGTCCTAATTTAAACCATCTCGAAAGTAATGTAAACAGTAAAAAAGAAAGACATTTTTAAAATGGAAAATAAAATGTGGGATGTTTTATGTAAAAAAGTAAAATTCTGTCGAAATATATGTATTTGGTGGTAAAAATGTGTATTTTTTTTATAACGGATTTTGTAATACTAGGGTAATTCTTACCTTGCTTGCTTGTATCCCACGCTCAATTGAGCACCCCTTCAACCTCATACCACCAAGCACCCTTCAACCCCTTACCCACCCTCCTCGCCCTCTCTAAATCATACTGCTTCTGGCCAGACATATTTGTCTTTGTGTTGCAGCTTTTAATTATTTTTTTCCATTAAATGTTAAAGTTGCAGTACATTTGCTTTCTTTCTTTTTAGCTCGGTTCTTTTTTCCCATTTGAATGTACTTTTTCTGATTTTCAGTTCTCTTCTTTTTACATAGCTATTTTTACTGTTCGACTGGATCAGAAGGACAAGCCCTTGTTCTCAATTCAACACCAGGATTTAAAGACTTTCCTTGCAGCAGTTGGCGTGCTTAGAGACATTTCCGTCAGCTCTAGACATCAGCAACTCCTACATCTGGAGCAGAACCCAAGGACTCTCCAACACCACACCTTGAAGGCTCTTATTTAAGCAGTTCCACACTTCAGCAGCAGGTCTCTGAAGATCCCTCCAGAAGTAGTCTTCACCAGGCAGTCTGGGTCTCTCACTCAGCCACACACATTCAAGAGACTTTTGCTCCAGGAGCTGGCCCCAGTCTCTCCATCAGTGCAGGCTTCCGACTCACTCCAGCAGAAAGCCTCAGACTGTTGCGGCAGCAACAGGCCTGCCTAAACAATCGCTCTAACAGCAGCCTAATCTACCTCTACCTCTCGCTCCAGTCATCCTCAGTCTGCGATTACTGTTGCAGGTCTCTGAGACTTTTCTTCTTCAGAAATTACACACACCCAGGGACGCAGGAAGCAGCAGGTATGGGCTATCACTGCAAAAGTTGGTTTGGTTGTAGTAAGAAAGAACTGCAAAAATGAAGAAAACTGAAAATAAAGTGACACCCTTTAGTTGAAAAAACAACTATGCTAAAAAGGAAGAACACACGTGTAATACAACTTGAAAATCCTCTCGGTCTCTTGTTCAGGCAGCAGGACTTGGGCTCCCACTTCAGCAATAGGCCTGAAAGTCTACTGCAGCAAAGGCCGCAACCTCTCTCACTCCAGATACAGGTTAAATACAACCCCTTCAGCATCAGGCCTCATAGGCTCTTCCAATAGTCTCTCTCGCTCTGTAGCAGTGTGGCATAGAGCTGGGGTCTGCATCCTGAGACTCTCCAGATGTTATGAACAATTAACCCCATGATCCCATTCCAGCCTCTCCCTCCAGCAGCAGGAGTCAGTGCCTCTCCAGCAGCTCAATTCAGCTGCAGGTCACGGGGTCAAATCCACAAATCCACATCAGACATAGGCCTCATTCAAATGCATTTACCGTTGTGGTGGGGGGGGGGGCGCTGTTGAGTGCAACAAGAATGGCCGCCTAGAGCCAGAGCTCCGTCCCGGCAAATATCCTGACGGAAACTATCCTAACCCGGAGCACCCCGTGGACCATTTAAAGAAGCGGATATTGAAGCTGAAGATCCTCGCTAGCAGCAGTAGAAATCCGGGAGAGAAACGCTAACGAGGGAAGGAAATAGAGCAAATCTAATTTCTGGCGGGGAAGGAGAGGGGCGCGAGCCGCTTCCCAGAACCATGTAACACTAGGAAACAGCCGCAGACGCTCTAGCCAACAGACCATAGAGGTCCAGCGGTCTGGCACAAGCGGACGACTGAAGCCGAACACAATCCTATGAATGCGGAGGCTGCCATCGCGTCTGTGGCGTAGGAAGAAAAGTGAAAGTGTGGCATAATCGAGAGAAAGAAGCAGGAGTGGGAACACCCGACACCTTAATCCATATGATGCCAAAGCAGCACGGGTTGCAACCGCTACCCTGAGGAACCCTCTACCTTGTCCAGGTATCCGGGGAGCTGCAGCGGAAAGGAGGAGGGGACCGCAGCGAGGTAGGAGCGCCGAACGAATACACAGTAACGGGATGGCTGCTCACCGCTAAGTGGGATTTGGTGCGGCTGATTAAATGCGTGGGTCCCTGTGCATCCCTTCCACCCCCCCAGCGGGACGGGCGGCGGGGAACGCGGACACCGCCCCTTGAAAACTAACTATACGAACTAAAACGGTGTGTGGAGTATAAGACAATATACATGAGGGGGTGAAGAAAAAAATGCTCCTCCGATACAACGGCCCACAGATGGAAGGAAACAGTGCCGCCTCATAGCCTGCAGCTGCAACGCTAATACTAGAAGGCAAAAAAAATAATAATAATAAATTAAGAAAAACACGGATGAAAAGGGCATAATCTCCCAAATACGTGGGAGAACACAACCCACTGTTGAATAAGCACAATGCAGATCCTGCCCTCCCCCCCAGAGGGAGACACGTGAGGCAAAGGGGGTAAACAACCCGGAATATAGACACCTTACCTACAGGGTGGGATTAACCCAAAAACGGCGCAATTTAACACGGGGACCCAAACCTCCACGACAGGGAGAAGATGAACTAAAAGACATACTGCATGACCCCCTGTACAGTTAAAAGTGGTACCCTGAAAAACCACAAAACAATCCTGAGAAACAAATTGCCCCACGGTGCCTGATGCCTGGGACTCTGTACAAGATACCCCGTGCTGTGAATACTACGGGGCGGAGAATACGTTAAATTCACGGTAGGCCCCTAATCAGCACACTAAAAAAGAACACACAAGGATATCACAAATGCCCGATAAAACGTCAAAAGGAGCAGGGGCCAGGAAGAAGGGGCCAATGGAATCATTTACTAACAGCCAAATGACAGACTTGGGGTGGGAACGACGGCTGCCTCCAATACCTGAATTGAAGCCGAAAGCGAAGACAGAGTCGACAGGCTAACTACGATTGTCCAAAATGGATTCCTCGCGATAAATGTGAAATTAGAGAAATTGTTTCAACCATCGGATCATTAAAAGGCAAGAGTAGACAAAGAAAGCTCCAGAATTACAGAAGCCGAAGGCAGAATTAGCACCAACGAAGACACTATTGCTAACCATGATCGAGACATAAAGCAATTGAAAAACGACTTACAAACCATGTGCGAGGATCTCGAATCTCGCTCCAGGAGAAACAACATCAGAATCGTTGGGGTATCGGAAAAATTCGGTAAAGGAGCTATGGAACAACAAGTTGAAGCTCTCCTGCAGACCCTCTTTGGGCCCAAAACTTTTTCTGAACATTTCCTGGTCGAGAGAGCACACCGTACACTGGCCCCAATGCCGAAACCCGGTGCACCGCCCCGTACGATCATAGCACGCCTTTTAAATTACAGAGACAGAGATACGATTCTAAAAAAGGCCCGTGAGCAAAGCACACTGCATTACGAAGAAAACCGTATTCACATATACCCGGATTTTTCGGCCGGAGTCCAGGCCAACCGACGATCCTATGAACCAGTGAAAAGACTGTTGAGAGCACGCCAGATCCAAAATGCATTAATATTCCCTGCCAAAATGTGTATCCAGCACGGAGGAAGAGCACACTTCTTTGAGAATCCGGCGGGTGCGACGGCCTATATAGAAGCTCATATACCTCTACCCCCGGCTGGACATGGCCCGGACCAAAATGGCAGACCTCCCCCTGAGGCGAACTGACGCTACCTGGATATGGGACGAATCATAGTAAATGCTGTCTACAAAGATGAAATGGAAGAAAGCTGAAATAAGCGGAGGTGCACCACAAGTGAACCAGGAAGCCAAGCTGGGAGCCTGGAACGGGTGGCCATATAGCGACAACATGGCAACCCCAGGAGATCTTCAAAAGTTAGTAAGGTTCAATCATCAAGTTGGGGTGGATGTTGGGGGTGGAGGGCGGGAGGGGAGGGGAGAGGATGGACTATTTGTTGAACAGTTGAAGAGTTGTAAAAGGTGTTTTGTTGATGGTCTAACAGAGAATTGCGCTATGCATACTAAACGGTACTTGCACCATACTACAATGATGAATAGATACAATGGCGGGGAATGTTGACAGGGACAAAGGGATGAAAATTAAACTCCTGTCATGGAATGTTAGAGGCCTGAACAACCCCTCAAAAACCAGAAAAATTGGAACATACATAAATAGACACTCACCTCATATAGCTATGTTACAAGAAACACATACACAGGGCCCCAGCAACGCAAATATACTTTCCGCATGGAGCAAGCAGAGATATCGCACAGAATATTCTACCCAGGCGCGAGGAGTCATAACAATCCTGCATCCATCGTTGGGATTCCAGACCAAAGGATATAAAGTTGACCCCCTGGGAAGATGTGTACTGGTTTGGGGAGAGATGGCAGAAAGATCAATTGTATTAGTTAACACATACGGCCCAAATATAGACGACCCAGATTTTTACCTCAATATACTGGAATTATTGGCAACACTTGACACTACCAGCATAATATGCGGTGGAGATTTCAATCTAGTACTAGATCTAAATCTGGAAAGATCCTCCAAAGTCAGACGGACGCAGTCCAAAGCATCCACTGTTCTGGACCAGATCATGCCGCAACTGACAGACGCCTGGAGGGCACTACATCCATGCACAAAGGAATACACATATTATTCAAGTGTACACGACTCGGAATCTCGTATAGATTATTGGTTGGTGTCGGAAGACATGCTGGGCGGGCTTGAAAGCTGCGACATACACCCACGGACAATATCAGACTACTCCCCAGTGTCCCTAGATCTGGTATTTAGAAATGTCCCAAAACCGCAGAAGAGATGGAGAATGCCCGCAAATATACTCAAAGATCCCAATGTTACAGAAGCATTGCATATAGAAATGGAAGAATTCTTTAATAACAATGTGGGGACGGTGGACAGGTACTCTACAGTATGGGAGACTTTTAAGGTCTGGGTAAGAGGGACACTGATCTACAAAACTACAGGATTGCTAAGATCAGTGAGGCAGGAACTAACTGAAACGGAGACACGACTCCGACAATTGGAAAACTATTATAGTGAGACCCGGAATAAAGATACACTAGCAGAAATAAATCATCTCCTAAAAGAATTCGACAAGCTGGCCACAAGAGAAGTACAGTACATAGCAGCCCCAGCTATGGCGCGCAGATACGGGGAAGGGAACAAGGCGGGAAGGGCCCTGGCCAACATCATTAGAGTGGACCGCCAACACACTCCAATAACAGGCATTGAAGACACGGAGGGAGTGGTGGTGACCGGGGGTCGAGCCAGAAATCATGAGTTCCTGAAATTCTATCAGAAACTATATTTGAATAACGACAAGAAAACGGTATCAGAAATACAAACCTACTTAGATGCCTGGAGTTCCCGACCCTCCCACTAGAAGCTAAAATGGCCCTTGATAGACCAATCACGGAGGAAGAAATCACAGAAACTATAAAAGCACTACATTCGGGAAAGGCCCCGGGATCCGATGGGTTGGGGGTGGAACTATATAAAGAATTCGGAAAAGAACTGGTCCCAATCATGCTAAAGGTATGGGAGGAAGCATTGGAATTAAGTGAGCTCCCCGAATCTATGCGAGAAGCTATAATAACAGTACTGCCAAAACCCAGCCACCCTCCACAGGACAGGTCATTTTATAGACCACTGTCACTCAAACATTAACGCCAAATTGTTCGCCATGGTCCTGGCAAATAGGCTGTTACCTAACATGCCGCCTCTGATCCACCCAGATCAGAACAGATTCATCCCTACAAGATCCACTGCATTTAATTTACGCAGACTGTTCGCAATAATGGCACAAATCGACCCGGAAGCGCAGGCTGTGGCAATATCTCTAGACGCCAAGAAGGCATTCGACTCGGTGCCCTGGGTGTATCTCTTTGAAGTGCTTGGTAGGTTTGGAATGGGCCCCAATTTCATCAGATATGTTAAACTACTGTACAAAAAAACCGGGACAAGAGTCCTTACGAACAACATGGTTTCTGATCTATTCACACTGGGCAGAGGTACCACACAGGGCTGCCCTTTCTCACCAATACTATGTGCATTAACCATCAAACCTATGGCCATAATGGTCAGACTAAAACATGGGGATTGAGGAATAAGAATGTCAGGCCCACCCCAATCGATCTCCCTATATGCGGATGATACACTACTATACGTTTGAGACCCTGAAACCAACCTGGCACCCCTAATGCAAGATATATACAAATTCGCCGACTATTCGGGGTATAAAATAACCAATGAAAAATCCGAAATACTACTGCTGACACCGCACACCACGTGCCCGTCGTCAACTGGAAATCTCAAATGGCCAACTGGGCACATTCGATACCTAGGTATACTGATATCCTGAGACAAAAAAGCACTTTACACAGACAACTATGAAGTAATAACACAGACATTGAAAGTAAAGTTGCAAACATGGGCTAAGCTACCTATATCCCTAAATGGCCGGGTTGCTATCCTTAAAATGGTGGATCTCCCCAAGTTACTTTAGTTGTTTACTAGTATACCAATCTGGCCAGGTAAAATCTTCTTTGAGAAAATAAGAACAATGGCTGTCTCCTTTGTGTGGGACGGGAAAACCCCTAGAATGAAATGGGAAAAGCTTACTGAACCTTATTGTACTAGAGGGCTAGCGGCACCTGATTTTGAGTTATAGTACCTTTCGGCGCAAGCGCAATTTGCGAAACACTGGTATGACATTGAGGATCGTTCACCTCATATATGGCTCGAAAAGTTTGCCGCACAACCCATAGACCTCCGTTCTATTATATTCTATCCTCAATATAAAGACTCTTGTCCCTTTGACCCAGTGGGAACCACAGTACGCGCATGGACAGCACTGTATAAAAAACTGAAAATAGAATCCCCATATGACCCAGATGTACCCCTGTGGAAATACCCCGGTATACCGCCCACATTGGCTAAAACAATACAAAGTCACTGGGACCCAAACAAAGAAATTCAAATGCGAGACATGTTCCCGAACAGCAAATTTGTAACACTGGAGGAATTTGAGGAGGCAATAGGTGGGAGACCAATTAAAACGCTTGAATATCATAGGATGAAATCTGCATTTAGTGCACGCTGGCCACTCTTCCCAGACGAGCCATCATCTCACCCGTGTATACAAGCTACCACATCAGGTACGGGGCCGAGAGTCTCCAAACTATATTCATTACAAATACACACCCACAACACAAATCATGTCAAAACCAAATGGGAGGAGGACCTAAATTTAAGTATTCCAGACGAAAAATGGACTAAATACTGTAAGCTCACCAAATCAATATCTATGAACACAGGCCTATGACTTATCCAGTTCAAGATCCTGAATAGGCTACACTACACCCCCGAGAAGATGGCCAAGTTCTCAGCGACTCATTCCGGGGAATGCCCTAAATGCAAAACTAAATGCAAAACTAGTCAGGCAGGAGCATATCACATGTATTGGGAATGCCCACCAATTGCTGCATTCTGGAGAGAGGTAGCGGAAATACTTGAAGATATCACACAGATCCCTGCAAACATGTCTCCGCAAAAATATCTATTCGGAAATATAGACAAACAAGCTGAAAAGACCAGGAGATAGTTTAATGTTTCATGTGCTGTAGCCAAAAGATGGATATTGAAATGCTGGACAAACACTTTTCCACCCAAAATCGTGCATTTTCTTCGAGATTTGGCTTACGTAAATGAATGTGAGGAACAATACACATTGACTGTGACACCAAGCTGTCGTCCAAAGGACATATGGGCCCCGTTCAGGATATACCTGTGTGAAATGGCTTCAGATGCAGAAACGTCTATGTAATTGATTTGTAAAAGATGAAATATGTATTCAATAACCAGTCTACTGTACGTACCGATGTATGCAAGGTGCAATGAGTTAAATCTGTATTGACCTTCAGTAATAAAAAGAGTAAAAAAATAAATAAAATGCATTTACCGTTGTGGTATTTATCTCCTGTTGGAAGGCTGTTCCTCAAATTTCCTAATCTGTGTTCAAGGGGTGTATTTTCCCCATAATGTGCTATTTTATAATGATTTTATACTGCGCCAAATCCCCCGCGTAAATACCTCAGAGTGCCTGGCTTGTCCGAGGACCGGTGTATTGTGGCGTCACATGGATATCCAGACCATGGTCTGGGGGAACACAAATGAGTAGGGGAGTACAGGAGGATGGATAATACGGAAATACCTGGTACAGACACAAACAGAGGGCGGAATGCAGTGGATTGCCGAAATTATTTTTTATTGTATAGGCATTTTTTCTTTTGGGAGACAAAACAAAAACCCAATTTGGTGGCTATATAATTCTAAAGGTCGCTACATCTTCCGATTTTCGCCCCGAAAACCATTAGGAAGAGAAAGTTATGCTATGTACAATCAGCCCAAAAAGACACACCCGGGGGTGACATACCTACCGGCTTCTCTAGTGTCCTTCTCTGTGTCCGTCGGCCTCGGAGTGCACCACATCTGCATTCGAGTAGCAGACTCATTTGAAAAACGCATTTTCATGTTTGGTTATATATCCGGAATGGAATACGCTCCTTTTTGTTAAGCTCTTACGCACCACACTTGACAAACACAACCACTAAAAGAAACACAACGCAAACCCCCAGCAGCCGGGAACATGGTGGTTTTAACTTGTAAAGTGAACGATTTTTTTTACATTTAAATCAGCAGTTCATAAAGAAAAAAAATCTAACTGTGCAGCTTCCAGAAAGTAAATACAGAATAATTTACCCAAACTGCACATTAGAATAGTAGGACTAGATTAAAGGTCGACAGGGCGTTCTGTGTCATTTAAAGGCCGAAGCCAGAGTTAGTGTGCTTCATACAGGCGTGCAACTCCAGCAGGGCTTCCAACATCCTTTGATTGAGGGCTTTTATTTTTCCATTATTTGCATCTGTATTCACCCAACTGTATTTGTGGGACTATTTATTCACATTTCTTATTTGTGAAATGAAAAGAGAATTTGGAACCAGTACTTTCCTGCACTTACTCGAATACAAAAAAAAAAATATTTATGAAAGTATAGACACAGAGGACACAAATAGGAATGCGTTATTCCACAACAACGCCAGCTCCATTTGTATCATAACAGAAAATGGCTGCTCCTGCGATTGCTGGCGATCTAAGATACACGTTGACAGCAATTAGAAGTACTTTAAAACTATATTTCACACAGCCATTTTGCTCTCCGTGCTGCCAGTCTGCAATGCCATTGACTGCAGTGCTTCATTGACAGCATGGGAAACCAAGCAGAAAGACCAGTTTTTCCTGTTTTTACAAACACATGCAGGCAGAAAACATTGATTCCGGTTTGTATTTATGTCAGTGAAAACGGAAGACAGGGAGCCATACTTCTAATGTGCATTATTCTGCAGGATACCACAATGACGGTTCTTGTTCTTTTTTTGGTGGTGTTCAATGGGCGCCTTGAAGTTAGGTAAATGTGCCAGTGTTCATCATTGCCCGCTTTTGCTCCCCGAAACTGCACGTGTCAGCAAGTTAATGTACAGAAGCACTTTTCTATAGAGCAAGACGATGGGCATCATTACACTGGCCTCCCATCAGCGTCACTTCCTGTCAGTAAGTGCTTGCTAACATTACAATGTGAGGCTTAGATATCTGCACAACAGCATGTCCAAATAGACAATGTTTTATATAGTCTGTGTATGTATGTTCCACTTGGAATCTCTGAAAAGAGTAACTCTGAGAAATGACATAGGTTATATTATTTTAGTGTTGTATGCGTATTAGGGCAATGTGTGGAATTGTGGGAGTTGTAGTCTTGCTTCACTTGAATTGAGGCAATCGTAAGACCGCATCAACAGATGAGTAATGTGGAAAAGGCAGGCACCTACACATGATGCATGCACTCCACATCCCTTTTCCCTCTGGGTCTGGTCGCATTTTCGGAGTCAATTCACGCTGCACTCTATTTAAAAGCCACACGTTGGTACAGTGCTATTTATTACTGGGCTCCCTACAAGCGCCAGATAGACGGTCACTCAATTTAGTATTTTATCTGAAAAACAAAAAAAACAAAGAGCTGATTTACAACCATACATGTATTTACAACAAGGCCGACTGGGCCCAGTCCTAGGGCAGCAGATTGCCAGAGGAGCAGCATTTTATTGCAGTTAATTTTCAATTTACTGGTTGTCATTTTTTTAAATATAAAGCCAAGTTTGTTGCATCTGGCTGAGCCACAACACTAATTTTGAGCTGTTAGCAGTCATTGCACTCTTGACAGATTAAGTCTTGGATGGACTAACTTGTATATATGCTTGATATTTACAAAGGCTTTATTGTTAGGGTGACCTTTGTTTTTTTTTGTTTTTTAAAAAGGAAACGCATACCAAACTCAGCGTGCTTAAGGTTTTCTGTGATCAGTCAGACAATTCTCACAGACATGTGCCAGATATAAAGCTTGTGTCATTGTTATCTTCCCAAAAAGCTCTTTAATATGCACAAACAGCCCAACCCTCATTGGTTTTATTGGTGCCACTTCACATTATCTTTGGAGTTTTTTTCGAATCAATAGATAAGCACACTGTGTTAAGCAATCACTTTTATATTCAAATACACAAAATGCATTTTTTAAACCATTGCAAAAAGGAGGGTTTTCCCTTCAGAAAAGTAAAGGGTAAAACTGATGCATCACTTATTCATTTTACAATATTAAGCTCATGCTTATGCTTAAGTCAAGGACAGAGTTCCCACAGGTGGCACTAAAATGATGTCAGAAGCAAGCACTAATTTCCCTCTCTGGCCCCAGGTCTTTGGCCGCCCAAAAGGTGCAAGCATGAAACAGATCATAGAGATGTTCCAATTGCGAAGAGTAAATCTGAAAGCGCAAGTGCATCTAGACACCTGTGAAAGGATACCCAAAGCCATAGAAGGGTGAGAACAAAAACTGTGTGCCCAAGGTACACACTGTTTCACAGCTGTACAGGTGTTATGTTATTTTGCATTTATATAGCGCCTTATATACCATTGGTATGGTCTGAAGGCGCTGGTAGGTTGAACGCCCTTGGAAACCGAAGTTCAGATCAGTAGAGAGAGTGGAGAGAGTCAAAGGTGCATGTGAGCACCGGGTATGTGTGCAGCTGGTGCGGTCTTCGTGCATTAGCTGCTTCTTAGCGGTAGGTGTGGTGGTTGAGAGATCAGGAATATTTGTTAGTTCTGGCAGGATTTATCCAGACCGAATGTGGCTGCGTTAGGCCTGAGGAGAACGCCTGGCTGGGGGGGGTGTAACCAGCAGTGTTTACTTAGAATGATGGGAAGTGTGCGGCGGATGTTGGTATGAGAACAGTTATACCGAATGGTGTCATAGTATCTCTGTGTTCTAGTTGAGTGGTGGTGCAAAGGAGAGAGTAAGCATGGTGGTGTGATATGATGGGTTATAAGCTCTTTCAAACATTCCCTGTATTCCAAACCATACTGTATACATCACGCAATTCTATGCGCTCCAGTCCGTTCCCTGCACTCCTATCCACTCCATGCATCCCAGTCTGCTCCACACACTCCGGTCCGCTCGACTCACTCATGCACTCCAGTCCGCCCTGTGCGCTCTAGTCCGTCCCGCGTGCTCCAGTCCGCCCCACACGCTCAAGAACCCATCCACTCAAATGGCCTGCCAGTGTTATTTCTAAGCAGTCTGCTGAGAGTTAATGGCTTTGGTGCAACTATCCCATAAAGATATTCATTCAGCCATCTTTACAGAAGCTGCTCAGATCTAAGGAGGCAAATGGCATCCCTGCTGGGTTTATCACGTGTCTTTGACATTCTGCTGCACACTCAGTACTTCCAGCAGAACCAAATGGAAAGTATGTCACATAATGCAAACTGTAATCTTTACATTAATTATATTTTAAAGGTAGTACTTTTACTTCAAAAATCAGCAGGACATCTATACCCACAAATCTCATAATGTTACTATGTATTGTACAGTCCAATCAACAGAGTTAACAAACATTTGAAATTACCTTAACTGCAAGCTGGCAAGACCCATAACCTAAACTACACCCACAAAGGTAATATTGTGCTAGACCGCCTGCTGCATTGCTCAATTTTACTCTTGGGGTGTTGGGTATTTTGGACAACTGCACAAACAGCAACGTTGTAAACAGCATGTACCACTTCATTCATTATAAAAAAATTTTTTAAAAACAAAGGCGTCTGAATTGTACAGCTAGGAGGAATGCTGTTGCTTCCCACACCCGATCATTCAGGTTTGCCCTTATCCTTTACTCCGCTCTGAGAATGCACAAAAATTCAAGAACTTTCTCCAACTGCCTTTACTCTACTGAAGTTTGTATGCCATGGCAGAGTTTACAAACTTCATTTGTGATTTTGCCATATTTTAATGGCGTTCCAGCCCAAGGGATTGGAGGTACATCAGCTGCAGAACGTAACTTGCCCCATTTCGATTTTGCCCCCTGCTAACAGAAGAGCTTTAACAATGAGAAGGGGGTTGAGTTCTTTTTATTCAACATTTTTATAAGATGTCCCTGTCCACTTGCATATATTTCAACTTTACCATTTGATAAAATGGGATGTAGACATTTTGTTAAGTTGCATTAATCTTACAGACCAGTCTAGGTACTTCTCATAGTGTGGCAGCCAGAAATTTGTGAGAAACCAGATATTCGCATTGAAACCAAAATTCCTTGTTCCAACCTTCCCTCACTTGTGTACAGTTGGCAGACAACTTATGTTCTTATCGCTTCCTCTAAAAGAATGTTTTAGGACCTAACCGAAACAAGACAATTAGCTGTAACAATTACCTCTAGTGCACTCTCCTGTAGAACACACTGCCTTCTCCAAATCTTGGGCAGCAAAGATCTGAAAACACTCTCTCAACTAACATAATAAGCTTCAATTTATAGGGGGGGAAGCAATAACTTTCTAATCCCTGCTGTAATGTGTCACATGATTGTGCAACGGCTACGTTCAACCGTTGCATGTAACAAGGTGTTCCTGCGTTTGCGCGAGCACAGTGCGCCCGGAGCCCACTGGCAGCAAACCTGTGTCCGTGTAGTCTTTTACGGCGGCTGGGCCCCCACCGGTTCCCGGCCCACAGATACCATCTATTGGCAACGTGGCCGACGCCTGGGCAGGAGAGAGGATCTCGGTCCTCACCGGCAGATGTCAGCATTCATCCCTCTCAGTGACTGTCAGTCACAGATTGCGGTAAGATGCCATTTTGATTATCCCGGTGGCAGCAGCTCCCATTTGGAGTGCTTCTGCACGCAGGGGAAATTTTGGGAACTCAAGGTGCAGCACCTAGCGGCGTGCACAACACGTAGGAGGACTGGGGGGCCCAAATAATAGAAAAAAAGGAAGAACCAAAGAAAAGGAAAGAGGGACACCACAGAGAAGAATTGTGCAAAGTGTGTGTGAAGACCAGGAGGGTGGCCAGCAAGAGGACAGTTGTGAGAACACAGGAAGGAGCTCAAGGGGTCACAAGGTGTTTTGAAGTACAGAAGAAAGAATCACCCCCCCCCCAAAAAATTAAAAAAAATAAATAAATAAAAAAATAAAAATCGGTGCTAGGTTATACTCTGAGTTAGTATCACGTCAGAGCCGTGGCCTCCAAGTTTACGGAGGTGCCTGTGTGCTCGGACACATGTGCACTCATAGGAAGCAGGCAACCATGATTGAGAACCAAGGTGACGCACAGAAGGACGATCAGGGACCTGAAGGAGGTGCCGTTCGGAAAAGGGAGGGACCCTGCCAGCAAGGCTCTTTGGCTCTCATGCCAGAGTTCGACACGACAGGCACACCATCCAGCATGGCGCCCAAATGGAACCTCTGGGTCAAGAGGTAAGACATGTATTTTAGAGCCACAGGGGCGATGGATGAGAACACGAAAGTGTCCATGCTCATATACTCAGCTGGATCAGAGGTAGACAACATTTTGAAAACCCTAATAGTGGTGAACAACTCTTACCAAGCAGCAAAAGACTGGGAATCGTTCATGCCGCTGGCGAATCAAGACTACGAGAGGTTAGTCATGTGTGCCGCCAAGCAGAAGGAGGACGAATCCCTTGACAAGATTTATGGATGTCTCAAACATCATGTAGCAACATGTGCTTGGAAGAATGAAGATGTGATGATCCGCAATCAGCTCATACAGGGTTGCGTCTCTGGCAAACTAAGGCGCCAAGTACTGAGGGAGCCTGGGCTCATGCTTGCCTGCATCCTGGAGATGGGCAGGTCATATGAGCTGGCGGAAGTAAGGGCTTCCAAGATGGAGGCGCCAATCTGCTCACTCAAGCTGGAGGAGGTGTGCCCAGTGGGCCGGCAGCAAGGATCCACAGTGGCAAAGCTGAGGTGGGTTCCCAGAAGAGAGAGGGGGGTGGGGGAAATCCCACACCCTGTCCAAAGTGTGGTTATGACCTCCCACATTTGCGTGAATGCCCGGCAAGGGGTAGGGTGTGCGACAGTGTGGAGTCAGTGGATACTTTGCCAGAATGTGCAATGCGCCCACTCCTGTGGTGATCCCAAGAGGCCTGAGCAGGATGAATATCAATGTCTCGAGACGACAACAAAACGTGGCAATGGTGGAACAAGGGGGCGATTTTGAGGAGCGAGACATAACAGAAGAAGAATAAGAGGAGGAGGTATTCTTCATATCTAGCATTGGCTCATTGTAGACGAAAAAGAGAAGACAACCGAAGTGCATGGTGGCAATAGAAGGGGCAGAGACACTGGTCGT
The DNA here is from genome assembly GCF_040938575.1 of Ambystoma mexicanum. Taxonomy (NCBI): domain Eukaryota; kingdom Metazoa; phylum Chordata; class Amphibia; order Caudata; family Ambystomatidae; genus Ambystoma; species Ambystoma mexicanum. Next base: position 538,107,758 of record NC_090924.1, on the reverse strand, counting down.
GGATACATGGGCATCAGTGTGTGTGATGGCCTTAAAACATTACGAGGCTCTTCTGGGCCCGCCACCACTAGCTGCTGCGGAAGCAAAGATCTTCACATTCGGGAGCACGCAACCTATTCAGTTGAAGGGCGTTTTCATAACTAAGGTGGAACATGATTGAAATCACATCAAGGCGAAAATCTTTATCACCGTTCATCAGTAAGGACACGCTGCTGAGCTGTGTGGCGGCTGAAGCATTAGGGATTATACATTTTTCATATGGGGTACGTGGAGGACATTAATGCAGTCCTGGAGAAGTTCAAGAATGTGTTTGTGGGTGTGGAGAAGATGAGAGGAGAACCCATTAATTTACACATCGACAAGTCGGTCCACCCAGTGGCACTCAAGCATCGTTGGATACCAATTCATTTAATGGGACTGGTGGATCAGGAACTCAAAAATCTGGTGATCACGACATTATCGAGAAAGTTTAGGGGCCAACCCGTGGGTGTCTCCCATAGTGGTGGAGCAGAAACCGAAACTGCCAGGGTTGGTGCAAATGTGCAGGGACATGAGGCTTCTCCACCAGGCCATCAGGAGGGACAGACACCTGACCCCAATGTTAGACGATGTGGTGGGAGAGTTACAAGGAGCCTGCGTGTTCTCCAAGCTTGATCTGACAGCGGGGTATCACCAGTTGGTACTTCACCCGGACTGCCTCTACATCACAACATTTACAACGCACAGAGGCCGATACCAGTACAAGCACCTCAGCTTCGGGATATCCACGGCAGCTAAGTTGTTTCAGAATGTGATCCGTAGGACCCTGGCAGGACTGAACAAAAGTGACTTGCAATGGCAGGTGAGGCCCGTGGCATACGCGAGTAAGGCCCTGACCAGCCCTGAACAATGGTACTCCCAAATTGAGAGGGAGGCGCAAGCAGTCCCCTGGGAGTGTCACCACTTCGGACTATAGATTCTTGATAAGCCGGTGACAGTCGTCACTGACCATAAGCCGCCGTTACCCATCATGGCAGGCTCATCCTCAAAACTACCCCCAAGAATTGAGCGGTGGATGCTCACACTGTTGGAATATGGGGTGAAGCTAGTGTACAGACCGGGATCACAAAACCCAGCGGACTATCTATCACAGGATCCTCGGGAAGAGGAGGACACTGAGTACAGAGAAGAAACAAAAGCTGAAGACCATGTCCATTTATTAGTGGAGTCAGCCAAACCGGTATCACTATCGGTCCAAGAGATCCTGGAAGCGTCTGATCAGGATGAGTGTTTCGTCCTGGTCAAGCCAGCAATGTCAAGTGGTGACTGGAAGAACATACTTATGGATCTCAACCGGAAAGTCCAGGCAGCCCAACTAGAGTTGGAACAGTTGTAGAGGATACGCCACGAGCTGTCGATCACCGATGAAGGACTCCTGCTGAGGGGTAGTAGGATGGTGATCCCGGTGCGCTCATACCGAGAGTGATAGAGCTGGCACACAGCAGGCATCAGGGTTCAGCAAGGACTAAAGCAGAATGCGCCTAAAGGTATGGTTTCCCAATTTAGAGAAGAGCGTAATCTACTTTATCAGCAGGTGCGTATGGTGCCAAGCCGCAGCGCCAGCTAACCAACAACCACAAATTGAGACAATGCCCCGTAGTGGTAGACTGTGGGATACTGTACACATTGATTTTGGCTCCACGGGTCGCATTTTCTGGTCATGATTGACCAGTGGTTGAGATACCCAGAGGTGGAGCTGGTAGAATCCACATCATTCGAGCAAGTGGCACATGTGATGAAGAAAATATTTGCGACCCACTGGTTTACCCGGGTAATTTGCTCGGACAATGGACCCCCGTTCCGAGGGGAATCCTTTGTGGAGTTCCTACGAGTGTGTGGAATAATCTTTTTTTTTTTTGTTGATTAAACCTTAGATGCAAACTTATACAAAAACATACATGAATTTCATCCAGAGGAAAAAGAAACGAAAAAGAGAAAGAAAAAGAGAAAAGAAAAGAACAAAAAAAAAACCTTTTCCTCCTCAAAGGCCCAGTCCTAAAAAGTTTGATTTCATCCAACAGATGTGTTTTTGTTGTCCTCCATGGTAGTGAAGATTTTCCTCACAAACTGGAGTATGGCAAGCATCAGAGAAAGCCGCCCACCCCATTTTATGCAAGCCCACCAGTCGTCCTGCGATTTTGTTGTCGATTCCTCAAGGAATCTCCCCAGGAATTTAACTCTTGTAGGGTTTAAGGGCTCACACACTAGTACTAGATGTTTCAAAGTCTCAGGACTTTTTCTACAAATCCGGCAGTTTAAAATTCTCTCTAGCTGGGCCTTTGATCTCCTTTCTGTGACCTCGCGTGTTGGCTAGAGGTTTAAGCAGAGTCCTAAAAAGTTGTGCCACTCAGGCTGTGAGGGAAATCTGTCAAAATAGGGCAAAACAGTTCCTCTTCTGTAATGTTCATCAGGTTCATCTATGTACAGTTAGTAGGATTTCACTTTCTGATCAGTCCGAACCAATCCATGTCCAATAATTTAGACTTCACCCTCATCGGATTTTCAATTAGTGTTTTCCCAGAGAGGGCGAGATTGGACAATATGGAGGAGCAAGACTCTTGCCAGGCGTTTAGAATTTCAACCCGTTTCCCTTCCATAGCCTCCTTAATAGTTGAAAATCTACTGACACCTGGTGGTTGAAGGCATTGCCTCATGAGAGATAGAGATTTCCATTCCATCAGGGAATATAAGGAAGTCAAACCTAGTTCCCTCCGAACCCATTCTATAGGTTTTGTGTTCGGCAGCGACAGAACCCTCTTCCAAAAGAGGCCTTCCAAACGGTTCCAGTTTTTAGGATCAATAAAGAGATTGGCTTCTGCAGCGTAGCTAAGTATTGGTGCAACTTTCAACGTATAGAAATCCAGAACTGGTACCATAGTGAATTTGCAGAAGTGCCTTTTGATGAGCAGGGCTTGGGACACCGAGTTTTTGGCTTTGCTTCTCAAACGAGCGATACCTGGAGCGTAAACCGAGCTGTTCTTTAAGGTTATCCCCAGGTACACCATTGATGCAACAACTGGTATTTGTTTTCCATTTAATGTCCAGGTGAATTTGTTCTGCTTCCTGACCCTGCCATCATATCCCAGAATCAGAATTTTAGATTTTTTTAGCATTTATCATTTGAGGCGTTTTTGTAGATGTAAAGAGACAAATCTGTCAATTGTCTCTGCAGCCCAATTTCCGTCTGGTCAAGCAGTAGCAAATCATCTGCAAATAGTAGGCGTTCCACTGAATGGCCAGCGATGTGGTGGAAAGCATCTAGTTTTCCTAAAGGCCTCAGCTATGTCTGATATAAATAGACAGAAGACTGCTGGGGCCAAACGACAGCCCTGCTTCAGCCCGTTTTCTGAGGGAATTTCGTTGGACAGTAAACCCTTTCTGTCCAACCTGATCTTTAGAGTGGTGCCCCTATGTAGAGCTTCCATGGGTTCTCTCAGAGCTTGAGGACAACCCCATTTCTTCCATTTGTCCCATAGTATTCTCTGATCCACTGAATCGAAAGCCTGTTCCAGGTCAATCGAGGTGATGTAAATTGCCTGTATCATTTTCTGGATGACCATGCACTTGAGTATGTTTATAATGAAGATGCTTAAATTAGTACCGATCCCTCCACGGAAGCCCGACTGCCACTGATCCTGGTGATGAAACATCAGGCTCCATTCGTTAAGATGCCTCAGAATGATTGCTGCAAATATCTTGCCCACCACATCAAGAAGGGTAATTGGCCTGTAGTTACGGGGATTAGACCTGTCCCCCCTCTTGAAGATGGGAACCACTGTAGAGCGAGTCCAGGATAATGGCATTTTCTTCTCCCTTACAACAGTGGTGAATAGTTTCAGAATGAACGTTGCCCATCTAACAGGGTCTTTCTTCAAAATTTTGTTAGTCAGGCCGTCCGGCCCTGCCGCCCTCCACCCATTTGAATTTTGTATAAGGTCGATTATTTCTTGGTTGTCAAATTTGAAGTCCCAGGGGGCTTCTGGGTCTGTGAATGACTCGATTTGATCCCCACCTTTGGAAGTGTATAAGCATTTAAAGTGCGCCTCCTGAATTTATTATTTTTGATTCCTCCGGGGTATTCAAGTCATTTATTAACTTCCACACACCTGCTGTGTTTTTTTTTTGGTGGCAAGCAAAAACATTCTTTCGCCTTCTTGCTGAATGATTTGTTGTTTATACTGGAATAACCAATTCTTAAAGTTGTTTTGGGCTTTTTTTTTTTTTTAACAGAACTAGATTTTGAGTCGTTTTATGTTTTTTCACTAGTCTCCCCAGTCTGTTTACCACTCTCTTTCTTCCAGCAATTTGCTCATTGAAAGCATGCTTAGATGAAAATGCTGGCCTCTTAGAAGTAGCCGGCTTTTCTTTGAAGGGCTGTAGAAAGTCTGGGTATTGCAGTATACCCCCTCTGGTGCATTGTGAATCTGAGTTCAAGGCCAGCAAGGAAGATGTTACAACCAACAAATGTCTTATTAACCCGAAGGCGATTGCCTCCCGATGTAACCTCAAGATTCTGACCTTCTTGATGGTATCCCATTGGTGAGTTTCCTGTGGCCCAGTCAGTACATCGAGCTCAAGAAGATTGTGGTCACTTAACTCTGTAGATATCACTTTCAGAGAGACCAGTTTTGCTAGTAAATCTTCTGTGGCAAAAATGTAGTCAATGGTACTTGATTTAGCCCCCCCCTCTTCCATGTTGCGGGCATGGGTTTGTCTCCCTGCAGGTTGCCATTGACCATATAGCTGTTTCTCTCTGTTAACTCCTTTTCGAAGTCCAGTCCCCTTCTTGTGTTCTCTGCTGCTCCGATTGAAAGCACTTCTATTTTAGTGCCTTTTTTTATCAAAGCACTCCATTTTTCAGTCTCCACAAAGAAGTACCGCCAAGTTTGGGCAAGTTGACCTGATCTCGTCAATTTCCCTTATCAATGTGTTTTTAGTACTTTGCTCGTTCTCCGAACTACTTCTCCAGTATATGCTGCAAATTATCAACATCTGCTTCTTTGGTTCCCAGTGGGGAGCAGTCATTTGTGCTAGGGTAAATTGAATTTCGGGATTTATGTTTGTAGTAGTAATTACAATTAGGCCACTCGATCTTTTTACAGCTGTTAGAAGGGCTACCATTGGACGCCCTTTAGCCCCCTTTGTTGCAGGGTTTATGTGTACTTTGTAACCGTCCAAGACAGGTGTCTCCCTTAACCAGGTCTCCTGGAGGCAAATGAGGTTGTATTTTGTTAGATTTATTTCACTTTTGCCAAATAAGTGTGCTAAACCCCTAGTATTCCAACTGGCTATTTTCTTAGTCCTAGAGGGGTTAGTGTCACTCTTATTCTGGCGTTATGATGATCCTGCCAGCGCTCCAGCTAGCCAGCTCCAGTCTTCCTGTCTTTTGACCTTCTGTCCTTCTGTTTTCTTCAAAGTGATCCGCCTACTACCCTTGTGGAGACCAATTTTAAGGTTGTCAGTACCCTCTTTGTAGCAATTTCCTGTATTGTTCGAGACGTCAGACTTTACTTGGGAGGGTGCTCTTTCTCCTGCACCCCGAGACTGGTGTAAGATTTCACTTGTACTTTTTGCTTGGTTATCCAGTTCCTTCAAGTTGAACCCGTGAGCGTTCAGTTTTGACCCTTCTTTAATGAGTAAGTTTTTGGTGTTTCGTGATACTATATGAAGGATCACATTGTCAAAGCTTAATTCACTGAGAAACTCAATTAAGTCAATGTCCTTGGAGTTCACTTGTTCCAGGGCTGGTACACAATGCAGTAGCCTCATTACGTTGTTTCTAGTCATAACGAGGTTGTCAACAAATCCTAAGGTTCTTACCAAGGATAACTTGAACACTTAATTTTGTGAAATGTTGTTAGAGTCCTGTGGATTTACTTGTTTTACTTTTGTGACAACTCCAGCTGTCTTACTGGTTTCTGCTCATGAGACAGATCTTCTTGGATCTCCCACTGAGACCCCCCCCTCCCCAAGTGACATGCTTGTGCGTTTCTCCTCAGCCTCTATTGGTTTCCTCTGGACTACCATGGTTCTTCTCTGTTCCATTGTCAAAAAAGTTTTTCTCATAACTTGTAGGAAATTTTCTTCGCCCGAATCGGACGATTCGTCGGAAGTTTCTCTGTTGTAGTTTAACTTCAACCTCCATTTTGGACTTGTCTTGTCCTTTTTCATGGTCGGAGCAATGGGCCGTGATTCCCTACACCTGTTGGAGTCCTTCCCCACATTTTAGTCTTGCACACTGTTGGTTTCCTTAGGTGTACCACTTCGAATTCCAGGGCCACTTTGGGATATTCTACTCATCTCCTTCTGGTGGTATTTGTTTGCCTCGTGACCCCTTGAGTCTGTCTCTTCTAAATAAGTGGAAAAATTCATCAAGTCGTTTTCTGTGACACTATTTGACGACTCGTGTTCAGAGCCCTCTTCACTGACTGTATCTAGGTCTGTCCCAGTACGGGGTAGTGGACCATTTGTGTTTGGCATTAGCCTTGATAAGGCTGACCCTGTTCCACAGGCTTGTAAGTGTCTTGGTAAGCCAAGTTTGCTTTGCTTGCACTTCCTGCTGACACTTTTTGGCCAAGTCAAGGACTAAATTACTTTCCGAGACGTTCGTTTCTGAGGTGTAGGTTTCAAAGAGAGGTAGTTGTTTCTTCAAGTAAGTATTGGACCCCTTTTTTATTGAGGACCATCTCAGGACTCTGCGACACCCTAGAACCATTTTTTGTACTTTGAACATATCATATGTTTTAATTTGCGGGATTTGTGGATCAATCACCGTTTTTCTTGGTCTGTCAGACTTGTTATTTACAGGCAAAGACAGACTTCCTGCCTTTGCCCTGTTGATGACCGGAGCCATGGTCTCCAGATTCGGTGAGGTCTCCCAGTGCTTTGCTGTAGTCGTCGATGCGTCTTTTGTTGGAACGACTGTGGAATCCACCCTTGTAGATACAACTGGGGGTAGTGGTGCTAGTGAAGTGGAGATGGCAGTGTCCTCAGTACGTGTAGGGTCTATTTGGGCACTTGTTGACAGTGAGTTACAACTCAGCCCGTCTGCTCTCCGTTTTTCTTTTTGAAGAATAATTGGGTTCAGTATGCTCTTAAGAATGTGCGTAATTTGGTCTGTGTTTTTGTCCATATTGGACTGAAGAGCGGAGATAAACCCTTCCACAAAGATTCACTTTGAATGCATCATAGCAAGTACTGTAGTCTGGTCACAAAGTTGCTCATTCTGGGTCTCAATTAGTTTCATAAATGGAGACATAGTGATAGCAAATGCTGAAATTAGTCTTGCGTCAATTTGTGCAGTTCCTTGGGACTGCTCTTCGACCTGTGCCGATGCTAGGTCCAGCAGAAGATCTTCATCAGACAAGGCGGCTGGGCCACAGTGTCTTTTGCTTGAGAATGGCACCTGCTATCTAACTTCTGCTGGTGGAAGCCTGCTAGTGGACCCCCCATATCTGTGTGACACAGACCTTTGATGTGGTGGCTTATCCACGACGTTTGAGTGGACCTCAGGACCCACTCCTGCTCCTTTCTGTGGGTGGCCGAAAGTTGGAGAGGCGGATGTTAGTTCTACCCCGGCAGTGCCCTGTGCGGACACCTTAACGTTCGTAGAGCTTCAACTAATACTAAAAATGTCTGGATAGGAACCTAGAGTAGATGTGAGACCCAATGGATTCCAACTTTTGGCAGATGCATTGTAGCGTAGAGGTTTCTGTTTGGACTGAGTGCCTGTTCCAAATGCAAATAGGTCCCTTGAAGGCGAAACGTTAACTAAGCTACCCCTCTCCCCAACCTATGAGAGTGGTTTAGCTAGTAGCAACAAATCTCTGTGTCCCGTTGGTTGCATATTTTTTTGGGAGATGGGCGAGGCAGGCAATAAATGATCAGGTGGGTTCTGGGAGCCTCCACCCTTTTTTCCTGACACATGGTTGCCCTCTGTATCCTCTGCTACTGAGGCTGTATTTTCCAGGGACAAGTGCTTATTGGGAGTGGGTGAAATTAAGTCAATCGTATTATTTATGTTGGGCAACGTAGTTGTTGGCACTTGTAGTTCAGTGTCACCCAAGGGGTTGGAGTAGATTTTCATAAATTGGTGTTTCTTTACATATCTCAATAGATGGTGATAACACAAACCTTGACATCTTTTTCGTTATTGACGCAAGTGTTTATGATTGCAAGAAAAAGTTAATATAGAGTAGCTCTTTACCTTGACTGAAAGTCGCTGACTTTCCACTCCTCTTGGGTCCTAATCAGCCACTAGGCTCCTGGTTCCAGTAGGGACCCTCTTTAGGTATTAGTGGGGCTGCACTCTATGTTGCCATCACCTGGCTTTGTGTAGTGAATTGGGTAGTTTATATTCGAGTCACGGCTCACGGCAAAGCAGCAAACAGTGAAACAGTGGTCGTTAGTAGAAGACCGCCCTTTACTCGCACAGGCTTTACGCCGCAAGGGTGCAGGTTCTGTGTTTTTGTATTGAGCTTCTTGTGGGCGGAGCCTCGCAGATCAAAATCCTTGTGATCCTTAAAGTGAGAGTGCCAGGGAGCCGGGATGCTGGTGATTGTGGGACTTGAGTCCTCTGGCCTGTGCCTCCGTCCAGTTACTCTCGCTGACTTGTTAGTGTTGCTCCTCGTACTAGCGCAGTGGAACAAAGGTAGTCGGCACACCGCGCACAGCACAACACAGCCCCTTGTGGCACACAGCACAGTGAAACAGTGGTTGTTAGTAGAAGACTGCCCTTAACTCGCACGGGCTCTAATGTGGAATAATACATCGGAAGGTATCACCTGTCTGGCAGCGAGCAAACAGAGGCAGAGTGTTTTATGCGCCTTCTAAACAAAATCTTCTGCATTGCTCAAGGATAAGGAAACTGCCTAAAACGGGCGCTGTATCCGTTTTTGCGAGGTCCACACCACACAGTGCAATGGGAGTCGCTCCGGCCCTCTTTCAAAGGAGTCCCTGAGGCCTGGTTCCTGAGGTGGAAGTAAGAGTTCCCGCCAAAATCAACAGTGAGAGTTTTTGAGGACCAGGGACAATGAAACAAAAGGGTAAACATGAGAAGAAACCTAAAACCACCAGGCCTGGTTGTGGGTGACACTGTTAGTAAGAAACAGACATCCCGAAGGAAGGTTGTCCCTCACATACGAACTGTGTCCCATGGATGTTATCCAGGTGAAGGGGCCCATGGTCACAGCAGCGGACACCAGAGGAACGGTGACACAAAACTCCTATTTTTTTTAGGAGGGTGGGTGAAGGTAATATGTTGTCTGGAGAAGTAAGAGAGGGGAAACTCCCAGATGCCCAGAGCCTTGAGAGTGATGACGACCCAGGGCCCACCCAAGAGCCTAATGGCCCAGGTAAATCAACTGGCAATAGGAGAGGGTGGAGGTGGCAGGTACCCATGTCAGGAAAGCAGAAGGCAGCCTACCCGTTTTGATGACTATGTGATGTCAGAGGAAGTGAGCTAGGGGACAAGCAACATGGGAGGCAGTACTATCCTGTTGAAACGCAGAACACTCAGGTTAATTTACTGTTCATCCAAGGGTAAACTCATGTTTTGTCATGCCAGTTTAATGCCAACGTTGGGTTATGTGTTTTTGTGTGGTTTGACAATGATGTCTTGTGTTCAGTTTGTTTCCTATAAAAAAGGGAGGAATGTAATGTGTCACATGATTGTGTGATAGCTACATTGAGCCGTTGCATGTTACAAATAAAGAGGTGTTCCCGTGTCTGCACGAGCCGAGCGAGCCGGAGCCCAATGGCAGCCAACCTGTGTGCGTGTATCTTTTACAGAAGGTGGTCCTCCCCGGGCCTCATATACCATCTATTCACACCTGCAACCCAAAAAGGGTTCTCAATGGTATGGGGCCAAAATGGCAGTGAAGAGGCACAGTTTGGACAACACGGACAGAGTTTGTTGAAGAGGCGGAATCTGGTGAAGGTGCAGAGTCTGTCACAGGTGGAGTAAAGTTTGGGGGTGGGGGGTGCACGCACTTGTTTGGGCCTAGGGCAGCAGAAAGCCTAAACACGCCACTGTTTACAACATGTTTTTCAACGGGTTTGCGCCATTTGTAAATCGGGCCCAAAGTATATAAAACGGCATTTCGCATTCTGTGCAAGATCCACCGTTCAGTTGTGTGACTCGGAGACCCAGCCCCCACTCTTTCTTTCCCTTTCCTTCTCTAAAATGGAATGTGCGCAGTGACGGGTCTGCGGCCCGCTTCCTCCCCTCGCTTTCCAGCAGCGGCAGCAGCCCTTGCCTCGAGATCCGGGAATCCCGAGCGCTGGCCCCCAGCGCTTTCGTCTGGCCTCCACTCCGTCCCACTTCCTGTCCTTGCAGCTGGATTATTTGCTTTGTTTATCAGTGCACCAACGGAACATGCGTCTTTAAATCATGTTACGCGCTGTGGCGAAAACAGTCCATTCCCGGGGATGGTGGGAACCGTTAAACGGTTGGATTATTTCCCCAAAACAGTTTAGAGCAAAAACCTTTTTGAAACTTAAATGTACTCCTTTGATTACAAAAAAAAAACAAAAAGTCGTTCGAGAATCAGGACTGAATGGAACATGTTTATAATGCTGTAACTTTTTTACTAATTATGAACACTTTGGGTCAGGCGGGAGACCTAAAATGCAAAGACAAGTTGCCCTGTGAGAGGTCCACGACTCATTTGCACACCAGCGGTCGACTTCTGAAATGGCGCAGGTGGGCAACACAATTATGGCATGCAAGGTTACCCAAAACAATGTTAAGGGTTAGGATTAGTCCAAAACCTTTCATCATGGGGCAACAATTATCGCTCGCCACCTCAATTCTATACATGCGTGCTGCACACCATATCCTACCCGTCAACAAGCAAACATCAAGCAAGCTCGTGCAGCTGCGCCTCACCAAGGAGTTTCTACAAGGTCGACGCAGCCTACCAGTTACATGACTTACATTTTGTCCTTCAATCTTTCAGGCGGGATAAAAACAACGGTATGGTAGTCTTTCCAGAGCAATGCCAGTTGTAATGATTAATTAACACTATTCTATCTGTCTCATGTGAGGTGCGACTAGATCTGGTGCTGTCGTTTGGCTTTTCCCATCACAATTGCAGCAGGACAAAAACAAGAATGCAAAGGAAAAACTAAGAGGGGAGGAAGTGTTCACAGCCGACAAAGCACAAATTAAGGTTTCTGCAAATGATATGGCTCGTGATCAAATCACAAAGTGTTAATGTTAAACTGCGCACCAACGCCAATCAATTGTGTGGTCTCCAGGCGGATCTGTAATGCAAGGGGGAGGGGGGGAGTGGTTAGTAGGGTTGAGCTGTGATGTGCTGTTGGCAGCTTCGTTCAGAAACACAGTTCGCCGAGCATAACTGTGATTTTCGGAAGTTGGCCCCCATGTGTGCGCGCGATTATGTGTGCTTTGTTTTGTTGTTGGGTAAATCTGCCGAGATAATACTGTGCGCGCAGGGGATACGGCCGGGATTTTTTGACTTGAGATCTTATTCTAAGTCTGGCTTCCCCACTTGACCGAGTTGTGTGATCCTGGGCAAATCTCATCTTTCTGTGCTTCCATTTTCTTCTTTGCCAAAGCTGAAAGCTACAGGCAAAAACAACACAATTGAGCAGGCATTTAGCTCAATATCATTAAACTATACGCACATTTTGGAACAGGTTTTTTTTGTTGCATATAACAAATAAGTATAAAAACTATTATTGAAAAAACAGCGACCAGCAAGGGGGAATGTGGGGCTTGATAAACAGCTTCCGGGGTTATGACGGTCAAGGGTGCAGTATCGCATGAAGCGTATTTTCCGCATGCCAAAGAAATCCAGCCTTCTGCCAACACCCAGGTTCTCTGCTGTTCAAACATTGCAGGATACCGCCCATACTTATCTACAACTGCACACTTCAGATGCAAGGCAATGTCAGAGCATTGCGCATGGGCTTCAATTTCCATAGTGCAGGAACACAAAGGGCTGGGGGGAGGGGGTGGCTGCTGTCAGTGCTTAATTTGTAAAAAAATAAGTGCCAGTGCCCAAAAAATATTGGCCCCATAATGTCGGGCGCAGCGCCGTCCACAGTGCGGGCGCAGCGCGGTGCCGCCCTCAGCGCGGGCACGCCTGTCGCCCCAGTTCAGTGCTAGACCTACCTAGATCGCCCCACCACCAGCCCATCACAAAGCTGCTGCTCCATGTCACATGTTTGCTGCTGAGGCAACTGCTGGCACAGGCTAGTAGTAAATATGCAACTAAGACATGCTCCTCCTGTAACTACGCCTCGATGCCCCCGGGCTGTGTGAGTGCTTTAAAAATGCAAATAAATAAAAAAGCATTCTGTTTCAGTCACTGTTGCACTGTATTTGTCTCTACCCCTTCTGCCCTATCTGAAAGTCTGTTAAAGTAACCAAGTACTTTTAATCGGTTACCTCCAGGAAGAGCACCCTCCCTCAGCCCGTTCTTCAGTCACCTCATCCAGGTGTTTTGTGTAATCAATTTACTCTCAAGGCCTTATCAGTCATCACATCTCATAAATGCATCCCCCTTCACCCTTCCTTCAAGCATGAGCATGGTGTTGTATTACTTGGAAAAAGTCATTTCTGCAAGACGTTGTGAAATCAACAGCCTGTGCTATTTGTGCTTTAGGGCCTCTTTCCACCTTAACACATATTAAAAAACTAAATATGTGTGGTCACCCAATATTCAGGAGCCAGAGGAGAATGCATATTCGGATACCTCCTTCCCACTGACATGTTCTTGACATACTAAACTGCGCGGTGCAACAGTCACCCACTCCCCTATCTGAGGATTCCTATCTGAGGATTGCATGTGCTCTCATTTGGAGCACATGCTCGGAGCGTATTGTACCCAGGTTAAGGGGCCACATCTGGTGTATAAACCACACATCAGGATATAAAACATGCGCTGGAATTATGTAAAGAAATGACAGCAAAAGACGGTTGAGAATTATACAAGAATACTCAACTAGTGCTTTTATTTATGATGACAGATTAGTGGGCACGTGCACCATATTTATCCCCGTCTAGTTTCCATGCGTGTATCTTTAAGCCTGAAAATGCATTTCAGAAGTTCGTCTTTGCATTGGCTTTTCTCGCGAAGTGCAGCCAGTTCGGTTTGGGGCCAATATGTGCACCGTTCCGGGTCCCCACGCTGAAGCTTGTTTGTGAACTAATGAGGCCGATAACATTAAAAGGAAGAACGGAAACACCCAGGCAAAAATTCACAGTTCATGTTTCGCTTAGATGAATGCTATCCAGGGTAGGACTGGGGCATACAATTGTCTCGAGTCGGGCTCAGCACCAATGAAAAAGTGGCCAAAGTTGCAAAACGACAATTCATTCTTTTTGTGACGGATGCTAGTGGGACCATGCTGCCACTCGTGCCCTGCCCGGTCCTGGGATTTGTCCTGCCTTGCCTCAATCACTTAGGCTACCTTCCGTGGGGCCACCACTGCCACATCCATGCTGAGCCTGATGATAACAAAAATAGGTGCGCGGCGCAGCGGCCCCATAGAAGGTAAGATTTTAAAAGAAAAAACATATATTTGGGTTGATGGGGTCCATCACTTTCGAAGTGATGGGCCACAGCCGCCACTCAAAATAAGTTATTTCTTTTAAAACTTACCTTCTGTGGGGCCAGGCCCCAGCCACCGGCCCCACGGAAGGTCAGGTTTTCAAAGAAAAAAGTAAAAAACATACTTTTGGGCACAATCCACGGGCCCGGCCAACCGCGGCAGAGTCATCCGACTCAGTCTTCGGCAGCCGGTTGCCCCTGGTCACAGAAATTGGCCTGGGCCTGGCACTGACTACAGTCAGCAGCACACTGCACACAGGTCACGCAGACAGAAGCCCGGGCGCGGATGGGCCCCTGGTGGGGTCCTGACTCCTGGGCAGTCAGGGCACCACCAGGGGACCATGCCGCTGTCCAGGCCCCGACCTGGGCCTTCCTTGCCCGATCACTTGACTGTGACAGCCTCCGGCTGCACCGCACGCAGCAACAAGTGACTTACCTGCTTTGCCAGCTGGGAATTGGTCTCCTGTCGGGGCCTCAGGCTGGTGGTGGGCAGGTGCGCACACTGGCACCTGCAGAAATGAAAAAGCAGGCAGAGGGGGCCCCAGGAAGCAACTAGGCTGCACCATGCAGTGCAGCAGGGCAGACTCTCTCTCTCACAAGTCAGGACCGACGACGCCACGCCTCGACACCTTCACTTCACAGTAACTCGTGAAATGAAGGTGGCGCCGCGCTGCCTCCTGTGGCAACAAAAACACGCCACCATGTAATTTCACTGATGAACAGCCAATGGAAACTGCACATTCTGTGTTACTATACAGAATGTATCACATACTGCATAGTAACAACAGAATGGTAGTTTTCATTGGCTGTTTGTAACAGTTTGTTGTTCATTGCTATTGCTGGCCCCTCCCAGGCCCAGCCAGCCATGGCCTGCAACCTGCAAGCACGAGAGAGATCGAGATCAGAATGACAAATCCCAATGGGCCTCATTACGACCCTGGCGCTCACAGAATGAAGGGTGCCGGTACGGGACCGGCACCCTTCATTCCATGAGCACCGATTACGAGGTTCCCTTTGCAGGACCCGGACCAGACTTCTGGTAAAACCAGACGTCTTTTCCGGGTCCTGCGAGGGGAAGAGGGAGCTAATAATGGGCCACTTGTAATGTGCCCATTATTACCTCCCTCCCCATTCCCATTGAGCCCTATGGGGGCTCAAATGGGAATGGGGAATGGTTCCTGCAAGGAGGAATTACCGGGTCCCCCTATGTCGGAATGACCCGGTAAGTCCCCATTGCAGGAACCCAGTAATGGAGTCCGGTTTGGAGGCAGCTGCCTTCAAACTCATAATGAGGCCCCATGATTTATAATCGAAGCGAAGTGGAAGAACAAACAAAGCAATGGCACGTGCGCTGGCTCCGCGTGAGTTCCGGTCCCCAAAAAAGAGTGCCGGTGTTGGGCACTGGCAACCACCCCTACAAATTAAGCACTGGCTGCTGTCCTAACTGCACGGGCACCCATTCTCCCATGCACTTTCCTCCTTTGTTTTCATTGGTAATCCAAGTCCCCAACCCGCCCAACCGCCCTGTCACCCACATGGACTGTTCAGGTGCTGAACATGTTGGTGGCATTTACACAGTCACAGCAAGAGGATATGTCAGGGGCAACGTGCAGCTTGGAAGCAAGACGACGCAGAGCAACACAGGTTCAAACCCTGGGTCCGTGCTTAGAAACCTCTGGGTATTAAGCACGTTATAAATAACCTACATACCATATGAGGACGGGCTCTGCTGGTTTTTTACATTTTAGGTACGGTTTGGCCAGGCCTGGATTATAATGGTGCAGCTATGGTTCCGGACTGCTAAATCTAAACTTTAATGGTGCATAGGTCGAAATTTCTGGGAGCTGTTTAGCTCCTGGTTATAGCCTAGGAGGGATTGGTTGGCTTGACACCAGGACCTACATTTGGCCCCCCAGGCCAAGCAACGCCATATAAACATACCTATCCACGTGTGGTAATCTATATACATGATTATTAAGACACACCTAGAAGACATTTAAACTATAATCAGTCAAACAAGATACACACAAGGTTATGTTTGCACCTCATATTGGAATTAAATGTGTGTTATGCTATAAAATAGTTCCTGGTTCCCTGGACACCTGGGAGCTGCTTTTAGCTCCTGCCAATCAAATCCTTGTTCCGATCCCAGTGGTGGCATCATTTGGACAATGGCGCAACAGGACGCCGAAATGGCAGATATTTAGCTACAATAGACCACGTTAGGTTAGATTATGGCAGTGCTATTCACATTTGTTCACACTGACCAAAAAAAAAAAGGAGTGATGACTGGAATGTTTAGAATTAATCTTAACCTCTGGCATTGCTCTAGGCAACCCTCCAGACCATCGGTCTTCGCCTGCCAAGTCATTACCAAAGGGGAAAGACCATATTCAAATCTGGCTTGGTCCCACCCCAAAAGGGGCAGGCCAGCCCGGACTGCTTGATCACATTCCTTCTGCATGAGACGGGTCTAAGGTACTGTGTGGCCGGGTTTACAGTGTTGTCATTAAGGCTATGCAGGAGCCTGTGGCGACAGTGTATGATCGGGCCGACACTGCAATGGAAGTCCACAGCCATGGCTTCACTGCAAAAGTAGGACGTATGGTGCAGTACAATCCTGGCTGTAGTGTAAAGATAGGCCTACAAAGTGACCTCTGCTTCTGTGCACTGCGAGCCCTGGATTACACTATCATAATGGTGGGCCTGAACAGTCATGGCTGTACTGCAATGGGTTAGCCAGTGGCACTGTAACCCCTAGGATGCACTGCAATGGTGGGGCCAGGGCACTGCATCATCTTTGCTGCACTGTAGCGCTGAGACTGGGATATTGCATCACCGGAGGTGTACCGAGTGGTAGACAGGGGTGCAGCTTGCCCCCCCCCGACCCGCCAACTGGCTCTTTTAAGAGCCAGACCGGGACAATTAGGGCAACAAGCAGGTGCACAGTGTTCCTGCTCAGCACCCTCATTGTCCTGGCAGGGAGACACCTTGCTTGTTCGATCTCCGGACAGCAGAGCGGCTCTCCCAGGAAACGGACATGTTGCTCTGTGTCAACAGAGCATTACAATGGGAGCCATTAGGCACTGATGGGAGGGACGGGGGTCTATTAGCAGGGACTTTTGTTCCTTAAGAAATGTGGGGCAGGGTGATGATCAGAAATGAGAAGGGTGCATAATGCTGCATGCTTTAGGACGTGACGACTATGGCTTTAAAACCCAAGGGGGAATTGGTAGGCTCACACTAATCTGCATGATGCTATTGTGACTTTGCATGCAGGATGGGGAGAATAAAACTAAAGACATACTCTTCTTGCTTAACATTTCTACAACAATGTATATAGTGTAAAGTTAGATTATGATAGGCTTATTATATAATGTGGTTTGGTTCCAAGACATTGCTATAGTGTTATTTAAGCACATAAAATGCAAAGCAAAACCTTCACAAATATCTTTATCAACTAAACCTGTAAAGACGTGTTCAGTTGCTTAAATTGTCCACATCCCGGTCTCAGCATTTATCCAAAGTGTGTGATCCTAAGCAAATCATTTAATTGCACTGTGTTTTATCTGCAGCTACGCAAGTGATTCACTTCATAGTTTAAGTTAATATATCAAGACATAATTGAAGAAAAAAAACTCAGGGACTATAGAGTTCCTCCATATATAATAATAGTGCAATCTAGGCATTTTTCACCACAAAGTTATTTGCCAATTGGCTTACTTATGGCAACTTATTCTAAAGTCACTTCCATGGTGCCTGCAAGCATCAAAGGCTGATGATGTGCCTTGCAATGCCCTTTGCTGTGAATTCACTTCTGTTGTTGCAATCCATTTGGACGTTTGCATGTATATGTGTTAATACTTGGCCAGACTGGCATTTGGGGGCAGCCAGTCTAGCCCTTTCTTACTGTTGCATGCCTTTTTGTCTGGGCATCCTGTCCAGGACAGCAGTGTGGCTGTATGCTCCTGATGTGCACCCTATGTTGCAGGGAGAGGGTCCCTATGTTGCAGGGAGTCAAGTCATCATATGGGGGGGGGCAGGAACGATTGTGTGTCAGGTCAGCATTCATTTTCAAAGGTGCATTGGAGGGAAAGTAGCAGGACTTTTTCATGGCTCGGCCCCTCACTCTTGCAATGCTGGATACTCACCTGTGTACCACCTTGGTTGCACTGTAGTGATGTGGCCTGCCAGTGGTTCTGTAGGGCACAGTTGGACTGCAATGGTGTGGCCTGTGGTATTGTATGGCCAGAGCTACACAGTAATGGAGCGGGCCGTGATGCTGCATAATTGCACTCTAATGTATAGAGCATGTGGTAGTGTAGTCTGCACTACACTACCATCATGGTGGCACTTGACGGCATTGCAATTGCGAGTCTGCAATACCCTATGTCAGTAATATCGTGTTCTCTGTGGGACTCCGAGGACAGCACTCCAATGCAATGGAGAGCGCGGTGGTTGTGGTTCTATACAGCAAGGACTAGTATGTGTTGCCAGGGCCTGTAATATTGCACTTCCAGAGCTAGAGGCGACGGTGGGGCTTGCGGACCAGAGGCTGTGGTACTGTAGTGGCAGAGATTGGGTGCTATGGGGGGCTGTATGGTCCGCACGGCCCGGGTATTGTACTGCCAGAGCAGCACTGTAAAGAGGTGTACTCTGTCCCAGCCAGGACCCGGTATCACTGCGCAGGGCCTGCTGATCAGTCAGCTCAACCTTGTCCCGCTTCCTGAGGAAAACAAACACAATCAGGCCCAGACCAGATCTGACTGTACGCACACGGCATTAAGCCGCCACTCCGTCACTCCGCAGACATCCATTCACATGGCAACGGTGGCCCCACTTTAATGAGTGTTCTTTTCCAACTAAGTGTGCGGCGGGCATGACTTGCCACCACATCTGGCAGTGCAGTGGCCATTCTATGACAAGACAGGAGGCGAGCATTATGCTTCATCTTCTTTTATTACTACTCCTCAGCAGTTCAACAACATATATATAAAACCATGGAAAATACCCAACAAACTTTTCCATTTTTTTTTTTTTTTTTTTTTTTTTAACTACAACCCCCATGAGTCTCTGTAGTCCGTGCTCATTCCACCAGTCCTGATCTCCTTCCTGTACTTAGGCTCCTCCTCTTCTTTTACTGCTCTTCAAGCAGATAAGTACCTTTTCTCCACTCTCTGTACGACTGGGGTAAAATGTCTGTGTGAGAGTGGGTGATTATACAAATAAGTTGAGACAGTGTGTAGGAGATAGTAGTTTATGAAAAAAAAAAAAAAAAAAAAAAATGTTTTGGTATAAAATAGTAGTTTGTTGATAGCACGCTTAGGCGAGTTTGCTTCGAAGGGAGCTCGCGTACGCGGGCAGCCGATTCAGGGATTCACCTTAGACAAGCCGGTTCGCGAGGCGGACGGTCCCGTGTCGCATACCCGGCACCGCAGGGGCTCAGTCAGGCCTCGCGAACTACGCGGCTGAGGCCGCGGGACACTCGCGAGCCGGCCCCCGCCCTCGGGTAGGGGAAGCCGGCGCTCGCGAATCATACGAAGCCGCCAGACGGCTCTCACAGAGGTAGCCCCCACCCGCGGGTGGGCGGAGCTACCGCGTGAGGAGCGCGAAGAGCGACGCTCTCAGAGCAGCCCCCACCCGCGGGTGGGAGGAGCCTATCAAAGACGTGCCGCGCAGTACATTCTGCGTCGGCTTCGAACTTCGGCTCATTTTTAAAAACGCCGCTAGTTCGGACAAGTTTCCCCTGATACAAGGGAAGCGCCAGGCCGTAGCGATCGGATCGCTCGGGAGCTCCGTGCCTAAGAAAGACATCACACGGCAGCTTACGGGTATATAAAAAAAAAAAAAAAAAAAAAACGCTACTGCTCCTAGCAGAAAACCGGCGCTACTGAGGAGAGAGAATACCTCTCAAGAGCCACTGAGCTGTGGACAAGCAAGGTGCAGCCACTGGAATAAAATAGAATAAAAACATAAGAGAATACAAGTAGGGGACCCTACTATCTCTAGACCATCAGGAGGGAGCAGTGGGCGTGCTAAGACACCTGATCCAGGTAATTTGGCACACAGCACTGTTTAAAAAATAAAAAAAAAAAAAAAAAAAAAAATGTCAGAATTTGAGTGGAGCGAGGAGGAACAATCACATGACCTCGCTGCCAGCTTCAAGAAAGTGCTAGGGAGCTCCCTCATTGATGCAGTGGCGGAGGGCGTTAGGCCCCTTCAAGAAAGGCTAGAGACGCTGGAAGCTATGCTTTCGCAGCCTGAGGACAGCACCACAGACCGCAAGCGCACGCCCACAGATCCCGTGATACAGGGACACAAGGGGAGTAAGTTAGCCCTTAAGAGGAAAGCCTCTGTCGACCCCCGGGGCTCTTGGGACGGGGCAGAAGATGAGGCCCCAGAGGTGCCTGATGCGTTCGCAAAGCTGAAGGAAGCTTATCTACGACGACAGGCAGTGCCAGACCTCATGACCCCCTCTCCAGGGGAGGACAATACTGGAGATGACCCAGGCTCGGAGGAGGAGCAAGGGGAGGATCAGACCTCACAAGGAGACGAGGAGAGCGAGGTAGACTGGGTCCAGCCCAGTGGGGGCAAGAGAGCTCGGAAAGAGAAACACTTGACTGGGGGCCAAGATGATATGTTCGACCCGGACAGCATCAGGAATCCAAGGTCCACCGAGTGGCAGCCATCCCCCCGAGTAGCTCAGTACATGGCGGCTAGGCTGCGCAAGCCATTAGACAAGGAAGTGAGACAACGGCTGCGCGCAGAGTGTCCGCGACCGGATCTCCCGGGCAAAGTAGCAGAGGCCCCCGAGCTCGACCCGAAAATGCTGACCTTCGTGTCAAAGACAAATAAGGACCCCCGCAAAGGTATCGATAGGTCCTGGAAAAGTTGTCAGGAGAAGATCCTAGACCTGTCAGGACCACTGGCAAAGATAATGGACCTCGCAGAGAGGTCCAAGGACACTGGTGAAGCAGTGGACCCGGAGGCTCTCGCCGGATGGGCGCAGAGAGCGGTCTGTCTGCTCGGGAATGCGAATTGCGCCATAGCCTCAGAGAGGAGAAAGGGGCTTCTACTCAAGATTGATTCGAAGCTCAGCGATCTATCATCGTATGAAGCGGGAGAAGGGGCGCAAGGCCTTCTATTCGGAGAGACTTTTGGGAAGGAGATGGGCCGATTCGTCGGAACATACGCATCCCTGGAGAAAGCCCAAGCATCGATCCGCAAAATCTTTCCGAGTAGAGTTTTTGGAGGGACCGGCCGCGGTCGGGGTCGCGCAGCCGGTCGCAGTCACGGAGGAAGAAGACCCCATAATCCCAGAGCACAATACTGGGAGAACAAGGGCCAGGATACATTCTTCCCGTCCAGAGGAAGATTCCCGAGAGGTCGCAGATCCAGGGGATCAGGCCGAGGCCAAGGATTTACGCCAGGTGAGAGCGATTCAGTATCCTCCAGTTGGTGGGAGGACGCGCATGTTTTTAGAAAATTGGCGCATGATTTCAAGCGATTCCTGGATATTGCAGACCGTCAGAGGACTGCAGCTAGATTTTATAGAAACCCCAATTCAGCAGCACAGGCCACGGGGCCAGAGACTAGCGCAAGCGGAGCAAGCATGGCTAGACAGCGAGATCGCGCAGCTAGAGCACAAACAGGCGATAGAGAGATGCGCGAGGGAGCCCAAATTCGTAAGCAATATGTTCCTAGTGCACAGGAAAGAGAAGGTGCGTCCAGTTATAAATCTCAAGGAGCTGAACGGATGGATCGTATACCGCCACTTCAAGATGGAGGGCATACATCAGCTCAGAGACTCCCTAAGGGAAGGAGACTGGCTGACGCGTTTAGATCTGAAGGATGCCTATCTCACGGTTCCGGTACTCGAGGAGTACAGACCTTACCTAGCTTTCCGCTGGCACAGACAGTTCTGGCAATTCAAGACGATGCCGTTCGGGTTGGCGTCGGCTCCTTGGGCATTTACAAAGCTAATGAAACCCGTAGCAGCAGCAATCAGAGAGAAAGGCGTCAGGTTGATCATCTATCTAGACGACCTTTTGCTGCTAGCGGAAAATCGAGAGGTGCTGCTATACCAAACGAGATGGGTACAAGACCTTCTGATATCGCTAGGGTTCCTAGTGAACATAGAGAAATCGGATATCATTCCAGAACAGAGATTAGACTTCCTAGGGTTTGTGCTAGACACAAAGAAAGCGACCCTGGAACTACCAGCGCGGAAGATGAGAGATATAAAGAGAGAGATCAGAGTATGCCTAGAGAGAAGGCTTATATCCCTCAGGACATTAGCGAGGATAGTCGGACTATTAGCAGCATCCATTCAGGCCATATTCCCTGGGCCTCTACACTACCGAGCACTGCAGAGGCTGAAGATAAAACATCTTCAACAGGGTCTGAAATATCACCAACAAGTACCTCTAGATCAAGACTCCATTACAGAGCTGGAGTGGTGGTTAAAGAATATGGACGCCTGGAATGGACGTGCCATATTCGGAGACAAGCCAGATCTGATCATAGAGTCAGACGCCAGCCGGCAGGGCTGGGGAGCCAGATGCGGGAGTTTACAGACCGGAGGCAAGTGGAGCGAAGAGGAGCTCCTGCTTCACATAAACTGTCTGGAACTCCTAGCGGGATCGTTCGCGATCAAGGCCTTCACGAGAGAGAGAGTGAAGTCTTGTGTGCTGCTGAAGATGGACAACATCTCGGCAGTGAGGTACATAAACCACTTAGGTGGCACGAGGTCCAAGATGCTGGCGGAGTTAGCGAAGGACTTATGGCACTTTTGCCTTCAGTCAGAAACGTCAGTGACTGCAGAGTACCTGCCGGGTTCACTGAATGTAGTAGCGGATTGGAACTCCCGTTACCTGACAGATTCCAGCGATTGGAGACTGGATCCAGTAGTGTTTCAGAGACTAGACAGGAAGTGGGGTCCATTGCATACGGACCTTTTCGCCTCCCGGCTCAACGCTCAGACGAGCTTATATTACAGCTGGAGGCTGGATCCGGGAGCTCTAGGGACGGATGCGTTTCTGCAAGAGTGGACAGGAGGTCCGCATTACGCTTTTCCCCCCTTCGCGATGCTGAGCAGAGTTCTAGCGAAGTGTCGGAGGGAGAAGGCAGAATTAGTATTAGTAGCACCCTTGTGGAAGTCTCAAGTGTGGTTCCCAACGTTAATGGAGCTAGCAGCAGACGTTCCCAGAGTCCTTCCCGAAGGAGAGCGACTGCTCACGGACCCAGCTGGGTCGTGTCATCCTCTGAGAGTGAGAGGGACACTCCCATTAGTCGCGTGCAGGATATCAGGAGACGCTGGGCTCTGCCAGGAATTTCGGAGCAGGCTGCGCAGCTTATCGCTGAATCCTGGGCTCCTTCCACTAGGAGGAGCTACGACGCAGCTTGGGCAAAATGGACGAGTTGGTGCAAGAACAGAAGTGTTCATCCCGTTTCAGCACCTGTAGTGGAGATCCTAAATTTCCTAGCGCATCTATTGCAGAATGGGAAAGCTTTCCGTACGATAGGAGTGTACAGGTCGGCTATATCAGCGGGACATATGTCAATTGAGGGAGTACCGGCAGGGGAACATCCAGCGGTAGTGAGACTCATCAGAGGAGCGAGATTTAGAGCGCCTCCAGGGCCTAAGTATAGTACTACATGGGACGTGGCGACAGTGCTACGATTACTATCAGACTGGCCAGCAGATAGATACCTTTCTCTCAAACAACTATCGGGTAAATTAGCTATGCTATTGTGTCTGATCTCATGTAAACGAGTGTCAGACGTCAAGGCGCTAGAGATTAATAGACGAATCTTCGGACCGGAGGGGGTTACGTTCTCCATAGTGAGGAGGACTAAGACAGGCACCTTCGCAGTCCGTTACCCTTATTTTCCGGACAACTCGAAATGGTGCGTAGCTCGATGCATTAAAGAATACGAGAGCAGGACAGCAGAGAACAGAGCAGCTAGCACTACTCAGTTGTTAATAGCGCGTAGGAAGCCTTATCACGCTGTGGCATCCGCCACCATAGCCAGATGGGTCAAAGAGATTATGTGCGCAGCAGGAGTGAATGTGGACACATATGGAGCTCATTCAGTGAGAGGGGCGATGGCTTCATCAGCCGCGAGAGCAGGAGTGCCTTTGAGTGAAATAATGAGAGCAGCAGATTGGGCGAGCGATCGTACATTTAAGGAATTTTACTTTAAGCCAGCAGAGGGTTTGGCTAGTACAGTCTTGGGGAAGCTTTAAACAAGCATAATGCTCGCCTCCTGTCTTGTCATAGAATGTAGATTACCCCTGCTATCTGCGCAGGGAGTATTAATTCTATTAAAGACTAGGAGGCGAGCATTAAATTCCCGCCCGATTGGATGCACTGTATAAAATGTTGAGAAATTTATATGTGAGAGTACAGTACATGCGCACCACCCTAAGATTTATGATTGTGTCTTCATAGGGGAAGAGCAGAAGAATAACTGAAGAAGAGAAGACCATCAGGAGGCCGGGAGCGCACCGGCAGTTGAGTTAGAGTTCTGAAGATTCTTCGCACCGTTGACGAGGATCAGTTAATGGACAGGAGTGAATATCAGAGCGAGTAAAAGCAGAGGAGGAGCCTAAGTACAGGAAGGAGATCAGGACTGGTGGAATGAGCACGGACTACAGAGACTCATGGGGGTTGTAGTTAAAAAAAAAAAAAAAAAAAAAAAAATGGAAAAGTTTGTTGGGTATTTTCCATGGTTTTATATATATGTTGTTGAACTGCTGAGGAGTAGTAATAAAAGAAGATGAAGCATAATGCTCGCCTCCTAGTCTTTAATAGAATTAATACTCCCTGCGCAGATAGCAGGGGTAATCTACATTGTGGGTGTATTGGGCCACACGCCAGTTTCAGAATTTCATAAAACGGCATCGGGCACACATGGTATCTTTAAAAATGGACAGAGAAGGAGGTCGCATTAAACAGATTTATTAAAACATTTCCGAAATCTACATCATCTGGACACAAATAGCCACACACGGCCAAAAAGGACGCCTCTCTGCGCCGGGAAAGGTGTGAAATGAGGTTCACTTGGAACCTGAAAGCGACAGGCGCCAAACGCCCTTGAAAATGGGGACCAGATTAAGGTCCAACTGACGGAAAATAAAACGTATTGCAATAATGGAACTTCACACATCTGGGACTGGCCCTCAGCCAAGAAGAGGATATTGCGACATTGACAGCTCCACACAATGAGACCCAAAGCACAGCAGGCACACTGACAGAAAGAGAACATCGCTTGAAGTATGCGGGGACACACGAGGCGTCGGAATTTAGAAGAACACTTTCTGAGACAAACTCCTTGAAGTCGAAAGTGAATAGGCGAATGCAGAAGCTCCCCGAAATTGAAATACAACGTCTTCCAGAAATGATGCATGCTGGTATTAGTATATTACACACACCGGAACACGGCCATTATTGTGGTGCTGCAATAACTGTGGAAACCGTGGAAACCACAGGTACCAGAATGCAAAGTGAAGCGAGGAAAGCGGTCTGACCTGTCAGAATATTTCATCACCGAGACGTGACATATTAGGAGCCCGGAAACACTACTTGGTACCAGAATGCAAAGTGAAGCGAGGAAAGGGGTCTGACCTGTCAGAATATTTCATCTCCGAGACGGAACATATTAGGAGTCCGGAAACACTACTTGGCATCCTGCTTTACCTACACTGCCTCACAGCACCAGTAACTCTTTGCGCGATGCAAGATGTTTGAAAGCTGTGCAAAAGGACGTGCAACTTACCGCTGCGCCGGCCGCGCCTCTCGGAAGAAGGAATGCATGGGTGTCCTTCGGGCTGGAGACTAACCCGTCCGTAACCTGCGTACTAGCGCGAGCTCCTCCTCGCCTTGTCCATGACAAGTCGCTCCTTTGCTCCGGGTCCCCCAAGCACCATTCACATCCTTCCCACTGAAATCTCCACAAATATAACTGTACACCACTTTGTTCCGCGGTGGTGTAAGATCGCCAACGGCCAACTCAAGGCATATGGCGCCTCTACGACTCTTGTGCAAGGGGAAGACAACGCGGCGCTTTCCTGAAGTGCCGTTTTTTGGTTGGGGGGGGGGGGGGAGACGAGAGGGGGGCTGGAGCGAATTTTCAGGATGCGGCAAAGAAAACAAGAAACTTTCAGCCCAACTCTCCGCCGAGGCAACAGGCAGCCTGGAAGTTAGTGTGATGTCAGCAGGAGCGCAGCAACAGGAAACAGTGATGACAGGAGACAGCGCGAGGCCGGGGAGGAGAGAGGCAGGACTCAGGCCCGCCAGCAGCCACTCAGGCACGAGGGGGGTGTGCTTTGCTTCGCTGCTCGACAGCATGCTGGGAAATGCAGGCGTCCAGAACAGCATTGTACAGTAGAGAGAGACCTGTGCTCAGTGGCGTCACCAGAAATCAGTATGAGGGGTAGGCAAACCAGGGGGCACAAATACAACTAGGTGGTGACGCCTCAAATAAGGGGCAACAGGCCAAACTGCTTTCATTATACCTATATTTTACCAAATTAGTCACAAAAAAGTGACATTATGTTTAGCAGGTTAAGGAGAATACACGTTTTGCATCAAGTTAATATTCACCCTAAAACGTTAACTCATGTTCGACAGCTGGAAAAATGCCCTTGCACTCAGTGATAGAAGTGTACCAAAAAAGTAGTGGAACTCTGAATCCACTGGGGTACAGAGTAGGAAGGAAGGAGGCACCGTGCAACCCATTTTCCAAGGGTTGCAGTCATGCTGGTTGATAGCCAATTGAGTTGAAACGGATTTCAGTTTAGCTGGAACTGATGTAAGGTGATAAAATGGAGACGTGCGATTTAACTACACAAAGAACAGTTCCAGAATGGAGAAAATGGTTGCAAAAAGTAGTGGAGCTGTTACCAGTATAAAATAAAACTAGTGGAACACCGCTCCCAACCGTTCCCGCTCACTTCGACCACTGCCTGCACTCAGCAAGAGACTGCATTCTTTTAACTGAAGCAGACATTGCTCCCAGCACAGCTTCAAATGTGTAATTAGAGGTGGTATTTAGCAGAACAGACATCACTCCCTGCTCTGCTTTAAATAATACCCAGTCAAAAAGAGTCCATTTAACCGAAGCAATATCACTCATACTTTAGTTTCCATGATAGCCAAGCCAAGGACAGTCTGTTTAACAGATGGAATATCACATACAGTCACCTAGTACAGGTGTTAGGGGGCAACTGGTCCCTTGGTTCTTTAGAAATGGTTGCAGGAATCTCACTTTGCACCCATAGAAATGTTTTCAGTTTCTGGCTTTACATCCCAGTGGCATCTGGTGAATTCTTTAACTGTAGGGGTGTAAATATTTATCCCAAATATGCCAGAACGGCCGAGTGTAGAGAGGGAGTGCAAACCAATCAAGAGGAGCTATGGTGGGTCCCTCACCCCCCAAGCACATTGTTCAAATAATGGCTTAAAAAGTGGATTTTACTGCACACTTTTTTGAAAAATTGGGTAAAAGGCCAAACAGTTTGCAATTAGTTTTGTAGGGTAAATCATGACACATCACAGGAGCATTTCCCCAACACATTTTCATGATGCCTCTGCCCACAATATATGCCAGTATAAAAACGTTTTCACGCTGGCTTTTCCCATACATTTCCATGCAGGCTGCACCAATGTATGCCAGTATGCCATATAGGAACATATTCCTATTTGCTTTGTGCCTCATGCCAGTAAAGATACTATAAGAATATATGCCCATGCTTGTTCTGCTAATCTATATATAACATACTCCATTTGTCTTCATCATTAAAAAAAGCCATGCCACAGTATGAAAACATTTCCAAACTGGCTAAAGCAAAATGCCAGTCTAGTCACGTAATAATACTTATGTTTGTTTTATCAAAGATGCCAATACAAAATGTCATGCCACAGTTAAAAGTCACTAGAATAGCTGCATTCAAATGTCAGTCAAGCTACATAATACCACTTATCATTCAAGCTACATAATGTTAAGGATACCAATCTTGCGTCACACACCGGACCAGGACACTTGGTCTTAGCCTGGGATTTGGCGCTCAATAGGAATGCTCGCTCTTTATTTTCTACGAATTCAAATTGAGCCAATACCCGATCCGTCTCACACCCCCAGTTACAAATACCCCGGGTCACAATGGATCATGAACCAGATTGGTGGGTGGTAACACAATATTTATTTATTTTAATTTTAAAAAATCACACAATTTTTATATTGGGCAGCAATCACCAATGAGGTGATCATTACAAAGAAAACCAATGAAATACACTTGGTTGACCTTCTACCAGAACATATCCAAAGCACAATTGAATAGGAGCACTTTTTCAATTGGGATAGCTAGCACCCGAGTTAAGGTTTCCCCTGCAATGTTCCCTCAACCCACAATTAATCAAATTCTGAGCTGATAGAAAGAAGCAGCAGGGAAAAATGCCCTTGCACTCAGTGATAGAAGTGTACAAAAAAAAGTAGTGGAACTCTGAATCCACTGGGGTACAGAGTAGGAAGGAAGGGGGCACCGTGCAACACATTATCCAAGGGTTGCAGTCATGCTGGTTGATAGCCAATTGATAGCGGATTTCAGTTTAGCTGGAACTGATGTAAGGTGATAAAATGTAGACGTGTGCTTTAACTACACAAAGAACAGTTCCAGAATGGAGAAAATGGTTGCGAAAAGTAGTGGAGCTGTTACCAGTATAAAATAAAACTAGTGGAACACCGCTCCCAACCGTTCCCGCTCACTTCGACCACTGCCTGCACTCAGCAAGAGACTGCATTCTTTTAACTCAAGCAGACATCGCTCCCAGCACAGCTTCAAATGTGTAATTAGAGGTGTTATTTAGCAGAACAGACATCACTCCCTGCTCTGCTTTAAATAATACCCAGTCAAAAAGAGTCCATTTAACCGAAGCAATATCACTCATACTTTAGTTTCCATGATAGCCAAACCAAGGACAGTCTGTTTAACAGATGGAATATCACATACAGTCACCTAGTACAGGGGTTAGGGGGCAACTGGTCTTTTGGTTCTTTAGAAATGGTTGCAGGAATCTCACTTTGCACCCATAGAAATGTTTTCAGTTTCTGGCTGTACATCCCAGTGGCGTCTGGTGAATTCTTTAACTGGAGGGGTGTAAATATTTATCCCAAATATGCCAGAACGGCCGAGTGTAGAGAGGGAGTGCAAACCAATCAAGAGGAGCTATGGTGGGTCCCTCACCCCCAAGCACATTGTTCAAATAATGGCTTAAAAAGTGGATTTTACTGCACACTTTTTTGAAAAATTGGGTAAAAGGCCAAACAGTTTGCAATTGGTTTTTGTAGGGTAACTCATGACACAATCCAATATATGCAAGTCACCAAAAGTGCACAGGAGCATTTCCCCAACACATTTTCATGATGCCTCTGCCCACAATATATGCCAGTATAAAAACGTTTTCACGCTGGCTTTTCCCATACATTTCCATGCAGGCTGCTCCAATGTATGCCAGTATGCCATATAGGAACATATTCCTATTTGCTTTGTGCCTGATGCCAGTAAAGATACTATACGAATATATGCCCATGCTTGTTCTGCTAATCCATATATAACATACTCCATTTGTCTTCATCATTAAAAAAGCCATGCCACAGTATGAAAACATTTCCAAACTGGCTAAAGCAAAATACCAGTCTAGTCACGTAATAATACTTATGTTTGCTTTATCAAAGATGCCAATACAAAATGTCATGCCACAGTTAAAAGTCACTAGAATAGCTGCATTCAAATGTCAGTCAAGCTACATAATACCACTTATCATTCAAGCTACATAATGTTAAGGATACCAATCTTGCGTCACACACCGGACCAGGACACTTGGTCTTAGCCTGGGATTTGGCGCTCAATAGGAATGCTCGCTCTTTATTTTCTACGAATTCAAATTGAGCCAATACCCGATCCGTCTCACACCCCCAGTTACAAATACCCCGGGTCACAATGGATCATGAACCAGATTGGTGGGTGGTAACACAATATTTATTTATTTTAATTTAAAAAATCACACAATTTTTATATTGGGCAGCAATCACCAATGAGGTGATCATTACAAAGAAAGCCACTGAAATACACTTGGTTGACCTTCTACCAGAACATATCCAAAGCACAATTGAATAGGAGCACTTTTTCAATTAGGATAGATAGCACCCAAGTTAAGGTTTCCCCTGCAATGTTCCCTCAACCCACAATTAATCAAATTCTGAGTTGATAGAAAGAAGCAGCAGGTATCCAGGGATATGTGGCAGAAAACAGAATCAAAATCCGACCTTACCTCACAAAATAAGAGGCAAAGGGCCTAAAATGACACTCGGATTTTGACAAAAAATTAATTATATGTGTGTTTAAATAATTATATACATATGTTTTACCACAGTATCAGGGATGTTATATCACTAGCAACTATAAAGTAAGGTATCACAAAGGCATACAGTTCACAAAGCAGGTTGAAATTGAGAATGCAGTGCTGTCAACTCACACATGGAAAAGTTGCATTTTTACACATTTGCAGTTTTAAATGTCAAAACGTTTTTTTCAAAAAACGTGTGAAAAACACAAAATCGGAATGCCGTTTTTGGGCTGGGGGATAGATGCACATCACAGGGACAATACAGAAGAAAAAGAATGACTATATCTGAAGAGTTGAGTGAGATTTTCAACGTGGAATGAGGTTCGATTTTAGGAAAATAAAGCAGTGAAAAAGAGAAAACCAGTTCGTAAAGAAAGGAAAAGTTTTACTTATACAAGATTTAATGGCTAGAAAAGAGGAACGCCACCCGTGAATATAAAAGTTATGCTGCAGTTGTAACCCTTCACGCAGTGTACCCTTTTCTTTGTGGAAAAATTAATTAATTTAATAAAAATATTACTAAGGAGTTACAAGATGGGGTGAATGAAAGAATGACATTAACACTAGAAATCAAGGACAAGATTCACAGAGAATTAGAACAGTTTAGACAAGTTATCAGGGTATAGATAGGATTACTTAGAAAATAGGGCAAAGACAAAGGGGTCAAGATGGGGTATGCTCTGTGTTGCTATGGGATGGGGAAATACTCACAATCAGTGCTTACGTTTGGGATTTTTGGGACAGACAACTGGGTTCTGGTCACTGCACGGCAAAAGACAGCTGGGCAAAAGTCTGGTCACGGCACAGCGACGCCTCAGCTGGATGGAGCGGGTAAGCAGGGCAAGCAGATGGCACTGGAGAATCCCAAAGCGGGCTCAGCCACCTTTCACTTTCACCCTGAAGTTATTGGGATTTTGTTATGGGGTTTTAGTGGTGAAGGGTGGTTCTGCCTGGATAAAATATACCTTTTCTGGCAGTGGGGTCTGGAATCTTGCAAAGTGAAGGTGTAATATCTGGATACGCAGGCACTGGAAAATTCAGAAGAGAGAGCATCTAGAGTTCTGTCAGCCTCCCTTATTTATAAGGCATGGTGACATCCTAGGATTAAATGGTGGGGCAGGCCTAGCTGGGCACGCCTCTAAACAACGGGATTGGTCAGGGGTGATGGTTACCGGCTTGCTGTCAGCTAGTTGGACTTTTAGAGACATGACATCAGCTTTATGATGTGGGTTTACTATGTCCAGAACCTCCCACAGTTAATTTTGCCACAACAAAGTTTTGACATAATTGGCACATTTTTACAGTTGGGGCATTTTAACAAATTACATAAGCAGATTACATATTTTACGCAAAGCATGACAGTCCAACTCTCCAGTTTGTAAGACTTTGTTTCACCCGTCTAATAATTTTTTTTGCGATTTGTAGTGAGAAATATTCCACCTAAAATTCTACAATTTTAGACTTGTGTATAAATTATCATAAGGCATCTTTCTGTTAATTTCTAACATTACACCATATGTACTTTCCCCATGATTTACATTCTTCTGGCGTTTGTGTCCCATACTGCAACATCTTGTTTAGAAGCCACAAAAATCACATTTAAACTGTCCAACGTTTACACTTTTGTGCTGTCCGGTTACAAAATTAACAGTCTTAAAAGTTTATTCAACAAATAGTCTTTTGAAACAAATGGGCAGCTTTTGTCCTTCACTGGGACCATTTTTTTTCTTCAGCTTCCACCAACTGTCAGTTCAGCCCAGTGTGGCCGTGGGGGTTTCCTAGTTTGATTGAATGTTTATTGCCACTTCCCCACTTCACAGGTTGGTGTCCCAGAATGTATTATCTCTGCCTGGAGCACAGACAAAAAGTCTGACGAGTGTGTGATCTTTCTTTGTCTTGGTCATTCCCAGTTTTTACAGGTGGCAATTTTCACAGAGGTGTCCCAGAATCTGCTGTGGCTTCTCTTAGGGATAGGGAACTCATGTTGTCAGCAACTGTTACGCTCACCTGGCTCCCACAGGGGCGTCGGTCAGACCCGCACAGCTGCGGTCTCCACCCACGTGATGCGTAGTGCAGCGATGACTGACTGGATCTGCCCTCCTAATTTTGTCTGCTTAAGCCGTAGAAATATTCTCCTGCAAGTGGAGAGATGGATTTAGCCACTTGTGGATTCAAGTGATGGCACCCCCACAGTCCTCCCCAACTAATCACCTCCGAAATGCCCTCACAGTAATCTCACCTTATATTCTTGAAAGATGAGCTCTCCATCCTGTGTGGATTTGCAGGGGCGCGTCGATTCCAGTTACTTCACTGGTTTGAAGGCTCGGGAGAGTTCCGGAGAGTATTGACTCTGAGCTTCCTGGTGAAGACCAGTAAGTATTAAGTTCATAGAGTTCAATATGTCCGATGTTCACTCTTGTTCCCCCCTTCCTTTCTTGTCTTGCAGCTGGCTCGTGAAAAGATGCTCTTGTGGCAGCTGGTGGCGCTCAGGTAAGAGTCTGTATTAACCGGCGCTGTCCAGTAAATGTTGCACGTGGAAAATGTGTTGTTTTGTCTCTCTTTACAGATGCGGCACGTGAAAATATGAAGAGTCACAAAAGGATGCCTCCGGTGGTAAATCAGGTACATCTATGGTGGTAAGAATTATATTTGTTGGTTCCCTCGGCTCACCTAGTGGTTTTCTTTTGTCTCCTAGGTGCCGAAGTTCGGCGAAGAAATGATGGAGGCAGCGCCGACTCGAAGGATGCTGTGAAGACTGGTGAGTATGGCGCGGCTCTGCAGCTGGAGGTGCGGCACGTGCAGAAATGGTGTTCTTTACAGGTCCGGAGACGAGATGGATCCAGAATCAGGTGTGGAATAGAATAAGTTGGTTTTCTAACCTTGTCCCTTTCTTTCCTCTTTGTTTTAGGAGCTCCGGATTCGATGCGGGTGTGGCAGAAGACTGGATGCAGGCTGCAGGCACGGTGACCGTTACGCTGCTGGATGAAGAATAATGCGAAGCGTGTGTTGCTGGTCGGGCGTGGTTTAAATAGCCTCAAAAGTAGTCCCAGGTAAGAAGTCCCTAGAACCACACCCGAGTAAAAAATAGTCCCTGTAGAAAAATAGTCCCTTTTAGGCCTCATGTTGGATTGGAGTCATTTGCTGCATGGTCTGCTTGAGGTACGTAATGACTATGAGCCTGGCGCCTTAGGGGCCAGGACTGATTTCTAGTATGAGCCTGGCGCCTAAGGCGCCAGTACTGAACCCATTTAGCCCCTAGCCAGGGCTGCTGAGGTTTTACTAAACGTCTAGATGCCTGCTCCCGGGGCTGACTGGCTTGGTCCAGATGCCTGGTGGTAGGCATCATGACAACACTCCCCCCCCAAGGCCCCTCCTAAAGTTGCTCTTCCCCTGGGCCCTGGTTTGTCTGGGAAGTTCCGATGGAATCTTTTCACCAACCGAGGCGCATGGACGTGGTCACTAGGTTCCTATGACCTTTCTTGTGGTCCGTAGCCCTTCCAATCGATTAAATAAAAAAGTTTTGATTTAACCATCTTGGAGTCCAGGATATTTTTTACCTCGAATTCAGGTTCTCCATCTATCAAGATGGGGTCGGGTGGTTTGGTTAATCTTGTTCCTGGTTGAACTGGTTTTAAAAGTGAAACATGAAAGACAGGATGAATGCGCATATTAGAGGGTAATTCCAATTTCATGGCTACTGGGTTGATAATGGCCTTAATAGTGTAAGGTCCCAAATATCTAGGGTTAAAAGTCCGAGTTCCCTTCAGAGGTATGTGTTTTGTAGCCAGCCAAACTTGATCCCCAATCTGGTATTGTGGAGTTTCACTTCTATGTTGATCAGCATTTTTCTTATTTTCTCTTTTGCTTGTTTCAAATGTTCTGTTGCCTCTTTAAAGGTTTATGTAATTGTAGAATGCAAATGACTAACTGCAGGCATTTCTAAATGCTGAGGCGAATCTAGTTCTGAGGTTTGAGGGTGATGTCTATATATGGTATAAAAGGGGCTTTGTCCGGTTCCTGAATGTACAGAGTTATTGTATGCATACTCGGAAATCCATAAAATATCTTTCCAATTACTTTCGGTCTGGTGTAGCATGCAACGTAGGTACTGTTCAAGGGTCTGGTTGGTCCTCTCCGTCTGACCATCGGTCTGGGGATGGTGA
The DNA here is from genome assembly GCF_040938575.1 of Ambystoma mexicanum. NCBI lineage: Eukaryota > Metazoa > Chordata > Amphibia > Caudata > Ambystomatidae > Ambystoma > Ambystoma mexicanum. The sequence continues at coordinate 538,073,567 of NC_090924.1, read as the reverse complement.
CTGGTTGATAACCTCACGTCGATTTGCGCCAGTTGACAACATTTCTTCCAAAAATGTGAAATTAATTGACTACCTCGGTCAGAGACCAATACGGAAGGAAATCTGTGTATTCGAACAATGTTTTCAAGGAACTCCTTGGCCAGAATTGAAGCACAAGGTAATCCCTTTAGAGGAATAAAGTGGGCCATCTTGGAAAAAAGATCCACAATAACTAGAATGGTGTTAAATCCATTACAGGAAGGTAGATCTGTAATAAAGTCTAACGATAAGGTGTGCCATGGTGTAGGTGGAATATCCAAAGGTTGCAAGAGGCCAACTGGTTTTTTTCTTCTGACGTTTGTTTTGGGCGCAAATGCCAAAAGACATTACAAATGACTTTACGTCTTTTCACCAGGTGGACCACCAGAATTGTCTCTTAGCTTCAGTTTTTGCGATACCTGGGTGTCCTTCCATCAGGGTGTCATGATAATTGGAGATGACTAGTTCTTGTAGTTCCTTGTGTGGTAGAAATTGTCGCCCTTGATAATAAGGTAGGTCATTGATGACTCAGTAGTCCGAGCCTTTCTTCACCCAGTCTTGCAGGGCTGTTGGATCGAAGAGTTGTTGGATCTTTACTTGAATATCCTCTAGTGTTTGTAGAGTGGTTATGCCAAGAATTCTTTGTTCTGAAATTATAGGCACTGGTTACGGGTTTACATATGCTTCTCCCATCCCTATTCGGGATAAGCCATCTGCCTTGCCATTTATACAACCTGGTCAATAAGTGATCACGAAATCGAACTCGGCAAAGAACAATGCCTATCGAAGTTGACGCGACGATTGGGCCTTGGCTGTTTTTAAATACTGCAAGTTCCGGTGATCGGTGATTACCGTAATGGTATTCCTGGCACCGAGAAGATAATGCCGCCAAGCCCTGAAGGCGGATTTGATGGCTAATAATTCTTTATCGGTAACCGCATAGTTTAACTCGGGTGCCGAGAACTTTCTGGACCAAAATGCTACTGGGTGAAGTTGACCGGTTTCAGGATCCATCTGTGATAGGACAGCTCCCATGGCTAAACTGGATGCATGTCATGATCACTGCTTCCAAGGAGCCAGGACCAGCCCAACGTCCTTGGAAGCAGGCCCCTAATCCTAAGCTTAGGCACCAGCCGGTCCCTACTGGGACCTTTTGGACCTTGTCCTGGCGCCAGTGGCACCAGGCTCATCAAAGCCATCGGTCCCGGCACTGGAAGCGCCGGGCTCATAATATGTGTGAAGATGCTTGGGTGGACTTACCTGCAGCAGACCATGCTGCTTACTTACCAGCTACATAGGAATCCTCTGTAAGCCGGAACTATTTTCTTACCTGGGTGGGGCAAGCTCCATGCCCTGGATACAACACTGGAACTCTTCTGGAACAGGAACTCTTTTCTTACCTAGGCGGGGCCGTGGAGGAAGACGCCTCATCACTCCTAGGCTATTTAAACCACACCCGATTGATGAAGCGTGCTTCGCGTTATTCTGCATCTGCAGCAGAACACTCACCGAGTCTGTTCCAGCTTTTCTTCCGATCCTGTACCTGCAAGAACAATACTTACCATTTCAGTATCCAGTCTTCAGCAGCGCCTGTAAAAGACAAGAAACAACAGGTTAGCACGACGACTTCACATGCAACGCATTCCTTACCTGGTCCATCGGCAGCGACCATTTCTTCACGCTGCACCTCCGCCTGTGGAGACAAAAGCATAGTTATTTCTTACCGGCAATCCGCGAATTCCGGATGTTTTCAACACTGCAACCCAGCATCTGAAAGACAAAAGAAGAGACATTAGACAGGTATTTACTTACGCCCATCGCGCTCTCCACAATAGAGCGCCTGCAACTACTCCGGCGTTTTCCATCACCTCTTCAGCACGAACTCACAGCTGTGAAGGAAAGAGACAGTTAAAGCGCTTGCATATACTCACGCATTTCCAAGCGCTTCTTTCCAAGGCTCTGGCTCCAGCTTTGGCTCTCTTCATACCATCTTCTAACGCTGGAGCCCTGCAAAACAAATAGAACAAAGCATTATTCCGAGCCCTGTTCAATACTTACATGTCCACGCACCTAAAGACTATATGGACTAAAAGGTGTCTGGAAACTCACCGCTCGTGCTGTTAACGGCGGTTGCGATCCTCTGATGTTAAGAGGCCTACGTTTCACCCAGTGAAGGAACTGGCAACGGCACCCTGCACCAGACGCAGATGGAGAGCCCAGCATTCACCTATCTAAGGTGAGCACGTTACCCTGGGGGCTCAACGGAGAAGCTTAGACGAGAGAGAGAGAGAGAGAGAGAGAGAAGGACACTCAATTGCCCAGATCTGTAACCCCATATATTCTTTCATCTGCAGAAATCTCACCCTTCGAGTTTGACACAGTGCGAAGAGGCTCAGCCCCAGAAGCCAATCGAGTCCTGCACATCACTTTTCGAGTCACAGACTCCTTCCTGCCTAGACCAGCGCCTCCGTGGGAATCAGGTGAGCGTTACAATGCATCAGTTTCAACTATGTATGGAAGTTCGGGGCGTGAATGCTTTAAGACAGGTGCAGACGTGAATTTCGCTTTCAGCTCTTGGAAGGCCTTTTCAGCTTCTTTGGTCCACAAGAAGTGTTTGTTTTTTCGCAAAAGTGCTGTGATAGGGTGTACAACATGTGAGAAATCCGGTATGAATCTGCGGTAGAAATTAGCAAATCCGAGCATGCTTTGTACCCCTTTAACTGAACTGGGTGATGGCCACTTGAGGATTGCATCCACCTTTCGAGAGTCCATTCAGACTCCTTTTGGAGTCAGGATAAATCCAAGGAATTCAACTTCCATAGCATGAAAAACGCATTTTTCCAATTTTGCATATAACTTGTGCTGGCGTAGTTTCTCAAGGACTGCACGAACGTGCTTCACATGGTCTGATTCTCAAGAGGAGTACACTAGAATATCGTCTATGTATACAACAACAGAGACGTCAATAAGTTCACGAAGGACATCGTTCATAAAATACTGGAAGGCTGCTGGTGCATTGCACAACCCGAAGGGCATCACCTGGTATTCGAATAACCCGTACTTAGTGCGAAAAGCAGTCTTCCATTCGTCGCCTTTCTTTACACGTACCAGATGATATGCCCCTCGGAGATCTAATTTAGTATAGATGCAAGCGTCCTTTACTTGGTCTAGTAATTCGGGGATCAGAGGCAATGGGTTTCGGTTCTTAACCGTGATCTGATTTAATGCACGGTAGTCTATGCACGTTCTGAGGTCACCTTCATTTTTAGTCACGAAGAACAAAGCTGAAGATGCAGGGGACTTGGATGGACGAATGAAGCCATTAGCAAGGTATTGGTCCAAGTATTGTCGTAGGTGAAGGTTTTCAGGTTCCGTAAGGGCGTAGATCCTACTACATGCAGGTTGTGCACCGGGTTTGAGATCGATTTGACAATCATATGATCTGTGAGGTGGTAGGGTGTTTGCCTGTTCCTTTTGGAAAACATCCTGGAATTCTTGATATTCCTGAGGTAACTGCACGACTGGAGTAGCGACTGTGGCCAGGCCTTGGTTCAAGGGTTTTTTCGGGTAACAAGTATGTACACAATCCGGGAAAGTTATTCTCTTCTCTCGCCAATCAATACAAGGATTATGTGTTTCCAACCAAGGTATCCCCAGTATTATTTGGAACTGCGGGGCTTTGATAAAATCAAACACAATAGTCTCTCAATGCCATTCCTGACCCAATAGTGTCATCTCTGCGGTGGAATGAGTTACAGGCCCAGAGGCAATTTCAGTTCCATCGACTGTGGTGATGATATCCGAAGTGGTCTTTTTGCAGAGAGATAGACTCATCCTAGAAGCCAACTCGTGGTCCACATTGTTTCCTATGGTCCCGCTATCAATGTATGCCCTCACTCCGTGCATACGTGATGGCTGCCTTGGATCTATAAGAGCCATTGGTATGATGAAGTGCGAGGTCTGAGTATCCTTCTTCAAGCTCGGCAAGCGGACCTCTATGCTTGTTGGGCGTGGTCGTTTCCCGAATCAGGCCCTGTTTGATTTTTATCAGCAACTCCGACTACTCTTTTGGATATTTTTATAGGGCAATCCCGTAGAAAATGTCCTGAGGCCCCACAGTACAGACACAATTGCATCTACCGTCTTCTTTCTCTTTCCTTTTGAGTTAAGGGTCCCTTGACCACCCCGATCTGCATCCGTTCTGATACATCTGTTCCTTTGAGGGCAACATTGGTTTTAACCAATACCCGATTCTCGAATTTAGCTCGATCAGCCTTTCTATTTTGAAGTCGGTGGTCTAACTGGACCACTAAGTCTATATATTCTGCACAATCCTGAGGTGGGTTCACAACTTGGGCCAAAACGTCTTTGAGGTCACCCCGAAATCCACGATGAAATAATGTAATTCGTTTTACCCCTGGCCATCCGGTTTCCACCACTAACCTATTGAAAGTGGCGATATAGGTTAGTAGATCCTGGTTACCTTGTCGTAATGATAAAAGTTTGTTATCCAGTGCCTGTCCCTGTGAATGTCTGGCAAATAGTCTTTCCATGCTCAATTGAAAACCTTGAAAATCCCGAAGAAGAGGGTCATCCTGGTTAACTAATAGAATTGACCAATCAGCTGCGCTGCCACTAAGATATGATAGTACAAAGGCTACTTTGGTTTGGTCGTTCGGAAAAGCTCCAGGTCTGCATAAAAAGTGCATTGGTTCATAAACACGGCAAACTGTTTTGGGTCCCCAGCAAAACGTTCGGGTGGAGCTAAAGGAATGCTCCCTGGTAGAACCACTTGCACAGGATTGCTCGATGAAACAGGAGTTGGATTTCCCCCGAATCCAGGTAATGGTGTTTGCCCAGCTTGGTTTTGCAGTAATTGTCTAGCAAGATCACCAGTGCGCTCCTTTGACACAATCAGTTCTCTCCTGAGGGCATTAGTCTCTTGGCGCGCGGAGTCCACTTCTGCCCTAAGTTCCCCTAACAATAGGGCTAGTTGGTCGGTTTCTGAGGTTTCCATAACGCCCGGGTGGGGATTTGTAGATAGGCTTTGCGTTCTGTTACGCTCACCTGGCTCCCACAGTGACATTGGTCGAACCCGGACAGCTGCGGTCTCCACCCACGTGATGCGTAGTGCAGCAATGACTGACTGGATCTGCCCTCCTAATCTTGTCTGCTTAACCCGTAGAAATATTCTCCTGCAAGTGGAGAGATGGATTTAGCCACTTGTGGATTCAAGTGATGGCACCCCCACAGTCCTCCCCCAACTAATCACCTCCGAAATTCCCTCACAGCAATCTCACCTTATATTCTTGAAAGATGAGCTCTCCATCCTGCGTGGATTTGCAGGGGCGCGTCAATTCCAGTTACTTCAAAGGTTTGAAGGCTTGGGAGATTTCTGGAGAGTATTGACTCTGAGGTTCCTGGTGAGGACCAATAAGTATTAAGTTCATAGAGTTCAATATGTCCGATGTTCACTCTTGTTCCCCCCTTTCTTTCTTGTCTTGCAGCTGGCTCATGAAAAGATGCTCTTGTGGCAGCTGGTGGTGCTCAGGTAAGAGTCTGTATTACTCGGCGCTGTCCGGTAAATGTTGCACATGTGAAAACGTGTTGTTTTGTCTCTCTTTACAGATGCGGCACGTGAAAATATGGAGAGTCACAAAAGGATGCCTCCGGTGGTAAATCAGGTAAGTCTATGGTGGTAAGAATTCTATTTGTTGGTTCCCTCAGCTCACCTTGTGGTTTTCTTTTGTCTCCTAGGTTCCGAAATACGGCGAAGAAATGATGGAGGCAGCGCCGACCCGAAGGATGCTGTGAAGACTGGTGAGTATGGCGCGGCGCTGCAGCTGGTGGTGCGGCGCGTGCAGAAATGATGTTCTTTACAGGTCCGGAGATGAGATGGATCCAGAATCAGGTGTGGAATAGAAATAAGTTCGTTTTCTAACCTTGTCCCTTTCTTTCCTCTTTGTTTTAGGAGCTCCGGATTCGTGGCGGGTGTGGCAGAAGACTGGATGCAGGCTGCAGGCACGGTGAGCGTTACGCTGCTGGATACAGAATAACACGAAGCGTGTGTTGCTGGTCGGGCGTGGTTTAAATAGTCTCAAAAGTAGTCCCAGGTAAGAAGTCCCTAGAACCACACCCGAGTAAAAAATAGTCCCTGTAGAAAAATAGTCCCTTTCAGGCTTCATGTTGGATTGGAGTCATTTGCAGCATGGTCTGCCTGAGGTAAATAATGACTATGAGCCTGGTGCCTTAGGCGCCAGGACTGATTTCTACTATGAGCCTGGTGCCTAAGGCGCCAGGACGAAACCCAGATAGCCCCTAGATGGGGCTGCCTAGGTTTTACTAAATGTCTAGATGCCTGTTCCCAGGGCTGATGGGCTTGGTCCGGATGCCTGGGGGTAGGCATCATGACAGCAACACACCCATCGCCCCCAAGCAGAAAACCTGCTTAGCTAGTTCCAGACGGCAGCCAACGTTTTTATTTATTTATTTATTTATTTAGTTTTCCTGAATCAGAAAGCCAGGCTGCTGAAATCAAACATTATGTTATAGTTCTACCCAAACCCCCTTACATTTTTAGGAAAGGACACATTTTTCACTCAACATTTTACTTTTAAAGCAGGCATTTTTCTTATTTGTAAAAACCCATTGGACACATGGTGAATGCTGCTGGATGTCCCTTTCAAATTCGGTTTTCCTCTCCCATCTGGATTCCAAACACTGTTTGTAGCCCCAGTCAGTTTCTCTTACACCACAGTCTGTAGAAGGCAAAAGGTCCCGTGAAATTGACATATGCACAGAGCTATGATTTCTTTTGCAGGGTTTATTTTGGACACTTTGTAGCACAAAGTCAAGCGCGTTGCCGCATGGCTGAAGTGAAGTTTCTGTTGATTTCCCTAGATTTGGCTGGCCCCGCCTGTTATGCAAGGATAATGCTCTCTTCTGCTAGAGCACAATCCTGATATGGATGGGCATGGCAGGGCCTCCTTGATAAAAAGCAATATGGTGTTTGAACAGATGAAAATAGCATCAGGGCAGCATCCTTCTCAATGTAAATTATTCCCTTTTCAATTGGAACTTTTAGCAAGCAGCAGAGCAGTGTTGCTTTTCACTTCGCTTCTTTTGGTGCACACAAGAACACATACTGGTGGCCTTTCTCAGTGTGCTCTCTGTTCCAACTCACCGAATAGTTGTTTGGCAAGATGGTGCAGCCATCCTTATTGTAGCTTCAAAACACAGTTTTGATGCGGGGCAATGGTGCTCCAAGGAGCCAGCGCAGCCATTTTGCTGTTAACTGCTGAAGTGCAGCTTGATCATGGATGGGAGTTCTGCTGAGCGGGTCAATGTATCCCACAATAATAACACGTATCTTGCTTGCTTTATCATAGCTGCCCAGTAAAAAAAATGCCAGCACCTTGCACTCACACACTCAGTGTGAGTCATGGTATTTTTTGCTAGGCATAGATACCCAGTCAAAAATGTTGTGCCTGGCCCCTGGCGCCTCAGATGCACACAATGTGATTATGCGTGCATGAGTCACTGGGTGGCCAGGGAGTAGGCATGGTATTTTTTAATAGGCATCAATCATAGATGCCCAGTGAAAAAAAAACACCATGCTTGCCCTCTGGATGCCACAGTTCCTCAAAAGAGGTTTTAGGGAGCTGATTTCGGCAGGTGGGGAGGGAGGCTGTGCAAGAACTGCATTTTAAAAATGTAGTTGTGCAAACCCCTCCCCACTTGCCAAAATTACACACTCAAACACATTCACACACAGCATGCACACGATCATTCACAAGTGCAGCCATAATCATACACTCAATCATTACACACAACACAAACATACATGCATAAAAACACATATTTAAATTAAACTGACCTTGAGAAACCTATACGCACATACAAAGATGCAGTTCCCCAGCAAGCATCTCCAATGGGACATGCAAGACAGTGGAAGCAAAACACACTCAGCTGTGCAAGGCCCATTGGATATGCGCGGCTGTGGAACAGAACTGTCAAACAGAAACTGTGTTTCCGTTTGACAGTTCAAGCCAGTCCAGGAGCACTCCTTCAGCTGTAAAAAGCAGACGAGGAGGGAGCACTCAGTGTTTATACTGCACCGGCTCCTCAACTCCTCCATAATGGGCGAGGGCGACAGTGGGTCGCCACCCCCTCACCCATTATGGACGATCCACCACTGGTACATCCTCAAAGAATCTGTGCACAAGGTCAGTGTGGCTGGAGATAAAATACTGCAGGCTTTGAAGCTATGTACATGAACTACACTGTTGGTAATGCATTGATTTTAAACACATTAAGGGATCCATAGACACGCTCTGCAGTAGAAGGCTACCAGCGTAACTCAGCAGGTTGAGTGATTGTTGCTATGATGTTATATATTTTAAACTGGCTGTAAATCTCATGACTTTTTTCAATTCTTTATAAAAAAAGAAGTGCTATAAAAAAATGTGTTCAGCCAGGGGATGGGTTAGACTGGTCACTTGCTTATTTCCAGGACCGAGGTGCAGGGATTTCTGCCCCCATAGTGAAAATCAAAAGTTGACACCCATGAACCCACCGTATAGTTTTCTAATAACTGTTGTCGGCATAATAGAAGCATTTATTAGTTATTAAGCTGTTTGACAAGCATATAACATCTTTAGAAATATATGCTATGATAAAATACGAAGGAAGGGACACAAAAATCACAGGGTATTTGCGTGGTAGTCTTACAAAAAATAAACACACTTTAAAGAAAACGAGTGGATATAAGTTTAGGAAACATGTTTCAGTTTGGAAATTCCTTTTTTGTTTTCATCTATGAAAGTAAAAGCTGCACATTTAGAAATCAATAGTGTGCCCAGCATGTAGGAAGCATGCTTTTAACAGTAATGGCCCCCCACCCCAGTGATATTGATTCCTGTGGTGTCCCTTTGAGGCCAGAAGAAAGAGCACAGGTTAAGCAAATAAAGAGCCTGCAAATGTGGAAATGTTGGATGTGCGAAGGAACATCCTTATGACTCCTGGATATAGTTCTTTGCTAAGTGGGGGCAAACCACGAATTAAGGGCGGGGGGCAACACAGTACACAGTGGGTACAAGGCCAAGGAACTGCCATCCAGCAAGAATGTAAAAGCCTTGTATGTTTCTTTTTGATCAATTAATTACATGATGCTGGTAATTCCATTTCTGAATGGGTCGTCTTAACCAGGCTCTCATTTCATTAAGCTCCATGCCAAAAGCACAGTGACACATGTCTTGCTACAGCCATCTCCTGATCTGCAGAACACTGCTCTCTCCGGTGGCACAGAGCAGGTTCAAAGTTCACAGTTGCCCCCTTGACAGCTGGCAGGACAGCCCAGTCACTGCAGCACAGAGACTGCATTTGAATGTGCACCTCTGTTTCAAAACTAAATCATTATGATGAACTATCATTCTGGTGGCAGTTTAATCTTTCAACGTAAGCCATACCTCAGTTGGGGTAGATGGCTGGTAATTCACATCATTATTAAAGACAAAACTGATCCGTATCATACATATGTCAACACTGTGCCCCTGGACTGGGGCTTGCAGCACCCTGAGAGCTGGAACCCCTGTTTGTTTGTCATCATACCACTTCAAACCATCTTGGAACCATGTTGGATACCCAAACAGGACATGCCAGTACTGCTTTTAGCATTCTCTCCGACCTTTGAATCACTGCTGATGCACTTTCAAATCAGTTCAATGCCACATCATAACAGGTAGAGCACATCATCTATTCGGCTTTGACAATCAGCTCCCCATTGCATAGGACTTCAAACAGCCTCAGCTCAAACCTTGCACAGGTCCTTCAAGGTCAGAGCTTCTAACAAACAAACCTCAAACTGCTGGAGCATCACATCACCCATCGACCCAACCAAACAGTTACCAACATCTTGACCTTCGAACCGATCCCGGTGAGCCATCCAAACTGCATCACTCGACTGCTGTTTTCAAACTGCACTGAGCACCCACTTCAAACAAACTCGATGTCAGCACGCTGCTTACACTATAGAACATGACACACCTAAAACCCGGTTCAACCTGCACCTGTACGATCTTAAAGCCTGGTTCAACACCACCTAATCTTGGAATCCGGCAGTTTGAAGTGTTCATGTACACCATTTGGAGTCCTAGAGACTGTTTTAGTCCCTTTTACGCCGCTTCCCCGTAAGACGCACCCTTTTTGAACTCCTTGTTGCATTTCATCCCTGTTTTCACTCCTTTTTGAATATCCAGAGTGCTGCATCATTACATTCTGCATTTCTGTGACTTTCTTTTACAGAGGTGGGATTTTATAGTGTTTTTGGTAGCTGAATGTACAATTGATTTGTGAGTAAAGTGGTGCGCCCTTAGGTTGTGCCAAGTCTCACAGTAGTATTTCCCCACAATCAATTCAGAGTCAAAAATTCTTTTTTTTTTAGTTTTTAGTTATTTAACTTGCAATAATAGGGGCCTTGAAAGACCAAATTAGATTTAATATGTGTGCACGTCTGTTGACACGTGTTTCGGCCTTCAAGGCCCTTCGCAAAACCTGGCTTAGTTATTTACAAAACAATAAGTCTCCATCCAAGTACATTCTGTATTAAATGCATTAAACATCCATGTATAACCCCAATTGTATAGCCAGACAGAACATTTGGGGTTGGTATCAGCTTGGATTGTTAGGAAAAGAAAAAAGAAAACAGCGCCATACAGCATTAGTTGAACATTCTATTACAAAATCCCATCATACATCGTAATCCATTGTTGTGTTCAGAACACCTTGTGCTGATTTGGTTACTTTATCCCAGCTCCTTGCTTGAACATATATTTTCCATTTAAGAGGTGTGTCTCCCTCAGTGGATACTTAAAGTTACATGCTCCTATGAATTTAATTCATTCATTCATACAATCGGTTAAAACAAAGTTATCTCTGCTGGTGATTCCTATATTCCACCTTGCATGATTTGCATGCATTATATAGTGTGTTTTAGTAGTATGTATTGGTATCTAGTTACCCATAGTGTAATAATACCTGAGACATAATGTCCTGGTCTATTTATTTATTAATTCCTCCAACTCATATAAAAGGGTTCATTCCCTATGTTCTGAAAAGAGTAAATTATTCTTAAGGTTCTACCCATTCTTTGGTAAGAACTCCCCAATTGTTTTAACTTCAAAAAAGTCTGAAGATTAGCTAAACCCAAAACTTCAGTACCTTTACAGTTGTATTATTAAAAAAAACATTGTCCTCTGATGCCTCAACTTCTATTAGGCCTGAACCCTCTCTTACCTTATTAGTTTCCCATTAGAGGAGATTTCCTCTGGCGTCCTGCGTGTTAACCACAGTCGCCAATTTGAATTTCTTTTTGTCCTCTTTCACATTGATTGACGCTGTGCATGTAAACTTGTGACATCACGTTCATGCTGCCTCATTCATCGGCGGCCATGTTCTAGAATTGAAAAACACCACAAAAGCTTGCTTGGCAGCAATATTCAACACTAACAAACCAATTGACCATGCCAGGTCAAAGTTTAAATTACAATTCGACCTTGGAGTTAGAGTGAATTACTATGTTGCGAAACTGAACAAGCTTCTGAAAATGTCACAATTAACGCTATATGAATGTGTTAAACATGTAAACACCAGTTCTTATGCTTCGTGGCCGAGTACCATGTGTGACCTCTGCATTTAAAAAAAATATTTACCTTTGTATTACAGTGGGTGTTCCTTTTATCTTTTGAACTGATGCGTCCTGGAAGTAAAGTGAAAGCTCATCCTGTACACATCCAAGCCAACGAGTATGAGATTACATTAGATTACACTCATAGATTTCTCAAAAAGACCCCTCCTTGAGTGCTACACTCAAGGGGTCATGCTAAAAAAACATGACCTAGTGCTTATATAGATTCTTACTCTTCACCACTAAGGAACAATTCTGCCAGTAAGAGAGAAGAAACATGTCACATACCAGTCAAAAAAGTAAAGTCCAAATACAATATTTTATACTCATTCATTTTAAAACATCTCCTCCTTAGGTGCTACGCATTCCAAAAAAAGATTCATGTTCAAGAGTGTAAAATGTGTGCTTGCCATAGATTCTAGTTACTCCTTCGCCATATATAAACTGTACATGATATTCATCCCAGATATGAGCCCATCTCATGGTTTATGTTCAATTCAAATTCTGTAGCCCTCATTCTGCAAATCATCCTTGCTTCCATTTGTCTCAATATGTGTTCTCTGTCTCCTCCCCTTTTCCCCAAGGACAGTTTCTCCAACCCTATGAATTTAAGGTCTTTTTTGCCCTGTAATCGATGCATAGTCTGCCAATGCTGTGCCAATGGCAGTTTAGGATCTTGACTTCCAATGGAAGTAAAATGTTCTCTGATTATAATTCTTAATTCTCAATGTTGTACTACCTAAATAGATTTTCACACATACACATATTATGGTGTAGGTTACAAGCTTCGATTTGCAGTTAATATTGTCTTGTATTTGTATTTCTATTCCTCTAAAATCACTGAACTCCTGGGTATTCGTGTGTGCAAACCTGCGCATAGTACACAAGCCACATTTATGAAAGCCTGTTCTTGATGGTTGTAACCGTGTCAGTGTCGGTTCAACATTTAAAATTGATAGATAGGATGGACTTAGTTTAGTCTTCAGGGATGTTGCTCTTTTGAAAATTGCCATAGGTCTGTCATTTATATATTTGGACAAGTCCTTATCAAGGTGAAGTAAGTGCCAATTTTTCCCCAACAAATTCTGGATCTTATAATGATTTTTGCAATATTGGGTTATAAAGTTGATTCTATGTGTCTCTGTATCAGTTGATCTTATTTTTTGTTTCAGAGTTTCACTCCTTTGTGTAGATTGTGCTTTTATCTGAGCTTTGTAGATGCTTTGAAGTGAATACCCTCTTTCTTGAAATCTATCAGTAAGAGGATTTCATTCCTCATCAAAAAACTCTGGTTCTTCGCAGTAGCGTCTTGCCCTTATACATTCGCCAGTTGGTATGTCCTGAATTACATATTGGTGGTGACAGCTGGTAGCAGCGTGTCCAGAGCTCATCTCCTGATACATATATTCGTAAATCCCAAAACTCTATTTCTTTCGGATTTGCATTGCCAATAAATGAAATTCCAAAATAGTTAGAGTTTAGCCTTTCAAAAAAAAGCATCTAGGCATTCTTTGATCCTTTCCATAATAGTAGGACATTGGGCCTCATTACAAGTACTCCGGTCTGGAATTAACACTGCCGGTAAAACCATACCGGCACCGTTACCATGTCCGCCCAATCATGACCCGCGGCCCCGGTAATAGCACCACCCTCAACCGCCACCGCGGAAATAGGGGTCCCGTTAAGTCCGTCTGCACGGAAACCCCTCCGTTACCGTCAACACGAAACACCGTGAGCATCACAACTAGCGCGGACACCGAAATACCGGCAAAAAAATGGCGTAAATACCGTGATCACGGTGGCGGAACCGCCGCCACCACGAACATGGCGTTATACACTGCCTGCTGAACTGAATCAGGGCACAGGTGCACCAAATCAGCCCAGCTGGACCTAGCAGGCCACTGGGAGCCTACAAAAGGGCCACACCCAGCCCAACACAACACAGAACCATGCAGGCAGCAGGTCTAGTAGCACTGGGACTGGGCCTACTCAACCAACAGGCAGCACTGCACATGGTGGCAGTAATGGCGCAGAGGAGGAGGCGTAGGCGGAGGAGGCGCAGGCGCAACCAGCCAACCCTGCAGCTATGGCAAACCCCATTGCCCAGCCAGCCCGACCCCGCCGCCAGCCAGCAATTCCACGCATCAGGGCCTCACCCTGGAACCTCACCCCAGGACAGATCCACACACTATACCGACTGGACCGTGCAACAATCCTGCACATCACCGCCATGATTGAGGACAACATCAGCAGCCAAATTGACACCCCCACCGCCATCCCCCCCCTCTTGAAGGTTGTCTCAGTACTGCATTTCCTTGGCACTGGCACCTATCAACACACGGTTGGTGAGCTGCACGGCATATCACAACCCTGTTTCTCTAAAATCCTGGTACAGGTACTGGATGCCCTGTTGCGCCATATGTCGGAACACATAGCCCTACCCCACACCCTCCCCGAGGTCATTGCCACCAAGTTGGCCTTCCATGCCATAGCAGGCATGCCAAATTGCATAGGCGCAGTTGACTGCACCCACGTTGAGCTGACAGTACCACGTGCAATTGAGGCGGTGTTCCGCAATAGGGAACAGTATCACTCTTTGAATGTCCAGATGGTTTGTGATGGCTTGCAACTGATTACACACTGCTGCGTACGTTTCCCAGGCTCATGACATGACTCAATGGTACTGCGGAATTCCATGTTGCCACGGTACATGGAACGCTATGCCGGACAAAGCACATGGCTATTGGGTGAGTACAGCTGACGATGCTACAACCCTGTCGAAGTGGTGTGTGTGTGTCCAGCCCAATGAGCATTGTGAGTGTGCCACTGTGACCGCACATGCATCACCCCCCTTCCATCTACCAAATACACAGCGGATGCCAAACATCATGAAGGAAGACATGACAGGGCACCACAATGTGCCCGTGCACACGCTGGCACAGCCAATCCCGTCACTGTCCCATGAACCTTGTGCACTTCAGACACCCAGCCTCAATTGAAACACTGCCTCAAAAGGCACGAGAGGCGTGTAAATGAGACGACGTGTATTTACTACTTCCGTACAGTGGAGTCACTCCGCCATGTGTGGACAGCACTGCCCCGTGACATGCACACAATCAAATGTCACCCGCAGGGCACAGTAAACATGTAAGTTAATGTGTAGGCCCATATCCAGTCAGCGACATACATTGTGATGCCCAAAACATACCTCCATACACTGCATGGTACATATGCATGAATGAATGATGATACAAGAATGCACAGCAGCAGATGAGGACATGATGCCACAAACACTGACATGTTCCCCCATCTACATCCCATGTAGGTGATGCGGGATATGCACTCACGCCATGGATGATGCCACCTGTACGGAGACCAAGGAACAGGCATGAAGAGGCATACAATAGGGCACATATCCGCACACGTGGAATGATTGAGAGGACATTTGGACTGCTGAAGGCCCGTTTCCTCTGTCTGAGCAGATCTGGCGGATCACTGCTGTACAGCCCAGTGAAGACGGGTAAAACCACGCTCGTATGTGCCATGCTGCACAATATATGCCTGCGCAGGAACATCCCAATGCCACTAGACGCAGATGAGGAAGATGGGGATGGAGATGGGGATGGGGATGGGGATGGGGATGGGATGGCACCGCCTCCCCCTGGGGGTCCACATGATGGCCAGAGAGCACGGGATGCCCTGATTCGCATTTACTTTTGAGTCACAGCACATTCACAGAAATGCACGAACATGGTGACGACAATGAATTAATAGTTGCACTGCAAAATAAATGATCAATGTTCACACATGTATGTCTTGATTCGAAATGGTGATGTATTGATGTAATAACAACAGGGAAGGAGGTGCATTGGTTAGGGAAGCTGTACACCCAGGGCCACCCACCACCCAAATGTGCCCACCCCCACCCAGGACCCATTGTTCAAACCCCCAAAACTACCTACCCCACCACCCAAACGTGCCCACCCCACCCAGGATCCATTGTTCAAACCCCCAAAACTACCTATCCCACCACCCAAACGTGCCCACCCCTCTCACACCCTTGTAGTCCACATGTGTCCTGCACTGCCCCACACACATGCCATCACTTCTGTTTGCGCTTCTGTGCCTGTGCAACCTTGCCCGAGGGACCCGTTAGCCTACTCGAGCGCCTCCTTGGACCGGCAGTAGTGGAGTTGGATGGAGTGGTTTTGTTTGATTGCGCAGAATCTGGGATTGAGGGCATCCGTGCCAGATTTGCCTGTTGGCCAACCAACATGGCCTCTACAAGCCTGGAGGTGTGGTCGTTGCCCTCCCGCACATGGCGTGCAAGGGTTACTATAGTGCTCGCAAAGCGTCCGATGGACCTCGACAGGCGACGCACTGAGCTCTCCCTCTGCAGCCTGGATTCCTCTAGCTGCCTCTCCACCAGCTGGGTGAGTGTAGCCTGCTGGTCCTCCATCCGCTGCATGCGGGCATTCAGTTCGGCCATGGATGGGGTGGGCGACCTCATGGGACTCCCCAGTGATGTGGGGCTGAACTCCAGCTCATGGAAGGAGCCCAGGTCTTCCAATGTGGGCATCTCCCCCTGTGGCCCCGTTTCCGAGTGCTCTTGCGGGGCACTGTTATCACTGCAGGTCGCCCCCTCTGCAGTGCTGCTGCCTTCGGTGTTGTGTTGGGTGGCCATGATAGGTTCCCGTGGCACCTGTCTAGACTCAGGCAGTGTGGAGACGGTGGAAATGTCGGTGGTGGTGGGCGGCACATCTGTAGTGGCTGGTAATGTGGCCAGAGGTGCAGAACTGCCGGCAGCATCCTCCTGTGTGGTGGCGGTGGCTTGTGTACTTGCCGGTGCAGATTGGCTGGCCTGTTGTTCAGTATCACTATCACTTGAAACGGCTGTGGGGACACAAAGGGCATGCAATTAGTGTTGTTGTGGTGGCAGATGGGTGCATCACATGCGTCATTAAGATTGTACATTGAATAGTGTTAGTCACATGCATCTGATTGCTGGTGTATGCATTCTGTGATATTGGTTGCCATACGGATCATGATGGGTCCTTTGGCCCACACATGCACTGCCTGGGGGGGGGGATGTTAATGGGTCCTTTGGCCCACGCATGCACTGCCTGGGGGGGTTGTTTATGGGTCCTTTGGCCCACACATGCACTGCCTGGGGGGGTTGTTAATGGGTCCTTTGGCCCACACATGCACTGCCTGGGGGGGTTGTTAATGGGTTCTTTGGCCCAGTACTCACAAATGCATATTTACATGTGGCATTCATGTTTGGGCACTTACCGGCATCTGCAGGTGGGCTCACTCCTGCCTTAGCCTCCCCGATCCCATGGATTCCCTCTAGGTGGAGGACGCTGCTGCAACGCTCCTCCCATGCTTGCAGCCTCAGTGGGGAAGGGGGTCCTCCGCCTGTCTCACTGCTGCGTTGGCGGTGCGTGGAAATGAGGTTGCGTACCCTCAGCCTCAGGTTGTCCCACCGCTTGTGGCAGTCCTTCACGCTCTTCACTGTCATGCCCACAGCGGTGCACTTGCGTGCAGCTTCGGCCCACACCTCCTTCTTACGCTGCTGTGTGGCACGCCGTTGGTCGGCGCTGAACAGGATCTCCGCATTGTCCACAATGTGCTCCACCAAGACGGTTAGCTCCGCCTCGCTGAAGCGCTGTTTGCGCTGCCTCTGAGCAGGAATCCTGGCAGACATGCTGGTGGTCCCTTTTGGCTTCTCAGAGTTAGGATTGTGCTTGTGCTGGCTCTGGATGGCAATGGATTGTGCTTTTATATGATGGCCGCCTCTCTGTTTCCTGTTTTGGCGATCATGGTACTTCCGGTTTCGTGTCCGTGGCGGCGGAGGCGGACACGGGTTTTGCACCACTTGTGGCTGCATTATTTCCATTTCCGTGGGGTTTTCTGTGACGGCGGTAAGAATGTTTCCGAGTCCGTGTGGTGCGCGTGACCGACAGCGTGTAATCGGACGGTTTTTCCGCAACCTTGCGGACACGGAAACGTTTTTACCGCCGTCACGGATTTTGCACGGTCCCGGACTGGCAGGTTGTAATGAGGCCCATTGTCTATGTATCCTGAACAAAAAAGAATCTTCTCACGGAAAGCCTGATCTGTATAAACAAAAGAATCTTAAAAAAAAAAAAAATGAGCAAGTTCAGGCACATACTTCGTACCCATAGTTATTCCTTTAGTTTGTTGGTAGTATCTATCATTGAAAATGAATTTATTTTGTTCCAGTGTGTCTTGCAACATTTCTTTAAGCATTTCAACATGTTGGTAATATGATGCAGATTACTCTTTGAATGTGTATTCTAGTGTCTTAGCAGCCAAGTTATGTAGAATAGATGTATACAATGCCCGGACATCGAGTGTTGCCAAAAGGTAGCCTGGTTCCCAGGTGTCCTTTAAATGAGCTGGTTATTTATTCACCATTGGGAGTAGGATATTGTCCAGATACTCGCAAAGGGGTTCTGTAGCCCAATCGGATCCCACTTAATATGGGTCTTGCCTCTGGAATAAATTGATACTGCTTATGTATTTTAGGTAGAAAATACATAGTAGGTAGGATCGGTGATTTAACAATGAGAAATGCTTTCTCCAAATCTGTTACGGGTCCTTGTCTGTGCCACTTAAGAATCAGATCATTCAATTCCTCCATTACTTCTTTACAGGGATCTGATTTCAGAGTCTTATAACATTGTGGCATTTTGAAGTATGACTTAGCTATTGCAATATAGTTGTGTCTATTCATAATCACTATGTTTCCCCCTTTGTCGCCTTCTCTAATTACAGTAGATTTGTCTTTAACTAAAGATTCCAATGCTTGAAATTCCTTGCTTGATAGATTTCCACAGTGTTTAGCTTTCCTTTGTTTACATTTTTTATTTGTTCGATTAATGTCTCTAGCTACCACTCTCTGAAACGTATCAATTGCCTGCTTGCATTGGGGGAATAAATCTTGATTTCAGTCTCAGCTCCTCCGTGTCAAGATTCTGTGGTCTTATGTGTAATTCGTGAAAAATATTCCTTATGTCAAATTCTTTACTCTCTTCTAAGGACCTTAAAAGATATGTGTTTTCAATGTCACAAATTGAAAGCTGTGCTCTGGCATGTGGATATGTTCTCCTGTTTGTGGTACTTGCGTTGCAAAGAATTTCGCTAATTTTAGTTTACAAGTCAATCTGAAAAGATCTATTTGTAGATCTATCGGATCATTTTATGCTGTTGGTGCAAAGCAGAAACCTCTATTAAGCAAATATGCTTCCTCTGATGCCAAGGTTTTATCTGATAAACTGATCA
Source organism: Ambystoma mexicanum (assembly GCF_040938575.1). Classification (NCBI taxonomy): domain Eukaryota; kingdom Metazoa; phylum Chordata; class Amphibia; order Caudata; family Ambystomatidae; genus Ambystoma; species Ambystoma mexicanum. The sequence goes on along the minus strand of NC_090924.1, from coordinate 538,054,558 downwards.
CCAGATTGTTCACCTGTTTCTCTTTTTCAAAACCTTCGTACTGGCTCTGGTAATATGTTTGTTTGGATCACTTTGAGCGTCTGGGTCTGTTATGCTGCCTGCCCCCTCCTTCCTCTTCTCCTAATATTGGTGTTGTAGTATCTGTGCTCATTAGTAATTGAAAACGGACGTGCTTGGTAATTGTACTTCTATTTCCCCTTTTGAAATGTTTGATTTGGTTCATTAAACCTTTTCCATTTGGTAGATTGGTTGGTACATTTTTGACATTACTTGTGCTCGCTCCATCTGGGTTTGATTCAACATCGGAACTCCCTGGTGATGAATTAGAGGGGTGCCCCCTCTTGAAAATGAGCGAGGTTGTTGGTTGAATTTGTCTTGAAATGTATACACCTAGTCATCCTGGTAATCTCGGTCATCCCGAAAGAATTTTCTTATTTTTCGCAATTTGACCTCATCTTGATATTCTTTCAGGATGTCATACATTTTCTGATAGTTCTCCTTTGTCGTCGCAATTGATTTGTGTAAGTACATTTTTTATAGAACCATGGTTCAATATTCTTTTATTATAGAACTGTTGCCAGGAGGATAGCTAAGCGGCAACGTGTTCACCTTGGAAGCAAGACGACACGAAGCAACACAGGTTCGATCCCCGCATCCGCGTTTAGAAACCTCTGGGTATTTAAGCGCATTATAAATATGCAACTAAGACCCAAAAAAAACACAAACAATTCCTGTAACAGCGCCTCGATGCCTGTGGGCTGTGTGTGCACTTTAAAAATACAAATAAAAAAAAAACTATTGCTGATTGGGTTTCCACTGGCTCACATTCACGCCCCTTCTAAAAGCATAGCCTTCCCACTGTTCACCTTACCACAAAAGGTGAAGGAGGTATAACTCTTAGCTGTGCCTGTTTCACCTTTATGATTGGCATCACTGTTGGTTTGTAGAAGTGTGGGGGCTGAGTAGGCAGTTTAGCCACTACTTACCCTTTTTCTCCGGTAGAGCAGAAATCCTTTTGTAAGAGTAACAGGATCCACCCCCGCATTTTACGACTTTCACAAACATAAGCCCCAGTGTGGTGTGCCTGCATATCTTTACCGTGTGATTTCCAACCAAAATCAAGGCAGTTGCTGAAACTCCCATATGTAGGCTACAGCTTCAAGTGAAAGCACCCGCTAATTTAAACAGTGCAATTTTAAGGTTCCTTTTGGGCCCATGGACACATATATTTGGGTCCCCCTGAACCTAAGAAATGAAGGATACAAACATTTAATTTTCCTCCTCCTCACCATTCCTCTGTGCCCCAAACCACAGCTTGATATTCTACCATGGCACTGATGAAAGTAAACATGGATACTCCCTTACAATCCCCTAATCCCCTTCATGTGGTTTGGGATTACAATAATAGGTGGCATTTCAAGGGCACTGTTTAGTCCACAATGAGACTACTTGTGTTCGAGCAAAGGTGCAACAAAACGGAATGGTGATGGCTGGAAAGTTTTGAACACTGAAAGATTATGGATTGTGCAGAAGAATGCCCGTGGTTATATTGTGCCAGGTCATTAATGAAGAGGAAAAACCATATAAAAATCAGGCTTAGTCCCACTCCAAAACGGGGACGTCCACTCCAAACGTCTAGGTCACCTCCCTTCTGCACAAAACCGCAAGCAACCCCAGACACGTTTCATAGTTGAGCATCATCAGCTAGGTGTAGCTTGGGGGTCTAGCTCCGGCAGGCTCGGGTCCCATCTCTGGACATACCAGCCCCACTGGGGATGACTTTAAGCAAAACTGAAGGCTGAGGATTGAAAGGTTTTCAATCAATCATAACCATGGTGAGTGCTCTGGGCAGCCCTGTGGCCGATCGATTCTCAGCCTGCCAAGCCATTCCAGAAAGAGAAAGACCATATGCCCATAAAGCTTGGCCCCACCCCTAAAGGGGCAGTTCCGCCAGACCTCCTGCATCTGGAGACCCAAGCTACTCCTCACGGATGATGCCCAAAGACCCCGAAACATGTTGGATATTGCTCGGGGTCTCATGCTGAATGCATGTGACCTAGAGTGCTCTTTTTTGGGGTGTGACCAAGCCCGATTGGCCTTTCCCTTTCTGCAATGCATTGGCAGGCAAAACAAATGACTGTCTGCCAGGTTGCCGAGAGCAATGCCCAAAGTTAGGATCTATTCAAAATCCTCCACTCATCACATTCGTTTTTACTCGTAGCATAGATGCAGAACATATTACAACAATAGCAGCCGTGTAGAAGGTGTGGGAATTGTACTCTGGGTACATAACTCATATTGGCAGTCTCACAGAATGCCAAATGCTCAAACATGGATTCAGGAGGCAGGTTCACTCATATTGGCAGTCTCACAGAATGCCAAGTGCTCAAGCATGGATACAGGAGACAGGTTATAAGCGGGATAGAAGCTGGATACGGGTTAGAATGTACCAGAAAGGTGAATGTATCTGAACATAGACTGAGTTTAGAAGAGGGTTATAGTTTTGAAATGGTGTTGCTATGAGTGAACCAAGAAACAAATGACACTGTCCTGCATGAATGGCTACTACTGCATAAAAAGCAACACTGTAACAGTTAAACCATGAGTGATTCATTTTCCAGGAGTGTTCTGTGAGAACTAATTCACACTTAGGCACCTCCAGATTTAGGGACTGGCAATTTCGAAATATTAGGCAGTATGAGATTAAATAATTTGATCAAAATCGCACACTTTGTTTAAGTGACTAAGGTAGGATTTGAGTGAAGTTTGCAATTTCAGCATTTGACTACATTGTTTTCCAGTTTCCGTCCTACAGCAAGGTCCAATTATCTGTGAATAATACATTTTTGTAGACGTAATTCAAAAAGCACATTTATCACATGCTAAAGCAACGTAACAACATTTTAAAAACGCTTTATAGGTTTTTTTAAGAGGATTCCAAGATGGCGACGATGGGGAGAGGACGCGCCTGAACGTCGCTCCTTCCCCCAGTCCAGGCCGCAACAAACACGCACCTCACTTAGCAGAAAAACTCTCACCGCAGCTTTTGGAGTTGGAGAGCCATAGAACCCGGAGGAAAGAGGAGGAACTTGGGTGCCCCCAGCACTTCCAGCCCCCCAGGACGCGCATAGAGCGGTCACGGTCCACAGACACAGGGAGAGAGCCTGTGGAGCCAAAGACTCTGGAGGGGTACCCCCGAGGAGCGAGAGACGGTGCAGTAGCATGGCTTCCCCCTGCGAGCGAGCCGCGATCGAGGAGCAGGACATTCGAGGGACCGGGAGCCAGGCGAGTTCCATGCCCGCAGGACCGGAAGAGGAGCCCGGTGCCCCACACAAGGAGGCTGAGAGCGGAGGCGGGAGCGGCCCTCCCCCCTGGAAGTGTGACACCTAAAGCACTAGAACGACCCCCGCTCTGCAGCGGCTGCGAACCGGACCGGGTACAACAGAAGCAGGAAGGCGGATCACATCGAGACCACCCACCGAGGATCCACAGGTATGCGTCTCGTGGGAGGAGCGGTGTCCGGGCCCCTCAACTGCAGAGCTTTGGGGACTGGAACTTCAGAAGTCGCCACAGGACCTAAGAATCCGACGAGGGAGAAGCTGAGCTGACCTGCCACGACACCACCACTGGTGGAGCCCTGCTGGACCGTCTCACCACTTTTCCCAACGACAGAGGAGATCTCCCGCCGGAGAGTCTTCTTCCTTTGACTGGTGGGGATAACCAGTTTCACCGTCTTTTCGCCTTCCCGACGTACCTCGTGGTCGCCTTGCCTGTGCCAAGCACCCCAGCAACCGGGATACCACGTTTTACCACGACCGCGAAACAAAGGTTCCACCTGTAACCGGAAAACTCCACGACTGGTTTCTTCCCTGGTAGTGCAACGACCTTCATCTTTCCTCCAAGTCGAGATCTTCTCTTCCCCTGGACGACGACGCAACTTGCATGCACTACCAGGAACAACTGCCACTGCTGGAGGATCCTTCCCACTTAAGATACCGTGTCCTGCCTGGCTTCCCTTGCTACCGACTGTACGGGGTAGTTTTAGTCCCCGGCTTTCGAACCTGGGTTAGCCTGGGATACCATGGCTAAACTTTCCTAAGCCTCTCTAAACTCTTCTTGAACCCTCTGCAAGACTTTCAAAGCCTAGTGTAACTGTGTGATCTTGGGCGCATTTGTGCTCTGCTCTCTCTAAGAGTGGGCCCAGCCTTTGGACTTTGGCTCACCAGTGGCTTTTTGCTCTTCTGCCTTGCTAACAGTGTTCCTGAATCTTAGAGTGGTGTACCTTTCCATATTCTGTCTTTTTCCCTCCCTTTCTCACAAACTTATTGGAGTGCCATCTAGTTAAGCGCTCACCACTGTATGAAAATAAGTGGGGTTTTACTGTGACTTATCTAATAAGGAAAAGGGGTGTATATATTACAATAGTAACTGTGTTTAGAATATTTTACAATAAGAGTGCTGGAGTGTTTCAAACCATGTGTTTTTAAATAAATAATTATATACTTTGATACCAAAGCTCTGGTCAGTGTTTGCTTGTTTTATTGTATCCGGGTACCTATTGTGTATACTTTGCATACTGTCTAACTCTTCTTGAGGGAAGTCTGACTGCTCAGCCACAGCTACCAGGTAAATCTGGGTGATACAGACTGCTACCAAGTGGGTTTACTGACAACACCTGTAGTCTTAAATCTTTTGCAGTGTTCCCTAAGGGAACTGCACAGGTTTCTGCCTAACAGTCTTAAATTTAAGAGTACAGAAATTGGACAGGTTGAGCACTTTGATTATGTGGGTGTGCGATTATCTGCCAATGGCTCTTGGGGCAACCAAGTTGAATGCAGCAGCTGCTGGTTGGGATAACGAGTTGGTGCTACCCCAACTGTTTCCAAGTAGTTTGGTGGGAGGGCTACAATAGAATGCCTCAAAGTTTATACATTGAAAGCATGACCATCAGCACTTAATGGGGCAGAATTGTGGGGATTTTGGCTACTGCACAAAAACCCAGACTCATTTAAAAGTGGAAAAGGTTGCTTTAATGTGACAGGCCAAAGCTTACAATTAAACGCTTACCTGGCTCCATGGCCTTACAGACTAACGAAATATTTAAACAACCAATTAACTAATTACACATTTTTCATTTTCCCCCAACAATTAAATAATTAAATAAAGCCATTCCCTCCCTAACTGTCCCTTGGACCCTACCGTCTCCTTACCCCTTTTCCAGGCATCCCGCTTTCTCCCTGGGGCCATGCCCCTCCAGGCTCAATACCTGTTCCCCCGGGGTGGCCCGCTTGTGCAAACAGCACCACCCCATCCTTTCCTGTGTCATTCCCCCATTGTGCTTCCCTCCCCCCACATGAAAAGGGGCCATGCCCCCGGCACTAGAAAAACACTCCACCGAGATGTTAATTCTGCCCCCACCCCTCACCCCCCACTTTACTTTACTTCCAACTCTTTAACCAATCTCCCAGCCAAGCCAAGAGCCCAGGTCCGCCAGATAATGATTGTTCCCATAAATCGACAAGTGTACACCATCCTCCCTAAAGATCATGAAGCCCTCATACACTATTTCCTTATGTTCCATCACCTGCACCGCCACAGAGGCACAAAACTGCACCATTTCTCTGTTGATCCCTTTTCTAGCCCGCTCTATCGCTCCCTCGCTCCTCGCTCCCCTCCACACTCTCCGTGGCAACAACTTATTCCCCAACACCTCTGCTTGAGGCCACATTTCCCGCACCCAGACTAAATCCCTTTTCATTTTCCTTAGCAGAGCCACCCCCGTATCCCTTACCAGATCATTCTCCCCAGCATGAATAATCAACACCTCTGGAGCCCCGTAGCGTTCCCGCAACCCCGCCAACATAGGCAGCAACTGGTCCCAGCGCAGACCCCCTAACCCGTGCCATCTTACCACCACATCCTTATAGCTACACCCCAGTTGCCTGCCCATAACCCTTTTCTCCGCTTCTTTCCCAGCCCATTTAACAATTGAATGGCCGGCAATCCACACTTGCGCAAACTCCCCCTCATTTCGCACAGCATCTGAAAAAGAAATTACAAAATTACTACCATAATACGTTCTCCCCACATGCTGTCGTCAACTAACTTCTGCCACCTTCCTTCAAAATTCTCCTTCATGAAACTCCCTGACATACCCCTTGTATCTCCCAGACTTCCAATGCCCCAAACTTTTCACCTTATCCTCCGAGAAACCCAACCTATTACCCTCCGATGATGCGCCCACCCTGAATGAATGTGTACCAAAATCCTCTACCTTTTCTCCTACCACTACCAGAGCCTTCCGCAATACCCCCAAGACTTGTGCCGCTGAAACCGGCGTCCCATCCTCATGCTTAAACACCAAGCCTGTCTTACCCCCACACCGCTCCTTCCACAACCTGCCTGTCTGCACTGGGCATAAGTCCTTGCTCCCCTGACCCAACAAAACCCAAGAACCCTTCCCCTTTTGGTCCGTTTTAGGCTTATTACTCTTGATGTCCAAACCTGATTCTGTAATTTGCACATCCTCCCACTGCAATCCCCCAGACCCCACTTTTCCCCCCCACCAACTCCGAAACCCGAAAAGCCCCGAAGAATAACCACGTAAAACAGGTCGCAAACAGCTCCCCCTCCCATAGCGACCAGCAAACTCCCCCTACTGCCTTAACCAACCTCTGCAGCATTTCCGCCGATATCGGCCTCCTCTTGTCCTTGTCCCTCTTACTCTCCCTTGCCCATCCTTCCAACATCCTACTCGCCATTTCCCCCCACTTGGCCGAAAACCCCAGAACCATTTCCCGTAGAAAGCAATCCCTGCTAACTTCCCTGCTATAGTTGCTCTTGACCAGCCCCTGTCCATGCACCTCAGGAGGAAGTTCATGACATCATCCCTCCTCCGCTCTTCCGCATCCCATCTACCCTTCCAACTACACGCTCCCCCTCCAATAAAATCCTCCCAGGCCCTCCTGTATGACTCCTTCAACGCCCCGGCCAATGAACCCTCCACCAAAGCCAGCGCTCTCATCTTCCTATCTTCCACAGCTCCTCCGGAATCTGCTGCCCCTCCTGATCCGCCTCTGGAGCCAATCCACGGAATCTCTGCCATTGAAAACGAGATAATGCATCAGCGATGCCATTATCCTTCACTGGCACATGTGTTGCCTTAAACACCACATTCCATTCCATGCAGCGCAGCACAAACTCTCTCATGAGTCTTGCCACCCTCTGATCCCTTGCTGACTGCCTGTTTACCACATGGACCACGCATTCATTGTCAACATTGAAATTCACTTTTCTATCCTGCAAATCCTTCCCCCACAACTCCAATGCCACCAGCAATGGGAAAAATTCAAGGAATGCTATACTCCTTCCCTCCTTCAACCACAGATCTGGCCATTTCTCTGCACACCATTCCCCCCCCCCCCAAATACTCTGAAACCTCCTGCTCCTGCTGCGTCAGAAAATATCTGTACTTCCCATGTCACTGGGTCTCCCTGCAACCACATTGACACCCCGTTAAAATTCTCCAAAAAACGCAGCCAAATTCTGCAGTCCTCCCTCACTGCCCCCGATACTCTTATCCGATGATGTGGGCACTTTGCTCACGCCATAGCCGTTGCCATGTTCCTACAAAACGTCTGTCCTGGGGCCACCACCTTGCATGCAAAATTCAGATGCCCTACCAATCTCTGAATGTCAACCAGCGTCATTTTCTTGGCCCCTACCGCTCTCTCCAGCAGCACCACCAGTTTGCTCACCTTGTCGTGCGGCAAGCGTGAGGTCATGGCCACTGAATCCAGTTCAATTCCCAGAAATGTCAACACCACTGCAGGCCCTTCTGTTTTGTCTTCCACTAATGGCACACCCAACTCCTCCATTAGCTCCTGAAACAACTGTAGCATTCCCTTGCACTCCCCTTCTCTTTCCGCCCCGCTAATGAACAGAAAATCATCCAGATAGTGCAGCACACTCTCCCAACTCAAGTTAAATGAAAAAACCCGCTGTAAGAAACGGCACACAGGAAATTGCGCACCCCATTGGCAAGGCTTTGTCTATGTATATGCGGTCCTCAAACTGCAAACCTAACAACCAAAAATCCTCCGGGTGCACCGGCAATAACCTGAAAGCCGCCTTGATGTCACACTTGGCCATGAAGACCCCCCGCCCTTCTTTCCTTACCAGCTCCACTGCCTGGTCAACACTTGCATATACAACCCCACATTCTTCCGGGGCAATGAAATCATTGACTGACATGCCCTCCGGCCATGACAGATGGTGTATTAATCTAAACTCCCCCGGAGCTTTCTTGGGCACCACCCCCAGTGGGGATATAACTAAGTCACCTGGCAGGTCATCAAATGGCCCTACAATCCTTCCCGCTGCTATTTCTTTGCTCAATTTTTGTCTTACCACTTCAACATTCTCTTTGGCTGACTTCAGATTGTCAGCCCACTGGCGCACCCTTGGGCCCTGGTACCCCAATCTGAAACCTTGACTAAACCCCTCACTCAAAATCTTCGCCCCTACCCTGTCTCCCTGAAGCTTTTCCCCACAACCCCTCTACCTGCACCTCTCCCCCTCCCCCTGTCTCCCTGTTGGAAACACTGAGTAAGAGGATGCTTTCCTCCACACTTGCTACACTCATGCCTGAACCTACACAGGGTCCTTGTGCAGCCGTCCTTATTAAATGCCCAACATGCTGCTGAGGACTGCCCTCTGCCTCCCTCCTCCCTCCCCCTCATGGGCGGGGCGACCAAGAAAGGGCCGGAAAGGCACCGGCAGCCCACTTGCTGTGTGCAATGTCGGGGCAGGCCTCGTTGGGGCCATCCATTGCAGCCAAAGATCCATGTCTATCTCCCCCCAGACCGCCTGACTGTCCTCCGCCATTCTCGCTCTGAATTCCTCATCATACCTTACCCAGGCAAAGCCTCCAAAACTTGTGAAAGCCTTCCTAATTACGTCCATATATTTAAGCAGGGCCACACAACGCTCCGGGAATTTTTCACAATAAACACTGGCATAAATGATAAATGCCGACGTCCAATTCTCAATAGTCACCGGGACCCTTGGGCGCGAAGCCAGTTCCCTCCCTTCTTCTTTAGACCCCTCCTTAGCTCTCACTTCCCTATGGAGCAATTTAAAAACATCTACAAATTGCCCCGCCTGAATCTTCTCCCTGGTTGCTGCCATCAAGTGCGCCCCCAACGGTTTTGTTATCCCCATGTAGGCCGTTTATTCTCTTTTCCTTTCACTTCCAGCTCCTTTCCTTTCCTTTCCCAGCTTGCCCCTCGAGCACCAATGGCTCCACCACCTTATCCGTTTGGACCTCCACTGAGCAATTGCCCTTCTCAACCCCCAAGGCTCCCATGGCCTGTACCCCAACGTCCTTCCTTATCCCTTGCAATCCAGCCCCTTCATTTCCCATCCCCCCTCTTGTGACCCCTCTCTGCCATGCAGATGACCATTCCCTTTCAGCTCACCTCGTTCCATGCCTGCCGTCTGCGGTCTGGCGTCCACACTGATGCTCCTCATCTCTTTTCTTAGATGGCTCCTACTGCAGGGACAAAACATGTCAGCAGACTCACCCAGCCAACAGTTCCCCCGCCCTCTTGTCCCCCGACCCCCCTGCACCTGCCTTTCCAGATCCCCCCACCAACTTCTTCTCTCCTCCCCCCTTTCCCCTACCGCCCCATAACCTTCCACCTCCCATTGCCCCACATAATCCTCCAAACCAACTTCATCACCCCTCAAATACCATTGTGGATGCGAGCTCGTGCCCCAATCGAGTTGATCTTCCTCCTGCGAGCCCGGGGCGTCCGCCCCGCCACTCCTTTGATGTCTTCTCGGCGGGGCCGCGGAAACCCCTGCCTGGTCCTCTTCTCTTGGGGCGAGGCGTTCCGACCTCCACCCTGGAGTCCTCATTGCTAGGGGCCGTGCTGCACCCTCTAGGCTCTCCATGCGCTGACCGAGGAGGGGCCGTTCTAAAACCTTCTCCCTCCACCTGACCAGCGGGGGCTGCGCAGCGCCCTCCGCCCTCACTCCTCCTACCCGGGGGGGCCATTCCGCGCCCCACCCTAACCTCCTCCATTGATGGGGACCTCTCCCTCCTACTCCCACCTGCACTCTTCTGCAGGTATTTACCCCCTCTTCCCCTCTACCCCGTCACCCCATTCTGCGCCCCATCACTGGCCCTGCTGTGGTTCCCTTGCGCCACCTCCTTTTGCGCACTCCCAGCTTCCCTCGGGCTATCAACCATTCCCTCCCTCAACGGCTGCCCACCCAAAATCATTTCTCCCCCGGACGCCTTCCTGTCTATCTCCCTCCTCATTTTCCTACCCCTGGATTCCCAAACCTCCCCTCTCCCCGCCGCGGGGGTGCAAGCCACCACTGCCGCGAGAGCCCCATCAGCCGCAGCTCTACGCTGCGGCCTACCCCCTCCTTCCTCCCCTTCTCCCGTTACTTCCCCTACCGCCCCTTCCAATTGGGCCTTAGATGCCCTGCTAATAATTTCCAGGGCCTCCCTCAGAGCCCTAGCATCAACCAGCCCCTTCTTATTGGCTCCCCGGCCCACCATCGTGCACCAATACTCTGAATGTGCACTAAAAATATGCCCCTTATAGCTCCCCTGGCTAACTAAACCCCCGAGCCAGCACCTACCCGTGGATCAATACCCCTAGCAATGGGAAGCCAAGAAAGAAAAATGAGAAAAAATGTAATATCCAAGTAAAGAGTTAATTATCTCTAAATTACCCAGATGAAATGAAGCAAAATTGTTGTCCTAACACACAATTATTATTATTACTTCTTCATTTATTTATTTAAATGTAATGATCAATATTTTTTTGTTCTTTTATATTTCCTCCCTAAAATTACCCTTTCCTTGCTGGGCCCCTTCCCTAACTCCGAAATAGCCCACCCACCCCACCAAAAACCAAAAAACTGCGCTCACAGGCTCAAGATATGGTAGAAGGAACTGCTGTAGACACTGCCCCCTAGCGGTGTGTAGATAGAACCGCACTGTGAGCTCTACCTCGTAACAGGCCCTTTCAGAAACCCGCACTGCCCCCTCTGTCAATAGACAGCTACCATGCGCCCAAAAGACACAAGGAGGAGCGGGCACCCGCGGCGGGATAAGAGCTATAATTACTTCCCCCCCAGCCTCCACTGCCTTTTATATTATGGCGCACGCTGGCGGAGAGCACCACAAGAACCCAGAGGACCTGCGACTGGGAGGAGCGAGTGCTGCCTGAACGACGCGCTCCGCTCCCGAAAACACCGCTTTCCCAACCCGATGGATATTAAACGGACACCCTGCCTTGCCGCAGTAAACCCGCCCCGAGCAGCCTGAAAAAGGAAAGAAAAAACCGGTAAGGGGGGGTACCTTATGTACGGTAACGCCGACTATAATACACCTTAAATAAAAGGCCCTAATAATAAATCACTATGCCTAACCTCCCCCCCACTACAGCCCTATACACCACCTCACCTACACTACTCCACACACCAAGAGCATGGCTAACGGGGAAGGCTTGGGAGCAGGCGACAGGACAGGACCGCACAATCGCCAAGTCCAACCATCACCTGCTCCCGAACCTTCCCTGGCCCCTTAAATACCCCGGAGAGGCGCTCTGCCCCCCACGGCCACTCGCTGGCCGTGTGCAGCGCCAAAAACCTTCCCGGAGGAAACGCTTCACGTTCCCCCCGGGACCCCTCTTTTCATGTTTACATGGTATTGAATAAGAGGAAACAAGTTTTTTTCTTCTTCAGCTTCGTAAATGTGTAGGTAAGATTGCTGCAGCTTTGTTTCCGCATAAATTCAAGAACCGAATTGAGAATGCAAAAAGGTGCAATATGGGAACTCAGTAATCAGAGAGAGGGGCGTGAGTGGAAATGGATCAGTTGTGAGAAAAATGTTGAAAGAATTGGAATTCTAAGTAAGATTAAGGAGTCATTTGAGGAGAGGCTTCTTCTGCAATTTCTGTCAGGTCCAGCTTTGGGACCTATGTGTATTATGTATTTATTTACCTAAGCATCTTAGGGTTGAGATTCGTAACCTGAACTTTATAATATGTCCAAGAAAAAGAGCTTCATTTAGTCCAGGCTGGATATGCTACCCATAGCGATACAGTGGAAAAAAGGAACAAAGATAAGTCTACTTAGTGTACACACTGCAAATCAACTGTGGAATATTTTGTTCTACTGTCCATTGTATACAAATAAAAGGAAGAAATGTTTGGCACCTTATGTTGTTTATGAATTACCAAAGTTGATAGAAAAAAAAATAAATCGAATATTACATTTGACCGATTTTGGCCTGTTGATCGATTTTTTAAAATACCGAAAACGAAGATCTGGGTTTGCAGTGCTGTCCCCCGCACCTCATGTTTGGTATTTTTGGCCTTGGGGGGTTTCAAGGGTGTCCCCTGCTTCCTCAACATTGGAGGCCGGGGACCGAAGAAAAAACAAATAGAAAAAAGAAAAAGGGACCCTGCAGTGTCGGGGCCAACTCCCATTAGAGGGACAGATCTGGCGCCGCAGGGGTGCAGAAGGAGCGGTGGATGGAGAAAAAGGTAAGCAGAGGGGTGTGGGTGTACTGGAAGCTTGGGGGCACATGGGCTTAGTTTATTTGGCTGAGGAAAAAATGTATTTGTGGCGAAAATGACTAAGTCAATCCAAATCCGTTGTTTATAATAATATTAACAGTGCTCAGGAGGCTGTTATGTTTTTCGAAGTCTCAATTAGCCCTGATGACATTCTGTCTTTTGCAAACCTTTTAGATGCTGCTTGGTATAAACAGACAATTTTATGAAAATCAGTTGTAGTTAACTTAGTTTTTAACTGATTTTATAATTTTTAAGATTGCCATTTTAATGAAGATGTATGCTATTTCTTATGACAATGTTTATGACACTGATTGTATGCTTTTATGTTTTGAGTTTGGCACTTCCCGGATAAAGAAAACTGTCATTAATGCTTTATAAGACAACCTGAAAATAGGCTTGCCAGAGCACTGACATTTAGTCGGCTTTCTTTTATCTAAAGCCCCTTCCATCTAAATGGCTCCATAGACAGAAAGAGCAGGCAAAGGGCCACCAGAATGTGAGAAGGCAATCCTTTATCACCAAAGACAACAGTGAGCAAGATAAACCGATCTGTCTAGGATCACAGTATCGTCTGGTGGTAAAGCTGGAATATGAGCCTCAACATTGAGGTTCCAGTCGCTCTTTTTTGGCTAACTGACCACCTCTCCCAAAACAAACCTCAGTTGGATGGAGATGACTCAACACGTCTGCCGTATTACTGCTATATTAGGTTTTATAACTACTGGTTTCTGGTGGTTTTGTGGCACAGTTGAAGTTACTATTAGCAGAGTTTATGTACTTGAGTTTATCAATCTCAGAGATAGGAAAGGCTGAGTCGGTTTTCCTGGGAATTGTTACTCTGATCTGGCATGTGAACACAGATCTCTGCAATAAGTGCTTAACACATATTTATTTCAACTTGGGGAAGGTAGTGATCATGCACAATAACCAAAGAAAGCTGAAAATACTACAGAAGGTTTGATATAGTGAGTGCACAAACTGTAGGTACTGCAGTGAACAAGGAGGCTTGGCAGGGGTTATTTGATTAGATCAGAACTTATTGTAGTGCAGTTGTCAGCACCAGTCAGGGAGGAGGATCAGTGCCTTAGCAGCAAAGAATAGAATATCATGTGTGTTTTGTCAAAAATATACACAGATATCTTACCATTGGGCACCCAGATGCGCCCCTCCCAGGGTGGGGTCTAGTGCACATGCCTCTTTGCCCAGCCATTAAGATATCTCTGTTTTTCTTTCTTTAGCTACGGGCAAAATCGATGCTACCAATGAGGAGGAGATATCTACATACTCAGAGACTTGGTGTCCTGTTTTTGAATTTGTACAACGCAATGACTTCCCAATGGTCCACCACAAACCCCAAGATATGGTAGCTTTTACAATGGTTTAAATGCTTTTTGTACACTGGTGTAACTGTGTGCTGGTGTCAGGCCTGCCAAACTGTAACGACCTGTAGATCATGTTCCTTGACACATACATATCTCATATCTAATGCTGCAGTGCAAATGTACCGTCAAACATATCGAGATTTCTTCCTGTTTTTGTTTTGTTTTTTTGGCACAAGCCCTGCTTACTATTGGCGCTGGTCGGACTGAATATATGGTCTTTGAAATTGTTATACTGTGCGGATGCACCGAGCTATGTTTTCGAAAGCTTGCTATACTATCATTTTGAATTGTGCAATATGCTACTATGCTTGTATGTTGTTTTAAAATCTAATAAAAACTTAATTGGAAAAGATATCTCTGATTTTAACGGCGACAGCAGCAGTACTTTATATAGAGTTGTCTTTGCCAGCAACAACCCAGGCGTTCACTTACTTTCATGCATTATGGTATGTATTCAGTCACAGATTACGGTGATCACTTTGGCACATATTGACCCATCTACCATACAAAAGCCACACTTTTCCTTATTTGAAGCATTATAGGCTACACATTTATTACACACACAAAGACAAGGGTTCTTCAAGAGAAAATAGAACAAAATAAAGCATTGAGTAGACATCAGTGTCTGTAAAGTCACTAGGGAGCATTGTTAAAATGGAGTTCTAAAATCTGGTATGTCGACAGATTTCCGGAGGCCACCCTAGTCATAGTGAAGAGAGGGAACTTTGAGATGTAGAGAGTGGTCAAGGCTTAGTCTCAGGAGTGAGTGAGTGTGGTCAGCGGCGCACAATGAGCCCACACAGTGAAGCACACAATAATTCTGCCTAGACAGTTAAGAACAAAAATACTCTACTTATTATTATCATATATACAGTCACCATAGGGTTCTAGAAATTCATACAATTCACTTAAACACCTGAAGGGAAGGTAAGTAATGATGCAGTAAGGAGAACCAGTTCACAAGAATAATACCCTCACTTTATAAATCCAATACCTGTGTTGAATAGGGCCTTGTGCCCAAAAGTCACAAAAGCTTTGTCTCAGGAGAGGGGACACAGGTATGAGAAGTTCCTGTGGTGGTGAAAAATGTCCCAGAGGACTTCTCCACAACATTACAAGTAAGTAAGACTATTTCCCTTTTCCTTTAGAACCCCTTTAAGTACAAATGTTTAAAAAGCGATGGAATGGAATAAACCAAAGTGTATTCTAAGGTTTATTATAGGGGAGACAATGATAGTTGGAAGCATTGCGAGTGCTCACCCCCCTGACCCCAATTTTCTCAAGTGACTAGGCAGGTCGACTGTGAGTTGCCGGAGGTAAGTTTTCCCACTGTTGGATCCAGTAGCGTAAGCTCAGGAGCTGCGGGTGCAAGGTGGATTCCGGTCCGGTCCAGGAGCTGTGTGTAACCCTTTGCGATCAGGAAATCCAGCAAGCACCAACGCAGGCCTCTTTAGGTCCCTCTAACAGATGGAGGAAAGCTGGATCCACAGTCACTGCACACGGGCGACAGCAGGTGTCTCTAGAGATGCAGTCGAAGGAGACCTTCCAGGACAGGATCCCTTGATGCTGGCAAGCTGAAACATGGCAGGAAGGCGACTTGTAGCACGAGCTGGCAACCACTGTAGTTACGGACAAAAATACGGAACATGAATGCTCATGGTGAGGGTGCCCCATTTGAAGATAGTCAGTCCACTGGGAGGTCCAAGGACGATTCCGAGGGCTCCTGATGGCTGGATCTTGAGAAGGTATAGAGACTGGTTGGTCCCACCAGTGCAAGGGTCCAAGCACCGCAGAGCTCTTTCTCAGATCAGTTAGTCCAGCAGGTCTTCACCAGGTGAAATGCATGACAGGTCACAAGGCCTCTTCAGGAGTTGTCGATGGGTCTTTAGTCATCTGCTTTTCTACACAGGATATTTGGCTCCAATGCTGATCAGAAGAAATGACTGCAGGAGTCCTCTTCTTATTCCAAATCCTGGATGAAAGCAAACCGAAGCCCACCAATGGTAATCATCTGCACCATTCAAACAGCCAGCAGTGGTCCAATCAGGGACCACTGTTGGTTTCAATCAAGCATGCACTCCAGACTCTCTGGCACCATGTTGTGTAATGGGATCAGAGAGTCCCACCCACTTCCTGGGTCCACACACAAATGCCATGCACTAGCATGTGAAAACAGCAGTTTAAACAGTGAATGCATGACCATATTATGGATTTCCTGACCCCGATAAGGATGGAAGAAGGCCAAGAAACAATATAGCCAAAGAACATGTGAAAAATCTTGTGGTACGCCGATTTTAGGGCACTGGCCATGTTTAGTAGCCAAACGCCGTAAAGGTGAAAGTGCAAACCAAAAGAACTGCAAAAGTGGTAAAAATATAACTGGCGCCACAAGCTTGTTTTTAGGTATATATAAAAGTAACAGAAAATCCCCAGTGTAAAAGACTAGGGTTATACAAAAGTATCCCCACTACACTGCTTTGTAAGATGCTGTGTGCTGTGAGGAACCTGAGGCCATAATCACTTCTTTTTCCCCCCGACATTCTCTGCTCAGGTGGCAAGGGAAAGGCCATTACTTTTGGATCCTGGCCATGGGGGTGATATGCGAGGGAGGATCACCTGGGTTAAGGAGATTTGGGGAGTGGTGAGAGGATGTCCTTTGGTGCGACATGTTATCCCCCACTCCCTTTTTACAATGAATCTTCAGTCCCAGCAGCCTTTATAGGTTATTGTCATCCTTTCCCCTTTCATTTCTTTCAAGATGACCCTCGGAAATGGCATCATTATTCTGGTACAAGGTACAGGTCAACTAGGAGAATACCTCCTTATTTGGGTAAGTTAAATGCACATCAGCACCCTCTTGTCATTTCAGGGTCATATCAGGTCAATACTAAAGCAGGGAAGAAACAACTGAAATTCGGGCCTACTTCCACTCATTCACACCACTTTGGTACTGAGACGAGGAAGAGGACTGTAGAAGAGTACCATTGCAAGAGTCAGGCATGTCCAGCTAATAGGACTAATTATGGTCAGACAACTGAAACCAAGGACTTTGTTGGGAAATTGGAAAGGTTCTAACTTTGCGCACCATACCACTGATGGTGTGGGGTGGGGGGGTTTGGACACGTCATCATCGTAATTTCTGTCACTTTTGCAAATTGCTACAAATATTACAATATTTATGGTAAATGGGATAAGTGTTACATTTAGGTTACTTTGTGTAGAGGCAATATATTTTTACATTTACATGCGCGCAAAAACATAACAATGAAATATTGTCACACGGAGGGCTGCGCACAGAAATATAACAATGAACCATTGTCGCACGGAGGGCCACGCACAGAAACATAACAATTAAACATTGTCACATGGAGGGCCCCTCCACCCTCAGGTAAAGCAGGCAATCAATACGTGCACAGTTTATCCGTATGAATGGCGCTCATGATAGGAGATCATAACAGGTATAAAATGCACACATAATGGTACTGTTAGGATTCCAGTCCCATGCACTCATTCCCACCCTCATCTGTCTGCCCCTCGAGCACCTCTATCAGTGCGCAATCATAATGTTGCTGCTCTGTTTCTGTGGCGTTGGCGGTTGCTCTTGAGACAGGCATCCACTGTTAAATGCAAAGCAAAACGCAGCGCCGCATTTGGCGCTCATGTGACCAAATCAGCTGTGGTGCATAAGAGGAAAAGCCTCCAGCAATTGCATAAATGGCATTTTTGCCAGAGGCCAGTGCTTCTGATTGAATTCTCATACCTCAATCATGCTTAATATTCCTTAACCTTGTTCACCAAGCTCCATTGAACAGGTTAATAATACATACTGAGAGAGTTTTTGTACCGTATTGTTGTCTTACACTAACCGATGTCTTTTTCCCTTACAGCTTGATACCAAAGCGTTGTGTGCTACCCGCTCTTTTGCTTGATCCACTCCTCTGTCTGGTAGGAAGGCAGCAGAGGAGCGTATGGAGAGGAAGAGCTCCCTCTGATATGGAGGCCTGGGTTAAGGAATACCAAGGCTCTTCAATCGAGCTGATCAGGCCGGAAGTTCCAACTCACCTTTCCTTGGTTTTACATCGAATCTAGCCAGTGAGTGACAGGTATAAATGTATGGGAAGTGCTTTTCGAATTTAGTAAAAGATATGAAATATATGAGGTGGGATTGCTCTGTGTATCATGGGTACTGTGTATTGTGTATTGTGGATTAATCAGAAGGGTGTTTTCGCCATCATGGCAAAGTTTTGCAAAGGTTTTGTCAGCAGTTGGGGAACAGGATTTTCAAGTTGATCAATGGGGTAGCTGCGGTCTCTCATCTTCATGTGCTTAGGTATTTTTGGGGTAGGTCTATGTGCGTCATTGATAGGAATTCTGTTGTTGTGTAACTAAGAGGTAAGGCTGCCCCCAAATATCGAGAGGTCTTTGCGAAGGGGTGTGTTAGAAATGTAAACATTGTAATTATACTTTTTCAGGGGATTGTTTTATAAGGACTATGTCCAATGAACTGTGTGGGTTTTATATTTCTCTGTACAAGAAAACCAAACATGTTTGGGGGAATGACTTCGTAACGCTATCTGGGGGAGTGTATTAACTGTTGTAAATTGTATATAATGTGTGTTATTTGTGTGGTTCAGGGAGACCAGGGTTAGTTTGATTCTTAGATGTCATCTAAGCCCCCTCCCAGTCGTTGTAAAATTAACTTGCTTTATGGACAAAAGGCGCACTTACTAATTTTAGAAGTGGGCCTAATTTGGGTAAAGGGGCAGAGCTAAAGGTCCATGCCTACAATTTGGTGAGCCAGGTAGGAGCCTTGGGCTCTCCGAAAAGATTGGGGGTCTCCTGTTCGTCCAGCTTGACTCTGGTCCTTAACTGCAGGGACCAGCTCCTGCACAAAAAAGAAGCGGGTTTCAGACACAAAGAGGCCTGTCTGGTCTCTGAGGTGGAAATTCTGCAGCCCAGCTGTGAAGCAGAACCGATTGGGGGGGCACCAGTTTGGAGAACTTCAAGGTTTTGACGTATACACGTAAGTGCATCTTTGTGAGCTAATCCAAGTGGGGTGTAATAGGAGAAAAGGAAAACAGGGTTTTAGGTAGGACAAGAAATTTATTTGTGGGATTAGAAGGGACTAAGCAGGCTGAAGAGTGAATGTGTTTAGGAAGTGTGTGAATCGTTTGTTATTTTAGAGGTGTAGTCTTTCAGCGAAGTGTGTTACTCGTGGGGATAGGTTTGATACCCTTCAGGTTGCTTGTCTGGTTGGCTGGGGCCCTCACTTTCGAGTGAGGTGGCATTTTATGGTAAAACCACCCGTAGATACCGTTCTGAGGCATATCTTGGTAAGGCCTTACTTGTACTAATTGCGTGGGCCGACCCAGCACCTCACGTTTCTTGGTTAGTCTAATGTAGTGTGGACTCCTCTGGTAGTTTCGAGGAAGATGGCGATGTGGTAGAAAGGGCCATACTAGTGGAAAGAGGAAGAGATACACGATGTTGTAATGGAAAACATTGCGCTCCTTCTATGCTCGAGTGAAAGTGAAATCTTAAAGGAATGGAAAGAATTTGGACCGGTGTGTTTTAATAAGATGTTGTCTTTTCTGCACGGTTGAGGAATACATAGTTATTGAGGCGGTTATGATAAAGCAGTGAGTGAAGAGAGTGAGTGTGGGGAAAATCTTCTAAGGGACAGAAAAGGAATTTTTGGGTAGTCATTTTTGTATTGACGGGCTGGTTTGAAAAAAAAAATATTGTGATTTTGGGGATTTTTGTTGAAACATGGAAACTCCACTGAATCATTTATGACAAGTGCTTCCCGGACATAAAATACATATTTTGAAGTATCATCGGGTATGGTTGAGGGAAACAAAGGGCAAGACGTCTAAACCGTGGCTTGGTGAGGCGTCCTATGATTAGGCTATATTGGAAAATCTGTGTACTTTCTTAGGGACTAATCATAAAGGGTCGAAATTGGACACTAGACTGAATATCTTGGAGCTATGGAGGTTATATGAGAAGGGTGGGAAGGGCCAGGAGGTTGTGGCTATGGAAGAAGGGACAAGGAAGGAAGGAAGGCATAGGAATTTTTTCAGCACCACCCCCATTTGAGTGCTATCCTTTGTCACCCGCAGAAGGGTATACAAATCCAGAGTTTGAACCTCCATATTCTCCAGTGGCTACTCCGGTGATTACGAGATGGTCAGGGGTAACACCTCCGTCTGCACCAATTTTCGAGAGACAGAAATATGAGGGAAGCAGAAGGGTAATGCCTTCTTTAGTAAAGGTTGTTGGTGGGCCCCGAAAGGAAGAGGAAAGAAGAGAAGTCTATTTCAGGGATAAGTCAGCGTTAACCTTGGGAGCAAAAGAGGCAGAGCGAGAGAGAATTGTAAGGAGCAGGCATGCGGAAGTCAGCAAGGAGGGTTTTGCCCACTGGTTCCAGGATAGAGGATAGATTATGGAGAGTAGTGGAAAGGCAAGAACAGCAGAATAGGGACGAAGCTGCAAGGTTATTACAGAGCGAAGTGGCATGGGTACAACAGGTTAGTAGTAAAAAGCAGGAAGACGAGAACAGGGAAACACAGGAAACAGAGCAAGGAAGATGGAGACATGGTCAGATTTTCGTACGGCTTGATAAATCTGTCATAAAGAGAGTAAGTGTGGACATGGAAAGGGAGAGCACTGCTATAAATGCGGAGTTAGAACAAAGGAGGAGAGAGGCGGCCTGCTGCGGCATACCTGAGGGTTTGATTGTCCCCACAAAAGGATCACGGGATGTGATAGGAGAGACAGAGGAGGAAGAGGAGGATGACTGGGAGAAAGACAAAGAGGAAGGAGGAAAGGAAGCACAGGCTAAGCCTCCCGCTCTAGGACAGACTCTGCAAAGTACGCCATGGGGACTTCGGACACGCCATGGAGCCGGCATGGCCAAAGGGAAGAGGGCAAGGGCAGGTAGGGACAGGTAGGGGAAGCCCTAGTAAAAGCAAAAGTGACTCAATATCCACTACTCCAGAAGGGTCAGGGGAGGGAGTATTATGTCCATTGGTCACACATGGATTGGAATAACTTAATGAAGACACTTCCTTCACTCACTGCAGGGGTGGGGAAGTAGATTTATGCTCTAGAAAAACAAACCGCCGGCGTCATGTTGCCCATTGGGGACATGAAAAACCTTTTCAAGTCCTTAAGGGGGGGAACGGGAAGACAAGTTGTGGAAGAAAGCGGGGTATCTGGGAATTCTATTAGACACAAATACCCACAATGGAGCGGAGAGGGGAGAAGGATGGGACACAAATTTGACTATTTTTTATCACATGTTGAAAAAGGGACTTCCTAAAGAAGTACAGCATGACCTAGACAATGTTGTAGGGATCGAGGCGAAGAGTTGCCAGAAGATACAGGCACACATTGTGCATTTTTGTAAAAGGAGACAGGAAAAGGAAAGTACGGACCAGGCACAAAAGGCTGAAGCCAAGCTGGCCCACAAAAAACAAGCAAAGATTTGTTTAGAGGGGGTATGACAACCAACCCCATAGAGTGACAGCAGGGACAGTTGGGACAACAAGGACAAATAGACTCTTGAATGGCATAAGCATGCAGGGATGGGTATGTACCTAGGCCAAGACCGATGAGAGGATTTCCACAGGGTAGGGTAGAATTTTCGCAAGGCATCAGGTTATTCAGTGTATTTGGAGGAATGGGGCCCCGGTTCAATGGGCCTATGGGATGGGGGTATGAAGGACTGTATGCAGTGCAGTGTTGGGTGTGTGGAAGAATGGGGCATGTGTCACGGGATTGTCAAATTCGACCACAGTATTTTAACACAGGTCCCATCCACATGAATGCCCAAATATCGCCCTATGCCCCGTACTCTGGGCCATTGCAGCAAGTACAGGTTGATCAGAACCGGTGAGCTGGAATGACACAGGCTCACACCTCGATCATGTCAGCCCAGGTGCCAGTACAGGCTGGGAGAAGAATCCTCTAACGAATCGGACAGTCGCCCATTACACTAGAGCAAGTGTACTCGGAGGAAACCCTTTTTCCCATCCTGGTGCTCAAATGTATCAGAGTAGGCCAGCCCACAGTTATCTCTGACAGGTCCAATTCTATTGGTTACTACAGATCTGGAAGAGGAACCCCGGATAGGTGTTCAAGTAGGTAAACAGACATTTCCTTTCATGATCGACACAGAGGCCATGAAATCCTATATTAAAGAAGGTGGATTTCCCCTATCAGGCAAAGCAATGGACATGCAGGGGTTTTCTGGGGCTGTCCTATCGGTTCCATAGACTGAAGTTTTGCATATCAAGGTAGGTGATCAAACTTTATCTGCTCCCTTGTTATACTGCAAAGATACCCCAGCAAACCTTTTGGGAAGGGACCACCTGAGCAAGCTTAATAGTCGATCACATTTTTAAAGAATGGCATAGTATGCTCAACTCGAGGCTTCTACCCTTTAAGAGAAGCAGCCCTTTTACCAACATATTGCAGCAACAGCACGATTAGGGGGGGTGCCACTACATTCTGCATTATTCTTGTATGGGGGTAATGACAGTGTTAAGTTGGGTACCTGGAATAAGAGATCGGACATTGGGCGGACACCCCTAGAAATGTTGTTCTGGTCTGCCGAGTCATACGAGATAACGCCAGGGAATATTGTTACCATTCTTCTAGAAACTGTGGTTGTGAAGAAGGACAGGGTGGTTCTTTCAGGCACCGATGAGGAAGGAGGCGAATGGCGCACAGTGTTGTATATTGATCCAAACTCATTGTTAAGATTGTGTCCGATGAGCAATTGTTCGAGGATGCGGAAGATGCAGGTGAAATGGTTTTTGAGATTGGGGTGGGGTAAATGGAGGCATCACAGACTATATTAATCATGAGAAAAACATTGCCATACTGGAAGAAGGATTTGGAGAAAGTGCCAAACTACTTATGGAACAGCAATCCCCATGATGTGGGGCTATTGAAAAGTTTAAGGGCAGTGCAAATAAAATTAAAACAAGGAGCAATTATACCAAGGGTTAGGCAATACCTCATGTCTAAGGAGGCAGATTGAGGAATTTATGAAACCATTATGGCGTTTTTGAAGCAGGGCATTATACAATCTTCTGTGTCCCCATGTAACATGGCCATTTAACCTGAGAAGAAGGCAAAGGGGTCCAAGTTGGAGGAGGGTTCAGGATTTGCACTCTCTGAACAACATTGTCGAAGCAGAATTTCCGGTGGTACCAAATCCTGCTACCATTCTCTGTAACATCCCTACTGGGTCGACCCACTTCACAGTTATTGATTTGAAAAATGCCTTTTTCTCGGTTCCTTTGCACCCCAATTCCCAGTACCTCACAGCATTTACGTATTGTGGACAGAGATTCAAATGCACAAGGTTACCCCAGCGGTACTGTGAATCTCCAAGTGTTTTGAACAGAATTATTCAGATGGATTTGGGGAATTTACAAATGTCCAGTACTGTAATTCAGTACGTGGACGATTTACTTGTTTGTAGTCCTTCAGAGGAACAGTATAGAGGAGACTCAGTCAGACTCCTCACCCTGCTCACGGAGAAGGGGTGTAAAGTGGACAAAGAAAAACTGCAATATTGTCAAATAGAAGTAGTGTATTTGGGACAGGTACTATCATCCTCATGGATAAGGGTAATGCCTGAGAGAGCCGCCACAGTTCAAAACACGCTTCAACCAACAACGGTAAAACAGATGCAACTGTTTTTGTCGCTCTGTAACTATTGTAGGTTTTGGATTTTTGACTACTCGAGTTACACAAGGCCCCTGCTGTAAGCTCTCAAGGAAGCACAGAAAGAGAAGAGTCTGATTGAATGGTCAGATGAAATGAGAACTTGTTTTCAGGAGCTCAAGACTGCGATCAGTAATGCTCCAGTTTTGGTGACTCCAGATTACCAAAAGCCATTTTTTCTTTTTTCACATACAGATGGGAAGGTAATGACAGTGGTCCTAACACAGAAAACATCATTAGGTCACAAACCATTGGCCTATTATAGTGGGTCGTTAGACTCAGTTATACAGGGCCAGTTTCCATGTGAGCAATCTCTAGCAGCAGCAGCCTTTGCAATACAAAAATTCTCAGCCATTACTATGGGCTGCCCAGTGACACTGTACGTGGAGCATGCAGTTTTTGCAATTTTGGAGAAGTCAAAATCAACTTTGACTACGCAAAGAGTTTCTGGGTAAAAGGTTATTTTGTCAAATGCTTACCTACGACCAGTGAGGTGTCGCGTAGTAAACCCAGGGACTTTTTTGGCTGACCCAGTGCAGCCTGGTAATGATGTTCATGGTTGTGTGACCTATGAGGGAGATGAGGGAAAAAGTACAAAAGGAGTGTTAAAGAAGATGTTTTGGAGACAGGAGGAACGCTTTTTGTTGATGGATCATCAATGATTGATCAGGGCACTGGTGAGAGACATACAGGAGCAGCAGTTGTAAGTCTTGTGGGTGGTGAGTACTGGGTGGAGGTGGAGAAGTGATTGCAGTCACATTACTCTGCGCAAGCAGCCAAGTTGGTGGCCCTTATTGAGGTGCTGGAAATGAGTAAGAGGAAGGCAGTCACGATCTACTCCAACTCTGCATATGTCACCACAACAGTACCCTCTGGGTTATCTAGATGGCAGAGAAGAGGGTTTAGAAGATCTGACGGGACCCCTATCCAGCATGCTGCACTGCTTTCATGATTAATTGACACGCTAACATTGCTTGTGGAGGTAGGGGTTGTTAAATGCGCTGTGCATACTAGTAAAACTGATTTTGTAGCACTTGGTAACGATGCCGCGGACCGATCGGCAAAGGCTGCAGCTTATTTGCCCCTCTCATATATCCCAAAAATTCAAATGATGTCCCAACAGGCACAATTGCCAGTCCCGTATACTGCAGTCCCCTTGTTACAAATTGTTGAACTGCAGGGAAAAGCACCATAAGAGGAAAAGGAGCTATGGGCGAAGAGGGTGTGTACGCTTTTGCCCAAAGGTTTGTTGTTGAGGCAGGACCTGACGGGGGAAGGCAGTGGTGCCTGTAGAGTTGCTTCTTGTGGCTTTGGAGCAACTGCATTTCCCGGAACATACTCCTCCGCGACAAATTGCAGTGGAACTTCAGGAGGATTTGTTTGTGCCCGACCTCTCTGAGCAGGTGAGTAGGTTTATTGGTAATTGCACACTCTCTAAGGAATTCAATCCAGGAAATACTAAGAGGGCAGTAAGAGGGGTTATACCCCACCCGTCATGTCCTTTTAAGGAATTACATGTTGATTTCATTTATGTGGTACAAAGGTGCGGCACCTATCATTCTTTATTGTGGTTGTGTGTCAATTTTCCCGATGGCTTGATGCTGGGCCCTGCATGCACCCTGATGCCAAATCAACGGCCAAATTCTTGGCAAGGGAGGTATTCCCATGGTGGGGTATTTTGTGAAGAGTTAAGGTCCGATAATGAGACTCACTTTGTTTAATGCTTTGTTCACTGAAATTACTTCACTTTTGTGGATGCGGTACAGGTTGTGCTCGGTGTACCACCCACATGCCAATGGAATTGTGGAGCATCTCGATGGCTTGTTGAAAACTCAATTGTCAAAAATGTTTACTGATTTGCACACGTCATGGCTGTATTGGGTTCCCGTGGCACTATTTTGTTTACAGAATAAGCCTGGAAAAGATCACCACCTTAGTCCCCATGAGGTGGTGACAGGTCGTAGAACGTTTACACCTCTCTCACCCACACGCATAGGTACTGATGCACATAAGTCAGCAGAAATTCTGGCAAATGAATTTGGGGACTATCTTAAGGCTTTAACCAAGAGTGTCAGAATTGAGTCCTCACAGGTTACTGCATCTCATCAGTAAAACAAGATTGAAGGCGGCGTAGGACCAAACAAGCATCAGAATCTGTTGTTACTTCGTGAACAGAGGGGCTTTGTTCGCTCTTTTGTCCCTCGCTGCAACGACCGGTGATTCCACGGACCCCTTAAGGTCATCTTCTCCATTCCTACGGCTGTGAGAGTGGATAGCATTAAATCTGGGGTGCATCTCCATGATGTTCAGAGGGACACCGGTACGCCACCACTGACATCTGAGGAACAGGTGTCAACTAATAATTATGTTAAGTAGAATCTAAGGAATCGCAGTTTGTTCCAGCTGACGGGGGAGGAGAGCATACAACACCTAATAATTGTTTTAATAAATTGTCTTTTTTTAATAAATTGTCTTAAAATGTAGACCTTTTTTAATAGGGATTGGTTGCAGAAGAACAATGCGTTCAGCAATCTATAGAGTTCTTTTCTTTTTGGGTCATATGCGTTGAACAAAAAATGTGTACGGGGAGGAAACATTGAGACATTTGGGTACACATGGAAATGTAACAAAGTTTCTAAATTGATTTTGCATCTGATGATTCTGATGGGACTTTAGAAATTGTAAATGACGCACAGAGTTTTGCAGCTGATAACACATGGTACCAGCACATGAAGAGAGTGGGAAGGGAGAGAGTAACTGAGTCATGTTACATTTGCTCCCTCATTCCCCATGCTTCTGGCGTGCCTAGATTATTTATTCCTGATGATTTAGAAGTTGCAGATGCACGTTATCTGGTGCACCTAGCCCTATGCAGCGTTCGAGGGTAGTTTCAGTTTCAATCTGTAGCAGCTTCTGTGCTTCCGATCGATGAAGAAATTCAACTGGGGAAGATCGTCAAGATGTTTGTTGTACTCAAAGAGTACAGCTTAACCTTGATGGTCTCATACTCGCAAACAACAAATGGGAACAAGGGGTAATGAGTTGCAAGGCTGGAGGGATGGTGGGACTCACTGAAGAAGGGGTGGCACAAACTAATTTGACATGTGGAAACGTTTGGAGAAAATATGTGAATTTCTTGTCATGGCTCAAGGAACCTGAGAAACCTGTTAAGATCCGGTTACTTACACTTTTTTTCTGTGTTTTAATGGTGATGGTCTGTGGGCACAAATCAAAACTGCGGCACCACTCTGCATAATCCTGATTTGGCTGGAGGTACAGCATCGATTATCGATTTATTCTGGTCATGTGGGCCCTTTTCGTACAAATAATTACCTCCAGCCTGGAAAGGTGCATGCAGCATCACCACTTTGCACGTGCCCATCCTTGTGGTTCCGCAGAGCCACCTGACACTGTCTGAATCCACATGTGTGCCATCTTTATGCCCCGTGCCCCCTGCATCCCTTGTATCATCAGACATGGAAAATCTACAAACTTTGCAGTACTCTGGAGAAACAGACTTTTTGAGGAGATCGAAAAATCAAACTATGTGTCTGCAGCATCTTCTGAGGGTCTAAGGAACATTCCTGATCGTTTTTGACTGTTTAGCCATACTGAAACCTTTTCCTCCTCTCTATTGGCCCCATGCGTGCAATCCTCTGTCAATGCAAAATGGCTTTGGATAACCCGTTACGGGTTGCTATTATTTGTCAATTCCTCTGTGTTAGCGTTCAGTGCCATCAAAGAAGAACTTAGAGCTTTGCGTCTTGTAGCCCTGCAGAATCGTTATATCCTGGACCTCCTAACAGCTATGGAGGGTGGGGTGTGCCATAACCTGGGCAAGACTTGCCGCACATATGTGCCTCCTAATGACTCGGATAATGGAACTTTGGCTCGAAGAATTTCTGAACTGCAAACTCTGATGGTGGCCATGGAGAGGGAGGCGGGAATTACTGACAATACTTTTTTAGACTCTCTTTTCTCTTGGATGCCGTCGTGGATGAACTTAATCCTAAAATTAATTTCACCTGTTTTGATTTTTTCGCTAGCACTTTTTTGTTCTTGTCAGTTATGTCTTCGATGCTGCGCGACTCAGGTGCCTAGAAGTACTGCCATGTTTCTTTAACCCTGTCTAAGGCTAGGTATAGCACCAATTCTTTTCACGTGGCCACTCAAACTGATTTTGGAATAATTGAAGGGGGGGTTCCGTCCTTGCCCAGGTTGGAATGAATGTGTAGAGCAATGGTTAGATTGCAGAACTAATGATGCGTCAAATTGGGGTTGTCCAGTGGAGGATTATGGGAAAACCGGTTGTGAAGATTTGTTCCATAAAAATAATGAGATTGATGATTTGGAAATTGGTTTTAATGGATTAACTAAAGGGGGAATGTTGGGAAATATGATCTTCGCACGCCATACCACTGATGGGCGGGGTGGATACGTCATCATTGTCATTTTTGTCACTTTCGCAAATTGCTACAAATATTACAATATTTATGGTAAATGGGATAAGTGTTACATTTAGGTTACTTTGTGTTATTTTGTGTAGAGGCGATACATTTGTAAATTTGCATGCTTGCAGAAACATAACGATGAAACATTGTCACACGGAGGGCCCCTCCACACTCAGGCTAAGTAGGCAATCAATATGTGCACATGGAGTTTAGCTGTATGGATGGCATTCATGATAGGAGATCATAATAGGTGTAAAATCCACACATAATGGTATACATGTATGGGAAATGTTTTTCAAAATTAGCAAAAGATATGAAATATATGAGGTGGGATTGCCCTGTGTGTCATGGGTCTCCACATTGTAGATTAATCAGAATGGTGTTTTTTTGCCATCAAGGCAAAGGTTTGCAAAGGCTTCTTTAGCAGTTGGAGAACCAGATTTTCAAGTTGATCAATGGGATAGTTGTGGTCAGTTTGCAGATGGCTCAAGTGCTGGAGGGGAAGGGAAGATATCATCTCTGGTGAACTGGAGAGCTCATTGTTGTAAGAGATAGGCATCTTGTGAGAATTCATGGGGTTGTTTGAAGCAGGTGGCTTCTCCTGGGGCACTTGCAGGGACCAGTAGTAATATATTTTAGGAGAACAATTGTGTTGTCAGAGAGTGGGCGGAACTCATTGGAATAGAAAAAGGTAAGCCAAGTAGAAGTAATAAAAATCAGACACCGGACAGGTCTGGGAAATGCGATTAGCAAACATGAATAGATCAAAAGGGAATCTATGCTTCTTTCTCTCATCTTCATGTGCTTAGGTATTTTTTTCAGGGTAGATCTTTGTGAGTCATGGAGCAGCCGCATACCGGTGATTGGAATAAAGGGAACACTCATACAGGGGTGCTCCTGGGGCTACAAACAGGCATATGGTAATGACGAACTAACTGAAACCTGTGACAAACGGTCTTGGAACCCAGATTGAGGGTTTGTGAATGGTGAGCAAGCTGCAAGTTGTTGTGAATGCATTTAAAGGTGAAACAAGTGATACTGAATACCGGACTAAAGGAAAGCTAGGATGAATATATGAACAAAGTAAAAAGCAAGTGATGAGCACTTATGAATATTGTTAAAGCAAGTTGATGAAATGGGTGAACACCACGGAATGAGTTGTGTGGAAAACATGTTGTGGCAAAGCCAAGACAAGGCCAAGGAGCAACAAATGAATGTTAACCAATGACACAGGTGCAGAGAGAGAATATCTGTGTTGGCAAGAAAGCCCAAAGAATACAGAAGGATAACAGAGTCTCAAAGATGATCGGTTGCATGACTTGTAATGGGTGGACCTTGTGGTCCAATAACTGCACCTAGACAGAGTGACCCCTGCTTGGAAAGAGACATGGAAAGTAAAGATGAAGAAACTGCCTTTTATAACTGGATTGCTAAAGGGAATGAGAACAAGAGTAATTTGTATGAACTTTTGAAAAACCCAAAGGATTACAAAATTGAGTTGTATTGGAAGTATTCTTGAAAACTACAAAATTCTAACTGGTTATAGTTTGGAAAAGGGGAAACGCAACTTCTCTGAGAGTTCATGAACTATGTTGAATCGTTGAGGAGAGGAACCTCAAGGCCTTTTGACATTGTTTTGAAATGAGTGTATTTGTGAAACTGGAAGAGCTAACTTCTTGGGGAAGGGAAACCCGAGACTTTGTGAACTGTGGTAAACTCTTAGAGGGAGGGAACCCCAAGACTTTGTGAACTGTGTGGAGGATTATAAAGTTGAACTGGAACTGTTTTTGAAAGCCACGAGATTTGAACTGATTGTAGGTTCTGAAGCTGGTTTGAAGCTGGGAGAGCTGACCTCTTTGGCAAGGGAACTCAGAGGCCGTTCTTTTGGAACTATTTGGAGCTTGGGGAAAGGGAAGCTGGAAAGTAAACTGAGAGCTGGAAGAAGCTCAAAACCTTATTTGGAACACTGTTTCTTTTGTTGCCGACATCCCTACACATTGTTTATCTTTAGTTGTGAGGGCAAGTGTAGGTTTTGGACACAGACAGACTTTTAAGTTGAACCTACTGACACAGACTATCCTTAGTTTTTTTTTAGGTAGGGAAATCCCACCTTACCATAAGGTAAGTTAGGCCTTACTCCATCCTGACATTTAAGAAAATAAATCATTTTATTTAGAAAGTTGAATCTGTTGTCTGTGTCTTACTTCATGATGCCTTCACAGTGCACTGTTTAAAAAGTTACCCAAACAGGTAAAAAGTAAAAAGACAAAAGGGAAACATAGGGCCTTATTACAAGTCCAGCCGTAACCCGCCGGTAGTACCGGTGGGATGCCGCTGGACTGAAACACTGTTTCCGCTGCCCGATATCCCAGTGCCACCGGGACAAAGCCCAGGCGGCCCGGGGTTTCAGGCAGTGGAAACTCTTAGTCCCCATTCCGATGGAGCCCCATAGGACTCCATGGGAGTGGGGACACAGAAGCACCGGCACCGTTGCTAACGGTGCCGGTCCTTCTGTGACAACTATGCTTTCCAGTGGTGTTGCGGGCGCACAGGCCCAGGAAAGCAAAGTTGTAGTCTGCCTGTCCGGAATGGGTGCCGATACATTGCTACCGGCACCCTTATTTCCAGGCTGGCAGACTCATAATGAGGCCCATAGTTTCCCAGTACTGATAGTCTGAAGAACTGATCAGTTTCCCCATGACAAAGTGAGCAAAGGACAGTTTACAAAACAAAAGAAAATGTTTGGAAACCCACAGAATATGTAGGGAAAGTTGACTTAAAGAGAAATCTTTCTTAACAACCATTCAAATTAGAATCCCAACATCCCTCCCATTTCTTTGAGACCAGGCTTCACACCCCAAATCTTTTTTGGTGTGACTTTAATATCAACACCACGTGACAAGGCACACTAATGCAGCTGCCGGGGTATGAGCTGGGGGGAATGCCATGTAATATCAGATGTACGTGGTATGTGGTTGCCTCTGACCATGCCATGTTGCCCCTGCCATCTGGCATTGGTACGACGTCCATTCATTGACATGCATTTTTGCAATTTTTTTTTGTTGCCCATTTTTATTTTCTTGAAAAAAACGATCAGAAAAAATTAGAAAAAATAGGGGGCTGTCAGGAAGGGTATATAAGGGTTGGGGGGGGGGGGTCGGGAATTGTGTTAGATTAATAGGAGGTTGGGAGGGACCCCCAAAAGAAAAATTAACATGTTGATGGGTTTTTTCCAAAGAAAAACATTTGGAAAATAACACATAAAAAATGCATGTGATAAATGAACATAGAACCCTGACATCCCTTGGATGCGGGATTAGTGCAATGCTGCCTTTAACATTATACATTTTTGGGCCCTAGCTTCAAGTCTGCATGTTGACTTGTGGGACCATCATGCGACATAAGGAGTTTACACTGATTGTGGCTCGCCCACATTTTAAATAGGGAAGGTTTCATTACAATATTTAACAATTGATAGAGAAATAGCCCTTTCCATAGAAACAAGATGATGGCTTTTTGGGAGTTGTGGTTTTAACATTCTGGGACCCTGACCCAGAAGCGCTGGCAAAGTTCGTAGAGATCCAGGAACATTGAATGCCTGGAGTTCTGGTTCTGGTTCTGATACACCTGTTGTAGTGTGCTTTAAATAAATCAATGAATTAATAAACGTGCAGAGGCACAATAGAAGGGCGTGTTTTTTGTTGGAGGAATCGGGTTAAAACCTGTATGAACTATGTCAACGCGCACCCCACTCCAATGAGATTGTGTCACCCTTATACTGCTCATTACTTTTCTAGTGGACTTTTATTAGGCTACTCTTCCAACATTTACTAAAGGCAATACTTGTTCTGCCACATACAAAGGGACACATGCACAGAGAGTGAGAACTGCAGTCTCCATCCCCTCAGGGGTTACTGGAGCGTGGCTGCATGCTTGAGCCCAGTGGAACAAACCTGTATGAACTTATCTTAACAATCAATGAGTTGTAAGAAAGTGGATGCAGCCACAGCGATGGAGGACCTACGCCCCTCGGGCGAGGAGGTGAGACCGGAAGCACTCCTGTAAGATGAGATCCCAACCCCATACAGTCATGCTTGACCAGAAATATATCACCTTACACAACTTCCGTGCATGAACATTATAGACAAATTCAATCTCTGAATGAATGAGGTTATTGTTTGGTGGGAGGTGGGTGGAATGTGACAGAACTCTCCTGGGTCAGGTCACTCATGATCTATAAGAGTAACAGGTCTGGAGGGTGGGGCAGTTAGATGGGTCTCGGTTAGAGGCAGGATACTGTATTCCTTGACTTGCAAGCCAATTCATAAATCACATCTGTTTACCAACTACCTAAACTAAAATATGAGCCTGGCTTCTTCGACAGTTGGCGACTGCTAGACGGACCTGTCGCACAATGAGGGTGCACCACCGAGCTTGTGGTCAAGGGGTAATAGGGAGGAGGTCATTCGCAAGCGATGTGCTTGGTGGGACACTTAGGGGAGCCAAGAGTTTTTCATGATGGTTAAACAAGATGTCAGTACATTTCAGGGTTATTTGAATACAGGGTGTACACTTTGGATCAGGTGTTTGGTTCTACTGCTTGTTTTTGCCTGGCTTAGTGTCATGATTTTGGGAATGATATAGATCTGGCAATATACTGGCAGTTTTATGATAGTTAGGGCTGGTCTAGTAAAAGTCGAAAGGCTCTCTGGTGTATTCTGGTTCCTGGTCTGGTAACATTTGAGGATTGCAAGCAAGTTCTGGTATAGTTAGTAACGAAAATGGAAAATGTATAAGGGAGGAACTGTATTGTCCAAAGTAAATGGGACCAGTTGGGCTGCGCACAGGGTGAGTGCCCCATACACTTTATCAGGACCACTCCTCTGAGGCTCAGTTAATACCCCTCCCTTCTCAAGACCACACAAGAGTGAAATGAAAGTGTGTGTGACACAGGGTCGAGTGATACTGAGGGACTGGTAATAAAACGAGACTCCTGATATGGCCAAAGAACAATTTAAGCAGGTGCAAGTTGCACCTATGGGTACACCTGCCCATTTCATGTATGCCAATTACAACAGTGCAACGTGCGAGTTTCTTGATGGCTGGTATCTGTTAACACAAGAAAACCAGCATACTCAGTTGCCGATAGAGGGTACTTTTTATCTGGACACGTTAGTGGCTTTGAGACACACATTAGAGGTGCAATAGGGCAATGTAAGCCCTAGACAGAGGGGAGTACATGCTGTGTGGCTAGAAGATGCAACAACATGTCAGAACGCATCAAAGATAAGAGGACTAAAAGATTGCAATGAAGGGACAGATTAGATTTCTGAGAGGAAAAGGGGCAGGCGGGTCATCTTCTTTATTGTGCCCCCATATACGGGATGGAAAATGCAGAAAATAAGCACGAGGGGGAATCTGCGGAGGACATTATTGACTTCTTCACTAGTTTCCACACAGCGACACCAGGGTGAGCAAGTGGCACTTCTAAATTCTCCGATGCTGGGTGTCACGCAGGCACCTGCTACAGTGATGCAACCAATGCAGGCACCCATTGCACAAATGCAGCCAGGTCCTATCATCTCAATTGCCCATGGGATTCCATTCATATCAAGCACACCTCCCTTATTCGCCCCTTCACTGACAAGGGACAGTGCGTTATATGGGATAGATTCTGCTCTCCTACAAGCATTGCTAAGCCAAATGCTAGGAGCTCTGGCAGCCAATGGGGAGTACCCCCAATTTAATTACTGTCCATGTTCCTTGGGCTCCTGGGGATTTGCAAAACGTAGCTAATGAGTTTCCCAATATGAGGGAAGAGCCTCAGGATTTTATCGAGGAGCTTTGTTACAACTTTGCATTGGCTGACACGAACCAGCTCATGAGGATGATCATGGCTTGTAGGATGTTTGAATCAGGCAACAACTAGTTCGGGCGAATTTTCCACCCACCCCAAATCGGGCACACACAATTCGTATGTATTGAATTTTTTTATTTATTTATTGATTACAGTTGTTTTTATGAACCTGTGACCCCCAATTTAACAATATTGTTTCCCTACAGCCTCCCTCCCCTTTCCGGACAAGAAACACGTAGGGTTGCACAGAAGGTCTAGGTTTTTTAAAAATTAAAATAGGTTTTAAGGGGTAAAAAAACGGGGGTTGGGAGGGACCCCTCCATTAAAAAAAATGAAAAACAAATACATTTTTCAATGCATTTTTTTTCGAGGCTTTTGCATTCGATGCTTTGGATGTCGAGGCTATCACTAGGAACCATTTAAATCAATTTAAATATAAACGCACTATAATCTATGAAATTTGCATTGCTTTCTTCCTTTTATTTTCTTGCTTGCTTTTTCTGCTTTCCGCTTCGTGCCACTTTCAAATCTGACTAACTCTTTCCTCTCTTTCATTTCCCCGCTCCAGCCACCCACACGATCCCGAGTTTCTCTCTCTCATGTGAAACTCCCTGGATAGCATTGCGCTGGCAAGCGGTTTCATCGGGATGCTGTATGTCAAGGTAAGGGTCTCACCACTTGCTCCACTGACACCTTGGGGCCAGCACACGGCCCAAGGGAACGAGCACTCGCACAGACTCTGCCAGCAGGGTCCCAGCTGCCTTCCTTCGGCTTACAGGAGGCACGGCTCCTCCAACACGATGCAGCCCACTCTGCACACTGGGCCAGTGTTCCAGCACGTTGCGCTCCTCTGGATTCTTCTTCCTGCAGCTCCCAGCTTCTCAGGTCCTCTGTGCTTCCCCAACTCACTCCTTCACCTGATCATGACCGCACCTTATATAGGGAACCAACTTGTTAAGTGGAGTTAGCTGGAAACAGTCAGTATTGGGTGCCTGAATGTAAACGGGACAGTGTGTGTGTTTTTCTAAAGTCGGTTGACCTTGCTACCCCATGTTATTTCTACGGGTAATCTTCACGGATCTCAGTGGTCTCCTCCTCGTAATAGTATTTCTCAAGATTGGGGAGGGGGATATGAGGTGCGTTTGTAAACACCCCTTTGAGTTCAAGGAAAAAGGTTTAAGTGGGAACCAAGATTTAGGAGGTGTCTTGAGCATTTTATCGGGATGCTGATAAGGATAATAAGATTTCTCGAGCTGCCCTTCCAGACAAGAGGAGGCTATTCTCTCATTTACACCTATGGATGGTTCATATATGCAAGGGTCTAGATGGGCTTCTTTATAGTTGGAATATAATAACGGAACCTTGTTTCTAGAGCTCTGGGTTACTGGGGCCTTCTTTCCTTTCTTGGGCATGGAACTCCTTCCCTTCTCGTTCTAGGGCCAGGATAAGTAGATGAGACCTAAGAATCGTCACTTGGATTTGGGTTATAGGAACCAAGGTATCCCAAGAAGGCATCTGGGACTTCCACACCCTCCTTGGTCTGGTGGGAATACAGCGTCTCCCTTAGCGCACTCCCCCGAAGGCAGCTCTGGTTTCCCCTACCCAGGTGATCCTCCCTCGCTTGTCCACCCCAGGGTTGGTCTCCAAAAGTAATGGCCCTCCCCAGGCCACCTGAATGGAGGATTCCGGGGCCTGCATGGGAGAATATCCTTAGGTTTCTCACAGTTCCCAGACTAACTTCCCATTTATTTGAAAATTAAATGAGGGAATGGTCTGATCTTTATGCAGTCGCTGGAAAATTGGTTTGCTTATGAAGCTTTTTCATTATTTAGACAGATTTCTATTGAGCACAGGATATTTCCCTCCATTTATCTGAAGGGGGATGAATGTGTGTTCGGCCCTTTCCCTGAACGTTGGGATAATTGTGAATATGTTTTTCTGGACTCTTTTTCAGGAGAATTTTATATTTCTTTGTGCTCCTCCTGAGTGTAGAACTTCAGGGTATCCCGTTCCAACATGGAACACTACTTGTTGGAATGGAGATTAATTTGTAGGATTTGGGATGAGTTCCCCACACCACTCTGTTCTGAAAATGAAATTCAATCTGATTGGGGTATCATTCAAGTGACAAGTGTCATTCAGGTTGCCAGAATTGGCACTCCACTTCAACTTGATTGGATGGTTTGTTTGGGTACAGACAACCTTGTTCACACAGAGTGTCAGCTGCCAGATCAAAGCAAGGTGATGTTCCCATGAATCAAAAAGAGACACATTCAGGACATTCAAGAATCCCACTTACCTAGGATTACAACACTCAATGGATGGGGTTGTATAAGGTAGGAGCGCTATGTGACACACACCCCTGCGGTGAAGTTATTCAGGAAGCCCTGAATCTGTGAGAGAGGGAGGGGAAAATTAATTAGTATTCAAGGAATGCCATTACCTAAATCCCAATGTACCCAATAGATTAAAATATCACCCTTATAACCAGGAGGACCTGCATGGAACCTAAGAGTTACATGGAAGGATAAATCTCTTTAATGGAGATATGAGCTTCTTAAAGAAGGGGGGACTCTTTCTCCTTCTTTACAGAAATTAAATGGTAGTAAAGATCATAAATAAAAGAAAATAACAAAAAGGCTAAGTACCTACTGACAAACATAGTGAGGAAAAACTTGATCCAATAATAGGAGTACTGCTTCAGGAGAAATAGACCCTTGCGACCACACAGAATATAGCCTTTCTCTGGTCTTTATACTAGGATTCACATCATCGGACCATGGGTCTAAAGAAGAAAGGACCCTGCAGTGTTTCAGAATGTCTCCGTACAACCGTTTTCCTTGACCTCCGGGTAAGGCCCTGTATGATGGCGGTACGCTGAGCCATGCCACTGTGAGGGATGAATGTCATGTCTGTTGCCCCAAGCACCAAGGTAAGCGGTTCACTCTGGTGCAATACAGTGGAAAAGAGTCTGTGTTCCTAAAACAGAGGGGACAGCCTCCGAAGGAAATCATTCCCCAGTAAACAGTGGGTGTCCTCTTGAGCCACGACAATCACCAAATGTTTCCAAGGGTTGCACAATTTTGATCGCCATATCCACAATCCCATTGACAGGCATTTACTTTCCATCAACATTTTTGACTGGGATCTTTTGACTCTTACCCCTAGATTGAGTTGGTCAAAAGTTTGTTTTGAAGTCAAGGTTGCGTGTCACCCTTTGTCTATCAGAGCTGATAAATCACTCAGACCTTGTATTTGGACCGGAGAATAAGCCTACCTTCTTTAAGTTCTAGTTTACAAAGAAAGTGTACGTTATTAGACAGCTGGTCATGAATGTTCTTATTTCTTGAACTTGACCATGTGTCGCCACCATGTATGCACTTTCTTCTATGAAATCAGGTTCAAGTAAGATGGCTTGGAAAAACCTGTCAGAATAAATACCCACTCGGAAATGAAATATGAAGTAGGCCCATCCCCTTTCCACAGACTCTTCGCTGTCTTCCATTTTCAGAAACCTTTAGGATGATGAATACTTCTACTGTTTCAGGACTTTTTAGGTTTATAGGTTCTCTTTTATCAGATTGGCTTTGGTGTCTAGAGGTTTCTTTTTGCTTCTGGGTCTCTTTCTATATTATCAGAATTATGCTCCTCTATTTTTTTTTATTGGTTTTTATTGGCATTTTCGATTTTAAATCATAACAACTCAAATGAGGTTTCCGCTCTCCATTCCGACAGCCCCCACCATCCTCCCCCTTAACCCATTCACAGTTCCAACGGGACAAATTTCAATTCTCAGAGTACATGTAATTTTGTTTCGTACGTCGATCTTCCTCATAATATAGTCAAGAGCTTTAATCTCTGAGGACATAATAGACTCACATAGTCATTTTGCAAAAAAGTCAAGACTAGACCCCAGTCCTGTTGAAAAATGGCATAATCCATCTGTATGGCATATGTTACCCATTCTAAGGCAACACAATCCCATAAGTATCTTATGCACTCTTGTTCTGATAGGACCTCCTTGCTTTTCCATTTCGTTGGTATTAACAAAAGGGTTGCCAGAATCGTCATCATGCATGCTTTAAAAAATGGTTTAGACTCTGGGACATTTCCATGGTCCCACAGCCCCAGCGTACATTCCTCAGCCCCCAGTTCTATCCCAGAGCCAAACATTTCTCCCATTCTGGTGTGAACCTTTCCCCCAAAAGGCTTTAACATCCGGACGAGTCCTCCAAATATGGCTCCACTCAGCCCCCTCTTTTTAGCCCCTCCAACAATCCGGAAAGCACTGGGGAAACATTTTCTGTAGAATGTTCAGAGCATAGTACCATTGTCCATCACTTTAAGCCACATTTCTCTGATGGGTATTGCCCCTGTTAACCTAGGTATGTTCCTCCAAAGGAACACCTATTTGTTCTGTGAAATGCTGCCTCACAGAGTTCTCTCCCACCTAGCCATATATGACCATTTTTTATCTGGGGTGCTTTCAGAGAATATCTTATATAAAAATGAGAACAGGCTTCTGGAACCAGAATGGGTGATTAGGATTTTTCCAAACGGGTAAGTGGCCTGGAAGCGGCTTCCTTTATAGCCGAGTGGCGTAATTGATAGTATCAGAGCCTCTCTTTCATCCATCCCAAAAGAAAGCTTGCACTCTTCAAATGTTTTTATCGTTTACCCCTGTGTTGGGAGGCAGATGAATACGTCACCTATAGCTTCTGCCTGTCCCCTGACACAATACAGCACAGGCGAGAAACGTTACTCACTGAGGCAACCATACCACCCTTATCCCACGCAGGTACAGCAATACATAGGGCGTGATTACGAGTTGGGTGGCATTTCGGCTGGGATACCACCCAATTTTATTAGCGTTAGCGCCCACTCATCCTGCGGTATCACTGCCGGATCACGGGTTGGGCGCTAACAGTTAGTCCCCATTTCCCATTGGACCCAATGGGGAATTTTTGGCGCAATTACTGTGTAATATCGGCCGCAGAAATTACGCTGAAAATAGTTATCTGAGCTGGGGGTAAACATGCCAGACTCGAGACTAGGTGGACCCTTAAATGCAGTGGTGACACTGTTACCGCCACATTTAAGGGCTACAGCCCATCTCGTGATCAGGACAATAGAGACCATTTAGGCTGAAGATGGCAAAAGCAGAAACTAACGTTGTAACAGTAATGAATGCATGCATTAGACACGAAGCACGCATGCACGCCACACGAATAAACGCAGACACTAGGTAAAATATGCATTTATACATGTAGAATATTAACATAGCATCCACAAGACATGAAGAACACTAACAAAAGCAAGTTATATGCAACATGAATAACATAACAGACGAGTATAGCATTGGGCAGCCATCATCTTTAAAATGTAAGCTGCAGCATGCTATTAAACACAAGGCCTCAAGACTTTGAGAGAACTCAAAAGGCTGAATCCACAAAATACAGATCTGCGCAGAGCTCAGACAGCAGCTGGCAAATGAAGCCAAGGTTACCATGAAAAAGGGAGGATAGGAATGGCAGAGCGAAAGTACCAGATAACGATTTCTAATAATCAAGCAATATATTCTCAGATTAATTAAGAGCACAACCCGTCTTTGTTTGCCAGGTGCAAGGACACAGTAAGCCAAAAGGCTCAATGAAGGATAGCTCAAGGCTGTCCCATATGGCAACAGAAAGCAAAGTACACATGGTATTATTAGCTAAAACATTAATAAATAGTAGGTAATTAGATTTCATGCACGGTCTCATCACACATGACCCATAATTGGAAGACTGTATCTCTTCATTGAACACAGACAGGACACCTGCCATACTCCCTACATGTACACACAGACACGAGACGCCGCACAAGGCCAAGTACAAAGAGATCACCCTTGCTCATGGCCTAGAAAGAGGGATGAGAACCTTTTTTAATGAACAAAGTACATGGGCCTGTCTCCCCCTACTATCCTTCTGGCTCATGTTCCGATGACCTGTCAAGTGTCCAAGGTTGGGTAGTAAGAACCAATCAAAACCCTCTATTGTATGCCATGCATAAAATAGCTTGCCAACCAATCACTTGGTGTAGGGATGATGTATTTTTACCTTTATCAATTTAGAGGTTGTTGCAGGTGGAGCTATCAGGTATATGTAACCCAATCATCAGGGGCGTCATTTCATCAAAATGCCTGGGGTAGTGGCGTGTAATCACATGACCCTTGACCTCTGATTAAATCATAGGAAGTGATGTCATTTAACCCCTCTCACCTCTCCAGGTGACATCACAGGAAGTGATGGCACATGACCTTCCACCCCTTGATATCACAGGAAGTGGCATCACATAGCATTGTCCCTCAGTACACTAAGAAACATATCATTATGATATCACTTTAATATGATATACATTTCATACAAGAATGGATCCCCATATGTAGCGTTAATATCAGTGTGTATAGGCCCATTTTACTAAATTACTGTGAATATAAGCAGACGGCCAAGGCCAAATGGTGCCATACAATGGAAAGAAAATACATGTGGCTGTTGCACTAAACTCTCAGAAACGGATCCAGAAGCAAGCAAATCTACAGTCATTCCCAGTCAGGATATGGACACAAAATAACAGATTGTAGCAGGATATATTACACGGCCGCGGTAGCGGGCGTGTAGTTATGGTTAAGTTGCTAAACTCATAGGAAGAGCACTTTTTTGGCGGCTTATAACTTCACCCCCCCGCCCCTTGGCAAAATCCTCACCAAACTTTGCAACAAAAAAAGTTTATGGCCGGCTCTGATTTTTTTCACCAAGTTGGGTGAGGCTTCGTGCAGGGGGTGGGGGGAAGTTATAGAGGGGGCCCCACATTGTTTTCCCCATAGACTGAATGGGAAAAACTTTGCGCATGGCTACAGCCCGAACGGCTGGATGGATTTTCACCAAATTTGCGGCAGGAGCAGGGGCTTGGGTCAGAAAGCGTGCTTTTGTGTGTTTGGTGGAAATCGAACCAGTAATTTTGTTGCAAAATACTGAAATGTACATCCCAAAAAATTAGTGATATCTGGGTCTGCTCCGCTGACCCATTTCCCTGTTCGCTCCGCGGACCAAAGTCTCATCAGCCTGCGGTACGTCGTGCTGTCATCGAACAGTGGACGCGGCCGGTGGTTGGCTGGAGGGAAGCGTGCTGTGTGTGAAAGGTTTTGGGAAACGCCGCCATGGTGTATCGGAGGACAGTGTTGTGGTGTGTGTGCCAAGGATCTATGCTACTCTGTGCATGACTGGCCCTTTTGTACGTAGCAGTGTGAGTACTAAAATTAGTCATATCTGGCTTTGCTCCTCCATCCTATTTCCCCGTTCGCAGCGCAGTCAAAACTTTGATTCACTGCAGTGTGCGGTGACGGTATGTGTGAAAAGTGTTCCATGCCGGCGTCATGTATCGGAGGACAACGCAGCGGCAAAAGGATCTGAAAAACATAGTGTACGGCATCTGGTGATGTGGAGAAGGGATGGAAAGGGTACGAGAGTGATAAGAGCTTCATGTGATATATATCATTGTATAAGACAGTGATGTGATAACGCTATCTGTGCATGCTCCGCCAATGCGCGGCCACCTCAACAGGCAACTATCTTGTGTGGTCATTGTAGGCAGCCTTAGTTATGGCATGAGAGCTACAGCGACATGAGTGGTGGCAGGCACATTTGCAGAAGGGGAGTGCATTGCGCGACACATGAGGGTGTCAATATAGCGTGCACTATGGTGTGTTGTGTGAGGTAAGTACGTAGCCCTTGCATGCATGGCTGCAGCCCTAGCACAGAAAATTATGTCCACTGGTTGAAAAGGTATGTCCAATGGTTGCAAGGAAGCTGCCACATTGTTGCTTATTGTGTGCGATTTGGTTGCAGTGCACACAATGTTGATTGCATGTGTGTGGTGATTGGTACAACAACCAACAGTTGTCTGTGTATGGGTGTAGATGGTACAGTGACCAGCTGTGCAGTGTGTCCACTGGGTGTATTAACGGAATAGTGTACATATGGAAGAGGTCCCGGCGCAAATGTTTCTTGTATGTGCTGGCGTAGTGTCCATTGCGCAGATTAGTAAGTGTTGCTGTGCAGTATTCAACATTGGTTCTATGCACGCACTAGAGTGGTGGGAGCAGGCTGAATGTTGCAAAGATTCCCTGCTTTATAGTGTGGCGGTTGGGTGGCAGTGCTGGTGCGTATGGTGACTTTGTGATTTCTGGCACATGCGTACCTGGTTACCTACATGGCTCTGTTATGTTGTGGTGAGTGTGGCATAGACTGGACTGTTGGCCATGCACCCAATAGCCTAGGCCTTCATCACAGCCTCCACAATATAATGCAGCAATGCAGTTGTTACTGTGCATGCATTTGCAGTTAGTGAGTAGCACACAATGGTTGCGGAGGACAGTGTGCACTTTGTGGCACAGCAGAAGTGAGCTGCTATGCGTGCATTACTATATGGTGTACATCATTGCCCCTGTTGCACAATAGGGAGCCACATGTCACCATCTGCGTTTCCTATGGGTAGGCCCTTATAAGACCCTTGCTTAAGGAAGTGTTTTACCAAATTGTGCCATGAAAGGAAGTCATTAGCATCAGAAAGTTGCAATATGTACAATGTACACAGCCACTAACATACTGGTATGCACAGGCAACACAATGTAATTGAGCGATGTATGTACAGATGTGGCCTGGGTGAAAGTTGGCAGGCGCATTTGCAGATGGGGCCTGCATTACACATGACATGAGAAGTAAAACATAGGTTGTACTAGGGTGTGCAGTGTGTGGTGAGGTCCAGCGGTCAGTGATGGTAGAGGAATGGCAGAAGCAGAAAACAATGGAGAACACATGAAACTTGTAGGCCCTTCCATGTATGGGTGCCCACCTTGCACTGGCAAAAAAGTGCTGTGGGGTCCAGTAGGTTTTACAATGTTGCCTTCGATGTGGGGTTTGTGATTATTGCATAAAATGTTGCTTGTATGGTTGTGGGGATTGCTTGCAATTCTTACACTGTGTAGTATATGCCTGGACTTGATGGAGTGACGACTCCTTCAGTGTGTGCTGTGGGAGAAGAGCTGAAGTAGTGTTCCCCTGCATAAGTTTGTTATGTTGAGCTGGGTGTGGCCAAGTGCTGCACTGTTGGATGTATGGCAAAAGCCTGTTGCCCGTAGGACAGTCACCGAAGAGGCTAGGCCTGCTCAATAGGGCACCACTACAACGCAGACATGCACTTTTAAGTATGCAGGTCTCCGATAGTGGTGACCTTGAAAAGATGGTTCTGCAGCACCTTGTAGACATGGTTGAAAAGCACAAGTGAACTGATATGTGTTCGGTACCATATGGTACCCATTACTTGTGGTTGACTTGAGTTGCCCTTTGCACCACCCATCATATGTTACATTTCTGGATTGTGGTATGTGGGAAATGTTTTCTTTCATGAGGCCATTATGTTCTGCTGGATGTCAGTAAGGCCTACCGTATTGGTTACATGACCAAGGGCTGTAGGCCGTTGGTTATGCACCCAAGAGCCTATCCCTTGACGACAGCCAGCATACCATACTGCAGCCATGTAGACTTGCCTCTGCTTCTGTCCGAGGATGGTGACCTTTGAATAATGGGTGCGGAGAGCATTTTACACTTGGTGGACCAAACGAAGTGAGGTGCTATGCGTTCCCAAAGCACATGGCATTGGTAATTCTACGTGTTGCACATTAGGCTGTAATTTGCCCACAGCTACAAGTCGGGAGGTGTTTTATAAACAGAAGCATGTGTGCTTTTATGTGCAGTGTTGGGATGATCACCACCGAGTATGACAGCATTAAGGAGCAAGATTTGCAGTGGGTTCAAGGAAATGGACATTTTTTGCCCTCCATTGGCAATGCTGTTTTGTTTGCCACTTTGCACGCAGCATTGCATACAATTCTGTAGAACTGTAAGAGAAGCGTTGATGTTCAGTACGTACAAGTGTGAGGAGGAGAAGGGGACAGAAATGCATCGAAAGACATAAATAACAAAAAAAAATGTAAGCAAGCATGTACATAACAGAAAACGGACAAAACCCTGCCAAAAAAAAACCCTTTTCTTTTCTAAGACAGTACTACAGACCCAACTCCTTATCCTGTTTAAAATGTAGCCACCCCCCCACCTTACACTCCACCCCCGCTTCCCTCCCTACCATGAAAGTCTGCGGTTTACACTGTACTTTACGCTTCCACGTGCCACATTCAGCCATTTTCTGGATGGGAGCCATGGAAAGGAAACTGTGGAGCAAAAAACATTGAGGGTTATTCCGAGTTTGGAGGCAGCCATGGTGCTATTAGCACCATGGCTGCCTCCAAACTCGGGTCCGGGTCCGTGGTGTCGGAATGGGGACTTACCGGGACATTACGACCTATGCGGACCCGGTAAGTCCCCGTTTCGAAAACCATTCCCCATTCCCATTTGAGCCCCCATAGGGCTCAAAGGGAATGGGGAAGGAGCTAATAATGGGCACACAAATTACGGGCCCATTATTAGCTCCATGGTCCCTTAACGGGTCCCACTAAGGCCGGCTGGTAAAACCAGCTGGCCCTGGTGGGACCTGCTAAGGGACCTCGTAATAGGGCAGTAGGGGGTTAACGGCACTGCATCCTTACTGGTGCTGTTAACCCCCTACCGCCAGGGTCGGAATGACCCCCATTGTTTATAATGTTGGTGTGTCAGGTGTGTACTCAAACAGTGTACCATAAGGTTTTATTTGCACAAAGAAGTGCACAAGGCTATGGTGGAAGTGAGCAATGTAAGGGACAGGCAGCCTGGGTGTATACATCAACTGTATGTATTTCGTTGGAGTTAGTAACATGCAAGGTGTGCTGCGTGTGCCCAATATTTTGTGAAAAGTGTGCAGTAAGTGGGGTAGTGC
The DNA here is from genome assembly GCF_040938575.1 of Ambystoma mexicanum. NCBI lineage: Eukaryota > Metazoa > Chordata > Amphibia > Caudata > Ambystomatidae > Ambystoma > Ambystoma mexicanum. The sequence goes on along the minus strand of NC_090924.1, from coordinate 538,009,617 downwards.
GGAAAACAAAAAACAAATTTGCAGTGCATACTGTAAGTGGCAGGCATCCTAATGTTGTGCATACATTGTATGTATGATATCTTATGATGTGCAATTGTATGCTAAGGCATTCGTAATGCGCATAGACGCATGTCTAGCAAAGCACAACGAGTCAATGGAAGGCAAACAGAGGGGAGACCGAGACAATGAACGTACTAGGCCAGGTGTGACTTAGATCGCCCAAGTGCATGGGTGGAGGGAGGGGAAGGTACAGTACATGGGAAGAAGAACAAATGACAATAAGTAAAAATACGGGCCAATTTGCCAAGTGTACCGATAAGTGCACACACGAGGTGGTGGATGCACTATTAGGCATACAGGAAACAGTCCTCAACTGCAGGGTTTGCTAGAAAGCCAGTGTAGGGGATTGCCTGGCAGGGGGAGGTGACATGGGTCCAACATCACAGAGTCGTCAGGTAAGTAGTGCAGATCAAGTGTACGACATGCAGTTAGCCGGGGAGATGAGCAGAAACAGTAGATGCAAATATAAAGACTTTGAGGTGCTTCCGGAACTGGTGATGGTTCCCCTCAAGTGTCAAGGAGGCTGGCAGTATGTTGCGGAGAGAGACCCCAGTCAAAAAGCACATCTACCAACAACTGTTTTTTTGCAGAAGCGCGTGCCCTGAGGGAGTTGTAGACGGATGAGGGAAGAGCTTGCGCACGCAGATATATAGGGAGTCACATTTGAAGGTATTGTGTTCCCAGGGCCCAGAAGGCCTTCTGCATAATGTAGAGTCTTCTCACTTCATTCCTCGCAGCCACTGGGTAGTATTGGTGACATTTCATTGCAAGACAGAAACCATCCCAAGTCGTGCACTCCTCTTCTGGATGCGTTGCAATGGGCAGAAGGGGGGCAGATTTAAATAGAGCTTGCTGTAATAGCGCAGCCTACCTAGAAGTACAGCTGTGCAGACAATGATCTTTGGGAAAGTTGCTTTTCCTTGGTACAATACATTGAATGCCACTATTGATGCCATTTTTGTACAATTTATGTAGGAGGTGGGTTAGTGGGGAAAACATTTTGTAGCATTGTCGGAAGCAAAGCAGGGAGTTCCTGTGGCGATATTACACTGTATGATATGGGTCAATGAGAATGTTGCAAGCACATATCACTAACGTGCCACTTCATGGTAGTGGATGTGAAAAAAACAGTATGCTTTTAAAGACCGTAATGGCCACTTAGTGGCAGATACCGTGCAGTGGCACTTATAGCACAGTAATACGCATACTGCAGAAACATTTCTTGTACCTTAAATTTGTGGTAGTGTGTGCACAAGTGGATGAATGTGGATGCACACATTTTGCAATCTATTACCGAAATCTGTAGTGGATGTGCTGGCAAGTGACAGTAAAGTAGCAGGCTGATTTTCTAATGGTACCTATGAAGTGTTGTGCAGCATAGATAGTGTTAGATAGTGAAGTATTGGATGCCATTGGTGGAATCGTGTGTGCCCATTTACCCGTGCCCAATGAGGTGGTGCTGGACAAAAGGTAGTGGAAAGGGAAGAAGGACTGCTACTGCTTTCCTGGGGTGCGGCCCTCGCCGTACTTTGGGAACCGCACGTGCCACAATCTGCTCTTTTTACGTGGTTGTCCAATGAACATGGGACGTTCGGTATTATCCAAACAGGTACTGTGGGTGTGGTTCAGAGGAAGGGGCGTTGAAACTACTGTACATTATTCTCTTCGTAGTGAGGCTGCCTGACATGTCGAAATCGATTGTGTTGCCTATTCTGCTAAATCTGCACAAGTATGTCCAGGAAAGAAACTTTGATGGCAATTTCAGGTTGGAAGGAGTGGTAGCATTGTGGAATGGTGTCTAGGAGCGCAGTTTCGCCGACATGCACTTTGCAAAGACCTGGCAAGGCTTGGTAGAGGTGAGGTTATCGTCATCCACTACGGCAGCTTGCACATGGGTTACATGTCTTGTTTAGGCTTGTTCCGTTGACTAAAGAGGTTGCTAAAGCTAGTGAAGAGGTTTTTTCGCACTGACAAGGTGCTGTTCTCATCAATAAAACCACGAAGAGTGTGACCCACTGCTGATAGATGTTGTTCCGAGCCAGACGCAGGAAGGTGTCTCATCAACAGAATTATGTATACTTTTTTGTCCACTGCTGAGATGTTCTTCTGCAACAATGACTTCATTAGTTGTGGAAATGCTGAATTTTCCAATCAGATGGCATTTCTTTGTCGCCCATTGGTAATGCTGTTTTCTTTGCCCGTCTACAAGATGCGGTGAAAAGTTTACTCTAACAATATCCGCACAAGAAAACAGAAATGTAAAAGAAATATGAAAATAAGGTGTTCCTCTAGAAGCATCTAAAATACAAAAAATAACAAAGCTCTTTCAAGAGCCGCCCCTTTTAACAAACTTCCCCTACCCTGGTTGCACGTTATGCCCCCACACTTGCACGCAGCACGAAAGCCACATCTGGGGATTGTCAGGATGTCGGCGATGATGGAAATGGGACTATGGAGCCACAGGGATTGTGCAATAACATTTCTGGGCGGGCTGTGTACGCAGAGGACTGATGTACAGAACTGATACTGTTACACGGAGAGCTGTTCAATGTCATTGGTGCAAGTGTGTCGAACTTTTCAACAGTATGCAATGACGGCGTGCTGCAAAGAACAAACTGGAAATGGAAGAAGGAATGTTTGTGCATCATTTGGACAAGGCTGTCACCGTCCTTGGGTACATGCACATGCATATACTCCCTTCTTCTGGAAGTTACCAATGACAGTGCGGCAACGGGGACTATCGCGGGTGTGTGTGCCACCAAGGCCCATTCATAATTTTCACCACTAGTGTGCGTACCTAGGCACAATGACATGGCTGGTACTAGTTGCAGATGCAATGTAGGTGAGCAGATGCGGTGCACCATTACTTGTAGGGCAAGCCTATGTGCCGTACTCCGCTGCTCAGAAAAGGTGCAAACTCATTACACAGCACTTCTATGGTGTGCCTTTTAGGTGGATTGTTGAGGACATTTTTCACCCGGAAAGCAGCCGTATATTGTTCGCAAACATGCATGCAAGTGCAATGGGACATAGCAATGTGTTTGTAAGCCTGCCCTTTCCAAAAAATACTGCCTACATTGCTCAACCCTATGCTTTGCCGCTGTTGGAGAGTCTGCCTCCTGTCCCCGTAATCAGGGCACGTGCGGAGCGTCGGTGTGGTCGGCTGGTGAAGTTGGCACGCAGCTCGAAAGGCACTTTGAGGATGGCGGCTATGCAAATGGGACTGTACAGCCACAGGGATTGCGCAACTACATTTGTGGCCGCGGTATGTACACGTACGCAGAGGGTTGTTGTAAACAACAAATACTGTGACATGGAGAGCTCTTCAATTTTATTGGTGGAAGGGTGTGCAACTTTTTACGCATACGCAATGTTGCTGGGCTGCAAAGGAGACACTGCAAAGGGAAGAAGTAATGTTTCAGCTTCATCCGGACAAGGCCGTCGCCGTACTTGGGTAAACACATGTGCGTATGCTCCTTTTTCCTGCAAGCTGCCTATGACATTGGGACAATGGGGACTGTCGCTGCTGAGGGTGTGGATGACAGGAAGGGACATTCATAATTCTCTCCACTACTGTGCGTATTCAGTCACAGTGAAATGGTTGCTGGTAGTTGCAGGCGCACTCTAAGACACCACTTTTAGCGATTCCACCATTACGAAAAGTGAAATACACCCAATTTCTTCTAGAAATGGTTTCAAGAGACACTCTTTTACCCCTGCCTACCCAGGCCTGTCACATGCATTTGTGAGATACAGCTCAAGAACATTCAGAGGCCCCCAAAAGTGTTTGTGTACCGTGTGCGGTCTCACTGATTGTGTAGGAAACTGAGTGATATCTTATGAAGGTCGGTAATGCACTTTGCAGAGACCCCTACCAGTGTATGTGTACCATATGAGGTGTGTGTGACTGTGTAGGAAAGTCAGCGATGTGTTCTTTGAGTCTCTATGCACGTTTTCCCAAACCCCCAATACTGTATCTGTTCCTTGTGAGATCACATTGCCTGTGTAGGAAACTTAGTGATATATTATGTTTATTTTTTTTATTTTTTTATTTGGATTTGTAATGCGCACTAGCAGCCCAAGGGCATCGAGGCACTCCTGCATGACATTGGGCCTCATTACACGGATGGCGGTAGGGATTTACCGTTACCGGTAATGGAATACCGGTAACGTTAAATCCCCATGCGGATCACGACCCGGCACACCGCTATTAGCGGCATCGCAAATTACGGTGCCACTAATAGCGGGCAGGCCGTGTGCGCGCGACCCTCCACCCCGTAAATTACGCCATGCCGCTATTAGCACAGCATCACAAGGCCAGTGGACATGCTAATAGCGGCATGGTAAATCCACCCAAACCCCTTACCGCCATGGTGCTAATACCGGCATCGCGGAGCACCCGTTAAGAGGAATGAGCAGTGTTCCCACCTGCCACAGGTGGACACAATCAGCACAGGTGGAGGCAATGGAGACTGTGGCAGCTCAAAAGGAGCACACCACACCCCTTCCCACACAAAGATGGTTCCAATACTGGCAGCAGTACATGGCCTGGGGGACCTCATTGCAGCGCAGTTGCTACTACAACAGGCAGCACAAAGGAGACGCAGGAGGAGGAGGAGGAGGAGGAGGAGGGCAAGACAGGCACAGCAAGCACCACAACGGCACCTATTCATACCACAGAGGCACCCACCAATCCCCAGGGTCAGAGCCAGTCCATGCAACCTAACCCCTGAGCAGATACACACCCTGTACCGTCTGGACAGGGTTACCATCACCAGCATCGTGGACATGATCCACGACGACATTGTGAGCCTCATAGACATCAGAACTGCCATCCCCCCGCTACTGAAGGTGGTGAGTGTGCTCCACTTTCTGGCCACAGGCACCTACCAGCATACAGTGGGACAGATGCATGGCATCTCACAACCAGTATTCACACGCACGGTGAACCAGGTACTCGATGCCCTCCAGAAGCATGCACCTGAACACATATCCATGCCACGGACTGCCCAGGAGATAGCAAACACAAAAGTTGGCTTCTATTCACTGGCAGGCATCCCAAGTTGCATTGGGGCCATCGACTGTACACATGTGGAATTGGTGGTCCCACATCACAATGAAGTAGTCTACCGGAACAGGAAGCAATTCCACTCTATCAATGTCCAAATGGTATGTGACGCCAACAAGATAATCACACATTGCTGTGCCCGATTTCCAGGATCAACACATGATTCCATGGTCCTGCGGAACTCAACTCTCCCACGCTACATGGAGCGAAACCCTGGACAACGTTTGTGGCTACTCGGTGAGTAGCAGGGCAAGCACATGGCAACGTGATTGGGGGGGGGGAGAGAAACATACTGCAACTGGGAGTGAATGGGGGGGGAGATACATACTGCAACTGGTAGTGAATGGGGGGGGGAGATACATACTGCAACTGGGTGTTGACTGTCGTCCGTAGGAGAAATGGACATACAGATGTACACCAATGTGCATCCGGGAAGGCCACGATGTACTTGGAATGAACCCACATGCAATTTGAAGCTGCACAACATCAATCCAGCAATGCGCCCTTGAATGCATGCAAAGGGATCACCCCTAGACATAGCACTGAACCACACACCTATAGCACCACTGAAGTGATGCCTCACAGCATGGCCACATTGGTGTCAGAATGACAGTACACTCGCAGTGTGGTACCAAATTTGCCTGGGACAGGGACACCTAAGACCTGGCCTCACCCAGGACATGTCAAATGCTGTTGGAGGCATTAATGTTGCATTACTACTTGCAGGGTCAACCTCCCCCTTGCACGTTGCTGCCACACAGACCATCTGCATGTATGCTGTCAATTCAGTACTTGGATCACAATGCAATGTCAATTAGTGTGATGTGAACAGGCCGCTCATGAGGTGAACAGTAACAGGACCCTGTTCATTCCCCCATACAGGTGATGCGGGCTATCCCCTGAAGACCTGCCTCCTCACACCTGTACGGAACCCACAGAACAGGCACGAGGAGGAATACAATCGTGCACATACCCGTACCCTCATCGTGATCGAGCAGACATTTGGACTTTTGACGTCACGTTTTAGGTGCATTAGCAGGTCTGGTGGTGCTCTCCTGTATGGACATGAGAAGGTGGCCAAGATCACCATGGCATGTGTCATGCTGCACAATATGTGTATCAGACGGAATGTGCCACTGCCCCCTGACGTTGAAATAGAAGCACCTGATGAGGACGATGATGGTGATGAGGACGGAGGTGAAGGGGATGCAGGTCTTGCAAGAGGGGATGGGCAGGAGGGACGTGCTGTGAGACAGCATCTGATCAACCAAATATTCTGAGGAACATGTTTTCGTACTGTCACATGGTAATGGGGAGTCATGCACTGGTGTATGTTTACGAGCACACAATGGACCCTGTCCCCAATAAAGTACACACACACAATGAGGTTGTCCAAGCCAGTGTTTAGATCCGAAACCAGTGTATTGAGTAACATTAAGGTGTGAAAGTGCAAGTCAAAATACATCCCACCACCCTTCCCCCCACCCCCACAACAGACCCATAACACCCTTCCCCCCCCCCACAACAGACCCATAACACCCTTCCCCCCCAACAGACCCATAACACCCTTCCCCCCACCCCCACAACAGACCCATAACACCCTTCCCCCCCCCACAACAGACCCATAACACCCTTCCCCCCCCCCCAAAACAGACCCATAACACCCTTCCCACCACCCCCCACAACAGTCCCTCATGTGTTTGCCAGGTTTGCCCTGGCCTATGCACACATAGGGATCCCTATCGACCCCCTATTTTCAATTGTCCTCAGGGTGATTCAGAGGGTTGGCAGATGTGCGCCTGGTGGTGCGCGATGAGCGCCGGAGGGGGCTTGTTTGCCTCGACCCAGAAGATGAGGATGGGGCAGACTGGCCTTGTTGGGAAATGTGGCGGTCCATAGTGTCAGCCATGCGTACCAGGACCTCCCTGAGCCTCCCTATCTCATCGCACAGCCTGTTGGTGTTGGCGTCCATCCGCTCTGTGGAGTGCCTCAACGCCTCCACGATGTTCTCACTGCGATTGGCAGCCTCCTCAACATGCTGCCCAACCAGCACAGACAGCTCTTGTTGGCGCTGCAGGATGGTGGTCAATTGGTGGGCAGTGCTGGGTGAGTGTGCACTTGAGCCTGTGCCCTCGGATGCATCCACCACAGCAGGTGATGGCAACATGGGGGACATGATTGCAGGGACGGTGTCCTCAACTGTGGTATCAGACGCAGGGGTGTGGAATGGCACTGGCTCTGGTGATCCAGGGGGGCTTGGGGTGTGCATCTCCATGGCGTGGTCTAGGGTGTCCTCCAGATCGGATAGGGGGGCAGTGGCGGCTGCCTCACCAGTGGAGCTTGCCGCAGCTGATGGTGGGCCCTCGGTGGCTGGCATCGGTGCGGGTGGGTTCACCACCGGTGGTGGGGCCGCAGTTGGTGGTGCAGCTATTACTGCCGTGGCAGTGGCACTCCGACGAAGTTTGGCACTCGTCTGGTGCGGCCTGCCCCCCTTGCCCCTTGATGTTGTTGGGGTATCCGCCGGCTCCTGTGCCCTTGGCCTCTTGCATGTAGCTGTTGCCTGTGTTGCATCAGCGGCATCCTCCCCATCTGTATGTGAGCCTGTCAGGGGCGAGACGGGGGATGGCATTGGTTGCGTTTCAATTTACTTAATGCAGATTACATTAATAATGCAGTTGTGGCAATTGGGACTTAGTGGTTGTGGATGCAGGTGATGTGCCAGTTCAGTGCCTCATCCATGCATGGTAGTGTTTGGGACTTGTCTGTGGTGTTGTGTGCATGTGTGTGTGTGTGTGTGTGGGTCTGACACAGGCATGTTGAGGGATGGATGCATGTGTGGATGTGTGTCCATGCATGAGAGGAGTCTGTGCTCGCATATGGGGGGTACAGTACATTCACATTGCATCCTGTCATGTGTACACTCACCTCCATCAGAAGTGGTTCCCACGCCGAGCTCCATGCTGCCTACTCCCTCTATTGACTCGACGGCAATCATGTTGGCGCACGTCTCCTCCCATTCCTTCATCAGGTTTGGGGATCCATCTCCACCAGCACTGGCAATGCGGTGGTTCTCCGCCAGGATGCCCCTCACCCGCAGCCTGAGGTCGTCCCACCTCTTCCTGCATTCGCGCACAGTGCGCGTGCTGGTGCCCACTGCACTGACTTTGGCTGCGACCTCCTCCCAGATGGCTTTCTTCCTCAACAGGGTTGGCCGGCGCATGTCATTTGCGAAGACCACCTCAGCATTCTCCGCAAGGGTCTGTGTCAACATCACCAATTCCTCATTGGTGTATTTTTCTTTGCGCAGCCTGTCAGTCGATTTCTTGAGTGCCTTGGGCATGATGCAGGTGTCCACAATTGTTTGGCACGGCTCACGATTCAAAACAGGTCCAGGGGGCAGAGGATGGCAATGGATTGTGTTTTTAAAGATGGCCGCCGGGCTCTTTCCCGTTCCGGCGCGATGACGCTATTTCCGCTTCCGCTATTTTACGGTCACCGCTAATAACGATGACCGCTAATAGCGGTGACCGCAATTTGCATGTAGCGTGAGGGCGGAGGTGCTATCTGCACTTTCGTCAAAGCCGGTAAGGGAGTTTTTTGGGACTTTTGCGGCATGGCGCTATGCTCGTGTCCGCGTACTCGTAATGGTGCGTAATTAGCGCCCTCTTACGAGGGCGGACACGTTAATAGCGCCATGCCGCTAATATGCGGTTTTTAGCGCACAACGTGTAATGAGGCCCATTGTCTTAGTTACATGAACTTGTCTTAGTTGCATAGGGATACTTGGGTCTTGGTTAGAGTGATATAATCTTATAAAGTCCTTATACACAATCCAATGCTTTAACAAATCCGAACACACAAGAATACAATCAATGTACAAAAGAAAAGCAAATTTAAAGCATAACCTGCCCTAACAAATAAACTCCTGCTCATGGCCACCAAGGAAAGAAGTATCTCCTTGTTCCTCTCCATCAAAGAAACATTGGATTATGAAACCCATTCCATTCAACCAGTACAAAAAGCATTGGCAAATTGTCTGGTGAAATTATAAAACAAACTGGCAAATTATGAATAGGATAAATCAACATAAGAGTACTTTTCACCTCCTGAAGACCCACACTTGGCGGTGAAACACGTGTAGAGGACATTTTCTTGAATAACTAAGGATTTTTTGGGGGAATTATTTTGATGTAGATGTGTCGTACTGTTTAATTACAGATTGTCCCAAATTGACATAGTTGTGCGTGTTTGACAGTAGTTGATGTGGGAGTCACATGTAGCTCCTGCTAAATGTTGAGCGTTAAGCTAGGCAGGCCCTTCTCTGCTACAAGTAGCATCTACATTGGTCCCAGCTACCCTGATTTTGGAACCCTGTATTGTATGTTTGCTCATATTTTGGCCCCATTTTTCTGATGCTTACTTATTTTAATGTAACATTACGGTTCGTAACACCAAGTACACTTGTTTTTTGTTAAAAAGTGTAGACTTTTTTAGGCCTCTACAAAACAAAATCTGTTTGATGTCAAGGTACTCTTTGCTATTTAAAAAGTTACTGCATTTACCTACTGAGTACACTATTATCAATTTCTTTACTTGCTCGTCTTTACTCATTGACATGTCGGTTGTTTTACCAAGACCTATTAAAATGGTTCATTCAGATAGAAGTAATACACGTGTCGTGGTCTCATACATTGTTCAATAGGTTTCATCCAGTTATAAAAATCCAAAGTGAATGGTGAGTTACATTGTTGTTATTGATATGTTTCAAGAGGAAATTGTGTTCTGCTGAGGAAGAAACTAGTGTCACTCATTTGGTACTTCTCTTTATCATGATGGGTGAGAGGATATGGGATGGAGCACACCAGGCAATCTGCTCCTGTGATCTCTTGAAGGCCATATGCCAACTGAGGTCATTTCCTGTGATGTCATAAGGTCACAGTTAATGTGAAATAATTTTGTGTGATGTTATGTCCTGTCATTTAATTGGGTGAAGTTGATGTGGTATCATTTCCTGTTATGTCATCAATATGGTAGGTACGATTTTTGAAACATTAACATGCCTACACATTTTTGGACACAGAATGTTGGCATCTATGCTTTTGGACCACTGTCCGCGTTTTGTGCGCACTGCATTGTGCGCATGTGCGTGGGTGTACTAGGCACACTGCTGCCAATTTTCTATGGACTAATAGTGCGCAACATGTGCGCCGACAATTTTGGGAAGATGCTGGCTACTTATTGGATGCACCAGGTGGGATGCTTATTTGCATACATATCTGTAGGACGTGGGTGCACGCCCCGACCACATTAAGAGTGCTGATGTTACCAGGACACAGAGGCACATATACATATGCCTGTACTTGCAGTATGAACAAACGTCCATTCCCACACACATTGCTAGGTGGTGGAGAACATGCGGCCATGCAGAGCCTGCTGCTGTCGTACAGATGCATACATTGTGATTGTGGGTATTCCGTAGGACACTTCTCTTTTGCTTAATTGCAAGGAGGATTGTGTGCCGCTGAGTCTGAATGCCATTCCAGGAAAAAAAAGCATAACACCCAAACACTTAGCAACATTATCATTATTAATGTTCACTTTTGCACATTCCTACTACCCATTAGGGAAGGGAAGAGGTAGCACAATTCCATACTTACTGAGGGGAAATGTGGATTTGCAGAACTTGGTTGTTAGGGAAGGAAGACATTGCTGTGTCACCATCACGTCTCCCATGACACGATTTTTGAGGGGATGGCGGCCTGCGACATGGGGAAGGAGTATACGTGCAGGTGTGCCACAGCCATTTCATTTTGTACAAAACATTTGTTTGTACGCAACTTGTAAGGGGGCACAATTGTTCCCCATTTTTTTCACTTTGCCTTCCAGCCTCTCCCTTTTGCTATTTGCACAGTTTCTTTCCTTTGCTATGCGCAAATGGTGTTGCGCCAGGATTGCGGCTTCTATTGACTTGCTTTCCTTTCCAATATGTTTTCTTCCGGAGAACAGAATGTGTTTGCTATACATGCAGGAATATATAGTACATAATGTACGCTTTCCACTACAGTGCGTACCTTTGGGGTTACTGTAGAAAGTCATTCTGTTATGAGGGACATTTCTTTCCTGCAACTCAAAGGTGCTTGGCATTGCTGTGTTACAAAAAGAGACGTTATACATATGTACTATTGCATACTGCCACACCTGCGTAATCATTAGAGACTGTTCTGCTTCCTTACTACATTGTACTGACGTTTTGCTCTAAACTCTTGCCAGTCGTTACTCTACCCGTTACTTCTTTGTTGCCTCGTACAGTAGCAGTGCAGTACGATTGGTGAAGGCTGACGTTAATTCTGTTGTTGATGCATTCCCTTATGGTGTCCTCCCAATGACTTTCTCCTGTTTGCTTTGTACGTACACAATTGCTACACCTACTCCATTTTCTTTTGCCATTCTTTGCCATGCTGCTTTTTTCATATAGTTTTGTGAAAATGCAATATTATGTAAGCAAAAAACGATATACCAGGCAGAAATAATGTGTCGCTTTTGTCATGAAGAGACTGAAACTTTAAGACATTCAATGATAGATTGCGAGAAATTGTTAACACACAGATATATTCACTTTAAATGTCACTTTGTGGACTATGTGAATGTAACCCATTATCAGCTGTGGCATGCTTTATTTTCACACAAATCGAAAATGTGTTAGATATGCAATCATTCATTATCATTTTCCTTCTCCCTTTCTTATTTTTTTTTATATTAATGAATTAATTGTATATAATGTAAATCAATGGATAATATGGGTGCAAGGTTATGTGAATTAGTATTATTTAGTTCTGTTTTAATGCGTTAGTTTTCACTTTTTATTTTTATAAAAAATAGTTTTACATTCATGTAAAAGGAAGTAACAGAAGATACATAAATGTTTTAAGTATTTGTATGCTTATTTTGTAATTTAATGTTGAAAGATTTGAATTTATTTCAGCCAAATCAACGTACAAATAAAATTTTAAAAAAATCTGTTTTGCGTTTGGTGATTGCCAACACTATGTAAGAGAGCAGGTGCCTTCTTGTGCAGGTTCGATGCCGCCCAAAGTGCGCAACCAGACGCATAGTCCGCGACTGCTGTCTGCGTTACCATGCTGCCAGTAGTTTCACTATGTAGGAGAGTTCTTCTTTACAAACTAAGGATATCCTGCTAAAAACCCAATGAAATTCACTGGCAAGAAACGTTGTTAAAGGAACGTTATGGTTAAGTTGCACTAGCAAAAACCTATGCAATTCAGTGGACAAACGTTGTTACAGGGACGTTATGGTTACAGGGAAAACCGAGAAAAAAAAACAAAATTAGCAAGTTATGGTAAGCTAAGCAACCATAACTCGCGCCAAGAGTGTGCACTGCAAGGACTAACTGCTATGACATCAAAGATATGGTTAAGTTGCTAATCCCATAAGAAGAGCACTTTTTGGGTGGCTTATAACTTCACTCTCCCTGGATGAATTATCACCAAACTTTGCAAAAAAAAGTATATGGCCCACTCTGAATATTTTTGCAAAGTTTAGTGAGGTTCGGTACAGGGGGGGCAGAGTTATAGGGGGGTCTCAAAATTTCTTTTTTTCCCATAGAGTGAATAGGGAAAAAACTTTGCTCACGCCTACAGCTTAAACCGCTGGACAGAGATGCAACACATTTGTGGCAGGAGCAGCGGTTTGGTCCCGAAAGGATGCTTTTGTAAATCTGGTGGAAATCCGTCCAACAGTTTTTTTTAAAATGACCAAAAAGTAGGTCTCAAAAAATTTGTGATATCTATGTCCGCTCCGTGGACAGATTTCCCTGTTCGCTCCGTGGACAGGACAATGATTGGCTAATCAGCTTGCATCATGTCCGCGGACATGCAATGTGTTTGCTGATTGGCTGGGGCGAAGTGTGAGGTGCATCACATCGTTTTGATGCGCTCGCCATCTTGGATCCGCGGATATCCGTGGACAGCGCAGTGTCGAACGGAGGAAAAATACTATTTTGGGGGAGTGTGTTGGGGGAGTAAAAGGGGAGTAAGAGATGAGTCAAATGCTGTATTTGTTAAGGTGGCAGGTGCCCCTGATGTGTTCGCCCTGTGTGCGGTCTTCACAGCTGTCCGCGGACATAATAAATGCACTACTGGCTATTTTACTTTAGTATGATATTGGTTTTGGGTTGCTAGTAGAGCATTGTAGGCCTTCGGCCATGCACCCAAGACTCTAGGCCCTGGCCACAACCATTGCAGCATAACACACCCATAGAATCAAACATCCATCAAATATCCACAAATCAAATGTTTGTGTACTGTTTGATTTGTAGAGTTTGTATGTGAAGTCATGCAATTAAGATTGTAGAGTTTGGTAACAAGCACTGCAGTATAACATATCCATGGAAGTAAACATTTTGGATTGTGGTGTATGGTTAGATGTTTGCTTGAATGGTTGTGTTATGCAAAAGTATTTGTGAGTTGAATTATTATATACTTACTATTTGATTTTTTGTGATTGGATATATTTTTTTCTTGACTTGGGTAACTGGAGCAGATATTATTTTTCAATTTCTGTGATAAATGAAAAGATCATATGTTAGTGTAGGTAGTTCAGAATGAGTTATTGCATTGCATAATAGACATTTCTGCATTATTTTGACCCTCATATTTAGTACTTTAGAAGTACTATATTTCAAACGAGTGTACTGTGCAATTTGCTCAGTTTCTGTGTTTGTTTATTAAATCATTGGGTCTGTGGGAAAAAAAATCCATGCTGGATTAAAACAAAACTTTTGTTATGGTACAATATATTTTTTCTTTGTTTTCTGTGCTTATTTATTGTTTCTGTCTAATCTTCTATCTGTTGGCTTGTTGCAAATTTTTGGGACAGTTTGATACTTGGTGTATTCTAATTGTTTACTTATAATTTTATGCTAATCTTCTATCTGTTGGCTTGTTGCAGATTTTTTGGGGCAGTTAGATACCTGTTGGCATATTCTAACTTTTTATAGTTTTTTTATTTATACTTTCAAATTATTCATCTATCTGTTGGGTTGTTGCAGATTTTTGGGGCAGTTAGATACCTGTTGGCGTATTCTAACTGTTTATTTCTTGTTATATTTTAGTGGTATTGATTTATCTGTTTGGTTGTTGCAGAATCTTGGGGCAGTTAGATGCCTGTTGGCGTATTCTGTTTATAGTTTTCTAATTGAAGTTTTGTTAATGTTTATGCACAGATTAGTTATAAAATTTTGGTTTTAAGAATATTAAATAAGCGTTCATAAGATTTGCTGGTAATCTCTACTTTAGAGTAATGATACTATCATTACATTCGAACCATACACAATTCTTTTTTATATATGCAGTGTAGTGACCTGCATTGATTGTGGCTCTGCATGGTAGATTCTACCTATTGTTGTGAAGGTTTTCTTACCAAGTGATACTTGACCATGTGTGAATCCAGCCAGCTTGCAGTTGTTTTTGGTACCGTCTGCATTGTAACGTAAAAGCAAAACTATTACGTATTTTTTTTTTAAAATTTTATCGGTTTAACACAAACCTTTAAAATATTTACAAAAAAAACACAAAACACAATACATCAACGTATCCCAGTCCTTTAAGAAGACCCCTCCCATTTTCTCTTCCGAGGGTCGAATCAAAATCCTCATTGCTCGTCAACCAACACTGAATCCAAACGATTTTCAATTATCGTTAGAAAACGAGTCAATGGTAGTATTAACTTCATGTCCGTTCCTTGGAACATATTGGCCCACCAATCGTCGGCACAAAGGGAGGGGTGATTTAGGCTCCAAGGGCCCAGGTGATATGTCCTTTCTGATCGAAGTGCCGTGCAAAATGTCACCAAATGTTTAAGGGTTTCCTTGTCCTTAGTGCATAGTCTACACGTTAGATTGGAGATATGCATACTTTTCCATGACGCCAACCGCTCCTTGGTTTTAAATACGTTTAAGCGCATTGACATAAACACTCTTCGAGCCTGAGGATCTGGAAACAACTCGATGTAACGTTGTGAAGAGTTAAATGCCCGTGTTTCGAGCGGTGCCTCGCTCATCATTTTTGCTGCAGCTCGTTGTGAGCAAGTTTGGTCCCAATCCGCAGGCCAGATTTTTAATTTGGCGGCGTTCGGGTCGTTATGCAGCATGTCCAGACTGATTCCAAATTCAATCAGAATCTCTTCGCATCTCCTGACCCACAGTGCCACCATGCTGTTATTTGTTGGCGACAGATCGTAAAAGATGTCAAATTGCGGTCTTTGCTCGCGCCAGCAAGTTTTGCGAAACAGACTCACCAGAGTCCAGCATACCCTTGCATGGAGCGAAATGAGCGACAGTTCGTATCTCACATATGATGTCTGGATACCCCTTGGGAGAGACAATACCTTAGACCAGAAACAGTTCTCCAGCGATGCCCAAGTGTCGTGGCTACATCCCAGGGCTTTTTCAGCACCATATAGTAAAACCGGGATTACCTTTTGCTGGTAGAAAGCAAGCACTGGTTTTAATGAAAAATTTCCAAATTTCTTATGCATGATGACAGCTTGACTTGCCAGTTGCTTGCATTTCCTTTTGGTTTCAATGACCCATGGACCGTCGTTGATTGACGAGTTTATTAGCATGCCGAGGTATTTTACGCTCTCGGCTATCTGAATGGTCTCTTGACCCAGGTACCATCTTTGTTTTCTAGATTTTTTACCTCCTTTACTGTTCAGGTTGTGTAACATCAGAATTTCGCATTTTGTAGTGTTTATCACCAGATGGTTAGTTGCAACATATTGGTCAACCGCGTTCAGCTTCCTCTGAAGGCCGACAGGAGTTAGGTCCATCAGGACCAAATCATCGGCGTATAGCAGCCAGCTTAGATGGGACTTTGCTACTTTTGGTGGAAAAGAGCTTATTGAGTCAATCGCAAAACCTATATCTGATATGAATAAGCTGAATATTGCAGCAGCTAGGGGACAGCCTTGTTTTACCCCTTTATAGGTTTTGATTGGTGCTGATAAAGTTCCAGAACTATCCAAACGGATTTGTATGGAAGTTTCAGAGTGCAGATCTTGAATTGCTGCTAATAAGTCAGCCGGACATCCCCAACTTTGTAGTTTTAACCATAGAAGAGGCCTGTCGATAGTATCAAATGCACATGAAAAGTCAATGAAGGCCAAATAGACCTTTGTATTAGACTTTATAGCCTCCATCTTCATCAGATTCAGAAGTAGCAGGTTTAGTGAGCAGCCCACTTGCTTTACAAATCCCGATTGCCTTTTGTCGACATGATTAGACTCGACTGCCCATGCCACGAGTTTTTGCTGCAATATTGTTGCATAGATTTTCCCCAAAACATCCAATAGTGCCACTGGGCGATAGTTTTTTGGGCATGTTCTGTCTCCCTTCTTGAATATGGGGACAATGACAGCAGATTTCCAAGATTTGGGGGTCCTGTGGTACTTACCTATTCTATCAAATAGGGCTACACATATGGATGCCCATGATTCAGGATGTTGTTTGATAGTAAAATTGGTAAGGCCATCAGGGCCCGGTGCTCGTGAGTTTTTTGCGTTCTTAATTATTGATACAATATCCTCTCTTGGAAACGTCAAAGCCCATGGTTTCAAAGGTGTTTCCAATGTGACAATTCCTGGTGCCTCTGCCTTGTAGAGAGTTTCAAAGTGGGCTATCCATGCGGATTCCGGGACCATGCAGGACTGCAGAGCCAATTGAGGAGCTTGAAAGTTATTAATGAGCCTCCAGAAGTCCCTTGAGTTTTTGTTCCTTAGTGTCGCAAGCATCTGTTCCGCATCGTTTTGCATTAGAGCATATTTGTGCATCTTCAACCAGTTCTTATATTTTTGTTTTGCCTTCTTTATTTCCAGTTTTCGAGTGGCGGCATCTAGGGACTTAGTTCTCCTAAGTGCAGCACGCATCCTTCGTTTTTGGATCAGGATCTCGGGATCGAAATGATGAGTCCGAACCATGTTTGAATTTTTTAGACCTGTCTTTACGGTTTTGAATCGAGTCAATAATTGATCGTATTCCAGATCAGCACTTAATTGACAATACTGGATCATCACCACATTGACTTCACTCTCCTCCAATCTTAAGCGAACGTATTTACTATGGGCCTCATTACGACTAATGGGTTAACAGTGCCATAAAAGGCTGCTGTGCCGTTAACCCATTAGCGCCTTCCTACGAGGTCCCTTTGTGGGACCCGACCTGAACGGCTGGTCTAGGCCAGCCGTTAAAGTAGGGACCCGCAAAGGGACCTTGGCGCCAAGTACGGTACCGCAATTTGCAGTACCGTACTTAGCGCCTTCCCCAGTCCCATTGAGCCCTATGGGGCAAAAATGGAATGGGGAAGGGCCAATGTTCAATGGGGAATTACCGCCCCGCCAACCTTGGAATGGGGTGTTAATTCCCCATTGAACATTGGCGGACTTGTTACGATACCGGCACCAACCATGGTCTTAATAGCGCCATGGTTTAGCGCCAGTATCGTAATGAGGGCCAATGTGTTTATATTTGTAAGGTGGAGCGATTATCTGAATTGCAGGTAGTACATAATCTGCCATGGTTTGCATTTTGTGCAAGTTGCTGAAATGGAATGGATTCACAGTTAGGTATGGATACATACACGAAATGTTCATTAGCGATTTGTTCCTGTGCCACATGGTTGCAGAGAGTGCATCTATGTTTTCACATGTAAGACATCTGGAAGATTTCATTTATAGGTATGTTTTTGTTTTCCAGTACTTGTAGTAAGTACATTAGACATTCTTGTGGATCTTCTTGTGAGTTTATAGTGAATTTGACCATTCCAGCACAGTAGTCCAATTCTTGTCTTAGTCCATTAACACTGTAGGTGTTGTCAGGATTGTTGTTTGCATTTCTAGATAGTTGTGTGTGTAAAAAAAAAAAATAATTGGAAAGCAGACAGGTTTGCAAGTGACAGTTGATTATAGCAGATGGGAAAATTACAGTAAGTTCATTTTGTAGGTTATACAGGTTAAGTGGCAGTTACCCTGTTTATATGCATTTATACAAGAGCTGTACATGTACTGTGTACATGTACTGTGCAGAAAATATGCATACCTGTTGTTTGTATTCATGCATGTGGATATGCATGAAGCTGCAAGTATAAATCTTGGAGACTTGTACAGTCGTTTTTGTAGTAGGTGCTTTCCAATGACATGAGCCTTGTACTCAGAGTGATCAAGAGTGCATCTGAAGTGCTGAACTATGATGATGGATGTAGAGTTCTTGGATGTGATTGGTGGATGGTTGTGTGACTGCTTAGCTGTAGCCAATGTGGGTATGGTACAGAGAGTGAAGTGGAAAGGGTAGAAGGGCTGCCCAAGAGGTACGTGCTCTGCGGACAGCGCGTCTGTCCGCGGACAGGACGTGCCACATCTGGGCTTTTTCAGCATATCCAGCATCGAAAGGGGACTGTAGGGATTAGCCAATCAGGTGTTGAGGTTGTGGATTTGTGTTGAAAGAGGCTGTGTGTAGTGAAGATGGCAGAGGTGGAGAAAGTCAAGGTGTTGGTGGTTGGAGATATGTTTGTGCATGGTTTGGAGCAGTATGCTAAATGCAGGAATGTGGCAAACAATTTTGATGTTAAAGGAGTGGAGGTGGTGTGGAGAACTATGCCTGATTTCAATGTGCAGGGAATTATACATGTTTGTGAAGATATGGGCAGGATGAACAGTCCCCATGTGGTAGTTTTGCACTGTGGTGCTTTGCATTTGGGCTATGTCAGTGCCCCTACTTTGTTGGCAGATTTGGAACACTTGGTTCAAGCAGTAATCAAAGTCCTTCCAAATGTCAAAGTTATCTTTTCTGGTTTAGTACCTAGGGCAATATGGGACAATAGTTCTGTTTTTTGTCCTCAGCAAAACATTGCTAGGTGTGCAATCAACCGAGGCATGTTTGATTTCATGCTTAGAGCTTGTATGTTCTTTTGTAATAATGAGAACATTGATTCTGGTAATGCTGTTTATTTTAAAGAAGATGGCATGCTGTTTTGGAACATAAGGGTTGCTTTGGAGAAGCTTAAGTGAAGATTTTAGGAGTAAAATAAGAAAAGAAAACAAAACAAATACAAAATAAAAGGTGTCTCTCAAGCATCTGCAAAAAAACAAAAAAAAGGCTCTTTTCAGAGCCAACCTCAAAGGGGAAATGGGGCACACTATTTAAATTTACATTCACCATGCTCAGATTTTTCAATTTGTCCACGGACATCGCGGTTGTCCGTGGACAACACATATTACATACAGGGATTTTGGGGTTGAGAGGCATGCAAATGAGACTGAGCAGAGCAAGGGATTGGTCAATAAGGTTTACTGGGTGTGTTGTGTAAGGCGAGAGTTTGTCAGAAAGTCTTTTTCATGAGGGAAGAACAGATAACGATGGCTGTGTGTTTCAGAAAACAGATTATCTGGATTTTGGGAGACTCATGGATAAATTGGTTGGAGGTGCATGCAGAACACTGTGGAGTGGCTGCACATCTTGGATTCCCTCATGTGGAAGTGCACTGGCATGGAGTGCTTGGAATGAAGTGGCTGGATTTGGTACCTCTCTTTACTACTTTGGTGACACAGCGTTACTCAGACATTATTATTATTCATTGTGGAGGGAACAGTTTAGGACATGTGTCTGGAATTTCTTTGCAATTTGCAATGAAAGAAGGACTTGGGAAGGTCATGGACATATTTCCAAATTCCCAAATAATATTTTGCAGAGACAAATGTGGCTGCGTTCTTCTTCATTTGGTCCACAAATGGAGAAAGCGAGGCGCAATGTCAATAAGGCATTTTGTGCCTTTTTAAGAGATTTTGGCATGTCCTCTTTTCACAATGAAAATATTATGTTTCGTAGCACATACATTTTTCGCAGAGATGGAGTACATCTTACTTATGCTGGTAATCAGATTTTTCTGCAAAATATACAAAATTCATTGCAACCTTTTTTGTAATTACATTAATACATTTTGCAGTAGGTGTTAATCATTTGAAGTTTTTGAAACACAAAGAAAACCACCAAAAGGTTCTTTTCAGAGCCACCACTTCCTCCCATAGAAAAGTACAATGGTTCTGATAGGGCAGCACCCCCAAAAAATAAATGTCCGCGGACTCCTAAAAATGCATAGGGCCCTGCACTATTTATTTGTCAATTCTATTTTTAAACTGTGAAAGGCGGCTCAGAAAAGACCCTTTTTTGTTTTGTTTATGTTGTTTTAGATTTTTTTTGTTTTTTAAACACAACACACAAGGAAAGGGGGGGAAAGGAGGGTAAGGAAGGGACATCAACCACGGGGATAAGAAAGGGCAGCTGGAGAGAGGAAGATGTAGGGTGGGCCTTATTTAGGTAGGTAGCAGACCTTCTCATGCTCCTTGACCGCAGTCTCGAAAGCACTGCGAAGGTTCTCCCCCCTGCAGAGTACTGGGTCGCAGTACATGCACAATATTGTGACCCTCAAACGGTAAGGGTCAACAGCATCATGAATGGCTTGCGAGGCAGCTGGAGGGATGCGCTGTCCCACAGGAGTGTCTCTTGTGGTGGCAGGAGTGGAAACGGAGGATGCTGCAGGGGAACTCAACCTACTACATTTATCATAAGGTACAACCTTACGAATAGCCCCCCCGTGGAACGACCTCAGGTGTCGCTACATTGATGTCGTACCATAGCTGTACGATCCAGGCTTTCCACGACTCAGCACCATGCGGCACTGAGTGCAGATCACCTTATTCGCACAAGCTTTTGGCACTCCATCAAGAGTGGTAAATAACCGCCACACCCAAGACTCATGGTGAGTGCTGGTAGTAGGGACTTCCATTACCTCATCCTCTTTATCCTCTTCATCCATCTCCTCTGCATCCTCATGCCTGTTCCCCTCTGCAGGCCCTTGGGGAAGTGGTGGTGGTGGAGGGGGTGGAGGTGGTGATGAAGCTGAAGCAGCCATGGTTGCCATCTGGATAACAGCAGGCAGAAGTCACCAGCAATGCAGTCAATGCAGGTCTGAAACAATGCTCTGTCAAGTAGTAGAAGTAGAAGCACAATGAGGAGCAATTCTAGTGTGTGGCCTTTTATAGGGGTGCTGGTGCACTCTTGGCGGACAGCTGCGCTGTCCGCGGACATATCAAACACCAAAAAAAAGGCTCAAAAAGTTCTAAAAAGTATGTAGATCACCAGGGACATTGTCTGGGACATGCGCAATGGCAAACGTTTACTATAAAATACCTTGGATTGTCCAAAAAAGTACTTTAAAAATGTTCCAGGACCCGGACAGTGTCCGCAAATAAGGACACACGCTCAACATGGGTGCGGTCACATGATGACGTTGCGGACATGTTTGCAAATGGGAAGGCTGTCCGTAGGACACCAAATGTGCATGTTCAGTTGTGCGCATGCGTGTGGGTATTCTACGGACAGTGTTCTAGTCCCCGAACTAATTTAAAGTGCGACACATGTGCGACAGACAGTTATGGACAGGCGCAATGTTCGTAGGACCCATTGGTGTGGTGCGCATGTGCGTAGATGTTCTACGGACGGTGTGGAAGACCCCGAATAAAATGAATGTGCTCATAACATTGCAGACAGGTGGACAGGTTAAGTGTTCTACGGACATATTCATTCTGGTTGTGGACATTGCAAACAGGGGGATGTTCTTAGGACACTTTAATTTAAATAATTACAGACATGCAAACGGATGTCGTGTCCTGCGGACACTCCCATTTTAATTACGGACAGTACGAACAAGTATTGTGTCCTTAGGACACCTCCATTTTGATTAATTACGGACATCGAGTATGTTCTAAGAACAGTTCCATTTTGATTGCGGACAATACGGACCGGTATAGTGTCCTTAGGACACCTCCATTTTGTTTAATTGCGGACATCCCGGACACCGGGTGTGTTCTAAGAACAGTTCCATTTTGATTGCGGACAGTACGATAGGTATAGTGTCCTAGGACACCTCCATTTTGGTTAATTGCGGACATTCCGGACATCGAGTGTGTTCTAAAAACAGTTCCATCTTGATTGCGGACAGTACAGATAGGTATAGTGTCCTTGGGACACCTCAGTTTTGGTTAATTGCGGACATCCCGGACATCAAGTGTGTTCTAAGAACAGTACCATTTTGATTGCGGACAATACGGATAGGTATAGTGTCCTTATGACACCTCCATTTCGGTTAATTGCGGACATCCCGGACACCGGGTGTGTTCTAAGAACAGTTCCATCTTGAGTACGGACAGGTATAATGTTCTTAGGACACTTCCATTTTGGTTAATTTCAGACATCCCGGACACCGGGTGTGTTCTAAGAACAGTTCCAACTTGATTGCGGACAGTACGGACAGGTATAGTGTTCTTAGGACACCTCCATTTTGGTTAATTGCGGACATTCCGGACGCCACGCTGTCCGCGGACACCTTAACTGCCTTTTAAAAAAAAGTAAGACAGAGGAATAAAGTAACAACACACATAATATTTTATTATTGTATATAAATATAACATTTATGAAAGAAAGGGGGAAGCAGAAACAGACACAAATACAGGGTAATTAGGGGTTTGGAGATGATGGATGGGAGGGGATGAAGGTATGGAAGTCTCATCATAATGTTTTTCTTGGTGGGGAGGGTTTAGGGATAGTTGACAGGGATATGGAGAGGTGGAACCGGTACATGTGGGATAGTGATATTTAATGTTTTCTTTTATGTGGTCCTCCACAAAATGTTTTAGAAGATTGATATTTTTCATTAGCATATCCATTACAGACACAAATACAGGGTAATTAGGGGTTTGGAGATGATGGATGGTAGGGGATGAAGGTATGGAAGTCTCATCATAATGTTTTTCTTGGTGGGGAGGGTTTAGGGATAGTTGACAGGGATATGGAGAGGTGGAACCGGTACATGTGGGATAGTGATATTTAATGTTTTCTTTTATGTGGTCCTCCACAAAATGTTTTAAAAGATTGATATTTTTCATTAGCATATCCATTTCTTGTTCCATTCACTGCAGAGCATTTTCTAATGTCCCTCTTGGTATATTATTTTCACTGTTTTGTATGGTCTGTTAAAAAATAAAATGTATTAAGTACACATAAAGTAATGGTTATTAATTGGTTTATATAGAGAAGTGTTGTGTCTACCATTAGTATCACTGTCTTCACTCATTTCATCACGTGGGAAATTTTCTTCCAGCCATTCCAAAGTACTGGACATTTCTGTGTAAATAAAATATATTACTTTTAGTGTACCTAATATAGAAAGTTTAGAAATATATAAGAAACATGAAGTTTACTTACTAGTTTTTGGTAAATTTTGTTGTTACTGTTTTGTAGGTCTGCTGTTGCTTTTTGCTGTGCAGTTTCTGTGATGTAATTATGTTGGAGGCATATATTTTTTGTTTTGGTATATTTCATTCTGATGCATATGCTATTTAAATGGACGGTTGATGTCTTACATATATAGGTCAATTATATCAAAAAAAGGGCTCCTGGTGGATACAACCCTATTCTGCCCAGGAAGGCTTCAGTTGCTAGAACAAAAATTAACGGGATGGAAAAACAATCTTACTAGGAAAACCTCCTCCCTTCTGTTTCATCCCAAAGCTTACAGCATGTACATGTGTAAAAAATCACATGGGAAAATTTCGAAAAGTTTTATATATTTGGATATAATTTTAAGTTTCTAGGTTACACATTTTCTATATTATACATTTTGAACAAAATGTGAAAGAACACACACATGAGCAAACACAAATTGCATTGTCAGAACAAAGCAGAAACAAGATACTGTTCTTGCATAGTGGTATGGTTGAACAAAAGTAATGCAATCACTACTGTCACTGTTATAAGCAGTTGACAGGCGTCATACACAAAGTGAACAAATAGACAAAAACAAGTCAGTAGTGCATATCTACAAGGGAACAAACAGTTAACATTGGTAATGTTGTGAATTGGTGAAAAATCGTCTACACCAGGTGTTTCAGCCCTATAGTCAAGCTTAATGAGCCATTTCTTCCTAGGGCCTTCATCAGGACGAAGGGAAGATGGTCTGTTCAGGATGTTCAAGGGCTGCTGAAACGGGAATGAAGGACATTGGTAAGGGGCGGTTCAATATAAATGAGTTAACGTGAGTGAGATAAATCACTAAGTGCATGTCAAAGAATTGACTTGACATAGCTTACCTGTGGGGACGCAAGTCAAACCACAGGTGGAGGTGAGTTACCTACAGGGGAAATGAACAATACCATGTGACTGAATCTGGTATTCGAGGCTCAAGGTTAAAAAAGGTATATGGGTCTACATGACTATTCTGAAAATCTTACCTATACAGGGTAGCCAGGTGTCCAAAATCAATGTAATGGGACAACTGAATCTTCACATTTAAGTGCTGTAGTACGAATCCTCACCAAACTATGCAAAAAACGTATATGTCTCTCTCTGAATTCATTTGCAAAGTTTGGTGAGATTTGGTCCAGGGGGTGCAAAGTTATAGGGGGGGTCCCAAAACTTCTTTTCCCCATAAACTGAATGGGGAAAAAACTTTGCTCATGCCTACAACTGCTGGACGGATTTTCACCAAATTTGCGGCAGCAGCAGCGGCTTGGTCCCGAAAGCGTACTTTTGTAAAATTGGTGAAAATTCGTCCAGTAGTTTTTATATTTAACACGATCAAAAAGTAGGTCACAAAAAAATAGTGATATCTATTTCTGCTCTGCGGACACATTTCCCTGTTCGCTCAGCGGACAGGACACCGATTGAATAATTGGCTTGCGTCATGTCCGCGGACATGCAACGTGTTCGCTGATTGGCTGGAATGATGTGTGAGGTACTGTCCGCAGGCAAGTTGAAACTGTTCTAAGAACATGCGCGGTGTCCGGGATGTCCATAAGTATCCAAAATGGGGGGTGTCCTAAGGACACTATACCTGTCCGTGCTGTTCTTAGAACACATTCTGTGTCCGGAATGTCCTTAATTAACCAAAATGGAGGTGTCCTAAGGACACTATACCTGTCTGTGTTGTACATAAGCAAAATAAAACTGTTCTTAGAACATATGCGGTGCCTGCGGACATAAAGAATGCCCATATGGCATAGTTAAAATGTTTGATTCTATGGGTGTGATCTATGGGTGTGATATGCTGCGGTGGTTGTGGTCAGGGCCTAGAGTATTGGGTGCATGGGCGAAGGCCGTAGGCCATGCACCCAAGACTCTAGGCCCTGGCCACAACCACTGTAGCATATCACACCCATAGATCACATCCATGGAATGGAATATGCCCCAAGAATCTGCAACAACCCAACAGATAGATTAGCAACTTGAGAATATAAATAAAAAACTATAACCAGTTACAATTCAACAAGTATCTAACAATCTGCAACAAACTAACAGATCGAACATTAGCTAGAAACAACAAGTAAACGCTGAAAACACAGAAATAAATGGCCATAAAGTGCATGGATGTGCCAGGTTTTTAATATTGCTTGTGCTTCTTGAGATAGTACACCAACTCTAATACTTTTTAAAATGTTGGCGTAAGTGAGGTCTGTAAATTGGCGCATGTTTTCTGTTAATTCTCTGTATTGGAAATGTCGCCAAAGATTGACATTTCCTATGCTGCCAACAGTTTTACGGCAGAGTTTGTGTGCTAAGGTTTTAAAAATAGGTTCACCTTTCACTGGTGTCAATTGAAGAAGATCTCTGAAAACAATAATGTGTTTTCCTCCAAAGAGCTCTTCGTAGTTTGTTTTAAGTACTTCTTGTAATCTGAGGTGAATCAAAGCCAACATTAGGTTGGAGACCATGCTCACTTCATCTATTAGTAGCATTTTCATTTGTTTTAACACTCTGCGTAGTTCCATTGCAGCTTCTGTAGAAAGTTTGTAATATTCTAATTTGTTTTGGTGTTCTACTGGAAGGAGTAGTAATCGGTGTAAAGTGACACCGCCTATGTTGTAGGCAGCTAAACCTGTGGGGGCATTTACAACAGCTGACAGTTTGTTGTTTGTTAATGGTTGAAGGAACTTGCTGTTGATTTTGATTAAGAACGTTTTGTCTGGACCAGCTTCAACACTGACGTATAGTAGTATACGTTTGTAATTTTGGCATGTACATTCTTTATTTTCATGTTGTACACCATGTGCAATTAACACATGGCAGCAGTTTCATTTTGATTTTGTCTTTGCCTTTCACATACTGATTGAGGCACTGGCTTAACGATTTGAAAGGTTTTTTGGCAATTTTACACATTGATGTACATGGCCATTTGTATACTAGACGTTCTGGTTCAGTCGAATGGAGAGGTAATACTGAGTTTTCTGGGGATATTTTTGTAAGCAGTATTTCTTGTTGCATTATGGTATTACTAAGTTTTTTATACCCTTGTCCACTGCTGTGTATGGCAATTGTGTTTGTTTGCTTTTGTTTGAAAACTTCTTCATTAAAATATGGTTCAGTGCTCATGGTGTGTCTCCATTCACCTCCATAGATATATAAAGGCATGGTCTAGTAAAACATTTTATTTAAAAAATAGATAGGCAACATAAAAAAAAATACTAGCATTCTCTTTTTTAAAACTTCCTATGTAAAGTTTTGAGCTATTCAAGCTCAAAATTGGCAAAAGCAAGCACATGGGCGCATCCATTTTGTGAAATGGATGCCCTCCTGTGCTGGCTTTTGCTTTTGCGGCACTAATGAAGGAAAAGCCAGCCAGCTGTAGTAAACAAAAGCTACCGCTGGGTGGCTTTCCCTTCATTAGTGCTGTATGCGGAGGACGGGGACCGGAGACCAGAGCAGGAAAGCTGCAGCTGAATCTCGGTAAGTGCTATTTATTTTTTTTTAAAAATAAAACCGAAGCTTTAAAAACGTTGTATTTATGTTTGCGGTCGCTTTTGAAGCGACCACAAACATAAGTACAACGTTATTGTGTTGGAAAACGCTGCGGTTTTTCTTTCCAAGTTTCTCAGGCTCCTTTGGCTCAGAGGAGCCTGAGAAACTCGGAAAGAAAAACCGCAGCATTTTCCAACACAACCGCGTTGTTTCTGCCTGAATCTGCTTTCCCATTTGGGGCTCTCGGGCTCCCCACGGGGGAGTATAGTAACACACAAATAGATTTCCCAAATGGGAAATCAGCTGTAGGCTGAAAAACTACGCGGCATGTAAACACAACCGCGTTGTGTTTCTGCCTGCTGTGGCTTTCACTTTGGGTCTCCGGTGCTCCCCTGGGAGCACCGGAGACCCAAAGTGATAGCCACAGCAGGCAGAAACACAACACGGTTGTGTTGGAAAACGCTGCGGTTTTTCTTTCCGAGTTTCTCAGGCTCCTCCGGTTCGGAGGAGCCTGAGAAACTCGGAAAGAAAAACCGCAGCGTTTTCCAAAACAATAACGTTGTATTTATGTTTGCGGTCGCTTCAAAAGCGACCGCAAACATAAATACAATGTTTTTAAAGCTGCAGTTTTATTTCTAAGTTTTCCGTGCTCCTCCAGCCCAGAAAACGTAGAAAAAAAACCGCAGCTAGTGCTTATTTTTAAAAAAAAATAAATAGCACTTACCGAGATTCAGCTGCAGCTTTCCTGCTCTGGTCTCCGGTCCCCGTCCTCCGCCTGCAGCACTAATGAAGGGAAAGCCACCCAGCGGTAGCTTTTGTTTACTACAGCTGGCTGGCTTTTCCTTCATTAGTGCCGCAAAAGCCAGCACAGGAGGGCATCCATTTCACAAAATGGATGCGCCCATGTGCTTGCTTTTGCGAATTTTGAGCTTGAATAGCTCAAAATTTTCCAAGGAAGTTTTAAAAAAGAGAATGCTAGTATATTTTTTTTTTATGTTGCCTATCTATTTTTTAAATAAAATGTTTTACTAGACCATGCCTTTAAGTTATTTTTGTTGACATTCCGTTTTTGTAATTTAGTAGTTAGTTTTGCTAGTGGTTTCATTCTGTTTAACACTAAAATAAATAACTCTTTTGAGAAGGATTACACTGTCTATCAAAGCTTCTAAGATTAATTTTCTACGGTGGGTTTTAAGGGTTGTGCATGATTTGTCTCCTGTTTTTATAAGATTCTGAAGGACCCTGTGGTGGAACATTTTTGCTAAAATACTTTTTGTATGTTTACTTGCCACTATATCAAGATTTATAGGAGCTGTTTTAGCAGTAGTGGTAGCTGAATTCGTGTTAATCATTTTCTGTTTCGTTTTACATTTTGATACAGTTTCTGTACTGGAAGCTTGTTTTGCTAAATGACTGTATTAGCTGTTTTGTTTGAACTTTTTGTACAAACTCTGCTAGAGATGGATGCTTATTTTGGACACTTTTATTTTCATTTGCTCTATTTCTGCGTTGCTTTCTACGGACTTGCTTTTTGGTAGGCATTCTTTGGGGTCTGTTAAAAAAAAAGAAGGTATGGGTTGGGCTGTTCTGCAATGTATGTGTGCTGTGTGCATGAGTGTCTGAGTATGATGGTAAAGATGTATGTGGTGGCGTGTGATTGTGCAGCTACAATTAGTTGGGAAGGCTATTCTTCTATTTGTGTGTTACTATACTGCGGTTCAGATGACAGTAGAAAGGGAGCTAGTGGTGAGGAGAAGCAGTAATAGTGAATCTAATGGTATAAAATTAAAACAGTTCTTTGTTTTGTAATACTAACATTGTAGGGTTTGAGTTATGTTATTTGTGTTCCAAAAACGGGGATTTGTCTGTCATTCTGCCTGCTAATCCCTGTTTAATAAGTGGGGTTTGTGGGCAGAATGGTTTAGAAATCTCAGTTTTTTTGGTGCAGAAATCACATGAAAGAACCACACAGTGTGTTTGAGTAACAGTAAGAATATTAAGGTAGTATTGTACTTACTCTTTTTTGTGGAATGAGCAGGTTTCTTCGGTGATGTTGTTTGTAGTTCAGATGCTACTGGTTTTCAGGAGAGTGGTCTTCACTGCAATTGTAAAAGAAAGAAAATAGTAATTTTGTGTGTTTATAGTACTGATGTTAATTTAGACGTTGATTTTTATGTTTTTGTAGTAGCATTCTTGTTTGATATCTGAACATAGTGTATGCATGCATTTCATTTGACTATGTGCAGCCTTTATATTTTATTTACAATATGTTAGTTCAACATGCTTTCAAATGAGTAGAATATTAAGTGTATGAAATTCACTTGGTTTTTTAAAGCTGTGTTATAGAATGTTAGGAGAGTGAAGAAATAATAA
Organism: Ambystoma mexicanum; assembly: GCF_040938575.1. NCBI lineage: Eukaryota > Metazoa > Chordata > Amphibia > Caudata > Ambystomatidae > Ambystoma > Ambystoma mexicanum. The sequence continues at coordinate 537,980,257 of NC_090924.1, read as the reverse complement.
TATGTTTATTTTGCAATTTTTATAAGTTGAATGGCAGAAACTGTATAGGAAAGCATGGAATGTATGCATTTGTGAAGGTGTGGGTTATAAAGCATAAGAATGTGATTTACAGGCAGTGGAGTTATTGCAGCTGGGAGTTTTTCAATGATAGTGTCTATATGTGTGAGTGTATGACGATGCATGACCTTTTCCTGGCGGTGTGTAATTTTATAATACACTATTAAATGTTGTTCCACAATTATACTGTTATTTCTGTTATCTTCTAATATTATAATTTTTTAGATAGGTGTGTGTGTAAAAATAAATTGTAGATAGAGAGGTTTGGAAGTGATAGTTGATTATAGCAGATGGGAAAAAATGCAATAAGTTCATTTTATAGGTTACACAGGTTTAGTGGCATTACTCTGTTTATATGCATTCATAAGAGTTGTACATGTTCTCTGAATAAAATATGCATACCTGTAGTTTGTATTCATGCATGTGGATATGAATTCAGCTGTAAGTAGAAATCTTGGAGACTTGTACAGTAGTTTTTGTAGTAGGTGCTTTCCAATGGTATGAGACTTGCACTCAGAGTGATCAACAATACATTTGAAGTGCTGAACTCTGATGATGGAGTTAGATGTAGAGGTCTTGGATGTGATTGGTGAATGGTTGTGTGACGGCCTAGCTGTATCCAATGAGGGAATGGCAGAGAGAGTGAAGTGGAAAGGGTAGAAGGACTGCCTAAAAGTTACGCAGTCCTCGGACACTGCGGCTGTCCGCGGACAGGGCGTGCCACATCCGGGGTTTTACAGCAAATGCAGCATGGAAAGGGGACTGTAGGGATCAGCCAATCAGTTGTTGAGGTTGTGGATTTCTGTTGAAAGAGGCTGTGTGTAGTGAAGATGGCAGAGGTGGAGAAAGTCAGGGTGTTGGTGCTTGGAGATATGTTTGTGCATGGTTTACAGCAGTATGCTCAATGCAGGCATGTGGCAAACAATTTTGATGTTAAAGGAGTGGAGGTGGTGTGGAGCACTGTGCCTGATTGCAATATACAGGGAATTATAGAAGTTTGTGAAGATATGGGCAGGATGAACAGCCCCCATGTGGTAGTTTTGCATTATGGTGCTTTCCATTTGGGCTATGTCAGTGCCCCTACTTTGTTGGCAGATTTGGAACACTTGGTTCAAGCAGTAATGAACATCCTTCCAAATGCTAAATTAATTTTCTCTGGACTACTACCTAGGGCAATATGGGACAATAGTTCTGTTTTTTGTCCTCAGCAAAACATTGCTAGTTGTGCAATCAACCGAGGCACGTGTGCTTTCATGCTTAGAGCTGGTATGTTTTTCTGTAATAATGAGAATATTGATTCCAGTAATGCTGTTTATTCTAAAGAAGATGGCATTTCTTTATCTTTTTTGGGAAATGCCATGCTGTTTTGAAATGTAAGGGTTGCTTTGGAGAAGGTTACGTGAAGATTTTAGTAGTAAAGTAAGAAACCCCCCCAAAAAAATACAAAATAACAGGTGTTTGTCAAGCATCTGCAAAAACAACCCAAAAATGGCTCTTTTCAGAGCCAACCTCAAAGGGGAAATGGGGTATACTATTTAAATTTACATTCAGCATGCTCAGATTTTCGATATGTCCGCGGACACAGTGGTAGTCCGCGGACATCGCGTATTACATACAGGGATTTTGGGGTGGAGAGGCATGCAAATGAGAATGAGCATAGCCAGGGATTGGTCAGTAAAGTTTACTGGGTGTGTTGTGTAAGGAGAGAGTTTGTCAGAAAGTCTTTTTCCTGAGGGAAGAACAGTTAGGTATGGCTGTGTGTTTCAGAAAACAGATTATCTGGATTTTGGGAGATTCATGGATACATTGGTTGGAGGTGCATGCAGAACGCTGTGGAGTAGCTGCAGATCTTGGATGCCCTCATGTGGAAGTGCACTGGCATGGAGTGCATGGAATGAAGTGGCTGGACTTGGTACCTCTCTGTGCTAGTTTGGAGACAGAGCATCATCCAGACATAATTATAATTCATTGTGGAGGGAACAGTTTAGGACATGTGTCTGGAATTTCTTTGCAATTTGCAATGAAAGAAAGACTTGGGAAGGTCATGGACATGTTTCCAAACTCCCAAGTAATTTTTTCTCATATTGCACAGAGACAAATGTGGCTGCGTTCTTCTTCATTTGGTTCACAAATGGAGAAAGCGAGGCGCAATGTCAATAAGGCTGTTTGTGCCTTTCTAAGAGATGTTGGCATGTCCTCTTTTCACAATGAAAATATTATGTTTCGTAGCAAATACATTTTTCACAGAGATGGAGTCCATCTTACTTATGCTGGTAATCAGATTTTTCTGAGAAATGTACAAAATGCATTGCAATCTTTTTTGGAATAACAGTCATCCATTTTGCAGTAGGTGTTGACTATTTCAACAAACTACCAAAAGGCTCTTTTCAGAGCCATCACTTCCTCCCAGAGAAAAGAGCAATGATTTTGATAAGGCACCACCCCAAAATTTTAGATGTCTGCGAACTGTCCGCGGACTTCTAAAAAATGCACAGGGTCCTGCTCAATTTATTTAGCACTTATATTTTTAGACTGTGAAAGGTGGCTCTGAAAAGAGCTTTTTTTTTGGATTTTTGTTGTTTTATATATTTTTTGTTTTTTTACACAAGACACATTAGGAGAGGAGCGGTAAGGAGTGTAAGGAAGGGACACCAACCACAGGGATAAGAAAGGGCAGGTGGAGAGAGGATGATGTAGGGTGGGCCTTATTTAGGTAGTGGGCAGACCTTCTCATGCTCCTTGACCGTAGTCTCGAAAGCACTCTGAAGACTCTCCCCCCTGCACAGTACTGCGTTGCAGTACATACACAATATTGTGACCCTCAAAAGGTAAGGGTCAACAGCATCGTGAATGGCCTGTGAGGCAGCTGGAGGGATGCATTGTCCCACATGAGTGTCTCTTGTGGTGACAGGAGCGGAAACGCAGGATGTGGTAGAGGAACTCAACCTACTATATGTTGATCACAAGGTACAACCTTGCGAACAGCCCCACCGTGGAAAGACCTTAGGTGTCGCTTCATAGATGTCATACCAAAGCTGTACGAACCAGGCCTCCCACGACTCAGCACCATGTGGCACTGATTGCAGGTGACCTTGTTTGCACACGCTTTTGGCACTCCATCCTGAATGGTAAACAACCGCCACACCCAAGACTCACAGCGAGTGCTGGTAGTAGGGACTTCCACTACCTGATCCTCGTCATCCTCTTCATCCTCCTCCTCTACATCCTCATGCCTGTTCCCCTTTTCAGGCCCCTAGGGAGGTGGGGGAGGGGGAGGGGGTGGTGCTGAGACAGATGTAGCACCAGCTGGAGCAGCAAGCATTGATGCCATCAGTTCTGATGGAAAGCAGCAAGAGCAGCACACTCTCCAAGATTAGCAGCCAAAGTAGAGAATGCTCTGTCAGACAGCCAGAAGCACAATGAGGATGAGCTCTGGGGTGTGGCCTTTTATAGGGGTGCCGGTGCGTGCTCCACGGACAGCCGCGCTGTCTGCGGACAGTTCGAACACCCAAAAAAGGCTAAAAAAGTTCCAAAAAGTATGTAGAATGTCAGGGTCCTTGTCTGGGACATGTGCTATGGTGAATTTGTACTATAAAATACATTGGATTGCCTGAAAAATTACTTTTAAAATGTTTGCGGTTCAGAACAGTGTCCGCAATTCAGGACACACGCTCAGCGTGGGTGCGGTCACATGATGACGTCAGGAACACGTCAGCGGAGGGGACGGGTGTCCACAGGACACCAAATGGACAGGAACGGCTGTGCACGTGTGCGCGGGTGTTCTACGGACAGTGTTCAGGTCCTGAAAGTAATTAAAAGTGCGACACAAGTGAGACAGACAGTTACGGACAGGCGCGATGTTCATAGGACTTATGGGTGTGGTGCGCATGTGTGTAGATGTTCTAGAGTTAGTACGGACAGGTCTAGTGTCCTTAGGACACCTTCATTTTGGATAATTATGGACTACCCGGACACCGTGCGTGTTCTACGAACAGTTCACCTTGCCTGCGGACATTACGGACAGGTGTAGTGTCCTTAGGACACCTCCATTTTAATTAATTCCGGACAGTCCAGGCACCATGTGTGTTCTTAGACCAGTTTCATCTTGCCTGCGGACATTCCGGACAGGTATAGTGTCCTCAGGCCACCCCCATTTTGGTTAATTACGGACATTCCGGACACCCGCGCTGTCCGCGGATATCTTAACTGCCTTTTTTTTAAAAAAATAAGACACGAAGGACTGAATTAAAACACACATAATATTTTTATTTATTATATACAGATGTAAAATTTATGAAAGAGAGGGGGAAGCAGAAACTGACACAAACACAGAGAATTGGGGGTTTCGGAAGGATGGATAGGAGGAGATGAAGGGATGGAAGTCTCATCATAACATTTTTCTTGGTGGGGAGGGTTTGGGGATAGTTGACTGGGATATGGAGAGGGGGAACAGGTACATGTGGGACAACAATATTTAATTTTTTCTTTTATGTGGTCCTCCACAAAATGTTTCAAAAGATTGAAATTTTCCATGAGCATGTCTATTTTTTGTTCCATGCACTGCAGAGTATTTTCTAATGTCTCTTTTGATGTATTATTTTCAATGTTTGTATGGTCTGTTAAAATGAAATATATATGTTAAGTGCACATAAACTAATGATTATTAATTTGCTTATATAGAGAAGTGTCTACCATTAGCATCACTATCTTCAGACATTTCTTCACGTGGGAAATGTTCCTCAAGCCATTCTAAAGTACTGGACATTTCTGTGTAAAAAAAAAAATATATATATATATATTACTTGTATGTACCTAATACAGAAAGTTTAGAAATATGTAAGAAAAATAAAGTTTACTTACAAGCTTCTGGTAAGTTGTGTTCTTACTGTTCTGTAGGTCTGCTGTTGCTCCTAGTTGTGCAGTTTCTGTGAGGTAATTATGTTGGAAGCATATCTTTTTTGTTTTGGTATATTCCATTTTAGTATATATGGTATTTAAATGGATGGTTGGTGTGTTAGATGTATAGGTTCCACTTCTATATTATTATATATAATGTTTTTGAGTGCTGCTTTTTGAACTTCTGCAGTGTTCATATGGCATGATAGAACAATTTAAGTGTTTGGGTAGTGTTGATGTTGTCTGCGTCCATCCGCGGACATATGCACAGTCCACAGACATCAAAATCACTAGCTGAGGGTTCAATATGTTCTATGTTACATGTATATAAAGTAAGGGAATCCTAGTAAACATCTTTCAAATTTACACTATGAATATGTGTATTCAGTAAAAAAAACTTTGTTAAAGGGACGTTATGGTTAAGTTGTGCTACTAAAAACCTGTGAAATTCAGTAAAAAAACTTTGTTAAAGGGACGTTATGGTTAAGTTGCGCTACTAAAAACCTATGAAATTCAGTAAAAAAACTTTGTTAAAGGGACATTATGGTTCAAAGTAAAACCCAAAACCCCCTGAAATTCGCTAGTTATGGTAAGCTAAGCAACCATAACTTGCGCCACCACCGTGCATTGCTAAGGCTAACACCCAGGACAACACTGATGACATCCCAAATGTCATTGATGACATCACTGATGACATCAAATATGCATTTACTTTTCATGAAAAGTCTGTACAAGGGATTCTTACTATAATGTTGACAAAAAAAGTGTCAAGGATCATTGGAATAGATTTCATGAGCTATGTAGTGCATTAAGCAATGCATTGATATAAATAGCATTCTATTATTATTATTATTTATTCAGATTTGTAGAGCGCGCGTCAGCCCGGGGGCATCGTGGCACTTGTTACAGACATATCTTTGTTGCATATAATAAAATATTGACATAAGTACATTATTTACAATGGCAAATATGAAATTTGTACAGATTGCAATGCAGTATATTTACATGGATTTGCGAAGGTCACTTATTATTGGGCATGGAAAGAGGTCTTCAGTTTCCTGCGAAAAATCAGTAGTGAGTTTTCCGCTCTAATGTCTGCAGAAAGAGCGTTCCAGGTCTTGGCGGCAATGTAGGGGAAGCTAAGGCCACCGGCTTTTGCTTTTTTGATGCGTGGGATGCAGAGTAAGTTGGTGTATTGCGTCCTTATGGGACGGGAGGAGGAGGGTTTGGAAATGGTCTCTGATAGATGGAACGGGGCGGTGAGAGAGGCATTTGTGAGTGAGGGTGAGGATTTTGAGTATGATCCGCTCTTTGACCGGGAGCCATTGGGCTGAGTGTCTGGCATGGGAGATATGCTCTCTTCTTGGGATGCCAAGAGCGGCCTGGAGGGCGTTGTTCTGTGTGACTTGGAGTCTGTTTCGATTTCTGGCTGATGCGCCCGCTAGAAGGGCATTGCAGTAGTCCAGCTTGGCTCCAATGGTTGCTCTGGCTATGGAGAGGCAGTTAGGTTTGGAGAGGTATGGCTTGATGGCGTTTATGAGTTTAATGGTATGCGCGGAAGAGGAGGTGATTGCGCTGACTTGTCTGGTCATAGATATTGACGGAGTTGTCAATGGAGAAGTTAGCATACAGAGTGTCCAGTTTGTTTAGGGTGCTCTGTTGACCTAGGATCATGATTTCAGTCTTGTCTCCATTGAGGCAGAGGCCATTGACTGCCATCCAGGCTTGGATGATGGAGTAGATCGAATGGAGAGCCTTAGCGTCTTCGTGGTATGAGCCTGAGAGGGGTAGAAGTACTTGCGTGTCGTCCGCGTAGTTCGTGTAAGTGATATCGTATGAGTCGAGTTTGTCAAAAAGAGGTTTGGTGAACAAGTTGTAAAGTGTGGGTGAAGTGCAGGATCCTTGAGGGACCCTGCAGTGGATTGTCGTGGGAGTGGCGGTGGCAATGTCCGAGATGACTTTCATGGCTCTACCCTCTAGGAAGGAGGTGACCTATAGAGCTGATTCTTTAGAAAATTTGGCTGAGTGTGTGAGGTGTGAGGTGAGGGTCTTGTGGTCAACCAGATCGAAAGCTGCTGAGAGATCTAGAAGGAGCAAAAGAGCTGGCTTGCCCGTGTCCATGATTTGGGTGATCTGACTCTTCAGATCCACCAGGGCTGTTTCTGTGCCGTGTCCTTTCCGGAAGCCTGATTGCCTAGTCCCGAGGATGGAGTGGGTTTCCAGAAAGTGCTGGATTTGCCAATGTGAGGCTTTGTCCAGTAATTTCAGGAGAAAGGGCACTGTGGTTATTGGTCTGTAGTTGTTGGGTTGTAGGGGGTCGAGGGTAGGTTTTTTTTTTTAGGAGGCGCCGGACCCAAGCTTCTTTGAGGCTAGTGGGGATAATACCCGTTTTAAAAGACGCATTGATAAAAGCCGTAAAGAGCGGCGCAAAGCAGTCTGCGCAGTCTTTGACGGGTTTTGGTGGGCAAATATCGCCTTTGCAGAGGGTGGGTTTGTGTTTTTTTTAGTAGATTGATAACTTCTGTTTCAGTGATGTCCCTGAAAGAGAAGTCAGGTATGGTGGGCTTGGGCGAGAAGGGTGGGGCTTTATTAGGTTTGGTACCTGTCTGTTGAGGTAATGCTTTGCAGAGGTCTTTGATTTTCTTTTGGAGAAGGTCAATTTCGTGTAGCATGGCAGCTTGAATGCTGGTACACCAGGCTTCATCTTTGATTATTTCATCTGGTGTATTGGGGGGGGGGGGAGTGAGATGAGCTTGTTAAAAATGGCGAAAATATCTTTATAGTGCGATTTAGCATTAGAGATTTGTGTGTTGAAGGCATTGGCTTTGGCAGCAGTGATGGCTGTATTATATTGGTTGGAGATTACGTTGAAATCGTTTTTGGTGCTGCTGCCAGAGTTGGATTGCCAGTTTTTTAGAGCTGCTCTTTTGTGGGAATGCATTGAGTGCAGTTCTTCAGTGAACCAGGAGTTGGTGTGTAGTGATTTGTTTTATTTTTTCCATTCGAGTGGTGCTATTTCATTGATGGCTTTAGTGACAACATCTTTGTAGATGTCTGCTAGGATATTGGGATCATTAGCAAAAGGGGGTGCTAGTTTGGGGGTGTTGAGGTAGGGGCGCAGGTTGGCCTTTGTGATTTTTTTAGAACTTCTGAAGTTATTTACAGTATACTAAGCTACTCATGTATAAACCTAAGTATTGTGTGCAGCATACATCATGGAGGTGCAATATTCATAATCTTCCCATGTTGAATAGTGAAATGATAAATGCTTTCCTATTAGAGTTTTGCGTACTGTGCAACATGTAAAGAGTATCTAATAAAACCCACTTACTAAATCCACTTACTACATAATTTCATTATTACATACAAAACACAAAGACAGAACAACACATACAAATATGAGTATATAAAGGGAAAGTTAAGTATGCAAAAAAAGCAGCAGTAGAACCAGAAAGTGTTCATAACCTAACTGATTATCTTTATGCACAGAAATGATTGCTCTGCTTGAAACCTACTACTTCCCTATGTATAACTATCACATGATGTGCCTGCACCCTAAAGAAAGTAATGCAAATACAAATATGAGCATATCCAGAGAAAGCACAGTAATAAAAAACAGCAGAACAATAAGAAAGTGTTGATAACCTTACTGATTCTCTTCCTACACAGAAAGCATTGCTGTCTTTCAAGTGTGTATTTTCCTTATGCATATGTTTCATATGCTGTGAGTGGAGCCTAAGTGAATTATTGTAAGAACATATTTGAAGTATAAGTCTACAAATATAGTACTTTTTAAATGTTGTGTTCCTAACTATTACTGGCCAAGATATAGCAATAAAGGAAAAAAAGAGTGAGTCAGACATGTGATGTCATCAATGACATTTGTGATGCCATCTTTGATGTCCTGGGTGTTAGTCTTAGCAATGCACGATGGTGGCACAAGTTATGGTTGCTTAGCTTACCAAAACTAGCGAATTTCAGAGCTTTTTTCGGTTTTACTTTGAACCATAATGTCCCTTTAACAACGTTTTTTTACTGAATTTCATAGGTTTTTAGTAGCGCAGCTTAACCATAATGTCCCTTTAACAAAGTTTTTTTTACTGAATATATATATATATATATATATATAGCTTTTGCACCACAATCTGTTGTGGTAGAAACCTTTCCACTACTAAATCTGTCATGATGCATGTGTTCAGCTGTCGGTGTTCAGCTGTCCTCAATGCTAAGGCCTTAAACCACCCTACCACAGTAAGGTGTGAGCAACAGCAGAGCACATCTTCGGTGTGAATGCCACATGAAGTACAAAATGTTGACGCAAGGTGGAGTGGTACCAGATTCTACAGCATGTTGCCTTGAATTGTGCGATGAGCTTTAAACAGGATATATTTGGTGCACCAAACCTCTGTGTTGCTATGCAGTGATCTGCAGGGCCCTTATGCAGAGCGCAGCACCCAGAAATTCTACTGCATGCCCTGACGGTTGAATATCCGTTTTGTTAAATTTGATATGTTCGCCATTCTAAAACGGAACATTTTATCCTAGAAAAACATATTAATTGCTCTCCAAATGTGGCCAACTCCCTATTTAAAGATCAGTGTAGACCCATGGGTGTGCTCTATGAACTAAACTCCTAAGCATCCCTTAGCATTGACAAGTTTAAATGGGTAGAACGACAAACTGCAGTCTACATCCTCAGCACTATGATCATCGGTGACCGTGCCATCAGGAGTCACACACCCTAAGACTAATCACCTTCCTTGCAAATGTCAATTCTTCCAGAGTTTGCTGAAGGCGGATTTTTGTGTATTTGTGGAGGAGGAAAAGTGGTGGTGTGAACCGATGAGTGTGGTCCAGTGTGGGAGTAGTAAGGTGGGGCTGCTCAGAGCATGAGTGGGTGACACAAGAGGCGTGGTTGTGGTGCCACTTAGAAGGTTTGAGTGAAGCAGCGAGGTGGGGCTGATCAGAGCGTGGGTGGGTGACACAAGAGGCGTGGTCTCGGAGCGAGACACAGAAATATTAATTGTGAAAGTGGGTTTGAGGCACTGTGGGCAAGATGTTTAGGCATCAGGTAATATTGTCCCTGTATATAATGTCGCCATACATATAGTCGCCGGGAAATGGCATAGGCAACATTATATATGGGGACAATATATGGGGTAAATGGGAGCAGGGGTTGCAGGGGTGTCCCCCGCATGTTCCAAATGATAATGTTGCCGCAAAAAACAGCCCCATTTTTGCATGCTGACATTTTTGCAGGGACATTATCCCATGGAACCGATGTTTATGCCCTGGCCACAAGGCACTAATTTGAAGACAGTACTGCTGTGGAATTGGAAGGCAGGGTAAAATGGGGGAGGCTGTAAGGGAGACCCCAGACAGTGCCACAGTTTTGGACTAGGGAGTTAACAGACCCGGTGGGGGGTGCGTTGTGTATGCCGACTGACTGGGTCCCCCCTTTGGTAAAAACAGGCAGGCTGCAGTGAAAATGGGTGACACAATGAAGGTGCCAAAGTCTTTGTAGATACCAGGAACAGATTTATCACATGAAGAGGAGTAAACTCATTGCCAGCAGGATAAATTAGACACACTGGACTACCGGGGCCTGCGGAGTACTCTTGGATGCAGGGGGCTGAGGGGGAGACACCAAGGGAGAAAGGGAAGGGTTGGAGAGAGAGTTGGAGCAGGGGGCTGGTGGAGATGGTGAGGGGGAAAAAGAGAGAGTGGCAGGTGCAGAGAGGTGCAGAGAGGAACAGAGAGAGACACATAGGGAGAGACAGGGAGACAGAGGGTGAGGGGGACAGGCACAGAGATGCATTCACAGATCGGGGGGGAAGCAGGGCAGAGAGGAGACATAGAACAGCTTGGGGAGAGGGAGAAAATGAAGGGTAGAGTGGTAGATTGGGTACAAGGGTACCTTAGATGGGCCTCTCTGCCTTCAACCCCCATGGTCAGCGTACACCACCACCAGCTAAAAAGAGAAAAACGGTTCTCTCCCCACAGGTATTATATAAGGCAGTCGCTCCCACCCAGGAACACAACGTGTGGTTGCTAGGGATACGTTTTGTGTGTGGTCTCCAAGGAAGGGGAGACCAGGCAACTGGTTTGTTTGGTTGTTCAGGGACGAGTTTTGTTAGATTCCTAGGGGAGATGGGATGCAAGGCTAGACACACATTTTCAGGTATTCTGTGTGATTCCCAGGTCAGGGGAGTTGCAATGACGGGCTGTTTGGCACTCATTGTCAGGTATTTACACAGTGTAGCACAAGTGTCCTGCAGAGCCCACTGTTAGGCAGAAACCTGTGCAGTTCCCTTAGGGACCACTGCAAAAGATTTAGTACTACATGTGGTTGGCAGTAAACCCAATTGGTAGCAGTCTGTACCACCCAGATTTACCTGGTAGCTGTGGCTGAGCATTCAGACTTCTCTCAAGATGAGTTAGGCAGTATGCAATAGGTACAGAGACACAGTAGTACAATCAAACACTGACCAGAGCTTTGGTGTAAAAGTATATAATTATTTATTTAAATACACACTTGAAAATTACACTAGCACAAAAAGAGGTAAGTAAATTCAACACACAGTCACTATTACTAGATGTACATCCCTTATTCCTTATTAGACAAGTCTTAGTTAACACCACTTATTTCCAGACAGAGGTGAGCGCTTAACTAAAGCTGGCACTCCAATAAGTTAAGAAAAAGGGAGGGAAAAGGCAGAAATTAGGAAAAGCACACAACACAATACTTTAGAAGCACCCAGCAAAGCAGGAACGTCAAGTCTACTTGTGAGAAAAAAGTTCAGAGGCCAGGCTCCCTCTTAGAGAGAACAGAGCACCAATGCGCCCAAGATCACACAGTTTAAAAGTCTTGAAAAGTCTTGCAGGGAGTTCAGAAAAGAATTAAGTCAGCTCAGAAAAGTTCAGTTAGCCAGCCTAGGGCCAACCCAAGTGGTAAGTGGAGGCTATAAGAGTCACCCCACACAGACCGTCGCGAGGGAGGCCAGGCGGACACAGTACCTTCAAAGTGGAGAGGATCCTCCATCGGGAGCAGTTGTTCCTGGCAGCAGGTGCAAGTCACGGCGTCGTCCAGAGGAAGAGATGGTCTCGACGTGGAGGAAAGCTGAAGGTCGTTGCACTGCCAGGGAAGAAACCAGCCGCGGAGTTCTCCGGTTAAAAGGTATGACCCTTTTATTTGCGGTAGTGGAAAAACCGTGGTATCCCGGTTGCCGGGGTGCTTGGCACAGGCAAGGCGGCCACGAGATGATCCGGGTAGGCGAAAAGACGGGCAAACTGGTTATCCCCACCAGTCAAAGGAAGAAGACTCTCCGGGCTGGAGATCTCCTCTGTCGTCAGGAAAAGTGGTGAGACGTTTCAGCAGGGCTCCACCAGTGGTGTCGTCGTTGCAGGTCAGCTCAGCTTCTCCCTCTATGGATTCTTTAGGTCCTGTGGCGACTTCTGAAGTTCCAGTCCCCAAGGCCCTGCTTTTATGCAGCAAACCCCCATTCATTTAGCCTAGCTGTCAATCAAATATGCTAAGTGGTGAGCCGGGCGGCTCACCACTTGGGCTAATCACACAAGAGTGCGACTTGAGTTGCCAAGGCAACTCAGTCCAGGGTGCCTAAACCCCCTCCCACACCCCCTGTGGTGCCCAGACAGAGTGGCACCACTTTTGGAGGCTTCTGTGGAGAAGCCCGCCAAAAAGTGGAACAAAGTGCCCGACTTGGGTTGGAGTCACAGAAGCGAACACAAACGCCATTTTGGAACCGAGTTTTGGCAAAAAATACCAACCGGTGATTTTATATTAATTTAATAAACCAGCGGTATGTTCGAGGCTATATTAAAAAGTGGTAGCCTCGAACAATGGGAAAATCCCATAGGAAAATATTTGCGGTCGAATATAAAAAGTAGTATCCACTGCCACCAGTCAAAACTCGATCAGGGGGGACGGAGACGTGCCCCCTCAAACAACAGACCCCGGGGCAATCTAATTGCCCCAACCAGTACGTCCACACTATGATGGTTTGTACTGGTTTCTGTTCATAATTTGGGACTAGTAAAGCCAATGGTGACTTTACATGCCCTGAGAGACAGTAGTCAGTCCCAGGGTGTGGAGTCTATGTTGGGGGGTCACTATGACACCCCTGGGTTACTGCACTGAGGGTGCTGTGTAACCCACATACCAAAAACACATGAAGCCCTATGGGGTAAAGGACCCCATAGCCCATAAACACATACAAAGTCAAAGGAACACCTCAAATCATGTCTAAGAGTGGGAGTAAAAGAGTCTCACTCTTAGCAGGAGAGAAAGAAATAAACCCCAAAAATCCAGCAAAGCTGCTGGGGGACTCACTAGGTTTGGGAAATTAGCCTTAACAGAGAATTCTCCCTAACACCCACCCAGCCCCATGATGGACAGCAGTGGCTCTCACTTTGCAGGGTTCAGAGAGGCTTCATGCCATGACAAAGGGGAGGTAGAAATTATAGGGTGAGCGAGTAGGAGGAAGAGTTGAAAAGGGTTCCAAGCTGCAGCTGAGTACAGGTAGAACTGCTTCTTGGAGGGATCATGGCTTGGGTCCACAACCCTCCCCCCCACCACGCAAATTAATAGTGACATAGAAACTTGCATTTCCAAAGCCCCCTCGGTCCAGGGGTTTGGCAACAGTTTGATATGAAGCATCAGAGTACTTTGCTGTTGGGGGTTGCTTGCCCTTATTGTCATCTGCAAACAGGATTTATGAAAGCAGTTTTCCCCAGAAGGCGCTGAACCAGACTTATTTTATTCAGTCTTTGGCTGGATCCTTGGCAGTGGCCCCAAGGAAGTGATGTGCGCAGCATGGTGAAAGATTTAATCATAGGCGTCTGCAACAGATACGTGGAGTCTGCAATGAAGGCGTCTCCTGTGTCCAGCAGCATCCTGGCACACGTGTCACCTAATCCAATAAGTGCACCCACTCCGCCATGGGAAGCCAATTCCATGTGCCATTTGTATGCACTCCCTCTGCTATGCAGCCAATGTTAACAGTGAGACAGCAGTTTAATTCGCCACCACTTCCAGAATTGCTGCCAACCGTTATTTAGCCCAACCTACTCTCATGACACCCATCTGGGGTATTAATATGGTGCCAAACAGCTGTGTGTCCATCAGAGGAGTGTAGGTGCTCAACAGGTCATGGGCATTTTGGATTTAGCCATGATATCTTTCTTTGGTGACCAGATCTAGAAGAGTGCTTGAGGTGCCAACCGGCTGTCTGGCACTCTGCAAGGTTATCTTCCAGGCAATGTAAGGCTTAAGGTGGTCTCACAGGGAGAGGACGTCCAATTTGCTGCAAATCCAGGGGCGCTCGTACAACCGGAGCACAGTGGACTGGCATCTGGTGCCCATATCTTCTGCCCCTTCTTCTCTTTCCCTCTTGAAGCACAAAGGGATGGTGTCCTTGAACCGTACAGTTAGAAACGCTTTTTCCAGGTGTGTACTGGGCTTCCCGGGATGTCGGAGGAATCGTTCAAAGATGATGACAGGAACGTCTTGGAGCGGGAACTCAGCGCCCTGATGGGGAGGGATATGGCCACAGACCCAGCAGACGGTTTGATCGAGTTTGCGGGCCACCAAATGGCAGATCTGAAGGCAAGAGTTCTCTTGGTAGTCTGTTAACGCAGGAGGGAGCAGAGCAAGCGTGATTAACTGGCTGATGGCAGACCATTACGGATTGGCTTTGGGGACTCAGAGGGAGAAAGAACACCCAGTTTGAGCAGAGCGTGTGCAGATGAGTCCATGTCTCTTTGTCCTCCAAGTCCTTTGGGAAGCAGATGAAAAGTTGACTAGGTCCAGGGGATCGGAGGAGCAGAGATCTCACAAGAAAGCAAGCTGGAAAGAACTCAAAACTGGACATAAACACAGCATGATGGCATAGATGAAAGGCAAGGCTGTTATGCTGGAACATAAAATGGCAAATAAAATACACTTATAACAAAGTGAACTTGGTACACTGTGACCCTATGAAGGTCACATTGAGATACTAGGTGACACTCAAAAGCAGAACTGTTACTGCTGCAGGTCGAACTCCAAACAAATAATACTCCAAATATCGCAACTCAAAAATGCAAGAAAGGAAAAATAGAAAGTAATATATCGCAGCATGATGGCATAGATGAAAGGCAAGGCTGTTATGCTGGAACATAAAATGGCAAATAAAATACACTTATAACAAAGTGAACTTGGTACACTGTGACCCTATGAAGGTCACATTGAGATACTAGGTGACACTCAAAAGCAGAACTGTTACTGCTGCAGGTCGAACTCCAAACAAATAATACTCCAAATATCGCAACTCAAAAATGCAAGAAAGGAAAAATAGAAAAATATTTGCTTTCAAATGTGAGAAAGCTTGAAACAGAATCCAAAATTAAAAGGAAAGAGTAAACAAATATAAAAAATTAAAATGTTGTACTATTAAAACAATATTTAAAATATAAAAAAATTAAAAATGCTAAAATGTAATTTTAAAATAATTCAAAATCAAAAGATCACAAAAATACAATTAAACATTAAAATACAAAACAAAATCAAAATATAAAAATATTAAAGTTGAAAATGCCAAAAATGATTCAAACATTTAAAAAAAATCTAAATGTTCACTGTCAAAAGGTCCAATAAAATCACAGTTCAAGGGACCACTGTGTAAGAAAATATCTGATAGAATGTTCCAATGCCGGCAGGGTTTCAGAGCAGGGTTGAGGGAAGATTTCGGGGAAAAACAGTCCATTCTCTGGAGTGCAGTGTCCTGGCTCTCCCACCTGCAATAAATGTAATCTTTGCAGTCCTGCCACAGGTTGTCCCTCGCTGACCTTGTGGTAGATCGGTCTCGTGACTGAGGTAAGGTGTTTGAAATATGCCAGAACTGAATCATCAGTCAGTTGCAAAAGCAAGCTGGTCACAAAGGGAGGAGCTGCAGCTGGCAGAGGCATTGTTCTTGCCATCATGCTCTCATATAGAGAGAGTACAGCAAAGAGGCTGGGTATACCTCTCATGTAAATGACAGCAAAGGGCAATGCATCTGGCCATCTTAGACCTGTTTGTACGCACACTTTTACCAGCTTGTTGCTCCCCGTTCTTCCTTTATCTTTTCCCCAAGCTTTGTGTTCTATTTCGTCCCTAGGGTGGCCTGCAGTTTTGTGTAGCAATGTTGTCAGTTCTGTTAACGGATCTTGTACTGGAGAATTGGGGAGAATGTACCAGGGACACGAAACCCGCAACAGTGCGCAGGCAAAAGGTTAGGCAGCATCAACAGGGTCAAGTGGAGTGCTGTAGTGTGCCAGAGGACACATTGCACCACAATGATACAGGCTCCTTGAATGGGATGTCCTCTATGCCCAAAGCTGTGACAGTCCGGCCAGACACTGGAGCATCCAAGAGCTCCCCCCAGCCTCAGTGTGCTGAAGGTGTCTCCTGTGTCCAGCAGCATCCTGGCACGCGTGTCACCTACCTGTGCTGTCACATAGGGGCTACTGGGCAGGAAGGCGATGGTTAAGGCAAGGAGTTGGGGTGCCAGAGGTACATTGTCTGGGTCCGTTTCCCATCAAGCTTGAGGGAACTGGAAGGGACTTTGGCCTGGCTGCTGGGGCCAGGGTGGCATGGCGGTGCCAGAAGAGGCACCCTGCCTGTTTTTACTACTGGCTGGGAGGTGAGAGCCAATGGTCTGGGATCCAGGCTGGGGTTCTGGGCCAGAACAGGCATTGTGATCTGGGGGTCTAGGCTGAGCGGGGAAGTGAAAGGGACCAGGCGAGCATGGTGCAGGGAGATGCGATTTCCTCTGAGCAGACAGGGCTGTGGCCTTGTTCTGCTGATACTGACTCCACTGAGGGCAGTTGTACTTCCAGTGGCCCCATTACTTACAATAGGCGCATTGGTCCTGATGCACAAAGAGGCCCAACTGAGATGGGTACCGGCCTGGGGGTGAATACTGTCCTGGGACAGGCTGAAGCATGTACTGGGGGGTCCTGATATCCCCAGTACTAAGGGTTTAGAGGGGGCATCTGGGAGTGGTAAATGCTTCCTTTTCTTCCTCCCCTGCTAAATTTGTGCTGTCCTCTAGACACCCCATACTGGCCTCCATAGGGTGACAGTACAGGGGCTGATGCAGCAGGGGAGTGTACCCAAGGGGGAGGAACTGGGAAGGGAGCAGAATAGCTGGATGGGGGAGCAAGCACAGACAAATCTAGGACATCCTCTGGGGTAGAAGGGGTCACTGTGGGTAACACTGGGAACAGGCAGGGGTCATACCCACAACTGGGTTATTTCTAATTTTCTCTATTTTAGACTGTTCTAGCTTCCTCTATAGGGTCAGTTCTGTTCCAGCTACTTCTTCCTTGCCACAGACACACTGTGCAGGGACCACAACATTTAGGACTCTCACTGCCTAACTGCTGAGTTCCCTTTCTCCCTTTTAAGAACCTCACGCACTGAAGCTAGGTGAATCTCATCAAAGGAGCCTTCTAGGGGCCAGACCAGTGGGTTCTGATGCTTGATCTATTTATGCCATACTGGCATCTATCTGACAATGTCTGGGCCATACATTGTAGACATGAGGGCCACAGGGGGAATCAGGGGAAAGGCTTGCTCCCTGGCTTGCAGAATTTCCCATTCTGAAAAGCAAAAAGATGTTGTACACAAACTAAGGTATCTTGACAAATACTAAAACACTACAGGGCGTAGAATAGCATCATTGAGTCCCTACTATCCAAGTCTGTCATCCAGGGTTACTCTAGCGCACTCACAATCGCTCACAGGCACTCACAGATGCACGCTCTCAGGCTTTCAACTAGGGAAGGCTTTGGATGGTGAACTGTTGCAGTACAGGGGCACCGTAATGCCAAGCTACTGATCCACTTCCAAAAGGAGAGTTAAGTACAATTCCCAGGCGTCCCCGCAAAACTACTCGGATTCAGGCAGGCAGGCAGGTCTGGCACTCCGCACAAAAGAATTCCAGGCAAAGACGATCTCCAGAGGCCCACTCTGGTGGTCCTAAACAAATACATGGCTCTCACAACGAGGATATGGACACAATACAAATGGGTAACTGAGTGAGGTTGGGCATTCTTGTACCCTTGTTCACTCCTAGTGAGTGTCTAGGAGATGAGTTTTGTACAGACTACGGCACCGGGCATCGCATTTGCAATATGGCCAACACTGCACGCCAGCCCCCTGAAACATCCCGCCCACTCTTTTCCAACCATCCTACTCCACCAAACCTAACCTCCAAATCAGCTACCCGAAACTCACTATCTACACAACATGTCCAAGAACCACCAGCTCTAGAAACCAACTACTAGGCCTCCGCTCCAGACACCCACGCAAAACCTCACATGCCAGCCACAGCAACTCACAGACTACAGGCCTTCCCAAACCTGTGACAAACCCAGCCCTACACACCATGCCCAAGGTTCCACCTACCTCTACCATAATGGAGGCAACCAAAATCAAAAACAAGAACAAATGTGACTCCCATGACACCATCCAACCTGCAATGTCTGCTGATCAATGCCAGATCCCTTCCTGCTCACGCCATAGAAATCCATGATCTCCTAACCAACCTCGACCTTGACATCCTCGCCATCACTGAAACTTGGCTACACAATGCAGCTGGCTCTGCCCTCGCACTAGCCATTCCGCCAGGATACCCCATCATTCGACAGGACAGACCCATAACCACAGGCGGGGGAGTAGCCCTTATAGTCCAGGACTACCTAGAGATAAGACAATCCTCCTCCAACCTTGGAGAGAACATCGACTCCCTTGCAGCCAAAATCTCTCTATCCTCCAACACCACCATCACCATCAATCTAGCCTACCGCCCACCAGGCTCTATATCTGACTTCCATGACAACCTTATACACCTCCTAGCTGAAAACCTAAAAACAGCCACTAAAACCATCCTCCTGGGCGATCTCAATTTGGGATTCAATGACCAGAAGGACAGACCATCCATAGCCTTGGCACAAGCACTTCAAGAACTAGGCTTCGATCATTAAATCCACGCACCTACACACTGCAAAGGACGCACCCTTAACTGGGTAGCTGACCATAACTGCGACATCGACATCAGCTCTATCACACCCACCATTTGATCCGACCACTCACATATACACTTCCTCATCCCAACACATGCAACCACAGCAAAATAAAACAGCCCAACGCCACCAGCAATGGCTAGAAGCGCCAGGTACCTCACTAAAAAAGGATTCTCCCCTACCTAGACACCCTCACCACCAACTTCCCCTCTGCCTCAGACCCAGCGGCACTGGCGGACATCTATAAATCCACAATCAGTGCAGCAATAGACATCATCGCCACTCTCCAAAAGAAAAAAGACAAAAACATCATAAACTCCAATACCTAAAGGAACTGCGCACCCAAAAACGTAAAGCGCTGAACAAATGGTAAAGCTCCTCTAACGCCGCCTCACTATCCTTGTATAAATCACTGGCTACACAATACAAAAAAGCCATTATCACGGCCAAAATCGACATCATACAATGACAGAATTAATAATGCCAGCTCTGAATCGAAAGAGCTTTTCGCCATTATCCACACCAGTATCAATACCCAAGAGATTGTTAAACATCAAACCTGGTGCAACACTATACAGTCTGCCCTTCTAAACAAAGTTGAACTCCTGCAAAAGAAAATTCTAGACCACCACAAAAACCTCACTCAGCACATCAAATCAGCTTCCAGCGCTGAGACACAGGCCACAAAAGACCCAATTACACCTTTCAAATTCAGAGAAATTACTGAATTAGAAGTAATACAAATTGTGAACAAAATCAAGCCCTCCAACTGCAAAGGCGATGTCTTCCCCGCCAAATTAGTCAATGACTGTGTAGAAACACTTGCACCGTTTCTCAATTCATTTATCAATGCCTCCTTCAAATCTAATTTGGTGCCAGATAGCTTAAAAGAAGCCGGGTGCGTCCACTCCTAAAAAGATCCACCCTAGACCCAGAAATTGCCAACAACTACAGACCCATCACCACCGTCCCCTTCCTGCTCAAGATCCCGGACAAAGTGGCCTACACGCAAATCCAGCAATACCTGGAAGAAAATCACATCCTAGGAAAAAGACAATCAGGCTTCCATCCAGGACATGGGACTGAGTCAGCCCTACTCGATCTCAAAATACAACTCGGCGACATCATGGACGTGCAAACTGGCACTTCTGCTCCTTCTAGATCTGTCCGCTGCCTTTGACCTGGTCAACCATGACATCTTAGGTATGCAACTAAAAAACGACACCCACTTCTCTCCTCAAGCCATCTCTTGGGTTACCTACTTCCTCAAGGGTCGACTCATGAAAGTCTTCTCAGACTCCGCCTGCGCCACCCCGACCATTATCAACTTTGGAGTCCTGCAGGGCTCATGCACAGCCCCTACATTGTACGATATATTCACCCTTCCACTCTTCAACGATCTGTATCGTCGTGACAAAGCTACACCAACTATGCCGACGACACTCAAGTCTTACTCCCCCTCACCGGCATCTATGAACAAGATGCTGCAGTGCTAACCAAGATCTACACAGCCATCCAAACTTGGATAGCAGCCAACGGCCTCTGTTTAAATTGAGACAAAACAGAGATCCTCATAGTAGGCACTAAGGAAACTCTGAGCAAACTCCCTCCACAATACAAAACCTTTAATATTGACAACTCCACCATCACGGTTTCCTCAGCGGTAAAAACCCTATGAGTATACCTTGACTCAACTTTGTCAATGTCACGCCAGGTCAATGCCATAGCCTCCTCCGCCGTGTTCAGCACTAAGGTAATCAATGCAGTTAAACCTTTCCTCTCTACTAAAAACTTCCTACCTATAGCCAGAGCCACAGTAGGCACCAAATTGGACTACTGCAATGCCCTTTTCGTGGGCACCTCTGCAAAAAATCTAAACAAAATGCAAATCACTCAGAACAATGCTCTGAGAGCGGCACTGAGTATTCCCAAAAAGGAACACATCTTGCAGGCCAGGAAAGATGCACACTCGGGCTACCAGTAAAAGAAAGCATCCGTTTGAAAACTATGGCCATCACACATAGATGCCTCTCTGCTGACGCCCCTGCCTACTTATCCGAAAGGATCACTCTCAACTTGTCCACCAGACCCACCAGATCTCCTCTGACCAACCAGATCTATGTACCCACTGTCAAAAGAAGCAAAGCCGGCGGGTCCAGCTTTCAACACTTAGCACCCAAAAGCTGGAACGCACTACCCACTGCACTAAGAAACGAAAAATCCTACACTGCGTTCCGCAAACTGCTGAAAACCACTCTTTTCAACTGTCTTTCCACCTTTCTCATATATATTACCTGCAGGGCTTTAAGTGGGCCGGGGCCTGCCGGGGCCGGGCCCCGGCAGTCTCCAAAAAGTGGGACTGAGCCGGGGCCCTGCCGGGGCCCCCCCTTCCACTGCACGCAACATTGGCAGGATGCATTATCCCGTCGCGGCGGCAGCCGCGACGGGAGATGCGCCTGCCATGAAGTCAGGCATCTGACAGAAGTGGCAGCCAACCACAGCGATGCTGTGCCTGGCTGCCACTTCTGTAAGTCATAGTAACTGCCTCTGGTGACCTCTCGCGCGAGGGGTCACCAGAGGCAGTTACTGTCCCTTTGTTTCCCCAGGTCGCCGAGGCGTCTTTAACCCTCGGCGAACCTGGGGATTCCTCGACATTTTTCGAGGTTTATGAAAGATGGCTTGAAAAGTACACAATTCAAGCCATCTTTTATAAATATTTGCCGACGGACAATTTTGTCCGTAGTCAAAGTTTTATAAAAGATGGCTTGAATTGTGTACTTTCAAATCCATCTTTTATAAAACCGAAATGTTTTAAAAAAAATGGCCTGAAAAGTAGGCAAACCGTAAGGTATGCACACACACATATATATGCATGTTATATATCTGTGTGCGTACCTTACTATGGTTTGTGTACTTTGCAAGCCATCTTTTCTAAACATAGAAATAAATATGTTATAAAAGATGGCTTGCAAAGTACACAAACCATAGTAAGGTACTCACACAGATATATAACATGCATATATATGTGTGTGCATACCTTACGATTTGCGTACGTTTTAGGCCACGCCCCCCACAAGCCACGTCCCCAAATGAGGGCCCCCCCTCGATTTCTTACCCCACTTAAAGCCCTGATTACCTGTATGTAACTGAATGAACCTACATACCTTTTGTAATATATTCCTGTACCAAGTGAGTATACTGTAAGAGCGCCACGATGCCCCTGGGCCGATGTGCGTTATACAAATTCAAATAAATAAAGACTAGGTGGCTTTGGTAATAGTAAACTGAATTAGGCGCTTTGGTGCAGTGAGAGCTCCAGCCGCCCAGACAAGCTAAATGAATGGGGCCACGTGCATAAGGCCCCACAAAACTGTGGAAGTGGGAGGCAGGCAAAAATGGAGGAAGTCATGAGAGAGACCCCAGACAGGGCCAGTTTTGTACCAGGGAGTCAACAGAAAAGGTGGAGGGAGGTGGGGGGGTGTTGTGTATGCAAACGGGCTGCGTTCCCCCCCAGCCATAAAAGGCAGACTGCACTGCAAATTGGGGCCACAACAAAGGCACCAAAGTCTTTGTAGAAACCAGGAACAGATTATCAGATTATTACAGGAAGAGGAGTAAACTCATTGCCAGCACGATAAATTAGACACACTGGACTAGCTAGCCAAACCCACTTGCACGGAACCCGCAGCTTGGGGAGTACCCTTGGATGCAGTGGGTTTGTGGGACACCAAGCGAGAAAAGGGAGAGTTGGAGAAGGGGGCTGGTAGAGAAGGTGAGGGGGAAAAGAGAGAGCGGCAGGCGCAGAGAGAGACACACAGGGAGAGACATGGGCATAGGGAGACAGACAGAGAGACAGGGTGAGGGTACAGGCACAGAGACAGACCGGGGGGAGCAGGACAGAGAGGAGAAATAGAACAGTTTGGGGAGAGGGAGATAAAGGGTAGACTGGGTAAAAGGGTACCTTAGATAGGAGGCCTCACTGCCCTCAACCCCCACGGTCAGCACACACCACCAGCAGCCTAAAAGAGAAAAACTATTCTCTCTCCACAGGTCTTATATAAGGCTGTCGCTCCCACCCAGGAGTACAACATGTGGTTACCAGGGATACGTTTTTGGGTGTGGTCTCCAGGGAAGGGGAGACTAGGCAACTGGTTTCTTTGGTTGTTCAGGGACACGTTTTGTTTGGTTTCTAGGGGAGATGGGATGCAGGGCTGGACACACATTTTCAGGTATTACAAGTGTCCTGCAGAGCCCGCCCACCCCCATGATGGACACAAGTGGAATTTGTTTTACAGGGTTCACAGCAGTCTCATGCCATGAGAAAGGGGAGGTATAAATTATAGGGTGGGGTGAGTGGAAGGAAGAGATGAAAGGCGTTCCAGGCTGCAGCTGAGCAACATGTAGAACTGGTTCCTGGAGGGACCATGGCTTGGGTCCACAACCCCCCCCCCCACAGTGCAGGGGACACAGAGAAAAATACATTTGGGAAAAATAAGTCACCTAATATTTTGGAAAAGGAAGTTGCGCAATACATTGAATACAGTAGGGACATTAAAGGTCATGTACTACATTGCAAATTAAACAATTTACATGCTGCATTTAAGGAAAACAACTCCAGAACAGACTAGGTATACTGGAAATATGAAAAGTGTGCAGAGAAGAGTGGAGCCAAATGGTAATGTTAAAGGATATTTGTATTGCACACTATCACCACCGGAGTGGTCCCCTGGCGCTCTGGCGGCTCTGAAAAAACGGACGGGGGGAGTTAGAAATAAGCTGGACAAGTGCAAGAGAGCAGCGATGTGCTGTTGGCAGCCTCAGCCCGGTGGGTCCGTTGGCTGGGCATGGGTGTTTTACGGGAGGTAGTCGTTGTGTGCTTTTGTGCGAGTCTATTTGTGGTTTGTTTTGTTGTTGCAGTGTAGTGTAGTGAAGTGTGTGCGCACTGTTGTGTAGTAGGCTTGTGGTTGTGTTTGGTTAGAGTTTGAGAGGTATATACAGAAGGATGAAATTGTTAGTGGATTGGTTAATTGGCATTGCTGTCCTTGCAGTTATGTCAAGGTGTGATGCTTGTTATCGTTTACTATCTCAGTGTGGCACTTGCTTTTCATCAATATCCTATCTAGATGTGAGGCAGGGTAGTGATCACGATTACATGTAAGTGTGGCGTATGCTAACATTCACATTTCTATCTAGATGCGACGCAGGCCAAAGTTAAGAATTCCATCGAAGTGTGGCACATGCTAACATTCATATTCCTATCTAGATCTGCCCTATCAATACAAAAGAATGGATGCCTAATTAGCATGACTAAGAGTGTTTGACAGCCAAGGCTCCTCCTCTGTCCAAGGGCAAGGAGCTGTCCTCGAATACACAGGGATTATACCCAATACTTGTATTAAAAGCAGAGGCAGGATATACTAATCCCACATATGCACGTCCCACGTACAGTAGTGAAGACATTATAAGTGGAGAGAAAATAAACAAACAGGGACCAGCGTCCACAAATGTAGAATACGAATGCTGTGATTTGCAAGAAAAGCTAGTTGAAGCAGAGGAAGGGGTCCAGAGAGAGAAAGACAGGCAAGACAACAGGGCTGACACACTGATGGTATCAAATGAGTGGATAGGAGGGCAAATAATGCTCAAGTTGGATGGAAAAAGCAGAGAGGAGTCTAAAGAAAGGGCAAGGGGGATCGGGGGTCGGGGGGTATGGCTTGATGTGCCGGCAATGCGGACGCTTCATTAAGAGCCTCCGTGGGGAGCACGGGTAAGCCCGCCTACAGCAACACTTAGGGAGCACTTAATGAAATAAAAAGCCATGGCACCGATGGCAGAACATTAAAGGAAGCACTAGATGAAATTACGTTGAAATTGGGTGCCGACCGAAGATTAACGCGGCAACACGAATTTATGACCTCCTCGTAGAAAGTGAGATCCATGATGGCGCTGGCTGCTGGAAATTAGACCCAGGACGCATGGGAACTAACAGGGTCCCACAAGGAAGAGACGGATGACATGCACTCCCTGGGTTTAGGAAAGGATGACATCCCTCACAAATGACAGGAGCTGAGGGATAACGAAACCGGAGCCTTCGTAGCAACACGAAACAAAGCAAGGATCGCGAAGACAAAGCAGGGGAGAGAGAGAGAGAGAGAGAGAGAGAGAGAGAGAGAGAGAGAGAGAGAGAGAGAGAGAGAGAGAGAGATAGGTTCCCTCAAAGGTACCCGATACTCGGCCCCACTGCAGCAGAAAGCCGCCAGGGAGGACGCCCAGATTGACACAAGGATCTAATAAGTGCTCATTCCACAAGGATGGTACCTCCTACCCCCCCCCCCCCCACAGCCACAGTAAACTCCTTGAGAAGTGGGCTATTATCACCTTGGCCTGAAGGCATAACGCCACAACAAGGGGAGAGGGGGACAAGCCATCTCTGCAAACGGGAGCTGTCCCCCCTGCCTTGGAGAGAGAGGGCAGAAGCAACACATCGGCCCATCGCCAGACACAAGGAGGTGAGAACCCCACCCCTGGCCAAAACAGGCCACAAACCAGCTCCAGGAGCTCTAGAGGAAGCGCAAAGGGCCTCCCCCTCAACTCTTCCTAAGTCCAGAGAGCAACAGAAACCCCGGGGATCCATTTCTCACCCCCAGCCAGCAAATTCAGGGGCTTACATCCCCCTGATCCTGGAGCGTAGCGTACAGCCAAAAATAAGGATGGCCAAATACCAGAAACCCCACAAATCTGTGGATATTGCAACCCTCCTGCAACCACAAAACAAAGGGAGAAAACTAGAAAGGGGGCACCCCCAAACGTAATCACCTGAAAGACCCCCAAGCCACTGGGCCACAAAGGAGGATATCCAATTACTTCTCATGGACATTAAATCAGAATTTAGACACTACATGTCTGAAATCGCCTCCAGGGTGGATAGTTTAGACAACAGGATGGAGGAACTGGAGCACAGGGTGAGTGAAGGGAAAGACCATTCCATGGAGAAAACAACCCAACTAACGGAGCTACGCAGGAAAGTTCAGGTTTTGGAGGGGAAAACTGAAGCTATCACAGTCAAGCAGGAGGATATTGAATACCGAGCGAGAAGGAACAATGTAAGAATTAGAGGGGTTCCTGCATCAATAACAGACCAGGCCATACAGGACTATGTAAGTGATCTGTTCCAGTTCCTCCTCCCAGACTGGGATAAATCCATGCTGCTACTGGACCGCACCCATAGATTACGCAGCTGAAGGGGGGCCTCCACAGAATACCCGCCGGATGTAATCACCCAAATTCACTTCTTCTCTACAAAGCAAAGTCTCATGTCTACGAACCGCTTGCCTTTCAAGGGGCACTGATCCACATATATATAGACCTGGCAGTAGCGACGGTACAAAGACGCAGAGCGCCGAGACCCTTAACCACCTTCCTTCAAGGCTGAAAAATCAGATAGCGCTGGCTCTTTACCACAACTCTCCAATTCACCTACGAAGATATGACGCAAACTATCAGCACACTGGAAGAAGCAGGGGGCATCCTGACAGGGGAACCTTCGACCACAGACGAGGACCTCACAGCACCATCACCTGCAGGAGGCAGAGATAGAGACCCCAAACAAAGGCACAACACTTGGCCAAAGGTAGCAAGGGGCCAGAAACCACCAAGCTAAGCTCCCCGCAACAGCAACCATTTTTGTATATTTTTTTTGGGTTCTCCCCTGTTCCCCTCCCTTGCCTTGTCGCGCTCTGAAACACCTGTGTTTGAGCGCAATATAAATAAAATATCAATTCAACCGCCTCCGCCAGCCTGCCCCGTGGACCCCCTCTCAAGGGGCATCAGGACACTCAAATATGACAACTGATAACTAAACAACAGAGAAGATCGGGCTCCTCACAGTATACCACGATTTAGAAGAGTGCAATAACTCTCTGGCCAAAAAGCCTCTAGGCCTAACTTTGTTTGTATTTTTATTGAACGGTTCAGTTACAATGTTCAGTTGGAAAAGTTGAGAACCTGGTTGCGGCTGCTCAAAGGAAAGACATTGGAACCAGATGGCAACAGCTGATCGCTTGGACCGCCCGACCCCCCTACATAGCTGAACAGAAAGACTAGAAGGTTCCCCTCCACATCAGACATCCGCTTTGTCTCCCTCAACATACAAGGCCTGAACTCCTGAAACAAATGCAGGTCAGCCCTCCGTCCTAGGGAGCTCAGTGGTATTCCTCCAAGAAACTCAAAAACGCAGACTTCCCCGGTTGTGCTGCAAAGCTTTCCCGAAACAATACCTATGGTCCAGTGGCACTAAGAAAGGGGGCTCTGCAATCTTCATGGCGAAGGGAGTCCTTTTCACGAAAATGGAAGTCTTGCACGGCCCAAATGGATGATATATTGGTGTTAAAAGTAAGCTGTTTGGCCTCTTATACACTCTAGTATCAGTGTACGCTCCCAACGATAAACAAAAAGAAAATCTAGCAGAATTGGAAGCCAACCTACTTCCCTTCCTGGAGAGGCAAGTAATCAAAGAGGGGGACTTTAACAGGGTCCTGGACTCTCTCATTGTCAGGTACCAACAACCAGCGGCAGGAGACTTCAAAATTGCGCTGGCCCTGTTGCATCTATTCAGGACACTTGGAGTGGTGGACTCATGGAGGGCGCTTCCCTTTAGACAAAAGACTTATTTTTTTGACACGTGCACCGCACTTTCTCTCGTATCGACTTACTGTTTGGTCAGCTCCCAAATTATGCAGTACACAGAAGCGGTGGCCGTTGGAACCAAAGTAATCTCAGACCACTCCCAAGTGAGCCCGGATTAACGACACAGACCTACTCCCCCCTCCTATACCCAGATGGAATATCCATGACCCAATGTTGAGTGACATGGCACGCAGGGATGATCTAACTAAAGCCATTCAAAACTATTTCAAGGAAAACCCTTGTGAACTTACATTGCTAGCCACCAGATGGGAGGCAATGAAAGCAGTTATTAAGGGGGAATTCATAGCCCATGCAGAGGCGTACAAAAAACACCAAACAAACATCAGAAAGCACTTGGAGAATGTAGTGGCCCCTGCACAATTTTAGCATAAAAAAGGATGGTCCCCCAAGGACTTCCAAACTCTACGCATAGCCCGGAACAAACTGGAAGCCCATTACGCAGAGGAAACAGCGCAATCCCTGATAAAAACAAGACAGGGATACTACGCCAAAGGCAATAAAGTTAACAAAATCCTGGTGCAGAAATTGGCGGAAACCCAAAAAAGAAACCTGATCATTAGCTTAAAAGATTAACATGGCAGATCCAAATACGCAGAAGATGCTAAACTGCAACTGGCTATGTTACATTTGACAGAGACCATGCTGTCTTCTCGATGCTCGCGAATCCAACAGGAAGGCTAGATTGCAGGAGTCTTCCTTCCCCAGATATCACCCAATGACAGAGAAGCCTTGGAATTACCAATCACGGCAGAAGAGGTTGAGTCAGTTATTAAAACCTGAAAACCCAGAGACCTGGCCCTGATGGGTTCTCCCCCAAATTCTTCAAAATCTTCAGGCCACTCCTTTTGGGCCCATTGCCAGAGATCTTTAACTCCTTTTGAGAGACAGGTACAACAACCCCTTCCATGCAAGAATCCATCACTATTTTACTACTCAAACCCGTCAAAGACCCAAAGGACTGTGCGTCATATAGACCAATTTCCCTACTTGATATTGAAGCAAATATTTATCATAATATTCTAGCAAATGGATTAGCAAATATTTTCTTCAAAATAATTGACGCTGTCCAAAGAGGCTTCTTTCTGGGTAGGCGCACCAAAGCGAACACCCGTAGGGCTCTTAATATAGTGGAAGTGGAGGCATCAGATTGACACAAAATGGCTTTATTATCTCTAGATGCAACTAAAGCCTTTGATAAGGTAGACTGGGCATTTATGCGGCTAGCCCTAGAAGCATTGCACTTTGGCCCTTTATTTTGTGGAATGGTTTTAGCGAATTACAGCGCCCCAAAATAATCTTCGGGGTGAATAAGACATTCTCAGCCCCCATTTCTCTCTCCTGTGGTACACGACAGGGGTGCCCGCTCTCCCTGCTAATTTGTGCCCTCATCATGGAACCCCTGGCCCAACGGATCCGTAATAATACCTCTATCTCAGGGCTGACAGTAAAGAACAACCACTACAAAATATCACTCTACACAGACGATGTAATGCTCTCACTCCCCAATTGTCAGACGTCTCTATCAATAGCCCTTAAGGAATTTGAATACTTTGGGAAAGCGGCAGGATTCACCGTCAACTATGCAAAGTCAGGGGTGGGACTAACTCCGGGGGAAATAAACTCTCTCCAAAGTACCTGCCCGCTAGAATGGAGTGACAAATCAACAAAAAATCTAGGGGCCGCATGGTAGCAAACTCAAAAGATCTCTATAACGTCAAAGACTACACCACCATTGACATTGAAGGCATCCCCGTCCCCATCTCCAAACAAGTAAAAACCTTAGGAGTATATCTTGACTCTAGCCTCACTATGAGCAAACATATCAATTCTTTTGCATCCTCCACAGCCTACACAGCCAAACTTATCTCACTCAGTAGACAATTCCTCTCTACACAGAATTGCATCAGACTCGCCTGAGCACTCATCATGGCTAAGTTAGACTACTGTAACTTACTTTTGCTAGGGACCACCAAAACAAACCTAACCAAATTACAACAAAGTATTGAGAGCAGCCCTAGGCTTAAATAAAAGAGACCATGGGCCTCATAATAACTCAGGCGGTCCGGAAATAACGGTGGCGGTAAACCCGCCGCCACCGTTGTTTCCGGACCGCCTGATCCCGACTCCTGCAGGCGGGAGGTGATGTTCCCGCCAGGTCTGACCTGGCGGGTTTAACACCGCCCGCCTGCAGGCGGCCGAGGAAACAACGGCAGCATTACGAGATGCTGCCGGTGTTTCCATGATCCCCATTCCCATCGAGTCCTATAGGACTCGATGGGAATGGGGATTAACACCATTCCGCCTCCGTGATTCCCCGAAAACCGGGGTTGTAATGCCCCAGTAATTCCGGGAATCACGGAGGCGGAATGGTAATACGAGTCCGGCGGTAACCAGGCGGTTTTACCGCTGCGGTTACCGCCGGACTCGTAATGGGGCCCACATCTCACAAGTCAGGAAAGATGTGCATTGGCTTCCAATCCAAGCAAGAATCTTGCACAAAACTCTCCTTATCACTCATAAATGTACTACCCTAAATGCCCCCATCTACCTCAACCAATGCCTCACGCAGAAAACCCCTACCTGTCTCTTCAGATCCAACACTAGCACTCATCTACTTATCCCTCGTTTCAAGAATAAGAGAACTGGCAACGTCTGCCAAGTTGACTTGCTTTCCCCATTCCTTGTCCTTTATTGTTGTAAGTATGCTTTTATTACTATGTAACCAGCAAGTAATCTGTAACCTACGCCATGATACCACTGGGTTTGGGCGTATCAACAAATGCAATAAACAAATTAAAAAATAATAATAAATTTCCCCCACCTCTTTAATGACCTGGAAGCCGATTTAAAAAGATGGACAACTCAAGAGATCTCAATCATGGGGAGGATTACCGCATGCAAAATGTACCTGCTCGCCAGATACCTGTACCTTTGCGCGGCTCTACCAGTGGAAATCCCCCTGAAACCTCTTGCGAAATTACAAAAACATATCTCCCAATTTATCTGGAAAGATAAGAAATCACGCATTGCAAAGAGGTTCATGCCGGCTGATGCCAAATCAGGAGGGGTGGGGTCCCTAACCTTCGTAACTATGATGTTGCAGCACAATTGGCGAACATGCTTACCTGGTTCTCTCCTGTAAACCCCCCAAAATGGGTATCCATCGAACAATCCAGGCCCCACGCACCTCTTAGCACCCTACCACATATTACTAAAGTAGCGTGTAAGAGCTGGACAAAACTCTTATCCTCCACTAAAGCCACTTTGAAAACCTGGCACTGGGCAATGAAAAGGAAAGGAATCATGCAGGGATTAGGCGCCCTCTCACCAGTCTTTCACAATCCGGACTTTTCCCCAGGCCTACACTCTGCAAACTTTAGGAACTGGAGAAGGGGAGGGCTTCAAAAGGTCTCACAGCTCTATAAAAATGGCTCAGACCTCACAGTTGAAAAATGCAAAGATAGATTCTCCCTGCTGGAGTCAGACAGGTTTCTGTACACACAAATTTACCACTAGATTTCGCATCCACTTACCAAACGAGGGGACACACGCTAGCTTACCGCCCTGGAACTGACATTACAGATAGTCCCACAGGGAGGAGACACTTTGAGATGGTACAAGCTCCTGCAAGAAGACATGCTATTTGTCCATCCCAAATACATGGCTCTTTGGGAAGCCGATTTAGGACATCCCATAGAAGACCAAACATGGTTGGATATCGGGACCAGAAATTAAACTGCCTTCAGATGCATTACCAACAAAGAATGTGCCCTGAAATGAATATACTGATGGTACTTCCCCCGATACGCCTGCACCACTTTGAGAAATCACTGGACCCCACCTGCTAGAGGAAATGTGGTGCCCCCGGCTCCTACTTTTACATGTGGTGGGATTGTCCAGTGGCACAAACCTTCTGGGTAGCAGTAATTGAATCCATCATCCAGACAACCCTACCATTAAATCCAGAGGTGATACTACTAGGAACCCCTCTCCTGGAGATGTACCCCAAAACTGGTGCAACAGCAAAATTCATCCCCAAACTCCTCCTAGCAGCCAAAATCACACTCATCCGTAGATGGAAATCGCAAGAGGGCCTGCTGCTACAACTCTGGTGGGTGAAGATCTTGGACATCCTGGTAGCATACCGCAATTAAAGAAGGGACACTCCA
This sequence comes from Ambystoma mexicanum, assembly GCF_040938575.1. Lineage (NCBI taxonomy): Eukaryota > Metazoa > Chordata > Amphibia > Caudata > Ambystomatidae > Ambystoma > Ambystoma mexicanum. The sequence continues at coordinate 537,948,362 of NC_090924.1, read as the reverse complement.
CCGTTTTACTAACATGTGGACACCAGTCTTGCACTATGAGCAGGACTACCCAGTCCAAACACATCAGCCACGGACAACAAGACTTCTTGAAGACCTCTGCATGTCGACAACCTTCACTCCCTCCTGCCCCCCAGCTGGAGGAGAGCCACGCACCTAATTTGTAAATGTCAAATGTGCTAATGTGTTCCACCAAACTAACAATGTTGTAGACCGCAACCGTTTAAATAAAGTTATTAAAAAAAAAAGAAGAAAGGGCAAGGGAAGCGTGCGGGATCAGAAAGGCGAGGCAGACAAGTAGAGTTTTCTCACAAGTAACCATTTAAAAAAATAAGGGTGAGCAAAACACCTCACTTTCCCTAACCTAACAAGGATTTCCCTGCCTACCAAAATAAGACTAAAGGAAGACACTCTAATATCAAAAGGAATCCGTCCCTCACACTTATACATACAACAACATTATATAGGTATCATATGACCTTTTAAACTCCACAAAATATCAATTATGTTAAAACATAGGGCCTCATTACCAGAATCCCGCTAAAAACGGAGTCATTACCGGCATGGAGGAAGTAGCGGGTCTGTGGTCCTTTGACGCCGCTAATAGCGGTTGTTTACGAGTGCGTGAGCATGCGAGAACCCCCATGCCGGTAATGCCCATACTGCCATGCCGCTAAAGGCCCTCCAACCCCCCGACAGCGGCATCACGGGACCCGCCGATACCGCCTCTGCCAAGGAGCAACCCCTTAATACCGACCCAGTAATAACATCATGTTAATACCGGGCTTGTTATACCGAAACTGGATGTAATGTCATTGCGTCAGAACGACAAATGCACCGGCGGCCATCTTCAAAAACACAATCCATTGAAATCCTCTCAATTCACCAGTGCTACAGAGGAGAGACCAGGGCCATTAAATACATCATGTCCAAGGCTACCCGTAAAACCACCCTCCGCCTGCGCAAGAATGCTTCTCTGATGAGGTGTTAAATATGCTGGCAGATACCCTTGCTGCCCATGCCGATGAGGTTTTCACACATAACCTCAAAAGGGAGGTGAAGCTGAGGAAGAAGGAAATCTGGGAGGAGGTAGCATGCAAGGTGTCAGCGGTTGGCACCACCCCCCGCACAGTCAAAGACTGCAAAAAAAGATGGGCCGACCTCCGTCTCAGGGTCCGGAACATCCTGGCCAGCAATCGCAGGGAGGCTATGGCCACAGGCGGGGGTGCCCACTCACCGGTGAAACTCATGCGCTGGCAGGAAACCTGCAGCACAACCATCCAGATGGAGTCGATAGAGGGCTTCGGGGAAATGGAGACGGGTGCCGCGGCATCTGGAGATGGAGGTGAGTGACCCTGCAAAACCCAGTAGGCCAAACCATGATGTAGCACACTGATGTGAAAGTGAGCCACGCCAAGGCAATGCATGGCCCATCATACACACATCTACAGATCCATGTCCAGATCCATGTCCAGATGGAGGCCCAAACTCTGCCAGAATGAAATGCATGTTGTGTGCCAATCCCATTATCAAGAGACACCCAACACACAGGAACCAGTTGCATGTCATACATCACACAAACCCCAATACAATGGCATACCACCTGGTACGCAAGTGCCGAATGGAGATGCCACGGCTAATGCCAATATGCCTCCCCCTTGAAACTACCCTGTGTGACACACCTAAAAGATTGCAATGCATGAGAAATGAAATACTGTACAGCACCATCTCATGCATCTTGCATGTAACACCATCACTGATGCCCTGCATCTCTTCTTCCCCCACACGCACTCATGGAGAAGGTGGGAGTCAGGACCCTGCCACAAGGCCATCTACGTCCAGGGCCAGATGACCGGGCACTGGCCAATCCACCTCCAGGGCAGCACCGTGGCCCACAAGTGCACAGGCCAAGCAGGCACATGAGGACCCCACAGCAGCGGACGAGACTGCGACCACAGAACTGCCAACAACAGCTGAAGGGAAGGATATTGGCACCCAATCCGTTGCCACAAGTTCAGTGGGTGAGGCAGCAGCCACAGCCCCACTCAGTGACGTGGATGTAGGAGCGGAGGAGTATGTGGACCTAGATGGAACAATCCATGTGGCATGTCCACACACCCCAAGCCCCCCATGCAACCCCCAAAACGCCACTCAGGGCTCACTCTCCAGCCCCATGCTGGAAATTGCAGTTCTACTGCACAGTTCAGACATCACTACCACCTCAGAGGCCAGCCCTGCAATGGCCCACCCAGCCGCAGCACCCTCAACCTCAGCAGCCCACACTGACATGGAGGCATGCCTGTTAAGGGTGGAGGCAAGGCAGGACTTGATGATCGAGCTGGTGCACCAATATGTGGCTGATGGGGAGATAGATCCGTCAGGCCAATGCTGCGACCATTGAGCCCTTTAACACCAGTGCAGTCATGATCCATGACAGGTTGGGGGCGTCACGCAGGTCCTAACCAGCATGCTACAGCACATGCAGTGCCAACAACCAGCACTGGCGGTGCCAATACCATCTGCATCCACCCCATCGTCCACACCTGCATCCTCCACCCCCTCCAGTCCTGTGTGTATGACAAGGCGGAATACAAGGCAGACCAAAATGCTGCCCCTGGACACTAAAAAAGCCTGCAAATAGTGTGGGATGACAATGGGTGAGGGGGGAGGTGGTGTAGGTGATATAGAGGGGATTAAGGGGTTGTTCATTGGGGATTGGGGTGTTCATTGGGGATTAAGGGGTTGTTCAGCGGGGGTATGGGGTGTTCATTGGGGATTTTGGGGGGAGTGGGGAGGGCGTGTGAGTGGTGGAGGGAGAAAGCACTGTTTTGTAAATTACCTTAATACACTCATTGTGTTTGAAATCATTTAATGCCTGGACATTGTTCATTTCGTGTGTGTCCATTCAATTCATGACAGCGCACAGTGCCCAACTCCCCACACACCCTGTGTCCATTTCGACACGGTCCCAGTGCTCAGTATAGCACTGAGACATAACCATCAACGTCCCTGTGGTTCAGAAGTAATCATCAATCAGTGATTGGCATACAGCACGGCCATCTTGTGCTTCACATACTGGCAGGGGTGCTGCTTCTCCTCCATCATCCTGACCCGGTGAATGCATGTCAATGTCAGTGGTACATTTCTCCGGATGCACATGTTGTGCAGCATGACAGAGAACATGGTGATCTTTGCCACCTTCTCAGGGCCATAAAGGCGTGCTCCACCAGACCTGCTTAGGCAGCGGAACCGTGCCTTCAACAGGCCAAAGGTCTGCTCAATCACGACACAGGTACGGGTATGAACCAGATTGTACTCCTCTTCGTGCCTGTTCCACAGGTTCCGCACAGGGGTAAGTAGCAACGGCATCAAGGGATATCCTCCATCACCTGCATAGGGGCACAAGGAGGTTTGTGTGAGTCAATCTGAGCTGACACCCTTAGGATTCACGGCCATGGCTGCAGCTATGTGGTGTTGACATGCACATGTCCCTGTATGTATGCACACAGATTGGTTTGATGCATTGTGTACTGCAATATGGCCTGCTTGTGCGTCTTGCATGTTGTCATTGATATACAGCATTGGTGTGTCATGTTCGGGTTGGGATGTTCAGGTCAACAGTGTTTAGCTCTGAGTGCATGGTCCACTCACAGCCCAATCCCACCCAGGTGGAGTATGCACCCCCCCAATCCCACCCAGGTGGAGTATGCATCTCCCTCCAATCCCACCCAGGTGCAGTATGCATCCCCCCCAATCCCACCCAGGTGGAGTATGCATCCCCCCCACCTCACCACCCGATGCACTGACATGGCCCAGTCAGGCAACTTACCGAGCAGCCAGGCACGTCGTCCAGGATGTCGCTCCATGTGACGGGGTAGCGTGGAGTTACGCAGCACCATGGCATCATGTGTAGATCCGGGATATCGGGTGCAACAATGTGTGTTGATCTTGCAGGAGTCACAGACCATCTGCACATTGATGGAGTGGTATTGCTTGTGATTGCGGTACACCGCCTCTATTGCATGAGGGACAACCAATTTGACATGGGTGCAGTCGAGGGCACCAATGCAATTGGGCATACCTGCCAGTGCATGGAAGCCTACTTTAGTGTCGGCAAGCTCCTGGGCAATCCGTGGTGGGGATATGTGGGTGCTAGCTTGCTTCAGGAGGGCATACAGCACTTGGGTCAGCATGCGTGAAAAGAGTGGTTGTGATATACCATGCAGCTGGCCCACTGCTGTGTGGCCAGGAAGTGGAGCACAGACACCACCTTTAGTAAAGGGGGGATGGCAGTCCATATTTCTATGAGGCTTACGATGTCGTCATGTATCATGTCGACTATGGTGGTGATGGTGTCCCGGTCCAACCGGTACAGGGTGTGGATCGGCTCAGGGGTTAGATTGAATGGACTGGGTATGATGCGAGGGACTGGTGGCTGCCTACGTGGTACCAATGGCTGCACTGGTGGAACTTTCTGGGCCTGTCTCACCCTCCGTCCTCCAGCCCCATGATTGGAACAGCTAGTGGTATCATTTTGGTGTGGGAAGGGGTGTGGTGTGTGGGTGTACTCCTTTTGTACTGGGACAGGCTCCATTGACTCCACCTGTGGTGACTGTGTGTACCTGTGGCAGTTGCCTACACTGCAGGTTGCTATTTACGGGTGGTCCGCAATGCCTGTATTGCCGCCATCGTGCAGGCCCCAATTACCACCTTCGGGGTGCCGGCAAGTGCATGCCCGTGTAACTTGTGATGTCCTACTATTAGTGGAATCCTGGTATTTCCGCCACGAAGGGGCGCATGTACGTGCGCATGCCGGAATGAAGGGACACAGTACGGTGGCGGTATTGGCGGGTTGTCAGGTCGTAATGGGCCAGACCCGTTAACGATGCCGGTAATACCATTCCGCCTTCCTATTTTCATTACCTCCATGCTCGTAATGAGGCCCATAGACTTTGTAAATATACGTATGCTTGTAACCTGGGTTGGATTCCCTTCCCCAGGATTAATGCAGGATTTTCCAAACCAAAAGTTCAAATCAAGAAAGTTATTTTCAAAAGCCAAGTTCTGTTCCAAATGCAACACAGAGTTATTTTCGTTACATGAACCCGATGATACACTCGAACAGTTTGGAAGAGGAAACGCCATATGTTAACAGTCTGAGAAATGTACTAGGGCAAAAGAGAGTTAGCATGACAGACCCAATGACACAAAGGGCGCTGTTGCGAATGGATGAGGCACAGGGATAACACAGTTCCCTATATTAGAGAAAGGGGGAGGACTAGCAGAATATATACCATGGTCGTAGACAGAAAAACAACTTGATCTATAAATTACCATCACTTACAGTAGGGGCGGGAAAGTGGATTTATGAATTGAAAAGAATGGCAGCTGGAATGACACTAGCAATAGGTGACATAAAAAGCCTAATCACCGACATATTGGGTGAACAATCAGGACATTTGGAAGCGGGCAGGGTATCCCAGGGTTGCAGCCCAAAACACTAGCCACGATGGCGCATCAGCTGAAATTTGGTGGGCACTCATAACACAATACGATGACACATCAGATATGGATGCAATTATGACATGGAAAATGGAGCCTGATGAAGACTCCAATGCCTATATACGGTCTGGGATCCGGCCTGTGGTTGTCCAGGATGGGGTTCTGGGACAGAGCAGGCATTGTGATCTGGGGGTCTAGGCTGAGCGGGGAAGTGAAAGGGACCAGGCGGGCATGGTGCAGGGAGATGCGATTTGCTCTGAGCAGACAGGGCTGTGGCCTTGTTCGGCTGATGCTGAATCCACTGAGCACAGTAGTACTTCCAGTGGCCCCATTACTACAATAGGCGCACTGGCCCTGATGCATGAAGGGGCTCAACTGGGATGGGTACCGGCCTGAGGGTGAATACTGTCCTGGGACAGGCTGAGGCATGTACTGGGGGTTCTGATATCTACAGTATTAGGGAGTTAGAGGGGGCATCTGGGAGTGGTAAATGCTTCCTTTTCTTCCTACCCTACTAAATTCGTGCTGTCCTCTAGATGCCCCCATATTGGCCCCCATAGGGTGACAGTACAGGGGCTGATGCAGCAGGGGAGTGTACCCAAGTGGGAGGAATGGGGAAGGGAACAGAATAGCTGGGTGGGGGAGCAAGCACAGACAAATCTAAGACATCCTCTGGGGCAGAAGGGGTCACTGGGGGTAACACTGGGAACATGCAGGGGTCATACCCACAACTGGGGTTATTTCTCATTTTCTCTATGTTAGACTATTCTAGATTCCTCTCTAGGGTCAGTTATTGTTTCAGCCACTTCTTCCTTTCCACAGACACACTCTGCAGGGACCGCAACATGTAGGACTCCCACTGTCTAAGTACTGAGTTCCCTTTCTCCCTTTTAAGAACCTCACACACCACAGCTAGGTGAATCTCCTTAAAGGAGCCTTCTAGGAGCCAGACCAGTGGGTTCTGATGCTTGATCTATTTATGTCCTACTCCATCTGACAATGTCTGGGCCATACATTGTAGACATGAGGGCCACAGGGCGAATCAGGGGAAAGGCTTGATCCCTGGCTTGCAGAATTTCCCATTCTAAAAAGCAAAAAGATATTGTTCACAAACTAAGATGTCTTGACAAATACTAAATCACTACAGTGCGTAGGTTATCACCACTAAGTCCCTACTATCCAAGTCTGTCATCCAGGGTTACTCTAGCACACTCATAATCGCTCACAGGCACTTACAGATGCACGCTCAAAGGCTCTCAACTAGGGAAGGTTTGGATGATGAACTGTTGCAGGACAGGGGGTACCGTAATGCCAAGCTACTGATCCACTTCCAGGATTGCCCGGAAAACTACTCTGATTCAGGCAGGCAGGTCTGGCACCCTGCACAAAAGAGTTCCAGGCAAAGACGATCTCCAGAGGCCCACTCTCGTGCTCCTAAAGACATACATGGCTCTCACAATGCCGATATGAACACAATACAAATGGGAAAGTGTTGGGCCCTCTCCTAGCCTTGTTCACTCCTAGTGAGTGTCTAGGAGATGAGTGTTGTACAGACTAGGTAGCTCTGGTACTAGTAAACTGAATTAGGCGCTTTGGTGTGGTGAGATGTTACGCTCACCTGAAATCCCCGGGGGCGTCTGGAAGGCTCTGAGATCTGGAACCCTGGATGCGTAGTTGCCCGGTGCTGAATAATGAATCTGCAATTACAGAAGGGAGGATTTGTGATAACTGTCTCTAATGGGTGAATCTCCCACCTCCCTCTGACCGATTCCCTTCCCACTGGGTTCTTTTCTCACCTTAGTTATTTGTAGGGTGAGCTATCCATCCTGCATTTCTTGTGCAGGGACACTTGACGTTTGATGGCGAGCTGCCCGAGTTGCTTCACTGGTGCAGTACACCTTACTTGGGCCCAGGCCTGCTGTGACTCTGAATCTGCTGGTAGGCAGGTAGGTTTGTTAATTGTAAGTCTTTGTTCTGTTTATGGTGGGAATTTGTTAATGTCTTTATCTCCTTCTTTTCAGGTGCGAAGGTCTTGATGATGGCCTGCCGGATAGAGAGGCATGTTTCTAGGTAAGAGAAAGCGCGAAGTGCAGCGCCTTTATTGTCTTTTAAAGCTAACCTGTGTTTTCCTCTTCTCCTCACAGCGCGATGAAAAACAGGCCCCTTGAATCCGTTAAGGTAAGTACAGAGCTGTGTGGTTGTTTAATATTGAAAGCGAACCTGAATATGTCTCTTTTCCTTTGCAGATGTTGCTGTGGTGCTCTGAATGGAAGCGTGGCATAGCGCGATGGAATTCAGGTAAGACTGAAGAAATTTGATGTTTTGGAAGCGCGTGTTCTAATTTTGTTTTTCCCTTTCTCGTTATTGCAGGTCGCAATGTTCGAACAGCAGCTGTGGTAGTGGTTCGCCGGAAGTCCTTAAGCTAGTACTCACAGGTGAGTGATGTTTCTTCTACTCTCGGTTTCCTCAGATTGCAGCCCAGTTGAGATGCTGAGTGCTGGATGGTGTTTTCTCAGGTAAAACAGAATAATCTTGTTCTTGTTCTTGCAGGATTACAGGAAGATGCTGAAGTCCAGGATCTGGACACGGTGAGCGTCACACTGCTGGTTGCAGAATAACACGAAGCGTGTTCTGCAGTCAGGGTGTGGTTTATATAGCCCAGGGAAAGTAGTACCAGCGAAAGTAGTTCCAGGCCTGCCACACCCAAAACACTAGACCGCATGGCTTGGTTCTTAGAACTAGACTGTGCGGGTGCTTCCATGTTGGATTTAAAGGCCCATGTACATAAATGGGACCTAGTTTGAACATCCCTTCCTTCCTACATATGAGTCTGTTGCCAAAGGTGCAAGGACTGGCTCCAGGAGCCCTTTTGCAGTGGTTTTAAGGCCCTCAGGGTTCTGGTGGGAGCCTGCTTGTGGCACAACTTGTGCCCCCTCACAGTGGTCATGACATGAGAGCTCCAGACGCCCAGACAAGCAAAGTGAAGGGGGCCAAATGTATAAGGCACCACAAAACTGTGGAAGTGGGAAAATGGGGGAGGGCATGAGGGAGACCCCAGACAGGGCCCGTATTGGGCCAGGGAGTCAACAGACAAGGTGGGGTGTGAGTTGTGTATGCAGACGGACCCTCTGGCCATAAAAGGCAGGCTGCACTGAAAAGTGGCAACACAACAAAGGAACCAAATTCTTTGTAGAAACCAGGAACAGGTTATTACAGGAAGTGGAGTAAACTCATTGCTAGCAGGATAAATTAGACACACTGGACTAGCTAGGCAAATCCACTCACATGGAACCTGTGCCTGGGGAGTACCCTTGGATGCACAGGGTGTGAGGACACCAAGGGAGAAAATGGAGCGTTGGAGAAGGGGGCTGGTAGAGATGGTGAGGGGGGAAAGAGAGCGGTAGGTGCAGAGAGAGACACACAGGGAGAGACATGGGCACAGGGAGACAGAGACACATGGTGAGGATGACAGGCACAGAGACACAGACCGGGGGCGCAGGGCAGAGAGGAGAAATATAACAGTTTGGGGAGAGGGAGATAAAGGGTAGACTGGGTACAAGGGTACCTTAGATAGGAGGCCTCTCTGCCCTCAACCCCCACGGTCAGCACACACCGCCATCAGCCAAAAAGAGAACAAATGTTTTCTCTCCACAGGTCTTATATAAGGCTGTCGCTCCCACCGAGAATACAACATTTGGTTGCCAGGGATACGTTTTTGTTTGTGGTCTCCAGGGAAGGGGAGACTAGGCAACTGGTTCCTTTGGTTGTTCAGGGACACGTTTTGTTTGGTTTCTAGGGGACATGGGATGCAAGGCTGGACACACATTTTCAGGTATTCTGTGTGATTCCCAGATCAGGGGAGTTGAAATTAAAGGGGCAGTTGGGCACTCATTCTCAGGTAATTACACAGTGTAGCACAAGTGTCCTGCAGAGTTCGCCCACCCCCATGATGGACACAAGTGGAATTTGTTTTGCAGGGTTCAGAGCGGTTTCATGCCAAGACAAAGGGGAGGTAGAAATCATAGGGTGGGGTGAGTGGAAGGAAGAGTTGAAAGGCGTTCCAGGCTGCAGCTGAGCAACATGTAGAACTAGTTCTTGGAGGGACCAGGACTTGGGTCGACAACCCCCCCTACCCCTGCTCTTCCCCACACAGTGCAGGGGACACAGAGGAAAATACATTTGGAAAAAATAAGTCACCCAATATTTTGGAAGATGAAGTTGCGCAATACATTGAATACAGCGGGGACATTAAAAGTCATGTACTACATTGCCAATTAAAAGTGACATAGAAATTGCCATTTCCACACTGCAACACATCTGCACCTATTTACATGCTACATTTAAGGGAAAACAACTCCAGAACAGACTAGGTATACTGGAAATATCGAAAGTGTGCAGAGAAGACATAGTGGAGCCAAATACAAAAGAATGGAAGCCTAATTAGCATGACAAAGGGTGTATGACACCGAAGGCTCCTCCTCTGTCCTAGGGCAAGGAGCAGTCCTCGACTGCACAGGGATTATACCCAATACATGTATTAAAAGCAGAGGCAGGATATACTAATCCCACATATACACATCCCACATACAGTAGTGAAGACATTATAAGTGGAGAGAAAATAAACAAACACGGACCAGAGTCCACAAATGTAGAATATGAATGCTGTGATTTGCAAGAAAAGCTAGTTGAAGCAGAGGAAGGGGTCCAGAGAGAGAAAGACAGGCAAGACAACAGGGCTGACACACTGATGGTATCAGATGAGTGGATAGGAGGGCAAATAATGCTCAGGTTGGATGGAAAAAGCAGCAAGGAGTCTAAAGAAAGGGCAAAGGTGGTGTGGGGGCGTGGCTTGAAGTGACAGCAATGCAGACGCTTCTTTAAGAGCCTCCGTGGGGAGCCCGGGTTAGCCCACCTACAGCAATGCTTAGGGAGGACATAATGAAATAAAAAGCCACGGCACTGATGGCGGAACATTAAAGGAAGCCCAAGACGAAATTACTGCAAAATTGGGTGCCGGCCGAAGCTAAACGTGCCCACACGAATTTACGACCTCCTCGTAGAAAGTCGGATCCAAGATAGTGCCAGCTGCTGGAAATTATACCCAGGATGCGTGTGAACTAACAGGGTCCCGCGAGGAAGAGACGGATGACATGCATGGACTCCCTGGGTGTAGGAAAGGACAACATCCCTCACAAATGACAGCAGCTGAGGGATAATGAAACCAGAGCCGTCGTAGCAACACAAAACAAAGTGAGGATCGCTGGGAAGAAGGAGTCATGGCAACCCCTCTTCAGCAGAAGGACCCCAACAAGCCCGGATGAGAGAGAGGGACTACGGTTCCCTCAAAAGTTACGCGATCCGCAGCCACATTAAAGCAGAAATCAGATTGCTGCTGGGGAGGGCGCCCAGATTGACACACGGTTCTAATAAGCGCTCATTCCACAAGGATAGCACCCACCATCCCCCACAGCCACAGCGGCCTACTTGAGAAGTGGGGTATCATCACCTTGGCCTGAAGGGGCAACGCCACAACAAGGGGAGAGGGGGACACGCCATCTCTGCAAACAGGAGCTGCCCCCCCTGCCTTGGAGAGAGAGGGCAGAAGCAACACATCCGGCCCATCGCCAGACACAAGGAGGTGAGAATCCCACCCACGGCCAAAACAGGGTACAGACCAGCTCCTGGAGCTCTGGAGGAACCACGAAGGGCCTCCCCTTCCACTCTTCTTAAGCCTGGAGAGCCACAGAAACCCTGGGGACCCATTCTTCACCCCCAGCAAAATAATTCAGGGGCTTACATTCCCCCTGACCCTGGAGTGCAGCGTACAGCCAAAAATAAGGATGGCCAAATACCAGAAACCCCACAAATCTGCAGATATTGCAACCCTCCTGCAACCACAAAACAAAGGGAGAAAACCAGAAAGGGGGCGCTCCCAAATGCAATCACCTGAAAGACCCCCAGGCCAATGGACCACAAAGGAGGATATCCAATCACTTCTCATGGACATTAAATCAGAATTTAGATACTGCATGTCTGAAATCACCTCCAGGGTGGATAGGCTGGACAACAGGATGGAGGAACTGAAGCACAGGGTCAGTGAAGCGGAAGACCATTCCATGGAGCAACCAACCGAACGACTGGAGCTACGTAGGAAAGTTCAGGTTTTGGAGGGGAAATCTGAAGCTATCACAGTAAAGCAGGAGGATATTGAAAACCGAGCGAGAAGGAACAACGTAAGAATCAGAGAGGTTCCTGCATCAATAACAGATCAGGCCCTACAGGACTATGTGAGCGACCTGCTCCAGTCCCTCCTCCCAGAATGTGATAAATCCATGCTGCTACTGGACCCCACACACAGACTACGCAGCCGAAGAGGGGCCTCGACAGACGGATGTAATCACCCAAATTCACTTCTTCTCTACAAAGCAAAGTCTCATGGTGGCGAACCGCTTGCAGGGCGAGCTGACCTTTCAAGGGGCACAGATCCAGATATATAAAGACCTGGCAGTAGGGACAGTACAAAGATGCAGAGCGCCAAGACCATTAACCGCCTTCCTTCAAGGACGAAAAATCAGATACCGCTGGCTCTTTCCCGCAACTCTCCAATTCACCAATGAAGATATGACGCAAACTATCAGCACACTGGAAGAAGCAGAGGAGCACCATCACTCACAGGAGGGAGAGACAGAGACCCCAAACAAAGGCGCAACACTTGGGCAAAGGTAGCAAGGGGCCAGAAACCACAAAGCTAAGCTCACCACAACAACATCCATAACCGTCTCCGCCAGCCTGCCCCGTGGACCTCCTGTCAAGGGGCATCAGGGCACTGATTATATGACTCCTGATAACCAAACAGCAGAGAAGACTGGGCTCCTCACTTTATAGCCCGACTTAGAAAAATGCAATCACTCTTTGGCCAAAAGGCCTCTAGGCCTAACTTCGTTTGTATGTTTTTTTTACCAGTTCTGTTACAATGTTTGGTTGGAAAAGTTGAAAACCCGGTTGCTGCTGCTCAAAGGAAAGACCTTGGAACCAGATGGTGACAGCTGATCCCTTTCACCCCCCCTACATAGCTGTACAGAAAGACTAGAAGGTTCCCATCCACATCAGAACATCTGCTTTGTCTCCCTCAACATACAAGGCCTGAACTCTCCAAACAATTGCAGGTCAGCCCTCCAATGCTTAAACGACCTGGGGATCTCAGTGGTATTCCTCCAAGAAACTCACCTGATCAAGGCAGACTTCCCCCGGTTGCGTTGCAGAGGATGCCCCTGAAACAATACCTATGGTCCAGTGGCACTAATAAAGGGGGCACTGTAATCCTCATGGCGAAGAGAGTCCCTTTCACGAAATGGAAGTCTTGCGGGACCCAGAGGGACAATATATTGGTATTAAAGGTAAGCTATTTGGCCTCTTATACACTCTAGTATCACTATACACCCCCAATGATAAACAAAAAGAATTTCTAGCAGAATCGGAAGCCAACCTACTTCTCTTTCTGGAGGGTCAAGTAATCATAGGGGGGACTTTAACAGGGTCCCAACTCTCTTATTGACAGGTCCCACCAACCAGCAGCAGGAGTCTTCAAAATTGCGCTGGCCCTACTGCATCTATTCAGGACCCTGGGAGTGGTGTACCCATGGAGCGTTCTTCACCCAGAGACAAAATACTTATTGTTTTCACATGTGCACCGCTCTTTCTCTCGTATCGACTCACTGTTGGTCAGCCCCCAAATTATGCAGTACACAGAAGAGGTGGACATTGGAACCAAAGTAATCTCGGAACACTCTGCAGTGATCCTCACAGCCCAGATTCACGACACAGACCTACCCCCCCCACACTCCTAAACCCAGATGGAATCTCCAGTACCCAATGTTGAGTGACATGGAACTCAGGGATGGTCTAACTAAAGGCATTCAAAACTATTTCAAGGAAAACCCTTGTGAACTGACATTGCTAGCCACCAGATGGGAGGCAATGAAAGTGGTTGTTAAGGGGGAATTCATAGCCCATGCAGAGGCGTAAAACACCAAATGAACATCAGAAAGCACTTGGAGAATGTAGTGGCCACCGCCGAATTCGAGCATAAAAAAGGATGGTCCCCCAATGCCTTCTTAACTCTACGCGTAGCCTGGAACAAACTGGAAGCCCATTACGCAAAGGAAATAGCGCAATCCCTGATAAAAACAAGACAAGGGTACTACGCCAAAGGTAATAAAGCTAACAAAATCCTGGTGCAGAAATTGGCAGAAACCCAAAGAAAAAACCTGATCATTAGCTTAAAAAATTCACAGGGCAGATCCCAATACGCAGAAGATGCTAAACTGCAACTAGCTATATTACATTTGACAGAGACCATGTCGTCTTCTCGATGCTCGCAAACTCAACTAGAAGGCTACATTGCAGGAGCCTTCCTTCCCAAGATATCGCCCAATGACAGAGAAGCCTTGGGATTACCTATCACGGCAGAAGAGGTTGACTCAGTAATTAAAACCTTAAAATCCAGTGCCCCTGGCCCAATGGGTTCTCCCCCAAATTCTTCAAAATCTTAGGGCCACTCCTTATGAAACCCTTGGCAGAGCTCTTTTTTTCCTTTCGAGAGACAGGTACAACAACCCCTTCCATGCAAGAATCCATCACTATTTTACTACTCAAACCCGTCAAAGACCCAAAGGACTGTGTGTCAAATAGACCAAATTTCCCTACTCAATATCAAAGTGAATATTTATTCTAATAATCTAGCAAATGAATTAGCAAATATTCTCCCCAAAATAATTGAGGCTATCCAAACAGGCTTCATTCTGGGTAGGAGCATCAAAGATAACATCCGGAGGGCTCTTAATATAGTGTAAGTGGCGGCATCAGATCGACACAAAATGGCTTTATTATCCCCAGATGCAACAAAGGCCTTTGATAAGGTAGACTGGGCATTTATGCGGCTTGCCCTAGAAGCATTCCACTTTGGCCCTTTAATTTGTAGAATGATTTTAGTGAATTACAGCGCCCCAAAAACAATCCTCAAGGTGAATAAGACATTCTCAGCCCCCATTTCTCTCTCCTGTGGTACACTACAGGGGTGCCCGCTCTGCCCGCAAATTTTTGCCCTCATCATGGAACCCCTGGCCCAACGGATCCGTAATAATACCTCTATCTCGGCTTACAGTAAAGGACAACCACTACAAAATATCACTCTACGCAGACAATGTAATGCTCTCACTCATCAATTGTCAGACGTCCCTATCAATAGCCCGAAAGGAATTTGAATGCTTTAGGAAAGCGGCAGGATTCACTGTCAACTATGTCAGGGGCCCTAGGAGTGGGACTAACTCTGGGGGAAATAAACTCTCTCCAAAGGACCTGCCCATTAGAATGGAGTGACAAATCAACTAAATATCTATGGGTCCATATTGTAGCAAACACAAAATATCTCTTTACCGCCAACTTCCCCCACCTCTTTACTGACCTGGAAGCTGATCTAAAAAGATGGACAACTCAAGAGATCTCACTCATGGGGAGAATTACGGCATGCAAAATGAACCTGCTCCCCAGATACCTGTACCTTTGCGCGGCCCTACCAGTGGAAATCCCCCTGAAACCTCTGGCAAAATTAAAAAAAAACAAATGTCCCAATTTATCTGGAAAGGGAGGAAATCACGCATTGCAATTAGGGTATTGACGGCTAATGCCAAATAAGGAGGGATGGGGGTCTCTAACCTTCGTAACTATGATGTCGCAGCACAATTGGCGAACATGCTTACCTGGTACTCTCTTGTAAACCCCCTGAAATCAGTATCCATCGAACAATCCAGGCCCCCACACCTCTTAGCACCCTAGCACATATTACTAAAGTAGCGTGTAAGAGCTGGACAAAAATCTTATCCTCCACTAAAACCACTATGAAAACCTGGCACTGGGCAATGAAAAGGAAAGGAATCATGCAGGGATTAGGCGCCCTCTCCCCAGTCTTTCACAATCCAGACTTTTCCCCAGGCCTACACTCTGCAAACATTAGGAACTGGATAAGGGGAGGGCTTCAAAAGGTCTCACAGCTCTACAAAAATGGCTCCGACCTCAACATTGAAAAATGCAAAGATAGATTCTCCCTGCTGGAGTCAGACAGGTTTCTGTACATACAAATTCACCACTAGATTTCGCATCCACCTACCAAACGAGGGGCCACACGAAAGCTTACCGCCCTGGAACTGACATTACAGATAGGCCCGCAGGGAGGAGACACTTTGAGATGGTACAAGCTCCTGCAAGAAGATATGCTATCCGTCCGTCACAAATAAATGGCCCTTTGCGAAGCCGATTTAGGACATCCCATAGAAGACCAAACATGGTTGGAATCTGGACCAGGAATAAAACCACCTCCAGATGTATTACCAACAAAGTAGGTGCCCTAAAATTACTATACCGATGGTACTTCCCCCCCTCCCCCGATACGCCAGCACCACTTTGAGAAATCACTGGACCCTGCCTGCTGGAGGAAATTTGGTGGCCCCGGCTCCAACTTTCACATGTGGTGGGACTCTCCAGTGGCATAAGTCTTCTGGGTAGCAGTAATTGAATCCATCATCCAGACAACCGTACCATTAAATCCAAAGGTGAGACTACTAGGAACCCCTCTCCCGAAGATCTACCCCTGAACTGGTGCGACAGCAAAATTCATCACCCAACTCCTCCTAGCAGCCAAAATCACACTCACCTGCAGATGGAAATTGCAAGAGGGCCCACTGCTACAACTCTGGTGGGTGAAGATCTGGGGCATCCTGGTAGCAGAAAAGGTTACGGCAATTAAAGAAGGGACACTCCACCGTTTTACTAACATATGAACACCAGTCCTGCACTATGAGCAGGCCTACCCAGCCCTAACACATCAACCACGGACAACAAGGCTTCTTGAAGTCCTTTGCATGTCGACAACCTTTACTCCCCCCTGCGCCCAGCTCGAGGAGAGCCACGCATATAATTTCTAAATGTCGAATGTGCTAATGTGTTCCACCAAACTAACAATGTTGTAGACCGCAACAGTTTAAATAAAGTTATTAAAAAAACAAAAGAAAGGACAAGGGAAGTGTGAGGGATCAGAAAGGCGAGGCAGACAAGTAGATAGAGTTTTCTCACAAGTAGCCATTTTATTAAATAATAAAGGTGAGCAAAACGCCTCACTTTCCCTAACCTAACAAGGATTTCCCTACCTACCAAACTAAGACTAAAGGAAAACACTTGAATATCAAAAGGAATCTGTCACTCACACTTATACATACAACATTTTATAGTTATCATATGGCCTTTTAAACTCCACAAAATATCAATTATATTAAAACATAGACTTTGTAAATATACGTATGCTTGTAACCTGGGTTGGATCCCCTTCCCCAGGATTAATGCAGGATTTTCTGAACCAAAAGTTTAAATCAAGAAAGTTCTTTTCAATAGCCAAGTTCTGTTCCAAATGCAACACAAAGTTATTTTCATTACATGAGCTCGATGATGCACTCGAACAGTTTGGAAGAGGAAACGCCATATGTAAACAGTGTGAGAAATGTACTAGGGCAAAAGAGAGTTAGCATGATGGATGCAATGACACAAAGGGTGCTGTTGCGATTAGATGAGGCACAGGGATAAAACAGTTCAGTTTATTAGAGAAAGGGGAGGACTAGCAGACTATATACCATGGCCGCAGACAGAAAAAACAATTTGATCTATAAATTACCATTGCTTACAATAGGGGCAGATGAAAGTGGATTTATGAATTGGAAATAATGGCAGCTGGAATGACGCTAGCAAAAGGCGACATAAAAAGCCTATTCACCGCCATGTTGGGTGAACAATCAGAGGACATTTGAAAGCGGGTAGGGTATCTCGGGGTTCCAGCACAAAACACAAGCCACGACGGATCATCAGTTGAAGATTGGAGGGCAGTCATAACACAATACGATGACACATCAGGTATCGATGCAATTATGACATGGAAAATGGAGCATGATGAAGACCCCACTGCTTATATACAAGACATTCAAGGAAAGTGAAGACTGGAGAACTATCAGATAAATACATTGCCATTTATTATCCTATTTGGAGTCAGGGACTTCCCGAAGAGGTATGAAGGAAATTATAAAAGATTGTTGGGATCGAAGCAAAACCATGGCTGGAGATACAATTGATTATTGTCCATCATTGTAGATTGAAACAAGAGAAGGACAGAAAGAAATGTTGTGGAAAGAAAGAGGAAGCAAAGCTAGTGCAAAAGGAGCTATCGAAACGGACAATGGAAAGAGCCATGCTAATAAATGCAGGGGAAAACAATGCTGTGCAGAATGCACAGCAAACACAGGCAGGGCCAAAAGGAAACTTTGCAGGGAGGGGGGAATATAATTATTACCCCTGTGGATGAGGGTTTGCACACAGAGGTAGAGGGTTTGGATTTGAAGCACAGAAAGGTGGAGGGTTTAATGGGGGGGCCACCACGATTTGGAGGACCACCACAACATTGTTGGACATGCAGGAAAATGGGGCACATCTCACATGTGTGCAGAAGTAGGGAAGGAATGCACAGAATTGGCAACAAGTAGAAACAAGAGGGGGGCCAGCATACCCCCTACTACATAGCGCAGAGCCACCAACTTATGCCCAAGATCACACGCAGTATCACAAGTGCCACAAATACAGCAGACGAAACAGGGGATGACACCTCAAACTCAGTAAACCCCAATGGGCACACAGCAGGCACCGATGCAGACACAGTCAGCATCAATGCCAGCACAGGCACCAGCACAACAGAACGCAATGTCAGTGTGGAACGCAAACATAATACCACAGGCACCTACATCTAGAATAGGGGGTGTGATGGTAGTAAGAGGGAATCCTTTCACCGGCACAGGACTGAATATGTACCCACAATAGGACAGCCCACAGGGAAATTTGATGTGTTCCATCCTATCAGTTACACCAGACCCACAGGAGGAACCAAGAGTTGGAGTACCAATAGGTGATAAAACATTTTCCTTTCTAGTAGGTACAGGAGCTACCATATCCTGTGTTAAAGAGGGAAAATTCCCAATGTCATGTATATCCATGAACACACAGGGATTTTCTGAGGCGACGACTAAGGTTCCTTTTACAGACAGCTTGCTTACCCATAATAGGAGAACACAACATATCTATGCCATTATTATATTCTCACAAGGTAGCAGTTAGTCCCGGGAGGATAGCTCAGCGGCAGCGTGCGCGTCTTGGAAGCAAGACGACATGAAGCAACACAGGTTCGATCCCCGGGTCCGCGCTTAGAAACCTCTGGGTGTTTAAGCGCGTTATAAATACGTAACTAAGACAAAAAAACTATTCCTGTAACAGCGCCTCGATGCCTGCGGGCTGTGTGAGCGCTTTATAAATGTAATTAATTAATTAAATATATTGGGATGAGACTTGACGAGTAAATTAAACATGACAATGGGCCTCATTACGAGTCCGGCGGTAGCCATTCCGGAAAAACTGACAGGCTGCCGCCGGACCAGTAATACCACTTTGCCTCCGTGATTGCCGGAATCACTGGGGCATTACAACCCCGGTGACCCGGTAATTCTGGAGGCTGAATTCTGTAAATCCCCATTCCCATGGAGTCCGATGGGACTCGATGGGGATGGGGACCATGGAAACACCGGTTCCATCTATGACAGAGCCGGCCTTTCCATGTCCGCCAGCAGGTGGGTGGTGTTAATCCCGCCAGGTCAGACCTGGCAGGAGTGACACCTCCGGCCTGCAGGACACGGAATCAGCCGGTCCGGAAACAACGTTGGCGGCCGATTTACCGCCACCGTTGTTTCCGGACCGGATGACTTGTAATGAGGCCCATCATTTACTGACCAGGAGATAATATGTTCTACCCTAGGGATCCATTATGTGAATGTACGAGAATTCATAGCAGCATTTTTCAGGAAGCACAGATAGGGGTTCCACTGGACCCGGATGTATTCCTTTATGGGGTACAAATTGCTAGCATGGCTTCCTCAAATATGAGACAAATGATTGAGGTTACCCACAGAATTATTGTTTCAACCAGAAGTACCCACAGACGTGGAAGAAGAACAATGTACTTACCAACTGGTAACGTTCTTTCGACTGGATGTTCCTCCAACGTATTCCACATCTTTGATATGTAATGTCCACAGCTGTGCTACTGGAATTTTTTTGGCAGAGGGCGTCCTGCGTCAATTGCGTTGGGTCAATGTCCTTCGAAGGCCTCCTTCGAGGGTGACGTCACTGGATGTTATAAATAGGACGCACAGCGCCCGTAGCCTCAGTTTATGTTTTTTCCTCCATAACGTGTGACCTGCTCGTACACAATGCCTGCTTCACTGCACAAAGCCTTGAGGGAACGCAAGCTGCAATAGCATAGGACATTCTCCAGAGGGGCAGGCTGGGAGGGCGATGTGGAATATGTTGGAGGAACATCCAGTTGAAAGAACTTCACCAGTTGGTAAGTAACTTGTTCTTCGAATGGATTGTGACCTCCAACGTATTCCACATGTTTGACAGACTCCCAAAGCAGTACCAGAAAACAGAGGGAGAAGAATTTAGAATACCCAGTCAGATGGCAGAATAAAGGACTGCTTTACCAAAGGCCATATCTTGACCATGGAGCGTATCCAGGGAGTAATGTTCGACAAAGGTGTGGATAGAAGCCCATGTAGCTGCGTCACAAGTATTCCTAATAGGAACTCCCCGCTGCAGGGCAGTGGAAGTAGCCACGCCCCTAGTGAAGTGAGCCCGCAAACCCTCAGGAGGGTCCTTGCCCGCCAATCTGTAACATTCAGTAATGGTGAGGATAAGCCACCTGGACAAGATCTGTTTGGTAACAACCTGGCCCAATCGGTGTCCAGCGTACCCCACAAAGAGTTGATTGTCCACTCTGACCCTGGACATCCTAGAAATATAAAAGCTCAGAGCTCTCCTAGGGTCCAACCTATCGAGTCGTTCCTCTTCCTTACCAGGATGAGCAAGAGAATGGAAAGCAGGAAGTACCACTTTCTGGCGTAAATGAAACTCAGGCACAACCTTAGGTAGAAATGATGGACGTACCCTCAGTACAACCCTATCCTTGTGGAACACAGTAAAGGGTGGCTTAGATGAAAGTGCCTGCAATTCACTCACTTTGCGAGCGGATGTAACAGCCACCAAGAAAACCATCTTGAAAGACAACAGTCTCAAAGGACAAGCGTGCAAAGGTTCAAACGGATCACCCATCAGGAATTTCAAGACCAAATTCTAATCCCATACCGGCACCTGAAATGGGGACTGTGGGAACACATTAGTGAGCCCTTTAAGAAATTGGGAAATCAAAGGAATCTTAAAAGAAGAACATTCTTCAGACGAGCGCTTGAAGATAGACAGCTCCGCCAGGTAACCTTTGATGGTACCTACTTGAAGACACCTGTGGGCCAAAGAAAGCAAGAAAGACAGAACCATGGGAATGGAACACTGAAAAGGATTGACATTGTGTCCTCTGCACCAGTCGCAAAACTTACACCAACAGCAACTGTACAGGGATTTGGTTGTCGGCCTCCTGGCCGAAAGCAACACCTCCATCACAGCATCCGGGAGGTCCCAATCCTTAGATCTCAACCGTTGAGAGTCTTGACCTCTGGATGGAGAACCCAACCACTCTCCCGCAAGAGAAGATCCTCTCGGTGGGAAGACAGCTTGGAGAACAGATGATCTCTAGAAGGTCCGGGTACCATGCTCTCCTGGCCCAATCCGGAGCAATGAGGATCATGTGGAATCTGAACCTCTGCAACCTCCGCAGTACATGAGGAATGACGGGGACAGGAGGAAATGCGTACAGAAGTGGGAAACACCAATCCACAACAAATGCGTCCTCTAAGGCTCCTCTCGGAGGAAATTCCCTTGAGCAGAATCTCTCGCACTTCCGGTTGGCACTGGTCACAAACAGATCCACTTCTGGGGTTCCCCAAAGGGCGAAGATCTCCAGAAGGATTTCCTGAGCCAACTCTAACTCATGAGAGATCGTGGTCCCGCTGCTCAGAGCGTCCGCCGCCACATTCTCCTCTCCGGCCAGATGAATTGCAGAGAGTGAAATTCCTTGCTGGATTGCCCAGCACCAGAGCTGCATTGCCTCTCTGCACAACGGGCGTGACCCTACCCGCCTTTTTTGTTGAGGTAATGCATGGCCACTGTGTTGTCCATCATAATCAGGACACTCTTCCCCCGCACAGATGGCAGAAAAGCCTTCAGGGCCAGCCTGATGGCTCTCAGCTCCCACAGGTTGATGTGGAGTTTGGACTCCGATGGAGACCAACGGCCCTGGCAGTCAGATCGTCAGCATGAGCCCCCCATCCAGTGAATGAGGCATCCGTCACCACCGTCACCTCCGGCCAAGCTTGCCAAAATGGCTCCCCCTTCTTCAGATTCCCTTCGCTAGCCCACCACAGAAGATCCTGCGAGACCGAGAGTGAAACCTGAACGGGATCCGACATCTTGCCTGAGAATTTGGACCACTGCATCTTGAGGACCCATTGCAGGGATCTCATCCACAGTCCGGCCTCTGGCACCAGAAAAATGCAGGATGCCATGAGGCCAAGCAACCTTAAGAATACAAAAGCTGGAAGACTCTGGGCATGTTGAAATTTGTCCACCATCTGTACAATGTGAAGAGCCCTCACCTTGCGAGGTGAACACTTTCCCAAGGACGTGTCCAACACAGCGCCGATGTACTGAACCTGTTGAGAAGGTGACAGATGCGACTTCTTGACATTGAGGGAGAAACCCAGCTTGTGGAGGGAGCGGCAGGTGAGACTGAGATGATCCAGAACTTGCTTGGGAGAACGTGCTCGGATCAGCCAGTCGTCCAGGTAGGGATAGACATGAATCCCCCCTCGCCTGAGATACGCTGCCACCACCACCATTAGCTTGGTGAAGACCCTCGGGCGGAGGTCAATCCGAATGGCAGGACCCGTAACTGAAAGTGCAAGCTGCCAGCCGCAAACCTCAGGTACTTTCTGTGCTTTGGATGAATCGGCACATGAAAGT
Organism: Ambystoma mexicanum; assembly: GCF_040938575.1. Taxonomy (NCBI): domain Eukaryota; kingdom Metazoa; phylum Chordata; class Amphibia; order Caudata; family Ambystomatidae; genus Ambystoma; species Ambystoma mexicanum. The sequence continues at coordinate 537,925,811 of NC_090924.1, read as the reverse complement.
AAGCATCCTGTAGGTCCAGAGACACCAACCAATCTTGAAGTCGAAGGGCCTGGAGGACCTGAGAAAGAGTAACCATCTTGAACTTGTCCTTCCGGAGGAACTTGTCCAACCAACGCAAGTCCAAGATGGGTCTCAGTCCCCCGTCTTTCTTTGGAATCAAAAAATATGGGGAATACCATCCCTTGTTCCTCTCCGCTACAGGCACTAGTTCTATAGCACCTTTCTCCAGCAGGGTTAAGATTTCCTGTACAAGGAGCGAATCGGGAAGCTTCAAAGAGAGACTCCCTGGTCGATAGTGTTGAGGCCGCTTTAGGAAGGGCAGGCAGCAGCCGTGGGCTGTTGTCCACAGAACCCACTCATCCGAAATAATAGCTCACCATTATTCGAGATGCTGAGACAGGCTGCCCCCAACCAGTGAACAATGGAACATGGCCTCAGTTATTTTGGAGCGGCTGTTGCAGCGTCTGAAGGCAAAGAGGCTGCTGCTTGAGCGGCTTTGGCACATCTATTTCCCAAACCACCATGGGTACTTCTTCGTTGACCCCTTCGATTGCCAGCTCCTCTCGTCCTACCAAAAGAGGAGTAGTAACGAAAGGAATATCCCCTCCACTGCTGTCCCCTATGACAAAAAGGCGGAGGTTGACGCACTGCTGCACTCAAAGATTTAGCAGCAGCTTTGGAGGTCTGCAACCTCTGAAGGCTCTCCTCAGCCTTGCTGCCAAACAAATGAGAGCCATCAAAGGGCATGTTCAGAAGACAGGCCTGTACATCCGGAGCAAAACGAAACTTCCGCAACCACGCAAACCTGGGTATAATGGTGCTCGCAGCCATGGACCGGCTAACACTGTCGGCCGTGTCCAACCCAGACTGAAGGGATTCACACATGGCATCCTTGCCATCCTGCACGAGAGCAAGGAACCCATCCCTTTCTTCCCCCTTGGATATATACTCAGCCGCTTAGAGACGCAATTCCACAGAGTGTTTGAAAATCTTGCCAAGGCACAAGTGTAGTTGGCTGATTTCAGCGCCAAACTCCCTGCAAAAAACACCTTGCGTGTCCAACCATTGAAGCGCTTGTCATCCCTATCAGGAGGGATGGTAGGGTACGTCGCCTGCCTCGAGGTGGCCGTAGCCGCCTGAACCACCAAACTCTCGGTAGTGGGATGAGTGTATAGGTAGCTGGGGTCGCAACAGGAAGGGCAGTATTTTTTAGTTAACGACTTGTTAACCGCCGAAAGAGACTCCGGGGTCTGCCAAGCAGGCTCCACCCTTTTTTGCAAAGTCAAATGAAAAGGCAACACTGGGTCAGTGGACGGACCTTGATCCAAAATATCAGTCAAGTCATCCTGACAAATGCATTCGGAGGACTAGACCAACCAAGATACTCAGTAACCCTAGCCATCAGTCTCCTATAAGAGGACTCAGCATGAGCCCCAGACTCAGGCCTGCCAAACTTCAGCTCAGGAGATGTGTCTAGGCCACTGGCATTATGTAGTGATTGACGTAGGTCTTCCAACTGACTGTCCCCGGAAAAGACAGAAGCAACATCAGGCTCAACAGGGTCAAATTCCAAATCTGACCTCTCCTCATCCTCATCCTCATAGATATCATCCCGAGGAAGAAAGAACTCCTGCCTAAGGACAGACGTGGGTCTGTATTCCTTAATAGGTTTCACAGACTTGGATTTAGCCTTCCTTGGAGGATCCACAGTACCAGGGACCTCCATCAGCAATTTCCGGCCAAAAGGCCCCAAAGGCGTCAAGGGTAACAGCGGCTTCCGCATCGCCGGCGCCGAGGGCTGGTGTGAAGGCAAAGCATTGACCTCCCACGCCGACCTCGAGCCCTTACCAGATTTCTGCGGTTTCGCCGGGGACAAAGACTGAGACCTGGATCTAGCACGTCTCTGGCGATCAACCTGAACCTTGTCCGAACGGGACATAGGTTTCCGATGAATATCACGCCAAGGACCAGAGCTCGAAGGCGCGCAAGCATTGGACCAAGACCGTTCCCTGCCGGCTTCTTCCGAAGGCGCGAACGGAACTGGGCCCTGGGATTGAGAAATCGCCAGCATCTGCTCCCTGAAGGCCTCCCATTGCTCCGGAGCCCAGGACTTAGTGGGACAAGCCACTTTCCTCACGGTGCCATCATCCGACGAGGACGGGGAAGGCGACTGGTGACGCCGCTTCTGGGAGTGCCTAGACAAGGAGGACGAGTGGCAGGACCCACTCCGAGATCGAGATCCCCGGGACTCTTTCCGACGAGGAGAGTCACCCCTCGAAGCATCTATGGACATCCCTTTCACAGATTTTTGGGACTTACTGGGTTTAATACCCTGACCTACCTGTAACTTCCCCTTATGCTGCCGCAAGGCCTTAGCAGTCAGCGACTGGCATTTCGAACAGTCGTTGGTGTCATGACTCTCGCCCAGACACCACAAACAAATGCGGTGCGGGTCCGTAAATGACATCTCAGACTTACAGTCCCGGCACGTCTTAATGCCAGCCCGCAGAGTCACAAGGGTAGATGAAGAAGACATATTCACGAAGAATACACGAGGCGCACCGAGTTCTCGAAGCAAACACGTTTGTGGAAAAAACGGAACTGAGGCCACGGGCACCGTGTGTCCTATTTATAACATCCGGTGACATCGCCCTCGACGGAGGCCTTCGAGGGACATCGACCAGACACCATCGACGCAGGACGCCCTCTGCCGAAAAATGTCCAAAGTAGCACAGCTGTGGACATTACATGTCAAAGATGTGGAATACGTTGGAGGACACAATCCATTCTAAGGGGAGATAATTACAACTGAAATAGAATAAGCCTTACTAAGGGAAGAGTGATTTTACACTATGGGGGGTGGGTTGGTGCACAGCAATAGCACTTGACGAAGCACAAAGGCTGACTGACTTGACAGATGAAATATTATTTACTGATGAGCATTTAGATGACGAAGTGATGTTTAACATCAGTCGTACATGTCAACTACAAGTTGAGAGCAGGGACATTCTCCAGAGAATGTCATTAGTGAGGAAAGTACTGTCCTTTCTCCAAGAGGATTTGGCACACATACCGAAAACAATGTGGACCCACAGGCCATATGCATCTGTCTACTAAAAGTAGTACGGGCTGTTAAAATTAAACTAAAAGAGGGAGCTACTTTACCACGAGTAAGACAGTATCCCATGTCCAGAAAAGCTGGCGAGGGTATCTATGAAACCATTGCTGCTTTAGTGCGACAAGGGATACATTAGTGCCTTCAGAATCCCTGTGCAACTTGGCCGTGTACCCAGTAAAAAAGGCAACAGGGGCTCATGGAGATTTTTTCAAGATTTAGCCCCCTGAATAATAATGTTGAGGCAGAATTCCCATTAGTGCCAAATCCAGTCACAATATTGTGTAATATCCCATCCAAAGCTAAATATTTTACTGTGATTGATTTAAAGAATGCTTTATTTTCAATCCCCTTGCATGAAGAGTCACAGTATTTGACCTAGTTCAGTTACCGCGGAATTAAGTTGAACCATACTTGTTTACCCAAAATTATCCTTGAACTTCAACCAAGAGTTTTCGTTCATGTCCTAGGCAGCCCGTGTGAGTGTTGCTGTAACAACAACCACCCTGGGCCTTGTTTGGGTATTTTTTTTAATTTTTTGTGTATTTTTTGTGTAACCCCCAGCCCGCACACTGTCTAGTTTGCCCCCAACCCTCTCCTTCCCTTCCAATCCACATACCGTACCCTGCTCCCACCTCCCGTGATAGGCCAGATCACCAGTCAAAACTGACCTCCCCAGGGCAGCCCTCTGCACGGCAGCCCCTGCGGCTAAGGGCCCCATGCCAAAGGGCATGTCATGATGCCCGCTCCCGGGGAGCCGGTTCAAGCCCTGCGTCCCCGAAAGCGGACATCCAGTCCCCAAGGAAGGACCCAGCAACCCCATATAGGGGCCCTTTGGACAGTGTCCTGGCGCCTATGGCGCCAGGCTCATTATGGAAGTGCTTGGGTGCACTTACCTGATGCAGACCATGCTGCAGGATCCTGGCCTCCTTGAGGCCTGAAAGGAACTACTTTACCTGTGGGACTAATTTACCATTCGTGCGTGGCCGGGGAAGGATACATACCTGATTGGAGGAAGGATACATACCTGGAACTTCTTCCAAGGCTATTTAAACCCCACCCGAACAGCCACACGTGCTTCGCGTTGTTCTGCATCTAGCAGCTGGACGCTCACCGTGTCTGATCCTGCATCCTGACTTCTGCCACGCCTGCCAGCATCCTGGATCACCTGCAAAGGAAGAGAAGAAGAGAACAGAAGAAGGAAAAGTCCTTACCTGCTAAATCCGCATCCCGGAGACATCTCGCCGACAATCCTGAAAAGGAAGACTTTTATTTAAAAGCTCATCGCGTCGATCGCTGCAGCGCCGCATTCCACTCACCTTTACAGGGCGCCTCCATGTTCAGCAGCGATCATCCGGATTCGCAGTCACGCCCCAGCGCCTAGGGAGAAAAAGACCAGAACAAAAGGTGAGAGAGAGAAGGGAATAAGGAAAGCTAAATCTCCATGTTAAGACTTACCTGTTGATTCATTCCCTCTTCATTTCGGGTCCGCGCCGCATCCTGGCATTTCCGGACCCCGGCCCCTAAGGGGAAAAGAGAAATCAGCGTTAATGAGCGAATGAAAAGACATTACCAAAAAACGCTCATTAAAGACTTACCTGATTTCTACAAGGATTTCACCTCTCATCTCGGGTCGGTGCCTGTTCCCCGGCATTCCGTACCCCGGCCCCTATGGGGAAAAAGACACTAGCATTAGTACATTAATGCATGGACACAAGGAGAACCTCTTATCAAAAAAACTTACCTGGAAGCCAAGCAAGTTTGGTTCTCACCAATCCGAAAATCCAGTGAAGTAACTGGATACCAACGCGCCCCTGCATCAGAAGCAGGATGGAGAGCTCGTCCTTCCAGACCCTAAGGTGAGACGCTACGAGGAATCACAGAAGGGTTTCGAGGAGGGTGAGAGGGGAAAGTGGGAGGCTGATTGCATTACCCCGCAGACAGTTAATCCCCTATTTTCGCCTACAGAAGGATACTTCTGCAAGCCAGACAAGCCAGATTTGGGGCCCGGTCCAGTCCGTCTTCCGAACCCTGCGCATCACCATAGAAGAGGTCACAGCAGCGCGAACCAGGCCAGCGCCTCCGTGGGAGTCAGGTGAGCGTTACAGGGCAGCTCCAACAGAGGCAGCCCCAAATAGTGTCTGCAGGTGACAGCAGGGGAAGCCAGTAGCCAGCCGTCAACCAGGTAGGGCTTGCCAGGGTGAGGAGTAGAGCAATCACTCTATTCCGGAAGCCCTGCCACATAACAAACCCACTTACATTGTGATAGTCCTGTGATTATTAGCTTGTGCCCTCCAGGATAGTAATGTGTTTATTAGATTCTGCCTTCTAGGATAGTACTGCGATTATTAGACTGTGCCACACCCTTAGAGTTTACCACTTACTGACTTGAATCAGATCTAGAAAGCACCACAATAGAATAGTACTGTGATTATTAGCATCTGCCTCTAGGATAGTACTGTGATTATTAGACTGCGCCACACCCTTATAGTTTACTACTTACTGACTTGAATCACATCTAGATAGCAACGCAATAGAATAGTACTGCAATGATTGACTTGTGCCTTTGTAAGACAATACTGTGATTATTAGCTTGTGCCTTCTAAGATAGTCCTGTGATTATTAGCTTGTTCCTTTAGGATAGTACCGTGATTATTAGCTGTGCCTTCTAGGATAGTACTGTGATTATTAGACTGCGCCACACCCATAGAGTTTACCACTTACTGACTTGAATCACATTTAGAAAGCACCACAATAAAATAGTACTGTAATTATTAGCTTCTGCCTTCTAGGATAGTACTGTGATTATTGCCGTGTTCCTTTAGGATAGTACTGTGATTATCAGACTGCATCCCACCCTTAGAGATTTGCACTTGTTGACCTGAATCACATCTAGAAAGCGCCACAATAGAATAGTACAGTGATTATTGACCTGTTCCTTTCTAAAATAGTACTGTGATTATCGGCTCACCTTCTAGGCTTGTATTGAGATTATCTGCTTGTGCCTCTTCTTGGATGGTGCTGAGAGTCTTGGCCTGTGTCCCTCTACGACAGCACCGTGATTAATAGCTTGTGCTTGTCTAGGGTAATGCTGTGTTTATTAGACCATGACGCACCCTTCGAGATGAGCACATATTGACTCAAAACACATCTAGAAAGCACCACATCAGAACAGTATTGTGATTACCAGCTTGTACCTTTCTAGGATAGTACCAGGATTATTAGCTTGTGCATCTCTAGGACAGTACTGTAATTAACGGCATCCGCAGCACCCGTACAAATTGGTGGATATTAGTTTAAATCACATCTAGGAAACACCACAATAAGAACAGTACTGGGATTACTAGCCTGCGCCACTCGAGGCTAGCACAGTGATTCTCACCCTGTCCCACAATGGGATAGTACTGTGACTATTAGCCTGGACCACACCAGGATGGCTCTGTGAATGTTGGCCTGCGTCACGCCATTAGATAATTGTCAAGAAGGCCTTTAAACCACTTCTAGAGGGTGCCACATTGGGACAGCGCTGTAAGTATTAGCCCTGCCGTGCCAAGATGGTACTGTGATCATTGGCCCTGACATTCTGAGTTGGTGCTGTGAACAGTACCCTGCGTCACACCACACAGATTTGTCTGTTGCTGTGAGTGTCTTCCAGGGAGAGCCACATTAGGGACAGCCACTGAAATACCCTAGTGATATAACCCTAGTAGGCCTGCCCAGCCGGAAATCCCAAACTCGAGACAGCTACCAAACTACCCTAGCGATATCACCTGACTAGACCACCCCAATAGACAGAGCCCAAGCTTGTATCAGACAATCCCCCACACCCAGTCCAACACCACAAGATAGCCAGACCAAAAGCACAAAGACGAACTCTGCAACAACAAACCGAACAAAAACCAACCAAAAAAAGCTCAAAACTCAAAATGCAGCGAAAACGAATTGGACCAAAGGAAAGATAAAGAGCAGAAAGAACACACCCAACTGAACACCACCGAAGACTCACAACTGCAGAACACACTCCCACAGACAAGAACAATAACAGAACCAGCGCAGAGAGAAATCCCTATACCTAACACCATACCTCACAAATAACCACTCAACAGAACGAACCAACACAACCATGCAGAAGAAGAACAGACAAAGCTAGAGATAACAAGAACATAATCGACGCCCTAACCTCTTACATCACCAAAACAAGAGGACCATCCACTCGACAGTCACAAAATTTAGAAGAGGAGCCTGATGAAAACAAACACCCAAGACTGAACCTAGAAGAGCTTTTTCACGACACAGACACAACTGTACCAACAGCTCAACTAGATATCACCTTGGGAGGAAACCTTAACACCAGTCAGAAGACAACACAGACAATAAAGCACAAACTAAACTATATCTTTAAAATCCACTGCAACTTAATATATGCAAGATCCTTGTCAAAACACTCAACAGAGATCTTCGACCTTCTCTGCGACAATGGCATCGACATCCTATTCATCACAGAAACATGGCTGGATGACAACTACAAAATCACACTCCAAAGCTGCCTCCCCACCAACTTCAAATACCTTCAGTTAAACAGGAAATAAAAAGGAGGAGGCCTCGCAAAAGCATTCAAAGAACACCTGAAAGTAAAAACAGACAAACCTCTTAACATCATGAACTATGAATCCATGTTCATACACCTATCAGCGAATCCAAAAACAAACATTACATTTATACTGGCTTACAGACCACTGACATACGATGCAACCTTCGTCGACAACTTCATAGAAGCCATCACCAACACAGCCATCGAACACAAACATCTAATAATCCTTGGGGACTTCAACATTTGATTCGAAGAAAAACAGGACAATTCTCAAAATTCACTAATTGGGCAGCTAACAACCATGAAACTACAACAGCTGGTCAAAGGGGCAACCCAATCTGCAGGACACACCCTTGACGCAATCTTCGTCAAGAAAAAACCTATCACCAAGGCCACACCGATACAATACTTTGGAGCGACCATCTCATCATTCCATTCGTGATCACACTACCAACTCAAGTCAGCATCCAGCCCCTCAAGATCCCAACCACCACAAAAAGAAACTGGAAAACCGTGAAAGCAGGTGACCTAATAAAACAACTCGAGATGACTAGACCTTCAACAGCAGAAAAGGAGAAGGCAGACCTAGATGGGAAAGTGGAACTAATCCACAAATGGATTGCCGATACAATCGAAAACATCGCCCCAGAAAAGCCATTTACCCCCTCAAGACAAAGCGCAATGGCAAAATGGTTCACCCCACTAATAAGCACCATGAAAAAGAACAAGAAGAAGGTGGAATTGGAATGGATGAAAGAATATGACTAAGATAAGAAAACTCAGTTCCAGAGACAAATCCAATCATATAAGAAGGAAATTCAAAAGGCAAAGACAAGGCATTATGACAGAATCACCATTGCCACCAACACAAAAATAAATGTTCAACATCATAAACGAAATGAGAAACCCACCAGGTTGCGACAACACTCCAATACCCACATAGAAACTATGCAACTACTTGGCAGACCGTTTCAAAAACAAAATCAACGACATCTGACAAGTCATACAAAACAGACCAACCAAACCTAACACTCAACCAACCGGACCTGACGAGGAGTCACAGCACAAACTCCAAAACTTCCCAGAAATATCAGTAGAGACATTCGTCAAGCTGGTAAAACACAGCAAGAAAGCAGGATCATCCATGGATCCCTATACCCCCGACATCTACAAATCAATCCTTGCACAAGGAGCACCATCAGAATATTACAGAAACCTCTTAAATCTGTCGCTCACAACAGGGACGGTAACACAATCCTTCAAATCAGCATATATTAAGCCACTTTTAAAAAACACAAGTGGCGACGTGGAAGACCTCTCCAACTACGGACCGATTTCAAACATTTCCTACCCAGCAAAACTCCTAGAAACATACCTATACAAATTAACCCAAGAACATGTAGAAAAACACCACTTGCTAGACCAAGCATAAGTCAGCTTCAAACCTGCAAGAAAAACAGAATTGGCACTACTATCCATCTGGGACGACCTAAAAACAAACGCAGACTCCAACACAACCTCGGCTCTGATTCTGCTTGACGTCTCCGTAGCCTTCGACGCAGTAAGCCATGACACCCTAATCAAAAGATTGGAGCTATAGGTATAACACACTATTCTGGATTAAATAATTCCTAGCAGACAGAACAGAAACTGTATGGATAAAACCATTCAAATCTACTCCAGGAGTTAACGAATGTGCAGTACCACAAGGATCCTCACTATCACCACTATACTTCAACATCTACCAGACTCCATTAATCAGGATCTTCAAAAAATACAAAATGACATGCTACAACTACGCAGACGACACTCAAATCATCTGCAACATTGAAGATGCTCAAGTCGATCACTCAACCCAAGTAGAATGTCTAAAATAAATCTATGACTGGATGAATGCCAACAACCTGATAATCAACCCAGGAAATACAGAAATCATGATTATATCCAAAAACGAAGAGAACAACACCTACATTCCCTGGCCGACGGAAATGGGAACCGCGCCCACACCATCTAAGGTATTAAAAAACCTGGGAGTACTAATGGACACCACTCTAACCTTAGAACCACAAGTAAACGCAATAATTCAGAAATGCTTCTTCCTCCTTCACACAACAAGAAGAATCCTACCTTTCCTCTCCTTCACCCTGTTGTGGGAGGGGCTGCATTTCCTGCCCCCCTGCACCATTCCCGTAGCAGGAAAATGAGGTGTGAACCAAGGGGGGAGGCATCTCCACCCCTTTCCGTACATATTCGCCTCACTTATCTCAGCTATATGTGTGTAGAAGTGTAAATAATGTTGGCAAATTGGACTCCATTTTGTGTCCTTCCAAACACCATCTTTTCTAGGCCCTGTGCGTCTCTGCCGAAATGTGAGATCTTCCACTTCCAGCCCCGCGCACAGCCAGCCCTCACCACCCCCACCTCTTGCAAGCTCTGCACGAGTCCTGTTCTCACAGAAACTCAGCCCTTCATTATTGCGATTAGCAAGTATCGAGTACTGACAAAATGTGCACATCGCAGAATGTGAGGCCAAGGCCAGCTCCGGCCCCAGCTCCCCATCCATCTATGTTGACTGACTCATGCTCTGTCTCCTCCCTCCCTGCCATGCCAATGCCCACTGGCCCCATGCCCCATATTCCCTCTGAATGCATCTGCTTACCATGCCGTCCCCATGGACCACCCTAAATTACCCACCATATATCAAATCCTGAGTGGTCATATATCCTCCTCTAAAACTAACACCTATCCCCTGTGTGTTGAAATCGCTTGGCCCCAGGGATAACAAATCGCAGATCAAACCTCCCGATAAAACACCTGAAAGAAAGACCCTTGCCACATGCCCTGATAAAAGCATGGGTTAGAATGTACATATATTTGCCTTCTCTTTACAAACGATCCCCCTTTTGATGCAATGGTTTATCCAAGCCATTATTCTTTGCCTGCCAATCTCTGCTCTTTAGTTTAGTCAGATACAAAGTATATCATCTGTGTGAACCTCAATCGACCTTCACCCTGCGACGATGAGCCCAGCTGACCATGTGTACTGTGACTGATGGATAGACTGCAGCCAATGGAACCCAGGCATCCCCTAAGGAGCTGGCCTAGCCAACCATGTTTATTAGATTGAACTATGTGTATGACATTTTCTATGATGCTTAGTGCCTTTGTAATGTGCTCCCCGTGTATCTGTTGGCAGAGCGCTCTCGGCAGCAGAGTTCTTTGCTTGCATTTATTTACTTATATACATTTTCGTTCCCTTGCAATTACTCTCCTTGTTTCATTCCCTAGTGGGATGTGTAATTTATCCCATCTATTGGGACACGTGTATGATGAGGTGCCCGCCTTCATTTGGGTCCTTTTGCATGATAGTCCTCGATATACGTCCGTACATGCGGCGAGATCAGGGGCTACCCGTGGAGGGTCTTCGCCACCTACGGATGGCAGAGTTCTACAAAAGTGTACGCTCCTGAGCAGATCCTGTGGATACCCGCTTTACAAATACCCAACTGCTCGGCGGAGCTGGGCAAGGCCCGCCACGGGGAGGCCCCCTCTGGATACACCGTGAATGGAGGCTCTTGGAAGAACACTGGCACATGAGTAATAATTGCAAGGGAGAAACAAATAAGGGAAGAGAGGGGATGCAATAATAAGGGAAACGAACACGCATGGGTAGAGTGTGAGTGAATGAAAGGAGTGGATGAGAATTTGTATCTTTTTATATGGCCATTGCTTTTTTATATGGAGAAATAAGTTGAAGAAAAGAGGAGATACAGGAACCTAGTTCTGAAAAGGGGTAGAAGCCGGCACCGGATTGCACTGTCTATACCAGTGAGGAGATTACATTAAAAAAAGAGAATAAAGTAGGAGCCTCATGTAAGGAGTAGGCTCGATAGTAAAAAGGAGTTGTTGTTCTAGCCCATTATATTTTTTTATGTTTTCTAGTATTGTGGGTGAAGGCCCAGGAGGGGCAATGGTGATATGAATGGAGAAGGTGTAAAAGGGGGTAAAGGAATTGTTGGGTAAGGGTAAAAAGGGGTGGACTTTTAGTTTTATGTTTTGTATTGTTGAAAAATGTGTTGGTTATGTTTTGTTTAAGTGTTCCATGGTTCACGTTATCTATGAGTAACAAAGAAAAGAGTACTAAAAAGGAGTGCGGTAACTTCTACACGTACCCGTATATTACCCTCTGAATAGAAGAACATATCAGAAAGGAGAGAAAAGGAAGTTTCTGTCTAAACATGGGGATAGACACATCCCTGTCCCATATTTGTAAAAACCTCCCCTCGTACCAAGAGAAGGTAAGAAAATATCATAGCAAGTGGGTAATAGAGTTGAAGGGAGAGGGAACGACCTGTGTCTGGCCAGAAGAGGGGTCTTTTGATAAAGGAATACTTGATCATGTCGCCACCCACTTAAACGCTAAATACAAGGGGAAGAAGCTCCAAAACAGGAGGGAAGTATTAGACCTGTGGAAAATGCTTGAGGAAGCACCTGTCGTGCAGAGTAAAGAGAAGGACGGGGTGCGACTGGGGAAGGGGATGATAAGAGAGAGAGTGAAAACGAGAGCAAAGAGCCCAAGAAATTATACCCGTTGCCCACGCGACCCGCAGAGGGGTACGCGGACCCAGTATATATGCCGGTGGTAGTGCGCCCACGACTCCAGCAGCGACCCAGCCCCCTCCTTATGCCCAACTAACAATACCTTCTGCCCCCACGGGCCCGACAAATAGAGATCTAGAGAGGCTACTAACATCTACTGAAGCTGAATTGGCCCGATTGCGAGCATTATGTGAAACGCCTTTGTTAATGCTGGGGGAAGCGCAACCACCAGTACTACCGCTGGGAGAAAGCCCGCCACTATTAACAGAAGACAATTGGAAATCCAGGGATTTTCTCTTCAGGATAGACATTACACCAATTAAAACGGTGCAAGTAAAAAGAGGGGGAGGCAGACAGTGTGAATTATGATACTGTGGCTTCAGAAAGGGATGAAAAATGTTGGAGTGATTTGGGTGAAGACGAAGGAGGGGCCACGGGAGGGATGCCACTACCGCAAGTACACTGGGCTACCCCATGAGTAACAGAAGAAGCAGCATGGCGGGGGGGGGTTAAGGAATAGGCTTGGGAGGATGGCATTGCCTAAAAAAAAAAGCAAAGAAAAAATAAGTTTGAAGTTACAGATATCACTCATTCATAAGGTAGCGGGAAGGCCCCATTTGGTACCCGGGGCACTGATGGACGAAAACAATCTCCTCAAGGCCCTCCCACCACTTTCTGGGGGTGCAGGAAAATGGATATATGCTTTTGAAAAGAACACTGCAGGAGTGCCATTGGCAATTGGGGATGTCGAAAGTCTCTTAGTAACAGCAGTGGGTGATCAAGCAGCCTCAGTGCGGATGAAGCTGGGAGTTTCTCCTGGGAATGATAAACATGATGGTGCTTCCTTTAATAATGTACGTGCACAAGTGTGGGATGCCCTGAGGAGAACCTTTCCACATACCCCCGACCTACACTCAATAATGCAAGGTACTATGGGGGATGAGGAAGATGCTTTGCAGTTGATTCTTCGGGGGCAGGAGATGCGGCGGACGGAGACTAGCGTGGCTTGGGACCAGTCCACCTCCCTATTTTACTTTATCAAAAAAGGTATCCTGAAGGAGGTACAGAAGGCCCTTGATAAAATAGCTGGGATCGAAGCCAAGGGTTTGCCTGAAATACAAAGCATCATAGTGCACCATTGCAGGAGGATCAAAGAAAAGGAGAAAGAAACAGCACAAAGGAGGTTAGCAGAGGAGGGGAAGTTGGTACAGAGCAAGTTGGTGAAGGTCGCGGCAGTAAATGCAGTACCACCCACAGAACAGCAAGGGGAAGAAAGGGAGGCGCCCGTAGCAATACAAGCTAGAATGGCCGCAGCATGGGCAGACAATGGCCAAGAACAGTAAGGCGGAGAGGAACATTACACAGGACCACAGTGGCAAGGGTTCTATTTCATTTCATCGCGGGATGTTTTTTCGCAGGGTTTTTTACCACAGATTTTTCTATGAAAAAACTCATCAAATTTTTATTTTTTAAGGGGGTTTCCCCCTAAGCCCCATCCACTTTTATTTTTTATATGTTCCCGAACACCCACACCCCAAATATATATTATTCTTCCCCTCCTAAAAAATTTGATTCGTTAAAATATTTGCGGTAAAAAACCCCGCAAAAATATGTCCTGCGAGGAAAGGACGTTGTACCATGGCATGGAAGGCCTGCTAGAGGAAGAGGTGGGTGCAGAGGGCAACGAGGAGAAGGAGGATATGGCAGACAAGGATCAAGGGGGGGTGCTCCGGGATAGTGTTGGTCGTGTGGGAGGTGGGGTCATTTTGCAAGGGAATGTCAGAGTAGGCCCATGGGGAATTATCAGAATAATCAAAGATATGGTAATGAACAACAGTATGGACACCGCACCCGGGCAGCCCTCATGGCCTCCCCATAGGAAATTATGAAAGTGACTGACAGCCCGATACCAGGCCCCCGCCCGAGTACAGTACGTTCAGACACCCTCCACGCTGCATACAAAGCAGTCCAACACAGCAGACCCAAGTGGCACACATGCATACAAATAGATTTGCTACTTGTGCTAATGGCACACCATCTCCGTTCCGAGGAATGTGTGTGCTTAGCGACAACCTTTTCACTTGCACTGGGACAGGCACCCACCCCAACTAGGCCAGCCCACAGAGAGCACTTGCGTGTCCCATACTATCAACTACCCTACGACCAGATGAGGAACCACTGATGGGGGCAGAGATAGGAAATAAACAGTTAATCTTTATGGTGGACTCCGGGGTGGAAAAACATGTTTACGTGAAGGTAATTTTCCGCTGTCTGTCAAGAATCTCTGGGGCAGTGGTCACGGTTCCATATACAGAAGATATGGATGTCAGAATAGGGGGTAAAACAGTTTGGGCACCCCTGCTGTATCATGAAGAGGCACCCATAAACTTACTGGGTCGGGACTTAGTAAGCAAGCGCAACATGACCATTGAGTTTACAGAGAGAGGGATAGTGTGTTCCACCCTGGGGATGTGCGCACTTCGGGCAACGTTACTGATACATACCTTGGCAGATGTGACCACAGTGCGAGGGATACCCACAAATGCTGACATGTTTGTCCATGGGATAGAAGTATTGGCTCGAGCAGTACCAGAGCGAACGCAAAAAGAGTGGAAAGTACCTTCTGATTTAATTTTTCGCCCTGTGGCCACACCTGAAATAGTGCCGGGTACGGTGATTTCACTTGACTTAGAGGGAGTGCAGGTGTCAGCAAAATGCATTGTGGCAATAGGATTAGACACACACGGGTGTAAGTGGAGAATAGTATTGTTTATAGACCCAGGCATCCAACTGAGAGGATTGACTGACAAAGAGCTGTTCACTGACAACGACACTGATGGGGAGATTATTCTGGAAATTTGTATGCCATGTGATATTATGATACAGAACAGACAAGTGGCAAACCCCCTAATGGCCGCTTTCAGTGCACCGCCATCTTTTTGCGACACAGAATTACAACACGTACCGCCATATTTGTGGACCACAAGCCCCCATGAGGTAAGGTTACTAAGAGAAGTGACCCCAGTGAAAATAAAATTAAAACCAGGCACTGTCCTCCCAAGAGTGAAACAGTACCCATTGTCATGAGAAGCAGAGGAAGGGATACAACATACAATACATGCCTTACTACAACAGGGTATCATTGTCTCCTCTAACTCCCCATGCAATGCTGCGATTTATCTTATTAAAAAAGCAACTAGTGGGGCATGGCGTATGATCCAGGACTTACACCCTCTTAATGATATAGTGCAAAAGGAGTTCCCTCTTGTCCCATATCCGGCATCCATTCTGTGCAGTATCAAAAAAGAGGCAACTCACTTTACAGTAGTGGGCTTGAAAAATGCCTTCTTCTCAGTGCCCCTCGATCCTGAGTCACAATACCTCACCGCCTTCACAATAGGGGGAGGAGATATGAACACAGTAGGTTGCCCAAATGGTACTGTGAGAGCCCAAGTATATTCAATAGAATACTGCATGAAGATCTCAGCAACATTGAAGTACAGAGCACCATAATACAATACGTAGATGATCTCCTAATATGAAACATGCAGGAAAGACTATCACATTGTTAACATTATTGACTCACAAGGGGTACAAAGTAGAAAAAAATAAATTACAGTACTGTTTAGCAGAAGTGCTCTATCTAGGCCAACTAATCTCAAAAGACGGCAAAAGAATAATACCGGAGAGAGCAGCAGCAGTGTGTGCCGCAAGTATACCACATGCAGTAAAAGACATGCAAATGTTTCTCGGCATCTACAACTATTGCCGTGCATGGATTTTTGATTATGCAGCATACACAAGGCCGCTGTTAAACGGTCTGAAGGAAGCACAAAAGGAAAAAGTCCCAATAAAATGGACACCAGAAATGCACACAGCATTCAGAACACTAAAAGAACTGATAAGTACAGCAGCCGTCCTCGCGACACTAGACTACGAGCGAGAATTTTACTTATTTTCACACTCAAATGGGACACTCATGACTGCTGTGTTGACACAGTAAACATTGTTAGCCATAAGCCATTGGCGTATTACAGCAGCACACTTGATCTGGTGATGCAATGTCAAGCACTCCAACAGGCAGAAGGACTTTCACCCCTCGTGAACGTGCTGACAGAGGACAAACTACAAGAGCAAGTATCAAGAAAAAAGAGAGCATCCAACTATATCTCCAAAGACTCTTCCGACCTCCTGGCGCAGATTCCAGCAGAATACAAATTATTCAACTCTGCTGAAACCTTCTTCGCATCACTGATCCCCAGCATCCAGGCCAGCGCAAATGCCAAGTGATGGCAGAAGTGATGCCAGATCGTGTGCTGGGAACTCATACAGCTGGCAAACGACACAGAAGAAGGGTTTAACATCATCAAGGTGGAACTAAGAGCACTGAGACTAATGACAATGAATAATAGGTATGTGCTCGACCTACTCACAGCAATGGAAGGCAGTGTTTGCCGAAAAATCAGGCACGCATGTTGCACATTTATAACTTTGTCTGACACTGAAAATGGGACACTATCACACATTATAAAAACGGTGCATGAGCTTGGAGTAAGAATGAAAAAGGAAGGTGGTGTGAAACAAACAGACTGGTGTACGTTTGTCAAGGATGCCACTCTGTGAAGAGTGGCACAGGGCCCCCATGTAGGGTTTGGGTGGCTGTGTTGATGTAAGGTGACAGATAAGTACAAACACAGCAGGAAACTCATCAAGAAAGAAAAGTAGGCAACTGTAGTTGTGAACAGAAAGGGGCAGGAAATACAAAGATACAAACAAACTGGATTCCCTCTTGGGGTGTATGCAGATATGGAAAAAAGAGTGTTCCACGGACCTTTGGAAACTCCAGCCTTCTGCACGGATTACTATTACAGAGGCCCACTCTGTCTGCTCATGGCTGGGAACAACAGCTGTGGGTGTCTGTTAAACAGAAAACACGACAAGGGAAGGGGCAGAGGTTGCCTTCCGGAAACCAACAGTCAAGCTCTGTACAAAGGATCAACATAAGACACAAGAGAGACAAGAACAGAAATAACCAGGGACAAGGAAGTCTAAGAGAAATCTAGCAGAAGAGAATGAAGGAAGAAACAGTACAATAGCAATGGGTAAACTAAAGGGGAGGACAGAGGAGTCAAGGAAGAGAAGGACAGGGATCAAGAACAAGGGGTTGCAAACAAGGAAGAGAGCAAGGGAGCAGCAACCAGGAAAGTGGGGGGCTGCAAACAAGGAAGCAGGGCTGCAGTACCAAATGGTACAAGGTACAGAAAAAACTGTAGTGGATTGCAGAGGACTGTAGAAGGCTGCTAGGCAGAGAGTCCAGAGGAGCAGGACTGAGAGATGTAGTAGGCGGCAAACAGAGAGCCCAGAGGAGTAGGGCAACAAGGAGCGAACCCAAAAGAAAAGGGCGTAGAGGCAGAGAGACCCGAGGGTCAGGGCTGTAGGCAGCAGGGTGTAGCAGGCTGCAAGGCAGGAAGCCCAGAAAGAGCACTGGAACAAAAGCAGGAAAATGCAGCAGCAGGAACAGCATACAAATTCGAGACAAAAGGCAAAAAGGGGCTGGGAGGACTCTTGATGCAAGAGACTGAGCTCCTGCAGGCAGCTGCTTAAATACCACCCTGCCCTGCACTGAGGCAGGCTAATTGGCAGCACCTGGAGCAGCACACCTGAATACAATCTGCCTCCTCCCTCTCTGGTCCTGAGATGGTGGAAGCAGCACTGATCCCTAGGGCTTCTGGGGATTGTGGTTCCAATGCTGATGAATGGGAATGGCCAGGAATTGATAGCTGTAGCAAGGTGCATTGTGGTACATGTAGTTAGTTGAGTTATATAAGAAGGCACCAAAGTCACGCAAATGGGAATTAAGTACCAAAGTGTAAATAGGGGTTGTTCCAAGAGTATTCTAAAGATAAATGAATAACAAATAGTCCATGATGGTTGCCAATGCGTGCACCCCTGGCGCAGGCATGACAACGTTGGCATTCCAATGGGTATCATCGTGGCTTGGGACTGTGAAGAAGATGCTGGTCACTATCATCGTTTTTGTCTTGCTGATCTTTTGTATGGGCCAACTAGGGATCAGGAGTTGTGCCAAAACCATTCCTAAGAGTGAAATGATGATGGTGACTATTGGCAGCCAGAAAGGGACTGGCATGGGGACTCACGACACTCAAGTTGCACAAGTACAAACTGGGGAGAGCAATGAGCCCAAATTCTGCATGGTGGCCATATATAATACTGGGGACATAGTGGACAACCTCTACCATACTACCATAAAACAACCATAAGATCTGGGAAATCACAGGGAGGTGTGGGTGGATATAGATGGAGATGGGGATTGTATTTACATGGCATGCACTCCTGAAGAGTATGCTCAGCGTGGGGAAGTCTCAGGAATGTGTGCAGAGCATGGATACCAATAAAGGGTACCGCAGCGTGGGATGAGGCACAGAGAATGGCAGAGGAATGCAGAAGGGATAGATCAAAGTATTCATTACATTAGAAAGGGTGGAATGTTGGTGGCGGTGCAGCATTTCCCACCCCCTGCATCATTCCTGTAGCAGGTAAATGAGGTGTGAACCAAGGGGGGAGGCATCTCCACCCCTTTCCGTACATATTCGCATCACCTATCTCAGATATATGTGTGTAGAAGTGTAACTAATGTCGGTAGATTGGACTCTATTTTGTGTCCTTCCAAACGCCATCTTTTCTAGGCCCTGTGCCTCTCTGCCAAAATGTCAGCTCTTCCACTTCCAGTGCCATGCACAGCCAGCCCTCGCCACCCCCACCTCTTGCAAGCTCTGCGTGAGCCCTGTTCTCACGGAAACTCAGCCGTTCATTGTTGCAATTAGCAAGTATCGAGCACTGACAAAATGTGCACATCGCAGAATGTGAGACCAAGGCCTGCATCAGCCCCAGTGCCCCATCCATCTCTGTTGACCGAGTCATGGCCTGTCTCCCCCCTCTCTGCCAGGCCATGGTCCACTGGCCTCATATTCCCTTTGGATGCATCTGCTTACCAGGCCCTCCCCATAGACCACCCTAAATTGCCCACCATAAACCAAATCCCGATTGGTCATATATCATCCACTAAAACTAACAGCTATCCCCTGTGTGTTTGAAATTGTGAGGCTCCAGGGATAACAAATCGCAGATCAAACCTCCTGATAAGACACCTGAAAGAATGACCCTTGTCCCATTGCCCCATAAAAGCAAGGATTAGAATGTACATATATATGCCTTCTCTTTACAAACGATCCCCCTTTTGATGCAATGGTTTATGCAAGTCATTATTCTTTGCCTGCCAATCTCTGATGTTTAGTTTAGTCAGATACAAAGTACATCATTTGTGTGAACCTCAA
Source organism: Ambystoma mexicanum (assembly GCF_040938575.1). NCBI lineage: Eukaryota > Metazoa > Chordata > Amphibia > Caudata > Ambystomatidae > Ambystoma > Ambystoma mexicanum. Next base: position 537,906,151 of record NC_090924.1, on the reverse strand, counting down.
TCGACCTTCACCCTGCGACAACGAGCCCAGCTGACCACGTGTACTGTAACTGATGGATAGACTGCAGCCAATGGAACCCAGGCATCCCCTATGGAGCTGGGATTAGTATATGTGCCGAGCCAACCACGTTTGTTGAACTATATGTATGACATCATCTATGACGCTTAGTGCCTTTTTAGTGTGTTGCTTGTGTATCTGTTGGCAGAGCGCTCTCGGGCAGCAGAGTTCTTTGCTTGCATTTATTTACTTATATAAATGTTGGTTCCCCTGCAATTACTCTCCTTGTTTCATTCCCTAGTGGGATGTGTAATTTATTCTGTCTATTGGGACATGTGTATGATATGCTCAGTGAACGGTCTTAACCGAACCTAAGCTGCCAACAGTACTTCCGAGCTCCCTTGCTCTTGTCCAAACTGTGTCCTACTAACACACCTAACATACCCACCCTTTGTTTCAAGTCCGCCAGAGCACCAGGGGACCACTCCGGTGGTGATAGTGCACGGTACAAATATCCTTTAACATTAGCAGGTGGACTTGGGGAATGTACAGGCCAACTGTGCAGACATCCAATATGTGTACAACATATTGGTGTGTTGCACCATGGAAGAAGAGTACAGGAGAGACTCAGTGAAACTGATGACAGTATTGGCAGAGAAGGGGTACAAAGTAGACAAAGAGAAAATGCAATATTGCCAAGAAGTGGTCCTATACATAGGTCAACTAATAATGAAAGAAGGGAGGAAGGCGACACCTGAGAGAGCAGAACCCACAATGAAGACACACGGGCCACAGACGGTGAAGGAATTACAGCAATTTCTAGGCCTTTACTATTATTGTAGGGCATGGGTCTTTGATTACAGCACATATGTCAGGCCGCTTTTAAAAGGACTCAAGGAAGAACAGAGTTACCTCAGTGATATGCCTGGACAGGTGAAATGATAGATGCCTTTGATGAGTTGAAGTTAGCAAATAGAACATATCCAGTGGTGTGGATCCCCCATTACAATGAAGAATTCTTTTTATGTTCACATTCAAATGGAATGGGGATGGCGGCTGTGCTGGCACAGAAAACTACCCTGGGACACAAATCATTAGAATTTTACAGTGGAATATTAGATCTAGTAATGAGAGGCCATTGCCCATGTGAACTAGCATTGGCTGCAACAGCCTTTGCAATTGAGAAGTCAGCCAGCATAACACTCTGTCCACTCACGTTAGACATTGAGCATGCTTTGCCATCCTTGAAAAGCTCAAAAGAGCATTAACTACCTAGAGAGCATCAGGCTATGAGGTAATTATACCAAATCCATTGATCAAAATTGTCAAGTGGTAAACCCAGCCAGATTCATAGCAGAACCAGTGGAGAGAGATTCTGTGCATGATTGCATCAACTGCACTGAATACCATGACGAGATACCTCATGTCAAAGAAAATGCCCTAGGAGGGGGGATAATTCTCTTCACGGAAGGGTCATTGTCCATAGATCAGAGCATGGGTGAAAGACACAGTGGCACCACAGTGGTGAAAGCAGGAGAGAATGACAGCTTTGAGACAGTGACAAGTGCGAGATTGCCAGTGCATCTCAGCACAAGTATTGAAGCATATGAAGATGAAGTCGTAAAGGTGTATTCTGACTCCACCTACGTCACGTCAACAGTACGTGCAGGACTGTCATGATGGAAAAGGAGGGGCCTCCTGCATGCAGACAGCACACCCATGAAGCACTTCAGCGTGCATCAGCCATTGCTGTGGTGAAGAGCCCAGCGCACACCAGAGGTGCAGTGTTGATATCCAGCGGCAATGAGGCTGCTGAACTCGAAGCAAAAAGAGCAGCATGTTTTCCAAAGTAATTGACATTGCAACTGTGACAAATACACACCTGCACGCAACATAGTGATGAAGGAAGGCTTTAATACGTTACCCATTGCACAGATTACCGAATTACAGGGGAGGGCACTGTAAGAAGAGCAGGTGCTTTGGAAAACAAGTGGGCGTTCATTGTCCCCCACAGATGCAATGGGACAGCACAGGAAAACCTGTGATGCCCCTACGGCTGCTTATAGTAGCATTAGAGCAGCTGCACTACCCGGCAAACACACCGAGAGAATGTCTTGCGGTAATGATTTTGGAGGACTAGTTTGTCCCTAACTTGGTAGAGCAGGTTACAAATGTTCTTATCAATTTTTTTATATATATCAGAAATACACAGCAGAACATTCTCTGCTAAAAGTGAGAGGGGCAATACCCCGTCCTACAGGTCCATTTCAGCATTTGCATATGGACTATGTTGATATGCTCCAAATTTGTAATGGCTACAGGTATATGCTAGTGGTCATATGTCCCTTTACCCAATGGATTGCAGCCGGTCCATGCACACATCGAGATGCCACATGTGCTGCAAAGTTCCTCGTACGCAAGGTATTTCCAAGGAGTGGGTGTGGGGCGGGAGTGTGCGATATACAATGTTCCAACAATGGACCGCACTTTGTAAACGAGGTGTTCAAGCACATCACTATCCTTTTGGGTTTAGAGCATAAATTCTCATCAGCTTACGGCCCACAAGCAAACTGTATTAGTGAGCCCCTAAATAGCCTCCTGAAAGAAAGAATAGTCAAGCTAAAAGAGACTTTGAAAATGGGGTGGTTAGATTGCCTGCCTTTAGCCCTATTGGCCTTATATAATCAGCATGGCTCTGACCATCACCTGACTCCACATGAGCTGGTGACAGAACGCTGAATGCATATGTCATTGCTCCTCCCACTCGGGCTCACACTCACACAGAGAATGATGCTGCTGTATTAGGGAAGGAAATGCATGATTATTTGACAGCTATGACAGAATCTCTTAAATGTATGTCTCAACAGGTGCAAACACAGCAGGGGGGCTCAAAGAAGAAAGATGAAGATAAAGAACAAGTGAACACTGATATTTTGCTAAAACCATTGTTAATGTATCCTGGTAATAGAGTTTTGTGCATGGATTTTACAAGGAAGTGGCACACACATCAAGCTTCCAAGGCCCGTATCTTGTAGAGATTGTTAAACCGTTTGCCGTGAAAGAAGAAGGAAGGTGTGCCTGGCTCCACCTCAGCAACCTCAAACTTTATAGAGGAGAGAAGCCCCTATGTGAAATTAATGAGCCCAAAGTTGAAGAAGAGGTGCGCAGACCCCAAACAAGATCAACAAGAGCCAATCAGCAACAAGAAGAACAAAAGCTGTATCAAGGCTTGCTTTACCCACAAAACCTATTGGCCCAACCTCCCTTAAGGACGCTTGTCTAAAAATAAAGCATGACTCGTTCAAAGTAAAAGAAGAAACAGCAAATGTTCCCCCTAACTATCCTGTTTTTCTTCATTTTATCATTGTTCGTGAAAACCTCTTTTTTAGGAATCTGGAACATCTATCTCACAGTATTGTAATTTAATTAAAAAACGTGCATTGTTTTAGAAAGATATTTCCTTTCAATTCTAACCCGGTTTTTCCTGTGAATACTTGTTTTTTTAAAGAAACCAATGAAGGCTCTCTCCTGGTGGGAAGAATTGGATTGTTCAATAATATTAGATATTTGCTTTTAGCACTTAGAAGGAATAATGCCCCTAGTTATTTGCAAAAGGTAGACACGTTAGCCATAATGCTTACAGCAACATTTTCTACATTTTTCAGCCTTTATTTTTTTTATTCCTATGGCATTAAGAGAACTGGGCATTTATAATGCAGCTAGACCAGTAAACTGGGGTAAACTACTGCTACAATGACAAATGAAATAGCAACAGAATTCCATATGGTAAGTACAGTGTGCTAGACGACTCAGTGCACCTGACTAAGTATATTGATTACTCGGTCCATGTCTCTAACACCATGTAGCACAAGCACATGAGTAAAGTGGGGGGAGAGACGTCTCATAGGAGTTGATTTGTGTATTCCCTCATCCCCTACACCATGAGTGTCTTCAGAATGTTTATAGCCACAGAAGTACCTGTGAATACACGACATTGCCTAACACACCTTGCACTATATATGCCCTGAGGATAATTCCAGGGTCAGACAGCTTCTAGAGAGTGGGTGACAAAAGCAAAATCTCCATGGGAGGCTAATTTTATAAAACAAAAGAACAATATGATAAATGCTAATACACAACACAAAGTAGTGAAACGCCTGCCAGTAGAAGTGAATGGGGGAGGAATTAAAATAGAAGATCACAAAATGCTGCAGTGTAATGATACACAAGGGAAAGAGATGCTTGGGTGTTGGAACAAAGGGCAGTTCCAAATAAAGGGAAGGCAGAAGGATGGGGCATTATCACTCCCAAAACAGCCTGAAGAGGTTGGCTCTCTAGGGGAAAATCCTTGAATCTATTCAATAATGTCTTTCCTGTCTATGATTCTGTAGGGCTTTAAGCTAACACCATGGTTCCTGTGTGATAGGCACTGGAATTGTCTTAAAGTGTGTACTGCCTTTCTTTGTGTGTGTCTAATCTGCACTAGTAGTAGGTTGCCCAGAGGAGTGGAAAGTTATTTTGCATGGCACTTAGCACTTGCTTGTTTATCGTGATGTTTCCTGAATCTTTCTGATTTTTCTTTCAGGGGCAAGTTGTATGCAGATTAGCTGGGAATAAAAGGGTGAAGGCGATGGCTCAGACTGTAGGGAGATTGATGGGCACACAGCACATAAAGGAATGGAGAGTTGTCTGGAAGTTGCTAGGCCATGTGACAAAGTTGCCTTGCTGGACCTCTTTCTGAGACCATAAGCCAAGCCAGTTAAATACAAATTAATTTTCCATAATGCCCCTCAGAAACCGACAGTTAGGGACCGGGGATAGGGTAAGCCTGGCCAAATCCCCTGTAAGGTTCACTTAAACCAGGGAATACATCATGAAACTTGTCCTGGGGTCCAAATGCCAAAATTGTACAGGCAAACCACCTTCAGATGGAGTACATTTCCCACAATGCCCTTCTCTCCCAACCAGAAAACCCAGAATGGATCAGGGAATTTAAATTATCCCTTCAGAGACAGACAGACTGTAGAAAAACCCTTCAAGGACAGGAAGGCCATGAGGGAAACCTGAACATCCTTAGACCCCCTCCCAACACACTTGCCTTCCCAACAGCAGAACAGCATGATATCCTCCAGACATGCAGCTTGCCTAGCCTCTACATGCACAGAGTTTCCAAGTGGCCACAGTAGCTCTTATAGGTTTAGCCCAGTCCCTTCAGACTCATTTTGACCATCAGAAAGTGAAAAGGCCTCATTAATCCCAGTCCTTACACCCTTTAGCCTCACAGCTGCAGGCCACCAGCCCTAGTTCGAAGTAGGAGCCGGGATCATACAACTAAATAAGACAGGCAGCCTAGTACAGTGCGATGGCTGATAGGAACAGTTAGCTCCTGTGGAGAAGGCTGGAGAGGGAAGACTGCTGGGGAAAAGCGGTGCTGCATAGACTTTGGAGACTGGAGAGGGCAGCTGGAAAGAGGAGGATATATTTAGAGAAGACAAGAAAGTTGTGAGAGTTAAAGGGGAGAGAAAGGTGAGAGGAAGTAAACCAGGAGTAGAGTTGGAATCAGTGGTAGAAACAGAAGAAGGAAGGAAGTAAAACCAGTAGTGTAGTGGAAGATGGTAGTACGAACAAAGGAAAGGATAGAGGAAGTAAAACCAGGAGTGGAGTAGCAGGAGGAGAAAAGGGCACATGGAAGGAGGAAGGAACTAAAACCTGGAGGCGAGTTGAAGGAAGGAGTCAAATTAGAAGGCTAAAGGGAGGAAGGAAGACCCGGAGTAGAGTGAAGATGATGACAACAGACCAAAATGGTAGCAATGAGACCGTGAGGGATCAGCAGGAGGGGGGTGCATGAGTGTGAGGACAGCGTACGATATGGTTTCAGATGAGGTGAGCGAAGAAGCGAAGAAGATTGGCCAGGAATGAACAAGGAAAGGAAGAGAAAAAAGAAAGCACCAGGGGAAAAAAGATCAGGACATTATTAAGGCATTGAAGGGGAGGAAAAGAGCTCGAAGAGGGTTAGTCAACTAGATGTAGGAGATTCTAGAGGACTAGGTCAGGCCATAGGCAGGTCTAAAAGGTGGGAGGAGATTCCCACAGGGGTAAGGGAGCCAAGTGATAGTTTAGAGAGGGGGCAAGGAGAACAGAGTAAGGAAGAAAAGCTACTAGGCATTTTTACCTGTCCCCTAGCTTACCACCATTGCCATCTCTAAGAGACCCAAGAGGGCACTGCACAATAGTCTTGAGTTACAGGACCCCAGAATGCTTGCACATTGCTTAAAGGAGTAGTAGAAGGGCTTGCAAAATCCTGGAGCCACTGCCATTTGGGAGGAGTGAGGCAACTCCTCTGGGACTTTGTAATAGTGGTGGCTGAGACTCAAAAGCCGTACCACTCACCCTGAGATTGTGAAAGCCGCCGTACGAGACATTTGTGGAAGAAAGCCATCCTAGGTTTTGTTATCTTTGGGGGAAGATACTGTTTATATTTAAGTTGGCCCACCCCTGCATATAAGCATCTGGTCTTGGCATACTTCTTGGTCCCAAATGTCGAATGTGTGACAGAAACGCGTACAGCTTGAGAAAACGGCCATGATTTTGTTGTGTACTTGATGTATGGTTTTGTGGAGTGTCCTCATGAATCTTTCAGTTTCTCTTGATGGTTTGTCAATTGAGGTATGAATGGTCTTTCATTTGAAAAGGGACAGTATTGTTGGTCTTGATGACTTTGGTGAGTCCCCATGTTAGTAGGATCTTTCTTATCTAGTTTTGTTATCAAAGTTTCTGTACTTGTAGAGTTTGCTGCTTCTGGGCATCTGTAGTACTCTTTGAATATGACTAAAAGTTACGCTCCACTGGTACCGAGCGAAAATCTCTGCTGACTCATTCCCATGGTTCATATCCTCTTTATTATGTGCAGGTGAGCGATGAATAATCCACTTCTCTGGTAACCAAGCACATAATTCAGGAATGTACTGCACCTGCAACAGCTGATGAATCCGTGGAAAATAGACAGTATAATGATGCTCCCCGTGTTCTAGCAGAGCAATGACAGTGGAGATGCACGAGTGATAATCTTTGTGTCAGAAAGCTACTTGACTTCCTCTCACTTTGTGAGGTCTAGCTAGAGGGTGGGCATGTGGGAGTGAGTTAAGGGTGGTGGAGCAGGGATTTCTAGTGCACCATTTCCAGGTTGTCCAGGATGACAGTAATGGATGTGTCCCTGCAGGATTCTTGGGAAACGTCTTCAATGTTTTAGGACTTGAACTAACTTCCATGCATATATGTTGTAACGACTGCCATGAGACATGGCTTTGAGCAGAGTGCTGCGTTATTAATTACGTTTGTCTGACATTGTTGTACATTCAAATTTTTTCTGCAATAATAGACTACCTGACTACGCCTAAATGTACTTTTTAACATTCTATGCATCATCTTCTCCACCCAACAAAATCATATGAACCTTGTATCTTTAATACCAACCTGATGTTTCTCTCTTTGTACTTGGCTGCACCCAACTAATAGATTTTATCTACACGATTTATTAGCCTCATCCACAGCTTGGTGGATTATTTTCTCATAATAACCTCCATTTATGAATCTCTGTTGTATAATCTCTGTTTCATGTTGGAATTCGGTTTCCTTACCGCAATTTAGTTTTGCACTTGAACACATTCTCCCTTAGGGATATTGCTTATCACCTGTTTTTTGAGACACATCTTGGCATATAAAAAGGAAAAGATTTCAAAGACATTTAGAAAGCCAACAAAAGACAACTGTAACAATAAGAATGTCCAGGTCCAGAAGACAAATATGGGACTTGTTGTATGACATAGTGCATTTCATGTGAAAGTTGTTGGTGTTCAATCTTGATAGTCTGAAAAATTCACTTTCTGTGCCTTGCCACATCATTAAAACCTCATCAATATATCTCAACCAAGTGATATTGTTCATGTTGTCCAGTAATGGAAGAGGTAATACAGTGGTTTGCTCAAAGTGGCCGCTGGAAATATTGGCCAGTGATAGGGATACTTTTCATCCACAGCAACTTCCCTCATTTTGAACAATATAGGATCTGTTAGATATCACACACAATAATATTTGTTTTAATTTTTTGGGCAAAGTAAGAGGTTGATTTACCTGCACAAAAGAACGAAACCTCATCTTTCGCAAGTTTCTGTTCTATTGACAGAAACGTTAGCGGTTTCAGTGCATTATCCTACAATTAAGGAATAGTGGATGTTGGGACACAACTGTCGATATAAAGCCCGTTCCTGCCCCACAGCCAAAGGTCCCTGTCATCCTCTGTGATACTGAGGCCGTCTAAGTGCCCTCCTCATCAGCGTTGCCCAGCTTCCTTCAAATGCTCTTCTGAATGCTGCCCCCCTTTATGTCGATTGGCCCTCTTGCCATTCAGCCACACCCTTATGTTGTCAGTGCACTCCCCACCCTAACCCCACCACTCTAGAATTCTGAGCTAACCTCCAGCCCCATTATCTGTCTTCTCTGTTCACAGTCATGCAGCCTACATCACCCACCTCTTTGTCCATCATCATAATCTCTCTGTGCCCACTGCAGATGAGCCTGAAAGATATTCCTGTTTTTTCTGTCACGCATCGATATCCCAGGGTCTATGTCTGCTGTCAATGGTGATATGCTTCCTGCCTGCCCAGCACTTGGCAAAATCATACTCCCTTCCAAGATGGCTCCTGTATGCTCTATTTACACATGCATGTCTAAGATGCCTACTACAACTATTATGGGTTTTGATATTTCATCTGCAGGGTCTGTCCCTCATGTTGCACTGCTCAGGACGCTGTAAAGATGATGCCCCTAGTGTGTCATGTTTCTGGCTCTCTTATTGAGGTTCTCCTCTCCTCTTCACTTGCTGTCTGTTGGCCTCCAGTTCTCTGGAATCCAGTTCTCAGACCTCCCTTCCTCTATCAACCTGTCATTTTTTGCCCTCTGTATGTGCTACTAGTCTTTCTTCCTTGCATTCAGTCTTGCATCTGTGGGCGTCTTAAGGGTTTTTCTTGACCATGAGAGGTTTTCCCCCTGGGCTGTCTCCCCTGACCTCACCAACCTACATGTTCCTAACGCAGGTGGTTTGTGTTCTCCACAACCTGCGGGTATGCACCAGCATTGCCAGATAGTCCACACTCCGGTACAGTACTTGACATTTTCTCCAAACCTATCCTTTGTAATGTATGGGAGGAAAGGTCTCTAGGACCCCTCCTTCCCCTACATTTCCCACCTACGTGAGGCCTATGACTCGCCGGCAGCCATCTATGCACCTAGGCCCGGGATGCGAGATGGCTGCGGGTCGATGCATGGGGCTGCACGGCTCATCCCGCAGCATGGTACAGACTCCATGTTGTGATACGCCCAGACTCCATTTTGTACATATTCTAGGCCTCAGTGGCACAAGCAGCCTGCAGGGCCGCAGCTCTCCCCACCCGACCGCGCACAGCAAGCCAGCACTTCCCTCACCCCCCACCCCCTGGTGGCTCAGCTGAACGCCTGTTCTCACGGGAGACTAGGCGCGAACAAACTACATTACAAACATTGTATCTTTTACCTTCCGCAGTACATCATTGACCTGACGATGACCAGGCCAAAGCAGCGGTCTGAGAAAAGCAAAGCTGCCTCTATAAAACATGTCCTGTCCTCTCGTAGAGCCTCGAATCTAAAACATATGTTGTGAATAACCCCAATCTTGTTCCCCGTTTGAAGTGCCAGACATGTATGCTAAGCCTATGTGCAACCCAGTTTCACCCATGCTGCTAAGCCATCTGTAAAGACGATAGTAAAGACGATAAATTAGCCTCAGGTCTATGAGGTGATAGTTCATATTGAAATAAAACGGCCCTCTCCCATCCCAGATCACCCACAGGTGAAGTTATAAAATATATATATACGAACCTGCCATTGCTAATCAAGGCTTAATGATGCTGCACAATATTTAAAAGCAATGTGTGATATCCCTATGTATTCTATGATTTCCTAAAAATATATAGGTTTATAGGTAGACAATTAAGTGTTGCAATTTGTGCAGGTTTTTTGGGGTAATGAGTGCCGACCATACTAATAGAGTGTCTTTTGAAGTATTTGGTTATTCTTGAGCATTATGTCACACAAATCAGATTATAAGCAGAATGTTGCAGACTCTTTCCTCCAATGCTACTAAATATGCCAACCTGGGCCTACCTCATTTTTTAATGCCAGCTTTTTTTGTGTATCTCGCATCCAGGTGTAAAACCTTAGCCCTGTGAATGATGTGATGTTAACAAAACCTTTGTGATAAAAGTTATTTTGCAAACACGGTACTCATGATACACGCAAATGTGTAATACATCAAATGTTCATAAGCTTGCATGATCTTCAATATATATGTAATTATACTGGCCTAATCCCGTCTCTCATTAATAATAATGTGCATGCAACCCTATAACGTAGACGCGCGAGAAGCCACATGGCCATCTCTCCCTTCCCCTGCAGAGCCGCGTACTCCGCCCCCGCCCTCCTCTCTCCCCAGGGTGGCCTAGCAATTGAAGGCCCCTTGTTTTACTGATGTGGAGTAATACAGATATACCTCCTCGCCTTCCTGCTGAACCCGCACAAGGTATTTGCCTTCCCCCATGCCCCCTGACACACGATGCCACCATAAACCCACTTTGTACCTCCATGCTTCGGTTGAAAGAATTATGGGCAGCAAGCCCCAACGTCCCACCGCCTTTTGATGTAAAAGCCATGTGCCCCCTGACCCGATAGTATTCTAGTTCACCCAAACCTCGACTGACCGTGGTGGCAGTTTATTCACTCTTGTACTAACATACTATAAAGATGTCTACTACTAAATCTAACAAAGCAGAATGATAAAGGTATCCTGACACATGCCCCCTGATAAGGCACCCAGACTCATGAAGCTGCCCCTTTTTGAATAATGTTGTTTATGATGATGAATTAAGAGCACCAAGAGGTATGTGCTATTTCTCTTGTGATGTTAGATTAACAATTTGTAGGGTTTATAAAACAATTTGAAGCAGAAGATTAACAATGAATGTGTATGTGTGGCCACAAGGGCAAAATGTTAGTGCAGCCAAGACGGATCAACTCGAACAGCTCCTGACCTGGTGCTCCACCCCGAAGAGCCCAGCTGGCACGACGTGGAACACCACCAATCCTGGAGCACCGGACCTACATATTACATAGTATCTAGTCTTCGCCACCCAATCCCCACGACTTATGTGCCCCCTATAGCTTACATCATCGATGAGGCGATTTTGTAATATATGTGAATGTTTTACTGATGTTTGGCAGAGCGCTCTCAGAGTTTGCACAGTTCTCTGCTTGCCCTACATTGGTTTGGATAAAACATTTTAACTTCACCCACACTTGGTCTTGGTCTCATTCCCTTCTGGGGTGTGTCCATTATTGACTCTCATTGTGGAGTTTTAATGCCTTTTTGGGGGACGCTCACTTTCAAGTGGTGACCCAGACGCGATTGCGTTATTTTTGTTCCTTTTGGCACGAGACGTCCCTGGCCACTGTGGAGACGCACGGCGGGCCCCCTCAAGAGAGCTGCCTGCCTACGGCAACTGGTACGCTTAGCCGCGTGCACGCAGTAGGGCAAGAGGGTACGGGTCCCACTTCACAAAACCCATAATACCGCTCGCCGGGGGCGGCCATTGAGCATGGGGCAGCGCCACCTGGATGGACCAGGTACGGAGGGTCTCGAATCAATACGGACATGTGAGTACCAAGTGCGAGTTGGATATAGACAACAGTATATGAGGTTGATTTAAGTTAAAAGGGTTATTGGGGGTAAAATAGGTATTATTGTTATTCTTTCTTTTATCTTTTGCATATGACCATTAGGATGAGTTGATTACAAAGTGAAAAAGGAAGATGGGTACCTAGCTCCGAAAGGGGGTGGAAGGCGGTGCCGCATAGTGCTATCTTGACTAGTTCTGGGAATAAGTGGAAAACAGAACACATTAGTAGGAGTCTCATATAAGGAGAAGACTTGGAGTAGAATTTAGAAACGCTTTATTCTTTTTCCTCTTCCTAAAAATCTATGGGAAGACATTCAGACAATCTAAGGGTTAAGGGGTGCAATGAGTTGAAGTAAAAGAAACCTTTTTGGATAAAGAGTAGTGTAGAGAAGAAAGGGAAGTATATGTTACATGTTGTATGTAAAGTGTTCTGTCAATCAATGTTATGTATTGAACCGGTTATGTTTTTTCTGTGATCACAATGTTTTGGTAAAGTTGTTAAAATGACTGTGTAATGGTTTTATGAAAAGTGGTCATTGTAAGTGTGACCTTTCAAAGATTAGGCACATGTGGTACAGAAAAGTGGTATATTAGCGGTCGAATATTGCCATCATCAGCACTTTAAGTACATAACACCCACCCACTAAAACAGGGTATCAGAAAGGGTGGACGGGCAAGTAACATGGGGCGGAAACACCACTGGCCAATATTTGCCAGAACTTGCCAGGTTATGCAGAGCGTATCACGAAATTCCATGACCAATGGGTCACGGAATTAAAAGGGGAAGGGCTACCACAGGTATGGCCCCAGGGCGGATCATTTGACAAAAGCGTGTTGGACATGGTGGCCATATGCTTATTTATGAAATATAAAGGAAAACAATTGCAAAATAGAAGAGAGATATTAGATCTATGGAGGTTGTTTGAAGAGGTGCCTCCAATAAAAAGAAAGGAGCAAACAAAGGAACAGATTGCATCTCCCCTGGCAATAGAAAACAGCGAAAAAGAGAGCGAAGGAAAAGAAGGGCCAGTGGAGGTAACACGACTATATCCCCTTTTGAATAAACCAGTGCCTGCTGAGGGATACAGTGACCCAGTGTATGTGTCAAACCCCACCCCCCCAATCGCACCACGACCAACAGCACCCCCACCATATGAGTGTCCAAGAACAAGCAGATAGGTGAGTATCCCGGCAATAGATATTGAAAAATTCACTGAAGAGTTAGACTCCAGGTTATCAATGGCCCGAAACGAGCTGTCCAGATTAAGAGATATGTGTGAACAAAGTGGATCAAGTACTTCTAGGATCGATCAGACACAGAGGGCACAGACACCTGACAGGTCCATAGAAGAAGGATGGAAAAAGGGGGAGATACTATTCCGCATACAGGATGTGCCAACAAGAATAATGGAGCCAGAGCAACACACGCCAGAGGGAGACACAAGGGGAGAAGACATGACCTCGGGAGGGGTCAGAAGAGTTGTGGTGTGACATAGAGGAAGATGAGCTGAAAGGAAGAAGAATAAGGTTCGCAGCAGGAGGGGTGCCGGTAAGGTTAGATGAAATGGGAAAACGAGGAACAAAGGCGAGTACGGGGAAAGGAACAAAAGGAAGGTTACAGCTACTCCTGATACATTGGGGTATAGGGAGACCAAATTATATAACCTGGGCACAGATGGATAAGGCCATTTGTTGAAATTACCGCCCCAGCTGTCAGGGGGTGCAAGTAAATGGATCTATGCCTTTGAGAAACACACTGCAGGGGTCCCCGTGGCAGTAGGTGACATTAAAGGCTTGCTGGTGTGCGCCGTGGGTGATAAAGCTGACCGAGTGTGGGCGAAAGCAGGTTTCCCAGGTATTACATTAGATTGTGACCGACATGATGGTGCTTCTTTTAACACAGTAAGAGCAAGAATTTGGGACGCACTGAGAGACACCTTCCCAGACACACCAGATTTACAGTCAGTAATGCAGTGTACGATGAATGATGAGGAAGATGCAATGGCTTTCATTTTACGGGTGCAGAAGATGTGGAGAGCGGAGAGGGGCATGGCCTGGGATCAGTCAACCTCCCTGTTTTACTTTATAATAAAGAGAGGGCTCCCGAAGGAAGTTCAGAAAGCGCTTGATAAAATAGCTGTGATTGAAGCCAAAGGCTGGGCCAAGATACAAAGCATTATAGTACACCACCCCAAAATGATCAAAGAAAGGGGGAAGGAGATAGCACAGAGAAGGTTGGCAGATGAGGCAAAATTAATACAGACAAAACTGGTGAAGGTCACAGCAGCTGTAGCTGTACTCCCCACAGATAGAGAAGAGGAATAGGAGGGGTCAGCAGCAATACAAGCTAGAATGGCAGCTAATTGGGCAGGAAACGGCACGAGCAGTGGAATGGTGAGGAGCAGTACGGAGGGCCACAGTGGCAAGGGTGGAGCGCCCATGGAGGAAGAGGTGGGGACAGAGGGCAAAGAGGTGGTGGTCCAGGGTATGGAGGGTATTGCGGTTATGGAGGTCCGGGTCCACGGGGAGGACAAGGGAATGCTGGAATTGCAGAAGGTGGGGACATTTTTCAAGAGAGTGTAGAAGCAGACCCATGAATACTTAACCAAATGGACAGCAGTATGGTTGCCCTCACCCAGGAAGCCCACACGGGCTGCCAATGGGCGTAGGATGGAGAGAACAAAAGGATCAGAGGTATGCAGATGAACGCAGGGCACAGCCACGTAATGTTCAGCAACACCCACAATGCCGCGAGCACATGGCACACGTACAGGGCAACCCTTTTGTCACGACAGCAAATGGTGCCCCTGCACCATTTAATGGAGTGGCTGTGGTATCAGGAAATGTTTTTGACAATGGGGGAACAAGGCATCCAGCATAGGACAGCCCACCGAGAGCGCTTGTGTGTCCAGTACTATGAACGACCCTCGATGCAGCAGAGGAACCATTGGTGGGGATGGAGATAGGGAACAAACTATTCATTTTTATGGTAGATTCGGGAGCTGAAAAATCATACCTATGAGAAGGCAGGTTTCCGCTATGTAATCGTAAATTGGAAACACAGGGGTTATCTGGGGCGGTGGTTGAAGTTCCCTACACGGAAGATTTGGATGTAACAGTAGGGGGGAAGACAGTATGAGCACCCGTATTGTACTATGAAGAATCACTGGTTAACTTGCTGGGGAGAGACCGCCTCAGCAAGCTCAATATGACCATCTTGTTCACTGAAAGAGGGATAGTGTGCTCGACCCCGAGGATCTGTCCATTGAGAGTGATGTTGGTAGTACACACACGAGCCACAGCACCGTAGGTACGCGGCATACCAGTCGATCCAGACATGCTCATTCAGGGGTTGAAAACACTAGCGCGAGTGGTCCCAGAGTTAAAACGCTTAGAGTGAAGGGTACCTGCAGAATTTGTTTTTCGCCCTTTAGCATGCCCAGAAATAATGACAGGAACTGTGATGTGCTCAGACTTGCATGCAGTGCAGGTGTCACCGCAAAGAATAGCAGTTATCGGAATGAACATACATGGGTGTCAGTGGCGAACAATGTTATGCATTAATGCTAACATCGCACTGTGAGATTTGTCAGATGAGGACCTTTTCACAGATTCAGACAGTGATGGGGAAATAATGGAGATAGCGATTCCCTGCGATATCATGATACAAACAAGACAGGTGCCAGTACATCTAATGGCAGTGGTGGGAGCACCCCCTTCTTTATTCAACGATGACATGCAGTTGGTACCACACGAACTGTGGACCACCGGCCCACACGATGTAGGGCTGCTGCATGAGGTGACACCAGTAAAAATAAAACTCAAACCAGGAGCACTGCTGCTCTGAGTAAAACAGTATCCCCTGTCACGAGAAGCAGAAGAAGGAATAAAAAACAATCTACGTACTGTTAGTGCAGGGAATAATAGTGCCCTCAAACTCACCATGTAATACTTGTATTTACCCCATCAAGAATGCAAGGGGCGGTCGATACAGCTCAGCATCTTGATTGACTTTATCTACCCGCCTTGACCTGCAACTGTCCTTGGCCCCTGGCCCTGCGATGCCCCCCCTCTTGCCATGATAGTGTCTTTGATGCTGCTATGTTATGCTTTGCCTTTCTCGCTTGTCGTATGCCGATGATTCATGTTTCTTGTTATGTTGTTAAGCTCTAAAACTCAATAAACAGAGTTATAAAAAAAAAGAATGCAAGGGGCGGGGCGTGGAGGATGATCCAGGACCTACGCCCCCTTATTGACATCATACAGAAGGAATTTCCATTAGTTCCCAATCCTGCATCAATTCTGTGTAGTATATCAAAAGATGCATCATGTTTCACAGTGGTGGACTTGAAGAACGCATTCTTCTCAGTGCCACTAGATCCAGAATCTCGATACTTGACAGCATTCACATTGGGAGGGAAGACATATGAGCATTGCAGACTACCCCAGGGATACCGTGAAAGCCCAAGCATATTCAACAGAATTTTACATGAAGATCTAGGCAATATTGTCACAGAGAGCACGACCATTCAATATGTGGATGATCTCCTGATCTGTGGAAAAAATGGAGATGAGTGCAGGAAGGATTCTATTACACTTTTGACATTGATGGCCCACAAAGGTTACAAAGTGGACAAGGCGAAGTTACAAAATAGTCAGAAGGAAGTATTGTATTTGGGACAACTGATATCAAAAGATGGTAAAAGAATCATACCAGACAGGGCAGCTGCAATTAAGGCAGTAAGTGAACCAAAAACAGTGAAAGAAATACAGAAATTCCTCTGCATGTGCAACTACTGCCGCGTCTGGATAGCAGAATATGCAGGGTACACAAGGCCATTACTGCAGGGACTCAAAGAAGCACAAAGAGAGAGCATAGAAAAACAATGGACAGTAGAAATGCACGAGGCATTCAGCACACTTAAAGAACTGATCTCAACGGCACCAGTATTCGCAAACCCAGATTACGAACACGAGTTCTACTTATTTTCACACTGCAATGGGACACTCATGACAGCAGTATTAACACAAAAAACATCTTTGGGGCACAATCCCCTGGCTTACTGTAGTGGCACACTAGATGCAGTGATGCAAGGACACTTCGCTTGCAAACAGTCTCTCGCAGCCGCAGCGTTCACCATCATAGAGAAGAGTGCAACAATTGTGATGGGGTGTTCTGTGACACTGTTTGTGGAAAATTCACTATTCGCAATATTAGAAAGATCAAAAAACACATTGACAACACAAAGAGCCACAGCCTATGTAATTATTCAATCCAGCGCTAACATACACATAGTGAGGTGTGAAACAGTCAACCCTGCAACATTCATCACAGAAGCATGCACAGTGGAAGATATGCAAACACATGACTGTGCTACATATAGAGGGGAGGATGGAGCCACACCCATAGTGAGTAAAAATGCCTTATCTGAAGGAGAAGTATATTTTATAAATGGGTCAGCATCAATCAATTCAGAAACAGGAGAAAAACATGTGGGGGTGGCTGTTGTGAGACTGGAGGAAGGTGAATATGAAGTACCCATCCAACAGAGGCTACCAGCCCATTACTCAGCATAAGCAGCAGAGTTAGTAGCACTCATTGAAGCATTACATGCAGCTAAGGGATGCACAGTAACAATCTATACTGACTCTGCATACATGACCACAACAGTACATGGGGGATTGGCTAGGTGGGGGGAGAAGAGGATTCCATAGAACAGACAGATCCCCAGTACAGCACGCTGAGCTACTAGAAGAGTTGATAGAAGCACTAAAAGAACCTACAGTTGTGGCCATAGTGAAATGTGAGGCCCATACAAACAACAATGACGTCATCTCATTAGGAAACACGCAAGCAGACGCTGCCGCGAAAGAAGCATCGTATTTAACAAAAGGAAAAACAGGCGAGTACCTAGTGCAGAAACATGTGGAAGAGGATCACCCTGATGGGTATAATTCAATGCCCATTTCCCAAATATTAGAGTTACAAGAAGGGGCGTCAGGTGAGGAAAAGGAGGTATGGGAAAAAAGAGGGTGCAGCCAGTCGTCTACTGACCTCCTTTGGTGCCAAAACAACATAGGTAAAGTAGTAATGCCCCACAAATTACTAGAAATAGCGTTCCACCAGCTTCACTTTCCAGCTCACAATGTCAAACAACACATTGCCGCAGAAATACAAGAACAGTGGTTTGTACCAGGGCTACAGGAACAAATATCAAAGATGGCCATGGAATGTACAAAATGTCAGATATATAATTCAGGAATGACACTAAGAACACTGCGAGGGACATTGCCCAAACCAACAGGCCCCTTCAGAGAGCTGCATATTGATTATGCCGACATGGGAGAATGATGCAATGGGTCAAGCTATATGATAGTGGTGGTTTGCCCCTTTTCTAGATGGGTGGTGGCAGGGCCGTGCGCCCACCCGGATGCGAAGTGCGCCGCAAAGTTCTTAGTACGGAAAGTGATTGCACACTGGGGGATTTGCGACATAATTCGCACGGACAACGGCACACATTTTGTTAACAATCTATTTAAAGAAGTAATAGCAATGTTGGGGATAACACATAAACTAAACACTATTTATCACCCGCAATCGATGGTGTGGTGGAGAAAATAAACGGCCTCCTGAAAGGGAGATTGTCAAAATTGTTTTTCACACTAAAGAAGAACTGGGTGTACTGTTTACCCCTGGCCTTGTTTGAACTGAGAAATCAACCCAGCATGTACTACCATTTGTCCCCGCATGTTATGCTCACCTGATATCCCCGGGGCGTCTGGAAGGCTCTGAGATCTGGAACCCTGAATGCCTAGTTGCCCAGTGCTGAATAATGAATCTTAGTTATTTATAGGGTGAGCTATCCGTCCTGCGTTTCTTGTGCAGGGGCGCTTGACGTTTGTTGGCAAACTGCCCGAGTTGCTTCACTGGTGAAGTACGCCTTCCTTGGGCCCAGGCCTGCTCCGACCCCGAATCTGCTGGTAGGCAGGTAGGTTTGTTAATTTTAAGTCTTTGTTCTGTTTATGGTGGGAATTCGTTAATGTCTTTATCTCCTTCTTTTTAGGTGCGAAGGTCTTGATGCTGGCGTGCCGGATGGAGAGGCATGTGTTCTAGGTAAGAGAAAGCGCGAAGTGCAGAGCCTTTATTGTCTTTTAAAGCTAACCTGTGTTTTCTTCTTCTTCTCCTCACAGGCCGCTGTGGTGTTGCGAGTGGATGAGAGCGCGATGAGAAACAGGCCCCCGGAATCCGTTAAGGTAAGTACAGCGCTGTGCGGTTGTTTAATATTGAAAGCGAACCTGAATATGTCTCTTGTCCTTTGCAGATGTTGCTGTGGTGCTCTGGATGGAAGTGTGGCGTAGCGCGGTGGAATTCAGGTAAGACTGATGGAATTCGATGTTTTGGAAGGGCATGTTCTAATATTGTTTTTCCCTTTCTCGTTATTGCAGGTCACAATTTTCGAACAGCAGCTGTGGTAGCGGTTCGCCGGAATTCCTTAAGCTAGTACTCACAGGTGAGTGATGTTTCTTCATCTCTCGGTTTCCACAGATTGCAGCCCAGTTGAGATGCTGAGTGCTGGATGGTGTTTTCTCAGGTAAAACAGAATAGTCTTGTTCTTGTTCTTGCAGGATTACAGGAAGATGCTGAAGACCAGGAGCTGGACACGGGGAGCGTCACGCTGCGGGTTGAAGAATAACTTGAAGCGTGTTCTGCAGTCAGGATGTGGTTTATATAGCCCAGGGAAAGTAGTTCCAGGCCTGCCACACCCAAAACACTAGACCGCATGGCTTGGTTCTTAGAACTAGACTGTGTGGGTGCTTCCATGTTGGATTTAAAGGTCCATGTACATAAATGGGACCTAGTTTGAACAGCCCTTCCTTCCTACATATGAGCCAGGACTAGCTCCAGGAGCCCTTTTGCAGTGGTTTTAAGGCCCTCAGGGTTCTGGTGAGAGCCTGATTGTGGCACAACTTGTGACCCCTCACAGTGGTCATGACACTGCATCAAATAGTGACAGGAAGACGCATGCATACTGCGCACTCCCCACTCCTCAGACACTCAGATTTGCACAAAAGTGCTACAGTATTAGGGGAGGAATTCAATGAATATCTGACTAAACTCACAAAAGCAGTGCGCATGATTGCCAGGCAGTTAGCACCCCATTCACACAAGAAGCAAAAAGTATGCAGTAACACCAGCGATAGACAGTCCAAAAGGCCAGCTAATGCCATGGGACATGGTGTACGTGAGGAGTTTCGTTCGTCAGTGGAACTACTGCCGTGAAGGTGAAGGGCCTGAGATATTGGATACATCTGACAGACGTACGAAAAGCATACGAAAGTGTAACACAGGAAACAGAAATGGGAATGAACGATGGAGAAACACAAACTTGATAGGGGAAAGGTGTAGTTGGAACGGTACACATGTGACAATCAGAGGGAAAGTTAAATGAATAAATATCCTGATGTACATAATAATGGTAATGAAATGAAGAGATGTTATTTCTTTTCTCTCTCTCTTTCCCTCATTCTCCTTCCCTCTCTCGATATAAATAAACATGCTAATAATAGAATAATTATAAATAGTGTTAAAGAAGAAAAAGAAACGTATAAAAATTAATGTTATGAGTTGCTTAATGCACTTTTAGGTCTCATTATGTAGGAGAAACCATGGCAACGAAAGGGGCCCCCGCTGTGAACAACGTTAGAATAGATAGAAATGTTGACTTGCATAAATACTCTTATGAGTGTGGCTTGTTTGTATGAGCTATAATATTTTTCTCAATGATGTTTGGACTAGTACTATCTTGGGCAATAGCATTTATATCTATTGATATAAATGAGGGGGGAGTGAATGGGACGAGCATAATAAAAACAAGGGGCCCACCTCATATGGGACGGCTTTAAACTTATATCGGGACATGGTACCCACCATGATGGCACACGGCACCCAAATGGTACAAACGATGAGCAGGTAGCTCCACGTTCTATTGCCCTGTACAATGCCTCTGAGTACAACATTTATGAACTGAACGATCCAAATCCCTCTGAGTTACCTTGGTTATATGATGACACCACCACTGTAACACCAACATTTGAAACTTCTGGAGGTTATGAATCCCCCACAAGTGTACAGGAAGAAAATGTGGAGACAGCCGAGAGGTTTACTGCCTTGTATAACTGTAACACTCACCTGGTATCCACGGGGACGTCACTCAGCCTTTTCTGACCTCTTATGACCTCAAACCCTTCCCTGGAGTCTACTCGACTGGAGACTGGGCCTGAAACACAGGATTAGTAGCGTTTAACTCCCTATTGTCTCTGTGTGCTTGAACCCCTTCTTCCCCAGGGTCCAACCCTTCCTTTTGATCCACAGCTCACCTTGTTTTTTTGGAAAGTGTGCTCTCCGTCCTGCTTTCAGCGCAGGGGTGCGTTGATTGATGCGGGCTTGTTACTGCCTGGTTACTTCACTGGCAAGAGTCCGACAGGTAAGTATAATGAGTCTTTTGACCAGTTCTCTAACTTCGTTCCTTTCCTTCCTTGGATGATGGCCGGCGTCCGGGGATGGCGACGTGCTGCTGAGATGAGTAGCGCTGAAGGTGAGTGAGAGCGCGATGTGCGAGTAAGCGCGGTATGCAGCGCTTCTAGATGTTTCCACACTAACCTGGAGTGTCTTTTCCCTCTTGCAGATGGATGAGAAGTTGCGGAGACAGAGTTCCCCCAGAGCGGCTGGGATTCAGGTAAGCGTTTGAAGCTCGTACAGTCTTTAAAAATAAGCAAAGATTTGCTGAATGCTTACTAATTCCTTTTTTCTGTTCTTTTCCCTTTTCCGATGGGAAGCGACATGCCTGGATGGGAATGACACCGCCGAAGATGCCCGCAGAACAGAAGAAGCAATGAATGATGGGCAGAAGCGCCGCATGGTAAGGCTGTTCCTAACGGTGTTCTTGTTCTTGCAGGAGCTGAGCGCAGAAGAAAGATGCAGGCCTACTGGAGACCGATCCGAACACAGTGAGTGTCACGCTGCAGGTGCAGAAAACACAAAGCATGTTCCCCAGCCTGGGCGTGGCTTAAATAGTCTCTGGGTATCCCAGGTGTCTCTGGGCTGAACCACACCCAAAAGACTAGGCTTCACATGCAGTTCTGGGAACCAAAATATGTGGGGGCATCCATCTTGTCCCCATCAAAGCACTACAAGTCCAATTCCCAATGTTATCCTATGGGAGTGAGTGAGTCTGGTGAGCGCCAAGTCTGATTCCAAGTGGGTCTTTGGAGGGATGGAGAGGCCCTTGAGGGCCATGTAGGTGATTGTGGCCTGGCTCCAGCCTGACATCTTAGAGGGCTGGGGACATGAGGGGCAAGAATCATGACAGCACTCCCCCACTAGCCCCCTCTCAAGGTGGCTCTTCTGTCTGGTCCTGGTTTGTTTGGATGGTTTTGATGAAATCGTCTAAGCAAGCAAGGTGCATGCATGTACTCACAAGGCTCCCATGTCCTGTCTTGTGGACCATACCCCTTCCAGTCTACCAAGTAGTATAATTTGGATCTGACGTACTTTGAATCCAGGATGTCCTTGACTTCGAATTCTGGCTCCCCGGCGACTACTACTGGCTGCGGTGGCGTTGCTACCCGGGTCCCAGGTTGAACAGGTTTAAGGAGAGACACGTGGAACACGGGATGAATCTGCATGTTTGACGGCAAAGCTAGTCTGACCGCCACAGGATTTATCATGGAGGTGACGGTGAATGGACCCAGGTATCTTGGACAGAAATTTCGGGTTCCTTTAATGGACACGTGTTTAGATGCCTGCCAGACTTTGTCTCCCACTTGGTAGTTGGGGGCCTTTGCTCGGTGTTGATCAGCAAACTTCTTTTGGCGATTCTTAGCTTGAAGTACGTGTTCAGCTGCCCTTTTAAAGGTTTGAGAAATGGTTGTGTGCAAGTTTTTGACTGCTGGAATTTCCAGGGTTGTAGGAACGTCCAACTCAGAAGTACGTGGGTGCCTGCCATACATGGTATAAAAGGGTGTCTGCCCAGTGCTGGTGTGTAGGGAATTATTATAAGCATATTCAGCTATCCATAAAAGGTCGAACCAGCTTCCTTCAGCTTGGTGTAACATGCAACGCAGATACTGCTCGAGCGTCTGATTTGTCCTCTCAGTTTGACCATCCGTTTGGGGATGTTGACTGGTGGATAGCCGGATGTTGATCTGGGCCATAGAGCAGCATTTTCTCCAGAAGTTAGATACAAATTGAGTACCTCGGTCTGAGACTAAAACTGAAGGAAACCCATGGAGCCGTACGATGCCTTCAAGAAATACCTTTGCCAGAGTGGAAGCATTTGGGAGCCCCTTAAGAGGAATGAAATGTGCCATTTTTCAAAATAGGTCCACGACCACAAGAATAGTGTTAAACACTTGACTGGGTGGTAAGTCAGTAATAAAATCGAGGGACAACGTGTGCCAGGGTGCTGGTGGGATTTCTAATGGTTGTAATAGCCCAGCTGGTTTCTGCTTGGATGACTTGTTTTGAGCACACATTCCACAAGATAGGATGAATTGGATAATGTCTTTATGCCACGTGGGCCACCAATAATTTCGTTTTACCATGGCTAGGGTTTTAGCGATTCCAGGGTGGCCCTCGATCAAGGAGTCATGATAACCGGACATGACTTGTTCTCGTAGTTCTTGGTTTGGTAAGAATAAACGATTCCTGAAGTAGGGCAACTTATCTTTTATCATGTAATGTTCTCCTTGTGCACTCCACGCTTGTAATTGCTCCAGACTCATCAGGTGTTGGATTTCTTCATGTAATTCTTTCTGAGTTATGGTTGCTGTGATTCCTAGGAGCTTGTCACTCGGGATGATTGCTATTGGGTCAGGGGTCTGATATCCTTGCTCTTCCACCCCCATACGGGAAAGGGCATCGGCCTTCCCGTTTTTCACCCCTGGTCGAAATGTAATCACGTAGTCATATTCAGCAAAAAAAAAGAGCCCAACGTAGTTGTCGTGAGGATTGGGCCTTTGCTGTTTTTAGGTACTGGAGGTTTCGGTGGTCAGTTATTACGGTGATTGTGTGTCTGGCGCCCAAGAGGTAGTGCCGCCATGCCTTAAAGGCTGACTTAATGGCCAGGAGTTCTTTGTCTGTGATAGCGTAATTGAGTTCAAGGGGTGTGAATTTACTCGACCAGAAGGCAACAGGGTGTAACTGGCCCATTTTGGGGTACTTTTGTGAGAGGACGGCTCCCATAGCCATGCTTTAGGTGTCAGTTTCCACCAGGTATAGGAGATCAGGGCGAAGGTGGCGTAAGATTGGGGCAGATGTGAATCTTGCTTTGAGTTCCTGGAAAGCTTCCTTGGCTTCTGTTGTCCACTGGAACTTATTGTTGCTTTTCCTTAGCATTGCCGTGATGGGATGCACGATTTGCGAAAATCCGGGGATGAACCGGCCGTAGAAGTTTGCAAAACCCAGCATACTTTGAACCCCCTTGAATTAATTTGGGGATGGCCAGTTCAGGATAGCATCTACCTTGTGTACATCCATTCGGATTCCATTCGGGCTGAGAATAAAGCCCAGAAATTCCAACTCGGAGATGTGGAATGAGCACTTTGAGCTTGGCGTAGAGCTGGTGTTGACGGAGTTTCTCCAATACGGATCAGACGTATTTAACGTGGTCCTGCTTTGATGCGAAATATACTAGAATATCGTCGATGTACACTAGAGCACAGACATCAATCAATTCCCGTAGGACATCGTTCATGAAGTATTGAAATGATGCAGGCGCGTTGCAAAGGCCAAAGGGCATTACTTGATATCCGTACAAGCCGTATTTGGTGCAAAAAGTGGTTTTCCATTCGTCCCCCTGTTTTACGCGAACAAGGTGATATGCCCCCCTCAGGTCTAGTTTTGTGTAGATTTGGGCATCTTTAACTTGATCAAGCAATTCAGGGATCAGTGGCAGGGGGTAGCGGTTTTTTACGGTAATCTGGTTCAGTGCACGATAGTCGATGCACGTTCTCAAGTCCCCCTCCTTTTTCGGTACGAAGAATAGAGGACTGGCTGCTGGAGACTTCGAGGGACGGATGAACCCGTTGGCCAGGTATTGGTCAAGATAGGCCTTCAGGTGCTGGTTTTCTGGTTCTGTGAGTGCGTAAATTCACCCACAAGGGATTTGTGCGCTGGGTATCAGGTCGATTTGGCAATTGTATGGTCTATGCGGTGGCAGGGTATTAACCTGTTCTTTCTGAAAGACATCTTGAAAGTCCTGGTATTCACTTTGTAGGGTGCTGATTGCCACAGTCGCAAGCGTGGAGGTTCTGGTGTCTATTGGTTGTTTCTCTTGGCGATAACATGTGTGGGCGCAAGTCTCAGGAAAGGCCAATTCTTTTGCTCACCAATCGATTCGAGGATTGTGAGCTAGCAACCATGGCATTCCCAAAATCAACCGGAACTGTGGTGCCTAAATGAGGTCAAAAACGATAGATTCTTGGTGTCCATCCTGGCACAGAAGGGTTAAAGCTGCAGTGCATTGGGATACTGGACCAGAAGCAGTTTCTGTGCCATCGACAGTCGTAACAGTGTCGGTGGTTGATTTAGGGCGTAACAGAAGCCCCTTCTTTGCCGCAAGATCCTGGTCGATGTAATTCCCAATGGCTCCACTGTCAATGTACGCTCTTACTGCGTGCATCCGAGATGGTTGTTGGCGACTGATCAAGACCACAGATGGGAGTTCTGTAGTTCACTTTCTTCGCTTTACAAGTGGACCCCTACACTTGCCGGGCTGGGGAGTTTTCCGATTCCTTGATGGTATCTTCCTTGTCCATGGCCCCTACCGTCCTCCTCAGTGGCTTCACAGGGCACTCTTTAAGGAAATGACCTGACCTTCCACAGTACAGACATAACTGCTGCTGTCTCCTTTTATCCCTTTCCGCTTTAGTCAAGGGGGATCTGACCCCCCCGATTTGCATTGGTTCTCCTGAACCTTCTGTTGTGCGGGCAATATTGTCCTTTGAACGCACATACATAGGGCGAGGGTCCGGTCTGGTTCGATCTGCTCTTCGGTCCTGTAACCTATGATCCAGTTGAACAACAAGGTCAATGAATTCTGAGCAGTCTGTCGGGGGGGTTCACTACTTGTGCGAGAACATCCTTGAGTTCTCCCCGCAAACCCGGATGAAATAACGTGGTTCTCTTCACCACTGGCCATTCTGCTTCAACTACGAGTCTATTGAACGTGGCTATGTATGTTAATAGGTCTTGATTCCCTTGGCATAGGGACAGAAGTTCGTTGTCTAATGCCTGCCCATGAGTACGACAGGCGAACAGCTTTTCCATCTCCTGCTGAAAGCCCCTCAAGTCATGCAGCAAAGGATCGTTTTGGGCCACAAAGGGTACAGACCAGTCCACGGCGCTACCACTCAGGTAGGATAGCACAAAAGTGACCCGTGATTGGTCATTCGGAAAGGCCCCTGGTCTACAAAGGAAGTGCAGGTGGCACTGGTTCATGAACGTTGCAAACCTCTTGGGATCCCCTGTAAATCGTTCGGGCGGGGCCAAGGGAACTGCCCCAGGAAGGGTTATCTGAATGAGATTGGCTGATGGTGCTGGCATCGAGGGCACGCTTCCTGGAAATGGTGTATGCCCTGCTTGTGACTGGAGAAGTTGCCGGCTTAAATCATCAGTGCGTTCTTTGGCTACTATCAGCTCTCCTCTGGGTGTTGGTCTCCTGCCTGGCTGCATGTACTTTGGAATGTAGCTGCCCCAACATGTGGGCTAACTGGTCGGTTTCTGATGTTTCCATGACGCACAGGTGGATTTTGATGTGAGGCTTTGTGTTCTGTAACGCTCACCTGGTATCCACGGGGACGCCACTCAGCCTGTTCTGACCTCTTACGACCTCGAACCCTTCCCTAGAGTCTACTCGACTGGAGACTGGGCCTGAAACACAGGATTGGTAGAGTTTAACTCCCTATTGTCTCTGTGTGCTTGAACCCCTTCTTCCCCGGGGTCCAACCCTTCCCTTTGATCCACAGCTCACTTTGTTTTCTTGGAAAGTGTGCTCTCCGTCCTGCTTTCAGGGCAGGGGCGCATTGATTGATGCGGGCTCGTTGCTGCCTAGTTACTTCACTGGCAAGAGTCCGACAGGTAAGTATAATGAGTCTTTGGAACAGTTCTCTAACTTCGTTCCTTTCCTTCCTTAGATGATTGCCGGCGTCCGGGGATGGCGACATGCTGCTGAGATGAGTAGTGCTGAAGGTGAGTGAGAGCGCGATGTGCGAGTAAGCGCGGTATGCAGCGCCTCTAGATGTTTCCACGCTAACCTGGAGTGTCTTTTCCTTCTTGCAGATGGATGAGAAGTTCCGAAGACAGAGTTTCCCTAGAGCGGCTGGGATTCAGGTAAGCGTTTGAAGCTCGTACAGTCTTTACAAATAAGCGAAGATTTGCTGAATGCTTACTAATGCCTTTTTTCTGTTCTTTTCCCTTTTCCTTAGGAAGCGGCGTGACAGGATGGGAATGACACCAACGAAGCGATGAATGATGGGCAGAAGCCCCGCAAGGTAAGGCTGTTTCTAATGGTGTTCTTGTTCTTGCAGAAGCTGAGCACAGAAGAAAGATGCAGGCCTACTGGAGACCGATCCGAACACGGTGCAGGTGCAGAAAACACAAAGCATGTTTCTCGGCCTGGGCGTGGCTTAAAT
The DNA here is from genome assembly GCF_040938575.1 of Ambystoma mexicanum. Lineage (NCBI taxonomy): Eukaryota > Metazoa > Chordata > Amphibia > Caudata > Ambystomatidae > Ambystoma > Ambystoma mexicanum. The sequence continues at coordinate 537,878,696 of NC_090924.1, read as the reverse complement.
AGTCTTTCGGTATCCCAGGTGTCTCTGGGCTGAACCACACCCAAAAGACTAGACTTCACATGCAGTTCTGGGAACCGAAATATGTGGGGGCATCCATCTTGTCCCCATCAAAGCACTACAAGTCCAATCCCCAATGATATCCTATTGGAGTGAGTGAGTCTGGTGCCACAAGTGCCAAGTCTGACTCCAAGTGGGTCTTTGGAGGGATGGAGAGGCCCTTGAGGGCCATGTCGGCGATTGTGGCCTGGCTCCAGCCTAACATCTTGGAGGGCTGGGGACATGAGGGGCGGGACTCATGATAGCAATGAATGGGAAAAGGGGGAAGCGTGGGGAATGCCTTTAACGCAGCATGATGTAGAAAAAGGGAAAGTGAACCCCAGCAGCAATAGGAGAAGAAGAAGACGGGAAGCTGGGAGGAAGAAGTATGATGAATACTCCGGACTAGGGTTAGACAAAGTAGAAGATCCCCGAAACCCGCACCAGTCCAACAAGTGGTATGCAGACATGAGTTCTACAGCCAAACAAATCATTAACGAGAGCCATTATGTGTGCTCTCCAATACCCCATACCTCAGGTACCCCCAAGGTGCTCCTGCCACAAGAATTATCTATTGCAGATGCCCAATGTCTCCTTCATCTCACCTTATGAAGAATAAAGAACCCCTTCCAGGCACACACAGTTTATTTTGAAATGCTGCAGAATGAAAAAAACGTGCTACTCGAGAACTAAAGGAGTGGTGTGCTTGAAGGAACCATTCCTAGTGATTAAAGGGACATTGTATTCGGACAACAAATGGCAAGAGGAACAAGTTACAAGCAAAGCAGAAGCGCTACGAGGGTTGGCCGCGGAAAAGTTGCAATGGGTTGAGAAAATGTGTGCTCCGGTATGGGCCCAACACATCACAAAGCTCACTTGGGTCAGAGCCCTGGAAAAGATCTTCAAACTTCAAAAATAAATTACCTACGAACTCTGCTTCCTCGGCGAAGGGAAAACTAACATGGGCATAAATAAGGACTGAAAAAAAACGCTCATCATCCCAGATATGAAGAAAGGGACAGCTTCCTTGATGGACACTTACTGGGTTTGCGGTAAACCGGCATACTTGCACCTCCCACAGTCATGCAGGGCACGTGTTCTCTGGCAACGCTGCACTCCGCTCTGATGGTGGTCCTGAAGAGTCATATCCAAGGGGGGAAGGGGCTGCAAGCCGTCCGGGAACCAGAGGACACACAACCACCGGATGACACGCCAGTTTATGCCCTATCCGTGGACAACATGCAAAGCCCAGTATCCAGAAAATGAAGGTGGTCCAATTACAGATCCAAGGCATCAACAGAACTTTTGGTGCAAATTTCAGACAGGTTCCAGCTGTTCAACTTTGCTGAAACATTTTTCGCCTCCCTTATCCCAAGTATCCAAGCACGAGCCAACGCAAAATGGCTGCAAATTACGCGGTGGGAGCTGATCTGATTGGACAATGACACAGAAAAAGGATTCAATGTGATCAAGGTGGCGCTAAGGGCCCTGCGGCTAATGACAATGCAGAACAGGTACGTCCTAGACTGGTTGACGGCCATGGATGGAGGCGTTTGCCGAAAAATTGGGAGCGCATGCTGCACTTTCGTAACTTCTGCAGACGTGGACAATGGAACACTGTCCCACGTTACCACCGCTGTGCACAACTTGGGCGAGCGGATGAAGAAAGAAGGAGGAGTGGAGCTGAGCTCACGGTTCGACAAAATGTTTTCATGAGTACCTTCCTGGCTCGGAATTACTGTTAAACTATTGGTACCCATCATCGTCTTTTTACTGCTGATTTGTTGTGTGCGCCAGTTGGGTCTTCGGGGATGCGCAAACGCAGTCCCAAATGGTGCAATGATGGTGGTGACAATGGGCAACACTAGAGGAGTGGCACAGATGACACAAGAAGCACAAGTACAAACAGGTGAGGACCCTGTGCCCAAATATAGAATGGTAGCATTATAATATGATGGGGACATAGTGGACAGATTATACCACACCGCGATAAAGGAGCCACATACACTGGAATGGTATGAGGAGGTATGGGTGGACTTGGAGGGAGATGGGATGTATATATATGTATGACCTGCACCCCTGATGAATATGCTAGAGCAGGATAGAGCCTCCGGGGAGTATGTAGGGCCTGGATGCCAATAAGGGAACACTGGCTTGGGATGAAGCGGTGGCTGATGAGAAGGAACGAAGGAGGTTGGGTGGGCCGCAATATTTGTTACTTAAGTAACGAAAGGGGGGAATGTATGGGAGGAAAGGTATCTAGGGCCCCCCCCCCTACATTTCCCACCTACGTGACGCCTATGACTCGCCAGCAGCCATCTATGCACCTGGGCCGGGATGCGAGATGGCTGCGGGTCGACGCATGGGGCTGCACGGCTCATCCTGCAGCATGGTACAAACTCCATTTTGAACATAATAATCTAGGCCTCAATGGCACAAGTGGCCTGCAGGGCCGCAGCTCTCCCCACCCGACCGTGCACAGTGAGCCAGCACTTCCCTCACGCCCCTCCCCTTGTCGACTCAGCTGAAGGCATGTTCTCACGGGAGACTAGGTGCGAACAAGCTACATTACAAACATTGTATCTTTTACCTTCCGCAGTACATCATTGACCTGACGATGACCGGGCCGAAGCTTGGATCTGAGAAAAGTAAAGCTGCCTCTATAAAACTTGTCCTGTCCTCTCGTAGACCCCCGAATCTATAATATATGTTGTGAATAAACCCCAATCTTGTTCCCCGTTTGAAGTGACAGACATGTATGCTAAGCTCGTGTGCCACCCAGTTTCACCCAAGCTGCTAAACCATCTGTAAGGACGATAAATTTGCCTCAGGTCCATGAGATCGATTGTTCATATTGAAATAAGACGGCCCTCTCCCATCCCAGATCACCCACACGTGAAGTTATTATATATATATATATTCGAACCTGCCACTGCTAATCAAGGATTAATGATGCTGCACAATATTTAAAAGCAATGTGTGATATCCCTATGTAGTCTATTATTTCCTAAAAATATATAAGTTTATAGGTAGACAATTAAGTGTTGCAATGTGTGCAGGTTTTTAGGGTAATGAGTGCCGACCATATTGATAGAGTGTCTTTTGAAGTATTTGGTTATTCTTGAGCATTATGTTACACAAATAAGATTATAAGCAGAATGTTGCAGACTCTTTCCTCCTATGCTAGTACATATGCCAACCTGGGTCTACCTCATTTTTTAATGCCAGCTTTTCTTGTGTGTCTTGCATCCAGTTGTAAAATCTTAGCCCTGTGAATGATGTGATGTTAACAAAACCTTCGTGATAGAAGTTATTTTGCAAACATGGTACTCATGATACACAAAAACGTGTAATACATAGAATGTTCATAAGCTTGCATGACCTTCAATATATATGTAATTGTACTGGCATAATCCCATCTCTCATTTATAATAATGTGCATGCAATCCTATAACAGATGCGCGAGAAGCCACATGGCCATCTCTCCGTTCCCCTGCAGAGCCGCGTACTCAGCCCCCGCCCTCCTCTCCCCCCAGGCTGGGCTAGAAATTGAAGGCCCCTTGTTTTACTGATGTGGAGTAATACCGCTATACCTCCTCGCCTTCCTGCTGAACCCGCACAAGGTATTTGCCTTCACCCATGCCCCCTGACACACAATGCCACCATAAACCCACTTTCAACTTGAAGAACCAAAATGGAAAGAATGGAAAAATGGAAAACACATTAAAAACATTCGATGAAACAGGATTTTTCTCTATGTAAAAACTGTTAATTCAGTTAACACAATAAAAAGAAAAAAATAATTAAAAAAAAATAAACCTACTTTGTACCTCCATGCTTCAGTTGAAAGAATTATGGGCAGCAAGCCCCCACGCCCCACTGTCTTTTGATGTACCAGCTATGTGCCCCCGGACCCAATAGTATTCTAGTTAACCCCAACCTCGACTGACCGTGGTGGCAGTTTATTCACTCTTGTACTAACATACTATAAAGATGTCTACTATTAAATCTAACAAAGCAGAATGATAAAGGTATCCCGACACATGCCCCTAATAAGGCACCCGGACTCATGAAGCTGCCCCTTTTTGAATAATGTTGTTTATGATGATGAAGTAAGAGCACCTAGAGTTATGTGCTATTTCTCTTGTGATGTTAGATTAACAACTTGTAGGATTTATAAGACAATTTGAAGCAGAAGATTAACAATGAATGTGTATGTGTGGCCACAAGGGCAAAATGTTAGTGCAGCCAAGACTTATCAACTCGAACAGCTCCTGACCTGGTGCTCCACCCCGAAGAGCCCAGCTGACCCGTGCACCCTGCACTGGCACCACGTGGAACTCCACCAATCCCAGAGCACCGGACCTACATATTAAATAGTATCTGGTCTTCACCACCCAATCCCCAACATTTATGTGCCCCCTATAGCTTACATCATCGATGATGCGATTTTTTAAATAAATGTGAATGTTTTACTGATGTTTGGCAGAGCGCTCTCGGAGTTTGCAGAGTTCTCTGCTTGCCCTATATTGGTTTGGATACAACTTTTTAACTTCACCCGCACTTGGTCTTGGTCTTATTCCCTTCTGGGGTGTACCATTATTGACTCTCAATGGGGAGTATTAATGCCTTTTTGGGGGACGCTCACTCTAGTAATAACAGCAAAGAGGGAATACTGGTAAGAAAAATAGCATCACAGACAACCTTGACTGGGATAAAACACGAGCAATCAGCCCCCAGTCCTTCTTTAAGTGCCCTGGGCTTTCACTCTGGCTCTTAACTCTGAAGAGGACCAACACCATGTATTCCAAGGTGGATTGGAATGACTCTGCAATATTGGTTCCGTATCTTGCTGTTGGTTCAAAATGTGCATAATATGGCTTTAAAATTCAAATTTTAATATGAAGGGGTTTACATGTTTGTCACTATATTGAGATAGTGTGTGGCACTTACATGGCTTCATAGTTGTAAATGTCTGGTAAGGCTTATGTAGTTTAGGCAAGAAATATATGGCAGGTATGCATGAACTTTTTACTTAAAAAAAAAGAATAACTTCCATCTTCTATTAATAATTCTTCACTCACTCATCAATTTGTACTAAGACAGCAGTTTGAGCTGTATTGGTGGGGTTTTTGCTAAGTTCAATATAACAATTGGGAGTATTAATGTTGTAAATTCCTATATATAGTCACCTCTATTTAGGATGACTAATAAATCCGCTATTAAAGCTGGAAATAAAGATCTTACTCAGCCCCACAGATAAGCCACAAACTAGCCCCTTTTATTTTCTAAAAGCAGGCAAATACCTCCAACAAAAAAATAGGGAGTTAAAATAGTCCTAATGCACATATTGGAGTAGTACCTGTGCGTCCACCCATACAACCTCACGCATACGTTCGGAAGGAGCGCTCCTGTTATTGCTCGTCATCGATGGTCTCAACAACCCAAGACAATGGGAGCAGATTGATGATTGAATCTAACGGGGTCCCAACCACTCGCGCTCAAGCACCACATGGGCTCCCTCCACCCTATCCCAGGCACCTCTAGGATGTCCCCAACAAATTCTAAGGCACAGTAACCCCTACTATCTAGATTGTAACTAATCTTGATTGGGGGAAACTAAAGGCTATGGCCTTTTCCATCTATCTCCCTCTGGATAGTGCCAAGGGATACTTTGGTCTGTTTTGACTGCCCGATGTCACCAGGGTTTCTCTGCAGCCTCCCCTTGTCTCACTTCTCTCTCACTCCCTATCTCCATCTCTCCTATCTGTCTTTTTTCTTCCCTCCATGATCTTCCTCTCCCTACCTGTACTTCTTTCCTTCTCGCATTTATCCTTGGTCCCCTTCTCCTATCAATCTCTTCTGCAACCCTCGCATTGCCTGTGCCCCTCCTCCTCCTCACCTCCCTCCCATCTCTCCACCTCTAACTACCTGAACCTCTCGCCTCTCAGGTCTCTCCCTCAATAAGCCATCTATTACCCCTCACTTGGTTTTACACACTATCTCCACCTGTCTCTCCCTACTACTTTCCTCCTTCTCTCCGCCCTCCACTATTACTCCGAGTACCACCTTTCACTCTCTTCATCCCACTCTTGTCATACACTCTATGCCACTCCCTCACCCCTTCTTACTTACTCTACACTTGTCCACCATCTCACTTTCACCCTCTAAACCACCTTTCATACACACCCTCTCACTAAACTACATACAACTTGTATCGCTCTCTTACAGACAATACCTTTGCACTCTCTCAGAACACTGCCACAGTCTCCTCAGCACTCCACCCAAACACCTTTCTATCCCTTCTGTGATGGCTGGGCGTTTATAGCCCATCCTTCCCTCTCCCAACACCTCTGCCGGTTCCCATGGTTTCCCCAGATCACATACATGCTCCCCAGGGCATATCTCTGGTAATGTATTTCATCTGCGATGGGATTCAATTAGGTTTATTGCATGTGCGTTATAAATTCCTCACTTAAGCTATCCCTTTGGAGGTTGGGATTTCCCCTGGAAGGTTTCAAGAGGGTTTTAGACACAGCCCTTTTCCATTGTTCACTTGGGGTGTGCCAGCCATGTGCTGGGGCTGCTGGTTTTCCTGGTGGCTTTCTTCCTGTGCTGGTGAATTGGGCTTCCCACTGGGTTTTGGGACGACTTCTGTGTCTCCCCTCCCCCCTGCAGTTCCTCCTCCCTTGCAGTCCCCTCTCCTGCTCAGGTTTTTTCTGTTGCTCCACCCTTCTCCTGGTGTTTTGGTCAGGTTGGTGGGTCAGGGTTGGGTGTCTCATCTCTGTCTCATCTCATCTCTGTCGGGCAGAAAAACTCTCAGTCCATTCCATGTCTGCTCTCAATTCTATTCCTCTGGTTCCGGCCCTGGTTTTCTTGGTGGCGTCAAAGTGCATTCTGGGAATTGCAGTTCTGAAAAAGAGAACTCTTGCCAGAAGAGAAAGTGGTACCAGGAGTCATATAAACTACACAGGGGGAGGGGGCAGGGAGCATGCCCACCCCTCTCTCTTACTCTGTCTCAGGTGAAGAGGGGTCCCTGTCACCCCTGCCCCCACAGGGTCATGGCCTCGGGGCTGAAGCCCCAAAAGTGGGGGTACTCTGGCGAGCATTGGGAAGAGACATCACATGACGTCAATGTGAAATAGGCCCATTTCATTCAGGCTGGTCTTTCACGATGGAAAAAACCATACGACAAGGGAACATTTTTGATTACCGTGTTTCTTAAGTATAAAATGCATGCACCTTTTAAATCTGAGAACCAGTACCCAAACATGTCTGTAAAGGAACATGCTAGTATGAGGAATTTTGGAGAGCTATAACCAATGATTGCCGTGGTTTTATGGTTAAGTGTCCCATTTCAAAGAAGTGAGGGCTCAATTCCCATCTAGGGTTTGAAACCAGGCCGCATCCTGTTATTTTTTATTTCCTTTTTAAAATTTCTTGAACACACACAGGGAGGAGAGGACGGCATATGCCCTCTCAAAAAAAGTGGGCAGATGCTGTCCACCCGCATGGTCCCTCGACTTGAGCCCTGCATGGCCTTGACCCGGTCACACACACTGCCTGATCTGGATCGAAACGTTCAGGTAAAAATGCATCTTTTATCTATTCAGAAATAGTATGTGCAAAAGGGGTTACAAAAAGATGTCTGTTTTAGAGTTCAATAATATTTTTAACCAACCAAAACAATACCCCCACTTGTAATGGAAATTACTTTTTTACTCCCTAAAAAATCCTTTTCAGCATAAATTGTTAGTCAGAAAAGGGACGCCGACAGGTAATACTATCCCTAGTGTGATGTCCACTGTACCCATGGTCCTTCACACGTCGAGGTCCCTCAGATTGATTTGTTCTGACATGAGGTCGCATGAAGTGTACATTTTTTTTTTTTTTTTTTTTGCTTTTGTTTTATTGGTTAATCTCAGTTAAACCTTAAACATGACTTCCTTAATCCGACTGTGTGCTTAAAGAAGGTTACAATTGGGGTTAAGGAGTACTTCCCATATTTACGGTGTATACAAATCCCTTGATTTGTCAGAGCAACACATTTTTCCCGAATTAGGGTATACTGTGCCTGTTCATTGCTGTTTTTATTGATCATTATCCCCAAGTATAGTGTCGATTCTACTTCTTCCAGTTTTTCATTTTCTAATGACCATGTCGCAGTTTTTCCAGCCAATTTTCTTCCCTTACTTGATTTCATGGTTAAGATCATAGATTTCTTCACGTTCATCTTCATGCTATTTTCTTTTAGATATTTATTGAAGGCCGCTATTCGTCTTTGTAGGCCTATTGGTGTTTGATCTAGAAATACCGCGTCATCTGCATAGAGCATCCACTGTATCTCTTTCCCATTTATCCTCGGCGGTAACGCTTTTCTTTTCTTGGGCTGTCTTCATATCAGCTATGCATAGCTCAAAAAGGAAGGGAGCTACCGCACAGCCCTGTTTGATTCCTCTGCTGGTATTGACCCTCCTAGAAAGTCCCCCATTCTTTGTAATTTGGACTTTGATTGAAGTGCCAGTATATAGTGTTCTAACGGCTTCCAACAGGTCTTTTGGACATCCCCAGTTCCTCATTTTTGACCACAGATGTTCGATGTCAATAAAAGCTAGGTAAAGTTTTTTTTTCCCAGCCAACGTATTGGCCTTCAGCAGATTGATCAAAAATAAATTCAGGGCTGTGCCAACTCCACTCACAAAGGCTGTCTGTCTTTCATCCAAGATTTCCGCCTCGGACGCCCATTTTTTTAGGTCTCTTAATAAGAGGGATGCAAATAACTTGCCAATCGAATCTAGAAGCGCTATTGGCCTGTAGTTCCTCGGGTTTCCCCGGTCCCCCTTTTTATATACTGGCACAATATAAGCCTCCGTCCAAGTGGCTGGAATTTGTTTTGTTTTCATGATTTGTTGGAATAGGGCGTATATTAGCTCAGTCCAGTTCTCACAATTTTCTTTCAATAGTTTATTTGAGATTCCATCTGGACCTGCCGCTCTGGAAGTACTGAGTTTGTTTATCAGCATTCGAATATCATCTTTATCGAATTCCAGAGCCCAAGGTGTAGAATCAGGACTATCTTCTATAGTATTTCCGTGGGTTTCGCCTTCATATAAAGCAGTATAGTGCTGAAACCATTTTTCTTCTGAGACTTGATTCACATCTATGGCCGATAAATTAGGATCCCTGGCATTTATTAAGTCCCACGTACTTCTAGCATTGTTAGTTATTGCAGCTAACATTTTTTCAGCATCCCTTTGCGTTCTTAAGTTTGTATCAACCAGTTTTTATAGGTTAACTTTTCTTCAAAAGATCTTCTCTCTGTGTGCTGGTGTTCTTTTTTAAGAGTCTCTGTTCTGATCTATATTGTTTCCTCCTTGCCACTAGTTGTTCATCATTAGCATATTTTTTCTTAGTATGGATGCTTTGGGGACCCTTGTACTTGCTCTCGTAAACTTCCAAGAGCCATTTATATTCCACCAGATGTTCATTTTCGGTTGTGGCATCTTTATATCTTTGCACCAGTTTTGGTGTAGCCTGTGTTTTTTATACACAAACGATTTCTTCCCCATGAGACCTCAGTTTCCATTGTTCTTTTAGTCTCTCTGTTAGTTCGTATTTTCCACGCGAGTTCTATCGTTAGCAAACAATGATCGCTGTTAGTTTGTTTTGCCATTGTAAATGACTTTATTCTCTCCAGCGTATTCCCTCCAACAAAGCAGTAATCGAGACAGGCTCCAGCTTTCCCACTGTGCTAGGTATTGGCCCCCTGCAGATTTCCCTTTGCCTGGCCATTTAGCATCTTCATCTCACGGATTCTCATTTCCTTCATCCATGTTTTTTCTTTTCCTAATAGATGTTCCATAGCTTTGATTTTTCCATTTTTATCGAGCAGTTTGATGTTTAAATCGTCATTTAGTAAAATCAATTGGTCATTTTCTTCCGTCATGGATTTATCAATTAGATCCATGATAGATTTCAGAAAGAGCGCCTGTTCCGACATGTTCTCACTCCAGTAGATGTTAATCAAAATCATTTGTTTTGGTCCTTTCAAGTCATCCGCTTCAGATCTTACTTTCAGAATTTGCACATATGGATTTGGTGTCAGATGTTCTACTACTTTTAGTGGGCATTCCAATTTCTTTAGTATCATGAGCCTTCCCATGGGCCCCTTTCTAGCCGGATTGATGTAGATTTCATAGCCCTTGCATACTGGTGGTTCACGTAACCATATCTCCTGTATTGAGATAAGATCATATTTTGCCAAGAAGCAGCTATCCTTGGAGAGCAAATGTTTAGAACCTCTTGTGTTCCATGAGGCACAGAGGATCAAATGTTGCTCATTCTCCTTACTCTATTGCTTTTTCTTTGAGTCTAGGGCTTTTGCCATCCATGACCAATCCCCTGCCTGGTTGTCTGCTTTAATTGGGTTGTTCTTTGTCATTCTTGGATTTTCCGAATTATCCACCGTGAACCTCAGGGCTTTCAGCGTGTCTTTTCTTTTTTTGATTGGTACAGGGCTTTCTTTTTGTTTTTCTTCCTCTTTTTCTTACTTTTTTCATTCTTTTTCTTCCATATTGCAGCGTCTGGTTTATTTTTTTCATACCTTTTCCCAGCATCTGTATCTCTCGTTCTTTCTGAAGGCTCATCTTTTGTTTCCTTTCTTTCCTCCATTGGAGCTTTTTGTTTTTTTTGCCTGGTATCATCATCCAGGTCCACCAGCAGGAAACCCCTTTTTTTTTTAGAGTGTCAGTCACCTCCAAGAGTTTCGCTTTATCTTCTTTGACGTCAGATGTAAAATAACTTGGTCCATCCTCTATTCCTTTGGGAATTCAACTATTTTTATATCCTCCGTTGATATCATCCTTGGTGGTAGGACTTGGTTGCAGAGCTCCATAATATAACTCCTGTTTAATATCACCCTTCTTGGGCCATTTAATGCTGTTTCTAGTTTTAAATAGCAACCTTTAAATAGAATGGATTTCTTTGGGGGTGGTGGTGACAGTGACAATTCCCTTTTTCTTTCCTTCTTTGGGGATGATGGCGCCAATTTCGGTTCCTTTTTCTTAACTCTGTTCTGATCTTTCTTTCCTCTTTCGTTTAATTCTGTCGCTCGGGAGCTATCCTGCGTTTTTCGATCCTTAAACCCTTTGATCTCCAGTTCTTTTCTTCTTTGTTCCAGCGTTTTAAATTTAATGTGCTCAAGATTTGAATTCCATTTAGTTTCCGAGGGTTCCGTTCGCCTTCCAGTCTCAACGCTCTTTTCTTGATTGATTTTACTATCAGGCTTTAAATTCTTGTCTTCCTTAGAGTTTTCATTTGGGTCAATTGTTTCCCAGTTATCTATAGTTTTCCATTCTGATACGCTGATACTATCCCAATCTTCATCCTTACTGTCGTTTTCTACCAGCTCAATCAGATCACTGAGATCACCATTTTGATCCTGATCATCCCAGATTTCCTCTGTTGCTGCATTTTCTGAATCTTTTCTCCCCCTGGTCTCTATACAATCTAGATCATTCATATTCAATTCTCTTCTCGATTTCTTAGCACACTGAGGATTTTCTCTTCTGGGAGGCGTTCTTAAATTTCTCAGAAATGCTCTTGAGCCATTTACTTTACGTTTAAGGGGTTCATTCTTGTTTTTTTCCCCTTATCATTCGTCATTTTTGTGCCCTCCTTTCCCTTTTGCTGTATCAAATCTTTTGATGTAATCCCTGAAAAGTTTGCAAAGGGGGATGGTTCTGATTGAGCTGATGTCAATTGATTAGGTGGATTACCTTTATCCTTTCCCTTCCTTCCCGATGGGATCAGAATCACATCGTCCAGTTGTTGTTCCTTTTATTTAGAGGGGGCAGTTATACCCTGTTTTAGTTTCATAGGGCCATTTCCTTCTTTGGGCTTAGTAGCGTTATCGATACTCTCTTTCCTTTGGCTCTTTTCTTTGTGGAAGCTTCTCATCCATTTACAATCCTCTAGGACAGCTTCCATCAACAATGATTTATCAGTCGCATCTCGCCTAGCTAAATCACTCAATCGAGTTTGCCAAATTTGGGTTAGTTCTGCTTCCTTATTTGTCCGTTGCGTTAGGCTCTGCAAAGATGAAGACATTTCAGCATGTGACTCTTATTTGTACGTTACTAAAGCTCACCTCTTGGACAGAGTCTTTAATTGCCTCAGAGTTTTAAGAAGGGGGCCATTGTAATGGAAAGCGAGGCCATGATCACTTTTTCAATGTGCTCCATGTCTTTTTCTCTTTCTAACTTACAGGCCTCGGTTATTACCCCTGACATTTGTTTTAACCATCCCACTCTTGGGAGTTAATTTGCTTCTTTCAAAATTAGATCTATTTGTTCCTTTCTTACTGGTGCTTTTGTCGATGGATCTTCCGATACAGCACCTGATAGAATTAGGTTTTCTTTCACTGAGGCTGGCATTAGGCTCTCCTTCCTTAATGCCTTGGGTCCCCCATATTTAAATGGCGATTCAAACGGGTCATCGACTATGAAAGAAGAGCTTTCTTTCACTCGATCTTTATCCAGAGCGGCCATTTTCTCATTTATCAAACAGAAGCTCGTTCTTTTTTCTCTTTCGATTTTATCAGTCAATATGGAGATGTCATGCATGATTTTGTTTGCAAGACATAAGTTACTCAAACTTGGTGATGCAATATCTGAAGTTCCATTGGTATTTATTTTCCCTAAGGGACTGGCCTGCTCCCTGTGCAGTCGAGTATGCTCAACTTCATACTTATTATTTACTTCGATGAGGCAGTTTTCTGATTGACTTCCTTTTTCCTTTATGGCGTTTCCAGCCAGTGGACTTCTCTTCTTTAGGGGACTGTTCTTTTCTTCCCGATAGAGTTGGAAAATATCTGTATTATCTTGGATTAGCTTTGATGGTACCTCATTCTCTAGTAAGCTTTGCTTTTTTCGGGGGTTTGTCTCATCTTCACGATATGGTAGAAAAATATCTATATTATCTTGGACTATCTTTGTTGGTATTTCATCCTCGAGTCTCTCTTTCAGGCCATGGGACCCCATTAGGTCTCCATTTGTCCCAATTCAATTACGTCCCATTGGTCTCCTTGTTCACATGATACTTCCGTTGATTGATGTTCCTTTGTAGTGCTGTCCATAGCATAGCTGGATTCTCTTATCGATGACTTTAATGTTTCGTTTAGGCTCATAGATGTTCTTTCCTCTGATATCAGTTGGCTAGGGTCATTCCCCCCCCCCTCATAGGGTGGTGAAGTCAATTGTGGAATTTCCACTTTTTCCCTTTCATTCTTATTTGGTGAATGCTGTTCGTCTCTAGGGATATCTATAGAAAAGTCTGGTCTATGCAATTCATTTATGCCATTACAGGGCATAAAGAAATGCCCTTATTCTCAGATTGCAGATTCCTTCGGGTATTATAAGGCTCATCAAGTGTGTTTCCCGACACTAGGCTGGGCATCTTCAAACGTACACCTGTTGTCAGCACTAGGGTAGGATCCTCCCTTGGGGGTATTTCATTAGGATCAGTAATGGATTGTTCTAATACTTTTTCCTTGCATCCATCCTCTAGCGCCATGTTAGCTAATACAGTTGCTACAGGAGCTGTGGATAATTTTAAACTTTCTCTTGCAGTCGGTATAGTACAAGTCATTGGTAGCTCAGGAGAATTTGGCGCCAACCATAAGTTATCCACTTCTTCTGCTAACTGTGGTTAATTAGTTGTTTCCAACTCCAGCTGACTAGCTCCCATTGATAAGCTTTTTCATTTTTTTCATACAAAATGGGAGGCGACTTTGTTTTAAGGTAGTAGTTCTCAAGGTTTGCTCCGGACTCCCATTCAACTCTGGGAGTGAAGCAAATCTTTGCCTAACCTGCAGGCGTGTGTTCTTAATCCGGTCCCTTGTGGATCTCTTGATGTTGGGGTTGACTTCATGGTATCCGGGATCTCTCCGTTGTACTCCGTCACCGTGGCTTCCTGGACTTTCGCCCAGACTATTTAGTAATCCCGGCAGAGCATGCAGCCAAACAGCTCAACAGCTGTCGTAATCCTCCGTATCGATGCCCTTTGCACGCCGGGTTTAGCGCTGCAAGGGTGTCTGGGAAGTGAAGTTATAGTACTTCATGTGGGCGTGGTGAGAGGCGGGCAGGGGCGGGGCCAAACAGCACAACGGCGCATGCTCCTGGACAGCTTCCTTCTCCTTCTCTACTGCAGGCAGGTAACAGGCAGCAGACCGAGTACCCCTCAGCACCTCAAATCCTCCTGGGACCAACAGTTTGACAGAGGGCAGGTGAGGGGGGGCGCAGCCACAGCTCAACAGCTGTCATAATCCTCCGTATCGATGCCCTTTGCGCGCCAGGCTTAGCGAAGTGTAATATGAGTACGGTTGTATCCAAGCAGATAAAGACAGAAAGCTCATATAACATCTATGCACCTTCTCCCAGGGGAGGAAGGGTGGGCGCGTTTGAATCTAAGCAGATACAAGCACCAGAAATACGATTACGGTGAGTAATGTATCCCTTCTGAGGCTTGTGGAATCTGCTTAGATCACATGCTATGCCTAGATTAGCGAGCAGTGTTATGAGAAGGTGGTGGGTCGTGAGAAGGAGCAGCAGCAAATAGATGTTTTAGAACCGCTTGTCCCACCTGTGTATCTGCTTTGGAATGTGTCAATGCAGTAATGCTGAGTGAAAGTATGTATGTATGCTTTGCAAATGTTGTCTAAGTGGACATTTGCGATAAAAGCCACAGTGGCTCCTGTGCTCCGTGTGGAGTGGGCTCTTCGTGTGAAAGGCAGTGTCTTGTTTGATCATGAATAGCATAATTGTATACATCGGACTATCCATCTGGAGATAGCATTATTGGAAATGCGTTCTCCTTCCCTGCCTGTTGCTATGGAGACAAACAGTTGATCTGTTTATTTAAGCGGCCTGGTCTTGTCTACGTAGTAGAAAACCACTCTCCGCACATCTAGTGTGTGGAGTTTGACCTCAGCTGAGCTAGTTGGCTTCTGAAAGAAGTCCGGGAGCTCAATGGATTGGTTCACGTGGAATTTAGAAATGAGTTTAAGTGAGAACCTAGGATGAGTACACAAAATCAATTTATCTTTATGGATAATAAAGAAAGGGTCCTGCACTGACAATGCTTGTAATTCACTGACTCTTCTTATGGAAGTAATAGCCACCAAGAAGGCAGTCTTGTAGGTAAGGTGTTTAAGATTTGCTTGGTGCATAGGCTCGAAAGGGGGTCCCATGAGCTTCGCTAATCATACATTGAGATCCCATCCTGGCGGGGGATTAGAAATCGGAGGGTGAAGCCTCTTTACTCCCTCCATGAATGCTTTAATGACTGGTACTTTCCACCACAAAACTTTACTTTGAGAGTTGGTATAGGCTGATAAAGCTGCCATGTGGACTTTTATAGAGTTGAAGACTAACCCTGAGTCAAGCAAGTGGAGCATATAACTTAGAATGTGTGAAGGAGTACATTCTATGGGATTTATTTGTTTTGACTGGCACCAAATGACAAATCATTTCCACTTGTCGAAATAACAGTGCCTAGTGTTTGGTTTTCGTGCCTTACACCTTTGTGGAAGATTAAGGTGTCCAAACTCTATGACTTCAGGAGCCATGCTGCCAAGTTCACTGAGTGTGGTTGTGGGTGCACAGTTGTCCCCCCGTGTTAGGTTAACAGGTTGGTTGGGTACGGGAGCTTGATGGGATCACACATTGCCAGCTTGCGCAGATGTGGATACCACGGTTGTCTCGCCCACATTGGAGCAACTAGGATGGGCGTCATCTGTTCTCTGTGCATCTTGTTCACTATCCTGCTCATTAATGGTGTCTGGGGAAAAGCGTAAGCACATTTCCCTGACCAGCTCATCCATAGTGCATTCCCCTTGGAGTCTGGTTGGGGGAACCTGGGCGCGAAGGCTGGGCATGGTTGGTTTTCTCTTGTAGCGAACAAGTCTAGTGTAGGGTAACCCCACTGAGAGAAGATGTGGTCTAAAACGTTTGAGTCTAGTTGCCACTCGTGTTCTTCTGGTAGTGGATTTCCATTCAGAGTCCTGGAACGTGTTGGGAGGATAGGGACATCCCTCATCTGAGTGCCCACTTCCATATTTTCTGAGGGAGAGAGAGAGACTGCTTGTTGATATAAAACATGGCAGTTGTTCTGTCTGTTTATAATCTGAACTGACTGATTTGTCAGTTGCAACTCGAATGCCTGCAGTGCTGTGAAGACTGCTAGTAGTTCCAGTAGGTTGATATGGTTCTGTGCTGTGACTTGTGTCGACAGACCGTGTGCTGTGTGGTGAAGGTAATGAGCCCCCAACCCGGAAAGTGACGCGTCAGTTGTGACAATCCCTTGCACTTCCAGATCGTGCAGGGGTTTTGCCTTTAACAGATTTTCTCTTGACCACCAGTGTAGGTTTTGAACCAGTGATGGCGAAACAACCACTAGATCGTCCCACTGACCACTTGCCTGAGACCACTGTTTCGCCAACCATTCCTGCATTGATCGCATGCGCAGATGTGCGTGTGGGACCAGATAAATGCACTATGCCATCATGCCTAGTAACCGCATTGCTTTGCGTACGCTTATCTGGAGACCGGCTTGGTGCAGGGGTATTTGCCGAAGCGTGTTTTGTACTCTTTCCATGGATGGAAAGGCTAAGCTTGTTTTTGTGTCTAATATAGCTCCTAGGAACTGTTTTGGTGTGTTTGGTACAAGACTTGACTTTTTTTTCGTTTATGCTTGTTTTTGTGTCTAATATAGCTCCTAGGAACTGTTTTGATGTGTTTGGTACAAGACTTGACTTTTTTTCGTTTATTGTTCATTGAGAAGCCCAATTGGAAAAGGAGATTTATGGTTCTTTGCGTGTTTTGTTTCCAAAGATGGGGAGCCTCTCCTGTGATCAGCCAGTCGTCCAGGTAGGGGTACACTGTGATTGTCCACTTGCACTGGTTGTTAGTCCATGAAATATTTTGTTTTTGCCCATATCCGGAGCCTCTTTGTGAATTCTGGCCGTGAAAATGGCAAAAATTGTTTACACCTCTTTGTCCAGTCTGCTTGTTGGTAAGTTGGCTAAGGGACTTGAGTGTGTCATACTCCTCCTTGGCTGACTTCAGAGCTTCCTCCACTGATTTGCTAAATAAAACATTAGGTTCTATTGGCATATTGAGCAAAGTTGCTTGTGTTTCCAGTTTGTACCCGGACTGTCGAAGCCAGGCATGGCGTTTGAGAATAGTGCCCTCTGGTGGTGGCTCTGCCTTTGGCTGCTACAAGGGCAAATATTGATTTAAAAGGTCCTGGAGCAGAGTCAACCAGGGCCGTAACCTCGTCCCATTATTTCAGTCGTAGCTCGCCAATGGTGTGGAATTGTTGGCGATTCTAGCTTGGTAGGCTGCGGAAATCGCTACCTTCCTCCCCATGGTGTAGAACTTATTGCTCTCCTTGTCTGGGTGAAGCTTCAGAAGAGGCTAAGGGTGTACCCGCCTGTAACGCTCACCTGACTCCCACAGAGGCGCCGGCCTGGTTTGAGCTGCTGTGACCTCTTCTAAAGTGATGCACAGGACTCGGAAGACAGACTGGACCGGACCCCCAAATCTTGCTTGTCTGGCTCGCAGAAGTATCCTTCTGTAGGTGGAAATAGGGGATTAGCTGTCTGCGGGGTAATGCGTCAGCCTCCCACTTACCCCTCTCACCCTCCTCAAAACCCTTCTGTGCTTCCCTGTGGCATCTCAACTTAGGGTCTGGAAGGACGAGCTCTCCATCCTGCTTCTGATGCAGGGGCGCATTGGTATCCAGTTACTTCACTGGATTTTCGGATTGGTGGTTTCTGATGCGGGGGCGCGTTGGTATCCAGTTACTTCACTGGATTTTCGGATTGGTGAGAACCAAACTTGCTTGGCTTCCAGGTAAGTTTTTGATAAGTGGTTCCCCTTGTGTCCATGCATTAATGTTCTAATGCTAGTGTCTTTTTCCCCATAGGGGCCGGGGTACGGAATGCCGGGGGAACAGGCACCGACCCGAGATGAGAGGTGAAATCCTTGTGGAAATCAGGTAAGTCTTTAATGAGCGTCTTGGTAATGTCTTTTCATTCGCTCATTAACGCTGATGTCTTTTTCCCCTTAGGGGCCGGGGTCCAAAAATGCCTGGATGCGGCGCGGACCCGAAATGAAAAGGGAATGACCCAGCAGGTAAGTCTTAACATGGAGATTTAGCTTCCCTTTTCCCTTCTTTCTCTCACCTTCGTTATTGTCTTTTTCTCCTAGGCGCTGGGGCGCGACTGCGGATCCGGATGGTCGCTGCAGAACATGGAAGCGCCCTGTAAGGTGAATAGAATGAGGCGCTGCAGCGATCGATGCGATGTGCTTTTAAAAATAAATGTCTTCCTTTTCAGGATCGTCGGCGAAATGTCTCTGGGATGCAGATTTAGCAGGTAAGGCCTTTTCCTTCTTCTGTTCTCTTGTTCTCTTCCTTTGCAGGTGATTCAGGATGCTGGCAGGCGTGGCAGAAGTCAGGATGCAGGAGCAGACACGGTGAGCGTCCAGCTGCTAGATGCAGAACAACGCGAAGCACGTGTGGCAGTCCGGGCGTGGTTTAAATAGCCTTGGAAGAAGTCCCAGGTAAGTATTCTTCCACGGTCCCCACCCAAGTAAAATAGTTCCTTTAATAAAGTAGTCCCTCCTAAGCCTTATTTGGCTTGAGGCTTTATGCAGCATGGTCTGCGTCAGGTAAGTGCACCAAACACCTTCTTTTATGAGCCTGGCGCCTTTGGCGCCAGGACTGATGTCCAATATGAGCCTGGCGCCAAAGGCGCCAGGACAAAGAGCCCCTATTAGGGGCCGCTGGGTTTTTTCCCGAGGGCATGATGCCTGCTTCCTGGGGTGCTGGGCCTGTCCCGGTGCTCTGGGGGCAGGCATCATGACAGCACTCCCCCCCCCAAGGTCGTTCCTTCTGGAGGTTTCGGTTTGTTTGGGAAATTCCGATGGAACCTTTTTACCAGCCGAGGTGCATTTACATGGTCGCTCGGTTCCCAAGACCTTTCCTGAGGCCCATACCCTTTCCAATCAATTAGATAGAAAAGTTTTGATTTTGAGATTTTAGAATCCAAAATGTCTTTTACCTCGAATTCAGGTTCCCCATCTATCTGAATTGGTTCTGGAGGCTTTATTAATCTGGTTCCTGGTTGCACTGGTTTCCCAAGTGACACATGAAAAACGGGATGAATCCGCATGTTGGTTGGCAGCTCGAGCTTGAGTGCCACTGGATTAATGATAGCTTTGATCGAATAAGGGCCTAAATACCTTGGACTAAAAGTTCGAGGTCCCTTGAGCGATAAATGTTTTGTAGCCAACCATACTTGATCTCCTACTTGGTATGAAGGCGCCTCCCTCCGATGCTGATCTGCAATTTTCTTGTATTTCTCTTTCGCTTGTTGCAAATGGGCATTTGCATTCTTGAAGGCTTGAGTTATAGTGGAATGCAAATGGTCCACTGCGGGCATTTCGAGGCTCAGAGGAGAGTCCAGGTCTGAAGTACGAGGGTGATGTCCATATAGGGTGTAAAAGGGGCTTTGTCCAGTTCCAGAGTGCACCGAGTTATTGTATGAATATTCGGCCACCCATAACAAATCCTTCCAATTACCCTCCGATTGGTGCAACATACACAGTAGGTATTGTTCAAGGGTCTGGTTCGTTCTCTCCATCTGACCATCGGTCTATGGGTGGTGGCTGGTTGAGAGTCTTACGTCGATTTGTGCCAGTTGACAACACTTTTTCCAAAAGTGTGAAATAAACTGGCTTCCCCGGTCGGAGACTAATATGGACGGGAATCCATGCAAACGGATAATATTTTCGAGGAATTCCTTGGCAAGGACAGAAGCTGAAGGTAATCCTCTCAACGGAATAAAATGAGCCATTTTTGAAAATAAATCCACCACAACCAGAATGGTATTGTATCCATTACAAGGGGGCAGGTCTGTGATAAAATCTAGTGATAAGGTGTGCCAAGGCGCTGATGGAATGTCTAAAGGCTGAAGAAGACCGGCGGGTCTTGTCTTTTGGCCTTTGTTTTGGGCGCAAACTCCACAGGACATCACAAAAGATTAAATATCCCTTCGCCAGGAAGGCCACCAGAATTGTCGTTTAATTTTTTCCTCAGTTTTGGCAATGCCAGGATGTCCTTCCATCAGGGCATCATGATGACGGGAAATAACCAGTTCTTGTAATTCCTTTTCTGGCAGAAATAAGCGTCCTTGGAAGTAAGGTAGGCCATTGTTGACCGAAAAGTAAGATCCTCTTTGGATCCAATCCTGCAAGGCGGTAGAGTCCAGGAGTTGTTTTACTCGTGCTTGAATGTCTTCGAAGGTTTGTAAGGAGGTTAATCCCAAAATTCTTTGTTCGGGAATGATCGGCACAGGTTCTGAATTAGTGTCTATTTCTCCCATTCCTATTCGAGATAGTGCATCTGCTTTGCCATTCTTACAGCCGGGACGGTAAGTGATTACAAAATCGAACTCAGCAAAGAACAAAGCCCATCGGAGCTGACGTGACGATTGAACCTTGGCAGTCTTTAAGTATTGCAAGTTTCGGTGATCAGTGATCACGGTAATGATGTGCCTTGCGCCAAGAAGATAATGCCGCCAAGCCTTAAAGGCGGACTTGATGGCTAATAATTCCTTATCGGTTATTGCATAATTTACCTCAGGCGGTGAGAACTTTCTGGACCAGAATGCTACAGGATGCAGTTGGTTGGTTTCAGGGTCTCTCTGAGACAGGACAGCTCCCATGGCTTAACTGGATGCGTCAGTTTCGACTATGTATGGGAGATCGGGACGCGGGTGCTTCAAAATAGGTGCAGACGTGATTTTAGCTTTCAATTCCTGAAAGGCCTGTTCAGCTTCCTTGGTCCATTCGAAACGTTTATTTTTCCGCAAGAGTGCAGTGATGGGTTGTACTACACGTGAAAATTCCGGAATAAATCTGCGATAAAAATTGGCAAAACCAAGCATGCTTTGGGCCCCTTTCACCGAACTAGGAGATGGCCATTTGAGGATGGCCTCCACTTTCCGTGAGTCCATTCGGACCCCATTAGGTGTCAGGATGAATCCGAGAAACTCTACCTCGGTGGTATGGAAAACACACTTTTCCAGCTTAGCAAACAGTTTGTGCTGACGCAATTTCTCAAGGATGGCCCGGACATGCTTTCTGTGATCAGATTCCGAAGAGGAGTACACAAGAATGTCATCGATATATACGACAACACAAACATCGATGAGTTCCCGAAGGACATCGTTCATGAAGAATTGGAAGGCAGCAGGCGCGTTGCACAACCCGAAAGGCATCACTTGGTATTCGAATAACCGGTATTTTGTACGGAAGGCGGTTTTCCATTCGTCGCCTTCCTTTACTCGCACCAGATGATAAGCCCCCCGGAGATCTAACTTGGTGTATACGCAAGCGTCCTTCACCTGGTCAAGGAGTTCAGGGATCAGAGGCAGAGGGTAACGGTTTTTAACCGTTATCTGGTTCAATGCGCGGTAGTCGATACAAGTTCTAAGGTCGCCTTCTTTTTTGGGCACGAAGAACAAGGCCGAGGATGCCGGGGACTTTGACGGGCGAATAAAACCATTGGCTAGGTATTGATCCAAATATTGTCTCAAATGCAGGTTCTCAGGTTCGGTAAGGGCATAAATCCTGCTACAAGGGGGTTGTGCACCGGGCACCAGATCGATTTGGCAATCGTACGATCTGTGGGGAGGTAACGTGTTGGCCTGTTCCTTTTGGAAGACGTCCTGAAAGTCTTGGTATTCCGGAGGTAGTTGCATGGAGGCAGAGGTTACAGATGCTAGACTAATCTTCAGATTTTCTGGGTAGCAGGTTTGTGCACAATCCGGGAAGGTTATTCTCTTAGCTCGCCAATCAATTCGAGGATTATGTGTCTCTAACCAAGGAATTCCAAGAATAACCTGAAATTGTGGAGCCTTGATTACATCAAACACAACTGCCTCCCGATGGCCGTCCGGACCAATAAGAGTCACCTCAGTAGTGGAATGTGTTACCGGTCCAGAGGCAATTTCAGTTCCATCGACTGTGGTGATGACATCTTTGCTGGTTTTAGGACAGAGAGGGAGGTTAATCCTAGAGACCAATTCACGATCCACATAGTTTCCTATAGCCCCACTATCGATGTATGCCTTTATTGCATGCAACCGCTTAGGCTGTTCCGGATCTACGAGGACCATTGGCACAATGAAATGCGACGTCTGAGAGTTTGTTTTCAAGCTCGGCAAGCGGACCCCTACACTTGTCGGGCGGAGTCGTTTCCCGAAACAGAGTCTTCATGGTTTTTATCAGCGGCGCCTACCACCTTCTTGGTCGGTTTTGCTGGGCAATCTCGTAGAAAGTGTCCAGAGTTCCCGCAGTAAAGACATAATTTTAACTGCCGCCTCCTTTCACGTTCCTTTTGAGTTAAAGGTCCTTTAACCCCTCCAATTAGCATAGGCTCAGAGACATCAGCACCCTTGGGGTTAGCGTGGGTCTTGACCAACACCCGGGTCTCAAACTTGGACCGATCTGCTTTTCTGTTTTGAAGTCTGTGATCCAATTGGACCACTAAGTCTATATATTCTGTACATTCTTGGGGCGGATTTACAACCTGGGCCAAGACGTCTTTAAGTTCTCCGCGTAGACCTTGATAAAATAACGTGATTCTTTTATCCTCTGGCCACCCAGTTTCCACAATTAGTCTATTAAAGGTTGCAATGTAGGATAGGAGGTCCTGATTGCCCTGTTGCAGGGATAGAAGTTCGTCATCCAGAGCCTGCCCCTAAGAGTGTCGAGCAAATAACCTTTCCATGCTTGCTTGAAATCCTTGAAAATCACGGAGAATTGGGTCATCTTGAGTAACCAGTGGAACTGACCAATCGGCAGCACAGCCGCTGAGATATGACAATACAAAGGCTACCTTGGTCTGATCATTAGGGAAGGCCCCAGGTCTGCATAAGAAGTGCAAACGACACCGATTCATGAATACGGCGAATCGTTTGGGGTCCCCAGCAAAGCGTTCGGGTGGGGCCAGCGGCATGTTTCCAGGTAGATTAATCTGCACAGGGTTACTGGAAACCACAGGAGTGGGGTTCCCTCCGGAACCGGGTAGAGGAGTTTGTCCAGCTTGACCTTGCAAAAGCTGTCTGGCCAGGTCATCAGTTCTTTCCTTTGATACAATTAATTCCCTCCTGAGGGCATTAGTCTCTTGACGAGCGGCATGTACTTCGGCCCGTAATTCCCCCAGTAACTGGGCCAACTGATCAGTCTCAGAAGTTTCCATAGCGCCTGGGTGGGAATTTGTAGGAAGGCTTCGCGTTCTGTAACGCTCACCTGACTCCCACGGAGGCGCCGGCCTGGTTTGAGCTGCTGTGACCTCTTCTAAAGTGATGCGCAGGACTCGGAAGACAGACTGGACCGGACCCCCAAATCTTGCTTGTCTGGCTCGCAGAAGTATCCTTCTGTAGGTGGAAATAGGGGATTAGCTGTCTGCGGGGTAATGCGTCGGCCTCCCACTTACCCCTCTCACCCTCCTCAAAACCCTTCTGTGCTTCCCCGTGGCGTCTCACCTTAGGGTCTGGAAGGACGAGCTCTCCATCCTGCTTCTGATGCAGGGGCGCGTTGGTATCCAGTTACTTCACTGGATTTTCGGATTGGTGGTTTCTGATGCGGGGGCGCGTTGGTATCCAGTTACTTCACTGGATTTTCGGATTGGTGAGAACCAAACTTGCTTGGCTTCCAGGTAAGTTTTTGATAAGTGGTTCCCCTTGTGTCCATGCATTAATGTTCTAATGCTAGTGTCTTTTTCCCCATAGGGGCCGGGGTACGGAATGCCGGGGAACAGGCACCGACCCGAGATGAGAGGTGAAATCCTTGTGGAAATCAGGTAAGTCTTTAATGAGCGTCTTGGTAATGTCTTTTCATTCGCTCATTAACGCTGATGTCTTTTTCCCCATAGGGGCCGGGGTCCGAAAATGCCTGGATGCGGCGCGGATCCGAAATGAAAAGGGAATGACCCAGCAGGTAAGTCTTAACATGGAGATTTAGCTTCCCTTTTCCCTTCTTTCTCTCACCTTCATTATTGTCTTTTTCTCCTAGGCGCTGGGGCGCGACTGCGGATCCGGATGGTCGCTGCAGAACATGGAAGCGCCCTGTAAGGTGAGTAGAATGAGGCGCTGCAGCGATCGATGCGATGTGCTTTTAAAAATAAATGTCTTCCTTTTCAGGATCGTCGGCGAAATGTCTCTGGGATGCAGATTTAGCAGGTAAGGCCTTTTCCTTCTTCTGTTCTCTTGTTCCCTTCCTTTGCAGGTGTTTCAGGATGCTGGCAGGCGTGGCAGAAGTCAGGATGCAGGAGCAGACACGGTGAGCGTCCAGCTGCTAGATGCAGAACAACGCGAAGCACGTGTGGCAGTCCGGGCGTGGTTTAAATAGCCTTGGAAGAAGTCCCAGGTAAGTATTCTTCCACGGTCCCCACCCAAGTAAAATAGTTCCTTTAATAAAGTAGCCTTATTTGGCTTGAGGCTTTATGCAGCATGGTCTGCGTCAGGTAAGTGCACCAAACACCTTCTTTTATGAGCCTGGCGCCTTTGGCGCCAGGACTGATGTCTAATATGAGCCTGGCGCCAAAGGCGCCAGGACAAAGTCCAAAGAGCCCCTATTAGGGGCCGCTGGGTTTTTTCCCAAGGGCATGATGCCTGCTTCCGGGGGTGCTGGGCCTGTCCCGGTGCTCTGGGGGCAGGCATCATGACACCGCCCTTATCCAGGTAGTTGTGCCCACCAGTGAATCCGGCTTAAGATGTCCCCTTATATACAAGGGATCAGATGGTGCCGGGCGGAATAGTTTCTCTATTCTTGGGTTGACTGCTCTTGTTTGATTGGGGGTTTCAAGTGAAAGTTGGATCCTCCTTTCAACGGATTTAAAAATTGGTATAAACTGGGCGGCAGCTTTCTTGTCCCCCAGGATGTTCGACAAAATCTTTGTCTTGTTCAGTCTCATGAGTTTGAATGCCGAAAAACCCAGCTGCCTTGATTAGGACATCATTGAATAAGGGCTGATTATCCACAGGGCAATCAGGTAAAGGGGCATCCTGAGGAACTGGAGAGTCCATAGTATAGACCTCTGACTCATTGTCTTCACTATCATCATCCCCATCGTCCTCTTCATCATAATATTGATCATCTTCTTGATACCCCTCAGGCTCTTCATGTATATCAAAGTTCAGCAGAGGTGCAAGACTTTTTTGCCAATGGCATATCATAGAGATCAGAAGAGATGAGAGATCTCTTACTCGATGACTGGGCAGACAGAGGGGGCGGAGTAGTTGCAGGTAAAAGCTGAGAACTGGAAGCATGGCCAGTGGGGGGTATTTTGTAGGCTCTCCAAAGCATGGGGATGCTCTTCCAAGAAGTTAGCAAAGAAAGACATCCTGCACATTACTCTATGTCCTGTGCTGACTACTTGGCTGAACTGGGGATAACCACAGGGTCAGGTATAGCAGGTGTGAGGGGTGTGGGCTGATTCTTATCACCCTCCCCATCCTCCTGTAGGATCTCTTCAGTCTTGTGTACAGTGTCTCTGTTAGGGGTAGGCTCCTTACTATGAGGTTTGTCCTTATGGGACTTCTTGTCACGCACGGCGGTCGCTGGCAGCTGTGGAGACGCTGGCGGTGGAGCGGCCATTGACTGTAGCCGTCACGCCGCCCGCGCTTTCCTCGGCAGCGGTCTAGTTCTCCAGCCCTTCCGACCAGCGGCGTCCTTTTTACGAGCGCCAACCCGGAAGCCTGCGCGTTGCAACCTTTTCGCGTTAGGCTTCCGGGTTGGTACGCTTCAGTCCTTTCCTGCACGGCTGCCGCCGCTCCCTTTCCTTTTTCTCCCGTTTGCTTGCTGGCTTTCATTTTGCTCTTGGCACACCTCGCTCTGTTGGAGCTTTTTCTCCGCTCCACCTTGGCTCTCTCTCTTTTCTTTATCCCCTGTTCTCCTGGTTCCTTCCCTCTCAGCTCATTCATTAGTCACCCCATCTTTGTGCTGTTGTTTTCCCCTGGAAAAGTCGCCATACACCACTTTCTGTGGATTTCCTTATCAGCTGGATCCTTCAAGTTACACAGTCCCGCCTTGTATCCTGCTGCCATCTTCAACAAGGAAGGGGTTTTTTCGTCTATCGGCTTTTTCCCCTTAACCGGTCTGCCCCGGTACGGGGGCCCCCTTGGCCCCGGGTTAGAGGGGCAGGGTGGCTTCCTCTCGAGGCAGACCTCATCCACACTCCAGAGAGGAGGCATTGAGAATAAAGAGATTCGTACTCACATCGGACGAGGAGACCACAGGTGAGCAGGAGGGTGTGAGGGGCACTCAGGGAAGAGGGGTGAAATTGACAGAATCCAGGAGTGAGCCTGACAGTTTGCAACACCAAAAAGGGAATATGGCCACCCCAGAACAAATACAAGAACTAGTGGCTGCAGTCCAGGCCATGAACGTAGAATTACAGAACGTGAAGGCTGATAACGCAGTCTTGAGGAAGATGGTCTCTACTCCGGAAACTAGGGATTCCGACTTACCTCCTATGGCCCTATCCTCGGGCAAGTTTGACGGAACTCCGAAGCGCCTCAAGGAATTTTTGGAAGCCTGCTCCATTTATTTCGCCTTTAGACCGCAGTTGTTTTTCAATGATCACACTAAGGTGGGGTTTATGGTATCCAACTTGACAGGGAATGCCTTAGCTTGGGCCGCCCCTCTAGTGACCAACAATAATCCTATCATCAGAGACTATGAGGGCTTTTTGACCTTACTGCGCCAGACTTTTGAACAACCGGAGATAATACATGTGGCTGCGGAAGAACTCTTGGATGTGCATCAGGGTTCCAGTGATTTGCTGACATATATCTCCACCTTTAAACGTTTGGCTTCAGAGGCTGGATGGCCAGAACGGGCGCAGTATACAATATGCCGTCGAGGTTTGAAAAAGTAAATAAAGGATGAACTGGCAAGGATAGCCCGCCCCACCACCCTGTCTGATTTATTCTCCATTGTTACTCAGATTGACTATCGCCTCAGTGAACGCAAGGCGGAAAGGAAGAAGCAAAAAGCCCCTGGCCCCTTTCTACCAAGTGCCCACTCATTGCCCTCCCTGCCTCACTCCAGTAACAAGGAAGAACCGATGCAAGTGGGGTCCGCTAGATCCCCCTTGACACCCGAAGAGAGAAGACGTCGGAGGGATGCTGGCCTCTGCATGTATTATGGATCAGGCGCCCACCGACTTCGGAACTGTCCAGAAGTCCCGCCTAGACGGTCGGGAAACGAACAACCTCGAAACTAAAGGGGACGAGTAACCGAGGTCGGAGCGCTAGTCCCTATGTCACTGTGACGGTAGCTTCACACCCAACCACGTTGGACTCTCGCCTCATGGCTGTTCCTATCCAGTTGGAAACTCCGACAGAAGTACTCACCACCATGGCTTTGCTGGATTGTGGTGCCGCTGGGGTATTTATGGATACCATGTGGGCGCACCAAAAAGGTCTCCCTCTGCTAAAACGGGAAGAAGTCCAGAAGGTAGAAGGAGTAGATGGTTCCCCACTTTCGTCGGGGCCTATTACCCATTCCACAGTATCCTTGAAGGTCCGCATTCTCCAGCATTCGGAACAGATACAATTCGACTTGATTCGAGCAGCCCATTTCCCAGTAATCCTTGGGATTCCCTGGCTAGGGAGGCATAATCCGCTCATCGATTGGGCGCAGAACACCATGGCCTTTACCTCCCCATACTGTAAACAAAATTGTTTATTTCATTCTTCACAAGATATGGTCCAAGTCCTTACTCCCCAACAAGGAGTAGTAAATGAAATTTGTAAGGTTCCCCCGGAGTTGGCCGAATTCAAAGAAGTCTTCAAAGACAATCTTGTCTTAGATCTACCCCCACATAGGCCGGAAGACTGTGCCATCGAGCTGGTGCCAGATGCCCTGGTTCCGTTTAGCCGCATGTTTTCTTTGTCTCTACTGGAGAAGAGGGCTCTTCGCAATTATTTGGACTCCCATCTGACCAATGGCCTCATTCGTCCCTCCAAATCTCCGGCTGGAGCCTCTCTATTCTTCATACCTAAGAGGGATTCCTCTGAGTTAAGGCCATGCATTGACTATCGGGGTTTGAACAAGGTCACGGTTCGTGACCGCTATCCAATGCTTTGATAACCGACATATTGGAAGCAGTCCAGGGTTCTACCACCTTCTCTAAGTTAGACCTCTGGAGTGCCTACCACCTTCTCCGAATAAAGGATGGGGACAAATGGAAGACTGCTTTCCGGACTCCGTTTGGCCTTTTCGAGTATCGAGTGATGCCATTTGGCTTGGTTAACGCTCCTGCCATATTCCAGCGTTTTATGGATCGCCTGTTTTCTGATCTGTTATACCTCAGTGTCATAGTATACCTGGATGACATTTTAGTTTTTTCGAAGTCCACCTCTGAACATACATTACATCTTCAGACAGTTCTACATCGTTTACAGTCACAACATCTATTAGTTAAACCCGAGAAGTGCCTCTTCAATATGTCTTCCGTTCCGTATTTGGGATACATTCTTTCCCAGGAAGGCATCACCATGGACCCGAGGAAAGTTATCTGCCATCCTGGACTGGCCCACACCCACCTCTCTGAAAGACGTTCAACGGTTCCTGGGTCTAGCCAACTTCTACAGGAAGTTCATCAGACAATTTACAAAAAGCTGCCCACTTCTCTCAAGAAGCAACCAATTGGATCCAATCCTTCCTTAACAACCGCACGATGAGAGTCTTCTCATTGTCAGCAGCAGCCGACCCTACACCCATCACCTGCGGCGTGCCTCAAGGATCTTGCGTCTCCCCTACACTTTATAACATCTTCACAAAGCCTCTCTTTGATGATCTAGACGATCTGGGTATCACCTACACAAATTACGCCGATGATACCCAGATCCTCATCCCGTTGTCGGGGGACTATGACAAGGATTTGGCCTTCGTTAATAAAGTGTACCTCATCATCCAGGCATGGATGGCCACACACGGTCTATGCCTGAATGATGACAAGACGGAACTCCTTATACTTGGCTCAACACACTACCTCAACAAGTTGGGCCACAAATACTCCTCATTCATAATTGACGATAACAAGATCAAGGTAGCTAAGGAGGTCAAAACCCTTGGCTTCTATCTAGATTCCTCCCTCACCTTCAACAAACAAGTAAACGCTATGGCCTCCGCCACTGCGTACACTTGCAAACTCATTAGGGCAGCCAAACCATTCCTCTCCCCTACCAACTGTACCACCTTGGCCAGGGCTCTGATCCTGTCCAAGTTGGACTATTGCAACGCTCTTTATGTAGGATGTAACAAATATATCTCAAACAAAATCCAAATCCTCCAAAATAACGCCCTTAGAGCTGCCCTCAGTATCCCAAAGAAAGCCCACATCTCTGATTCCAGAAGATCCGTCAACTGGCTCTCCACCAAAGACAAGATATTCCTTAAATCGGTGTCTTTGATTCATAAATGCCTCCACCAAGCAGCCCCTCAATACCTCATCTCCAGATTTACTAGACCCACCTTCTCTCGCCCCGTGCGAACGGCCAATTCCAACCTTCTTCTGGTACCCAGGTTCAAACGAACTATGTCTGGAGGCAATAGCTTTCCAGTGAAAGCAGCGCAATTTTGGAACTCCCTTCCTCCTACCTGCAGGGAGGACCTACCCTACCGACAGTTCAGAGCCAGAACTATCCATTGGCTTAAAACACTTGACTCATAACGACATTAAGCCAATGACCTTCCGATGCCTGGATGCGCCACTACCACCTGACTCCGCACCTCAGTGCATGTAAATATGTATATAGTACTGCTTAAAGTGTATATGTTCCTCCCCTCATTTTCGGCGTGAAACGTCCTGCACTGTAACCACAGCGGGACCTCACCCTATTGTATGTAACTAAGTTTTTGCAACCCTCTTGCTGCCTCTGCGCCTGGTTACCCCTGGGTTTGGTGCGCATTATAAATAAATAAATACCAAATACCAAATTTTTGCAGATTGTGCTGCCCATTACCTCTCTACTTAAAAAAGACGCCAAACCTTTTCTCTGGTCGGAACCAGCTAATCAAGCTTTTACCGATCTCAAAAGGAGATTCTGCTCCGCTCCTATTCTATCTCAACCAGATCAAGACCAGCCTTTTATAGTCGAGGCCGACGCCTCTGCCTGCGCCTTAGGTGCTGTACTCCTTCAACTGAAGGATGGCAAGGAACATCCTGTAGCATATCTTTCCAAGACTCTTTCCACAAGTCAACAGTACTACTCTGTTATTGAAAAAGAACTTCTGGCTCTCAAGGTGGCCTGTGAAGAGTGGAGACACCTGCTACAAGGCGGAGCGCATCCGTTTACATTACGTACTGACCATAAGAATCTGAAGATTCTCCGTAAAATGGAATGCGTCAATTCAAGGCAGGCTCGCTGGGCGCATTTTTTCAGCCAGTATGACTTTACCATTACTTACATTCCTGGCACCCAAAACAGCTTGGCGGACGCCCTGTCTAGATGTCGGTCTGCAGACTACCACTCTCCCTCCGTTAGCCACCCTATGTTTCCCCGAAACAGAATCGTGGGGATAGTTTCCTCGTTTCTGCAAGAGATTAAGACAGTAACCAAACCTGATTTGGCAACCACCGTACCCGGTGACTTACGTTCTCAAATCCATTGGTCTGAGGGTCTTTTACTGGTGGGGGAGCGTTTGTACGTCCCCTCTAAGTCCTTACAACTTAAGGTTCTGGAATGGGGTCACAACCATGTAACCTCAGGGCACAGGGGAGTCCGAGGTACATTAGAGTTAATTTCTCGATCTTTTTTTTGGCCTTCACTCTCCCATGATGTAAGGCAACACTGTAAAACGTGTGTGGTTTGCGCCCAGAATAAGAACTCCAGCCACAAACCCTACGGGTTGCTTATGCAGCCGGACTTGCCAAGCCGGCCATGGTCCCAAATTTCCACTGACTTTATAGTAGACCTGCCCAAATCCCAGGGGTCGACTTGCCTCATGGTTACGATTGACACATTCACCAAGCTGGCCCATTTTTCCGCACTGCGGGGAGTGCCGTCTGCCACCGAGATGGCCGAAGTTTTCCTCAGGGACATTTTTAGGCTCCAAGGACTTCCTGACAAGATTATTTCTGACCGGGGTAGTCAGTATACATCTCGATTTTGGGGCGCCCTGTGTCAACGGTTAGGGATAGAGAGGGCTTTGTCATCAGGCTTCCATCCTCAGACCAACGGTCAGACAGAGCGGCTCAATGCCACTCTCGAGCAATACCTCAGGTGTTATGTCAATAAAAATCAGGACAATTGGGTGAACCTTCTGCCCACCGCCGGATTTGCGTATAATAACGCTGTGCACTCGGCAACGGGACTCAGCCCTTTTTTCTGTTCTTATGGCTATCACCCTCGCAGTATTCTCCCAGTTTTTTCCTCACCTACTAATATACCCACCATCGAATCCACCCTAGATCAAATAACTACAGCCCACACTACAGCTCAACAGAGTTTAGCTTCGGCTAGACGCAGGTATAAAGATCTATCTGATCGAGCTCGTTTACCCTGTCCTGATTGGAAGGAGGGCGATCGGGTCTGGTTATCTACTATATACTTGCCTAGGTGGGTACATTCGACCAAACTAACCCCCCGATTTATAGGACCCTTCAAGATAATCAAGAGGATTAACCCAGTGGCTTTCAAATTACAACTTCCCAAGTCCATGTATCGGGTGCACCCGGTCTTTCACTCCTCCCTTCTCTGCCCAGTTGATCCAGACACCCCAGTTAGTAAGACTACAGGGCTATTGAGTAATCCCAAGTCTATACCTGAAGAATATGAGGTGTCTGCCATCTTAGATTCCAGATATCGTAAGGGCAGGTTGGAATACCTTGTGTCGTGGAAGAACTATCCCAGTTCAGAGGACTCCTGGGAGCCCAGGTCGTATGTACATGCGCCTAGGCTTGTCAGGCGTTTTCACCGGACACATCCAGGGAAACCCGGAGGGTTCGGGTCTGGAGGGGGGTATACTGTCACGCATGGCGGTCGCTGGCAGCTGTGGAGACGCTGCCGGTGGAGCGGCCATTGACTGTAGCCGTCACGCCGCCCGCGCTTTCCTCAGCAGCGGTCTAGTTCTCCAGCCCTTCCGACCAGCGGCGTCCTTTTTACGAGCGCCAACCCGGAAGCCCGCGCGTTGCAACCTTTTCGCGTTAGGCTTCCGGGTTGGTACGCTTCAGTCCTTTCCTGCACGGCTGCCGCCACTCCCTTTCCTTTTTCTCCTGTTTGCTTGCTGGCTTTCATTTTGCTCTTGGCACACCTCGCTCTGTTGGAGCTTTTTCTCCGCTCCACCTTGGGTCTCTCTCTTTTCTTTATCCCCTGTTCTCCTGGTTCCTTCCCTCTCAGCTCATTCATTAGTCACCCCATCTTTGTACTGTTGTTTTCCCCTGGAACAGTCGCCATACACCACTTTCTGTGGATTTCCTTATCAGCTGGATCCTTCAAGTTACACAGTCCCGCCTTGTATCCTGCTGCCATCTTAAACAAGGAAGGGGTTTTTTTCGCCTATCAGCTTTTTCCCCTTAACCGGTCTGCCCCGGTACGGGGCCCCCTTGGCCCCGGGTTAGAGGGGCAGGGTGGCTTCCTCTCGAGGCAGACCTCATCCACACTCCAGAGAGGAGGCATTGAGAATAAAGAGATTCGGACTCACATCGGACGAGGAGACCACAGGTGAGAAGGAGGGTGTGAGGGGCACTCAGGGAAGAGGGGTGAAATTGACGGAATCCAGGAGTGAGCCTGACACTTGACACTGACACTAGAGGACGATTGATTTCTTTGAGCTAGAAGGTTTAATTAGGTCTTCTGGGACATGTTTCTTAATAAGGTGAGAAAGTCCTGACTCTTTCGGCCTCCCTGCCGGTTTAGACAAAACAGGTCGAGGTTTGGTACTGGGAAGGGCCCTTGCCGCATCCTTCGAGGTTCAGTAGAAGGGATCTTGTGGGCGGCGTCTTTAGTCTTATGGGGCCTGTCATGAGGCGATCGAGACTTCGAGTGCCCAGAGAACAGAGAGTCCACAGACCTGCCCCTAGACGCCGAATCTCGGCGTATGTTGGACACATCGCTGTGGGGTATGTGCTTAGTGTGGGGGAGATGGAGTGGTTTTGCCGCTGGGTTTAGTCTCCACAACAGAGCCGTCGGCCTGTCTTCCAGGATCGGGGTCTAGCACTGGGGAACGCGGCTGTTCCCCATCACCCTCGCCGTCCGAAAAGACGACGTTGCTGCATGCACTGGAAGCTCCCTCCACGTCAATGGAGGCCTCGTCCTGCATGGCATGATGGGCCCAATGTTTCGTCCTACGGTCGTTAAGGATATTAAGTCAAAAAAACTTGTAAGCTCAACAGTGTCCTTCGTTGTGGTCCTGATTAAGACACAGGTTGCACACTCTGTGCTTACTGATCCACAGGAATTTTTTATTACAGGATGAGCAAAAAATTAAAAGGTTTCCTATCCATGTTTGGGGCAGGCAGCAGGGCGACAAAGGAAATGGGTGGACAAATACATTGTGTAATGACCACCCTACACTCTCCCTACTGTAAGGGCCTAGCCTTTTGGGCCTTCCAAGGCCAAAAAGGATCAATTGAAGTTGCTTCGTCCGACAGTTTGTCTTGTCCATCAGTGTGAATCTTCACTGCGTCGAGATACGGCAGTCAAAAAGGACAGGAAGAGTAACCATTATTAAACTTTGTCAAAGTAAATGGCGTTAGCCGAAAATGTACTGCGCGAGAAGCGACCACGCACGATGATGGAAAAAAAACAATCTGAAGGACCTCAACGCGTGAAGGTCCATGGGTACAGTGGACGTCACACTAGGGATAGTATTACTGGCACGCCCTGTCGACGTCCCTTTTTCGAATTTCGAAAACAAATGTAATACTCTGCAGCGTTCACTAGATGTCGGCCTATGCATAGCATGTGATCTAAGCAGATTTCACAAGCCTCAGAATTTTATATATATATATATATATATATATATATATATATATATATATATATATATATACACACACACACACGTTAACTATACCCTCTTAGTATGACATTAATAGAAACAAAAAATATGAATATGGCACAACAGTTTAAAAGCATACATAGGCAAATTTCTGGGCATAGACCAATTCAATTGTCTAATCGCATTTAGTGCGGCAAACCAAATTATGGGGCCCAGGGACCATTCCTCTGTTTCCAGCGCCAGCCCTTCAACTCAGCTTGGAGGGGATATTTATAAGGTCTATTCACAAGGGTCCCCACTATGGAATCCCCCGCCTTCCCTTAAGGCTCTTCAGCTTCTCAGTGCCCCATCCACCAGGCCCACAGTATTCTTCGACTTCGAACATGACCAAAACAATTTTCAAGGCCAAAGCGTAAATAACCTGTCTAGACTGTCATTGTTCTGTACTTTAAGCCAAGGGTGAAAGCTTTCTTCAAACCATGTAAACCACTGTGGCAGAATCAAAACAAGGCCCATTTTGCAATGGCACACTTACTAAGCCATTCTCTACATTAACATAGGATTACCTCACTACACACTAATTTAACTACCCATTTCATGCATATATGCATGCATTTATGTATACATATGTGTAATGCTATGTAGTGCCTCACTACCTCAGTGAGCTATGTGTAATGCACTGGCTGAATAAATAAATGATTGATGGGTAGGAAACGCAGCTCATCAGAATACATTCTCTTTCTATAGATATACCGCTACATTCCTGATGAAATTCCATCTTATTGCAAAGCAATCTGCACCTGCTTTCTACACTAGCAACATGTTAAATCACATCTTCACAGAATCTGCATAATACCAAACATGATTTGCTTACCCTTTCAGTTGGCATAATTCTGTCTGGATCGAACTAGGCCTCAAAAGCCAAACCTCTATTCTAATGCTCTATTATGAGCAAACAGGAACCCTGAACCTGTGGCTTCCCTTCCCTACTTGACCCCTGCAGGGCGATTTGGGAAAATTCCCATGACAGGGTAAAGAGAAGCCCAGAGCCAGTTCTATCTTCCTTGGCCGCAAATAGAGCCCTAATCCCTTTGATCCTCCTCCCCTTTCTTGTGCCAGAATTCTTTCTTGCACATCATGATCTCCAGCCTTGCCTCTTGGTTTGGATACTGACCCACGTTTGTTTTCATTTTCGGAGAACTCCAAAACAAAGGAGAAAGACAACAGAGAGAAGCCCAAATGAGAGAACTGTCAGGTTGCCCACATCGTTGTGTGGGCGGACCCCTGTTGGGTCCCACAGGACATGACGTCCCGGATGTGACGTCAGGGGAAGGGGAGGGACGTGGGCAGGTTCGGCAGTTCCGCCGATGTGTTGAATAAAAGAAGTCGCATGACACCCGGCTCCCGCGTATCATTCCTGCGCAAGCAGGGCCTTCTCAGAGGGGACGCTTCAGGTAGAAGCGGCGCCCCAACACTGGCGACGAGCGGGCACGGTCTCCCCGCTGGCACCGTGCCGAGGTCTGCGGCCGAGCAGTTCAGTGCGTCGGCGTGCCTCGGGCACGACGGCCGGCTCTACACGGCCCCGCCTCCCGCATGACAAAGGCTCGGATTTCGGCCCACGGGCGCACCAGAGTCACGGGAGCACTGAGTACGCGCGGCCCTGCCTCCCGTGTGATAAAGGCCCTTACTCAAAAAACGGGTGCCCACACGAAGGCGTGCAGGCGCACCCGGTGACAGCAGGAAACGAGGCGCCAAAGGATACAACCCCCTCCCACGTGCGGAGTGAAGCTGCGCAGGCCAAGAAATAAGGCCACGCTGCAAGGAAGCGGTGAGGTGGGGAAAGTAATTCACCTCACACAGCAGGAAGGCTGCTGCAGCTGCCCAAGCACAGTCCCAGGTGCCACAGCATATCGCCACACAAACTCTTCACTGCTACGCAGTCATGTCGGACACGGCGACCACGGAGGACACGCCATTCACATGGTCGAAGGAGTGTCAAGCAGCGTTCGAAGCGATAAGGAAGGCCATCGCACAGGCAGAAGACATGGCATACTTTGATGCCAGCCGTGACACCGAGCTGATAGTGGACGCCAGCCCGGTGGGACTCGGCGCCATATTGACCCAGAAAGATTCCAAGGAGCCACACATCATGCACGTGGTAGCATACGCCAGCCAGGGCCTGACGACCACAGAACAGGCATACTCTCAGGCCGAAAAAGAGAGCCTCGCGGTCGTCTGGGCTTGCAAATATTTTCATCTCTTCCTGTTTGGCAAGGAGTTCACCATCATCACAGACCACCAGGCACTACTTACCATATACAGCAGCCCGAAGGCCAGGATGCCACCGAGAATTGCCAGATGGGGCCTCCGCTTACAGGACTACAGGTTCCACATACAGCACCGGCCAGGAAAGGAAGAAAACCCAGCGGACTAGCTCTCCCGGCATCCCATGCCCACGACGGCGTCTCAACCGTCCATAGCAGACGCGTACATAAATTACATCATACACCACCTGCAACCACTCCCAGTAGGGTGGCTGTAGCTAATGATACAATCAGAGGCAGACCCAGCGCTGCGAATCGCCCGACACTGCCTACAGATGGTCAAGTAGGCCCTCATGAAACATCAAGCCAGAGGTGAAACCACGAGGGAAGACATCAAGTGCCTGGATCAAGTCCGGGAAGAGTTGACCGTGGTAGAGGATAAAGTCATACTAAAAGGCTGCAAGGTCATCGTCCCGAGAACGCTCCGAGAGAGGATAGTACACCTAGCGCATGAAGGACACAGAGGCGTAGTCACCACAAAGCGCCTCCTTCGCCAGAAAGTTTGGTTCCCTCAACTCGATCGCGTGGTGGAAACCATAGTGGGCAATTGCCACGTTTGCGCGCAAGTGGCGCCCCCGCCACACCCAAACCCATTACAATCTTCACCGCTGCCAAACAAAGTGTGGGAAAAGCTAGCAATAGACCTATTCGGACCACTGAACAACGGGACACACGTGGTCGTACTTATGGACGAACATTCAAGATACCCGGACGCCCAAATAGTAGAGAGCAGTGCCACAGCATGTGTCATTCCAGTTATCGACAGGATGCTCTCTGCCTATGGCATCCCCAAGATCATAAAGTCCGACAACGGTCCCACATTTATAAGTCAAGACTTTCAGCAATTTGCAAAGTACATGGGGTTTCAACATCGACGCGTAACCCCCCGATGGCCACAGGCCAACTGTATGGTCGAGAGATTCATGGCCAACATAAAGAGGACCCTCCAAATAGCCCATGTGCAAAACAAGCCATTCGAACAGGCCCTCAATCATTTACTACGAGAATACAGGCACACGCCCCACAGCACGACGGGAGTATGCCCGCAGACCTGATGTTCCGAAGACCGATCACCACGCGACTACCTGAGGACCCGAGACCACAAGATCTGACACCGCTTGAACAAGAAGTGCAAGCAAATGACACGCGAGGAAAGCAAAGACAAAAGAGATCACAGACAGGAAAAGAAGGGCTCGGGAGAACATAATGCAACCAGGAGACAAAGTATGGCTCAGGCAACCCAAGAACCGGAAAGAAGAAGCCACCTTTGCACCCACGCCTCTGGTCGTGCCACACAAGAAGGGCTCTATGGTCACAGCACAAAGAGACGACCGCTCAACGGTAACCAGGAACAGCTAGCACTTCAAACGAGTCAGATTGACTCCAGCAGGCCAATGGACCTGGGCCAGAGATAGCGATGAGGACAGACCACGCAAAGAAGCGTACCAAGGAGAAGGGGAAGAGTCAGAAGGCGAGGCGCCCCTCCGCACACTCGCCAGGGACGAACCGACCCCAATCAAGACAACACGAACGCAGAGGAGTCGCATGAAGCCGACGCAACTAATCGAGGAGATGGGGTAAGAGGGGAGCCCCTCAACTAGCATGTTAAAGAGGGGGGAGATGTCAGGTTGCCCACATCGTTGTGTGGGCGGACCCCTGTTGGGTCCCACAGGACATGACGTCCCGGACGTGACGTCATGGGAAGGGGAGGGACGTGGGCAGGTTCGGCAGTTCCGCCGATGTGTTGAATAAAAGAAGTCACATGACACCCGGCTCCCGCGTATCATTCCTGCGCAAGCAGGGCCTTCTCAGGGGGGACGCTTCAGGTAGAAGCAGCGCCCCAACAAGAACCATCATCAGTAAGTTTCATCAGAAGAGGGTGTGGCAGCTTGTGGAGGAGATTTGTGGAGCAGGTGCTGTATTGGCTTATGAGTTATAGGGGCTCTGCAGTGCGAGAGTGGGGAGGGGGATGGTAAGTGAGTAGCGAGGTTAGTGTAAGGAGTGAATGAGGATTTAATGATACAGGGTGAACAATGGGTGTTTGAAAAGTTGGTGGAAGGAGAGTAGTACTGGGTTATGACTAGCTTTACAGGGTGTGGAATCCAATGCACAACCACTCTCCAACCAGGGAAGACAAATGGAGTACGACCCAACCACCTTGGTTGACTCAGGTACCTGATTTGAGACCAACAGGTCACCACAAGACAGCCAAGGGGGTGTGTGGGGTGCTTTGGGGAGAGGTTGTTGATAGGTAGGGGGAGATTAGGAAGAAATATCTTGCTGTGCCTCCTTACATTAGCAAACCTCTTACACAGACAATCCGTTGCTTAGTGCCTGCAAACTCTTTGCTTGCATGCAAGTTTTCTTATCCTCCTGACCAAAACTCAGAAATACCCGATTACCTCATCTGCTCAAAACCTCATAACATAAGCATCACAAGAACAATGAAATGGACACATGCTGATGTAACACACATAAAATGGCACGAGTACACTGATAACAATGAACCACAAAGAAATGGCTGCTTCCCATGCTACAGTATCTCTCTCTACATGCCGAAATGACTAGTGTCTAACTTCTAAACACACTGTTCTCTCACACCATATTCATTGAGACATACTGTCATACTCCCTACTATCCAATGTTAAGATCACAATGCTATTCAGGATCAATTCAGTCCTAGAACATCATCAAGCACTCCAACTTGTAATATTTTTTCCTGTTTAGACCATAGTGCTAGCATGTGCACAAAACTTTAGTATGTCATGTATTTTTCAAACGCTGAATGTTCACTTATCATATGCCCAGGGAACCGAGCCCACTGGCGTCCCAGAGCACTGAAATACTGGCCTGGTCTTCAAGTTCTACCAAGAGTGCACAGAGGTGCCGACTTCTTCCAAGATTCCTGGAAGTTCACAGCTGCGCCCTGGGTTCCAAATAAACATGGAGGAAGTGCTACCAAGCCACTCCAAATCCTGCCATGATCTGCCTGTACCGTAGAATGACAAAGTTACTCACGGTAGTGACTACCTTACTCCTAGTCCATAGGCCCTTTTCCTCCATACTTGTGGGACATTCTGTTCAACGGTATGGGACCACTTTTTAAAAGCATTGAAACAACTTTTTTGTCCTTGGGGCCATCGCACGTGACCGTAGCCCCACCTTCCTGAGCTCCACCCCACACAGCGCCCCTCAGTCCTTTTCTATCGCCAGGTCCAGGCCCATTTATCAACAACAGAGGATACTTATTAGAGGGGACGGCAGCGAGTGTATGGAGGAAAGGGAACTAGGGGTAAGGTAATCACTACAGTGAGAAACTGTCATACTCCTACATCCCGTCCCCTTTCCTCCATACTTGTGGGAGATTCCCAAGCACTGACAATAGGAAATACAGGTGGATGGAAAATCCCTTATTGGAAAAAATTCTTAAGAACTGCCTGACAAATTGGGCATCAGTCCAGGAGCTCAGGTCAAAACAAGAATGTCTGCCAAAAAAGCGGATGGGGAAGCCTACTTAGCAGCCTTGGCTAGGGACTCCAAAGGGATGTATTTTTGGAAGGCAACAACAGCCACTTTGCCACAGACCAGGTGTGCATGAAAGCCCTTTGGGGGGCTGAAGGCCTTGAATTTTGTAGGCCTCGGAAATGCATAAAGCTATCCAACGATAGATGGACGCTTTAAAGGCGGGTTTCCTTTTTGGTTCACCAAAACGTAATAAAGAGTTGTGGAGAACTAAGTGCACTTGTTCTGTCAAGGTAAAACTTCAGAGCACGTCTGACATCTAGATTGTGTAAAACCTTCTCGCCATCGTTGGTGTAGAAGAGCTTGTCAAAATACCCGCTTCAGACCGCGTGGGTTGACATGCCATTTTGTCACTGCCTGAAGTGATCTGCGTCACAGGGGTTAGTGAGGCCATTGTCTCTCCAGGGATTGTAGAGGCACTTCGATCGGTTTTAGCCCTTTGACAGGGAACCTCTGGAGAGCCAGTACTAGAAGACCTGGAGCACCTTTCAGCCCTTTTGGGTTTGGTGGCAGAATTAGCCCTTAGTGAGGGAACCTCAGCAGAGCCGGTGCCCCCTTTCTTTCCACCATCAGCAGGACCAGTATGACCACAAGATGTTTTGCGGTAAAGTTTAGGGGCACGCCCAGTAGCCAGAGCTACTCTGTCCCGCTGGTCTTTGAAAGGGCCCCTGATTGGGGATCCTCTGGGTTTTACCACAGTACTTTAGTCACTTGACAGGAAACCTCAAGACTAGGCTCGGTACGTTTAGTCCCAGATTGGGCAACTTCAGGAATCGCCCAGCTTGAAGCAGCCCCAGAATCACTGGGCTTAATCACAGATGGGGAACCTCTGAGGTAAATCTGGTGTTTGTGGGCCCACTTCATCTTCTGTCATGGTCCCCCACACCTCCAGATGAGACAATATACGTCCTCCCACCAGAGTTGTGTGACCGATGGAAAACATAATTTAGATGACTCATGGGGGGCGGGACCACCTGTTGCCGAAGAGCAGGAATGATGACCGAGAGAAAAACTGGCCACTTTGCCTTTGCTGCTTGCGCAGAGGTGCACCAGAGCAGCCTCCTGCCCGGCGTGCTGGACGCTCCTGGGATCCTCTGAAACCTGAGAAGGACCTTGTCCAGGTCCCCAACCTCTGCGTATAGGCCGCTTTAGCTAGGTGTTTGGCAAGGACCGACAAAGATTTAGATGTTTGCGTGCTTGCCTTTGCTTTATTGAGTTCCTCATTGGTGGAGGAGTTGAACAGCTCTTTACCTTCAGAGGGAAGAACAAATACTTTATACCAAGCCTCCTTCGAGAACTTTGTTGCATGCAACCACGCTTGGCGGGAGATGTCTACTCCAACCATAAGGCCCCGAACAGAAGTGTCTACATGATGGGCCGTGGCCTTAAGCAGGTCTTAAACCAGAACTCTGGCATCAGATAAGCCCCCTTTAAAATCTTACAGCCTGTCCTGAGGGATACATTCCTGAAATTCAGGAGCTCCTTCAACATCTTGAGATTAGTTGCTGCAAGGATGACACGCAGGAAGGAGACTGTGGCAGCGGAAACCGAGCACGCCAATCCATTGGAGGGCGGAAAGGATTCCTATTGTCCACATTCTGTGGAAAATGCTACTCGGCCCCAAATATAGGCCCCTCTGCACCAGCCGTTGAGAACGTTGGTGCAACAGAGTTAATTACAATGGCCACCTCAGACCCAGTGGGTTGAACTGCCATTTTGTTACTGCCCGAGGTGAACTGCGCCACAGGTATCACTGAGGCCATTGTCACCACAGGGGTTTCAAGGGCTTTTTTATCCATTTTAGCCTTGTGACAGGGAACCTCGGCAGAGCCGGTACTGGAAGATCTAAAGCGCTTTTGAGCTCCTTTGGATGCAGCAGACTTTGGATTCAGCAGAAGAATTAGCCCTTGGGGAGGGAACATTGGCAGGGCCAGTACTAGAAGACTTAGGGCCTTTGCCCTCCTCCTTTGCCCCCTCAGCAGGATCAGTCCAACCACAAGACTGTTTGTGGGAAGGCTTAAGGTCACCCCCCAATAACCAGAGCCCTCGGAGGAGACCCCTCAATCTTGCCGGTTTTAAATATAGTCCTTAGTTACGCCTGGCAGGAAAGGTCTACTCCGACTATAAGACCTCGAGCGGAAGTGTCTACATGATGGGCCGCAGCCTCCAGTAGAGCCTGCACCAGAACTCTGACATCATATAAACCGCCCTTAAAGTCTTCCAGCCTATCAGGAGGAATACATTCCTGGAACTCAGCAAGCTCCTTCCCCAGCTTGACATTAGTAGCCACCAGGATAAGCTCGGTATTAGCCTAACACAGTTGAAGAGCCAAATTGTAAAATACCTTTTTCCCAATGGCATCAAGAAGCTTATCCTCCTTGGAAAGGATCTGGATGCTGCAATGGAGGATGTACATGCCGGCTTCGACAGGAGCATAGCTGCTGCCACCATCATCGATGAGGGGAGAAGACATGCAGACAAGGATGTCTTCAGACGTGTGTAGCGAGCGTCAATATTTTTGTTTAAGTGTTGCCCGGTATTCGGTTTTTTTTCCAGACCCTGCAGGCTTCAGCCAAGCCATCCTTTTGAAGGAACAGAGGCCTGTGCGCTCCTGTGTCGACAGAGTACAGGCTCCAGAAAGTACCCCTTCTTGTGGAGCCAGAGGCTCGTGTATTGGGATGTCTAGCAATCTCATTATATCCACAACCC
This sequence comes from Ambystoma mexicanum, assembly GCF_040938575.1. NCBI lineage: Eukaryota > Metazoa > Chordata > Amphibia > Caudata > Ambystomatidae > Ambystoma > Ambystoma mexicanum. The sequence continues at coordinate 537,836,023 of NC_090924.1, read as the reverse complement.
GGTCGTGAAAGGCTCTAATAGAGCAGGATAGGTCGTCACTGTACTGGTCCGTTTGATCCTCATCCAGTGAGGCGGGAACAGAAAAACTATTCCACGCATGTGGCGCCTTAGGCCCCAAGGGCAGGGTTGACTGCACAACAGGAGTCTTTTCCACAGTAGAAAATGGAGGCAAAAGAAGGCAGTGTAGGAGGAAGCCCTGACAGGAAGTGGTGGAGGAGGTGGCACTACCGGGCCCTGCAGAGGGATTGCCGGAGCAGGCTGCTTCAGATACGTTTCCTAAAATAAATCCTTAAAATACACCTTCATGGGATCAGAATGCATAAGCATCTGAAACTTGCCAAAAAATGCATCCTCAGAAGGTCGAGGCACTGGAGTGCGTAGAGGCCACTCAGAAGGGGCATACCCCCAGTATCATAAAGAGGATGGTTGCCAGGATTGCCCTCCACCAACTGGATCCACGTAAACCAAAGGAGTGGACGTAGGAGAGAGGGGAACTGTGTGCACCAGCAGAATCAGAGTATGCCAATCCATTGGAGGGCAGAACGGGTTGTTGATATCCACAAAACGTGCTCATCCCCAAAGACAGGCCCCTCACTACCAGCCGTCGTGAACGTTGGTGTAAGAGAGGTAGACAAAAAGCCCGCTGTGGACCACAATTTTGTTAATACCTTAGGTGAACTGCGCCACAGGAGCGAGTGGGACCGTGGTCACCACAGGCGAATCAGGGTACTGCAGTACCATTTTAGCCTTGTGACAGGGAACCTTAGCAGAGCCGGTGCTAGCAGGGCTAGAGTGTTTCTGTGACCCCTTAGAGTCTGCTGTTGATTTAGCCCCAGTGAGGGAACCTCAGCTGACCCTGTACTCAAAGACTTAAGGTGCTTAACCGGCTTCTTTGCCCCCTCAGCAGGATCGGTACGACCAGAGGCCTGAGTGCGGGAAGGCTTAGAATCACCCGCTGAAGCCAGAGCCCTAGAAGGGGGCTCCTCAATCTTGCTGGTCTTAGATATAGCCCCAAGATGGGGTACCTCAGGGATAACCCCAGTACGTTTAGTCACTATAACAGGAACCTCGAGCCAAGACTCGGTACACTTCGTCCCAGATGTGGAAACCTCATGACTAACCACGGTGACGACAGCCCCATGGACTAACCACAGTGACGACAGCCCCAGAAGTACCTGGGGCCAAACTTTAGCCCCCCAAAAGGGGAACCACGGCTGAAGATCCAGTCCTGGAAGCCCCTTTGCAGGGCACTGCGGAGGAAACTCTGGAGTGCCGCTTAGATCCCTTTCAGGAAACACCTCAGGGAGATCCCTGGTAACAGAGCCACTTGAGCCCCTCCTGGACCCGAAGACCCCGGAAAGGAGTCCCCTGGCATGGGTGCTCTAAAAAGGAACAAACTTACTGGTTGCTTCCTTTTCTCTTCAATTAACTGCTGTGAATGTGGTGGAGGAATTAGCTGGAACACCTCCTCCCACCTGACAAGCTGACACTGGAGTGCACAGACGGACGGAGAGGGAGTCTCAGTAGAAGCATGAGTCCCACCGGTGTTCCAGGCTTGAGCACTCAAAGCAAGAGTGGGGATTTGCCCACGCGAAACAACGTCTGCACGATGAACAGGACACGAATCCCAGAGGCTCCAGCATAGACGGAAGAAAGATGACCGTGGAACCAGAGCAGAAAAATGAAGGACAAGGGAACAAAAAAGAAAATTATTACCTGAGATGCAAGTGCATCCAACCCAGATGAGAAAAGGACTGAGGGTGATGCGCGGGGCAGAGTTCAGGAAGGCGGGGCTACAGTCACAGGCAGTGGCTCCTTGTAATTTTTTGATGCTTTTAAAAAGTGCTCAGTGCCTATCCCGTTGGATGGAATGTCCCACAAGTATGGAGGAAAGGGGACAGGACGTAGGAGTATCCCCAATGATCAGCAACGTGGCATAGGCACGCGTGCCACCACAGACCATGGAAGGTGTAGTTTCAACTCTTTTCAGCAGCCAGTGTTCCCCACCACCTGACATGTGGGTAGATGGTAGGAGAAGAAAAGTAGCTAGTAGGACAAGAGCAGTAATAGGTGGGAGGAGGGAAACAGTAGAGGAATATGGAGAGTTGTGGTGGAAGGAGTAGTAGTGTGGAGGAGAGGAGTAGTAGGGCTAGAGAAGGGGAGTAGTAGGAGAGGTGGAGTGGAAGGAGACCATATCAAAGCATATAGGCAAGAAAGACAGAGGATTGCTGGGAGGAGTAAGCCAGAGGGGTGTGCTAGTAAGAGTACAGGAGGAGAGGTGAGCACAGGCATGATTGAAGTAGCTTGAATCCAATGGAGTAATTGCAAGGCACTGTCCCAATTCCCATTCAAACTTAGCACTCGTTACTGAAGGACACGCTGTACAGAGGATCTGTTCTTATGGTTCCCCAAAAGAAACAGGACGTTGATTTACCCTTGCTATCCACGATGGGAGTGTCACTTGGCAACATGCCAGGTTTATTGGAAACACCAGATTACAAAATATGAGATAATATAATGAGTTGCACTGACCGCCCAAATAAGAGGGTGTAGGTTGACCCAGGGCTGCCCACAGAGACGTTCTTGTGTCAAGGACAAAATATCAAGGTGGCCTTCGAAAACATTGTTTTCTGTTCTAAACCTAGACAAGGGAAGTTCTTTGTAAAAAAAAGAAATGGGAAAGATAAATACATTTGTGAACAACCTTGAGTCAACAGACTGTATTGTATGTTATCTGAGACAAGTTATCAGAGAACAAATGATCATAACCATGTGTTTTGGATGCTTTTGTTAGGGAGGGGGGCCATGGCAAGAAGAAAGGGATAGCCCTAGGCCCCAAAAATCAAAACCCTTGAATTGTGTCAGACTTGGAGTGGTTTCCACAACATAACGAACAACTAAGAGATAGCAAGGACAGGAGGACACTAAAGACTGAATACATAGGCAGACCAAGACGGAAGGTCTAGGACGATTCATCAATAGCACCCTGGCTCAGAACCACACAAGTTCCAACAGACCTAGGTCACAATAGATAGCAAGGCAATAGGGAGCACCCAATCCTCAGCTCCTATACCAGAGGGAGAGAAATAGACATACCCAATCACATTATAGAAAGCTCATTAGAATACAGCTGGGAACACGCCGCGCCATCACACACAACTATGAAAATAAGCATCTTTCATATCCAAAGTTGCCATGTAATCCCCCCGCTTTAGCAGAGGGATTACTTCTTGTAGCATAGTCATGCAGAACCTTTGTGGCTTTTACATATTTGTTTGCAGGGCGCAAGTCTAATACTGGGCGCATTGTCAGATCTTTCTTTGGTACAAGGAAATATGTTGAATAGATACCCTGGTTTACCTCGTTGGACGGCACAATCTCGATGGCGTCTTTGAGGAGTAGCACATTGACTTCCACCATCAAGATGAGTTGTTCCTCTCATGATATTTTCCTTTGGCGCGGGGGAGGTTTAATGGTGAGTCTAGGAGCTCCACGCAATAACCTCCCGCTACTGCTGATAACACCCACTTGTCCGTGGACCTGTACCAGGGCGTCATTGTTTGGGAGGCGTTCCTCTGCCAGTGGAGGGTCTCCCCCGACCGCGACCTCTGCGCTGGCCTCTAGGATAACCTTGGGATGCTTGTCCTTGGTTGTAACTCCAAGATGTATAACTGGAGCATCTTTGATTTTGGCTGCGAAAGCGGCAAAAATTGTTCCACCCCTTTGTCCGGTCTGTTTATTAGTGAGTTGACCAAGGGACTTAAGCGTTTCATACTCGTCCTTGGCTGACTTTAAAGCATCCTCCACTGCTTTGCCAAATAACAAGTTATGTTCTATTGGCATATTGAGAACGGTTGTCCGAGTCTCCATTTTAAAACCGGATTGTCGAAGCCAGGCATGGCGCTTAAGCATAGTGCCTTCTGTGATAATGCGTCTGGCATTATCCACTGCGTCCAATTTGTTCTTAAGCATGCCACAATGAAAATATTATGTTTTGCAGCACATTCATTTTTCGCAGAGATGGAGTCCATCTTACATATGCTGGCAATCAGAGTTTTCTTTGAAATGCACAAAATGCATTGCAACCTTTTTTGCCATTCTAATCACCTATTTTGCATTACATGTTGAGGAATCCAAGTTTTTCAAACACACAAAACACCACCAAAAGGCTATTTTCAGAGCCACCACTTACTCCCAGAGAAAAGTGCATTGGTTTTCCTATGGTTGCACCCTAAAATTTTGTCTGTCCTAGGACTGTCCGCTGACTTTTTGAAAAATGCACAGAGGCCTACCCAGTTTACTTCATAGTTCAATTTTTAAACTGAGAAAGGCAGTTCTGAAGAGAGCCATTTTGTAAAAAATGTTTGTTGTTTTTACACAGGACACACTGGGGGAAGGAGGGTAAGGAAGGGACACCAACCATGGGGATAAGAAAGGGCAGGTGGAGAGAGAGAAAGATGTAGGGTGGGCCTTATTTAGGTTGGTAGCAGCTCTTCTGGTGCTCCATGACCGTAGTCTTGAAAGCACTTCGAAGACTCTCCCCCCTGCAGAGTACTGCGTCGCAGTGCATACACAATATTGTGACCCTCGAAAGGTAAGTGTCAACAGCATCATTCTTTACATGGCACCACCTTGCGAATGTGCGCACCGTGGAACGAAGTTAGGTGTTGCTTCATTGTTGTCGTACCAAAGCTATACGCACCAGGTCTCCAACGACTCCGCACCAAATTGCACTGTTTAGAGGTGACCGGGTTCGCACGTGCTTTTGGTACGTTACCAAAACGGTAAACAACTGCCACACCCACGACTCCTGGCGAGTGCTGGTAGTAGGGAGCTCTCCCACCTCAATCTCTTCATCCTCTTCTTCCTCGCTCTCTACATCCTCACGCGTATTTCCCTCTGCAGGCCCTTGGCGAGGCGGTGGAGGGTTTGAGGGTGAGGCTGATGTAGCAACAGCAGCCATGGATGCCATTAAGGTTGGTGAGATAATCTACGCTAGAGCACTAAAGGCAGCAAAACTCAATCTACAATCGCCAGAAGTACAATGAAGATTAGCTCGGGGGTGTGCCTCTTGACCATATCTATCACTCAAAAGCGTTGAAAAAGTTCCAGAAAATATGAGGAAAGCTAGGGCCATTGTATGGGACATGTGAAATGGTGATTTTGTACTGTAAAATAATTTGGCTTGTCTGCATAAGTTCTTTTGAATTGTTGCGGAAGCCTACAAAGTGCGCAAATTAGGGCCCACGTTCAGCGTGGGTGCAGTCACATGCTGATGACGTGAACACATCCGCAAAGGAAATCGGTGACCACAGGACACCAAATGCACAGGAACGGTCGTGCGCATTCAGGCAGATGTTCTAAGGATAGAGTTCGGGTCCTGAAACGAATTAAAAGTGCGACACAAGTGAGACTGACAGGAGCGATGTTCGCAGGATTTACGGGGGTGGTGCGCATGTGCGTAGATGTTCTGCTGACTGTACGGCCAGGTATAGTGTCCTTAGGACACCTCCATTTTGTTTGACTACGGACATGCCGGACACTGCGCCTGTTCTACAGACAGTTCCATCTTTGCTGCGGACGGTACGGACAGGTATAGTGTCCTTAGGACACTCCCTTTTTGTTCATTTACAGACATCCCGGCCACCTGGTGTGTTCTAAGAACAGTTTCATCTTGGTTGTGAACAGTACGGAGAGCTATAATGTCCTTAGGACGCCCCCATTTTGTTGAATTACGGACATCTTGGACAGCTGGTGTGTTCTAAGAACAGTTCCATCTTGGTTGCGAATGGTACGGGTAGGTGTATTGTCCTTAGGACATCCATATTTTATTGATTACGGACAGGCCGAACAGGCGCTCTGTCCGCGGACATTTTAAATCTTTTTTAAAAAAAATAAATAAACGCACACAATTCCATTAAAAGTAACAACATTTTTAAACGTTCCCGATTGCTGTGGTGACATCTCCCTCTCAGGTGCTCCCGATTTTTCGCATTCCTACCTATAATATGAAAGTATTCACATTTTTCCCCATCTACTATAATAACCCATTACCTCCAAACCTCTCTGCTATCTACAACACAGCTGCAAAAAAACAAGGGAATTTCATGAATTTAAAATTGTACTCATTTGCAAAGCAGGTTCAACATATTGCAAATAACATATAAAGGCTGCACATAGTCAAATGAAAAGCACGCATACACTGTGTTGAGATACCAAACGAGAATACTCAGGGATGTAATTTAGGGGTCGCCACTGTGGTCTCCCTTGTGACCTCTAAAAAAAAAAATGTAAAGAAAATGTGATTTGATTTTTTTTTTAGTAATGCAAGCTCCTGCACTATGTCCAGAACCACGTGGCTCTTTACTTTTTGGAGTGGCAGGCTTTGTTGTTCAGGCCTCTAAAAAAAAAAAAAAAAAAAAGAAAAATAAGAACACTTTCAGCACTGACCCTAAATAAGAAAGAATAGGAATACCAAATAATGTGTCTTTCTGGAATTCTATACAATAATTGCTAGACTCATTCAAGGTCAGGCACACTTCAGGGGTGAGTCACTGATAGACAGGGTAATTCATAGAAATTCACACAAAAGTGGCGCACAGCGTGCCCGTGCGAATGTCTGCGCCAGCCGCGTGCACTAAAATCGATTTCCGCGCACAGCGTATTCATGGATTTTCGCATCCAAAACCAGCCGTGACACAGCGACCCTGCAGCAGCGCCAGTTACACCCCCAAGAACGCCCTCGCGCAAGGAAAAGCCTTCAAAATCCCCAAATAATCGCAAAGGGCTGCGCCAACCCTGGACCAGTTCACAGGGCTGGCAAACAGCAAACGCCAAGCGGGGAACATGTATTTCAGTGGTTCGCGGGAAGTTCCACACGCGATTGTCCTGTGTACGTGTGCATCAGGGGTGCGTGGGAAGTAACACACGCAAAAGCAGCAGGGTACATGTATTCCAGGGGTGCGCGGGAATATCACACGCAAAAGCAGCAGGGTACGTGTATTTCAGGGGTGCGCGGGAAGTATCACACGCAAAAGCAGCAGGGTATGTGTATTTCAGGGGTGCACGGGAAGTATCACACGCAAAAGCAGCAGGGTACGTGTAGCTCAGGGGTGCGTGGGAAGTATCACACGCGATTCCATCAGGGTACGTGTATTCCAGGGGTGCGCGGGGAGCACCACACGTGAATTGCACGTGTGGGTCCTCCCAGGTGTTCCCTCTACACCCTCCACGGCCCCTGCAGTTGGCCCACACCACAGGGGCCTACCCTGCACATGTCCTGCAGGCACCCCATCCAACATGGCCATGCCCCCCAGCCAACCCACATGTCACCTTGCACTACTGCCCACCAACGCATGTCCCCCTGCACCCCCAGCCACCAGGGGCAGCCTCCACCAGGCCCCCACCCATGTCTCCCATCACCCCCACCCCCCAGCAGTGCAGGGGCAGCCTCCACCAGGCCCCCACTCATGTCCCCTATCACCCCCACTCCCCAGCAGTGCAGGGGCAGCCTCCACCAAGCCTCCACCAGGCCCCCACTCATGTCTCCCATCACCCCCACCCCCCAGCAGTGCAGGGGCAGCCTCCACCAGGCCTCCACTCATGTCTCCCATCACCCCCAGCAGTGCAGGGGCAGCCTCCACCAGGCCCCCACCCATGTCTACCACCACCGCCACCACCCAGCAGTGCAGGGGCAGCCTCCACCAGGCCCCCACCCATGTCTCCCATCACCCCCACCCCCCAGCAGTGCAGGGACAGCCTCCACCAGGCCCCCACTCATGTCCAACTCATGTCTCCCTGCACCCCCACCCCCCAGCAGTGCAGGGGCAGCCTCCACCAGGCCCCCACTCATGTCTCCCATCACCCCCACCCCCCAGCAGTGCAGGGGCAGCCTCCACCAGGCCCCCACCCATGTCTCCCATCACCCCCACCCCCCAGCAGTGCAGGGGCAGCCTCCACCAGGCCCCCACTCATGTCCAACTCATGTCTCCCTGCACCTCCACCCCCCAGCCACAAGGGGCAGCCTCCGCCAGGCCCCCACTCATGTCCCCTATCACCCCCACCCCCCAGCAGTGCAGGGGCAGCCTCCACCAGGCCCCCACGCATGTCTCCCATCACCCCACCCCCCAGCAGTGCAGGGGCAGCCTCCACCAGGCCTCCACTCATGTCTCCCATCACCCCCAGCAGTGCAGGGGCAGCCTCCACCAGGCCCCCACCCATGTCTACCACCACCGCCACCACCCAGCAGTGCAGGGGCAGCCTCCACCAGGCCCCCACCCATGTCTCCCATCACCCCCAGCAGTGCAGGGGCAGCCTCCACCAGGCCCCCACTCATGTCTCCCATCACCCCCACCCCCCAGCAGTGCAGGGGCAGCCTCCACCAGGCCCCCACCCATGTCTACCACCACCGCCACCCCCCAGCAGTGCAGGGGCAGCCTCCACCAGGCCCCCACTCATGTCCAACTCATGACTCCCTGCACCTCCACCCCCCAGCCACCAGGGGCAGCCTCCACCAGGCCCGTACCCATGTCTACCACCACCGCCCAGCAGTGCAGGGGCAGCCTCCACCAGGCCCCCACCCATGTCTACCACCACCGCCACCCCCCAGCAGTGCAGGGGCAGCCTCCACCAGGCCCCCACTCATGTCCAACTCATGTCTCCCATCACCCCCACCCCCCAGCCACCAGGGGCAGCCTACACCAGGCCCCCACTCATGTCTCCCATCACCCCCACACCCCAGCAGTGCAGGGGCAGCCTCCACCAGGCCCCCACTCATGTCTCCCATCACCCCCACCCCCCAGCAGTGCAGGGGCAGCCTCCACCAGGCCCCCACCCATGTCTCCCATCACCCCCACCCCCCAGCAGTGCAGGGGCAGCCTCCACCAGGCCCCCACTCATGTCCAACTCATGTCTCCCTGCACCTCCACCCCCCCAGCCACAAGGGGCAGCCTCCGCCAGGCCCCCACTCATGTCCCCTATCACCCCCACCCCCCAGCAGTGCAGGGGCAGCCTCCACCAGGCCCCCACTCATGTCTCCCATCACCCCACCCCCCAGCAGTGCAGGGGCAGCCTCCACTCATGTCTCCCATCACCCCCAGCAGTGCAGGGGCAGCCTCCACCAGGTCCCCATCCATGTCTACCACCACCCCTACCCCCCAGCAGTGCAGGGGCAGCCTCCACCAGGCCCCCACCCATGTCTACCACCACCGCCACCCCCCAGCAGTGCAGGGGCAGCCTCCACCAGGCCCCCACTCAGGTCCAACTCATGTCTCCCTGCACCTCCACCCCCCAGCCACCAGGGGCAGCCTCCACCAGGCCCCCACCCATGTCTACCACCACCGCCCAGCAGTGCAGGGGCAGCCTCCACCAGGCCCCCACTCATGTCGTCCATCACCCCCACCCCCAGCCACCAGCGCCAGCCTCCACCAGGCCCCCACTCATGTCCCCTATTACCCCCACACCCCAGCAGTGCAGGGGCAGCCTCCACCAGGCCCCCACTCATGTCCAACTCATGTCCAACTCATGTCTCCCATCACCCCCCACCCCCCAGCAGTGCAGGGGCAGCCTCCACCAGGCCCCCACTCATGTCTCCCATCATCCCCACCCCCCAGGGGCAGCCTCCACCAGGCCCCCATCCATGTCTACCACCTCCGCCACCCCCCAGCAGTGCAGGGGCAGCCTCCACCAGGCCCCCACTCATGTCTCCTATCACCCCCACCCCCCAGCCACCAGGGGCAGCCTCCACCAGGCCCCCACTCATGTCTCCCATCACCCCCACCCCCCAGCAACCAGGGGCAGCCTCCACCAGGCCCCCACTCATGTCTCCCATCACCCCCACCCCCCAGCAACCAGGGGCAGCCTCCACCAGGCCCCCACTCATGTCTCCCATCACCCCCACCCCCCAGCAGTGCAGGGGCAGCCTCCACCAGGCCCCCACCCATGTCTCCCATCACCCCCACCCCCCAGCAGTGCAGGGGCAGCCTCCACCAGGCCCCCACTCATGTCCCCTATGACCCTCCCAGCCCCCAGCAGTGCAGGGGCAGCCTCCACCAGGCCCCCACTCACGTCTCCCAGCCAACATGTCACCACAATGTAGATCCCTGGCCCTTATGGTCAGCCTCCAAATGGCAAACACCCACCCGAGTATTGCATCCACCCACTGAGAAATTGCAAAAACAGGACAGAAGCCCAATTGCAAGTTTTGAAATGAACATATGTCCCTCACATACACCCAATGGGTGTCAGTGAATGTCAAAACCCATATCATGATATGCATGAAACCAATGAGATGATACTACACATTGAACTTTGAAGAAAAAATATGTATTAAAAGCAACATAAATTGAATCAAAAATAAACAAACAATAATAGAAATTTAACAAAAAAAAAACAGCAGGTCCGTGAAAAAATGCTAAACCACAAATCATAATGCAAAGGAAAGGTGTCCAAAGTCACAACCAAAGCATTGCTCCATGGCGAAATCATAATACAAATTGACAATCCAAAAGTCAACTATGTACAGATAACTATCCAGGGTTCATGATCCCAACCGAAGAAATGAAACCTATCTAATAACACTACTTAAAAAAAATAACTATATACAAAAATGTGGCCCATTGTCCAAAAGGTCCAAAAATAAAGCCAAACCAAAGGAAACCTAACACTAACTATATAACTATTTACAAGGGCAGCGGGCTAGTCCGACGGCTCACTTCGGGATGTTCCGGGCCAGGGCATCATCGAACTCCTGCTCAATGTCCCAGAGGCGCTCCTCCTCCATGGCCCGAGGGTCCACAGGGCCTTCCACATGTTCCTCCCAAACTCCCTGCGGATTGCCTCGAGGCACTCGGCACGCCTCAGGGCCCCTCTGAATGGAGTTCTCTGCCCTGACCATCGTGAGCCGTGCCTCTTCCGCCCGCTGCCGCTCCGCATCTATGGCGTGGCCCAACCGCTGCCACACGGAAGACACTGCCCGTCCTGGGTCCTCCTGCCCTCCGGCCGATGCCTGCCCCTCCGATGTGGAAGGCCCCGAGCCATCATGGCTCCCACCACGTTGCTGCTGCTGCGCCTCTGCCCGTGCACTGCCTCCTGCTGCCTGCACATCCTCCGCTGGCTGGGGTGCAGTCGTTGATGTGGCCACCCCTGCTGGACGTCCGACTCCCGACTGTGGCAGGGATGCCTCCTCCACCAGCCTGGCTGTACCGTCAGAGGCAGCTCCACAGGGCACCCAGGTGACTGATGGGTGGGAAGATGGCACAGAGGACGACTGGCGCATAGGGGGTTCAGTTGAGGAGGGGGTCTGAGCAAGCCCCATCAAACGGAGGAATCCGGCCTGGGTGACCTGTCCCAGTAGGCCGACGCGGTCAACGAGCCATTCGAGATGAAGTGCAGTCTCCTCATGAAAAGACTGCAGGTCACCTCGCATGGCCCGTTGACGCAACGCCACACCAGTCAGGAGAGGCTCAACCCGGACACGGATAGCCACGTCCGCAGGCAGAGGAAGGCCAGTTGTCGTGAGCTCATCCCCTGCCTGAAAATGGGTCTGGACGTAGGCATCCCTGCTGGTGCAAGATGATGCAGTAACAGGATCAGGGACAGGATTGCACACAGGCACCTCCGCGGCGACCTGTGCTGCCTCCTGTCCCTGGTCCTGCACTGCACCACTAGCACCAGTGGAATCCCTACCTCCAGACCCTGTCTCTGTTGCTTGCACGGCCTCTTCCTCCACCAAACCCCCCACCAACCTGGATGACTCCGTGCCATCTTCTCCCGTTGGTCCCTATGGGGTCCCAGCTGCCCCTTCTGCTGCCGAGGAGTCCAACTCCAACCTCCGCCTCTTGGACCTCCCCCCGGCAGCTGCGGCCTGGGACGCGGCACCGGACTCCTCACTCCCCGACGTGATCACAACCTGGGAGGGGAGCCGGGCCTTGCGTCTCCGGCTGGCGGTGCGATCCCCGCCGCTGTGCTCCACAGCACCTTCTCTGCCCTCTTCATCAGTTGACGCTGCAGACAGGGAGAAATAAAACACAGGCATCAGGGCACTGTACAATGGACACATACACACATGAGTGGCATTGGCAAACCTCAGACATGGCATCACAATCGGCAACACACATGTCATTTCAACTTGCACACATGATCCATACCACAGCCACATCCCAACTGCCAGCACCATGCATACACATACAACAGCATGAGCAGGCAAGGTGAGCCAGACATCACATGCAACACAGGGAGTGCACTACACATGCACGCACACCACCACACTTGCATGCATGTGTACACCTTAGCCAACTGTCACAGTGTTCCGATGGGCATCTATGTCACATCTGCCAATCAGGCTTCCACATCCCGCTGTCACATGCATCCATGTTGCATCACTGTTGCACCCTTGTAAAATACACACACAATCACATGTACACAGTGCTGATACATGCAGCTGAAAACAACATACATGCGTGACATCACGAACATGCCCACTTACATACACATTCATCCAAACATGTGTGCCCACACAACTGCATTTGGCATGCAAGCCTACACACACAAGCACCATCCAGGTCTCACACATGACAGCCCTTGCATGAGTTAGCCTCACAGCCCTGTACACCCCCACCCATACTCAGCCCCATACAAACAGATGTGCAACCGGCACACTACTGGCACATCACCACACGCACAGCTTACAATCATGATGCATGTACACTTACCGCTCGACTCCAGACGGGTCTGCCTCTCAAGGACCTGGACGTGGAGCGCTGGGGATATGCGTTCCAGGACCCTCATCTGATCTACCGACAAGTGGCCCCGGCACCCCTTAGCATCCGCTGCCTTCAAGAGGCGCCGGGGCTTGTTCAGGGTCCTGGACCTGAAGTCCTCCCAGCGCTTCTTGACATGTTGGAAGTCGCGGACTGCCACCCCCTCCGCATTGATGGCAGTCACGACGTCCGTCCAGATCCGAGTCCGTCCTTCCTTGTCGGCGCGCACACTTCCGTAGAGGGCATCATACTGCCCCAGGACTTGCTCCACCAGGACACCAACTTCCCTGGCACTGAAGCTGGTGCCCCTCTGCCTCTCTGGCCGGGGGTTGTCAGTGGTGCCAGATGTTGCAGTGCCCGACATGACAACCCCAGAGGCAGGAGTGGGTGGGCAACTGGGTCCTGGGGCTGGGCTGTGGAGCGATGGAATCCCAGTCGGGAGTCTTCGGTTCCAGCAGGGGTGGTCACAGCAACAGCACCCCTGGCTGATGTGCAGGCAGCAAATGGCAGGGCACGTGGGCAGCAGGCAGCAGCAGGTGGGAGCGTGCTCAGGGCTCTGGGGGGCAGTAATTCGGCCTTCTGGGCAGGAGCGTGGTCTTCCGTGTGCTTACGCGTGGCCAGCTTGATACGGAGTGATTTGGCATGTGAAAATCCTGCACGTCTGCGTGTGAATTGAGGAAAGGCCCTTAGCGTGTATGCACGTCAGCACGCATATGCGATTTCATTGGACCAAAGGCCCTTAGCGCATAAGCGCGTCTGTGACGTGACGCGCGTGGGTGTTTCCCTCATTACACGTGATGACAGAGCACATGTGGATTTCCACCAATCCCGTGTGGAACTTCCTGCGCACCCCAGAAATACACGTACCCAGGCCAATCGCGTGTACGCTCACTTCCCTCCGATTACACGCGATGACACTCTGCCGTGCAGTTTTACCACGTGTGCTCGCATATGCGATTTCATTGGCCCAAAGGCCACCATGCGCAGCTGTGACGTCACGCGCATGGCCGTAGAGTATGGCCCGTGTAAAAAATAAGAGATACACGTCCGAGTGTCAAAGCGCTTAATTGGTGGAAATGGCCTCATCGCGTATGCGCGTCTGTGACGTGTGTATAAAAAGGTACGTGTAGAACGCCATTTCCTTGTACGTGCTTTTCGTGGAGAGCGAGTGGGTGAATTCTGTACTTCTTGTCGGTTCACAGGCGATTTACTTCACAGCGTTTCCAGTTCGTACTCCCTGTTACCTCTGACAGCTTTTTCTCTTTTCCTCTTTTTCCTGGGCCTGTTTCCTCAAACAGCGTTCCCTTCTACTGTTGTCCTGTCTCCTCAGACAGCGTACAATAATTCTTTTGGCGGGGGTGTTGCCAACGCGCACACGCGCATATTTTTCACGCTTTTGTTCCTGGCAGACGGTGAGTCGCGCACGTATTTAACATCTGTGCTTGCCCAGTGTGTCGCGTACCCCTTCAGAGGTCATTTTAGGCTGCGTGTGACACGCATACGTTCATTCTTGTGTTTCTGGGTGCCACAGCGTAGTGCAGGTTTATTTTTCCACGCACGTGGTCTAGGACGGGTTGCGTGCACCTTACTTCGCTTTTTTGGGGTGTCTGTGCGTTGCGTGACCCGTCATCTTTCCCCAGGGGTGACATACAGCCTTGCTAGAGCACTAGGGTACGATTACCATCTGGTACCCAACCCCTTTGACCCCCAATTGCCCAGGACAATAGTTCACATCGACTCCCATACGCACAATAACATCAGTGCCATGGCTGGGAGGCGACCATGCCATAAGGGTGGCAAAGGTGGGCGAGCCCCAAGTGGTGGCCGTGGTGGATCCAGTAGGGGACGTGGCCGTGACTTGCAGGGTGCCCCTAGCCCCCCATGTGTGGAGGAGCAGTCAGGGACACCCATGCCCCCCCCCCTCCTGGTTGAGGTTACCATGGCTGACACCATCCATGCTCAGCCCTTGTTGGACCAGCCCACTGTGGAACCAGACCTGGCACAGGGTGACTCCATGGCTGACTTCCAGGTCAGCAGGTCTAGGCCACGTGCGCCGGTGAACGTTGGTGTCATCAGGCCACGTGGATCAGGGGCAGCTAGGTCATCTGCTGCCCCGCGTAGGGAGGCTGGGGAGGCTGCAGGGGCAGCTGCGGCTCCATCCACCCCACCTCTCACACACCCATCCAGGACAGTGTCGGTCCAAGTCCATCATGCTGACATTCCCCCTGACACCATCACACTTGAGCTAATGCCTGCACCAACTCCCATGCTGAGTGTGCAATCCCACGCTCCTGCCCTTAGTGTCCAGAGCGGCGTAGGACACTCAGGATCCCCACCACCTTCCAAGCGGAAGAGGAAGAGTGCTCGTCCAGTAGAGGCTGATGCCCCAGACACGGCTACACAGTCCGGCCTGTCAAGGAAGCCCAGCTTCAATGAGGCCGAACTGAATGCACTTGTAGAGTATGTGTCCACACCTGCACAACGTCAGGCACACTGGCAGACCATTGCGGGCATCATAAGTGCCCTTGGAATCGTGAGGCACACAGCTAATGAATGCTACAAGCGCTGGAATGACTTGAAGCGCAGGGCAAAGAATAAGCTGGCCTCAAGTCATGCCGCAACTCTAGTGACTGGAGGTGGGTCTCCAGCAGACGACATAGAACTCACTCCACATGAGCAGGTTGCTGGGACCTACGTCACGGAGGAACAGATCCAAGGCGTGGGAGAACTGGCAGATTACGAGGCATTGTCCGGTGAGTGCACATGCATGTGTGTGTCATCCATGTGCATGGTGTGTGTGGGAGGGCTTCTGTTTGGGTGCCAGGGGAGGGTGTGTGTGTGCCTGAGTGGTTCGGCTCACCCATGTGCCTCTTCCTATACATTCTTGGCACCAGCATTTGGGTATAGCAGCATCCCTTCGGCCAACATTAGACATCCAGCCCAACACCACGCCAGTTGCCCTTGGAGTGTCATCTTGCCACAACACTGTTGCTTATTTACCTCTCTTTATTCGGGCAGATTGTTTGCATACCACCACTTTTACTCGGGATTTCTCAGTCCTATTGTCACATGTCTGACATGGCTATGGTACAGTGGACTGGCTCAGTTTCCTGGACATGATTAGTTTAGACATGTCCCTGTGCTATAGGACCATTTTTGACTGGCAGCTGCAGGTTAAACATTTGAACCATTACAATGAAAATAATCAATTATATGAGCAAACTGGACTGAATGAACAATTGGTGACCTCCTCTCCCTCTTCACTTCATGGCTAGGGTACATGCCATCTGTGTGATGGCAGGTGTATTTGACCTGCCAATCACTGGCCAATGTGTGATGCCACTGCTAGGCAGCATGCAGCAAATGTGTTCATCTTCCATCTTGGTGTCATCAATGTGTGCCATCTGCCTCCCCATCACACGCAGCGACGGTGCATGCATGGGAGTGTTTAAGTCATGTGGGACATGTGTCAATCAAGTACTGTTTCTGTAGCCTCTCAGCCCTAATTGTGTGCCATAGTGCTAATGCCTGTTTCCATTTGTTTTCTTTTATGTCTTTGCAGGGGAAGACGCACTTGATACTGCTGGGGTTGTGGAGATGGTGCAGACCCAGGAGGGGTCTGAGGGCCGACCGACCACCAGTGAGGGACGTGGTGTGGTGGTGGGTGAGAACCCACAACTGCTGCAGGTCGTGCTCTCAAGGGGTGTCTCTGGCTGCACCTCCCCCAAGCTGTATTCAGGTGTCGATTCGGATGATGAGACCTACGTGCCGTCGCAGGTGAGTGTTCCTGGGAGGGATTCTGTTCTGTCTGACCCACCTGCACCAGGGTTAGAACCCTCAATGGGGATGTCAGTGTTGGCAGGTACGCCTTTGGTGGTTACGGATGCAGGGTCACACTCCGCGACATCTGATCCTGTTCCTGGGCCAGCAGATCAGAGGGGGAATGCAGTCCTGCAGCCTCAGGCAGTGCCGGCACAGCAAGGCGCAGTTCGCCTTGCCCCAGACAGGTGTGGTGCCCGCCGACGTGGTGGCCATACGCCACCTGGCAATACCGCATGGGAGCAATCCATTTACGGTATGGCAACCCAACAGGCAGCATCATCAGAGATGATGGCTCAGGCCATGGATAGGGTGGCCACTTACATTGTCCCCCCCGAAAGGCTGATGGAGCGATTACAGCAGGCAACCGACTCCATCTGCCAGTCACACAGGGAGGACATGTTGGCGTCCGACAGGGACAGGCGGGCGGCACTGGTGACTCTGCAGGAAGCCATCTCCATAGAGTCCCATGGCCACAGGGAAGCCCTGAGGCTGGAAATCCTTCACCTCAGGACGACTCTTGTTGAGCTTGAGGCTTTAACAAACCGAAGGACAGAACAGCAGCTGGAGCGTCTCACCCGTACGCTCTCAGCTGAGATGCAGGCAACTAGGGCGGAGGTCCGGGCATCCCGTGAGTTGTTGCATGGGGACCTCCGCACACTTATCCTCCAGAACGAGACCTACCACACCTGCATGCTTGCAGCCATGGAGGAACAGACTAGGGCTTTGCGTGGGCTGCCTCCCATAGTGCCACCACCTCCTGATGCAGCTGCAGAGGGTGAGGATAGCGACAGCAGTGATACTCCCACAATAGGATAGCTGTGTAGGCCATGAGCCCATGGAGGTGTTTTTTTTTTGCAAGATCCACACAGGTGGGTTTTGGTGTGCACCCTGTCCTCGGACCTCCTGGGTGGCCTCCCCCACCTCCCCGGGCCCATTAATGGCCATTTTTGATTTTTGTTTTTTTTGGGACTGTGTTGCCTTGTGTGGCTCCCGTGGGCATACTCTGCATTGTGGCTGGGCACATGCAGGCTTGTCATGGATTTGGTTCAGATGCTTGGGTTTTTGTCACACACACACCCCTCCTGCTTCCCGTTTCCATGGGCTTGCAAAGGGTGTGCCCAAGTGACATTGACGTACATGGTGACATTGGACTCCCATGAGCTGTGTGGGCAGTCTGTAGTCAATACTGTGTATACATTCATAGTGCATATTGTTGTATTGTACACTGCATGGTGTATTGATATGTGCCTCTGCATCCATCCCATCCTCCATATTTGCAGGTCCATTCCTCATGTCTTCACAATGCGGTCCACCTTGGAACTGGAGTCCATGTTGTAAGCAGTGCACCTACACTCTTGCGTGGCGCTAACACTGTATACTTGGAAGTGTTCGGAGGGCTGTCATCATCAGGTGGTGAGGCTAGCTAATTTTTAAGTCTGTAATGTCATGTTTAAGGTAGGTTGGAGGTTGTGTAGGTGATTGGTATTCTTGGTAAGTATTTGGTAATGTGGGTTGTAGGTCCTGCATTACTGTGAGCATTTCATGTGTGGACATGTTTCCATTAGGGACACTGTAGCTGGTGACACTTGGGGCATGTTGTGGGGATTAATTTCTTTCCTCTCACATTGCATGACATGCCATGGTGTGTTGTGTGGCCGTGCCTGGGAGGGTGTGGGTGACATGGCACTGTTTTCATGTAGTATTTTGCGAGTGGGTATTCATTTCTGCAGCATGGAAGTGTCTTTTCATGACACTGCATTGGTGGTGTTTGTGTAGGTAGGGATGCACACATTGTGACACTTCCACATGAACAATCTCAGGCTGCTATGGTTCTGACAGTTGACAGTCCCTTTGTTCGTCTTAATTGTCAGGTCGAGTCATCATTGCTTATCAGATGGTATGTGCCCGGCCTGTGTGCACTTCACTGGGGTGTGATTTCTATGTGAAGTAATTAGCCACCAGCTGCTTACGGGCTGCCTCACCCCGTGCCCTCTCCCCTCCCATGCGCAGCGGCATGCATGTGGTTGGGGTTGTGGGGGCACCACCATGTCCACAGCCAGGCCACGGCGTGTTGCAACATTGTGCAGGACACATGCTGCCACTATGATCCTGCACACTAATGGGGGCGCATATAACAGCTTCCCGCCAGAACGGTCAAGGGAGCGAAAGCGTGACTTGAGCACTCCGAATGTGCGCTCCACTATGCCCCGGGTTGCAATATGGGCTGTGTTGTATCTTACCTCTGGAGGCGTGATGGGGTTCCGAATTGGTGTCATCGTGTGGGTGCTCAGAGGGTAGGCACTGTCCCCTGGTGAGGAGGTGATGGGTATCATTAGTGGGGTAGTGACATAACTCTGCATCTGACATGCATGCATGTGCAGTGGCATTCATACTCACCAAGCAGCCATGTATCGCCATGCCGCCCAGCTTCTAGGTCCCGGTTTAGGGTAGACATTCGGTAAATGAAGCTGTCGTGGGTGGACCCTGGATAGTTGGCATATACTGAGGTGATGATTCCCTTAGCATTACATACTACCTGCACGTTGATGGAATGCCAGTGCTTGCGGTTCCTATAGATGTGCTCAGATGCCCTGGGGGGACGTAGTGCCACATGGGTGCAGTCAATGGCACCCAGCACTTTTGGGAATTGTGCCACACCGTAGAAATCGAGGGTGGCAGCCTGCCTTGCTGCAGGTGTCCTGGGCAGGTATATGTGCCTACGGACTGATGGGCGTGCAGTGATGATGCTCAAGACCTGGTGTAGGCAGCGTGACTGCGTGGCCTGTGACACCTCACCCACTACGGCACTTGTCCGCTGAAATGATCCTGTGGCCAAGAAGTGCAGTACATTGAGGACCTTCTCCAGGGGGCTGAGTGCTTGGGAGCACAGGGTGTGTCATCCTCCCACTCACTGACCAGGTCCAGTGTGGGGGAAACCTGTACCTCCCATACACCTGGTCATCAGGCATCCCAAAAAGGCTGGTTCTGGGAGTGAATATTCGGGCCCTCACTATCCTCCTCCTCCTCCTTTGGTAACCCACGGCCACTGCTGCTAGGAATGGTATATTCATCCTGGCGTATGAGCTTGTTGGTTGTTTGTGCGCACTTTTATGCTGCGCGGGTCGACGTACGCCTGCTTCACGCTGGTGTACGTGTCTCAGGATTGGACCATTTATTTTTCGGCACGTCGTAGGCGAACGTGTGAATCTTCCCGCCCACCCCAGGAATACACGTAGCACACTCTCACAGGCCGAGTCGCGTGTGGAAGTTCACGCGCACCCCAAAGTACACGTACCCAGGCCAATCGCGTGTGGGACTTCCCGCGCACCCCGAAGTACACATACCCAGGCCAATCGCGTGTGGAACTTCCCGCGCACCCCGAAGTACATGTACCCAGGCAAATCGCACGGCTGGGGGTGCAGGGGGACATGTGTGGGAGCCTGGTGGAGGCTGCCCCTGGTGGCTGGGGGAGCAGGGGGACATGTGTGGGAGCCTGTTGGAGGCTGGGGGGGTGGTGGTGGTAGACATGGGTGGGGGCCTGGTGGAGGCTGCCCCTGCACTGCTGGGGGGGTGGGGGTGGTGGTAGACATGGGTGGGGGCCTGGTGGAGGCTGCCCCTGCACTGCTGGGGGGTGGGGGTGATAGGGGACATGAGTGGGGGCCTGGTGGAGGCTGCCCCTGGTGGCTGCGGGTGCAGGGGGGCATGTGTGGGAGCCTGGTGGAGGCTGCCCCTGCACTGCTGGGGGGTGGGGGTGGTGGTAGACATGGGTGGGGGCCTGGTGGAGGCTGCCCCTGCACTCTTGGGGGTGGGGGTGATAGGGGACATGAGTGGGGGCCTGGTGGAGGCTGCCCCTGCACTGCTGGGGGTGGTAGTAGACATGAGTGGGGGCCTGGTGGAGGCTGCCCCTGTTGGCTGGGGGTACAGGGGGACATGTGTGGGAGCCTGGTGGAGGCTTCCCCTGGTGGCTGGGGGGTGGTGGTAGACATGGGTGGGGGCCTGTTGGAGGCTGCCCCTGCACTGCTGGTGGCTGGGGGGTGGTGGTAGACATGGGTGGGAGCCTGGTGGAGGCTGTCGCTGGGGGGTGGTGGTAGACATGGGTGGGAGCCTGGTGGAGGCTGTCCCTGGTGGCTGGGGGGTGGTGGTAGACATGGGTGGGGGCCTGGTGGAGGCTGCCCCTGCACTGCTGGGGGGTGGGGGTGATAGGGGACATGAGTGGGGGCCTGGTGGAGGCTGCCCCTGGTGGCTGGGGGTGATGGGAGACATGTGTTGGTGATCAGTAGTGCAAGGTGACATGTGGGTTGGCTGGTGGGCATGGCCATGGTGGATGGGTTGCCTGTGGGACATGAGCAGGGGTGCAGGGTAGTACCCTGTGGTGTGGGCTGCCTGCAGGGGACGTGGAGGGTGTAGAGGGAACACCTGGGAGGACCCACATGCCCAAATCACATGTAGCATTCCCCGGCACCAGCGAAATACACGTACCCTGCTGAAATCGCGTGTGAATCTTCCCGTGCACCTCGGAATACACGTACCCAGACCAATCGCGTGTGGAACTTCCCGTGCACCCCGAAGTACACGTACCCAGGCCAATCGCGTGTGGAACTACCCGCGCACCCCCACCTACCCAGGCCAATCGCGTGTGGAACTTCCCGCACACCCCGTAGTACACGTACCCAGGCCAATCGCATGTGGAACTTCCCGCGCACCCTGAAGTACACGTACCCAGGCCAATCGCATGTGGAACTTCCCGCGCACCCCCACCTACCCAGGCCAATCGGGTGTGGAACTTCCCGCGCACCCCGTAGTACATGTACCCAGGCTAATAGCGTGTGGAACTTCCCGCGCACCCAGGAACACGCGCACACGCTATTTTTCACACAGCAGGTGTCCGTGTTTGTCGGTGCCCCTTTGCACCTCATTTGTCCTAGAGGGCCACTGTATGGCCCATTCATCATGGCTGTATATGGGTGCTTTTTGTTGGCGCACATTTTTTTAAGTCGCAGGGGCGCTACCGCCTGCTTTCTTGTGGCGTACTTGTTTGGCCCTGTGCGCGTCTTTGACCGTGCGCTGGTTTGCCCTATTCGATTCCATGAATACGGGTTGTAGGCGAGCGTGTGGGCGTTCCACACACTTGGCTCCTGTACTTCCCCCGTGACTCCCATATATTCACGCGTTGTTCCCCATTCCGAGTGTTACGCCCCGTGTTCCGCCTACTTGTGTGATGTGCGCCGCGTTATGTGCGATTTCGCAGTGGCCGTGGCGCACGCTGTTGGATGACCTGTGCGCCGGCGTGCACGGCGCACATTTTTAGCGCACATCCAATGTTTTACTCGCGCACGGACTTCCATGAATCGCTGCGCGCTGGTTTCCCTGCGATTTTCGCACTTTTCCTGCGATTCGCACGTTTTGGCACCTCTGCGCGGGAATTTTCGGCACACATCATTTATTTATTATATATTTATTTCCATGAATCGACCCCTTAGTCTGTGACTGAACACCTCAACTCAGCCTTTCATCCTTCTGAGGTCGATAAATGAGTACCAACACAGGTTGGGTGATATTGGGTGTATATTTTTTCTATATAAAGCGCTTAAGCGTAAGTGCTATATCATAACACATCATTATCATTTCGTCATGGACGTCTGCTTGCATTCACAGTTATTTGGTAATATGGGCCTATACACACTGATCTTAACAATACATATGGCGATCCATTCTTGAATGAAATGTACATCACATAGTGATATAACCATATTTTTCGTAGTGTACAATGCTATGTGATGCCACTTCCTATTTTGTCAACGGGTGAAAGGTCGTGTTCCATCGCTAACCGCGATATCACTTTGGGGTGGGGTCAAATGACATTTCCTGTGATGTCATCAGGGGTCAAGGGTCGTGTTATGTCACTTCCGCTACCCCTGGCATTTTGGTGAAATGACGTCCCTGAGAATACTTCCACGAAAGCTGAAAAATGAACGTGTACAAACTTAAACACAAAATTACTAACTTCTTCGTTTTACAATTGCAATTAAGACCACGCTCCTGAAAATCAACAGCATCTACACTACAAACATATCCGAAGAAACCTGGTCATTGCACAAAAAAAAGTAAGTACAAAACTACCTTTATATTCTTACTGTTCCTCAAAGAGACTGTGTGGGTTATTTATGTAATTTGCGCACCAAGAAATCGATTTTTGAACCATTCTGCCCACAAATCCCCATTTATTAAACAGAGATTAGCAAGCAGATTGGCACACAAATCCCAATTTTTTTGGAACACGAATAACATACTTGACCCTTAGAAGAACAAGTTACTTTCTCACCTGGTAAAGTTCTTTCGATGGGATGGTCCGACGACGTATTCCATATCGCTCCCTCCCTACCTTCCCCGCTGCAGAATTTCTTTTGCGATTGCAGCTTACGTTCCGCAAGGCTTTGTGTCTGATTGGCAGTTGACTAATGTCACACGTTCTGGGGGGAAAAACTACAACTGAGGCTACGGGCGTCGTGCGTCCTACTTATCACATCGGATGACGTCGGAGGAGGTCCTCGACGGCGGCGCATCGACGTCATCGGCGCAGGAGCCGAAAAAAGTTTCCGAAGCAGCACAGCTGTGGTAATTACATGTCATAGATATGGAATACGTCGGAGGACCCAATCCCCTCGAATGTTAGTACTACAAAACAAAGAACGGTTTTAATTTTATACCATTACGTTTACTATTAATGCTTCTCCTCACCACCAGCTCACTTTCTAATCTCATCTGAACCGCAGTGTAGTAACATACAGAGGAATAGCATTCCCAGCTCATTGCAACTGCACAATGCACATTCACACACCACACCACATACATCTTCCCCATCAAACTCATACACGCATGCACATAGCACACATACATTGTAAAACAGACCAACCCATACCTTTTTTTTTTCAACAAACCCCAAAGAATGCCTACCAAAAAGCAAGTCTGTAGAAAGAAACGCAGAAATAGAGCAAATGAAAATAAAAGTGTCCAAAGTAAGCATCCATCTCGACCAGAGTTTGTACAAAACGTTGAAACAAAACAGCTAATGCAGTCATTTAGCGAAACAAATGAAGATTCAACTACAGAAACTTTGCCTCCTCAATCAAAATGTGGCACGAAACAGAAAATGCTTAACAAGAATTCGGCTACTACTACTGCTAGCACTGCTCCTATAAATCCTGATATACTAGCAAGAAACATAGTAAAAAAAAGTATTTTAGCAAAATTGTTCTGCCAGAGTCCTTCAGAATCTAATAAGAGTGAAATCTTCCACAACCCTTAAAACGTACCGTATAAAATTAATCCTAGAAGCTCTCAGACAGTGCAATCCTTCTCAAAAGGAAGTTATTTATTTTAGTTATAAACAGGATGAAACCACTAATACAACTAATTAGTAAACTACAAAAGAAACTTCTCAATAAACGGAAGGTCAACAAAAATAACTTCTTAAATATTTGTGGAGGTCAATGGAGTCACACAACGACCACAGAACCATATTTTAATGAAGAAGCATACAAACAAAATCAAACAATTGCCATCCATAGCAGTGGACGAGAATATGAAAAAAAAAATCAATAATACCATCATGGAACAAGAAACACTGCTTACAAAAGTACCCCCAGAAAACTCAGAATTACCTCTAAATTCGACTGAACCAGACCGTCCAGTATACAAATGGCCATGCACGTCAATGTGTAACATTCCTAACAGATCTTTCAAATCTTTACGCCAGTTCCTCAAACAGTATATGAGAGATAAAGACAAAATCGAAATGAAAGTGCTGCAAAATATGGATACCTGTCCAGTGCGCAAATACACAGGACTACATTCTATAGCCTGCATTTCAGGACCTATTTGCAAAAGCACCTTCCATGATATCAAAATGATATCAACACATCATTCAAATGTAAGAAATCTAGTGTATAAACTGTACTATCCTACAAGTCCAGCTTTAGAACTAGCCAATTTAAATAACACTCTTCTGCATGGTACACCCAAATACCTACAAGAAGAGAAGAAATCGACCGTATCCAGAAAATATATTTTGGAAGTGAAAGCCACGTACAAAATGCAATACTTTTAGAACAGACTAGCAACAATTCTGCACATGGCAGCCTTCTATTACACACAAACAAAAAAGAAATACTAACATTTAAATCTACATCCGCTGAAGTACCAAACCATGTGTGTGTGTGTGTGTGTGTTGCCGCAGAACATTTTACAAAAGTAACACAAAAACTATAGACGCAACATACAAAATAGAAGACAATGAAGATTCCAAATGGTTTGAATTAGCTCTGGACCTTTTAGCAGAAAACAAATACCAAATAAGTGAACCCCTAATATGTTGCAGTTACTGCACTACAAAAGTTAACAACCAAACTCCTTCACGTGCTATCACAAATAATTTGGAATTATTCCCACTACCAAAACCCCTGCAACAACTCAATTTGTATGAGAGCATCATAATTCAAACTGTACACCCATTTCAAGCAATAATACGTCTTCAACCAAGAACAGCTAAATTACCTCCCTCTGAATTGGTGAAAGGCATTTGTGGCAAAGTAGTTTATTTGCCATTAGATCCGACAGAAAATGTGCACACTGTAGGAGTGCAACATCCAATAGAGCATTCTTTAATTGTCTTAGTAAATGGTGTACCAACAAAAGACAAAACAAAAAAAATTGGCAACTCCTGGACTTACATAAAGTTAGACAAGCCTTGCAATATCTGAAACACAATAATGAATACTACAAAGACAAATATTGAAGAAAGCTTAAGGGAAACAACTGAAATAATTCAAGACTCATAAATTGGTCAATTTGAACTTCTGGATCCTACTGCAGTATCCACTCTTTTGGACCATTATACAATTCATCCATTGCACTCTAATGAGAGCATAGATGATGCACTAGAAACTTATCAAATGCGACAAACCAAAGGGTCAACAATGAGCATATGGGAAAAAAAGTATAGAGGCACGTGCTTTTCCACTACCATTTCCTACTGGCAAAGGAGGAAGATACGATGATAGACCCACTCAGATAACAGCATCAGACTACCACTCATTACGAATGTATTCTGAAGATCCACATTTTGTCTAAATCTGGGAATACATATTCCACCTACTCTTTGAAAGTGAACTAGCAACCCTATGTTACAGAGTTGCACACATTGAAATCTGGAACACACTTTCAAAATATGTCAGCTACGCAATTAATACAAAAAGTGCAAGAAAAAGATGACGTTTTACAATAAAGCATAACATCTGTTTGCAAACATGTGTGGTACAAAAGAATACTGGTTCTGACGTCAGAGATGTACATTGTATGATCAGAAACCTTGGACCACCCACTTGGTTTGTTACATTAAGTTGTGCAGACTATGCATGGGAAGATTTACATGATTACCTACGTATATCAAACAACAACAAAAGCAACATAGATATACTAACATCCGAGAACATTGCTCTCTAGATCATGTTAATGTTTCAAGATATTTCCACCATCGTTTCATTGCTATGCTACACTATTTGTAATAAAACTGTTCCTCCCCTCGGAGAAGTGCAACACTTCTTTTGGAGAAAAGAATACCAAGCCAGAGGAGCACCACATATCAACATGCTTTTATGGATTAAAGATGCACCTAAATTTGATCAGGACAGTGATGCCACTGTTTTGCAGTTCATCCATAAATATGTCACTTGTGAAATCCCTTCACAAAGGACACAGTGACCTTCATGGACAAATTGTACAATTTCTAAGACACAAATGTGGCAAATATTGTCGTCGCAAATACTAAAGCAAAGGGAAACACTACACCAAATGTCGCTTTGGTTTCCCTAGACCAGTTACAGAAACAGGTAAAGTGAACAACTTCATGTCTTTAGTTCGACATAGTGTTAAAGGTAAATCACCTAAGAACACTTATTACATAGAAAGAACAGAAGAATCAAAATATATCAATGATTACAATGCAATCATTGACCTCTTATGGAATGTAAACATAGATGTGCAGTACATTGCAGACAATTCCACTGCAGTTGCACGATATGTTACAGCCTACTTAACAAAAGCAGAAAAAAACAGAGCTGCAAGACCTCTGGAATGACCGATCATCAGACAAAACACGTTCAGAAATTGTACAGCTTATGCATAAAAATGCTCTCCGAGAATGTGGCGCCTATGAAGCCGCAGTTGGTATAACCGGTACTGCTTTGTATGTAAAATCTGAAAATATAGGATGGCTAAGTCTTGGTCCTTCTAAATCTAGAAAAAGAGTTCGAATCATATGAGGACATAGAAACAATAGCCAAAAAGAATCCCAACAGCCAAGACATTCTAAAGAACAATTTACTAGACGCATACTACCCGAACAGGAGTACCACTTTGGAAACCATATGTCTATACCACATAGCCCAAAACTTTGCATACAAAAATAATATAAAACCCGATGAAACCAAAGGTAGATATATAGTGGCAGATTAGTGAAACTTACCAAACGAAGCTTCATTAATCATGTCAAATTGTCATTAAAAACTCAACAGAAAGAACTATATTACATGTTCCTGCTACAGCTTTTTAAACCATGGAGAAAAGAGGAAGAGATACTAGATAACTATGACTGCTAGGAAGACGTTTTCAAAGCGCCATCACCGATGTGAACTTTACACAGTACATTCCTTCTTTAAAGACGGTTTCCCAAGGTCTTACCCTAGACATGGCATTGATAGATATTGGATTTATGAATGGTGACTGCATATGCAAGAGTTAGAGAAAATTGTTCTCTACGAACATACATGTCTTTGAAGAGAAGAAATCGAGCTGTTGAGCGCCCTATCCTTTTTACTTCTGAAAGTTTGTCAAAGAGAATATTGACAATCTGAATGTTGTTGTCACGTGGGTATGTTTGAAAGCCAACAACTGTACCCAGTGCCCCATTAACTAGTCCTTGCTCCACGTCGGCCATGCACCCAAGACTTCAGGCCCTGGCCACAACCACCTGATAGATATTCAATTCTATGGATGTATCTATGGGTGCGATATGCTGCGGTGGTTGTGGCCAGGGCCTAGAGTCTTGGGTGCATGGCCGTAGGCCATATACCAAAACTCTAGGCCCTGGCCACCACCACTGCAGCATATCAGAACCATGGTGGCTTATAACTCATTGTCACACCCATACAATCAAACATTTCAACTGCGGGATATACTCAGTTTCCACCCAAGACTATACACCCTGCCCACAATCCCCTCATAGGTATTAGATTCTATGGGTGTGATATGCTGTGGTGGTTGTGGGCAGGGCCTACAGTCTTGGGTGTATGGCCTACAGCCTGCGGCCAAGCACCCAAGACTCTAGGCCCTGGCCACAACCACCACAGCACATCACACCCATGGTGGCTTATAAGTCATTAGCACACCCATAGAATGAAACAATTTAACTGCAGCATATACTCAATTTGCACCCAGGACTCTAGACCCTCCCCACAACCAGCTGATCGATACTACAGGTGTATCTATTGCTGTGATATGCTGCGGTGGTTGTGGCCAGGGCCTTGAGTCTTGGGTGTGTGGCCATAGATAATCAAATCTATGGGCATGCTCTATATAAAAACCATGGTGGTTTATAACTCCAGTGCTTATAACTGTTCTTGGGTGCATGGCCTTAGGCCATGCACCCAACACTCTAGGCCCTCCCCACAACCACCTGATCGATATTCGATACTACGGGTGTATCTATTGCGGTGATATGCTGCGGTGGTTGTGGCCAGGGCCTAGAGTCTTGGGAGTATGGCCTACGGCCTATGCCATGCACCCAAGACTCTAGGCCCTGGCCACAACCACTGCAACATATCACACCCATGGCGGCTTATAAATTAGTACCACATCCATAGAAACAAAAATTTTAACTGCGGCATGTAGTCAATTTTAACATTAGCCAACACCACGCGTGTCCTTAGAACAGTTTCAAACTTGCTGCGCACAGCACGGACAGACGGAAGTACTATCCTTGTGAGACCCCTCATTTTCAGTAATTACAAACATCCTGGACAGCGCAGGCATGGTCAATACATCATTAGCACCTGCCGCCTAAACGAATACAGTATTTCATGCATCTCTTACTCTCTGAACCTGCCCAAGCACTGTGACACACCAAAACACTCCAAAACAGCATTTCGCCTCTGGTCGGCGGATCCAAGATGTCGGGCGCATCCAAACAATCTGACGCACATCACGCCTCACTCCAGCCAATCGGAGGAAACGTTGCGTGTCCGCGGTCATGACGCGAGCCCCTTAGCCAATGGGTATTTTGTCCGCATAGCGAACGGGGAAGTGTGACCGCGGAGCGGACAGATATCACTAATTTTTTGAGACATACTTTTTGGTCGTTTTAAAGACAACTACTGGACGGATTGGCACCAAATTTACAAAAGCATGCTTTCGGGACCAAGGTCCTCCTCCTGCCGCAAATGTGGTGAAAATCCGTCCAGCAAGTTTTCCCACCATTCAGTCTATGGAACCCCCACTGTAACCCCCCCCCCCCCCCAACCAAACCTCACCAAACTTTGCAAATACAATTCAGAGGGGGCCATATAACTTTTTTGCAAAGTTTGGTGAGGATTCGTCCAGGGGGGAGCAGAGTTAAATGCCTCTAATAGTACAATCTTCCTGTGGAGTATGGGTTTTATCAAGAATGAGCCATTGTCCCTTTGCGTTAGTCGCAAGACTCAAGACGATTCTGGATAGTCCTCGGGCCATTCTTGGAGAGACTGGAATCCCAGAAGGACCCTCCCCTATGCCTAGCCTACATGTAGAGCTGAGCCATACTCAGAAGGAATGGGGGTGCCCTTACTCGACGGGACCCAACATGACCCTAGAGGTTTGCGCCACTGATAAGGCAACATCACCGCCCCCAGTACCACACAGCACACTCGTCATCCGGGCCAGTCCCGGGATGTGGCTAAACCAAGCACTCTTATTATTCTGCTCAACACTCGTTCAATGGTAAAACATGCACAGGACTTACAGGACTACATCGTACTTAGCAAAAACAGACATACCCTAAGTAACAAAGACCTGGATGCAAGATACCAGTGGCTTCACCATCTCGTTGGCTTCCCCCCCAGGTTACACAGTATATAACGCAAACTGCCCGGAAGGGAGGGGGAGATTTGGGGGAAGCCATTATTGCCAAATCCAGCTTAGGTTTCTTACCCGCCAACATCTCCTGTACAGGATGTGAAAATTTGCATCTTAAAATAACCCCCTCCCTGCATGAATGCATTAATTTATTATTGATTTACCGCCCCCACATAATATGCCAGACTTTAACGAAGAAATTGTTAATTTCATCAACTGTATTTTTGGGAGATCTCAACCGATGGAAAGGAGATACAAGATAGAGGGACTAAACTTAGAAATGGCACTCAAGGATAGTGACCATGAGGTCATTAACAATGACCCCACCTTTGGGTAATCACATCTTGGACTGGGTGGTTACCCGAAAAAAAAAAAAAAAAAAAAAAAAATCACAACAGGTGCAGTTAATACATCCCAATGCATCTGGTCAGACCACTCTTTTGTTGGCTTTTTCCGTCACCTCCCAGGCCCCTTCACTAAGCCTACTAATACACTGAAAACGATCACAGGCATACATTTTAAAAAGGTGAACTCAGAGATTCAGCTTTGCATATCATGGCAAACTCTCTGCCTTCAGATAATGTGGAGACCATGATGACAGAATTTAGCAACTCTCACCATAATGTTGGACAGAATTGCCCCTATATGAACAATAAAGGTTAAAGATAACATAAGACATCAATGTTGGTTCACACCAGAGCTGGAAGCTATAAAAAAAAATAAAAAAGAAAAGAAATAACAGAAAAAGACTTAGAATTAACCTGGATAAAACATCCCACTGACAACTGTCAAGCTCACCTGGTCTCCACGGGGCGTAGCTCGTGGCGGAAGGACGATGTCTGCACTGGCGTGCACTGCTTAAATGATGGTGCTAGCCCGCGTCTTCCCTTCATTCTCACCTCAGGAGGCGTTTGCCTTGGGTTTTTAAGAGGTGGGCTCTCCGTCCTGCAATCTCTAGCAGGGGCGCGGTATGCAGTCTTTCCCAAGATCAAGTTACTTCACTGATCCTATGGGGGTTGCTGATTTTGGAAGAGCCGGAGTCAGCAGGTAAGACTCTATACCAATGGCTGCTTGGAATAGATGCTCAAAGTCTTTGTCACCCAAGTTTTAACTAGTGTTTGTCCTTTTCTTTCAGGCGCGGTATCAAGCGGTTTTCAAATGAAGGATTGACTCTTACGATGTTGAGCAGGTTTCTTGCAGGAGATTTTAGCGCAATGCGAAGCGCGCTGAATGTTTGAATAGCTTTCTTTTCTGTGCGCGACTAACCTGCAGTGTCTTATCTATTCTGCAGGTGCGGCGCGATTCCAGGAAGATGATAGAAGAACCGCTCAATGAAGTTCCTGGAGGATGCAGACCCCCGGCTGAGTGCAAGACGCCCGTGCGGGTACCTTCTTCTCTGCAGATGCGGCGGTCTGGGAATAAGCTGAAGGCGAGGCCGGAATGTTAGACTGCAGGTAAGGCCTTCGTTGCTTTAATAACTCCTGTTCTCCTCTTGTCCTTTTACAGGTGCCGATGGATTGAAAACTCTGGACGGGCGTGGCTGAAGAAGTTCAAGAGCTGAGCTGACTAGACACGGAGCGTTACGCTGAAGGAGTGCAGAATAACGCGAAGCGTGTTCTGTTTGCAGGGTGCGGTTTAAATAGCCTTGCAAGTAGTCCCTTAGCCGTACCCTGCCACTTCAGGTAAAGTAGTCCCACAGCCACACCCTGTACAGAAAGGCTCAGCCTCACTAAGCTGAGAATATAGTCCCATGAAGTTCAACACATGCTATGAGCCTGGCGCCAGGACTGAGTCCAGGAGATTCTAAGGTACTCCTTTGGGCCTTGATGAGCCCTTAAGGGTGCCAATGTCCGGGTTGGGCTCACCAGTTTCAGGGGTTTGGGAGCATGCACCATGACAGCACTCCCCCCCCCCCCCACCCCCAAGGCCCCCCTAATGGCGGGTTCACCCATTGGTCCTGGTTTGTTCGGGTGATTGCGGTGGAACCTTTTTAGCAACCGTGGAGCATGCACGTGTTCGCTAAATTCCCACGATCTTTCATGTGGTCCGTATCCTTTCCAGTCGATAAAGTAAAATAATTTTGATTTGGTGATTATTGAGTCCAGGATTTCCTTAACCTCGAATTCAGGTTCCCCGTTGACTGTGATCAGTTTCGGTGGTTTCAAAACTCGTGTCCCAGGTTGCACTGGTTTCAAAAGTGAGACATGAAACACAGGATGAATCTTCATATGTGGAGTCAAGTCCAATTTTACAGCTACCGGATTGATAATGGCTTTAATGGTGTATGGGCCTAAATATCTTGGGTTGAAGGTACGGGTTCCTTTCACTGGTATGTGTTTTGACGCCAACCAGACTTCATCCCCAACTTGGTATCTTGGAGCTTCACTTCTATGCACGTCAGCCGATTTCTTGTAGCTTTCCTTGGTTTGTTTTAGATGGTCCGTCGCTTGTTTGAAGGTTTGAGTGATAGTAGAGTGCAAGCTTCTCACAGCTGGCATTTCCAGAAGTTGAGGGGGGTCAAGATTGGAGGTTCGTGGGTGTAACCCATATATTGTATAGAAAGGGCTTTGACCAGTGCTGGAGTGTAGCGAGTTGTTATAGGCATACTCTGTGATCCATAAAACATCCTTCCAGCTGCTTTCCGTTTGATGTAACATACACCTGAGATATTGCTCCAAGGTCTGGTTGGTCCTCTCAGTCTGACCATCAGTTTGGGGGTAGTGACTGGTGGAAAGTCTTGCATCGATCTTAGCTAACTCGCAACAATTTTTCCAGAAACGTGAGATAAAAAGGCTGCCACGGTCTGAGATCAGGATGGAAGGAAATCTGTGTATTCAGAAGATCTGTTCTAGAAATTCTCTAGCCAGTATTGAAGCTGAGGGCAAACCTTTTAGTGGGATGAAATGGGCCATTTTAGAGAACAAATCCACCACCACTAAAATTGTGTAGAATCCGTTACAAGGAGGAAGGTCCGTTATAAAATCAAGAGATAAGGTATGCCAAGGTGTAGGTGGAATATCTAATGGCTGTAGCAGGCCTGGTGATTTTGTTTTCTGGGCCTTGTTTTGAGCGCAAACTCCACAGGATAATAAAAATTGCTTGATGTCTTTACGCCATGTTGGCCACCAAAAATGCTGCTTGATCTTGGCTTCAGTCTTAGCGATTCCAGCATGACCTTCTACTAACGATTCATGGTAATTTGAGATGACCTTTTCCTGAAGTTCCTTGCTGGGCAGATAGAGACGTCCTCGAAAATATGGTAATTGGTTTGAGACTGAGTGGTGAGCACTTCTGGTTGGCCAATCCTTTAGGGTTTTGGAATCAATGTGATGTGTGATTTCTTCCTGGATGTCATCTAATGTTAGAGACATTGTAATTCCTAGGATCTTTTCACCGGGGATGATGGGCACTGGGTCGGTGAATTCCTTGTCTACCCCTATACTGGACAGTGCATCCGCCTTGCCATTTCAACAACCAGGTCGGTAAGTAATTACAAAGTCAAATTCAGCAAAAAATAATGCCCATCGCAGTTGGCGAGATGACTGAGCCTTCGCCACTTTCAGGTACTGTAGATTGTGGTGGTCAGTGATTACCGTGATTGTGTGCCTTGCTCCTAAGAGATAATGCCACCAAGCTTTGAAGGCCGCCTTGATGGCCAACAGTTCCTTGTCCGTAATAGCATAGTTCAGTTTGGGAGCCGTAAATTTCCGTGACCAAAAGGCCACCGGGTGAAGTGGACCAGTTTCGGGGTCCCTTTGTAAGAGGACCGCTCTCATTGCTAAGCTGGAAGCATCTGTCTCCACCACGTACGGTAGATCTGGACGAGGGCGTTTCAGGATTGGGGCTGATATGAATTTTTGTTTTAACTCCTGGAAGGCTTTCTCAGCCTCTTCAGACCATTGAAAGCGCTTGTTCTTGCGCAGCAGAGAGGTGATGGGATGCACTAGTTGCCAAAAACCTGGAATGAAACGACAATAGAAGTTTGCAAATCCGAGCATACTCTGAACTCCTTTAGTTGAGGTTGGAGAAGGCCAGTTGAGAATGGCATCAACCTTTCGCGAATCCATGCGTACACCATGAGGAGTTAGGACAAATCCAAGGAACTCAACCTCAGTAACATGGAAGAAGCATTTTTCCAGCTTTGCAAATCTGTGTTGTCGAAGTTTGTCCAAAACTGCGTGGACATGTTTCACATGTTCTTGTTCAGAACGGGAGTATACCAGAATGTCGTCAATGTATACTACGACACACACATCAATCAACTCTCGCAAAACGTCATTCATGAAATACTGGAACGCCGCTGGGGCGTTACAAAGGCCAAAAGGCATCACTTGGTATTCAAATAGCCCATATTTGGTACGGAAGGCGGTCTTCCATCCATTAGTCCCCTTTCTTAATCCGTACCAGGTGGTATGCTCCGCTGAGGTCTAACTTGGTGTAAATCCGAGCATCTTTAACTTGGTCCAATAGTTCAGGAATCAGAGGCAAGGGGTAACATTTTTTTACAGTGACTTGGTGCAATGCGCGGTAATCAATGCAAGTCCTAAGGTCTCCTTTCTTCTTAGGCACAAAGAATAAGGGTGAGGCCGCCAGGGACTTGAACGGGTGAATGAAACAGTTAGCCAGGTACTGGTCTAGATACTTTTTTTTAAATGCAGGTTCTCAGGTTCTGTGAGTGCATAGATTCGACCGCATGGAATCTGTTCGCCTGGTATAAGGTCGATCTGGCAGTCGTAAGATTTATGAGGGCGGGGGGGGGGGGGAAGCTTGTTGGCTTGATACTTCTGGAAAACATCCTGATAATCTTGATATACCGGAGGTAGTGGGTTAGCCTCATGATCGTTGGTCGCTCCCGTGACCAAAGGTTCTTTAGTTTGATAACAAGTTTGAGCACATTCGACTGAGAAGGTCAGCCTCTTAGCACGCCAGTCGATGCAAGGATTGTGCGATTCTAGCCATGTC
The DNA here is from genome assembly GCF_040938575.1 of Ambystoma mexicanum. NCBI lineage: Eukaryota > Metazoa > Chordata > Amphibia > Caudata > Ambystomatidae > Ambystoma > Ambystoma mexicanum. The sequence continues at coordinate 537,801,317 of NC_090924.1, read as the reverse complement.
ATTCCCAACTACGCTTGTCGAGGGGAGAAGTTTTCCAGCTCCGACTTTCTCAACCTTGCCAACAACCCCTACTGCCTTTCTGGGTGGTTTCACTGGGCACTGAGGAAATGGTCGGCTGACCCGCAATACAAGCACAACTGATGTTGTCTTCTCCTATCCCTTTCAGCCTTGGATAACGGCCCTCGCACTCCACCAATTTGCATGGGTTCAGACACGTCGCTGGTCTTGGAAGCATTTTCCTTTGGGCGCACATAAACCCGAGAGTCCATTCTAGCGCGATCTGCCTTATGGTTCTGTAGTCTATGATCAAGCTGGATGACCAAGTCTATGTATTCAGCACAGTCGCTGGGTGGGTTGACCAATTGAGCTAAAACGTCCTTTAACTCCCCTCAAACCACGGTAAAACAGTGTTGTCCTTTTGTCATCCGGCCAATCAGTTCCCACTATCAGTCTGTTAAAGGTCGCGATGTACGTTAGCAGATCCTGGTTGCCCTGACGCAGAGACAAAAAGCTCATTATCCAATGCCTGACCTTGGGAGTGGCGGGCAAACAACTTCTCCATATCCAGTTGGAACCTCTGGAAGTCTCGCAAGACAGGACCATCCCGATTGACCAGCGGTACCAACCAGTCTGCAGCACGGCCACTGAGGTACGAAAGTACCAAGGCCACCTTAGATTGGTGGTTTGGAAAGGCTCCTGGTCTGCATAGGAAATGTAGACGGCACTGATTCATAAAAAACGCTTATCTTTTTGGGTCTCCTGTGAATCGTTCTGGGGGTGCCAAAGGTACAGCTCCTGGAAGGACCACCTGAACTGGATTGCTTGATGCAGTAGGTACCGTTGATCCCAACCCCAGTAGTGGCGCTTGCCCCGCCTGTGACTGGAGCAGCTGTCTGGCGAGATCATCGGTGCGATCCTTGGCTACAATCAGTTCTCTTCTCAAGGCATTGGTTTCCTGTCTAGCTGAATGTACCTCGGCCCCGAGTTCCCCCAAAAGCTGGGCTGGCTGATCGGTTTGCGAGGTTTCCATGACGCCCAGGTAGAGAATTTGTGTGAGGCTTGGCGTTTGTCACGCTCACCTGGTCTCCACAGGGGCATAGCTCGTGGCCGAAGGACGATGTCTGCACTGGCGTTGCGCTGCTTAAATGATGGTGCTAGCCCGCGTCTTCCCTTCGTTCTCACCTCAGGAGGCGTTTGCCTTGGGTTTTTAAGAGGTGGGCTCTCCGTCCTGCAATCTCTAGCAGGGACGCAGTATGCACAGTCTTTTCCAAGATCAAGTTACTTCACTGATCCTATGGGGGTTGCTGATTTTGGAAGAGCCGGCATCAGCAGGTAAGACTCTATACCAATGGCTGCTTGGAATAGATGCGTAAAGTCTTTGTCGCCCAAGTTTTAACTAGTGTTTGTCCTTTTCTTTCAGGTGCGGTGTCTAGCAGTTTTCGAATGAAGGATTGACTCTCCTTACGATGTTGAGCAGTTTCTTGCAGGTGAGTATAGCGCTATGCGAGGCGCGCTGAATGTCTGAATAGCTTTCTTTTCTGTGCGCGACTAACCTGCTGTGTCTTTTCTATTCTGCAGGTGCGGCGCGATTCCAGGAAGATGATGGAAGAACCACTCAATGAAGTTCCTGGAGGATGCCGACCCCGGGTGAGTGTAAGATGCCCGTGCGGGTACCTTCTTTTCTGCTTCTTCTCTGCAGATGCCGAGGTCCAGGAATAAGCTGAAGGCGAGGCCGGAATGTTAGACTGCAGGTAAGGCCTTTGTTGCTTTAATAACTCCTGTTCGCCTCTATTCCTTTTACAGGTGCCGATGGATTGAAAACTATGGACAGGCGTGGCTGAAGAAGTTCAAGAGCTGAGTAGACCCAGTGAGCGTTACGCTGCAGGAGTGCAGAATAGCGCAAAGCGTGTTCTGTTTGCAGGGTGCGGTTTAAATAGCCTTGCAAGTAGTTCCAGGCAAGTAGTCCCTTAGCCGTACCCTGCCACTTCAGGTAAAGTAGTCCTGCAGCCACACCCTGTACAGAAAGGCTCAGCCTCACTAAACTGAGAATATAGTCCCATGAAGTTCAACACATACTATGAGCCTGGCGCCAGGACTGAGTCCAGGAGATTCTAGGGTACTCCTTTGGGGCTTGATGAGCCCTTAAGGGTGCCAATGTCCGGGAGGGGCTCACCAGTTTCAGGGGTTTGGGAGCATGCACCATGACACCAACAGGTTGGAATGGAAGAAATGTGACAAATCGTACAAGGTACTAATTGTAGACACGAAGAAAAATGTCTTCAATTCTCAAATAGAACAAACTCATAGTACAACCAGTAAACTATTTAGTATCTTAAAATCATTTGAAAAACCTAAAACCTCAGAACTTCCATTTAAAATCTCAAATCAAGACTGTGCCGATATAGCAGCAACCTTCAAGGAGAAAGTGTCTAGGACGAAGGATAAAATCATATTAGCCCAGAGTTCAGTGGCCAACACAGGGGTACTCACTACATCAGGAACGAACAGAACACTTGCTCCTGGTTTCCCATTTTGCCCTATTTCAGTTACGGAGAGGTCTATTATGCCCTCTACCATGCATCCAACAACATGCCCTTTTAATCTCTTACCATCAAAGCTCATCCTGGAACATAGGGGGCCGTTTGCTCCATTTCTTACACAATTCGTAAATGCCTACTTCAGAGACAAACTGGTCCCTCTTGAACTAAAGAAAGTCACCATTACACCTATCCCGAAGAAATCGCATTTGGACCACGCCGATCCCAGCAACCTGAGGCCAATAACAAATATCCAGCTCCTTTTGAAAATATTGGATAGAGCAGCCACAATCCAGCGCCAAGCATTTATGGAGTCCAATAAAAATATTCACGACCAGCAGTCGGGCTTCCGCCATCACTACAGCACGAAGACTGCATTAGTGGAACTCCAATCCCATTGATTAGACATCATAGAAGTAGTGAAATCAGGGATGTTGATAGTGTTGGAGTTTTAGGCGGCGTTCGACCTAGTCAACCACGAGCGTCTACCCGACATGTTCCCAGAAAACGATCAATTGGGTCAAGTCCTTTTTGACGTCTCGAGAATCCAATATCCAATGGGGTGCAGCAGCTTCCCCTGTATCTTCCATTAAATTTGGCATTCCTCAAAAAGCATCCATGTCACCTCTTTTCAACCTATATATGCGTTATTTCTGCTCAGTATTAGAAGACCTAGGGGTCTTCCTCAACAACTATGCCGATGACACGCAGCTGATCGAGCTGCGTGGTGATCACATTCAGGACTCACGTATGGTTAATAACATCTAACACACCATTGAGGGGTACATGTCATCCAACTGGTTATGCCTAAATGGCAAGAAGACAGAGGTACTGATTTTCGGCTCCCCCCAGGCTCGGGCAAAATTGGCACCAGCCTACGCAAACTTTATGTTACAAGGCAATAAGCTCCAGACTCAAACAAAAGTAAAGACTTTGGGAGTTTACATCGAGGCCTCCCTGACTTCGGATGCCCATGTACAAAATCTTTGAAAGACATCTAATTACCATCTCAGGCCCCTTCAAGCCATGCGCCTGTTCCTCAATACAAAGAACTCAGTGACCATTGCTCGTGCAACGATCTCGTCAAGGTTAGACTACCCGTAACATCTTGTTAAGCAGAGCTTCAAAATCCAAACTCCGAACAGGTCAGGTCATTCAGTATGATGCAATTCGGGTAGCTATGGCTATCCCAAGGAGAACACACCTACAATATTAGGAAAGAGCTTCACTGGTTACCAGTACAAGAAAGGCTACAGTTTAAAATGGGCCTACCAATACACCACTTGCTATGTGGTACGGCCCCGGAATACCTTAAAACATTGGTCATTCCATAAACTCCAGCCAGAAATCTGCAATCATCCTTTCTTGTCCAGTTGCAGAAATCAGAGTGAGGAGAGGCAGAGGACTAGGGTAGATCTTTCCAGGCAATGGCACCAGCCGCTTTCTGGAATTCCCTACCTCTTAAAATCAGAGCGACCGATTATCTGAGCCACTTAAAAAAGAAAACTGAAAACATCTTTTCAGGTAATTTCCTGGGGTGCCTGATCCCATCTCTGTCTGACCTATATATTCCTTGGGTGCACATCTGTTGTCTTATGTCCCGTGCGTAAGTTGTCTCCTGTGTAATTGTTTGCGCCCCAATGCCTGCAGGCTGTTGAGCGCATAATAAATCTTACCTTTTTTTTTTTACATGAAGTCATGTTTCATGCAAGTTACCATAGGAGACATGGTTTCTTTAAAGTCCTTCATGGTCCATTCTTTATGGTGACATGGAGAACTCTCCGACATGGTAGATACCTGAATGGAAGATTGTGCCTATGTTTCTGCACCCCATCATCCTCCTGCAAATCCTCAGTCTGAACTGTCGTCCAGGCCATTTCGCTGCATCAAAGCAGTGAGCGTTTTACCTTCCTCAGGGTACGTGTCAGAGCGTGTGTTGGGAGTGGCTGTAGTTGTGGGCTTTTTGGGGTCCCTTGGTTTTAAGTTGTGAATTGTGTCTGTTTAATGGTGTAGATGCCTACTGCAGTCAACAATAGTGTGCATACCCTGTTTTTTGTATTTATGGGTTGACCCTAACCCCTCAATTTCTGTCTCGAGATCTGCCGTGCTAGTGCTTATGCTTGTATGTGTGTGCATATGCAGCCTCGATTGCCAGAGGGCTTCTCAATAACTAATCTTGAGAATGAGCCATAGGAGCTGGGAATATGTTGCGGATTTCATCTACTGGCACCTCCTCAGGTGGCTGTCAGAGGTCTGTCTCGACCCCGGCATCTGAGTCCTTGACCTCAAGTTCCATTGTCAGAGCACTGAAAATCGCTATGTGCAGAGTTTGCCTGCGTGGCGTATGCAGCCCAGTGCTTTTGGCAGCGCTTCCATAGTGTTTTTGTGCTCACATTTTTGGCATGCCCTGCATGGATTTCTTTAGCACAATCCCTTGGTAAGCAAGTATTGCACACATGTGTGTCTTTCCACAAGTATTTGGAATTAGACCATAGGCAGAACCTACATGGGGTGCACCCCATTTGGGCATCTGACCTAGCCTTGGTATCTGGCAGAGAGGGGGATTGGAGGAGATGTGGGGGGGGGGGGGGGTATATATTCCCTAGGACATTCAGCCAATTTTAAAATATAAACACCACCCCCAACTCTTCCCACTGTACGCCTGTATCAAACAAAGTCGTGGTTGAATGCCTTTGCTCTTCCTCAAAATCTAAGAAATTTCTCAGCAACAATCAAGCTAATTTGCGTTGAGCGGCATACATTTTTCACCTTCTCCAAGTTGCAGCCATCCGATTGGGGAAAGGTTAGCTCCTGCAAATCTTGTACTTTCACAAGTTGGTCAAATAGCTCGCAAGCTGTTGCACGCAGCCTGTGAAATTGTGACATTTGTATGAGAGAGTTGTTAAAGTGATGAGAGCTTGTTGGAACTGTGGATCCTGCGCTATTGTATGTGTTCCTTCCTTGTTCAGTTGCCTGCCGCCTGTAGGTGGCTCTCAGAGTGACAAAGCTCCCGATGTCCCAGTGTTTGATAATGCTTTTCTGGGTGACTGAGATCCAATGGTTTGTACTTTGGCACTGGTCAGGGGTTCCTTGATATTTAATGAGTGTTAATTTCCACACATGGTAGGTGTTTGCAATAATTGTCGATTTATTGCTTTTGAGGTACTTTAACCATAGATTGTCACTTTTGTGACATACATATTAGTTGTTCAAGGCTTACATATGGTTCAGAGTATGCCCAAGCAGATCACTGCGAGACCAGAGAACACACAGACCCCCCCAACTGGGCAGAGGTACTAACCATTACAGTTGCTGAGTAATTGAGATTCACATTCACCCATCCCGGAACAGGCAAACTTCACAATTGCCTTGAGAAAGACCTCAAAGGTTGAAACACGTGTCGGCACTAATGCAATCTAAAGGAATTGCATACTTTGAACCATATGTAAGCCTTGAACAACAAATATGTATGTCACAAAAGTGACAATGATTAAAGTACCTTAAGAGCAATAAATCGACAATTATTGCAAACACTTACCATGTGTGGAAATTAACACTCATTAAATATCAAGGAACCCCTGACCAGCGCCAAAGTACAAACAATTGGATCTCAGTCACCCAGAAAAGCATTTGTATGAGATTGCCTAATAAGCTACAGCGATTAGGCCAGGGCTATTTAGAATTAGGCTGCAAAGTCAATTGCTAAATGTGAATGTTAACAGCTTCTCCCAAATCCCCCTCGTGCCAAATGAGTGCCATAAACGGCTGTCATGAAAGATTTCACACTTGGCAGTACCGTGGCGGGGCTGTAAACCCAGGTTGCAAGTGTTCGAAGCCCTGCACTTAACCACAAGAGCAGACTGTTGGTGCACTTTTATACTTCCCTCGCAACGTTAAATATATAAAATTGCAGGGTAAATGCAAGGTGTGCGCCACCAATCTGCAAGTTGTACCCAAATAAAACATTTCAGTAATGGCTTCCCAGACCACCATACGCGTGAGGAAGAATAATGGACAATGAATGCTCTGAAATCCCCTGTGCTCGCATTAACTATGCTGGAGTCTCTGTTGGTGCCCTCTCTCTGAAATAGGTCATACAAGCAAAAGCCAAACTCATTCTTCACACGGACTGCTCTGCACCACAATAATGGTTAACTTTAAACATTGACTCCGCATTGCCTTTTAACAGGCTTGTTCTAGAAGCTCGTGTAGTGACATTCAATACATGTATCCATCATGTATACATTTCCTCAGTTTGCACAAGCTACATTTCTTTTAATCAATTTACACTTTTGGCTACCTCTAGAAAGTTAAGAAAGCGGAATCAAATTTTCTATAAAATGAACATCGCCATTAGATGGCCCAATGTCATGGCAGCTCCAACCACTGGGTTTTCAGAAACTAGCAACTTGTAAGAAAGGGCTTAAAAAGCCAGATTGGATTTTGAAAAATGAAAAATAGAAGGACTAGACTCGAATGGTTTCAAAGTCAAGACTGGTTAAGGATATCACACAAGGATATGGGCCATCTGGTATGCACAGGCATTTAACCGGAAATCCAAATTACAAAGTGGCACCCCTAGAAACAACAAGAACAGTGTTAGGTTGACAAACGTACAGTTTAAGGGTTACAGTGAATTCAAAATAAATGTGTTCAACGTGTAATACTTTATTACAGAATCAAGTTGTCTGCACCATAATGCTGCATTTTATCGTCACTAGTGAAATGTGTTCCTTGGTTACATAACTCTGCTTACAGTTGAACAGGTGGAGATGCATTGCTTGTTAATGTAACAGACAAACCTAGTAGAAAAGAGAATCCCTGTACAACAGTAGCTAATAATTTAAATAGTTTGCTTCTCAAAATCAGGAATTAACATTAAATGATATGACCTTGTCTTTAGCCTCATATACAAATAAATTACCATACAAAGAAGTTTAGCTTAACTTAACTTGCACCTATGAAGGCATGGGATTTGTACCTATTAAAAAAACTGTTAAAATCAAGAGCTGCTACAAAGAATGAGGTAAACCGAAGACACCCTTTACTGCGGCCTTCAGAGAAATGGCTTTTTTCTATTGAGTTCTAGTTGCACGCCACAGTGTTTTGCTGGTAGAGCATTAGGAGTGCTCTTCCAGGAAACGTTCGTATATACACTGTATACTGCATCAGCAAAAAATATATATTTATATAAATATAAGGAAGAGGCCGCCCACCATGCCAACCCACCAGACCCCAAATGTTCATGAACGGGGAGTCTCCTGTGGAGGAGCGAGAAAAAACAAGCGTAGTCTAGTGTTTACTTTATATTACAGGTTTTGATCTGTTGGCGCCTTGGTGCAGAAAATGCAAGCTTCATCCATTTTGATACTCAAACAGCATTCAATTCTTGAAGCTGCAACGCGCGCATCTCTTAGACAGTGAGGCCAGCCCCACTTGGACTCAATATGCAACGCTCGTCTACTGCAAAGTTCAGAAATAATTGAACTTTGAAAATTATTAGAAGTTAAAAATAGAGATAGGTACAATATGCTTCTCAGTGTAAAGCATTCTTCGCTAGCTCCCATCACAGTGCAGACCTGACTGCATTAATATGCGCAGGAGATAAAAGTCAATGCTGTCCGTATTTGGTAATGAAAAAGGCTCTCCTTTTTGTATCCAAAGTGCATAGTAAAATCCTTTCAAAGCGTTCCTTTTGGGTAAAGTTCAGTAGTCCCATCTCGAGCATTCCTCCCAGAATGCAACATGCTTTGATGACTTGTTTTCGTCCAGAAAAAGCCAGAAAATTATATCTAAAAAAATTAATGTCACGAAGTTCAGACATTCATCAGCCAGGTAAACAAACTTTGCCAGCAAAAAGTAGTCCCACTATCGTAAAGAAAATGGATAAAACAAACAGTACATATGAGGAGCCAACTACTGTGTTGTGAGGCAGTTTGTAGGGTTGGCCACCAACTTCATTGATGTAAAATCCTATTGGAAATATTAGGGCTGCCATACAGAAAAGGATCACTACAAAAAAAGAAAACAAAAACAGCAAGTTAGCACCAAGGGAATACACACAAAGCACACAAGATACATCGACCAAAACTTCTTACGTTAATCGGATAGCAAGTGACAGATGAGGCTACATAAAATACAGATTCCATACTACAAATAAAAATAAAAAAAAAATTTAAAAAAAGAGTAGCTTAAACCTTTGCATTTGAGATTTTTTTTTAGCTACCCAACTCTAGGCCCACCCTGCTCATTCTTTTCATAAGTGCATATTTTCATGAGGAATATTTTTTAAAAAGTGAACGTGAATTGTTTATTTCGATAACACTGTTTAAAGAACCATAGGTATGTTTTTTTTTTTTAGATATGATAAACATAAAAAGACAGTGCTTTGTAAACGTCACCAAAGAAAGCATTACATGGCTAACACTCATCTGGGCAGTTTGAGAAGAATACACATTCCAGTAGTAAGTGCTCACTCAGAGTGCTTGTACACATGGCGTCTCTGGTCATATCAAAACTAAATTAAAGGTAATCAGAATTCTCAAAATTGCAATATTGAAAATGTGTAAAACAATTGCAAAATGTCTGCCATTCCACTGGAACGCAACGCGCAGCTATTAAATCAAAAACGATGCATTCATCCCACTCTTCTTGTAGAAGGACACTATTTGCATTAAATTACTGAGAAATCTGTGCAGCAGACATTGGGCAAATTAAACTTAATTTGACGTTAAAAAGCGAAAAAAAATCAGCCAACAAAGGCACACATTTCTATTGTGAAAAATACAAACAGGATAATTCTTGGCTTAGTCGCACACATGGGAAAACCTATAATGAATGTCAGTGATTGAAGGGCAGATTGAGAACCCGACTGGTCAGCGTTTCATTAAGGACATGGCTCATTCTAAGCCGACAAACGCCTGAAGGGTAAAAAGGATAACACATGTTCTGTGGGTTTTTAATGAGGACATGGTAGACTGGGCAGTCTGCGAGCTGGTGCCTAACCAAAAAAAGGAAGGAGCACCAATAAGGAGAGGGGGGAGGTGCACAGAACCAGCTTAAGATGTGGATTAAAATCGCATGAGCAGGCAACGCAACCTTACAGATACAAAGACAATAGGGGTGTATTTACAGGGAGATGGCAGCTACAGACAGTGGTGACAGCCACATTGGTTTGCGGGGTGGGGAGAAGAGGGGTATTGTTATTTGAGAGGGTGGGTTCCATTCACAATAAAGTAGAAGGCCCTTCAAGGAACACAGAGGGTGTGAGTTATTTTGTATGTCCCGTGGTAGGCAGTTCCAGCAGATGGGGCAGAGAGGTGGGGAAAAGGAAGATGTAAAAAGACGGGTAAGGGATGGACTGATTGAGGAGGGTGCAATGGGGAGAGTAGCACAAGAAATAGGCAGTCAAATTGGGGGAAGGGATCCAAGTAGGGATATAAAGACAAGTAGTAGAAACTTGAAGGGAGAGGAGCGGGTGAAGAGTGTGCACAGTGTAGTTGAGAACTATAGCAAACGGAACAGTAAATCCATTCGGGGGCTCGAGCAGCAATCAATATGACCGAGAACCTGATAGAAGAGGAGAGGTTGTATGGAATGGTAGGCGAGGAGGGGATGGGGGCGTTTCCCGATGTTGAGCCCCGCGCAGCAATGGATGGGATGAAGATTGGCGCTTTAGGATTGCTATCAAGGAGGGTTGGAGGGACGGGAGGTGTACAGCAGCCTTCTAGATATCACCTAAAATAGGGTATGCAGTGATTAGAGAGAATAAAAAAAGACAATATTTTAACGAATAAAAAACCCGTAAAAATACAGATTTAAAAATAAAAATAATTTTAAAAAAAGATGTGGGGGTAAGGTGATCAATCGGTGGGGTTATAAACATGGGGAAACGGGGGCTAGGAGGACCCCCAAAAATTATATTTTTCATCGTTTGTTTTGTTACAATTTTATTCTGTATTTTTTCATTCGAGAAAATCACATTGAACCCTAAAATAGTTGAAAACCATGGTGCCCTGCTATTTATAGTTTTTGCATTAGACTGGTATTCTCGGTTTAGCAAGGGAAATCGGTTGTATATGTATTCATGTAACAGCAGAGGGAGCCGTCACTTTCGAGGATGCCAGCCTTCACCCGAAGACAAAACATGCATGTGGTCATTCACTAATTTTCTGCAATATACGAACCAGTCTTCTGTTGAAAATTATGTCTCAGAAGTCGCAGTGTAATTTGTTAAGGTAGTAATTAGCATAGTAACAGCACAGATGCCTAAAATGTATGGTGCTGACGTCATTGCAGCAGCAGCTTAGAAAATGATCACCACTTGTACTTAAAATAATCTTCAAATGATCACCCAAGCAGCGACCTTCCCTTCTTTTATAAGGGAGTTGTCACTATGTATTCCAACGATCAAACTGAATAGACCTGAACTGCTTAAAAAGGTATGAATACACGCATTGGTACCCATTTCGTTATCCTCTGACAAAGCACTGGCAGTAACGCCTCAGGCCCCCCGCCCTCCGCTGTACAGCACCAACCGACACCCAATGCAGCCAGTTTTTTCACTGTAGATGTCACACAGCGTATGATTAAAGGTGACAGCTGGGAGGGTGTTCTCACAGATGGCTCAAGGAAAACTGGTCTCAGCTGGTTCAAGGATTTTGAAGGAATGGTTTCTCGGGGCCATTTCTTTCCCTCTCTCACCTCGAAAGCCACGACCCTCCCTAGCCAAGGCATCCTTATTCCCCAAGTTAATATATACCGAGGTTTGATGCCCCCCGCCCGCCCTGTTCCCCTGTCTAAAGCCTAATCTAGGTGGCCGGCATCGCCTATAGCCTTGTCTATCTATCCTCCCTCTGGGATTTTCTAGACTGACCCTACACCATCACAATGGTTAGTTCGCTAAAAGGGATAATGGGGTGTACCTATGAGATATGCTGCAAAATTCTGTCTTCTGCATATCATGCTCATTCTACCTTTGGTTCTCGGATGCTTGCCTCTTACTACTCTTCCCCATCCAACTCCACTACTACTTCTTGCATAGTCTTCCTCAGACATCTCTCACTACTAACCCTTGCCTCCTCCAATCTCTACACTACTGCTCCCGCCTACAGCCCCACACCTACTCAGATGTTCCTCTCATCCCCACTTCACATTTACTCCTAGTCTCACTCGCTTCTCTTTCACGCACACTCCCAACACAGCAACATTTGCACTCATTGCGCCTCCACACCATCTTCCTTCCTTCCTGCTGGTCTCAGTCTGCCACCTCATCTTCTAACCTCACTCAAACAACCCAAAACTTCCTGTTTCCTGCTGCTCTTTGATCCCCTTCTATCCGCTGATTAGTTCTCTGACCCTGGCCAATCAGGCACAGACGTCCCTGCCCAGTAGGTATCAGTTAATTTTGTTTGCATGTCCCTGGCCAAAGGCTGCCGCACCAGTCTCGCTGCAGTGGAGGATGGCATGCGGTGCATGGCGGCGGTAGCAGCCACACAAAACCTCTGGTTCCTCCTTCAGTTGCTCCCTCTCTTTCCCAGCAGTGTTTGTCCACCGCTGCGTAGGACTCATTGTAGATTAGCAGAAGCTCCAACTCTTTCCACTGTCTCTTGCTCCACAGTTGGGTTTCGGTGAGAGTTGACATGGGATGCTGATGGGTTGTTGTCCTATGGGTGGTCTCCTCCCATATCTGGTTTCTTTGCTATTTCAAACTTGGCTAGCACTTTGGTTAAGAGCAATGTGGCGCTGCAAATTGGTATTGCACGTGTAAAGACTAGCAGTTGGGGAGGGGACAGGAATTGGGCCTGCTCAACTGCCACTGCCACCACCCCTTGAAGGCCTCACCTTAGGCAGAGAGGGGTTCCTATGTCCTATTGACAGGGTCAGGCTATGGACCTTGCCATATGGCTGTGAAGGAGGGAGAGCAATGAATACGTACCAGAATCACCATGAAGGTAATGTTTCTTTACTCGGGCCTGCACAGTTGGGAAGGAGGGAGAGCAGGATGCCAAAAGTGCTTGGTTGAGGAGACAACAGATGTCTGGCCGAAGTTCAAGGAAAAAGACTGCATAAACCCTGCTGGTCAAAAGGAAGCATACCCTTCCTGGAAGATTCATTAAGAGTAATGCTTTACAAAAGCATGTGGAGTGGGCCAAGTAGCTACACTGCTGATTACCTGCAATAAATAGCTCTCAGAATGGGCACCGATGCTACCATGGTTCTGGTGGGATAAACGTGAAGTCGGTGAGGAATAGGAAGGTAGGATACCTATTAAGCTCTGGCAACACGGAAGAATCTTGCAATGGTACCTTTTGCCACTTTTTTCCCCCTGAAGAAAGACCAGCATATGTTATGAAAAGATGGTCAGATTGTCCTAAATTTAATTTGGATAGAACCAAGAGTTCCCAAAATATTGAGACTGTCGAGTCGTCTGTGCCAAAGAGGCATGAGGTTGCCCATGTAAGACGAAGAAAAAAGGAAACTGTAGAGTGGCTTTATTCCTATGGAAGATGACAGAGGAGCATCATCGGAAGAAAGGGCTCCCCTATTCTACTAGCTGAAGTGATTGCAACTAAAAACAGTCTTCCAAGATATACGGTCGGAGCAGCCAAGGGATCAAAAGGTTTATGCAGTGTAGCAGCTAGATGGGATCACATTGAATAATCTGCTGCAGTGTTAATGAAAGACAATCACTATATTTGACTGCTTTATTATTTAAGGATATTATCTCCTTGGGAGTGTTCAGTTAAGCAGCAAGAGCCGAAAGGTAGTGTATCTAAGCTTGTCCTGGCTAGGTAAGGTTAAAAAACATTCTCCAGGGAGGCCTTAAAACGATCCATGTTCTCTGCCAGGGCTCCGTGGCACAATCAGTCATTTGCTTTTGTATTGTCTTTTTGTAGTGTCTTTTCCTCGCAGCAAACAAGATGGAAAGATTTTCTGCGATCCCAAAGCAAGAATATACCAACTTTACAGGAGCAAGGTGCTCCAGCACTGCATCCACTTGCTGGACTAGGTCCAGAACCTTTGGAAGGGTTTGAAACCAACCCTTTGATGACCCAATATAGCCCAAGATCCATATTTGTCAAGGCCAGTGAGGCCAATCAAGGTTGGACGCATCAGTGATGCAACAAAATCCCCACTCCTGGATGTGATGCATAGTCCAGAGTCAGATCATTGCTCTATGCCACACATACTTCTATTTTTGGAAAGCCTCGCTGATGGAAAATTGGCTTGATAAGACTTGTTCATCCTCCGTGTGTGGGGAATGTATGAACGGTTATATATGTGATCTTACCAACCACAATTACAGAGTGGTACATTCTACTGTGGACAAAAATCCCTCCTTTTCCCCCCCACCCTTTTCAAGCCATCCCGACCCATTTTAACCCCTTACCGCACTACCCTTTATATATTTAATCTTTTCATTGTTTTTGAACGCTCCATTATGTACCACTCTGTTTTGTTCACAATAAAATGACTGAAGACCGCATGAACCTGTTCAGGACATCAGAAAGATTTTCTCCCTCTGGGTAAGATGTTACACAGTGAAGGTGTTTCAGGAGACACCACCCCAGAGTTTGGAGGCGAGAAGAGGGAGATTTTGGTCATCACTGCCTGTTTAAATGTTATGCTATTCTGCACAGAATCGCCACAGTAGTAGTTGGGGCGCCTGATCCTTGGCCAACATATTGTGTCCCCACCAGGGTGCTCAAGCACTTAATCTACTTGAAGAATAGTGAGCAAAATGAGGAACGCGATAGTGGCTGGAGGACATATGGGAGATTGGGCAATGGGAAGTGCCATCCATTTAAATGATGGTCTTCTGGAGAAAGTTAGAGAATAGATGTGTTACGATAGCATAAGTAATTTGGTTACATGGCAGTTTTGGAGAGCTACTGGTTAAATAATGAGTGGTGTTGGGTTTAGGAGGGGCTCAAGAACATACTCTGGCAATCCTGGTAGAAATGTCAGATCTATATCTATATCTGCTGCATACAATTTAACTACTGAATATATTTACCAGATGGTACTTCTGGGACTGCCAAGCCAATCATAATTCAGATGTCTTGTCCAAGAGTTCTAAGTCATTTCATCGACGGTCGAAATTTTGATGGGTTTTTTACTGGAAAAAAAAAACTTGAAATGTTTGTTTCCTCACCCCCCAAACCTCATCTCCTGTAATAGTTTTTTTTTTTTTACTATTCCCGACCCCCACCCGTTACATACACTTTCCCAACCTCCCCTATATATTACAAAAATACTCGTAAAAAACCCATCGAAATTCCGACCGTCTATGAAAGGACGTTATACTGTCCAAGAGTGGGACACTCAAAGGGGAAGTTGTTGTTTGTGGAGGAGTGGGAAAGGTGAGAGATGAACTGGGGTGAGGAGTAAACAAATAAATAAACACTCTGGAGTCGCTATCTTCTGTATGTAATCTGAGGTTGAATAGGTTGTTTTCCAAGCTTTGAACTTGATAATCTATATAAAATTTGCAATTGTGTGGTTCTGTAAGTATTAGTACAATTAAATAGCTGTTGGCTCAAAGGCTAATGAATAATGGAAGAAGAGCCCTTATGACTGGGCCCGTTAGAGCATCAGTTTAGCTTTCAATGGATTTCAGCCTTACCTAAGAACAGAGCACGCTTGAGTTTGGTGAGACTTAATTATATATTTCTTTAGCTCACTTTAAATATCACAGTTCATCTGAGTGTTGGTCAATTGTTACATTAGGTTTGTACAGTAATGTTACGAAAAGTCTCATACAAGACAACACTTAAGTTGCCAATGAGGAAGATTGATGAATAAACCCAATCCTAAACGAGTCAACCAGTTTGAGCGATAACTAGCTAAAACGAGCTCTAGGCCAATGACTGGAAAGCAATGTAAGTGAACTGAATTGTACGCGTTTCAAATAAACAGTACTTCATAGAAATGCCCCCTAAAGATATTTCTAAAAGGTTATACATATGTGATGCTCTATAGCCTTCAGTCATTAGTGGTAGAGGGGATACATTATTACGAGCAAGGCTGTTATATTCGCTTATAATTAATATTGGCATGTCAGTAACTGGTGCTAGCCGGGCCAAAGAAAAAGCACAAGAATACAACCCCCACCAAGTAGTAATATTGTGTACTGCATTGTAGCGATAGATAGGGAAAACTTTTATAGTATGCCTTACGCAGACTAAGTTCCGATATTACAGGTCCCGTAGCGTACTGAACAGAGGAAAATACTTCTAGTCAATCAGTAATGGCTTCTAGTGGATTCTGCAGCTTGGGTAGAACGATTTCCAAATTCATATTACGATTCTATTCAGCCTTTGACTGGTCGTTGGCTACTTCCAAATGGAGTTTAACGCAGATTGTTCATTCTAGGTCGCAAACCGTCAAGGATTTTGCGATCTTCAAAAGTGTCCTACTTTTTTTTTTTTAAAAAAAGTTCACCCATTTTAACTGCAAACATCCATTGTTGGTCTCCAGGAATGGTTGGCTGCAAATAACTGCCCTTTTGTTATAATTGCAATACAGAGGACTGTAAATCGTAAGGTATTCCATTTCGCGTGTTCCAACAGGTCAGTGATACCAGGCTCAGAAGATCGCCAGAGGTCCAAAAACGTTTCCCAAATTATTTAAGTGGGCTAAATTAAACTAGCAATACCAAAAGTAACCAGTAGATGGCCCTGCATTGCTATGTTAAGATAGAAGCAAATATAAGCACCAATGTACAAAATAGCTTGAGCCTTCAGCTTGAAGCATCGGAAGAAAAACAGCGAACCCGAAAGATGAACGTTAGGTAGATTATGTGAAATCCCCTGCCCGAGAGTCTCGAGTCCCGAACATTTTTTGCTGGACTATTATATTTTTTTAGTCAGTTCTTTTGAGCAGAAACCTTTTACCCTATCTTTGTGATAGTTTTGTATTTTTTTTTTAATACCTTTTTCTTGGCGTCAAGCTTTCCTCCAAGTTTTGGGGCCTCCCTCTAACTTTTGCAGCACACAGCACTCTGCAGTGTTGCTGGGAGCCATTTAAGCTTCCCTTTTTATTTTCTGTTATTTTCCTTATGAGAACACAGTTCCCAAGGGCAGTGGGATATTTGTATATTTGTATCCTTCTTAGCTTTTTCTAATATGAGATCAGCACACCCACCTTATGTGTAGTGCTGAGGGTCTACACTGTATCCCATTTCTCACTGCTCCTGTAAGTTTCTAGTTACAGTGACAAGCAGCTAATCTGAATGGCTGCTGGCAGTGGTTTTATCTTACCTATTTTTGTGCAATTTGTACTTGCAGGCTGTGCTCACATCCGCGGTAATACACAGAGGGGTCACCATTGGCCCAAAATGGTCAGTTGTTTTTCACCAATTCAAAATGGCTTGTCCTTCCTTGGTCCTTCTGCCGTGCAGGGTGGGGAGGACCTTGTTTGACTTATCTTCAGCGGGATCCGTTTGTGAAGCCCGGCAAGGCGCCAGTGTGTCTGAGGACAGGAAACTGGGGAGGACTGCGCTGTTCGTCTGCTGTGCCAGCCTGGAACCAGTTCCAACTGGGAGGCTGGCTGTCCTAAAAAGGACAGCCACCATCCATGGTGCAGGGGTGCAGATTCACTGGGTTCCTGCATAAGAGGCATGTATCCTGAGGCTCAAGGAAAGCTGACCACTGGAACTGAAGAATCACGAGGAAGACAAGATGCCCGCAGCTACTTCCAGACGACCGGAGATGCCTTCTGAGTAACCGCTGCTGTCCGACCTCTTCTTCCAACTGTGCCTTCATTCCACTCTTAAGAACAAAACCAAGTCATGGCTCTTCGCTCAAAACGGATATTCGTTTTGTGCTACTGCTGACATGGCCTGCGGCCCAGAGCCCTGATTATGTGACCACACTACCTTATTGTCCTTTTACATACTTTGACCTGTATCAACATATGGTGCTTTACTGCTACCTGTAACCTGTATCACGGTCAGCCGAGCAGCACTAAGCACTTGACCCCAATGCCCTGCCGGTTGTATGGTACATATTCACATACTGCGATATTGTTCATATCGCCCCAATCCTAAATGACATTACCTTTACTGTTACCTAGCTCATACCAATGTGTAAGTAAATTGGTTGAGCCTGTTTCTGCTCCGTACTGTATGTAACAGACTTTTCCTCCTCAAAGATTATGTGCCCAGTTGCCTGTGGGTCCGGTGCGCTTTATAAATATACAAAATACAAATACAAATTCTTCCAAGCACCAGGAGAGCCCCGAAAAGGACTACTCTCTCCCTTGGACTGGTGGGTTTAATCAGTATCAAGACGACCTGCATTTCGAGCCATCACACAAGCTGTGGCTGCAAACCGCCAATACCCTGGGACATGTGGCCATTGAGCAGTATCTCCTTTCGAAAGTTTGAATCCTCCCAAATCTTTGGTGAACTCCTTCCGGACTTTGAGGCAAGTTTCCACTCCTTGAATTCCTGTCACCAGAGTGCTGGACTGAGAAAGAGAGAACGGGTGGTAACCGTTCATCAGTGGTGTGTTAAGAGTGCCAAAAATCATAGAACCAATAAGAATCCTTTGATGGGAGCCCCTTCACTAGACTGCTGCGAAATCCATTCCGGTGTCCCCTTCTTTCATCTGCCCAACCAAGAATCTAGTGACCGGGTCTGCTGCTGCATCATGCTGCATCCTCTTCTTCACATTTAAGGTGCTTTGAGATTCTTGGTAGAATTTACCTAGAGTCGTTTCACCACTCCCATGTTGCTGGGGCGTCATTTCGTGTTCGGGAGTTCGCCCATTCACGTTCCCCCAGGCCTAAAGCCTGTGTATCTTCAGGGAGCCTTCCCCCGAGGTGCAGGAAAGGTTTCCCCAACAAAGTGTTACTTGCTACTGAAGATCCTCTGCAACCTTGGACTTTCTACAGGTTGTGCCTTGCTTGTTTGCCCCCTGCCCCCAATCTGACCCTAAGGCACCTCTAACTAAATAGGGATGGACTACTAAAGCCTAAGGCCTCTGTGGAATTAGTACAAGTATTCACCTGTTGCAGGTGCAACACGCTGGTCTTGGAAGCAAGACCACACAGAGCAACAGAGGTTCGAATTCCAGATCCGCACTTAGAAGCCAAACTCGGGTATGGTATTAGGCGAGTTATAAAAAAAACAAATATGTTAGTCAGTCATTCATTCTTACCTGAAACAGATATTCCGAGTATGTTACTTACCTTTGAATTGCTTACTGCCGTTCTACAAGTACTACAAAAGTGATTCACTTACTGTGAAGATTACATTAGTTGTCCTAAATTACTCATGGTGTGAGTGTACTTACCTTTCTGAAGAATCACCTTTACCTTAGTGTATACATAAAATAAACCATTATTTGTATTTAACTTTTAGTGTGTTAGTGTTTCCTTGGCCTATGTGTAGACTCTTATTTGTAACTCCATACAGCCGTTCCTCCCTCCTAAATTGAGCCTGGCTGCTCAGCCATTGCTACCAACAAAACCTGTGTGGTTCAGGCCTATGCTAAGAGTTATGATATGGCATTAATAACGCGCCTATACACAAGTGTTTCAAGGCGCAAAGCCTTTGGAGCCCTTTGTCCCAAGAGTGAGTCTTCTAAAATCCTACATCTGGTGGATGTTTGTAAAACTCCCCAACAATGACCATAAGCGAAATTAACAGATTATGAAGTAGTTAACATAGTTGACAGAGGGAATATTCCATCCTTGAGTTTTCTGTTTTCAGTCGTGCTATGTCGTTACAGGATTAGGAAGGATGAGATTTGAGAAAGCGTCTCCCTGCAGGGACCGGAACCTCTTGTGAGGGCGGAAATTTCAGTCTTTGGAAAAAATATACTTTATGTCTGAGAGGGCCAAGTTATGGCAATCAGGTTTACAAAAGTCTGCGTGTTGCGGTGTTGCCCAATACACGTTAGTGTGTCTGGTGCACTTTCTAGGTAGTGGAGTAGATTCTTTTTAGTATTTGTGGAACTGAGCATGGTGCTAGTCTGGGGGAGGGAAGAGTGCCAACTGCTGAGAGCTGGGAAAGTCCTTTGTGGTGAGTGAAGAGGAAATGGGTATCCCGAGACAGATTAGCAGATTAGATTGAATATTGACAGTCAATCCACCTCTGTCCCTTGTTCAATCGACTCTGCCCATGAGGTGGGAGAAAAACCACCCATATGGAGTTCTATTTGGTTACAGTGGGAAGAGAGATTATTGAGCAATTTATAGGTGCTCTTAAACCTACTAATTTTAGCTACGATCTTATCCCAGCATATCTAGCGAAACAGCATGCAGAAGTCCCGAGTGGACAAATTCTGAGCTTTGTAAATACAGCGATGGCCCTGGCTTTGTGCCACAGGAATTAAAGAAATTCTGACATTATTGAAGAAACCAAGCTTGGATCACACTATTTTTGCAAACTACCGCCCGATGGCAGAACTATTATGGCCAACTAAGATTCTGGAGAAAGTTGTGACCATGCAACTCCAGAAACATCTTGAAAATAACATCTTAGATATACATCAATCTGGGTTTAGACATGGGACAGACTGCATTGCTCAAGGTAGGGGATGACATACTTGAAAATGATGACAATGGCGACATTAGTATGCTCGTCATGTTGGATCTGTTGGCAGCTTTCGACACAGTTGACTTTAACATCCTGGGTTCCAGACAAAGTAGTTTGGCACATGTCTGATGAAGTATGGAAATGGTTGGTCTTTTTTGACTGATCGAAAGTAGCAGGTAAAATTGGGTCTCTTCCAATCAGAAATGCTGACAATATCCTGCTGGGTACCTCAGGGCTGCTCCCTGTTGCTGGTGCTATTTAATCTCCATTATCTGCCCCTTACTATTTAATTTGCAGTATCATTCCTATGCGGATGATACACAGACTTATGTTAGTTTAAGACAACCACTGGAGGCAGCAGAGAATATAATGAAATATGCAGAGAAAATGACAAGCTCCAATTTAACCCCAATAAGACAGATAATAGTCTTTGGTTCCAAGAGGAAACTGGAAACTACATTCCAAATGGTTGCATGCCCTTCGCTATTTGAAAGTGCTTCAAAGTACACAGATTGTCAAAAACTTGGGTTGCATTTGGCAATCAAATTTGGGGCATAATCTGCATGTTAATCAGATGATTATCGGATTATTTTCAATTAAAAATGTTGAAACAGTTTCTCCCCTTTATTTCAGAAGGGGACCAAGCAACTGTTGTGGGTTAACTGGTTAATGTTAGGCTGCACTACTGCAATGGCCTCCTGATGGGCTGTCCCAAATATCAGTTGCAGTGCCTTGCAGTGGTACAAAATTCAGCAGTCCATGTAGTCATTTCTTTATCATAGAAAGAGTCAGTTTCAGCATTTAGGAGGAAACTTCACTGGCTTCCCGGTCCACAGACTGATTCAGTTTAAGCGTTTGTGCCTGGTGTTTAGATGTGCATGGTCTGGCACCTCTATATCTTACCACTAAGATGAAGACCTATACCCCCACTTGATGTCTGCGGTCCACAAGTCAAAATCTACTGGCGGTTTCTACTTCCAGATCTGTCCACTGGGTGGGCAGAAGGTTTTCAGTTGCTGGCCCTCGTTCGTGGAACTGTTTGCCGCTCTATCTACGGAAGATAGAATCTCCGACTTTACTCAAGAAACAGCTTAAGACTGAGTATGATCATGTTGAGTAGCTACCATTACGGCTGACTGTACTGTCATTTTAAATCTATTCTAAATCAAAACGAAGGTATCCAGCCAGATGGTGGCAATGTTAATGTAAAAGGATATTTGTATTGCGCACTATCACCACCAGAGTGGTACCCTTGCACTCTGGCAGATCTGAAAAAAAGGTAAGGGGATAGGGTGAGTTAGTGGGACCGAGCAGGAAAGTGCAAGAGAGCAGTAATGTGCTGTTGACAGCTTCTGTTCGGTTAGCACCGTTCGCTTAGCTTAGGGGTGCTTTCCAGTCAGCCGCCATGCGCTGTTGTGCGAAGCCATGTGTGGTTTGTTGTGCTTTAGGGTTGAGTTTGTTTAGAGTTTGAGAGGTATGCAGAGGGGTGAGATCGTTAGTGGGTTGGTTATCCTAGTCTGTTGTGGTCTGAGGGTAGGTTGAATGGCAGGGCTTCCAGAGTAGAGTGATTGCTATACTCCTCGCCCAGGTCACACCTACCTTGATGGTTGCTGCTGGCTGACGGCTGGCCTCACCTGCTGACACCTGCAGACAATCTGGAGCTGCCTCAGTTGGAGCCGCCCTTTGGCTCGGGGCCCTTAGCCACAAGGGCTGCTAGACAGGGGGCTGCCCAGGCAGGGTCAGGTTAAGGAGAGGAGTACCAATTGGGACCGGGGGCAGGCTAGGGAGGCAGGACTGAGGTGGGGAAGCAGGAGAGGGGGACCAGGCATGTCAGGGGATGCTGCATGTCACGCTGGGCAGGCAATGAGCTTTTAGAGGCTTAGGGCAGCAAAAGGAAAATAACGCTTACCTGTGGCCTAGTGGAAGAGTGGCCCAGAGAGTATTAGTCAATAGGAGAGCATAGTTGTCCGATCTTAGAGGCAGTATAAGCCCTCCATCAATCTATATGGTCTTCCCTGAGCAAATCATTAGTAACCACTAGCAACCAGCTTTCACACTTGGATTAGAACATACCGTTCAACAGGATGTCATGGTAATATTGAAGTGCACCACAACATTTAAACTCATGCCTTGAGATGCTATCAAAGGCAAATCCACATGACCTACTCTACACAGACTGCTAAAGCGATCCCCTTGTACAAAAGCACCAACCTAAGGCATCGGGAGGATAGCCTAGGGGCAACGTGCTCGCCTTGGAAGCAAGACGACACAGAGCAACACCTGTTCGATCCCTGGGTCCGCGCTTAGAAACCTCTGGGTACTAAGTGCGTTATGAATAACCTATCATATATCAACCTCGCTACAAGGCCCTCAGAGAAAGTCTCCAGACAAATTGTCACCTCCAACAGGAGTTTCCACTGTAGAAGATACCACTGTCAGTCCATCAGAAAGCAGTTTGACAGCTGCAAACTGTGCTCTGCTCGCAGCCGCGTGCCCACCCCTCTATAGCCAACCATGCAACCCCTCCCCAGCACTGATGCAAAATGCCTCGTCCTCTACCAGCATGCTAACAGACCACAGAACTTTAGATGGAAATCAGCTTCGCTTTCCTGACAGTTATAAAATGCAAAGGCAGAAGGATGTCGCACAGGTCCAACTATCAAGTTCCTAAAGTAGCCACAAGAGCCATATGTACGTTCGGCCGCAATACCATGCTTAAGCTGGGCCCGATCAGTCACTCTCAGTGCTAGGAGCAGTTTTATTACATCCTATCCAGTCCTGAAGAATGGTATTGGCACAGTGTGCTTTAAAATACCCAATTTGCCACATTTTTTTTTTAAAGCCCTCCACTTTGCTGCATGATTGTAATTCAATCCAGTCTTTTTGACAAGTTATACTCTCCCAGTGTTAACTGAAATGCAACACTTGCCACAACTTAGTGTAAGACACCTCTTGAGAGCAATCCCATTCCCCACATAAAATTGCCTTTAAAGCTTTCTTTTGTGACCAATTGTTGCAATATAGCTCTGCGAATTAAACGCTCATCCCAAACATGAATGTTCCACCTGCAGGACACAGGATTGACAAACAAGTCAGCCACCCTTTCATCGGAAGGCACCAAAGTGAATAGCACCAAACCAGACACCACCACCGACCATTACAGCGCCTAAAAGCGAAAGGAGTCTAGAATGAAGCCTGACATTTTCTTTCTAAGGTGTTTTAAAAGGAAGCTTGTGCAACATAATCTCCCCAACAATGCCCCTTTCAGTACCAAAACAGTGTGTATTAGAATGTCACCCAACTAGGTTTGTCATTCCCGACCAAGCTTTGTTTGCGACAGCCTTGCAATGTGAAAAGAAGGTTAGTGTGTACACATTAAAACAAACCAGTGGGAACATGTCTCCCAACAGTCCATAAAGCACACATGGGGCGCAAAGTTTCTGAATTGTAAAGCAGACCGTCTTTAAAAACACAATTTAGAAACACCCAATGCATTTTTGTTTCTGCCTCTGGGGGCATCAGAAAGGCAACTAAAAACGGAGGAGGTTGTCCGCCAGCGCCTCTGTATGCAGAATGTACGCACATTTTCTAGCAACTATAGACCCCACGAGGAAACTAAAGTCAGATGACTAAGAATTAGTGACGAAATAGGTGGATTTTTAGTAATGGATAAAACCCCAGTTCTCACAGCGCAATACGTGAACTAATGCCCGATCTGAGAGCTCAGATTAGTGATTACACGGGCACAAGTGATTCTCTCAATACCGTAGATGACAACTACAAGAAGTCTCTCGCCTAGGTATATGCCACCCACCCCACCACCTCCTTACAGGGTATTATCAAGGCACCATAAACCCACCCATTAATGAATCCACAATTTTAGTATCAAAATACTTCAGAACCTGCTTCCAATAAGGAGATCTGAACAAAACCTTTGGATGGCTAGAACCAACATGGATACCCTGGATGAGAGAGAGGAACGAATTCCAACTCTAAAAAGGTAGCCTTCTATTCCAGGTAGTTTATGTGAAAAAGCTTGTGTGAAGAGACCCAGGCCATGAATCTGGTGGTTCAGATTCTGTCTAGGGACACCATCAGAAAGCACAAGGCAATAAGAAATATTGGAGCTCTGGTGCTGACATGAAGAATATTTTGTTTTAAAAGTGGAGATCCTGTCTGGAGGAGCAAACTGCATCCAGAGTCCTGTCCAGAGTAGTAATAAGTTAAATTCTCTGAGTGAAGGAGGCAAAATATTTTCATGTTGATGGAAAACACAAAGGAAACTAAGGTATTGCCAACCACTGAGGCTGGAAAGGTTTTACTTCCTTGAGAGCGCCTTGATCAACCAGGTGTCTAGGGAGGAGGTGCATTGTTTTTTGCAGACAGAGGTGAGGCGCCACAGAGGAGGGCACCTTTGCCAAGACCACGGAAGCTGCACTACAGCAGAATGGAAGGCTGGAAGGTGAGCACTACTAATAGAAGTGCCTTCCAAAGGCGAATCTGAGGAATTGGCAGAGCTTAATCTTGGTTGCAAAATGGAGCTATACAGCTTGAACATCCACAGAGGTTTCCCTACCTGGGAGGCCACCATAATCGGAGTTAGAGTTGGCATATGAAAGGATTCAAAGGTTAGGAACTTGTTGGGTTTTGAAACGTCTCTAGGATGGGTCTGATGCCTTCCGAGAATGCTCAAATAAGAATTTAAGCCCAGGCACCTCTCTTCTGGCAAAAATTGTTTGGGGCCCAGCAAGAGAGGATTTTGAATCTCTACCAAATCTGGCAATTACCACTGAAGCATTTGAGACCGAGACAATGGGGTAACATTTAGAGAAGGACCCTCCCTTTTATCTTGGGTTCCCAGAGGTCAATACCAGCTTAGGCCATCTAAAATGAGGAGCTCCTACACACAGTCTGCGATGAAAAGGAAGAAGCAGAGGCAGAATCACCTCTCTGGAGTCAAGTAGATTGAGGCACTATATTGATTAGAAGAGTTAGAAGAAACGATGGGCTTGGAGTAAAGGAGAATCTATTTTTAGCAGCTCCAGTAGAAGAGGAAGACTATTTGTTCTTAACCATTTCTCTAGCCTTCCTTAAGTGCTGAAAAAGGTTGGTACCATGATTTAACAGGGGTTGACATGGCCCTCAAGGACCTTGCCGTCACAACCGATCTTGCAGGATATTGTCAGTAGAAGGTGAAACGACTCTAGTTTTGCCATCAATGGGATGATCAATATCCTTAATGTCTAAATAAACAGAGGTGGTCTTCAGATAAGCATGTACAAAGACAAATTAATGGTGCTTTAGTCAAACCTGTAAGGGCTGCATTAGCCTGAGACTTTGTTTAGACCCCCCGCCAATTACACGATATATATATATATATATATTTGGGGGGGTATGGAATATAATGGTAATATGGGGAGTGCGAGGGGTCTCCTCTACATATGTATGTGGTGCAAGGTTAAAAAAAAAAATTCACAACTAAAAAATTCTGCATTTTCAGCCGTCGTAATGAAAGGGGTTGCAATAATCACATCGATCCGCCTGAAGCAGTAGGAAAACTTTCTACTAGCTTTCTATGGCAAAGGAGGCAAACATCAGCGTCTGGAGGAATAAAGTCGGCAAACATATCCAAGGCTTCCCAGTTTTGAATATCACATTCATCTAGACTAGAAGAAGAATGTATCTGCCTTGCGGTCAATGTGGCGCTCTGGTCCATTTTCTAGCACAGACTCGCAGGCCTTTGAGTACTTACCGAACAAAACAAAGATGTTGGATTTGTCCTTTGCCCTTGCATAGACCTGTCAAAACTACCACAGACTGCGGGAAAGTTTTACTTGGCAAAACATTAGGCTTAGACGTTTTGTAGTTTGCATTCAGAGTTTTAAAAATGCACTCCAATTCTGAATA
Source organism: Ambystoma mexicanum (assembly GCF_040938575.1). Lineage (NCBI taxonomy): Eukaryota > Metazoa > Chordata > Amphibia > Caudata > Ambystomatidae > Ambystoma > Ambystoma mexicanum. Next base: position 537,775,325 of record NC_090924.1, on the reverse strand, counting down.
ATTCCACAATAAACATCTCAATCGCAAGTTTGTCAGGGGCCAAAAAAAAAAAAAAAGAAAACAGAAGCAGCATGTTTCTCCACGGGCAACATGTCAACTACCTGCATAGCCTTAGATAAGACAAGTGCAATTGCCTGGATGAATTAACTGTATCATCCTCATCTGTAGTATTCTAAAGGTCTTTTTCAAACCTCAGTACCCTATTAGGTACCAGACAAACGGTCTTCAGGCCTCAACACGGTACCGAAACCGCACTCATCGATCTCAAAACCCAGGTTGACTGGCTGAGAGACCATGGAAAAACTGCCCTACTCCTACGGGATCTCAGCGGCATTTGACTTGGTGGATCGTGATGTACTCTGTACCCACCTGGAATCTGCGCCCCACTTCTCCACCCATGCCATTGCATGGATCAAGCCGTTCTTAAGCGGCAGAACCATGAGGGTTTTTTCACCTTCTGCAGCGGCTGATCCTATACCCATCACATGTGGCGCTCCCCAGGGATCGTGTGTCTCTCTGACCATGTATAACATTTTCACGAAGCCCTTGTTTGATGATCTGGACCTTCTGGGTGTCACCTACACAAACTATGCAGATGACACTCAGATTCTCATCCCACTTTGGGGGATTACGAACAGGATTTGGCCTTGGTGAACACGATATACCTCATCATCCAGGCATGGATGGGCCGCCATGGTCTATGCCTGAAGGATGACACAACGGAACTCATACTGGGAATATACAAAACATCAAAAGACTGAACAATGACTACTCATCATTTATTATAGATGGCAACACCATCAAAGTAGCAAAAGGTAAAAACATTAGGTTTTTACCTCAACTCCTGCCTCTCTCTAACAAAACAGATGAGTGCGATGGCCTCTAACACCGCATACACATGTAAGCTGATTACAGCTGCTAAACCATACTTGTCCACTACCAGTCGACTCACTTTATCAAGAGCTCTGGTATTATCCAAACTGGACTATTCTAATTCACTATAGATAGGATCCAATAAACACACGCTTCAAAAAATCCAAACCCTGCAGAACAATGCCCTTAGAGCTGCCTTAGGAATCCCATGAAGAGAGCATATCTCAGATATCAGAAGACAATCTAACTGGCTTTCCACAGCTGACAAAATTAAAAACTTAAAGCAGCATCACTAACATTCAAAAGCATGAATAATCTAGCCCCCAAATATCTAATGGACAGGTTCAAAAACAAGAACTTCCAATAGACCCACCAGAGAAGCATACACCAACCAGCTAGTGGTGCCCCCATTCACACTGAGCACAGCCGGAGGCAACCGCTTCCCTGTCAAAGCAGCCCAGTTGTGGAACTCACTCCCATCCTCATTAAGATCTGACCAATACTATCCACACTTCAGACATAACTGCATTACATGGCTCAAAGAAAATAACTTATAACTGACTAACAATAGGACTTTCCATATCTGACTCGTCTGTTATCCAACTAATGAACACATACTTCTATGCATATCTCTCCTGCTTATTCTACCTTGCTCTCTAACTTCAATGTATACTGTGTATACACCTCTGTGTGCAAATACTTGTGTATATAACCCTGCATTTCATTAACCTATTCTTGTCAATGTACTCTGCAACTACTTGGAATGTGTAACTAACCGGTAAGCTTAGAGAATTCTTGAACTTACGCCTGGATGCCCTCGGGTCTGGTGCGCGTTATAAATAAATGAACAAACCCTGTATTCTAAAGGTCTTTTTCAAACCTCAGTACCCTGGGCAGGAAAGGAATATCTGCTGGAGAATCTGAAGGAATAGCAGGGCAAGTGGGATAGCAAAACACCACAGAACAGCACAGGTCAGAATCCCGGTCCTGCACTAAGAGACTGGCCTCTAAAAGATTAAAACAGAAGGAGCGACAGTCTGAGCGGGAAGCTTGCTGCACCTCTGTTGTGAAGCCTGAAAGTCCTTTGACCAGTTTCTGGAGGTTGTCAGATTGCATGACTGCATCGGTAATTGACAACCATACCCAAACGAGGCATGCAAGGGCCCAGAGTACAATGTTGTACCACAGGTGCACAGTGGATTAAAGGTGGCACAACTAGCGCATGCACGAAAGGGGTAACCAAAGTGTTAATAGCATTGTGATATATATATATATATATATATATATATATATATATATATATATATATGACAATGCATTACTTACCGTAAAAGCATTTCTGATGGTTGTATCTGCTTAGATTCACATGCTGTGCATAGGTCCGACATCCAGTGGTCACTGCGGAGTATTGCATTTTGTTTTTCGTAGTCGAAAAGGGGACGTCGACAAGGCGTGTCTGTAACACTATCCCTATAGTGACGTGCGTTGTACCCATAATCCCTCACACGTCGAGGTCCCTCTGTTTGTATTTTTCTGCCCTGAGGGAGCCTTCTAGACGTGAGTGAGTACAGAAAAGAGAGATATTGAAAAGGCTGTCTATGTTCCTTCCATCCGAGCGGGGAGGAAGGGTGGGCGCATGTGAATCTAAGCAGATACAACCATCAGAAATGCTTTTACGGTAAGTAATGCATTGTCTTCTGATGTTTGTTAATCTGCTTAGAATCACATGCTGTGCATAGACTAGCGAGCAGTACCCGGAGTTGGAGGTGGGTTGTGAGAAGGAACAGTAGAGAAAAGATGTCTTAATACTGCTTGTCCCACCTGGGAATCAGATCTAGAGTGGGCATCTAGACAGTAGTGTTTTGTAAAGGTGTGTACAGAACTCCAGGTTGCCGCTTTGCAGATGGACTCAAGGGGAACATTTGCAATGAATGCTATGGATGCCCCAGTGCCTCGAGTAGTAGAGTGTGCTCTTGGCTTGAAGGGTAGTTCTCTCTTAGCAAGAGTGTAACAGAGAGTGATGCATTGTACAATCCATCTAGATATAGTGGATTTTGAAACTGCATCTCCTTCTCTTCCTGCTGCCACCGAGACAAAGAACTGATTAGTCTCTCTCAGTGGACTAGTTCTTTCCATGTAAAACATGACAGCTCTGCGCACATCAAGTGTATGCAGGCTTTTTTCTCCTAGATTTGAAGGATTTTGAAAGAACGTTGGTAGTTCTATAGACTGGTTGACATGGAATTTGGAGATGAATTTCGGTGCGAACCATGGGTCTGTGCGTAGAACCACTTTATCCTTGTGAACTGTTACAAAGGGGTCTAAAACCGAAAGGGCCTGTAGTTCACTTACTCTCCTAATGGAGGTAATAGCTATTAGGAAAGCAGTCTTAAGAGTGAGATCTTTAAGAGTTGCCTTGTGCATGGGTTCAAAGGGTGACCCCATGAGCCTGGTGAGTACCACATTTAGATCCCAGCCGGGAGCTGGGTTTGCTATTGGAGGGTGTATTCTCTTTACCCCTTCCATGAAGGCTTTGATTACTGGGATCTTCCACCACGATACTTTGAGTTGTGAAGTGGTGTAAGCAGAAAGCGCTGCCAGGTGTACTTTAATAGAATTGAATACTAGACCCGAGTCCAGTAAATGGGTCAGGTACAGAATAATTTGTGTGGGAGAGCAGTCAATGGGGTTCCCTCTACACCAGATGACAAATCTTTTCCATTTGCTAGAATAGCAGCGATGAGTGTTAGGCTTGCTGGCCTCTCTGAGGATGTCCATGCACCTCTGTGGAAGTTGTAAATGTCCAAATTCTATGACCTCAGGAGCCAGGCTGCTAAATTCATGGTCTGAGGGCATGGGTGCAGTGTCCTGCCCCTGTCTTGTGACAGCATGTTGTACGGGCAGGGCAGTTTCACTGGAGGAGATAGAGACATCTCCAACAAGTGAGCGAACCATGGCTGTCGGGCCAACATAGGGGCCACCAGTATCATGGCAACTTGTTCCTGGTGCATCTTGGGCATTATCTTGTTGAGAAGGGGAGTCGGGGGAAAAGCGTAAACAAATTTCCCTGACCATGGAATCGATAGACCGTTCCCCTTGGACTGGTTCTGGGGGTACCTGGAGGCGTAATCTTGGCATTGAGAGTTTTCCAGAGTTGCGAACAGGTCTATTTCTGGGAAACCCCACTGTGTGAAGACGTCGAAGACGATGTCTTCTTGTAACCGCCATTCGTACTCTACGGGCGGGGTGGGGGGGGGGGGTCTATGCTGAGTTCGTCTGCTAGCAGATTGAGTTCCCCTGGTACATGTTGTGATAGTAGGAATATGTTGTGTTTGAGAGCCCACTTCCAGATGTTCTGGGACAGCTTGGACAGTCCTGGAGAGTGAGTGCCCCCTTGCTTGTTGAGGTAGTACATGGCTGTGGTGCGGTCTGTGAGGACCATCACTGTCTTTCCTTGTAGGTGTTCCTGAAAGGCTTTCAGTGCTTTGAACACCGCTAGTAGTTCCAGCAGGTTTATATGCTTGGATGCTAAGCTCGGAGTCCACGCTCCGTGAGCAGTGTGATGGGATAGGTGAGCCCCCCCATCCTGTAAGGGATGCGTCTGTGGTTAGAGTGGCTTCCACTGCGGGTGTGGCAAAAGTTTTCCCTAATAACAGGTTTTCTTTTGTCCACCACCGTAGCGAGAGAACCAAGGCCTGCGAGACCACCACTTGATCGTCCCATTGTCCGCTGGCCTGACACCACTGGCTGTTGAGCCACTCTTGCATTGGGCGCATGCGCAGGCGCACGTGAGGTACCAAATAAATACATGACGCCATCATTCCTAGCAAGCGCATTGCTTTGCGTACCGTCACCTCTCGACCTGCCACATAATGGGGGATCTGAAACAGCATGTTTTGGACCCTCTCGTTGGAGGGGAAGACGAGGCCGTCCTTTGTTCGAATTAGAGCCCCTAGGAATTGTTTGATTTGGCTGGGGTCTAAGCTGGACTTCTTTTCGTTGATGGAGAAGCCCAGTTGGAACAAAAGGTCTACAGTCTTTTGGGTATTGGAGAAGCATGTTTCGTAAGAATCCCCTGTTATGAGCCAGTCGTCGAGGTAAGGGTATACCGGGATGGATAACCTGCGCAGGTGGGCCGCTGCCACTGCCAGTACTTTCGTGAATACCCTTGGGGCAGATGCTATCCCGTAGGGTAGTACTCTGAACTGGTAGTGTTTGTTCTCTATCTTGAACCTGAGGTATTTTCTGTGCGCTGGCAACATTAAAATATGAAAGTATGCATCTTTCATGTCCAGTGTTGTCATGTAATCCCCCTGTGATAACAGTGGGATTACTTCCTGCAAGGTCACCATACGAAACTTTTGGGGTTTGACAAACTTTTCGCTGGGCGCAGATCTAATACAGGGCGCATGGTTAAGTCCTTTTTGGGTACAAGGAAGTACACTGAATAAATGCCTTCTGTTACCTGAGATAGGGGGACAGCCTCTATAGCTTCTTTTTTCAGTAGCTCTTCTACTTCTTGTAGAAGAATGGTGAGGTGTTCCGGTGTCATGCGTCGGTTCCGTGGGGGTCTGTACTTCGGGGAACCGTTGAATTCGATGCAGTATCTGTGGGCTATGGTGGATAATACCCAGCAGTCTGACGATATTCCCTCCCATGCTGAAAGGAACGATGTTAGCCGGCCCCCGACCGGTGATGCATGGGAGGGGACCCGAATCTTCGGGTCATTTGTTGGTATTGGGCGTGGAACCTTTGGGGCTGGAGCCGCGACCTCTTCCCCTGCCACGGCGTTGGCCTCTTTGACTGAACTGGGTGTTGTTACCCTGGTTAGAGGGCCAGTTGATAGAGTAAAATTGCTGTTGGTTTTGCTGCTGGCGTTGGCCACGAAAGGAGCGTCTATTGCCATAGCCGCGTCTGTTAGGGGGCCTAGAAATTTGGTCAAGAGTTTTGATGGTATCAAACTCTTTCTTCGCATGTTCTAGGGCCTCATCAACTGCTTTCCCAAACAGATGTGTTTCTTCTATGGGCTTATTTATCAGGGAAGCCTGGGTTTCCGGCTTAAATCCCGAATTGCGCAGCCAGACATGGCGTTTGAGAAGTGTTCCCTGAACCAGGGAACGGCCAGCCGTCTCTGCGGCATCTAAGGAGTTCTTTACGATGCCCTGGTGCGTCCTCTGCTTCGCTGCGCAGCTTGCTCCACTGTGCATCTGCGTAGCTAGCACGGAATTGTTATTTGCAATCCTAGTTGAAAAGGCGGCAGACGTCGTGATTCTCTTCCCAAGTGCGTAGAGCTTTTTGCCCTCTTTGTCAGGTGGTGCCTCACTAGTGGATAGTGTTACCCCTGCTCTTTTCCTTGTATTAGTAACTACGAGGGAGTCCGGAATAGAATGGCCTCTGATGTACAACGGGTCAGAGGGCGAAGGGCTGAAGAGCTTTTCTATCCAAGGGTTGACCCCTCTGACTAAGGCAGGATTGGAAAGGGAAGGAGTTATTCTTCTCTTTATAGAAGCCAGGAGCGGAATAGACTGACTAACAGGGGCTTTTTCTTTAATAACTTTCTCTACAAAGTCTATGTCAGGAAGAGTCTCCCCTGTGTCTATTTCAAAATGCGCTGCTGCCTTGCACAATAGTGCATTAAGTGAAGGTTGGTCATCTATGGGAGAGGTGTTTCCAATAGGTGAATCCTTGGGAGGAGAAGGGTGAAAGACATCAGGGTCTGAGTGCACTGATGGGGATTGCCAAGGCTGCGAGGTAGCTGTATCTTCTTCGAAAGCTCCTGCACTAGTGTAAGGATCTTCTTCAAACCCCTCTTCCTCATGTTCTTCCTCTCCACCATCATCTTCCTGGAGGTATTGCTCCTCTTCCGTGAGGTCATATACGTCTGTAGAAGGGGGAAACAGCCTAGGAATTTTGATCCTAGGGTCATCCTGGGGCCATTCTCTTAGTCTTTTGGGTGTGGGTGGGTTTTGGTTTCCCAAAAACCTTTCGATTTTCTCAATACAAGAATGGAGTCTTTCAAGGGTCTCATGGGGTACCCCTGAATAGTCTAGAGGGGGGAAATCAGTGTTTTCACCTTCAAAACGCTTAGAACGCTCCCACAACGTTGAAGAAAGCCACAACGTTGAAGAAAGGTTTCCGTCGCCATCTGAAAAGCCCTCCGGTAGTTCTGAAGTGCCCTTAGATGAAAGGGGCAGTTCCTGGCTACTCTTATGCTTTTTCGGCGTTTCTATAGCTTTTTGTGCGGTATTCGACGTTTGTTTCGTCGTCCGCTTACGTGTGTCTTCGGAAACAATTCTCGCCAGGCTCTCGACAACGAGTTTGTCAGTAGAGGACTCTGGTGTCGACGTTGCCTGCGTTACGCATTGTTCCTCGACGGCCGCTCTATGGAGCGTTACGTCGGATGATTTTGGGGTAGCGCCCGTGTTTGATGAAAGCCCAATCGCTGGTCGCGACTGCGTTTGCGGGTGAGGCTTGAGACCCTTACGGTCTGAGGTAGACGCCGGAGTGCCCTGCGTCCCCTTCGGCGCTGATGGATCCTTTGTCTTCGACGAAGAAGAGCCGTGGGTTGTGTGCTTAGGCCTATGGGGTCTGTGTGGGTCCCTGTCGCCGGGGTGTTCATCCCCATGAGCAGGGCGTGAGCCGAGCCCGTCGGGGCCGGGGACGGACGTCGAGGAGCGCGAGCGCTCCTTCTGGGGGTTAATGACTTCCGTAATGGACGTCGAGTTATCACCCTCCTCGTCACTTTCTGTAACAGCGGCAGCGGGTGAGGAAACTGACTTCGACATAGCGTAGTCCGCCCACCTCTTAACTTTGCGTTCTTTAAGAGTTCTTGGTTTCAAGAGCTTACAGGCCGCACAGCTGTCCTCCTTATGATCGAGGGGCAAGCAACGATTACAGAGCTTGTGTTTGTCCTTCCAAGTGTATTTGCCCCTACAGCCTGGGCACAACTAAAGGTGTCCTCTCCATAGCTGAGGCAATAACTGGTGATGATAACCCCAAGGGAAATATAGGGGAGAAAGAAAGACATTCTCAAAGAGAAGATAAAAGTTCGAACCCCCACTCTCCCTACTATATTTTGGCCGGCGAGGCCAGGCCACGTGTTCGGCAGCGCCGAAGGATCTCCTCCGTCTCTTCCCCTCTGTCGAAAACTTGCTCGGCAGAGAAACAGCTTCACAGCTAACGTCGAGGGGAGGGATCTTTAACAATATAATAAGTATAATTAAGGACCGAGGTCCGATACTAAGTATTTGCAATGTCTCTCTAGGAGCTCCGCGTAAGGCGACCAGAAGCTGGGCGGAAAAAAACAATCTGAGGGACCTCGACGCGTGAGGGATTATGGGTACAAAGCACGTCACCATAGGGATAGTGTTACAGACACGCCTTGTCGACGTCCCCTTTTCGACTACGAAAAACAAAATGCAATACTCCGCAGTGACCACTGGATGTCGGACCTATGCACAGCATGTGATTCTAAGCAGATTAACAAACATCAGAAATATATATATCTCTCGCAGGTCTTCTTGACTCACTATTCATTTAGAAAAACAGTACATATTGAGGATTAGAAAGAAAGTGTTTCTCCCACAGCAAAAATGCAGAATAGTAGAAGTCTCCCCATCACGGGGGTAACTAACAGCTCTTTAAACCGCATCGTAAAATAACCCGAAGGATTAAATAGGTCGCCCTCTCCATCATCGATTTGAATGGGCTCTCAAAAAGGACAAATACAGATCTGTTGCTTTAGTAGAAGGCAAATGATGGTGCTTCTGCTTGCGCATCTCATTCTTTGTAGAAGCAGCAGCTTCAGACTGCACCGCCCTGCGCCAAATGAGGCCAATGGTTCTTCCTCTGTCCACGTTTGGAGCTGTGGGTGTGGAGGATGGCTTAGGTTATTTGACAGTCTCCGGCACCAACCTTTCATCCTACTTATCCTCGGTGCAGGTTTAGCAGTACTGAGACCCTGCAAGAAGATAAACTGAAGCACTGAAAGATGCCTCCTTCTGGGATTTGTGATCCACAATCTCGTAAACCTGTTTGTGACAGAGCAGAGGTTGAAGTGCTCCTCTCTGGCATGGTCAAAACCTTATCTAGTGAGAAAAGGTTACTCAGTAGAACAGGCCAAAAGAACTACTCGCATATTGCCCGAAGTACATGCATTAATAGGTAGGAGGTAAGGCCATTGAAATCTGGAACCAACTGTAGGGAAAGGCAATGCGAATTCAGAGACCACACTGGTCCCAAATACCTCTTGCTGCTATCATTCGAAGACTTCAATCCCTCCACAAGTCAATGGTGGCCTGTGGTACCGGACTGTGCCCTCAGTGACGTAGGCTTTACAGAACCTGAACAGGTGTTAAGAGGGTTTGGGGTTCAGAGAAGTCAACTAATGTACAACCAGTATTACACTGAAGTCTTTGACCAAACTCAATGGTTGAGTAGTAGAGCAGTTCAGCTTTGATTCAGAAGGGGGTAGAGTTGTTGAGAAATGCTGTTAATTGGAGCAGAACATTATGGATCAAAGGCTAACACAGGCAAGTATTAAACATAGGCAAGAACTAAAATCACACAATATTGTTAAGTAAAAAAACTATGAAACATATGTAAACCACAGTTTGTTAAAACGCCAAAAGGATTAGCTACCACTTTGGAAAATGCAACGTTAATCATAGGCATATACACTTTTCCAAAATAAAGTGGGGGGAGAAAAAAAAAAGTAAATTTTTCCTTAAAACGGCAAGTGCAACTTAATACATTAGCACACTGTTTAGTATGTCCATGCCCTTTTTAGAATTCCACCTATTGGAGGCAAGCGATTTTCTTCAACACGTTTCGTCAGTCATTTTGGGCAAGGTCCCAGTTAGGCCATCAGCTATGTGATGCTTTGGAAAGCTAGCCTACATGACGCAGGCCCTAGATAACCGAAGACGACTCCTGACCTTGTCTCGACTGTCGTTGGCTCGATAAGGTAGATACTTTTGACTTAATCACTTTACGCTCACGCCCAATACTAGTCAATGAGGAAAGGGGTGCATACAGAAGGTTTCTTGATCCCCAGACTCCTACTTCCAACACCACTGGACAGGGAATCTGTAATAAAGAAGCTCTCCATAGGTTTTGCTGTAGGTAGTTTGTAGGCTGCTGGTTCGTGTTTCAGCAAGGGTTCCGTCAGGCAGTGACCTCCACGTCAGGGTGAAAACTGCTCCAATTTAAATCAGTCCAAGCTGCATACAAGGGCCCCTCAGAAGCAGCAAAAGGGAGTGGAGAATGGCTGGACCGGGACAGTCTCTGGAAGACCTCACGAGAAAAACGGGCAAACCTTGGATTCCAGCAGGCCCTGCCCCATGGTTAGAGTGCTGCAGCAGATTGGCGAGATCCAAGGATGCTAGCCAAGTTTCCGACAAGGCAAAAAGGGGCCACTACAAAGCTGCAGTACATTTCCAGTCAGGCACAAGACAAACTCAGACCCCAGCAACAACTCAGCCCTTATAACAGATTAATGCTGAGCAGGGTTTTAGACTGGATGGCCCCACCAGTCCACAGATGCAAGACAGATTCTGGTCTTCCCAGTTGATTTGAAAGTAGAAGTCCAAAACAGTGGTTGGCTTGGCCAATGCTTGTTGCAGCAGTCATCACGGCACCAGGTCCTCGCTCCTATCCAGATATCCGGGTCGGAGCTGCCCCCAGCCCACCAATGGGAGGGACCTGCAACATTCAAAGATTTGGAGGCTTTCCAATTTGGAACACTCTAGCATGCCACAATCTGCACAAACCGGCTCATACCCTGGCTGAAGTATGGACTGGTGATAGACTGCAAAACCCCAGTTTTCACACCCATAGCCCCACACACCCACTCAGACATTAAAGGAAAGTACTCCGCTGGAGGTGGCTTGTGCTACACCAAGAATAAAAGGTGAACACCAAAGGGAGACAAATTCCCTGCACTGATAGCCATAGTGCTCGGCAAACTAAAAGCAGTCAAAAGGGCCATAATCACCATAAAAATCAGTAAGAAGTCAAACAAACCATTGCAACACGGGGTCGAAGTACAGTTTGAACCCAGACAACGGCATTTATGGAGGAGAATAGGTTAGAAAACTCTGCCAGTTCAAATGGAAAACACCCCTCGGGGAGGGGTGACACCAATACAGAATTTGCCCCAAGCCACACCCCGCTCAAAAGAGGTGGAAAAACAGAACAGTGGTAACAGTGATGCACGATTGAGGGCGGGGTGGCATGTGAAGGGATGCTCACCTGTTCTGGCCCCATTTCAAAGCTCCTAAAATGACATTATCCTCTGTGATGCAGGCTTACCTAACCAGTTTGAAAGGTGAGCGCGCAGGACCGTTTTCTTCATAACAAGTGATGCTGTCTTGGATATTTAGCACTGAGAATTGGTCATTTTAGTGATGACCTCAGGAAGACCACCTAAGCTGCCTTTGCTCTCATCACATGTGTGCAAGCCTTTGGTAGGAGTGAGACTAACATTTGTAACTCTCCACAATGCAAGGGACTATGCAGCGCGCAACTATATGCTTCAACACAAGGTGCACACACGAAGAACCATCACAGAGCACAAACATGCTCTGAAAAGGGAAAGTACTTCATCCATTCTAGAAAGAACATCAAAGCCAAACATATCTAGAGTTTGAATACTTCTTAATGCCTCCAAGAACTGCTACAGGGAAAATGTTGGTAGAGAGATGTTTTGATTAATATGGAAGTCCAAGTTGATATCTAGGGAGAACATATGGTTTAAAATGTTTCAGAGCCAAGGCAGCCAAGACCATGTTTTAGTTCCATAATGAGGGTCCCTCACAGAAGGAAAGGGAAGTGAAGGGAAGGGAAGAATCCTTCCAATGTCTAGAGCAGGATCTGAAAGTGAAAAGTAACAATCGCGGGCTTCAAAGGCAGCCCCCAATGAGTGAAAGGTAGGTATAAGAATCGATTGAAACTGCTGAGGAAGCCAGATCATACATAAAACAGTTACTGTATACAATTTACAAAACGGAAGAGGGGTTCAGCCTCTCAATGCACCAGTGGCAAAAATGGGACCATTTGCTTTGTTAGTTACTCTATTGATTATTGATTTTAGAAATATTGCACAGAACACCCCCCTCCTCTCCACCACCCTCCAGAAGCTGAATATTATCATTCAAAACAAGTTGGGGAATAAAGCAAAATTCCTATACACTAGAAGAAAAGTGAAGCTTTTTGAAGATCATTTGTTTTATTGAAATATACAAAGATCTGCACACACATTGTTACATTTGAAACTTTAATAAGTAAGTAGTCATTTGAAATTCTAGGTCAAGACCGAGGCGAGCATTATGCTTCTCTTTCTTTTAATTAATTATATAAAGAAAGCTCAGCAGCAAGGTATTTTCTGCACTTCCATCTAACAAAACTTATGTTGGAAGTGCATTAAATAAAATACATAACCAAAAACATTTAAGTACATATATGGTTCATAACATTCACAGTACAAGGGAAAAAACTTCAAATCCATGATGCTCCAAATGTCATCAATGTCCAATGTCACGTGACACTGCTCCTCCAATAAGTGTATAGGTGTCCCCATAAACAGTCCTGAATAAGAAAAAACTCCTCTTTCTTTGCTGCTCACAGCAAGAGATAAGTCCTTTCTTATTCAGAACGGTTTGCCATTCATAATGTTTCCGGTTGTTCACGATTGATATTGTCTGACTGTTTCATATTGATTTCTCGCGTATTTTATACTGGGAAATACAGTAACAGTTTTCATTTGTTTACTGTACACCGATGCCAGCAGCCCGCTGACGTCGGTGTGATTGTGGGCGCGACGAGGATTTCGTCGTTCAAGCAAATGTTTCATTGTTTATGTTATTTTTAATGTTGATGCCCACAGTGAGCCGCGGCGCCGCGTGTTATTAATTTCGCCTCCCCGGCCCTGAATACTACACGCAGGCTCCGGGGAGGCTGTGTCAGCAGGTGCGGCGCGCCACTGAGGCACCAGGGGGAGCTACCACTCCCCTGGTCCCTTTCTCAAGCTCCGGCGCTCGTGCAAGCATTTCCATTGAGAGCAGATCGTTTGATGCGAGTACGAGCGCCGGAGCGAGCAAGTTCCCTCTTTTCGCCCGACAGAAGTAATTGAAGAAAAAAAAATAAAAAATCAAGGCGGGATCGCTTGCAGCACGGAGCTTGGTCTGCACAGCATCCATTGCCAGCAATTGATTGGAGGTAACTCTCCTGTGGATTAAAGACATTGTTATAATACATAAGGCTGGCATACTAAAAATCTGGGCCAGTGAGAGAAGGTGGTCAGCCCAGTAAAAATAAAAAATAAAAAAAAAGTGATCTATTATTATGGCAGCTCAATACAATCCTCAGTCAGACCAGTAATGGTCTGAGGAAGAGGAGGACAGTTGTTACATTGATGAAGTTGCCATGGAAAGGAGCCTGCAAAAGGTTCTAGGATCCACTGTGGAGAACAGTGTGCAGAAAGCTGTAACAGATATGCTTCTGACTATACACCAGCGCCTGGAAGAGATGGAAGAGCGCATGCGTGGTGATCCCTCGAAGGGAGGTAAAAAGACACAAAACAAAACACCTTACCCAAGGGGGAAGTAGTCCGGCTCTTAAGAGCAAAAGCTCTGCGACTCCCCCACCCCCCCCAGCCAGTTGATACCTGCCACTGCTGCATTGACAGACTCCTTCTCCAGGCTGAAACACGCCTTCATGACTAGGGAGGCAACCCCTTCCTGCGAAAGACCCTCTAACCCAGAGGAAGGAAATAGGGGTGTTGGACCCTCGAGCCCGGAGGGAGAAAAACAGGGCATACAAAATGAAGCAAGCTCGGAATTGTACGACGATGAATCGTCTCAGGCTTCCTCGGAAGAGAATTCCGAGTCTTGGGGTTCTAAACCATCGACCTCGGGGAATGCGGCAGCCCCCATCCCCAAGGCAAACGCCAGGGAACAACGCCCTACCAAGGGAATGTTCGACCCTGATGATTTGATGCATCCTAGGTCCACGGACTGGCAGCCGTCAGTCAGGACAACGGATTACATGTACAGCAGGCTATGCAAGCCGTTAGAGAAGGAAACCAGAGCAAGGCTCAGAGCTGAACGCCCGCACCCTGACATACCACATAAAATAGCAATGACCCCAGAATTGGATTCTAAGATGATTACCTTTATGGCAAAACATGTGAAGGACCCTAAAAAGGGCATAGACAGAGCCTGGAAGTCATGCCAGGATAAAGTACTGGACGTTGCGGGGCTTCTCGCAAAAATTCTAGATATGGCAGAAGAAGCCTCCGCCTCCTCAACTTCCACTGACCCAATCATCCTCTCCGGGTGGGCTCAGAGAGCCATCTGTTTGCTGGCAAATGCTAGCTGCGCCATTTCCACCGAACACAGAAAAGGCATACTATTCAAGATCGAGTCAAAACTCACTGAATTAGCGAACACAGAGTCCGGCGCCACCGCGCAAGGGCTACTATTTGGAGATCCTTTCACGAAGGAGATGACCAAATTTGTAAGCACGTTCACCGCTCTGGATAAGGCGCAAGCCTCCATTAAGAGGGTTTTCTACTCTAAGGTTTTCATCAGGGCCGGTCGAGGTCGTTCTTCTGGCCGCTACGCATTTGACAGAAGACCTCAGTACCAACAGCAGAACACCTGGCAAAACCGAGCTGACACTTTCTTTCCCTCCAGAGGGCGTGGCAGAGGCCGCTACTGGAGGAGAGGATCAAGGGGCGGAACTCAACAACCCCCAGGTCAGTCTAGCGATTGCAGCGCCAGCGCCGCGCACGCCCATGGGGGGAGGTTAATCCTCTTTTCAGATGCCTGGGACGCCTTGTCAGGAGACGCATGGGTCAGGGAGGCAGCATGCGGACTGCAGCTAGTGTTTTGTCGCACAGCCTTTTCAGTTCAGTCCCCGTCCCAATAATGTCAGAGCCAGATGAAAGAGCATTAGACAGCGAGATTCAGAATCTGTTTCAGAAGAGGGCAATTCGGCTATGCTCGACCCCGGGCGGATTTTTCAGTCCAATCTTCCTGGTACGCAGGAAGGAGAAGGTAAGACCTGTAATAAATCTAAAGGCACTCAACGAGTTCATAGTCTATCGACATTTCAAGATGGAAGGTATCCACATGCTCAGGGACCTTCTCAGGCCGTGCGATTGGCTTGTGCGTCTAGATCTCAAAGACGCTTACCTCGCGGTGCCCATTTGCCCGGAACACGAGCAATATCTAAGATTCTCTTGGGATCACAAAGATTGGGAGTTTACGAGTCTACCTTTTGGTCGCTCTTCAGCTCCCTGGGCGTTTACCAAACTATTGAGACCCGTAGTGGCACGCTTAAGAGAGCAAGGCGTTCGCCTGATAATATATCTGGACGACATTCTCATGGCTCAATCTCGAGACCTGCTGCAGGAGCAAACCAAACTAACTATAAACTTGCTCCACAGTCTCGGTTTTCTCATCAACTGGGAGAAGTCGGTGCTTTGCCCCGCCAAGAATATGGCGTTCCTCGGGTTCATTATAGACACCCAAAATTTGCTGCTACGTCTTCCAGCTGCCAAGATTCATTCGACCAAGAGGGAAATTCGCAGCTCCTACAGAAGGATTTCATCTCTCTACGGGAGCTGGCAAGAGTAATAGGCCTCCTGTCCTAATCCATTCAGGCAATTTTTCCGGGTCCCCTTCATTACCGGGAATTACAAAGACTAAAAGGCCAGCATTTGAGGCGCAGTCTTTCTTAATCTCAAAGACTGACACTATCATTGCAAGCAAGGACAGAACTGAATTGGTGGCTGTCGCACATGGAGGCATGGAACGGCAGAGCCATTTTCGGTTCTGCTCCAGATATCAGAGTCGGATGCCAGCCGTTCCGGATGTGGAGCAAGATATGGCACGGCTGCCACTGGAGGGACCTGGTCTCCACAGGAGCCGAGTATGCACATCAATTGTCTAGAGCTCCTAGCAGGGTCATTCGCAATTCGCTCTTTCGCCAAAGACAAAGTGAGCTGTTGCATTCTACTGAAAATGGACAACGTATCTGCCGTGAGATACATAAACCATCTGGGCGGCACCAGGTCTCGTCCACTAGCGGAACTTGCCAAAGACTTTTGGCATTTCTGCTTGGATCACCAGATTTCAGTGCCAGCGGAATACCTGCCGGGTCTCAAGAATGTAATAGTGGATTGGCACTCCCGCCATTACGTCGACTCCAGCGACTGGAGTCTCGAGTCTCCACATAAATGTTTTTCTCCGCATACAGCAACACTGGGGCCCATTATCCATAGACCTCTTTGCGTCTCGCCTCAACGCACAACTACCAATGTTTTACAGTTGGAGGCCCGATCCGGCGACAGATGCATTCTTGCAGCCTTGGACGCAAGGGATACTTTATGAGTTTCTTTCCTTCGCAATGATAGCAAGGACCCTGGCGAAGGTCCGTCAGGACAGAGCAGAGCTGGTCCTCATAGCCCCAGTATGGCCTTCTCAGATCTGGTATCCAGTTATTCAGGAACTTTCCACGGATTCTCCAATCCTTCTAACCCAGTATCGGGATCTCCTAGTAGATCCATGGGGACAAGTTCACCCCCTCCTAGTTTCCGAGTCTCTGACCCTGGCAGCTTGGAGGATTTCAGGGCAAGATGGCGAACCTCAGGCATGTCCAGCAAGGCAAGTCACCTCACTGAAAAGAGTTTGGCCCCCGCCACTCGCAAACAGTATTCCAATTCCTGGAATACCTGGAGGTTGTGGTGCCAGGACCGAGGCCTACATCCAGTTTCAGCACCGTTGGAAGAAATACTACATTTTGTAGCCTCTTTAGTAGAGAGAGGTCTAGTTTACAGGACAGTAAACGCATCGATCGGCGATTTCTGCAGGGCACGATTTCATACAGGGGGTTCCAGTGGGAGAACACCACTTGGTTTGTAGATTGCTGAAGGGTGTCCGTCTTACAGTGTCACCCGCGTCGCGTTACAATAAGCTTTGGGACGTTAATAAAGTGCTCAATCCTTTCCTCTCTTGGCCTGCTAACGAAGAGCTATCACGCACGGCACCGTCCGGCAAGCTTACTACACTGCTTTGTCCGATTTCTTGCAGGAGACTATCAGATGTTAGGACTCTAGATCTTGAGGGCAGGTCGTTTTCTCCTGATGGCATCGTCTTTCACATAAGGAGGAGGACTAAATGTGATTCA
Source organism: Ambystoma mexicanum (assembly GCF_040938575.1). Classification (NCBI taxonomy): domain Eukaryota; kingdom Metazoa; phylum Chordata; class Amphibia; order Caudata; family Ambystomatidae; genus Ambystoma; species Ambystoma mexicanum. The sequence continues at coordinate 537,758,261 of NC_090924.1, read as the reverse complement.
AGAGTGGTCTCTTACCGGGCATTTAAGGAACAGCCCAAGCTTTGCGTGGTTCAGTGTTTAAAGGCTTATGAGAAGGTAACAGCTCTGCTTAGACCGTCTACACAAACTGTCCACTCTTCATAGCTATCCGCAAACCTCATAAGGCGGTTTCGGCTCCTACCCTAGCTCGCTGGGTGCGTTGGACTTTGGCCCAAGCGGGAATAGATACACTTCAGTTCGGAGCCCATTCAGTTAGAGGAGCCATGGCTTCAAAGGCTTTTCAAGTGGGTGTCCATCTCGAGGACATCATGAGAATCGCTGATTGGGCAGGTGAGTCGATATTTAAAGATTTCTACTTGAAGCCAGTAGAACAGCCTGCTTCGATAGTGGTAAGTAAGTGTAACGCTCACCTGGTTCCCACGGAGGCGCGGCGTCGAAGGCGCAGAACTCTGAAGATGGACAGGAAGGGCCCCTCTATTCTGGCTTCCCTGGCTCGTTGGATACCCTCCTGTGCGTGAAAAGGGAGTATTACCAACTGTGGAACAATGCTCAAGCCTCCCACTCCCTTCCAACCCTCCACGATACCTCCTCCACGATTCCCCGTGAAGCCTCACCTTAGGGTTTGGAAGGATGAGCTCTCCATCCTGCTTCTGATGCAGGGGCGCGTTGAAACCCAGTTACTTCACTGGATTGAGGATTGATGGGAGTTCAGGTAAGCTTGACTGTTCAGGTAAGGCGCTGTAAAAGTTCTGTTCAAAAGTTCAAGCTTAATAATAATGTTCGTTGTCTAATTGCAGCAAGCGCTAATGCTTATGTCTTTTTCCCCTTAGGGGCCGGGGTTCGGAGTGCCGGAGATATGGCGCCGACCCGAAGTGAAACAGTTCTGGATGAGCGCTCAGGTAATGTCTTTGCATTCGCTCATTCAATGTCTTTGTCTTTTTTCCCCATAGGGGCCGGGGTCCGGAGATGCCAGGAAGCGGCAGGACCCGAAATGCAGTGGGAATAATCCAACAGGTAAGACTTAAAAGGAAACTGAGCTTTCCTTAATCCTTTTCTCCCTCTCACCTTTGTTCTTGTCTTTTTTCCTCTAGGCGCCGGGGCGTAGCTGAATCCGGAAGATCGCTGCTGAAGATGGAAGCGCCTTGCAAAGGTGAGTAAAATGCAGCGCTGCAGCGATCGAAACGAAATGCCTTCAAAATGATGTCTTCCTTTTCAGGGCCGTTGGAGAAATGACTCCGGGATGCAGATTTAGCAGGTAAGGGCTTTTCTTCTCCTATGCTCTTCCTTTCTCCCCTTGCAGGTGTTCCAGGGTGCTGGCAGGCGTGGCTGAAGTCAGGATGCAGGAGCTGACACGGTGAGCGTCCAGCTGCTAGGTGCAGAACAACGCGAAGCATGTGTGGCTGTTCGGGTGGGGTTTAAATAGCCTTGGAAGAAGTTCCTGGTATGTATCCTTCCACCAATCAGGTATGTATCCTTCCCCGACCACACCCGGGTGGTGAAGTAGTCCTACAGGTTAAGTAGTCCCATTCAGGCCTCAAGAGGGCCTGGATGAAGCAGCAAGGTCTGCATCAGGTAAGTGTGCACCCAAGCACTTAAACACATATCCTCTTCTATGAGCCTGGCGCCGTCCGCTATGAGCCTGGCGCCTAAGGCGCCAGGACTGAGTCCAAAGGGCCCCGACTTTGGCCCGCTGAGACTTCCCTGGGGAAAATGATGTCTGCCTCTGGGGTTGCTGGGCCCGGCCTGGCTCCTTAGAGGTAGGCATCATGACAGTAAGCTTTGAACTAGCATAATGTGAGCCTCCGGTCTTGACCTAGAATAAAGATTTTCCATAATAACTTACTAGAAATTCTTGATTCTATTAAAGATACGGAGGCGAGCATTATCCCACCCTTCGAATAAAAGCTTGTTATACACTGATTAAAGTGATGCTAGTATTGTTGCAAACTGTTGATGGAACCTCTTATTGCGTAACAATAAGATGCTTTTCTCTTCCACCCCTATAAGGGAACTAGGGTTGTTATATGCAAAAAGCTAACATTTAAATTTTTTCTTGGCAGCCTCTGTGGACAAATCCATCTGACTTAAGCACTAGCAGATGTTTTCCTGGTTGAGCATGCTTTAAAGTTTATCATCAAAGACATCAAGTTTGCAGCCTCGAAAGAGGAAGTTGTTTCTTATTCAGGACTGTTTATGGGGACACATACACTTATTGGAGGAGCAGGGTCACGTGACATTGATGACATTTGGAGCATCATGGGATTTGAAGTGTTTTCCCTTGTACTGTGAATGTTATGAACCATATGACAATGCATTACTTACCGTAAAAGCATTTCTGATGGTTGTATCTGCTTAGATTCACATGCTGTGCACAGTCCGACATCCAGTGGTCACTGCGGAGTATTGCATTTTGTTTTTCGTAGTCGAAAAGGGGATGTCGACAAGGCGTGTCTGTAACACTATCCCTATAGTGACGTGCGTTGTACCCACAATCCCTCACGCGTCGAGGTCCCTCTGTTTGTATTTTTTCTGCCTGAGGGAGCCTTCTAGACGTGAGAGTACAGAAAAGAGAGAGAGATGTAGAAAGGTGTCTATGTTCCTTCCATCCGAGCGGGGAGGAAGGGTAGACGCATGTGAATCTAAGCAAATGCAACCATCAGAAATGTTTTTACGGTAAGTAATGCATTGTCTTCTGATGTTTGTTAATCTGCTTAGAATCACATGCTGTGCATAGACTAGCGAGCAGTATCCGGAGTTGGCGGTGGGTTATGAGAAGGAACAGTAGAGAAAAGATGTCTTAATACTGCCTGTCCCACCTGGGAGTCAGATCTGGAGTGTGCATCTAGACAGTAGTGTTTTGTAAAGGTGTGCACAGAACTCCAGGTTGCCGCTTTGCAGATGGACTCAAGGGGAACATTTGCAATGAATGCTATGGATGCCCCAGTGCCTCGAGTAGAATGTGCTCTTGGCTTGAAGGGTAGTTCTCTCTTAGCAAGAGAGAAACAGAGTGATGCATTGAACAATCCATCTAGATATAGTGGATTTTGAAACTGCATCTCCTTCTCTTCCTGCTGTCACCGAGAAAAAGAACTGATTAGTCTTTCTCAGTGGTCTGGTTCTTTCCATGTAGAACATGACAGCTCTGCGTACATCCAGTGTATGCAGACTTTTCTCCCAAGCTGGAAGGGTTTTGAAAGAACGTTGGTAGTTCTATTGACTGGTTTACATGGAATTTTGAGATGAATTTCGGTGCAAACCTTGGGTGCGTGCGTAGAACCACCTTTGTGAACTGCTACAAAGGGGTCTAAAACAGAAAGAGCCTGTAGTTCACTTACTCTCCTAATGGAGGACATAGCTATTAGGAAAGCGGTCTGAAGAGTGAGGTCTTTAAGAGTTGCTTTGTGCATGGGTTCAAAGGGTGAGCCCATGAGTCTGGCAAGTACCACATTCAGGTCCCAGCCGGGAGCTGGGTTTGCTATCGGAGGGTGTATTCTCTTTACTCCCTCCATGAAGGCTTTGATAACTGGGACTTTCCACCACAACACTTCAAGCTGGGAAGTGGTGTATGCAGAAAGTGCCGCTAGGTGGACTTTAATGGAATTGAACACTAGACCCGAGTCCAGTAAATGGGTCAGGTACAGGACAATGTGCGTGGGGGAGCAGTCAACTGGGTCGATGCTTCTTACTCTACACCAGATGACAAATCTCTCCCATTTGCTAGAATAACAGTGACGAGTGTTAGGCTTTCTAGCCTCCCTGAGGATGTCCATGCATCTCTGCGGGAGTTGTAAGTGTCCAAATTCTATGATCTCAGGAGCCAGGCTGCTAAGTTCATGGTCTGAGGGCATGGATGCAGTGTCCTGCCCTTGTCCTGTGACAGCATGTTGTGCGGGCAGGGAAGTTTCACTGGGGGAGATAGAGACATCTCCATCAAGTGAGCGAACCATGGCTGCCGGGCCCACATAGGGGCCACTAGTATCATGGTAACTTGTTCCTGGTGCATCTTGTGCATAATCTTGTTGAGAAGGGGAGTCGGGGGGGAAAGGCGTAAGCACATTTCCCTGACCATGGAATCGATAGACCGTTCCCCTTGGATTGGTTCTGGGGGTACCTGGAGGTGTAATATTGGCATTGTGAGTTCTCCAGAGTTGCGAACAGGTCTATTTCTGGGAATCCCCATTGTGTGAAGACGTCGAAGACGATGTCTTCGTGCAACTGCCATTCGTACCCTGAGGGCAGAGGGAAGTCTCTGCTGAGTTTGTCTGCTAGCAGATTGAGTTCCCCTGGTACATGTTGCGACAGTAGGAACATGTGTTTGAGAGCCCACTTCCAGATATTCTGGGCCAGCTTGGACAGTCCTGGAGAGTGGGTGCCCCCTTGCTTGTTGAGGTAGTACATGGCTGTGGTGCTGTCCGTAAGGACCATCACTGTCTTCCCTTGTAGGTGTTCCTGGAAGGCTTTTAGTGCCTTGAACACGGCCAGTAGCTCCAGTAGGTTTATGTGCTTGGATGCTACGCTCGGAGTGCACACTCCGTGAGCAGTCTGATGGGATAGGTGAGCCCCCCATCCTGTGAGGGATGCGTCTGTGGTTAGAGTGGCTTCCACTGCTGGTGTGGCAAAGGGTTTCCCTCTTACCAGGTTTTCCTTTGTCCACCACCCTAGCGAGAGAACCAAGGCCTGCAAGACCACCACTAGATCGTCCCATTGTCCGCTGGCCTGACACCACTGGCTGTTGAGCCACTCTTGCATTGGGCGCAGGCGTGCTTGAGGTACCAAATAAATACATGACGCCATCATTCCTAGCAAGCGCATCTCTTTGCGCACTGTCACCTCCCGACCTGCCACATATTGGGGGATCTGAAACAGCATGTTTTGGACCCTCTCGTTGGAGGGGAAGACGAGGTCGTCCTTTCTTCGAATTAGAGCCCCTAGGAATTGTTTGACTTGGCTGGGGTCTAAGCTGGACTTCTTCTCGTTGATGGAGAAGCCCAGTTGGAACAAAAGGTCTACAGTCTTTTGGGTGTTTGAGAAGCATGTCTCGTAAGAATCCCCTGTTATGAGCCAGTCGTCTAGGTAAGGGTATACTGGGATGGATAACCTGCGCAGGTGGGCCGCTGCCATTGCCAGTACTTTCGTGAATACCCTTGGTGCAGATGCTATGCCGAAGGGTAGCATTCTGAACTGGTAGTGTTTGCCCTCTATCATGAACCGGAGGTATTTTCTGTGCGCTTGCAATATTAAAATATGAAAGTATGCATCTTTCATGTTCAGTGTTGTCATGTAATCTCCCTGTGATAGCAGTGAGATCACTTCCTGTAAGGTCACCATACACAACCTTTGGGGTTTGACAAACTTGTTTGCTGGGCGCAGATCTAATACAGGGCGCATGGTTAGATCATTTTTGGGTACAAGGAAGTACACTGAATAAATACCTTCCGTTACCTGAGATAGAGGCACAACCTCTATAGCTCCTTTTTCCAGTAGCTGGTCCACTTCTTGAAGGAATGCGAGGTGTTCTGGTGTCATGCGTCGTCCCCTCGGGGGTCTGTATGTTGGGGAACTGTTGAACTCTATACAGTAGCCGCGGGCTACGGTGGATAGTACCCAGCGGTCTGATGTTATTCCCTCCCATGCTGGAAGAAAGGATGTTAACCGGCCCCCGACCGGCGATGCATGGGTGGGGACCCGAATCTTCGCGTCACTTGGTGTTGCTGGTGGCTTGGGAGCCTCTTGAGGCGGAACCCCGGCCTCTTCCCTTGCCACGGCGTTGACCTCTCTGATTCTACTGGCCACTATTACTTTGGTAGTTGTTGGCAGAATATTGAAGTTGTTGATTCTGTTGCTGGCGCTGGCCACGAAAAGAACGCTTGTTGCCAAATCCCCGCCTGTTAGGGGGCTTTGAGATTTGGTCCAAGGTCTTTATGGTATCAAATTCTTTTTTCGCATTTTCCAGTGCGTCGTCCACTGCCTTTCCAAAGAGGTTAGACTTCAATAGGCTTGTTAATGAGCGCCGCTTGCGTTTCCGCCTTAAACCCGGAATTGCGAAGCCAGACGTGGCGCTTCAGCAGAATTCCCTGTACCAAAGAGCGGCCAGCTGTTTCCGCTGCATCGAGGGTATTCTTAACAATGCATTGGTTGACTAGAGACCGCAGGCAATCTAGTTTTTAGGGGTTCAGGGACTTCCTCGATGTCCTGCTTAAGCTTTCCCCATTGCGCATCAGTGTAGCTTGCCAGCAATGTGTTATTATTGGCAATTCTAGTTGAGAACGCTGCCGAGGTGGTAATTCTTTTGGCTAGGGCATAAAGCTTTTTCCCCTCTTTATCCGGGGGTGCCTCGCTGGTAGACAGTGGAACCCCAGCCCTTTTCCTAGTGTTAGTCACCACTAAGGAGTCCGGGATTGAGTGACCCTTAAAATATAGTGGGTCTGATTGAGAGGGTGAGAACAATTTTTCGATTCTTGCATTAACTCCTCTTACTAGTGCAGGGGTGGCCAGTGAAGGGTTGATTCGTCTCTTAACAGAGGCGAGTATTGGAATTGTTTGGCTGGTGGGGGGGAGAGGGGTTTCTTTGATAATCCTTTCCACGAAGTCAGTGTCTGGGGTGACCTCCCCAGTTTCGACCTCAAAATGTGCTGCTGCCTTCCTCAGCAGCGCGTTAAAGGTGGGCTGATCGTCAACAGGCGAAGGGTTCCTAACTGGTGTGGTCTGAGGAGACCTGATGTCTATAATGTCTGGCTCTGTAGACCCCGATGGTGACTGCCAGGGATTTGGGTCACCCTCACCTGGGTCTTCTTCGTACCCTTCCTCACTTATGTTAGTGTCCTCATGGAAGCCTTCTCCCTCTTGTTGGTTTTCATCATTAATGAACTCCTCTCCTTCCTGGAAGTGAGTATCCTCTTCGGTGGGGTCGTAAGAGTTCATATCCTCCTGAAAGGGGTTATAGAACAACTTCGGGTATTTAGCCCCTGGACTTTCTAGGAGTACCTCCCTAGGTCTTTTAGGTGTCCTATTTTCTGGAATGGCCATGAATCTGTCTAACTTGTCCATACAGGACTGGAACTTCTCTAAGGTCCACTGAGGTAGGCAAGAGCGGTCTGGGAGTGAAAAAGGAGTTTCTTCTCCTTGTATTCGCCTAGATCTGTCCCATAGCGTCGAAGATAAGGTGCCTTCGCCTTCTTAGAAGTGTTCTGGCAGGCTAGGGCTTTCCGTCGACGGTGGGAGCTGTCCCAGCCTACTTTCCGGCGCCATCGGCGTTTCTTTGGCCTTGTGCGCGGTTTTCGCCGTGTCATTTGTCTCTGGCCGTCCTTAGAAGATATACGCGCGAGGCTTTCGGCAATCATTCTGTCTGCTGAGGGATCGCTCGCCGTCGCACTAGGTACCGTCGAGTCTTTACTGGCAACGTGCACACTCTTACGAGGCGCGTCGCCGCCTGAGGGTTTGGGGTTAGCGCCCTTATTTCCAGAGTGCCCGTTCGCCTGTCGTGGGAGCGGTGGCGGGGAGGGCTGGCGACCCTTACGGTCGGCGGAAGACGCCGTTGGGCCCGGCGCCTCCGTTGGCTCTATGGCTGCCTTCGTCTCCGACGAATGTGTGCCGTGGGGTATGTGTTTATGAGATTTCTTGTGCGCGTCCTTGTCGCTGGGGTGTTCATCCCCATAAGATGGCCGTGAGCTGGGCTTGTCGGGGCCGGGCACGGACGAAGAGGAGCGAGAACGCTCCGTCAAGAGGTCTACAACCTCCGTTACGGAGGCCGTGTAATCACTGTCCTCGTCACATTCGGCGGCGGCGGCGGGTGAGGAATCTGACCTAGACATGGCGTAGGCCGCCCACCTTTTGACCCTGTGGTCCTTTATCGATTTCGGTTTAAGTAACTTAGAGGCCGCACAGCCGTCCTCCTTGTGATCGAGGGGCAAGCAACGGTTGCACCGTTTGTGCTTGTCCTTCCAGGTATATTTGCCTTTGCAAAGTGGGCAAAACCTAAAGGGCGTCCTCTCCATAGCTGAGGGCAAGAAGTGTGATTACGACCTCGAAAGAGAGGGAGGGGAAAGAGAAAGGCATTCTCGGAGTGAAAAGAAAAGATCACACAACCCCACTATCCCTACTGTGTAAGGCCGGCGAGGCCAGGCCACGTGTTCGGCGACGCCGAAGGATCTCCTCCGCTCGTCCTTCCGTCGAAGATCTTACTCAGAGGAGAAACAGATTGCAGCTTCGTCGAGGGAGGGATCTATGTGTTAGATATTAATAATAATAAACGACCAAGGGTCGAAGAAATGATTTTGCAATGTCTCTCGAGGAGCTCCGCATAGAGGCGACCAATAACTGGGCAGAAAAAAACAATATGAGGGACCTCGACGCGTGAGGGATTGTGGGTACAACGCACGTCACTATAGGGATAAGTGTTAGACACGCCTTGTCGACGTCCCCTTTTCCACTACGAAAAACAAAATGCAATACTCCGCAGTGACCACTGGATGTCGGACTATGCACAGCATGTGATTCTAAGCAGATTAACAAACATCAGAAATGTACTTTAATGTGTTTGGTTATGTAATTTGTTTAATGCACTTCCAACATGAGTTTTGTTAGATGTAAGTGCAGAAAATACCTTGCTGCTGAGCTTTCTTTATATAATTAATTCAAAAAAAGAGAAGCTTAATGCTCGCCTTCGTGTCTTTAATAGACTCAAGAATTTCTAGTAAGTTATTATGGAAAATCTTTATTGTGCTATGTTTTCCTTTTACGGAATTGAGCTATACATTTAACATATACAGATAAATATGTAAAGAGAAAACCCATAAAACTTTGTTCCTAAGTGAATCTGAATCAAGTGAGGCAACTTGCGGATGCAAAATTAAATGGCTAGAAGAGCATTGTGCTCTCGGAGTGCAAGAGAAAAACAGGTACACTGGTGCTCATTGTTTTTTAAATTCCCCAAATCACCAGATCTCCCTGTGGATGGGAACAGAGGACAGTCAAATAGGAACAGACCTTTCTACGGAATGGAAAAGCAATCCCACATGGAGTTGTAACCACACCCCAGAAAGACAAAGAAGGCACTTTGCATTCTTACAAGTGCCAAATAGGTCCACCACAGGGTGACCTCACCGAGAACAGTTCCTGCACTACTAGAGGGTGGAACTTCCATTTGTGGTTCCCAAAATGTTGCCTGCTGAGGGAGTCAGTTTCTTGGTTGCTCTCCCCAAGATGATGTATGGGCTGAAGACTAATGCAAGATTGTGGTCCATTACTAAAGGTCCACCGGCAGAAAAGCCAGCAGCGGCAATCTCGCACCCCCTTGCTCATTGACAGTACATTGCGGTGGAGGGGGCGTTTCAAGATCTGGGCCACAAGACCGGAAATGGTTGGAAGGAATGATTTGAGATCATAGAAGATAGTCAATTAAAGGACATTAATGTATCTGGCAATCACATGGATCGGCTAACCATTCAGTGTAGCCCCTCCACCATCCCAGATGGGGCGGATCCATTTCTATCATCATAGTGGTGGAGGGGTGGGATCTGGATCTGCAAACAGAACCCCAACCTGAAGATTTGTCGGCTTGCTCCACCATAGGAGATCCTTCCCAAGGCTTCCGTAATAGGGATCCCCATCTCCTGAGGTCCAGTTGATTAATGTCACAGGGGTGTGTACAGAAACTAGAGGATGCAAGGAATATCAGGCCCAGCAACCTCTGGAACCACCAACCCATCGTCCTGTTGTGGTACGGAAAAAGCATGCAAGTCAATTGCAAGTCAATCGAAAGTCCTGAACACTTACCACCCGTAAGAATTGAGCTGCTAAAGCCATAAGCTAAGAACGATCAATCGTGGACGTTTGACATTCTGGCCTTTTCGCTCCAACTACTCACAGATAATTAAGCAACGCCAATAGAAGTTTTCTGATGCTCCCGTACAGAATAAACATTTAACATTAATATAACAGTAATCGACTTTCAAGCAATGCACAGCTGGTGTATAATAAGATTAGCATCATTTTTCTTTGATACAGCGGTCATGTGCGGCACCACAAATCAAGCATTGGTGAGCAAGATAACAGGTGTCCCACATTTTATATATACCCCGAAGTAATCCCCGGGTTGACATTCCTGATGACAGCTGCCAGTAGCCGTACCATAATAAACAGAGTTTCTTCAAAAGTGGGCATAAAGGGCAGGGGTTAAGAATGTTGTAAAGGTTTCATGCCCCCTCAAATTGCTATACATATGTATCAATTACCCTGTACTATTAAACTAGGAGAGGTGGTCCTGTTTTGTTGCTAAAGGTATTTGTTTAAAAACTGGTTGTTCCATTTAGCTATTCGTTTACCATCTGGTTTTAGTATCTTTACACAAAGAAAAAGTTGACATTTTAGTAGAGAACATTAAAACAATTGCCTGAACTCAAACACCAGTCACATGGATGAGTCCGCTAGATTTTCTCTTATCCAGCAACAAAACCACCTGCAATGTCATTCATTGTACTTAGAATGTGTGGCTCTTACCCAGGCTTTCTCTAAAGGTAAATCACGCTAAGCAAGGAGGGGGAGGAGGGAAGAGTCACTTAATTGGGGCTGTCCTAGGACAATCGACATTCTTAGGTACATTCATTCAGATACCCAAATCCAGATTCGTTTGGACTCACGGTTATCAGACGACGTGCTCCGTGATTGAGGAATGCACCAAGGCTGTCTCGGTGCATGCCGAGAGATATAGATTATATATCATACATTACTTACCGTAATCTTATTTACACTACTTGTATCCACTTAGATTCACATGCTATGCATAGGCCGGCATCCAGAGGTAGTTGCAGAGTATTGCAGGACTTGTTTTCAGGTATTCGAAAAGGGACGCTGACTGGGCGCGTTTGTAATACTATCCCTTGTGTGACGAGAACTGTACACCTCCATGGTCCTTCAAGCATCAAGGTCCCTCAGATTGTTTTGTTTCTGACTTGAGTTATCACGAAGTGTTTGCATGAGTACCAGAAAGTGAAAGTAGAACAGATAAAGGGGAAAGACATCTATGTACCTTCAACTCCAGGAGGGGATGAAGGGTGGGTGTATGTGAACCTAAGCAGATACAAGCATCAGAAATACGATTACAGCAAGTAATGTATGCCTGAGGCTTGTGGAACTGTTTAGAATCATATGCTATGCATATATTAGCGAGCAGTACCAAGAGAAAGGTGGGTTGTGTGAAGGTACAGCGGCAAAGATGTTTTAGCACCACTTGACCCACCTGTGAATCTGCTTTTGAGTGTGCATCTAATCAGTAGTGATGTGTAAATGTGTAAATAGAAATCCAAGTAACAGCTTTGCAAATTGCATCTAATTGAACATTTGCAATGAAGGCTAGAGTAGCCCCTGTGCCTAGCGTAGAGTGGGCAGTGTGAAAGGTAAAGACTTTTTAGATAGTGAGCAGTACAGTTGGATGCATTTGATATTCACTTAGAGATAGTGGTCTTAGAGACATGCTCTCCTTCTCTCCCCGCTGCTATGGAAACAAAGAGCTGATCTGTTTTCCATAGTGGTTTTGTTTAGGTAGTACATGTTAGGCAAGATTGTATGTAGTAACCCTGTGGGAGACTACACCAGCCTTGTCCTCTTGGCAATAGGGAACCCAACGCTTGGTATAGGGCTGTACTACACAGGTTTGTAGAGTGACTTGAGCAGCCAGGCTCATCTCGAGAGGTCAATGTGAGCTGTAGAGATGCAACATAGGTATTCACAGTGACAAGTAATCAAATAAAACTTATACTCAAGGTTTCTCATTAAAATTATTTATTAATTCAACAGTGTTTTTAAGTAAGGTTTCTTTAGAAAAGGCAAGATGCAACAATAAAATACACTTATACACTCCTTCAGTTTCAATTAAGTAAGTACATACCCTTTTGGATGACACAGACACTTCCCATACCCTCAGGTGGGTTCAATAGTTGGTACACTATTGGCACTGATATATCACTTTAACACTTGAATGCAATACTGTAATTATGGCAAAAAGGAAAAAAAGAGGTTAGGGAAGGAAACAAAGGTCAACAAGTTCTCCTGAACAGGTAAGCACGTCACAATCCCCCAATGAACTATAGGTTAACCCTTTCCCAGAAATACAAGTAACTTATGTAACTTTTATAGGGACCGACAGATACACCAAGTCAAAAAGTCAGAAGAATCTGCAGGGAGCCTGGACAGCCCATGTCGATTGAGCAAAGTCTAGGAGAGCTGAGGCACTTCTCGAAGATAGCACAAAAGTCTTGCACAATAGAGTGTTGAAAAGAAATCACTGTTGGGCCATAAGCTGTAAGTCTTGTGAAAACAAAGCTGCAAGCAACTCTGCAAAAGGGAGCCAATGCCAGTCTCAAATGAGAACAAGCAAGCTACACACAAGAGGTAAGTACCCCTAGTTACACAGTACCTTTAGTCTGAAGAAAAAGGTCCAGCTGGCGTCTGTTCCTGTTGTAGTCCTGCAGATCCTGTTCATGGGCTTCAGTTGTGGGGACAGGAGGGAGGACTCCTGCACTATGGTTTGAAGGTCGTCGGCAGCAATGGGCACACTTCAGGTCAGCGGCACTTCGTGGTTTCAGCTACACCAAATAGCACCACTGTGGTTCTTGGACACCTTATGGGCTGCCCTTGATTTTGGGGTCCAGCACTCTTGAGGTGGCTCAGGCTTGGGAAGTCCTGCTTCGAGGGAGTCCAGAGGATCTTCCTGGAGCCCGGGTCCGGCTTAAAGGCGATACACTCATCCTGGTGTTCCTGTCCCCTGGCACTCTGTTCCTTCAGCAACAAAGTAGTACAAGCAGCAGAGAGAGGTTACAGGCAATTTAGTCTTGAGGTGATTGGTCCCACGAATCCAGGGGGAGAAGTTGCCCTTTCCAGGCTACTCTAGTCTATTAGAAATTCAGGGCTTCACCGGGCAAACCAATGGTCCAGGAGGGTGCAGCAAGTTTCACTTCCAGTTTCTTCGGTTCCTTTGTCCAGTGGGCAACTCTGCCTTCCTTGCAAAAGGGCTTTGTAGATCCCCAAATCTTAGCATCAGCCTGTACTAGGCTCAGGACCTTGGTAGAGTGTGGGACTGCTAGAGGCTAAAAAGATCGATCTGTGTCTTTTGTGCTGGAGAAAAGGTGCCAATACCGCAGAATGAACCAAGAAGTTGCTGAAAGTCGTGCTACAGGTCCTCCCTCGGGACTGCTGCAGAGAGATCCCGTCCATTGTCCTGCCTTCAGTCATCAGATCAAGGAACCCAGAGGTCGGGCACAGAGCTACAACATTGCGGAGCATCGAGAACAAACTGTTTCTTCTAACTAAGGTACTGTGGGGAAAAAGGTATTGCTTACCAGATTCCAAGAAGTCGCTCCAGAGTGGTGGGAGTACAAGTAGAGGTGTCCAGGGCAACCCCCTTATCTCAGATCCAAGCCGCTGGCTTGTGTCCCCTCATCGAGTCCATTTTAAGGTCTCCCTTGTTAGTTGTGCTTCAATAACATTAGAAACTGGAAGAAATCCACAGGAACTCTTCGTAATTCGCTGCTTGTCAAGACTTCAAGCCCTCTCCGAACTGCCTTTAGCTAGGGTTGTGTTTTTGGACTTAAAGGACTTACTAGGCAAAGAAACCGGCTCTAGAATCTTGAACTAAGCTTATGTTACACTAACCATTTTCCTCCCTTTAAGTGACTTTACTAACCATTTTCCTCCCTTTAAGTGACTTTACTATGTGTTTGCAGAGTAAATGTATTAAAGTTTAAACCCTTGAAAACGGCATGAGTGCAGAGTAACCGATAATACTATAACCAACGTTGCTACAAATGGAACCGCTAACAAACACAAGAGTGAAAGTGCCCTTTGAAGTATTTTATGTATTCCCAAGTGTTCTAGTATAAACATCTGAAGTATTTAAAGTGATTGTGGTGTAAATATAATCAATACATCCTTGAAGTGCAAGTGCTTCTTTGCTGCGCCTGCCTAGCGAAGATTCAGTTTACTTAACTACAGCTAACATCTTCTTAAGATAAGACTGACTGCTCGGTCACTTTACCAAGGTCCTGTGCTAGTACAGAATGATACTAAGTTGGGGATCTAAAAACCACTGGGATAGCTTACTAAAGTCTCACTGCGAGTAGGACTTTAGCACACACAGAATCCATCCTCCAAATCACTATACTGTAAAGTACTAAAACTATGTGCACTATGGAAAACTATAAAGGCAGAAGCTATTGTGTCTCTTACTGTTGAAAAACTGAAAGAAATGTGTAAAGATAAATGTCTTAGTACAAAAGGGAAAAAAGCTGAGTTACTCCAAAACTTGGATTACCAAACTGTAAGTAGGCCTATAACCCCTTACTTCCAGAAAAGATCAAGATGATAATGGTCAAAGTTTAACTCGTAGCCCTCAACTTCCAGATAATGAGGTAGATGTGGATGAAAACGTAAATATTAATCCAACAGCCAATCCTCTGAACTCACCCCTACCTGTATCCAACATGTCAGCGGAGCTGGTTCTAGAGCTTAAAAAGAATTCAGGAGACTGAACATTCAGTCCAAAATGAGAGACCAGGAAAATGAGATGGGAATTGGAACTCGAGGGGGAAAAAATGAGATGCAGCATGAACTAGAGATGAAAAAGTTGTGCCTTGATTCCGCTTGTTGGAGTCCTCTTTGACAGACCACTCCAGAATCAGGAAGCCTCTTCTCACCAAAGATTTGGTGAGTTTGTATGATGTGAAAACTGATATTCTTGACTGAGTACATTTGAATTTACATGTAAAGTACAAGGCTATTTGTGAAAGTGAGTTTGTTCCATGGGTAATCTCTAGGCTCCCCCAGAATGGCTGTGATGGAGTTGAATGTTGTTGATAGACGAGATTACCAGTTGGTACAAACTGCTCTCATAGCCAAGTTTGGGAAGACCCCTTCCCAATACCTAATCAGGTTTAGGGACCACAAGAAGAGATGGTAACTTGTGGGCCACTTGGGTGTGTGAAAGCCTAAAAAAATTAGATGGGTGGATTGAGGTGTCTCTTCAGGCAGGAAAGTATTTTTGATGCCCGTTCCCCAGCGCGGAGACAGCACCTTGCTGACTCTAAAGAACTGCACCCCAAGAAGCTAGCAGTAGCTGCTGGCTTAAGGGTGGCCAATAGGGCTACACAGATTCTGTGGCTCCTCACAAGAAAGAGGAAAGGCGGGGGGGTGGGGGGGAGCATTAAAAGGATGAGAAGGATCATTCCAAAAATCCCCCACCAAAAAAGGGCCACAAACTTATCAAGAGTAAATTCCCCCCCATAAACAACCTTATAGGGCTAGGAAAACCTCTGGGACCAAAAAAGAGGGAGGTTATCAGAAACCCCCATTCCAAAAGACATTAGGGAAATGTGAGGTTTCTGGGTCTGGTGACCATGTGAAAGGAGATTGCAGGTGTAAGGGTAAACCTTCAGTGATCCCCTCTGCCAGCTTAGCATTCACACATGATGTGGATATTCCAAAGACAGGGGATAGCTTTCACCCTCAAGTTGAAGAACCCATTGGTGTTCAGGCTACAGTTTTATCTCTGGAATTGTGGGAATAACAAAGTTACTCACCGTAGTGACTTCCTTACTCCTAGTCCATAGTCCCCTTTCCTCCATACGTGTGGGACATTCCATCCTTCAGGACTGGACCGGAACACTTTTGTTAAAAAAGCATGAAACATTTTATTTTTGTCCTTTTATTTTTACACGGGTCCACCGCACGTGGCCTTAACCCCTCCCTCCTGAGCTCTGCCCCACGCATTGCCCTTCAGTCCTTTTCCAACATCCTTTTCCAATATCTTCAGGCAACCGATTTATATTGGTTGTGTCGGACCATGCCACAAGGTACCCTGAAACTATTCCAATGTGAACGGTTACTGCTCATGTCAGTGGTACTGTCTGAGGACTAGAACTGTTTGCCCTGCTAAGTATTGTTGAACTGATTGTAGGGATTTGAGGGCTGCTAGCAATTCTAGTAGGTTTATGTGGTTTCTTGCTGTTGATTGCGTCCACACGCCGTGCACAGTGTGATGAGGGTAATGTGCTCCCCATCCTGAGGAAGAGGAGTCGATTGTGAGAGTGGCCTGCACTGGTGGGTTTTGTTAAGGGTTTTCCCATAGAACATATTCTCTTTGGTCCACAAGTGTAGAGCCTGTACTAAGGTTTGCGAAACAACCACTAGATCGTCCCACTGACCGCTTGTCGGAGACCATTGTTTTGCTAGCCACTCTTGCACTGGGCACATGTGCAGCCGCGCATGTGGGACTAGATATATGCAAGAAGCCATCATCCCGATCAGGCGCATTGCCTTGCGCACAGTTATCGGACGACCGGCCACATTATTAAGTACCCAGAAGAGCATGTTTTGGACCCTCCCGCTGGAGGGGGAAATACTAAGCCTTCCTGTGTTATTATTTCTCCCAGGAAAGGCTTTACTTGACTGGGAATGAGACTGGACTCTTATTGACTTCCAATTGGAACAATAGATTGATTGTTGCTGGAGTGTTCCTTTGACACATTTGTGGTGTTTCTCCTGTTATGAGCAAGTTGTCCAGATAAGGGAACACTGGGCTGGATTGCCTTCACAGGTGTGCTGCTACCACGGTAGTACTTTTGGTGAACACCCGTGGCGCTGATTGTAATTGCTATGGGTTATTTATAACTCGCTTAATACCCAGAGGTTTCTATGCACGGACCCGGGGATCGAAACTGTGCTGCTCCACATGGTCTTGCTTTCAAGACTAGCGCATTGCCCCAGAGCTATCCTCCCGAAGGAATGATGAAATGCTGAAGGAGAGCACCTTGAAATGTTAGTGTGTATTCCCTAAATGTAAGCGCAGGTATTTGTGCGCTGGCAGCATTAAAATATCAAAGTATGCATCTTTCATGTCCAATGTTGCCATGTAATCCCCGTTTTTAGAGTGGAATTACTTTTTGTAGTGTTGTCTCTCGAAATATTTGTGGTTTCACATTGTGTGATGTGGAGACATATTCCAGTGACTCAGTGGATGAGGTTGGGGCTTTTCTAGAAACTCAATTGAGTAACCCCCTGCCACTGTAAATAACACCCACTGATCAGATGGGATTTCATCCCATGTGTGGGTGAATTGACAAATGCGACTCTTACTGGAGAGGCATGGGAGGGAACCTCGACTGGAATGTCACTGCTTAGAGGCAGAGGCATCACTAGTAGTGGAGGCTCTACCTTCTATAGCCCCTTTCAAAGTTTGACTGGTAAGGGGTGGATTGCTTTCGAGGACCGTCCCCGATTGTAGCCCTGTGAATGTGAGAATCCCTGCAAGCGAAAGGAGCAGTGTGCATAAAACACAGCCAGTTGTATATAGGGTGTGTTGGTTATTTGACCTAAAGATTTGAGGGTTTTGTGTACTTCCTTTGCACTCTTGAGTGCATCATCCATGGCTTTACTGAAAAGAACATTGGGCTCAATGGGCATATTTCATAAGGTAGCTTGTGTCTCCAACTTGATCCCTGATTGACATAGCCAAGAGTGGAATTTTAAAAGTGTCCCCTCTGCAATGATGCGGCCTGCATGGTCTGCTGCATCCAAGTTGTTTGAGACTGCAGTTGGCAACTTGCTTACCCTCAGACACCAACTTTAGAATCTGGGATGTTAGGGCTTGGGAACAGAATCGAGCTGTTGTTGGACCTTGTCCCATAGGTGGCAGTTTTAACTTGCTAATAAAAGGTGGTAATGTCTGCAATGCGCGCATGGTACACTGCCGATGGAGCCACCTTCCTGCCTAGTGTGTATAGTTTTATACCTTCTTTTTCAGGGGGTGCGTCTGCAGGTGCTAGCAGGAGACCTGCCCTCTTCCTTGTGGTGGATACAACAGAGAAATCATGTTTAAGTTGTCCCCCAACATAGGGTGGATCTGTAGGAGCAGGTTTAACAATTTTCGATTCTAAAATTAACGGCTATAGTTAATGGAGTAAACAAAGATGGTTGAACACGGCTTTGTACTGATTTAAGTAGGGTATAACCTGTGACTGACTTTTTACTCCCCTAATATGTCATCCACACAATCTGTGGCCTACAGGGCTTCCCGAGTGTCCATTTTAAAATGTTGTGCTGCTCTAATATACATTTATAAAGAGCACTAAAACCTAGGGCATCAAGGCGCTGTTACAGAAGTTCTTGCGCAAGACAAACATTAGATCCGGTTAGGGGGAAGTCCGCCCCCCCCCCCCTTTCAAGTTACAATGGTTAAACAAAGAGTCACGTTTTTAGTGCTTTCCGGCAGGCCCAGTAGCACTATTCTCGTAGGGAGGGCGGAAGGGCATTCCAATGTTTGGCTGCCACAGTAGGGAAGCTTCCGCCTCAGCTTCATCTCTTAAATCTTAGCTGGCCAAGACTGTGCGTAGGCCAATTTGGTAGGTCTGGTGGAGTGAACTTTCATGGTTTTGTGTGTGAGGTATGAGGGGGCAGAGTTGGAGAGGCATCTGTGCGTGGTTTTGAAAAGGATCTATTCCCCAATTGGGAGCCCGTGCATATTCTTTCTTGCCGTGATGTGTTCTTTTTTTGGGATGTTAAGTGCTGCTCAGAGTGTGGTGTTCCGAATAACCTGCATCTTGTGGATATTGTGCGCTGAGGTGCCTATGACTAAGGCATTACAGTAATCAAGCCTTGAGACAATAACAGCCCGGGCAATTGTCAGGCAGCTATCAGTGGATAGAAATGTTCTAGAGGCGTTAATTTAGTTGTGTAGGCCACAAAGGAGTAGCTTATTGTCTATAGGTGAATCACTGATGGGTTGGTCATGGTCTTCAGGTGATGGCGAGACAAATTGCTGGGTCATCGTCATATTGATCCTGTATGAATTGGTCATCTTGTGAATATTAGTCATCTTGTTGTTGAGGATCAATGATGTATAAATCATCTGATGTGTCTTGACCATGAATAGGGGCAGTTTGAGAAGATGTGTCTAGGGGTGTAATGGGTGTAAGCTTCGTCTTAGCAGGAGGTTTCCCAACCCCATGTGGTTCTGAAAATTGGTCATGGTGTCTGTCCATAAAGCCCAAAAAGCATGAAATAAGTTTTAGTTCTTTCACACTCACATTTTTCCCCTAGTCCACCGACTGGAGTTGGGTATATTCTGAAATGGAAAAGGATCTGTGGAATCTTTGCCTTGATGTAAAACACCTGTTAAAAAGTTGAGGTGGAAGCAGTGTAAGTGTGTCCTTCGACATGACTTCAAAGGGTGTCCAAAGACCCATCGATTATGTTGGGACAGTCCTATAAGTGTTTTTGGCAACATGTTTTAAACCTAGTTATATTTGATGTACTGTAACCATGCGTCGAGTGTTAAGATTCCGGTGCTGGTTTTCTGGCACGCGGAAAATAATTTAGGAGCTCTGTCGGTTTACTCCGTGTCCGTTTAGAAATGTTGTCGTCATGCGGTAATCGCAACGAGTACCCAGAGGACAAAAGACTCTTCGAGGTGGAAAGGGTTTTCTTGCTTTCTTTCGACATTGCGTGGCCGTGTCGGTCTGACGATTTAGTCGTGAACGGCTATGGGTTGTGTGTTTAGTGTGATGGGCGTGTGTGCTTTTGTCACCGAGTGTTGTCTCCATCACAGGACCGCCGGCCTGCTCATTGTTGGCGGGGACTAGCACATGGGATTCAGATGAACCCCTATCGCCCTTGGCGTCCCTATCTGCACCTCAGCTGCCTTGATCGTCTTGACTCTTCAGCATGTGCTAGATCACGACGTGGGCAGTCCAACGTTTAGTACGCCGGTCCTACAATATTTTGGCCTTAAAGAGTTTGTTTCTCTAAGTGATGGAACTGTTGTTCTCCAGCATGGGTCTGGCATGGATTCATGAATGCTCATGAATATTCCCAGTCAGGTTGGGAATCCTCTATAAACAAAAGTGAAACTGTTCTTCTTTTACAAACTGTCTTTCTCCTATAAACCAATCACTAAGCTCTGGGTCACACTGCCCCCAGCCAATGACTGCCCTCTCCCTAAGCCCCTCCTCTGGCAGCCATCTTCAGATTTGGTAGCACAAGGTGACAGTAGGACCAAAAGAAGAGCCGCAGAGGGGCAGACGTGAAGGGTTTGCATGTGGAGAATAAAAGTTGCAGGTAAGTAACTTGTTCTTTCTCCAGCATGGGGTCTGGCATGGATTCATATGCTCCTGAATAAAGAATACACAGCAGTACATAATTACACAACCACAGGAGGTGACACGGCTCAACAGAAGCAATTACTCTTAACTCCTCACCAGGCTCACCTTCAAGCAAACAGGTTGCGCAGCACTGCTTGGCCGACTCTGGACTCCTCCCAGGAATCCCTGTCGATGCAGTATATTTTTGGTAAAGTGTGCATCGACCTCCATGTAGCAGTCCTGCATATGTCCAGCAGGGGCACACCAGACAGGAACGCTGTTGTCGCTCTGGTAGAATGGGCTTTCGGGCGGCCAGGCAACAGTCGGTTTGCCAACCGGTGACAAGGCGTAATGCAGCCAGAGAGCCACCTGGAGATGGAATCCTTGGACAAGACCTTCCCATGGTTCACAGGGCCAAACTTCACAAAAAGCTGGGACGTCTTCCGGAAACTTTGTGCGGGCCACATAAAACTTCAGCCCTCAAGCCACATCCAGCGAGTGCAAAGTCCTTTCAGCCGGCGACGAAGGCGTCGGAAAAAACACAGGCAACACCAAGGGTTTGTTGAGATGGAATTCCGACAGAACCTTGGGCATGAAGGGGGTGTGTCCGCAGCACCACCCTTGGCTCGTGGAAAGTCAAATAAGGCCACTTGCAGGACAGGGCCTGGATCTCACCTACTCTTCTGGTAGAGGTGATTGCCACGAGGAAAGCGGTCTTCCGAGACAGAAACTTGAGCAGAGCTTGATGCATGGGCGCGATTGGGCGCCCCCCCCCTGAGCCTAGATAGTACCACGTTGAGTTCCCACACCGGGGGGCCGGAGCCTTCAGCGGCAGGAACGAACGGAAAAGTCCCTTGATGAACTCCTTGACTACATGGGCGACAGCCGCCCAATGCCAGGGACATCACCCTTGCCCATCCTGGAGCGCTGGCTGGGCTGCGTTACAGAATTTCCCCTCGGGGAACGGACAGGCACCCTGCCGGGGCTCCCTGGGACTGCCGCTGGACTTCTGGATGGTCAACACTTTCTTTTCCGCCCTGGTAGGTGCACCCACACAGGTGAGGTACTGTTTTCATCCGGACACCTGTGGGAATGTTGTACGGTAGGACATGTGTTGTTGGCTGTATGTTTAAGTAGTTTCCAGGTGGGAAATGTCTGAAAATTGAGTTTTTTACTCTAAATTTGGGACTTTGCCGGGGCTTGTGGGTAATAAATTCTAAGGCGATTCGGCCAAGTCAGTCATCTGGATTCTCACAATGTCTTCTTTATGGAAATGCATGGAGTTCCCCATTTTCCTTGGTGGCTGCGACACCCACCCCAGGTCCAAATCTGTAGGTCATCTCCACAGACCCTTTGGGGTATAGCAGTGGTTTAGCATTTGCCCTTTGTACCAAGGTAGGTGCAACCACACGTGAGGAAGCGGTTGTCAGGACACCTGTGGAAATGCGGGAAGGTAGGTGTGTTGGCGGCGTGTTTCAGTGGGAAATGTCTGAAAATGTTGCGTTTTTCCCCCCCGCAAACTTTTGGACTTTGCCTGGGCTTGTGGGTAATAAATTATGGGGCGATTGTTCCTAGCTCTTACAAAGAAAAAAACAAGCTTCTTTGTACATTTTATTGGCATTTTCTGAAAAAACACAAAATGTGCTCCTTTTCGGTTATTTTCTCTCACCCCTATACAGCAAACTAGGATTCCTTGGTGACGTTATGACCCGCCTACATGTGGAAAGAAAAGGGGCTAAATTTGGCTGAGATCTCATGTAACAAAAAAGGTACAGGGGATTGAATGGCGACAAAGAAATCATAAAAAAAGGCCTTGGCACGTGCGTGGGGAACCCTTGGCAGTTAAGGGGTTAAGTTACAGAGATTTAAAGCAACACAATCCTTGAAATTCAGCGGATGTGGGAAGTCATGACCAGCTGATGCCCCCCATGCCGCCATTTTTTGTGTCACTGTAAATCCCTTCTCTTGTATGTATGTGCTCATGGGCTCTGCAACGGGAAAGCGCCAAGTTAAGCTGGTCATGACTTTCCACATCCGCTGCATTTCAAGGTTTACGTTTCGTTAACCTGCACAACTTGAATACACCTCAACTAAGGTTTTTTCAGTGAATGTCAAGAGTTTTGTTATACAATAGTTTTTTTTTATGGGCCACTAGCCAGGGTCTTCGGCCATGGGCAGTAGCCACGGCCGTGTGCACTGTACATGTTCCCCAATATGTTTCTTGTGGACCCACTAGGTGGCCATAGCCTTTGGCCGTGCCCACTGTACATGTTGCCCCAATATGTTTCTTTTGGACCCATTAGATGGTCATGGCTTTCAGCCGCGGAGACTATACATGTCTTTCGGGCCCACTAGCCAGGGCCTTCAACCGTGCCCACTGTATATTTTAAAACACTAACTTTCTTTCTTATTCACTAGCCATGGATTCTCCCATAGCTTCCTTCCGGTCCCACTATCCACGCCCTTCAGCCATGGCCACTGTACATATTGTTCCAACAGGTTTCCTAAACAGACCCACTAGCCATGGCCACACCACTGGGTGTTTTTTTTGTTGGCTTTTTTTTTCGCACACAGGCTGTGTGTTAGGCAATAATTGATGTAGTAACCCTGTGGAAGACTACACAACAGTTGTCCTCTTGGTATTAGGTAACCCACCTTTTGGTATAGGCCTGTACTACACAAGTTGGTAGTGTGACTGAGCAGCCAGGCTCATCTCAAGAGGGGTTAAATGTGAGCTGTAGAGTTGTAGCAATGAAATTCACAAATACAAGTAGCCAAGTAAAACAGTATTTTGCTATAAACAATTATTTATTTAGTTAACAGTTTTTAAATAAGCCTTCCTTAAAAAGGGCAATATATGTGACAATCAGATGTACTTTAAAATACTTTTCCAGTATCAACAAAGCCAGTAGATACTCTTTGCAGAGGTTTTACACACTTCCTACACCTGGAGGTGACTTCACCAACTAGGACAGTAATGGCATTTATATATCGCTAGTACACTTGGTAGATTGAGGTTTGCAGAAAGAAAATGTTAAGGGAAGGAAAAAGGTTAAACAGGCTCTCAGAGCATGTGAGCACTTATTCCAACGAAGTCTAGATAAAAACCTTTCCCAGCAATAATAGTTCAATACCAAGTTATCACCTATGAGGGACAGTAAGTATCAAAGTCAAATGGACTAGAAGAGTCTGCAGTGAGCCAGGACAACCAAAGTCAATTGGAACAGTCTATGGAGCTGAGACACTTAGACAGCAAAGGCTTGCACAAAGTTAGAGAGTTTGTTGAAGGAAAATCACTGAAGGGTCACAAGCGGTTACACTTGTGAAGGATAGAGCTGAAATCAACTTTAGCAAAGTAGCTCCTGCAAGTCTCGTCTCAACTGAGAAGCGCAAAGCTAAAGACTGAGGTAAGCACCCCAAGTCAGAACAGTACCTTTGGTTAGAAGTGTGGTCCAGCTGGCTTCTGTCTGGTTGCAGTGATGCAGATCCTGGGTTCCTGGGCCTCCATCGTGGGGACTAGAGGGAGGCCCTCTGGAGGACTCCTGCGGCAGCAATTCGGAGGTCGGCGGCAGCTACGGGCTTTTTTCATATTAGCTGCACTTCGTGGTTTCAGCACTCGGTAAACAAAACCACTGTTCCCTATCTTGGATACCGGTTGGGCTTCCTTCACTCCTTGAGTCCTGCACTTTGGTGAGGGGACTCAAGCTCTCGTCGTCCTGCTTCTGGAGGGTCCTGGGGAGAATCCTGGTGCTTCTGGCCGGATCACAGATGTTGCACTAGACTTCAGATTTCTCAACCCCTGGCACTTGGTTGCTCTGGCAGCAAAGAAGAACAACCAGGCTGTGAATATGGTCCTGTGGAGTTCTTATCAGGGTTAGTTGGTCATACTAAGGCAAGGGAAGGGAAGTCTTCCCTTCCGGAGCTTCTCTTGTCCATCAGAAAAGTCAGCAAAGCAGCAGGGCTTCACTGGGCAATTCAAAGGTCCAGGAGGATGCAACAAGCTTCGTTCGCCGTTTCTTCTTCAGGTTGTTCTTTTAGTGGTTTACTGTCTTCAGTCCAAAAACCCCTCGCCTTTTAAGCAGGTCTCTCCCATTCATGCACAGCCTAGCTGTCACTCAAACATCAGGGAGCTGTCACGAAAGGACAGCCAGCCAATCAGGGCTGGGTGCATTCAGGCATTTTTAAAGACAAATAACAGGGGAGTTTCAGGACCCCAGGAGCAAGTAAAGTCCATCTTGACAGCCAGAAACCATGGTGTTGCTGTTTGCAGTAGTCCCGAGGAGCTGAAACACTGAAATGCCACTTGTTTGAAAGATTGCCGGTTGCGAGCGCTGACCGTCGCATTGCAGAGCAGGAGTCCCCAGAAGCCCTCCCTCTTGTCCCCACGACTGAGGCCAGGAACAGTGAGATCTGCAGAGCTGCACAGGAACAGACGTCACCTGCTGCACTTTTTCTTCAATACAAAAGGTACTGTGAAGTTTGAGAGAACTTACCTCTTATTGTAGAGTTGCTTGCATCTTCTACTACTCACCTCACACGTCTAATCAGTTTGTGGCCCTACATTTGATTCTTCTTTTCGTCAAAAGACTTCTAAAACATTGTGCAAAGACTTTTCTACTTCCCTACCAGAAGTGCTTCATCCTATATAAGACTTTTGCCCATTGACTTTGGCTTAGCCTGTTATACTGAATGACTCTGCTTGGGGGATCCAAATGTATTTGCCTGCTTGAGAATATTTGTTGTCTCTTGTTTGTTCTAATAACCTTTTCCTTTTACCAACTTCTAAGAGCATTCTAAATGCCAACAGTGAGATATTAATGTACCCAGCACCATAGCTATTGAAGTCACCTCAGGGTGTAGGTTGTGTCTGTGGGCCATCCCAAAAAAGGTCTTTACCGATTTAGAAACTAAGAGTGTACAGTATTGAAGTGTATTTGTGTGTTACTATTATTGCGCCCTTCTGAAGAAGGCTTATTCTAACTGATAAATTAATAATTGTTTATTCAAGAAACCTTGTGTGTAAGTTTATTTGAATACTTGTCACTGTGAATCTCTGTTACTCCCCTACAGCTCACATTGACCCCTCGAGATAAGCCTGGCTGCTCAACACGCTACCAAAACTGTGTAGTACAAGCTCATACCAAAGGTTGAGTTTCCTACACCTGTAGTCAGTTGCGTGTAGTGCACCCAAAGGGTACTGCATTTAAACTTTGCCTAACACAGTACTGAAGCCTCCCAAAGGCAAAACAAAGGGCTCAAACCTGGCTTGGTGCACAGAGTAAAACCCAAGAAAGACCTCAAACAGAAAATAGCGAAAAAGACGACCGGGGCCATTTTGACAAAATGGTCACCCATGGGTGCTATATGGCAGCTGAAGATTCAGCCTGAGGTAGAAAAGCACAATGGATGGGACATTAAACTACTGCCCCCAGTCATTTAAGGTAGTGAGGGCAAAAATAAAATGTTACATGAGTAAGAAGGATAAGGGGCTACTAAGTAACCCCCCCAGCACTCCACAGAAGATGGTATGTGCTGGACCTACAAAGAGAATAGGTAAGTAAAGTCAATTTCACAGTAGTTCACACAAGAAAAGGTATTTAAACCTTATGAGAAGTTGATGCGCGTCACACAAAAAGTAGATGCCTATGGAGTTAATCAGACTCCAAAAACAAAAGGAAACATACCAAATCAGGTCAAAACACGAGAAAAAGGGCTCACTCACTCCAGGGTTAAAATTAAAAGTCCTAAGGTCCAGCAAAAGAGCTGGAGGTCTCCAAGCACAGAAATCAGAATTATCTTCAACACCGTGGCCAAGGCCTTCAGTCATGTCCACTTCCCAGCAGTACTTGACATGTTGCCCCAGTAGGTTACCTATTTCCCCCCCCCCCCCCCCCCCACACACCTCACTAGCTGTAAAATTCAGCTTAATCTAATGTGTTTCAACTAGTTAAAAAAATTCATATTTTTTCAATAACTGCTGTTATATTAGCAATGAACTACAAATAACTAGGGTTATTTGTAAATGACTGAAAATAACCATGGTTATCCGCGTGTTACACTTTTATTCTCGTTCGCCTTTTCCATATAACCTCAGTTATCCCGCCGGATAACCGCAGTTATGCGAAAACATTTGAGCGCTGAACTTGGTCCCCAGACCCCCCCACCCCCTGCAACATTTCACATGGTGTCCTCTTTCCCCCTCCCACCTCTAGCCTAATGCCATTTCATCATTTTCCCGCCTCCAAATGACAGCTTTTTCATTTCTGAAAATCCTCTGCTGCAAATCACCATGGGAGATATAGCTGTAATTTTGGGAGAAGGGGGCACTCCCATTCCCAGTCAATTTTTTTTTTTTTTTTTAATTACACGAGGTAAGTGGGCAGGGACACCCTGGGAGTCATCTAGTAGCCCCTTATCAAACATTCTCTTGTAACATTTTTATGCTACCTGCACTACAAAGGCAAAGTCGACTACTGGGAGAAACACCCGAAGAACCGTGAACGAAGCTTGCTGCATCCTCCAGGACCTTTGAATTGCGCGGTGAAGCCCTGCTGCTGTGCTGACCTTTTTCACCTTGACACAGAAGCTCCGGACGGAACGACTTCTCCCCTTGGGTTAGTGGGACCAACTAACCCTGAGACGAACTCCACTGGACCATCACCTCGACTTGCTGTGCCTCTCCGTTGCTTCGGAAGCCAAATGCCAGGGGTATAGTATCCGTAGTAGAGTGAACGTCTGAAGCGGTAAAGCATCTGGCTAGAAACTCCAGGAGCCTCCCAGGGACCCTCCAAAAGCAGAATGACCAGATCCAGAGTCCCCCTCACTAGAGTGCAGGACCCAAAGAGTGAGGGAAGCCCAACCAGTATCCGAGATCCGCAACAGTGCTGTTTGCTAAGCGCTGAAACCGAAGTGCAGCTCAACCAAAAAGAGCCTGTAGCTGCCAACAACGTCCCAAGTACCGTTGCAGGAGCCCTCCAGACGTCCTCCCTCTTTCCCCCACGACTGAGGCTCAGGAACAAGGGTCTGCACCTCTGTAGCAAGACAGAATCCAGCTGGACCACTCTTCTTCAAACCAGAGGTACTGTGTAGGCTTGGGGTACTTACCTCATTGTCTTAGCTGTGCTTTTCTCAGTTGAGAATTGCAGTGGCTTACCTTTTAGAGTACATTCCAACTCTTTTTTTTTACAGGCTTAACAGCTTGTGACCCTACAAGTGATTTTTCTACAAACTCTCTAACTTTGTGCAAGACTTTGATTTAAGAAGTGCCTCAGATCCATAGACTGTACTCCAATTGACGTTGGCTGTCCTGGCTCCCTGAAGACTCTTTCTGGTCCATTGACTGATACCGTTTGTCCCTCATAGGTGGTAGCTTGTTGTAGACTGTTACTGCTGGGAAAGGCTTCTCTAGATTTCATTTGAAGATTTAGTTGTCCTCACATATACTGAGAAACTAACCTTTTTCCTTCCCTAACCTTTCCTTTCTGCAAATTCTGAATCTGCAAAGTATAACTAGTGCGATATATAAATGCCATTACTGTCCTTGTGATTGAAGTCACCTCGGGTGTAGAAATTGTATAAGAAACATATTCAAAGATTATCCACTAACTTGTTTTGATTCTGAAAAGTACTTTTAAAGTATATTTACATTGTTACATGAATTGCCTTTTTAAAGAATGCTCATTTAAAAATTAAAGAGATAGGCATGGCTGCTCAGTCACACTAACAACTTGTGTAGTGCAGACGTATAATAAAAGGTTGGTTACCTAAAACCAAGCAGATAAGTGTTGTGTAGTCTCACCCAGTACGACTGCATCAATTCTTACCTAACAATGTGCAATATGTCCTTAATTGTTGTGGAAATGGTTGTAAGATGTGTAGTGGAAAATAGTTACATTAATCTTGTAAAAGGGAGGTAGTGACTGGGTTTTGCGTTTATTGTACGTTTGGACAAACCAGAAGAGTGGCAATAAAAAGTTTAGCTTTTTTTTTTTAAAGGGTCTTCATTAGAATTTGACAAATTCTTTATTGTAAATCGATTCGGGAAGCAGTCACAGGATTGCTGAGGGATTTCATGGGACTTGTGTTCGTAACTGGGCTTTCCAGCTTGCATTTGCAATATATAAGGATAGTATTTCTAATAAAACTAACGGTACACAACACGTTCACACCTCTGCAATACATACAACACTAGAAGGCAGTCTTGTATTATTACAGTCTATATAGATAAGGCATTTTAGTTGAACCTTGGACAGTCATATCTGTTTGCAATAGGTTGACAAACTACATGGGCAGACTTCCCCTTTATTATTTGTTATTTTCTGAGCCCAGTCCAAGGTAATTGCCAAGGAGGTTTCAGATTAGTTGCCCTGAAATCTGGCGTGTATTCAAGAAAGCTTATGGGCATCACGAGTCACTAAGTATGGTGTATCGGTTCCCACAAACTGGTGTTTCAATAATGACAAGGACACAGTGCCCTTTTCCAGAAGAATCTGCACCTCTTCCAGCAGGTGTTCTGGCGATAGGCGCCTGCTCTTCGGTGGGTGGTACAAAGGTCGCTGGTGAAACTCAACGTAGTAGCAGTGGGCGGTGGTCTCTTCCCACCTACTGGGTCTGATGTGATCCCCTCCCAGGCGTGAATGAATGACAAACTACCCCCGACCGGGGTGGCGTGGGAGGGGACCAGCGAGTCACTGAGGTGGAGGCCAGAGAGCCTCTTGGAGTAGAGTTCCTGCCTCTACAGGAACCTCTACGCTGGTATTGGGCATTACCAGAAGTGCCTTAGCCCAGAGGACCATGGAGTACTTCCACAACCGTATTGTCCGTGAGGAGATTGGGAGAAAGATGGACCACGAAAGGAACGGCTGGAGTTAAAGCATCCACACTGGTGGAAGGGCTTGGCCGTGATCTGGCTGAGTGACTTCAGCGTTTCATGCTCCATAGCAGTCTCAATGGCGTCATCAACCGCCTTACCAAAGAGGTTAGAGTCCTCGACGGGTTGGTTTATAAGAGGCCAGAGTTTCTGGCAATCAGTTCACCAGTCGCCGAGCAGTTGTGCAAGTTAAGTCTTCGGCGGCAGGAAGCCTACGAGGCCGTCGTCCAAAAGAAGTAGTCGAGAGACTAGATGAATGGCGAGTAACTAATTGGGCCGAAAAAAAAACAAATATGAGGGACGTAGACGCGCGAGCAATTTGGGTACACTACACGTCGCGTTAGGGATAGTGTTACAGTCATGCCCATGTCGATGTCCCCTTTCGATCTTCGAAAGAAAGATGCAATACTTCATGATTACCACTAGATGTTGGACTATGCAGAGCATGTGATTCTAAGCAGAATCACAAGCATCAGAAACCAGATTATATGTTTGTGGACTAAATTATATCGGAAGCACAATTTCGAGAGCCCAGAGTCCGCATAAGGGAACATTTGAGCACCTTGAAGAAAGAGGAGAGGTTGGCCTATAAAATGGACAACAAGGCTGACATACTGTTCATCTGATTAAAATCCATAAAAAGAGACCCCAGAGGGAGAGACGGGGAAAAAGTATTGAGAACAACTGAAGCTAAAGAGGTCTAAATATCGGACTGTGCTGAAAGGCCTCAACTTGGATCATGAGATGGGGCATTTCTATGATAATGATTACCAACAGTCGACTCAACTATGAGATAGGAAGACAATTACTGTCTGGTGAACTATTCTCTGTTCAAGTTAGGTTTTATTATCCCAGTTCCAACTTGGGTCCTTCCTCTCCTCCATCTCGATCTCCATCTGTGGTGTTCCCCAGGGGTCCAACCTCTCTCCCTGGCTGTTCAAACAATACCTTTCACTTCTTGCCCACCGCATTGCTGCGCCCTGCCCCAACTTCCAGTGCTAAGGGATGACACACAGATCATTTTCGGGCTACCTACAGCCACTTCTCCCCCCCCTTCTCATCTCAGATTGCCTGTCCGCCATCCAGGAGTGGTGTGCTGCCATTGATCTCTGCCTTAATGCGAGTAAGGGAGAGATTTTCCTCATCGGCACACCCACTCCCTCCTTTCCGGTCACTCTCTGGCCGGCCTCTCTTGGCCCTTTTCCTGCTCCCACCTGTGAGGCTGAAAACCTCAGGGTCATCTTTGACTCCACACACTCCTCCTCTCCTCACATCTCCGACGTCTCTAAGAAGTCACACTACCAGCTGCACATCCTCGGAGGTATTCTTCCTTTCCTCTTCTTCCCCCAGAAGCTCACTGTCTCCAGAGCTCTGGATCTCTCTAGGCTCGATTATTGCAACTGCGTCTTTCTGAATCTGCCTGCTTCTACTCTCCGCCCTCTGCAACTCATCCAGAAAAGGACTGCAAGACCTGTCCTTGGCCTTAAGCCCAGGGAATCCTATCTCTCCAGGACTGAAATCTCTACACTGGCTCCCAGTGGCTGCAAGGATTAAGTTCACACCCCTCTGCATGGTCCACAAGGCCTTATGGGGCCTCAATACCTTAAACTCCCTCTTCCTAAAGATCTTCCTTCTCGAGCTCTTCGCTCATCCACCTCCAACTCCCTCAGGGTCAGTCACTTCTCCAAGCAATGAGTTGGTGGTAGATCTTTCTTCGGCTGTGGCCTCCCTTTGGAACAGCTGACCTGAAACTTGAGAACCATCTCCAGTTCCGGAAGCACCTCAAAACCTCTTTGCTTCCGCTTTCTCTCCTCCTCTCCCCTGCTGATTTTCCTGGATGATACTGAAACTGCACTGGTTACCTGGCCACCCTCTGACCTCGGGCCCAGGTCGCCTACCCCACCAGTCACACACCTGCACTGCCTTCCTGGCAAAACCTGCACTTGGGGACTGTTTTCTGTATCCCTTCAGTTCCACTACCAGCACATGACGCCCGTTGTCGGCACTTACCCCATGCACTTGCCACCAGCTGGCGGTACTTTTACATTGTTATTTATTCTATTATCCCATGTTCTGCACAATCTGAATGACACTTGGCCTAGTAGGATCGTTGTCTTGGTCTTCCCTCTGTTCCCACCGCCTTGCCTCGTAGCGCCTTGAAACACTTGTGTATAGGCAAGTTATAAATGCCTTATATCCAGTATGATGTGCACATAATATCTAACAATATACTTCTCATTTGATTCAGACTGTGATAGTGATTACATTGAGACACTTTAGGGATGAATTGGCACTGTTTATAAGAAAACACTATGTATATAATGGATGATGACCAAAATGTGAAAGTTTGATGTAATGTATACCATTACAATGTAAACGCTTGAAGGTAGACTTCATACAAATCATAGGTTAAACATCCCAACTATACAAGGTATGATATGCCAACACTGGATGGATTGCATCCTTGCAGAATGTGAAACTAAATGGAATCGAATGTGAGGGTCAGATAGGGAAATGCTAATTTTTTAAAATGAGGGTTTTAGACTTGGCTTGCACAGAACACCAAGCGTGATACAGGTATAAAGGATCTCCTCGCAAAAATAGGTTATATGGATGCACCGGACAAATATGAATTTTAGTCAAACTTTAATCATTGGTATCAAAGAATGCAATCACTCCGATTTATGATAAATGGTTTAGGGCATAACATACTACTATTTAGAAGCCCGTGCTCACTATTGCGCTTTAGGTCATTGGTTTGGCACTCGAGTACAACTTAACATTAAGCACCTACAGTAAGGTGTTTGGCATTGAAAGTGCACAACTATCAGGAGACGGGGCATCTTTTTCTGTTCCTTATTTACACTTACATTCAGAAATTGCTGTCAGAGGAATGACTGCCGGTATATTATCTTTAATCATGATGAACAAACTTACATTTAATGCAGAACTTTAGATTTGGACGTTGGGAGTAACTATCAGTAGGTATTTGTTTGAAATGCTGAACGAGTTATTTTATTCATTAGAGGCTTACTAGGGTGCGTACATGCACGCAACTACTGTTGTAATCTAAAAATTGTGACGTCAAGACGCTCGGCATCTGACGTCACACACATTATGACATCACTACAAATATAAATATTTAAATCAAAATAGCAGCGCTTTACAACACATGGAATGCAGCGTGGCCCTATTTTGCAGAAAGATGGCATGAACTAGCTCCATTTTAATATTAGTACATACATTTTGGGCATATTTGAGCGATTTGAACATCCCTGGAGAGATGTTTTGGCTGATATTAAGCTTCACTGTTAAAGAGCAAATTCTGGATGTATTCATATTTTTGCAATTCAAACAAATCTGCAACCCGGCTAATTGAATGGATTTTGGCTGTGTAACAATTAGCACCTAATAGAGTGACTAAAGGGACCGTCATGTGTACTTTTTTGAAGAGTTAAAGAACATTCTGGCTACGTGACATAATAAATCGATCCACTTTGATCACCTCTGACCTACCTTGGAGTTAGGAGGTAAGGTACTCATCACCATGCTGGGTGTATTGGCGATGGTTCGCTTCTTATCGGTTAAGATCTATTGCATTAAGGTTCAGTCTCTTTTGGTTGATTTACAGGTCATAAACCGTTTGTTCTGGGCAATAGGTTTCATGAGACAAGTTGGAGTTTATCAAATTAACATTGTAAGCTTCTAGGCTCCTGAATACAGCTAACTAAAATATGATGACAACATGAGGATTTGGTATACCATTCACATGCCATAGAGCTGCATAATATTTTAAATATGTATATCAATACTGTTACAAGGCATTTTGGGAAGACATTGCCAACCTCCGATTGTTGCAGTTTTGAGCATTTTACTGCAAGCGGAATGCTGGATTTCAGCATTTGCTCAACATGCTATTCATACCTTTCACTACATATATTTGGGAATATTGCTTTTGGATATAGCAAGGTAGCACCAGGGTTTATATTTCGGGGAAAAATATTTCTGCACCAAGACAATGAGCATTTTCTTACAGAGTTGCTTATGCATGCCTTAAATAGTGGGATTGTCCCAACTCAAAAGAGCACAGTACTTTCAGACTGGTAAACAGGTGGAATGGTGGTGGATGCATGATCACTAAGCACACTTTGGAAATCCGTGAAATTGAAGACAGAGACACGCACCGATTTTGGTAGTGACGTCTGCTAGTGCAATTAAGTATTGGGATTGGACAAACTAAAAGTAGTTTCCTGTATATTTCTTTCTCCCTCAACCTCTTTAACCCACAATGGTTACTTGATGTGCTCAATGAATCTACACATGGATAAAACAATCAATATGAAATGTGATATTAATATTTGGTAATGTATCAAATACTATATTCTGTATGTGTTTAACTTGTATTGTTGTATTTTTCTTGACTCGTATTGCGATTTTTTAGTCCTGGGGAACACCTGCAGTTTCAGGTCTAAACAAGTGTTGGCTACCCATTAAAGAATCATTACATCATTCATTTATGAGTCATTAATGACCTTGTTTGACAACTGTACATGAAAGAGTTCTAATAATGAATATGGAGTACTGATTCTGATTGTAGATATACTTAGTAGGGTAGTAGCACTTTGGTCACACATTTTAGTGTGTTGGCATTTTGAAGTGACATTGGGCTTGTGCCACTTGGTGGGAGCACTGCAGGCCTAACACCCATTACTTTAATGCAGTACAAGTTTACGTTTTGTAGCCCAAAACTTGTTGATAGCCTTGAAAAAGACGTACAACAAGCGAAGCATGTGTCGGCTGAGATATAATCATTCATTGTGGTTGCTTGTACCTAGTCTGAAAAAGAGCACTAATGCCAACACTATGAATACCTGTGAATCTGAACTTTTAGGAGCAGCAGCAACACACGTGGATCAGAACACTTCTATACTTCACCCGGCTCAGTGCCCTGCATTTCCTTCTTGGCTGGGTTTGTCCCATATTTGTCATTTGGCTCATGCCGACGATATAGTTTGAATGGATTGAACCCTTCAACGATTAAATACCATGACCACTTTCCTAAAGGATCTAGACCTGGAACGTAATTCTTCCAAGACAAAAATGCACATCTTCAATCCTTCCAAATCTAAACAGAAATATAGATGGTATATTGATAGGAAACAATTGGGTCCTTCATTAAACAAAACTATAATCCGGTTAATGTACTTAGATATTTGCATCCTACC
The DNA here is from genome assembly GCF_040938575.1 of Ambystoma mexicanum. Classification (NCBI taxonomy): domain Eukaryota; kingdom Metazoa; phylum Chordata; class Amphibia; order Caudata; family Ambystomatidae; genus Ambystoma; species Ambystoma mexicanum. The sequence goes on along the minus strand of NC_090924.1, from coordinate 537,724,062 downwards.
GTGGTGGCTTTTTCGGCACAAACCCTGTGCCCCCTACCTCAAAAATAGCAATGTTTCCATGTTAACTATGATAAAAACTATATCGAGAAGAAAAAAAAAAAGATTGTACCATGTCCATTATGCCTCAATTTTCCTAATGGGGTCCTAGCTGTAATCATTTGCTATGAGTCGGGCCTCCGCTCACTCCAATCTGTAGTTCATTGGCATGCGCGGTTGCTTAATGAAATCATTGCGACTCCCCCACCAAAGTCTCATTCCGTCATCCTTAATAAGGTTATGGCAGAAATAGCCTGCACAGTTCCCAACAACTGGACCATGGCTACATTTTAGATTAAGTAAATATGACTGACTAAGAATCAGATCGCACACAAAAAAAAAAAAAACCACACACATTTTTGTTGCCTAATAGGATCAACAGCAGAGCCCAGATTTTGAGTTATAACAAGTTTACCTACACTTCCCAAAAGAAATCTGTGATCAAGTTCTGAAACATCTGATGAAAGAGGGTGGAGAAACAAATTTAAGGTTAAGATTTAATCTGTTCCCAATTTATGGAGTTTTTGGTGCCAGATTGAACATCCCATGGCACTTGCAACAGTGTAGATTTTGTAATTATGGAAGGACTACGTTTTAAAAGGATACTCTTACCATTTGTTCACTCTTCCAATTTAAAGGGTTAGGTGGCTACCAAATCGCTACAGTTCGTATTCATGGTGTGTAGCAGACCCATTGAGAGACTTACCACATTTGTCTGCCCTCACGTTTGTAAGGAAATCTATACTATATTAAATTTTACATGTTCATTATATAGCAACCAGTTACAATTTATCCAAACAAGGATTATGCTACCTTTTGTATTAAAGCATAATGCAAAACGTAGTCACAAATAATGCCCCACTTCAATACTTTGGGAAAATACAAAAAAGGTCACACTTACTTCCAGTGAAAGCTATCCAGCGAGCGTACTTTGTTGCCTCTCTCCGCCAGTGGGAGGCCACAAGCAAGCCACATGTAACAGTCAATGAAATAATTCCAAGAATGATGAAAAATAGAGTTGTGACCCATTCCGGTGGTAGCCGCGGAGGAATACAAGTCCGGTCACGTCCATGAATAGTCTGACACTGTCGCACAAGGCCAACTGTAAGAGCACCTGCAAACATAAAATTCAAAATATGGGTGTTATTATTGAACAGTTCTCTACCCGATAATGCAATATGCCATTTGCCCATAACTGAGTTTTCCTGATCCCAAATACCACAAGCCAACTCCTGGCTACTCTGATTTTAGACTAATCTGTGATTGGAGAGGATGTGGAAAGATATTGGAGGTCAAATGAGAAACAAGAGGGCTATAAAGATGGTCAGTGCCAAGGAGGGAAACACAAATGGTACAGTGCATATCTAGAGGCTGGAGTGTTATGCATTGTCTATGCAAGTACTTCGTAGTGTCACTTGTGGTAGTTATAGTGTTGAGAAAAGTGCCCCATAGCAAACAGGACAAAGTCTGTAGGCTGACCTGTGGTTATGATGAAAAGCCAGGTATGACCCAGTTCCTTCCCACAGGTACCAATGATAAATCAGTCGACCCTGGGAGACAACAGTGGAGACTGGGAAGAGATTCAGTGGAGACTATAAGAGCCAGCAGCACCAAAAGCAGAGTAGGATTCAGCTCCTCATCCCCCCGCCCCCCATGTAAACCAAAGGGGAAATGAAGTTAAAGGCAACCTGCAGAACCAGACAACCAATTACCATGAGGACTCCTGAGGGCAAGTCTCTTGAATAACCCGCCAACCCAGGCCCAAGAGTTAAGTACTTACAGCGTTGGTTCCAGAAAGCACCATTCCAAGAAAGACCAACTTAATGTGGTCTGGTCTACAGACCACAATACTTAAGGGTGATGCATGAAAGAGCACTGCGCATAGGCTGACGCACAGTACACTGTGCTCAGGCATGAGGGGCAAGGACCGAAACCTCAAAAGGGAGCAACTTGATAAAAGCAAGCACATGGGGTGGGGTGTACTGGGGAGGGATTGGGGATCAGTGGCGGAAGGTGTGTGGGCCGAAAAGGAGTGCATGCCATGCAGTGAGGCAGGGGCACAGTGGGAGACCCCCCCTTGAAAATGACATGGGGTAGGGAGGAAGAAAGCAACCTTGCATGTGGTCCTTTTTTTCCAGGTGGCATTCCGTTATCATATGATCAGTCATTTATAACGCGCCTGTACACAAATGTTTCTAATGTCGCTCTCTGTAGTGAGACTAGGACCTAAACCCAGCAGACCTTTCTTATAGGTAAACACTTCGTTATACAAGGTGAAAGAAGGATCCAGTCAGGGACTTTTACCCTGAGCCAACAACGACCCTGGTGGCCCAAAAGAAGATCAATCATCTTTCACATGAGTGGAACTGGCTTCTAGAAGGGGAATGAGCAACTGAAATGCCTCCAGTCGGACTGAGGAACCTGCATATGGCAGACCCCGGTAGCTCAGCAGGCAAACATGGAGGGTAAACCAGCAAAAAATGCCCGAGCAGGTCCACTGTGGAGAGGACACATGGTGGCCCAGAGAAACAGATCTACTGGTTGTTGGGGTCCCAATATTCTTACAAGGGACAGCAGCTTCCAAAACCAATACAGGGCACTGTAGTGGTAAACAGACCTGGAAAACAGTCCCAGGATCGAAGGTCTGGCCCCAGCAGATGACAGAGACCAAGAGGACCAAGATTCAGGAAGGACATGAAACACCCGAAAATGCTAACTGGAGCATAGGCAAGAGACATCAGTCTCACCAGTATGGCCAGACTGGGTCTCAAAGGACAGCTATAACAGTTTTCAGGGCCAACATCTTCCAATAGGTCAGCCCAGAGTGCAGCAACAAGATATCCCCTAAATGTACCTTCACACATAAGGACTGGCTTCTGAAAGCCCACTAATCCCACAAGGGCATTTAACAAAATGGTTTTGACAGCCAGCCAATCAGGTTGGCCCTTATACCTGCCAAATACCCCAAAGCAAGCGCCAACAGGAAGCGTATTGAACTGCCAGAGCCAAAAGGTGTTCTAGACCAGTGTAAACCACTATAGAGAAGATACCATCCTGGACTCAAAAGCGCAGACGTTTGCAAAATGGTCCTTTTAAGCCTTTCTGGTAGTCTCCCTGAACAAAAGAGTCCCTACAAAAATATAGCCGAGAGGACTTCAAAAAACATTAGTACTCCAATTGCTACCATAAAGGTACCTTAGGCTAATAATGCAATAAGCTGACTTGCACCAGTAAAGAAGCAAAAAATGTAATGTTAGTTGCCTAGGGTACAAAGGGGGGGACCCCCCCTACACCCAGTCCACTCCCCCCCAAAAGCAATTATGTCTCAACAGTGAGTCATTTGGAAAACCATGTAGAGCGTAGTCTTGGTAGAGTCGCTTATATAATGTAAAGTGGTCTTGCATAGCACACCTCTGGCATTTTGGCGGCCTCACTGTGCTTGGCCTGGGAAGAAAAAGAGGGCGTGGACAGGGGTTAATGAGACCGAGGGAGAGGCAGATGTGAACACTGTTGATGCTAGATGTCCAGAAGGATGTAGGTCCTGATTGTTTTGGATTTTGCCTCACTTTCTTTTATAGAAAGCAGGGGGGGTGTTGGAAGAAAAATCCCTGCTACACCCACACTGTTCCTACACTACCATCACACTACCAATAGTGTCTAAACCCAAACTCATCTACTTTTTGGAAGGCAAATTTGAGCAAGAAAATAAAAACCGATTGGCCACATTTTCAATGAGCAATACACCCATTTCATGCCACAAGTACCACAGTCCAAGTGTAGGGATGATTCCAGGTCGATAGAGGCTGAGAGAACCAGGAGTTCCCTGGTACACTCCGGAACTCAACCTCAACAAACATGCCATCAGAAAATTAAAAAATAATGGCGGAAAAATCTTGCCAAGACTGGACAAACTCACCCGCTTCTCATGTGGTACACCAATGGTGTTATCGTTTCTACTCTACTTGGCAAACTCAGGCCTTCAAGTTGGCACTGTAAAAAGCTATCTCGCAGCGCTTTCAATCTTCAAGCGCACTGCGGAGGAACCATCGTATTTCAAACTACCTCTAGTGATATAATTTCTCAAGGGATCCTCCAAAACCATTCCAGGTTCCCTTATGGGACTTACATTTAGTCTTAAACTTCCTAATGGGCACTCCATTCGAAACACTTCACTCTTGTTCGCTGAGATTTCTCACGCTTAAAACTGTGCTATTGGTAGCAATAACATCTGCTAGGAGGGTGAGCGAGCTACAAGCTCTCTCCTGTAAACCCCCACATACGATTTTCCACAAGGACAAAGTTGTCCTACAGGTGAAGCCTAATTTCCTCCCAAAGGTGGTTTCTGAATTTCATATTACTCAGAAAATTACCTTACCTTCGTTCTACCCTCCTCCCAATCCGGGAAAAGAGGAAGAAAGGCTACATAGGCTGGAACCAAGGCAAGCTCTAAGCTTTTACATCAGCAGAATGGCTAGGATCAGGCAAGCAGACCAACTGTTTGTAGGATACTCAGGTCACAAGTTGGGACCACCCATAACAAAACAAACCATTTCCAGGTGGATTATTTTGGCCATTTTGGAATGTTACAAACTGGCAGGGAAAGAGCCACCCCAAAATCTTAGGGCTCATTCAACCAGGGGTATCGCAGTCTCTTCGGCCCTCCAAAGAGGGGTACCGGTCAGAGACATATGTGTGGCTGCCACATGGTCGTCCGCACATACATTCACAAAATTTTACAACCTGGATTCCTCCACTAGTCAAGAGACCAGATTTGGCAAGGCCGTATTACATTCAGTCCATCCCTAAAGGGATACATAACATTCTTACTTCCAATTACATGCCACTGCTATGGGAGTCTATCAAAGATAAGGAATACGTCGGAGGACACAATCCCTTCAAAGAACAAGTTACTTCTTACCTTGTAACGTTCTTTCGACGGGATGTTCCTCCGATGTATTCCTCATCGCCCCTCACATCCATCCCCGCAGTAATACTTCCCTTGTGGTTGCAGCTTGCGCTCCTTCAAGGTCAATAACCAATTCAGGCATGACTTTTCCTATGCTACGAAACGGAACTGAGCAACGGACACCGCGCGTGGCTATTTATGAGCATGGCGACGTCGGCGCTGATACGGTGGCCGTCGAGGGACATCGACTCGGCGGACATCGATGCGCAGCACCCTCTACAGAGAGAAAAAATTTCCGAGGCCAGCAAGCTGAAAACGTATTATCAAAGATAAGGAATACGTCGGAGGACACAATCCCTTCGAAAGGCAGTTACTTACCGTAGTGACCAACTTACTCTCAAGTCCATAGTCCCCTTTCCTCCATACTTGTGGGACCCGACATTCCGTCCTTCGGGACGGGAGCACTTATTTAAAGCATCAAAAAAAAAAAAAAAAAAAAAAAAAAAAAAAAACACATTTTATTTTTACGCACCCTTCAGTCCTTTTCTATGGCCAGGTCTGAGACCATTTAAGCAACAATAGAGGATACTTGTTAGAGGGGACGCCGGGCGGGCGGGCGTTCGGGGGAAAGGGGACTATGGACTAGGCGTAAGGTAGTCATTACAATGAGTAACTGTCATACTCCTACGTTCCCGTCCCCTTTCCTCCATACTTGAGGGAAATTTCAAAGCACTGACCATAGGTATTACGGGTGGCTGGGAACGTCCCTTATTGGAATACATTCTTGAGAACTGCCTGGCCAAATTGGGCATCAGCCCAGTAGCTCAGGTCTAGACAGTAATGCTTGCAAAAAGCAGATGGGGAGGCCCACGTAGCTGCATTGGCAATGGACTCCCAAGGGACATACTTTTGGAAGGCAACAGCAGCCGCTTTGACCCAGACCAGATGTCCATGAATGCCTTTAGGTGGTGGAAGGCCTTGAACCTTGTAGGCCTCGGAAACACATGAAGCAACCCAGCGGGAGATGGATGCTTTTGAGACAGGTTTCCCCTTTGGGTCACCAAATGTAACGGAAAAGAGCTTCTGCGTTCGCTCGTCCTGTCGAGGTACTTCAGAGCCCGTCTGAGGTATAGGTTGTGCAGAACCCTTTCAGCATCAGAGACCGGGTTCAGGAAGAAGACCAGTAAAGCTATAGACTTGTTTAAATGGAACTCTGAAACCAGATAGGTGCTGCAGTTCTAAAAAGCAGATCCTGGCTGCCCACCAAGGAGCCATGAAGAGGAGAGTGCAGTTCGATGTGCGCCGAGTTTGCAAAGTGAGCGATGAATCAGTGGTAACGGAAGGAAGGCACAAGCTTTCATGTTGTCCCATGGAATCTCGAGGGCACCCCCCCGACGCACCATCCCTGGACGCATACAGAAGAAGTTTCCTGTTTGATGATGTCACAAAGCGGTCCAGCTCTGAAGTACCCCAATGCTGAAAAATATTGGTGAGACCAACGTCATCTCCCACTCATAACTCGCTGCCGATTCGCAGCCGAGTGAGTCTGCAGCCACATTGATGTGACCCGGAATGTGTACAGCTTGGAGCCAGACATTGTGCTAGATAGCCCATTTCCAAATTTGTATAGCAACGTCCACCACAGGAGAAGAGACTTAGTGCCATGTCCCCCCCACGCCACCCCTGTTTGTTGATGTAAAACAGTGCTACGGAATTGTCCGTGCAAATACAGACCACACTGTTGGCGATAGTTGGTTGAAAAGCCTCGAGCTTCAGAAATATGGAACCGCCTGTCTTGAAGCGTCCACAAGTAGTACACCTCGAGGTGACGCAGTGTCGCTGCAGACCCCAGAAGGTAGGAGTCTGTAGTAACCGTTATGTGTGGGCAGGGCTCCTGGAAGGAAGTCCCCAGTGAAAGGTTGCTGGTGGACGACCACCATTGAAGATCCGCCGTCATGCAGGATGGGGCTGGAATCATCTTGGAATCCGGTTCCATAGCCCGGGACCTACTGCTCCGAAGAGCAAGCTGAGAGCGTCTCATCTTCAGGCTTGCAAGACGTATATCCAACACGCAAGAAGCCATGAGACCCAGGAGTCTCTGGAACCACCAAGCCGTCATGTGAGGACTGGAGAAGAGTTGGCACGTGGTCAACAGGTCTGCAATCCTGTCCTTCGTCAGGAACACTCTGGTACTGACAATATCCAAACAAAAACCCAGAAAGATCAAGTCGAGAGACCATTGACGATTTCTTCCAGTTCACAGACAGCCCAAGCTGGAACAGGAGCTGAAGGAGTGACTGAAGATTGGCCGTACCAGTCTGTGGGCAAGGACTGGATATACATGATCCCCCTGCAGTCTGAGGAATGCTCCGATGACTGACATCTTCGTAAAGACATGCAGTGCCGAGCTGCAACCAAACAAGCACACAATACTGGAAGGGTTCCGTGCGCACAGAGAACCGCAGATATTTACGATGCAGGCTCCAGTTGGGAATGTGCATGTATGCATCTTGAAGGTCTACCACTCTGAGCCAATCGCCCTTCCGGAGAGCGAACTTTAACTGGCAGGGCGTAATCAGCTTGAATTTTTCTTTGGGGGCTAGGGGGGGGAGGGATTGAACTTGGATAGGTCGAGGATAGTGTGCAGGCCAGCCTGGTTGGGTATGGGCACTGTAAACAGACAGGAAAAATACTCCTCTCTCCCCCCCCCCCCCCTTTGTTCCTGGAGGAGAACAGGTTCCACTGCTCCGAGGTCTAGAGGTTTCTGTACCTTGGCTCTGAGGGAGGGAGACCCAGTCTGCTGGCGGGGAGGGTTGAAGGGTAGGGTAGAGGGGAGGGGAAGCAGAAGCCCACCAGAGCGACTGACAAAACTCATCTTTCTTCGGTGATGGTCTGTCACGCCTCCAGATGAGACACAATTTGTCCTCCGAACGGAGTCTCGTGCAACTGATGAAGAATATCATTTAGATGTTCATCGGTGGGGAGACCACCTGTTCCTGAAGAGGAGGCGGTTGGCTGAGAGAAAAACGGACCACCTTTTACGGCAGGGCCCACCAGCTGGTGCATACGATGGTCCTGAAAGTCTCTGAAACCAGAGAAGGATCTCGTTTGAGACCCCGACCTCGAGTGGAAGGTGCCTTTGCTGGAGTTTTCGCAAGGACCGACAATGACTTGGCAGTTTGAGTGCTTACCATGGTCTTCGTGAGTTCCTCATCAGTGGAGGTGTGGAACAGTTCTTTACCCTCGAAGGGAAGACAAACACCTTGTCCTGAACTTCCTTCAAGAACTTCATAGCATGCAGCCACGCTTGGCGGGAGCGGTCTATGCTGACCATAAGGCCTCGAGTGAAAGTGTCTATGTGATGGGCCGCAGCCTGAAGTAGATCCTGCGCCAGAACCGTGGCGCCTGACAACCCTTTGAAGTCCTCGAGCCTATCAGCAGGAATACATTCCTGGAACTCAGCTAGCTCTTTCCACAGCTTGACATTGGCAGCCACCAGGATAAGCTCAGCATTAGCCTGACACAGCAAGAGCCGAATTGGAAAACGTTCCCAATGCCGTCAAGAAGCTTGTAAGCCTTAGAAATGATCTGGGATGCTGCAGTGGAGGATGTAGAGGCCGGCTTCGATGAGGGGAGCGGGCAAGTGGACAAGGATACATCCTCAGATGCATGGAGATTGTAGTGAGCTTCAACTTTCTTGGAGGTGCTCCCCGGAATGAGGTTTTTCCCCAGACCTTGCGGGCCTCAGCCAAGACATCCTTCTGAAGGAACAGGCCAGCGCGTGCTCCTGTGTCAGAGTGAAGGATCCAGAAAGCATCCCCTCTTGTGGAGCGGGGGCCTCGGGTATTGGAACGTATAGCAGTGCCATCATGTCCAGCCAGCACCCGGTTGTGAAAGGCTCTAAAAGAGCGGGGCGGTTAATTGTCATCCTGGTTCTCATCCAGTGAGGCGGAAGCAGAAGACTGATCTGCCATGCGTGGCACTCAGTTGGCAGAGCAACCAGAGTCTTTTCCACAGGGGAAAGTGGAGGCGGAGGAGGCAGTGGGCGAGGAGGCCCCACAGGGAGAGGTGGAGGAGGTGGCACTACTGGAACCTGCATGGGGTTGCCGGAGCAGGGGCTGGTTCAATCGCTTAGGATACATTTCCTTAATCCTTAACCCTTTAAGTGCCATGGGTTTCAACCCCCCCCCCCCGCGCCCCCAGTGCCATGGCCTTTTTTTGTGATTTCAGTATGTAGCCATTCAATGCCTTGTAACTTTTTTGTTACACGAGATATCTCGGCCAAATTTGGCCCCTTGTTTTCCCACATGTAGGCCGTCATAACGCCACCCAGGAATCCTAGGTTGCTGTAGGGGGGTGAGAGAAAATAACTAAAAAGGCCACAAATGTTGTGTTTTTTCAAAAAATTCCAATAAAATGATGTACAAAGAAGCCTGTGGTTTTTTTCCTTGTAAGAGCTAGGAACAAATGGTTTGCTGTGCTGAATTCCCCAATTTCCTGGCTTTCAAGAATGAGCAGGTTGAGTGGAAACGAAAAAAAAAATATTTTGATGTGGTTATCAACGGTTTTGTGAGAGGTAGGCGATTTTGGCCATTTTTGCCAATTGGACATGCATGGACGGAATGGAAGAAAAGGGTAGGAAAGCAGAATTGAAGGACAGAAAGGTATACATTTCTGAAAAGTAGAGAAAATTCAAAGTTTAGGAAGGGGTGATTTGCGCAGGTCGGGCAACAACTAGGTAGGGGAAAATGCCATAGATTGGGGAATAGGCAGGAAAATGACTGAGAAAAAAAAAGGTATGTGGTGGACATGGTTGGCTTGGTACGGCAATGGCTTCTATGAATTTTGAGAAAAACAATGCTCCACTACATTCACCCCGGCTCTTGCAGTTAGGAAAGGACACATTTTTTGTAGCGTTTCACAAAACAAGCAATACCACAAGGCAAACACGGAGCCATGGTACACAGGAGTGTTATGCTTACGGCCTGAACAGACGTACTTAGCATGTGTAAATCAGGAAAACCAATGTGGTGAGGAATGGCAAGCATACATTTTTTTGAAAGAGCACAGGCAGACCTTTTCAAGGGTAAGTGACTTGTGCAGGTTACAAAGTGTATGGTGCCTAAAGCAGCGACTAAATGTAGGGCACATTTGGGAAATGAAAGGGTTGTGTGACAAAGGGCAATTGGATCAAAATTTTATGAAAACCACACAAACGTCATACCTTATGTGTTCCCACACGTGTCCCGATGAAAACGGTACCTCACATGTGTGGGTGCACCTACCTGGGCGCCAAGGGGAAAGCCCAAAAGACCCCTACCCCCAGGTCTGTTCTGACAGCTGAATTTCACACTTTTTCCAGATGGGCACACCATACAGAGGGTGTCCAAGCCACCAAGGAAAACCGGGAACCCATGCATTTCTGAAAAGAGAACCCCCCCCCCGTGGCCCTAAAGCATGGGGCCACATGTATGGAGACCACTGGGGGCAGGCAAAAAATGTTTTTAAAAGCATGGGAAGGGGGGTGGGGACCCCTAGACACCAGGGATTTTTTTTTGGTGGAGGTGTATAAGCATTGCAGCGCCCGGATCGGGCGCAGGGCGCTCAATCCGGGGGCATTAATGCCCACTAGACACCAGGGATCTGTTACAGAGGCAGCCACATGTATGGAGATCCCTGGGACAGATGGGTGACTATTTGCCCCCAGGGGAGGAGGGCAAAAAAATATATCATGGCTGGTGTTGGAGGGGGGGGGGCCCTTATCACTCCCACTGGACCACCAGGGATTTTTTTTTTTTTTTTATTATGGAAAGGGGTGCCCTGAAAAAGGAACAAACTTACCAGACATTTCCTTTTTTCCTTCAATGAAGAGCTGCAAATGTGGGGGAATGAACAAACTGAAACACCTCCTCCCACCTCACAAGTCGATGTTGGAGTGCCCGGACGGATAGGGAGTCGCAATAGAAGCACGGGTCCCAATGGTGTTCTGGGCCTACGCACTCCAGGCAAAAAATGGGGATCCACCCTCGTGAAGTGACGTTCGCAGCCGCACCATGAACAGAACACAAATCCCAGACACTCTGGCATAGACTGAGCAAAGAAGACTGTGGAACTGGTGCAGGAATGAAGAACAAGGGAACAAAAGAAAAATATTCTCAGTGATGCAAGTGCGTACGACCCCGACGAGAAAAGGGCTGAAGGGCGATGCAGAGCTCAGGAAGGCAGGGTTACGGTCACGTGCGGAAGCCCCAGGTAAAAATTTTAAAAAGACAAATTAAATTTGATGCTTTTATTTTTCTAAAGTGCAGCGGTCCCGTCCAAAAGGACAGAATGTCTGGTCCCATCGAGAAGGATGGAATGTCCCACAAGTATGGAGGAAAGGGGACGGGACATAGGAGTACAGCAGATACAGGCAAGAAACTATTCTATAGCATTAGATCTTCCACAGCTTCAAATGAGGTTAGAATATGTTTTACTTCAGTGTGATCTATTCAAAGGCAGGGAGGTGGAACAGAGGGCCACCTTATGCAAACAGGCTGCGACTGCCCGCTTACATAGGTAACCCTCCGAAACAGTCTTGTGCATAGCCGTAAAACTGGGTAAACCTCGGATGTAGGTCAGCAGGGCAGTGGTGTGCACTATTGCCATTGTGGAATGTAAAGCCAGCCCTCTTATGGCAGAAAGAAATGCAGGCAGGCAACCATCTGGGTGTGGCAGCCTTTTAAATGTCCTTGCCTGCCACATTACAGCCCAAGGCAATGACAGCTGGATGCAGCCATGATGGTCCTTGGTATAAACCAGATGTACCCAAGAGCTCTTTTGGGATCCAGCAAGTGCAACAATCTTTCCAACCAGCGTGAATGGGTTTTTGTAGGTGGTTGGAAAGCCAAATGTCAATCTAGGTGAAACATTGAAGGAACTTGAATCTCGGATAACTGCCAGATAGCACTGCCCTCATAAAACGTTGGATACAGCTCATGGACTGCTAGGGCCTTAATCATCCTCACCATTCCAGCATAGTGAGAGCGACTAAAACACTGTCTTCCATTTAATGTCGGTTATGCTTGCATGGGCTTGAAGAAATTGCTTACCCCTGCTAACGTTCTTTCGACTGGATGTTCCTCCCACGTATTCCTCTTTGATATTCGATATCCAGCTTCAGCTGCTTTGGAAAAAAATTTCAGCAGAGGGTGCTGTGCATCGATGCAGTCGACTCGATGTCCCTCGAGGGCCGGATGTCATTGAAGGTATATATAGCAACCGCAGCGCCCGTTGGCTTCAGTTCCGTTTTTTCTTTCAGTAGAAACTACCCGCATAACCACAGGTTTGACCGTACCAAGCTTTGGAGCAGCGAAAGCTGTAGTAGCATGGGAAATTCTACTGCGGGGTAGGCTGGAAGGGCGATGAGGAATACATGGGAGGACCATCCAGTCGAAAGAACATTACCAGGGGCAAGTAACTTGTTCTTCGAATGGATTGTGTCCTCCCACGTATTCCTCATCTTTGATAAACTCCCAAAGCAGTGTTTGTTTTGTTGGGGGTGTGGGGGGAGAGAATTTACCAATCAATGGTTTACAATAATCGAATGGAGGACAGCCTTTCCAAAGCTTCCATCCTGACAGAGGGAAGACAAAAGCAGTAATGCTTTGTGACCGTGTGTATAGTAGACCATGTAGCTGCCTCACAAATGTTTTTGATAGGGGGACACCTTTGTAGAGCCATAGAGGTAGCCATGCCCCTGGTGGAATGGACCCTTAAGCCTTCTTGAGGATCCTTGCCCGCCAGCCTGTATCATTCTGAAATTGCCAGAATTAGCCATTTGGCCTGATTAGTCACACCCTGACCCAGTTTGCAACCTGTATAGCCTTTGAAAAGCTGACGAAGTTTGGATAATCTAGATATGTAGAAGCTTAGAGCACTACGTGGATCCAATCTGTAATCTCTCCACCTCTTTGCCAGGATGAGATAGAGGATAGAAAGCGGGCAATAGAATGTTCTGTCCTACATGAAAATCTGAAATGATTTTAGGTAAAAATGAAGACTTAACCCTCGGAACAACCTTATCTTTGTGGAAAATAGTAAAGGGTAGCTTGGATGATAGTGCCTGCAATTGACTCACTCTACGGGCTGATGTTAATGCTACCAAGAGAATGGTTTTAAATGTTAGAAACCTTAACGGACATGAATGTAGAGGTTCAAAGGGTGCAAAGATGAGACATTGTAATATCAGATTAAGGTCCCAGCAGACTGGAACCTGGAAAGGAGATGGGGAGAGGGGGGGTAATTTGCAGAATTTGTTCCAACAGCAACGGTAAAAGGACTTTGTTACTGACCTTCGAGTCGAAATCAAAGTCTGCATTACGTCATCCACGAGGTCCCAATCCTTGCATCTCAGCCTCTCAAACCATGCGTGAAGGCTGAGCTCCTCGCTTTGTGGACGACATATTGGAGGGCGGGAAGGTCTGGGTACCACATCCTCCTGGTCCAATCCGGGGCAATTAGGATCTTGCGTTTTCCGTACTTAACCTCCTGATCACATGAGAAATTACAGAGACTGGAGGAAATGCATACAGGAGTGGAAATTCCCTAGAGCAGTACAGTTCGCACTTCCGGTAGACACTGGTCATGAACAGATCCACTGGCAAGGGGTTCCCCAACGGTGAAGATCTCAACGACTTCTTGAGCTAGTTCCCATTCTGCCTGCTCAGAGCATCCGCTGACATGTTCTCCTCTCCGGCTAGGTGAATTGCTGATAGAGAGATTCCTTCTTGAATTGCCCAGTACCAGTGTTGCACTGCCTCTCTGCACAGTGGTAGTGACCCTAGAGCTCATCTATTGTTGAGGTAGTACATGGCCACTGTGTTGTCTGTCATTATCAGGACATTCTATCCCCATACGGAGGGCAGAAAGGCCTTCAGCACCAAGTCCGATTGCCCTCAGCCCCAAAAGATTGATGTGTAGTTTGGACTCTGCTGATTGTCAGATAGTTGGCGTGGGCTCCCCACCCTGTGAGTGAGGCGTCCGTCGCTACTATTATCTCAGGCCATGGTTGCCAAAAAGGTTAACCCTTCAGAATGTGGTCCTTGCAGGCATACCACAGCAGATCCTGTGTGATCCTGCTTGGAACCTGAAGTAGGTCCGACATGTTTCACGAGAATTGTGACCATTGTGTTCTGAGAGCCCATTGAAGGGATCTCATTCTCAGGTGATCCTTTGGCACCAGAAAGATGCAGGATACCATGATGCCGAGCAACTTAAAAAAAAAAAAAAACCCTGGTTGGCAAGCTCTTTACCAATGATGTATCCAGTACAGCCCAGATGAACTGGAGCTTTTGAGAAGGTGTCATATGGGACTTCTTGTAATTGAGGAGAAGCCCAATCTGTGAAGAGAGTGGCAGGTAATGTTAAGATGATGCTGGACTTGTTTGGGAGAACGCGCCCAGATAAACCAATCGTCCAGGTAGGGGTGGATATGAATCCCCCCTCTCCTTAGACTCGCTGCCACCAACACCATCAGCTTGGTGAAAACCCTTGGGGAGGAGGCCAGCCCGAAAGGCAGAACTCGAAACTGATAATGAGAACCGCCAACAGTGAACCTCCGGTACTTTGGTGACAATCTATCTCTACCTGGAGATAGATTGGCACGTGAAAATAAGCATCCTCAAGGTCCAATGGCACCACCTAATCCTGCAGTTGGAGGGCCTAAAGGATGTGACCATCTTGAATTTGTCCTTCCTGACAAACTTAAGTATCTCAAGTCCAAGACGGGTCTCAGTCCTCCGTCCTTCTTGGGTATTAGGAAATATGGAGAGTAAAATCCCTTGTTCCTCTCCGCTACAGGCACTGTTTCTATAGCGCCTTTCTCTAGCAGGGTCAACATTTCCTGCACAAGGAGCAGATCTGGAACCCTCAAAGAGTGGTTTGCCGGTAAATGGCCCTGAGGTCTCTGAATGAAAGGGTGGCCGTAAACTTGGGCTATGGTTTCCAATGCCCAAGCATCCATAGTAATGTCTCGCCATTCTTTCAGCTGCTGAGACAGCCTGCCTCCCACTGGTGCTTCATGACTCAAGACCTCAGAGGTTTAGAGGTGGCTGATGCAGTGGCTGTTGGTAAGGATGCCCCTGCTTGAGCAGGCTCTGCACCTCTCCCTCGTACACCACGAGGGAATCTTCTTTGGCGAGCCATTCCTCTCGTTCTTCCAACTTAGGAGTGTTAGCAAAAACATCTACCCCTCCAAAGCTGTCCATTGGGGCGAAAGGGCCGAGGCTGCTTTTAGCGGCACCTAAGGATTTGGCTGCCGCCTTCGAGGTCTGCAACCTCAAGGCTTTCGTCAGCCTGGTTACCAAAAAGAAGAGACCCGTCAAAAGGCATGTTAAGGAGTCTGGACTCCACATCTGGCGCAAATCCCGACTTCCACAACCACGCAAATCTGATTATGGTGATTGTTGCCATGGGTCTGCTGATACTGTCAGCAGAATCCAGACCAGACTGAAGAGACTCGCACATGGCTTCTTTGCAGTCTCCAACAATAGCCAAGAATCTGTCTCTTTCCTCCCCCTCGTGAATGTGCTCTGCCGCCAGGGAAATATAGTCCCCTAGAGTGAATGAGAATTTTGCTAAGGCACATGTGGAGTTGGCTGATTTAAGAGCCATGCTCCCTGCAGAAAATACTTTCCTTGCCTATGCATCTACTCGCTTGTCATCTATCTGGAGGGATATTTGGATCAGCTGCCTGCTTTGAAGTTGCGGTAGCTGCGTGTACTACCAAACTTTCTGGAGTGGGGTGTTTGGTAAGTAGTTGGGGTCACTACTAGATGGGCGGTATTTTCTAGTCAAGTTTTTGTGTACTGCCAGATGAGACTCTGGTGTTTCCCCCAATTTGCTGCCACCCGTTTTTGGAGAGCGATGTGAAATGGTAAAATGGGATCCATTTGCTGACCCTTATCAAGGATGTCCGTTAGATCATCCTGCTCAAAGGGGAGGGTAGGTCTACTCCACCCCAAGTAGTCCACAACTTTAGACATCAATTGTCTTTATGATGCATTTGTATGCTCACCAGCTTCAGGTCTACCCCACTAGCAGTTTGCAAATTGTCATAAAGACAATTGTCAAAAAGATCTTTAAATCTAGACTAAATAAAACTCTCAGGCACTCTTATCCAGTTCAGCTCCCGGGTAAGCCATCTTTCGTGATGGTCAATGTTTGGAATTCATGGTGAATCCGGATGTCAGGGTTTATGCAATTTTTGTTGCACAATAGGCCCGACACCTTTGGAGCTCAAATCTGTCAGCAGCCCTCCAGATAAGCTGCGTATGGTGCCTTTTTACGCATGTAATTATAGCCAATATGGACGATTTCATTTTTTACTGCGTAGCGTGTACGCTGCATTTATTCATTTAAAAAAATATATACTTTCCACCACTAAATGGCACTGTAGCGCAAGCAAGCTCCTGCCCAGAGGCGGATTTATTGGTGTTGCCAGGCAGACCCTTCCCTTCCCAGTCTCTCTCAGAGACATGTATCCAGGGTTCAACCCGCCTCCTCGGACATGGGAGACTTTTCTGGAAACGCACATGTCCTTCACTCCACTGCTGCATACTTTCGGTTTTCATTTGGCGCTTCTCTGAAGAGGAAGAGTAGCCTTGGGCTTGCAACTAAGAGAGGAGGCCACAAACGCCACAGAAGTGGTCACACCAGGGGACAGCCGCCATGTGTGCATACCGCCCTTCTGCTGCTGGTACTTTTAAATTCTGTTTTATTTTCTCTGTGACAGCCTGGACCATGCGGGATTAGATCAGATAGCAGCAGGTATGCTGCTATCTGATTTAACCTCCCGGCAATGCATGGGAGCAGGCGCGCAGCAACCTCATTAAAACTGACTGGGCTGAAGCAGCCCGCCACACTGTTAGCCAAGATTGTATGCAGTACCCTGTGGGAGACTGCATCAGCCTTGTCCTCTTGGCAATAGTTAACCCAACATTTGGTATAAGCATGTACTACACAAGTTGGTAGAGTGACTGCGCAGCCAGGCTTCTCTCATGAGGGGTCAATGTGTGCTGTAAGGTTATAACACAGTTTCACACAAACAGTTATTCAAACAAACACTTACACGCAAGGTTTCCTGTCTTTTTCTCCCTTTTTTGGTTTAGTGGATTTACAACATTTTCAATTAAATTGTAACTGAATCAGAATTTAGGCGATTATTCACACAGTACTGCACCTATAGCATGTTTATGGTGCGATTAACATCTACTACATTATAACAGATTCAAATTAAATGTAAATTAGAAGAGGAAGGAAAAAAAAGGAAGAAAAAAAAGAAGCATCTTGTACAACTTTATACACATTAAATAACGAGACTAATAGTTGAGGTTTCTTACCATATAAGACCTGGACATTTGTAGTTAGATGGCTAACTTGTGTCGAGTAGTCCCTTACATAGTTAGAATTGAGGATTTATACATAATGCAGTTGCTCTTTTGTAACATATCTACACCATTTAGAGTCAGTTATGCCAGTTTCAAATAATGCTTCTCATATTAATTAAGTCTTCTAGTGTAGCAATATTAACTCAAAAGACCATTTCGGAATAAAATGTACTTAACAGTTCTGTGATACCATTTGATGGAGCAATAAATGGATTCAATAATTAGTCTAAATTCATTACGAAGGTACGTGATAGCTGAGAATTTGGTTGAACATAAATATATATATAATACATTACTCACCGTAATCTTAAGATTCACATACTGTGCATAGGCCGACATCTAGTGGAAGCTGCGGGCTATTACAGTTTGTTTTTCGAAACTTGAAAAGGGGCGTCGAACCCAGCCGTGCCAGTAATACTATCCCTATTGTGACGTCCCCTGATCCCTCGTGTAGGACCCTCAGATTGTATTTTTTCTGACATGAGGTAGCGTGAGTACAGAGTACCCAAGCAGATAAGATAGATAAGACTACAAGCATCCATGCGCCTTCTCTCAGAGGGGAGGAAGGGGGGCGCATTTGAATCTAAGCAGATACAAGCATCAGAAATACGATTACGGTGAGTAATGTATCCCATCTGAGGCTTGTGGAATCTGTTAGATCACATGCTGTGCATAGATTAGCGAGCATTGTAAGAAGGAGGTGGGATGTGAGAAGGTTCATGAGCGAACAAGTGTTTTAGAACCACCTGTCCCACTTGAGTATCTGTCTTGGAATGA
Organism: Ambystoma mexicanum; assembly: GCF_040938575.1. Lineage (NCBI taxonomy): Eukaryota > Metazoa > Chordata > Amphibia > Caudata > Ambystomatidae > Ambystoma > Ambystoma mexicanum. Next base: position 537,705,915 of record NC_090924.1, on the reverse strand, counting down.
GTGTCAATGCAGTAGTGCTGAGTAAAGGTGTGAATAGAGCTCCATGTAGTTGCTTTCCAAATGCTGTCAAGGGGTACATTTGGAATGAAAAGCCAGAGTGGCTCCAGTACCTCTTGTAGAGTGGGCCCTTGGCATAAAAGGCAGTGTTTTGTCTGAAAGAGAATAGCACAGTTGGATACATCAGACTATCCACCTAGAGATGGCATTCCTAGAGACGCAATCTCCTTCTCTGCCTGGAGCTATGGAGACGAACAGCTGATTTGTCTTTCTTAGCGGTCTGGTCTTGTCTACATAGCAGAGGACCGCCCTCCTCACATCTAGTGTGTGATGTTTCACCTCAGCAGAGCTCTTGGGTTCTTGGAAGAAGGCCGGTAGCTCAATAGACTGGTTAACATGGAATTTTCTAAATTAATTTAGGTGATAACCTAGGGTGAGTGCATAAAACCAGTTTATCCTTATGAACAGTAAAGAAAGGACCCTGCACTGACAGAGCTTGAATTTCACCGCCCCTTCTTATGGAGGTGATGGCTACTAAGAAGGCAGTTTTATAAGTCAGGTGTTTGAGACTAGGTTTGTGCATGGGCTCAAAGGGAGGTCCCAGGAGCTTAGCAAGTACCACATTAAGGTCCCAACCTGGTGGTGGGTTAGAAATTGGAGGGTGGAGTCTCTTTACCCCTTCCATTAATGCTTTGATGACTGGCACTTTCCACCATGACACCTTTTTATGGGAAGTGGTGTAGACCGATAAAGCTGCCAGGTGCACTTTAAGTGAGTTAAACACTAACACTGCATCCAGTAGGTGGAGCATATAGGTGACAACATTCAACTGGGTTGATTTGCTTATTCTGGCACCAAATTACAAATTGTTTCCATTTGTCATAGTAACAGTGCCTCATGTTAGGTTTTCTTGACTCTTTCAAGATATCCATACATCTCTGGGGTAAATTGAGATGTCCGAACTCTGACTTCAGGAGCCATGCTGCCAAGTTCGAGTTGGGCTGAGGATGCACTGTTAGCCCCTTGTGCTGGGAGAGTAGGTTGTGCCGGCACGGGAGCTTGATGGGGGTCGCACACAGCCAGTTTGCGTAGGTGTGGATACCATGGTTGTCTCGCCCACATAGGAGCACCCAGGATGAGCGTCCTCGATTCCCAGTGGATCTTGTTCACCACCTTCCTCATTAGAGGGGTTGGTGGAAAAGCGTAGGAAAAAATCCCTGACCAATTCATCCATAGGGCGTTCCCCTTGGAGCCTGGCTGGGGGAACCTGGATGCGAAGTCTGGGCATTGCCAGTTTTCACTTGTGGCGAATAGGTCTATAGAGGGGAAACCCCACTGAGAGAAGAGGTCTCCTACGACCTCTTTGTGTAGTTGCCACTAATCTTCCTCTGGGAGGGGATCTCTGCTCAGAGCATCTGCTAGCAAGTTGAGTTCCCCTGGAACATGTTGGGATGACGGGTAAATCTTCCGTTTGAGTGCCCATTTCCAAATTTTCTGGGCAAGCTTGGCCAGATTGGGAGAACGAGTGCCCCCTAGTTGTGCTGTCTGTTAGGATCTGCACTGACTGGTTGGATAGGAGGGATTTGAATGCCCGAAGAACTCTGAAGACTGCCAGACGTTCTAGCAGATTGATGTGGTTCTGAGCCACTGTGTGAGACCAGAGACCCTGAGCCGTATGGTGAAGGTAGTGGGCTCCCCACCCTGCTAGGGAGGCGTCTGTTGTGACAACGGCCTGTACCTTTGGATCGTAGAAGGGTTTCCCCTTAGTAAGATTTTCTTGTCCACCAGCGAAGACCCTGTACTAGTGTTGGCGAAACGACCACTAGATCGTGCCACTGACCACTTGCTCGAGACCATTGTTTCACCAACCATTCCTGCATTGGTTCCAAGCGCAGGAGCGCGTGGGGGACCAGGTAAATGCAAGATGCCATCATACCTAGCAAACATCGCTTTGTGCACCCTTATTTGGCAACCGGCCTGGTGTTGAGGAATCTGCAGCAACATATTTCAAATTCTTTCCTCTGATGGAAAGGGCAACCCCTCTTGGGCGTCTAGGACAGCTCCTAGGAACTGTTTTGAGGTGCTTGGCACCAGACTTGACTTTCTCATTGATTGAGAAGCCGTATTGGAAGAGTAGGTTGATTGTTCTTTGGATGTTGAGTCTGCAAATTAGGGGAGACTCCCCTGTAATGAGCCAGTCGTCCAGGTAAGGGTACACTGGGATTGCCTTCCTGCGTAGGTGCGCCGCCACCACTACCTTGGTGAATAACCTTGGAGCCGAGGCTATTCTGAAGGGCAGCACCTTGAACTTGTAGTGCTGGTTGTCTATTTTGAAATGCAAGAAATTGTTTCCCCTCTGTCCTGAGGGATTGCGAGTTGGCCGAGAGATTTTAGGGTCTCGTACTCATCCTTAGCTGTCTTTAAGGCTTCCTCCATGCCTTGCCGAATAGTACGTTCGGCTCTACCGGCATGTCTAAGAGTGGCTTGGGTCTCAGGTTTGAACCCTGACTGCCTCAGCCAAGCGCGACACTTTATAACTGTGCCTTCGGCTATTAACCTTCCAGCATAGTCTGTTGCTTCAAAGTTTGTCTTTAGTATGCATCCTGATACAGACCTTCCATCTGCTGCCAATTGAGGCAACTGGCTCTTTAGGGGCTCAGATGCGGAAGATACTAAAGCAACTACTTGTTCCCACCGGTGGCAATTGTAGCTTGCCAAAAGAGTGGCACTGTTGGCAATACGTGCCCGATAGGCGGAGGTGTAGGCAACCTTTCTACCCAGAGCATATAGTTGTTTGCTCTCCTCATCAGGCGGTGCTTCGGTAGAAGCAAGCAGTGTACCTGCCTGCTTTCTGGTGGTGGTTACAAACAGGGAATCCGGTTTGAATTGCCCCCCAATGTACAGGGGGTCAGAGGGTGCGGCACGGAATAGTTTCTCTACTTACGGATTAGGCGCACAAGTGAGATTTGGGGTTACGAACGAGGGATCAATCCTACGTTGGATGGATTTTAATATAGGGATGGCCTGAGTAATGGCTCTCCCGTCTCCTAGGATCTCTTCAGCAAAATCCATATCTTTAACCCCCTGCGTGTCAATATGAAAATGGGCTGCTGCTTTAGCTAGTACCTCATTGAGGAGTGGTTGATTATCTACCAGCGAGTCATGCACCGGGGCGTGAATTGGGGAGTTGAGATTGTAAGCCGCAGCCTCATCTTCCTCCTCCTCCTCCTCCTCCTCCTCGTCATCCCCATAATAAGAGACTCCTGTCTGGTCTTCCATCAATTGTGGTTCAGTTTCCTCACAATATAAATCAGGGTGGTAAGATTCGATCACCAAAGGGTCTGTGACCAAGCTCTGCGCCAGGGCACCAGAGCGTTTTTTTTTTAGTAGGGGGTGGAGTCTCTTTGGACCCCCGAAGGGGCAGAGGTAGCCGGGGTGTTGGTATAGCTATGAAAGTAATTAGGGCCTTTCTCATAGAAGTCCACCATAAATGACATCCTTCCCATGACCCTGTCAATATCAGCTGAATTCCATTCTCTGGAGCTAGGAATAACCTGCTCTGGTTCCTCCTCCATGCCCATATCCTGAGCAGTGGGAGGAATGACTTTAATTTTAGTGGTTGGGTCAGGGTCCTTGGACTTTCTCATAGATTTAGGGGCCTTCTGTTTATCTTTATGAATATGGTGTTCAGAAGACTTTATGCTGTTTATCCCCCTTCCCATGACTAGAGGAATGTTTTCCATTATTTTTCGAGGGATTCGACGCCCGGCGTTGAACTTCGAAGGTGGTACGAGATTCGGAGGTTGTATTGGAGGAAGGACATCGAATCTCGGGTGTAGATGGTATACGTCTTGACTGAGGATAGAGGTTGGAATCATCTGACGACCAGGCCTCAGGGACTATTGAAAGTGTGACACCTTTATCAACCGCTGACGGTTGGTCTTTGTCATGAGGCGAGTGCGAACGGGAACACCCAGAGGACACAGATTCAGTGGACCGCTCTCTTGGTGTCTTCCGTTGCTGATCGCTCGACACGGTGGTCGAGTCACGGCCGGGGCTGGTGTGTTTAGTGGAGGTCGTATGTGTCACGCTCTTGCCGCCGGGTGTTGTCCCCACAACATGGCTGCCGGCCAGTCCTACGGGGTCGGGGGCCTGCGCGTGGGTGTCCGAAGTCATCCCTCTGCCGTCGCCGTCCGATTCAGCAGCGTTGCTGCCATCGCTGAACGTTCCCTCCACTTCCATGGCGTCTAGCTGCCTGGCGTAGTGGGCCCAGCATTTAGGTGAGCGGCCTTTAAGGGTCTTTCGCTTGAAGAGCTTGCAAGCTCGACAGGTAGCCTCGGGATGGTCTTGTGGGAGACACAGATTGCACGTATTGTGCTCGTCTACCCAGGGAACCTTCCTGTTACACTTCGGGCAGAACTTAAATGGAGTACTCTCCATACGTTATAAAATGCAGCGGGTGGGTACATGTATGCAAAAGGTGGAAAGAAGCGTGGTTTTGACCACCGCCCATTATCTCTACTGTACAGATCCGAGGCTAGAGGCCTTCCAAGGCCCGACGTTCGTCGTGGCAGTCCTCGACGGCTGTTTCCTTGATCTTCAGCGTAAGGTGGAATTAAACAGGGAAGTTTAACGGTAATTGTAAAAATAAATGGCTAAAGCCAAGGGAACTCTGCAACATGCGTCCGACTAGTATGGTGGAAAAAAAACAATGAGGGTCCTACACGCGTGAGGGATCATGGGTACAGGGGACGTCACACTAGGGATAGTATTACTGGCACGCCCTGGTTCAACGCCCCTTTTCGAGTTTAGAAAAACAAACTAATACTCTGCAGATGTCGGCCTATGCACAGCATGTGATCTAAGCAGATTCCGCAAGCCTAAATAATAATATACACATACAATGAATTCAGATTAGAAAATGCTTCAATGTGCAATATGTCAGGCAGATCATTAAAAGGTCATCTTGTACTAAAGATAACAAAAATATAGTGCAGAACTCATTCATCAACTGGTGATACTAAAATCTTATCATAAGAAGCAATTGATAAGAAGCGTAGACTGTCCTTCTTAGGCTCAATTTTCAACATTAACGGTCTGAAGTTATTTCATAAGCCAATAGGTAAAAACAAGTACTGTCTATATTGAGCTTTCTGATCACAAGGTCTCTTGATAAACAATTACTAATTTATTTAACAGTCAGTTGAATAAGCCTTCTTTAGAAGGGGGCAATCATGTAACAAAATATGTAGCAAAATATACTTCAATAAATACACACTCTCATTTTCACTAAATCAGTAGATACCCATTGTGAGATGGTACACAGACACTTCATACACCTGGAGGGGACTTAAATAACCAGGACACTGTGGACATTGATTTATCAATGGCACATTGAGAGCAATACTGAGTTGGGTGTCAAAGGAAATGTTTAGAGGGAGAAAACAATGGTTAACAAATATTCTTAAGCAGGCAAGTACTTTTTGAACCCCCCCGCCCCCAATGCAAAGTCAATTAATCCTTCCCATCAACACAAGGTGTGACTTTTGGAGGGACAGATTAAAACACAAAGTCAGAGGAAAGAAGAGCCTATCAAAGAGCCTGGCAAGCCAATGTCATTTGAGCAAAGTCTAGGGGAGCTGAAGTTCTTCTTGCAGTTAAGTAAAGGTCTTGCATAAGGTTTTAGAAATGTTAGTAGAAATGAAAATCACTGAAGGGTCACAAGCTGGGAGGCTTGTAAGAGGCAAAGCTGCAAGCAACTCTGCAAAAGGGCAACCAAGACAAGTCTCAACTGAGCGCTAGCAAGGCTACACAAGAGGCAAGTACCCCTAGGTTTACAGTACTTTAGGTCTGAAGAAAGTGGTTCCAGCTGGATTCTGTTCCAGTAGTAGTATGGCAGATCCGGTGTTCGTGGGACAAGGAGGAGGATGTCTGGGTAGACTAAGAAAAAGGACTGCTGCAGAGGACTAACAAAATGACTGCTGCTCTAAAGGAGCATAGGGATGAATAGCAACCACAGCATCTACTCAGTCCAAAATAATTACTACTAAAGCAACTGGTCACCCAATCATAAAGGTGAAAAAAGGCACACATAAAATGGTTACCCTCCTTCACCACTTAGAACAACCCAGGCCGTGGGCAGGTTATACTCTTTGGAAGGGATGTTAAGTAGCACAGAAGCACCCAAGACAGTAATAGGACTGTGGTACCAAAATAAAGGTCTAATCAAGGTTCTATAAAACACAGTTTAAAAACTTATCTTTAGGAAAGGAGATGGGTCTTAAGTATTTCAAGGAGCCTGTAAGGCAGGCCGGGGGGGAGGCGGGGTGGGGGTGGCGCAGAACCACTTCAAATACCTTTCTTGTTCTTGGAGCTGGACAGTGCTGATCCTGGAAATTTGAGGCAATGATTCGGCATCTAGTTGGCTAGTGTGAACTGGGTCCAACATGCTGTGCGGCTCGCGAGCAGCAGCTAAACAGGGCACAAAGCAGTTTGGGATATCTCTCACCAGAATTTCAAGGCGGGAACGAGAGCCCAGAATTGTTCTGGTCCGTGGTTTGCCGCCCAGATCCGTGGTCCCAAGGGTGACAGCAAGTCCACATTCTGCCACAAAGATTGCCAGAGAGCACTTGCAGGGCTTCCTCTTCCAGTCCTGGGTACCAGTGTCTCAGCAGGCAAGCCAAATGTTCCAGTGGAATGGGTGGGGTGGTGTGGAGCTAAAAGGGCAGGGGTCAGCGGGTGCTCTTTTGGAGACCTGGGTCTCCATCTCCATGGCCTAGGTCCTTGGAGTCGACTGTACTGCCAATCTTGCAGTTATTTCTGTAAGATGTAAGATCAGACTAATTGTCTGCTTTATTTGAGCAAGACCAGGCACTAAGAAGGGGGGGTTGGCCCAGTTGTCACTTCTCAGGTGGCAATCATCGGTCAACAGTTCAGAAGATTTGTTTTTGTAACTTATTTTTGGTGGCAGAGGTATACATTAGGCACACACACATCAATTCAACAGACTAGCAGTACAGGTGGATTATGGATCGATATTAGGAGTACATTAATCACAGTGGTATCAACAGAACTTCACATGAGAGAAATGAGAGGAGGAGTTCATGGTACAGGAGTATTCCTTGACGGAACCGGGGACAAGTCCGACGCGGGCGCACTGTCACTTTGGCTGTTAAGGTACGCATTGAATTCGACCCAGATGTTTTTGGGGCATGAGTGGGCGGGGAGCATGTTCAGGTATTCCTCTTCGCAGTTTCGCGACCAGGTGAGCAAAAGCAGCCAATTCCTCCAACCCTGGAGTATACATTTTTTGGCTACCATACAGCCTATGTTCAAGAACTTAGCCGAGCTCCCAGTGCAGACCCCCCCCACAAACCCCAAACAAGACTGCTAAAGGATCAGGGTCAACCACTGTGTCAGTAATTGCAGCAAGTGTTTCTAAGATGCGCTTCCAAAACTCTGACAATCCATCCCAGGACCAAAACATATGTAAATGGTCAGCTTTTTCAACCCCGCAGCGGGGGCAAGAGTGTACAGTGGCGTGGGTGAACCTCGAGGTTCGATGTGGGGTATAGTATAGCCTATTTAGAAGCTTGTATTGCATGGCACGATACCTAAAATATAGGGAGACTGAGTGTGTAGGCACATTCCCCCCCCAAATCTTGTCAGATCTCCAGGCCCAATTAGTTTGCCCATTCATCACGTGCCCTGAATGTGTGATTCGGGGTAGTGCCCTGCATGATCTTGTACAGCGAGGATATGACGCCACGGGCGCCACCAGAATTGGCGATGTATGCAATCGCCGGATCATCAGGAGGCTCATCTGGAAATGAGGGCAACATGGTACGAAACATGGCCCGGAGTCTATAGTATTGAAGAGTGTCTGCAGCGGATCCAGTGTGCCCCTGTTTCCATGTTTGGGGGTCGATGAACCTGCCCTCAGGGTAGAAGTCGGATAGTGCCCGATACCCTAGTGAACCCCAGCGCCGGACCAAGGCGGTGTCATTTGTGGGTTCCAGGCCGGGGAGGAACCAGACAGGCAGCCATTTGTAGTATGGGGAGGACTCAGTGTCGAATAGAGCAGGCGTGTCCAGGCGTGAAAGGTCGCAGTGATTGGATCAATAGGAGAGTCGGTGTATAATGTTGGTGCAGAATAAGGGACATTATGTTGATACCAGCGGCTGCCAGTCGCTCCAACTTGACATGTGGGCGTACCGGAGAGCCTGGGTACCAATGAGTAGCGTATTGGGCTTGGGCCGCAGTCCAATAAAGGGTCAGATCAGGAGCCATGAGGCCCCCACGTTTGTATGGGAGTGGCATGTCAGTCCACTTCTTGCGAACCGCACCGGAGTGCCATAGGAACTGTGCACAGAGCGAGTGTAGTTTGGTGAAGTAGGCCTTCCCAGGCCATACGGGTACGTTGCTGAAAACGTAAAGGAGCTTGGGGAGTAGAATCATTTTAATGAGGGAGAGTCGGCCAGCAATGGATAATGGAAGAGCACGCCATCGCAACAGCTTGGTCTCAACTGTTTGTGCTACTACTGAGTAATTGTCGGCCAGTAAGGCAGGGTTAATTAGGGATATTTGAACACCCAAGTATCTAATACCATCCGGGGAACAACGAAGGGGGAATTCAGTAGCGGGTTGTTGAGTAGATTTAGTAAGTGGGAAGATCTCGGACTTTCAATAGTTAATTGTGAAGCCGGAAAGGGCCCAGATACGGGGGGAGGTCTCTCAATATGGGGTCAAGATGGGTTGTGGGATCTCCGATGTACAGTAAAACAAATTCCGCGTACAGGGATAGAATTTCAGGGCTATCTTTCAGTCTTATCCCCTTACGAGCGTGACGTGCTCGGACAAAGTCTGCCATCGGCTCTATCGCTAGGGCAAATAAGATTGGTGAGAAGGGACATCCCTAAAGGGTGCCCCTAAAGAGTGTGAAGAGATCAGAGGTTAGGGAGTTAACCCTTACTCGCGCCACAGGGGAGGTGTACAGTAATTTGATGTACTTGACCATGTTCGGGCCAACACCCATTGTTTCCAGTACCAGCTACATGTAACGCCAGGAGACCATATCGAAGGCCTTCTGAGCATCCAGCGTGACTGCCACGGCTTGCACGTTTTGATCTACACGAGACATAACATTAAATAATCTCCTGATGTTGTGGGAGGTAGACCTCCCAGGAACAAAGCCTGCCTGGTCTTCGTGAACTAAGTATGTCATGATGGGCAGGAATCGATTCGCTATAACTTTAGCGAAGACATTCGTGTCAAGGTTCATGAGGGAGAGAGGTCTATAAGATCTCGATTCATCTTCGGGCTTACCAGGTTTGAGCAGGACCGTGATAACAGCCTCCCGCATGGTGGGGGGAAGAATAGAGACACGTAGTGATTTGATCCAGATCTCAAGCAGCCTAGGGGCTAGTATGGCGACGTGCTTTTGATACAATTCGGCAGTAAGTCTGTCAGGACCCGGTGCCTTACCTTTGGGCAGATCCGAAATAGCAGTCACTATTTCATCCAAATTAATTGGAGAGTCCAGCTGATCTCGGGTAGAAGGGGAGATTTCTGTGGTGGGGATCTGGTCAAGAAGGTTACAAGTGTGTTGGTCGGTGTGTTCGGTAGGCTGGGCATAGAGGGAGCTGTAAAATTCGGTGAAAATATCTAGGATTTGTTGATCAGTCCACTGTGTGTTGCCCTGTGCGTCTTTGATGGAGGTAATCTGAGTCCGGCCAGACTCTCCTCACGAGTGTAGCTAACGTTCTCCCGGGTCTGTCTCCCTCCCCATATTTCCTGGCGGCCTGAGGGCGGCTGAAGTATTGGACCTCGTTGCTGGCAAGTGCATTATATGCATGGAGCTCCTCGCTGATTTGAGCGAGGATATTGGGATCCGCCCCAGTAGAGCATCGCAGTTCCAGTTGCTTTAGTTTGGTTTCGGAGCGAGCAAGGGCGGCCCTAATTGACTTCAATACCCCCCGCCTTACGAGAGATAGACATACCCATAATATATACTTTGAAGGCGTCCCACCGAACCGTGGCCGAGTTGTCCTGAAGGGAGTTGTGCTCAAAGAAAGATTCAATATCCGCCAGTATTTCAGCCCTGAGGGCCTCAGATTTGAAGCGCCAGGTGGGAAATGTCAAAATAGGGATTCCCAACCCCACAGATAGTGTAATTGGAGCATGGTCAGAGTGTGCGGGATAGAATTCGGGTGCTCTCCACTCTGCCCATTATTTCATGTGACACAAAGAACAGGTCTATCCTGGACAAGCTGTTGTGAACAGACGAATAATAGGTGTACTCCCTCCGCTGGGGGTGTAGTGTCCTCCAGGCATCGCAAATATTGAGTGTCCCAATGTGGTCTTGTAGTCTACGTGCAGCCCTGGACAGTGCTCGAGCAGCCGTACCCGTTCTGTCCAAAACAATGTCCAGGATAAGATTCAGATCTCCTCCCCATATTATCTGAATATCTACATAGCCCAGTAATATGGCAGTTATAGTGTCAAAGAATTCAGGAGAGTCAACATTAGGGCAATGGGTATTAATCAACAGGTATTCACTGTTTACCAGTGTACAGTGTAGTATAACATAGCGGCCCTCCGGGTCAATGTAGCTTTTATGCAATATAAATTTAATTGATTTATGGATCATCGTGAGAACGCCCCTAGATTGGGTAGAATAGGAGGTAAACAATCTAGCGGGGCCCATGTCGGGGCTATGGTTCTCAGCATGTGGCCCCCAGAGTGTGCCTCCTGTAGAAGCAGGATCTTACACGCATGCCTATTAGCATAGGCCATAATCTTACGGCCCTTAGTGTGATTGCTCAGTCCCCTGATGTTCCAGGACATTATGAGAGTGGTCATTTCAGTATCGGGTAACTAGATCTAATGTGCAGTTAATGAACCTCCCAAATCCAACAATAATATAGGCTCCCAACTGTGAATCTGAAAATGTGATTGTGGCAAGACAATGTGTGTGCCGTGCAACCTCGTGTGCCCTTTTTGAGTAATGCCCGTTCCCACCCACCTCCCTCACCACGACCCCAGGAGCAGCAGTGTGAACATTACCCTCCCTTAACTGTAAACGGCTGGACCGTCCCCAACTTGGCCCGAGCCGTCCAAAAGCCCAACTGGGGCTAACCCACAACAATGGTGTAAGGAACATTGCAATCACAGTGGGGTGCGCCATTGCCGTGCACTGGTACGCTTGGAACCCAAAAAGGGTCCATTGCAAAATAAGCAGTTTTTGCGGTTTTATGGTGCTAATCCATAGGTCTAACCAGCAACAGGGTCCTACATTAAAGGGATTGAAACATTGCAATTTGAACATTCATAACCAATAGGGATATTCTTGATGAACAGTTCAATAGTGCATTAATCTAGCAATAAGTATCAGAGACGCTAGCAGACATGTATACAGCCGGATCCATACAACCGGACAAATGGAACAACAAGGTGAACTATTGATAGGGTCGACAAGCAGTAAATCTCTCGATGCACATATAAACAGGACAATTAGAGGGTGCAACCCTTAAGCCAGGTTCAGTCGTTGTCCATGATGTCATCAGCAGGAGGATGAGGCGGAACATGTGCCTCTATAAATTTCACCGCTTCTGAAGGAACCGTGAAGAAATAAAGTTTGTTGTTGAATGTTAACTTTAGCCGCATAGGGAATATGGCATATGGGATATTTCTCTCTCTGAGCAGTTTCTTAACAGAGAAATTGTCGACGCTCCTGCTGAACACCGATTGAGAAATCAGGGAAAATCCGGATCACCTGCGCTTCCATTCTGAGGTCTCCTTTTTCGCGCGCACGCTGGAGAATCTGGTCACAGTCTTTAAAAGCTGAGGGTTTTCACAATGATGGGTCTCGGGAAGTCCCCAGGCTTGGGGCGCGGTGACAGCGCCCTATGAGCTCTCTCAACGGTGAAGAAGGGAGACATGTCGGGGTTGCCCAGGAGATCCTTCAAGAGATTCTCAACTGCCAGCTCGAGTCGGCCCTGCAGCGCATTCTCCGGAACCCCAACGATACGTAGATTATTCCTTCGCGATCTGGATTCTAGATCGTCACATTTGGCCTTAACCGTCTTCATGTCTGCGACCAGAGTGGACACTGTGCCCTGTAGCGTGGTTATATTGTCCTCGTTGGCACTTATCCTATTTTCAGTCTCTGTAATTCTTGACCCCTGCTGGTCTAATTTAGCTTTGAGAGATGCCACATTTGCATTAATGTCATCTAGTTTTTCGTGAAAGGCAGAAAAATTCCTGGCCATTGATTCCATCATGGCGGTTAGGTCTGTAGCAGGTGCCTCAGCGGGTGCCAGCGAGTCCGCCTGGTCGCCCGATGCATGGGCAGAGTCAGATCTCGGGGTGGCTCTTGCAAATTTGTCCATGGCGCCTGTCTTATTAGTACTCCTGGATCTATTGGGCATGACGTAGTATGGCTACTAGATATTCAGAGTGCAGTGTATAGCTGCTATGAGTAGTATGCTCACAGGTGCAGTGTATGGCTTTTATGGGTAGTATGCACGCAGAGATTATGTGTCACAGGAATCGAGATGAGGGCTCAGCTCTTTTGGTGAAAGTATAGCCACACTGTTCAGAGTTAGCAGGCAGGAGCTGTGAATGTCCGGAGCCAGGGGGATCAATGCCCAAAGAGGCGAACGATAGGGTCCGCCTTAATGACCACATACAGGTCAGGAGTAGTGACCAGTGCGTAATGGGTCCGGGGGAAGCCAGAATCATGCGGGAGAGCCGCCGACGTGAGAGAGCCGGGGGGGGGGGGGGGGGTTGATTATATGGGAACAGTAAGATCAGAGGAGTGGCAGGCAGTCCCGCACAAATCAGTCCCCCCCCCGCTCCTAATCTGTAGCCTGGCAGACGTCCAGCAGCACAGCCGAGGATCCCCAGCAGGCCTGTACGGGCCCCACAGGGCACGCACATGGGCAGGCAATCCCGGAGGTGAGCGTGTAATCCAGCCCCCGGGGCCGCAGGCAGCGCCGCAGTGAGCCCGCTGGCCGCAGCAGGGGCTCCTCCAAGCGGGGCACAGCAGGAGGACAGAAGCCGCCCAGGAGCGCTGCTAGCCCCGGGGGCAAGGCGGCCACGAGTCCTAGGAAGTCACGGGACATGGGCACCGGCGTCCCGCGGAAGATCAGCCTGCGCTCCACAGCACGGGCCCCGCAGGCAGTCCAGCCTCACCGGACTCAGCCCCAGCCTCCAGGCAGCGGGCTAGGTGGACGTACACAGCAGGAGAAGCAGGCCGGCTGGTGGAGAATATCCGGAGGCCGCGGGGTCCGGAACACAGGAGGCCTCACGTAGCGCTGCAGCGCACCCAGAGCACCGGCCCAGCCCAGCACCGGGGCAGCGCGAGCCGGCCAGATGTCGGTCCAGGGGGCCCAATTCAGGGCCAAACTTCGCAGGCGGATAGCCCTGGCCAAGAGCAAGGTAAGGGCCAGGTATGAGGCCGTAGCAGAGTGGCAAGCCGCAGATGTTCGAGGATAGGCAGCCATTTTGCCGGCTGCTCAACAGCGCCCCCCCCCAGTTCAGAAGATTTATCTTGGTGAGGGCTCTTAATTGGAAAGCCAGCCGAGATCTAGCAACATAAAATCTGCATCTGTCAAAGTAAGTTCGGAGTTAGCTTTACCTATAAGTCCACTTAGACTTTCAAGAAAAAGGAACCAATTCAGGGTCCCGGGACAGATTCAAGACAGTAGACTTTGTTGGAAATTGACAGTCTATCTGGTGGCAGTGGCTACAGCAAGGCACCTTCAACTGGCAAGGGATCCAGCTCTTCCCGCCCATGATACACAAACTAGGAAGAACTGGACTACGGTTGCCAAAGCCCCAAGAGTAAATATAGGGTCTAAGTGACTAGAAAATACCACGTTAAGTAGAAATCCTTATTAAAACTAGAATTTGTGGGATAGGATCCTAGAATGTCGCTGCTGTCCCTCAGAAAATGGGGATCCCAATTTTGTGACTTTCCCTAGCTTTGAGATCAGGATGCTTCAAGATACACGGTTGACAAACTTGGGATTTTGGTGATTATATCAACTTTAGCAGAAATACGAGGACTACCCCCCAAAGGCAGTAATTCTGGAGGATTACAGGTCATGTGGAAATTTGCAAAGATGCAAATGTTCTTCCCATCAATAGTAGTTATTCCATGGTTTTTGACAGAATGACCTGGATAAAAACATAACACAGAAGATTTAATATTGATGCCAATTGTGCATTAGAAAGAGAATTATAAGAGTTGCTGGCTCTGCTAGTAAAATAATGTATTCATCCTGTAATGTGAGTTAGTGAGGGAAGAGGGATAATATAGAGTTTGTGCTCTTCTGTTGATGCTTGCAGAACTAGTAGAACTGGTGTCTGTGCGGGTCTGCTTTCCAAGTGTGTTTGATTGTGTGCACTGGCTTGTAGTATCCAGAGGGGTAAGGCCCAGTGTCTGAGATGGTTTGTTGAATGTTTATGTTGGATGTGTGTTAGGTGTATAGTTTGGCTGGCCCTTAAGGCGTGTGTTATACTTGAGAGGTATGCAGGAGAGGAGCAGGGGTGGTTAGTACATTGGCTTCCCTCAAAGTTCTTCTAAATGCATTCAATTGGCTACCCTCAAGATTCTTTGGAATGTAATACATTGGTTACCTTCACAAAAGTTCAACACATTGGCTAGCTTTGGAGCGCAGCAAGAATAGTGGCTGTGCTTTAAATATGCACTTAATTCAATCGGTGGCCATGGACTAGATGGATGCCTAAATTCAGAGCAGTGGCTATCCTCTGGATATGCACCCAACATCAACACAGTGGGTATACGTAACACGCACCAAGCTTCAAATCACCCAACTTCAGCTATGTAGTTAACATTACATGAAGAAACAAATGTCATAGTCTCTTACCAGTCGGTTGCTGCAGACAGTTTTGGGGTTTGGCTGGAGTGCCCCAGGCAAACAGGGCATACAGGTAATGGGAGCTGTCCATTGCCTCTGGCACTTCACTGGCTGCCCGGGCAAAGCTGCCATGGGGGAAGTTCCTAAAATGCAAGTGTTCCAGGCCAATCCACACTGGTCTGGGAGGGAGAAGCAAGAGGGACAGGGCAGGCCTGGAATTTTACACTAAATAGATATGGAAGGGGAGCGGGCACAGGGACCCAAAGTCAGAGCAGTGGCAGACAAGGCACTATCAGAGGTTTGTCGCAAGGCCAGGGCACTGGAAAAAGGCTGTAGTGATCAAAATGAGTGAATTGGTTAGGATGAAGGCGCTTCCTCAAGATAAGGTGATTAGGTTAGGATGCCCAGCTTAACTCATTCTTTTAATTTAATGGATGTGAAAGGTAACATTTTAACTGCTTTTTGTGAAAATGAGGAATTGTCTGCACAAAATTATTATGCTTACTCATACTTCTGATTCCTGATGTACAGTGCCACTGTAATCAACTACAATTGTCTGCAGACTATACTAGAAAGGATTTTAAAATTCACATGCGCAAAGCGAGTGATCATAATGACCGGACTTAATTTTATTTTTTAGAGTTGAAAATTGTGAAATTGCTGCAGAGAATTCCACAGATTGTTCATTTGAGTTCACCTCAAATAGTGTGGGACAGCAGTTGCAGGAAAGGTTTTCTGAATGGCAACCTTGTATGAAACGCTACAGTTGGAACCTGCTCGAGTGTCTAAGAAAGCATATCTAACTGACATTCCTCTTGATAGGGCAATTGTCTTATACAAGCAGTTAATTTCCTCGATTTCTCCTCTAGTTACTAGAGACTGCTGCTGCAGGAAGAAAAGTGCTGCCCTGCTAAAGCATTTGGCCATGCCTGGTTCAACAGGCAGCGTGGACCACAAATCCACCATGGGGAAATAGACATTGCTATCAAAATAGCCAGTGTGAAGGTGCCCAGTCACATTTTCCAATGAACCTCTGCCTGGTGGCTTTCATTATTAAATTGAGATGTTTATTTGTTTTTCAGAAACCAGCATTTTTCCATTTTCATGACCCAGGACTGCTGTTAACTGAATACAAAAAAAGGGTCCCAAGAACACTTGATCGTAAATCAGTTTAATCAATACGGATTGTAAAATCTCCTGTCAATTGATACTTCAGGACAAATGATTTTTATTGAATCCAACCCAAGGAGACTTTAGGCCAGATTTAGCCACGGTCAACCAGGTGTCATAGTTTATAAATTCACTACACTTCTAGAAGAACAAGTTACTTTCTTGCCTGGTAACGTTCTTTCGATGGGATGTTCCGACGTCGTATTCCACATCTATGACAGGTAATCACGACAGCTGTGCTGCTTCGGAACATTTTTGACGTCTGCGTCCTGCGTCGATACGCTGTCCTCGAGGACCTCAGTGGAGCCGATGTCACCGGATGTTATAAGTAGGACACACAACGCCTGTAGCCTCAGTTGTAGTTCTTTCCCAGAACGTGTGGCACCAATCTTCTGCCAGTATGACTACAGAAAGCTTTGCGGAAACAGAAGCTGCAATCGCATAAGAAATTCTGCAGAGGGGCAGGCTGGGAGGGTACGATGTGGAATACTTCATCGGAACAGCCCATCGAAAGAACGTTACCAGGTAAGAAAGTAACTTGTTCTTCGAAGGGATTGGTTCCTCTGATGTATTCCACATCTATGACAGACTCCCAAAGCAGTACCAACGTAAGGAGGTGGGAAAAGAATTTAGAATTTTAGAATGCCCAATTAAATTGCAGAATAGAGGACCGCCTTGCCAAAGGCCAAATCTTGCCCATGGATAGAATCCAGGGAGTAGCGTTTTACAAAAGTATGGACAGAGGGCCACGTGGCTGCTTCACAAATGTTATGAATAGGAACACCCCTCTGCAGGGCAATAGAGGCAACCACACCCCTAGGAGACTGGGCCTGATAATCCATCTAGACAAAGTCTGTTTAGTAACAGCTTGTCCCAAACGCCTTCCAACGTATCCTACAAAGAGCTGATCGTCCACTCGGACCCGGGACATGCGTGAAATGTAGAAACTTAAAGCTCTCCTATGACCAACCTATGGAGCCGAGCCTCTTCCTTACCAGGATGCGGAGGAGGATAGAACGCCAGAAGAATGACCTGGCTTAAATGAAATTCTGACAACTTTCGGAAGAAAAGAAGGACGCACCCCAAGGATAACCCTGTCCTTATGGAACACTGAAGGGTGGCTTAACAGAAAGTGCCTGCAATTCACTCGCTCTGCGAGCGGAAGTGACCGCAACTACAAATACAGTTTTCAAGATCAACAGTCTCAAAGGACAAGAATGTAAAGGCTCAAACGGAGCGCCCATTAGGAATTTTAGAACCAGGTTCAAATCCCAACCGGGCACCTCGAAAGGTGACGGTGGGAACACATTAGTGCGCCCTTTTAGAAACAGAAATCAAAAGGAAATTTTAAAATAAGAACACTCCTCAGATGAGCGCTTAAATATGGACAGTGCCGCCAGCGAACCTTTAATGGTACCCACTTGCAGGCCCTAGTGGGCTAACGAAAGCAAAAAAGACAGAACCACAGGAATGGCACATGAAAAAGGATCCACATTCTTAACCCAGCACCAGTCGCAGAACTTTCTCCAACATCAACGGTACAGGGACTTCGTTGAAGGCCTTCTGGCAGAAAGCAACACCTCCATCACGTCTTCAGGGAGGACCCAATCCTTATACCTCAACCTTTCAGAAGCCAAGCATGAAGGTTGAGGGACTTGACCTCTGGATGGAGAACCTGACCCCCCCGCCCCCCCCATGAGAGCAGATCATCTCGGTAGGGACGACGGCATGGAGGGCAAATGAACATGTCGAGAAAGTCCGGGAACCACGTTCTCCTGGCCCATGCCGGAGCAAAGAGGATCATCCGGGAACCGAACCTCCGCAGCACTTGCGCAATGACGGGGACTGGAGGAAACGTGTACAGCTGTGGGAAGGACCACTTCACTACGAACGGGTCTCCTAAGGCTCCTCTTGGAGGAAATTCCCTGCGAGCAGAATCTTTCGCACTTCCGGTTGACGATGGTGGCGAAGAAATCCACTTGTGGGGTCCCCCAAAGGGTGAAGATCTCCAGGAGAATCTCCTGAGCCAGCTCCCACTCGTGAGAGACCGTGCTCTGCCTGCTCAGAGCGTCCGCCGCCGTGTTTTCGTCTCCGGCCAGATGAACTGCCGAGATCAAAATTTTCTGCTGGATGACCCAGAACCAGAGCTGCATCGCCTCTCTGCACCCTGCCCCCCCTACCCCATTTTTGTTGAGCTAGTACATGGCCACTGTATTGTGAATCAGGGCAGCCTTCCCCCGCACAGACGGCAGAAAAGCCTTCAGGGCTAGCCTAACGGCCCTCAGCTCCAACAGATTGATATGGAGTCTGGACTCCGACAGAGACGAACGACCGTTGACTGTCAACTCGTTGGCATGAGCTCCCCATCCCGTGAGGGATGCATTCGTCACGATCGTCACCTCCGGCCAGGGTAGCCAAAATGGAGCCCCCGTCATCAGATTGCCTTCGACGGCCCACCACAGAAGATCCTGGGCGACCGAGGGCGGCACCTGAACGGGATCCGACATCCTGCCTGAGGACTGTGACCACTGCATCTTGAGAGCCCACTGCAGAGATCTCATCCGCAGCCTGGCCTCTGGCACCAGGAGAATGCAGGATGCCATGAGGCGGAGCAACCTCAAGAACTCGAACGCCGGGAGGCTTTGGGCATGTTGTAACTTGTTCACCATCTGCAGAATGTGATGAACCCTCACCTGGGGAGGAAAAAACAGCCCCAGGGATGTGTCGCGCACTCCTCCGATGTACTGGAGCCGATGGGTAGGTGTCAAGTGGGACTTCTTTAAGTTGAGGGAGCAGCCCAGCCTGTGAAGGGAGTGGCAGGTGACTGACAGATGATCCAGGACTTGCTCGGGAGAGCGCGCCCTGATCAACCAACCGTCCAAGTAGGGGTAGACTTGAATCCCCCCCCCTTTCCTGAGATACGCTGCCACCACCACCATGAGCTTGGTGAAGACCCTCAGGCGGAGGTCAATCCGAAAAGCAGGACCCGAAACTGAAAGTGCGAGCCACCAACCGCGAACCTCGGGTACTTCTTGTGCTTGGGATGAATCGGCACATGAAAGTAAGCGTCCTTGAGGTTGAGAGACACCAACCAGTCCTGAAGTTGAAAGGCCTGGAGGACTTGAGAGTAACCGTCTTGAACTTGTCCTTCCTGAGGAGCTTGTTCAAACCACGCAAGTCCATGATGGGTCTCAATCACCAGTCTTTTTTCGGGATAAAAAATATGGGGGAATACCATCCCTTGTTCCTCTCCACTACAGGCACCAGTTCTATGGCGCCTTTCTCCAGCAGGGATTTGATTTCCTGCGCAAGGAGCGGATCCAGACTCTTCAAAGAAAGATTCCCTGGTGGATTGTCATGAGGCCTCTGCTGGAAAGGAAGCCAATAGCCGTGGGCTACGATCTCCAGAACCCACACATCTGAAGTAATAGCACGCCATTCTACAAGATGCTGCGCCAGCCTTCCCCCCCACCCCCCAACTGGCGACCCATGGGACATGGCCTCATGACTGAGCTGAAGCGACTGCGGCAGAGCCTGAGGGCAAAGAGGCAACTGCTTGAGCGGCCTTGGCACCTCGAGTACCCTGTTTTCCACCTCTGGTACTCCTACGTTGGCCCATCTGACTGCCCGCTCCCCTCGATCTACCGAAAGATGAATAGTATCGAAAGTAACCTCCCCTCCATTGCTGTCCCTTAGGACAAAAAGGCGGAGGTTGGCAGACTGCACGCTCAACGACTTTGCTGCAGCCTTTGAGGTCTGCAACCTCTCAAGGCTCTCGTCAGCCTTGCTGCCAAAAAGATGGACACCATCAAAGGGCATGTTGAGAAGTGGGCTTGTAAACCCGACTTCCGCAACCATGCAAATCTGCGCATCACGGTGCTCGCCGCCATGGACCGGCTGACAGTCTGCTATGTCCAGACCCGACTGAACGGATTCACACGTGGCATCCTTGCCATCCTGAACGAGGGCAAGAAAACCATCCCGTTCCTCCCCTTTGGGAATATGTTCAGCCGCCAAAGACACACAATTCCACAGAGTGTGAGTGAAACATGCTAAGGCGCACACACAAGAGTTGGCTGCCTGTAAAGCCATACCCCCTGAAGAAAACACTTTCTTCGCCCAGCCATCAAAACATTTGTCGTCCCCATCAGGAGGGATGGTAGGGTACAACGCCCGCTTTGCCGGGGCCATAGCCGCCTGCACCAGCAAACTCTCCGGAATGGGGTGCGTCGTCAAGTAGCAGGGGTCGCTACTGGCTGGACGGTATTACACCCTTCTCTGTAAAGCCATATGAAAAGGCAGCACCGGGTCAGTAGGTGGACCTCTGTCACCCTCTACATGATCCCCAAGTACTCCGTCACCCTCTACATGAGGCGCCTGTACGAAGATTCAGCATGCGTACCAGGCTCAGGCCTGCCAA
This sequence comes from Ambystoma mexicanum, assembly GCF_040938575.1. NCBI lineage: Eukaryota > Metazoa > Chordata > Amphibia > Caudata > Ambystomatidae > Ambystoma > Ambystoma mexicanum. The sequence goes on along the minus strand of NC_090924.1, from coordinate 537,685,443 downwards.
ACTCGACCTCCGGGGAGGTATCAAGACCACTAGCGCCTCGTGCAAAGCCTGATGCAGATCTTCCAATTGGCTATGACCAGATAACAGGTCGTCAGGAACCTCATCAGGTACCAAATCTTCCTCAGACCCTTCATCCACATCAGATATAATCCAGAGGCTGGAATAAATCCCTGGATGAGGGCACAGAAAAAGGTTAAAATCCAGGCCTCACTGACTTCTTCAGGGCCTTCCTCTGAGTTTCCACTGATGCACGGGGTACCTCCGGTAAAGCCTCCACAAAATGCGTCGAGCGTGGCGCGGAATCTGCGTCGAGCGTGGCGCGGATGGCTTCGACACAGGCCTTGAGGCCGGTGCCCCGAGCGTGTCCTTCGACGGACATGGGGCCGATGGCGTAGACGTCTTCTTAGAAGACGTCACAGAATGCGCCGGTCTCGAGGGCTTCGAGGTCCGGGACCGGGAGCGGGCATGGCAAGAGCGATCCACCTTGCCTGATCTGGACCTCGAAGGCTCCAGATGATCGCACGCCTTCAGGCGGTCGGTGCGAGCGGTGGCCCTAGCACGTTCCCTGCAGGCTTCTTTCTAAGGCACGGACGGAACGCATCCCAGCGGTTGGAAAATCTCCATCATCCGCAGGAGGGGAATGCTTGTTGGGACAAGAACCCGCCGTCTGGCGGAGTCCTCGGACGAGGACAGGGAAGGCGTCCAGTGACAGCACTTCCGCGAGTGCCTCGAGGAAGCAGAGGAATGGCAGGAACCACTCGGGGACCGAGACCCCCCCCCCTGGACTTACGCGGATGACACGGAGAGTCGCCCCTCGAATAGTCGGTCGAACGCCCAGAGGATTTCAACTTTCGGGGTTTGGAAACCCTACCTACAGTAAGCTTCTTCCGCTCCAGCAAGGCCTTTGACGTTAACGACTGGCAATTGTCACAGGCATCGGTGGCGTGGTCCTCGCCAAGGCACCAGAGGCAGACGTCGTGCAGGTCGGTAAGTGACATCTTGGAACCACAGTCCCGACACTTCTACCCCGCGTTGGGATTCAAGAAGACAAAGACATGATATCTTCACAAACACCAAGTTTGAAGAACCGATAGAAGTAACAGAAGAACCGAGGGGCGGCGAGATCTCTGAAGCGAACACATTAGCGGAAAAAACGGAACTGAGGCTACGGGCGTCGTGTGTCCTACTTATAACATCCAGTGATGTCGGCTCGATGGAGGGCCTCGATAACAGCGTATCGACGCAGGAGCTGAACATTTTCCGAAGCAGCACAGCTGTGGCGATTACCTGTCATAGATGTTGAATACGTCGGAGGAACCAATCCCTTTGAAATGTAACTTCTGCAGCATGTGATCCTGTCGACAGGGCCAGACTTAGTTCAGATGGGTATAGAAAGCCCATTTCTTTTTTAAACACTGTAAAAGACTGAAAATAAGTCATCACAAGTCAGGTTTGGTTATTCACAAACTTGAAGACAACAAAGTGAGTCTGACACAGCTGCCTTTTCGTACAGATTCTCTTCTCGATTTAAGCCAATGATTTAATTTAGTGGATAGTTCTTTGCCCCCTACGATGGGGTCCCAAATGTAGGGGGAGAAAACGTTCCCTTATTTTTATATTGCGATGATTTAATTCTCGTGGTTTGAACTCAAATTGCGTTACAGGCCCAAGTGGTAGCATAGGAGGGTATGCCCATTGAAAGGGAAATTACAAAAATGGTGAGGAGGCAGGGTAATCTCCTCACAAGCGGATACAATTTTCCAAGCAAAAGAGTCTTGTGATCTATGGTGCACAATTATGGGGGCTCAATAAGCATGTGGAAATCATAGGTGTGAATTAAAGATGATTTAAAAAGCAGCTTTTGCGGCTCATGACGAGTTTCCACGAGTGTTTATTTGCATATGTTAAGTTGGGTGATATTTGTATAGCGCCTGCTCCCATCCCATCGGTATGGCCTCGAAGCACTGAGAGGATGAATGCCCTTTGGAAGACTGTAGTCTTTTGTAAAGTAATGAATGTAGTGGTAAAATGCATGTGTGCATTTATTGCAACATCGAAGGTAGGTAGAGGATGGCCAGGGCTCTAACAGCAGCACATACGGCAAATGAGCGAGGAAAGGGTGCTGTGTCAAGCAATGTCAACAGCTGGGCCGAATTGTGAGTGACTAGGTTATAGTCTATGGGTTGTAGTGATGTATGATAAGGGCAATATATTAGTCAAATAGCATACATCTCAAAGGATTGAGGCTAAGTGAACAGCTGGACCGAATTTATTTTGTGGGGCTCGGCTGTATTCTGTAGATGAAATGAGTGCAGCAAAATATCACAGAGGTGAGGCAAAATTTAGTGTGGCAGAGCATCGTAGTGGCAAGACTCAATGGAGCAAACCCAAGCTGGGAGCACCCGATAGGCAAAAGCAGGTTGAGGCAAAACATAAAAGTGGTAAGATTCAAAGCAGCAGACAGATGGGAAGCTCTGGAAAGCAATGGTGTGGCAAAATACAAACAGCGGTGAGACTATGTGACAAACCTACCTTTGGAACAGCCTGGGAAGCAAAATGCAAGTGTGGCAAAACACAACAGCTGCAAGATTCAAAGCAGCAAACCCACATTCGGTATAATGTAATGCTGCCCAGGGCACGAAATTCCCCTGCTACACATTTAGTCAAGCAGGTTTTTGTGAAAAGTTAAATTTAAAGGAGCATGTAATTAACAGCTTTTGTTTTCAATTCCATCCTCATAGCTTATATTTTTACAGGCGGCTTTACACTCATTCGCTCTGTCAAAACGTCTGTTTATACACTAAACGCAGTTACTCCAAGGCAATGGTAATGTGCGATCTAAAATAAACGAGAGGGTAAAATACGTGCATGTCTACAACAAAGGCTTGGCATTTGCATACCCACAATGCATTGCCCATCTGGCTCTAAACTGGCGGTGAACTTGCGATTGCTACTGGTTGGCGCTGTGCGACTGCTCTCAAACTGAAAAATGTGCACTAGCCATTGACTTGTGGTATTTGACTCATTAAGAGATGGTGTGCTGTGTGGATGCATATAATTGTGGTGGGTAGCAAGCATGGTACAATATTGATTCACCTTTGTGCAGCAGCGCAAAGGCCTACTTTTTGTTAATTGGTAGGCGTTCCAAAGTAGGGGCCATTATGTACCACAGCTAGGAGGACCATGGAGTTTGCTACCTTTAACGTAGATGCTGCTGTGGTGATCACCCTTCCCCATAGGTATCCAACAGTTTCCATTTGTTGTTTGGAGGGACTGCACAGGGTTAGGGAGCCTTCTCAAAAATGTGCTAATTCCCTTCACCTTAAGAGACCTCCAGCAACTTTGTTGGATTTTGAGGACTTGATTTATTTTTTTACCTGGAGAGAGTTTGACCCCGTTTTCCCCACACTTTACTATGGTGTTCTTTGATTATGGAGGTTTAGACAACTCCATAGGCATCAGCTTGTCATGTGTGCCACACAGCACCCTCAGTGTAGACACACAGGGAAGCCGTCAGGCTTTCCCAAGGTTTAAATACCTTCTCTAAACTACTGTTTCCCCAGAGAAAGTAAAGTAAAATTGACTTTACTAGTCTTTTCAACTAACTACCATGATTTATCCCTACCGCGAACACCGGTAGCGTTAAAACGCGCAGCCATGTTTTTCAAGATGGCATCTGAGCCCCCTTTGTTTAAACAGGTCCCGGTCTTCTTTTTGCCATTTCTTTGTGGAAAGGTCCTCCTAGAGTTTTGGTGTATGCACCAAGCTAGGTTTGGTCCCTTTGTTTCATCGCTTTTGGCGGGCTTCAGGACTGAAGACTGCATCTGACGCCCGAGTGTCTGGGGTGGGCAGGAAGTGAAGTAGGTGCCCGAAACTCCCTGTGCTTAGTCTCCTAGGAGCCAGAATGCACTCTGGCGTGATTGGCTGGCTGACTGTCCGCAAAGGACAGCCAGCCAGCCGAGTGGCAGCTAGGCTGGCATGAATTAAGAGCTTTAAGAGGACGGATGCTGCAATTCCTGGACCGTTGCTTTGCCCGGTGAAGCCCCGCTGCAGGTCCAAATCATTAATCTCGACAGAGAAGCCCTGCAAGGACGACTTCTCCCTTTGGGTTGGTGGGACCAATCAACTCGTAAGCCACCTGGATACCATTCTCGGAACTGGTTGTATTTTCCTCAGAGTGCTGCAGGAAAACGAATAACCAGGGAGAGGGACACCAGTTTGTGTGCTTGTCTACAGCTACCGGAACTGAAGATTTGCCAAGTGCCAGCTTTGACCAGTCCAGGAGTCCCCCGACATCCTCCCTCTTGTCCCCAGGACTAAGGCTCAGGAACAACAAGATCTGCAGGAACTGCCAGGAACAGAAGTTTTCAGCTGCATCTTTTTCTTCATTGCAAGGTACTGTGAAAACCTGATCGAGAGAACTTACCCCTCACTGCGAAAGTGCTTGGAACTTTGGCAACTTACAGGCCGAGTCAGCTTGTGACCCAACATATGAATCTTTCTTTTACAAACTACTTTCCATTTAACTACCAGAACTGCTTTATCCTAATACAAGACTTTAGCCCATTGACCTTGGCCAAACCTATTGCATTGAATTCCCTCCTCTGGTGAACACAAAGTATTTGCACCGCTTAAGAGTAACTAATCTTTTTATTAACCTATGCCTGCCTTTTTGCCCCTACTTCAAAGTAGTTTTAATGTCTCAGAAACCTACAGTGTAAAGTACTGAATTATATTTTTGTGGGATTTAGAATGCCTCCTTCTAGTGAATGTTTTATAACTGACTGTTGAGATAAGCCTGGCTGCTCAGCTCTGCTACCAAAAACTGTAGTACAGACTTATACTAAAGGTTGGTTTTGCTTACACCTGCAGTCATAGTTGTGTGTAGTGGTCCCATGCTCATCTAGTTCAGACGAATGGGCAGATGAGATGTCCGTGTAGACGTCCTCCCGAGATTGCATATCTGAGAGATAGTCCCCTTCCTCTTCCCTAGGTTTTTCTCTATGCAATGGCAAGAGCACACCACAAGTCTTTGTCACTTTGGCGAGGTCTGTTAAGGCAGAGCTCTAGGAGGCACATCTAGTACCTTCTCCTTCAGCTCCGTTAGAATTTTAAGTACCAGAAGAATGCCCAGAGACCAGTAATTTGCTTTGAGGTAGTTGCTGTGGATTATGGGTCTTTGCCAGGGCATAAAATGAGTTCTGCTGTTAAATGACCCACATCTTCCTCATCTGAAAATGGACACTCAAGGCCCTCAAAGTCCATATCAATGATGTGCTCTAAAAATTCTCCACGAGGCCCTTCAGAAGGGCCAAAAAGAATAGAGGGGGCATAAGGCTTCCAAGACAGCGTAGGCCAATGTTAGAACAGCAGTCTATGCTGTACTGTTGTTCTCTTGTATGGTTTGTGATATAGGAAGCGGGGGCATGGTCTTCAGTCCTTTTATCACCAGCGAACTGCAAGCAACTGATGAGGTGCTGCATGATCAGCTCCAACTACATTGTTTTTTTATGAGGTTTCTGTAGACGGAAGTGAAGCCAATGGAGTGGCAGCCGACTGAGTCATGGACCGTGATGGCAATTTCATCAACCTGGCAGTCGTCTGACTTGTAATCATAACTGTAGACTACTTCAGAGGCTCTTTGGGTTTCATGGACTACTCCGACACAGAATTGCTTGTCAACACGGGGGCCTAGTCTCGGGCTGTGCAGTCGTGGACAGTGCTTCAGAGTGCAGCTCAAAGGACAATGTTGCTGAGACAAGGCACGAAGAGCCCTCTGGTGGTTGGGAGGGCTTGTAGGAGAATCTAGAAGCTTTTAATACTCTTCTACCGGGACACTTCATTGGGCAACCTGGCCCTAGCCAGAGGGGTAACCTTCACAGCAGACCTGCCAAGTCAACCAGACGGAGCTTCTCATTTTACAGTAAAGAATCTAAAGATGGCATTGGGATTGCGCCAAGCGAGACTGCTACCCATTAGCCAAGAACCAAAAGTCTCAAAATGACCTTAAAGCATTAAAGTCAACACACTTTAATTATGCACACACAACTGCCTTTTTATTTTACTGATCCAGCCTGACGGGGATATTCAGCAGAATGTTACTCTATAAAAGATTAAATGCTGGCGAATGTCTATAGGTGGGGCGATTACAAACGGGAGACGTTCATAAAGCTGCATGCTGTGTGAACTAACTACAAGCAGGTGATCGGGTTTCCCCATTTGCTGTCACTGCATTTTGAATTGCTTTGAGACTTGCATTTTACATGCTGGTAATTTCAAACTTGCACACACACATACAATCATCACTCCCTAACCACACCCCAACACTCCTGTGCTTTTAGACCGTAGGGCACAGCACGATTCAAGCATCCATGAAAATGATAATTCCAGTCAAGTGTCACAACCTCGTACTAACCCGAACTCAAAACAAAAATCCCAATTTTCATAACAGCTGGGTTGGTGTTATAGTGACAGAAGTAAACAAACTGCATATACAAATCCATTTGAAATAGGCACGCTTGCAATTTCTGGCAATGGCACTGCAATTGCTAATGGCTGTGTGAAGCAAGTTACTATTTAACAACGAATGAGTCAGACAACTTGTCTGAATGGCTGGCTGCCCTCAGCACTATTAGATTGCACACTAAAAACAAATGGCGCCAAGGACTAAGCATGGTCCTTCAAACTCTGAAGCAAAGGACTGAGTTACAGAACGATTGTGCGACGTTCTTGTCCACAATGTTGCGGCAGAAAAAATAAACTTTGTAGAAAAATGCGTTTTACTCTCTGTAATTGATTTGAATTCTAGTGAAACTGGATAAAAAAAAAATATATAGGATTACACATACAAATCAAGAACAAAAACTAATTCTATCGTAAGAAAAAAAAAAAACATTACAATGTAGGAAAAACAATGTTTTGAGAAATGCAAAAATCCGTACAGCCACGCCCATAACAAGAACAGTTTGGCAGTGACTAAATGATGCATGGTAAGGTAACCCCCATCATTTACCGTATGACTCACACCAGCATTCGACACACACAGTAGACCACCAGACCATCACTGATAATCTATATCACTGCGTGGGGGTCAACGAGAACGTGCCCAGCTGGTTAAAATCCAGCCTTACAGCCATCAGTTCGTACAAGTGGATTCCTCAAGATCACCATCTCTACCCATCGGCTTGGAGCCCCGCAAGGATCCATCCTCTCCCCGTGATCTTCAATCTTTACATGGATCCACTCTGAACCCTCCTCCGTCCACAAAACATGCACATCCACCAATACGCAGATGACACGCATATGTACCTCAAGATGTCCCTCATCAAATACATCCACAGGCTTAAGGCCTGCCTCACATTCATCAAGTCGTGGATGTCTATCGCTTACCTGAAACTCAACCCCTCAAGATTGAATTCCAACTGCAGACCAATGAATAGCCCACACCAAGACCTGGCCCTCTGTGAACCGCGAGGGCTTCCCATCCCAGCTGGCCACGTGTAGCAAGACCCTTGGGTCTGACAGACACGCGCATGCAACTCCCCAAACTACCCCAGTTAGCTCCACACTGCTCTGCTTCCAACGTGTTCTCCCCACCCCTATAAATTATAAAGCTCTGCATTGCATCCTGAAGCTAGGTTAGCGCCCAACAAATACCATAATAATATGCCATGCATGCATTTTGTAATGGGATGCAGCAGATGGGAAGTAGTGCAATATATATTTAGCCAGACACAAACATCTATAAAGACCAGCGTTTAGAGATTCGAGAAAAGTCGTCCAACGGTATCTACATCAGGCGATGTTGCAGAACATGGGGCCTGTATGGTACCACTCAGTTGAAAACAGGCAAACGCTAACCAACAAACTGTGAAGCTTATGTACAAGAATATACATTTCAGGGAGCAACACGATAATAGACCACTCTGCGTACGTATCAGCAGTAAAAACATTTTTTTTTTAAAAAGCACACAAAATAGTATTTGAAGAAACATTTACTTGGGAGGTATTTTTGGGGGAAGCAGTATACCCTGACAATAAGTTGAGAATGGGCCCAAATCATGCATCCACAAGCAGCATGCAATCTGTATTTACTGTAACAATGAGAACCCTGCTTTGTTTGTTGCTTCACAGGCAGCTCTTCAGGTGCACCACCTGCAAATAAGTGCTGCATTTTGTATCGGAGGTGCGTTATGGGCCAAGAAGAACAAGTCACTTACCAACTGGTAACGTTCTTTCGATTGGATGTTCCTCCAAAATATTCCACATCTTTGACATGTAATATCCACAGCTGTGTACTTCGGAAACTTTTTCGGCAGAGGGCGTACTGTGTCGATGGTGTTGGGTCGATGTCCCTCGAAGGCCTCAGTCAAGGGCGACGTCAAATAAATAGGACGCGCGGCGCCCGTAGCCTCAGTTTATGTTTTATCCTCCATAACTTGTGACATGCACATATCCAATGCCTGCTGGACTGCACATAGCCTTGCGGAAACGTAAACTGCAATTGCATAGGAAATTCTCCAGCGGGACAGGGTGGGAGGGCGATGTGGAATACGTTGGAGGAACATACAGTCGAAAGAACTTTACCAGTTGGTAAGGAACTTGTTCTTTGAATGGATTGTGTCCTCCAACGTATTCCACATCTTTGACAGACTCCCAAAGCAGTACCAGAAAAAAATGGAGGGAAAAGAATTTAGAGTACCCAATCAGATGTCAGAATAAAGAACCGCCTTACCAAAGGCCATATCTTGACCACGGATTGTATCCAGGGAGTAATGTTTAACAAAGGTGTGGATAGAAGCCCTTGTAGCTGCATCACAAATATTCCTAATAGGAACTCCCCGCTGCAGGGCTGTGGAAGCAGCCACGCCCCTAGCGGAATGAGCTTGCAACCCTTCAGGAGGGTGCTTGCCCACCAAACAGTAAAATTCAGTAATGGCGAGGATAATCCACCGGGACAAGGTCTGTTTTGTAACAGCCTGGCCCAGTCGGTGACCAGCATACCCCACAAAGAGTTGATCGTCCACTCTGACGCTGGAAATCCTAGAAATACAAAAGCTCGGAGCTCTCCTAGGGTCCACCCTATGGAGTTGCTCCTCTTCCTTACCAGGATGAGGATAGAAAGAAGGAAGAACCACTTTCTGGCTCAAATGAATTTCAGACACTACCTTAGGTAGTAAGGATGGACGTACCCTCAGTACAAACCTATCCTTGTGGAACACAGTAAAGGGCCTGCAATTCACTCACTCTGCGAGCGGAAGTAACCGCAACCAAGAATACAGTCTTGAAAGACAATAACCTCAGGATTCCAAGATGGCTGCCGTGGTGAGGAGTCGCATCTGAACTGCGCTCTGCCCGGACCGCCGAGCAAACTAGCACAGATTTAGCAGCATAAGTGCCCAGCATCGGCGGATCGCCCACACAGCATCGGAGACCCCCGCCCCCGGGTGGTGTCGGCGCCCGACAAGAACGGTGGTCTTCCTAGAATCTGAAGCGGGAGAGACATTGCGACCTCCTCCTCCCCCACAGCAGAACTCTGAGGCGAGCGCTGGAGCAGCAGAGGCGCCGTGGAGAAACTCACCCAGAGTGGAGGAACTCGGGGACCCCCCACTCCCTCGCCACGAAGGACCGGAGCCCCCCGATTCCGGTGTTCGCGACCAGACTGGAGAATGAACGCGCCCCTGCCCTCTCGTCTGCCGCTGGTGAATGGTGCCGGCGGACGGGGAACGCGGGCCGCGCGAGATTGCAAAAAAAAAAAAAAAAGGAGACGGCGACTTCAGAGGGCCCACACAGGCGAAAGCCTGTGGGCACCGGCGAGAGACTCCTAGGACGCCGGCACGCAGGGTGGACCGCTCGGATCCCTGAGCAGGGGCCGCCCTGCGACCTCCACGGCTCCGCAGGATCCCACGCGCAAGAGGTGAGTCCGGATGCGAGGGACTCTGGTGCCGATCCCGCGTTAGAGGAGGAGAGTGAACGGAGGGGGGGCGAAGCGAACCCCCAGGAGAGACTCAGCTCACCCTCATGTCGCAGGGACACGGTGGGAGGGTGAGACCCATATAAGGACTTCCAACATTAGAAGGTAAAAGGAAAGAGAATATAACCCAGAGGGATCGAAACAGAGGAAGGTCAAACAGGCAAATAGGTTCCCCGGGACCGAGGGTAGAGCTGATAAGTCCAGGAACGTCCCAGAAAAACATTGTACTATGTCAAGAGCCAAGGGGAAAGGCAACACCACGCAACAAACGCCACAACCTTTCAAGCAAGATGCAAACATTTTACAAATGTGGTAGACTGAAGGGATGCCACAAAACAGAAATCAGCCACATGAGGACTCTCAGAAGGGGGGGAACCCACCCACCCACCACCAGCAGCCACCCACGAGAGAAGACATGCAGACATGGTTCCAGGACTTGCAAGAAAAATTCATGTCCATGGTGCAGGAACAATTCAGCACGATGAAGGACGACATGAAGCAGGCGGTGCAGGACTTGAAAATAGACATGGCCAAACTAGAGGAGAGAACGGACATAATGGAGAGATCAATAAAAACAGGTGGAGGAAGATACGACAACTCAGGAGCACCTAGTAAGACTTCCCCACAACCTGGAAATCCAGTGCGAAGATTTAGAAAATCGTTCTCGACGATCTAATATTCGCATCAAAAATATGGCGGAGACCGTTCTAGATAGAGACCTGAAACTCGCGGTGATGGAAGTCTTCAGAGATGTCCTGGGTGCTAAAGATATGGATGAAATTGGAATAGACAGAGTCCACAGGGTAGGGCCGAAGAGGTCAGGAGCACCTGGAGAAAGACCTAGGGACGTCCTGGCGGCTCTCTCATCATACCCACAGAAAGAACAGATATTGAGGAGGGCGAGAGAAATGGAACACATCAGAATGAATGGGCAAGATATACAATTATATCAGGACCTCGCCCTGGTGACACTACAAAAAAGGAGAGCTATGGGCCCCCTAGTCAAGGCGTTGGTAGCAAAACAAATCCGCTACAAGTGGACCTTCCCTTTTGGGCTGCTATTCACCTGGGAAGGAAAGCAAAGAAGAGCTACCACGTGGGAAGAAGTCCTTAGCATGATGGGCCTGCAGGAAGAGGAGGGGGATTCGGAGGAAGCCAAATCGAGGGGAGGAAATTTGAGAAAACCGAGAGGCTGGGAAACGGTCAAGCAGAGAAGAACGAACCCAGGAAGAGAGAATCGCAGGAAATAATGGACAGAAAAGAGATGAAATTGAACACTGAGACCTAGAATAAGGGGAAATGCTAACTCTTGGCTCACGAAGAGGGTGAACAGGGAGATATGAACAGCCACTTATCATGGGAAGGCAGTCCGGGAAGGACCCGCAGGCTTGGAATCGTAATGGAGAGGATGGAAATGTGGGGTTTAGAATTCCCTACGAACTTGACCCCTGAGGGTAAGATGGGCAGGGAGCGATGGGTGCAACGCCCTAGTGTCATTAGGAACCCTCGCCCAGCTCGGGGGCAAAATGTTTGGTTTAATGTTTCTTGTTTGGGGGGGCAGTTAAGGGGGAAGGTTGGGGGGAAATGGGGCGGGCATAAACCACACAGGGCACGCATGGGGACTAGAAAATGTGGCATGAACATGTAGAGAATGGGGAAGATACGCATTTTAAGCTATAACGTGAGAGGCATAAACCATCCAACGAAAAGGGTGAAGCTGGAGAAACAGCTGAAAAGGGAGAAGGCAGATATTTTACTACTTCAGGAGACCCATATCAGGATGAGGGATAAGCAGAAAACTCGCATTAGAGGGTATAAAATCTGGGCGCAGGCAACAACAGAGAAAAAAGCGGGGTGCTAATTGCGGTAAGGGAAGGGAGAGAGGCCAGTCTGGTGGATACTCTTGCAGATAAAGAAGGGAGATATTTCTGGCTAATGTATTGTTGTATTGTTTATTTATTTGATAATGCGCACACAAACCCAGGGGTAGCCGGGCGCAGCAGGTACAAGGTTACTTAAACTTGGGTTACATACAGAGTATAGGCGAGAAACAACATAACAGTACCGTAAGACAGATCAATACTTGCCGTGTGGCAGAAGAAAAAGAAAACTAGCATATTGTAGTTTTGAGGGAGTGTGCAGGTCTGAGAACAGAAGTCATTATGGACAACGGTATCATGGGTGCCTCAGGGGTTAGTTGTCATTTGTCCAGAGCCAGTTTTTTACCTTGCGTCTAAAATTGGAGTAGGGTAAATTGGCTCTTAGTGCAGTGGGTAATGCGTTCAAGGCCTGGGCAGCTTTGACAGGGAAACTTGCTCCACCCGCTTTGGAGCGTCTGAATCTAGGGGTTTCGAGCAGGTAGTGGTTAGTAGCCCTGGTATGGTGCCTAGATGATTTTCTAGTTAGTCTGGCTGAGATGTAGGGGGGAGCAGTGTTGTTGAGCCCTTTATGGGTAAGCGATAGTGTCTTGAGCAGGACTCTGTCGCTGATTTTGAGCCAGTGGTGGTCTTTCCTAACGTTTGAGATATGTGCTTTGCGGGGTATGTCAAGGGCAGCTCTAAGAGCGTTGTTTTGAAGGATTTGCATTTTATTTATGATGGATTTGTTGGCCCCTGCATAGAGGGCATTGCAATAGTCTAGTTTGGACATGACTAACGCATTGGCAAGCATGATGCAGTTGGTTTTAGAGAGGTAAGGTCTGCAGGTCCTGATTAGTTTGCAGGTGTACGCTGTAGAGGATGCCAGGGTGTTGACTTGTTTTTTAAGGGATAGAGTGGAGTCGAGGTAGAAGCCCAAGGTTTTTACCTCGGTAGCCACCTTAATTGTATTGCCATCTATGTTAAAGTTACGATAGTTGGGGCTCAGTTTTTTTAGGTTGGAGTCGGAACCCAGTATTAGTATCTCAGTTTTGTCGTCATTTAGGCAGAGGCCGTGGGAGGCCATCCATGCCTGAATGAGGAGGTAGATTTTGTTTACTAGAGCTGTATCTTCGACAAAGTTGCCTGATAGAGGTATGAGAATCTGCGTATCGTCTGCATAATTCGTGTAGGTTACCCCTAGTTTGTCAAGTTTGTCGAAGAGAGGCTTAGTGAAGATATTGTACATAGTCGGTGAGACACATGAGCCTTGTGGGACACCACAAGTGATTTGGATTGGGTCCGCTGCTGCTACAGGGGAGAACACTCTCATTGAACGGTTGGCTAGGAAGGATTGTACCCATGCTATAGCTTCACTTGAGAAGTGAGCGGCAGACGCTAGATGGTTGCATAATACTGCGTGATCCACCAGGTCAAAGGCCGCTGACAGGTCAAGGAGGAGGAGCATAGCTGTATTACCTTTGTCCTTCAGCTCGTCAATTTGTGTCTTAAGGTCAATGAGGGCTGTTTCAGTGCCGTGCAGTGGTCTGAAGCCAGATTGCCGTGTACCTAATAGTTGGTGCGTCTCCAAGTGGTTTTGGAGGTAGGCTACTCTATCAATGATTTTAAGGAGGAATGGGACCGTAGTAATAGGCCTGTAGTTAGTGGGGATAGCTGGGTCAAGTGTCTGTTTTTTGAGGAGGGGGAGAACCCAGGATCCTTTAAGGTTGGTGGGTACAGTGCTCGTGTTAAAGGAGGCATTGATAAGTTTCGAGATGAAGGGTGCTAGATCTCTAGCTGCATCCTTAATGATTTGCGCAGGGCAACTGTCACCTTGGCAATTTGACGGTTTAAGGGACAGAATGACCTTTTCCGTTTCCAGTATAGAGATGTTGGTGAACCTGAAGGGTTTATCATTGTTTTGGGGGGGTGTGCTGGGTGACTCCTTCAATGGGGTGGTGTGGGTACCGTGAGGGTGCAAGGAGGCTTTTTTCTCAGCAATTTTAGATTGAAGGGTTATGATTTTATTTGCAAGAGCATTTTGGATGCTAGTGCACCAGGATTTATCCTTGGGGACATTGTCTGTGGGGGCAATAGGGTTTTCCAATTCACGAAGAATAGTGAAGAGCTCTTTGGAGTTGGAATTGGCTTTACTGATTCTATGATTGAATGAGTCTTTTTTCGTTTGAATGATTTCCTTTTTGTATTTTTTGGCAAAGTTAGCAAGTGTGGTTCTATTGTCGGCAGAGGGAGTATGCCTCCAGATAGCTTGGAGTTTGCGTTTTTGGATACGCATTTCTTTGAGATGGGGGGTAAACCAAGAGTTGAGGTGAGTTTCCCGTTTACTTTTGTGGAGTTTGGTAGGGGCAATCAAGTTTAGCGCTTTGGTCATGGCGTTGTTAAATGATTCGACTAACTCACTGGGGTTGGAATCATTTGGACTAGCTATGAGAGTTGGTAGGAGGAGTGGGAGTAGTTTTTCAGCTGTGATTTCTTTTTTACTTCTTGTTGGCATGGGGGGTGCTATTTTAATCTTATTGGGTTTGGGAGGTTGTGGACATCAATGGTTATCGCATTACCCTAGTATCGATTTATGCTCCAAATCAGGGGCAAGATGGCTTCCTTAGAGAAGTACTGGGAACTAGAAGGCTTTGCGAGGGGGGAAGTGATATTGGGAGGCGACCTCAACATGGCATGGAACCTATCTTTAGACAGGAGTGCAGGCAATGCCCAGGGTCAGGGAGCACCATCAAAGCGCCTCAAACAGCAGATGGACCACTTGGCCCTAAACGATGTGTGGAGGGAACTGAAGGGGGAACGAAAGGGGTACACATACTTCTCGCATGTCCACAATTCCATGTCAAGGATCGACTATTTCTGGGCCTCAATGGGTCTATTGGGAAGGATACAAGGGATAGAACTGGGAGCGATAGCACTTTCGGACCATGCTCTGCTGTGGCTTGAAAAACTTACAGGGGAAATCGAATGGGCTGTGGAGGTGGAGATTACCCCTGGACATAATCCAAGATCCGATAACAGGGGAATCAATAAAAGAAATGATCGAAGAATACTTTGCACAAAACGACACCGGGGGAGGTCCATGGCCACAACTTGGGATGAGTTTAAAGCTGTACTGAGAGGGAGGATCATAGCCCTGAAAAGTACGAAGGAAAAGCAAAGATATATGTGGGAAAAGGAACTGGAAAAGTCCATAGCAGAGCTGCATGAAGAAATTCTGACCCACCCCACTAAGGCCAACAAGAAAGCACTGAAACACATACAGGGCCAATTGGAGCAACTGCGCTCAAAAGGAGCAGAAAAGAAACTACTGTACTTGAGACAGAAATATTATATAAAAGCTAATAAAGCAGATAGACTCCTGGCGAGACAACTCTGCACAAAGCAGAAAGAACTAACGATTAAAGCCATACGAAACTCCAAAGGGGAATTACAGACTAGAACGCAGGATATAGGAGGGGCGTTTAGAGAATACTATCAAAAGTTATACTCCTCAGACTCCCCAGATGCAGAGGCACAAGACATATCTGAAAGACCTCCCCATCCCGCGACTCACAGAAGAGGACAGACAAGCCCTAGAGAATCCAATCAGGGAAGAGGAAGTTAAAAAAGCAATAGCAGATCTCCTGGTAAATAAAGCACCGGGTCCAGATGGATTCACAGCCCCTTTCTATAAAAAGTATGTGGAACAGATATCCCCAACCCTCACTAAGCCCCTAAACACATTCAAAGATAGCGCCAATGTGACTCCCACAATGAATGAGGCGAAGGTGTTAGTCTTCCATAAACCAGGGAAAGATCCAACATCCCGAGTCATATAGGCCGATCTCCCCGATTAATCTAGATGCAAAAATATATACCAAGATCCTAGCAGCAAGACTATCTGCTCTCCTCCCGAAGCTAATTAATTTAGATCAATCAGGCTTCATCCCGGGAAGACAAACCCATGATAACCTCAGGAGACTAATCCACTTACTGGAAAAAAACAGGCATAACGCATACCCCAGCGTTAATACTCGCTGTAGATGCCGAGAAGGCGTTTGACCGGGTAGAATGGTCAATGCCATTTAGAATCCTAACCCACATGGGATTTGGGGAATAATATATAGCCATGGTAAGGGCGAGCTACAACTCCCCATCAAGTAGGGTAGCAATCAATGGAGAGGTTACGGATAGGATTCTAATATCTAGGGGTACGAAACAGGGCTGCCCACTATCCCCACTTTTGTACGCTATATTCCTGGAACCATTCTTAATAAAAATAAGGGAGACTGCACACATTAAAAGGGATTGCAATGGCAGGAACACAAAGTAATAGCATACGCAGACGACATGCTGAAAGCCATGGAAGATCTGGAGGCAACTTTACAGGCAGTGGTGAAGGAATTAGAGGAATTTGGGAGCATTTCAGGACTGAAAAATTAATAGGAAAAAGTCAGAAATCCTGATTCTGGCGGGAGACAGGGAGAAGATAGTAAGGGCAGCTAACCTACTGGATCTAAAAATTGGTGGGAAAAGCATAAAATATCTGGGGATTAGAATAACCCAAAAGATAGCACACTTATATGGAAAAAATTCCCTCGCAGCTCCTAGCAGACATATGCAGGGATCTAGAAAGGTGGAACCCACTACACATATCCTGGTGGGGCCGGATACAATCGGTCAAGATGACCACTCTCCCAAAGATATTATTCTTCTTTCAGGCTCTCCTGGTGGGCGTCCCACACACCTTCTTAAATTCGCTCTCCCAGGCTATCTCCACATTTATATGGAGAGGAAAGACCCCGAGACTAGCTAGGGCCACCCTCACAGCACCAATCAGGGAAGTGGGGATGGCACTCCCCCACTATAAAAAGTATTACCAAGCTGCGCAATTAAAGGTCCTGAGGGAATGGATGGGGGAAAACCCACAACCGATATGGGCAAAACAAGACAGGGTAGTGGCAAGGACTCCCCTGGTGGAATTACTCTGGAAGCAGAAACAGACACCCTAATCTAGGGATAAGCGAAATTATGAAAACCACATTAGAAGCATGGGACTCCCAAACACGGAAGGGCATCATGTCCATGGCGCTAGGCCCCTTCACACCCATCTGTAGAAATCCCCAATTCCCACCAGGCATGGAACAAGGGGCATATGAAAAATGGGAAGATGCGGGAATAACGAAAATTGGGGAAATGTTTGTAGACAATCAAATCAGGTCATTTGATTCATGCCTCTTAACAACATCACGTTCCAATCAAGATAAATACAAATATGAACTAAAACACTGGCTGAGAACACCGGACATTACTAAAGCGGCAACAAGGAGCCTTATCCCATTTAAAAGCTAGGTCATCTCCAACTCGGGGTCAAAAAAAATGGGCGTCGACGCTGTACTCATTCATAAACACACAAGACGAGGAAATCAAATGGTCTTACATGATCAGGTGGGGCAAAACATTGGGGGAAGAACCAACGAAGGCCCAATGGGAAGACCTATGCAAATTAATCCCCAAATGACACGTTCCGCACAGACCAGAGAAATGTGGACTCAATGGCACTACACCCCAGATAGACTACATGCCATGTTTCCCAGCACTTCAAACAAGTGCTGGAGAGGCTGTGAAGTAGGATCGTGGAGGCATATATGGTGGGAGTGTAAAGGGATAAAACCATTCTGGGAAGAAATTAAAGGAGAGATGGGAAAGAGGTTTCCAGAAGTGAGGGCGCTGGGAGAAGGAGTTTGGCTGTGCGGATTGAGAGACCAAACAGCGCAAAAAAAAAAAAAATCAAAATCAATAAGACAGTGGAGAGGATTCATGGGGCTTCTCATAGCAGCGTGGTCAACCATCGCCCAGAATTGGAAAAACAAAGACACCCCACTAACCACATGGCTACAAAAAGTGTGGGCCCAAATAACTATGGAAAAGATCACCCACAAACTTCAAGGCACGAGGGACAAGTTTGCAATGGAATGGGAAGGGGTTCTGGACTACCTTCAGTCAGATTTTATGGAACAGTGGTGCCCCCAGAACGTTAAAGTATCGGACATCTTCAATGCTTGAATAAGTCCCAGGAAAACGGGTCAAAAGCGGCCCGGGGTGGGGGCAAAGGGTGTTTATTCTGTTGAAATCTTGTTATGTAAAACCAATAAACACATGTTAAAAAAAGAAAGACAATAACCTCAAAGGTAAAGAGTGCAAAGGTTCAAACAGAGCACCAATCCGGAATTCTAACCCCAAATTCAAATCCCAAACCAGCACCAGGAAAGGGGACTGTGGGAACGCATTAGTGAGCCTTTTAAGGAATTGGGAAATCAAAGGAATCTTCATGAACAAACATTCTTTAGATGAGCACTTTAAGATAGACAGCGCCGCCAGGTAACCTTTAAATGGTACCCACTTGAAGGCCCCTGTGGGCCAAAGAAAGCAAGAAAGACAAAACCATGCAAATGGAACACTGAAAAGGATTAACATTTTGTCCTATGCACCAGTCGTAAAACTTACAGCAACGGTACATGGATTTTGTTGCTGGCTGCCTGGCTGAAAGCAACACCTCCATCACGTTATCTGGGAGGTCCCAATCCTTATATCTCAACCTTTCAGATACCAAGCGTGAAGGTTGAGAGTCCTGACCTCTGGATGGTGAATCTGACCCCCACAACCCCCATCCACTTGTGGGGTTCCCCAAAGGGTGAAGCTCTCCAGAAGGACTTCCTGAGCCAACTCCCACTCGTGAGAGATCGTGCTCTGCCTGCTCAGAGAGTCCGCTGCTGCATGGTCCTCTCCGGCCAAATGAACTGCCGAAAGCGAAATTTCCTGCTGAATTGCCCAGAACCAGAGCTGCATTGCCCCTCTGCACAACGTGAGTGACCCTATGCCCCTGCCTCTTTTTGTTGAGGTAATGCATGGCCACTGTTGTCCATCATGATCACGACACGCTTCCCCCGCACAGATGGCAGAAAAGCCTTCAGGGCCAGCCTGATGCCCTCAGCTCTAACAGGTTGATGTGGGGTTGACTGACGCAGACCAACGACCGCTGGCGATCAAGTCTTTGGCATGAGCTCCCCATCCTGTGAGTGAAGTGTCCATCACTACAGTCACCTCCGGCCATGGTTGCCAAAACGGCTCCCCCATCAGATTCCCCTCGTTGGCCCACCAGAGAAGATCCTGGGAGACCGAGATTGGAATCTGAACAGGAACCGACATCTTGCCTGAGAACTGTTACCACTTCAACTCGAGGACCCAACAACCTTAAGAATTCGAAACCTGGGAGACGCTGGGCATGTTGAAACCTGTCCACCATCTGCACAATGTGATAAGCCCGTACCTTGGGAGGAGAGCACTTCCCCAAGGACGTGCCCAACACAGCCCTGATGTACTGGAGCTGTTGGGAAGGTGTCAGATGCGACTTCTTGAAATTGAGGGAGAAGCCCAGCTTGTGGAGGGAGCGGCAGGTGAGACAGAGGTGATCCAATGCTTGCGCGGGAGAACGCGCACGGATTAGCCAGTCGTCCAGATAGGGGTAGATGTGATTCCCCCCCCCCCCTCTCGCCTGAGATACGCAGCCACCACCACCATTAGCTTGGTGAAGACCCTCGGGCGGAGGTCAATCCGAATGGCAGGACCCGAAACTGAAAGTGCGAGTTGCCAGCCGCAAACCTCAGGTACTTTCTGTGCTTGCGATGAATCGGCACATGAAAGTAAGCATCCTTTAGGTCTAGAGACACCAACCAATCCTGAAGTTGAAGGCCCTGGAGGACTGGAGAAAGTTACCATCTTGAACCTGTCCTTCCTGAGAAGTTTGTTCAACCAAGGCAAGCCCAGAATGGGTCTCAAGCCCCAGTCTTTCTTTGGAATCAAAAATAATGGAGAATGCCATCCCATGTTCCTCTCCGCTACAGGCACCAATTCTATAGCGCCTTTCTCAAGCAGGGTCAAGATTTCCTGCACAAGGAGCAGATCTGGAAGCTTCAAAGAGAGATTCCCCGGTGGATTGTCGCAAGGCCGCTGTAAGAAGGGAAGGCAGTAGCCGTGGGCTATTGTATCCAGAAGCCACGCATCCGAAGTAATGGCTCGCCATTCTTCGAGATGCTGAGACAGTCTGCCCCCACCGGCGAACCATGGGACATTGCCTCATGACGATTTTGGAGCAGCTGCAGCAGCGCCTGAAGGCAAAGAGGCAGCTGTCCGAGTGGCTTTGGCACCTCCATTTCCCCCCCAACCACCACGGGTACTTTTTCACTGACCCCTTAAGACTGGCAGCTCCTCTCATTCTACCAAAGAAGGAGTAGTAATGAAAAGAACCTCCCCATCCACTGCTGTCCCCTAGAACGAAAAGGCAGAGGTTGACGCACAGCTGCGCTCAAAGATTTAGCAGCCGCATTTGAGGTCTGCAACCTCTCAAGGCTCCTGTCAGCCTTGCTGCCAAACAAATGCACGCCATCAAAGGGCATGTTCAAAAGATGGGCTTGCACATCCAGAGCAAAACCCAACTTCCGCAATCACGCAAATCTGTGTATAATGGCGCTCGCAGGCATGGACCGGCTAACACCGTCGGCCATGTCCAAACCAGACTGAAAGGATTCACACATGGCATCCTTGCCATCTTGCAAGAGAGCAAGGAACCCATCCCTTTATTCCCCTTCGGGAATATGCTCAGCCGCTAGAAACAATTCCAGAGTGTGTGAAAGTCCTGCCAAGGAACAAGTGGAGTTGGCACATTTCAACGCCATACTCCCCACAGAAAACACCTTGCGCGCCCAACCGTCGAAGCGTTTGTCATCCCTATCAGGAGGGATGGAAGGGTACGCTGCCTGCCTCGAGGTGGCCGTAGCCACCTGAACCACCAAACTCTCGGGAGTGGGGTGAGATGAAAGATAACCTGGGTCGCTACCGGAAGGGCGGTTTTTTTAGTCAACGATTTGTTAACTGCCGGAAGAGCTTTCAGGGTCTGCCAAGGAGCCGCCACCCTTTTCTGCAAGGTCAGATGAAAAGGTAATACCGGGAAAGAGGACGGAACTTGATCCAGAATATCCATCAAGTCATCCTGAGCAAAAGCTTCAGGAGGAGTTGACAAACCAAGATATTCTGTGACTCTAGCCATCAGTCTTCTGTAGGACGACTCAGCATGAGCCCCCAAACTCAGGCCTGCCAAACTGCACCTCAGGAGAAATGTCTAAGCCACTGGAATCACGAATAGATTGCCTTAACTCTTCCAATTGACTATCCCCTGAAAAGACAGGAGCGACATCAGGCTCAAAATCTAAATCAGACCTCTCCTCCCCTCTAGATGACATCTATGATGAGGAGAAGTAACAGTTCCGTCTCAGGACAGCCGAGAGTCTGAAGTCCATAACAGGCCTCACAAATTTTGAAGTAGCCTTCCTTGGAGGGTCCGCCATACCAGGGACTTCAGACGGCAAATCCCAGCCAAAAGGCCCTGAAGGAGTCGAGGAAGCCGACGGTGTCTGCGTCAACACCAGTGCCGACGGCTTGTACGAAGGCAAAGCTTCGACGTCCGTATCTGACACACGGCGCCGGAGACGCCGACCTCGAGCCCTTAGCAAGTTTCAGCGGTCTTGCTGGGGACGAGGACCGAGACCTGGAAGCTCGACTCTTGCGACCTTCCTGAGCCTTGTCCGATCGGGACCTCAAAGGTTCCCTAAGAGGACCGCGCCGAGGACCCGAGCCCGAAGGCGTGCAAGCCACGGATCGAGACCGTTGCTTGCTGGATTCATCAGAAGGCGCAGATGGAACTGTGCTCTGCGATTATAAAAAAAAAAATGTTACCAAAAAAAAAAAAAAAAAATCGCTAACATCTGCTCTCTCAAGTCAGCCCATTCCTCTGGAGTCGAGGACAAGCCACTTTCCTTGCGGCTCCATCCTCCGAGGACACTGGGGAAGGTGACCAGTGATGTTGCTTCCTGGAATGCCGAGACGAGGACGAATGGCGGGAACCACTCCGGGACCGAGACCCCTGTGACTCCTGACACAGAGAGTCGCCCCTCGAATAGTCGGTGGACATCCCCTTGGACTTAGATTTACTGGGTTTAGACCTCCTACCTACCTGAAGCGTTCCCATACGCTCCTGCAAGGCCTTAGCAGTCAGCAACTGGCATTTGGAAGAGTCGCCAGTGTCGTGACTCTCGCACAAGCACCACAAACAAATGCAATGCGGGTCGGTAAGTGACATTTTAGACTTGCAGTCCTGTCAAGTCTTGAAGCCAGGCTGCGGAGTCAGAGGGGGTCGAAGAAGACATTCACAAGGCACGCAGAGTCTCCGAAGCAAACACGTTAGCGTAAAAAACGTAACTGAGGCTACAGCCGCCGTGCGTCCTATTTATAACATTCAGTGACGTTTCCCTCGACGGAGGCCTTCGAGGGACATCGACCGGACGCCATTGACGCAGGGCGCCCAGTACACAGCTGTGTTGGAGGACACAATCCATCTGAAGTGAAGTTACAGTCCAGCTTTGCACAAAGCAGAAGCTGCAGAAAAATAAAACAAAAATACAAATGTGTAAACACGCCTCAGTGCAGTGGGAGCCCAGTTTCCCCCTGGTCAAGTCAGCAACAATATTGGGCTATAGACCTCTCCAATTTCCCCTGACCCACCATGGAATTCAGGACTTCGCTACCTGGGGATTGCAGAAGCTATACAATGTCTGGTACACTGCTGTGCAACCGGAACCCTCACAAGGCAAACAATTACCAAGTCAACTATTAGAACAGCTTTTACTTACGAATATTCCTCTTATTTGAAAGGTGATGGAGCATTTCCATCCATAAAGTTACAGAAGAGCTCCAGGTACCAATAACGTATGTGCTTTCTTCAAGACAATTAAAGTGGGTTACCCTTTTGTAAAACTTGGTGTATATCCCTGGTGTCTGTCATTTTGACACGCAAACAAATGCTAGATTTGTCAAGGTTTACATTTTCTTAGCACTATGCCTAAGAAAAGGCTGGATGTTTGCGCTAAGCAGTTTCGATGTAGTTTCATTATGTATTTTTGCGTGCACATTTAGTGATGGAAAAACTATACATGCCACAATCCATTTGGGAAATATTAGCCCAGTCGTTATTCTGGAGCTTGCAGCCCTTTGGTTACAGTGGTGTATTCAGGACAACAAATCCCAGAATGGACAGTTAAAGCCAGGATTGGACTAGCATCTCTCGAATGGAACAGGGAAGGTTCGTAAAGCGGATACTTTTCAGACACGCAATACTTAATGCTTGGTCTTTGTAGCCTTATTTTCCAGATTGTGAATCGAAGACTAAATCATTCTCTTTTGGCTTATCCATTTATCTGGCCAATTGTCTAAATTGCAGCGCAGTTTAAAATCTGCTTAACAAAAGCGTGTGATCCCGGGGAAACACTTTAATTTTGCTGTCTTGTCTGCAAATATTGGGGAGACCCTAGAAGTTATTTGTAAAACGACTCTTTCACAATGAGACATATTTCATGTTGCAGGGGGGAAAATAGTCTGTTAGTGCCCATGCCCCAGGCTGTCACCAAGAACTGAGGAGTTATAGCACTAGGCGAGACAAATAGGCAATATAACCCAAGGAGGGGGGCATTACCAGTTGGGTAATGCTCACAGGGCCGTAGTTAATGCCCGAGTGAAACAAGGGCTTTAACAGAGCCTCAGGGCATTACCGGTCGGGTAATGCCCCGTCCTGGGGTTATATTGCCATTAGTACCCCTAGGACTTTGTACCGGGGTAGCAATTGCAATTTTTCTCGAGCCGAGGAACTACACTGCAATCGTTTCTAGACTCGAGGAACAAAAAAAAAAAGCAAAAAAGAATGGCCATCAGGGAGATGGGACTACATGTAGTAGTAGTCACTTCCTTCCATGGCGTCCACTCGCTGAAAGAACTCTGGAACAGCTGCACTCTGAGCCTTCTCAGCGAGGTAAGCAAGTGCTAAGGGAATGGGGAGGGAGAGTGAAACCGATAAGCGGCTACATTACTATGCCTGACAGCAATTGAGCTAGTGCCAGAAATTAACAGGAGGAGGGTGGGGCGGGGATTGGAGAAGGAGAGAAACAGAACGAGTGACAATTTTACCATGTCTGACGACAATTAAGATAGTGCTGAAGTGGGGATGGGAAGGGGAGAGCATGGGGAAGGGGAGAACAAACAAGCTACAACAGAGGTCTGGTGGACATAGCTGAAGAATAAAATGAACAGTGATTGGGGGGAGGGCAGGAGTGTAAGACAGACAAGCAGTGACATTACTATGCCTGACGGCAATTGAGGTAGTGCCAGAAAACAAAAAAAAACAATAAGAGGGTGGGTTGGAAAAAAAAGGGAGGAGAGAAACAGAACGAGCGACTATTTTACTATGTCTGAGGACCATTCAGATAGTGCTGGAGGTGGGGAGATTGGAAACAAAAGGCGGGAGAGGAAAAAGTTCAGAATGCCATTTGAAAAAACTTAAGTGCTAAAGGGGAGGGGAAACAAAGGAGGGGGAGGAGGAGGAGGGGAAAACAAAGGAGGGGGAGGAGGAGGAGGGGAAAACAAAGGAGGGGGAGGAGGAGGAGGGAAAACAAAGGAGGGGGAGGAGGAGGAGGGAAAACAAAGGAGGGGGAGGAGGAGGAGGGAAAACAAAGGAGGGGGAGGAGGAGGAGGGAAAACAAAGGAGGGGGAGGAGGAGGAGGGAAAACAAAGGAGGGGGAGGAGGAGGGAAAACAAAGGAGGGGGAGGAGGAGGAGGGAAAACAAAGGAGGGGGAGAAGGAGGGAAAACAAAGGAGGGGGAGAAGGAGGGAAAACAAAGGAGGGGGAGGAGGAGGAGGGAAAACAAAGGAGGGGGAGGAGGAGGAGGAGGGAAAACAAAGGAGGGGGAGGAGGAGGGAAAACAAAGGAGGGGGAGGTGGAGGGAAAACAAAGGAGGGGGAGGTGGAGGGAAAACAAAGGAGGGGGAGGAGGGGGGAAACCAAAGTAGGGGGAGGAGGGGGGAAACCAAAGTAGGGGGAGGAGGGGGGAAACCAAAGGAGGGGGAGGAGGAGGGAAAACAAAGGAGGAGGAGGAGGAAAAACAAAGGAGGGGGAGGAGGAGGGAAAACAAAGGAGGGGGAGGAGGAGGGAAAACAAAGGAGGGGGAGGAGGAGGGAAAACAAAGGAGGGGGAGGAGGAGGGAAAACAAAGGGGGAGGAGGAGGAGGGAAAACAAAGGGGGAGGGGAGGAGGAGGGAAAACAAAGGAGGGGGGAACCAAAGGAGAGGGGAGGGGAACCAAATGAAAACAAAATGGGGGGACAGATAAGCAGCAGGACACACAACAAGGGTCCACCTAAGGGGAAAACAGAGAAGACAGGCCAAGGAAAGGAGGGATGGGTTATAAAGGTAATGAATGAATGACAAATGGAGAATTTAGGCATAGCCACGTGATGTAGTACATATAAGCACACATGGGGCCATGACACTCCAGGCACCGCCCCTGGCCTCGCCAGTTCCCTTCCATTCACCTAGGCCGAAGCAGACGAATGTCAGATTTTAGCAGGGATTGGGGGAGGAAGAGGGAATATGGAATAGGTGTAAATCGGTCTACAGTAAAATAGCTCAGTGGGTTGAGTGGTCTCTGCTGCCATCTGTATGTGATGTAAAGGTCGCTGGTTGGAATTCCGGCAAGGCTAACTTAGCCTTTCATCCAACGCAGATGAGTACCAACTTCGGTTGGGTGATAATTATATGTAAATGTTCTATGTATAGCAGTATGGCGGAAGCACTATTAATATAAAATCATATATACTACGGTGTGCAACTTACTTACTCCTACAGCCCATCCTCTAGCTACAGACTCTTGGAAGACTACAAGCAATTTAAGGGTGGCAGGCCTAGCACGATAAAACCAAACAATTTCTGAAGCACTGCCTGGACAAACTGAGCACCCGCCCAAGAGCCGTCACCCATATAGTAGTACCTGACCACAAAAAAAAAAAAAAACACAGGAGGCGAGGCCAATGTTGCCACCTTGGTGAGGGCATCCCAATAAACTTGCTTTATTGAAAGCCCGTTGGAGGAGCGAGATTTGAGGAAATTGTAGGTCTCTGCAAAACAGATCATCCAGCGAGTTATAGTCGACTTGGATGCCAACTGCCTGCAGAAAGTACAACACAAGGTGCCAAAAAGGAGGAAGTCTTTAGTCCGGTCCAGATGGAACTAGAGTGCCCAACTCACGTCCAAGCAATAGAGTCTCAGTTCAGCCTTAAAGGAACGGCTAGGGAAGAAGGGATATATAAGGTGGAATTCAGAGACAACCCTCGCAAGTTAAGGTGGTTATAGCCGCATGAGACCCATTCGAAGAGTTCTGCCAAATACATCAAGATTATCGAGGATGTGCCTGATGTGAAATGAATTGTATTTGTCATTTATATAGCGCCTTTTACCATTATTCTAGTCTCAATGCGCTGGTGGTGGGGACGCCCTCTGGGACCCAAGTCCTATGTGTTCGAGGTCACGGAGTAAGATTACAATGCGTGTGCGCATTTGGCCAAATAAGACTTAGCAGGGCAGGCCAAGCTCCGCTAAAGAGCAACCCAAGAACTCAGGCATGTGGATGGGTGCTGAGGAGGGGAGTCAGGAGATGGCGCGGGTGCTAGAGATTCGCCCATAGGTCTTAGTGAGGAAAATTCAGATCTTATTGAAAACGTGGATTTCTGATGCAATGGTTTAGCCAGGGCTGAGGGAGTTAGTTAAAGCACTGACCTTTTTTATTCAATGAATCATCAGTTGAACGATGGAAAAGAGCTTTCCATCATATGGAAGGTTGGATAATTTTTCCTGTATTCAGCATGCTTTGTGGCATGAAGCCTTGCCTGGCGACAGGCATCTACACATCTATCCAAAATATTAATATTGTGCTACAGATTCAGTAGATCCTGGGACAGAACTCTCACATCCACGAGAACCGCTGTGAAATGTTAAGTTTGCCTGTTGGTTTAATATATCGTAGTAGCGCCTACAACATAGAAGATGGAGGGCAAGTAGCGAGTGGCACCGCTTTAGATGTTAGTAGCATGTAGCATGTGTGTTCCAGAATGTGGATTTTCCTAAAGCCTTCTGGCTTCTGATAAGACATTCTTTTGAAGCCTGAGACATGAGCATTCAGGTGCCTTTAAAGATAGAGCTATGTTAAATACGCCTGTTCCATTGGCAGAGTTTCTGGGAGAGGAATATCTAGATAGCCCATAAGGTCCATAACTCTTGTGGAACACATTCAGAAGATGGGGGAAGAGGGTGTGAGGGGAGTTATCCTTCTGTGTCTTCATCACTCTTACCTAAAGGGATTTCAGTTGGCTCTGTAGGCTGTGGAGCCTGAGTTTGAGAATCAGGAAGTCATGTGTGTGGTTCCTGAGGACGCTTCCTACGGTTTTGTAGGCAATGGAGTGAGCAGGGTTGCAAGTCTCAGGAGGCCCGAGATTGTTTAAAATCAGCTTTCATTAGATCTGAATGCATCAGGGTTTCAGGGTTTTAAAGTTTGCAAACAAAACCTCTGATGATTGACATGGCTAAGGTTGAGGATGAGGCGATGGTCTAGAAACCAGCATTTTCCTCCAGGAATCCACCGAAGCGGCTGCCACAATTGTCCTCCTAGCCAATGGACGAATTAATAAAGCAGAGAGGATGTAGACAGTAGATGGTAGAATTAAGTGGGAGGCAAGGACATTCTAGGGGTGCCGACTACTTAAGTCTCGGTACAAATGGATCTCTTCCTAAGGCAGCACTAGCCATAGGACTTGGTCTGGTTTCCGTTGAAGAGGAAACGGGTGCCGATGAAATGTCAGGTGTGGCGGGGTCACATGAGGCAGCCGTTTTGTTTTCTGAAGAATCAAAGGGTGTCACAATCTTATAAGCTTTACAGCCTCAATAGGCCAACTGTTCTAGAACGTTCGCCTGGGGATTCTCAATACAAGGTTCGAAATCGAGGGGAGCTATTTAGCTCCTGGTAGAAGCTTAGAATAGCCTGGTTAGCTTGACACCAACCACTACCAGGAGCTACTTTTGGCTCCCCAAGCCAATGGATGTCGAACATACACACCCATGTGAATGCAATTGTTAAACAAACATTAGGCACATCTATACAACATTTAAAGCATAAGGGGTTATATACCATGGGCAAAGATAGGTTTACAGCTTATGTGGAAGTTAGATTTATGGAGCACTATGTACTAGCTCCTCGTTCCCCAATGCTAGCTCCTGGTTGCTGGTTAATGGTTATCCAGCCCCCATTGGGCAACCTCTGTGGACTATACATTAATCTTAGCCCCTACACATGGGGATCCCCTGCCTTGCCGGTAGACCGTCTAACCACTGTATGGGTAAATTCAGGGTTGGCACCGATACCAGGTGCCCCTGCCGGGGTGTTACTCAAAAGCAAAGTACTCACAAGTCAGCAATGTTCCTCCTCCAACTGCCTGAAGTGGCTTGGTGTAATATGCAGAAAGACTATCACTTTTGGAGTCTTCCGATGAAAGCTTGTACCGAGGGAGTCAGAAGTAAAAGCTCCAACAGTGATTCAGCTTACAAATTCGAGGCAAAGGGTGTGGGAGTTCGCCACCACGCAGCGACGGCCTCATGAAGCAGACTACACATGCCAGAGAATAAAGGGTTTGTGTTGAGGGCAAAGGCCGACCGCTGGAACAGGGCAGGAAGTGTACAAGAGATGGGAAAAGTAAAGACGGGAGAAATGTACCCACTGGTGCTACCGTATGTCCAATTCCTGGAGCCTGTACATTCATGACACTTAAAAGGCGTACAATAATTGAGATTGTTGTCAGATTTGGAATATACACGTGTTGTAAAAATGCCTAGAAATTCACACGGCATAAAGGAGAAAATCTGGGTCATGGACCACCCACAATTATCAGACATGTGTAGCCCCTTTCATTTGAAAAACGTGTTATGCACTAGAATCCATGCCATATTAACTGGCAAAACGTTGCTGAAAAGAAAGATGCTGTTCACTTAGAAAAAAGATGGAGATTTAAAAAAATTAAAATAAAAAAAAAACAGCTTTACTTTAAGAGTACATTAAAGGGTAACCCATTATATGCAGAATACATAAAGGGGCACTCAAAATGCCCTAGGCAAACCCGAGAAATCAATGGGAAATGCGGCAATTGCTGGTCAACAAAGCGCCCTTAAAAATAAATTTTAAAAAACCATTGCCGTATATTTTCAAACAGATCACATTATAGTAGCCTTGTTTCAGTCCAACATTAAGAATCTTTTCATGCAACCGAGTGAGCTCACTGAGGCTTCCTGAGCAGGTTGGCACACGTTGAATACTAATCAATCAGCTTAATGTTAATCAGAAAATCATTAGCAAAGCAGTAACATATTAAAAAGTAGACCCTCAATCTTTGCACTTCAGTGGCTACTTGAAAGCTGTGCATAAGTAGGCATCTTCCCCCCCCCCCCCTTTGACTGCAAAGGATCTTCAATGCTTTAGCAAGGCTTGGCTAACTTGGTTTGCTTAAATCAGTTTTTTTTGTAGATAATGTATTTGAGCAAACTACAAGCAATTATTAAGCAATATTACCAGGGAGGCGGGCTCATGACCAGGCCAGGTAATGCCATGGGGCAGTTAGAAGCGAGGGCTGCAACGATAGCATGGGGCATTACCTGCCCCGGTAATGCCTCTTGCCCCACCTGCAAGGGTAATATTGCCCTTAGTACCCCAGCATATTGTAGCAGAGTACCAATAGTGTTTTTCTTTTTAAAATTCTCAACTTAAGCTTGAGCCGAGTGCTCCTGGCCCAGGACCAGCAATAATGCCCTGAACTCCAACCATCATCCCTGGTGCCACCTGGGGCTCGTGGCCCTGCTCGGAAGCCTCTTGGGCGAAGACAGGCGGAGAGGCTCTTGGCTCCGGTGTCTCCTGAGCAAATTTTTGACTGCAAAAGCACAGCATGGGGATTCTCAATATGGCACCTGGGGGCGCTCGGGGACCAGTGGGAAACAGCGACCCGGTAGTTCACAGGAAGTGAAGCCAGGTCTCTGCTCCCTTTGCGAGGCTGCCTCCCTGCCTAAAGCCTAGGAGCGAGTGAGAAACGGCACAGTGCCGTGGGACCCTGAATATCACAGCTCGCTCAACTGCCGCAGTCCTCCTGGTCGGAGGAGCCCATGAGAAGAGAGTTGCAAGGGGAGCCGTCAGACGCCGTGCCCCGGCGCACAGGGACCCATCCTGCTGCCTGGAGGTGTACAGCTTTGCGGGAAGAAGCCCTGCGTCTTAGATTGCCTCGCTGCTCCCGCTCCCAGCTTAGAGTACCTGGGTTAGCCTGCGTTGGTCGTGCGGCACGGCAGGCGGACCACTAGATGGATGCTGTTATCAAGCCCAAATGACCCCAGCCAAGCCCTATGGTGGAGAGATCTGCTTCACAGGCACGGAGAGCAGGCTTAGCTGTGCAGACCTGTCCCCTTCCTCGCTGCACTCGGGACTCCCCTAGCAGCCATGGACTGTGTGTGCCGTGTTGCTCTCGGGGTGGCTCTTGGGTGCTGATGGTTTGCCGCTGCTGCCACACCAAGCGCACTAGGCACATGTCCAAGATATATTTGGAATTTCTGCTATGGAACGCTTCATGATCTTGCAGCCTGCATCACTGCCCCATAGACCCAATCAGTGCAGAGCAGGGAGCATGCACGTCTCCTAGACCAGCTGCTGCAGCATCCCAGTGACTAACGCACAAGTGGAACCATCAGTCAGTGGGGGGCGGGGGAGGAAGAGTGGCACACAGGAGGCAGAGTGCGCTAAAGCTGGGGAGGGAGAGGAAGGGGTGCCCAGCCTTGCATGCAAAAAACATGGCGAAGACTCCCAGAGCAAGCAAAAAGTCGGCCATTGCATCCCTATTGACGATCAGTGTGGACAGATCAAAAAAGGTAGCAGATCGAAGCAATGGTGCTTGCAGAGAATGCCGTAGAGACCACTCTTTTCCCCGCCCAAGGTGTTAAAGACGGAACTCCTGGCAGCCATGACCAGAAAGAACCAGAAGGGCACGGATGAGCCCATGAAGAAAATATCTGCCTTAGATAAGCGCCTGGACGAGGTCCAGGACGAGAGCAGAACGGCGAAACAGGAGGACACGGAAAACCGCTCGCGGACCAAGTATGTCAGAGTGCAGGGCATCCAATCCACAGTCTCCCATGTAGACCTGTAAGAGTTTGTCAGACCTTCCGTTTCGTTCTCCGACTCCCCGATGACGCGGCCCTGGAACCAGACAGAGTGCTTTGCACGAAACATAGGCAATCACAGAACAGTCCCCCAGATGCATTGGCCAGGATTCGCTTCTACAAGGTTAAGGAACAGATAATGAAAGCATCTAGAGTCTCGCTAAGGATTCAATTCCGAGATGCACCGGTCGCCATTTATCAGGAACTAGCCACCATCACACTGGCGAATCTGAAGGATTTGCGCACCTTAACAGAATGGCTGTGGGAGAGGAAATTTGCCTTCAGGTTGGGGTTTCCCCACAGCCCTGCTTTTCACATCCAGTGGCAGGTACCGGAGAGTGAGGACAATGAAAGATGAGAATTTGCTTAACCCAGACACTGCAGGGGCAAACAGAAGCTGACGCGGAGCCGGGAGGAGACCTCCCGGATGATGCTTCTGAGCACTTGTTCCGGGTGAGGAGGCGGTGGCCCAGGGGACTACCTTGCAAGAACAAGAACTCCACCAGTTGATATGGTGTCTTGGGTTTCTTGCCATCGTCAGGAGATAATCGTCCCGCTGGGTAGTGGGATAGTCTGTGGTTGAATCGCACTCCCTGCACCAGAGTGGGTGGGGCATGGTGTGGAGTCACACGCAGTCTGCGTGGGGGCGGGGGGGAGGAGGGGGACAGCCTTGACTGCGGTTTCTCAGGTGGGCTTGCAGTCTGTTGCCTTGTTGTGTTGCCCAGGTAGTCCGAAATAATGATGATGTTTGACAGGGATTTATCAATTAGTTGTGCATAGGGCCGTGTGAGAGTTGCCCTAGGGAATGCGGATTGTTTTCTCCTTTTTTTCTCTTGGGAGTTTCAAAGGGGGCTGGGTTACAATGGGAAAGGGAACTTTGAAGGTTTCCAAGTAAGAGTACATGTGTTATTGCCACAATATTGTTTTTCTCAAGCAGCCTAGGTCTTCGAATATACAGTTATCCATGGACAGGTATTCAGGATCACAGCCAGGACACAATTATGCTGGGAGGAGGATTTGGAAGAGGAAAAACGAAAACGAGGGGGTGCGGGGGAGTAGCTTGGTTATTCAGCAAGGAGGTTCCCCCCGACAGATCTCAGTGAAACTTGACCCACAAGGAAGGTACGACCTAGTAAAGGGACACGTGCGTCAACAACCACTTACCTTTGTATTGTTATATTGCCCCAACTCCTCCCAGGATCCTTTCCTCCATTCTGTTGACCCCAACATGGTCTCCTTTGGCAAGGGCCAGTTCCTTATAGGTGGGGACTTTAATGTTCAATTGAATTACTTCAGAGGAAATTCCACAGCCGACTGCTGCCACGCTACAGTAGGAGATGCAATGAAGGCAGTAATACGTGGGGGACCTTATAGCATGCACAGCAGCTTTCCATAGAACGAGCAAGCTACACCAAAACCCATCTAGAGGATAGGGTCAAGCATCTAGCGAGAGGACATAAGCTCACACAATCGAATGGAGCATAAAGGGACCTGAAGAAAGCAAGGTCCCTACTAGAACTGCAAATAAATCGACAGATGCCCTCATCAAGACAAAACAATGTTATTACATATAAAGCAAACAGACTGCTCGCCTACAAACTAAAAAAGTGCACACAAGGAACATCCAGGTGTCAAGGGGCTCTGATGGAGCCACGCAGGTCGCAGAGGGGGACAAACTGAATACACAATTAGGGTACCACAGACAATGTCAGGATCTCTGATAGATGGCAAACGTCAGGCAGAATACCTACCCGCAGCAGCCGCTTCTACACCTCCCATCCCCCTCCACCCTGGCGTACTAGAAGCTCTAGAGAGCGCCATCACCCCAAAAGAGGTGGAGGCAGCTATTAAATCCCTGAAGCATACAACCCCAGGCCCCCAACAGATTCACGGCCACATTTTACAAAATCTGCTCCCACACCATGATCCCCCACCTCTTAGTGCTTTTTGATTCCTTTCAGGACTCGGGGTGAATCATGCTTTTTATGGAGGAATCACTCATGGTCCTTATACAATACACAAGCCGGGCAAAGACCCCAAGGAGTGTGGTTCTTAGAGGCATACAACACTTATGAACAACGTTGCAGTGATCTTCTCAAACGTCTTGGCACTCAGGCTCAACAAGATCCTGTGACACTTGATGGACTCGGATCAGACTGGATTCATCGCAGGGCGAACCACCCACGACAACATCAGATGGGTCCTAAATCTTGATGAATGCGCCTTAGGTCGGCACAAAGCTAGGCATCATCTCACTTGACGC
This sequence comes from Ambystoma mexicanum, assembly GCF_040938575.1. Lineage (NCBI taxonomy): Eukaryota > Metazoa > Chordata > Amphibia > Caudata > Ambystomatidae > Ambystoma > Ambystoma mexicanum. The sequence continues at coordinate 537,652,177 of NC_090924.1, read as the reverse complement.
TCATTAAGTGTTTGACCTGTTGGAATAGAACTACATTAGCAGGGACCCGACACGCTACGGATTTGAAACGGTTTACAAAATGGGTAGTGACACCCCTCCACATCACTAAAATTAATGTGGCAATGTCACTGAAAATAGAGATCTCACGTGGGCCTAGTCAGGGCGGCTCCCTTAATCTTTGCACTCAATAGTTCAGTTGGCCTCCAGAATCCACGCCAACCTGGGGGTAAAGGGACAGAAGGTGGGGGAGGGGGGGTGGGAATAGGAGTGGAACAAACACACAATCTCCCTATACGCCGACAACGTTTTAGTCACCCTCACCTACGTAGACAGCTCCTTTGCATCTTTGCTGCAAGAAACCGAGCAGTTCGTGTTGGCATCAGGCTTTAGGGTGAATTATGACATTCTAGAGCCATGTCAAAAAAGCGCATGGAGAAGCTTACAAAATCTAGCTCGATCCCATGGGGCGCTTCCAATATTACTTACCTGGGCGTCCAAATTGCAAATTCGATCTCCCGGATATACCAGCGCAACTCTTCAAAACATTGAGGGAGGATATGGCTCGCTGGTGCAAACAGATCTTGTGTTTTGCAGTATCACCTCCCTCAAAATGAATCAGCCAGTAAACATCTGTGACACTGCAAAAGGAAGTTATGGCATTTGTTCTGGGCGTAGGGTGAGGGCGAGGCAGGTGGCTAAGAAAGTGATGCTTAAGCGGGTTGAGAATGGGGATGGGGGTCTGAGTACCCGACGATTACAAATATAATATCGCCTCTCAACTACGGATGGAGGAATGGAACCGAATCGGGGCTCGCACTTTCAGAAGCTTTAAGTGTATAACCAACAAGGAGGAGGCAGGGAAGGTGTGTTCTAGGTGGTACATAATGCCTGAAACGCTACACAAAAGCAACCCCTCAAGGTCTGCACTATGTTGGAGGGTTTGGGAGGAAGTGGGCACCCTCTTACACCTTCTTTGGACTTGTGAAAAATCCACCCATTCTGGAAAGAAGTGTTTGGCAAATCAAACATAACTGGGTTCACAATTCGCTGGAACCCTGGGATGGTGCTACTGGGAAATACAGGGAATGGAGTGTAACCCATGGCGGGGACCACTAGCAGGTCTAATTATTCACCTTTTCACTGTGGCCAAGATCACCATTGCCTGCCACTGGAGGGATCCTGAGGGGGCCGTGATATCCATGTGGAGCACTGCTAGGAGGCTGGGCCGAGCAGTACAATTTCCCAGACTGCGCAGAAGGGGTGGCAGGTAAACCTTCCGCTTTATGCTTGTTTTCTAATTGACATTTACACAATGTACCCTGCCATATAGCAATTGTTATGCAGGTAAGGGCCAGCAATCACAGTGTACCCACCTTTCCCTCATGTGCACCGTGGCGGATGCCCGCCATGGATTGGGAAGAAGGGAACTACAGATTTTGTCTGATGTGACTTTACTAAATGAATGAAACTGTCATTTCTCTAACAAATGCAACTGTGCGGCTCTACTAGTAATACGGTAGAACTGTCATTAGGGTCATTTTCTGTAACAATTGTAAGCGCGAGGAACTACTATTGAAGCAGTAACCTATGAAAAAAGTATTGTTAATTCCTGTGTGTATATTGGTATTTACCCACCTTGCAATGTGTATATAAGAATACATGTATACGTTAATATAACTTTCAGCGTGTAAGAGTTTGTTTGGACTATTGTATTGATTTGGTTCAGTGTACTTACCTACAGCTCACATGCACCTCATAAGATAATCCTGGCTGCTCTGCCATTCCACCAATCCATGGTTAGTACAGACGTATACTAAGAGTTGGGGACCCGTTTACCAAGGGATAGTTTTGTAGAGTCTTACCCTCCGAGTGGAAAACTCCCCTAACAATGAAGGACCGTGCTACATGTTTCGGTTGTTCTGCAATTAAAAAGGGTTTCCTTGAAGATGTCCCTCAGCTCCTGCTCTGTTAAATATTGATTGCAGGTCGTTCACAACTATATTCAGTTCCGTTTGTGATGAATGATATGCGACGACCAGGGGGAATTCTTTCTGCGGTTTCACCGTCTCTGTATTGAAGCAGGTCATTTCTGGTTATTCTCAATGTCTGATGAAATTCCCAGTAAATTTGTCTGGCTGAATAGCCCTTTTGCAATAAGGATGCACCAAGTGTGGCATGTTGCTGTACCGGTTCTTACCGTTTGAGTATATACGCTGTATCAGACGGCCTGGCGTTAGATGAGATTGTTTTTTGGAGGCTTGCATGGGCATTTGTCTTGTGATGGCAGCCGATTTTAAGGGAACGCTGTTTCCAACAGAAATGGTGGTGTCCAGGAAGTGTATGCTAACCTTGGTGTATTTCAGGTTAACGTTAAAGGACATTTGTACCGCGCACTATCACCAACGGAGTGGTCCCCTGGCGCTATGGCGGCTCTGAAAGAGGAGGGGAGGTGGAGTTAGTGGGAGGAGGCAGGAAAAGTGCAAGAGAGCAGTGATGTGCTGTTGGCGCCCTCAGCCCGCTGGGTCCGTTGGCTGGGCCTGGGGTGTTTGCGGTCGGTAGTCATCGTGTAATGTTGTGCAAGACTATGCGTGTTTTTGTTTTGTTGTTGCAATGTAGTGAAGTTTGTGCGGTTTGTTGTGCTGTAGATTTTGGTTGTGTTTGGTTTGGAGTTTGAGAGGTGTATGCAGAAAGGGAAATTGTTAGTAGGGTTGGTTAGTTTGCGTTTATGCTGAATTCAGGCGCTCGGCTTGCGCAGTCTCCCCTGGTGCGGCTCTGTCCTGGTCTGGGTCCGACTGGCATACAAGGTTCCTTACTCCTCTGGCCCCCACCTCTAACATGCTCTCTCATAGCTCCCCTTATCCTCCCCTCATACTCCTGTGGCCAGTGCACCTGCCAATGTCAACCTCTCAGGTAGAGTGATTTCCAATATCTCGACAATTCCACTAAGGGACGGGCGGTAGTGTTGGTGGGATTGTCTGGGGGAGTTGGCTCAGTCTTTGTGCGTGCCGCCTGTGTTCCAGTCTATCCGGTGTCACCCGTCCAGGTGTCGTGGGAGCTACCCTCTCGTAGAGGGTACCCTCTACCAAGTTCGCTACATGGTGAACTTGTAGTGGCGGAAGCCATTAAGGGATTAATAGAATGGTTTCAGAGAATTCTCTGTCCAAAAAATCAATAAAATACCGTTGATGCAGTTCATCTAGGTTAGTCGTTTCTGGGCGTGTTGTAAAAACCTCAGGAGGTATGCCATGAACAGGTTTGCTTACTGGGGTGCCATTCTGCTGCCCATGTCGGTTTCAGTCTTTGGTATGAAAGGTCTTTCATAGAAGTAAAAATTGTGTGCAATTATCAACGCCATGAGATCTGCCATGGATCCATTTGGGGCGTCTGTATTGCTTATTGTGTTTTGCAGGAAACTCTGGCATGCAGCCATTTCATCTTCATGTGGAATGTAGGAATAAAGCAAAGACATCCAGTGCTATACGTTCTTCCGCTTGAATCTTCCAGTGGAAACACGTGTAGCACCTGATGCATACGACAGCTAACACTGCACAAGGTCATTTCTTGATTGTGGAGTGCCACAAGAGGAATTAAAATGAAAAAAGTAAAATATTGGTCTATTGTTGCATAACTATAGTGCATAAAAAAGTTGAACCATTTTATGGAGCAAAATAAAAACATATGCAAAGAATCAAAAAGTAAATTTCATTACACATTTGTGAAATTCCCCAGGTACATGCTTACCTCGATCACATAAGAATTCTCTCAACTTGTAAAGGTTTGTTATTTTTTTGTGAAGATCTTATTTTTGATATTTAAATTGTATAAAGGATTTCATGCTTTTCTTTTGTAGGTGGCTTATTAACTTATATTTGAAATCCTTTGACTGCAAACATCACATGCTGTTAGCAAGTTGCGATTTCCTTAGAAGTTTTGAAAGAGTGAAAGATATTGCCACAGTCCTCAGATTTATGGCAGTATACAAAGACCAAAGATGTTCTTGATTCACTATACTGCAGTAGAAGGAAAATAAACTTTTGCCCTATAAGAGCCATCGCAAGCAACACCGAGGGTACTACATCAGTTTACAATATGCCTAGTGCAGCTCATACATGCTATATTACTACTTTAGGGTTAGGGAACATTTGAAAATAAAAGCAGATTTCTGCACTTCAATCTGAACTGACAACTAACGCACTATTGCGGCAAGTTCGAAGGATGCATACACTGCAAGGACATTTCTAATTTATTAAATATGTATGAGGCCCATCTTTCCCTAATTGCCTTGTGGGTGTTCCCTGCTATGTAAATGATGCTCATCAGTCATCAGAAAGTCTCAAATGAATCAATCTGCTGTCCAAAAACGAGTTCCAACTGACCCTACCACTATTCTAACCAATTTAAAAATTGGATAAGGAGAAGGTCTCCCTTCTCCTGATTGCATTATGGCAAGGTCTCTAAAGATTCCTTTTTAGGAGGCTATTCTCAAATAGTATCTTGTCACTTCCTGTATCAGTTCTTGCCACTCTTTCACAATGTCTTTGGGTCTTTCATCCACTTTCCTGTTCTCCGATTCAGGTCATTAGACCCTTTTTAGCTCGGTAACATACTTTCTTAGATCCAAAATGCCTTCTTGGGTCTGAGGGTTCCCCCTCTCTGCTGATGGTTTACGCTGAGTATCTATTCCCTCAAGTGGCTCACTTGGCTTTTCTCCCCATTCATAAAATTCTCCCTCTCCGATATTCTCCACTCTTTACTTCTTGATTTATGGCTCGTTTGCCCCTCTTCCCAGGGTATGTGACCCCGGTGGAAGACTTCTCTCTTTCAGGTTTATTTGGGATTCTCCCTCACATTAATACAGTTCCACGTTAATTACTTTAAATTCAATGTCTCATCAATTCCACTGGGACAAGTTTCTCCCGCTTCATAATGATTCTCCCCTCCTGCCCCCCACTTCCCAACAGCCGCCCTGTTACTTTTCATTGTGCAGGGGACCATCAACAGTGCCTGCACTGGCTTGGGTCCTCTTAGTTTGCTCCGCTTCTCAGTCTTCTCAACTCTGCCAGCGCCCCATCAGCAGTCCCCTCTCCCTCCGGGAGCAGCTATTGCTGCGGTAAGCGGATGTCTCGCCGTTTCCTCAGCGCTGTGGTTTTGCCGTTGGACCGGGCATCTGCCCACCATGAAAGGGTTGTGGTCTCGCCACCACCGTGATTTGAATTCCAGTCTCCTTGACTTCTCACTGTGTGTAACCGGTTGACCCACAGCGATGCGTTCTCTCGCATAGGCCACTTCTGAAATTCACAGGTTCTGCAGCTCTCCTCGGCTCCACATCTCAGTTGTCACGTCGCCAGGGGCTCACATGCTTATGCTGACACTTTCGCTCTACTTTGCCTCTCAGCATGTATTCCGGCTTCAGTCTATTATTCTCAGTTATACGGAGGCCTCTCCTTAAAGAGACAGATGCCCTTTCTTGTTTGTAAATGTATATATTAGTTTCGTCTTCTGTCCCTATAATGTTCCGACAGTCTCATATATGCCATTATGTAGGGATCAAAATTAAGGTATGATAAGCAGGAGCTAAAGGCAGCACCTGGGTATCCAGCATTAAACAGTGACCGGGGGCTACCACAGGGGACAAGGAGCTAGTACATAGCATTTGGAAAATCTAACTTCTCATATAAAATGCAATGTTATCATTTTGTACAATATTTATGACTCTTTATGCTTTAAATGTTTATATGTGTCCTAAGTTATATATTGCCTTAACTTCCTGACTTTAAAAGGTAGAAGCATCCTGTAAGGACACCACTTAAAAAGCAGTCTTAGGGGCTGGTTAATCCTCAGTGAATAGTTTTACATGATTTCAATCCGTTTTTGGCCTGTCTCGGGTGCTTCTGTGGAGGGATGTGTGTGCTTTTTGCAATCGTTGTCTGGATAGTTTGTGGTTTTCGGTGGGGAAACACTAGGGCCAAGGAAGTAGGCTAAGGAAAACCCACGGATGGAAATGGGAGGGGCAACACCAGGCATGCCACGATTAAGGGCAACAAGAGGGAACTGGACTCAGCACTAACCAACGCCCTATTAGAACTTAAACACCAAGTGAATCCAAATTAAGAACTTCCCGTCCTGCCGATCACTCTCTGGGCTAGGAACAGGCCTCTAATCAGAAATAGGGGCTTCATTCAGAATTTGGGCAACAGAGTAGCAAAGTAGCGCAGGAACCCTTCAGCCAGAGGTTACTATCGATACAACTAGAAAGGGAACACGGAAGAAGGTGAGATGCAACTAATAAACCGGAAAAACTGAATATCAGCCACAGCCACCACAGCCACCAGCAATCCAAAAACAGTTACAAACTGTTACTAACAATCAACCCTCTGCATACACTTCACACATAGTGCACTAAACAACCAGAACACCTCAGAACTCCTCAAGACAGCAAACCGCACACACTTCACAACACTGCAACAAGACATAGCACACACAACCTTGCACAACACCACATGACGCCTGCCTCCCGAATCTCGCACGCAAGCTAAGTGAACGGTACATCCGAACTGAAGCTGCCAACAGCACATGAAAGCTCCATTGCTCTTTCTACTGCTCATCCCATTAACCTGCCCCCCACCCCCTACGTTTTTCACAGAATCACCAGAGTGCTGAGAGACCACCCAAGTGGCACCTGTGCGCAGTATAAAAACCTATAACATTAACATACAGATTGTCCCAAAAGCACATAAATTACATTCAAATACGTTTGTTTGTAGCATCAGTTGGCCTGGGGAGCCAAACATAGCTCTTGGCTTCAAGCTAACCAGGTTCTTCTAGGCTCCAAGCAGGAGCTAAAAATAGGTCCCAGCTCCCCTCAATTTCGAACCCTGCTATGGGAGTTCATCACAGGAACGGAAATTCTTGTCCCTCAAGGGGGGAGTCTCTCCCAGTGAAGTCCCACTTGCCCAGACCCATAGGTAGGGTGTTGCGAAGCAGGGTCACCTCCCTAGCCTCAAAGGGTAAGGCTACCCCATGGTGAGAAGGGACACATTCCTTCGATTAGTTACAAAATGGAGAGACAAATTCACCAATATCAATGTATTTTTATCAGTCATACAATAAGATTTTCATTTGAGCCCAAAATGACTGGAGGAAGAAAAAAATAAATTCCTAGGACTTGAAAAAAGTAGGAAAATATAGGGGCTCTGCATACTCATTGCCAATATTTTAGAGCATGCATCTTTTGGTTGGATGCCAAGTTGACGGTTGATCGTTGTAAACATTTCTGGGTCAATGTGTTCCCTTTTAGGGATGAATGGCAACCTTTAAGGAGGAATCGGGGAGGTTCACAGGCTTGCAGATTTTTAAAGTTAAACAGAGGTTTGCATTTTCCTGAAAAATCGGGATTCACTCCAATTACAAAAGATTGTTACAAGGGGGGCAGGTCATGTTAACTAACTAAAGCATACCAGGTAAAAATGGAGAACTCTGGCTGAACAATGACAAAGAATGTGCTTTATAAATGTTTACAGGAATTACATCGTTAATATGAGTCACATTGAAGAAAAGAACACATTGAACTGAAATGCCTTTTTATTTGAAATGCCTTTTTTATTATTTTTAGACTATTGTGATTAATAGTACAATTGAAAAAGGATGAATTCAGACCGAACGCTCACAAAGCCTCATTGTTCTTCGCATTCTTTCCTGGAAGGAGCAGATTCGGTGAGATGGAGAAGACAGAGTCAAAAGCATCCCCAGGTCAACCATATGGAATAGGTAGGACTAGATATGCAGGAGGCTAGTATTTAAAAACTAGCTATTAAGGGTCACAAATTGTTTAAAGTTTTAGAAAAACAAATTCAATTTATTTTAGAAATAGACACGTATATGTAAAAGGGTCCGTTTACAAAATGAAAAATACACAAAAAACAACTTAGAACTGTCACATATGAGCCTTAATCGGCTTATAATGGAAGATAAAACAAGTAAAAAACTGTTGTTAGCATCACAGTTGATTTAGGCGAGGGTTGGTAGCATACGTGTATCGTATTTATTGCAAATACTACTATTAAGTTCAGTAGTACAATATTACAGTCGACACATCTATTATGAAGGTTTTTCTGGTTCGGGGAATAGTCAGCCTTCACTGGGTAGATGGTGTTCTCAGGTGAAGGGTCCGAACTGTCATCAGGACGTTGATTGGGGCTGCTGAACGCCTATTATGAATTTTGGTTGAGCACAGACTGGAAATCAAAATCGCACCTCAATTGGTGCAGACGTCTGCAGGGAACCGTGAAGAGGAAGGTAAGTGGGGTTTTTTTTATGTTGAGGGTGTGCCGAGGGTGGGGTGTTATGGCTGTGTGGGTGTGAGAATGTATGAGTGTTCGCATGAGAAACGTGCAAACTTTTGCTAGTTCGCACCTTCCTCATGCAAACATTTTGCCTGCGGTACTTTCAGCCACGGGAAAATCACTTGGATTTGTGGAAGAGCCTCTGCTAAACAGACCCATCTCCCAAAGCTCGACACCTCAGTCCTTTTCCATCCGCCCAGGCTCTACATGCCCGAGTGGTAGTGTGGGAGTCGTATGGAGGGAAGGGAACTAAGAAGTACAATAGCCCCAATGTTAAGTAACCCTTCCACATACTATCACCTTTACTCCATAATTGTGGGAGAGTCCCAAGCACAAAATCCAGAAGGAGTGGTGGGGGGGAAAGGAAGTAAAAACTTGCTAAGCCAATACATTTTGTAGGCCAGCCTGTCTGAAAAGAATATCAAGAATACACAAAACTACCCATCTGTATATGGAAACCAGACTACCAGTTAGTCCGCAGAAAAACGGGAGTTCAGATATCCAAAAAGCTGTGGTCCTGTATGTAAAACTTTAGAGCTCAGCACACATGCAGAACCCTCTGTCTCACAAGATGGTTTCAGGAAAAAGCTTGGAATGGGAATTTCCTGGGTGATAGGGAATTCCAATACTATTTTCGTGATATGGGAAGGTGTCTTTGGTACCACAACTGTATGCTTGTGGAACACTGTAAATGTCTCTCCCGACAGGAATGTTAGCAAATACCTATAGTGGCCATAGCGGCTATCCACATGGATGGATCAGGAATCATTGCCCCCCCCCATCCCCCACCACCTTTCACTATGCTGGCTATGACTGATGAGAGATGTAGTCATACACCCGGAGAGCCAAAAGGTTCCAAATGGTTCCCAATGGCATCTCATCTTCACTCAAAATTACCACAATGGACGAGGACACAGAACGATGAGGCCATCTACTAGAATGTGGCTGCAGCCACCAATGTGGAGAAAGGCTGAGGGCACAAACAAAGTCAAACACCTGTTCTCATACAAGCAGCGGTACGAAATGTCTTTTTCCTTTTTGTGAAACTTAGGGCAAACATTTGTGGTTTAACCCAGAACATCCTTTTGTAGTAGAATGCCAGTCTGCTCCAAAGCCTTTATGGAGAGGGCCCCAGCCAGGACCCCTTGTTCCAAATGAGGCAATTCTGACAGAGGAATTTACCGAAACTCCATCAAGCCAGTTATTCGCTTATGAATGGAGTGTGCAGATAGTCGCATTTCCTCATTCCCGTCATCCCCCCCCTCCCTGCTGCAGGGGAGAACCGTTTCCAAGCTCACAAAATCTACTAGCCCACTAGCATAGGCTAGTAGCTTTTATGAAGGGCAAGCCCCATTTGCAGGCTACTCTACCTGCTGACGAGTGTGGGGATGTTAGAAACTTATTTTGCATTTACAGCAAACACACTTTGCAGAAAGTGGCCAATGAAAGTTTCACTGTGCATGCTTGGCAGCATTGCACCACTATATGGAGTGTGCTTATGGCGACATGCACCATTTTACAAAAAGCACTGGAATATATTATGTCACCAGTCACCTTCTCTAGGTAGAGTATGAAACCTAAGGAACTCTCCCTGCAGGTCTAGTGGGATTTTTACTAATTTGCTAGGCCGGACTCCGAAGTCTGTAGGTGTTTTTGGGAGTGAGGGGGCGGTGATGGGCAGCGCAAAAAGGGAGCATGGACTGCCTGAGCACCTAAGACCGAAAGAAATACACTCCCCCAGTGGATGGTGGGCTGACGGCAATTGCACCACCAGCAGAGCCCACAAATCCACAGAAACTGGCTTCCATAATGGCCGCTGTAACCATGGGTCAAGGTATTTTAACGGGCTCAATGTGGAGGGCAGCATAGGAGGGAAATACCATTCAATGGCAACACATATTCCACTTAGGGGTAAAAGGATGCCTACCCAATGTGGCACTCGGAATGTTCAGAATTTGTAGGCCTGGTCATAGGTGCAGCAGAGGTTAGGATGGCTGCTTCAGTGACCACGCGGCAACACCCACGCACCCCCTTCCACTTTGAAGCACTTCTGGGAGATACACAGGAGTGGGCCATGACAGCAACTACAGGAGGCTCCTCTGAAGAGGTCTTGCTGACTGAAGCCGTGGTCTACAAGAGGTGTTGGAAGCACTTTTGGGAGATACCCTGTGGCAAAGGGCCACACCAGAATGGGCAGATTTATCAGTCTTACATGACAAATGCTCAGGCATGAGCTCAGTAGATATTTTAGCCCATTTTCAGGGAGCCCCAGTGGAACCGGTAGCTGACAACACATAAAAGGGGCACCTCAGAGCCGATTTGATAGCCTCTGACCAGGGATGATCGGCCGTGATCAGGGAAACTTGGGAGGGCAAGGGACAACCGTAGCCCCTGAGCAGGGTCCCTCTGCTGAACGATGACATGCTTAACCCAAAGACAGGGAAAATTGAGCCAGCACTCAGTCCGTTTCTGCTCGGGGATCCTCAGGGGTTGTCCATGTTTCCTGGTCAGATTCTTGACAAGGAGCACCTGGCATTCCCCCAGAACCACTAGGGCTGCTAGTGTCCCTACTCCCGGAAAGATCACTAGCCCAGAGTGTTCTAAAAATGAAGTCACTTTAGAAAAGAAAACCTGTCCCCTTAGGATGGAATGTCAAGCTAGAATGGAGGTGATGGGGGAAACTGATTTGAGAGTAATATCTTGTATTCAATGACCGATGATGTGATTATATAGTCACTCATCCTCAGGGCATCTGTGCTCTACGAACATAACCCACACTGGAAGTGTAATAGCTTGCAGCACACCACCACATACTTATTGGTGCATGAAATGGGTATAACAAATGTCTCAGCTTCATGACTAGTTGAGGTGCCATTACTCCAATGTCAAGCTATGTATGAATTTGGACTGGCAGGGCTGCCATAGTGGATTGTATTAAAGCAGATTGCACCAATAACTGATTTTTAGTCTTGAGGATTGCTACAAACAGTGGCACAGCAGAAACTGGTAGCCATTTTAGGGACATTAGCACCAGCCATTGAACAGTGGCACAGTCAACCAGGAGCGTTTAATACACTTCTTTAAAATGGAGGACATATTTTTTGAAGGGGTTGTTACAAATCAATGGTAACTGGTTTAAACTACTAAAACACCTAATTTTACTGTTTGAGTTGCTGTAGACTAACAGGTCTTTGGAACAAAACAAAAAAAAAGTATTAGCCATATGCCCCAAAAGGGTTTCGTCACAGTGTTTAGCTTATGTCAGTATTTATGCAGCAGAGGTAGTGTACTTTTAGACAGGCAGGGCACCATCATAAAATGTTCAGGCAAGCTCTCAATACATTTGTCTATATGGGTGTTGCCCATTAAAACACATTCGGATTATCTATTGTATTGTTGCGATACACATCAGTTGGCATGTGACGAGATCTTTGCAATTGGCATCTGCCGGTAGGGGGTTCTTAAATGAGGAAAGAACCATCAGCTATGTTGAAGAACGGAGTTGGATTAGACCAAGAGCTCCCAGATCCCCCGATTTGTATGTCAAACAGATAATCTAGCAGAAGTCTCCTGGAACAAGAGCACACAGGGTGAGTGCAACCATCACAAGTGCTACGCCAACTTTGTAATATTTCATAAAGTCCTCATAAGTGATATTGCACAACCTTTCCAGAAATCCTGAGCCTGCACCAGTAAATCCCAAGCTCACAAACTTCTATTAAAATCCAAAATTCCTGCAGCCCCCCCAATTGCCTAAAATCAGACACTATTGTCCCAGTGACATTCTATATGAGGTTATTAAAACACAGGGCTATAACTTGGATGCAATATAGATATCTTTGTTGTTTCAGAAAACCAGATCACTGGCATTCCACAAAGATTAAGGTGTGCAGTTTGAGACAAAGATAGCATCATGACATTAAATGTCCATCTTTCAAAACTGAAATTAAATCTCTTAACTAGCAACCTAGAGGTTCAGATGTTTGACAGGAATAAAAATGCAATCCCCTCTACTAAACTCTGGTTTATACTACCGTCCATTGTTTAGACTCCTTCTGTGAGTTTTACAGTTGAAGCTGAAATCCATCCTCTTCACTCATCCATCTTCCTTAGGAAAAAATATTTTGATGAACTGATGACTTAATGTAGGTATTTACAAATGGTATAGATATTTACCTTTGGATTCTCAAAGTACTGAACATAAACGTAGACTCCACTAATTTTTCCCAAAAACAATAGAAAAACAAAATAAATATGACCCAGTTTGACGACACTTGAAACCCTGTTGAATTTTGGTTTCCAGATGTATGCCAAAGTTACACAATCGCCTAGCTTCTGAGGGTTTGGGCTAGGGGTTACACAAACGCTGTATAGTATTGGTGAAAAAGATGATCCTACAGGTAAACCAACACATCAGATCTTGGTGGCAGATGACATAACTCAGATGAACACGGTTTGACAAGTTGGAATAAAATAACCCATCACACCTTTTATAGCCACTGCAATAGGATCCACTGCTCCACTGGATGAAAGGCAGAATGCGGATCAAGCAGGATTCTAGTTTCTGGCATGAAGCAGTTCTTAGTGCACTTTCAGTTCTTCAATAGGAACAGTGGCAGACTAAAAATGATGGATTAGTCATTATCCTGCATACAGAAAGCTGGGAAAATGGAGGCCAGATCTTTAACAACACATTATTCCTGGAACCGGGCAAAGCTTCGACAAGATTACCTGGTCATACAATTCTGCCTTCTTAAAGGCCATAACGGAGTGGCAAAGTTTGAAATGAGGGTATAATTTTAACAAATGGTAGAGACCAAATCAAAGCAAAACTAAAAGCATTGGCGGGGCGGGAGGAAGGTGCACAATTGTTTTGTGGCGAATTAATGGGCTTTGCAGATGCACCGGGATCTCAGTTAATCTTATTGACAAATATCACGTTGTTTAGGCACCAGGAGGTTACTGCCAGAAGACAATGAAAAACTATGCAAAATCAGGTGCATTATAAATTCTTCTCTGAAAATAGAACCCTGCTTATAGCAAACAGTTTCCTTGAAGCCTGCATCAGGTGTGGACTTCAAAGGTTCATGGATGCTCTCTGCTCCTTAAGAGCACTGCAGTAAAGTCCTTGCAAGACCAATGCCTGGGTCGCACCATTTCCGAAGGTGCCCATTACTTGGTTGTTTATGAATTGCCTAAAATCGCTCTTTCCCTAGCAGGCAACTTGCACCCTGCCTTTCCTGTGAAACCAGGTTACATTACATATTTTGGTCACTGGCTAAGCTTACCATGTTTCATTAAGTGCTATAGCTGAAGCAACAAGTCCAAGTGCCCCTGCAATCTAGGTCCTCTGGGGCTTGCTTTTGCAGAATCTCATTAACATAAATGGCTTCAATACAGTCACTGAACACAACAGCCAACCATGCACACCAATTGTCAGATTGTACATGTTTGCGATTACCCTTTGGGTTATTTTGTATCATATTTTCAAAGATGGGAACAATGAGAACGCTAAAGGGGCTGCAAATGTACAAAAATCTCACCGAGGACAAAAGCCATGTATCCGCGGTGCAGATAGGGACCAGGTAGAAGGGTTTTAGGGGCAGGGGCTTAGAATGACAAACATTACTTAACCAGCAATGGTATTTTTGGATCGGTTTGGCATGCTAGGCATATTCCACCATCGTGGTAGGTCCATATAAGCATATAAAAAATGTAAAAGATGTTTACCTTCACAGCTACATGAGAAAACCAATGAGCAGGGAGTGAAAAACAAAAATACAGCTTCAAGCAGAAGACATTGATGCATGTGCAACAGCATTACATAAAAGTGAGATAATGGTTGTATTTTTAAAAATTATACCATGTGATAATCATAAATGATTATTGATTAGATTCATGAATTGTTGTAGTTTCTTTTTCTCCCTCTAGATGCTTGAAGACTGAAGTTGAAACTATATGGCCATGAGGAATCTCACACTTACAGTCCAAACTTTTATCATAGGAAGAGTGAAACACATGTAGGCCAGCAAAAAGCAGCTTTGACAAGGAATGAGTTGCTTTAATCATAAATGAGAAATTGTTTTCAAAATGTATTGTGCCTGAGAAAGGAAACAGAAGGATCTTTTAAAGCCAAAACTATTGTCATTAAAATAATATAAGAGCTTCGAAGAGGGGATTAGAATGTAGGTTTGTAATGCTTTTCAATACAGATGACACATGAGGTCGGATATATGTAGTTTGGCTCTGTGCCCCACCCATTTAACGCCCATTGCTAAGGGAAATCTATAGGTTTTTCCTCCCATTCCCACCCATTTTCCCTCCAACCGCACCCGTTTTTGCACTCTGACTGAATTTGTATTGTGTGGTGAATTTGGCAGCCATTTTTACTTCCAAAGTGGCAGCCGACATCTGTTAATGTTATTTAAAAGTTATTTGACTTGATTGATGCTTTAAAATATTTTAATTGCATCTTTCAAGTTATGTTACACATTTCACAGTATGTTTTATTTAAAATAAACAAGGTAGTATAATAGTTACGTTTTGGTTTAAAATAGCTCTGAAAATGTATATTAGTGACTTGTGGGGGATTGGTCAAGTGTTTTTGATGGAAGGAGCACCCGATTGGTGGCTGTGCAGTGTGTGTTTCTCTAAGTAAGCCATTTTGTTTCTAGTTTTGATTAACATTGTAAACCAGCTATTGAATTTGCTACGGCAATGTTTCACAAAGGCGCCTGATCTCAGGTCTTTGCAAGGCTCGCTACACTGTTTACCCAAGAGTCGAGGACCAAACGAAGAATGGAGGGTCCTTATGGAAGCGTGACCTCGGTCACCTCTCAGCAGTGAACATGTCTGTCTAAAATAAAGCCGATTTGCATATCCTGCCCTAGCAAGTTTGAAAAGACCTGCACCGGGGAAGACACTGGATGTCTATTTCAAATAATGTATCGAATTGCCCTCGAGGAGTACACCAAAAACAGTCCCGATTTACGGCAAGCGCACCTTCCACACACAACACAAAAAACTTTGAAATTACAACCACGCCAATTAAGGCACCCAACAAGATGCAGGGTTCGAAATTGCCAGGATCTGGGAGCCATTTAGCTCCTGGTTATAGCCAAGGGGATCCTGCTAAGCTTTGACCGAAGAGATACCAGGAGCTACTTGTGGCTACCCACGCAGGTGGTGCCATACAAGCATAGCTATGCAATGTGAACTGTGTAGGTTTGGCAATGTGCATAAAAGAGAATAAAAAGGACACAAAGCATATTGGATAATATATAATGGAAAGAAAGTTAGCTTCCACCCTGCACACAATATTTGCTGTGCTAGCTCCTGGTTCCCGAGACGTAGCTCCTGCTAAAGGCTATTGACTGATACCCAGGAGCTTCTTCTTGCTCCTGGTCAACAAATGCTCATTTCGACCTGTGTGATGTCTGCCATTCGCCCCGAGTGGCCTCCTTTTTTTCTTCCTCTTTTTTGGACAGTGGCTCATCATGGCTCCTATGCAAACAAAGTTCCAGACGCCAAGCAAATCTCTGGCATGCAAGGTGTCATTCTGGGCTGTGATTTAGTCGCACAAGGTTGCCGGCCACAAGAAAACAACACAGCCACACACCATACCAAAACTTGTTTCCCCCCCGCTTAAAAACAAAAAGCAGGTGCACACTCATTTTACATAGCCCCATATTCCACTGCAACCTCCCCACAATGGGAGCGTGTGGTGGGTTTGTGTGGGGGGCAGGGAGCTATATCTTCCATCTTGCGGGGAACTGCTGGTCATCATTGTCTGAGCAATAACCCTAGAAGGAAATCCTGCGGGGGTAACATTCAACCTAATCCCACTGTCTGACTGCAGTGTTTAATTGACATGAACCCTGCATCACGACTTCTGACCACAGAATAGAAATGTGAGCAGATACGGAAGGGGTGATGTCATTTTGTCACCCCCCACCCCTGAAACCCCTTCCCACTCCCAAAAGTAACAATCTGGGGCATTGCTTGCATGTGGAGTAGCAGCGGATGGCCTGAGCCAGTGGGTTAGTGCGAGGACATGAGGCGCTTGCCCGAGGGGATATATGTTATTTATAACGTGCTTAATACCCAGAGATTTCTAAGCGCGGACCCGGGGATCGAACCTGTGTTGCTCCATGTCGTCTTGCTTCCAAGGCAAGCTCGTTGCCGCTGAGCTATCCTCCCGGTGCCTGTAGAGCTGAACTGCTTCAGACACTTCAATGCTCTGCTTGTCCCTAAACCTACTCAGCTGAACACAGGGACAGCGCGAGGCTAAATCGTTCAAAGAACAGCTCCAGCTTCTTCCGAGCTGCAGTGTTTTAGTCGGAGGGAATATATGTACTAGTTCCCGGGTCTCGTTTGGCACTTAGAAATGGTGCACAGTTGCGCAGAAGCTTCCTGGTTATCGACTCTGCCCTGTGTTATGAACATTACTTACCTCCCTTTGCACTAGTCATTTCATAATCTGGAGCGTTGCTAGCGGGTATATGCCGAGGTGGATTTTTGTTCTAGTGCGTCATTGCCTAGATTACTGGTTTGGAATGCCTCATTCTAGCCACACTCTTCATAGCCCTTAAACAAGAGAACCTCACCTGTCCAACAAAGCCCTTACAGTAAGAAACGATTTCCTGCTCATTGAAGTGTATGGCCACCCTTTACCCCGAACACTCCTGGAAATCTGTGACATCGACCAACATATTTATTTTCATTTTGGTCAGAGTAAAGAAGGGGCTGTGCTCACGGTAGGTTGTGTGCAGCGCTGCGTCTGGTGAGAGTGCAGATTACAATACGCCACCCTACCCCACTCCATCTACCCATCCTACCTCCAATCTCTACCCCAACCACCCTACCAACTCCCTCTACCCCAAACTACCAACACTATGTCTACCCCCACCAACCCACTCTTTACCCCACCACCTCTCTACCACCATGCACGCACCCTACCCCCCTCTATCACACCCCATCTCCACCACCAACCATTCTACCCTCTCTCTACCCTCACGCACTTATCCCATATAGCTCTCTAGCCCCATCCAACCTATACACTCTATTCTCCCACCCAACTTACCCCCCCCCATGCCTACCCTGTTCATCCTTCCTCTCACACTCTTGCTTTATTTCTCACCCGCTCACCCACTCTCATATTTCCTCTTGCTCAACATCAACGGCACCTTCTATGAATAGCATCCTCCCTTGCATCATTTCCCTTCCCATTCTCTTGCACACCCCTTATCACATCCTTCTTTAAAACTTTGCACTCCGCTCCTTGCACCCTGGAGACTATAAATGCATAATGCAAAGAACAGCATTACCATAACTATTGGCATTGCCAATGCTTGTTTGAGGTTGTTTTGCTTGTTGATTTTGTGCACAGCACCAGATTAGCTTATAATTAGCACACAGTATCTCGAATATTAAGCCACCTGTTTTTGATTGACTACCTGTAATGCCCTTGGAAAACCTGTTCCTGGTGTGGGGTTTGCTGCTATTGAGACCAAGAGTAACTCCCCATCTATTGGTTGTTTAATGAGATTAGGCAGGGTAGAAGGTTTAAATCCCGAAAATTTAAGCCAGTAATATCTTTTTAGCACAGCTGCACCAGCAGGCAGCCTGCAAGTTGTTTCTGCAGCATCAGTTTTTTTTTTAAATAACCACGTTTGAGGCCAACTGGAACTTCAAAAATGAAAGCCCAGCACATTTTAAAAACACTCAGTGAATAAGTCAAGTAACTCATGCATGGCATTCCATTAAGATTGCTCATATGTAGGGGCAACGTCAGACGAGTTAGCAATCTACACGTTGTATGCTGCTGTGGTTGCCATCTTCGCCATTATAATTCAAACACCACACAGCAAAGAAGACGCAAACTGCTTGGTATCAACATTGTCTCCTGTGGAAAATCAAGCCCTTCATCCCAGAAAGCAACGTACGATTTGTTGTCCACGCCATGATTCTATCCCACTCGGATGGTGGCAATACCCTTTGGAAGGCCTTCCGGCGAATACTGGCACCGGCACCCCCGAGATGTGTCCTACATGCTGCAGCACGACTCAAAGAACGCTGCAAATTCAACCACATCATCCCAACCCTCACTGAACTGGCTCCTGCTGCCTCTCCTATCCGTCACCCTGACCTCCCCAAGCTAACTCAGCCTCTCCAGAGGCCTATAATGCACTAGAAGTACAGACATTAGCAGGCGTTAACTCCTTCTGTGCAGGAACCAGTTGACAGGCCTTTTCTGTCTGTGCCCCAAGATTTTGGAGCCACCTACCCATCAATATAAGACTTGCTCTTGTAGTTCAAAAGGAGCTTAAGGCACTCCCTTGCCCCCAACCCCCTTTCAAGGAATGGCTGCTCCCTACCACACAGTTCTAAACACATCCACTGTACCCCAAGACTGGATGATCTGCTCTCCACTAATAAATCACCTGCTCCCAAACTAGTCCACTATCCCCCCCCCCACCCCCATTAGATCCCCACTGTTTCTCTGCTCCCCTCTTTGAGTGTAAAGCGCTCTGTTACTTCCCATAACTGTGGCCGCACTCAATGAATATCCTAATAATAATAATAATGTTAATTAAGCAATATGCCCCGAGCGGCGGAGCCATTACCGAGTCACCTAACTCAGTAATGTCCCCACCGCTCGGGGCATGTTACTATTAGAACCCCGGCCCGCATGAAAAGCAGTTTTTTCTGTCCCAAAATGCTACAGCATTTCGGGACAGAAGAAGGAAAAAAAACCAAGAAAATGCCCGGCCATCGGGAGCGGACGCGCTGGGAATGACAGAAGAAGGTAAGTGGGGTTTGGAGTGTGGGGGAGATGAAGGGAAATGAAAAGGAAAAAAAAGAAAGAAAAAAAAGCCACATACCCGAGTCCCTGGTGGGGGGCAATGGCAGCTTCTCAGCCGCGTGGAGGCTCGGAGCGGGGATAGCCCTGCTTCGAGCCCCTCATTGGCTGAGGGGCTGCCACGCCCCCTGCCGGGAACAATGGCCATGGAATCCTGGCTGGGTAACGCCCCGTGAGGGCCAATCAGAATGCTCATTTCATTCCGATTGAGCCCTCGCCGGGTACTAATAGGGCAAATAAGCAGCTACCAAAACAAGTCATGCTAACCTATGAGCAAAAACAAAGGTGATGGCTGATCTGAATCTTAACCTCTGGCATTGCTCTGGGCAACAATCCAGACCATTGTTCTTCGCCTGGCAAGCCATTACAGAAGGGGAAAGACCATACGCAAATCAGGCTTGGGCCCACCCCAAAAGGGGCAGTTCAACCCTAACTGCTAGGTCACATCCCTTCTGCACTAGACCACAAGCATCCCCAAACATGTTTCAGCCTTGTTGGGCCGCATCAGTGAGGAGTAGTTTGGGGCAAAGAACGATGGTCTCACAGAGCAATGCCAGAGGTTAAGATTCATTCTAAACTTTCCAGCCATCACCACTTTGTTTTTGCCGTGTGTATGTGGTGCTGTGTGCACGTGAAGAATTCAGGGGCGCGTCACTTATGACTGGTTAGCAGCTCTAAAGTTGTATCCCTACGGTCATTTTTCAACATATTAAAACCGTAAAGGACATTTTACTTTTTTTGTAAATTCTGACAGCAAGTACTAGATTTTTCAAGGTAGTATCTACACCCACTTCAAAAAGGTATTTTAATACACCTTTTCAACAGTGGTTTCTAAAACAGTGTCCCAAAGCCATGTTTGATATGGAGCTTTGAAATCTATAGATTTAAACTTGTGTGACAGAGTTCATGTGCCAGAACATAAACGACTCTTGTAATTGCTGCATCTTATCCCTCTGAGGCACTATGTATAGTACAGCCCGACATGAGAAAGCAGCATACGGTAGGACACGTGTACCAATATGAGAAAGCTGCTCTATACAGCCAATTCGGTGCAACATCAATGGCTACCCTGCCTATAAATATCGGTCTGTGGGGTCCAGTATCGCAGTTTTACAATGCTGCTCAATGAGACAAGTTGCCCAATGCATGTAATTGTGGGGCCAACAGGCCTGGGAATGCCAGAGTTACCAGTGGACTGTAATAACATCCCATGGTTACATTGGTATTCAAATGCTACTAAAATAGTCAATGGTGCTGCAAACCACCGTTGCACTGCGTTTTTCGCGGATATCCAATAGGTCAGAGCACTGCCATATAATGGCGATACTCAGTTTGACAGGAGGGGGCAGTAACATTAGGTTTCTATTCAGGTTTTTATGGCATCCCCTTAGGTTATCAGAAGCACCAACATTACCGACATCACCCTGGTGGCATTGGTGTGAAAGGCCATGCATGTGAAGGAAATAACGTTGATGTCATCAATGTAGGCGCTGCCAATGGCTTTCCGACATTACCAATAGTAAATGGATCAGGAAAGCCTAATAGGGCAGTCACGGCTCAAACATGGACATCTTAAGTAAACTTTATGAAGATACGATAGAGGCTGCAACATTCAAGTACATTCTATACAACTATAACATGGCAACGCTTTTTTGCGGCATGAGCCTTAGATCTCACCACGCATGCAGTACATTAAACAGCACAGTTGTATTGATCAAGGGTATCTGCTTTACTCCCCATCATCAGTGGTGCCAGAGTCCATTATGGCCAGTTAGCGCAGCAGGGTCAGATTCAATTATGCACCATAAAAACACCAGTGCCAAATCCCAGTATGCCCAGTTACCACAATAGGGTCTATTTCTATTATATCCAGGTAGTTCCAAGCGGTGCAGTCCGAGCCAGTACATTAGCACAAAAAGACCTGGTTCCATTAGACTCTGCAGGGTCAGACATGAATATTTCCTTGATGCAGAGTAAGACTGTGTGCCACAATTTCCAGCAAGCACAGTATGGCCTGGTAGCAATATTCCCAGTATGCACACTACAGCATGCAGAATAAGGACTGGTAGAACTATTCAATGCAATATCTTGTCATCAACAGTTACAAAATGCAGAGCAAGGCATGCTACCATAAATCCCATAAAACAGTAAGGCTTGCCCTGGTACGACTACCCCCAGTAACACTCAGGGCCCAAAATGTGCACTCGCTGCAAGCCGTTGGCTAGTGATAGACTTTTGGTGGGGTTGGGGAGAATTCTCCAAAATGTGCCAATTCCCTGCACGACCCCCAGCAACTTTGCTGGATTTTGAGGACTTGATTTTTTGAACCTGGAGAGAGTGAGTCTTTCACCCCACTCGCTCATGTATTTTATTGTGATTTTGAACACTGTTTCTTTAGGTTGTGGAGTCTGACAAACTTGATAGGCATCATCTTTTACATTGTGTCAGACAGTACCTACAGTGCAGTGGCACAGGGAAGTCTTTCAGATTTCCGAAAGGTTTAAATACCTTATATGGGATAAACTACTGTTTCCCAGAGCAGTAAAGTGAAATTGACTTTACTTACATTTGTAACTTTCTAGACCCAGGGCACACTATCTTACAATAGGGTGCTGGAGGGGTTACCTAGTATCCCCTTTGTCTAGCGCTCGCAGCTGCAGTAAAGCACCCAGAGGTGCCATTTTTGTCAAAATGGCCCCGGTCTTTTTTCACCATTTCTTTGTGTAATGGTCCTTCTTGAAATTTACTCTACGCGCCAAACCAGGTTTGGTCCCATTGTTCATTTTACCTTTGGCGGGATTCACGAGTGAAGCCTGTCTGGCTCCAGGGTGTCTGGGGTAGACAGGAAGTAAGGGAGGTGCCCGAAACTCCCCGTGCTTAGTCTCCTAGGAGACCCAAACGCACTCTGTAGTGATTGGCCGGCTGACTATCTGGCAAGGATAGCCACCCTGCTGGGTGACTGACAGCTAAGCTGGAATGAAAGGGAGAGAATTGAATAAAGGGCGAGGCTTTTGGCTTGGAAGGCAGAGTCGACCACTGGACGAAGGAACCGAAGAAGAACTTGAAGAGGACGCCTACTGCAACTCCTGGACCATTGGTTTACCCGGTGAAGCCCTGCTGAAACTCCAAATTTGTATCGACAGAGAAGCCCCTGCAATGACGACTTCTCCCCTTGAATTGGTGGGACCAATCAACACCAAAGTAAGCCACCTGGACATCCTTCTCGGAGCTGCTGTGTGGGGGGGGTTGGGGGAATACACCAGATTGTGTGTGTTGCTTATATCCTCCGGACTCCCAGGAAGCAGGACTGACCGAGCCTGAGCCCTAACAGAGTGTGGGACCTTAGAAGCAAGGAAAGGCCATCTCGACAGCCAGGAACCATGATGTTGCTATTTGCGGTAGTCACAAGGAGCTGAAACAACGAAGTGCCACTTGTTGGAAAGATTGCCTTTTGAGAGCGTTGACAGTCCCATTGCAGTGCATGAGTCCCCAAAAGTCCCCCCTCGTGTCCCCACGACTGAGGCTCAGAACAGTGAGATCAGCAGAGCTGCACAGGAACAGAAGTCCCCTGCTGCACTTTTTCTTCAATACAAAAAGGTACTGTGAAGTCTGAGAACTTACCTCTTACTGTAGAGTTGCTTACATATTCTACTACACACAAGTCTAATCAGCTTGTGGCCCTACATTTGATTCTTCTTTTCTTCAAAGACTTCTAAAAACATTGTGCAAAGACTTTTTCTACTTACCTACCAGAAGTGCTTCATCCTATAGAAGACTTTTATCTATTGACTTTGGCTTAGCCTGTTGTACTGAAGGACTTCTTGGAACCTGAAAGTATTTGCCTGCTTAAGAATATTTGTGGTCTCTTGTTGTTCTAACAACCTTTCCCTTTTACCAACTTCAAAGAGTATTCTAAATGCAAACAGTAAGATATTAATGTCCCCAGCACCCTAGCTATTGAAGTCACCTGAGGGTGTAGGTTGTGTCTGTGGGCAATCCCAAAAGGGTCTTTACTGATTTAGAAACTAAGAGCAGGCCTCCAGATAAGGTGTGTACCAGGCCTTTTTATGCATGAAAATTTTGTAAATACGACGGCTTTATTATTTTCCTGTGTACTTTTACACACAAGTTTGGAGCAGAGGGCAGTGCAAATGTCAGGTTACTTCACACAAACCAGAACGCTTCTTTTGGTTTTTGCCTACATGGATGTAATCGCAAGCCATGGATAAAAGCCTCTGAAACAGAATGTATTTCTCTGAAGCCATTAAAAAAAGAAACTCCACACTGTGATCAAAGGAATGTTTTATTTCCATCGTGCTTCTGCTGTGTTGATGCTCATGGAGCAAACAGAAGCACTGTGCATATTTATTTTCCTAGCATTTTGGGATTGTATAATTAAGATGGAAAACTAAGTTGCAATTGAGAAGTAACATTAACAAGTTATGCTTTTTTCCCAGTGAAAGCCAAACAGGAAAAAAATACAATTATGAAATACTGTTCCTGTGCCCTTAATCATTCGGCGGTAGATCATTTTTACACTTTATACTTATTTTTATTTAATTTACACTCTAATTATGAAAACAGTGTTTAAAATGATTACTATGCACAATCTATTTTACATCCATTCAACCTTGCAGTACATTACTATAAATGTTCAGTGGCAGCAGAGTCTTTGCTCAAGGGTGAGTGATTGTCATTACACCAATTACAGGTGTTCTAGCCTCTCCAATCTTCAAGACTACAACTAAAAAACATCCAAAACCTGTCTCTCCTGAAAGTTCAAGCGCTGTTCAAAAACAAACAAATGAAAGTAACATTTCTAATTGAAAAAAGAAGCTCAGCAAAACCTATCCCTGTGATAATCCAGATAGTTATTTAACTTTATGTAGCGCTTCATACCTGGCTTGTCTAACATCTAGGCCCTGTGATTATTATACCTCAGTCGATACCCAGTTAACCGACCTCTGAAGGATGATAGCCAATAAGATAGCTTAGCCAGTTGAGCACTTGTTGCTGTGATCTGTAGGTTGCAGGTTCGAATCCCAGCAAGGCCAACTCAGCCTTTCGAGGTTGATAAAGGAGTACCGACTTCAGTTTGGCGATAATTGTGATTATGTTCTACGTACATCGCTTTGACCATGAGATTAGAAATAGAATTTAGCATGGAGTCCTAGCCTCCCTGCACTGTTGCATCATAACACTGGCGTACTGCAGGAAATGAGGACTTTCATTAAACATCAAAAGACAATTCTGCTATCGAACCTCAAAACACACAATACAATTCATGTTTGCTTTACTATGTACTTGGCTAGGTTTTTGTGTTTTAAACATTTAAATATATACAGGAGAGATCAAATGGCCAGACCTTAGGGAAATAATGAAAGGTGTATTCTGTCAAAATGCAGAAAGTTGCCGCATAGTAATTTCCATGCGTCACATATATTTTACTCTATTGCAAAGGAGAAAAGTCATTTTTACTCTCTTAAAATCACATTTACTCTCAAAGTTTAAAAATAGGGAGTAAAATGCTCCCACCTCAAAATCTTATCTGGAGCACTAACTAAGATTGTCTGTGTGTTTATTGCTCCCTTCTGAGGAAGGCTTATTCTAACTAACAAATTAATATTTGTTTACTCAAGAAACCTTGTGTTTAAAAGTTTATTTGAATACTTGTCACTGTGAATCTGTGTAACTCCCCTACAGCTCACACTGACCCCTTTTGAGATAAGCATGGCTGCTCAACACGCTACCAAAACTGTGCAGTACAAGCTTATACCAAAGGTTGGGTTTCCTATACCTGTAGTCAGAGTTGTGTGTAGTGCACTCAAAGGGTACTGCATACAAACTTCACCTAACAGTGGGTAAGAAATTGAGAAATGTACATTGAGGAGGGGCCACTTTACAGCTATTAAGTAGCTTGCAACATGAAAATTGTCCCCTTGCACTAGCACCCTTTTTATATTTGATGTTTGTACAGCGACGCATGGCCTTCCCGCCATTGCTTCGTTTACACTGCATATCTGTTGTTGCATGACCAACCCAGAACTGCTGGGGACATGGTCCTTGTGCTGGCTGTTGGAGACCAAACATGACCAAAGTCCTACATGCAAGGCCAGCACCACTTAATCCCAACTGAGTCTCTTCGGCCAATTGTCATCACCCGACTGGGCCGTCCACAAGCATACTGTGCATCCCGCGCTCTGAGCGCTCCTAGACCTGCATACATGAACTGAAAGAAACAGGCTTAAGCAGCCAATCTCCTGTTTCCGGGGTTCTTCCTGCACGCTTTGTTTGCTAAAAGAAGGTGGTGAAGGCCCAGTGCAAGTTACCAACAGAGCACTCACCTCTGTTCAAGCACTCCTCACATGACATTTTTGGAAGTACAAAATAGAGGAAGCATCCAAGCCCCAGCAGCCCTCCCGCAATGCCGTGTGCGGCCACGCTGCCCAGTATACTGCCAATTTGATAGCTGGACGCCTTCCCCATCTGCTACCTACCTGCAAAGCTGTTACCAAAGGGGAAAGAAGCTTGGATGGGACCTGTAGGTTACAGACAGACTCTGCACATCTGCTCAACAGTATTATGAAATTAGATGACACTATCATTTAGCTCCCTTGGTGCTTTAACCCATCTATCCTAACAAGTGGCAAACAACCACAAACAAATGTCCATTCTCCCCTACTTGATTCCTGCATGCTGCAACAAATCTATTTGGCCTCCAGCTTAGTTTGATCTCATTGGACTAAATTCGAGCAGCTGTATTCAGAATAACTTGTAGTGTTTATAAAGATTGTGCTGCCCCTGTGTGCAGGACATTACAGTAATCCAAGAGGGTGTTAACGATAGCACATTCAATAATAGCAGCGTGCTTTACCGAAAGGAGCGGGAGAATCCGTCTAAGGGTCATCAGTTGGTAATGAGAAGTGCTGATGCCTTTATTTATTGAGAAATAAATGAAAAAGGAATCCATCGAGACCCCCAATGTCTTAACTTGTGTACTGATGTTATGTACAGCTGGAGTAAAATAAGGGTATATATCATGTGCCTTAGAAAGTTTATAAGGTGGGGCCACCAGCAAGATCTCAGTCTTGTCCTCATTCAGTCCTAACCAATGTTTTGACATCCAGCATTCGATCAGGGTATAAACATTCTGAATATGTTGCATATTAGTTGGAGGGCACAGGCCAAGTTAGAACACTAGCTGGATGTAATCTACACAGTTCTGGAACAAGAACCTGTGGTTCTAATGAATGTCACGTAGCATTCAGGTAGCTACTTGGATACAAGATCATGAGGTATGCCAAATCTACTAGTTTGACCCGAGAGGTATGAGGATTCACAATAATGTGTGGCGCTCTATCAACAAGGAACTAATCCAGTTGACCGACTTAACAGACTCTGGCAATGCCCACGACCCTCTGTAGTAAAATAGCATGGTCAGTGATGCCAAAAGCTGCCGCGAGATCAAGGAGCATCAACACGCCTACTTGGCCCTGATCCATAATCTGCAATAAAGAGTCCTGAATATTCATTAGGGCCAATTATCTACCTAGGCCGGTCCAAACCCTGACCGAGTCACCCTGTACCGAGTTTGCTGACTAATTTATCATCCCAAGCCCAATACAACCTGATTTATAGCAGCCACACATCCATTACATTTCACTAGAATAAAATCAAACTACATTAAAATCTCTAAATTCAGATAAGTTTGCACATTTATCGTAACAACAAATTCGAATTCATTAAAAACAAACTAAGCTTCAACGTGCCCAGGCTCACCATGCAGTGAGCAAATTCCAGCAGCCCTTGTGTGGCGAACGCCACTATCCAGTCACCTCTCCTTCCGGTGAAGTGCTAAAAAGGATACAGCTGAACCCCACAATAAATGTGGTCCAAGTTGTACATCTACCCCCTTCACCTTTTCCTTGACACGCCTTCCTGAGCATTTTATCTACCCACCTCGCCCTTCTCCAACTACCTTCTCGACTTTGCTCCTCCCCAACACCACTGAATGTTCCACCATATCATACTCCTCCTTTGTTGCCATCAGCTATGGCAGGTGGTGCTATACAAATGCAAGACAACGCACCCACTTGCTTTCTCAAATGTGTTTAACTCGTCAATGTGGCTAGCTATAGGAATATATCTCCGATTTCTTGATCCCTCCTTTCAAGCCAAATGCCCCCCCCCCCCCCTCATTCATGGAAAAAGCAGAGAGTGATTTTCTCTTTTTCCTGATGAGGGCTCCAGTGCCAAACAGCTCCCCAATATAGGAGCTGTAGTCCAAAACATATGGAGAGGCAATGGTTGCAGAGCCCTGGGCTACAGTAATACTTTCAATTTCCCTCCAAGACTATCTGACCGAAAGCAAAAAATTAAAACTAGCAACGTGTGCTGTACTGCAAATTGCCTTACAGAAGGCCATGAAGTATAAACCGAGATCGTTAAGTGTATCCCAAGTCACTGTTTCCCCACATACTTTGTGGCTCCTTTAGGACCATTTAACAAGAATGCAGAGAAAGAGAAAGAGAAAAAAAACAGATAATGCAATACCCAGCTGTAAGGCGGAACAAACGAGAGCACAAGTGCTCGTCTAGCGAAGAGGGTAATGTCCAACAGTTGAATGTTCAAAGACATTGAGCACACCTCTATCGCTTGCCAGCCCTCATTTGCCTGCGAAGATACACGTATCTGCTTCTCACTGAGGAGGCTCAACAGGGCTGAAAGTCGATTTGGTTGCATAAAGTGCAAAGGGGATTTATTTATTTAAATTTTTATAGCGCGCCACACGCCCGTGGGCCTCAGGGCGCACAAGAAACAAAACGGGTAAAGGAGTCAGAACAGGAGGCGGAGGACAAGAGAACAGACTAGGGTCAGGATGGGTTTTGGTTGAACAAGTAGGTTATTTCCTTCTTAAAAAGCATTCAGCCAGGCGTATATATTTCCGGGAAGTAGGTTCCACTGCAGCAGAGCTGAAGTATCGAAGGAGGTACCCCCAAAACGCACCAGCTTGTATCTGGGCTAGATGAATGTGGGATAGGCGGAGGAGCAAAGCTTCCTTCCGACTACTCAAGGCTTTACCAGATCGGTAAGATATGTAGGGCAGGGATTTCATCGACATTTGAAGGACAGTGTCAGGATCTTGTGGGTGATCCTGTGCTGCAGAGGCAACCAATGAAGTGCCTTCCTAACATCTGAGATATATGCACATTTGGGCAGGCCCTGAATGGCCCGAACTACATTATTCTACGCATCCTGCAGGGCTTGTATGTTAAGGTGTGTGGTGCCTTCTAGGAGACTATTGCAGTAGTCAAGTCTGGAATTAGCGCAGTGGCAAGCAACACACAGTTAATGGCAGAGAGAAAAGGGCGAATATAATGTATTCTCTTGGTAATAAGGCCACAGGACGATCAAATGTAAGACACATGTGGTGTCATAGATAATTCCTCATCTAGGACAACCCCTGTGGTCTTTATCAACACTGATGATATTTTCGGCAATGCGGAAGTTAGCGTATGCCGGGGCTAATTTGCCAAGGCGAGCTCTGGGTGCCACGATCAGAAGCTCTGTTTATTTTTACAATTTAAGTGAGTTGTCTGCCATCCAAGCCTGGATGGTGTTGTAGATTGCGTTTATGGCAGTCGGGTCCTGCTCATACCTCCCACTGAGCTGGACGACGACCTGGGTGTCATCAGCATAGTTTGTAAACCAGACACCCACGGCATCCAGCATGTCCAGGAGAGGCCGGATGTATATGTTCCTCCGAACAGTGGGAAAAGTTGAAACATGGAACATTATTAATATCAGGAACAGGGACTTGGGGACTGGTCAAGTGAATATCGCAGTCCAGAGAAGAGGTGTGGATGTTGGTTTTCCTGTGCGTTGCAATCTTAGCCAGGAAACCCATCATTGATTTCCTGGCACCAAGCAGAGTCCTTTATGAGGTCCTGGTTGGTGAGGGGGGCGTGTGTTATTAATTCTGTTATAGTAGGTAGATTTGGAGAATATAAATCGCAGATTTGAATTCCTTCACCGCTTGTTTGTAACGTGACAAAGCGATAGCATTGGGGTTCTTAACCAAGCTCTTTCACACGCTCTCTTCGCCTCGCCTGTCTGGCGGAAATAATATCAGAAAACCAGGTGTTTTGATGTACCTCAGACTTATAGTTTTACATTTCAGTGGCACCAGGTCAGAGATGGCCTGTTTTATGGATGTAGTAAAATGCTCCACCAACTACAAAAATGGGTGAGCGGTTTTAGACTAGATGACAGGTGAGCCATAAAGTTGGCGGTAGTGACATTTTTTGATTTACATGTCAGTTTATTAATACGGGTTAAGGTGTTCATTTTAGCCTGGCATGCTTAGCCTGGCAGTTCAGGATAGACCGACCAATTTAACGTTCATGCCCAAGTCCTGCAACAACGTGCAAAAGGGTATACGAATGGGAGGCTTTTAACGGGACTGTACAATAGGGAAAGTGAACAAAAAGAGCACACAGTGGGAAGACGACGCAATCGCTGTAAAACAAAATCAGAAATAATGCAGAACTCTGAAATTACCATATAAACAACCATGGACCAAACAAGCAGTCCACCTTCACATTTTTAGCTGGAGCCCTGCATCCATCCATCCATAGACGGGACCCGGGAGTACTTGGAAGAGGTGCAACTCTGATCAGCATTGCTATGAAAACAACTACCAGTAACAGAGGTGCAGGAAACCATACAATTCGGAGACCGGAGAGTAGAAAAACAACAGTCAGGCGAATGTTATTAAAGCATACAAAGGAAAGTCAACACCATGCCTGCTTCAAATTGTATCACAAAACGGCAGAGAGTTGCGTGGCGTAAATTCAGGAGGGCATATTGGAACACTGCCTAGAAACATCAGGTCGCATGTTTGTGAAGCAAAGGGTCAGAAGTATTTGCTGCCGTTTCGAAAAACACGACCACTAGGCTATAGACATAAAATCAATATAAAATGGAACACCAAATAAAACGAATTGCAGTAATTTGGTTGTAAAAAAAAATATTAAGGTTGTGTGAGGGTTACTGTACTCCTTCCTAGTTTAGCTATTAAACGTATTATTTAGGTTTTCAGTTTGTATACGTTGAAGTAGCAATAAAGAGTTTCAAAATGTAAGAACTGTACAGCTTATTTTGTTCAAGGCTTGTTTCAGACTATTTTAGTTGGACCAAACAGCAACTAGAGCACTGCAAGGTGTCTCAAGCAACCTTTGATGCTACACAAAAAACGATGTGAGAGTTTTTGCCATACGCTATGAACATGATGAAAAACAATTGTACGGATGGCGAACTAATCAGAGCACAGAATGAAACAATAGGAGGAGAAAGTGACAGTTATTGGAAAGATGATGCAGAAGATACAAGAGAAGATTAACGAAGAGGAAGGACGTGCCAAGATTTTGGAGAGAAGGAATGACAACGGGATGAAGAGCAGGCAGGCCTCGAAACAGTAAGTAGGAACTAATTTGGGAGCAGAGAGAGCAAGAGAGGGAGTAGAAGATAAAGTGGGGAAAAGACCATGGATGCGTTTGTGGACAATATAAATCAAAGCTCACTTCTAGATAATGAGCAGAGAAGAGGAAGAAAAAGAGGGAAGAATGGGGGGTGGGTATCATGATAGCCGGGAAGAAGAAGCATCTCCGTTTTAGAGTGTTTAAGGCGTAGGAAAAGTCTCATTAAAAAGGACAGACATATTGGAAAGGAGAGTCAGTAAATAAGGTGAAAGACTGAGTCATTGGTGTGTACAAACATTTTTTTTTTTTTTTTTAAAAGGGATATGAGTTATAGGAGGATAAAGTGAGAGAAATAGTTTAGGGGTGGGGGCAAAGAACTTTGATGGACTGCAGAATAAAGTGGACGTGAGGGATTTGTCCAGAGCAAGAAACATAGCAGCAGTGGTTAGAAAGATAACATAATTAAAGAACAGAACCAGAGAACCTGGTTCAAGCGAGAGAAGAAAGAAGAAGAATGGTGTTGAAAGCTTCCGAAATATCCCAAAGGATAAGAATAGAATCGAGTTTGGGGCAAAGGACAGGAAGGAGAGCAGTCCCTGTAGAATGAGAGTGACAAAAACAAACTAAAGAGGAGGAAGAAATTTACATATTGACTACACCCTTGTGCATAGCCCCGTTTGGGCTTCTTTATCGTATGTATTTCCTGTTCCATCATACAACTGCTGCATGCAGAAATTGCATCTACATAAAGGCTGTGCCACAAAATTAGAACTTAAGATATATTAACATGCAACATTCAGGTTACACACATTTGCAATTGCTGAATTAGTATACTAAACTATCTGAACCCAGGGAAAACTGAAATCCGCGTCTGCGGGAAAACAGCACTCCTTCCCCAACTGATTCCGTGACTGCAATTCCTAGGAATCGCACCTGCAACTTTCAACTTGATGAAAAACCTTGGATGATTATCGCTCTCTGAACACAGCACCTCTGTATCTAAAACCTGTTTCTTCCATCTACGGATTCTCAGGCGTATTTTCCCTTACCTCACCTATCCTCACCATTTCCCGGCCATCAACGCCATCATCCTTGCCCGCTGAGACTATGCAAACTGCCTTTCCCTAGGCACACCAGCGTGTCAACTAAGGAAATTGCAAAGAACCCAAAACCCTGCAGCACGCCTGCTCATTAACCTACCTCCCAGAGAACACATCAGCCCTACACTAAAAGTCCCCCCATTGGCCCCTGATTGGGTGACGCACTACCATTAAAGCCATGTGCATCAACCACAACACTGGCCCGAAATTCCTTCAAGACAGAATCCAGCGCTACAACCCCTCAAGGAGTCTCAGATCTCGCACAGCATATCGCCTAGTGGTCCCTCTTTACAACTCCTCCAGACTGGGCGGATTCTTGTTCTTTGTTCAAGTGCTGATCATTTCAAACCCCCCACCCCTAAACATTTGCATTATTGAAAATCACCAGCATTTTAGAAAGGCCCTCAAAACCTGGCTTTCCCCTGCCTCCTCTTGAAACCCTCCCCCCTCTCTAAACGATATCGCTGAACCCAAACAACATTTGTATCAACCAATTAAAGCATGGATGCCAACAGCGTTGCGTCTGCTCACCGCAACAAACTATCAGCCTCCCCATGCACAATAACACTTCTACCCACCATATTTCACGAATGCCAGCAGCTTTCGCAGACACTCCCATTACAAACTTGCACCCTCCATGTTGTTCTCCCTCACCCCCATTCCAGGGAGACCATGAATAGCGAGACCAGCCATCTGCATCGGACACAGAAAAAGAACATGGCAGCGCAACACCATCCAAGCATATGGTACGTATACCTTACACCACGTCTGTGGACACAGGCCACAGGCACGGCCAACCCTCCATGCACCATAGAATGCAGCTCTGGCATTCCGGTCGAGCAGCACACAGCCGTCCACAATGAAACTCCTGACGTACCTCAATACCTCTGCCACTAGTAAACAGCAACAACCAACGAAAATAAAATTCGGTCTAGCTGGGCAAACATCGAATCTTCAGCAATATCACATTATCCTAAAACACCAACAGCACACACGTGCCTGACCTTTGGGTTGCTTACTGGAGCCTAGCCAGCCACCTAAGCCCTAACCCGGCTAAAAGGCACACACGTGTCTCTTAATCTAAACGCTTAACACCTCTTACACACGGACTGCGGTCTCGGAGGGCGTTCCAACCACAAAGCGCATTGACGACATACAATTGGGGAAACAGCACTATATAAATAACATAACGATTGCCTTGTATTTGTTATAAGGATGTATACAGCACGGCACTCTAAATTGCAGTCTACAGGCGAACTGGCTCATCTGAAAGCTAAGTGTTGGGTATGTAATAATGGAACTTAAAATGGCGAGTAAAAGTTCTGGCCCCCAGCAGTGCCACAATAACAGCATGTGCCCACAGCAAAAAACGTATTGCCCGAATATTATTCTGTATTAGACAGCAATGCAAAAAAAATTGCCACATGCTGTCCCAACAGCTTAAATGTTCAAAATCGCACAGGGTTTCTAATTTTAATCACATAGAAATTGGTGCTTAGTGGTAAGAGGGACAGATCATCAATTAATGACTATTTCCTCGGCAGCGAGTGGAGAAGGAAAGACGCATAGCAGAACACAGCAATCGAGCTTACCTGGTTCAGAGTACCCAATCCAGCGCCCGCGATTTATCAGTATGGCATACTGAACCTCCAACAACTAGTACTGGGCATCCACCGAGTAAAGGAGCATATCGCACCGTACCATACCAGAGTCTGCCAAGTGTTTTGCACTTGGAGCTATAACAATAGTGCACAGATTCTTTACGAACACAATCTGCATCTACGTTAAGACCACAATAACTGAACAGGACCTTCCTTCCGCCATTAAAACCCCTGAAAATCAGATCAATCCTATAGAACATGGAAACCCAGGCTCCGCCGCAATTACCTACCATACACCGGACCCGACACTCACCCATATTAAAGTCCACTCCCAGTAGAGTTCAACCTCTATTGCATACTCTGGTATAGAGACAAATCAAATATCCCAATAAAGAGGTAAGCAAAACTGTCGTAGACTCTGTGGTACTGTAACACCGATCCATGGTTCAATATGTGATCCACAGCCTGCCTGGTACTGAGTCGCCACTTCTACAGCACTGTTTCCTGCACAGGATCCAGACGGCCGCCACCCTTTACTGCAGATCACCATCCATTGCAGACTGCGGGAATAGCTTCACCTTTGGAATTAAATACACAACCGCAAAGCCCACCTCAACCAGAATTGCTGATCTTGCCCTACTGCCAACATGCTGGAAACCCTGGGGTCGGGCAACTCCTTCACCCACCCCCGCATCATAGCATACTTGTTCCCCAGAGCCGCCTCACCCGCAGACTCGCCGGTGTTGATCCAGTCGGGGTTGGCGATGCTTGCGATAGCGAAGATGTCTGCGGCCAGAAAGAGACATCCTGAGATGATAGTCAGTTTATCCATAACTCGCCCCCCAAGGCAGCAGCTCGCCCGGCCGCCACCACAGGGCCTCAGAGCGGAGAACACAAATCTCTGGTTTGGACCGTCCCCTCCACCGGCCACGCACGGTAGCCAGCCGTGGAGACGGACCGGAGAGCGCCGGGACGCCTTGCCGGAAATACAAGTCCTGCTTCAGTGATTGCCGGAAGTACACCTCCCCTACCAGTTCTCAGGAGTGTTGTGGCTTTCGTTGCAGTGGAAAGAAAAGAAGGACTACCGTCGTTGTTTGCAGGTCGTGAGAAAAAAACACCCCATGAGCTTTAAAACTGGCTTTAAACAACTTCAGCCTACAAAACGCCGGGAAATGGCTAATAATGCGACCACCGAAAGTAGGGTGGCCAACTTTTTGATATCCTTTTGCAGGACAATTGCCCACAAGGCGGCGGTGATGTCACAGCGTCATTCACGTTTGGCTCGCCCCATTTGTAATTTAAATTTCTTAATGGCTCTTAACACCTGGCTTAATTGCAATGCAAATGGTGTCTTTGGGAGGTGATGGTCACGTTTCTTAACTGCAAACATTACCATCAGGACCCCAGGAACAAAGCATTAGCCTTGGAATAAGGACAGGTGTCAGAACTTTAGCAGCTCGACCTGCAGGCAGCACCATGGTGTGTAGACGGCCACTTCAGTTTGCAGAGTGGCTATGCTGGACACAGGTTATCCCAACTTGCTGTCCCCAATTAAAGGGACAATCGTGGAAAATACGAGACAGTTGGCCACTCTAACCGCAAGTTAATAGTCAACTTCGAACAAGGAATACATGCATAGCTCTCAACTCACACGCTTTTGGCGGGTGACACCCGCCTTGCAAACAGCTGACTCACCCGCCAAGCCACCTTCACCCCCATTCGTTTCAATGGGCCTCTCACCCGCCAAAAATAAAATCGGGTGTTTTCACCCGCCTTTGCAACATAAATGGTTGAGAGCTATGTACATGTGAGCGTTGGAACTTTGATTTTACTCATATGGTGTATTATTGTGCTATGATGTAACAATTTTAATGTTGAGTCGTTTATGGAAATCTATATTTTAAAATAAAGACATTTACTTACGTGGAAGGAATGCTTAATACTTCCTAACCGTTGGGTGTTTAAGACCATTAGACTATTCAGTCTTTAGTGGACTTAAGCCCACTGTGGTGACGTGACAACGCTACCACTGGTGGAGTGAGTCACTGTGATAATGCTGAATAACACCTAGGACCCCAGTGGTCGGGCCTTGCATCCCTGTACCTGGAAGGAGACATGGAACACAGGTCTTGACTGTTTGGGGTCCCGGGGCACAGTAGCGAGCTTGGGTACGACCACTTTATTTGCTTGGCGCATGCGTGACGGCGAACTTTGCCGTTGCGTTCACGTGACACCATCACAGTCATGTCACCAAGGCAATAAAGGTCAGCCAGACCATGAAAAATCATAACCCACGACTACATACTTAACCCGAGAAGATAGAGTAATGAGGCTCAAGCCTCAGTATCCAATAATCACTGCTGATGGATAAAATCTATCAGCAAGAAGAAGAAACACAGTGCATACAAGGCAACCCTCCTGATTTAGGCGGGAGACTCCCATATTTTCGGTGAAAAAAATTGCTATTTTTCACATTCTCCTACCTAAAATGACTGTAGCCCCAATGCATTCCTACAGGGAAATGTTGGTCTCCCGATTTCCCTGTGGGAATCTCCCTCCCAGGTGACTCTGAATGTTGGCATGTATGCACAGTGGCAAGTCAGTTGGAGGCTTGGAGCCAAGCGCACACGCGGTGTATTCCTTGCGCGGCTCTCAATGACACTGTGCGCCGCCCAACAATCGGCAACGAGGTGGGTGACGGAGGGGCCCTGGCAAAGACTGCCTCCTGGTCCAGCCAAAGAGTACCACCACCTGATCCCACTTCCCTGCGGGAAATGGCATCAAGATCGCGGCACAGCACTGCGTAACACCTGCCGAGGTCAGTCGGCACGCTGGTGCTGCCAGGGATGCATTCCGAAGAGCTGAGAAGAGCTCCTTTCCTCCCTAGGCCACAACTGACACTAGCTCAGGCTCCAGCCCACGTCTCCTCGTCATGAGAGTGCTCATGCCTCCGGGCCTGCTTTAATCAAGCAGGCCCGGATTTACAGCCTCCAAAGAGGAGGAGAAGGTGTGCCACAGCGCCACCCAGTGCACTCCTACACAGATACATAGCCACCTCACATCCCAGTGGCTACTCCTATATCTGTGCAGCAAAGAACAGAGGGAATCTGCCCTTTAAGCAAGCTACAAGGAACACAGGCCGAGCTCCTACGCCCCACGCCTGCACTTCCACGAGCCAAGCAACCATGCACAGTGATAGGCGATTTGACCTCACTGATGTGGCAGAGGAAGAAGTGCCATGCAACCACGTGGCTGCTCGCAAGGATAGAACGCCCTCCCAGCAGCCCGCAATTCCATAGCAGCCCAGTCCCTGAGTTTAATATGCAATGGCCCCCAGTCACGCTGGGGCCCAAATAGACACTCTGGAAAGAATGGCTATATATGTACTTTGACGCAACAACTGTGCTAGAGGACGCTCATAAGATGTTCATGCTCCTGTTCTATGTGGAAAGTTAGGTGCACAAACTTTTCAACCATAGACCTAAGGTTGGGGTATCATCATGTGCCACTGCTTGAAAAATCGAGGTTGATCAAAACTTTCTCCTACCATATTGGGCTGTTCTGATACAAGAAGCTCAGTTTCAGCGTCTCCTCCACAGCCAAAGTTTTCCAACATCCCTCAGGGGTTCCTCGCGGGACTGAGAGGAGTTAACAATGTAAGTGACGACATACTGGTCTATCCAAAGACTGAAACAGAGCACCTACAGATGCTGGCAGTGGTCTTTCAACGCCTGAGGGACAAAGGCCTCACACTCCAACAGTATAAAGGCCACTTTCTCCAATCCCGAGTGCAGTTCTTCAGTTTTCGTGTTCCAAGGGTAAGGAATCCCACCGGATCTGAAGAAAATGTCAGCCATACAGGTCGTCCAACTCATCTCCAGTCTCCCCCCCAGACACCTGCATGAAAGATAGTAAATGGTGTGCTAACATTCAAGCAGCCTTACTAAACAAAATCTCTACGCTACAATCTCAAATTAAAGACAAGCAGGACAGCCTGAAGTTCGACAACCACTCACTCTCCACTGCCAGGGACCTCCCTCTAGACACTGCTAACACCAAACCATTTGCCTTCTCACCGCTCACCGTTACCGAGGTAGAAAATATCATCCTTAGAATTAAACCATCCAACTGCTAAGGTGACCCCTACCCAGGTCCCATCATTAAGGACTCTGCACATGATTTGGCCCCATTCATTACGGCCTTCATCAACTGCTCATTTAAAACAGGCATTGTCCCGGACAACCTTAAGGACGCTTGGGTGATCCCACTGCTCAAAAAACCATCCCTAGACCCATGCATACCTACTAATTTCCGACCTATCACCACGGTTTCGTTTTTGCTTAATATTCTAGACCGCGCAGCATACCTTCAGATCCAAGACTACTTGGAATCTAACAATCTGCTAGGTCTACGACAATCCAGATTTCACCCTAGACACAGGACGGAAACCGCTTTAATAGACCTAAAAACCCAAATCGAGGTACTGAAGGATAAGGGCAAACTAGGAGTGCTACTACTTCTCGACCTCTCAGCCGCATTTGATTTGGTCAACCACCAGATCCTTTGCAGGCACCTCCACTCTGCGGCCAACTTCTCGTCCTCTGCTGCGGCCTGGATCAAATCCCTTTTGAGCAATAGATCCATGAGGGTCCTTGCCCCTTCCGCAGCCGCGGACCCTTCCCCAATTCACTGCGGCGTACCTCAGGGATCTTGCGTGCCTCCTATTCTCTATAACATTTTCACGAAACCACTCTTTGATGTGCTTGACTATCTGGGTGTCTCCTACACTAACTATGCGGACGACATTCCCATTACAGGTGATTATCTAGCTGACACCAAGGCCCTTAATGACGTCTACCTGGTTATCAAAGCCTGGATGGCCCAACATCAGTTATGCCTAAATGACGACAAGACGGAGCTCCTAATCTTGGGCACCGCACAATGCCTGAGCAAACTAGAGCCATTCTATCAGTCATTAACCATTGACTGTAACTGTCAGGGATGACACTCTATTAAGAGTGGCACAGGACACCCAGAAAGGGTTTGGGTGGTTGTGCCAAAATAAAGTGGACAGATAGGTACACACACAGCAGAAAGGAAAGAGAACGAAGAGTAGGCAAGAGTAGCAAGGAAAACGGTACAGAATGAATTCCCTCTTGGGGTGTATGCAGATATAGGAAAAGAGTATTCCACGAACCTTAGGAAATACTCTAGCCTTCTGCACAGTTTGCTATAACAGAGGCCCACGCTGTTTGCTCATGGCTTGGAACAGCAGCTATGGGTGTCTGTAATGTAGAAACGAGACAAGGGAAGGGGCAGAGGTTGACTGATGGGAACCAACAGACAAGCTCTGTACAAAAGGGTCTACAAACAGTACAAGAGAAGATACTTACAGACAAATCCAGGAAAAGGAGGTTGATAGCAAACTAGCAGAAGGAAATGAAGGGAAAGTCGTGTAACAGGATTGGATAGCAAAGGACAGTAAGGAACAAGGTTGAGAGCTCAGAGGAGCAAGAAAGCAATGAGCAAGCCCACAGGAGCAGGGCTGTAAGGTAGAGAGCCCAGAGGGAAAGGGCTTAGGGCAGCAGAGTAAAGCAAGCTGCACGGCAAGGAACCCAGAAGGGCCGGGCAGCAAGGAGTGAGACCTGAGGGGCAGGGCCGCTGACCGTAGAAGGTTGCAGAGGACTGTAGAGGGCTGCTAGGCCGAGAACCCAGCGGCAAAAGGTAGGTAGTAGGCAGCGGAGCGTGATAAGCTGCAAAGTAGGAAGCCCAGAGGACAAGGGCTGTAGGCAGCCGGAGTGAGGCAGGCTGCAGAGCAGGGAGCCCAGAGGACAAGGGCTGTAGGCAGCCGGAGTGAGGCAGGCTGCAGAGCAGGGAGCCCAGAGGACAAGGGCTGAGGCTGGAAAGCAGCAGAGCGTGATCAGCTGCAATGTGGAGAGCCCGGCAGGGCAAGGGCGGAGGCTGGAAGGCAGCAGAGCGTGATCGGCTGCAATGTAGGGAGCCCGGCAGGGCAAGGGCGGAGGCTGGAAGGCAGCAGAGCGTGATCGGCTGCAATGTGGAGAGCCCGGCAGGGCAAGGGCGGAGGCTGGAAGGCAGCAGAGCGTGATCAGCTGCAAGGCAGGAGCCTGGAAGAGCAGGGCTGAGGCAGGGAACCCAAAAGGCTAGGGCTGTAGGCAGCAGGGTGTAGCAGACTGCAAGGCAGGACGCCCAGAGGAGCAGGGCTGAGGCAGGGAGCCCAAAAGGCTAGGGCTGTAGGCAGCAGGGTGTAGCAGGCTGCAAGGCAGGACGCCCAGAGGAGCAGAGCTGAGGCAGGGAGCCCAAAAGGCTAGGGCTGAGGGCAGCAGGGTGTAGCAGACTGCAAGGCAGGAGCCCACCAGGGCACTGGAACAAAGAGCAGGTGAAATCAGGAAACAGCATACAAAGATTGTAGCTCGAAGCAAAAAGGTGCCGGAAGGACTCTCAATGCAAGAGACTGAGCTCTCGCAGGCAGCAGCCTTTATACTGCCCAGCCCAGCACAGAGGCAGGCTAATTGGTTGCACCTGGCTCAGCACACCTGCAGACAATCGGCCACCTCCATCTCTGTTCCTGAGCTGGTGGAAGCAGAGCAAATCCCTAGGGCTTCTGGGGATTGTAGTTCTGATGAAGAAAAATAGGAATAGCCAGGAATAGATGGTTATAGCCAAGTGCATTATGGTAAGTGTAGTTTTCTGGGAAAAATAAAAAAGCACCAAAGTCTTGCAAATGGGAAATAAAGTCCAAATAGTGAATAGCGGTTGATCCAAGAGTTTTCTGTAGATAAATGAATAACAATTTGTCCATATTGATCGCCAATGTATGCGCCCATGGCGCAGGCATGACAGTAACACCATAGGAGTCTTGAAAGATACTAAAACGCTAGGCTTTTATCTTGACGCCACCCTATCCTTATCCCGACAAACAAATGCAGTCAGATCTGCTTCTGCATACACATGCAAACTTAGTGCTGCTTGTAGACCGTTTCCTACCACCCCTAACAGTGTCATACTAGCTAGAACCCTCATTATGGCCAAAATTGATTATTGTAGTGCTCTCTACTTAGGCACCAGCCAAGAGAACCTGAATAAACTCCAAACAACCCAGAACAATGCCATTCATGCTGCCCTAAACATCCCCCGCAACCACTACATTTCAGAATCTAGAACTAACCTAAAGTGGCTACCTGTCAAGCAGAGAATTTCACTAAAAACACTCGCCCTTACGCACAAATGCCTGGCTAACAAGGCCCCTATCTACCTCTGCAGTCGGTTATCTCGCCACTCGACCTCCTGACCTCTTAGAACTGCCCAGACCCACTGTCTATCTATCCCTAGGTTTAAACTTCAAAATGTGGGGGGCTCGAGCTTCCCTGTTCTAGCCTCTAAGCTGTGGATCTCCCTCCCGCCACAATCAGAGTGGAAGACTCTTTCAATACATTCAAGGCCAAAACCAAATCTTGGCTTTTTGACCAGCATTAAGACATACTCTGGCCCCTGACTTCCGTTACTATTTTTTCTGTGCACCCTATGGGTAAATCCACTGTTAAACCTTAGCGGCACGGAAACCACTGTAATATATGTAGACAGAAACTCTGTTAATATTTCTGATACTACTTCTGTTAATGTAATTTTTATGTCTGTATATATGCATTTCTGTAACTTTGTACAAATTGCACCCTGATGCTATACACCCTATGGGTACTTCCACTGTTAAACCTTAGCGGCACTGAAACCACTGTAATATATGTAGACAGAAACGTGTTAATATTTCTAATAATACTTCTGTTAATGTAATTTTTATGTCTGTATATATGCATTTCTGTAACTTTGCACAAATTGCGCCCTGATGCCTCCGGGCCTGATGGTTTTGCGCGTTATAAATAAACAAATACAAATCTGAAGTAAGAAGTTATCTTGGAATGCTAAATTTATGCAGCAGGTTCCTCCCCAACCTGGCCACCATTACCGACGCCCTCAGAGCCCTTGTGAAAAAGGATGCCGACTGGGCATGATCACACAAACAATCTAAGGCGGCACTGGCTGTGGAAACAAAGATGGTGTTCTTTGACCCCAAGAAGTCGACAGAGATATGGGCCGTGGGACTGGGGACAGAGCTAGTACAGACTGGAGGTGACATAGGGTATACTCCAGTGGCATATGGGAGTAAGGCATTATTGCCCACAGAGAAGCACTACTCGAAAGATCAAGAGGGAGGCGCTGGCGGTCTTGTGGGGGTGCAAGCACTTCCATCTATAAGTATTTTGGCACCCCATCACCGCCATGACTGACCACACGCCGTTGCTGCTCATACTGAACTGATCAGTACTGAGACCGCCGGTGAGGCTAGAGCGATGGGTGCTACAACTCCAAGACTATGGAGTCACACTCCACTTTCGGCCGGGGATCAGTAACCCGGTAGACTACCTCTTAAGACAGTCCCTAGTGCAAGAACTGGCTCCAGGGGTGGAGACCGAGAGGGTGGAAGTGCTAGTGTACATAGTAACCCACATATTGGTACCAAAGTCCACGACACTGACGCAGATCGCGGATGCAAAAAGGCAGCACAGGGCGATGATGCACCTGATCGAACATCCCATTACTGCAAGGTAGAATACCTTGCATGCAAAACAATGATTTTCCCCCAAACAATAAATGGGGGGTTGGGAAGGTTTTTAATAAAGTAATGGAATGGGTCTCCCCTCATTAATAAAACAGAAAATGTGTTGTTTTACATGCAAGGTTTTCAACCTTGCAGTAGAAAATGTGGCATTTTAACGTAGATCCGTTATAGTTAATGTCAGGAC
This sequence comes from Ambystoma mexicanum, assembly GCF_040938575.1. Lineage (NCBI taxonomy): Eukaryota > Metazoa > Chordata > Amphibia > Caudata > Ambystomatidae > Ambystoma > Ambystoma mexicanum. The sequence goes on along the minus strand of NC_090924.1, from coordinate 537,609,974 downwards.
CCTTGTCTTTGGCTTAGGAGATGGGAGGCATGCAGAGGCCTACCGACCACAATTCCCATCACTCACTGCAGGTGTCCAGGTAATCCAGCATTTCTCATCAACTTGCTTTTACAGAACGATGTGCTCTGTGGTCCAAACCCTCATTTTGCTTGCTGCATGCCGCGCTCTGCATAAGGAGCTCACAACAGTGCTGCATGGCCTGGCTCCCACCCGAAAAGTACACTGGAACTCTGAACGCTGTGCTCTATGGCTGGGACTCTCATTTCTCTCACTGCACGCAACGCTCTGCACACTAAGCTCATTACAGTGCTGAATCTCCCAATACTCACCTGATATAGAGTTAGAAGCTCCCTCATCGTGATTAACCTCAATTTTTGGAAGCTGCAAGACAACAGAGCAAGTAGTTAAGGCCACTGAAGCATGTAGTTTATGAACAAGTAAGGACACTGTATGGAAGCAAGTTATTAAAGAACAATGAAACTAAGGGCAAAATAACCTTGATATATAGATCTCAAGACCAGCCGAAGGTAGCTGTACTACATTGGTTCAACCACTACTTATCCAACTGTTTGAAGGAGCCATATACCGACCCTCAGCTGCTTCAAGACAGTCTGCATGTACTAAAACACCCTAAAGGGAAACCAGGTGGGGAACAAGGGTTCTTTTCACTGAAGAGGTTAGCTCACTGGTACACTTTCCATTCACAGCTTTCCAGTACGCTACATCAACCCTGGGAAGACACAGAGGCAGGCAAGGGACACCTCCAAAAGCCCCATCCACTCAAGCCAACCCATGTAAGAGCTATTATTCCCTAACATCTAAGAGTCCCAGGGAAATCGTGTCAAGAAGTCTTTAAAGGCTGCCTATTTGAATCCTGAAATATCTCATTCCCCTGTAAAATCAAATATAGCTTTTAATCCTTATGATACTCCTTTAAGGAATATATACAAGAAGGGGAAAAGACTTGGCAATGAAAATACTATTGAGAAAACCGATTTTAAGGTTGTGGACTTCAAGTCCCAGAATTATAAAAGTACTCGGATGAAGAAGACGGCTGCAAAGCCACAAGGTTGCAAAGTGCAGCCTATTAATGTTGATGACCCACATGTGAGGGTGGCTGAGAGGCATAAAAGTGCCATCAGACCAAGATGGAGGAAGGAGAAGCAGCCGAGGCAGCAGCAGCAGCAGGAGGGCAGTAGTAGTAGTGGGTGGAGGAGTTTTGAACTCTCATACAAAGCAGCAGAGGAAGAAATCTTGGAAGAGCCAGGACGCCGGAACCACAGTAGCAAGAGAAGTTAATGCCGGCCCTGAGAGGCTCACAGGTGCTCAATATTTAATCTGCAGAGGTCATGCAGCAGAAAGTGTACCTTTTAATAACTTTTCCCATTTGAAAGCGATTGGCGGTGGCAGATGAGCACTGGATCGCTGGGAGAGGTTTGAGAGCCGCAGGAAGCTGCGCACGAGAGGTTGCGGGTCCACGCAGAAGCGACGAAGCAGAGGAACTGAAGGCAGCGAGGCACACGGACACACATGCCAGACCCGGTGAGTTCACTGTTATGCAGTGACCCTGGAGCACTCTGTGTCTGCCCGCTGGCCGTGCCCAGGTCACCTTTTGAATACTGAACTGACGTAAAAGAATTTAACAATTATGACGCATACCAATCTGATTTAAATCAAAGTAGTTGGCATAATAAGAACTTAAACATCCAAACGGAAGGCTGTGACTGTTATATATTGGGGAACAGTAGAGGTCAAGCACACAAAGGGACAATACATTAAAAAGAAAAAGAAAACCACTATTGCCAAAGCCAAAAGAGACTCATATTAAGGCAATTGATAAACAACCAGTGTTACCCAAGCCAAAAGAAGGTCATTGAGCGTTTGAATGTGTTGTGATGAATATTGCCCAAGTGTAGAAGATGTTATACTAAAAGATGGCTTAAACATACATTGCCAAAGCCAAAGAAGTGTGAAGGAGAAGAATAGTTATTATCAGCACTCGGTTAATAATAGGGAGGTGCAACAAGAGTGACAGGTGGGCTACCCTTTTGACAAGATGTTCGGGAGGAGGAAAGCATTGCCTGTCTTGTGTGTAGCAAACACATGGGAGAAGTGAATAGCACTAGTGTGATTCCTGTTTCATTTAAAGACATTCATAAACCTAATTGGATGAAGCAGACGACAAAACCTAACTGTGTGAAGCAGAAGACCTTGCTAAAACTTTTGAAGCTGACCCTTAACACAAAAGTACTGAGAAACAGCAGTTTGGTTTGGCAAGGGTGTACACCAGACCCTAGAACTTTGTACCATTTTGCTCTGTACATTCAGGAGAGTATACCCAAACAGAGAACTGCATTAGTCTGTCTTGGCTGGCAGAGAGGATACCAGGTCCAAGAGCTTTTGTAACAATTGGTGTTGTTCTGGCAAGGGAGTATACCAGAACAGAGAGTGCTATTAGTAGTACACCTGGAATTAGAGTAAACCAGGTGAATGTTGAATGTTGTCTGTTGGACTTAAGAGGTTATGTCCGCGATTTAGTGTTCAGACAAATAAGAGCATAGAACAGCAGTGGTTACACGATTCGCGCTTGCTTTCATTTATAGGACCCATCCTGGTTTCCAGTAGACTTACATACATGCTCCATCATCGCGGAGACCTATGATTGGATTGCCTCCAGTGCGTGATTGAGTATAATGCGCCTTAAGTAAGTGGAGGTTTACTGTAACATTTACTCGAGACAGTGAGACTGTGTTTTAACTTTTCTGTAGTACTGATACCACTATCATATATGTGTTCCTATGGGCTATTACGACTGCTACACAAAGAGTTTTGCAATAGATACGGATGCATTACTGAAATTCAAGAACGGTGAGCACCTTAGGTATCTTTTACACATTATAGTATGAGTAATGTGAATTATATGAGAGGCCCCTTGTACTAATGAGGTTCCTCTCTGATTTTCTATCCCTGTTTTTTGGTCTAGGGTGTTATATTTCATTAAGAGAGAAGAGACTGAGGACGTAAACCATTATCACCTCGGAGCACTATCACTTGAGTTTCCCCCGTTTGAGTTTGTTTGACTATTGTAGAGTTTTAGAAGGATTGTTCTAAGATATCACATGTTAGACCAGTATGGTCAACACCATTTGCTCTTTACCACTGAAGAAGTTCCCTCAAAGATTTGATTGTTCAACCCAGAAGAACGAAACATGTTGGAACATATAACAGCACCAGAATAGGTGTTGTGAGATAGCACCCTAAGATAACATCATATGTAACAAAGGGATTTGTGCCTTTACCTATATATTAGAGTTTTATAATAACTATTTAAGTTTGGTTGTGGACATCGACTGATGTCTTTTTTCAGAAAAGCTTGTGCTCTTTGAAAATTGTTGTTAGTAATGTATATTTGTTATTCATTGTATAACTGTATTTTATTGAACATGCACTTCATAATCAACTGATAGGTGAAAAGCACAGGACACTTTATTTAGCACTAACCACTTTGTGATGGTTTTGATATAATGTTTTTTTAACTTGAAATAAAGGTATAATGTTTTTTCAATATAGTGTTTTGGACACGCATCGTTTGGTTGCATACTCCACACACATTGTTTTCCCATGACATTGTTGGATTGGTAAATATCACACACCCTAGGGACTGTTACCAGAAAACCTTTAGAGACAGGGAGCTATTTTTCTTAACTTATAGAAATACACCAGGTTTGCTCCCCCTCTCTATAACCTGCCTTGGATCCCCCCTGTTTAAAAGTAGTTTAAGGACGGCTATCGGTCGTGGGATTTTTTGTTTTAAGTATTCCCTGAGTTACATTTTTGGAACACAGATAGTCGACAGTATTAGTATCATATAAGCTGAAACGTGGCAGCAGTTAAGGTGAAAAGTTATGATGATAAATATGTTCTGGAACTGCTAGCCCGAACAGCATGTCATGATCTCTGCTTCCAAAAGGTCAGGGTTTTCCCAACTCCCTTGGAAGCAGATCCATAACCCAGGTTCCGAGCGCCAACCAGTCCCAATTGGGACCTTTTGGACCCAGTCCTGGCGCCAGTGGCACCAGGCTCATAAATATGCCCAGTCCCAGCGCTGGAAGCGCCGGGCTCATAATGCTTGGGTGGACTTACCTGCAGCAGACCATGCTGCTTACTTGCCTGCCAGTTGAGCCTCTGATCCTCTTCTGTTTGGAACTACTTTTCCTGTTGGGTGGGGCAGGAGCCACTCCCTAGATTCAGAACACTGGAACTCTTCTGGAAAGCAGGAACTCTTTTCTTACCTAGGCGTGGCTGTGGAAGGAGACACCTAAGCACTACAGGAGGCTATTTAAACCACACCCGATGGATGAATCTTGCTTTGCGTTATTCTTCATCCTCTGCAGCAGAACGCTCATTGTGTCTTCTGCATCTGATCCTGGGCCTAAGGAAAAAGGCTTACCATCCTGAATCCAGTCTTCAGCAACACCTATAAAGACAAGAAAGAACAGGTTAGCATTACGGTCTTCAGTGACAGCTCTTCACTTACCTGGTCAATCGGCTGTCACCAACGCCTCGCGCTGCATTCCGGCATCTGAAAGACAAAGGCTTACCTACTCCTCGTGCGCTCCGGAGGTCTTCACACTGCATTCCGGCATCTGAAAGACAAAAGCTTACCAACTCTTCGCACGCTCCGGAGGCCTTCGGCGCTGCATCCCGCATCTGAAAGACAAAACAAGGTGCGTTTAAAGAACTGGGGAACTTTAATACTCACGTGCCATTACTCCTTTCCACATCTAACCCAGTGGGTATTCCGGCACCCTGCAGCCGCTCCGAACTTGTACCTGCAAAATAAAAAGACAGTTAGAGCGCATCGTGAAGCAGGCAACAAGCGCTTACTTACGTGCTTCCAGGCGCTTCTATTCATCACACGGGCTCCATCTTCAACTCACTTCAGCCCGTCATCCGCCATCGCCGGAACCCTGCAAAACAAGAAACATCATTACTAAAGACTTTAAAGACATTAGAATTACTCGAAACTTACCGTTCGTGCAGTAAACGACGGACAGCAGTCCTCTGAAGTCAAGAGGCCTGCTCCCCTTATCCAGTGAAGAAACTGATTACAGCACCCTGCCCCGAGGCAGATGGAGAGCACGGCGTTCACTTACCTAAGACATCTTACCCTTCGAGTCAGACATACAGTGCACAGAGGTCCAGCCCAAAGAGCCAGCCGTGTGTTACACATCACCTTTGAAGATACGGTATACGCCCAGTCAAGACCGGCGCCTCTACGGGAATCAGGTGAGCGTTACAGAACGCAAAGCCTACCACAAAACTCCCGTCCAGGCGCTATGGAAACCTCGGATACCGACCAGCTAGCCCAGTTACTTGGGGAACTAAGGGCAGAAGTGCATGCAGCCCGTCAGGAAATGAACGCTCTAAGAAGGGAACTGATTATTTCCAAGGAGCGAACAGATGATCTCGCTAGACAATTGCTACAGTCACAAGCCGGGCAGACCCCGTTACCCGCATCTGGGGGAAATCTTCCTTCTACATCCTCTATGAATCCAGTGCAGATCAACCTACCTGGGAATGTACCTCTGGCTCCGCCCGAACGATTTTCTGGTGACCCAAAGAGGTTTGCAGTATTTATCAATCAGTGCCGGTTGCATTTCTTATGCCGGCCAGCAGCCTTTCCAACTGATCAAGCTAAAGTAGCTTTCGTGCTTTCGTACCTTAGTGGCAATGCGGCAGACTGGTCGATCCCTCTAGTAAATCAAGATGATCCGGTCCTCCATGATTTTCAAGCTTTTCAGCTCAGTATGGAAAAACTGTTCGCAAGACATTCACAGGGGCAGGCCTTGGACAATGAGCTTCTTTCGTTGCGACAAGGTAATCAAGACCTCTTGGCTTATATTGCGTCTTTCAACAGACTGATAGTGGAAACTCAATGGCCTGAGGACAAAAGGATTACGCTGTTTTATAGAGGTCTACGTGGAGAGCTCAAAGATGTGTTAGCCCAAGTAGTGAATCCCCCACAAGATTGTTCGGACTATATAGACTTAGTCGTTCAAATAGATCACAGACTGCAGAACAGGAAGGCCGATCGTTCCAAGTTTGATGCTCGAGTATTTTCCAAACCGCCAACTCCTTCCAAAGGAGTAGACTCCGGGGAACCCATGCAAATAGGGGGTCTGAAAGGTCCTCTAACACAAAAGGAGCGGGAAAGGAGAAAACAGTTGCAATTATGCCTCTATTGCGGAAACTCAGGGTACTTTCTTCGAGACTGTCCGGTGAAACCTGCCAAGAAGGCAGTAGGAGCTGCAGTTACCAAAGTTACAAACTCTGAGCAGGGAAACGACCTCGCCCGACAAGAATAGAGGTCCTCTTGCCGAGCGTGAAAACCAGTTCCGTTACCTCGCATTTCGTGATACCTATGGTCCTCATTAGCCCTGATAATCCGGATCGATTACATGCAATTGAAGCTTACGTCGACAGCGGTGCCATCGGCAATTATGTGGATCATGAAATGGTTTTGAGGATGAATCTAACTCTTTGTCCCAAGGCTGTAAAGGACGTCATTACTACGGTGGATGGTACGGAGATAGCCTCCGGGCCAGTAACGCATACCACTCAAGAGGTGACGCTAGTAAGTCAAGATGGACACCATGAGAAGATCGTGTTCGATGTGATCAAGGCCCCTCAGTTTCAGATTATTCTAGGAATACCTTGGTTAGAGAAACACAATCCTCTGATCGATTGGCGAGCAAGAACGGTCCAGTTTCCAGAATGTGTCTCTACTTGTCACCCTCCACCTGGTGTTGCACTGGCAGCAATTTCTTCAGAGACTCCCCAGTTACCTCCCGAATACCTAGAATACCAAGATGTTTTCCGGAAGGATCAGGCTAACTCTCTACCTCCTCATAGGTCTTATGACTGCCAGATAGACCTGATACCTGGATCTACTCCTCCTTGTAGTAGAATTTATGCCCTCACCGAGCCTGAGAACCTTCACCTTCGACAATACCTGGATCAATACCTGGCAAATGGGTTTATTCGTCCTTCCAAGTCCCCTGCTTCTTCAGCTTTGTTCTTCGTTCCAAAAAAGGAAGGAGACCTTAGAACTTGTATAGATTATCGCTCCCTGAACCAGATCACCGTTAAGAATAGATATCCGTTACCTTTGATCCCTGAACTCCTGGACCAAGTCAGAAAAGCATGCATATATACAAAGCTGGATCTTAGAGGAGCTTACCACTTGGTACGAGTAAAAGAGGGCGATGAATGGAAGACGGCCTTCCGCACCAAGTATGGGCTATTTGAATATCAGGTCATGCCCTTCGGACTTTGCAATGCCCCGGCCGCCTTTCAATATTTTATGAACGATGTCCTCAGAGAGCTCATAGATGTGTGTGTTGTTGTTTACATTGACGACATCCTCGTTTATTCTTCATCGCAATCTGAACATCGGAAACACGTGAAAATGGTCCTCGAAAGATTGCGTCAACACAAACTTTTCGATAAGTTGGAAAAATGTGTTTTCAACGTGACTGAAGTTGAATTCTTGGGATTCATATTATCACCTGGCGGAGTGCGTATGGATTCAAAGAAGGTCGATGCAGTTCTCAAATGGCCATCACCATCCTCCGTAAAAGGTGTGCAAAGCATGTTAGGCTTCGCTAACTTTTACCGCAGGTTTATCCCCGAATGCTCTCGAATAGTCCAGCCCATCACTGCCTTGTTAAAGAAAAACAAACGTTTTGAATGGTCTACCGAGGCGGAACAAGCTTTCCAGGATTTGAAGACTAAATTTATCTCTGCACCAATCTTAAAACACCCTCGCCCCAAACTCCCCTACATCGTGGAAACTGATGCTTCAAGCCTTGCCATGGGGGCAGTTCTATCACAAAAGGACCCGGTAACCAATCAGTTGCATCCCGTGGCATTTTGGTCCCGCAAATTCTCGCCTCCTGAAATCAATTACACGATTACTGACAAGGAACTTCTGGCTATCAAGTCTGCCTTTAAGGCTTGGCGGCATTATCTGCTGGGGGCCCGACACACCGTTACTGTGATTACGGATCACCGAAACCTGCAATATTTGAAAACCGCAAAAGCCCAATCCTCTAGACAACTCCGTTGGGCATTATTCTTTGCCGAGTTTGACTTCATAATTACCTATCGACCTGGTACAAAGAACGGTAAAGCTGATGCCCTTTCTCGGATGGGAGTGGAAGAACACTTGATCAACCCTAAACCTGTACCAATCATTCCCGAACAAAGAATTCTGGGTGTAATCGCCACAGAATCCATAGAGGAAGTTAAGGATAAAGCCAGGCAACTTGTAACTCCAGCAGACATACAGAATTGGCATCTGCAGGGAAAGGACTTTGCAGTAAAGGACAACTTATTGTATTTCCAAGAACGATTATACCTACCCAGCACAGATTTACAGAAAAAAGTAATCTCTTGTTATCACGATTCTTTAATGGAAGGACATCCCGGTATGGCCAAGACCTCAGAAAAGATCAAGCGCTACTTCTGGTGGCCGTCTTGGAAAAAAGATATCAGAGACTTTATAATGTCCTGTGGAGTATGCGCCCAAAACAAGAGTCAAAAGGAAAGACCAGCAGGCCTCTTACGCCCTATTGACATCCCACCTCGCCCTTGGCATACGCTTTCTATGGACTTCATCACCGATCTACCTCCATGCTCCGGATACAATACGATTCTAGCAATCGTGGACTTATTCTCCAAGATGGCGCATTTCATTCCGCTCAAAGGCTTGCCAACAGCAGCAACTCTGGCCCGAGAATTTCTCGAAAACATCGTCCGACTGCACGGTTTTCCTTCGGTTCTAATTTCGGATCGAGGTAGTCAATTTATTTCTCATTTTTGGCGAAGTTGCTGTCGGTCGGCTCAAATTGATGTGAGACTATCGACCAGTCACCACCCTCAGACCGATGGACAAACCGAGAGGACCAATCAAACTCTGGAACAGTATTTACGCTGCATGCTGCAACAAACTGAAAAAACTTGGAAAGACATCCTTTGGATAGCCGAATATGCCTACAATAACTCTGTCCATTCGGGAACTGGGAAAACCCCGTTTTTTCTTTTGTACGGCAGTCACCCTCGAACCTCGGAGTTGGATCCCCTCCAAGATCTTGAAACACCAGCAGTAGACTACCTGCATTCTACAATCACCCAAGCCTTTAAGGAAGCTGTTTCTCACCTTCAAAGGGCTAAAGAACAATACAAGAAAGGAGCAGATCAACATCGGAAGGAAGCCCCTCAATATCAAGTAGGGGATCAAGTCTGGTTATCCACTAAATATCTACCTCTAAAAGGGCCACGCACATTCAACCCAAGATACCTTGGTCCCTATTCCATCACTACCATAGTAAACCCAGTAGCGGTCAAGTTGGACTTGCCCCCGCACATGAAGATACATCCGGTCTTCCACGTCTCTCTATTAAAACCCGTGCAACCTCAAACCCGACTAACTAAATCTCCAAAACCTATCCTAGTTGATGGAGAACTCGAGTTTGAAGTCAAAAGCATTCTGGACTCCAAGATCTCCAAATCTAAACTATTTTACCTAATTGACTGGAAAGGCTACGGCCCCCAAGAGAGATCCTGGGAACCTGCTGAATATGTCCACGCTCCTCGCCTAATCAAAAGATTTCACCGAACATTTCCTGACAAGCCAAAACCCCCAGAGAAGCCCGGTTTGGGAGGGGCCTTGAGGGGGGGTACTGTCATGATCTCTGCTTCCAAAAAGTCAGGGTTTTCCCAACTCCCTTGGAAGCAGATCCATAACCCAGGTTCCGAGTGCCAACCAGTCCCAATTGGGACCTTTTGGACCCAGTCCTGGCGCCAGTGGCACCAGGCTCATAAATATGCCCAGTCCCAGCGCTGGAAGCGCCGGGCTCATAATGCTTGGGTGGACTTACCTGCAGCAGACCATGCTGCTTACTTGCCTGCCAGTTGAGCCTCTGATCCTCTTCTGTTTGGAACTACTTTTCCTGTTGGGTGGGGCAGGAGCCACTCCCTAGATTCAGAACACTGGAACTCTTCTGGAAAGCAGGAACTCTTTTCTTACCTAGGCGTGGCTGTGGAAGGAGACACCTAAGCACTACAGGAGGCTATTTAAACCACACCCGATGGATGAATCTTGCTTTGCGTTATTCTGCATCCTCTGCAGCAGAACGCTCATCGTGTCTTCTGCATCTGATCCTGGGCCTAAGGAAAAAGGCTTACCATCCTGAATCCAGTCTTCAGCAACACCTATAAAGACAAGAAAGAACAGGTTAGCATTACGGTCTTCAGTGACAGCTCTTCACTTACCTGGTCAATCGGCTGTCACCAACGCCTCGCGCTGCATTCCGGCATCTGAAAGACAAAGGCTTACCTACTCCTCGTGCGCTCCGGAGGTCTTCACACTGCATTCCGGCATCTGAAAGACAAAAGCTTACCAACTCTTCGCACGCTCCGGAGGCCTTCGGCGCTGCATCCCGCATCTGAAAGACAAAACAAGGTGCGTTTAAAGACATTGGGGAACTTTAATACTCACGTGCCATTACTCCTTTCCACATCTAACCCAGTGGGTATTCCGGCACCCTGCAGCCGCTCCGAACTTGTACCTGCAAAATAAAAAGACAGTTAGAGCGCATCGTGAAGCAGGCAACAAGCGCTTACTTACGTGCTTCCAGGCGCTTCTATTCATCACACGGGCTCCATCTTCAACTCACTTCAGCCCGTCATCCGCCATCGCCGGAACCCTGCAAAACAAGAAACATCATTACTAAAGACTTTAAAGACATTAGAATTACTCGAAACTTACCGTTCGTGCAGTAAACGACGGACAGCAGTCCTCTGAAGTCAAGAGGCCTGCTCCCCTTATCCAGTGAAGAAACTGGTTACAGCACCCTGCCCCGAGGCAGATGGAGAGCACGGCGTTCACTTACCTAAGACATCTTACTGTGCACTGTATGTCTGACTCCGAACTTGTACCTGCAAAATAAAAAGACAGTTAGAGCGCATCGTGAAGCAGGCAACAAGCGCTTACTTACGTGCTTCCAGGCGCTTCTATTCATCACACGGGCTCCATCTTCAACTCACTTCAGCCCGTCATCCGCCATCGCCGGAACCCTGCAAAACAAGAAACATCATTACTAAAGACTTTAAAGACATTAGAATTACTCGAAACTTACCGTTCGTGCAGTAAACGACGGACAGCAGTCCTCTGAAGTCAAGAGGCCTGCTCCCCTTATCCAGTGAAGAAACTGGTTACAGCACCCTGCCCCGAGGCAGATGGAGAGCACGGCGTTCACTTACCTAAGACATCTTACCCTTCGAGTCAGACATACAGTGCACAGAGGTCCAGCCCAAAGAGCCAGCCGTGTGTTACACATCACCTTTGAAGATACGGTATACACCCAGTCAAGACCGGCGCCTCTACGGGAATCAGGTGAGCGTTACACAGCATTAGGCCCAGAAAATGAGTATTCTCTGTTGAGCAATGTGAATAACTGAGATGAACTAGCACAAATGAAAAAAAAGATTATAAGAACAGAACTCATGGTGTAATCCTGATAAAATACCTTTGTAATGGCACACTACCACAGGTTCTCGTGGTAAGAAACAAACCCCGTTTATTCCTAGACAACAAGGAATTCATATTGCAATGGAGCTATATAGCGAATAAGTGCGGTAGGGATTGGTTTATTTTGATTATAGAAACTGCTAAAGAGATGTCTGACAAACATGTCGCAGAATTAGTGGTCTTGGAAGATGTGTTACAAAAACGAGTCTCCTTGGACATCTACAAAAAGGGGCTAGATGAAATCACTAAAGAAATCGATGATTTCAAAGATTACATGACTCGCAACAGAGTACGTCGCATGAAGAAAGACTTTGCAAATTTCTTACATGAGAAAGAATTTGCCTATACGAAGGAGAATTACAAAGCTAATCCCCCGAGAGAACAAACACAACCTACAGGCCGCAGAGTGAGATTTGGAAACACGTCATATAGCACACATGGCTCAAGTGATGAGAACCTTGATGACAATGATGATTTGTATAGGAATAACAGAGTAACCTATAGAGGTAGGAGACAGAATGGCATGAGACGGGGTCAATCTCAAAGAACCCCCAGAGGACGAGGGAGAAATAGCACCAGAGTTCCTTTTTTAGACCAGGGTGAAGAGAATTGGGACTTCGAACCGTGCCCGACACGCAGCAAAACACCTTCTGGGTCATTACGAGTTTGGAGGCAGCCATGGCGCTATTAGCCTCCAAACTCATGTCCGTATCCGGGTTCTCAGAATGGGGACTTACAGGGTCATTCCAACCTTGGAGGACCCGGTAACTCCCCATTCTGAAAACCGTTCCCCATTCCCATTCGAGCACCCATAGGGCTCAATGGGAATGGGGAAGGAGCTAATAACGGGCCCGTAAATTACAGGCCCGTTATTAGCTCCCTGGTCCCTTAGAGGCTCCCGCTTAGGGACCTTGGAATGCGCGGTAGGGAGTTAACAGCACCGGCATCCTTACCGGTGCCGTTAACCCCCTACCGCTGTACTCGTAATGACCCCCCTTATTAGTGAATTTGTCTGCCTATCAACCCACTGAGGCAGAGGTATCTGAATTGGAGAAGGGGTTCAGCTTTGTACACACTGATTGTTACGATAAAATTAAAACTAGAACAGAATTGCAATAACATTTTAGAAAAATACATCTCAAGCAGTTTTTTATGCACCACCCCTACACTGGAGAGGAGAATGAGACAGGATTACGGAGACCATCTACCTTTAATCCTCCCATCACTTGCCACACTACGGAAGCAGTAGTGTTCGAGAAAAGGGTGTTAGTGCACTTGACAACTTGGAGAGACAGAATAATAGACAAGGTTTCCAAAACATAACCAGACTCGAACGAGAAGCCATTTGCTCCTTGAAAAATAACCAAAGGTTAGTCCTAAGGAAATCTGATAAGGGCAGTGCAATAGTTATTCGTAATAGGCAAGATTATATAAATGAGTGTAACTGCCAATTGAGTGATACCTCTTTTTACAAGCCTATTGCTACCGATCGCACTAAGAGGTTGCAATCCTTGATCAATTCGAAGGTCCTCAAAGCACTTGAGGGACAGTGGATATCTAAACAGGAAGCAGAATATTTTATGCCCCCAATCTAAGTATACCTAAGTTTTACGTATTACCCAAGATACATAAGACAATGATATGATAGTTTATTTGTATCGCACTTGTACACAAGTGTTTCAGAGTGCGACAAGGCAAGGGAGGGGACTAGGGGAGAACAAAACAACAATCTTACTAGACCCAGTGACATTGAGAATGCGCAAGTGCATGGGAAAAGGAAAGGGGGAAAGTGCATGAAAGGGGGAGAGTGGAAAGAGCAGAGCAGAGGAGAACAGATACATATAATAAATACAAATAAATAGATAATAGAGGCAATAAACAGTGGTAGTGCAGCCAGCAAGTGGCAAGTGCTGTGTTTACGGCAGCAGAACTGAGTAAGTCTAATAAGTGCAAAAAAGAAGAAAAAGGGGGAGGGGGCCTGTATGGGTACAGATACAGTCCCCAGTGCAAGGGGTGGCCAGGAGGCAGTGCAGGAGCGTGGCAGAGTGAGCAGGTACCCAAGCCCAGGGGACAGATGGTGACCAAGTGCACAGTGCCAAGAGAGAGCAGATCAGCAGGGGAGAGGGGGAGCAAAGGCACAAGCAAAGAGGAAGGTCTTGAGGTGCTTCTGGAACCAGAGATGGTTCTCCTCAAGTTTTAGAGTGGCAGGGAGGCTGTTCCAGAGGGAGGCCCCAGACGAAGACAGAGATCTACCCCCAGCTTCTTTCTTTGAAAAACGACTGACCCTGAGGAAGTTAGAGGTAGAGGAGCAAAGAGCTCGAGAGGGGAAGTATTTGAGGAGGGATAGCTGAAGGTATTTTGGACCCAGTTCCCAGAAAGCCTTGTGGACAATGCAGAGGGTTTTGAATTTAATCCTTGCATCCACTGGGAGCCAAAGGAGAGATTTCAGAGCTGGAGAGATATGATCCCAGGGCTTGAGGCCAAGGACAAGTCTTGCAGTCCTGTTCTGGATTATTTGCAGAGGGCGGAGAGTAGAGGCAGGTAGAGGTAGGTAGATTTAGAAAGAGGCTGTTACAATAGTCCAACCTACAGAGAACCAGAGCTTGGGAGACAGTGAGCATCGGGGGGAATGAGAGGAAAGGCAGAGTAGCTCTGAAGAGGTGAAGTAGGAAGTTTGACTTTTTAGAGACCACAAAGATGTGGGCGGAGAAGGAAAGTGTGGAGTCAAAGATGACCGTGAGGTTCTTAGCCTTGCAGGTGGGGGTAGGAGGAAGGCCAAGAGAGGCCGGCCAGAGAGAGAGAGGGGAAAGGATGGTGACAGTGTGCTGATGAGGAGGATCTCAGCCTTGCTGGCATTCAGACAAAGATCATTGGCGGCACACCAATCTTGAATGGCAGTTAGGCAATCAGAGATGAGAGAAGGAGAGGAGGTGGCCAAGGGCAGCCTGAAAATTAGTTGAGTGTCGTCACCGTAGCACTGGAAATTTGAGCAGGAAATGGCAATGCAGTGGGCGAGAGTTGCCAGGTATTGGTTGAAAAGCCAGGGTGAGAGGTTAGACCCCTGGGGAACACCACATGTAGAGAGGAAGATAGATGATAAGAAAGACCCCAGTTGGACCTGGGAGGGTCAATCGGATAGGAAGGAGGTCAGCCAGGCCAGAGCCTGATCAGTGATACCCAGGTTATCACAGAGACGGTTGAGCAGGATGGTATGGTTGACCGTGTCGAAGGCAGAAGATAGATTGAGTAGGATGAGGACAGAGGGAATGTTAGAGTCAAGGTTGGAGAACAGATCTTCACAGATGTTCAGGAGAGCAGTTTCTGTGCTTCTGGCCACTCTGAAGCCAGACTGGTGATCATGGAGACAACCAACAGAATCAGAATGAATGTTAAGCTGAGAGATGGCCAGTTTTTCCAGGAGTTTGCACAGAAAGGGAGTAATGGAGATTGGATGATAGTTAGCCAGACAGGAAGGATCAGCTGTGGGTTTCTTGAGAAGAGGATGCACAAGGGAGTGCTTCAGAGGGGAGGGGAAGGATCCTGAGGCAAAGGAATGGTTGCAAAAATCAGCAATGTGGTCCTTGATGGTTTTAGTGGAACAGCCATGAACCTGTTTTAATGAGGCTTTCATAGATTAGACTTGTCTAGGGACCTCATCAGGGGAGAAAAGAAGAAAGGAAGCCAAGGACGGGGGGGTGTGGTTAAAGAGGAGTTAGCAAGCACAGACTGTGAGGGAATGGGAGGGGGAGGGGAGAAGAGGGTAGACAGGATGTCCTGGGTTTTTGAGATAAAGTGAGAGGCAAGGGCATTGCAGAGAAGCTGGGAGGCAGCAGGAGGAGTGGAGACTGCAGCAGGTTTGGCAAGCTCCTTGCAGATTTTAAAGGGTTCAGCCAAGTTGTTAGATGCCGCAGAGACACCGGCTTGAATGTGGACTCTCTTCTTGGTGTGGACAGAGAGTCGGTATTGCCTTTGGAGCAGGCAACAGGCCAGTTTGTCAGAGGATGAACAAGAAGCCCTCCATTTCCTCTCAGCCGCCCTACACTTACGTTTAAGTGTAGCTAGGTCAGAATCATACCAGGAATTACACTTGGCTTTGGACTTCAAGTGGATCCTGCTGACAGGAGCAAGATCATCAAGAGTATCAGTAATAGAAGAGTAGAGAAGGGACAGGGTTGTGTCTGGATGTGAGTCAGCCAGAGGAGGAGGGGGGAGAGAAGGTGGCAGCGAAAGCCTCAACTGACACACGCTTCATAGGTCGGATGTCCAAGAAGGTAGGTGGCAGTGTTGGGGTGAGCTTGGCTTAGGGGGAAGAGAGTGAGAGATGAAAGGAGAGAAGGCAGTGGTCACTCCAAGAGAGAGGAGTGGTCAGAGGGATACAGAGGGGGAGGCCAGAGGAGATCAGGACATCAAGTGTGGGTCCTGCAGAGTGCGTCGGGCCAGATGGGAGGATAGAGAGGGAGAGGGAATAGCAAAGGTCACTAAAGAGCAGAGATGAGGGACAGGGAGAATCGAGGTAGATGTTGAGGTCACCAAGGAGGAGGAGTTGAGTGGTTGAGGTCAGGAGGGAGGAGGAGAGGTCAGCCCACTCAAATGTTGAATCCAACTGGCAGATCCATTGTGTCTGGCTCAGGTTCCTTGTTGGAACCTCTGTCCAAGTTTGCAGATCGATTTTTGAGTCCCTATGTCAAGCAAATGGCTTCCTATATTCAAGACACTACTGAAGTGATTAGACTTATAGAGGGACTACATATTGAAACAGAGGATATTTTGGTCAACTTGGATATAGTGTCCTTATACACAAAAATCCTGCAGATGGCCACTCTGAATATGATTGAAGAAAGACTGTTAGAATTCAGAACAGCAGGCAAGACACCAAACTCTTTCCTACCATGGTGCACAGAAATGTCACTATGTGAGCATTATTTTGTGTTCAATAATCAGTTCTATAGACAGATACATGGTACCGCTATGGGCTCAGCAGTGGCACCTATTCTGGCCAATTTGTATGTCGAAACAATCGAAACACATGTAATTCTGGTGAACACTAATCCAGACAGACAACACATTAAGCTGTGGAAAATGTTTATTGATGACATCCTCTTGATATGGTCTGGCGATATCAAAGCATTTGAGTTATTTGCTATGTGGCTAAATGATCAAAACCCATTCTTGAAGTTTACAAATACTTACAGCAAGTATGCAGTCAATTTCCTGGACTTGACAATGTATGTCAGTAGAGAAGAAGCTGTATTGAAGGTCAAACCATATCATAAAATCACTGATAAAAATTCATTGCTGCTTTATTCTAGCTTTCATCCTAAACACACTAGACATAACTTACCATATGGTCAATTGCTTAGATTAAAAGGAATAGCAGTACTAAGACGGATTTTGATCAGAAAGCCCAGACACGGACACACAACCTTGTCCATAGGGGTTATCCTACTAAAATAGTAAGAAGATCTTACAAAAGAGCCTAAAATAACCATAGAGAGGCCTTGTTAGGTTATAGACCTAAATGCAACAAAGAGGAAGACATTGGTTTTGTCAGCTCCTTTAACCCTCTATCAAATGAGATCACCAAAATGAGCAAAGAGAATTGGCATATACTAAAGGGAGGAGAGTGCCCATTAGAATATCCAAGATGTGCATTCCGCAGGAATATAAATATTAAAGAATTAACCACACAGAATGACATCTTTATTAAAACTGACATACAAATCACATTAACAGAACAAGGGGGGATGCCTAAACCTACGAGACATAGCCCTTGCAGACAGTGTAGCTGCTGTTTACAAACCACAAGAAGTAAAGATATAGGGCCTCATCACGAGTTGGGCTGTAGCCCTTAAATGCGGTGGTAATGGTATTACAGCTGCATTTAAGGGCTGGCCCTATCACGAGTTGGGCGCTAAATGGGCTGTTTTACCTCCATCCTTTCTCTGGAGGTGAAAATCCCCTGTTTTCGGCTGTATTACCGCCGGCTGTATTAGCCCGCATAATTAGCGCTGAAAATTCCCCATTGAATCCAATGGGTAATGGGGATTTACCGTTAACACCCAACTCGTGATCCGGCAGTAATACAGCCGGACCAGTCGGTGCTAGGGCTATTACAGTCTGCGGTATTACAGCCGGGAATACAGCCCAACTCGTGATGAGGCCCATAGACTTAGGGTTAACTAAGCTGTGGCAACAAAAAGTGTTAACCAATTGCAATTCAGCAACGGTGGTTTATGCAATGTGGTGTCCCTGTAAACGACTATACATAGGGAAAACTGAAAGAAAAGTAAAGATCAGGATCGGTGAGCATAAAGTTGTATCAGGAACAATACAATTAATGTTTCCCTAGTTGACCATTGCCTTAGATCACAAACCGGAAGATCTCAGGTGGACTGTGCTGATGAAGATTGGGCCCACGAATAGCACCACAAATGATAAGCACATGCTGAGTACATGTGAGCAAAGGCTTATTTTTTTTTAACAAAAAGTCACTTTTGTGGATTAAATGAGGAAATATACTGGAGTGTTTTCATTAACTGATGCTTTTGCGACATAGATTTGGATGGTCGCAGTAATACACACTTTAAAACCTTGCAGTCTTCAACCAACTACGACCTCTATCCACACATTCTGTATGTTTTACTATACGTTTTGAATATGAGAATAGTACATGTTGCGCAAGCTCCTTTTAACTTCCTGCCAGGAGCACACTAGCCTTTTATCTGAATTAGGATGAACCCTTTTTATGTCTCTAGTCCACCTTGAATATTCAAACTATGTATATGATGTTTATAAATCGAGATTGTGGCATTTTTTTCTTTGGCCTTGAAGGTGGAATTGTGGTAATAATACAGCTACGGTTTTTCTAAACACAATTTTTTGAGCTAGTATATCGCAATTTTGGAATTAATAAAGCATAATTGTTGGCCATAATAGAAAGGACTTGTGAGTTCCTATTTTGCCCCCTATGGGAATAACTCAATTGTTTGGTTCTAGCAAAGCATAGCCTTTGTTTGACATTATATCTTAGTAACGGTCAACACTGTCCAAGATGGCAGGATGCATCACTATGCTCAATGCCTGAGAGGCTTTTTCTATGTCTATGCCATCAGTTTACCATGTGATGTTTGGCTTGCATTACTAATGGACATACAGTTTGGAACGTAGTCGTTACACAAGAACGACTTGGCATGCTTAATCCATCTACTACGACTGAGGTGTATTAACATGCCAAGGAAATTACCGCTATTAGGGTACAGGAAGCCACAATAAGATTAGAATCCTACACAGGTCCTGCAGCCTTCATTGATTACATCTCCCGAACTACATCGATTACATCTCCCAGAGCTATTTTACTGCAAGTGTATGTCGCTATTGGGACACTGCTCCGTACTTAGATTGGTAGCTGACATCTAGCTACTAGGGAGGTTTGCTCCCCCCTCTCTATTAACCTGCCTGGGATCCCCCTGTTTAAAAGTAGAATGTTATTGAAGTACTTGGTGGGGGTAAAGCGGATGAAAAAGCACTTGAAGAATAACTCAAGTGTTTTGGTGAAGTAGTACTGAAACTATAAGTGGTACCAAAATATCCTGACAAAGACATTTGTTTTGAAACTAAGTAAGCTCTGAAATATTCTTTGTTGATGACAAGAAGCTGTCTCAAGACCTTCACTACAAATGGAAAGAGGAAAGCTTTTGTTAAACAATTGTCAATCCCTTTTTGAATCCAAGTTGGAACTTTGGAATGTCAAGTTGGATGAAAAGAGAACTAAAGTGGAACTTTTATTACGAGAACAGGATTCCTTTATCCTTTTTTAATAGTTAAACAAAAGTTTGCTTGAATCTGGGGAAGGGGCGTTCTACCCGTTTTCTTAAGAAGCAGCTATATTTGTTGCTGTTGAACTGCCATATATTTCTGTATTGATTTGTCATGTATATAAGTGTGAGGGACATAAACCTTTTGTTAGAGTGTTTCCTTTAGTTTATTGTAGGCAGGGAAATCCCTGTCAGGGTAGGGATAGTGAGACGTTTATCCAACCTTTTGAGTGAATAAAATGGCATCTTTTGAAAAATCTTCACAAAGTAGTCCGCCTCACATTTCTGACCCCTCACAGTACAGAGAATGAAGGAGGGCAGGAGAATGGGGCAATAGTTAATAAGGCACAAGAGTGAGGGGAAATGCAGGGTAAAAAGGGTGAGAAGGAGTGTACATGGAGAGCAGGGAGTCAGGAGTGTAAGGACACTTGGGAATAAAGGGGGTCTAAATAGTCAGGGAGAAATGAAGAGTGAAGGAGGCAGGAGAAATGGAGATAAGGGAGGCAAGTGAGTGAGGAATTGGAAGTGCAGGGGCTGCAATGTAAAGGCAAATGGCGTGTGATGTGGGTAAAAGAGGGAGGGAAAAATGGAGAGTGTGGGAAGGCAGATAAGTGTCCAAATAGTAGTAGAATGAGTAAGACAGCAGGATTTTCATAAAAAAGAACCTTTGGCAAAAATGGGGACAGAAAAAGGCAGGAGGAGTAAGGGAATGAGGCAATCACAGGGAACCACCTAGTGTCACAAAGAGCAAGAGAGGGAAAGGTGGAAAAAGGAAAGAGTGGGATCGTAGAAAATAAAGAGCTAGTAAGGAAAAAAGAGGGGGCCAAAAATAATGCTTTATGGGAAGGAAAGGAGTGAAAGGGAGCATATTTGTGATGTGAGGATGGCAAGCGCCTGCCGTGGCTGCCCACCCATACGCAGTCATAGCCACAATAGATAAATGAACAGGGAAACAATTAAAGCGCAGATGACCATATATTGCATTCTTTTTCACAGTGATGTGGGATGTTTTTATCCATGCATCCGAGCCCTACCTCAAAACTGTGCAGTGCTGACATGGAAAACATCATGATGGCCAGAGCTTCCCAGAAAATGCACAGGGAAATGCATGAAGAATAGGCTGCCGCTCATTTTTGCCGATGTTATGGGCACAGAAGGGCACTGCCTAAAACCACCATTGCCTACCCACACAGTAGTCTGAAACCATTGGGAATGGCAATGCTGATTGCCAAAAGCAACCTAGAATTGTGGGGAACTCATTTTCTTAAATCCCAAAAATGGGTGCATTACCAGTACTCACCACTATCAGAAAGCCGGCGTTTTAAAACAACACCAGACATTTGTGTAAAACTGAATAGATGAACCCAAAGCAGGCCAAAGAAAGACTTACTGAGAGGTGGATACAATCTAAAGGTATATTCTGAAGTGACTTGAAGGTTTATAACAAGACTGGCTGAGCTGTGGATTTCAGCAGTTTAAGTAAATTTGGACTGAAAGACACTAAAAATCTAAATGTTTAAAAGAAATGAGTGACCTACTTTTGAGTGTCACATAGGTTGCAATTGTTTAAATGTCATAGTTTTAAACTTAGAATCAGCATTCTAGCTGCATATGTAAAAATGGTTAGTTTTATTTGAATGCAGAAAACTGGGTAACTAAAAGTGACATTAGCTGGGGCCTGGCTTAAGGAACTGAATTCTGCCCACCAGCTACCCCCGACAGGAGTTGAGACTTGCACAACTGCTGTGTTCCCAGGCCTAGCTGCCTTTTGTTGTTCCCACCAAAAGGGATATGACACTTCTCTGATTGAATTACCAAGGGACTGCTAGAGACTAAACATAGGACCCAGGCAGAGGGTTTATTGAAGTGGCCATAAATGGCTTCAATGGGCCTTCCAGGGCCCAGGCAGATGGTTTATTGGGGGACCGTAAAACAGCTTCCTCTTGGCAGAAGCTGGGAGGGGCAGGGCCTCTGAGCCTGGCAGAAACTGGACCAACTGGTTTCTACACCATGTGACGTGGGAAACCACACCCCTGTAGCCAGAATATGGTTTTCGAAAAAGATGAATAACTCATAGTACGGACTTGTCCTAATTATTTAAATGATACCATAATTCTTGTGATTTTTCTGCCCACATTTTAAGAGGTTTTTAGAACCGGTGGTATGATCTGGGGGCAAACTAGCAGTTAAGAGGGTATTACTTAAAATGTCTGCATATGAAAAGTCTGATACTTCATCAATTAATGCCTGCATGCCTTGCACACATTTGGGTAAATTTGAGTAAGAATCTGATATTGGTAACTTGACCAAAAAGTGAAATATGTTGCCATTTCTCAATGCAAGTTCTCAGGAAGAGCAGATTTGAACAGGGTATATCTCATGTGATATGCATGATGGGTGCATGTAATTTCAAACCACTGTGTAGCTATGAAATATGTATTTTTGATCAAATATAGATTGTGTGTAAAGTTGACAGGGGTGGGTTCTCTGTATCATAAACAGACCTCATCATGATGACACTTCATTTCATTCCCCCAATCAAGGGGAAGAGGAGGAAGTGGCCAATGACAAGTGGAGAGGGGTAGGGCCTAGGAAGCTAGCCTCTCCACCCATTTTCAAAACACATAAAAGCAGACAGTCAGGACAGATAGGGACATTCTATTCCATCTGCTGTGGGACGCTCTGCCGGGAAAATCCATACTTTACCTCCATCAACCTCCAGAGAGCCAACATAGAGACTTCAATCTATCCACCTTCAGAGACCAAGACTTTACTTCAGAATTTGTAGCAGAGAGGTCAACTACAAGCTAAATCCCTCTTTAGCAGGCCTCAAATCATTGCCATTATCACAGCCAGGCGAGCTGTTTGAATTCTTTGCAAGAACTCTTGCCATTTGCCAGAGAGCAGTTTTGTATCCAGAGAGAGACCAGCTGAACCGGAGACCGCTGTATCCGGACCCACAGACCTGATCAGAACCAGAGACCCAGACCAGACCAGCAGAGTAGAGCTGACCCCGACGCTGTGCGCAGAGACCGTCCGTGGCGAGTGAAGAAAACCTGACCAGATCCGTGGCGCGGTCCATTCTATTTCTAAATATATTGTGAGTACCTAGCAGAACTGTGCAGAACCAATCTCTTAGTTAAAATAATATAATTCAATCTATTTTAATCTAACCAGAACTGTCTCCTAACTGTCACCTGTCATTTGCAAAACTGTCACCTGTCATTTTCTAGTTGCAAGCTGTAACCTGTCGCTTTGAACTTTTAACATTTCCAATCTGAAAAACGACCTTCACCATATCGCTCATATCTCCGTGACCGTTTGTCTTAGAGACTTGCAGTAACTTTCCTCTGAAAGCTGGGAATCTTGGCTTTTCAACCTAGAACCGCATTCTTATTCTCTATACTTCTGCCGCAATCGCGAAAAACGCACTCGCGAATTTTACCGCGATTTGCAAATTTCTCCACGTGTGAAAACAGCAGCTTCCTTGCTTTCCTTGCTAAAAATTTGTTTGCCTCTTAAGAACCATCCCTGAATCATTGCTAGAGTGAGCCTGGACTAATATTAACTTGATACCACTCACCCTGTACCTCTAGAGGGAATTAAAAGCATTTTAGCATATTTTTCACTTCAGCACATATAAAAGCATTTTGGGCCTGTGTTTCAAACTTCTGTAGTCTAAGCTTGCTGGGGTGAACTGAATTACATTTGATTGCATTTCTGAGAACTGTGTGCTTTCCTTCCATTTCCTTGCATTGCATAAAAGGGGGGGGGTGAATTGCCAGAGAAAAGTGATTACATTGTTTTGTTGAAATCATATTGAGTATTTTCTGTATTGCATTTTTCATTCAACATTACATCCATCTGAATTTATATAAAGTATTCTCTACCACCTTATTCTTCTGTTCCTATTCACAAGTGTGCTAGTGCCAGACTATCCATTATTGATTACTGCTCAGATTAAGGGTGATATTCAATTATTAATTATTATAAAGTGTGATATATATATCTATTGTTTAAATTATCAAATGAACCTTTTAACTTGCAAAACAGAACTATTTCTTGGCTCAGTGGGGTCAGGGGGATTCCTAGAGAGGGGTGTTATATAGGGGTAGTCATCCAGAACGCATGAACTGGACATAAAGATATATCAATAAGGGTTTTCATTCAGTATTCTAGACTAGGCGTTGACTTAGCTGTAGTGTTGAATTGAATCCTCTTACAAATTGGGGGCTCGAGCCGAACGTTTGGGTTAGATCTATCACTTGTGCAGATTAATACAGTGTGCCAGCTGACCAGATACACATATCCGGTCGGATCACCACGCTGTGTTACGCTGTAAAGCACTCCTCAAAGGAACGCTCTAAGGAAAAGGTCTGTTTTGCAAAAATAAAATACAAACTTCTGTAAGTCAGGACAGAGACCAATCTCTAGAATGACGACCTTAGTAGACATGAAAATAGCCAGAGAGCACTTCTTACATAAGTTATTTGTGAGAGGTGAGTGGACTCATCAGGACCAGACGGTCTGGTTGCAAGCAATCGCACCCCAGATCACGGAAACAGGGTCAGATATATGGAGAGACCAGGGTCCCTTACATGTGGCCCTGAGTGAACTATATATGTCCTCTAAGGCCAAGGATGAGCACAACAAGATTGCCAGGGTAGCGGCATATTTATATTTACATATGGGAGCCATGCAGGACAAATGTGCTGAAGGCCAAGATCTGGCGAGTAGGCAACTGCTGGCATTACAGAAGGCCCAATCTGATCTGGACTCTTCTGAGCAGAGGCTGCAGAGGAGCCAGGAGTCAGAAAATGATAGTAGGCAGTATATCATTAAAATAAAAGAGGACATGGATATACTGCAACAGGAAAAGGCTGACCAGAATACTAGATTTCTGGCCCTGCAGAAGGAGCACCAAGACAGTTTGGACTCCTTACTGCAGAGCCAGAAAAAGCTGGAGCAACAATTAGACTTTAACAGGGCATGCACGGAGCAGGTAGCCACCCTGCAAAGTCATCTAGATAGAGTAAAGGCAGAGAGCAACAAGCTGATTTTGAAAGACCTGGATACCCAGGCAGAGTTTGATGAAGATTGCCAGAAAGCTGGTGCCTTTCAAAGGCAGAGGGACGACCTGGCGGCACAAATGCAGGCTCTTAGTCAGGAAAGAGACGCCTTAGGCCAGGAAGTCTGCCATTTAAAAAGAAAAACAGAAGAAAATCACTTGGCCCTCCAGGGGCTGGGTGACCTCCAAAAAGAACACCAGAACTTGTTAGAACACACCAGGAGGGTGGAGGATGCTCTGGCAAGAAAGGAGCAGGCCAATAGGGACACAGCTCAGGAGGTAACCCTCCTGCAGCAAAAACTGGCCCAGTGCTCCAGGACCAATCAGGAGGCACAGAGAGAGAATGAGGCTCTCTGCCAGCACAATGATAGACTCCAACAACAGGTAGCGATGCAGGAGAGACTGATAGAGTCTAGTAAGGCCTTAACTGAGGAACTGAAGGCGCAGGCTCTTGCATTGCAACAGGGAGCAGGGGCGGATAGAGATGAGGTTCGCTGGGAGGGAGAAACTCCTGAGCATAACCCCAGGAGCCCTAGTACCAGAGGCCTTTATCTCTCTCAGTCCCTGGACTCTGCCACCCCCATGTCCCCTGGCGCACATGAGCACAGGGCCACAGGGATGGCAGATTACTATCCAGCCAGAAGCATGGGGCTCATAGGCCAGTACCACCCAGGAATGGAGGGGCGGGCATCCGGGTATGGGCACCCAAGCACAGTGCAATTTAATGGGGAACCCCAGGAGAGTAGGCCCATTAAGGGCATCCTGAAAACCTCTGCCCAGTTAGGTCAGTGGGGGGGGGTACCCATCAAATCCTGGCAGCAAGGAGGGATCTGAAGACTCCTCTGAGCGGTACAGGACACAGGAGACCAGGTCCCCACATTCTGCCAGCCATTCCCAGGCTCGCAGAATCTGGGAAAACCTGGAAGAACAGACGGGAACCTCTGGGAGCAGTGCCTCTGAGTCAGAAGATGAATGGACCAGGGTTACCCGGACCAAAAGGGCCAATAAGACAAAAAAGGGCCTTGCTTAAGGACCCCTTAAAGCAGATTAAGGCAATCAGGAGCGTCATCACGCCTTATCATAAGAACGCCAAGTATTCTGTTTGGGAGCACTTAGAGTTGTTTGAGCAAATGATGGAGACTTTCCATTTGAAGGACAGCCAAAGCTGTATTCAATATGTAAAGTGGACCTTCTCCCCGGAATACTCCAGTTTCTTTGCGGGGCTGGCGGACCAAAATCATTTAAGATGGTCCACCTATAAGGCGGCCATCTTGAAACATTTTTCTACTCATAGAAATCCTCAAGAGGCTCGCAAGGCAGCCTACAATTTACAATGTGGGGAGGATCAGGCCCCACAAGAATTTGTGCAGGAGTTAAAGCATGCTTTTGCACAGACCACAAGAAGGGTGCGCACGGATAGCAGAGAATTTATTAATACGTTTTTCCATGCCTTGCCCAAATACATAATGACCCAGCTCGTGAGGGATTTTCACGAGAAAAGATCTTTAGACTGGGTCATTGAACAGGCGACCCGGATCTATGAGGTGCAGAAGCCAATAGAAAATAAAAATAATGCGCCCAAAAACCCCAAAGCCAACAACACCCCTGCTGCTGCCAAGGTGGCAGAGGTAAAGGTCACCCCCGTTTTAGATTTGGAGATGGGGGGGCCTAAAAACCTACCTGCACCTAATAATGTTAGGCCCAGAAGGTCCTCGGGCCAGTCACAGACAGGGAGCCAGGGAGGCAGCCCCACAAATGGGGTCCCTCGCTCTCCTGATTATGTAAGCCCCCGTTACAAGGGAAACAGACCCATCCTGGGTTATGTGTGGACTCCTCCAGCCCAAGGAGGGGGGATCCAGCCAAGCACCTAACCCAGAGAACTTCCCTCCCAACTTCTCACAGGAGGGCAGAAACTCACCAAACCCTGGGCAGAACTTCTTCCCCAGGTATCCACCCAACTTCCAGCCCCAAAATCCTCCACCCTTCTTTCCCCAATTCCCTGAGCCCAGACAACCGAATCCGGGAGAGGGGAGGCCAAGGGTGGAGGGGTATCCAAATCTTCCCAACCAGAGGTACTACCAAAGAAGGGATAGCTACCCTTCCCGGGATCAGCCCAGGGGCGAAAACAGGGCCCCGTATCAGCCTGAGCGGGTTTCCCAGTTAGAGCGCCAGGTTCAAAACATGGCGCGGGATCTGGGTCACATACTGAGGGCTCAGCAGAACCCTCAGATGGGCAGGCCGGCACAGAATGCACCAAACTCTGGGCCTGGTGCTCCAGAGCAATGACGGGGGCAGCACCCCGATAACACACCGGTTCCCAGGGAGGAGGCACAAAGGGAAGGGGGGTGTAAAGCCTTGGAGGAAGCTTCCTTTCCAACTTGTAAACAGCCCCTGGAAAACCAGGAACCGGAAACAAAATCTCCTGCCCCTGAAAGTCTGCTTCCTAAGGAGCAGAGGGGGGGTAGGAGAAACAAAAGACCCAAACAGACACAGTTTGAGGAGGAGGTACAGATCTTCCAATTTGAGGGAGAGAGATCCTCAGAGGATCCTGGGAAAAGGATCTTCTCCTTCCGAGAGGGGGGAACTCCTCCCAAAGAAAAATAGGTCCCTAGGGATGCAAATCCAGACTGGGGAGATGTGGAGACTGAGCTACCGCCGCCCACCATCTCATCCCAGAACCAACCGCAAGAAAATCCCCTGGTTCAAACCCATCCTGATGACTGCCTCCAAAAAGGGCGGGGCGTCCCAGAACCGGAACCAGGGGAACCCACAATGGCCCTGATCTCCAGTTGCCAACTTTTTCTTTCAGATTCCCAAGGCTCTCCACAGAAGTCCGCCCAAATTTCTTCTCTTGCAAGGTCCAAAACCAGAAAATTAGCCCACCAGTTGTCCAAAAATGTGCATTATCTGTGCCCCCTTGAGGAGAAGGAGGGAAGATACTATGCCCCGGTCCAAGTACAGGGGCGGGGTACAATTTTGGCGCTGGTGGACACGGGATCTCAAGCTACCCTTCTGTCCAGAAGGGCCTTTGATGAACTTAATGCAGGAATGGGAGGGAATTACCAAATTCCTCTCACCTCTCTTCCTGGACAACTGCAGAACTTTGACGGGAAGGAAATTCCCGTTGAGGGGACTGCAGACTTGGACATTAAGATCGGGCGACACAAGGTGAAACACCCGGTCATAGTAGTGACTCCAAAGGGCACCCCTTGTTTACTGGGGAATGACCTCCTGAGGAGGTTGTCACCCTTAATAGATTGCGTAAACAAGGTCCTCTGGACCCAGACTAGCCGACCAATAAAATTAAAACAGAGTGTCAACCATGTTAGTTTAAATGGCACCTGCCACATGGTTGAACAAAAATCTGACCAAGTAGAATTTCACTTCCAGAACAACCAAATTCCAGACGTGACAGTAATAGCAGTAGGACAACAGACTGGTGATGGGGGGTCCTCTCTATTTCTGAAAATCAACCTTCCTTCCAGTTTAAGGTGGTATTCCACACTGGAAGGAAACAACCTGAAATTCTTTACCAATCCACAATCAGAAACTCCCACACCTATAGTCCAGAAAGATGTGAAATCAGCTCAGAGCCTGGCTGATATTCAGCAAATTGGAGAGCAGTTGTTCATCCCTGTTCAGTTAAATGATGGGAAGGACTCTGTTCTCGCTCGAGTGTGCGTGAACAATGGTAAGAGCTTCATCAGCGAAGCCATGTTTCGCCAACTCCCAAAAGATCCAGCCATTCCCACCTTCAAACTGATAGACAAATGGGAAATGGACCTGGAAGCACCTAATTCCAAACATCTCCTGCCAAGCAGGTGTATGCTCAAAATCTCCATTGGCAACAAGAGCATAGTCCACAATTGTTGGGTCGTGCGAGACGTCCCTGCCGCCTTTTACTTAGGCAGTGACATTCTCAATCGCTTTGCCATTAGTTTGGACCTAATAAACTTCAAAGCTTGGTCCCGATTAGCGGATAATCCCATGGGATTTGATGATCCAGAAAAAGCATTTAGGTCAGCTCAATTGCTACCTTATGCAGTTGAAATTCAGATCAAAGAGGAAGTCACCATCCCAGAAAGGACCCGACAATTCTCCCTGGAATTGAAAGCTAAAAGAGGACAATATTTGCAAAACCCTGATGCTTACATACATCTAAATGCTTCTCTCCAACAGCAAGGGTTAGGGGTAAACCCAACACCATTAGTCAACATAGAACATGACACCATTCCAATAGAGGTGGATAACAGCGACTTAAAGAGTATTACTCTAGCCGCAGGCACCATTATTGGAATGTCGGTTGATTACCAACATTTTTCCATAGATTTAGGTAATGAACTGTTAGGGCCAATCCCCAAGGACTGCTTTGACAGTGACAGTGATGACAATACAACACCAGACAGGATTTCTACCCGGTATGGGGGGAACTTCCTGGTGTACACTTCTTGCCCTTATGGTAAGGAAGATGTGACTTGTGACTTCAGGAGGGATGAGGTGATTTTCCAGGTCCATGAGGGCTGCCTTTCCCACCTGAAGCCTCCAGTCCAAATCAGCACTCTGACCAGGGACTTCTCCACCCAGCTGGAGGAGGCTGCTGAAATAGCCAAACCAGAAGTCCTTCCAGGCTTCAGGCAGATGGTGGAAGAGAGAGTCAACCTAGCTGATGCCTGTGTGACTCTGGAACAAAAGCAAAAGTTGAAACAAGTTTTCTTGGATTTCCAAGATCTCTTTGCGGTAGACTCGTATGACTGTGGTCGCACTGACATCCACACAACAACAATCCCCACGGACCCTGGCATGACTCCTGTGTTTGTGAAGCAATATCGCTCGCCTCTCGCATCAATGGAGTCCCTTACTGAAATAATTAAGAACCTTGAGTCCCGGGGAATAATCCGTCCAGTCCACAGCACCTTCAATAATCCGGTGCTGGGAATATTGAAGCCAAACGGCCAGTGGAGACTCTGCGCCGACCTCAGGGAGCTCAACAAACGGGTCCATACTTCCCGATGGCCTCTGCCCTACATTGACCAAGGGCTGGCCCAGATCCAGGGGTCACAGGTATTCACTGCAATAGACCTGACCAATGGATACTGGACTGTGCCTGTCAGTAGGGAGGACCAATACAAGCTGGCTTTTACCTTTGGGGGCCAGCAATACACATGGACCCGGACTCCCTTCGGATACCTCAACTCCGGCAATGAATTCAACATTTTCCTACATAAGGCCATGCCCGACCTGGGTGCGAGGGGTAACCTGGCTTATGTAGATGATGTCCTCATCAAAAGTTCATCTGTGGAGGAACACATAGCGGAGATCCGTTATGTTCTGACGCAGTTGAGGGCCGCCGGAGCAAAACTTTCCTTTCAGAAAGCACAGTGGTGTAGAACCCGTGTTAATTTCTTGGGGCATGAGATTACTCCTCAGGGTCTCTGTCCCCAGGAAAAGAAAGTGGAAGCACTTCAGAAACTGAAGGACCCCACAACTCTGCGGGAACTAAGGAGCCTCCTTGGACTGACTAATTACAGCAGAAAGTTCATTGAGGGCTACGCAGAGATCACCAGACCCCTGATTCATCTCCTGAAGGGGGGGGTCAAGTGGGAATGGGGTCCAGAACAAGCCGAGGCGGTAAAACAACTAAAAAGAAGCCTCTCACAAGTGCCTTGCCTAGCTTACCCTGTCAGAAACAAGGAGTTCTTCCTGGAGACGGGGTTCTCTAATACGTGCTTGACGGCGGTATTATACCAAAAGCATGACAAGGTCAATAAAGTAATCTCCTATGCGAGCAAAACTTTATCCTTTGTGGAGGAAAAATTCAACGATTGTGAGAAGGCACTCCTGGCAACGGTGTGGGCATTGAAGAATTACCGCCCGTTTATCCAGGGGGAACACATCATAGTGGAGACTCCACACCAGCCTCTGCAATATCTCCAAAGTGATAGAATCCGGGCCGGAAATGTGAGTAATTCCCGAATTACTTCCTGGATTCTGTCAATGCAAGGCTTTCCTGTGGAGGTCAGATATAGCCAAAACAAGAAGAGTCCCCTCGCGCAAGGTCTGGCTGACTTGCATGATTGTGCCAGAGAAAACTGTCTCGAGGACGAAAGTCTAAAAATCAAGGACAACATGGAGGCATACCTTAATTCCCCACACAAAGTCTTTGAAGAGGACAAGTGTGAGGGAATGCCCACTGTCTATGTGGATGGATGCTCTTACCATGTTGACAACAACAGGGAAAAAGAACTGGTGGCCGGCGTAGGGAATGCATGGGTGAAGGAGTTCCCAGAACCCTCCGCTGGGTACAAAATTGGTCCCCGAAGTAGTCAGGTGGCAGAATTGATGGATGTGCATCAGGCCATCCTCACTGCTGTCCAGCATCAACTCCACGAACTGGTCATAATCACAGATTCGGATTATGTACGGAACGGGTTCGTGGAGCACCTGGTTAATTGGAAAACCAGAGGCATGTTATGTGCTAATAACAAACCCTTGAAACATGGGAAGTTGATCCAAAACATTGAGGATCTGGTCACCTCGAATGAGATGACCATCCATTGGAAAAAGATCAAGGGTCATTCCAAAGTAGAGGGACCAAACAAAACTGGAAATGACTTAGCTGATCAGCTGGCCAAAACCGGGGCCATCCAAGGGGATCTAATAGAAATAGAGTCCCTATTGGGGGAAATCCAGGTCACTGCTATCACTAGGTCCCAGACAAATGCTCACCATGATCTGTCAACTGCCCAATGGAGCAAGGAGACCCCTGATGCTGATTTAATTACAGCTCAGAAAGGGGATCCAATAATTGGTAAATTTTACCAGCACATTGAGGACCCTGAGAACTTTCCCCTGACGGATACCGATTACATTGGGAAAGAGGACCTAAGAGTGTTGATGAAATGTCCAAAAATGTTCCGAATCCAAGACGGTTTGCTGGTAAGGAAATCCAAAGCTGGCCACGATCAGTGGGTGGTTCCTACCTCATTCCGAAGCCTGATGTTAAGTCACGCCCATGATGCGGCCACCGCCGGTCATAGGGGGTTTCACATAACATTGGAAATATTAAGAGAGGTTGCATACTGGCCACAAATGGGCCAGGACCTCAACCAATATTTGAAGGGTTGTCTTGTGTGTGCACAATTTCAGCCAACATCCCTCACACACCGTGCGCCTCTCCAAAAGAGGGGGATGACCCTGCCATGGTCAGATTTACAAATCGACTTTGTAGGCCCCGTGATTCGCTCTGCTAGGGGGAATAAGTACATGTTGACTGTGACATGCTTGTTTACCAAGTGGGTGGAATGTCTCCCAGCCCCAAATTGCAAGGCAGAAACTGCAGCTGCCCTGATGATTTACCACATCTTTTCCCGTTTCGGTCTACCTCAAAGGATTGAGGCAGACAGGGGTAGCCACTTCACCAGTGAAGTAATGACAAAGATGTGGGAGATACTGGGGGTCAAAAGGAAGTTGCATATTGCTTACCGGCCAGCTTCTTCTGGGGCAGTAGAGAGATATAACCAAACCATTGTGAGCATACTAAAAAAGTTTGTGGCAGATTCTGGGCCAAGTTGGGATATCCGATTACCTCTGGTCCTAATGGCCATCAGATCTACCCCTTCATCTGCAACCAAAATGTCACCATTTGAGTTGATGACTGGGCGCAAGATGGTGCTTCCTCAGCATTTGCTCTACAGGACCCAAGAGCAGACCCTAATAAATGCCTCCACAACTCACGAGTATGTGGAGAATTTAAGGAAACACCTTCAACATGCTTTTGCTTATGCTCAGCGGAATCTAGAAAGATCAGCTGACAGCATGAAGACCCACTATGACCTGAAAACTTCCAGGAAGGAATATCAGGTGGGGGACCGGGTCTATCTATACAATTTCCAAAGGAACCAGGCCAAGCAGCGAAAATTTTTGCCTACATGGAAGGGACCCTTTGAGATTATAGACAAAATCTCCCCTGTGGCCTACAAGATCCGCATCCCCAAAGGCGGTTTGGCAGAGGGGGAAGACAAGTGGGTCCACATAAACCAGTTGAAGTGTTGCCATCCCAGGCACACTCTGCAACAACTGGAGGAATCCTCTGGAATCCTAGAGGGTACTGTCTCAGATTAATTCAGTTCTAACGTAAAATATCCTACATATCGCCTATCAAATTCTGAGTTTCTCAATGTGGGTGTTTTCGTTTTTGAATGCAAAAAGAAATGTGCATGTTCATATGTTTTGACTATAAATTTATATGCCACCCCACTATACCAATGGTGGGGGAGAAATGTCCATGAATAGGTATTGCCGCTCTTCCTTTGTCATCCTAGGAGAAAGAAAACCTTGAGACTGGCCAGGGAGGATGATCCGGAGACCGGGAGCAGAGACGCAAGGGGACCAGTGTACCGCCCAATATTCCCATCAGGACCGGCGAGGAGAACCGATTGATCAGTACCGGATGGAGGAAAAGATGCTGAACTGTGCCATCTATTGGAAGAAGATGAGGAAACATCCCAGATCTTGCGAGTTCCATCAGGGAAACAGAATGGCCATCGCAAGAGGGGGGCTTGTGGGATGTTTTTATCCATGCATCCGAGCCCTACCTCAAAACTGTGCAGTACTGACATGGAAAACATCATGATGGCCAGAGCTTCCCAGAAAATGCACAGGGAAATGCATGAAGAATAGGCTGCCGCTCATTTTTGCCGATGTTATGGGCACAGAAGGGCACTGCCTAAAACCACCATTGCCTACCCACACAGTAGTCTGAAACCATTGGGAATGGCAATGCTGATTGCCAAAAGCAACCTAGAATTGTGGGGAACTCATTTTCTTAAATCCCAAAAATGGGTGCATTACCAGTACTCACCACTATCAGAAAGCCGGCGTTTTAAAACAACACCAGACATTTGTGTAAAACTGAATAGATGAACCCAAAGCAGGCCAAAGAAAGACTTACTGAGAGGTGGATACAATCTAAAGTTATATTCTGAAGTGACTTGAAGGTTTATAACAAGACTGGCTGAGCTGTGGATTTCAGCAGTTTAAGTAAATTTGGACTGAAAGACACTAAAAATCTAAATGTTTAAAAGAAATGAGTGACCTACTTTTGAGTGTCACATAGGTTGCAATTGTTTAAATGTCATAGTTTTAAACTTAGAATCAGCATTCTAGCTGCATATGTAAAAATGGTTAGTTTTATTTGAATGCAGAAAACTGGGTAACTAAAAGTGACATTAGCTGGGGCCTGGCTTAAGGAACTGAATTCTGCCCACCAGCTACCCCCGACAGGAGGTGAGACTTGCACAACTGCGGTGTTCCCAGGCCTAGCTGCCTTTTGCTGTTCCCACCAAAAGGGATATGACACTTCTCTGATTGAATTACCAAGGGACTGCTAGAGACTAAACATAGGACCCAGGCAGAGGGTTTATTGAAGTGGCCATAAATGGCTTCCTCTTGAACAATGGGCCTTCCAGGGCCCAGGCAGATGGTTTATTGGGGGACCGTAAAACAGCTTCCTCTTGGCAGAAGCTGGGAGGGGCAGGGCCTCTGAGCCTGGCAGAAACTGGACAAACTGGTTTCTACACCATGTGACGTGGGAAACCACACCCCTGTAGCCAGAATATGTTTTTAGAAAAAGATGAATAACTCATAGTACGGACTTGTCCTAATTATTTAAATGATACCATAATTCTTGTGATTTTTCTGCCCACATTTTAAGAGGTTTTTAGAACCGGTGGTATGATCTGGGGGCAAACTAGCAGTTAAGAGGGTATTACTTAAAATGTCTGCATGTGAAAAGTCTGATACTTCATCAATTAATGCCTGCATGCCTTGCACACATTTGGGTAAATTTGAGTAAGAATCTGATATTGGTAACTTGACCAAAAAGTGAAATATGTTGCCATTTCTCAATGCAAGCTCTCAGGAAGAGCAGATTTGAACAGGGTATATCTCATGTGATATGCATGATGGGTGCATGTAATTTCAAACCACTGTGTAGCTATGAAATATGTCTTTTTGATCAAATATAGATTGTGTGTAAAGTTGACAGGGGTGGGTTCTCTGTATCATAAACAGACCTCATCATGATGACACTTCATTTCATTCCCCCAATCAAGGGGAAGAGGAGGAAGTGGCCAATGACAAGTGGAGAGGGGTAGGGCCTAGGAAGCTAGCCTCTCCACCCATTTTCAAAACACATAAAACCAGACAGTCAGGACAGATAGGGACATTCTATTCCATCTGCTGCGGGACGCTCTGCTGGGAAAATCCATACTTTACCTCCATCAACCTCCAGAGAGCCAACATAGAGACTTCAATCTATCCACCTTCAGAGACCAAGACTTTACTTCAGAATTTGTAGCAGAGAGGTCAACTACAAGCTAAATCCCTCTTTAGCAGGCCTCAAATCATTGCCATTATCACAGCCAGGCGAGCTGTTTGAATTCTTTGCAAGAACTCTTGCCATTTGCCAGAGAGCAGTGTTGTATCCAGAGAGAGACCAGCTGAACCGGAGACCGCTGTATCCGGACCCACAGACCTGATCAGAACCAGAGACCCAGACCAGACCAGCAGAGTAGAGCTGACCCCGACGCTGTGCGCAGAGACCGTCCGTGGCGAGTGAAGAAAACCTGACCAGATCCTTGGCGAGGCCCATTCTATTTCTAAATATATTGTGAGTACCTAGCAGAACTGTGCAGAACCAATCTCTTAGTTAAAATAATATAATTCAGTCTATTTTAATCTAACCAGAACTGTCTCCTAACTGTCACCTGTCATTTGCAAAACTGTCACCTGTCATTTTCTAGTTGCAAGCTGTAACCTGTCGCTTTGAACTTTTAACATTTCCAATCTGAAAAACGACCTTCACCATATCGCTCATATCTCTGTGACCGTTTGTCTTAGAGACTTGCAGTAACTTTCCTCTGAAAGCTGGGAATCTTGGCTTTACAACGAACCTAGAACCGCATTCCTATTCTCTATACTTCTGCCGCAATCGCGAAAAACGCACTCGCGAATTTTACCGCGATTTGCAAATTTCTCCACATGTGAAAACAGCAGCTTCCTTGCTTTCCTTGCTAAAAATTCGTTTGCCTCTTAAGAACCATCCCTGAATCATTGCTAGAGTGAGCCTGGACTAATATTAACTTGATACCACTCACCCTGAACCTCTAGAGGGAATTAAAAGCATTTTAGCATATTTTTCACTTCATTGCCAGCACATATAAAAGCATTTTGGGCCTGTGTTTCAAACTTCTGTAGTCTAAGCTTGCTGGGGTGAACTGAATTACATTTGATTGCATTTCTGAGAACTGTGTGCTTTCCTTCCATTTCCTTGCATTGCATAAAAGGGGGGGGGGGTGAATTGCCAGAGAAAAGTGATTACATTGTTTTGTTGAAATCATATTGAGTATTTTCTGTATTGCATTTTTCATTCAACATTACATCCATCTGAACTATAAAGTATTCTCTACCACCTTATTCTTCTGTTCCTATTCACAGGTGTGCTAGTGCCAGACTATCCATTATTGATTACTGCTCAGATTAAGGGTGATATTCAATTATTAATTATTATAAAGTGTGATATATATATCTATTGTTTAAATTATCAAATAAACCTTTTAACTTGCAAAACAGAACTACTTCTTGGCTCAGTGGGGTCAGGGGGATTCCTAGAGAGGGGTGTTATATAGGGGTAGTCATCCAAAACGCATGAACTGGACATAAAGATATATCAATAAGGGTTTTCATTCAGTATTCTAGACTAGGCGTTGACTTAGCTGTAGTGTTGAATTGAATCCTCTTACAGTGAATACGTTTTAAAAAAAAACAAATGATGTTTTTAGGTCCACATACCTTTGCAGGCTGCTAATGCAATCTTGCATACATTTCTTTTTGCGTGAACTGTTTCAATAATAATGCATATAGGGGCAGGTTGATTTCTTATGTGATCTGTGTATTTTTCAAGGCATTGCTATAAAACAAATTACTATTTAATATTTGGAAACCCAAACCTTAAAAACAACTTATATGAACTATCACTGGGAAAATATGTGATCAAGTGCTTAGATCACAGCCTGGGTCCAAATAACAATTTCGTCACTTTATAAACATTTTTTTGATCCTAGGCAAATCATTTAATATTACTGTGCCTGATCTGCTGACATTGAATCTCCCTAGTAGTGATTCAGTTAGCAAATTTTGCTATAAAAAAGCCTGCATAGTTTACTAAACTATAGAGTTGTTGCATATTAATACTAGTGACTATTCATATATGTCGCACCACCTTATTCTCTTGGCTTACATGTGAAAACCTATTTTATTTCTTTACCAATGATGTCCTTTGAACATGAGCATTGAAGACTAGTGTCACTGCTTGCAAAGTTATTTTCTGTGATGTCACTTCTGATCATGAACCACTTTATGGTACAGAAAAATAATCAGGTATGATAGTACAATACTTCAAGTGCAATCCAACAAACCACCCATGAACTTGGATGGACCTGAATAACTACAAAATTCCACAATGTGGTCACATTGTTGTGCAAACTGCGATAGTTAATTCAACACATTCAATGTAAAGTTTCCTGATAATTATAAAACTCATCTAGACAAACAATAATCTCCATGAAAGAGATATGAAGTGATGATATGTATTCAATAACTTGGCAGGCAACAAATGCCAGTACATTTTGGATCACACAGAGATTCTTCAGGGCAAAGTTTGCAAAAAATAAAATAATTGCAAGAATGACCCTCAGAGTGTGAAACGCAAAAAGATGTGAAGGACAGTAGAGCTAATAGAACAATAGAAAATTGCCATACCTGGCATGTAAAGTGAATAAGCAAACCACACTCAAAAGGCATCAATTCTGAAAAAAGAAAAAAGAAAAATAGCACAGAAATATAGAAAAAGGTTTGTTAAAATAGTTATGTGAAATGTCCCTTGCAATTGTAAAAATGGAGGACCATAGTGATCATGCAAGAAGGAATGTAGGAGTAATTAGCACCAAGTTGTAAAACCATCTCTGAAAAAATATAGAAGTCTGTGATGATTCAGAAAAACAGTCAAGATTTCCAAAATGGCGGCGATGGGAGGAGGACATGTCTGAACGTTGCTCCGTCCCCCACCCGGACCGCATCTCAGAAGCACTAAACTACAAAGAAGCGGCATAACTCTCACCGAAATAATCGGAGGGTGAGACACACGCACGAGAATCCGACAGGCACGGAGGACTCCTGCAGAACTGGGCAGCTCCAGCTCCCGGATCGAGTCCAGGAAGAGGAACTCCCATCCCGCTGAGAGGCCCCAGGGAACAGGAAGGATCGTACGCAGTGTGGCAGAGACATCAGAGAACAACGAAGCCACCACGGGCGAGTGATCTGACCCCAGATCCACCAGGAGACCCCCCGTCTGCACGCAACAACCGACGGAGAGAACGGCCCCTGATGCAGCCAACGGCGGACCCGGAGGACAAGTGCGGCCCTAGCCCAGCAATCGGGGCTGAACCAACAGCGGAGGCGCCCCCATCTTGCGGCCTGCGGGAGACCTGAGGCACAGAAGCGGCCCCAGCCCAGCACATGGACGCGCACGGCCTGCGGATCAGTGTCAGAGAAGAAAGAGGGAGGACGCCGCGCTAAGAGACCACAGAGGCGGAGCAACCACACACGATCCCCGGAGCAGTAAACCCTAGCTGGAAAGCGCGTCGGATTGGATCTGACACATAATTCAAGTATGAGGGCAGCCCCCACACGCTAACACCAACCCCATACACCTCACGCATGGGAGGCCTCGAACACACGGCCTGCATGAAAGAAGCCCAGCCTCAGTAGATAAAAGCAGAGGGAAGCGGCACCCACGTCCCCAATAACCAGGGGGCTACATACAACGACCAGTGCACAACAGGGAGGGGGGTGGCCTGAAACCAACGAGGCCCCCCCCCGGAGCAGGGGGCACAACAACCAGGG
This sequence comes from Ambystoma mexicanum, assembly GCF_040938575.1. Lineage (NCBI taxonomy): Eukaryota > Metazoa > Chordata > Amphibia > Caudata > Ambystomatidae > Ambystoma > Ambystoma mexicanum. Next base: position 537,571,534 of record NC_090924.1, on the reverse strand, counting down.
ACAAATCCCCCCCCCTCACCAAGATCATCCAAGGACTTGAAACCCACAGGCAGCACAAGGGGACACAAGAAGAACACTCGCCACCAGGTCGCTCTGAAATTTGAGATGCGACTCCCAGAAAGGCACGGGAAGACAGATAAGGAGTCAAAGTAGAAGGAAACGTTCCCCCCCCCACGAACGCAGACACTCCACCTTAGTGGGACTAGACCTCAGGCGGACAGACTTCACAAGCGGGGCATTTAACACAAACACAAATAACAGCATCTATGTCAAAATCCAGGGGGAGGACAACAAAATCGACTCACCAAAGCACCCAGAATGAGCAGGATAAGAGCCTACCACAATTGAGGGGACCGCAACAAACGACTCCCTCAATCTCCACAAAGGGGGAAATCCAGGAAGGACAGTTCTTGGAAACAGCTACGGGAGCTCCCGACCCCGAAATGGCGACCAAAGAAGATATGAAAGCGTGGTTTGGGGAATTTCAATCACAATTCATGGCCAAGATTTGAATCCATGAAAAACGACATGAGAAAGGCGGTACAAGAATTAAAAACGGAGATCACAAACTTGGGGGAGAGGACGGACACCCTGGAGAAAATCACCCAAAATCTAGACGAAGAGACACAACAATACGCTGAGGTCCAGGAACAACTACTAAGACGGACCCATAATCTTGAAATATAGTGCGAGGATCGTGAAAACAGATCGCCAAGATCGAACATAAGGATTAAGAACATGGCAGAAACAGTAGAGGACAGGGACTTGAAACACGGAGTCCAGCAAGTATTCAAGGAGATCCTGGACGCAAAGGACGAAGAAGAAGTTCCCATAGACAGAGTGCACAGAGTGGGCCCAAAACAAACAGGAGAACCGGGGGTTTGACCAAGAGATGTTCTAGTAGCCCTGTCTTCGTATCTCCAAAAAGAACAGATCCTGAGGAAAGCCTGGACAATGGACCACATTAGAATGAACGGGGTGGAGATGCAGCTGTATCAGGAACAAGCGTAGATTAGGCTTCAAAAGCGCAGAGACATGGGCCCAGTCGTTAGATTCCTAACGACAAAGCAAGTAAGATACAAATGAACCTTCCTCTTCGGCCTGCTATTCACATGGGAGGATAAGCAAAGGAGGGTAACAACCTGTGAAGAAGGGACGCAAATACAGGGCATGGTCAAGAGGAAGAACCTCTAAGAACAAGGAAAGGCACCCAAACCCAGAATAGACAGGAAGGACAATGGAAAAACTGTAAAGACTGTTAGGGGGTGTCTGTACTTCCGTTCTCTATATGGTAGAGAAGAGGCACAGAGGACACCAGCCAAGATTCTCTATTGTGGTAGCAATGGACGAGCAATCAAGACCTAGCTTCTCAGGAGGTGATGCAGGCTGGTTCTTAAGTACAGTTTAGTCCCCGAACCTCCACAAAGGAATGTCCACACACTGTATTACTGAAAACACAGTCTTTTTATAATTAATATTCAAAGGTACGTACACGATCACAATAACGCACTTTGTACTCGGCAGTCAATAATGATAAATATATACAATTCTAAAGTGGTACCACCAATGTTATTGAATCTCATTAAAGTGCATCAACTGTACGGTTAAAATGTCACACAGATCAATAACGAGTAAACCAGCAATAGATATAGGCAGGAACGTAAAATGGTTGAAACAATAGGCAGAATGCTGGCCCCGTTACCTAGACACAGTTCTGTGTGGAGATCCTCCCACCTGGGCAAGCTGTAAAATAAGATATATCGCACAAGCCCAGTCCATATGTTCAATAGTCTCACTTCTTCCTATTAAGGTTTTACCCCCCCAATGTACCTGGTGGAGTAGAGTTCTCCGACGATGCGTCAACCGATCCTTCTTGAGTGCCTCCCTTTCAGGCGGGAGCCACGGATCGTCGAGAGGTGTCGGGGGAACTTTGCGTTCGGTGTCAGGGAATCGACGGCCCTTCTTGAGTGCCCTCCCTTTAAGGCGGGAGTCACGGGTCGTCGAACGTCCGACGGTGAACAGGTTGAACTACGGCAGGGAAGTGGCAGCTTCGTTCCTAGCGGTGCTCGTCGACGACAGAGCGTTGGCGTCCTGCAAGGAAGAGGCATGCGGGGCACCTCGGTGACGATAGTTCTGGACCGCAAAGAGATGATGAAGAACTTTGGCCCAGCAAGGGCGTCGAGTCGTCGGCGTCTCTGTGGTCCTTAGGTGGAGGGAAACCCACCGGTGGTTGCTCCTCGGCGCGTCGACGGTCGGGCCTTCTCCAGCGGGAGACAAGCGGATGATGATGCAGGCGAGAGCGTCCGATGATCAATGGAAGTTCTTAGGCAAACGGGAGCACGGCGGCTCCGGTCGGCGATGGCGGTCGTCGACAGTGGAGGACAACAGTCCGAGTGCTTCTCCTTGGAGTTCCGCAGCAGTCCCCGTATTGGGTCGGCAGCCTGTCGAAGGTCTGTCTACCAGGGAGCGTTGGCAAAGATCAGCTGTACACGATGGTCCCTCGTAGCTCGGGAAGAGGGCACCTTACCAGGTCCTCTCTGGGTCAGTCCTTGGAGGCACAACAGCTTTCAGATTGTGAAGGAGAGCAACAGCAATTCTTCTCGTCCAGCAGGGCTTCAAGGTCAAGCGTCAGTTACTCCAGTTACTCGTCGTAGTGGACTTCAGCTTCTGAACACGATTCCTAGCAGTGAGAGGTCCCCAGATATACTGTTGATCTCCCATTCATTCCGCTGGGTCACACTCAAGCATCCAATCACGACTACGGGCATTCATGCAGGCAGGCAGCCAACCAGGCATACGAGATATTCAGGCCATTCACTTCTCTCCAGACACTCACAACAAGTTATGTATATTGGGACAAGTACCGAGCCATTCAACACTCCAAGCCGCATTCATAACGGTTTCGGGCAGGGTTGTCTCAGTCATTGTGTCAACCACCAGATACTAGACACCCACAACACAGAATGCATATTCGTCACACACTCTATTCACCCAGGTCCCACCCACAGGAGGTACCCACAACATACATCACCGGGAAGGCTCCAGCTAGTCTGGCCGGGCCTTCACAACAACACCATATATGGCACTTCCATCCAACAGCCAGTCAGGGGGAAGGGGCAGAGTCAGGGCTTCCCAGGACTTTGGGAAAACAAGGTAATGGGTAATAGAAAGCAAGAGGCCACAGGGGCCATCTTGTTTTCCATCAGGAATCCACTGATCCCAATGGCAGGGCCGGGGTATCCCAAAATGGAGGATACTCCGCGCACCTGTCGATTTCAGCATGGAGCTGCCACCAGCCCATACCCTGCTCTGTGGGCCACCCACAGGTGCCCAAAAACATACACTGGGGGCACAGGGTTGTACCCCCACCCATGGGTGCCATAGGGGTATCCCAGGGATACCCTTATCTCTCTTTTGGTTCATCAAACCAAAAGAGAGAGAGCTGCACCGCAAGGAGTCCCACATGAACTCCTGCGCGGAAAACACGGCAGAACACACAATAAAAAGCAGTAAAGGACAAGGATACGGAGGCCCTGTCCCTCCGATGCATTTCCAGCATCACAAAAACAACGAAAGAAGAGGAAAGGGTCCCCTGCCAAGAGAAGGGTTACTAAAAGAAAAGGACTAACATGAAATTACCAAGCTCTCCGGAAAGTCCATCCACTCCAACCCGAAAAGGCGAAAGCCAATGGAGAAGAGTTTTCCAGAAACAAGAAACAAAGGTGCTGAGGAGGGGGAGGAGGGCATTCGGTACACCATTTGGAATCCAAAAGGGTTTTGGAACACCCTACAAGTTATCCCTGAGAATAGTCGGGCATGGCGCGTACAGCGCAACGCCAGAGCGATCATAGGAACCAGAGCCCCTCTCAGGGCAGTTTTGGGGGGATGGGAGGTAGAGGGCAAGTTGGGGGTTGGCCAATAAGGGTGGGGGGAATACCGGGAATCACTATAACTCACAGGCAAAGCTCCGACGCATACATATTGGGACCGTCTTCCAGAAATACGATGGGGCCTAAATATTAACATACAATATCCGTGGGCTTTACTCTCCCGTCAAACGGAAAAAAGTGGAGCAATTCCTAAAACAAGATAAATATGACATTATCATGCTTCAAAAAACACATATAAGAACAAAAGACAGGGCAAAGGTCCGACTGAAAGGATATCATCAGATAATACAGGCAAATGCACAGGACAAAAAGGCTGAGTTACTAATCGCATTCAAGGACTCTTTGAAGGTTCAGCTCCTCCAGACAGAAGCAGACAAACAGGGGAGATTTCTATTTGCAAATGTGAAAATAGAAGTGCGCCCCCTAACGCTTGCGGCTCTATACGCACCAAATACGGGGCAGGAAGGATTCCTAAAAGATACACTGGGGAAACTAGAGAGATTTGCTACAGGGTAGATAGTGCTGGGAGGCGAACTGAACATTGCGTGGGACCCCAATCTTGACAGATACGCCCCCAGGCAACAGGGGCAATGCCCCCCCTCAAATGCCCTGAAACAGAAAATGTCCAATTTGGCACTCGTAGATGTTTGGAGACACATCAACACTAACCGAAAAGGTTTCACATACTTCTCACATGTTCACCAAACAATGTCGAGGATAGACTACCTCTGGGCCATGCCTGGCATCCTGGGGAAAACACGGAACGCAGACATAGGCTCCATCTCACTATCTGACCATGCCCCCCTTTCAGCAGAGATAATGCTCACCCCTTGGGCCTCTGGGTTGTGGAAATGGCGACTCCCAGAAGAGATAGTCCGTGACCCGGTGATGGGGAACACTATCCGTGAACAAATTATTGAATATCTCAAAAATAATAATCATCCAGAAACATCAATGGAAACCCAATGGGAGGCTTTAAATGTGGTCACAAGGGGTCATTTAATCCCATTAAAAGCCCAAAGGGAGAAACCTAGCCTCAATGGGAGAGGGAATTGGAGGCAAATATTAGCAAAATCCAAACAGAAATAATACTGAAACCAACACTGAAGCTACAAAGAGCCCTGAGACATGTGCAAGGCCAATTAGACTCCATCCGTACAAAAAAGCCGAAAGACACCTAATTAGGCTCAAACACTGGTATTACATGAAGGCCAAAAGAGCGGACAAGTTACTGGCCAGACAATTTAAGGGGAAAACTCAAGATAGGACAGTGATGGCACTTCAGGACGAGAAAGGGAGAAGGAAGACTCAAACGAAGGAAATAGGGGCCATATTTGAGCAATTTTATCGGCAATTATACTCCTCAGATCATCCAGACGAGACCCTCCAAAAGACATATGTAGAGGGGTTAACGCTGCCAGTACTAACAGACGAAGAGAGCCACATGCTAGATGAGGACATAACTCAAGAAGAGGTCATTAGAGCAATGAAAGATCTACCCAGAAATAAGGCTCCGGGGACTACACTGCCAAATTCTACAAAACATATAGCGATCTATTAGCCCCGGTCCTAACAGACTTATTTAACTCATTCAAAGAAAAGGCCAACATCACTTCATCAATGAATTAGGCAAAAATGCTGGTAATACACAAACAGGGAAAAGACCTGGAACTCCCAACATCAAACCGGCCTATAGCCTTGATAAATCTGGATGCGAAGTTGCATACAAAAATCTTAGCCACCAGACTCACACAAATACTCCTCAAGTTGGTCCACCAGGATCAGTCGGGCTTTGTCCCCGGGAGACAAATCCACGATAACATCAGGAGGGTCCTCCACATCGTGGAAAAAATAGGAATAACACAAACCCCAGCGTTAATATTGGCCTTGGACGCAGAAAGGCGTTTAACCAAGTTGAATGGTCACTCTTGTTCCACAATTTGAGGAAAATGGGGGCGGGGGGGCCCTTCATCAAAATGATACAAGCTAACTACAACTCTCCCACAATCAGAGTAGCAGTGAACGGCACCCTATCCGAGAAGATACAAATTGAGCGAGGAACGAAACAGGGATGCCCCTTGTCCCCCTTATTATACGCAATCTTCCTATAGCCCCTACTGTCGCAGATCAGAAGCAAACATGAAATGAAGGGCATAGATATGGGAGATACGGAACATAAAATAGCAGCATATGCAGACAATATGCTAGTGATCCTGGGGGACCCAGTAAACTCCCCCCCCACTCCTCATGCAGGAAATAGAAACATTCGGCTCCATATCAGGCCTTAAGATAAACAGATGAAATCAGAAATATTGACACTGGCGGGAGAAACCGAGCAGATAAAATCACTCGCAGAAGATCACCAATTAAAATGAGCACACCCGGGAGTTAAATATCTGGGGATCACCCTGACACATAAGATACAACTCATATAGCCCCAAAACTACCCTCTGATACTACATCAAATAAAAAGGGACATGGAGAAGTGGAACCCATTAGCAATATCATGGTAGGTGCGGAGAACGGTTATCAAGATGACCATTCTTCCCAAACTCATGTACCTATTTCAAGCTCTCCCTATTAGAACTCCCCCGAAGTTCTTTAAATCCCTAATGAAAGCGGTTAAGGAATACGTATGGCAAGGGAAAACCCTGATAGTATCCAATGCGGTACTCACAGTCTCCAGAAAAGACGGGGGATGCGCACTTCCGCATTTTAAAAAATACTACGAGGCAGCCCAATTATGGATTTTGAAAGAATGGATACCAGACAACTCCCAGAAACTGTGGGCGGCACAAGACAGAGCAGTAGCAACCATACCCACGAGACACTTGCTATGGGCAGGGAAAAAACATAGACATCCCAACCTCCAAATAAGCGAAATAATGCAGACGGCCCTGGACATATGGGATAGAGCTACACAATGAGGCACTTTGACCAAAAACCCGGCACCCTTCATGCCCCTATTCAAAAACCCCGAATTCCCACCAGGTCTAGAGAAAAAGGCATTCCTTAAGTGGGAGGAAGCAGGCTGCAAAATGGTGGGAGACATGTATCAAGGGGGACAGATACGATCATTTGAAGAGTGTACCACATTGCTGAATCTCAACCCCAAGGACAAATATAAATATGATCAACTATTCCATTGGTTAGACTCACCCAAAATAAGAGAAGCGGCCTTGAGAGAACTAACCCCATTTGAAAAATATATAATGACAAATGACGGATCAAGAAAGTTAGTTTCAAACACATATAGATTCATAAATGCTCAGGAGGAGGAAGTAACATGGCTATACACTAAGAGGTGGGAAAAGACACTAGAATAACGATCCCCAGAGAACGGTGGGAATATACGTGGGACCTGATACCCAAATTAACAAAAGCAATACACTCAAAGGAAATGTGGATGAAAATTCTCCTCCAATGGCACTGCACAACTGAAAGGCTGCATCCGATGTTCAGGGGAAACTCCAATGAGTGTTGGAGGGCATGCAGAGGACTAGGCACTTGGCGACATATATGGTGGGTCTGCCCTAACCTACAACAATACTAGGAAGAGGTTAAGGCGCACATGAAGTTAATGTTCCCGGATATGGGAGACCCTGGGGAGGAGGTATGGTTATGTGGGATTTGGGACCCGAGGGACAGAACCCTCACCAAAACCCAGAAAAGAAACTTTATGGGCCTACTGATCGGAGTTTGGCTGGAAATAGCCAAAAACTGGAAGCAGAAACAACCGCCAGTGGCACTGGACTGGATAAGAAGAGTATGGTCCCACATAACAATGGAGCACATAACTTATAATCTTCAAGGGAACTATCAAAAATTCAGAGATGGCTGGGCAGTAACCTTGGAATACTTGCAAAGTGACTATATGGATCAGTGGTGCCCACATAAAATTAAGATACTGGACATGTTTAATTTAACAGAACCAGCGACTCTTCGGAGCTCGGAGCAACCCGGTGGGGGAATGGGGAGGTTAGAGGGATAAACGGGAAGTTTACAAGTTCTCTATTGTTGTAAAACCAATCAAAATATTTTTTTTAAAAGAAGAAGCAGACACATTTTACCCACCTATTTAAAAGGCACTATTGTACTTTACTTGTTTTTCCTTGCCTCACCTTTAATTAAAGCTTTTTGGTGTGGTTTAAAAAATAAAAAAATAAAAATAAAAAAACAGTCAAAAAAGAAGAAAAATCAGTAATCCAAAAGGGATTCAAAAACATACTTTCTACTCACTTAGAAGTGTGGCAACGGGATGCCAATGTCAGGAATACTGGTGCAGAGCACTATAAAAAAGCTCTGTAGTGAACAATTATATACACCATTAATGCAGTGAAAAAACAGGCAAATGCATCAGCCCGACACAGTGTATAAAGTGCAAACAGTCACTGGACTTGTGATAACGCTAAGCAATACTGTGATATGCGGCTGAGGTAATGAATGCACTTACCCATTCAACATAAGAAGTCATAATGTAATCTAAAAAATGAAAAACAAATAATGAGACCAAACAACAAATATATAAAAAACAGAAAATATAATAGAAAACATTTATAAAAATGAAAAATAATGAATCACAAACAATAGCGCTGCATGGGACCAATCAAAAAGATAAAAAGAAAAACGAATAAAAGTAAACAATATAGACAAATAAAAAATTACAAAATTTAAAAAATAAAAACAGGCAGAGAAATAGAAAAAATATTGACAACGTTATAAAGAAGTCAAACAAGAAGTAACATGATAATCAGGTAAAGGTAAGAAAAGTAAGACAAATAATGAGATAAATCAATAAACAAAACATAAACAATGACAAACATAAAAGCAGAAATATGAAACATCATGGGTGAATAGACATAAATGTAGGATGAAATATACAGAGTAACCGTAAGGAGTGTATTACCACCTTGCAAATGGTCAGGATATCAAAGGCAGTTCATAATAAAACAATTCATGTTCAGATCTCTTTTCATGCCACCAGGAATAAGGATGTCCCAGATGGGTATCCAAAAGGCTTCATGTTGTTCACGTGTCTTGACCACCTGTCTTGATTGCCTTAGATTAGGCATGACCACAAGCCTCTTACCTCCACCTCATTTGAGTCTGTGAAAACAGACCCCTGGTCATCAGTCATTCATGTCAACACTCACCCTACACTTTGTCTCACGCTAAAAGACAGACATGCCTAGGTTCATGTGCTCAGCAACATGATTAAACATATACAGTCAGGAATTGGGAAGTTCTTGGACTCAAAGAGATACCACTCTGATGCATTACTCTGAATTATACACTTGACAAAGGAGTTATTGTGTTAATTCATTTAATATGGCCCTCTATCTTCTGAGAGCCCTACGTTCATTAAACAAGCTAAATCAAACATAACATCACACCTATGAACAAGATTGCAATGTGGGCAAAGAGCATGTTTGAATGGATACATAATAGAACAAGTTGTGGTTGTAGTTTAAACGCATGGGTAACCTTTATATCTCATTAAGCTATGTTACACTATACTATATGCCATCAGTCTCCATGCACACAGCAAGCCCGCACGTTTAGAGTGCAGTGTTCTTCAACTGAAACGGCTCCTTCGTTGGGTAGACGAGTTCTGCTTAGCTGAAACTGGCTGTCTCACTGGTATGCTGCTGCTGCTCTGCACTCCTCCCTTGCCCCTCCTACTTGAATGAACTAGCAAGTCTGCTGGGATTCCTCCCTTTTCCCTTTTTGTGCTGGGCTATATGTGTATTAAGTATCATGGTGTTCCTTCACATGCACGTTTGTCATATCCACTGTTTGAACCAGTGAGGGCTGCACCTAGTGTATCACTGTGTTCGTTTGAGGTAGGCCTCCTATGTAAAACTACATTAGGTGCATTTGCGCACCTCACAGTGAGATATCTGCACCCGTTTAGTGAATGCCTTCACTGTACACTATGGCATTTCGTGAAGCTCTGCAGCATTAAGCATGGTATGCTTCTGCAGGCTACTAAATTATCCGGCTATCTGTTATGAAGAGACATCGCTCTCATTTATTATCTATTTTTCTCTGTGGTACTCTATGGGCCTTAACTGTGCGAATGTGCACAATGTTTTTGTTCGTGTCTCTCAATTTCCTTTTCTTTAATCCTTATCATATATAGCACTTCCCCTTGTGAGGTCAAACGCCTGTTCTCAGATAACACCTAGTGGTGTGAATTCAAAGCTAACACCTAATGGTGTGCAGTTAAAATAGGCAGTTAGCTGTCATTTGTGGTCGGCTCATCTGCAAGAACAGGTAAGCACCACTTCCTGGACATCGGCTGATCTTGCAGGGCCTACAAATATTTGTTCAGAAAGTGTGCACACTAACCTGTGTTCAAGTGTGCTGTATGTTTGGAGAACATCTTTAATTGCTTCAATGGCGACAGGCAGTATGAGATATGAACAGCTGTCTTTTAAATCTTTCATTGCTTCAATGGCTTCAGAACGCATGAGATATGAAAAGCTGTCTTTAATTAGGCCGAGTTCATGTCAATCCCCTCAAGACAGTTGTCATAGATCAAAGATGTGTAGCTCTGTGAAGCCATCATTAAAACATCTAGGATCTATATTTGCAAAACAGGCCTCCTATGTTGGTGGCTAAAATAAAGCATAGACATCCTAGAAATGGTGAGTACTGATTACTGCATGCAAAAGTAAATGAGTTGCTTGGTGAATACATGAGCGCCTAGAAACATATTGTAGGTGCTACAAAAAAATAAAATGAATGCATTAATCACACTTCGAAACAGTTAGCGGTTATGGCTAACACTAGCATAAATGAATACATGTATTTAACAGTGAGGTATTCAGGATATGTCCAATATACTGTTACTGGAACTAGCTAAGAATACATGAATGAATGCATGCATTTAATGTGAGGTATTTAGGTTAATTCAAATTCCTTACTGGCAATACTTTCAAGGTAAGACAAGGGTTTCTTTGAGAATCCATTAGTAATTAACAACCAGCATAGATTGGCTCCTTACCTTCGGACCCAATGCTCTTTAGAATGTGTGATCTTGAGAGTATGACCACATGTGTAAACCGTCCACAGTTTAAATTGGTGCTCCTTGAGGTAGACCAAAACGTGAGTGACTCTGTTACCCACAGTGATTTTCAAGTGGAGGTCATCCACTACGTACGTATGCTGTGTGCACAAACTTGCACCTTGAGGTATAATGCAGTATATTTTCAGTTCTGTGGACCCTGATTGTGATGCCAGCAGTGGCGAATTTCACAAAATTTCAGGCTTTCTGAACTCAGGGTTTGCTGCTAATCTTCTTTTGATATGCGTTAGAAAGCAAAGTGGTGATGGAAACATAATTTGCATATCAGATTTCTGCAAGGACATGGGCATTGGCTCATTCTGCCATGCACTCCTGGAACCAGAGTTATCGAACACTTGTCTCGACTGTGGAAGCTCCCTGGGGCCAAGGGTTTGAGAGTAGGCATGTTTCATCTTGTGTTTGGCTTAAATCAGGCTTTGCGACTGCAGGCTCAGCTGTTTCACTTGATGGTATGTTTGTCTCACGGGAGACATTTGGACCTATCCATCGCTTTCATTGTTCTCTGAGTGGTTTCCTTTTCCTTGACATGCTCCCATGGCTAGCCGTGCCTTCTAGGGGGGTTTCAAGGAAATCACAGTAGAACACCTGAGGGAAGAATCTCTGGATGCCAAACACGTCTCTGTGCAGAGACAATGTTTTGGCCAGTCTGGTATGCCACAATGCAAGTCTGGATTAGGAGACCCTGACCCCCACGTTCTTGGCAAGAAGTGATTCCTTGGGAGAAGAAATGCCCTCCTCATCTGAGCCAACACGAAGACCACTAGGACCAAACCCAAGAAGGGGGAGATCTAAGGGGATGAGGAAATACAAAAGACTGAACCCCTCCTAACTTGCATCAAGAATACTTTGGAAGTGTTTTTTGGTTTATTTTTCGACAGACAGAGTCTCGAAGAGGGGGACACAGCGCTCATGATGAGCGAGAATACGTTGCATTGTATACTCTACTTGGAAAAATGTAGCTGAGTAGCACTTCAAACTAGTGAGTCCCCCCTCCTCAGACTCCAACGAAGACAATCAAACAGACTGGGCAGTAACCCAAGTTGCCAAAGGCCATACCGACCCTCTTCATGGTGAAGGAGTTAGACAGTTATTCAGTTTGGGATCAAAGGGACACACCCGTTGTGTTGCCCTATGCTTTGTACTAGGGCATCTCCAAAGTTAAAGACACTTTTTCTTTTTCTCTTTCTCTGTCTCACCTTTTCTTTATCTATCAGGGAGGGAGGAGGTAGGGGAGGAGGTATCTCGAGACCCGAGTAATATGACTACGACAGGAGATATGGGGCCTAAGAAAGATGTATTCCACCAATGCAACTCAGTCAGTAAGCAGGATTTGGTTTCAATTCTCACGCAACCAAGTTCATTCTACAGAATGACTGAGGCGCGCTAAATGCACAAGGACAGGCCAACATCAGGTACAGGACTATGCACTCACTCAAACACGGTGTACACAACGTATGTTCCACAACACTCCAATGGCGGCCGACACAATACATATTGGGTCTCTTAATGTCAAAGGTCTCAACTCGCCGCAGAAAAGGTCCATCTTAACAATGCTGTTCCAACAATCCCGGTTGGACATATTGTTCATCCAAGAAACTAAATATAAACACAAAGTGGAATTTCCACTAAGGGGAAGGCAGATGGGTGGGGCGCTCTGGGCCTAAGGACCAGACAAAAAAGGCAGAGTGGGCATCGTATACTGTAGCTCCCTCGAGCTGTGTGTGTCTCATAACATAAGGACAGACACATAAGGATCTGAGTAGAAGATTCATAGCAGTACACGGAACCATTAGAACGAAAAAGGTCACATTGTGCTCAGCATATGCCCCCAACACCTAACAATTAGCTTTCTGCAAAGACCTCCTCACACTGCTAGATAACGAAAGGGCAGGCTCCCTGATCTGCAGAGGTGATTTCAACCTGATCATGGACCAAGCACTAGGTTGGAAACCCTACAGGGAAGAGGCGCCCCCCCCCCCGGGACACAGGATTATTCCGGGCCCTAATAAAAGAACACTTGCTGATAGATGCCTGGATAACCCAACATCCCTGGCAATAATCATACACGTTTTACTCACTCCCCCACAACACCTGTACCTGAAAAGACAATTTTCTTCTGGAGGGGGACCTCAAACACCATCTGAGAAGTGCTAACATAGAACCAGTGGGGTTGTCTCTCCATGATATGGATGATATGGTTACAGTAGGATTAGACCTGGTACCCATCAAACGAATAGACAAATGCTGGTTGTGTAACAACACACTTTTCAGAGATGGGCCTTTTAGAGAATCCCTTGACACGGAGATAAGAGAGATTTTTGAAAGAAACGGCACAGGGGACCTCCTTGGTAATACTGTATGGGAAGCGGCAAAGGCCACGATAAGAGGCCTTATAATAGCCCAGGGGCATCAGTTAAAAGGATCAGGCAGCTCAGAGAAACCCAGTTAAAGAGACTAATCAGTGAAAAGGAGTTGGCCCTAGGGAAGGATAAAGCAGACGCTAAAATATTCTAGCAGAAACAAGGGAACTCAGACAGAAGCTGAAAGATATCTGGCAGGGGAAGGCACTAGCCCACCTCAGGTTCGTCAAACAAAGGTATTACGAGAAGGGCAATAAAGCTGACACACTGCTGGCCGCCAAGCTCAGGAAACAAACAGCTGAAAGGGCAGTGAACAAAATAAACTCCCCTTCTGGAGTTGCCCTAACCGACCCTACAGACATAACAACCCGCTTTGCCAATTTTACGAACAATTATACACTTCTGACTGCAACTCCTCCCCTGAGAGCTTAGCAAATTTCACAGCCAAAATGTCCTCCTCCTGATACAGTACACGGACTGCGATAAACTCAATGCCCCTAAAACAACAGAAGAGATTTACCACGCCATTTCAAATTTGAAAGCGGGCTCAGCCCCAGGCCAGGACGGCTTCACCCCCGCTTTTTACAAAAGACTAAAAGGTGCTCTTATCCCATTCCTGACCCTATTATTCAATGACATTATGTCCACAGGCCTAGCCCCACCTTCATTCACTGAAGCTAAATAATTGTAATTCCTAAGGAGGGTAAAGACAAATTAGAATGTGACTCGTACAAGCCCATCTCGCTACTAAATGTGGACGCCAAGATATATGCTAGTATATTGGCTACCAGATTGAGCAGGGTCCTCCCTCTTTTGATTCACAGTGACCAGGTGGGATATGTGCAAGGTAGAGAAGGCTCAGATAATTTCTGCAAAACGCTCAACTTAATGGCATCAGTGGACCAGCAGAAAAAGCATTTGACCAAGTGGAATGGCGCTTTATGAATCACATCCTTAAAAAGGCAGGTCTCTGACCCAGCTGGATTCAAGGGGCAAGAGCACTCTATTCCAACACGAGTGCACGAGTTGTGGTCAATGGTGTGTCATCGCCCCCATTTAAATTGACCAGAGGAACCAGACAGGGCTGCCCTCTTTCATCGTTGGTTTTTGTCTTAGGTATGGAACCCTAAGCCCAGATGATCCGAAACGAGACCTCGATAATTGGCCTTCAGAAATTTGGCAAAGAATATAAGCTGGCCCTCTTTGCGGATGATGTCGTGGTCTATTTAACCCACCCCTCCCAGTCCATCCCAGCACTTCTGGCCAGGATGGAAGAATACGGCACACTCTCTGGGTTCCACATCAATCATGGCAAGACAGTAGCCTTACCCTTGATAAACGGAGACGTACATTCAGACACGAACCCGGCGAACTGGGGTTTAAAGGTAGTGCATAGCAATTTTAAATATCTAGGCATTACCATAACACAACAACTGAATGACTTGTTCCAAGCAAATTATACACCGCTTTGGGTACGGGTGTGGGAACGATTGTAGTCCTCCTTATGCCTGTTCTGTGGGTTTCGGACAGGGATGAGGAGCCACGGCTTCAAGGGATAGCCACTGTCACCTGCATGGGAGGCAACAAAAATTACATGTCAGTCGAATCATGATGGGCAGCTGTACTAGTCATACATGCCTGCAGATTATCCTTGGTCACATGCACATGTCCCTGGATGTATGCATGCCATTTTCATGCCCTCAATATGGCCTGTGCCATGGACTAATGGTGTGGGTTGCATCTTCAAGATGTTACATGTTGTGCACTGATGTCTAGTTGCGCATGCATCGTGTACGCATCCAGCTGTGTTTGTGTCAAATTTGTGATGTGTTGTGTTCTGTGAGATTGATTTACAGGGAGCGTTGGTAGTAGTCTGTGCAATATTAGGCAATCAGCGCTGATTTTTCACATGGTGACATGCAGCATTCCTATGGGTGTGGAGCCCTGTGTCAGACAGTGGATTCCCTTGTTGGCTCAGTTCAATGCACTCCCAGGGATGCTTGTCCTGTGTGGTCATTTTCTGGAGACGGCAACATAGTGCATATGCACTGCATGTTGCTGGATGGCGTTACGGAGGGTGAGGTCCGCTGATGAGTGGTGCACGTGTTGTGGGATGTGGGGTGGTTTACTGTTAGTCATGTAGTGATAGGTGTCAACCTTACTTCATTCCTATGGGATTTGGGTGTCATGTACCGTTTGTGATGCTTTGGGGCACAGTGTTCGGTGATGTGCACATCGTGAAGTCACATCACCATTGACAGCATGGCGTTGTGTGCATCTCTCCCCCCATTTCAATGTCATGTGCCAGACATGCAATTTACCAAGCAGCCAGGCACGTCGTCCAGCATGCCGCTCCATGTAGCGTGGTAGCGTGGAGTTCCGCAGGACCATTGAGTCATGAGTTGATCCAGGATATCGGGCACAACAATGTGTGATGATCTTGCTGGCGTTGCATACCATCTGCACATTGATGGAGTGGTATTGCTTTCGATTGCGGTACACCACTTCCATGGCATTACGGACCACCAATTCCACGTGGGTTCAGTCAAGGGCACCTACACAATTTGGCATGCCTGCCAGTGCATGAAAGCCAACTTTTGTATCAAATATCTCCTGGGCAGTCCGTGGTAGGGATATGTAGTCCCTTGTGTGCTTGAGGAGGGCATCCAGCACTTGGTTCAGCATACCAGAAATGCCATGCATGTGCCCCACTGTGTGCTGATAGGTGCCTGTGGCAAGGAAGTGGAGCACAGACACTACCTTCAGTAGAGGGGGGATGGCGGTGGTATTTCAATGAGGCTGACAATGTCGCTGTGTATCATGTCCAAAATGGTGGTGATGGTGTCCCAGTCCAGACGGTACAGGGTGTGGATCTGCTCAGGGGTTAGGTTGAAAGGACTGGCTCTGATGCGAGGGCTTGGGGGTTGCCTGCGTGGTAACGCTGGCTGCACTGGTGGGGCATGCTGGGCCTGTCTCACCCTCCTTCTCCTCCTGCGTCACCTCTGTGATGCCGGCTGTTGTTGTTGTTGTTGCTGGTGTGGCAATGCAAGCATGTCCTCCAGCTCCAGTAGTGCTACTACTATTGGAATAATCTTGGTGTGGGAGGGGGTGTGGTGTGTGGGTGTGCTCCTTTTGTACTGGGCCAGACTCCATTGCCTCCACCTGTGCTTATTGTGTGCACCTGTGGCAGTTGGGAACACTGCACATGGCATTTTATGGTTGGTCCGCGATGCCGGTATTACTGGTATGCCGGTATCGCCTATTAGCGCCTTCATGATGCCGGTATTTACTTGTCCGCCTGACTTGTGATTTCCTCCCAATTGCGGCATGCCGGTATTGCCGGTATGGTGGGCCGCGTGCCCACGCCCATGCTGCTATTAGAGGCACTGGCCCATAGCGGTAAGCGATGCCGGTAATCCTTTACCAGCATCGTTGTTCCCTTACCTCCAACCTTGGAATGACTCCCCATGTCTTCTTTTTCTGTTTCAATCCCTCCCAACGATGCTGCCAGACTCCTTCCTTACAGAAGTCAAGAGCACCTTGCTTGCATTCCTATGGGAAAGAAAGAAGTCGCAAATAGCATAAAGTACACTGATCCTCCCTAAAGAGAAAGACTTCCAGGAATACTTTAGAGCAGCACAGCTTTGAGTTCTCGCAGGCCACATTTGAGAAACTAAACATAAACAGTGGGTCCATTTGGAAAATTGGCTCTTTGCCCCGGTCACCCTTGGAGAGTGGCTCTGGGCCCCCCCAAAAGCTATCCCCATGCAAGGCACTGGAACACCCAGTCCTAGGAGTGTTGTGGTTGATCTGGAAAAAAGGAAACCCAAATTTGTTTGGAATAACTACATGGCCATCGCCCCTTAGCTGTATCTGGGCCCCACCAATTAGGGACCTTCTCATAGACCCACTTCGCTTTCAGCCACAGTATGAACAAGGACTGGTCAGGGCAGGCCAGATGTGGAGGGAAGGATAACCAGAGATGAATTAGAGGAAGCACAGCAGTGCCTCAAAATCAACCCGATCCCTTACTTGCAATTAAATGGGGTCCTCGCTGAACCTAGATGGAAAACCCAGCTGCAATGCCTGTAACCCCCTTTGAAACCATCTTAAACACACAGTCAGAAAACAAAGGCCTGATTGCAAGGATGTATAGAGCCCTACTAGAAAGGGGTCACCTGCCCACTCCCTGCACAGAGTCAATGGGAAAAATCGTTGGTGTGGGAGAACAATCAGGAGGGATGGGAGGCAATATATCGGGCAGTCTGAAAATCGTCCATAGCAGTCCAATATAAAATGCACAACTGCAGAAT
Source organism: Ambystoma mexicanum (assembly GCF_040938575.1). NCBI lineage: Eukaryota > Metazoa > Chordata > Amphibia > Caudata > Ambystomatidae > Ambystoma > Ambystoma mexicanum. The sequence continues at coordinate 537,553,881 of NC_090924.1, read as the reverse complement.
CCTTACACAATAGCACCTCACCTCCCGCCCCCTAGCCATAATGTACGTGGGTACCATCCCATATTGCTGGAGGGGGTGCACACAAGTGAGCACATACTGGCATCAGTGTTGGGACTGCCCCAAAGGACAGATTTATTGGAAGGAGATTCTAGGCTGGATCCTCGACATAGAACGTATCAATAGAGAGCTCACCCTGCTCCTAGTCCTGTTCGGAGTGGATAAAGTAGAGGAGCACTACCTGGTTCTCCCCCACATGCCCAGGAACCTGCTGTTAGAAGCACAAGTCTGTTTAACCATTAAATGGAAGGGAGCTTTACTGCCTACCAAGAGAGAATGGATGCGCAAAGCCAAAGACATCTACTAAATGGAAAGCCTCACGGCAGCACTCATGGAAAAGCACTCACATGTTGATATGCAGTGGCTCATCTTCCTAGAGTATTGGGAAGCAAATGGTGAAAGCCCCCCTCAAGAAGATCACTGTGACATTAAAAGGTGACACCCCCCTGCGGTGAGGACTCGCCCTGTATTATGCTTTAGCGTTGAGAGACCCCAGCCAAGGTGTACAACCTCGCAGCCGCATAATGTAATCACAGGAGTGAGAATGAGAGTGAGTGAGTGAGAATGAGTTGAGTGCCAGCGACACAGTGCCAGCATATCACTGAGAAAACTACAAGGAGTCCCAGTTCCCAATTAGGTAATGGAAGCCTCGAGATGGGAGAGGATTGAGGAGAAGGGAGTGGTGGGTTGGGGGGTTGTTCTGTCTTTCTCCTATCTCTTTTTCTTTCAATTTCTTCCTCTTTTCTGCAGAACAAATGTAAAAACTGTTAGGATCCGGTTTTGTTTATTGTGGCCTCCCACTGTAATGTAGAATTATGATGTATGGTATGTTTATCCAAAGATCCCAATAAAAATATATATGGAAAAAAAGAAGTGATTCCTTGGCACACACCACCCATCTGGCAATAGTTGATACCGTCAACTTCTTCCTGATCAATGAGAAAATTAAATGTTTTTGAAATTAAGCACATTGCTGGTACCCAAGGCATCTGTATAGCTCAGCTCTGAACCGAAAATGAGTTGCTTCAAGGCACTTAATCTTGTGAACATTCATAATTCAGTGTCTACAGCAACATAAAAGAGAGATTCCAAATATTAGCAGTAGTCCACAAACTGAATTAATTGGTGAATAAGTCAGTGCTTTAATGAATGTGTCCATCGTGGTCAGCCCTTTTCGAAGAGCTTTTGTGGCAGTCATTGTAACCACAGAAAAATCAGTTTTCATGCCAGTTAACTGTGAGCTGTCAATTAAAGAGTACATGGCCTCTTCCATTGTATCTTCGGAGGCTAGTAGAGATGCAATCTTTTTGACTACTGCGGAGTGTGCTTCAAAATAAGTCTCTTCACTGCTGCACACTCTTAGACGCATGTTTTGCAGGCGTGCCATATACAAGCTCAATCTTGGATATTCGAATGGTCGTAACTTGAGATTAATCCAGTAAAGGAATTTGAATTGTCATGGCCTGGGTGGATTCTGAATAAACCCACAGCACTTAACTTATGAACTCACAGTAACCAGGGTTGGGACCCTAATTGCAACATGACAGGACTCATGACAGGACTCATTGAATTGCACCAGATATGAGCCATTAGATTAGCTGTGTACTTGACTGTGAAAAAATGCAATTGGTGTAACATGAAGTGTGCATTCAGTGTTACTGTCACAGGAATTCACTGGCGCAGCATGCGCGTAAACTATGCAAGTGGAGTCTTTGCATTCACATAATGAGTACAGTGTTATTTCAGGGCTTGAAGGTGATACACATGCATGTGAATAAGGCACAACATAGTCTTCCCTGATTCAGTGTCATTAATCAAGGACACATTACCCCAGGAATGCAGTTCCTGACATCCCATGGAAGGTATCGTCTGAAGGGAAAAAATGTTAACACACCATGCAAAATCCAATTAGTCAAGCCTGATAACCAGGCAAATGATGCTGTGAAACCTTTTATAAGTACAGTAAGCAACAAGAATGTAGAGCATGACATTGCCTGGCGTAGGGCAACCTTGGACAAGTTAAGTGCATTAATTTGTTCTGGCCATGAATTTACATTCAAATCTAGGACTCCTCGGCTAAGAGTGTCCAGAAATTCTTTTACCACAGAAAGACTTACTGCGGCTTCGTGGTCGCTTCAAATCATAGACAGGTCACTCTGAACCTAGGTTGCAGTTTCACGCTATCTTCGTGAAACAGGATCCCCGCTCCCCTCCGCCGATTGTGGCACCAGATCAGGCTAATCAGCCCCACTGGCACCCGGACTCGGGAGGACCAGCTACCAGCCCTATTCAGAGCTAATCACACTACTCAACTGGCCCTGAAAAAGACTTAGGACGAAACGCGCGTCGGCTGTTTGCACTCACCAATGTTTAAACAACTGTTGGTATCTGCCACTATGATTTTTCATATTTGCCTTGTGGAATTGCCAATGCAATAATAAAGCAATAAGTTTTAAGCACAAATACGACTGCTCTAATCTGACCATGAATCTATACCTAAGCATAATCGCTACATCCATGGGCCATTGAAGCCCCCCAGCGCCCATCATTATCCGTAGTTTTGTCATCCCATCGAATCATTCTGAACCTATCCACCTACATCTGTAATGACATCTCTTAGCGCATAGAAGCCCTGCACTAGCGCTTGATCATTAGAATCTGATGCATGAAATCCTAGTCACACTGCATCACTTTCAGTCTACAGGATTTGCATTATTGCTTGTGACCAAGTGTAATTTCTACCTGTTATTGACGCTTGTCCCACCTCACAAGGTGCTCTAGGGTCAGAAGTGGTGCAGGTAGCTGATCAGCTGACACACCCACTAGGTGTGTACCTCACAACAGTAGCTGACTGCATGATTGCTGTACAATTCTCTTCTTTTATGAAGTTATCTAGAGATTGTATCACCTCACTCAGGCGATACAGCGAAAGCATTCCTTGGCACAGCTTACCTACGGATATAGCTTCTGTCAGGGAAGTGTTATGGGAGTTCCAAGCTCTATATGGGCCCACACTGGTTCCTGATTTTCTTTTATTGCATTAATTAGCTTGAACCGCCCAAAATACCGGCCTCCCTGATGCATAGGTAATATGCTTGTTGCCATTTAGTTATTTTTCTTCTCTGTAGGCCGCACTCCAGAACTCACCTTCTTCCCTCTTTCATTCAGGGTAGAATCTCAGGTTCCTATTACTGCAAGTGGTCTGTAACTGCATATACTTTAAAAATACATCAAATGTGGGAATCTACATGCCATGTCTAACATGATTTGCCATACCTGCTGATCCCAAGTGGACCACAGAGGGACAGTTTCCCGCCATTTATGTTCAGTCATGTTTGAAAAGTATTCTCTGTCAAAAACGACTGAATCTGCAACATACATATGCTGTGGATCATGTCGCTCTGGAGGGAACTTATACTGATTTTCAAACATGTGATCCACTGCTTGGTATGGTCTCTGTGAAATATATGGGAACTGTGCTTGGAATTCAGGACTATCGGTTTGGAAAGGCACCTCACAGTGTTCCCAGAAAGTGTATTTCAGCCACAGGATGAGCTCACGTTTTACAAGTAAAAGGGCATTGTAATATCGCACATAACACATGTGGGGACCCTCTCATGGAGATCCTCAACATCACCAAAAACATCAAACAACGCATTTTGCACAAATGTCTGGAACCTACCTCTTAACAGTTCTCTATATGTTCTGGACACAGATGACTGGGTACAAACAGTCTGGATTCATCGATCACAGAAAAAGTGTGAACCTGCAGCTGCTTGGCTCGGCCATTAAATGTCTTAAATGATGGCATCCACACATGACCCATGGTTAGAGAAAACATTTGTATTGAGGCTGGAGTTCCTGGCTCTTGGAGCTCTCTTTTCTCTAACATGTGTGAAGAACTTTAAGGCTTTAAAACAACTTCTTTGCTTTCTAGATGGAGTGGAAACCTTGCTCAACAAATGCCCTGAAGTCAGTGAGATGAGAAAAACAGTGAGGCTCAGCCACAGTAGAAGAAAGTATACTGCCAGCATTATATAACACTGTTTCAGAAAGTCTGTCCAAAAGAATTCTATCATTACGTTAGCAACGAGAAAGGCTTTATGTTTCTAAATTGGGAGACCTGCAGTACTTCCCTGCCATGTGGAGTTGTAGTCAAGAGTGGCATATTCTTCCTCATCTTAAACGCCAATCATCATAATTTGTCGGATCTCCATCTCTTCTTCTTCTGCGGGCTCCTCAACTGGATGAGGATGATTGCATGGACACATTGCGGTAACCATCTGGAGCGGGTTTCAGGTGATCCACAGAAACTTGTCACTGGTGCCTCTCTTGGGTGATATTGCAGGCATGACAGCAGTTCTGGACCCTTTCAATCTGATTACTTGCACTGCTGGTCTGTAGAACGTGCCCAACTGAGTCTTATTATGGATCTTCTCCAGGACCCAATCTCCTGCTTTGAGAGTGGTCTCAGGACTGGCCTCAGCAGCTTCCACCTGGAGGGATTGCCTCAGCAGTGTTGTCACCAGCAGTTGCTCTTGCCTAGAGAGGGGTCTGGGGAGAGTGTGCAAATCGGGCATAAACATATTTCTCCCAAACAATAGTTCAAATGGAGTCTTACTGTTGCATAGAGACTGGCGTGGTAAATTATTTAAACTTCTGATCACTAGAGGCACATGGTCCACCCAGAAACCCCCATTGAAAGGATGCATTTAGTCAGGCACAACATTATTCAGTGGTTAGCCCTTTTCTATGAGCCCATTTAATCTCTCGATAATACGGGTTTAGAAAATTGCAGCTCTGATCCCCATGCCTCTAATGCCTTTCTCAGGGCTCACCCTGTGAAAAATGGACCATTATCAGCATGGGGCGTTTCAGTTGCTGTCATGGCTACTACACTCCGGAGTGCCTGTATGACTGATATGCAGTCTGCTCTCTTTTGAGGAATCATTCAGGTGAACCTAGTGCAAGAATCCACTATTACTAGAATATATTTGTACTATTTATTGCTGGTACTGGGCCTATATGATCCAGATATTAAATTTCAAAATGCAAGGTTGCCTTTTTTTAAAGGAGCCTCTTTAGGTTTTTTGCTGTGGGCCACAGTTGTCTTTAGACATGTGTCACAATTCGCTATGTATATTTTAACCTGTTGCCTTAATCCTGGCCACCAATACCTGTCAAGGAGCAGCTGTGCAGTTGCAGTAACCCCAAAATGGGTAGATGCAAGTCCATCATGTGTGGCTGCTATTAGCCTTTTCCCTGTCTGCTCTATTAGGGATTATTCTTTGAATAAGATCCCCTTTTTTCATAGGAATTGTGACTACTGCTTTGTTATTCTCAGTGTCATAAATGTAATTACTTGGGAAACCTTTAGACCAGGGTATAATACCCAAACAAGCCTCTTTTATTTCCTCATTCCTTGCAGTTGCTGAGCGAGTTATTGTCACAGCTCTGGTCTTCTAGCGCTGGAGTGTCACAAATCAACCACCCCTTCCGCAGTCTGGGCGCCTGCAAGTCACAGCTTACACAGACCTCCTAGACCCCGGCGGGGAAAGAGGGTTAGGGCACCGTTGGTTGGACAGGAACTGATTTTTAGGGTAACCGGAAAGAGGGTCAGGAGAGGGGAGGTGGACAGGCAGGGGGAAAATACGATAAACACAACACGAACAATTAAACCCACTCACTCTGCAAAATACACATAATACATACACATGATACAACCCATCTCAAAAGTGAGTCAAAGAGAGACTTATCTCTGGGGTGAGTGTTGGCCTCCTGTCTGCGCACTCTCAGGTCCGGTATCCGGAGCAGTTCAATGCTGCAAAGAGACCATGAGTTATTACTTTGTGGGTGTTTCCTCACACACACAACACAGTACATGCAGAGGATTAGTGACAACTCCCCATTCAGACCCACTCATCTTAGGTTTTGTTTATGTTAGTTTGCATGCCCCCCCCCATGGTGGGTTGAACTTTGTTTATGCAGACAGATAGACGCACGTGGCTACGCAGTGAATGCTGATTCACGTGTTAAGAAATCACATGTAGAATGGGTTTGTGACGTGCGGCTAGCCGTACGTGGTGAGGTACGACTTCAGTACAAGTCACGCTTAACCGGTTGCGGTTTCTTTAGATAGCGCACATGGCTAATCATGAATGCATATTATATGCACTGCTCGAGGAGTTGCTATGCCCCAGGATGCCCCCTTGTGTGGTATGGAGTTTAGGCTAGAAGCGCTACTGCGTGATAGACCTAGCTTCTCTAGAGCAGGGGGGACTTGAGAGTATTGGCGAAGCCCCCTGCATGTGCCCCTGTCGGCGTAGTAAGCTCCCTGCTTGTTCGATCCTTAACGCGGCTTCATTGCGGCGTGTGCATCATTCCCCACACTTGTCTAGGTTCCCCTGCACTGGCGGTACTTATCTTAGGCGTGCGAGGGGCCTGGAGGAAGGTTGTCTGGGGTGTGGCCCCTCGTGCGCTTCCCCTTGCTCGGAGCTCTGGTAGACACGTCCGGTTCAGTCGGATGTTCGAGCACAAGCCCCGTACTTCTGCTTGCTTTCGCATACATGCTCGTACCCCACCCAACGAGGGCGGGGATTTGTAGTTCTTGGCCCGGGGTCCACTGGGTAATGTAGTTTGCAGGCTCCTTTTCCTGCATAAGGGACACAAAAGCCTCTTATAAGGCTGGATTCTTTTTCGTGTGTTTTTTGGTGTCTGTTGCTGGGCCATGTCTGAGGTCCATACCAGGACGCTTTCTATACAACCCCAGGGCCTGTGCCCTGACAGTACTTCCCCCCGCACGTAAGTTCTTGGATTTAGGCTTGTTCGGGTAATTTCGATGGAATGTTTTAATCAACCTAGGTGCATGCACATTATGGGCTGGCTCCCAAGACCGATCTTCCAGCCATATCCCACCCAATCAACAAAGTAGTAAAAATCATCCTTACGCTGCTGGGAATTTAGAATTGCCTTTACCTCATACTCCGGTTGACCTTGGACCAATATAGGGGGTGGTTTTATTGTAGGAACAGTGGGAGGTGCGGGCTTTAGTAGGGATACATGAAAAGTGGGATGGATTTTCATTTGTTTGGGTAAGGCTAGCCTCACTGCCACTGGGTTAATTACTGCAGAGATGGTAAATGGACCCAGAAAGCGTGGTTGTAGTTTATGGGATTCAGACATTCTGATATTGCGTGTCGATAGCCAAACGCGATCCCCTTGTTTGTATGGTGGGCTTTTTCTCCTTTTCTTATCAGCATAAAGTTTATATGTTTTTTTTGCTATATCTAGATTCTTTTGTATGCCAGACCAGACCTGTTGAGCATGAATATGATGCACCTTCAACATGGGTAGATCTTCCAGAGACGGTCCAGGGGCTGTGGGCAAAACCATAGGATGGAAACCATAAACCCAAAAAAACGGAGTATGTTTTGTGGAATTATGCAGAGCGTTAATGTATGCAATTTCTGCTAACCACACATATTGCACCCAGGATGTCTCAGTATCAGTAGTGTAGCAGCGTAGATACTGTTCTAGACCCTGGTTTACCTTTTCGGTTTACCCATCGGTTTATGGATGGTATCCAGAGGATAAGTTTACCTCCATACCGATCAACTGGCAAAAGGCGCGCCAGAAGCGGGAGGTAAATTGTGGTCCGCGATGTGTGACTACTCGTGTCGGGAGACCATGTAACCGCACTAAATTTTGAAAAAAACAACTCTGCTAATTCCCCTGCGGTGGGTACACCTTTACATGGAATAAAGTGTCCCATTTTTGTGAGCGAGTCAACCATTACCAAAATGAAGTGAACTTTTGGACAGGCGGTAGATCTACAATCAAGTCCATGGTAACAGTGTGCCATGGGGTAGGGGGAGTGGCCAAGGGCTGTAGTAAACCTGCTGGTCTTTGATGGCTGGCTTTTTGTCTCCCGCAAACGTTACATTCCGTTACGTACATTCGGACATCATGGAGTAAAGTGGGCCACCAAAAATGCAGAGCTATATTCTGCTAGGTTTTAGCTATACCTGGATGGCCTGCGGTGGTAGCGTCATGGCACCATTGCATAACTTCCTTCTAAAACACTGTTGTGGGCAGATAGAAAGCTTTAGCATAATAGGGAAGACCATTCACTAAGGAATGCTGTGATCCTTTAGTACACCAATCTTGCAGTTCATGCGCAGACATAGCGGCTAGTACGTCGTCAAATATATTAGGCCGCCCTATTAGCCCTATTACTTGAGGTAGGGGAACAATAGACCGAGCTTCTATGGATTCCTTATCATCAGAATCTGGGTATCGGGATAAGATGTCTGCTTTTTTATTGTCTGTTCCTGGTCGGTAGGTAATAAGGAAATCATACTCGGCAAAGAATAATGCCCAACGCAATTGCCGTGGACTGAGTGTTTTAGCCGTTTTGATGAACTGCAAGTTCCGATGATCCGTTATAACAGTCACAGTATGACGGGCCCCCATGAGAAAGTGTCTCCATTCCTCAAAAGCTGCTTTCACCACTAACAATTCTCAATCAGTTATGGTGTAGTTAGCCTCCGCTGGAAGTAATTTGCGTGGATAGTAGGCTACAGGATGAAGTAGCCCCGTTTTTGTATCTCGTTGTGAAAGAACCGCCCCTAAGGCATAACTGGAGGCATCTGTTTCTACCACGAAGGGCAGAGCAAGGTTAGGATGTCTTAATACTGGGGCTGATGTAAAGGCTTGCTTTAACTATTGGAAACCCTGTTCGGTGGATTCAGTCCATAGATAGGATTTTCCTTTTTTAAGTAAGGAAGTAATAGGGGTTACAAGCTCTGAAAAATTGTGAATAAACCTCTGGTAGAAGTTTGCAAAACCTGAGAAGGATTGCACGTCCTTTACTGACGTGGGCGCTGGCCATTCCAGGATTGCCTGCACTTTTCGCTGGTCCATTTGCACCCCAGATGGGGTTAGAAAGTATCCCAAGAACTCCACTGTAGTGCAGTGAAATTCACATTTTTCCAGTTTAGCGAATAAACTGTGCTCTCGCAATCGCTGGAGCACTGCTTTCACATGTTTCACATGTTCGTGCTTATCCTGAGAGTAAATCAGGATATCGTTGATATACACGACCACGAAAATGTCAAGGTATTCACGCAATACTTCATCCAAGAAGTGCTGAAAGGCAGATGGAGCATTGCACAAACCCAACAACATCACCTGGTACTCGTGCAGGCCGAATTTAGTTTCCAAACGCAGTTTTCCACTCGTCCCCATCCCGTACTCATACCAGATGATATGCCCCTCGAAGATCCAATTTCGTGTAGATGGTTGCTTTACGCACCTGGTCCAGTAATAACTGAATCAGGGGTAGAGGGTACCGATTTTTGATCGTAATACGGTTCACCCCTTGGTAATCGATACACGTTATTAGATCTCCGGTCTTCTTCGGTATGAAGAAGAGAGGGAAGGAGACAGGAGAATTGGAGTGTTTTATAAACCCGCTCTGCAGATTGCTGTCAATATATTCTTTGAGGTGTTTAGTTTCATCCTCAGTAAGAGCATATACCCTACTACAGGGTAATACTGCACCAAGCTCTAGGTCTATACGGCAGTCGAATGGCCGGTGAGGCGGTAGGGTTTCTGCAGCTTGTTTGCTGAATACATCTCTGTACTCCACGTACTCAGACAGCAGGGCATCATGTCTAAGGGCTCCAATATGGCAACACAGGGCTCTTCCTTACACCTTGTACAGTGCTCTAGGCAAATCTTTGAAGACAAGTACACCTTGCTCTCTGACCACACTATACAAGGGTTGTGTTTATAAAACCAGGGGAGACCTAAGATGATCCCGAATTGTGGTGCAGCTATTAAAACTGGATGTCTTCCAGGTGATTCTGCTGGCAGCGCAATGTCACCACTTGTGTGCTTTGTGTGGTGGGCCCTGAGCATAACGTTGTGCATTCAACTGCCCTGATGGACTCGGAAGTGGGCTTCTTACACATGGGTACTCCCAGCTTGTTAGCATATGCAATGTCTATAAAATTGGCCGTGGCTTCAGAATCCAAGAGCAGCGTAACTTCAATCTCTTGACCCAGAAAACCCAACCACCCTGACAACGTGACATGCGGGGGCATAGTTGCTGAAACCAACAGCTGGGGTAATCTCTACCACCTGGCTCGACCGTACCACCCCCACTACTGCTGAGCCATTTCCCTGTGGCTTAGGCTTAGTAGGGCACTCTTTCACAAAGTGTCCCATGGTGCCACAGTATAAACACAGCCCTTCTTTACGTCTGTGTTATTTTTCCTGTTTGGTGAGTGGACCTCGAACAGACCCTATATGCATAGGTTCATCTCCTGTTGCTTTATCCACAGAAGTAGCGGGACGGAAAGTCCCGAAGCAATCCAACCTAGCTATGGGTCGTGAATCCCTGCGCTGCATGTCCCCTCGACGTTCAGCTTGTCTATTATCCAACCTTAACGCCAGGTCTATAATCGTGGGAAAATCCTGAGGCTGCGGATCGACTTGGGCTATGAGGTCTTTTAATTTGTGTCGTAAGCCTTGGTAGAACAGGGACATTCGCTTCTCACGTGGCCACTTGGCTTCTGCTACCAACCTATTAAACTGAGTGATGTATGTCACTAACTCTTTGCTGCCTTGACGTAGGGTCAGTAATTCTCTGTCCTTGCACATGGCTGCTGCTCTGCGGTTGAAGATTTTACTGAATTCTAACTGGAATTCGTCCCAGTCGTACAACACCCCGTCATCCCTATGCACTAAGCGGTTTTCCCAAGCCGATGCGTCCCCGGTAAGATAAGAGATTACGAAAGCTGTTCTAGCTAGGATGGTTTTAAATGCTGCTGGTTTGATAAGAAAATGAAGTTGGCATTGGGTCATGAAAGTCTGGTACTTCTGGGGGTCGCCCGCATATCTTTCAGGTAAGGATAAGGGCACTACGGGCTCAGGGAGGACCTGGACTTGAACGGGAGTAGGAAGCGAGGATTCCCCAGGGAGGGGGGCAGCTTGCGCAGTCAGACTGCACACTTGTGTAGCTAAAACTGCGTAATTTTGCCTGGTGGCAGCGAGCTCAGCCTGTAGGCCCTGTGAGACCTTAGTGAGTTCCTCCATGGCCGGCCCGCACCACTCAGGCGCCTGGTACACTTGGGCTTGTGCTTCTGTCACAGCTCCGGTCTCCAGGCGCAGGAGTGGCACAAACCAACCACCACCTCCGCGATCTGGGCGCCTACAAGTCACAGCTTACACAGACCTCCGAGTCCCCGGCGAGGAAAGAGGGTTAGGGAACCGTTGGTTGGACAGGAACTGATTTTTAGGGTAACCGGAAAGAGGGTCAGGGGAGGGGAGGAGGACAGGCAGGGGGAACATAGGATAAACACAACACGAACAATTAAACCCACTCACTCTGCAAAATACACATAATACATACACATGATAAAACCCATCTCAAAAGTGAGTCAAAGAGAGACTTATCTCTGGGGTGAGTTCTGGCCTCCTGCCTGCACACTCTCAGGTCCGGTATCCGGAGCAGTTCAATGCTGCAAAGAGAGCATGAGTTATTACTTTGTGGGTGTTTCCTCACACATACAACACGGTACATGCAGAGGATTAGTGACAACTCCCCATGCAGACCCACTTGTTTTAGGTTTTGTTTATGTTAGTTTGCATGCCCCCCCATGGTGGGTTGAACTTTGTTTATGCGGACAGATAGCCAGCCGCACGTGGCTCCGCAGTGAATGCTAATTCACGTGTTAAGAAATCACACGTAGAATGGGTTCTTGACATGGCGAGGTACGACTTCAGTACAAGTCGCGCTTGACTGGTTGCGGTTTCTTTAGATAGCGCACATGGCTAATCATGCATGCAAATTATATGCACTGCTCGAGGAGTTGCTACACCCGGGATGCCCCCTTGCGCGGTATGGAGTTTAGGCTAGAAATGCTACTGCGTGATAGACTTAGCTTCTCTAGGGCAGGGGGGACTTGGGAGTATGAGCAACGCCCACTGCATGTGCCCCTGATCGCGTAGTAGGCTCCCTGCTTGTTCGCTCCTTAACGCGGCTTTGTTGTGGCATGCATGTCATTCCCCACACTTGTCTAGGATCCCCTGTGCTGGCAGTACTTATCTTAGGCGTGCGAGGGGCCTGAAGGAAGGTTGTCTGTGGCGTGGCCCCTCATGAGCTTCCCCTTGATCAGAGCTCCGCTTCAGTCAGATTTTCGAGCACAAGCCCTGTGCTTCTGCTCGCATGCACATACACGCGCGTGCCCCACCCAACGTGGGTGGGGATTTGTAGTTCTTGGCCCAGGGTCCACTGGGTAATGTAGTTTGCAGGCTCCTGTTCCTGCATAAGGGACACAAAATCCTCTTATAAGGCTGGATTCTTTTTCGTGTGTTTTTCTTTTTGGTGTCTGTTGCTGGGCCATGTCTGAGGTCCATACCATGACCCTTTCTATACAACCCCAGGGCCTGTGTCCTGACAGTTATGGCTGCTATGGTTTTTCTCACTGTGTGCTCTTTAGCACATTTTTCTGTGAATGCAGTGCCAATCCTATGAATGTGCCCTTTAGTATGTGCTCTTGTGTGCATCACCCATAACAAAGGATAAGTCTGTTTAAGATCCCACACTTGTTTCCAGAGTTGCCTGGAAGCAATAGTTTTATGCCTAATGTCTCTAAAGACATTTTGAATCCACCAATGCAAATCAATGTTATAAGCCCTGACAATGGCCCTCATTACAACCTTGGCAGAGGACCATGGTGCTACTAGCACCATGGTCCATGCCGCTAAGGTTACGATTCCGCCATGGTGGATGGCGGAATTACCGCCCCATTCCAAGGTGAGTGGGGCGGTAATTCCGCATTCACCATTTGCCCTTCCCCATTCCCATTTTTGCCCCCATAGAGCATAATGGGAATGGGGAAGGTGCTAATTACAGCACCGTAAATTACGGTGCCGTAATTAGCTCCAAAGTCCCTTTGCGGGTTGGATTTTTAACGCCTGCTAAAAGCAGGCGTTAAACACCAACCCGCAAAGGGACACTTGTAATCAGGCGTTAAGGGTTAACGGCGCCGACGGTGCCGTTAAACCCTTAATGCCTGAGTTGTAATGAGGGCCAATGTAATCTGAATCTGAGACTACTAGTGTGTGCTTCTCTGAGTCTGCTTGGCACTATGCAAGCAGCAATCCATGCAATTCAGCAGTCTGGGCAGACATGTCTCCTAGATGCTTTGTTGCAATATCAGTATGTATAAATACTTCTTCATGTGTAAAATGTCCTAACACTGCTGCACATGCAGCAGCATATTTGCAACGTGTTCTAACAACTTTTATTGAAGAGCAATCACAGTAAATTATTTGGAGAAAATCAAACAATGGCAAGTCAGGCAGTGATGTGTCTGACTCAGTATCCATTGTCCAAGTCAATCTACTCATTCTTTGCAATTCTGCGTTATAATGATATTTTACATCTGGAGCATGTTGAGATGCTGACCATTGAATTCATTTAGTATGTAATGCCTTTGCGTTGGGACGCTAGCTTTTGTGGCAGCCTCAAGTTGAGCTAAAGGTGTATTTATGTGTTGTTCTATTCGCTGCCAATGGCCTTTCTTTCTGAATGATCATCTGAACTAGAGAAATAATCTTGTCCTCAGGAGTAAATCTTAATTCAGGTGTCGAATTTACATGTGACTTATATGCAATTGGTTTAGTCTCCCCTAGATTGCAAACTGTGTATGTGAAAGCATTATCTCCCACCAACAGGTTTATTTCTAAGTCTTTTTCTGTATTTCTGTCTTGCAAAGGACCCGTTTGAGTCATTAAAGAGTACACATGGTGCAGAATGTGAGTGTGCTATGGCAACCAATGAGCTGCTTTGAAAGGTGGTTTTATCAAAGTATACAATGGTTTCACTAAGTGGGCAAAATTAGACACATAAGATCTGCCAAAATCCAAGAGCCCTAAAATTGCCTGCAATTGCCTAAGTGTGTTAGGCGGCCGTATTCTGGCACACTTCTCAAGAAAATCTGCTGACAAGCCTCTGCCCTCATCTGAAAGAGTGAACCCTAAGAACTTAACCTCACAATGAGCTATTCTTGATTTCTTGAAGTTAATCAGGTACCCTTTTGCAGCCAATGTGTGAATAACTACATCTACTTGTTGCAAGTTGGGTGATGTAAATGTCATCTACATATTGCCAACAGTTAGGAATGTCTGCCAGCAAACTCTGTATTCTGCTTGAGAATGTGCCGGGGGAATTCTTATACCCCTGCATTATTCTAGTGAATTGGAAATGCGTTCCCTTAAAAGTGAATTCAGTGTATTTCTGGCTTTTTATACTTAAAGGTTGTGTGAAATACCAGTAGCCTAGATTACGGTTTATATATATTTGCATCTGTGTAAATTGGCTAGAAAGCCAGAACTATGTTGGTTTTGGACTGCTTCTGTCTTATAATATGCATTAAAAATTCTAAAATCCACAATAAAAGGATAAGTCCATCGGGTTTTAAAACAGGCGGCACCGGACTGTTATGTGGGCTTGCTTGCTTTATAATGACCCCATGGTCCATTAGCTGGTCCACTATGGTTTGCATGTGGGCAATTGCTTGTGGCTTTACTGCATACTGCCTCTGAGGTGGGGGTGGTTTCAGCACTGGGATTATATGTGCTGGACATTCCAGATCATGCCCTACATGATTTTTAAACAGCTGCACTGCTGTCAGCGCTGCCCAGTCTTGTGTATGTTTTTGTGCTAGTTCCCCACGCATCCATCAATACTTCTTCACCTCTTGGTGCTTGTCTCACATACTATGTTGTCCAATCCTGAAATGCTAAACGTCCTTTATATTGTATATGTAACTGTGGCCAAAACTGTGCTTCAATCTCTTTGGGATGTTCACCTTCCAGCTGTCATGATCTCTGCTTCCAAAAGGTCAGGGTTTTCCCAACTCCCTTGGAAGCAGATCCATAACCCAGGTTCCGAGTGCCAACCAGTCCCAATTGGGACCTTTTGGACCCAGTCCTGGCGCCAGTGGCACCAGGCTCATAAATATGCCCAGTCCCAGCGCTGGAAGCGCCGGGCTCATAATGCTTGGGTGGACTTACCTGCAGCAGACCATGCTGCTTACTTGCCTGCCAGTTGAGCCTCTGATCCTCTTCTGTTTGGAACTACTTTTCCTGTTGGGTGGGGCAGGAGCCACTCCCTAGGTTCAGAACACTGGAACTCTTCTGGAAAGCAGGAACTCTTTTCTTACCTAGGCGTGGCTGTGGAAGGAGACACCTAAGCACTACAGGAGGCTATTTAAACCACACCCGATGGATGAATCTTGCTTTGCGTTATTCTGCATCCTCTGCAGCAGAACGCTCATCGTGTCTTCTGCATCTGATCCTGGGCCTAAGGAAAAAGGCTTACCATCCTGAATCCAGTCTTCAGCAACACCTATAAAGACAAGAAAGAACAGGTTAGCATTACGGTCTTCAGTGACAGCTCTTCACTTACCTGGTCCATCGGCTGTCACCAACGCCTTGCGCTGCATTCCGACATCTAAAAGACAAAGACTTACCTACTCTTCGTGCGCTCCGGAGGTCTTCACACTGCATTCCGGCATCTGAAAGACAAAGGCTTACCAACTCTTCGCACGCTCCGGAGGCCTTCGGCGCTGCATCCCGCATCTGAAAGACAAAACAAGGTGCGTTTAAAGACATTGGGGAACTTTAATACTCACGTGCCATTACTCCTTTCCACATCTAACCCAGTGGGTATTCCGGCACCCTGCAGCCGCTCCGAACTTGTACCTGCAAAATAAAACGACAGTTAGAGCGCATCGTGAAGCAGGCAACAAGCGCTTACTTACGTGCTTCCAGGCGCTTCTATTCATCACACGGGCTCCAACTTCAACTCACTTCAGCCCGTCATCCACCATCGCCGGAACCCTGCAAAATAAGAGACATCATTACTAAAGACTTTAAAGACATTGGAATTACTCAAAACTTACCGTTCGTGCAGTAAACGACGGACAGCAGTCCTCTGAAGTCAAGAGGCCTGCTCCCCTTATCCAGTGAAGAAACTGGTTACAGCACCCTGCCCCGAGGCAGATGGAGAGCACGACGTTCACTTACCTAAGGTGAGAGCGTTAACCTTCGGGGTTCTACAGGAGAAGAGAAAGGGAAGAAGAGAGAGACATTCAATAACCCAGTTCATTAATCCCATATTTTCTATCTGCAGACATCTTACCCTTCGAGTCAGACATACAGTGCACAGAGGTCCCGCCCAAAGAGCCAGCCGTGTGTTACACATCACCTTTGAAGATACGGTATACGCCCAGTCAAGACCGGCGCCTCTACGGGAATCAGGTGAGCGTTACAGCAGCTGAATGGTTACAAAATACACTTAATTATTTGCTAATGTCTGCCCAGTGGGTGTACTTATTTGTGCATTTCTGTGTGCCTTTGTATGCTCCAACAGTGCCTTGTGACGGCATTCAAATATGGAAATATCCGACCCAGAGTCTAACATGATCTCTATATAGTCAGTGTGTCGCTTAGTCTTGGGAATGATTTGATGAGTGTGTGGACTCTGCATTCTGTGAAACTTGAAGGGCTGCTGTGTGATTTTTCTCAACTTTCACATCCGTCGCCTCAGTTTTAGAACAGTCTGGCGTCTTTGCCTGTGAGGAATGAGGTGAACTCTCATCAGTGCCATACTTTTGTGGACTCCTCATGTGTTTTCTGTCTCTGAAAACATAGTCTGTTGGTCTAAAATGGGACTGCCCCCTAGGTTTAACCTAAGGTCGTCTACTCCTGTGAGTGCTTTGCCACTGCGGAGCATCCCTATCTCCTGTATTTTTCCAATTCTTTGGTTCATGCTCTGGGCATTTTTCTTCCTCTATTGCTGAAAGCTGTCGTCTGTGTGTTCTACCACCCTTTTTACCTTGAAACGATCCCCTTCTTTAAGAGGGTCTCCCTTCCTGGTGTATCTCCTTGTCTGGCTTACTATCCTTGTTAGCCTTCTTCTGTGTCTCTGCAGGTCTCCTGCCCAGGGATTGATAAGTGGATGTCATTATGTCCCCAAATTGTTCCCTTTTGTCTTGCTCATTTAACTGGGACAATTTTATATGAACTTCTAACCTTGCAGGCTTTCCTTTCAATAAGGGTAGAATTATGCTCTCAACCATTTGATAATTATTGGATGCTATGGACAAGCCTAAGTTAATGGTGGCAGCAGCGCCTTGTGTTCCCATAATGTCTGCCAATATTGATGCTAAAGATGTGATAGACAGCGTGCCTATCAGCTGTAAATAAAGCCAGCTATACATTGAGATTCAGCTGTCACAGCTTGCTAAAGGTGGTGTGCAGCCAGAGGGAAGGAACATGGCTAGTGTCCTATGCCTAAACTGTGGTGTAACCTGGGGATAGGTGGCTTGCAGCTGTCCTAGCTTTCCTGAATACCACTTGTGCATTTCCTCATTTCTGGAAGGGCATTACACTCATATAATTCTGAATGTCTGTAGCTGCACTCCTCCTGCGTCCATCTGTCCTTGTGGCTGCTGGGCAAGCGCTATGCCATGATGCGCAGTATATTGCAATGCAACGTTATGTAGAGTGTCAAAATGTGCAGCCAGCAGTTGATAGTCTGTTTGTAAAAAGGGGCCTCTGCGGTTTGGATGAAACCGGGCAAAGCATTCTAGTGACAAGTTGGGTGTGGCTAACGGTCGTTGCCTAGCATTTGTTTGGGATGCACTAGATTACCTCCAAACCAGTTGACATGATTTTTATGTGTTAAAGAAAATTCAGGAAACTGGTATGGGCAATATTGGATGGTGTTTAAGTCTCCCCTTATCCGGAGAGTTGCATACACATTATTTACCTTGTTGGCTGGGGTTTTCAAGTAAGTGAAAAGCGATTCAGGGGGCAGTCCTCCCAGTTGCCCGATCACCACTGTAAAGTTTATATTAACTCCCTGACAGTGTGATAACCCAAGCCAATCGAACACTGCCATCTTGCAATGGATGGGAATATTGATTTCCTGATGGGCCATCTTCTGTACCCACCTAACCTCTTTTTAGATGAAAAAGCTTTTTAGAAAAACTATTTCTGCCTGGTCTGTTTATCGTGACCGGGGCATGAGGTTATTTCATTAGCAATGCTACGGTCATCTCTAAGAAGTCCCATCTATGTGGGGTGCCACCTGTCTTGATTGCCTATCATTAGGCGTGACCACCTGTCTTTATTGCCTATGATTAGGATGACCACAAGCCTCTTTTCTCCACCTCATTTGAGGCTCTGAAAACAGACCCCTGGTCATCAGTCATTCATGTC
Source organism: Ambystoma mexicanum (assembly GCF_040938575.1). Lineage (NCBI taxonomy): Eukaryota > Metazoa > Chordata > Amphibia > Caudata > Ambystomatidae > Ambystoma > Ambystoma mexicanum. Next base: position 537,535,524 of record NC_090924.1, on the reverse strand, counting down.
AACACTCAGCCTAGGCTGTGTCTCAGCGCTAAAAGACAGGCATGCCTAGGTTCATTTGCTCATCAACATGATTAAACAAATACAGTCAGGAATTGTGAAGGTCTTGGACTCAAAGAGATACCACTCTGATGCATTACTCTGAATTATACACTTGACACAGGAGTTATCATGTTAATGCATTTAATAACACCCCCTATCTTCTGAGGGTTATTATGCTCATTGAACAAGCTAAAGCAAAAGGAGATATAACATAACATCACACCTATGAACAAGATTGCTATGTGGGTAAAGAGCATGTTTGAATGAATAAGTACTAGAACAAGTTGTTGTTGTAGTTTAAACACATGGGTAACCTTTAAATTTCATTAAGCTATGCTACACTATACAATACGCCATCATTCTCCATGCACACAGCAAGCCCCCGTCTGTCACCCACGTTTAGAGCGGAGTGTGCTTCAACTAAAACAGCTCCTTCTTGGGCCGATGAGTTCTGCTTTGCTGAGACTGGCTGTCTCGCTCGTATGCTGCTGCTGCTCTGCTCTGTACTCCTACCCAGCCCCTCCGGCTTGAATGGACTCCGAAGTCTGTTGCACTTTCTCCCTTTTCCCTTTTTGTACTGGGCTATATATGTATTAAATAACATGGTGTCTCTGCACGTGTGCGTTCGCCATATCCGCTGTTTGGAACAGTGAGGACTGGAGATAGTGTGTCATTGTGTTTGTTCAAGGTAGGTCTCCATTGGGTGGGTTTTCGCACCTCACAGTGAGACCTGTGCACCCATTTAGTGAATGCCTTCACTGTACTCTATGGCATTTGTGAAGCTCTGCAGCCATGAACGCATGGTATGCTTCTGAGGGCTACTATATTATTCTGCTATCTGTTGTGAAGAGACATCTCTCTCACTCGTTACCTATTTTTCTTTGTGGTATTCTATGGGCCTTAACGGTGTGAATGTGCACACTGTTTCTGTTCGTGTCTGTCAATTTCCTGTTCTTGAATCCTTATCAGATATAACACTTCCCCTTGTGAGGTCAAATAGTTGCTCTCAGATAACACCTAATGGTGTGAAGTCAAAGCTCACACCTAATGATATGCAGTTAAAACAGGCTGTTGGCTGTCATTTGTGGTCGGCTCATCTGCAAGAACAAGAAATCACCAATTCATGGATGTTGGCTGATCTTGCAGGGCCTAGGAATATTTGTTCAGCAAGTGTGAACACTAACCTTCTGTGTTAAAGTGTGCTGTATATTTGAAGAACATCTTTCACTGCTTCAATGGTTACAGGCCGCATGAGATAGGAAAAGCTGTCTTTTACATCTTTCATTGCTTCAATGGCTTCAGGCCGCATGAGATATGAACAGCTGTCTTAAATTAGGCTGAGATCATGTCACACGTTTCTTCTGTAGATCGTCTGAGAAACAGCTTTTGTCCAGGAAGAAGTCCAGTCTTAGTCAAGAAATCGGAATGTCAGCACCCAACTGGCAGGATACTATAAGGAAGAATACAGATTTTCCATAGAGAAAGTCATGATTCTATTAAAGACACAGAGGCAAAGGTTTATGATATCTCTACTTTTTACTTCTCAGGCAGCAAACATTCAATAAGTAACATTAAAACAAATAAAATAGAAAAAAAACTACAATTCGCGAGAAAGTATTCCGTCGTGTAGTTCAAAACTTGAATGTTGTGTGCTGTGAAATGCATGACCATCCCCACCAATCCTGTAACCCGGTGCTCTTTAGCAGGCTCTGGTTTGCTCCACTCCTTCTCTTTCTTTGTTGCTTGGACAGCAGATAAGAACCATTCATGGATTTACTGCATTATGCACAGATTAAGGTTAGATTAGATCTAGGGTGCTGGGGTAGGTCTTTTGGTTTCTATCCCCACTCTGGGTTTCTTCTGTTTCTCCCTCACATCGAGGTTTCCTTTTATTTCTCTTCCCACTCTGGGACTTCTTTGTTTCTTCCCTCCATTGTGGCTTCTCTCCCCACTCTGGGGCTTCTGTCGGCATCTCTCCTTTTGGTTTCTCTCTCCACTCTGGGGCTTCTTCTCACTCCCCCATCTGGTGTGTTCACAGTCTCTCCCTACTTTGGAGCTCTTCGCCTTCGTACTCCCTACTCTGGGGTGTTCTCAGTCTTTCCCCACTCTGGGCTCTCCTCCTTGTTACACCCCACTCTGGGATGTTCTAAATGTTTCCCCTTCTAAACCCCGTTCTCTGGGGCTTGCTTCCTCTTCCTTCCACTTTGTGTTATTCTCCTTCTTCCTCCCCATTCTGGGGCTCCTTCTTTTGGCTTTGCCGCCAACCTCCCATTCCTTGGAAATTACTGTGTGCCTGTATTAGACAAGTGGTGCTCCCTGGGAAGGCAATGTAGGTAAACTGACTCTCATCTCATCACAGAACCAAATATGCGACTCCTCAACTGGAAGCCACGGTGGTGGGTGTCTATTCCTGCTTTCCGCTTACTCGGTGTTGGAGCTTGTGGGCGGTTGCTCCTCCAGGCTCTGCCTCGGCCGGTTGAGATACTTCATTCACACTCGGGCTGCCACACCCCACGGTTCTAGTTTCTCTCTTGCTGGGCTTCACTCCACTGTTCTATTGCAGACAACCTATTTCTTGCATACCCCATAAAGGTGTTAGTCTCAGTGGGAGGGGTGGTGAATTAACACTCTATGGAATGTCCATGTCCTCTAAGGGGGAGTCGCTTCCAGAGGGATCTCGCTTACCCTGACCTCTAAAGGGTATTAAACATAGAGTGCTCTCCTCCCTAGTCCCAAAGGAGGCGGCTCCCCCTTGGAGAGAGTTGACAAACTCCCTGAATTTGATACATACCCCCACCATTGGCTTTACGTCCTACTCTAGGTGGTCGACAATCCTGGTTAAGACTCCTTTCTGCAAAATCCACTTTGGGGTTCGGAATGAACACTTTTTCCAGAAATTCCTCCCAGGATGGTAGTGTGGAGTACATTTCCTGGCTATCTTCCTTGGGAGAGGGCTGAAGCAGATCCTGAACAGACAGTAGGGAAGTCAGTACTGATTATTACTTCCTCAAGAAATCTAGGAACTACAGCCACTTTGAGACAAGTTGGATCTCCCCGGCCTTCCAAGTCATGGGTATTTTAGGACAGACCTCTGCATCCCTGTGTACACAAGCATTTTGTTATGGTTTCCCTTCAGTCTACGAGCTTGAGATGGACTAGATCTGAGATAGACTAGATCTGACCACACAGCCGGCTATTTACTACTTGAGCCAATCAGCGCCGTAGCCCATACCTGATTGGCTTGGATTCGCTCTCCAGCCTGGAAGGAGTCAATCTTACATAGGAGGACATGAGTTTCTACAGATGGTTCAACTTTCTCTACTTGCCATCCTTTTCATTCCTCTGCATTGCACCAACCAACCTCCATCGGTTCTTCTTGTCATTTTTTTGGGCACACCCAACCCAAATGCCCTTTTGCTCTATAAGAAAAACGGGTTGACTGGATGGGTGGAAAGATTTTCCCCTTACTCCCACTAGCTTCACCCATCCCATAATGCTTTACATTGGGTAGGGGAACAGGTTTAAGAAGGCCTTCTAGATCTCATCAAACTTTGTGGCCCGTGTTTTGGTAAGCCAACTGTAGATCACCAGGGCTAAATAACAGGTCTTTAAGGTATCGTCCCAGTGGAACTGGGTGGCTGGGCATTCAAAGTTAATGAAGAATGCACCAAGGTCATCCCCTTTGCGGTATGGCTATAAGACCCCATGAGGAAGATGACAACCATCTGAGGGCCGAAATAGTAGTAGTAGTAGTCTTTATTAAATCGGATTACCGCCAATAACACCAAATACATACATAATAATATAGAAAAAACACTAATAAAACCCGCTTAGAGAAATGACATATAAATATTAAAACAGCATCACAACATTCAAATTAGAATTCACACATTAGTGTGTATTCCAATCTGTTCTCCATTCATATTTCCCTAAAAAGAACTTAATTCAAATTAATTTAGACAGACGAAACAAGGCATCTCTCACATACTGAAATAAACTAAAGATAACATTTGTATTGTTACAGTTCATTATTAAAAACAAAGCTTCAGTATAAGATCAAATACTACATTTAGTAAAATAGGGCTTTAACCACTTCCTTCTTTAATCAATATAACTTTCACAAATTAATAGGAAGTGACCCAAATCTTCATGCACACCCATTTCGCAATAGCACCATGGAGACATAGCTCCCCCTACCCATCTTCTGTAGGCATTTAGAGGGAGCATTTAGAGGGAGAATGAGAAAACGTTTCTGCTTTGCTGCCCAAAACCCCTGATATTTAACAGGCCAATTTTGCCTAAGGCTGTAGCCTTCGGGGCACTGGGCAGTCAGATCAAAGCACGGGTTTGCGTTCAACGTGCACAGTTGGTCACTTGCTTTCGTAGTTCGGCACCTTGCCCTTCTTGTCTTGTCTCCCTTTGTCTTTCCTATCACCGCCCTCTGACCCCCCGAATGAAGCTGTTGTATTGTCCTTGCTCCCTGCTCTTCCCCCCGAGTGATCACTCTGCCTGCCGCACTCCTCTTAACGCCCGTGACCATGAACTCCATGGCCAATGGCTATTCCGCATTACAGGCCATTCTCACAGGCTACAGGCACCAATGTAGCATGTTCTTTTAGAATCCAAATAGCCTATATCCGGCCTCTCTATGGAAGCTTGATGAGCAGGAGAGCATCAGGGAAGTTCAACCAGTGAGGAATCAGACAGGCCGCAAGAAATTGGCAAAAGACTGAAAGGAGCTATGGGTCACATGGTGTAAAAGCCAGTATTTGCGGGCCTGAGCCTGCTTGGGAGGAAGCTGAGCGTGATTTTGGACTGGATCGCGTTCTCCCAGGGCATAAGGGTGGATAGATTCAGGACCCCATGGGAAGGAGAACCCAGCACTTCCAGCAGAACAGTGGGAAGAAGACCCACAGAGTGAGCAGCTTCCATACCCCCCTGTGGAGGCGTGGCCTCGCAAGATCTCGGCCCCCGCGTATCTAGGGTGGCGATGCGCGGCCAAGCACATGGAAACATGAGAAGAAAGAGACTGCGGGGAAGAGCGGTCGCTTCCGGCACTCCTCCTTTCCGAGAGGCCTAATCCTTGCTGGACAGTGCTGAAACCCCCACCCCCCACCCAGTACTTGTAACAGAGACTGAGCTGGGACAAGCCACTTGCAGTGAAGCAACTACAAGTCAGCCTTGTCTGGACTCTATTCACCTATACTGGTTAATAAATGCTCCTATACTGTACATGCATATTAAATCCAGTGCAGTACTTCAACCACTACATAATTGGCGTCAAGAATTCAGGACATACCGCCTTAGCGCCACCATGCAAGGAGCCACTCCTCCACCACTGTTCCTTCAATCCCCATTTAGTCCTGTGATCCCTTGGCCACAATGGGAGCCGCTGTTCAACATGTATCTGGAGGCTGTGGGAGGAATGGCCTATGCTGTGAGCAGGAAAAAGGCCATGCTACTAAATGCCACGGGAGTTGAGGGGCAAAGGATATTTGCTGGCCTGAAGCCTGAGCCGGTATTGGGGGATGATGACGATCCTTCAAAGAAGCTGTACGTAGAGTAGTAAAGAGGTTTTCTAGCAAAGAGAACATTTTACTGCATCACCCGCATGAGAGATGGTGGCATTGTGCAATTTCGGCAACAATGCTGAGAATATGATCTGCGATACGCTGGTGGTGCACATCGATTGTAGAAAAGTGCAGGAAAAGTTCATCCTTCAGAAAGAACTAACATTAGACAATGTTAGACAAATCGTCAGGGCGAAAGAAGAGACCTCGAGCAGGCGGAAGGAAATGGTGGGAACTTGGCTCGCTGCAGACGTGAACACAGTGCATTGGAAAAAATAGTATGACAGGCACAGGTGAGACTTTGTCGATGTTAAAGGAGGGAAGAGGAGAGAACCACTGAATGTCACAGATGTACCAGCACACAGCATTTAGCGAATGATAGAGAATGCCCCGCAAGGAATAAAGAGTGCTCAAATTGCAGAAAGTTTGGGAACATTGTCATAGCCTGCAAGTGGAAAGAAACAAAGATCACATTAATTGAAGGTGACGGGTACGTAAGCTCTGATGAAGAAGGTGACGATGATAAACCCACAGTCGTGACCTTGAGCAGTTCAAAGGTGAGACGAGAGAAACCACACTGCGTCATAAGAATAGATGGCAAAGATACCCGTATGATGGCGGACTTGGGGTCCGATCAGACCATTTTGCCCATTCAGACCTACAAAGACATGCTTGGCACTCAAGAAGTAGAAGTCAGAAGAACCAAACATAGATGCACAGTGTTCAGAGGAGCGTCAGTAGAGCTGTTGGGTTACATCAATGCAACCATTGAATTCAAAGGCAGACAGACAACAACCGGAGTTTACTTCTCTGAGGAAGGCCCGGCAGTTTTGGGGTGAGATAACAAGCACAAACTGAATATAAAGCTAGATCCCAGCACTGTTGATCAAGTACTATCAATCGCAACAGGAGGAGCGTCAGCACTGAAAGATCTGTTTCCAGTGCTGTTCTCGGAAGCCCCAGGGAAAATAAAATGCTATGTTAACAAAATAAGGCTGAAGCAAAACACTGTTCCGGTCAAGCATAAAGTGAGGCCAGTACTGGCAACCGCAAGTGAGGCATTGCAAACCCAGATGAAGAAGATGGTCAGAGAAGGAACCATCGAGATGGTAGAATCCTTTGAATGGTTGAGCCCAGTGGTACTGATGAAGAAGCAACACTCCACCAATATCTGAGGTTGCACAGACCTGCGCAGCTTAAACCTGGAGGTAATGACAGACAGTTACCCACTCCGCAGTATCAACAAACTGATCCTTATGATGAAGGAAGCCAAATATTTCTCTAAACTGGATATGCGTGATGCATATCACCAGATAAGCCTCCATAAAGAGTCCCGACCACTAACAGCATTCATCACGCCTTTCGGCACCTACCAGTACACCCGAATGCCATTTGGATTGTTTTCGGCTGTGTCAGCTTTTCAAAGGATGATGGATGCTCTGTTGCGAAATGTAGGAAACGTGTCATACTTCCAGGATGACATCCTTTTCTATGCCAGTGATGCTGAGACACACAATAAAACCCTGAAGAAAGTAATGGAGAACTTCAAGAAGCAGGAGTACGCCTCAGATATGAGAAGTGCATCATAGGAGTAAAGGAAGTGGAATACGTTGGGTCTAAAATATTGAGAGATGATGTTGGTTCCAAAAAGAATCTTCTGCAAGCCATAGTTGTGGCCCCTGCACCAAAATCAAAAGATGAACTACACTCTTTCCTTGGACTTGCAGAGTACTACGCTAAGTTCCTGCCTCGGTTTTCTGAGCCTACGCTCCGCTCTGAGGGTTGCAAAAAAAAGCTGCAGATTTCAACTGGTGTCTAGAACAAAAGGCAGTGTTTGATAAAGTCAAGAAAATAATCATGAACGTCCCGTGTCTAAAGTAATTCAACCCGCAGTGTGACACCTACATAAGCACTGATGCCAGTGCCTATGGATTAGGAGCCACATTTGACACAAAAGAAAGGCGACATTGAACATGGGGTTGCATTTGCATTTAAGGCCCTCTCGAACGCTGAAAATAACTACTCTACGGCAGAAAAGGAGATGTTCACTTGCAGTAGAGTATTTCAGGTCATGGGGCACAAAGTTCCAATTGAGCACTGACCGTAAACCGCTTATCCAAATGTTGAGCCCCAAAGACCTCTACTCCACGCCTAGCAAGGATAGCAACCAAGCTACACGAGTACACATATGAAATAAAACACCTAGCAGGGTGGAAGAACACGCAAGCAGACTGCATGTCGCATCTTATGGAGCACACAAAAACTGCCACCACTTACCTTCAGGATGAACCCTTAGCGGCATCAGAGTGACCTAAGAAGCTGTGAGTTCCTAGAGATGAGTGAGAACCATGGGAGGGAGGAATTTGCCAAAACGCCACCCTGAGAAGAGTTGCTGAATGTGCTTGAGATGGTTGGCCCAGTGAAAGTACCATTCCCGAGGGGGTTGAGGCCTTACTGGAAAGTGTGTGAAGACATATATGAGGCCAATGGGCTACTGATGAGAGGGGATAAAGTTATACCCCCCGTAGGAATGCAGAAAGTAATACTGTGTCGAGCGAATGCAGGCCACTTAAGCAGCAATATGACCAGACGCAGGGTGCAGGAATTGTACTCGTGGCCGTGCATTGATCAAGATATAAGGACAATGGTGGAATGATGCCATGAGTGCATGAATAACATTAAGAGACTCAAGACTCGACAAGCCCCATTAATCTCCACTAAAACTCCTGAGGCAGTATGGTAAAAATTGGACCTGGACTTCATAGGACCACTCAATGGAATGTCACCTGACCACAAGTGTGGTGTAGTGTTAGTGGATTACCTATTGAAATAGGCTGAGGTGGAATTTGTGCCCAACATAACAACAACCACATCATTTTTCAGAGGGAGGGCCTGCCCAAAGAGCTAGTCACAGACAATGGCTTTCAGTTAGTATCCAGAGGAATGGAAGTGTTTTTGCATACCCACAATATCAAGCAGATCAAAGAAAGCCTCTATCACCCCCAAGCAAATGGACTTGTTGAAAAGACTAATAGACTCATCAAAGGAGCTTTGCAACTGGAGCGGCCTAAAAGGATGGAGCGTCACAGTACCACCAGGGATGCGGTAGCGGCTCATCGGTTGACCCCAAACGCAGTCACTAATGTGTCACCATTGCAGTTGTTGAGAGGAAGGAGGGCCGCATCCATCTTAGTTCCCCCATGGTTATCCAAGGTGAGGCAAGATGGCAGGGTCGACATCAATTAGATAGTATGGAGAATACAGAAGGGGAAGGACCAGATGAAGACACAGTGATGCTTGCAGGGCACCTCCTAGAACAAAAGTCAATGAAGGATACCTTGTAAAAATAAAGTTGCCTCACAAGGATCAAATGACAGGGTCCAAGTACAGCCAGCCAATGGAAGTGGGCCACAAAGGCACCAACCACATACGCACCGAGGATGTAAGAAAGTAGAATCTTGAACGAGTTGCAGTGTTTAGGAATAGGACTCTTGAATTGGCAGAATCACCTGTGAGGGAACCCATTCCGGAAGATCCTGGAACACACCGAGACGGGAACAGGAGATCAAGATAGGAGAATGCCAGGAAGAGAACTATTCCAGAGAGACCACACAAGGAAAAAGAGAAAGGCGAAATGAAGAAGTCATTACATCACGGGCTAGGGGCAGAGAGGAAGAGACTGAGACCACGTCTTCTACACTATCATCCTCTGAGACTTGCCCCACAAGGGAAGACCCACAAGGTACCAGGACTTTGTGATGGAGTAGTACCAGACTGCTCAACAAAGGGAGCTATGTGGAGGCGTGGCCTTGTGCGATCTCGGCCCCCACAAGATCTTGCAAGACTAGGGCGGCGATGTGCGACCAGGCGTGCGACAGCATGAGAAGAAAGTGTCCAAGAGGAAGAGCGGATGCTCCCCGGCGCTCCTCCCTTGCCAGAGGCCTAAGACTGACTGGACAGCGCTGAAACCACAGCACATATAATAGAGTCTGAGCTGGGACAAGCCACTTGCAGTGAAGCAACTGCAAGTCAGCCTTGTCTGGACTACATCATATCCCTATGCAGTTTCCTGGAGGAATCTAGTGTATTCTGGACAAACTATGCAGATGACACTCAACTGGTCCTGGAGGCCACAGTGGACTATGTTACTGATAGTCACAACCTCCATAACATCTATAACCTAGTGGATTCCGGGATGGTGGATAACTGGATATGCCTAAATAAGGGCAAAACAGAGCTACTCATCTTTGGATCACCACAATCAAAAGCCAAACTCAATGCCTGCTATCAGTTCCTTTTCATCCAGGACTGAAACATCCAAGTAAAAGTAAAAAATCAAAAAACTCGACGTGCAAACCGACTGTACTCTGAGTGCAGAATCCCATGTGAGCCTGGTCACTAAAAATTGCACATACCACCTAAAATTGCTCAGGAACATTCACCCGTACCTCACTGAGGATAATTCTGCCACAATCGACAGGGCAACTATTCTATCTAGAATAGATTACTGCAGTGAGCTATTGGTGGGCGCTGATAATCAAAGTATCCAGAGACTGCAAATGATCCAGAACAATGCTGTCTGGATTGTTAAAAAGGTCCAGAGAAGGAGCCACATCTCAACCTACCGGCAGGGTCTGCACTGGATCCCTCTTGCGGCTTCGTGTAAATTCAAAGCAACCATTTTACTGCACAAGTCCCTCTATGGGAAATCCCCAACTACTTGAAATCAATTACCTCTTGGTATGAGTCCTTACTATCTCTCAGGTCGACGAACACCAAACTTGGCATCTGTCCCACTTTTAAAATATCAAAAGGACTTGGTAGGTCCTTTGCAAACTGCTCAGCCAAAATCTGGAACAGCCTCCCTGCAGCACTGTGCTCAGATTGCGAACATCAGAACCTTTAAAAAAAAACTGAAAACATTCCTCTTTGAATAATCCCAGACCCCTTGCTCTGCTTCTACTCCTTCTTGCCTCCCATGTCCTGTGAATTTTTGGTTGTCTTGTGTGTGTATGTACGCCCTGATGCCCTCGGGCTGCAGCGCATTAAAAATAAACAAAATAAATAAATAAATAGCAAGTACGTTGAATGCCTTCAATGAGCACTATCCTCCAGCCGCAAGAGCATCGCCGACATACCCTCTACCCAGAAGAAGTCTCCCAAGCACTGGCGTAACAGGGCCCCCCCACGGTGCGGGGGGCCCCTCCAGCACATGTCCTAGGAGGGGGCCCCAATGGAGAAAAAAGTATTATTTTTTTTTTAAAAAAAATCTTTTTTTTCCTTTTTGAATTCAGTCTTCATTCAAAAAGAAATTATTTCTGTAACAGAAATAATTTCTTTATCAAGGCAGAGTGACTACAAAAAGAAAGATTCCTTTTGAAGTCCGAGGGCTCCGCCCTCCCCATGGCATGGAAGACGTTAGGCTCGAGGCCTCCATGTCATGGGGCGGGGGGAGCCCTATAACTTAAAAAAGAAATAGTTTATTTTTGAAGTCACTCTACCTTCACAAAGAAATTATTTCCGTTATGGTTTGGTCCTTAACGGAAATAATTTCTTTATGAAGTCAGAGGGCCTCATTACGGGTTTGGCGGTAACCGTGCCAGTGCTACCGGCAGGTTGCCGTCGGACCCGTAATGATTTACTGGTGCCCAACTTCCCAGTAACACCAGGGGATTACAACCCCCGGCGGTCCGGGAAGTCAGGCGCCGGCAAATGGTAAATCCCAATTTCCATAGAGCCCTATTGGACTCTATGGGAATGGGGACCACGGAAGTAACGGTGCCGGTGCTTCCATGAAAACTCTGTGGGTGGGGGCCATTCTGCCCGGCAGATCTGACCTCTCGGGTGGGACGGCAACTGCCCGCAGAGCTGTAATATGCCGGTTCGGAAACAACAGTGCCGGTAAGCTTACCGGCACCCTTGTTTCCAGACTGGCATATTTGTAATGAGGCCCAATTTCATTTTGAAGTATTAGGGCTCCCCTTAACCCCATGATGTGTGCGTGTGTGAGTGTATGGTGAACGGGTGCACACTTAAATGTATGGGTGGGTGCCTCGGTATGTGTGACTGTATGGTGAAAGGGTGCGCACTTAAATGTACAGGTGGCTGCCTGGTGTGAATGTATGGTGAAAGGGTGCACACTTAAATGTATGGATGGCTGGGTGTGCATGTGTGTATATGGTGATTGGTGTGTGTGCTTGCGTTCAGGGGCGCAACAAAACCTACATTTCGGGGGGGTAACCCCTCAAATGTTGGGAGAGGCGCTAACTTCATGGGCGGTGGGCGAGGGGCAAACTTATTTGTTTGGGGTATCTAATTTCTTTACTCATTTTAATGAGACTATTCTAGTGCAGCCTCAATGTTACAAGCAGTTAACTCTCTCCTTTAAGGTTGAAAGCACCCACTTATGGACTGTTGTCACAATGAGTGGTCTCCTGTTCCCTCTCTACCCTTCCAATCACTCCCCTGGCATGCAAGTATTAAACCCACATCACGATTTCAATTGCAGAAAACATTTGGCATTTGAAAGCAGGTACTAACAGTGAAATGCTTTATGTTAGTATTAGCTGGGCTCTTGTTAACAGCGAAACCCAGGTGCCATTTAACATCTGCGTCCTGTTCTGCCTAAAGGTCAGCCAGATCGAATCAACAAACATAGCCCAAAGTTTCAGGGGGCGCGCTGAATCCCAGTCAACACAATGGTGTTGTACCAATACTTATGTTTAATGTCTTGATTACTCATTACTCGTAGCCCTATTCGTCCTCGTCCCAGTGTGTATGAGAAAGTACTTGTGTATAAGGCACTCTGCCTCATACACACATACTGGGATGAGGTAGAGGTAAATGGAGTTAATGCCTGACTTAGCTACCTGCACTCTTCATTACTTCTAGTCCCACTCTTCCTCATCCCAGTACTTACCTATGAGGCAAAGAACGTCATACGTAAACTCTGGGACAAGGAAGAGTGACATGGAGGTAATTCTGGGCCAAGGAGATGATTTTGGAGGTTGGGGTAGGGGTGGTAGGGAGAGCGGATGTGTTGGGGGGGCAGGTTTGTGCAACAAATCATAATGCTCTCTATGCCCAGGTTAAGCAGGCATGATATGTGGTATTAGTGGCTAGAGAGGCATTTTGGTGCAGCCAGTCTAGTAATTCCTCAGTTTGGTATGACTTTTTTTTAACTGGGCATTTCTGATAAAGCAGTCCTGCTAAGTGAATTACCTGGCTATACTGCCATTTGGGTGCTGCAGTCTAGCCATTTCTTACTGCGGCATTGTATATTTTCCTGGGCAGCTGTGATCAAATGATATGATATAAGTAATTTATAACGCGCCGGTACACAAGTGTTTCTAGGTGCGACAAGAAAAGGGAGGGAAGATAGAGGGAGGACAAGACAAATGATCTTACTAAGCCTTGTTTCATTCAGATCGTGTAAGTGCGAGAACGAGAAGTGCAAGGGGAAAGGGAAGGGGGAAGTGCAAGGGAGAGGGGTGGGAAAACAGGGCAGCAATGCTCGGAGTAAGTGCAGCCAGGGCAGCGTGGCTCTGGGTATTGCAAGGCGAACAAGGGACTGTAGGGTTAGAGTTACAGCCCCTAAGTGCTTGGCAGGCCCAGAGGCAGTGCAAGGGTGACTGATCAAGAAAGAGTCTGGACTCAGTGAGACTATGAGGGTAGCCAAGTAACCAGTCGGTACAGCGGACAGGTAGGTCAGGTAGGCCAGCAGGGGAGGGAGAGAGAGAGAAAGCAGAGGAGAAGAGGAAAGTTTTGAGCTGCTTCCGGAACTTCAGGTGGTCCAGCTCAAGTTTCAGAGGGTCAGGGAGGCTATTCCAGAGGGAGGCACCTGCAGAGGAGAGAGATCTACCCCCACTCTCTGCCTGGAGAAGGGTTTAACCCTTAGAGAGTTGTAGGTAGCTGAGTGGAGGGCTTGAGAAGGAAGATATTTTGGAAGAGAGAGTTGGATGTAGTGCGGGCCCCAGGCCCAGAAAGCCTTGTGGACAATGCAAAGGGTGTTGAACTTGATCCTTGCAGCAACTGGCAGCCAGTGGAGATATTTCAGGGCTGGAGAGATAAGATACCTGGGATTGAGGCCAAGGATAAATCTTGCAGTCCTGTTCTGGATTAGTTGCAGAGGGTGGAGAGTAGAGGAAGGCAGATTGAGAAAGAGGCTGTTGCAGTAGTCCAGCCTAGAGAGAACCAGGGCTCTGGAGACTGTGAGCTTCTGGGGGAAAGTGAGAAAGGGAAGAGTTCCTTTGAGGAGGAGTAGCTGGTAGTGGGACTTATTGGCGACATCCGAGATGTGAGGAGAGAAAGAGAGAGAGAGAGAGTGGATTCAAAGATGACACCAAGGTTGTTTGCCTGACAGGAAGGGCCCAAGGCGAGCAGCCAGAGTGAGAGAGGGAAAGCAGGGGCAGGAGTCCAAATGAGAAGGATCGCCATCTTACTGACAATAAGGCAGAGATTGTTGGAGGCACACCAATCCTGAATCGCAGATAGACAGTCAGGAATGAGCAAGAGAGTAGAGGAGTCTGAGGGGAGCCTGAAGGAAAGCGGAGTGTCAGCCGCATAACACTGAAAGTTAGAGGAGAAGCTAGAGTTCAGGTGGGCCAAAGGGGCCAAATAGAGGTTGAAAAACCACGGTGAGAGATGGAGCGGAGAGAAAGGGACCCAGTTGGTCCTGTGAGGGGCTGTCCAAGAGGAAGGAGGTCAGCCACTCAAGGGCCTGATCCGTGATGCCCAGGTTCTCATGGAGTCGATTGATCAGGATTGATCAGGATGGCATGGTTGACAGTGTCGAAAGCAGAGGAAAGATCAAGGAGGATGAGTACAGAAGGAATGCTGGAATCAAGGTTAGAGAGAAAATATTTACAGGTGTTCAGGAGAGCAGTTTCCGTGCCTCTGGCAGCTCTGAAGCCAGACTGAACGTCATGGAGACAACCAACAGATTCTGTGTGGAGAGTAAACTGGGAGATGGCCACCTTTTCCAACAGTTTGCCCAGGAAAGGGGTGATGGAGACTGGGTGATAGTTTGCCGGGCAGGCAGGATCGGCAGATGGCTTCTTGAGGAGTGGGTGCATAAGGGAGTGGTTAAGGGGAGAGGGGAACGTTCCAGTGGCAAAAGAGTGATTACAGAAATCGGCCAAGGCTGGTGCGAGGTTGTCAATATGGTCCTTGATGGTTTTGGAGGAGCAGAGGAGCACCTGTTTGGATGACACTTTCATAGATCGGACTTGTCTAGAAACCTTGTCAGGTGTTGTCAGAGAGAAAGAGGAGAAAGGAGGAAGAGAGGTAGGGACGGCCAAACAGGGGCCGAGAGAGGAAGAGGGAGAGGAAGAGGAGATGAAGGACAGGAGTTTTAGCAGAGACGTGAGAGGACAAAGCCATACAGAGGGCCTGGGAGGGAACAGGAGAGGGAAAGACCGCAACAGGATTGACCAATTCCTTGCAGATTTTAAAGAGTTTGGCCGTGTTGTTAGATGCCACAGGCTTGAATGTGTGTTCTCTTCTTGATGAGTGTTAATGCTTCGACTGGCATTTTGGCGCAACCAGTCTAGGTATGTCTAAATGTGGCCTGGCATGCTTTACTGTAATGATACTACATGTCTACACTGGTCTACATTGTGTAGCCAGTTGGACATGTTTTCATTGTGGCATGGCATTTTTAATAGCAAAGTATTAATGTTCCTGTGCACTGTTGGTGATTTGCACCTATTGGATTGGTGTTACCCTACAAAACAATTGAAAAAACTCTGGCTTTTTAGGCAATTGTTCTCAGAAAGTGTGCTGTATATTGCATTAAAACACATATTTATATCTTTCTCCTAGTGCAGTGCATGGCATATCCCTTCAGCAGCACGTTCGTGCATATTTCGCAAGCGTGATAAATAATCTATGCCGGCCCAGAGTGTGGCGCGACCAGTGATTTGTTGCCGAGTTAGGGGGGGCCCCCTCAGCATGGTTCGCAGGGGGGCCCTCACATTTTGTGTTATGCCACTGCTCCCAAGGCAAAGAATTTTCTGAACTGAAGACAAGCAAAGAGAGTGGCAAGCAAAGTGACTCCCTTTGCGCCTGAAGACAAGCAAAATGAGTCACAGTAGTTTGTTTGTAACAAAAATACACACACGTTAAAGTGAAACAGATAAACTCATGTAATAAATGAATGCTTACAAGAAGATCAGTCTCAGTCAAGGGATCGGAAAGCCAGCACCCAAAGGGGAGGACACCAAAGTCGTCCTCAAGTAAATGGCTCCATAAGAGAAGGGGGCAGTTATCGTAGCATTTTACAACAACAACATTCAGATGACGAGTCTCACAAGATTAAAATGTGCATAAAGTTAAATGTTCTAGCGGTCAAGAATACCCAGAGCAAAAATGTGTGTCACAAAATAAAGCTACTTTTGAAAGCTTCGTTTTTATCCATAATGTCTACTACTTTGACATGAAAAAAGGAGCGATTTGCATTCTGAGTCTTGTAGTCTTTCATTCAGCATGTGGAAAATAAAGCTATGATGATACTCTTGACTTGACGTGTTGCTATAAGGAGTTGCATATTCTCATGTTGCTTTATGAGGTGATTTGTATACTTTGCAAGTAACCTCACTGAGATTGTATTATTCTCGTTTTTGAAAGCCAAAACGTAAATATATCTGTCAACTGAAGTTTGGAATTTATGTGGTCCGGTGCTTAAATTGCACAGTGGGTTTAAATCCCGGCTACACTACTTAACCAAAGTGTGTGATCCTGGGAAAATAATTTAATTTCACTGTGCCTTAACTGCCCACATTGGGAGTTCCAAGACATTTTTAAATTCACACTATTGCAGTGGGACAGATGTGATGATCATAGGGACCAAAGGGTGTCCTCCTGAGCTCCTCGGTTGGCACCCGTGAGGCCCTCTCCTAGAATTGTTATTGTAGCCATGGATCTCCCTCTGTTCCAAATCACTCATGCCACAGCGCCACCTAGTAATCATCACTGTAAGTTCACCACCAATTCAGAGTCATATTAGCAAGACATTGTGGGTATGCAAATTAGCTCAAATGCAAGACATGTGCTCTAGAAAATTGTCTCTCTCTTACAGGGCAGTACTACCTTTTTTATATTTGTATTGGCTTATACAAGCCTTTAAAAAACAACATAACCAGATCTATTATTTCCGCACCAGTTACATAAAAAGGGAAGGAAAACATGTCATCTGTTTTCTAAGACTCTATTCTGCGTAACCAAAGTAACTTTGCATGAGGAATGGTGGGTTTTACAGGGTCAGGCCGAGTGCATGACTGCGCACCAAACAGTCATCCTTAAGCTTCACTAACTGTTGCCTCAAGGCATTCTTCAAACTCGTCCAAGAACAGGGTTAACGCAATATTCAGTTTTGAGTTTTCCCCTCGTGAACATCAACTGCCACCATTCTTCCGCATTCCTTGTTACTTGACCTTCTAACAAATGTCCAAAGCGTTTTGTTCTTTGAGATTCAAAAAAGGGGCAGAATAGTCCAAGATGCTTAGTTGTTTCGTCACAGGTGTCGCAGAATCTACATACTACATTCATCTTGTCCATTCCTGTCCAGTTCTTTGTTCGATCCTTGGTTTAAATTAAATTTAGGCGAAATCGCATGAATGTAGTACTCTTCCTGTCGTCAGGGAATAGTTCTTCGTAGTTTTGTAGTCTGTTGAATGCTCTGGCTTCGCTGGGAGCGTCTTTCATTGTTTTGGCCACCCTACGGGCTTCGCTAGTCAGGATCCAATCTGTTTCCCAGATCTTTTTTTTCACCAGAT
Source organism: Ambystoma mexicanum (assembly GCF_040938575.1). NCBI lineage: Eukaryota > Metazoa > Chordata > Amphibia > Caudata > Ambystomatidae > Ambystoma > Ambystoma mexicanum. The sequence goes on along the minus strand of NC_090924.1, from coordinate 537,518,141 downwards.
CAGGGTTCTCCTGAAGCGTTTTTATGTTGGTTTCATACATGATTAACATCTCTTCACATTTTTTGGTCCATAGAGATAGTAAGCAGTCGGGGTTGCCGCTACCAGGTTTGCTTAAGATTCTGAATTGCGGGGCAACCTCTGTCAGGATACTTTTCCTGAACAGGGCAAAGGTGTTCCAGGTGATTCGGACTTTGATAGAAATCAGACCTAACTCATATCGCAGACAAGCTGTTGAGATATTGTTGGGTAGGTGGAGTATTTTCACCCAAAATATGTGTTCTAAAGTTGACCAGAATGTTTCTGGACATCCGAAGGCATTTCCTCCTCCGTATATGAGAGCTGTGACCACCTTCTGTTGATAGAAGGTTATCACTGGTTTTAATGAGAACTTCCCATATTTTTTGTGTTGTATCGTGGATTGGCATGCAAATTGTCACCATTTTATTTGTGTGGTCTCCATCCAAGGACCATCACTGATGATTGAGCTGATCTGCATGCCAAGATATATGGTGGACTCCACCGTACTTAATTTCTCACTTCCCAGATGCCATCTGAATTTGTTGGACTTTCGTTGGCAACCTGGTTGCAGCTTTTGTAACGTCAGGATTTCGCTCTCTGAGTTATTGATGCAGTACTACTTTATACATAGCTTAAACAAACCCAAGACAGACATTTCTCAACACTGCAGACAGCTGCATACCTGGTTACACCGTTAATAGTGATCATCAGTGTGTATAGTATAACAGTGTTATGGTTGGAGCATGTTTAACAAACACCAGTAATGTTTTGGTTGGTTTTAAAGGGCTTGACAAAAACACTTCCCTCTGAAATGCGAAAGTAGAATATTCCATTTGAGTCAAGTCACAAATGTCACAATACCAACCATCACTGGAAGTTCACCTCCAATACAGAGCCACACCATCAAGGCATTGTGGGTTTGAAAATTAGCTCAAACGGAAGCCATTTGCTCCAGAAAATTGCCTTTGTCTTTCAGGGCAGTGCTGCTTTATACCTTCCTTGGGGGAGAACAGCATGCTCCCCCACTATTAAGTTTGCTCCACCAACACAAAGGGGGTCATTACGAGGTTGGGGGTAAGAAACTGTCCTTACCGGCATGGAGCAAATACTGTGTCCATGTAGGAAAGAGCCCGCTAACAGTGGGCTATTACGAGATCGCGTGCAGGAGCTAAGCGGCATGCCGGTATCGACAGTACCGGCATGCCGCTAAAGTCCTCCCCTAAATAACGTGACCAGCATCAATGGATACGACATTAGCGGGCACCGCTATTAGAGGCCACCGCTATTAGCGGTGACCGCTAATAAGCGGAACCGGAAGTAGCGTCATCGCACAGGAACTGGAAAGAGCACGGCGGGCATCTTGAAAAACACAATCCATTGCCATCCTCACTACACAGGACCTGGAGCTTATTTCTGAGTGCAGAAATAAACCTCCACCACCAGCATCATGCCTAAGGCTGTCAAAAAAGGCGCATCCCGGCAACGCAAAGAGTGCTTCACAGAGGACGAGCTGACAATGCTCGCAGAGACACTTGCAGATAATGCTGAGGTTGCCTTTGCCAACAACCTTAAGAGAGAGGCACAGATTAAGAAAAAAGAGATCTGCGCTTGAGAGTCAGGAACATAATGTCGGCAAACCGGAGCCAGGCCATGGCTACTGGCGGTGGTCCTAGCTCACCCATCAAGCTAAGCCGGTGGGAGGAAATCTGCGCCAGCACTATTGGCATCGAGGCAATAGAAGGTGTGGGCGAGATGGAACTTGGCGCCACCTCATCGGCGGATGGAGGTGAGTGTCCTAAGAAAACACTGTAATGCAAAGTATGATGATAGTCCACCAATTTGTCCATCCCAAGAGGCAATGCATGGCCCATTACATACACAATGACACATCCCTGCCTAGATGCCGTCCTCAGCACAGACACATTCACATGCATGCAGCATGGCAATGCCATACCTGACACACACCACACAAATATGAAAACGGAATAAGTCACACTGCACTCAGTCCTCAACAGAAATTCATGTCACACAGCATACGCCAGCTCCGACATGAGTTACCCTGACGGATGCCTGCATGCTCCACTCATATAGCAAGCAACGTGATTGTCAAAACTCCAATACCCAATCCCCTCTAATGTGTATGCATGATGCTTGTCGAACCATCACTGATGCCGTCCCTCTCTTGGTCCCCCACAGGCTCAGATCCTCACAGCGAGGCCCGGGACTCAGCCCCACAGGCAACAACACCCCGGAAGAGGGCCAGGGAAGAAGGCAACATGCCTTCCACATCGAAAGGGCCAGCCAAGCCATGACAGGCACAGAAGGGGCAAACACCACAGGATGCCACGGCACTTGTGCTGCTAAGGTCCATTGCTACAATCCCCACAACACCTGTGCCCCCTGCCCCTGCAGCTGAAAGAGCCGATGGGGCTCTTTCAGCTGCGAACAGCTCTGTTGGTGCGGCAGCAGCTACGGCACCCCAGACAGATGAGGACGCGCAGAGCCAGGGCCAGGTGTGTGTCCCTGTGGAGGATGACTCTTCGGATTTACCTGCCACACCCAGTCCCGCACCATCACCCCAGTTCACACCTTTGTACTCCTACCATGACACCCCACCGGAGCAGTCTGGAGGGGAGACAGGTCAAGGGAGCATGAGCCCCACAGAGGAGCCACACGGATTTGGGGATGCGACACATGCACCATCCACCTCCACTGGTGTCCGGGCAGGGGTGCAGCAGATAGAACATACAGTGCAGCGCCAGGAGGAGCTGACAGCCCCATTGAGGCCAGCACTACACGTATATGCGAGGAGGTGTCTGCTCTGAGGCAGGTCCTCTCCCGCATAGCAGATTCCTTGGAGGCTGAGCGTCCGCCCCCCAGACTGGAGCAAGCGGGCACCCCATCATCATCCAGCTCCACTCAAACCAGCCCCCTTTGCAGATCAGCGCGTATCTTGCAGCGATCGGACATGCCGCCAGCAGGTGCGGGAAGTGGACGAATGTAGATGGGGCAGCCTGTTTAAGACAATAGACGTAGACACCTGCAGCATTTGCTTGGACACCATGTGTGGGAGAGTTGTGGGGGGAGGGGAGGAGGGAAAGGATGTGTGGGGGAGTTGTTGGGGAGGGGGAGAGGGAGTGTGTGGGAGTTGTGGGGGAGGGGGAGAGGGTGTGTTGGGTGGAGGGTTTGAGCACTTTGTACTATTGAACAGTTAAATACACCCGCTGTGTAGCAGAAAAAATACTTGATTGGACATTCCTTATTGCATATGTGTCATTTATTGCTATACAGTGCACAGTGTGCATGTACTCCCACACCCAGTGCCCTCTGTCCCACTTTCATTGCACCCATGTGTGTTAGAAATATTGTGCAATCAGTGACTGCCGCACAGCACGTCCCTCCTGTGCATCGGCACCGCGATTATGTGCGCCCACATCTTCTTCATACCCTTCATCATCACCTAGTGGTTGCAGTTCAATGTCAGGGGGCAGGGGCGCATTACGTTGGATACACATGTTGTGCAGCATGACACATGCCATGATGATCTTGGCCACCTTCTCATGCCTGCAGAGGAGTGCCCCATCCGACCTGCCAAGGCAGCGAAAATGTCCCTTCAACAGGCCAAAGGTCTGCTCGATAACAACACGAGTACGGGAACGATTATAGTCCTCCTCATGCCTGTTCTGTGGGTTTTGGACAGGGGTGAGGAGCCACGGCTTCAAGGGATAGCCACTATCACCTGCATGTGAGCAAAAAAAAGGTATGTGTTAGTCGATTCATGATGGACAGCTGTACTTATCACACATGCCTGCAGATATTTGTTGGTGACATGCACATGTCCCTGGTTGTATGCACACGTTTCCTTCCCTCAATGTGTTCTGTGCCATGTTCTTATGGTGTGGATTGCATCTTCAAGATGATACACCATGTACACTGCCTTGATGTTGCTCATGCATTGTGGACGCATACCGCTGTGTTTGTGTTAAATATGTGATGTGTAGTGTTCTGTATGATTTGCTAACTGGCAACATTGGCAGTAGTCTCTGCATTATTTGGCATTCAGTGCTGATTATTCTATGGTGACATGCTGCACTTCTGTGGTGGTGGCCCTGGGACAAGCTGTGGATTCCCTTGGTGGTTTTGTTTAGTGTACTCTCATGGATGCTTGTCCTGTGTGGTGATTTACTGCAGACATTTACATAGTGAATACTCACAGCATGTTGCTAGATTGTGTTATGGAGGGTGAGGTCCGATGATGGGTGGTGCACGTGTTGTGGGATGTGGGGTGGTTTTTAGATTGGCATGTTGTGCTAGGTGTACAGCTTACTTCACTGCTATGGAAATTGGTTGTCATGTTCAGTTTGGGATGCTTTGGGGCACAGTGTTTTGCGATGTGCACATCATGCTGTCACCACAACAATGACACCATGGTGGTGTGTGCATCTATCCCCCCATTTCACTGCCATGTGCCTGTCATGCAATTTACCAAACAGCCAGGCACGTCGTCCTGCATGTCGCTCCATGTATCGTGGTAGCGTGGAGTTGCGCAGGACCATTGAGTCATGAGTTGATTCGGGAAATCGGGCACAACAATGTGTGATGATCTTGCTGGAGCCACATACCATCTGTACATTGATTGAGTGATATTGCTTATGATTGCGGTACGCCATCTTTGTTGCATGCAAGACCACCAATTCCACATGGGTGCAGCCAAGTGTACCAATACAATTTGGCATGCCTGCCAGTGCATGGAAGCCAACTTTAGTGTTAAAGATCTCCTGGGGAGTCCGTGGTAGGGATATGTAGTCCCTTGTGTGCTACAGGAGGGCATCCAGCACTTGGTTCAGCATACCAGAAAATAAGGATTGTGGTATGCCATGCATGTGGCCTACTGTGTGCTGGTCGGTGCCTGCGGCCAGGAAGGGGAGCACCGACACTACCTTCAGTAGAGGGGGGATGGCGGTACATATTTCAATAAGGCTGACAATGTCGTCGTGTATCATGTCCAGAATGGTGGTGATGGTGTCCTGGTCCAGACGGTACAGGGTGTGGATCTGCTCAGGGGTTAGGCTGAATGGACTGGCTCTGTTGCGAGTGATTGGGGGCTGCCTGCATGGTACCGCTGGCTGCACTGGTGGGGATTGCTGGGCCTGTCTCACCCTCCTTCTCCTCCTGTGTCTCCTCTGTGGTGCCTGCTGTTGTTGTTGCTGGTGTAGCAATGCAAGCATGTCCTCCAGCCCCAGTATTGCTACTAGTAGTGGAATCATTTTGGTGTGGAAAGGGGTGTGGTGCGTGGGTGTGCTCCTTTTGGGCTGGGCCAGGCTCCATTGCCTCCACCTGTGCTGATTGCGTGCACCTGTGGCAGTTGGGAACACTGCACATAGCTGTTTACGGGTGGTTCGCGATGCCAGTATTGCCGGCATGCTGGTATTCCATTTTAGTGCCTTCATGATGCTGGTATTTGCATGTCTGCCTGACTTATGATGTCCTCCTTTTAGCGGCATCCCGGTATTGCCGGCCCGAAGGGTCGCGTGCCCGTTCCCATGCCGCTATTAGTGCCCACGGTATTAGTGGCACTGCTAATACCGGGTTCTTGAGTAGTAATAGCCCGGAGCGTTATGCAGTGCCGGCAATCCTTTATCGGCATTGTTTTTCCATTACCTCCAACCTCGTAATGACCCCCAAAGTCTCTAAAGGTAACCCCATGGCCTCCATTTGAAGTGTTAGGCCTCAAACGTTAGACTAGTTGTGCCACTGCCAAACAGTGATTTCAATAGCATTCTGTTATGTCTATTAAAGTCACATATAAAAGTATTTATAGCCACCAAATGCCATAACAGTTCAATGTTAATTATAGCTGTGAAGAAAGACATGTTGCCATCAATACCAGTTTCAATAATTAGCAACTAACGCCCTAACTGACAACAGAATATTAGCATCACCAATACAAGTGAGATTAATCTGATTAAACTCATTTACATTTATCCTATCACCACTTACATAGTTATAATCTCAATCCTTAAATTATTTCACATTTTCTTTTTTTTTGTTTTTTCCCCTTTTTTCTCCCTGACCTTGGTTCCACACCTTTACTTTTGTTGTTCTTTGATCACATCACTTTATAAAAGTAAAGCGCTTAATAAATCAATAAATACAAATACAAATTTGCACTGGATCATTGCTTCTTTTGTTTCATTGATTGTATGTTCTATGACGCTATAGAGAAATGACTTTGAATGGTATTTTTAACGAAAACTGGTAAACTGATTGTATCATACCTTGATAGAGTCCAGCGGACACAACATATGGCCTTTATGTTGGCTCAACAAAAAATGTGTGGTTCAGCATTGAAATATACAAGTGGGTTCACATGATTTAGAATACTACCTCCTTATGAGTTTACAAACATAAAGAATTCTTCTTTCCAATATTACACATATCAGGCGCAGGACTAGATAATACTTTTGTTCTGCTCATGTTTTGATCAGGAGTCAGGGTTGGGTACCTGGTTCTGTGCAAATTAGAGCCTATGTGTCATGCATTCTGCATGGCGACGATTATGGGACTCTTGGAGACGCCATTAGGCGTTCCATCACGTCGGCGGCCGTCTGGAAGTATTGGTCTAGTTGTTTTTACCAAGATGGACGCCGCGTCTCCTAGTGCCGGTTCGGAGCAGCGTTCCCTGCGTTGCACCTTCACTGCTCTCCGATGGTATCGCTGTTTTGCGAGTGTTCCGTGTCTTTTAACCTCCTTGTGTTTACTCTGATTTCTGAGCCTTCCTTTGTATTGCGTGCTGCCAGCTTCCTATCTCTTCTCGCCTATTCTGCTCCGTCTCTGCCTCCATTTACGCTACTCCTGTTGCTCAGTCCTTTTCATTCCTGTTCCTTTCCCTTCCTCTTGCTGCATTCCGTGGTTCTTTCCTTTCTTTCCTTTCCCGCTCTTTGTCTGCCCTCCTTTCGTTTTCTTACCTCTTAGTCCTTTTACCAGGGTATCCTGTCTACTTCGCTGGGACCCAGTGTACCGACTTACCTGTAGCTCCACTTTGTGCTCGTCCTGTAGAACAGCTTTTCCATCTTCATTTTCCCGCCATCTGACTGCTGTCTGGACATATTCGACCATGGGCATCTAGTACACCAGCCTTGCCATTCTTCAAGTGGATCCAGCTTGCAGGGTTTTTTCTGCCGTGTGGCTTTTTCCCTGCCCAGGAACCGGCTCCCAGGAATCCCCACTGTTCGGTTCCCCAACTTCCCGACAGCGTGGCATCCCAGGGAGCTCGTCCCTACTTACACGATAAAAAGACCAAGAAGAAGACGAGGGAAAGACTCCAATCACGCCAAAGAAAGAAGACAGAGCTTCTGGACAGTCCCACTGACGGTTCAGGTGAGGAAGAAGGGAGGGAGACGACCACAGAACGTGACACTATGTACGTGATTAATTACTCAAATTATCTAACTGCCTTTGAGGCGCAGAGATATACACTCTCAACCCACCTTTGTTCTTAAAGGTTTTGTCCAGAGCTATGCCAGAGGTTAAGATCACTTCTAAATTTTCCAGACATCCCCTGTTTTGTTTTGCCTCATCATCTTATCATACATACCCAGAGCACTACCAGGAGCTTGAGATTTAGTATTTGTCAGTGCACCATCAGCCATAAATAAATTCCCTGGGGTGCTCTGGGGTAATCCCAACTGAGATCTTCAGCACTTTCCCTCTAAAGGCCCATACCAAAGACTTATATAGTATTGTGGAAATCATTTTAGATTTATAAGCTAGCATCTCTGGTCTTAAAGTGCAGCCACTGTGAGTAATATAAAAGTGCTTTATGCCCACATACACATAGCTTTTTTGGAGGGATATTTAAAATAGTTTGTTTAGTTCAAGTTTTCATCAAAATAACTCCCAAATACTAAAACCTATGCATTGTCTCAATGGAATCAGCCTCTTATAAATACAATTTAAATGTATGCATCCTAACACAGTTGTTAAATACTGTTATTTTTATTTCTCTCAATCAGTTTTCAATCCATGTTCCTTTAAATATTTTACTAGATCAATGATTTATCTCTGTAGCCACTTCAGTGTTTGACTAACTCATCCACATAACCCATCCAGGCTAACTGGCCTTGGCCTAATCACAGTGGACAGCTATTAATATTGAGCAATACCTCATTCAAGTCAGCTAGATATAGATGAAACAAAGGGAGGGCCATCTTGCATCCCTGCTTTAAGTCATTTGAGTAATGGAATGTTTTTGCTAAGCAAACCCAGTCTCACCCGAGTATATGCATCTGAATACAGGGCCTCATTATGAGTTTGATCGTAATTCGGTCCTAAATCCGTGGAATTAACACCAAACCCGTTTATCATTACTCCACTTGGTCCTGTGGATTTAAGACACAGGATTGTAAGTGGTGTCAAGGCAGTGTTTTGGAGTCCATGTGAGTCTATAGGGAATTTGCCAGATTTACAGTGAGTGGTAACTCTTTTTGGAGGTAAAAAAGGAGCATTTTGCTGGAGGTGAATCCTCTCTTTACCCCAAACAGGGTATTCGGCAGTGCAGTAACAGTGGCAGTAATTGGAATGAATGCTACTTTTTTTTATTTATATCACAGCCAAACTTGTAAAGAGGCCCATTATTTTATTAGGTAGACCCAAAGGTATTCCCCATGTCTACAATTTGGCCCACAGTATGTCGAGAAATGCTCGGACAAAAGCCATAGAATCGTCAACAAATGCTGTTTGTACCAGTTTGTTAAAGCAGAACCTATTCTTTTCGATAATGAAAGTCAAAGCTAATGTATCAGATATATCAGAATGACCAGCTCTAAAGGCTGTCTGATTGAGAGGCAGTACTTTAGCAAAGTCAATCCATTAATTTAGGGGTTTTAGTAATATGCAAGCAAAGAGTTTTGCTAAAACATTAGCCATGGTCAATAATCGATCATTCTTCTTAATAAACAGTTCTCCTTTTGAAACACATGTACTTTGATGTTTTGCTTATAACTTTCTGGTATCCTTTCAATACTACTCAGAGGACCAAATACGTGTTGGAGGATAATACCCCAAGGCTCTGGAGCCTTCTTCAATAGTGCACTACACAATCCATTTGGCCAAGGTGCATTTCTTTAATTCTTTTACTATGCTTTTTAGTTCAGTAAGAGTATAGTTATAGGTTCATCTCTCTCCAGGCATAACATTAATTTATCCTCAACCATCCCAGATAGGCCATGTGGTGTGGGAATTTATGATTCCTAGTGTCTTGCCATTATACAATTTGCTAACACATGTTGTGTCTTTGGAACATGTAAATGGGACATTAACGACTGTCATGTGTTGCATTTATCCCTAACACAGCTTCCAATTGCTTTATTGCTGTCTGGTATAAATAACACTTTAACCACTTTTGTATATTCAGACTTTTGCTTTTTGCTTTCTTCAATCATGTTAATGAGTGGGGTTTCTAGATTCATGATTGCACACATTTGTTTTCAAATTGGTTTCCTGGCATTTACAATTTTAGAGTCATGATCATATTTGTCTACTAATATCATTTGCTATAACTGTGAGGTTATACCTGCGACTAAGGCATATATATACTAGGTCTTTAGTTAAGTTTGTCAGTCAGTTAAGTTTCTCTCATAATCCAAGTACATCTTTAAATTATGCTCAGACCATTAAATACAATTGGTGACAGAATCCCACCTATCCTATCGTATACTTGTTTTTGCTTCCTCAACAGCCCATTTTAATGATAGTGGGAAATGATCCCTCTCAAGGCAACATACGACTTTCAGTGAAACCATGTTGCTAAAATCAGAAATACTAGCAAACATATCATCTAGCGTAGAGCCTGAATTTGTCGGCATTACGGGCGACGCAGTGATCACATAGATCCGAAAATGGCAGGAGATATCACCAGTCCAGATGCACCAGAAAAAGGATGAAAAGGAAAAGGATTAAGGCTAAGACGGGTGAGACCAGGTATCCCCCTTTCCCTATTGACGACCAACCGAAGCCTCCCACGACCTTTATGGACTGTTATAAGCCAGCTCCCTTCACTTTTCCACATGTGACACTTGACAGTACTGTGACAAAGAAGAGGCAACTAAGAGTAAGAAAGACTATACATTTTCACCACTTTACTACTGGACGATGGCTACAAAGAGCTGTAAGGGTCAGGCATTTCCCTTTAATTATGGTCAGGCAGGGCTAATCAAGCATACACACCTGCAGCCTGTCAAGGGGCTGCAGGTGTATAAAGAGAGATGCATGGAACAGAATGAGAATGAGCAGCAGGGAGACCTGTGTAGGTAAGACCAGCAGGAGACCCTTGTGAGGAGGCAGCTGTGGTGGCACCGGAGAAACAGCCAGGAAGCCGGCCGTTATCCCAGAGGACTTGTGGGACCTGAACCGAGTGGGTTGTGTAATTTCCACAGGTCTGGGAGCCTCCATAAACCAGAGTGAGCAGCAGGAGCTGCTGAGGAGCCTGGAGCAGAGAGGACTCCACCCGCGTCCAGGAAGAAGCATTGGAGGTGCCGGTATGTAGAAGGAAACACATGACAGGCGAGCGGGGCTTGTGCCCTTTGTTTTCCCAGCTTCAGAAGCCAAGAGGAAGTCACGTGACACACTGGGAAGACACAGTGCCGGGAGGGTGCTCAAGCACTGGAGCGCTCCCATGGGACCGCAAGCATAGCTCTCAACCATTTGTGTTGCAAAGGCGGGTGAAATCACCCAATTTTGATTTTGGCGGGTGAGACGCCCATTGGAATGAATGGGTGTGCAGGTGGCTTGGCGGGTGAGTCAGCCCTTTACGAGGCGGGTGACATCCGCCAAAAGCGTGAGTTAAGAGTTATGCGCAAGTGAACAACTGTCTATGAAAGTAACAAATAAATACATATTGAATACCAAACTAAAGGGAAACTTAACATTTAAGCAAACAAATGCATATTGAATACAGAACTAAATGCAAACTTAACATTGAAGCAAATAAGTGCATATTGAATACCAAACTGAATGGAACCTTACAATTAAGCAACATAAGTGCACATTGAACACCGAACTGAACGTAAACAATACAATATTGAATGCATGTTGCACAACGATTTAGCTCAAACCTTGAAGTCAAGTACATTAAAAGTTGAAGGGAGCCAAACAGTGAACTTTTATGAGTGAATGCAGTGCAGCAAAGCCACAGTTTGGCAAGAGGTGTGTGACACGTGGTGGCTGAGCCACAAGGCTAGCTAGGAGAAGCCAGAGGAGTGCAAGAATACACATAAAGCCACAAGGCCAATACAAGGAACTAAGTGAAGGTGACGGTGCACAGGAGCAAGTGCCAAGGAACCTGTGTGGGCTAAGGAGCTCAGGGATCCTGGTTGCATGACCGGTGATGGGTGGAACGTGCGGTCTAACATCTGTGCCTAGACCAGAGAGCCCTGAATGGTTAAAGATAAGGACAATGTGAAACAGCCCAATGAAACCACTGCAAATGAACTGGCGAGGTAAGCCAGAAAGAAGGTCAGGTTGACCTGGAGTTTTGTTAAGACTTTTTGAGAAGACTGAAGCAAGTATAAGCGCCAAAGTTGGAGTCTTGGGGAAGGGGACCCTTAGACTTATGGGACCACACTTGTTGTCTTGAACTGAGTCTTAAGGCACTTTTGTTTTTGGATTGTGTTACTTGAAACTTGGAATAGGGAACCCCAAAGATTGATTTTGACCTGCATCACCTTGAACTAGAGAAGGGTCATCTTGAGACTTTTTCATGGAACTTCTTTATGCTTGGGGAAGGGGAGCTGAAAGAAAGCTGCAAGCTGGAAGAAGCTCAGAGCCTTGAGTTGAACAATATTTCTTTGGGTTTTGACATCCCTACACGTTGGTTAGCTTTAGTTGCGAGGGCAAGGATAGGTTTTGGACACAGACTTTTAAGTTGAACGCTTTGACTCAGACTTTCCTTAGTTTCGTTTAGGTAGGGAGATCCCACCTTACCATAGGGAAAATAAGGCCTTCAAACTTTCTGACATTTAAGTTAATAAATATCTTTTGTTTGAACCTTAAATCTGTTGTCTGTGTCTTACTTCATGACGCCTTCACAGGGGGGCTCGGGATTTAAACCGACAATGATCTGTGTTGAGTCCAATTGTTTTATGTCTCCTAAAATCGAATAAAACACCATTCCTTCGCTCTCTAATAAATGGATTGCAGTTAAAATCATGTTATTGACTCATCACAGCATTTCTTTCCAGCAATCAAAAATGATCAGAACATCTTGTAGTAATTTTTGGCAAGCCAAGCGCCCTCTTTCACTTTGTTCTGGACGTTAAAATAGGGTGTCCGTACTTTGGACCATAAGTTCATTTGATCTGTATTATAATAATTTTCATCACCTATTCCTTTCGTTATCCTAACACAAGTGTAGAGGCACCCTCTCTTCCAAAACAATCTCTTTATTGTTTTGGAATAGAGGGTGTTTAACTGCTTTTACATACCTGCTTAGAGCCGAGTCCACTTTTCCCTGTCGACATGGTCTTCTGATGTGCTTGCCTTATCTCAGGTGCGGCTGAAGGTGTGTCAGGGCCGATGGGGGCCCCTTTCAATATGATGTTTTTCCCACCTGCCTACAGGTGGGAAAAACAGTGGGGTGATTATATTATAATGGAGGCGAAGGAAAGCGGCAGGGAATTGACAGAGGACAGGCAGCCTGAGATCGCTGAAACACTAAGTGCCTGATTTAGAAAACGTTTTGGGCAGTGCAAAGTCACTTTTCGTGAGGGAAAATGAACTGTGTGTCACGCAAAAGCCCCGAAAACAATTAATAAAATGTGCTTTTCTCTGGCCCCTCACCCTTGACACTCCGCTCAAGCACATTGCACTGAACGTCGATGGCGCCACATTAGCAGGCGAGAAGGGCCAGTGCCAAGTTTGAGAAGAGGGTGGAATATCCATAATTTGGCGAAAATTGGGAATAATATGGTTGTGTAGTGTGAAGCACCGTGCAAACTCACCAACATGCCAAAGCAAATCAAATTCACAGAAGACACAGCGCCATTTCACAAATATTAAAGGGTTTGTAATGCTGCGCCAGAGTAAGCAGGCGCTAAATATAAATGCCCAATGCAATCGCAAATGAAACTAGCAACAATGGCCGACCACACATTGCTCACATTTGTGCTTGCACAAGCAAGACGGAGGGGGAGGGCCAGGATATATCACACCTGCACCACCATTTTTGTGATGTCGGATGAGGAGGTATATGACACATACAGATTCCCCTCACATATCATCCTGGAAATTGTCAGGGGGTGGGAGGATGAGCTGGCATCACCCAGCATATGCTCACATGAAGTCCCACCACATGTGAAAGTTCTGTCTGCTCTACACTTCCTGGCCACTGGGTCATTCCAGCCCACCAGTGCTATTGTAGGGGGTATATCACAGCCCACCCAATACCAGTGTCTGCACCAGGTTTTGCGCTGCATCATTGCATGCATGCACAGCCACATACACATGCCCTGCAGTCTGCAGGCAAGGCAAGGAGTTGCCCATGACTTCTATGCTGTTGCACAATCCCCCAGGTCTTTGGTGCCATTGACTGCATGCATCATGCATTGCGACCACCCAGAGAAACAAAGCCCATCTATGATGCCAATGGCCACATCATGCATGTGAATGCCAATTTTCCAGGATGTACACATGACAGCTACATCCTACAACATCAGGCTCTGGCATACAAAGCAATTGGCAACATGGGGCTACTTGGTGAGTATCACCCATCATGCACAGCCAACAGTACACACAAGCAACCACATGAGAAACATACACCTACTACATGACACTAACTAAACCATATGTACGATTTACCAATTTTGCAGGGGATAGTTCCTACCCACTGTCACCATTCCTGATGACACCCATCCAGAATCCAGGAAACCCAGATGAGGGCCATGACAATGCAGTGCACATAAGCCACTAGGGGCATAGTGGAAGGCACATTTGGAGTTCTTAAGTCAGGCTTCTGCTCCCTTGACCACTCTCGTGGTGTATTGCTATATTTACCACTGGTTGTATGTTAAATCATAGTGGCATGTTGTATTCTGCATAACATTGCTACACGCTGTGGCATACCAGGAGCTGCAGGAGGGATTGTAGCCCAATCCACAGGCACTACCCATACTCCTAGTGGGTTAAAAGGCACAAGGACAGGCATTCACTGTGCTGATGAATGGGCTTCTGATTTGCTGGCACCCCTTTTGCCCCCAAATCAGAGACCAGCTCGGAGCGGGTGTCTGATTTGAGGAGAGGACAGGGGGTACATTTGTTAATGGGCATTAATGTTAAAGAAAACATGGTGTTTGCTTTAACATTGATGCCCAGTAAAAAAAATGCAGACTGGCTGCAGCAATGCAGTTCAGTCTAGCCATGTAACAACATGATAACATGCATGATAAGTGGTATTATATGGCTAGACTGGCATTTTGGTGTGGCCACTTGCCACAATAAGAATGGGGTAGATGGGCTACTAGCCAGTCTAGCCATTTCCTACTGTGGCATGACAATCTGTTTCTGGGCATTCATGATTAAGCAAGCATGATATGAGTTATTATGTGGCTAGACTTGAATTTTCGTGCAGCAAGTCGAGCCATGTCTTACTGCAGCATGACGTTTTTCTGGGCATATATAACAAAACACTCATGGTAATTGTTGTTACAATGCTAGATTGGCCATTTCGTACAGCCAGTCTAGCTATTTTCTACTGTGGAAGGCCCTTTTTTCTGGGAATTTATTATAAGCAAACATGATGTGTTATTACATGTCAGACATGTTTTCTTTTTGTGGCATGGCATTTCTTATGGCAAAGTCAACAGGAGTATGTTCTTAGGTGCAGGTGCAGGCATATATTGGCAGAGCCAGCTTGGACATGTCGACTTCTAATATCATTTGCTACTGGCATTATGCACAAAGCAAACATGATTATATTCTTATACAGTAAGTCTGCCATGTATAGGTGCAGCCAACATGGAAATGTATGGGCACAACCAGGGTGAATATGTTTTTTATGCTGACATATATTGTCGGGTGAGGTATCATGAAAATGTGTTGGGAGATGCTCTTGTGTACTGTTGGTGACTTGCATCAATTGGATTTGTCCATGCGTTACCCTTTAAAAACCGATTGCAAACTGCCCCTTTACCCAATGTTTCACAGAAAGTGTGCTGCATAATGCAGCATTTAATCCATTACTCAAAACATTTTCTCAGGGACGAACCCCGCAACCCCCTGTTGGTTGGTTGGCAAACCCCTGAGCCCACTCCCCAGAACCCCTGTTGGTTGATTTGGGCTTCCTCGCTACGCTCTGTCACTCGTTCTTATTTGTGGCAAATATTTATGTCCATCCAGATAGAATATTTTCTAGCCGCTACTGTAAGGCCGTCCCCTAACCATCCACATGGCACATTAGCAATTACCTGCTGCAATGGGGCAAGACCTGCACCCTAGCAGCCACACCGCTGGCCAGGGCATCACTGTGTTGAAGGACCACTGACGATGTGTCCAAGGTTCTCCTGTATTTCACATAGCCACAAAAAGTGCCCTGATACCCTGGAGGGGAATTCAGAACACCTGAGGGCCAGCATATCCAGGAATCATGTGATCTACCGGTTGAACTGCTGGCAATTTTGATGCAAGCCCCTTTGACACTAATCTAAGCACCCAGACCATCTGGAGCTGCCTTCTTCACTCTGCAACCTTAAAACTGCTGTATTGCATGTTGAAATCAGTATCCACACAGAGCGTGTATCATGTGCAAATTGCATCAAAAAAATCACACATGAAAAGGTACATCCCAGGTATGTGAAACATACCATTAAATACACGATGATCAGACTTTCCTATGAACCTAACACTATCACCAGAGAAAAATACTTTTGCTTATAACACAACACAAAAATGCTGTGAATACCATGCAGGCTCCATCTCATGGTCCCATAGCTCCCACAGTGATGCCTTGGCAAAGTGCATGCTGTAACCCATAAAAATACAACAATCCCAGAAGATCCTCAGCCATCAGACACAACACTCAACACAAACATTGCTCCTCTCACATTTGCAAACAACCCCTAACCCCCAGACAGCGGGTGTGATAGACGACAACACCTCTATGGAAATGACCATGTCCTGTGTCATGTGTTTTTGTTCACTCATTCATGCAGTAAGCACATTAACCTCTACATGTCTTTGTACAATTGTCAAAACAATGTTGTGCTTGGCGGGTATGGGAATGCTGTATGTCACTGCCAAGTCTCTACCTCTTGTCCAAGGCCTATGTAGGTGGTGTGCTTGGCCTGACCTGGTGGTTATAGTGCATCCCTGGAATTCAGCATCGCAAAAGGTGAGGTTCTACCTTCCATCTCTGAGGCTCCAGGCGGTCCTCCCTGCGCCACCAAGAACCAAACAAATATGTAGTGATGACCATAAAAGCTGATCAATACTTCTGGACACTTCTGTCGTGCCCTTGTCAGCAAACAAGGAAGGAGCACTGCACGTGATTATGTAGGTAGTGCATGCCCTTCTTTGGATCCCAGCAGACACAGCGAGTATGTGGAAATGGCTGCATGGTCACTCTATGTTGGAACATGTCACATGTGCAAGGAAATGAAACACCACGTGTGTCCATATGCATATATATTTCATGTACAAACACTCTTGTGGGTGCAGAACACCCAATGGACAAGAGCAGTCTGTCAGAAGGCCCAATGTACAGAAACCACAATTCTACACCCATTTAGTTACTTGTCATTTGGGTGGCCCACCCATTTTAGTAGCACCTTGAGGAGGCCTTCTGAAAACATTTATTGATTGTGACTCCACCTATTCTAGGGTGTACCCTGGGTTGTCAATTCCAGGGAAAGGGCCCCTTCCTTAGTTGGAGGAAACCTGCACTGCAGGATTCCTGAATATCAGCCTTATGGGCATCTCTGTGTGGTGTGTTGGAACACTTGCACCCGCCATGTGCTCCACTGGCCAGGAATAGTAGGTCTGTCTCAATCTCGAGCATGCAACTCCAACTGCGTGCTATTAGGAAATTGATTTGCAGTTGGAGCATGTGCAGCAATAGCGAATGTACATGGAGTAAATTCAGTGAGAATGCAAATGTCATTGCAAGGTGTGCCCTGATTTCTTACCCAAGATCATCAATAGTCCCTGTCACACTCATCCTCAGATCAGTGCCAAAAAGTATATCAACCACCCCAGTATATACATCACCCCACAATATGTTGCATTGACGGGACATGTGTGGGACAGCACAGGTGAAGAACATTGTTTAACCCCATTGTAAATACGAACATCATGACCTCTGCCAAAGTGTGCAGAAGAAGCAGTTCTGATGAATGGTTGACAGACAGGTGGAGAAGAACATGCACCAGTACACTTTCCACCAGTGACATATTAATAATGTGTAGCTTTGCATGTGAAGGCAAGCGTCCCCAGCCAGCACGATCCTCCCCACAATGAGAGACAATGAAGGACTCTCCCAAATCGGGAATAAGGCCAAGACAGAGTGCGGGTGAGCTTAAATGGGAGTTTATCAATGAGAATATGGCATGCAAAGAACTCTGCAAACTCCGAGAGCGCTCTGTCTGACAATAGCAAAGACAGGCGTATATATTTACAAAAAACGTCATAAGAACCTACACACTATAGGGGGCACAAGTTCGATGGGATTGGGTGGCGATGACTAACTATAGGTGCTGCTGTGATGCGGTTGGCTTTGGCTGGAAGACGTCACTGGTCATCCTCGTGGGTTGGGCTGGGCCTGGCAGGTTGGCTGAGTTCATCCGGGCGGTGTTGTTGTGCCATCGCGGCCAGTGTCAGAGATGAATGTCTTTTCCTGACTTATTTGCCCTAGGCCATGCACACCGCAGTCATTCAGTCATTTCAATATTATCTTCTTTAGTAAATCTTCCAATAGGTTATTCTACAGGTTAATGCAACACAGGAGGAATGTACCTTGTGAGGGGTCTGGCGGTAATACGTCAGGACATGGTTGCCAGTGTCCTGTTGACCGGGGCCATAGGTCGAGGTGCTAAGCTTCAGGGCCTGGGACGGGTGGTACAGGTCTTTCTGTCTTGTTAGAAGTTGTTATAGATGTGCCGCTGTGTGTTGTCAAAGTGTTGGGTGTCCTGATTGCACAGGGCCATAGGTCTAAGATGATCCGGTGGGTTATGGGGTTTACGAGGGGGCGCCTTTGGAAGTGTGTGTTCAGGCTGAGGTTTACTGCTGTGCTGTAAATAATGCAGGTGGCGGGCCGTGGCCTTGGGTGCTGCAGAGGGGGCTACAAATCTTTGAAGCGGCTCCAGTCTGGTTGGGGGAGGCGGAGTAGAGCAGCGCGGGCCTCTGCTCTCATGTCTTGGCAGCCTTCGCAGGGTGGGAGGGGGAATGGCCTTGCATGCATTTCACAAAAGTATCTCCCTCGTGTGTTGCCGATTTTAGGTAAAAACATCACAAACATTTGAACACTCTATAATACTTATTCAAATCATTTTGAAACATGCATTTAAACTTTGCTGGATGTGTCTCGATTATACCCAGTCTGAGCACCTTATTCATACACTATGTTTTAACAACTACAGTATTTAGTTATATGCATATACATTTGCAGTAAGTGAGGTAGTATTGGGGTTGGTGGAGTACATAGAAAGTAACTCGCCACTGTACGTGGCGGAGGTGGCACGTGAGGGGCTTAGGCATACACGTGTGACGAGTGCATTCTCGCACACTCTTCACATGTGCCCGTGGTATGGTTACATTCGTTTTCTTGTGTACCCTAGCAGAATCAGTTCAGTTGTGGCGCGGGACCGCGGGGCGTGGGGCTTTCGATGATACTTATGAAGTACAATCCCCCGGAAATGCTTTTATCATTTGCACACCACTGCAGGGGTGTGGGTCCTTCATGGCTGGTGTCATGTACAATAATTACACAATTTCACAGGTTTCTTT
This sequence comes from Ambystoma mexicanum, assembly GCF_040938575.1. Taxonomy (NCBI): domain Eukaryota; kingdom Metazoa; phylum Chordata; class Amphibia; order Caudata; family Ambystomatidae; genus Ambystoma; species Ambystoma mexicanum. The sequence goes on along the minus strand of NC_090924.1, from coordinate 537,499,133 downwards.
AGTAAGAGTGGTTGTATGGAGAGGATACATGTGTTAAAAGTGGTTTCTTACATTCATATTTGGGTACCTGTCTGCTTTCAGCAGATGACCATTCTACAGATCTTCCCATCGCCCAGGCCTTGCTGACTGGGTCATTGTGGGAGCAGTGATACACTGCGGAAGGTGAACTGTTACAATGTTAATGTATTACGCTAGATCATGCCCGTCTTGTTCGTGGGAACGGGCTTGCAGCGGATCTACCATGGTGCTGCGGAGACAGGGAGGACTGAAACTTTCTGAAGGTGGGGGCCGCGCTACAGCGCGCTGAGCTCACACCATCTTTAGCAGACAAAAAATGGTTTCTGAGGCCTAGCTAAATTTAATACGTGCGGGCAATGTCTTCAGCAGGTGAGCCATCCACCACCTGGGCCCTGGTGGTAAGGAGGGGACGCCCGATGAGCCATGGCCCTCACCTGGGGTGGAGATGCAGGCCAGGGGGGGGTCCCTTGGACCACCCCTCCCCTACATTTCCCCCCTTTCGTTACTTAAGTAACGAATACTTTAAGTCCTCCAACCTTCTACATTCTTCTTCGTCCATCACTGCCTCATCCCATGCAGGTGTGCCTTTTATGGGCATCCATGCTCTGCACACCCCTCGTAAGCTTTCCCCTCTTCTGGCATACTCATCTGGGGTGCAGGTCAGGTAGATACATCCGCCATCTCCCGCCAAATCCACCCACACCTCCTGGTACCATTCTAATACACGGGGCTCTCTAATGGTGGTGTGCCACGCTTTATCTATGATATCTTTGTCGTGATAGATAGGCACTAGCTGATATCTTGGTGTGTCATCTGCTCCTGTTTGCACCTGCACTTCCTGCATGTTTTGTATTGTCCCACGAGTGTTGCCCATTGTCACCATCATCATTGCACCATTAGGTACTGCGTTAGCACAACATCGAAGGCCCACCTGGCACAGGCAAAAAATTAAAAGGAGGAACACCACAGCTGGCATCAAAAATTTCACAGTTGTTCCAAGCCATGAGGGGACCCAGGAGAAGAAGTTATCGAACCATGTACTGTCTTCTGCTCCACCTTCCATTTTCATTTTTTCTCCTAGGTTGTGGACTACCTCGATCACATGGGACAGGGAGCCATTTTCTGCGTCTTCAGAAGGTACGAAAGTGCAGCAGGCACTTCCTATTTTTCGGCAAACACCTCCATCCATTGCCGTCAACAGGTCCAGGACATACCTGTTTTGCATAGTCATCAGTCGTAAAGCCCTTAGTTCCACTTTGATTACGTTGAACCCTTCTTCAGTGTCGTTCGCCAGCTGAATCAGTTCCCAGCGTGTTATCTGGAGCCATTTTGCATTTGCTCTTGCTTGGACACTTGAGACCAGTGAGGCAAAGAATGTTTCTGCTGAGCTGAATAATCTATATTTATCTGGGATCTGGGCCAATAGTTCTGATGATTCCTTTGATATGTAGTTTGATGCACGTCTGTTACGGGTCGGCACTTCTCCCTTGCTTCCGGAAGATAGGACGTACATTTGCGACTCCGCAGTTGGCTGGGCTGCACTCTGTTGCGGGCGTTCCTGTGTCTTTTTGCTCCCGTCGATGTGGCTCTCCGGTATTACCATTAGGGCTGAGTGCAGAGTGGCCATTGAGCAGCTGCCACTCCATGACGGGGGGAGGTGTAGGTATGCCTGGTTGCCGCATACCCAGTACGTGTCCATAAGGGCCGCTGTCCCTTTTCTCAGATCTGGGATGGTGAGGGTCTTGTTACAGCTCTTGTTTGTTCCCATGGAGGTCTTCCCCTCTCCTTTAAAACATAGTTCATAGTCTATTTCGCTCTGTAGTTTGAAGGGTTTTTCAATGGCGGTTACCCAAGTTAGTTTTGAAATGTGTTCTTTCCATACTGGTGTGCATGTTTCTTCTATCCACTGCAATTTCTCTGGTGCCACACCTCTCAGTGCTTCCGCCTTGCACATTACTTCTTCATCCTTCCACTTGTTATCAGAAAAAAGTGTCCCTTGTATTACAAAAAACGGTTCTTTCAAACATATCACCCCTGCCGTCTTTGGATAGCACGTTTTCTCGTTCTGCAGCATTTGAAAAGTAACTTCGTGTGCCTGGAAGGTGTTCTTAATCCTGCATAACGTGAGATGAAGGAGACATTGGGCATTTATAATTGGCAACTCTTTGGGTAGCAATACTTTGGGTGTACCTGAAGCGTGAGGAATGAGGGAGCAGACATAGCAGCTCTCATTTGTTGTTTGTTTAGCTGTGGCACTCATATCCGCATACCATTTATTTGTTTGGTGGGGGTGTCGTGGGTCTTCCATCTTATCTAAACCTAGCCCATAGTACTCATCATACTTTCTCCTCCCTGCTTCCCTCTTCCGTCTGTTGTTCTTGTTCCTCATGTACTTCCCAACTCCCTGGGCGAGGGATAGAATAGACCCCCCTTTCCCATTCCCGCCCCCCGTGGCCCATGCATCATATAATATTTCGTGTATTGCTAGCAGCTTTTCTTTTTCGTCCCTGACGTTATCTTGCAGGTCATTTTTTAGGGTGGGGGCAGGTTGGCTGGTGGGGGTGTTATACAACCATGATATGGCAGACGGGCTTCGGTCATTTAAACTGCGAGCATTATACCTATACATCACTGGTGGAGATACTGTGTTGTTTTGCGTTCCACCCTGTGGCTCTTTCTTTTCTGATATGACAACATTGGATGGTGTGGTGCGATATCCCCATACAAGTTTAGCTCCGTCCCATACCAGAAAATCACCTTCCCTTACAGTGACACTTGCAGTTACATTGGTCCTAGTGGTGCTGTTAATCCCAGTGCTGTTAATCCCTCCCCCCCTCGTTCATCTCAATAGAGATGAACGCTATAAACCAATATGTAATCAGACCAAACATTAGCATAAAAAACATCATAATGCATACAGATAATCCGCACTCATACGAATATCTACATCTCTCATTTAATAATTCTCTCATTCTACTAATTCTATCCGTTGCAGGCTGCCTGTTAGATGCCATGGTAGTTCCTGTTTGAGATATAAAAGTGCATTAAGTGCATGCATGTAAACGTTCTGTTGGCACCATGAGTGCCAATATATATATTGACGGGGAATGGGAGCGGGTAGGGTTGCGGGGAAGGGTATTCACAGACAAGGGTGTAAACATGTCATAATTCGATCACTTCATTAATTACATATAAGTCCAAAACAAAAAAAACAAAATCTTTTTTTCTCTTTTTTTTTCTTTCCCAGTGGTGTATAAGAAGAGAATGCGGCAATACTTCATCAGTCACTTTCCCATTCACGTGCATTGCTGACGCACAAACACAAGCTAACATTCAGACATTCTGTTCAGCTCAATCGGTTGCTGTTGTCTGTGCCTCCTCATCTGCCTCCTCTTGCACATTATTATAAGCTCTTCGCACATCTGTCAAGTGTATCCAGTACCTCAAGCCCTTCACTTTTACAGCTGTGGGTGTGCAGAACACTACCTCGTATGGTCCGTGGAACCGTGGTGCATTCCATCGACGCACAAAGCTCCTGACATAAATTAGTTCGCCCGGCATTAGCTGTAGCTGTTGCTCAGGCTCTGTGACAGACCCTGTTATGTTTCCCTCCTCTCTAGTGAAGGGTGGGGAGAGCTGCTTTGATACTACGCGCGCTGCCCTTGTTAATTTTTTCAAATAGTCCGTGAATTCTTCTCCCAATATCGCAGCGCTCCTGTGTGCATCTGAGTGTTCGCGTAGTGGGGAGTGTGCTGTGTGCATTCGTCTCCCAGTCACGATTTCGTGCGGGGACAAATGGTGATCTTTGCTTGGCTGATTTCTCAGTTCAAATAGCGCAAGGGGCAGACAGTATATCCAATTTTTCTTCAATGAAAAGCATAGTTTTGATAACCTGCCCTTTAACAGTCCGTTCATCTTTTCCACCACGCCATTGCTTTGAGGGTGATAAATCGAACACAATTTATGTTTTATTCCCAATAATGTAGTGACTTCCTTGAAAAGTTCATTCACAAAATGAGTGCCGTTGCCTGAGCGAACCACGTCACAAATTCCCCAGCGCGGGAACACTTCCCTTACTAGGAACTTGGCGGCGCTTTTAGCATCAGGTCGCGCACATGGTCCAGCTTCCACCCACCTTGAGAATGGGCACACAACCACGATCATGTACCGTGCGCCGTTACACCTTTCCCCCATGTCTGCGTAATCAATGTGCAGTTCTCTGAATGGGCCAGTGGGTTTAGGAATTGTTCCCCGGAGTGTGCGTAGTGTCATTCCTGAATTGTAGATCTGACATGTTGTGCATTCCATTGCTAATCGAGATACGTGCTCCTGGAGACAGGGCACGAACCATTCTTCCTGTATTTCTGCTGCAATGTGCTGTTTGGTATTATGTGCGGGGAAGTGTAGTTGTTGAAACACAATTTCTAGTAACTGGATGGGCATCACCACTTTCCCTGAGTTATTTTGCCGCCATAGCAAGTCTGTTCCCGACCTGCTGCACCCTCGTTTAGTCCACATCAATTTTTCGTCTGCGCTAGCTCCTTCCTGCAATTCTACTATTTGTGATATGGGCATCATGTTGTACCCTTCTGGGGGCTCTTCGGTAGTCTTATGCCACAGCATGTATTCACCTGCGTCATATTTCTGAAAATAGGAAGCCTCCTTGGCGGCAGCGTCCGCTGCCGCGTTCCCCAAAGACACAACGTCTGTGTTGGATGTATGTGCTTGGCACTTTACTATTGCTACTGCAGTAGGGTTTTGTAGGGCCTCAATTAACTCTTTCAACAACTCTGCATGCTGTACTGGTGTTCCGTCTGCCCGTCGAAACCCCCTACGCCCCCATCTTGCTAGTCCTCCATGTACTGTCGTTGTCATGTAAGCTGAGTCTGTATATATTGTCACTGTGCAACCTTTTGCTGCATGTAGTGCTTCTATGAGCGCAATTAGTTCTGCTGCTTGTGCGGAGTAGTGTGATGGGAGGCGGTACTGCACTAGTGTTTCATACTCACCGTCTTCTAGCCTCACTACTGCCATGCCGACATGTTTTTCTCCCGTGTCCACGTCAATAGATGCAGACCCATCCACGAAGTACACTTCCCCCTCGCTCAGAGCATTCTCACACACCACTGTGTCCTCCCCTCTTTCTCCTGTGTAGGTCGCGCAATCGTGGTCCTGCATGTCCTCTAGTGTGCATGCTTCTGTAATGAATGTGGCGGGGTTCACTGTCTTGCATCTTACCACATGGATGTTGGCGCTAGACAATATAATCTCGTAGGCTGTCGCCCGCTGTGTTGTCAGTGTGCTTTTTGACCTCTCAAGTATTGCAAATAATGAATGTTCCACAAACAATGTCACAGGGCAACCCATTACTATTGTGGCACTTTTCTCAATCGCGAACGCGGCTGCAGCGAGTGATTGCTCGCACGCGAAATGACCTTGCATCACGGCATCCAAAGTACCACTATAGTAAGCCAATGGCTTGTGTCCTAGGGATGTCTTTTGTGTCAGTACAGCTGTCATGAGTGTTCCCTTGCAGTGTGAGAATAGGTAAAATTCGCGTCCATAATCAGGGTTTGCTAGCACTGGAGCGCTTGAAATTAGCTCTTTTAATGATTGAAATGATGTACTCATTTCTTCTGACCATTCTATTTTTTTGTTCTCCTGTTGTGCTTCCTTGAGTGCTTGTAGGAGGGGCCTCGTGTATGCTGCATAGTCTAATATCCATGCGCGGCAATAATTGCACATCCCCAAGAATTTCTGCATGTCTTTCACTGTTGCGGGTTCTCCTACTGATCTTATTGCTTCTACCCTGTCGGGAATTATTCTTTTTCCATCTTTTGATATGAGCTGTCCCAGGTATAAGACCTCAGTCAGGCAGTACTGTAGCTTCTCCCTGTCTACCTTGTACCGCTTGTTGGCCAGTAACGTCAGGAGCGTTGTTGAATCTTTTCTACATGTTGCTTCGTCTTGTGCACATACTAATAAATCGTCTACATAATGAATAATCGTACTCTCAACTGATAGGTTTCCCAAGTCTTCATGCAATATGCGGTTGAATATGTTCGGGCTCTCACAGTATCCCTGTGGTAGTCTGCAGTGTTCATATCTCTTACCCCCCAGTGTGAATGCTGTAAGGTATCTACTCTCTTCAGCCAGGGGTATTGAGAAAAACGCATTTTTCAAGTCTACTACTGTGAAATGTGATGCCACTTTCGGGATGCTGCATAGTATTGATGCAGGGTTCGGGACTAGAGGGAACTCCTTCTGAGTTACGTCATTTAGGGGGCGTAAGTCCTGTATCATCCTCCAAGAAACCTCCTTTCGCCTTTTTGATTGGATAGATACATGTGTTACATGGGAAGTTTGAAGGCACTATTATCCCTTGTGCTAGTAATGCATTTATTGTCTCTTTTATCCCTTCTTCAGCTTCGCGGGACAATGGATACTGTTTAACTCGGGGTAAAATTGCTCCTTGCTTTAGTTTTATTACCACAGGTTGTACTCCGTGCAACAGCCCGACATCATGGGGGCCTGCTGTCCACAAATTATTTGGTACGAGCCTCATGTCGTCATCAAAAAACGACGGTGGTGCTCCCACCACTGCCATCAATTGGACGGGTGTTTCCCTGGCTTGAATCAAAATGTCACAGGGCATCGCTATTTCCATTACTATCTCACCATCCCCTTCTGTGTCTGAAAAGAGATCCTCATCTGTTATCTCTCGTAGGGCGATGTTGGCATTTGTACACAGCACTGTACGCCACTCACATCCCTCCCTATCCATTCCAATTGCAGCGATCCTTTTCGCTGACACCTGTACAGCATGCAAGTCTAATGATACCACTGATCCTGGTGCTGTGTCGGAACACACTATGGGGCGGAAGAGGAACTCCGCTGGGATCCTCCAGTCCATTCTTCTTAGTTCTGGAATTATGTGGGCCAAAGTTTTTAGCCCTTCAATAAACATTTCCTCATTTTCCGGCAGCCCTCGTACCTCCTGTGTGGTTGTGTAAGCTTGCACTACCAACATCGCACGCAAGGGGCATATCCCGGGTGTAGAACACACTATTCCTCTCTCGGTAAATGATATGGTCATGTTAAGTTTACTCAGGAGATCCCTCCCTAATAAATTTATTGGTGAGTGTTCATAATACAGTAAGGGTGCCTTTACAGTTTTACCCCCCACTGTTACATCCAATGCTTCTGTGTAAGGAACTTCAATTACAGCCCCAGAGAACCCCTGCGTCTCTAACTTCTGGTTAGATAACGGGAACCGGCCCTCTCTGATACATGATTTTTCCGCTCCCGAATCAACCATGAATATGAACTGCTTGTCTCCTATCTGCGCCCCTACCAATGGTTCCTCTGCTGCATTGTAGGTTGTAGACAGAACTGGACACGCAAGTGTTCTCTGTGGGCTGTCCTATGCGGGGTGTCTCATTGCTCCCCCCTCATTAAAGACACTTCCTGAAACCACTGACATGCCGTTGTAAGGTGCTGGTACGGGGGCCCCGTTTGCTGTTGTCGCGAAGGGGTTGCCTGGCGCATACTGCATATTGTCATTGTTTTGGGTTTGGTTCTGTGTTCTATACTGGTGCCCCTGTTGCTGCTCAGCATCACCTCGGCCTGGGATTCTCAGCTGTTGTTGTCCCATTGGAAGACCATATGGGCTCCCCGGGTGAGGGTGGCCATACTGTTCTACCTCTTGGAACCCACTGTTGGCTCTAGCTCTGCACTCCCTAGAGTAATGCCCCCACCGTCCGCAGTTCCAGCAATTCCCTTGTGCGCCTCTAGGGCCCTGCCATCCATTTCCTCCCATTCCCCCATACCCTTGTCCACCTCCTCTTCGGCCCCTGTACCCACCTCGTCCCCCTCGAGGGGTCCACTCTTGCCACTGCGGACCTCCGCCTTGCTCCTGTTCAATCCACTGCCGCTGTCCTGCTCCAACCCAATTAGTTGCCACCCTTCCTTGTATTGCTATCAGCCCCTCCTCCTCGTCGTCTCCCTCCCTGCTGTGTGGGAGCGCGGCTACTGCTGCTGCAACCTTCACCAACTTTGTCTGTACTAACTTTGCCTCGTCTGCCAATCTTTTCTGCGCCACCTCCTTCTCCCTCTCTTTTATTCGCTTACAATGGTGTACTATTATGCTCTTAATCTCAGGCCATCCCTTTGCTTCAATACCTGCTATTTTGTCGAGCGCCTTTTGCACTTCTTTGGGGAGCCCTCTTTTTATAATGAAGTAAAATAAAGATGTCGATTGATACCAGGGCGTGCCCGTTTCTGCTCTCCACATCTCTTGGACCCGGAAAATGTAATCCATAGCCTCCTCCCCGTCATTCATTGTACACTGCATTACTGACTGTAAGTCTGGCGTATCTGGAAACGTTTCTCGCAAGGCATCCCACACTCTTGCACGCACTGTGTTAAAGGAGGCCCCATCATGGCGGTCGCAGTTTAATGTTACTCTCGGGAAACCGGCCTTGACCCATACTCTCTCAGCCTGATCCCCCACTGCTGATACAAGCAAGCTCTTCACATCTCCTATTGCTAGGGGTAACCCAGCAGTGTGTTTCTCAAAGGCGTATATCCACTTACTTGCCCCTCCTGATAACGGGGGCAGTAGCTTTAATACATTGGCTTTATCCATCTGTGCCCATGGGATATAGTTAGGCCTCCCTCCTCCCCTGTGTATCAACGGGAGCTGTAGTCTTCCTTTTGCCGTTGCACCCGGACCCGTTTTGGCTGCTGAGGTCCCCAGTGATGCCATTTTCCCCACTCTGTTCCTTAATCGCTCCGTCCACTCATCATCCAGGGTTCTCATTGAACATGTACCATCCCCCCCTTCGCTTCCCCCTCCCATTGCCATGCTCAACCTGTCGCTTTCTTCTAACTCGTCCCTTATATCACATAGTAATTCCTCTCTATCCCCCATAGGCCTTTCTTCATTGTCGATATCTCCCTCTCGTGTCCCTATTTCGATTATTCGTGTCGGTTCTTCTTCAATTCTGAACAGTATCTCACCTTTTTTCCACCCCTCTTCAGGTTTTCTATTCTCACCTGGCGCTCTAGACGTGCGCCCTGATCGAGCCGCATTAAGTGCTGTTTGCTCGCACATGTCTTTTATCCTCGAGAGCTCATCTTTTGCTATTGAGAGTCTTGATTGTAAATCATCTGTGATTTTGTCTATGTCCACTCTCTGTGTACTTACCTGGGCTCGCTCCCTTGTACTTTCATATGGCGGGGGTGCCGTGGGCCGGCGGGGTGTAGTAGTTGTCGGGGGAGGCACATATGTGGGGTCACTGTATCCTTCTGCGGGCACAGGCTTGTTTAATATCGGGTACAAACTTATTACCTCTACTGGTGGCGCTACACTTGACAATTCTTTAACATCTTTCTGTATCATTAGTGGGTTGTCTGTGGTGGACGGGAGATCAGGATTTAATGCTGGTGTTTTAGGCGGTGGTATCTCTTCAAATAACCTCCAGAGATCTAATACTTCTCTCCTATTTTGCAACTGCTTCCCCTTGTACTTCAAACAAATGCATGTGGCCACCATATCCAGAACACTTTTATCAAACGACCCTCCCTCGGGCCATATCTGGGGTAACCCCTCTCCCTTCAACTCGGTTATCCATTGGTCGTGATATTTCTTAATCCGCTCCGCGTACCCTGGTAGATTCTTACAAATATGTGATAAGGGTGTTTCGGCCCCCATCCCTGTGCCCTCCTAGCACTTGTGTGTTTCTGTGTGTCTGCAACTACAATGTAGGTGTATTATCAATATTATTTTTCGTTTTCTGCTCCACAATCAATAACGGGCTCCTTTGTGCTCTTCCCCTTGTCTGCGCAATACAAAACTGGCTGTACACAGTTTCTATTCTATTCTCTTTGGGGGGCACATACAAGAGCAAACCATCATTTATTTTGACAATATAAACCCGGAAATCAAAAAGGTACCCACTCACTTCACCGTGTCATTTTTGTCTTCAAAAGTTCTATCCGGTCACACTTACCATGACCATTTAACTACTATACATTCATAGCCGTTTTACACATTCACAACATCAACTTGTCGTCTGACACATGCGAGGTGCACACACCTCTTGGTAACACTCTATTCACAATTCACGCCGTCCTCCCTTTCCTCCCTAGCCGGCTGTCCCTGTCCGTCTTACTTGGATCTATGGATGCGCATATATATATATAGGTCTGCTCTTCCCTCTTCTAGTAGGACTCTTACTTTCTCCTTAAGTTTGTGTTAATCTCACTTTTTATTTTCCCCCTAACCCTAAAGAAAAGAAAGGAAAAGAAAGAAGTAATAGCGGTCACTAATATATTCGCAGTGCCCCCTTTTGCTGAGCACTTTTATCTTATAATCCACTTCTTCATATATTCCCAGTACTAGTCAAGATAGCACTATGCGGCGCCGCCTTCCACCCCCTTTCGGAGCTAGGTTCCCGTCACTTTTATCTCTTATTCACCTCTTAATCCTAATGGCCATATGCAAAGAAAAAGCAAGGAAAATTTTAGGATGATCCTTAGTAGATCTGCGTACCCCCTCTTCGTTCCCTCTCCTACACTTCTTCACCCACTCCCTTTACAATCGCTCGCACTCAGTACTCACGTGCCCGTCTTGAACCGATAGTCTCCGAAACTGGGTCCGTCCAGGCAGTGTCGCCGTCAGCTCAACAGTCAGCCCCGGCTCCGGCGAGCGGTACTCAAAGGGGATTTTTCAACCGGGATCCCGTACCCTCTCTCTTTTGAGTGCGCACTTCTTAGTGTACCGGTCGCCGTTGGCGGGCAGCCTCCCGGAGCCGGCTCACCGTGCGTATCCCTTTTCGACCGGAGATTCTTATGCCAAAAGGGGACGGTAATGTTAGGTCGGGAAATAATAATAATAATAATAATAATCACGCTTTCGGGGTCACCACTGAAGGCAAGCATCCCCAGCCAGCACGATCCTCCCCACAATGAGAGACAATGAAGGACTCTCCCAAATCGGGAATAAGGCCAAGACAGAGTGCGGGTGAGCTTAAATGGGAGTTTATCAATGAGAATATGGCATGCAAAGAACTCTGCAAACTCCGAGAGCGCTCTGTCTGACAATAGCAAAGACAGGCGTATATATTTACAAAAAACGTCATAAGAACCTACACACTATAGGGGGCACAAGTTTGATGGGATTGGGTGGCGATGACTAACTATAGGTGCTGCTGTGATGCGGTTTGCTTTGGCTGGAAGACGTCACTGGTCATCCTCGTGGGTTGGGCTGGGCCTGGCAGGTTGGCTGAGTTCATCCGGGCGGTGTTGTTGTGCCATCGCGGCCAGTGTCAGAGATGAATGTCTTTTCCTGACTTATTTGCCCTAGGCCATGCACACCGCAGTCATTCAGTCATTTCAATATTATCTTCTTTAGTAAATCTTCCAATAGGTTATTCTACAGGTTAATGCAACACAGGAGGAATGTACCTTGTGAGGGGTCTGGCGGTAATACGTCAGGACATGGTTACCAGTGTCCTGTTGACCGGGGCCATAGGTCGAGGTGCTAAGCTTCAGGGCCTGGGACGGGTGGTACAGGTCTTTCTGTCTTGTTAGAAGTTGTTATAGATGTGCCGCTGTGTGTTGTCAAAGTGTTGGGTGTCCTGATTGCACAGGGCCATAGGTCTAAGATGATCCGGTGGGTTATGGGGTTTAAGAGGGGGCGCCTTTGGAAGTGTGTGTTCAGGCAGAGGTTTATTGCTGTGCTGTAAATAATGCAGGTGGCGGGCCGTGGCCTTGGGTGCTGCAGAGGGGGCTACAAATCTTTGAAGCGGCTCCAGTCTGGTTGGGGGAGGCGGAGTAGCGCAGCACGGGCCTCTGCTCTCATGTCTTGGCAGCCTTCGCAGGGTGGGAGGGGGAATGGCCTTGCATGCATTTCACAAAGGTATCTCCCTCGTGTGTTGCCGATTTTAGGTAAAAACATCACAAACATTTGAACACTCTATAATACTTATTCAAATCATTTTGAAACATGCATTTAAACTTTGCTGGATGTGTCTCGATTATACCCAGTCTGAGCACCTTATTCATACACTATGTTTTAACAACTACAGTATTTAGTTATATGCATATACATTTGCAGTAAGTGAGGTAGTATTGGGGTTGGTTGAGTACATAGAAAGTAACTCGCCACTGTACGTGGCGGAGGTGGCACGTGAGGGGCTTAGACATACACGTATGACGAGTGCATTCTCGCACACTCTTCACATGTGCCCGTGGTATGGTTACATTTGTTTTCTTGTGTACCCTAGCAGCATCAGTTCAGTTGTGGCGCGGGACCGCGGGGCGTGGGGCTTTCGATGATACTTATGAAGAACAATCCCCTGGAAATGCTTTTATCATTTGCACACCACTGCAGGGGTGTGGGTCCTTCACGGCTGGTGTCATGTACGATAATTACACAATTTCACAGGTTTCTTTAGTAAGAGTGGTTGTATGGAGAGGATACATGTGTTAAAAGTGGTTTCTTACATTCATATTTGGGTACCTGTCTGCTTTCAGCAGATGACCATTCTACAGATCTTCCCATCGCCCAGGCCTTGCTGACCGGGACATTGTGGGAGCAGTGATACACTGCGGAAGGTGAACTGTTACAATGTTAATGTATTACGCTAGATCATGCCCGTCTTGTTCGTGGGAACGGGCTTGCAGCGGATCTACCATCGTGCTGCGGAGACAGGGAGGACTGAAACTTTCTGAAGGTGGGGGCCGTGATACAGCGCGCTGAGCTCACACCATCTTTAGCAGACAAAAAATGGTTTCTGAGGCCTAGCTAAATTTAATACGTGCGGGCAATGTCTTCAGCAGGTGAGCCATCCACCACCTGGGCCCTGGTGGTAAGGAGGGGACGCCCGATGAGCCATGGCCCTCACCTGGGGTGGAGATGCAGGCCAGGGGGGGTCCCTTGGACCACCCCTCCCCTACACATGTTAGCAATGTGGGCCATGGGTGCATGCATTGGACAGCATATTCAATGTGCCACCATGGAAGGAGCACTGGTGTAACACATCCATACATTGCACATGGACAAGTTAATGGCAATGCATACAATCCTGCAGGGCGTTTAGAGGACATTGGCAGGGGGCAAAAATGTATGTTTCAGGCTACTAGCAAGCCATCCAAATGTTCCCGACCACCTCAATGCATTACACACACACGGCACATCATTTCATACATGCCAAGAGTCAAATAACACTAGCCAATGGCTAGCGGTGAATGACAATGTTGTGCCCTGATCTAGGTATTGGCCCACTCACCTACAAATGATGAATCATGGTGGCAAAGTCATCTGGCCCCATCATTCATGAGATGTGATGCACATATGCATAGACGTTTTCACTAACTACTCCGCCTGAGTCCCATATGTAATGCATTAACACCCCCATGTTGATGCAAGGTACTGTGCCACTGTGAGGTTTCAGAAATGTAAGGCGGACAACTCTGTAAAGGTTTTTCATAAGATGCCATTTTATTAACCTAAAAGGGTTTGATAAATGCCTCACTATCCCTACCCTAAACAGAATTTCCCTGCCTATCAAAATAAACTAAAGGAAACACTGTCCCTTGCACTTATACATACAATAAATATATGAAAGGACTAATATTAAAAATATTACAAAACCACAGTTATTTCAAACATATACTTAATAACTTTTTCTCCTTGTGACCTGGGTATTGTACCCTTCCTCAGATTCAAAGCAGGAATTTGTAGCAACAGATCAAATAGGAAAGTTCTGTTTTATAACAAGGTTCTGATAATAAGGTTCTTCTTGCTCCAACAGTCTCTCAATGGTACTTTCCAACAGTTTCCAAAAGAAATATCAAATCCTGGTTTCTCCACTTGTAACAAAGAGTTCAACACAACTTCTTCTTCAGAACCAAAAACACTTTCATAGTTCCTTGATAGCAAAAGAAATGATTTGTCAGGATGATTTCACAATGATTCACAAAAGCATGTAGAGGCCTTGCCACTTCTTCTCTACAGTCTTTAACCACAACACAGTACTTCAACATATTCTACCTGGTCCACTCACCTGCAAGGTCTACCACTACAAAGTCCCTTGCCCTGGTATACTCGCCTGCCAAGACTAAAAGTTTCTAACTCTACTTCAATTACTTCTGTGGTAAAGTTCACTTCAAACACCTTTAATAAAGTCTTTTGACTTTCAATAACTTTAGTAATGAACATTTCTTCTCAAAAGACATTAACCACATTAGTTCTGTTTATGCCACATGTAATGCAGATTATGCTCCTCTCCTCCTGGATGCTGGCTATCAGGAGGGCAGCTCTTCTGCCACATTTTCGTCCCACTCCTACATCAACCAAATGCTGACAATGGCTTTTCATCCCACTTTCTCTTCTTTGGCTTGTATAATGCTTGTTTGTTTCTTTATCAACTATTGCCTCTTCTTTTCTGTGACAATAGGGTTTACAATTGGTCTGCTGCTTAATTTCCCTCTTTAGGTTTTGGCAATATTGGTTGTTGTTAATGTCTTTTAGTATTGCCCTCTCTTGGCTTAGGCAATGGGGGTTTTTGTTACCTTTGAAATTACAACTGACCTCAATGTTCTAATTCTGCCAATTTAGCCGGTAAGCATCAGATTGGTATGCAAAGTTAGTGTTGGTCTGCCAATTCCACCTCTTTAAATTAGTTTGGTATTCAGTATTGTTTACATGGGCTGGTGGGTGATTACGGAGCATTGTGGGGTCACATACAACTAGTGAACTCATCGGGTGCTGCATACACGTCCGCTCACTCCGCTGCCTCGATGTCCTCTGCTTCCCCCGCTTCAGCCACCAGGTACAGTTCTGTTTTCTGCATCCTGCGGACTTTGCGGGTCAGGAGTGGAGCGTTCCTCGCTCCACGAGCACGCCGGTGATCGCCTGGCACTGGTGCACACGTTACTTGGGGGAAAGCATTTTAAATAAATGCTTACCACCACAAAAACTCTGCATACAAGGTCCTCGTGGGGAAAGCTTTCCGAAACCACCCTTACTGCCATGCAACCTCCGTATACAAGGTCTCGAAGGGCAGAGATCCTCACAAAGCCGGCATCCGCTTCACACACAGAGGTGGCTCCGGCGTCTCGACTTCCCTGCAACTTCTGCTGCCACTGCAACATGGAGTGTCGACCATTACACCACCCTCTGCTTCTGCTGCTACTTTCTATGGCCTGCACCTGAGGGGTCTTTTATACTTACTAGCCCCTCTCAGGTGTGGGTCACTAAAATCACTAGACTGCGCCTTACAGTCTAGTGCCTCTAAATCCCGCTTCCTTGTCCCAGTGCTTTGGGCATTTTGGGACTTGAAGTCCTCAATGTTACAATTAGTTTCTCCTTCGACAGTTTTGACAATAAGCCATTAATAGTGTATGGTCTCTGGGAAAGTTGGTAAAGGTATTATCCCATTCCTGACCTGATCCCAAGCCCATGTGATCCTTCTGCAGAACACCACCCCCAGGGCCAGGATCATGAAGCGTCTGCCTTTTCCTGGCCACTTGGGAAGGGTCCTACGCCAGGTTTTCTGCAGAAATCATATCTGATTCATCACAGCCACTCACATCACCATTAATACTTGTGTTTCATCACCTGCGTGACTTAACTGAGGTTATAGCACAATCTCACTGTCATGTGTGACAATTTCATAAAGATTCCAGGCTGAACATGGACAGCATGGATGACAGTAGGCACTGTGTGATTGTCCATGTACATCTTGCAAGAGCAACATTAAGCTCATGAAATGGGCGTTACTCTTATGTTGTCTGTGGAAAGTGATGAGTAGTACCAGGTATCTTATATGTCGCCTATGTAAAGGAGTGAATCAGTCATGACAGTACCTCAACCTAACACTGTCACTGGGAAGTGTACCTACTTTGTATGTGGTATGCCAGAGTTAATGCATGAAGTGCCATACACGTGACATGAACACTGCAGAGGGGAACAGCAGGAGTCACACTAATGGTCTCACTAACCCCCATTCATCACATTTCCAGGTGAAAGAGCTATTGCTACTGATCATATCCACAATTAAAATCTTACAATACTGGTTAGTCCCAAGAGGCACATTCATTGAAATAACCTATCATCCATCATTATGATTTTCCATCGTCCAAGCAATAGGAAGCATTTTACAAGAAGTGATCAGTTTCCGAATTGCAGACACAATCACAGTTACACTTTTTTGGGGATACTTCCCAAAATACATTGTTGCTTGTAATATTTATTGTTCAGTGTTTTGATCGGATTTCTTCAATTTGAATTTTTTTTTCCATTGACTCACATCCCAATCCGTATAGAAAAACTCTGTTTATATTCAACTTGAATCCCTGTTATCACAAAGCACATGGCGTTCCCTTGTGTGGAAGAATATTTGTGTAACTTCCAATAAACTCTACTAATCTTCACTTCAATTCACATCTAAATCAGTGGCATGTTGGTATGTATCACTGGAACCCCAAATGGGCAAATATGAGCATCGCATAATAGGTAGATGTTTGATGCATTGGTAATGGTGATGTTCCAGGTCATAGGAGTACATGCCATCCAAGGTAATGTAGAATACATGGCACATGCACATTTCTGTGACATAACAAGGCATCAAGAAAAACATATTTTAGTATTTTCCTATTGATGGGAAAAGTATGATTATTTAATACATTTAAAGTATACATTATTTCAAATCCATTATGTGCATAGATGTCATGCGCCTGACTCATTGTGATTTTTTATGGGACTGTTCCATCATAAAAGGATTCTTTTTATTGTACAACTTACCTTTTCTCCAATTGTGCCTCAGTTGTGGGCATGTTGCTGTTTTTGCCCAGTATTTAAAATATTTTTAAATATAGTACTCTCGATATTAAATAACTATTTATTTGCATTTGTACGCCAAAACATACCCACCAGCAAATTAATATTCACCGTCTGCATGTTACATCACTCAAATTACTTTGCTTTAAATACGTAAGATTCTACTCACATAAATCTATTTGCGCCCATCATGGAACTGTTATGGCGTTCTTCCTCTTTCTTGAGCCAGTGCGAAATTATTATTCTATTTCAGCCTGTGGTATTTTAGTAATAACTAACATATTCTTATGACAGTGACCACTGAATGGTTATTATCGGCATGCCTGCTCCCTAAAAAGCCAGGGTCACAAAACACGGAATATATTTACACAAGGCCATCGGCCAAAGTCAAAATAGCTTTAGTTTCTGAGTTTGAAAAAGTTATAAACTGGGATTTATTAAAGAAAAGCAAATAAAATCCTAAACGTTAACCCATGTTACATTACAATACAGAAATTGAAGTACTAATGCTGTTATTCATCCCATGACACAAAGTAGCTTATTTATTTTTGTTTGATTTTGATTACAAATAAATACAATGCTTTGTTAAAATAAGCAAGACTATTTGCATCTGTGGCTATGTATTTGTGTGTTATTTCTTTGTGGTTGTAAACTCTTACATTTCTCTATGTTTATGCAACGGTTTCATATTGGAAATAATTTCAATCCAGTCTTTAATGTGATAACTTTGATACACACAAATTTTTCTAAATGAAACACATGGTAAGCTGGTAACAGCAAAAATTACAGTGATGGAAAAAGAAATGTATGGATAAAAAATAATGTATTAAAAGATAGCTTGATAGAGGTGTATTGCTAAAATAAAACATTGTTTGCATCTCGTGGGATAGAGAGAGGGAGTGGGAGTAAGAGTGAGAGGAAGAGGGAGTGGGTGGCATTGTGTGGTAGATTGAATGAGGTAGGGATAGGCATGGGCAGGCGGTAGTGAGGTAATGATATTTATGAGATAGGAGAGAGAGAAAACATATTTTCAGTTTCATAGATAAATATGAAAAAGATAGACCATAATCAAGAATGTTCTAGAGACCTATTAGGCAATGCAGATAAAGATAGATCCAGTTTCATATTTTGAGAGAAATTATGAGGAATATTTAGGAACAAACAATGAAATAATAGGCAGATAAATAGAAATATATTCTTGGATAAAAATGTAAAGCGATAGAAAAGAAACCAACTAAAAACAAATAAAGATAAAATTATAAAGTACCACAGACATTAAGACAAAGCTATAGCTAGAGATAAAAAAAAGAGAGCAAAGAGATATCGAAATACATAGAAAGTAATACAAAATTATATAAGGCAACAGATCTAGATAGATATTGACGGTTAACAATTTTTCATTTGAGATTGCCAAAAGGGAATAACAATAAGAATATTCTGAGAATGGAGACCAAAATAGATATAGACAAACATAAACACTCAAATATATAATGAGTAACAGTTTGGGATTAAAAGGGAGAATCAGAGAAAAGGAGCGAGTGAAATGAAAATAGCTGAATTGATATATACAGTTTAAATACTATTAGATTTTGATCGATATCAAGAAATTAAAAGGGGGATACTTTTTTAAGAATGAGATTTTCTTCATCTTTTAAGACAGACGCAGACAAATATAGAAATATTGAATAATAGAAGCAAATATTAATGATAGATACATTGATTTACTGGGCCTACATTTAGAGGTGGTATTTGCGACATAGAGCCTCACTACAAGTTTGCCGGTCCGGAAATAAGGGTGCCGGTAGCAACTTACCAGCAGCCTTTTCCAGAACGGCAAACTACAACTCTGCGGGTGGGTGCCGTTAGACCCGCCAGGTATGACCTTCCAGGCAGAAGGGCACCCGCCCGATGAGTTTTCACGGAAGCACCGACAGCATTAGCAGCGGTACCAGTGCTTCCATGTCCCCATCCCCATGGAGTCCTATGGGACTCCACTGGAATGGGGACTTAGAAAATCCGGTGCCTGACTTCCCGCTCCACCAGGACTTATAATGTCCCGGTGGTACAGGGAAGTCAGGTGCCAGATTCAGTGTTACTGCCAGAGGTAGCAACGTACCGGCACCCATTCTGAACCAGCAGACTACAAATGTGCCTGCCGGGGCTTCTGCACCCAACAGGGAGTGACCTGCCAGGCGCATTGATTGGCACCACCGGCACCATTAGCAACAGTGCCGCTGCTTCCGTCTCCCCACTTCCATAGAGTCCTATGGGACTCTATGGTAATGGGGACTTAGGATTTCTGCTGCCTGAGATCCCGGGCCACCGGGACTTCCCGGTGGCAACAGGATCTCAGGCAGCGAAAAAATGGTGTTACGGGATTACTACCAACCTCGTAATGAGGCCATAGTGATGACATAAAGGTACAGTACATTTTTGAAAGATATTAAAAGAGTTGGAAATGTAAAATGAAAAAAGATATACTGATCAATAACTTATGTTTAAATGGAGACAAAAGGAGACAGAGATGGACAGAGGCAAACAGATTAAGAAAATATCAAATAAAGTAAAAAAAAAAAAAGGAACAATGCCGTGGTCTCCACCATTGGTATCTTTCATAGATTGACATGCTGTGAATATTCCCCTGCATCAAGCTGGGAATCCTTGGTGACCCTTTTGTTTGACTTTTCCAAAGAAAAACATCAGTCTATTTTGAATGTTATCACCCTCCTTATGGGTGCTTTAGGAGCCATCCAATGGGACATCGAGTAGTAAGCCCCTCATCTACAGCTACATATTGAGTTATGAAGCTTTTACCTTGTAGGGGTGGATGGAGGGCGCATGTGGATCTATGAAAGATACCAATGCTGGAGAACAGGAGTTACAGCTAAGCAACTTACATCTTCTCCAGCATTGGATCTTTCAGATTCACATGCTGTGAAAAGAATATGTTTTAAATAACTCGTGATTGTAATCAGGTAAAAGGCCTACCTTATTGGAACAAGCGCTGAATGACGGCTCTCCCCATCTGAACATCCACTGAATGCTGTCCTTCCAGGCAGTAGTGCCTCGTAAACATGTGGAGCACCATCCATGTCACTGCAAGGTAAATGTCTGTGAGCGGGACTCCCGCCCAGAGGGCTGGGCCACCAACGCTGCAGCGGCTCTTGTCGAATGAGTGTGGATCGGCTTAGCAAACGGCCTTCCTGCCTTTGTGTGGCAGAAAGAAAAAACACATGTGATCCACCTGGTGATCCCTTGTTTGGATATCGCTTTGCCTTTGTTGGTAAGGCCAAATTCTAAGAAGAGCTCTGTTGAGGCTCTGAAAGACTTGGTTCTGTGCATGTAGTTCTTGATAGATCTTTTAACATCCAAAGAATGCTATATACCCTTCGCTGGGGAAGCAGCATTCTGAAAGAAAAGCGGTAACGCAATCGTTGTATTCTTATGAAAATCAGTGGGAACTTTGGGAATACCTTAGATTGGTCATAACCAGAACTTTATCTTTACAGAAACGTAAGTAGGGCTTATTAGAGCCAGTGCCTGCAGGTCTGACACCATCCTAGCTGACATGATAGCCACTTGGATTGCGACCAGGACACATATTTTTGCTCGCTGTGGTCAGTGGCACGAAATGTTTCCTAATAATGTATTTAGGTTACAGTCTGGTGGAGTTTCCCTTGTTGGAGGGAATGCTCGAAAAAAACTTTTAGGAAATGCTCAACCAGTCTGTCACTGAAAAGGTCGTGTGTCCCTGTCTGGAGATGGCCGCTGGATGTACTTTGAAGGATGAGTGACTGAGCCCTTCTTTTGCTAGAGACTGCAGATACAAGAGAAGTTGGTCCGGCTGAACAGTGAGCGGTTGAACCGCTTACTGTTTCACGCACCATGCAGAGAACCGTTTCCACTTAAAACCATATGAACGATTTCTGGAGGGCGCTCTGGCAATATTGCAGAATGGCTAGTCAGGAGCCACACTGTCAACTTTAGGGACTGTGGGTCGTGTTGATGGACCTTGCCGTGGTCTTGGATATGATGACTGGTCGATTGAGTAGCATTATAGGTTGGTCCGGCTGACAGTTGGGAAAGGAACGAGTACCACGTCTGGCATGGCCAGTTGGGAGCAATCAAGATAAGTCGACACGGATGTGCCCTTATCATTTGTATTGCCCGATGTATGACTGGAATTGGCGGTAATGCATAGGCAAATAGGTTTGTCCACAAAAAGTAGAAGTCATCTCCCTTTGATCCCTCCTGCAGACTTCTGCTGGCAAACAGTAGACACTTTTTGTTTGCGTTTGTTGGCAAAGAGGTGTATCAATGGATGCCCCATCACTGGAACACAAGTTGCCTGTTGTTGAAACCCCATTTGTGAGACGGAGTAGATTGCCTGCTGAGGGTGTCCGCTACCTCCTGGGGTCTGGACTCCTGGGAGGTTGAACGCTGGTAAAAGCATGCATTTGGAGATGGCCTGGTACCACACCTGCTGAGCCTCTTACAACCGGGTCATAGATCTCATTCCTCCCAGCCTCCTGATGAAACAAACTTTGTGGTGGTATTGTCTGTAAGTATCATGACTGTGCATCCTTTTGGCACCGGCAAGAAGTATATGAGGGCCTATCTCACTGCTCTTAGCCCTAGTACATTGATATGGAGTGTCGCCTACTCTGCTGTCCAGAGCCCCCTGACATATAGCTGGTCGACATGGGCTACACAACCCGACATGGAGGCATCCGTGATGAGAGTCTTTTGGTGACGCGGTTCTTGAAACGAGTTCCCCTTTGCAAGGTTGTCCTTGTTGGCCCACCATTGAAGCTTGTACACCAGCTACGGGGTAAAGAAGATCTTGTCTTCCCATTTTCCTGCCACTTGGGACCAATTTGCAGCTATTAACTCCTGCAGGGGTCGCATGTGGAGCCTGCAGTTGGGAATCAGTTGAATGCATAATGATATAGTGCCGAGAAGGCGCATGCACTTGCACACTGGTGCCCAGTTCCCTGGTGAGAAGGTGGGAAGCAGTGAAGTTGGTGTGTTCACTCGGTCCACTGACAGCCTTACTCGTGGCCCCCATGTTGAGAATTTTGCTCCAAGAAAGATTAAAGTCTTGGATGGCTGCAGAAAGGATTTATTATATTGATAAACCTAGGCCCTGGAGTGTACGCACTGTCTCTGACATAGGACCTCATCACGACTTTGGCAGTAACCCTCAATATCGGCGGTAACGCTATCTGTGCCGATTTTAAGGGTCCGTCGGATCACAAGTCCAAATACCGCTGGCGCCATTACAGCCGGCGCAAGTACAGCCGGCTGTGCAAGCGTCGGCTGTAAAAGCGCCAGTAACCATTCGCGCTAAAACATCAGCAATCATGAGTCCGGCGTAGGTGCAATTAGCGCCAGAAAAGCGGCGGATAATCCACTGAAAATACCTCCAGCAAAAAGCTGGAGGTAACAGAACACAGGCCACAGCAATAAGGGCTCAGGTGAAACCAATGCAAATCAGAGGCCTACAAAGGACCCACCCATGCACAACACACCCTCCTCAACACCATTACACCAGCAGGAGCATGGAGGAGACAGCAATAAGGGCCCAGGTGAAACCAATGCAAATCAGAGGCCTACAAAGGACCCACCCATGCACAACACACCCTCCCCAACACCATTACACCAGCAGGAGCAGGGAGGAGACAGCAATAAGGGCCCAGGTGAAACCAATGCAAATCAGAGGCCTACAAAGGACCCTCCCATGCACAACACACCCTTCCCAACACCATTACACCAGCAGGAGCAGGGAGGAGACAGCAATAAGGGCGCAGGTGAAATAAATGCAAATCAGAGGCCTACAAAGGACCCACCCATGCACAACACACCCTCCCCAACACCATTACACCAGCAGGATCAGGGAGGAGACAGCAATAAGGGCCCATGTGAAACCAATGCAAATCAGAGGCCTACAAAAGACCCACCCATGCACAACACACCCTCACCAACACCATGCTGCCATTTGGAGGCGGGAGCCTTGATGTTGACTTCTACCTGCTGCGCCTGAGCTACAGAGGCCAGCCAACCAGGCCAGGGCCCTGGGAGTGCAGGGGGTAGTGGGGTTGAGGAGAAGGAGGAGGAGAGCAGCACCAGCAAGGTGGCCAGCCATCCCCAGGGTCAGGCCAACACCCTGGGCCCTGACTGATGGCCAGTTGGTGATGGAATATCGGCTGGACAGGGCAACCATCACCCAGCTGCTGGACACAATCCAGGGCGACATCGGCAGCCGCATAGTCACCAGCACAGCAGTACCTCCCCTAGTGAAGCTCGTGTCTGTGCTTCAATTCCTTGGGACTGGCAGCTACCAACATACCGTTGCCATGATGCATGGAATGGCCCAGTCCACATTCAGTGCCATGCTGGGACAGGTGCTCGATGCACTGTTGAATCATGTGAATGAGCACATTGCATTGCCACCCACACAGGCACAGGTGCACCAGCTGAAGGGTCAATTATATGCCATTGCCCAAGTCCTGAATGTAATAGCAGCCCTGGACTGCACACATGTGGCACTCGTACCACCCCAGGCACATGAGGCAGCCTACAGAAACCGGAAACAGTACCATTCCCTCAATGTGCAGTTGACATGTGGTCCTAACCTCACCTTCAGCCACTGCTGTGCCTGCTACACAGGATCCACCCACGACTCCATGGTCCTGCGCAACAGTACCCTCCCGGGGTACATGGAAAGGCACCGAGGCCAAAACACATGGCTGCTGGGTGAGTACAAATGCATACCATAATGCATGTCAATCCACAACTGATGGTGCTTGTCACGAAATCCATGATTCCCAATAGGCAGCACCATTACTGCAGCATTCACATTCAAGCAGCTTGCACGCCAAACCTTAGACATGTCCAACACAGCAGAACACATCCATTCTGGATGTAAAAGACATGTGGCAGCACAGTGACATATGGAAGCCCCACCACCATAAAGCCTCCTGTGTGAGTAGCACCATGGCTCCTAACACTGACACAGTACAGAAATCCCACCCTGCCCACCCGACAGTAATGAAATTCTAACCCATAAACTGGCACATCCACAAATGCACGACACATAAGTAGCCTGAGTAATGGCAATGCACATCCCACGAACACTGTCCCCAGAATGGCCAAGCAAATGCATGGAGAACGGTACAGAATAGCGACAACCAGCAAATGCAACTGCAGCCAAATGGAATTGCAATGACACATGAGGCAGCCGAGGCTGCTGTCATGCAAAAGTAGATGGAAGGGCCCGCTTACCCAGCGACAAGTGAATGAGTACTGTTACATCCAGAAACATAGGTGAACCAAGTTGAGAGTACCTCATTGATTCAATTGTGCCCGTAGAACAGCACACTCCACAATGTTGTAGACCTAATGACAGTTATGGCAAAATGACACTGATGACAGAGCTCTGTACACCCACTGAATTTACCTTGTCCCCATATCGGCTTTCTCTCCCCCGCAGGTGATTCTGGATATCCCCAGAACACGTGGCTCATGACCCCTGTGCGTCATCCACACATGGCAGCGGAGCGGGCATACAACCTTGCCCATGCTCGTACACAGATCTGCGTGGAGAGGGCATTTGGACTGCTGAAGGCATGCTTCCGGTGCCTCGACCGCACGGGAGGGGCAGTGATGTATGCACCAGAAAAAGTTGGAAAAATTGTACTGACATGTGCCATGCTGCACAACATCTGCTGTCACAGAAATGTGCCACTGCCCCCTGATGCTCATGCGCAGCCACCTGAGGATGGATGGGAGTGAGGGTGATGACGTTTGTTTGTTTGTTTGTTTATTTGGTAATGCGCGCCAAACCCATGGGTAACCGGGCGCAATAGATTACATGAAGACTTAAGCTCGTTACAGTATTTGGCATGAGTATATACAACACAACGGCAATAGGAGCAAAAATAAATGTAAAAAAATATATACAAGCATATGCCTATAAAACACAAACGGCAAAAAAGCAAATAAATACAAGAATATATACGAACATATGCCCAGGAATAGGGCATGTCCTGGGGTGACCAGGCAAGGGGTAGGTAGTGGCTGGGAGGGAGTAAGCTAGGTGTTAGTCAAATTATGTGTCATTGGTGCGCAGCCAATTGATTATCTTGTGCCTAAATTTCGGGTATGGTTGTTCAATTCTGAGGTCAAGTGGTAATTTGTTCCAGCAGTGAGCAGCTTTGACAGGAAAGCTAGTTCCTCCCGCGGTGGATCGTTTAAACCTTGGAATTTCTAATTTGAAGGTGTTGGCGGATCTCGTGGGTCGCATGGAAATGTTCCTGTTAATTTTTTCCATTAGATAGGGGGGGGCTAGGTTGTTTAGACATTTAGATGTGAGGGATGCTGTTTTAAGTAGGATTCTATCCGTTATTTTTAGCCAGTTTACCTCTTTTCTGCAGTTAGTTGTTACGCTCACCTGGATCCCACAGGGGCGTCGATCGGACCCGGACAGCTGCGGTCTCCACCAACGTGATGCGTAGTGCCGAGATGACTGTCTGGACTGGTCCGCCTAATCTCGTCTGCTTGATCCGTAGAAGTATTCTCCTGCAGATGGAGAAAGGGATTTAGCCACCCGTGGATTTTAGTGATGGCCCCCTCCCACTGTTCTCGTTCTCCCCTCTTGTCACCTCCGATATCCCCTTTTAGTAACCTCACCTTATGTTTTTAAATGATGAACTCTCCATCATGCATGGCATGCAGGGGCGCGTAGATACCAGTTACTTCACTGGTTTGAAAGTGCTGGAGGAGTTCCGGAGGAATATTGACTCCGGGGTTTATAAAGTTCAAAGAGTTCAATATGTCCGATGATCACTCTTATTTCATTCCCTTGTTGAATTGCAACTGGTTCAAAAGAATATTGCCTGGAGGCAGCTGATGGCGTTCAGGTAAGAGTCTGAGAGTCAACACTGTCCGGTAAAAGTTGCATGAGTTTAACTTGCTGTTTTCTCCCTTTGTAGGTGTGGCAAATGAAGATGAGGCGTATTAAAGGGTAATGCCTCTGGTGGTAAATCAGGTAAGCCTATTGTGGTAAGAGATTGTATTTGTCGGCTCTCTTAGCTCACCTTGTTGTTTCTTTTGTTTTCCCCCAGGTGCTGGAGTTCGGCGAAGAAAATGATGGAGGCAGTGCCGGATCGAAAAATGCTGTGAGGACTGGTGAGTATGGCGCGGCGCTGCAGCTGGCGATGCAACGCGTGCAGAAATATTGTCCTTTTCAAGTTCGAAGACGTGATGGATCCGGAATCAGGTAAGGATGCTGGGGTTTTAATAAATATCTGGATGCCTGCTCCCGGGGCTGATGGGCTTGGTCCGGATGCCCAGGGGTAGGCATCATGACAGCACACCCCCCAAGGCCCCTCCTAAAGGTGTTCTTCCCCTCGGTCCTGGTTTGTCTGGGAAGTTCTGATGGAATTTTTTCACGAACCGAGGTGCATGAACGTGGTCACTAGGCTCCCATGACCTTTCCTGTGGTCCGTAACCCTTCCAGTCGATTAAATAAAAAAGTCTTGATTTAACCATTTTAGAGTCCAGGATATTTTTAACTTCAAATTTGGGTTCCCCATCTATTAGGTTGGGGTCGGGTGGTTTGGCTAGTCTTGTCCCGGGTTGAACTGGTTTCAGGAGTGAAACATGAAAGACAGGATGGATCCGCATATTAGAGGGTAGTTTCAATTTGACGGCCACCGGGTTGATAATGGCCTTAATAGTGTAAGGTCCTAAATATCTAGGATTAAAAGTCAGAGTCCCTTTTAGAGGTATGTGTTTTATTGCCAGCCAAACTTGTTCTCCAATCTGGTATTTTGGGGCATCACTTCTATGTTGATCATCATTTTTCTTGTATTTCTCTTTCGCTTGTTTCAAATGTTCTGTTGCTTCCTTAAAGGCTTGTGTAATAGTAGAGTGCAGATGATTCACTGCGGGCATTTCTAAGTGTTGAGGCGAATCGAGTTCTGATGTTCGAGGATGATGTCCATATATGGTATAAAAGGGGCTTTGTCCGGGTCCAGAATGTACAGAGTTATTGTATGCATATTCAGAAATCCATAAAATATCCTTCCAATTGCTTTTGGTTTGATGTAGCATGCAACGTAGGTAATGTTCAAGAGTCTGGTTGGACCTCTCCGTCTGACCATCGGTCTAGGGGTGGTGACTGGTTGATAACCTCACGTCGATTTGCGCTAATTGACAACATCTTTTCCAAAATTGAGAAATGAATTGGCTACCTCGGTCAGAGACCAATACAGAAGGAAATCCATGTATTCGAACAATGTTTTCGAGAAATTCCTTGGCCAAGATTGAAGCGGAAGGTAATCCCTTTAAAGGAATAAAGTGGGCCATCTTGGAAAAAAGATCCACAATAACTAAAATGGTGTTAAATTCATTACATGGAGGTAGATCAGTAATAAAGTCTAAAGACAAAGTATGCCAAGGTGTAGGAGGAATATCCAAAGGTTGTAAAAGACCAGCTGGTTTTTTCTTTTGACTTTTGTTTTGGGCGCAGATACCACAAGACAGCACAAATGACTTTGGCCCTCATTACGACCCTGGCGGAAATCAACTGACCTGACCGCCATAGCGTAAATAGCGTTTCCGCCATTGCACGACGGAGTAAAGTGCGGCTAATTCTGACCCATCGGGCACGAGCACTATGCCATGGCGGAAGTGCAAAGTCCGCGATGGCGGAAATGTCCCCAAAACGCCCCTCACCGCCGTCGTACGGCGACCTAGGTGCAATTCCGCCACCCATCATAGCGGTCACCGTAATGAGCGGCAATCGGAAAATACGGTGACCGTAAATATACGGAAACGGAAGCAAAAACATGGTCCCGGAACGGGAAACAGCACGCCGTACACCTATAAAATCAGAATCCCCACACAACCATTAAAAATACTTCCCAGAGACACATCCCAACCCGTCATCCACCCTAGTGAAAACAATAACAATGGGAAAAGTAGCGAAAAAAGCGTGCGACCGCAAGCGGCAGGTCCACTTCTCCCGTGAGGAACTCACGGTGCTCACAGAGACCCTCCAGGAGAATGCTGCCGTCGTCTTCTCGACGCAAATGACCAGGACGGCACTTGCGAACAAGAAGGCCATATGGGCCCTGGTGGCACAGCGGGTAAGTGCGGTGGGGACCGCACCCCGCAACCCACAGCAATGCAGAAAGCGATGGGACGACTTGCGGATACGCGTACGGAGCATACTATCCGCCAACCGTAACATTGCCACAGCTACCGGGGGAGGATCGGAATCACCCATCAAGTTGACCCACTGGGAAGAAATCTGTGCCTCCACCATTGGAATGGAGACCATAGAGGGAGTCGGAGGGATGGAGAAAGGAGTGCAGACATCCGAAGAATCAGGTAGGTGTCCCAAATAAAACAATGCTAAATCCACAATGTCCAATCATGTGAAGTACCATGTGTCCACATAGTGCAACAGAAACACATGTCCAGGAGAACGTCCACATACATTGGCCTGATAGCGCACATTAAAAGTCAAAATAAATAATTAAAATTCCTAAAAACACCCTCTACACGTGCAGCAGGCACCCCCTAACTGCAGGCTGCAAAACAACTGTATCCTCAATCCACACAAAAATGAAACCACTTCAAAGGCCCTGACCCACATCACCCTCAGGTACCACCCCAATGCATGTGATACATTGCCATTCCAATTTCCACAGACCCATTAATAACGCTCGCCCTCCTTTACTCCACCACAGGGTCCGAATCAAACGACAAGCTCCAGGACACCCCTACCAGCACACCTGCAAAGAGGGCCAAGACCAACGGCCAAAGACCCTCCACCTCAGCTGCACGGATCAAGACACGGCAGCAGCACAAATCAAGTGGCAGCACACAGGAGGGGACTTCAACAGGCACCCCAGCAGCCAGCATGCCCACAACAGCACCACCACAGGCCCCCCCAATGGATGCCACAGAAGGCACTGCTTCTGGTGGCAGCAGCACCATAGGTGACACTGCATTAATGGCAGCATGCTCCGACACAGAAAACGGTGATCTCGATGTAGGATCCATCCATGACCTGTCTCAATCACCCTGTCTGTTTCATTCCGTACACCATGAGGATACCACGCAGGGGCACCCACAAGACGACGACTGGCCATCCCTCACAAGCCCTGTGTCAAGGCAACATGAGTTGATCAGCCCCTCTGTGACACCACCGCAAATGGCCATGGCCCAGCAGAGGCAAGTCCCTCGACCAGGTGATCGTGCAACAGCAGCAACTGGCCACGCTCCTCAAGGACCATGCTGATGAATGTGGGGGTACTAAGGCAGCCATAGAAACATGTACTGAGACACTAAGGGCACAAATGGAGAGAAGCACCGAGAGCCTGAGAGTACAAATGGAGAGAAGCACCGAGAGCATGAGAGTACAAATGGAGAGAAGCACCGAAAGCCTGAGGGGGGAACTGCATGCGACGTCCAAAGACGTATGTGCTGAACTTGCCGCTGTGCGCCGTGTGCTCACTGAGCTCTCACAAACCCTTAGGGACATGCATGGACGTGAGCAGGCAGAGACATCATCCGTTGCAAGTTCCGTCCAGGGCAGCCCCCAACGTAGATCTGGGAGGAACCTGCGCTCCACAGGCAGGGGTGCCCCTGATACCCGGAGAGGGGGCTTGCAATAGCGTCTGCCCACTGACAATGAGCATCTTTGGACACTGGTGTTCGGGGGGGAGGTAGGAGGGTGGAGGGGGTGTGTTGGGCTTACTTGGGTTGCGGGTCGATGGGGTGTGTAACATAATTTCACATATGCTATAAACATTTCACAATCATCCAATGAGATGTGTGGACATTGATCTTTGTGTACGAGGCCATTATAGGCGTACAGTCCATATTGTGCATGTTCCAGACACACACACTGCCACAAGTCCCGTGTCCATGTATCAGCCACCAGGCGTGAGTGCTAGAAGCATGAATCTATGATGATCTGACGAATTTCACGGCCCTCCTGTGCCTCGCGTACTCCTTGAGGTGCTGCCACATCCCCACCCTCATCATGACCATATTCAGGTGCTTGCAGTTCTGCGTCAGGGGGCATGGGCACATTTCTACGTACGCACATGTTGTGTAGCATGACACATGCCATGACCATCTTTGCAACCTTCTCATGGCGGTACAGGAGTGCCCCGCCAGACCTGCTGAGGCAGCGGAAACGACCCTTCAGTAGGCCGAATGCCTGTTCTATGACTACACGGGTACGTGAGTGGGCATGGTTGTAGTCCTCCTCATGCTGGTTCTGTGGGTTCCGGAGTGGTGTAAGGAGCCATCTCTTCAGTGGATACCCGGCATCACCTGTATGTGGACAATAAAGGATGTTTGTGGAATGACATTGCTACGTACGCACCCCCCCCCTTCCTGCCAGGTCATTGCCGCATCACATACCCCACATTATCATGCATGAAATGAGACTCACCGAGTAGCCAGGATCTGTTCCCTGCGTGTCGCTCCATGTAGCGTGGTATTGTAGAGTTCCGCAAGACCATAGAATCATGGGTTGATCCAGGAAATCAGGCACAACAATGTGTAATGATCCTGTTGGAGTCACACACCATTTGTACATTAAGAGAATGATATTGTTTTCGGTTGCGGTACTGGGCCTCCATGGCATGTGGGACAACCAATTCCACATGGGTGCAGTCGATGGCACCAATGCAACCCGGTATGCCGCCAAGTGCATGGAATCCCACTTTTGTGTTCGTAATTTCCTGCTCCGAGCGTGGTAGAGAGATGTAGTCGTCTGCGTGCTTCAGGAGGGCATCGAGCACTTGCAATAGTGTCCGTGACAACAGTGACTGGGAAATGCCATGCAACTGTCCGACTGTGTGCTGGTAGGTGCCTGTGGCCAGGAAGTGGAGTACAGACACCACCTTCAGTAGGGGTGGGATGGCGGTTGGGCTATCTATCATGCTGACAAGGTCAGCGTGTGTCATGTCCACAATGGCGGTTATGGTGTCCCGGTCCAAACGGTAGAGGGTGTGGATCTGCTCATCAGTGAGGTTGAACGGAAGTGCTCGGAGGCGTGGGATTGCGGGCTGCCTGCGTGGTGGTAGTGGCTGTGCTGGTGGGCCTTGCTGGCCCTGCCTTGCCCTCCTCCTCCTCCTGCGTCCCCTCTGTGCGGCCGGTTGTTGTAGTAGTTGGTGTTCGTCTTCTTCTTGAAGTTGGAGTACTTGCAGTGCTATCAGGTCCCCCAGGGCCAACATCGCTAGTCCTGCCGGTAGCATTTTGGAGTGGGTGTGGTTGTGGGAGGGGGTTGGGTGTGCAATTTATGTGTTTTCAAGCTGTATAGCCTCCACCTGTGGTGATTCATTCCACCTGTGCAAGCTGCAATCCCCTTTGGGCGAGCACGTCCCGCACACAACGCTGCAATTCGACGCATGGCATCTTGCTATTACAATCATGTATTTCATCCCGATGGCAGTGAGATATTGGTTCATATGTTCATTCTGCTATGGTCCCATTGTTTCACATACTATCTTTGCAGTCGCGAACAAACTTGTGAAGGGTCAGTGGAATGTAGTACTCGATTGACGGTGGACCCTCATGCAGCACTGTACCGCGGTTCACCGACGGGCAGGGCGTCCCATGTGTGAGTGAAGCCAGTTGCCATTTACACACACTGCCGCACTACATGGATGGATTTGTGATTTCAAGCGGTCACAGATGCCTTTTCGACGTGATGTTGCAAATGAGGAATTCGAAGGACAGCGCTTTCTGTTTCCAGCTAGCGGCGAGGAGACGCCCACAGGTCTGACTGCAGATATAAGGTTCTATTGTTTAATGTCCTTGGGACAGGGGCCATGGCGAGAATGCAATGATTGATATGAATAGTATGGGATGCGCAATAGCGTAGTGGACGATAAGGCAGGATGTTCCCAAATACATGTTACTTCACAGCACAAGGATTCCGGGCTGGAGCACAGAGGATTTTGCAGACTGCATTACGCACAGACTCAATGGAAATTTCACATGTTATGTGAGTAAATAATCAGGCGTTTTCATACAGGGATGAGGGAATGATGTATGGATGCATGGACAGATGATTTAATAGAGAGTTTGCCATGTACATGGCTTTTTGGTATCTATCCACTTCCCCTGCGCTATGTGATGCAGGGCTGCCATAGTGGGACCATCGTCTATCTGCCCTTGTTGAACCCTCCCTGTCTCGACGCGCCTTCAAACACTTGTGTCTATGCACGTTACTAATCCCATCTAATGGATTCTGTTTTAACAGACGCATGCACACAAACACTCGTTTGTAATAGTGTTTTCACCTCGATTTATATGGTTATGATTCGCAAGTGATTTTTGGGTGGGAATAATCCTTTTGAGTGGGCTAGCATGCATATGGCTGTGGATTTAGTGTGATCATTGAAGTGAGTAATTCAAATGAAGTTCTGATGCCCATACTATTCTTTTTCATTTCATTTGGGTGACAGGTATCTCCTCCACTTTTGCCGCTGCCATCTGTATGCCACTCCTGCAGATGGATTTTACTCCCGACACCTGCTGCTTCGTGTTAATCAGTGGAGCACCATTACGATCTTATGGGACGATCGCCAATGGCCCACATGCCCTTACGCAGTACTAGTGGCTAGGAGCAACATATCGACCTTTCAGCTGGACTAGTGCCTACCTACTGGGACGGCCCTGCGGTTCTAGGCGCTTTCTTGTTGGCTTTTTGAACGTGAATGTAGCCCCTGTGTACCATGAAGGAACAGGGCGTCACACAAGAAGAAGCTGGTCATTTATTGCGGATGCAGCCCACAATAATGAAATATATTTTGGAGTTCATGACCTAATAGCTGTATGGGCCTGGTGATTTTGTTGTGCATTAAATTTTGATTATGATATTGACCGTGTAGCGTTATTCTTTGCAAGTAATGTAGCATATTCCTATTTGTGGAGCGATGTATTGTGAGAAGATCTGCTTTGGGTTCCGGCTTCTGAGTATAGTTGCTTGGTACTGTACTGGGCGCGTTTGCCTACGAAGCCCAGTAAGGTCAGGGATAGGGGCTGCCATTATGACTGTTTTAATGATGTCATGCTCATGGGCGGGGGATTAGCTGTTGTGTAACAGATGCCGGTCAGCCAGGTGGATTGGTGGAATGATGTGATTATCAGAATATGGCTGGTCACAGGTGCCTGTGTTTGCGTGCGTTTCTTGGAGGGAGACTGAGGTCATGTCCATTGGAATAGCTTCTGTATTCGTGCCATCTGTGCCCTGCAGCTCCCATTGCCCCCTCTTGAGATGTGCCTGGCTGCTCAGTCACTCTGCCAACTTGTGTGGTACATGCTTATGCTGATGGTTGGTTTGTTTACTGGCAGGAGTACAGGGGTGGTGCAGTCTCACTCAGGATACTGCTTTGAATGTTGCCTTACACTGGTGTCAAGCGATGGGGGGCCTGTTTTTGTTTGTCTCAGTTTTCTGGTCATGTTGCTGTACTTGAACCTTCACATGCCTGTGCTGCATCAGTACGGCAATGGTGCCATGGCAAATATGGATGGCCACTCACAAGGCACTTGGAGCCCCTACATTCATTTGTTCGTTGGCATGCATGGGTGACTTGTACATTTCACTGGTTGCATTGTGTGACTTCATTCAACCTACGAGGAGTTGTGCAATGTGGCCAGGGAGTGGTGTACAGGCACTCAGTAGGGCCTTTTAAGGTTGGTTCGCGATGCCGTACTTCTCACCATGGCGGAATGGTACTTTCCACCATGCTTGATGGCGTTAGGTACATGTCCGCTAGGGTCAGAATTCGCGTACCGTTGCGCCATGGTGGTAATTACGGTTTTGCATGGCGCGCGTGCGCGTACTTGGTGCAGTTAGCGTTGGCGTTCACTGCGGTGTCGCTAATGGCATCGTACTTTACGGTGACGGGTTATAATCACACCGAGCGCTATTCGATGGCGGTATTGCATTTCCGCCATCGTTTTTCGATTTCCGCAAGGGTCGTAATGAGGGCCTTTATGTCTTTTCGCCAGGTGGGTCACCAGAATTGTCTTTTAATTTTAGCTTCAGTTTTTGTGATACCTGGATGTCCTTCCATCAGAGCATCATGATAATTGGAGATAACTAGTTCTTGTAGTTCCTTGTGTGGTAGAAATAGACGCCCTTGATAGTAAGGCAGGTCATTGCTGACTGAATAATCTTTGCCTTTCTTTACCCAGTACTGCAGGCTGCAGGATCGAAAAGTTGTTGGATTTTAAATGAATATCTTCTAAAGTCTGTAGAGTAGTTATGCCACGAATTCTTTGTTCTGAAATTATAGGCACCGGTTCCGGGTTCGAATATGCTTCTCCCATCCCTATTCAGGATAAGGCATATGCTTTGCCGTTTTTACAACCTGGTCGATAAGTGATCACAAAATCGAATTCGGCAAGGAATAAGGCCCATCGAAGTTGACGCGATGATTGGGCCTTGGCTGTTTTCAAATACTGCAGATTCCTGTGATTGGTGATTACAGTGATGGCATACCTAGCACCGAGAAGATAATGCTGCCAAGCCTTGAAGGCGGTCTTGATGGCTAATAACTCCTTATCAGTAACCGCATAGTTTAACTCGGGTGCTGAGAACTTTCTTGACCAGAAAGCTACTGGATGAAGTTGACCGGTTTCAGGATCCTTCTGGGACAGGACAGCTCCCATGGCTAAACTGGATGCATCGGTTTCAACTATGTATGGAAGCTCAGGGCGTGGATGCTTTAAAACAGGTGCAGACATGAATTTTCGATTTTAGCTCTTGGAAGGCTCTTTCAGCCTCTTCAGTCCACAAAAAACGTTTGTTTTTTCGCAAAAGTGCTGTGATGGGGTGTACAATATGTGAGAACTCAGGAATAAATCTGCGATAGAAATTAGCAAATCCAAGCATGCTTTGTACCCCTTTAACTGAACTGGGTGATGGCCACTTGAGGATTGCGTCCACCTTTCGAGAGTCCATTCGAACTCCTTTTGGAGTCAGGATAAATCCAAGGAATTCAACTTCTGTAGAATGAAAAACACATTTCTCCAATTTTGCGTAAAACTTGTGCTGGCGTAGTTTCTCAAGAACTGCACGAACGTGCTTCACATGGTCTGATTCTGAGGAGGAGTACACTAGAATATCGTCTATGTATACGACAACACAGACATCAATGAGTTCACGAAGGACATTGTTCATAAAATACTGGAAGGCTGCTGGTGCATTGCACAACCCGAAGGGCATCACCTGGTATTCAAATAACCCGTACTTGGTGCGAAAGGCAGTCTTCCATTCGTCGCCTTTCTTTACACGTAACAGATGATATGCCGCTCGGAGATCTAATTTAGTGTAGATGCAAGCGTCCTTTACTTGGTCTAGTAATTCGGAGATCAGAGGCAATGGGTATCAGTTCTTAACCGTGATCTGATTTAATGCACGGTAGTCTATGCACGTTCTAAGGTCACCTTCCTTTTTAGGCACGAAGAACAAAGCTGAGGATGCAGGGGACTTGGATGGACGAATGAAGCCATTAGCAAGGTATTGGTCCAAGTATTGTCGTAGGTGAAGGTTTTCGGGTTACGTAAGGGTGTAGATCCTACTACATGGAGGTTGTGCACCGGGTATGAGGTCGATTTGACAATCATATGATCTGTGAGGTGGTAAGGTGTTTGCCTGTTCTTTTTGGAAAATGTCCTGGAATTCTTGATATTCCTGAGGTAACTGCACGACTGGAGTAACGACTGTGGGCAGGCCTTTGTTCAAGGGTTTTTCTGGGTAACAGGTGTGTGCACAATCCGGGAAGGTTATTTTCTTCTCTTGCCAATCAATACAAGGATTATGTGTTTCCAACCAAGGTATCCCCAGTATTATTTGGAACTGCATTGCTTTGATTAAATCAAACACAATAGTCTCTCGATGCCCATCCTGACCCAACAGTGTCATCTCTGTGGTGGAATGAGTTACATGCCCAGAGGCAATTTCAGTTCCATCGACTGTGGTGATGACATCCTCTGAAGTGGTCTTTTTGCAGAGAGGTAGATTCATCCTAGAAGCCAATTCGTGGTCCATATAGTTTCCTACGGCCCCGCTATCAATGTATGCCCTTACTGCGTGCATACGTGATGGTTGCCTTGGATCAATAAGGACCATTGGTATGATGAGGTGCAAGGTCTGAGTATCCTTCTTCAAGCTCGGCAAGCGGACCTCTACGCTTGTCGGGCATGGTTGTTTCCGGAATCAGGCTCTGTTTGATTTCTATCAGCAACTCCGACTACTTTCTTAGACGGTTTTATAGGGCAATCCCGTAGAAAATGTCCTGAGGCCCCACAGTACAGACACAATTGCATCTGCCGTCTCCTTTCTCTTTCCTTATGAGTCAAGGGTCCCTTAACCCCCCCCGATATGCATCGGTTCTGATGCATCTGTTCCTTTGAGTGTAACATTGGGTTTAACCAATACCCGATTCTCGAACTTAGCTCGATCAGCCTTTCTATTCTGAAGTCGGTGGTCTAACTGGACCACTAAGTCTATATATTCTGCGCAATCCTGAGGTGGGTTCTCAACTTGGGCCAAAACATCTTTGAGTTCACCCGAAGTCCACGATGAAATAATGTAATTCGTTTTACCTCTGGCCATCCGGTTTCCACCACCAACCTATTGAAGGTTGTGATATAGGTTAGTAGATCCTGGTTACCTTGTCGTAAGGATAAAAGTTTGTTATCCAGGGCCTGTCCCTGTGAATGTCTGGCAAATAGTCTTTCCATGCTCAATTGAAAACCTTGAAAATCCCGAAGAAGAGGGTCATCCTGGTTGACTAGTGGAATTGACCAATCTGCTGCGCTGCCACTAAGGTATGATAGTACAAAGGCTACTTTGGCTTGATTGTTTGGAAAAGCTCCAGGTCTGCATAAAAAGTGCAAGCGGCATTGGTTCATAAACACAGCAAACTTTTTTGGGTCCCCAGCAAAACGTTCGGGTGGAGCTAAAGGAATGCTCCCTGGTAGGACCACTTGCACAGGATTGCTCGATGAAACAGGAGTTGGATTCCCCCCGAGTCCAGGTAATGGTGTTTGCCCAGCTTGGTTTTGCAGCAATTGTCTAGCAAGATCATCAGTGTGCTCCTTTGACACAATCAGTTCTCTCCTGAGGTCAGTAGTTTCTTGGCGCGCGGAGTGCACTTCTGCCCTAAGTTCCCCTAACAATAGGGCTAGTTGGTTGGTTTCTGAGGTTCCCATTATGCCCGGGTGGGGATTTGTAGATAGGCTTCGGGTTCTGTTACGCTCACCTGGTTCCCACAGGGGCGTGGATCGGACCCGGACAGCTGCGGTCTCCACCAACGTGATGCGTAGTGCCGAGATGACTGTCAGGACTGGCCCGCCTAATCTCGTCTGCTTGATCCGTAGAAGTATTCTCCTGCAGATGGAGAAAGGGATTTAGCCACCCGTGGATTTTAGTGATGGCCCCCTCCCACTGTTCTCGTTCTCCCCTCTTGTCACCTCCGATATCCCCTTTTAGTAACCTCACCTTATGTTTTTAAATGATGAATTCTCCATCCTGCATGGCATGCAGGGGCGCGTAGATACCAGTTACTTCACTGGTTTGAAAGTGCTGGAGGAGTTCCAGAGGAATATTGACTCCAGGGTTTATAAAGTTCAAAGAGTTCAATATGTCCGATGATCACTCTTATTCCATTCCCTTGTTGAATTGCAACTGGTTCAAAAGAATATTGCCTGGAGGCAGCTGATGGCGTTCAGGTAAGAGTCTGTATTACCCAACACTGTCCGATAAAAGTTGCATGAGTTTAACTTGCTGTTTTCTCCCTTTATAGGTGCGGCAAATGTAGATGAGGCGTATTAAAGGCTAATGCCTCCGGTGGTAAATCAGGTAAGCCTATGGTGGTAAGAGATTGTATTTTTCGGCTCTCTTAGCTCACCTTGTTGTTTCTTTTGTTTTCCCCCAGGTGCTGGAGTTCGGCGAAGAAAATGATGGAGGCAGTGCTGGATCGAAAAATGCTGTGAGGACTGGTGAGTATGGCGCAGCGCTGCAGCTCTGGCGATGCGACGCGTGCAGAAATAATGTCCTTTTCAAGTTCGAAGACGTGATGGATCCGGAATCAGGTAAGGATTGAAAGAAGGTCGGTGTTCTAACCTTTCCTTCTTGTTTTCTCTTTTGCTAGGAGCTCTGGATTCGAGACGGGCGTGGCTGAAGACTGGATGCTGACTGCAAGCAAGGTGAGAGTTACGCTGCTGGATGCAGAATAACGCGAAGCGTGTGTTGCTGATCGGGCGTGGTTTAAATAGCCTCCAAAGTAGTTCAAGGTAAGAAGTTCCCAGAACCACACCCGAGTAAAAAATAGTCCCTGTAACAAAATAGTCCCATTCAAGTCTCACATTGGCTTGGATTCAGTTGCAGCATGGTCTGCATGAGGTAAGTAATGTCTATGAGCCTGGCTCCTAAGGCGCCAGGACTGATTTCTATTATGAGCCTGGTGCCTAAGGCGCCAGGACTGAACCCAGACAGCCCCTAGCCGGGACTGCTGGGGTTTTAATAAATATCTGGATGCCTGCTCCCGGGGCTGATGGGCTTGGTCCGGATGCCCGGGGGTAGGCATCATGACATTAGTGATGTGTTCTCTGTAGGGGATATTTAGTTCTGCTCTCAGGGCATTATTCTGTAGTCTTTGGAGTTTGTCTGTAATGTATTTATTGGTTCCAGAGTACAGGGCGTTGCAGTAGTCTAACCTAGACATGATAAGGGCGTTAGCTAAGGTGATGCAGCTGGTGCTGGAGAGGTATGGTCTGGTTGCGCGGATGAGTTTGCAGGTGTAGGTAGTGGAAGAGACGAGGGAGTTGACCTGCTTCTTGAGAGTAAGGGAGGAGTCCGGATAGAATCCAAGGGTTTTAGCCACAGACATCACTTTGATAGGGTTATTATCAATGCTGAAGGATGTGTAGTTTGGGCATAGTTTTTGGATGTTGGCTTCAGAGCCTAGGATTAGTAACTCTGTTTTATCATCGTTCAGGCAGAAGCCATGTGAAGCCATCCATGCCTGAATGAGGGTGTATATCTTGTTCACCAAGGCTGAGTCTGTCTCGTAGTCGCCCGAAAGGGGTGTGAGGATCTGGGTGTCATCTGCGTAGTTGGTGTAGATGACACCCAGTCTGTCAAATTTGTCAAACAAAGCCTTGTTGAAGATGTTGTACATGGCGGGGGAGACACATGATCCTTGTGGGGACACCACGGGTGATTTTGATAGGGTCAGCGGAGTCGGATGTGGAGGAGACTTGCATTGTTGCGATTTGCTATGAATAATTGGACCCAGGCTATGGCATCTCCGGTGAAGTTAGCGGCAGATTCGAGGTGGTTGCATAAGACTGCATGGTCCACCAAGTTGAATGCAGCCGACAAGTCCAATAAGAGGAGCATGGCTTTTTTCCCATTATCCTTAAGTTCCTCAATTTGCGTCTTGAGGTCTAACAGGGACGTTTCCGTGCCATGGAGTGGGCGGAAGCCAGATTGCCGTGAGCCAAGCAGGTGGTTAACTTCCAGGTAATCCTGGATTTGTATGTAGGCGGCTCTGTCTAGGATTTTAAGTAGAAAAGGCACGGTGGTGATTGGTCTATATTTGGTGGGGATGGTGGGGTGCAGAGTTTGTTTTTTTCAGTAATGGGAGGACCCATGATTCTTTGAGGTTGGTGGGTACGGTGTTGGATTTAAAGGAAGAGTTTATGAGCTTAGAAATTAAGGGTGCTGATCCCTAGCTGCGTCCTTTATTAATTGTGCTGGGCAGGAATCGCCCTTACAATTTGAAGGTTTGAGTGAGAGTATTATTTTTTCTGTGTCAATTATGGAGATAGTCTTGAATCTAAACGGTGCAGTAGTCTTATTCGTCTGAGTGTGGGGTAGTTGTTGATCCAGTGGTGGTAGGGTGGCCTTTTTTTTGCAATTTTGCATTGGAGCGAGGAAATTTTGTTGGCAAGGGCGTTTTGTATGTTTGTGCACCAGACTTTGTTTTTAGGGGCATTGTCTATTGGTTGAATGGGGGATTCCAGTTCGCGGAGGATGGCGAAGAGCTCTTTAGTATTAGAGTTGGCTTTTGCGATCCTGTCATTAAAGGTGTTCCTCTTGGTTTTGATGATTTCTTTTTTGTAAGATTTGGCAAATTCGGTTAGGTTGTTTTTGTTGTATTCAGTGGGTGAGTGGCGCCAGATGGATTGGAGCTTTCTTTTTTGTAGTCTTAGAGATTTAAGGTGGGGCGTAAACCAGGTATTTAGGTGGGCTTCCTGTTTAGCTTTACGTAATTTGGCTGGAGCAACTGCATCTAATGCTTTGGTCATGGCATCATTGAAAGTATTTACCAAGGTGTCCGGGTTGTTACTTTCCAATCCCAATATGGTTGGAAGGAGGAGAGGGATCATATTTTCAGTAGTCATGCCCTTCTTACTTCTAGTTGGGAGTGGGGGAACCATGTTGTTGATTTTGGGGCTAGGGAGATCTAGAGTGGCAGAGAAGGTTATTAGATAGTGATCAGTCCATGTTTGTGGAAGAATATCGGTGATGTTGATGTTGCAGTTCAGTTCTGATACCCAGTCAAGGGTCCTTCCTTTAATGTGAGTGGGGGAGAGGACTTTTTGATCAAGACCGTGGTCCTTGAGCAGGGCTGCAACTGACTCTGCATGTTTATTGTCAGTTTCATTAAAGCCGAGGTTAAAGTCTCCCAATATTAGGGTTTGGGAGTGGTCTTTGGTGTTATTGGCTATAAGGCTAGTTAAATCGTCTTCAAAGGTGCCTAGTGACCCTGGTGGTCTATATATCAAGTGGATTGAGAGCGTGCGGTTGTTAGAGAGGGTCATTTTGGCTGTGAAGGTATTGCACATGCACAAAGGTTTGGGCTGAGGGAGGAGAGGTTGGCCAGACAGGGATTGATTGATGCATTTTTCTAACACGGGTGATGGGTAAACAGAACAGATGTCACTTCAACATTAAATTGGATTTGTCAACAATCACTACTGTCCATGCCTTGTGATTTTTCAAACGTGATTTATTTTCAGTCCAACAAACTCCCCTCCCCCAGTGTACACCCAGCACACAATCCCCCCTCACCCCCTGTGGACACCCAGCACACAATCCCCTCTCCCCCCAGTGAACACCCAGCACACAATCCCCCCTCCCCCAGTGAACACCCAGCACACAATGCCCCCTCCCCCCAGTGAACACCCAGCACACAATCCCCTCTCCCCCCAGTGAACTACCCTCAACTGTGCAGATAGGTGCATGTGTCTTATCAGGGCACCAACAACGATGCCATGCACCACTAGGATGGTCGTGGGCGCTTTCCTTTTCCGGGCCCCTCTGGTGTGCGTGCCCTCAGGTGGCGCATAGAACGGCGCCTAGGAGATGGCTCGAGGGAACCCTCCGTGGGTGTGGTTGATGTTGAAGGGACTGAAGCGGCGGCCTGCATGTGCTGTCGCATGAGGTTGTTTCCCTCCCTTATTTGCTCAGCAAGTGCTGACACTGCCTCGATCAACTCCCTCACTCGTTGTCCAAACCCTGTCAGGGCAACGGTACATTGTTCTACTGCTCTGCGTGTGGACGCGTTTTCACACGCTATGTATTTGCATCCATGCCGTATAGATGCACTGGCAGCCTTGATGTGCCGGCTCTGCACATTGGCCATTGATTCCACCCTGGCCTGTTTGGCCTCAATAACGTTGAGTCGGCCTATCACTGCTGCCCCTGTGACGAAGGGCACCCCTGCTGTGTCATGTGCTGGCCTGCGACTTGTGCGCTGTCAGTGGGGGGGGGCTACATGGGGACATGGCACCGGCTTGGATTGGGCTGCCAGGCTCTGAGTGCCGGTCTTCTGGGCTGCCATATGATGGCGTGTCCTCGTCCGGCTGTGGTGTGCGGACACGACACACAGGCACATATGGGCTTTGTGCTTGGTGTGTGCCAGGCCTTGGGGTTCCCTGTGGTGTGACCATCCCTTCTGCGTCACTGCTTCTGGGTGAATGCTGTCCTCCTGCATGATGAGCACGTGGAGGCGTAACTCCCACGTCGGGTTCCGATCCACAGCTCAGTGCCTCTGCATCGGGGCTGTGTCTGGTGGCTTGGGGCGAGCTGGCGGTGGCCTCCCTGCGGCCATGTGGGTGCTGC
Organism: Ambystoma mexicanum; assembly: GCF_040938575.1. Taxonomy (NCBI): domain Eukaryota; kingdom Metazoa; phylum Chordata; class Amphibia; order Caudata; family Ambystomatidae; genus Ambystoma; species Ambystoma mexicanum. The sequence goes on along the minus strand of NC_090924.1, from coordinate 537,457,086 downwards.
TGCCGTCTGGTAGGGCTGTGTTGGGGTGAAGTGGGGGGTGGCCTGGGTCGTCTCCCTTCCGTGCGGCCTCTACGTAGGGTGGTGGTGCTGGTGGAGGCTTGCGACCGTGGGCGCTGTGTTGGTGTGGCCTCCTCCCCATCATCCTCGTCCTGTTGGGTTTGACGTGTGCCTGTGGGGTACATAGGGTTGGTTTGAGTTCAATGCTACCTACATTTGTGTGATGTAGTTCATGCCAACAAGTGGGATTGTAGACAGTATCAATCATGCATTCAACTTGCATTCTGTTCAGTCGCCATGTGGTGCTTGTTGTGAGTGGGTATGGAGGTACACTGCATGGGAATGTCGGAGTGACAAGATTGCATGCGTGGTTGGGGTGAACTGCACTCAGGGTTTTGGGGGTGTATTCATGCACACTCAAACTCTACGTAGCTGTCCCATGGCTATGGATGTCTATCCCCTGCCCCTGTCATTCATGCAGTGCACGTGCAGGGTCGTCTAGGCAGCACTACGGTCCAATGGATGTAGGCCTCACTTATGGGTGTATGCAGTTCCTCACACACATTTCTTCACATTCATTCACTCAGGGTCTGCATGTGTGGTATTTTCAGCTGCATGCATTCGGGGGTGGGACTCACCTGCAGTTGGATCAATGCCAGTGCCTGCCTCCGCTCCACCAATTCCCTCGATGGTGCCAACATCTATCAGGGCACTCATTTTCTCCACCCAAGGTGTGAGTTCGGGTAGGGGTGGTGGTGGCCCTCCTCCAGTGCCCCTGCTTGCACTTCTCTCCTGTGACATGATGCTGCGGACTCGCAGGCGCAGGTCGTTTTGGTGCTTGTGACAATCCTCCACATCCCGGGGCACGCGCCCCACAGCAGTGACCGTTTGGATGATGGTGCGCCAAATTTGTGCTCTGCGCTGCCCACTGGTTTTGTGCTGCTGCAGCTCCTCATGATGGGTCTCAGCCTCCTCCACCAGTACAGCTAGCTCCTGGTCGCTGAATTTGGGCTTTCTCACCCTGTCCAGCGCAGTCTTGCCCCTAGTGCGTTCCTGTGACATGTTTTGGTGTCAGATGGCGTGGATGGCTTCCAGGGGCTGTGATGTCCGACGGATTGTGATTTCCAAGATGGCCACTGCTTTGTTTCCCGTTCCGGCGGTGACGCGTTTCCTGCATGCTCATAGCACGCGCTCACAGCGCATGCTCATAGCGCGCTCTATTAGCGCGATATGGCGGTAGCGCACGGTCCATCGGATTTAAGGGTTTGCGCTATTTGCGATAACACCATGGACCGGGGCACGTGAACGATAACTTGTGATTTGGCGGATTATCCGCCGGGGGCCTTGCCGTTAGCGCTATTTACGTCCGACGGGAAAACCGCTGCGTTACCGCCGAAGTCGTGATGAGGCCCATAGATTCCTGCACCCTGAAGCATGTTGACGCCCTTATAAACCAGTCATCCAAATAAGGGTAGATCCTTCTTTCGTAGGTTTGCAGCATTGGGTGCCAGGCATTTGGTAATGATCCGAGGGGCAGACTTGAGGCCGAATGCTAGCACTCGAGACTGGTAGTGGGTGCTTTGCACCACAAACTTTAGGTACTTCCTGTGTTTTGGGTGGATTGGTATATGGAAGTACGCATCCTGAAGGTCGAGGGACCCCAGAAAATAGTATGGTTGTATTGCTTTGATTACTTGCTGCAATGTCCCCATTTGGATTTTTTGTCTTTTGAGGAATTTGTTTAGCCCCTGTAGATCTAATATTGGATGCCACTTGCCATCCAGTTTTATCACCACAAAGTATCAGAAGTAAACCCCTTTCCCTCTGTGATGCCTTGGCACCTTTTCTATAGCATTCTTCTCCAGTATTTGCATTACCTCTTGCAACAGCACCTTTACGTGTGTAGGTGTGTGGGGGCCTGGGAGATGTGCGGGGTCCGGGGGTGTTTTGTAAACTCCAATAGGTGTCCATTGATTACCATCTCCAGAACCCATGTGTCCGTTGTTATTTGGTGACATTGTTGGACATTGTTGGACATTGTTGGACACATTTCCCCCCACTTGCACTGGTTTGTGACTGTTGTCATATCAGCTGCTTTCCCTGCCTCCCTCTATGGGAACCTGGGGCTTGCTTTCACTTCTGTGGCTGTCGAAAGTCATTGGACTTATGATAACCCTGATAGGACCTCCTGTATTCTTGGGAATAGTATGTCGCTTTTGAATATGTTCAGCCCCCCCTCGTGGAGGTGGAGTGTCCACTTCTCCCGGAGTCACCCTAAAGGGATGAAAAGTCTTTCTGCTTTACAAAGACGTGAGTGACCAGGCAGTGTCAGTATCTGTTTTAATTGCTTTGAGAGGATCGTCTATCTTTGGGCCAAAAAGATCATCCCCTACAATGGGCATGCCAATGAATTTAAGTTTTACGTCGGGTCTGAAACCCGTGCAACATAGCCACCCTTGCCGTCTCATTACCACACCATTCCCAATCTGTTTAAAACCTATCTCGGCCTGGTCCACAGCTATATTAATGATGTGGTGTGATGTCTCTTCTCCCTCCTTCAATATGGACATTGCTTCTTATCTCTTGTCCTCTAGAAGGTATTCGAGGACGGGGGAAATCCTGTGTCACATTTCACGGTCATACCTTGCCATAATGGCCAAGGAGTTAGCCGATTTGACCGTTGTCGCTCATATTGTTATTAGCTTCTTACTGAAGGCGTCCAGCTTGTGTCCTTCATTTTCTGGGGCATGGTACACTTTTGAATATGGGAATGGGATTTTCTGCCTACTGCTGCCCGATTCCAGTGTGGGCTGCGACATGAGGCACTTGAGTGTCAAGTCTGGAGGCTTGAATTTCTTTTCTAAGCTACCCTTAATGGCGGCAGGTTCTGTAAAGGGTGTTTCAATGTACGTAACCCCTCATCCCATACATGATCTAAGATTGGGATTGATACCACCAACTTTGGCCTCTTGCCCATATGATTGAAGAGAAAACACTTTTTTTTGTCTTTCAATGGGATACGGTCAAACTCTTGGCAGGCTTTTCAGATCATGGCATTGAATGCCCCTATGTCATCTGGCAGCAAGGGGTTAGGCACTTCCTCCAGAGGTTCATCCACTGGAGAGTCTGTTTTCCAATAATCGTCCCTTGTATACGCTGTAGTCATAGAAGTGGTGACCTGAGGATCATCGCTCTCTGTATCTGGAAGCTCCCCTTCCTCTTGTTCTTCCACCCAGGATGATGGTATGGGTGGTGCCCACGCTTTTGGTGCTGTTGTGGTTCTGTGGGTCTTCATGAAGACCTCAATCAGGTAGGTGACGACCTAGTAGGTGATGTACGCCGTAAGGATGATCTTAACCTAGAGCTAGACTAGTTAGAGATCTCGAGGGTGAAATCCTTTGCTGCTGACATGCTGACAGTTTCCATGTAGCTGGTATCCCTGGCTGAGGAAGTGCTAACCTGCCATGTAGTTGTGCTAGTGCAGACTGAAATGACGATAGGACCTGTAGGGTCAGTAACACCTGGGGGTTTCACAATAATACTAGCCTGTTCATTAGTGGTTGCCCTGGGACTGGTAACTGGGCCCTGGTATTGGTTGGCCCATCCCCAAGGGGTAACTGGGTCCTGGCATTGTCTGGCATGACCCCACTGGAACGGGATGCCGAAGCGGCTCTGAAGGGGTAACATTTGGTCGACCCCGACCTGGCCTTGGAAGTAGTTTAGGAGAGTGTGGCTGAATGATTATGGAGTCTTCTGAATCTCAAAACTGTGATGATTGGGCCTGCTGTACCTCAGAATCTGTATACATTTTGTGTTGCAAAAAATCCTCTAGCATTATCTCAGAGTAAGTAATAGGTGACACAGACAAAGTAACCACCTGCATTTGCTTTGCATCCTGCAGTTTTGTATTCTACTGCCGCTCCCTATGTTCAGAGGGGGCTTTGTGGCCTCAGGTGTTACTGTTGCTCCCAGTTCAGCTTTTGGAGTGCCTCTGGGTGAGCGTGGTGACTTCTCCACAGACTGCTGAACGGATTCTATGTTAATTCGTCAACCGGGTCGTCATGGAGGAAGGTTTATTGGTTGTCGTAGACAATGGTTTACCTAGTGTTTGTTGTCTACTTATTGACGAAGTAGTCGCTGATGAGCTTTTATTTGATGACCATTGTCTTCTGGTCGATTAAGTTGTTGTTGACGAGCCCTTATTCATTGACAAATCTGCCACTGATGAGGACTTAGTTGTTGTATGCTTTTTACTGGCGTGTTTCTTACTGGTGGACGAAGATAACGTGGCTTTGCCGGGCGTGTGGTTTTGGCTGCTTTGCTGAAATCTAAGTCTGTCATTGACAAGCAGTCTTCCGTGATTTCTGGTGCTCCTGTCGACAAACTATTTGTCGGTTTCTTCGAGTGTGACAATGACGGGGCTATCCTCAGATTCGTCCTATGTTTTTCTCTGTGCACGGTCAATGACAATGAGGTTTTTTGTCCTTTTGTATCCTTAGTTGACGATGGCCCGTGGCAATCCTTATGCTTTTTAATGGGCCTCTCCTCAGATCTCGCCCTTTCCTTTGAGGGTGGTATTTTTCCACATGCTCCTCGTGGACTCTGACTCCGTAGGGGGTTAATTTCCCTCCTGATGCCAACACATGAGTCGTCTGTACCTATCTTTGAGGGTTTTGGCACTAAACCCCCTGCAAATATCACAAACCTCTACTGAGTGGTTTGGGTAGAGGCAGTAAATGCAGTCACCGGGCTTGTTGCCTTCAAACATGTTTTTAAGGCCACAGGTGTCACAGGCCTTAAATGAAATCTTCTTGGCATTGGCTTCCATCTAATGTTATCTTCCACAACAATATCAGCCTTGTCCTCCCCTCTGAAGATATTGAGGGGAATTTCCTTATTGATGTAATTTTTAAGTAGAACTTTCACAGAAAAAAGGTTTTCTCACTGGTTTTCTCATGGACTCCTTCCAGCGTGACACACGGTTAGAATCTGAGGAAGGACTGTAAAGGAGGGGCTTAGTACTCGATGCCACATTGGATGGGGCCTAAAGTACCCATGAGGAGCGTGATAACATCCAAAATAGACTGACGTTTTTCTTTGAAAAAGTCAAACAAAAGGGTAACTGAGGATTCCCAGCTTCACGCTGGGGAATATTCACAGCATGTGAATCTATGAAAGATCTAATGCTGGAGAACAAGTAATTTCTCTGATAGTTGAAGTATGCAGTATTCCCAATTAACTTAACTCCTAACCATTTACAGAACCTTGAGATTTTACTAAATGTTGATTCACTGAAGAGTAGAGCACAAGAACTGATAACATTTTCTGCAGGTACTTTGCCAATAATGGGTTGAGTGTACCATAGAAATGTTGAATGTTCGTGCACACAGCGCCCCTCATTCCAACTACTTTTTTTTTAAATATAATTTTTATTGGTATTACCGTTATTGTCATAGCAACACAATACATGTGTTAATTTCACAGTGGTAGACATTAGGCACAGTACACATTGAGTGCTTAGACAACAGCAAAAAAACGTATTTTTGAGTTAACGTCCCTGTTACTTTTACCCTTACCCCCCCCTCCTCCCTTCGCTTCTCATCCCCAATAAGCTAAACATTACTCAGAAAAGTCCACTATTTGCAGATGTTCATAAAACACCTTGTCCACCATCTGCAATAAATTAGCTAATCTTCATTAGTGTCCAAGCGGGGGCTCCCCATGAGGGCTGTTGGGGAATATAAAAAATATCACTGTTCATGTTAGTGTGCTCTTTTCAGTGATTCCAAATATGTTGTGTAGTATTATATGAAGGAGAACCAGATCAGGTCTATTTGCTTACAGGATCCTTGTAAGGCTGCGGTAAGGCTCTCGATCTCATATATGAATTAAGCTTTCATGATCCATTCTCTTTTAGAGGGTAAGACGTTAGATTTCCACTTGATTGTTAGGCACGCTCTTTCCGCTAACAATAAGTTTCGGGGCATGTGGGAGAGTAGAGTGTATGAGTCCTCGTCTTCTGGTTCAATACTGAACAGGACTAATAGCGGGGGGAGTGTTCTACTGATGCCGTCTATTGCTCGGATCCACCCTAAAACTTCCTTCCAGTATGTCTGGACTTTCACACATTTCCACCATTGATGTCAATAGTCACATATCTCTCTGCAGTCCCTCCAACAGTACGGGGAGGTACCGGGGAACATTCTAGATAGATGCTGGGGGGAATAGTGCCACCTCATCAATAATCTTGCGTTGTGCATTTTGTATTGCATGGATTTTGATGAGCTCCTGTCATGATCTCTGCTTCCAAAAGATCAGGACTTGCCCGACTCCCTTGGAAGCAGACCCATAACCCCGGTTCCGAGTGCCAGCCAGTCCCAATTGGGACCTTTTGGACCCTGTCCTGGCGCCAGTGGCACCAGGCTCATAAAGATGCCCAGTCCCAGCGCTGGAAGCGCCGGGCTCATAATGCTTGGGTGGACTTACCTGCAGCAGACCATGCTGCTTACTTACCTGCCAGTTGAACCCCTGATCCTCTTCTGTTTGGGACTACTTTTCCTGTTGGGTGGGGCAGGAGCCACTCCCTAGGTTCAGAACACTGGAACTCTTCTGGAAAGCAGGAACTCTTTTCTTACCTAGGCGTGACTGTGGAAGGAGACACCTAAGCACTGCAGGAGGCTATTTAAACCACACCCGATGGATGAATCTTGCTTTGCATTATTCTGCATTCTCTGCAGCAGAACGCTCATCGTGTCTTCTGATTCTGATCCTTTGCCTAAGGGAACAAAGGCTTACCATCCTGGAATCCAGTCTTCAGCAGCACCTGTAAAGACAAAGAAAGAACAGGTTAGCACTACGGTCTTCAGTGGCAGCGCATCTCTTACCTGGTCCATCGGCTGTCACCAACGCCTCGCGCTGCATTCCGGCATCTGAAAGACAAAGGCTTACCTACTCTTCGCATGCTCCGGAGGTCTTCGCACTGCATTCCGGCATCTGAACGACAAAAGCTTACCAGCTCTTCGCACGCTCCGGAGGCCTTCGGCGCTGCATCCCGCATCTGAAAGAGAAAAGAAGGTGCGTTTAAAGTCATTGGGCAACTTTATTACTCACGTGCCATTACTCCTTCCCACGCCGAATCCAGTGGGTATTCCAGCACCCTTCAGCTTCTCTAAAGCTCCGAACTTGTACCTGCAAGATAAAAGGACAGTTAGTGCGCATCGTGAAGCAGGCTACAAGCGCTTACTTACGTGCTTCCAGGCGCTTCTATTCCTCACGCGGGTTCGATCCTCAACTCTCATCAGCCCGCCATCCGCCATCGCCGGAACCCTGCAAAACAAGAGATATCATTACAAAAGACTTTTAAGACATTTGAAGTGCCCAGAACTTACCGTTCTTGCAGTTAACGACGGACAGCAGTCCTCTGAGGTCAAGAGGCCTGCACCCTTATCCAGTGAAGAAACTGGTTACGGCACCCTGCCCCGAGGCAGATGGAGAGCTCGGCATTCACTTACCTAAGGTGAGGGTGTTAACCTTTGGGGTTCTACAGGAGAAGAGAAAGGGAAAAGGAGAGAGGCACCAAATAACCCCAGTTCATTAATCCCATATTTTCTATCTGCAGACATCTTACTCTTCGAGTCAGACATACAGTGCACAGAGGTCCAGCCCAAAGAGCCAACCGTGTGTTACACATCACCTTTGAAGATACAGCATTCACCCAGTCAAGACCGGCGCCTCTGCGGGAATCAGGTGAGCGTTACAGAACGCAAAGCCTATCGCAAAACTCCCACCCAGGCGCTATGGAAACCTCGGATACCGACCAGCTAGCCCTGTTACTTGGGAAACTAAGAGCAGAAGTGCATGCAACCCGTCAGGAAACAAGTGCTCTAAGAAGGGAACTGATTATTTCCAAGGAGCGAACAGACGATCTCGCTAGACAATTGCTACAGTCACAAGCCGGACAAACTCTGTTACCCGCATCAGGGGCAAATCTTCGTTCAACATCCTCTACGAACCCAGTGCAGATCAACCTACCTGGGAATGTACCTCTGGCTCTGCCCGAACGATTTTCTGGTGACCCAAAGAGGTTTGCAGTATTTATTAATCAGTGCCGGTTGCACTACTTATGCCGGCCAGCAGCCTTTCCAACTGATCAAGCTAAGGTAGCTTTCGTGCATCCGTACCTTAGTGGCAATGCGGCAGACTGGTCGATCCCTCTAGTTAATCAAGATGATCCGGTTCTCCATGATTTTCAAGCTTTTCAGCTCAGTATGGAAAAACTGTTTGCAAGACATTCACAGGGGCAGGCCTTGGACAATGAGCTCCTTTCATTGCGACAGGGTAATCAAGACCTTTTGGCTTATATTGCGTCTTTCAACAGACTGATAGTGGAAACTCGATGGCCTGAGGACAAAAGGATTACGCTGTTTTATAGAGGTCTACGTGGAGAGCTCAAAGATGTGTTAGCCCAAGTAGTGAATCCCCCGCAAGACTGTTCGGACTATATTGACTTAGTCGTTCAAATTGACCACAGACTGCAGAACAGGAAGGCCGATCGTTCCAAGTTTGATGCTCGAGTATTTTCCAAACCACCAACTCCTACCAAAGGAGTAGACTCCGGGGAACCCATGCAAATAGGGGGCCTGAAAGGACCACTAACACAAAAGGAGCGGGAAAGGAGAAAACAGCTGCAATTATGCCTCTATTGCGGAAACTCGGGGCACTTTCTTTGAGACTGTCCGGTGAAACCAGCCAAGAAGGCAGTAGGAGCTGCAGTTACCAGGGTCACAAACTCTGAGCAGGGAAACGACCTCGCCCGACAAGAATAGAGGTCCTCTTGCCGAGCGTTAAAACCAGTTCCGTGACCTCGCATTTCGTGATACCTATGGTCCTCATTAGCCCTGAACATCCGGATCGATTACATGCGATTGAAGCTTACGTCGACAGCTGTGCCATCGGCAATTATGTGGATCATGAAATGGTGTTGAGGATGAATCTGACTCTTTGTCCAAAGGCTGTAAAGGACGTCATTACTACGGTGGATGGTACGGAGATAGCCTCCGGACCAGTAACGCATACCACCCAAGAAGTGACGCTAGTAAGTCAAGATGGACACCACGAGAAGATCGTGTTCGATGTGATCAAGGCCCCTCAGTTCCAGATTATTCTAGGAATTCCTTGGTTAGAGAAGCACAATCCTCAGATCGATTGGCGAGCAAGAACGGTTCAGTTTCCAGAATGTGTCTCTACTTGTCACCCTCGACCTGGTGTTGCACTGGCAGCAATTTCCTCGGAGGCTCCCCAGTTACCTCCTGAATACCTAGAATTCCAAGATGTTTTCCGGAAGGATCAGGCTAACTCTCTACCTCCTCATAGGTCTTATGACTGCCAGATAGACCTGATACCTGGATCTACTCCTCCTTGTAGTAGAATTCATGCCCTCACCGAGCCTGAGAATCTTCACCTCCGACAATACCTGGATCAATACCTAGCGAATGGGTTTATTCGTCCTTCCAAGTCCCCTGCTTCCTCAGCTTTGTTCTTCGTTCCAAAAAAAGAAGGGGACCTTAGAACTTGTATAGATTATCGCGCCCTGAACCAGATCACCGTTAAGAATAGATATCCGTTACCTTTGATCCCTGAACTCCTGGACCAAGTCAGAAAAGCATGCATATATACAAAGCTGGCTCTTAGAGGAGCCTACCACTTGGTACGAGTAAAAGAGGGCGATGAATGGAAGACGGCCTTCCGCACCAAGTATGGGCTATTCGAATATCAGGTCATGCCCTTCGGACTTTGCAATGCCCCGGCCGCCTTTCAATATTTTATGAACGATGTCCTCAGAGAGCTCATAGATGTGTGTGTTGTTGTTTACATTGACAACATCCTCGTTTATTCTTCATCGGAAACTGAACATCGGAAACATGTGAAAATGGTCCTCGAGAGATTGCGTCAACACAAACTTTTCGCTAAGTTGGAAAAATGTGTTTTCAACGTGACTGAAGTTGAATTCTTGGGATTCATATTATCACCTAGCGGAGTGCGTATGGATTCAAAGAAGGTCGATGCAATTCTCAAATGGCCATCGCCATCCTCTGTAAAAGGTGTTCAAAGCATGTTAGGCTTCGCTAACTTTTACTGCAGGTTTATCCCCGAATTCTCTCGAATAGTCCAGCCCATCACCGCCTTGTTAAAGAAAAACAAACGTTTTGAATGGTCTACCGAGGCGGAACAAGCTTTCCAGAATTTGAAGACTAGATTTATCTCTGCACCGATCTTAAAACATCCTCGCCCAGAACTCCCCTACATTGTTGAAACTGATGCTTCGAGCCTTGCCATGGGGGCAGTTCTATCACAAAAGGACCCAGTAACCAATCAGTTGCATCCCGTGGCATTTTGGTCCCGCAAATTCTCACCTCCTGAAATCAATTACACTATTACTGATAAGGAACTTCTAGCTATCATGTCCGCCTTTAAGGCTTGGCGGCATTATCTTCTGGGGGCCCGACACACCGTTACTGTGATTACAGATCACCGAAACCTGCAATATTTGAAAACCGCAAAAGCTCAATCCTCTAGGCAACTCCGTTGGGCACTATTCTTTGCCGAGTTTGACTTCATAATTACCTATCGACCTGGTACAAAAAACGGTAAAGCTGATGCCCTTTCTCGGATGGGAGTGGAAGAACATTTGATCAATCCTAAACCTGTACCTATCATTCCCGAACAAAGAATTGTAGGTGTAATCGCCACACAATCCATAGAGGAAGTTAAGGATAAAGCCAGGCTACTGGTAACTCCAGCAGACATACAGAATTGGCATCTGCAGGGAAAGGACTTTACGGTGAAGGACAACCTATTATATTTCCAAGAACGGTTATACCTGCCCAGCACAGATTTACAGAAAAAGGTAATCTCTTGTTATCACGATTCTTTAATGGAAGGACATCCCGGTATGACCAAGACCTCGGAAAAGATCAAGCGCTACTTCTGGTGGCCGTCTTGGAAAAAAGATATCAGAGACTTTATAATGTCCTGTGGAGTATGCGCCCAAAACAAGAGTCAAAAGGAAAAACCAGCCGGCCTCTTACGCCCTATTGACATCCCGCCTCACCCTTGGCATACGCTTTCTATGGACTTCATCACCGATCTACCTCCATGCTCCGGATACAATACGATCCTAGTAATCGTGGACCTATTCTCCAAGATGGCGCATTTCATTCCACTCAAAGGCTTACCAACAGCAGCAACTCTGGCCCGAGAATTTCTCGAAAACATCGTCCGACTGCACGGTTTTCCTTCAGTTCTAATTTCGGATCGAGGTAGTCAATTTATTTCTCATTTTTGGCGAAGTTGCTGTCGGTCGGCTCAAATTGATGTGAGACTTTCGACCAGCCACCACCCTCAAACCGACGGACAAACCGAGAGGACCAATCAAACTCTGGAACAGTATTTGCGCTGCATGCTACAACAAACTGAAAAAACTTGGAAAGATATCCTTTGGATAGCCGAATATGCCTACAATAACTCTGTCCACTCGGGAACTGGGAAGACCCCGTTTTTTCTTTTATACGGTAGTCACCCTCGAACCTCGGAGTTGGATCCACTCCAAGATCTTGGAACACCAGCAGTAGACCACCTGCATTCTACAATCACCCAAGCCTTTAAGGAAGCCGTTGCTCACCTTCAAAGGGCTAAAGAACAATACAAGAAAGGAGCAGACCAACATCGGAAGGAAGCCCCCCAATATCAAGTAGGAGATCAAGTCTGGTTATCCACCAAATATCTACCTCTAAAAGGACCACACACATTCAACCCAAGATACCTTGGTCCCTATTCCATAGTAAATCCAGTAGCGGTCAAGTTGGACTTGCCCCCTCACATGAAGATACATCCGGTCTTCCACATCTCTCTATTAAAACCCATGCAACCTCAAACCCGACTAACTACATCTCCAAAACCTATTCTAGTTGATGGAGAACTCGAGTTTGAAGTCAAAAGCATCCTGGATTCCAAGATCTCCAAATCTAAACTATTTTACCTGATTGACTGGAAAGGTTACGGTCCCCAAGAAAGATCCTGGGAACCTGCAGAATATGTCCACGCGCCTTGTCTAATCAAAAGATTTCATCGAACATTTCCTAACAAGCCCAAACCCCCGGAGAAGCCCGGTTTGGGAGGGGCCTTGAGGGGGGGTACTGTCATGATCTCTGCTTCCAAAAGATCAGGACTTGCCCGACTCCCTTGGAAGCAGACCCATAGCCCCGGTTCCGAGTGCCAGCCAGTCCCAATTGGGACCTTTTGGACCCTGTCCTGGCGCCAGTGGCACCAGGCTCATAAAGATGCCCAGTCCCAGCGCTGGAAGCGCCGGGCTCATAATGCTTGGGTGGACTTACCTGCAGCAGACCATGCTGCTTACTTACCTGCCAGTTGAACCCCTGATCCTCTTCTGTTTGGGACTACTTTTCCTGTTGGGTGGGGCAGGAGCCACTCCCTAGGTTAAGAACACTGGAACTCTTCTGGAAAGCAGGAACTCTTTTCTTACCTAGGCGTGACTGTGGAAGGAGACACCTAAGCACTACAGGAGGCTATTTAAACCACACCCGATGGATGAATCTTGCTTTGTGTTATTCTGCACTCTCTGCAGCAGAACGCTCATCGTGTCTTCTGCTTCTGATCCTGGGCCTAAGGGAACAAAGGCTTACCATCCTGGAATCCAGTCTTCAGCAGCACCTGTAAAGACAAAGAAAGAACAGGTTAGCACTACAGTCTTCAGTGGCAGCGCATCTCTTACCTGGTCCATCGGCTGTCACCAACGCCTCGCGCTGCATTCCGGCATCTGAAAGACAAAGGCTTACCTACTCTTTGCATGCTCCGGAGGTCTTCGCACTGCATTCCGGCATCTGAAAGACAAAAGCTTACCAGCTCTTTGCACGCTCCGGAGGCCTTCGGCGCTGCATCCCGCATCTGAAAGACAAAAGAAGGTGCGTTTAAAGACATTGGGCAACTTTATTACTCACGTGCCATTACTCCTTCCCACGCCGAATCCAGTGGGTATTCCAGCACCCTTCAGCTTCTCTAAAGCTCCGAACTTGTACCTGCAAGATAAAAGGGACAGTTAGTGCGCATCGTGAAGCAGGCTACAAGCGCTTACTTACGTGCTTCCAGGCGCTTCTATTCCTCACGCGGGTTCAATCCTCAACTCTCATCAGCCCGCCATCCGCCATCGCCGGAACCCTGCAAAACAAGAGATATCATTACAAAAGACTTTTAAGACATTTGAAGTGCCCAGAACTTACCGTTCGTGCAGTTAACGACGGACAGCAGTCCTCTGAGGTCAAGAGGCCTGCACCCTTATCCAGTGAAGAAACTGGTTACGGCACCCTGCCCCGAGGCAGATGGAGAGCTCGGCGTTCACTTACCTAAGGTGAGGGCGTTAACCTTTGCGGTTCTACAGGAGAAGAGAAAGGGAAGATGAGAGAGGCACCCAATAACCCCAGTTCATTAATCCCATATTTTCTATCTGCAGACATCTTACTCTTCAAGTCAGACATACAGTGCACAGAGGTCCAGCCCAAAGAGCCAACCGTGTGTTACACATCACCTTTGAAGATAAGGCATTCACCCAGTCAAGACTGGCGCCTCTGTGGGAATCAGGTGAGCGTTACAGGTGCCCCCTTTATCCTCTGGCAGGATCAGTGTTGTATATGGTATTCTAGGTTTTCCGTTTGCCCACAAGAAGGCCAGTAAGGCGTGTTTGACCTTCACTAAAAAAGCTTCAGGGACCGCTACCAGGAGAGATTGGAATAAAAATCAAAATCTTGGGTGAACATTAATTTTAATCGTAGTGAACCTAGCAGCCCAAGAGAGAGATAGCTTTGTCCATCTGTCCAGGACAGCCTTAAGAGTGTTCCACAGGGGCACATAAAATTGCCTCGAACAGTTCAGATAAGGTTGATATAATCTCTACCCCCAGGTATCGTATGCCATTTGTTTACAGTTGAAAACCCCATTTTGTTATGAGTTGGGATGGGAGGTTAGCGGTGTCTTGGAATCCCGAAAATGCTCCATATTCCTCCATGGTTTTGATAAAAAGCAGGGATAGAATCTTGGGGGTGGGTGAGGTATGTCAGAATGCCATCTGCAAACATTGCGAGTTTGTATTCCCTTCCCACTCTTGTTATACCGTGTATTTGTGAGCAAGATCCTACGTTCTGTGCAAAGGGCTCAATAACTAAGGCATACAGTAAGGGGGCAAGTGGGCAGCCCTGTCTCGTGCCACAGGTTACGGCAAACAAGCGAGAGGGGATGCAATTAACTAAGACTTTAGCTGTTGAGTTACGATACAGAGCCCACACCTCACCCAGACCCGCCCATTTCGTGACAGCATTTAGAAAAGGCCATTCGACATGGTCGAATGCCTTTTCGGCGTCTATAGACATTAAAATGGGGCAGTCTTCATTTTTGTCAGGGATGGCCATGAGATCTAAGGTTTTACTATATTATCGGACCCTTGCCTGCCTTTTATATAGCCCACCTGGTCCGTGTATATTTGTTGGGGGAGAATCTGGGCCAAGCGGGTGGCCAAGATTCTGGCAAAGAGTTTTGCGTCAACATTTATTAGTGAAATTGGACAATACCATGCGCATTCGAAGGCATCTTTCCCTTCTTTGGGGATCACTACTATTCTTGATTCAGAAAAAGAAGGGGGGGTGTGGCTTGACTCCAATATTGAGTTAAAAAGTTCGGTCAGGGTGTTACTGGTCTCTTTATAGGAGGCTGGCGTGTACCCATCCTGTCCCGGTGCAGAGCCTGGTTTGAGATGGCAAATGGCACTCTGAACTTCTTCAGTAGATATCGGGCTATTTAACATATCTAAATGGTCTTGTGCCATTGGGGCCTGCGGTAGGTTGGATAAGTACCTTTCAATGTCGGTGTCTGACCCATTATTTCTGGCGGTGTATCATTCATGGTAGAATCTTGAGAAACGGTCTGTAATCTTGCGAGGGTCGGTCAACACTGTTCAGTTTGTTCTTAATTTTGTAAACTGCTCTATCCGCTCTTTGTTTATGTAAGCGGTTAGCCAGCATGGTATGGGCTTTATCCCCCTTCTCATAGAATATTTGTTTTAAATATCTCAATTGTTTTAATGCCCCTCCCTGCCAGATGCTACCAGGTTCCTCTCAACTTACTTTGATCTGCTCCAGGATTAGGTTTGCCTCAATTGGGTGCGCACGGAGTCTGTGTTCTCGCTGCACAATCTAAGTTTGGAGCCCTTCCTCCCTTTTCATCCTAACTATTTTCCTTTGTAACCCCTTCCGATACGAGGATTCCCCTTATGGTGGCTTTGCCCGCTTCCCTGACCGTGCTCAGTTAAGTCACCCCTATCGTTTGTGCTGAAATAGTATTTTATTGCTTCTCTGAGTGATTCTTTGAATATTGGGTCTCTACAGAGATAATCGTTACATACCCATCTCCATTCTGTGCAATGAGGAGGGCCTAGGTCTAAGTTCAATTTGCAGAGGTCATGGTCAGACTATGTCACTATTTCTATGGTTGCATTGACAAATTAGTACTCGCTTTCCGCCCCCACCAGCAAGTAGTCAATTCGTGAGTATGCGTGATGTGGGGGTGAAAAATAAATGAAAGCTTTGTTGCCTGGCTGCGTCGTCCACATTGAATCTATTAAATGATGTTCCCGCAGTTGGCTCAGGAATCTCTCCCTTTGAAGACTGCTTGGTGGGTGGGCGTCTTGTCTCACCAAATCCCAGTCCCAGTTGGGATCTGCTACCACACTGAAGTCCCCCCCCTCACACCAATGTTCCCTCTCGCCAACCCTCCAGGAAATTAAACAGGGACTCGCTAAATTGTGATTGGTTCTGATTAGGGGCGTATGCTGAGCATAGTGTGACCGAACATGACCTTAGTGTCCCCTTCAAGGCTACAAATCTACTTTGGTCTTGCCTATAAATGTGTTTTATCTGGAGGCCCAATGATTTTCTATATAGGATGCCTACCCTGCCCTTCTTCACATCGCTTGAGGCCCATAATGTGCCCCCGATGTCTTAACGCAGTATTCTGCATTCCTGCTCTTGTACATATTTTGTTTCCTGACAAACAGGATATCCAGTTTTGAGAGCTTAAATTGGTGTGCGAACATTGAACATTTATGTGGTGCGTTCAGGCCCTTGACATTCAAGGATCCGAATGCTATGCCCTTCAGGAGCTGTCATGTTGAGTCGCTTGTTGGTGCTGTGTCACCTATCTAATGAGTATCATTAGTAATGTTAATGGTCAATCTGTGTTTAAGGAATGGCTGGACTGGTATTGTAAAAGACTGGGATCACATAACTGGTAAGGTGTGGAATTGTGCTCTTTTTCTTTTTTGATGACTGTTCCCCCCCTCTCCCTTCCCCTGGAAGAGCCCGAATTTGGCATTTTCCAACAATAGACAAGGGCTACACTACAAGGCCCCCTCTCCAGACAATTATTCTGAACTATTGTGATACCAAAATCTATACAGCAAGAATCTTCATGCAATGAATCATCATAACATAAACTTACATTTTCCAGAAACTTCCCAACAGTACTATAGCAATAATACCCAAAGACACATTTTAAACATCTGTATGTGCTCTCATTGGAGGCAAAAAAACACCCTTAGCTTCAGGGCAAATGTTCTCCAGTTCTGTTACGTTCTCAGTGGATTGCGAAAAGAAAGAGAATCAGAAAGGTAGCCTATTTCAGGGAGCGTTGAGTCGTTTACATTTCCATTTTCCAGGAGCTCGGCCTCTCCTGGGGGACATGGGAAAGTTCTTCTGCTGCGGCCCATTGGGTTTTCTGGTTTGATCGTTGACAGGATTGGACATGCTTATTTGCAGGTGTTCCAGGGCTCTTCTGGCTTCGTTCTCCGAGGTTAGACTGTAATTTTCACCCTCATGCTCGAAATTAAAAGAGAAGGGGTGTCCCCATCGATAGCGTATCCCTTGTTCTTGTAACCAAGCTGTTAGGGGGCGGAAACCCCTTATCATGTTTAATGTAGTAGCAGAGAGATCCTGAAAAAGCTTAACGTTGGACCCCTCAAATTCTATGGGCTCCTTCTCCCTTGCTCTCCGTAGAATATCTTGCCTTTGCTTGTAGTAGTGACACTTTATGAGGACTGACCTCGGGCCTTTCTGAGGTCCTCCTGCTCTGTGGACTCTGTCAAATTCCAGATTGGGAGGCGTCACATTGTCAAATAAAGACGTCACCAGCAGCGAGATGAGGAAGACGTGAGTCTCGCTATCTCCCACGGACGCGACATTCATCCTGAGATAATAGCGTAATTTTATCAAAATATAGGTGCATGCACCCTCATGTGAGGTGTCTGAAGACGCCGTGCTCACACGAAGAGAAGAAACGGAGGAAAATGCGCCCACTGTCGGGAGCCTGGAGCACGACGAACTCTGCACGGACCCCGCTCGGCCTGCCTCAAAGATGGCCGCCGGGGTCCGAAACCGACCGCTGAGGAGTAAGACTACGCTGCAGCGACAGTGGTCCTCTTCTGCCCGCCTGCGGCATCGTAGGAGAGGCGCTGCCCCATGGGGGGGCTCTGGCGACGCTCCGGCCCACGAGCGGGACCCCGGCGGGACAGTGAAAGACTTGGAGACCTGGTGATCCTCCACGGGGTCACAACACCCCGTGGACTTGCTGGTGGTGACGGTAGCCAGTGCTGGTGTTGGCGCGCTTCGGGACATCCACACGGCCCCATAGGAAGGGAGGATTGGGGGCTGGCCTGCAAACGGAGGGCGCTCCTCCCCCCCGACAGGACACACAGCGGCCGCAGCGGAAGGTGAAGACGCTGGCCGGGTACCGAGAACAGAGGACCGGCGCAGCTCTGTGTCAGCGCCATGTAGTGCGCACAAGCCGCGGGGCATCAAGCGGGCCCCTGGAGAGCAGCTGGGGTCGGAACAGGCAGTGCGCGTACAACCCCGGGAGGGCTCCGTGCAGACCTGCACGAAGCAATCCCTGGTCAGCCATCCCTGTGGAGGAGTCATAAGCACACTGTGCCTCCCGCGAGCAGCACCAAGAAGCTAGTGGGGGCGTTGAAGGAGTGAAACGGCGCCGTGCGCCAACCACGCCTGCCCGTGCCCGACAGCATGACAGGCGCGCACACTGCCGGGAAAAGAGCAAGGCGCACCTCGGGGTCACAACGAACAGATCGAGCGTTGTGGCTGGAGCCGCTCGCAACCAACTGGTGAGTGGCAGAGCGCCTCCTGGGGCACATAACAGTAAACTGACCCACAGCACTAAAACCTGAGCCCAGAGGTGCCCCCCCATCACATGCTGGCCCGCTTTCCGTTACCACATATAGTAGACAAACTTAGCCCAAGGCCCCAATACCACTGGCACACCTAAGAAACAACCAAGAGGAGGCGGTGAGGTTCTCCGGCGCCGGCCCGGGCCAAGGGAGCATAAACGAAACCCTGCAGAAGGACTGGAACAAGACCACAGCGATAGCAAGCTACCAAAAGGGAGTGGCAAAGCAAAATACCTGTCATCCACCACAGGCCGAATACTGAGCAAATACTACGACCTGTAAGTGCTTTAAGAATCATGGGGAAAGACAGTGTAGAAACTACCCACCCAAAGCAGAATGGACCAGTACACTATCCCCTCACAACAGCTTCCTGACCCCCAATCCCCGGAAGCACTAGAGACAGATCATACACTCTCACTGAGGGACGTTATGGCCGCCATAGCAGACTCCCGCACGTCAATGGAACAGAAGATGGACGGGATAAGCCTGGACGTATCCCTCCTCAGGCATGACCTTCAAAAACTATCTGCACGCACCGGCAAAGCCGAACAACGCATTTCCAACACAGAGGACAGGGTACGCGACATGCAACAACAGCTTAGAAATGTCACGTCAAAGCTTAAAGTGTTGGAGGATAGAATCGAGGGTGGAGAGGGAAGATCCAGGCGAAATAATATACGCATACTCGGCATACCCTAGAGGGTCGAAGGCGCATGCATGGAACTCTTTCTTGAACAATGGCTTCTTGATCTATACGAACCAGACGCCTTCTCCAAGTTCTTTTCTATAGAGAGAGCTCAGAGTGCCCACGGGCAGACCAACACCAGGGGCCCCTCCACGCACAGTAATAGCAAGGTTCTTAAATCACAGAGACCGGATGCATTACTGCAGCATGCACGTGCCAAGGGCACGATTACCTTTGACGGCTCAAAAATGTCCTTCTTTCCCAACTAAACGAGGGAGGAACAGAGAGCGAGACAATCCTTCGAGCTCCTCAAGAAGCAACTGCAAAAACTGGGTGTCAAATATGGTCTGCTCTTCCCGGCACAACTTAAGATCTACCACAAGGGAACCAGGGTCCATTTCAATGATCCCAAAGAAGCTTGGCGCTGGGCTGAACAACACATAGAAGGAGACTGGTCAAGAGCTCAGAGAGGTAGGGGAAGAAACCACAGACCACTGCCTGAGCCTCAACAAGCACACCGACAACCACCTGCGCATGACCTCCCAGAGGACAATGGAGAATGATCCTTGCCCTGAGCTCCAGCAAGGCCACGCAACCCAGCAGCGACTACACAAGGTATCACTAAATCCTATGGACCCATTAAATCCCAAATTTAAAAAACAAGGCAACATATACAACTACACCGTGGCCGCGGGAACTATCCGCCCCCGCGCGTCGGAGGTCCCCCCCTATAGCCACACTACAGGCGGCACCAGAGGAGACTCTCCCGGGATGCAGCTAGTTTAGGGAAACCACTTTTGACCTACGTTCAGTTAGCCGCATGTAAGTTGTCCAGTTGACGACTTAAGGCTCTTATGTTTGGGCGACAGATGCTTCTAGTTGGGAGGAGTATAGGGTGGGAGTTTAGGGGTTTGTTAAGTTTAGGTAAATACAGGACCAGTCAAGCACGAACTTTAACACAGTCAGGCATGCGGGTAACTCCACGTGGATACAAAGCAGCCCGGCGCGCAAAGGCACCAGCAGCAACGCACACTGTCCCAAGCACAGGCAGACATGGCATCACATAACATAAGCACAAATACTTCCAGAACCCTCCAGCTCATGACATGGAACGTGAACGGTATGGGCAGCCCAATCAAACGTCGCTTGGTAAGGCAATTCCTAAATAGACACGCACCAGGCATAGTATTTTTGTCTGAAACACACCTTGCAGGTACAGAGTGTACCCTATTCAAACGCACGAACTACAGACTTGCACCGCACGCAGGCTTCACCATGGGCTCAAGGGGTACCATGATCCTGATACACAAGAAACTCCCCTTCCAACTTCACACAGTCGCCCAAGACACCGGGGGCAGGTACATGTACGGGCAGAAAGGGTTTTTCTGTGTGTTGTACTCTAACCAATACTGTGCAATTAAGAATTGAACAATTGAGAACCGCACACCAGGTTTGATGCGGATTCATAGAATAATAACATAAAGTGTTGTAAGAAAGTACCCCCTATGATAGGGACTATCTTTGGTATTTTTTTATAGGGTCTCTTTTTCTGTACTATAAGTCAGTTATTTCTGTTAATTAGTTTTGGTTTTTTAGAGTGTTTTGAGGTATGGTATAACGACACTTAGTAATTTGTATATTTAAAATGATATGAAATGTGTTTTTAACAGTTCAGTGTTTTTGCTGTATTTTACAATCATATTAATATGACCATATTACTGTCAATTTAATAAAATATTAAAAGTGTATGTATTACCCACTGGCATAATTGGTTTGTTTGCTAAGGTGGCCATCTAATTGGTGGGTTTCATGCTTAGGGAGGGCCTACATGGGAGCTACGAGATTCTTTTGTTCGGAAGCAGTCGCAAGCCTTATTAAGGGGACAAATCTCGTGGCTATTTGCATTCCCCCGAGTCTTTCTTTTGTTAAATGATGCTCTGGGACCATTCCATTGAACTACTACCGGTTTACGCACCACCCACTCTACTACCGTATCTACTCACCGATATCTCCCTCCTAATCACAAAAGATACTTCCAATACCATGATACTGGGAGGGGACTTCAATGAAGTCATGGACATAACTTTAGACCGCTCACATTTACGCGATAGAAATCCCAACGTAACCACCAAACTCGCCTCTTTCACCAATGCCCTGGGCTTGTGCGACGTGTGGAGAGATCTCAACCCCAACACTAGAGAATACTCCTTCCACTCTCGGGCTTAAGCCTCCCTCTCTAGATTAGACTATTTCTTCATTCCATCAACTGAAAAAAGAAAAATAGAGTGGAATAACTCTATTAAGACTGGTGCTCTCAGTTTGCCCTTATAGTAGGCACCTTCCAATTCCGTGTTCTAATTACTCTATTTACGTAAAAATTGAATATAGACATAGTCTATCGTTTTCTCAAAAAAATCTAATATTTATTGCACATCGATTAATGTTCTTATCACTCCTGAATATTCATTCTCATATTCAAAGTGAATGGGCTTAAAGGTACTGGCTATAATGTTGTGTACGTTAGCCAATGCATTTCGGTTCATTTAACCTTCGTCAGGGCCGTACAATGATTCTGATATGCCCAATCTATCGCCGTTACAAAACAATAATTCAACACAATGCAGGAACAGTCATTGCACAATCAATTCAAAATCAAACGTATATGAGCAAACATACCAATTCCAAGATGCGTTCCAACGGTATAGCAGTAGTTGTAAGAGTGGAAAGAAAAAGAAACAAGAAACATAATCAGAGATTTGCAATAGGACTGTTGTGGATGTCCTTAGTGTAGCGTATAAACATGTGTAATCAATCAAATGTACCTTATAATCCATAGGACACTAATGTTCGTTATGGACCAGTCTAGTCTGAGTAATCAATCCTGTTAAAATTATGTTATAAAGGTATCAGAATGCAGTCAATCTTTAAACCTGTTCCGATCTCGAATGCAAAAAATCTGCTTACCGTTACTCAGCAGAAACGCTCCTACAATGTCAAACGCTGCCGCAGGAGTGCGAGCGCGGTATTTATTGGTTACCATGGTGATACCAAGGCGTTGCGTGGATGCACGTACGCCTTGGGTCCCGCGTCTGTGCAAGCACAAGAGGCGGGACTGTCACCATGACTACTAGACGCTTGTTAACGTAGTGTCGGGTTATTCAAGAACAAACGCTCAGTGCGTTGAGGGAAAGCTTAGTATCTGTGGAATGAGAATGTCTCACCTGTGTAGGCAGAGAAGCCTATTGTTTACGTGATAGGTAGCCAAAAGGCCATGCTGGGTGGAAAGTGAGTGCGAGGTATTTAAAGAGATACACTACTAAAAAATACAGGTGCAAGTTGCACTCGAGCCTCACAAAGGCGAGCAATGAAAACCGTTGTTTAAGAGGAACATGGTGTTTGTGAAGTACTTAATATCATGCACATACTCATTTAACTGTGGTATGGATGTCTGAGTACTTTGTGTTGTCGCATGTACACATCAACTGGGGTAGATTTTTCGTGCGTAAGGGCCCCCACCCAAGGTGGCAGCACCTGAAGAGGATCCCAAAAACATTCTAAAATAATGGGAACAAAATCAAAGAACAATTCAACATCAACAGTCAAAATTCTAAATACTAATTTTCAAAAGGTGGTTTCAATCATAAGAAGCACATATAATTTATTTCTTCATTTAATCCCCTGGGTCTCAGAGAGCTGAGACGATCTATCCAAAATGTTTCTCGTTGGTCGAGTCTTTTTTGTAGATTTTCATACTTGTTGTATTTCTGGACTAGTTCCAAAATTATGAATCTGATCTGTGCCAAATTGTGGTGTTTCTCTTGCCAAAGCCTAGCCACAGCTGAAGTCGCTGTGTTATTCCTTATGCATGAACGGTGTTCATTCCATCGAATTTTTGCAGTCCGTTGTGTCTGGCCAACGTAGTATAGCCCACAGGGGCATTTTATGGCATAAATAATGTTTATTGTGTCACAAGTAGCGTAATCTTTCAACTTGATCTTCGTTCCCGAATGTGGATGGTTTATGCTTGTTCCTTTGATGATATAGTTGCAATTACTGCAGTTGAGACATGGAAAAGTGCCAATCCGATCTGTTAACTTTTGTTTCCGCATGGGTTTCGTGTGAACCGATTTGTCTTTAAGGTTCTGGCTCCTTTGATATGCGAAAGTGGGGAGTTCTTTGAAAAGATGTTCTATTCTTTGCTCACAGGTTATGGTGTTCCAATGTTTCTTGATTATCGATTTGATTCGACTACTTTGCCTTGAGTATTTTGATACAAAGACCAATGGCGTCTTTTGTTCTGTCTTGGTTTTGGGTTTCAATAATTCTTCTCTGCTTTGTGTGCTAGTGCGAACAGCAGCTGTGTCAATTTCTTCCCTTGAACACCCTCTCTCCAGAAACATGTTCCCCATCTCTTTCAATGATTCTTGGTACACTGTAGGGTCACTGACTATCCTCTTTACCCTTAACATCTGACTGTAAGGGAGATTCTTTGTGAGACTTGGTTGATGAAAGCTTAACCTTTGGAGTAAATTGTTGCGATCGGTGCTCTTGCGATAGATTGTAGTGCGGTATTCACAATTGGTAACCTTTATTTCCACATCCAAAAAATGTATGGTTTTATTTGAATGTTCGTGAGTAAACTGGATCCGGGGGTCTATACTGTTGAGATAGTCAAAGAAAGTGTAAAGTTCAGATTCTGTACTTGTCCAAATGCCGAAGATGTCATCTATGTATCTGATCCATATTAACAGATTCTTTTGCCATTGTGGATTTTGAAGGACATGTTCAAGTTCGAATCTGTACATAAATGCATTGGCATAAGAAGGTGCCATGATGGCACCCATAGATGTACCTGCAACTTGCAAATAATATGTGCTCTTGTATTGGAATTAAGAATTGTCGCTGATAAATTCCAAGAGTGCCATTATAAATTGCTTCTGTGCTTGTATCTCACCTTCTTGTAATAATAACCATTCTACTGCCTCTTTGCCCAAGTTATGAGGAATGGAGGTGTAGAGGCTCTTGACATCTACGGTGAAACAGATATGATTAGGATTGAATGGAATTGTTCTCAATTGTTGCAAAAAATGAGTCGAGTCCTTAATGTATGTGCTAGTTTTTTTAATTAGAGGTTGTAAGAAATAGTCAATATATTTTCCCAGTTGGAAAGAAAGGAAGAAGGCAATGAATATGGCAAAGGAAATGTGCACGGAATCACACAGTGAACAACTTTGAATCTAACAACGTGCATACAATACCCAAGACTCGTGTATACTAAAACCCAGGAGTGCAAATAGAGTGAAACAATAATACCAATATATGAAAAGGGATGTGGGGTAAGCACTTAGTACCTCCTTATGACTGAAAGGCAAGTCGGCAAACTCCTTACCCGCTATGCTATTACAGATACTGACAGCGCTAAGCCCACGTAGAGGGCAAGAAAGGACAGGATCTGTGAGCTGACACTCTGGATGATACTGAATAAGGAACTTA
The DNA here is from genome assembly GCF_040938575.1 of Ambystoma mexicanum. NCBI lineage: Eukaryota > Metazoa > Chordata > Amphibia > Caudata > Ambystomatidae > Ambystoma > Ambystoma mexicanum. The sequence continues at coordinate 537,432,616 of NC_090924.1, read as the reverse complement.
GAAACAGTACTCACGAGGACCGGAAAGACCACTTGAATGTCAGTAAACCCACGAACCCAGTTGATCAAACAGGGACCCTGAAGGCTATAACAGCAATGGGTGGAGGAAACTAAATACATAAGACCCTAGTCAAGGGGCAAGTAGGAATAGTGATTATAGAATAGTGAGGAAAACAAAGGGCATTCACACTGGGACTAGTTACAACAGAACCCCACACCTAATAATCAATGGGAAATAAATGCAGAAGTGCAATGGAAAACATGGAATGGATCCCAATAGAAAGTAAGGATCAGGAGCAGGGAAAATGATATCACAAAAGGAAACCTTTCCCACCCATCCAAGGAGAAAAGGCAGGAAGCTAAATCTATAATTGGAAAGACTAATGCATCAAGTTTTTCAGTAGCAAAGGACAGCTTCAAAGAAACAGTGAACACAGGCAAATTGGGCAGCATCAAAGGGTAAAGCACAGAGAAAGGCTGCCTGCAGACAGAGGAAGACAGAAAGGGAAATCCAGAAAGCAGAAATCAATTAAGCACATAAATTCGAAATCCAGGGCAGAGGAACAAGAAACAGGAACTAGGAACCAGGCACAAAAACTAGGAACCAAGAACAAGGGACCAGTCACAACAGGAACACTGCAACAATGACCAGCGCTGGACTGAAGTAAACTGAGGCTTTTAAATCTCCTTAACGAGCACACCCCTCAGGTGTGCCGCCTGCTGCACTTGCAGCCACAGGTGTTGCCTATCCTCCACCCAACCTTGTCCTGCAAGGGAGGAGGTGAGGCAGTGAGCCAGGCATTCTGGGAAGCATAGTTATTAGATTAACGTAGCATGCTGGCTGCCAAAAACCTGGAATGGATCCGGAAGGGAAGTAACTTGGAAAATAAGGTTTTAGCGCTCCCAATTCATCACAGCACTGTAGCATAAGGTTCGGAGGGGAAATGTCCAGTAGGGAAAAAAACCCAAAACATGCCCCCAAGTGACGGGAACGGGAGCGAAGGGAGCGAGCCGTGACACCAGTGGTTCCAGAATGCTGTTGGTACCTGCTACAATGGGTCTCCCTGGTGGTTTTAATGGATCCTTGTGCACTTTTGGTAATGTGTAAAAATGAGGTATACGGGGATGTGGATTTGTGAGGAACTTCCTTGTGTTGTGTGAGATCCATTCCAATTCTTCTGCTTTAGACAAGTGTCTCCGGATTCTTTCTTATCTCTTCTGTGGGATCTGTGTCCAATGGAGCATATGTATTTACATCATTCAGTTACCGTACACATTCTCGGTCATAATCTTGACTTTTAAGGAGAACTATACTGCCTCCTTTGTCTGCAGCTCTTATTGTTAACGTTTCGTCTCCATAAGGGTCTCTAATCAATTTGAATTCATGAGGTTTCATATTTTTGTTCTTTGAATGACCAAACTTTATTTTCTCCAAGTCTCTGGTGACTTGTTTTTTAAATATATCCACCGATGGTACACTAATTGGAGGAATGAAATTACTCTTTCCCTTGAATTCTTTTAGGTCTAGAGGATCTCCTTCAGATATGTTTTCTTGTTCCAGCTCACTAAAGAATACCTTTAGTTTCATTTTGCGAATCAGCTTGTATAATTCAATTTTGGAGTCAAAAAGGGTACTGTTGTGCGTGGGAACAAAGCTTAGACCTTTCTCTAGGGTTTGTATCTCTGTGGAAGTGAGAACCCTGGAGGATAAATTTATAACCAAGTTTTCTTTTGTTGTAGTTTTGTGTACGGTTTTGCTTTTTGTTTTCCTCTTCCCCCTTCTAGTTCTCTTCTTCCTCTGTCTAAAAAAGGAATTCTATCCTCTCTTGTTGGTTCAGTTATACCAGTAGCTCCTGTGGCACTTGTGCTTGCTTCTTCTTCTCGGTTTGTACCTTCTCACTCTGTGTCTGTCTCTGAACTGGATGTTTCACTTCTGTTATTTGGCTTCGGTTTCCTTAGCGGTGGTCCGTACTTGTCCATCCAATTATACACCTCATCTTTTAGATAATCGTAAGTGTCTCGTTTGAATTTTCTGATTTTCTTATTTTCAAGCTCTGTTTTATATTCTGACAGTTTGCTCTTGATGTCTTCAAGGATGGCATCCACCTCTCCCCTATTTAGCGTAGCTACTAGTTGGCTTTCAATCTTCTCAATTTCCTTACTTAGATCCTGGAGGTTGCTTGCCAGTTCTTGTATTGTTAATAAGATCAAGTCTAAAGAACACTTATTTAGTATTGCTTCCCATTTCTTCACAAACTCTTTGTTTTCTTTACACAACGTGGGTGTTACACTTCAGGCTTCCCCGCGGGCATCCTTGCAGAATACAACTTCTTTACAGGCTCCTCTATGGTCCAGGTACAAGCTACCATGGCGTCTCTACAAACGTCGACGCACTCCAGGTCACCTGACACGTCTTCTACGTGGAAGACATACAGCAAGCCACGCCCCTTTTACGACTATAAAACCACCGTCTTCCAAGGGGCTCGTTGCTGCTAATTAGCGTTACCAGCTGCACGCGGTTTCGTCTGTTTCCTCTTCATGTTTCCCTACACGAATCCTTATCTGAACTCCTGGTTTTGACCTTTTGCCTGACTTTTGGAGTGCCTCGTCTCCTCCTTTATTCCTGTCGTGCTCGTCTGGTTGTTGGACTCGGATCGCTACTGGATACGACTCTCTTCTGTGGCGGTTCTTCCTGGTTGCTGCTCTGCACTTCAATTTTCTGTCTACTACCCGGATCATCTCAACAGCTACTCAACTATACTCGTGTACTCAGGTACATACCTATTGTCTTCCATGGATATTGTCTTCTGTTGGATTCTGGGACATTGAGTGACTTTCCTGTGTGATTGCTCTTAAGTGCACATGAACGCCCTCCTGAATTGCACCAACCCGGCACTAGTGCGTCCCTCGAGCCGTTCGGGGTTACTTACCTGTACTAACTTCCCTGTTTGTTATTTTCTCCTGTCGTTGTCTTCAGAATCCTGGACTCCTCTTACTCCATTTATCTTTATTCAAGTCAGTTATCAATTCTATAGCTATAGTGGGAACCGATATTGATTTAGTTCAATTCCACTCATTTGTGTTATTCTTTATTTAGATCATCCCGGGGAAACTCAACTCCACTCCAATATTTATATAGGTAGTTGTCCAATCATTTCAACTGTACTAATCACTTGCATAATATCAACACTGTCTAATATCTTGGTATTCTTTTGCAGCATTGGTATTGGCGGTGTGTGTTCTCCCCGCTCTTTTATTCAATTGACATCTCTGTCTGTTCTAACTGAAACAGCAGAGAGGTACATTGTGGAAAAGAGCCCCTCTTTGAGGAAGCCTGAGTCTTGTACTCAGGGGAGCTGGGATGGAAGACTGAATTCGGAATCTTATACCACCAACATCTCCAAGGTCATTTTCTCTGCATCTTCGGCCTATTCGGAGTGGTGAGTAACAGTGGGTCTTGGTTCTTCGTTCACGGTTTTCTAAGTTGTCAAGTTTCAGCTCCATGTCTCGCTCCTTCTGTTCAAGGTCTTGAAGTCTAGCTTCATACTTCCATGCCGTCTTCGCCATTCTCATTTGCAAGTCAGAGAGTATTTCCATGAGACTGGATTTGATGGAGCAGATCTAGCCGAGCAGGAGACAAATGTCCGACTTGGTGGCACTGTCTTGGTCGTTTAAGGGAATTTCCGAGGAGCTCTGGACCTCGTCTTGTTCCATGTCCCTTGGGGTGTGACGGAACGATCGTAATATGGTGAGAGTGTGTGGGTCCAGTTTGTACAAGGGGGTGCCAGGACCAACAAATATCTGAATATCAGGTTTGTATCAGGCTGGTCGTCTTCTGAGGTTGCTGTGTCCCCTTCAGGTTTCTGCAGTGATGGCTGGTGAGGAACTGCCCTCATTTCTCCCTGCGTCCTGTGGGAGTCTACATGAGGGGGTCACCGTCCGCACCACCGTATTTTATGTACCCACAAATTCTGCTAATGTAGTTGCCTTTTCTCCTTTTCCGTCGGTCTTGTGCTTACTCAGGTTGCACACTTTCCACAGTGCCAGCAGTACAGTTGTCAAGGGTTATTTTCCCACCGGGAGGAGGAGCGTGCTGAGGAGCGGAGTGATAAGCAGGATAGTAGATCTTTCGTTTTGTGTGGCTTCCCTGCAGTAATAGCGGCCCACGCTTCATTTACGGTGTAGAGAATTACATGGGGGTTGTGAGTGAATCCTATCCCCCACACTATACGTGTTAATAACTCTGCTAATCTCTATAGTGCTGGGAGTTAAAATGGCCGGCGGCCCAAGGAGGGACGGGTGTTTCAGGTGGACGGGCCCCTCTTTGTAGCTGGGTGCTGTTATGCTCACTTTGTCTGTGCTGTTGTTTGTGGGTGTCCTCAGTCGGATGTATGGTCTGTTACTGTGCCCCTAAATTATGTGTTGCCAAAGAAGATCTTTTGCTTGGCAGGGTGCTGGCTCAGCGATGCGCTGTCTGGAGCCGTTCCCTTGCTGTTCTGGCTTGATGGAGGTTTTCGCTATCTCGCAGGAGCCCCTGGAGGGGGAGCCGCCTTGCGTCCTCTGGGTCAGCTAGAGCAGGTTTAACAGGGATTTTGCAGGGTGGGCCCTTAGTCATGGGCCGAAGACTCAAACGGCATGCAGATGCTGTCAGCGTACTCGTGTTGGTCGCTGCGGTGCTCGGGTGTCGGGTGATTGTCGTCCCACGGAGTGCGCTGCACACAGTGGAGTTCAGGGTGGGTGTGCGGGCTAGGGACTCCAACACCATCTATTGTTCGCGCCGTGAGCTGTCACCCCACACCCCTTGAATCTCCTTACAGATGGCTGCATACCTGGTCTGCTGATGAGAGCAGACTCTGATGAGGACCCTGATGCCGCTCACCCCCTCTGTTGGGTCCGAGGAGAATGCTTGGGACTTGTCACGTGGTCACAATGGACCGAGGCACACATCCGCCATATTGGGGCGGCCGCTTCGCAGATCGGCGATGTCCTTGGAGGGTTCCGTTCACTCTGTGCTGGGCTGCGGTTTCGCCCCTTTATTTTGTCTGCGAAAGCCCCAGTATCACAGGAACAACATTGGGTGATCAGAATAGTTTAAAGTTTCCTTAAGACAAAGTTTCTTGCCATTTTCTCGAGTCTGGAGAGGGAAACAAAGGCTTAGGGAAACATTCTGTCTGCGCCCCCTGGTGGTCTCGTTCCAACTAACTTTTTGTGGTGTCCACCTACAGACCATGCTGTATTATATTGTTATGTTGTAATCAATTCAAGCGCCTGGATGCCCAGGGCCAGGCGGCGCTATACAAATAATAAACTAAACTAAAATGAACCAAAGCACTCCCATATATTTCAGAGTTCCATTTATTCATTTTTAACACAATATATTTAGGCTCCCTTTATAGCCACTTGTTTAGCAATGTGGTTCATTCAGATTCTATGGGGGTGGTGGTTAATTCCTCCTCAGTAGCCAGGTTGTAGTCGCGGTCTTTCATCTTGTCATCTATCAATTCAGAAGATGGCTCTGTTAATTCAACCAGTGATATTTCCTGACTTTGTGACTTTATTGGGGAAACAGGGAACGCTAGATCTTTATATTGGACCAATCCTTTTGAAGGTGTAGATTGAGTGAATGGATCAGCAATTAATGATGAGGCCTTTTCTGTGGGGTCTGTCAATTCATGTGGCCGTCCTGTGCTGTAACGAAGATCTATCATTAGTTTCCTTGGCTTGCTGGTGATATTCAGTTCAAACTCCAGCCACTGCACGTGTGCATCCTGAGTCTGTACGTTTGGACGAGTATTTGACAGCTCCCACAAAAGTCCCTCCCAAGTAACATCAGTTTGACGAGCAGCATCCCTTGTAAATGTTGTGGCCTGAGTCTTCCTATTCTTCTTCTTCCTAGGTCTCCCTTTGATAAAAAAAAATAAGCAATTAATAATTCCATCGAATTTGCAAAACATACCAATAGAAACCTTTCCATTTTATCCTCTATAACAAATATCCCAAAAATACTTCGGTCAAAATTTTCAAAAATGAATAGTATTTACCCTGGTATTTATAAAGCTTCTAAAGTGTTTTGGATCAGCCAAATTCAATTTGCCAGTGTCATCCCCATTTGTAATGTTCGAGGCAAATTAATTGTTAATTATTTGAAAATCTAAACATGATTTTTAATACTGATCTATAATTTTTATTTAAATGTATACCATCAATATTTATGTATAAAACGACTAATAATTTGACCTATAAAATACAGGATATTTCTATGTACATCATTTTTATATCGTTATGACTGCTGTCCTTGAACAATGTTGTTTGTACCACAATGAAAATTTGCCATTGTTATCTTGTTGGGTGTAAAATAAAGGGAGATACACACACACAAAAAGAAAGAACCTACAGCAAAAGAAATGGCATACACATATAGTTATGCAATTATATATAAAACACATATGGGCCTCATCGGGAGATGGGCGGAGCAGGAAAATGCGGCAGTAACGCTATTACCACTGCATTTAACGATCCGCTGAATCCCAAGTTTGACCCTAACTCAACGCATCACCTCCAGCTTTCAGCTGGAGGTGAATGTGCCGACTTTTGGCCCGTTTTCGGTGCTATTACCGCCGGCGGTAATAGCGATGAAAGCCCTGTAGAGTCCTATGGGCTAAAGATAAATGAGGACTAACAGCGTCACTACAACTCAGGATCTGGCACAAATTGTGCTGGACCTAGTTGCGGTAACACTATTAGCATTGGGCGTTATTCCGGCGCTGTTAGCGCCGGGATACTGCCCAACTCCTGATGTTGCCCTTTGAAATGTAAACATAATATAAACAAATATAATTCGAATTTGTGTATTTGTTCTCCATCTTTTTCTTTATGGTTAACTGCCTCAGTGGTTAAATCCTTGTACATCACAAATCACAAAAGAAATGTATTGGAAATTATTGATAGTCAGTATCACCTGCATTTCAGGTTAAATATATTTAATTGCAAAGTAATCTGCATAGTACATAATACATAAAAGTTATGTTATAGGTCTCTATATCGAAACTATGGACGCCCACACCAAAATATTTGCTGTGTAACTGTTTACCCTGTGTGCTATTACTTAATAAGTAAACATGATTTCACTTTACAGCATCTTGACACAGCACAAGAAATAACAATTAAGTATGCAAAATGTTATAAAGATTTAAGAAGAAACCATACTTATTGATTCACCTTTCAATTCTGTTACTATAGATATTAACATTTTGTAAAATAATATGAAAGAAATACCTGTTGTCCATCGCCAGAGTCATAAGGAATAGAGCTGATGGTTTGAACTGTTGTATCCTCCTGAGGCTCCAAGATAAAAACCGATGGCAACAAAATATATCATCAACATTTGAAACATGTAACTGTTTGCATGCGCTTCATGAATTGAGTATTGAAAAAAGTAAAATCAGCATTACTAAGAAACAGCATGCAAGTACATTGAAAAGAAAAACTTTACAATTTGATTTTAATGCTGAATTTACACAGTAAGTACATGACACTAAAATGCATAACAAATCATGAATGTCACATATTTTTCTGTACCTGTGGTCCTTGTGTTTCATCCATCTCCACCAAATCAGTAGTAGACTCCTTGTACTTAATAGCAAATGACATAAGCATACGAAAATGTGTTCATAGTATGAATACTGTGTTTCTGTTGCGGGGAGGTCATTTCACCAAAATGCCTGGGGTAGCGGAAGTAACATCACATGGCCTTTGACCTCTGATGACATCACAGGAAGTGATGGCATTTGACTCACCCCACCTCGAAGTGACATCACGGGAAGTGATGGCATTTGACTCACCCCACCTCGAAGTGACATCACGGGAAGTGATGGAACACAACCTTTTATCCCTTGACAAAACAGGAAGGGACATCACATATTGTCCCTAAGTACACTACAAAAAATATGGTTGTGATATCAGTATAATGTTATATACATTTCATACAAGAATGGGTCACCATATGTATCGTTAATATCAGTGTGCATAGGACTATATTACCAAATTACTGTGAATGCAAGCAGACGTCCAAGGCCAAATAATATGTTATTATTTAGCACTTACGCTTCAGCGCTTTATATATCAAATATACATACAATATCACCCAACTCTTGTTGGTACTCATTTATCGACCTCAGAAGGGTTAAAGGCTGTGTTGAGGTGTTTAAGAACAGGTTAAATCAGCGACTCACCACCTGAAGTGTGCCTGTAAATAAACCTTTGAGTCTAGCAATTATTGGACAGAATTCCAGAAACACAAATGATGTGTTATTCCTATTCTTTCTTATTTAGCGTCACTGCTCAAAGTGATACACCTGTGGAACCCCCCTTTTTTTTTTTAAGAGGCCTGATCAAGAAAGTCAGCCACTCCAAAAATAAAGAGCCACAGCCCCGGAGCTTTCATTAAAAAGATGTTTTACAAATAAAGTTAAAAATAAAAGATCTTTTTTTTCCTAGGGGTAGCAAGGGAGACCACAGTGGTAGCAAGTGAGACCTCGGGGGTCGCAAATGCGACCCATGGCGAGCCCCAAATTACGTTCCTGTTCTACTGCCTTTCATTGGTGATTGCACATATGGTATCATATGCATTAGTTATTCTTCTACATATAGTAATGATGGACCATGATTAAAAAATAATTAGCAATCCAAACGTTAGCCATGTATGATAACATGCATACATAGCACGGACCTTTTCAGCATCATCCTTTATCACTGCAAGTGATAAAAATAATCCAATAAAGGAATGATAATACATAAAGAACCCAATTAAGGAATAATAAACAGCATTGTATTGTCTTTGATCCTTTTTACTAAAACAAATGTACTTATTAAAGGAATGTAAAAGGCATTAAATAAAAGAATGATCAAATGTATACCAGTTGCACATCACTGGTGTAATAGGGAATAGACGTCAAAGTCAGGACAACAATCTCCTGCATTAAATCACATTTCCAAATTAGTAAGTAAAGAAAATATTTATTGGCAGGTCATATTTGCCACACATAATTTTTATGAAAGTATTAAATGTTGTATGGCATACCTCCTGTGCCTGAGCAGTTCCAAATGAAGAAGAGTATGCTGATGATGTTGCAGTATCCACCTAGACATGACATTTATATCAAATAATGTATACAAAGAAAGATAGCATTGTATCTAAAGAAGGCAAGAGAAAAAGCATTGTATCTAATGATGACAAGATAAGTGAAAATGCGAAGCATGAAGACATCAATACTGTTTGAAAAACATTTCAATATCACAAGTCAAGGTTATTGATTCAAATATAGCATGTGGCACTTTAGAGCTACAGTCTACATGTAGACAAATTAAGAATTATAGGAGTACTTGAAAGGCAAGTGAGGTTTCTGTTGATTCCGGAATATAGGTTGACGGTGAAGCTTGCTCTGCTTGAAAATTACTGTATCCATGAACATGCCCTATAGAAAACGGATATGCGTGATTTGACCGTGGCAGATTTGTTCACGGCAGAATTGACCAGGGTCAATTTCGCCGCTAATACAATTTTGCTATGGCCAAATCTGGCAAAACCTTGAACCCCCACCCCACCCAATACATCCCCCCACTTACTTTTTGCTTCTTCGCTTCCTTCTGAACCGGCAGCGTCAGTTCTGTTCCTCTTACGCAGGTCGGATCCGACGCTGCAGGGTCCGCTTTTCTCTTTTTTTGTACCTGTCCCTTGCCTCCAGTCCTCAGGAAGCGGGGGATACCCCTCCCACCCCCCAAGTCAATCACTACCAAACATGGGTAGCGGGGGATCCCCCTGCAGCCCCCGCTCCCCATGTTCAGTATTGATTATCCAATTTGTTTGAATTTAATTGAACATATGGTACTGGCCGAATTCAGCCAAATCTACCATCCGTTTCAATTAAAGTCGAACAAATTGGGCAATACCTAGAAAACATACAGTCGATCTAAAACATGGATGAATATATTGTAATCTCTACACATGTCATAAGGGCTCCACGGGCAATTAATATAAGTGTCTGTCGTTTGTTCCAAAGAGAATGAGTAAATGACTGCACTTCCATCTGCTGTGTCTGTAATTAAAATATTTAAATTAATAAACTTAATTAATAACTAAGAAAACAATACATATTGTAATTACTTGCTACCTGTATGGTGACCTTGCTAAGAATGTTTTATTTTATAAAGAAATTGAAGACTGTAAGGATACATACATTTAAAATGTTTACATGTGTTTTTCCATAAAATTGCCAATCATACAAGCTATATTACATAAACTTTTTAAAAGAACTTTAACAAGCAATCATCCCAGTAGAAATGGGGACACATTTTAAGGATAGTGGGAGTAAAGCATATATACAATAATTATTTTTAGTTACTACTTACCTGACTCTGTGTGTGATGAAACATGGTTGAAGCAGCATTGGGAAGTAACTTACTGTGCGTCTGGGGCGACCCTTTTTACAAAACTGCTGCACAATCGGAAACAATTACACCCCTTAAATTCTCAAAGACCTCATTGGCTTGGCTGTTAAGCTCAGAATCTGGGAAGCCACAGTTCAGCAACCATACTCGTATAAAAGACATGTACTTAAGGAAAATATGCATCACTGTACTGGGGGTCTTAGCATAGCTGAAATTCAGACAACCCGGAACAATACAGTAAGGCATTGTTTGCTGCACAAGAAGCTCTAAAATTAAATAACAAAAATGTATTATCAAAGAGTGCTAATGATTTATAAAAGAATAAATACCTTTCAACTCACATGCTTTTTGCGAGTGTCAACCGCTCTGTAAGCAGGTCTCACTCGCCAAGCTCCCTAACCGCCCATATTAGTCAATGGGCTACTACCCGCAAAAAAACAAATCGGGTGTTTTCACCAGCCCTAGTGCCACAAAACGTTGAGAGCTTTGACAATACATTAGATATTTACTAAAGAACTTATAATGAAATGCAGTAAAAAGATCTAAAATATATTAAAAAGTGGGTAATTAAAAAACAATTGATATTTGAAGAGACAATAGGTAATGAAATAGACATACAACAAGTAATATCAATCCATTTCGTAGATAACAATTAAGCTGGAATACACAGGAGTTTAATTACCTTTGGTTAAAAAAAAAACTACGTGACAATTCAGCAACAAAGACTATTATCCATGGTAGAAAGCAGAGATGTTTTCTTTCAAGGATTTTAAGTTGTTTAAATGCACTTTGAAAAGTGGGTGTCTATGTGAAGTTGTTGCAGGGAAGAAATGTTGGTAGATTTTCTTTAGGGGTGTGATATGCATTATGGCCTTACCCAAATATGGATATTTATAAAGTTTAAGGTGGATGCAGGTTTGATGACGTAAAATAATGTACAAGAACTTGGCCACACCTAGAAACATTGTGAGTGCATGGACAAGGTGAGACGTTCCTTTGATAAGGGAGTGGGGAGTAGATTATGCTGAAGTGAGCGGAAAAGGTCCATGGCTGCATGAACAATGGCATTCATATGTTGTTTGCATGGACACTTTGTGATGAGTCCCTGTGACAATGTGTCATATTAGGCACCTGGTTAACAAGGTTTGAAGACATAATAGTGGGGAAAAGATACAGAATGTAAATACAGGAAGTCCTGCATGTATGGACTTTCCTCTAGTGATTGCCTCTGTTTGGTTACCTAGGTAACGGTCCTCGAGGAGTGTGAGACAGAGAACAACGGTTTGAGCTGGGGGTACTGAAGAAAAGGGAACGGAAAATGACCAGCTGAGCGAGAAGCTGCTCACCGTGTGCTGATATTTTTGGAAAAAGACGATTCAGATGTGAGAAGCTGGCCGAAGCGGGGACGTTCGCGATTGAGTCCTGTGAGCGCTGGTTTCCTGGCAGCCAAAGCCGTAAGATAACGGGGAGGTGAAGTGTGCGAGGCGAACGTTTTCGGCAGAGGCCGATAGGAAGACTGTATCTGAAGACGGCCTTTATATCCTACTGTGGCAAACATCACGCAGTCAGAGGGGAGTGAGAGAGAGGCAGTCTATACCGGCTTGCTCGTATGAGGGTTGGGTAAAGAGCCCAAGTGACCGTTGTCGCTGAAAGACATTAACGAAGTTGGCGCCGTCGCGCTTTTGCTTAAAGAGATTTATACGACGAACGCAAATTTTAAGGTTTATATAAAGTTATGAGTTAAGCGCCGTTGCGCTACCATCATTCAGAAGCTGTCACAGGGAAAGGAAAAGTTATGCTCGTACAAGATTAGAGGATAAGCGTCCATGCGTTGTAACATAGCCTGAAAGAGCCTGAGTTTAATCATTTAAATGGTGACCGGAGCATGTACTGTTTCTATCACTGAAGAGGAGTTAGTCACTGAAAGAGAAGGAGAGAACAGGTTTAACAAATGAAATATAAGAGAACTCCGTCCTCCAGTGCACCTTTACCATAAAGAAGAGGGATGTGTCAAACGACAAAGAACTTAAATAAAGAGACAGACAAAAGTTGCGCCAGTACCCAATAACTAGAAGCTACGTGCACACATAAGACACCAGAGCAAGAGCGGGAAAAAGAAAGACAAAGAAAGGGAGAAAGACATTTCAGAGACTAATTATTAAATAAACCAAAGACAAGAAGTAAGAAGCTCACAAGAAAAGAGAGACATACATAAGAGTCAAGAAAGGAGAGACATTAAAGAAATATACATAATGACTCTTACCTGAACTTACCTTGGCAACGCCTTCCTGCTGAAGCTGGAAACTCCTCAAGAGAACACGTATCCTTTTCCAAAATACCTAGAAAGAAAGAATAAAAAACAGTTATTTTAATAAAAGAATTGGAATCTGGTTGTAATCCCAACAATCTACGTATTGGCTCAGAGTCTCATTCATGTCCTATACAGTTAACTTGTGACAGTCCCTTAGAGCTGTCACTTCTCCCCGTGAGCAGGGCCCTTGCCATGGGGCCAGGTAGGTGAGTCTGCTACCGGATAGACCCCCTCGGGGTGGTACCCAGCTGGATCATCCCATTGGAGGAGACCCCCTCTGTGGGAGAGGAGAAGACTATTGAGGGAGAACGCAGTATGTTAACCACCATGCTGCCACGCATCACTCAACAAAAATGACAGGGCCCAAGCAGCCCCACACTCTCCGTCTCCTCTTTTTGCTCTTCTTTGCAGACCCAGCCAGCAGACCATTGCCCTAATGTAAAGAAAAAGGGCTGGTGTGCTAGGTCTTTGCATGAGAGAGAGAGAAAGGATGCTGCAAGTCTCCTACGCCAGTACTCTGAGTACCTTGGCACAGGAAAGGAGTGCAGCATTCCTATTCCCTCGCTGTCAGCTCCTGCTAATTTTCCCAAAGCTTGACTGGGGCTGTGTGGAGAGAGTAGGTTTGATGCTCTTCCCTCTGACCAGCCTGAGCAAACGATGGAAAAATCTTGCACGCAGTGCGATTATGCAAATTATTGTTTTTTATTGGGTTTTTTTTGCACTAAGCCAGCTCACTACTGTACCTTAATCTGCTTAGGATGCATTGAACAGAAAATGGTGTAATACAATAAGAGAGATGTGTTTAAGTAAAAATAATAATAGCATGCAAATGATACAAGTAAGAAGACAAAATATAGTAATACCTGCCACATTATGTAAGTACAGGGCACATAATGGCAATACTTGCCAATTGGCGTATGTGTGTGTGGGAGGAGGTGGGGCATTTAATGGCATAACTTTGCATACAGTTTGAGTAAGTCGGCTATATGATGTCAATACCTGGACAATGGTTAGTGACACAGTGAGCAAATCATGGCAATACCACACTGTTGTTGTTAGTAACAGACTTACAATGACAATCCCTGGTAAATGGGTTTGATTAGATGGGCATTTGATGCCAACACATAGGGTGTGAGCAACAAAATCTGGCATGTGGTGTGCGCAATTGGGCAAATGATGGCAATACCTTGAATATCTTGGAAAATGATTTACCGGGCCCTCCAAGGTAGGAATGGCCCGGTAAATCCCCTTTTGCGGTACCCTGAGCCGGACCCGAGTTTGGAGGCAGCCATGCCCTTATTAAGTGCATGGCTACCTCCAAACTCGTAATGAGCCCCACTGTCTTCAAAAAAAATGTATGACTTATACTTCTAAGACAAAAAAGTGTCAAGAGTCTTTTTAGTGTTTATACAAAATTGTTTACTCAAAATATTTAACTAACTCTATCCGTCAGTGTCAAAAACCATATGTATTCTTATGGAATATATTCAACCGAATAACAGTCATGATGAAGAGAATTTATTCTCGAAACGCGTTGAGCTTGATTATTTGTAACAAAGAGCTTTATTATTTGTAAAAAAATGTTTATGCCAAAATAACAAATGTTTTCTTAGAAAGATGTTGTAAAAAAGTGACTGTTATTCGGTTGAATATAGATTCCATAAGAATACATATGGTTTTTGACACCGACAGAGTCAGTTAAATATTTTGAGTAAACACTAAAAAGACTCTTGACACTTTTTCGTCTTAGAAGAAGTATAAGTCATAAATAATTTTGGAGACAAGGGGCCTCATTACGAGTCTGGCGGTAACCGTGCCGGAAAAACTGGCAGGCTGCCACTGGACCCATAATACCAGTCCGCCTCCGTGATTGCCAGAATCACCGGGGCATTACAACCCAATGGACCCGGTAATTCCAGAGGCGGAATTCTGTAAATCCCCATAGAGTCCCATAGGATTTACAGAATTCCAAACGGTGGCGGCGGATTTAACGCCATCGTTGTTTCCAGACCGACTGACTTGTAATGAGGCCCAATGACAATGTACTAAAGCGTTGACTGAAATTGGTTCGGTAAATATAGGTGTGCAGGGGACGGGAGTGTCCATGAAGTATGGACACTTTGTTGGTTCACAAATAAGAACGATAACCAGAATGCGAGTCTCTGGTCAAATTCTAGCAATGCATAGCAAATTATAGAGGCATATGATGGTAATACCTGGCAAGTGGTGTGAATACTTGGGCATGTGATGGAAACACCTGCTAAAAGATATATGCATCAGGGCAAATGATGCAAGGACCTGTGAGCATCTGAACATATTCGTATATTCAGGGATTTATGGCTTGGCAACCCCAGAGCGCTTGAATAAGACAACAAAGGCTGACAAGAGAAATTGTCCATAAGTGGCGGTTCTGTCATAAATGGCAGTGGCTTAGCATGCCGTTCTTTTCGGTGGAAGTACTATCAGTAAGTGTCACGTGATGCTGCTGACATTGAGTGGGAGGATCCCACAGGGGTCTAACATCAACAGAGGGATCTCTCGAGGCCGATCTTTGGTTTCTGATCAGTGGGTGGGAATATTTTGGCAATACCTGGAAATTGGTATGAGTATTTGAGCTTCTGATTGCAATATGTAGCATTCGGTGAGTATCTCTTCCTATGATGGCAAAGTTTTGCAAATGGTGGGTACATTGATTTATGAGAAGGGTGTGAGAACTTCAGCATGTAATAGTGATATCCATCAAATGATTGGAGCCCGTCAGCATTTGATGGGAGGAACCAGCATATGGTGCAAGTACCTGAGCATATTGTGGGTGGGAATATCTGGGCGTATAAGGACAACACATGACAAAGATCGCAACAAGGGTGATCTGCCAATGTACCTCCTTCATTCCCCTCCTTCGTATCTCCTAATAAAAACGCTAAAACAATTGACTTTGTGATCCATGTTTTACATTTATTTAATAAGGGGGTTAATATAACAGTTGATTGCCCACATTTTTTCAAGGACCATGGCAGGTATGTTGGGAGGACAATTTTTTGTTATAAATGAGTGGTTAGCTGGGCTTTCCTGGTAAAAGTGTTTAGTCATCATTTCTGTAACTTTTCTATTTTATTTTAAAATTGACACAGATAAGGTTTTTTGAAGCATGAAAAGGTTGGACCCCGTAATGCTTGTGCTGATAATAGGAAAGATGATGTTTTTCTAGTTTATCATATACAGGATTTCATTAGTGATTTAAGTAGTTCAGCCGACACATGTTTCGACCCATCATGGTCTTTCTCAAGGCTAAATTGATTCTTGACTGGCTTGCTGATTGCACAATCCTATTTCCAAAGTGGAGCCGGTTCCTTGGCTCAGCTGTTTTCCTCGGCTGGTCTCTGGATAGCCACCAGCCAGAGACCAGCCAAGGAGAACAGCAACCCGAAAGGCACAGCAGCCCACCGGGGCCAACTTCTATAGGATTGCCAAGCCACAGATACCTGTGACTCACTGTAAAATACTCAACTGAGCCAAGGAATTGGCTCAATACAATTTATGCCACACAAAGCCTATGGGGCATGTACCTGGTCACTCTAATTGAGAAAAAATCTCTTCAAAGTATTCAAATCTGTTCAGAGAATATTACCTAATTTAAATCAAAGTTTCAAGGAACATAAAAAACACACATACTCCATAAATATCTTTAGTAGGTAATTGTATCCATCACTCCTACAATGTTTTTAACAATCTAAATTTAAAGATTTCATTAAGCACAAAAATATTTCATCAAATAAACGAGCAGAAATGTCTTAACAGAAAGCAATGTCCTTTAGGAAATTTCAGGAAAAAATTCTGCAAAATTTGCTAAGTTTGTACTTTCAAAGATAAATTTCACAAAAGGGGTTTTATTTCCCCACACAATCACATGAGGTTTGTCCACTACGTGTTTCAGGGTTATCTTCACCCCTTCTTCAGGTGTTGATGTGATGTTTATACTAGTTCCTTGTATCCTAAAATAAATTTCACAAAAAAACAGAGATTTGTACTAATTTTGTCTCTATGGCACAGCGAACGCCAATATCCCATGAATGAATTTTAAGCCATCCAATATGTAAATTTTACTGACCTTGGAAATATCCAGGGTCTATATAGCCAACTCTGACTAACGTGTCACTTCTGTGTTCTGGCCACTGATTGATCGTTGATGGCAGGCTAGTTATGTAACCCTCCTCAGTAGTCTTCCAAAAGTCTAACAAGATGTTGCAATCACTCTGTAGGAAAGAGTAAGCTTAGTATTAATACTTAACAACCACCAACTACTACTCACTATTTCTATACCCAACTCACTGAATCACATAACCAAGATCAAGTTTACTAGACTTACTTGCCCACAGCTCAAATGGTATCCCAAACGCAACGCGGTGACAGCGAAATGGCTGCAACCACAGCCTCCCGTCCCACGGTGCGTTTTAAATGGAGTATGAGTGAGTCACGTGATCATAATTCCGATCACATGACCCAACGTACGTTTCTTCACAAACGTAAATAGTGTGTTATCTTCATAAACACACAAATACTTATAATTCAAAACAATGTTTAAACGCAACGCGGGAACGGCGCATTGGCTGCAATCACAGCCTCCCGTCCCGCGATGCGCTAAGTTAAATCTTTTCGTATGTCACATAATCAACCCGATCACGTGACTTTGTGTAAACATGGTGACTGTCCCTTCGTGCCGCCCCACATTATAACCAATTCATCACGTGATAACCTGTCCATGGTAAGACGCATGATCCAAAAAAGCCAGTCCTGGAATATACCGAAACAAAAAGACAATTACGAGTTGTAAGGAAATCACGTACCGATCACTAGTTTACATATTATGTGCATGAGAAAAAAATCTTCCTAGTCAATGTGAAAGGTCAGTCCAAATTAGCCCTATGCTAATCTATTTTGAATGTAATGCTCGCTGTACAGCATTCCTTTCTCCAGAGGGGCAACTTGGTATGCTAAAAATAAACACAGACATCTCTGCTCTACACTTAAATAGACTAGGACATACTCCCTGGGTGTTCATCCTCTGTTAACACAACAGGGAATTGTCAATAACTCAAATACAATATTGAAGTAACCAGATTTTTACAATCTACTAATTGCCTAAATTAATTCAAGTACCACGGGCGCTCGCAATGCAACTAGAGACAATTACAGACATTTCCCTTGTTCATTTCACATACTCATATTCCTTCATTCTCATCATTAACATATCCTCAAAAATGAATTAACACTACAGTCACAGTTACCACAATTCTATATACACTTTGAGCCCAAAATAGGGCATTTCCAGAGATAAACAAAGAAAACAGTTTTACTCACACTAGTCAACAAAAAATCATATCAGATAAAACAAGTGAAATCAAACTCATTGTTCATACCCTTTGGTGCAAGTGTATCTAACCGCTCAATCCACTCAACCTCTTTTTGTCTCAGTAACTTGTGTATGTCACCCCCTCTATTAGAGCATCTGAATTGCTCCAAAATCACCAATTTCACCTGAGCCACTGAGTGTTTGTATTCTTTGAAGTTTTGTGCCACTGGTGAGTGGACTGAGCCCAATCGGATGTTAGATTTGTGTTCAGTCCACCTCAGTTTGACTTTTCTTGATGTTAGGCCAACATAAAATAGCCCACATGGACATTTAATTCCATACACCACATTGCTTGTGTCACACGTACTAGTATGTCTAAGCAAGATCTTTTTTCCTGTATGAGGATGGTTAATGCTAGGTCCCTTAATCACATTATGGCAATGCTGACAATTATTACAGGGTAAAGTACCCTTGAATATGTTAGAGCAGATGACCGGTGTTTGATAATCAGCTCGAACAACAAAATCTCTTATAGATTTACTTTTCCTATATGCAAGGGTTGGTTCTTTCTCAAACAAATGTGCTAACAAGGGTTCCATTTTCAACATTTGCCAATTTCATCTGATGATTTTCTTGATTTTATAACTCTGTTGAGAGTATGTTGTCACATATACCATCCCTTCCGATTCTTCTTCCTTCGGTGACCGCTCCAATGTATTGGCTCTCGGGACTGCTGAAGCCTTCATTAAGGCACTTTCTAATGTGGTTGCTGTATAACCACGTTTAGAAAATGTCTCTTTTAATTTGTTAGATTGAATCTCAAACTCAGGTGGCTCTGAAATCAGTCTGCGATCCCTTAAGAACTGACTGTAGGGTATGCTTTGAATTGTAGTGGATGGGTGAAAGCTAGATGCCATCAATGTGCTGTTTCTGTCCATGGGTTTGTTATAAATGGTAGTGTGTAAGTGATTATTCTTCATATAGATTTCCATATCCAAAAACTGGATCCGGTTTTTGTTAGTATGGGTCGTAAAGTTCATTCTTGGTGCTAGCTGATTCATGTACTCAAAAAAATTGAAGGAGGCTTTGATGAGAACCTCTCCAAATACCAAAAATATTGTCTATAAATCTCATGAAACTTATTAAGTGGAGGCAAGGAATTGGCTCCACTTTGCCAACAGGATTGTCCAACCAGCAAGCAAGTCATCCATCAACCATGGGCAGCCAAGAATCAATTGAGCCTTGAGAAAGACCCAGATGGGTTGAAACACGTGTCGGCTGACCTACTTAAATGGCTAATTAAATGCTGTGTACGAAAAACATAATCTTCGTTATTATCAGCGGAAGCATTACAGGGTCCAACCCTTTCAAGCTAATGCAAGAGGTGTGGGCAACACCTCTCCCTTCTGCGACCTTTCTGCTAATGCAAATATAAAAACATACAACAAACCATATAGTTAAAGACTGAGTGCTGTGCATGTTGATTCAGCCTCTAGTGCCCACTTTTGTGTAGTGAAGGTTTTTTGAAAGTCTTTATTCTAACTATAGTCTCGAGATATAGTCAAGCTGTCTGCTATCAGTCATGAGTAGTTCCAAGGACGTCATTTAGGGGGCGCCAGAGGGCGCAAATGCGTCCTCTGAGGTATCCCTTGCGACCTCTAAAAAAAAAAGCAAAAACAAAAAAAGTTTCCTTTTTTACATTTTTATTTTTTTTTTGTAATGCAAGCTCCCGGGCTGTGGCCTGCACCATGTGGCTCTTTACTTCTAGAGTGGCTAGCTTTCTTGTTCATGCCCCTTTTAAAAAAAGAAGAAAAATAAGAACACGCGTGCCACAAGTCTAACACTTTCAGCACTGACCCTAAATAAGAAAGAATGGGAATACCAAATAATGTGTCATTCTGGAATTCTATACAATAATTGCTAGACTCATTAAAGGTTTATTTCAGGCACACTTCAGGGGGTGAGTCACTGATTTAGTCTGTTCTTAAACGCCTCAACTCAGCCTTTCATCCTTCTGGTGTCCATAAATGAGTACCAACACAGTTGGGTGATATTGGGTGTATATTTTTTCTATAAAAAGCGCTTAAGCGTAAGTGCTATATAATAACACATCATTATCATTTGGTCATGGAAGTCTGCTTGCATTTACAGTAATTTGGTAATATGGGCCTATACACACTGATCTTAACAATACATATGGCCATCCATTCTTGTATGAAATGAACATCACATTATAGTAATATCATAACCATATTTTTCGTAGGGTACAATGCTATGTGATGCCACTTCCTGTTTTATCAATGGGTGAAAGGTTGTGTACCACTTCGGGGTGGGGTCAAATGACATCACTTCCTGTGATGTCATCAGAGGTCAAGGGTCACCTGATGTCACTTCCGCTACCCATGGCATTTTGGTGAAATGACGTCCCTGAGTAGTTCACCCAGTCCTGGTTTGCTTTCCTGTTAGTGGCAACTCATCCTTCTCAAGCCCAATGCCATTCAGAGACTTCAGTGGAGTCACCTTGAAAGCAAACCTTTACCTCCCTTCAAACCATGTTTACCCTGTTAACTTCAATTGGATCACCCACCAAAACATTTTACTTCGCCCACTTTTCAGACTTAGCAGGTTGTAAGTAATGTAGAGTAAATGGGGCTTGCGGGGCGAGATGCACGTATTAAGAATGCTAACTAAAAATATGAAAAAAGAATGGACTACTCACGAAAGACAATTGATATCTTCACAAGTCTAACGTTATTTTGCACAGCTCTGTACACATAAAAACGACACTTCCTGTCTCAATGGTGCGTTAACAGCATATACCTTAAACGTTGTGGTGATATTTGCATGCCCGGTGCTCATACACACACCGCCCTGCCGTCCTCGGCTCGTTCCCAACTGACACCGCCGCGCGGAATACGCCTGGGCCCGCTTGCATGCGTAAACTGCGCTGTACATCGTGTGGCCGGGTTACTTTAAAAACGCATGCCTTGGCTGCCGAACATCTTCGACTTCCCACAATAATGTGCAGCTGCTTCGACAGATGGAAGGTCTAGAGTTCCCCAGGAACCCGTCTTCAGGTAGGCTCACCTTTGCACACTGACTTGCACTGCAACGAAAGATAACGTGTTAGGAGCAAGAGGGTCAATGGCAAGCACTCTGAAAAACATTCCCCTCGGAAACAGAGCGACTTGTATGTGTAACTTCCCGCTACCAAGCAGTGCCGTCGTCACCGTGACCGAGGAGGTTGCCATTTGAAATTATGAAAGCGCGCCAGACTATCTACGTCCAGATTACGCGGTGTTTTTATTTAGAAACAGAACTGCGATTGTTGCAGAACGCCTCAAATTCTAAATGCGCGTGTGGAATGCATTACGCCTTCGAACAATGCTGCCAAAACACAAAGCGTCAGAGTAAACATTATAACCCTGATTCATGGAACCGAACAAAATGTATTTTTGCCATGTAAAGTCAGCGCATAGTCATTTTTGCAGAACACGATGACTTTGCACGCCAAAATTACAATTTGCACGGTTCCATGAATCATGTTGCGGCAGTGCAAAATCAGAACCGGGTAAATATACCATGAATCGGGCTCTATATTTTTTTCAAACTTGCTGTGAAGGGATGGGGCATATGGAGCCAGGAGACGAGAAGAGTGTGTGATCCTGGGCGAGGCGAATTACTTTTCCCTTTATGCCGCCATTGTATTATCACTCAAAAGTCACAAGTGATTAGAAAGCAGACTAACCCGAGCATTGCAGCATGTATTAATAAAAATCGATATGCCATTGCACGTAAAAGCCCTTACATTGGACGGGGATACGGGGGGTGGGGTGTGTGGTGAGCCCTCCTCCGGTCACCGGGGTGCGCCACACGTGTTGTCGGGGTCACCCGACAGGGCTGGCACGCCGGGGGCACCCAGCGTTCCACAGGCAGGGGACACCCTCCCCGGCCCGGATCACCGGGTGGGATCTCCACGGTCTGGGGGGGGTCACCCCCTCTTCTCAGCTGGCGCAGCGCCACAATCACTTGGGCCGCGCTGCAAACAAGGCCACGATCACGTGGCAGACAGGCAATACACAAATAACACAGACACGAGTTGCCACTTCCTGGGGCTCTGCTGCACTGCCGTGTGTGCATGCTAGCAGAGCCCCTTTTATTACAAAGGCATCATGACGAGGTCATGACGCTCTCTGGCAAGAAAACTAGACCAACACACAACAGGGGGTGTCTCACTCTCATCCCAGTGAAATGTTGAGTTTCCGGATATGATGGATACACTTTCAACCGCCAATGTTCAATCGACAAGAAAAGGAAAAGCACATGTTCGAAACATCCGTTAAATGGGCTGTGCTTTGTCAGATTACAATGCAAATGATTTTAGAACTGAAAATTCATTTTTTTGCATACCGCTTTTTCTCAATCAAAACCTATTTTTTTTTTTTGCATTTGTCATGTTATAGAGCTGAGTCGGTTTTCTTCTGGTATATTCAATTACCCCTTTGTTTCTCGTTACTTGCTTTCCCGAGGAATGTCTGTGTTTGTTGGTGCGGGGCTGGGGAGTGAGTGGGGGGTGGGGGGATATGTAGTTCCACTGTATAAACAAAACAAAAACAATAAGCCTTTATTGGGCATACTTGAGAGCCAGTGTTAATAAGTACATTTGAAAACAGTTCACCAATTAGTGCAGAGTTGATCTCGCTGCAAGGGCCACGGTGTCTGTCCAGGACGCGCCTGACAAACTTCCTCTCAGCTGAGCCATTTGTACATAAGCTAACATGGTACACACCGCTTGGGCTGCAAACATGGCGCAGTGTGCAGCCATGATTCAGTTACAAAGTACGTCAGTGTCCTGCAGAGTCAAAAGAAAACTGGCATTGGCAATGCCGATAGTGTTGGCTTTTGTGCAGACACAGGAAACTTATAATTGCCTGCTAGCCATTGATGTTAGCAGCTTCAAAATGGTACACGTACCTGGGCATAGGATAGCCGTGCCTGTCAAATCCCTATCTAAGATATATACATAAGCCTAAACGGTTGGCTTTGCCAATTCTTATATTAACAGGACTTCAGTGAAGGACACGCATTCTGCTTATAAATGACGTGGCTGGCGGCAGACCTGGTAAATACATTTTTATTACACCAGTAGCACATTTACATCTCCAATTAAACCATTTGCTCTGAGAAGACTGCTTTGCAAAACCCTGGCAGCCACTTCAAGTGCAAAGTTTGATTTTAAGTTAGCTCAAAAGAGATCCCAGGAGGGTGTGTTTTTGGGCAGGCAGGGGCAGAAAATGGCCACAGGGATTGGCATGGCCCTAGGTAGTCAATTGGTGGGTAAATAACCGAACAACACCTACAAGCGGTGTGTCCATCATCATATGCCATCTCTCGCTAGCTGTACTCCAGTGCATTAGTTTTGTCTCACAGCCTTATAGCCAAAACTAAAAAGTTGGTTACAACAGTGGTACAAGTACAAGACAGCAAGTACATGCGCCTGTCTGCTGTGGGTCGTGCTGCTACTTCATTGTTTCACGCAGCTGCATTGGGGCCTGGTGTGCCGCCCTCAACCTGAGCAATTCAGGGGACAAACTGTCATCACTCCAGGGAAGTTTCCTCCTCCGCCTGCTATGGAGTGTGTTATGGAGATCTCCGGTTGATCCTGAGCCTGTAAATAAGCCACACAGATACTGGTGTAGTTCTTTAGTGGGACTTGCGGCAGTGCCTGCGCGTGTCCCCCTTTTTATTGTCAACACTGACAAAGGCTACTCTCTGTCTCTAGGGACATCATACGTCACCACATCCCTTAAAACCTTTTATCAAACAAACAAAAGAACAACAGCAATAAGAACCAAACTGTCCAACAACTCTGAGCACTGTCCTGGCACTTTTACTAAATTACATAATCATGGAAACACCTGGGTGGTTTTCTCTCTGGTCGCTCAGCGTAACGAGAGACACGCACCTCCTCCGATCCTGGATCTAAGTTGTCTCAATCTGCTCGACAGCCTTGATCTTCATCCAAATCCAGCTCTGACATAGATGCTACCTCTGGCTCTTGTGCCCCACAGGAATCTGGGTCTGACGGGTCTGCCCGGAAATTTTCTTGGAATAGGCAAATCCAGCTGCAGTTCCGGGGTAAGGGGTTCTCTGCCTCTTTCCGCTGTCACCATGAATCCCTGTTTCTGGGTCACTGTCCATGGGCTAAATTAATATGACAAATACAGCTTGTATCGGGGCTTCTGCATGCAAGAGAGATCAGTTTCCCCTATTTCCATCTGGGTCTACTCAAGGCGTCTTCGGTTTGTCTCCTTGACATTGTCCTTTTCTTGTGCTTCTCTGAGCCTCTCCGGATTTGGCATTGCCAGTCCGCTTGATCCATGATCTGGGATCAGTGATCATGCTTTTCATCCCAGGAAAGCCTTCGTAGGGGCAATTCCTGTTTTGGTATGCACTGTCATCCGGTACGCCATCAGGAATTATGTCAGGGCCTCCTCTAAGTGCTGTTCCTTATCCTGGGCAGTAGGGAACGCCTTGTTGAGCGTGCGCATGAACCGCTTGAGATCCCTGTTGGCTCTGGGATAACAGGGCATCATGCGCTGGTGATCTGTCCCACAGAACTGTAAGAATCGAGCAAATTCCTCACTCTGGAAAGGCAGCCCATTGTCAGACCTGACGGATTAGGGATGCTATGGGCCATAAAGAACTCCTCCAAGACCGGGAGTACGGTGCTTGCGACCGTGGACTCCACAAAACACACCACTGGGTATCAGAAAACTCACCTTGTCCTAGCAGGAAACATTTGGACTGTTGCACAGTGCCAGTTCAGGCTAAGAGCCTTCCATGGCAAAGTGGCCCTTTCAGGAAATACAATGGGGGTTCTTTGGCCACAGGTCTAGCCGCTTGGCACCAGACACATTCGTTAAGGGCACTGTCCACCTTAGTCTCCAGATCGGGGAAGCACACCTTCTCCCAGAGGTGTACCTTTTGTCTTGCTTGCACCTTGGTGACCCCCATGGGATATGTACAACACCTGCTTCTTAAATTCCCAAAGAATTACCAATTGGGAGCCACGTAGGAGCATCCCTTCAAGGCAGATCGACAATTCTCCCCTACCTTTCCACAGGCCCTGAAGGAAAGACCAAACCTCTCCGGTTCTGTGTTGCGTTGTGGTCAGAAATGTTTTCCACCGGCCCGACTGTAGTTGGACCAGGAGGTCCTGGAGGCCGTCATCTCGGTGTGTCGCCTCAACAATGTCTGTCGGGATATGGACTTTGGAACAGAAGCCCTGGTAATCATGCCTACGAACATGTCAGCCTCACAACTGTCAACGGTTTGCTGTAGAGGGTGCCGCAACAGGTAGTCAGTCGGATGTGTTGTCAGCTCTGGCCCTGAATAGGAGCATCACCCGTACTCCTGAAACTGCATTAGCCATAACTCAAGCCTGATGGGAGGGGAAGGAGCTGATCCAAGCTTGATGGGGCTCAATGACTTGTGATCTGTAAACATGGTCTCTGGGTGACCCTAGATATAAAGATGGAAATGTCTGCAACCCCACAGGACTGGGAGTGCTCGATCTGCGAGTACCTCCATTCAGTGGCTGTGGGGGCCTAGAAGGCATACACCATAGGGTGCCTGTCAGCTTTAGGTTCAGGGACGTTATTTAAGGTTTATTTTTGTAATGCAAGCTCTTGGGCTGTGGCCAGCACCATGTGGCTCTTTACTTCTGGAGTGGCTAGCTTTCTTGTTCAGGCCCCTTAAAAAAGAAGAAAAATAAGAACAGGAGTGCCACAAGTCTAACACTTTCAGCACTGACCCTAAATAAGAAAGAATAGGAATACCAAATAATGTGTCT
This sequence comes from Ambystoma mexicanum, assembly GCF_040938575.1. NCBI lineage: Eukaryota > Metazoa > Chordata > Amphibia > Caudata > Ambystomatidae > Ambystoma > Ambystoma mexicanum. The sequence continues at coordinate 537,406,655 of NC_090924.1, read as the reverse complement.
TTCTGGAATTCTATACAATAATTGCTAGACTCATTAAAGGCTTATTTCAGGCACACTGCAGGGGGTGAGTGACTGATTTAGTCTGATCTTAAATGCCTCAACGCAGCCTTTCATCTTTCTGAGCTCGATAAATGAGTACCAACACAGGTTGGGTGATATTGGGTGTATATTTTTCTATATGAAGCGCTTAAGCGTAATTGCTATATAATAACACATCATTATCATTTGGTCATGGACGTCTGCTTGCATTCACAGTAATTTGGTAATATGGGCCTATACACACTGAGTTTAACGATACATATGGTGATCCATTCTTGTACGAAATGTACATCACATTATAGTGATATCGTAACCATATTTTTCTTAGTGTCCAATGCTATGTGATGCCACTTCCTGTTTTGTCAACGGGTGAAAGGTCGTGTTCCATCGCTACCCGCGATATCACTTCGGGGTGGGGTCAAATGACATCACTTCCTGTGATGTAATCAGGGGCGTCAAGGGTCGTGTGATGTCACTTCCGCTACCCCGGCATTTTGGTGAAATGACGTCCCTGCTTAGGTTCTCCCTGTAGGATCACTCCCCCAAACCCCATTGTGCTGGCATCCACCATCAATTCCATGGCATTGGACGGGTTGAAGTAGGCCAAAGCCGTGTCTGCTGCAAAGCCTGCTTTGGTGTCGACAAATGCTTCGTGCTCTGACTCGTGCCACCGCCAGTCATTGTCCTTCTTGGTGAGGATCCTGAGTGGCTAAATCAGCTTGGCTACATTGGGGATGAAGCATCCGCAGAAGTTCACCATCCCTTGGAAGCTAAGCACCTATGGCGGGAAAGCAGGGGCCGATGCCTCTTTGACATCACAGACCTTACAGGTATCGGGAGAGAGGCCCTGTTCATGAAACACAAATCCAAAAAAGTCCACACAGGACTGAAGAAAATGATTTTTTCTTCTGTTGAGCATCAGCCCAGGTTTGTGATCCTCTGAAGCACCATGGCCAGCCGCACCATATGTTCCTTTTGCAATGCTGTGAATATTAGGGGATCATCGCTCACCTTAGGTACTCAAGGTAGCCCCACCAACACACTTCTGATCATGTGTTGGAACACCCCAGTGGTGGATGGGGCCCCCTGACGTTGAGCAACTTGTAGCGAAACAGCCCTATATGAGACAAAAACTTTGTGATGGGACGTGAGTCCATATGCAGTGAAAACTTGTGGTACCCAGACTTTAAGTCAATGGCTCAGAAGACATTGGCTTCCTGCAGATCCGGCAGAATGTTGTTGAGTACAAGAGTGGGATGCTGCTCCCTTCAAATGGCTCTGTTGGGGAGCCTCATGTCCACACAGATTTGTACCTCTTCTGGACGCTTGGGTTTGATGGCAACCAATGGGGACACACATCGCTTTATGATGTCTGCCTGCTCCTCACCTCCTCCCCTTTGAGGCAGCTCACCCCTTCCAAGAGTGACTGGAATTCATTCAGTAGGTCGCACCAGCAGGAAAGACGGGATGTCTGCTCCTGACGACCGGAACTCTGCGGACCAGATGATAGTGCCGGCCTCAGGCTCAATCTGTCAACAGAGAGTGGCCGGCTCCACCTACTAACTGTGGAGATCTGCGAGAGCACCAACACTGGCTGCATCCGCTGACTACGGGGAGCAGAGTAGTGCAGCGGCAGAGCTCTGCAGCGTTGCAGGAGAGGCACAGGGTGCCATCCAGCACCCAGAGGGAGCGGAAATGTTTAAAGCAGTGGGTGGAAGTGGGACAATCAGCCCACCAGCCACCTTTGTCATCAGTTGTTATGGACGTCTCCAGTGGCCCTGGAGCCTCTAAATAAACCACACAGATACTGCCGTAGTTCTTTAGTGGGACTTGCTCCTGTGCCTGGGCGCATCCCCATTCTATTTTCAATGCTGACATAGGACGTCCCGTGTCACTAAGGATGTCCTGCGTCACAACAGAGTACTTGTGTGTATTTTGCTCATGAAGACGAGGAGTGCTGTGCAGAGTGCCTGTGCAGGCTGCAGAAGTCCCCACATCTCAGTCAATCTTTCAGGGCAAGGGAGATCTATAATGAAAACTTTAGTGGTATTACCAGCACCAGTATTTTCCCATGGAGTCCTATGGACTATGTACTCCATTTATTGGGGAATTACATATATTTACCGGCACCTGTAATCTGCCAGTAATTCAGACAGACCAGGTGCAGGTAACCGTATTACTGTTTGGTGGTATCCTGCCGGATTTACTAGTAGGATACCACCAAACTGATGAAGCCCAATCTGTCTTAGTGAGGAGCAATCAGGGGACAAAGTATTAAGGATATTATTTTTTGGGGGTCGCGAAAGATTTTCATTTTGCAACTTTCTCTCCATATTTTCCTATGGAACCCCATTCTGTTTTCTCCATTTTTGATCCTGTCTTGACTTTTTGAAGGGAAGTAAAGCCTTCAGCTTCACTTCCCTTGCCTTTTGCTAATTTGTTATGTGGAAACTGACTAGTCCTTCAGACGGTTTTCCTTAGGAATTCTGGTATTTTTACACTGAACACAGCAACGTAGTGTGCAGTGCAATGGGATAATTTTGCATCACTCTAGCTTGGTTTCTTTTTATATTAGCATAAAGACAAGCTGTTGGCAGCAGTTACGTTTGTATCATTTTTGCATAAATTTTGGTGCGCACATTCGTGCTTACCGTGTATGGTTACTAAATGTGGCTAGAGCCCAAAAATGGCAGTGCCACGAGATGTTTACTTGTTCTTTGGCCATATTGTAGTTTGGCCTTCTTCCTGCCCTCACAGCGCAGGAAAGTCCTTATAAGGTCAAGCACTTGGCTAGGAAAGTGGCTGCTTTGTCATCCAGAACAGGACTGTGAGACTTGTCCTTGGCCTCAAGTCCAGGGATCGTATCTCTCCAGGACTGAAATATCTGCACTGGCCCCCAGTGACTGCGAGGATTAAGTTCAAAACCCTCTGCATTGTCCATAAGGCCTTCTGGGGCCTGGGCCCTCAATACCTTCAACTCTCTATTCCTAAATATCTTCCTTCTTGAGCTCTTCGCTGATCCATCTCCAACTCCCGCAGGGTCAGTTGCTTCTCCAAGCAACGAGTTGGAGATAGATCCCTTTCTTCGGGGGCCTCTCTCTGGAACAGCCTCCTTGCCTCCCTGAAACTTGAGGAGAACCATCTCTGGTTTTGAAAGCACCTCAAAAAATTCCTCTTTGCTTCTGCTTTCTCTGCTCCTCTCCCCTGCTGAACTCCTGACTGAAACTGCACTGGTCACCTGGCTACCCTCTGATCTCGGGGCCCAGGTCCCCTCCCGTGCCACCTGCACTGCCTCCCGGGCAACCCCTGCATTTGGGGGCTGTTTCTGTATCCTTACAGTCTCCACCAGATCTTGACACCTGATGTCTGCACTTACCTCTGGATTTACCACAAGCTGACCGCACTTTTAGTTATTGTTTTATTTATTCTTTTTATTTATTACTGTTGATCCAATGTCCTGCGCTGCCCCTGACCCCTTCGCCCCACGATTTCCCTTTCCCCCTCCCCTGCACTTGCACAATCTCAATGTCACCTGGCCTAGTAAGATCATTGTCTCTGTCTTCCCTCTGTTCCCCTTCCATTGTCGCACCTTTAAACACTTGTGCCTAGGCGCTTTATAAATGCCATATCATATCATATCTTTAGAGCCTTTGTGTGTGTGTGTGGCCCAGGAAGGGGGCTGAGACTGTCTAGTACCAGTCCACATCACTGGTGCCAGAAATCCTGCTACTGGGGTGGTTGTGAAGCCATTAGTTGTCCCTGATTGGGCAACTACTCAATGTTTGAATGGGGCAGATCCTTAACATTGGTGGGCTTGGACCTGCTTCCGCCTTGACATTTGGATAAGAGGAGGACTCCTGCAGATCTTCTTCAGATCTATGTTCCAGCCAAGAATGCTTCAAAGAAGAGCAGTCGATTGATTACCTTAGAGCAACTTCTGCAGTGGACCATCAACCCCTTCAGTGACCGGCCCTGTAAAAGCCTAATCTCCGAAGACCCTTGTCAGTGCTTCAGCCCTTTGTATAGTGAGACTAATTAGTCTTGATGCCTTCTCGAAGATCCAGACCATCATAGCCTTCGGAAGTGTCCATGGACTGCTCAGTGTATTGACCAGCTCCCTCGTGGGTTACCTCGCCAGAAACATTGCCGTTCCACATTCAAACCTAGAACTTTGGTGGGTGCCAGCTGATGCCACAAGGCTCGTTGTCCTGAAATTCCAGATTCCTATATTCAAGGGAACCTGTCCTGGAGCAGCATCTATGATCACGACTAGAAAGATGCCTGTTGTCGCCTGCAAACGGTGATCGCAGATGTAACTCGCCTTCCTCCATTCTGAAGAGGTCTGAATTGTTGCATTTCTTCATCGACAGGGATTGAATCTTGCAATTGCATCTGACGGGAAGAATCCTCAAACCTGCAACCCCTGGGCGCCTCTCACTGGAACAAAGGACAGACGAATGCGCTCCGAGAGATCCTTAGTTGACCATCATGATCCCTGGGAATATCAAAGTTGAGGGTGGGGGGTAATGTAAGCATACCTGTGCTGTCTCCCCCTGCACTCCATAGGATAACATTGGGAACAAATCCCTTTGTCTCTTACACCCCTCGTACTTACCTTTGGTTGCCGAACCTGGGTCAAGTATCCTGCCCCAGGGTTAGTCTTGGGTCTGGAAGAGAGGAGAGCTTACCTGTCTTCTGGTAAATTTTTGTTGAACTTTAAATAGTTTGAAACTATTCTGAATCACCACCTCAAGCCCGTTGCATCCTTTTAGATAATACATACCTTTGAGAAACCTTGTGTTGCAACCTGTGACCTTTAGGCACTAGGCTCCATGCGCCGTAGGGTTGGACTTCTAAATAAAAGGGAATTGAAATTGTGACTGGTTTACGTCATTTGAACTGCATCTGCATTACTTCCCTATTCTACATAGTTTGTTGATGATGTATTGTGAATGAACATACTAGTGATTGTATATATTTGCGTTATAGAGTATTGTGTGATAGTACGACCTGCTAGTTTCATTTTAAATTGTTTTCTAAAGGTCTAAATAAATAACTTTACTTTTATAATTGACTGTCTAAACTGAATTATTGTGTGTTCGTCTGTGTAGACCCATTAAAGACCCCTGACCACACTCACACTATCCTGAGACTATGCCTTGACTGCTCTCCACACTACCTTGATTGGGTTTTGGCTAATATCTCAGAGTTCCCCTGCTCACAATAACTAGGGTGGCCTCCTACAATTAGTCAGCCAGGCCTAATTTTAGTAATCCATTTTAACAGGAATTATCTTTGTGGTTCTTTCGATCTCTCATTGTAAGTCTGCAGTGCAATGGGAATGGGAGTGATAATAGGGCTTCTTCCAGTTCAACCCATCTTGGTTTCTTCCCTCTATCAGGGATATTTGATTTGATCGATTTAAGGTAATATAAAGGCATGGAGATATGCTAGAAAGTTGGGATATTTGACCCCTCCCCGATTTTTGTCAGTTTGAAGTTCTTAAACACACATTCTTGGGGGTTTTCCTTTCCACAGAAAATGTATGAGAATGGAGTCCATACGTCTATTTCCGTATAAAATGACTATTTAAGGGAATGGGGATCATTGCAAGGGGGTATAGTATCGGTGAGCTCATCATTTTGATCGTATCCAGTCTTCCCTACCACATCAAATATAGAGGGGACCATTTCACCAATTTTTCCTTTATTATTTTAACTGTGCAGGATTGGGCTTCGAATATGGTTGAGTCCATGTTTGGGGTAGATTCAATTTCTAAGTTCTGTTTTTTCTCTATTCAGTTTATATATCTAGATACCTTCCCATAATTCTCTAGAGGGACCATCGTGATAGGATTGGAGAGAAAAAGAAAGACCTCGTCTGCATAGGCAGCTATTTTGATTTGGATTCACACGATGATCTCATTATTCCTAATGGAATCCAGCAGAGCGTCAAGAGCTAGGATATATAGAAGGGGAGATAATGGGCATCCTTGTCTGGTGCCTTTACATGGGGGAACAGAGGTGAGAATGTGTTGTTGACTAAAATGGAAGCCCTGGGGGTGTGAAATAGGCATTAAAGCAATTTAATGAAGGGTTTGCTAATGCCATAACATCTCATTGCCTGAAATAGGAAGTTATATTAAAGGTAGTCAAATGCCTTCTCGGCATCTGGATCCATTATAAGTCTGGGTTCTAGGCAGGCCTCCAGATAAGTGTCATACAAAGCCATTTTACGCATTACAATCCTGTCAATATGACACCTTTTATCTTTCCATGTGTACCATTTACGCACCATTGAGAGCACAGGGCTGGCGACTTGACAGAAACCAGAACCCATCATTTGATTCTTATGTGCATAGATGAAATTGTAATGCATGGAGCAGCATCTGGAAACAGACATTTATTCTCTGCTGTTTCTGAAAGGCTTAGTCTATACAGCACATACAGTGAGATAATGAAAGGTTTATTTTATGTTCAAATTCTGTTGTGTTTTGTGTCTGTAAATAATGAAGGAGAGAATAGTATGCATGCAAATGTATTTCCGTAGCATTTTAGGATATTATCAGTAATAAGATGCAAAACAGTTACAATTGGGAAGTAACCTTTTCAGTGAATGCTTGCTTGAACTGCACAAAAGTGTTTTTCGGTGTTCCTGTGTTGTCTCCATTTATTATCAAGATGTATCTATACGATGTGTTCATATACATTAATATATAGGAGAACGTCTTACACAAATGTAAAGCATTGTTTGAAGCCAGACGTCTCTGCTACACAACACTGTTTTGTTATTTATGTGTTCTATTCATTTACAAGTTTTGTTCTGTTCTGGTGGCCTCTAGCATACTTTTTACACTCTTGCAGATGCAAATAATTTTTACTCTTAGGGCCTCATTACACGGTAGGCGGAGAGCCATGGCGCTATAAGCGCCATGGTTCATGCCGGTAAAATACCGGCACCGCCTTGGTGGAAAGGGGAATTACCGCCCCATTCCAAGGTTGGCGGGGCGGTAATAACCCCTTCCACCATTGCCCTTCCCCATTTCCATTTTTGCCCCATAGGACATAATGGGAATGGGGAAGGCGCTAATTACGGTACCGCAAATTGCGGTACCGTAATTAGCTCCCTGGGTCCCTTTGCGGGTTGGTTTTTAACGCTTGCAAAAAGCAGGCGTTAAATTCCCCAACCCGCAAAGGGACCTTGTAGTAAGGCGGTAAGGATTTACCGGTACCGGTAAAATACTGGTACCGGTAAACCCTTACCGCCTACCGTGTAATGAGGCCCTTAGACTTTAATTTACATTCTAATTATAAAAGCAGCGTGTAAAATATTCCCACCTCAAAATGTTATCTGGGGCACAGATGAGTATGCTATGTCTAGTTTAAACATCCTTTCAACCATAACTTGGAGTCAATGCGGTAAATGGTACTATAACCGTACATATTCTTGGCATGCAGGGGAAGCTCACTGTGTTAGTTCTCATCTGTGCCATTTGTGAGAGGGTGCGTGTGCTACCGCCCCCTGTGCTTTTATGTCACAATGTGAACCGCTGCCACATGATCGTCATTTCCAGTCAGTTTTAACTTTTTGCAGACGTCAACTGAATGTCATACATTTTACTCTCTTGCAAAGGAGAACACTAATGTTTACTCCCTTGAAATCACATTGACTCTCAAAGTTCAAAAGGGAGTAAAATACTCCTACCTCAAAATCTTCTCTGGAGCACTGGTTCTAGTGTCTGGGTTAGAGAGGGTGATAATGCCTGATGGAGTATTTGAGTTGGCAGCACCCCTTTTATAAAGCCTACTTGGTCATTTTTGATCGGGAATGATCAGGATTTTCCCAATCTGATTGCAAGAATTTTGGCGTAAATGTTAGTCAACGTTTATTAATGAAATTGGGTGGTAAGGTTTTGGGTTGGTAGATTCTTTGTTGTAGGTAAGAGAGGTAAGGAAGTCTAAGTATCTGTCTGGGCCTGGAGCCTTACCTTTCTTCATGAAAGGACAATATAGGGTTACGGACATTAATCATGGAGGAAGATTCACATTATCAATATGAACAATAATCATAATTACAAAACTTACCTTCAAGATGGAATGGTCGCAGCCGGTCTGGACCTTCACGCCAAGGACCAGTGACGCAACTAGGTCCATCTAAAGCGCCCCTTCTGGAAAAAAGCAGGATGGAGAGCTCATCTTTCAATCAAAACAGGTGAGCCTGCATGGGCAAACTCTTGTTCACAACCTTCTGGCACGCAAGGGTTGAGCGGAATTCTGACATCACTACGCCATTTTCACTGTCTTTCATCTTCTCTCAGGAGCAGAACCGTTGTCCTGGGTCCTCGACAACGCAGTGGCTGGCGGAGAGAGCTGATCCATGGGAGCCAGGTCCAGAGAGGGCTCCAACCGCGCTCCAACGCCCCCGCAGAGACCAGGCGAGCGTTACAGAACGTGAAGCCTCTCCGAATCTCCGCCTGGGCATTATGTATGCTTCAGAGACTGACCAGTTGGCTCAATTGTTGGGGGAACTACATGCTGAAGTACATGCCTCCAGACAAGAGACTAATTCGTTAAGAAGGGATCTTATTGTTGCACGAGAAAGAACTGACGAACTGGAAAAGCAGATACTTCAAACACATGCAGGGCAAGTTCCGCTCCCTGGGAACACCCCAACCCCCTTATCACCACCAGTGCAAGTGGTGCTGCCAGGGGCTGTACCATTGGCTCCATCCGAACGATTTACCAGCGACCCGAACAAATACGCAATATTTATGAATCAGTGCCGCCTGCATTTTATGTGCTGTCCAGGGGCTTTTCCGAATGACAGTTCCAGAGTGGCCTTCGTACTTTCATATTTAGGAGGCAGTGCTGCAGACTGGTCAATACCATTGGTCGATCAGGATGACCCAGTACTCCACAACTTTGGGGGGTTCCAGCAGGAAATGGAAAAGTTGTTTGCGAGACACTCCTAAGGACAAGCTCTGGATACCGAACTATTGTCTCTAATACAGGGAAATCAGGAATTATTGACATATATAGCCACCTTTAATCGCCTCATTGCACAAACCAACTGGCTCGAAGAAAATAGGACCACGTTATTCCATCAAGGATTGCGTGGGGAATTAAAGGATGTGCTAGCCCAAGTGGTAAGTCCTCCCGAAGGTTGTGCAGAGTACATTAATCTGATGCTGCAACTGGACCGTAGATTACAAGACCGGAAATTAGATCGCACAAGAACTGAAGGGAGAACAGTCTACATGCGAACCAGGGATAACCACGTCAAGGCCCATGAAGCGGCTGAACCCATGCAAATCGGGGGGTTACGGGCCCCCATATCTAAGGCAGAGAGGGAAAATAGGAGGCAACAACAGCTCTGTTTATATTGTGGCAAGGCGGGACACTTTCTGCGAGATTGCCCAACGAAGCCTCCCAGGAAAACTGTAGGTGCATCGGATAATAACGATTACGAGCAAGACCAGGCTTCGGCTCTGGAAAACTCCAACGCCCGACAAAGGTAGGGGGTCCCCTTGTCGAGCGAGATAAGGAAAGCAGTCCAGACCTTACACCTAGTCATTCCGGTACTTATAGTCAACCCTCAGCAACCATCAAGAGTACACACCTTGGAGGCGTATATCGACAGTGGAGCAGTTGGTAACTATATTGATCAGGATCTAGCTGCACGAATAGGCCTTCCTCTTCAGCATAAACCACAGGCGGAAAACGTAACTGCAGTGGATGGCTCCCAACTATCCTCAGGACCAGTAACGCAACACACCGAAAAAGTTATGCTGATATGTCAGGACGGTCATCGAGAACACCTCTCTTTTGATCTTATTGGAGCACCACAGTTCCAGATGATCCTAGAAATGCCATTGCTGGAGACCCATAATCCCAGAATAGACTGGAAAACATGAGTGCTGACCTTTGCGCAAGAATGCGCCAGAACCTGTTATCCTAAGAACTTGCAGGAACCCAAAACCTTGCGTGCACCTTACCCCCGGAATATCTGGACTTTCAGGATGTATTTCAAAAGGAACAAGTGAATACGTTGCCCCCGCATAGACCCTATGACTGCCAGATCGACCTGATACCCGGGGCCCAAATCCCGTGCAGTCGAATATATGCCTTGACCGAGCAAGAAAATCAACACCTACGAACCTACCTATCAGTACCTGGCGAACAGATTTATTCGTCCATCTAAGTCTCCTGCATCCTCAGCGCTGTTCTTCGTACCCAAGAAGGAAGGAGACCTCAGAACGTGCATCGATTACAGTGCTTTTAACCAAATTACAGTTAAAAATAGGTATCCTCCACCACTCATCCCAGAACTACTCGACCAGGTAAAAAGCGCTCGGATCTACAGGAAGCTAGACCTCTGGGGGCTTATCATCTCGTACGAGTTAAGTGGTGACGAGTGGAAAACAGCATTTTGGACCAAATATGGACTTTTTGAGTATCAGGTGATGCCCTTCGGGTTATGCAATGCACCAGCGGCATTTCAGTTCTTTATGAACGATGTACTCCACGAACTATTGGATGCCTGTGTTCTTGTTTACATCGATGATATCCTCATCTATTCGCAGTCCAAGGTAGAAAATGTGGGCCATGTAAGAGCTGTGCTGGAAAAGCTTTGTCAGCACCGATTGTTTGCCAAACTGGAAAAATGCTCCTTCCACGTCACGGAAGTCAAATTTTTGGGATTATGCTTACTCAACAGGGTGTTTGAATGGACACACGCAATGTTGAGGCTATCCTCAAATGGCCTTCCCAGACCTCTCCCAAAGGGGTGCAAAGCGTGTTGGGATTTGCTAATTTTTACAGACGGTTTATACCACAATTCTCTCAGATCGTCCATCCGATCATATCCCTTCTAAAGAAGAAAAAGAAATTCATATGGTCTGCCGAAGCAGAGAGCGCTTTTCAGGAATTGAAACAAGCCTTCACCTCGGCGCCTGTACTTCGACATCCTCAACCGGATCTACCCTATGTGGTTGAAACGGATGCCTCCAGCATTGCCATGGGAGCCGTGCTATCGCAAAAGGACCCTGAGATGGGGCAACTCCATCCGATAGCATTTTGGTCTTGCAAATTTTCAGCACCCGAAAAGAACTATGCAATTACCGACAAAAAACTCTTGGCAATCAAAGGATCCTTCAAGACCTGGAGACACTACCTATTAGGGGCCAAACACACAGTCACTGTTATTAATGATCACCGTAATCTACAATATTTAAAAACAGCTAAAGCTCAGTCCTCACGTCAAATCCGCTGGGCTTTATTCTTTGCTGAGTATGATTTTATAATAACCTATCGACCAGGAGTGCGTAAAGGAAAGGCAGACGCCCTATCGAGAATGGGAGAGGACCAAGATGCCTTCAATCCAGTCGACCCCATTGCCATTATCCCCGAAGAACAGATTCAACACCAGATCGCCGTAACTACCTGCTGGGAAGACCTAAAAATTGATCCCCAAAGTCAGATGGACCAGACTGCCCAGAAGGAATGGTTGAGTAAGGGGAATCAATATACTGTCAAAGATAATCTGCCATACTTCCAGGGAAGACTATATGTTCAAGACAAGGAAACACGCACCAAAATAATAGCGAACTATCACAAGTCACTGGTGGAAGGACATCCTGGAATTGCCAAGACTAGAGCCAAAATCCATGCCAATTATTGGTGGCCCTCTTGGAGGAAGGATGTAACCCAGTTTGTTACCACTTGCGGTGTCTGTGCACAAAACAAGGCCCAGCAACTAAACCCTGCAGGGCTACTGAGACCATTAGGAGTACCAACGACACCATGGCATACTTTGTCACTGGACTTCATTACCGACCTGCCACCCTGTGATGGGTTTAATATTAGTAGTGGTAGACCTATTCTCCAAGATGGCACATTTTATCCCATTGAAAGGACTTCCCACCACTGCTACTCTGGCTACAGTATTTCTGGAACAAATCGTTCGACTACATGGGGCCTCATTCCCAGATTGTTGGGAGTCATGGCGCTATTTGCGCCATGACTGCCACCAATAACGGGTCCGGTACCGGTGTGGTTCAATGGGGACTTACTGGTGTAGTCCAACCCTGGCGGGACCGCTAAATCCCCATTGAACATGCCATTCCCCATTCCCATTTGAGCCCCCATAGGGCTCAATGAGAATGGGGAGGGCGCTAATAACGGGCTCGTGACTTGCAAGCCCATTATTAGCGCCCTGGTCCCTTAGCAGGACCCGTAAGAGACGTGTGGTCAGACCACACGTTCCTTAGGTTCCCACTAAGGGACCTCGGAATTGGGCGGTAGGAGATTACCGGCACCGCTCTCCTTACCGGTCCCGGTAATCCCTTACTGCCCACCTTGTAATTACCTCCATGGTTTCCTATCTGTACTAGTTTCTGACCGGGGAACTCAGTTCGTTTCGGCCTTTTGGAAAAGATGTTGTAAGATAGCCGAGATTGACCTCTGGCTTTCCATGAGTCATCACCCCCAAAGCGATGGTCAAACGGAAAGGACGAACCAGACGCTGCAACAATACCTGAGATGTATGTTGCAACAAACAGGAGAGTCCTGGAAAAACATTCTCTGGCTAAGCGAATTTGCATATAACAACTCTATTCACACCAGCACCGGGCAGACCCCATTTTACACAATGAATGGTCGACACCCAAGAACATCCTCTTTTGATCCCCTTGACGAGTTGGAGATGCCGGCTGTTACATCATTGCATAGGATAATCACTCAATCCCTTAAAGAAGCTACCGAAAACTTGCCGACCGACACAGGAGAGAGGCTCCACAATATCACGTCAGGGATAAAGTGTGGTTGGCATCCAAACACATTCCATTAAAAGGACCCTGTGCATTTTGGCCACGATACCTGGGACCATATCCGATAAAGGCCATGAGAAACCCTGCGGCCATGAAATTGGATTTACCAGCCAACATGCGAATCCACCCAGTTTTTCATGTCTCTCTTCTAAAGCCAGTGAAACCGGACACACAAATTTCAACACCACCTGAACCGCAGGTTATCGCAGGGGAACTGGAGTATGAGGTAAAAAGCATCTTGGACTCCAAGAAAGTACGCTCAAAACTTTATTATCTCATTGACTCGGAGGGCTACTGGCCCCAGGATCGTACTTGGGAACCAGCCGAATTTGTCCATGCTCCACGACTCATCAAACAATTTCACCGGAACACACCCACCAAACCGCGACCTGAGAGAAGGAAAATCCTGAGAGGGGCCTTGAGGGGGAGTGCTGTCATGGCCACTGGTCATTGGCCAGTCACTTCACATCCTGCAGGGTCCCAATGGACCCATTCTTGGCGCCTTTGGCATCAAGCTCATGATAAAGTGTGCTTTGCACACAGACTGTTGAAGGCACGGGCATCTGGGCAGGGCGGGGCCCTAGCTATGCATGGAAGGCACGTGCAGAAGGCAGGAGGAGTGGCAAGGTGGGGCCTCAGGGCGGGGCCTAAAGGGAGTGGCTGGGGCCAGGCTATATAAGCCGGTTCCACCCGCATGCTGGCGCTTCGCGTTAGTCTGCTAGTGCAGCGTAACGCTTACCGCCGTTCAGAAGACCTTACCTGTTTCAGCACGTGTATCCTCAGTCTTCGGAACCATCCAACATCTTACCTTGAGGTCAGCCACACCATCGCCTCACTTCTGCAGCTGTTCCAGCATCTTACCTCGAGGTCAGCCACAACATCGCCTCACTTCTGCAGCTACTCCAGTGTCTTACCTTGAGGTCAGCCACACCACCGCTTTGCTTCTGCAGCTACGCGCGCATCTTACCTGAGTCAGCCGCACCTTCGCTGGAAGCACTGCTATCGCTTCCCCTTCTGCAGCCACGCGCATTTCTTACCTGGATCTGCAGATGCTCGCGGGTGCCGCCTGGCATCCTTACCAGTCCCGAAACTTCCATCAACACGGGATCTTCTTCTGATGCACCATTCTCGAGGATCTTCATCTCCGGCTGCCTGTTAGAGTTCGGAAACCGCCCATCAAGCACCGATCAGCTGCACCTGCAAAGGGAAAGGAAACACAAGGTTAGCACTTGCATAGACTTTCATACTCTAAGCTGCGAGCTTCAGGTAAAGGCCATTTACCTCTTGTAGCTCCTCCGGAGTAGACTTTGTCATCACACATTCCTGGGTCATCTTCATACCTACGGGAGAGAGAAAGGACAACATAGGGTTACGGGCATTAATCATGGAGGAAGAGTTCCACTATCAATACGAACAATAATCATAATTACAAAACTTACCTTCAAGACGGAATGGTCGCAGCCGGTCTGGACCTTCACGCCAAGGACCAGTGACGCAACTATGGGCCTCATTCCGAGTACGTCGCTAACCAATGGCGCTATTAACGCCTTGGTTGACGCCGTACCCGGAACGGCAGCGCCTTGGTGGATGGCGGAATCACCGCCCCATTCCAAGGTTGGCGGGGCGGTAATTCCCCATTCACCAAGGCTCTTCCCCATTCCCAAATGAGCCCCCATAGGGCTCAATGGGAATGGGGAAGATGCAAATAACGGTGACCGTTCATTACGGTCACCGTTAGTGGCTTGGAGGCCCCTTTGCGCCCTCGACTTTAACACCTGCTCAAAGCAGGCGTTAAGGGCGAGGGCGCAGAGGGAACTCGGAGTATGGCGGTAAGGGATTACCGCCACCGGTCTCGTTACCGGTGGCCGCTATCCCTTACCGCCATACTCGGAATGAGGCCTTATGTCCATCTACAGCACCCCTGCTGGAAGAAAGCAGGACGGAGAGCTCATTTTTCAATCAAAACAGGTGAGGCTGCATGGGCAAACTCTTGCTCACAACCTTCTGGCACGCAAGGGTTGAGGGGAATTCTGAAGTCACTATGCCATTTTCACTGTCTTTCATCTTCTCTCAGGAGCAGAACCAGTGTCCTGCGTCCTCGACAATGCAGTGGCTGGGGGAGAGAGCTGATCCACGGGGGCCAGGTCCAGGGAGGGCTCCAACCGCGCCCCAACGCCCCCACAGAGACCAGGTGATTGTAACAGTTAATGAGTTCACCTCCAAGTGTTGCTTTGAAAGGGTCCCAAATTATTTTTGTGTTGGTGCCTTCTGTTTGATTAATGGAGGAGAACTCCTGACAAAATTCCACTAATTCTTTAATACATTCGAGTCTTTAAGTAAGGGTGTATTGAAGCACCATCTTTTAGTATAGGGTGGTGCAAAATTATTATCTACTAGTAGTGTTATAGGTGGCCAGAAGGGAGAGTGGGGTCCATCTCCCTTCATAATATGCTGTTTATTAAGTGGCTTCCCATTAAAAAATTCTCAATTCTAAAGCAAGATTAGTAGATGTATAATGTATAGTCGAGTTCTTCTGGATTCCACAGTCCCCAGATATCTGTTAGATGATATTTGTTGACCATGTTGAAAAGCGATTTATGAGCCTTGCCAACTGATAATCTCATGTTCAGTTTTCTGTCTCGAATTAGATCCAATGAAAAATTCCAGTCCCCACCAGATAATTGGATTGCTATTGACAAAAGGTTCCATCTTTTTACTTATACTTTTCCAAAAGCTTGCCTCGCTGCACGTTGGTGCATTAATATTCCTTATGTGATGCATGTTGCCATTGATATCAAGTGAGCAGAGCACCCACCTCCCTTCTGAATTCACTTCTGTTGAAGTAATATTTGCTTTAATTTAATTGAGGCTTTGATGAGTATTATCCCTCTGTTTTTCCCCATCGCCTGGGAGAAGAGGCAGTGCTTATAGGGTTTTTATTTTAGTTTGTTAGCTTCAACTTCAGTTAAGTGGGTTTCTTGAAGGAGGACAATGTCTATCTTTATCTTTAATTTCTTGACATGGGATGTTACTTTTTGTCTCTTGATAAGGCTATTCAATTCCCTGACATTCCATGGAACTATTTTATTATTGTCTGAATATACTGACTGTGTGCATCTGTACCAGTAAAATTTGTTTCGATCCTGATTTCTATGCCTAAACACCATAGCACACAGCTAGATTTAATCATTATGCTAGCCACACATCTGTATGGTTAATTACACTGCAGCCCACATCTGACAGACATTCAGGCCTGACCTACGGCATATCTAACACATAGCTATATAGACGTCTTTGATTGTACATGTGCACACCAGCTGTCTACCTTGTGATATCTGTCCTGGAACAGCTAGCACTGACTAATACTGAATCATTATATTGGCCTGCACAACTATTTTAATTGGTATAGCTCATTATACTGCTGACCTCATAGCACATAGCTAGATTGCCTCTTGTTTTGCCTGAAATCCTAGCTAAAAATCTTGATTGACACATTGTGTTTAACTGCATGACTAGCAATTATCTAGACCGACTTTTTCTGTTTAGTATCCATTACATCTGCATAGCTCACTATACTGTTGACCTCATAGCATAGCTTGATTGACCCTGTTTTGCTTGAAATGCCAGCTAAAATCTTGACTAATTGTGTTCAACTAGCAATGATCTAGAGTAAATCTGTGTTTATCAGCCAGTACATCTGTATAGCTCATTAAACTGCTGACCCCATAACATGGCAATTATTTAGAATTAATCTGTGTTTAGCCGCCAATAAAACTGTATAGCTCATTATACTGCTGACCCCATAACATAGCTAGATTGACCCTGTTTTGCCTGAAATTCTAGATAAAATAGTGAATAATTTTGTTAGACTCTTTTAAGCCTCCCACCCCTTTCCCTACCCTTCAATATAAAAAAATATTCCTTAACCCTGCACTCCCTATAAAAAGGCCTCGAAAAATGTGGCAAAACTCTGTGAATAAAATGCAGGGAAACGACTGCAGGGAGTTGAGCCGGTACCCTTACCTGCGGTTTTGCGGGCTCCAGAAACTTCTGCTGCCCCGTCCCTTCCCCTTTGCAGCAATGGCCCCCATGGAAAGGGAGAAGGGACTACATCTAGTTCCCTTCTCACTGCGGCTAGAGGGGCCATTTAGAAAAGAAATGTTTAGGTTAAGAAACAGCAACCTTGCCATTTCTCAACAAAAAAAAAACTGATTATCACTCTGCAAAGCATGCAGGGGTGCTAATAACTATAAACCTCTTGGTGGGTTGTCATTATCTGTGTAGTAATAGTGCCGGGGCTCATGTTAAGACGCAAGCGAAACTGACCGGTAATGCCCGCCCATATCTGGTTTTATTGCTTAAATAATGATATCTCCACATTAAGAATAGGTGAAGTGAAATCTGGGCACCTGCCATTCAAATCCCCTACCAAAAGGAAATCCCATGCAGGCTCACTCTCCAGCCCAAATTCTAAGATCTTCTCAATCTGACCTCTGTGGAGTATACTTCTGTCCCTATCATTGCGACTACAGACATTCTGTAATAGCCAATTCTTACAAGGCTGGGAAAAGTTTCATCTAAACTTAATGACCAGTAAATCCGGGTTATCGACGAGCACTTCTCAGGTATTTAGCGGCAGCATGTTCTTGTTCTCTTCTATGAACCCACCTGAGGGTCATCCTTTTGGCCACTTATTAGCACCTGTTAAAACACAACAAAGGCCGTCTTTTAGGGGAGCTACTTCCAGGCACACCTCTTGGAGGCAAGGAAGGTCAAACCTTCTAATATACAAGAACATTTCCTTATTTAATGAAAATGATTGAACCCCTGGTGTTCCAAAGTAGAGCAGTGATAATTCTACCTAAATCATCAGAGTCTTTACATCTGTGTGAGCTGTAAAGCCAGCGGGAGCCACAACCAATTTGAGGAAATCGCCTACCGGCAACAGCCCTCAGATGTCACTATACTTTGGCTCCATATGTTCCCACGGAAATTAATAATATAATTTATAAACTTGTTCCTGATATCTAATTTGTTATCATATATTATCTCCTCTTTTGTAACCCCTGTGCCACACAGGCCTGACTTTCTCCCCTTCCTCTTACGTATGATTTCTAAATCATGGCCCAACAATCAAAATGATTCAATCTCAGAGGTGACTATTTTCATGATCGACAAATCCTTAAATTTGGGATTTCTGTAAAAACGTCCATGACTTTACTCCTATTAAGAGCAATATTCCTCAAATCCACAAATATTGGTTCACAGTGAAAAATCAGCAAGCCTTGCCCACTTCCATCATGCACTGCTGCATCCATATCAACACATCGACACATTAGTACCAAAGAGTGCTGCAACTTTAAAGGTTGAACCTGGGGATTTTTAGGTCGCTTCAACTCCTTAAAACAACTCTTACTCTTGTTGACATTCTGTCTGGATTAGCCAACCTCCTCAATATTCCGAATGAACTGACAACGATGAGCAGAGTGTTCTGCCAAACAATCCGTCTTGCGGCCGATGACACTTCCCAAACAATCTTCATGTACTAAATCCATATTGTCTCCTTGAATGCAGACTTGCAGGGCTGATTCAATGTGATTCTAAATATGAACAGACCCTCCTATTTCAGAAACGTCCCGTTTAGCATTATGCCTCACTTTCAAGTTGCCCTCCTTTGCACCTTTTCCTAATAGATTTCTGGGTGCTAAATCAAATTGTACGTTTTTTTTATCCCAAATCAGTGTGCAATCTATAAAGCCACTTACAATTATTTCCTTTTTATTCCAATTTGGACAACATTTAAAACCTCCTCACCTCCCTTCAATGCATTCACAGTTATGACAATAACTACCACCCTGTTTTTTTATTTTTGGACACCAGAGCATCATTCTTTCAAACAATCATCTCTGTTTTCTCGGTCATAGTAGTATTTACATTGTTTAACACTACACCATCCTCAACCACAGACCCCCAAAAGGTCACATATGGGAATAAGGAGAGCTGGATCTAATAGCACCTTCTGGGTCCAGGAGATGTTCATATCCCTCAAGTAGCTGGAAAGGAGATGGCCCAACCTGGAGAGAAGGCCAGAGAGGGGTCATTCAAAACTCTTTCCAAATTGTTACAAGACTTAAATAGATAGGTTCCGTGTCATTTCATCGACTTTGTGGTCATTTATTCCGAAGTAATTACTTTGAACTTTTACTTCAAATGCCTTTCTTTTTTATTCA
Organism: Ambystoma mexicanum; assembly: GCF_040938575.1. Taxonomy (NCBI): domain Eukaryota; kingdom Metazoa; phylum Chordata; class Amphibia; order Caudata; family Ambystomatidae; genus Ambystoma; species Ambystoma mexicanum. The sequence goes on along the minus strand of NC_090924.1, from coordinate 537,387,560 downwards.
GGGGGTTCCCCCCAAATGCCCCTCTTTCCCCTTCATTACTACCCCACCCAAAATCTCCCCCACCCTCTTTGTACTCCTTAACCCATAAATACCCATATGTTTCAAAGTAATTACTTCGTAGTAAATTACCACAAAGCAATTAATGTCGAGAATTCAACGGGATACCAAAAGATCTTTCAGCAGCTCTGAAAACACTCTCTGCCGTATAGGTGCCTTACAAATGTGCAACAAATAAAATAAATATGCGAAGATCCGTCAAACAATTAAACCATTGACAACACTACTGCATGCACCACACTGAGTGAAGGCAGCGCTGGAGTGAAGCAGTTAGAAGGGGATTGAGAAGTACATCTTGTGTCCTGTGTCGAAAAAATTGAGAGCAAGGGGACCAGGCTGCAAGATCTGCTAAGCATAGTCCACTATAAAGCTGGGCCTTTCTCAGACCCCAACGTCAGATAATTAACAAAAGGAGGATCATTATCATCATTATCTTTTTTTTTGCTCCAAGCTTAGGCAGGTTTCCAGCAACCAGCCACTTTACTTTCCCCGTGAGTGAAAGGAATAGAACCCTCAGCCATAAATGAAGGTCACTTTATCCGAGCAAGCAGGGAGGAATGGGAAGGAGCTGAGGACGCCATCTAGCTAGGAGATACAGAGGGCAAATTTGAACAAGAAAAATAGCTAGTAATTTAATAGAGGCGTCCCTTTAAAATTGGTTTAATGCAAATAGCCACATTTCACAGTTCTAACAAGAATGTGCTGCCATTTTCCACCCCCCTTGAGCACAACTAGGTGGGTATAAAAACTGTGTCTGAACAAACTCTAAGCTCCCTCACTTGCACTTTGCTTCCCAAATAGCAGCCCAATATTTTAAACACAAATCAGACAAGAAAACAATATGAACATATTCATAACATGAGAGGTTAACATTTGGAATACACATTATATACAGTATCTAACAGTCCAAATATGATATTAATGATAGTTGCAATACTTATCTTTATCCACTGTACAAGTCCTCTATTTTACAACAATAATCCAACACATATAACAACACCAGACGTCACAACCCTGACAAAAACCAACAAACAACATATAACAGAATTTCTTGGCAAACCTTCCTCCTATCATGTCACATCCATCTATGCGCTTGATAATGCCAATATTAGCCATACAGCTCATTGAACATTCCCCAAATCTCAGAGTAATATTCCTCTCACTTCTGTTTTTTAAGCTTGACTTTCTCATAACCAGACAGAATTTGCAAGTCCAACAGCCATCCTTCCTCTTCTGTTTTTTTCCTTGACTTCCATACCCTTAGAATTTGCTTTGTGGCCACCACAAGCACTCTCTTGATCTACTCAGCACATTCTTGAGCTCCATTTTCAATATCAAGTGCAAACCCAGGCAGCACAATTTACAGGTTCGCAAAGACCCTCACTGCGCACATATCTAGAGAAATGAATGCTCTGAGTGACTACTGGCCACTTGGCTGCCACTCCAACACTCAGATAATTATTTGAAAAAAAGGCATACAAGGTGCTGGCTTTAGAGAAAGATACTCCTATGTGTAATGTTAAGGGAGAGATTAGCGCAATATCCAGTAACACGTCTTTTAGAGAAGTAGATTCCTGTAAAGAAACCAGTATTCCTCTGAGCTCATTTCATTACAGTAATGCACTTTTATTCCAATTTGTCTGTCAGATTAATTTACGCTAAGAAGTATGAGATGTAGGAGTGAAGGAAACATTATGACTTAAGCAATAAATTACAAGGCAAGCGGATTTACCTGCGCGTAAAGACCTGGGGACCAACATTTTTGAAGTCGTGTTTTAAGGCACAAGCAAAGCGAGGGCTTCAACATGGTCCCCACGGGGCGTGGCCTGATGTCCACGGAGTGAGGACGCGAGTTCCCTGAGCTCCGTCTGGGCCGCAGCAGTCCGATCCTTTTCTAGGTGATTCTGCCCACAGACACCGCATCCGAGGAGATCCACCGGCGGCCGAAGCGGGAGTCCTTGTCTTCCACCCAACCCCGACGAAAATCGGGGCCTGGGAAGATTCTACCGCGACCCGGCGCTGGCTCCCCCTTCTTCCCGGGCGAGGCACACAAGATGGCGGCCGCCTCGCGTCGACAACCCAGCGGCTCGCACTGGATCCGGGAGCCTGCGACTCGCTGACTCGAGCAGTCCCACCCTGCAGTCGAGTGCACCCCGGCTCGGGCCACTCGAGGGCACCGTCAGGACCCGGTGCAGCAGCCAAGAAGGGCCAGAAGGAAGATCGCTACGCGGCCGATAGACACGGGGAAGAGGGTGGCGACGGCATCAAAGAGGCAAGATGGCTACCGCGAGGAACAAAGCCAAGCACGCTACTCTGGACCCCTTTGTAACATCCAAGCCTGCTGCTCAATCCACACCGAAGACCTCACCAGCACAAGATGCCCCTGGAAATGAGGCCAGACATAATCAAGTGCTTGAGGCGATCGCGGCCCTGAGGACATTCATCGATACGAAAATTGGGGAGGTTAAGATGGACATACAACTTATCAGGCAAGATGCCCGCAACTTAACGGAGCGCGTCACCATAGTCGAATCCTCCCAGAAGGACATCTCAGATGAGACGACGTCTCTACAGAAAGAGGTAGCGGACCTCAAACGGAAAGTGCACTTCTTGGAGGCGAGATCCGAAGAAGCAGAGGGTCGGGCCAGACGGAACAATATCAGGATCCTGGGTGTACCGGAGGGGTCGGAGACCATGGATCCGACGGCTTATGTGGAATCCCTGATACAGCAAGAAGTAGGGGTGTCGAAACTCTCGCAGGGATTCGCCATTGAAAGAGCTCATAGATCCCTCCAGAAGCGCCCCCCGCCTGGATCCTACCCCCGCCCCATCATCGCCAAGGTCCTCAATTTCCGCGACCGAGAGGTGATCCTGAAATTCTCGAGGGAAGGAGGTATAATCGAGCGGGGTGACTCAAAGATTACCATCTACCCCGACTATACCCAATCGGTGCAGAGAGCAAGGAATTCCTTCGTCCCCATCAAGGCCCAGCTGAGGACACTGAACATAAAATACATGCTGCTCTATCCATCACGACTAAAAGTAATCCACAAAGGGCGGGCAATATTCTTGGAATCACCAGAAGCGGCCATTATGTGGATGGAACACAATAACCTTGCTGAGGCTCCCAAAGAAACCACGCTAGAGGAACGCACCTAGCACGCCCAAAAAGCTGACCGCATACTAACGCGGCTGGAGCACCCATTTCTTTGGTATTATACTCCAAACCGAACTGAAGCTATACCAATACTGAAGCAAAACTACCACATCAGAAAGCTAAATGACTGCGGGCTCACTCGACCTCCCGCCTATGGACACGGACCACGGACCCACCGTTGACCAGTGCAGACCTCTTTCCTGCACGCAACCACTCGCGCCAGAGACCTGGACTAGGTCGGACGGCGCGAGGGCCCCCGAGCACTCCACCCCGGTGGCTGAAGCTGGGTGCATTAGTTTTAGTTATTTGTTCCAAGTTGTTATTGTTATGACTGTCCCAACCCGGATGAATAAAGATTTCCTGGGCCGGGGTGGGCCCACCCACCCCACACAAGCGCCTCATCACCCACCCTACAATACGGCTCATGCAACACCGGGAGAAGGGGTGGTACACCCCTCATCGAGGAACCCTCTTATGCAATGGCAGCAAGACTCAAGCTAATTACATGGAACGTTAGAGGGATGGGAACATACATAAGAAGAAACCGGATTTTTTCTTACCTAAAGAGGAAAAAAATATCATTGGCCCTCCTGCAAGAAACACATCTCACCTTGGAGGCCACAGACAAAATCCCGAACTACTGGGGAGGCCAAGGCAGCGGCGCATCCTTCTCAAAGTACGCAAGAGGAGTCTATACATGGGTGAGCCCGGATACACCATTCCAACAAATGGGAACGGAGCTGGATAAAGAGGGCAGGTACGTGATAGTGTGGGGCATGCTTGAGAACACTCCCCTGTGTATAGTAAACTCGTATTTTCCCCAGCACAATATACCCTCACACATCAAGGACCTATGCGCTAAATTGCTGCACTACCGAGAGTATACGTTCATATGGGGGGGGGACTTCAACTCTATTATGAACCCGGAACTGGACAGATCGACAGCTCCACGCATGTCCCATAGCGCCTCTCCTGGGGCCCTCCCCAAGATGGTGGCAGACCTACACCTAACGGACATTTGGAGAGACCTCCACCCCTCGGACAAATCATATTCATTCTACTCGGCTCCCCATGGCCTCCACACGAGACTGGACTACTTCTTCATCGCCAACGAACTAACCCCCCAAGTTGAATTGGCAGAATACATGGGCAGAACAATATCCGATCACTCCCCCTTGTTGTTGCAGCTCTCCCTCAAGGGCCCCCGCCCCCCCATCCCGACGTGGCGCATGCCATCAGATGCCTTGACCGACCCAGCATTCAAGGAAACCTTAAGAGAAAAGCTGGAAGAATACTTAGCGATAAACAAGGGTTCGGTCGAGAAGTGGAGCACGCTTTGGGAGGCGCTGAAAGTAGTGATAAGGGGGGAGATAATCGCCGAGGCGGGCGGGATCAGGCGACAACTGAGGAGAGAACTGGAGGTTGTGGAGGAGAGAATAAAGCGACTTGAAAGTGGCGCCCCACCAACCACCGAAAGGGAGGCTGAACTGAAACTGATCAGAGAGGATTGCAGGGAGGCATGGGAAAGACTCTCGAAGTTTGACTTCTCTGTGCGCACCTCGAAGGCCCACAGGGAAGCTGACAAACCGGGCAGAATACTCGCATGGCTATGCAGGAAAGAGCACCCGAGACAGGCCCTCAAGGAGATCAAAGATGCGAATGAAAAGACCTGCAGAACACGACAAGAGATCAATGATACCTTCACGGAATTCTACAACGACCTATATACTCATGAGACGAAGGTCCCCATAGCAGATATAAAGGACACGCTGGCTGAGGTGGGACTGCCTAGGCTGAGCCAGGAACAACAGGACAAACTTGGGGAGCCTATCACGGTGGAGGACATCACAGATGCAATCAGATCCCTCTCCACAGGCAAGGCTCCTGGCACGGATGGCCTCATCCCAGAATTCTACAAGGCCTACGAGGAGATCTTCTCTCCTATACTCCACGCAGTATATATGGAGGCATATGAGTCGGGCACTCTCCCTAACACTATGAGAGAAACCCTCATCGTCCCGATGCTCAAACCAGACAAACCAGCCGATAGATGTGACTCATATCGCCCACTGGCGCTCCTAAACTATGACGGTAAAATATTGACGACCATATTGGCCAAAAGGCTCTCGAGGGTGATCGGTTCCCTGGTACATGAGGACCAGAATGGCTTCGTTCCGGGGCGTAACACCTCCACCAACCTCAGGAGGCTCCAATATATCATCTCACAGACGTCCGAAAGCGAGGAAGATCTAGCAGTACTCTCACTGGATGCCATAAAAGCCTTTGACTCTATTTACTGGGAGTGGCTGATCGAAACCCTGAGGGAGTTCGGACTTGGCGAACACTTCATCCACTGGATAGAGGTCCTGTACAGCGACCCATTGGCAAGAGTTAAAACGGGTGCCATGATATCGAGGGCCTGGCCCATCCAGAGGGGTACCAGACAGGGATGCCCACTGTCTCCAATGCTGTACATTCTAGGCCTGGAGCCGGTGGCAATATACTTCAGGAAGCAGTTCTTCGACGCTGGCATTAGCATTGGAGGATCAGACAACATCATTTCGTTATATGCCGACGACGTCCTCCTATACCTGCGCGACCCCCTGGAGAATGCCCCGATTGTATTGGATGTTCTGGACAACTTTGCAAGATACTCGGGGATAAGATTTAGCAGGCAGAAGTCTTGCGCGTTCCCACTAGCAAGACTGAAAAATAAACCTGAGGAGGAGCTTCCTGAGATCGGGATCCGTTGGCAGGTGGACACTTTTCGATACCTAGGCCTCAACATCACACATTCACCAATATCCACCCACAAAGCCAACACGGAAGCCGCAATGGGCGGAGTGCGGAGATCCATACAGTTCTGGTCAAAGCTCCCCCTCTCCATGATGGGGAGGGCGGCGATAGCTAAAATGATAATCCTCCCCAGGTTCCTCTACTATTTCACCAACGTGGTGTATTACATTCCCCCACCCTTCTTCAGGACACTCGACTCTCTGATCAGGGACTTCCTCTGGGGACGAGCCCGCCACCGACTCACACTGAATACCCTCACACTCCCTTACGCAGAGGGCGGCATCCAGCTTCCCGCCTTTCAGAGATACTTTCTGGCGGCTCAGTCGACACACCTAGCAAAATGGCTCTCAGATGAACCTTCAGCTGAGCTAGAACTCCTATCCCACTTCTCTTCACCGCTGTATCCCAAGGAGCTGCTCTGGAACCCCCGACTTGGACCCCCCAACCCACCCACTATACTAGAGGTTGGAAGACGGGTATGGAACAAGGTGAGATCCGTGGCGGGCCTGCAACGCTCTTATACACCCGACACCCCCATGATGACGGATGTCTGCAAAACCTCCACCGACCTGGCAACTATGAGGAGATGGGAGAACCATGGTCTCTACACATGGGGGGACATGTTTCATGATGGCCTCTTCAGGGACTTCGAGTCGCTTCGAGAAGGAGATGGACTGCCACTGGGCCATTTCCTCTGGTACCAAAAAGTGAGACATGTGGCCAGAAAGAACTGGGTCACATGGCCTGAGGAACCAGAAACTCACCCCCTCCTGAGAGAAATGTATGACGTTGGTGACGGATGGAGACCGACGTCCAGGTTGTACACTCAACTGAACAATCGACCCAACCCAAAGAGCGTCCGGCTGAAGGTAAAATGGGAGGCAGACCTCCGGACTGAAATCACAGAGGCCGAATGGGCGAGAGCCCTGATATATCCAAAGGAGGTATCCAGAAACGCCAGGTTTAGACTGATCCAACTGAACGTATTCTACAGAACGTATATGACCCCTCACCGGATATCCACGTTCAACAACAAAGCGGACTCAAGGTGCCCCTGGTGCTCCTCAGGCCTGGCGGACATGATTCACATGTTCTGGACTTGTTCCAAATCTCAGAAACTCTGGCAGGCCGCTGAACGGACCTGCAGGAATGCTGGCCTAGAAACTTACGAGTGGACACCCAAGGAGTGCCTACTGGGCACCTACCCGAGACTCGGCAAAATCAAACACTTGACGAAGCTTATGGATATGGCCTGCCTTCTAGTTAAGAGAACAATTGCCATGGCCTGGAAGGCCCCAGCGGGCCCCAGGTATGACCCCTGGATCAGGGAAATGGAAAGATGGACTACGGCTGAGACTGTAGCCTGGGAGGAGGGAAACAGATGCGGCGGCGACGATGTGAGCAATGCGCTGGAGGCCTGGAAAGCCCTCCTTAGAGACATGGTCTTTGCAACGAGCTACAAACCTCCTTGAACCCATCCCCCTTGCATACTAGAAAGCAACAGACACTACAGACTAGCCCACCACACCCAAGGGCTCTACCCAGCAACTGTACTGAGGGAACAAAGCAGATACCCGCCTCCGGACCCACTTCCCGAACCTGGCCACATCGATTAAGAAACCACACCGAGAGTTGGGACAGTCACTGTTACTGTTATTGTTATTTCTTTTCTCTTCTTTCCCCTTTTTTCCTTAGTTCGTTTGTTCTTTATTAACAGTTTTGTCGTTGGTTGTAAGCTGATCACCATATCACATTTACGCCAGTTATTGCATTTTGAATGTAACTGCTTTCAGAATCTTATCCTTGTACAAGTTTATTCACAAATGCCAATAAAGACATTTAAAAATAAATTCAACATGGTCCCCACCACCATTACCAGCAGGTAGACGCACACGGCGAAGAACATATCGCTTATAGCTATTAGTACTTCCTGACAAACAGCGCAGGGTCCTCGGATACTAATTTGGGAAGCTTGGTGGGACTCAATCTGTCGTCGTTGCAAAGAATGGTGAAAGTAAAGAAGGAAAGAGAAGCCAACAGTGAAAGCTTCAGAAGTGGGAGGGGAGCACCACAAAGATATATTGTTGTAGTATTGTGATGAATCCTTTGGATCCCTCACCGAAACCCTACCTAAAGTATCCTCCCGGGTGGCCAGGGAAAGGCAGACACTTCCTGATCCTGACCTTGGGGGTAGTGTATTGTGGGAGGATCACCTGGGGGGAGAAAAGGGTCAGGAGAGTGAGGGATACATATGGGATGAGACACAGTATTTAACCTCTTTTCAAGAGGACCTTGCACCAAAACCACAGTATGTGATGGCGTGTTGCCATCATAATTCTAATGTTTCAAATGGTGAACATCTGAGTGAGAACAAATTCAGCCATACACGTTGTGGTGATAAAAATAAATATCCTGTGATAACCCAATAAATGCATGTGGTTATAAATTCCACTAGTTCCCAAAAGCCTAATAAGAGGAAGTTGTATAATAATAGACGTCCTAAGAGCCAAGAACCAAGCAGATACATTTGTATTTTATGATTTAAATGTAACTTTACTATTTTTTCATATCAAACTATGTTAAATGTCTATCTAATGCACACATACTTTACCAGCTATGTAAATGTTTGCAGAAATTTCAAATGAATGCTCACTCAGGTACATTTGTTCATTTTGAAACAAATTCTGATGCAATGTGATAGTACATAATAAAAATGTGCATATAGTAATCTGCTTTTGAATGCTTGGGACAATGTTCAACTTTAAATGCATGAACAAACAAGACCTAAAGATTGTACATGAATAAAAAGTATGTGTATTCCATCTTTTTTTTATTTTTCATAATCAAATGATTTTCTAACCATGCAATAAATACTCTTCATTTAATATTTTAAAAAAGAGCCAAGAGCCATATTCCTCTTCTAAACCCTGCCTTATGTCTGGCTCTTGTAATATCACTTTGGTAATTGTTGTAGAAAGTGTAACTCAAATTCGCAATGTAAAAGGAGTTAATAAAATAAACTTTCTTTTGGGACTCTCAGTACTGAGATGAGGAAGAGGGATACAGAGGAACAAAGATGTAGAAGTGGTCAGCTAATTAACAGGAATGCCCTACACCTGAGGGAGACTGGGAGGCATAAAAGGCCCCCACTGGTGCAGGTAGTAGAGAAGAAGTAGAAGCAGAAGCAGTTTAAGAAGCAGAAGAAAAGTGGGACGTGTGTGCTGCGGGAGACAGGATTAGAGGAGCGGGAAGACGTCAGGACTGTTGTGAGTCCTAAGAGGGTCTGTACCTCTAACATCCTAAACAGCAGAGGTTGGACCGCGGGCAGCATGTGGAGGAAACGCTTACCCAGGAAGACTTTGCCATGCAGATCTTTCGCAGCACGAAGCAGACATAGTTTGAGCAGCCGATAAGGTCTCAGGTGGCAGGGATGCACCACAGACTCTCAGGAGTCATAGCGACTCCAAATCAACATGGCAGAGTCGGCAGCAACAGAAGAGAAAAGATGCACCTAATCGGGAGAAGCCACATCTGCAGCAGTCCTGTGAACGCGGAGAGGAGCACAGGAGAGCAACTAACCCGGTGAGTCTAAGCCACGCAAGTGACTCCAGGGCACAGGCTGTGTGTTCAGCGCAGGCAGAATCACTCGCGAATGGGTGAAAGGGGTGTTAGTCAACGTTTATTAATTAAATTGGGTAGTAAGGTTTTGGGTTGGTAGAGTCTTTGTTGTAGGTAAGAGAGGTAAGGAAGGCTTGGTATCTGTCTGGGCCTGGAGCCTTATCTTTCGTCATGGATGAGATTGCTTTCAAGTTTGCCAGCCTTGTTTGATTGTCTGTGGTATTTTGCCTTAATATTTACATTGTTATATTTGCAGCTATAGTTGATTTTTTTCAAATTGTCATTTTATTAGGTTCATATGGGCAGAGTCTGATTCTTCTATTCGGTATTGTTTCTCTCTCTGTTTGATTTTGATTAAGGTGCCTTGGGGTTCCGTCTCAAAATCATTTTTGCTAGAAGAAACTCTGTTAATATCATGGCCACTGGTCATTGGCCAGACACTTCACATCCTGCAGGGTCCCAATTGACCCAGTCTTGGCGCCTTTGACACCAAGCTCATGATAAAGTGTGCTTTGCACACAGACTGTTGAAGGCACGTGCATCTGGGCGGGGCGGGGCCCTAACAATGCATGGAAGGCACATGCAGAAGGCAGGGGGATTGGCAAGGTGGGGCCACAGGGCGGGGCCTAAAAGGAGTGGCTGGGGCCAGGCTATATAAGCTGGCCCCACCCGCATGCTGGCGCTTCGCTTTCGTCTGCTAGTGCAGCGTAACGCTTACCGCCATTCAGAAGACCTTACCTGTTTCAGCACGTGTATCCTCAGTCTCCAGAACCCTCCAGAATCTTACCTTGAGGTCAGCCACACCATCGCCTCGCTTCTGCAGCTACTCCAGCATCTTACCTCGAGGTCAGCCACAACATCGCCTCACTTCTACAGCTACTCCAGCATCTTACCTTGACGTCAGCCACACCACCGCATCCCTTCTGCAGCTACGTGCGCATCTTACCTGAGTCAGCCGCACCTTCGTTGGAAGCACTGATATTGCTTCACTTCGGCAACTACGCGCGCATTTTACCTGGGTAAGCCGCACCATCACTGGAAGCACTGCTATCGCTTCCCTTTCTGCAGCCACGCACATATCTTACCTGGATCTGCAAATCCTCGCGGGTGCCGACCGACATCCATACCAGTCCAGAAACTTCCGTCAACACGGGATCTTCTTCCGACACACCATTCTCGAGGATCTTCATCTCCGGTTGCCTGTCGGAGTTCGGAAACCGCCCATCAAGCACCGATCAGCTGCACCTGCAAAGGGAAATGAAACACAAGGTTAGCACTTGTATAGACTTTCATACTCTAAGCAGCGAGCTTCAGGTAGATGCCATTTAACTCTGGTAGCTCCTCTGGAGTAGACTTTGTAATCACGCGTTCCTGGGTCATCTTCATACCTACGGGAGAGAGAAAGGACAATATAGGTTTACGGACATTAATCATAGAGGAAGATTCACACTATCAATATGAACAATAATCATAATCATAAAATGTACCTTCAAGACGGAATGGTCGCAGCCGGTCTGGACCGTCCCGCCAAGGACCAGTGACGCAACTAGGTCCATCTACAGCGCCCCTTCTGGAAGAAAGCAGGATGGAGAGCTCATCTTTCAATCAAAACAGGTGAGCCTGCATGGGCAAACTCTTGCTCACAACCTTCTGGCACGCAAAGGTTGAGGGGAATTCCTACATCACTATGCCATTTCCATTTTCACCGTCTATCATCTTCTCTCAGGAGCAGAACCAGTGTCCTGGGTCTTCGACAACGCAGTGGCTGGGGGAGAGAGCTGATCCATGGGAGCCAGGTCCAAGGAGGGCTCCAACCGTGCTCCAACGCCCCCGCAGAGACCAGGTGAGCGTAACAGAATGTGAAGCCTCTCCGAATCTCTGCCTGGGAATTATGTATGCTTCAGAGACCGACCAGTTGGCTCAATTGTTGGGGGAACTACGTGCTGAAGTACATGCCTCCGGACAAGAGACTAATTCGTTAAGAAGGGATCTTATTGTTGCACGAGAAAGAACCGACGAACTGGCAAAGCAGATACTTCAAACACATGCAGGGCAAGTTCCGCTACCTGGGATCGCCCCAACCTCCTTGCCACCATCACCACCAGTGCAAGTGGTGCTCCCAGGGGCTGTACCGTTGGCTCCATCCGAACGATTTACCGGCGACCCCAACAAATATGCAATATTTATGAATCAGTGTCGCCTGCATTTTATGTGCCGTCCAGGGGCTATTCCGAATGACAGTTCCAGAGTTGCCTTCATACTTTCATATTTAGGAGGCAGTGCTGCAGACTGGTCAATACCATTGGTCAATCAGGACGACCTAGTACTCCACAACTTTGGGGGGTTCCAGCAGGAAATGGAAAAGTTGTTTGCAAGACACTCCCAAGGACAAGATCTGGATAACAAACTATTGTCTCTAATACAGGCAAATCAGGAATTATTGACATATATAGCCACCTTTAATCGCCTCATTGCACAAACCAACTGGCCCGAAGAAAAAAAGACCACGTTATTCCATCAAGCATTGCGTGGGGAATTAAAGGATGTGCTAGCCCAAGTGGTAAATCCTCCCGAAGGTTGTACAGATTACATTAATCTGACAATGCAACTGGACCGTAGATTACAAGACCGGAAATTAGATCGCACAAGAACTGAAGGGATAACAGTCTACATGCGAACCAGGGATAACCACGTCAAGACCCATGAAGCGGCCGAACCCATGCAAATCGGGGGGTTACGGGCCCCCATATTTAAGGCAGAGAGGGAAAAAAGGAGGCAACAAAAGCTTTGTTTATATTGTGGCAAGGTGGGACACTTTCTGCGAGATTGCCCAACGAAACCTCCCAGGAAAACTGTAGGTGCATTGGATAATAACGATAACGAGCAAGACCAGGTTCGGCTCCGGAAAACTCCAACGCCCGACAAGGGTAGGGATCCCCTTGTCGAGCGAGATAAGGAAAGCAGTTCAGACCTCACACCTTGTCATTCCGGTACTTATAGTCCACCCTCAGCAACCATCAAGGGTACACGCCTTGGAGGCGTATATCGACAGTGGAGCAGTTGGTAACTATATTGATCAGTATTTTTACGCTCATCTGGTTCCCACAGGGGCGTCGATCGGACCCGGACAGCTACGGTCTCCACCAACGTGATGCGTAGTGCAGAGATGACAGTCTGGACTGGCCCGCCTAATCTTGTCTGCTGGACTCGTAGAAGTATTCTCCTGCAAGTGGAGGAAGGGATTTAGCCACCTGTGGACTTTAGCTATGGCCCCCCAACTGTTCTCGTACTCCCCACTAATCACCTCCGATATCCCCTCTTGGTAACCTCTCTTTATGTTTTTAATGATGAGCTCTCTATCCTGCATGGCATGCAGGGGCGCGTAGATACCAGTTACTTCACTGGTTTGAAGGTACTGGAGCAGTTTCGGAGGAATATTGACTCCAGTGTCTATAAAGTTCAAAGAGTTCAATATGTCCGATGTTCACTCTTGTTCCATTCCCTCGTTAGGTTGCAGCTGGGTCCAAAAGAATATTGCCTGGAGGCAGCTGATGGCGTTCAGGTAAGAGTCTGTATTACCAAACACTGTCCGGTAAAAGTTGCATGAGTTTAACTTATGTTTTCTCTCCCTTTATAGGTGCAGCATAGGAAGATGCGGCGAATTAAAGGATAATACCTCCGGTGGTAAAGCAGGTAAGCCTATGGTGGCAAGAGATTGTCTTTGTCGGTTTTCTCGGCTCACCTTGTTATTCCTTTTGTTTTACCCCCAGGTGCTGGTTTTCGACGAAGAAAATGATGGAGGCAGCGCCGAGTCGAAAGGTGGTGGACTGGTGAGTATAACGTGGCGTTGCTGCTGGCGAAGCGACGCGTGATGAAATAATGTCCTTTCCAGGCCCGGAGCTGTTCTGGGTCCGGAATCAGGTAAGGAATCAAATAATGTCTGTGATCTAACCTCTTCTCCGTTCTTTCCCTTTTGTCTAGGAGCTCCGGATTCGAGGCGGGCATGGCAGAAGTCTGATGCTGACTTGCAGACACGGTGAGCGTTACGCTGCTGGATGCAGAATAACACAAAGCATGGGCTGCTGTTCGGGCGTGGTTTAAATAGCCTGCAAAGTAGTCCCAGGTAAGAAGTTCCCCAGAACCACACTCGAGTGAAAAATAGTCTCTGTAATAAAATAGTCCCATCCAGGCCTCATGTTGGCTTGGACTCATTTGCAGCATGGTCTGCATAAGGTAAGTAAAGTCTATGAGCCTGGCGCCTATGGCGCCAGGACTGATTTCTATGATGAGCCTGGCGCCTAAGGCACAAGGACTGAATCCAAACATCCCCCAGCCGGGGCTGTTGGGGTTTTAATAAGTATCTGGATGCCTGCTCCCGGGGCTGATGTACTCGATCCGGATGCCCGTGGGTAGGCATCATGACAGCACTCCCCCCCAAGCCCCTCCTAAAGTTGTTCTTCCCCTTGGCCCTGGCTTGTCTGGGAAGTCCTGATGGAATTTTTTCACCAATCGAGGAGCATGAACGTTGTCACTAGGCTCCCATGACCTTTCCTGTGGTCCATAACCCTTCCAGTCGATTAAATAAAAAAGTCTTGATTTAACCATTTTAGAGTCCAGGATGTTTTTTACCTCAAATTCAGGTTCTCCATCTATTAGGATGGGGTCAGGTGGTTTGGTTAATCTTGTCCCGGGTTGAACTGGTTTTAGAAGTGAAACATGAAAGACAGGATGAATCCGCATATTAGAGGGTAATTCTAATTTGACGGCCACCGGGTTGATAATGGCCTTAATAGTGTAAGGTCCCAAATATCTAGGATTAAAAGTCTGAGTTCCTTTCAGAGGTATATGTCTTGTAGCCAGCCAAACTTGGTCCCCGATTCGATATGGTGGGGCCTCACTTCTATGTTGATCAGCATTTTTCTTGTATTTCTCTTTTGCTTGTTTCAAATGTTTTGTTGTGTCTTTAAAAGCTTGTTTAATAGTAGAATGCAGATGAGTTACTGCCGGCATTTCTAAATGCTGGGGCGAATCGAGTTCTGAGGTTCGAGGATGATGTCCATATATGGTATAAAAGGGGCTTTGTCCGGATCCTGAATTGTATGCGTATTCAGAAATCCATAAAATGTCCTTCCAATTACTTTCGGTTTGGTGGAGCATACAACGTAGGTATTGTTCAAGAGTCTGGTTGGTTCTCTCCGTCTGACCATCGGATTGGGGATGGTGACTGGTTGATAACCTTACGTCGAATTGTGCCAATCGACAACACTTCTGCCAAAATTGCGAAATGAACTGACTACCTCTGTCAGAGATCAATACGGAAGGAAATCCAAGTATTCGAACAATATTTTCGAGAAATTCCTTGGCCAAGGTTGAAGCAGAAGGTAATCCTTTTAAAGGAATAAAGTGGGCCATCTTGGAAAAAAGATCCACAATAACTAGAATGGTGTTGAATCCATTACATGGGGGTAGATCTGTAATAAAGTCTAAAGACAAAGGGCCTCATCACGACTTGGGCGGTAACGGTAACGCTGAGTTCGGCGGTAATGTCAATCCCCATTCCCCATTGAGCCCATTTGGGAATGCCCCATTCCCCATTGGGCTCAATGGGGAAATTTCGCGCTAATACCGCCGGCGGATTTCCCGCCGGCGGTAATAGCGCAAATTTTCTGCGGATTTCCCCCCAGCTCAGAGCTGGGGAGAAATCCGCCAAAGTCCTGCTTTGGCAGACCCTTAAATCCGGCGGTAATAGCGCTACCGCTGGATTTAAGGGTTACCGCCAAAGTCGTGATGAGGCCCAAAGTGTGCCATGGTGTGGGTGGAATATCTAAAGGTTGTAAAAACCAGCTGGTTTCGTCTTTTGACTTTTGTTCTGGGCTCAGATGCCATAAGACAGTACAAAAGACTTCAGATCTTTTCGCCAGGTGGGCCACCAGAATTGTCTTTTAATTTTAGCTTCAGTTTTTGCAATACCTGGGTGCCCTTCCATCAGAGCTTCATGGTAATTGGAGATGACTTGTTCTTGTAGTTCCTTGTGTGGTAGAAATAGACGCCCTTGATAGTAAGGTAGGTCATTGACAACTGAATAATCTTGGCCCTTTTGAATCCAGTCCTGCAGGGCTGCTGAATCGAAAAATTGTTAGATCTTTAAATGAATATCTTCTAAGGTCTGCAGAGTAGTTATCCCAAGAGTTCTTTGTTCAGGAATTATAGGCACAGGTTCCGGGTTCGAATATGGTTCTCCCATCCCAATTTGGGATAAAGCGTCTGCCTTACCATTCTTACAACCTGGTCGATAAGTGATCACGAAATCGAATTCGGCAAGTAATAAGGCCCGTCGAAGTTGAAGCGATGATTGGGCCTTGGCTGTTTTTAAATACTGCAAGTTTCTGTGATCGGTGATTACAGTAATGGTATGCCTGGCACCGAGAAGATAATGCCGCCAAGCGTTGAAGGCGGATTTGATGGATAACAACTCTTTATCGGTAACCGCATAGTTTAATTCGGGGGCCGATAATTTTCTGGACCAAAATGCTACTGGATGAAGTTGACCAGTTTCCGGATCCTTCTGGGACAGGACAGGCCCCATGGCTAAACTGGATGCACCGTTTTCAACTATGTATGGGAGCTTGGGGCGTGGATGCTTTAAGACAGGTGCCGACGTGAATTTCAATTTCAGTTCTTGGTAGGCTTTTTCAGCCTCTTCGGTCCACAAGAAGCATTTGTTTTTTCGTAAAAGTGCTGCGATGGGGTGTACAACATATGAGAAGTCAGGAATAAATCTGCGGTAGAAATTAGCAAATCCAAGCATGCTTTGCACCCCTTTAACTGAACTGGGTGATGGCCACTTGAGAATTGCGGCCACCTTTCGAGAGTCCATTCAGACTCCTTTTGGAGTCAGGATAAATCCAAAGCTGATTCTGAGGAGGAGTACACTAGAATATCGTCTATGTTTAAGACAACACAGACGTCAATGAGTTCGCGAAGGACATCGTTCATAAAATACTGGAAGGCTGCTGGTGCATTGCACAACCCGAAGGGCATCACCTGATATTCGAATAATCCGTACTTGGTGCGAAAAGCGGTCTTCCATTCGTCGCCCTTCTTTACACGTACCAGATGATATGCCCCTCGCAGATCTAATTTAGTGTAGATGCAAGCATCCTTTACTTGGTCTAGTAGTTCGGGGATCAGAGGCAATGGATATCGGTTCTTCACTGTGATCTGGTTTAATAGGCGGTAGTCTATACACGTTCTGAGGTCACCTTCCTTTTTGGGCACGAAGAATAAAGCTTAAGATGCGGGGACTTAGATGGACGAATGAAGCCATCAGCAAGGTATTGGTCCAAGTATTGTCGTAGGTGACGGTTTTCGGGTTCTGTAAGGGCGTAGATCCTACTGCATGGAGGTTGTGCACCGGGTATGAGGTCGATTTGACAATCGTATGATCTATGAGGTGGTAAGGTGTTTGCCTGTTCTTTTTGGAAAACATCCTGGAATTCTTGATATTCCTGAGGTAACTGCAGGACTTGATTAGCGACTGTGGCCAGGCTTTTGTTCAAGGTTTTTTCTGGGTAACAGGTGTGTGCACACTCCGGGAAGGTTACTCTCTTCTCTCGCCAATCAATACAAGGATTATGTGTTTCCAACCAAGGTATCCTCAGTATTATTTGGAAATGCGGGGCTTTGATCAAGTCAAACACAATAGTCTCTTGATGCCCATCTTGGCCCAACAGTGTCATCTCTGTGGTGGAATGAGTTACAGGCCCAGAGGCAATTTCAGTTCCATTGACTGTGGTGATAACATCTGAAGTGGTCTTTTTGCTGAGAGGTAGATTCATCCTAGAAGCCAATTCGTGGTCCACATAGTTTCCTACGTCCTCGCTATCAATGTATGCCCTAACTGCGTGCATACGTGAAGGCTGCCTTGGATCAATAAGGACCATTGGTATGATTAGGTGCAATGTTTGAGTGTCCTTCTTTAAGCTCGGCAAGCGGACCTCTACGCTTGTCGGGCGTGGTCATTTCCCGAATCAGGCCCTGTTTGATTTCTATCAACAACTCCGACTACTTTCTTGGATGGTTTTATAGGGCAATCCCGTAGAAAATGTCCTGAGGCCCCACATCTGCATCTGTCGTCTCCTTTCTCTTTCTTTCTGAGTTAAGGGTCCCTTAACCCCCCGATCTCCATTGGTTCTGATGCATCTGTTCCTTTGGGAGTAACATTGGGTTTAACCAATACCCGATTCTCAAACTTAGCTCGATCTGCTTTTCTATTCTGAAGTCGGTGGTCTAGCTGGACTACTAAGTCTATATATTCTGCGCAATCCTGAGGTGGGTTCACAACTTGGGCCAAAACATCTTTGAGTTCACCCCGAAGGACACGATGAAATAATGTAATTCGCTTTACCTCTGGCCATCCGGTTTCCACCACCAACCTATTGAAGGTTGCGATATAAGTTAGCAGGTCCTGGTTTCCTTGTCGTAGGGATAGAAGTTCGTTATCCAGGGCCTGTCCCTGTGAATGTCTGGCGAATAGTCTTTCCATGCTCAATTGAAAACCCTGAAAATCCCGAAGAAGAGGGTCATCCTGGTTGACTAATGGAATTGACCAATCCGCTGCGCTGCCACTAAGGTATGACAGTACAAAGGCTACTTTGGCTTGGTCGTTTGGAAAAGCTCCTGGTTGAATTCCCCCCAAGTCCAGGTAGTGGTGTTTGCATCTGGCAAGATCATCAGTGCGCTCCTTTGACACAATCAATTCTCTCCTGAGGGCGTTGGTGTCTTGGCGCACGGAGTGCACTTCTGCCCTAAGTTTCCCTAACAATTGGGCTAGTTGGTCGGTTTCTGAGGTCTCCATTACGCCCAGGTGGGGATTTGTAGATAGGCTTTGTGTTCTGTTACGCTCACCTGGTTCCCACAGGGGCGTCGATCGGACCCAGACAGCTGCGGCCTCCACCAACGTGATGCGTAGTGCAGAGATGACAGTCTGGACTGGCCCGCCTAATTTTGTCTGCTGGACTCGTAGAAGTATTCTCCTGCAAGTGGAGAAAGGGATTAAGCCACCCGTGGACTTTAGTGATGGCCCCCCAACTGTTCTCGTACTCCCCACTAATCACCTCCGATATCCCCTCTTGGAAACCTCACCTTATGTTTTTAAATGATGAGCTCTCCATCCTGCATGGCATGCAGGGGCGCGTAGATACCAGTTACTTCACTGGTTTGAAGGTACTGGAGGAATATTGACTACAGTGTTTATAAAGTTCAAAGAGTTCAATATGTCCGATGTTCACTCTTGTTCCATTCCCTCGTTAGGTTGCAGCTGGGTCCAAAATAATATTGCCTGGAGGCAGCTGATGGCGTTCAGGTAAGAGTCTGTATTACCAAACACTGTCCGGTAATAGTTGCATGAGTTTAACTTTCTGTTTTCTCTCCCTTTATAGGTGCAGCATAGGAAGATGCGACGAATTAAAGTATAATACCTCCGGTGGTAAAGCAGGTAAGCCTATGGTGGCAAGAGATTGTCTTTGTCGGTTTTCTCGGCTCACCTTGTTATTCCTTTTGTTTTCCCCCCAGGTGCTGGGTTTCGATGAAGAAAATGATGGAGGCAGCACCGAGTCAAAAGATGCGGTGGATTGGTGAATATAACGTGGCGTTGCTGCTGGCGAAGCGATGCATGCTGAAATAATGTCCTTTCCAGGCTCGGAGCTGTGCTGGGTCTGGAATCAGGTAAGGAATCAAATAATGTCCGTGATCTAACCTCTTCTCCTTTCTTTTCCTTTTGTCTAGGAGCTCCGGATTCGAGGCGGGGCGTGGCAGAAAACTGGATGCTGACTTGCAGACACAGTGAGCGTTACGCTGCTGGATGCAGAATAACGCGAAGCATGGGTTGCTGTTCAGGCGTGGTTTAAATAGCCTGCAAAGTAGTCCCAGGTAAGAAATTCCCCAGAACCACACCCCAGTGAAAAATAGTCCCTGTTATAAAATAGTCCCATCCAGGTCTCATGTTGGCTTGGACTCATTTGCAGCATGGTCTGCATAAGGTAAGTAAAGACTATGAGCCTGGTGCCTTTGGTGCCAGGACTGATTTCTATGATGAGCCTGGCGCCTAAGGCACCAGGACTGAATCCAAATAGCCCCCAGCCGGGGCTGTTGGGATTTCAATATGTATCTGGATGCCTGCTCCCGGGGCTGATGTACTCGATCTGGATGCCCGTGGGCAGGCATCATGACAGGATCTAGCTGCACGAATAGGCCTTCCTCTTCAGCATGAACCGCAGGCGGAAAACGTAACTGCAGTGGATGGCTCCCAACTATCCTCAGGACAAGTAATGCAATACACCAAAAAAGTTATGCTGATATGTCAGGATGGTCATCGAGAAGACCTCTCTTTTGATCTTATTGGAGCACCACAGTTTCAGATGATCCTAGGAATGCCGTTGCTGGAGACCCATAATCCCAGGATAGACTGGAAAACATAAGTGCTGACCTTTGCGCAAGAATGTGCTAAACCTGTTATCCTAAGAACTTGCAGGAACCCAAAACCAAAGCAAAGGCACTTCTGGCTCTTGCGAGCACCTTACCCCCGGAATATCTGGACTTTCAGGACGTATTCCAAAAGGAAAAAGCGAATACGTGCCCCCGCATAGACCCTATGACTGCCAGATCGACCCGATACCCGGGGCCCAAATCCCGTGCAGTCGAATATATGCCTTGACCAGGCAAGAAAATCAACACCTACGAACCTACCTAGATCAATACCTGGCAAACGGATTTATTCGTCCATCTAAGTCTCCTGCATCCTCAGCGCTCTTCTTTGTACCCAAGAAGGAAGGAGACCTCAGAACGTGCATCGATTACAGTGCTTTTAACCAAATTACAGTTAAAAATAGGTCTCGCAAATTTTCAGCGTCCGAAAAGAACTATGCAATTACCGACAAAGAATTCTTGGCAATCAAAGGAGCCTTCAAGACCTGGAGACACTAACTATTAGGGGCCAAACACACAGTCACTGTTATTAATGATCACCGTAATCTACAATATTTAAAAACAGCTAAAGCTCAGTCCTCACGTCAACTCCGCTGGGCTTTATTCTTTGCTGAGTATGATTTTATAATAACCTATCGACCAGGAGTGCGTAACGGAAAGGCAGACGCCCTATCGAGAATGGGAGAGGACCAAGATGCCTTCAATCCAGTCGACCCCATTGCCATTATCCCAGAAGAACAGATTCAACACCAGATCGCGTAACTACCTGCTGGGAAGACTTAAAAATTGATCCCCAAAGTCAGATGGACCAGACTGCCCAGAAGGAATGGTTGAGTAAGCGGGATCAATATTCTGTCAAAGATAATCTGCCATACTTCCAGGGAAGACTATATGTTCAAGACAAGCAAACACGCACCAAAATACTAGCAAACTATCACGAGTCACTGGTGGAAGCACACCTTGGAATTGCCAAGACTAGAGCCAAAATCCATGCCAATTATTGGGGGTCCTCTTGGAGGAAGGATGTAACCCAGTTTGTTACCACTTGCGGTGTCTGTGCACAAAACAAGGCCCAACAACTAAACCCTGCAGGGCTACTGAGATCATTCGGAGTACCAATGACACCATGGCATACTTTTTCCCTGGACTTCATTACCGACCTGCCACCTTGTGATGGGTTTAATACGATATTAGTAGTGGTAGACCTATTCTCCAAGATGGCACATTTTATCCCATTGAAAGGACTTCCCACCACTGCTTCTCTGGCCACAGTATTTCTGGAACAAATCGTTCCACTACATGGAGCCTCATTTCCAGATTGGTGGGAGTCATGGAGCTATTTGCACCATGACTGCCACCAATAACGGGTCCGGTACCGGTGTAGTTCAATGGGGACTTACTGGTGTAGTCCGACCCTGGCGGGACCGGTAAGTCCCCGTTGAACATGCCATTCCCCATTCCCATTTGAGCCCTCTTAGGGCTCAATGGGAATGGGCAGGGCGCTAATAACGGGCTCACGACTTGCAAGCCCGTTATTAGAGCCCTGGTCCCTTAGCAGGACCCGTAAGAGACGTGGGGTCAGACCACACGTTCCTTAGGTTCCCGCTAAGGGACCTCGGAATTGGGCGGTAGGGGATTACCTGCACCGGTCTCCTAACCGGTCCCGGTAATCCCTTAATGCCCACCTTGTAATGACCCTCATGGTTTCCCATCTGTACTGGTTTCTGACCTTGGAACTCAGTTTGTTTCGGCCTTTTGGAAAAGATATTGTAAGATAGCCCAGATTGACCTCTGGCTTTCCATGAGTCACCACCCCCAAAGCAATGGTCAAACGGAAAAGATGAACCAGACGCTGGAACAATACCTGAGATGTATGTTGCAACAAACAGGAGAGTCCTGGAAAAACATTCTCTGTCTAAGCGAATTTGCATGCAACAACTCTATTCACACCAGCACCGGGCAGACCCCATTTTACACAATGAATGGTCGACACCCAAGAACATCCTCTTTTGATCCCCTTGACGAGTTGGAGATGCCGGATGTTATATCATTGCATAGGATAATCACTCAATCCCTTAAAGAAGCTACCGAAAACTTGCCGACCGACACAGGAGAGAGGCTCCACAATATCACGTCAGGGATAAAGTGTGGTTGGCATCCAAACACATTCCATTAAAAGGACTCTGTGCATTTCGGCCACGATACCTGGGACCATATCCGATAAAGGCCATCATAAACCCTGCGGCCATGAAATTGGATTTACCAGCCAACATGCGAATTCACCCAGGTTTTCATGTCTCTCTTCTAAAGCCAGTGAAACCGGACACACGCATTTCAACACCACCTAAACCGGAGGTTATCGCAGGGGAAATGGAATATGAGGTAAAAAACATCCTGGACTCCAAGTAAGTATGCTCAAAACTTTATTATCTCATTGACTGGGAGGCCTACTGGCCCCAGGATCGTACTTGGGAACCAGCTGAATTTGGCCATGCTCCACGACTCATCAAACAATTTCACTGGAACACACCCACCAAACCTGAGGGAAGCACAATCCTGAGAGGGGCCTTGAGGGGGAGTGCTGTCATGGCCACTGGTCATTGGCCAGTCACTTCACATCCTGCAGGGTCCCAATGGACCCAGTCTTGGCGCCTTTGGCACCAAGCGCATGATAAAGTGTGCTTTGCACACAGACTGTTGAAGGCACGTGCATCTGGGCAGGGCGGGGCCCTAGCAATGCATGGAAGGCACATGCAGAAGGCAGGAGGAGTGGCAAGGTGGGGCCTCAGGGCGGGGCCTAAAGGGAGTGGCTGGGGCCAGGCTATATAAGCCGGCCCCACCCGCATGCTGGCGCTTCGTGTTAGTCTGCTAGTGCAGCGTAACGCTTACCGCCATTCAGAAGACCTTACCTGTTTCAGCACGTGTATCCTCAGTTTCCGGAACCATCCAGCATCTTACCTTGAGGTCAGCCACACCATCGCCTCACTTCTGTAGCTGCTCCAGCATCTTACCTCGAGGTCAGCCACAACATCGCCTTACTGCTGCAGCTACTCCAGCATCTTACCTTGAGGTCAACCACACCACTGTTTTGCTTCTGCAGCTAAGCGCGCATCTTACCTGAGTCAGACGCACCTTCGCTGGAAGCACTGCTATCGCTTCACTTGGGCAACTACACGTGCATCTTTCCTGGGTCAGCCGCACCATCGCTAGAAGCACTGCTATCGCTTCCCCTTCTGCAGCCACGCACATGACTTACCTGGATCTGCAGATGCTCGCGGGTGCCGCCTGGCATCCTTACCAGTCCCAAAACTTCCATCAACACAGGATCTTCTTCTGACGCACCATTCTCGAAGATCTTCATCTCCGGCTGCCTGTCAGAGTTTGGAAACCGCCCATCAAGCACCGATCAGCTGCACCTGCAAAGGGAAAGGAAACACAAGGTTAGCACTTGCATAGAGTTTCATACTCTAAGCAGTGAGCTTCAGGTAAAGGCCATTTACTTCTTGTAGCGTCTCCTGAGTAGACTTTGTCATCACACATTCTTGGGTCATCTTCATACCTACGGGAGAGAGAAAGGACAACATAGGGTTACGGACATTAATCATGGAGGAAGAGTCACACTATCAATACGAACAATAATCATAATTACAAAACTTACCTACAAGACGGAATCGTCGTAGCCGGTCTAGACCTTCACGCCAAGGACCAGTGATGTAACTAGGTCCATCTACAGCACCCCTGCTGGAAGAAAGCAGGACGGAGAGCTCATCTTTCAATCAAAACAGGTGAGCCTGCATGGGCAAACTCTTGCTCACAACCTTCTGGCACGCAAGGGTTGAGGGGAATTCTGATGTCACTATGCCATTTTCACCGTCTTTCATCTTCTCTCAGGAGCAGAACCAGTGTCCTGCATCCTCGACAACGCAGTGGCTGGGGGAGAGAGCTGATCCACGGGGGCCTGGTCCAGGGAGGGCTCCAACTGCGCCCAAACGTCCCCATGGAGACCAGGTGAGCATAACAGTTAATGAGTTCACCTCCAAGTGTTGCTTTGAAAGTGTCCCAAATTATTTTTGTGTTGGTGTCTTCTGTTTGATTAATGGAGGAAAACTCCTGACAAAATTCCACTAATTCTTTAAAACATTCGAGTCTTTAAGAAAGGGTGTATTGAAGCACCATCTTTTATTATAGTGTGGTGCAAAATTATTCTCTACTAGTAGCCTTATAGGTGGTCAGAAGGGAGAGTGGGGTCTATCTCCCTTCCTAATATGCTGTTTATTAAGTGGCTTCCCATTAAAAAATTGTCAATTGTGTAGCAAGATAAGTAGATGTAGAATGTATAGTCGAGTTCTTCTGGCTTCCACAGTCCCCAGATATCTGTTAGATGATATTTGTTGACCAAGTTGAAAAGCGATTTATGAGCCTTGCCAACTGATAATCTCATGTTCAGTTTTCTGTCTCGAATTAGATCCAATGAAAAATTCCAGTCCCCACCAATTAATTGGATTGCTATTGACAAAAGGTTCCATCTTTTTACTAATACTTTTCCAAAAGCTTGCCTCGCTGCACGTTGGTGCATTAATATTCATTATGTGATACTTGTTGCCATTGATATCAAGTGAGCAGAGCACCCACCTCCCTTCTGAATTCACTTCTGTTGAAGTAATATTTGCTTTAATTTAATTGAGGCTTTGATGAGTATTATCCCTCTGTTTTTCCCCATCGCCTGGGAGTAGAGGCAGTGCTTATAGGGTTTTTATTTTAGTTTGTTAACTTCAACTTCAGGTAAGTGGGTTTCTTGAAGGAGGACAATGTCTATCTTTATCTTTCATTTCTTGACGTGGGATGTTACTTTTTGTCTCTTGATAAGGCTATTCAATTCCCTAACATTCCATGGAACTATTTTATTATTGTCTGAATATACTGACTGTGTGCATCTGTACCAGTAAAATTTGTTTGGATCCTGATTTCTATGCCTAAACACCATAGCACACATCTAGATTTAATCATTATGCTAGCCACACATCTTTATGGTTAATGACACTGCAGCCCACATCTGACAGACATTCAGGCCGGACTTAATGCATATCTAACACATAGATATATAGACGTCTTTGATTGTATATGTGCACCCCAGCTGTCTACCTTGTGATATCTGTCCCGGAACAGCTAGCACTGAGTTATATTGAATCGTTATGTTGGCCTACAAAACTATTTTAATTGGTATAGCTCATTATACTGCTGACCTCATAGCACATAGCTAGATTGCCTCTTGTTTTGCCTGAAATCCTAGCTAAAAATCTTGATTGACACATTGTGTTTAACTGCATGACTAGCAATTATCTAGACCAACTTTTTCTGTTTAGCATCCATTACATCTGCATAGCTCACTATACTGTTGACCTCATAGCATAGCGTGATTGACCCTGTTTTGCTTGAAATCCCAACTAAAATCTTGCATAATTTTGTTCAACTAGCAATGATCTAGATTAAATCTGTGTTTAGCAGCCAGTACATCTGTATAACTCATTAAACTACTGACCCCATAACATAGTAATTATTTAGAATGAATCTGTGTTTAGCTGCCAATACATCTGTATAGCTCATTATACTGCTGACCCCATAACATAGCTAGATTGACCCTGTTTTGCCTGAAATTCCAGATAAAATAGTGACTAATTTTGTTAGACTCTTTTAAGCCTCCCACCCCTTTCCCTACCCTTCAATATAAAAAAATATTCCTTGACCCTGCACTCCCTATAAAAAGGCCCCGAAAAATGTGGCAAAACTCTGTGAATAAAATGCAGGGAAACGGCTGCAGTGAGTTGAGCCGGTACCCTTACCTGCGGCTTCGCGGGCTCCAGAAACTTCTGCTGCCCCGTCCCTTCCCCTTTACAGCAATGGCCCACATGGAAAGGGAGAAGGGTCTACATCTAGTTCCCTTCTCACTGCGGCTAGAGGGGCCGTTTAAAAAAGAAATGTTTAGGTTAAGAAACAGCAACCTTGCCATTTCTCAACAAAAAAAAATCTGATAATCACTCTGCAAAGCATGCAGGGGTGCTAATAACTATAAACCCCTTGGTGGGTGCTAATAACCCCTTGGTGGGTTGTCATTATCTGTCTGGTAATAGTGCCGGGGCTCATGTTAAGACACAAGCGAAACTGACCGGTAATGCCCGCCCATATCTGGTTTTATTGCTTAAATAATTATATCTCCACATTAAGAATAGGTGAAGTGAAATCTGGGCATCTGTCATTCAAATCCCCTACCAAAAGGAAATCCCATGCAGGCTCACTCTCCCTAAGATCTTCTCAATCTGACCTCTGTGGAGTATACTTCTGTCCCTATCATTGCGACTACAGACATTATGTAATAGCCAATTCTTACAAGGCTGGGAAAAGTTTCATCTAAACTTAATGGACAGTAAATCCGGGTTATCGACGAGCACTTCTCAGGTATTTAGCGGCAGCATGTTCTTGTACTCTTCTATTAACCTACCCGAGGGTCATCCTTTTGGCCACTTATTAGCACTTGTTAAAACACAACAAAGGCCGTCTTTTAGGGGAGCTACTTCCAGGCACACCTCTTGGAGGCAAGGAAGGTCAAACCTTCTAATATACAAGAACATTTCCTTATTTAATGAAAATGATTGAACCCCTGGTGTTCCAAAGTAGAGCAGTGATAATTCTACCTAAATCATCAGAGTCTTTACATCTGTGTGAGCTGTAAAGCCAGTGGGAGCCACAACCAATTTGAGGAAATCGCCTACCAGCAACAGCCCTCAGATATCACTATACTTTGGCTCCATATGTTCCCACGGAAATTAATAATATAATTCATAAACTTGTTCCTGATATCTAATTTGTTATCATATATTATCTCCTCTTTTGTAACCCCTGTGCCACACAGGCCTGACTTTCTCCCCTTCCTCTTACGTATGATTTCTAAATCATGGCCCAACAATCAAAATGATTCAATCTCGGAGGTGACTATTTTCATGATCGACAAATCCTTAAATTTGGGATTTCTGTAAAAACGTCCATGACTTTACTCCTATTAAGAGCAATATTCCTCAAATCCACAAATATTGGTTCACAGTGAAAAATCAGCAAGCCTTGCCCACTTCCATCATGCACTGCTGCATCCATATCAACACATCGACACATTAGTACCAAAGAGTGCTGCAACTCTAAAGGTTGATCCTGGGGCTTTTTAGGTCGCTTCAGCTCCTTAAAACAACTCTTACTCTTGTTGCCATTCTGTCTGGATTAGCCAACCTCCTCAATATTCCGAATGAACTGACAACGATGAGCAGAGTGTTCTGCCAAACAATCCGTGTTGCGGCCGATGACACTTCCCAAACAATCTTCATGTACTAAATCCATATTGTCTCCTTGAATGCAGACTTGCAGGGCTGATTCAATGTGATTCTAAATATGAACAGACCCTCCTATTTCAGAAACGTCCCGTTTAGCATTATGCCTCACTTTCAAGTTGCCCTCCTTTGCACCTTTTCCTATTAGATTTCTGGGTGCTAAATCAAATTGTACGTTTTTTTTTAATCACAAATCAGTGTGCAATCTATAAAGCCACTTACAATTATTGCCTTTTTATTCCAATTTGGACAACATTTACGACCTCCTCACCTCCCTTTAATGCATCCACAGTTATGACAATAACCACCACCCTGTTTTTTTATTTTTGGACAACAGAGCATCATTCTTTCAAACAATCATCTCTGTTTTCTCGGGCAGAGTAGTATTTACATTGTTCAACACTACACCATCCTCAACCACAGACCCCCAAAAGGTCACATATGGGAATAAGGAGAGCTGGATCTAATAGCACCTTCTGGGTCCAGGAGATGTTCATATCCCTCAAGTAGCTGGAAAGGAGATGGCCCAACCTGGAGAGAAGGCCGAGAGGGGGTCATTCAAAACTCTTTCCAAATTGTTACAAGACTTAAATAGATAGGTTCCGTGTCATTTCATCCACTTCGTGGTCATTTATTCCGAAGTAATTACTTTGAACTTTTACTTCAAATGCCTTTCTTTTTGATTCTGGGGGTTCCCCACAAATGCCCCTCTTTCCCCCTCATTACTACCCCCACCCAAAATCTCCCCCACCCTCTTTGTACTCCTTAACCCATAAATACCCATATTTTTCAAAGTAATTACTTCGTAGTAAATTACCACGAAGCAATTACTGTCGAGAATGCAACGGGATACCAAAAGATCTTTCAGCAGCTCTGAAAACACTCTCTGCCATATAGGTGCCTTACAAATGTGCAACAAATAAAATAAATATGCGAAGATCCATCAAACAATTTAACCATTGACAACACTACTGCATGCGCCACACTGAGTGAAGGCAGCGCTGGAGTGACGCAGTTAGAAGGGTATTGAGAAGTACATCTTGTGTCCTGTGTCGAAAAAATTGAGAGCAAGGGGACCAGGCTGCAAGATCTGCTAAGCATAGTCCACTATAAAGCTGGGCCTTTCTCAGACCCCAACGACAGATAATTAACAAAAGGAGGATCATTATCATCATTATCTTATTTTTTGCTCCAAGCTTAGGCAGGTTTCCAGCAACCAGCCACTTTACTTTCCCCGTGAGTGAAAGGAATAGAACCCTCAGCCATAAATGAAGGTCACTTTATCCGAGCAAGCAGGGAGGAATGGGAAGGAGCTGAGGACGCCATCTAGCTAGGAGATACAGAGGGCAAATTTGAACAAGAAAAATAGCTAGTAAATTAATAAGGGCGTTCCTTTAAAATTGGTTTAACGCAAGTAGCCACATTTCACAGTTCTAACAAGAATGTGCTGCCATTTTAAACCCTCCTTTGAGCACAACTAGGTGGGCATAACAACTGTGTCTGAACAAACTCTAAGCTCCCTCACTTGCATTTTGCTTCTCAAATAGCAGCCCCATTTTTTAAACACTTTATTTATACTTTAAACACAAATTAGACAAGAAAACAATATGAACTTATTCATAACACGAGAGGTTAACATTTGGAATACACATTATATACAGTATCTAACAGTCCAATTATGATATTAATGATAGTTGCAATACTTATCTTTATCCACTGCACAAGTCCTCTATTTTACAACAACAATCCAACACATATAACAACACCAGACGGCACATCACCAACAAACAACATATAACAGAATTTCTTGTCAAACCTTCCTCCTATCATGTCACATCCATCTATACGCTTGATAATGCCAATATTAGCCATACAGCTCATTGAACATTCCCCAAATCTTAGAGTAATATTCCTCTCACTTCTGTTTTTTAAGCTTGACTTTCTCATAACCAGACAGAATTCACAAGTCCAACAGCCATCCTTCCACTTCTGTTTTTTTCCTTGACTTCCATACCCTTAGAATTTGCTTTGCGGCCACCACAAGCACTCTCTTGATCCACTCAGCACATTCTTGAGCTCCATTTTCAATATCAAGTGCAAACCCAGGCAGCACAATTTACAGGTTCGGAAAGACCCTCACTGCGCACATATCTAGAGAAATGAATGCTCTGAGTGACTTCTGGCCACTTGGCTGCCACTCCAACACTTAGATAATTATTTGAAAAAAAGGCATACAACGTGCTGGCTTTAGAGAAAGATACTCCTATATGTAATGTTAAGGGAGAGATTAGCGCAATATCCAGTAACAAGTCTTTTAGAGACGTAGATTCCTGTAAAGAAACCAGTATTCCTCTGAGATCATTTCATTACAGTAATGCACTTTTATTCCAATTTGTCTGTCAGATAAATTTACGTTAAGAAGTATGAGATGTAGGAGTGAAGGAAACGTTATGATTTAAGCAATAAGTTACAAGGCAAGCGGGTTTACCTGCCAGTAAAGACCTGGGGACCAACATTTGTCAAGTCGTGTGTTAAGGCACAAGCAAAGCGAGAGCTTCAACATGGTCCCCACCACCATTACCAGCAGGTAGTGGCACACGCCGAAGAACATATCGCTTATAGCTATTAGTACTCCCTGACAAACAGCGCAGGGTCCTCGGATACTAATTTGGGAAGCTTGGTTGGACTCAATCTGTCGCCGTTGCAGCGAATGGTGAAAGAAAAGAAGGAAAGAGAAGCCAACAGTGAAAGCTTCAGAAGTGGGAGGGGAGCACCACAAAGATATATTGTTGTAGTATTGTGATGAATCCTATGGCTCCCTCACCGAAACCCTACCTAAAGTATCCTCCCGGGTGGCCAGGGAAAGGCAGACGCTTCCAGATCCTGACCTTGGGGGTGGTGTATTGTGGGAGGATCATCTGGGGGAGAAAAGGGTCAGGAGAGTGAGGGATACATATGGGATGAGACACAGTATTTAACCTCGTTTCAAGAGGACTTTCCACCAAAACCACAGTATGTGATGGCGTGTTGCCATCATAATTCTAATGTTGCAAATGGTGACCATCTGAGTGAGAACAAATTCAGCCATACACATTGCGGTGATAAAAATAAATATCCTGTGATAACCCAATAAATGCATGTGGTTATAAATTCCCCTAGTTCCCAAACGCCTAATAAGAGGAAGTTGTATAATGATAGCATTCTTAAGAGCCAAGAACCAAGCAGATACATTTGTATTTTATGATTTAAATGTAACTTTACTATTTTTTCATATTAAACTATGTTAAATGTCTATCTAATGCACACATACTTTACCAGCTATGTAAATGCTCACTCGGGTACATTTGTTCATTTTGAAACAAATTCTGATGCAATGTGATAGTACATACTAAAAATGTGCATATAGTAATCTGCTTTTGAATGCTTTGGACAATGTTCAACTTTAAATGCATGAACAAACACGACCTAAAGATTGTACATGAATAATCAAATGATTTTCTAACCATGCAATAAATACTCTTCATTTAATATTTAAAAAAGGAGCCAAGAGCCATATTCCTCTTCTCAAACCTGCCTTATGTCTGGCTCTTGTAATATCCCTTTGGTAATTGTTGTAGAAAGTGTAAATCAAATTCGCAATGTAGAAGGAGTTAATAAAATAAACTTTCTTTCGGGACTCTCAGTACTGAGATGAGGAAGAGGGATACAGAGGAACAAAGATGTAGAAGTGGTCAGCTAATTAACAGGAATGCCCTACACCTGAGGGAGACTGGAGGCATAAAAGCCCCCCTCTGGTGCAGGTAGTAGAGAAGAAGCAGAAGCAGTTTAAGAAGCAGAAGAAAGGTGGGACGTGTGTGCTGCGGGAGACAGGAGTAGAGGAGCGCGAAGACGCCAAGACTGCTGTGAGTCCTGAGAGGGTCTGTACTTCTAACATCCTAAACAGCAGAGGTCGGACCGCGGGCAGCATGTGGAAGAAACGCTTACCCAGGAAGACTATGCCGTGCAGATCTTTCGCAGCAGAAAGCAGACATAGTGTGAGCAGCCGATAAGGTCTCAGGTGGCAGGGTTTCACCAGAGACTCTCGGGAGTCATAGCGACTCCAAATCAACGTGGCAGAGTCGGCAGCAACAGAAGAGAGAAGGTGCACCTAATCGGGAGAAGCCACATTTGCAGCAGTCCTGTGAACGTGGAGAGGAGCACATGAGAGCAACTAACCCGGTGAGTCTAAGCCACACAAGTGACTCCAGGGCACAGGCCGCGTGTTCAGCGCAGGCAGAATCACTCGCAAATGGGTGAAAGGTGGGATAAGCAATGTTACAAATGCCATTGCACCTTTCCAAAGGCAAGCTATTGCATCTTATGAATACAGAACTGCTGCAAACTTGCAAAAGCAGCTGAGAGTAAACCAAACGAGGTCCAGGAATGAAAGTGTGAGTTTGGGCAAACACAACCAAGTTGGTGGTGAGATCGTATTAGAAACCCAGGCTTACCAC
Source organism: Ambystoma mexicanum (assembly GCF_040938575.1). Lineage (NCBI taxonomy): Eukaryota > Metazoa > Chordata > Amphibia > Caudata > Ambystomatidae > Ambystoma > Ambystoma mexicanum. The sequence continues at coordinate 537,355,581 of NC_090924.1, read as the reverse complement.
CAATATCCAAGACAAGAGACCTCGAGAAAGAGGGCGCTAGAGAGCCGACCGCGATGGCGGCTCCCTAATGAGCTCTGTGTCGCTCTGCACATATCCTGGAGAATCCATGCTTCTGTGGTGGCCACAGCTAATGTAAACCTGGCAGAGATGCACAGCCTTCGTTAGCAATCCCAACGAGCCTAATACTGACACTGACAGTGCTCCCCCCGCCAGGATATCTGCTTCAGAAAAGTCGCAGCCCAGAGCCTGTTCGCCTGCGCGGTCCGAGGGCCCTCGCGGCCGGGAGCCTGGTCAGAGACGCCGAAGACGACAAGCAGGGAGGAGCCCAAACACTGCCATTCCGCAGCTGCACCCAGAGAAGTCGCGGATCGGCTGGCGAGATCCCGGAAACTGCCAGTCGAGACCTGCTGGGGGACCCGGCGGTGCCAACGAGGTCTGTGGCTGCGGCTGGCCCGAGCGCCCTCAGGGGCGAGGACGTGACCGTGCCCGGTGCCGGCAGCAGGCCCCCCTCTCCAATCCGACACGGCAGAGAGGACGGCAGGAGGTGCGCACCCAGCGCAACAGAGTGTACAGCAGCAGCCGCCTGCAAACGAGGCTCATGTGGCCGAGAGGTAAGAGCGGCCCGCAGAGTGCGAAGTACCATAGGCATACCCACCCTCTCAAGCTGCATTCACCCAGCCGGCGTGGGTCACCTGCCGGAAGGCCCCAGCTCGTCCGGGCATTAGGCACGACCACCTACTTTCATTGATAGACAAAGAGCCTCTCCACCCCCGCTGAACACAAACTAAGAAGTGGTACACCAGTGAACAGACGGCGAGAGGCCGCCCCCCTCGCCCGCCCGCAGGACTACAGCGGTCAAAGGGCCATGAGGCATCAGTGCCCCAGACCAGAACGAGGGGTGAAAAACTAGAGTGTGCCGCCACCCCGGCCTAAACGGGACCGAGAGTCAGGCCACTGTTGCTGACGCTGCCCCGGATCTTGGCCAGAACAACGACCACAGTGACTAGTGCCAGCAACACGCCTCCCAATTACCCTACGTCCGGGCCACAACTGTATCTCACCAACCCAGTGGTGAAGATGCCACACTACCCTGACATTGAGGCCTCCGTTGCAGTGCCACCCGAGAAAAGCAGAGTCCGCGGGCAGTGTGTGCTAGCAAGGGGCGTGCTCCCACAATGCCTCTCATCCAATCTCCCAAGAAGCTAAGAGCTCAGCACAATGCCTACTACAAACAAACTACATCAGCACTGACCAAAGAACCCCCTGAACTCCGGGACCCCGCGGGCGCAGATCTGCCACGACGCTCCGCGATCCCTGGGTCGCGCCATTCAGGATGCCCACAACACAGGAGCAAAATACACCTGACACCGCCGACTCCACCAAGTCATCACTGACACTATATATCCTACACTAGAAAACCTTACTCCAACAAGCAATATCCTGTAGCACATCATGGGCAAGACTGACAAGTCCCAGCGAAAGCTGAATTTTGAGCCTGGCTTCTCCAAACCCGAAAGCAGACCAGAGTCGTTCGTGCAAGATGACACCCCCGAGGAGGAGCGGACCCAGAACTCAGATATCTGAGAAATTCTACTCGACCTAAAAGCCGGAATAGGAGGGTTAGGCTGTAAACTGGACTCACTGTCCTCAAAGGTCGATCAATTGCAGCATTGCCTAGACAAACACGCAGACAGGCTAGATGAAGTTGAACAACAGGTATCGAATCTAGATGATGGCGCATTGTCTCTGGCTACAAGGGTGACATCACTAGAGACTCAAATGAAAGCAATGACAGCAAAAAACAAAGATTTGGAAGGAAGGACCCGCAGAAGTAACATCAGGATTGTCGGGGTCAGAGAGCAGCAGCTCAGAACCAAAATGGAAGACCATGTGGAAAAGATCTGCATAGAACTGTTAGGAGCTCAGTCCCTCTCCCAGCTATTCGTTGTTGAAAGAGCTCATAGGGTCCCCAACACCAGACCAATCCCAGGGGCGAACCCGCGCCTAATAATAGCCAAACTCTTAAACTATAAAGACCACGATTCAATTCTCAAGTCAGCCAGAGAGAAGGGAGACCTTCAATACGATGGGGACAGTATCCAATTCTATCCAGACTTCTCGCCAGCTGTGCAGGCTCAAAGAAGGTCGTATACGACCGTCAAACGTCAGCTGCAAGATAATGAGATACTGTACTGTAATGCTCTTCCCCGCAAAACTGCGCATTCAACACAAAGGTAAAACCCAGTTCTTCAATACTCCCGAAGAAGCAAACAATTACTTAGACCGAACTGGCTGCAGACCCGCCTCCAATAACCCCAGACCACAGCGCAGAGACCGAATGAGAAGAGAACCACCATAAGCCAACATCCGAATATAGCAAAAAATGGAACCAAGTCACACCACTACCACAAGATCGCCACCACAGAACCACAATCATACAAGCTAAAGGAGCCCTCCATCCTGGGAGGCTACGAGTGCCCCAAGCACAGCACTGTTAATGTTCTTGTTCATAAGGGAGGGATCAATGTGGGCCAGTTGGGAGTTGCCCACAGGAGGGAGGGATAACAGTTCTAAGAAGACGCCATCGACGGCCCACCTATTTTTCATCATGGCTCGGCCCCAAGCTCCCACCACACCACCCAAAAAAACCAACAGCTCCCTACATATCAGGATGGCACCACTCCTGCCCGTCAGCCACTGGATGGACACACTCAAAACATTTATCAATCACTCATCAGTACTGCTTAAAGTAGCTACCTGGAATATCCGGGGGGGCAACCAACCGGCGAAAACCAGGAGAGTCATACAATACCTCAGAAGGCACAAAATCGACGTGGCTATACTGCAGGAGACCCATCTCCTCCCCGACTCAGAACATCACTGGGCTAGATCATGGGGTTGTCACAGGTACTTCTCGTCATATTCATCATACGCGAGAGGGATGGCCATCCTGATCGACAAAAAAGCAGGCTTCAGCCTAATAGAATCCAAGAAGGACACTGAGGGAAGAGCGCTATTGGTGAGAGGGATTCTTGCAGGAAAAGAGATGACCCTAGTGAACTCGTATGCCCCCAACACAGATGGCTCAAACAACTTCAACTGGGTCATGTCACACCTCGGAACAACCAACCCAGGTACAATCGTCTGGGGAGCGGACCTAAATACAACACTGGACCCCCAAATAGATAAATCACACAACACAACTACTCGCCCCTCCAAAGCCAGTCTACAGGGTAGAGAAATCTGCCAGGCATTCGACCTGATTGATGCATGGAGACACTCTAACCAGAATCTGAGAGACTACACGTTCCACTCCGCCGTTCACAACACCAGTTCACGCATCGACTACCTCATGGTATCAGCGCAGAGCCCATTCTGATGGGGACCCAGTCACATCCTTCCCAGAACCCTCTCTGCCCACTCAATGGTAACACTCGAGTACACACTGCCTAACACCAAATCCACCACACTCAACTGGAGATTCAAACCAGGATCACTATCAGACCACATGCTTGTAACCGAACTGCAACAAGAAATCACATCTTTCCTAGTGATAAATAAAGATTCGTCAGCTCCCCAGGTACCCTGTGGGAAACGTTGAAATGCTACATACTGCATGGCAAAAGAAAATGGCATTCTGAAATTAATAAGACACGAACTGGCAATCAGCGAAGACCGACTAAAAGAGCTTGAACGCAAACGCACCACGTCTGACGACCCACAGCATCAAGCTGACCTAAAGGAAGAGTAGCTAAGGTTTAACGAAACAGCCACTCGAGAACTAGAGTTCCTCGGACGCAGACACCAAGTTCGGCAATATGGAGAGGGCCAAAAACCAGGGGCCCTACTGGCACGCTTGATAGCGCTTGATAAAACACCCACCCGAGTAGAACATGTTTACGACTCACAAGGGATCCCAGCATATACCGAGGAGGGCATCATTACGGTGTTCCCCACCTTCTATCAGAACTTTTATGGTTCCAAACATAGCCCACATCCTGAGGCATTGCAAAACTACTTAAACAACACAGAACTCTACTTGGTAGTCAGTGAACTCAGAGAACCACTAAACGCACCCATATTGTTAGAAGAAATCACCTTAGCCATTAAAAACCTCCCAAACACCAAAGGTCCCAGCCCGGGTGGTCTCACAGGTGAATTCTACAAAGCCTTTGCAACCACCATAGCCCCGCTCTTACTACAAGTCTACGAAGAAGCCTTAGAACGCAGAACACTCCCATCGACAATGCCTGAGGGCAACGTTATCCTTCTACACAAGACAGGCAAACCCCCAGACGATTGTGCCTCTTACAGGCCAATCTCCTTGATCAATCTGGATAACAAAATACAGGCCACAATTTTAACAACACGACTACTCCCCCTCATGCCCGCATTGGTGCTAGGCGATCAGGCAGGGTTTATTCCAGGCCGCAGTACAACGTACGGCATCAGAAGACTGTTTGGTATCATAGAGGCACTAGACCCCTCGCAACAAGCAATAGCTGTCCTACTCGATGCAGAAAAGGCATTCGATTCAGTCGAATGGCCTTTCATGTTTGCGGTTCTGAAACAAATGGGACTAGGGAATTTCTTCATCAAGCTAGTCTCGTTGCTTTATACCGACCCCCGATCCTTCAACACCTTAGGCAACATGAAATCTGCTAGTATAAAACTTGAACGCGGCACCAGACAAGGCTGCCCTCTGTCAGCACTTATCTTCACCCTAATAATGGAACCCCTAGCCTCACAGTTACGTGCCCAACAACTCCACAGAGGCCTTACTTTCGGACCCCATAAACTGGTTGTCACACACTACGCTGATGATGTGATCCTATTTGTGCACGATCCCCAAACCAATCTTAACCCAATAATGCGTGAAGTCAGGAAATTTGGTAACGTCTCTGGTTTTAAGACCAACCACTCTAAATCAGTGATTTTTCCCCTAACACGACAGACCATTACATTTGTAGACGATCACAGGTTCAGGTGGGAAGACTTCCAGGTCCGCTACCTGGGCATCCACATGTCCCTCAATCACGGTGACATATATAGCGACAATTACGGTCCGACACTGAAATCACTCCAAGAGCGCATACAGAGATGGAAAATGCTCCCGCTAATGCTCTGGGGTAGAGCCTCCTTGATCAAAATGACGATTCTCCCCAAGCTTCTCTACCTATTCACAAATATACCGCTACTCCTCCTACAGTCCTTTTTTAAAAGAGTTTAAAGTCTCATTCTAGATTTACTATGTGCAGGGAAACCAGCAAGAGTACCTACACAACTCTAATATTGCCAACGTCCCACGGTGGCCTCGCATTACCCGACCGATATGGAGAGGTACTTTTGGGCGGCTCAGGCACAATTCCTGAGCCATTGGTACACCACACACTTTATTCGGTCGCACATACAGATAGAACGAGCCCTAGGCTCACCTAATTTTCTGAGAGCAGTTATTATCTGCCACATGCCAATACCCCAAAACACAATGAATACTGTCCTCTCCACTTATGCCATCTGGAAAAAACTAGCACGAAAATATAATGTACAAGTTAGATTCTCCCCTCTGCTGCCAATCAAATTTATGCCAATCAAATTTATCCAGTGTAAAAGCTGTTCCACCAGTGGCGCGATAAAAAACAATGTCCAATCCCTTAGTGATCTGTTTCCTGAAGGCACATTTATAACACCCCAGACAGCCAAAGAAAGAGGAGGTGACTCATCACTTGACACATTCATGTACTTTAGGCTACGCTATACCCTGCAATCACTGTTCCCATCATTCCCCCAACAGCCAGAGACATGGGATCTCCTGCATAACACGATACAGGCAAAAGGAGAAGGGAGATTGACTTCACTGATATATAAATCCCTGCTAACAGATACAGTGACGTTAGACACCCGAACGAAGAGACGCTGGGAAAGGGCCACCCAAGCCACGATCCCAGAGGAAGACTGGACATATATCCTGCGGCAAACACAGAAAGTGGCAATAAATACATGCTTTAAGCAGATCCGTTTTAACTTTGTGCACCAAACTTATTTTACCCCAGCCCGAAAACACAGACAGCATCTGGAATCAACAGCACAATGTGAAATGTGTGGCGCCCAGACAGCTGACTTCTTCCACCCCGCTTGGGACTGCCCCGTAGTCTCTCAGTTCTGGTCTCAAGTACTACAAACGACAGCTGCAATAATAGGCGAGGAGCTAGTGCCACTCCGCTCGGGGGCCCTTCTCAGCTTGACCAAATACCTACATCCCTCAATAAGGAAGCTAGCAGCTCTTCTCCTGGTACTGGCACGCAGGAGAATCGCCATGTCATGGGCTTGCAGACCACCCCCCTCCCTGGCAGCCTGGAAAAAAGACATCCTGTATTGTCAAGACATGGACACTGAATTTCTGCGAACACTACCGCTACACGCACGCCCGCCGGACATATGGGGCCCCTATGTTGCACATCTACTTACGACAAAAGCAGACGAGAGCAGACCACATAAAACACTGAATCAGATGTGGACCATCCCAAAGCACTGCTATTCACGAACTGAGAAAAAGGGAGCTAGTCGCTGCAAAACGCCTGCGCACATTGATGATATGGATGGAAGAGTTGGAAGGGAGGGGGGGCTGGGAGGCGCTGGGGTTATTGCTGCACCCAGTTGCTGCAGGTTGGTTTGATTTTATGTATAAATCAAAAAAATAAAGTCTTAAAAAAAGAAACATTAAGAGACCTCGAGAAATGGGCAACATTGGTCCAATAAAGGTTGCCAAATACAAAAGGGAATAGTGAGAAGCCCAAAGGTTGGAAAGGTTGCCATTCAGGTTCGGAGGTACCTATCATTGTGGATGATGTGGATTCACATTGATACAGCCTAAATAGAAGCAGGAAAAGACTTGATCCTGAACACTATTTTTGGTATGGATGCAGAAAGGAAAGAAAAGTGGCAAACAGGCTCTACTTCTGGAGGTGGTTATCTAGAGGGAGATGAGCATCGTTTGTGAGGCGGTCCAGACAGGATCAATGGGAATGCTCTATTCCCCAAAAGCAGTTAACCTGCTTATGATAAAGAAGGCCATTGAGGTTGTTGTTATTATACTGTGAAAGTTACCATTCAAGCACTTATCGGTTTTGGTAGACGGGCAGGCGAGTAGACCCATAAGGCAAGAGGTGATTGCCCTGAAGAAACCTGATGAAAGGTTACACCAGGTAGTAGAAGGAGCAAGTGCTGAAGAGTGGTACTGTTGGAAAGCAACATATTACATTGTGACATTTGGGGGAGGAATTGTGAAAGCTGATTGGGGAAAAGTTACAATTCTTCCTGCAGTCAAACTTAAAGCATGCCATTCTTACCAAATCATTTATTGTTGCCATAGATGTGAAGGCGTTCGTATTCCAGGAGGTGTGAGGGTTTATCACTTTTTCTTTCAAGATACCTTGGGAGGGTTCTTAGTCCAGGAGGAGTGAGAGCTTTTGACTTGGACAAGTTACTTCATTCAAACAACAGAACTTTATGTTAAAGTTGGAATTCCTTGGTTTTCCTTTGAACTGTGAAGAGAACCCTTGGTTGTAAAAGGGAAGAGACAAGAGACATTGGTTATACTGTGAACCAGGTTATATGCTGTATACATTTGTTTAATTGAGTTGCTATATTATACCTTTTTTGTTTTGATTGTTTTGTTAGTGTGAGGATTAGAGATCCCTCGGTTACAGTGTTTCCCTTTTAGTTTACTTTAGGCAGGGATATTCACGTTAGGGCAGGGATAGTGAGACATTTATTTAATCTGTTTCATTTTATAAAATGACCGAAGTTAAAAACTCTTTACAAGGTGTCCGCCTCATATTTCTGACCCCTCAAAGTATTCAGGCAGAAGTGCAATGTGAGGGTGTGATGCAAGGCTGTGGCTGTCAAGGAATATGGCAAATGGGCCAGAAGATGGGTGGAGAGGTTCCTGAGCAGAGTAAGCTTTGCATTTCTGCACCCTGCACTAATGGAGAAAGTACAGACGGGGAAGGTGGTTGAGGAGATCATGTAGCAAATGAAGAAAATGAAGCAAAAAGGGGTCAAGGTAGGCAGTAGGTGAGGATAGTATACCAAGAGATACAAAGGCTTAATGGGACAACTAGGCCCTATGCTGAATAAGTTAATGACTTGGTCAGAATAGATATCCGCTTTGAGCTACTGTGATTACAGACTTAGTGAACCCTAACACCTCCTCATGTGAGAGCAAAAATGGTATTCACTTTTTAAACTAAGGACCGACAATATATAGTGCATCCTTTTACAAGGGTTTCACATGACTGTCAGGACAGAGAGCCGCTAGGCATGGGGAAGGCATTACGCCAGGTAGGTACTGTGTTGATCGTTTTTCTGTGTAATTGGGAGAAGGTGATGGGCAGCTGTCAAAGATTTGCCCTACCGATTCACACCGCATTGTGGCAGCGATTTTTCTCTCCTGTTACATCTGCAGGCGATTAAGCAACATAGGCAACATTAACGGGTTGAGGTTTGCCCTAAGATAACACACCCTCTGCTTCTGCTTCCTCTTGCTATGGTCTCAGTCACAGTCCTATACTATGGAGTTTGAGGTTCAGATTAGGTTTATAACCGTGCCAGTCTGGGTTGTAGCATGGTCGTCAGGGGGTCAGAGGGAGGCAACCAAAAGGGGCAGTTAGTCTCACCTGCTCTTAGATATTAGAGAGCATGGGAGAGGCAAATATTGGGGTGGCATTTGGGTAGAGGTTAGCTCTGTCCAAATTGAATTTGGACAGAAAGCAATGGTATCCTAAAGAATAGGAGTTTGAGGCATTGTCCCGGGGGATCATGAGGAAGGAGTCCATCTGCTGCACACTACTGTGATGAATAAGAGATGATCATCCCAAAGACCCCGGTCATGGACCCTTCTCATGTGGCCAGGCAAAGGCAAACACTTCCTGATCCTGACCCTGGGGGTGGTGTTCTGCAGGAGGATCACATGTGAGGGAACTCAGATCAGGAGAATTGAGAGACCCCTCTAACCAACTTCCCTAATAATCCCACAGTTTTAAAGGGTGTTTGTAAAATTGAAGCTTTGATGTTAAAAGGAACGAGAACATTAGGACCTGCAAGTCATATAATGCTCAAGCTTCTGGGACGAGGAAGATGGGATCAGAGGTGCTGAACTGTAGTGTGCAGTGTAGTGTTTCTAATGGCCCAAACCTGGGCGGGACTTGTAAACATTTAAACCCCCGCAGATGTAGGCCATTAAGAAGAAGCAGTGTAAGCAGAAGAGACAGGAGGAATGAGACAGAGCCACTGTTGTAGTGGAAGCGGGACGCTGCATCGTGGAGGTAGCAGAGGTTGGAAGCCCTGAAGAATGCAGAGGACATGCATTGGCAAGCTGTAAGAAGACTGACTGTCCCAAGGGAGAGAGGAGCTCTCCTGGTTCTGCGTGTGACTCTGGTGTGTGGTGTTCACCAGAGTGCGAGTGTTGCAGAGAAGCCTCCAACTACAGGAGGCGGGAGCGAGGCAAAGTAACCAGAGCTGTCAGATGCCATTGCAAACCTGACTGAGGAAGAAGGAGCAGCGGGTCCTTTGAAGGCGCACGGAAAGTCTAGTGAGTTGGCCAATCTCCATTAACCTAAAGGGCGCTCCAAAACAGACTGCTGACTCCAGATAATGTTTTTGAATGCCGAACTATTGCATGGTAACCAACTAAGCGCAACTCTTAAATTAAGAGAGATCGAATTGAGGGATATTGTATCCACCATTTTCAAAAGTGTGCGCAACTCTTACAATAAGAGAGATCAAGTTGGGAAGAATCAAAAGAGATCAAAAAGGGAAGAATATTCATACACCGTGTATGTGGTTTAAAAGAAAAATAATTTGTACAAGAAAATGATAACCAATGTTGCCAAAGCCATAAAAAGGCAATTAAGGAAAATCAATAATGCCAAAGAAAGGCAATTGAGGGAAAACAAAGATGGCAGAATAGAAGCCCTTCTTGTAACAATTATCAAGGGACAAAGGAATCATCTGCATTGCCTGGGGCAAATGAATCAGAGTGAGAGACATTGTCAATATGTTGTGACTTACTGATGAAACAGTTGTTGATCTTACATTTCCTCATTGAAGTGTGGAAAGTTTGAAGCAGCCTCACCAAAGAGTATCTGTAGTAGTGGAAGGAGTTTTATGCTGACAGGCGAGGATTCCAGGAAAGGCACTATCGGTGGTTAATCCTGGCAGGATAGTGGACCAGATAATTGAAGTACTGCAAAGTGGTAGAAGGTTGTGGAGGCAAGAAAGTGTCAAGTCCATTAATGTGTTGTTATGAACTGTGGTAAAACCATCCTGACAAAACTTTATTGTTTATGAAGAAGAAATGTGAAAGTGGTTGTTCTTTAAAGAAGAGAACGTATATTGAATACCGACTGGACTTGTGAAGACAAAGGGCCTCATCACGAGTCTGGCGGTAACCCTTAAATGCAGCGGTATCGCTATTACCACTGCATTTAAGGGTCCGCCAGATCATGGGCTTGGCAGATTTGCCCCCAGCTCTGAGCTGTCTTTTGGTTTATCAAGCTGGAACTGTGGAAATGTGATAACTATTTTGAGGAGTTTATGTTAATGTTAAACAGTATTTTTTCTGCGCACTATCAACACCGGCGTGGTCCCCTGATGCTCTGGCGGATCTGAAAAGGAGGCAGTGTGAAGGGGGGTGCGGGAGGTGGTTAGTAGGGTAAAGCAGGACTAGGTGAAGGGAGAGTTGCAGTGTTCTGTTGGCAGCTTCAGTTTGGTTTGCATCGTTTTCTGAGCTTACGTGCGTTTTTCGGGTTGGTCCAATTCCCATGTGCTGTTGTGCATGGTTATGTGTTGTTTGTATGTTGTTGCGGTGTGGTGATGTGCTTGCAGATTGCTGTGCAGAGCTGTGGTTGTGTGTGTTTGCGTTGGAGAAGTGTATGTGGAAAAAAACATTTTTTTCAACTTGGGTTAGTTTTTTGTTTTGTTTTTTCTTGTTTTTCTTTTCTGTTCTTACCTCCTTGTTTTGGATTTCTGTGCTTCTCATCTCTGATCGTCCTGTGTTGTTGGATGTTATGTGGCAGTCAAGTCGACAGGCACTTTGCTGGTCAGTGGCTTTCCCCTGTTGGTTCTAGCGGTATGTGGGCATGACAGGTTGAGGTGGCCTCCACCCGCCCACGGGCTGGTGATGGTTAAGTTAGGGCATTTGGGTCCCTCTTTGTTTTCCTAGTTGTTCACATCTGATTCTGATGTGAGGAACCAAGTTTTAAGTAGTTTCCTGAATTTCAGGTGATTCCTTGTATTGCCTATGTTTTTTGGGTATCAGGTAATGTTATCCCCATGTATATGGTCGCCGTAAATATTATCGCCGGGAAAAGGTTGTGGCGATATTATATGGGTGACCATATATATGGGGACAGGGACAGGGGCAAAAAAAACCAAAAAAAAAACAAAACAAAAAATTGGGGGTTGCGGGGGTGTCCCCCGCATGTTCCATGCAATAATGTTGCCACAAAAAACAGCCATTTTTCGGCGATATTTTTGCATGGCGACATTTTTGTGGCAACATTATTACATGGAACCGTTTTTTAGGAGGCAGTTCCAGGCTTTTGCTGCTAGGTGAGAGAAAGACGACCCTCCGAATGTTCTTTTATTGTATGATTTTGGTTATAGGCGAACGTCATTGATTGATCAAAGTGGTCTTGCTGGCAGGTAAATGGTTATTTTCTTTTTTGATGAACTCTGCCCCTTGGTCGTGGATTGCTCTTTGCGTTATGCACATTGTTTTGAACCATATCTGTTGTTTTATCGGTAGCCAGTGTAGCATTTTCAGCGCTAAATTGATGTGTTCTCTTCGTGTTAGTCTGAGCAGGAGTCTGGCCACTGCGTTTGGATTTGTTGTAGTGATAAATCCTGTATAGCAATTAGACAATTCAAGTGCTAAGTGAAAGACTTATGGAAAAGAACTTTGTGATGTGTTCAGAAACAGAACTTGGTTATTGAAAAGAACTTTCTTTATTTGAACTTTGATTTGGAAAATCCTGAATCAATCCTGCGGAAGGGAATCCGACCCAGGTTACAAGGATTTATTTTATTTATTTATTTTGACATTTGTAAAGCGCACTAAGCCCGTGGGCATCAAGGCACTGGTTACAGTAATGGGAAATGAAACAGAAAAACAGGCAGGAAATCAGAATTATAAACTTTGACCATTACATGGTTCAGCTCGCAGGCTTGCTTAAGACATAGAAACAGAACATGCTACACTACGGTGGAGGAAAACGCTTGTAGATAGCAGAATAAAGGAAAGGGTTCATTTGGATAGTTGGCAGAACTGTTACTTCAGGTCATGATCGAAGAGCCATGTTTTTAGGTGCTTACTGAAGGTCCAATAGGAGTTCTCCGCTCTCAATGCGGGTGGTAGGGTATATCAGTTCTGAGACGCAATGACCGGGAAGCTGAGACCTGCAGCTCTTTGCAATTTAAATCTAGGGATGATGAGGGGGTGCATATATGAAGAGCGGGTGGGTCTGGTAGAATGCCCTTTGTTGATTTTGAGAGATAAGTACCTAGTGTTCGAGAGAAATTTGTGTGTGATGGCCAATGTCTTGGACAATATGAACAATATACACTCACGAATAGTCAGCCAGTGCGCTTTTTTTCACAGCAGAGATGTAATATTTCTTTGGAATATTCAGGGTGGCTCGCAGAGCATTGTCCTGAATGATCTGTAGTTTGTTGATGTGCCGTGTGCTAGTGCTAGCGAAAAGTGAGTAGCAATAGTCAAGCCTAGATTCTATAGGCGCTCTAGCGATGGAGATCCAATTGTCCAAAAATAGAAAGGGCTTGCAGGCATTAATACGTTTCATGGTGCAGACTGCCGAAGAGGAGATATCATTAACTTTCCTCTTTAGATACAGGTTGGAATCCAGATAGACTCCGAGAGTCTGGACTTCCTGAAAGACTAGAATGGAAAGCCATCAATGGTAAATGATCTGTAGACTGCGCCAAGCTTGGTAACCTGGGATTGTGAGGCAACCAGAAGCAACTCTGTCTTATCGTCATTGAGACAAAGTGAGTGATGGGCCAGTGATGTATAGTATGGTAGATTGCTAGTTGGAGTCGGTGAGATAGTCTCCTGTGATAGGTAGGAGGATCTGGGTAGCATCCGCATAGTTTGTGTAGGTGATACCCTGGGTGTTGAAGAGGATGAAGTGGGGCTTATTGAAGATGTTGTACAGTGTTGATGAGACACAGGAGCCTTGTGGTATGCCGCAAGTGACAGGGGCTGGAGTGGCTGAGGCTATCGGGGAGAACACTCTCATGGACTTGTTAGAGAGGAAAGAGGAGTTCCAGGCGGTGGCTTTGCCAGAGAAATGGGCTGCATAAGTCAAGTGTTGGCAAAGGATTTGGTGATCCACCAAATCAAAAGCAACAGACAGGTCTAGTAGTAGGAGGAGAACAAGCTTGCCGGCATCCTTGAATTCATCCATTTGATTCTTTAAGTCAAGGAGTGCGGTTTCAGTACCATAGCCAGTTCAAAACCCGGATTGATGTAAGACTAAAAGGTCATTAGCTCCAAGGTGGTGCTGAATTTGAAGGTATGCCGCACTATCCAAAACTTTGAGTAGGAATGGAACTGTGCTGATGGCATGGTTATTAGTAGGGATGTTAGGATCTAGGTTTGTTTTTTTAGTAGAGGTAAACCGATGCATTTTTTAAAGTTAGTTGGTAATGAACTGGGGGCAAAAGAAGAGTTAGAGAGTGATGTTATGAATAGGGCCAGTCCTTTGGCACAGTCATTGATTACAGTGGCGAGGCAAATGTCACCTTGACATCTAGAAGGTTTAAGCCCTTTGATGATTTTAATTACCTCTGTTTCTGAGACAGGCTTAAGGTAAAAGAGGTGAATGTTATGAAAGTGTTTTGAGCCGGGAGCGGCAATAGGAGGTGGCACAGTGTTTTTCTTTAGTGCAATCGTTTTTGGAGGGAGGTTATTTTGCCCAGTAACCCGTTTTGTATTTTGGTACACCAGATAGTGTCTTTAGGGTAGTTGTTAATAGGAGGATCTGGGGAATGTTCTCTGAGTATGGCAAAATGTTCATGGGTGCTAGAGTTTGCTTTGCTGATTCGGTCGTTATATGTGGCATTCTTTGCTAGGAGTATGGCTAGCTTGTCATTAGAGAGAGTACAAAATAGATTTTTATTTAAAACTGGCGGGTCATTCCTCCAGGCGGTTTCAGCTGCCCGTTAGTTCAAACGGATTGCTTTAAGGTGAGGGGTAAACCATGAGTTAATGTGGGCGATAGGTTTAGCTATACGTTTCACCAGTGGAGCCACTGTGTTGATGTGTGTAATAGAGACTGATTGTAAGTGTCTACCATCTTGGATGGGTCTATAAAGGGGTCATGGTGGACAGTAAGAGCCTTCAGCAGTGGCAGGATACTGATGTTTCTGAAATGTCTGGTTACAGTGACAGGTGCAGGCTTGGTCAAGGCCTGGGTTTGGTTGCAGATCAGTATACTAAAGGCAATAATATCATGATCTGACCAAGGGCAAGGTTTGTTAGATAAGATAGTAATGTTAATACAGCCAACCAGTCTAAGGTCCAGCCTTTATTATGGGCAGGGCTGGTGATACGTTGCTTGAAAAGTAGGGCCTCAAGGTCGTTGTCTAGCGCAAGAGCATTGTGGTTGGTACTGTCATTAAGGTCTAGGTTCACATCACCTAGGAGGATGGTTCTGAATGTTGGCTTAGCTTCTGCATAGAGAAGTTTAATATCCTCAATGGGGGGCCTGGTGGTCAGTAGATCATGTGTAAGTTGAAGGTAGAAGAGTTCTTAGGTGATCATTTGATAGACAAGAGATCTCCTGAAGGGAAGTCTTGAATACGTGATTCTCTAATGCCTAGGGAGTCTTTAGCGATTATGGCCACCGCTCCTCCTGTGGTGTCCAGCCTATCTTTGCTGAAGATAGTGTAGTTAGTTGGGATTGCCAGGTATAGGGATGGTCCTGTGGCTGCATGCAGCCAAGCTTCTGTAATGGCAAGTAGGTCCAGGCGGCTGCTCGTGATCAGATCAAAGATGTCCAGTACATGGGCTATGAGGAACCTGGTGTTGATTAGGGCACCCCTTATAGTTGTGTTTATGGTCTGGCTGTGTTTGATCTTTGGGCTAGCCAGCGAAGGCATCCATGGGCAAGGCAATGTAGGCATCCCTGGGTTATGCAGCACAGGCATTCCTGTGGTACGCAGCGCAGGCATTACTGGGCTGGGCAGCGCAGGCATCCCTGGGCTGGGCAATGCAGGCATCCTTGGGCTAGGCAGCACAGGCAAAGAGCAGGTGGGGCCAAGTAGGATGGCCTGTGTAGGGTCAGTGGTTAACAGGCTAGTGTGGTGAAGCCAAGGTGTTGCTAGCAGGGGATATGGAGCATGTAGGTGTTAGAGGTGGGTAGGATGTGCCTAGGTGGCATGGATCATTGGTGCTAGTGGGCATGGGTGAGGAGAACGTTTTCTTGCGCTTAGAGGGGCCTAGGAATTCATGGAAGGTGAGTGAGTCACCGGAGTGGGGTAGGCTGGGGGCACTTGAAGTACTTCATGGGTACTCATTGTTAAAGAATGTTGCGCACAGTTTTAGACACTATGCATGACTCTTTAGTGGAGCAGCTGGATAATGAGCACTTAGATTGCTGAGTTCCTGATAGGGTAGTCGTGTGTAAAGTGCGGTTTAATGGGTGAGGCTTGTAAGCGCGTCTGGTGGAGGAGAACTTGGTAGTGAGGTAGGTTCCTGAACGGGATGTAGTTATGATCTGGTTTGCAAGGTGAGCATTCCGATCACACATCGCGGTATGCATACGTGATCCTAGCTATTTATTGCGGCAGAATGAATTCATGGGAGTAGCTTGCAATGTGCTGTGAGACACTGATATCCGAGTGCTCCTAGGCTGGGACATGTGGGTTGGCATAAGCTTGTTGCGAGAGGGAAGGTAGGTACGAGGCAGCAGGAAGTTGGGGGAACAAGTTTATCTTGCGGCAAGATGACAGAAACATATAATCTGATCGCATTTTTTATGACAATTACATTTTGAGGAACATACCGTGCAGTGGTGCACCCCATACGGCGACCTTCAGCAGCCTGACAGGAGAAGAAAATGGCCTTAGCAGTTGACCTCTGCAGGGCGCCGGCATTGACCCTGGGAGCTTGGCCAAAACAACAGAAGCCCAATCAGCAGCATTCAGAGGCAGGCTGAGTGCTTGCTTAACATCAGTGGAACAGCTCAGGGCAAATAGGGTGGCCATTTTGGAAGGGTCAAATTCTGATTCTAGCACACTCGCATCTGGGCATTTGAAACTTGAATCTTGGCAAAAATCTAATTATGTCATTTCGTTTTTTTCTGCAGCCCAGTAGGGCTTACCTTGGAAATTATTATGGTGCTTTCATGGATACATGGTTACAAAATTTATGTTTGAATATAACTGTTATTTTTTGGAGTTTAAATTGCCAATTGATACCTGTATGATTTGGTTGTATGTATAAGAGTGAGGGACAGAAACCCTTAAACCCTTGGATATTGGACTGTTTTACTTTAGTGTTAGTTTGACAGGCAGGGAAACCCTTGTTAGGTTAGGGAAAGTGAGGCATTTATCTCACCCTTATTATTTAATAAAATGGCTACTTGTGAGAAAACTCTATCTACTCGTCCCCCTCACATTTCTGACTTCTTATATATGGTGTCCGAGTGGGATCGTAATCAATTGAAACAAATTGGAAAACACTTACATTTGAGAAACTTAGTAGAAGAGCCTCTGATCCTACCATTGCTACTGAACAGACTATTGGATTTGATATCTATAAAAGTAGAGGAGAATGAATTCAAGTACACCTCAGAAAGTAGGTTGGTGAGTATGTTAGTGAGGCGCAAGTACAATAAAGAGTCCACAAGTAGAAGGGCACACAAGACATTTCAAGGTACGACAAGGCATAAAAGGCATAGCAAAGCCTTAAAAAGAATATCGAAGCACAGAAAGACCCAACAAGGCCTGACATGCCCCCCACACTCCAACTACTGGCCTCTACATCTAGTTCCAATGTGCCCCTCTTCTCCCCCTCTCTCCCTACCCTCTCTCCTCTACTGCTCTCTTACCCTTTCTACCCCCCTTTCCGCCCCCAGGCCGGATGATATGCTAGTGTTGTAGTGCTCTACCAAAATATCTTTGGTACTCCACTAACCTCTATCAATTTCATTGCAGCCGGGAGGCCAGGTTTTTCTAACAGCCATTCTATTAATCTCCTTTCTTGACTTTTTCTTGATTCCTATCCTGCCAGGTACCTTGAGGCGTCATTGCAAGAAATACACCATACAAAAATTACAGTGGATTCCATCAGAGAGGGTTGAGAGAGCCTGAGAAGGAGAAAAAGGGACATGTAAGAGACGAGGGGTCTAGGATTGAAGATGTTCTTTTTGTTTACCAGGAAAGATCCAGAGTCTTTGAAAGATCTGTTAACCTGACCACTCCTTTAGAACCTTATTTTGACATACCCACTAATCCCATCCAGAAAAGAATGAGGCCTAGAGACTAGAGGAAGCTTGTGTTGAGAGAGGGTCAGGCACTAGAAGCAGGGGAAAAATCACACTATTGTTTTTGTTTCTCTTAACTGCCTTATATTCCCTGATGAGTTCAAATCCTTTCCTGAGAAGCCTTGAGTAAATATTATACTTAATACAGTAAGTTAATCTTGTGTAGTCTTGCTGGCAACAAATATAAATATGGAAGAGTGTAGGTGGAAGAATAGTCTTGTGGGATTCTGTAAGTAGATAAGATGGTGTGGGTGGTGAAGGTGCCTTGGCATGCTTTGGAACAGCTGTTGGATAGAAAGGACTTGATTCATATTAGAGTTGCAGGTGTCGCATGGGCCACAGAAATGAGATGGTCAAGAAATATTCATTGCGGCAGAGAGATAGAGACGCGTGTGGCTATTTGAGTCACTGATTGAGCAGATGTTGTCTACCACACTCAGCATGGCATTTCAGTGCCTTGTTTTGATCAAAATGCAGATTGCACTGGTTTGAAACACTGTTACTTTCGAGGTGAGATTGGATATGATGGGCGGATAAAGAATCTGTGACATTTGTCACAAATGTGAAGACAGCAATCAATCTGTAATTCATTCAAGTTTTGGGATCGAGCATCAGTTTTTTGATTTGTGATTTAATCCAGGCGATTTTCATTGATCTGCAAAGCTGGCTTGAGAAAAGCTTAAGCTTCAGAGGTGTGAAATTAATATGGCATGTGAGAGACTCATTTCTGTGAGGAAGCAAGCAGCAGAACTGTCTGATAGAGGCGCCTACAGGTTGGTATTGCAGATTGTAGAATGATGAATTGATGAATGGTCAGTTTAAAGTGGAAATGGCAGAGCGTGAGTTACTTGCCAATAGGACAGGATATTGCATCTGGGAAGGGATAACACATTTAAGTGCATATAGTACTAGGTTTCACTAGTACACCAAATTAGAATTAGAATGAACTGTCAACCACAGTTATACATTCTCCTTGGTGATCCCCTTTGTCAGCCATCTTGACCCTAACCCTCTTAAGTAAGCTTTGTATCATGTTTCTATGCATGTTTTTGCACCATATATGTACATGAACTGCTCACAATTCATTAAATAGGGTTTTTATGAACTATTCCTGCACATAATACAATTTATTTTCCTGTTGAAGCACCTCAGGAAGTTACTTCTGAACACACGCTCAGTACAACTTTAAAGACATACCTTTCCTTGGATGCCGACGGCTTGGGATTGGCTCTCATTCAAAATGGACCCTACCTTCAAATTGTGGATATTGTTGAGAATGGTGCTGCTGCAAGAAATGGACGACTAAAACCAGGTACTTCATCTCCAATTATTTTATCAGTGCAGAATTATTCGGTCATAATACTCACAACTTCTGAATTTTGTGGGTCAGTTCCTAAGTGATGGCACAAGGGCTTCCAACAGCGTATAATGGCCCAATGTCATCCATATGTTTTTTGAAAGCACAAAGGTGAGGCTCAGAATCAAACCGTAATACTGATTTAATGCAGACATTAATCGGGCCTGGTGGTCATATGTTTCTTTTAAGGTCCCTAAAATAATGAGTGGTTTATAGTATTTGTTGGGGAGTAAATGTGGACACTCTGATGCACAAACACTTGCTATGCACCCTTTAAATAATCACTTGAAAAGGGCCTGTTTGGTCACTATGAAACAGTTGAGTAGGTATCCTGTCCTATTTACAAATTATTTGGTCTTTCCTTACACAAGTGTCAAACACGTATACTATTACTTTCTTGTTTAGAGATGTGAACATCAACGCATATAGTTGTCCTTGTTCTCTACGTCCTTTTGAAACGGGTATTGGTTGTGCTCAGTCTACCCGAGAGAGACATACTTCCACAAACTGGTACCCAATCATTTGTGTTCAATCTTTAGTCATAAAGCCCTGGCATCCTCCACATAGTAATACATGCTAAATTGAGGATAAGTTAAAAATGAATACAATTCTTTTTCAGTAACTTCAATCCACAGAGTTGTGGGAGCTGCTGAACCGCATGTTATGATATTCATTATGCCATGCATTCCAGAACCTAAGCTCCACCCCAAAGGTGGTATAAATGCCCAGCTGGCACTGCGGCTGGGCATAGCACTATATCCGATGCAAGATCTGGGGAAAGTTGGATCTCTGCACTTAGCACATGACAGGATTACAATTAGACAGCGAAATCAATGTGGATCTACCTCTAGAGTATCTAGAAACCAATGCTTATTGACCATCTTTACATGATAAACATTAGAAATATTTACTCTTGCAATGTCTTTTATGCACCTAAATAGAAACACATTAAACCTGCTCGCACTCTCTTGTTTAGAATTTTTATGTATAGCTATTCTCATGTACAGAGACTATATGTGCTTTCAAAATAGTATAGTCAAACGATATATAGTTCACAATATGACCAATAAAGCAATTGATTAGTTTCCCAGCATCCTACTCTTCTATTCCTTTCTAAAATGTTAAAGCAACCTACAAACAATCAGCATTGTGGCTGCAGCCTTTGTGATATAATAACACTTTAATTCATACTCACAATAGTGGTTCTTAAAGCCTTGGTGAGCCAGAGGATAGGGTAAACAGACCAACCCCTAAATAACCCATTAAATGGGAATGGTTAAAAATTGTGTCAGAATTCCATGGCTTCTAAGGACTGTTAACTAAGAGTACCCACCCTAAAAGCAATCTACAGCCATGGATACAAATTACAGGCAAAGCATGTTAAATACCCTGTAAGGATTCCTCTCACCCTTCTTCTGTGCTTTGATGGATCCACATATTCCCGGTCAAAGAAGTACGAGAGGCTGCACAGGCTGGTATTATGTGGTGAGCAGAAACTCACTACCATGATAAACTCTGTGTATCGCCAGCAGATGGAAAGTTAAAGGTTGCCTAGCAAAAGTACATCATGTTATCTATTAATGGTGTAACCATGGGAAAGCAACATATATGCTGCACACATTTGTATAAATGGCTTATTTTAGCCCTCAAAATATTGAAATAATCAAAATGTTTAATTTGGAAAAATTGACAAAAGTGCCACATTTAAGGCCCAAAAGCAGTTTTACTTTCTCAGGTGAAAGGCATCAGAAAGGGGTTTGCTTCTTCTTATTAATGCATTTCAGCTCTTTAATTTCAGTATGTGTTCTCTAATTTATAGAATCAAGCTTTAAAAATTAGAACTTGGAGACATTGGCAAAGTGACAATTCTAAGCCTATATATTAGAACTAAAATCACGACCTAGGCATTAATTTAGCCGCTTGTTTTCTCTTAGACAGTATTCAAATCTTGTGGAATCAGAAGGGCCCTCCAAACTCTGCCAGCCAGCTGTTATTTTCACCAACCTGGCCTCCGGCTGCTTTTGGAATTTGTAAGCTCTCTGCTATCAAGTGCACCTAGTAAGATAGGGTATACCCTTATGTCCTTATTAGCCAATCATGAATGAAATGTGGTTTTCTCTTATAAGTGTTAGGCTATCCTGGATTATGGACAGTTGCTAATCTTCACTTTGACGACACAACCCCAAGGGGTTATTAGCTCATCTTTTCTGAGCAAGACATTACAGATGGGACTGGTTGCTTTTATTATTCACTATTTTATTCGATTACACTCCACAGTATAGTGTATATTTTATATTTTGTTTTGTATATTCATGCTTATTTGTTGTGTGTATTGCCTTGATTTTGTTCACCTCAATTTATTGTTTACACATTTTGTTTAAATATTGGGTTCTGTAATTGTATGCACTTATGGTATTGTAGGGTAGCAACAGTATGTGGAAGCATCTACATGCAGCTTGGTTGCTTCATACTGTTTTTTATGGTTTACACATCTCTTAATTGTTTTTTATTTTATTGCCTATATTCGTTGCTGCACAAAATCTGGTTTGAATAATTTCTTTATACTTCTGTATGATTAATACACATGTATTACGTTAAAATTGCTTCTACAGACATTAAAACAACTTAATTTGACTTGTTTCCATAGTTTTGTTTTTGTATGGTGTACTCGCCCACTGTCATCATTTGCATTTATTAACATTTCTTGAATATTGTTTGGCAGCACTAGACTTGTGCTCTCAGGCATTAGGCTTCCTCCCTTGCAGTGTTAATCATTATTTATTCTGACTGGCCCTTTCTTTATCCCATAGGATAACATAGGATAACATGGGTTTTTTGCAAATATACCTTGCATATAATTGTATTTATTTATTTATACATTTGTTTCAGCACGCAAACCAAATGGGCATCTAGGCGGTAGTTACAGAAGGGTGAACAAAAGTCAGCGGGTGAAAAGAAAGGGGAAGACAGTTAGTCATACAGCAAAGTTTTGATGTGCCTTCTGAACATGTTGTATGACGGTTCAGATCTGATGTGTTAAGACAGCTTGTTCCACAAGGAAGGTGCCTGGACAGAGAAGCTTGCCGCTTTGACTAGTTTGTATATGGGCGATGTGGTGGTGGCTGTAGACTGCTCTGGTAGGTTTCAGAGAGGCATGTCTTTTAGGCAGTCCACCAGGTAGCCAGGCTCATCGTTAGCAAGGCAGCGGTGGGTGAGGGACACATGTTTGAAGGTAATTCTGTCTTTGACTGGGAGCCAATGGGCAGATCTTCTAGCCGCTGTGATATGGTCCCTTCCAACTATGTCCAAGGCGGCTCTGAGAGCATTGTTCTGGGTGGTTTGGAGTTTGCGAAGATTTCTGCCACTGAGCAGGGAGTTGCAGTAGTCAAGTTTTGAGCCGATCAGGGCTCGTGCAACTTCCAGGTGGTTGGTGGTGATGAGGAATGGTCTACTGGTGTTGATAAGTTTTGTAGCATAGCTTGCAGTGGAGGCAATGTGGTTGACATGGCGGGGCATGGATAGTGTCGAGTCAAGGTAGACTTTGAGGTTCTTGGTGTGGGATGCGACAAGGATCTTGTGGACATCGATGACAAAGGACCTGTACTCAGGAGAAAGACTCTTCCGACGGGCAGGGGATCCGATGAGCAAGAGTTTCCATTTTCTTATCATCGCGACAGAGACAGTGTTCAGCCGTCCAGATTTGGATAGTATCATAAATTTGGTTGATTTTAAGCATGTCTGTCGCGTGATTGCCAGTCAGGGGAATAAGGATTTGGGTATCGCCGGCATAGTTGGTTTACGAGATACCCAAGGCATTGAGACAGTCAAAGAGAGGCTTAGTGTATACATTCTACAGGGTAGGCGAGATGCATGAGCCTTGGGGCACTCCACATGAGTTGGGCATTGGTGTGGCACTGGCCTTGCCTGCAAATCCTCTAGAGGTTCTGTTAGCAAGGAAAGATGTGATCCGTTTGGTGGTGTCAGAGGAGAAGCTGTCAGGTGTCTTGACCCACGTTTGAATCATTATGCTACAACATTTGATGCCGTGGGCTTAAAAAATCCAAGACGGCCGAAAAGCCCACATTTGCGCCAGAATCCAGGAAAACCGCGCAGTTTTTGCGCACACCAAAATGGTTGCCTGACCTGCCACCCACCAGTGCGAGCGTGAGAGGCCAGAAGCACCAGGAGTGAAACGTGGTGCCAAAGGAAAAACAGCAGTGCCTGTTAGCTCAAAAAGCGCTTTGAAATTACCTTTGTTTCTCTGAATCAAAGCTCAAAATGCCTATTTCAAACATCGCAAGATATTCAAAAATATTACTGAACACCAGCAGACATCTGGCAGAATGAAGTCTTGTGTGCATACAAAATCTGGAAAGATTAAGAGCCTAAAATAATGTTCATAACAAAACTGGCTGAGCTCTGGATGTCAGCAGCTTAAGTGAAATTGGACTTAAAGCCACTAAAATCGAAATGTTTAAAATCAATGAGTGATTTTCTTTGGAGTGTCACATAGGTTGCAACTGTTTAAATGTCATAGTTTTGAACTTAGAATCAGCGTTCTAGCTGCATGTGTCAAAATTGTAAGTTTGATTTGAATGAAGAAAAATGGGAACAAAAGTGACATTTGGCTGAAGCCTGGCTTAAAGAGATTGAATTCTGACTGGCAACTACCCCCGACAGGAGTTGAAACTTGCCCAGCAACTGCATTCACAGGCCTGGCCTGTCTTCTCCTGCCCCCACCAAAAGGAGATTACACCTCTCTGATTGAATTAGGGGAGGGGTACCTGAGACTGCAGGAAACAGAACAATGAACTTTCCTTGGCTCAGGCAAATGCTAAATCAAGGGGTCGTAAATGGCTTCCTCCCGGAAGGAAATGGGAGGGGCACTGCCTCTGTGAGCCAGTTGAGCTTGGAGGCGGGGACGAACAAGGAATTCCCCATGTGCTTTGGGACCTAAACCACACCCATCTGGGCCAGAGCATAATTTTAGAAAGATGGATAATTCATAGTACATAATTGTCAAAATTATATCAATAATATCATGATTCCTGTGATTTTTCTGTGCACATTTTAAGAGGTGTTAGGACTCTGTGGTATGTTCTGGGGGGTAGTAGCGGAAAATAGGGTATTACTCCAAATGTATGTCTGTTAGAAATCTGACACTTCATCATCTAATGCCCATATTCCTTGCACACATTTGTGTAAATTCTGGAAAAGTTTAGAGGTTGTGTTCTGGATGAAAAGGGCAGAATTCTGTCAGAAGTGAACACAACATCTTCCAAAGACAGGGATAGGATGGTTTGGTGCTACAGAAAATATGTTAACTGGACATATAATATCAGAAAAATTGTACATAGATAAATATGCATTTAAGTCAAAAATTGATTTGTGTGCAAAGTGACAAGGGGAGTGTTCTTTCTGTATGCCATAAAAAGGATGCCGGATAACTCACAGTTCAGTTCCCCCGTCAGGCGACAGAGAATCCTAAAGCCTATCAGGATCCTCAGAGGGTTGGGCATAGAAAGTCAGTCTTCCCACCCACTTTCAAAAGACATAAAAATAGCCACTGAGACCCAAGGAGACCCAGTCACTTTCCACTTTCTTGCAAAGCACTTTGCCGGACCAGACAATATCCAGAAGGACCATAGACTCCAGATAGACTCCAGAACTTGAAGCAGAGAGGCCTGAACCAAAAGCTGAATCCTTCTCAGCAGGCCTCAGAATCCAGCCACCTAACCAAACTATTCAAGAGCAGGGAGAGCTTTTTGATTCTGGCTAGAACCCTGTGCCAAGAACTTTTGCCAAAAACAGAGACCAGACCAGGCCGCTGTGCAGTGCAAGAACTTTTGCCAAACCAGAGACAAGAGCAGACCGCTGTGCAGTGCCAGAACTTTTGCCAGAACCAGAGATCCAGACCAGCAGAGCAGAGAGAACCGCAGCTAAACCTGTTGACCAGATCTGTGACGAGGCCCATTCCTTCCAAAATTAGGAGTGAGTATCCAGCCAGAGCTGTGCAAAACCATCTCTCTTAGTTTAAAATAATCTAATTCAAACCATTTCAACCTATTTAGAACTGCATAGAAATCGTGTGTGCATTCTGTGATTTCGAACCTGTGAAAGTGTCATTTGTCATTTGAATCTTACTTTATTTCTGAGAATCTACCTCCACAAAATCGTCTGTATCTTTTGAACCATACGTGCTAGGAACGAGATTTAACTTCCATTTTAAAGCTAAGATCCTCAGCTTTCCAACAAGCCCTACTCCCTATAGTTTCTCTGTAATTGCAATTTGAATCAAATTTCTCCACCTGTCAAAATCGCTGTCTTTTGCTTGCATTGCTGAAATTCATTTTCAACCTGATAATCCCTCATGAATCACTTATAGTGTTGACCTGAACCAATCTTAAGTAGCTATCACCTACCCTGAATCTCCTATAGGGAATTAAAATCATTTTTAGCATATTTTTACTTCTTTGCAAATCACATTTAAAGTATTTTTGCCTGTGCTTTAAAATCATCCCTGTTGCTCTAAGCTTGCTTGGGGGGAACTGAATTGGTATTGTATTTGATTGTATTCCTGAAAATTGTGTGCTCTCCTTACATCTCCTTATATTGCATAGGGGGGGGGAGTGAATTGTCAAAAGAAAAAGTGATCATATTATCTCTTGAGGAAACCATCTCAGTTTATTTCTGTGCTGCATTCTTTTCCATCATTGCATTTCCTTGAAACCATAAAAGCATTCTCAGCTACTTTATCCTCTCTATACCAACTCCTAAGTAATTAAAAATATGTGCTAGTGTAATATTATCCATTGTTGATCACTGTCATATTCATAAGTGTGCTATCAAATATTAATTTATTTATAAAAGTGTGATATATATCTTGATTAATTTTTCAAATAAATCTTTTAATTTGCAAAACAAACCTACTTCTTGGCGCAGTGAGGTCAGGAGGATTCAAAGAGAGGGGCGTTATACAAGGGTTTATCATCCAGATCTATGAACTTGTCATAAAAATATACAATTAAGGGCTTCCCTTGGGCATCCCAGACTCGGCATTGACTTAGATGGAGTGCTGATTTGAGGTCACTTAACAAAGTGGGCAGTTGAGGTGAACGCTTGGCAAAGGAGATTGTGATCTATGAGTTCAAAAGCTGCAGGAAGGTCGAGGAGGAGGAGCAAGGATAGGATCCCTTATCCATGGCCGTGTCCTGTTGGTTTTTGAGGTCCAGGAGGGCTGTTTCTGTTCAATGTTGAAGGTGGAAGCCTAACTGGCGGATTCCTAGAATGTGGTGGAGTTCGAGGTAAACTTGGATTTGTAGGTAAGCTACTCTGTCCATGATTTATAGGAGAAAGGGGATGGTCGTAATGGGGCGGTAGTTGGTGTGGACGGCAGGGTCAAGGGAGTGTTTTTTAGGAGTGGTGAGATCCAGGATTCTTTCAGTGAGAGAAGGACGGAACAGGATGTGAAGGAGGAGTTGATGATGGCGGCTATGAGCGGGAGTAAGAGCGCCACACATTCTTTGATCAAGGAGGCTGAGAGTGCGTCACCATTGCATCTAGAGCGTTTAAGAGGGCAGTCACGGTGATGGGTTGGAGGATAAAAGGTGGTATATCATCCCTCACAAGGTCTGGTGTGGTGGGTGGGAGGCAGTGTGGCTTGCATTGAGTGGATTTTAGCTTGGAGAAGTTAGATTTACCCTGTGAAGGTGTCTTGAACCTTGTTGCACCATGTATTGTCTTTGGTAACAGCATCAAGTGGTGTAAGGGGGGTCTCAAGTTCACAAAAAATGGTGAAGAGTTCCCGTGATCTGGAGGCTGTGTTGTAGATTTTCACTTTGTAAGTGGCGACTTTGGTAGTGAGGATTAGTAGTTTATACTTCTGTGAATCTGAGGCTAGGATGCTTTTGTTATCAGGGCTGGGATTTTTGAGCCAAGAGGCTTCTGCTGAACGTTTTGCTGTCCTTGTGGCATGCAATTCTGGGGTGAACCAGGACTTGTGGTGTCTGTGGTTTTTAGATTTCTTGGTTTTAAGGGATGTAAACTTGTTAACAGCGTTGGAGTTCAACGTGTTGTAGTGGTCGACAAGGATCGATGGGTCTTGTGTGTCTGGCAGAGGGAGGTTGAGGAAGGGGGTGATGTTGGAGGTCGTCAAGTTATGAGAACTACGAGCCATGGTGGTGCTACTATCTTGGATGGGTTTGGGGGGGTTTACTGATAGCTGTGATGGTATGGTGGTCTGAGCATGGGCAAGGCAGCTTGGAGGTTACTGTGATGTTACATTGGTGGTCTAGCAAGCAGTGAAGGGTGCGGCCATGTGAATGCGTGGGGCCTAAGATGGTTTGAGTGAAGCCGGAAGCAGCAAATGCAGAGGCAATGGCAGAGTTATCTGTGTCGTTGGCATCTTTGTATCCTAGGTTGAGGTCACCTAGAATAAGAGTTTGAGTGGTGGGTTTAAGGTTTGTAGTAATGAGATGGTGAAGATAATTCTCGAAGGTAGCTATATGTCCAGGAGGGCGATATATGAGGTGAATGGCAATGGTATTGTTTTGTGAGCATCTAAGTTTGACTGATAAGGATTCACAGTTGGGAATCAATGTAGATGGGATGGCATGTAGTGGGAGGGAGTCTTTGTAGATGAGGGCGACCCCTCCACCTTTTCTGTCTTGCCTGTCACTACGGACAATGGCGTACCTATCAGGATTGGCAATGGAGAGGGTAGGCCCAGAGGAAGGGGATAGCCCGGTCTTAGTGAAGGCGAGGATATCAAAGTTGTTAGACATGATGAGGTCAAGGATTTTGTGGGGTGGGGCTGTGACGTTGTGATAAATCTACTGTAGTACACCCAGTTATGGTGAAATCTGGCTCTGGCTCTGTCAATACCAGGCTGATCAGCCACATGAAGGGTTAATTCTAACTTTCAGATGGAGGGAAATGATTGACAAGAATATTACCCAATCACTGTCTGTCTTCCAATTGACAACTATTGTTTTGTTTTCCTATATGGTTGCTAGGAGACGAAGGGAGACAAGATCCTGAACGAAGGTTAGGAGTGGGAATATTAAGTGTTCGGAGGAAGGAGAACTAAAATGAAGTTAAAAGGAAGTCTTGATGCGCCGTTGCACTTTTATTTAAAGTTTTGTTTGTAAAGTTAAAAGCGAACGTCTTAGTCGCTGTTTTGCTAAAATATCTGAAGTGCCACTTCGCCAGTTTCACGAATAGAAAACAAGTGCTGCCAGTGCCGTGGTTGGGAGTGAGAAAGAAGCGGCTCGACACAGTGTTCATTGGGAAGAGGGGCCTTCGTAAAAGCATCCCGGAACGGTGAAACGATACATCGGAAGGCTGAAAGTTGAGAGAGCAGCGCCGAAGCAAGCGGCAAAACTACGCTGCATTCCCAGCTGAGGGGGCAGAGTCCAGGAGACGCTGACAGGCCGGCTCCCCAGGCGAAGGAAGGGGGTGGAGTCCAACCGCTCTCCCGAGACAATTAACAGCTGAGCTAAACGGAGAATTGTATCGACTGAGCCATAAGTGCGGAGAAGGGAAGGAGAGAAAAATAAAGTGAAGAAGGTACGTGGAAGGTGAGGGTTGTTTTAAGCGGCGGAGTCGTAGAGTGTGAAAGGGTCATTTGAAAGCACGAATCTAAGAAAGGCCAGAAGAAGGGACCAAAGACTGAATGCTATTACTGTGAACATTTAATAAATCAGCGTCCTAGAAAGCAGTGTTACAAGGAAATTATCGATAACAGTTACAGGCTATCTAAAGGGGAGATTGTGAGCCATTAATAAAAAGACACTCAGGAAAAAGGCATGAGACAAGAACAAGGATAGAATAGTTGGTAAAGATTTGTAAATTCAGATAACAAGAGAATACTTCACAGAAAGAGAGAAGATGACCCAAAGAGACTGTAAGAGAGAACTGAGACGCTAGCAACGAGAGCATAGATGAATTCAAGTGAGAGAGTATACAGAAACATTGGGAAAGTTGTCAGAGACTTATCTGAGAGCAATCCAAGAGTGTGCTTGGAGAAGTACTTGTGTTCCAAGAACTCAGAAAAGAAGAAAATGTATCCTTTTCTATAAGAGAAAGAGAAAACAGAAGAAAGTTATATTGAATAAAAGTTGTTTCTGTAACAAAATAACACCTACTTTTGTTTGTCTCAGTGTACTTATTTGACAACAAACAGAGTGGCTGTCCTCTTTACAATTTGGTGCCAGAAGTGGGATTGAGATAGAACACCATGGAAGAACTCATTAAAACGCTGAGTGAAGGCCAACAGCTTCTCCAACAAGCCCTACAAATACAGAACCAACAAGCACAAGCGGATAGGCAAGCTTTCCAACAGGCCATCCAAGTCCAGCAAGCCCAGTTAATAGATGCTACCACCTTAAGCCGACATTCTCAAGTACCGGCTTCAGTACTTCAAAAATACACTGCTGGAGAAGACCCCGCCCACTTGATGTATCCTTTTCTATAAGAGAAAGAGAAAACAGAAGAAAGTTATATTGAATAAAAGTTGTTTCTGTAACAAAATAACACCTCCTTTTGTTTGTCTCAGTGTACTTATTTGACAACAAACAGAGTGGCATCTTTACTGACGGATCGAGTGTTGAGAAGGGAGCAGTGCAGGGGAGAGGTCTGCCGATAGTTAGTGCGTTTGGCAGTGTGTGTTTCGCATGACGGGTGGGAATCCGTGTGGATAAGAGAGGGTCCGGCAGAGTCAGTGGAAGGTGGATTGGCTGGGAGGCAGTGGACGCAGGATGTGATGGTTCTTAATTTCAGGGAAGCATTGCGTACATTGATGGTAGGCAGGAGTGAATGTGGGGCCACCAGTGTGGTCCTGAGTTGCAGGATGGCATTCCTGGTGGTGATGCTCGGTGTACGAGAGTGGTGACTTGGTTGCTTGGGGGTGACATAGGGCTTGGCTGCAAGGTGGCAGATGGAGATAGGATGGAGCAAGCAGTCTGGTGCTGCTGGGTCGGGCAACGAGTGATGGCTTCAGGTGTGAGCTGGGGGGCGAGGTGCATGCGCGAGGCAGTTAGTGAGGTCTGTGATGCTGGAAAGTTAGTGGGGACGAATCGTGGTGCGAACATGATGCTAGCAGAGGACATGTGTAGGGAGGTGGTGCATTTGGCATTGTGGGAGTTGTGCAGTCGTGTTTTGGCGGTGGTAATGACTAGGGCTGGGAGGCTTGAAAACAAGGATGTTCACCTAAACCACACACTCACACCTAGCACCACCTATCCAGTTCTTACTTGAGGGTGCAATATTATACTTTATTAGTAGTAGCTGGTTCACCTGTAACCCGTCGCAACACCCAAACCGCTATGTTTGTTTCTCTCTCCTCTGCACATGTTCTTGTCGGTACCATGTTCTCCTGTAAGCTCACGAAGTTCGGACTGGCTACTTTGTCATGCCTCTGGAATTAAGTAAACTTCTGTGTAACATCGCCGTGATGCCTAAGGGCTGCCTTGTACGCTTTATAAATGTAAAAAATAAATAAATGTGGTAGGGACTGGCAAGTCTGTCTGGCGGGAGTAGCTGATGAGGAGGTTAGGGCGTAGGAGGAGTGGGAGGAAGGTGGTCGGGGGCACAGGGATGGAGGTGGAATGAGGTGGTAGGTGGTGGCAACCATGATAGGCAGTGTCTGGGTGGGCACGATGCACTTTGTGGGGAAAGAGCCTGTTGTGTCCGTTTGACCAATGTAAGTCTGAGGGAGTGTCGAGAGGCGTAGGCGACAGATCGAGTTTGGTATGGCCATGTCGGCAGCTTTGAGATGCGGCAGGCGTTCTTGCATGCTGTGGTCGATGAGGCACGCAGAGGGGTGTGCGCAGTACCTGGAGGAACACCTGCTAGTGAGGGTGTCTATTGGCGGGCCGTTTGCTAGGATGCAGGTAATACAGAGGGCATTATGTAGAGCCAGGGGCTTACCTTTATAGGCAGGTTCTTTTTGCTCAGGAACGCGGCCTGCAGATAATGTTTTGCATCGCGGGAGCCGCGGCAAGCAGCAGAGCACTGCCGAGAGTGAAGCCCGCTTTTGCTCTTGGCCTTCACTTGTTGCCGGCTTCGCCTGCCGGTGGTGGGGCTGCATTATTAACGGCTGGATGGGAGGCCAATCAGGCACGTTGCTGCACAGAGGTGCTGAGGAGGCACACGGCCTCAGTCTGCCGTCGATGGCGGCGTCCATCTTTGCAGGGGTCACCATCGCTGTAGTCTGCTGTGTAGTGGCCTTCGCTCGTGGTGGGGCTCCATTATTATTGGCTATATGCGAGGCCAATCAGGCATGTTATTGCACCCAGGTGCTAAGGAGGCACACGGCCTCAGTCTGCGGTGGATGGCCATCTTTGCAGGGGTCGCTGTAGTCTGCTGTATGGGGGCACACTTCTTTGTAACACCCCCAGATGAGTCTCCTCCTACTGCAGGCCTCTTTCAGCTCATCTCTAAAAGATGTTCGGGTCGGCCAGTTCTATTTGCATATACTTTGCACTGAATTGCAAACATCACTCTGTACATGGCAATCAAAGAGTAATCTAAAAAAGTCATCCCATACTTAATCTTAGTCAGCCCACAAAGGAAAGACTGTTGTCATAAAAGAAATGCTCTATGTTATTTTAGCATGAAACCGCCAATGTTAATTTCCCATTGGCATTCAGCTATCTATTTTCCCATAGGGTATCATTGCCTTCTGAAAATACAAGTGTCCAACTACATGACATTTAAAAAATTAGCTCACTCTTCCATTGGCCCAAAGAAACAAAACGGCCGAAGAGCCGATTTACAATTCACATGTATTCTAATAATGAAGAATTTCAGCTAACTAGAAAAGTGCTTTGTTTTGTGGAAGTGGGAGGCAGGCTAAAATGGGGGAGGCCGGCCAAAATGGGGGAGGCCGTGTGGGGCACCCCAGTTAGAGGCACAGTTTTCGACCAGGGAGTCAACAAACCCAGTGGGGGTGCATTGTGTACTCAGGCGGACTGTATCCTCCTCTGCCAATAACAGACAGGCTGCAGTGAAAAGTGGGAACACAATGAAGGCACCAAAGTCTTTGTAGACATCAGGAACAGATTTATTACGGGAAGAGGAGTAAACTCATTGCCAGCAGGATTGGACTAGCTAGGCACACCCACTGGCATGGAACCCAGGGCCTGGGGAGTACCCTTGGATGTAGGGGCAAAGGGAGACCAAGGGAGAAGGAACGGTTGGATAGGGAGGCTGGTAGAGATGGTGAGGGGGAAAGGGAGAGAAAGAGAGGGGCAGGTGCAGAGGGGCACAGAGCGAGACACACAGGGAGATAGAGACACAGGGAGACAGAAACACAGACCAGGGAGGAAGCAGGGCATAGAAGATAAATAGAACAGTTTGGGGAAGAGGGAGAAAATGAAAGGTAGACTGGGGACAGGGGTACCTTAGATAGGAGGCCTCTCTGCCCTCAACCCCCATGGTCAGCACACACCACCAGCTGCCAAAAAGAAGGAAACCCCCAGTCCTCTCTCCACAGGCTTATATAAGGCAAGTGTTTGTTTGGAAAAGTGTTGCCAGGGTCGTTTCCCGGGCTAGCCCCCTCACTGATTCAAGTGTTTGTTTGGGCAAGAGTTGCCAGGGTCGTTTCCAGGGGAGATGGGATGCAGAGTGGGACACATACTTTCAGGTATTCTGTGTGATTCCCAGGTCAGGGGAGTTGGCAGTTTGAGCCCACAGGGGATGTTAATTGTAGGGTATGGGGCGATTAAATTATACAGTGCAGGGTAGTTGGGGCCAAATGGCATACTAATTGTTGGGTGGGGAATGTAGGTTCCCAGCAGGAGCTAGCTTGGTGACTTGCAGAGGGTAGGTCAACTCTCACTGGGTAGCAGAGGAGGGTCTCATAGGAGGGGAGTAACAATTCAGCCCTAGGCTGCAGATTACATTGGGGCTGGTTTCTGGTTTAAGGAAGCTGCTGAACAGGTTTTCCAACAGGGAAGTCGGCCAGATCTTTGGGAAGAATGTGATCCCTTTGTTACTTGCTGTAGGCTGGTGGCCTGGGAGTAGAGACCCCAAGTGAACAATGTCCAGTGTGCCAGAAACAAGCAGCTATAGGGATTATAAAGGTACAAAATATAGTGATCAGGCAATGTTGGGGAACATGCAAGCACTTGACAGAAATAAACAGCTAGCATAAACAGTGCAGTGAATATACATTCATATGCAGTGCAAGGTGGAAAATACATTTGGGAAACATGAAAGTCACGCAATACATTGGTAAAATGAAAACCTTCACTAAAGAAGTGACATATGATACTGCCATTTCCACAGCCACCCTCTGGTCCCGAAAGGGGCCACATCAATTGGGCTGGGGACCAGCGTCACCCCTCAATCAGGGAGAGTCTGTAAAGTTCTTGGTTTAGGGAGTCTGGATTCCAGGATGTTAGGGGGATATGAGCCATGGTCAAGTAGGGTCCAGGGGTTTGATAATGGTTTGATATGAGGCACCAGAGTACTTTGCAGATGACAATTAGTGCAAGCAACCCCCCAACAGCATAAAGATATATTAAAGCAGTTTTCCCCAGAAAGAGATGAACCAGTCTTTTATTCCTTCGAGAAAGTCTTTAGATGTATCCTTGGGGGTGGCCGGAAGGGAGGTGAAGTGAACGGCATGGTCAAGATTTCATCAAAGGGGTCTGGTACAAATACACAACACTGCTCCAATTTAACAAGTACACCCACTCTGCCATGCAAAGCCAAAATCATGTTGTGGTTTCTTTTGAGAGCCAGTTTTCTCAACTCCCTCTGCTCAGTGGCCAATGTTCACAGTGAGACAGCATTTGTATTGGCCCCCACTTCCAGAATTGCTTGCAACCAATATTTAGCCCAGTCTACTCTCATGACACCCATCTGGGCTATTAAGGTGGTGCCATACAGCTGTGCGTCCGTCATAGGAGTGTAAGTGATCATTAGGCCAATACCATTCCGGCAGGACTTATAGTACGGAATGAACTGTCTATTCTTAACGGATAAAGAATATACTACTAATTTTAGCCCCATTGCAATCAAATGTAACAGGGACTTAATGGTCCTATCCATTACTACTGTGCAAAGAATAAGTGCAGAAATACAGAAAGACCTGGATAGGGAGGAAGAGAACATTCTTTCGAACACAGCACCTCCGAATGCTCGTGAACAATTAAGAGAAATAAACAAGCTCTTTGATGATTTCAAAGCAGTCACCATCGCAAAAAAGACAAAGGGGGTCATTACAACCCTGGCTGTAGGGGGTTATCAGGGCCGGTAGAGCTGCCGGCCCTGTTAACCCCCTACCGCCTCATTACGAGGTCCGCTCGCGGGACCCGCTAAGGACGCCTGGTTAAACCAGGCGTCCTTAGCGGGTCCCGCGAGCAGTCCAGCATGCTAACGGGCCCTTCATTAACAGGCCCATTGTTAGCATGCTCCCCATTCCCATTGAGCCCTATGGGGGCTCAAATGGAAATGGGGATGCACAGGGTCTGGGATCCCTGAATGGGGAAATACCGGGCCCTCCAAGGTCAGAATGGCCCAGTATTTCCTCATTCAGGGAACCCAGACTCGGTACCCGGAATGGGGGTAGCCATTCCGCAAATAGCGGCAAGGCTACCTCCAATGTTGTAATGACTCCCAAAGAAACCAGCAAAAGAGATACGAGAATTAAAATTAGATCACATCTACCCATGTACCTCAGATCAATTTAAAGAGGCGGCCAAGAAACAACCACTTGCTCAACAACAAGGACAAGGTAAAAGGAGATGTGTGACCTTTTCAGACTCGAGCAGTGATTCGGATGACTCATCTAGATATAACCAACAACCACAGCCACCCCCTTTTTTAAAGACTCCTATACTAAGCCAATTTTTAATTTGATGAACATAGAACTCTCCCATCCCCAGATTTCTATCTTGTCCAAATGCCTATCATTTGTACCATCACAACAGAACGACGGGTTTGCATTGGAAATGCAAGTCTGAAGATTCCTGAGAACAGTTTGATTAAAAACTTCAAAGACTCTCCCAACAGCGAAAAAGAATTAGACTCAGGCTCACATGTACCATCCACCTTTACTCCACAAGATAACCAAATTCCACGGGATATTATCACATTTGAGAAATGCATCTTGAAAGATCTAAATGCATTAAAAGCAAAAAGAAAATTCCTCAAATATAATATCTCCAAAGATGAAAATGCAGCTCTAATAAGTCTATCAAAAAGTCCTGACAGAACCGTAAAACCAGCTGACAAAGGCACAGGGAATGTCATTCTGTCCACTTCTCAGTTTCAACAGATGGTAAACGTCCTGCTACAGGACACAGTCAGTTATAAAACTTTGAAGAAATACCCCACCAAGGATCTAAAAACAACAATTGCGGAAACAGTCAAATTAGGATTTGACTGAGGATGGATCACAGACAGAGAATCCGAGTTCCTCACAACCAGTCAGGGTCGCATCCCCACCATTTATGCCCTACCAAAAATTCATAAAAGTACTGTCACCCCCACCTGGCAGACCGATAGTCTCAGGTTGTGGCTCAATCCTTGAACCACTATGCAAATTTGTGGACACCTTTCTCAAACCAATGAGTATATTGACAGCAACAGATCTGAGAGATACCACTCATACCATTCAAACTTTTGAGAACCAAGAATTTGACCATCCAGACAACGGATGGTGACTATGGACATCAAGTCACTCTACACCAGTATACCCCAAGACTCTGTGATTGAATGTATGAGGGAACATCTGACTAGTTATAACTTACAAAATCGGGTCCCCCACAACTTTATAATTGAGTTAAAGACCCTTGCGCTTTATCAAAACTATTTTGAATTCAACAAACAATTTTATTTACAAACGAAAGGGACAGCTATGGGAGGGGCCTTCGCCCCAATTCTACCCATCCTATTTATGGTAAACCTTGAATCCATCAATATCCTCTCAGATAATCCATTTCGCAACCAGATTATGTGCTGAAAAAGGTACATTGATGACACTGGGCCTCATTACGAGGTTGGTGCTAGTCATGGCGCGTGTCCGCCCTCATTCAATGGGGACTTACCGGTCCAGTCCAACCTTGGCGGGACCGGTAAGTCCCCGTTGTAAAAGCCATTCCCCATTCCCATTTGAGCCCCCATAGGGCTCAATGGGAAGGGGGAAGGCGTCAATAACGGTACCGCAAATTGCAGTACCGTTATTGACCCCGGAATCCCTTAACGGGTCCCGTCCATAACGCCTAGTAAAACCAGGCGTTAAGAGAGGGACCTGCTAAGGGACCTCGGATAGGGCGCAAACGGATTACCGGCACAAGCAGTCATTGCTTGTACCCGGTATCCCTTTCCGCCCACCTCAGAATGAGGCCCATTATCTTCATCTGGGATGGATCTGAAGACAGACTCAAGTCCTTTCTAATATGGTTGAATAATGTAGACATCAATATCCAATTCCCTATGGAATATAGTAACATTTAGGTCCACTTTCTTGACCTTAAAGTCCAACATCAGTAAGGAAAATTCAAATGCGGCCTGTTCCGCAAGCCAAGTGATAGAAACACATTATTGCATTTCTCTAGCGATCATCCTCAACATCTGAGAGAGAATCTACCTTATGGACAATATCTCTGTATTCAGAGAAACTGTACAGTACTGGCAGATTTTTACAGCCATGCAAATGATTTGGACTCCGGATTTAAGCAGCAGGGCTATTTCAAAAAGCTTCTAAGTAGATCAAAAAACAGGCAGGATTTACCGACACAGATACCCTACTCACCCCCAAAACTCCACCCAATGTGGAACAAGAAAAAAAGATGACATTTGTGATCACACATGGCCGCCACACATTTCAAGTGAAAAAACTGACTTTAGCTAAACTTTGTCTACCGAATGAACCTACTCCCAGATTTGCATTCAAATGGGTGCAAAATCTGCAAGGCAAACTGGTACATTCCAAATTTACAAAACATACACCAAGGACTGGCCTTTGGAATTTACGAACTACCACTGGACATTTCCCATGTGGCAACTGCATAACATGCAAATTAACAAAAAAGATGAAATCCTTTAATATGGGAGACCACATCTGGACCCTGTCTAACCTATCCAATTGCAAAACTAAACAAGTGGTTTACTGCATCGAGTTCCCCTGTGGTCTTAGACACGTGGGACAAACCATTAGGCCCATCCACATAACGATTTCCGAACACAGGTCCAAAATCTGGTGTAAAGACCTCCAAGCACCACTTGTAAACCATTTTATTGAATATCAACACTCACGCAATTACATTCTATGGTGGGTGCTGGACACAGTAAAAGAATCATCCAACATAATGAGAAGCCTCTTTGTAAAAGAAGCCTGCTGGATCTACAGATTGGATGCTCATCGACGAGGCCTTAATGAAGAATTCCATCCATTACCATGACCGCCTCACTGATCCACTAGAATGGACCCTCTAGGCAGGCCTATCTAGGCTTCACAACCTGAACTGACGCACTACCACCTCCCACAGAGGTTGCATGAATCTCAATAACCTAATAAATCTACTTTGTGTAGCTGGGAACAACATAATACGACTAATAGGCGCAAGACACACTTGCTTCATTCCAGAGTCACAGGACACAAAAAACAAAAAGAGGGATTGAGGGAAACAAGCCCATATAAGATTGTCCTCAACAATCACAGCCCTGCATCATTCCGGAGCATTCGAGAACGGTACCTGTGATCACGCCACCATGTGTGCCAATATTTGCTTTCACCAGTAATATTCTCTGCCCCTCAGCATTAACTTTCACTTGGGACACAGCACACGGCACCTGCGCCGTGGTTACTTTGATGATGCGTATACACAACTAGACGCAACCACGTGTGATCACGCCAGCCGTCTGAACGTGCCTAATCCAGATGGAAGTTCAGGTTGTCATAGTGACGGTTATAAAAACAACCGCGTTCACTCCGCAGAGAATCTGTGAGACACGGCAGCTGCCAAACGAGGCTCCGACCTTCGATTCAAGGTACATTCTTAGGCACCGCTTTACTGCACGCACTACTTGGTCTCTCCTTTGACACGCCATTACAAATGCTAATTGGCTCTTCCTTTTTCCCTGCTTTTACAACCTGCTAGACCCACATGTACAGTTGAAGTCACACACTACCCTACTGTGCCACAGTCGCAGCACACATGAAATGGCACTGAATGAATACCAACTGAGGGTACTTCTACTTCTTTTCCAAACTATTAGCAACTCATGCACATATATACAGTTCTCACTGTAAGAACCAGCAGCAAAGTTAGTTTTGTCCACTACTCGAGTTGTATTTTTCTCGAGCTACCATGACTCCAAAACGAATGGACCCCTCCCATTATTTTATGTGCCTCTTTACCACAATTCAAACCAAATCAAACAAAAGGGAAGGCTTGACTCAGATTGCGACACCGCCTCTTGCTGGAAATGTGATATATGGAACTCCCCTGCACACCCATCAGAGGGTAAGTTTACCCGGGGAGCCTTTGAACTACAGGTACATGCAATCATATAGGGTACACCTGGCAGGTGTCAGTCAACTTACCCACTCCCCTTGTTGTCTGCTTCCCCCTAGGGTGTTCCCAACTGCCCTGAGGAAGGCATTATTGACTGGCAACTTGCTGGCCCCCGCCACAATGTGAGGCTGAATCCCATCACCATAATTGGGGTTCACAAACCCAGTCAGGATAAATACGTAGGCAGGCTCCAAAATGGACACTCAGACCTAATGAATGAAAGAGAAATCAGTTCTCTTAAAAATCAAGGCAGAAATGAATTGTACAATAGATCTTTCTGTTTAGTTATCTACAATATTTGTTCATGAATTTTGATGCTTGTAACTAATTGATTGTTATGAAATCGATTACCAATTGGGCAACTAATGACTCAGACTTAGCTCATTGATTGATGTCCACGATAAGCAATCAACAAATTATCTACAATATTTGTATGTTATAAGTCACAATTAATTGATTGTTTCTCTTCTTTGAGTTCTATCAAGTTTTATTGTATATTTTCCTTTGACTCTTCTGTGTATTGTGCTACTCTGATGTTATAACACTGGTGTGTGTTTCATCCCTTCATGAGTAATTGAATAAACTACTCTTCAACAGTCTAGCAGTTATGGGGTTCTTATCTTTTTATTTTCCTTTGTGTTTATAGAGCACCTTTTTGTTAATGCATTCAATATTTTTGTAAGGACTTTTGGCTTACTCATTGAAACAATTTGCTGTGTAAGATTTCCTGTTTTTGGTGTGACCCAGCGCGATATCCATGCTGATACACGCAACTATTATGAGTTAACTTTCTTCTAAATTGAGAAGTACTCAATATAGCGGGGACTATTTTCTTGATGATAAGTTCATTAGCTCATGGGCTTGTTGTAGGTCACAGGCATTTCAGATCTTGCCATGATGTCTTTCTTTGGTGACCAGATCTAGAAAACCTCTTGAGGTGCCAACCAGGTGTCTGTTGGCTGGCACTCAGGCAAGGGTATCTTCCGTACCTGGCAGGCAATCTAAGGTAGAAGGCGGTCTCACAGGGAGAGGCTGTCCAGTTTGTTGCATAGCGAGGGGTGCTCGTGCTACCCGAGCATCGTAGACTGGCATCTGGCGGTGGTTCCCACATTTTCTGCCCCTTCTCTTTTTCACTTGAAGCACACAGGGAAGGTGTCCTTGTACAATACCATTAGAGCCACTTTTCACAGGTGTGCACTGAGCTTCCCGGGATGGTGGAGGAGACACTGGCAGGTATCCACTGGAGCAGTAACTCTGCGCCATGATGGGGAGGCATATGGGCACAGACCCAGCAGTATGAGTTTGTGTGCCGCCAAATGACAGATCTGGAGGAAAGAGTTCTCTTGGTAGTCCGTTACTGCAGGAGGGAGGAACAGAGCAAGCGTGATTAACTGGCTGATGGCAGACATTACAAAATGGCTTTGGGGACCCACAGGGAGCAAGAACACCCGGATGGAGCAGTGCATGTGCAGATGAGTCAGTCTCTCCAGGAAGCCAATAAAAAGTTCACTAGATCCAAGGGGAAGCAGAGATCTCACAAGAAAGCAAGCTGGAAATAAATCAAAGCTGCTACATAAAGACAATGGCATAGTGCAAAAATGAAAGATGAAAGGGAAGAATGGTATGCTGGAACAGAAAATGTTAAATAAAATACACTTATAAAAAAGTGAGCTCGGTACACTGTAACCGTATGATGGTCACATTGAGATACTAGGTGACATTTCAAAAGCGGAACTGTTACTCCTTAAATGCAGGCCGAAATCCAA
This sequence comes from Ambystoma mexicanum, assembly GCF_040938575.1. Classification (NCBI taxonomy): domain Eukaryota; kingdom Metazoa; phylum Chordata; class Amphibia; order Caudata; family Ambystomatidae; genus Ambystoma; species Ambystoma mexicanum. The sequence goes on along the minus strand of NC_090924.1, from coordinate 537,315,359 downwards.
ACACCCTTTGCCCCCTAAACACACCTACCTCCATTCTCTTCAACAATTACAACACCATAACCACACAAGCACTCAACAAAATTGCCCCCTCAAAACAAAAAAGCCCTGCAGCCACCATCATCAACCGTGGTTCAACAGATGCCCCCACTCTATCAAGCAGCCTAACCCATGACAGGCTGGGGAGGTGGAGGTAAAGCGGGGAATGTTAAAGAGTGTACGCACATTGTTGAAGGGAAGACTATGTCTTATTTTTCTGATTTTGAGGAGATTAAGTCTGGCCGCAAAGGCAGATTTGGAGATGAAGAACGAGAAGTTGTGATATGACTTTTGCAAATCGGCCTCCTTTTCAAGTTTCCAGGTGCGAGAGAGAGGGTGAGCTCGCCCACAATACTTAAATAGTTAAAAACGTATCCAAAGTCAACATGGATCAGACACAATGAAAACCTATTCACCCTGAGTATCCAAGTGTCGTCCTATATTACTTATTTGAGCATGATGGTCCGTCCTCCCTAATGATGAGCAGAGTCCTTTCACTCTGTAACGAAATTGAATTATTAAGAACGATCTCCTCGGCAGACATCAAACTGGTGGACTTTATACACCCAGAGCGACTTGACTATGTTCGTTTGGTTCTATACACTAGAACCATGTATGAAACATTCTTGGCAGCGAATGATGAATTTAACAGGATGGGTTATGATTTGATATCCTTTCTCAAAGACACTAGACCGACTTATCAAAGTGAAAACTCGAGTAACATCTTGATCGACCAAGCCAAAAAGTAAACCAGCCCAACCTCACTGAACCAAATAACGAGGAAACAAGTTGGAGATGGTTAGCCTTATCCCTGAGAGACTCTATTGCCCAATTAAGGGACATGAAGGCTCCTCCTTTTTAAAGTAAGAACTTTCGCAGTGCTCTCCTGGAATTCCAGCGGGCACATGAATCTTTTAAATTTACATGAAATCTGCAAAAAGCTTTCTGAATACTCTGTAATCTTTCTCCAGGAGACCTGGATGACAAGATCCTTCATATTAGACGGCTATCAATGTCATCAGGATATGGCCGCGCAAGACCCTATGGACCGCCCCTATGGGGGTTTACTCACGGCAATACAGATTAAGGACAAGTTAAAACTTTGTAAATGCAAATTGGTTGCAGCAGGTTTCTTATCCATACTTTTGGATATTGTGTCTTCCAAAGACACAGGGCCTCATTACGACCGTGGCGGTCCGGAAATAACGGTGGCGGTAAACCCGCCGCCACCGTTGTTTCCGGACCGCCTGATCCCGACCCCTGCAGGCGGGAGGTGATGTTCCCGCCAGGTCTGACCTGGCGGGTTTAACACCGCCCGCCTGCAGGCGGACGAGGAAACACCGGCAGCATTACAAGATTCCGGGAATCACGGAGGCGGAATGGTAATACGAGTCCGGCGTTAACCAGGCGGTTTTACCGCCTCGGTTAACGCCGGACTCGTAATGAGGCCCACAGTCTCTCTACTAATCATCAACATCTATTGGCCTGCTAAAGCCAATCTAGAAGATGCCTTATTACTTCTACAGGAACATGTATCAGATGAAATGTCCTACCGGGCTGGTCTGCAAATAATGATTGTCGGTGACCTAAACACGGACCTTACTCCTTACATATAAACAGAACAGGAATCAGACTCCTTCCATCATTTGTCATTCATTGATATAGGGAATGACACCAGAAAACTAAAGCAAGGCAAGCGATGGTTCACATTTTTCACCGACTGTGGCCTTTCCTCACCCTGTATGATCACAATTAAGGGTCATGCCGTCGCCACCTGGTCAAAGGGGACCCTCTCCTCAACAATAGACTATATATTTATCTCGCAATATTTACTAGACTCAGTCGCTAATTGTGAGACGCTTAAATCTAAATACAGTGACCATAGCATGCTCGGGATATCCATACTGTTAAGGGGACAATTCCCGGAACAAATTGTGAAGTTAATCCGTCAAGAACAAAAGTTAAATGGCATGAGGGTAACATCAAGCTAGCCAACAGGCTCTTTCTAAAATTTTTAGATAAAACCACAATTGAAGAAAAACAGATATTTTTAGATCACAACAATTTTCAGATCTTAGTAGGATCTACCTTAGAGACAATTCTAACCAGAAACTCCAAAAAAGAAGTTCCAGCAATGACTGGCAAGCACCATCATATCAACGATGAGGTTGTTAGACAAAAAAAATCCAGTCTTCAAAAAGAGATTAGGTTACTTAATAGACTATCCCCCAACTTAAATCTTTGTAAAGTCAAAATCAAAAAATTGAAACAGAAATATAAAAATTGGTTAAGAGGTTATAAACCTTCTCTTTACCAAACTGACAACGAAGGGATGATTTATGCCCTAAAAGACAACTCTTTGCAACAGTTCTGGCTAGCTATTAACAACTTAGAATTGCCACAATCCTCAGTGCAAACTAGCCCAATCTCTGAACAGGACTGGAAGGGCCATTCTGGTCTGATTTATAATAAAGCAGACCCAAGCAAGAATTCGTCCAAGTTAAATGCGGTTTTCAAATTTAACTCGACGAATTGGGCAAAGGCCCTTTATTTTTTATTATTGCAACAAGAACCATCCCAACAACTTGGCATTTATCATATATTATTCCGATTTTCAAAAAAGGGGATAGGAACTTACCTAAAAATTACCGCCCAATCGCTATACTTGATGCAGACGCGAAGGTTTTCACGGGTTTAGTATTTTTAGAAATAAACCAATGGATGAATATCAATTCCATTTGAAGTCCCTTTCAATATGGATTTAGAAAAGAAATTGGGACAGAAGCAGGTGGCATCATCTTAACAACCCTCCAACTTCGAAGTCAGAAAAAAGATGCCACTAGCATATATCTAGCGGCCATGGATCTAAGTATGGCATTTGATAGTGTTGATAGAAACATACTCTGGGGAAAACTACATTCTTTGAACATCCCCAAAAACCTCTTATTGATTCTAAACCATCTTCGTCTCCATTCTCGAGTCCAAATTAGACTAAACATGGATGGTCTTCTCTCGAATTCAATAGAAATTCAGAATGGCCTAAAACAGGGCTGCCTTTTTTCCTCAACCTTATTCAACCTCTACGTATCGGATGTGGGAACACCCTGGACAACAGTGCTTTTATTCCCCCTAAAATAGGCGACACGAACGTCGCATGGATAGCCTGTGCCTGACGACTTCCTGCGTTTAGATCAGTCCCCTAAAGGCTTACAGCACCTGATAACATCTTTCTACACATATACATGTGCCAACAAACTTAACATTAATGGAGCCAAAACTATTATCATGACTCTATCAAACAAAAAGGGCACACAATCTGGGAAAAAACACTCCTGGTTCCTGAATAATGAAAAACTGTGCGTACACTCAGCAATGATATATCTGGGCTTTCCAATTTTTGACAAACATTGCCACTTTTTGTATCGAGAACATTTTATGAAGTAAGCAGGACCTGTTACAGCACAATTAAAAAAACTTGATAATACATTTGGTAAATGTTCAATCATTCCCTTGCTGCACTATTTTAAACTAAAAGTGACCCCTAAGTTGGTCTATCGGACAGACATTTTCTCGGAGGAAGCTGTGAAAGAACTGACCAAAGTTGAGTCAAAAATATTAAAAAGAATCATGTACTGGCTTCCTAAATCAGTTCCACTAGATGTCATACATTACGAGTTAGGCTTACTGACTTGGTCTTTCTGGGTGCCATGGCGTAAATTATCTTCATACAGAAGATTAATCAGCAACTCAGGTGATAACCTATATAGAATCGTAGGCGAAAGCCTAAATAGCGGCCAACCGGGATTAGACCACTTACTAAATCTGAAAGCAACGTGTGAGAAACTTTTTCAAAAACTAGGAGTGGAAAAGGAGACCCTGTTAACGAATCCGATGCATGTAAAGAAACTGCTACAAAATGCAGATTGGGCTAATACCTCTGCAAAACTGACTGCCTTTAAACTCTATGGTCACTTAGTAACACACCAGAATCCACACAACGACTTGGAGCCACACCTAATGAAATATACCTCTCGTGCTATGCGCAATGAGACAATGCGTTTCCGCTTTAATGTGTACCCCACCGGCGAGATCTTAGAAATCCGTTTTGGCGGATCCCTGAAAGATGTGGGAAAGGTTGACTTTTCCTGCAGGTTCTGCCACCATTTAAAAACAAAGAAACATTACATCACCTACTCATAGATTGTAAGTCTCTAATGACAGAAAGGATAAAATATTTTTCTAAGTTTGTTAATTTAATTGAATTGGTTATATCTGACATGCTATGGTGGGAGATGCTCCATGGATCTGGGATTTCGCTTAAGATAGCGGTCTTTCAATTTAAAAAAGATGTTTGCAATATTTCATAACTCATTATCGTATTGTCATTCTGCACTTGAATGAATGCACCCCCCCAAAAAACTGTGGAAACGGCTTGTTTAGCACCCTTTGATAACTAAACGTGGTTCTTCATTTTGTCCTGAATGACGTAATCCTTCCATGACTTAGAACAAAGGAAACACAACTTAATGTATACTGCAATGGTGGGTTTATTTTTATGATATTTTAAGTCATAAATGCTGTATTTTATCTCTCTTAAACTTTTGTAAAGGTTTGTTTACGAGCCAAAACAATTTTAAAAAAAGAAGTTGTGATATGGGTCGAAGACGGCACCAAGGGTGTGAGCAGAAGCAGAGTAAGGAAGGTAGTCGGAAGAGGAAAATACAAGAGGGGGAGAGGAAGAGATAGCGTGTTTGGATGAAAACCTTCATTCAACATTTTGTCTTTAGGTACAAAACCCTCAGTTCAAAATACATTCAAACAGATTAAACATGTAGAAATGTTTGTACATCTTAAAAAAGACAAATCGAAACAATTAAAACTGCTGACCTAAGGGCAGCAGAATTCTAACACAGTACTAGTTTTACTATTCGGGTACATTTAAAGTCCAAGTTAGTTTACATGAGTTACAAATTCTTTAATTGCCTTACGTTGGTGCAACAGGCCGAATGGATGTATTTTGCCATCCAATACAGCACATCAAGATTGGCAGTAGGGGGGTGGCGTGTTGTTCAGCATGTGTGGCAAAAGACGTGCTCCTTTCAAACTCTATCAGGGCCAGTGATATCCTGAGTGAATTCGACCCGGCCCTGCAGGCTATGCCGACCGCAACTAAGTTCTTTCATTTGGTGACGGTGCCCTGACTGTCTTGCTTTTTTCCCAATCTGAAGCGGTGCAACAGAACACTGCGAGTGAACCACGCTCACTGCTCTCACTGGTGCAGTCCTGCCATGTTGGACTGGCATCCTGAGATGGAGGCTTCGGAAGAGCTCTGCAGGTGGCGGTGCTGCACTCCCGATGCAGACCAGACCATAATCGCCTGGCTGTTCTGGTTGGCCTGCACACCCCCTGTGTGAGTGAAGTTGTGGTGCTGCTGATATAGTGACAGGTAGGAGGGGGTGCCGGACTATTACCGCCTCAGCGGCGGGGGCCGCATCTATCTCTTTTTAGCCCATCAGTCATTATACCTCAGCACCTGTTGGCCGGTACATCATCACTGGGCCTGGGCCCGTACACCGATACATCTGGACCGGGGGAGGAGCCTTCCAACAACTTCAATGCGGTGCTCCGGACCTGATGATGTTTGAAGCACCCTCTATCTGATACAGACTCTGGGACACGCTAGCCAACATGGATGTAGCACATTGCACTTGCCGGCTTCCCCTGCACCTCTTGGGCGGTGCTCATGCCTGGATGCCTCTGAGACTAGTGCTTTTTCCTGGTGGGCCTTGCTGCTGAAGGTGATGGCGACCCGTTCCTCCCCCTTGCCCCTTGGTACTGGAATACAGTCTGCAAGGCGCTGCTAGTCTGGAGTGGGGGGGTGAGACGGAGACTGCCGCAGTGACTGGAGCCCTGCATTGTATATCTGCTCTCTGTCCCTTGCCTGCAGCGACCTGAAAAGGAACTACCTGGGCTGCACACCACATCTCCAGCCATCTATGAGACACCAGATTGCTCCTCTGTATAGGGGGGGGTTCCAATCTGCTTCTGTTATCCTGACTTTGGGACAACACCTTACTTGCAGGAAGTGCTTCACTGGACGGTGTGCTTCATCCTGTACTCCCGGATGATATGCCAAAGTTTGAGGTCTCTGGGACACGCTAAGTTGCCACGCACACCTGGGAGATCCCTGATTGGAACTGGGTCTATTGCCAGCGCTCTGACCCCCTAATGCCGTCAGATCTACACCATGGTCAAAGACAAACTAAAGAAGCCAGGGACACAGAATAAAATGGATCAGTACACTGTGAATACCCCTGAGACTTCCAGACCTTCTCCTTCCGCTACTATGCTGGCAGACAAAGAAGCCCTCCCTCCCTCAGACAAGGAAGCACTCACTCTTTGACGGATATGATGAGCGTCATAGCGGACTCCTAGACTTCTATGAAGGGGAAGATTGATGGACTTCGCTCTGATGTCTTGCTACTTTGCCATGATCTGCACATGTAAACGCACAGGATGGGTAAATCCGAGCAGCAGATCTTAAACTCGGAAGATGCTCTTCGAACAATAGTACGTTGTTTGTCCGCGGCGACTCAGAACATGAAGGCCCTTGAAGACCGAGTCAAGGATGGAGAGGGACAATCACAACAAAACAATCTTCGTTATCTGTTCCTACCTGAAAAATCGGAGGGTTCAAGTATGGACCTTTTTCTAGAAAGTTGGCTAAAGGACCTGAAGGGAAGGCATGGCATCAAAGTATGACAGACACAAGTGATCACAGTTCAAGGGTGTTTATTAAACTGTAACATGGGTGACATAAACGCCCAAGCTACACCTAACTCTAAGATGGTAGCAAGCTACTACGATCACATAATAATAATACAGTCTTTGTGGTGTCTAGTCAAATAAAAGGGCCTATACTAGAAAAAGCCTATTACCAATCCTTACCGCTATGTTACAAAAGAGTGCGGGATAATGCTCACAAGAAAAGAAAGAAGTCATCAAAAAAAATGATAAGTCAGGATGTTATGGACGGGGTCTCCCTTCCCAACATTTTTAGCATGGAACAAGGCAGGACTCTTGAGCACAGCACACTCCTGGGATTTTCCAGCACAAGGGTACAGTTCCCTTGCCTCAATATCAGGACCTTCTGTGTCCAAGTCTCTTTCATGCAAAGTCTCTTGCTTTAGAGGGTGTGATAAGCCATGAACAACAAAACAAAAGTTCCTTCTACTTATATTCACGTCTGGCGATTACTCATCACCTGTGGATCCCCCTCAGTCGGGCTCGATCCTTCTCTCAACCTTAGCCTCCCTCAGTCGGGCTCAGACCAACCACGCACTGTGGACATCCCTCAGTCGGGTTCACACTTGTCATCACAATGTTCACATAGTTTTAACACCAAAATGCGGGATTCACTTCCCTTTGCTTTCTCCTGGCATCCCTCCGTCGGGTTCACATTGCCATTTTCATACAGTTCAAAAGGAAAGTCCTTTTAGACCCCTTAGGTTCTTCCTTTACCCAAGTCTGGGTCTCAGCCCCCAGTCAGGCTTTCTCTTAAGCCACCAGCCAGGCTTCACGCAGTTCTATCATCACAATGAATTTGCATGCATCCCTCAGTCAGGTTCAAATTTGCCTCCACTACATGCCAAAGACTTTCTACTGTACAAGGGGTTTGACTTGACTCTCGTATGACTACTTTGACAGCTTACACTGGCCTCCCCTAAGTCCTCTTTGTATTAGTAGTCTCATCACTCTTAGTTCAATACTTTCTCCGGGTTCAGGAGGGGGGCACCAGCCAGAGACCTTTGAATTAGTGCCCACGTGGCGCCGGACCACTCTGTCTCTGGTGCTAATTTCACTCACAAAGTACACAAGGGTTTCCCTCTGTCGGGCTCGGACCCCTCTTAGGGTTCAAAAAGGCCTCCCTCCTCTGTGCTCGAACCCTTCTTAAAAAGTTTACAAGGGTTTTCCTCTGCCAGGCTCAGACCTCTCTCACAAAGTTCATAAAGAATACTTCCCTACGCTGGGCTCGAGTCTCCTCTCAAACCTCAGTTTTGAAAAAGGGTTTTGGGACTTCCAGTCCCTGAATGCACTGTCAGGATTTTGCTCCCACTTCTCAGCTCCCCAAAACGGCATTTGGCATTGGGAGCTGCAGGAGCTACAAGGGGATAATGCTCTGAGGTAAGGGTCTCTTCTGCTGACCCTCAGAGACCTGGGTTTACCTTACTGGCCCAGGGGAGGAGTCTTGCTGTGGGTACTGCTAGGCAACCCTAGCTGACCCTGGACTTGCCTTCAGGATGTACAGCTCCCTCTCCACAGTGCAGTCTCCTCTGGACTCACAGGGCCAGTGTTAGGGTGGTTTTCTTCTCCTCCAGGTCTCCCAAGGTCTCTGCAGCTCTTCTGGTCTTCTTCTGGCTTCCTGCACCTTCCAGCATCCCCAACTCACTCAAAGTATGCTTTCCTGGCTCACCTTTTATACTTCTTGGGAGTGGTGATTTGGTTCAGGTGTGCATGGTTGGAAGGGAATGCCTGACCCTGCCTGCCCTCGTTAGCGGGACAATATGGCAGTCATCCATAGGAGTTAATAGCCCAGGGAGTCCTATGGGTAATCCTCATTCCTCCTTGTTGATTCCTCTTCTTTGCAGCATTTGAAGGGCAGAGTGAATGAAGGGGATTCTGTGAGCTGCAGATTTTGGGAGAAAATCAGCTGAATATTTAAAAAAAGGTTTTTCAAAAAAAGAACAGTGATTATGGGGTTTGTAGTGTTCCAATGAAGAGGAGGGGAGGTTATTGTCCAAAAGGGGAGAACAGATGGGTTGTTGCGGATAAATGGGTTTTCTCCTGCCTTTTCTTAAAGGGAAGTACTGGGGTAGGATGGGACTGCGGTGGCAATATATCATAAAGACTAAAGACAGAGGGGTTGTTGGGTAGGAGTGCATCGCAGAAAAGGGCATACCGCGTCTCGCCCGAGGGCCTTCTTTCCGCAGTCCCCAAGGGCCCCTTGCACAGGTGATCCTCCCTCGCTTGCCCACCCTCAGGGTCCGGAACAAAGCGCAATGGCCTTCCCTTGGCCACCTGAACAAAGGATCCCAGGGTCTACCAGTGAGAACACTGTCAGATTTCTCACAGACCTCCTAAAACCAAACCCCCTCTCACACTTCTTTTCCATTGAAAGGGTGCACCGGATCCCAATGGGCCTGCTGATTCCCGGGGCTCCCCATCGTACTGTGATTGCCAGGCTTCTAAATTACCAGGACTGGATGCCCTCCTTCAGATGGCGAGAGTGAAATTTCTATCACTTATAATGATGCCAAAATCTCCATGTTTCCTGATTACACTAGGGAGGGCCAGTCTTTTGACGCAGTCAGGAGACGGCTCCATGCACATGGGGTCATATTTGCCCTCTTTGTCCAAGCGCGCCTTAAAATACTCCATAATAGACCGACCCATGTATTCTCAGATCCTCAAGGTGCGTTTTCCATGAGCAGAGACGCACCTGGGGAAGGACATATCAGTCGCCTGTGCGCCCCCTCCGCCCACTGACATATGCTTCATAATCATCGTGGAACGCAGGCTGAACTCTTTTGGACTTGGAAAATTTCACTGTCTCTGTGGCGGATATAAGGACAAGCCATGACCACTGCCCGTAGGCATGGCGTTGGGCTGGAAGAACTGGCCATCACTGGGATGATGCACCCACTGCCCCTTTTCTTTCTTTCTTTCTCTCTTCTTCATCAGATTGTCTCTCCTTTTCTTCCTTTCGGAGCTTCGTTTGTGAGATTTTGCAGACACTGCATTTATTTGCTTAATTGTTAGTTTGGTGACTATTTAGTCACATGTTTGGGCGACAGGTACTTCAGGTTGGAGTGAAGTATGGGGAGGTGGTGGTGGGGTTGTTGGTGCTTGGTTTTTTTTCTGTTATGAACCATGCACAATTGATGGGATGGCACAGTGGGCGAGAAATACACCTTGGCTGTACTTGGGATGCAAGATTACATTAGACACACCTCTTTCTTTTAGACCTGATTAGGACTGACAGTATGAATAAGAAGCTTTAATTGATGTCTTGGAACGTGAATGGCCTGTGTTCTTGGGATAAAAGGGGCCTGGTTCTCCAGTTCCTTAGCAGATTCCCCGCAGACATGGCCCGCCTTCTTGAGACACAATTGGCAGGGTCTGATTGCAACTTTAAGCTAACAAACTATAAGCACAATACATGGTGGCTTCTTCAGAGACTCCCGTGGGGTGTTGATGCTTATTCAAAAATAGTTGTGTTTTAGGATACTGTCTGCCAAACAAGACCTGCAGGGCATATTTGTCCAGGTTGAGGGGGAGCTGTCTGGGACGACTGTTGGTATCCTGGCCGTTTATGCCCCCGCTGTTTATGGACCTCATATACACCATTCAAAATGTGTTACTCTCCCGTCAGGCTGAATTGTGGATCCTGGGCGGTGACTTTAACGATGTGATGGACCCCACCACAGATCAAACTCACCTTTGGGACAGGGACCCCACCATATCCATTAGGTTACGCACAACTGCGCTTGACTTTTGTGATCTATGGAGGACGGTTCACGGGCAGACCAGTGGTTATTCATTCCATATGGGGGTCCACCCCTCTGTGTCTACATTAGACTACCTTTTGTTCCGCAGCAGAAAGCACATCTGATTGTATCGGCCAGATTTCTGGACAGAGGGGTTTCGGACCACTCGCCACTTCTTATAGAGTTGGAAAGTGGTAAACCCAGGCATTGGACGGGGTAGCGTTTAAACACCTATTATCTTTGCGTCCCTGAAATTATGGAAGGGATCATCCCAAAACTGAAGAATACTTTACACTCAACACAGGGATAGCCCAACAATACACTAGGAGGGGTATAAAGCGGTTCTGTGAGGGGAACTGATCTCTCTGACCTCAGGGCCCAGACACAAAAGATAACAGAGGCTGAAATCGTAGCTGAGAACCTGGAAGAGGGATTTCTCCACTCTGACACTCCTGCAATGCACAGACTACTTCTGAGAGCCAGGGAAACACTACGAAATATTCAACTTTTCAACTTGATAATGCCAAGCAGGTGCATGGGGATAGGCTAGGTAGAATCTATGAGGCAGGGGACAAGGCCTGGAGGATGTTAGCCTGGCTGGAACAGAGGTATGAGGGGAATAAAAATGTTAGGGAAATGCTCGACAAGAGTGGAGATTGTCATACGGTGGACTCTGAGATTGCGAAGTGCTTCGCTCAATATTATGAAGCACTCTATTGGACTCCTCCTGAGGCATGCACCTATTGGTCGTGACCCTCTCAACAGCATTATGCTCCCTGGCCTTTCGGAAGAACAGTCGTTAAGCCTGGATGTTGAGGTTATGGAGAAGGAGATCGTGGAAGCGATCTCCCAACTTCATCCTGGCAAAGCTGCAGGACCTAACAGGTTTCCAATAGAAGTATAGAAGAAGCAGGGCAACCGGACGCTTCCGCATTTGCTTAAACTATTTTTACACAGCAGAGAGATGGGCACCCTGCCATTGGACTTGCACCAGGCCACCATTTTAGTCATCCCAAAAAATGATAAACCCCCTACTATGGGCTTCCTATCGTTCTATTTCCCTTATAAATGGGGAGACTAAGATACTTGCGAAAGTGCTTGCCAATCGGCTTTTGCAGGTGTCCACCTCCCTGATACACTGAGACCAGTGTGGCTTCCTACCAGACAAATCCACCCAAATGAATATTAGGTGTCTCCATCTGTCACTGGACTGTGCTTCGGGTCTTCCTGAACCCCTGGCACTAGACCCAAACAGCTTCTGTCCCATTGTAAACACATGTCTACGAGAAAATGAAACATTTAGTGGACTTAAAGTCAATTGCTATAAATCAGTCCTTTTTCCAGAAAAGTGTGGCTGTCTGACGATTCCTCCTGACTGCCCCTACCGGGTCTCGCAGGAGGGTTTCAGATATTTGGGGATCCACAATGGTCCAGATCCAACCAAACACTATGCACTACTACTGGGCCTCGCAAATGACGGTGATCAGTGACTGGTTACATGGTGACCCTCACTTGACCCATAATAAGGCTGAACTGGCATGGGTGAGAGGAATCGCGCCAGGCCACATACTGTATGGGGGTGGCAGTGACCTTGCGTTACCGGATATAATTTGACACATCATTAAAGTTTGGAATGAGGTGACACTGGCATTGGATGGGGCGGGAAGCTGACGCGTGCCCAGCCTTTATGGCAAAACCCTCTATTACCTGAAAATTGCAAGATCAGTGTTTTTGGTGTATGGGCTTGCTGTGGCATTCACATGCTGAATCATGTACTGGCAAAAAACCTATGGGCTCCCGGTGATGAAAGTGTTCCGATATGTTCAGATTACCCACCATTGCACACTCAGTTCAATGATACACATGATGTCCCGCCCTTGTTCCCCCTGGCAGCTACTGTTATATCACAACCCATAGGTAGAAGGGTTACCTCTGTAATGTATGAATGAATAGTGTCCTTCTCAACAAGAGACTTGCTTGGACTACAACGTAGAAGGGAAGCAGAGGTAGGGACCATGAATCCTGAGTATTGGGTGAAGGCCTTGATGTTCCCGAGAGAGGTAGCAATTTCCCCCTGATTTTGCTTAAATCAGCTTAAAATATTGCATAGAACGTACTACTCGTGAACGCTGCTCTTTAGATGTGGTTGGGCGGCTCATTTGCAATATTTGAGGTGCAACCAAGCAGATGGTACCTTTTTTCATATCATATGGGAATGTCTGTTGATACGCCACTTCTGAGAACAAACTCTGGATAGGTTGGCGAGGGTTATAGGAGTAACAATACCTGCTGAACCCAAACTGATGCTGTTGGGAATGTGGGGAACTCACTTCTATGGCCACTTTGAGAAATTACTGATATCTACGGCTGGCATCCCGGTTAAAAGGAAAATAGCTATGATATGGGGGGTATCAGGTCATATTGTCTAAAAAAAATGTCGAATGCCATTTCGTCTAAAAAAATGTTACCAAAATTTTTTTTTCGAATTCATTTTTTTAATGTTATGTTTTTTTTGGGTTTAGCTAGTGAATAAAACAGTGTAAATAAAAAAAACGGGGTTGGGGGGGTGAACCCCCCCATTAAAAAAACAAAAAAAAAATCAACATTTTTTTTCCAGCATTTTTCATTCGGCAAAATGACATTCGAAAAAGTGACATTCGACATAGTCACTATAAACCGATATGGGGTACGCCAGATGTGCCTAGATATAATAAATGGGTATTGGAAATGGATATCTGTATGTCATATGAAAGGAGAGTGTATAATGCCCGACCAAATTCCCGAAGATAGGCATAAATGGGAGGAAGCGTCCTAATGAAGGTCCCCTTAGGGGTGGGTTGAGCGATGGGAACTGTATGTGTCCATAACTTGATTTGTTTCTTGCTTGATTTGCTTTTTTGCTTTCTGTATGCCCGGAACTCTTGGACAGTGTCAATCAAAGGTGCTGGTTTGGTTCTTTTTGTTATATGCTTTAAAACCATAAGGAAAGTGTTATAAAAAAAAAGATTGGCAGTAGGCTTGCAGAGTTCCATCGCATCGGCAACCCCACAAATGGTCCTTTGATTGATCAACGGCCTTAAGTAAGCTTTCCTCAACCCCCTAAATTTGTCACAGAGCAACATAAAATGCTGCACATTTTCCTCAGCGGTACTGCATAACACACATGAACCATTGTTTGACTCCCCCAATACTTAATGAAGGAGGCTACCTTTAAGGTGCCCAATCTAAACTGCAATAAAAGTGTTCATGCAAGAGAGGGAGTAATGAGGTCAAGGTAGGTTTCAGACCCAAAATGATATTTACTAGTAAGATTTCCAGTCCCCAGCCGCAGTGGCAAGCACGATTCCTCCATTCTCCTATGAGATAGAATCAGAGCAGATTGCTTTTCACCCGAAACAGCTGTTTTGTCAATAGTAGTAGGATTGAACCAGAGGCCGGGTAAACAGAGTGAAACTAATACCTTTCTTACATGTGCCATCCATGACAGAGACTTGCCCCCTTCTACTGACAGCCGGTGCGGGATGCTGTTAGGATGACCCATAACAGGACATCCTGATTTCTCCTAGAGCAACAGACTTAAAGATGGATTTTTTAAAATTTTGTTTGAGAATACAAAGCTTTCATAATATTTCAGAAGTTAAATTCTCACATAGATCAGCCCTACATACTTTTTGAACATAAGGTGAAACTGATAGTGACAGTAGCACTTCCATGTATGAGGACTTGTATGTTGGAGAGTTACTATTGGAAGAAGAATAGCACTGGTCCCTTTTGGAATGTTAGGTGTGACAATGACAGTCATTTCGAACCCATTGTTTGCCTTGATAAAGACTGATTGGGTCGAAACACGTGTCGGTGGGGGTTATTAGAACATTGTATGCAACACCTGTCTGAGAAAAACAATTTTTCAAAAATATTTTTAATTTCTTTCTCTTGATTTATGTTCTTAAGCTGATTTAAGGACTTATTTGATTTATTTGCTGGATTAAAATTTCATTTGGATAAGCGCAATTTATCTGGTCTGAACCTTCCTTTTTTCAACTGTTAATTTGTTATCAGCCAGGGGCTCAGCCTGATTAGACCAGACACTGCAGCTACTCAACAATCTGATACTACTTCAGCATCTATTGGCAACCTAAGCACACCACATTGCCTGGCTTAACCCCACAGCTCACACATATATTTTTGTTTCACTCTTTAATGCTTTCAAAACAGGGACATTTCTTACAATTAAACGCTACTATCCCATTCTGAGCAGGAGAAAATAAGGAGTAGGATTCAGGAACCTATTGAAACCCACAACAAAATACTTGGGCAGCATATTTGAAGAAGGGTTTGGGTCTCTCCGTTCCCTGTCCCTCAAATAAGCCTGCAACAAAAGAACCAAGAAGAAGGGTTTGGGACCCTGGTAAACCAGCAAAGAAAGACCCAGAAGAAGAGTTTGGTTCCCGCTTTAGCTTGCAATGCAAGGACTCTGGCCAAATGGTCAGTGATCTGGACTTTGAAGCCTTTGATTTAATTTCTCCCCATTTATTATTTTGCGCATTCTGTACACTTATCCCACATTTAAAGCACCATAAATCTAGATATGGGCCTTGTTCTCATTTCTGATCCTTGTCAACCCTGTGACACTTTACCCGCTCTAGATGCAGAAAAGGCCTTTGACTCATTCAAATGGCCCTTTCTTTTTGAAGTCCTTAGGCGCTCAGGAATGGTCCTTGCTTATGTGCGGTGGGTTTGCTTACTGTATGCTGCGCCGAGGGCTGCGATATACATGAATCGGATGATGGTGGAATACATCACCCCCAACTCGGGGCACAAGGCAGGGTTGCCCCCTGTCACCTATTCTTTTTGCTCTAGCAATTGAGCCATTAGCTTGCTATTTTAGGGAATACCATGCCCAACAGGAAGTGCATATCGATTCTCACATTTCTATAGTGTCATGTATGCCAATGACATGCTGCTGTATATAAAACATCCCCATGAAAAAGTACCTTTAGTGGCCCAATCGATCCGTCACTTTGGCGATCTCTCCTGACTGACAATCAACTCGTCCAAATCGGAGGTGCTCCCGTTGACCTGGGTGGTGCGACAGGAAGATATAGGGACTGATTTTAGGTGGTGCCCACAGGGGATGCGATATCTGGATTTACATGTTACAACTTCCCTGATCGCGTTATATAAAGAAAACTATAAAGAAAACTACTTAAAGGCGATTGAGTACTTAGAACATGGAGTAGAGGCCTGGATTCTTTTACCCTTATTGCAAGCTCCTCGATTATCCCTGGCCCAGATGGTTATCCTTCCGAAATGTTTATATTTGTTTAACAACCCCCCGACGTGGCCTCCGGTTACCTTTTGGTCCCTCCTACAGAAATTGATGGTCCTTCGTTTATGGGCCGGTAAACAGACCAGGATATCATATGATATCCTGACGTTACCCTATGACAAGGGTGGCCTGGAGTACTTTCTGTATGGTGGTGGTCCCCTTCCTCCGAGCTTCCACACGTCGCTTTGGAAAGGGTGATGGCTTTCCCGGATGATCTTAGAGGACTGTTGCGGGAGGGCCCTACTGTGGTAGGGGGGGCGCAGAGATTAAGCCATTGGAGATCACATGCAAGGCATGGAAGCGCTTAGTGGGCATCATCAATTAGGGTTCCCTTTGCTTCCCTGCATTTGCTATATTTGGGACTGGGGTAAACCAATCACCCATGAAAAGATATTTAGTATCCATTTTGAAAGGCTTTGGATTAATTAGTTGGGAGATCTTGTAGAGGATGGACGTCTGATTACCTGGGAAGCCCTGAAGAATAGGGATGAGTGGAACACGATGACACATGTTTTTGTATTTCCGGCTGGAAGAGGTATTTAAATCCAAATAGCCAGATTACCCTTGGGCACCTGTAACCTCCCTCCTGTTGCAATATATCACTACTTCATCATCCCCTAAGAGATTGATCTCCTCTATTTACAAGAACATCAGAATGCAGAGATCGCCTCAGTTTGGTAACTTCAGGGCCAGATGGGAATTAGCCTTAGGTAAGATACTATCTAATACTCAATGGAAGGTAATCTGCACGCAGGTGCGATTTCTAGCCTTAAACAATCGACTACGGGTGACCCATTATACGTTTCTACATCAAGCATATTTCTCAAAAGCGAAGCTGCACCGATTTTACCCTGGTAGGTCACCCACTTACACTAAATGCGATCTGGACATGGCTGACTTTCTTCACATAGCTTGGTCCTGCTCACGGATACGATAATTTTGGGCGGCAATAGAAACAGCGATGTTTACCATGTTACATACCCCATGGCAATACTCGGCCGAACTCTGGCTTCTAGCATTGGTAAAGGGCGGTTCCAGAACTGAGAAAAAACGAGTTTGTATGGCATCAGTAGTTGCGAGGACCGTTATCACCAAGTCTTGGGGGGTGGAGGGGACGTAAAGCACCGGACTTCCGAGAATGGTTGAATTACATGAATATGTGTGAAAAGAGGGAAACACAATATGCTGCAACACCACCAGCAGGCAACTGGACTATTAGGTCTCCTTCAGGCCGTATATGGCTGCTGACGTGGATGATTTGAACTCCCCTCATCACCCAGAGACTTATGATGATTTTGCTAAAATCAGTGACATAGACTGGGGGCACTGGGTGTTCCGTGTAGAAATATGCACTAGCATGTCCATAATTCAGAAGTGCTTACTACGTTCAGTTGTCAATCGCACGATCCCCGGTATATTTCTATGGTTCTGTGCTGCCTTGGTTTTGTTCTGGGCTTGGGTGGAGATGGTAAATGCGTATATTGGTTACTGTTCATGCACGCTAAAATAATAAAAAGAGTTTTAAAAAAATGAATATTTGAAGTATTATTATAACATTTTGTATCCAAATATTTGATTTCTTTAGTAGTCCTTCGGTATTCTCAAATGCCTTTCATTTATCAAATACCTATCTAATTATTTGGCCCCTGAAAGCATATTTAAATGTATCCCATGTAGTTGCTAGAGAAGTACAGGTTAAAGGAAAATAACTCTTTGTGATAATTTTGAACAAAACTCTAGAAATGTCTCACCTTACAATTATGAAATATTAACTTTCAGCGATTACTTTGACACTTATTATCCTCCATTTCAAATATAGTTAGGACAGGCACATGATCAAAGATAACCAACACACTTAAGCATGACTAGATGGCACTGTGAAAGCAAACAAAACATCAGAAACTCAGTACTGGATAGCAGTGGGTGACCAAGTCAGTTTATTTCTTAACAGTGGTGGGGAATCGGCAGAGTGTCCCCGTCCTGAAAAATGTTGCACCCGCATATAGATTCAGTGATTTTTAATAGAGTGTTAAACCATTAAAATCATACATTGATGTGATGCATTTAGTTACATTTGGACATCATGCTTCCTAACCGAACAGCCTTCAACCATGAGCACTTTGTTGGCAGAGCCACATCTCCTGCTTCCACGTTTCCACCTTTCCAGCTTTCCTAACCATGCGTCTTATTCTCTTCGCTTCTGCTGGCTTGCACCACTAGATGTGAGCATTAACAGTTTTGTGCCACCAACCTACGTGATATCCCTGTCGCTCTTAGAGTGAAACTGAGGCTCATTTTAATGGCTGGGTTTCTTTTGCTCCTGTACAGGGCGTTGTCCTAAACTGGGCTTTGCTTCACAGCCACATAGCCGCAATGCCTCATGGTACTTCTGTGATAATCAATTAAAGGTTCTAGTGGCTCTGCCTCTTTATGCAGCAATATTTATGACTGTGGTGCTGTCCTATTCAGGGCGTGTTGTGCCTCAAAACGTGAGAAACAGAAAATATTCATTAAGCCCCCACAAGACCAAAGAGTTGCAAGAATGAATAACGTCAGTCCACAAGGAGGATTTATGAACAGTGGAAAAAACAAGCAGGATTCAACCAATTCCTTCTATAATTTGTAAAAATTCTGGAGGAGTTTTACAGTTAACAAATCTTGCCCTAGTTTATCTGTCTATTGCTAAGTAAAAAGAATCATAACATTATCTACCAATGATTACATTATCTGAACCCAAATTCATCACTTTAATTTTCAAAAACACCCAAACTTCCTTCTAGTAGTAAGTAGGCCCATACATATTCACCAAGGTAATACTACCATTTGCCGATTTAAGAGTTACTCCTATTTCATCTGCCTTTGTCACCTCATTCCTGTGCTAATATCAGCAGTATTTTTTCACTCTGCTCCAGCAAATACTGATTCATTAATACATTGTTTTTTTGCTTTTTAGTTCCATTATTGATGTGTGTTTCTTGCATGCATACTTAAATTTTGGATTTTTGTTTTTATTTGGGAGATAGGGTTGGCGCTTCAACCAGAAACTTTATAAATAGTACAAATAGGTAGCACAGGCATTCCCATTTCAGTGTCTTGACAGTTACAGTAAATATGTAGGAAATGGTTGACTGGAAGGGTAGGCTGAGGATAGATGAAAAGGGGACACGTGACAGCAAAATGACATTCACAAATATACTATAGATTAGATAATAAGCAAGCAATTACAAGTTTATCTACATTAGGTTTCAATTACATAGAGAGCTTTTGAAGAAAGACAAGGAGGGCTAGGAACCTCAGTTTAAAGTTCTTTTGCACAAGCCATCATAAGCTTCCCAGCACACTCTCCTGCTATGTACCTCACTGTTTCATGACTTCTGATCAAAACCACCGACACCTTTTTGTCAGGTTTCTCTTGCATACAGATTTTCTTTTCTCAACCATTCATGTCTTTCAGCAATGTGCAATAACATATGCTTGACTCTTGGCAATGCTTGTTTGCCTCTTGAAAAATGTTTATCCCAGTTATTCCCTTAAGCTTGCATATTTGACTTTGTTTATGAGCATTGCTTTTAAAAGTTCATAACCTATTCACTTCATTGGTATCAATATTTCTTGTGGTTTTATCACCATTCATTACTTTCTGGTTGTACTTATTCTCTATTTTCCCCCAAATTGACTTAAGTAAGGGAATTCACTTAATTACAGTCTCTTTCTTTTATCTGCCAGTCATATATGCCAAATATCCCATTGACACCTGTGTCTGTACACCCAAAGTCTCCCAGTGCCCCGGGGCAGACTCACCAGTGTTGTTTGGCATGTTCAACGTCTGATGTGAGGATGTTGCACTGGTCGTGTCTCTGGGAAGCATTTTATGACCTGCCGGTCCTCTCGCGGCTTTGTGGACAGCTTCTCTCTTGCCCACCAGTCCATCTGATGCACCTCACTGCCTCTGTGACTCCACCAGCTCCTTCTCTGCTGTGGTTCGTTCAGCGGCGCTCCTTCGGCTCTCACCTGGCCCCTCCAGATGCATTTCCAGTTCAGAGGGAATCACCAGCTTTCCTCTGCAGAGATTTCACGCACCGGCCTGCTTTGTACCTGGCTTCCTGCTGCACTCGCTCTGAATCCCTCTCCGGTTTCTCAGGGTTTCGCTTCCACACGACTGCTCTCTCGTTCGGGCTTCCCTCCTTCTTCCAGCACTGGCCTTTAAATCACACTCCAACTTGATTGATTAGAGACTTGGCAACTAGACAGCGCAGAGTTAGGTCTGTAGTCTGTGTCAGTCTCTGTTGCATCTTCCTTGTTCCAGTACCAAAGCGGTGTCCATGTGTGTGGGAATTAATAAAGAGTGGAGGTATGGCTCTGGTGTGTCTCTTCCTCATTGCAGTACCTGACTGGTGTTTACTTGGAGATACTTTAGGTAACAGATAGGAAAGGGAGTGGTAATTACCTACCAAGGTCTGGGGGATATTAGATTAATTTGAAAAGGGAAATGGGGGATACCATGTCTCACCCAAGGGTGTCTCATCCCCACTCCCCAAGTCTCCTCCACATAGGTGATCCTCCCTCGCATATCCATCCACACGGTGAGGATCTGATAGGGATGGCCTTTCCCTGGCAGGAGGATATGTTAAGGAAAGAAGTGAGGATGTCCTCAGATTCCTCACACAACCCAAAGATGTATTCTCCAAGGTGGGGACCTCCTGGGCACCTGAGCTGTTTGTTCTGGCAATCTTTCTGGGTCATGGTTGGGAAGAAGGAAAGGAATGCTCCGCATTCTTATTTTTTGGGTCATTTCTTTCAGGCATCAGATGAGAGATATAGGGAAGTATCTGCCTCTGGAGCGCCTCCATGCACTAGGGTACAGGTCACAGGTTCACTCCCTTATTGATGGTCACTTTCTCTATCGCTCTATCCCCTGATGTGTCAGCACTAATGTCTTGATCTTCCTCCCACCTCTGTTGCTGTCTTGGGCCTGAACTGCCAACTTGAAATTTCATATTGTGATGGACTACTTGGGGAACCTGTTCTCCTCCCACCTTCTCATGAGATGTTACTTTATATGCCCTCTAGCTGGATGACTTTCTTCGGACCCCTTGACTTCCAGATCAGAACATCTGTCTGTCCCTCTCCCTCCCTATAAGGCCTCTTGCAGTTAATAAGTTGCTTCCGTCTCCTCCATTAACTTTCTCTCCTTCTCTAATAACACTCTCCTGATGGTAATCCTCCTTCTCCAATAACTCTTTCTCTTTCTCTCTGTCTCTCCAACCTTCAACTCTCTCCTTCCAACCGCCAACGTCTCCCTTTCTAAATGATAACACTCCTTGTCCAATATGACTTTCTCCTAATGTCAAGTCTCCTCCTCGTAGATGACCCTCTCCTAATGACAACCCACATCCACCAATATGTCTCTTTCCTTCCCACTTCCAATTAGCTTCTCCACCTCATTCTCCACATAGTACCATGCCTTTGTCAATGACTCTTATCTCCTAGTATTAACCTCCATCCTCCAATGTCAATCTCTTTAGATGGTGACCGCCTACTGCCACCCCTCCTCCTTCAGTGCAATTCTCCTCTTCAGTAATATACTCTAGTGGGGCCACCAAGCCTCCTCTTTATATACATTTCCCCTTTCCAGTAACCCCCTTTCCGGGTGTCAACCCTCCACCTTCAATACAGCTCTCCCCTTCCAACCACAAGCTCTCTTCAGCAGAACTCTCCACTTTCAATACAACTCACAATCCTACTCCTCCCAATAACTCCTTCCTCAATAGACCTCTCATCCGCCAAACTGCTTAAAACGCCTTCATCCAGCTCCTCCCCGGCATACTCTACTGCCAGACCGAACTGCCCCCGAGTACTGTGATCTGAGCTGGACTCTGATTAGGCCATGTTATCGAGGCCATGGGGGCTGTAAAGGGGCTAGTCTTAAGCTGTGCTAACCCTGGTGGCAATGTAGGAGTGTCAGGGAGAGCTGTCTGTGTTGGTTCTATGCCAGCATAGGGCCTTTGTTTTGGTAAGTACACATGAGGGGATCTCTGTTTTTTAAGATGTTTACAATGTGTCCTGATCTGTGTAATATATGTTAGTGAGCTCTCAGATTTGTTGACTTTGCAACCGGAACAGATCCAGATCCAGACTCTGAACAGATCCATAGATTCTGTATCTGTATCTGTGGAACTGGACGAATCAGCAAATCACGTGAAACCTTTGAAAATTGTGTTTTTGGTTTTCTGGGCTCACAGAGGTCTCACCAACAATGTCCTTGTTATTAATGGGCACATACAAGGATATTTTGGAGTTCTGGTGTTCTTGCGTGTTACTGTCCCTGCCTTACTATGGGGACCAAGTGTTGGCACTCTGGGTATCCCCTGTATACCTCCTGCTGGTCCTGCATCTACTCTCTCGGGGTGTCCACCAAACTCTTGAATCACACCAGTGTCATAGCTGGCAAGTTTCCCAGTTCCATGCAGAATCTTTGTGCCAGTCCTGTGTTTTTTCCCACCCTGCATGCTGAGACTTGTAGGCCCACACTGGGAAAGACAAAACTACATTTCCAGCATGCAATTGGAAGCAAAAACCAGGACTGGCTTGCGGTATGATGGATGAAACTGGGACACTTCACAGGGAGGCACTGTTGGTCATCATGGTTAGGCAGTGGACTTCATCAAAGACTCCACTGACTGAATGGGACTGAATCGATGTGAGATCGAATAGCATTGGTGTGGTGACGGACCTGTACGTTTACAGAGCAGAAGCACTAGGCAGCGGACCGGTGTCCTGGGAGAGATGGGTGGGTGAGGGCTAAAGAGTTGAGAGCCCAATTCAAAAAAGTACAGAGAAATTGACTCAATCATATACTAGTATGCTATGCCATGGACACATTTGAAAGCAAGGACAGAAACTTGAAAAAAAATTGATTGAGCATAGTCACCTGGGATGGTGATGGTATACAAGGTGGGAGAAGATCTAGGAAGGTTAAAGTGGGACCGTGTGACACAGTTTAATATTTTCCTGTGGGGAATGAAAGAGTAGAGTGGAGACCCATGGGTTTGATAGACCCATAGTCCAGTCTACTGACAAACGGGGTGAAGATGAGAGTTTTGGCAAAGCAGTGGATGTATAAGGGAAGATTTTTCTGATATTTAGAAATCCACAGCCCACAGTGGTAGCGACAGTGATAAAATGATGTAGTGGGTCTGCTGTCAAAGAGGACACCATGGCTGCAAGTTTTGAGTGGTGGCGTGAGGAGGACAAATGGAAAGGATGTAAGGAAAACGGGAGTGAGGTTGACATTGGAGGCCGGGAGAAAGATGACTTCAGTTTTTTTTAATGAGTTTATAATTAGACATTGCAGTGATTTCAAAATTGAAGGAGGGAAAGGAGAAACATATCTGGGTATCATTGGCAAAGTGGTGGCTTCAGAAGCTGAAGGATGAGATGGGTTTGTTGAGAGGATGCATTCAAAGTAAAGAGGATTTGGCCCAGTATTGACCCTTTCAGAGCGCCCACTGGGAGGGACGTAACAGACCAGGAGATGAAGAAGTGGTGCAAGAAAATGACTTCTGCCCCCGCAGTAGAACAAGGTTGAGCAACTGCTAAAAAGCCTACACAGCCCTAACACTTCTACAAAACAAGAGTGATCACAATCATAAAAGTAAAACAGGCACAGCTAAGATATATACCTCCTTTGCTTTAAATGTGAATTTGGGCCAAGAGAAGGCTATACTCTCAGAAGTGTTGTAAATGTGATCCAGTAACAACCCAAACAGCAAAGTGCAACAGTCCAAAATAAAAGGAATATCCAATCAAGGATTTATGAAAATGTATACTTTCATTAAACACACCAATGTACAAAACCTATAGAAACACTTTAAACCCCCATCCGTTTAGAGAGAATACAAAATATAGAAAGATGCAGCATTCTGGATAATGAAGCAGGGGTGAAAAGGCTATAAGCAACACAACACATTTAAAAGGAAGTGTCTTTCAGTGAAAACGGTACAAACGTGACCTAACCAGTCTTTAGAGTCCAAACGTGGACCAGGGAGATTGGTATGAGTCAATAGTACCTTTCCGCTGTTAGGTGGATCAACAGCATTGAGCCATGCTTCAAGCTGTATTGCAGTGTGGGTTGAACTAGGTTTGGGTGTGGCGAGTCATGCTGGCTCAACCAGCCAGCTGGCATCTAGTTGGGTCAAAGTGGAAGCTTGGTGCAGTTCGAGTGCGGTGTTCAGGTTGTGCAGTTGGAAGTTGTGCCCGTTTGAGAGATTGGAAACCACTGGTTTAGGTCAGCTTGGGGCACAATGCTTCTGCGGTCTAAGTCGAGGCCTGTTGGTTCAAAACAGTAAAGCAAGGTTCAAAGAGGCAGCTGTTCGAGTTTGGTCCACAGCAGCGAGCAGATTGCTCGAGTCAAACAGGTGACCTGCTCCACTTGGCACAATGCGGCAGAGAGCCAGTTGGGCTGCTGCAATGCCTCAGTAGTTTGATGGAGTGCCAAAAGCAGCATAAGTGAGTCCCTCTGGTTCGAGTGCTGAGAATATGGTTCAAATGCATTTCGAGCGACTTGATATGGTAGAACAGGGAGCTTTTTTCTGATCTGGTCCTCCAGATGCTATGAGACCCATTATAGGGGCTCTAGGACAGGATGAGTACTTTTAGGTTCCGCTCTCCCATCCTAGGGATATTTGTGGCAGAGTAGCAGGTCTTGGTCCTCAGCAAGAATCACCTCCAATGTCCCCTGGGAGTGGGTAGGAAGCAGAGCTTTGTAAGCAATATGAGCAGGAATACACACAGCCTGTTGATGGCTGGACTGGCTCACAATGTTGACACATGCACAATGCAGATTCAGGTGTGACTTTAATAATTTTGAGACAAAGCCTAAAGTCAGGAGTGTCTTATATGTAAAGTTTACAACTTCCATCAGGATAGTAACACTCATAGTTATGTGGTCTGAGATCAGAGGTGCATTTCTTAAATGCAGCGGCTGGGCTGAAGTGACTTGACTTTCATTGCACCTGTCAAGAGGGCACCTGTGACCTCTGAAACTGATCCATGCACTTGGAGAGCAGGATACTGATGTAGCACGCCACATATGTACAATATGCTTTTGGCATGAGTTTGCTAAATGGGGGTCCTTTCTGAGACAGAATTATTATTAATAAAACAAATCCAGGGCTCCCAGGTGTCAATCATTCAAAAAGAGGCAGAGTGATTTGAGGCCACTTGCGTACAGTATCCCTGAAGCCAGAGCAGGAAGGAGCAAGCAGGAATGATCCACATTGCCAAAGGTGGCAGAGAGATGGGGGTTGAATGATGATAGCAGACAGGCCAGAGTGGTAAGCACTCATGAGAATGTTCTAGAAATGAGTGAGGGCTGTCTCTCTGAAATGTCTGCTGCAGAACGTATATTGGAGGGTGTTGTGCAGAACATTGTTCTACAGGTAGTTGATAATGACGTTGTATACAATGCAAGCAAGGATTTAAGTGGGGTGTGGTAAAAGGAAGATGCATAGGTAGAAGGGAGATTGTTGGGATCATTAGTAGTTTCTTCAAGGTGGGTATGGCCATGACCACCGGGCTGTTAAGATGCTGGATGGTAGAGAGAGGTTGTAAAGTGAGGTGAGGTGAGAGCAGGTGACTGGGAAGCTCTTTGATGCTGTGGGTGTGAATGAGTTTATGGGAGCAGATGGGTTGGTGAATGGAGGTTGGGTGTCAGCTCAGTAGGGCAGGTATAAGAGAAGTGTGATAGCGAATAGAAGGTGGAGATTAAGGGCGGTGAAGTGAAGGGGGAAAGAGATAGAAAGGTGCCAGGGTGTCTCATATTTCTTTGTGATGTTAGTGAAAAGGGGGGAGATAAATTAATCAAGGAAGAGGTGAGAATTATGGTGTGAAGTTTAGAGATACAAGCATGGCTTGGTGTGGGTAATAGAAAGCTTGCGTGGGTGTAAACAGAAAAAAATTATGAGATTAACGTAACAGGATTTAGCAGAGTCTAGGGCAGTGGTGAGGGCAAGGAGAGCATCAATCTAGGCAGCTAGGAGAGCCGGCGTGCAAACGTTGTACCAGCGGGTCAAGCGAGTGAAGACACATGGTTGTTCTCAGCTGTTGAATGGCTGGGGAGATCCATGGTGTAGGGCAAGAGGTAGTGAAAGATCAAGAAGAGTAGTGCAACTCACAGGGGCAATTGCAGCTGTGCTGAACTCTGAAACTTCAATATAGTGAAGAAGTGGGGGAGAGAGAACTTGGGGCAGGCTCTGAATTGGTCGCTATAGGGGATAGTGGAGTCAGGTTTGAATTTTCAGTTTTCTTTTAGTGATAAATGAAGGAGGGGAGGGGAGAGTGTAGGGGGTGAAGATGGTGAAGTGGATGAGCGTGCAATCAGAAGATGACGGGTATGCAGAGAAGTAAAGGAAGATGACATATAGTGAGTCCCCGTTTTGTGAGCGTGATGGTTGTGTAGATTGACCAAAGAGTGGTCTGAGTGTTTGGAGTTCAGCTGTACGCAATGGGCATTGGTCAAGATGGTGAGGTTAATGTCTCCCATAAAGGCGGCAGATAAATCAGATTGTATTGAGCAGCAGGTTGAGGTTCAAAGAGGGAGAGATTGAGGGTGCCTGTTGGCCGGTAGATGAGTAGGATAATGAGGGGGGTGGGAGCAAGAACATCTACAGAGATGTATTCAAAAGAAGAGGGAGTAAAATCAGATAGTGGAAAATGTGCCTTGGGTGCTTTGCTAATCCTCAAACCAGCACCACTACTTGTCTTGGCTAGACAAGGCTTATGCTAGAAGAATGCCAGTGTGGATGACACCAGAGTGGCAGTGACAAGCAGAGGAATACATGTTTCAGTGACAGCAGTAACAGATAGCACAGTTTTATGTGAATCAAAGTGGTCAGTGATATAGGGTGTTTTTTTGCGGCGAGATTGGGCATTACAGAGACAGAGTGATATCAATAGGAGAGCAGGATGATGCTGAGAGGGTGTCCCTTGAGCTGAAACAAGTGGTGTAGGTGAGATTGGAATAGGTAGAGTGTAAGTGAGAGGAACAACTAGGGTGTTTGAGCGATGTATTGAAGATGAGGGTGAGAAGAGAGGAAAGGAGAGAGTGGAGGAGTGGTAGGACAGGTTGTGGGAGCCCTTAATACCCCCAAACAAAAGGAAGAGAGAGAACAGGCAGAAGAAGATGTAAAATGGTTAGCTAGGGTATCAGTAGATATGATGAAAAGAGTTGAAGAAGTGTTAGTAGGGGTGCGCAGAGTGGAGGCGCTCACTAGGTCAACTGGTGAGAAGTGGAGCGGGAGTTGATGCCTCTGCAGGCCAAACAGATGTCACCCTTAACCTCTTCCATATTGGTGGGTTATTCATATTGCTCTGTTCACATAGCATTTTTGCAACATAGTATAATCCTTTTCAAATGTATTTAGTTGGTTTTAATCCCCCCAGCATAGGTATTCTGACAAATCTATTTCACTTCTCACTCAACTCCAGAGCCACTTGAGCTTTCAAATACAACCAATCACACACTTGAGGGAAATATTTGTAAGTGGTCACACTTGAAACTTTTCTTTATAAGGTATATTTAGAGTACAAACCTGTCTAACTTGGCAGGGTTTTAGTTTTCATGATTGCACAGAACCGACACAGACAGGCAATGTTCACTTTGCCACTAACCTCGACACATTGATTTGTGAAATCAATTTATATCATCTATTTAATCAAATGTATTTGTTTACACAATGTAATCACCTGAACAACAAACAATCAGCTGGAGGATTTGTAGCTATAAGCAGCTGCCAGCAGACATGGGAAGAATTCCTGCGCCATGGATGAACTGGAGTAAATCATCTCTGCACGGACACATTGAGAGAACAGAACTCAGGTGCCACCTATGCTGATGCTCTGGCCTTGCCTGGACCTTGAAACAGGTGTCTGTCCCTGTCTCATATGAGTGTGTACAAAAAGGGGGTTTTGTCCTGGCTGTAGGAGTCAGAGCTAATTTCAACTTATTTATTGCAAGTCAACATTGTGGAGTATTCACTACCCTTCGGTGGCACTATTTATGCATATCCTAGGGTAGGTGTACATGAAGGAGAATAATAATCCACATGTGCTAGCTTGTTTATGAGGGGAGGAACAGTTGTTATTAAGTAACTGTCATTCCGCCCATATAACAGACCACAGTTCAAACAAATGTAAGCGGTAAGCATCGATCAAAGCCCAAAACAAATTGATGCATGAACATGCTGCATGGTAACAATGATAGAGAGAGACACAAATTCAAAGACATCTTATTGCTTCTAATACATTCTGTTCTTCTCATTGTAGACCATGTTTTTTATAGCAGGTTTTAAACAAGTTCACCTAACCAAAGTGGAACTAACATGACCTATTGTTCCTCTAAAATGAAGACCTTGGAAAGGTCTAACATAGCCAGGCTAAAGGGTGACCAAAATAATGGTCAGTTCTAGACTGCAAATACTGTCAGCATCAATCACATTTATGGGCCATTAACCCGCTCCCCTCCCCATCACACATGAATGGATGCTGCTCGCCTGGGCTGATGGCTGTGCCTCATTCAGACAGCCAGGCCTGGGAGCGTCATAAATCGGTAAGAGCTGTAAACAAAATCTGTAGGCGGTAGGACTGCATAAAAAGCAGTAGCCTACCACCTAAATCTGTAGGGTTGGCAAGTATGATTTAGCTGCAAGGAATCGGTTGGCTTTATCCCCATTTATATAGTACAATCGTTTAGTTTGCACAAGGAGGTGCGCAGCTTCGTCCGCCAGATGGGCTTCCAAGGCCGCCCTGACTTTTTTAAGTTCCTGCCATGCTCTTTGTGAGCCCCTATTTTTATACTCCATCTCGGCCTCTGCCACCTTGGCTTCCATGTCCCGCTTCACCCTTTCCCGTCTCTTGATATAGTTTGCTGTGTGCGCAATGAATTCTCCCCTTACCACTGCTTTACTAGCGTCCCAAATTGATGCTCAGTTTACTCCAAGTGTAACATTTTCTTGAAAATAATTCTTCAAGGCATGTTCTATGTCTGCTCTGAGGGCTACATCTTTCAGGATTACCTCATTTAGATGCCATAGTTTATGGGGCTGTTGCCGTGGGTTCAGAGCTTCCAAAGAGGACCGGGGCATGGTCCGATAGGCACCTCACTCCAATCTCCATTCCCGTGACCTGTGGGGCTAGCGAGTCCGAGATCCGCACCATATCGATCCAAGAGTGGCCCCTGTGCACTGCAGAATAGTGGGTGTATGCTTTTTCTTGTGGGAGAAAGAAGCGCCACGTCTCTATTAGGTGTAGATCTCTAATGAATTTTTCTAGGGCTTGTCTGAACTTATGGTCATTGGAGGTGGATGGAAGGGTTTTGTCCGGCGTCCATCACCCAATTGAAATCAACCCCCATCAGGCTCTGCCCCACTCCCCATTGTGCGATGATGGGTAGCAATTTCATCAAGAAGCGATCCTGCCCTTCGTTGGGGGCTTAGATTGATATCAGCGTGACCTGTTACCCCATCAGTTTCCCTCCCACTATCAGATAGTGGCCTTCTGGATCTTTCTTTACGAATTGTTTTTCGAAATTGATACCTTTAGCTAGCAGGATGCCCACTCTCTGTTTTTTCGTCCCACTAGAAGCGAAGTATTGCATAGGGAAGGTCCTGTGCCGTAGCCTATGTTCATCCTCTGGGAGCAGATGTGTTTCTTGCATCCATACCACCGAGGCCCACATATCCCCAAGCCTATTCATCATGGATTTTCGTTTGATTGGGGAGTTAAGCCCTTGTACATTTAATGTGACAAATGTTAATTCAGCCATTCTTATGCTTTGATCCTGTGCTTATCTTAGGTTTCCTGAGCCCTTCCCTCCTTTCAGATTTCTGAAGAATGCTTCAACTCTCCTCCCTGGCCCTTTAACCCCAAAACTTAAACTTTGCCATCCCTCCAAAACTTCAAACCCCCCCCCCCCTTCTCTCCCAGAGCTGTTACCCCCGCCCATTGTTGTTTCCCTAAAGTATTCAATGTTTGGTGCTCAGAACTATCAGAACTATCGTGCCTCTCCAGGCTTGGTGCCTCTTCCCCCCCACCCCCTTTAGCTTCCAGTTAGTTTCTGCTAGCTTTGGGGGAGAACCTTTGGCCATTCCGAAGCCGAGTGTCACAGATTTAAGATCTTTGTTCCGGCCCCTCGGCCGAGGGCGTGCTGGTCGCCATCGCTCCCTTTCTGATCTATCCTCCTTTTCTTTGCTTGCAAGCGGGGCATTGCCCCTGTCGCCACTCTCGGTTCTGTAGCACTCCCTGATGAGGTCATCCATTTCTTCTTCTTTTGTGATTGTGTATCCCTGTCACTTCCACTCAAAGCGGAGACCCGCCGAGAAAGCCCACCTGTACCACACGTTCCTGGTCCTGAGCCAGTCTGTGAGTACCCTCAGCCGCTTCCTCTTTGCTAGGGTGGCCTGGGCCAGGTCTTGATAAAGCTGAATAGACGTGGATCGGAAATTTATCGGTTCTTTTTGCCGGGCTGCTTGCATAATGGTCTTTAGTTGAAAGAGGTGTATCCGGGTCAGCACATCTGGAGTCAGGTTCTTGCTGAGCTGGAATGTGGAGTACACCCTGTGTGTGTGGTCTAGTATGATTTCTTTGTCATCCGCCGTCCCCAGGATCTGCCGGAACAGATCTGTTATGTATTGTTGCAAGTCGGAGTCCGCCACCGTCTTCGGGATCCCCCAAATTCGTATATTATTGCGTCTGGACCTGTTTCGGCATCTTCCTGTTTATTTTGGACCCGGTCCATCTGCTGTTCTAGTTCCAGCACTCTTCTGGCTAATTCATCATGCTCCTGTCCTTGTTCCTCTACCGCAGTTTGCATTTCATCAACCCTTTTTTCCACTGCCATTACCCCCTGTTGAGGTCCACAATGGATTTGGCTAGGCCTGAGGCACTTTCTT
Source organism: Ambystoma mexicanum (assembly GCF_040938575.1). Classification (NCBI taxonomy): domain Eukaryota; kingdom Metazoa; phylum Chordata; class Amphibia; order Caudata; family Ambystomatidae; genus Ambystoma; species Ambystoma mexicanum. The sequence continues at coordinate 537,284,499 of NC_090924.1, read as the reverse complement.
TAATGTCTTTTTTAAGCTCCTGCAGCATTGCAAGCAAATCAGATTTTCTTAACAGAGGGTCTTCTGGTTCAATAGAGCTCTCTGGGGGTGGGGAGTGTATCTGTGCCCCTGCCTGCTGCTGGCTGCGCTTCTGTGCCTCTGCAGTCTGCATCAGGGCTTGGATGTCGCCTGACCCAGCTCCTTTTGTTTTCGTTGTTTGCTTAGACATGATGGTCTGTGTGCCGGGGGGCAGTGTCTTTGCTTCAATTCAGATCCCCCCTTGTAGGGTCTGCCTAGTCTTGGTATCCTCAGCTTTGCATGGGTGCAGGAGCGCCCCTTCTTGTTTCCACCAAGGACTGCCACTTGCTGTCCTGCAGGTGCCTTCGCCATTCACTTAATGCAGCTGTAGGGGGTTAAGGCTATTGGGTGGCAAAGTCTATGGGCCACAGTTGTGGGGGGTACTGCCTCCTGCTCGTACCTGTTGTTTGCCTCTAGATCTCACCCACTTTGCACACGTGAGAACTCCTGCTCTACTGATGAAGGGTGCTGTTCGTGTGATCCTGTCAGGGTCTTGAAGCCTCCATTACTCTGCTTCTATGGGGGTTCCGCTGTGTTGGGCCATAGATCTGAAGCCTGCGTCTGTATCTGAGCGTATCTTATGGGCTTAGTCCATTGAAGATCGCCTATCTTTGCCGGCCGTGGATAATGCTGCTGGTTTTGTGGCCTGGGTGCGTAGCTTTTATTGGCTATTTAGCCTACAAATCTATCTGTTCATTGCGGGGCCATAAGTGTGTCCGCTCTCAGCTGGGGGCCGCTGCAGTGCATGGGTAACGGTCTCGGCCGGCTCCGTTCTAGGAGTGTGCTGGCCCTCTGCCCGATCCCGCCTCCTCACAAGCACTCACCGGCTCAGCGCCCCCCAGCCTCTCCTTACTTATGTGGGCATTGCGCTGCCCGGCCCCTCCGCTGTCGTTGCTGCAGTCTCCTTTCTCCCGCCGTTGCACCTTCTCCGGGCCGTGTCAGAGGGGGGAGGGGCATCCGCACACACCAGAGTTCCGGCTGGTTCAAGGGGGGGCGCCCTATTCCGTTCTCCTCCTGCAGCACCCCCCGCGGTCCATGTCGGGCGGCTGTTAGGATTTTCAGAGTGGGCGAGATTGTCTAATGCCTGCCCTTGTATTACTCGCGGCTCCGGCCCGCCATCTTTGCCATATCATGCCCGTGTCCCACGGTGTCCGCTCCAGCTCCGCCAGTTGGGCACCTCAGAGCTTAGAATTCCCAAGTCTGGTACCCCAGATGATCCTGTACCCCTGAATTCCACTGCTGGGGTGGATTCCTACATTTAAAGGTGGGTTTTGGGGCCCGGGCCGAAGGGGGTCACGGAGCTCACCGAGAAGGCATCCATCGGCGTCCTCAGTTGGCCACGCCCCTGATTTATGCACTTTTACTTTCTTCTGCCATTTTGTAACTCTGTGAGTGACATCTTCCATATTTACTAATTTGATATGTTTCATAAAAACCTATCCTAGATCCAAACACATCCTATCTGATTTACAACTGTTGCAGTTGGCTATTGGCTGTTTCCATAAAGGTCTTGGGAGATTTTAATTCTGCAAAAATACTATCCCTGACCCAATATGGTTCGGTGACAGGGAACAATGGTATTTCACTTAACTGATGGGCCTGAGTTGACAAAACTGCTTAATCCTTAGAACTTTTAAATGTTTGTTTTATTCATTTTTATTTTTTTATTTTCTTTATATTTTCAGCATGACAAAAGCACTTATAATTACACAGAAATCATGTGTTTGCCATGAATATTGTGACGTGAAGTTAAAAAGGCTGATATGGACACCAGTGGTTAATACAGAGGCAGGAGGTTGTTTATATAGCAATTCCATCATCTCCACGAAGTATCCCCCACGCCGAACTCCTCCAACATGGGAAGATAGTGCAATCAAATTTGTTTGAAGGCTTTTTTGGCATCAAGGATAATGACGACTCTATCAGGGTCGTCTCTTAGAGCGATAAGCTCAATAAGGAGCTGAAAATTGCCAGACAATAATCTCCTCAACACAAATCCAGTGTGGTCTTGGTGAATTAATTGGGGTAGTAGATGTTCCAGCCTCATAGCTAGGCATTTGGCTAAAATATTTGCCTCATTGTTAACCAACAAGATGGGTCTGCAACCTGTGGCTTGCCAGATGCTTTGGACTACAACTCCTATCATGCCTGACCATTGACTATGCTGGCTAGGGCTAATGGGAGTTGCAGTCCAAAACATCTGAAGAGCTAAAGATTGCAGACCTCTGGTCTACAAGAAGCGCATTTAGTGGGATCTCTCCCCGCTTTATGGAAATCCCCAATAGTGGCATCATACATTAAGATTGGGAAAACACCAGTTTCACACAGGCCAATCTGTTGGCCAGCTGTTCAATGAATGTCCCATACACCTCAATCGGGAGGCTGTCAGGCCCTACCACTCCCTCCCCTTGGTGAGAGAGCTAATGGCTCAAAGGATATCATTTTGTGTCAGAGGAGCATTTGGTGACCTAAAATCTCCTGAGGTGATCTTTGGAACCAGTGTTAAAGATTGCCATCTGGTAAGGGCTTAGAAGACCTAGCTTTTTTGATTTTTATTACATAATAAAAGGATGCAGGTAATCCATCTCAGAAAGGGTGGCCTGCTAGTCAGAGCCCCCCCTTTCATAATGGTCCATGCCAAAAGCATAGTACACACATGTGCCCTGCTGCATCAGTCTCCTGAGCTGCAGATCATCCCCTTATGTGACACAAAGCAGGTTCATTTGTCACACATGCCATGCACGGCAGCTGCTGTAACACAACATTTCTGCAGACAGAGGGTGCCTTTAACTCCTGCATCTTTCACCCAAAAACCTAATAATTGTGGAATTGTGGCCCTACGCATCTGGAAGCAGGGTCATTTTTAAAAAATAAGCCATAACTGGTGTTGGTATGATGACTGATAGTGCACACAATTATTAAAGCACATAAAATTGGTGTCATATTCAAGTCAACCCTATGAGTTCAGGCCAGCTATGGAGAGGCTATGTGGATTAATGGCCCCACTGCATGTCCTGGCTTCAACAAGCAAGACAAAAGGGAGGAAGGCTGTCTCTTTTGACCCTAAGGATTGTGGGTAACAACTCTCCTGCACCCAGGAACCTCTCAGCAGGAGAGCTCCTGGTTACCATGCTTCAAAGAAGCACACGCATTACAATAGACAGCCTACACTAGAGTGTTGCATATCAATGGACCTTTGAAGTTTCAGGCTTGCGAAGGGGGTCAGTTTAGAGTAGACAGAAAGAGCAGAAGGGAACCGAGGGAAGGTTTTGCCAATTTGCTTTTCTGTGGGGCTTTCTCTTCTTCCTGTCCCCTCCATTTCATGCAGAACAGAGCAATCTCGATATTATGCTGGAAAGCAAGAATCACTTGTCACAGTGACAGAGATCGGACCCATTGCAGCAGGCTTACTTTTATCCAATCCCATGCAGCCTTTTTCTGGCATAAGAAAGGGGTCCCTGGCTACTGTCTTCATTAAGTTTGAGCTTACATCAAGACAGGAAGAATGCATTGGACTTCTGTTGAGAGTGCTTTCCATTCCAAAGTCCTCCAGCTGTGAGGTGAAGATGTAGTGGTTGAGAGGCAGATGTGAGCTCTCCCCCCTAACTATCCCCACGGAACACTGGGGTAACTTCTTTTTTTTTTAAACATCTTTTTATTGAGGTAGTGGCAGGTTCACAAATCGTCCCAACATCATAACAAGAAAAAAGTATACAGTGGCACTATGCATTTTCACAAGTGATACATATTTACAAGGGGTCTTCATTGTCCGACGGGAGTTCACATAAGTATGTCCTGAACGGGCCCCAGATATCTTTCGGTCGGCTCATTCTCGGCTGAGTCAGTGCATATTGTTCCTCGTTCTCATTCAGATAGGTCAATTCTCGTAAAAAGGTGTTCATGCTCGGAGGCGTGGGGCTTTTCCAAGCCTGGAGGATGCATTTTTTAGCAACTGCGCAAGAAACATTAAAGAGTCTTCTAGTTCTCTCCAAGCACTTCCCAATATCACCAAACAGGTATTTTTGTGGAGACAGGAATGGGGATATTTGTGTTAGTTCCGCCAGTAACTCAGCCACCCCCCCCCCACAGAACCGCTGCAGCTCAGGGCAGTCCCAATACATGTGGAAAGACCCTGCTTGTGGGGCGCCGCATTTGGGTCATTTCGCTCGAGGAGTCTGGTACAAACCTCGCTACTGCGGCCGGTGTATAGTGGAGTCTGTTCAGAATTTTAAATTGTATCTGGCGTAGCCCTGCATTGAGCGAAACCCTTTTAGTGAGTGTACAATACTTTACCCATTTCTCATCAGGAATGGCTGCCTGCAAATCTGCTTCCCATTTTGTTTTCACATTATTGATCGTGGGGGTGTGGGCCTGCACCGATGCATATAATTTGGAGACTCCGAGACCCCCCTGAGTCGTGATCATTTGTAAACAAGGGTGTGAGAGTGGCTCATCAGGAAATAGGGGCCATCTAGCCTGGAATGCTGATCTCATTTGGTAGTATTGGAGCGTTCGAAGCGGTCCTCTCCCCAGTGCCCTTAAAATATCTGTTAAGTTAACAAATTTCCCCTCTATGAACATATCCCCTACCACCATTTCCCTATTGGGGTCCCATGCTTCCTGCATGTCCGTGTTGAATGTGGGAGGAATGCCGGGAAAGTTCCACAAGGGAATCTGTGGGTTATAGGGCCTTTCAATTTTAAGTCTCCGGCATATTGCGCCCCAAACCCGGACAGTGCAGCTCACCGGGTCGTATTCACACACGTCTCTATGTCGTGGGGCGAAGATAATTGATCTCATATCCGAAGGTGCAACTGTCTGTGTCTCCACCCATGCATGCAGTGCTTCTTCTGCCGTCTCATACCAGTATCTCGCGAACTGCGCCTGGGCAACTAAATAATAAAGTTCAAGGTCCGGGGCTGCTATGCCTCTGGTACTGTATGGTTCCACCATTTTCTCCCATCCCATTCTAGCAGTCTTCCCGTTCCATAGAAATGTGGTCACCATTGATCGCAGCCTGGAGAAGAATTCCCTGCCTGGCCATATTGGGTTATTCACAAACAGGTACAGCAGTTTAGGAAGAACGGTCATTTTTAGCACTGCTATCCTGCCATGCAGTGAGATAGGGATGTGCCTCCATATCGCAAGCTTCGCATTAATTGACTGTAATGCCCCTTGGTGGTTATTGGTAAATAGAGATTGTCTGCTCCCGGAGACCAGAACGCCCAGGTATCTAATATATCTCTCTGTCCATTTAAGGCCCTCTGTCGTTTCCGGGCATTTAGTACAAGGGGAGAGTGGGAAGATTTCCGACTTAGAACCATTCAAAGTGTAACCAGAGTAATCAGCTGTAACGCTCACCTGACTCCCACGGAGGCGCTGGCCTGGTTCGCGCTGCTGTGACCCTTTCTAAGGTGATGCGCAGGGTTTGGAAGACGGACTGGACCGGGCCCCCAAATCTGGCTTGTCTGGCTCGCAGAAGTATCCTTCTGTAGGCGAAAATAGGGGATTAACTGACTGAGGGGTAATGCAATCAGCCTCCCACTTTCCCCTCTCACCCTCCTCGAAACCCTTCTGTGATTCCCCGTAGCGTCTCACCTTAGGGTCTGGAAGGACGAGCTCTCCATCCTGCTTCTGATGCAGGGGCGCGTTGGTATCCAGTTACTTCACTGGATTTTCTGATTGGTGAGAACCAAACTTGCTTGGCTTCCAGGTAAGTTTTTTGATAAGAGGTTCCCCTTGTGTCCATGCATTAATGTACTAATGCTAGTGTCTTTTTCCCCATAGGGGCCGGGGTACGGAATGCCGGGGAACAGGCACCGACCCGAGATGAGAGGTGAAATTCTTGTAGAAATCAGGTAAGGCTTTAATGAGCGTTTTTTGGTAATGTCTTTTCATTCGCTCATTAACGCTGATGTCTCTTTTTCCGCTTAGGGGCCGGGGTCCGGAAATGCCAGGATGCGGTGCGGACCTGAAATGAAGAGGGAATGAATCAACAGGTAAGTCTTATCATGGAGATTTAGCTTTCCTTATTCCCTTCTCTCTCTCACCTTTTGTTCTTGCTTTTTTCTCCCTAGGCGCTGGGGCGTGACTGCGAATCCGGATGATCGCTGCTGAACATGGAGGCGCCCTGTAAAGGTGAGTGGAATGCGGCGCTGCAGCGATCGACGCAATGAGCTTTTAAATAAAAGTCTTCCTTTTCAGGATTGTCGGTGAGATGTCTCCGGGATGCGGATTTAGCAGGTAAGGACTTTTCCTTCTTCTGTTCTCTTCTTCTCTTCCTTTGCAGGTGATCCAGGATGCTGGCAGGCGTGGCAGAAGTCAGGATGCAGGAGCAGACACGGTGAGCGTCCAGCTGCTAGATGCAGAACAACGCGAAGCACGCGTGGCTGTTCGGGTGGGGTTTAAATAGCCTTGGAAGAAGTTCCAGGTATGTATCCATCCTCCAATCAGGTATGTATCCTTCCCCGACCACGCCCGGATGGTAAATTAGTCCCACAGGCAAAGTAGTTCCTTTCAGGCCTCAAGGAGGCCGGGATCCTGCAGCATGGTCTGCATCAGGTAAGTGCACCCAAGCACTCCCATAATGAGCCTGGCGCCTATGGCGCCAGGACACTGTCCAAAGGGCCCCTATATGGGGTTGCTGGGTCTTTCCTTGGGGACTGGATGTCCGCTTTCGGGGATGCAGGGCTTGAACCGGCTCCCCGGGAGCGGGCATCATGGCATCAGCAAATTCGTGTATATCTGCCATTATGGGCACCAGGTTTTTGTCGGGTTCACGGATATATAACAGCGTGTCGTCCGCATAAAGCAAAATCAGCTGATTAGAGCCCTTCATGACTATGCCTTTATCTTTATGGCGCAATCTGACTGCAGCAGCCATGGGCTCTATTGTAAGAGCAAATAGGATTGGCGAGAACGGGCATCCCTGTCTTGTGCCCCTCCCCAGTTCGAAAATGTCAGACATGGTTCTGTTAGTTTATACTCTCGCCCCGGGCTTTGTGTAGTGTAGGCGGACATATCTGATAAAATTGGGTCCCACCCCGAACGCCTCCAGCACCGAGAAGAGGTACTCCCATGAGACTGAATCAAATGCCTTCTCGGCGTCGATGGACACCGCGACCGCCTGCCTGCCCGGGTCTATTTGTGCCATGATTCCAAACAGCCTACGGAGGTTTAGCACTGTAGACCTTTTGGGAATTAACCCATTTTGGTCCGGATGAACCAGTGCTGGAACCATGGGTAACATACGATTGGCCATGGCCTTCGCGAAAACTTTTGCGTCGGTATTTATGAGTGAGAGGGGCCTGTAAGAGGACATATCCTGGGGTGGGCGTCTGGGCTTGAGAAGCACCGTGACAATAGCTTCCCTCATTGTAGGGGGCAGTTTGTGCTGTTTGAGGGCCTCCTCCCAGGTTCTGAGTAGAATAGGGGCCAGCTCCTCATGAAACTCCTTATAAAATTCGGCCCCCAGTCCATCAGAACCCGGAGCTTTACCCGACGTGAGATCCTTGATGGCTGCAGTGATCTCTTCTATTGTGACAGGTAGCTCCAAAGCCAATATATCTTCATCTGGGAGTGTCGGGAGACCCAGTGAGGCCAGGTATTTTTTCGTCTCAGTGGGGGTTTTCTGGTCTCTATTCGTGTAGAGTGTTTTGTAATATTCAACAAATTCATTGTTAATACCTTTATCGCTTGTGACCATTACAGTTGAAGCTGTTTGAATAGCGGCTATTGGGGCGTTCTTTGTTTCATTTCGAAGCAGGTTGGCCAGCATTTTCCCCGTCTTATTCCCCTCCGCATAGCGACGCACCCGCATGGGGGCCGCAATGTATCGTACCTCCCTCGTGGCTAAATTGTCAAAGCTCCTAAGGAGTCTATGAATTTCACCCTATCATGGGTGCGGCTATATATCTCTTCCAGCTCTTTCAGTTCCCGTTCCACCCTTTCAAGGTCCCGTCTCACCCCCTTCAAGAGTCCTGTTGATTTGGACATAAGGATCCCTCTAACCCAAACCTTAAAGGTTTCCCAGACCATGGATATCCGGTCCACCGTCCCCAGATTGTCTGCAAAGAAGTTGGTTATCTCTTCATGTAGTGATTCGGCCACGTTTGCATCTCCCAACAGTCCCCCCGGCATTCTCCACCTCCTGGCCTGTCTAAGAACATCTTGGAAAACGAGGCTCAATAAGACCGGAGAGTGATCGGACAGTGTGCGGGGAAGGATGGTGCAGTGTCGCAGCGTATTCGAGATGTCAGAGGATATGAACCAGTAGTCTATACGCGATTCACTGTCATGCACTGTTGAGTAATATGTATATTGCCTATCATCTGTGTGCAGCACCCGCCAAGCATCTATCAGTGACAACTGTGGGAGGAGTTGGTTCAGGGTTATCGCTGTTTTAGTGGGAGCCCTCACTACACTGGTTGACCTATCCAACATGGGGTTGAGTGCAACATTGAAATTGCCGCCCCATATAATGATTTCTGTGTCGTGTTTGTTGAGAGTGTCGAACATTTTCAGATAGAAATCCGGGTCATCTATGTTAGGGCCGTAGGTGTTAACCAGGGTCACTCGTCTGCCGGCCATTTCCCCCCACACCAACACGTATCTTCCCATTGGATCGGCCTCGTGCCCCTCAGTGCGGAATCCCAGTGCAGGATGTATGAGTGTTCTGACCCCCCTGGATTGTGAAGAATATTCTGTATAATAACTTAGCTTGCTCCATTTAGCCATTATGTTACGGTTAACCGCTCCCTGGGCGTGTGTCTCCTGCAGCATTAGGATTTGAGGACCGTGTCTGGTGGCATAATTTCCTACCTTTCTGGCTTTCATCGGGTTGTTTAGCCCTCGGACATTCCAAGATAATAAAGTTATTTTCACCCCGTTACCCATTTCTGCATATATAGAATCCATGCCATGCCATTGTTTCCACCATGTCTAGTGTTTATCTGCTGTAGCCGCATCGTGCACCCGCCAGACCTGATTTCAACCAACCTGGAACTGAAATTAAACCAATCTAAATCCCAGGTCCCAAACATGCCCTGGAAGCAAAACAATCTGTAACTTCCAGACTTCCCCCAACCCCACCCTCCACCCACATCATCCACCCCAACTTGACGATGTACCCTTAAACCTTTTTGGAACTTTCCTGTGGGTGCCACGTTGTCGTCACGAGGCCACCCGAGAGGGCTCACGACCCGTTTCGAAGGTTACTCAGAGCCCCCCAGTGGGAGCAGAATCCCTTTAAACATCGACAAAACAGCTGCATAGGATAAGTGCGCAACCAAGTTCAGTCAACAGCACCCTGGTCTCCCTCTCCCGGAGGTGATCTTCCGTTCTGGTCCGGTCCACGGCCTCTAGGTGGTAGGGGTATATTTGCTTCCACATATGCCAGAGCGGCGGACGGAGTCTCAAAAAAGTGTGCTCTTCCTCCATACTGGATTCGCATTTTAGCCAGGAATATCAGCGCATACGGGACCTGACGCGCCCTCAGTAGCCGTTTGACCGGCTCATATGATCTCCTGCTGGCCTGTACTCCCGCAGCAAAGTCCGGATAGACATGTATGCGGTTCTCCTCATATGTAGTGTCCCAATTTCTCTGCCCTTCCTAAGTATTGCATCTCTGTCCCTGTAATTCAACAGTCTGGCGATGATAGTACGCGGCGGGCTCCCGGTTTCGGCACGGGGGCCAGAGTGCGATGCGCTCGCTCAACCAGGAATTGGCTTGAAAAGGATTCTGTTCCAAAAAGAGTCTTAAGTAGGTTTTCCACTTGCTGTTCCATAGCGCCTTTCCCGAACTTTTCAGAAACTCCCACAATCCGAATATTGTTCCTTCAGGATCTGGATTCTAGGTCTTCGCACTTACTCTGCAGTGCGGTCATGCCTGCCTTGAGCTGCGCTATGTCGCGATCGTGTCGCGCAATAGTGTCTTCGCTTGTACCAATTCTGTCTTCGGCCTCGGTGATTCTAAGGCTCTCCTTGTCAACTCTTGTTTTCAGTGCTCCTATAGTGTTGACAATGTTGTCTAGTTTCACATTCAGGGATAGGAAGCCATTCTGCACTATCGTGGTAAGGCGATCAACCCTGTCGCCGCCCTCCATGCCAGGCTCCGCCGTTGACGCCGTCGACGGATCAGGCTCGTGGCCAGCTGCCTGGCTACTGGTGTACGAATCCATCGGACCTTTCTTTTTCCCAGTCGCCCCTTCAGCCGCCTTATCCTGTTTCCTAGTGTTGCCCATGTTCGCCACACCTGACGGTATCCCACCACAACCCGACGGGGGCAGCGGAATCTGTGTGACTTTACTGTGGCGGCAGGCCGCCTGTGCCGCGTAGGATATTGTTTGTCAAGCGGGTTCGCTCAGGCCTGGGTATCACAACAATAGTGTTTCATGGAGCCATCAACGGTCAGGTATCAGCGGTAGTTTGCTAATTCGACCCCTCATGCGTAGAAAAGAGCTGCACCGTCCCGCCAACTTGCAGGTAATGTAGCATGCGTGGCGCGCCCCGGCTGCCGGCCAAAAAATGCAGTCGATTCCTCGGTCGGGGATGAGAGGGTATCACACCGTCCCACGATGGCCCACTTTCCAGCACCCGCCGCGCCGGGCAGGGAGCTCCGGCTCTCGCCCAACAGGATGGTCTCAGTAACTGCAAAGGCAGGGTTCCACCGGGCACACCCGGTCAAAACCTCGTTTCCGGTCCGGAGCAGGGCCCACGAGCCAGCAACGCTTGCACAGCCACGCGTACGGGGCCCAGGGGGGGTCACTCCAGTCGCTCCGCAGTGTCCATGGGCCTGACACGGCGACCGCGGCACAGGAGTCCCACCTCTCTATGTCTCTCAAGCTAGAGCGTCAGCGGCGCGGGGCGTAGACCAGCCGGATGTCCTCTGCGGCCACCTCCCGGGCCTTCTCCCGCTCACCACGCCAACGCCGTTATCTCTGTGAGTTTTAGCACGTCGCTCTCAGGATTTCGATCGGGTGTGGACTGGGTCAAGGTGCACCCTATGCTCGACTCCACTATCCGCTGGGGGCTCCGAAACAGGATTCAAATGTAGTTCGGATTTCTGTTGGGTCGGAGCTCTCACATCAGGCGGCCATCTTGGTCGTGCGCAACAGCGCCCCCCACACTGGGGTAACGTCTGTTGGATCAAGGAATTGTATCTGCCAGCTGCATCAGTACCTCACTGGAGGTGAAGGACATCTGCAGGTGCCATGTAAGCTCCCTGGACTAGGAGTGAAGAGGAAATTGACTAAACCTATTGCAGAGATCCTGAATTGAAGCTTGCAGCACCAAAGTAGTAAAAGCAGCTGGATTCCTGAGTTCTGCTGCTTCGAACTCTCCTGGTGCCTCAGTCGACTGAGTTCATATGCTTCAAACCATTCTTGACCTGCAGTGCTGCTTTTGGCACTCTTCAAAACACTGTTTGCTTCATTGAACCAGATTGCTGCTGCATCATGCCAGCAGAGTTCCTCACCGCTCCAGCTCGAACAAGAAGTTAACTGCTGTGGCAGTCTTTGAACTTCTGTGTTTGAACAGCACCTCGAACAACCAAGATCCTTCCTTTACTCACTACAGTCGATACAGCTAGTCAATAACCTAATGGAACCACAACTTCATCGCAAGTGGTCTTGCTTCGCCCTTACCCTCCTTTCAAGCTCCATCTTTGCTGCATCATCCCACTTGAACTCTCTTTCTTTTTCTCTCACCCATCCTGGACACAAAGTGTTACAGGGTAGCCCTACACTCATGAATTCAAAAGGAGTTATTTCTGTCACACTATGTGATGTGATGCGATACGAGAAAAGGAATCTGAGTAACCCCTTCTTAAAATCCAGTTATTTTGCATACTCATCTGCACTCATTTCTTTGGCCTACAAATTAATCTTTCTATCATCCCACTGGATTGAAGATCATATAGGCATGTTCATTGGTGTTCAATACCATGGTCTGCTAGAAATTCACACATCTCGCAGGATTTGAATTGTACCCAATTGTCTGAAACTATAAATCTTCCCAATTCTCCCAAGGAAACCAATTATGCTGCTTGTATTCACATCCCTCATCGGTTGAACTGCAGGCCATTTGGAGTAATAATCCATTATGCACACCAAATATTTGCAATCTTCCAGTAGCAGTTGAAACGGTCCGGAGATGTCTATTGTAATTTTTCATCCATGCTCCAGAGGGTAGATCCACAGGCATCAATGGACTTGCATTCTCACTCTATTCTGCACTTCAGTTTCCATTCCCAGCCTTCAAAAAATCTGCTCTCAATTTCCTTCTGGTTCCATTTATACCTGAATGGCCGTCGTGAGCTAGATGCACTAATCTTACTTTCAATGATCAAAGAGGTACCAAAACTTCTCCTCTAATTACACAATTTCCATTTACACTCAGCTTTTCTGGAACTTTCCAAAAGGTATTTCATCCTCTCCTGTGGTTTCTCTCGGGTGCCCCCACCCTTAAGCAGAATTCCCCCGCTTTCATCAAGACTATCTAATTTGTCTGCCTCTCTCTCTCCACTCTTCTATTGAAATAGCTGACTCTTCCAGCCACGCAATCCCTGAATATATTTCGCCTGCACTCTCAATACAGGTTACCTCACGTTCTGAGTCAGTTTGATAATTTGTTCTAGCTACTGGTAACCTAGAATGCAATCCGTCTTTCTATTGCTCCTCCCAGGTATATACTCCATTTTAAACTTATATGGTTGCAATTTCATCAATAGTCTCTGCAAGCTCACTGGCAAGTTTGTTCCCCCTCCCGGTAGTAAAAGATAAAAGATTGTGAATTGCTTACCCCAAATGAATATTTTAAAATGTTCAACTGCTCATATATAGCCAAGTGCTTCTCTTTTAATGACAGAGTACTTCTGCTCATGCTGCAACAATGTTCTTGACGTATATACCAATATTTTGAGATACACCCTCTCTCTTTGTGATAAAGCGGCACCCAACCCATACTGCTTGCATCTACATTTAGCATACACTCCTTTTCACACTCAAATCCCTTAAGAGGTTGCGCTTGTTTGATATCTATCTTTACCTTCTGAAAACACTCCTCCTCATTGGACCATGCACATGTCTTCCCTTTTCTTAATAACCATCTCAAAGGTTCTAGATTATGAGCAAATGATTCCACAAATGGTGAATAAAACTCTGCTAATCTAAAGGAATAACACAATTGCTCTACATGGGGCAGGTAGCCCTAAAAATGGCATCTGCATGTTCTGGTTTTGGCTTTGTTCTCTAACCTGATATTCTATGCCCTAAATAGTCATCCTTCGAAACTTGCATTCATCAGCTTGCAGTGTCATTTAAGGCTGAGTCAGGCTTATCTTTACTACTGCACCTGTAATGTCTCTAAGTAAATTATGCATTATTCTTTTTAAAAAATGATGACGTACATGCCAGGCCACTGAAGGCCATTCTTTTGAATAGAAATAGACCACTTGGGGTTATTAATGCTCTCAATGATGTGGATGTCTCGTGAAGCCTCACCTGGTGATATGCACTTGTCATATCTAATGTGCTAAACACCTTTGCCTTATCAAGTAGGGCCGACATTTCTTGCAAGTTTGGTAATGATGACAGTCAGCCACTACAAATTCATTCAAGCGTATTAAGTCTAAACACATTCTTATTTTGCTGTCTGATTGTTTTGTCAATGCCACAAAACGTATTCTGCACTGTCAATGGCCTTTATCACCCCATTGTCCACCATTTCAGCAGCTTCTCCAGTTCATTTCTTGCATTAATTGGTACTTTCCGCTCCTTGCTTTTAAGTGGAATTTTGTCCCAATTGCAAGCCCTCCATGGCAGCTCCTGAACCCCACTGTCCCCTACAAACTACACTGCGTCCCGCGAGAACAGAAACGGCGAGAAACAGACCAATTCAAAGGGAAAGGGGAATTGGAGAAAATATTAAACAACACAGGAGCTATTGGGTTTTCTGAACACTGCTACCTGTACAGGAACTAAACTATTTAATTCGTAACAGCATTTACATTCACAAACCAGTTACAAAATGGCACTTTTCCAAATTCCACCCTTCAATTACCTGTGCTTCCTCTGGTACTTGCCCAGGGGACAAGACTAACTCTCGTAACGGTTTTCTGTTTAATTTTCTCTAGCACTTATTTAGACCTTGAAAGTTAGTTCTGTTGTTAAACCATTCAAAGAGACACATGTGGTTCTTTGCATTTAAAGTCTCACTTACGTAACAAATTACAAATCGACATTTCCATGTTGCAGTTTACTCTTGAATGCATGCAGATTAAAATGTATTTTCAAATATTAATCCGCATGCTTCTTCGCTTACTCACTACCACTAACAAGAAAACCTGAAATGACCATTGAACTCTGAATTGAGTCTTCTTTCTGTGACTTTTTGGCTGCAACCGAAATATGGAGATACGCATCAGTGTCAAAATGGCAGCTGGAGCCCTTCACACAAATGCGGGTTAAACGCTGCCGGGAGATGAAGTTTATGACACAGCTGAGGAATCGGAAGAGAGCGCGGAAGACCTTCAGCGACAGTTTGCGCTCTTCTCGATACAGCAAAGATTTCGGTAAAAAAAAGTTTACCTCCTAAAGCGCATTTCCTCAATGCTCGCAAGACCGCTTCAGATGTGAACAGCTTCAGACTTTTGTTTACAATACAAGTGCCATTAAATGTTTCTTGATAAACTATCATGAACTGTAGACTATATTATTTGCAACTAACTACTTTTCAAATTGCTCTACGCTACGCGCTTTTAAATGCTGCACTCCCACCAGATTGTAGTTTAAACACAAATTTTGCTGTATAGAGCGCATTACAAATAACCAATAAATGAAAATAAAATATTCCATTAAATGCCGTAGTCTTTTCAAACCGAATTCTTTTAATATCCAGTCACAAATTGACCTCTCGCAGCAGAGACCTCCACAAACTCCAAACTTCCTGTCTTCACAATTATTCTTTATGAAACGCAGTTAGAAGTGGAATCCAGACCAAACATACACTCAACATTCTAATTTAGAATCATATTGTGTCAATCCTCCGCCTTGGCCCGGGTCTGATACCAATTCTCCATCTTGAGAGAAAAGATAGCCCGATCTCTGAAGCAAACAATCAAGGAATAAACAAACTTACATTATCTCCCCCCCCCCCCCCTCAATCTTACCACTACCAACTTCCTTCCCAACCTATGTAAATACCCGCCCAGTCTGAATGTTTCTGTTACACTTCTATGAAACCTGACACATAAGTCTAAACACATTCTTATTTTGCTGTCCGATTGTTTTGTCAATACCTCTGGTAACACCCATTCTTCACTGTCAACGGCCCTAATAACCTGATTCTCCACCATTTCTCTCAGCAGTTCCTTAAGTTCATTTCTTGCATTCATTGGTACTTTCCGCACCTTACTTCTAACTCGAATATCTCCTTCCCTTAATACTATTTTGTGCACAAAACCTTTTAGCACTCCCAATGGCTTCTCAAATACTTCTGGATATTTTCTCACCATTGTTTTCATGACTTGTTCACTCACGCACAAGGGAGGAGGAGGATGGCTAAAACTAGAATAACATAACACGGAAGCCATCCATCCACTAGGCTGCCCTTGATATGTTATGTGGGTCTTTGATGAAGCGTATGATGCCTGACTTTATTTTGGTGGATTTGATAACGAAGGCCTCAAGAAATCAATTGATTTTTATATGTGTTTATTTTAACATGAGATATATTATTTGCAGGTTCTTTGTAATTTAGGAGATTGTTGTTTTCAAACACATCTTTAAAGTTGTCTACGCTGCGTTCCCGCATGACGGCAAGTTTGTCTACAATTTTTGCTTGGCGATCACTTGTACTGTATGCCTGATGTATTTAAGGTCTTCATATTTGCTTTTTGCTGTTCATGATGTGTTTTATTGTATGTGCTTTTATTTCAATCTCTGCCGAAATAACGCTCATCGAATTATTGAATTACTATTTTGTTTTTCTCCTGGTTGTAATCTCATGCGCAACCCTCCCTGGTGTATCCAGGCCAGCATTCGAGCCCCCTGAGAAGCAATATAAACCTTGCCTACAGTGCTGCGATCCTTATACACAATTGTACATTGGACATAGCCTAAAATTGTTATTTTCCCATCTCTGTAACCACGTGTATAAATGTCTGGTGAATACAGTTTGCGCTCTTGAAAAACTTCTCTAGAATCTTATAGACCTAATAATGTGTACGTTGTACAAGAATCAACCATGAAACCTTTCCTAAAACCATTACATGACACCATGGTCTCTCTCGCTCATTAATGTCTTCTGTCTCATCCACCATTAGAACAAAGCCTTCACGCTCTTTTTCACGCAACTCCATATATAGCTCAGTGTAATTACTCCTGCTCTTATTTCTCACTAAGCACATTTAGGAAACATGTCCTCTTCTTCCATCGGTGTATCATCCTTTGTCAATCGCTGACCATTGTCTATAGATCTCCAGATAATCCGGTTTCCCACATCTAAAGCAATCATTTCTACTCACTCTGGCTGAGTATGCATTATGCCCTTCTGATACTCTCCTTCCTTTCTGATCATCACCAATTGCACAGATATAATCCGTCTTTTCTTCTTCCAATGTTTTCATACTTGCTTCTGAAGTTTCGCTGCTCATGGCTATTGCAATAGTAGTGTGCAAATCCGTGTTGGCTCCTGTCCCTAGTCTCTCTCTTATCTTTTTTATTGTGAACATTCATTAGTATTTGATCCCTCAGTACTTGGTCTGGTGTCTTTCTTTCAGCCACATTTTGCAGCCAAACCCCTCAATGGTCCCACATAATCATTTTTACTTTCTTCAGGCAGTTGTTTCCTTGAATAAACATTGAAATGCTCTACTACCACATTCGTTTTATCTGCAAATCTTTCTTTTGATCTTCCTAGCCAAACTGTACACAATGTCTTATCTTCTTCATCCTGATGCAGTGGCAGGTATTTCATTAATCTTACTGAGATGCTCTGAAGTCTTCAGCAACATCACAATCCAGGTACGTCTTAAACAACTCCTTCTATAATTCCTACTTCATACTGGGATTCCCGGGTTTAGGCAGAAATGGGGATGGAGTCGTAACAGTTCAATTCATCACTCTTCTTGTGGTCTCTGTACTTCCACTTTATTTCCTCTTCCATCTTGCTTGAATTCTTAAATCCGTAATTTCTTGTCTTCCTCCTTTCCTCTCTTTTCCTTTCCCCTCTATTTTACGTGTATTTCACTTATTTCCTCTTACATATGTACTTTGACATGCAGCCTTCCTTTCCTCTGACTGCTTTGCTTATTTCAGCATGTACATTTACATTATCCTGCTTCCTCTATTCGGCCTATAATTCCTTACCACTCAAGGGTATCAGGTAATAATGTCCCCATACATAATGTCGCCGGGAAAATCCATTGGCGACATTATATATGGTGGCATTATGTATGAGGACCGGTTATAGGGCTATCCCCTGCTCCCCTTGTAAAATAAGTTTAGGGGCTGCGGGGGTGTCCCCCGCTGTTCAATGTAATAATGTCTCCACAAAAAACAGTGACTTTTTTTTTATCAGAAGACATTTTTGCGGGGACATTATTACATGGAGCCCGCTCAAGCTGTATTTTCGCCTTGAGTTGTTCACTGCTCAATTCCCTGCTAACCTCGGGCTGTTATACACAGGGTTAATTCTGTTCAGTTCAGTTAAAAAATGTATTCAGAATAAAATTCCATTAACGCACTCCTTAAAACAACCACGCTCATACTCATACAACAATCTTTGGAATCTACTAAAAACAGATTTCACAAACTGCATTAGATCTTGCAAAAAAATAGGATCATTAGAATTAATAATCATTGACATAGTGTTCGAGCAACCCCCTAAATTGTCTCTAATAAAAAAGGTACGTAACCACTTCCGCCTCAAATCTAAGAAATGTTTCCAAATCATTAGCACCCTGAGAGGCACCGTCAACCAATGAGAATGCTCGGAACGCAGGTTATATTCACTACAGAAAACCTGTGTTCCGAGCACTCTCATTGGGGTTGGACACTTCCCTTCCCCGCTCCCCCTTAGCCTTACCACCTGTGTAGCTCCCCACATGGGTGCTAATGGTGTCTTTTTTTTTTCTTTAAAAGAAAAAAAAATCTACTTACTTGTTGTGTGGTCTGGCACTGCTCAGTGCTGCTTCTGCAAAGTCTGTTTTCATGTTCATGACGACACAGGCATCAACATGAAAAACGTACTTCAGCAACGGCAGCAATGCCGGCACTGGGACGTGCAAGCAAGGTACGTTTATTTCCTTTTTTGTAAAAAGACACCGTTAGTACCCGTGTAGGGATCTATCTACACTGGTGCCAATGGTGATAGGCCCCTCGGTGGCATGCTGACCCTGTAGATAACGGCCCGTCACCCAAGTTAAGGGCCGAGCGTGGGGCATTTCGACTCAATAAAACATGGTCAATGGTGTGCATTTGAGGGAAATAAAAACACTATGGTCTGTGAAGAAGGGCTGGGGTAAAATGGCTTCATCTGTGCTTCATCTTTGCGCCCATTATACAGGTTAACTCAAGAAGTCAGCATTGGTGAGTTTGGGCCGTCTTACCCCAGCGCTTCTTCACAGACCATATTGTTTTTATTTCCCTCAAATGCACAACCACTCCACCCTGGCGATCATGACAGCCACCCATTTGTCTGATTATCATTAAGGAAGCCATCTTTCCCCATCACGAGACTGCCCAAAACCACTACATGGTGTTACCTTCAGTTATGGGTTTTCTTGGGTGCTTCTTCCACCACAGTTTCGCTCACTGTATATAGCAGAATATACAATCTCTTATGGCACTAGACCGCAATAGTTCAAGTGTATTACAGAATCTAATTGTAACTTTGGGCAATTGCTCAACGGCACTTGGCTCGTTTAGGTTCAGCTGCTTCTCACACTCCACTGTTCGCCCCCCCTTCCCAACGGTTCCGCATATGGAATTCATTGAATGTCGATCCTCTATTTTGTTTGAACTCATTTTACTCCCCATGTTCACTTTGTTGCTTTTCCTGTCCTCACCCTCCCCAAACCCTGAAAATGTTATGTATTGATAATTTCGGTTTACTCAATTCTACTGTTATAACTAATGTTTCTACATGTTTTATGTCCACTGAACAGCTTCGACAAAGACAAAGTGTCATTAAAATCTTCCTTATGTTGGCTACATATGTAGTCAATGAACTCATGATTTCTTAGGCTAGCGCGACAAACTAGAACCATCTTGTCATTTCCTATTTAGTTTTTGAGGTTGGGAGTAGAGCCTCAAAGTTCTGGTTGCGCAGCAAGCTCCATTACAAGTAAGGACGAAGAGCGCACTGGTAGTCGGTCCTACTGACCCACTTTACATTTTTAATGTGGCTCCAGGTTTCACTAAGCTCTACTTCCATGGCCCTTCTTTTGACATTGCCTGTGCTGAATTTTTGAAATATTATTTAACACTTCAATATTCCCATAACCCCACCTGTTCAATAAGGTTATTCCCTTTCTGAACCACAGGTACCGGTTTGAAACCTGGGAAGCCGTCACCTCTTTAAGGGCGTGGGTTAAATTACAGTTCATGCAATCATCTAAGTGAAGCCTCCGAAAAAAGTCCAAGATCCTCCTCTGAGCCTGAATCACCTATGCAGGCTAAAAAAATAAGAAAGCAAGAGTGCGAATATTAAGGGTGCTAACGGACACCCCTATTCATATCGTAATCAGGTGTATATTCACTATAGTTTGTACATCCGACCACCAATACTGTGTCTGCGTACAGCAGTTGGATAAGCTGTAAAAGACCACCTGGCATTCCTATTCTGTCTGCTAGCTTTCCCCACAAGGTTTTATGATCTACAGAGTCGAACGCCTTCGCTAAATCCATGAGGGCCACATAGACCTGCCCGGCCCTGATCCTTACATAGTTCTGTACTATGATATGATACTTAGCAGGAAGCACTGGTCTGTTGTGGCAAAACCCTTCCTAAAACCTGTGTGGGTGTTAGAACTTATATTATTAGCTCTTCCCCAGTCCTCATTTGCGGCTAGACAATTTGCAAGTATTTTGCTAAAAACATCTAGCCGGGCAATTGGGCGGTAGCGATACAGATGCCGTATCAACCTTAATCAGGCTTCTTTTCCATGACAGTGAAGAAAACATGGACTGTGCTATTGATTTAAAGAAATGTTCCATTACTGGTGCCCACCAGTCCGGGAACCATCTGAATAACCCTGGGTGTATTACAGAGGGGCCCTGGCACTTTACTGCTCTTCATTCGCAGAAGGCATGTTTGTATCTCTTCTTGACTAAAGGCCCCTTTGTCACAGGCTGACAACTTGGGTGAGCTGTCACCAGAGTTGTCAAGCCCAACCTTATATAAAACCTCCCGAAAGTGGTTAAGCCACAATTCTGCGTGGATATAACTCCTTTTCCTCATGGCCCCTAGACACCAGCCAGCAGAATGTCTTGGAATTATTTTCACATACGCCCATGACCGCATTGTCGTTTTAAGAAATCCAGTTTCTTTTTTTAAGAAAATGTGTTTTTCACTACATGCAATTGCCCTGAATTATGAGCTCCCCTTTTGACTTCTGTGAATAAGCACTACTTTGCACGTATGCAATCTTCGTCAATCCACTGTGCGTCCATTTTCCCTGTTTCTTTAGGGGTCCATATGTCCCTTTTTTGGGAGTGAACTTTATTTTGGAGATTACTCAACATCAATTCACACAGGTCAACTATTGTTTCTGCCACTTTTCTGTTAAGTAGTTGTAAACGGAAGCTTGTGATGTCGGCATCTCGTATCCTGCGGGCAGATTGATCCTTATTATATCTTGCCCGGTGGTGGGGACCTCACGTTGTCTGCTATTTGGGCTTCAGAGGGCCGCCGGGACGGCATTGTCCAGACAATGACAAGAGGGTTATGACCACTCTCCACCCTATTAAAGATCTCAAAATGCTGGACCTTCTAATATGAAAAACAGACAACCATACACTAATCTGTAACCGAGGCCGTGGCTCTGCAATAAATGTGGTTTTTGGAATGATCTGCCGATGGCATCTCCCATTTAATTCAACCAACTGCTCGTTGCTCATAAAGTTGTCAAAAAAAGTGCTCTTTTGCGTCCTGTTTAGAATTCTTTATAGTTCTTAATGAGATCCCACGGGTTCCTTGAGTAGTCTTAGTTCGTCAGACCTGCACGGGGCATTCCCCAATGTTGTACTGTCTAAAATCCCCCAACATTATAACATCATGGATATTTACACTGCTCATAACATCGGCTTTAGACAGATTCAAATGAGTACATGTGGGTGGAATATACACATTGGCAATCAATCCATTTACAGAATGCTGACCCCCTGTATTCACTGCAGGGATCAAAAGGACGTCCTTATAAGGCACCTTTTGCTTCACATATTCAAGTGCTAAGCCTTTTCTGCACCGTCCCCTTGGTCTTTTTTCTGCATTTACTGTAAACACCAAAGAATCCTTAAATCTTTCCTTCAGACAACCAACATCCTATAACCACGTTTCCTGTAAACAGATTATGTCATATGAGCTTAAACGTCGTAGCCAGTCCTCACATCTTATGTATAACACCGGCATCATTCCAACTAATTAATTGGAAGCACTATCTTGAGCTTCAGTGCCCCAAGAGTACTTCTTATTTACTAAAGTGAGAGAGGAGGAACGCCGACGATGCACTCATAGACTATTTCAGCACCTTACCTTGATAAGAATATGCAGGGTTGTAGCCTAATGCTTCTCGGCGTCTGTGCCAATTCCCGCCCAGACAAATCCATTAGTACTGCAGGATTCCTGTTTTTTGGTATCCCTTGTTAGTTCAGCAAGTCCGCTGCCTTGCGTTAATTCTGAGCTCTTCTCTTGACACGGCCACCGGTCCAGGCACCGCCTCCTGGCCGGAGCGCAGTGCAGAGCATTCGCGCTGTGACAGCTCAGTTCACTCACGGCCCAGCACCATCTCTTGATGATGCCATCCTTGTCGCCACTTTGTGGGGGAAGAAAGAAAGATATGTAGCCAGGAAGTAAGTAATAACTTAAGGTGCTAAGGTGCGCAGAGAGGTGAACGTTCAGTGAGGGGAAGGCGAGGAATGGTAGCCCCAACCATCATCGAATGCTCAGGAGTTCCACGAGGTTCTCACGCACAGGAGTAGCCACGTGGACATTAACACAACAGTGTCCCACCTGAAAGCACGCCCAATATTTGCCGGAAGCAACCCGTGGTAGTCTGGGCTCGCACCCAGTGGGATCTCTCTTCAGCATGTAGACCCCCAGTGCCAGGGAGTCATGCCACTGCTCCCCGATAAGGCGAGGAATGGCCTCAGGAGGAATCAACCAATGTGTTCATCTCGTGGTGCAAAAGGGCGGCGACTGGTATCTTTACTCAGCGCCTCAGATCACTGGTGAGGTCCAAGACCTGCGGGGATTGTCTTCTCACTGTATGGTCGTTACTGTGGTGTAACACTTAGTCAGTTGACAACATGGAGTGCATGCAGTAACAAACATCACTCAAAGTATGATTATATGACGCCTAAACACAAATTATGCAATAAGAACCAGATGGTACACTTTTGGAGATGTAGTTGCTTGTGAAAAATACTCTGGCAATGAGGAGTCGATTATTAATTCCTTCTTAAATAAGAGAAATGTTGCAGTGGCTTTTTGTGGTTATCCAGGAGAACATCACCATGACTCAATACATATACTAAAAATCCATTACTAGGGTAGGCATTGGCACACCAATAAGAATTGGAGAATAGAAGCAATATTGTTAAATCCCAGCTTCATTTCTATATTTGTTGACAGCACAGCTGCTCCTTCCAAGGTGAAAGCTCTCAAACTGTGAAATGACTGTTCAGTCAGAGCACTCATCAGCTATTAAGGTTCCCAACAAATGAATACACCGACTAACCACTGTTATTGTGGCTAGGGCTAAAAATGGACCTGTTCAGTACAACACGGCCTAAGAACACTGGAGCCAGAACACTGAAGTGCGTCACTCCCGACAGTGCCGTTATTGCAGCACAGCTGTGAACCAAACTAAAGTATTGACATTTTGTTACTGTGACACGGTAGTAACTCACCTCTCCAGTCACAGCTAAACCAGGCAGACAGCTCTCAATAAATCCTAAAACCAACCTTGAACAAGCATTGGCAAAGTCAACAACTTTGGCATGTGTGTATTTCCTGGAACGTGACACCATATGACCAGACACTCCCACCATTACCAGCTGTTAACATCTTATGGCCAGGGGCCTGGCATTTGCCTATTTTATGCCTACACAAAAACTAAAACAGGTGACTTTGCCGGAGCTTGTTTTTGTTGACTGCGTTATGCCTCATTCTGACCTGCCTGTGTCTCTCTCCCGCATGTTATGGGGGTGGGGGGAGCCTGCCATGGACATCGCACCAGCCCCCTGCGGTGCTATGGGACACCAGTACCTCGGAGGCCCAGTGCCTCGAGGGATTGATGTGTGGGGGCTGGTCATGGACAACGCACCAGGGGTGGTAGGGCATGCCTTACCTGCACATGCGGACCCTGGCTGCCTTGCTGGCAGGGGGGGCCCATGGCAACCTGGCCTGCAGGTCCTGCATACAGAGGGTGGGTCTGCTGGCCTTAATGAGACACGGACTCAGGTCATTCCATTTCGGAGTCTGCAGCCGTTCTGTTTCACGTGCTTGCAGGGCTCCCTTTTATTCCATCTTAAAAGGGCAATACACGTGGGAGGGACACATCCCCTTAAAGGGGCAACACACAAGGGAGGGTTACTACACAACATCGCCCATTTCTTGTATTGTGCCTCCTGGAGAGTGATGAGATCTTAGTTGTGGATGCTTTTTTTAGTTTGGGATATTAGGTGTCACTTGCAACACCTTTAAGCCTAAACTATTGCATTATAGTACAGAGAGAGAGAGAGAGAGAGAGAGAAATGGCATATGAGGGGCACACAGCTTGTAGGTGTTGTTTGGTTATTTCCCCACCCATTGACTGCCATGGCCATGCTAATCCCTATGTCAATTTCCACCCAGTTCCTACCCCTCCACGGCCAAAAACACCTCCTCATGGGAACTCTTTGGGCTCGCTATAATCAAGCCTTGCCATCAAACGTGGCACTTGAAGTGCCTGCCAGTGTTTTCCAAAGCAGTGCCTGCCAGTGTTTTTTCAAAGCAGTCTGCTGAGAGTTGATGACTTAATTGGAGCTGTAAACCTACTACCGATGCAGTAAAAATGTCTTAGCTAGGTCTGCCTTCAACCATTCGATTTAGAAACACTATCCATGTCCTTCGCTGAAGTCCTGTAAAAAAACCAGCATTGACAAAGGCAAATGTGTTGGTTTCTGTATACACATTAGGCATTTGCCAGGCACTGCTATTAGATGCCTAGGCACTCGCACCATTTTGCACCTACTACCATCAATGGCCAGTTAATAACACTACGGCTGTGCCTTGCAAGTGCCTTTCCCATGCTTACACAAAAGCCCAACTGTTGGCATTGCCAGTGCTAGTTTACATTATAGTTATTCCTATTTGTGACTTTCCTCTGGCCATTTTGCAGCAGGGCATGACCCATGAAGTGGTTCTCTGGCCGTTAATCACATATAGTACTATACATTTAGCAATTCAATGTACAGTAACTTAATCGTAACAACTAGCTGGGTTACCCGGTGTTGCCCGTGTCGTGGTGATCGAGTGGTATCTCATGTGTCCTGGAGGATGTTACTCTTGTCGGCGAGTCTTGCTTCAGTTTGCTCTGGCATCTCATTTGCCCTGGAGAAAGTTGCTCTTGTCCTCTGGTCGGCAAGTCATGCTTCTGTTTGTTGTGTTTCAGAAGCTCTTATATTGATTTTCACTTTGCATCAGATGGAGCTTTTCCAAGTGATGATCGTTTTTTGTGCAGCATGTTTCAGTCATTTAATGGCTTCAGCACATTTGAGAAAATGTCCAAGAAAGATTGATTGTGCTCTCTTCTCGTGAATGAACTTAAGTAAACTGTAACCTTGACATTTCCCATATTTGGAGTGGCGTACTAATAAATAAATACATTTTTTAATTTTTTTTAAAATGCTTTAATAATCATTTTTGAACGGTAATACATTTCAAAGGAATAACAAACACATCGGACATTTTGCTTCAGACACTTTTCCAAATGTTGCCTCCTTCTAGTACTTACTGTAGTGAATCAGGGCGAGCATCAGTAAATGAGGGTGTCTACGGAGTGAATTTATTGCATCCAAACATAGACTACAATCTTGCCCCAGACAAATGAGGACTCCATGCAAAATGTGGTAGAAGTGGGTTGAACGGTGTGGATTTGTATAGCTGGACAAACATACACACACACATCCAAAATTTCCCAAATTTGTTTTGCATATAAGATTTTTGCATCCAAACATAGACTACGATCTTGTCCCAGACAAAAGCGGAATCCATGCAAAATTTGGTAGACGTGGGTTCAATGGTGTGGATTTGTATAGCCGGACAAACATACACACACATACATACATACATACATTCAGCCTTATATATAAAGATGGACAAAAAAGCAGTCAAATTGAAACAAAAATAAATTCTTTCCGGTTTAGGCAATTAAAAATTAATTTATCGGGCGAGGATTAGATATGAGGAGTTGGAGAAAGAGGGCGGGACAGGGGGAGAGCCCCATATGGATCCATGTACTGGAACCCATAAAGGAAAAGCACTTGCTTCTGCTAGTTAACGTTTTATCAGGAGCCCCATCTCATTACACATTGATTGTTTGTTTTAATAGTTATTTTTTATCTCAATCTGCTTGAAGTCGCGATCACGTCGTAACAAGACATTGTTTCGCCAACATCTCGCTTTTCAGCACTTTTTGACAATTTACATGCAATGTGGCTTCCGGGTGGATCAGTGTGGCAAATAATCTCAGAGAATGATTTTAACTGCCTGTGTGATGTGGGGAATGAGGTGAGCACACCAATCTCATGTGATTAATATGATTTTTTAATTAGGTTCACACAAATGCCCTTTCCACTACCAGTATGTAACAGCCTAAGCTTCACCAAGTAGGCAAGTAGGTTCTATATATACATGCATAACATTCTATTATGTCACAATGCAACAGGCTGGGCAGGAGCCTGAGTCTGAAGAAAAACAAACAGCTTTAAAAGAATACATTGACTCACGTGTGAAGTAGATGCAATCTGGTTACAAATTGAAAGTAAACAATGTAACACATCCCCCTTCTTTATACAGAAATGGTGCAAAATAAAACACCTCTTACACGCCACCCTGGCTTTATTAAACATTCTTCCATCTTCTGAAATCACTGCTCCACTCAACTCCTTTTTCATAGTTACAGGACCTTCATATCAACTGTCTCTTTTGGTAACAAATCCTGGTTTGCGGATTCAAACTTTATCCCCTCCAGACACTCTAGTTAGCCTGGCCCTTTTCTGACCATCATACCTCCTCTTCATAGTCTCCTTCTTGCTCTCCACCTTTTCTCACAAAGCCCACTGGTCCCATTTTACAAATGTAGACCTCCCCAGCCACACTGGACAAATAGCACTGGAAGACGTTCTCCTCCTCCTCAACAACTCAAACGGGACCAACCCTGTCGTACCATGCAGAGCCAACCTGTAGGCATGTACTCTTTTCTCAACCTCTTCTTCCCAGACTTTTCCCTCACTGACTGCCACACAGACACCTTACATGATGGTACCATTGAATCTTTCAACCACCCCATTGGTCTCGGAATGGAAGAGATCTACAATGAATAACGCCTATGCTGGATAGAAATTGCTTCATTATTCGGGACGTAAATTGCACACGATTATCAGACAGTAATTTGCAGTGAAAACCCTCCCTCTGGAATACTAGATCCAGAAATAACACCACGGCACTAGAGTGAGCTTCCGGAATAACGTATGTCTCCACCAACTTGGAGTAAATATCCATAAGAGCAATCCTATATTTTCTCACTCCTTGAGCTCCTGTTATAGGTCCTAAGATATCGATAGCTACACAATCCCAAGGCGTTTGGGGAAATTCTACAGGATTCAAAGGTTGAACACAACATCTCAGTGTTTTGGCAGATTCCTCACATGAGACACAATCTTTCACCAATCTTTCCACCTGGCTGTCTAATTGCGGTCACCAATAGTCTGCTCTAAAACGCTGTTTGGGTTTAGACATTCCCAGATGTCCTTCATGCCCAATTTCCAGTAGCTTGTCCCTGAAGCCCTGCGGTGGAACTATGCAACCAGATCTCAGCAAAAATCCCTCCTCTAATCTGAGCTCATCTTTAACCCCATGAAGAGAACGAACACCATCCTCACTTGTCTAGTCAGACCAGTTATTCCTCACCCTATTTAAATTATCATCCTTTTTCTCAGCCTCCTTCCATTCACTTTTCAAAATAGAAGGCCCACATGTCCAAAATATCGGTCTCTCATGACAATCTTGAACACTACTTTCGCCCTCGGCAAAGCAACTTTGATTCCTGGCCAAAAAAAATTGGCAATTACATTATCCTTGCCTGAAATATGCCCTGCCACAAATTGATGTCCCTGAAAGGTTGTGACCCATCTAAGGATCCTTTGTAAAACACCACCCAAACTCTTTGAGTTAAATATACTCACCAGCTGTTTGTGATCAGTAAATATAGAAAATGTTCTGCCCCACAGAAATGCCTTAAACTTCTTGATGGGTCCAAGCTCCACACACGGCCTCCTTCTCTATGACAGACTATCGGCCTCATTACACGGTAGGCGGTAACCATGGCGCTATTAGCACCATGGTTGCCGCCAGTATTTTACCGTGTCCGCCTTGGTGGATGGCAGAATTACCGCCCTACTCCAAGGTGAGCGGGGGCGGTAATTCCCCATTCACCAAGGCACTTCCCCATTCCCATTTTTGCCCCCATAGGGCTCAATGGGAATGGGGAAGGCGTTAATTTCGGTACCGCAAATTGCGGAACCGTAATTAGCACCAAGGTCCCTTTGCGGCACCCTACTTTAACGGCTGGTAAAACCAGCCGTTAAGGTCGGGACCTGCAAAGGGAACTCGTAATAAGGCGGTAAGGGTTTACCAGTACCGGTGCCCTTACCGGTACCAGTACCGGTAAACCCTTACCGCCTACCGTGTAATGAGGCCCTATCTCTCCTCCGCCCCTTTAAGACACCTGGAGGCAAATGCTATAACCTTCTCACCTCCTGCCTGCATCTGGAGCAAAACAGCACCAAGACCAGTATTGCTGGCATCCGTTCTCACATAATAAGTCTTGCAAACTGTATCAAAATTACTCAATATAGGTGCATTTAAAACAGCTCTTTTGACATCTGCAAATTTCTTTTGACATTCCAGACCATTCAAATGTAACATCCTTCTTACACAGTCCCCTTATGTGCCCAGGGCTCTCTGCAAACCCTTCTACAAATTTGTCATACTACTCAGCCATCCCTAAGAATGGCAAAACTCCTTGTTTGTCCATAAGAGCCTGAACTCCTACAATGGCAGACACTAAACTATCCTTTGATGCAACACCTTGCACAGTGAACTTGTGTCCTAGATAATCAATATCCCTAGTCCTACATCTACACTTGCTCTTTTACAAATTAAACCCGACCTTGCTCAATATTTCCAAGACTTCATCAGCCTTTGATCATGTTCTTTTTTCGAAATGCCCGTGGGCAAGCTATCATCTTGGAAAAACCAAACACCATCAATGTCCTTCAATAGTTTATGCATCATGCATTGAAAAAAGGCTGCGGCAGATACTAGACCAAAAGGCATCCACCTCTATCTGAAAGTACATTCTTGCATAATAAATGTGGTCAAGTCCCTGGAAGATGGATGCAAATAAATTTGGTGGCAGGCCGAAGTAAGATCTAAAGTGCTAAATCATTTGGCACCAGCCATCATGCATACCATTTGCCCAATATTTGGTAGGGGAAATATGTCCACCACCACACATTTATTCAAGGCTCTTAAGTCAACACAAAGCCTGACACCGCCATTGCCCTTACATACCACAACAACTGGGGAAACCCACTCAGGACCCTCTACTTCCTCTATGATGCCCGGAGGCAATAATTTTTTTATCTCTTTGGAACCCTCTTCCCTCAAAGCAATGGGGACACCGCAAGCCTTGGAGGTAACAAGAACATCATCCAGCTTGAGCGTAATACCGTGTGAAAACCCTTTTAGACAGCCAATATTGGTTTCAAACACACTCTCAAGCCTATCTTCTGGCTTGGCCAAAACTTCTGAAACAGTTGCTATAAGACCCGGAACCTTGGGGGTCTATTACGATTCCTAAATCTGATTGCTTAAACCAACCCAGCAGACTGCCACCTCTCTTAGACACATACACATTAGCTGCTGTGTTTCTTCCAAGGCAACTGATGTTGACTTTGAAATACCCTAAAACCTCAATGCGAGTACCACCATATGCACTCGCCTTTGCCCTGGGTTTGCAAATAGTTTTTCTTGAAACATTATAATCCCAAATTGTGTAATACGAGCCAGAGTCAACTAGCACATTGATAGATTTACCATTGATGAGCAGTTCAGCATGAGGTTTTCTCCTTTTCTTATTATTAACACTCACTTCACTGACAGGCCAGGTCACTCCTTCATCTCTGGCATCATCATGCTCCTCACCTCTCTCAGCATCTTCATCAGTCGAAATCTCTTTGACCACACCTTTAGTAAACCTTTTGTAACATCTAGCAAAATTACCTTTCTTATTACATTTCAAACACACCACCAGCAATGCCGGACAATCAACCACATTGGCATAGTGCCTAAAGCGACCACATCTAAAGCACTTTCTCCCTCTAGGCATCCCAGAACTGCCTTCCTTGCATTTGATGTGCTCTATAGGTTTGCTGCCTTTATTCTTTACAGCATAAGGTTTTTTTTCAGTTCATAAGGCGACCATTATTCACCACATTCAGTGTTCAGCAATTGGGACCTGCTCAAATTCAAATCTAGTTCTTTTACACGCGCCATGGAATGCTCTAATCTCTTTGCTATGTCAAGAACTTAGTCCAAATCCTCTCCCTTATTTTATTTTCCTTCACCTTGAGCATGAGCTGGTCTTTTAACCTTTCGTCATAGGTGACACCAAACGTGCACTTATTGGCCAGTTCACGGAGGGCATTAATAAACACCTCTACAGATTTACCTTCCAACTGGTCCCTAGTATTAAAATGGTACTGTTGCAATATAATGTTGACTCTCTTCTCATAGTGTTTGTCCATTTTCTTTATAATTGTATCAAAACATTTGGCACTTTGTCAGATTCCTCATCTCCAGCAGCTGGCACACAGAGATCAGGCAAGCTTTTACCAATACGCTTACCTTCAAAACCTAAACTGTGGATAAGCAGTGCTCTGTGCCTCTCTGTGCTAAAATTGGGGTCATGCACACACAGCCATGACATTATCCAAAAAGTCTACCTTCCATACTTCCCATTTGGCCGAGGGCTTCCCAGACCTGGGTAAAAACTGTACAGGTAATGCACTCATCCTGGCCACAGAAATATGGGCAAATCTTCACCTTAACACTAATCAAACTCGAAGGCAAATCACAGATTACAGAACAGGAAGCCAATAAAAGCCAAAGTGTTAACAGTGCAAATGCACAGGCAACGCTAATTAACAGGCTGTACCACAGAAGATGCCACCTCAAAGTCAGGCAGGATGATGTCAAGACAGTACAGTCAATGAAGTTCTAACTTCTTGGGATCACTCATGCTGTAGCTGAAATACACAATATATCGAGAATAAATAAACTAATTTCTTAGCGGGCGCACAAACGCTGAGGTACACACGGCAACAGAAGTGCTGCAAAGTCACTCCTGTGGACACTCCTTGCTTACTCGACCAGCAGAAAGAAACACCCTTGATAAGGACACATATGTCTTTGCTGAGCACAGCCCAACACTTCCTGGCAAGCGTCCTATGCCGGACATAAGCACTGAAGGACCAGAAGATCCTTTGTTCGGACGTCCTCATGGGGAGTGCTGCAGCAGACGCAACAACTTCCCACAAACCTGCAAACAAATTGGGGCCACCTGCACAGCGGGCACACACCGACTGCACTTGGCAGATATGTACTGCCTGCAGACCAAAAAGAGATGCAATGCATGCCCGGGCAAGGGGAAAAAGTCTAGAACCGGAGCTCCGGAGATCCCAAACACCACCAGTAGGAGCAATTTGTTCCAGGCTCAGTCAAAGGTCCAGGAAGGAGTTGTACACCACAACAAGGCCAGAAATCCAAGCACTGCTCTCCAGAAGACCACAACTCCTGGAACCAATACGCAGGGAGAGGGACAAGCTCCAGTTCACTGCCAAATGTGATATGGGGAATGAGGTGAGCACACCAATCTCATGTGATTAATATGATTTTTTAATTAGGTTCATACACATGCCCGTCCCTACTACCAGGCTGTAACTGTATGAGCTTCATCAAGTAGGCTCTATATAGACATGCATAACATTCTATTATGTCACAATGCAACAAGTTGGGCAGTAGCTCCAGTCTGAAGAAAAACAAACCGCTTTAAAAGAATACATTGGGCCTCACTACAAGTGTGGCGGTCCAGAAACAAGGGTGCCAGTAAGCTCACCAGCATCCTTGTTTCCGACCGCCACACTATGAGGCTGCCTGCCGGGGCCGGTGCGCCCAACAGGTCTGGCCCTGCCAGGGCGCAGCGGCCAGATTAGGCAGAGCCATCACAGTAGCACCGGCACCGTTAGCAGGTAAGTGCTTCCTCTATGATGCCTCTATGAAGTAGATGCAATCTGGTTACAAATTGAAAGTAAACAATGTAACACTGGGCTAGTAATCTGCCTTGTTTAGTAAACTGTCTGTAAATCAACAAAAAAGTACACATCAAAGAAGTCCACCAGCTGTAGTAACCAGCCCAATGTTTGGATGATCTCTGAAGTGCACTTCTATGAGTCAGCGTTGGGTTGCAGTTCATGAAGTGGATCAATAGGCCAGGTCACCCAAGGGGGTGTGCAAAGAAGAACATCCCCCATAACTTGAGGCCATATGATTTCATTGCTCTTGAAAATGCTTTGTGTGTACTCTGTGAGCAGGCAGTACCACGGGCATTTAAAGTACGCATCGATGCCGTGAGGAAGGATAGCTTAGGGGCAACACTTTTGTTTTGGACGCAAGACAACGCAGCCCAATTTTAGAAGTTGGAAAATGCAAATAACAGGACACGACACTGGCTGGAGCGGGAACTTTCTTTATTTTGTTTCGCCTTTGTGTATATAATATAGGAACTGGCGTTTCATTCCCAAAACCCAGACTCCTCCCTTTCCTCCCGCTTCCCTCCTCGTGATCCCCTGGGCCTTAAAGGCACAAGGTTGCCTAACGTCACCCCTGGACAAATGTTCTGAGGTCGTCTCAACATTCTTCTACTAGGCACAGGGGTCTGCGTATGGTGCTTTGTGGGCGGACCCAGCCATCACTTGGGCCTGCGCTTTCCAGGCTCTGTGGTCCGGCTGCCAGAGTACCTCTCGCTTCTTCTGGAGGTGCCCACAAGTCATCTTGGGCTTCCCTCGCCTCGGGCTCTTGGTCTACTTGGGGTGAGTGAAGTGTGAACATTTACTTGTGATTTCTTGGCTTCACATCCTCGTCGGCAGTTGTTAGAAATTGGAACATGCAAATAACAGGATGCGACACTGGCTGGAGGGGGAACTTTATTTATTTCGTCTCGCCTCCATGCACACAATATAGGAACTGACGTTGCTTTCCCAAAACCCTCCTCTTCCCTTTCCTCCCGCTTCCCGCCTGGTGATGCCCTGGGCCTTACAGGCACATGGTTGCGTAACACTCAACACAGGTTCGAACCTCGATCCTGGGCTTAGAAACCACTAGCTGGTATTATGCACGTTATAAAAGAACAATTATTATATTAACAGGCACTTCTCTGAGATTGCACTGCATCTGCAAAGTCACTGTTTTCATCAAACGTTGCACACTCCCTCAGGGCATATCTCTCAACTCACACGCTTTTGGCGGGTGTCACCCGCATTGCAAAGGGCTGACTCACCCGCCAAGCCTCCTGCACTCCCATTCATTCCAATGGGCGTCTCACCCGCCAAAAACAAAATCGGGTGATTTCACCCGCCTTTGCAAGGCAAATGGTTGAGAGCTATGCCTCAGGGTCTGCATTTTTTGTAATGCGCATGTTATATTCCCAAGCTAAATGGAAAGGTTTCGTGCTTTTAAATCATTATTGTGTTCATTGTTATGCAAGCAGGGGCCATGGTACGGACTTTTCCATTCAGAGCGTTTTATAATCGATGCTAAACCAAGTGCATGCTGGTATGGCATTTCTCTTAAACCACAAGCTTCTCATTCATGTTCTAAGTGCATGGGTGTAAAGACCAAGTGCAATTATAAAACCTCAATCAGCGATTTGAAACGTGCATTCTTTCTTCACACAGGGGTGCCAGCGTGCATTTGTTCATGAAATCTTCTGGCCAGCCTCTTTGTGCGGATACTCGTCGCATGATCAGAACCGCACGGGATGGCTGTGGCATTTTTAAATGTTCCTGTTTGTGGCCTATCATCAAAAGGCTGTCTTCCCGGTACCTTTGTGGTATTTACTGCTGCTTCGGGAGGCAAATTAGAAAAGGGAAAGTCATTGACCTATTCCAGTCCGAATCATAGATGCAATCAGTGTTTTATCGACAAGTCACTTGATCCTTGCCTACATTTCTTCATCTGCAAGGACCCACATAAGCTTATAAATCAAATGGCTGAAGGCAGACATGGTTAAGGCAGTTTCATGACAGCACAGGTGCTGGTTTGGCTGCTTTATAGCTGCTATTAAGCAACTACCTAGAGGTCTACTCAGAACGTACAGAGCTAAGCTCAGAGTTTTGGGTGGCCATGGCAGTTAATGGGTGGGAATGGCCATAGGGACTAGCATGGTCATGGCCAATACATGGGTGGGTAAATAATCAAACAACACCCACAGGATGTGTGACCCCCCCCCTCACATGTCATCGCGCTCCTGCAGTCACTTACCATAGCAATAGTTTCGGCTTATAGACAGCGCTTTCAGCACCATCTCATACTCCAAACTAAAAAAACAGACCCTACTTTGTTTTGCTGTGAGACAACTGAGCCACTTCTCAATGCGGTGTCAGCCTATCAGTGTTCCAGAAAGTCTGCCCAAAGGCAGGAATAGCCTAGGCATCGGCACGAGAAGCCTGGGCATCGTCCCAGGGCGCCAAGTCCAAGGGGGATGTCTTTAGATGCTACTGCATTTTTCCCTCTTCAATTCATTTGTTGATAATTAGTATTGACAATAAGGGATCTACAAGCAACCAGGGGAGGAAACGGGGAGTGGGGGGGATTGCCCAGTCTGAGATTAGGTGGAGAATGGAGGGGGTGTGGACCGTGGTGTTAAGGAGGAAAATCCAGTAGCATTCCTTTGGAAATAATCTCCTTGAATTTATACCTGGACACTCTGTCGGGTGAAAGCATCAGGCAGCAGAGGCTAATTACATCAATGGTGCTATATCTAGTTGGCTTCTTCTAGATCCAGTTGCTAACATACTTTATTTGACAATAAGATAACCTGTGCAAACGGCAAAAAATAACTATGCACCATTTTAATGCACCATTAAAAATAAAAATGGTGCAATATGTAACATTCACACTTTCTTCATTAAATGCGGAACCCACGTATGGTCATAAGTGCTCCTTCAACATTTTTTTAATTAAAAAACATATATTTTATAGTGTGTATTGTGAACATCTTTGCAGTTTTGTTCCTGTTTTAACACATTTTTCTTGCTTGAATTCTTGTAATACAGTACAGTCGTACAGGGTTTTTTGAATAAATAAGAGTAGTAGAAGGATCCCCTTTTGTCTCAATCAAAATGTTGACGAGTGGCCACACCCCCTGTTTCAGATCTTAGCCCTGCCCCCTTTTTATATACGTTGATATGAACTTAATGTACATTTGATATAAAAAAATATCAAAAGCTTTTGATATCAATTTGATATCAAATGTATATTTTTATAGGAAGTGGGTATCATTTTATATCAATGGATATAAAATGAATATTTTTATATAAAGTAGATATACATTTTATAACATTTTATATAAAGTAGATATACATTTTGTATCAACATGTTGTAAAGCTGAGAGCACCAGGCGGCTGTGGTCTTTGGATGAGGGTTTTCTTTGGATGAGGGTTGAGGGCGAAGTGAACTCCAAAGACATGTGAATCTAGGGTTTAGGAGAGTGACACAGTGATGACGTCGCAATGGGGTTCCGCCCTGATGTGATAGGATGCGGATATACATTTTCCAGATGACATCATTATTTTATAATTGGAATGACACAGGCGAAAGATGCCTATATATTTGATAATCATTTTGATCTAAAGGGATGGGCCTAAGGCTATGATGGCCAGGGAGGGGCTTACAACCCGGATATATAGCCGTTGTGGTAGGCCTGGGAAACACGTGCTCTCTTTCTGCTTCCCAGGGGCTATTCAGGAAATTATGATTATGAGCATCTACAGTTACAACAAGGGTAAAACATCCCCTGGAAGCCACGAGGGTTCTGAGGATAGTTATACCTCTTATTGTCTAATGGGGGGTGATGAGCTGGAAGATGCACAGGACTTGATGGTGGAACGTGAGACTGGTGAGCTCTGTGAGAACTTGTCTACACTCTGTCGACAGAAGCCGCCACTCACTGTTATGGTTATGGGGCGGTCTGTTGGAGATTGCATTCAAACGCCAACGTAGTGTTTGAAATGGATTGATGTATGACACGTGCATCCCACCCTTTATAAGTGTTTCTTGACGAGTCATTTGAATGATCCCGTCCCTGAACAAATTACAAGCTTATCTTAAAATGTTGATATCTTCTTGACAGTAGGCCCTTAACTCTTGGTGAAAGTCAAACACGCTGTGTTAATTCGCCTTGTACCACGCCATGAATTGATCTTACTCGCTAGGCATCATGTATTGAACGCCATACTGGTCCAGGGGTGGAATCAGGCCTATGTAGTTTTGGTTAGCTGCTGTATGGAAAAGATGGGGAAAGAAGCCCTTTGTACTGGGGAAACTAAAAGCTCTTGGGAGTTTGCGGAGTTTCATGGGTAAAAAGGTCAGGGAGTCAATAAAGTGTATCTGTAGAGGTACCACAAAGGTGGTGTCAGACAGGCATGATATCAAGAGAGCCAAAGACTCAAAAGGGTTTGTTTGAAAACCTTTATTCACTAAGGTTCCTGGGTTGGTGTAATGCCTGACTGGCCCTAACTCTAAAGCGAGCGATTCCTTTAACTGATGTTTCTAATGGTCGTCGTTGTTAAAGAGTCCAAAATAAAAGTCTGTCTGTGTCTAAACCTATGCTTGCCCTCACTCTGTACACAAATGTGAGTCTTTTCAAAATAAGAAAAATAGTGGTTCAACAAAAATGGAAACCAGAGTTGGTTTCAGGTGGTCTTCTTACCATGTGCTGCTTGGTAAATGTCACACAAATGATTTCAATCCACAGGGCTATTCGTAAGACCTTCTCCACAGGTCCCTTGTAGTCATTCTGTCTTTGAGTTCCTTGGGGTTCCTTGGGGTTCCCTTCCCCAAGGTTCAGCTGAATCAAGTTTCAAAACACCATGGAACATTGTAACAGTTCATTTTGTAAGCTTCTCGGGGTTCCCTTCCCCACACCTCAATCCTTTCAACAGTACAACAAATCTAACAAGTCTTTAACTTGGCTAGGCCAATTAGGGTTCCCTTCCCCAAGCTGAGGCCCCTTTCAACCTTTAAACACAAAGTCACTTTTATTAGGGTGCTTTCTTGGATAGGCGTCTCAGGGTTCCTTTCCCCCAAGCTTTAGGCCTCTTCTAGCTTTCAAACATAAAACATAATTTAGCATAGTTCTGTCTTGAGTTGTGCCCTTCCCCAGGTTTAGGCCCCTTCAATTCAAAATACAAATTCCATTGGTTAGGATGTACATT
The DNA here is from genome assembly GCF_040938575.1 of Ambystoma mexicanum. Classification (NCBI taxonomy): domain Eukaryota; kingdom Metazoa; phylum Chordata; class Amphibia; order Caudata; family Ambystomatidae; genus Ambystoma; species Ambystoma mexicanum. Next base: position 537,247,402 of record NC_090924.1, on the reverse strand, counting down.
TTCTGATTAACAATCCTTTTCACATACCATCCTTTCATGGGGGTAGAATCAGAGGCTTTCAGAAACGCCAGGCTCTCTGCTTTTCCTAGGCGCGACCATCTGACCCTTTTGCCACTCTCTTTTGCCCCTTGTTCTTGCGCTCCCATTTCCTGCTACCTTTTTGTTTCCTTCATATGCTTCCTGCACCCCTTTTTCTTCTGCTTTCCTTTCCTTTCACACTTGCACTATCTGCTTTCTTTTCTGTGCACACTTCCACCCACTTTTCTGCTTTCGTATTTAGCGTGCCTCTGGCACCTTTCTTTGCGTTTTCTCGTGCCCTTCTCTCGTTACGGGACACTCACGACTTGTTTACACTTTCTCTTGCTTTCCGTTCCAATCAGTCTTTTACACGCTTTCCGTTCTGATCTGCTTTTCTTACTTTCTGCTTTCCTTTTACTTTTAGCAATGCTCGTAGCCTTTTCCGCTTTGCTCCTGTTTTTTTAGGCGTGCTTTCAGCCTTTATGCTTTCTGTTTCACTCTGGCTCTCCGCTGTGCTTTCAGACTTTTTGCTTTCTGCTTCGCTCTTACTTTCAACTTTTACACTTTCCTTTCTTTGCAATTCTGTGCCGCTTTGCCTGTCCGTGTCTTCTTCCCGCTCCACTCTCATCCAAGCACATGCTCCCGAGTTTCTCTCACATTCTCTACAAAACTCACTGGGCAGCATCACGTTGAGAGGCAAATCCTCCAGGCAATGCAGGGTTGAGGTCAGGGTCTCACCACCTGCCCCTCAGGCACCCTTGGGGTCAGCACTGGCCCCAAGGGAATGAGCGCTCTCCTGGACATGGCCTGCAGAATGCATGCTGCACTCTTCCGGCTCCTTGGAGGCATGGGTCCCTCGCCACGCTACAGCCCCTATTCTGCACCGGGCAAGCCTCTCCACACACCGTCTTCCTCCTGCCTGCAGCTTCTGCTTCTCTCTGCTCCTGGGCCCCACCAGTCCAGACAGCATCTCTAGCTTGCTCATTTTTCTGTGAATGACTACACCTTTTATAGCTGAACACAGTCAAGCAGAGTCAGGTTTGAATGGTTATATACAAATGTCTGACTCTGTTAGTGGGACAGTGGTTTTCTCTAAAGTAGGTTGCCCTTACCTTCCCCATGTTATTCCTATGGGTCATCTTTACTGATCTTAGTGGCCTCCTCCTCGTCTCAGTATTTGTTGGAAATGGTGATGGGGAGATGGAATGGGTTTGGAAATACCCCATGGAAGCTGAGGGAGAGGGTTGTAAAGTGAAATGGGATCATAAATTAGATTGATGGTTAAGTCTATTCACTAGAATAGTATTAGGAGATTGACAATGCAGGATGGGAACATCTTCTAGCCTTGTTTTTATTTAATGAGATAGCTTTCCATTGTAGCAGAGAATTCCATCTCTCTGCTGTTTTATTATATAGGCATAGGTCTTGATAGTATTTCCTGTGGTCTAGATGGGTGACATATGAATGGCTATTAATATCACGGTCCTTCTGTCTCTGTTGTGCTTGATCTTTTCACCCGATCTCATGTACTTAACGCTTTTCCTCCTCTTACTTGGATCATGAACAATGAGTCTTGAAGAAGTAAAGACACTGTTAGGGTCAAGAGTTATAAAAGGGTTTGTTCTCCCTAGCCGTCCAGGATATTTTATCTTCCCTTTTTGTGAGGAGAAGGTCGAGCGGTAGGATGGGACTCGGGTGACAATATCTCATGAACAACGAGGGTGGGTAGGATGGATTGGGGCAAGGAATGGCTCACCTTCAGTCGCCCTCCTCGCAGTCCTCAAAGACCCTATACCCAGGTGATCCTCCCTCGCTGGCCCACCAACAGGGTTGGGATCCCAGAGTGATGGTCCTTCCCTGGCCACCTGAGCAATGGATCCCTGGGGGCTACTTGTGAGAACAACCTCAGGTTTCTCACATACCCTTCCCCTATGCAGGTTAGACCAAAAAGCTTCACACAGAGGTTGAAAGAGAGTTTTCTTCACTTTGTTTTTGTTCTTTCTGCTCTAGTCTAAAGCTACAGGATTGACGGTCTAAGGAATCCCACATAAGCCTTGGGTTTGATTGTTTCCCTTCATGTACCTGGTCCCACTCTGAGGAAATGATACGTTTATTTTCATCTGCCCCCTGCTCAAAATCGGGACGTATCGGGAGATCTAGGGGACCTCATTTTCCTGACCGGTGAATTTGTTTATATGAACACCAGGGACTCCCAGTTTCTAATGTGGTTGATGGAGAAGGGGAACTCTCACTTTCTCTTCTCCTTTCAAGATCTAGTTTATCTTCACTCCCCTCCTGAACTATCTATTTATCTATATCATTTTTTTTTATACAGCGCCATATCGCCCATAGGCCTCAAGGCACTCACATAGACACAAAAAATCATACAATTAACAAAAAGCAGTGTAGTCACGAAAGGAGGATCATATAGCTAGTAGGGAAGAGAGAGGACTTACATCATCTCTTCATCAAACAAAAATGTCTTAAGTTGTTTTTTAAATAAGGCAATTGTTGTATAGTTTTTCAGGTCCAGAGGAAGGGGGTTCCAAATAGTAGGTGCCCAGAAGTTAAAGCTGATGCCACCAATCCTTTTGAGGGAGACACGCGGCTGATCCAATAACTGATTGCTATTGGAGTGAAGAGTCCTTCTTGCATGTACTCCTTTAATCCTGCTGGCAAGGTAACATGGTGCCGTGCCCGCCAGGCATTTATACACCAGAACTAAGCCTTTAAATGGTATCCTCTGTTTTACGGGGAGCCAGTGTAGCTTCCGTCTGGCCATTGAAATCTTTGAGCGTTGGCTCAGTCGGTAGATTGCCTGAATTGCACCATATGGATTACTTGCAACTTATTTTTGTTTGTTTTAGATGTGCCCAACACGGGGCTGTTGCAGTAATCCAATTTTGTATTAATGATTGCACCAGCAATCATAGCTTTGTTAGATCCGGACAGGAATGGGTGAATTTGGCGGAATAAATTAATGAAGAAAGCACAAGTTGATTTCAAATAGGAGATGTGCCTTTTAAAAGACAACTACGAGTCCATAAAAAATCCAAGAGTGTTTACATATTCAGACACCTTTATCTCATACTCATTTATCCTGAAACAAGCATATTGATCGTCTAGCTTTTTCAATTGCTGGTGTGTGCCAACAATCAATAACTCTGTTTTTTTCTCATTCAAGGCTATAGAATTCACTGCCATCCATATTCGTATAGCTTTAAAAACCTAATTCATTTTAAGTATATTATCCTTATATACACCAGATAATTCCGAGACTATCTGGGTATCATCGGCGTAGTTAGTAAACCGAACACCCATGCTTATGAGCATATCACAAAGGGGTTTGCAGAAAATATTAAAAAGTGACGGAGAAAGGCAATAGCCTTGTGGGACTCCACATAATAAAGGTGATTTTCCGAAAAAGCAGTTCCTTTGACCACTGCCGCCATTCCAGGACCTAGAAATGACTTAAACCAATTAGCAGAATGCAAAGTACATTTTCCACCTCGACTAGTCTGTCCACCAATAGTGTACGGTCAATCAAGTCGAAAGCTGAGGAGAGGTCCAGCAACATGAGCAATGCAGGATTACCTTGCTCAACGAGCCTGGCAATATTGGACTGTAAATCCAACAGCGCGGTCTCAGTACCATGAGTAGCTCGAAAGCCTGACTGTTCGGAGGCCAACATGTTGTTGCTTTCCACAAAATGTTGGTACTGCATGTAGGCAATCTTATCAATTAGAATAAATGGGACATTAGTGATAGGCCTAAAGTTTCCGGGAGCAGAGGGGTCAAGATTTTCTTTTTTTAATAATGGGGTAATTCAGTCCACTTTTATGTTCTCAGGGACATATGCCTCACTAAAAGAATGATTGACAAACTGGGTAACCCAGGGGACAAGTGTATCAGCAAAGTCCTTAAACAGGGAGGCTGGGAAGATGTCCCCTTTACACGAGGAAGGTTTCAAATTGTAGATATCTTTCAAGACATCTTTCTCAGGCACCTCCTTAAAAGAAAATAGCGTAGGGCAGACCTGTTCCGGCCTGCTTGTCGTATTTATTTGGTCTCGAATGGCTTGCTGATGCATTGTTTTTTTTTAACAACCATTGTGAATGGCTTGGCACCAAGCATTGGTTTCCGGAATCAAAGTTGTCACTGGTAACCCCTTTAACTCCTATACAACTTTAAATAGTGCCTTGGGCTTGGTTTTAGCTTGTTCCACTCTCTCATTTAAATTATTGGCCGTAGCTTTAAAAGATTTTTGCTAGTAAAGTTTAGCAGCTTGTTTATAGGAGGTATCTGATTCTAGCGTTGGCTGTTTTCTCCAGTAACGCTCAGCTTTGCGCTTGGCTCCTCTAGAGGATTCTGATCCCGGTGAATCTTGGGAAGGTATCTGAAGTGGGCTCGGTGGGGGTTCTTCTGCTACACACCACGCAGGAAGCCAGATAAATTCATGGGTTTATTAGTGCTCAACTGTACATTATAACTCTTAGTGTAGCACAGGGGAAAACACTGGCCCATCCACACACCAGCTCAGGGCACTCTAACTATCCATCTCGCACATTGTGCTGAGCAGGTGAGCGCTAGATTCTTGGAGACCCTCTGGGCCTTTTTTGTGTAAATTGTTTATTCTCCAGTGCACCCCAGGCCCGCGTGCAGCCCTGTCCTTCCCGGCCCCTGATTTCCTGGTTCCCCCCTCCCTAGCCCTCCCACCTCCCCCGATTGGTCCACTAACTTCACCTACACCGTAGGTTTAAGGAGCCCCCTCACTCCCTGCCCGCACTTCCCATCGTGCTGAGCAGGTGAGCGCTAGATTCTTGGAGACCCTCTGGGCCTTTTTTGTGTAAATTGTTTATTCTCCAGTGCACCCCAGGCCCGCGTGCACCCCTGTCCTTCCCGGCCCCTGATTTCCTGGTTCCCGCCTCCCTAGCCCTCCCACCTCCCCCGATTGGTCCACTAACTTCACCTACACCGTAGGTTTAAGGAGCCCCCTCGCTCCCTGCCCGCACTTCCCATCGTGTTGAGCAGGTGAGCGCTAGATTCTTGGAGACCCTCTGGGCCTTTTTTGTGTAAATTGTTTATTCTCCAGTGCCCCCCAGGCCCACATGCACCCCTGTCCTACCCGACCCCTGATTTCTTGGTTCCCGCCTCCCTGGTTCTCCCACCTACCCTGATTGGTCCACTAACTTCACCTACACCGTAGGTTTAAGGAGCCTCCTCGCTCCCTGCCCGCACTTCCCATCGTGCTGAGCAGGTGAGTGTCATGATGCATACCCCCGGGCATCCAGACCACGTCCGTCAGCCCCGGGAGAAGGCATTATGTCACCTTGAGAAAACCCAGCAACCCCTGCTAGGGGCTGTCTGGGTTCAGTCCTGGCGCCAGGCTCATATGGGACATCAGTCCTGGCGCCATAGGCGCCAGGCTCATAGGTGCACACTTACCTGATGCAGACCATGCTGCAAGAAGATCCAAGCCCATGTGAGGCCTGGAAGGGACTACTTTACCTTAGGGACTATTTTGTTACTCGGGTGTGGTCGGGGAGGAATACCTACCTGGGACTACTTTGGAGCCTGTTTAAACCACACCCGAAGAGCAGCACACGCTTCGCGTTATTCTGCATCCAGCAGCGTAACACTCACCGTGCCAGCAGCAGCATCCAGCTTTCTGCCACGCCGCCTCGAACCTGGAGCACCTAGAAAGAAGGAAAGAAGCAAAGGTTATAACAAGAGTATTACCTGATTTCTTACCTGATTCCGGATTCATCGCATCTTCAAGCCAGAGGAAAGACTTTGTTTTAACCGCGTCGCATCGCCAGCAGCAGCGCCGCGCCAAACTCACCGTTCCACGCAGCATCTCTTCAATCCGGCGCTGTCTCCATCTTTACTTCGCCGAATCCCGGCACCTAAGGGGGACAAGAAACAACAAGGTGAGCAGAGAGAACAGACAGAGACTTCTTTAGCCGCCATATGCTTACCTGATTTTACTGCCAGAGGTATAATTCATCAGCACGCCACATCTTCTTATGCCGCACCTGTAAGATAAGGAGAAGGCAGCAAGTTTAACCCTTGGCATTATTTACCGGACAGTGTTGGGTAACACATACTTTTGCCGGAGCGCTTTCAGCTGTCAATCTTCTTATTGGGTCAAAGCTGCAAGATAAAAGAGGAATTGGACAGGAGTGAATTCCAGAAATTTTGAACTCTTACGAACTATATACTTATGGCTCTTCGCCAGGATCTTTTGGAGTCAGGATTCGTCTACAACTCTTCCAATATCTTCAAGCCAGTGAAGTAACTGGTCAACAATGCGCCCCTGCGTGCTTCGCAGGATGGAGGGCTCGTCCTTCAAGAATATGAGGTGAGATTGCTGAGAGGGTGTTTCAGAGGTGATTAGTGGGGAGGACAGAGGGGTGCTATCACTTGAATCCACAAGTGGCTAAATCCATCTCTCCACTTGTAGGAGAATATTTCTACGGGCCAAGCAGACAAGATTAGGAGGGCAGATCCAGTCAGCCATCGCTGCACTATGCTTCACTTGGGGGAGGCCGCAGCAGTCCGGGTCCGACCGACGCCCCTGTGGGAGCCAGGTGAGCATAACAGTGAGCGCTAGATTCTTGGAGACCCTCTGGGCTTTTTTTGTGTAAATTGTTTATTCTCCAGTGCCCCCCAGGCCCGCGTGCACCGCTATCCTTCCCAGCCCCTGATTTCCTGGTTCCCGCCTCCCTAGCCCTCCCACCTCCCCCGATTGGTCCACTAACTTCACCTACACCGTAGGTTTAAGGAGCCCCCTTGCTCCCTGCCCGCACTTCCCATCGTGCTGAGCAGGTGAGCGGTAGATTCTTGGAGACCCTCTGGGCCTTTTTTGTGTAAATTGTTTATTCTCCAGTGCACCCCAGGCCCGCGTGCACCCCTGTCCTTCCCGGCCCCTGATTTCCTGGTTCCCGCCTCCCTAGCCCTCCCACCTCCCCGATTGGTCCACTAACTTCACCTTCACCGTAGGTTTAAGGAGCCCCCTCGCTCCCTGCCCGCACTTCCCATCGTGCTGAGCAGGTGAGCGCTAGATTCTTGGAGACCCTCTGGGCCTTTTTTGTGTAAATTGTTTATTCTCCAGTGCACCCCAGGCCCGCGTGCACCCCTGTCCTTCACGGCCCCTGATTTCCTGGTTCCCGCCTCCCTTGCCCTCCCACCTCCCCCGATTGGTCCACTAACTTCACCTACACCGTAGGTTTAAGGAGCCCCCTCGCTCCCTGCCCGCACTTCCCATCGTGCTGAGCAGGTGAGCGCTAGATTCTTGGAGACCCTCTGGGCATTTTTTGTGTAAATTGTTTATTCTCCAGTGCCCCCAGGCCCACATGCACCCCTGTCCTTCCTGACCCCTGATTTCTTGGTTCACGCCTCCCTAGCCCTCCCACCTACCCCGATTGGTCCACTAACTTCACCTACACCGTAGGTTTAAGGAGCCCCCTCGCTCCCTGCCCGCACTTCCCATCGTGCTGAGCAGGTGAGCGCTAGATTCTTGGAGACCCTCTGGGCCTTTTTTGTGTAAATTGTTTATTCTCCAGGGCCCCCCAGGCCCACATGCACCTCTGTCCTTCCCGACCCCTGATTTCTTGGTTCCCGCCTCCCTAGATCTCCCACCTACCCCGAGTGGTCCACTAACTTCACCTACACCATAGGTTTTAGGAGCCCCCTCGCTCCCTGCCCGCACTTCCCATCGTGCTGAGCAGGTGAGCGCTAGATTCTTGGAGACCCTCTGGGCCTTTTTTGTGTAAATTGTTTATTCTCCAGTGCACCCCAGGCCCACATGCACCCCTGTCCTTCCCGGCCCCTGATTTCATGGTTCCCGCCTCCCTAGCCCTCCCACCTCCCCCGATTGGTCCACTAACTTCACCTACACCGTAGGTTTAAGGAGCCCCCTCGCTCCCTGCCCGCACTTCCCATCGTGCTGAGCAGGTGAGCGCTAGATTCTTGGAGACCCTCTGGGCCTTTTTTGTGTAAATTGTTTATTCTCCATTGCCCTCCAGGCCCACATGCACCCCTGTCCTTCCTGACCCCTGATTTCTTGGTTCCCGCCTCCCCCGGCCTCCCACCTCCCCCGATTGGTCTTTCCCAACAAGACGTGAGCAGGTGAGTGTGTGCCCAGGCCTTTGTGCTGCCCTCTAAAATTTGAATATATTTTTGTTTGATCCGCGCCCTAAAGCCCTTAAGCCCTGTGTTGTCGGCCTCTCCCTCCCCACTCCTGCTTCCTGATTCTGTGAGCCCACCCTCCTCCCAGCCCGCCCCCTTACTGTGATTGGTCCAGACGAAAAGATTCCCCTCCATTATCAGTTCTCCCAGGGCAGCCCTCTGCCCGGCAGCCCATTCGGTTTAGGACCTGAGGCAAAGGACGACACCTTCAGAGACCACTCCAGATCGTATCTGCAGGTATCCGCAGGAGAAGCAAGAAGCCAACAATAAGTAAGTGTGGAAAGGGCGGGGCCAGAAGCAATGACTTCACGCAATGCTACCCTACCACTCAACTAAGGAAGCCTCACTATTGTAAACTCGTTATATCTGTGGCATAATTGCATTTAGAAACTCTGTGCTATACCTGTGGAAAGTTGAATTTAGAAGTGTGTCCAATAGCCTCTCTGTGCTCTGGCTGATTTTAGAAGTGTGCCCAATAGCCTCTCTGTGAAAGTTGAATTTAGAAGTGTACCCAATAGCCTCTCTGTGAAAGTTGAATTTAGAAGTGTGTCCAATAGCCTCTCTGTGCTCTGGCTGATTTTAGAAGTGTGCCCAATAGCCTCTCTGTGAAAGTTGAATTTAGAAGTGTGCCCAATAGCCCCTCTGTGAAAGTTGAATTTAGAAGTGTGCCTAATATCCTCTCTGTGCCCTGGCTGATTTTAGAAGTGTTCCTAATACCCTCCCTGTGCAAATCTGATTTTAGAAGTGTTCCTAATATCCTCCCTGTGCAAACCTGAACCTAAAGTGTACCCAATACCCCACCATGCAAAGCCGAACTTAGAACTGTGCAAAGTTTAACTCAGAAGTGTGTCTAATTGCCTGCCCTGGTTGAATCTAGAACTGTACCTAATAACCTCTGTGTCCAAGACTTGATTTTAGAATTGTGCCTAATAGCCTCTCTGTGTAACGTTGAATTTAGAACTGTGCCTAATAGCGTGCCTGGTTGAACTGACTAATGTCCCTAATAACCTCTCTGTGCAAAGTTGATTTTAGAATTATGCCTAATAGCCTCTCTATGTAAAGTTGAATTGAGAAGTGTGCCTAATAGCGTGCCCTAGTCGAACTGACTAGTGTCCCTAATAGTCTCCCTGTGCAAAGTTGAATTTAGAAGTGTGCCTATTAGCCTCTCTGTACAAAGTTGAAGTTAGAAGTGTGCCTAATAGCATGCCCTAGTTGAACTGACTAGTGTCCCTAATAGTCTCTCTGTGCATAGTTCAATTTAGAAGTGTACCTAATAGTGTGCCCTGGTGAATTTAGAATTGTGCCTAATAACCCCTCTGTGCAAAGGTGAAGTTAGAAGTGTACCTAATAGCCTCTCTATGCAAAACTTCTATGAATTTAGAAGTGCGGCTAAATATCCCCTCTGGGCAAAGTTGAATTTAGACGTGTCCCTAATATCCTCTCTGTGTAAAGCTGAATTTAGAACTGTGCCTAATGTCCCCTCTGTGCAAAGTTGAATTTAGAAGTGTGCCCATTAACCTCTCTGTACAAAGTTGAAGTTAGAAGTGTGCCTAATAGCGTGCCCTAGTTGAACTGACTAGTGTCCCTAATAGTCTCTCTGTGCATAGTTCAATTTAGAAGTGTGCCTAATAGCGTGCCCTAGTCGAACTGACTAGTGTCCCTAATAGTCTCCCTGTGCAAAGTTGAAATTAGAAATGTGCCTAATAGCGTGCCCTGGTTGAATTTAGAAGGGCGCTCAATAGTCCACCCTGGTTGAATTTGGAACTGTGCCTAATTTCCGCTCTGTGTAAAGTTGAAATTAAAAGTGTACCTAATAGCCTCTATGTGCAAAACTTGAAGTTAGAAGCGTGCCTAAATATCCCTTCTGTGCAAAGTTTCATTTAGAAGTGTGCCTAATATCATCTCTGTCTAATGTAGAATTTATAAGTGTGCCTAATAGTCTAATATCCCCTCTGTACAAAATTTAATTTAGAAGTAGGCCTAATATCCCTGGGTAAAGTTGAATTTAGAAGTGTGCCTAATATCATCTCTGTGTACAGTTGAATTTAGAAGTGTGCCTAAAAGCCTCTCTGTGCAAAACTTGAATTTAGAAGTGTGCCTAAATATCCCCTCTGTCCAAAGTTGAATTTAGAAGTGTCCCTAATATCCTCTATGTGCAAAGCTGAATTTAGAAGTAGACCTAATAGCGCACCTTGCCCGAATTTAGAAGTGTGCCTAATAACGTGCCCTAGTTGAATTCAGAAGTACCCCTAATACCCTCTACATGCAAATTGAACTTGGAAGTGTGCCTAATATCCTCTCTGTGTACATAATATCCCTCTATGTGCAATAGAGTGCCCATTAGCGTTGAGTTATTAGTTGAATATAGAAGCATCCCTAATATCCTATCTGTACAAAACTCAAATTTAGAAGTGGGCCTAATAGCGCCCCTTGCTTGAATCTAGAAGTGGGCCTAATAGCGTGCCCCGATTGAATTTAGAACTACAATTAGAAAGTCCTCCTAAACTGCACTTAAAAGTCCACCTAAAAGCATACCTGTGGCATTGCTACATTCAATTTCTCCCTAATAGCTTACCTGTATTCCAGCTTTCTAGAAGAAAGTCTACCCAATAACGTAACGTTGCAACTAAATAGGCCGCCTAACAGCATATCCTAAGGTCTAGCTACACTTCAAAACGGCCTAATATCTGCAGCCTAGTTACAATTAGTACACTAAAACCTAGAATAAGTGAATAATATCACCCTGCTTAGTGGAACCCTGAAACCAAGACTAATCTCACCCAGTGATATAGCCGAACTTATAAAGTCCAATGAAGTGTAAGTTGCACCTGAAACTACACCTAATAGCACGTACTAACCATGAGTGCACCCATTCCACCAGGGTCGGCCGGAAACGACCATCGTGGACCGCCTCCACTCTCCGGTCAGCCTTGCCTCCCTTACCCCCCTTCCCAAATCATCCCACCCTCCTTCACATCCCCTACCCTTCCCCTTTCCAAACACCAAGCCAGAGGGGCATGATGGTGAGCCAACCACCCTAAAACCACTGCTCCCCGACCAGCCTACGTTGATCATGCCCGCTCCCCTCACTATCATACCGGGCACACCCCGCACTGCAATCATGCACCCCCCGCTTTTCCCACTAACCCCCACCATCTTCCCCCCCGACCACATCCCTTCCCCTCTCTAAAAACTGCACGCCTAGCCCTAGCAAGAACAGAAGCCTCATCCCTCTCCCCCTCTGACCCACCTACCCTCTCTCACACACCAATCGCAACAAAGACACTAAAGAGGAAACATACCTGGTCCCTCTCAATTTCTCAGCACTCATCGCCTCGCCTGTCTCAACCCACCACCTCATTCCCCCAATCACCGCCATCCCCCCTCGCTTCACCCTTCCTAAAACCCCTCTCCCTCGATTTCTCACCAACTGCAACTGAAACTCCTAACCGCCCACACCCCACCTTCAAATCCCCTGTACCAAACCCAATCACCCTAACACACACACCAATCCACTCCACACGAAACCTGCCAGCTTTTCTGCTCGCCCACTTTTCCCATCGATCATCAACCACCCCACCCCTCTCCCTCTCCAATTCCACTCTCCCCCACCCCCTTCCGCTGCAGCTCCGACACCAACCACACCTACCAAAGTGAATTGCATCCTATTTAATCCCCGATCCGTAGCAAAAAACAGACACAGCATCTTTGACCTCCTCGCCTCTGACAAACCAGACCTGGTTTTCATCACCGAAACTTGGTTCTCTGACGACTTCACCCCAATCGCCAATGAAGCCTCCCCCCATCCCCGACTACTCCCTCTAGAGGTGGGGGAATAACATTCATCTTCAAGTCTCACTTCCACGCCTCAATCATCGACAATCAACCTTCCATTCCTTCCTGCGAATCACTCCTCGTTAAACTATCCCTCTCCCCGTCATCTCACACAGCTTCCTAATAATCTACAGACCCCTTGGCTACGAAAGACAATTCTCAAATAACCTCTGCGACTCTATTGCCACCCTTCAACTTAACCATCCCAACCTCACCCTTCTTGGAGATTTCAACATATGGCCCGACATCCCCACCAACCCTATGATACACTCTCTGGTTGACGGTCTAGACGCGATTAACCTCCAACCCCACATAAACAGCCTGACTCACTATAAAGGACACACTCTTGCTGCCATCTTTAGCTCCCACAACCGGATACATCTAAACCCCCCCACCCCTATCATCTGGTCCAATCACTTCATTGTTTCTTTTGCCATTCGCTCACCCGACCCGCTTCCCGTACTCGAATCCGAACCTCCGAATCTACGCAAATGCAGGAAAAAACTAATAATCATTCCTGACCTAGCCGACGCACTCCTCTAGTCTCCTCCACCTACCTGCCAACTCATAAACAACTAACCCCCGACGCCTTTGACTCATGGCTCAACACCTCACTAATGCGGCTCACACCCTCTTGCAAATCATCAGCCTGCCGTGGCCTGTTCCCTAGATGGTTCACACCTGATTTGAACACCACTAAACAACTATATAAATGCCTAGAACGCAAATGGCAGAAAGACAAAACCCAAGAGAGCAGAGCCACCTTGGCCCGACACCTTCATCAGTACAAGGCCGAAATCCGGAAAGCAAAAAAAGCCCACTACAACTCCCGAAACCTAAACTGCAAAAACCCCAGCAAAGAACTTCAAAAAATCATCTCCGAATTCACCAAAGTGGCATGCACTACCACCGTCCCGACCCCCTCACAATCACTGTGCGACTCTCTCTCCACTTTTATGCCACGGCTCTCGAAAGAATAAATGCTCTAACCACCAAACTGGCTCTCTTACATCCACCAGTCAACCCTTCCCCCATACCGGCTAACCCACTGCCTGCGACCTCTATGCAACCAACGTTCGACTCCTTTAGTCCAATATCACCCGACCAATTTCTCAAACTTCTCTCTGCCCACAAACCATCTGGCTCTCCGCTAGACCCTTGCCCGGTCACAACCCCCAAAGAAATGTTCGCTTCTACCTGCGCAGGAGAACACGCAAGATCCATCATAAATGACTCCCTTTCCTCTGGTATTTTTCCCGACGCATTCAAAACGGTTCATGTCAAACCTCTAATAAAAAAACCTTCCCTCGACCCGCTCGAGCCCAAAAACTACCGCCCCATCTCAAACACCAGGTTCCTTGCCAAACTCATTGACCGAACCGCCTACTCCCAACTAAATGCCTTTGTCGAAGCCAACAATCTCCTAGACCCTGCACAATCAGGTTTCAGAGCCCGTCACGGAACTGAAACCACCCTAACCTCAATCTGGGATGACCTTAAAATCGCGGCAGACTCTGCGGGATGCGCCGCATTAATCCTTCTTGACCTATCCGCCGCCTTCGACACAATCAATCACTCAATCCTCCTTGACCGCCTCCACTCCCTAGGAATTTGTGGAACCGCTCTCAAATGGATAGCTTAATTCCTCAAAGATAGGTACCAAATAACGCTACTCTCCACCTATTCCTCCCAAGCCTGACCAGTCGACACGAGAGTCTCACAAGGAGCATGCCTATCTGCCCTCCTGTTCAATCTCTACTTGATCACCCTCCCACCAATAATTCCTTCACACAACATCCTGTGTTACAACTACGCTGACACTCCACTAATTCTAAAACTCCTGAACTCAAAACCCAACTGCCGACCTGACCTCGCCTCCTGCCTCCTTGACATAGAGCTCTGGATGATCCAAAGCCACCTCTTGTTAAACCCCTCCAAAACTGAAATCATGGTATGTGGCAAATCCAAACTTCTTCCACACCCACTACCCTGGCCATCCGCCATGGGCAACTCACCGACTCCCTCTAACTCAGTAAAAAACCTTGGATGCACCCTTGACTCTGACCTAACACTCTCGCGCCAAGTCAACAACGTCTCAAAGTCCTGCCACTACCACCTTAAAACTCTTAGGCGCATCTTTCCATATCTCTCCTTTCCCAACAGACTCTCAGCGGTCCAATCAATTGTTATATGAAGACTGGACTACGCAAACCCCCTCAACCTCGGAGTCCACGCTTACCAACTGAATAAACGTCAAAGGGCACAAAACGCCACAGCCAAACTGCTACTTGCGCTCAGCCCGAGAGACCACATCTCCCCAGCCCTTAAGACTCTGCACTGGCTTCCAGTGGCCCGAAGGGTGACTTTCAAAACCTTATGCATTTCTCATCGAGCATTGCATAAAACCGGACCTCAATATCTTCAAGACAAGCTAAAACCCTATCACCCTCCACATACTCTAAGATCAAGCTCAGCCGGCCTCCTAGTCATACCTAAAACAAACTCAGTCAGGTTAGGCGGATCATCATTCTCAGCCTTGGCCCCCACGCTGTGGAACGCACTCCCACCCCACATCCGCCTAACTGAAGATCTAATGTCTTTCCGCAAACTACTGAAAACTTGGCTCTTCCCCTAAAACCAACCCGTATGCAAACTAACCCAAACAGAATATCAGCATCTCAATGACACCAATCCAACAAACTACTAGATCTTGAATAACAATAAGACAAATAACAATACAACATCAAAATACATGCAAAAAATCGACAACTAATAACCACTAATGTAAACTAAAAGGACAAACAGAATAGAACGAGTAAAGTAGATCAAAGCAGTTAAGTGGATAAAAAGAATAAATTGTACGAAAATAGTAATGAGGTTTAAATTAATGAAATGGATGTAATGAGTGCAATGGACAAAATTAACAAAATGGACAAAATGAATAAAAAGAAGAGGATGGAAAGATGAATATAAGAGACTGATGAGTACACAGACAGATGACTCCGACTGTATGAGTGCATGGCATAAATAGAAAGTACAGAATAACGAGATTCAAGTACACGAGACGGGTGTAGTGCATGAAATAGATAGAGAGCACGGAACGGATCCAGTGCGTATGACAAGTGACATGGCCTGAATCGATAATGCATGATGAATGAACGAAGTGAATGGACCGGATGAAATCGTTAGAATGGATGAAGCGCGTGGAACGTATGAGTGCACTCAGCAGATGAATGCGTTGATCGGATGAATGTATAGAACGGATGAGTATGCTGAGCGGATGAGTGTGTTGAGCGGATGAGTGTGTAGAGCGGACGAGTGTGTAGAGCGGATGAGTGCCTAAGTGCGTAGGAGTGTGTAGAACGCAGGAGTGCATAGAGCAGATGAATGTGCAGAGCGGATGAGTGTAGAGCGGATGAGTGTGTAGAGCGGACGAGGGTGTAGAGCAGATGAATGCAGAAGTGCGGAGGAGTGTGTAGAACACAGGAGCAGATGAATGTGCAGAGCGGATGAGTGTATAGAGCGGATGTGTGTATAGAGCGCATGAGTGTATAGAGCGCATGAGTGCGTATGAGCGAACGACTTTGTGGAGCTGATGAGCGCATATAGCAGATGAGTGCGTGGAAAGAACGAGCGCATAGAGCGGATGAGTGCGGGGAGCGGATGAGTGCGTGGAGCGGATGGGTGCATAGGGCGGATGAATGCATAGAGCGGATGACCGCGTAGAACGGATGAGTTGCGTAGAACGGATGAGTTGCGTAGAACAAATGAGTTGCATAGAATGAATTAGTTGCGTAGAGCGGATGAGTGCATAGAGCGGATGAGTGCGTAGAGCGGATGAGTGCAGAGTGCATGTAGAGCGGATGAGTGCCTAGAGCGAATGAGTGCGTAGAGAGGATGAGTGCGTAGAGCCGCTGAGTGCGTAGAGCGGACGGAATGGGTGAAGTATGTGGACGGAACGGGTGACGTATGTGGATAGAACGAATGATGTATGTGAATAGAATGGGTGATGTATGTGGATGGAACGGGTGAAATATGTGGATGGAACGGATGAAGTATCTGGATGGTACGGGTGAAATACGTAGATGAGTGCATAAAGCAACTTAGAATACACGGAACGGAACGGATCGGAGTACATGGAACAGATTCGAATGCATGGAGCGGACTGGAGTGCGTGGAGCGGACAGGAGTGCGTGGAGCGGACTGGAGTGTGTGGAGCAGACTGGAATGCATGGAGCGGACTGGAGCGCATAGAATTGCGCGACTTACATGGAATGGTTTGGAGTGCATGGAACGTTTGGAAGAGCATGTAACCCATCATATGACATCACCACGCTTACTCTCTTCTTTACACCACCATTCAACTAGAACACAGAGATACTATGAAACCATTCGGTATAGCTGTTCTCATACCAACATCTGCCTAATACTCTCCATCACTCTAACTAAACACTGCTGTTTACACACCCCCCAGCCAGGCGTTCTCCTCAGGTCTAACGCAGCCACAATCGGTCTGGATAAATCCTGCCAGAACAAACACATACTCTTGATCTCTCAACCACCACACCTACCGCTAAGAAGCAGCTATTACACGAATGCCACACCAGCTGCACACATATCCGGTGCTCACACGCACCGTTGACTCTCTCTACTCTCTCTACTGACTTGAACTCTGGTTCCCAAGGGCGTGCAACCTACCAGCGCCTTCAGACCATACCAATGGTACATAAGGCGCTATATAAATGCAAAGTAACATAACATAATCATTCAAACCACCAACAATCCACATGAAACCATCGAGTTCCACTGACAACCAGCACACTGATAAGTAATGTACAACAAGAACATTACTACACTTCTCCCCCATTTATTCATCACACAGACAACACAATAAACACATTACTACACCGCTCACCCCGTTCACTCATTACAACAAGAAGAACCAGACACCACACATGACAAAGGAAACACACCACCCCAAGCTCACCTGCCAGCAAAACCACAAGGGAGAAACAGATGGAAAAACCTCTCACCAGACAACCAGATCAATTCTGGTACCAAAACAGCCACGTGAGCATTAGACCTACCACGGGAAAACAAAACAATGCAATACAACAACATTGGAAATCCGGGAGCCTGCACAGCACACACAGCTAACCAACCACTGCAAATGTAGACAACCAATGCTGTCCACCGGGCACAGGAGATAGCAGATGCCTAACAGTAAAAACTCCTAGACGCACCATCCAACACACTGAACAAACCAACCACACTCACCACCACTGTAACCAACAATGGTAAAACAGGGTAGGGCAAACTCCCAACTGTTACCAGGCCCCCATCACCCATCACCACCCGCTTGTTTTCCTGCAGAGGTGGTGCAAGCTCACCCTGGCGGATAGATGGAAAATGGGCAAAGGATTTGTCGACAGGGTTCACTGGTGCATTAGCTAGGTTATCTAAAAATGTGACAACAGCAGACCTGACTTTATTATTCTGACTTTCAAAACCAGCAACAGCAACATTATCAGAATTAGTTATTGATGCAGCACCTTCATCGTCGCTTATCACAACCACTTTGTGCATGACAACCCCTAGCTATACACAGTTGCTTGCAGGAAACACCCCCTTCTGCCCAGGTGTAACACGCGTTCCCCTCCCTTGAGACCATTTTCTTGAGTCGCAGTCGGGACCCATGACAACGTGGCTGTCTTATGCCATTGGACTCACACTTAACATTGTGCCGTAACTTTTGCTGCTTGGAGCATCCAAAATGTACATTGCCACATGTCCGCTACCCACTTTAAATCCAGTCTGACCTGCGGCTTTACATTTTTAAAGCAGGTTTTCACCCCCACACCAGCGGGAGGTGTGCCTGAAGCTATTGAAAATATTGGTGCCCTCACCCCCTACCCTAGCCAAAGAAGTTTGGGGGTTCAAGGATCAGGTAATATCCGCCAGAGCCCTCGATCGTGCCAGCGGTGGAGGGGCAACTCCATGGACAGGGTTTAAAACAGGAGCGCCCCCTTTGCCGCTCCATGGTTGTTGGTGTGTTAAATGTGCCACCCAGTTGCCCTGCCCCTGGCACTGGTAGAACCAGTGGTCGAAGTGGGCGGGAGCGGTGCTCCTATACTTCTATTAAATAAGTTTTACCGTTCCTATACTTTTATTTTTAAAAGAAACCATTCCGGAACAGTTTCGTTTTAAAATAAAAATGTAGGAAGAAGTTGAAACTTGCACTTTCAATGCACTCGCACTGGACGTGCCCTTAAACAACAAGTGCATGGGTTTTGAGGTTTGTATTTTACATGGGAGGGGGTCTGGCAATGGGGTTTGTGGGGAGCGGTGCAGGCGAGTAGGGAACATAGTTCCACTACTTCTTTTTGTACACTTCGACCACTGGGTAGAACACTGGGAGGTGGCTTGCCCTGTCAGTCCCCTGGTTAGTCGTCCATTTGTCAGGCCATTTCCAAGGTATTGGATGTCACGGTCCAATGCGGCCACAGCACAGAAACCATAATAGCCCTCATGAATCTTAGATATCCCTTTATCACTCGATAGGGCCTCCAATCCAGCCATGTCCATTCCCACGTGTGAAGAAAAACTCTGCCGTGTTGAGCCCTCCAATCCGGCTCTCCCCGTTGTTGATCCGGCAAAAACATGTGCCCCCATCCTCAGACCCCCAGAAGATCCGGGGCATGTTGCATCAACCACACAAATTTCCATAAATCCAAGGGGTGACGCTTGTCAGTTGGCACAGGTTGTCTTTTCAGAATATGCCTGCTGCAACATCCAGTTGTTGGAATACATCCCGGCTCTGAATTGAAAGAAAATGGAGTCAGAATAGGCCATCTTTTACACAGATACAGTCCTCCATTAATACATAACACATCACCAACCACCAAGCCCGGTACAACACCCTGGTACTTGCCACCCTTAAAAAATCCACCATTCTAGAGTGTTGTGCAAATAAATCGCAGCCACACCACTTCATCAAAGGTATGATCTTTGACACATATTCAAATCCACTGCATCTTGGTGCGTGTCAATATTGTATAAAACATTGCAAAACTTAGAAACGTATTTTAAATTGCAAGCATACAATTAACAAAGCGCTGCTTCAAAAAATGTAAAGATGCCGGCTAACACTCTGCGCTTCTCTTGCAGACAGAGAATGGACACTTTTTGTTTTACTTTGTGCCACTCTGCGCGCAGAATAAAATAAATTGTAGCCCCTACTTGGAAGTATAAGACGAATCCAGCATAATCTAAAACATGCACTGGTAAAGTCTTAAAAATGTAAAAGAAGATGGGTTTTACAAATCGCCAAACATATCAAGCCTGGTATAACACCCTGTTACCTGCCACCCTTTAAAAAAATCCACCATTCCAGGTATTCTTTTATCAAACACAACATGTGATCTTTGGCAAATACTTAATTCACATTGCACGTATTTCAATGCAATCTGATTATTTCACACACTAAAAATACGTTATCAACTTTATCAGCGCTGTGAAACTAAAACACTGCATTGTGTGCGTACAAATATGCTGCATCACAAGGAGACAAGTGCACCAAAAGTGCATTCAGGGTTTATTTTGTGCAAAGACTTTGGCTTTTTTTTTAAAAAACTGAATATTTGGGTTGGCTATAAGGGCATAGGTGAGCTCATAAAAAGAAAGAAATAAAAAATGGACTATTAACTAGAAATGCATTTGTTGCAGAATATGATGAAATGTTTGCACTGTCAGATACTCAGTGAATTGCCAGATTCTGAATACTGGGCCGCTGAATTTGCTGTCTCGACCTTATACTTTCCAAACTTTACCATTGACGTGTTTGATTGTGTAGCCGCGCTATAAACACTTACACAACCCTCTCAACTTGTTCCCAAGCGCTGTAATCAAAATCTCAAAAAAGGTTCTAGAACATATGCTCTGTGCTGTAAGAACCCTGAAGGTGTCTCCATCGCTATTGGATCCAGTTGCTGGGGGTGGACCAGTGGAGGGAGGATCACTTGGATGGGGGCTCCTCAGGGAGTGGGGGTGGGACACCGATGGGTGAGATGCGATATCACCCTGCTTTTAACACCTTTTCCCCCTCCTACCACATAGGTCGTTTGCACTAAAAATCCTACCCATCTCGTCTTTCTCAGTCTACCAACCATTTTCTTTCTTGTGACACCTTTTCCCCACCCTACCCCGTAGGACACTTGAAACTTCTAATACCCTCTTGTTCCAATACAAATACATTTTGTTACTGTGATAGAAAACAGACTAATGTTAACGTTGGTTACCTGACTTGTCCCGATAAAAGGGTCAGGCAAAGTCAGGCAACTAACCAAAATCGCACACACCTGTCGGCCCTTTCCTTGCCCCACAGAGATAAAGGGTGGAGCGAGAAAGCACACTACGAGCACGGCAGAGAGCACAACGAGACAGCTAATCCGGCACGGCAGTTCAAGAGAAGGAGAAAGGTGGCAGGGAAGCAAGAGGGTGGCGAGGAGAGAAGTGACCTTGCTCTTTTCATACCAGACCTGTGGAACCTTCGTGTAGGAGAGCCTAAGGCCGCAGACAATAGCACAAGAGTCTTGCAACAGATGTCAACGGTACACAGAGTGTGTTGACGCTGACAAGCAGGCGCGAGGGAAACTCCTGCTACCGTGGTACCGGCCTTGACTCCAGAAAAGCCAAAAGCCAAGTGGTTCATCACAGCTGGTGAGTTGAGGGGAGAACCAATAAGAACCGGGCTATGTTGAATTAGAAACACAAAGTGGCAAGTTTGAAGCTAGTTAAAGGAACCGTGAAAGAACTGTAAAAGTATTGAGGGGAGACCCACTGCAGAGGGAACTGACATCACGTGGGTGTAACTATGAGAGACTCTGGTCAAACCCTTTTTGAGTTAATGAAACTACAGAAACCAGAAGGCCATAGAAGAGCCGCCAGAATAGGTCAAAGTGGTCATACTGGAGGTCTAGTAAAATCCTTGTACAATTGAAAGACTTTGATCTACAAATCTGAGAAAGTAAGGGCAGTGAATATCGCATGGTGAAAGTAAAAGGGAAGTGAATCCCATGAACATTGAGAGTCAAAGTGAATGTGAATTTGGAGAGACTGAACCCAGAAGAGGGTTGCTAACGAAAAGGGGACAAAGTCTAAAGTCCCGGAAAACAGGGTGTTGACAAAGGTAAACCCGAACAAGGGATGTGCACCAGAACTGTTTGAAAAGACATTGATATTTGTGAGCGAAGGGTCGGCACCCAGAAGAGGGGGACCCAGGAGTGAAGTCATCACCCAATGTGAACTGTGCAAGAGAACTTTGTGTTTGTTTTGTTATTGGATACATCAGGCCCTCGCAGGCAAGAAACTTTCAGAAGAAACGTGGCTTGGCCATCGACAATTCTGATTGCTGCCATTGGAACTGTTAACTTGTGCTGGGAAAGCTTGAGTGTGTGCTGTGCTCCAGACTCCCAACTTAACCAATACAGAAAACGTGGGGAAGTCCCATTTTACCGCATCCTGACATACTATTTACGAACTCTTCTTTCTTTTCCTTAAAACTATTCCACACCCTTTTTTGTATTAGTTGTGAGGTTTGGCAATAGGTTTCTTGGAACAGGCCTTTTTGTTTTGACACAACACCACTAGTACTGCCTTATTATTCATTTGATTGTCCTGCATACAAAATTAATTGTTCAATAAACACTCTTGAACTGTGATCACTATGTCTATCAGTACTGTTGTCACCATTAGTTCCTCAAAGTGCCTATGTAATATCACACACACACACACACACACACACACACACACACACACACACACACACACACACACACACACACACACACACACACACACACACACACACACACACACACACACACACACACACACACACACACACACACACACACACACACACACACACACACACACACACACACACACACACACACACACACACACACACACACACACACACACACACACACACACACACACACACACACACACACACACACACACACACACACACACACACACACACACACACACACACACACACACACACCCACACACCCACCCACCCAGCACCTCTGCATTATCCTGGCTGACATGCAAATCCACAAAGCATTCTTAGCAAACTATAAAACACATAATTAAAAGCACACAGCTGTTAAGTTTTATAAATGCACAGCATAGTACCTTTGAGTGCATTCTAAGTGGTATGAAACATCTTTAATCGGCCTGGATCAAAAAGGGCCTGAATATCAATAAATACAGTAACACACATCCTTATCTGCATGCTTGAATAAAACCACATCTTTTTAGAAAAATACACCCAATAAATACACACAATAAATTAAAGCTATCTTAAAATACTCCCACACTCACATTTTTAATGTTGTTGGAACTAGCTTGAATAAACACCAGTTTCCAATTAAGAGGCTTTGCAGGAGGTCTCCCAGAAATACGATCAAATCCAGCCAAAAAGCAGGTTCCCCTGAGAGTTACAATCAGCTCTTCCAAGTTAATTAGTGGACCACAGGCACCACAGGGAATCATCAGGTCAACACTCTGAAAGAATTCCCAAGCCCAGGCAAAAGGCGTACCCCTGATGGAGTCAGGCACACGCTTTTAAGGTGTGAAAACGCATACCTTTCCTGAGCAGTTTTCTTATCAACATACAGATTTCCTGAACACATGTATTTTGTGCTTACTTTGCAGAAATGGGGTTTGTAACAACTCTAATTTTAGCTGTTTCCTGGGTCCAAGCTGTTTCCTGGGTCCACAGACACTGTGCATTATCAACAAAGTACAGCATTCTATTTCCTGCATACTCTGCAAGAATTAGCGAGTGGCGCTGGACCCACGAAACATCTAAAATTAACCTCAGACTGCAGCTGGTTCCCATCCCATCCTTCTGTCAGTTGGATTTAGTTGATAAACAATGTCTGTGTTAATTTTCCTGGGTTGTATTTACACAGATGTTGCAGAACATCCTGATTCTGGTGAGCTAATTACAAAGACCTGCCTGTGTTTTCTGCTGATGTGGATAGAATGCTGTTCTGTGAGTCACCACACTTTGGTGATTCCACAGGCCTTGTAGATAAAACCCCACAGCAGTGCTGTTTTCTGGGTCACAGAGCGGCAGAGGGACACATGTAAGCTGTGCACAAGATGCTGTAGAATCAAAAAAAACAATAGTTTGACTTTTGTATGGGCTCTGGTAAGCACAGTTTACCTATAACGTGTACTGTTCATTATTTAAAAGAAACAAGCCTTGTCAAAGGCAATAGTTTGAACTTTTGTACTGGCTCTGGGATGCACACTTTACTTATAAAGCGAGTTTACGTAGGGCTACCGTGCCAGTCTCTATTTACACTCTGTATCAAAGCCAGTTTTATATAACATTGATATACATTTTTATTTCAAAATTGATATCTGCATTTTTTTATATCAAATCTTTTTGGGGAAGTTTATATAACATATTTTATAAGAATGTTATCTAAAAAAGATACATTTTTATATACATTTCTGTATCAAAAAATGTGATGTTTTATATTGATTTGTATAGACCTTTTATAACAAAAATATAATTTGTATATTAATGTTTATATTGATTTTCCTATAAAAATATACATTTGATATCAAATTAATATCAAACATTTTTTTATATCTTTTTTATATTAAATATATATTAAGTTTACATCAAAGTGTATCAAAAGGGGCAGGGCTAAGACCGGAAAGGGGGGGCGTGGCCACCTGTCACAATTTTGATGGAGGCAAAAGAGGGATCCTTCTACTACAAAGCCTAGATAAACAAATGCAGCCAAACCATGTTCTTTCATGTTTCTATATAATGTTGCACATAGATGTGGACTGTTATTGATATTTTATTTTGTATTGCGGGTGCAGAATATTATTTTGCCCAGGGTACTGTCTCTGGAAAGGTGACCCTAGTTCAAAGTCAGAGATGCTGTCAGTTTGTACCTTTCATGAATGTGCATTGGCAGTAAAACATCTGCATCAAAGGATTTCAGGATGAATAAAGAAAGTCTTCTTTCAATAAAATTGACAAAAAAGATAACCATCAGATGTATTTATTACTTTGTGGGGATAGAGCAACCGGAGCTCAGTGAAGAGTGGGCATCTTGGTTGGCTCCAAGCTACACAGCTAGCCCATAACCTTCTCAATCGATCACATACGTCATTGAACACTTTAGTTCTTTGTTCCCAATATAGTCTGAACTTTCCTTTCCTTTTCTCTCTCTATTATGTCTGTAGGGGCAAATTCGTTATGCATGTTTGTTCATTGACGACTACTTTTAGTAGTGTCACATAGTGCACCAAGTGGGGGACACAAGACAACTATCAGTGCTAAACAAAATATATTTATTATGTATAGAAACCATAATGTGATTCCGGCAGGACAAGTGTAAAGAACCACTCAAAACAAAAGGTGTGTCAATAAGGAAAAGGAAAGTCAGCTTTGCATCAGCAGGATTTCTTTCTAAAGTTCTCTTGGGAGTTCATGCTTCACACCCTAGATTAAAGAAACCATATGTTTGTGAAAAGGGTAAGGAAAAAGAGGGGATCCAGGGAATGTATAAGTATGTTTCTCAGATACCTTCGCTCAGTGAAAAAAATAGCAAACAAAAGAGTATTTTACAAAGTCCTAGGGGAAGGGGTAGGGTTGCTCTCTGCTCGTATGCCCAATCAGTGACCCTTTCCTTTGGCTATGGGTATCGGGTTTGCAGGTTACTGAACCCTTGTCAGTATGATGTTTAGGCTTTCCACAGCAAATTCTGGGCTTGAAAAAAGCCTGACAAGCTCCTCTAGGAAGTTGAGGCAATGGCTGAAACTCATCCACCCTGGTTCACTCCCTTAGGTTCTCAGCGTCAGGCTCAGAGTGTTCCCTGTCCACTCAGTTTCCCTGCACTGGGGTCCTGGTCCCTGGGATACCCAATGTTTGATCACTCCTGTTTTAAGCTATTTGATCCTCAGTGAGATGCACTGCCTCGTATGCCCTCCTGATGATATGATGCTAGATTCTCACCTCTACTACAGGAATGTATCTATATCTCTGGTAGGGGTATCTGTTCTCCTGCCTCTTCAGACATCTAGATCTTTCTCCCCACTAGCTTTTCTGTCTCCTTTTCTACAGATGGTAATATCTTTAGTCTCATTGCCATTCTTCTTTTTCTCCAACCTTTATTCTCTGTCCCTCTAGATGGCGAAAGGTTTCTCTTCTCTTTCCTTGAGATCTCGCTTCAGTACACAATCCTCTCATTTGAAATAAAATTTACTTGATGTATAAGCGCCTTACAAATGCACAATAAAATAAATAAAATAAATAAAGATGGTACTCCATTTTCCTTCACCCGCCTCTTTTTCTGATGATCAACTTCCTCTTTTTCTGATGATCCACCTCCTCCACTTCCCACCAACTCTTCTCCTCCAGAAAGCAATTGCCCTCCTCCTCTAAGTAAGCTTCTTCCTCCAGCCTGCATGATTCCCTTCCTCCACCAACCAAATCTCTCTCTCAGATGGTACTCCTTCCACCAACCTCCACAAGGCTCGTACGCCAACCTCCAACTCACTCCTGCTTTCTACTCAGGACTCCTGTCATATCTCCCCACCAAATTCCTATCTCCAACTCCTACTCGATATCACCACACTGCCAGACTAATTGGCAGCTTTGTATAGTAGGATCTTACCTCCCCCTGGTTGGCACTTAATGATATGGGGGACACCTGCATTCTGAGTGATGTACCATGGTTGGGCCATGTGTTGATGTTCATGTGTTTTGGGAGGGGTTGGCAGAAGGTTACATGAAGGCCTGCTGCCATTGTTGGTTTCAGAAAGGCCACTGATCTATGTAGTTTCTTTTCCTCCCTTTTGAGCCCCTGCTGTCATTGCCTAATTTAGTCTGGGTCCCTCCATGCCCTCGGTATGACAATCTGGAGTCAGAAAATCCTGTGATGAGAAAGGGAAGCAGTTTCTTACATTAACAATGCCTCTGTCATGGGGAATTTGCAACTTTGTAATCTCTATGAGGCTAGGGAGGCTGGGAGAATATTGCTAATTTGCTTTCTTGTTCACATGGTCCAATCAGTCTATTTATTATTGTTCAAACATGGCTTTGTAGACACAGGACTTACAGGTTGTGCCAGAAAAAGTTGTAATGAGAATTGCTTCCTTTGGCTTTGGGGCCAAAAGAAGAAATACATTTCTGTGCTCATCAGTAACTTTGAAATGCTGCAACTTTGTTCCCTTACAGGGAGAGTCTGTATTTCCTATGCTGGATATTTGAGTCTGGCTGTCTAGCTGGAATAGCTCTCGGATAGTATCAACAAGGCTTCTCCTAAATGAACTTGGCTTTCCCCCTCCTCTTATGGTCGTCGCTGGTGTGGGTTGGTGCGGTGGGGGTGTGAGTGCCCCAATGACTACCCCTGTGGTGATCCTGCATGTCGGTACCAGCATTGGGTTGTGAATGACCCTGTGACTAACTCCTAGGTGTTCATGGGCATCTGTATGGGCGAGGAGGGTGTGTGAGTGCTCCAAAGACTACCCCTATGTGATCATAAGTGTATGTAGGGATGGTAAGGATGTGGGTACTACTGTGACTGCCCGCTGCCTTGGCGCGGGGTCCCAGTTGGGGTGGTCTGGGCTCTGTGCACCTTCTCTGGGTCTGGCATCCTCTAGCTCAGAGCAGTCCCATTTCGCTTTGGCCAACTCATTGTCAATCCCCAAGATCAGGCATGGGATTTCATCACAGTAGTTATACAGTGAATACCAGGTTTTTTTTGGTTCATGGCAATTTCACAGCTACTGGGTCCCCATTGTTTTTCAGTTTGGATAGGCTAATGTATTTTGTATTTTTTGTGTTTGCTTTTATACAAAAACCTTTCGCAAATACGAAAAGTAGACATAAAACATTAGAAAGTTCATCTATTCAATAGGTGAAACAATATCATTCCATCTCTAATCAAATTTTCTTCCCTTAATAAAACAGGTTTTTATAGCTCAATTAATCCTAAATATGAGAAATGATAAGAAGCATGATAGATAAAGCAGTTGATCTACTCGATAGAACAAATGACCAAAAATAATCAGGGTCAAAGTACACAGGATTAGGCACAAATTTGTTTAAAAAAACAACATACGCGGGCTGGACAACAAGTGAGGAGAAGGTACATAGGCTCTACCAATGTAGAACACAAACAAAATCAGCTTATGGGTAAAGGAGTAATTTCTTTATTTCTTACATGGGCATTCTCGTTAATTAGAATTACATTTAAGTGAAACCTCATGAATTGTGTGCTCCATTTGGAATTAAGAAATGTAGCCAAATACAGGGAAACGCCCCTTTTTCTGTGTTCCATCGATAGATGTTTATGCAATTGATAATTTGTAAATCCTTCACAAGTTGTCCGCCAGTCTAAATCCCATAGTCGCTTCTTAACAATATCTCGGAACAAAAGTAATTGCTCAGACGTCACGTCCAAGCTACTTCATAAATTAGAACATTTAATTTGAAACTGTTAAAGTTAAACTGTTATAGTTTAGTACTCACCACTACCTTTAGTATAAAGATCCTAAAATTCTATAAATAGTGAATTCTGAGGAGGATCCAACAATTTTCTAAAAAGTAATAATTGATGCCATTCAACACTTGTCCTTAGTGATATTAAACCTAGTTCAACCCGCAGTATCCAAAGTGTGAGACAATTTGGAATACGAAAAACCAAGCACCAAATTCTCTTCCTCTAGACCTTTAAGCTCCAAATTATGTATAATCTCAAGTCCATGAGTGACCTTGGGGACAATTTTCATTTTATAATGTTTAAAGATAGGAAGTATTAAGAATCTGCTGTATTTAGAGTTAACTTTTGCATTTTCGGGATTAGGTTGTCTGCCTTGGCATTTAGCAAGTCACTCACAGGAGATTTATTCGGGCTAGACAAAACTGGAAAGCCAAGGTATGTAAAATACTTTGTGTATTCTAGAGTGGTATTGTCTAGCTCTCAGAGATTATAAGGCATACTATTTTTCATTTTGGCATTGTTCATATTTAGGCAATTTAATATCTTGAGAGTCGCTGCAGACCAATTTGAGTGTGGTCAAATAATACAACGTGGTCAGCGTATGCAAGCCTATGGAGGTGGCACAACCCTACACGTGGAAGCACAAAAAATGTATTTATGAAAAGGTCACCCAGTTCTGATATATTCATGTTAAAAAGACAGGGGGCCAACACACCCCCAGTCTCAATACTCTGTGTTTATTTTCTATGTCATAGTGTCTTTGAGGTTTAACCTTACTTTTATGCTCATATTCGTGTAGGGGTCTATCTGAATGTCCAATAAACTCTCTGCTAAACCCTACTTTGCTCATTTTGACAATCGGTCATGAATCACGTGGTCAAATGCAGACGTGAAATCTACAGAACCCAAATAAATTGGGACTATTTGTCGTCCCCATGACTTAAATTGATAGTCGATGACCTGCCAATTTATGGCTGTAGCCAGTCTTACTTTTGTTCAGATGTCCTATATTAATTGCCCATGCTTCAACCTCTTTAAGGACAAGAGATGACAATGAGCCTCATTACACGGATGGCGGTAACCATGGCGCTAGCAGCGCCATGGTTGCCGCCGGAGTCCGGCATGGTGAATGGTGGAATTACCGCCCCATTCCAAGGTTGGTGGGGGCGGTAATTCCCCATTCACCATGGCCCTTCCCCATTCCCATTTGAGCCCCCATATAGCTCAATGGGAATGGGGAAGGAGCAAATAACGGTACCACAATTTGCGGTACCGTTATTTGCTCTGAAGTCACTCAGCGGGTCCCATCCTTAACGTGTGGTTGGACCACACGTTAAGGACGGGACCCACTGAGGGACCTTGTAGTAAGGCGGTAAGGGATTACCGGCACCGGTGCCCTTACAGGTGCCGGTAATCCCTTACCGCCATCCGTGTAATGAGGCCCAATATCTTACTATCTTTGTCGATCAATGTAATGGGCCTCTAGTTACCAGGGTCAAGTTTGTTGCCTTTCTTTTTTTATAAATGAGTCCACTTAGGATCATTTCCATGGAATTGGGGAATTTCCTACTCCCTAAAATATTCCTCAATAGGATAAACAAGATATCAGCCCAAAGTTCCACAGGTTCTTTAAGCATCATGTTAGTCAAGCCATTTAGACCTGAAGCCTTTGAATTACTTGAGTTTCCTATCAAGGCCAAAATGTCGTTGCAATCAAAGCTCAGTTCCCAACTTGATTGCGATTCCCTATATTTGAAAAGCTGTTGGCTAACTATAAGGGAAAAGTGAGAACTACAGTGTTCGACCCAAATACTCTCTGATAATGGGTTTAACTGCAGGTTTCATTGTTGGATTTCCATGTTGTTAATTAGATACCAAAAGTTGCAATCATCTTTAGAGACACATATTTTAGCATACATTTGCTATCCCATTGAATCATGGCATGCCCGTGCTGGGACAACCCGGTCCTGTATTTTTTTTGCCAGCTGGCTTTCGCCAACCTTAATTTAGTTTACATAAAATAAAGTAAATAAACAATACAATACATACCATTAGGATCCTTGCATATATGTCTGATCTCCTGTCTCACTTTACGTTTTTTCTCTTGAATCTCTTAATCATATACATGTGTGTGCTTAGTAGTTAAGTGTGGCCTCTTTACCTTATAATTATTAAGCACGTCAATTAGGAAGATATCAAATGCATCAGGAGAAAAAATAGTGTTCTATCTTCAATTCCAAATTATTATACCTCTATTCGGTTATTAAACATCTGAGTGTTTACTAAGTGCCCAATCACACTAGTACCTTTAGCATTCACAATTAAGGTGTGCAGGCACGTAGAGGTTCTTGATGCAATATTTATGTTGAACTCCGCTGTCATCATATGATGATCGATCTTCCTAATAGTGAATGAGGAACATTTTTGGAGTAGGTAATCATCAGCGAACATATAGTCAATTCAGGAGGTGTTCATACCCTCTTTCCATGTGTCTGCCTTCTGCCAATCACCTTCAACATTTCCATTCATCTTTGACAATATACGTTCACTATTAAGAGATCGAAACCAGTAATCTCGGCGTCTGATGATAAGTGTGTC
Organism: Ambystoma mexicanum; assembly: GCF_040938575.1. NCBI lineage: Eukaryota > Metazoa > Chordata > Amphibia > Caudata > Ambystomatidae > Ambystoma > Ambystoma mexicanum. The sequence goes on along the minus strand of NC_090924.1, from coordinate 537,217,211 downwards.
TCCAATTGGCATGGATGGTTTGCATAGATCGACCCAATCTTAAAACCCAAATTATTTTGTATAGAAATTAATAAACCCCCATGAGAGACACCCCTGTTGGGCCCGGGTAGCTACTTGAAATGCAGCATAGTAGCCATCCAGAATTGGGGGGGGGGGACATCAGCCAAGTTTCTTGTAACAACATAATAGAAAAGTCTTGTACAAGTGCGCACAAACTTACATTTGTTAACAACTGGTGGTGACCTCTGGTATTCCAGGAGCTGACCTTCAAGAAATTCCCCTGACTGAAGACATGATAGGTTGCCGCCCAGAAATGTTTTCGGTTTCATAAAGGCAGACAGGAGCAGGATCAGACTGATGTCACCATCGAGGGTCATAGAAATGGACTTGCCACTCGAACTCTCTGACCATGATCAGGAACCCCTTCACAAGTGATCTTGAGATCATCCGTTCCGCTAAATAGCAAGAAACTTACGGTAAGGTGCTTCAGATTAGTTGGTTCACTCTTGTCCTTAAATGGGGTCCACTCCTGTCCTTAAATGGTTCTGAATCGCTTTGTTTCTGATAGCAACATGTCAGATGATTTTTGATGTGATTTTGAGCGAGACAACGTCAGTTCTGTTATCCTTTATAAATTCCACTAATTCGATAAACTTTGATGTACGAGTCTGAGCTGGGGACAGAGCCAACACATTGGCTCTATTCAATAACGCAGGCTGACCTCCGTTAAGCATAAATGCAAGTAGTAAGAGTCTCGGAGCTCTTGTATGATAAGGCTAGTAGGACTTAGGTCTTACTCTCAAAGGTCTTGTACCCCTTAGGATTCATTGATCCTGAGTACCTGCAGCAAAAGCTGATCCTAACATTTTAATCGTAAATGGCCCTCTGCCTACAAACTTGAGTGTAGTAGCTCTGAGTCAGAAAGAGGAGCAAACACAGGAACATTTGCAGGGTGGAGATCACTATTTAGTTCCGGGGAGCTCTCTTCCGTTTGTATTCCCACCTATTTTGTGGTACGTGAGGTTCCTTTGCTAACTTCCTCTGGGACCTGGAGTTCTGGAACCTGAGACAGTAATATATTTAAGGCACCAACTAAGGCTGCCAAGCTCACTGTCTGGTTGATTTCTTTATGTTCTTTGTCAACTTATCTGATTTTGTCTCCAAGTTCTTTGCTTTTTTGTGTTTATTTATTTATTTCAGTGCACAAAGCTCTGAGGCATCTAGGTGCTAGTTACAGTAAGTGCTTGTTACAATTTGTAGGTACAAGGACACACATGGGGATTACAGCATGTGGCGGTAGGTGAAAGCAGACACCATATGTAACGGGGGGCTACATCAGGCATGCAGAATCATAGGGACAAAATAGGTGCAAATATACAGACTGGTCAAGCCTCACCTCATGTTACGGGGGGCTACATCAGGCATGCAGACTTCATAGGGACAGAATAGGTGCAAGTATACAGACTGGCAAAGCCTCACCTCATGTTATGGGGCGGCTACATCAGGCATGCAGGTATCATAGGGACAATATAGGTGCAAGTATACAGACTGGCAGAGCCTCACCTCATGTAACAGGGGACTACATCAGGCATGCTTACATCATAGGGACAAAATAGGTGCAAGCATATAGACTGGCAAAGCCTCACCTCATGTTCCAGGGGGCTACATCAGGCATTCAAACATCATAGGGACACCATAGATGCAAGTATACAGACTGGCAGAGCCTCACCTCATGTTACAGGGGGCTATATCAGTCATGCAGACATCATAGGGACAAAATAGGTGCAAGTATACAGACTGGGAAAGCCTCACCTCATGTTACAGAAGGGCTACATCAGGCATGCAGACAAAATAGGTGCAAGTATACAGAATGGCAAAGCTTCACCTCATGTTATGGGGGGCTACATCAGGTATCATCAATAAAATCAGTACAAATGAAGGAATGCATAGTTGGGAAAGCATACCTAAGTGCAGAACTATGTGAATAACCATTGCAAGTAGGTGGGGAGCACCTTTAGGAGTATTGCAGTTGGCCCAAGGAGGTGGGAGTCAGTAGGTAGTCTGGAGGAGACACATAGCTCACAGCAGGTGATGCAGTGTGTTTTCCGGGGCATTTTGCTGGCCCATTGTCAATGTCCTGTGTGCAGAGTGAAGAAAGGATAGTTCTGAGATGTGTAGAAATAAGGAGGAGGCATAATGGGAGTGCCTTCCAGTGCCGGACAGGGCCAGACAAGGGCCTTAGAGGTGGGCCTTTGCCAGGGGGGCTGGCTTTCGCCTGTCGGCTCCCCAGGTTGGCCCTTAGGGTGGAGGTCGGGCCAATCACAGCCGAGGCATGTAGGAACAAAGCTGGCACTCCGGTGCCAGAAAGGGAGGCGGCCATGATGGAAGTGCCAAGGGGCACCAGGATACAATGAAGCCCAATGAGGCTTTCTGATGCGGTGCATGCAAAATTTGGAAAAAAGAGCTGGAAAACTCTGCCACCAGTCTTTCGAATCAAGACAGGCAAATATTTCGATTTTAATGAGCGCTCCAAACTCACCTTGTAAATAAAGCGCAGACCACAGGAAACCAGCCCTCGTGGGATTACATTCAGTGTGAAGTGTAGCACTGCTCCTGCAGCCTTGCAAGCAATGTGGGGATGGAGTAGAGCTGGCCACGAGGGTCTTCCATGCAGGCTTTGTTGTAGTGAAGGGAGATCCGGCCAGACAGGGGCCTTAGAGGTGGGCCTTAGAGGTGGGCCTTAGAGGTGGGCGTTGGCAAGGGGAGGGGCGGCTTTCTCCTATTGGCTTCCCGGAATGGCCCTTAGGGTGGAGGTCATGCCAATCACAGCTGGGGCATGAAGGAACAAAGTCGGCACTCCTGTGCCATAAAGGGAGGTGGCCATGATGGAAGTGCCAAGGGGCATCTAGATACAACAAAGCCCAATGAGGCCTTCTGAGGCGGTGCACGCATACTTTGAAAAAAGAGCTGGGAAACTCTGCTGCCGGTATTTCGAATCAAGGCAGGCAAATATATCTATATTAATGAGCGCACGGCGCTCACCTTGTAAATAAAGCACGGACCACAGCAAAACAGCCTTCCTGGGCTTACAATTCAGAGTGATGTGCAGCACTACTCCTGCAGCCTTGCACACAACATGGGGATGGAGTAGAGCTGGCCACGAGGGTCTTCCATGCAGACTTCGTTGTAGTGTCATTTATTAGCCACCTCCTCCAGCTCGTGAAATGACATCGCCCTTAGCAATTTCCTTGATGATCTCCTATTTGAGATAGGCTTTTTTTTATTTTTAGACTTCTTCTTTATTGGCTATTTTAGGGCCTGCTGGTTTAATTTTTGTAGGAATTGGAAGCGAGAAGACTCTACCCCAATCCTCGATTACAACAACCTCCTGAGATCAGGACCCCATCCTGTTAGATGGAATTAACTCAAGTTGATCCCCCACAGTGGGTTCATTCATTCGACCTTGTATGCAGCACTCTAGCAAGCCTACTTGTGACTGAACAAGATGGCGTAGATCTAGAGTTGAACCCCACCCGTCCATTAGCATTTTTAATGCCTCAAGTAGCATTGTGTGGATTTTTATTTCTGCATTAATATATCATATAGGTCTACCAACACTACATTCAGAGCAAATATAGAGTCCATAGGTTGGTCATGTCTTTAGAAGTTGCCAAGTCACTTAATGAATGGCTGGACTTTTGGGAAAGCAAAGTAAACTGAGTCAATCGAAACAGAAAGATGCTCTGTGAAAATAGGTGCCGTGTTTTCAAGAGAGCCCAAAGATGCCCTTGATATTAATTGAGCTGTGCCCTCCTCTAGTGGCACACTGTCAGTCTGCGGTAGAATCCTGCTGTTACAGATTATCAACTGCTCCTTATAAGAAGCCAATGCTTCTTGGGTAGCATGCTCGAAGGACAACATACTCTATGGTTCTCATCTAGATGGGTTTCTATCACCACTGGACAATTCTGGTTAAAACAGTCTGACCATCTGCGGATCCCTCTGTGGTTTTCGGGACCTCGCCAGTCCCGACTGCCTGCACCGTCCTCAGTGGAGCCACTTCCACAGAGGGGTCGATCGAATCACCTACCCCCATTGAGCCTGAATCAGTGACTTTACTTTGCAAGTTAATCATCTTTGTTAGATGAATAGTGGTTGGTTGGATTTATTACTACCCAGTCTGAGGTGACAATTAAGGGGAGTAAAAGTGATGAGATTAGAGGGGGCCCTTACTGCTGTGTCAATCCAACAGTGTGACTTAGTTACCTCCTCAGTGCCACACACTTCAGGGTGCACAACTATTGTAAATACGAAGTTGGATTACTGTACCAGTCTTTTGGTGGGCACTACCAAGGCCAATATAAAAAGGCTCCAAGTGACACAGAATGGAGCAGTCCGAGCTGTATGTGGACTGGGTCGTTGCGCACAGATTTCTGCATCTCAGAGGAAGCTGTATTGGCTGCTAGCTGAGCAGTGAATCCAATTCAAGGGTTCTGTTTTGGTGTGAAAATGCTTCTCAGGTGAAGCCCCCAACTATGTGCAACTGCACTTGGGGCACTCCGATGGCGCTTAGCACTGAGAGGCTGTTTTTGTAAGGCAGGAAAGTGTAACCAGAAAACAGGTCCATGCAGCAACAAAGTCCAATGTTCACGAGTGCAAGTGCACTCAGGGCACTGCACAAGTGTGTTGCATTTGTATAACATTTTCTCTGACCTTTTAGTTTCACCAGATTGATGGACGTCTGACCTAGTCTCTTTCCTTGGGGATTTTGGCCCGCTGGCATGGCCATATATCGTGCACAGCGCTTTAGTGGTGCATTAGACGTTCTTGTAAGATTTTGGGCAACTGTAAATGTAATTCATCTATGGATATATTATTAATTGATATCAAGGCCTCCAAGGGTAATGCCACGGGATGTTGTCTGAAAACCCAACAAAAAGTAGAGCACCCAGTGGAGGTATGTTCTGCATCTTTGCATGTAAATTTTACAAGCATCACAGCCTCAATCCATTGTAATGCCTCCATTTGAGAATCCACCCGCATAGATTTGGTTACACATTGGGATAGATGTTACAGCTGTTATCAGTCTGCAAATGTTAACTGGGTAATGGGTTTATTCCGATGCTCATGAGGTCAACCAGAAATGTGAAATAAACTTCTATCCTTGATGAGATATTGGGTCTGATTCATGGAACGCTTTCTTGTGGGATTGCGCCAATATAAAACAATTCCATGAATCAGGCATTAAATGTGGTTGGTTAGAACACGTAGGCACAACTACACCCTTTGAGAGCACCAGCTAGCTAGGATGCTCTTAGTAATTCTTGAAATGGAAAATATAGGCACATTTTCTGCTCAAATTGTCTGCAACTGCTAAAAGGGTATTAAAACATTTGCTTATGGGCAATGTTACATCGATATCCTAGAATGTACAACATGTACAACACCCTGATTTTTCCTTCCATCATGCTTTGTTTGTCCACTCTATAGGTCACCTTGGGCCTGGAGCCTAACACGCTGACAGTTTTAGCAAAAAGCCGTATTCATTGTTAGGAGGGCATAGGTTGCTCTTGGAACGAGAATCAGGTTGAGCTCCTGGACCTTTATGGTCAAAATCTCGGATCTTCGGGACGAAGCTAGATAATTCAGGTAACCAATGGACTGAGACATTCTGGTGGCTGTGATCAATGAGCAATATGTTTGTTAAGGAATAAAAACAGCACCATTTGTAAGGAGCAATGTAGGTGCTTGCTAAAGACTGGCAATTCGTTGGAGGTACTTTCTGGTTGAGAGGCTGCACCCCAGAAAGAAGGCCTTCTCTCTGGTGACTCTCTTGGAAAGGAGATTGTCATAGATATATGATATGACTCAAGATCGTGAAGCCCTGGTACAGTCCATGAGAAACTTAGATATGCAGGACACATGGTGCCTACTAAATCACACAGCAAGGGACCATATAACCTTCTCCCCCTATACAAAGCTCATTCTATGAAATTCCAGGTCGGTGCGCAGGATTAGTGAGATTGCACTATTGCACCATGACATAGTTAAAGTGACTGTCAAAGTAAATAATACAGACAGTAGAACTAGACAACAGAGACTTGATCGCTTTCGTCTGTAAGACACTGAATTTGTGGACAGGACCAAGAAGGAAATTGTGGAATAGCAGGACAGAAACATGGGCAGTGTCTCAAACAAAAATGTTGTGGCAAAGTATTAAACCATTCCCAATTAGGCCCTTTAAAGAGGAAAAAGTGAGCACAATGAGGAGAGAACCACATAAAGCCAGGGCGTTGGAAGGGTGGATCAAGAATCTAACACAGAGTTTGAGTTTAGCAGAGGCACCTAAGAAATACTATGAGAACTAGAAATAGCCAATTATAATCTAAGCATATACAACACATGGACATCCATATTTTCCTTCCTAAGAATTTAAGCCAATTATTGGAAGGGAGGTAAAAAAAGCTGGAAAAAATACTACTGCATAAACTGGCCATTGTAGAAAGTGACGGGTCAATAACCCTATCTCAGTAAATGGGAAACCACTCATATGATACTTCAAACGCATTAACAATGTGTTTTTCACATTCTAGAAAAAGCCTGCATGCAAAAATACTCTTCTCGTGGGTGAGGGCAGTAGAGTTCCCGTACACACTCCTGATCCCCAGACTGTCAATGGCAAGCCGGGAACTTCTAGAAGGGAACATAAGAATGGAAGAATTGGACAGGCCCATAACTTCTCTGAGTGCAGGAAGTTCTGAGGGCTCCACAGCTACCAGGCCTTCTACAAAACATGAAGCTGAAATAATGGCTCTTCGGCAAACATCATATTGGTGATGACCCCATCGGGTAAAACCTTGGATTCTGTGAACTGTTGCAATGTCATTCTTCTGCCAAAAGAGGGCAGTTATCAAAACCGGCCTCACTGATCAACGTAGACTCCAAGATTGCGATAATGAGGTGGATGGAACAGGTAGATTTGGCAGCAAGAGAGGTGCTGCGTGGGTGTGTTAAGCACAGAAATCGGAGCTGGAAGGTGTGCATGGTCCTGGATGCAGTAGGCTGCACCAGGTCACGAGCGGAGCGCCAGCTTCTGCTAAACCTGGATGGTATCGTTGTTTCCACAAAGTAAATTACTTTGATGCAATTTACTTCATGGAAATTAGTTCGCCAACACTTCGAAATATATAACTACTTGGGGGTGAGGGGTAAAAGGGGTGGGAAGGGGTTTGGGGTGGGGGTTGTAGTGTAGGGGACGAATGGGGGACCCCCCCAAAGAAACTAAATTCTAAATGTTTTGGCAAAGTAATTTCAACGAAGTAAATTATATTGAAGTAATTTCCTTTGCTGAAATGACATGGAACCACTTGGATGGTTAGAGTGCTTTCGATGACAGATACTGGGAATATTTTAACGCGCTGCATGGACTTTCTTTGAAGAACAAGTCTGCACCTCAGGCCATACCTTCTGCACTGGTACAAGCAAAATTATGTATACAAATGGGTTGCCATAGGCAGAGCTGTCATTACTCTGAGGAACAATGGAGTGATCATTGCGGTCACCACTATTTTTCATCATAGTGCTTGAACCTTTGCCAATCACGACCCGATGTGACACCAACATCTTTGCACGATCCGATCCAAAGTGTATATTGTGAACATCTTTGCAGTTATGTTCCTGTTTTAATAAATGTTTCTTGCTTAAGGTCGTTACAGGGTTTTTTGTATGAAATAAAACACGGGGAAGCAAATGTAGACAAACCATGGTTTGTCATGTTGCTATTTAGTGTTGCACATAAATGTGTTTGGCTATTAAGATTTGATTTTGAATGAGGGTGCAAAATGTTGATTTGCCCAGGGTGCTGTCTGGGCAAAGGCAACCCTGGTTCCTGTCTGGGCAACAGGAAACTAAATGTTTCCTATTTGCGGACAGCATGCCCCTTCTGCTTACTGGCCTGCCCCCTTCCATCACCGAGCTTACCAGGGGAGTAAAGAATTACCGTGGATATTTTGGCTACAATATAAATTGGTTGAAATCTGCAGTCCTTGCAGTTTGAAGGATGGTGCACAGGAAGGAATATGCCCACGTGCAGTTCAAATGAGAGGGGAAAGAACTGCAATGCCAGGGAATTTATACTGTAAGTAGTATGCCATATGTGCTATCAAGATACCTCCGGTGACAAATCATGACACTGGGGATTTGCAGGTGAAATATGCTGGCTCTTTGGACTGTAGTCGGTCATCCTACAGACATGGCAAAACTGTATTTACCGATTTCACTTTGTACCCAGATAGAAGATGCTGACCGAACAGGGTGGTAGGGAGGAGGCTGGGGTATAAATAATCATAATAGCCACCTAGGTTTTGCATACTGAACTAGCGCAGGAAAGTACTGATCCTATTGAAGTCGCCGATGTGAGTATTATCCCACCCCAGTATTGGTAATGGGGAATGGGGCGCTGTTCATGCAAAAGAGCATCGAACAGTAATCTATGTTTTTGTTTGAACTGTGATGGACAGGAAAAGAGTTCTCTTTTTATTTTCGTGTAGATTTGGATTGAAAAAGAAAACATGTAGGTGTTCCCCCGGGGGAGGATTAGTGTGCATGCCTGGCTGCTTCGAACGAGTGAAGTGACTATTACATGTTCATCCCAGCTCAAAGAATGTGGAGGATGCTAGAGGAGGAAGCAAGGAGAGAGCCTTAACTAAGCTGTGATTGGACTATTGCACCCCCGGGGGTTCTGTTGACATCTACACTTTTCTCTGAGGTTTTATGATAAAAGTTGTTTGTTAGGGTGTTTCTTTGTTTGCCTCTGATTTTACTTAAAGAAAGAAGAGTAAATGATTTGCCCCTGTGGCTTCAATAGAATTAAGTATACATTATAGAGAAGCCAAAATGCCTTCACTCTTAGCCAATTAGAATGGTCAGTGATTTGTTTGGCTAAAGGAGTGAAGGGAAATTGGCCTCTATATAACCATTCCAGCCCGTGGCAATGTATGTATATTTCACGTGTGGTGCCTGGGAAGTCGAGGCTGAGTACCAGGTCCCTGATTTGTAGATTATTCAATAGAATGAAGACTTTCCTGTACTAGATTGGTATGGCCAGCATGCAGCAACAGTGTGGCCTCTCCTCTATGTTGCCTTTGGAATCCATTTGCGACATACCTGTCTCGCACATTATTCTGATGAAGCATGATAATACAGCACCATGCGCTTCCCTCTGGCCCAGGTTGCCCAAGGCAATGGTTTGCAATCTTTGCCTCTACAGAAGCTTTGGACTACAACTCCCCGCAGTCCTAGGCAGCAAAGTTAATGATGAGGGGTCATGGGGGATGAAGTTCAAAACATCTGGAGAGCTGCAGGTTGCAGACCACTGCCCTAAGGAAAACTACAGCGCATGTCTTGGACACATTATGCATAATCATGGTTTGTCAATACCATAAAAAAGTGTGAATAAAGTGTGTTTCTTGTATACAGAAATTAATGGACATGAACAAACTGCAGGACCTGCATGCAGTGCCAGTAACAGAAAATGACCCTCTGCAAGTTTTTGTGCATATAATTTTGTTTCAAGTATTCACACTTGCTAAACTGCCCCGGCATGCCTCTTGGCATGGCTAACATGTTTCCAATTTGGATATTTTCAAAAGTGCCCCTTTCGTACATACAAAGGATAAACTGTGATTAAGTGCACACTTGGCATTCTTTTTTCATGTGGGGAACAGAGACGTTTTTATGGGAGGGCAAAAGCGGTGCTTGCCCTGGGCCTCCACCTTGTAGGGGCCCCCAAAAGGCCGCCTGATCTAAGAAGCAAGATTCCATTGTTCACCAGGCTTGAATAGCACACATTGGGTTATTTTATGGCATGCTGCTGAGGCTCCAAACCTATTTATTGCCTATCTGTTTTGACAAGTACATTCTACCTTGATCAATTCATCATGTGATGCTTTCTGTGTTCACTGTCATATACAAATTGACAAGGGGGGTCCTGGGAGTCTCTCTGCCAGACATTAGTCCTGGTTACGAGAGACTTACCCAGAGTCTTTAGCTCACTATCTTTCACAGAGAAGAAATATCCCAAACATATCAGTCTTTGTCCTGCCCTGGGGCGGTCCAGCACCGAAATGATAGGCAATTCTCCTCTGAACAAGAGCACCAACAGCAACCCCAGACACGTGTTCCGGCCTGGTTGAACCTCATCAGTAGGGTGTAGCTGTGTCTCTCTAAGAATAGTGAGCAAGGGGTCCACGTCTGGATTCCCCTAGTAACTTAGGGTGAGACCCAAAGCTACTTAAATATGCAAATTAACAAGGGGGGTCCTCGGAGTCCCTCTGCCAGACATTAGTCCTGGTTACGAGAGACTTACCCAGAGTCTTTAGCTCACTATCTTTCACAGAGAGGCACAGATCCACCCTACTGATGAGGTCCAACCAGACCGAAACACGTGTCTGGGGTTTCTGTTGGTACTCTTGTCCAGAGGAGAATTGCCTAGCATTTCGGTGCTGGACTGCCCCAGGGCAGGACAAAGACTGATATGTTTGGGATATTTCTTCTCTGTGAAAGATAGTGAGCCAAAGACTCTGGGTAAGTCTCTCATAACCGTTTGGTCTATTCACCTGGCACTGTTGTTGTTTCTTCTTGGAAACCCGTACATTCTGCAGTTTGGGAGATAGCCTTGCTATGGCTTCTTTATCCAGATGTGTTGGCCTTTCTTGTTTAACTCTTTCTTGAGAGGATACTGAGGACGAAGACAATGAGGAGTCCAAGCCAGAAGAGCATGTTGGTTAAAGGCATGGTCTAGTAAAACATTTTATTTAAAAAATAGATAGGCAATATAAAAAATAAAATACTAGCATTCTCTTTGTTAAAACTTCCTATGTAAACTTCCTACTATGATAAGAACTGAACATGGGGCATTTTTATTCTGAAGGCCAGCACAAAGCATCAGTTAGCTGACCAGAGACCAGAGTGTTGGAAAACGCTGCGGTTTTTCTTTCCGAGTTTCTCAGGCTCCTCTGAGCCGGAGGAGCCTGAGAAACTTGGAAAGAAAAACCGCAGCGTTTTCCAACACAATAACGTTTTATTTATGTTTGCGGTCGCTTCAAAAGCGACCGCAAACATAAATACAACGTTTTTAAAGCTGCGGTTTTATTTCTAAGTTTTCCGGGCTCCTCCAGCCCGGAAAACTTAGAAACAAAACCGCAGCTAGTGCTTATTTTAAAAAAAAAATAAATAGCACTTACCGAGATTCAGCTGCAGCTTTCCTGCTCTGGTCTCCGGTCCCCGTCTCCCTCGTACAGCACTAATGAAGGGAAAGCCACCCAGCGGTAGCTTTTGTTTACTACAGCTGGCTGGCTTTTCCTTCATTAGTGCCGCAAAAGCAAAAGCCAGCACAGGAGGGCATCCATTTCACAAAATGGATGCGCCCATGTGCTTGCTTTTGCGAATTTTGAGCTTGAATAGCTCAAAATTTTACATAGGAAGTTTTAAAAAAGAGAATGCTAGTATATATTTTTTTATGTTGCCTATCTATTTTTTAAATAAAATGTTTTACTAGACCATGCCTTTAAACTCTTTTCCTTTTTCTTGAATTTCCCTCTTAGTGTTTCAATTAGCTCCTTCCAGTCTTATGACCCGACTTCCTTTTCTCCTTTGTAACAAGACACATTTCCTGGGCAGGGCTGCTGTCCGGGAAGCAGAGATTAAGCAGCTCAATGAAAGGGGGGTGTGCAGGAAGGGGCCCACCGAGACAGCTGCCTCTGAGCTCACCACCAGTCAATAGTTAAGTTGTTTCAAATAACGGAATGCATATTCCGAATGCAGCCTCTGAGCTATGATATGACATGGCATTTATAACGCGCCTATTCACAAGGGTTTTGCAAGTGATGCCTTGCAAACACCCACCCTCCAACCCCCCCCCCCCAGCTTTGTGTTGATAGAGCCTTTAAAGCAGGGGCAATTTATAATTGATGGCTCATTTAACAAGACATTGTTTTTACACCACTATGATAAGAACTGAACATGGGGCATTTTTATTCTGAAGGCCAGCACAAAGCATCGGTTAGCTGACCAAATCTATGTCTTCTTCCAAGAGAATGAATGTGCCACAAACAAACAGTTTTAAACTATGTTCTTTATTTTCATGTCTTTATTTGACGCACCAAAACTTTTTTTGTATATTACTTTTAGTTATGCATTCCTGAGAACGTTAACTGTCATTTTCATGTCCAAGTGGTCTAGTGGTTGCTTTGGGACATGGACTAAATGCATACGTTAAGCATCAAATAACTTTTTCTTAACACGTTAACCACTGCCAGATGGCTCATAAATGTCACTTGGCACCTTGATTAGGAAAGCAGGGTTCATTGTGTCACTGTACAGACCTTAGTCTGTGGCAAATCAATGCAATGATATGTGTGCAGCAATGTTTTGTCGGCTGCACAAGTCACCATTATGTTTGAAAATCTGGATATCCACGTACTAAGAAGAACCTGGAAAGTTTGTACAGAGAAATTGGCTGGGCCCCAAGATGGGGGGGGAGACACTACCTCAATGAAGTTATCACTGGCTAAACATGTCGACCTATGGGATTGGCAGGAAAATTACTCTCGCCTTAGCAGTCTCAAAAGATATAAAGTTCATATCCTACATGTTATATACATTTAAGAGCTCTCAGAAATATCTTAACCTCTGTCCTTCACTTAGGCTTAGAAGATTTATACTATTAGTTAGAATTGACAATCTTCCTGTTTTGGCGGTTATCAGTAGCGAAAGGCAGCTGTTGATAACGGAACGCATCTGCCGTATATGCAAGGATAATGAGATAAAAGAGACTGCCAAACATGTACTCACTGTATGCCCTAACATGTCTAAGGTGTATCAAACTCACTATGGAAAATGTGTACACCATCTGGAATCTGTAAGTGAGTCTACTTTCTGGCTTCAATGCTTAAATATGAGGAACCTTAGTCTACTCATATCACTATACAACGTCTGCCTGGTAATTGAGAAACTCTTGAATATACGTATATAACTATTGCAAAATCTAGTTCTGGATATGATGACAATGCAAGCTCCGTAATAATGAATACCACTGATCTACCGTTGGGTCAGATTGAATCATTAAGTAGATGATGAATTGTGTTTATTATTGACCTTGACCAACTGTTAATGTGATTTAAATTCCTGGGATCGTTGGATTCTATTTTAGATATTAGACATTAGAGAAAATTCATATATATGTTTTATTGATTTGTTAGTTAAGTTTGTTTAATTAACCTATAAAATGGAAATGGATTGTCTGTATGATTATGATTAGGGGTGTCACGGTATTAGTTTTATGGCAGTACGATAACCTTCTTGCCAAATTACGGTATATCATGGTTATCGCGGTATAGCAGGTGGAGTTAACTAATCTTAACAAATATTTTCATAAAAGGCCATAAATTGTCAGATATGTCATCACAAAGAAAACCAGGCACCCAGGGACAGAATTGGGCTTTTCAATATACTTTCCACTGAAATGCCACCCCTTGCTTCCACCAAACAACACAAACACACGTGTGGAGAGGTAGAGGGGGGGGCCTGCTGCGACTGGCAAAGCAAAGATAATAGCTTTTCTTAAGTGGTAATTTAGGCTTTTAGCTCCCCACTGGCTACTGGTGAAGATGAAGATGTTGCCATCTTGATAATCTGCATTCCACAGATCAATGGAGGCTGATTGTAGTATGCTCTTGTGTGCATACACATACACGCACACGCAGTCTCTCTCTCTTTACGTTACAGCCTTTAGTTTACTTGCGGGCCAAAAGGTGTTCAGTAATCACAGACATGTTACCCTTTGGTATGGCAGCAGGGAATACCCGCAGAGATGAGTGAATTTCGCGGTGTGACTTATTATATGTAAATTCAATGATCGAAACAGGGAAATCCCCCATTGTCATATGTTTAGAAAACATTATCCATTATAAATATATAAACTCCAAAGCCGCCAACCCAAAGTAAATCCTTTTCCTTCTTGGCACTGTATTTATTCTTCCTATTGATAACATATTGATTTTGTGTCAGGCACGTGTGGTTTACGGAATGGCATTAAAAACTGCTCCAACTGAAACTACTTGTACCAAGAACTTTTTTTTTACATTGCCTTTTTGCATTTGAAGTTCTTTAACTTACCATCAAGTCAACGCTTTTAAGTTAACTTACGAATACGCAAGCAGGATTTTCCAGCTATAGCAAGGTAACATTTTTGAAACTTGTCATATTTAGCTGATCCTCCAGGAATCTAAGGCGGCTGCAGAATTGGTCTTTAATGGCGCTCACTCGTTGATCGCCTTGAATGAAAGAGTGACTAGTGGCAGTGTTGTAATGCACATTTTGAGCAATGAGCTTGCTGCTCAGTCACAGGTCATCGCTTTGAAAATTGGCCTCGACTTGCATTTTTTTGGAACCAAATGGCATGGGCATCATGACCCCTTGCTGTGACAAAAAGTTTGTTTTGACAACTCTTTATCCCATTAAAGGGAGAAAAGTCACTCATGTGCGGTCTGAAAGCCCATGTCATTGTGATTCTTTTGTCAAAATGTCATAGCCAACACAGACACACCAACACAGGCACACAGAAAGGTTGCATAGTGAGCTAATCACTATAGCTTGTTTACCATCTGCCTGGTGTATTATAAAGGTCTGATGTTGGAGTTACCACTGACCATGTAATCCTAAAGGGACAGCATTCAGTTGGCGCTGTTGATTTCTTTGTTGATTCTTGCAATACATGTTCATTTACCTTCTTAAAGAGAGTGGCAAAAAATAACTTTAAAAAGGACAACGTTAAAATAAATATCGGCACAAATATGGCCTAGACCACTACCTCACCAGAGCCCCATCATTACTGTTTTCCCCAGGTCTGAGTGCGTTAGTGATGTGAGTTCAGAGGGAGAAATGCTTTCATGAGTGGTGTCACAAATTGAGAATAGACCTAAGAAATATGTCACCCCCATTGCTCTGGATACTTCCAATTGAATATAGATTCCGTCCTGCCTGCTTGAGTCCAGTGCCATATGCAGAAGGCAGGTAGGTGAAGGATCAAGCAAAGCAACAACTTTAGTGCCAATGTGCAAATCTACACAGAGGACGGGAGGGGGGCAGTTTATTTACTAGCAGAAAGCACTGATAGGCCCAGTGTTCACACAGTCTACAGCAGGGTCGGACTGGGGCATAAAATTGTCTTGGGCACCAACATAAAAGTGGCCCACAGTTACAAATGGGAATTCATTCCTTTTGGAGCACGGTTTGAATAGTACCCAAGGGGGAGATTTTTGATAAAATGTGATGCAAATTGTACATTTAAAAGAATATTTATTCAGTAACAGTGGTCAAAACTATTAGCCGCAAAGTGAAGTCACTCATCACACTGGCCCACTTTGGCCAAAAAAGTTCCCCACTTTGACCCAAAAAATGGGCCCACACAAGCATTTTACGTTTCTGGTTCGGCCATGGGCCTATTGCCCTAAAGGCCAGTCCCTGCCTGGTCTACAGAGCTAAAGTTGTTTGTGGACATGCATCAGATGGGCATCCAGTTCATTCCCTATTTGAATTCCAGGATGTGTAGTTCCCCATCTTTCAAATTGGTGGGAAACTACAAATCCCATAATTCTAAGCTAAAACATAACTGGATGGCGATCCCATCCATAACCATGACCATGAGAAACTTAAGTTCCTTGAATCTAAACCTTGGGGCGAGTAATTCGATATGCATGACTTCACTGGCCGTCCTTTTTTTTTTTTTTTTACAATTTGCACAGCCAGAGCAACAGCTGTTCCAATGTGTGTTTGCTTAGTGCAGTAGGACCTTAACTTACTGAACTAATGGCACATGATGCCAGGCCAGGCTGAATCGATACATTTCTGCTCCTGCTGGCTGAGTGGTTGCTAAGCAAAGTGCTCCTGGCTCAGATGTTTTGCAAGTCACTGAACGATTTATTACATTTGTTTACATACAAACAAAAGGAAAAATAAAATGATCACTTTCAGTTCAGGCCCTCAGCTCACCCTTGTGATGTCCCTGTGGACTTGCTAATTGCCAATTGAAAATCGGGACAATCACCATTGAAGATCTGACCTGTAGCGCGAGCAGCATGACTGTGTGAAAACATTTAAAATCTGTATGCTACCTTTAAAATAAATAATGCCTGAAACAACATAACTTTGTTCTAGTTTGCCCATGAAATCTATTTCTGGTGGAGTCTATGAACTGGAGTCTCAGGTATGCGTATAGAGCCAGTCAGTCAGCTCATCGTTACCAGCTTTGCATGGGGAACACAAAGGTTCAGGCACTGGGCAGCTTTCAACACAATTTGCATAAAGTTGGCTGCTCTTTGACCCGACTCTACTGATCACAGAGAAAGAGCGGTCACAGCAGCAAAACTGCATTTATGAATGTGGCCTCACTTTCCCTATGCTCTTGTCTGCCAAACAAGGCCCCCTTGGCAGACGGCACATGCAACAGCGCAAGACCAAGACTGCGCAGCACTTGCTTACTGCAGCCTTTCCAAATCAGATTGAAAAGCTCACTTAACGGTATAAACGGTATACCGTTATAAACAATGTGACGGTTATTATTGTTCAATTAAGCTGTTCACGGTATCTTTAATGGTATACCATTATACCGTTACATCCTTAATTATGATTATGATGTATGATTTATTATGTGTAAACTTTACTTGTAAACTATATCACATTAAATACATTATGTTTGTTAAGGCGTCTATGTGCTGCTCCTCTATGGAACAGCACATATTACTGTTTTTGTCTAATGTGTCCCATGTCCATGCAATAGCACACTGGAATTGTTTGTGTATGTAGCTCTAACAGGCATGCCATACTGTCCCCAGACTTAAACACATAAAGCAATCAAAGAAGTTGCCTCAAATTGTACATCCACTAGGCCAAACACCCTTTCGACACCGCCACACCATGATTTTCACTAGCTGCAGGCCAGCACAAATGAGAGATGTTAATGCCAGTTCTGGTAGATAAAGCATGGGTCTGCTCTCTTTTGCAGAAATAACCCCAGAGGCCTGCACAATGGTGAGGAGGTAGTGGTTGAGGAACTGTGGACCTTACACCACCTATCAGAATCCGGTTTTGTTTAAAGCGCTTCATCAGCTTATTACTGGTCAGGCTAACATTTGTAAGAAGTACAATCCTTTCTGTACATGTTTCCCTCTTTATTGGTTGACTATTGTAGGTATCTATAGATATGATTCCATACAGATATTTCTGTCTTGGGGTCTGGGCCTGCTCAGACTGAGACCCAGCCCCTTCTCATCTAGAATTTTCCAGAAACAAGAAGCAAAGAGCCCCTGTACCCCATTTGAGTGGCTGATGTTACAGGCATGTTATCTTAACATGCAAAAACTTAAGATGTCCGAATGAGTATGTATTGTTCATGGCTACAAACATTTTTTTTGGGGTGAGTTGTCTGAATAGTGACGTGAGCACCAAGCCATGTATCTGTTATGTATTTACTGATTCACACATACAACCATTTTAACACAGACCTGTTTATCAAATATAGAGATCTCTTGTCATTGTTATATTCCCGAAATGCTCTGTGATTTACTACAAAGCCACAGAACACTCATTGGTGCTATTTGTCCCCTTTCCCTCTCTCATAGGGGTATTTTGAAAGAGTACAATAGGAGTGTACCAGACTGTCCACCTTGTATTGATAACCTTCTATCAGAAAATAATTCACATCGTTAGTCTAGTGTTAGCCCTTGTGAAATACAAGTGAGGTGGTTTGAACAGAACTCCTGCAACACAGGGCCAGTGGTCAATGAGCCCTCAGACAGGGGCAGGCTGGTCAGACCACAGTTTGCCAGTATGGGCAGTTTCAAACTGCATTCAGGCAAGGCCTTCCCTCAGAGCAAGTGACAGAAGAACGATTTACTTGGGCAGCAACAGCTGTGTTTCACATTAGATTTCTTCTGTAAAGTACTTGAAATACAATGTAATGAAACCAGCTTCATTTGTTTAGCAACAATTTATTGATATTGAGGAGAGTTTTGTCGTGTTACACAGATGTGTAGTTTGGGAGTGACGTGTGCCAGTTAGGTAGGCGCATTTTAGTGTTTCGCCCTGGGCACCAAGGGCCATATTACAGAAACTTAGCACCAGTGCAAGTGCAAAGTTGCACGGTATTAGCACTAGGGCAATGGGTTGCCCTATTTTTGAAAACACTGGGGCATATTAGAAAACCATTGCATCATGACAAGTGCAGTGTAGCATGGTATACAAAAATTGCCCTAGTGCAAAAAAAGATAACTTTTTGATGCATTTTTGCACTAGGGCAAAATTTGCCCTAGTGCTAATACCATTCCATATTAGAACTAGGGAAAACATTGCCCTCATGTGAAAATGTATCTTTTTAGCACAAGGGCAATTTTTGCCCTAGTGCTTGTAACATGCCAAACTGCACTTGTCATGGTGCAATGATTTTCTAATATGTCCCAGTGTGTTTAGAAATAGGGCAAACGTTGTCCTCGTGTTCAAACCTGCAATGTATCTGTTTTTGGTGAATTGACACCAGTGGAGATAGATGCCTCTCGTTCCTTTTTACACTGCATAGCTGCACAAGTTGCCTCTGGTAACGTAGAACTTAAAAAGCATAACCATTTGCCTCAGGAAAATCTCTAGGAGTGTCCGATAATACCAGGAGTCAAGTCCTAAAAATATAAGTGGGGGAGCTCATCAAGAAATGCTATGGGGTGTGACGTCGCCAAAAATGTTCATATCAAGGTGAAATATGCACATTTCATTAAATTGGCTTTGCATAACCACCCAAATTGAACAGCACGAATGTAATTTGCCTTGCATAAAATCAACACACACAAAACCAAGACGGGATACTTTCGTCGAATAGTGTTTTTGAAAACGTTAAAAGGTGTGCATGTTTTAAACTCCAAGAACCAATACAAATGTTTTCCCAGGGACTTGCAATACCGAAAGGTGACATTTCACCTTTAGTTCTTTGTTATTTTTAATTAGGTTATATAGTGCAATGGTAAAGTGTCCGGCCTACAAACCTGACGACTGCAATTTGATCCCTTAGGTCGGCTTTAATTAATTTAAAGAGGACATCCGGTGTTTCTCTAGTGGGGACTGAGTCCCCCCTCTGAATAAAGTGGGTGGACTCCTTCCCCCCGCGTGTACCCTCGACTTGAGCCCAGACCGAATGATTTCTTAGCACTCGGTTTATGTAAAGATTTGTATTTTATTGTTTTTTTTTCTTTATTGGTATTGACTTGTTGCCACTGTTCATACATGTTTTTGTTTCTTAAAGGGGACATTTTGATTAAAATCGGACATGCCAATGTGCTAGGATGCACCCTTCGCGAGGTTAGACAGATGCTGGCCCGGACTCCCATTGGAACCGCACTCCAGATCATGGTTTATCGAGACCTGGTTGATGTGCCTCAAGAGTGGGAAGCCGAGAGCCCTTCCCAAGTACCACCAACGTAAGTGATGTTTAAAGGAAGCAGGCATAGAAGTCCATGTATCGAAGCATCTCCCCGCCCTCTATGAAAGTAAGCGTGTAATGCATCCTGTTTGGTCTCTTTTCGTTTCAGCGCATCTGGAACATCTCCAAACCCTTGTTTCATTTTTCCTCACCTTAGGAAAGTTCACTGCAAAGTGTGCTTCAGAAATAGGACTTGGTTTTGAGCATGCTCTTGCATATTTCCAGTCAGGGTCTTTGCTCTGGCTGGGCAGCCATTTTAAAACTTTCAGGAGTTTTGCCTTCAGGCTTTTGCAATTTCTTTCTAACACTCTTGCAGTCAAGTCTTCTGAGGGACGGAAATGCAAGAGAATGCACTTTTCAAGAAATGGTCCTTGCAGCCTAAATTGCAGGAGGTGTGGCGTAACACGAGGAATGTCCTGGAGACTTATACATTAGTCAGGTATTGTTTCTTGAGTTGTAAGGCTAAACTGGCAATGTGGCGACTCTGTCTGACTGCATTTGTCACTGTCAGCGTCGTGCTAACTCCTTCCCTGCGTCTGTGTGTCTCTTTGCTGCTTCTATGCTATGGAATAGTAGGCCCTTAGTTAAGCGCCTTATTGTATACTTCAAGCATGATCTTGCTTTGCCTGTGCCTCGATCATAAATGACCTTCCCCAATAAATAGCCTTGAACACAGAAAAGAGAACGTCCAAACACCAACGGCTCCAACTGGTATAGGAGAGTTATGCTATATTATGTTGCCAGGTCTTGCTCTAAGCATCTTTCTCCATTTAATTTGTAAGGTCATTTGGTGCTTGCTAGACTGCTTTTTTGTATGCAACTGAAAAAAAGGCAGGCAGACGCGAATGCTTTCCAGAACTAGGCCTTGGCAAATATTTCATGAGTAATTCACTGTCTCCCTGTGTCAGAGACAGGTTTTGGTGGCAAAGCAGGAGATGGGCTCCTCATGGGGCAGCAGTCAATAGCCTTTCAAGGGAGGCGCGGGCGCGTTACAAAGGCGTAGTCAGGGTAGGGCCTGAGCGAGCAAGGCCAACCCAAAATCTGCAAATGCCCACTTGGCAGTGCTGCGTGGGCATTTACAGATGCTAATGTCACTGCGGTGGGTCCAACTACATTAGCTTCAGGCCCCACTAGGTAGACACTCCTGGCTACGTCTCTGCTGCGTTGGGATCTGACAGAGCCCTGGGGCAGTAGGGGGTGACTGCTGCCCCTGCCCCTTCCCTATCTCTGCCACAGATGGCTCTTCCTAATGTCCAAGTCAGTTTCATGGCTCCCCTCGGACTTTTGGTACAGCCTAAATCTGTCTGAATCGCCTTTCTGCCCCTTTGTTCTCCAGGTGATGTTCGGGAGATTCAGGGTGATTTGTAGGACAAATCCATAGGCAGAAGATTTCAAAGGGAGGAAAGGTTACAGGCAATGAGGGAAGGAGCAGGGGAATGGCGAGGGAAGGGGGCAGCTAGGTAGGCGAATAAGGAAGAGGACATAAAATAAGAGCTGTGCTAAGAAAACTCTCTGGGCTGTTCATTTTAGTAACCACGCATTTTGCATGAAACCACCAGCCTCACTTTCATAAAAAAAACTCTGGCTAAACGTGTTGTTAATGGTTTGTACCAGGGTGGATCTCCCTGCCAATTGGGTGCATCACTATATCAATTATAGCCATATATACACACACATATGCACTTCCTGCTGTGCACAGCCCACTGACCCAGGAGCAGCAGTCAGGCCACCTGGTCACCTTTCAAGAATAACAGTCACACATATCAGAGAAATGTGGGCATGGGATACCGAGTATCACCTATTGGCATGAGGATAGTGCCTATATCAGTGCAGTTCCTTACTTGGCACCCCTGACCTTATTTCCACCAAAGCTATTAGTAAGTGGAAGGATACTGTTCATCTGTAACTGGTAGTCCCAAAATAATGCCTAAGCTGAATGGGGGTTATTCTTTAAAATGCAGCCCCCTGGGGAAAATGCATTGGCATTTTATTTGCGTGGCAGTACTTTAGCAGTGCCATCAGCATCATAAACGGATGCTGGAAGACATAAATGTAAAGCAGCTTCTATTGAAAGGATTCTGCTGTGGTGTTAACAGAATCAAAGTCATGGTCAATCTCCTCTTTATCAGTCAAAAGTGTCTGTGACTGGAGTGGAGCTAGTGTGGGAATGATTAATACCACAGCTCCTTCTCACAGATCTGACACCAGATGGTTTGGCACAGTGCAGCATTTCTTTCGTTTTTCCAGTGACCATTTGTGGTCCATAGGCCTGTGGTGGGAAGACCGCAAACATAAGGCCGCCTCCCGTACGTAGGTCTGTAGGGGGCGCTGCCTAGATGGGAGCCGGAAGTGTGTGCCGGAGCGCAGCAGGTCAGTAGGATGGGGCGGAAAGCAGGCAGGGGGTGAAAGCCATGCAGCGGAGGACCTCCCACACCCCGAATTGAAACTGGGAGAGGAGCGGTTACAAAAGGCCAACCGGGGGATACAGCCTTTGTGGCCTGGAATCTGCAAAGACAGCCTTTTTTAAGCGGCCAATGTTCACACTTCATTCACATAGAAAGGGGAAGCTTTCAAAGATGGTGCTGAACTCAAAACAGACTATTGGGGCCTGTACACCAGGTGGGGATTACATAGGTTTAATAATTGCAGTCAGAGTCCTTAGTTCTTAGGGAGGCAGGATACGGGGGAGGGCGGGCTGAGGAAGGATGGCATCTCCTAGAGAGGGAAGATTTCTTCCCCCATTTTTGAAACTCCCGGCATGCCTATCTCTGCCCTACAGCAGTGGCAGCTGTTGAATGTTTTAATTAGAGAGGCGTAATGCTTCCTATGAATATGCGTGAGAAACTGAGCGTGGCGAGAGTCCCCAGACCCACCTAGAACATTTTTAAAATATTGGATTATAATCGGGCATTTTCAGCACAGTTTCGTTGTAAAATTGGGCATAAAGAGCCACAGTTTGCAATCGGCTTTGTAGGGTAGCACATGAACAAATGCAAGTCACTAAGGAGCATTTTCCAACTCATTTTCATGATGCTTTTGCTCACAATATAAGCCAGTATAAACCATGTTCAAGCTGGCTTTCCCCACACGTCCATGGGGACAGCACCAATATATGCCAGTATTACCATATAGTAGCATGCGCCTGTTGGCTTTAAGAGTACAAATTGCCATGCCATAGTAACAAAAAATGTCAAGGTTAGCTGCACCAATGTATTCCAGTTAGCCAGACAATAACACTTATGTTTGTTTTACCCTTGATGTCTAGTAATAAATGTAATGCTACAGTAAGAAAATATATCCAGAGTGGGTGCACAAATGTAGGCCAGTCTAGCCATATGATAATATTCATCATGTTGGCTTCACCTTTGATGCCCAGTAAAATGTGATATGCTACAGTAAAGAAATATATTCAGAATGGCCTCACCAATGTGGGCCATTATCACACAAGAACATCCTTGCTGCCTTTACACTGATGTCCAGTATAAAATTCCATGCAAAGTAAAGGCATATTTCCAGACTGGCCCCACCAATGAGGGGGAGTATCAAGTTGGAACACTAATCAATGCCATGCCACAGTAAAGAAATATGTCCAGACTGGCCTTTTCAACGTGGGCCAGCACCACACAGGAACACTCATCATACTGCCTTTACCCACGATTCCCAGCACAAAATACCATTCCACAGTAAAGAAATATGTCCAGACTGGCCCCACCGAGGGGCCAGTACCATATAAGAACACTCATCTTGCTGCCTTCACGCTTGATGCCCAGTAACAATGCCATGCCAGAGTGAAGAAACATGTCCATACTGGCCCCCACCAATGTGGGGCAGTACGACATAGGAACACTGATCATGCTGCAATCACAGGTGATGCACAGTGAAAAATGCCATGTCACAAAGAAATACGTCCAACTTGATGAGTGTTCCTACTTCATACTGGTCTGACTAATGGGGCCTCACCAATTAGTCCAGTATAATGTAGGAGTACTCATGCTGCCTTCACCTTTGATGCCCAGTAAAAGAATGCCATGCCACAATAAAAATAAATGTATTTCTGCATGCCGTCCCTCCCTTCCACTGCTCCCCAATGAGAGGCCTGCTGCCCGGCCGCCACACATGCACCAGCCTTTATACAGCATTCATTCTTCATTCATTCTCACAATTACACACATGCATCAGAAATCCTTCTTTACTTACTCTTACATTTACCTCCAGAATCCATATGCTCTTATTCACACGTGCACCCAAACATACACTCTCTCATTCATGTCTGTGCTTACAACCCAAACTATTGCATATACACACACACACACACACTTTTTATTTATTTACCTGCAGCCCTACTCCAGATTCCAGTCGATTCAGCCTCATGTGGTCTGCTCCAATATGAAATTTAAATACCCACAAACAATAGATTCATAACCATGCAATACTGATGCATGTAGAAAACACCGGGGCAGGACACCCTTTGTTATATTATATCTAAATTGCCCATAGCTCCTGCCTGTACAGGATAACCCTTTTTTTTCCCAGATGGCGCTGCTGGGCACATAGTGCAGTGGGTGCGTTGGCGGCCTATGGAAGGGGAGCTAGTGGTGCCCCTGCTTCAATAGCGGGGACAATATAAAAATATCTGGCGAGGCTGATCTATCTTGTGGCTCTCCTGGGTTCAGAAGCTCTGGAATCGAGTGCCAAAATGGCCACCAGGCCCCTCCTGTCCCAATGGCACTGGCTGCAGGAGCTTTCAGAAGTACCTGGTTGAGCATCACTAGGGATTAGCAGCAGACCAAACATGAAGTGCAGAGACAGTACAAACAAAGACAGTGACAGCAATGGCTCTACCAGTGGCTGTGGCTGAGCCTTGCGCCTCTTGGCATTTGCGTTCTTGGAAGGAGGAGGCTAGGCCTTCCTAGCGATTATGACAGAGCAGAGTGAAAGGGCAATCCTAGCAGTGTGGCAGCAGTGAAGCCATTTGGCAGAGCAAGGAGGCAAAGAGATGGTGAGCTCTCATTGCAACTCGCCTCTGCTGAAGGATTAGCCAAACATGCAACACTGACATTTGTGGGGAATTGGGCTATGGTATACAAGAAAAGGAGGGAAGATACATACTGTCAGGGGCAGATTTCTTTCGCACCATACAGAAGCTACAGATCCAGTAGTGGATCAGGTGGAGCTTGGTCTTGGAAATTTTCAAAGTAGAGAGATGGCGGGAACTTCTTAGGGGGAAAAGGCAGTGATGGCTTCTATGGAGGCAATGCATAAAAAGATTGACAAAAGTGGCTAATCAATGCACACATTATTTTGGATTATGGTGGCAAGGCTATTGGAGTTAGACGTCAGAATCAAGGTAACTAAGTTCAGCAGCTCTGGAATCGAGTGCCAAGATGGCCACCGGTCCCCTCCTATCCCAATGGCACTGGCTGCAGGAGCTTTCGGATGTACCTGAGAGCGACCTGTAATAGGTGGACTGTGCGGTCTGCAAACTGCGCCACGGCCGGGGGGAGGGGGAGGCTAGGTGTGAGAAGGAATCGTTTGAGATACTGAAGTTGAAAGTCCGAAGGACTTGGTTTTTGCATGGGGTAGGGATTCCCACAAGCAACAAGTAAAGAGTGATATTTTCTGATGGAACATTTGTGAGTTATACCTTTAGTGTTTGGAAAAGAGGTAGCTTTGAACATTGGTATGTTGAAGGATAACCAGGCGGGTCTAAACTGGAGGCAAGGGAAGCCTGAGAGACCCTGTGAAGAAGTTAATCCATATAAGGAAAAGGTACTGTGAATTTTGCCAAGTGAATCGTGAGAACTTGTGGAACTTTCTTATCTTGAGAGTTTTGAACTTGGGGAAGGGAGCCGTGGAAGAGCTCCATTTTCACACTGACTTTGCTTTGAACAATTATTAAGTTGGCCAAATCCCACACACCCTATTACTTTGTAGAAGCAGAGGCGTAGCCAGGATTGTCTAGCAAATGGGGCCTGATGCTAATGTAGTTGGGCCCAATGCACTGACAAAAATATCTGTAAATACCCACACAGCGCTGCTGAATGGACATTTACAGATTTTGGGTGGGCCTTGCCCCTCAGGCCCTACCCTGCCTATACCTCTGTGTAGAAGTGAGGGCAGGCATAGCTTTTGACACAGACAGTAGTTTACTTTTAACTGACGGACTTGGACTTTCCAAGAACTGAGCATGAAGTATGGGACTTCATCTCAGTACTGCTCCCAAACTAAGGTGCTCTTTCCTGACTTAGTGAGTATCAAAGAGGCTTGTGAATTTGGAAAGCGCCGAGGTGTCCCTAAATTCCCTGAATAGGCCCAAGTGAGCAGGAAAATTGAGCAAGTCCAAGCGACTCAGGGTGCTTTCGGGTGGTTCTTCCTTGAGAAAGAATATTGAAACAGTGCGACACAATGGTGCATTTTAATATGCAAATATCTAAACAATTTGGTAAAACGCAGTACAATTGATAATTGGTTCTGTTGGGGAACATATGAAATACTACAAAAGATACAGGTCACCTAAAGTCAAAAGGAACATTTTGTTACACATTCCCAGGCTGGGTGTCCCCAAAGAAAACCATAATGCCCTGTCACAATATATACCTGCATTGCAACAGTAAAACACGTGTTCATGCCGCTCGTGTTGAACAAAAATCACAAAGTAGGTCCCAAAAATATATGCCAGCATTGCAACAGTAAAACACATTTTCACGCTGCTTGTGTTGAACAAAAATCACAAAGTCTGTCCCATCAATAACTGCCAGTGCTTGCCCCATGTCATGCTGATTGTTACCAAAGAATAACAAATCAAATCAAGCTTTATTTTTAAACATTTTCCCTAAAAACCAATACAATTCATAAGAACAATAAAATATGCAATATAAATCTGAATGAATTAAAACCATCATAAATTCCATTGAACACAAATAGCCGTGCAAAAAAAAACCTTTAAATGGTAACTATGCTCTTAATGATAAAAGCAATGAAGCCACAGAACAACATGCAATGTGCTAATAAAGAAAATGAAGGCAGGAACTTATAAAATGTAGCAGGCCTAGCAACCATTCCCCACAGCACATTTCAGTGGAGCGTGTCATCTAAAATTAATGTTTAAACTAAGAACAAAATGCAATGAATTAAAAACATAGTTAATAAAGTACGGTGCATCCAACAGCTACAAAACATTTCAATGGGAAATGTGGTTTGAAGTTAATTATTTTTGAGTTTGGCGGCATCTACGCCTCAAAGCCTTCCAAAGAAATGTTGACACTGCCTAAGTCATGTCTGGTAAAACTGAAGATTCACAACGATGTGAAGCAGGAATGAAATCAGATGTCCCATGGGTTTTCAGACATGGGTTTCATTATATTCAGGACATTACAACAATGAATCTACTCTTTTGTTGCTCTGCACAATGGACATAAATGCGACATCTCAGGGCTCCACTTGCAGGTAAATGTGGCTACTGGGAAAAACGACTTTCTTGATGAGTTTGTATTATATCCAGGCACTCTTTGTAACAATAATAGGTTTCAGTTGTTAAAAGGTTAGAAAGATGTGTATTGGAGTGGTCATTCTTTACCCACAATTCTGAAGGTACTCAGTGAAAATGTTGCCAACAAAAATGTAGTCCGTGAAAAAAGCCGTGGTGAAAATACCTCTGCTGTGAAGAAGTCGCTAAGCAAAGTCTAGTCATGAATTCAGCTGACAAGCCAGACATGCAGTGCTGGTGGGGTAGGGCTTGCAATTGCCTGGTTTAAGGTTATGATAGGCGTTCGGGTAAGGATAGGGGTTAGGGTTAGAATTAACATTTTGGCTAGAATTAGGGTAAGGGTTCAGGTAAGGGGCTTTGCAGGAGGGCTGGTGATGTTGTGGCTTGGCTAGTGGATGGGGAAGTGTCAGGGTAAGGGTTATGGTAGGGGTAATGGCAAGGCTAGGACTAGTAGAGTAATGGTTTTGGGCAAGTGCTGAAGCAATAGAGAGGCTGGAGAGAGTTTGTGATGTTGGCATAGGATAAAACAGTGGTTAGGGTAGAGTAAGGATTAGGGTAATAATATTATGTCATTTATAAAGCGCTTTTATGTAAAGCGATTTACACAGATAACTTTATACACACTTATTACCCAGTAAAGACTCATACTCATTTTATCGACCTTGGAAGAATCAAAGGTTGAGCCAACCTTGCCGGGATTCAAACCTGTGACATACAGATCACACACAAATTGCAGTAGGGAGCGCTTAACCTGCTGAGCTATCTTACTGGCTGAAAGTAAGTGTTACAGTTGTGGTTAGGGTAAAGTTAGGATTAGAACAAGGATTTGGGTTAAGGCAAGGGCTATGCAATTTTTGGCTAGTTGTTGATGGGGTGGGTTTAGGTTCACTGTTAATTTTCTATTTATTTTGTGTTTTGTATTGAGTCACATGCAAATAAAATGCTTTAGCTCACTTAAGGGTTAGTCTTCGGTAAGGGGTCAGGGCAGAATAATGGTTGGGCTCGGAGGATAGCTCAGGGGCAATGCGCTCGCATGGGAAGCAACGCGACGCGGAGCAACACAGGTTCGATCCCCGGGTCTGCACTTAGAAACCTCTGGGTATTAAGTGCGTTATAAATAACCAATTACAATAAGAGTTAAAGTAAGGTTTAGAAATGGAATAAGGGGGATTGTGGAGGTTTTGGGTCCTTGTTAGAGTTATAGCCTGGTACTTTTGTGCATTTAAAAATAGCTTTTTGGCGACCTTATTACTGGCAACATTTTCACACTTTGCATTGCTTATATTGAATGACTACATTTTTTAAAACGACTTTTTGCGGATTACTTTTTCACATGACTACATTTTCCTGGGGACATTTTCACATAGAATTGGAGGCTTCATATGATGTTTTGGAGCAAGAGGGCACCGCTGGTCTAGACTGGATTAGGCATATTAGTGATGGTGGTCGGTCAAAATCTCGAAAAAAAAATCTCGAATGACAATAAAGTCGAAAACAAAATCACGAAAAAAAAAAGTCGAATTACTCATTTTGTAATTCTATATTTATTTTGGGGTCCGGGATAAAAAAAAGGGTAAAAAAAGGTGGGGTTGGGGGGGGGGAACCCCCCCATTTCGAATAAAAAACGGCATAAAAAAAATTCAACTTTTTTTTTTTCGACCTTTTTTTTACCTTTTTTTTCGAGATTTTATTTTTCGATTTTATCACTATAAACCATTAGTGATACTTCATGTGAATTTGGACTCCCACACTACTGGGATAATCCAGCAAGCAAAGTATAGGGAGGGACCCCATTTCCGTTACTAAAGAAAAGTAAAGGTCTAATATGCCAATCCAGTCTAGATCAGCGGTGCTCTCTTGCTCCAAAACATCATATGAAGGATCCTTTTAAACCTTCAGCTGTGAACAGGTTCATAATTTAAGCCAGTACAAGACTAGTTTCCTGCTCATAAGAGCATCTATAGGTGTCCAGCCTAATTCCAAATATACAAATAAATATGGAGCAGACAGGGGTAACCCAAGTGCTTGCTTCAGAGATGTGCTTTCAATTTGGTAAATCTGTTTGGGCATTTTCTCGGGAGGATAGCTCAGCGGCAACGTGCTTGCCTTGGAAGCAACACAACGCGGAGCAACACAGGTTCAATCCCCGGGTTCGCGCTTAGAAACCTCTGGGTATTAAGCTTGTTATAAATAACCAATCATATCATATCATTGCCCCATAGTTCCGAGGCATGGACACTCGCCTTTGCTGCTTGAACTTTGTACAGTTTTATTAGAGGACCTGCTGCCTTACACAAACCCTGAAGCAGTGCTAGAATCCAGAATTAAAAGCGTGATAGAGGTTTCCATTTGATCTGTCCAAGAACCCCTCTAAAATTCCTAAACAATCCAACGTAGCGATCCTTCCGGGAATAATTCATTGAAGTTATTGTTCTCTTGTTCCCCATGCCAGGCACCACCTTGTTTCTTGATAATTATTTACCAGGCATTTGCTGTCGCCTCTTTCAGAAAATCATAGACAGTTGTTTCCTTAGTCCAGAAAGAGTCTTCAAAATTAAAACAGCATTGTCCAGGAATAGCAATATGCTCACGAGTGAGCCATTCAAAAATGGCGCATCCGTAATTAAGGATCCTGAATAAAGATCCAGAACATTGATAAAGAGAAAGAATTGGGCAGTGGCCGAAACATAACCCTGTTTCACACCTCATTTAACAGGGAAGGTTGCAGAATTGTCCCTCCCAAGCCCCACTTGACTGTTTACAGATAATTGTGCTACAGTCTTTCCATGGTCTAAATCCAGGATCTTTCATAGCTACCAAAGGAGCTGCCGGCAGATGTGTTGGTACAAAAGCAGTTGTCTAATCAACCAATGTCATATATCATTTTTGGTTTCTAAGGAGCACATACTTATCACTTGAACGGCGTAAACTGAAGCAGTGGTCCAACATACCAATGCCCAGCTGAAAACCAGCCTGAAAGCCGGAAATAACATTGTCAGCTGGCATCCACTCTTGCAAAGTAAAATCTGCTTCTGCTAACCAGGGGATTCTCTGCCCCCTTTTTTATAAATTGGAACTCTCAGCGGTAAGCCGGGGAGTGAGCACTTGGCCCAAGTCGAGCACAGAATGAAACAGTTTTGTTAAGTAAAGTGTACATATTATGACTTCATTTTTAAATAGGTCAACTAGGGCCCTATCAGGTTCTGGGGTCTTGACTGATAATTGATATAGGATAGCAGCCCTTCCTTCCTTTACTGTGAAATGAAGACTTACCTCAACATCTTACTCTATCACTTCAGTAACTTTAAGTGGGTTAGGGACATGTGCAGTACCCACCCTCATTGCACGGTTTGATGAAATGGCGAGCCATGTTGGTTCAGGGATGCAAGATCCCAAATGGCAAAGTTGAAATTACTACCACAAGTAATTCATTTCCAAAACTTTCTATTATCATTTATTTTTGATGCCGTGATAAGATCTTCCCAGTTCTGTTCAAATAAAGTGTATTATTTACTTAGCATATTGTTGTACTCGCTACGGGCTACCACAGTGTTATCTCTTTATCTATCAGGCGATGTCGTAACCAAACTGAGCAATTTACTCTTTGAAAATCTGCATGCTCTGTCATACAAAACAACTTTTAATTTCAGTCTTATGAATAAAATAAGAAGCCAAGACCAATTCAAGAACTGATAGCAAATTATTGTATACTTTGGGTGATTTAATATTGATGTCTCGATTTTCCCCATCTCACTCTCCCGTTCTAGGTCAAAAGACTTTTTAATAAAAAAACTATTTAAAAAAACGATTTAGAAAGACCGCTCTGAGAACTCTCTGAGCGGTCTTTCTAAATATTAACTGTCATGTCCCTGCTGGACACAAGTGCGCGCAAGGGCTGACAGGCTTACGGAGATTGGCAGGGGAAGATGTGTTACAGGTAAGTGTGTGTTTGCATGTGTGTATGAAAGGGGACAATGTTTGTGGTGGGGAGGGGCCTGGGGGGAAGGTGTGTGTGTGTTTCTGAGTGTTTTTGTATGTGAGGGGGTGCTGGGGAAAAGGTATGTCTGAGTATGAGGTGGGGTTGGGATGGGGGAGAGGTTGAAGAGGGGCTCGGAGGTGAAACCCCTAATTGGAGGAATTCAAGTATTTCAAATATTAATTAAAGGAAACCCAAAATCGGGCACAAAAGAAAAAATCAGTCTTTTTTTGGTGCTGCCTTTAATATTCGAGATAATGGCCCTCATTACGACCCAGGCGGTAATGGTTTAACGGCGCCGTAAAAGGCAGCGGTGCCGTTAAACCATTACCGCCTGATTACAAGGTCCCTTTGCGGGACCCGTACTTAACGGCTGGTGTAGACCAGCCGTTAAAGTGGGTGCCGCAAAGGGACCTTGGCGATAATTACGGCAACCGCTATTAGCGGTGCCGTAATTATCGCCTTCCCCATTCCCATTATGCCCTATGGGGCAAAATGGGAATGGGGAATGGTGAATGGGGAATTACCTCCCCCGCCAACCTTTGGATGGGGGCGGTAATTCCGCCATCCACCATGGCCGAGACCGGCATGGACCATGGTGCTAATAGCACCATGGTCCAACGCCAGGGTCGTAATGAGGGCCAATGACATAGAACCGCCTCTCCTGCGTTTTAGACCTTCTTAGAGGAAGCACACTGCCATGCTCTACACAATTGGAAGATTTTTCTACGTGTAATTTTTAAATTGGAGTAACTGCATCATGATCACCTCGTATGAGCTTTGGCACGTTAGTCATAATCTCTGTAAAGGTGCCTCATTCTCTTAGGAATTTGCATTATCACTCTGTATACATGAACGCGATTTGGAGGAAGGAAAAATAGAAGAACCTTGATTCAAATTGCCCTTTTCGATGGGAACCCTTGACTGGCGGGTTTAAGTTGTATGTTGGTTAATGACCATATCCACACTGGCAATTTTACTGTTGTCTTTCGATGCTAATAGCCGTTTTCCCAGTGGAAGCACTTTTCCCTGGTAACCAGATCACTGTCAATGTCTATCATTGACATCAATAACGCCTAGAACCTGTGGCGATTCCTGCAGCTTTTTTCTCTGTGAATTCCTAACAGGATCTCCCTACACACCGCTTCTTAAGCCATTCTATATTATTTTGGTCTCACTCAGCTCTTCCTCTAAGCTATGGATTGCTTCCTTTATAGTCGCGCCACATCCATTACCTTGAAGAGTATTGTAATTGAAGTGCTTGTATAAAACAAGTTGTCCTATTTAAATTAATGCACTCCGGTATTGGGATGATCTAATAACCTATTTTTCTGACAGTGAAAGTCCGATATAGGGTTGTCACTGCTAGGAGAGATTAAAGGCACATGTTGACACCCCGTTAATCTAATCCGAGTTTGCTTGAATTGGTCAATCCATTCGATAGATTTATATTCAGCCTCAAGCCAAGGGAGAAACCCAATTGCTCGTGTGCACATTTTCATCGATGATAAAAGACTTGTTTTCCAATGCATTTTCTATTGCTTCCGCCAAAGCTGTCGGGGTAACTACGCTACTCAGTGCTTTACTAGAGCTTTCAAGGGTTACCTGCCGAGGTAACTGTGGAAGATGGCTTTCAGCAGGAATTGCTAGTGGGTCTTCATCCCTCCCCATTTGGTTCGCATTGCATGCGGTGTGAGCGTGAATGCTAGCCTGAGGCTCAGGGAGTTGACAAATTGCATTACCCTCTAACCCGCCATCTGACTTTTTTCTCTCCATCTTGTAGCGAGGGGTCCTTACTAAAATCGCAAAGTTAAGATGCAATTTCAAGGAGTAGTTCATTTGTCCATCTAAACATAGCCATGAAGGTTGCCGATTTCTTTAGGTGTGGTCCAGGAGATAATGTTGAGGTTGTGTTTATTTTCGCCATCAAATCACAGTTCTAAATCAGGCAGATTACATGCACCAAAAAAGAAGTGTTCAGATTGTTAGTAATAATCGTAAAATATGAGTTCAACGAAAAGCTAATTTCTTAAACTAACACGCCAACACATTAATATATCAATAACAATCATTGGGTATCCACTAGGCAACAGTTGCTAACCACTGATAGCTATTTTAAATAATTATAATTGGTTAAACCCCTTTATCAGTGACACTCCGGGGAAGCAAATACACACAAAGCACAGCAGTGCACAGGAACAGCCAAAGGCTGTGAGGGTAATAAGGGTAGTAAACACAACAGCACAGTGCAAACACACACACTGTTCTCTTTTGTGTGCCCTTTTGTCTTACCCTGCACTTAGCCTGTTCATGCCTTTGCAGACGTCCACACTGTCTCGTTTCGCTCAGATAGAAAGAGAAAACACAATAAGAGACCGGAAACATTCTGGAAACCTCGTCCGGCCGTAAATCCTCAACATGGGCAGCCCACACCTCTGGAGGTCCTCTCTGAGCGTCAGCCTACAGAGAACAGCCAAGCAGCCAAACAGGATAAAATTAATGAATGTCATGGCTTTTCCGAATTTCCTGGACTTCCCATTCCGACCCGACTGCCGTTGCCCTGCCGCTTAGACCCTACTTCGCTATATAGAGCCATCTTAAGTTACTTCCTGCTGGGAGGAGCTACACCGTATTGAGGCACACGTGATGCGCGCTAATGCCGGGACTGCCGTCACTCTGTTGCTTCACGAAAGAATGTCATGAGACCTGTCAAAATAAATATACCAGCACAGAATGTCCCCCATTTAGATGGTGACCAAACTATCCTATTGCAACAATGATATATTCCAGTGCTTTTCCCCTTTTTCATGCTGCTAGGGCCCAGAAGAAATTATGAGGACTGACTCAACACTATGCACCAGCACCGCACCCCATTCATGATGTCTGTATCCAGAGAAAATCACGGGGCCTGTCTCAACAATATATGCCAAAGATTGGCCCCGGTTCATCATGCTAGGGGCCCAAGACTATCGCAAGTAAATGCGACTGGGGAAGCAGGCACCACCTCAATAGTTAAATCCTTTCAATAATCTTCATGCAATTACTTCATATATTTGGATAACGACAGTCCCCCCACCGTCACAGACAGTGGCTCAATTCATATTCCTTGCTGTGGGGGCCCGCAATGGACTTCCGGCGGGCCCCCTAGAGTGCTATGAACGCCAGAACTCACCAGGCCCAATGCCTGTGGGGGTTTGGGGCCTGCCCTGGACATCTGGCAGGCCCCCTTGGAACTACAGTACGCCAGCACCATTGGGGGTGGGGGCACAGCCAGCCATGTCCCTGACCGTGTGGACCTCTGCCACCGTGCTGGCACGAGGGTCCCACAGCATCAGGGTATGCAGGTGTAGGCCTCCGGCCTACATGTAATAAGACAAGGGGGGTCATTCCGAGTTGGGCGGTAGCCATGGTGCTAATAGCACCATGGCTGCCTCCCATACCGGGTCCGGGTCGGTGTGGCTGAATGGGGACTTACCGGGTCATTCCGACCCTGGAGGACCCGGCAAATCCCCATTCAACCAACCATTCCCCATTCCCATTTGAGCCCCCATAGGGATCAATGGGAATGATGAAGGCTCTAATAACGGGCCCGCGAATAGCAGGCCTGTTATTAGCGCCCTGGTCCCTTAGCGGGAACCGTAAAGGACGTGTGGTCAGACCACACGTCCTTTACGGTTCCCGCTAAGGGACCTCAGAATTGGGCGGTAAGGGATTACCGGCACCGGTCTCCTTAACTGTGCCCAGTATCCCTTACCGCCCAACTCGGAATGACCCCCAAGGACTCAGTCGCTCCCCTTCTGGAGTCTGCAGCCGCCCTGTCTCACGTGCCTGCAGGGGCTCCTTTTATTAGCTTGGGCCATAAAGTCATGGACAGTTATGGCCTAAAAGGGCAATACACAGAGGAGAGGGCATCACCGTTAAAAGGGTAACACACGTGATAGGGTCCCACCACCACATTCCTGAGCCTGAGACCAGGGGTAAGTTTCCCCCACTGCTGCTCAATGCATTGGTATTCGTTATAGTCAGAATCATATATATTAACCACAATTGGTTAGCATAAAATATACATTTCAATAAGGAGACAAAATAGGAGAGAAAAATGTCCAATGAGCCCTTCCCCGGGACAAATCCGTCTCATTTCTCACCCCAGATTTCAAATGTCCATCTCAGGAGGAGACATTTATCTCGGGAGGATAGCTCAGGGGCAACGTGCTTGCCTTGGAAGCAAAACAATGCAGAGCAATACAGGTTTGATCCCTGGGTCCGCGCTTAGAAACCTCTGGGTATTAAGCACGTTATAAATAACTTATAATTTCATCTGTAGCGGTTATAGTGGGGTAAGACTAGGAAGTGGTCAGGCAGTTATTATTGTAGCAACCACTGCTGTCCATCAGGTTGTGGGTCGGCAAATGGTGCCGATCAACACAAGACTTGTCATTCTGCTACTCCCCGAAGAGTATCAGGAATCACAAGGTACTGTCTCATTGTTAGATGCTAAATATATTTTCATGTTGCACTCACCCAGAACATACAATAGGGCCTTGTATCAATAATATATACCAGCATGCCACTGTCAAACACATTTTTATCTTGCTGGCTGTGCCCAAAGTAGCTCACCAGGAACTGTCCCAACAATATATGCTAAAACAGCCACTTAAAAACACATTTTCATACTGCTGGCTGCCCCAGTGCAGCTCCCATGTCACTCGCAAGATCCAGTATTGCCCCCATGTTGTTGCTTTCCGGGCCCAGTTCTGTTAATGTATTGCTCTCAGGCCACTGTTCAGTGTCCATTTCAGTCCCATCGCAAACGTCTGCCCCCATGTTGCTCTTAAAGCCTACAATGCCAGCATGTTGCTTCTGGGCCCATTATGCCCCCTGTCACTCTCAAAGTTCTTTGCTCCAAGCCTTTCTCACAGCACATTTCTGCCCCCAAATGATTGATGCTCTCAGGGCCTGGATCTGCCCTGCATCACTACCAGGACCCAGTTCTGCTCACCCTATCACTTTCAAAGCACCAGTATTGCTCCCATGTTGCCCTCAGTACCCAGATGTGCTTGCTCCCAATGTATCCCTAAGTGCCTGGTATTGTCCCCATGCCACACTCAGTGCCCAGTATTGTCCCATGTCACTAGTGCCCAATATTGCCACATGTCACTCTCAGGGCCCAGGTCTGCCCCATATTTCTTCAGTGCCTATCAATGCCCCGTGTTATTCCCAGGACCCAGTGTTGCCTCAGTTGTGCTCTTCATGTCCAGTAGTGGCTCCCTTTCCCTTCTCAGGGCGTAGTTCTACCCGCCATGTCACTCTTGGCGCTTAGGTCCACCCTAGGTCTGTATAAGGGTCCGGTATAGGCAAGCACATCACTACCAGGGTGCAAACGTGCCCACCATGACACTCGCAAAGCAATTCTCTTTCCCCATGGTTCTGTAAGTAGCTGGTATCACCCCTGTGTCACTCATAGAACTCACTGTTGCCTCCAATGTCACACTCAGTGCTCAGTATTGCCCCATATTTCTTTCAGATCCAGTGTTGCCTCATGTCACTCTGTGTCTGATAATCCCCTATGTCATTTTCAATTCCAGGTTCTCCCCCAATATTGCTCTCAGGGTAAAATTCTGCCTCCGCTTTGTCACATGCAGGGCTCAGTTCTGCCCCTATGTTGTTGCCAGAGCCCAATATTTCCCCCATATTGTCCTCAAGGCCTGTATTTCCCCTGTCTAGCTCTCAGCCCTGAATATTGCATTTATGTTGCTCTCAGGATGCAGTTCTGCAACCCATGTATCATTCAGGGGTGAGACCAGCACTGATGCCACTCTGGAGGCCTTGTCTTTCCCCTACATTGCTATAAGTGCCCAGTTGTGCCCCATGCCATTCTCAGGGCCCAGTATAGCTCTCTTGTCACTCCCAGTCCCCAATATTTCCCCTATATCACTCATAGGGCTAGCTGTTGCACCCATAGTTGCTGTTAGGCAAAACGTATCCCCCATAATGCTCTTAGGGCTGCGCTCTGCCTCCCATGTCATACCAAGGGCCCCTTTTCACCCCCATGATACTGCCCGGGTTCAGTTCTGCCACATGTGGCTTTTAAGGTCCAGTCTGCCCCTATGTTGCTTTCAGGAACCAGTAATGTCCACTGTGCCAACCTTAGTGCTGATGATTGCCCTCATGTTGCTCCCATTGCTCAGTATTGCCCTCATGTGACACTCTTCTTGTACACAGGGCACAGTTAATTATCCATGCTGATGCCAAGACCCAGTTGTGCTCCCCAATGAGCTCAGTGCCCAGTACTGCCCCATGTTGGTCACGTGGCCCAGTATTGCCCTAATTTGCCCTAATTTCACTCAAGTACCAGGTGTGCCCCACATCATTTCCATCATCTCCAGAGGTATATATCTACCTCCATGTTGCTTTTAGGGTCCTGTTCCTCCCCATGCCATTGTGAGTCCCCAGTATTTCCCCCATGTCACCACCAGGGCCCAGTTCGGCCCACCGCATTGTTCACAATGTCCCCTTCTGCCCCCATGTCACTCTCAGTACCATGTATTGCCTGTATCACTCTCAGGGCATATTGTTGCCTCCACTGTCCCTCTGAGTCGCCAGAATTGTTACTGTGTCACTCTCAGTGCCCAATAGTTCTTATATGAACAAGGGGGCGTCCTACCCGCCAACAAAGTATATGCAATGATTTAGTGCACAATGAATCAAACCTTTCTGAAATTAATAGTTAATCAAAAAAACAACAAAACATGTTTGTATCACTGAACACATCCGTTAATACACACATTATACTTATATCCGCCTATTTTATTTTGGCTTTAAATGTAAGTTAGACTTTTCAAGTGCATCTGAACAGTATACAAAAAACAAACAGTACAACATATACATCTGATTGAGCTTTATGCAATTTCATCAATGCAATCAACCGTGTATTTAAAGTACATGAACAATCATAAATTCATGAATCTGATAATGTCGCAACAATAGCTGTCATATTGTGTACAGCCTTCTAAAAGCGATTAGCTCGAAACATGAACTGAATGTGTGTGTGATCCATAACATCTACTAACATGCACTGTTGTCACAGTGCGCTCACCACTAGTATACATAAATGTCCATACATTCTGAAGACCTGCCTGTTGGTTAATAGCTAGGTACAGAGTCCCCAGTGTCTAGTGTGAGCTCCCACTCGGGATAAAAATGGAGACCTGGGTGTAAGGTCTACCACAGCCTGGCAAAAAGGGTGACCGTGGAACTGGTCAAGTTGCGAGGCTAGTCGCTCGGGTGAAAGAAAATTCACATCTCACGTAAAAAGGAAACGCTATGTAGAAGTCCCTATTATAGCAAGCGCTATATCTATGGCTAAGGTAACGGGAGGGACAGCCCAGTAGCAGGTAGGATCAAAGGGCTGAGAATCAGTATGAACAAGGGGGTGTCCTACCCTCCAACAAAGTATATGCAATGATTTAGTGCACAATGGGCCTCATTACGAGTTTGGAGGTAGCCATGCCGTTTTTACCGGCATGGCTACCCCCAAACTCAGGTCCGGGTCCCGAAAAATGGGAATTAGCGGGCCATTCCGACCTTTGCAGGCCCGGTAATTCCCATTCGCGGGACCCGGACCCAATACGTCCCCATTCCCATTTGAGCCCCCATAGTGTTCAATGGAAATGGGGAGCATGGTAACAACGGCCCCATTAATAACGGGACCGTTGCTACCATCCTCTTCTGCTAGCGGCCCCGCAAGCAGAACTCGTAATGTGGCAGTAGAGTGATAACGGCACCCACAGCACTACCGGCGCCATTATCACTCCCCATTGGCTCCCCCAATAGATGCATGCAATCACAATATACATTTAATAGGTCGTACTGGTAAGTACATTACCCGTGACCACTCCAAGTACAGCCCCTTACGAATGACACAATTGTGCAGTCAGCAGAAAATGCTTCATCCTGATTGGACAAAATTATCATCCCCTCATTTGACAAGACAAGATCATGTAGTTTCGGATGTGCAGTCCCATCGAAACAAGCAAATCATCTAGTAGGTGTAAACATTGAGGTCAACAAATTAGACACAGCAGTATCCTTTCCCATAAGCTCAGTCAATTTAGCAATCCCAGGCAGTTCTCAGGCCTTGTAGTGGTTTACTTTTGCAACACCTTTTGCAACTCCTGTTTTGAAACATGTTGCTATCCCTAGCACACATTCTTCCAGTAATCTCTGGGGACCCAGGTGGCTTCATAAAAAACATAACTGAGACTCCACTTCTTGGAAATTAATTTCCCATTTATTTGTGCTACCGGGCCATCCTATGGCAGACTCAGTTGTCCCATAACTCCCTAGGGGGCAGTATGACCACAAACTAGTTTTGACGCTTTGGCAATGCCTTCACCCAAAGCGCCCGTCCCACCAAAATGTCTTTTGCAACTATTGTATTTTATCTATTGTCAAAAACACAAACCGTTATTCAACATTTCACTAGAAGCTTCCTGGGAACAGCTAAGCCTTGCAACAGTAACTAATATGTGTTCTGCACCTCACCCTTCCTCCACAGACCTTGGCATGCTGAACACTTGTTGAGGGAAGCAGGAATAAAGTTTAATTAAATGGAAACACAGAGGCTCATAACTGCGGCCCAATGCCCTTAATAACAGAAATCTACACACTCTGATGAGGCCCATTTCAAAATGTCAGGACCCTTGCTATTGTGGCAAGAGGCCCTTATGCTAATAAAAACCAGTAACCATGTTTTTGCTTCCCATTATACTACCATGTGATTGGTAGTCTAGTGTTCTCTAAGATGTGGCAAAACAAACAAAACTACATCCCATTTGAAGATGACCTGAAACACTGTGACAGAAACACTAACACTGAAAATGACCAAATCTCCATGCTCATAGAACTTCTGCAGCTAATACTTCCCTACACATTTTGGGTGTTGCACCTGCATTCTAACATTCCCCCTTTAATGAATTCATTAACTACCTTATCTGCTTGTTTCATCTTGTCAAAATCAGTCTTTGGTACCCATACCTTACTAACCTAATGAAGGCTGCCTCCTTGCTCTGCGTGTTCCTCTGGGGTACATGTAAAAACAACACCTCTCATCCCCTGTGCAGTCAACATATTCTTCCCAATAGTTCTCTTAGCCAGGAAGGGAATAAGCAGGAAGAGTTCCTGCTGGATCAATCAGTTGCTCTATTCTAACCATGTGGTGCTCAATCTCGCCATTCCATTTGTCTGTCTGTGTGTGCACAAGTTTCAAAAGGGGAGTGGTGTCACCTGATTCAAGGATGAGTGACATCATGGGCAATCCCTTGACACTGTCGTTCTGCAGCAACCCATAACCAGCTGGCAAGTGCAAAAAACAAGGACATGAATCTGTACCTTAAATATGTTACCCAGCCATGATGGTACCCATTAAAACATAGTTGAAAACCAATCGTGGTCCGTAAAGCCCCCTCCTTCTCCATCCTAGTGAGCAATGTGTGTAGTGAGTGAATTAATTGTGCTAAACTGCTGTTTTTGGCATCATTGGAAGGTATGTAAGCGCAATAGAAGCTACCTATTCCCATGCAGATGCCATCATCATGGGGGTCCAGTAAGTTCTGAACATATCAGTTTTGGAGGGCGGTCAACTGAATTGCGTAGAGTTCTTCTCTAGTTTCATTTAGCCTTTTTTCCATCTCGTTTGCCAGTTGGAGGAGCTCCCAACTTGTTATTTGAAGCCATTTTGCAAGAAGAAGTGGAAAAAAGTTCTCAACCTTACTGAAAATCCTAAACTCCTCGGGAATAGCATTTCATCTATCACTTGATTCTTGGGGAAAGTAGTTGCTGCTTGCGTTGATGATGTTGCAAACCCAAAGAGTGCTGGGCCCGCTGATGCACGAGTTGCACTGGCTTTACCATGGGGTGTATGCTGAGGGTGTTGAGATTTACATTAGGAATAACAAGCATGGGGGACTGCAGAGTCACCAAGGAA
The DNA here is from genome assembly GCF_040938575.1 of Ambystoma mexicanum. NCBI lineage: Eukaryota > Metazoa > Chordata > Amphibia > Caudata > Ambystomatidae > Ambystoma > Ambystoma mexicanum. The sequence continues at coordinate 537,176,242 of NC_090924.1, read as the reverse complement.
CATACACCTTTCCACAGTGGCAGCACTTGGGTGTACGCTAAACTCTCGCAAACCCAGTACCCATCCATGAGAGCTGCTGTCCCCCCAATGTCTGGGAGATCCACTGCTTACATAGTATTTAAGTCCTCACGGGCATGCAGCCATTGCCTCTGAAACACAAGAAGAATCGTGTGAGTTTCAGTACTTGGGTAGTCTTCTCATGTTGATCAATCCACATTCAATTTGTAACATACTTTTTCCAACAGCAGAACAGTTCTCAATTATTTTCAATACTGTACTCTTTGATGGTCTAATCATCCCCCCTGCTTTACACCCCATTTGTCCCTCCACCGAATCATCTCCATAGTAAACAGCACCTTCCCATCTACAATTGAGGTCTTATTTTGCACTGGAGCTGTTCCTGTCCTCCTCCCTCAGGACACCTGATTCGGGGTGGTACCATAAAGACAGCTTCACCTCTCCTCTGCCCTGTTGCCTATATAAGCTTCTTTGAACCCCTGTATCTGCTGCCGTCTTTATCTTTATGTAGTTATGTGTATGCTGTGGTGTCATCCAATTGTGCTTGGACCTTGTGTGGCTGAATCAATCCTTGCATCCTACATAAAGCAAGATGCACTAAACTTTGTACTACTTCTGGTGATAATTCTTGCCGTATGAATAGTCTGGGTGTGCCTATTGCATGGGGGATTAAATAACACACATAACAAGAGTCGTTTGACTTCTCTTTTGCCACCATCTTCATCTGTTGTCTGTTTCGGGGTGATGCACATCCTTAACAATTCCTAAATAAGCTGCTGGATTTGAAACCTCCCTTCTAATTCTGGTCATGGATATACTACTATTCACTGGTCTATGTGCAGGGATAGTGATGTTACTGGACCCACCCCTAGAAAACAACCATATACATTTGGCCATAAAAAGAGAGGGGAAGAGGGAGAGATAGAGAGAGCGAAGGAAGAGGGAAGGAGTGAGGGAGAGAGAGAGAGAGAGAGAGGCGGCGACAGGGAGAGGGGGAGACAGGGAGCGGAGAGAGATAGAGAAAAGACAAAATTATACAACAAGGTTTCATTCTCTTGACGTAGTCTGATGTTTCTCGCTGCGGGGGGAAAACAATGTCAATCCGCCCAAAGGGGCACACTGAATTCAGAGAATTTAAAGAGGTAACCAAGGCACTCATTTTATTCATTGTCCGTTTCCTTCTCCTTCTGCTGGGGTGATGCGTTGGATCTGTTGTCTTTCCAGGTATCTGTTATATGTATCCAGGTCTTCTATATCAAAACAAAACAATGATAGGTCAACTACCCCTAGCTGGTAAAACAATGTCTGATGTGATTCAGGGACTAAAGGAAGGGGTAGTTGACCTATCATTGTTTTGTTTTGATATATTAGTCTCCCATTTGATAGTGTCAACCTTCCATTATCAAAAAAATGGGAGTACCCATTCTATACATTACTGTTCTAAGTCTTCTAATCTGCAACCTTCAATGCTATGGACATGGTGTAGATGTCATAAGGGCCTTCACATTTTGGTTGATTCCATTTCCATACAAAAGTTTGAATGAAGATTTTGTCGCTGGGTAGAGCTGCTGCTGCTGCGAAGGTGCTGTGCTGTGTGGTGCTGTTGCATTGTCCGTTGCTGGTTAAGTGAGCTCTCTGCAATGGGGCCCTAGCTGACCGGAGATAAATCTGACAGAATTCCTTAACTCCCTAAGATATCCCTGAAACTCATCACATAGAATCTGTGCAGAACTTTGCGCATCTGAAGCTGTGCATGCAGGGGTGAGTGGAATGTGCATCCTCCTGTCAGTAACTATCTTGTGTGTAGTAAGATGATGATCTGACCCTAGCTGATTACGGAGAGCAAATAATGCCAAAGTAAGACAATAAAGCCAGCTCCTTTTCAATGCATCACAAATGTTTGCAAGATGATTTAATAGGCCATTGAGGAGTTCCACAACTCTGTTGGCTTGTGGTTAATAAAATGAACACAATTTGGGCTTTATACCCAGTAAAAGTGACATTTCCTTGAAGAGCACATTAAAGAAGTGTGTTCCATTATCAGATCTGAGGACTTCACATATTCCCCAACAGGAAATACTTCTTGTACTAGAAATGTGGCTGCCGATTTGGCATCAGGGTGTACACAGGGACCTGCTTCAAGCCAACGGGAGAAGGGGGCACACATGCAACAATTAGATAATGGAAGTACTGCACCTGCTAACAATGTCCCCGCAGTCAAAGTGGAGCTGTCGAAATGGCCCTGAGGGGCGGGGCAATGTCGCTTTCATAGTTTTGAGGGTGCGACCTGTAGTGTACGTTTGAATATGAAGTTATCAAGATGTTCTTGGAGGTTCATCACAAACCATTCTTCCTATAATTTAGCTGCAATGTACTGTTTTGATACATGCGCAGGGTAGTGCAACTGTTTGAGGGCAACTGCGAGTAGTTCCTGGGGCATCACCGTTTTCCCTTGAAATAATCTGTCTGCAAATTAAATCTGTGGTTGATAAGGAACACCCTCTCTTGATCCATAACTCCTTCTGTTCCTTGGGGGCTTGTGCCTGCAATTCGATAATCTGAGTCACTGGGATTTCATTTATTTCTACCTGCTGCAATATTTCCACAGGGGGCACTATGGGATTCAGTATTTTCAGATACACTGCTTCTTCTGCTGCATCATTGCCATAAGAAATTGGATCTGTACCCTTGGTGTGAAGGAAGCATGCTGCACAGGTGTGCCATCTGAGATTTTTTAACCCTCGCCTCTGCCATCTGTAGAGGCCTGAATGTACTGTCAATGTGGCATCAGCTGAATCTGAGTAATTGGTGGTAAAGCAACCTTTGGCTATTTGTGATGCCGTTATTAGTGCTATGAGGTTTTCCGCACAAGCTGAGTAGTGTAAACAATCATACCTTGGATAGTACTTGGTTCTCACCTTCTTCAATACTCACTACTGCTGCTCCTGTGTGCCTGATTCCTGTGCTCTGATCAGTCGTCGATGGCCCATCAACGAAGAGCACTTCCCCCTTCTTGAGTGGGTTTTCCCTAACGTGGGTAGTGTCATCTGCAGTATCTTCATACGTAGCGCAATCATGCACTTCATCCCCTTGCTGTACTGGCTCTGCAATGAATGTAGCAGGGTTGACAGTGTGACATCTCACTACGTGAATGAATGGGTTTGAAAAAATCAGCTCGTATCCTGATGCTATTTGTGGAGTGAGAGTGGATTTTGATTTCTCGAGTATGGCAAAGACTGCGTGTTCCATGTATAAAGTGACAGGGCATCCCATTGTAGTTGCGGATGATTTCTGTATTGCAAAAGAAGCTGCTGCAAGCGCATGCTCTCAGGGGAAATGTCCCTGCATTACTGGCTCTAAAAGACCACTGTAATAAGCCAAAGGCTTGTGTCCCATTGATGTCTGTTGAGTGAGGACAGCTGTCATCACTTGGCCATTTGGATCTGAGAACAGGAAAAATTGCTTTTTGTTGCCGTTTTTTTGTTTATTTATTTATTGAGTATTTATAATGTGCTTATACAGCAAAGGTGGTTCAAGGCACAACAAGACAAAAGAGTGGGTGGGGGAGAGGGATGAAGAACAAAAAACAGTCCTAGTAGGCCTTGAGTCATTCGGATTGTGCAAGTGCAGTAACAAAAAGTGCAGGGGAGAGGGTAGGAGGGAAGTGCCGGTCACAGCAGAAAAAAGGACCCATGTGTTAAGCAAGTGCTAAGGGGAGGCCAGGTGGACAAGTGGCAGGGGAATGCAGAGTGTGCAAGGGAAAGAAGGTCCACATGCTAAGTGTGAGGGACGAGGCTGGAAGGGCTCAATGGAGTGCAGGCCCAGCCAGGCTAGTGCAAGGAGAATGAGCCTGGAAGGGCAAGTGCAGGTTAAAGAGGGGGCGGTCAGGGGAGACCAGGTGCATGGGTAGACTGGTCGAGGAGGGACTGTTGCCCTGTAAGAATCAGAAGGCACCAGGCAGCCAGTTAAAAAGAGGCATAGGAGAACATTAGCAGGGGAGAGGGAAGGAGGAAGAGAAAAGGAGGGTCTTGAGAAACTTCCGGAATTTATGGAGATCCGGCTCAAGTCTGAGAGGGACAGGGAGGCCATTCCAGAGGGTGGCACCTGCAGAGGAGCGATATCTACCCCCCACTCTCTGCTTGGAAAAGCATCTGATCTGCAGAGAGTTGGAGCTAGAAGACTGAAGGGCTCTAGCAGCAAGGTATTTAGGGAGCGATATCTGGAGGTAGCAGGGTCTCATGCCCCAGAAAGCCTTGTGGATGATGTAGAGGGTCTTGAACTTGATCCTCGCAGCAACCGGCAACCAGTGGAGATATTTTAGGGCTGGAGTGATGCGGTCCCTGGGCTTGAGGCCAAGAATAAGTCTTGGAGTCCTATTCTGGATTAGATGAAGGGGGCGAAGGCAGGAATTAGGCAGATTGAGGAAGAGGCTGTTGCCTCTTCCTCAATCTGTCCAGCCTGGAGAGGACATGAGCTCTGGAGACATTCATGTGCTGGCTCTGCAAGGATTAGCTCGAAACCCTAGAACATTTAACAACTGAATGCGAGTCAATGAAGGATTTAAGAACAATATATTTTGGACATTTGCTCCAGAAGCCAAAAACATCACTTCCGAATTCACTTTGGGTCAGCCTGTGTCAAGGGAGAAGAAATACAGAGATTTTAGCCCTGATGTCCCTGGGTTTTTGTCCCAGGGCTGAGCATGTGTCTGCTGCATGTGTATCTGAGGGATATTTGTTACCTGTTGCATGTGTGCCCGAGGGAGATTTGGTGCTCGGTATTGGATCGGCTGTGGCTGCATGGGGCATCTGGGACAGTGGATGGCAAGTGAGCTGAAATGCTGGTCCACTGGGGTTGTTGTAGAAAAATGGTTTTCTACTGCTGCATTCTTGTGCAAAGTGTCCTATCTTCCTACAAGACCACCACGGCCCTCCAAACCTAGGTCTCTCAGTTGGCCCCATCTACCCCCTCTTCCTCTCTGGTAACTGCCCCTTCACCTCTGGAAAACACCCCTTTCACTCTGGAAGCCTCCCATTTCCGATCTGCCATGTACTGGCCCTTCTGCCATCCCTGCATTAGAACCTTCTGGGTGCTCTGTCCTTGTTGCCTTTCCATGGTGTTAGTAATCACTGCTCCCTCCATGCAGAATTTAGCTAGCTTTTTCTATACTCATTTAGTTTCACCTACTGTGTTTGCTCTAAACTTTCCTTCTCCTTTTGTTGCTTCACTCTACAATAGTGTACTATGTGTGGCTGTATTTCCGGCCATGGCTTTTCTTCAAGGCCAATCACCTTTTTCATATCTGCTTGTACCTCTGGGGGGAGACCTTTCAGCAACATGTGATAAAAGACAGCTACATTCTTGTCTCATCCCTCTCCTGTCTCTAACCATCACATCTGCTGTATTTGGTGAATGTAGGGCCTCATCTACTTTCATCGTGCAAGCCACGATAGAGGTTATTTCAGACGTGTCTGGGTACATACCATCTCAAAGCTTTCCATACATGTGCTCGACAATTTTTTAATGGGGCACCATCATGTGTATTACTGCTCAATTTTATTCCCTTATACACTGCCTTTCTCCATATCTCATCTGCCTGTTTCCCTAATAGGGCAGCAAACAAACTATTAATGTCCCCTACAGCTAATGTGATCCCTGCTCTCTGTTTTTCTAGAGCATAAATCCACTTGCCCGCTCTTGCTGTGAGTCAGGGCAAGATGTGCATTAAGTTATTCTGATCCATGTGGGGCCATGGCACATATTGTGCTCTCCCGGCTCCCATCTGTAGCAACGGGAACTTTGTTCCTCGTTTTTTATCCTGGGAAGATTTCTTCGTACCCTTAACTTGGGCAACTTGCCTGAACTGCAGTCTGAGCCAGCACCCCATGGTGTTATTTCCTCCTGCTCATCTGTCTCCCACTCATCTTCATTGTCCTCTGCTTCCTCTTCAGTGTATACTGAGTCATAATCTACGGTGTCATGATGCTCGTTCCTATCTTGCGGACCCTCAGGCACCTCCCTGGTTTGGTGGATTCCTTATCTGTGTCTACCCTAACATCTTTGATAGCTTTACTGTCGATCTTAAAGAAAATCTTGTGCCACCCTCCGTTTGTCTGTGCCTATCGCTGTGCACTACCCTTCCCCTTGTTCCTGTCCCGCTTTTGCTAGCTGCTGAAATATAGCCCAACTTACAGGGGTACCCCTTAATCACACTCACACCAGATGAACGTTCATCCCTCCAGGGAATTAAGGCCAAGAGTTTTCATCTTGCAAGGATAACAACTGTAATCTGTACAGAAATGAGGATGGGGGGCAAAGGACTCTGCCCCCCGACCGGCATTCTGTCCCTCTTCTGTGGTCGGCTCCCACAGAATGGTGCCAAGGAGGAGCCTTCTATACAGTTCAACTTGGTTACTGAATACTAGCATGGCTCATCCAAAACTGTCCTTCTTCCTTACAAGGGATGCTGCAGTCTTCCTTCTTGCATGGCCGGGTTTCCATTTAGGGCAAACTACTTCGCATACTGCTGCCTATGCAGGAATACATTGTAGCTCCTGTTTATCATCATTTTGCTATATTATAAACATTTATATATAAAGATATCTTCCCACCATACTCTCCACTCGATATACTCCTATTTTATCTGGTCCAGTAATTCCCCTCAAAACCTTGTTTTCCATAGTACTCTGTATGTCGTGCATTGAGTTTTTAGTCTGCATGGATTGTTGATGGACAGGAAACAGCTGCTCAGCCACTTTGTGCCTGGTGTCCGCTGCCAGAGCTATTGGACACCAGGCAATGCCTGTAGTGTATTTTTAGCACAGGCTGCATTCCTTTTGGCACAGAGCTCTTTACCGTGCTTTGAGATTTCAAAACTACATAGAATAACATGTACAAGTGAATCCAACTAATAGTTATTTACACCTTATATTTAAATACTATCTTCATTAAGTGCCTGGCCACGCCTGTGTGTGATTATTTGTGCATGAAAAAAGCTTTCTCAGTGCTCTAGTGCTTAGAGAAGTCTTGCCTAATTGTAAAGCACTTAGGGGGTGCAGGAAGGTGCTAGCCAAGGCACTAGCTCCTCCCCAACACTGCTATTCCACCTTCTGCAATGCCACCTGCAATTCTCTACAAGTCTTATTTTTAATTTCCATAATTAATGCGTCTCGGGTCACTTCCTCAGGGTTTCCCTGATATTCTCTTTTTTTGTCAGTTGGGGCAAAAACCAGGGGTTGGTGCACCCTGCCGCAGGCTGTAACGGAAAGCATGCATAAGGGGTTGAGGTGTTGGCCTGTATGCATACTTGATTGTTTCCATCTGTTCTGTCATTAGGGGCGTTCTCTTCCTCCTCAAACATTTTCCACAATTCAAGTATACTCTGCCTATTTTTCAACTTCTTTCCTTTATAAGTTAACAAATGTGTATACATATGTTCAAAGACATTTAAACTGTGCATGGGCCAAGGTTTAAAAATGTACCCACGGTTCCCTGAACCAACTCTTGGTGGTATGTCAGGATCTTCTCTTTGTATTGTGGGAGTGTTTTACACATGTGCTCCAACGGAGTACCCATAACAACATGAGATTCCAACCTCCCTCAAGACAGCAAAAACTCCACAGACACCGGGCCTGTGGCGCCTTATTCAAACCTCACAACACACTAATAAACCTATTATTCACACCAATATAAAGACACCTGACCCTAAAGCATGGTCCGCTGCCCACACTGGCCAAGAATGCCTTACCCACGAACACCTTTATATATGCAATTCACTAACAATGCCTAAGAATCAATGCCTCTATGTACACGCTGGCTACTGAGACCTGCAACATTTATATGCACAATTATGTAGACCCTTCCTCTGCCTCCTTGCCTCCAGGTGAGGGAACTCAACCCTCCTCAAACTCCCCTTTTAGAGCTGAGGGATATCCTTTCCTTTCTTTATAGGGCCATCATTTTGCATACAGCGCTGTCTTTCCCCATTTAAGAGGAGTTTCCCCACATTAATTCTTCATCTTTACTACTCTATATGATGTCATCGCTCCCCACGGCGGGGGAGCTTCACCTCAATACTTAATCAAAACTCATGCAATATCACATAATGTTGTCTTTCCCGGCCATCAACGAGCTTCTCCTTCTATCACACTAGCAATTTACAGGCAATGACAAAAATATCAACTGCACTGTGTTTCATGCAGGAAGTGCACTCAAGTTCTATGTGATCTCTGAGTTCCCCTGAGGCCTCGTCCCCTGAAAACTGCTTGCACAGACCAGCAGTACACACACTAGGGATCAAACAGACATTCAGAGTAACACAGCATCTGCTCACCGCTCTGTTTGTGTGCATAGAAACTGGTCTCGATATGCAGGGCACCGTGGCCTGGGCAGTACGCCTGGAGGACCGATCATCATCTTTGGGAGGCACTGGATATCAGGGCCGGGGGCACCAACAAATATAAGGTAGGCCCAAAAAAAACAATCGAAAAAATCAATCCACGGAAGCAAAAATGGAATGCACAATTTGTAAGAACAACAGTTTTAATAGATTCAAATTATGGCCGTGAGGGTCAGTCAGCTCCATGAAACTGAAAACTGAAAGCACTCCCGATCCTCCCACATTGAATTACAGTATTTAAGGGAAAAAAAACATAAAATTTGAATAAATTATAAATATCAAGTACATGTTAATCCCCTGTTCCCAATTGGCTCCCACCTTTAGAGAAATATAAACACAATACACATTTAATAGGTCCTATTTGTCAGTAAACTACCCGTGACCATTCTAAGTACAGCCCCCTATGATTGACCTAATTGTGCAGTCAGCAGAAAATGCTACATCCTGATTGGCCAAAGTTATACATGTAACAGTTTTCTAAAATACAGTTGCCTCATTGGACAAGACACGTTCATGTAACTTCTGATGTGCAGTCCCAACAAAACAACCCATTCATCTAGTAGGTGTGAATAGTGAAGTCAACAAATGAGACACAGCAGTTTCCTTTCCGATGAGCTCAGTCAATTTAGCAATCCCAGGTAGTTCCCAAACCTTGTAGTGGTTTACTTCTGCAACACCTTTTGCAACTCCCGTTTTGAAACGTATTGCTATCCTTGCACACATTCATCTGGCTATCTCTTGGGAAACAGGTGGCTTCATAAAAACCATAACTGAGGCTCCACTCCTTGGAAATTAGTTTCTCATATTTATTCATGCTACCGGGCCGTCCTATGGCAGACCAAGTTGTCCATTACTCCCTAAGGGGCAGTATGACCATGATGTAGTGTTGACATTTTGGCAATGCCTTCAGCCCAAGGCTCTGTTCCCATTAAAAGATGTCTTTTGCAACTATTGAATTGTGTCTATTGTCAAAAACACAAACTGTTATTCTACATTTCACTAAAAGCTTCCTGGGAACAAATAAGCCCTGCAACAATAATTAATATGTGTGCTGCACCTCACCCTTCCTCCTCGGACCTTGACATGCTGAACACTTGTTGGGGGAAGCAGGAATTAAATGTAATTAAATGGAAACACAGTCTCAGAACCTTGGGCTAGGGCCCTTAATAACAGAAATCTACACACTCTGATGAGGCCTAGTTAAAAATGGCAGCACCTGGGCTATTGTGGCAAGAGACCCTTATGCTAATAGAAACCAGTAACAATGTTTCTGCTGCCCATTATTCCATAATGTGCTTGGTAGCCTAGTGTTCTCTAAGATGTGGCAAAACTACATCCCATTTGAAGATAAACTGAAACTCTGACGAATGACAAACACTAACACTAAAAATGACCAAATCACCATAACTTCTGCAGTTTGCACTTCCCTACACGTTTTGGGTGCTTCACTTGATTCCAACACCAGGTACTTGATTCCAACACCAGGTAATAAGCAGAGATGAGTGGGGCACGAAACAGGCACCTTATTTTCTGGTAGGGAGATTTGGTGTATCGGGCTGAGAATTATTGAAAAGGGGGTGAAATCACATGCTACCAATTACAAGCCACAAAACAGGTCAGGCGGACTGCCTTAGATCTGACCTATTCTCACTTGACCGCAGGATATAGGGGAGTTTCAAAAACCCAGGAGCATGTCCAGCATACTAAACATTTCTGAGAAACCTCTTCCATCTGTCAGAATTCCTCATGGGGAGATGAAGGATGGGCTCCTCTCCAACTCCATCCAATTATTTAGGTACCCTTTTCCCATGGGGATGGCTATAATCTGACCCTTAAGCCCCTCTGAGGCTGGAAACTGTTATTTATTGGTGGTTCTGGGTTGTGCTACTTGTTATCCTGAGACCTTCCCTTTGAAGAGTAACATGATGCAACACATTCTTAAACCTCTAGTTCTGTATTATTCCAGGGTGTGGGTCACTAGGAAGATCCAAAAAATGAGGTGTCTACCTTTATGTCCCGCCTAACGAACGAGGTAAGAACCCTACACAATATAAAAACCCCTCAACACCTACATTCGTAGACAGCAAATGGATGGCCTAGTTGCGCGCTTCAACCACACTCTGAAGAACCTCCTGTACAAGTTAGTTGATGAAGATGCCAAGAATTGCGGTCAGGTTTGCTGTTCATTAAGACCTCACAAGCATCTACCAGTTTCTCCTCATTTATGCTGGTGTATTGGAGAGAACACAAAGATGTTTTGAATATGCTTACGGATAGCTGGGAAAGTCAGGAGGACACAGCGCTAACTACTGCTAAGTTTGTGTAGAAGACCAGAGGAAGGATAGCATTAGTGAGAGAGCTAGTGAATAAACACATGAAAGATTCCCAGGATAAACATCAAATGTTTGTAAGACCGCCAAGCCCTTTTCAGAAAGTTAAGATGGGCGATCAGGTCTTGGTGTCCCTGCTGGAAACAAATGGTTGGCTTGGTGGCACAGACCTTATCTCATTACAGAAGTTCCAAGTAGCCTGAACAACGGAAGCTAAAAGATGGACCAGAAGAATCCCATAAAATATTGGACCTGAAGGTCAGCGGCCATCCAAAATTCATTAGGCATCACTTATTGTTCTTATAGGAAAACCATATGGCAGATGATCTTTCTGCATCGATTTTCAGAAGGTAAATGAGATTAAATGTTTTTACTCCTACCTGATTAAGAGAATCAGTGAGATGGCTGAGAGAGTTGGAAGCTCCATATACATTGCCTCAATGAATAATTTAACAAAAGCTATTGGCAGGCTGCGCAGGCCATAGAGGACAAGAAAAAGACAGCCTACTCCCCTGCTACTTTCCAACATCTCATGAACTTACAATGGTTACTTCACCAAGACTATGCTGGGGCCTATGTGGATAGCATCGATTTTTTATTTTATTCATTAATGCATATGGCTAATACAATGAATCCTTTTGCATACAAATCATCACACCAATTACAAATCCATTAAAACAACAATTTAAAATGTACACATAAAAGCATAACTATTAAAATCCTTATCCATCAACACATATACAACAAAATCAAGTTATCATACACAAATAGGAGCATAGGCAGATTATATTATTTAGTTTTGGGAGTGTAAACTAATAACATGTCTTGTTTACACTCCCAAACATGCATTGCAGCTCCAGTAATCACAAGTGACTCTGCCGCCACAATCATAGACCAAAAGTGATCTGTTGCAATAATGTTTGGCCCGTGCAAAAACGGTTGTAGCCCTTAATGTAAAGATCAGTTACCTTTTCATATGACGTCAAAATGTGCCTACTAGTTTCTTTATGTTTGGCACACAAGCGACACAATCTTTTTTCTGGTGGTATGTTCTGCCAAGAGCCCTGTGTGATCTAATACCGGCAACATATTTAGCTAGAGATACGTAATAAAACATCTTAGTGTGCAAGAGCTGCCTTAATCAGGTAACTGCACAGCTTATGATATTTTAAACTTTGTTTGACACACTCCTCGTAACGCCTTTTATTCTCTAATATGCCAATATATCTCACTCGTTCCCCTTCCAATTATCAAGGGCAGTCCAATATTCTCCACATAATTTTGTACTTCATCTACCAATTCAAAATGTGCTTTATGCACATTTGATAATGTGCGTGTTCTTTGGAAATAGAAAATATATCAGGAAGTATCCATAGTGACACTTGCTTGATTTATTTTCAATAATAACTTTCTACAGGTTATTTTCCTAATCTAGTTCCATTCTCAACGCAGCCACAGGAACGGTTGTAGGAGAGCCCAGTAGTGACCCAATTATTTTTCCTTCTAGTTTATCTAACCAATACACGTGATTTTCAGGAACAGTTTCTAAACCATATAATATACATGGTACGATGGCTTTGGTGTCAACTTCCAAAAGACCCTCTAATGAATCTCCACCGACCCTCCTGATAAATCCCCTCAATACCAGCCATTGTCGCATAGCCTTAGCTTTAACATAGGCACAGTATTGTGAGGATGTAGGAGCACTATAGAAGGGTAGCCCAAAGTAGACATAGGTTTTAACCTGCTCCAGCTTTATATTCTTAATATGCCAGCAAAATAGTGTGTCAACCTTGACTGCATATGTCATAACCTTGGTATTTGCAAGGTTGATCTTTGAACTATTCTCATCTGTGAACTGGACAAGGTTGTAGATAGCTCCCTGAAGACCAAGAGGGGTGCGGTAAAGTAGAACCATGTCATCTGCGTAAGTGATCCATGGTAACGCCACACCTCCAATACGAGGTGGAAAAATCTGTGTCGTACTTAATTTCTCACCCAGGTCAGTCACAGAGGTTAAACAGGGGTGCAAGAACGCACCCATATTTTAGACCCCTATTTGTAGGCATGGGGGAGTAGATGTCTCCATCTTGAAAAAGGGAACCGTAACTGTTGTGTCGGTATATAGGGCCTTGACAAAATACAAGTATTTATCAATACCCCATCTTTCTAGTTTTCACCACAAAATATGATGGTCGACACAATCAAATGCTGTTGAATAATCGACAAAACATGTGAATAGGTCACCATCAGCCCCACTCAAGACATCTGTGGCCAGCAATCGAAGGGCCCACATAGCCTGTATAGTAGAATAGTACTTCCTTAATTCTAGCTGTTGGGGTTTTAGCAGATGTTTATCGCTAACCCATTTATTCAATAATTGCAACAGAATAACTGCAAAAACGTTGCTGCTAGTATCTAGCAAAGCTAGTAATCTATAGTTGTTAGGGTCTGTGCGGCAGCCATGTTTGTGTATCGGGATCAATAATGAGTTGAGCCAACTACTCTGAATCACTCCTTTTGTACATATCTTATTATACATTTTGTTTAATACTCTAGCCCAAAATTGAGGATTGGACATCAATACAATGTTGGCTAACTCATCTGGCCCAGGGGCCCGGGATGGTTTTAATCTTGCCAAAATGCCAAGTAGATCACTTATTTCTATATTCAAAACTGGGCCATTCAAATAAGCAAAGGAAAATGTACTTTTTCCGCAATGCTTTGGTCCCAATAGAGTAATTTTGCATGAACCTTCCAAGCTTCTTCTGCTATAACACAAACTTCCTTCTGAGCCATTTCGGCCAGATAGGTCCGATATAAGTACCAGAATTTCCGAGAATCATTTGTACATATCAATCTGTAGACCATTTCCCAATTTGCTGATGCATAACTGGCTTTGTAGCCACGCAACCAATTCTTTTGTTTAGAAGATAATACCCCAATCTTGATTTATTGTTCTTGGTAATTCAGGCACTTATCTCTCTTAAAGGCCCTCACCTTCTTACGTAGCAAATGCTTTTCAATATGAATCTGGTAATCAAAAATTCTAGGGTTATTCTTGCCTTGCACAGTCATCATCCCTGCCATATAAAGGCAAGACTTAATTAGTGCACATAGTACCCCCAAATCACATTTACAGCAATATAGTATTTCTTCCGGGGAGCAAACTATTTGCACAATATACTCGTTGGCCCTTTTAAATTAGCCGCAGACCACACAACTCTATTTCCCTGGGCATTAACTGCCACCTTGCATAGATCAACCTTCCTGTTCTTCTGTGCATTCACATATAAGTTAACTTTCATTATTGCATGGTCACTAACTGGGGTAAACACAGTTTCATATTTTAGTGATTTACAATGCACAGTGTCCGTAAGGAATATACTGTCCAAGCATGAAGTACTGCGCCCATATGTCCACGTAACCACTTCCAGTATAGTTTCATTCTTACTAAGCAGCAATGGTAGTAGGTTAAATTCCAGTAATACTTCCGACCACCTCCGACCCTTTAATGCTCTGTGAGCAAGCTCTATTGGTCTTCTGTTATAGTACCACTAACCAAATGAATGCATTGCACATTATAAAAACCAGCTTTAATTTTGCTCCACTTGGGATGCTTTAACTTCCAAGTTGATAGTATCTTCATCATCCATTTCAACATTGTGGCGGTGTCTGCACCATCAGGGGATCGTATACATTTAATATTAGAGTACAACTATTCCCATCAAGAAAGTTCTTAGTTTCAACTGCCAAACCATTGAGACACAGTGTTCCAATATTGTACGCCACTGTCTCGTAACCTTGTCTAAGGCCTATGCATAAGCAACCCTTATGTCTCCCCTTCCGGGCTCTAATTGCTGGTTGAAAAAATATTTGATAACCATCCATTGTGAAGGTCGACGTCAAACAAGTTTCTTGAAGCATTGATGTGTCAGTTATGGCAAGGGCTGCATAGCCAATAGTTTGAGTGGTGAACAATCTAAATCCCCTTGTATTCCAAGATAGGAGTAGATCCAAGTTAGAGCTGGCCGATGATCAACTCCATAGGTCTTCTGCTGAGGACACCCAAGGCTTGTTAGACAAAGTTGGTTGCGTTGATTTAGTTTGTTGTCCTAGATGACCCAACCTCTTTTTGGACCAAACTGATTTTGTTGCTGCTTTTCCCCCCATGGTATACATAGGGGTCTTGAAAGGTTCCTCTTTCAGTGTACCAAGATATAGTTTCCTACAATAGCCCATGGTGGACATCTCATCGATAAATTGCATGAGCCTTTCCACCAACACACAACTGACAAACTTTACCACCACTCAATTAAATTGGTAGTGGTAACTGGGTAATTCAACGCTTTCAATATCTTCCGATGTTAAGACTCACAACTCCTCAATTTGTTGGAACGATGTCATCAAATATCCTCTATTTAGAAATGGGCTATGGTGGTAGGCTCCATTTCCTCAATGCAAATGCAATGTGGATAATATGCTAATTTAGCATGTTGTTGGTTATAACCTCGAGTCCCTGCAGATGGACATTTTCCAGCAAGTCTTGTGTGGGGCTTAGTTGGTCTTTGACTATCCTTGTCCTATGATTAGGGGCCTGAATTAGCCCATTATCAGTTATTGGCTTAAACTTTGACATTAAGGCCCTGGTCTCTCTCAGTTGCCATCTGTGCAGGGTCACTGAATGTGGTCAATCTACATTGAGTACCCATATCAGAGTTTGTCTGTTACACCCTGGTGACTTGTACTTTAACCCTTTATGTGGATGTGTTTGTACATTTCGCTACAGGCCCGGCAGTCACACTCTCTTTGAGAAATTGTAGCCATTTATCTAAGGTACCAGATCGTCACTTAGGCTATTTATTTCCTACCGCTGTATTCTGGAAATTAGCTCTCTTAGTCTTCATTAATGACACATTCTTGTTTGCATTCGGAATAGCCACCAATGCTGATGTATTTTAGGTGCTTTTGCAGTTACTTGTTTTCTATGATTGTTGTTTAGTTTTGTTTCTCTTTCTGCGCTTCCGTGTTGTTTTCAAATGATTATTAGATGACGATCTGCGAGCTGGGGAAGATTTTATAGTTGGCTGCTCCTGCATAAGCCTCCTAAGGTTTGTATCCACAAATGACAGTGAGTGATCAGAAATAGAAAGAGGAGTGTATGAGCCTTATCCTCAACACTATTTGACAAAATAACATCCACTACCTTGGATGTTATTTTGGGCCAGAACCCTTTTTATCGCTCTCTGCTCACTTAGTGTGTAGCATAACCCAAAGATGGCGTCCATTTCAACAGTATTCAAGTTTGGCCTAAAGGTAGAGTCCTTAAAGTTGGCGTCATCTTGGGTCGTGCTTTTTGAAGTGTCTAGACTCAAGGCTAAACACAGTGGGTAAATGTGTACTCACAATTATTTCGAGATCAGGTGTTATCGACAGGTTGGTGGGGGGCAGAGATTTCGATGTTGGGAGTGTTTCCTGGTAAGGATGCTCGTCTTAAATTCAAGAACATGTGTAGTAGCGAGTTATTGTTATCACTGTTAACCATTGTGTTCGGTGAACTTGCTACTACAGGAGAGCATCCAGTTGTTGTCATGGAAAGAGTTGGAAAAACATTATTTATCTTCTCTTGCTCCCGAGCTCTTGTTCCCGGTTCAGGAACCACAGTCAGTCATTAATACAGGAGGGCTATCTCTTCTCCCTTCACACGATGTTTGGTCATTGGTGTTAATGTTCATCCTCTCTATAGTGAGCTCAGTCACCCCCTGCGTAGGGCGTGATTTAGGCATGTCCTGGTTTCTTTTGCCAATAGACCTGTGGCAAACCCCTTGGCTATGTAAAGAATATACACAAGGAGGTGGCGGTTTAGCAGTGGTCTTCTTGCTTTGTAGTCCTTCCCTTTTTGACATTAATCTCAAAGTTTCTTGTGTGAAGTCAATATTATATGTGGAGGGATGGAACGTTATTTTTGCCAGGATACTAGCAATGGACAACAGTCACTCAGGTACCAAATAACCACCACCACCACCACCCAGTCAGAGGTGGCAAATAGATAAGGGGCAGAAACAGGGCATAGGCCAACAAATGCAATTGTAGTTGAGTGCTTAATAATATCATAAGACTGCAGTGAAAATACAGTGAGATGCCAATATATTAACTCAGCTCACACTCATGTCCCAGAGGGAAAGTGCAGAAAGCAAATATGCACTTGAGCAAGCACACGTAGTAAACACTAACACGCAGCTACAGGCCACTTCTGACTAAGAGCTGTTACACACTGCAAAGCATATCAGGTGTATATCATATGTAACAATATGTAACAAAATGTATATCAGGTGTATCAAGCGCTCCCCATAAGAAAAGAAAGGAAAATAAGCAAAAAGATGGGGCCGCTTCTGACACGGCTGATCACACTGCTGCGCACGGTAAAGATAAGATAAATAATAACAATCACATCAAGACAAGCTGCGTGTCTCCTAACACCGCTCCGTGGTACAAGTTCCAATTAAACTCACAAGTCGGACTCCACGCTACAGATTCCAAAGCCACAGAAGCGCCCGGCTCCTTGCCTCACCAAGCTGCAGATCGTCACAGGTCAAAAACTACAGCTGGAGTGAAATGAAGCGAGGAACTGGCAAGGCTGGCAAAGACCATGGAAGAATGAAGAGATCACACCGAAGCAGCAGTGTAGTGCAGGCCATTAGGCCAGTGGCTAGAGGAAAGAACCCAGAGAAACATCAAGCTGCACCACTCAGGACCTCCAAACTACAACGTGCAACAGCAGCCTCTTCCGATGTCTCAATGTGTTTTCTGTACCAGCATAGTAATCCACAGTCATTTATGAGGTAGCATTTCTGGATGACATAGTGATCCACAGACATATCTGGTGAGAGCCCGTTGGAATGAGAAATCCTTTTTGGTAATCCAATCCGGAGGCAAGTACTTAGGCTTTCAAGTGGGGAGAGTTCTCCGTCCAACCTCAAGAGGCGAAAGTAGATACAATGAAGATAATTCCCCCACCAACTACAAAAAAGGAACTGTGTGCCTTTCTCCACTAGCAGTATCCACAAAGTTAAGCCTCACAACCCAAGGGCCCAGTTCAGTCATGCAAAAGATCTAACGGATCACTATGGGTGATGGATGGTTCCAAAAGTATGTTCTGAAAAGAGCGGCATCCTTACAACTTTCTAAGAAAGCCAAGCATCCAATCAGAAGAGCCAAGAGGAAAGTGCCAGGGCACTCAAACCCCAAAGAAAGGAGTGACATTTCGACAACCAGCTGGCAGAACACTATCAGAAAGAGGAAAGGACTGAAGGCCTATGGCCCTCCAGACAGCTTGTATTTTTAGGTTGTTTGAAGATTTCCACAACCTTATACAGTTCTATGTAATTAATTAGCATTTTTTGTTTTTAAATAAATATCTTTAACCTTCAGACCTATTTGCTTTGAATTGTCCGTTTATCGCTCAGACATTAAAATCACACAGCTTACACATCTTGCAGGCATTTGAAATGGGGACGTCTTTCCCATACCCCCCCCCCCCATATCCACACACACTTCCAGATCAACCCTACCCAAATATTTCCTTGCTAACGTGTTGTTTTGTTGAAACATGCTTGAACAGTGCCCCCTCTTGATCAGGGTTTTGAAACCCCCTGCCCGTATCTTCACAATGGAATAAGGAAGGAAGGTGGGGGCTGCTTGATGCTGGTTGGCAGTTATAGGAAGGATCCTCTTGCTAACTCCAACACACCATGAATGGGAGGTACGGTCTCACCAAACATGCTACAGTAAGAACATTGATTAAAATGACTGGTAGACTGGCTGTCCCTTCAAGGGATTCCTAGCGTGAGGGAACTTGCCTAACAGATTGTTATGTAATTGCATGGGTGCATATGTATTACAAGTTATTTGTACAGTGTATGAAGAGTGTTTCTAGGTGGAAGAGAGCTATGGTAGATGTGCACCACAAGCTGCGGCTGGGAACATGAAGTGCAAATGCTGTCAGCCCATGTGCCTGCCCAAATCGAAGGTGGTGAATGAGCCTCTTGTAGATCTGCTCTGTGTATCACACCGCCCCAAGGCCCTGTGAATACAATGGATTCAACAAATATTTTATCTATAGTGGGGTAAATTCGGGGGCAGGGAGTTGCCACAATCTTTAAAGCCCCCCTGTCAGCTGAAAATCTCTCCTGTTAAGCCACAACATTAATTCTGATATCCTATTTGGCTGCATTAGGATCTCTAATCAGTTTTCCATTCCTTTTCTTACAGTCTATCGCCCTCCTGGGCCAGACTGTTCATTTTGCAAGCAGTTCCTTGAACTGGTGGCTGATAACTTATATCTGGAATTCCCACATCTCGTGGTTTTGGGGGATTTCAATTTGAGCTCTATTTGTACACCGCATATCGCAGAACAGCAATTTCTGGATGCCAAGAACGACCTGAATTTGGAACAACTAGTTCATGGGCCAACACACAGAAACTAATTTTTTTCCACCCATCTTTAGTTACTGTGTTTGAACTGTTAACTATTTTCTGGTCTGATCATTATGCAGTGCCTTTTCGGCTCCCGACTCCTGCCCCTGCACACAACCTACCCACCGAAAGGTACTTAAACGTTGTTGGCGTCAAGTACCTCACAAAGATATAATCTCGAACATCCTAGATAACGAGGTTAACCCTCTGGATTTAGATCTGGTGAATGGTGCACAGACGTTCAGGGCAGTAGCTGATATGCTGGCCCCTCTGCAGATGTGCAGGGGTAAACCCTGCTCTTCAGAACCATGGTTCGATTATGCCTTAAAACCCCAAGGCAAATAAAACGCCAGTCAGAATGCAGATGGTGAGCTTATTCACTGTTGGACAGATCCCTGTTCACACCAAGTTCCAAAGCCTATCATTAAGCAATTCGCTTGGCTAAAACTAAATTCAATACTGGTGCTGGTGCACTCCCGGTCCACTAATAGCGACTCAAGCAACATTATCATTCCGTCGCTATCAATGTGTGATGCTTTAGCTGACTTCTTTATTACCAAAGTCAGCAACATACAAGCATCCATTGCCACCACTGGGCTGCCACAGATTGAGAGAAACCAACAGCCCACTACCATCAACAGCACAGACAACTGGTCCGTCTTTACAGTATTTACGTCAACTATGATCATTAGGGCCACAAGGGGCTTTAAATCCACTTCCCCATCTGATGCGATGTCTCTAGCTACCTTCGAGGGGATCATCGATTATATTGCCCCCTCGCTATGTACAGCTGTCAATCGATCTTGTTCGACTGGTCATATGCCAGCAGTCCTTAAGCAATCCCGGGTTATACCTTTGCTTAAAAAACCCTCTTTTGATCCAGCAATCCTGGCCTATTTCCATCCAATCTCACTGCTTCCATTTCTGATGAAACTTCTGGAATCTCTAATCTCTCCACTTGTCTCAGGGTTTTTAGAGAAGTCACAATTCTTGGACCCGTTTCAATCGGGATTCCGTCCAGGCCGGTGCACAGAAAGTGTACTGGTTTCTGTTATGGATGACCTGACCAGACTAGTCGACCGGGGGGATAGGGGCTCCGATTCTGCTAGACCGCTCAGCAGCTTTTGACACTGTGGATATTCCACTTTGCTGTTCTGCCTCTCTCAGGCCAGCCTCTCTGGTCAGGTGCTTGCCTGGTTTTCATCATTTTTAACAGATAGGTCCCATGTTCTTTCTTTTGGGTCTTTCCTTTTCTGTTCCCATAAATGTTTTTGTGGTGTCCCCCAGGGCTCTGCCCTGTCTCCCGCACTTTTTAATGTCTACATTCAGCCTCTTTTGCTCCTCATCCATTCGCACGACTTCCGATCATACTCCTATGCCGGTGACACCCAAATCATCGTCCGGCTGGATTTGGCCAAGCTGGACACAGCATGTCAGGTACGGGTGTGTCTGGCGGCAGTGAGTGACTGGATGGGGAGCAACTGGCTGAAGCTTAACAGGGACAAAACAGAGGTCTTGGTGGTGGGTCCTTCTGCCTCCCAGCGGGGTCCTCCTTTTTCATCCTCTTCTTCATCACTCTGGTCATCTGTCTTCTGGCCCTCTGAGCTTGGCTCCTGTCCTTCACCCGCTCCGGCAGTCAGGAACCTCAGGTTCCTGTTCTCAGAGTCTCTGTCTGCCACAGCTCAAGTTAGCTCGATATGCAAATCTGGCTACTTCCATCTCAGAGTACTAAAGAAGGTTTTGCCCTTCCTTCTGGCGAACCTTCGCCCTTTGGTGGTGTCCTCGCTGGTATTGAGCAAGCTTGACTACTGCAACTCGTCGTTTCTAGCCCAGCCAGCCTGTATTATCCATCGGCTCCAGCTGCTGCAGAAATCAGCAGCACATGTGGCCACTAACACCGCAGGACTGGGACTATATGCATCCCATAAGCAGTCACTTCACTGGCTACCAATTCAGAAGCGGATTATGCTTGAATCCCTCTATTGTCCAGCGTGCCTTTTATGGTGTGGTACCAGAATTTCTCCAGGAGAAAAGTACCTGCCGGGCCGCTCATTTACATCTGAAAAATCCCGATTGTTGATCATCCCTTGTTTCACCGTGCCCGTATGGGCAGCCGCTCCTAAATTGCAGCGGCTAAGCTGTGGAACACTTCACCCTTCTCGATTCAGGCTACTCGCGAAAATTTCAGTTTTCGCCGTCTGCTAAAAACCTTTCTGTTCTAAGTCCTCTCGCCCCTGATGCCCTTTAGCACCATGATGCTTTCTGCACATGTGCGCTTTATCAAATCCATTAACATAACATAACAGTCCACCAATCATGGTCTGAGAACAATTATGAGACACATCAGAGGAGCCAACAAGGGGTGGCTAAGGGGGGCCACAGCCACCCTTATAGAAACGCTGGACCCCCACCGGCCCACCTGCCGTTCATGTGTTTCTTTTGGTGCGACACGCCCAGGCCACCCCAATAAAAAATGTCTGGGGCCGCCCGAGAGACAAAGGTGCACACACTCACTGGGAAGCCGGACCCGAGGGCGGTGTCAAAGAACTATATAAACTAAAGAGAACATAGGGGTATGTGGGTGTTTGTGGACAGAGCATGTGGGCATTTGGCAATGACTAGAGGCAGGAGAATGAGCAGGACTCTTGAGACAGGTGAAAGGCTTGCGTAAGAGATTAGGAGGATGAGGGTGAAGCCTGCGCGTGTAAAGGGCGCGCTATTTATCACTGTTTGGCTGTTTGCTGTGCGCTGGACATTGGCAGTGGACTATTGTTGTCCATTTAGGCCTCAACACGAGTGGGCTGCACAATAGGATCCATAGTGCTTTGGGGACACCAATGGTTGGACTGTTTGTGACGATCCTCCAAAGAGGGGTACGTTTTGCTCTGCCACCTGGTGAGCCTCTAATTACTGGCACTAAAATTTTGTGTGGGAATTCTTTCCTACAACCTGTTTCGCCCTATACATCTAGAGGGTACTGAAGCGGATTTTACTTTATACTGTGTCGTAGTGCAGCGACTGCAGTGAACCTGCGAACTGGGTCTGGATTTTACCATCAGTGAACTTACTGCTAACTGAAAGGAGTTTTCTGGTAGTACCGCCTGTGGGGTGAGCTGGAGTTAGTGGTGACTCCGGGACCTAGTCCTTTGAGCCACGTAGCTGGTACTATAATTATCGCTGTGCTCTTTGACTGGAGCAGTTTATCGAATCGTTCCGGAGAGACTGTTGGTACCCAGTGGGCATCTATTCCTGCAACCAGTTTCTAGGTCCCAATTTCGGAGCTCTCAACCGACTTCCTGGC
The DNA here is from genome assembly GCF_040938575.1 of Ambystoma mexicanum. Classification (NCBI taxonomy): domain Eukaryota; kingdom Metazoa; phylum Chordata; class Amphibia; order Caudata; family Ambystomatidae; genus Ambystoma; species Ambystoma mexicanum. Next base: position 537,153,720 of record NC_090924.1, on the reverse strand, counting down.
CAGGGGATTCTGCAAACAGGAGGTGCAATGTACGACTTACGCAGCTCAGTGCAAGGACCCCTAAATAGTCGGGACAATCAGACTAAGACTACTGAAGTGTCAAAGAAGTCACACTGTCCCAAAAAGTGGGGGGCAAGTCTAAGTTCCTTCAAGCCCTACAAGACAGGTGGAGGCATTTTTGTCCCTCCCCCCAGTATCTATCTATCCATCCGACAGTCATCTATGGGGTCAGGCTTCCAAAATGACTCAATAGATTCGAGATATAAAGGAAGTGAATCAACCCCGATAAATCATCCGATCCGGGGCTCTCTTCCAAGGAAACCTGGACTATACTATAAGGGCAACTACGATGAAAAAGGTGATTTCCAATCATCTCGCAAAACCTGCAGAGTTACCTACGAATTGCACTATCGATGCTCCAACCACCCAAGAAGAGTCCGTAATTGACTCTGGGGTCCCCCACCTGCAGTCAATCATCGGCCTCACTGAGCCAAGAGACAAAGATCTCTTGGAACTAGAAGTGGCGGGGTCACTGAATGGGCCCGTTCAACTAGATGCCGTTGAGGTTGGAAAAGCATGGGCTATTGACAAAGATTCTTGCGCTTATAAATCCATTAATCCTCCTGCAGAGGCACAATCAACCTAGGTCATGCTTCCAGTAAATACATCTCAGGAATTGACACCGCCTACAATAATGGCCTTAAACTTTGTTCTAACATCATTGCTCAAAGTTTTTGAAAATTTAAAGATGGAAGTCCAACAACATACGGGCATACCAATGGAGGTTACAAAAGAACTGGAGATAAATGAATCAACTATGATTGCTTTGAAATCTGCCATCAGTGAGTCAATGGGGGAAGCTGTGAAGGATCTCCAAAATGAAGTCAAAGTTCAATCGGCAAAAATTGTCCTTTAACAGTTCTATGTGGAGACCTAATGACAATGTCGGTGACCATCTCAGAGAAACTTGAGGACATCGACAGAAGGTCCGAGATCCAATAGAAAGTCCCCCTCCAGAAAACCACAGTAGAATCTTTTACACAGGATACGCCCCTTTCAACCTTGGTAATGGAAGAGTTTTTGAGGATGGCATTAGTGGTGGACAATGATCTCTTTCTAGCTGATCAGGAGCGGCCGATTAATATATCTTCAGGAGACTCAGATCACGCTCTTCCACGTAGAAAGAAAGTGAATGGAAAAATGAAAAAGAAAAAGAAAAAAGAAGGGAAAAAGTATCAACTGAAGCCCCAGCGCAGCCAATCATTCAGGGCAAGCATAAAAAGAAGCGCCAGTCATCAGAGTCCAAACAATTCTTGAAAAAGCTAAAAGAGGGTATGAAAAAGGATGAAAAGAAACAGAAAGAAGTTATGCCGAAAGGGGGTCAATGGAAAAAGTCTAAGAAGACAAATAAATCAAATAGTCAAGAAAATCAGGACCCGAAGGAAAAAGGAAAATCTGTAGAAAAACTAACTGTGGGAAGCCAAACGGACAAAACTGAGCCACCGAAGAAAATTGCTCCTATATTCCTGCTGGCAAAACGGAAAAATAAACCTGCAATTCCTGCAGTAAAAATTGCACCACTTTTTCTGAAAAACGCAAAAAGTGATGCCTCCGTAAACCCTGGAGGGTCCAAGGGTCCAAACAATGAAGTGGGTGTAGCAAGTACGGTTGCAGCTTTAAATTTAAAGGTCAGGGGGCCCCCGAACAAAAATTATGAAACAAACTCTCATGAGATCCAGGCACGGGACAAGTCACACAGGGGTAATGGAGGCAATCCATTGGAAGGTGCGTCTGGGAACAATGAGGAGGTAAGAGGATCTCAGAGTCTTTCCAATTTCTGCAATCAAAGAAAGGATTGTAGAGTTTTTCATCTCGAGAAAACTTCCTTTTACCCAAAACGCTATGCCTCTAAATCGTTCAACAATCCTCCGGGAAATGAAGATGATCCCCGCCTTAAAATACTTAACATCAGCTGACATTGATGTAGTGAGCTTTCATTTTGGGCCCGACACAAACACTGCGGAAATTACTTTGACATCAAGATTGAGTGTGGACGTAATATTGGGTGAGACATCGGCATGGGACCAGAGAGGTCTGAGGATATCCCAGATATGTCCAGCACAAATAACTCCCAATCCAGTGTATATAGAGTGCCAGAATCAGAAGACAGAAAGCAAGATGAAAGAGGGTAATCCTTCTAACCCAATAAATATGTGGGAGATGGTCCCGAAGATAATCTCACAGGTTTTCCAAAATGGGCATGCCCCAGCAGAGACTCTATGGAAGAAACAACTAACTGTTCTATCTTGGAACATCAGAGGTTATAATCTTTCTCCCAAGAACCAAGAAAAACACAAATATTTAAGTCATCTGATTTAATATTATTCCAAGAGACTTGGTTAACTTGTTCAGTTGGGTTTGATGGTTTCTCCATTTCTCAGCAATTGGCTCGGGGTTGAAAAGGGGGTAGGCCAACGGGAGGCTTATTAGTGGCATGCAATAATGAGATCTTTGAGACTTCGAAAGTGTACTAAATGTCAGTGAAGGTATACTTATGGTGAGAGGGACAAAGAGAGGGATTACAGGGGGTAATAGCTGGCTCATTGTAAATGTTTACTGGAACCCCAATGCTATCTCTCTTTTTGATTTTCTCCTTAATCTTTCGGATGGCCTGGTAGATTGTTTTCAGCAGTTTCCGTTGGATGATCTTATTATTGCACGTGAACTCAATTCTCAATATATTTCCACTATGGACCCAATTTCAGGAAAATCCCATAAGAAGACCACCAATGGAAAAATCTGGGTAGATTTTATGCAAGAATGGGGTCTCCAAATGTTTAATGGTAACATCACGGGGGATATCCCAAATGCTCCATCATGGCATAGAGGACCAGCGTTCTCAACCATTGACTAACTCTTTGCCTCGAAATTTATTTTTTTCATCTTGTTCAAGATTTCAACTGGTGGAGGGGAATAGTGATGACCATGTAACATAAGGGAATCTCTGGGGCTTGAGGGGTTTCCTGATGTACTGGTTTACGACCGGGAGCTCTTCACGAATAGAGCAGGTAATGTGGTAAAGAGATTTCACAAGGGGGGTAAAGTGTTAAACTGCAAATTGAGGGGTTTGGTGTATCAACTCAGACCAACAACTTTTGAACATTTGCAACAGCCCATTTCTCTCAATTTCTTTCCAATTTGGCACCTGCCGATTCCAACCCGCAGAAACCACATAGGACTCATAAACACATCTATAACTAAAAACTAAACTAAACTAAACTATAATGTTGAAATGATTGAACAAAAGAAGCATCTCAGAAAACAAAGAGGGAGGTTAAAGAGATCTTGTACAGATTTGGAGCAGCTCAAGGAAGGTCTGAGAGTCCTCAGTAACAACTATAGAAATTGGCTTAGAGCCCATAGGTATCTTTGGTGGCAGCAGGATGGGGAGAGAATGTTATCTGCTCTCTCGCGGGGTAATTCAAGAAATTTCTGGGCTATGGTGAGGATGAATGAGGTAAGTCAAAACCAAAAAATGGATGCGGTCATTCAACAACAGGTATGATGTGACCATTTTGCTAGGGTCTATGACTCCCCGAATGCCATAGTCCGGGATAGAAATACTCAGATCAAGTGGTCCCTGGATTTCTCTGCCTCGGATGTGGAATTGCTGATAAGAAAATCATCAGCTTCCAGAGCTGTGGGTCCGAATGGTTTGAGTAATTCAATCTTAAAAATGGACCCACCCCTATAGGCAAGGGCACTAAAAAAACGTTTTGATAACAATCTTGCAAAAGAGGTTCCCAGACTCATGGAAAAACTCTACAGTAATCCCAATCTACAAAAAGGGGGATAGACTGTTGGCAACTAACTACCATCCAATTTCCCTTTTAGATGCAGACAGCAAAATCTTTACAGGTCTCATTTTAGGGGAATTGGCAACCTGGCCAAAAAAGAAGGGCGTTATACCAAGACAGCAATCTGGCTTAGGAAAAGGTTTATCCACCTCTCTTAATGGTTTGGCTTTGAGCTGTCTGATCGCACCGTCTGTCCAAGGAGGGGGTTCTCCCCTTTTTGGGGCTTGGTTAGACCTCTCTCAAGCTTTTGATACTATTGACAGGAATCTTCTATGGAAAAAACTGGATGGCTGGGGTATCTCTCCAAGTTTACTGTCAGTCCTGAGAGAGTTAGACCACAACAACTCTATGCAGGTGAAGCTTTGTAGATCAGGCCTACTGTCAAACCCGATTAGGGTAGAGAGAGGGATGCCCGTTAGCTCCTTTTCTGTTTATTTTGTTCATGGCAGACCTGGCAGGGTGGCTGAAGGACATAGGCTTAATATCTCCGCTGATTGGAAAAACAAAAATCATTTGGATGGCATACGCGGATGACGTTGTAGTCCTGGATCATTCCCAAGTGGGGCTGCAGTGTCTCCTGTCTGCAGTAGAAAATGATGCCTGAAATAACAACTTCACCATCAATCCAGCAAAGTCCAAGATAATAAGATTGAAACAACCGAGAAAGATAGTAAAGTACTATGTCTGGAATCTGGATCAACTCCCGATTGAGACTGTCTCGGAATTGACTTATTTGGGAGCAACAATCCGCTCATTTCCAACGAAATCCGGTTTGTTGCTCTCAATTGAGTTATAAGTGGTAAAGCTGGGAGCACAAATGAAAAAAATCAAATCCCAATTCTGCACATTTTCTATTTTCCCGCTCGTGAGATTCTATATAGGCAAAGTAATTCCGATAATCCTTTTTGGCTTGGACTATAATTATTTAGCCATGGATATTGAGTGGGACTCTTTGGAAGCTAAACTCTGGAAACATACACTTGGATTACCGGATTGCGTCCCAATAGTCTCTCTTCACTATGAATTAGGTCTGCTGTCCCTTAGATCATGGCTCCAGTGGAAGTGGTTGACACTGTACAGACAGGTCTTAGACCCTCCCATGAATTTATATTTTGAGGAAATAGCTTGAGAGTTACATTCTGGTAAAAATGGTTTTCTGTCCAAGTTCCAGCAGAGATGCTCTGAAATATTAGAGAGAGAGCGGACTGTGATGCTGATCTGCTCCGTCAGAACCCAGATAAGGTTAAAGAAAAAATGAAACAGTGTGACTGGATTGATGCCATAGACAGTATGAGGAGGGCGAAGAGATCTGGCTCCTTTACTCTGGTTGATAAGCGGTTATCTATGGTCCCTTCCTATTTAAAAAAAATCACCGGATTTGCGTTTTGATTTATCCTTCCTTAGATTCCGTTTAAACCTGCTCCCCACTCTAGAGATTTTGGCCACCAGAGATAGTGAAGGGAAAACAGCACCATACTGTGACAAGTGTCTTAATAACAATCTGCAATCATCTAAACTCTTATTATCTAATTGCCCGGGCACTTGGAGTATGAGGGATAGGAGATTTGGTAGGTTTGTCCATCACATATCCTGGTTAAATTCCAATAAATTCTGGCAGAGATTATCCTCACGTCAGGTGTCTGGTCTTTCAATGGAACTCGTAAGAGCCCTAAGGGAACTCAATTTGATCAGGGATTGAGCGTTGATCTGGAGAGAAGGAAGTATTTAGGTAATCGAAGTTGTGCAGGTCCGAGCCAGTGTATTCCTTTTCTTCTCCTGGTTTGGCCAATGGAGATGTTTTCTGCACATTGCTGACTTTTTGGAGACCCATTTTACTTGTCTAGTTGGGAATATGGTGTCTGGTGCTCCTTTTCCTTTTTCATTTGTTTGAATTTTTCTTGTTTCTCAGGTCTTGTTTTAGTGTTTGTGATATAGCTTTTATTATATATTTTTTTAATTGAAGATTTTAGTGAAGGAAGTTTGTAATTCATTTGAAGAGTTTCTGTGTTATTTTATTTTTTTGTATCCGTTACTGTTCTAGTGTTAAAAGTCAAATGTTGGCTATTGCACAATAAATACAAAAAAAAAGATTAGGAGGATGTATAAGGAAAGCAACAGGAATGTAGAGAAGAAGAAAATCAGAAATAGAGTGGAGGAAAGTGAATGAGGGCAGAGGAGGAGGAGAAGAAGGAGGTTGGAGCATAGTGAAACTAGTGAATGGAAAGGACAGAGGAGGGGGAAAGTTGAAGGCGAGGAGGAAAGAAGATTTGTACAGAGAAGAAAAGGCGTAACAAGCAAGATGTTAAGAGATGTCAAAGAGGGAGTTTAAGTTGAAGAGTGGGGTGCGCCAGTCACTGAAGTCTAAAAAGAATAGGTAGTATCAGGAGAGAAAGAGGCACACCTTACATGATGTAAGCCTGGGAAGGGTGGAAGTTCGATCATGTGGTTGAGCATCAAGAAGGTTCAGGTGAAGCACAAGGAAAGAAAGAAAATCCCTTGGATAGAAGCACATGGGACAATGTCAAAGTGGAAAGTGAGAGCTAGCTGTTGGGTAGAAGTGCAAGGACCTACAGACAGGGAGGTGGCAAGATTCCTACAGAAAAGCCAATGGAAGATGTAAAGTGGCTTGCTGTTGTGAGAAACCTGAAGGTGCCTTCCTCTCTAGTCCCTGGGGATCTGTCATACAGGTGGCCAGTACACAGCCATCGCTTTTGGATACAGTTCCTGGGGGTGGACCAGTGCGGGAGAGTCACCTGGATGGAGGGTCTTTGGGGAGTGGGAGTGAGACACTGACGGGTGAGATGCGGTATCCCCCCCCTTAACACCTTTTCCCCATCCTATGTAGGATATTCCAAAACACTGCCCATCCCCCCTTTTCACACTGACACCATCTGGATCATGGAGAGGGCAGGAGCCCTTTCCTATCTTCCCCTTCAGACATCTGAGCCTCCGGAACCCTGCCACATGCTGCAGAAGCATTTAACAAAAAAAGGGGGGTGCCCCCTGCGTGTTCAGTGGGAGTTCGGGGCAAAGTACAAAGAAAACACAGGGTTTTAACTCTCACTATTAGTTGACCAAGCAATTATGGTCACGGTTCAGGTTCATTTTTCCCAACCAATAAATGTTCTGCTTCGTAAGAAGTCAGAAAGAAAATAGGAAAATGCCAAGGAGAACAAGTAGGGCAAACACGAAAGATATATTCAATCATACATTTTATTAATTGATACAAACAGAAAGAAAAAAATGGTTAAAATGAATAATGTTATTCATAGTTCTGAGTAAAGAAATTTTATACAGTGATGCTTATGGGCAATACCAAACAGAATTTGCCCATAAAATGTTCAGAGAAATTTAGTCACAAAAAGCAAAAACCAATCTCTTAAATGGTTAACATTTGTAAAATAGAATGATTCAAGAATAAATACAAAAAAGGGAAAAGAAAAAAAAGCAAATATTTTTATACATTGAAACAAACAAAGTACACAGTTAGATTAAGATGTCTTGCATTGTTAAATCAAACTTTTTGTTGAGCAAAGGTAACTATCCTTTGTACATACTCATGATCAGAGTCTGATCATGCTGGGTGAAACTGCCTACGTGCAAGTTTTTAACCTGTTAATAATTGTTATGAACACAGATCATCAGTAAATTACTGTTTAGAAATTTAGAGCTGTGTTAGCGGCACGTTTCGGCTTTAGAGCCATTAGTCTTGGCCTTGATTGAAGAGCCTTCCTCAGGGCGAATAGATCTATAAGGGATCTAAAAAAAACAGAATGAAAAAATAATAAAGAAAAACGGTTTGGAGGGAAGACAGATGTGTAATTAAACACATTCCAAAACATGCACTAAATGCTGTTGGCCCCAGTTTGTAAACTGGATTTTCCATTTTCATAAAACATGATGGGAACATGATAATGCTAAAGAGTTTAAACATCAAGGTGAAAAGCTACTGCACTGAACTCACCCTGTATGTGGCACAGGGTAGTGCAGAGGTTATCAGCCTATGGGATTTGTCGGTTGCGGGTGCCTCAACAGCCTGGGTCTGCAAGGGTTGGGTCCTCGAGCAGCTACCCAATATCCAGTATGGTTTAGGATGAACTCACTCTGTAAAGAAGAAAGGGTGGGATGGAGAATGAGAGCTCCATTTATTGCAGAGTGATGTTGTGAGAGAGATAAAAAAAACCTAGAGATGCAACGAAGAAATGCAAATGGAATAGAGATGCATCCAGATATGGAGAAGAACCCAAAATGGAATACTCAGAGGGAAGGTAGTGCTCAAAGAGAGAGACCCAGTGGCAACAGAAGCAGCTGGGTGTCTACGTGCAGTCAGTGCACCATCTAACCTGAAGGTGAGCACGACCGTGCTAGGGAGCCCCTTCTCGACCACGATTTCTACAGAGCTCCACTGGTCTGGATCACAATATAATATATGCTCTTGCTCGTTCCATATATTTAGATTTACTTGATGCCTGTCCGCAAAATGGCCACCAGACGCGTTGCTAGGCAACGGCGGTAGCTTTCTACAGCAGCATTTCCGCCAGCAGGCAGAAGCCGGCCCGCTCCCGAGAAGGCCCGTGGAAGAAAGGCCCTGTTTGCGCTGATCACAGCCACACCATCTGGATCGTGGAGAGGGCAGGAGCCCTTTCCTATCTTCCCCTTCAGACATCTGAGCCTCCGGAACCCTGCCACATGCTGCACAAGCAGCTGGGTGTCTACGTGCAATCAGTGCACCATCTAACCTGAAGGTGAGCACGTCAGTGCTAGGAAGCCCCTTCTCGACCATGATTTCTACAGCACTCCACTGGTCTGGATCACCATATAATATATTTATATATACTTGCTGTCTGTCTGCAAAATGGCCACCAGACGCGTTGCTAGGCAATGGCAGTAGCTTTTTACCGCAGCATTTCCGCCAGCAGGCGGAACCTGGCCCGCTCCCGAGAAGGCCCACGGAAGAAAGGCCCTGTTTGCGCTGATCACAGCCACACCATCTGGATCGTGGAGAGGGCAGGAGCCCTTTCCTATCTTCCCCTTCGGACATCTGAGCCTCCGGAACCCTGCCACATGCTGCAGAAGCAGCTGGCTGTCTATGTGCAATCAGTGCACCATCTAACCTGAAGGTGAGCACGACAGTGCTAGGAAGCCCCTTCTCGACCGTGATTTCTACAGAGCTCCACTGGTCTGGATCACCATACAATATATGCTCTTGCTCGTTCCATATATTTATATATACGTGCTGCCTGTCCACAAAATGGCCGGCAGACGCATTGCTAGGCAACGGCGGTAGCTTTCTATAGCAGCATTTCTGCCGGCCGGCAGAAGCCGGCCTGCTCCCGAGAAGGCCCGCAGAAGAAAAGGCCCTGTTAGCGCCTGTTAGCGCATTGGTGCGCAGGTCCGGTCCGCACCCCTCTTTGCCTGTACCTCCTAAGGTAGGACTTTTCCGTCCCTGGCCTCTCACCGTGTGCACTTGTGCTGTGATTATTTTCGTCATTTCCATGCACTATATGCTCTAAAGCATCTCATGCTTTCATCATCTCCTGGTCACTGATCGCAACCACAAGGACCGCTTCCTATCCTCGCATGAGAGTATATGTCAACCCCAACAGTCGCTCAATACCACTGTGTCAACTGTCTATCATATTCTTCTACATTTATCTCGTCATTATGCCTTCTTTTGAGTACCCCAACTTGGCCTTATATCACTCTGTTTGCACGTCCCTATCGATTATGTAATGTATGTATGTTAGCGCTATGCTGTTTTCGCGCTGTACCCGGCATCTCTCTTGAGTCCAACCTTCAGGAGCCTACAGTTTTGCATAGAACACCTGGCCCTGCTTTACTATAGCCTATGCATCTTATTTGTGCCTCCGCCTGTAACACTTTATTGACTCAGCGTTTGCCTGCTGTTTTTTCACTGTTTTAGACCGTGCTGCCGCCTGTAGCATTCTACTGTTTGCCTATTGCATCCCAGTGATTTAGCACTGACTGCGGCCTGTACCATCTCATTGATCCAGCCATTGCCTGCTGCATTTCAGTATATTATCTTTTGCCTGTTGTACTCCATTGACTTAGCACCTGATGCTGCTTGCTCCATTTAGTTGATTGAGCCCCGGCTGCTGACTGTTGCATCCTCTGTTCAGGATTCCAGTAGACTAGCTACAGTCTATAGCTTACTCTGCCCAAATGTATTATCTACTGCCTATTACAAGGCCCATTCACTAATGCATAGTATTAGTACTTCTCCATCCCCCTATCAATGAATGCCTAAAATTTGACACATTGCCTATATTCTAGCTCCCACACCTACTACAATGCACAACAGCTCGCTGCTTAATCTCAGCCAAACCATACGCATGCACTAAACCACTGCCATCATCATAAGAAGCAGATAGATATATACACGACTAGTGCACCCTCCTAACTCCTCCGGTGCCACCCCAACACACCTGCCCCAATGCAAACGTATGCCTCACCACACGCTGGCAAACATCACCCCCAGACCGTTAAAGCACAGTCTAATAGCTCCGGCCACATTCCGAGAACCCATTCCCAGAACTACAACACCATCGCTATCCTCAGCTCCCTCTTCTTACTCGTACTTAGAATTATACCTCAGCATATCATGCCCAACTGTATCACCTCCATCAAAATTACCACCACCAACTTTAGCTTCCAAACCGACACCCACACAGAAAACAAAGACTGCTCTAAAGGTGCATTCATACGGCACAAGACAGGTCTGGCACGGCTTTACTGCCCCAGACACCACCCTCTTCCCTGCCCCACGCCCTTCCTCCCCAACCACCCAGCATTCCCGATCACTCAGCAACTCCCTGCCCATGCCAAAACCAACCCCTACTGGGCAGTACCCACCGTACACGTCTCTCATCCAGGACCTCAATTATTACAAAATCTAAACCCACCACTGTTTCCAAGCGCAATCCAAGACCAACAGGACGCACCCATCTCCAGCACCCCCCCCCTCAATAACCATCTCCCTACCTGTTGCTTCAAAAGCAGCACAATACCTAACCGAGATTCAGGACAACACCGACACCAGCCACCAGCAGACAACCTTCCCGAAAGGAACTCTTACCAATCGTCCCAATACCAAAGTATCCATCACCCAACTCTAACCGATCCAACCTCCTACCCCTCCCAACACCAGACAGTCCCTCCGAGGAGCCCTACTAAATGTCATATCCCTTGGAGCCCATGCAATTGAGACACACGACTGTATATTAGAATTTAAACTTGACTTCTTAGTGCTCACAGAAACGTGGTTACACCCTGCCTCAGTTCCATCGATCACACTAGCCGTCCCTAATGATTATACCGTTCTCAGAGCAGACCACTCTGACACCCTAGGAGGAGGAGTGGCCATCATTCACAAAACCTCTCTATCTTTCAGAGAATGTAAAACGGAAGCTCTTAGTGGATACGAAACTCTCCCTCAAACTAGCTGTCAATCATCAAGAAACCATCAACTTCCTAATAGTCTTTAGAACACCAAGTAAGCCAGACATCGACCTACCCCTTCTCATCACACCTCATCTTAAACCTAAAACTAAATACATCCTCCTAGAGGACCTCAACTTAGGCTATGATGACCCGCCAGACACCAAAGCTACAGCCTGCCAAAATGCTTTCCAGGAGATGCAATTCTCCCAAATAGTAGACACCCCTACTCATTGCAAAGGGAGAATCCTCGACTGTATACTCACCCTTAATACTGCAGTATCCATTATAGATGTCCTTAACTTGCATTGGACTGACCATTGACTAATTAAATTAAAAATAAACCTAGACTCTGACCACTCACCTAAACCCTGCAAACTACCACCTATTCAGGTTAGAAATGTACGAAAGCTTACCCCTGAGAACTTAAACCCTGTCCTCAGCAACTTACTTAAGTCTAAACCTCTGGACAGCACCAACACAGAGAGCATCGCCAACTACTAACACCAATGCCTGAAGTTAGCAGTTGACGAAGTAGCCCCACTCAAAACTAAAATGCCCAAAACCAAATGCAGCGCCCCCTGGTTCAATCATGAACTCATAGAACTTAGAAGAAAAAAAAGAGCATTAGAACACCTAACTAGAAAAAACAACTCCCCAGATATTCAAACCAAACTACAAGACCTCTTCAAAACCTACAAACTCATTGTCCTTTCTCACAAAGCAGAATCTCTCAATGACCGTATAGCTGCTGCAGCCTCCAACACCAAAGAATTATTTACTACTATTAGAGAATTAGAAATTCCCATCCAACCCTGTAACCTCCAGCAAAGACGGGTGCACAACCATTCAGAACGCTTTATCCTCCAAAGTGACCACACTCCAAAACAAAATAGCTTCACAAAAAAAACTCTTAGATCGCTCTACCTTGCCCATCCACTCTATATCTACTACGACTACAACAGACACGCCCGAATTCCAATTTACCCAAGTCACTACTGCCCAAGTTCTTAAAACAATAGCATCACTTAAGCCATCTAATTGCAAAGGTGATCGCACACCAGCGAAGGTAGTCAAAGATTGTGCTACTATACCAGCACCCACTATCACTAGCTTTGTGAACGAGTCCTTTAAATCTAGCGAAATCCCAGCAGCCATTAAAGTAGCTTGGGTCACACCACTTCTTAAAAAGCCTTCATTAGACCCTACAATCCCCACAAACTACAGACCAATAACAACTGTGCCCTTCCTTCTTAAAATCATAGATAAAATAGCCTACACCCAAGTACAATCTCACGTTGAACAGAATCACCTACTAGGGGAAAGACAATCAGGCTTTCGCCCCAATCACAGTATGGAGACCGCCCTCCTGGATCTAAAAAACAAGATGGACGCTCTCAGGGACTCTGGCAAACTGTGTATCCTACTACCTCTCAGCGCCGTTTGATCTGGACGACCATGACAAACTATGCCAGACCCTATCCTCTAACTTCCACTTCTCCCAGAAGGCCACCGCCTGGATAAAATCCTTCCTTTCCGAACACACATCAAGAGTCACCCTAGGGGAAGTTGCAGCAGATCCTATCCCGGTACCAGTAGGTGTATCACAAGGATCCTGTCTCTCACCCACCTTATATAACGCCTACACTAAACTACTGTTCGCAGCACTAGATGCTATGGGAGTAATTTACACAAACTTCGCAGATGACACTCAAATACTTATTCCATTACAGGTAACTTGGAACAGGACACGGTCACCATCAACACAATATACTCCCACATTCAATCCTGGATAGCCAAAAATAGTCTCTGCCTTAACGGAGATAAAACGGAAATTCTAATAGTTGGGTCCCCATCCAGGCTCAGTAAACTCCAGCCAGACTACACCACCATAGTGATCGATGGTACACCCATCATCATATCCCACAGTCACAACACTAGGAGTATACCTTGATTCCAACCTCACTATGAACAACCACATCAGCGCCCTCGCCTCCTCAACGGCCTATACTGCCAAATTGATCACACCAAGCAGACCCCTCCTATCCTCAGACAACTGCCTGACACTTGCGAGAGCCCTTATCCTTACAAAATTAGAGTACAGCAATATTCTATTGCTAGGCACCTTGAAAAAAAAACCTAACCAAACTCCAACTCCTACAAAACAAAGCCCTCAGAGCAGCACTGGGCATAAATAGAAGAGAACATATTACACAACACAGAAGAGAGGCACACTGGCTCCCAGTTCACGCAAGAATCCTCCACAAAACACTTACTACCCACAAATGCCTATATGACAATGCCCCCACCTACCTCAATGGATGCATTACAAGCAAAGCATCGCACAGAGCTCTCAGATCCAACGTCTACACTCAACTACACATTCCACGCTTCACCACCACAAGAGCAGGTAACTCTAGTTTCCCCATAGCAGCCCCCCGCATTTGGAACTCATTGCTACCACATCTGTCCAATGAAACATCACTGCTTGAGTTTAAAAAATTACTAAAAACCTGGTTGTTCAATAAATACTGAAACTCCAGCACTAGTACGCCCGCTGAGCTGCAACCTTCCAAGTTCCACCAGACTACTGCATCATTTTATGATAACCAACGCAAATATTTGCTTGCACCATTCCTGCAAATCATAATGTATGCTACCTTGATATGTTAACTGAGATATATGTAACCTATTCTATGATACTCGTAACCTGCAATTACTTTTGCATTGAAAATCAATGAAAACTAAGATATATATAACCTACGCCGTGATACCCAAGGGTCTGGGCGTGTAACCAAATGCAATAAATAAAAATAAATAAATAAATAAACATGAATGACAACAGACTAACACCAGAGCCGTTTACATGACATGTCCCAATACGAGGGTCAGGCAAAGTCAGACAATTGACCAGAATCACACACACACCTGACGGCCCTTTCCCTTCCCCACAGGGATAAAAGGTGGAGCACAAGAGCACAGGAAGAGCAAGGCAGACTGCACGATGCAAGGGCTAACTCAGCATGGCAGTTCAAGAAGAGGAGAAAGATGGCGCAGAGTGAGAGGGTGACAAGGAGAGAATCGACCTTACCCTTTCTGACTAAAGCCTGTGGAACCTCTGCTGAAAGAAACTTAAGTCCGCGAACAATAGCCAGCGTGTATTGCAACAGATGTCACCGGTACGAGAGACCATCTTCCGCTTAAAACCAAGCCGGGGAGAGACAGTGGTCTCTGTGGTACCGACCTTGACTCAAAGGATAAAGAAAGCAAAGCAGTTCATCACAGCCAGTGAGTCGAGAGGCATATTGATAAAGAAACGGAACTGTGTTGAATAAAGAGTAGCAAGTGACTCTTTTTGAACTTTGAACAAAGAACTGTTAGTTAAAGGTGGAAAACCAGCCGCAAAGGAGTCCAACACCACATGGATGTTTCCCCAAAGAGACTCTGGGCGATTACCCTAAAGTAGAAAACTACAATAACCAGAAGGGCTTGTAAGAAGATGAAAGGAGGGCCAAAGTGGTCATACAATGATCTTGCAAAATCCTCAGTACCGTCGAAAGTCTTTGACCGACAGATGACTGTGAAAAGAAAAGGACAGGCATCCCACCTGGTGAAATGAGCCCATGAACAGTGTATCAAAGGGTTAAGAAGGAAAACCCTGGAGTGGCTTAAAAATACATTAAGATTTATGAAGCAAGGAGTGGTGCGAGACAAAGAGAAGTGAACTTTCCCGCTTGCCACCTTTGGGATCTGAGCCCGGCTGAGGGAGATCCAGGTGTGAAAAGTTATCATAATTGAATAAGACGGTTAGGGGTCAGCGTCCAGAAGCCTGGAGACCCAGGGGTGAAGCCATCACCCAAAGTGTCTCAGGGGGTCTGTGCCCGGAAGAGGCGGACCTCAGGGTGAAGCTATCACCCAAAAGCATTTGTAGAACAGAACTGTGAGTTTGTTTGTTGAAACTATCAAGTCCTCGAGGGCTAGAGACTTTTTTTAAGCCATCAGAGAACCTGATAGCTGGAGCAGAACTGTTGGCTCGTGCTGGGGAAAGCTCGAGTGTATGCTGTGCTCAGGAGTCCCACCTTGTCCCGTTCTGAAAACGTGGGGAAGGGAGACCCCTGGCAATCACATCCTGACTGATTTGAGAACACTTCTTTCTTTATTGAAACCCTATCCCACACTTCTTTTGTATTTAGCGTAAGGATTGGCAATAGGTTTTTCTTAGTATAGGCCCTTTTATTTTGACACGATGCCACTAGGACTGCCTTATTTCTATTTGATGGTCGACGCTCGCTCCCATCTTAGATTTAGGTTTAGGTTGGGCGTTTTTTCCACCCTGCATTCAGTGTTCAATAAACACCCTTGAACTGTGATCCCTTGTGTCTGTCTTTACTGCTGCCACCATAAGTTTCTTACACTGTTGGAGACTCTGGGCTTTTGTGAAGGTCTGACGCAGAGCCAACACTCTATCTAATACCAAGTGGCATCTGCTAACCTGGATTTGAAATTGTGGGTGTTGGTCTAGCCCAAAGTACGCAAACTACGAAAGACCCTGCCAAGCAAACAGTAGGACTACTAAAAACTAGAGACTGTGAAGGGCTGAGAGACATCTGCATGAGACCAGTTGTGAGAGACATTCTTTGAGAAACCTTGATTTCAAGGAGCTTTCCTGACTGTGGATTTGAGTTCTTTATGTTTGACTTTGGACAATCACTGAAAAATCCCAAATAAATATGGTTCACCTGCCTTCCTGCATTGTTCCTTTTTGTAGAGTCCTACTCTGCTTCGGAGCAGGTCCTATTGCAGAACATTTTGAACAAAGGCAAGAAAACTGTGCACACAAACTGATTTTCATTTTTGTTTGTACAATAAGGAACAAAACAATATATGTGTGGCTCTGCTTTCCCAAATGCAAGATGGGACTTTGTTTGAGGAAACATCTGTTTATGTCACGCAGAAGAGTACACAAATCAGAATGCCCCTAGTGCAAAAATATGGATTGGGCAAAACGTGTTTTCTCAGTTGTGGTAACATAATTGGTGGTAAATGCTTTTGTCCAATGTTTCCCACCTCTGCAATCACAACATAATCTTGTCCCATGCATGGATACAATAAGTCTTTATTCTTTGTAAGTACTTGCAGGTATTAACAGGCAGATCAAGGACGAGACTCTCTGCCAAACACCCACTGGATCATCCCTCTGCCCAGTCTGACTCAGTCATTACTTGCATCACACATACCAATATCACATAATCCTTACTTACCTTTCATTCACAAAGGATACTGATTTTGTAAGTGATTTGTTTTTTTCCGGACATGTTAATTTCACCTCATTTGTGTTCCTTATTAGATGAATTGAAATTACATTTGTGTTCCTTGTATCTATGGTAGTCTATCAGGATCCATTTCTTACCTCTGGTGAGCTTTCCTCTTGCTCTGAATGTTTAATATGTAGAGCACTGATTATTCTTTCCATGAAATGTTAAACTGAGTTTGCCGTTATTATGCAAACAGGAATGTCATTGGCCATGCTTCTGTTTAACGGTATGTTCGTACAGATATGTTTCTATTAAATATGTTAATTTGAAACTGAATTGCATTTTGCTGTATTTTAGTCCCTTCCCCAGCAAAGAAAAAGATGCCTGGACAAGCAGTGAAGAAGAGGAAGACGAGGATATCAACTTGGAGACAAATTTTAGACATGTTATGGCAACAAAGTCCTTTTGGTACGATTCCTCTACAGAACTGCCCCCAGTATCTAAATATTGGCATTCAGTGAACAAAAATACCAGAATTCTTACTGTTGGTCAAGACATTGGTTGCGATGTTATGATTCATAGGTCATTTAAAACGGGTAAACCATTTGGGACGGAGGAGACCCAAGCCCACGTTACTTCAGATATCACGGACTCGAGCGGTGACCGTTATTCGCCTTATTGGACCATGGTGGATGACGTTGCATCCTTATCTACATCATCCTCATCAGGATCAGATGCTTTTTGGATGGACGAGTGTGCTGTCCCCTTCAATTGAAGACACTGCCAATTCTACAGACCGTGGAAGAGCCCCAAAACTGCCCAGACATGTAACCTGTCACAAACTCATTTATGTAATCAATGGAACCTGAACAATGAACTAAAACGACGCTCGTGCGGCGACACTACCAGAACCGTGTATTGTGAATTTGCATGGATTTGTCGTAACATAAATGACGAATCTGCAATGTAAGTTTATCTGCAAGCACTAAACGAGCTTGAGAAGTCTGTATTGTTTGGGCTCATTTTATTTTCTCCGAGAGGTTGAATTATTGTGATCACCAGCTCATTGATTAAAGTCCATTCCAAAAGGGGCAGCATATGATACGCTGCATTCCCGCAGGCATGACTAAGAACATTTGGTATATAATAACGCCTATGTTTTCCCTGTGGAAATTATCTGTGCTACAGGAGTATATTTTGCATGATAGTGTCTTGAGTGTAATTTGACCATGGAGTCATATCCTTGATCTGGAAAAGGTCTTCGTCAAGTTTTCCGTTGGTGCTCCACAATGAGGCCATACAATCCCATTCCTTGATGAACATTTTTTTCTTCCTCTGGTGTAGTAGGATTTAGGAACATTTAGTCCTCTAACAAATCTAAATTCAGATCTTTCAATCATTTCTTATGTTGGAATACCACACATTTGGTAATCTACTTTTAGTTTCTTTTGGGATTCTGTTTCACAGAGTAACAGATAAAAAAAACGGATTTTTCTGTATTGAAAAAAAGAATGCATAGAGCATCTCGCCCGTGGCCCAATGGTCGTGCCCAGGTAAAATTCCCTGTGCTTCTTCAGTTCCTACTTGTCAACCATCTTTTGGACAGGAAGCCGTCGGCCTAACTGCAGTCCTTTTCTCATCTAAGTCAGTCCCAAGCATTTTTTGTGTTGCTTCTTTTGGTTTTTTGTTTTATTATTGTTTTTTTCAGTCACAAATTATCATGCACAAATCTTTCCTCAGCCACATTTATACAATGTTATATTCATCCCCTGCCTCACTTTCCAGGATAAGCATTAAATGTGGCATTGGCTCTTGGATAAATCTGTTCTAACCAGATGCTCAGAATTGGTCCTTTCGTGCTGTATTTCTTATTTCGTTTTTTTTCTCTCCTAAGTTGAATGCCACCAGGTCCAGTCACCGTCCAACCCTGGGTAATCGGCAATTGCAACATTAGACAGGATATGGAAAACAAATACAATGAAGAATTATTTTCACCCATCATTTCCCTCTGCCAAGCCAATGGCGCCATTCATTTTGTAATACAAGAAGAAATGTATAGCTTCAAATAGTTTAATAACTTGCTGTCTGCAGAGCATTCCCAGAACCTGTGCTCCTAATCGCCTTTCGATCCAGAGGACCCATGCTAGCAGAACTCCTGAACTTAGGTGGCCCAAGACAGGTTCAAATATTAAGAACGTTGAGTTTAGAAGAACAATTGTTGAAGGTGTGCGCCCTGCACCATCTTGCCAGCCATAGCACACGTGATTTCCACTCTATAAGCAGTGTCATTTCTCCAATTTTTTTCACAATTTTAACCGTGTGTCCAATAAGGGGAATAAGGCAGAAAGAAAATACAGACATCCCAGTATTAATCCCGGGACTCCTCGTCCTCTTCATAGTCGGTCAGATAGCACAGCTGGTTAAGCGCTCGCTGCAGAGATATGTATGTGATCTGCAGGTCACAGGTTCAGATCCACCGCTCCTTGTCCCACCACCCCCCGGGACAACTCAGCCTTTCATGTTATGTTATGTTATTATGCTTATACCGCGCCACAGCCTGTGGGCATTCAGGCGCCGGGAGACAGATAGGTGGGAAAAAAAAGGACTACTCATAGAGGGTTCATAGTAATTAAAGAGAAACTTTTCAACTGTTTCCGTAAAGCAAGATGGTTCTCTGTTTTACGCAGCTATAGAGGTAAGGCATTCCATGCCTTGGCTCCTTGAACATGGAAGGCCCGGCCAAAACCCCGGGCTCGTTTTACCCGGTGTAGTTCCAGTAAGGAGCCTTCTGCTGAGCTCAGATTTCTCTTAGGCTGGTAGAAATTTACTCTGTCCTTCAAATAAACTGGGGCGTTACTAAAAATGTACTTGTGGCATGTAGATAGCAGTTTAAATTGAATTCTTGCTCATACTGAGAGCCAATAAAGCTTTTTTTAAAGAAGTTATACTTTAACCAGCCGGCACTGCTCCTGCCTACTCCTTTACTCATTAATAATTAACTAACCCTGAGCACCCTGGTTTTCCCCAATTTTCACACTGAGGCAATATTTCCAATAGCCCATGCTGCACATGTGCTCTTTTGTTGAGATTGCATGAGCATAGTCTCTCAAGGCCAGAGATAATCCCATTGAACTCAAAATACACACACCATTTGGGCTCATTGGTCGCAGATTCAGTAACCCTCACAAACATTAAAGCGCCACATCACAGTAATATTGCTAAACTTCTGAGAGAGCTTCTTGATTAACAGTAAACAGTTCATTTTAGTAAAAAGGGAAGGAGTCAATAATAAAGATGATGAATAAAATGGAACCATGTGCCTATTTGCCCTACCTATGGTAGTTACTGGCAAAGGCTTCAACCTCTTCGTTGCATTGCTTACCTTACGGCTCCCTAAAAGGTGGTCGCAGTCAGCACGAGTAGGAAGCACAGAGACTGACACAGGGAAGTAGTTCTTAAGAAAATAGTCTTTATTTCCATAACAGAATCTGAAGTCTGATTCTTCAGTGGCAAATTGTGAGCAAATAAAGGGACTCTTACAAAAACAAAGCTTCAGGCTTGACAAGGCCGCTCTCCAGTGTACACAGTATTACCTAGGTCTTGGTCTTTGGTTTGCAGGTCCTAGGAACCCTTTTCTGCACGAATCCACAGTAATGTCCCTCTTAGGCAAACCGGCGACCTGCCTGGCAAAGTCTTATGTTCTCCTCGAGTAGTCGCAGACACTGGTGGATCTTTCCCAACAAAGGTCAGCTCTTCCTGGTTCTGAGGCACATGCTTGAGGGGTTCTCCATCGCCGAACCACCTACCTGATCTGGGGTCGTAGTCCTCAGGATGTTCCCTTCCTCATTACCCCAGCCAATTTAATGTCCTTCTCTTTGTTCGCTAAGGGCAACTTTAGGTCCACGGGACTCCAGCAGTCTGCACTGGTCCGACTCTTTCTCGTAAATGTTTCCTCTGGCAGCGGGGCAAAGAAATGAAGTGTGCCTCCACACTTGCTGGTGAGCTCCCAGAGGCTGCAACTCTGCTTCTTTAAAGGGAGAGTTCTGAATCCCTGTGCTGGGTGTTTGGGGCTGCCCTCTGGTCTTGGATAGCTCTTTGGAAGTCCCAGTGAGATCAGCACTGATCCCTTCGAGGGTTGTGGCTAATCCCCTTGCCTTAGGGATTGCTTGGGGTGTACATGAGTTCTCGTGTGAGTGCCTCCTGCTTTAGTGCGTGGAGCCAGTGGAGTTGATCCTCCATAAACCTCATGCTGGACTAGCATCAACTAGCTCGGGGAAGCTCCCGGCCCCTTTGACTACCCTACTGCCGGTCCCAGTGCTTAATTTGTAAGACAATAAGTGCCATTGCCCAAATATTTTCTAGCATGCCTGCTACACATTGGGGTGGGCAACTCCCCGCCCACTGTTTACACAACCCACGGATGCTCCATACTTTGTCAACATATTTTTAGTTAAAGCTGCAACTCCCACCGGTTAATTAAGGGTGATGGATCCACTGTGCAATTCACAGATATCAATCGACATAACTTATTATTTGTGTCTTGATATTAGCTACATTTTTAAGTGTTTCTTTAAAACACATCATCGTTGACATTTTCCTGATCCCATCAGTGGCAAGTGGAACATGTTAACCATCTATCCACAGAAATAAAAAGCAAGCATGCTTTCCTCCTAAGGTAAATTAATGCACAAATGCAGGCAAAATCATTACTTAACTAATGTTGTTGCCTATCAAACACTGCAGCAAGATTGTTTTATATAGGTTAACACTCATGACAGGAACTCCTCTTCGATATTGGCCTTTTCACTGACTTTGCCCCTGTATTGGGGCTGCTGGCTGATGACTGTCCTGTTGTTATCAACCCACCCTGATGGTTATTACATTAGAGAATTTGCAGCAATGTCTGGCAGCCTGAGTGGAGCACTGTGCAGACATGGCCAGCATCAGTACCCAGCATTGTGACCGTCCAACTCAATGTTATTCATGAAAATGGATAAATAGCCTTGCCAACCTTGGTCATCAGGTTCGTGAATAACAGTGAGCCAGCCCATGCAGAACTCTGGCCAGTGCACACAGCAGGGCTCGGAATTAAGATTCAATGAGCAGGAGCTAGAACCAGCTAAGTCACCCGGTAAGCAGGAGCTATGGCTAGGTAAGCAAGAGCAGGTACCCAGTGCACCATAGACGTAACTTCCACATGAGATGCACAGTATCCCTTTGTCTATTATGCATGATCCATTATGTTTAAACGTGTCCTAGATATGCTCTAGTTCTTCTTGATTAACAATTTCAAACACTCAAAGTTAATGTCACATATTCATGTTTTTAAGGTACCACTTGGAGTGGGGAGCCAAAAGTAGTTCCTGGTAGCTGTTGGTTTCAAGGTAACCAGGCTCTCCCAGGGTAGAGGTAAGAGCTAAATAGCTCCCGGCTCCCAGCAATTTCGAACCTTGCGCTGTTGTTATATTACTACGACTGACTGACAATTAAAGCAATAAAGTTGCCAAAACACCACACCATAATCATGCTGGAATCAGCAATAAGTGCAAGGGCTCAGAAATAAGTGTCAGTGCTGAGCCCTGTCAAACTCCCCCCCCCCCCCAACAAATTAAGCACTGGCCGGTCCTCAGATTAGGCAGGGAACTTCATCACAAGGTTTTATCAATGGAGTGCCTCCATGTTTTTGCATATCATTATATCAAGACAGCCCTTTGGGGCATCTGTATATACGTTCCGCATAGCGGATGGTAGTGTTAGCATCACAGCATTAAGCAAAACAGTTTGTCTTTGTTGTAGCTATATGAAGGTCTGACACCCATGTGCATTGTGAGATCATCTGTGGCCCACGGTCCAGAATCCCATATCATCAGCATGTAACTTTACACTCACTTCTTTGTCATCGGAACTGCCTAAAACCTAAGAATATAGTCTTATGATTTTTTCTAGCCAAGGGCTCAATATAATGTGCAAAGAATAAGGACAAAGATGGGCAGTCCTGCACTGGGTTGTCGTCACCTCTCCTACCTGATCTAATTATCAGCTTTGTTTCAACCCGAGTATATATTGTTCAGTATTTGAAACAAACCCTCTAGGAATTGCTCTAGTTGCATGAAACTCCATGGGAATCCCCAATCCACTGCATTTAATGCCCTTTCTGCATCTAGCAGGATACTAGTCATTGGAACAGCTTGTTTAACCACATATTACTAATCCAGTGATACAAAATGAATGATTTGCAAATATTCATACTATAACAAAGGATAAAGGGACACAATTCGTAGGCACAGAAATTAACCCACCTTTCAAAAAGCACATGGGGTTATCTACTGAGAGCATATAGGAGAGTAAATCACAGGCAGGGCGCTTCCATCTTTTATATGTTTCGGCACACACATGACTAAGGAGATCCCTTGTAGGATCACTTCGAACAGAGCAGTGCCAAAAGACTATAGTATTTTATTAGCTGTGGACGTACATGGGCCACGGACAGAGACAAAATCACAGCCAT
This sequence comes from Ambystoma mexicanum, assembly GCF_040938575.1. Lineage (NCBI taxonomy): Eukaryota > Metazoa > Chordata > Amphibia > Caudata > Ambystomatidae > Ambystoma > Ambystoma mexicanum. Next base: position 537,130,642 of record NC_090924.1, on the reverse strand, counting down.
AGTTGTGAGATGGCGCAGTGAGCACAGCTACATTTAGGAAGGTAGCGTGTTCAGAAATCCAGTTTGTTGCAGCACACATGAAGACCCACAAGGCCATGCATGCATGACGTTAGTCTCTGTCCAAGGCACAGGTACGCCCAGTAACACACCCTGTGTCACCAATGAAGAAGTGTTATACCGCTGGAAAACCAGAACAGGGATTATGTGGGCTCTATGCATCATATTAGGTTTTATAGGTGTAATGGAAAGATCCACTGGGGGGGTGGGGGGGGGGGGTCTGTATCACATAGGTAGGCCAAGTGGGATTGTTCAGGTGCTGTAATGCCACACTTTCTGACATCAGAGGATGCTCTGTTAGGCAGTTCATTGTTAATGTAACCAACTAAGGGCCTCATTCCGAGTTTGCTGGTAATTCTGCCGAATTCCCAGCAAAATTGGTCACTGTACCCACCACTTGGTTCTGTGGGTTTACCACAGGATTACAAGTGGTGGTAGAGCGGGGTATGGTAATTCCAATGATGTTTGCCTTTAAAGTAGCACATTTACCTCTAACATGATGCTGGAGGTAAATCCTTCACTTCAACGCCAAAACCAGGGTGGTAAAAACAGCAGTAATTCCGTTGCGCCCAAGGAAAGTGGCAGTAACAGAATGAGAACGACTCAGGTATATATAGGGTAAAAACTCAGGCTTTCCTTCAGCGGAAAAAAAAAATTCTCTCTACTGTCTGGGTGACAATACAATTCATCGATATAGAAAAGAGAAAGCAGCTGTGAATTCTGCTTATTTTGTCTCATCTTATTCCTCTTCATGTTTCTTAGTTGGATGTTTTGATGAACTGTTCTTATTTGTTTTTTTCCGATTGATTTTATATTACTAATGAAATGAAAATAAGTTTTATAAATTGTATTATTAATTGTATTATAAATTGGTGCAATTTCATGTTATGTTATTTATACGTTGAAAAGCTGATTGTTTTTCAGCTATATCAACGTTAATAAAAAAATAAAAAAACACACACATTTTCAGACATAAATGTTGGTGACTAACTCCATCCCCTATTTAATCAATGAATCTCATGATTATTAATACAATTTTGTTACAAACATCTGTATTAAAAAGGGCATTGCACAAAATGTAACATCACATCAAACCCACTACATAAAACAACATACATAATGCAATTTGAAAACAACCTGTATAGTTACATTTGTAATACAACCCACACACGGGCCTACGTGTAGATCTACAATGGTCCAAACTGTGTGGTTATCTAATCAGACCAACGTTTCTGTCCCTAAAAACACAACTACTGGGACATTCTTCAGGGACTAAACAGCCACAAACTCTGAGATTTTTAACAGGTGGGAGAATTGTTCTTCACAGCGTAGAATCCACACCATGCACTTTATTCAAACTGCTCACTTTGCAGTTTGTATGGTATCCTTCTAAATGCACAAATTCAGTCATGCTCCTCTTTAATTGGACAGGTATCCAATCAGGTACAGCATCAAAAGGTCACCCACGCCAGACTCTGATCAGGCAGGTGGCATGCGTCGAGGTGACATGGAGTAAAGCGTGTGTCCTGTAAAAGGAATAGGATGACTTTTGGAACGTGTGTGAAGCGGTTGAAAGTTCTACCGTCACCTGCCTGGTCAGAGTTTGGCGTGGGTAAAATTTGGATGTTATTTTAAAATAAGGCCAGTTTTCGCTGTCCCCATAACTTTTAATGAAAACCATGAGGTGAGGAAGATTTTGCGGAATATTCATTTGCATCCAGGGCTGATCTGAAAATGTTTGTGGGATGGGGTTGTGGGGGTTGCAATCTGGACTCCTAGTCTGGCACTGTGATAAGACTTGACATTGCTTGGGGGAGTCATTGTTCCGCAAATGGGCAACACTTTTTTTTTAACATTTGGGCAACTAGCCTGTGCTTAAAAGCAGTGCATTTTATCCACTGTATGACAATTAATGCATGTCACTTCTTAAGAGAACCAGAAACGTTTGATTCACACTAGCTGCGCTTAGGTACCAAACACCTAGAACTGTGGGCTGTCAACATTCTCAACACGTTCCATAATTCACTTCAGGATAGTCAGGTAGGTGTGCAGATAGGGCGTTTGTTTAAACAATAGAGGCTGGGCGGATAGCCAACAAGTTAAGCACTGATCTCTGATATGGAATGAAAATATATTTTCCAGGTTCGAATCCTGCTCCATGATCGACTCAGCCTTTTTATCCTTCCAAGGCTGATACAATGAGCACCATTAAATCCAGTGCCTATACTATTGTTCTTAAAAGCCTGAGGAATCCTGCAGAAAGCACAATATAATAAACACAAACGCCGTATAGTAGTGTGAGCTTGCACAGTTATAGGGTGTGGTGGTTGCTAACTCTTGTGTCCTTTTCCCTTCTGTCTCAGAGCCCAGAGCGTTTGTTTAATATTTTGTCTCCATCCCCTTTGATATGATAGGTTATTTATAACGCGCTTAATACCCAGTGGTTTCTAAGTACGTACCACCCGGGAACGAACCCGTGTTGCTCCATGTCGCCTTGCTTCCAAGGCGAGGACTTTGCCCCTGAATTATCCTCCAGACTTGCTCTTGAGCATGACTTTCATTATATAATATTGCAGAACACACATCCCTTATCCTGCATGTGCTTGTTGTCTAGATTATATCCCGACATTTTATCCATTAAATATTCTGCTCGGACTGCAATTTCTTGTGATATCCTGATCTTGCATTTTAGCTAGGGCTGTACCAAATAGTATACTTAGTATTTGGCCGAATACCGAATAGTTTGTCAACTATTTGGCTGAAGCCAAATAGTTGCTTTATTTAATAAATCATGTTCCAAACTTCAAAAAACACACTTATTAAAAAAACAAATAAAGCACCATTGTAAAGGCATTCTATACTTTTATTTCTCTTCCTTGTAATTAATGTACCATCTTTATTTAAAGAATAAAAGCCAGAAATAAAGCGGATTTAACCAAAATGAAGGGACCGAAGGGACCAAATCTACAGAGGATTGTTGCATATTCAGTGGCAGTTAAAGTAGGAGGCTACACAAATGCAAAAGGACTGCCTTTGTGAATCAGATGCATTGCATTCTCTATCCAGTTGCAAAGTTGATGCAGTTGAGTTTCGAAACTTCTTTGCAGCTCACATAGAAATGTATAAAATGGTTCATGTCGGCTCATGCAGGACACAAGTCGAGAGGAAATCTGAAATGCGTGAACTCCACCTCACAACTTTTCACCTCACCTGTCATGACCACTGTGAGGGGGCACAAGTCGTGCCACAAGCAGGCTCCCACCAGAACCCTGAGGGTCTTAAAACCACTGCAAAAGGGCTCCTGGAGCCAGTCCTGGCGCCTTTGGCACCAGGCTCAGATGTAGGAAGGAAGGGCTGTTCAAACTAGGTCCCATTTATGTACATGGGCCTTTAAATCCAACATGGAAGCACCCACACAGTCTAGTTCTAAGAACCAAGCCATGCGGTCTAGTGTTTTGGGTGTAGCAGGCCTGGAACTACTTTCCCTGGTACTACTTTACCTGGGCTATATAAACCACACCTTGACTGCAGAACACGCTTCGAGTTATTCTGCAACCCGCAGCGTGACGCTCACCGTGTCCAGCTCCTGGTCTTCAGCATCTTCCGGTAATCCTGCAAGAACAAGATTATTCTGTTTTACCTGAGAAAACACCATCCAGCACTAAGCATCTCAAATAGGCTGCAATCTGTGGAAACCGAGAGAAGCAGAAACATCACTCACCTGTGAGTACTAGCTTAAGGACTTGCGGCGAACTGCTACCACAGCTGCTGTTCGAACATTGCGACCTGCAAGAACGAGAAAGGGAAAAACAATATTAAAACGCGCACTTCCAAAACATCGAATTCCATCAGTCTTACCTGAATACCATCGCACTACGCCACGTTTCCATCCGGAGCACCACAGCAACATCTGCAAAGGAAAAGAGACATATTCAGGTTCGCTTTCAATATTAAACAATGGCACAGTGCTGTACTTACCTTAACGGATTCCGGGGGCCTGTTTTTGATCGGGCTCTCATCCACTCGCAGCACCACAGCGGCCTGTGAGGAGAAGAAGAAGAAAACACAGGTTAGCAGGTTAGCTTTAATAGACAATAAAGGTGCTGCGCTTCACACTTTCTCTTACCTAGAAAACGTCTCTCTCCATCCGGCACGCCAGCATCAAGACCTTCTCACCTGAAAAGAAGGAGATAAAGACATTAACAAATTCACACCATAAACAGAACAAAGACTTACAATTAACAAACCTACCTGCCTACCAGCAGATTCGGGGTCACAGCAGGCCTGGGCCCAAGGAAGGCGTACTGCACCAGTGAAGAAACTCGAGCAGCTCGCCAACAAACATCAAGCGCCCCTGCACAAGAACCGCAGGACGGATAGCTCACCCTATAAATAACTAAGGTGAGAAAAGAACCCAGTGAGAAGGGAATTGGTCAGAGGGAGGTGGGAGATTCACCCATTAGAGACAGATATCACATATCCTCCCTTCTGTAATTGCAGATTCATTATTCAGCACTGGGCAACTACGCATCTGGGGTTCCAGATCTCAGAGCCTTCCAGACGCCCTCGGGGATATCAGGTGAGCGTAACACCACCCAAACAAATGCTGCTCACTTTTCACTTATCTTAGCCGCTCTTTCTCGTCAGTACACAAACATATGCAACTTATAATTCCTGATAAAATATCAGATAATGTTAAACTCAGGACTCAAGTCCTTAAAAAAAGAATAGGGGGGACTATGACGTACGCAATGGGAAGTGACATGACAGGAACTGAAAGTATCTACGCACATTTCATTCAGTTTGTTTTTTCCAACTGAAAAAAGTGCACAATACATATAAACATTTGCCAAAAAAGAAGATGTTCCTGTATTGTTACAGGCTAGGTATAAAAGATGAGCACCTTTTTTGTCTAAGAATCTGCAACAAAACATGCCCTAAAGAGCAGATTACAATATAAGATATTTTTCAGCTGTGTGATAGCAATCTGTCTGGTCTAATTCTATTCAGTTTTGCAAACTGAAGTCTATATTTGCCTTTCTGAGTTCCTGTTGCATGTATTCAAATGAGAATGTCAAAGTATTCGGCAAGAGCCCAATAGCTTTTTTTCAGCCGGAATTCGGCCTAATACTTACTAGAGCCGAAGTTCAGTACACCCCTAATTTTAGCCTGCAATGTATTTTGGTATAACCTCCTGTAACATTTTTAAAATATCCATGGCACTTCTTCCGGCTCATCGTTCTTTTTGACTGTTCCTGTAGCACACATAATTTCCATTGGGAACACGTGTGGTCTATTACTTCTGTATACAGATGTTGTGATTTGCCTTCTGTTTCTCTCCAATTCTTCAACGCCAGCCTTAAAACCAATATATTGATTAGGCAATGCTTCACATTCCTGCCCCATATGAATTCCATCTTTCGTTGTTGCATTTATTCACATTCTGACTCAAAGTTTTCTTCCTGTCATGACCATCAAGTGATGCTTTTCAGCCGAGCGAGAAACCCTCTGGACCTAAGAAAACTGCTGATGGACCAGGGCCATCTCAAGGAATTTTGGGACAGAGGGCACAGACACCTTCAGCCCCCCTCCCCCCTCCCCTCAAACTAAAGAAATTAAGGGATCCAGAATCTTTGGTCATTCAATAAACAATGGCACTACCTTAAAGTCCCCTCGCCCGCTTAATCCTTATTCGAATCCGGATAATAGGTCAGTGGGATTTCGAAGGCAGCATTAGCAGTTCAGACCAGTGTCCTTGTCTTCTGGCATAAGTACAGAGCACTTTTTAGCAATAGCAGACACAAGGAAGGTATTGGGCTGTAGAATAGATGCAGGACACAGATGAGTAGCTAAATCAAAAAGGCACACATAACCCGGCATAGGTATAGGGCTGAGATTAAAAGCCTCACACAATGTAAATGTGCTTAAGCATGGATACCGACGACAGACTGCAAAACTATCAAGGTGCACATTCCCTAGCAGAGGTAGTGGATACAGATGAGAAGCTACCAGCAAGGTGCATATATCGAGACATAGGACCTCATGAGTTTGGTGGGCACCAAACAGATTACCGTTACCGGCACTCGGTCTGCCCGAATTACTGGCACATTCTGAGTGCCAGAAAGGGTAGTTACTCCCCATTCCATGGAGTCCCATATAACTCTACAGGGGAGATAGCCGGTATTACTGGCACTGGTATACCGGCTGTTTTTAGCCAGTGGGGTGCCTGACTTACCTCCAGCTCCTGGATGGAGGTCAATCAGGCCACCTCACCGGCAAACTACAAGTCCAGAAACGTGCCAGTAATCGTTATTACCGGCATGTTAATTCCAAACCGGCAAACTTGGAATGATCCCCATTGACTGAGATAAGAAGAGGACCAGGGTTTTCAGGTGGCACTGCGGTTAGTGAGCCAAGAAACAAATGATATTATGTTGTGCGATATATCAATATACACTTAAAAAATATGTATATGAATGAATACCATGGCTAGTGAAACCATGAGTGAATTTGTTTTTGAGGAGTACACTAAGAACTAAATCACTGATAAGGGCTATCAATTTCGAACTATTTAGGGACTGGCAATTTTCACCAGTTACATGAGTTGACCAGGATCACACACTTTGGTAAAGAGATGACGCTGGGATATGCGCCTAGTGTGCCATGTCTGCACTATAGTCATTTCTTTCCAATTCTTTTCATATAGCTAGGTGCAAATATTTGTGTGTGTTTTTCTTTCATGAATTAAAAAATGACCCTGCTTTGTAGACGTGAATTGGAAGTACACAAATGGCATAATAACCCAACACAACAATGTACAGAAAACTTCAGAGACGCATGTCATGGTAATGAGGAATGATTTTAGCTTAATTTTCTGCATCAACAAGGGAGGTATGCAAGTACCAGAATACTACTTTATTTGCTTACATACAAACAAGTAAAGAAGGTCTTTTGGTCACAAAAGAAGCAAACAAAAGGTAATATAGCAGATAAACAGGAGGCAGTGAGCCTCTTAAATGCAGAGAGTTTAAGTGGCACGATGACAGTGTTTGGGAAGGAGTATATTGGTCAAATTCCAGGACCAATATGGTGGCTAACCTTAGGACAAGTGTTAGCGGGTAGGCATTCTAGCCAACTAAGCATGAGCTGTGACCTCAAACTATTGAGTGATAGTGTGGTGGGGAAAAGAGAGGGAAGAGTACAGTGAGCGGTGAGGGAAGTGTAAGTAGTAAAACTGGAGAGGTGAGTCAAGAGGATCGCCCAGAAGCGAGGAATTGGTCTTTCAATTGACTTTTGAATACATCAATGTGGACCGTGTTTGGGATTGCACCGGGAAGGGAGTTCCAAGTAAGCTGAGCAAGAAGAACACAAGAACGGAAGAACAGGGTGGGCGAGGTGCCACAAGGGTGGTGGTGGTGGTGGAGGCAGAGCAAAGGCGGCGAGAGGGGTTGGTAGAAGAGGATAGATCCGGCGGTGCCGAACCATGGGTGGAAGCATGCACCAGTAGGAGAAATTTGAATTTGTCCCTGTTTTGCATAGTTAGCCAGCCAGCCTGATGGTGATAGAAGGAAGGAGGGGTGTAGCGAGGGGGTTTAAAGAGAGTCCTGCTAGCAAAGTTAATATTCTTGTCAAGTGGACAGAGTGCATAGTTTGGGAGACCAAAGAGGATTCTGGCATAGTAGTACAGTTTAGAGAAGACAAGAGTGAGTAGGAAATGTTTGGTGGTTTTGAAGGGAAGGAGGCTTGTAGTGATCAACGGAGGCGAATTTATGTAATAAACAAGAAGTTTATTTAAAGCGGGGCCCGTCGTGCCGGTACACTCCCAGCAACTCCAACGGCTACTGTGTCACGCGAACCAAGCTCCAAAAGAACACTCAGGAGAATGGTTCACGTGCCACAACATTCCATTACATAAACTCTACATATCTCCACAGAAGCACACAAGGAAAGAGTGATAAAATTGCACACTAATAAATAACTCATTGCATTAATGAATTAAAACAACAACATGCATGCCTGAGATAATATAGGATAATAATATCTCCTACACTAAATGGCACGCTGAGATAAATATGTGAAAATTAAACACAAGAATCTTAACACTTATGACACATAGTCCTTCATCCAGACCGGCATGGACCTGTATCTCTGAACACTGCAGGAACTATTTTGAGCAATTTGAACACTTCCATTCTCTCCTCTCCTCCTCCCACCATTTTCATCATGCTCACTTGTTGCCACTCTAGTATCCATACCATACGCTTTAGCAATCTTGCCTTTAGACCAGACTTCCCCTCCTTCTAATAGGATTACACTCTTCCTAACTGCAGCAATTCTCTTAGGACCCATGAATTTGCTGTCCAAACACTTATTCACCATTCTAGGATTCTTCACATACACCATGTCACCCACCTTCCATTGCCGATCCTTCACTTTTTCACGAACAACAAATCCTACTTTATTCTTCTCTTGGCTCTTTTTGATACATTTCATTATCTGTTCTCTATCAACTTGAACCACTCCTGAAATTCCCAACCACCCTGGACACAATTTCGTCCCTGGTTCTCTTCCTTTGAGAGATACAAAGGGTGATACTTTTGTCACTGAATGTGATGTAGTGAGATAATTCCACGTCATAATCCTCAACATCTCCCTCCATGGCTGCTTTACCCTCATAGCTAACTGCAGACCTTCCTTCAAAAACCTGTTGACTCTCTCCACTAGGCCATTTGCCCTAGGGTGATACAACGCAGTCCTGACATGCTTAATGCCATAACCACTGAGAAACCTTTTCATTGCCATTGATACAAATTGAACCCCCATTATCCGAGACTAGCTCAGTAGGTACTCCTTCTTTAAAGAAAACCTTCTCTAGAAATTTAATGAGTTCTCTAGCTGTGACTTCTCTTACAGCCTTCCATTCAATCCATTTCGTATGAAAGTCAACTACCACAAACAAAAACCTCAATCCATTTCCCAGACCCATTATGGGTCCCATAATGTCTACAGCGAACTTCGTCCACGGTTGCTCCGGTACCTCATTGGGAACTAAAGGAACTTCCCTTACCACTTTAGTTGTGTCACTCCTTTTACACTCCATACACTCCTTCACCCACCTTTCAGCCATTTTATCAATGTGTGGCCACCAATCATTTTGATGGAGTTTTCTCTTCATTGCCTCTTCCCCTGGATGCCCCTCATGAGCCAACTCCAGAAGACTCTCTCTGATAGTCTTAGGAAGAACTACACATCGCCCTCTCCTTAGTCTGTCTCCCCGCAAATATAGCTCTTCCTTGACCTCCCACCATATATCGAATCTTTTATCCAAACTCTTTTTATTTGGCCATCCCTTCACAGTCCACTCTTTTTTTTTAATGTAATAAACAAGAAGTTTATTTAAAGCGGGGCCCGTCGTGCCGGTACACTCCCAGCAACTCCAACGGCTACTGTGTCACGCGAACCAAGCTCCAAAAGAACACTCAGGAGAATGGTTTGCGTGCCACAACCTTCACGTGCCACAACATTCCATTACATAAACTCTACAAGGCTCCTGTTTTTTTTTTCAGATTTTACTTGATAGCCTAAACAAATATCAACTGGCTATTGCATTGTATCTTAAACATTTAAATACACCATACTCACAGATGTGTGTTTTGTTTATTCATGATGCGCAGGAGAAGTTGTACAAAAAAGCAAACTATTTATTGTGTTAACTAGGCAGACCTGAAAATAAGTTATCAGCAAGCGTTGGACAGGTGGTTGGCTCTTTTCTGTTTAGGACCCCTTCCACTCAAATAGCCTACACATAAAAAGGAGCAATGACCTAAACAATCCCCCAAAATATGAGAAGGCAAAAATGTACACAGAAGACAGCATAGTACTATACACTGCGATAAGATGATTTATCCACGATCACTGTATCGTGTTATGGTAAAGCCAAAATATGAGCCCCAACACTTCGGTTCCACAGTCTCAAATCTGGCTATCTAATCCCAATCACACTTTATGATCATTATCGGGGGTGGCTGCTAGTGTTATCAGTCTGGAGGAACAGAGCTCTAAAGGGTCACCATACTGCGGGGGGCTCGAGGGATCATCTTGGATATCACAGGAACTTCTAGAACTAGGACCTTGCCGTTGCCTTTGGGTCACAGAGACATATGTGCGCTTCAGAACTCCACCACTGGAGCCCAGAAAAACAGAGCAGGCATGTAGTGGCACCATAGAGGAGGGACTGAGTGAGTCAAATCCCCACTGCACTTGCCAGCTTCTGTGTGGAGGGCACAGTGGGGAATTACAGGAACCTACCCACGAGAGTGGGCACAGAACACACAGTGGTTCCTCATTCACATCATCTCAGTGCACAGCGTGGCCTCGGAAGCTTTGCACTTCCGTTGCAACAGAGCAGTGGTAGATCCTAAACATGGGGGGAGCTTTCTTCTGGGACTTGTTGTATTAGCAATTCCACTTCCAGCGTTCCCCGCAATGACTTAACCCGAACCACTGCTGCGACTCAGCGTCAACCCATTAGGCTACTTGAGGCCTCCTCCCCTAGCACTTAGATCATCAGTTGACCCATCCAAAATATTGCAGTGAGCTGATCAACTTGAGTGGACACTGACCATGGAGAGATTGTGGCCCAGATTCACAGAGTGTTTTCCAATGGGACTTTGCCATTATAAAACGCGTCTGTGAATTGGGCCCTACGTGGGGGAGTCTCGATTCAGAGCACATCTGCCGGAACTCTGCCTGCGTTCCAACACTGCATTGTAGGGGGTGATGTTTACCATCAACAGGATTCGGGGAAGCGCGCCAGTTTATTCACCTGTGCCCATTTTTTTTTAGTAAAGGGCGTTGATGACTTGCATGAGGTAAGGCCAGAAATAAGGCTCATACACATAATGCTTTTCACAGCACGAATAATTATTCTGATCAACCCAAAAGTTAAAGCTCTGCCCAAGTTAAGCGAAGGGAGAAATCTTTTAGCACACTCCTGCGAACTGGAGAGAAAAAACATAGTTCCCAGCAATGAGAGGTTATGGGATTTGTTCGAAAAGTACGTTGAACACCTTCAGAGAGAGAGTGAGCGAAGCTGGATGGATGCAGTTCATGAAATAGACGATGGATAAGGCCGGCTCAGCTACACAACTGGTACCTGCTACCCTTCACGATGCCTGTTGAATTACAACCATCTGAGAGAATAGTGAAGGAAAGACAAATTAGGAGGGGATAATAGAAGTGTTTAGGACTTGGGAGTATAGCGGATATGGTATGGTATTGTTCATTTATAAAACGCCTATACACAGGCAAGTGTTTCAAAGCGCTCAAGGAGCATGGGAACATGGGGAGACAAAAAAACTGTCGCTCAGAGCCCTTGAAATTCGGAGACGATAATAGTCTGCACAGGCAGAGTAAGTGCGTATAATATATCTAACAGTTGAGACACAGCAGTTTTACCAGTGCTATTAAGGGGTGAAGACAAGGGAGAACAGATAGGCGATCTTCAGGCACGGTGCATTCGGATCGTGCAAGTGCGCAGATGGTCACAGGGAGGGGCGGTCCAAGTAAACCCAATCGGTGGAGACTGGGGTAAGTGCAGAGAGTGCCACTCTCTTGGGTTGTTTCTGAAGTGCAGTGAAGGTGGGTCAGTCCCTGAGGCAAGTGCGAGAGAGGACTGACGGAGGTGCCCGGGACCTGTGAGATTCAAAGGTACACCAGGCAGCCAGTCAGCAAGTTGTAAGGAAGAGGAGGGGGTGAGGGAAAGAGCAGACAGTGAGGTTAGCAGGGTAGAGGGAGAGAGAAGGAAGAAGAGAAGAGTAAAATCTTGAAGAGTTTCCGGAATTTAAGAAGATCAGGCTCAAGACGGAGGGCGGCAGGGAGGCTATTCCAGAGGGAGGCACCTGCTGAGTATAAGGATCTCCCTACAAATCTCTGCTTGGAGAACCTGCTCATTCGCTGAATGTTGGAGGTAGATGAGAGGAGGTCTCGTGAGGGACAATATTTAGGTAGGCAATGTTGCAGGTAGGTAGGTCCCCGGCCCCAGAAAGCCTTGTGGACAATGCAGAGGGTCTTGAACTTAATCCTTGCAGTCACGGGGAGCCAGTGAAGGGATTTCAGTGCCGGAGAAATGCGGTCCCTGGGCTTGAGGCCAAGGATAATTCTTGTGGTTCTGTTCTGGATGAAGAAGGAAGGTTGAGGAAGAGGCTCTTGCAATAATCCAGCCTAGAGAGACAGTGAGCCACTCTGGGAAAGTGAGAAAAAGAAGAGTACCTCTGAGGAGGTGTAGCTGATAGACTTTTTAGAGATGTCTGAAATGTGAGAGGAGAAGGAGAGAGTGGAGTCGAAGATGGCCCTCACAGGTGGGTGCGGACACAGGGCCAAGGGAGGCCAACCAGGGTGAAAGTGGGAAAGCGGGAGCAGGGGTCCCAATGCGAACGATCTCAGTGTTACTGGCATTGAGGCAGAGGTTGTTTGTAGCACACCATGACTGAATAGCAGACAGTCAGATAGTTGCGCGTCATCCCTGTAACACCAAAAGTTAGAGGTGAAAGTGGAAATCACATATGCCAGGGCAGCCATATAGATGTTGAAGAACCAGGGGGATAGGTTAGATCCCTGGGGAACGCCACAGGTTGAGAGAGCTATAGTCGAGAGAAAGGCACATTGTTCCACCTGGGATGGGCGGTCTGAGAGAAAGGAGGTTAACACCACCAGAGCCTGACCTCTGATTCCCAGGGAGTCATGGAGATGTGCGATCAGAATGTTGTGGTTAACCATGTCAAAGGCAGAGGAGAGGTCAAGGAGAATGAGGATAGAAGGAGTGCGCGTTAGTGTCAAGTTTTGAAAGCAGGTCTTCACGGTTGTCCAGAAGAGCAGTTTCCGTGCCTCTGGATGCTCTAAAGCCAGACTGATGGTCATTGAAACAACCAATAGATTCAGTGTGGAGGGTCAGCTGAGAGATAGCCAACTTCTCTAGGAGTTTGCCCAGGAAAGGAGTGATAGAGATAGAGCGGTAGATTGCCAGAACGGAGGGGTCGGCAGAGGGTTTCTTGAGCAAAGGGAGCGCTTAAGGGCAGTTGGGAAAACTCCAGTGCAAAAGGAAAGATTGCAGAGATCAGCCAAGGCTGGGGCAAGGGAGTCAATATTGTCCTTAATGGTTTTAGAGAGGCTTGAATGAAGACTCTTTTCTTGGAGCAAATGCAGAGTCGATATTGCCTTTAAAGGAGGTGGCAGGCCAGTTTGTCAGATGGTCCGCCACACTTGCGTTTAAGGGCAGCTAGATCGGAGTCGTACCAAGAATTGCACTTTTTGGAAGGCTTCAGTCGGACCCTCATGACAGGGGCAAGAGTGTCAAGAGTGTTGGAGATAGAGAGATTGAAGTTAGCAAGTGTTGTGTCAGGGTGGGAGTCAGCCACGGGAATGGGAGGAGGAGAGTAGGTGGAGGCAAATGCAGCTACTGTCACTCTTTTCATGGGTCTGGTGACATTGAAGCCGAGTGGCCTTGCCAGGTGTGTTGCTGCAAGAGGAGAGGAGTGCTTCAGGTGTGTTGAGAGAAGAGAGTGGTCAGTCCAAGAGAGAGAGAGGTAGTGAGAGGGACAGAGAAAGGGATGTCAGTAGATATGAGAGCATCCAAAGTGTGACCCGCAGTGTTTTTGGAGCCAGAGTGTAGGCTAGAGAGGGAGAGAGAGTCGCATAGGTTGCAGAAAGGTCTTGAGGAGTCAGGAGAGTCCAGATGGATGTTGAGATCACCCATCAGGATGAGATGAGAGGAGGAGGAGAGTGAAGAGGAGGCCAGGTCCGCCCATTCCGAGAGGAAGAGAGTGGACTGTCCTGGTGGCCGATAGAAAGTGGCCATAAGGAGAGAAGATTTAGGAGAGAGTGAGAGCCTGCAGACTAGGCACTCAAAGGTGGAGTAGGCCTGAGTAGGGATGATGGACACAGGTATCCATTCTGGGAAGATCAGTGCCACCCCCCACACCCTGTCTCCTTTGGTCTGGGCGCAGAGAGGATTTTGTAGCCTTCGGGGAGGAGTGTGTCAAAGCTTGTGACAGAGCTATCCTTGAACCATATCTCCGTGATGGCAAGCACATCAAGGTCCATGAGTTCAAGGAGGTTGCAGATGTCAGACGAGTGTTTGACAGCAGAACGAGTATTGAGCGTGGCAATGTGGAGCAGCTTGCCATCTTTGAGGGTCTTCCGCGGGGGGGCACAGGGGATGATGGTCTCCACCCCCCACCCCAGGGGTGGCAGGAGGGCCAGAGAGATAGGAGGATGGTGGAGGAGCCAAGGCTGACAAGGGAGCCAGGACAGTGCAGCAAGGTAAGGATGCTGATGCAGAGGAGGAAGGCACAGTGGGCACGGGAGCCTGTGCAGAGAAGGAGGAAGACACAGTGGGCAAGGGAGCCAGGAAGGCACAGTAGGCAAGGGAGCCAGTGCAGAGGAGGAGGGAGGCACAGTGGGCAGGGGAACCTGTGCAGAGTCGGAGGAAGGCACAGTAGGCAAGGGAGCCAGTGCAGAGGAGGAGGAAGACACAGATGGAAGGGGAGCATGGCCGGATTGAGAGGTGAGATTCGAGATGCAAGGGAGGAGCCGTCAAAGAGAAGAAGGTTGGGTTGAGGACCCTGAACCATGATGGTTCCTTTGAAATAGACCTTGATGATAACTCTGGAAATGGTGAAGAGGTCAAGGAGAACCTCCCAGTGAGTGCCACCATTAATGGGAGAAGAGGCGATAGGAGAGAGAAAGCCAACCATGTAGTGAGTCCATAGGTCAGGTGAGTTAACGAAAAAGAGGATGTCTGAGAGTCTCTCTGGCAGAAGCCATGCCATAGGAGTCTGCAATAGAAAGGCCTAGTTGGAGTCCAGTATGTCCTTCTTAAGTTTCTTCTGGCCAGTTTTAGTGATAGGAAAAGGATAGGAGATAGCAAAGCAGTTAGAGAAGATAGGAGAGATAGAAAGCAACATAGTTAGCTATAGTTGTACACACCAGTCTGAACTACTGAGGCACAAGGAGGAAGGGAGGTGGGGTGAGGGCACAAATGAGGGGTGGGAGACAGAGGCTATTGCACACAACTAATGAGACACCAAGCAGCCACTAGGCACAGCTAAATTCAAATTTTGCAGGACAGAAGATGACACAATGCACTCACAGGGTGCAGTTAAATTTGTTTTTCATTTTCTTTTTCGGAAAGCGTATGTGAGGTGGGAGTCCAGATGAGATGGAGTGAGGGTGGGACAGTAGAGTTATGGAGGTAGATGATCGATCATTATTGTGGAGGGAACTAACCTTTAGCGAGATGAAAAATGTTCCATTGATTGTAGTGCACCCAGAAGTGTACAAGTATTCCTCTGCCTCCATGTGCACATGTGGGGGAGTAGGGGAGGAAACTCAGACCCGGCCAGGAAACAGCCAGAGGGAACAGACAGGGCCTTAAGATGTGGGCCTTTGGAGAGGGGGCCGGCTAAAGCCTGCCGGTCCCCAATAGGCCAATATGTAAAGCTCCCACGCCAATCGGCATGCAGGTTAGGTTGGAGAGGACGACTCCAAGCCAGGCACACGGCAGCCATCTTGGAGTTGCTACGAGGACCACCAGGCAAATGGGATATTTTTGTAGATCTCCCCTTTGGCCATTTGCACGCCGCCCCAGTGTGATAGATGGTCAGCAAAAGGCAGCGCAGGGTGCGAAGCGATCAGAAAAGCACTATCATAAAAATATTTTGCTTTTTGTGATTTTTGATTTGAAAGCGTTCTTCACATTTCAGAAATGGTCCTACCTCGTGTGCAGAGTAGAGTAGGAGAGAACACAAATGCAACATCAATAGAAAGCAGGTGCACCCTCTGGGTGTGTAGTAGGAGCAGGCCAAATCTGAATAACAGCTGTTTTAATACCAGGACAGAGGGGCTATATTCAACGTCAAAGATGATGGCAGATAATTGTCTATACTACCTGTAATGTCCTACAATTTATTAAGGCTACAATTATTTGGGGATGTATCGTTTGTTGAGTTGACGCATGTTAGTCGGGGTGCTAACCCACAAACCCTAAATGTATGGTGGGTGCTTGTGATATTTATGTGAGTCCCTGACGGCAAGGAGGAACAGTATTCCGTAACGTGTACACTTTGTAGTAAGTTATTCCTTCATTGCCTAATATCCAGATACACAATCCTTGCTCAAACATACTCCTTGTTGAAAGCTGAATTAGTGGTATATTTACTTGGTTTTATTTTATTATTGTTTGCTTGTTAGGCCCTTATACAATAAAAATATACTGTTTCAAAGTGCCCACAGGGCAGGGAGGGGGTGGCAGAGAGTGGGAAATACATTACAACACAATATTTAAGAGCAGAGGGGAAAGAGGGAGGGGGACGAACCTACTATGCCTTGGGGGTATTCAGAACGTGCAAGTGCAGAAAGGAATAGGGGTAGGTGCTGGGGAGTCTGAGCCCGCGGGTGAGCCATGGCCGAAGTGCTAGGAATGTAGAGTGCTGCACGGCCTGGGCCGTGTAAGGGAGGTTTAAGTGCGAGTCCCCAGAGCAGAGGGTGTACAGATGCAAACTGCTGTGGAAAGACAGGAGCTGGGAAGAATTGGTGTGGGAGGTCAAAGCCCCAATGATGCATAAGGGCCAAGGACACAGATTCAGCAACTGTGGGATTAGCAGAGGAGAGAAGGAGGGGAAAGAGGAGGAAAAGAAGAAAGTCTTAAGGAGCTTCTGGAATTTGAGAAGATCCTGCTCAAGGTGCAGGGGGAGGTGGAGCCTAGTCCAAAGGAGGGAGCCTGCAGAGGAAAGTGAGCGACCCCCTGCTTTCTGTATATGCCGATCCCTCAAGGAGCGTCACAGTTACTAAGAGAGTATGGAATCCATATTTTTTGTATCCTATTTTGAAAATATAATAAAAACGTTAAAAAAAATACTTTCTAAAAAAACAAAGCAAACATTGCATTTTAGGTGGACATTTACAGAATGCAGCAGCAAACATTCCAGGATACTCACTTGGTGTGGAGCGGGGAGCACTGTGAGCCGACCCTCGGTCTATCCTAGTCTAAGAAAGAAACCTCCAGCCACTGGTCAGAGTCTTCACTCTCTGTGGACACGGTAGGACTGGGGCAGAAAATTGGCATGAGCAAAAATTTAAAAAGTCCTGGTTCTTTTTGTGCCGAGATAGCCAAATGAATAACATGATTCTAACTCAACAATAATAATGATTTTTTTTAAAAAACAGAACAGCACTAGAGTGTCAGCTCTTCCCCCTTCATTCATACACAAGGAATAAGGGAGAAGGCAAACACATGAGTGAGTCCACAGTTAGCTTCCATAGAGAGGAAGGTAAAAGGCGATGAGGAATCTGTGGGAGAAGAATCCATAGAAAGAACATTGCCAGTAAGTAATTTCTCCTTCAATGGATTGCATTCTCCCATAGATTCCTCATCTAGATAGACTCTCAGAGCAGTGTCCCTACCAGGTGGTGATTATTGAAGCTAAAACTGTGCAGCGCTGCCTTACAGAAGTGGGCATCCCTGCCTCAAGCAAGGTCTAGACTGCAATGTTTGGTAAAGGTGTGCAGCGAGGCCACTGTTATGGCCAGACAAAGTTCCCTCCCTGGCACACCCCTCTGGAAGGCAGATGATGCCACTATACCCCTTTTAGAGTGAGCTCTTAATCATGGCAGGCGCTTCATTTCCTGCCTTCTCATAGCATTGCGCTATGCATAAAACAATCCAAAGTAAGATTATTTCCTTTGTAACCGCCTGTCCAGGTATAGATCAGGAAAAGCAACGAAAAGTTGATCATCTCTCCTGAAGGAATTGGTTCTTGCCAAATAGAAATTCAGAGCTCTTTTGGTATAGAGTCTATGAAACCTCTCCTTCTCCTTGGATGGGTGATGTGGTGGAAAGAATATTGTGAGCTCCACACTTACATTTTATTTTAGGAACAATGGCTTACATGAGAGCACTGGTAGCTCACTAACATGTCTAGTGGATTTGATGGCCACCAGAGAGGTTGTTTTCAATATGAGCAGTCTAACATGAATATTTCCGTAAAGGCTCAAAAGGATCTGCCATAAAAAAAAGACAAGACCAAGTTCAAATCCCAAGCCGGGACAACAAACGGTGCAGGAGGGAACTTGTTTAAAAGGATGTGAGGAATTGCCATCTAGGTTGCAAAGCCCTGGTTCCTTTGATTTTTAGTACCTAAAATGATGCATGGGATTCCTTCTCCAAAGGGGTGATCTACTAACTAGATCTCCCTTTGTCGCAACTCTGTGCCAAAAGCATAGTGCACTTCTGCCCTGCTGCATCAGTGGCCTGATCTGCAGCACTCATTCTGCTCATAGTGCAGAGCAGGCTCAAAGGTCACAAGATGTCCACTCAACCACCACAGTGACAGCAAAGTCACTGCAGCACAGGTGCAACATTTAAGATGTGCCTTCTGTAACCAAACTACAATGATCACGAATACCCCATGCTGGTGGAAGGGGAATCTCTTAAGAATACGCTATTCCTGCGTTTAGGCATAGTGCATGGTGGTACTTATAACTGTGGCCGCCAGAAACCAATCGATATTGCACGTGTTTGCTCATGTGAGTCACCTCTGCTGTGGATGGAAATGTGCATTAGAGTCAGATGGGCTAATACTGCCACACTGCAGGACAGAAACCCAGAGGACCCAGCCTTTCTTTGTGAGGGCCAGTAACCAACCCCCCCCCCCAACCTCTAGAGACTGCTGCACAGCAGGTAGCAGCCCTAGGCCCGGGTATCTAAGGAACACACCCATTCAGGATGAGTAGCCTCACATCAGGGTGCTGCATGTCTAGAGGTCTTCTGTGGTCAGTAGCAGGTAACTGGGTCAGGAGTAGGATAGGCAGGAGTGCTCTGGACAATGGAAGAAGCCTACCACCAGCTTGTTTCTCGCTGTCCTTCTTTGCCTTTACCGTCACCTCTGCTTCCTCTGGAGGAAAGCACTTTGGGTGCAAGATCAAGAGGGCAAAGGCCACTCCCACAGAAAACAGGGATTGGTCCCCTAAAGCAGGCTAGGTTTAGACCAATCACCTGAGGACCTAGGCACCTAAAAGAAGGAGTCTTGCACCCCTTCAACATACTACCTTCAGCTCTTTGAGGATCCTTAAAGGCAGACAGGATGTTCTGGGGACACTCAGCGGGACTTCCTTTGGAACAGTTGCACTGTCCAAAGCACTTCACTGGTGTTGAGGAAAGATCTATCAGGAGTGACCAGTGCTGTGGATCAGGACCCAACCAACCGATCTTCTGTGCCAGAAGAGCCCACCTTGACATGGAGATTCCTGCTCTGAAGACCTCTGCGAAGGCCTCACAGCAACCTGGAAGGCCAGACCAGCAAAAGTTCCCTATTCACCCGCACCGAAACAATCACTCTGTGTTCCCTGAATCCTGAACAAGAGGGAAGGCACTGGTGTCTGGGTTCCTCGAACCAGCCAAAGGATTGCACTGCATCTCCTTCAACCAGACATGGAATTGCATCCTAGCAGAGCCCATCAACTGCCAGGACTGAAGCATTTGCTAAATGCTGAAAACCGTACTGAATCTCTGGAAAGTCACTCGCCAATCCTACAAGGAGGTTACCACACGGCTCGGCCCAGCTAGCCCGAGACCCATCACCTCATTGCTTGCACCGCAATGCCCCCTTGATCACCACTGCCAGCAGCTAAAGCACCATTGGCCTGGCCAATGTTGAAGTGTTCTTTGCTATTGAATGTATAAGGGAATACTTGACATCTAACCTTATTGAAGGCAGGATCAATATAGAATTCCTGGTAGAACTCGTTACTATTGCGCTGCAAAAAAAAACCTTTTTTCAGTTTAACAGATGTTTCTATCTCCAGATCAAGGGGACGCAGTGGGGGCAGCCTTTGCACCAAGCTTTGCAGTCCTCTACATGGCCTCATTTGAGGATCAGTTTATCTTCACAGATCAGAACCCTTTTTCAAAAAACAATTAAATGGAAATGATACATCGATGATGTTCTTCTGATCTGGCATGGAGCTGTAACTGACCTCAAAGAATTTCATATCTGGCTCAATGAATATAACTCCAATATCAAGTTTACCCTTGAAGGTAGTGTCATGAGTGTCAACTTTTTAGACCTCAATCTTAGAATAACTGATGGACTCTTTCCTGCTCTCTGTTCAGAAACCCCGGTGAAAGAAACACAGCCTTACACTATACCAGCTTTTAACCCTAGGGGTCTGAAAGACAACCTCCCATAGGGACAGTTCCTTAGGATCAGACAAAGCTGCTCCGACCTACGGGACTTCAAAACACATGCTGAAATCCTGGACGATACGTTATCCCAAAGGGGTTACCCCAAAAAACTCCTAAAAAAAATCTAAGAAGAGAGCTAGGTACACCCCTAAAGAATGCCTTTTGGAAAAACCTGCGAAGGATATGAGCAAAAATGTTACGACATGTGTTATCACCCACTCGCCAATAACATCAAAAGGTAAAAAGTACTATTAAAAAATACTGGCCCATTGTAAATTTGAATCTGCCGAATGAAGCTATTCCCATGTTTGCGCTCAAATGCGCACCCAATCTGAAGGATAAATTGGTTCACTCAGCATTTCAAAAAGAAGCTCCTAGCAACACATTATGGAACTTACGTCCCCTAATAGGCCACCACCCATGTGGGCAATGTTCAGTCTGCAAGTTTACCACAAACACGCTTTCCTTCATGGTAGGCACGAAGGAATGGAGACTATTGGGATACACTAACTGTAAAACTAAACAAGTAGTATACTGTATTAAATGTCCATGCCATCCAAGGTATGTCTGACAAACATCAAGATCCATCAACATTCTAGTGTCAGAACACAGATCCTGGATAAGGTGCAAGGTCACTGCAGCACCCCTGGTCCAACACTTTAACTTTTAGACACTCACCTGACATCAAGTGGTGGGTCCTAGACCACATTAAGTGCAACAACAATGTTGAACAGATATTGCTCCAGAAAGAATCCCGCTGGATCCACAGGATGGGCACCCACATTAATGGTCTCAATGAACAGTTTTTGATTTAATCTCAACTTCCAACCCTTGGCGAGTTTACAACCCCCATGCTAGAGCCATCCATGGCTTCTATCTTTTTTCCAACATTTTGATAAGCTTGGAGCGATTGGCAAGAAGTTAAAATGATTCATGCACAAATGACCTTGCATTCCTTTGCTTGTGATATGTAATGTGCTCTCCCACAACCATAGACCGTAAACATTGAATTAGTGCATATGTAACAAAACCATAGAGCAAAAGAACCTTGGTAGACTCTGGGGATAGGTTTGTCTTTATTCTGCAGAACCAGCAACCATCTCTTTAGCATTCCTCATCTCAAGATAACAATAAAAAAAAATCAAAAACCTAAATTAGAGTGCTTCTACTCCAGTAAGCCCTGACTGCCACAATTGAAATGACCAATTAGCTCTCCCTATTCTATTTAGGGAGACCAGGTTCATGCTACAATCCCACAGTACGAGCAGACATCTAAAATGACCTTTTCATATAAATCAAGAATGCCCAAGATGTCACAATATTAACCCGACCCCTGTCAGACGCTGCTGCACTACTTTACAATCCAATATTCTGTTCAATTAATCAAGAATGGCAGATGTCATGCTAGTAACCTTACCCTTGACAGAAGCTGTTGAATGTATTCTGTAATCAAGCATTTGTTCCAATAATCAAGAATGCCTGAAATGCCACGCTATTATCTCGACCTTTCACAGAACCTGCTGCATGTATTCTGTAATTAAAGGGATCAAAAACATATATTAAACATCTTTTTAAAGAAAGTTCCTATGTAAAATTTTGAGCAAATAAGGCTCAAACCCAATAATTTCAAGCACTAGGAGGCATCCATTTTGGGAAATGGATGAGCCTCCTGTGCTTGTGTTAATCTCTGCCCTCGCAGCACTAATGAAGCAAAAGCCACCTACTTGTAGCTTTTATTACAGCAGTTTTTGCTTCAATTTTGCTGGAGAGCAGAGAGTGCAGGCAGAAAGGCTGCAAAAAGAATACTTCTGTATATCTTTTACTCTCCATCGGTCCACCAGGGAGTCCTGTCCTGACGAAGGCGGTTAATTCACTGATGCCAAAATGCAGCCAAACTGCGTCGACCCTGGACTACTTGCAAAATTAATTTTGCAACTTTGAGATACCATGGGTCACTTTATTTGTGGTGGTGTTTAAAAAAAAATAATGTATACACTATGTTACTCGCACCAGCCTATCACTAACACGTTTGTAATACTGTTGGTATGCAAGCCTATGTTGAATCATGCAGCAATATTGTGTAGAAATGATGCACATTGTGAATTTTAACTAATGTTCAAACTAATTAAAATGCTTGATTGAATCAAGAAAAATAATATTCACCTAATCTCAAGTTCTTTGAACAAGATGCTGTAATATAACGGATTGATTTTGTATAAAGAATGAAATAATCTTCGAACCAACCACTGGTAGGAACATCCCTCTGTGTATGAACCGCCCAGATCTGCAGCAATTGAACAGCCGCCGGCCGGCCGACCGCAACAAGCACGTGTATTCACCCCTACTCAATGCCCACTTGCTTCCAGGACCTGCACTATCCTACTTGATGGACTGTGCTTGATCAGCTCACATCAACATTCAACCGAGTTATGATGCGTCAGCCCACCAAGAATCGAATTCAGGTACTGTGACACTGAACTGCCCCCCAGCTGCCCGCCCGCCCCCGCCAGTCTCCTGGGGCCGCAGAGACTGGTTAGGTCACAATCATCCCTGTCTTCACCAAGATATCCTTTTTCATAGTACATAGTACCTTACCTACCACCCCTGGAACTAAACTCAATGTGCTATTTTCTCCAGTTTGTCGCATCTTCTCTGTCTTTCCTCTGCTGTGGGTTTTTGTAAAGTAATGTCTTTTCATTCTACGTGCAGATGGTATGTTTTATTAAAGTGTTTATATTTGTATAGAATCTTGATTGGACATTCCCTCAATTTTGGACTGTGATACTGTGTTGTTTGGGTCACTAATGTTTCACCTTCACACCCCTCTTAGGAGTACAGCCTGCTCTCGGCCTACAATACCATAAAAGGTGGAGAAGGTATCTTTCTTAACTGTCCGTGTTTTACCTTTATGATTGCTATGTGTTGTGGTTTGTAGAAGTTAAAGGGCTGAGCGAGCCATTTTGTCCCTACTCACCCTTGTACTCCTGCGAGGCAGAATCCAATTAATTACAAAGGCTTTTTAAGAACTGGGCTACAGCTGGTATAGATAAAAAAGAGCCTTGCACCAGTGTCCTCTTAAAAAGAGACAGAGCGGCCAGACAGTCCTTAAACATGCCCACTTTGAAGACCCAATTTGCCCGAGACAGCAAGAACTCCATGACTCTGGAATTGGGAAAGTCTTTACACCACACCTCAAACTTTCTCCATCTGCAGGCATACAGACACCTAGTGGAAAGGATGCATGCATGCAGACAGCAACACCT
Source organism: Ambystoma mexicanum (assembly GCF_040938575.1). NCBI lineage: Eukaryota > Metazoa > Chordata > Amphibia > Caudata > Ambystomatidae > Ambystoma > Ambystoma mexicanum. Next base: position 537,107,083 of record NC_090924.1, on the reverse strand, counting down.
CCAAAACCTCATCATTCAGGTCCCAGTCCTCATTCATCAACCTCTCAAGAGCCACGCATGTAGGTTGAGAGATCCTGGGTTCGGGTGAAGCACCCAATCTTCCGAATGGGAAAAGAGGACTAGCATCCAGTGGGGTGGGCAAAATGCCAAATCCAGAAGCTCTGGGTATCAGGTCCTCCTTGCCCAAACTAGGGCGATTAAGATCAGGCGGGCCGGGAATCTCCTCAACCTCCTGAGAAACGACAGAATGACTGGTATCAGTGGAAACTCATAGTGAAGGTCGAAGACCCGCTACATTAGAAATGCGTCCACCATAAACCACTTGAGTGAAATTCCCTCGAGCAAAACTATCTGCATTTCACATTGTCCCTCATCACAAACAGGTCTGCAGTAGGGTTTCCTCATCAGGAGAAAATCTCCAAAATGACCTCCAGGGAACTCTCCCACTCGTGAGAGACTGTGCTATGCTCAGAGGGGCCACCATCCTTTTCTCCACCTCTGCCAGATGGGAAACAGAGGTTGAGATGTCGTTCTCTAGTACTCTGAAGCATAGCCACATGCCTTCCCTTTACACGGGCAACGGCCACACACCCCCTTGCATGTAGAGGTAATGCATGGTCATTATGCTGTCCCTCAGGATAAAAACATGATTCCCCGCAGAGAAATCACAAAATCCACCAGGAATAGCTTAACTGTTGGCAGCTACAACAAATTGATGTGCCAGCGACTGACCCCTTGGGACCAAAAGTCACTCGCCTGCAGCTCTCTGCAGTGGACACCTCAGCCCCTCAGAGGCATCCGTGATCACCTTGCCCTCTGACCATAGGGCCCAAAAAGGCTCCCCCACCCTCATCCACCAAGAGAGGTTGTCAGCAACCTTCTCCAACACCAGGAGGACATCCAACCTCTCACCCGAGTACTGTGATGACTGGCTCCCGAGAAGCCACTGTTAAATATCTCATCTGGAGCTGGCCTCTGGCACCATAAAAATGCAGTAGGCCATGAGGCCTAAGAGGCAGAGGAAGGCAAATGCTCGAGTCCTGGAATAGGTTGACCATTTGTCCGGTGCTGGTAACTCCTCAGGAGGCAAAGCCTTTCCTGCCAAAGTGTCCAGGACTGCTCCACTGGAGCCTCTGTGTTGGTGCAATGTGAGACTTCTGCAATTTCAGGGAGAATCCCAGGCTATGCAACAGTGAGCATGTACCATTGCAATGTTTGGAAACCTGCTCTGGGGACCGACCCCAGATCAGCCAGTCGTCTAGGTATGGGAATACAAAGACACCGGATCTCCTGTGGTGTGCCGCTACCACTGCAATCAGCTTGGTGAATACCTTGGGTGTGGCGGTCAGGCCAAAGGGAAGCATTTTGAACCAATAAAGAGTGTCCCCAGTGATGAACCCAAGGAATCACCTGTGCTTCTGATAGATTGGCACATGGATAAAGGCACCCTGAAGGTCCAAGTACACCAAACAGTCCTGAGATTGTAGAGCCTGGAGAATTTCCTTCGGCGTTGCCATCCTGAATGTGTCCTTCCTCAGGAACTTGTTCAAGGCCCCGAGGTCCAGGATTGGACAGAGTCCTTCCTCTTTCTTGGGTACCAGGAAATAGTGCAAGTACCAGCCCGTACCTCTCTCCCTGGCTGCTACCTCCTCTTCAAGACGAGAGTTTGCAGCTCTTCCTGGATCTCTTGTTCTGGCTGCTAAGGAAGAGGTGGTTGTCTCTCTGGGGCTCTTCTGAGGCAGGGCAGGCATTATCCTAGTTGCACCAATTGGAGGACCCAGGTGACGGAGGTCATCATCTTCCACCTTTCCATAAAACCAGAGGCTTTCCCTCCTACTGGAGCAGCGTTTCGGGAGAACCCAAAGTGTTTTGTGTGTTGCTAGCAGTGATGATGCCTCAGATGCCAAAACCATGGAAGAATGGGCTTTTAACTCCCCTCTGCCTGGGCGCAAGAACTTTTTTTGCCCTTGCTTGGCCTGTGGCAACTGTCTTCTTGCTAGAAATTTGGTGTAGCAAGGGGGCGCTGTTGCGCAGCAGTTTAATGGCTGCCTGATTGAGGAGCTCTGATCCGGGTCAAATCCTGTGAGAAATATATCCACATTGGAGCCACCCAGAGATACAGACAACATAAATTCTAGTTCATAAAGAGTCTAAGAATATCTGATCCAACTCTGGTGGAAATCCGATTTGTCACGGCCGAGAAATCTACTCAGGAAGAATGAGTGGAGACAGTGAAGAGGACAAGCCGCCTGCAGGGTCCAGGCGGTGAGGCGTTGGTGCAGCGGAGGGTGAGGTGCCACATGTGGTGACTCGTACACCCTGCAACACTTCCTCCGTGTGATTCACCCCACTGCAGTTCACCATGGCCTCCGCTGCTCATACAGAAGACCTACTGAGAGGGGAGAACCACGCACGACTTACGGATTGAAAACAGAGCTTTCCTCCATGCAGTGCCCTGACCACTGAGGTGCGGCAAACTCCCCCGCCGTTGTCATGATCTCTGCTTCCAAAAGGTCAGGGTGTTCCCAACTCCCTTGGAAGCAGATCCATAACCCAGGTTCCGAGGGCCAACCAGTCCCAATTGGGACCTTTTGGACCCAGTCCTGGCGCCAGTGGCACCAGGCTCATAAATATGCCCAGTCCCAGCGCTGGAAGCGCCGGGCTCATAATGCTTGGGTGGATTTACCTGCAGCAGACCATGCTGCTTACTTGCCTGCCAGTTGAGTCTCTGATCCTCTTCTGTGTGGAACTACTTTTCCTGTTGGGTGGGGCAGGAGCCACTCCCTAGATTCAGAACACTGGAACTCTTCTGGAAGGCAGGAACTCTTTTCTTACCAAGGCGTGGCTGTGGAAGGAGACACCTAAGCACTACAGGAGGCTATTTAAACCACACCCGGTGGATGAATCTTGCTTTGCGTTATTCTGCATTCTCAGCAGCAGAACGCTCATCGTGTCTTCTGCATCTGATCCTGGGCCTAAGGAAAAAGGCTTACCATTCTGAATCCAGTCTTCAGCAACACCTATAAAGACAAGAAAGAACAGGTTAGCATTACGGTCTTCAGTGACAGCTCTTCACTTACCTGGTCCATCGGCTGCCACCAACGCCTCGCGCTGCATTCCGGCATCTGAAAGACAAAGGCTTACCTACTCTTCGTGCGCTCCGGATCTTCACATTACATTCCGGCATCTGAAAGACAAAAGCTTACCAACTCTTTGCACGCTCCGGAGGCCTTCGGCGCTGCATCCCGCATCTGAAAGACAAAACAAGGTGCGTTTAAAGACATTGGGGAACTTTAATACTCACGTGCCATTACTCCTTTCCACACCTAACCCAGTGGGTATTCCGGCACCCTGCAGCCGCTCCGAACTTGTACCTGCAAAATAAAAGACAGTTAAAGCGCATCGTGAAGCAGGCAACAAGCGCTTACTTACGTGCTTCCAGGCGCTTCTATTCATCACACGGACTCCATCTTCAACTCACTTCAGCCCGTCATCTGCCATCGCCGGAACCTGCAAAACAAGAGACATCATTACTAAAGACTTTAAAGACAATAGAATTACTCGAAACTTACCGTTCGTGCAGTAAACGACGGACAGCAGTCCTCTGAAGTCAAGAGGCCTGCGCTACCGATCCAGTGAAGAAACTGGTTACAGCGCCCTGCCCCGAGGCAGATGGAGAGCTCGGCATTCACTTACCTAAGGTGAGAGCGTTAACCTTTGGGGGTCTACAGGAGAGCAAAAAGGAAAGAGATAGGGACACCCCAATCACCCCAGTTCATTAATCCCATATTTTCTATCTGCAGACATCTTACTCTTGAAGTCAGGCATACAGTGCACAGAGGTCCAGCCCAAGAGCCAACCGGGTGCTACACATCACCTTGGAAGATACGGTAGTCGCCCAGTCAAGACCGGCGCCTCTGCGAGAATCAGGTGAGCGTTACAGAACGCAAAGCCTACCGCAAAACTCTCGCCCAGGCGCTATGGAAACCTCGGATACTGACCACCTAGCCCGGTTACTTGGGGAACTAAGGGCGGAAGTGCATGCAGCTCGTCAGGAAACGAATGCTCTAAGAAGGGAACTAATTATTTCCAAGGAGAGGACAGACGGTCTTGCTAGACAATTGCTACAGTCACAAGCCGGACAAACCCCGTTACCCGCATCAGGGGCAAATCTTCCTTCAACATCCTCTATGAATCCAGTGCAGATCAACCTACCTGGGAATGTACCTCTGGCTCCGCCCGAACGATTTTCTGGTGACCCAAAGAGGTTTGCAGTATTTATCAATCAGTGCCGGTTGCACTTCTTATGCCGGCCAGCAGCCTTTCCAACTGATCAAGCTAAAGTAGCTTTTGTACTTTCGTACCTTAGTGGCAATGCGGCAGACTGGTCGATCCCTCTAGTTAATCAAGATGATCCGGTTCTCCATGATTTTCAAGCCTTTCAGCTTAGTATGGAAAAACTGTTCGCAAGACATTCACAGGGGCAGGCCTTGGACAATGAGCTTCTTTCGTTGCGACAGGGTAATCAAGACCTTTTGGCTTATATTGCATCTTTCAATAGACTAATAGTGGAAACTCAATGGCCTGAGGACAAGAGGATTACGCTGTTTTATAGAGGTCTACGTGGAGAGCTCAAGGACGTTTTAGCCCAAGTAGTGAATCCCCCACAAGACTGTTCGGATTATATAGACTTGGTCGTTCAAATAGATCATAGACTGCAGAACAGGAAGGCCGACCGTTCCAAGTTTGATGCTCGAGTATTTTCCAAATCGCCAACTCCTTCCAAAGGAGTAGACGCCGGGGAACCCATGCAAATAGGGGGTCTGAAAGGTCCTCTAACACAAAAGGAGCGGGAAAGGAGAAAACAGTTGCAATTATGCCTATATTGCGGAAACTCAGGGCACTTTCTTCGAGACTGTCCGGTGAAACCTGCCAAGAAGGCAGTAGGAGCTGCAGTTACCAAAGTTACAAACTCTGAGCAGGGAAACGACCTCGCCCGACAAGAATAGAGGTCCTCTTGCCGAGCGTGAAAACCAGTTCCGTGACCTCGCATTTCGTGATACCTATGGTCCTCATTAGCCCTGATAACCCGGATCGATTACATGCAATTGAAGCTTACGTCGATAGCGGTGCCATCGGCAATTATGTGGATCATGAAATGGTTTTGAGGATGAATCTAACTCTTTGTCCCAAGGCTGTAAAGGACGTCATTACTACAGTGGATGGTACGGAGATAGCCTCCGGGCCTGTAACGCATACCACTCAAGAGGTGACGCTAGTAAGTCAAGATGGACACCATGAGAAGATCGTGTTCGATGTGATCAAGGCCCCTCAGTTTCAGATTATTCTAGGAATACCTTGGTTAGAGAAACACAATCCTCTGATCGATTGGCGAGCAAGAACGGTCCAGTTTCCAGAATGTGTCTCCACTTGTCACCCTCCACCTGGTGTTGCACTGGCAGCAATTTCTTCAGAGACTCCCCAGTTACCTCCCGAATACCTTGAATACCAAGATGTTTTCCGGAAGGATCAGGCTAACACTCTACCTCCTCATAGGTCTTATGACTGCCAGATAGACCTGATACCTGGATCTACTCCTCCTTGTAGTAGAATTTATGCCCTCACCGAGCCTGAGAACCTTCACCTTCGACAATACCTGGATCAATACCTGGCGAATGGGTTTATTCGTCCTTCCAAGTCCCCTGCTTCTTCAGCTTTGTTCTTCGTTCCAAAAAAGGAAGGAGACCTTAGAACTTGTATCGATTATTGCTCCCTGAACCAGATCACCGTTAAGAATAGATATCCGTTACCTTTGATCCCTGAACTCCTGGACCAAGTCAGAAAAGCATGCATATATACAAAGCTGGATCTTAGAGGAGCTTACCACTTGGTACGAGTAAAAGAGGGCGATGAATGGAAGACTGCCTTCCGCACCAAGTATGGGCTATTTGAATATCAGGTCATGCCCTTCGGACGTTGCAATGCCCCGGCTGCCTTTCAATATTTTATGAACGATGTCCTCAGAGAGCTCATAGATGTGTGTGTTGTTGTTTACATTGACAACATCCTCGTTTATTCTTCATCGGAATCTGAACATCGAAAACACGTGAAAATGGTCCTCGAAAGATTGCGTCAACACAAACTTTTCGCTAAGTTGGAAAAATGTGTTTTCAACGTGACTGAAGTTGAATTCTTGGGATTCATATTATCACCTGGCGGAGTACGTATGGATTCAAAGAAGGTCGATGCAGTTCTCAAATGGCCATCACCATCCTCCGTAAAAGGAGTGCAAAGCATGTTAGGCTTCGCTAACTTTTACCGCAGGTTTATCCCCGAATTCTCTCGAATAGTCCAGCCCATCACTGCCTTGTTAAAGAAAAACAAACGTTTTGAATGGTCTACCGAGGCGGAACAAGCTTTCCAGGATTTGAAGACTAAATTTATCTCCGCACCAATCTTAAAACACCCTCGCCCCGAACTCCCCTACATCGTGGAAACTGATGCTTCAAGCCTTGCCATGGGGGCAGTTCTATCACAGAAGGACCCGGTAACCAATCAGTTGCATCCCGTGGCATTTTGGTCCCGCAAATTCTCGCCTCCTGAAATCAATTACACGATTACTGACAAGGAACTTCTGGCTATCAAGTCTGCCTTTAAGGCTTGGCGGCATTATCTGCTGGGGGCCCGACACACCGTTACTGTGATTACGGATCACCGAAACCTGCAATATTTGAAAACCGCAAAAGCCCAATCCTCTAGACAACTTCGTTGGGCATTATTCTTTGCCGAGTTTGACTTCATAATTACCTATCGACCTGGTACAAAGAACGGTAAAGCTGATGCCCTTTCTCGGATGGGAGTGGAAGAACACTTGATCAACCCTACACCTGTACCAATCATTCCCGAACAAAGAATTCTGGGTGTAATCGCCACAGAATCAATAGAGGAAGTTAAGGATAAAGCCAGGCAACTTGTAACTCCAGCAGACATACAGAATTGGCATCTGCAGGGAAAGGACTTTGCAGTAAAGGACAACTTATTGTATTTCCAAGAACGATTATACCTACCCAGCACAGATTTACAGAAAAAGTAATCTCCTGTTATCACGATTCTTTAATGGAAGGTCATCCCGGTATGGCCAAGACCTCAGAAAAGATCAAGCGCTACTTCTGGTGGCCGTCTTGGAAAAAAGATATCAGAGACTTTATAATGTCCTGTGGAGTATGCGCCCAAAACAAGAGTCAAAAGGAAAGACCAGCAGGCCTCTTGCGCCCTATTGACATCCCACCTCGCCCTTGGCATACGCTTTCTATGGACTTCATCACCGATCTACCTCCATGCTCCGGATACAATACGATTCTAGTAATCGTGGACTTATTCTCCAAGATGGCGCATTTCATTCCGCTCAAAGGCTTGCCAACAGCAGCAACTCTGGCCCGAGAATTTCTCGAAAACATTGTCCGACTACACGGTTTTCCTTCGGTTCTAATTTCGGATCGAGGTAGTCCATTTATTTCTCATTTTTGGCGAAGTTGCTGTCGGTCGGCTCAAATTGATGTGAGACTATCGACCAGTCACCACCCTCAGACCGACGGACAAACCGAGAGGACCAATCAAACTCTGGAACAGTATTTACGCTGCATGCTGCAACAAACTGAAAAAACTTGGAAAGACATCCTTTGGATAGCCGAATATGCCTACAATAACTCTGTCCATTCGGGAACTGGGAAAACACCGTTTTTTCTTTTGTACGGCAGTCACCCTCGAACCTCGGAGTTGGATCCCCTCCAAGATCTTGAAACTCCAGCAGTAGACTACCTGCATTCTACAATCACCCAAGCCTTTAAGGAAGCTGTTTCTCACCTTCAAAGGGCTAAAGAACAATACAAGAAAGGAGCAGACCAACATCGGAAGGAAGCCCCTCAATATCAAGTAGGGGACCAAGTCTGGTTATCCACCAAATATCTACCTCTAAAAGGGCCACGCACATTCAACCCAAGATACCTTGGTCCCTATTCCATCACTACTATAATAAACCCAGTAGCGGTCAAGTTGGACTTGCCCCCGCACATGAAGATACATCCGGTCTTCCACGTCTCTCTATTAAAACCCGTGCAACCTCAAACCCGACTAACTAAATCTCCAAAACCCATCCTAGTTGATGGAGAACTCGAGTTTGAAGTCAAAAGCATTCTGGACTCCAAGATCTCCAAATCTAAACTATTTTACCTAATTGACTGGAAAGGCTACGGCCCCCAAGAGAGATCCTGGGAACCTGCTGAATATGTCCACGCTCCTCGCCTAATCAAAAGATTTCACCGAACATTTCCTGACAAGCCAAAACCCCCGGAGAAGCCCGATTTGGGAGGGGCCTTGAGGGGGGGTACTGTCATGATCTCTGCTTCCAAAAGGTCAGGGTGTTCCCAACTCCCTTGGAAGCAGATCCATAACCCAGGTTCCGAGGGCCAACCAGTCCCAATTGGGACCTTTTGGACCCAGTCCTGGCGCCAGTGGCACCAGGCTCATAAATATGCCCGGTCCCAGCGCTGGAAGCGCCGGGCTCATAATGCTTGGGTGGACTTACCTGCAGCAGACCATGCTGCTTACTTGCTTGCCAGTTGAGTCTCTGATCCTCTTCTGTGTGGAACTACTTTTCCTGTTGGGTGGGGCAGGAGCCACTCCCTAGATTCAGAACACTGGAACTCTTCTGGAAGGCAGGAACTCTTTTCTTACCAAGGCGTGGCTGTGGAAGGAGACACCTAAGCACTACAGGAGGCTATTTAAACCACACCCGGTGGATGAATCTTGCTTTGCGTTATTCTGCATTCTCAGCAGCAGAACGCTCATCGTGTCTTCTGCATCTGATCCTGGGCCTAAGGAAAAAGGCTTACCATTCTGAATCCAGTCTTCAGCAACACCTATAAAGACAAGAAAGAACAGGTTAGCATTACGGTCTTCAGTGACAGCTCTTCACTTATCTGGTCCATCGGCTGCCACCAACGCCTCGCGCTGCATTCCGGCATCTGAAAGACAAAGGCTTACCTACTCTTCGTGCGCTCCGGAGGTCTTCACACTGCATTCCGGCATCTGAAAGACAAAAGCTTACCAACTCTTTGCACGCTCCGGAGGCCTTCGGCGCTGCATCCCGCATCTGAAAGACAAAACAAGGTGCGTTTAAAGACATTGGGGAACTTTAATACTCACGTGCCATTACTCCTTTCCACACCTAACCCAGTGGGTATTCCGGCACCCTGCAGCCGCTCCGAACTTGTACCTGCAAAATAAAAGACAGTTAAAGCGCATTGTGAAGCAGGCAACAAGCGCTTACTTACGTGCTTCCAGGCGCTTCTATTCATCACACGGACTCCATCTTCAACTCACTTCAGCCCGTCATCTGCCATCGCCGGAACCTGCAAAACAAGAGACATCATTACTAAAGACTTTAAAGACAATAGAATTACTCGAAACTTACCGTTCGTGCAGTAAACGACGGACAGCAGTCCTCTGAAGTCAAGAGGCCTGCGCTACCGATCCAGTGAAGAAACTGGTTACAGCGCCCTGCCCCGAGGCAGATGGAGAGCTCGGCATTCACTTACCTAAGGTGAGAGCGTTAACCTTTGGGGGTCTACAGGAGAGCAAAAAGGAAAGAGATAGGGACACCCCAATCACCCCAGTTCATTAATCCCATATTTTCTATCTGCAGACATCTTACTCTTGAAGTCAGGCATACAGTGCACAGAGGTCCAGCCCAAGAGCCAACCGGGTGCTACACATCACCTTGGAAGATACGGTAGTCGCCCAGTCAAGACCGGCGCCTCTGCGAGAATCAGGTGAGCGTTACAGCCGTCCCCTGCCTCACAGCTGAACGGGCCGCATCGGTCGAGCCTACTCGGCCCATCACAGGCCCCGGAGACAGTTTCTATCACCTACACATGTGTGGGTCTGCTGCTGAGAGATCTGGACTGAGACGCCACGGCCAGTGCCCACAGAACATCGGACATGCGATATAAGGAACCTCTATACGGCAGCTACTACAGCACCCGCGGTACGATGCCACAAGTTTGCTTTCCTGCTAGGCTTGCCTTCTGGAGCTGAACATAAAGCTCGGAGATACCTATCATCTTGGTACCGGCCTGCAGCCCACGAGGAAGATCTGATACGGACGCTATCCGGCTCTATGTAAACGACACTCCGGTAAGCCGCAACCCCTTCTGTCCACTACCCCTCCCCCCTGTTTGCCCCGAACATACGGCAAGACCACCAGCACCCTCTTAGGCAGCCAGCACCATCACCACATGGGCTCCACTCCACGGGCCCATGGCACACCAGTCACTCGGGTGCGCATAATATATCTTGGTGCATGTGGAGTGGTGCCATCCTAATCCGTAAGATCAGAAGCTGCTGAGGCATCTTCTGGAAGCGAGGGTCCGCTCTACACTGCAGGGGGCCACAACTACCTAACAGCATAACCAACAAAATAGCAAGAACGGCCAGCAGAAGGACCAACATTAGATCCTGAGTATCAGCAAAGGTCCCTTTGATAATGTGGGAGGGCACAATCCATCCCATTACATGTGGTGAAGTGCATACAAAACTGCTATACGAGGCGGAGGTGTGGACATTTAGCACAAGCTAAGAAGGTATATGCACCGTGGTTTGCACTGCAGATGCAGGCATCTCACTGGGGTCATTTGGTTTCTAATATAACCAGTCAAGTGGGCCTGCGACCTACTTCCTCTAGCGCGAAGGACCTCTAAAGATATCAGCGACTACATTTGCCAGACTTGCCCGTAAATTGCTGTCTCTTCCACGTTCGCCTCCTGGAGCTGCGCCATCAAGCGCAGTGGCTGCTGACAGTGTGGTGCCCGCCCTACAACTACACATAGGAAATCCTAAACCAGTTCCATCTGGATCAATACAGTGAACGCAGCAGGTAAGACAAAATCCCCTTCCCCTGCCTTCTCCTTGACCCCTTTACTGACTTTGCCATGGAATGTTACTGGTAAGAACCCCGGCTATAAAGGGGCAACGCTTAGCACTGCACGTGTGCCCTGCTCAGCATATAGAGCGGACACTGAACATTCGGATACAAATAATAAATCCTGGTACACGTGGAGCGGCGCCGGCCAGACTTGTGTGTGTGGAGGCCATTGAGGCACGGGACAGCCGGGGGGGGTGCTTAATACTGCAGCGACCTGCAATCAGTAAATAATATAAATGGGGCAATAGTGGGGAAGCGCTACAGAGATATGGTCCCCTGACCCCTCCCTTTCCTCTCCTCTCTCTCCTTCTTACTTTGCTGAATTCTTCTCTGCTAAAATTCTTTCTCTTCGCCAAAAAATGAACTCTTCTCCTCCCAGCTCCCCTCCCCCTCTGTCCTTCCACTCCCCCTCCGCTTGCATGTCTGAATTCTCTCCTATCACTCCCTCTGACGTCTCCCTCCTCCTTGCTAAATCCCACCCCACTGCTGCCCATTCTGATCCCATCCCTACCCTCCTTATTCCTAAGATCTACCCCCTCTTATCCCTTATCTTACTTCCTTATCTGTATCTCCACGGCCTCCTTCCCCATTGCCTTTAAGCACGCCTCTATTATCCCTATTCTGAAGAAACCTTCTGCTAATCCCATTCTTGCTTCCAACTTTCGTCCAATCTCACTTTCACCTTTCCTCTCTAAAATACTTGAACGCTTACCCTACTCTCAGCTCTCAACCTTTGTTACTAACCTCTCTCTCCATCCCCCTTCTCAATCTGGCTTCCGCCCTGAACACTCCACTGAGACCGCTCTCACCCATGTCCTTAACTCCCTCCTCACCGCTCGCTACTCTAAGCAATCCTCAATTCTCATTCTCCTTGACCTCTCTGCTGCCTTCGATACTGTTGATCACCCTTTACTTATCAATACTCTTTCCTCCTTTGGCTTCAACGGTTCTGTCATTAACTGGCTCTCCTCTTACCTCTCCCAACGTTCCTTTGCTGTCTCTTGGGGTGGTCGATCCTCCCCTACCTTCCGTTTGGACCGTGGTGTTCCCCAAGGCTCTGTCCTGGGTCCCTTCCTATTCTCTCTTTACACTTCACTCCTTGCCCCTATCATCTCTTCTTTCGGGATCTCTCACCATTTCTACATATCACTTTCTTTAGATGACACCCAGCTATATCTCTCCTTATCTTCCTTTACCCCTGATCTACATCTAAAGCTCTCTTCCTGTTTTACCGCCATTAAAAACTGGATGTCATCTCACTATCTTTCTCTTAAGACTGATAAAACTGAAGTATTATTCTTTCCCTCTAACACACTTCCTCCCCCACACCCCTCCTTCCATTCATTTTCCCCCTTCTAACCTAGGCATTTACCTCGATCCTTCCCTCTCTTTTTCCCATCATATATCCCTTACTTCTCGTGCATGTCGCTACCACCTCTTATCTTCTCTTGCCTCTTCTATTGTTCTTCCCTCTTCCTTGGTCTCCCTGCCTCCCACCTTGCGCCCCTCAAATCCATCTACCATTCTGCAATCCGCACCCTTTGCCTTCTCTCTTCCCTTGACTCCATCTCTTATTCACTTTCCAACCTAGGCTGGCTTCCTTTCCACTGCCAACTTAAATTTCACTTCCTTTGTCTTGTCTTTAAATCTCTCCATGACCTTGCCCCTCCAATATCTCTCCTCTCATTCAACACTCCCTTTCGCTCCCTTCGCTCCGCTGATCTCTTCTTACTTTCTGTTCCCCCTCCCCCTTGTGCCTCTTCTCCTTTCCGCTTTCAGCTCCTTGCCCCTTTACACTGGAACTCCCTGCCTCTTTCCATCCGCTCCATCCCCACCTATTCTTCATTCCGTTCCTCCTTGAAATCACTCCTTCATTCCCCCCTGACATCCTATTTTCTTTCTTTCTCTCTCTCTTTCTCTCTTTCTCTCTCTCCCTCTATTACCCCATCTCAGCTCTATCCACTTTACCCCTTCCTCCCTATGATCTCTCTTCCTACTAAGTAATTTACTCCCTAATCTTTCTCCCTCACCCTTCCTTCCCCATCCCTCTCCCCTTCTCCTCCTCCTCCTCACATGCAAATTGTTCTGCATACTGTTTTTTGGTCTAATTCATGTATATTGTTTGCTTCTACTGTTCTATGTTTTGTGTATTCTTGTTGTTAAACTGTAAAGCGTCTTGGAGTAAAGCGCTATATAAATAAAAATAAATACAAATATCACCCCCTGATCCTGCGTAATAGCAAGATTCCCTTTGAAAACGTGGGAGAGCACAATCCATCCCACTATACGAAGTGCAGTGTTTACAGAACTCCTATGAGAAGCTGTAGTGTGGATACTCAGAACTGTTTATGTGAGCAGGAGCACAGAAAATTGCTCTGTGAATACAGACGCCTAGCTGCTGATACTTGGTGCCTTGCGAGACCAGTACAGGGGGCTGTGTGACCTACTCTCCCTGCTGCACTCCACAAAGCCACTGGAGCTGGGCCCCCAGGACATTGAGATTGGTGGAAGCTCTTGTTTGGGCAAACTACTCGACACAACTCGACCAAGGAGAGACAACATAGAACTACTGAACGATACAAACCGGCCTAAACCCCCATTACAGATACTCCTCCTTCAAGTTAGACACTGTTAGAACTGGTTTGTGAAGGAGGTCTCCCCCTGATGCACAGTGGCTACCGTAACTTTTGTCAAACGGGGTGGAAGGGCTTAATCACCAACAGGGCTATATGTCCTTGACACGAAGAGCTCATTACAACACAGTAAACACTGCAAATACAAGACCAGGCAGTATATTTCCCCACCAGCAGGGCAGCCGGCCCTTGGAAACTATCCCACCACTGGCACAGTTCAGTAGACCACTTCACACGACCCACGAGGTGTCAGACGTACGGTAACAACGATAATGACAAAGGGCACAGGTGCCAAGAAGAAGGGCCTGATGGACTTGTTCGCGAGTTTCCAGACCCCAGCAGCAACAGTGACTGCATTATCGCCTGGAGACACCCCATCAACATCCACAGGGAACCCCAGAGAAGATCACTTACTCGCCACTATGCAGAACGGATTCCTATCCATAAAAGTCAAATTAGATGACATTGTGGCCAACATTGGGTCGCTCAAGCGAAACTAGACAAAGTGCCCGGATAACAGAAACCGAGGCCAGGATAAGTGTGAACGAAGATAAAAATCGACCAGCATGACCGCGACATTACATAACTGAAAGGGGAACTCGCCAAGATGCGCGGTAAGTGCGAAGATCTAGAGTCCAGATCCAGAAGAAACAATATCCGAATAGTTAGAAGCAGAAATCTTGTGTAAAGGTCCAATGGAAGTCAATGTCAAAGCCCTCCTAAAGTCTCGCTTTGGCACTGCATCGTTTTCCAATCACTTTTTGGTGGAAAGAGTCCATCGCACCCTAGCCCCGATGCCTAAAACCAGGGGCTCCACCCCGCACCATTATCACCGGGATGCTCAATTATACAGACAGAGACTTGATCCTCAAAATGTCCAGAGAGATGGGAACGGTACACTACGAGAGAAACAACATCCATATTTACGCCGACTTTGCCGCAGGAGTGCAGGCTCAAAGGAGATCCTATGAACAGGTGAAGAGGCAACTCCGACTGCACCAAATCCCATATGCACTCATTTTCCTGGCTAAAATGCGGAGACAGCACTGAGGCAGGGCACATTGCTTTCAATAACCCTACGGCAGCCATGGACTATATTGAAGCCTCAATTCCATTATTACTGCGTGATCATGGAGCAGATCAGACCATGAGTCCACGGGCCAACAATGAGAGGAGAGACCCAGCAGACTGAATGCTGTAGATTGTCATATCCTTTATATTTGTTGAAAAGTAATGTAAATGGGTTGCACCGATACATAAATGTGAGTTAACACCCAGTCGGTGGCGATCAGTTGTGGCAGACATGTAGCTACAGCATACGCAGCTCGGGAAGGTTGCAACAGTTAAATGGGAAACATCATCTTGTTGGGGTTGATGGTGTGGGTGGGGTAAGGGGGATGGGTGTTCAACAGCCAACTCCTGCTGAACCTGGAGGGTGGTAGGAAGGGCTGAGGGAGGCCGGCCGAGTTGGGGGTGTTAAAAGGTTAAAAAGGAATGGTCATGCTGCTAAGAACAGTACGAAATATAAGAGTGCAAGTAATGATAGTGGCACATATGGCAAATGCAAATGGCACACAAAACATTTATGGAAAAAGGGCTGAAAACTGAGCTATTAACCTCTAATGTCAGGTGTCTCAACCCAGGTAAGGCGAAGAAGGTTGGCGCGTACGTAACACGACACAGCCCACAGATCCTAATGCTCCAAGAAACTCCTGCATTAAAGAAAGTGAATACCGACTATCACCAGCTGGGGCCCATTTTAATACTACACAGAGTATTCTACACAGGGGAGTCCTTACACTTATCCACCCTTCATTAGGTTTCCGATACATGAAAAGCAAAATACACCCACTGGGACACTATGTTCTGGTGTGGGGGGGAAATAGCTGGTCACCCAGTGGTACTGGTGAATACTTATGGGCCCAACATAGACGACCCAGAATTTTACCAGACTATGATGGATATGCTCACCCCACTGGATGAGACATGGGTGTTTTGGGGAGGGGACTTTAACACAATCCACAGCACATTACTAGATCGGTCGTCTGATGCACCCCAGATGCTCACGAAATCTGCTAACACCCTACACCAGATATTATCACAGTTACCCTTAACTGTAGTGTGGAGGACCCTTCATCCACAGGATAAACAATACACATATTACTCCACAGTACATGACTCAATCTCGAATAGATTACTGGCTGCTGACCACTTCACTTTCGAACATGGTGCTGAGCTGTGATATCTATCCACGCACACTTTCTGATCACTCTCCGGTCTCATTGTGTCTCGAATTACATGATGCCCCCCCCACATGCTAAACTTTGGAGGATGCCCTCTGCTATCCTTGGAGACCCCAATGAGTCTGAATCCTTGCACATAGAAATTGCGGAGTTCTTTGACATTAACAAAGGCTCCGTCAATACCCATGTAACACTGGGCCAGGTTGAATCCCTGCTACGCGATCACGAGAAGAGCTACAGTATTACACACAATATGGAGACCCTAGAAAATATTAAACTATTAAGTGACTTTCACAAGCCAGCTGATAGGGAGGGGCTATACATGACCTCTGCGGTGAGGGCTCGCACTGCGGTGAGGGCTCGCAGATACGGGGCGGGGGACGAAGCGGGCAGATCCCTAGCTAACATGTTGAAAACAGAAAATCACCATAACCCCATTGCCGGTATTCAGGCAATAAGCGGCACGGTGGGGACTCAGGAAAATTATATAAATGATGAATTCACACAGTTCTACTTGGCGTTCTACTCTAATCGGGACGAGATGACAGTGGACGAGGCTTCAGAATACTTAAGTAAACAGGGGCTCCCTATGCTCCCGCTTGAGGCTAAACACTTCCTAGACTTACCAATCACCCAGGAAGAAATTGTAGATGCCATTAAGGCACTGGCATCTGGGAAAGCCCCAGGATCTGACGGCATAGGAATTGAATTAAATAAAGAATACCACGGGGAACTGGCTCCTATCCTGCTGAACATATGGGAAGAGGCTATGGAACGGGGCATACTTCCAGAATCAATGTGGGAGGCTATCAACTGTACTACTAAAACCACATTGTCCCCCGCATGACATGGCCTCCTACAGACCCCTTTCCTTAATCAACACAGATGCGAAGATATTCACCAAAATTCATGCAACTAGGCTTCTCCCCAGCATTCCCAGATTGGTTCAACCTGACCAATCTGGCTTCATTCCAATGAGGTTCACTGTCCTTAATCTCTGCTGTCTATTTGGGGTGATGGCACAGGTGAGTCCAAAAGCGAAGGCTGTGGTGGCTGCCTTAGATGCAGAAAAGGCATTTGATTCCGTATCAAGGGAATACCTATTGTTGGTGGTTGGCTGTTTCGGGATGGGTCCATACTTCATACGATGTGTTTGACTCCTATATACTAGCCCAGGCGCAAGAGTCCTCATGAACCACACCCTATCTGCATTGTTCCTCCTTAGTAGGGTGACTAGACAAGGTTGTCCCTTCTCCCCTATACTCTTCACCTTAACAATTGAACCAATGGCCACTTTTGTGCGCAAAATACATAGACACAGGGGGATTAGGATGACTGGTCCTCCACAAATTATATCACTGTACGTGGATGACACTCTCCTCTATGTCCGAGACCCCAAGCTGAATCTCAAGCCCATTATTAAAGACATTCACAAATTTGCGCAATATTCAGGATATAGAATTAATAATTCTAAATCACAACTATTCCCACTCACACCAGCTACCAAATATTAGCAGATTCAAGTGGGCACCGGTCTGAGTTCGCTACCTGGGCATCATTGTGTCAAGGGAACGGCAAACATTATATGCCGATAATCAAGAAACTTACCTACAGTTGCTGGTTGTGAAGCTACAACTGTGGGCCAAACTTCCCATCTCCCTCTACAGACGAATAGCACTCCTAAAAATGGTGGTCCTTCCCAAACTCTTATGCTATTTTGGCAATGTCCCCCTGTGGCCAGGTAGAGTATTCTTTACCAAACTCCAATCCTTAGTCACTACGTTCGTTTGGGGAGCAGGGATCGCAAGGATGAAATGGGATCAATTGGCAGAACTATATTCGACTGGTGGCCTCGTGACACCTGATTTCGTGCTCTATTATTTAACAGCACAAGCCCAATTTGCCAAACACTGGTATGACCTAGATGACACTGCTGCACATATACCACTGGAGAGAGATGCAGCGTCCCCCACTGACCTTTGTTTCTGTTATATTCAGCAAACGCCATAAAGATTCCTGTGGATTTGACCCCGTTAGTGCCACTGTTCATGCCTGGTCGAGAATTTACAGAAAAATCAACAGAGACACCATATGACCATGAGGCCCCGCTTTGGCGCTTCCCCGGAATCTCCCCCACCTTCGATGAAGCTTTACAAAGAACCTGGGATCCAGATAAACAGCTGAAAATGCAGGACATGTACCCGGAAGGCAGATATGTGAATCTAGATGATTTTCTGAGCACCATCAGGGGCGGACAGTTGAAGTTATTACAATATCATCGCATGAGGGCTGCTTTCAGTGGGAGATGGCCAACGTTCCCAGAAGAACCTGACACACATGAATGTATACGAGCTATATCATCAAATGATGGCATGAAAGTAGGCATCTCCAAATTGTACGGCCGAATACAGTCACACATCCAACCCCAGAACACCATTAAAGCGACATGGGAGTCAAATGTGGGAATGGCAATAGATGACGAACAATGGCACAAATACTGCCAATTGACGAAAACAATGTCAAATGCCGGGTTACGCCTGATCCAGTTTAAAATCCTCAACCAGTTAAAAGACAACCCTGAAAAAATTGCAAAATGTACGGAGAACTGTACTGGGGATGTTTGCAATGTGGTAGCCCACAAGCAGATGCGTTTCATATGTTTTGGACTTGTCCCTTGGTCGTTGGGTTTTGGAGTAGTGTGGCTGAGATTATCGAAGAAATAACGCTAATCCCATCCACTCTTACTCCCCTGAAATATTTATTCAGAGACATTGATAAAGCCGCTGAAACCATGAGAAGACTTTTCAATGCGACATGTGCAGTTGCCAAGAGATGTATATTAAAATGCTTGAAGGCTAGATACGCACCTCGAACTGATGCTTTCCAAGAGAAGTAACATTTGTGAACAAATCTGAAGAACAATTTGTATTGTCCATGTCTGTAACGAACCATCCCAAAGATATATGGGCCTCTTTCAGAAGCTATTTATGTGATAGGGTATCGGATAATGACAAATTCCCTGCCCCTACGTCATGTTGTGTAAACCCCTAAATGGTTATTTGCTGTTGGAAATGCTTTGCACTATGAATGAATATTATTGTAATATGTGATTACTGACATGACCATTTAATAAACAGTTTGAAAAAAATAAAAGTAAAGTAGGTGCAGCATCTTAAGCCCCTTCCCCTTTTGCTGAAGGAGAAGGCCTGCTTAGCTGGCTGCTGTACTGCCAATCCCAATCTATTTGCTGTCAGCATAGAGTCCTTAAACCTTTCCAGAGACTCAGCCATTGGACCAAACAGGTGCTCACCATAGAATCTCATGCCGAGAGGTTTCACCTGGACATTTGCTGAGAAGCCTGATCCTCACAGGTACGAGGTTGGCACAGCATCGATGACGTACCCATCGACCTCCTGACGCAGACAGTCACGTAGATTCCAGCATGGAGGACTTCGCAAGCCATCTCCTTAACATCCTTGCTATCTTGAAAGCAATCACTGACTGCTCAGCTGCCTCCGAGATAGTCCTCCAGAGAATATGGTAATATTTGGTAAAGGCATAGGAAGCGTTTATTGCCTATAGCACCATACACAAGGCAAGAACCTTTTTGGCTAAGTCATCGATCTTCTCTGTTTAGGTCGGTAGGGAGGTTTGACATCGAGATCAAAGGCCTCGAGTTAACCATCGTGGCCTGAATCACCAGTAATTTGGGTTCTCGGATGCGCTGCAAGGAAGGGTAGATCGCCCATTGATGGGTTGTATTTTTTCTTGAGCTGGACGTCAGCCCCCTGCGTTGAGCATGGTCAGTGCCATTACTGTATGACCAGGTCTCATATGGCTGCATTAAATGGTAAGGCTCTTTCTACTTGTGGCCCCTTGTCCGGAATATCAGTTAATTTGTGTTGCTGTTGTGACAGCTACTTTCTCGACCGCTTTGTGGTACTGGGCCGGATGTGCGGGTGGGGACACCTTCTGCATCTCAATGTCTGGAGACGTATCGGGTCCACTTGCATCTTGCAGACCCTCTGCCAGTTTAAGCAATTCTGACTGGTTGGTCATGAAGTTGGGCATTTGGTCCACATCTGTCCCTACCAAGGGCTCCATCCAAAGGGAATGGGGCCCCCTTCCTCAATTAATATAGTCTGCGTGTACGTGAAAAAGTCTGACCTAGACTCAGTGGTGACCTCACTGCAGACTGTCGGCGCTCCCACCGCGGTTGTCGGTGCAGAAGTGACCTTTGCTTTGGTCAAGGGCATTAGACCTTTCTTCCCTACATTCGTGCCAGACAAACTGGGCACTGTCTGTGCCGTAATCACCGTTCGCATAGAGGCGGGAGCTCTACCCACCTTTTTTTTTCTCGAAAATCTGCATCATTTGAATTTTAAAAATCCTCCCACTCCTCCCTCTAAGCCCTCTTAGAAGGGTAGGCCTTACATCCTTCACCCGATGAGTCCGTTGTGCTGGCGTCTGTGCTTCTTTTTAAGGACGAGGAGGAAGAGTAGTGGGATTCACTGCACAAGAGCAACAGTTTTTTTTATTTTTTGTGGTTTCTAAGCTCCCTTCCTTTCTTCTTGGGAGTAGGCCCCTCGGGATCCTCTTAGGACTTTGAAGCCGATTTAGACGGCAATTTCAATCAGCGCCTTCCTAGCACTAGCTATGCCAAGCGTTCCCTTATGGCCTTTGGGTTCATCGACTGATAGGAACAACATTTGTCGGTATCATGTTCCCCTGTTCCCCTACTAGGCACAGTATGCTGATCTTGCGTGGGCCTGTGAGGAACATCTTTGAGTTGTAGTCCCAACAGCATTTGCATCCCGATGGCTTGGGCCCCGACATTCTGTTCTAAACAGCGTGCAGACAAAAGGAACTGAGATAAGGGGGTGTAGGGCACATCTTATGTACAATCGCCGACATCACATTCATCAGAGTCAAAGAACAGCACAGTCGTGGCACGACGTCGTCGAAAAGACATTGAGCCGCACTATGCCAGTCATAATTTTCCAAGTAGCCAACTCCGAGAGGATAATCTATCAAGATGAGGAATCGGTGTGAGAAGGCAATCCATTGAAACATCATTTAGATCTGCCAAGTGGAAATGTAATAATATTGGTGCAAGCAGATACCCCTGTTTTAATTAATTGTATGTCCTTAAACTCTTGTTAAGAGTTCACTTTTAGCTGACGCATCTAACATTGCCAGTAGGCGATATTTCTTTGGAGAGGGGCAATTGCCTTTCTTATACACAGGGACAATGATGCTTTGTTTCCAAATGGCAGGAAATACTCGTGTTGCTCATGGCTACAAATGCCCTGAGCAGTAGCAGCCCCCAACAATATCAATTCATTGGAAAGTCCATCTGGGCAAAGGACCTTTGAGGTTATCTATGAGATTCCTCCGCATCCCTATGTATTTTCAATGGCTCTTTGGACATACATCAAAGACAGCTACTTCTTTATGAGCCTCCCATTATGATGTTAAATAGGACACCCAGACTTTCCAATGTAAGCAAGGTGCCAAGGCCTCTTGTTGCTTAATGCCACTAACAAATACCCACATCTTTCTCTTATCATGTTTCTTGATTAGATCTAACATGTATTTGCCATTACCCTGGTGTTTTTAAGTTCAAATTAGCCTTCAATCACTACTTGTACAGCTGTTTTTCTCACCCACAGGCTATTTGCTCATTAAGCACATTCTTCTCCTTATGTGCCACAATGACCTTTTAAATTGTGGCATAGCACGAGCAATTTTTCTTTTTATTTATTTATTTACAATTATGTACAGAAGCAAAATACGAAAATAATAAAACAATTACAGAAGAAATAGAGGGAAAAAAAACCCTAAAAGAAATCATTAAACACATTCCAGATCTTCTCATACAAAGACAACTTATGTTTCAATTTGTAAATCAATTTTTCTGTTCTTGACAGGCAGTGCATTTCTTGGACCCATTCTTCAAATGAAGGTGGGATCTGGCTTTTCCATCCTCGAAGTATCAACCTCTTGGCCACAATGGAAGCTCTAAAAAACCATTTTTTAAGGGCCGAGCTGATATCAGCCAATCCAGGATCAGTCTTAAAATCCAGGACAGACCCCCCACCTGAAATCCTGTCACATACATCACAAACTTCGTTCCAAAAATCTCTGACCGCGCACAGCTCCACAGCATGTGTTCTAAAGACCCAACATCCTGAACACAACCCCAACACTCGTCACTGTCAGACATGCCCCTTTTGTGTAGTGTTTCTGGACACCAGTATACACAATTTAGAATCTTAATTTGCCGAGACCTTTCAGATAAGTTTAGTGAACACAAGGAGACATTACCACACACACGCTGCCAGGTACCGATATCAATCTCAGATCCAATTCTCTCAGTCCAAAACTCTCGCAATTTGTCGTTACTTCGATAATGTGACACAATTAACTTTTATAGTCTACTGGCCAGACCACCTTCCTTCCCATTAGAATCGGTCAGAAAGATGTTCAAATCCAGGGTACCGGACCAGTCAACTTCACCCACAGATCTCCTTAGACATCTATAAGCAGAATCTGACAAGTTACCAAAATTCCATCTTTCCCTCAGCTCTGATGCGTCAAACCACCGATCATCCTTCCCAAGATCAGAGATCTGCCTAATACCAATCAGGAACCAATCAGGCCAAAACATTGTTTTAGAATTATCCCGAATCTTGGGATTCAGCCAGATAGAGGCTTTCCGGCATTTAAAAGCATCCGTGCCCAATAATGACAACACTTCACTCCAAGATGTGCGCAAAAAGGACGTCACTAACATCACCACCAGCAATTTTCGTGTTAGTGGTCAACAAAGCTTCCGGTCCAAGTGACCCATAGGCATTCGATTCGGCGACCGCCCAGGTGTCTAATTCTCCATTCAAAAAGGGAACAAAATAATGAGCTGAAAAGGCTAAGTGATAGGCTTTAAAATTCGGAACCCCCAAACCGCCCAGGTGGACTGGAAGCGGTCATTTCCAAATACCAAGTCTCTGCGGTTTTCGGTCCCATAAAAATTCCTGAAAAAGACGATCCAGCTCTTTCCAATAGCAATTTTTATCTTCAGCGGAAGCATACTAAGGACAAAATTAATCCTGGGAGTCAAATTCATTTTTAGGGCATTTACCTTACCCCACAGCAATAGATTAAGAAGCGACCACCTGTACAGGTCTAATTTACAATCTTGAATGACCTTGCCCATATTTTCATCGACCATAAGTGAGACAGGAGACGTCAGCCAAATGCCCAAATAGCGCAAGCGCACGTCACACCATGTAAATCCCAGACCTGTGACCAGTGTTTTATCACACCTATGGGAAAGAGGCAATACCTCTGACTTTAACCAATTAATCTTGTAATCCGAACATTCATGAAAACCAGAGAATATCCGCATCAGACAGGGAAGGGACACATCCAAATTCTGAAGTACAAACAAGAGATCGTTCGCATATAATCACGCTTTTTGCATAACACCCCAGCAACCAACACCCTGCAAACCAGGTTCATTTTTGATGCATATAGCCAATGGTTTGATCGCTAAAATAAATAAAAGAGGCGAAAATGGACACCGTTGACGAGTGCCCCGTTGCAGACAAAAGGGCTCTGAGATGATCCCATTAGTCTTAACGTCTGCCGTTGGATTGGCATATAAAAGTTCAACCCAAGAGATGAACTCCTCACCAAGATTCATTTCCCTCAGAACTGAATACAAGTAGACCCAGCTAACCGTGTCGAAAGCTTTCTCAGCATCAAGGGAAATTACAGCGGCATCACAGCCCGCCGCACTAGCGGTTTCCATGGTAAGCAACAATTTCCTAATATTGCTAGACATACGTCTATCTTTCATGAATCCAGATTGTTCCTCATCAATTAAGGAAGGCAACAACGTTTGTAAGCGTAAGGCAAGAACCTTAGCCAAAATCTTATTATCGGTATTGATAAGACTGATGGGACGGTAACTCGCTGGAAGATTGCTGTCCTTCCCTTTTTTCAAAAACACTGAGATAGAAGCATGACTCGTACTTTTAGGCAAAGCCCCATCCAATTTACTGGCAATAAACATATCTCTCAAGAGTTCCAAGGGCCGAATCTGGGTGAATCCTATAAAATTCACAGGGGAGTCCATCTGGGCCAGGGGATTTACCAACATTCAACTTTGAAATAGCATATTTGATCTCATCAATCGTCAGTACCTGACCAAGAAGGTCACGTTCAGCATCCTGACTTCTAGGAAGATTTAAATTTCCAAAGAAGTCCCTCCCTCTACCAGATATGCCAGCCTCATTGAAATATAAATTCTCGTAAAAGTCACAAAAAACAGTTTATTTTCCTAGGATCAAAAGTTATTCTACCCTCTTGGTCAATCACAGAAGCAACCGCTGACTCATGACACCTTTTTCAACCTGTAGGCGAACCACCTATCACAACGTTCACCTTTTTCAAAATATGTACATCTAGAGTAGAATAGACCACGTTCTGCCCTGAGCGTCAAAAAATCCTCCATTTCTTTTTTAAGTTTCTTCAAAGCCGTCAATTTGACAGAATCAGCCGGGTCAAGCATCAAATCCCGAGAAATCTCACAGATTCTTAGGTCAAGTTCCAATCTCTTTTTTTCCTCTTTGATCTGTTTACCGCTAGACAGCCCAAGACATATTCCACGCATACAACATTTAAAGGCCTCCCATGTGTTTGCCACACTGATCTCATCTGAGCGGTTCTCTACAATAAAATAGTTGGCCTCTGAAACAATTTGTTCCAGTATATCATCATCTAACAAGATAGACGTGTTCAATTTCCATGAAAAAGACCGATCACAATGAAATTTAAGCTTCAAGCAGATCGTTACTGGGGTGTGATCACTCAATATAATATTACCGATATCACAAGAGACAACACCTTCCGTCAGCGCTCCGCCTGTAAAAATCATGTCAAGTCTAGAAAACACTCCATGGGCACTAGAATAGAAACTATATTGACGTTTGTCCAGATTCATAAGACGCCAATCGTCTTTCAAGTTATGTTCTAAGAGCGACCTGAGTGCCCTATGATGATGATCGCACCGTGACACCCGCCTGACCTGACTCCTGTCAAGCATAGGATCAACAACGGTATTGAAGTCCCCCCCAAGAAGAATATTAGGCGTGATTATTTCTAAAAGAGTTTGTGCCACCATTCTAAAAAAGGAGCCATCATCCACTATTGGAGCATACACATTACAAAGAGTCAACAATTCCCCCTGAATCTCCACCAACAAAGCAATCATTCTACCATCATTATCAGCACACTCTCAAAACCTTAATTGGCAGCTTCTTCCGAATCAAAACGGCTACACCCCTGGATCTTGATGTAAAAGAAGAGCCATAGGCGGAACCAAACCATTCCTTTTCTAATTTAGAAATTTCATCAGCTAAAATATGAGTTTCTTGTAAAAAGCATATATCAGCGTGCATGTCATGTAACATAGTAAACACTATCTTTTTCTTCAGGAGGTTATTGACCCCATTCACATTCCAAGAGACAACACGGAGAGCATTGTCCATCTCTACACATTTGACAGAGAAGCAAAAAAATTGAAAAGTAAAGATAGGAAAACAAAAAACTAAAAAATAAAAGACAAACGAGAAAAATCAAAAAACGAAGTGTACAAAACAAAGAACAGTCAAGACTGTGAAGTCTGTTCAGCCTAAAAAATAATTGAAAAAACATCGAAACCATCTCTAGGACCTCTCCCAAGCCCCAATACTAACTAAATCATTACATTGCATTGTAAATCGAACCCCTTAAACAACTTAAAATTTGCATAACTGAAACCCAAAACAAGTAAAGAAACCTAAACGCCCCCGCCCCCATCAATAACTCTGTGGTCCCTAAACCACATGAACCAACCTTTAATATTATCAGGTACCTATCTAAAACAAAAGAATTGCAGTATTACGCACCACCACAACACTGATACTAAAGCTGAGTCACCCCACAAATCTCAAAAATCAGAGAGTAATCTAGATACCATTTAGAAGTTCAGAAAGGGCAATTATCTCACATTATGGCATCGAGCCAGGCAATCATAGCAGTTGATAAAAATGTCATAAACCCATGTGGATTATGTCTAAGTGATGGCTTATTACCAACATTGTTCCAATCCCAGATTAACACAGTGCCACCCCCAACCACTTGTCCAGGCTTCGACACAGAGCACTGTTCAAATGTGCTGGATACGCTGGGCACAGTCCCACGTTGCCAACCTCACTCTGGGCATCCAGGCTATTACCACCCAGAAGACAGTTATGACCACCACCCGAATGGCCATGTACAATAGAGTCAGGCGGGGGCCACTTGCTCGTGATGGAGCACGCCGCCCAATTGTACATGGGGCGGGGGAACAGCAGCCATCCGGAAGCAGAGCCATCACGGACTGTAACACACCTGAACACCTGTCCCACAACGTCTTCAAGATCTGCATGTCCGGGCCCTGATGTCTTTCAAAATCATTGTAGAATCAGCTTTAGAAGCGGCCATGACCTACGTCTTAGCTGAAAGTGCAGATTTCGCGCATCCCACAAGAGGTCGCCGGCCAATAGACAACGCCGGCGACAGGTTAGCTGATATGCGCGTCATGCGTCAAGCGTTGCAGCACGAAGGTTCTTTTCTCACATCTGGCGTACGAAAACACAATAATGCCGGAATCAACACGGAGCGCAGATTAAGGATCGCAGAATGGAATCTAGAGTGAGTCACTGGAGCCATACGTAATATGCAGAGAGTCACAAAGGCATGTCGTAGCAAGATAGGTTCCATTGTAGATATTCAAACTCCAGCAACGTTAACTGACATTTCACACCGGTGCCATTGAAAGTATGCAAAAAATGTTAATAAATAAATAAAAGTGGTATGAAAACAACCAAATGGATGGGGGGGGGGGTGCAAGCAAACCCCAGGGATCATTCACCGAGGGGAGTCAGTTTATGTATCTCCTGCCAACTTAAAGCCTGTACCGGGTCAGAAGTGCTTTTCTCACCATCTGGAAATATAACTGTAAAGACATTACTCCTGCTGAGAAAGGCCTTTAGGTTAAGTTGCTTGGCCAAGTCTTTTGCACCTCTAAACGATCTCCTCAGGAGTAGGATCTCTTTAGGAAAATCAGGGTAAATAAAAACAGATTTACCTTTGAAAGAAGCATTTCCCACCAGTCTGGCAGCATTCATCAAGCACTCCTTTGATCTTTGATTCAAAAAGAAAACCAAAATATTCCTCGCCTTAGCCCCCATGTGCTTACAAATCCTGTAAGCATTATCAATGTTTCCAATCTTGATAGAAGTACAATGAAAACTCTCCTTAAGAACTTGAATAATCAAGGAAGGTAAATCTTCTCCATTTCCAGCTGGGTCTTCCACTCCAACCAATCTGATGTTCTTAGCCCTCATCCTAACTTCCCATTCCAAGCGCTGCTCCTTTTCTCTCTGTAAATCAAATTTCAGATTATTATATGCCTGGAAGCTGCCAGCTATTTCAGAGCTCATAGTTAAAGAAGATTTTTCCAAGTCCGTAACTCTGCCATCAAGCTGACCAGTTTTCAAGTTGAGCTCAGCCATAGTCAGTTTGATATCACAAACATCTTGGGGCAACTGAAGAATGATCTTGTAGACATCCCGAATGCTCGGGGTATCCTCGATCTCTGAAATCTGTTTGGGTTTCTTTGAAGCAGGGTTTTCAGCCTTGCCAATCTTTTTCATGGAATTCATAGTAATTTCTTGAAAATGTCTTCAGGGAGAGGTCCAGAGCAGTTGAGCTAAGCTGCTACTCCACTGCCAGCCATTCTAGAATCACCAGCACGAGCAATTTTTCGATCGTGACAATACCTTTTTCAATATGGTTTATTCGAGTGCACGATTATCCTCTGGCCTCACATAGGTTCCTTTCTTGTTAAAGCAATGACTCACACTTTACAATTGTCCAGCACAGCCAAATTATGATGTTAATGTGGTGATTCTTGTTGCACTAGCGGTTCCAACCGAACAACCTCTTAATGTTCTCATTATTAGCGCTCTGCCATTTAAAACTATTTCCATCTGAAATTATGTTAATCAAGCCAGTTTTGTTTAAGACGCATACCCTTTCTTCTTGCCTAGCTCAGTACACCTTCATATGAGAGTGGTGACAGTGTACGGGATTTGACTTCTAAAAATTGCATAATGGCATAATCCATGGATTTGACTTCTAAAAATTGTATAATGGCATAATCCATGCCGCTTCAAAGTGCATTGTCTATTGTTGAGCCCGAACAAGAAGGCAAAGAAAAAAATGACATACCTTTCGCTAATATTCTCTCTGATGAATGTTCATCCCATGGATTTTTCATCTGTGATATCCTATTCACAGCGCATCTTCGGAAACCTTTACCCAGTGGGGTATATATCAATGTGCTGTTCCCCAAGACCTGTTGTTACCATTTTTCCCTAGCACTTTGACACTGAGGGACGGTGGATCCAAAGGTGTAGTAGCTATCCGCCAAGTGGGGGTTGGGGGATAGGGAGGGCAACGTGTTATCGTGGGAGGAACATCCATCCAAAAGAACATTACTGAGAGGTATATCATTTGTTCTTCCAATGGATTCCTTCCTCCCTCGATTTGTCATATATGATACACCCCCATAGTGGTACGTGGATCTTCAGGAGGAGGAAGGGGGTGGGGGTCGAGCAAGGACACCACCTATACTAGAAAGCTCTGGAGGACTGCCCTACCAAAATGGGTACCCTGCACTGACTGGAAATCCTGGCAGTAATGTTTGGTAAACATGTGCTGCGAGGCCTACGTAGCCGCCTGGCAAATGTCCAGAACAGAGACCCTCTCTTTAGGGTAGAGGGAGCAGTCAATCCTCTGGTAGAATTAAACCCTTGGGCACATCCTTCCTAACCAGATCATAGCATTCCAACATGCACAGAAGGATCCACTTTAACAGGGTTTGTTTGGTCACAGCACTTCCAGCACTGGCACCAGGATAACCCACAAAAAAGCTGGTAATCTTTCCTGACATCCCTCATCCAAGAGACATAGTAGCTGAGGGTCTGTACCAGGTCCAGCCCATGGAATTGTTCATTAGCCATTGAAGGATGGGGCGAAGGAAAAAACACAGGAAGACAGCTCTTTCGAGAGAGATGAAAATCTAAGACCACTTTCGGGAGGACAGTCTCTCTCAATGTCATCACCTCTTTGGAGAAAACCAAATATTGAGGTTTAACAGACAATGCCTGGAGCGCTCTCACCAGTCTAGTAGTGATGACCAGGAAGATCACAGCAAGGGTACACAATCTAATCGAACAAGAAAGCAGGGGCTCAAACAAAGCATCCATAAGAAAGGTTAACACCAAATTCAAATCCCACGCGGGAACAACAAACTGGAGTAGGGGAAACTGATTGCACAATCCCTGTAAAAATGGCACAACTATGGGGATTGTGGCAAAAGATCTTTGCTCAGGGGATCATTAAAAACAGATAGGATCTAGGTACCCCCATCACGGTGCCAATCATCAAACCTGATTGTGTCAAAGACACTAGAAAATCCAGGACAGAGGATAGGGGGCATGAAATAGGGTCCAAATCCCTTTGCTGGCACCAAGTGATGAAAGTATACAACCAACAAGCATACATCGACTGAGTGGAGAGTCTTGGGCTGACAAGGCCCACTCTTTGTAGCTCACCCGCTCAAAAGACAAGCATGATGGTTCAGACTGCTAAGGTTCGGATTGAAGACCCGCCCATTCAACTGGGAACAGTCCACACTCCTTGGAAGATGTCAGAGAGGGCAGATGAACATTTCCAGAAAGGTGGTCCTGAACAGGTGCAGTGTCTTGAGAACCAGAAAAATTACACTGGTGGAGTCCCTAGTGGAGGCAAATCTCCTCTAGAACTTCCTTGCAGGGCCCCCACTCATGGGAGGCTGAGCTCTGTCTGCTTGAGGCATACTCCGTGACACACTATCCTGGCAAGATGGGCAGGCATCAGAGAGGTTGCTCTCCAGAGCCCAGAACCACAGTCACATTGTTTCTCTGCGAAGTGCTAAGGGCCCCACACCACCGATTGTTGAGGTAGTGCATGGCCACTGTGTTGGTCGTAAGGATCAGCATGCATTTCCTTTGCACAGAGGAGAGGAAGGCTATCACGGCCAGCCCAATCACCCTCAGCTCCAGCAAATGAATGTGCTCCAGAGACTCTGTAAGAAGACTGTGGTCTCCCTCAGTCAGGCATGACAGATGAGCGCTCCAAACTGTCAGGGACACATCGCCACTTGAGACCATGGTTAATGGAACAAAGTGCCTTTCATCAGGTTGTCCCTCAGGGACCATCATGCAAGGTCTCGTGGCACTAAACTCTATACCTGCAGAAGATCCAACATGTGACCTCAAAACTGCAACCACTGGCAACGAGAAGCCATTGAAGCGACCTCATGCATGGCCGAGCCTCTGGGACCACCAGAATGCAGAAGGCATGAGACCCAGCAGAAGGATTGGAGCACATGAACCATCTGAGAAATCATCAGCGCTTGGCAATTGGGTGGAAAGGCTCTGTCCAGATGAGGGTCCAAGACCTCCCTGATAATCAGAGGGACCGGAACAGCGAAACATGGGACTTTTTGAAGTTCAGGGAAAAGCCCAAGCTATTCAACAGGCTGTACATGCAGAACACGCCTCGATTAATGTAATGTATACCAACAACCAAAACCTGCAGGACATTTTAATAACTCAATTACTCTAGACAGGGGAGGAGAACATATTTTAAATTTCAATGTATAATAGAATGGCTCATGAAAATGGACTAAAAACTATTCCCCTCCTAAAATCTTTGATAAACAATTGGCGAGAGAGTGGCGAAACCAATACCCAAATCATAGTTTCTGGTGATCTTAATATCCAATTTGAGCCCCTACAGCCTACTGAGGGTTACTCAGAAGAAGATTTAACCTGGGATATTCCCAATATTATGTCTGCTTATCCTAAAGGCCAACACAAACACACTTGAGGTTGCACATATCTGGATCTTGCTTGGCATGAGAGCCTGCAATGGAAGTTTTGGTGGTGACAGATCTAACAATACCTACTGAAATGGGATCAATAGCAGCAACATTGACTATATGATAGAACTAGAATCATGGAAATTAATGAAAGATTTTGCTGTGCTAGATAGAAGTGATAGTGCCCACCGTCCCCTGTGGTTAACCCTAAACAGGGACACCAAAGCGGTTCAACAATTTGAGCAAGTCAAAAAGGCAGTGTCAGTAGCCTTAGAGGGACACTCAAAGGTGTCAGTTAAATAGGATCTACTTCAAAGAAGGGACACAATACCTTGTATGTATAATGACATTTCACGATTATTGGAAATACTGTACCAAATAACTAAAGACAAGCTCTCATCAACTTTTCCTATCCTTACAGCTACAATATCTCCACTAGTTACTAAACCAAACCCATGGATAATTATGAGAGCTTCATAAAAAAGCATTTTTTTTTCATCACAAATGCAAACTGAACCTATTAGGGTCCTTTAAGATGAGGTAACAGTATCTGAGATGGATGGGGATGCAGATCTTATACATCAATAACCAGATCGACTCAGGCAGCTGGCAGTACAACAGACATCAACAGACGCCGCACAGCTTGCTCAACTTGGTCTCAAAAACATTTCATTAAAAACACAACGTTATACTAAAAATGCGTCATTACTGACATACTAGGTGGCAAAATAAGGGGATGTGATGGCCTCAACAAGGACATTTAAGTATACTTTCTATAAGGGCAGGGATTGGGATTGGGTCTCGAATGTTAGGTGGACAACTAAGCCCACCCCAAGTGCAAGTCATGGTCCATGTCAGACTGATACACAATGTTCTATTGGCTTTGCAAACTATAGGGCTCCTTGCTATGTGGCCCTCTTCAATTGGTTGGCATGCTAGTACCCTTCTGGAATATTCCACTAGCAAGCAGTATGCAAGCTGGTACCCAAGTTGCTGGAGGGTTGGCCTGGTCATGCCTCCCAACCCAATTAGCTACGGTCTGCCATTCAATTAAGTCTTTGAACTTGGCCTTGCAGTAGCCTCTTGTCTCTGGGAATAAAAGGGAGTGTGAGCATGGCCTTATGTTCTGGTCTCAGTGTAGCTCGACCCAAAGTCTATTTTAATCTAACCATTTGACAAGAGGCCACATTTTGAGCTCCTTTGCTGCATTCAATACTATTAAATGAAGAAAACCTGGCACTTCTGGTGTTTTTCCATTACTCCTCATACAGGAGCACGACTTGCTTCTCACGTTTATTGCATCTTCTTGGATAGACACCGAGGCTCTCGGCGGCCCCGACACTTGACACTGGGCCAGCCAAGCCTTCTCGAATCTTCCTTCACCATCAGCTGTTTATTCAACTGTGCCGTACTTTCAGCCCTTTCATTCAAGGGGTCCAAGTTTGCTAAAACGTGTTGTGGAACATCTAGATTCTATACATACTTACATATAAATTGATGCATCTCCTGCAGTCTATTCACTACGTATACCCAGCCTTATGAGTACTTTGTCTACTTGCGTTACTGCATCTGTACAATTATAAAACAGTTTTGCCTTTTCTCCAGCGCTTCTCCGCACATGCAATCTTTATTTTGTTCCCAAAATGTTGCACAATTCTTTACTTCGCCATCAGATTCTATATTGTCCGTTCACCTTCTTCATCAATCATCTCTTCTTGGTGCATCATTTCTGCTTCAGGTGATGTCGCCAGTCTTCTCTTTCACTCATCTTCACACATTTTCCAGAACTTCCTTTAGAAGACTGTCATTTCTCTGAGGATACATATAGGGTTTTCTCAAGGGATACCTTGTTTCAAGAACTCTTCACGGTATACGTATCATTATTGGCTTTGCGCATGTCACAATTTCCGGTTCCCAACATATAGGCAACATAGGGGCAGGACTTCTGGTAGAGGTTCTTGACTCCTCCTCTACACTCCCCCCTGTCGGCAATTTATCGACCACCTTCCCATCACTCTTTACTTCCAGACATCCTCTTCTGAAGTGCTTCTTTGGAGTCCATATCTTTCAGACATCCCACCGATTTTACATGTTCGTCAACACTCCAGGTCATAAGACTACATTGTCCATTTGGACTGCAGTAAATCTATCTTCCCACATACTGCTTGTGGTTTCTCGGATACAGGAATTTCATTCCCTCAGGTGCAAACTCAGTGAACATAGCTGTAGACACCGCATTTTTTCTTCAAGCGCGTTCTTATAGTACCACATATACTGAGTTCCTAATAGCTGCCTACCGGCATCGCTTACCTCCACTATGTATTGGTGCCCAACTACTCTCCTCCACCTATTGTACACTTACATTGGACTTGGCAGCCCCACCTACATACTAACCATTACACATATACCAGCACACTTAAGGTAGCTATTACCCACACCTTGTGGATTAGTACTATGGCCTCTGTAAACCCATACTTGGATGATCCGGCACTGTGGATTCGCCACTTTGCTACCAGACCATCTCCTAATCAACCTTGTACTATTACTAATAGAAACCTTAGACTTAATTCCAGAACTACCCCACTAAAACAGCACACATACTTGAAGCTATATGATAGCTCATCCTTATCTTGCAAAAACATCACAAACAGTCACGCTCCTACCTCACCCTGCTCTCACTACCCTAGTATTTTAACTAGAAATTCTAGATTAGGAACCCGACTGGGTACTAAAAACCCCCAACCACATGCCCACAAGAGCAACAAACACTCGCGTAGAGATAACAACCTAGCTAATCTGGCCACAGATTCAAATAGCAACCGAGACCCCATCCCTTTGCATAACCTACCCCTACCTCCACAAAAAAACCTGAAAAAGACACATTCATCAAGCAGCCTTGGTGAATGCTAGGTCCCTCCCCGCCCATGCTCTGGACATCGCCGATTTCATAACTCATGAAAAGCTTGATCTCCTTGCGGTCACGGAAACCTGGCTAAATACAGCCTCTGGTCCATCTCTGGCCCTTGCTATACCTAATGACTATGCCATCATTAGACGTGATAGAAACACCAACCAGGTGAAGGGAGGCGGTCTCGCCCTCATCTTCAGAAACACCTTTGACATTAGAGTCATTCAGGACGCTCAAATCCCCTCTGCTGAATCCTTGTCCATCAAACTTCCATTATCACCTCACCATACAGCAACAGTACACCTTATCTACCGACCACCTGGACCTATTTCCACATTCATAGAGGATATTGTATCCCTTATATCCACGGACACTAAACCTAATTCACAAACCATCCTACTCGGGGACTTTAATCTTGGTTTTAACGACCCCAAGAATACCAATGCCCGTGATCTAGCCAACACCCTATCTGACTTAGGTGACACTCACATTATTCACAAGCCTACACATATTAAAGGAAGAACACTGGACTGGCTCACTAATATTAACTGCTCTATTGATCTCCTATCTAATCATCATAAAATAACCTTTTCCATCAAAGCCAACACACCTCACACGGCTCCCATCATCGCTCCAGCCACCCGCACGAGAAACAAGAAAGACATTACACCGGATAAATTCCTTCCACTATTACTCCCCCTTCTCAACAACACTGCCACCTCTGACCCTACAGTCTTAGTGGACATTTATAATCAGGCCATTCTTAAAGCGCTGAATACCATAGCCCCACTAAAACTGCAGAAATCTAAACCACAACGCCACTTAAATACATGGTTCACTCTGCATCTAAGAGAATTACTTAAAACTAAAACAACTGCAGAAGCACATTGGAAAAAATGCCCTACAGCTACCAACAAGAATATGCTAACCCTAGCATTCTCTAGCTACAAAGAAGCCATTTTACTCGCTAAAAAAGACACCTACAACAAAAGTATTATGCAAGCAGAATCCAACACAAAAGAACTCTTCAAGATCCTAAAAGAATTAGAATCACCTATTGCCCCTATTGACAAATGTGTCACAGATGCATTATGGTGCAGCAACATCCAGAAGGCACTATTAGACAAAATAGCTCGATTACAATCGAAAATCAAGGCGAAAAAATGCTTGTTACTCTCTGACCCCGATTACAAACAACTCCCCAACAAGTCACCCACTTTTGAGTCAACTTGTAAGCCATTCAGCTTCTCACCCCTTTCTGTTTGGGAAGTAGAAAACATCATTAGGAAACTTAAACTGTCAAAATGCCAAGGCGACGCCTGCCCTGCCCCGATCATCATAGCAGCAGCACATGACCTGGCACCATTCATTACTAACCTTATCAATGCCTCCTTCAAAACCGGAGTACTGCCTGATAATTTAAAAGACGCCTGGGTCATTCCACTACTTAAAAAACCAACTCTTGACCCTGCCAACCCGTCTAACTATAGACCGATAACAACTGTACCCTTTTTACTAAAAATACTAGATAGAGCTGCAAATACAGGCTTATCTAGAATCGAACAATCTTTTGGGACTAAGGCAATCCGGCTTCCGACCCAGACATGGCACGGAAACTGCCTTGATAGACCTCACTACTCAGATCCAAATCTTAAAAGACAATGGTAAACTTGCACTCCTTTTACTGCTTGATCTGTCAGCAGCTTTTGACTGTCAACCACCAAACGCTCTGCCACCATCTGAAATCTGCAGCACACTTCTCTGACGCAGCCACTGCTTGGATCAGCTCCTTCCTGGCGAACAGAAGTATGAGGGTCTTCTCTCCCACTGATTCTGCTGAACCTTCACCGGTACCTTGTGGAGTACCGCAAGGGTCCTGTGTGTCTCCTATGCTCTATAATGTATTTACGAAGCCCCTTTTCGATATCCTTGACCATCTGGGTGTCACGTATACCAATTGTGCGGACGACACCCAGATGCTCATTCCCATATCTGGTGACTATGCAACAGACAGCATAACCCTTAATGAAATATATGCAGTAATACAAGCATGGATGGCTAATCACAGATTTTGTCTCAATGACGAAAAAACGGAGCTGCTTATCCTTGGTACTCACGCCAAACTAAAAAAACTAAATACTGCTTTTAAACCTTTCACTATAGATGGCAACACTATTCCCGTCTCAAACAACACTAAAACCTTTGGTATCTACCTGGATGCCACCTTATCCCTCTCCAAACAAACTAATGCAGCAGCATCATCAGCCGCCTACACCTGTAAACTTATCACTGCATGTAGGCCGTTCATCTCCACACCTAACTGCATTACACTTGCTAGGACGTTAGTTTTGTCCAAAGTAGACTGTTGTAATGCCCTCTATTTAGGCACTAGTCACAAAAATATTAACAAACTACAAGTAATTCGAAATAATGCCACCAGGGCAGCCCTCAACATCCCTAAGAAGTCGCACATCTCTGAGACCACACGCATTCTGCATTGGCTCCCAGTAGAGCACAGAATATCCCTCAAAACTCTTGCCCTTACACACAAAGCCAGGGCCAACCTTGCACCATCCTACCTCACCAACCAACTTACCCCACACACATCATTAAGACCACTTAGAGCAGATCAAGCTAACACCATGTCCATACCGAGATTTAAACTCCATAACTCGGGAGGAGCTAGCTTCCCTGTACAAGCCTAAAGTTATGGAACACACTCCCTGCTCTCCTCAGGTCAGAACCCTCCTTCAACCTATTCAAACGTAACACTAAGCGCTGGCTTCATGACCT
Source organism: Ambystoma mexicanum (assembly GCF_040938575.1). Taxonomy (NCBI): domain Eukaryota; kingdom Metazoa; phylum Chordata; class Amphibia; order Caudata; family Ambystomatidae; genus Ambystoma; species Ambystoma mexicanum. The sequence goes on along the minus strand of NC_090924.1, from coordinate 537,070,506 downwards.
TGACACAATGACAACCTAACTTCCTAGATCCTGATCTTGTTGCCTGCCTAATGTATGTTTGTAAATAATATAATATACTATATTATATGCTATATTAGTATTTGCACCCTCCACTGCCTACCACATGAAAATGACAACTTGTATGTATGTATCTGTAACACGAATGTCTGTGCTTATCTGTAACCGTAACCTTGAAACCCTGCCTCCTGCATGCTATTGTATCTGTAACCTAGTTCTCTGTAACTAGATCTAAATCTACGCACCCGTATGCCCCTGGGCCTGGCTGCGCTTTATAAATAAATAAACAAATAAAGAAACCAGCATGAATTCTGGCCTTTACATAGTCTCTGATTTCTTCATCTATCAACTCTTTGGGGTCAAACCCTGACTCAACATCAATCATGATCTTCATTCCTGTTGCTTTCTTGGCTGTCTTCTTGCACTTTGTGATTATTATTCTGACCACACAAAATCCAAACATGATCATCACCAACAAGGCTCCAAGAAACTTGAAAATATTTGCCATCCATTGTGGAACCCATGAGAAGATTAATGCAAACCAACTGTCATCTGCAATATCTTCCGCTTCATCTTCCATCTTTATGAGTAAGTTTGTCAGCATTGTTATGGCCTCTGTCAAAGTCCCATTCTCTTCATCGTGAGAAGGTCTGAATGTGCAACATGATTCTCCAATTTTGGCACAAACACCTCCATCCATGGCTGTAATCAAATCCAGGACATATCTGTTCTGAAGAGTCATCAGTCTTATGGCTCTCAGCTCTTCCTTGATATCATTGAATCTCTTTATGGTAGTATTAATCGTCTGCAGGAGCTCCCATATGGTTATCTGTAACCATTTGGCATTTGCCATCGTCTGGATCCATGGCATTAAGATTGTTACGGATACTGCTGAAGTCTGACTGAACAATCTGTGTTCATACGGAATAGAGTTAAAGGAGTCTTGATTTAGCTGAGAAGTCATTCTCCTTCTTTGTTCGATTGAGGAATCCAACTGCTCCCCTCTTTCTCAGGTGAGCATCTGCTTTCGGAAACTCTCCAATATTCAGGTCACTCTTGGGTATCAACAATGCTGGTACATGCACAAGTGCTATAGAGCATAGTCCTTCCCACTCTCTGGGCAGCTTCATATATGCTCTGGATCCACAGGCCCAGTAGTGGTTGATTATCACTACTGTCCCATCCTTCATTCTTGGTACATCGAAAATTCAACCGCATTGCTGATTCTCTCCAACTTGTCTTGCAACATTGTTTCTGAAGCAAAGCTCTGCACTAGCCAGAGGCACTTTCTGCAACAGGCCTCCTTTGTCTTCGACCCATGGCAGCAACTTTGCAAGCTTCGGCCAGAGAGGTTTGCATCCTTTTTCCACACAATCTATAACAGATTTGTGATGTCCTGTTACTGCCACAGCTCTGCACACGACTATGCCTTCTTCCCAGGCATCTGGAGAAAGTACTGTTCCCCAGATTTGCATCTGGCCACTCTCCTTACATCTCTTTGTATGACTTCATTGTTCTTTCTTTGACAATTGAGCTTCTTGTTTATCTCCCATCTGATTCCTACCCCTTTCATTCCAGGCTGCTCGTATCTTATCAAATGATCTCTAGTGTGTGCTGTTGTCTTTAAATCTTGCACGTAATCATCATCTTCTGGAGCGGACCATTCAGTCACCCACACCAAGGATGCTGTTCAACCCTGGAATTGATCTCTTGTATGGCAGAGTGCAAAATGAGTCAGGCAATGAGCTGCCTGGACGTATATTTCTATAGCTATGAATATCGTGGACTTCCCCATAGCATAAGGTAGGAGAGCGCAAACATAGCAACTCTCCTCAGAGGTTCTCTTTCCCACTTCTTTCATGTGCTCATACCACCTGTTATTCCCCAAATGTGCTGTACTGTCTAGATAATTATTTAACTCAATCATCTTCCCTTGTGCTTCTCTTAGGTCTCTTTCTGGCTAAATGTGCTCGTATAAGAAGCTCATGAAATACATCATTATACATCCTTCCTACAGGGGGAATCATAGGAACACTTGTCAGAGAAATGGATGACTTTGCATATGTTACTGGTGTAGGGATAACCACATATGGCCTTGGTCTTTTTGCAACAGCTAATTCTGCATAGGTCACTTGTGTGGGAAGGATCAGAAGGACTCCTACCTTTCTGGAACCAACAAAGTAAGTGTGTGGATCAGCAGAAACAGAAAAAAATAATAAATGATGATGATGATGCATGTATTATGCACCAATACATGAGACCCCACTCCATTGGTGTCTCTCCACGCGCATGGGTGTAATTTTAAGGGGGGGGCAGGGGTTTTTGTTCCCCCCGAACTTTCATGGCAGACCATTTTGTCCCCATTCATTTGGCTGGGGCACCTTTTCTTCAGACATAATGTCCCCACCAATATTTTCAGCAAAGTTACTCCACTGTCCACACGTCGTTGAGTCTGCTCCCTTTCTGGAACTGCATTAATCTCAATGGTCCACATTGTGCCTGTGTACTACTTTCAAGGAAGGAAATAACCTTTTTAATCAGGCAGCCTTGTTAGATGATCAGGTAGCTGCAATATCTGCTCAATTATCACTGCAAGCATTCTTCTAATTGCAGGGCCGTTCTTAGGATCCTGCACAAAAGTACTTATGTCAGTGTTACGCCCAACAAGAGCAGGATAAGCTCGGAGTGTAAAAATGAAGACAGAGAGAAGGAGCCTATGGATATCGACATCAGATAGAACCATTAATCTAACCAAAGAGAAACTCAGTGAGGAACAAATCCGGGAACTGCTTTCTCTTCCAGTCGTCGTATATAAAATCAAGATCTGGCATTTTTAGCACGTCAGTACTTTCTAAAGTTCAAATTAGAGATTCCTGTGGCTCAAGAACAGTTACTTTTGCACTCCTGCTAAAAAATCTATAAAGAGTGTCCGTGGTAAGCCACAGTCCAAATGCACACATTTATTTATTCAGCAATCTTAGCGTCCTTCTTCCTCGTCATCGATTGAGTCTTCACGTGCTGAACTGATTTTTCTGGTCTTGCTTCCGAATCAACGGGTGGGGGTGGATCGGTCTCACCGGCATACAGCTTCATGTTACCCAAATGAATCCAGGCGCGCCTTTCTTGAACTTTTGCTGCAGATAGAGTAACATTCTCCACTATGAATGGTCCACTGAAACGGGGCTCATGCCACTTCCTTGTGAAGTTTCGTACTAAAACAGGGCCTCCAATAAACAATTTAGGTACAGGTAGCTCTTTAGATATGGTTGCTGAATGGTCTTCATCTATGTCCGGCTACCGACACCCCTTATGCTTCAGTTGATCTGAAATGACAGATATACTAGCGGTCATACATGTCAAAAATGCACATAGCTCATTTCCTAACAATTGTGCAGTTGTCTGGGCATCACTTCTACTCCTCGATGGAGGTGACAGGGCGTTCTCATTCGCCTTCCTGTTACTAACTCATGCGGTGTGAGGTGGTTGTCCGACCCAGTCTGATTCCTCAATGCATTTAATGCAAGGGGCAGGCAATACACAGCCATTCCTTCTTCAATGTCAATTTGAGTTTAGCAATTCTTTCCTTGAGAAGACCATTGAGTCTCTCATAGATTCCGTTGGCTTGCAGGTGATAAGCAGAAGAAAACTTGTGTTTTATTCTAAGCAATAGACTGATCTGTTCAAATAATTCATTAACAAAATGGGGCCATTGTTGGATCTCAGCACCTCACATACCCATCTAGGAAAGACTTCTCAGACTAAAAACATTGCAGTGCAAGTTGCATCAGTGTGTGTACATGGACCTGCTTTAATCCATCTTGAAAAGGGGCACACCACCACTATCATATACCTATATTCACTACACACTTGCAGCATATCAACAAAGTCGATATGTAAATGCTGAAAAGAACCATTTGGTTGAGGAATTACTCCTCTGATTGTTCGTAGTGTGTGCCCAGCGGTAAACCTTTGACATACAATGAAAACATTATGTTGTTTTCATAATCATCTCTGCCCTCTCAGGTGTGACCTTTCCCTCATGTGAGATCAACTGTCCTAAGTACAACACCTCCTCCTGACAATATTGCAATTTTTCCTGGTCTACTTTATTTCCCTTGTCTGCTAAGATAGTCCTCAACTAATTTGAATCTTGCCTGCACTAATCTTCTGTTGTACTACAAACTGAAATGTCATCTACGTACTGCAGCACAACACTTTGCAAATCAATATTGCTTCGGTCCATCTGAAGGACCCTGTTAAAGATCGATGGAGATTCACAATATCCTTGGGGCAAACACACGCTCTTCAGCTTAGTCTGACGACACATGAAGGACGTAAGGTCTTGGGAGTCCTTATGCAATGGGGTTGAGAAAAACGCATTTTTCAAGTCAATCACTGAAATATTGCGCCTCTATAGGAATACTAGATAGTAACATTGCAGGATTCAGAACAAAAGGAAACTCTGCTTGTACAATCTGGTTCATTGGCCTCATGTCCTGATTAGTCTCCACGACCCCCGTTTTGATTTTTTCACAGGATACACAACGGGTTTACACAGTAACTCTGACGTCACCAAGATGCCTTGTTCCATCATGGCTGATATGGTCTTAAAAATACCCTCATCTGCCTCTCGAGACATTGGGTACTGCCTTGCTCAAGGTAAAATTGATCCTGGTTTTAGCTTAATCCTAACTTCTCCCACCCCCTTCAATAGGCCTACGTCATAGGGGCCTGTGGTCCATTAAGAGGTTGGCACTTTTTCCATGTCATCAAAAAACACTGGCCGCTGCCGCACTATCATTTGCTGTGGGACCTCCCTTCTCTCTATTCTGATCCAATATGTAATACTCATTTCGAATACTACTTCATCCTCTAATGGATCATCTCTAAACATATCTTTGTCTGTGATGTCAGTCAATCTATACCCTTCCCCAATAGCAATCACTGTTCTCCATGGCCTGCCCTCATCATCGGTTCCTTCGAGCATGGCCAATTTCCCTCGCACTATGGTTGCTTGAATAGTCTGTCCCCCCTCTTTGTCCATAGGTACCTGTGGTCTGAACAAGAACTCAGATATCCTCATAATCTTCCCCACTAAGCCGGGTAGCCATGTCAACAAAATGCGTACCCCATAAAGAAAGGCTTCTGGCTCTAATGGCATTCCTCGCAGAGCCATTTGCCCTGTAAACACCATTATACATTTGCCCACGTTCAGATAATGTATCCCTGATGTGGAACACACTATGCCTTCATCAGTGAAGGAAATAGTCATATTCAGCTTGGTCATTAAATCTCGGCCCAGAATATTAACCGGTGTCTGCCTTGAATACAATAATGGAACAAACATGTCACACTCTCCTATGGAGACTGGAAATTCATTAGTAAAAAGAACTCTGCTTGCAGCTCTAGAGAAACCTTGTGCATTCATGCCATTTCCTGATAAGATATTTTCCCTCTCATATACATGAGCGAGAAGCCCAGTGTCTACAAAAAAAGAAAAGGATTAGCCTCCTATGATAACATAAACCCTTGGTTCCTCTTGAGGGTCTGGCGTGCCCGATAGTACAGAACACATCAAGTCATCCTGTGAGCTGTCCTATTGTGGATACATACTTATCCCCGTACCCGTAAAAGGACTTCCTCCTCTCACGTTTCCAAAGTCCAATGTTCCTAAATACTTTGAATATAAGCAAGCAGATCATCATCTTTCATTTTACGTGCCATAATTGCACCCATATCGGACATGTCAAGATACTGTACCCTGAGCGCTCGCCAAACGTCTGCTTTACAATTATTAAATGGTGCTCCGTCATGGGCTGTGCTCTGTGCTGTTAAGGATTTCAATCAGGCAATACACCCTGGTCTCAGCCTAGTGCGCAAATGAAATACTTATTTTATTGTGTCTATAGGTTCAATATTCTGAATGATATGCCACTCATATCACACCCCTTCTCAAAATACCCCCAGGTCACAATGGACCAGGAATCAGGCTGGTTGGCAAAGGTAATATTTATTTATTTATTTAAAATTCAAATCAAACATATTTTTTAATATATGGGGGCAGCATACAAATAAGAAAGTAGGTAATGCAGTTGAATTAACGTTTATCAACACAAAGTATAAAACACAGAGAAAAGAACAGTGTTGGCTTGTTTGAAAGATAGCGCTTAAGTTAAGATTTCCCCCTGCAACTTTCTCAACTCACAAATAAGCAATTCTACACAGATGCAAGGGAGCACCAGGTGTTCAGGAATAAAGAACAGTTTACAGGATTCGAATACAATCTCCCCTTCCCAAACAAGAGAGAAAAACGTTTTGGAAATCTTACACTTTTAAAATGACATTCGAAGGGTTGGCACCAGGGGGCGCACGGATGAGCTTCAACTCTTTGTGAGCTCCTCACCCACAGGTCCGTGACGTGATTTGAGCCCTGTCTCGTGACCCCCCCCAGAAAATAAATCGAGAAGTTGTCTGAAGACCCCCCCCCGCATGCCCAGGAGAAAGCCCGATTAAAATCGGACCATGGAAAGGGGAGAAATCGCCGTCTGAAGTGGAACGCTGAAGGACTCATCAAAAGTGAAAGTAAGCCAAGGGAAACCCACGCAGCAGCTCCGAAACGGACCGTCTGAGACGGTGATCGTCAGAGCGGGCGGAGCGTAGGACACTTTCCTCGAGCCTCCCCCCCATGCGTACCATCCCGTCGAGGGGGTTGAACAGTACAAACTTCGCGCCAGTGGTAAGCCGAAAACTACCACCCTGCAGTGGATTCCAACCCGCACGCCATTGAAGACTGCAGGCGACCCTGCCGAAACTCAAGGTAAGCGGGTCCCCCCACATCATCCAGAGCACAACGGAGCCTGCGAGGCCACGCCACTTGAAAGCGGAACGGCCGCAGATGGGTGCCCCAGACCTCGCGGGAGGCCCCGGGGACCCTGTTGCAGGCCACCCACCCGATGAACACTGACCCCGGGCGCGGGCGCGCTGTCACTGGGCCAGCCCCCCCCCCCCGAGACAACCAGCTGGCCAGAGGGTGGTGAATGAGGAGCCAGGATACCCGCTGATGGCCAGAATACTCCCAAGAGCATAGCCATGATAGTCCTGCTACGCGGAACGTAACCCAGACGCTGCCATAACTACTTGTAACACATCTTAACCTAACAACGCAACAAAGATATACCAGACCATAAGCCTGTTCAGCCTACCAAAGCTCTTCCGATGTTCTAACAAACGGTCCACATATAGAGCCATACCACCGGGACCACCAGAATATAGACTCAATACCAGAATACGCACCAAGCTGCATACCCAATGAGGAGGGTGAGCAAAAGTGGGAGAAGGCCCCCCTTTCTATGATCACTGCGCGCCCACACAGGGCCTCACTTTTGTGCACGTACGATCACTGGAATACGGTGGACCACCATATTGCCCTATACCAGAGTGAAATAGAGAGATTGACCTCAAATCTTAACACTCATCGAACAGAACCACTCAAGGTAGCCCAGAATATAAACGTGCACCAAATCCCACAAGATGGAAAAATAGCAGCGAGTTAGGAACCAGAGGGTCACCAGAATAACCCCTGTCTACAAGCGCCACGGACAGTGTCCAAGGACAAATAAGGACACCCATGCATCGCCCGCCTCCTACTCACACAGTGGCGCTGACCACCGCCCATCAACTGGAATCATCCTGAAGCCATATATTCCACCCAACCGGCCTCAAGGAACAAGAACAAAGAGACAATGGATGCCTCGGAGACAGGTGCAGCAGCCGCCAAGGGCGACATTGCAGCCCTCCTTAACGAAATAAAAAAACATGGGTGCCAATCTGGGCGGTAAAATAGACAAGATAAAACAGAGAATGGACAACATTGAAGAGAGACTAGAAGGGGTCGAGAACAATCAAGCCTCCATAGATATCCTTGAAACCCAAATGGACCTTAGAATACAGGATATCGAGAAAAGAGGAGGAATTTCGACTAAAAAATGATGATTTAGGAAACCTACATAGGGCCTGAGGGCCACCGGGTGGCCCGAGATCAGTTTTTGCCAGATTCCATCGATACCAGGATAGAACCAGGATTCTGGAAAAAGCAAGGTCTGGAGGTCCCCTCACCCTTAGAAGAGCCCAAATAACTATCTTCCAGGACCTATCCTCGCTCTCACCTTGGCCTTGAGATGCCTCTGTAATCCACTAACGAAATGGCTCAAAGAACAAGGTACCCGATACGGGGATACGCATTCTCCCTCAATTTCGAACATGGAACCAAGGGGATACAGCTACGAACAGAAGACGGGATCCAAGACTGCACCGCGGAACTCCTTGGGACAGGCCCGGGGGAAGAAGACCGAGGAGAACCTGAACAAAACAGAATGCGATGGGATCTCCAGGGACCAAGGAGAAAAAGAGTGAAAGGATCAAGAACGTACAGACGGGCTAACAACACACCAGATAGCGACAAATGAAAGTAACATTTCAATGGTCTACACCTAAAAGACGGGAACCGGGAAACACATCGAGAGCGACCAACAAGACTTAGAGACCCCATACCTCTTTGACAAGAGGTCAGACCCTTTGAAGGGATCCCCCCCGGTGAGGGGGGTGGAACAAACAGCTGACGGCCGGCCGCGAAATTGCATGTATCACCCCATATCCTTTTATGAAAGTTATTGTTGAGTTCTAACTGTTGGGGGTGAGTGGGGGGGCGGAAGGGGGCTCAAAACATTAAGATTGTATTTGCAACAAGGACCGTGCGGTAGCGGTTCCCACCGGTGGTCCGACACCGGACTGACAGTTTTCACCCAGTCGGAATCGGACGCCACCAAAACAAGGATGGAATCCTTCGATACAAAGGCTAAAGAGGGAGAACGAAGATGGAGAGAAGGGGGTACTGGGTCACAAACAATTAGGGGGTGGGGGTTGGAGATAAGAACATTGACGCCCAAGATGGTCAGGCACATCCTAAAGAATACTTCGACCTCGTTGGCATCCATGGATAAAAAAAGGGGACCCTGTGAATGAACGAATAAACACAACAATGACAAATAATTACATCACCGTAAGCGACAGGCTCGGCACAATTAAAATTGAAACACTGAATGTTAAGGGACTCAATTCCTCCACTAAAAGGTCACTCCGGACCAGGGAATTCAAGACGGCGAACCTCAATATACTCTTCGTACAGGAAACTAGATACATTAAAGGGGAAGAAATAAGGGTCCTGTACTCAAGGACCGGCGCCGAATACTGGGACTCAGGTCCACACAGGAAAGCCGGCGTCGGGATCTTAATCAGCCGAGGACTCCAATTTGAAGTTCAGAAAACTTGGACGGAAGTAAGCGGCAGAGCAATTGTCCTGGTCGGCAAGATACAGGGCACCACTATTACACTTGCCACCATATATGCCCCAAACTCAGGTCAGTCCAGCTTCCTACAACATATAGTCCCCAAAATCATGCTTGAAGCAGAAGGCAAAGGGATATTACGAGGCAACTTCAACATGTGGGCAGATCCAACACTGGACAGACAAGCCGGTTACCCACACGCAAATATCCCACCAGAAGCCAGCCGCTTGGAAGTAATAGAAATGATGGACACCTACAAGCTCAGAGACGCATGGCGCCATATGAAACCCCAGCAAACAGGCTTCACATTCTACTCCGCACCACATATACCAGAATCGACTATATATATATATATATATATATATATATATATATCTCACACCAAATTTAATGGAGGCATTGTCCACTTCAAAAATATCTCCCATAACCTGGTCAGACCACGACATGGTCACGGCCACCCTCAGCCGGATGGCGCTCCCCCGCCGAAGCTCGAAATGGTGCTGTAACGAAACGCTCTGAAGGACCCGATATTCCAAGACATTGCGAAGGACATTGGTGAATACACAGGCGAAGTCCCAAAAATCACAGTATGGGAGGCAGGGAAAGCCACATGGAGAGGCATACTAATTAAAGAAGGAGCGGCGAAGAAGAGGGTGCATCACCTGATAGGGAATAAGCTCAGAAATGAAATAGCATGACTAGACCAAAGCGCCCAATCCGCTGACACAGAGAGAGAAGGAAAAATAGCCGAGGCAAACAGAAAGAGAGAACTGCGCCAATTGGAAACTGATCATACCGTGCACAAACTCCAATACCTGAAGCAGAAACACTATGAGAAAGGAGATAAGGCAGACTCATTGCTCGCAGCCCGGCTCCGTGGACAATGCCAACAAAGATGGGTATCAACCATAGAAAACGAGGACGACCCCCGAGAGGACCACCCCACCAACATCCCCGAAGCCTTCGCTGACTTCTATGAGAAACTGTACACCTCATATACCACATCAGATGAGGGAGTAATCCCAGAATACATGAGCAAGATAACAATCCCAAGTTTATCCCATGATATAGCAAATGTCCTTGATGCCCCCATCATCGACAAAGAAATAGAAGACGCAATTAAAAGACTCCCAATGGGGAAAGCCCCAGGAAACTATGGCTACACGACAGGATTATACAAAACTTTCATTGATACCCTTCTCCCGTTTATGGTCGAGCTCTTTAACCACATCCTTCAAACCGGCTCCGCACCCGAATCCTTCTCTGAAGCACTAATTACACTCATCCCCAAAGAAGGCAAAGATCCCAAGCAGTGCTCTTCCTATCGCCCTATTTCCCTCCTGAATATGGACGCCAAAATGTACACAAGGGTCCTCACTGCACAGCTGGAAGCACACATGCCCTCCGTAATCCACAATGATCCGGTCCGATTCATCCTTGGTAGACAGGGAGCAGATTCCACCCGCAAGACCCTCCACCTCATACACGAAGCCAAGAAAATACCAAATACACCGGCACTGTTCTCCATTGATGCTGAAAAAAACATTCGATAGGGTCGAGTGGAACTTCCCGGAAGCAATATTAAAGAAAATAGGCATCGGTCCGACACTCTGGCAAGGAATCAAAGCAGTATACACTTCGCCTCGTGTGTCCGTAACAGTAAACTCTCAACACTCTCGCTGGTTCCTGCTGCACAGAGGCACGAGGCAAGGCTGCCCCCTTTTGGCAATATGGTTCGCCCTATCACTGGAACACTGGCTCAAACGCTCAGAACAGATGAAGGCGTCGAGGGATTGCGAGTACAGGGAAGGGAATACAAATTGGCCTTATACGCAGATGACATCTTACTCCATGCACAAAACCTGTTGACGTCAATCCCCCGCGCAATTCAAATCATTGAAGAATGCAGCTCCCTATCAGGCTTCAAAATCAATAGAACTAAATACATCCTCTTCCCACTACACCACAAGACAAAAACTGGAACTCGATCAACTAGGCCTCACCATCGGAGGCCCGACACTCAGATACCTGGGCGTCAACCTGACAAGAGAGGCCGCTGACATATACAAGGCCAACTTCCCCTAACTTCTCACTGCACTTCACGCAGACCTCGCAAAATGGTGACCCCTTACGATCTCTTGGATGGGACGCCTGAACGCCATCAAGATGGTCATTCTCCCACGCTTCCTATATCCATTCCAAGTTCTTCCAGTGACGATCCCAGAGGATTTCTTCAAACAAGTGAAAAGGGCAATAATAGGATTCCTGTGGGCTGGAAAGAAACTTAGAATACCCTACGAAACCCTCATATTACCCAAAGACCAAGTAGGAGTCGGCCTCCCCGACATTGAGCGATACTATCAGGAGGCCCAGCTCAGAGTCCTCGCCCCTCACCTAAGAGACAGGAAAGACTTACAATGGGTACAGCTGGACAACGATAACCTGACACCCGCTACACTCTCAGAATGGCTATGGGTCCCTAGACCGAAACTCACACGAAGACTACGTGACCACCCAATTGTGGGGACGATATGGAACATATGGAAGGAAGGGAAAGGAATGGCAGGAGTAACCACATGGCCATCCCCCCTGAACCACCTATGGGCCCCAGGCATCAGAGAAGAAATGTCAGAACACCCCAGATACCAAACCTGGATCGACACAGGACTCGAAAGGATCGGACAGCTATGGAGGGAGGACAAATTCATAGCAATTACAGAACTGGAGGAAGCCCTGTCATGATGCCTACCCCCGGAGCACCAGGCCAGGCCCAGCACCCCCGGGAGCAGGCATCACGCCCCCGGGTAAAAGCCCAGCGGCCCTTTATAGGGGCTCTTTGGACTCTGTCCTGGCGCCGTTGGCGCCAGGCTCATGTTGGACATCAGTCCTGGCGCCATAGGCGCCAGGCTCATAAGGGGAAGTGTTTGGTGTCCAGTGTTGGATCTGCCCACATGTTGAAGTTGCCTCGTAATATCCCTTTGCCTTCTGCTTCAAGCATGATTTTGGGGACTATATGTTGTAGGAAGCTGGACTGACCTGAGTTTGGGGCATATATGGTGGCAAGTGTAATAGTGGTGCCCTGTATCTTGCCGACCAGGACAATTGCTCTGCCGCTTACTTCCGTCCAAGTTTTCTGAACTTCAAATTGGAGTCCTCGGCTGATTAAGATCCCGACGCCGGCTTTCCTGTGTGGACCTGAGTCCCAGTATTCGGCGCCGGTCCTTGAGTACAGGACCCTTATTTTTTCCCCTTTAATGTATCTAGTTTCCTGTACGAAGAGTATATTGAGGTTCGCCGTCTTGAATTCCCTGGTCCGGAGTGACCTTTTAGTGGAGGAATTGAGTCCCTTAACATTCAGTGTTTCAATTTTAATTGTGCCGAGCCTGTCGCTTACGGTGATGTAATTATTTGTCATTGTTGTGTTTATTCGTTCATTCACAGGGTCCCCTTTTTTTATCCATGGATGCCAACGAGGTTGAAGTATTCTTTAGGATGTGCCTGACCATCTTGGGCGTCAATGTTCTTATCTCCAACCCCCACCCCCTAATTGTTTGTGACCCAGTACCCCCTTCTCTCCATCTTCGTTCTCCCTCTTTAGCCTTTGTATCGAAGGATTCCATCCTTGTTTTGGTGGCGTCCGATTCGGACTGGGTGAAAACTGTCAGTCCGGTGTCGGACCACCGGTGGGAACCGCTACCGCACGGTCCTTGTTGCAAATACAATCTTAATGTTTTGAGCCCCCTTCCGCCCCCCCACTCACCCCCAACAGTTAGAACTCAACAATAACTTTCATAAAAGGATATGGGGTGATACATGCAGAGAAGAACGAAGAGGGGAAGGGGGGAACAAGCACACTATTCAGCAGACAGTTAATCCCCTTTCTCATCTGCAGAAGGATATTCCTACGGGCCCGACAAGCAAGATTTGGGGGTCCTGTTCAATCGGTGGTCCGAATTCTGCGCATCACGCTTGAAGAGGCCACAGCAACCCAGACCAGACCAGCGCCTCCGTGGGAGCCAGGTGAGCGTTACAGCCCTTCAACTACACCCAATACCGATCTTCCTTTATCTATGTTTAAAAGGTGTCCTATCCAAACGAGAATGGAAAACCAAGATTCGTAGAGAACTTACCGCTTTCGAGAAAATCCTTGACACGGTTAACACAAACAAAGGCCTGATAGCACGCATGTACAGCTCGCTGATCAGTAAAGATCAGAACCCGAACCTTGGCCTGAAAGAAAAATGGGAAAAAGATTTTAACAGAGAATTTGACCAACAGGCATGGGACACAATTTCCAGAACACCATCCCGAATATCAATCGCCGCGCAATATAAACTACATGGAATAAAATGACTTCACAGATGGCAATATGATCCCCACAGACTATCGAATATGTACCAGACCAACAGTCCAAAATGTTGGAGACAATGCGGAATGAACGCCAACTACTGGCACATGTGGTGGGACTGTCCCAAAGTCTGCATATACTGGAATGAGGTACTCTGATGGATTGACAAATTGATGGCATAGAAAGAAATCCAACGCCTCTCCTGACTTTATTCGGCCTAGGAGGAGGATGAAGAACTACTCAGGATAAAGGGTCTGGCATCCCGCTACTATTAGAGGCAAGAGCCGGCGTAGTCATTAAATGGAAATCTTCAGACCTCCCAGCAAAAAAAGAATGGGTCAGCATTGCAATAAACATACACAATGGAAAAAATTACGGCTGCCCTCCATGGAAAAGCAGCACGCCACGAAGAAACCTGGAGTGACTTTGCCACACTACATATGTCTGTTTATGTCTATGAGCTTATATCGCGCCATAAGCCCGCAGGCATCGGGCGCGGGGAGACCAGAAATGTTGAATTCACGGCTAAGGACTTTCAGGATTTGTGATGTCCCAGCAGAGTTGTGGAGAGACACATGAACTTCGAGGCTATTGTAACAAAAATGTTTTCAATGCCTTCCTGAAGCTAAGATAGTTTCCTTCCTGTCTCAGGGCCACTGGTAGCCCATTCCAATATTTTGCCGCCTTGACAGGTAAAGATCTCCCCCTTCCAGTTGCCAGTTTGGCCTCTGGTATGTTTAGGAGACCTGTGTCTGCTGATCTTAGACATCCTTGGGGCACGTACAAAGAGAATTGTTTTTTGAAATAGGACGGCGCCTCCCCAAGGAGACAGCTATGGACTATCGTCATCGCCTTAAACTTGACTCTGTCCTCTATTCTGAGCCAATGCAGTTCCTTTCTTCCTTCTAATATATGGTCTCTATGTTTTTTCTTTTTAATGATGCGAACTGCATCATTTTGCATCAGTTGGCATCTTATTAACTCTCTCTTAGAGGCTCCCAATAACAGTGCATTTCCATAATCTAAACGAGACAACAAATTTGCTCTTTTGATGGTGGCTGTGTTTATCTCGTTTATGAAGTGTCTGATGGCTCTTAGAAGACGCAGGTAGTACATGTTTCTTTTGTACAGATAATTAACCTGTGCTTTGGAGCCTACTGACGCTTCAACCCTCATCCACAGAGTTTTTACTTTGGATACTACTGGTATGATGGCGTCTTTAATGTGGAAGGCCTTGTATTGGGAGTCGAGTTTGGATCTGGCCTGATTTGATCAAAAAACCATTAATTCGGTTTTGGTATTGTTTAGACACATCCAGTGTCTTTGCATCCAGATATCAATGATGTTATATATTTCCTCTATTTTTCCACTGTCTATTGCACAGTCACATATCACAAACCAGAGTCAAAGACAACCTGAAAACCCTGAGTCACCCTAAACCACACACTCATACGAGAGCCTGACTCCACTTACCAACTATAGGAGAAGAGACCTGTCGCACAACATGAACATACGAAAACTAACCGTGATAAACATCACAGTAGTCACCAAATACAGACTAAGTGCCTGCCAACGAACAGGATGAAACTGAATGCCCATCTTGGGGGTGGGGGGGGGGTGGACAGAACCTACTTGAACGTAAAGGGAATGTGAAAGTAGATGGTAACACTGGTATGGCCCATGTTGAAATATAATGTGATTCTGATGTAACAATATAAAGACACCATGTGTGTACCAGCTTGCATAACCCTAATATTTGAAAATTAATAAAATTCTAATAAAAAAATAATTACATTCGAAAATGGCTGAGCAACACAATGAAAAGTTGCAAAAACCCTTAAATAAATATAAATTCCTATAGGAGCAACATGGGACAGATGCTAACAATCATAAACTATAGTTTGAACAAAAGTAAACACTTTGAATCTTTATGGAAGTTTGGAAATAATTGAAATTGAAAAATCACACGTGTAAAATTTGCAGAAATGCAAATTCCTGCCTAAAATTCACTAACGGTTTTTAAGAAAAACACCATTTTGTGATGCGGTTTTTGTGTTGAGCTATAGCTACAGGTCTTACGTTTAAGTCAGAGTTGAAATGAAGACTCTAGCTATTAAATTGAGGAAGTTATGCAAGGTTGAGTGAGAGGCGTTTTTAGAAAAATAGAGCAGAGAAAAACAGAAATCGGTTTTAAAATGACAGGTTAATTTTACTTAAACTAGATTCAATGGCTAAGAAAAAGAGAATGCCACCGTGAATCTCCACAGTTACACGGCCGCGTGTAACCCTTCACGTGGCGGATACCCAGTTTTCTTAATGGGAATTACTTTATTTAATCAAAATCACTAATGGCTTATGTCTAGTCAAATAAAAATGAAGAGAACATCGGTGCTTACACTAGGAATTACAGACAGGGTTGCAAGAATGGTTCTGACGATATTATAGGTTCTGAAGGTAAATATAGGATGGTTTATAGATTAGGAGAGGACAAGGCAAGATATGCTATGATTTATTGTGATTCCTATTAATACTTACAGTCCTATTTAAATTAAGATTTTGGACCGTAAAGTGTTCTGGTCATCTCACGGATCAGGTCTAAAGGACAGCAGGGCACATCTGGCAGAATTAGGTCAGCTGGGCGGTTCTGGTCACGTGGACTGGCACCTCGGACTGGACTGCGCTGGTTACTGGAGACCAGAGATCAGTGGGATGGCGAGTTTGGAGCAGGCAAGCATTTAGTGGTAGCAAGCCAGCTGGATCAAATTGCTTCCCTTAAATTTTGTGATTGCTTCAGAATTTGGGCCCAGCTGAAAAGAAGATCAGCAATGCTGAGGCCTTGGCTTTGCAAAGAAATCTGGAATCGGGAACAAAGATGGAGGATTCAGGAACAGGGCGCCACGCAGAAATCAGGATGGAGTCAGGAATCAGTCTGTTTCTGTGTGTTGTGAGGTTCCCTTATTTATCATGCCAAATGACATCACTCAAGTTTATGTTAGGGGCAGACTTACTACCCACACCCACAAGGCCATGATTGGGCAAGAGCACAGTTCCCGCCTGCTCTTTGCTGGTTGGATGACAGAAAGGGCTGTCATGTTTTATATGATATGATCTGGAAACCTCCCATAGCTATTGGGACCAAAAACTACTTTCCCACAAATGCATATTTGTAGTTATGCCCTCTAAGAAAATCGGATACATATATTACATATTTCATGGGTCACATTCCAATCCAACTCCCAAGTCGGTGGGACCTGGTTTAGTCTTTCTGTTGAATTTTGGCAATTTTGACCATGAAAGGTTTGGCCTAACATTTCCCAATTCTGTACATATATGCACAATCACCCCTAGAATATGGTTACACAATATTATGTTTACAAAAATAAAAGTTTCTGCGCAATTGGTCATTCTTTATAACTTCAGTTCCTTACGCAGTAAGAAATTCTACCCAATTTTCAAGTGAATAGCAAAAATTCAGATTTAGATATATGCACTTTCACCCTTTTTCTTATTCTTGCTGCCAAGTTAAATGTCTAAGTTCAGTGGCAAAATAAGCATTTTAAACCCAAAGGTTACATGTCAGTTTTTTTCTTTTTCTTCCCAAGTGTGAGCAAATGGCAAATCCTTTGAAGTTGAACAAGGGGCCTCTCTCTGGAGAGTGGAGCTTCCTGCCCCTCCACTGGAAGGAGTGTCCAGGCCTGCTATCGCCTTCGCCTGGGGCACAGACGAATGTCTACTGAGGTCCCTTTGTCATGAGTACGCAAGTCCTCCCAGCAGCAATTAGCCTTTCCTGGCAGCAGTGGAGGTGTCAACCTTTCTCAGGCTCAGAGCAGGGTTGTTTTTTTATATAGTTTATTAACTCAGACTAGGCTTAGCTTCAAGTTCCACCCAAATCTTTCATTTAAACATAAAATCAACACAGTTTATAGGGGATTTTTTTTAACATTAGCAATCCTTTGACATTCTTAAAGAATTAAGCCTTTAAACAAGAACATACTTTAAAAACAGGCGATTTTGACTTTCATTCATGAAAAAGCACATTAAACTGATTTCTTTAATTCCGATTTTCATCTGCAGCAAATACACCTTTTAGTCCGCACAAGTTCTTCCCTTGAGTGCTGGGATTGTTTACAGCATGGATACATGCATAATGCCTTTGTTTAGAGTTTCTCTCTGCACAGCTGATTCTAATACTTGTTGCAAAGTTTAGCCACATTTTCCCGTGGAAAATGAAAACAAGGGTTCCTGGGTTGTTTTTATAAAGATACTGTTGCTAGGAGCTGTCATTTCAATGAGGCTGGGTTCCTCTGAGCCACACTGGATGATCCTGGGTATTGCAGGGCCATTTTAATCTCAATGATTCAGTAGACATGAATGGATCTCGTGCACTTTTTATGGTTGAAAAGCTGTCATTTTAAAGAGGCATTTTGGGTTTACAGCAAAGTATAGCTGCGTCTTTCCTTTACTCCATGTTGAATGTTGCAGAGAACACTGGCATGCTCCTGCAGTGAGAACTCTGTTTTCACCCCTGACTGTGTGCGGCTGTCACGCTCACCTGATTCCCACAGAGGCGCAGGTCTGGCTTTGAGTGCTGATGCTTCTTCAATGGTGAAGCGCAGGACTCTGATGATGGACAGGAAGGGCCCCTCTAATCTGGCTTTGCCGGCTCGCAGGAATATTCCCCTGTGCGTGAAAAGGGAGTATTACCTACTGACGGAATAATGCTCAAGCCTCCCACTCCCTTCCAACCCTCCTCGATACCCTTCCACGATTCCCTGTGAAGTCTCACCTTAGGGTCTGGAAGGATGAGTTCTCCATCCTGCTTCTGATGCAGGGGCGCGTTGAAACCCAGTTACTTCACTGGATTGAGGTTTGATGGGAGTTCAAAATAAGCTTGACTATTCAGGTGAGGCGCTGTAAGAGTTCTGTTGCAAGTTCAAAAGTTCAAGCTTAATAATGTTCATTGTCTTATTGCAGCAAGCGCTAATGCTTATGTCTTTTTCCCCTTAGGGGCCGGGGTTCGGAATGCCGGAGATATGGCGCCGACCCGAAGTGTAAGTTCTGGATGAGCGTTCAGGTAATGTCTTTGCATTCGCTCATTCAATGTCTTTGTCTTTTTTCCCCATTGGGGCCGGGGTCCGGAATGCCAGGAAGCGGCAGGACCCGAAATGAAATGGGAATGACCCAACAGGTAAGTCTTAGAAGGAAACTGAGCTTTTCCTATTTCCCTTCCTTCTCTCACCTTGTTTTTCTTGTCTTTTCTCTCTAGGCTCTGGGAAGTGGGTGTGGATCCGGATGATCGCTGCTGAAGATGGAGGCGCCCAGGAAAGGTGAGTGAAATGCAACGCTGCAGCGATTGAAGCGAAATGCTTTTAAAATGATGTCTTCCCTTTCAGGATCGTCGGTGTGATGTCCCCGTGATGCAGCTTTAGCAGGTAAGGTCTTCTTTCTCTCCAATTCTCTCTTATCTCCCTTTGCAGGCAACCCAGGATGCTGACAGGCGTGGCTGAAGTCCAGATGCAGGAGCTGACACGGTGAGCGTCCAGCTGCGAGGAGCAGAACAACGCGAAGCGTGAGTTGCTGATCGGGCGTGGTTTAAATAGCTTTGGAAGAAGTTCCAGGCATGTATCCTTCCACCGATCAGGTATGTATCCCAGGTGGAAAGTAGTCCCACAGGTAAAGTAGTTCCATTCAGGCCTCAAGAGGGCCTGGATGTAGCAGCATGGTCTGCATCAGGTAAGTGCACATTAAAACACTTGAACACATGTCTAGCTTTATGAGCCTGGCGCCTAAGGCGCCAGGACAGGGCGCCAGGACTGTGTCCAAAGGGCCCCAGCTTGGGCCCGCTGGCACTTCCCTGGGGGGAATGATGCCTGCCTCCGGGGTTGCTGGGTCGGACCTGGCTCCTTGGAGGTAGGCATCATGACAGTACTCCCCCTCAAGGCCCCTCCCAAGGTTGTTCCCTCCGGGGGTTTTGGCTTGTTCGGAAATCTCCGGTGGAACCTTTGTATTAATCGAGGTGCGTGAACATGGTTACTAGGCTCCCACGATCTCTCCTGAGGTTCATATCCCTTCCAGTCAACAAGATAGAAGAGTTTTGACTTTAACACCTTGGAGTCTAAAATGTCTTTAACTTCGAATTCTAATTCCCCTTCAATTTGAACTGGGTCTGGAGGCTTGGACAGTCGGGTCCCTGGTTGTACTGGCTTCAAAAGTGATGCATGAAAACTGGATGAATACGCATGTTAGATGGTAAATCCAGTTTAAAGGCCACGGGATTGATTATAGCCTTGATGGGATAAGGTCCTATGAATCTGGGATTGAAGGTTCGCGGGCCCTTGAGGGGTAAATGTTTCGTTGCTAGCCATACCTGGTCTCCTACTTGGTAAGGAGGAGTTTTACTTCGGTGCAAATCAGCATTTTCTTTATACTTTTTCTTGGCTTGCTGTAAATGAGTTGCTGCTTCTTTGAAGGCTCGGGTTATTGTGGAATGCAGATGATTTACTGCGGGCATTTCCAGGGTCAGAGGTGGATCTAGGTCAGAGGTCCGAGGATGGTGACCATACAAAGTATAAAAAGGAGTTTGTCCGGTTCCAGAATGCACTGAATTGTTGTTCTGAAAAACATCTTGGAATTCTTGGTATTCTGATGGTAGCTGTACAGGGGTGGAAGTTGCTGAGGCTAGACCCATAACTGGATTTCTTGGATAACAAGTTGGTTCACAATCAGGAAAACTTATCTTCTTTGCTCGCCAGTCGATTCTGGGATTATGTGTTTCTAACCAAGGAATTCCAAGAATTACTTGAAATTGTGGGGCCTTGATCACATCAAACACGATTGCTTCCCGATGTCCATCCTGACCCACCAGTGTCATTTCAACAGTGGAATGCGTTACAGGCCCTGAGGCTATTTCGGTTCCATCTACTGTAGTAATGACATCTTGGGTTACTTTCGGGCGGAGAGGGAGCTTAATCCTGGAAGCCAATTCACGGTCTATGTAGTTTCCAATAGCTCCACTGTCGATGTATGCTTTTACAGCATGCAACTTGCGAGGCTGTTTTGGGTCCACGAGCACCATTGGCATGACAAAATGCGAGGTCAAAGAGTTTGCTTTCAAGCTCGGCAAGCGGACCCCTACGCTTGTCGGGCTAGGTCGTTTCCCGAATCAGGTGTCAATAAATCGTTATCAGTGGCTCCAACCACCTTCTTAGGTGGTTTAACCGGACAATTTCGAAGAAAGTGACCGGAAGTCCCGCAATACAGACAAAGTTGCATGTGCCGCCTTCTCTCTCATTCCTTCTGCGTTAATGGTCCTTTAACACCGCCGATTTGCATAGGTTCGGATACGTCGGTACTCTTGGAGTTAGCGTGGGTTTTGATCGGTACTCGGGTTTCGTACTTGAACCGATCTGCTTTTCTATTTTGAAGTCTGTGATCAAGTTGAACCACCAAGTCTATGTAGTCTGCGCAGACCTGGGGTGGATCTACTATCTGAGCAAGAACATCCTTAAGCTCTCCGCGCAGGCCTCGATGAAACAATGTGATCCTTTTGTTTTCTGGCCATCCAGTTTCCACAACCAGTCTATTAAAGGTGGCAACGTAGGACAGGAGATCCTGATTACCTTGTCGTAAGGATAGCAGTTTGTTATCAAGGGCCTGTCCTTGAGAGTGTCGAGCAAACAATGTTTCCATGCTGGCCTGGAAGCCCTGAAAATCCTGGAGAATGGGATCATCCTGATTTACCAATGGAATAGACCAATCGGCAGCACTGCCACTGAGGTAAGATAGTATAAAGGCTACCTTGGTCTGGTCATTAGGGAAGGCCCCGGGTCTGCATAGAAAGTGTAAATGACATTGGTTCATAAAGACGGCATATTTCTTGGGATCCCCCGCAAAACGTTCAGGCGGGGCCAAAGGCATGTGTCCAGGTAGATTGATTTGTACCGGGTTATTCAAACCCATTGATGTGGAAGTACCTCCGGAATTAGGTAAAGGAGTGTGCCCTGCCTGGGCCTGCAATAACCTTTTGGCCAGGTCATCAGTTCTTTCCTTGGATAGGATCAGTTATCTTTTGAGAGCGTTGGTCTCCTGGCGGGCTGAGTGCACTTCTGCCCGTAATTCCCCCAAAAGCTGGGCCAGCTGATCTGTCTCGGAAGTCTCCATAGCGCCTGGGTGGGAAATTGTGGGTAGGCTTCGCGTTCTGTCACGCTCACCTGATTCCCACGGAGGCGCAGGTCTGGCTTCGAGTGCTGATGCTTCTTCAATGGTGAAGCGCAGGACTCTGATGATGGACAGGAAGGGCCCCTCTAATCTGGCTTTTCCGGCTCGCAGGAATATTCCCCTGTGCGTGAAAAGGGAGTATTACCTACTGACGGAATAATGCTCAAGCCTCCCACTCCCTTCCAACCCTCCTCGATACCCTTCCACGATTCCCTGTGAAGTCTCACCTTAGGGTCTGGAAGGATGAGTTCTCCATCCTGCTTCTGATGCAGGGGCGCGTTGAAACCCAGTTACTTCACTGGATTGAGGTTTGATGGGAGTTCAAAATAAGCTTGACTATTCAGGTGAGGCGCTGTAAGAGTTCTGTTGCAAGTTCAAAAGTTCAAGCTTAATAATAATGTTCATTGTCTTAGTGCAGCAAGCGCTAATGCTTATGTCTTTTTCCCCTTAGGGGCCGGGGTTCGGAATGCCGGAGATATGGCGCCGACCCGAAGTGTAAGTTCTGGATGAGCGTTCAGGTAATGTCTTTGCATTCGCTCATTCAATGTCTTTGTCTTTTTTCCCCATTGGGGCCGGGGTCCGGAATGCCAGGAAGCGGCAGGACCCGAAATGAAATGGGAATGACCCAACAGGTAAGTCTTAGAAGGAAACTGAGCTTTTCCTATTTCCCTTCCTTCTCTCGCCTTGTTTTTCTTGTCTTTTCTCTCTATGCTCTGGGAAGTGGGTGCGGATCCGGATGATCGCTGCTGAAGATGGAGGCGCTCAGGAAAGGTGAGTGAAATGCAGCGCTGCAGCGATCGAAGCGAAATGCTTTTAAAATGATGTCTTCCCTTTCAGGATCGTCGGTGTGATGTCCCCGTGATGCAGCTTTAGCAGGTAAGGTCTTCTTTCTCTCCAATTCTCTCTTATCGCCCTTTGCAGGCAACCCAGGATGCTGACAGGCGTGGCTGAAGTCCAGATGCAGGAGCAGAACAACGCGAAGCGTGAGTTGCTGATCGGGCGTGGTTTAAATAGCTTTGGAAGAAGTTCCAGGCATGTATCGTTCCACCGATCAGGTATGTATCCTTCCCCGACCACACCCAGGTGGAAAGTAGTCCCACAGGTAAAGTAGTTCCATTCAGGCCTCAAGAGGGCCTGGATGTAGCAGCATGGTCTGCATCAGGTAAGTGCACATTAAAACACTTGAACACATGTCTAGCTTTATGAGCCTGGCGCCTAAGGCGCCAGGACAGGGGTCCAACATGAGCCTGGCGCCTAAGGCGCCAGGACTGTGTCCAAAGGGCCCCAGCTTGGGCCCGCTGGCACTTCCCTGGGGGGAATGATGCCTGCCTCCAGGGTTGCTGGGTCGGACCTGGCTCCTTGGAGGTAGGCATCATGACAGCGGCAGGGTGTACAGCCTTTTTATGGTTGTGACCCAAATGCAGTTTTGAAGATTTTGGCACGCACAGGAGCGAGCACGGTCATTTTGGGCTGTTTCCTTCATCATTTCAGTACAGTGATGTAGTGGGGCACATTGGAATGGGTCAAAATATCCCACAATGTGGTGACGCTGGAGTAACCTGCTCTCGTGTAAATGTCATCAGCCCTTTCCCCAAGAGTGGCTGCTGAGAGACCTTTAATGTCCCCTATGGCTAGAGTATTTCCTCCTGCCATCTTTTCTAGCTCATAAATCCATTTTCCTGTACCTGCCGTTAAACTAGGAACTTTACATCTTAAATTATCCTTGCCCATTTGGGGCTAGGGAATATACTTCAGTCTGGCCCCTGCTTTCTCCAATAAGGGGAATTGTGTGACCCAAATCTGCAATCGGCTCCCGTCGTCTGTCTATCCATAGTAGGGACAATGGTTCCTGATTGCCTCCTACCTGGCAATGCCCTCAACCTGTTCACATAGGCAGTGATTCCCCCCTCTTAATATACAATCGTCCTTTAGGTCGCTCTGGGTACGCCATGGGATCTGGCATCCCGTCCTTAGGCTGTTATAAATCAGACCATCTTACTTACTTGTCTGTCTGCAAACATCCCTCGGGACCGCATGTACTTCTCCCTCCTCCCACGGTAGGTTTCCTTGTCTTCATCTGACATATCTAGTCGCCAACTAGTGTGTGTTTCGTCCCTATTTAAGGTCAGCCCATCTAAAGACAAGGCTCTGTGCTTGAGACTAAACAGACTTCCCCCCCTTGCCTTGTGACTGGGCAACTATAGGTCAATCTTTTCCTCTGCTTCCCGATACACCTCTTGCCCTCATCTCCTGACAAGCTTTATCGATCCCATCTCCAATGCTTCCGATCGCAAATTTCCCATCTAGGTTTACCCTAGATGGTCCTGGCGTTGCTCCCTGCGGTGGAAGGAGCTCCTCTATATCACCCAATGATATTACTGGACTTGGTTCCATCAGCTCTTTCTGAATGCAATCAATGTCGCGTACCCTCCGTCTCCTTTTTCGCTCCATTTCTTCGTCTAATTCTCTTCACTTTCTTGCTTCTCGTCTAACCCATTCCTCTTCTTGCCTTTTTTCTTCCCTTCTTTCGTTTGCTCTACGCACTTTCTGTTCCCTTCATCTTTGCATTCTTTTATCCCATTTCTGTTCTTCCTCTTTTCTCTTCTTTTCTAGTCTGTCTCGTTCTGTCTTGTCATATTTCCTTTGCTTCTCTGCCCTTTCTTCCTTTCTTAGGTGCTCCTCCTGATATATCTGCTCTCGTCTTTGTCTATTCTTCCTTTTATACTCATCTTCTTTCAATTGTTTCTCCCATTCTGTCTTTTCTATCCTGTTCATCTTGATCTTCCCTTTACCTAACTTCCTCTATACTTTTCCCATCGAGTTTGAGCAGTATCTTTCCACCCATCCATTGTGTACGAGCGTAATCTTGTCAGCTTTATCATTTTCTCCTTTCCATCTCTTAAGCTCCTGTTCTATATCTAGGGTCACATTTGGTTGTTTAATTTTCTCCTCTTTGTTTTGTAAGACCTTAAAAGCCTCCTCGTTTCCTTTAGCCTTTTCTGAGCCATCATCACTGCTGTAAGCAGGCAGTTCATATGTCAGATTACTATATCCTGTTGCCGCCTTTAATTCCCTTAATGGATATACCCCTTCATCCTTTGTACTATCGCCATTTACTACGAGCAAGGTAAGGGGAGCAGAAGGCTCGGCACCTTCCTCTCTACATTGATTAAGCATCTAGTCCTCAGGAGGTGGGTCTTCCCATTCCTCCTGGTACATCTTCTAGAGCTCTAAACTAGCTAACCTCTTTTCCAATTTCTTTCCTGTGTACGCAGTGTGCAAGTATGTGGTCATGTGTTGCAAAACCGCTTTTGACAGCGATCCCCCTTGTGGCCATGCCATGAACATTTTATCTGTTGCACCCTGGACCCATTCTGCACTATACGGTTTAAGCTTGGTTGCATGTTTTGGCAGTGTCTTACACATATGCATCAGTGGAGCGACATCCCCCACTGCGAGAAAGTCTCAATTGACTGTCGATACTTACCGTTATTTTACACAAAATAAGTTTAGGAAAAACAACAAATATGAGCACGCACCAACAGTCGCTGCTCAAAGCCTCTACTTCTCAATTTACTCCGATCTACCTCTTCAGTCAACGCCGACAATGACTAAAGAGATTGATAACTTTTTCCTCTTTAACCTTGCAATTTTACTGTTGCTGCGCAACACCTTTCTTCAATTTCAAAATATACAAACTAGTCGACTTTACATACATCTTTTCAGTGCTCTTCGCTTTTATCTCTTGCCCCTAAAAATATTCTGACAGGAGTTTGTTATTCCCTCTCATAGACCCGTCTATGTGCCACCTAAAATACCCACTTGGGGTTAGAAATAACTCCTTATAAAAGCTCCTTGATCTTAGGACTCTGGGCTTCATAGATGCTCCACGTCATATCACATTGACGTTCCTCGTCATACATTAAACAACCAACCCCTGTTAGTTCTTTCTATTACCACAATCCCCATTCTTTTAGTTTGCCACCCCCTCAATCTACTCACCATTTGCCTTTCAGCTCCTGACCCTTGGGATTGTCTCCTCCTCCAATCTGCCACCGACGCCTTCGGTCCGCTCAGTGCCTGTGGTAACCAGGAGGGATTTCGTGAAAGATGGGCCCATCCCACCTGTATCTTTTTATTTTACAAGTATTCTATATTGGCCACTCTCCACAGCTAAATGTTGGAGGATGCCCGATGTTCCAAAAATTCTAAAAGCCTACGTAGTCGACGGGTCTAACCATCCTTTTTCTGCTACCAAGTGAACCCATTAGGGTCCTTTAAAACGAGGTAGCAGTGTCTGAGATGGATGGGGATGCAGATCTTACTCATACATCAATAACCAGACCGACTCAGAAAGTTGGCAAACATCAACTGTTTTAATAACAAGTCTTTAAAACAGGGAGTACAACGGACGCCGCACAGCTCACTCAACGAGTTCTCAAAAACATTTAATAAAAAACACAACTTTATACTAAAAATTCAGCAGTACTGACGTCATACTACATGGCAAAATAAGAAACCTACTAGGGGATGTTATAGGCTCAATGGGGACATCTAAGTATACTTTCTATAAGGGAGGGGATTGTGATTGGGTCTCTAAGGTCAGGTGACAACTAAGCCCACCCAAGTGCAAGTCATCTTCTGTGTAAGACTAATAAATAACGTTCTATTGGCTTGTCAAACTATAGGGCTCCTTGCTACGTGGCCCTCTTCAATTGGTTGGCACGCTAGTACCCTTCTGGAATATTCCACTCGCTAGCAGTACACAAGCTGGTACCCCAGGTGCTGGAGGGTTGGCCTGGTCATGCCTCCCCACTCAATTAGCTCAACATCCATCATCGCTCCTATGGTCTGCCATTCAATTAAGTCTTTGAACTTGGCCTTGCAGTAGCCTCTCGTCTCTGGGAATAAAAGTGAGTGTGAGCATGGCCTTATCTTCTGCTCTCAGTGTAGCTCGACCCAAAGTCTATTTTCATCTAAGCATGTGATTAGAGACCACATTCTGAGCTCCTTTGCTGCATGTCATACTATTAAATGAAGAAAACCTGGTTGAAGGAATTGCTGCATATTAGCAAACTTAACCGGCCCCACCATTAGGAGAGCCATACTTGTGGAATCCAGGTATAAAGAATTAGAACAATTACTTGACAAGATTCCCCAATCACCCACAACTATTAGGCTTTGTTAACCCCTTAAGTGCCAAGGGTGAGGTGTCTCGTCCTTGGGATTACCTTGCTGTTGCCAAGGACGAGATACCTCGTCCTTTATGGCACTTTGTTTTGTGTGATCCCTGCAAACCAGGGATCACACAAAACTATAATCCAACCCCCCGGGCTATGTGAGGGGGAGGACCCTCCTCACTGCCCGGGGGCTGGATTACCTTCAGTTTCACGTCAGTGTGCGTAACGCATGCCAAAATGAAACTGAAAGCATTTTCACTGCGGCAGCCATTTTCGGCTGCCGCGGTGAAGAGAGAAGGTAAGCGCCCTTCTCCATCTCCCTCGATCTCCGGTTGTATTTCAAGCCGGAGATCGAGGGAGGTGTCGTTGGAAAGGTTCTCCCCTTTCTAACGACACCTTTTGTGTAGGCATTGCTGGCCAAGGATCAGGCGCAGAGTGCTCGATCCGTGGCAGCAATGCCACTGGACCACCAGGGATTTGTTGTCAATGCGGGGGGGCTGCTTACTAGGTAAGCAGCCCCCTCCTGAGGCCCCAAAGCATGGGGCCACAGGTATGGAGAATTCTGGGGGCAGATGGGTGATCATTGGAGAAAAAAAACAATTGAAACTGGTTTGGGGTTGTAGCCCTCCCTGGGGGCAGATTTCTGCCCCCAGGCAGGAGTACATAAGGTAGCCCCCCATCCAATTAGGGGGGGGCACCAGGAAAGTGGGGTCGGGCCCCCTGGGGCAGATGGGTACCCATCTGCCCATCTGCCCTAGGTAATGGGCCCAAAGGAACAAAAGAAATGATAAAGATTCATGGATGGGTTTGGGGGGTTGGGGGTGGAGTGCCCACCCACTAGACCACCAGGGAATTGTTTTTATGGAAAGGGGGTGTCACCCCCCCCACCCAAAATGCACTGGGGGCCATTTCATGCAGCCCTCCCTGGTTGCAGTTCTCTGCTCCTAGGAAGGGGCATCTGACCCCAGGGAGGGCTGCATGAGATGCCCCTCCTCTTATCCACCCCCAGGGAGGGCTGAATGATATGTCCCCCCTGCATTTGGTGTGGGGGGGGGGTAAGAGGGCCACCCCCCTTTACATTAAAAAATTCCCTGGCGGTTTAGGGTGCCCCTCAGCCCCATTAAAGTGCAGTCTACCATTTTCAATTTTTTTCTTTGTTTACCAAACTTCCCTTGGCGCAGATGGGCACATTGGTGTGCCAATCTGCCCCCAGGGGGCCCACACCTTACTGCCCCACCCACTGGGGGGCCCATAGCATTTTTTTTGGTGGCCCTCTCCCCCCACCCCAAATGGAGTGTGGGGGGGGCACCTCATGCAGCCCTCCCTGTGGGCAGATTTCAGCCCCTAGGAAGGGGCAAATGTGTTTTTATTGGGGGGGTGAGGTTCAGTAGACCACCAGGGATGGCTTGCGAGAGGGGCCATGATTGGAAAGTATGAGTAGGTTTGTTTTTGCTGGGGTGACCGTAGGTAACATGTTTTTTGTTTCATTTACAGCTTTTTGTACGCGAGGAGCTGCAATGTTATGCGAGTACTGTTTTTTATTATTCTATGGTCAGGGCCCACTGTCAGTAGGATGGGTGAGACTGGGGCTGGATTGTTGGTGGTGTGGGTGGGAATGGGCCGTCTGGGTAGATATTTGGTGGGCTGGGACACAATTGCAGGGGCAGGCCACAAATTGCCCCCCATGAAAGCAGAACATTGGTGTTTCCCTGGGAGCGGATGTCTCCCATGTGGGTTGACGGTCTGCAAGCACAGGCTGCACCTCTGGCTGTGCTATGTTACATATGTCACCTCCGGGGACGAATGGGGATCCTGTCGGGGCTCCCTGGAGCTGCCGCTGTGCTTAGGAGATGGTACACCCACATGGTAAACGGATGTCCAAAGCTGGGGACATCACCTCCAACCGTCCTGGAGTTGTGGCTGGGCTGCATTACAGATTTTCCCTTCTGGGAGGTATTGGCACACTACCGGGACTCCCTGGTGGGGAGAAGCTGCAACGCAGGCCAGCCAGACCTCCAGCAAAGTCAGCGGTAATGTCCCTGGCCTTGGGCACCCTTCTCCATGTGGGTCTTTGGTGGGGCTTGTGGGTAATACATTCTGGGAAGATTTGCACAAGTCAGACATCTTTGGATTCCCACAGGTGTCTTTTCAGAAATGCATGGGGTTCCCGGTTTTCCTTGGTGGCTTTGACACCCTAGTCCCAATTCTGTAGGTCGTCTCCCCACACCCGTTGGGTGTTCATAGTGGTTTAGCCTTTTCCCTTTGCGCCCAGGTAGGTGAACCCACACATTTGAGGTACCGTTTTCATCGGGACACGTGTGGGTATGCGGGAAGGTAGGCCATGTGTTGGCGGCGTGTTTCGGTGGGTGGCCAGAGCGAAATGTCTGAGGATTGTGTTTATTTCCAGCACCTTTCAGAGACATTTCCCTCTGCCCAGCCACCGAAACACGTCGCCAACAACAGATGTCATACCTCCCCGCATTCCCACCGGTGTCCCAACGAAAACAGTACCTCAAATGTGTGGGTGCACCTACCTGGGCGCAAAGGGAAAAGTTTAACCTAGTGGTAACCCCAAGCCTTTCGGCACAGCACATTTTGTTCATGTGGGCGACCTACAGATTTGGGCCTAGGGTGTCGAAGCCAGCAAGGAAAACCGGGAACCCCATGCATTTCCCAAAAGAGGACACCAGTGGGAATCCACAGAGGTCTGCCTTGCGTGAATCGCACCAGAATGTATTACCCACAATCCCCGGCAAAGTCCAAACTTTGTCGAAAACACACAATTTTCAGACATTTCACTCTGTTTACCCACTGAAATACGCCGCCAACAAAACATGGCCTACCTTCCCACGTCCCCATACGTGTCCCGATGAAAACTGTACCTCACATGTATAGGTGCACCTACCTGGTGCAAA
The DNA here is from genome assembly GCF_040938575.1 of Ambystoma mexicanum. Classification (NCBI taxonomy): domain Eukaryota; kingdom Metazoa; phylum Chordata; class Amphibia; order Caudata; family Ambystomatidae; genus Ambystoma; species Ambystoma mexicanum. Next base: position 537,040,484 of record NC_090924.1, on the reverse strand, counting down.
GGGGAAAGCCTAAAACACAACTAACCCCAAGTCTTTTTGCACAGCAGAATTTCAGGAATTTTGCTCAAGCGCACACCATTCAGTTTTGAGCCTAGGGTGTCCAAGCCACCAAGGAAAACTGGGAACCCCATGCATTTCTGGAAAAAGGACACCTGTGGGAATCCACAGAGGTCTGACTTGCGCAAATCGGCCTGGAATATATTACCCAGAACCCCCAGCAAATTCCAAATTTGGGCAGAAAAAACAATTTCCGCACATTTCACTCTGCTCTCCCACCGACATACGCCGCCAACACCACATGGCCTACTGTCCCGCATTCCCACAGGTGTCACGACGAAAACGATACCTCATATGTGTGGGTGCACCTACCTGGGCGCAAAGGGGAAAGCCTAAACCACGGCTAACCCCAAGTCTTTCAGTACAGCAGAATTTCAGGAATTCTGCTCATGCACACACCCTACTGATTTGGGCGTAGGGTGTCCAAGCCACCAAGAAAAACAGGGAACCCCATGCATTTCCGAAAAGAGGACACCCGTGGAAATCTGCAGAGGTCTGACTTGCGCAAATTGCCCCAGTCTTTATTACTCACAATCCCCAACAAAGTTTGATATTTGGTGGGAAAAACCACAATGTTCACTTTGTCAGGGGTTCTGTCACTTTGTCTTGGGTTCTGGGTAATAAATAATGGGCCGCTTTGCCCAAGTCAGGACTCTGTGGATTCCCACGGGTGTCCTCTTTTCGGAAATGCATGGGGTTACCAGTTTTCCTTGGTGGCTTGGACACCCTACGCCCAAATCTGTATGGTGCGCACATGAGTCAAAATCCTGCAATTCTGCTGTGCGAAAAGACTTGGGGCTACCCGTGTTTTCGGCTTTCCCTTTGGCGCCCAGGTAGGTGCACCCACACATGTGAGGTACTGTTTTCATCTGTACACCTGTGGAAACACGGGAAGGTAGGCCATGTGTTGTTGGTGGCGTGTTTCGGTGGGTGAGCCGAGTGAAATGTGCGGAAATAGTGTTTTTTTCGCCACATTTCAGACTTTGCCGGGGGTTCTGGCTAATACATTCCAGGCCGATTTGCGCAAGTCAGACCTCTGCGGATTTCCACGGGTGTCCTCTTTTTGGAAATGCATGGGGTTCCCTGTTTTCCTTGGTGGCGTGGACACCCTAGGCCCATATCTGTATGGTGTGTGCTTGAGCAACATTCTACAAATTCTGCTGTCCAAAAAAACTTGGGGTTAGCCACGTTTTAGGCTTTCCCCTTGGCGCCCAGGTAGCTGCACATGTGAGGTACCGTTTTTTTGGGATACCTGTGGGAACGTGGGAAGGTATGACATTTGTTGTGTTTACGCGGTTTTCATAACGTTTCGACCCATTTGCTGCTGCCCTTTGTCACTTAACCCTTTCATTTCCCAAGTGTGACCTACATTTAATCTCTGCTTTAGGCACCATACACTTTTGTAACCTGCACAAGTCACCTACCCTTGAAAGGGTCTGCCTGTGCTCTTTCAAAAAATGTATGCTTTCTGTTCCTCACCACATTGGTTTTCCTGATTTACACATTCTAAGTATGTCTGTTTAGGCAGTAAGCATAAAACTCCTGTGTACCATGGCTCAGTTTTTGGCTTGTGATATAGCTTGTTTTGTGAACCATTACAAAAAATGTGTGATTTCCTAACTGCAAGAGTTGGGGGAATGTGGCAGAGCATTGTTTCGCTCAAAATTCATAGAAGCCATTGCCGTGCCAGGCCAACCATTTCCACCACATACCTTCTTTTGTGTCATTTTCCCCCTTGTTCCCCAAACTATGGAATTTTTCCCTACTTAGTTGTTGCCTGATGTAAAGATACTGGTGGGGGGTGCCTGTACTTCCGCTCTCTATATGGTAGAGGAGAGGCACAGAGGACCGCAGCCAAGATTCTCTAAAAGGTAGCAACGGACAAGCAATCAAGGCCAAGCTTCTCAGGGGGTGATGCAGGCTGGTTCTTAAGTACAGTGTAGTCCCCGAACCCCCACAAAGGAATGTCCACACACTGTATTACTGAAAACACAGTCTTTATATAATTAATATTCAAAGGTATGTACACGATCACAATAACGCACTTTGTATTCGGAAATCAACAATGATAAATATATACAATTCTAAAGTGGTACCACCAATGTTATCAAATCTCATTAAAGTGCATCAACTGTACAGTTAAAATGTCACACAGATCAATAACGAGGAAACCAGCAATAGAGATAGGAAGGAAGGCACGATGGTTGAAACAATAGGCAGAATACTGGCCCCTACCACTAGACACAGTTCTGTGTGGAGATCCCCCCCACCTGGGCAACCTGTAAAATAAAGATATATAGCACAAGCCCAGTCCATATATTGTTCAATAGTCTCATTTCCTCCTATAATGTTTTACTCCCCCAATGTACCTGGCGGAGTAGAGTTCTTCGAAGACGTGTCGAAGGATCCTCCTTGAGTGACTCCCTTTAAAGCAGGAGCCACGGATCGTCGAGAGGCGTCGAAGATGGTGAACTTGGCGTCGATGAGAAGTTCAAGGGTGCTGAGACCATGACGTCGATCCAGGCAGTGCTCGTCAGCGACGTCCTGCGAGGATGAGGTGCACGGGGCACCTCGGCGATGGAGTTCAGGACCGCAAGGAGTTTCAGAAGAACTATGGCCCAACAAGGGCGTCGATTTGTCAAAGTCTTCGTGGCCTTCAGGTGGCGGGAAACCCACCGGCGGATTCTCCTCGGCACGTTGGTCGTCCTCGACTTTCTCCGGCGGGACAAAGCGGTCGACGTTGCGGACAAGGGACCCCTTCGATTTAAATGTTCTTAGGCAAAGGAGTGGGCGGCTCTGGTCGGCGGCGGCACGGTGTCTCCACGGCTGGGCAACACAACTTCGACGGGCCTCCAGCGGTTACACAAACCTGCAAACCCTGGTCGACGGCAATAGACTTCGACAGCGGCGAAGTCCGGGTGCTTTGCTTCGTTCTCCTCAGCGGCCCCGTCTCGGGTCAGCAGCCTTTCGAGGGTCTGACTTCCAGGGAGCTTCGGCGAAGGTTAGAGGTGCTCAATGGTCCCTCGGAGCACAGGAAGAGGGTCCTCTCTCGGATCAGTCGAATTCGGCAGCTTTCAGATCAGGTTGAAGCCAATGCAACAGCAAGTATTCTTCTTCCAGCTGGGCGTCGAGGATCAGCAGTTCCAGTTACTCTTCAAGTGTAGACACAGCTTCTGAACAATTTCCAGTGGTTTGAGGTCCTGTCATGATGCCCGCTCCCGGGGAGCCGGTTCAAGCCCTGCGTCCCCGAAAGCGGACATCCAGTCCCCAAGGAAATACCCAGCAACCCCATATAGGGGCCCTTTGGGCAGTGTCATGGCGCCTATGGCGCCAGGCTCATAAAAGACATCAGTCCTGGCGCCATAGGCGCCAGGCTCATTATGGGAGTGCTTGGGTGCACTTACCTGATGCAGACCATGCTGCAGGATCCCGGCCTCCTTGAGGCCTGAAAGGAACTACTTTACCTGTGGGACTAATTTACCATCCGGGCGTGGTCGGGGAAGGATACATACCTGATTGGAGGAAGGATACATACCTGGAACTTCTTCCAAGGCTATTTAAACCCCACCCGAACAGCCACACGTGCTTCGCGTTGTTCTGCATCTAGCAGCTGGACGCTCACCGTGTCTGCTCCTGCATCCTGACTTCTGCCACGCCTGCCAGCATCCTGGATCACCTGCAAAGGAAGAGAAGAAGAGAAGAAGAGAACAGAAGAAGGAAAAGTCCTTACCTGCTAAATCCGCATCCCGGAGACATCTCGCCGACAATCCTGAAAAGGAAGACTTATTTAAAAGCTCATCGCGTCGATCGCTGCAGCGCCGCATTCCACTCACCTTTACAGGGCGCCTCCATGTTCAGCAGTGATCATCCGGATTCGCAGTCACACCCCAGCGCCTAGGGAGAAAAAGGCAAGAACAAAAGGTGAGAGAGAGAAGGGAATAAGGAAAGCTAAATCTCCATGTTAAGACTTACCTGTTGATTCATTCCCTCTTCATTTCGGGTCTGCGCCGCATCCTGGCATTTCCGGACCCCGGCCCCTAAGGGGAAAGAGAGACATCAGCGTTAATGAGCGAATGAAAAGACATTACCAAAAAACGCTAATTAAAGACTTGCCTGATTTCTACAAGAATTTCACCTCATCTCGAGTCGGTGCCTGTTCCCCGGCATTCCGTACCCCGGCCCCTATGGGGAAAAAGACACTAGCATTAGTACATTAATGCATGGACACAAGGGGAACCTCTTATCAAAAAACTTACCTGGAAGCCAAGCAAGTTTGGTTCTCACCAATCCGAAAATCCAGTGAAGTAACTGGATACCAACGCGCCCTTGCATCAGAAGCAGGATGGAGAGCTCGTCCTTCCAGACCCTAAGGTGAGACGCTACAGGGAATCACAGAAGGGTTTCCAGGAGGTTGAGAGGGGAAAGTGGGAGGCCGATTGCATTAACCCGCAGACAGTTAATCCCCTATTTTCGCCTACAGAAGGATACTTCTGCGAGCCAGACAAGCCAGATTTGGTGGCCCGGTCCAGTCCGTCTTCCGAACCCTGCGCATCACCTTAGAAGGGGTCACAGCAGCGCGAACCAGGCCAGCGCCTCCGTGGGAGTCAGGTGAGCGTTACAGGTCCCCAGATATACTATCCTGTCTCTCACACACTGCTGGATCACACGCAGTAGCCAATCATACAGAAGGGCATTCATGCAGTCAGTCAGCCAATCAAGCACACAGTGCATTCAGGCCATCCTCCTCCCTCTCAGACACTCACAACAAGGAATGTGGATTGGGACAAGTACCCAGCCATTCAACATTACACACTGCATTCAGGCCAGTTTCGGACAGGGCTGTCTCAGTGTTTGTCTCTCATACCAGAAACCAGACAGCCACAACAAGAAGTGCATATTGGTCACACACTCCATTCACCCAGGTCCCACCCACAGGGTGTACCCACAACATACAGTCACTGGGAAGGCTCCAGCCACACCATATATGGAACTTCCACCCAACAGTCAGTCAGGGGGAAGGGACAGAGTCAGGGCTTCCCATGACTTTGGGAAAACAAGGTAACAGGCAATAGAAAGCAAAATCTTGTTTTCCATCAGGAACCAACTGATTCCAATGGCAGGGCCTGGGTATCCCAATATGGAGGCTACTCAGAGCACCTGTCAAATTCAGCATGGAGCTGCCACCAGCCCATACCCTGCTCTGCGGGCCACCCACAGGTGCCCAAAAACATACACTCAGGGCACAGGGTTGTACCCCCACCCATGGGTGCCGTAAGGGTATCCCATGGGTCTGTTCAACAAACCAAAAGAGAGAGCTGCACCACCAGGAGTCCCACATGAACTCCTGCGCGGAAAACATGACAGAACACACAATAAAAAGGCAGTAAAGGACAAGGATACAGAGGCCCTGTCCCTCCGATGCATTTCCAGCATCACACCTGACCTGCGCAAATCACCCCTTCCTAAACTTGGAATTTTGTCTACTTTTCAGAAATGTATGCCTTTCTGTCCTCCAATTCAGCTTTCCTACCCTTTTCTTCCATTCCTTTCACGCATGTCCAATTGGCAAAAATGTCCAAAATCGCCTACCTCTCACAAAACGGTTGATGACCACATCAAAATAAGTTTCCACTCAACCTGTTCCTGAAAAGCCAGGAAATTGGGGAATTCAGCACAGCAAGCCATTTCTTCCTAGCTCTTACAAGAAAAAAAACACAGGCTTCTTTGTACATCATTTTAATGGCATTTTTTTTTTAAACCAAGATTTTCTCCCACCCCCCTACAGCAGCCTAGGATATATGTGGGGAAAAAAGGGGCTGAGATATCTGATGTAACAAAAAAGTGACAAGGCATTGTATGGCGACATACCGAAATCACCAAAAAAGGCCTTGGCACTGGAGGGGGGCGGGGGGAGCGGGGAGGAGATCCCATGGCAGTTAAAGGGTTAAACAACAATTGGATTACAAAAATTATCTGGCTATGATCAAACCCAATTTAGCATGTACACGGTATGTTAAATTTAGATGTGGCATTTTACCATTAGGCACTCACACTTTCTTATGGGGTTTGAAACCAGCGGATAATTGTCCACACCATTTTGAACAAAGCGAAACAGAGATTCACTTTCTTTTTTGTCCATTATACATGAACCTGAGAAGATCGTACTTGAGATCTAGACTTAACGATCTGAACATTCATAATACTATGGATGCTCCAAAAATATGTATGCAAAAGCTTGAATCGCAACGATCTTGATTCTGCTGTGGATTTCTTTTTTTTTTTTTTTACATCGAGCATGGGTTTGTAGAAAGAAATTGATTGATACTCTTTCAGCAATCCAGTTAACATTCAACCAAAATGCTTATATATATATATATATAAGTGAACATTTGTGGGTTTGCGCCAAAGCTTATGTTCCAAATACAATTCCACACCATTTCACCAATCTCCACCAAATTCTGTACAGTCACCTGATAGGACCCTCCGGACACCACTGGCTACATGACATCTGGACACCCTACCCCTTTCTCCGGATTTTAGCAAAAGTGAAAATGTGGGTGTGGGTTTGTGGCTTCGCAGATGTTCCCTATACAATTCCACACCATTTCACCAACCTGCACCAAAGTTTGCACAGTCACATGTTGGGACCCTCCGGGTATTACTGGCTGTATGACATGTGGACACCCCACCCCTTACACGGATTTCAACAAAAGTCAACATTTGTTTGTAGCTTGGCGAAGATTTGTTCCTTATACAATTCCACACCGTTTTACTAATCTGCACCAAATTTTGCAGTTACCTGTACCTATGAGGGCATGAAAGCCCAGGCAACACCAGGTATATCAGCTAGTATGAAATATTGAAGAAAGGAAAGGGCTTGAACCTCCTGCCATTGAAAATGTAATGTGAACTGATAATTTATATATATGTTCACATCATGAATTGCAACTATTTAATGTGGTCCTTTACAAATCTGTAAGATGCATAACTTGAAGAAAAGACCCAATACTTTTCCAGACATGTTATATTGCTTTGACTTTTCAATTGAAATGATCCATATTGTTATTTTAACTTTTATGTATACATTTGTCTATTTTTGCAACTTATGGCTCTCAGCTGAAGGATTGATAACATGTTCTTGAAGAAAAGTGCAGAACAAACAATTTTCAGGTGATCCAAATGCCCAATTCCACTTGAAAGCGGCCATCGCCAATATCCTCAAATTCAATTTCAAATACAATAATTTCGTGGAAAAAGACTCCATGAACTCCAGGTAGTCCTCAAATTTAAAACCTTAATTGGATTCTATATCAATGCAATAACTATTTCTTAATCATTTATCACTGCTTTTGCTAATATGCATTTTATCTATACTCTCTTTTTAGGTCGGTGGTCAACACTACCAATTGTTTTTGGACCCAACCTCTTTAAAATGTATAATGCACTGTTTGTGTGACTTATTTTCTATAATGAATGTTTATTACATTTTCCTTTATACTGTGAGAAACCTGAAGGTGTCTCACCCGCTAGTCCACGGGGATCTGTCATCCAGGTGGCTAGGACACAGCATCGCTTTAGGATCCAGTTCCTGGGAGTGGACCAGTGGCAGGAGGATCACCTGGGTGAGGGGTCTTCGTGGAGTGGGAGACCGGATGGCGAGACACGGTATCCCCTCCCTGGAACACCTTTACCCCCATCTTACCAGGTAGGATACTTACAAACTCAAACCCTCCCCCTTTCCCGACACAAACACTTCCTCACGGACAGCACACTGAGAGAACGGACTAGCACCCGAGCCGTATACCTGACATGTTCCAATACAATGGTCAGGCAGGGTGAGGCAATTACTGACCTTTACACACACACCTGACCTCCATTGCACTTGTCCACACCGATATAAGGCAGAGCACGAGAGCACACTCTGAGCAAGGCAAAGCACACGAGGAAGCAGCAGTTCCAAGATGGCAGTTTAATAAAAGGCGGAAGACAGCAAAACAGAAGGGGATCGGAAGGAGGTAAGTGCCCTTGACCTTTTCAACAAGAGACCGCTACTTTCATGAACCTTCGAGAATAGGAAACTTAAGACCAGGAATCGAGGCTGAAGAATCCTGCATTGTGTGTCGGAGGTACCCGGGGGCTCGCCCTCGTCGAGAGTGAAGGGGTGGAGAATTGATTGCCGCTGTGGTACTGCCCTTGGCTCTTCCAACAAAGCAGCGCCAGTGAAGTCAGCACAGCAGGTGAGTTGAGGAGACTGATACCAGGCCGGTCTTTGTTGAAGCTAAGGTTGCGAGCAACAACACTGTATAGCGAAAGCTAAAGCGAAGAGTGTATGAAGCGTATGTGGTAATTGACGTGAAGACAATTAAGCAGATGAGTGATTGAACTTTGCCCGTCATTTTGATCAATTCTGGAAGAACAGTCAATGAAGACAATCTCTCCTCCTGTGAGTGCATTCTCCTTTACTCTAGCGAGCTCATCACAGAACTCTTCATAGTTTGCACAATCATGTACAGGTTCTCCTGTGATTGGCTCAGCTATAAACATGGCCGGATTCACTATTTTACATTGGACTATTTTAATCGCTGGAGTCGGTATGATTATCTCATAGGCAGAAGCCCTTTGAGTAGTCAACATGCTTTTTGATTTTTCTAATATTGTGAATAAGCATGTTCAACAAATAACATCATGGAGCATCCCATCACTATGTTTGTTGCTTTCTCTGTAGCGAACGCAGCAGCTGCTAAACTTTGTTCGCATGGAAAGTGACCTCTCATTACTGGGTCAAAAATTCCACTCTAATATGCAAGGCGTTTGTACCCCAATGTAGTTCTCTGTGTAAGTACTGCTGTCATAAAAGTACCATCTGTGTGCGAGAATAAAAATAATTCCTCTGCATAATTGGGAATCCCTAAAAATGGAGCCGTGCAAATGGCTTTTTTCAGTTCATCAAACCCTTCTTCCATTGCCTCAGTCCACACGATTTTGTCTTTCGTGGCTTGTGTTTTCTTTAATGCCTGTAAAAGCGGCCTAGTGTACGAGCTGTAGTCAAAGACCCAAGCTCGAACATAATTGCATAATCCTAGAAAAAACTGCATTTATTTAATCGTGTGTGGCTTGGATGTTTTTTAAATGGCCTCAGCTCTTTCAGGAGTACATTTCTTTCCCTCATGTGAAATCAATTGGCCTATGTACAGCACTTCTTGTTGACAACATTGTAACTTTTCCTTGTCAACCTTATATCCTTTGTCAGCAAGTATAATGATCAGCTGAACAGAATCGTGTCTGCATTCTTCCTCTGTGGTGCTGCAAACTAAAATGTCATCTACGTATTGCTGAACAATGCTTTCTAAAGCAATGTTGCTCAAGTCCATCTGGAGCACTCTCTTACAAATCTATGGGGACTCACAGTACCCCTGGGGGAGCCTTGTGCTTTTAATCATACTTGTCTAAAAGTAAACAATGTCAAATCTTGTAAGTCTTTATTCAATGGGATTGAGAAAAATGCATTTTTCATATCAATCACTGTGAAATATCGTGCATTAACAGGTATATTACATAGAATCGTGGACAAGTTAGGGACTAGAGGGAACTCGGCCTCCACAATCTTGTTTATTGGGCATAAATCTTGAATTAGTCTCCAAGATCCCCCTTTTGATTTTTTGAAATCTGATAAACTGACTTCTTACAGGGTGACTGACGTCACTTAGATACCTTGATCCATCATAGAGGAAATCATGTTGAAAATTCCTTCATCTGCCTCACGAGACATGGGATATTGTCGTGCTCGAGGTAAAATTGCTCCTGTTTTCAATTTAATCTTCCCTTCCCCAACTCCTTTCAGTAAAGCCTACAACATAGGGGCCTGTAGTCCACAATGAAATTGGCACTTTCGCAATATATCTTCATCAAAATATTCAGGATGCTTCGTTGCTCGCATCATTCTCTGTGGGACCTCTCTCTTTATCGCTTTGACCCATTAAGTGATGCACATTTCAAATATCACGAAATCATCAGATTTGTCATCTCCAAATAAATCTTCATCAGTTACGTCAGTCACTCTGCGGCCTTCCTAAATGGCAATTACTGTGCACCATCGTCTACCTTTGTCATCATTTGCATCAAGAAAAGCCATATTTCCTCGGAATACAGCTGCTTCTATGTCTAAGGGGAAAATACGCCCCTCTACTTCATCTATGGGTATCTGTGGTCTAAATAGAAATTCATCTGGTATTCTCATGGTTTTGCCTACTAGAGCTGTCACCCATGTTAACAGAATGCGTATACCATAATGGAACACTACGGGTTCCAATGGTATTGCTCTAAGAGCCATTTGTCCTGCCTATGTCCTAATCATTTCGCACACGTTTAAATAATGCATTCTTGGCGTTGAGCATACTATGCCATCGTCTGTAAACAAAATGGTCATATTCATTTTTGTCATTAAATCTCGTCCTAATATGTTGACAGGCATTTGCCTTGAACAAAGCAGTGGCACCTTCATATTACACTCTCCTTTAGAGACTGGTAATTATTCTGTAAAAGGAACACGACTCATAGCTCCTGTAAAGCCCCGAGTATTCATTGCACAGCCAGACATTAAAAATGTGCCCTCACGTATACACGAGCGTGTTGCACCAGCGTCCACTAGGAAGGAGCAAGCTTTGCTGTCTATAATTACATCTACCCTCGGCTCCTCACGAGGATTCGGCGTGATAAATATGACTGAACACATCAGGTCCCCCCAGTGAGCTGTCCTATTGCGGGTACAGCCTCACTTCATCACTCGTGAATGGATTTCCTCCGTCAACAGTGACACCTCCTATTCTACGCGTCATAGGCTGCTCTGTGTTTGTGTTTTGCAGAAGTTGCATAGGAGATTGCTGCAATTGTCCTTGCAGTTGATTACCTGTTACTTGCTGTGGTTGCAAGCCTGGCTGCACTTTTGGCGTTTGCTGCTGCACTGTTTGATCTTGCGCAACTCCATTTCCTCTCTGCTGCGAATATGCAGGTGGATTTGGCATTCCCCGTCTTACAAACTGAGCATTCTGTACCATCCCTTGGCTTCTACACATACAAGCTATGTGCCCTGTCATTCCACACGTCCAACATACAAGCGGTTGTCTTCCCATCTGCCCATTTTGCATGTTTTTATTACTATTTTGAAAACTCTGAAACCTTTGTTGGTTGTTCTGAAAACATCCTCGATTATTCTGCCAATATCCTTGATATCCCCTTCCTTTTGGAGCATATCCATTATTTGTCTGATCATACTGTCTTTGGTTATTTATTTGCGGCATATGTACTGCTTGCTGTGGGTTTGATACGCCCACGCTAGTTAACATTGCCCCTTCAATAGCATATTTGGATACCTTTTTCTGCACTAACTTTGCTTCTTCCCCTTTTTGTGCCTCGTCTTTTTTTCGATTCTTATCCTGTAGGAGTCTGCAATACTGCGTGATGGTCAACTGAATTTCCGACCACGGTTTTGCTTCTATCCCCACTAATTTCTTGAGCTGTTTCTGCACTTGCTCTGGCAGCCCTTGGCATAATATATGATAAAATACAGGTATAGACTTCCCCCAAGCCTCCCGTGTTTCAAGCGCCCTTGCGTCTTGAAAACTTACAATATAAAGCAACGCATCCTCTCCTTCTTTCATCTTTCTTGTCATTATAGTTCCCATATCCGACACATCCGGATATAGCACTCGAAGCGCTTTCCAAATCGCTGCTCTACAGTTATTAAACGGTGCTCCATCATGCGCGGTGCTGGCTGTAGTCACACCAGGGTAACCTGCTTGCGTCCATATGTCATCAGCTCTTTCACCAAGTATGGCAATAAGAAGACGTTTAATATCTCCTATAGCTAATGTATTCCTTCCCGTCATTTTTTCGAACGCATGTATCAATTTTCCAGTATCGGAAGTTATATTTGGGTGTTTACATTTTAAGTTTTCCCTGTCCATTTGGGGTCATGGTATAAACTGTGGTCTGGCTCCTCCTTTTTCTAACAAAGGGAACTGTGATGCTCCAAACTCATTCTCATCTGTCATCATTTGTCTGTCCACTGCTGGAGTAAGATTCCCACATCACAGTCTACCTGACAATTACCTTGGCCTGCTTACACAGGGCAGGGACCCCCCCCATCTGACCATGGGGTTGCCCCTTATGTCGATCCGACTGTCAGTGGCTCTGATGCCTTGGACATAGGAGGCAACTTTAAATCCAACCATCTTACTTCTTTATCCAAAGGCGGATGTTCTTCTAGCTCACATATAAAACTCCTAACTTCCTTCGAGTAGGTTTCCCTTTGTCTGAACTTCTTGTGCCCAACTCGTGCAACTTCTCTCATCCTCATCTCTATTTATTGTTAACCTGTCTAAAGACAGCTCCTTTTGTCTCCTCCGTGTCATACAACTGCGTACTATCAAGACGCTAAATTTTACCCTTACTTTGTTTTCTTTCTGGGCTTGCATTTCGTGATAAACTTTATCAATCTTTTCCCCAATGCTTTATTAATAATAATAATAAAATTAGTCTTCCAGATTTACTCCAGAAGTGCTTGGAAATGGCTCAGACTCTGGAAAGAATTCATCTATGTCTTCCCAGTTTACCCGTGTATTGGGATCTTACTTCCCCTTTCCAAATACTCAATATCGCATGCTCGCTGTCTCCTTTTGCGTTCCATGTCATTATCAACTTCTCTGCGCTTTCTCGCCTCTTCTCTTATTTTATCTTCCTTTCCTTTTCATAACCCTTTGTTCATTTGCCCTTCACCTTTCCTCATCCCTTCACCTTTGTATCTATTCTTTTCTTCTTTAGTCTTTCTTTTTCCTCAGCTGCTGTTTTTATTATCATGCTTTCTTTGTTCTTTTGCTCTCTTGTTTTTTTGATTGCTCATCTTGAAATAACTGCTTTCGTCTTAGTCTATCTTTTCTTCTCGCTCCTTCATCTCTCAATCATACCTCCCTTTCTTTGCCTCTCCTGTCTTGTTCGTCTTGATCTCCCCTTTGTCTTACATCTTCGATGCCTTTACCATCGAGTTTAAGTAAAATCTGACCTCCCAACCATTCGTTCTGTACGAGCGCTAGCTCATCAGTTTTATCCTGATCTCCCTTCCATCTCTTTGTTTCTCTCTGTCTAGAGATGTACTTGCTTGATCGCTTCTCTCCTTATCGCATTTCTCCTTGTCCCATTGGACAACTTTGGACGTTATATCTTTCGCTGTGTCTTTCTCTTGGCCTTTGCGTAGGTGACTCGTATGACGGATTGCTATATCCAGTCGCTGCTTTAAGTTCTCTTAATGGGTATAACCCTTCATCTTTCTTAGTCTTGTTTTTCATTTCAGATCGGGCGGGCGGAGCAGAAGGCTCTTCATTCCCCTCCTAGCATATGTTGAGTATCCAATATAAAGGAGGCTCCTCCTCCTTCTCGTGTTGATACATCTTTCAAAGCTCTAGATTCGCTAGGCGCTTCTCTTTTTCCCCGTGTATGCACGATCATATGCTGTAGAACTGTTCTCGATAATGACCCGCCTTGGGGCCACAGCATAACATTTTGTCTGCTGTCCCTTTAACCCATTCTGCACTGTACTGTTTAAACACATGCTTTGGTAGCTGTTTGCAAAGATGCACTAATGGCGTAACTTCTTCCATTTCTACCTTTTACTTCTGCTTTTATTACCACTTTGCTTATATTTTAGTTAGTTACAGTTCTGAATTTTATATTTCAATCGACATACACTTATGAGCAAGCACCAATCGTCGCAAGCTCCAATCGCGTTATAATGCAATTTTTTACTTTCATCTTGCTAAAAAAACAACCATCAAAGTTCAATCTTAAAACAATCACTTTTTACGTCTTACTTCCATATTTCTTTATTTCTTAAAACATCTTTTTCGCAACAGTGACGTCACCACACTTTTCAACAACATAAAACAAAACAGATGGACTTGACTAGTCACATGCACGTTCACCTCACGATCCTTTCCTTAGGACTTGTCTTACCCTCTACAATTCTTGTCCCGACTGGAACTTAAGCCAATTCCCTTAAGAAAGTTTTTAAACTTCTCGTCTCCTATATGTCCCTCACAAAAATGGGCTCCGAGTTAAGGCTTCTGCTAGCATTCGTTAAAAACTAGGAACAGGGCGTATCCTTATAGTGTGGCTACACACCAATACTATTTTCCTTATATATTACTTGGAAACACTCAAGTCAATATCTTACCACATATACATATATTTGATGCTCTTACTGTTGCATTATATTTTATGCTGCCTCCCTCCGTTACTCTCCGTTATTTACTATGCATGAATCCCTTTTTGTGACTCTTTGGTCTTATTCACTCGCTGTTCGCATGTGTTTGTCTTCGGACCCTCGGGCTCACTGCCTTCATTACCGCCTTTTTGCGCTGCTGTTCAATCAGCTTCTCGTAGATGTGGGAGGGGTTCCTATTCAAACTAGGGGTCCCGTCAAACCCAACTTGCAAGTTTTTTTTGGGTCCTATTTCTAATCATGATCTACCGAGAGCTTCACATCCTGTCAGCCGAATGACAAGGGTCGTGCAATATTGCAGAGACTCTAAAGTCACTTATGTCGACAGCCGATGGTATGTTATCTAACCATCAATCTCTGCTACCAAGTGAACTGGAGACTACGTGGTCCTCTACAATTGGCTGGCTACTAACCTCCGTCAATAACTTTCCACCTACTGAAGATGAGGTGCTAAGACCTTGATCGTGCTTTTCTTCACCTCTTGCATCCCATCAGGCTCTCCTGGACGTTCTGGGGCCCTCTGTTGCTCTCTAGGGCTCTCTGTTACCCTATGGGACCCTCAGGCATTTCAGCAAAAGCAATTCAAGCAGCAGGCTGGAGGCAGAGTCAGGTTGATCAGGTTTTATTTCATGTCAGACTGACACAGACCACAAACGGCATTGTTAAGTACACAAACTCCTGCTCCCTTCTGTAAACAGAGCTATCTTTTTATAGTTTTTAGAGCAAAGTCGAGTTGAGTCAAACCCCCTCCTTTTCTAAACATGTCTAGGCAAAGTTCTCTGCTTTAGCTAATAAAATCACAACCCTACAATCTAAAATTGCAAAGAAGAAAGCATCCTCGAGTTCCACTGGAACTCATACTACCCATCTGACAGATTCACCTAGAACAGCTACACAAAGTAACTGCAAACCATTCAGATTTACCAACATATCCATATTGGAAACTGAAAAGGTGATATCCTCTCTGAAACCATCTAACTGCCAAGGGGACAGCTGCCCAGCACAAGTTATTAAGGACGCAGCTAGAGACCTAGCACCCTTCATCTCTAAATTAATCAATGCCTCCTTTAGATCTAGCACTGTACCCACAAACCTCAAAGAATCTTGGGTACAGGCTCTCCTTAAAAAACAGACACTTGACCCTGCTATCCCTACCAATTATAGGCCCACTACCACTGTCCCATTTCTCCTTATAATCATTGACAGAGTAGCCTACCTCCAGATCCAAAACTACCTGGAGACAAACCAACTACTAGGATCATGCCAATCTGGATTCAGACCACTACATGGTACAGAAACAGCCTTAAATGACCTTAAGACAAAAATTGACGAGTTGAAGGATAAAGGTAAAACAGCTATGCTCCTCCTCCTTGACTTATCGGTGGCCTTTGACCTGGTGGACCATGCAGTGTTATGCAACCACCTAGCGTCTGCCGCCTATTTCTCAAGCGAAGCTATAGCCTGGGTACAATCCTTCCCAGCCAACCGTACGATGAGAGTGTTCTCCCCCTTAGCCTCAGCGGACCCAATACATATCACCTGTGGCGTCCTACAAGGTTCATGTGTCTCCCCCACAATGTACAACATCTTCACTAGGCCACTCTTTGACAAACTTGACAGACTGGGGGTAACTTATACTAACTATGCAGACGATACGCAGATCCTCATACCACTATCTGGCAACTTTGTCGAAGACACAGCTCTAATAAACAAGATTTACCTCCTCATTCAGGCATGGATGGCCTACCACAGCCTCTGCCTGAATGACGACAAAACAGAGATACTGATCCAGGGTTCTGACTCTAACCTCAAAAAACTCAGCCGTAATTATCTCGCCTTCAACATAGATGGCAATATAATTAAAGTGGCAACTGAGGTAAAAACACTAGGTTTCTACATTATCTCTCAAAAAGCAAGTCAACTCCTTGGCCTCTTCCACTGCTTACACCTGCAAATTAATCAAGGCTTGCAGACCCTACCTCTCCAAAACCAATTGTCTCACACTAGTCAACGCCCTAGTAATGTCTAAATTAGACTACTGCAACGCCCTATATGCGGGAGCTAGTAAAACTGCCATAAACAAAATGCAAATACTGCAGAATAATGCTCTCCGAGCAGCCTTGGACATACCCCGAAGAGCGCACATTTCCAACATCAGGAAAGACCATCATTGGTTAAAAATTAGCGACAGAGTTGTCCTCAAGACACCATCTCGCACCCATAAAGGACTAAACAATACTGCGCCTCCATACATCTCGGCTAGACTAACCAGAAAATCCTCTAGTCACCACACTCAAGCCTCTAACCACTTCCTACTTGAAAATCCCAGATTCAGACTAACAAAAGCGGGTGGTGCAAGCTTCCCTGTTATAGCTGCCCGAGCCTGGAATGCACTCCCTGCTGCACTGAGAGCGAATCTACCCTACTCTAGATTTAGGCACAAGGTGAAAAGTTGGCTGTGGACCAAAGACGACTAACAAACTGATCCCCTGCTCTAGGCCCGGCCCATTGCATATAATTTACCCGATACCGCTGAAACTAGACTATAGACTATCTGATTGCCCTTTGTGATGTGAGGCACCCACATCTTGCATCTCTTGTATACATGTATTGTAATTCGCTAATAACATAAGTGGAGGGGGGCTGCATTCAGTTGCTGGTACCTCATCTTTATTTCAGCACCTTCATTACACTTCCCTGTCTTGAACGATCTTGGTTTCTAAAACAATTACTTTCAACCATATCCATGTCCACCCTCCTTGATACTTATCTAAAAAATGTTCTATCACAATCCTACAATTTGTCACATACTAAGGCATCGTTATTCTTAAAACAAAACATGTGCGTCTCTAAACTGTTTTTTCTTCTTCCATTTAAGCCCCACTTCCTGTCTCCATTTGCTTTAAACTAACTGTATGCCTTAGTTATTTTCAGCCATTGTGAGACGAGAGGTTGGTCAAACTTTGAGATAACCCATTAGCCTATTGTCTCTTCGTATGTCATATTTTGTCTGAAACTCCCACCCCAATAAAATATAATCTCTCCATCTTCTTCTTCTGCCCATGCATATATATATATATATATATATATATATATATATATATATATATACACACACACACACATTTTTCAAACTATCGTTCCCTCTTGTTCCACAAATTTTCTTCTTCCATATCTTCCACTTTTCTCATCTTAGTTTGGCATCCGTGGACCGTCTGTGTCCTGTCGCCTTTGTCCTTTCTTTTGAGCTGTTTTCATAGTCAGTCTCCCAGGTTCTTTTGATGCTTAGACCGGGAGTCCATTCTTTTTTTTTAACCTTTTTTCACAAAGAGTTCACATTTATTGCCTCTCTTTCAATCAATAAATACATTGTTCAAATGAGTCCATAGTTCAGCATGGGGACACAGGGTTGGGGGGGGAAGTCTTTTGCAGACACAATTTAAATGATCAACTTTGCGTAGGGCTTTCACCGGGTTTCTCTATGACCTCCCTCTTTCCTCACACGGTTCGACATTAATTTCCTAAGGCATACAGGTCCCTCGATGTATACCTGTAATATAAAACTGAATGAGTTTCTTTTGTAAAATAAACATGTCTCTTGTATTCGCCACATTCCCTATCAACCTGTTTCATTACAAACCCCTCTCATTCACATTCCAGCTCCCATACCCTATCTCCTAAAATACCGTGAGACATTCCCCCTTATTGAACAGCCCTGCCTCCTAGAAAAGCTGTAAGACATTTTCATTTACATATTTCATTTTATGGGTCATTCCAGCCTCAAACAAAATACCTCCCATCCCTAGCTCTGTGTCAGTTGGCTAGAACCGGTGTTTGTTTAGACCTAGCATAATTTTGTCCTTCATAGGACACATTTTTCTCTTGAGGGTGACACATGCAACCCTAAGGAGACGAAAATAACAATTAAAGACGTCTTCTTTTCTGGTCTTCTCGGCACATCCGTAGCAGATGACAGAAATGTCCTTTGGGGTCCCCGCTGTCTGCAGAAAGTCAAAATAGGGACAAAAGTCATTTGGGCATGGTAGGGGAGTCAGGCTTTCTTCCCAACTTCAACCCTTTCTTCCTTTTCTGCTATCAAAAAATACTTTCTGGATCATTCTCCCCTACTCGTTGGTGCACATAAACAACTATTTTCCAACCACCCCACAGGATACTTAGTTTAGGCTTGGTTCTTTGCCCAGTTTAGCTGCACGTGTTTTCTGGTTAGCAGTAAATACTTCCTCAGCTCAGCAGCCATTCTTCCTTTTCTCTTCTTGTCTTTTGTTGGACCACGGCCTTTGCTCATGCTTTGCATTCATCCTATGGAGACAAAACAGAGGCGTTTCGCTGCACACCGCCCCTGCCTAACTTAATCTAGGCTACCCCTGTTTTTCGAGACTATGACACCACTTCTTACTATGTACCTCCGATTTTTATCATACCCAACAATGTTTGCCTCTTCTAATAATTGCATACCCCTATCACATCAACCTTTGACATTATGAAAAATAATTACTCACCTTCAATTTAACTTCCGTTTTCTGTAGTTGTCTGAAATGGCCATGTTGTCATCTATTTTCTACTCTTTCCACACCTGATTGCACCTATCTTGGGAAAAACAGCTAAACACTTGAAGACATTGGGCCTCATTACACGGTAGGCGGGAAGGGTTTACCGGTACCAGTATTTTATCGGTACCAGTAAATCCTTACCGGCTTACTACGAGGTCCCTTTGCGGGTTAGGGAATTTAACACCTGCTTTTTGCAGGCGTTAAAAACCAACCCGCAAAGGGACCCAGGGAGCTAATTACGGTACCGCAATTTGCGGTACCGTAATTAGCGCCTTCCCCATTACCATTATGCCTATGGGGCAAAAATGGGAATGGGGAAGGGCAATGGTGGAAGGGGGAATTACCACCCCGCCAACCTTGGAATGGGGCAGTAATTCCCCTTTCCACCAAGGCGGTGCCGGTATTTTACCGGCATGAACCATGGCGCTAATAGCGCCATGGTTCTCCACCTACCGTGTAATGAGGCCCATTGTGTCTCTTGCTACCTCTTTTCCTGTTACTCACCTGGATCCTCTTACTTTTAGCGCTGATCAATTTTGTGTCCACACCCTTTTAGTGTGAACTAGTACTTACCTTTTTCTTTTTTTCCCTAATTAAGTCCATGCAGATATTTTTCATGCTTCCACGCAAAGGTCCATAACTTTTCTCTGTAAAATAAATCAAAATCGTTACAGGCACTCAAAAAATTGTTTTTTACTTACCTCACTATATGTTCTTAAAATGGCTTGTGTGTGATTTTCCCTTGTTTGGTTGACTCCATTTTTTGTCAGCCATACTCCTTTTCTTGGTCTTCATGGTCACTGATGCTTTTTATTGCCCTATGCTCTGTTTTTTTGTGTTTGGCCAAGAAACCTCATAAGTGCCTTTTGTTTTGAATTTTTTGGATTTTTTGTCTGTTTTATGCTTTTGAGTTTATTCCCCATCCTTTTATTCATTTGCCCAATTGTTCCCTTCCTCAATTTTTCTGTTATTCATTTTTTATTTAAGATAATCATTTTCATCTTTTCCCAATTTATTTTTTCTGATCCTGTGTAACAGAGGCCCAAAGTCTCCCTAACGTTTTTAATTCTTTATTCTAATCCTCTTATTTATGTTGTGCATTTATTTCATTTTTTTCATATATACTAAAACACACTTCCTTTCTTTTTCTGCATGATGCTTTAAGGAAAGTACCATTTCATACTTTATTAAGCCCTATATGGATGCACTGTCATCTGTGACGTCGTTTAACCTAAATCTTTTTATCTGAACCATTACTGTCCTTCATGATTCTTATTTCATTCTGCTTGCTTCTTAATCATTTGCCATGTTTCCCTAAATGATGGCTGCCTCTAATTTCCTGGAGGTCATCTGTCTCTTCCTCTTGTTCATAAATGTTCATGGCATGCGCCTGAATTTATAAAATATTTTCATTATTTCTCCACCAGGTCATACAGCTGGCTATATTACCATGCTACCAAAATAATAAAATCCTTTAGTTTTTACCCAAACAATCTCAGTGGCCTTCTGTCGTTTACCTGCCCTCAAAATGATGCTTGTCTCTAAATGGTGCATGCCCCAGATACACAAACATGCATTTCTTGATATCCTAAACACCATCATGCTTTCATGCTTTGTCATTCAATCCTTTCTTCAACCATCTGAATCCTACAATACTAGAATCTCAACTGATCGTCCTGAATCAAAAAGGTTTTTCGCAATTTTTTCAAAAATGTTTCTCCACGCCAGCCGCATAGGCCTCAAAAAGTGTAAAATACTACTCTTGGTATAACACCATTTAGGCTGTCCTATCACGCAAGGTGGAGCTCCTAAAAAAGGACCTTTAGGAGCCCCCAAAAATCCCCATTCATTGCATTATACTTATCCTCAAAGCTCCCCAAAAAACAGGCCACAGCCGACCCAATAACCCTCTTCAACTTCAGAGGGCTTCCCAAGTCAAAAGTAATAGAGACCATGAATAACATTAGACCATTCAGCTGCAAGGCGATGCCTGCACCTGCCCGCACGTTAGTTTAAAAACCCAGTGTAAAATCACTTGCTCCACATCTCATGATGTTCACCAATACCTCCTTCAATCCCAACGCTATTTCTGCAGCTGTAAAACAACCCTTAGGAGTGTTCCTCCACTCACTCTTGTCCATGTCATGCCAGGTTACATGCTACAATCTGTTCTGTTACACTTATCATTTGCATGCCATTGCTTCCGCTTCACTACCACATTCACTAATGCCATCAGAACTTTCCTTTCCCACAAAACTATTTATTCATTTCCCGTGTCATTATCAGAGTTAAATTGGACTACTACACTGCCATCCTTGCAGGCATCCTAGCAAAAAATCTTCAAAGGCTCTAAAAGGTGCAGAGTGATGCTGTGTGCAACTCTCAGTATTCGCAAAAGGATATTCATTACTCACGCCATGCGAGCTGCTCACTGGCTACCCGTGAAGGAACCGTTAATTTCAAAATCCTAACCATTATGTACAAATGTATGTCTCACACAGCACCAGTATATCTAACTGATGCTGTTACAAGAGTCAGTTCAGCCTGACACAAAAGAAGTCACCATGTCACTCAACTACAAGTCCCACTAACCAAAAGAGCTAATTCCAGGAGGTCTAAGCTTCCCCGTCTTGTTCCCAAACCAGGGAATGTTTCCTCTAGCGAACTTAGTGCAGCACCATCCTTCCTCATTTTGTTGTTCTTTTTCCCCAAAATCCTCATAACTACCTTATTTAACTACCCCTATTAGTTTCCCCAGCGGTGTCTATACGTATTCCCCCTGCTGCTTAATTAACCTCTATGCCATGTGTTTACTCAATTTCTACTCTATCCAATGTGAGCAAAACATGCAGCTCACCCATTGTAACTACAATATGTATTTATTTGTCCTATAACTACAGCCGAAGCTGTGGCATGCAACCAATTGTGTATGCCATTTTCATTGTACTCTGCAAGCCTCTTTGTAACAGCACCCCGAACCCGAAGGGCTTCTGTGTGCTCCATGAATTCTAACAAATAAATAAAGGATTTTTTCATGCATTCAAGCCTTTCCTTTCTACTAGGAATTGCTCATTCCTTGCCAAAACTAAAATGGGCACTAATACTGGATCACTACAATGACCCTTCTCTGGGCACTCATGGACCACTTGTCAATAAAAATATATATATCTCAAACAGAATAATGTCTCTAGGCAATCCCGAATATTCCCATACAGAAGCCTCTCATAAGCCAGGAAAGAAGTGCACTGGCTATCAGTAAACAAATACATTCCTTTTTTACCTTTTGTCTACGCCCTTTCATACTTATCAGAGTGAATCACTCGTTAGTCCATCAGACCCTCCTGGTCAGTCCAATATATATGTCTGCCTTTAAATATCCACAACTGGGGGCCCCAGCTTTAGCCATCTGGCTCCTAAAAATGGGAATGCCTTCCCGCTAATACTATGAAATGAAAGAATCTTACATTGCTTTTTTTCCAAAATGCTGAAAACATTAATGTTCAACCAAGCCTCTTGGTGATCTCATCATGATGACTAGCCAAGCTGGCTACGGCAAATTCATCTCTTGTTCAATGTGTTCTTGTACCTGCACCATTGCATCCCCTGTACTCGCGCCAAAATGCCCTAATAGTCACCATGGACATTCTTTCTTATCCATACCTTTGTTAAACATGAGTATACAGTTCCTTTGATACTTGGCATGCTAGCATGCTAAATGCGATAACCTTTGCAATAAATGTAAATGCAGAGGAAGATTGATTTGAATTTATGTGGCAGGACGCCGCCCCTATGTTTCAACAGTTTGCAGCTCTGAAGTCCTTCCACATCTTTTGAGCAGTCCCTTCTGTTACGTACATGGGCTAATGTGCGCCTACATGTTTAAATAAATACCATTGAAAGGCGCCTATTGAAATCGCACCACAGCTGGCACATTTTCCTCAAAAGACTGCCACATCTGTAATCTTAAAAGCCACCTGTGCTCCATGGATACACAGTCCCAATGTCTATCATTGGACCAAAAAATCATTTTTCCTTGCCATATTTCTCCTTCTATTCTAAAACCGTAGTGCCACTTAACTCCTCTAAACATATTCGGTCAACCTCTGAGGCTGTCCTACCGTGAAACACATTCATTTTCCTGTTTTGCAAAAATATTCCTAATGTTTAGGTTGACACCTTTTATTCCCAGGTGTCATTATGTATCCTGTGTTTGAGTATTGCCGAGCCTACATGAACGCTCACTTACTCGCCATCTGCAACAATTCATTTTGCATGTATTGCACTTTATTTTCATAATAAATGCAACGTATAAAACACACTCACTTGAGCATTTTCCAGATCAATAAAATAACTTAATTACACCAGCTGTACACGTAGCCGATACGCCCATGCATCATGCAATGCTGTCTCTCTTGACTTACTTAACCTATGGTTCTCAAGGGTGTTCAACCTACAAGTGCTTTAAAGTAATTCCACTGAAAATGTAAGGCGCTATACGACTGCCAAATAACATGACATCTTTGCTCTTTTTAATGTGTCTTTTTACCACACATTTTAAAATACTGTATCTAGTTTATAATGACCACCACGAGTCATAATAAAACAAATGCAGAATGTAATGACCCAACCAGATCCGAGCCCTGCGCCCACCAGAAGTGGGCCACGCAAACATGGGCCACATCAACTCTCTTCTCACTTCAACAGGTGCATTCGCCTGGTGCGCACAAGAAATGTCCTTCATCCAAAGAATGCCCCCAAACGTTTCAAATTGTTTTGACAAGTGTTTCAAAAATGCGCGACAATGCTTGACAAACGCCTCGTATCTACAATCTGCATTTGGCACATTGTTTTTAAAAAATAAAGCCTGTCTTTTACTGCACTTGTTTGTACGCGATCAGTATGGCTTTGCAAAATGCACGATCATTTTGCATTTCTTTCACCATGGAGCGATTTGCTTAACTTGGCAGTGTTATCTCAAGGAGCTGCCACATGCACATTCCTGTCTTGATGAATCACTGTATTCACTCTCATGGGTCATCCATAACCCTGCTTCTGAGTAAATGAAAGCATTTTTCTTTTCTCGTGTATTAATTTAGTTGCATCCTGCTGAACTATTCATTCTCAATTGCGTGTTTTCAAGCAGCTGCTCTGACTATTTTTCATGCTAAATAAAATATACTCATGTTTCTGTCATCTTACAAATGCAAGTTAATTTAAAATAATAGATTTTAAAAAAACTATCTTTTAAACAGCGGCACACAGGCCTCAAACAGAACATTCCAACAAAAAAAACACAGCTTGTTGCGCTTTTGCGAGACATCCTTGTCAACACCTTTCTGAATTGAAACGCAAATAAACCCTCAGCTAGCATTTCACCAGGCTCTGTTTTTGCTTTGAGAATCATTCACTCATTTCTTGTCTAAGAACCAATTATTTTTCACACCTCACAGACTTAGAGTTCATTTCATAAGTCATAAATTACTAGGCTTTTCTACCGCAGTTAGAAGACACTTCTATACAGTGCATTCCTTTCCTCAGTGCTCTTAAATGCGTGACAACAGCACTTCTATAAATCGTTGTAACTCATTTAAATGCCAAACTCTACCGTCCTTAGCGCGATCCATTCGTTATCTTGTCTAGTACTAGGAAATCACAATTCCATAGGTGCTAGTTTGAAAAAAAAAATATGGTTACGAGTTCAAAAGCTTTTTACACTTATTTCAGAACTGTTTGACTTCTTTGAGGTGAAATCACCAAACATTTGTGTGCCTTAAGTCATAGCATCTGATCATCTACATTGTTATTTTTTGGCATTTTCAAAACCTTGGCTGAACGCCAATTTTTTTAGATTAGCTTGAAAATATAAAATTATATTATTTCCAATGTTTTACAGTGCACACAGACAGTTACTCCATAAAATGAAACAAATGAACAGCCATAACATATAACAATTACACACACACAACATAACATATGTGACAAAAATCAGACAGACTCTGCGGCCGGCTACATTTAAGTGCACTTCCTAGTGTCACCTGACTCTGAAGGTACACTCCTACCCCTATATATGTGGGTTTCTTTACAAAACATGGGTTCACCACTTTCAAGGAATCTTTAAATTCTCTTGGTCTACTAATCACCCCATTTAACTGGGCTCTGGGTGCAAAAACTCCATCCAGCTGTCTTTAACTGCTAAGCAAATGGGCGTATCCTCTCTCTCTTGGGTGTGTTCCCTGGTATCTCCCCAGGTATCTTCCTGGTATCTCTCTCTATTGCTCGGGTACCTTGAGTCAATATTTTCTCCCTTATATATACACATTATACTCTTATTCTGATGTTATTTTGTGTTCATATCCCACCTTCCTCCGTTATCTTTTGCTGGGATTTCCCATGAATGTTTTACACTTGTGATTTTCTAAATGCTGTTCATTTCTTGGCTTTTTCACAAATCTGGACTGCATTGTCATTTTTCCCTGAAGAGTTACCACAAATATGTATAGTCTCTTTCTGCCATACTGTTCTCCCTCGCTGTCCCTTCTTTTCTATCGGCTAGGGCAGCTGCAGTCTGCCCCATCCCTCTCTTCTTTTCTATCCCCTTTTCTCCACTCTCATCTTGGGCAGAACAGTATGGCTCACCTTAGTCTTAGTCTTGATTGTCCAGGCTCTTTTCGGCTTGAAGAGATGTCTGTTCATCATCCTATCCGTCCTGGTTTGGCTTGACATATGAAGACGAGGTGCTAAAACCTCAATCGTGCTTTTCTTCACCTCTTCCATCCTATCAGACTCTCCTGGACGTTCTGGGGCCCTCTGTTGCTCTATTACCCTCTGGGACCCTCAGGCATTTCAGCAAAAGCAATTCAAGCAGCAGGCTTGAGGCAGAGTCAGGTTCATCAGGTTTTATTTCATGCCAGACTGACACAGATCACAAACGGCATCATTGTCAAGTACACAAACTCCTGCTCCCTTCTACAAATGGAGCTACCTTTTTATACTTTTTAGAGAAAAAGAATCAAACCCCCTCCTTTTCTAAACATGTCTAGGCAAAGTCCTCAGCCGTCTATATTCACGCACAAGGCAATTATTCCTTATCTGTTTAAACCTTCAAAACGAAATACATTCTGGCACACATCCCAGGTTTTTGCCGGCCACACTACCCCAAACATGGTCATGCAGCTGCTTCCCTTGGCTGATTTTTCAGACATAGCCCAATTAACTGTCTGGTTTCAGAGTGCTTATCTGGTTTTTCCCACGGCACTGCAACCTTGAATTGTTCAACTCTGGGCTGACTTATGCCGCCACTGTCTGTAGGGAGTCGCTTCATTTAATACATTCTATTTACTCATATAAAGGCATTGTCAGTTAAAGGCATTGTCGGTTACATAAATTGTAGAGTTCTTTTCTGTCTGGGTATAGAAAAAAAAAATCATTTTCCTACTCAATTTTTATAATATTCATTCTGTACCTTGCCTACTTACTAAACCATGATAAAAGCATTTTCAACCTTATACACATAACACCCTTTAAAATACTAATGTCTTTTAACCCTATGAGTTCTATTTTCACACATTTACAATACTAAATCATTCCGTACACATTTCTCTGCATAGCTTTAAGTGGAGGGGGGCTGTCCCCTACTGCATTCAGTTGCTGGTACCTCATCTTTATTTCAACACCTTCATTACACTATGTGAGCAGAATGCAGACTGAACAACCAGGTGCGGGTGAGCTTGTCTCGATATCCGCTTCTCACCTATTAAAAGGACACTCCATCACCTCAATGTTTCAGTGTCAATTAGTGTCTGAAGTTGACCTTGAGTTTGTACTCTTCTCTGGGATTTTTTAAGGAGTATGGGTACTGTCTGGCTTCCGTGCGTAGGTGTGGTGATCTCATGCATCCAGATTTCTTCCATCACGTGACTGGACACCAAGAATTGAGCCTTCTTTGTGTATTTAACTGTATTTTCCAATAGTCCTCTGACGACCTTGTTTATACTTGACCTTCTTGAACAGGAGCTTCTGTTCTTTCACGTTAATTGTATATAATGTCAGCCAATTTTAGTTCTGGTAAGACCTTGGCTCTTTGGCTCATCCAACTCCTTAGCTGAAATATATTTGGTTTAATTCAATTGCTTTTGTAGCTGTGACACTGAATTTGAGGCCTTCCTCGTTGTTCGAGACTGCTATATACATAGTGGAACCTTCATTCTTTATTCAATCCATATGTATCTAGGAGGTGTATATGTTGGCGCTTGCCGTGATCTATTTACTATAAGCATTTGGCTAGCTTCATGATGGCTTTGCTGCTTGTGTTCATTGCGTCTGTACACACTTAAACGAACTAAATATCTTCCTCATGTTTGTGGCATAAGTTTCTTCATCTTGATCCCAAAATGTCACTGGTCCTTAATACCTATTCATTCTTTGTAAATCGTCTGCCTCGCAGGTCTGATTATCTTCTATCTATGGAATCGATTTGGTTTCGTATGACGTCACCATTCATCCTGGTCAGTTTCTTTAGTTCATCAGGAATAGTATTCAAATGAGCATCATATTGTCTTGGATGTAGGTATGGTTTCCTTAGTGGATACTTCATTTCCCATATTCTGTTAGGCATAGGCATTCTTATGGGTCATTGCTGCTCTTCTTGCCTTCTGATTGGTGTATATGTCACATAATTTGGTTCATACTTCTCAAGTAATGTAGGCGGGGTAGGTGGAGTAGGGGTACTTGGCTCGTCCTCTACAAGCCATTTGGAAAATGTTATGAACTCAATGATCCTCTGGCAGGAAAGCCCTACCCAGGTGAGTGTCCAAGACTGCCTCGATAACACAGAGGGACTGGGATTGCGAAACGGGAGACTCCTTGAAGTTCTGTGAGAAGCCAACACTAACAGACTACATGTCAGTACAGACGTGCCAATCTAGGGAGCGGGTTCAGATGAGCCAGTTGTCAAGGCAGGGAAAGACATTAATGTTTTCCTCTTATGAGGTTAACCATGACCACTATCAGCAGTTTGGTGAAGATCATGTGTGCCGATGATAGACCGAATGGTAAGAGTCTGAATTGGTAGTGGCAGACGCCAACCACATATCTCAAGTACTTCCTCTGATTGAGCTGAATCGGCATGAGAAGTACGTATCCTGAAGATCTAGTAACACCAACCAGTCATGCAGATCAAGGTGCTTGGAGATCTGGGCCAGAGTTACCATCTTCAATTAATGTTTGCATAGGTAACAATTGTTGTGACCTCAGGTTTGAACCCTTTAATGGTCTCCTCAATGAAGGGTGACTTTCCTCCCAAAGTTGTCGTTCCCGGGAATCCCGTGAAGAAACACCAACACTGGGACTAACGGATCCGAACAAAAAAGCAGAATGGACACCCTTTTCCAGGCTGCGCACAGAAGAAAACACAGACTTAATGTTGGTTTTACGAATACCCTGTTGGTAATTGTTTCCCCCTTTGCAACATAACCTACCTGCGAATAGAATGAAGGGTGAGGAAGACCTATGTATTCAACAGACTTACCTTAGTATATTAGAAGTCCATAGGTCAGAAGAAAAACACCCGCCGGCTGACAAGGCGGCCGCAAGGTTAGTATTAGAGTTTGGTGGGATGTAACCCAGGCAGCAGAAGGGCGCAAACTAAGGGAAAACCGAGTCCAATTCAAGAGCCAGTTGTAGCAGGGAATCTAACAATCCAGAGGAAGAGCAGCGTAGATGGTAGAAGGTGCTCGAGAACCAATGGAACCAGCAGGGTAGTATTCGGTACACACACATGAGAGTACGAGGAGCCCAAGTCAGAATCTAGGGAATATCCGGAGCCAGTGTCAGGAGGCAGGCCAAGAAATTCTGATACACAGGAGACTAACAAATAAGAACACTAAGGTCAAGCTAACATACGGGTCACTTACATCATTTAAGAAGCACAGAGGAACCTCTGTGTCTGGCTTTTTTTCTCTCCTTGGGCTACTAAATAGCACTCCAGCACACAATAGTGTGACTGTGCAGGCGACGTGTTAGTTGGGTTATTGTTTGCACTGCTTACACACCAAGTGCGTGTCTGATGCTGCAGGAGTTTCCACGCCAACCACCAACCCAGCCGAGCAGGCTGGGAGAGGCCTCAGATCCTGACACAATATCTCTGGTGTACGACCTGCAAGGCCCAAGGGTCAGATGTGGAGCAACATTATTCTTTACTGAACTGGGAATTTTTGCTCCCAACTGGGGATTGATGATGGAAGTCAGCTTCACTGGGGATGAGCACAAGGGGCAGTAAAGGTCCCTGTTGAGGGGAAGACGCCACGTCTGGGAGCACCTCTACCTCTTCCCCTGAAGGGGCACATTGGCTGCTGCTTGCCTGAGGGTTACAGTCCTCTTCCACAATGGTCATAGGAGAGGAGGGGTCAAAACCCTCTTCGTCTGCTAGCAGGCGCCGAAGTTTGCTGGACCAAAAGGTGTAAGGACTAATCTGTGGTCCTAGAAGACTGGAATCTCCAGAGGGAGTCATCGGCCTTAGCCCCAAATAGGTTATACCTGTCAAAGGCAATATCCAAGAGCCTTGCCTGCCCATCCTGGGCCAACCTTGAAGTTCTCATCCATGAGTGCCTCATCCTCATCCGTGTGTGACCATTCTGCTGGTCTCACACCTGATGTCTTGATCGCCTCCGCCCTCCCCCTCTCTACTCCCCTAACCACTCCTCTCTCCTGGAGTGATCACTGCCTCCTCTCACCTTTCCATCTCTTCCCCTCAAGCCATACCTTCCCAAGATTGCCACCCACCTTCTCGGACATTCATCCCATGAAGCATGTGTCAGTCGAGGCTTTCGCTGCCCCCTTCTCCCACTCGCCCTGCTCCCAAAGCTGACTCTCACCCTGACGCTGCCCTGTCCCTTCTCTACTCATCTATTTCTGCTACTCTTGATGCTCTTGCACCTGTCATGAGGATCCCCTTGAAGTCCAAAGCCAAGTGCAACTCTTGGTATGACACTGACATAGCTACACTTAAAAGCAAGTGTACGGCGGCTGGGAGGAAATGGAGGGCTTCTTGTTCATCCTCTGACAAACTGGCCTCCCCTCTGCTCCAAAGACAATACCGACTCGCTGTCCGTACCAAGAAGAGTCCACATTCAAGCCCACATCTCTGCGGCATCTAACAACTCGGCCAAACTCTTTAAAATCTGGAAGGCGCTGGCCAACCCCGCTGCAGTCTCCACCACTCTTTTCGCCTCCCAGGCTCTCTGCAATTCCCTTGCCTCTCACTTTATTTCTAAAACTCAGGACATCCTGTCCACCCTCTCCTTTGCTCCCCCTCCTCTTCCCTCTCGGCTTGCTGACCCTCCCTCATCTACCCCTCCTCCCTCTTTTTCCTCCTTTCCTCTAGACAAGGTTGCTAGACAAGTCTGATGTATGAAAGCCTCATCAAAACAGGTCCATCCCTGTTCCTATAAAACCATTAAGGACCACATAGATACCCTTGCTCCGGCCCTCGCCAATTTCTGCAACCTCTCCTTTGCCTCTGGATCTTTCCCCTCCCCTCCGAAGCACTACATTGTGCATCCTCTACTCAAGAAACCCACAGCTGATCCCTCCTGTCCCGTTAACTATCGCCCAATCTCTATTACTCCCTTTATGGATAAGCTCCTGGAAAAGCTGGCCATCTCTCAGCTTAACCTTCATTCCGACTCTGTTCGCTCTCTCCAGGACCACCAATCTGATTTCAGAGCTGCCAGAAGCACGGAACTGCTCTCCTGAACATCCGTGAAGACCTGCTCTCCAACCTTGACTAACATTCCCTCTGTCCTCATCCTACTTGATCAAGCCTCTGCTTTCGACATGGTCAACCACAATCGTCTGTGACAACCTGGGTATCACTGATCAGGCTCTGGCCTGGCTGTCCTCTTTCCTTTCTGATCGCCCCTTCCAGGTACAACTCAGGTCCTTCCTATCTTCTATCTCCCTCTCTACCTGTGGTGTACCCCAGGGGTCTAACCTCTCACCCTGGCTTTTCAACCAATACCCGGTAACTCTTGCCTACTACATTTCCATTTTCTGCTCAAACTTCCAGTGCTATGCTGATGACACCCAACTCATTTTCAGGCTTCCTTCAGCCACCTCCTCTCCTTCCCTTATCTCCGATTGCCTAACCACCATTCAGAATTGGTGTGCTGCCAACAATATTGGTCTAAATGCCAATAAGACTGAGATCCTCCTCATTGGTACACCTTCTCCATCTGTTCCCCTCACTCTCTGGCCGGCCTCCCTTGGCTCCCCTCATACCTCTACCTGTGAGGCTAAGAACCTCAGGGTCATCTTTGACTCCACAATTTCCTTCTCTGCACACATCTCTGACGTCTCTAAAAGTCAAACTTCTTACTGCACCTCCTTAGAGGCTGTGCCTTTCCTCTCCTTCCCTCAGAAGCTCAGTGTCTCCAAGTTCTGGTTCTCTCTAGGTTGGACTATTGTAACAGCCTCTTTCTAAATCTACCTGCCTCTACTCCGCCCTTTACAACTAATCCAGAACAGGACTGCGAGACTTGTCCTCGGCCTCAAGACCTGAAATTGTATCTCTGCAGCCCTGAAATCCCTTCATTGTCTCCCTGTGGACGCAAGGATTAAATTTAAAACCCTCTGCATTGTACACAAGGCTTTCTGGGGCCTGGGTCCAAAATACCTTCAACTATCCATCAGTAAATACCTCCCCTTTCGAGCCCTCCGCTCCTTTACTTCCAACTCCCTCAGGGTCAGTCGTTTTTCAAAGAAACTAGCTGGGGGTAGATCTCTGTCTTCTGGTGGGGCCTCCGTGTGGAACAGCCTCCCGGCCACCTTGGAACTTGAGGAGAACCATCTCCGGTTCCAGAAGCACCACAAGACCTTCCTTTTCGCTTCCGCCTTTGCCCCTTTTACCCCCTGCTGATCGGTCTACTCTCTCTGTGCTGTGCACCTGGCCACCCTCTGTCCTTCGGGCCCAGTTACCTGCTCAACCTGCCTCCTTTTTGCACTGCCTCCGGGCCACCCCTGCACTGGGGCCTGTATCTGTACCCATACAGTCCCCCTCCCACTTTTCTTCTGCACTTATCAGATCTGCACTTATCAGATCTACCCTATCTGACTAATCTAGCACTTGCCACTTGCTGGCTGCACTTCCACTGCTCATCGCCTTTATTCTGTTTCTCTCCTCTGTTCCGCACTTTCCACTTCTCCCCTGCTTCCATGCACTTTCCCCTTTCTTCCCTTCTCCATGCACTTGCGCATTCTCAATGTCACTGAGCCTAGTAAGATTGTTGCTTGTTTTGATCCAAATGTACACTAGAAAACGAAAAAGTTCCTTGTCAAACCTAAATGCATAAAAATTTGATTTGCACTTAACACTTGCCAAATAAAAAAGCTACAGTGCACTATTGAAGGGCTCTATTGCTCGTCTTTTAGAACACGTATGACAGTTAGCTTAATGAAATAGCCATTGCCATATTTAGCATGCTGAATAATTTAGCCTTTACCAAAATATATAGGTAAAGAGACTTAAAGGAAGTGGCAGGACGCCATCCCTCTTGTTCCTGGTGGTGTTTCTCTGCCAGATCTAAGTCAACCGTAGGGATGGAGGCAGGCTTCTGCCAAACCTCTAACACTGGGGCCTTCACTGAGACAGCAAGGTATCCCTTTGGGGACTGTCATTCCAAATGTCCATTAGCTTGAATTGAACTTTCAGTCTTGAAGGGACAGACGAGCCCAGTGTCTCATCCAGTGCTCCAGATACGATTTTGAGATGCGAGTATTTTACTCCCCTTGTTTAAACTTTTAGAGTAAATGTGGTCTCACTAGAGTAAAAAATGAGTTATCTCCTTTGCAATTGAGTAAAATGTATGTGAAATCCGGCCAAGGTGTGCAAAAACTGTATGGAAATCATTACCATGTTGCAGCTTCGTGCATTGTGACAGAATACACCTTTAATTATAGTTCTGGCCATTTGATCTATCCTATATATATGTAAATGTTGAAAACATAAAAACCTAATGGTAAAGCAAACCTTTGTGTTGTGTGGATTAAGGTTCAATAGCCTTTTGATGTTAATGAAAGTCCTCATTTCCTGGAACTATTACTACCTAATGGTATGCCAATGTTATGATACAACAGTGCCTGCTAAATTCTATACCTAATCTCATGGTCAAATTGTTATTTATTTAGTGCTTTTGGCAAAGCGCTATACGTAGAACATGTTTATCATAATTATCACCAAACTGAAGCTGGTACTCCTTTATCAACTGCGAAAGAATTAAAGGCTGAGTAAGCCTTGGCAGGATCGAACCGGCAACCTACAGATCATGCACAGATCGCAGCAACAAGGGCTGAATCGGCTGAGCTATCTTAATGGGTAACATTCTTCGAAGGTTGGTAAACTGAGTATAGACGGAGATATAATATGCACAGTGCCTAGATGTTGGACGAACCATGCACAAAGCGCTACATAAAGTGAAATCCCTATCTGGATTATCATAGGGACCGGTTTTGCTGAGTTTATATTTCAATTACAAATGCAACTTTCATTTGTTTGTTTTTGAACAACGCTTGCACCATGCTCATGTTACAGATCCGCCAGAGGGCCTGGAGCCCAATTCTGTTGGTGACGGTGCGCGATATAAATGCCTTTAACATTAACATAGCGTAGCGTGCCGCGTGTCCATTTCACCCAGGCAAGACCCAGGTTAGTGATTGTGCCCGTGCGGCCCCCTTGATCCTTGCAAAATGAGTAAAATTTGCTTAAAATCCCCCCCCGACCCATGTGCAGCTGCGCTCTTCCCCTTGCCTGCCTCGCCTCCCTGTTACACCTCTCGCGTGTCCATTTCACCCATGCAAGACCCAGGTTGGCGATTGTGCCCATGCGCACCCCTGTGCCCCGTAGCCTGCATCCTAGGGGCTCCAATAAGTGCCGCTCCAAATAGTGTCTGCAGGTGTCAGCAGGGGAAGCCAGGGACCAGCCGTCAACTAGCATCAACCACCCAAGTGTGGCATGGGTGGGGAGCACTTAAAGAGAATCATGAATGTTAGCCTGCGTAGCTTCTAGATATAATTGTGGATAATAGCATGTGCCACAATTAGATGAAATCGTGGACATCACCCTGATTCGCATCTAGATGGAATTGTGATTGTTAGCATGTGCCACACTGAGATAGAATTGTGAATGGTAGCATGTCCCACACCTAGATGGAATTGTGAATGTTAGCATATGCCTCACTTAGATGAAATCGGGAACATTAGCCGGAGTCAGATAGAATGCAATTGTCAGCATGTCCCACACCTAGACTGAATTGTGAATGTTAGCATGTCCCAGCATGTCCCACACCTAGATGGAATTGTGAATGGTAGCATGTGCCACACTTTGATGAAATCATGAGCATTAGCCTGAGTCACATCTGGATAGAATTGTGAATGGTAGCATGTCCCACACCTAGATGGAATTGTGAATGTTAGCATGTGCGTCACTTTGATGAAATCGGGAACATTAGCCAGAGTCGCATCTAGATAGAATGCAATTGTCAGCATGTCCCACACTTAGATGAAATAGTGAATGTTAGCATGTCCCAGACCTAGACTGAATTGTGAATGGTAGCATGTGCCACACTTTGATGAAATCATGAGCATTAGCCTGAGTCGCATCTGGATAGAAATGTAAATGTTAGCATGCCCCACACGTGTGTCACTGTGTACCCTGCTTTCCTGTTCCCGATGATGTTGCTATATATCAATATGCCCCCCTCCTGTCGCTGTAATCCCAGCCCCTGTCACTGTGTCCGTGTGTTGCTGTGTTCCCTGCCATCCTGTTCACGTGCCTGGTCCTGGGTGCTTTAAAGATAATCATATCACATCACTGTGCTTACTCTCTACTATACACCATCACACAACTAGAACACAGCTATACCCCTGATAAATTTGGCCCAGCTGTTCACTTATGAATACTACCCCATGAATACCTTATCACCCTAATAAAAAGCAGCTAGCCAATGTCATTCCAGCCTAGTTGCTGACATAAGCGTCCTTCAGGCCTAACGCAGCCAGAACCCAGTCTGGGTGTCCACCCACCAGACTGCACACATCCAACTGATATCTTCAGCACCACACCCAATGCTAAGAAGCAGCTAACATCTTCAAATTACATCAGCTGCACACACTCACCCTACAACACTCTCTCTACTGACCAGAACTGCGGTTCCCGAGGGCATTCAACCTACCAGCGCTTTGAGATCATACCAATGATATATAGAACGCTATATAAATGCCAAGTAACATAACGTAATAGAGTCAGGTTTTGGAGGTTTCAATTGTAGTCTAAGATGCGAGAGGCTATAACACCTGTGATTGGTGTAATGACAATCACTCAACCTTGAGCAAAGACTGTGCTGCCATTGACCATTTATAGTAACGTACCTCATTGACTGCAAAATTGAATGGATGTAAATTAGACTGTGCATACTCATCATTTTACACACTGTTTTCATAGTGTGTAAATTAAATTATAAGTGTAAAAATGATCTGCCTCTGCATGATTATGAACACAGCACAGGAAAATTGTGCAATACTGCTTTGCTTTGATGGGGGTGAGAGGGAGCATAATTTGTTACAAAAGATTAATTCTCAATTGCAACTTAGTTTTTCATCTTATTAATTAGAAGATCGTCAAATGCTAGGAAAATAAATATGCAAAGTGCTTCTGTTTGCTCCATGAGCATCTACACCCAACACAGCAGAAGCTGAACAGAAAGAAACCATTCTCTATCACGGTGTGCCGTTTCCTTTTTTAAAGGATTCAGAGAAATAAATACTGTTTCAGAAGCTTTTCTTCATTGCTTGCAATTACATCCATGTAGAAGCAAATCAAAAGAAGTGTTCTGGTTTCTGTCAAGTAACCTGACCTTTGCACTGCTCTGTGGTCTTAACCGGTGTGTAAATGAACACAGGAAAATAATAAGGCTGTCGTATTTACAAGATTTTCATGCGTAAAAAGGCCTGGTACGACACATATCGGGAGGCCTGGTCTCATCCACTTAGGCCCTCAGTCGCTGGAATGAAGCCAGAGACTTCCCAGGATTTAGTGCTAGCTAGATGTCCAACTCTGGGGGAAGTATCCAAGCTACTGCCTCCTGCAGGTTCGAAATCGGCTCCAACAGCTCCTCTCCAGCGCAATAGAACTCCTCTGGAAAGTCTAACTTCTCTAGGACATAGGGGTTGCAGGCAAAAGGGATAGGGTCACCTTTTTGAAAATGTCTACCATCTTTGACATGAATGCCCCCATAGGAATTGGAGCATACTTGAGAAGTTCCGGCGTCACGGCCCAAGGAGTTGGAGCGAGATGCTCTGTGCCAGAGGGAATGGGTCAGCTGAGCCATGGATCTTATTTATTTATTTATTTGTATTGCGCACCTTGCCCGGAGGCTTGCGGGCGCATGTTTAGTAGGCAGTTACAAGTTGCAGAGGAGAAGTTACAGGTTCCAGGAGAAGAGGTTAACAGTTACATAGGTAGTGATACAGTATAACATGAACGGTGAAAATGACAATGATACAGTATAACATAACGGGTGAAAATGACATAGATAATAACAACAAAGTAGCAGTACCCAAGGTTACAGTAGAAGGGTACGCGCTGTGAGCAGTTACAAATTTACAGGATGTCTTGTTCCCGTAACCAAAGTTTAGCTTTGGTTTTGAATACGTGGCAAAGCGGAATGTTCCTTAGTGCATTGGGGAGTGAGTTCCAGAGCTTGGCAGCAAGGACCGGAAAACTTGACCCTCCTGCCGAGCGTAATTTGAAGCTGGGGATGTCCAAAGTGTGCACCTGGGCAGCTCTCAAGGGTCTGGTGGCTGTGTGATGCGAGAAACGTGATATTAAGTAGGCTGGAGCTGCATTGTTCTGTGCCTTGTGTGTGAGCACAAGTGATTTGAGTGATATGCGGTGCAAGATAGGTGACCACTGGATGTTGCGTCTGATAGTGGCTATATGATTCCGTCTAGGTATGTTGAATGCTGCCCTAATGGCGTTGTTGTGTGACCTGTAGTTTGTCCAGATTTCTTTGGCTCGTCCCAAGGTATAGGGCATTGCAATAGTCTATTTTGGATAAGATGAGGGTTCTCGCGAGGGTCAGACAATTGTCTGGAGTCAGGAATGGCCTGCAGGCTGTAATCAATTTGCAGGTGTAGGACGATGCAGAGACAACTGCATTGGTTTGTCGTGTGAGGGACAGGGTAGAATCAAGGTAGATTCCTAGAGTTTTGGTGACATTGGCCACTTTGATGTCAATCCCGTCAATAGTGAAGGAATTGTAGTTGGCGTCAAGTTTCGCGAGTTTAGTTTGGGAGCCCAGGATGATTAACTCTGTTTTTTCGTCGTTAAGGCAGAGCCCATGATTGGCCATCCAGGCCTGGATGACGGAGTAGACCGTATTAAGAGATTTTGAATCGGTTACAAAATCACCAGTGATAGGGATGAGTATCTGGGTGTCATCCGCATAATTAGTGTAGGAGACACCCAGATAATCAAGGATATCAAAGAGTGGTTTAGTAAACACATTGTAAAGGGTGGGAGATACACAGGATCCTTGTGGGACTCCACAGGGGACGTGGGAGGGGTCAGCCGCTGCATCTTCATCCATGGGAGCTGGGGCCAAACCTGTAGGTGTGGGGTTGCGGTACTGCACAGGGTTACCTGATGGCTTTTCAAATTGCAGTGGTTCTTGATAGCACTGTAGCAACAGGGCCTTAGCGAAGATGTCAAGTATCTTCAGCCGAAAAAACCTCTGGAGTGGAGGATTGGGTGGGAGCTGTCTCTTACATGGATGGAGAGGAGCCGAGAGGAACTGCTGGATGAGCGAGACTTGCTGCGTTGATTGCGCTCTTTTTGGGTGGTGGGTCGATTTTCTGAGTTCTGTTCTTTACACGCGAGCTTCAAATGAGACCTCTTTTCGTCTTTCACCTTGTGGAAAAAGGTGAGGCGCTTCGCAGCACATTCCTAAAGAGCCTTCGGGTGCATAAATTGACACTACCCATACTCCTAAGGATCATAGCAAGACATTTGCCATCCCAAGGGTTGAAGCTGGAGTCCCTTGCAGGATTCTGCATGATGCAAAACTCGAAGTAGCCGTGTTCTGGAAGAGAACAGAATGCGGGAAAAAGAAGGAACTGAGCTCATGGGGTAAGGGCCTTCAGCAACTGAGTGCCAGGGAAACAGGTGGAACTGAGTTCATGGGGCATCTCAATATATATTGGGCCAACGCCATGTCCGGCACAGGGCGCATAGTGGCATCGAGCAGAGTCGTCATACAGCCACGTTGCGCCCCAAGGTGGCAGAAAAGTTTCCAAAGAGCAGCTGTACTAGTGATAGATCAAAGAAAAGGAAATGTTTTCCCGTACCTTGGTTTTGTGGATAACCACATTTTGGTCATACACTGAAAGGCCAAGAAGCATACCAGGACAACTCGCATCTATTTCCATAGGGACACATTATTGCATGAATGCTTTGGCTGCATCTTTTTTCCTCTGGCTGCAGTAGGCGTTACCTGCACAGGCTTAGGCTTTGATGTGTGCCACAAGAGCAGTCGACATTAACTCTAACGGGTCTGACCTTAACAAGGGTGTGTTGCAGTGCCAAAAGGCATTGAAATGTCAGTAATGATCCATAGAAAACAGTTATAAATGAGGAACTGGGCAGGTGTTCTGATGACTCCTTTAAGTAATCATGGCAAACGTACAGCTTGTCTTGAGATGACCATCTCAAAACATTCTCTGTAAATCCACAAGTATTACTTCAATATGCACTACGAAGCTAGTAGTTATTAAAACTAAAAAGTGTGCAAGTTAGACTTTGCACACTAAACGAAATAGTAAAATGACTGCTTTACACTGCAGGGGCGTCTTTTTACTGTTTATTGTAAGCAATGTTTTATTGTGCAAACTAATTTGAACCCATTTGCTAGCTTTTAAAATCATTTACTATCTATGTAGTTCATATTTAAGTTAGTGGTAAATGGGCAGCATGCTTAGTGAGGATTACTATCTCGAGTCGCAACACGCACTGTGAATTCACCATGGATTACTATGTAGCGAATGTTTATTCAAGACTTTTTAAAGCTAAAAATGTGCAACAGACTTGCCACAATTTAACAATGCTAAAAGAAAGAGTAAAAAGATATCCGAACATTCCCTTTGGTTGTTGTAGCCAGGGCCGGCCTTGGGGCAGCTCGGGGTGTGGGGGGAGGGAGGGTCGGGTTCTTTCAAGTGCTCCCCCAGCTGGCGTGGTGGGAGAAAGCCCGCCAGGCGCCCTATTGAAATGAAATTCGCCCAGCACGGGAGCAGGACGCATTTAACAACAATAGGGTTCTGATGCTTTCGCATCAGTACCTTTATTGAGGTGATCACCTCATGCTTCAGTGCTGGGGCCGTTTTCATTAGAATAGGGTGCTGATACTTTCGCATCAGCACCCTATTCCAGTGAGTAATTCCCTGCTACGGCACGGGGGTGTGGAGTTAAAAAACAAATGTGGCGCCACATTTTTCTTTCACTGCCGCCTGCCTCTTCGGCTAAGGCCGGCACTGTTGCCCCCTTTCTCTGACTGCTGCTCAGCGGCAGGCGCAAACACAAGCCCTACTCCAGAGCAGCACCTTAAGTAACCAAAATGCTGCCCAGTGCCTAAGCACCCGGAGTCAAACTGTATTTGGTCTTCAGGGGGGCAGGAGGGGAAATCTCCACACCCATACACGTGTCCATGCAGCACTCTATGGCAATATGACAAACCATTGTTGCTCTGCGTTTTTAGCTTAGATTTAACTTAATTTAAAGACAACAAGCAAGAAACATGTATTACAATGGCCTATAAACTACAAAGATGTTCACAAACTACACATAGATCAAATGTAACGAATTTTATAGAAATGCATGTAAAGAGCAGTGCTGATCAAATGTGTGACTTGCTAGCAAGAAATGTCAAGCAGTGATTTGATTTTACCAGGTGAATTCCATATTAAAACACAGATGTTACAACTGGATCTAGTGGAACCACTTAGATGTCAATTGGAAGTTTCATTAGCATGAGCTATTGACAGCCAGCCTCGTTACTGCTTGGGATTCCTGCCCTCAGTGCTGGAAATGGAATGAATTTACTCTGGAAAACATCTCCACCTTGGGGGGCAGGGAAGGAGGTAGAATGGACTGTGCCGAGGCGCGTGCCTCCAAACCAGGTCACAGCAGCACAATATGGAAAGGAATGGCTCCTTCTTAACACCTAGGTCCATACACTGTCCAACTCCCCGCCATACCAGAGACTGGATGATCTGGACCCCACTGTTTCCTTCCTTGGCTACTTATAGAGCCCTTGCGGACAATTGCCTTTCCTCCCCGGTTACATCCCCACTCCATTGTTTCTCTGGTGTCTAACCTTGTTCTTCCCCCTACGATTGTAAAGTGTTTGGTTGCTTCACGCAGCTAGGTCCGCGCTCAATAAATACCCCAATACAAAATAACAACAGTATCACTTCATGGAATCCAAGCCTGCCAAATTACATAGTCAGCTTAACTTTATTTCGGTCAGCAGACCATAAAAGTATTAGAAATACAAATCAAACAAAATTCGTAATACATCAACTAAAGAACAATTTACAAACTACATTACTCACGGTTATGATTTTTAAAACATTTGTTTAAAAACACTATAGTGCTCCCTTTCATTCCTATAAATAAATTCTAAAATGCAGATTATAAAAAGTATGTATTATAAAAATCAATGTACACTGCACTGGAATAGGACTGGTATGCTGGTAAACTCTTAAATGCAGACAGACTAGTAAATTCAAAACACCAAATTGTCACCCCTATTCCTAGACAGAACTCTAGATTTAAGTAAAACAATGTGATCTTGCCCTCCGTGCAATCGTGAGATAATTGACCACCAAATAGAAAGCTAAATCATCTTTTGAATTAACACACAATGCTATGGCTTTGTTCATTTCTGACTGATCTGCACATAAGTAGTGGCATGCAATATCTCTTCCTTAAATGATAGAATGAGGGGTAAAATAAAAGAAAGTGCATTACAATCTGGATTTCATTTGAACAAGAGTGCTCACAGTTCCATCTGTTCCAAACTTCGGCTAGAGGTAGCACACCCAACCGGAGCTTGAGATAAAAAGTCCTTGAACATTTTGGTAACACAATGTCCAAATAACTTTCACATCCAAGGCTCTGTTTTAGTTCCCAATATTTCCTTCCTCTGCCACTACTTAAGATATCTACCAGGGTTCCATTTGCTTCGCTATACATAAGGGCTTCCTTGATCCGTTTTTTACCCCATGACCTATCAGTTGGGGTACAAGCCAGCACTCGCTAAAACCCAATGATTTTAAAAGCATCCCTAAGGTATTGCATCCATGCCAGAGAATGACCTCCCTACCAGGGATCGAATGTCTTCAAGTGCCAATCTATATGCAGCAAGCCCTGGAGAAGACCATAGCCTGACCCAGTAAAATAGGGGTTTTGACTTAAGGGGCCAATTCTCCACACATCAACCTCTAGGAAAACAGGTATATTACGAGTAGTGCTTGGAAGCCCCAGCAAGTTTTTAATAAGTTTATTTTCACTTCTAGTTAGTCTACTGCAATTTGTTTCTCCCATAACTCTGCCTAAAAAGTACTACTGTGCAGAGTATGCTTCCAATGATACTTTTACTGCCCCATTACCATAGTCCCGGGCAGATTTTGCAATGGCGCCGCCATATCGATTAATTGCGATATCTACCTTGGTAATTTGGGATGTCCAATTGCATTTGTCTTCAAATCGAACACCCAAATAATCATACTCCTTTACCTGCTCAACGCATTCCCCTTTAAGAGTTGGACTGAGTCCGTTTACTCTTTTAGTGTTGTCTTTCATTTTTTCACATTCATGGAAAGTCTTTGTATTACAAAACTCAAACGCTAACAATTGTTTTCCCAAACCTTGCAGTGTCAAACATAGGAGTACTGCGTTATCCACAAACATTAAAGTTGGACAATTTTCCCAGCCAGTGTTGGTGCATCAGATAGTAAATTCATCAATACATCAATTATACCATTAATAAAAAGACAAAACAGCTTGGGCGCCAATACACATCATTGGCGAACACCCATTTGCAATGGCATTTTCTTGGTAACCATCCCATCAGCACTCCAGCTCACCACAGCTTAATTCCCTGTGTATGATCTTCGTATTGCCTTAAGGAGGGTTGCTGGAATCCCCATATCACACAAGGTGCTCTACAACAACACCCTGGACACCTTGTTAAAAACTGTTTTTAGATTGATAAATGCCATATATAGTCACATTTTTCTTAGTTACATATTTGTCACATAATAAGCCCAACCTTAGGCACTGATCAATTGTGCTGATATTTGCCCGAAAGCCAGCTTGTAAATGATGTAAAATATTCCTTTCCTCTATCCAAGACTCCAGGTGAACCAGTATTGCTTTAACAAATATCCTCCCCCTGCGTTGAGCAAGGATATTGGGCTGTAGTTCCCCAGGTCCTCTCTACCGCCTTATTTTATATAATGGCACAATTTCATCTCGAGTCCACGTCTGGGGGACAAGGCTTGCTACCAGGGCCGCATTGAAAAGCTTAGTAAGATATGGGGCCCATACCAAGGTTTCTGATTTCTAAACATCACATGGCACATTGTCTGTGCCTGGAGCCTTTTCTGCTTTTTGGCTATTCAAAGCAATAGTGACCTCCTCCACTGTTAAACTGAGCACGTCCAAATCTTCCTCACTGACAGCTGTCATAGGGTGACTTAGATCTGTGAACTCTCTTACTTCCGCATACAACAATGTGAAATGTGAACACCAAACTGATTCTGGAATGTTTCAGTGGATATGCTTATGGCCATCACTACTTCCTGTCCCTATAAGACTCCAGAATCTTTGGCAGTAATGGCATTCAAAAGAACATTCCACGTAATTCTACAGTATTCCTCTTTCTCTTTCAGCAGGTTCTTATAAGCAGAACAAGCTGCTATTACTGTCTCCTTGGCCCCCACTCTTTTTTCACACTTTGGATTAAGATCTCCTTGACCTTCCTACATTCTTGATCATACCAGGGGCTGGTTTTTATTGTGTGCCTACGGTTCAGTCTGGCATTGGCCGCGAATGCTGGTCTTACATTGTCCACAAGCATTGCATGCAATTCCAATACATAAAGGGCAGTTCCACCGTCATCCAATAATACATTTTCTAGCATTGGGAGCATACACCCACATATTACAGCCACTTTCTCAGTTGTCTTAATTATTGCCCACTTTTCTGGCATTTCCCGCTAGCCTCAGTACTACATTGTCCAGCGGTTCACTCACTTTCTTCAGACCAAATAATTGAGGAGCAATCCTCACATTCAATGGCCGATGG
Source organism: Ambystoma mexicanum (assembly GCF_040938575.1). Classification (NCBI taxonomy): domain Eukaryota; kingdom Metazoa; phylum Chordata; class Amphibia; order Caudata; family Ambystomatidae; genus Ambystoma; species Ambystoma mexicanum. Next base: position 536,997,172 of record NC_090924.1, on the reverse strand, counting down.
TTGCTCTCCACCCTTTTATGTACTACAAACTCCATTATCTGCATCCACATTTCCAAGTTAACCACAATATAATCAATCAAATATAATCAATCAACGAAACAAGGGGTCCATTCACATATGTAGGTTTAGCCGGGGAATCGCCAGGAAACCTCCCATTACATGCTTGCATATTTAGAGACATGAAAAAGCTAGCTATCTCAACAGCATTTTTTGTAGGCCATCTGAGGGGTGCAACATTGAGCCTCTCCACGTTCCAGAAGCTATCTTCGTCCTTGCAAATACCCTTTGTCAATGCCATGGGGTCGTATTGCAGGTTAAAATCCCGAGTGATAATTACCTTCGGGTTAGTTTGGTGTTTCATCCTCCAGTAATTATCTGTATCCACAAGGAGACCGAACAATTCTAATTATTTTGCTTGCCCTGGTTTGTTATACACATTTAATAATAAAATGTTTGAGCCATCCCTCACATCTATAGATGTTTTTTATAGCACCAACACGCAGAAAGGCCTCAGAGCGCTCACAAGAAACTTATAACAAAGAACAGAAAAAGACATGGGCATCAATGAGAATCACAAATCATCAATCAGCTCCTTTGTCAAAGAGAAATATATTTAAACTTTTTTTAAAAAAATTGTGCCATTGATGGGACAGATCAGAAAAAATGTGACAAGGCATTCCAGTCAATGGAACCCAGGAATCAAAGCTGGACCCTCCAATTCTTTTCAAGGAGATGCAGGGTTGAGCTAAAAGAGGATCTTTTGATTCGGGAACAGAGATATGAAGGGGCATCACCTGCCAAACATTTGTATACTATGCTAGATGCCTTGAATTGAATTCTCTGCATAACCGGAAGCCAATGCCGTGTCCGACAAGCCATAGATATACGAGCTCGTTGATCCATACCACAAACTGCTCTGTTTTGGAAAACCTGTAGCTTTCTAATATTTGTCTTGTAGTCCCGACCAAAAGGCTATTACAGTAATCCAATTTTGTATTTATTGTTGCTGCTGCAATCAAGGCCCTCTTTTTTCAGAAAGATAGGGGCGGATTTGCCCTAACAGGTGTGTCATATTGACACAGGAAGAACTCAAATGAGAAACGTGCTTCTCGAAAGTTAATTGGGAGTCCGATGGATCTCTAGAAAGCTTGTTGAATATATTATCAATCTGGTGTACTTGGACATCTAGAGAGGTTTCTATCCATGTTAAGAGTCCCCCCATCTTCCCTTAACTGCGGGTATTGCAAAAGTTGTAGAACCCTGAAGGTGAATTGCCTCCGTTACCCAGGTCTCCTGGAGACAGATCAATTTGTACTCTCACAAAGTCCAGCCACTGGCCATCTACCATGTTCCTAGCCAGCCCGGCGATATTCCATGAATGTGCACCATGGACGCCACCTGGCCAGCCTGATCATCCCCCTGAGACACAGGGGAGTCGTGGTGCACAATCTCATGCTCTTGGTCATCTTTCCCCATTATTCAACTTGGGGTATGCTCTCCCATTTACCGTATTTACCATTGATGACATTAACCATGTTGCAGCAGTTGTCAGAGCTTGGCCCCAGTGACCAATAAGTCGCCACAGCCCCACTGGATATTTTAGAGCTTTGTTCCATGGGTCATTTTATGAGTATTTATCCTCTATTTGTGGAACTGCAACCCTTAAAACAATCTGGGACCCTACTGGTGCGTATGCCCGCAGCTCTATTGATGACAGTCCCTGTACAAGCTCTTTCCTTGTTAGAAACACCTGAATATAATCCTGGCAACCATTAAGCATTTGTTTCCTGAGATATTTAACAATGTCATCACGCGTGATAGAGAACTTTTTTTATGCCTTAGCCAATGTAGTGACTTATTCATTAGGTTCTCAAATAGACCCGACAAGTTTTGGTTCAGTGCGGAGAAAAGAAAACGTATGGCATATTTGAGTGAATTTAGGCTGTACGAAAATCTCGTATAGCCTAAAAATTTAAACATACAAACCATTACAGCGAAGAAGGGTATCGGGCCTGCAGGGGTGTCCCCCGCACCGTACTTGACTAATGTGAGCAGGGGATGCAGGGGGGTTCCCCACTTCAGTCTCAAAGTTTAAAAAAAAAGAAAAGGAAAAGCGGACCCTAGTCTTTTCTCCCTCGAACATTTCAGCTTTGTAAAAATCACAGTAAATCGTTTGTTGGACATCACTACATAACTTGTGGGCCTGAATTATGGGTGCTACATCACTGGGGCCGGGCCACTAGGGTGTCTATACAGTTTACCATCTGGGTAGGACTAACCCTCTTTTCAAATGGCAGGGGGGTGACATCAGGCGTTCTACCAACCAGAGGTTGTCTGTTATGACCAGCCCTAGATCCGACCTCCTTGTATCTTTTAATAACATCCACAATCGGGTCAGCCCATCTCGCCTTCTCTTTTACTTTTACAGTCTTCTCCCTCATGGTCTTTTTTTTTCCTGCCCACTGTTAAGCTCCTACTTGGGCCATATTATCACTATTGCCTACCTCTTGGCCCCTTTCAGTTAATTTCACTCCATTCTTAGCCGGTGGGTTAATTCCTGGTAACTTCTCATGTGGGGTTCCTACCTCTTTCTTTACTTCACAGACACTAGCCATTAGCTGATTCATTAATTTAGTGAGGGTTCTTAATTCACCTGCGAGATCAATACTGATGAACTCCTCAGCACAGTCATCTCTACAACATGTTCTCAGCTTTTTAGCTTTGGCTGTGTCTGTCTTAGCTAGAGTACCCTTTCTTCTATTTTTCCAAACTGATTTCTTAGAGCATAGTATTGGTCCTGGCCATGGTGTTTGCTCTATGGACTTACTACCACTGCTGGCCCTTCAGGGTCCTGACAGGGCTCTAAATCCTCTAGTAAAGCAAATCTGTTTAGGGTTGGTACCAAGGAAGAGATTGCTATTTGATTTTATAAGGACGTTTCTAAATCAATCGAAAGATTGAGTCCCACCCACCCTAATCTGCTTGGTGCTATCCGGAATGACCTCAATGGAGTCACTGAATGAATTGCTAAATCTAAATCAGCGACACTACAGTTAGATGTTGTGACTTTTTGTGGTGGTGTTACTGCTGACCTCAATATCAAATAAGAGGTCCTTTATTTCGATAATTAAGACATTGACCTCATTAATGGGCTGACACATTAAACAAAAATTCTTAGACCCTTCTCCTGGAAAAACATCAGTTGATACCTCCCTTTTAGACATTAGTTACTTCAATAAATGTTCACAAACCTAAAACTCGAAGGTAAGTTTACTATTTAATAGGGCTCGATTTCAACGAGCAGGGGGTCCACCCCTAAGGATTCGATATCTCTAGTACTGTTATAGAAAAATGTAATCAGCAATACTAATTAGAGCTAACCGTAGTGTTGATGGAATGAACAGCAACGTAGATCAATCAGAAAATTCCACAGTTTACCCTCCAAATTATAGCAGCAGTAATTCAAATATGCTACCTGTATACGAACTTATAGAATATGTAATAACACTAAGGGACCCAAAGTCAGAGTACAAAAATGCAAGTTAAAGAACAGAATATAACCAGTGCAAAAATACAAAATAAAGTGACCAGGTGCAAAAGCACTATACTATTGTAATAATAATTAAAAATGCTCACAATATGTGCTGCACACAGGAAACGGTGTGGCAGGTGCAAATATGCAAAGACTACAAGATATAAAATGGTCAAGTGCAGAGTTGCTAAAATACAATATTGATAGTTGGTATGTATATAGCGCACCATCACCAACGGAGTTGGTCTTCAGGCGGGTGCGTTAGTGGGTGAAGAGGCCGTAGGAAAGTGAGAGATAGTGTACTATTGTCAGCTTCAGTTCGGTTTTCACTGTGCGCTGAGCTTGGGTGTGCAAACAGGTTCGAAGCCGGACCTCGCGTGCTGTTGTTGCAATCTATGTGTTGGTTGTTGTTTGTTGCGGCAAGGAAGTCTGTGCGGTTTGCTGTGAGAGAGGTGGCTGTGTTGGTTTTGTGTGAAGTAAGCAGAAATTAGAGGTTTTGGTTAGTGAGTTATATGTCTCATAATCCCTGTAGTTTATGTATCAGGTAGTCATAGTGGGGTGGTATATTCCCTCTCTTGGTTTAATGATTGTCTAGTTTCTGTGGCGATACTGTGGCTATTTCAGCAGATACAATGACATAGTACCCCAGGTTAGGAGAGCATTGTGCCTAGATCGATAGTGGGGTTTTATTATCATTACCCAGCTTCTTTCTATCTATTTACTGTCGGTAGTTCATAGGGTAGTATAAACTTCTCTTCCCTTTTCTGACTGTCTAGTTTCAGAGCAGGGGAAAAGTTTGGCCCCCAGCTAGGCTGTTGAGCTTGGCACACCCAGGGTGCAGGAATAAGTCCTGCTTAGGTGGTGGAGTTATATTATCTCTCCCCGTTCTTTCCTATGCATTACTGTCTATGTTCCATTGCTACCTGTGCCACCGAAGTTGCCAGGTGCCATTGCTGGGTGATACCTTGCTCTCCCTTCAGATTGAAAGGTGGGTGTTCTAGTTGCAATTGGTGAGGATTGTTTTAATTGATAAGTAGTTATGTTACATGTCCATATATCTTACTGATAAGGGTTGATGATTTAGGGAGTCAGGGTAGGTTATCCTCTCGGCCTAGTTCCTCTGTGTATGTCCTTATGGGCATTCTATATGGTTATGGGGTGAAGAGCCATGATTTGAGGAGTTTCCTGAATTGTAGGTGATCGCTTGTGTTCCTTATGTTCTTTGGTAGTTCGTTCCAGGTTTTTGGGGCAAGGTGAGAAAAGGAGGATCCTCCGAGTTTTCTCTTGTTATATGATTTGGGTACCAAAACAATGTCGCTGCTGGATCTGAGTGGCCTTGCAGTGTGGTGGACGTTTAGTTTTCTTCTGATGAACTCTGCGCCTTGGTCATGGATTGCTCTGTGAGTTATGCACATTGATTTGAACCTGATCTTCTGTTTGATGGGTAGCCAGTGTAACATTTTCAGCGCTGGTGTGATGTGTTCTCTTTGAGGTAGTTTAAGGAGCAGTCTGGCCACCGCATTTTGTGCGCGCTGCAGTTTATTTAGGAGTCGTTCAGGGAGGCCTAGATATAGGCTGTTGGCATAGTCTAGTCTGGACATGATGAGGGTGATGAAAGCAGTTTTGTTGGCGAATGAGAGGAATGGTAGGATCCTTTTAACCGATCGCAGGAGAAAGAAGGATTTCTTGATTAGGGCGTTTACTTGTGGTTCTATCTAGAGTGAGTTCATTGTCCATCAGGACTCCCAGGTTTTTTATAGTTGATAATGGGGCTGGAGTTTCACCAAGTTCAGTTGGCCATGGGATGTAGAGGTTGTCTTCTCAGTTTCTTGTGATGATCATTATTTCTGTTTTGCCTGGGTTGAGTTTGAGGTAGTTTAAGTTCATCAAGTTGTATATTTCACGAAGGCAGTTCTCTAGTGTTGCGGTATCTTCTTGTGGGTGTTGTATTTTGTAGATTGTGTGTCATCAGCATAGTTGTAGCAGGTGAGGCCATATCTTTCGATGATGTTAATTAGCTGTGACAGGTATATGTTGAATAAAAGTGGCGAGAAGGATGATCCTTGAGGGACTCCGCATGATGATTTGAGGGCTTGATTTGTAAGGTTTCATCCATATTATTTCTGTTCTATGCGTTAGGAAGGATCTGACCCAAAGTAAGCTGTCGGTGATTCCGAATTCTTCCTGTCTCATGATGAGATGTTGTGGTTGACTGTGTCGAATGCTGCAGAGAGGTCTAGAAGAATCAGAGCTGTGCTGTTGTTTATGCCTGCGTTCGCCTTTAGATAGTCCCAGATTGAAATAAGTGCTGATTCTGTTCCTCTCATTGGTCTGAAGCCTACTTGTGCCTGGTTTAATAGGTGATGTTCTTCTATGAAGTCTTGGGTTGTTCTGTATATGTGCGTTTCCAGGAGTTTAGCTGGGTAGGGGATGTTGGAGATGGGTCTGTAACTGGAGAGGTCATCTGCGTTTCCTGTTGTGTCCTTGAGGAGTGCTTCGATGTATGCTGATTTGAAGGCTTGAGGCACTCTTCCTGTTGAGATGGATTGATTGAGGATATAAATATTATAAATATATGAGGATATAAATGTTATAAATATTTGCACTACACACTTGGCGTACTCTGGCAGGTAGGTTTGAAGTTCTAAAAGCTGACAGAATTTGGCCACAAACCCGCATATACAGTGAAAATGTAATAAAATCGTCTAAAACAAGCGTGCAGGATAATACATTAAATGTGTTAAAAATAGAAATGTTGGCAAAAGCCTGCACGGCTATACATTAAAAAAAAGAAATTACAAAACAAAACACTATTTGATTTCCCATACAGTGATTTAAAATAGTGACCTAGATGAGAACCATATTTTAAAATCCCTGGAAATTATTAAGAAAATCCTTTACAATTAATATGTACTTGGGGCCCGGGGGAATGCCCAACAGTTCAGGGGAAGACCAGAGTCAGACTCCCCCACCCCCTTAGGGCCACGCACACCAAGCCTTCCGATGGCTCCAATCAAGAGTTTAGTGCACTAAAGTTAACTGTTTTTAACTAAAGGCTGTGGTTTTTATGCTACTCGCCACTGCTCGCAGCTCACTATCAGTTACTCTCTGTCATGAATGCAAAATTACACCAACTGTCCCTTGATTCAAAGTCTCGTCTATCAAGTTACTTTGTCATATAGTAATACTTGTCATTTACCAACCGCCATTCTCCTCCAGTGTTCGGAGGTAAGAAGGAAAAAAGAAATTCATGTCCTTTCCAATGTTCGTATGCACAGTTGCGTGATTACTTAATTACTTTGTTGCTTGCACACCTTTGCTTTTTCCCATGATTTAGACAGGGAGAAGGCCATTTCCGATTTCCAAACGTTAAAGGCACAGGTATGTATATTTGTTTCCATGCTGTACCATGAATGGCATTACTCAATTGTGAAACACGTTTATTTATACTTGCAGTTGTGCTTGCAATGGGGAAAATAAAATAAAAGTAGTTTGCAAGCATCAGCAGGCACTGCCATATGGAAACCGTGACCCGCTCATAGCAGCGTGGCAAAACAAATGACGGCAAGGAGCAGGATTAAGAAATATCAACAGCAGCAATGATGAGAATATTGTCGGTTAGAATCCACATTTGGTGTCCATCGTTTCTTGCACTGAATATCACTATCTGATACAAATATAAAGCAGGAAGCACAATGCCCCACCACACAAAACTACAACTAAACAGTCCCAAGGATGTTCACCCCACGGAAATCAAAGAACCAGTCAGGGCAGAAGGATATGAACGTCTGAATACACACGCTCACCAAGACTGATCCACTAGGACAACACTTCAACACGACCCTGACCCTGAACCATTCAAAGCCTTAACCGACCAGAGTCACCCTAGATCACCTGAGAATAGATATCACCCACCTAGTCCCACACCTGAAGACTAAGTTCAGACGCACCCACCAATCCAAACTATACTCAATCGGATACAATTGGATCAGCGCAACACCACTGAATCGGCCCACGAGGAACCAGCAACATCGGAACCCACAGGTATACAACTCTAACGCAATCATAAGTACCTGAACCAGGATACAGACCCCACTAACCCAACCCTGAATCTTCTGCATACTTAAACCCACACAAAACACCACAACCATCTCTCTTCCAGCAATCCGCACACACTTTACCGCACCGCATCAACACAAACTTCACCCACAGCACTCGTGGCTTTCATCCGATCCGATACTAGCACCAAAGCCCAGCACTATGTGTATACCGAGCTGAAGCTGCCAACAGCACACCACTTCTCCCACTCTCCTTCTCCCCTCCTCCCAACTAACCCTACCCCCACCCTTCCTGTTTACAGATGCGCCAGAGCGCCTGGGGACCAATTCAGTTGGTGACGGTGCGCTATACAAGTACCCCTAACATAACATGATTGGCCAAGTTCCCTAGTTGGTACTAATATGCAGCACCCACAAACACCTCATGGAGTCCAACACGCACTTCCGCCTGCACTGTCTGTATTCTTCTTGCTGATCGATTTTATCCACCAGTGGTGATTTTTGGATACTGAGGTTTGAGCCCGATTACTCCATCTTTGTGGGTGGAGTATATAGTCGTGGGTTAGGATTCTTCTCGTCTGTGTGGACTTGTCACATTCGTGCTTGTTTCACAGGGTCTTCGCAGTGATGGGGCCGCCTGCACTGGGCCAGGGGTCTGCCTTTTAAACCTTGGGTGCAGTCCACTCGGGCTGGGGTCATGCAGCCCTGAACAAACACCACCTCACGGAGTCCAACACCCCCCTTCTGCCTGCATCTGGCCTTGCCTCTATCGGGCCAGGTGTCTGCCTTTATTTTTTTCCCCTCAATCTTTATTGGCTTATTTGCATGAAAACAAACCGTAACACCCCGCAACCCCTCCCCACAACCGCACATTCCTCTGTCTGCCCTTCCCTGTTCTCACCCAGTACATTTATTCATTTGAAGTACCTGGGGTCTACAACCCCCGCAAAACAGTAAACACAGTATATAGCGACACCAATCAAGCGATTACAGTGCATAGCAACCACTTACTTACCTATATTGACCAGATTTAAAAAGTAAAAAACTGGGTTAGGGCAACTAACATAAAAGTAGGACTGACTCGTGAAAGTGACCATTCAGGAACTATACACTTCAGTAGCATTTGGAGGAAAAAGGGGTTAAAGTGTTACTTTTCGAAGAAACACACATCATAATTAATCATAAACGAACACTATCTTAGGTTGTAAAATGCAGCATTGCTTATGTGCGAGATTGTGCATTCCTGACTTTCAGCTATAAACACCCAATACAAAAAAAACGGGACCACTGCAGTTTCCAATGGGAACATAATCCTGGGAAAGGGGGACAGAGCACCAAATACTGGGACAGGCCGGAGAAAACCGGGATGTCTGGTCACCCTATACTTACTTTCACCTCACCACCCAGTTTCCCTCCCTCATGGGGGATTCAGATCTGTAGAGGAACACAACTCATTTAACATTTCACGCCAATCCACTGCCACCCCCATCTTCCTGTTCAGGGTCACTGTTTTTCTGCAATGTCTCCGATTCCACAATACCACATCTACGAACATCTGCCGCCTATTGTTCTACCATAGGCCAATGGGGCCTCGGGTCTGCCTTTTAAAGCTTGGATGCAGCCTACTCAGGCAGGGGGCATGTGGCAGAGAGAACAAACACCAAAGAGTTCAACATAAAAGCAAAGAGCATTTTGGGAACATAAGAATGCCCACAATTTGAAATTTGAAACTTGAAACGTGTCTGTGCAGGCATTTCATTAAGTACCCCTTTTGAGCGAGTAATGGTAGTTGGACTCTTTCTTTTCATTGGTCACAATACTCAACTTAACAAAAAGAGTTTGTAAATTAAAAGACCATTTAGAGAGGCTCAGCTTCACATCACTGAGAACAAGGCCGAAACACGTGTCTGGGGTTGCTGATCGTACCCTTGTTCGGAGCAGAATTGCCTAGCATTTCGGTGCTGGACTGCCTTTGTGGGTGGGACAAAGACCGACATGCAAATGGTTATTTCTCTTCTGTGAAGTGAGCTAAAAAATTGTTGAAGACACTCCTGAGTGGAAGAAATTCTATAGAACAGGGTATTTTCCAGTACATATCTAGAAAGTGCCATGCAAGCTCCACTCTTTCTTTCCCCTTGCTTCTCCTCACCTATCCTACCCCCACTCCTCACAGACCTTCTCTGCAATGCTGATACCAAACCAAAACTATTGCCTTTGCAAACGCTTTTTTGTTTTTATGCAACACTTGTTAAGGTGGTCACTGTTATGCAATTCCACTTTTTACGCTTCTAAAGTTGAAATAGGCACACAGCGATAGTGATACGACCAGGACCATGCACATTTTACAACTGTGCCTACCTGAATTTGATGGACATGAATTGTCAAATCAAGGTAATTTACCAAGCCCCCCTCCCCCCCGACCCCCAATAATTTATTATGCACTGGGTAGAAATGATTGGCCACTTTGTTTAACCGGGGGCAGTTGCCACATAACTTACCTATTCGTGTTCATTCAGAGACCAATCCCACCACCAAGGAGCATTCCCGCCCATCAAACGTTGCAGGCTATCATTTGTTTAGCTTTTCTGTGAAAGACCCAAGACTCCTAGGCGGTGACTGGCCCACAAACCTGATTGAACAAAACATACATCTAGATAGCAATAGAGGTCATAAAATGCTACATTTGAAAGGCAATGCCCGCAAACAGAAATTGCAAGTAACGTTTCCCTTCTCCGGCATTGGATCTTTCATAGATTCACATACTGTTTGAATAGATTATAAAGCAGTAGAACAAATTACTTACCTCTCGGAAATGTTCTGATGGCTGTTCCTCCCACCGATTCCTCATATATGATATCCCTATCCCAGAGCTCCACCCGACACCTCTATGCACCCAGTGGGCAGGGTCAGTATGTATAGTGGTGCAACACTCCGTGACCTCCGTTCCACCCTTTTTCCCCAGCACTCTGAAGCTGAGGTACTGTAGAACCAATGGTGCACTACCTCCCTGCAAAGAAGAACAGGCAAGTAGGGTGATGAGGAATCAATGGGAGGAACATCCATCAGAAAGAACCTTACCGACAGGTAAGTAATATGTCCTTCTAATGGGCTCCTTTCTCCCACAGATTCTTTATCTATGATCGACTTCCATAGCAGTAAGTACATCTGCAGGAGAAAGGAACCAAGAACGCCACCTAAACCAGAAAACCTTGGAGGACTGCCCAACCAAAACTGACATCCTGGCAGGCAAAGGGATTACAAGCAGTAATGCATAGCAAACATGTGCAAAGATGACCAAGTTGCTGCCTGGCAAATATGCAGGACAGGGAGTCCCCTTGCAAGCCACTCCTCTGGTCGAATGAATTCTGCCTACAAGACCCTAAGGCACATCCTCACCAGCCAGATCGTAGCATCCTGAGATGCAGAGATTGATCCACCTGGACAGGTTTCGTTTCGTCACAGTCCTGCCAGCATGAGCACCAGCGTAACCAACAAAAAGCTGGTCATCCTTCCTAGACTCTTTAATACGAAAGACGTAGAACTTAAGGGCCTGGACCGGGTCCAGCCAATTGATAAATTCCTCTGCCTTGGAAGTGTGAGGCAGAGGAAATTAAACACAGGACGATGGGTCTTCTGAAAGAGATGGAAATCCAAGACTTTGGCAGAAAAAAGGGCCTCACTCAACATCACCTTCTCTTGGGAAAAAAAAACAAAGAGGTAAAACAGTCAATGCCCGGAGCTCACTCACCAGTCTTGCGGTAATCACTTGATGGACACCAGGAAAATCACCTTAAGGGTGAGTAATCAAACATAAATAGGACTATATCTTTGCTGAATTATCACAAGAAAATGTTAAGAAATGTGTACAAGCTGTTTCAGCATCTAGTGTGAGCACGCGGTTCTCAGAAAAGACTTTCAGGGTTTATGTATATGGTGCATGTTACCTAATGTGCCTCGGGCTGATCCGTAGTGCTTCTAAAACGTATTAATTTGAAACACTCTTGAAAATTGATTGAATAACAGTGGTGCTCCCCGCCTACATTCTTTTTGGACTTTGAGAACCATCCACCCTTGACGTGGCACAGCTGCACTTTCAAAGCCCTTATTCAGGCAAGTACATACTTAAATGTTTTCTAACTGGGACATATATGCCCCCCTGGGGATTAGGCGGAACTCATGACTCCAGTGTCGTCGGCACCATTGGACAGTAACCTAGATTGGGGGACCGAGGTCCAAAGCACTGTGGCCTTGGCAAGGATCTACAGAATCTTCATTCAGAATGTCACTCATATCTCTGGAATGGAGGAGTGGGAAGGAAAACGTACCTGCAGGGTCTCTTCCTCACGTCCTTCCTTGTAGTGGTTTCTACTCTTCTTCGAAGATGAAGAGTGATGCTGCAAAGAACTGCCAGGGGATCTAAACCTCTTGCAGTGGTACTTTTTATCCTTTTGGACAGGGGACTGTTTGTTCCTTGGTGCCACGGTCTGCACCCGGCAAACTCGAAGGGATCCACTTAACACCTTTCTCCTTGTGGAAGATGAAGTTTTGCTTCACGTTCTCAAACCGCCCTCAGGTGCATCGAGACATTAAAGGCATATGCGGTGTGGGTCAGACATGGACATCGCAAAGAAATACAGAGATGTAGCAACAAATTCAATAGCAAATACAGCTAAGCGGAGCATATTTCCAAGGTTCTTCAGTGCCCACAGCACCGACGTCCAGGATGAAGTCATAATCAGCACAGAGTCGGGCGGAGGGGAAGCTCTTCCCCTCTTCTTTGCCTGGACCGAGCCCGTAGGCATGCAGGAGTGTACTTTCTATTTTCAAACGCAAGCCAGATCAAGGATCTTATTTCAAAATGCTCATTGCCATTCAGTTTCTGAAAGGGGTTAACAAACACCTTTCACCCAGCACCCTTTTCTAGGACAGGCTTGGGACTGAAATCTAGTTCTGACCTTTGCAATTCAGGCTTCTTTCAAGCTTCTTACACGGAAGAATATATTTTGAGTGGTTATTACTACCACTTGCAAGCCAGATTGTTTTCCCTATGGATTTCCCCAACTTCAACCTCCTGAGAACTTGAGGGATGACAGGGACTGGCAGAAAGTGCATAGGAGTGGGAAATTCCAATCCACCACACACGTGTCCTCCAATGCTCCTCTATGGGGAAATTCCCTGGAGTAGAACAGATCACATTTCCTGTTGGGACCGGATGCCAACAGATCGACCCGAGGAGTTCCTCAGAGGGTGAAGATCTGTAGAAGGACTTCCTGAGCTAGTTCCCATTTGTGGGAGATCATGTTCTGCCTGCTCCGAGCATCCGCCATTGGATTCTCTGTTCCAGCCAAGTGAACTACCAACAGAGAAGGGAGTAGTTTCTTACCTGTAACTCCATTTCTCCAGTGTTGGTATCTTTCATGGATTCACATGCTGTGAATACTCCCCGTCGTCAGGCTGGGAACCTCAGTCATTTTAACTTAGTGTTTTCCTATGGAAAACTTCGACACTTCAGTGTCCTATCAAAGTCCTTTTATGGGTGCTTTAGCCACCACCAATAGGACGTTGGGTATAAATAGCCCTGCCCCCGCGGCTTCCCTTGAGATTTTAACCTCCAAAGTAGAGGCAAACCGATCCAGGTTTGCCTGCAGGGGCATCCGGCGGGCGCATGTGAATCGATTACATAGCAGTACCAAACATGCATGGCGGAGTGCAAAGGCAAACCAATACAGAACCAGAAACATACATGAGACCAAGAAACCCATCAGTGATAAAGATCAAACAAAAAATACCCCGAAGCTGCGGGGCCTACCTTATTGAAATAGGCGTTGCAGGACCGCCTGTCCCACCTGCACATCCTCACCATGCTGCTGCTCCAGACAGTAATGTTGAGGAAAGGTATGAGGCACTGCCCAGGAGGCCGCCTTGCAAATGCCCACCAGTGAAATCCCTGACCATAATGCCGCCGAAGCCGTAGACCTCGTCGAGTGTGCCCTTGGATTCCTTACCAAAGGCTTCCCAGCTTTAGTGTGGCAGAATGGGATAGCAGATGACATCCAGTGAGAAAGTCCTTGCTTGGAGATTGCCCGTCCCTTGACGGACGGTCCATAGGCCACAAACAGTTGTTTAGAAAGTCTGAACTCTTGAGTATGATTCAAATAAAACTACAACGCCCTCTTGACATCCAGTGAATGCAAAGCTTGTTCTGCAGGCGTGGAGGCTAAAGCGAAGAACGAGAGCAACATAATAGAAGAGTTTATGAAATGTGGTTGGCACTTTTGGGATAAAATGTGCATTAGTAACCAGCACCACCTTGTCCTTGAAGAACCTCAAGTATGGAGTGTCCACGGCCAAAGCTTGTAACTCAGACATCCTTCTGGCCGAAGTAATGGCCACCAGAAAAGCCACCTTCCAAGACAAAAACTGCAAAGGCGTTAACGACATTGGTTCAAACGGATGCTTCATTAGACCGGACAGAACCACAGTAAGACTCCAACATTTTGACTGAAGGTCCGAAACAATCCCTTCAAGAAATGCTTGATGAGACGATCACTAAACAGAGGCAATGCATGCAGTTTCTGAATTTATCTAGAAATTGCTGCCAAGTGTACCTTTATGGCGGAGAATGCCAGACCCTTTTCTGCCAACTGCAATAAGTATGGCAATAAGTATGGTAAAACTTGCTCCGGCGAAATGTTCAAAGGGTCCTTCTCAGGTCCTTCTCAGGACCTTTACACCACACACAACGTTTTCCTTTTACGTGCATAGGAGGCATTCGTAGACTGAGCCCTTGCTGCCTCCAAAATGCACCAACAGTCACCAGAAAGCTTCAGCAGGCCAAACTCTGAGAAGTCAGGAGCCAAGCCGTCGGGCTGAGAGAGCCCGGATCGTGGTGCCAGACAGCGCCCTTGTCCCGAGACAGCAGGTCTGGCGTCACCACCAACTGAATCGGCTCTGCCACAGACAGATGAAGGAGATCCGAGAACCACGGCTGCCTGGCCCAGAACAGAGCCACCAGAATCACACAGCATGGGTATCTCTGAATCCACTGGAGGGTTCGTTGAATGAGTGGAAACGGAGGACATGCATAAGCGAACCGGTTTGTCCACTGGAACGAGAACGCATCCCCTAGAGACTGGGGATGAGCCCACCTGCTGGCAAACTCCTTGAAGGGCTTGTTCTCCCTCGTTGCAAAGAGATCCAACGAAGGACAGCCCCACTTCCGGAAGAGCACGGCTACCTGCTGCTTCTTCAGCTGCCACTCGTGTAGTTGGCTCACCTCCCTGCTGAGCGCATCCGCTTGCACATTGAACACTCCCGGCAGATGAAAGGCTACAATGCCGATGTCGTGCAACAGAGCCCAATGTCAGAGGTCCTGTGCTTCCTTTGACAGCACTCTGGAATGCTTGCCCCCTTGTTTCCTGAGGTAAAACATTGTGGTGGTATTGTCCGTCAACACCCTCCCCACTGATCGGCATATGCGCGGCAGAGAAGATTTCAGGGCCCAATGTACCGCTCTCAAGTCGAGCACATTGATGTGGAAACGTGACTCCTCCCGAGACCACAGGCCATGCACCTGCGAGTCCCTGAGATGCGCCCCCCATCCTGTTTGAGAGGCATCCGTCACAATTGTAAAATGGAATTCCGGTTCCAGCAACGGCATGCCCAGAACCAGATTGTCTGAGCACTGCCACCATCGAAGCGCTTCCACCAGATCGCCGTCGATGACCACTTTGTCGGACCACAATCCGCGAGGAATTCCTGTACCGGCCTCATGAAGAGGAGACAGTTTTTCACCAGTGGAATGCAGGACGCCATGGCCCCCAACAGTGACATGTAGGTCCGGACGGACACCCTTGCACCGATCTTCCACTCCGCTGGTTTTTTCTTTAGCTTCAAAACCCTCTCACCCGAGGGCCTCACCAGCACCAGCTGTGTTTGAAACTGTGCCACCAGAAAAACCAAGTCCTTGGAAGGCGACAGAAAGGACTTCTTGAAGTTCACGGCGAAGCCTAGCCGTTGCAACAGCTGCATGGTAGCGGCGAGACCTTTCTGCGCCTCCCCCGGTGACAAACCGCGTACCAGCCAGTCGTCCAGGTATGGGTAAACATGATGACCTTCCCGTCAGAGCCAAGCCGCCACCGGCGCCAGACATTTTGTAAACGTTCTGGGGGACGACTTTAATCTGAACAGAAGCACTCGAAACTGGTAGTGATCTTCTCCCACGACAAACCGCAGGAATCTGTGGTGCCGTTGACGCATAAGGATATCAAAGTACGCATCCTGTAGATCCAATGAGGCCAGGTACTCGCCCAGTTGTATAGACCAAATAACCTCCTGAAGCGTGAGCATCTTGAACTTCAAGAGTTGCAGAGTCTTGTTCAACACCCAAAGATCCAGTATGGGCCGCCACTTGCCATTGGGCTTCCTTACCACAAAGTACCTGGAATAAACCCCCCTGGCCTTTCTCGGCTACCGGAACCAATTCTATAGCTCCTTTCTGCAGCATTGTTGATTTGTTTAAAATCAGATTCTGCCAAGTCCACTGCAGTGTTAATGCTATGATTGGACGCCTCCTCTCCTTCGCTTACCAACATCATAACCGCTTTACGCTGTTCCTCCGGTAGATGTTCCAGCAGAGGAGCCAACCGATGCCACACCCCACGATCGTAGCGAGCCATGATCGCTAGAGAGTTGGCCGCCTTCACCATCGTCGCTCCCACGGTCAAAACCTTACCAAAGGCATCTTGTCTCCTGGCCTCGTTATCAGGAAGAATGGTACATTTGTGCTGACTCCTGGCTTTCCGGCTAGCCGCCGCTGAAACCACCAACTCAGGAGTTGGTTGTGAAACCAAGCACTTCGGTGCTGATTCCGGGGCCTTAAACTTCTTCTCCAGTCTCCCTTTGATAGCTGGTTCCGAGAAGGGGTGTCGCATAGTACGTAGGCCCTCCTGCCACACGTGGTCCAGGATTGGCACGGAAAACCCTGATTTTCATCTCTTGCCCATGTGGTCAAACAGGAAGCACTCCTTCCGCTCTTCCTCAGGAGCCAACCCAAACTCTGCACATGTTTTAGCCATTGCATGAAACGCCCCCACATCAACGGGGGAGAGGAGGAGGCTGCGCCAGACTAAGATGGTTCCATTTCAATGTCCGAATCCCACGACGGTCTCTCGAAGGCGACAACGAGCCAGCGGACATGGTCTCCCTAGGCCCACTGTCTGATTCGGAATCCTGTAGCTCACCCTCCTCAGGGTGGGAACGTGGGTGATCTTCGGGCACCTGTAGGGGTGAGCGCAATTCAGCTGAAGCCGTCTAACACGGAGGAACACCTGCAGCGTCAACGGTAGGCCCCACCGGAGCTACGTGCACAGGAGGTACTCTGGAATCCAGTTGGCCCAACAGAGATTGTAACGTGGACAACACCTGGAGCGATAGCATTGCCTGAGGATTCACCAAAGGGTAACTGGTCGGATCAGCACCCACACCCATCAATGTCGCCGAGCCAATACACTGCAGGCCCAGGGCCGACAGATCCGCCACTGGATCCCCATCGCCCTCCACTTCCAATGCAGTCTCTTGCTGTAGAATAGTGTCTGGTAGACGAGAGTCAAAAGCAGAAGTCTGCCACACCTCCCTCGTCGGTAACAAGGTGCTCGACGACTACAGTATCGGGTCTTTTTCTCCTACCGGAGCTGTAGACATCACGGTCGACGACGGTATTGAAGTTGACAAGATTGTCGACGACGGGACTCCCATCGACGACGTAGTAGGAACTGCAGCTTGTGGCGCAGATATTTCAGGCGATCCCGCCGGCTTGGCCCCACTGGACCGATGATTTGACGACTCTACTGGAGGAGGACCTCTGATGGTCCCCTGAAGAGGAGAATCTCGACAGTCTTTCTTGGCCTTCACCCGAGACCCCTTCTCAGGCTTACTTCCAGATCCTCGTGACTGGTACAACCGACAATGCTTGGACGAAGACTTCCCTTTAGACAGATGTTTACCTGAAGAGGGGCGACCACTCTCACCGGTCACTGGGACAGGCCGGGACTTTAGCCAGAGGCTCAGCCGGTGCTGACTGGCGATAATCTGCCTCTGGGGCTGGCCTCTCCGATGCCAAGCTATGCACCGAGCACACCTCCAAGGAAGGGTAGGTACCTTCATTCAGCCAGCACACCAACCACCGATTGCGGTCCTTATAGATCTCACAAGATACGACCGAATGATGGGGGAAGAGGCAATAAAGGCAGTCTATATGCCCGTCCCCTTCATACACTTTCCGCAGCCCGCAGGTTGCACAGGAAAACGATTTTCCAGAAGACATCTTCACCAATCGCACCAACACGTGTAGAAATTACAACAAACACGAGGTAATCCCAACACTTTGGAGACGGTTGAAATCTGAAGGGAAGCCGCAGCGGCGGAGCTATTTATACCCTACGTCCTATTGGTGGTGGCTAAAGCACCCATAAAAGGACGTTGATAGAACACTGAAGTGTCGAAGTTTTCCATAGGAAAACGCTAAGTCAAAATGACTGAGGTTCCCAGCCTGACGGGGAATATTCACAGCATGTGAATCCATGAAAGAACCAATGCTGGAGAAATCAAATTTTTTTTAAAGCCCAAAACCAGAGCTGCATGGTCAACTTGCACAGGGGTAGTGAATCCTCACTCTTAGACTTGCCACCACTATCGACATTAACTTGGTGAAGATCCCCAGGGGGAGGTGAGCCCGAAATATAGCACTCTTAACTGATAGCGAGTACTGCCAATGACGAATCTCAGGCACTTCCTGTGCTTGGGATGTGTAGGCACATGAAAGTAAGCGCCCTGAAGAATGAGTGACACCAACTAGTCCTATAGCCTGGAGGAGATGTGAAAGTGTGACCATCTTGAATTTGTCCTTGCTGAAGAACTTGTTCAAGCACCTGAGGTCCAAGATGGGTCACGGTCTTCCATCCTTTCTGGGTACCAGGAGGTAAATCTAATACCAGCACTGGTTCAGCACCGCTGCAGGTATTTTATCACACCTTTTTCCATCAGGGAGAGTATCTTCTGCTAAAGAAGAGGATCAGGAACTCAAAAAGGAAGTATACTCTGGGGACAATCTGGGTCCCTTTTTAGGAAAGGAAGGCAGTACACATGGGATACTATTTGTAGTTCCTGGACATCCGGTGTAATGGTACACAATTCTTGTAAATGCAGGATCAACATTCCTTCCACTGGAGTTTGATGGACAAAGCGTTGAGTGGTTTTTGGGCTGGGCTGCAGGGGACGCTGAGGGAAGGGATGAAACAGTTGCTTGGTTGGTTTTTGCACCCTGGTCTCCAAACCTGCATGAGAGAATCTTCTTTGCCCCTGCCTTTGGGTAGCCCGACCTCTACCTCTTTGAGGGAGGGGGAAAAAAAAAAAAAAAAAAAAAAAAAAAAAAGAAGAACGAAAGGGTTTTCCTTTCCAACCCTTCGGGACGAATGCAGTTGCAGGCGAATTGCTGCTCCCAAGGATTTAGCTGCAGTTTTGGAAGCTTGTAGCTTTTCCAAGCTATCATCCGCTTAAGAACCAGATGGATGTCTAGCAGCCTAGCCTGAAGATTAGGCACAAAGCCAGACTTACTTAGCCATGTAAATCTCCTAGCCTCTGCACTGCAACCCATGGACCTTCCAACGCAGCCGGCAGCATCCAAACCCGATTGGAGGGATTGGCACAGAGCTTCCTTCCCGTCAATCAGATTAAACAAACCATCCCTCGGACCCCCCCCTCCTCCTCCTCTGGGATGTTATCTGCTGCCTCGGCAACAATAGTCCACAATGTATATGAATACTTTGCCAGTGTGTGGGAGGAATTGCCTTCAGTGCCATATCCTTCGAAGGACGACCCCTATCTAGACAACCTTATTTATCACCTTCCTGTATGCAGTATTCAGTTGGGAATAGGTATTGGGTTGCTTGAACTCTAATCTATGGGCGTCCCAAAGGTTTGGCCCTTTTTGAAGGCATAGTACTGGGAGACTTTGAAGCAGAGTGATCTAGAACAAGCTTTGATTGCCTCTCCTTCAAGGCCTTGGAAGACATCGATTGACAGGAGCTGCACACAATTTATTTTGTTAATTTTACTTTACATTTGGTTCATATTTAAAACCTTTCACACAAATCACCAGTGCAAATTATTTAATACACACAACACGTCATATACACAATGCAAGTATACTAAAATTAATTTTTCCAATTAAAAAATTCAGAATTAAATTATTTCAAAAAATTCTGAAATTGCAATTGATAAACTGGTTTCATTCAAATTTAAACTTTGGGTCCACAGGTGTGTGGAATGCTCTCTGCTCGAACATCTCTGACAAGCGTCTCAGTGATTCCTGAACCCTTTTACAAAAGCAACAACTTTGGTACTAGGTTCAAAGCCCTCTTGTGAACCGGGGACCTCCCTTATTAATAAAAGATTAATCTTAATCTCAAGGCCTTTGCTCGAAAATCCCTAGAGAGATGCTTTTTCTGGTAGGAGGACAAAGTATTAACACCTTTTATGCTGCGTTCGAAATGACCATTAAAACAGTAGTTCAAAGCTGTCCTGTTCTTTAGCCATTCATAAGTATGTAGTTTAGATTTCACTTTATTTGGGTTACTTACGAGTTCCACAGCTGAGAATTGAATCCTCCAATATATTCTCGCAATTATTCCTACCATAGGTAGGGTTGCAAGGTTTGCAATTAGCATTATTGAGTTCCTGTCCCAATCTTATATACATTGATGCATGCAGAGGCACCAGTATTAAGGCGCATGTTTGCAGCACTTTCCATTCTAAAACACCAAGGTGAAACAGTTGCAATTCATGCCTTATAGCTTGGGGAGGTGAAGGACCCTTCTGAACACAAGGGCCTCTAGCGATGACCAATCTATAGTAACCTCCACATTTTCAACACCAAAGACAAGTTTTGGTAGTATTTTTTGCTGGAAAAGTTTCAATATGGGCAAAGTTGAGGAATAACCATACATATTGTCAAACAGTCGTAACTGGGAGGCCGAAGCCAGGAAGGAAGATCTGCATTTCCTAAAAGTTTCCACTTTACACTTGTTCGAGGTCACCATGGACCCCAGATATTTAAACTCCTCCACCACTTCCAATGAGTGCCTCTGATAGACCATTTAAACGATCTCCATTTGGCTTTAGTTTCATTTAAGACTAAGACCTTTGATCACCCTAATCTGTGCCACTATGTATAGATACAAGGATGTCCATTAGTGCTGTCGGGCAACCGTGCTTAGATGATTTTGACCACAGTAATTCCTGATTTACGTAATCAAAGGCCTTGCTTACGATCCTGCACCTGGGCATCTAAAAGGCTAACCAGGAAACTGTTTAGGCCCATCCCCACTCACTTCTTAAACCCAGATTGAAACAGGTCCAGCTTGCCTGAATGCTGAGCCCATTCCTGCAGAACTAGCTTCGAGAAAATCTTACAGCTTGCGTCCAATAAAGATATCTGCCTGTAGTTTAGGGGCGAGAATCTGTTCCCCCCTCACCCCCTTAAAGATCACCACCACTGTTGAGAGTTTTCAAGATTGGAGGATGTCTTTCACTGAGATAATCTTTGCCCACAATATCGGGTCAGACTTCAGGGTCATAGCTGATAAACCGCCAGGGTCCGCAGCATTTAAACTCTTGCTAGATCAAATAAGCGTCAGCAAGTCATCCATATCCCAAGTGAGGGCACCTGACCAGAACACAGTGCAATCAACAGAACTCCCTTCAGTCTCTGCCTTGTATAATTTGTCAAAGTGGTCAACCTCGATAGGGGTTGAACCTGCAAAACCAGGTTGATCCCATTTGGCCTGATCAGTTGCCTAAAATTATCTGATTTGTACCCTAAAATTCATCCTAGCATCCTATCAGCGAGAAATGACTGGCTATTTTTTTTAGACTCCTGATGTTCCGTCTCAACTTTTTCTTAAGTATCGGTTTTGCCTTATCAAAAGCGTGAACGTGGCCACCAGAGCCGGCGGCTTTCACCAGCGACCTCGAAGAGCATAAGGCTCCCAGTGTTAATTGGACAATGGGGCCAAAACTATTAGGGTTACCATAGTCAGGCGAGATCCTCCTGGAGCCGCGACTCCATTATCTCATTAATGTTTTGAGCAAAACTGTTGCCAATGCACACTATGGTCCACTGTTTTAACCGATAGTGTCAGCTCCTCTAAGCCAACAGAACATGACCACAGGGGTGGAAACGCATACCAGCATTGAGTGATCGCTTGACTGAGTGTCGTACCTCCAGGGAGCCACCCCTGGCCTGATACTCTGAGGACACGAAAAGAGAGCGCCAGAGTTATGCCACGCAAATTTAGGGGGAATATCGGGCTGCAAACTCCATTCAAAGGGAACAATTCCCAGGTGAGGAGTTCTTGACAAATCAGGTTCCCATTATGGAGCTTTTTAGTTGGAACATCCAGTTGGTCATGTTTTTGATACCATGACTGGTCCAGGAATTCCGAATTCAAATATCCGACCATTATAACATATGCACCTTTGTCGGGGGCTTCCCCTAACAGAGTAGGAGAAATCCAATGAGCCCTCCAGAATTATACATTTAGAATTGAAATAAACATTAAATACAAGGCACTGAGTATTTATCAGATGCCAACGGCTTCCAGGACAGTAGCGTAATCAACCTATCCTTTCTTGTTGTGTTAATTAATGTACCCTTAATTCCTTGGTTGTGTTTGATGGCTGTCAGCAGCCCACCATATGGATGGCCTCTTTCTCCGTGTTCAGCCTGGACTGCAAAAACCTCCTAGCCATCCATTATAGGTGAGTCGCATATAAGTGGTTCTTGAAGGCACACAACTGGGAGAGCACTCAATAATTCTTTATTTCTAGATATGTTCACAAAATCCCTAGAGTTCAAGGACACCAAAGCTGTTAAAGGCAATCATGCCTGAGAATCTAACCTCGCCGATTCCCCATGCAGTGAGTTCACAATCCTAACACAATCTTAGTTGGCTACTCTCTCACTGTCCAATTTATTAAACTGTGATTTCAGAGGCCCCTGGCCTGTTTATTGCAGAGATTAATTGTCAAGCATTGGGTATGACCTCTTGGCATGCTAGGACACGGTGGAAAGCACTGGGTAACCAGAGAAATCCTGTGAGGATCTGCGATGGACATCTTTGATTAACAGTCCTCATATCTTTTGAAACCGTTTGGTTTCGGAGTAGACATTTTCTGGAGGAAAAGTCACAAGTATTTGATGCGCAAAAAAAACCTGAGGCAAAGCCCAAACATTCAGAGAATGCTTAGCATGCAGGAAAATGGAACGGAGGCAACGAGGCATGGTGCAAGCTATTTATATCACCATCAACGTCGCATCTGGACGACAGCGTGAAAAGTGTCGAGGGACCTCGTTGCATAGCACCCCCTGTAGTCGACATTTTTTTCCAGACATCTGCTGAAGCAGGAATCGATAAATAACATGAGGAATCCGTGGGAGGACAATTCATTAGAAATAAACAGTACAGATTGTGCATTCTCAGAAACGGTCCTCTGCCCACATTTGCTGCAGGTATTAGAGTCTTTCCTTTCCTATCTCGGACATTTCCATCTCCAAGCACAAAGTGGTACCCAATTCATTGACAATATGTATTCCTCACAAAAAGAACTCGAGAGCTAAGCACTGAAGGGGGACTCCATGCTTCTGCAAGTGTGTTTACATTCTGAGGTGTGCAGTAATAGAGGATGGAGCTGTTACAACAGGCATTGCGGCTGGTGAGGCAAAACAAGCCCAACTGACAATATGAGATGATCATGTCATATGTAGGACTATGGAAATTATATATTTTCTAATCGGGTGATACCCGCCTAGATATTGGAGAATATTCAAAAGCATGTGAATCTATAAAACATTTATTGATGGAGAACCTTTACTTCCTCCTGTGTCCCATACCCTTTCCTTCCAATTTCTGGGAGAATATCAAGCACACATTTTCCAGGGAGTACGGGACCAACTCAAGCAAAAAGGTTCTAAAGGACAGCATGGTCAACCCTAGTATCTGACCGAGCACTGGTGTACATGCAGTAATGCTTAAAATACCCAGACCGCGAGGACCAAGGGAGAAGCCTTGGTGAGAATACCCCAAAGAATGTCGGTGTAACACAATGACAGCCGTTGCTCCAGCTGCATGAGCATTAATACCCCTTGGGGAAGCGTTGTCCTGTGAGGAGTAGATACAAGTAACCACCCACAAGGGTAACAGATTCCTTTGTGACATT
The DNA here is from genome assembly GCF_040938575.1 of Ambystoma mexicanum. Taxonomy (NCBI): domain Eukaryota; kingdom Metazoa; phylum Chordata; class Amphibia; order Caudata; family Ambystomatidae; genus Ambystoma; species Ambystoma mexicanum. The sequence goes on along the minus strand of NC_090924.1, from coordinate 536,973,307 downwards.
TGGTTGTTCTCAGCCGGGCCAGGAAGTAGACTTAATAATGTCAAGTTAAAACTTCAGAGCCTTCTTAACATCTTTGTAGTGGAGCATCCCATTGAGGGTCTGGAAAAGAATGGCTGATGTTAAAGTATGATATGATATTGGGAAAAAACTGGCGGCGAGTGCAGAGCGCCATCTTGTCTCTTTGTAAAGGAGTATATGCACAGAAGCAGAGAGGACTTGTATTTCACAGATATGGCCCACTGAAATAATGGCCACCATAAATCCACTTTGCAAGTAACTAACAATTTCCAATAAAGCCAGTGTCTCGAATGTTCTGCATGAAATGCTCAAAGCACTATGTTCAGATCCCAGACAGGGCGAGCTGCCCAGACTGGTCGAAAGATGGACCAGCCTCTCAAAATGGTGCACAATCGTTAGCAGCTGAGAGACAATTCAGAAGAGTCTCTTACACCACAATGTGTAATTTATCCCCCATAGCCACCAAACAGATTGCCTCATTCCTCGCAGAAAGAACAGCCCGTAATCACGGAGGTAGTGCAGCCGCCCACCCATCTTAAGTTCCCTGTGGAGTCCCACAAGGCTTCTGTGTCTTACCAATATTATACAATATCCATACCAAACCACTCTTCGCTCATCTGGACTCTCTGGGTATATCATACACCAACTTTGCCGATGATAACCAAATCCTCATCTCCTTCAGGCAACTATGAGAAAGACTAACCACATCAACAAAATGTATGACACTATTCAAACTTTGATGGCCACACACCAGCTTCGTCTAAATAATACACAGATTCTGAATGTAGGGCCCCTCCTCACGTCTTACCAAACTTGACCCAGCATACTGCTCCTTCACCATCAATGCCTGCACGATCCCTGTGTCTTCTGCTGTGAAAAATGCTATGCGTTCATCTAGACTCAGCATAACGCATGTCAACGCAATTGTTTCCTCAGCTGCACACAACATTAAACTTTTGAATGGAACCAAACACCTTTCCTTAAAAGGCTGTGACTATAGCTGAGCAGTAATTGGCTTGCAGCTGGACTATTGCCACTCCCTTCTTGCTGGTACGTCAGAGCGGAACCTCAACAAACTCGACTATTCAGAACAATGCCATCCAGTAATCTGTGTGCTTATCCAAACAAGACCATGTCTCAATTCATAGAAAAGCTACTCATTGGCTACCAATCAGAGAACGCATCAACTTTAAAGTCCTTTCCATTACTTATTGCTGTCTCTCCAACTCTACTCCGCCGTAACTCGCGCAGAGCATCACCAAACAATTTGACAAGGCTGACGAGGCCTATCTTCAGCCACAGACTAACCACCCCGTGCTTCAGATGTAATAGAGGCGGAGGTGCCAGCTTTCCAGTCATTGTCACTTACTGTGGAACAACCTGCCTCTTCACTTGCGCTCTGAGTTTATGTAATGGCCGTTCAGAAAACAATAGAAAACTATCTTATTCCACTAGCTTCAATCCTCAACTATGTACCCACTTACCATCCTCCCCCTCCTGCGTGTTCCCCCTGTCCCCCCGCACCCACTTGCAACTAGTGCCTTGATGCCCATGGGTTTGGTGCGCTCTACAAATGTCAAAATAAATAAATGGTACATGAACACCAGATGCAGATTTTAAAATGCCTATTTATTATTTTGTTTGGTTCGATTACAGCAAAGTTCAATGGCTGAAGCTTTTGGTACATAAACCATTTCATTCAACACTTTGGCAGAATAAGGCATGCTATCTGCCTCATGTAATGCGCCTGAAAAGTCAGCTTTGTTGTAGGCACCCGTTTATTTACTAGATTGGGTAACAATGACAGCAAACCACTTGTCACTGGAAATGGGGTACAGCAGCGATGACACATCCTTACTGACCTAGTAGAGTTCAAATCAGCCCAACTGGGGAGAGGATGCTCACTCGTGCTCAAAGGAGGATGCTGAAACTCACTCAGAAGGTGCTCACATTCTTTTCAAAAGGGTTGCAACAAAGAAGGCTGACACCCATGCTGCCACCACAAAGGCCTAATCTACTTTAGGTACCTGGTTCTGCAGGTGCTGAAACTGTAGAGGGAGGACCCAAAAGAACACATGACTTGCCCGTCAGTAATATTCTTTCTGATGAATGTTCCTCACACGGATTCCTCATCTTTGATATCCCTATCCCAGCACAGCTGTTCTCCAGACACTTTTCCGCCATCAGGGGGTGTAGCGTGGCTCTGTCCAACGCCTATGCGTGCTGGATAGGACTTCAGAGCCAGTATATATAGTGCGTCGCGCACCATGAACCTCAGTTCCACCATTTTTCACTAGCACTCGGAAGCCAAGGGACTGTATAACCGATGGAGCACCAACTTTGCCCAATGAGGGCAGGCAGGGAGGGCAATGAGGATCCGTGGGAGGAACATCCATCAAAAAGAACATTACCGAAAAGTAAATATGTCATTCTAATGGATTCTTTCCTTCCACGGATTCCGAAAGCAATACATAAACCTGGAGTAGGGAGGAAGCAAAACCACCACCTAAACCAGAAATCTCTGAAGGACTGCCCTACCAAAAAGGGCATTCTGGCCCGCAAGGTAATCCAAACAGTAATGCTTAGTAAACGTGTGCAAGGACGCCCATGCTGCCACCTGGCAAATATCCAGGATTGGCACTCCCCTCTGCATGGCAGAAGTGGCAGCCACTCACCTGGTAGAATGAGCTCCGAGCCCCTCAGGCACATCCTTACCAGCCAGAGTGTAGAATTCTGAGATGCAGTGAATGATCTACCTGGACAGGGTTTGTTTGTACACAGCCTTGCAAGCACCAGCATCAGCATAACCAACAAAGAGCTGGTCATCTTTCCTAGCCTCAATAGTAAGAGACGTAGAACTTAAGGGCCCATACCGGGTCCAGCCGATGGAATTGTTGCTGTGTCTTGGAAGGGTGAGGTGGAGGAAAAAACGGAGGAGGAAAAAACACAGGAAGATGGATCTTCTGAGAGAGATGTAAATCTGAGACCACATTCGGCAGAAAGGAGGGTCTCAATCTCAACGTCACCTTCTCTTTGGAAAAATATTGGTAGGTAAAAACAGACAATGCCTGGAGCTTACTCAGCAGTCTCGCGCAAGTGATGGCAACCAGGAAAATCCCCTTAAGGTTGAGCAATGTAAAAGAACATGATTGAAGAAACTGAAATGGAGCAACCATAAGAAATGTTCAAACTAAATTCAAATCCCACGTCGGAACCACAAATTGGCGGGGAGGAAACTAGTTACACAAACCCTGCAAGAACTGCAGGACAGGGATTGTGAAAAATGAGTCCCGTTCCGCTGATCTCTTGACTAACGAAATAGCGAGGTAACCCTTTAGCGTGCCAATCTTCAGGCACGCCTGGGCCAAAGATAGAAGAAATTCCAACATAGGAGATATAGGACACGATAAAGGGTCCAGGTCCCTCACCCGGGAACCGAATTGAAGATGTACGCCGCCTGCAGGAATACATGGATTTTGTAGCGGGCCTCAGAGCTGAAAGGAGCACATCGAGGATGTCATCCGACAAGTCACATTCCTTGTATCTCAGCCTCTCAGTAGCCAAGCATGAAGGTTCATGCTGCTGAGGTTTTGATGGAGGACCCGCCCACCCCTTCGTCTTCAAAATGGGAAAGAAGTCTACTCTCCTCGGAAGGTGCAAGGGAGAGCAGATGGACATGTCCAGCAATTTCGGATTCCACATTCTCCATGCCCAGTCTGGGGCGATCAGGATCATTGTGGTTCCGAACAGGCACAATCTCCAGGAAACTAGTGGAATAACAGGGATTGGCAGGAACACAAAGGACGAAAGTCCACCCGATCAGGACAATTCCCCCAGAGCTCCCTGACAAGGAACTTGCTGGAGCAGAACAACTCGCATTTCCTGTTGACACTGGAAGTGAAGAGGTCCACTTGAGTTCCCCAACAGACAAAATCTCCCCCAGAACTTCCTGACAGAGCTGCCTCTGCCTGCTCAAGGCACCCGCAGTGACACTCTCTCGTCTGGCCAGATGCGCCGCCGTCAGAGCGACGCTGTTCTCCAGAGCCCAGAACCACAGTTGCATTGGTTCTCTCCACAGAGGCAAGGACACCGCACCACCTCATTTGTTGAAGTAGTACATAGCTACTCTGTCATCCATCATGATCAACACAGTGTGGCAGACAGCCTGATTAGCCTCAGCTCCAGTATGCTGTGTTCCAGAGACTCTGCTGGAGACCACAGTCCGCTCAACAGAAGGTCCGACAGGTGAGTACCTCAACCCATGTGATGCGTCCGTGACCGCCCTCACCTGGGACCAAGGTTGGCAAAAAAACACACTTTTCTGCAAGTCATGTGGCCCACCACTCAAGATCCTGGGCCACCTGATCCGAGACCTACAAGGGTTCCAACATGTGGCCCTGAAACTGCAACCATTGGCAACAGAGGACCCATTGAAGCGATCTTATGTGCAACCTCTCCTCCAGCATCACTAGGATGCAGGAGGCCATGAGGCCCAAAAGATGCAGGAAGGCAGAGGGTGGGACTTGCCCCTCGGATTGGAGGACATTGACCATCCGAAAGATGTTCACCACTCAATACTCAGACGGGAAGGCCCTGCCCAGTCGAGTGTCCAAGACTGCAGTGATAAATCAGACAGACTGGGACAGCGAAACCGGAGGCTTTTTTGAAGTTTTGGGAAAAGCCCAGGCTGTGCAATAGATAGCATGTGCATAGAAGGTGCTACGACACAATCTGGGGAGTGAGCTCGGATGAGCCAGTTGTCCATGTAGGGAAAGACCTGAATGCCCTCCCACCTGGGGCAAGATGCCACCGCTGCTAGTAGTTTGGTGAAATCCTTGGGACCGAAGAAAGTCAGAACAGCAGAACCTTTAACTGGTAATGCTGTTGACCCACCACAAACCTCAGGTACTTCCTGTGCTTTTGATGAATCGACACATGGAAGTGGGCATCCTAAATGCCCAGGAAGACCAATCAGTTCTGCAGATCGAGGGCTTGTGGGATCTGGGCTAGAGTAACCATCTTGAACTTGTTCTTGTGTAGGAACAAGTTCAGCAGCCGCCAATTTAGGATGGGGCGCAACCCCAGTCTTCCTTCGGCACCAGAAAATAGGTGTAGTACCACCTTCCCTCGTTCTTTGATCATTACGGGCTGAACAAGGAAAGCCTCCCCTCCCACTGGTGACGAATGGCAAAGCCAGTCAATGAGGTTTGGCACCCTGGGGTGTAGAGGGGACATCTGCCACAGCAACGCCCCCTCGCTGGGCACCCTTTTCTCCTTCTCATAGGAAGCGCCTGGCTTGACCTCTTCCAGGGGCAAAGGCGGGAAAGGGATGAAAAACACTGCCCCAAGGCTGGTGTACTGCTAGCCCCAAAAAATTAACAGTCTCCCTGGACGACTGGACCCTTAGTGTGTCAGGTTATGGTATATCCAACAGCCTGGCAAGGACATCAGCAGCAAACCACTGACGTCCTCAGCCACAAGTGTCGTCTGACCGCTGTGCTAATGGCCATGGCCCTTCCAACACAGTTCTATGTCTAGTCCCGGCTGCAGCGCTCGACATACCATTTCGACGTCAGAGATCAAGGACTGGAAACAGTTCCTCATCTCTTCTATGGTACATCCTCAGCCACACTGGCCACTGCAGGCCAAAGGCCGAAGGAGCGCGTTGCCATGGTGCAAGTGGCATTAACAGCCCGCAGTGCATGACTGCTTGACGTGAACACCTTCTTGCCCCATGCGTCCGTGGGAAGGGACGGGAAGGTAGAGGTCTTCAGGCTAGCCATTGCAGCCTGCACTACCAAGCTCTCAGGCAAAGCATGGAAAGAAAGGCCAAATCCGATGGAGGAGGACAGCATTTTATTGCAAGAAGCCTCTCCACTGCCAGAACAGAGGCAGGTTTCTCCCACACCTCCAGTATGAGGCCTCACTGCCATATTGAAAGGCATGAGTGTCTCCTTCTTAGAGGCATCGTCCCGAAGGAGTCGAAGTTAGTACTGCACCTTGGACTTGGATGGAAGAGATAGCCCCAGAGTACTGCCCACCTTAGCCATCAAGCTCTGGAAGGCGGCACAAGGCTTTCCTGGGGTGAGAGCTGGCAAAATATCCATCTCCAAGGAGGCGTTTAGGCCACTGGCCCCCTGCAGGTCCTCTGCCAGGCCCAGCACACCCTCACCTTCCCCATAGAACTCTTTCAGGACATCCCTCTTCTCCCTGGACCATAGGTTTTAGCCCAAAAGGGACCTGGTTGTGCCCCTCATCGTAGAGGTCATACATCCTTGACATGAAGGCTTCATAGGGAGTGGAACATATTCCTGCAGAGCCGCATCAGTCGGCGCCAGGGCCTATGCATGCAAGGGTGGGTCCTGTAAGCGCCTAGACACCTCTGTCTCCATCTGGTGTAGGCCAGAGCCTTTATGTGTGTGGGAGAGGATCACAGAGGGTACCCTGGAGGTCGCAACAGCCTAGGTGGGACTCTGCTGTGCCATAGCCGGAGAGTATGGCGCCGGCACCATAGGTGATGGAGCCTCCGGCACCTTGGCAAAGAAGTCCAACATCTTCAGGTCGAAGGACTCGCATTCCTCCGCCGAGGAGGACTGGGTGGGAAAAGGTACCTGTGACTCCGAGGACAGTCAGTGCAAGGACTCACTCTGGGAGCGTGACCTCTTCCGATACTGCTGCTTCTTGGCCTTTTCCTTGATCGTAGCCGCCTGCTCCTCGGAGCGTCATTCCGTGCTGTCCGACCGAGACCACAGAGCTTCATCATTCTACTTGTGGATGAAGGTAAAGATCTTTGCTGCCCTCTCCCGGGGGGGCCCATCAGGTGCATGGACTGGCGTAACCTCCAATCCTGGGTGTCATGGTCCCCGCCCAAGCAATACAAAATAATCCTGTGCAGTTCTGAGGCTGAGATTCAACTGCCACGTTCTGCGCACAGCTTGAAGCCAGAGGCCTTGGTGGCGTAAGCATGGTAAATTTCAAAAGTAAAAAAAAACTCAAGTGCATTTCGATTAGCCAACAGTGTGTGCGGAAAAAGGGAACTGCAAGGCGCTGCTATATATACTGGCCCTGTCATTCTGTCTAGGGCGGGGCACTTGGAGGCATCGGACAGAGTCGCGCTGCGCCCCTTAGAGGCACAAAGGTTTCCAGAGAACAGCTACATTGGGTAGGGATCATAGACAAGGAATCTGTGGGATGAAAGAATCCATCAAAAACAGTCCTCAAGAAGCATCAATACCTGCACTGGAGACCTTCCTTGGATCAACCAGTTGTCCAGATAAGGGAACACATGGATGTCGGATCTCCTGAGGTGGGCCATCACCAGAGTCATCAGCTTGGTGAAAACCCTGGGAGCGGAAGTTAGCCCAATAGTGAACACTTTGAACTGATGAGTGTCCCCAATGCCGAACCTTAGAAACAGGCTGTACTCTCAATGGATCAGCAAATGGAAATAGGCACCCTGAAGGTCCAGTGCCACCAACCAGTCCTAGAGTCGTAGAGCCTGGAGAATTTCCCACAACATCACCCATCCTGAACTTGTCCTTCCACAGGAAGTTTTTCAAGGCACCGAGGTTCAGGATGAGCTGGCGCCCTCTCGCTTTCTTGGGTACCAAGAAATAGCAAGAATGCCAGCCCGACCTGAACTCTTCGGGTGGTACATCCTCCACTGCATCCTTTTAAAAGCAGGGCTCCTGTTCTGATTGCTGGGGAGGGTGCTATGGTCTGTCCAGTTGTCTCTTCAGGATGGAGCAGCAATATACCTGACGAGCTGCAAGGCCCAGGCATCAGAGGTTATCTCCTTCCACCTGTTCCAGTCCTCAGAAACCCACCCTCCAACCAAGTAACGTGGGGAGAACTGAAGAGGCTTAGTGTGGTCCGCCTCCACCTCTGATGAAGTAGACTGTCTTCCGAAAGGCCAGAAGCACATCTGGCCTGGTTTGGCCTGCTACAGCCGAGCCTTCCTTTTGAAAGGAACATATCACCTGTAACCTCCGCCTCTAGAACCAAAGACGAAAGAATGCTTGGCCAGAAGCTGCATTGCAAGGCCCAAGGATTTCGCAGCAAGGTTTGATTCCTTGAACCATTCCAGGGATCCATCACACATTGGGGAGAAACCCGAAATATGGAGGTATGCCGTCCTCCTGAGCACCACAGATGCCACCATTGAATGGCTAATGTAGTCAGCAGTATCAAGACTCGCCTGGAGGGCTTGACACAGCACTTCCTTCTCATCGATTATATCCAAACATCCATCCCTCACCTCGCCCACTGGGAGATGGTCTGCCGCCTCAGCTATTGTCTTGCAAAGTACATGCAAATATTTGGCGAAGGCACAATTAGTGTTTATTGCCATTAGCGCCATTCTCCCTGACAACTATAATTTTGGAAAGAGCAGCAGTCTTTTTCGATTCCCTGCCCGTAGTCTGGATGATGCAGGCCGTGAGCCGACTGTGGCTTTTTGGCCCACAAGCCCCTCTGTGGTAAGAAGGGCAGATGAAAACGAAAGGTTGCCCCCTGGCCAGTTTGTACTTCATTAGCTCGGCGTCAACCGCAGGTGTTGACCATGGTGGGATGATTCCGATTCCATTGCGGCTATAAACCACCAATGGGATCAGATAGGGCTGCCTTGAAAGGCAATGCCCTTTCTGACTGAGGACCCTTCATCAAGGATATCAGTTAGTTCATAGGACACTCCGAGCCAGCACACCCGCTGAACTGTCTTCCAATATTGAGCATTGGGATGTTCTAAGGAGCTGCCTGCTGCATATCGAGGTCAATTGAAGTGTCAAGCCCACTTGCCTTGTGCAGCCCTTCGGCCAAGGCTACAAAGTCAGCCTGGTCTGTGAAAAAGAATTAGCAGCTGTCCCTCACTCCCTGTGGCACCATTCCAAAAGGGACAGGGGCCCCCTCCTCCTCAAAGATGGTCCTCATTGACTCGAAGAACTCTGATTCAAACTTCCGGTAGGAAAGACCAATCCAGAACTGCCCCGACAGGGCCTCTAGACGCCAAAAGGGTCATCAGCGCTGTGGTCTACTTCGAGAGCGTCGAGGGCATAAGACCACACACGTCTACCTAACTGGTGTCAGTCTCCTGTGACATTGTGACCGGAGCCGTACCCACCGCAGCTTCTTCAAATAACTGGAGCATTTGCATCTTAAATGCCTCCCACTCTTTCTTGAGGCACCCTCACTCTTGTAAGACTTAGCCCTCTCCCCAGAGAATCTGAGTCACGCCTGTGTCAACGTCTTTTTCTTTGTCTAGTTGGAGGACGACGAATTGTGGGCCTCACCCCCTGAATGAGACCTCTCTTTTGCCTTCTTATAAGGTCTGTCCTCCCACTTGTGCATGTGTCCTTTGGTCTCAGGGCACGAGGACCCAGTGACTTCAAAAGGGGGGTCGGGGAGGGAAGGTAACTTTTCTGATCGTTCCCAGAGGGACTTCGGGTTCATGTGCTGACAACAACTGCGCTGCTCAACGTCATGTCCGGCCCGAGACTCAACACACAAATGTGTGGATCTGTGATGGACATCTAGGAGCTGCAGCCCTTGTAGTGTTTAAACCCCAAAGGTTTAGGGACCGACATATCAGCAGCACAAGTGCAAAAACTGTCAGTCACGAAAGGATTGCTTTCCAAACAGTGTACAGAGCACGCGTAAAAAAGCAACCGAGGTGTGGGGGAGTAATGACATGATATATATGCTACCAACATCACGTCCTGAATTGAGGAGTGGCACGGTCGAGAGACAACGCTGAGCTGCACCACACCCCCTGACAAAAACAATTCCCAGCAGCCGATGCAGGGTCGGATATCCATCAGATGAGGAATCTGCAAGAGCATGCAATCTAAACGAGTTTTGCTTACTTGATTATTTTCCTCATAAAAAAAATGAAAAGATGGTCGGTGGCTGAATGTACTTTCCCACCTCCTAAAACGTTCCTCAAGCAGACTATCGGAGTATCACTGCGTGAGCTAGATCCTATGAATGGACTGCATCCAAACACAGGGCATGGGGGGGTCTCAAACTGGGTCCTTATGCTTGGAAGACCAGCAAACTAAAAAGCAGTTTACAAATTTACACGGCACAGGGTGAAGGGAGCTCCTGAGTTTGAAGATCATAACCTTTCTGTTCAAAAAGAGCAGTGGATAAAACAAAAATCTTACCTTGCAGATATGCAAGGAGTTCAATCCCAGGTATGTGGAAAAATGAATGAAAACTGCTGGAGGACAGGGCCAGCACGTTATGGCATTTGCCATTCATGTGCGATAGCCTTGTAGAGGAGGGGGAAAAAAATCTCAAATGAGCAGTTTTACTGTGCAAAAGGCTTAGGTTCAGTCTCAATATAAAAGCATGCAGGAAAGACGGGACACAGGAATGGTATGTCAATGATGAAAATTCTAGCAATTGTTTCTCTAAAATCCTTGACTAAAATGAAAGACCACAATATATTATATGCTATTAATTGCACTGTTCTAGAAGCCATGGACCGAAAAGTCACTATAAACAATGAGACCAACTACATATTGCACAAGTAGGAATAGCCTCCAATTAGCCATAGCAAAGAACATTTTGGAGCAAAACATGTATTTGAACATACGTATACACCGACACAGCCATATTTTTGGCCAAGAATAGGATTTAAAAGTTTTATTTTCTCAAATTTCAAACATAAATAAATGAAAATGCACCGATTTAAGTCTTGAATAAACAACAATCTTTTATTTGAGATATTCTGTTCCTTCTGAAGAACTAGTACAGTTCAAGTATTAAACAGTGTAAACCCTATAAATCTTCAAGAAATGGGGTGCTCAACAGGTTTCCACTTGCTGCCATTGACTTCTTTCCTGCGACAAACTTTTTTGCAACCTGAAAAAATAATGAACATTTTTCAATTAATGAGGACTTTAACATTGCACCATTTAGTATTTTTGAATGAATTATGCTATGTATGCGTTAGCAATTCTGCAGATCAATAATTCTCTCTCTAACAAATATTTCCATTGGCTTGACTAAACATCAACTTACTGCCCATTTTCCTTTACTCAAAACCAAAAGTTCATCAGAGTAATAAGACAGAGTGAACAAGCAAGAAGCAAATATCCTTGCTTACCACAAGAAAGTTGCTCACCTTGCATTGCACTGTGCACCTCGATTTTCTATAAGTATTTGTCTCTTGAAATTTCACATAGCAAACAGAGCTTGAAAATCACCCAGCACTGACAGAACCAAGAGGTGCTACCATCAGATGAAGTGACCTCTCCCAAATTATCACAGTATAAAGGGTGCCAATTGCACCTCATGTATGTTATACATTTTTTTCTTAAGACAGAACAAACAGGTAAACCAGTGGTAATTTAAAAAAAGAAATTAAAACAAAAAAGTGCCATTGGTGAGGGAAAAACCTGCAGAAGAGTAAACAGTTGACTTGGTTAAACAACTCCACCAGACACACAGGTCTCCTCTCAGGTCTCCTCCCAAGTCCCAAGCAGAAAGGCCAGGGAGATGGACTGCATGATTAACATAGGTATAGGAGAGGATGCAGTGCACCAGAACCCACCGCCTAACTGGTGCCTTCCAGTGGGCACTTTGTTGCATGACTTTCTATAAATCGAATTAGCACGCCGGGACCCAGGTAAGTGTGCCCTTTCACCCCCAAACCACACCCTCCTTTAGCACATATTTAACGCCCCTGTTAGGTAAGATGTTCATATTTATGATAAATATTCCTCACCTGTGTCCACCCCAGAACCACCTTTGCTTGGACTGCTTAACTATTTTACCTTGTCCCTAGGTGAAGGGGAATCTTTTTCCCTTGTCACCTAGTCTTTTACTCTTTTATAGGAGACCTTATGTAGCTCCATAATAAATGGTTGAAGTTATAGTTTCCTACAACTTTTGGGCTTAGGCTGGGTTGCCCCTTTGGGCTCCCCTGTTAATTTCCCTTTCATACACTTGGGTGAACTACTGTTCCTAAGTAGTAAAGAGGATATTCATCCCATTTACATTTTGTATAAATGAGCCAGCACACCCCACCTTATGTGGAGTTCTGTGGAGATACAATGTACCCCCCCCTTTCTTACTTATCTGGTAACATTTTGTTACAACTGCGAGCTTACATGAATGGCTGGTGGCAGTGGTTTTCCTTTATGACTTTTAGACTTTAGTCGCAAAAAAGACCATTTTGCCAAAATGATGGGCTCCTTTTTTCGCCATTTCTTGTGTGCTGTTTGAGTGGAAGTTTTATCATTCAGCGGGAATCCTATGTATTCCCTGCCAAGGCACCAAAGTGTCTGAGAAGGCAGGAAGCGAGGGAGGAGTCCAAAACTCTACAGCCCTTTGTCTCTCACCTTGCGTGAAACAAGCACAGTCTCAATGGGGGGCTGGCTGGCCTGAGTGGACAGGCAGACACCCCACCCCCTTGCTGTAAAATGCAGGGAGAGAATACAGAAATTGTGCTGTAGTTCCCGTTTAATACTACAAACCTGGAAGCTGCTGACAAGTCAAAGACTGGAGCTGAAACCAAAGAGGAAGATGAAGAAAAGACACTTTAGTGATTTCCAGCGACCAGGGAGCTTGCTCTAACCCTTCCTTCCAATCGACCTTGGGGTCCCGAACGCGACATCTCCTACCGAGGGGCTGTTGAGATCCGCTGGTCTCACGAAGACCTGCAATTTCAGCCATCCCATGGCGTGCTGTGACCTTGCTGGGCTGCAACACCCCAGTACTCTGGGACCTTGAGCCATTGTGCGGTGCACTATCTTCCAAATTGCGCTGAAACTTGGTGGCATCCTCATGGACCTCCAGTGACGATCTGAATCCTTGAAGTGCCCCTCACCAGAGTGCTGAACCAGATTAGCGACGAGAATCCGACCAGCGATATTCAGTCTTCTGCTGGCTCCTGAAAAGGGCTCCAAGAAACACAGAACCACATTCTGCAGTGAAGAAACGCTTGCCTGGAGCCTTCCCAGTTGTTCTCTGCTGCAAATTCCCTTCCATTGTCCTGTCTTCAGGACAAGGAATTCATCTACCGGGTTTTTGGCTGCAGATCCTGAAGAGGTCCTGCTGCAAACTGGTCTTCTGCGCTCATGTACTGTGTTGGCCTGGGTAGTACTTTACCTTAAGCCTTTTGTGATTCCAGTGACGCTGGGGGTGATTCATGTGATGGGAGTCCTCTTCTCCAGTTCACCCAGGCCCATTGCTAGAATCCCTCTAAGTTGTATTCTCTGAAGTCCCTGGACCCTAACTAACTCTAAAGTGTACTACTTACTTGTTTTTAATAGATTTCTTCAGGAACTCTGAATTTCCCTGCAAACTGAACCCTATCTCACCCTGCCTACAGCAGGCACTTTGACCACAAGGGTCCCTCTTCTGCCTCAGAGAACACATGCAATAGACTAGGGAAGGACTGGATAAGAAAAGGATTCCGTCTTGAAAAGTATAACTCATGTTAAAAGGTTACTTTCTTGTGAAAGAGTTGGTTTGGTAACTGTCCCTCTGAAATATGACTGTTACAAAAGTTCTTACTATCCTTGGAATGTGTTTTGAAATTCTGAAAAAGTATATGACAATGCATTACTTACCGTAAAAGCATTTCTGATGGTTGTATCTGCTTAGATTCACATGCTGTGCATAGGTCCGACATCCAGTGGTCACTGCGGAGTATTGCATTTTGTTTTTCGTAGTCGAAAAGGGGACGTCGACAAGGCGTGTCTGTAACACTATCCCTATAGTGACGTGTGTTGTACCCACAATCCCTCACGCGTCGAGGTCCCTCTGTTTGTATTTTTCTGCCCTGAGGGAGCCTTCTAGACGTGAGTGAGTACAGAAAAGAGAGAAATATAGAAAGATGTCTATGTTCCTTCCATCCAAGCGGGGAGGAAGGGTGGGCGCATGTGAATCTAAGCAGATACAACCATCAGAAATGCTTTTACGGTAAGTAATGCATTGTCTTCTATTGTTTGTTAATCTGCTTAGAATCACATGCTGTGCATAGACTAGCGAGCAGTACCCGGAGTTGGCGGTGGGTTATGAGAAGGAACAGTAGAGAAAAGATGTCTTAATACTGCCTGTCCCACCTGGGAGTCAGATCTAGAGTGTGCATCTAGACAGTAGTGTTTTGTAAAGGTGTGCACAGAACTCCAGGTAGCCGCTTTGCAGATGGACTCAAGGGGAACATTTGCAATGAATGCTATGGACGCCCCCGTGCCTCGAGTAGAATGTGCTCTTGGCCTAAAGGGCAGTTCTCTCTTAGCAAGAGTATAGCAGAGAGTGATGCATTGAACAATCCATCTAGAAATAGTGGACTTTGAAACTGCATCCCCTTCTCTTCCTGCTGCCACCGAGACGAAGAACTGATTAGCCTTCCTCAGTGGTCTGGTTCTTTCCATGTAGAACATGACCGCTCTGCGCACATCTAGTGTGTGCAGAGTCCTTTCTCCCAAGTTGGAAGGATTTTGAAAGAACGCTGGTAGTTCTATAGACTGGTTTACATGGAATTTTGAGATGAATTTTGGAGCAAACCTTGGGTGAGTGCGTAGAACCACTTTATCTTTGTGAACTGTAACAAAGGGGTCTAGAACAGAAAGAGCCTGTAGTTCAGTTACTCTCCTGATGGAGGTGATAGCTATTAGAAAAGCAGTCTTAAGGGTGAGGTCTTTAAGAGATGCTTTGTGCATGGGTTCAAATGGTGAGCCCATGAGTTTGGTAAGTACCACGTTAAGGTCCCATCCGGGAGCTGGGTCAGCTATCGGGGGGTGTATTCTCTTTACTCCCTCCATGAAGGCCTTTATAACAGGGGTCTTCCACCATGACGCTTTGAGTTGGGAAGTGGTGTATGCAGAAAGTGCCCCTAGGTGGACTTTAATGGAATTGAACACTAGCCCTGAATCTAATAAATGGGTCAGGTATAGAATAATATGTGTGGGAGAGCAGTCAATTGGGTTGATGCTCTTTCCTCTGCACCAAATGACAAATCTCTTCCATTTGCTAGAATAGCAGTGGCGAGTGTTAGGTTTTCTGGCTTCCCTGAGGATGTCCATGCATCTCTGTGGGAGCTGTAGATGTCCAAATTCTATGATCTCAGGAGCCAGGCTGCTAAGTTCATGTTCTGGGGGCATGGATGCAGAGTCCTGCCCTTGTCTTGTGACAGCATGTTGTACGGGCAGGGGAGTTTCACTGGGGGAGATAGAGACATCTCCATCAAGTGAGCGAACCATGGCTGTCGGGCCCACATTGGAGCCACCAGTATCATGGTTACTTGTTCCTGGTGCATCTTGTGCACTACCTTGTTGAGAAGGGGAGTAGGGGGAAAAGCGTAAACAAATCTCCCTGACCCTTGAATCGACAGACCGTTCCCCTTGGTTCTGGGGGTACCTGGAGGCGTAACTTTGGCATTGTGAGTTCTCCAGGGTTGCGAACAGGTCTATTTCTGGGAACCCCCATTGCGTGAAGACGTCGAAGACGATGTCTTCGTGCAGTCGCCATTCGTACTCTTCGGGCAGGGGGAAGTCTCTGCTGAGTTTGTCTGCCAGCAGATTGAGTTCCCCTGGTACATGTTGTGACAGAAGGAACATATTCTGTTTGAGAGCCCACTTCCATATGTTTTGGGCCAGTTTGGACAGTCCTGGAGCGTGGGTTCCCCCCTGTTTGTTGATGTAGTACATGGCTGTGGTGCTGTCTGTAAGGACCATCACTGTCTTGCCTTGTAGGTGTTCCTTGAAGGCTTTTAGCGCCTTGAACACCGCTAGCAGCTCCAGAAGATTGATGTGTTTGGATGCTACGTTCGGAGTCCACTCTCCGTGAGCAGTTTGATGGGATAGGTGAGCCCCCCATCCTGTAAGGGATGCGTCTGTGGTTAGAGTGGCTTCCGCCGCGGGTGTGGCAAAAGGTTTCCCTTTTTCTAGGTTTTCTTTTGTCCACCACCGTAGCGAGAGAACTAAGGCCTGCGAGACCACCACTAGGTCGTCCCATAGTCCGCTGGCCTGACACCACTGGCTGTTGAGCCACTCCTGCATTGGGCGCATGCGCAGGCGCGCGTGAGGTACCAAATAAATACACGACGCCATCATGCCTAGCAAGCGCATTGCTTTGCGTACCGGCACCTCTCGACCGGGCACATATTGAGGGATCTGAAACAACATGTTTTGGACCCTCTCTTTGGAGGGGAAGACGAGGCCGTCCTTTGTTTGAATTAGAGCCCCTAGGAATTGTTTGATTTGGCTGGGGTCTAGGCTGGACTTCTTTTCGTTGATAGAGAAGCCCAACTGGAACAAAAGGTCTACAGTCTTTTGGGTATTGGAGAAGCATGTTTCGTAAGAATCCCCTGTTATGAGCCAGTCGTCGAGGTAAGGGTAAACTGGGATGGACAACCTGCGCAGGTGGGCCGCTGCCACTGCCAGTACCTTCGTGAATACTCTCGGTGCTGATGCTATGCCGAAGGGTAGCACTCTGAACTGGTAGTGTTTGCCCTCTATCATGAACCGGAGGTATTTTCTGTGCGCTGGCAACATTAAAATATGAAAGTATGCATCTTTCATGTCCAATGTTGTCATGTAATCTCCCTGTGATAGCAGTGGGATCACTTCCTGTAGGGTCACCATACGAAACTTTTGGGGTTTGATAAACTTGTTCGCTGGGCGCAGATCTAATACAGGGTGCATGGTTAGATCCTTTTTGGGTACAAGGAAGTACACTGAATAAATACCTTCCGTTACCTGAGATAGAGGCACGACCTCTATGGCTCCTTTTTCCAGCAGTTGCTGTACTTCTTGTAGAAGGATGGTAAGATGTTCCGGTGACATGCGTCGTCCCCTCGGGGGTTTGTATGTTGGGGAACTGTTGAATTCGATGCAGTATCCGTGGGCTACGGTGGAAAGTACCCAGCGGTCTGACGTTATACCCTCGCATGCTGGAAGAAAGGATGTTATCCGGCCCCCGACCGGTGTTGCATGGGAGGGGACGCGAATCTTCGCGTCACTTGGTGTTGTTAGGGGCTTGGAAACCTCTGGGGGTGGACCCTCGCCCTCTTCCTTTGCCCCGGCGCTGTCCTCTTTGGCTGTACTGGCCACTATTGGTCTGGAAATTGGTGGCAGGGTACTGTTGCTGCTGGTTTTGTTGTTGGCGTTGGCCACGAAAAAAGCGTTTATTGCCATAGCCGCGCCTGGTAGCGGGCTTAGAGATTTGGTCAAGAGTTTTGATTTATTTATTAAAGACGCCTGTGTCTCCGGTTTGAACCCTGAGTTGCGCAGCCATACGTGTCGTTTTAGGACTATTCCCTGAACTAGGGAACGTCCCGCAGTTTCTGCCGCATCCAGAGAGCTCTTTACAATACTCTGGTTGACCTGGGTTCCTTCGCCAATAGTTGAAAGCAGGCGTGTACGTAATGGTTCCGGCGCTTCTTCGGCGTCCTTGCGCAGTTTGGCCCACTGCGCGTCCGCATAGCTAGCGAGCAAAGAATTGTTGGCAATTCTTGCCGAAAAGGCGGCCGAGGATGTAATTCTTTTTGCAGGGGCATATAACCGCTTGCCCTCCTTGTCAGGTGGTGCCTCACTGGTGGAAAGTGGTACCCCTGCCCTCTTTCTTGTGTTGGTTACCACCAGGGAATCCGGAACAGAATGTCCCCTGATGTACAGCGGGTCTGAGGGTGAAGGAGTGAAAAGTTTTTCAATTCTAGGATTGACCCCTCTGATTAGTGCGGGTGTGGACAGCGAAGGGATGATTCTTCTCCTCACTGAAGCGAGGAGGGGAATTGTCTGACTGACCGGGGGTTTCTCCTTAATTACCCTTTCTACAAAGTCTAATTCAGGGGAGAGCTCCCCAGTGTCCAGTTCGAAGTGTGCTGCTGCTCTGCGCAACAGGGCATTAAATGTGGGTTGATCGTCAATGGGAGACGTGTTTCCAACAGGTGAAATGTCAGGATGATTTAGGTTCAGGACATCAGTGTCAGAATATATTGATGGTGATTGCCAGGGGTGAGAAGGTCCTTCTTCTGGATTTTCTCCGAAGTCTTCTCCTACCAAGTCTTCTCCTACTTCCTCCTGGTTCCGTCCGTCTTCCTCGTCCATAAAATCATCCTCTTCTTCAAAATAATGTTCTTCCCCAGTGAGGTCATACACACTGTGGAAGTCTGGGGCTGTGTCCTGGTGGGGATTGCCTAATCTTGGAATTTTGGCCCTGGGGTCCTCCTGAGGCCCTTCTCTTATTCTCTTTGGAGGGTTTTGGGCGTTCATAAACCTCTCCATTCTTTCCATGCAGAGATGGAGCCTTTCCATGGTTTCATGGGGTACCCCTGAGCGGTCTAGCGGGGGAAAATTGGTGTCTTGTAGCTGAAAACGGCTCGACCTCTCCCATAACGTTGAGGAAAGTGTCCCGTCGCCCTCCGAAAAGCCTTCAGGTGTGCTGGGAATCCCTTCGACTGAAGGAGATCGTCCCTGTGTTTTCGGCGTGTCTTTCGACCTTTGCGTAGCGCTCGACGTGTCTTTCGGCGTACGCTTGTGGGCGTCGGCTACCACGATCCTCGCCAAGCTCTCAGCGACTCGTTTGTCAGCGGAGAGCTGTGGTTTCGACGTTATGGGTGTCGAACGCTCTACGGCAGCATGTGCTTTCTGCTGATGCGCTCCGGCCGATGATTTGGGGGCGGCGCCCTTATTTGCCGAAAGCCCAGTTGCTGGTCGCGGCTGCGGTTGCGAGAGGGGCTTCGAACCCGAACGGTCCGAGGAGGCCGCCGGTGAAACCTGCGTCTCCTTGGGCGCCGATGCCCTCTTTGCCTTCGGCAAAGAAGAGCCATGGGTTGTGTGCTTATGTGTGGTCTTGTGTGCGTCAGTGTCGCCGGGGTGTTCATCCCCATAAGCAGGGCGTGAGCCGAGCCCGTCGGGGCCGGGGACAGACGACGAAGCGCGTGTGCGCTCTCTAGGGGGGGTTTACGACTTCCGTAGCGGAGGTCGTGGTATCACGTTCCTCGTCACTGTCGGAGGTAGCGACGGTGGGTGGAGCGTCGGCCTTCGACATAGCGTAGGCCGCCCACCTTTTGACCCTACGGTCTTTTAGAGTCTTCGGCTTAAGAAGCCGACAAGCCGTACAACCTTCCTCCTTGTGATCGAGGGGCAAGCAGCGGTTACACCGTGAATGCTTGTCCTTCCAAGTAAACTTGCCCTTGCAAAGCGGGCAAAACCTAAAGGGTGTCCTCTAGATAGCCGAGGCAATAAAACGTGATAACCACCCCAAGGGAAAGGAAGGGGAAAAGGAAAGGCATTCTTACAAAAGAATTAGAGATGTCCCACGACCCCCACTATCCCTACTGTATTTGGCCTGCGAGGCCAGGCCACGTGTTCGGCAACGCCGAAGGATCTCCTCCGCTCGTCCCCTCCGTCGAAGATCTTGCTCGGCGGAGACAGCTTCACAACAGCGTCGAGGGGGGGGATCGATATGTTCTATATTAATATAGGAAAACGACCAAAGGTCGAGGAGATGAAATCTGCAATGTCTCTCGAGGAGCTCCGCGTAAAGGCGACCAGTAGCTGGGCAGAAAAAAACAATCTGAGGGACCTCGACGCGTGAGGGATTGTGGGTACAACACACGTCACTATAGGGATAGTGTTACAGACACGCCTTGTCGACGTCCCCTTTTCGACTACGAAAAACAAAATGCAATACTCCGCAGTGACCACTGGATGTCGGACCTATGCACAGCATGTGATTCTAAGCAGATTAACAAACATCAGAAATAAGGTTATGTTACTTGTGAATTGGTCCTCCCACCCACTTTCCAAAAGTAATGCTGTTGGGCTTCACCTAACTATTTCTTTCAGAATATAAGCGTCTACGTTTAACAAATGGGTCTTGCTTCCCCTGACTTGCTGTATAGCCTGTCTAGAATACGTCTCCATTAGGTCTTGCCTACCTTGAATAGCTTAATAAGTGTACTGTGGGTTTTACTTGCCTTGGTCTGCCTTGTGCCATCCTAAAAGAGTTATTGCTGACCTCAAGCTGTGTTCAACTGATCTGAAAAGCAACTGTAATAGTTTGTTACAACATTGGGTTTTACCTACCTTGAATAACATTATGTCATTCTTGAAGTTTAACATTGGGTTTTGCCTTCTCTGGTCTGCTTAATACAGATTCTAAAACAGTTTTAGGTGTATACATACCTTTAAGTTGGTGGTGGCTCCTTTAAAAAGTATATAGGTCTTACTCCCCTTGATTAGCTGCTGCACGTCTAAACTTGTAACCCCGAGTTGTGCCTCCCTTGAAAATGCCTAGAGCATTTTCAGAATAGTCATAGGGTCCATTACTTACCTTCAACTACCTTGGGTCTTAAAGTGTAATTGTGTTTTACTTTCCTTGAATTGCTTAGCACATATGGAATGTTAATACTTATCATTGAGTAGCTTAAGACCCCTCCAGAAAGTATAGGAGTTGATTTACTAACTCTGAACTGAATTCTTAAAAGTAATGTTGCGAGGAATACACTTGTAACAGGGTAGGTTTACCAAGTGATTTCTTTACTGAGTGTCACCACATAACCGACCGGGTCTACTACCCTTGAATTACTGACTGTATTCAAAATGAAACAAGTTACTTACCTTTAACTATTGTTCTCCAGCATGGGTCTGGCATGGATTCACATGCTCATGAATATTCCCTGTCTTCAAGCTGGGAAACCTTGGTAAAAGAAAAACCAGTTTCACTTTCACTTAAAAACTGCATTTCTCCTCTAAACCAATCACTGTCCTCTGGATCCATCTGCCCTCAACCAATGACAGTCCTCTCCCTAAGCCCCGCCTCTGGCAGCCATCTTCAGATTTGGTAAGCAAGTAAAGTGGCAGTAGGACCAAGAAGAGCCGCATGGGGGCCGGAGGGAGGGTTTGCATGTGAATCCATGCCAGGCCCATGCTGGAGAACAATAGTTACAGGTAAGTAACTTGTTCCTTTGGCAGAATGGGGTCTGGTATGGATTCACATGCTCATGATTAACTAATACACAGCAGTACACATTACACAACCATGGGTGGCAAGGCTCAACAGAAGTAATCAACACTTACCGCTGGAACAGACTCACCTCAGGCGAACAGGTTGCGTAGCAGTTCACAGACAGCTGTGAAGTCTTCCGGAAAGCTCTTTGTGTGTGTCACGTAGAACTTCAGGGCACGAGCACCATCCATTGATCGCAAGGCCCTTTCCGCCGGCAACAAAGGTTTCGGGAAGAAAACAGGGTACACTAAAGGCTCGTTGAGGTGGAATTGCGACAACCTTCGGCATGAAAGAGGGGTGCGTATGCAGTACCAACCTTGTTTCGTGGAAAGTCGGGTACAGTGGCTTACAGGATAGGGCCTGGATCTCACCTACACATCCGGGAGAGGTGATGGCTACAAGGAAAGCAGTAATTTCATGAGGGAAACTTGAGTGGGCCTGATGCATAGGCTCGAAGTGGGCCCCCCATGAGCCTCATCAGAACCACGCTGAGCTCCGACGCCGGGGCAGGAACCTTCACCAGCAGGAAAAATCGGCAAAGTCCTTTGAAAAACTCCTCGACGAGTCTGTGGGACCAAAGCAAGGATCTTCCTAGGGAACTGGTGTAGCAGGAGATAACTGCCAGATGCACCTTGATGAGGCTTGCGCCAGACCAGCCTTTGCCAAGGATAGCAGGTATTGGACGATCTGTGGAACTGTGACCCTCAGAGAGGTAATCTTGAGCGACCAGCACCACACAGCACAAAGCACAACGCTTCCGCTTATGGCCATACCACTTTAAGGTCCACAACGCCCTGACCTTGGCGAGGACCTTCCTGCAGTCCGGTGGCAACTCAAACTACAAACTCTAAGGCTGCAGGAGCCAAGCCTTCAGTTTCGGCGATCCTGGGTCGTGATGAAGGATCGCACCTTCCTCTCTGGTGAGAAGGTCCGGAATCATCGGCAACTTGACGGGAGGCGACGCTGACAGGCTGAGAAGGTCCGGATACCAAACCTGCCTTGGCCATGCCGGGGCGATGAGTATCATCCTGCATGGACACAGTCGGAGTGTGTTGATGACTCGTAGCAGGAGAGGGAATGGAGGAGAGGGAATGGAGGAAACGCTTACAAAAACAGCCCTACCCACAGGAAGGAGAACGCGTCCCCCAGGCTCCTCGACTGGTGGAATCGGCTGGCAAACGTCTGGTATTTGGAGTTTGCCGCCGTCGCAAACAGATCGATCTGGGGTCTGCCCCATTTAACTAACAGGTGGTCCTCCTGATCCTGATGAAGCTTCCACTTGTGGCAGGGGCGCAGTTTCCTGCTGAGAGAGTCTGCAATGGCGTTCATGACTCCTACCAGGTGAAGAGGAACACTCCCTGTCTGACGGTCCAGTGCAATAAGTCCTGCAGTCCCTTGGAGAGCGCCAGGGATCGAGCACCCCCCTGCATCCCGATGTAGAACATTGTGGTGGTGTCCGTGAAGATCCTCACCACCCTGCTTTTCAGAGATAGTAGGAATGACTTGAGGGCCCAGGAACACTGCCCATAGCTCCAGGATGTTATGCAGATCTTTCTCCTCAGGCAGCCACAGGCCTCTGGTGTGCAGACATCCTGTGTGAACTCCCCAACCTTCCAGGGAGGCATCCGTGGTGACCGTCTCCTGGTATGGGGGGGAGCGGGGTTGAAATCCTGTGCCTTGGGCGATGTGGGAGCGGACGCCCCACCACTATCGCCCATCGGAATTTATCTTGTCCGTGAAGCTTCCGGACACCTGTATCCAACAGGCGTCCAGGAATTCCTGTAGGGGTCGCATCTGCAACCTGCAGAGACTAACAAGGTAGATGCAGGACATCATGCCCAGTAACGACTTGATGGCCTGCACCGTGGCCGTCTTCGTTGATGACAGCCGTTGCACCTTTCCTTGAATGGCTGCTTGCCTCTTCTGAGGGCGACGCCAGGCAAGACACTGGATTGACTCTCGTGCCTAGGAACATCGAGTTCTGCAATGGCGTTAAGCAGGACTTCAGATAGTCATCCAGGTACAGGTATATGCGTATGCCCTGTAGATGCAGATGGGCCACCACTGGTGCCAGGCATTTCATGAATACTCTTGGGGTCGACTTCAAGCCGAATGGTAGGGCCCTGAACTGGTAGTGCTGGCCCTGCACCACAAAACCTAGACATTTCCGATGTTTCTTGTGAATGGGGACATGGAAATAGGCGTCCTCCAGGTCCAACGTCGTCAAGAAGTCTTTTTTTTTTTCCAATTGGCCAAGCACGAGTTGCAACGTGACTATACTGAATTTTTTAATTATTTGTTCAGATGTCGTAGGTCCAGGATGGGTCTCAAGCCCCATGTCTTCTTTCTGACTATAAAATATCTGGAATAGATTCCGAAGCCCTGGAGCTACTGGGGAACTAGCTCCATCTTCCCTTTTTGTAGCATGGCGTGTACCACTTCCAGAATCCGAGAAATGTGCTGCTCCTGATGGGGAACCGGAGGGATCCGCAGACACTGGCATTGAAATTTTAAAGTGATGTCCTTGGGAGAGAGCGTCCTCCACTCGCTGACGAACCGCGTGAGAGGGTGGGGGGGCCCACGTCCTGGCCGGATCAGGCTTGCTTGGGCGCTGGCATCTGGACCTGCGCGTGGCGATGCTGTCCTCCGCTACAGTAGGCCTGGAAGCGGCCTCTGTAGGCTTCTTGCGTTGAGGATCAAGAAGGCTGTCTTTACAACGTGGAGAATCCTTTTAAAGACCTGCTCAACTTTCCCCTGAAGGAGCAAAAAGACGAGTTGTGCTGCTGGAGAGTGCAGAGGGAAAAGGCAGTCTCCATCTTGATGGCCAGGAGGGACTCATCGACGGCCTTCCCAAACAGATCTTCACCATCGAAGGGCATGTCCAGCACCTTCGCTTGGACCTCCCAACGGAAATGAGTGGCTTTCATCCATCCCTGCCGACGAAGGCAGACACCGTTTCCCTTTTGCCAGAACCCTGTGTTGGCGACGTCCAATGCCACTGTGATGGCGTGATCTGATGTCACTTCCCCGTCCTGCAAGAGAGTGAGTGCTACCATCTAATCTTCGGGGAGGAACTCCAGGATCGGTCCTAGCTTGTACCACAACTCTGTGGTACCTGGCCCGGATCACCAGTGTGTTGGCCACCTTGATCGTGGGCGCTGCAGTGTAAATCGCCTTCTTCCCCATGGCGTCCATCCTTTTCCCCCCTCGCTGTATGGAGGGACCGAAGACAAGGACAGGTTAGCGTTCCTCGTGGCCGCGGATACCACCGGGTGCAGTGATGGTTGCGACATCAGGCACTTGGGTACAGAGTCAGGTAACCTAGACTTCTTTTCCAGCCTATCCTGCTTGGCTGGAGCTGTGCAAGAGTTCTTCAGGAGGGCAAGGCCATCTTCCCAAACATCGTCCAGAAAGGGCACCGCCATGATAGTCTTCCTCTTGGCCTCTCGCGTTCGATAGACAAAGCCCTCCTTCTTGGTCTCCTCGGGCGCCAGCTGGAATAGCTGGGAGCCCTGGCAATCATGGAGTGGAACGAACCTATCTGATCTGGCGGGGAAACCCTATGTGTGGCAACCAAATGTGGTGACTTACAGTCTGCTGCGACAATGTCCTAGTCATCCGTCATCGTGGCCATATCTGTTTGCGTGTCTGCTGGGGGAGTTGGGGCCCAACGTGGTGGAGGAGGTTGATATGGGGACGTCAGATGATGCTTCCTCTTCTTGGACGGAGGCCAATTGGGGACCACAGGTATCGGCGCTGTAGGCATTCTCATCTGGATCTCTGACGCAAAGGTGTGGAGAGTCGACAGAATATCCAGGGAAATGTCTGAGGAGGCAAAACAGGAAAGCAAAATTGATGGGAAGGCAAAAACAGGAAAGCTAGGCGCTGCGGTCGCCATCATCGTCCTTGTGGACCATATGCATGGATACCTGATCTTCGTCGTCCATGGACGAGACCTCCATAGCTTGTGCGATGACCTGGGAGGGCTGTTTTGGGGCATCCTTGCCCCCCTCCTTTTTTACTCCCTGAGGGTTTTGAACTGGGGCCTTCTGGCGTGCCTGCAGACTTTGCCAAAGTCTTGGCAGCGGTGTCACGCCGTGGGGGCAGGGACACTTTCTGGGCCGAGGGAGCCACCCTCGTAAGATCAGCACCCGTAGCTGACGTGGTGGTAGTAGCAAATGGTGGGGTCACCAATGAGGTTTTCGCCTGTGCCGTTTAAGCCTGCTTGGGCTGTGCAGCCTTCTCCTCCGTCCTCAGCTTTTCGGATTTCTCCCGTAGCTTAGATGGGGTAGATGATTATTTCCTCTTCGAAGAGGAGCTTGATGGAAGGCTGGCAATGGAGGCGGAAGGTAATGCTGATTGTGTCCCATCCACTTCGGGACCCGCTTCTGCGGTGAACGTGGTGGACTCGGACATGCAGATCTTACCCCCCCCACGGATGAGGCACCCTCAAAGGACTTAAAAGACAGCTCCTCCACAAGGCATGACCCTGCTCGGAGCACGGGTCAGATGCCTTGCCCGTGTTCAGCCATGCCGTTAGCCTACTGACCCCGTCTTTCGTTGTCTTGGAGAAATCTAGGCATATGTCGCACTCTACCCCCTTATGGTCCGGATGTAGGCAGCAGAGGCATTGTAGGTGCTTGTCCTCCACAAACACATTTCGTAGCCCGCATTTGGTGCAGGACCTGAAGAGGTACCTTCCCCTCCTAAGTCATGGTCAGAGGGGAATTTTCGATGATGTTTGCCCATGAGGGGCGCCCAACGGATCCCTTCTGTCGGCAGATGAAGAAAAGAGCACACAGGCTCTTTGAAACAAAAATTATTTTTTTTCCGTTGAAAAACAAAAAACTTACAAATAGCCCATGGAGCAACTCTAGGACACCGAACACTGAAGCGTGTTAAAATCTGAAGATGGCTGCCAGAGGTGGGACTTAGGGAGAGGACTGTCATTGGCTGTGGGCAGTATGACCCAGAGGACAGTGATTGGTTTAGAGGTGAAATACAGTTTTTAAGTGAAATCTTTTTCTTTTACCAATGATTCCCTGCCGGACGCCGGGGGAATATTCATGAGCATGTGAATCCATGACAGACCTCATGCTGGAGAAGTATATGTAACCTGATTTTACTCCCCAAGAATAGCTGATTGTATTCTGAATGTGTTGAAGGTTTACCTAACCTTGAACTGCTGACTGCTATTCTTTATAAGCAAATACTTTGGGTTGTATCCCTTAAGTATTGAGTTGGATTTTAGAATTGTGTTTATATATAATGTGATAGTACTCATTTACCCAAGATTCATCTTGGCCTACTTGTATTTAAATAAACCTTTTAGGTTTACAATACAAAGTGTTTCAGTGTTTCTTTGGACCATATGTATGTTACAGTGTTTCTTTGTACTAAGCTACAACCCTCTCTCCCTCTAAAGGTAAGCATGGCTGCTCTGTCCATGCTACCACATTCTCATTATACTAAGAGTGAAGCTTATGTACTGCCTAACAGCCCTCCCCCACCAACCTCTTACCTGACGCTCCCTTGTCCCTCGCTGGCGCATCCCTGTCGCAGCAATGGACACAAGGGAGAAGGGACTATGTAGCTCCCTTCTAACTCTTCCATGGCGACCATCTTGGATTGTAGGGTTTTTCAAGCTGAGAAACTGCGCATTTGCCGTTTCTCAATATGAAGAAAAAAATGATTAGCTTCCAGGTATTATATTCTTCTACCCCGCTCACCCTCCCCCCCACCATTCCCCCCAGCCTACTTCTGCAGGAGTCTGTCCTGATACATTCTGGTTTGGTTTCACCATTACCATCTTGTGGCCAATGCTGGATTTGACTTTTATGTACTTCAATGATTCATGGTGCGTCACCCTTTCTAAACGCTCATGCTGGACTTGCATCTTGTACTCATGGTGGCCCTGAATCAAGTGGTTCCCATCTTCATCTTGTATCCTGGCTTGCAACATTATGTGTTACTATTGACTTCTGCAATCGTATTCGCTCTCCCTCTTGCTTCTCCACTGTTTTTGACTGCTTACTCTCCCTCCTCTCCCTTTTCACCATCTCCTCCCCTTACTTTCTTCTATGCACTTACTCTATCAGAATTGTCCCTGGACCTAGTATGATCGCAACCTCGTCCGTCTCCAACCCCCATACTCGTTTTTCCCCTCACCATCCCCCTCCAGCACTATCTGAAATGTCGTCACGTCTAGTACGATAGTCGCTTGTTTTGGTCCACCCCTCCCTTTCTGCACCCCTCTCCTTTTGTTTTTCTCCGGCTCTACCAGAAATGTCGTCAGGCCTAGTACGGTAGTTGCCTGTCTGTTCCCATTTCCTTCCCACTCTCCCCCTCCCTTCCTCATCTATGTCTTAGCTCTTACACTATCTGAAATGTCGTCAGGCCAAGTACGATAGTTAATTTCACATCCTTATTGTTCATGGCCTGTAAGAATGTAATTGTATTTTCCCTTGTTCCCGCCCTTGCATTGACGTGCTTTGAAACAGGGTATAGGTGCTATATAAATAAACATACATCATATATGCCGGGTTGCTAATAGCAATAAACCAGGAGCAGGAGGGTGGGGCATTACCGGTCAAATAATGCCCCGTGGCTAGCGTCGAGGCCCTGATGCCCCGGAGCATTACCTGACTGATAATGCTCCCCCTGCTGGGGGTTTATTGCCTAGGAATATCCTTGTCTCCTAATTATGGCTAAAGGGCAAATCACAAGCTAAAATGGTGGTACTAAAGCGCCACCTAAGAAGCAAAACAAATGCTGGGGACAAAGTGCCCCCTGCAAGTCAATGGCACCAGACACGACATCCTCTGTATAAACAGGGATCCATCTGAGCACTTCGACCTACATTCCACTCATTCTTCCCTAGTCACTGACCATATGATATGATATGATATGGCATTTGTAATGCGCCTATACACAAGTGTTTCAAGGCGCGACGAGGCAGGGAGGGGGTACAAAGGGAAGACAGACAACGATCCTACTAGGCCAGGTGTCATTCAGACCGCGCAAGTGCAGGGGTAGGGGGAAGGGAAAAATGCAAGGGGGAGGGGGGAGTGCAATACAAATAGTAGAATAGAAATAAAATAATAAATAAATAGGGCCAGCTGGTGGCAAGTGCAAGGTAAGTGCAGACAAGTGCTGGGGAGGGGGTGGGGGGGCTGTAGTGATACAGAGACAGTCCCGCAGTGCAGGGGTTGCCAGGGAGGCAGTGCAAGTGAAGAGTGACTGGGTCCAGGACCGAGGTCGGTGAGAGTGGCCCAGTTGCAGGATCAGTGCAGTTTTGGTGAAGAATTTAGCAGGGGAGAGGGAGAGAGAAAGCAGAAGCGAAGAGGAAGGTTTTGAGGTGATTCCGGAACCGGAGATGGTTCTCCTCAAGTTTCAGGGAGGCAGGAAGGCTGTTCCAGAAGGAGGCACCTGCCGCGGAGAGAGATCTACCCCCAGCTCGTTGCTTCGAGAAGCGGCTGACCCTGAGGGAGTTGGAGAAGGATGAGCGTAGGGCTCGGGAAGGAAGATATTTAGGAAGAGAGAGTTGAAGGTATTTAGGCCCCAGGCCCCAGAAGGCCTTGTGGACAATGCAGAGGGTTTTGAACTTAATCCTCGCAGCCACTGGGAGCCAGTGTAGAGATTTCAGTCCTGGAGAGATACGGTCCCTGGGCTTGAGGCCAAGGACAAGTCTCGCAGTTCTGTTCTGGATGAGTTGAAGAGGGCGGAGAGTGGAGGCAGGCAGATTAAGATAGAGGCTGTTACAGTAGTCCAGCTTCGAGAGAACCAGGGCTCGGGAGACAGTGAGCTTCTGGGGGAAGGAGAGGAAGGGAAGAATACCTCTGAGAAGGTGCAGCTGGTAATGTGACTTCTTAGAGATGTCAGATATATGAGGAGAGAAGGAGAGTGTGGAGTCGAAGATGACCCTGAGGTTTTTTGCCTTGCAGGAAGAGGGCCAAGAGAGGCCGGCCAGAGAGCTGCAGGGAAGGAGGGAGTGGGTGTGCCGATGAGTAGGATCTCAGTCTTACTAGCATTAAGGCAGAGGTCATTGGCAGCACACCAATCCTGGATAGCAGACAGACAGTCAGAGATGAGGGAGGGAGAGGAGGAGGCCGAGGGTAGCCTGAAAATGAGCTGGGTATCATCCGCATAGCACTGAAAGTTGGGGTAGAGGGCGGCGATGCGGTGTGCAAGGAGCGCCAGATACTGGTTGAAAAGCCAGGGAGAGAGATTAGATCCCTGGGGAACGCCACAGGTGGAGAAAAAGATGTCAGAGAGGAAGGACCCAAGTTGGACCTGGGAGGGTCGATTGGAAAGGAAAGAGGTCAGCCACGCCAGAGCCTGACCAGTGATACCCAGGTTATCACGGAGACGGTTGAGCAGGATGGCATGGTTGACAGTGTCAAAGGCAGAAGAGAGATCGAGCAGAATGAGAACACACGGAGTGTTGGAATCGAGGTTTAAGAGCAGATCCTCACGGATGTTCAGGAGAGCAGTTTCCGTGCTTCTGGCCGCTCCGAAGCCAGATTGATGGTCATGGGGACTGTCAACAGCTTCAGCATGGAGGTTAAGCTGGGAGATGGCCAGTTTCTCCAGGAGCTTGCCCAGGAAGGGAGTGATGGAGATTGGGCGATAGTTAGCCGGACAGGAGGGGTCGGCAGAGGGTTTCTTAAGGAGAGGGTGCACAAGGGAGTGCTTGAGGGGGGATGGGAAGACTCCAGAGGCGAAGGAGTGGTTGCAAAAGTCAGCCAGGGCAGGAGCCAGGGAGTCGATGTGGTCCTTGATAGTTTTGGAGGAACAGGGGTGAATCTGTTTAGATGAGACTTTCATAGATCGGACTTGTCTGGAAACCTCGTCAGCAGAAAAAAGGGGAAAGGCAGAGAAGGAGGGAGGAGAGGTGGCTGCAGAAGGGCCAGAGGAGGAGCAGGGAAGAGAGGGGGGGAGGTGATAGGAGGAGAGTGAGGACAGGATGTCCTGAGTTTTAGAGATGAAGTGGGAGGCCAGTGCAGAGGGCCTGGGAGGGGACAGGAGAGGTAGAGACTGCAGCAGGGTTGGCAAGCTCCTTGCAGATTTTAAAGAGCTCAGCCGAGTTGTTAGATGCCGCAGAGATGCGGGCTTGGATAAGGGCTCTCTTCTTGGTGAGAACAGAGAGACGGTATTGCCTTTGGAGCAGGCGGCAGGCCAGTTTGTCAGAGGATGAACATGAAGCACGCCACTTCCTCTCTGCCACCCTGCACTTGCGTTTTAGGGTGACGAGATCCGAATCATACCAGGAGTTACATTTGGCTTTGGGCTTCAGGCGGATTTTCATGACAGGGGCAAGGATATCAAGAGTATCAGATATAGCAGAGTGGAGCAAGGAGAGGGCTGTGTCAGGGTGGGAGTCAGCCGAAGGGGGAGGGGGGGCGAGAAGGTGGCAGCGAAAGCCGCAACTGACACGCGCTTCATGGGTCGAATGACCGAGAAGGTGGGTGGCAATGATGAGGGTGGCTTTGCCTGTGGGGTAGGGAGGGTGAGGTGGGAGGATAGGAGAAAGTGATCACTCCAGGAGAGAGGAGTGGAGAGAGGGACAGAGAGGGGAAGGTCAGAAGAGATCAGAGCATCAAGAGTGTGCCCTGCAGAATGAGTAGGCCCAGATGGGAGAATAGAGAGAGAGAGAGAGTCGCAGAGGTCACGAAAGAGTCCAGTGGGGGGACAGGAGGCATCCAGGTGGATGTTGAAGTCACCAAGAAAGAGGAGTTGAGTGGTAGAGGACAGGAGTGAGGAGGAGAGGTCAGCCCACTCAGAGAGGAAGGAGGAATGTTGACCAGGTGGCCGATAGATAGTAGCCACGGTAAGGGAATGGCTAGGAGAGAGAGAGAGAGAGAGAGAGTCGGCAGACAAGACATTCAAAAGAGGAGTAGGTCTGCGTAGGAGTGACAGTGGCAGGAATCCACTCCGGGAAGATAAGGGCTACCCCCCCGTCCACCTGCACGGTTGGGTCTTGGCAGGGAGAGGATCTTGTAGCCATCAGGTAGGAGTGTGTCAAAGCTGGTGACAGAGCTGGCCGTGAACCATGTCTCAGTAAGACCGAGGACGTCAATGTCCAGTTCCTCATGGGAATCAAGAGAATGGTGTCGTACAAAGGATCATGGAGAAATACTTAATCTAACAAAAGAAAGAAACACTCCCAATGTAGAACAATTTAAAGACTAGCAACTTTCAGCCTGACCTAGATCGTCAAGAGAATTAGGCCAATATTGCATTTAGGTCCTCTAATGTGAGATTAGGTAAAGGACAGTCCCCTATGGTTGTTAAATGCCTCCAAAATACTGGCTTTCTAATCACAACAGGCAATACTGCAATTCGAAAACGTAATCAACAATTTGTTCGTATACAATAGGATAAATTACTCACCATAATGATCTCTGTGGATTCTTCTCCCGCAGATTCCTCATCTTGATAGATATCCATCATCCAGCTTTGCTGTTTGGAAACTTTTCGTCAGGCGGCGTAGTGGATCCGTCTTGTTCAGCTCTCGATCGTCAGATCCGGAAGGGATGTCAGGCCATGGAGATAGATGAACAAGTTACTTACCAACTGTAACTTTCTTTCGATTGGATGTTCCCCTCACGTATTCCTCATTTTAGATATATCCTTACCTTTAGGTTTCGCCATATATCCTTACCTTTAGGTTTCGCCTCAGAATTTTTTCTCCCTCTCTCCAGCAGGGGGCGCTCCACTCGAGGCCGCGGCATCGATGTCCCTCGGCGGCATCCGTCGAGCACCGACGTCACCCCCCGTATAAGAGCCTCAAGCGCGCCCCGTTGGCTTCATTCTGTTTTTTCGTATATTATCGTCCATGGATTTTGATAGTCAATGACATGCCTCTTTTGACCCAAGCCCTAAAAGAGTTGAGTTTAATTCACGTAAACTGTACTGTGGGGCTAGGATGGGAGGGTCGATGAGGAATACGTGGGAGGAACATCCAATCGAAAGAACGTTACAGTTGGTAAGTAACTTGTTCTTCGAATGGATTGTGTCCTCCCATGTATTCCTCATCTTAGATCGACTCCCAAAGCAGTTTTGTATTGGAGGTGGGAGTACAGTATCTTTTTCTAATCGTGTACAGAATGTAGTACAGATTTCGCAAATAGACCTCCTTGAGAAGACGAGTCCAATGCTTAATGTTTTATAAAGGTGTGCATAGATGACCATGTGGCTGCTGCACAAATAACTTGCACAGGGACACCCCTTTTTAGTGCTGTTGAAGTTACCATGACCCTCGTCGAATGAGCTCTTAGTCCATCAGGTGGTTCTTTTCCCGCCAATATGTAACATTCTGTTATGGCTAAAATTATCCATCTGGATAATGTTTGTTTAGTTACCGGAAGGCCCAGTTTACGTCCAGTGTATCCCACGAAAAGTTTATCACACTGACGAATTTTTGCAAATCTTGAGATGTAAAAACTAAGAGCTCTCCCGGGATCTAGTCTATGAAGTCGCTCCTCTTCCTTGCTTGCATGAGGAGGAGGGTAAAACGTAGGTAAAGTTATTTTCTGTGACAGATGAAAATCCGAAACAATCTTTGGCAAAAAAGAAGGTTTAACCCTAAGAACTACTTTGTCCTTATAAAAGATGGTGTGAGGAAGACCGCTCGAAAGCGCCTGCAACTCACTTACCTTGCGGGCTGATGTCAATGCTACAATGAGCGGGCTGATGTCAATGCTACAATGAGTTATTGTTTTCAACGTAAGGAGCCTTAGTGGACAAGAATGTAAAGGCTGAAATGGAACACATGTGAGACATTTTAGAACTAAGTTTAGATCCCACACTGGAACCTGGAAAGGTATTGGGGGAAAAAACATTATTTAAACCTTTTAGGAATTGAATTATCAAGGGTATTTTAAAGTAAGATTCTTCTTCGGAAGAGCGCTTAAAGATGGATAGCGCTGCTAGGTATCCCTTTATCGTCCCAACCTGGAGCCCCAGATTGGCTAAATGTAACAAAAGATAAAATTGTGGGGATATTACATTGAAATGGGTCCACATTCTTTTCTCTGCACCAGCTACTGAACTTGTTCCAACGACACAGATACAGAGATTTGGTTGCTGGCCTTCTAGCCGAAAGCAAAATCTCCATCACGTCATCCGGAAGATCCCAATCCTTGTATCTCAGCCTTTCAGAAGCCATGCGTGAAGGTTGAGTATGTTGACCTCCGGATGGAGAACAAGACCTTCCTGTCGCGAGAGAAGATCCTCTCTGCTCGGAAGACGTATTGGAGAGCAGATGGCCATGTCGAGAAGGTCCAGGTACCACGTTCTCCTAGCCCAATCCGGGGCAATTAGGATCATGGTTTTCCCGAACTTCTTCAACCTCCTGATTACTTGAGGGATTACAGGGATTGAGGAAACGCATACAGAAGTGGAAACTCCAATTCCACCACGAACGCGTCCCCTAGAGCTCCTCTTGGGGGAAATTCCCTTGAGCAGTACAGTTCGCACTTCCTGTTGGCCCCAGTCGCAAACAGATCCACTTGAGGGGTTCCCCAAAGGGCGAAGATCTCTTGAATGACTTCCTGAGCTATCTCCCACTCGTGAGAGACTGTGCTCTGCCTGCTCAGAGCGTCCGCTGTTGTGTTTTGCTCTCCGGCTAGATGAATTGCTGATAGAGAGATCCCTTCTTGTATTGCCCAGAACCAGAGTTGCATCACCTCTCTGCACAATGGTAGTGACCCCACTCCTCCTCTCTTGTTGAGGTAGTACATGGCCACTGTGTTGTCCGTCATTATCAGAACATTCTTTCCCCGTACAGAGGGCAGGAAGGCCTTCAGCGCTAGTCTGATTGCCCTCAACTCCAAAAGATTGATGTGTAGTTTGGACTCCGATGGAGACCAACGTCCGCTGATTGTCAGATCGTTGATATGGGCTCCCCACCCCGTAAGTGAGGCGTCCGTCACTTCTGTTTTCTCCGGCCATGGCTGCCAAAAAGATTTTCCTCTGAGGATATGATGTCTGCAAGCCCACCATTGTAGATCCTGTGCTACTTGGGCTGGGACCGGCAGTAGATCTGACATTTCCCCTGAGAATTGGGACCATTGAGTTCTGAGAGCCCATTGAAGAGATCTCATTCTCAATCTGGCTTTTGGCACCAGAAAAATGCAGGATGCCATCAGACCGAGCAACCTGAGAAAATCGAAGGCCGGAAGATGCTGGGCATTCTGGAATTTTGTTACCATCTGCAGAATGCGGTGAGCTTTCTCTTCGGGAGGTGAGGGTTAGCCCGAACAGGTATCCAGGACTGCTTCTATAAACTGGAGCTTCTGCGAGGTATCATGTTTGACTTTTTTAAATTCAGAGAAAAACCTAGTTTGTGAAGGAAGTGACAAGTCTTGGACAGGTGATCCAGGGCTTGTTCTGGAGAACGTGCTCTGATCATCCAATCGTCCAGATAGGGGTAGATGAGACTCGCTGTCAACCACCGCCATCAACTTGGTGAAAACTCTTGGGGCCGTGGTCAACCCGAATGGCAGAACTCGAAACTGATAGTGAGAATTGGCAATCGCAAACCTCAGGTACTTTCTGCGCTTGAGATGGATTGGCACATGAAAGTAAGCATCCTGAAGGTCCAATGATACTAACCAGTCCTGGAGTTGGAGAGCCTGAAAGATCTGAGAAAGTGTGACCATCTTGAATTTGTCCTTCCTTAGGAACTTGTTCAAGTTTCTCAAGTCCAAGATGGATCTCAGTCCTCTGTCTTTCTTTGGAATAAGGAAGTATGGGGAATACCAACCCTTCCTCTCCGCTACAGGTACATGTTCTATTGCACTTTTCGGTAGCAGGGTTAAAACTTCCTGCAACAGGAGCGGATCCAGATGCTTGGCAGAGTTGTATTCCGGAGGATGATTCTGAGGTTTCTTTAGAAAAGGAAGGCAGTAAACCTTGGGATACTGTTTCCAGTGCCCAAGAGTCCCAGTCTGCCCAGGATTCTGTACTGTGAGGAGCTGCTGCTACTGTTCGTCCTTTGGAAAAACTAACTATTCTGGCCCTTTAAGCTGGTAGACTCCACCCTTAAAAGGGTGCTGCTGGCGCGAAGTGCCGCGCGGAGTCCCGTAGAGTCCCAGTCTGCCCAGTCCGCCTCAAGACGGCAAAAGATCGGGCGAGCACCAAGAAGCGAGTATCCAGTGGAAAAATGGCTGT
This sequence comes from Ambystoma mexicanum, assembly GCF_040938575.1. Lineage (NCBI taxonomy): Eukaryota > Metazoa > Chordata > Amphibia > Caudata > Ambystomatidae > Ambystoma > Ambystoma mexicanum. The sequence goes on along the minus strand of NC_090924.1, from coordinate 536,938,150 downwards.
GCCAGGCCCTCAGACAAGATTAAAGACGCTGTTTGAGCGCCGCCAGTCGAAATTGCCCAGAGCAGCTGGCCCCATGGAGTCCACCGACATAAATGGTGAGGTAAATGCCGACATGTCTCTATCAACGTGTACTCAGTTATCTGTGACTTCTCTGGTGCCAGCTCTACAGTCGCTTGCCTCAGTATCTGTAGTCCCCAGTCCTGAGGCGGCGTGTATAACTCAGGTTCTAAGTCCTTTATCTACACATCAATTACATGCACATGTTGCTTCTGAAGTAGCAACAGACATATCTGACATACCAGGCTCACCAGAAGTATCTCATGAGTCGATGCTGGGAGGAAACGACAGAGTCACGTTGCCGAACTCCGGCGGAATTGAAAATCTAGAAGATTTGGGACGTGGTCCTTTAAATAACATTATTGATCCCTCGCTGTTTCAATCTCCATTCGATGTCACAGACTCCGAATTACTCGAAGTACATGTTCCCTTAAACTCCATAGAAGGAACAAGTTACTTACCTGTAACTGTTGTTCTCCAGCATGGGTCTGGCATGGATTGACATGCTCATGAATATTCCCCGTCGTCAGGCTGGGAATCCTCGGTAAAGAAAAAATCAGTATCAGTTTAGTTTCTGATCTGTCTTTCGTAGTAGTAACCAATCACTGATCTCTGTCATACTGACCACAGCCAATGACTGCCCTCTACCTAAGCCCGGCCTCTGGCAGCCATCTTCAGATTTGGTAGCACGTGAAGTGGCAGTATGACCAAGTGAAGAGCCGCAGAGGGGTAGACGGGAGGGTTCGCACGTGAATCCATGCCAGACCCATGCTGGAGAACAACAGTTACAAGTAACTTGTTCCTTCTCCAGCATGGGGTCTGGCATGGATTCACATGCTCATGAATAAAGAATACATAGCAGTACACACGTGCACAACCACTGGAGGTGGCAAAGGCTCAACATTAAGCATTACATCAAACTCAACATTAAGCAATTCTTACCTCCTCACCAGGCTCACCTTAGGCGAACAGGTTGCGCAGCACTGCTTGGCCGACCCTTGACTCCCCCCTGGAATCCCGATCGACGCAGTAGAATTTCGTGAAGGTGTGCGTCGACCTCCACGTAGCAGCCCTGCAGATGTCCAGCAAGGGCACACCAGATAGGAACGCCGTGGTAGCTGCGATCGCTCTGGTGGAATGGGCTCTCGGACGGCCAGGCAGTGGTCGGTTTGCCAACCGATGACAGTACATGATACAGCCGGAGAGCCATCTGGAAATGGAGGCCTTTGAGAGAGCCTTCCCCTGATTGACAGGTCCAAAGTTCACAAAAAGTTGTGACGTCTTCCGAAAACACTTCGTGCGGTCCATGTAGGACTTCAGCGCTCTAGCCACATCCAGCGAGTGCAAAGTCCTTTCGGCCAGCGACGAAGGCGACGGGAAGAAAACAGGCAAAACCAAGGGTTCGTTGAGGTGGAAGTCCGATGGCACCTTGGGCATGAAGGAGGGGTGCGTCCTGAGCACTACCCTCGTGTCGTGAAAAGTCAAGTACGGGGGCTTGCAGGAAAGGGCCTGGATCTCTCCCACTCGTCGTGCGGAGGTGATGGCCACAAGAAACGCTGTTTTCCACGACAAAAACTTCAACGGAGCCGAGTGCAGAGGCTCGAACGGAGGTCCCATGAGCTTGGTCAGCACCACGTTGAGCTCCCACACCGGGGCCGGAGCCTTCACTGGCGGGAACGATCTGACAGTCCCTTCATGAATTCTTTCACCAGATGATGACCACAAAGACGTCCGCCCCGTGGTTCTGGTGTATCGGGAGATCGCAGCAAGATGAATCTTGATGGATGCGTGCGCCAGGCCTGCCTTGGCCAGCGTCAGAAGGTACGGCAGTACCCGGGGAGCCGTAATCCGTAGAGGGTTAATCTTCTGTGCGTGGCACCAGACAGAGAACCTCTTCCATGTGTGTCCATAGCATTTAAGAGTTGAGGACGCCCTGGCCTTTGCAAGAACCTCTCTGCAGTCGGCCGGTATGTCGTATCCTCCAAACTCTAACGCTGCAGGAGCCAGGCCTGCAAGTTCAGCGACTTCGGGTCGTGATGGACGACGGCGCCTCCTTCCCTGGAGAGAAGATCCGCGTCCACTGGCAGCTTGATTGACGGGGACGCTGACAAGTCCAGAAGGTCCGGGAACCATATCTGCCTCGGCCACGCAGGTGCGACGAGGATCATCCTGCACCGTGACCTCTTGAGCTGGTTGATGAGCCGGATCAGCAATGGCAATGGAGGGAACGCGTATAGAAACAGGCCCTCCCAGGGGAACGAGAAAGCATCGCCCATGCTCCTCGGCTGGGGAAACCTGCTGGCGAACCTGGGGAGTGGCCCACCGTCGGAAGAGGCGGTCCACTAGATCCTGTCGTAGTTCCCACTCGTGGCACGAGAGCAGCTCTCTGCTGGGCGAGTCGGCGATGGTGTTTTTTATCCCTGCCAGATGAAACGGCACCAGAAACATCCCTTGGGCGACGGCCCAATGCCACAGATCCTGCGCCTCCTTGGACAGGGCTGGGGATCTGGTACCGCCCTGCTTCCTGATGTACAACATGGTGGTGGTGTTGTCGGTGAAGATCCTCACCACCTTGCCCTTGAGGGACGGAAGGAAGGACCCGAGGGCCCAAAACACTGCACGGAGCTCCAGGACGTTGATATGGAGGGACTTCGCCGTTGGAAGCCAAAGGCCTCTCGCGTGCAGATTTTCGGTGTGCGCTCCCCACCCTTCCAGGGAGGCATCCGTGGTCACTGTCTCCTGGTGGCCGGGGGTCTGGAAGTCCATGCCCGCTGTCAGATGCGCGCGGGTGCCCCACCACCGGATTGCTCGTCGGAAACTCTCGTCGAGTGTGATCCTCTCCTCGAAGCTGCCCGTCGTCTGGATCCAACGCACGTCCAGGAACTCCTGCAACGGGCGCATCCGGAGCCTGCACAGGCGGATGAGATAAATGCAAGAAGACATCATTCCGAGGAGGGACTTGATGGACCTCACCCTGGCCGCGTCCGCAACCAGCATCCGCTGCACCTTGCCCAAGATGGCACTCGTCCTTTCCTCCGACGGAGAGGCCAGAAGCGACAGTGTCGAGCTTCGCTCCCAGAAACAGTGCGTCTTGCGCAGGCACCAGGTGGGACTTGGCGTAGTTTATGGAGAATCCCAGGTCCGTGAGTAGTTGGACTGTCCTTGCCGTGTGCTCCACAGCGAGCTCCTTCGTCTTTGCTCGGATGAGCCAGTCGTCCAGGTAGGGGTAGACGTGGATCCCCTCTCGGCGCAGCTGCGCTGCCACCGGTGCGAGGCACTTGCTGAACACCCTGGGTGCCGACCTCAAACCGAAGGGAAGGGCTTTGAACTGGTAGTGACGCCCTTGGACCACGAACCTGAGAAACTTTCGGTGTCCCTTTAGGATGGGAATATGGAAGTAGGCATCCTCCAAATCCAACGACGACAGGAAATCGCCCTCCTCCAGTTGACCCAGGACGTGTTGGAGGGTGACCATCCGGAACTTCTGTGCCTAGATGAATTTGTTCAGTCGTCGTAGGTCCAGGATGGGACGCCATCCTCCCGTCTTCTTCACGAGGAAGTATCTTGAGTAAACTCTGGAGCCCCGAAGCCTCTTTGGGACGAGCTTGTGGCGCCCTTCTTGAGCATCGCCTTTATCTCCAAGAGAAGTTGAGGGACGTGATGTTCTTTCCTGGCCACGGGGGGGACACGCGGGCACCTCTTTAGAAACTAGAGCGCGTGACCCTGAGCTAGGGCGTCCAACACCCAACGGTCGGTGGAGATGGACTCCCACACGCTGACTAAGCTCGCCAGCCGGCCTCCCACCGGGGTGCTTCGGTGGGGGCCCGACCCCACGGCCGGTTCAGTCCTGCTTCGACGAGGCTTTGCCGCCTTGTCCTCCTTGGCGACGACAGCGGGGTCCGCCTGACTTGCCTCGTCCCCTGTAAGCTTCCTGTGAAGACGAACGGGCCGCTTGACGGTAGGTGGAAAATCCGCCGCTGGAACCTTTGGAGGCACCCTGTTTGCCTCCGCCGCTCCGAAAGGGCGGCCGCCGTTGCTGGAGAACCCCAAGAGCCTGGGCCGTCTCCGTGTCCGCCTTGATGGCTTGAAGGGAATCGTCCACTGTTTTCCCAAACAGGTTGTTTCCGTCGAACGGCATGTCCAAGACTCTGGTCTGCACGTCCTGACGGAAGTCAGTAGCCTTGAGCCATCCACACCGCCTAAGGCACACGCCGTTGCCCAACTGCCGAAATCCAGTGTCAGCGATGTCCGTCGCAATCGTAATGGCGTGGTCCGACGCCACCTCTCCTTCCTGCAAGATCTCTAGGGCTTCCGCCCTCTTGTCGTCTGGTAGGAAGTCCAGCAGGGGGGCCAGTTTGTACCACAACTCCCTGTCGTAGCGGGCTACGATAGCCAAGGCGTTGGCCGCCTTAATCGTCGTCGCTGCCGACGAGATGACTCTGCGTCCCATCGTGTCTAATTTCTTTCCCTCGCCGTAGAGGCCGCGCCCCCCCCCCCGCTTTCTTCCTGGCCGCCACGGAGACGACCGAGTCCGGGGTCGGCTGTGCCCGAAGGCACAGGCCGCGTCCGGGACCCAGTACTTCTTCTCGTACCGATCCCTTCTAGCCGGCGTCGTGGATGGGTTCTTGGGGAGGGCGAGGCCCTCATCCCAAATGTCGTCCAGTAGAGGTACAGCGAGGACCGTCTTCCTCTTGGCCTCGCGCCGTTGAAAAAGCAAACCTTCCTTCTTCTCTTCTGGGCAGAGCTGGAAAAGCTCGGATCATGGAGTGAAACGATCCAATCTCGTCGGGCGGGGAAGCCCGGGTGGGAGGTGACGACGGGAGATCCTCGTCGTAAACCTCGTCGTCTGTACCCGTCGCGGCCGCGTCAGTCCCCGTATCATCCCCACGTGTCGTGGACGGGGAGGAGGGCTGAATAGGGCGTGATGGCTGAAAAGGAGGTGGAGGATGAATCCTTCTCTTAGGGGGAGGGCTCCCAGAAGGGCCTGGCTCCGGGTCCCCCGTCGGGAGCGGTTCCTCCGTTGGTGGTAACGGCAGTCTCGTCCTTATCTCCGAGCATAAGGACTGAATAGCCAACAAAATGGCCGCCGAGTTGTCTCGCGGCACTGGTTGAGGGGAGTACGATGGGCGGTCAGGAGCCCCGTCGGCACCCTCGACGTTCTCGTCTCCTACGTCGGGGTCACTCCCGACGGGCTGGTCTTCTTCCACGCCAACGCCGTGGCTTAAGACTTCGATCAGCTCCTCCTCAAAGGTTGAGGCCGAATCCACGACGACCTCCTGCCCCCCCTTTTTCTTCTCCGTCGGAGGTTTCACGGGGGTCCTGTCGATGGGCATGAAAGAGGACTCCCTCCGCGGTGGCAGGGAGACTCTGGGCCCCGAGGTCGCCACCACTGGTGTAGCCTCCACAGGCTGAGCCAGGGCCGCCGCGACTGTCTCGATAGAGGCCTTGGCCGGATGGATTAAGGCTTTCACCACCTTAGGTGCGCTCACCGCCTTCTCCTTGGGGGGAGGGTCACCGCCTCGCTCCCCCTCCGATGGGGCCTTCGAGCTCGACCGAGGTCTCTCCAGGAGCTTCGTGTAACGCTCACCTGATTCCCACGGAGGCACAGGTCTGGCTTCGAGTGCTGATGCTTCTTCAATGGTGAAGCGCCGGACTCTGAAGATGGACAGGAAGGGCCCTCTACTCTGGCTTCTCCGGCTCGCAGGAATATTCCCCTGTGCGTGAAAAGGGAGTATTACCTACTGACTGAGTTATGCTCAAGCCTCCCACTCTCTTCCAACCCTCCACGATTCCCTGTGAAGTCTCACCTTAGGGTCAGGAAGGATGAGCTCTCCATCCTGCTTCTGATGCAGGGGCGCGTTGAAACCCAGTTACTTCACTGGATTGAGGATTGATGGGAGTTCAGGTAAGCTTGACTATTCAGGTAAGGCTCTGTAAAAGTTCTGTTGCAAGTTCAAAAGTCCAAGCTTAATAATAATGTTCATTGTCTTTTTGCAGCAAGCGCTAATGCTCATGTCTTTTTTCCCCCGGGGTTCGGAATGCTGGAGATATGGCACCGACCCGAAGTGAAACGTGCAGTTCCAGTAAATGGCAGGTTAGTTCTGGATGAGCGCTCGGGAACTTTCTTTGCACACGCTCATTCAATGTCCGTCTTTTTTCCCCATAGGGGCCGGGGTCCGGAAAATGGAAGCGGCAAGACGCGAAATGAAATGGGAATGACCCAACAGGTAAGTCTTATTCCCTTCCTTCTCTCACCTCTTATTCTTGTCTTTTTCTCTAGGCTCTGGGAAGTGGCTGTCTATCCGGATGATCGCTGCTGAAGATGGAGGAACCCAGGAAAGGTGAGTGAAATGCAGCACTGCAGCGATCGTAACGAAATGCTTTTAAAAATAATGTCTTCCCTTTCAGGATCGTCGGTGATGTCTCTGTGGTGCAGATTTAGCTGGTAAGGTCTCTTGTCTCCCTTTGCAGGTGACCCAGGATGCTGACAGGCGTGGCTGAAGTCCAGATGCAGGAGCTGACACGGTGAGCGTCCAGCTGCGTGGAGCTGAACAACGCGAAGCGTGAGTTGCTGATCAGGTGTGGTTTAAATAGCTTTGGAAGAAGTCCCAAGTGTGTATCCTTCCTCCGATCAGGTATGTGTCCTTCCCCGACCACACCCGGGTGGAAAGTAGTCCCACAGGTAAAGTAGTTCCATTCAGGCCTCAAGAGGGCCTGGATGTGGCAGCATGGCCTGCATCAGGTAAGTGCACATTAAAACACTTGAACACATGTCTAGCTTTATGACAGAGGTCCAACATGAGCCTGGCGTCTTGGGCCCGCTGGCACTCCCCTGGGGAAAATGATGCCTGCCTCTGGGGGTCACTGGGTCGGACCTGGCTCCTTGGAGGTAGGCATCATGACACTTCGCCGGGTGCTCGGCCTTCCTCTTACCCGAGCCAGAGCGTTGGCTCGTGGTTGATGTGGGCGGGGAGGATGCGCCCTGCCTGGCGCCCGTAGAGCCCGACCGTTCGGCGCTCCCGGTGCCAGCGAACTCGCAGTGCTTGGCCTTCTGTTGGACCCCCGTCGCCGGGGCGCCCTCAAAGGTCTTAGAAGACCGCTCGGACGACTTCTTCTCGCCTGACGGGCTCTTTCCTTCCAGCCAGTTGGCGAGACGTTGATGGCGGTCCTTCATGGTCCGCTCCGACATATTGCCGCAAAACGCACAGTCCTTCTCCACGTGCGTCTTGTCCTCATGTAGGCAGTAAAGGCAAGGGGAGTGTTCGTCCTCCTTAAAGACATTCTGAAGCTGGCATCCAGGGCAGACCCTGAACAGCTTTCCGGGCGTCGAGCTTCCCTTCTCCTGGGCCATGTCCGAGATGGGCCTGAGAAACTTCTGGAGTCCTCCAAAAGTGTGGCTCGACGAAATGTTCACCCTTGAGGGGCGTAGACGAATCCGACACGGGTCCCCGTTAATCGGATGAAGAGGCTCTTTTGACCGAAAAAAGAGACATTTTTCTGAGAAAAAACGTGAAAAAAAGCACTAACGCTCGAGGATCCCAACACTTGAACGTGCGGTCAAAATCTGAAGATGGCTGCCAGAGGCGGGGCTTAGGTAGAGGGCAGTCATTGGCTGTGGTCAGTATGACGCAGAGATCAGTGATTGGTTACTACTAGGAAAGACAGATCAGAAACGAAACCGATACTGATTTTTTCTTTACCGAGGATTTCCAGCCTGACGACGGGGAATATTCATGAGCATGTGAATCCATGCCAGACCCCATGCTGGAGAACAAAGTGAAGTGTCGTTCGATCCCCAGCTCAAAGACGTTCTAAAGAAATGCCTTGTGGGTCCTGAAGTTCACCCTCTGTTAACTCGGGTTGAAGCAAGGGTTGGATCTCAATCGGCTTGCACAGAGTATTCCGCTGACTCTGAATTGGCTTCATCCGCTGAACCTCCGTCCATGCCCCGCTCTTGCGTGAGCAAACATTCTCTAGCTCCTTCCTATCTTAAGCAGACGGTGTTTGCTTTCCCAGGCGCCTGTGACGAGGCACTGACAATCACCCACGCGGCTACAAACTGGAATGCTAAAAATAGCTCAAGCGGTGTTCTGAGTGAAAACCGAATGACAATGGGACACGGAGCCTTTGGCCCTCATAGAGCCAGTGCTATTTCATCAAACAGGGCGGTTCTAAACCCTGTAACACCTGTTCCACTCAGCGTAAAAACAGCAGTGTTCAGACATCCTGAAATACAAACGTCTGCTCAATTAAAAGCAAGCTTTGATGTGGTGGAGCGCGAAGCGCGTTTAACAAAATGCTTGTCTGAAGACTACATGAAAATAAAAGACAAGCTGGTAAACAGCTTCTCATTATCAGCCAAAAAAAAAGCGGTGGAGAGCAATGTGGTTCCGAGTTTGCCTGGAAATAATGTAACCAGTACAGAGGTTCACAGTTCGTCAAATAATAGAGACAGAAAAAGTACTCCTGAGACGAACAACAAGCGAGTAAATGTGAGCTCTCATGGGTCAAGAAATACGCCGAATGTGTCAACGCACCATAATTGCAATGAGTCGATTTCGGAAATGTCACAAAATAATGAAAACTACTCAGCAGTTTCAAATGAAGGTTTATCGATTCAGCCACACAATGAGCTGCCACTTAAGGAGAAAGACGCCGAAAGTGCCTTGAAGGCAAACATTTCTGTGGCTGCGTCAATCCATATTCATAACAATGTGTTAGCCGCCACGTCTGTGGCTTTGCTCCCATTTGTAAAACTGTATGAATCTCTGAATGATTCCATAAGAGATCAAGGGTCAATAATAGCCAATTTGGACAAGAAATTGTCGGATTTAACACACAGTTTTGTGTTGTTACAGCAAAAAAATGAAATGGAGGCAAACATATCACTTCAATGGCAACATAGATTAAGCGACCTGGCAATGAAAGAGCACACCAAGTCAGCCGACCTTATGGATGCCATCCTTGAATGCATGGAATGGTTTCGCCACCTGGACAAAAATCGTCTGAATGATCCACCTCTCTGCTTGAACGCACATGGCTGTCAACATGTAAAGGTCGGTGAAAATACAGCCAACGCAGGCAATCTTCAAGAAGAGACGAGATCTACCATTCAGCTTCCTTCTCGTCCAGCGCAGGCAGTGGGTGTAAAAGTTCCAGTTACATGCCCCACTCCATCAGTCTCAGCCGAGATGGGTAAAAAAAAAACAAGATCAGACTCCCGCAGTCGTGATAGTAGAGTCCAGTCCCATTTCTGAAATACCAGCAGCGCCAGAGCAAAATAACACAAAAGAAAATCATTGCAATACCTTTGGCATTTTTTTGGGTAATGCGAAGTCTTTAGATCTCTCCACGAAAATGTTCGACGTCACCAACAATAAGAAACCTGCCGTAAAAAAACGACCGAGAAAGCAAAACCCTGCAAAAACGAAACAGTTTATATGAAACCTGTCGACACCAAGCAAACTGGGTCTTTTTCAGCGGGTGCCCCCTGGTAAGACACAGGCTGTCTCAGCAAACAATCTCAATCACCAGGGTGAGTCGAAGAAGGACGAACAACCTACTCTTCATCAGGAGAAAAACCCCAAAAAACGGATAAGGCTAGACTCAGAATCTAAAATAGCGGAGACAGAAAAAGAATCATTGGATTTTGTTGAGTGGTCAACCTACTCCATCGACGCAGATGACGACGCCGGTAGAGAGGAAAATGAGAGTGCGCTAGGTGCAAATTCGCATAGTATGTCTCCTGCGCCTGAATCGTCCAATCACTCGCCTTGCAGATGTAAATTGAACAAAAGCAAAATAAATCAAACAAATAATCGCAAGGTGGTCTGCAGCTCGGCACCTAAAACTACTGCAAAGAAGCTGGAATTTGAACCAAAGGATGTGAATCAAAAAAGAAAACAGCTAAACACAGCTCTAAATCCAAGAGCAACCCAAGCTCAAAGGTCAAAAAATTCCGCCAAAGAACCTCAAGTACGTTCTGAAAAAAAAGTAGTCCCAAAAAATTCGATTAGGAGAGTTCGGATTGATAATATATTTCCCAACAGCAATGAATTGAATCTAAATAGAAGCAATGTGATGCGCCTATTTCATGTTATTCCATCATTGCGCACAATTACTTCAGATGACATTTGTATTGTAGAATTCCTGTCAGAGTCGTGTTCCGATCAGGTATTATTACATATGCGCTCACAAGCAGTGGAAAAAACAATATTATCAGCAAAAGACGAACTTCTCTCCTACGGATTTGAGGTTTCATACCAGAACGAAGATCCTAACAAACAACGGTCCGAGAGTTCACCATCAGTTGAAGATAATCGCTCCGCGAATGATAAACGGAGAGATGTTTTAAGAGAGGTATTCAAAATACAGCCTACCGAGATTGACAATGCACGCGCGGACAATGTGGGAGCATCAGTGGATACGCAAAGAAGGAAATAACTAGACCAGCCGAATGGAAAAGTGATGTGTGAACTGGTGTCATGGAACACACGTGGCTTTAGCCACCTCCTTCAGGATCTACCATTCTCCTTAGACAACAATTTTGTGCTGTGCTTACAAGAAACGTGGCTGCGCAAACCCCCGGTAAGAGATGGCTACTCTATACTTCTAAATCCCGCTGGGAAAAATCACAGAGGTCGACCCTTTTCTGGGCTTCTAATAATGCTTAACAACTCATTTGGCTGGGAAATAACCAAAACATATATGCCTAATTTGTTTGTTCAAGGCATTTTGTTTGTTCAAGGTATTTTGTTAGAATTCAAGCCATCTATATTCAAAGTTTCCAAAAAGATACTTTTGATCAATACATATTGGAACCCTCCCATGATTTCAACCAGTGAATATTTGGATTCAATAACATTAGTCATAGATGATTGTCTATTGATATACCACAAATTGCAGATAATCATATGTGGCGACCTTAACTGTTCCTGGTTTGATGGCACCCAGCCAACAAATTGGGCAACAAAAGAACCAGCCGAGTCCAATGAAGAGAGAAGACCGCAATGGCAAGGAGTGATGAAAATACAAGACTGTGATATGTTAAATGGAAAGACGAAAAGTGATAATCCACCGAAGTCGACATGGCGGATCGAGGCACAAAACCCTAGATTACATTTGGATTTCAAACAACTTGTGGGTCGACATTGATGACCTAAACATCTCTAGGTGTGACATCAGTGACCACGATCCGATACATCTTTCCTGGTGGTGTGACAAATATACACCTGATGGTCGCTATGAGACTGCCGTCTTAGTCAACCATGGAGGGAACAGAATAAGTATCAACACAGCCCAACTAGTCAAGTTTTCACGAAAATTTAAGATGGGGAACCAATCTCCAAAAAGCAAAATAAATTTTGCGCCTATGTTGTCAGAATTTCATGTAATAAACAAAGCAGGAGCCGGTGCGCCGAAAGTACAGAAGCATGTCTTCAGTCGATTGGTGCAGATTGAAAAAAAGTTGCTGCGAAAAGATCTAAGGCAGCTCAAGAGACAACATGGTTATAATGTAGGCCCACTAATTAAAAAAAGGAAGCTGAAATACAGGAACTGGTTAAAGTCTTTTGCCTTCTTGCGAGACCAGGAAAGAGGGGAACACATGTTAAAGTTGATTTTGAATCACAAGTCTAGGGAAACTTGGAAGATCTTAAACCAAGGATCCTTAATCCAAGACTCTATGCAGTCAAACGGAATATCGAGGATGAAATGGGAAGAACATTTCCTCAATGTATTCGGAACAACATCTTCATGCAAACTTTTTCAGACTGAGAAAAGCATTGAGCCCTAGGACGTGAAAGAGAACATCGATGATATTGAAGAAGTCAAAGCATCTAAAGAACTCGAGAGCCGCAGGGCCTGACGGCATAACAAACATCATGCTCAAAGAAAAAAAAGAAAATTGGTCCCATTTCATTGTGTATCTGTTTGAATTAATTGCATCAGCAAAAGAAGTTCCTGAATCATGGCGAACGGCCATTGTCGTTCCAATATTTAAGAAGGGCAGTCGGGACGACCCTTCGAATTATCGACCGATTGCTCTTCTAGACACTATTGGAAAAATCTTTGCAACCTGTTTGCAACAGAAATTAGCGAAATGCGCACTTGGCGCTGGGTTGATGGACTGCAGACAGACAGGTTTCACCAAAGGAGTGGGAACAGAAGTAAATCTAATATTAAATCTGTTAAAATTGGAGACGCTAAAAAGAAAGTCGAAGCTATTTTTAGCATTCATCGACATGCGTCAAGCCTTTGACTCCATAAATCGAGTCAAATTATGGGGAAAGTTAGCCAAGTGGAATTGTCCAACATCGATATTGGATCCGGTGATAGCCCTTCATTCAAATACCACTATGCGTGTACGTATGAATGCCTTGGGGGAGCTATCGAATAAAATTCCTTGAAATAGAGGCGTCAAGCAGGGCTGCCCACTAGCGGCTCTGTTATTCAAACTGTACATCTCTGACATCTCATCGGCACTTGGCGACGTTCCGTGTTTTCCACCAAAGGTGAATGGGCAACATCTGAGTTGGGCAATTTATGCCGATGATATAGTATTGGTCGACCTCACACAAATCGGACTCCAACGGTTGTTAACTGGATTTCAAGCGTATTGTAATGACAATGATCTAACAATAAATGAAAAAAAGACCAAGATTCTGAGTGTTGGAAAGATATTAACAAAGAAAGACCGTTCCTTTAAGTGGTCTATTGATCATGAGAGCATAGGAAATGTTCCCTCCGTTCGCTATCTAGAAATCCTTTTTAACAACTCAATAAGCGAAAGACTGGATGAGAGATCTAAAAAATCGGATGGCCGGCTATGGACTACAGGGAGCCCGTATACATGCCGAATATAGAAAATTTACAATAATTCCAGTACTGACATTTTATAAACAAAAAGTAGTTCCAGCGATTACTTTCGGGGCCGAAGCTGGGTGGAACCTGAGCTTCCTTTGCTGGGACACACTAGAAGCAAAGTTCTGGAGACGTGTCCTTGGTCTCCCGGCATATGTCTCAATAAAAGCTTTAAGACATGAGCTCGGTCTCGATTCTCTACATACTACAGTGCTATGGAAATCTATTACAGCTGTACGGAAACTACATCTGAACGATCATATGCCTGCATATAAAATTCTGACAGCTTCCATACAACACCCACATGAAGGATTGTTGAGAAGCTAGATCAACAAAATAAAACTAATTGTCGACGCCGCTGACATCAAATGGGAATGTGATGGCGATACCACAACTAGCCAAAAAAAATTTCCGAGAGTGGAGTTGGATAGAAAACGCTGAAAATCGTGCGAACATGAAGACTTCTTTGGATCTAGGCATTGTGGCAAATAGCTTAGATAACCTACCAAAATATCTAAACCAATTCCCATCGAGATATCACCGAAATAAATTCCTGAGACTACGTCTAAATATCTACCACACAAAAGATGTGTTGTGGACCAGACATGATCCAAAAACAACAGACAGTACATGTAGATTCTGTCAGGCCAACGATGAATCCCTGAAACATGTAATAACTGAGTGCGAGAAGCTCCTATATGAGAGATCTCTGTATTTGGGCAAATATGCGCCTCTCAATGGCAACTGTGATGAGTGGTGGTTTAGGTTGCTCTCTAGTCAAAACATCCATCTAACCTGTGCAGTGATTAACTTTCTAGAAAAGATTATACCATGCGAAGTAATGACAACGTGAATACGAGTTAACAAGCGAAGGATCTTGTCGTTGTGTTTTACCGCTTTTGCAAGGTTTCCGTTTCTGTCTTTGTCTTTTGAAATGTCCTTTGATCATGCTTATGTATATTTGCTCATTTTTCTTGTTTTCGTGTCTGCATTTTGTTGTGTTCCTTTGTACCCTGGAATTAAGAAAGGTTGTAATAAAAGTTTGAATAAACTAAAAAATTACAATTAAAAAAAAAACAAAAAAAAGTAATGCCCCGCCATTCTTCTAGATGCTGTGAGATTCTCCCTCCCACCGGGGTCTTGTGGGTCAAAACCTCAGAGTGATTTTGCAGCAGCTGCATCAGCGGCTGATGGTACAGATACTGTTGCTGGGGCTGATCTAGCACCTTTTCCTCGTCCCCGAGGAAATGTTCTTTGCCCCCTCTGATTGGGCTGCCCTCTTCCTCTTCCAATTGAGGAATAATAGCGAAAAGGACGACCCCTCCAGGAAGATGAGCCTGTGTAGGGGCGTTGCTGAGGTTGTCGTATAGCGGCACTGAGAGATTTTGCCGCTGCTTTGTAGGTCTGTAGCTTCTCCAAACTTTCATCTGCCTTGCTACCGAACAACCTCAAGCCATCAAAGGGCATATTAAGAAGTCTGGATTGCACATCAGGAGCAAACCCAGACTTTCTTAGCCACGCAAATCTACGTAGCACTGTGCTAGTCGCCATTGACCTGCTGATACTGTCAGCTGTGTCCAATCCTGATTGAAGGCAGTCTCCCGAAGCCTCCTTTCCATCCCTTATAATAGCTGGAAAGCCATCACGTTCTTCATCTTCATCTTCTGGGATGTGTTCAGCTGCCGCCGACATGCAGTCCCACAGGGTATATGTGAACCTTGCCAAGGTACAGGTTACATTAGTAGACTTCAAAGCCATACTGCCAGATGTGAAGATTTTCCTAGACCATGCATCCACCTTTTTATCGTCCCTATCTGGAGGGATTGTAGGGTTTGCCGCATTCTTTGTGGAAGTGGCTGCCTGTACTACTAAGCTTTCTGGAGTTGGATGTTTGCTGAGGTATTCCGGATCAGATGTACAAGGTCTATATTTTGCCACAAACTTTCTATTTACTGCCCCTATGGCTTCAGGAAGTTCCCATGCAGAACTAACCCTTCTTTGTAAGGCAATATGAAATGGTAGAATGGGGTCTTTTTGGGGTGTTCCAGATAATATATCCGTCATGTCATCATCATCATCATGACTGACTGGTGAACTCGTACCCCACCCCATAAATTCTGTAACTCTGCTCATGAGTCTTCTATAACTCGTATCAACCTGTTCCGATGGGTCTGGTTTGTCAAATTCATACTCTGGAGAAGTATCCAGGCCACTCGTTGTTTGCAAACATTCTTGCAGATCTTGAATTCTTGATTGAGGATGAATTCCTCTGGGACAGATCTTGTGCCAAATTTAACACCAGCAGAGGTTACTTCCTCCTCTTCTGATGAGTCTCCCTCATAGATGGATGACATGGTCCTGAAAAAATCATGTTGACTCTTAGGATGAAAAACCTTTTCAGGCATTACAGGTCTTTCCATTATTAAAGGTTTGGCGCCGAAGTTTTAATCATTTCCTTCGACATCGAAGGAATTTTCGACGATCTCGATGTAATCGTCAAGGAAGCCGTGGAAATCGTCGAAGGAGCTTTCGTGGTGTTTGAGCGCGAACTCGACGTATTTTCCTTCGAGGGAGTTGTCGACTCGAGGAGCTTCGAAGTCTTCGACGGCGTTGATGTCGACTTCGATGGCGTATGATCTTTCAATGCCCTTTTATTTCCCTCTGCCTTCGATTTATGCACCGAAGGATCTGACTTACGAGGTGATCGAGAAGAGTCTCTCGATGACGTTCGACGTCTTTTTATCAGCCTTTCTTGTTTTGGACCTTCCTCTGTCACTTTTCTTGTGAGCAGGAGCATGGTCTTCTTTAGCTATTTTTGAGGGGGTCTGGGCCGCGTTCTCAAAAATTTTTTGCATGGAAACTCGAAAAGCTTCCCATTTTCTCTGAAAGTCATGTCTAGATGGACATGTGATAACCTGTTCCCAAGATGTCGAAGAGGATGAGGGAGATCGATGCCGTCTCTTCCTAGCCTTCTTAGCAGACGAAGAAGACTTCCTCGATCTTCTCGAATGATGTTTTTTATGATATGACTTCGAAGACTCGTCTGAGTCTCTCTTTTTTAAAGTGGACTTCGAAACACCCTCCCCCATTGCCAGTTTACCTCTATGCTCTTTTAGGGCTTTGTGGGTCATTGACTGGCCCGAACCACAGTCTTCGGTACGGTGGTCGGGACTGAGGCACCATAGACAGTTCTTATGTGGATCCGTCAGGGACATTTTCTTTCCACATTTTAGGCATTTTTTAAAGCTTGTCTTCGGATTGGAAGGGTTCGAAGACGACGACATTGGTTTTTCACACAAAATACTGAAGCGCTGTTTCACTCAATCCGAAGCGAAGCTAACGGAAAAACGGATCTGTAGCCAACGGGCGCGCTCGAGACTCGTATATGGGGGATGACGTCGGTGCTCGACGGATGCCGCCGAGGAACATCGACGCCGCAGCCTCCAGTAGAGCGCCCCCTGCTGGAGAGAGAACATTTTTTCCGAGGCGAAACCTAAAGGTAAGGATATATGGCGAAACCTAAAGGTAAGGATATATCCAAGATGAGGAATACGTGGGACGACACATATATATATATATATATATATATCACGTCACTAGACTACGCCACATGCTTCATCCACCCCACCCCCCTGCGTTTGAATGCTTCAGAAGGAAAAACCACTGGAGGTGGGTAATCAACCGGTAAAAACTTTAACAAGGATTCTTACCAACAGGGTGATCACCCACAAAAATGATTGAAAAAATGGTTCTTTTTTTTCTTTTCAGAAAAAAAAAAAAGAAAGACAGAAGCGGTCATCAAGAGCCATCACCAGGTGCCTTCTCGTTTGGGCAGAAGCGACAACCCAAAGAACTGAGCGGGGATGGATGGAGGGTTGATGAGGAATCTGCAGGAGAAGAATCCATAGAAAGATCCCTGTAATTTCTCCTTCAATGGATTGCTTTTCTCCTGCAGATTCCTCATCTTGATAGACTCCCCAAGCAGTTAGAAAAACGGAAGAGGGCAGAAAGATTTAAACCAGTAGATACTGTAGAAACTCTACCAAACCTTGTATCGGCTCCACATGTAACATCCAAGGCATAGTGCTTGGTGAATGTATGCAAGGATGACCAAGTGGCTGCTCGGCATATATCCCTAACAGGAACCCCTCTCTGGAGGGCTGTAGAGGCTGAAACCCCTCTGGTTGAATGGGTCCTGATGCCCGCTGGAAGCCCCTTGCCTGCCGATTGGTAACACTCGGATATGCACAAAATAATCCAACATGACCGGGTTTGTTTAGTGATGGCAAGACACTTTCCACACAAGGAATGGGCCATGAACAACTGGTCTGATTTCCGAAACTCGGATGTGTGAGCAACATAGAAACGTAACGCTCTCTAGCAATCAAGGCGGTGGAACGGCTCTTCCACTTTTGAGTGATGTGGAGGAGGGAAAAAGACAGGTAAATCAATAGACTGGAACAGATTCAACTCTGAAGCCACCTAAGGAAGGAATCTGGGTCTGACTTTAAGAGACTTTCTCACAAAAGAACTTCAGAAAGGGAGTTTTGCAGCATGCTAACACTCCTGGCAGATGTGATTGTGACCAAGAAGGCTGTCTTAAGGGAGAACAGCTGCAAACAACATGCGTGCATAGGCTCAAACTGAGCCATCATTAGGAAGGTCAAAACCAGATTAAGATCCCAATCTCGGACAGCAAATGGGGTTGGTAAAAACTGGGCCATGACGGGAATAGCAAAAAAAGGAACTTTGGTCTGTGGACCTCTTGAACACAGACTGGGCCGCCAAATACCCTTTGACTGTGGCAACCTGACGGCCTGAAGAGGCTATTGACAGAAGGTACTCCATCACTGTGGTGGAGGGGCAAGAGATAGGGTCAGTCTTGCGTTCCCTGCACCACGCCTCAAATCTCCACCTGCACGGTACACAGATCTTGTAGAAGGTCTGCATGCAGCCAGTAACACCTCAAGTACCTCCTCTGAGAGGTCATAGTCATCATTCCTAGAGCCATGTATGTAGGTTGAAGGAATCTGGGGTCGGGTGGAGCACTCAACCCTCCTACTGGGTGAGGAGATCTGGACGCCGAGGCAACCGTTGAGGTGGACAGATGGTTAGATCCAGGAGAACTGAGTACCACGTTCTCCACGCCCAATCCGGGTTGATCAAGATTGCTTGAAATCTCTTTCACCTCATGAGAGCCCAAGGGATGACAGGAATCAGGAGGAAGGCCTATAGGAGAGGGAAGATCCAATTCATCAGAAACGTGTCCTCCAATGCGCCGTCCTCTGGGAAGTCCCTCGAGCAAAACTGTTTGCACTTCCTGTTGAACTGTGGCAAACAGATCCACTGCTGGGGTACCCCCGAGAGTGAAGACCTCCTCTAGGACTTCCTGGCACACTTCCAACTCTTGCGAGACCATGCTCGGCCTGCTCAGAGCATCCACCAAGGTGTTCTATACTCCTGCCAAATGACCTACCGAGACCGAGATTTGGTGCTCTCGCAACCAGAACCACAGCTGAATTGCCTCTCTGCAGAGTGAGTGGGAGTGCACACCACCCTGCTTGTTGAGGCAGTGCATGACCACTGTGTTGTCTGTCAGGATGAGGACATGTTTCCCTCAGGGCTAACCTGATGGCCCGCAACTCCAGCCTGTTGATGTGCCACCTGGCTTCTGATGGAGACCAAATCCTTGCAGTGGTTGGCCCAACCCTTCAGGGACGCATCCGTGACCACTCGGGCCTGGGGCCAATGGTGGCGAGAAGGGTTCCCCCGCCAATAGATTGCTGCGCGTGTTCCACCAGCCGAGTTTATGGACTACCTGGCAGAACACTGAAAGGCGATCTGTGAGCGCTCCCAGATACTGAGACCACTGGTCCCTCAGGAGCTACTGGAGGGATCTCATATGCAGCCTGGCCTCTGGCACTAGAAAAATTCAGGAGGCCATGAGACCCAAGAGGCAGAGGAAGGAAGCCGCTGGAAGGCTGGCGTGGATCAGAAACAAATGCACAATCTCAGCTATGTTGCTAACTCTCCTCGGGAGGAAAAGCCTTCCCTACCCGGGTGTCTAGGACTGCTCCGATGAACAGGAGCCACTGAACTGGTGTCAAATGGGACTTCATGAAGTTGAGGGAGAAGCCCAGCCTGTGCAGTAGAAGGCAGGTGGTCTCTAGATGAGACAAAACCTGCACGCTGACTTCCCTTGGATCAGCCAGTCGTCCAGGTATGGAAATGCATGGACCCCAGATCTCCTGAGGAGAGTCGCAACTACCACCATGAGCTTGGTGAAGACCCTTGGAGTGGAGGTCAACCCCAAGAGAAGCACTTTGAACTGATAGTGCTTGTCCCCTAAGAGGAGCCTTAAGAACTTCCTGCGCTTTTGGTGTATCGGCACTTGGAAATAAGCGCCATGTAGGTCTATTGACACTAGCCAGTGCTGAAGGTCGAGAGCATGGAGAATCTCTCAATGTCACCATCCTGAATGTGTCTTTCCTCGAGAACTTTTCCAAGGCCCTCAGGTCCAGGAAGGGACAGAGACCTCCTCCCTTCCTGGGCACCAGAAAATACCGGGAATACTAACCAGACCCTCTCTGATCAGGATGTACCTCTTCCACAGCACCCTTCGACAACAGGACTTTCAGTTCTTCCTCCTGTACCGGTTGGATTGGGGGAGGTGGAGGTCTGTCTGGAGGCCTCTTTAGAAAAGGCAAACAATCCCACAGAATCAACTGCAGGGCCTAGGCAGCAGAGTTATTTCCTGCCACTGGGGCCAATGCCCTACCAACCGGTGCATCGTGGGAGGGGAAATTCAACAGGGCTTAGAGGGCGCGGGTGTCCCTGTCGCTGTTTGCTGGCATCTAGAGGCCCCTCTGCCCCTTCCGGGACGCGATAAGGGCCACGTCCCTTGCCTGGCTTGCGTGAGCTGCGTCCTCCTGCCATAGGGTACATAATGTCTATAGCCTCTACCCCTTGAGGCGAAGCTGAAGGCAGACCTGGCCGGATGTGCCTCTAGGCCCAATGATTTAGCAGCCAACCTGGGTTCCTTAAATTTCCAAGGATTCGCCTGCTTTGTGACTGAAAAGCAGGTCACCTTTAAAAAGGCATGTCCAGCAGCCTTTTCTGAACATTCGGAGAGAAGCCAGAAGTTTTTAGATAGGCTTGGCGTCCTATTACTACTGCTGAAGCCATTGCAGTTCACTACATTCAGGCTCGTTTGCAATAACTGCTTGGCTACCTCCTTCCCATCCTCCATCAGCTGCAAAAATCCATCCTGCATGGCATCCTCAGGGTCGTACTCGGCAGCATGTTCCACAGCCTTCCATAAGCCAAAAAAGTACTTGGGAAATCCAGTCTATGTTTGTGGCTTTGAGTGCCATGCTGCCAGAGGTGAACACCTTTTTGGCCCATGCGTCAGATTTATTTCCCTCTGTTCATAGACAGATTGGGAGTGGATGCTGCAGGTCTGGTGGAAATAGTGGCAGCCTGTATAACCAACCCTTCCGGGGAAAGGTGTGAGGCAAGGAAAAAATGGTCTCCTCTTGCAGGCCTATACTTCCCTGTAAAATTGGCATTCACAGGGGGCAATAGATACAAGGGTGCTGCCATAAGGAGGCTAAAGGGTCCGCGTTGGCTGGGTTGAATGGCAAGTTGTGCTCAACTGAGGGACCCTCGTCCAAAATGTCAGTGAGCTCATAACCCTGAAGAGGTGTGTTGGATGCCTTCAATCCAAGGGTGTCAAAAACCCTGTACACCTGATCCCCGAACTTGATATTAGCATGGGTATAGGGCTGGTTTTGTTGCAACTCAAGGTCTGAGGATATATCCAAACCACTGGCAAATTGTAGACCCTGAGCTAGGGCCAGTAAAATCAGCCTGGTTGTCGAGGGGTCATCTACGCCAAATATGGATTGCATCGAGTCGAAGAAACCCGATCTCGACAGTGGCACAACTGAGCCGTCGCCGACTGTCAGCATCGAGGGCTTGAGAATAGGTTTCGAAGCAGAAGATTTCGATGACAAAGGTTCTTTCAGTGCCGTGCAACGCTCAGATGACCGATGGGCATCTTGGGTCTCGGCCTTACGGCCATCCGATGACTTATGCCTAGTAAGCGTTTGATGTCAACAGAGTGGCTGGCTTGGGGTTGGGAGCATCAATCGCTGCTTTTGCCACCAAAGCTTGCTGGTCGGGGGCCGTAGCCGCACCTACAGCAGCTTGTTGCCTAAACATATCAAGCATGGACGTTTTAAAGCTTTCCAACTCTTCCCAAGTGGGCGGCCCTGCCGAGGGCTTACCTCGTTCAGACTAGCTGGATTTGCATCAATGGCGGTGGTGCTGCATATTTCACGAGAAAGGCGACGAGTAATGGCTCCTTGAGTGGGACTATTTTAGTCTTCTTGCAATGTCGTTCCTTCCCTCAGTCTCGGCCTCCGAAAACCAGATGAGGGACCGCACCAGAGATTTGGAAACTGGTCGGCCCAAAGCCAGTTTCCCGGCCTTCTCACATAGAGACTTCAGCTGCATCTTTGCACACGACGCACAGGCCTCTGTGTCGTGACCGACACGTAGGCACCACAGACACGTCGTGGGGGTTGATTAGGGACATTTTGGCATTGCAATCGCGGCATTGCCTGAAGCCTGAAAGAAAACTTACAACTATGTACAAAATAAAAACCAGAGTAAACTCGAATGGTGTTCCCGATGAAGCGTGCAAGTGTGTGAAAAAAAGGAACTGAAGCATGGGGCAGTGTGACGTGCTATATATACGACGACTGATGTCACTTCCGGAGCGGACGATCGAGAGCCGGACAAGACGTATCTACGGCCTAGTTGAGGTCCACAACGTTCCCTGTCGAAAAGTTTCCAAACAGCAGAGCTGGATGATGGATTTCTATCAAGATGAGGAATCTGCGGGAGAAAAGCAATCCATTGAATGGGCACCTTTGCAGTCTTGAGTTAACTTTTAATTTGATGAAAATGAATAACATTTTGCACCCACAGACAGGATAAAAAAATACTTCTCAGCAATTATATTGTGCATCTGATTATAATTGGTTATTTATAACACACTTAATACCCAGAGGTTTCTATGCGCGGACCCAGGGATCGAACCTGTGTTGCTCTGCGTCGTCTTGCTTAAAAGGCAAGCACGTTGCCCTTGAGCAACCCTCCTGATCTCGTGGATTATAGACCTAGTTTTTTAGATATAGCTGAGCAAAAGCCAAAAGAGAAGAGTTCTAAAGCAAAGGAGGAAGGGTTATGCCACATGTTACAGGTTAAGACCTCAAAGTAGGATGTTTTGAAGAATGGCTTTCCCATCAAGATAATTGGACTGCTGGAGAGGGTTAAGGGCCTCTGCATGGAATTGTTTTTGGAGAAGTTACAGTAAACGATTTGCCCAAAAGGCTTGACAAACTTCTCAAATGAAAGGGTGCCCAGGGTTCCAGGCAGAACACCCGTGCCTGGGATACCGCCTAGACCATTGGTTGCCAAAGGGTTTAATTTGTCAAGATCGGGATTTGATATTATAGGCTGCCAGGAGCAGAGGCCCGATCAAAGTGGAGAATGCTAGGGTTATGGTCTTTGCAGACTACACCTTCCAGGTCCAGCAGGCAAGACGATCATTTGAGGAAGTCGAAAGGTAACTGAGCCAACAATATGCCATATATGCCAATTTTCCCAGCCAAGCTCAAGGTGATGCAGGGGGACCGCACATGTATCTTCCAAGACCCGGAAGAAGTATGGGACTGACAGGAAAGCAGAGGGATGTATCCAGCGAGAGGACCAACTCCCAGGACACACTTCTCCCAGTAGGGGGGAAGAGCGAGAGGTGGAAAGTAGCGGGAAGGGGGAAAAACTGCAAATTCGGTAGAAAGCTCAGCAGAGGAATGAACAAGTTACTTACCAAACTGGTAACGTTTTTTCGATGGGATGTTCCTCCGACGTATTCCACATCTATGACATGTAAATGTCCACAGCTGTGCACTTCGGAAATTTTTCAGCAGAGGGCGTCTTGCGTCGCTGGCGTCGAGCCGAGGTCCCTCGGGGCCTCTGTCGAGGGTTGACGTCACAGTCTGTTATACATAGGACGCAAGGCGCCCGTTGCCTCAGTTTAGTTTTTTCCCCCAGAACGTGTTGCACCAGTCTCCTGCCAGTATAACTGCCTACAGCCTTGCAGAAATGGAAGCTGCAATCACAGAGGAAATTCTCCAGAGGGGCAGGCTGAGAGGGCGATGTGGAATACGTCGGAGGAACATCCCATCGAAAGAACATTACCAGTTTGGTAAGTAACTTGTTCTTCGAAGGGATTGTGTCCTCCGACGTATTCCACATCTATGACAGACTCCCAAAGCAGTACCAGACTATGAAGGAGGGAAAGAATTTAGAATGTGAATTTAGATTACCGAAATCAAATGGCCAAATAGAGGACCATCTTACCAAAGGCCAAATCCTCCCCATGGATGGAATCCAGGGAATAATGCTCAACAAAAGTATGGACAGTATGCTTCACAAATATTCCGAATAGGAACACCGCTTGGAGGCAGCCACACCCCTAGTGGAGTGCACCGTAAGCCAACCAGAGGGTCCTTCCTTGCCAAACAGTAGCACTCAGTGATAGTTGGGACACGCCATCTGGACAAGGTCCGTTTGGAAACAGCCTGACCCAAGCGGTGGCCAGCATAACCAACAAAGAGCTAATTGTCCACTCTGACCTGGGACATCCGTGAAAGATAAAAGCTCAAAGCTCTCCTAGGATCCAACCTATGGAGCCTCTCCTCTTCCTTACCAGGATGCGGAAGAGGATAACAAGGCAGAAGAATCACCTTCTGGCTCAAATGAAATTCAGACACAACCATCAGAAGAAAAGGTGGTCGCACCCGTAGGACAACCCTGTCCTTATGGAAAACCGTAAAGGGTGGCTTGGCAGAAAATGCCTGCAATTCACTACTCTGCGTGCAGAAGTAACCACAACTAAAAACACAGTTTTAAAAGAAAACAGTTGCAGCAGACAAGAGTTTAAGGGCTCAAACGGAGCTTCCATCAGAAACTTTAAAACCAAAATCAAATCCTAACCCGGCACCTGCAAAGGGGACGGTGGAAACACATTAGACAGTCCTTTCAGAAACTAAGATTCCTTTGATTTCACAAATTAAGAACACTCTTCAGGCGACCGCTTAAATATGGACAGCGCCACCAGGTAACCCTTAATGGTAGCCACTTGAAGGCCCTTGCAGGCTAAAGAAAGCAGAAAGCAGGTTGTTGCAGGCCGCCTGGCCGAAAGCAACACCTCCATCACATCATCCGCAAGGTCCCAATCCTTGTATCTCAACCTTTGAGATTCCAAGCATGAAGGTTGAGAGACCCGACCTCTGGACGGAGAACCTGACCCCCCCACCCCCTCCCGTGAGAGCAGATTGTCTCGATAGGGAAGAGGGAAGACGGCGTGGAGGGCAGAGGACAAAATCGATAAGGTCTGGGTTCCACGCTCTCCTGGCCCAATCCGGAGCAATGAGGATCATTCGGGAACCGAACCTCCGTAACCTGCCCAACACCTGAGGAATGATGGGGACTGGAGGAAACGCGTACAGCAGTTGGAATGACCACTCCACTACAAATGCATCCCCCAAGATTCCCCTTGGGGGAAATTCCCGCGAGCAGAAAATCTCGCACTTCCGGTTGACACTGGTGGCGAAGAGATCTACCTGAGGGGTTCCCCAAAGGGTGAAGATCTCCAAAAGGACTTCATGAGCCAACTCCCTCTCGTGAGAGACTGTGCTCTGCCTGCTGAGAGCGTCCGCCTCTGCGTTTCCGTCTCCGGCCAGATGAACAGCCGAGATCGAGATTTCCTGTTGGATGGCCCAGAACCAGAGCTGCATCGCCTCCCTGCACAATGGGCGTGAACCTGCCCCTCTCCCCCATTTTGTTGAGGTAATGCATGTCCACTGTGTGGTCCGTCATAATCAGGACAGTCTTCCGCCGCACAGACGGCAGAAAAGCCCTCAGGCCAACCTGATGGCTCTCAGCTCTAAAAGACTGATGTGGAGTCTGAACTCCGGAGACCAACGGCCGCTGGCTGTCAACTCATTGGCATGCGCGCCCCATCCTGTGAGGGAGGCACCCGTCACGATCGTCGCCTCCGGCCATAGTTGCCAAAAGGATGCCCCCTTCATCAGATTTCCTTCGTCGGCCCAACATAGAAGATCCTGGGCGACCGAGAGCGGAATCTGAACGGGATCCGACATCTTGCCGGAGAACTGCGACCCCTGCATCTTGAGAGTCCACTGCAGGGATCTCATCCGCAGTCTGCCCTCCGGCACCAGAAAAATGCAGGAAGCCATGAGGCCGAGCAACCATAAGAATTCGAAAGCCGGGAGACTCTGGGCACGTTGAAAATTGTCCACCATCTGCAGAATAGGATGAGCCCTGACCTGGGGAGGCCAACACTGCCTCAGGGACGTGTCGAGCACTGCTCCGATGTATTGGAGCCCCTGGGAAGGTGTCACATGCGTCTTTAAATTTAGGGAGAAGCCCAGCTTGCGAAGGGAATGGCAGGTGACGGAGAGATGATCCAGGGCTTGCTCAGGAGAGCGCGCCCTGATCAGCCAATCGCCCAGGTAGGGGTAGACGTGAATCACCCCCTCTCCTGAGGTACGCTGCCACAACCACCATCGGCTTGGTCAAGATCCTCGGGGCAGAGGTCAATCCGAATGGCAGGACCCGAAACTGAAAGTGCAAGTCGCCAGCCGCGAACCTCAGATACTTCCTGTGCTTGGGATGAATTGGCACATGAAAGTAAGCATCCTTGAGGTCCAGAGACACCAACCAATCCTGAAGTTGAAGGGCCTGGAGGCCTTGAGAAATAGAGACCATCTTGAACGTGTCCTTCCTGAGAAGCTTGTTCAACCAACGTAAGTCCATGGTGCGTCTCAATCCCCAGTCTTTCTTTGGGATCAAAACATTAGGGGAATACCATCCCTTGTTCCTCTCCGCTACAGGTAACAGTTCTATGGCGCCTTTCTCCAGCAGGGATAGGAATTCCTGCACAAGGAGCGGATCCAGACTCTTCAAAGAGCTTCCCGAGTGGATTGTCGTGAGGCAGCTGAAGGAAGGGAAGGCAGTAGCCGTAGGCTAAAATATTCAGAACCCACGCATCATAAGTAATGTCACGCTAATTCTCCAAGATGCTGCGCGAGTCTGCCCCCAACCGGCGAACCATGGGACATGGCCTCATGACTGAGCTGATGCGGCAGTGCCTGAGGCCAAGGAGGTAACTGCCCGAGCGGCTTTGGCACCCCGAGTTCCCTGTCCACCACGGGTACCCTTATGTTGGCCCCTTTGACTGGCAGCTCCCCTCGATCTACCAAAAGAGGAGTAGAAACGAAAGGAACCACCCCTCCAATGCTGTCCCCTAGGACGAAAAGGTGGAGGTTGACGTACTGCAGCGCTCAAAGACTTTGCTGCAGCTTTGGAGGTCTGCAACCTCAAGGCTCTCGTCAGCCTTGCTGTCAAATAAATGAACACCATCAAAGGGCATGTTCAGAAGAGGGTCCTGCACATCAGGAGCAAACTCTGACTTCTGCACCCATGCCTACAGCCATGAACCGGCTGACATAGTCTGCCGTATCCAAACCCGACCGAAGGGATTCACACATAGCACCCTTGCCATCACGCATGAGAGCTAGGAAGCCATCCCTTTCCTCCCCCTGGGGAATATGCTCAGTTCCACAGTGTGTGTAAATCTTGCCAAGGCACATGTGAAGTTGACAGCTTTTAGTGCCATGTTCCCTGAAAGAAAGACCTTCCGAGCCCATCCGTCGAAGCGCTTGTCCCTATCCGGAGGGATGGTAGGGTACGCCTGCTGCCTCGAGGTGGCTGAAGCCGCCTGAACCACCAAATTCTCAGGCGTGAGGTGAGCAGAAAATAGCTGGGGTCGCCAACAGATGGGCAGTACTTTTTCGACAAATTCTTATTGACCGCCGGAAGCGATTCCGGGGCCTGCCAAGCCGATGACACCTTTTTGCAACCTCAGATGAAAGGGCAATACCGGGTCAGAGGGGGGGACCATGGTCCAAGATGTCAGTAAGGTCATCCTGAATAAAATCCCCAGGAGGACTGGACCACCCCAGGTATTTGGAGACCCTAGACATGAGCCACCTGTAGGAAGAGTCTGCATGAGCCCCCTACCAAACTCAACTTCCGGAGAAGTATCCAGGCCACTGGCATCATGGAGGGTCTGCCTCAACTCCTCCAAAAGTCTGTCATCCAAAAATCCCGGAGCCTCACCCTGAGAAGCAGGGTCTTCATTCTCCGACCTTTCCTCCTCTTCAAAAATGTCAGCCAAAGGTCTGGAAAACCCTGCCTAAGGGACAGAAGAGGGCCTGGTGCCCAATACCGGCCTCCCAGACTTAGAGGAAGCCTTCCTAGGCATAACCACCTCCTCAGGAAACTCCTCAGACACATTACACCCAAAAAGCGCTGAGGGCCTCAACGCAGAGGGCATAAACGTCTAGACAGCCGAGGGCTTAGACGCGTACTCCGTGCTGTAGGTGTCAACGCCGAGACCTTCGGCGTCGATAACGCTACAGGCGTGGGCCGATAGGACGAGTCAGACTGCCCTGGCGCCGAACGAGTCGACGTCGATACCTCCACAGGTCTCGCTGGGGACAAGGACCGAGACGTGGACGCACGTCTCTTGCAACTGCTCTTGCCACGGGACCTCGAGGGCTCCCTGTGCGAGTCGCAGCGCGAGCCCGAAGGAGTGCGAGCAGCGGTTTGAGAGCGTTCTGTGCCAGCTCCATGAGAAGGCGCGACAGGAACTGTGCCTTGCGACTGGAAAAACGCCTTCATTTGCTCTTTAAAAGCCACCCACTCCTCCGGAGTCGAGGACTTCGTGGGACAGACTACCTTACGCACAGCGCTATCCTCCGAGGAGGACGGGGAAGGCGACCGGTGCAGGCGCTTCCTAGAGTGCCACGAGGACGAGGAATGGCAGGAACCACTCTGGGACTGAGAACCTCGAACCTCCTTCGAATGCAGAGAGTCGCCCTCGAGTCGTCGGTGGAAACCCTAGACTTCGATTCGGACATACAAGACTTTGAGGCCCCCCCTACCTACCTTGAGCTTCCCCTTGCGTTCACGCAAGGCCTTGGCGGTTAGAGACTGGCATTGCGAGCAGTCGCCGGTGTCGTGCCTCTCTCCCAGACACCATAAACAAATATGGTGCAGGTAGGTCAACGACATCTTGGACTTGGAAGTCCCGGCAAGTCTTGAACCTGGACCTTGGAGTCGGAGGGGTCGAAGAAACAGACATCATAAAGGTCGATGATACACACAAGGCGCGCTGAGTTTCACGAAGCAATACACGTTCGCTGTCGGAAAAAACAGAACTAAGGCAACGGGCGCTGTGCGTCCTATACATAACATCCAGTGACGTCGACCCTCGACGGAGGCTCTCGAGGGATATCGGGTCTACGCCAGTGACACAAGAAGCCCTCTGCTGAAAAGTTTCCAAAGTGCACAGCTGTGGACATTACATGTCATAGATGTGGAATACGTTGGCGGACACAATCCCTTCGAAACAGGTTTACAGTGAATTCATATGGCATAATTGCCAGGACCACGTTAACCCTGCTCGATGACAGACACACAGGAACTGTCTTCACAACAAGGGATTGATGAGACCACAGTCGAATGAAGGGAAGGGGACATTGGGTTGTTGCAAAATCGGTTGATCTCTGAGGGGAAAATGGTCTGTCTGAGGTGTGAAAGGGACTTTGCAGGCTTAGAGGAGAAAAGGACAGGGAAGATGGCAATAAACGCATTGGTCAGGGTAAGTCCAAAAGAACCAACAGCGGCCAACAAGACGATACTAGAGACTGGTGCAGCTTGACAGTTGCTTGTTTATTTTATTTAGTGTAGCGCTCCAGACCCGGGGGTAAATGGGCACTTGAGGTCAGGTTACATAGTTACAGTATAAAAAAGCAGTTATACACTTGTGGCGAAAATAGGCCATTTATAATATGTACAGGCAGGTAATAGCAAACATTTCAGAGTATGTACAGTATATACAGTTAGTACTGAGCTTATTCTATCTGAGGATTTCTTTCACCAGAAGCCAGCTAATAACAAGTTTTCTGAACAATTGGAAGGATTTGGTCAATTTAATATTGAGAGGCAGGGTGTTCCAAAGTTGAGGGGCGAGGACAGAGAAGCTCGAGCCCCCCGCTCTTTTGGCAGAGAATCTGTGCACAATGAGGCAAAGAGTATTGGATGATCTGGTGATTCTAGGGTTTGGCTTAAGAGTAAGTTTGTTGGTGAGGTACTGGGGGGCTTATAGGTGAGGCAGAGTGTTTATGGTCGATTTTTTGTTGGATGGATAACCATTTGCACGAGATTCTTATGTGGGATATGTGCTCTCTCCTGGGAATGTTTAATGCTGCTCTCAGCGCATTGTTTTGGAGGATCTGAAGTTTCTTGAATATAGCTTGGTTGGCGCCAAGGTAGAGGCTATTGCAGTAGTCGAGCTTCGATTGTATGAGGGCCCTCGCCAGAATGAGGCAGCCGTTTGTAGATAGGAAAGGTCTACAGGCCCGGATAAGTTTGCCTGTGTAAGCAGTGGCTCAGGCGGTCAGATTAACTTGTTTGGAGAGGTTAGTGTTGGCGTCAAGGTAGAAGCCTAGAGTTTTCACATTATTCACAACTGGAATGATGTTGCCATCTATGATGAAGTTGGAATAATCAGGGCTGAGTTTCTGTAAATTGTTAGGGAACCCGACTAGGAGGAGCTCTGTCTTATCATTTAGGCAGAGGCCGTGTGTGGCCATCCATGCCTGAATGATGGCTAAGATTTCGTTAATCCTAGAGGCATCAGTATTGTAGTTGCCAGTGATGGTGAGTTGTCTGGACGCAGGTCGGTCCTTTCCTCTCACTCTCTCCCTCTCTATCTCTATCTCTGGCTTGGTTGCTCGATCTCGCACTGAAGACGGTGAAGGCAGGCATAGATGCAAACGCCGATGCTGGAGTGCGGGGTTAATGTCGGCCAAATTGGCCGAAACTGGATCGCTGAGACCACCACCTGACTAGAGTCTTGTTTTCGTGTGCTATATGTTCGGACCATCTGTGGAGGTCTGCAGCTGCTGCAGCCGTCTCCTCTTGCAGGGGGTCAATGAGTCAGGTACAGACCGTTGAAAGGCTGTTAACTGTTAAGGTGAAAGTGGGTTATGTGTTGAGACAGTGTAATGGTACACATCTCACACTACCTAAGCTTTTAGAATTCCTGTACTACTCTGAGGGGCGCGCCGACTGTGGGCTTGTGGCCTATGAGTCGTCCCTTATGCAAGTTTTGAATCGCAACAAAGGGGTAGTTTTATAGGCCTCTTCGCATGCTGGGGACGGGCACCATGCTCTGCACGGACCCTCTTCTACACCTCACTTTATCTGAGAATATTTCTATCCCAACGGCAACCAATTTTCTGCCAAAACAAAAGTTAGTTTATTGAGATACATGTGGCGAATGGAGACAGCCTCAATCGGTCTGTTGGGGCACTGAGGACATCACCTGTGCTTGCTGGGATTTTTGAATTTGAAGCCGATTCTACAGGGAAGACACAGACGTCTGAGGTGCCGGGGAACGAATCAAGTGCTTCCGAAACTGTCATGAAAAACATCAGCACTGGAGAGTGATTCTCAACCCCATAATATTCCTCCTGCTACACTGCGGGCCTTGTTGACAGCCCAAAACATTTCTCCTTTTTGTAAACCGGTCCACTTTCATGCTGTGCCACCATCTATGCCAAAATTAACTTTTGGTCCTGTGAAACATCCTAAATCTGCTCCCTCTAAAATTCCCTCTGAAACACTAGGGTCAGACCCCTTTGTGTCACAACTGATCCACTCCTTTAACATCAGAAGACGGTCTGGCGAGGAAAATGCCAGCAATGGGATGGTCAACTCCTTAGAGACCAGACAATGAAGATTCTATGGCAGGTCTTCGGCCATTACATTTGAACAAGGATTCAAATTGGACAAACAGTACATAGGCCTATTCCGAGCTAATTAAAGGATGTTGAACTACTATCGGGCTGTGAAGTTGCCAGAATATCTACACTAAGTCACACTGAGTCCCTTAAAAGGGAGGGGGCGAATGGGAAGTGGGGATACTTCAATAAACGCTCTAACAGCTTGGATTTTGGATTCTCTCCTTCCGGTCTGTCAAGGAAGGATAGAGGGTATACTGGGGCCTCTGACAGATAAACATGGGGCTATGGATGTGGCGGGCACCGTTACCAACAAGGGGGGGTGTCCAATTGACATCTCCCATATAGAAGCTAGCGAATGTGCAAAGTATATCCCCTATGTCAGCCGTAACAACTCCTGCTGGGGATTTTTGGAATAAGCCATCTCCGGTTGAGCCCTATTGGAGTACTGCACACTCAAGCTGGGAAGAATTCTCGCCAGACATTAACAAAGAACTAATGGCTCTCGAACTAGTGTCATGTGCATTGAGATCCAACACTGCCATACTTAAGGTGTTGAACGAAAAAAATGTTTTTTTGTGGAGGGGTTTTGAGGGGGCTCGCATTTAACGAGATTGTTGAGCAGTACACTGAGTCGTTAATAAAGCGGGTTGAGATGTCCGACAATGTACTAGTTGATAATGCAACAAAGTCTCCAGCTCAGGCAGATGGTTATATAGAGGCTTCATGCATATGCATCAACACACCCTAATTGGCAATCTCCATTAGTGGATTTCATTGTGGGAGCAGCCACAGATGGAATACAAATAGAATCTCCAATGTTAGAGGACCAACCGGCTTAACCCTGTGTCTGAAGTGGATTACTCCCCTCCTAGAGAGAAAGCCTTTCCTTGGTCTTCTTAAAACTTAAGTGACCAGCCAAAGGAATCTCATGGGCTAACTGTAGGAACTGTTATCTTATCTCTAGAGGCACTACAAGTCTTCTTTAGTCCCCTGGGATAGACTCAGTTGGTTCCCTGTAGGAGAGGCCATGTTCCTAGTACAACCGGTGCTTCCCTGGCTCTTGCCCGTCCAGCTGGGAAGCTGCCTGTTGGCGAAGTCATTTAAGAGTAGAACACTCTTTGACCTCTGCTGAAGTCTGCCCTAAAGGTGCCACCTGCCGCCAGTAAAGACTGCAGCTCAAGATGGTCTTTAAGATCCAGATCTCCAACAGGGGGAAGGCCTTCTTCCAGCTCTAAATCTTCAGCAGCTGATACAACCTTTCCAGGTTGTTCCTCACACTCCGCCTCAGCTGGTGGAGTAGTCACATGCGTGACTGGACAGTCCTCTCGGGGATGTCCTTGTTGGAAGCATAGGAGTGCTCTCCTGGTTTTTCCTTGAGTCCCTGGGTTTACCTGGGGTCTCTTCTTAAAAATAGCAGTTAGTAGTTCCTGTGGGCTGGCTTTTATAGCTTCCTCCAAGACCCTCTTGAGAGTCAGTTAAGGTACTCTCTCTGGCCTTCCTTGTCTGTCCCAGTTTCCTCTTACTGGGAGGCTGGGGGTGCTTGATACAACTCCAAGAGTTTTTAAGTCATTCCCCAACATGACTCTCCCAGGCACCTCCCTCTGCACACTAACGGGTATCTTGACAGTCATGTTGTTGTGCTGGATGAGAGCTGGTAATTTTGGAAGCATTTGAACAGGGCCTCCAGCAAGCTTAGTGAGGCCTTTGGGTGCCTTAGCAACATCATCAGGTTTGAAAAAAGATGAATCCACCAATGTAATGCTGGCCTCAGTGTCTCTAATGGCAGGGGTCTCCTGACCATTTACAATTACACTGTCCTTATAATATTCTTTTGTTACCTGAATTGAATTATAGACATCTAAATTCTGCTTGTCCCACAGACCGGGGGACACTAAAGAAAGACTCCAATGGGGTCGTCAGCCAGTAGTTAAAAGTTTCCACTTGCCATGTGTACTTCTCCCGCTCGTGGAAAGGCTAAGGAGGCAGTGTGGACCCCAGAAGGTTTACCCTTGCATCTGGGATCCCCTTTTACATGGTCAGTAGACCCACAAGCATAACATTTTGCAAATGTTTTGACAAATGGGAGTTTCTGCTGACCTCCGTCTGGTTTAGCACCAGAGGTTTCACTAGCCTGATTCGGTTTCCCTTGTGGCTTACCTTTTTTCTGTTTGGGGCCTTCTTTTGGATTAGAGGTATTAGAATTCTCTTTGCCATCTTTCTTCTGCTGCTGCTTCCCTTCACCCAGTTTCTGAGTTGCCCCAGAATCCTTGTGAGTAGCCCTTTTGGCAACCCATAAGTCAGTAGCTTTGGCTAGTTTCTTTGGATCAATTTCCTTAGAGTCAGCCAAGTGCTGTCTCAGCTGAGGAGAGCAGGCATCAAAAATAGATTCTAACAAAAGAACAAGTTACTTAACCTATCTGGTAACGTTCTTTCGATGGGATGTTTCTCCGACGTATTCCACATCTGACAGGTAATGACCACAGCTGTGCTGCTTCGGAACCATTTTTGGCGTAGGGCGTCGATGACGTTGATACGTTGTTCGTCGAGGATCGACGTCACCATATGTTCTATATAGGACGCACAGCACCCGTAGCCTCAGTTGTTTCTTCCCAGAACGTGTGGCACCAATCTCCTGCCAGTATGACTTCCGAAAGCCTCACGGAAACATAAGCTGCAAACGCATAAGAAATTCTGCAGAGGGGCAGGCTGGGAGGGTTCGATGTGGAATACGTCGGAGGAACATCCCATCGAAAGAACATTACCAGATAGGGTAAGTAACTTGTTCTTCGAGGGGATTGTGTCTGCCGACGTATTCCACATCTCTGACAGAATCCCAAAGCAGTACCAACGTATGGAGGGTGGGGGGAAAGAATTTACAAATTTAGAATTTTAGAATGCCCAAATTGCTGAATAGAGGACTGCGTTACCAAAGGCCAAATCCTGCCCATGGATGGAGTACATGGGAATAGTGTCTCACAAAAGTTTGGACAGAGGCCCATGTGGCTGCTTCACAAATATTGCAAATAGGAATACCCATCTGCAGAGCAGTGGAGGCAGCCACACCCCTAGTAGAGCGAGCCCGTAAGCCTACCGGAGGGTCCTTTCCCACCAAACGGTAACACTCAGAGATCGTCAAAATGATCCATCTGAACAAGGTCTGTTTGGAAACAGCCTGACCCAAGCGTCTTCCAGCATAACCAACGCAGAGCTGATCGTCCACTCTGACCAGGGACATCCTTGAGAGATAGAAACTCAAAGCTCTCCTAGGATCCAACCTATGGAGCCTCTCCTCTTCCTTACCAGGATGTGGAGGAGGATAAAACGCTGGAAGAATAACCTAGCTGAAATGAAATTCCGACACAACCTTCGGTAGAAAAGAAGGCTGCACCCTAAGGACAACCCTGTCCTTATGGAACACATTAAAGGGTGGCTTGGTGGAAAGTGCCTGCAACTCACACACTCTGCGTGCGTAAGTAACCGCAACAAAAAAATACAGTTTTAAAGGACAACAGTCGAAACGGAAAAGAATGTAAGGGCTCAAACGGAGCTTCCCTCAGGAACTTAAGACCCAAATTCAAATCCCATCCCGGCACCTGGAAAGGCGACGGTGGAAACACATTAGTAAGCCCTTTTAGAAACTGAGAAATCAAAAGGAATCTTACAAGAAAAACACTCCTCAGACGAGCGCTTAAATATTGACAGCGCCGCCAAGAAACCCTTAATGGTACCCACTTGCAGGCCCTTGTGGGCTAATGAAAGCAAAAAAGAAAACCAAAGGAATGGAACATTGGAAAGGATCCACATTCTGTACTCTGCACCAGTCGCAGAACTTTCTTCAACGGCACAGGGCTTTTGTAGCGGGCCTTCTGGCCGAAAGCAACACCTCCATCACGTCTTCAGGGATGGACCAATCCATATACTTCAACCGTTCAGATACCAAGCATTAAGGTTGAGAGACTTGACTTCTAGATGGAGAACCCGACCCCCCCCTCCCGTGAGAGCAGATCTTCTCAGTAGGGAGGACAGCGTGGAGGGCAGATGAACATGTCGAGAAGGTCTGGGTACCACGCTCTCCTGGCCCACGCCGGAGCAATGAGGATCATTCGGGAATCAAACCTCTGTAACCTCTGCAACACTTGCGGAATGACGGGGACTGGAGGAAACGCATACAGCAGTGGGAAGGACCACTCCACTACGACTGCGCCCTCTAAGGCTCCTGTTGGAGGAAATTCCTACAAGCAGAATCTTTCGCACTTCGGGTTGACACTGGTGGTGAAGTGATCCACTTGTGGGGTTCCCCAAAGGGCGAAGATCTCCAAAAGAACTTCCTGAGCCAACTCCCACTCGTGAGAGACCGTTCTCTGCCTGCTCGGAGAGTCCGCCGCCGCGTTTGTCACCGGCCAGATGAACTGCCGAGATCGAAATTTCCTGCTGGATGGCCCAGAACCAGAGCTGCATCGCCTCCCTGCACAGTGAGAGTGACCCTGCCCCCCCTTTTTTGTTGAAGTAGTGCATGGCCACTGTATTGTCCATCATAAATCGGGACATTCTTCCCCCGCACAGACGGCAGAAAAGCATTCAGGGCTAGCCTGACGGCCCTCAGCTCCAGCAGATTGATGTGGAGTCTGGACTCCGACAGAGACCAACAACTGCTGGCTGTCAACTTGTTGGCATGAGCTCCCCATGCCATGAGGAACGCGTCAGTCATGATCGTCCCCTCTGGCCACGGTAGCCAAAATGGTGCTCCCTTCATCAGATTGCCTTCGACGGCTCACCACAGAGATCTCATCCGCAGCCTGGCCTCTGGCACCAGTAAAATGCATGATGTCATGAGGCCGAGCAACCTCAAGAACTCGAACGCCGAGAGACTCTGGGCATGTTGAAACTTGTCCACCATCTGCAGAATGTGATGAGCCCTCACCTGGGGAGGCGACCACTGCCCCAGTGATGTGTCGAGCACTGCTCCGATGTACTGGAGCCGCTGGGTAGGTGTCAAATGAGACTTCTTTAAGTTGGGGGAAAAGCCCAGCTTGTGAAGGGAGTGGTAGGTGACATACAGATGATCCAGGACTTGCTCGGGAGAGTGCACCCTGATCAACCAATCGTCCAGGTAGGGGTAGACGTGAATCCCCCCTTTCCTGAGATACGCCGCCACCACCACCAGCACCAGCTTGGTGAAGACCCTCGGGGTGGAGGTCAATCCTAACGGCAGGACCCGAAACTGAACATGAGGTTCGCGGTTGGCGACTCGCAGGTACTTCCTGTGCTTAGGATGAATCGGCACAGGAAAGTAAGCATCCTTGAGGTCGAGAGACACCAACCAATCCTGAAGTTGAAGGGCCTGGAGGACTTGAGAAAGAGTTACCATCTCGAACTTGTCCTTCCTGAGGAGCTTGTTCAAAGCACGCAAGTCCATGATGGGCCTCAATCCTCCGTCTTTTTTCGGGATCAAAAAATATGGGGAACACTATCCCTTGTTGCTCTCGGCTACAGGCACCAGTTCTATGGCGCCTTTCTCCAGGGATAGGATTTCCTGCGCAAGGAGCGGATCCGGACGCTTCAAAGAGCTTTCCCAGTGGACTGTCGTGAGGCCTCTGCAGGAAAGGAAGACAGTAGCAGTGGGCTATGATCTCCAGAACCTACATATCTCAAGTAATGGCACGCCATTCTCCTAGATGCTACGCAAGTCTTCCCCCAACCGGAGAACCATGGGACATGGCCTCATGACTGCTGATGCGGCTGCAGCAGTGCCTGAGGGCAAGGAGGCAACTGCCTGAGCGGCTTTGGAACCTCAAGTACCTTGCTTTCCACCTCAGGTACTCCTAAGGTGGCCCCTTTGACTGGCAGCTCCTCTCAATCTACCAAATGTAGAGTAGTACCGAAAGGAACCTCCCCTCCATTGCTGTCCCCTAGGACGAAAAGGCAGAGGTTGACGAACTGGAGCACTCGGACTTCGCTGCAGCTTTTGAGGTCTGCAACCTCTCAAGGCTCTAGTCAGCCTTGCTGTCAAACAGATGGACACCATCAAAGGGCATGTTGAGAAGCCTGGATTGCACATCTGGAGCAAACCCAAACTTCCGCAACCACGCACACCTGCGTATCACGGTGCTCATAGCCATGGACCGACTGACACAGTCTGCCGCGTCCAAACCAGACTGAACGGATTCAAACATGACATCCTTGCCATCTTGCACTAGGGCTAGAAAACCATCCCGGTCTTCCCCTTCGGGAATATGCTCAGCCGCCAAAGATGCGCATTTCAACAGAGTATGAGTGAATCTCGCCAAGGCACAGACAGAGTTGGCTTCCTTCAAAGCCATACCCCCAGAAGAAAATACCTTCTTCGCACAACCATCAAAGCTCTTGTCGTCCCTATCAGGAAGGATGGTAGGGTTCACCGCCTGCTTTGCTGGAGCCGTAGTTGCCTGCACCACCAAACTCTCCGGAGTACGGTGCGATGACAAGTAGCAGGGGTCACTACTAGCTGGGCGGTATTTTTTTCAGAAGCGACTTACTAACTGCTGGGAACCTCTCTGGAGCAGCCCAAGCCGCCGCCGCCCTCCTTTGTAAAGCCACGTGAAATGGCAACACCAGGTCAGTGGGTAGACCTTGAATCAGGATGTCCGTGAGATCATCCTGATCAAAATCACCAGGTGGAGCAGACCACCCCAAGTACTCAGTCACTCTTGACATAAGACGCTTATACAAAGATTCGGCATGTGACCCCAGGCTCAGGCCTGCCAAACTCCACCTCCAGAGAGGTGTCCAGACCACTGGCATCATGCAAGGACTGAGAGTTCTTCCATCTGACTGTGCCCCGACAAGTCATCAGGGACAGTAGGGGGCACAACCATCTCCTTATCAGACCCTTCTTCCACCTCAGAAATACAATTCAAAGGTTGGAACTAATCTCTGGCAGGAGGACCAGAATAGGGCTAAAAAATAGGCTTCACCGACTTACTAAGAGCCTTTCTCAGAGGTTCCACAGCCCCCCAGGGCACCTCCGGTAATGCCTCATCAAACGGCGTCCAAGGCGCTGAAGGAATCGGCGTCGACGTCGAGCGAGGCGCCGACAACCTCCTCGAGGACGGAGCCCCCGAGAGTGTCCCTCGACGGACCCGGCACCAATGGATCCACCGGTCTCAAGGGCGTCGAGGACCGGGACCTGGCACGGCGATCTTCCTTGTCCGATCAGGACCTCCACGGCTCCCGATGATCTCCCCGACCACCCGAGCCCAAAGGCGTGCGAGCAGTGTACCAAGCTCGTTCCCTGCCGGCTTCTTTCGAAGGCGCGGGCGAACAGTGCATTGCGATTCGAAAATTGCAATCATCTGCTGGCAGAATGCATCCCATGCCACTGGCGACGAAGACTTGGTAGGACAAGTCAACGGTCTCGTGGAATCTTCCGACGAGGACGGGGAAGGCGACCGATGACGGCGCTTCCTAGAATGCCTCGAAGAGTCAAAGGAATGGCAGGAACCACTCCGGGACCGAGACCCCCCCCCTAGACTTCCAGTGACGCGCAGTCACCTCTCGAATCGGCGGTCAAAAGGCCAGCGGATTTCGACTTATGGGGCTTAGACACCCTACCTACCTTCAACAACTTCTTGCGTTCCTGCAAGGCCGTGGATGTCAGGGACTGGCAGTCATCGCAATCGTCGGTGGCGTGACTTTCGCTGAGGCAGATGTCGGGCGGGTCCGTGATGGATATCTTTGACCCGCAGTCCCGACATTTCTTAAAGCCAGGCTTCGGGGTCGCAGAAGAAGAAGACATCGTAATCCAAAAATAAGAATCGAGCATGGCGACATTCCGAAGCAAACAAGTTTGTGGAAAAAAATGAACTGAGGCTACGGGCGCCGTGCGTCCTATATATAACATCTGGTGAGGTCGACCCTCAACGGAGGCCCTCGAGGAACAACGTATCAACATCGACGCAGGACGCTCTACGCCGAAAAGATTTCCGAAGCAACACAGCTGCGGTCATTACCTGTCAGATGTGGAATACGGAGGAAGACAATCCCCTCGAAATAGATTTCTCATTCCTTCAAAAGTGTTAACACTGTAACCCTTTACCCAACCATCTAAGTTCTTCAAACATTCCCACACCCAGGTAGCCCAAGGGGTACCATCATGCTCATTGAGGGTCCTAAATCTCTTAAGGTACTGGGAAGGAGTTTTCCCAAATCTAGCTACTAAAGCTAGCTTCAGATTTTCATACTCCAATCTTTCAAGTTCCCCCACCTCCATTACAGCATCAGTTGCAACCAGGGAGAGCTTAGACAAAAGCCAAGGAATCAACCGATTCCCTGAGAAACCATGAATCCCA
Source organism: Ambystoma mexicanum (assembly GCF_040938575.1). Classification (NCBI taxonomy): domain Eukaryota; kingdom Metazoa; phylum Chordata; class Amphibia; order Caudata; family Ambystomatidae; genus Ambystoma; species Ambystoma mexicanum. The sequence goes on along the minus strand of NC_090924.1, from coordinate 536,898,933 downwards.
TAGTTCTACTTAAAAGCAGCCAACCAATCCAAAATATCAAGCTTCACCTCATACATACTCACAGCTTCCTTAGGCATGCAAGGTCTCTTAGGACTGGAAGACCTAGAAGACTCTGGGATAGAACCATTTTCAAGAGACAATTTCTTCATTTCAAGAGCATGATACATTTCCATTTCTCAGAGTTTGATTTCTTGACGTTTACTTTCAGTTTGCATTTGGAGCCTTTTGAACTCCAACTCCAGTCTCATTTTTTCAAGAGACACATTCTGGACTCTGTACTGGACCCTGGTAGAGTCCATGTGGCTAAACGTTGAGGCCCAAGAGCCTGTTGAGGTGCAGAGGGGCTCACATCCTGAGACTCCTCCAACTCTTCTTGCTCATCAATAACATTAGAGTTAGACTCTGAATCATCATCCGCATCAACATTTCCCACATTTGCTGAAGGAGTAGGTGTAACAGACCCACTTCTCAGACTTTAAAATCCCAACAATCTTTCAAATAATTCATTTTTCTTTTCTTTAACAGGGAGGTTCCTGACCTTACACATTTCCTTCAGTTCATCTACTGTTAAAATGATCAGGGCCTCCTGTCTGTAGTCCTCTATATTAGGCATGATAAAATTGCTTTTCAAGTGGTGCTTAGCCTTGTGAAGGTTACTATTTGAACAAAAGTAAAGCAGAACTCTCAATGTAACAACTCTACAATTTATCCTCCACGCCTGCCACCAGTGTTAGGCAAAGTTTGCATGCAATACACACAACTATGACTAAAGGTGTAAGCAAAACCAACCTTTGATATAAGTCTGCACCACACAGTTTGTGGTAACGAGCTGAGGAGCCAGGCTCATCTCAAGAAGGAATGTGAGCTTGTAATGAGGTTACACAGACGTCTACAGTTAGACACTTACACTCAAGGTTGCTTAGTAAAACACTTATTCATTTATTACACAGTCAGTTAGGAGGCAATCAATATCACACAAAAATATACTACAGTACATCACACCATCAGGTTCTGAGGCATTTAAACTACTTTGAAGGAGTAGCAAAATGGCATTCAGAGCATTTGAAGTAGGAGCAAAAAGGCATAAGATAATAAAACGAATCGTAGAGTTACTCTCAAACAGTGCAAATAGTTTGAGTTCACCACAAGAGTTGTTCCAATGCAATAGGTAGGCCAAAGTCAATGGGCTAGAGTCTTGTATAAATAAAAATGGTTCTGGTATTTAAACGGAAAAGTCTTTGCCACAGTTCTCAAAAGTAGTTAATAGAAGAAAGATTCATATGTCGGGTCACAAGCTGACTAGGCCTGAAAGTTGCCAAAGTTTCATGCACTTTCACAGTGAAAGAGGTACGTTCCCTTGGTCGGGTTTTCACAGTACCTTAGATTGAAGAAAAAAGATGCAGTTGAAAACTTCTGTTCCTGGCAGTTCCTGCAGATCGTGCTGTTCCTGAGTCTCAGTCGTGGGGACAAGAGGGAGGACGTCGGGGGACTCCTGCACTGTACGGAGCTGGCAAACTGGCAATTCTTCGATTCCGGTAGCTGTCTTCAAGCACACAAACTGGTGCCCTTCTCCCTCGCTATTCGGTTTCCTGCAGCACTCTAAGGAAAATGCAACTAGCTCCGAGAATGGTGTCCAGGTGGCTTACGAGTTGATTGGTCCCACCAACCCAAAGGAAGAAGTCATCCTTGAAAGGCTTCTCTGTCGAGATGAACTTGGCGATTCAGACCTGCAGCAGGGCTTCACCGGGCAAACCAACGGTCCAGGAGTTGCAGCAGCCGTCCTCTTCTAGCTCGTCTTCGGTTCTTTCGTTCCAGTGGTCGACTCTGCCTTCCAAGCCAAGAGACTCGCCTTTAAACAGTTTTCTCCCATTCATTCCAGTCTAGCTGCCACTCACCCAGCAGGGTGGCTGTCCTTGCCGGACAGTCAGCCAGCCAATCAAGCCAGAGTGCATTTGGGCCTCCTAGGAGACTAAGCACAGGGAGTTTTCAGGCACCTCCCTCACTTCCTGCCCACCCCAGACACTCAGGCGCTAGAGGCGGTCTTCAGTCCTGAAGCCCGCCAAAGGCGTAGGAACAAAGGGACCAAAACTGGTTTGGCGGACAGAGAAACTCTAGAGGAACCTTTCCAAAAAGAAATGGCGAAAAAAGAAGAACGGGACCCATTTAAACAAAGGAGGCTCAGACGCTATCTTCAAAAACATGGCTCCCGCGATTTAACGGTACCGGTGTTCGCGGTCAGGAAAAATCATGGTAGTTTGTTGTAAATCCACTGCCACCAGCCATTTCGAGAGGAAAGGCTAGCATTTGACTGCTACATGAGTTTATAGACATAGGGGATGGAACAAGTTACTTACCTGTAACTGTTGTTCTCCAGCATGGGTCTGGCATGGATTCACATGCTCATGAATATTCCCCGTCGTCAGGCTGGGAATCCTCGGTAAAGAAAGAAAAACCAGTATCAGTTTCGTTTCTGATCTGTCTTTCGTAGTAATAACCAATCACTGGTCTCTGCGTCACACTGACCACAGCCAATGACTGCCCTCTACCTAAGCACCGCCTCTGGCAGCCATCTTCAGATTTGGAAGCACGTGAAGTGGCAGTATGACCAAGTGAAGAGCCACAGAGGGGTAGGCGGGAGGGTTCGCATGTGAATCCATGCCAGACCCATGCTGGAGAACAACAGTTACAGGTAAGTAACTTGTTCCTTCTCCAGCATGGGGTCTGGCATGGATTCACATGCTCATGAATATAAGAATACATAGCAGTACACACATGCACAACCACGGGAGGTGGCAAAGGCTCAACATTAAGCATTACCTCAAACTCAACATTAAGCATCTTACCTCCTCACCAGGCTCACCTCAGGCGAACAGGTTGCGCAGCACTGCTTGGCCGACCCTGGACTCCTCCCTGGAATCCCGATCGACGCAGTAGAATTTCGTGAAGGTGTGCGTCGACCTCCACGTAGCAGCCCTACATATGTCCAGCAGGGGCACACCAGAAAGGAATGCCATGGTAGCTGCGATCGCTCTGGTGGAATGGGCTCTCGGGCGGCCAGGCAGCGGTCGGTTTGCCAACCGATGACAGTACATGATACAGCCGGAGAGCCATCTGGAAATGGAAGCCTTCGAGAGAGCCTTCCCCTGATTGACAGGTCCAAAGTTCACAAAGAGTTGTGACGTCTTCCGAAAACACTTTGTGCGGTCCACGTAGAACTTCAGCCCTCTAGCCACATCCAGCGAGTGCAAAGTCCTCTCAGCCGGCGACGAAGGCGACGGGAAGAACACAGGCAACACCAAGGGTTCGTTGAGATGGAAGTCCGACGCTACCTTGGGCATGAAGGAGGGGTGCGTCCTGAGCACTACCCTCGTGTCGTGAAAAGTCAAGTACGGGGCCTTGCAGGAAAGGGCCTGGATCTCTCCCACCCGTCGTGCGGAGGTGATGGCCACAAGAAACGCTGTTTTCCACGACAAACTTCAACGGTGCCGAGTGCAGAGGCTCGAACGGAGGTCCCATGAGCTTGGTCAGCACCACGTTGAGCTCCCACGCCGGGGCCGGAGCCTTCACCGGCGGGAACGATCTGAACAGTCCCTTCATGAACTCTTTCACCAGACGATGAGACCACAAGGACGTCCGCCCCGTGGTTCTGGTGTATCGGGAGATCGCAGCAAGATGAATCTTGATGGACGCGTGTGCCAGTCCAGCTTTGGCCAGCGTCAGCAGGTACGGCAGTACCTGGGGAGCCGTAATCCGTAGAGGGTTAATCTTCTGTGCGTGGCACCAGACAGAGAACCTCTTCCATTTGTGTCCGTAGCATTTAAGAGTCGAGGACGCCCTGGCCTTTGCAAGAACCTCTCTGCAGTCGGCCGGTATGTCGTATCCTCCAAACTCTAGCGCTGCAGGAGCCAGGCCTGCAAGTTCAGCGATTTCGGGTCGTGGTGGAGGATGGCGCCTCCTTCCCTGGAGAGTAGATCCGGGTCCACCGGCAGCCTGATTGGCGGGGACGCTGACAAGTCCAGAAGGTCCGGGAACCATATCTGCCTCGGCCACGCAGGTGCGATGAGGATCATCCTGCACCGTGACCTCTTGAGCTGGTTGACGAGCCGGATTAGCAGTGGCAAAGGAGGGAACGCGTAGAGGAACAGGCCCTCCCAGGGGAACGAGAAAGCATCGCCCATGCTCCTCGCCTGGGGAAACCTGCTGGCGAACCTCCGGCACTTGGAGTTCGTCGCCGTCGCGAACAGGTCGATCTGGGGTGTGCCCCACCGTCGGAAGAGGCGATCCACTAGATCCTGCCGTAGTTCCCACTCGTGGCACGAGCGCAGCTCCCTGCTGAGTGAGTCGGCAATGGTGTTTTTTATCCCTGCCAGATGAAACGGCACCAGAAACATCCTTTGGGCGACGGCCCAATGCCACAGGTCCTGCGCCTCCTTGGACAGTGCTGGGGACCTGGTTCCGCCCTGTTTCCTGATGTAAAACATGGTGGTGGTGTCGTCGGTGAAGATCCTCACCACCTTGCCCTTGAGGGACGGAAGGAAGGACCTGAGGGCCCAGAACACTGCACAAAGCTCCAGGACGTTGGTATGGAGGGACTTCTCCGTCGGGAGCCAAAGGCCTCTCGCATGCAGATTTTCGGTGTGCGCTCCCCACCCTTCCAGGGAGGCATCCGTGGTCACTGTCTCCTGGTGGTCTGGGGTCTGGAAGTCCATGCCCGCCGTCAGATGCGCGCGGGTGCCCCACCACCGGACCGCTCGGCGGAAACTCTCGTCGAGTGTGAGCCTCTCCTCGAAGCCGCCCGTCGTTTGGATCCAGGGCACGTCCAGGAACTCCTGCAACGGGCGCATCCGGAGCCTGCACATGGGAATGAGGTAGATGCAAGAAGACATCATTCCGAGGAGGGACTTGATGGACCTCACCTTGGCCGCGTCGGATACCAACATCCGCTGTACCTTGCCCAGGATGGACCTGGTCCTTTCCTCCGACAGGGAGGCCAGAAGGGACACTGTCGAGCTTCGCTCCCAGAAACAGTGCTTTTTGCGCGGGTACCAGGTGGGACTTGGCGTAGTTCACGGAGAATCCCAGGTCCGTGAGAAGTTGGACGGTCCTTGCCGTGTGCTCCACGGCGAGCTCCCTCGTCTTGGCTCGGATGAGCCAGTCGTCCAGGTAGGGGTAGACGTGGATCCCCTTGCGGCGCAGCTGCGCCGCCACCGGTGCAAGGCACTTGGTGAATACCCTGGGTGCCGACCGTAGTCCGAAGGGGAGGGCTTTGAACTGGTAGTGACGCCCTTGGACCACAAACATGAGGAATTTTCGGTGCCCCTTTAGGATGGGAATATGGAAGTAGGCATCCCCCAAATCCAACGACGACAGGAAGTCTCCTTCCTCCAGCTGACCCAGGACGTGCTGGAGGGTGACCATCCGGAACTTCTGCGCCTTGATGAACTTGTTCAGACGTCGCAGTTCTAGGATGGGGCGCCATCCTCCCGTCTTCTTCTTCACGAGGAAGTATCTCGAGTAAACTCCGGAGCCCCGAAGCCTCTTTGGGACGAGTTCGATGGCGCCCTTCCTGAGCATCGCCCTTACCTCCAGGAGAAGCTGAGGGACGTGAAGCTCTTTCCTGGCCACGGGGGGGACGCGCGGGCACCTTCTTTGAAACTCGAGCGCGTGGCCCCGGGCTAAGGCGTCCAGCACCCAACTGTCGGTGGAGATGGACTCCCACACGCTGACGAAGCTCGCCAGCCGGCCCTCCCACCGGGGTGCTTCGGTGGGGGCCCGACCCCACGGCCGGTTCAATCCTGTTTCGACGAGGCTTTGCCGCCTCGACCTCCTTGGCAACGACGGCGGGGTCCGCCAGACTTGCCTCGTCCTCTGTAGGCCTCCTGAGACGACGAGCGGGCCGCTTGACGGTAGGTGGAGAAACCGCCGCCGGAACCTTTGGAGGCGCCCTTGCCTCCGCTGCTCCGAAAGGGCGTCCGTCGTTGCTGCAGAACCCCCAGGGCCCGGGCCGTCTCAGTGTCCGCTTTAATGGCCTGAAGGGAATCGTCCACTGTTTTCCCAAACAGGTTGTTCCCATCGAACGGCATGTCCAGGACTCTGGTCTGTACGTCTTGACGGAAGTCCGTAGCCTTGAGCCATCCACGCCGCCTAAGGCACACGCCGTTGCCCAACTGGCAAAACCCAGTGTCGGCGATGTCCGTCGCAATAGTGATGGCGTGGTCCGACGCCACCTCACCTTCCTGTAGGATCTCCAGGGCATCCGCCCTCTTGTCGTCCGGTAGGAAGTCCAGCAGGGGAGCCAGTTTGTACCATAGCTCCCTGTCGTAGCGGGCCACGATAGCCAAGGCGTTGGCCGCTTTAATCGTCGTCGCTGCAGACGAGATGACCCTGCGTCCCATAGCGTCCAATTTCTTTCCCTCGCCGCCCGGTGGGGAAGTCGATGTGGAGGCCGCACCCCCCCCGCTTTCTTCCTGGCCGCCGCAGGTAGGCTGCGCCCGGAGGCACAGGGGGGCCGCGTCCGGGACCCAGTACTTCTTCTCGTACCGGTCTCTTCTAGCTGGCGTCGTGGAAGGGTTCTTGAGGAGGGCGAGGCCCTCATCCCAAATGTCGTCCAGTAGAGGCACCGCAAGGACCGTCTTCCTCTTGGCCTCGCGCCGTTGATAAAGGAATCCTTCCTTTTTCTTCTCCTCAGGGCAGAGTTGGAAAAGCTCGGATGCCCTGGCGATCATGGAGTGGAACGATCCAATCTCGTCGGGCGGAGAAGCCCTGGTGGGAGGTGACGACGGTAGATCCTCGTATACCTCGTCGTCCGTACCCGTCGCTGCCGTGTCAGTCCCCGTATCATCCCCTCGGGTGGACGGGGAGGAGGGCTGGACGGGGCGCGACGGCTGAAAAGGAGGTGGAGGGTGAATACTTCTTTTCTTGGGCGGGGGAACACCAGAAGGTCCCGGTTCAGGATCCCCCGACGGGAGAGGTTCCTCCGTCGGCAACGGTAGTCTCGTCCTTATCTCTGAGCATAAGGACTGTATAGCCAACAAAATGGCCGCCGAGTTGTCTTGCGGCACTGGCAGAGGGGAATCCGACGGGCGATCAGGGGCCCCGTCTGCACCCTCGACGATGTCGTCGTCACCTGTGTCGGGATCCATCCCGACGGGCCGGTCTTCTTCCACGCCAAGGCCGTGGCTTAAGACCTCGATCAGCTCTTCCTCCGAGGTTGAAGCCGAATCTACGACAACGCCCTGCCCCCCCTTTTTCTTCCCCGCCGGGGATTTCACGGGGGTCCTATCGATGGGCACAAAAGAGGACTCCCTCCGAGGTGGCAGGGAGACTCTGAGCCCCAATGTCGCCACCACTGGTGTAGCCTCCACAGGCTGAGCCAGGGCCGCCACGACAGTTTCGATAGAGGGCTTGGCCGGATGGATTAAGGCCTTCACCACCTTAGGCGCGCTCACCGCCTTATCCTTGAGGGGGGGGGGACACTGCCTCGCTCCCCCTCCGATGGGGCTTTCGAGCTCGACCGGGGCCTCTCCAGGAGCTTCGCCGGGTGCTCGCCCTTCCTCTTACCCGACCCAGAGCGTTGGCTCGTGGCTGAAGGTGCCGGGGAGGGTGCGCCCTGCCTGGCGCCCGTAGAGCCCGACCGTTCGGCGCTCCCGGTGCCAGCGGACTCGCGATGCTTGGCCTTGTGTTGGACCCCCGTCGCCGGGGCGTCCTCAAAGGTCTTAGAAGACCGCTCAGATTTCTTCCTCTTCTTCTCGCCTGACGGGCTCTTCCCTTCAAGCCAGTTGGCGAGACGTTGATGGCGGTCCTTCATGGTCTGCTCCGACATATTGCCGCAAAACGCACAGTCCTTCTCCACGTGCGTCTTGTCCTCATGTAAGCAGTAGAGACAAAAGGAGTGTTCGTCCTCCTTAAAGACGTTCTGCAGCTGGCATCCAGGGCAGACCCTGAACAGCTTTCCGGGCGTCGAGCTTCCCTTCTCCTGGGCCATGTCCGGGCCTGAGAAGCTTCTGGAGTCCTCCAAAAGCGTAGCTCGACGAAATCTTCACCCTTGAGGGGCGCAGACGAATCCGACACGGGTCCCCGTTGATCGGATGGAGAGTCGGTGGAGCTTGAGGCTCTTTTGACCGAAAAAACGAAGTTTTTGAGAAAAAACATGAAAAAAATAGCACTAACGCTCGAGAGCAATAGCACGAGGATCCCAACACATGAACGTGCGGTAAAAATCTGAAGATGGCTGCCAGAGGCGGTGCTTAGGTAGAGGGCAGTCATTGGCTGTGGTCAGTATGACGCAGAGACCAGTGATTGGTTATTACTACGAAAGACAGATCAGAAACGAAACTGATACTGGTCTTTCTTTCTTTACCGAGGATTCCCAGCCTGACGACGGGGAATATTCATGAGCATGTGAATCCATGCCAGACCCCAAGCTGGAGAAACTAGGTAACTCCTGCAGCACTCTATTGTAAGATAAGAGTGTGCTGGGTCTAGGAATTTAAAAAGACAAGTAAAGGCAATTTAACTTTACTTTCTCTGGGAAACAGTAGTTTATCCCAGAGAAGGTAATTAAACCTTGTGGCAGCCTAAAAAGGCTTCCCTGTGTCACTGCACTGAGGATGCTGTGCAACACACATGAAAAGATGATGCCTATGGAGTTGTCAAACTCCATAATCAAAGAACACAAGAGTAAAACACACATCAAAATACGAGAGAGTGGGAAAAAAGGCTCACACTCTCCAGAAAAAAAAAAGTCCAGAAATGTTGCTGGGGGTCTCTAAGGTGAAGGGAATTAGCACATTTATGAGAATTATCACTAACAGGTCTCTCTCTCATTTGTATAGCCCTACACACCCTTGCAGGATTTTTGGTGAATGTACCAGCGTGTCCAGGAGAGAGCTGGCTGCAGCAGTTACTTTCAAAAGCATGTTTGACTCTTTTCTATTGTCCAAACCGCGTTTGGCCCTGGACAGTGGTCAGTGCCTAAAATGGCCATGCCAGGAGGTTCTTCTTTCTGTCCTCTGGCCATTTTGTCCCTTTGCCTTCCCCAGGTCGAGCAGACCCGGGAGATTCCTTATTTGGTCATGCAGACCTGCACGCAAACAAGCTTTTGCAGGCTTCTGCATGCCTTGTGTGTGCGCGTCCAGGATGTGGGCTGGAGCCGTCTAGTTGCAATACACATCCTGGGTGCCAGGATGTCTGGTGTGCTGGGAATGACTGGGACCACCGTGGTCCATGATTGGTCCAGGTCTGGGATGGCTGAATGTGAGCAGGTCTCCCATCGTTCTCTTCTTTTTGGCGCCAAGATGATGCTGGATAAGAGAAGGCACACTACACCCATTCCAGGACGATCTTCTGAGATCACACCGAACTTAGTAAAGGAGCCAAGTATCCTGAACCAAAGAAGCAGATCCGTGGAACCCCATGTGACCTGCTGGAAGGTTTGGCACCCCGACTCCGCTGTTGTCCCGTCGGAGTCCCTGTTTCTCATCGATCATAGAAGGCATGCAAGGGCGCTTCAACCCGTTGGAGTAGGGGGACTAACTACTCTTGGCACCTCCTGCTTAACCTGCAAACTAGCCTGCTCTGAAGTGTTCCTGGACGACCCAATGAACTGACCAGCTCATACACGACCTTTGCCTAGGAACTGCCGCCGTCTTGAGTTTCGACCCAACCTTGGGAACCTGTAAACTCTGGGTAGAAGGCACTCTCCTGCTGAGTTTCATACACCTAGCATTCCTAGGTCTGGAATTAGGAGAGACCACCCGAACCAGAGCATATGCAGTACCAGGGTCACCCTGCTGTGGTGACGAGCTTTGTGGGTGTCTTGCCGCTGTGCCACCCTGTGCCCTTAGACGAGCTGCAGTGGAACTGGCCCATTCCCTTCACCAGAAGCGGAGAAATCACCATTGTCCGGCCACGGTCTGAGGTCCCAGAACACAACCCCTGAAAGCTGGTGACAACAAGGGGGGAGATTGCCTCAGCTCACCTTGCTGGTGTGGGGTCAGGTGAGGAGACACTAGATCATCCTCGCTGAAGTCATTAGAAGGGCTGTTTTGGCACAGGGCAGGGATCCTGTTGTCTCTGGCTTCCTCTCTGTAGCCTTAAGCAGGGCTCCAAGTCCATCTCTCAAGATAGACTCCTCCACACTAGTCACAGGAAACTTTATGGTAACCTTCCCAGGTCCACCAAGGCCTACTGAATAGTTTACCTTGCCAAGCTGTGAAACATGGCAAGGTCCAGACCACCCACATGTGTTCAAGGATTTACAAAAGTAAGTTTGACAGGAGCAGGTCCCACCTCCTTCTCTGGGGCTCACTAAAGGCTCCAATCAAACTTAAGAGCTTTGACAAGTGTCTCTCTCAGAACATCTTCCAATGAATGACAATTCAGCGACACTGGACAGGTCACTTCACCCTCCTTCCACTTGATCCAACCACTACTGAGCACAGCAGCGGAGCTACCCCAGGGACCGTCATTTAGTAAGGTGTCAACGACTGACTTGGCAGTCATTCTCTGTGAGGTGGCACAAGGACATATGGGATTGTGATCAGAAATCACCAATTGTAACCTATTGCCTCAGGTCTCCAGTCTCAAAGGGCTAATCAAATTACGGCCCTATTTCTGGTGATGAACTGAATTCCTGTCACACCTGTCAACCTGGTGACAGATAGTGAGACTCCGACACTGGTTTTCTTCTGGGGCCCCCCCATCATGGGCCAACAAGATTGTGTGTTCGACCACTCTGGTGGTATCCTGACACTAGGATGATCCACAAGGGGAAATTAAAGTTACTTACTGTAGTGAATAGAGTACTCATAGTCCCCTTTCCTCAATTCTTGTGGGCGTCCCCCAACATGGGGACAGTTCCGGAACCTTTGGCAGCGAAAAACTGAGCTTCCTCTTTAAATTTAGTGGTGCGTGTGTGTGCGTGTGTGTACACGCCTCGCCGAGGCCCCAGCCTCTGGCACCTCATATCAGTCCCCTTTGAACACTCCAGACACTTATATACCTGGCTACTCTTAGTACATATTAGTGCTTGGCATATCAGTGGGGGAAGGTGGGTGGGACATTTGGGGGGGAAGGGGACTATGAGTGCTCTAGTCACTACTGTGAGTACCTTTAATTACTCATACGTCCTGTACCCTTTCCTCCATCCTTGCGGGTGGAGAACCTTCAACCAAACAAGAACATAGGGTGGAGCTGTGGCAACCTGCCTCATAACTAGGACGAAGCACAAAAATTCTTCAGAAACGCCTGACCAAACTCTGCATGGTGCCTGGAGCGGATGTCCAGTGAGTAGTGCTTACAGAAGGCCGACGGAGTGGGCCAAGTAGCCGCCTTGCTGATGACATTCCTAGAAACATGTCTCTGAAACGCGACAGCCATGGCCTTAGCTCTTACCGCATGGGCATGAATCCCCTCATGGATGGGTTTGCCCATGGCTGTGTACGCCTCCGAAATGGCCTGAACCATCCAACGGGCGTTGGTAGCCTTGGAAGCCCGAGAACCAGGGGAGGAGCCCCCAAAAGTCAAACAATGCCTCAGACTTCCTGAAGGATTTCGTACGAGATAAAACTTGAGGACCATCTTGAGGTCCAAGGAATGTAGGGGCCCTCTCTGACTGTGGGTTTGGGAAGAACACCGTCAGGCAGATCTCTTGATTCAGATGAAAGGGAGAGACCACCTTGGGCAAGAAGTTTGGGTGAGCGTGCAAGATTACCTTATCGTTGTGAAATGTGGTGAAGGGCTTGCACGAAGACAACGCCTGTAGTTTGCTAATCCTGCGCACAGAAGTGAGAGCCACCAGTAAAACTGTCTGTAGTGTTACCAAGAGGATGTCCAAAGAGGCCACTGTCTCGAAAGGCTTGCGCTGCAAAAGCCACATTGAGGTCCCAGAATGAGTGCGGCCTATGCAACGGAGGGAAAAGCCTAGACAACCCCTTAAGGTTGGCCTTAACCACCGGATTGGCCGCCAAAACACATGCTCAGGGGAATTCTTGTAAGCCCCAATGGCCGGCAAATAAGTGCCGCAAGTATCCCTCTGAACTTCAGAATGAGCCAAGTGTGCTGAAAAAGCCAGTATGTCACCCAGAGGACAGGGTCCAGACCCTTGCCATGAGCCCAATGGCACAACCTAGTCTATTTACTTTTATACTGGGCCCTGGTCGAGGGCCTCCTGGCACGCTGAATGATGTCCCAGTTGTCATTCGAAAATTGAGCATGTTGAAGCCTCAGCTGGTCATGAACCAGGCTGCCAGCGCCAACTTGGCCAGGTCCAGATGTTCCACCCGCCCACCCCTGACTTCTCTGCTGCGTCAGGAATCCCCTGCTGGAGATTGGAAGGAACCCTGGGAGCACAACTGTTGCAGATCCGAAAACCAGGGTCTAGAAGGCTAGTAGGGGCAATCGGGACGAGGCTGCAACCCACTGAAGCCCAAAACCTGCGGAGAGACCGTTGGAGTAGAGGGCCAGTGCTGTGGGGGTTGGGGGAGGGTACTGGAATGCATAACCCCTGCGACCGTGCCAACAGATCTGGAAGGCATCTCCCAGAGACCCCCCAACCCTGTCCTGCCCACTAAGCAAACTAATTCAGAGGGGATGCAAACAAGTCCAGGACGCGAAGCCCCAACACTGGAACAGGGGCAACATTGCTGTCCCCTGGGAGGTGGACTGCTGAAATCAAAACCCCCTCCGTCAGGGCACATTCCCAGATCGATACTGCATCCATGCAGAAAGGGTCTGGGGGGGGAGAGAGACAGAGCCACCCTGCTTGTTCAAGTAAAACATTGTAGTAGAACTGTCTGTCCTGTCCATCCAGGACAGACATGTCCCTGATGAGGGGCAAAAACACCTTGAGGGCCGGGCCCACTGCCCTGAGCTTGAGCAGATATGCAGAAGGGCTTTTGACCTGGACCATGAATCATGTAACCCTCCATCCCGAAAGAGGAGTCTGTCGTCACCAAAAGGGTGGGCTCTGGTCGGGTGAAGCAGGCTCCCACTGAAATGTTGCCATCCATCGTCCACCAGCGAGGATCGGGTAAGAGCAGTGATATTGGTATCCTGCCTGAATAAGACCCAGTCTCCTGATCCCAATTGGCTGGCAGATGGAGCTGTAGGCGCATCATCTTGAGGCGAGCGTGCTGTACAGTGAGCATACAGGTTGCTATCAGGCCCAGAATATGCTGGAACCACCATGCCGAGGTGGTCAAGTTGGCCAGAAAGTGCCCCACCGCCTTGCGGAGGGACAGGAGCCTCTTGGGCGTAGGGAACCAGCTGAACCATAGTGTTCCAACCCACACCTAGGAAGCCCAGCTCCTGAGATGGGCGTAACTGACGTTCTCTGTTTGAGGGACAACTCCAGTAGATGTAGGATTTCTGGCAGGAGCGGGACACCCCCTCAGTTTACACCGCCCTCACCAGCCTGTCGTCCAAGTAAGGGTACAGATGATGGCCAGCCAAGCGGAGAAGGCCCGCCACTGCGTTCAACTTTGTGAAGACACATGGGGCCAAGTTCAGGTAAAGACAGATTTAGAAATGGCAACACTCAGGCCAGCCTGGTTGTTCTTGGGTACTGCAAAAATCCTAGAATAGTACCCGGAGCCACTGTCTGCGAGGAACCGGTTCTATCACCTGCATCTCCAAGAGCGACTGGACCTCCCGTAAGAGCCAGGGACACGATCGGACCAAGAGGAGGTGAGGATAGTAGAGGGAAAGCAAGAGGAAGACTGAAGCCTGTGCAGACTACAGATAGGATCTACAGGTTGTTGAAGACGCTTCCAGGTGTCCTGAAAGAGCCAGATGGCCCCCCCACAGGCGAGCTGTGTTCCCCAAACCTTGACGTCACTGCTTCTTGGTGGCGGGGGCAGAGGAGGGGGGAGCAGAAAAATCTGTAACATCCTCTTCTGCTTCCTCTTGTTGTCGCTGGGCAACCTGTCAGGCTTGGATTTCCCTTAGGCTTGGCCAAGGCAGCCTGATTCAGAGACCACGTGTTTGAAGGGTCTGGTGAGTATATCAAGACCCAAGTCTTGAAGACTAAGCTCACCAAGAACTCTTCTAGGAACTTCTCTCCCAACATTGACAGATGCCCTAACCCTTTCTCTATTCAGTGCTAATGAAAGGTGCTACTGGAACATTCCGAGGGTGTCTACCAGCAAACTGAGTATCCCCCACAGGATCTCTGGCAAGAACCTGGGAGTTTACAATGGAAGACGCTACATCAGTAGGACTGGGCCCAGTGTTCATAACAGTAGAGGTCCCTTATCCCTTTTCCTCTATCGACTTTGCTTCTCATTTCACCTTGAAAGTGTCTAACCTCTGCAAGGCCTATACTCTGGATCATCCTAGGCCTCCAAGTAAGCCCAACCTGTCCTTTGACTCAGTTTTCGCTTCTTTTGTCCATTTTACCGACACAGATACTGCATTATTCCTTCACAAGCTCATCCTACTGTATCACCATCTGCTCCTCTTCCTCCCTCTTATTTGTAAAATATATCCTCTACTAAATTTCCTATATTACTCTTCCCTAATTGTTCTGCAGTCTTTCCTCTAGGTTCCAAACACACCACCATTAGTCCAATCCTAAAGAAACTTTCACTTAATCCCTCAGTCTTATCTAACTTCTGCCCAGTTTCCCTTATTCCTTAGATCTCTAAGATCCTTGAAGAAATTCTCCATCAAATCTTGGATGACTGCAAATTTCTTACACCAAAACACTTCTAAAACAGATTTCATTTGTCCTCTTCTATTTTCCCTGCCTATTCCTCCTACCCCTATTTTTCTTTCAGCCATCACATCTCAGTCTTTCGATCTCTGCGCACAATATCAGCGTCATCTTGGATCCTGCTCTCATTTTCTCTTCACAAGGTCCAAGCAAAGTCCTTTCGTTTCCATTTGTTTAATATTTTTAAAGCTCAGTCTTTTCTCACTTTTAATGCCACCAAAATGCTTGTTTCTAGTTTTATCATCTCCCATCTGGGCTATCCTTCTCTTCTACTTGGATTACATGTCCCTCATATTGTCCCTCTGTGCTCTATCTTTAATTTGCGTCATCTGTCTCCTCCCCCACCCCCTTAATATCTTTTGACTCTTGCCTTCAATTCCACTTTTTAGGCCTGGTCTTTAAATCTCTCTATGCTATGGCTCCGTCCTTATTCGTCATCTTTGATTTCTTGGAACCAGCCTACCCAGTCTCAATTCTTCTAGTCTTGCCATCGCACCGCTTGTACCCGGTCACGTTTTCATTCCTTCTCTCCTGGCGACCTAAATGTAAGAACTCCTCCTTCCATTTGTTCCATTATTTATTTCTCTCACCCAGCTTAAATATCATTTTTCTCTCAACTACATAAAATGCATGTAATTTGCAACATGGTTGCTAGTTTCTGTACCGTTTAAATTTGTACAGCGCTTAGGCGTTATAAAAATCTAAATAACATTTTAAAAATACAAATTACTGGCAACTGAGTCACAGGTAGCAAGATAGTTTTTCAATGCTCCAATTTTGCTGTGACAATGGACTGAAGTCTAAGAACCTTAGCAAGACTCAAGACAGACGCTGCATATCCAACACTCAAAGACCACATTTACTGGGTGTGAGAAAAAGATGATCTGAGGTAATGTGCTGAACTATGTCAAATACAACGGGAAACAATGGATGCAGGCGCCTGAAAAAACAAGCAATGGGCCCATCACCAAAAATGAAATAAACATTTTTTTCTGCTCAGCAGAAAATGCATAAGATAAATGTTGAGGGAAGAAGGTGCATCAGGTTTGACATCCTACTGTGCACATTCTTTAATAACTGAAAATGTATCGGAGCTGGATCACATGGAGTTTTTTAAAATAACTTCATAGAAGGATTTTATGTGAATAATTTCTTTGAATTGTGTTTGCATTACTAGGTATTACATATACTTACATTTATAATATCTGTAGTAGACACTGATTCTATGTTGTGCACAGCTGTAGTTGAGGGTATATATGAACCAGAGGCCAATGCTTGGGATCCAATCTCATTGAGCAAACCATCCGATGACTCAACCACCATCAAGTATCTAACTATCAGTTGGTTTCTACAGGAAGGAAACAAATGAACACCATGTCAATGGATAGGAAGTTTGTATTAAAAACATACAATATTTATGAACAATTACCTTCATGGTGATTTAGGTTCTCTTACTTCATGATATCTTGCCCACAAAGGGTTGGGACAGCCTGCATTTTCGAGGCCTTATGCGCATGCATCCCTCCATGCTCAAGCTCCACCCTCACATCACCAACCGCTACACCCAGTTCCATTATGCTTTTCTTGCCTGTGGCAGTCGTAGCCAACTATGTGCTCTACTGAGGAGGATTGTGAAGGAAGGAGAGCAGGGACTAAGACAACCTGAATCATTATTGTAAGGGAGAATTCTCTGTAAGGCTAATTTCCCAAACCTAGCGAGTCCCCCAGCAGCTTTGCTGGATTTTTTGGGGTTTTTTTTTATTTTTTTCGCTCCTGCTAAGAGTGAGATTCTTTTGCTCCCATTTTTAGACATGATTTGAGGTGTTCCTTTAACTTTCCATGTGTTTTATGGGCTGTGGGGTCTTTTACTCCACGGGGTCTCATGTGTTTTTTTGATGTGGGTTACACAGCACCCGCCGTGCCGTAACCCAGGGGTGTCGTGGCGACCCCCCAACATAGACCCCGTCCCCTGGGACTGACTACTGCCTCCCAGGGCATGTAAAGTCACCATTGGCTTTGCTAGTCCCAAAGTATGAACAGAAACCAGTACAAACCATCATATTGTGGACGTAGTGGTCGGGGCATTTCGATTGCCCCTGGGTCTGTTGTTCGAGGGGGCACGTCTCCGTCCCCCCTGATCGAGTTTTGGCTGGTGGCAGTGGATACTACTTTTTACATTCGACCGCAAATATATCTCTATGGGATTTTCCCATTGTTCGAGGCTACCAACTTTAATTTTTTAATTCTTATAGCCTCGAACATACTGCCGGTTTATTTATATAATATTAATTCGCCGGTTGGTGTTTTTGTGCCAGAACTCGATTCTAAAATGGCGTTTGTGTTCTCTTCTGTGACTCCAACCCAAGCCCTTTGTTCCACTTTTTGGCGGGCTTCTCCACAGAAGCCTCCAAAAGTGGTGCCACTCTGTCTGGGTACCACAGGGGGTGTGGGAGGGGGTTTAGGCACCCTGGACTGAGTTACCTTGGTAACTCAAGTCGCACTCGTGTGATTGGCCCAAGTGGTGAGCCGGCTGGCTCACCACTTAGCATGTTTGATTGACAGCTAGACTGAGTGAATGGGGTATGCTGCATAAAAGCAGGGCTTTGGGGACTGGAACTTGAGCAGTCTCCACAGGACCCAAGAATCCGAGGAGGGAGAAGCTGAGCCGGCCTGCAACGACACCACCGGTGGAGCCCTGCTGAACCATAGCACCACTTTTCCCAACGACAGAGGAGATCTCCAGCCCGGAGAGTCTTCTTCCTTCGACTGGTGGGGATAACCAGTCTACCTTCTTTTCACCTTCCTGGAGCATCTCGTGGCCGCCTTGCCTGTGCCAAACACCCCGTCAACCGGGATACCATGTTTTCACCACTACCGCGAACCGAAAGGGTAGTACCTTTGTACCGAAGAACTCCGCGGCTGGTTTCTTCCCTGGCAGTGCAACGACCTTCATCTTTCCTCCACGACGAGATCTTCTCTTCCTCTGGACGACGCTGCAACTTGCACCCGCTGCCAGGAACAACTGCCCTCGCTGCAGGATCCTCTCCATTTAAGGTACCGTGTTCCGCCTGGCTTCCCTTGCAACCATTTGAACGGGCTGTATTAATTCCTCGTCTCTCGACCTGGGTTAGCCTGGGACACCTTAGCTAACTTTCCTGCACTGAACTAAACCTTTTTCGAACTATCTCCACAAACTTTGAAGACTCTGTGTAACTGTCTGATGTTGGGCATCTTCCGCCTGGCTCTCTTGAAAGTGGGCCTGGCACCTAAAACTTCCTTGCTCAACAGTAGTCTTTGCCTTGCTAACTTGCTGTGGTTGTTTAAAAAGTGGTTAGTGTGTATGCTTCCAGAATTCTGCTTTTTCCTCCCTTTTTATTTAACTTGTTGGAGTGCCATCGAACGTTAAGCGCTCACCTCTGTCTGGAAACAAGTGGTGTTAACTAAGACTTGTCCAACAAGTAATCCGGGATGTACATATGATAATAGTGATTGTGTTTTGAACTTATCTTACCAATTTAGTGCTAGTATGTTTTATAAGTGTGTGTTGCTCTATTAGAATTGGAACAAGAAAGTATGAGTTTTGAAGATCTAATGACAGCACCCAGTCTCCGCCAGATCCTGAGGCATCGTTACCATATCAAACATCTCCATAAGAAGAAACTTGTTTAGATTGGAAAGGCCCAGAAAAGAGCTTATGCTGCCATTTTTTTTGGGGAGTGGAGGATTCATAACATGCCGGGAGTAGACACCCTGAACCTTTTCCTCTTCTAGGACCAATTCTATTGCTTTCAAAGAGATTTAAAAATCACTCTGAAAAGCGCTGGCAATGCTTTTTGGAGCTTTGGCAGCAAAGGAGGCTAGGGAATAGATAGGGCTGGAGAATAACCAAGAATAATAATTATCAAAATCCAAGTATCCAGAGTAATAATTTCCCAATGATGTGAATACATTTGGAACTTCTACCCGGTGATGCATGTTCCTTTATGCGATTGGGAACCGGTGACGTACACATACCTGGGTTCAAATGTAATGGCTTCCTGAGTGGAAGGAGATGAAGTTGGAGTGGACTTCACTTTAGGCTCTAAAACAGTTTTCCAAAAGGACCAAACTATTGTGTGGGAAGTTCTCGAAAAACTCCACATCTGCCAGAAAGATTTTCAGTGCTTGCATGGCTTTAGGGAACTTCAAGAACATCTTTAATGGAGAGATAAACTGATTCCCCTGACCTGTATCAGTCTCATCAGAGACTCTGTTTTTACTTGGAGGAGTTGGTGCTATGTTCTCAGGCCCAAAAGAAGCTGCCTCTGAGCCAAAACAACTCTAAAACCTCTAAAAAGGGATCATAAAGCATTGTGTCTAATACGATTTCAGTAATTCTCTTGGCCATATTTTAAAGCCCTGCCTAATCCTCTTCTGAACACAGAGGATTTAGATGAAAAACCCCATCAGCAATTCATCAGGAATCAAAGTAAAATTTTCATAAATGTGATAAATCTTCCTTACCCGTGTCAATCCCAGATGATTTTGCTGGACTTCGTGATTTTTTTCTCCTTGTTCCTAGGTGAGTGGGACTCCCTCCCCCCTGACCTAGCCTTTTACTCTTTATGGGTGACCTTTTTAGGTCCCTCCATACTTTGTGTATGAATCTATAGTTCCCAATAACTTTAGGGCTTTGGCTGGGTTGCACCTTTGGGCTTCCCCTTTTAATTTCTCTTATTATCTCTTGGGTGAACTACTGTTCCCAAGAAGTAAAGTGGGATTCCTATCCCCTTAACATTTTATATAGTGAGCCAGCACACCCTTATGTGGAATGCTGTGGAGATGCAATGTATCCCCTTTCTCACTGTCCTGTAACATTATTGTTACAATAGCAAGATAACTGATGGCTGGTGACAGTGGTTATACCTTAATACTTTTTAGTCCTTTTATTTGCAGGCTGTCAAAACAGCCGCGGTAACGCATAAGATGGTCACCATTCTGTTAGAATGGTCGGCTTCTCCTTTTGTGCCATTTAAAGTATCTTTGTTGTTTCCTGGGTCGTCTTCTGACATCCTGGGGGGGGGGGGGAGATCCTGATTGAAGTTTTGTCTTCGGTGGGAACCCTTTGTGTTTCCCACCGAGGGTCTAGAGTGTCTGAAGGCAGGAAGCGAGGGAGTAGTCCAAAACTCTGCAGCCCTTTGTCTTGTAGTCAGCCTGAAAGAAACCAGTTCCTACTGGGAAGCTGGCTTTCCTGATTGGACAGCCAGCAGCCCCTTTCTGTAAACTGCAGAGCGAGAGTTTGCATAAGTTATGCTGTCCTTCCTGATAAAGACTCAGATTCTGGAAGCTGCTGACAAGTCGACCACCGAAGATGAAGATAAGACAGCTGTAATGAATTCCAGCCACCAAGAGCCTGCTCTGTAACTGGAGCCTGCTTTAACCCTTCCACTCGACCTGGGGGTCCCAAAGACAACTCCGATCCAGAGGCTGGTGGAACCCACTAGTCTCAAGAAGAACTGAATTTTGAGCCATCCCTCGACGAGCTGCGACCTTGCTGGGCTACAAACCACCAATACCCAGGGTCCCTGAGCCAGGGTGCGGTGCACAGTCTTCTGAAGTCAGTTTCCTGACAAAACCTTAGTGGACTCCTGCTGGACCTCCAGAGACACGATTCAAATGCCTGAAGTCCCCTCACCAGAGTGCTGTATCGAGAGAGAGAAGAGAATCCGACCAGCGATTAGTTCTTCATCTGGTATCAGTAAAAGGGTGCCAAATCCAGAGTCACGAGAAGCCTTGACGAATCAATTGTTGGAAGCCTTTTCTGTGGACTGCTGCTTCAAGTTCCCATTCAGTGTCTATCTCTTAACAGACAGATTGCAGGGACCTTGCTGCTGCATTGTGAAGCCATCCATCCAGGAGCTCTTTTTTTCTGCTGAGGTACTGTGTTGGCTTGGGTAATATTTAAATTCAGTCTTGTGTCGATCCTGTACGGCTGAGTGGGTGATTTGTGTGCTTGGGAGTGTGCCCATACCGGTCGCCCAGGCCTAATACTGGAACGCCTATAGCGATCCTTCTGTTAAGTCCCTGAACACTTAACTAAGTCTCAAGTGAATACTTGCGTGTTTGAAGAAATATTCTCTGGAACTCTGTCTATCCTGCAACTGAACCCTATCCTGACCTGCCTACAGTGGCTCCTAGACCAGTAGGGTCCATCTTATGCCTCTGAGAAAACTCATGCTCTAGAGTAGGGAGAACCTTAAAAGATAAGGTTTCTGTCTTGAAATAATATGTGTTGAAAGTACTCACTTGTAAATGAGTTTGTGTTGTAACTGTATTTAAGTAATAGAATAAGTTAAACTGTCCTTAAGTTTATTCATTTATTGATTGATATGTACACAGCCAACAAAGGCTTTACATATAGAAATAAACATTACGAATTCCAATTTAAACATCCAATATCAAGTAAAATCATCACGATAAAAGTCATTTTCAATTAAAACAAGGTGCCGAAAGTCAATTCCCTTTAAAATAGATGAAGTTACTTACCAACTGGTAACATTCGTTCAACTGTTCCTCCAACGTATTCCACATCTTTGACATGTAATGTCCACAGCTGTGCACTTTGGAAACCTTTTCTGCAGAGGGCTTCCTGCGTCAATGTCAGGTCGATGTCCCTCGAAGGCCTACGTCGAGGGCGACATCACCGGATGTTATAAATAGGACGCACAGCGCCTGCAGCCTCAGTTTTTTCCCTCAGAACGTGTGGCACCAGTCTCATGCTTGCTTGACTGCACATAACCTTGCGGAAACGTAAGCTGCAATCGCATAGGAAATTCTCCAGAGGGGCAGGCTGGGAGGGCTAATGGAATACGTTGGAGGAACATCCAGTCAAAAGAACATTACCATTTGGTAAGTGACATGTTCTTCGAATGGATTGTGTCCTCCAACGTATTCCACATCTTTGAAAGACTCCTAAAGTAGTACCAGTAAACGGAGGAGAGAAAAGAATTTAGAGTACCCAATCAGATTGCGGAATAAAGAACCGCTTTTCCAAAGGCCATATCCTGACCATGGATTGTATCCAGGGAGTAATGTTTAACAAAGGTATGAATTGACACCCATTTGGCTGCATCACAAATATTCCTAATAGGAACCCCCCGCTGGAGGGCTGTGGAAGTAGCAATGACCCTAGTGGAATGAGCTTGCAACCCATCAGAAGGGTCCTTACCTGCCAATCGGTAACACTCTGTAATGGTGAGGATAATCCACCTGGACAAGGTCTGTTTGGTAACAGCCTGGCCCAATCGGTGTCCAGCATATCCTACAAAGAGTTGATCGTCCACCCTGACCCTGGACATCCTAGAAATGTAAAAGCTTAGAGCTCTAAAAAGGGTCCATCCTATGGAGTCGCTCCTCTTCCTTGCCAGGATGAGGAGGGTAGAAAGATGGAAGAACCCCCTTTTGAATCAAATGATATGCAGATACTACCTTAGGTAGAAAAGAGGGACATACCCGCAGTACAATCCTGTCCTTGTGAAACACAGTAAAGGGTGGCTTAGATGAAAGTGCCTGCAATTCACTCACTCTTCGAGCAGAAGTAACCACAACCAAGACCACAGTCTTGTAGGACAGCAATCTCAAAGGACATGAGTGCAAAGGTTCAAACAGAGCATCCATGAGAAATTTCAAAACCAAATCCCAATCCCAAACCGGAACCTGCAAAGGGGACGGTGGGATTACATTAGTCAGTCCTTTAAGAAACTGAGAAATCAAAGGAATCTTAAAGTAAGAATATTCTTCAGACGAGCGCTTAAAGATGAACAGCGCCGCCAGGTAACCCTTAATGGTACTAACTTGAAGGCCCCTGTGGGCCAAAGAAAGTTAGAAAGACAAAACCATGGGAATGGAGCACTGAAAAGGATCAACATTGTGACCTCTGCACAAGTCGCAGAACTTATGCCAATGGTACAGGGATTTTGTTGCAGGCCTCCAGGCCGAAAGCAACACCTCCATCACGTCATCCGGGAGGTCCCAATCCTGATACCTCAACCTTTCAGATACCAAGCGTGAAGGTTGAGCGTCTTGACCTCTGGATGGAGAATCTGACCATGCCCCCCACTCCCATACCAGCGCGAGAGCAGATCCTCTCGGTAGAGAAGACGGCGTGGACGGCAGATGGACATTTCTAGAAGGTCCAGGTACCACGCTCTCCTGGCCCAATCCGGAGCAATGAGGATCATGTGGAAACCGAACCTCCACAACACTTGAGGAATAATGGGGACTGGAGGAAACTCGTACAGTAGTGGGAATGACCAATCCACCATGAACGTGTCTCCTAAGGCTCCTCTTGGAGGAAATTCCCTGGAACAGAATCTCTTCGCCACCAGTGCCAACCGGAAGCGGAGAGATCCACTTGCGGGGTTCCCCAAAGGGCGAAGATCTCCTGAAGGACTTCTGAGCCAACTCCCACTGTGAGTGATTGTGCTCTGCCTGCTCAGAGTGTCCGCCGCCACATCTTCATCTCCCGCCAGATGAAATGCCGAGATCAAAATTCCCTGCTGGATGGCCCAGAACCAGAGCTGCATTGCCTCTGCACAATGGGAGTGGCCCTACCCCCACTTTTTTGTTGAGGTAATGCATGGCCACTGTGTTGTCCGTCATGATCAGGACACTCTTCCCCCATACCGAACGCAGAAAAGCCTTCAGGGCTAGCCTGATGTGGAGTTTGGACTCCGACGGAGACCAACGACCGCTGGTTTTCAAATCGGTGGCATGGATGCCCCATCCTGTGAGGGAAGCATCCAGCACTACAGTCACCTCCGGCCATGGTTACCAAAAGGTTCCCCCCCTCAACCGGTCCCCTTTGCTGGCCCACCACAGAAGATTCTGGGAGACAGAGTGGAATCTGAACAAGATCCAACATCTTGCCCGAGAACTGACCACTGCATCTTGAAAACCCATTGCAGGGATCGCATCCGCAGCCTGGCCTCTGGCACCATAAAAATGCAGGATGCCATGAGGCCGAGCAACCTTAAGAATTCGAAAGCCGGGAGACTCTTGGCATGTGGAAACTTGTCCACCATCTGCACAATGTGATGAACCCTCACCTTGGGAAGCGAGCACTTCCAAGGACGTGTCTAACACACCCCCAATGTACTGGAGCTGTTGGGAAGGTGTCAGATGCGACTTCTTGAAACTCAGGGAGAAGCCCAGTCTGTGGAGGGTGTGGCAGGTGAGAACGAGGTGATCCAACGCTTGCTCGGGAGAGCGCGCCTGGATCAGCCAGTCGTCCAGGTAGGGGTAGACATGACCCCCCCCCCCTCGCCTGAGGCACGCTGCCATCACCACCATTAGCTTGGTGAAGAACCTCGGGCGGAGGTCAATCCGAATGGCAGGACCCGAAACTGAAAGTGTGAGTCGCCAGCCGCAACCCTCAGGTACTTTCTGTGCTTGGGATGAATCGGCACATGAAAGTAAGCATCCTGTAGGTCCAGAGACACCAATCAATCCTGAAGTTGAAGGGCATGGACGACTTGAGAAAGGAGTAACCATCTTGAACTTGTCCTTCCTGGGTCTCAATCCCCAGTCTTTCCTCAGAATCAAAAATAAGGGGAGTACCATCCCTTGTTCTTCTCCGCTACAGGCACCAGTTCTATAGCGCCTTTCTCCAGTAGGGTTAGAATTTCTTGCGCAAGGAGCGGATCCGGAAGCTTCAAAGAATTTCCCCGGTAGATTGCCGTGAGGCCGCTGAAGGAAGGGAAGGCAGTAGCCGTGGGCTATGGTATCCAGAACCCACGCATCTGAAGTAATGGCTCGCCATTCTTCAACATGCTGAGACAGTCTGCCTCCAAACGGCGAACCATGGGACATGCCTCATGACTGTTTGGAAGCGGCTGCGGCAGTGCCTGAAGGCAAAGAGGCAGCTGCCTAAGTGGCTTTGGCACCACGATTTCCCAACCCACCACAGGTACATTTTCACTGGCCCCTTTACTGGCAGCCCCTCTCGTTCTACCAAAGGAGGAGTAGTAATGAAAAGAACCTCCCCTCCATTGCTGTCCCCTTGGACGAAAAGGCGAAGGTTGACGCACAGCTGCGCTTAAAGATTTAGCCACAGCTTTCGAGGTCTGCAACCTCTCAAGACTCTCGTCAGCCTTGCTGCCAAACAAATGTGCGCCATCAAAGCGCATGTTCAGAAGACGGGCCTGCAAAGCCGGAACAAAACCAGACTTCCGCAACCATGCAAATCTGCGTATAACGGTGCTCGTAGCCATGGAGCGGCTAACACAGTCGGCCGTATCCAAACCCGACTGAAGGGATTCGCACATGGCATCCTTGCCATCTTGCACGAGAGCAAGGAACCCATCCCCTTCTTCCCCCTCAGGAATATGCTCAGCCGCTAAAGAACCAGTTAAACAGTGTGTGAGAACCTTGCCAAGGCACAAGTGGATTTGGCCGATTTCAAGGCCATGCTCCCAGCAGAAAATATCTTCCGGGCCCAACCGTCGAACCGCTTGTCATCCCTATCCGGAGGGATGGTAGTGTTATGCCGCCTGCCTCGAGGTGGCCGTAGCCGCCTTAATCACCAAATTCTTGGCAGTGGGGCGAGTAGATAAATAGCTGGGGTCGCTAACGGAAGGGCGGTACTTCTTTGTCAAAGATTTATTAACAGCTGGAAGAGTTTCCGGGGACTGCCAAGCAGCTGCCACCCTTATCTGTAAGGGGAGATGAAATGGCAAACCCGGGTCAGAGAACGGACCTTCATTTTAGATGTCCGTTCGATCATCCTGCACAAAGTCTTAAGAAGACTGGACCAGCCCAGATACTCCATGATCCTAGCCATGAGCCTCCTGTATGATGACTCTGCATGAGCCCCATGCTCAGGCCTACCAAATTCCACTTGCGGAGAAGTGTCCAACCCACTGGCATCATGGAGGGTCTGCCTCAACTCCTCCAACTGACTGTCTCCAGAAAAAAGTGGACCTTCATCAAGTTCACCAGGGTCCTCAAACTCAGACCTTTCTTCCTCTTCATATATGTCAGCCAGAGGGAGACGAAACCCAGGACTGGAGACAGAAGAGGGCCTGGAGTCCAAAACTGGCCTCACAGAATTCACCGTAGCCTTCCTAGGAGGATCCACCATATTGGGGTACTCCAAAGGCAGATTTCGGGCAAAAATACCCAAAGGTGCCCAGAGCGCCAAAGGCTTCGACAACCTCGATGTGAGCGCGTCAATACTGGTCCCGATGGCATTGTGGGCTGATAACATGGCAAAGCGTCGACTTCCGAGTCAACACCAGCATCGAGCTCATAGGAGGTTGCAACGGTCTCGCTGGGGAGGACTGAGACCTAGAAGCACGTCTCTTTCGACTCTCCAAAGCCTTGTACGAACAGGACCTCAAAGGTTCCCTATGCGAGTCGCGTCGCAGACTCTCACCTTCGGGCTCGGGCCACGGTACGAGATCAATCCTGGCCGGCTTTGTTAGAAGGCGCGTCCGGACCCGTGCCCTGCGATTTAAATATCATGAACATTTGCTCCTTAAAGGCAGCCCATTCCTTCAGAGTCTAGGACTTTGTCGGGCATGCCACTTTCCTCGTGGCTCCCTCCTCCGAGGGGGAAGGCGACCGATGATGGCGCTTCTGTGAATGCTGCAACAAAGTAGAATGGCGGGAAACACTCCGGGACCGAGAACCCTGGGCCTCCAACCGAAGCAGAGAGTCGCCCCTCGAGTCGTCGGTGGACATCCCTTTGGACTTGGATTTTCGGGACTTACTGGGCTTCGAGCCCCTACCTACCTGGAGCTTCCCCTTCTGCAAAGCCTTGGCAGTCAGTGACTGGCATTTCGAACAGTCGTCGGTGTTGTGCGACTCGCCCAAGCACCACAAACAAATGCGATGCAGGTCGGTGATCAACATTTTCGACTTGCAGTCCCGGCAGGTCTTGAAGCCAGACCACGGAGTTGGAGGGGTCGAAGAAAAAGACATCTCAACGATGAACACACGAGGCGCGCAGAGTTTCACGAAGCAACACGTTTGCGGAAAAAACGGAAATGAGGTTGCGGGCGCCATGCATTCTATTTATAACGTCCGGTGACGTCGCCCTCGACGGAGGCCTTCGAGGGACATCGACCCGACGTCATTGACGCAGGACGTCCTCTGCTGAAAAAGTTTCCAGGTGCACAGCTGTGGACATTACATGTCAAAGATGTGGAATACGTTGGGAGGAAACAATCCATTCGGAAAAATTAACTCATAACATTTCATCATGTGAAAAATAAGGTTCAAATAATTTCCATGTAGAAGAGATTCCCATATATCATACATATTCTCATTATTACTGGTGTTGTCGTATGCCTTCAAAAAATGTATTCTTAAGGAGTTAAGGCTCTCACAATTACAATGTGTTCTGCAGATTCTATGGCAGATGTACCACACAATCAACATTGTCTTAGTTACCTAGCAATACCATATTTTGCTCCCATAATTTCCATTGTATCACACATTAAATTTAAAAAGTAGATACTGCCTAATGGTGTTGCAGTCAGGGAAAGCAGTTTGATATTTTGGTTTTATAAAATCCTTCATCCAAAACTCCAAATATAGAGCACTATTCTTAGTTGCAAGATTAATCATTTCATGTTCTTTGCCATAATCATATATCAACGTTTTTAGCAACTGTTTAACCTTTGCATAAGAATATAGGCCATGACTAGGCATTTTCCGATGCCCATCTAAGATACACATCGAGTCTATTACATTTAGATCCTGCTGATTCTCCATTTTGTTAAAAACTTTCATCAACTCAACAATAAAAGTGGCATCATCTAAAGTGGTTAATTTCACAAATAGCATTGCCGTTTTAAATTCTAAAATATCACTAGCGCAACACTCCAGTAAAATATACTCAGAGGATAAAAATGTCGACATTCTGAATAAAATCCATAACATTTTTAGTTTGAGCTTATCTATTTCATTTTTAAAACATTTGCCACAGATTTCCGCAGCATACAGTAAACAGGGAACAATTTTAGCTGAATACAACAATGAAATAGTGCCAACAGAGAAACCCCCTTGTATACCAATAAAATGACTCAGTGCCATAGCAGATTTCATACATACATTTCATTTTTGTTTCATTCCATTGTTGCTTCCAACAGAGTTTATGGTCGATTATCACTCCTAGATATTTGTAACATTCAACAATTTCGATCTGTTATTAATAAACCACTTAAAGTTCATAGAGCGAGAGCGTTCGATTTTACCTCGGAATGAAATTACTTTAGTTTTGCTAATGTTAATTTCCAGACCATTTACAGCTGCAAACCTTTCTAAGGCATTCAATTTGGTCTGTAGTCCTTTAGGGGTGTAATCTAACAAGAGGACATCAGCGTAACCCAACCAGCCTAACTTCAAGGTGCCCAGTTTAATATCATCAGAAGGTATTTCGCAAAAGATCTGCCGAGAAGTCAGCTAGGTACAGGTTAAATAGCCTTGCCGCTAAAATGCAGCCTTGCTTGACTCCTCGCAGTGTGGTTATAGCTTCAGATAGTTCTGAAGTTTATACATATCTTGAAGTTGTTGGTTGCTCCTTTAAAAAGGATATCCGTTGGTTACTTTTAACTAGCGTCTCTCACTCTTAAAAGTACTGTTTTATTCTGAAAAGGAATGAGTGTAACAGCATACCAATAGGGTTTACCTACCTTGAATAACTATCATTCTTAAAGTGTACCATTGGGCTTTGCTTCCCCCGATTTGCTTAGTGCATATCTAAAACAGTCCTAGAGTTATTACTTGTCCTAGAGTTGGTTACTGCCCCTTTGAAAGGTATATAGGTCGTTACTTACCTTGAACTGCTGATTGCCTTTCTTAAGTCTACTAGAATTCTTACTTACCATCCAAATTGTATTCTACACTTCTGAAAAGTATCCTTGGTACAACTATATTGGGTAGCATATAGTTCATGTACCAATAGGGTATACTGATCTTGAATATATTCTGCTCTTCTTAAACTGTAATGTTGGGTTATACTTTGCCTGAAATGCTTTAGCACACTTCTAAAATAGTCTAATAGGTTCTTACTGGTCTAGGAGTAGCTGAATGCCCCTCTGAAAAGTACATGAGTTTGTTTACTCTCTCTGAACAGAGTTCTTAACAGTAGAATTGGTGTTGTAACTGCATCCATTCCTAGTAGAATAAAGTTACATGTGTTGCAAGATATACTTGTAACAGTGTTGGTGCAATTAAGTGATTCTATAACTGAATAACACTAGGTTTGGACCAAAAGGGTCTGCTGCCCTTGAATTAGTTATGGTATTCTAAAACTCTAACTACTTATGTTTTACTCTCCAAGAATAGATTAATTCCATTCTGAATGTATTACATTAGGTTTGACTCGCCCTGAACTGCTTATAGCTATTCTTAATAAGGTTATACTTTGGTTTGTATACCATAAGTATTAAGATGTTATTTATAATTGTGTTTAGAACTTATGTGATCATACTTACTCACCCAAGACTTATCTTGGACTACTTGGATTTAAAATAAACCATTATTTTTACAATAGTTAGTGTATCAGTGTTTCTTTGGGCCATATGTATGCTACAATTTCTTCGCACCAAGTTACAGCCCTATCTCCCCTCCTAAAATAAGCCTAGCTGCTTGTATACAAGAGGAGTTTTTGTGCTGCTTCAGATGAACAACTTACCCAGGGTAACGTTCTTTCGATTGGCTGTTCCTCCCACGTATTCCTCATCTTTTGATATATCCATTTCCAGCTTTAGCTGCTTCAGAATAAATGTCCAGCACAGGGCACTGCACGTCGATGCATGGCGACTCGATGTCCCTCGAGGGCCTTGTGTCCATGTTGACGTCCTCACTGGTATATAGTGCTTGCAGCGACCGCTGGCTTTAGTTCTGTTTTTGTGCGTAGTTCCAATTTTCTTTTTGGGTGTAGCTTATGCAGGACAGCGACTCACCCTGAAAGAACGTAAACTGCAATAACAAGGAAATTCTACAGCAGAGTAGGCTGGGAGGGGCGATGAGGAATACGTGGGAGGAACATCCAATCGAAAGAATGCTACCATGGTTCAGTAACTTGTTCTTCGAATGGATTGTGTCCTCCCACGTATTCCTCATCTTTCGATAGACTCGCAAAGCAGTGTTGCAGAAGAACAAGTTACTTTCTTACCTGGTAACGTTCTTTCGACGGCATGTTCCTCCGACGTATTCCTTATCTTTGATATACGTTTCCAGCTTGCTGGCCTCGGAAATGTTTTCTCTGTAGAGGGCGCTGCGCATCGACGTCCGCCGAGTCGATGTCCCTCGACGGCCACCGTATCGGCGCCGACGTCCCCATGCCCATAAATAGACACGCGCTGCGTCCGTTGCTCAGTTACGTTTTGTAGTATAAGAAAGACATGCCTGAATTGGTTAGTAACCTTGAAGGAGCGAAAGCTGCAACCACAAGGGAAATTACCACTGCGGGGATGGATGGGAGGGGCGATAAGGAATACGTCGGAGGAACATCCCGTCGAAAGAACGTTAACCGGTAAGAAAGTAACTTGTTCTTCGAAGGGATTGTGTCCTCCGACGTATTCCTTATCTTTGATAGACTCCCATAGCAGTGGTATGTAATTGGAGGAGGGAGTGATAGTGTTATATATCCCTTTAGGGATGGACCGAGAGTAATACGGCTTTGCCAAATCTGGTCTCTTGAGACGTGGAGGAATCCAGATTGTAAAATTTTGTGAATGTATGTGCGGACGACCATGTGGCAGACGCACATATGTCCCAGACCGGTACCCCTCTCTGGAGAGCCGAAGAAGCTGCGATACCCCTGGTTGAATGAGCCCTGAGGTTTTGGGGTGGCTCTTTCCCTGCTAGTCTATAACATTCCAGGATGGCCAAGATAATCCACCTGGAGATGGTTTGTTTTGTTATGGGTAGTCCCAACTTGTGACCCGAGTATCCTACAAACAGCTGGTCTGCTTGCCTGATTCTAGCCATTCTGCTGATGTAAAAGCTGAGAGCTCGCCTAGGGTCCAGCCTGTGTAGCCTTTCCTCCTCTTTCCCCGGATGGGGAGGAGGGTAGAATGAAGGCAAAGTGATTTTCTGAGTAATATGGAATTCAGAAACCACCTTTGGGAGAAAATTAGACTTCACCTGGAGGACAACCTTGTCCTTGTGGAAGATTGTACGTGGGGGTTTACAGGAGAGAGCTTGTAGCTCACTCACCCTCCTAGCCGATGTTAGTGCTACAAGTAGGACAGTTTTAAGTGTGAGAAATCTTAATGCGCAAGAGTGAAGTGGCTCGAATGGAGTGCCCATTAAGAAGTTTAAGACTAAATTTAAGTCTCATAATGGAACCTGGAATGGTTTTGGAGGGTAAACATTAGTCAGACTCTTGAGAAATTGTACCACTAGAGGAATTTTGAAATATGATGGTTCCTCCGCAGTGCGCTTGAAGATAGAAAGCGCTGCGAGATAGCCTTTTACAGTGCCAACTTGAAGGCCTGAGTTTGCAAAGTAGAGTAGAAACGATAGCACCGTTGGTGTATCGCATGAAAAAGGGTCGATATTCTCTTCCCTATACCAGCTGCAAAACTTGTTCCAACGGCAGCGGTCTAAAGACTTTGTTGCTGGTCTTCTGGCCGAAAGCAACACCTCCATGACGTCATCAGGGAGATCCCAATCCTTGTACCTCAACCTTTCAGAAGCCAAGTGTGAAGGTTGAGGGTTCTGAAGTCTGGATGGAGAACCTGACCTCCCTTCTGCGAGAGAAGATTCTCTTTGAGTGGAAGACGGATTGGAGGACAGATGGACATATCTATAAGGTCCGGGTACCACGCTCTCCTGGCCCAGTCCGGGGCAATTAGGATCATAGTTTTCCGGAATCTTCTCAACCTCCTGATCATTTGAGGAATAACAGGGACTGGTGGAAACGCGTAGAGGAGTGGAAACTCCCAGTCCACTACAAACGCGTCTCCCAGAGCTCCTCTCGGGGGGAAATTCCCTTGAACAGAACAGATCGCACTTCCTGTTGGTGCTTGTGGCGAACAGATCCACCTGAGGGGTTCCCCAAAGGGCGAAGATCTCTTGAAGGACTTCCTGAGCTAGCTCCCATTCGTGGGAGACTGCTCTGCCTGCTCAGAGCGTCCGCTGTCAAATTCTTCTCTCCGGCTAGACGGACTGCCGATAGAGAGATTCCTTCCCGAATTGCCCGAAACCAGAGCTGCATTGCCTCTCTGCACTGTGGTAGTGATCCTACGCCTCCTCTTTTGTTGAGGTAGTGCATGGCCACCGTGTTGTCCGTCATTATCAGGACATTTCTCCCCTGTACTGATGGCAGGAAAGCTTTCAGCGCTAGTCTGATCGCTCTCAGCTCTAATAGGCTGATATGTAGTCTGGACTCCGATGGAGACCAACGACCGCTGATGGTCAAGTCGTTGGCATGGGCTCCCCACCCTGTGAGCGAGGCGTCTGTGACTACTGTTATCTCCGGCCATGGTTGCCAAAACAGTTCTTTCAAGATGTTCTCTGAATAGGCCCACCACTGAAAGTCGTGGGCTACCCTGTCCGGAATCCGCAGGAGGTCTAACATTCTCCCTGAGAATTGTGACCACTGACTTCAGTGCCCACTGAAGAGATCTCATCAGGCGAGCCTCTGGCACAAGGAAGATGCAGGATGCCATGAGGCCTAGCAACCTCAAAAAGTCGAAGGCTGGGAGACGTTGGGCATTTTGAAACTTGGTGACCATCTGCAGAATATCTTGAGCCCTCACCTCTGGTGGCGAGGCTTTTCGCAGTGTCCAGGACCGCTCCAATGAACTGGAGTCTCTGAGATGGTATCATCTGTGACTTCTTTAAATTGAGGGAGAAGCCCAGTCTGTGAAGGAAGAGGCAGACATAATCTAGCTGGGTCCACGCCTGTTCCGAAGATACGGCCCTGATCAGCCAATCGTCCAGGTAGGGATAGACGTGGATCCCTTCCCTCCTTAGACTCGCCACCACTACCGACATCAGCTTGGTGAAGACCCTCGGGGCGGAGGTCAGCCCAAATGGCAGAACTCGAAATTGATAATGAGAGTTGCCAATTGCGAACCTCAGGTATTTCCTGTGCTTGAGATGGATTGGCACATGGAAAAAGGCATCCTGAAGGTCCAGAGAAACCAGCCAGTCCTGGAGCTGGAGGGCCTGAAGGATCTGAGAGAGAGTTACCATCTTGAACTTGTCCTTCCTGAGGAACTTGTTCAATTCTCTTAAGTCCAGGATGAGTCTCAGTCCTCCGTCCTTCTTTGGTATGAGAAAGTAGGGGGGAGTACCAGCCCTTGTTCCTGTCCGCTAGAGGTACCGGTTCTATGGCACCTTTCTCTAACAGATCCAAAATTTCCTGCAAGAGGAGCGGCTCTGGAACCTTTCGGGAGCTGTTCCCTGGTGGATGACTCTGAGGGATGTGTATAAAGGGTAGGCAGTAACCTTGGGCAACTGTCTCCAACGCCCAAGCATCTGACGTTATAGCCTGCCATTCCGTCAGATGGTGAGTTAACCTGCCCCCTACAGGTGTCTTGTGTGCAAAGGCCTCAGAGTGGTTTGGGGGCGGCTGATGCAGATGTCGAGGGTAAAGGGACACCTGCTGCGGTCTTAGTACCTTTCACCCGTCCACATCGGGTGGATCTTCTTTGGCCTCTTTGCGCCGGCTGTCCTCTGCCTTTTCCGAATGCGGAATAATAGCGAAAGGACTTTCCTCTCCCAGAGGTTCCTGAGGGGCGAAAAGGAGTTTGGCGGATAGCAGCTCCTAAGGATGTTGCTGCTGCTTTAGAAGTCTAACTTTTCCAGACTGTCATCAGCCTTTTTTCCGAATAACAAACAGCCGTCAAAGGGCATATTCAAAAGTCTGGCCTGTACATCTGGAGCAAAGCCAGACTTTCGCAACCACGCATGCCTGCGGATTGTTGTACTAGCCGCCATGGCCCTGCTGATACTGTCAGCGGAATCGATGTCAGTTTGAAGAGACTCGCACATGGCATCTTTGCCATCTTGAATGATGTTAAGGAAGGCTTCCTTCTCCTCTCCATCGGGTATGCAGTCAGCCGCTGATGAAGCACACTCCCATAATGTGTGACTGAACCTGGCGAGCATACATGTGGCGTTGATGGGCTTCAACGCCATACTACAGGCAGAGAAGACTTTCTTTGCCATAGAGTCGTACCTCTGGTCATCCCTGTCCTGTGGGACAGTAGGGTAAGCAGTCCTACTGCTGGATGAAGTTGCCGCTTGAACCACCAGGCTTTCTGGGGTCGGGTGTTTTGACAGGTATTCAGGGTCAGCAGCCGCTACTCTATACTTTGTCGACAGTCTTATTGACTGCTGGGATGACTTCGGGAGTCTCCCAATTGGATGCAATTTTTCTTTGTAGGGCTGCATGGAAGGGGACCACCGGGTCCTCCTGTGGGCCTTTGTCCAATATATCCGTTAGATCATCCTGTTGGAAAACAGGTGAAGGCGCAGACCAACCCATACATTCAATTATTCTTGCCATCAGGGTTCTATATGGTGTTTCGGCATGTTCCCCTGGGTCTGGCTTTACAAATTCCACTTCTGGGGAAGTGTCAAGTCCACTGGCCTCATGAAGTGAGTCCTGTAGTTCCTTCAGCCTCCTTTCTTCAGAGGTGAAATTCTCTGCAGCAGGCAGTGAGGATTTCTGTAAACCAAAAGTTTCTTGGTCAGAGTCTTCTTTTTCTTCATAAATTGAAGACCAGGGTATTCTGATCTCTGAAATGGAGTAAAGTCCATTTCTAGAGCTGAAGGAGCCAAACTAGTTATTGGACGAGAAAATATCAAAGTCGTCGACGCCGATGTAACCGGCCTCGAAGGCGCGGAAAATGGCATCGAAAAAACTGGAAGGGGCCTCGAAGAATTTGAGAGGATCGGGATCCTACTCGAGGGCATCGGCGACGGTCTCAGCGTCGTGCCGAAGGCCCTTGAAAACACCTTTGGCTGTGGAGACTTGGTCCTCTTTCATCGGCGTCGATCGACCGATGCGTCGAGGAACCCTTCGACAACGGCGTCGATGGCGCCGACCCGTTCGTCGAGGGAATCTTCGACGATGGCGTTGAAGGAACCCTCGACGACAAAGACGGTGCCTTCTTACCCGATGGCTCATGGCGCTCTCGGGTGGAATGTTTCGCCGGGTGCTGCGACTCGCAGCGTTTTGATTTTTTGGGTTTTTCACCCGGGGAATCACCCACAGCTGTCTTCGAGGGGGTCGAGGCCACGTTTTCGAAGACGCTTAACATTTTCTTTCTGAATTCCTCCCACTCAGTTTGAGAACTGTTTGGTGGGAGAGGAAACTCTTTCTGGGGACACCGAAGACGACGAGGAATGGGACCTTCGACGTCTCTTTTTTGAGTGTCTAGATCTCGACGAATGGTGGGAGCTGATTCGAGCTCTAGAATGGGAGTGTTTTCGACGGCGAGGAGACGAATGCCTCGACCGACGAAACCTTCGAGGAGGTTTTAGCTGACTTACCTCTCTCGAGCTTCCCCTTTCACTCCTTCAGGGCTTTCGCCGTCATGGACATGCAGTCCTCACACTCCGAACAATGGTGCTCGGACCCCAAGCACCATAAACAGACCCTGTGTGGATCCGTTATTGACATTTTTTTACCGCAGTCTCGACATTTCTTGAAGCCGGATCACGGCGTCGTAGGTTCTGATGAAGAAGCCATCGAGAACGATAAGGAATATTCGTCGAAATAGATTTAGATAAACCTGACTGAACTGAGCAACGACGTTCCGAGGCCCCACGAAGCGCGGAAAAACGGAACTGAGCAACGGACACAGCGCGTGTTTATTTATGGGCATGGTGACGTCAGCACCGATACGGTGGCCGTCGAGGGACATCGACTCGTCGACGCGCAGCGCCCTCTACAGAGAAAAAAATTCCCAGGCCAACAAGCTGGAAGCATATCAAAGATAAGGAATACGTCAGAGGACATAATCCCTTCGAAATGAATGTTATGTATGCACAGAGTGCAACACTGCTTTTCCAAAAGCAGAATCTTAGCCTGTGGAGGAGTCTAAACGGTAGTATTTAGTGAAGGTGTGCACAGACGACCATGTGGCAGCTGCACATATATCCTTTATCTGAACTCCCCTCTGCAACACAGATGAAGTTGCAACACCCCTGGTCGAATGAGCTCTTAGATGTTTTGGAGGGTCTTTACCTGCCAGTTTGTAACATTCCGATAGTTAGTATAATCCATCTGGAGATAGTTTGCTTGGTGGTGGCCAGTCCCAATTTGTGACCTGAATAGCACACAAATAACTGGTCATTCTGCCGCAATTTTGCCAATCTGGAGATATAAAAGCTCAATACACGTCTAGGGTGAAGCCTGTGAAGTATTTCTTCCTACTTCCCCGGATATGGTGGAGGATAAAAAGATGGTAATGTTATCTTCTGATTAATATGAAACGCAAACAATTTTGGGGAGAAAAATAGGCTTCACTTTTAGTACCACTCTGTCTTTATGAAAGACAGTATGAGGAGGCTTGCAGGATAAAGCCTGTAGCTCACCCACCTTCGGGCTAATCTAATTGCCACTAAGAAGACATTTTTTAGAGTTAGAAGTCTTAATGTACAAAAATGTAGAGGCTCGAAAGGAGCTCCCATTAAAAAGTTCACCAATTGAGATCCCATAGTGGGACCTGAAACGGGATTGGAGGGTAAACATTAATTAGTCCCTTTGAAAATTGCACTATTAGAGGAATCTAAAGTAGGAGACTTCCTCTGAATTGCGCTTAAAAATAGAAAGCGCTGCCAGGTATCCCTTGATGGTACCAATCTGTAGCCCCAGATTTGCCAGATGTAATAAAAAAGATAACACCATCAGTGTATTACATGAGAAAGGGTCAACATTCTCATCTCTAAACCAGCTGCAGAACTTATTCCAGCGGCATAAAGATTTGGTTCCTGGCCTTCTCCATTACTTCGTCCGGGAGGTCCCATTCCTTGTATCTCAGCTTCTCAGAAACCATGTGTGAAGGCTGAGAGTTCCGATATCCAGATGAAGAACCAGACCCTCCTCTCGTGAGAAAAGGTCCTCTCTTTGTAGAAGACGTGTCGGAGGGCAGATAGACATGTCCAGAAGGTCCGGGTACCACATCCTCCTGGCCCAATCCGGGGCAACTAGGATCATGGATTTCCTGAACCTGCTCAACCTCCTGATTACATGAGGAATGACAGGGATTGGAGGAAACGCGTATAGGAGTGGAAACTCCCAGTCCACCACAAACGCGTCTCCTAGAGCTCCTCTCAGGGCAAATTCCCTTGAGCAGTACTGTTCGCACTTCCGATTGGCATTGGTCGCAAACAGATCCACTTGAAGGGTTCACCAAAGGGTGAAGATCTCTTGAAGGACTTCCTGAGCTAGTTTCCACTCGTGGGAAGTTGTGCTCTGCCTGTTCAGAGTGTCCGCCGTCGTGTTCTCTCCGGCAAGGTGAACTGCTGATCGAGATATTCCTTCATGTACTGCCCAAAACCAGAGCTGCATTGCCTCACTGTACAGTGGTAGTGATTGTTAGGCAAAGTTTGTACGCAGTACCCTCTGGGAACACCACCAACAACTTTGACTATAGGTATAGGAAACCCAACCTTTGGTATAAGCTTGTACTACACAGTTTTGGTAGCGTGTTGAGCAGCCAGGTTTATTTCAAGAAGGGTCAATGTGAGCTGTAGTGGAGTTACACAGAGATTTACAGTTACAAGTATTCAAATAAACTCTTACATCCAAGGTTTCTTGCAGTAACAATTATTAATGTATTTATCAGTTAGTTAGAATAAGGCTTCTTCAGAAGGGCACAATATAAAGTAACACAAATACACTACAATCCTGTACACTTAGTTTCTAAATCAGTAAAGACCCTTTTGGGATGGCCCACAGACACAACCTACACCCTCAGGCAACTTCAGTAATTAGGGTGCTGGGGACATTAATATCTTACTGTTGGCATTTAGAATACTGTTAAATTTAGTAAAAGGAAAAGGTTATATTAGAACAAAAGACCACAAATATTCTTAAGCAGGCAATTACTTTTGGGTCCCCCCCCCCCCCAAGAAGAGTCATTCAGTTCAACAGGCTAAACCAAGCCAAAGTCAATGGGCAAATGTCTTATATGGGATGAAGCACTTCCGGTAGGTAAATGAAAAAGTATTTGCACAATGTTTTAGAAGTCTTTGGAGTAAAGAAGAATCAAATGCAGGGCCACAAGCCGATTAGACTTCCGAG
The DNA here is from genome assembly GCF_040938575.1 of Ambystoma mexicanum. Classification (NCBI taxonomy): domain Eukaryota; kingdom Metazoa; phylum Chordata; class Amphibia; order Caudata; family Ambystomatidae; genus Ambystoma; species Ambystoma mexicanum. Next base: position 536,860,960 of record NC_090924.1, on the reverse strand, counting down.
TAGCAGAAGATGCAAGCAACTCTACAGTGCGAGGTAAGTTCTCTCAGACTTAACAGCACCTTTGCACTGAAGAAAAAGTGCAGCAGATGACTTCTGTTCCTGTGCAGCTCTGCAGATCTGTGTTCCTGGATCTCAGTTGTGGGGACAAGAGGGAGTACTTCTAGGGACTCCTGCACTGCAATGGGACGTCACTGCTCGCAAACAGCAATCTTCAAATCAGTAGCTGTTTAGTGTTTCAGCTCCTCGCGCCAACGGTCGAGGAATTGCAGCAGGTGTCTTCTTCGGTTCCTTCGTCCAGTGGTCGACTCTGCCTTCCAAGCCAAAAGCCTCAACCTTTTATTGAGGTCTCTCCCATTCATTCCAGCCTAGCTGGCAGTCATCCTGCAGGGTGGCTGTCCTTGCCGGACAGTCAGCCGGCCAATCACCACAGAGTGAATTTGGGTCTCCTAGGAGACTAAGCACATGGAGTTTCAGGCACCTCCCTCATTTCCTGCATAGCCCAGACACCCTGGAGCCAGAAGGGGGCTTCATTCGTGAATCCCACCAAAGGTAAAGCGAACAATGGGACCAAAACTGGTTTGGCGCACAGAGTAAATTTCAAGAAGGACCTTCCCACAAAGAAATGGGGAAAAAAGACCACCAGGTTAATTTTGACAAAAATGACATCCTTGGGTGCTTTACTGCAGCTGTGAACGCAGCCCGCGGTAAATGCGCACCATGGTAATTAAAACGAAACCACTGCCACTAGCCAGTCAGTAAGAAAAGGGTAACAAAAAATGTTACATGAGAAGCTAGACAAAGGGGATACTAGGTAACCCCTCCAGCACCCTATTGTAAGATAGTGTGTGCTGAGTCTAGAAAGTTACAAATGTAAGTACAGTCAATTTCACTTTACAGCTCTTGGAAACAGTTTATCTAAGAGAAGGTATTTAAACCTTTGGGAAAGACTTTCCTGTGCCACTGCACTAAAGGGACTGTGTGACAATTTAAATGATGATGCCTATGGAGTTTGTCAGGCTCCATACCCAAAAGAAACGGTTCAGAATCACATTAAAATACATGAGTGCGAAAGAGGGTCTTACTCTCTCCAGGTTAAAAAAATCAAGTCCTGAAAATCGAGCAAAGTTGCTGGGGGTCTCTAAGGTGGAGGGAATTAGCACATTTCTGAGAATGTACCCTAACAGTGATCATACACCACCTCTTTTGTTGAGGTAGTACATGGCCACTGTGTTGTCCGTCATAATCGGGACGTTCTTTCCTCGTACAGATGGCAAGAAGGCCTTCAGCGCTAGTCTGATTGTCCTCGGCTCTAAAAGTTTGATATGTAGTTTGGACTCCGATGGAGACCAACGACTGCTGATGGTCAAATCGATGGTATGGCTCCCCATCCAGTGAGTGAGGCATCCGTCACTACTGTTATCTCCGGCCATGGTTGCCAAAACGGTTCTCCTTTCAAGATGTTCTCCTGACGGGCCCACCACTGAAGACCAAGAGAGTCTCTGTTTGGAATTTGTAGGAGATCTGACATCCTTCCTGAGAATTGTGACCACTGGGTTCTGAGAGCCCATTGGAGAGATCTCATTCTCAGGCAAGCTTCTGGCAACAGAAAAATGCAGGATGCCATAAGGACGAGCAACCTCAGAAAATCGAAGGCCGGTAGATGTTGGGCATTCGGTAATTTGGTCACCATCTGCAGAATGTCTTGAGCCCTCACCTCTAGTGGCAATGCTTTTCCCAGGGATGCATCCAGGACTGCTCCGATGAAGTGGAGTCTTTGTGATGGTATCATGTGGGACTTCAAGTTGAGGGTGAAGCCCAGTCTGTGGAGGGAGTGACAGGTGGAGCCGAGATGTTACAGGGCCTGTTCTGGGGAACTGGCCCTGATTAGTCAATCGTCTAGGTTGGGGTAGATGTGAATTCCCCCTCTCATGAGACTCGCTGCCACAAACGTCATTAGCTTGGTGAAAACCCTGGGGTGGAGGTCAGCCTAAATGGCAGAACTCGAAACTGATAATGAGAACCTCCAACGGCGACTGTCTGTGCTTGTGATGGATCAGCACATGAAAGTAAGCATCCTGAAGGTCCAATGACACCATCCAATACTGAAGCTGGAGGGACTGAAGGATCTGAGAAGAGTAACCATCTTGAACTTGCCCTTCCTGAGGAGCTTATTAAAGTCTCTTAAGTCCAAGATGGGTCTCAATCCTCCGTCCTTTTAGAAAATATGGGGAGTACCAACCCTTGTTCCTCTCTGCTACAGGTACTGGTTGTAGAGCACCTTTCTCCAGCAGGGTTCAAATCGCCTGCATAAGGAGCGGATCTGGAATCTTCAAAGAGTTGTTCCTCATTGGATGACTGAGGTTTTTGCAGGAAAGGTAGGGAGTAACCATGGGCAACCGTTTCCAATGGCCAAGCATTTGAAGTAGTAGTCAGATGCTGCGACAATCTGCCTCCTACTGCAGTCTTGTGTACGAAGACCTCAGAAGTTTTGGAGTGGCTGATGCACTGGCTGAGGCAGCCGCTGCTGTTGCAATCTTAGTACCTCTCCCCCGTCCACCACGGGGGAATCTTATGTCCTCTTTGAGCTGGTTGTGCTCTGCCCCTTCCGAACTCTGAATAGGGCATACCTGTGGGGCGGTTTGGAGTTTGTCTTATTGCAGCCCCAAGGGATTTGGGCGCTGCCTTGGAAGTTTGCAGCTTCTCCAAACTCTCACCAGCTTCATTTCCAAATAAATGCGTGCCGTTAAAGGGCATGTTGAGAAGTCTGGATTTTAAGTCTGGGCAAATCCTGACTTTCGCAACCAAGCAAATCTGTGAATCACTGTACTAGCCGCTATGGCTCTGCTGATACTGTTAACAGAGTCGAGACCAGTTTGGAGGAATTCGCAGAGTGTCTTTCCCATCCTTAAAAACACTAAGGAAACAGCCTCGTTCCTCCCCCTCGGGGATATGGTCAGCCACCATAGAAATGCACTCCCAAAGGGTGTGTGTAAATCTCGCTAGCATGCAAGTAGCATTGGCAGATTTTAAAGCCATACTGCCGGGAGAAAAACTTCTTGGCCATGGCGTCATGGAAGGGGCTGCTTGCACTACCAGACTTCCTGGTGTTGGGTGCTTGGAGAGGTAATAATAGTGAGAACTAGAGGCTCTGGATTTGGCCGTTAGTTTTTTATTTACAGCTGGAATAACCTCTGGCGTTTCCCATTTGGAAGTCACTGTCCTTTGCACTCCTGTGGCCCCTTGTCTAATATATATGTGAGAACGTCCTGTTTAAAAACAGGCGTGGGTCTCGACCATCGCATCTATTGCATGACCTTTGTCATTAGCTGTCTGTTACCTCTGCATGGTCTCCTGGTTCTGCCTTTCCAAAATTAATCTCAGGAGAGGTATCAATACAACTAGCTTCATGAAGACATTCTTGTAAATTCTTCATGCGGGACTCCTCAGATACAAGTTCCTCAGGCACTGATGGTGTCCCACATTGCAACTCAAAGGGTCTTTCTTCCTCAGAGGACTCCTCTGCGTCTTCATAAATTATGGCAGTCGTCACAGAAGCCGAAAACGTCGAAATTGTCGACAAATGCGTCAATGGCTTCGACGATAGCGTTGATGGCTTCAATGATTGTGCTGAAGGGATTGACACATGTGGCACCAAGGAGGTTGACACTAGAGGCGTTGATTGCTTCTCCATCGGTAAGAGCACCGATGATGCACTTTTCGGTCCTGTAATAGAGGTTTCCTTCGACATCGTTTTTTTAGTCTTTGAGGAGACTCTCTCTCGACGGATGAGATTGCTCTCGAGGAGACTTGGCCGCCAGGTCCGAAGACGCATGGCGTCCGAAGACTCACGGCTCTTGTGCCTCTGAGGTCTTTGGACTGGAGCAACGCCTCTAGGTGTTGTCGAGGGAGAAAAGGCCACATTCTCAAAAACCTTTAGCATAGAGTCTAAACTCCTCCCACTGTGCTGGTGTCATGACCCTTAACCCCTGGCCCTCACTGGCAAGTCAGCCTTCCAGTTAGGGCCAGGTCAAAGGCCTTAAAACCTCATCCAAGACTCTCTTGGAGCCAGTCCTGGCGCCTTTGGCGACCAGGCTCATAACCATCATGAAGACCAACATTAGAATGGGACTATTTACTTGGGACTATTTAACTTGGGGGGGTTCAGCCAACATGGAGGCACACACATAGCTCAGTTACAAGGAACTGAGCTATGCGGTCTAGTCTTTTGGGTGTGGCAGGTCTGGGACTACTTTACCTGGACTACTTTGGGTGTGGCAGGCCTGGGACTATTTTACCTGGATTACTTTACCTGAGACTATTTAAACCACACCCAAACAGCAGAACAAGCTTTGCGGTATTCTGCTGTGGGCAGCGTAACGTTCACCGTATCCAGTTCTTTGATACCAGCTTACCTGAAACCAAGGACCTGCAGAGAGAGAAAGAACACTACAAAACTTACCTGGAACAGAATCCTGTCTTCAATCCATTGCCGACTTCAGTTCCACTCACCTGAAGGTACGAACTCCATCAACCGGCACCGCTTGCATCCTGGAATACCATAACCTGGAAAGAGGAGAAAGAAAGACAGCATTAGTAAGCGTTTACTCACGTTTCCTCCCGATCGAAGAAATCCAAACAATTCTTACCTGGGTAGTCATCTCCTGGTCAGTATCATCGCTAGAACATTACGGCGCTCGGCGAGGAACCTCGCGACCAGCAAGGAGAGAAAAGACACAGGTCAGCAATATAAAAGGCGAAACAGCGCTGCGCATTGCGCATTACTCACCGGACAGCATCACACACACTGCGCTTTCGCCTACCGGCCCATGCTCATCATCCAACTGCATGACACCAAAATACCTTTCCGTACCTAAAAGAAAAGCAGCAAGACATTATTCGAACTAAGAGGAACATAAGAACTGCATATAAAGACTGTAAAGCAACAAACCTACGGAGTCGCAGCAGGCCTGGATTCCCACAGGGGGGGGGCTTGCACCAGTGAAGTAACTTGGTTGCTGCTCGCCCCCCACATCTACGCGCCCCTGCCACGAGGAGCACGACGGAGAATCCACCTTTTACAAACTTAAGGTGAGGAGAAGGCCCAAGGGGGAGGAAGGAGTTGAGGCCAAGGGAGGTGGGAAAACAAATAATCTGGTATTAAATCCAGCTCTCCTATATTGCAAACGCAACATTAACCAGAGGCCTTACCAAGGGACTGGGAGAGGGTTCGAGAGTGCAAATCATCCAACCAAGGCTGGTTGGCGTCTCCGTGGATACCAAGTGAGCGTAACAGCTGGTGTACTAGATTTGGAAGGACAAACGACCTGTTCACGTGAACTGGACGACGAGGTGAACGGCGACCTATGGCGCCTCTTTTTTCCATGCCTCGAAGAGTGGTGCGAACCACTTCTCGAACGGGAACGTTTAGACCTCGTTCTCGACTTGTCTGAGGTCTTTCATTTAGATGGAGTAGAGTGGGATTTATTAGGCTTACCTGTCGCCAACTTCCCTCTACGCTCTCTCAAGGCTTTGGCTGTCATCGACAGGCAGTCCTCGCACTCCGAACACGGATGATTTGACCCCAAATACCACAGGCAGATTCTGTGCAGGTCCGTCACGGACATCTTTGCACCGCAGCACAGCACTTCTTGAAGCCGGATCGAGGGGTGGACGCCGCAGAAGACAAAGCCATATCGTGTCGAAACTCGAAGTGATGATGATTTTGAAAGTATTCCTGTCAAGAACTAGGCGTTACACATCCAAGCTGTGAAGCAACGAAAAACAGAACTGAGGCCAACGGGCACTGTGCGTGCTACATATATCTGCGGTGACGTCGAGGCCTCCGAGGGACATCCACTCGACCAGGGTTCGACGCACAGTGCCCTCTGCTGAAAAAACTTTTCAGAGGCAGCAAGCTGGATATTGGAAATATCAAAGATAAGGAATACGTGGGAGGACACAATCCATTCGAAGATTGTTCCTTTGGATTCCGGTACCGGATCTCCCAAGTTTGCTTTTCTTTTAGTCTTACATTCCTTATAAGTCTCTCCAGTTGCTAGAGAGAACAACCTTGTTTTCCCCTTATATTGTCAAGTGGATTTGTACCATACTGGGCTTCAGCACTGTTCCCTTTAGAAGTCCACCCTTGTGCAGCCCAGGTCTGGTCCCTGAGGTCTACTGTTTTTTTGCAGTCCATCCAAAGACAACTTGGCGGCACAACAGTGATCCCTAGCCTATGGGTTTCAGTAAGGAAATGTCCACTATGGTGCAATGTCTTTTTTGTTTCTCTGTGTTGTGAATAAGGGGGGAGATCGTTGGAAGAGGAAGTCCGGTTGTAACTTACTGTCATCCTTAATTTTCTATGTTTTTTATTTTCAGCCTGGGAGAGAGAAGTGCAGCATTCCTTCCACCTTTTCCCTTGAATGGAGCGTGCATGATTGTTTTCCACCTTTTATGCAGTCTTATCGGGAGGTAAGTATGCTGCTTTTCTGGGCGTTTGTTTTTTTTTTTAAAACTGGGTTCTGAAATATAAAAATGAATATTCATGCCCTAGCTATGCCCAAAACTTATTTCTGGCATATGGTCTGAGAAACAGAAAGCGTGAACTACCCAATAGGACTGGCAACAAATCAGTAAGAGGGTAAGGGATTTGGAAAAAAGAGGGTGCCCGAAACATGCTAAATTTGGTGCTAACACAATGTAAACCTGGGGAGCAATAGGGGATGCAATCCTATGGGATCATGTCCTAATCGTTGGTCAGCCTACTTCTGTACTCGTTTCACACACCACTAGATCCTTCTCATGCCAGAAGGAAATCGCAGGTGCAGCATTCTTCATGTAGAGATTATGAATGCAGAGGAAACGCATGCAAAGGTGAATAAAGGTTTACAAAATCTTTAGCAGTCAAGGAGGCAGACAGCAGGACAATTGGCTTTTAGCACCTAGGCATGGTTAAGTTCCTTCTATAATCTCCTTCAGTACAATGAAAACATGCATAATCTTTTCAGTGGTTGCTATATAAGTACTTGAACGTTACAATATTTGAAAATCTGTTAAATCATTTGTATGTATGACCATGTGTTGAACTTACTTCGCTCTTGTAACTTCAGCCTCAGTGAGTTTACCCTGAGCAACGGACTCAACCTGGCTCAGTGCAGCTTTGATTACCTAAAACAGTTGAAATAAAGGTGTTATTCATAATAAATGGAAGCCTATAAAGACTGCATAAACAATACCTGTATATATGTTCCTTAAATAATATAGTTGACATAACTACCCTGCTACATTAAGAAAAATGTTAGCACGATTGTGCAAAAATTTACTTTTAATTACCAAGCAATATCATTACATCTTCCCCGAGAAATGCAACGGCTGACTAACTTATAGTATACCATTCTTCTAAACTGTCTTTGACAATTATAATAACACATGTGTGCTAGTCTATTTAACAAATTGCTTCATTTCAGCAAAGGCGAGCATAAATCCACATGTTATACAAAGCCAACCTTTCAAGCGACTTACATTGGTTCACTAAATAAATTGTTGGTTTTATTTCCATTATACAGATAACTAATTTACACATCTCAAACCAGATAAAGTCCTCAAGTATTGAAGGGTGGTTGAGGTGATGTTGGTATACATTAGAAGAAACAATACACCCTCCCTACTTTGTAACACCTCTTACTCCAAAAAAAACAAACAAAAAAAAAAACATACTTGCGGTTTAATATTTCCCATTGACAAGCTGCCACTCTCGGGTAGCATTAGAAAGCAGTTAATAAGCACCATCAGTGTCATTTTTGGGCCTTTTGGCACGTATCCTTAGGTTAATTCCCATAGTTTAGTTCCACCCCTGGAAACAAACTTCATATTATGATCTGCACGTAGCACACCTGTTAGGGAGAATTCTCAGAAATGTGCTAATTCCCTTCTACCTTAGAGACCCCGAACACTTTTTGCTGGACTGAAGGCCTTTTAATTTTTAACCTGGAGAGAGTGAGACCCTTTCCCCACTCAGGTATTTTTTTCTGTGATTTGGACTCCTTTTTGACTTTGGAGTCAAAAACTCCATAGGCCTCATCTTTAAATTGTGGCACACAGCACCTTGAGAAGTATTCCAGATTTCCCAAAGGTTTAAATACCATCTCTTGGTGAAACTACTGTTTCCAAGAGAAGCGAAGTGAAATTGACTTTACTTACATTATGTAACTTTCTAGACCCAGCACACTATCTTAAAGGATGCTGGAGGGGTTACTTAGTATCCCCTTTGTCGAGTTTCTCATGTAACAATTTCATGTTACCCTTTGTACAATTAATGGCTGGTGGCAGTGGTTTACTTTTAACTACCGTTGTGTGTCTTTACCGCGGGTTGCGTTTGCAGCTGTAGTAAGGCACCCATGGGTGCCCATTTTGTCAAAATGGCCCGGTCTTTTTTTGCCATTTCTTGCTGGAAAGGTCCTTCTTGAGATTTACTCTGCGTGCCAAACCAAGTTTGGTCCCATTGTTCGTTTTGTCTTTGGCGGGATTCACAAGTGAAGCCCACCTCTGGCTCCAGAGTGTCTAGCAGGGGCAAGAAGTGAGGGAGGTGCCCAAAACTCCTTGTGCTTCATCCCCTTGGTTACAGGAATGCACCCAAAGGTGATTGGCAGGATGGCTGTCCTTAGAGGACAGCCACCTGCTGAGTCATTGACAGCTATGCGGGAATGAATGGGAGAAACCTGCATATTAGGCAAGGCTTTTTAGCTTGGAAGGAAGAGTCAACCACTAGACAAAGGAATCCGACGAAGAACTTGGAAGAGATGCCCGCGGCAACTCCTTGACCGTTGGTTTGCCCGGTGAAGCCCTGCTGCTGTGCTGAAACTCCAAATTCGCCTCGACTAGAGAAGCCCCGTGGGTTGGTGGGACCAATCAACCCCAAAGTGAACTCAGCTGGACATCCTCTCGGAGCTGGCTGTACTTCCACTGCTGCTGCTGGAACCGAAGTGCCAGGGAGAGGAACACCAGATTGAGTGCATCAATTTTAAGTCTGACCAGAGCTTGTGGAAGCTCCCCCGGACCCCCAGGAAGCAGGACTGACCAAACCTGAGCCACAACAGAGTGCTGGACCACAGATGCAAGGAAAGTCCATAGTTGTAGCCGAGAACCACGGTGGTGCCATTTGCTGAGAGGCGAGGAGCTGAAACAGCAAAGTGCCGCTGAATTGAAGTTTCCCCTTTGCTGCTGCTGACCATCCCATTGCAGTGCATGAGTCCCCAGACGTTCTCCCTCTTGTCCCCACGACTGAGGCCCAGGAACAACAGGATCAGCAGAGCTGTACAGGAACAGAAGCAAGCTGGAACCATTTCTTTTAACCAAAGGTACTGTAAAACTAAGGGGACTTGCCTGCTTGCTACTTTTGCACCTCACAAGCCTCCCAGCTTGTGGCCCTACATTGATTCTACTTTAGCTACAAAGACTTCTAAAACATTGTAAAATACTTATTTATCTGCAAGAAGTGCTTCAGCTCACCTAGACTTTCGCTAACTTAACATTGGCTGGCCTGGCTCCCTGAAAGAATCATCTTACCTCTGACTTTGTGCTCTAACTTTCCTCCAGCAAAGGGTTAATTTACTTTGCATTGGAGGGTTAAAACATACTTGCATGCTTCAGAATATTTGTGTGACCATTGTTTTATTCTTGAACCCTTTTCTTTGACACCAACTCAGTATTGCTCTAAATGTACCAGTGATATAGTAATGTCCACAGTGTCCTGGTTATTAAAGTCACCTCTGGGTGTAGGAATCTGTGTGCCATCCCAAATGGGTACTTGCTGATTTAGAGAAACTAACTGTGTATTTTGAAGTGTATGTGTGTGTGTGTGTGTGTGTGTGTGTGTGTGTGTGTGTGTTACCTATATATTGCCCCTTCTGAAGAAAGCTTATTCAACTGACTGTTAAATTAATAATTGTTTAATCAAGAAACCTTGAGTGTTAGAGTTTATTTGAATACTTGTCACTGTAAACCTCTGTGTAAAAACACAGCTGCTCGCATTGACCCCTCTTGAGATGGATCTACGTGATCAGACTGCGGCTGATTTTCCCGCGGCCGAAAAGTTTGCATGTGAAGTGTACGAACCACAAAAGGTTTGTACATTTCCCATGCGCACACACGTTCAAAACCCCTAAATACCCACACCCCCACCCATGACACAGCCCCCACCCACACCCCCAACATAAACAAACCCTACTTACCTTTTCTTCAGGCTGTGTCCCTGCGACGCCTGTTCCCTTTCACTTCTGTGATCGGGAACTGGCGCCGCAGGGTCCTTTTCTTTTTTTTCCCGGGAGCTGCAGGGGCTTCCCGCGCAACACCCACTCACTATACTCTAAAGTGTAGTGAGCGGGGTGTTGCAGGGACAGCCCTGCATCCCCCGCAGTCTTTTATATTTACCTACAATGCTACCACCAAAGGTTCAAACTTTTGGTTTTCGAACGTTTGGTGGTAGCATTCTTCTGACTTTTTGTACGGTCAGACCTTTTTTTCGGTCCGATCGTCCAATTCCCTTGAGATAAGCCTGGCTACTCAGCCACACTACCAACCTGTGTAGTACGAACATATACTAAAGGTTGGGTTCCTAGTGCCAGGAGGTCAAGGGTGCTGTAGTGCACCCAACGGGTACTGCACACAATCTTGCCTAACACCATAAATATGGAGCCTCATGTTGGGTTGGGACGGGTCACATGTGAATCTTTGTAAGACACTAATGCTGAAAAACCCTAGTTACAGTAAGTAACGTGACTCTCCAGCATTGCATCTTTCACAGATTCACATGCTGTTAAATAGATCTCAACACAGTAGGAAAAGAAACATCCAGCCAAATGCAAGGCAGCTCACCTTATGCAAAAACAATGTACAGAACTGCCCAACTCTAATCATCTGCTGCTTGTGTATCAATACAGTAAGACTTTGTGAATGTGCTCTCATTGAAGGGGCTTTAGTGAAGAGCTCCAACTGCTCTGCTGTAATGCAGCCACCTGGTGATGTCGCACTTCCAATATTCCAGAGCGTTTTCCACTGGTGCCAAAGGCTGCAAAAAGCTGTGAAGATTTTGCATAGGCTTAGTCTGTTCAATGTAGTATTTCAACATCCTATTATGTTGAGGGAATTTAGTAAACTGTTTGCTAGAGTAGATGGTTCATAAAAAAATATTGGAACCACCATTGGGTTCAAGTAGAATTAAGAAGGAACCTTAAATAAGAATCTTTAGCAAATATATAAAAAAGGGTAATTGATAGGATAGCCACAGGGGACACATTTAAGATCAGTCTTGTGCATAGGTTCAAAAGGGTGCCCTGTAACCTTTCCGAGCACTGTGCTTCGCCCCCATGCCAACCATTCATCCATGATGGGAGGAAAGACTGAATAGCCCTTTAATTCATTGTTTAATGCGTGTGACTCCTAAGTGAAGAGCCTTGAGGCTTTCGAATGTATGGAGACATTTTTTTGGAAAGTGCACATTAATGGAAGAACCAGTCAAGCCGTCCTTGGCGAACTAAAACCAGTCTGGCAGAAGTTTTTGAGAGCTGCAGTCAAAAGGTGAGATTGTGTGATGACTGCACCATATACAGATGTGCCTCCACTACTTGAAATAAAGCTTTAGGGCAAGAGCTGCTGGAACCAACATATCCCTACCCATTTGAGATCTATTTAAATTACCCAACTCCCCGAATTCAGGAGACACTCCATGAGGCTCAAGGTCACAGTGAAGAATAATCCCCGTCTACCTGGAGAGTAGGTCTAGGGTCAGCTGAAGATAGATGAGCTCTGTGATAGCTGATGGAGGTCAGAGAATCAATATTGATGCACACAAGACTGAGCAATCAGTAATCCTGCATTGCTCCAATTTCATTTTGTGTAGGACAAAATTAAGGGGAAGGTTGGCTGTTGGGGAGAATTCTAATTTCTGTGCCAATTCCCTTCAACCTTAGAGACCCCCAGTTCTTATGCTGGACTGTAGGACTTAATCTTAACCCTGGAGTAAGTGAGACCTTTTTCTCACTCTGTGTTTTGACCTAATTTGTATTATGAGTTTTTTCTGTTTTTGGAGTTTGACAAACTCCATAGGCATCTACTTTTTGTATGGCGACACACAACACCCTCAGTGCAGTGTCACAGAGAAATCCTTTAGATTTCTCAGAAGGTTTAAATACCTTTTCTTGTGTGAACTACCATTCCCAAGAATAGTAAAGTGAAATTCACTTTACCTACCTTTTCTCTTTGTAGGTTCAGCACATCCACCCCATTTTATGTGGAGTGCTGGGGGCTACCTAGTAGCCCCTTATCCTACATTCTCATGTAACATGTTTTATGTTATCCTCACCACTTTAAATGGCTGGTGGCAGTGGTTTAATTTTCCTACCATTGTGCTTTTCTACCGCATGCTGAACCCCCCCCCCCCATCTGCAGTATAGCACCCATGGGTGACCATTTCGTAATAATGGCCCAGTCTTTTTTTGCCATTTTCTGTTTGTGAAGTCTTTCTTGGGTTTTACTCTGTGTTGAGCCAGGTTTGAGTCCTTTGTTCGTTTTGCCCTTAGCGGGCTTAAGCCTGAAGCCCACCCCTGGCTCCAGTATGTCTGGCAAAGCAGGATGTGAGGGAGGTTCCAGAAACTCCCCTGTCCTTTGTCTCTATGAGTGCATGAATGCAATCAGTCCCGATTGGCTGGCACCCTGTCTTTTCAGGACAGCCACCCTGCCGTTTGATGAACAACCTAGGCTGTGCATGAATGGGAGAAACCTGCTTTAAAGGCAACAGTTTTGGGACTAGAGGCAGAGCCGACCATTGGGAGAAATACGAGATGAAGAAACCGTGAACAAAGCTTGCTGCATCCTCCTGGACCTTTGAATTGGCCGGTGAAGCCCTGCTGCTGTGTTGAAACTCCTTTTCCACTTCGACAGAGAAGCTCCGGAAGGGATGACTTCTTCCAGTGGGCTAGTGGGACCAATTAACCCCGAGACGAACTCCACTGGACCATCTTCCCTGACTGGCTGTACTTCTTCGCTGCTGCAAGAAACGAGTGCCAGAGGTCGAGAAATCCGAAGTCGAGGGAAACGTCTGAAATCCGGCCAAAAACTCCAGGAGCCCCCTAAGGACCCTCCAGAAGCAGGGCGACCTGAGCTCGAGTCCCCTCACCAGAGTGCAGGACCCAGGAGGGAAGTAAGCCAAACCAGTATCCAAGATACATGACGGTGCTGTTTACCGAGAGCTGAAACCGCAAAGTGCCCCTGTTCCGAAAAGAGCCCGTACCTGCCACAGGAGCCCTCCAGACGTCCTCCCTCTTGGCCCCACGACTGAGGCTCAGTAACCCAGGGTCTGCACCACTGCAACAGGACAGAATCCAGATGGACCACTCTTCTTCAAACCAGAGGTACTGTTTAGACTTGGGGTACCTACCTCATTGTCTTTTTGGCTGTGCTCTTCTCAGTTGCGAATTGCATTGGCTACTGTTAGAGTTGATTCCAACTCTCCTTTCACAGGCTTAACAGCTTGTGACCCTACCAGTGATTTCTATAAATTCTCTAACTTTGTGCAAGACTTATCTAAGAAGTGCCTCAGCCCCATAGACTGTGCTTCAATTGACTTTGGCTGTCCTGGCTCCCCGCAGACTTTTGTAGCCACTCACTGATATTTCTGTCCCTCATAGGTGGTAACTTGTTTTAGACTGTTATTGCTGGGAAAGGCTTGTCTAGATCTCATTGGAAGATTTAAGTATTCTCACATATACTGGAGAACCTGTTTAACTGTTTTCCTTCCTTAAACTTTTCCTTTCTGCAACCTCACAATCTGATATATAAATGCTGTTACAGTCCTTGTGAATGAAGTCACCTCAGGGTGTAGAAAGTGTGTGAAAAGCATATCTAAAGAGTATCCACTAACTTGTGCTGCTCTTGAAATGTATTTTTAAAGTATATTTACATTGCTACATGACTTCCCTTTTTAATGAATGCTCATTTAAAAATGTACGTTAAATATTAATAACAGAAACATTGAGTGTAAGTGTTACTTGGTTATCTGCATTTACGGATTTCATTGCTACAGCTCTACAGCTAACATTTACCCCACTTGAGATAGGCCTGGCTACTTAGTCACACTACCAACTTGTGTAGTACAGACGTATACCAAAAGGTGGGTTACCTAATACCAAGCAGATAAGTGTGGTGTAGTCAGACACAGTGGGACTGCACCAATTCCTATCGAAAAATACTACCAGGAGGATTTCTGTTTTTTCGTCATTTAGGCAAAGGTGGTTGGCGGCCATCCAGGCTTGGATTGTTGTGTATATTCTGTTGACGGTGAGGGATTCTGTGTCGAGGGATGGTGATGATTTGGTTGTCATCGGCACAGTTGGTGTATGCTATGCCGTTGGAGTCCAGGTGGTCTAAGAGGGGTCGGTGAAGATGTTGTAGAAGGAGGGCGAGACGCAGGATCCTTGTAGAACCCTGCATGTATATCTTTTTTGTTAATGATTCTCATTTGTTCACATGATAAATGCACTGATTTATAGACAGAGTTAGTTGTTGTATGTGTATCGATGGACATTTATTTTTGTACACACCAGATATTGGTGAGGTTCTTAAAGAATACAATGTTTGTAATGAATACATTCTAAGTAAAAAGAAAGCGAAGAAGCAGAGTCAAGATTAGGTCTAGCTAAAGCCTGTACTGTTACTCGTACTGATCTTTTTGGATTTACTAACATCCCATTTGTGAAATCAAGCACGCATTTATTAAGGGTACAACAGTTTCATACTTCATAAAATGGTAATCAGAAACACATCAAAGTGGTTAGCTGAATTAGAGACTGAGAAAATCACAAGTCTTACTTAAAACAGGCCCGAAAGAAGGCAGAATGTTAGAACTGTCTACTTAAAGGAAGCAGTTCCCATTCACCAACATGAAGACTTAACATGAATGAACAAGGGTAAACAATGCAACTTACTTCGGTGGCATCTCCAGCCTGAGATATGGTGTACACTCCAAAGAGACCACTGTCCTGGTAATTTACGTTGAATGCTGAAGCCTGCAAACAGAAGAAAATGCTCCACAGTAAATATTTTAGGCAGGCAACTCAAAATTATGTTATTTAATTTTAAAAACAGCATTTAATGTTTAGAACGCACAAAAAAGCAATCGCTTAAAAGCTATACTCACAGTAGCAGTGACCCAAGAGCACAGGGATTTGGACTATTTGTGAAGGACGCAGACAACTAAATCCTAGTGCCACTAATTAATTATGCGGGCCACACTGGCAGGAATTCCAGTCGCAGCCAAGTTATAGGCCCAATTCTTTTTTTTTGAAAATATAAATTAGCAATAACAAAATGTTTGCAGTGCAATCAAGGAACAATCCTTTTTGCTTCCATCGGCTATAAAATTGCCTTATGTTTGCATGGGCGATGGAGTGCATCTGGCAAGATGGTGTTTTATGCTTTGCAGCATAGCATTTTGAAAGCGAGGGCTCTTTAGCAGACTCAGAAAACCACCATCATTTTGCGTAGCAAAAATAAAAAAAAAACTCAGAACTGCTAACCCTTGCAGATTCTATTCTTTCACAACAGTGATGCATTATATTAAAGTCTCAATTAACTCATAGGTAAAAGCAAAAAATCCAGACTTTGGGTTGAAAATCATGGGACCTCTGGTCAGTAAGATTGTCATATCAAATGATAAATCTTCCTGACCTGTGTCAACCCCAGAACCTTTTGCTGTGACCAAGTAACAATTTCCCCTTGTCCCTAGGTGAAGGGGAATCTTTTTCCCCTCTCACCTAGTCTTTCACTCTTTTTATGGGTGATCATTTTATGTCTCTCCATAGTGTATGGTTGAAGTTATAGTTTCCTACAACTTTTGGGTTTAGGCTGGGTTGCCCCTATGGGCTCCCCTGTAATTTTCCCCCCTCTTTAGTAAAGAGTGATTTTCATGGCCGGGGTGGTGGTGTAATATAATGTATCCCCTTTCTTACTTACCAGGTAACATTTTGTTGCAATTGTGAGTTAAACATGAATAGCTAGTGGCAGTAGTTTTACCTTTATGACTTAGTCTTTATTACTTGCAGGCTGTTAGTTCAGCTTCTAATGCACATAAGGGCCACTATTATTCTAAAATGGTGGGCTCTTTGTTTGCCAATTCTTGTGTACTCGCTGTTTGAGGTCTTCCCCTGCCATTCTAGGCGGGAACTACTTCAGTGGTTGTTTTGTCTTTGGGGAGAATCCTGTGGATTCCCCGTCCAGGCTCCAGGGTGTCTGGAAAAGCAGGAAGAAAGTGAGTAGTCCAAAACTCTGCATCCCTTTGTCTTCCACCTTGCCTGAAAGGGAACTACCAGTGGGGGGCTGGCTATTCTGATTGGACAGCCAGGCCGCCCCTTGCTGTAAAATGCGGGGACAGAATGCAGAGCTTGTGCTGTAGTTCCGGATTAAACCTCCGAACCTGGAAGCTGCTGACAAGTTGACCACTGAAACCAAAACTGGAGAGGATGAAGAAAACCGAGCCGAGACAATTTCCAGCAACCAGAGAGCCTGCTGTGTAACCAGAGCCTGCTGTTACCCTTCCTTCCAATCAGCCTGGGGACTCCAAAAATGTGCGGCGACCTTGCAGGGCTGCAATATCCCAATACCGTAGGATCTCAAGCCATTAGGCGGTGCAAGGTCTTGCGAATTTCGAATGTGCTGAAACATTGTTGGCATCCTGCTGGACCTACAGAGACATGAATCAAGTGAGAAAAGTCCCCTCGCCAGAGTGCTGGACCTTGGAAACGACAAGAATCCGACCAGCAATATTCTGTCTTCTTCTGTGCTCCTCAAAAGGCGCCAAACCCGCACATCCGGATCCAGCCGCAAGGAACATCTTGCCTTGAGACTTCTTCCGTGATCCCTGCTGCAAAAGTTCTTCCAAAGTCCTGTCTTCCATCTTCTAGACAAAGGAATCCATCTAACAGGTTTTTGGCTGCATATCCTGAAGTCTTCCTGCTGCAACACTTATTCTGTACTGAGGTACTCCGTTGGCTTGGATATTTACTTACCTTCAGTCTCTTGTGATTCCTAATTATCCGTGGGGTGCTACTGTGATTGGGAGGTCTCTCGTCCAGTTCACCCAGTCCCACTGCTGGAATCCACCTAGGGTGTCTTCTCTGAAGTCCCTGGACCCTAACTAACTTTCAAAGTGAACTGCTTAGTTTTTTGCCCAGTCTTTCTCATGAACTCTGACTTTGCCTGCAACTGAGCCCCATCTCACCCTGCCTACTACTAGGGTCCCTCTTCTGCCTCAGAGAGAACTCATGTACTCGAATTGGGAAGGAGTAGAAACTTTAAAGTGTCTGCCTTGAAAAGTAAAACAAGTGTTGAAAAGTTTACTTGTAAATGCATTAGTTGGTAACATTAAACGCAGAATGAATAGTCGCAAAAAGTTATTACTTACCTTAGATATGTTCTGCCATTCTGAAAAGTATATATAGGATTTACTGACCTAGAATAAGCTGTGTGCCTTCTTAAATAAGTATTCTCAAAGTCTTACTGTCTTGCCATTCTAACAGAAAGTATATAGAAGGTTAACTTACTCACCTGTGAATTGGGTTTCCCTCTTCCCAAAAGTAATGTTTTTGGTTTCTCTTTATTATTCCCGTTAGGATAATTGTACGAGTGTCCAAAATTGGGTCTTGCTTGCCCCCCGACTTGCTGTTAGCCTGTCAGAATAAGTATGCCTTGGTCATAATTAACTTTTAGGTTGCTGGTTGCTCCTTGCAAAAGTATATAGGTTTTACTTACCCCAAGTATAACTTAATTTAAAATAAGTTATACTGCTTCCATTAGTCTGAACTTAAAAGCAACTGTAATTGAATATTACGCCCCAAGGTCAAACTCCCCTAGAATAACGGTTATCCTGAATCAGAGTTATGGGTTTTTACTGTTCCTCGAATAAGTGTTCCACTATTCTGAAAAGTCGATTGTCCAGTTGACTTACTATGTGATTTCTTGCTAAGCGGCACGGTACAACTGCTAGGGTCTACTAACCTGTATTACTGTAAGTAATCCAAAAGTAACTATTGGGTTCGACTTCCCTAGAACTACTGTTAGGTGTTCCAAAATAGGTTATATGCTTTGGTATGTGCACTTTCAAGCATAGTGTTGTGTTTTTATAATTGTGGTTATATATAACGTGATAGTACTTATACCCCCCCACCCCCCCCCACTCCCACGATTTATCTGGGCCTACTTGTATTTAAATGAACCATTTATTTTTTTACAATACATAGAGTTTGTGTTTCTTTGGACCATTTGTATTACAATTCCTTTGTACTGATTTATACAGCCCTCTCTCCCTCCTAAAATAAGCCTGGATGCTCTGTCTACACTACCCTGAACTCAGGTGCTACAGCCTTATACTAAGAGTGGAGTCTTGTGCTGTCTCAGTTGAACGGTTTTACTAAGCCCTTAGTTGGACTTCAGAAAAAAACTGTCCCAACAACCTCAAGATGGGCCCATAAAAAATGCCAAAAAGTCAAGTATGTACCCTTTTCAGTTACTATGGAGTAGTTAAAACCTTGACTGAACGACTCCTTTGAGGAAAGTTACTAAAAACAAGTCCATAGGCAAACAGTGGTTACAGTTTAACACTAGGTTAGTACCAGTTCTGCCATACAGGGACAATCAAAAGGAACACCAGAGGGGGTCCCTTTGAAGAGTTCCAGGTTTGAAGGATGGAAGCAAAGCAGGATCCCGACCAATGGAATCCATGGTGAATTGCAGTGTTGGGGGGAGGGAGGAGTGGGGAGGGGGGGGGTGTAGTTGAGTGCAGCTGCAAAACCCCACTACTTCTAGACCCAGTGGACCTCATTCTGAACAATGTATCCGGAGCCAGGGACAAGTACGCATGAAACCAGTCACCAAAAATGTGGTTCAGAGATGGTGCTGGAAACCGTTAAGTAGAAGCCGCCTTTTTCAGGACTGGGACAAGCATTTTTCAGCTGCGGACTTACCGCCAAACCAGTGAAAACTGCAACAAAGAATAAACCATGCTTCCAGGATTGCGACCCACCAGCCAGAAGTAAGCGCAGAGACTCAAAAGGCACCAGGGCGATGGAACAAAACAAAGGGCGACTGCAGGGCTTAATGTGAGACAGCCAGCTGACAAACAAAGGTCCCATAACAGGAGCAACATATTGGGTCGACAAAGGGTTTGGCGGTCTTTGTAGGTCTGTGACTCTGGTCCACCCAACACAGGATCTTTATTATGACCATGTGGGGGCAGAAAACAAGGCTACGCCTGTTTAAGCCACAGTAGTGGGTTCAGGTATGGTCTCAGAAACCAATGACAAATCATCCATTTTAAGCCTGCCTCCTGGTCCCTACAGACGAAGAGATGGGCCAAAACAAAATGGCTGTGAATTGGGCTTAAAAATGCATAAGTACCTGTTAAGATGGATTTTCAGAATCAGTCCCGAGGATAGATTCTGATCGGTCACCTTAATCAGATGAACAGGAAAAAAAAGAATTTCTAGCCAGACTATCAAAGTAGTGTGACTGAGAAGGATTAGACTTAGGACAGTGTGTTAAAGCACACACAGTGCATTAATAAAATATGTTAGGCAGAACGTATACAAAATAAAATGTATTTAGTCCCTGGATAACTCTTAGCAGTTAGAAACCAGAGGTACATGTTATACTAAAAACATACACCATTATATACTCATTCACTTTATGGATGCTCCGACTAAAGAGTACCATCACTTTACTTTTGAACACAGACTAGTTTTAGGACACTGCAATGTACCAAATCAAATGAAGAAAAACAGGTTAAGTAATAACCACATTGGAGAACTAGTATGCAACTAAGGAAGGTGAATGAAGCACAGTACAAGACTGTTCCCATGGGTGCAGGGGTCGAAGCACTAACGAAGGCCGGCTTGAGATCTGGACAGCCATTCATGGTAAATGCAAAAGTGCACAAGTAAAATGTATCAAAAACAGTAAAAATATCACAGTTGCCACCAGCTTGTGTTAGGCACACTGTAAAAATAACCCAAAATCCATCATATGAAAAGACACAAACGTACAAAGTATCTTATCTACAATTCATTGTAAGGTGATGAGTGCAAGTGCAACAATACAAGAATTCACAAAGAGGCCTAGTCTCTCAGTACGGATAGTCTAGGGGACCAGTCGGTTTCCCCTTCAAAAACAGGCAAGGGAAGTACAGGAGAAGGATTTACTCACCTTTATAAAGAGCAGAGTCCAAAATGAGCAAAAAAAGATAGAGCAGCCCATAGAAGTCAATGGGAGGAAAGCAGCAAAAAAAAAAAAAACCTTTAACACATCATGCAATCACAAAGTTGTCGAGAGAGAGAGAGTGAGAGAGAGAGAGAGAGAGCGAGAGAGTGTGAGAGAGAGAGAGTGAGTGAGTGAGAGAGTGAGAGAGAGAGTGAGAGAGAGTGAGAGAGAGAGTGAGAGAGAGAGAGACTCTTTTCCCACTCTCTCATATATTTTAATGTGATTTTAACAATGTTTCTTTTTGGTATTTGGAGTCTGACAAACTCCATAGGCATCTTTTTACATTGTGTCACGCAGCACCTTCAGTGCAGTAGCACAGGGAAGTCTTTCAGATTTCCCCAAAGGTTTTAATACCCTTTTCTTGGATAATTACGGTTTCCAAGAGCAGTTAAGTGAAATTGACTTTACCTACCACTGTAAATTTCAAGACACATTACACACTATCTTACAATAGGGTGCTGGAGGGGTTACATAGTATCATGCCCTTTGTCTAGCCTCTCATGTAACATTTGTATGTTACCCTTTCCTCGATGAATGGCTGTGGCAGTTGTTTACTTTTTACTACCATGGTCTGCCTTTACCCTGGGCTGCGTTCACAGCTGCAGTAAAGCACCCTTGGGTGCCATTTTATGTCAAAATGGCCCCAGTCTTTTTTCACCATTTCTTTGTGGAAAGGTCCTTCGAGATTTACTCTGCGCGCCAAACTTGGTTTGGTCCCTTTGTTCGCTTTGCCTTTGGCGCGATTCACGAGTGAAGCTGGCCTCTGGCTCCAGGGTGTCTGGTGGGGGCAGGAATTGAGGGAGGGGCCCGAAACTCCTTGTGCTTAGTCTCCTAGGAGACCCAAATGCCCTCTCGTGATTGGCCCACTGGCTGTCAAGTAAGAACAGCCATCCTGCTGGGTGATTGACAGCCAGGCTGTAATGAATGGGAGAGACCTGAATAAAAGGTTGAGGCTTTTGGCTTGGAAGGCAGTGTCCACCACTGGACGAAGGAACCGATGAAGACGCCTGCTGCAACTCCTGGACCGTTGGTCCGCCGGGTGAAGCCCTGCTGCTGTGCTGAAACTCCAAATTCGTATAGACAGAGAAGCTCCTGCAAGGATGACTTCTCCCTTTGAGTTGGTGGTACCCATCAACTCAAAAGTAAGCCACCTGGACACTCTTGAAGCTGGTTGCACTTCCACTGCAGTTGCTGCTGGAACCGAAGGGCCAGGGAGAGAGACACCAGTTTGTTTGCATTGCTTTTAAAGTGGGCCAAGAGCTCCACGTAGATCCTTCGGACTCCCAGGAAGCAGGACTGACCGAGCCTGAGCCACAACAGAGTGCTGGACCCCAGATGCAGATGCAAGGAAAGCCCATCTCGACAGCCAGGAACTGCGGTGGTGAAGTTTGCGGTAGACGCGAGGAGCTGAAACACAGAATTGCCACTTGTTTGAAGATTGCTGGTCGCTAAACGTCCCATTGCAGTGCAGGAGTCCCCAGAAGTCCTCCCTCTTGTCCCCACGACTGAGGCCCAGGAACCCAAGATCTGCAGAGCTGCATAGGAACAGAAGTCATCTGCTGCATTTTCGTTGAACTAAAGGTACTGTAAAGTCTAAGAGAACTTGCCTCTTGTTGTAGATTTGTGTCTACTCTTCACAAGCCTAACAGCTTGTGGCCCTTCATTAATTCTTCTTTTTCACCAAAGACTTCTCAAACATTGTGCAAAGACTTTTCTTACTTACCTGCAAGAGGTGCTTCTGCTACATAAACCTTTGCCCATTGACTTTGGCTTAGCCCGTTTCACTGAAAAACTCCTCTCCTCTGGTTTTAGGGAGGGTTGAAAACAATTTGCCTGCTTAAGAGTATTTGTGATCTCTTGTTTGTTCTAACATTTTCTTTGAAGCTCATCTCAGTACTATTCTAAATGCTAACAGTAATATATCAATGTCCACACTGTCCTAACTATTGAAGTCACCTGAGGGTGTAGGAAGTTTCTGTATGTCATCCCCAATGGGCGTTTGCTGATTTAGAAAGTAAGAGTGTGTCTTTTGAAGGTATTTGTGTATTACTATTTTATTGCTCCCTTCTAAAGAAGGCTTATTCAAATGACCGGTAAATAAATGTTTTTATCAAGAAACCTTGAGTTTAAGTGTTTGTTTGAATACTTGTCACTGTGAATCTTTGTGTGACCACTCTACAGCTCACATTGAGCCCTCTTGAAAGAAGCCTGGGTGCTCTACCACACTACCAACCTGTGTAGTTCAGACTTCTACCTAAGGTTGGGACCTATTGCCAGGAGGCCAATATTGTTGTAGTGCACCCTAAGGGTACTACCCCAAATCTTTACCCAACAAGCGATGTGTACAGTATAAAATAAACACGACATTTCACAAAGGGAGACAGAGTTCCCCTGCAGTGATCGCCATAGGGACTGATCAGTGCCCCAATACAGATGAGCTTAGCAAGTTGGTGAATGAACCCTTTGCGCTACTATAGGACAGCACATGATTGAGTGTTGAAGTCACACAGGCACACCATCCATACAAGTCCCTCTTCATAAAAATAGAGGGAAAGATCTGGGAAAAATATCAGGGGATAAAGGAAAAAGAGAACCCCAACAAGGAATGTCTGTCCTATAAGTAGAGCTTTTAGTGGTGTTCATCTACCTTGTGTCTCTAGTGTGCAGAGATGGACACCTCAAAACCAATTGAGAAGTGTGTATCCTAATTGCCATTTGCAGGGAGGGGTGGGGGAGGAGGGCGTGAAAGGCTGTTTTAGCAATAGGTTTACTGCGTTCCCCCATTTTAGAGTACTAATGACTTTGTTACAACCACTAGATCCTCCCATCTCCGGTGTCTTTTGTCCAACTTGCACTGAGCCACTGTTGGAGTGGTGGCATGTGAAGCTATTATCCTGGCATTTGCACGGCCTATCCCACTGTGCATTTGACATCCAGCTGTTGAAGAAAACTTGCCTGGAAAGCTTGAACCCTATTATTGGATTGGTGGACCATCACAATGTGTGTGTTCATTTTGGTTTCTAGAATTATGGACACTAAGACTGCACATTTATTGAGAAAGTGAATGCTATAGGTCTCTTGTATATGCTGGTAGCACTGCATAGCAAAATCCCATATGATCCAGTTGTCAAGTAGAGGAAAAAGTGTATGCCCTTTCAGGTGAAAATGTGTTGCTATCATCGTTGTAAATACACATGGTTGCCCAGACTTGTGGGGTTTGAAGGCAGCCCCAGGATCAAAATGAACTGCCTCTAGCCACATTGGGCCCAAGAATGCAGAAATCCTTTTTGTAATTGGAAAACATATTGTAGACTGGCAGAGAAAAACTGCAAGATCATGAAAACATTGTATTTCCTTGGATAAAACAGAGGCCAGGGAAATGTGGCCTTCTGCAGATTGAAAACCTGGAACAAGGAATATGAGACTACACTGCAGAAGATAATTCAAAAGGTGCACAGTTGGCTGACAGACAAAAGGGCACTATTGTACTTGCAACTGCCAAATATCAGAATGCTGTTTTCAGAGCAAGAGAAGAACAAGTTACTTACCAACTGGTAATGTTCTTTCGACTGGCTGTTCCGCCAACGTATTCCTCATCTTAGATGTTGAGGGTGACGTCATTGGGTATACAAGTAGCACACGTGGTGCCCGTTGGCCTCAGTTCTGTTTTTTTCCCCTCTTTCTCTGTTGTATAGATAGAGTAGGTAGCCATGTGTCAGCCTTGCGAAAGTTGGAGTGGCTACAACCCGGAAAATCTACAGAGGGAATACAGAGGATGGGAGGGCGATGAGGAATACGTTGGAGGAACATCCAGTTGAAAGAAAGTTACCAGTTGGTAAGTAACTTGTTCTTCGAATGGATTGTGTCCTCGAACGTATTCTTCATCTTAGATAGACTCCCAAAGCAGTGTAGAAAACTCTCTGGAGGAGGGAGTTAGATTTTTATTATGTAGCCGAATATAGTACTGCTTTACCAAAAGCGAGCTCTTTAGACTGGGAAGCATCCAGACAATAAAATTTAGAAAAAGTGTGCAGCGATGGCCAAGTTGCTGCTTCACAAATAGATTTTAAGGGAACACCTCTTTGAAGGGCTGTTGAAGAGGCTATGCCTCTGGTAGAATGGGCCCTTAAGCCTTTGTTTTGACACTGATTTACCCAATTTCCTTCCGGTGTAGCCAATGAAAAGTTGATTATCCACTCTAAGCTTGGAAAGCCTAGAAATGTAAAAGCTTAGAGCTCTTCTCGGGTCCAGCCGGTGCAATCTTTCCTCCACCTTACTGGGATGAGGTGGAGGATAGAATGCGGGCAGAATAATTTAATGATTTAAATGGAAATCAGACACAACTTTAGGTAAAAATTAGGGTTTAACCCTCAATAACACTGTCCCTGTGGAACACAGTATAGGGTGGCCCAGAAGACAGGGCCTGCAATTCGCTCACTCTTCGTGCAGATGTTAAAGCAACCAGGAAAGCAGTTTTCAACGTTAGTAATCTTAATGGACAAATGTGCAAGGGTTCAAAAGGGGCACACATTAAAAACTTTAGAATCAGATTAAGGTCCCAAACTGGGACTTGGAAAGGAGAAGGAGGGAACACATTGGTGAGTCCCTTTAAGAATTTTATTATCCAAGAAATTGTAAAGTAGGAACATTCTTCCGAAGAGTGCGTTAAAATGGAAAGCGCTGCAAAATAACCTTTAATGGTCCCAACATTGAGGCCTCCATGTGCCAGGGACAAGAGGAAGGACAACACTTCCGGGATACAACACAGAAAAGGATCAACATTCTTTTCCCTGCACCAGTTGCAAAACTTTTTCCAACGGCAACGGTATAGAGATTTTGTTGCTGGCCTTCTTGCCGAAAGCAACACCTCCATTACGTCATCTGGAAGGTCACAATCCTTGTATCTCAGCCTTTCAGATACCAAGCATGAAGGTTGAGAGACCTGACCTCTGGATGGAGAACCTGGCCCTCCATTTGTGAGAGAAGGTCTTCTCTCTGAGGAAGACGGAACAGAGGACAGATGGACATGTCTAGAAGGCCTTGGTACCACCTTCTCCTGGACCAATTCGGGGAAAATAGGATCATGCGGTTTCCGAACCGTCTCAATCTCCTTATGACTTGAGGAATGATGGGAATCTGAGGGAACGCGTATAGCAGTGGGGAGTTCCACTCCACCACGAACGCGTCCCCTAGTGCTCCTCTCGGGGGAAATTCCCTTGAGCAATGCTTTTCGCACTTCCGGTTGATTCCAGTTGCAAACAGGTCTACTTGAGGGGTTCCCCAAAGGGTGAAGATCTCCTGAAGGACTTCCTGAGCCAGTTCCCACTCATGGGACACCGTACTCTGCCTGCTCAGAGCGTCCGCCGTCATTCTCCTCCCCAGCCAGATGAGCTGCCGTTAAGGAGATTCCTTCTTGAATTGCCCCAATACCAGAGCCGCATTGCCTCTCTGCACAGGGGTAGTGACCCTACACCACCTCTTTTGTTTAGGTAATGCATGGCCACTGTGTTGTCTGTCATTATCAGGACATTTTTTCCCTTGACAGATGGCAGAAAAGCCTTCTACATTAGTCAGATTGCTCTCAGCTCTAAAAGGTTGACGTGTAGTTTTGACCTCCAATGGAGACCAACAACCGTTGATTGTCAGATCATTGGCATGAGCTCCCCACCCAATGAGTGAGGCGTCCGTCACTACTGTAATCTCCGGCCATGCTCGCTAAAAATGTTCTCATTTAAGGATGTTCTCTGTGCAAGTCCACCACAGAAGATCCTGCCGAACCTTGTTCTGAATTTGAAGGAGGTCCGTCATTTGACCTGAAAACTGGGACCATTGAGTCTTTAGAGCCCATTGAAGGGATCTCATCCTCAAGCGTGCTTCTGGCACTAGGAAAATGCAGGATTCTATGAGGCTGAGCAACCTCAAGAAGTTGTAGGCCTCCTGGAGATTTTGGGCATTTTGGAATTTGGAAACCATCTGAAGAATGTCTTGAGCCCTCGACTTGGGAGGCGAGCTCTTTCCCAAGGATGTGTCCAATACAGCCCCCATGTACTGGAGCTGTTGGAAAGGTGTCATTTGTGACTTCTTGAAATTGAGGGAGAGGCCCAGTCTGTGGAGGAAGTGGCACCTGACTTTCAGATGATCCAGGGCTTGTTTGGCAGAACATGCCCTGATCAACCAATCGTCCAGGTAGGGGGAGATGTGAATCCCCCTTTCCTGAGGTGCGCTGCCACCACTACCATCAACTTGGTGAAGACCCTCGGGGCGAAGGTCAACCCAAATGGCAGGACTCGAAATTGATAGTGCGAATCGCCAACTACAAACCTCAGGTATTTTCTGTGCTTGAGATGGATTGGCACATGAAAATAAGCATCCTGGAGGTCCAAACACCAACCAATTCTGAAGTTGAAGGGCCTGAAGGATCTGAGAAAGTGACCATCTTGTACTTGTCCTTCCTGAGGAGCTTGTTCAAGCCTTTTAAGTCCAAGATGGGTCTCAGTCCTCAGTCCTTTTTGGGAATCAAAAAATATGGGGAGTACCATCCCTTGTTTCTATCCGCTACAGGTACTGGTTCCATAGCCCTTTTCTCCAGCAGGGTTAAGACTTCCTGCTGTAGGAGTGGGTCTGGAAACTTCATGGAGCGTCTCCCTGGTGGATTGCTTTGAGGTTGCGTTAGAAAAGGAAGGCAGTAACCTTGGGCTATTATTTCTAGAGCCCAAACATCTAAAGTAATGGCTCGCCATTCTTGCAGATGCTGTGACAGCCCGCCTCCCACAGGTGTCTTGTGTTGCAAGTCCTCAAAGTGGTTTTGTGGCGGTTGCTGCGGCCGCTGATGGTAAAGCGGCTGCGTTTGGGGCTGGCTTTGCACGTTTTCCTCATCCACCATGAGTGGCTTTTCTCTAGCCTCTTTGACTGGCCATTCCTCTCGCCTTTCCATATGAGGAGTAATAACGATAGGATCGTCCCCTTCAAGATTGTCCTGATGCAGGTAAAGGCTTAGGTTGCCTAATAGCAGCTCCTAAAGATTTGGCAGCCGCTTTTGAGGTCTGCAACCTCTCAAGATTCTAGTCAGCCTTGTTGCCAAAAAGGTGGGACCAGTCAAAGAGCATGTTCAAAAGATGGTTTTGCACGTTTGGTGCAAAACCTGACTTTCACACCCACGCAAATCTGTGCATTACTGTGCTAGTGGCCATGGACCTGCTCACACTATCTTCAGTGTCCAATCCAGACTGAAGGGATTCCTGCATGGCCTCCACTCCATCTCTAACAATGCACTCCCACAGAGTGTACGAAAACATTTCCAAGGCGCATGTGGTGTTGGCCGATTTTAACATCATACTCCCAGCTGAAAATACGTTGCGCGCCCAACCATCCACACGCTTGTCGTCCCTATCCGGAGGGATGGAAGGGTACGCCACCTTATTTTAAGCTGTGGCTGCCTGGACCACCAGGAGTAGGATGTTTGGACAGATAGCGGGGGTCGCTACTGGAAGGGCAGTATTTTGAAGTGAGGGACTTATTCACCGAAGGAATAGAGTCCGGGGTCTCCCAATTTTTGGACACCCTATTTTGTAAGGGTAGAATTGGATCTTCGGTGGGACCATGATCCAATATATCGGTCAGATCATCCTGGATGAACTGAGTTGGTGGTCTAGCCCATCCTAAATATTCAACCACCTTTGTCATTAGCTGCCTGTATGAGGAACTGGCATGTCCCCCTGGTTCTGGCCTGCCAAAATCTGTTTCAGGTGAAGTGTCAATTCCACTTGCATTATGCAAGGTTTCCACCAGATCTCTCATTCTGTTTTCCTCAGAAAACAGGCATTCTGGGACATTCGGGGTGCCATCCTCCTCCTCAGACCTCTCTTGTTCTTCAAAACTTAAGTTAAGGATTTAAAATATTCTTTTCTTGGAAGAGGTTTTAAAAAAAATGTACGGAAGAGGTCTTCCAGTAGAGACTGAAGGCTTTGCAGCTTTTTCTTTTGCTGCTATTTTGACAGCTTCTGGCTGAATTGGAGCCTTTGAAACATTCGGCGCAGAGTGCTTCGGGGTCGACATTGACAAGGGAGTCGATGGCGCCGACGAAATAGTGGTCGATGGAGCTGGCTTTGAGGGCGTTGAGGCGCTCTTCGAAGGCTCGCCCTTCGAGGTGCGTCATGTTCCGGACGGCGTCTGTGACCTCGAACGGTCGACTCAAGCTATCTTTTTCGCTCGGGGTCCTGGAGGGTTCCCAATCTTTTCTCCTACGATCATCCGGGCTCGAGGGCACACTAGTGTCAGAACGGTAACGCTCCCGGCCAGCTTCCGAGGAAGGCGCGGACCGAGGCTTAGCCTTTTCAAAAACCTCCATCATTTTAATTCTTAATGCTTCCCGTTCTTCGGAGGAAGAATGTTTTGTGGGGCATTCCATTCTTTTGGGGGATTCGTCCGAGAATGAGGTGGAAGGGGACCGGTGGCGTCTTTTTTTGGACTTTTTCGTCAAAGATGAAGAGTGGTGTGAACCACTTCGGGACCTAGACCGATGCTTTTGCCTTTCGCATTGAGATTTCTCCCCACGGGACCTCAACTCAAAGCTAGAGGCTTTTTGGTCGGGTTTTCGACCGACCTGCAGTTTTCCCTTCCTCTCTCGTAAGGCCTTCTCCGTCATTGCCTGACACTTCGTACAGGCCTCCATGTCGTGGCCTTCACCAAGGACCACAGACATTCTCTGTGCGGTTCCGTGATGGACATTTTCAAACCGCAGGATTTACACTTTTTGAACCCCGAACGCGGGTTAGCCTGGGTCGACGACATTCTCGAATATCGCAATACAATAACTGCGTCACAGAACTACTCGAGGCGCGCCGAGTCTCCGAAGCAACACGTACGGGGGAAAAATGGAACTGAGGCCAACGGGCGCTGCGCATGCTACTTGTATACCCGATGAAGTCACCCTCGACAGAGGCCTTCGAGGCACTTCGACACACAGCGCCCTCTGACAAGAAACCATTTCCGAAGCAGCTAAAGCTGGATGGAATACATCTAAGATGAGGAATACGTTGGAGGACACAATCCATTCGAAATACAGACACTAAATGGGCCTATGCCAAAGGCCTGAAACTACTTTCCATCACGTGACTAAGGTCTGACAAGCAGATCAAAGAATGAAAGGTAACTTTACAAAAACAGAAACAGTTACAATGTAAGGTTATGGTGGTTTTAACAAGGTTTGAAAACAAACCTTTCACCTGGTGGCTACTAGGTGGCATTGTGCAATGTGCGACTTGGCTCAAATGATTTTCCTACTTTCACATTTTTAGGTGAAAGTTTTTTTTTCCCCAAACCTTTTTAAACCCACCTAACTTTCTTGGTGTTGTGAAAACGTGGCCAAATGCTCCAACCACAAGGCTGTCAGGACTATACTGCACTGATGATCCCCAATAAGGGTGAAACCAGGTTTGTAGCTGTCCAGCCTTGCAAAAAGTATGTCTTGGGTTGATAAAGCCATGTATAAAATAGCACTGCCCTCAGAGACAAAGGCAATTTCCGGGAGAAAAAGGTTTGCATTTGAGTTAATTTGCATGCCGACAATGACTTTCTGTTGTGGCTCAGAACTGGAGGTGAACTTCCAGCGATGGCTGCTAGGTGGTATTGCCGAATATGGGACTTGGCTCAAATTAACTTTCCTATATATAAGGGATACATTACTAACCATAATCGTATTTCTGGTGCTTGTATCTGCTTAGATTCACATGCTCTGCATAGTCTGAGTGGTAGTCGTGGAGTATTACAAGATTTGTTTTCTAAACTCGAAAACGGACATCGACAGGGCGTGTTAGTAATACTATGCCTAGTGTGATGTGTACTGTACCCATGGTCCTTCATGCATCAAGGTCCCTCAGATTGTTTCAGACATGAGGTTGCATAAAGTGTAGCACGAGTACAGATGTGATCAAGCAGAAACAGTGATAACTCAGAAAACATCTATGTGTCTTCTACTCCAAAAGGGGAAGAAGGGTGGGTACATGTTTAAGCAGATACAAGCACCAGAAATACAGTTAGTAATGTATCCTTTCTGGAGCTTGTGGATCTGCTTGGATCACATGCTCTGCATAGATTAGCGAGCAGTATCTGGAGAAGGAGGTGGACAGTGAAAAGCTACAGCAGCAAAGAGATGTTTTAGAACCGTTTGTCTCACCTGTGAATCTTTTTTAGAGTGTTATCAATGTTATAATGTTGTGTGAACGTATGGATAGAACTCCATTTAGCAGCTTTGCAAATGTCGCTAGAGGGACATTTGCCTTGAAAGCTAAGGTAGTTCCTGTACCTCTGGTAGAGTGAGCCCTGTGGGTGAAAGGTAAGCCTTTCTTGGATAGGGAATAGCAGTGCTGTATATGCACTTGACTAACCATCTGGAGATGCCGTTTTTTGACATGCGATTGCCTTCTCTTCCAGGTGCTATGGAAACAAAGAGTTGGTCTGTTTTCCTTAGAGGTTTAGTTTTGTTCATATAGTACAAGACCGCCCTCCATATATCAATTGGAGGCTTCTTTCTGCTGAGTTAGAAGGATTTTGAAAGAAGGTAGGAAGTTCCATGGATTAACATGGAACTTTGAAATTAACATGTGTTCTGAGGACAATCTTGTCCTTGTGTATTAAGAAGAAAGGGTATTGTACGGATAAAGCCTGTAGCTCACTGACTTGTCTTATAGAGGTGATAGCTACTAGGAATGCAGTCTTGAAAGTCAGATGTACCAGGCTGCCCTCGTGCATAGGTTCAAAGGGTGGACCCATGGGCTTGGAGGGCACAACATTGAGATATCAACCCGGGGGAAGGTTGGCTATTGGGGGGTATAGCCTCTTTAACCCTTCCATGAATGCTTTAATGACAGGAACTTAACACCAGGACACTTTGTTTTGTGAAGTGGTGTAAGCTGACGGGGCCGCCAGATGCACTTTGATGGAGTTGAAAACTAGGCCGGAGTCTAGTAGGTAACGCATGTAATGTAGGTGGTTTCCTGGGGAATATTCTGTTGGGTTCAGAGTTTGTGATGTGCACCATATCACAAATCTCTTTCACTTATTGAAATAGCAGTGTTTGGTGTTGGGTTTTAGTGCGGATATCCAAACACCGCTGTGGACGATTCAAGTGGCCAAATTCTAAATCCACTGGTCGTGGGCTGTGTGGTCAAGGAAGTGAGCAGCCCCCCCCACCCCCAATCCGGCGAGTGAGGTGTCTAGTTAGGATTGCCTGTGCTGGTGGAACATGAACGGGTTTTCCTCTCACCAGGTTGGCCCTGGACCACCAGCGAAGAGCCTGTACAAGAGTTAGCTAAACAACCACTAGATCGTCCCACTGACAGCTTGCCTGAGACCATTGTTTTGCTAACCATTCCTGCATTGGGCGCAGGCATGCGTGTGGAACCAAGTGAATGCATGAGGCCATCATCCTGAGCAAGCGCATTGCCCTGCATAGTTATCTAGTGACAGACTTTGTTGTGAGGTACTTGCAACAGCATGTTTTGTACTCTCTCGAAAGGCTGCTCCTCCTTTGCCTTTAGAATAGCCCCAAGAAACTGTTTTATTTGGCTGGGAACTAGGCTTGATTTCTTTTCGTTGATGGAGAAGCCCAGACTGAAAAGGAGGTCTATTGTCTTTTGAGCATTTTGTTTGCAAATTTGAGGAGATTCCCAGGTAATTAGCCAGTCGTCCAGATAAGGGTATACTGGGATGGACCTTCGGCGCAGGTGTGCTGCCACTACTGCTAGCTCCTTTGTGATGACTCTTGGTGCTGAGCCGATACCGAAGGGGAATACCTTGAACTGGTAGTGAACTCCCGCTATCTTGAAAAGCAGATATTTTCTGTGCGCAGGGGGCATTGAAATATGAAAGTATGCATCTTTTCATATCCAATGTTGCCATGTAGTCCCCCCGTTTCAGGAGCGTGCTCTTAGTCCATAGTCCCCTTTCCTCTATATACTGTATGGCCGTCCTTCACTAGGGACAGGAGACAACCTTTTTCACCAGAAAAAACCTTCTCCCCTTTAAATCTAGAGGTGCGTGGGGGTGCGGCCCTGGGAGCATGGGCTCCCCCGACTCGGCCCACGGCGCCACTCCTCAGTCCCCCCATTGAGGCGTCGACAATATTATAATTGCTTTATGGGGGGGGGGCTATGGAGGAAAGAGGACTATGGACTATGGACTACGAATAGTCACTACGGTTTAGTTACTCTTACATCCCGTCCCCTTTCCTCCATACTGAATGGTTGATTACAACTGAATGTAGCCCCAGGGTGGAGAGGAGGCCCTCCCCTTAAGACAAGTTCCTTAATGCTGCCTGCCAGAATGCTGCGTCTGACCTGGAGCCGGCATCCCAACAGTAGTGCTTACAAAGAGTAGAGCGGGTGGCATCCGTGGTCGCCCTGCTAATGACCTGCCACGGTACGCGTCTCTAGAGGACGACCGCCGTGGCCTTGGCTCTGAATGTGGGGGCATGCATGTTTGTCGGAGGTGGCTTGTGTTGCCCCTCCTAGGCCCCCCCATCCACCTTACTATGGAGGCCTTGGACGCCTGATATCCTGGCCCTAACCCTCTGAGGGTGATAAACAGAGCCTCAGACTTGCTGACGCTCTTAGTCCTGTCCAGTTATAAGTTTGGCGCTCGTCTAGCATGAAGACAGTGCAGAACCGTCTGAGCACCTTAGGGTCAGCAAAGAAAATAGGGAGTATTATCTCATCATTTAGATGGAACGCAGAGACTACCCCAGGTACGTACGCGGGATGCGCTCCAAGGACCACTCTGTCCTGTGAAAGTTAGTGTATGGCTAGGGTGCCATCGGAGCTTTGATTTCGCTGACACAGCGTGCAGACATAAGGCCCACCAAGAGGGCTGTTTGAATGGTGCCTAGCCTGATGTCCAAGG
Source organism: Ambystoma mexicanum (assembly GCF_040938575.1). NCBI lineage: Eukaryota > Metazoa > Chordata > Amphibia > Caudata > Ambystomatidae > Ambystoma > Ambystoma mexicanum. Next base: position 536,827,762 of record NC_090924.1, on the reverse strand, counting down.
ACGGTATTAGCCCAAAGGGTTTATGTGTCAAGGTGCCCAACATTATGCTGAGGTCCCACACGAGGTGTGGCTTCTTGATGGGAGGGTAGAGCATGGAGAGGACAGTCAAATGTCTTAACCACCGGATTGGAGGATGAGAAATAAAGTCGTCCTCAGAGTTCCGGTAGGCTCCGGTTGCTGCCAGATAGGCTTTGAGGGCGAGCCAGTCGACGAGGGCCACCTGTTCCTGATAGAACCCGCTCTGTGGACCCTCTGGCTGTCCAAAGTAGCTTCCCATCCCGCTAGGGATGAGTCCGTGGGGATGGTAACCTGCAGAGCTGGCTGACGAAGGGGCCCATCTGTAAGTTGCTGTCCGTGCTCCACCAGACTAGCTTGTGACAGATGCGGTGGAATGCTGACGACTCCGCCTGGGAAACCTTCTCCTAATTCCAAGAGGCTGCACAGTGTAACTGCAATTTAGGCGTTGGTACCACCATGCCGCAGTCACTGTTCTGCTGAGAATATGCTCCCAGGGCCTCTGATGGCTGTGATCTGGTCCTCTGAGGCGAAAATTCTCTCGGAGCTCGTATCCCAGATGAGGCCCAGGAATGTTAGGGTACCTGGGCTCCAGCTGTGACTGATGGGAAATCCCAACTCGTGTATTGGGAGCATAAGGGCAGAGCCGGTGTGGAGGGCTGCCTCCGGAGACCTTGACCTGATGAGCCAGTCTAGGTATGGATTGGCGTGGTGACCCTGAGCCCCAAGTGGGGCTGCCATATGATCATCCGTCCTGTACAGACCCTGTGGGTCGTAACAACAGTTACAGGTAAGTAACTTGTTCCTTCTCCAGCATGGGGTCTGGCATGGATTCACATGCTCATGAATATAAGAATACATAGCAGTACACATGCACAACCACGGGAGGTGGCAAGGCTCAACATTAAGCATTTCAACAACTCAACATTAAGCATCTCTTACCTCCTCACCAGGCCCACCTTCAGGCGAACAGGTTGCGCAGCACTGCTTGGCCGACCCTGGACTCCTCCCTGGAATCCCGGTCGATGCAGTAGAATCACGTGAAGGTGTGCGTCGACCTCCACGTAGCAGCCCTGCAGATGTCCAGCAGGGGCACACCAGATAGGAAAGCCGTAGTAGCAGCAATCGCTGTGGTCGAATGGGCTCTCGGACGGCCGGGCAGCGGTCGGTTTGCCAACCGGTGACAGTGCATGATGCAGCCGGAGAGCCATCTGGAAATGGAAGCCTTCGAGAGGGCCTTCCCTTGGTTCACAGGTCCAAAGTTCACAAACAGCTGTGATGTCTTCCGAAAACTCTTTGTGCGGTCAACGTAGAACTTCAGTGCTCCAGCTACATCCAGCGAGTGCAAAGTCCTCTCGGCCGGCGACGAAGGCGACGGGAAGAAGACTGGTAACACCAAGGGCTCGTTGAGGTGGAAGTCCGACAGCACCTTGGGCATGAAGGACGGGTGCATCCTCAGCACCACCTTTGTCTCGTGGAAAGTCAAGTACGGAGGCTTGCAGGAGAGGGCCTGGATCTCTCCCCCTCGTCGTGCGGAGGTGATGGCCACAAGAAACGCCGTCTTCCACGATAAGTACTTCAACTGGGCCGAACGCAGAGGCTCGAATGGCGGCCCCATGAGTCTGCTCAGCACCACGTTGAGCTCCCACGCCGGGACCAAAGCCTTCACCGGCGGGAATGAACGGAACAGTCCTTTCATAAATTCCTTCACCAGGCGATGGGACCACAGAGATGATCGCCCAGGAGTTCTGGTGTAGCGGCAAATCACTGCTAGATGTATCTTAATGGAGGCATGTGCTAGCCCCGCCTTGGCCAGCGATAGCAGGTACGGCAGCACTCTCGGGGCCATAAACCATAGGGGGTTAATCTTCTGTGCGCGGCACCAGACAGAGAACCTCTTCCATTTGTGTCCATAGCACTTGAGAGTTGAGGACGCCCTGGCCTTTACAAGAACCTCCTTGCAGTCCGCCGGGATATCGTACCGCCAAACTCTAGTGTTGCAGGAGCCAGGCCTGCAAGTTTAGTGACCCTGAGTCGTGATGGAGGATGGCGCCTCCTTCTCTGGAGAGAAGATCTGCATCCATCGACAGTTTGACTGGGGGTGGAGGGGGCGCTGACAAGCCCAGAAGGTCCGGGAACCAGATCTGCCTCGGCCACGCCGCTGTGACGAGGATCATCCTGCACCGGGGCCTCTTGAGTTGGTTGATGAGTCGCAACGGCAACAGAGGGAACGCATACAGGAACAGGCCGTCGCAGGGGAACGAAAAAGCACCGCCCATGCTCCTCGGCTGGGGAAACCTGCTGGCGAACCTCTGGCACTTGGAGTTCATAGCCGTCGCGAACAGGTCGATTTGGGGTTTGCCCCATTGTTGGAAGAGTCGATCCGCTTGATCCTGACGCAGCTCCCACTTGTGGCACGAACGCAGCTCCCTGCTGTGTGAGTCGGCGATGGTGTTCTTTATTCCTGCCAGATGGAAGGGCACCAGAAACATCCCCTGGGCGACGGCCCAGTGCCACAGATCCTGGGCCTCCTTGGATAGGGCTGGGGATCTGGTGCCTCCCTGCTTCCGGATGTAGAACATCGTGGTGGTGTTGTCGGTGAAGCCCCTCACCACCTTGCCCTTGAGGGACGGAAGGAACAACCTGAGGGCTCAGAACACGGCTCAGAGCTCCAGGATGTTGATGTGGAGTGACCTCTCCTCCGGGAGCCAAAGGCCTCTTGCGTGGAGATCTCCGGTGTGCGCTCCCCTTCCCTCCAGCGAGGCGTCCGTCACCGTCTTCTGATGTGCCGGGGTCTGAAATTCTGTGCCCGCCGCGAGATGTGCGCGGGTGCCCCACCACCGGATCGCTTGGCGGAAGGCCTCGTTGAGCGGGATCCTGTCCTCGAAGCTGCCCGGCGCTTGTATCCAACTGGCATCGAGGAACTCTTGCAGTGGACACATCCGCAGCCTGCACAGGCGCACCAGGTAGATGCATGAGGCCATCATGCCGAGAAGGGACTTGATGGATCTCACCCTGGCGCAGCACCTTGCCCAAGATGGCCTTCGTCCTCTCCTGCGACGGTGAAGCCAATCGCACCACTGTATCGAGCTTTGCTCCTAGAAACAGTGCAACCTGCGACGGAACCAGGCGGGATTTCGAGTAGTTGGAGAATCCCAGATCCGTGAGCAGTTGGACGGCCTTTGCTGTGTGCTCAACGGCGAGTTCTCTTGTCCTTGCACGGATGAGCCAATTGTCCAGGTAGGGGTAAACGTGGATCCCCTGCAGGCGCAGCCACGCCACCACTGCTGCTAGGCACTTGGTTAATACCCTGGGCCCCGACTTCAGCGTTGGCTCGTGGTTGATGGTGTGAGTGAAAGTGCGCCCTGCCTGGCAGCCGAGGAGCCCGACCCTTCTGCGCTCCCAGTGCCCTCGGACTCGCAGTGCTTTGCCTTGTGTTGGGCCCCCGTCGCCGGGGTGCCCTCACAGGACTTAGAAGACCGCTCTGACTTCTCACCTGCTGGGTCCTTCTCCAGCCAGCTGGCGAGCCAGATTCGACGATCCCTCATAATCCGTTCCAACAAGTTCTTGCAAAACACACAGTCCTTCTCCATGTGCGTTTTGTCTTCGTGAAGGCAGTAGAGACATCTCAAATGCTCATCCTCCTTGAAAACATTCTGTAATCCGCATCCAGGGCAGTTCCTGAACAGCTTGGATCCGGGCTGCCAACTGCCAACACATTACCCGCACCGGGAGGCCTGGAAAGGTCCAAAAGCCTCGGGACCCCTTGAGCGCTGCAAGTTGGAAGCAACTGCTATACGCAGTTCAAAGTTGGATAGTTTGCTGTTCTCATTCACTAGAATGAACGATACTACTGTTGGTAAGTCTTCAGGCGGTACCGGGGGGAGGGGAGGAGGCGAGTGGAAGGCGGGGGGAGCCCATGCCCTAATCCACACACAGGCGGGGTCCTCAATATCCGAACCACGAGCAATCAAGATGGGGAAGCAGGACAACCGTAATATCCTCTTCGAACCACCATGACCACAACAGCAATAAAAATAATGACATGGAACCTGAGGGGCCTGAGCACATACCTCCGCAGAAACAGAATTAAGGCCTACTTACATAGAAAAGGGGTGATGATAGCACTGCTACAGGAGACCCACTGCACGGCAGACTCCATGACCAAACTCCAAACACATTGGGGGGGGGGGACAGGGATTCGGCACCACTTATTGTAAATATGCTAGAGGAGTCTACACCTGGATCCACCCACAGCTCCCATTCGGCTTGGCCAAGTCAGAGATAGATCTGGAAGGCAGATTTGTAATGCTATGGAGACACATTGAGCAGACAGCAATATGCATCATGAATTCTTACCTCCCCAATAACATACCGATTTACCTGAACTCACTGTACCCCAGAACTGCACAACACAGAAGCGGCCTGTTTATCTGGGGGGGGGTGATTTCAATTGCGTACGTGACCCAACGCTGGACAGATCCATACCCCAAACAAAAGGCCCATCGGCAGCAACAACAGCCCTGGCCGCCATGATAGAGAGGCTGGACCTGGCAGATGCATGGCAAGAAACACACCCAGCAATGCAAGGTTATTCATATCTCTCGTCCCCGCATAATCTACACACGAGATTAGATTATATCCTCATAGGCAGGGAACACTTACCCCAGGTGGAAGGAGCACAATACTTAGGAAGAACCATCTTTGACCACTCCCCACTCTTAGTGACATGGAACCACAATGGCCCCAGACCACCGATCCCCATGTGGAAAATGCCTGTAGAAGTCCTGAAGGACATAGCCTTTAGAGAAGAATAACAAGATTCTAATGACAACTATATAGAAGTCAACACGGGCAGTGTAGAATACATAAGCACAGTGTGTGACGCTCTAAAAATAGTGATAAGGGGGGGGGAAACCATTGCAAAGGCGGGGGTATCAGGAAATTACTCAAAAAAGAATTAGACCAAGTGGAGAGGGAGATTGAAGGCCTGGAGGCCATCCCCACAAGCACCCAGCAGGGGGAAGCCGAACTCAAAAAACTCAGAAGAATGCAATTGCGTGGAGCAGGCTAGAAAAGTTCGACTACATCGCCAAAACAAACAGAGCACATGTAGAGGCGGACAGACCGGGCAGGCTACTGGCCTTGCTCTGCCAAAAGGAACACCCCAGACACCCTACCACCTCACTGCGAGATGCAGAGGGGGAACATACACCACACACAGCAAAACATAAATGACACTTAAATGTTTTTATGCACACCTATACTCCCACGAAGACCAGGTCACCCAAGAACAGATAATAGATACACTGGAGGAGATAGGGCTCCCCAGATTGTCCCCTGAACAAGCAAACACACTAAGCAGAAATCACGCCGAAGACATAACCGAAGCCATTAGGTCCCTGGCCACGTGCAAGGCACCTGGCACTGACCGACTACCCTCAGAGATTTATAAAACATACGAGTCCTCCCTGACACCCCTGTTACATGAGGTATACCAAGAGGCACACGAGAGGGGGATACTACCTGAAAGCATATGAGAGACGCTTGTGGTCCCGATCCTTAAGCCCAACAAACCGGCAGACCAATGCGACTCCTACCGCCCACTCGCAATGCTTAATTATGATGTGAAAATCTTAACTACAATATTAGCTAAGTGGCTGTCCAGAATAATAGGAGATATAATACACACCGACCAGCGCGGCTTTGTACCGGCCCGTAATACATCCATGAACCTACGCAAGCTGCAACATATTATAGCACAAACCGACAAAGACAAGGACTCCTAGGCACTACTATCCCTGGAGTCCATAAAGGCATTCGATTCCATATATTGGGAGTGATTAGTGGCTGTACTCAAGGAATTCGGCTTCGGACCTGGGTTTACTAGATGGATTACAATACTATACACTAAACCAAGAACTAGGGTGAATTCCGGGAAGCACGTGTCAGAGGCCTGGGACATATGCAGAGGGACCAGACAGGGCTGCCCACTATCCCCAATGCTGTACATATCGGGACTGGAGCCCATAGCCATCTACTTTAGGAAGCAGTTTTTCGACGCAGGCATAAGGCTGGGAGACGTAGACCACACCATCTCACTCTACGCAGATTATGTCCTTTAATATGTCATAAACCCACACCTCAATGTGCCCACCATGCTCGAAGTTTTGGACAATTACTCTAGGGCCTCTGGAATCCAATTCAGCAAGTCGAAATCCTGCCTGTTCCACCTAGCGGCCCTGAAACATAAGGACATGGAGGCACTCCCGGCAGTGGGGATAAAATGGCAGACTACTTCATTCCGATACCTCGGAGTCCAAATAATGCACACCCCTGCACTGATGCATGAACACAACACAAAGGCAGCACTTCCAGCACTGTCAAATCAATGAACTTTTGGGCGAAACTCCCCCTATCGATGATGGGCAGGGCCTCAAAAGTCAAAATGATTTTTCTCCCACGGTTGCTCTACGGGTTCCAGAATGTACACTACTATATCAACAAACCCTTTTTCCGACTGCTTGAGACTATAATAAGAGTTCTTATGGGGGGAAAACAGACAGGATAGCGCTGTCAGCGTTAGTTCTACCATACAAACAGGGCGGAATTCAACTTCCAAATCTGGAAAAATCTTACCTGGTAGCCCAGCTCAGCTTCGTGACCAAATGGTTAGCCGACGAGCCCACATCTGAAACGCCCTTGCTGCAAGCCATGATCCTCCCGTTTCAACTGAAGGAACTGGTCTGGGCACCCTCACAACTACTGGGAAACATACATTCCCTAGCTGCTCTGGGGAGGAAGGTTTGGCGCAGAGCGAAAATGCTTACCCACTCGCAGAACCCCTACGCTCCAGAAGTACCACTGATCGCAAACCTATGCACAACGGTCACGGACCTGAAACAAAGACTATGGGAAAGGGAGGGGGTCTACACCTGGGGAGACCTGTACGATGAGGGCACCTTCAAAGAGTTTGCCTCACTACAAGAAAAGGAAGGCATCCACACAGGCCAATTCCTGTGGTATCAAAGAGTCTGCACCACAGCACGACACAAATGGGACACATGGCTTGAACAGGATACGGATCCATTCTTAATGCTGCTATACAATCTAGGGGAGGGCTGCAGACCAATATCCCGAATATACGGCCACCTGAGCAATACACCAAATCACTGAAGGATGGAAATGAAAAATAAATGGGAAGTGGACATAGGCAGAGAAATGACAGAGGGGGAGTGGAACAGAGCGCTCACATTCCCCAAAGAGGTGTCCAGAAACCACAGATTCCGACAGATACAGATGAACGTACTACACCAAACTTACCTAACCCCAAGTCTAATAGCTAAATTTAACAAGCAAGCACAACCAAACTGTACCTGGTGCATGGGGGGAAAAGCTGATCTGATCCATATGCTGTGGGAATGCCCCAAAACAAGGTCACTGTGGGACAAAGTAAAACAGACTTGCAAGAAAGCAGGCATGATCAAATATAAATGGACACCCGAGGAGTGCCTATTAGGAATTTACCCCAGACTAGCCAAGCTCAAGCACACGGTAAGACTCATGGACATATCGTGCATACTGGCCAAAAGAAACATTGCAATGTCTTGGAAAAAACCTGCTGGACCACAGTACAAAGTATGGTACAGCGAAACGGAACGATGGGTGTTAGCTGAGACCAAGGCTTGAGAGGAATGCGTTGCCAGGTCCACTGACTACTCCAGCAGGGCGCTCGAGGCATGGAAAGAACTCGCCAGACAAATGTGCCACCCCTCTGATAAGCCCACATGAACTAAGGACCTCATACCAAGCATACCCACAGCACAAACAAGGGAAACCAAGGTGAAGCTACCGAGGACAATGTTGGTCCCCTGAGGACCCCCCCGCTTCTTTGATACTACCTGATCGTTCCCCTCCCACCCACCCCCTCCCCCCGGGACATGTAATACACACACAAACAAAACAAGGAGACAGTTATTGTTTATTATAATGTTAATGTTAAGTTAAAAATGCATTGTTATTTTTACATGTGTAAGGCACATTTGAATGTCATGTGACTGATACCACTATAAAATGCCAATAAACAAATTTAAAAATAAAATAAATCAAGGGATCCTGTCCTGGAAGTTCTGCTTCGACCGTGACTGGAGTGACGCCTGCTGTCGCCAGTGTGCAGTGACTGTCACTGGAACAAGCCCCCTCCACCTACCCCCATCTAGCAGTGTGTCCTGAAGAGGCCTGCATCGGTGCCTGCTGCCTTTGTCATTGCAAATGGTTGCACTCAGCTCCTGCACCCGACCAGAAGAAATGTTGCACCTGCAGCTCCTGGGCATCTTCTACTGTATCCAACGGCAGAAAAATCTACCTCTGGCGACTCCCAGTCGAACTGCCTAGCCACTTGGGAAAATATGAGTCAGGGGTGTGAGTACACGCAAAGCATTCTGCGGCCCTGTCACCCCTATAATAAATAGTAGAATAAACTTTGGTTTATTCCATTACATCGCTTTTTGATCATTTGATCAAAAAGCTGTTCTAAAGGATAGGAAAATAATCTTACCTACCTGTAATATTGTGGCCAAATCTTCTAGAACATTTTTCACCACCACAAGAACTCTTCCTACATCTGTCCCCTCTCCTAAGAAGGAGCTTTGTGACTTTTGGGCACAAGGCTCCATTCAACATAGGGACTGAACTTATAAAGTTAGGGTATCATTCTTTGTGAACTGGTGTTACTTACTGCATCACTACTTACCTTCTGTCAGTTGAATAAGCTATTGTATGCATTTCTACAAACCTAAGGTGACTGTATATATGTTTGTGTGATAATGCTACATGCTACTTTCATTTTGCTAGTAGGTTTCTAGGCCTATAATGAATAGAGTATTTTGGTACTTACCTGTCTAAAGTTAAATAGTGTGTGATTCACTGTGTGGACTCATTGTGGACCCTTGAGCCCACTCACTTTCTCCTGAGACTAAGCCTTGACCACTCCGAAAGTTTACCTTGATTGGGTGTAGCTAAACCACCCCCTCCCCCTCCAACCTCCACAACACATCAGAGTATCCCTGTTAATCAGAACTAGGGTGGCCTTCTAGAATCTTTACACTTTGCCAGATTGTAGAACTCAATTTTAACTGGTTGAACATAGTATCAGTCTTTCATGCCTTGAGTGCAGGCACATCCTCTCCAGACTTTAGAATCCAGTGGATAACCTCCAGAAAGGCTCCAGGAAAATTCGGATTTTGGTTTACCACTGCCCACCAACAGCAAGGATCTGCACCAAACAGATATGGGTGGATAATAACGGACAGCTACAAACCCCACATCTGCCCTACAGACTGCTAGGCAGAATTATATGCAGTACCCTTTGGGAAAACCACACACACTTAAGACTACAAGTGACAGTATAAATTCACCTTTGGTACAACCCTGTACTACACAGTTAGAGTGGTAGCAGTAGCGGAGCAGCCAGATATCTCAAGAGTAAGTGAGCAGTATCAAATAGTGACACAAAGGACAGCAATTACTATGATTCAGGCAAACACTGACTCAAGGTTTTCAAGTAAAAGAATATACATTTATTTCACTCTTCAGTTGTATAACATTACACAATTATAAGCAGTTCAAAAATCACACTCTTAATACACCACACCACATCCCATCCCATCCCATCCCTTAAATTCCAGACAAGTTAAACTCACAAAATGAAGTGAGAGCAGAATGGCACTCCAGCAATTTAAAAGGGAGGGAAAGACAGTAGTTAATAGAAATTAAAATCACACCAACAGGTAAGTACTCAGGGCAATTGAACAAGAGGAACTACAGTGACAGAATCAGGTAGAAAAGGCTTAGGGCCAAAGTCAATGGGTCAAAAAGTCTTTTGCTCAAGATCACACAGTTCAGGGTAGTTTGCGGTAAAGTTTTTGGCACAGATTCCGGACGAGGTTGGTTGATAGAAAAGTTAGTTCAAAGAGAAGAGAGGACAAGCCCTCAAATTGGAGAAAGATTTCAAACACTTTCACCGCGGTTGAACGAAACGGACAACTGGATTTGCACAGTACCATAAAACGGAGAGGGAGCTGTAGCCGAGGCGAACGTTCCTGGTGGTCCCTGCAGGCTGAAGCGACTGTCGGACTGACACAAAGTAGGAAGTTGGAGGGTCCTGCGCCACCCAGGGAAGAAGCCAGTAGCAGAGCAAAACAACGAATAAAAGGCGCACTCCTTTAAACCCAAGCAGGGGCCGACCTTCCTGGCTATCCGGCCCACTGTAGCTCTGTACAGCGAATTCGACCAGAGAAGGGGTCCTGGCTTGCAGTTTGGGAGAACTGGGTGGTCCCACCAGCTCAAGGGAAGAAGTTTCTCCGTCGTCGGATTCTGAAGATTCGGACCTGCAGCAGGGCTTCACCGGGCAGTTCAGTCATTGTAGGGGTCCTCTTCTGTCAGCTCCTTGTTAGTTCTTTCGTTCCAGTGGCGACTCTGCCTTTCCAGTCCCAGAGACCTGCTTTTTATGCAGTTTTCCCCCATTCATACAGCCTGGCTTGCAATCACAGCAGGGTGGCTGTCATGGCAGGACAGTCCCCTCAGCCAATCAAACAGGATTGCGACTTGGGTTACCAAGCGAACCCATGGCAGGGGTCAGAAGGCCCCTCGCTCACATCCTGCCTACTTAGACTTTCAGGAGCCTTAAGGAGGGCTTCTGTGCAGAAGCCCACAAAAAGACAGCGAACAAAGGAATCATCCCCGGTTTGGCGCACAGAGAAAAACACGCGAAAGACTTTAACAAAAAGAAATGGCGAATAAACCCAGCCAGAGCCAAAAAAAAATGTATTTGGTCAAGCGGGTTTATGTTCGAGACTAACATAATAGCCTAAAACAATACCATGATTATATAAGATAACCGCGGCAGAAAAGTTTGGGTAGTTACCACTGCCACCAGCCAAGTCTCGATGTAAAGGGAGCGAAACAAGGCTCCGAGAGACACAGACAAAAAGGGATAAGAATTAACCCTTTCCAGTACTCCATGGAATTAACCCTTTCCAGTACTCTATGGAAGATGGGGTGTACTGGGTCTGTGGTTTAAAGTGACTACAGTAAAGTTAATGGCAACTTTACCTTTTCTGGAGGACAGTAGTCAGCCCCAGAAAAATGGAGTCAGTGGGAAGTCTAAAAGACAACCATGTGTCACTGCACTGAAGGTGCTGTGTAACACATGAAAAATAGGAGGCCGTGGAGTAGGTGAGGCTCCAGTGCTCAAGATCACACAAAAGTGAAAAAACACAGCAAAACACATGTAAGAGTGGGAAAAGGCTCACACTCTTACCAGGTGAAAAAAAATAAATCCTAGAAATCCAGCAAAGCTGCTGAGGGACTCATTAGATAAGGGAAATCAGCCATTTATGAGAATTCTCCCTAACACTCCCCCCTATACCCCCCCAGACTAAGGGACAGGAGGATTTAATCCACTCCTGGATGAATCTCTACCTCTAGTCGGTTATAAACATCCTAGAGACCATCAGCATTTTGGTGGTGACATCTTGCTCTGTACTTCATGGTAAAATCAAACCCTTGCAGGCAGATTGACCATCTTAGTAGTTTTGGGTTCTCCCCTTTCATTTGCATTAACCATCTCAAGAGTTGGTGGTCAGTTTGAATCACAAAAGTAGATCCATACAAGTATGGTCTAAACTTCTTCAAAGACCACACAATGGCAAAACATTCACGCTCTATGGTTGCCCACCTTGTTTGTGGTTCCTTCAGTTTCCTACTGATGAAGCAAATGGGGTGCTCCCTACCATTATCCAGTTGACTAAGGACTGCACCTATACCTATATTGGAGGCATCTGTCTGCACAATGAAGGGTTGGTGATAATCAGGAGTTTTTAGGACTGGAGCTTGACAAAGGGCTTTCTTCAGGCTTTCAAACGCTTGAGTGCACTCCTCATTCCACCTAACCCTTTAAGGGAATTTTGGAGAGGAGATCACATTTGAGGGAGAAGCTATGGTCCCATATTCTCTATGAAATTCCTGTAGTACCCAATGAGACATAGGAAAGCTCTCACTTGGGTTTGAGTAGTAGGGGTGGCCCAGTTTTGCACAGCTTGTACTTTGCTGGGCAATGGCCTCATTTCACCTCCTCCTACCTCATGACCAAGGTAGACCACTTTACACTGACCAATTTGGCATTTGCTTGCCTTTATGGTCAGATGGGCCTGCTCGAGAGCCTGCAAAACATATCCCAGGGGATCAATGTGTTCTTTCCATGTAGGGCTGAACACTGCCATGTCATCCAAGTATGCCATGCAGAAGTCTTCCATCCCATTCAGAACTTGATTAACCATCCTTTGAAATGTAGCAGGTGCATTCTTTAGTCCAAAAGGCATTACCTTAAACTGGTAGAGGCCTGCTGGGGTGGAGAATGCAGTTCTCCTTGGCATGGTCCGTCAGTGCTATCAAATGTACTGAGGTACTTGGCTGAACCAAGTTTATCCACCAGTTCATCTGTCCTTGGCAAAGGGTGGGCATCAGTCTTAGTGACTGTATTTAAAGCTCTATAGTCCACACAGAATATCAACTCCTTGGATCCTGCCTTTGGTACTAGAACTGGACTAGACCATGGACTTGTAGAGGGCTCTATAACCCCGAGATCAAGCATCTTGTTGACCTCTCCTTTGATGTAGGATCTCACATGCTCTGACATTCTGTAACCTCCGCTTTTCACAGGTAAACAGTCACCAGTGAGAATAACATGCTGGCCCCAAGGGGTCAAGCCTGGTGATCGTGATAACAGGGAGGCAAACTGATTCAACAGAACATTGCACTACTGTTGTTCAGAAGTCAGCTGAGAAGAGATTAACTCCTATCTGTTCATCTAAAGGTTGGCCTCTGAGGAGGTCAGGTAGAGGTTCACTCTCCACTTCCTCTTGAGCTGAAGCTAGAAGCAAAGCTTCTACTTCTGGTGTCGAGACACAAGCCTTAAAAGGGTTGGTGTGAGACACTCTGGGAGCCTCCTTAGGTCTGCCTAAGTCAACCAAATAGTTCACCTCTCCAAGTTTGCCCACAACCTTGAAGGGTCCTATCCATTTGTCCTGCAAGGCCCTCTGCCTTGCTGGCACCATAACTAATACCAGCTGGTCTTCAATAAACTCAACCATGTTGGCCTTCTGGTCATGCCAATGTTTGACCAGAGCCTGACCTGCTTTTAAGTTATCACTTGCTTCTGCCATCATGTGTGACATACTCCTCCAGAGACCTATCACATAGTCAGTTACTCTGACTGGCTTGGGGGAAGGAGCACTCTTCAACCCCTCCTTGATCAGTGCCAATGGCCCTCTGACTGGATGGCCATAGAGAAGTTCAAAGAGACTGTAACCAACTCCCTCCTGAGGGACTTTTCTATATGCAAAAAGAAGGCATGGCAGTAGAAGGTCCCACTTTTTCTTAAGGGGTTCTTCTAAAGCACCTATCATGCTCTTCATAGTACGATTAAACCTCTCTACCAATCCATTTGTCTGTGGATGGTAGGCTGTAGAGAACTTTTAAGTGACACCACAGTTTTTCCACATGGCTTACATGTAGTGGGACATAACATTGGATCCCCTGTCGGTTATCACTTCCTTAGGAAACCCTACTCTAGTAAAAATACCAGGTAGAGCCTTAGCCACAGCCTGAGCCGTAACAGTTCTCACAGGTATGGCTTCTGGGTATCCTGTAGAATGGCCTACTACAACCAGGATAAACCTGTTCCCTGAAGATGTGGGAGGGTCAAGGAGACCGACAATGTCAATGCCCACCCTCTCAAAAGGAACTCCCACCACTGGGAGAGGCCCCAAGGGTGCCACATTCTTGCCAGAGGTTTGGCAAGTGTGACAGCTCCTACAGAATTTGTCAACTTCTGAACCCATCTTAGGCCAGTAGAAGTAGAGAGAGCCTTTCCTTGGTCTACTTGAAACTCAAGTGACCAGCCAAGGGTATCTCATGGGCTAACTGTAGGAACTGGAGTCGGTTAGAAAGGGGCACTACAATTATTTTGCAGTCCCCAGGGATATAGGGATAGACTCAGTTAGTTCACTGTAGAAGAGGCCATCTTCCCAGCTCAACCTGTGCTTTCCAACTTCTTGCCCATCAAGTTGGTTACCAGCCTGTTGTCGAAGACCTTCAAGAGTAGGACACTCTCTGTCCTTTGCAAAAGTCTGCCCTGTTGGGTCCACCTTCTGCCAGTAAAGACTGCAGCTCAGGATAGTCAACAGGGTCAAGATCTCCATCTAAGACAGTGTCTTCTTCTAGATCTGATTCTTCAGATACTGGTTCAACCACACAAGGTTGCACCTCACACTCTCCCTCAGCAGGTGGAGGAGTCACAGGTGTGACTTTGGACAATCTTGGGGATGTCCTTATTGGTAGCACAGGGGTGCTGTCTGACTTTTTCCTAGAGGTCTTGGGTTTCCCCTTTGCCCGTTTTCCTAGAAATAATAGTGAGCAACTCCTGTGGAGTCGGGGTGATAGTTTCCTCTGTCAACTCCTCTGGAGAGCCTCTCAAGGCTCTCTCCCTTGCAGACCTTGTGAGCTGTTTTCTTTTACTGGAAGGCCTTTGGGTGCTTGACACAAGGTCATTACTCAACACGACTCTCCCAGGCACTTCACTCTGCGCACTAACAGGTATCTTGACAGTCATATCATTACACTGGATGAGAGCTGGTAACGGGGGAAACATTTGCACAGGGCCTCCAGCTAACTTGGTGAGGTGTTTGGGTGCCTTAGCAACATCCCCCACCTTGAAAAATGATTCATCCACCACAGTTATGCTGGCCCCAGTGTCTCTGATGGCAGGGGTTTCCTGGCCAGTCACAAGAACACTATCTTTATAATACTCTTTAGTATTATCTGGGATGGAACTATAGACCTCTAAATTCTGTTGTTCCCACAAGCCCAGGGACACTAAAGAAACACTCGCTGATACTCTCATGGGTTCATCAGCCAGTAGGTGAAAGTTTCCACTTGCCATAGGTCCTTCTTCCCCTGGGGAGAAGGCTAAGGAGACAGTGTGGACCCCCAAAGGTTTACCCTTGCATCTGGGATCCCCTTTCACATGGTCAGTTGACCCACAAACCTAACATTTCCCAAATGTTTTGATGAAAGGGGGTTTGTTCTGACCTCCATCTGGTTTGGGTCCAGATGGTACACTAGCCTGATTTGGTTTCCCTTGTGGTTTACCCTTATATGTTGCTGTTTGTGGCCCTCTTCTGGATTGGAGGCATTAGAATTCTTTTTTGGTTGTCTTTCTTTGGCTGTTTCCCCTTATCCTTTTTTCTGAGTAGCCCCAGAATCCATGAGTAGCTCTGTTGGCAACCCACAAATCAGCAGCCTTAGCTAGCTTCTTTGGATCTATCTCCTTAGACTCAGCCAAATGTTTTCTGAGCTCAGGAGAGCAGACATCAAAAATAGACTCCAACATAACAAAATTTCTCATTCGTTCGTTAGTGTTTACCCTGTAACCCTTAATCCAACCATCTAAGTTTTTCAAACACTCACATACCCAGGTAGCCCAAGGGCTACCATCATGCTTTGAGGGTCCTAAACCTCAAGGTACTGGGAAGGGGTCTTCCCAAATCTAGCAATTAAAGCTAGCTTCACACACTCATAATCCATCCTATCCACCAACTCCATTACAACATCATATGCAACAGTGGGTAGCCCAGGGAAGCAATTGATTCCCTGAAAGACCTTGAATACCATGGTTATATTCAAACATTGTTAACCAATCCAAAATGTCAAGCTTAACCTCATACATACCCACAATTTCTTTAGGCATACACGGTCTCTTAGGACTGAAGACCTAGAAGACTCGGAGAGGAGCATTCTCAAGAGACAATTTCTTCATTTCAAGTTTATGATTCAACTCCATTCCTCTGAGTTTAAGTTCTTGGTGTTTGTGTTCAGTTTGAGCATTTAAACGTTCTAGTTCAAGCCTCATTTTCTCTAGAGCAATGAATTCAGGACTGAGTGTAGGACCTGTGGGGGTCCCAGTGGACAAGGGTTGATGTTGGTGAGCAGGCAAGGGAGCAGTGGGGCCTACATTAAGAGACATCTACCTCTTCCAACTCATCATTGACATATCATCCGCAATACTTTCAACATTTGCTAGAGAGTCAGGTATTTCAGACCCACTCCCCAGACATTAGTTTGTTAACAACTTTTCAACTAATTCAATCTTTTTACCTATGGCAGAGAGTTTCCTTTCTTTACACAGGTTTCTTAAATAATCAGCAGTTTAACTCAGGAGGGCCTCATGACTGTGGCTTTCCATATTAGACATGATTAATATTGCTTTTTAGTGAGGTTAGCCTTGTGGTTAGTTGATCCAAGATAATAGCAGCACTCCAAGTCTAATTACTATACTTTGATCCCACCGCTGCCACCAGTGTTAGGCAGAATTATATGCAGTAACCTTTGGGAACACCACACACAATTAAGACTACAAGTGACAGTACACATTCACCTTTGGTACAAGCCTGTACTACACAGAGTGGTAGTAGTAGCGGAGCAGCCAGACATATCTCAAGAGTAAGTGAGCAGTATCAAATAGTTACACAAAGGACAGCAATAACCTTGATTCAGGCAAACACTGACTCAAGGTTTTCAAGTAAAAATATACATTTATTTCACTCTTCAGTTGTATAACATTACACTATTATAAGCAGTTCAAAAAAAATCACACTCTTAATAGAAATTAAAGCACACCAACAGGTAAGTACTCAGGGCAATTGAACAAGAGGAACTACAGTGATAGAATCAGGGCCAAAGTCAATGGGTCAAAAGTATTTTGCTCAAGAGCACACAGTTCAGGGTAGTTTCTGGTAAAGTTCATGGCACAGATTCCGGACGAGGTTGGTTGAAAGAAAAGCTAGTTCAAAGAGAAGAGAAGGACACGCCCTCGGATTGGAGAAAGATTTCAAACACTTTCACCGCGGTTGAACGAAATGGACAACCGGATTTGCACAGTACCTTAAAACAGAGAGGGAGCTGTAGCTGAGGCGGACGTTCCTGGTGGTCCCTGCAGGCTCACGGTTCCTGAAGCGACTGTCAGACTGATACGAAGTAGAAAGCTGGAGGGTCCTGCGCCACCCAGGGAAGAAGCCAGCAGCAGAGCAAAGCAACAAATAAAAGGTGTGCTCCTTTAAACCCAAGCAGGGTCCAACCTTCCTGGCTATGCGGCCCACTGTACAGCGAATTCGACCAGAGGAAGGGTCCTGGCTTTCAGTTTGGGCAAACTGGTTGGTCCCAGTGTTAGGGAGAATTCTCTGTATAGGCTAATTTCCCAAACCTAGCTGGATTTTTGGGGTTTATGTTTTCTCCTGCTAAGAGTGAGACTCTTTTCCTCCCACTCTTAGGCATGATTTGAGAATGTCCTTTGACTTTGTAATGTGTTTTATGGGCTATGGGGTCTTTTACTCCATAGGGCTTCATGTGTTTTTGGTAAGTGTGTTACACAGCACCTTCAGTGCAGGAACACGGGTGTGTCCTGGTGACCCCCAAACAGACTCCACACCCTGGGACTGATTACTGTCTCCCAGGGCATGTAAAGTCACCCTTGACTTTACTAGTCTTAAATTGTGAACAGAACCAATACAAACCATCATATTGTGTTCGATTGCCCCTGAGTCTGTTTTTCGAGGGGGCACTGTCCAGTCCCTCCTTGTCGAGTTTCTGGCTGGTGGCAGTGGTTACCAAGCAAAATATTCCACCGGAATACTTCCTATGGGATTTTGCCATTAATTTTAAACGCACCACTTTTTTTGGTGCAATGTTAAAGATACCTCTGGGTTATTTATTTAACTTTTATTCCCTGTTTGGGTCTTTTTGCCGGGACTCGGTTTTAAAATGGCGTTTGTGTTTGCCTCTGTAACTCCAACCCAAGTCGAGCTCTTTGTTCCACTTTTGGCGGGCTTCTTCACAGAAGCCTCCAAAAGTGGTGCCACTCTGTCTGGGTCTACAGGATGTGTGGGAGGGGGGAATAGGCACCCTGGACTGAGTTGCCTTGGCAACTGAAGTCGCACTCTTGTGTGATTGGCCCAGTGGTGAGCCGCCCGGCTCACCACTTAGCATGTTTGATTGACAGCTAGGCTGGTGAATGGGGGTTTTGCTGCATAAAAGCAGGGCTTTGGGGACTGGAACTTCAGAGGTCGCCACAGGACCTAAAGAATCCGAAGAGGGGAGAAGCTGAGCCATCTACAACGACACCACCACCGGTGGAGCCCTGCTGTACGAAACTCACCACTTTCCCGACGACAGAAGATCTTCTTCCAGGAGAGTCTTCTTCCTTTTGAGCTGGTAGGACCAACCAGTTCGCCTTTTTCGCCTTCCTGGATCGTCTCGTGGTCGAATCGCCCGTGCCAAGCACCCCGGCAGCCGGATAGCCACACTTCACCACTACCGTGAATAAAAGGGTACTACCTTTTAACCCGGGACACACCACGGCTGGTTTCTTCCCTAGCAGTGCAACGACCTCCAGCTTTCCTCCACGTCGAGATCTTCTCTTCCCCTGGACGAAGCACCGACTTGCACCCGCTGCCAGGAACAACTGCCCCCGCTGGAGCTTTCTCACCATTTCAGGTACTGTGTCCCACCTGGTCTCCCTTGCAACAGACTGTTCAAGGTGTCCCGTAAATCCTTGACTCTCTATCCTGGGGTGACCCCGGACCCGTTAACATTAACTTTCTATCATGATCAAACCTCTTTTTGACTTTCCTGCAAAGACTTAGTGCATTTCCACTGTGTGATCTTGGGCACATTTCGCTTTGCTCTCTCCAAGAGTTGGCCTGGCCTATGACATTTTTTTGCTCTACAGTAGAACCTGCCTTTCTGGACTTGCTCTGGTTCTTTAAAAGTGTTGGTATTGTGCGTTTTTCCTATTTCTGCCTTTTCTCTCCCTTTTTAAATAATTATTGGAGTGTCAGCTATGGTTACGCGCTCACCTCTGTTTTGCTAAAGAAGTGGTGTACTAACCTAGACTTGTCAATTAATTAGGAAGGTGTATATATTTCTAGTGACTGTTTGAACTTGCTTGACATATTAGTGCCAGTGTATTTTTACAAGTGTTTTATTAAATAATTATATACTTTTATACCAAAGCTCTGGTCAGTGTTTGCTTGTGCTACTGTATTTTTGGTCCCATTGTGTATATTCTATATACTGCCTAACTCTTCTTGAGAGAAGCGTGACTGCTCAGCCAAAGCTATCAGGTAAATCTGGGTGGTGCTGACTGCTACCAATTGGGTTTACTGCTAACACCTGTAGTCTTAAACTTTTTGCAGTGGTCCCTAAGGGAGCTGCACAGGTTTCTGCCTAACACCCTCCAGCTCAAGGTAAGAAGTTTCCTGAAGGATCTTCTCCGTCATCGGATTCTGAAGATTCAGACCTGCAGCAGGGCTTCAATGGGTGGTTCAGTCGTCGTAGGAGGTCCTCTTCTGTCAGCTCCTTGTTGGTTCTTTCGTTCCAGTGGCGACTCTGCCTTTCCAGTCCCAGATACCTGCTTTTTATGCAGTTTTCCCCCCATTCATACAGCCTGACTGTCAATCACTCAGCAGGGTGGCTGTTCTGGCAAGGACAGTCCCCTCAGCCAAACAGGAATGCGACTTGGGTTACCAAGGGAACCCATGGCAGGGGTCCAAAGAACCCTCCCTCACATCCTGCCAACTTAGACTTTCAGGCGCCTTAAGGAGGGCTTCTGTGCATAAGCCCGCGAAAAGACAGTGAACAAAGGAATCCTCCCCGGGTTTGGCGCGCAGAGAAAAACACGAGAAAGACTAACAAAAAGAAATGGCGAATAAACCCAGCCGGAGCCAAAATAAAATGTATTTGGTCAAGCGGGTTTATGTTCGAGGCTGATATAATAGCCTAAAACAATACCATGGTTATATAAGATAACCGCGGTAGAAAAGTTCGGGTAGTTACCACTGCCACCAGCAAAGTCTTGATGTAAAGGGAGCGAAACAAGGCTCTAAGAGAGACAGACAAAAAGGGATAAGAATTAACCCTTTCCAGTACTTCATGGAAGATGGGGTGTACTGGGTCTGTGGTTTAAAGTGACTCTGGGGGACAGTAGTCCGCCCTAGAAAAATTGAGTCAGTGGGAAGTCGACAACCCTGTGCCACTGCACTGAAGGTGCTGTGTAACATGAAAAATATGATGCCATGGAGTAGGTGAAGCTCCAGTGCTCAAGATCACACAAAAAGTGAAAACACACACAGCAAAACACATGTAAGAGTGGGAAAAAGGCTCACACCCTTACCGGGTGAAAAGTAAATCCTAGAAATCCAGCAAAGCTGCTGAGGTACTCTTTAATTAAGGGAAATCAGCCATTTATGAGAATTCTCCCTAACACAGACACTTCCTGAAAATAATGACTATTGTCACAGTATCCAATCCAGCCCTAGTCCCGACTAATTAAACCACACAAAGTCCAAGCAGAATCCTACAAAGGTTCATGCCCTTATTTGTAGTTTCATGACCCGGAGGACAGGATGACTGTCAAGAATCAAGATTGTCAATGGACAGGCCTTAGACCACATGGAATGGCCATTTTGAGGATATGGTACTCAAAATGCCATTATGTGTTAAAACATTATGGTGCAAGGCAATGGAAAAATATGAAACACTATTCACTGTCACCAGACAGTCATAGGCACATCAAAAAGGCGTAAAGAATGTTGCCAGACAAAATTGAAAAAAGGATGAAAGGTACTACTACAGCAGAACTTGACTAGGGGAAACGGTCTCCATGCACTGGTAGCCTTAAAGGCCGACCGGTGCCCACAAAATAAATGAGCCGAGTAGGAAACTGATGCTAAAAAGTATTTACCCCAAAAATGAGGCAAGTGTTCAAGACAGAAAAAAATGGTGGGGGTTCCACTGAAATCTATGGTGGGGAAAATGCAAAACGAAATGTCTTCCGTAACTGTTTGACATATGCTATAGTCAAGATGGTGCTCCATACAATACTGGTTTAGGTTAAGATGCAACTGCCCAATCAAAGTTCCTCTCTGCATTACAGAGACGGTTGTTAGGGATTGGGAGCATCATTATATTGTTCAAACTAATGCAGCACATAAAAGGAAAATCCATCAAGATGCATGTAAATAAAAAAAAAAAGCTCTTAAAAGAAACGATAGCAAATGGTCTCCTGAACTAACAGTTGCACTAGCTTCTGCAAATTGTCCGATTCCAGTACAGAACTGTATTATGTACTCTAAATGCATCACGCAGCAACGAATTGTTGGCACAGCCAAACTTAAAACTGCTACAAAAAACGACGGCAGAGAGCAAACAAAGGCTGGCTAGACAGGCCTAAAAAATACGCGAAATGTTAAAAATCATCAACAGAAAGAAGTTTGACTCACATCAAATGGCTGATTTGTTGTCTTAGATATGCTCTGTGACAGTTTGCTTCCAAAAGAGCTTCCTCTCTTGATAGAAGGTCCAGCTCCCAAAACGTGTTGAAGAACACTGTAAGCATTGGCCTCTGCACTTCCAGTGGCTGCCCCTTCAGCCACAACAGCAGCATGTACAAGACTATTACCATTTTCCTCTCGAATCTCGGCTGGAAAAAAGTGACGGAGATTATCCTCTAACAAAATGAACATGTTCATAATAAAACATTTACATTCAAAAGGTCCCAACATGTAGAACAGACAATACATTTTAAGAATGAAAACACTTCATTTCACCTGAAAAAAAAACGATCTTCGCCATAGTGGATAGTGTACAGTTAGTGGGTTCTATGTGAAAATGTCGCCTGGGAAACCGCAGGTAGGCGACTTTTCCCTGCACCCCTAGAAGCGTTCCCCCACATATTCTAGGACGGGTATTATTTACTATTCTAACTCGTGTCATAGAATATTTGGGGAAGTGCTTAATTTTCTTGCGAGTGCAAATTTGGGTAAATGTCGCTGCCTTGCAACCTTTTCCCAGGCGACTATCACTGGATGCCTCTTGGTCCATAATGTCCTTGCTTTCAGGGTGATGTGACTTGAGCATTACACATAATGTGGAATGAAAAACATTGCGCCAGGTTCATGCACAGCAAGGTTCCTCCCTCGCGTATGCTCCCGTCCCAAACTGCTTATTTTACCAAACGCTCTTTAGCACAGGCTCTATATAAAGGAGGTGAAGAGAAGGCCAAATGGAGCAAAGGCAAACTTAAGTAGGAGTGCAGAGGTCACCAAGTCACTGCAATCAGTAACTAGTTGGTACTTCAACATTCATCCCCTTCCAGCCAATACTTGTGGGAGATTTCTAAGTGATCTGATAATTGGGAAGAACATTTCCACAGCCCTCTAGTGAGTGTTGAAAAATGATCTATGCTCATTGTCAGACAGGGTTCAAACCACAAGTTAAACCCCACTCTTATTGGTAGCTATGGCTTAGCAGAGAGGCTTCAACTCGGAAGAAAGCTGGTTGTGAGGTACAGCTCTTCCCAACAGACACCCCAAGGGAACACACTACACAGAAATACTGAAACCTATACTCTATTATAGAGATGGAACAAGTTACTTACCTGTAACTGTTCTCCAGCATGGGTCTGGCATGGATTCACATGCTCATGAATATTCCCCGTCAGGCCGGGAATCCTCGGTAAAGAAAAAAAATCAGTATCAGTTTCGTTTCTTATCTGTCTTTCTCAGAAGTAACCAATCACTGGTCTCTGGGTCATACTGCCTCCCGCCAATGACTGCCCTCTCCCTAAGCCCGCCTCTGGCAGCCATCTTTAGATTTGGTAGCACGCAAAGTGGCAGTATGACCAAGTAAAGAGCCGCAGAGGGGTAGGAGGGAGGGTTTGCATGTGAATCCATGCCAGACCCATGCTGGAGAACAACAGTTACAGGTAAGTAACTTGTTCCTTCTCCAGCATGGGGTTTGGCATGGATTCACATGCTCATGAATATAAGAGTACATAGCAGTACACACATGCACAACCAACAGGAGGTGGCAAAGGCTCAACATTAAGCATTACATCAAAAACTCAACATTAAGTAATTCTTACCTCCTCACCAGGCTCACCTTAGGCGAACAGGTTGCGCAGCACCGCTTGGCCGACCCTGGACTCCTCCCTGGAATCCCGGTCGACGCAGTAGAATCTCGTGCAGGTGTGTGTCGACCTCCACGTAGCAGCCCTGCAGATGTCCAGCAGGGGCACACCAGACAAGAACGCCGTGGTAGCAGCGATAGCTTTGGTCAAATGGGCTCTCGGACGGACAGGCAACGGCCAGTTTGCCAACCGATGACAGTGCATGATGCAGCCGGAGAGCCAGCTGGAAATGGAAGCCTTCGAGAGAGAGAGAGAGAGAGAGAGAGAGAGCCTTCCCTTGGTTCACTGGTCCAAAGTTCACAAATAGCTGTGATGTCTTCCGAAAAATCTTTGTGCGGTCCACGTAGAACTTCAGTGCTCTAGCCACATCCAGCGAGTGCAAAGTCCTCTCGGCTGTTGACGAAGGCGACGGGAAGAAAACCGGTAACACCCAGGGCTCGTTGAGGTGGAAGTCCGACGGCACCTAGGGCATAAAGGAGGGGTGCGTCCTCAGTACCACCCTCGTGTCGTGAAAAGTCAAGTATGGAGGCTTGCAGGATAGGGCCTGGATCTCTCCCACTCGTCGTGCAGAGGTGATGGCCACAAGAAACGCAGTCTTCCATGACAGGAACTTCAACAGTGCCGAATGCAGGGGCTCGAATGGCGCCCCTATGAGCCTGGTCAGCACCACGTTGAGCTCCCACGCCGGGGCAGGGGCCTTCACCGGCAGGAACGATCGGAACAGTCCCTTCATAAATTCCTTTACCAGGCGATGGGACCACAAGGACGCCCGTCCTGTGGTTCTGGTGTATCGAGAGATCGCAGCCAGATGTATCTTGATGGAGGCGTGAGCCAGTCCAGCCTTGGCCAGCGACAGAAGGTACGGCAGCACTTGAGGGGCCGTAATTCGTAGAGGGTTAATCTTCTGTGCACAGCACCAGACAGAGAACCTCTTCCACTTATGTTCGTAGCACTTGAGTTGAGGACGCCCTGGCCTTTGCAAGGACCTCTCTGCAGTCAGCCGGGATATCGTACCCTCCAAACTCTAGTGCTGCAGGAGCCAGGCCTGCAAGTTCAGCGACTCCGGGTCGTGATGAAGTATGGCACCTCCTTCTCTGGAGAGAAGATCTGCGTCCGTCGGCAGCTTGACTGGTGGGGACGCTGACGGGTCCAGAAGGTCCGGGAACCAGATCTACCTCGGCCACGCCGGTGCAACGAGGATCATCCTGCACCGGGACCTCTTGAGCTGGTTGACGAGTCGGAGCAGCAACGGCAACGGAGGGAACGTATATAGGAACAGGCCGTCCCAGGGGAACGATAAAGCATCACCCATGCTCCTCGGCTGGGGAAACCTGCTGGCGAACCTCTGGCACTTGGAGTTCGTCGCAAACAGGTCGATCTGCGGTTTTCCCCATCGTCGGAAGAGTCGATCCACTTGATCCTAACGCAGTCCCCACTCGTGGCACGAGCGCAGCTCCCTGCTGAGTGAGTCGGTGATGGTGTTCTTTATCCCTGCCAGATGAAAGGGCACCAGAAACATCCCTTGGGCGACGGCCCAATGCCACAGATCCTGGGCTTCCTTGGAGAGGGCTGGGGATCTGGTTCCTCCCTGCTTCCGGATGTAGAACCTTGTGGTGGTGTTGTCGATGAAGATTCTCACCACCTTGCCCTTGAGGGACGGGAGAAAGTACCCGAGGGCCCAGAACACTGCACGGAGCTCCAGGATGTTGATGTGGAGCGTCTTCTCCTCCAGGAGCCAAAGGCCTCTCGCGTGAAGTTCTCCGGTGTGCGCTCCCCACCCTTCCAGGGAGGCATCTGCCGTCACCGTTATCTGGTGGGATGGGGTCTGAAAGTCTGCGCCCGCCGTCAGATGAGCGCGGGTGCCCCACCACCGGATCGCTCGTCGGAAGGTCTCGTTGACCGGCATCCTGTCCTCGAAGCTGCCTGTCGCTTGGATCCAGCGGGCGTCGAGGAACTCTTGCAGAGGGCGCATCCGAAGCCTGCACAGGCGCACGAGATACATGGAGGAGGACATCATCCCAAGGAAACGCTGTACCTTGCCCAGGATGGCCTTCGTCCTTTCCTCCGACGGCGAGGCCAGACGCACCACTGTGTCGAGCTTGGCCCCCAGAAACAGTGCGACTTGCGACGGGACCAGGTGGGATTTGGGAAAGTTGATGGAGAATCCCAGGTCCATGAGCAGCTGGACAGTGTTCGCTGTGTGATCTACGGCAAGCTCCCTTGTCCTTGCTCGAATGAGCCAGTCGTCCAGGTAGGGGTAGACGTGGATCCCCTGCAGGCGCAGTCGCGCTGCCACCGGTGCGAGGCACTTGGTGAACACCCTGGGTGCCGACTTCAATCCGAACGGGAGGGTCTTGAACTGGTAGTGCCGACCTTGGACCACGAACATGAGGAACTTTCGGTGTCCTTTTAGAATGGGGAAGTACGCATCCTCCAAATCCAACGACAGGAAATCGCCCTCCTCCAGCTGTCCCAGCACGTGCTGGAGGGTGACCATCCGGAACTTCTGTGCCTTGATGTACTTGTTCAGTCGTCGCAGATCCAGGCTGGGGCGCCATCCTCCAGCCTTCTTTTTCACGAGAAAGTACCTTGTGTATACTCCGGAGCCCCGGAGCCTCTTCGGGATGAGGTTGATGGCACCTTTTTTGAGCATCGCCCTTACCTCCAATAGCAGTTGAGGGACGTGATTTTCCTTCCTGGCCATGGGGGGAATGCCGGGGTACCTTTTTAGAAATTCGAGGGTGTGCCCCCTGGGCCAGGGCATCCAGCACCCAACGGTCGGTGGAGATGGACTCCCACACACTGACTAACTTCGCCAGCCGGCCTCCCAGGGGTGCTTCAGTGGGGGCCCGACACCGCTGTCTGTTCAATACTGCCTGGAGGACGCCTTGCCGCCTTGGCCTCCCTGGCGACGACGGCAGGGTCCACCCGACTTGCCTCGTCCTCTATAGGCTTCCTGCGACGAGGAGAGGGCCGCTTGGAGGTACGTAGAGGAGCCACCGCCGAATCCCTTGGAGGCACCTGCTTGCCTCCGGTGCTCTGAAAGGACGGCCTTCGTTGCCGGAGAACGCCTAGGGCCTTAGCTGTCTGTGTCCGCCTTGTTGGCTTGGAGGGACTCATCCACTGTTTTCCCAAACAGATTGTTCCCGTTGAACGGCATGTCCAAAACCTTGGCTTGTACGTCCCGGCGGAAATCCGTCGCCTTGAGCCACCCTTGTCGTCTAAGGCAAACGCTGTTGCCTAGCTGGCGGAAACCGGTGTCGGCAATGTCTGTTGCCATCATAATGGCGTGGTCCGACGCCACTTCGCCTTCTTGCAAGATCTCCAGGGCCGAGGCCCTCTCGTCATCCGGAGGCCCTCTTGTCATCCGGTAGGAAGTCCAACAGGGGGGCGATCTTGTACCATAACTCCCTGTCGTAGCGGGCCACGATCACAAGGGCGTTGGCCACCTTAATCGTTGCCGCCGTCGAGATAACTCGCCATCCCATTGCGTCCAGCTTCTTTCCTACACCGTCCGGCGGGGAAGTTGACGTTGAGGCCGCTGGCCGCCGTTGAGACAACCGAGTCAGGGGTCCCAGATGTCATCCAGCAGAGGCGCGGCGAGGACGGTCTTCCTCTTGGCCTCGCACCATTGGTAAAGGAAACCTTCCTTCCTCTCTTCGGGGCAGAGCTGAAAAAGCTTGGATGCCCAGGTGATCGTTGCATGGAAAGATCCGATCTCGTCGGACGGGGAGGCCCGGGATGGGGGCGATGGGAGCTCCGTCCCGTCGTCACTGCCGACGTCGTCGGTACCCGTCGTGGCCGTGTCCGTTCCAGTGTCATCCCCAGGGACGGGGGACGTGGGTAAAGGCTGAGAGGGCTGAAAAGGCGGGGCTGGATGGATCCGTCGAGCCTTGTCCCGGATCCTCTGTCGGTGGTAAGGGCAATCTCATCCTTCTCTCCGAACATAAGGACTGTATCGCCAACAAAATGGTGGCCGAGTTATCCTGCGGCTCCGGAAGCAACGGGTGACTAGGACCCTCGCCCGTGCCACCGTCACTCTCGTCGTCACCTTCGTCGGGATCCCTCCCGTGGGGACGGGCCTCCTCGACGCCCTCATAGAGGCCCTCCAAGAATTCTGCCAGCTCCTCCTCGGATGCTGTGTCCGTGTCCACAATGGCCACCGGCCCCCAGCCCCCTCTTTTTCCGCCGAGGTCTTTTCGATGGGTCTGAAAGAGGCTTCCCTCCGCGGAGGCAGGGAGACTCTGGGCCCCAAGGTCGCCTCCACTGGTGTAGCCTTCACAGGCTGCGCCAGGGCCGCCGCGACTTCCTCGATAGAGGCCTTGGCCGGGTGAATCAAGGCCTTTACCACCTGTGTGGGTCTGTGGCCTTCACCTTGGGGGGGAGGGGGGGTCACTGCCTTGCTCCCCCTCGGCCGGATCCTTCGAGCTTGACCGGGGCCTCTCCAGAAGCTTCACCGGGTTCTCGGCCTTCCTCTTCCATGAGCCAGAGCATTGGCTCGAGGTTGATGGCGCTGTAGAAGGGTGCGCCCTGCCTGGCAGCCTAAGAGCACGACCGTTCGGCACTCCCGGTGCCCGCGGACTCAGTGTTTTGCCTTCTGTTGGGCCCCCATCGCCGGGGTGCACTCACAGGACTTAGAAGACCTCTCCGAATTCTCCTCACTTGACGGGCTCTTTCCTTCCAGCCAGTAGGAGAGACGAAGATGTCGGTCCCCGACAGTCCGTTCCGACATGTTCCAGCAAAACGCACAGTCCTTCTCCACGTGCGTTTTGTCCTCATCAAGGCAGTAGAGACATTTCGAGTGCTCGCCCTCCTTGAACACATTCTGCAGCTGGCAGCCAGGGCAAACCCTGTACAGCTTCCCAGGCATCGAGCTTCCTTTCTCCTGGGGGTAGGCAGCAGAAACTTCTGAATACTCCAAGAAGCGTAACTCGACGAAATCCTCACCCTTGAGGGGCGTAGAAAAATCCAACACGGATCCCCGTTATCGGATGTAGAGACGGTGGAGCTTGAGGCTCTATTTGACCGAAAAATGAGAAATTCTCTTTGAAAAAGCACAAAAACGCAGCAAAAGCTCGAGAGCTAAACACGAGGACTCCCAACACTTGAGCGTGTGGTAAAAATCTGAAGATGGCTGCCAGAGGCGGTGCTTAGGGAGAGGGCAGTCATTGGCTGGGGGCAGTATGACCCAGAGACCAGTGATTGGTTACTACTGAGAAAGACAGATCAGAAATAAAACTGATACTGATTTTTTATTTACCGAGGATTCCCTGCCTGACGGGGAATATTCATGAGCATGTGAATCCATGCCAGCCCCATGCTGGAGAAACAAATATAGCAACTATCAGTTAAAATAAGTAACGCAGGTTAAATTGAACACACAGTAAAACATGTGCAAAAAGAATAAAAAGGCCTAGGCAGACCCTTCACACTCCAAAGCTAAATGGATGGTGTATGTACCCAGAGGTTACCTCAATACCTATAAGGCAAAGAGGTTAGGAGAAAATGGATTCTTGGAGACGAGCATCACACTTTACATAATCATGTCTAGAACACACTATCAATATATGAACATTCCAATTATTACTCAACCTCTAGTATAAGTAAAAAGGTTACACAGTTAAAAACTATATACTGAAGTATGCACCTAGAGGGAAATAGGGTAACACATTTAAACCATACTCCAAAGAGCCAGGAAAATTCAAAATACAGTAAAACTAAAATTACCAGACCTACATGGTCTTATGACAGAAAAGAAATGGTAAGATACAATTTAACCACTATTCGACACAGTATCCCATTACATTTCAATGGCAGAAGTGAAGTGCAGTGAATGAATACATCTAATTCTGCAGTATATCAAAAGTAATTATTTCAGGGACCAAATGGGAACCCCATGTAACATGTCAACGTTCAGTTAAGTATCTTTTTAGGAGAGTTTTGAAGTTTTAAAATGTCCTTTATATGATTAATTGGAACATATCCAACAGGAAGAGCTGTGGTTATATAAACTTCGTTAAGTCCCTTTTCTAGCCATACATGTGGCCAAAGGAGCAGCCACTCTCAGATGCCACAAGATACCCCCCTGAAAAAGTTCCAGAACCAGGTTCGCGACCCAGATGACCAGAGAAGGAATGAAGCAAAGCAGGATTCAAGCCAATCGATTCCAATGGCGAAACAGTGAGGGGGCTCCTTTTCTACAGCTTGCCAGGGAGCAACAATGAGAAACCAATAATATACCAGTACCCCGTGTCAAGTACTGACGTACTACAATGCAGAGGACTTGGCCCAGGAATTGCGAGAATAGAAACAGCCGTATAAGGCTTGAACTAAAGAGAAAGGTTCAGGATCCGTTACTCAGAGGCTTGCACTCCACCACAATCATAAGGTCAAGGACCAAGAAACTCAATAGGAAAAAGAAAAAAGGTTTAGGGGACCCCCACCCTGCAGCCTTTTTGTAATACCTCCAAGCTTCCTTGACCCGTGGTATTCACCGGACCTGAAGTGCTATTGCCTGCTGCTGGGCTGGAACCAGAGAGGCATTGTGCTGCTGCTCAAAACCAAACCTACTTGCTCCTTCATGGGACATCTGGGCTTCAAACTCTGCAGCTGCACCTCCTCACGAGTCCTGCCCCAGTCTTCACTGCAGCATCCTGGTGACCAATTTTAAGGAACAAGTTACTTACCTGTAACTGTTGTTCTCCAGCATGGGTCTGGCATGGATTCACATGCTCATGAATATTCCCCGTCGTCAGGCTGGGAATCCTCGGTAAAGAAAAATCCAGTATCAGTTTCGTTTCTGATCTGTCTTTCGTAGTAATAACCAATCACTGGTCTCTGCGTCATACTGACCACAGCCAATGACTGCCCTCTACCTAAGCACCGCCTCTGGCAGCCATCTTCAGATTTGGAAGCACGTGAAGTGGCAGTATGACCAAGTGAAGAGCCGCAGAGGGGTAGGCGGGAGGGTTCGCATGTGAATCCATGCCAGACCCATGCTGGAGAACAACAGTTACAGGTAAGTAACTTGTTCCTTCTCCAGCATGGGGTCTGGCATGGATTCACATGCTCATGAATAAAGAATACATAGCAGTACACACATGCACAACCACGGGAGGTGGCAAAGGCTCAACATTAAGCATCACATCAACTCAACATTAAGCATCTTACCTCCTCACCAGGCTCACCTCAGGCGAACAGGTTGCGCAGCACTGCTTGGCCGACCCTGGACTCCTCCCTGGAATCCCGGTCGACGCAGTAGAATTTCGTGAAGGTGTGCGTCGACCTCCACGTAGCAGCCCTGCATATGTCCAGCAGGGGCACACCAGATAGGAACGCCGTGGTAGCTGCGATCGCTCTGGTGGAATGGGCTCTCGGACGGCCAGGCAGCGGTCGGTTTGCCAACCGATGACAGTACATGATACAGCCGGAGAGCCATCTGGAAATGGAAGCCTTCGAGAGAGCCTTCCCCTGATTGACAGGTCCAAAGTTCACAAAGAGTTGTGACGTCTTCCGAAAACCCTTCGTGCGGTCCACGTAGAACTTCAGCGCTCTAGCTACATCCAGCGAGTGCAAAGTCCTCTCAGCCGGCGACGAAGGCGACGGGAAGAACACAGGTAACACCAAGGGTTCGTTGAGATGGAAGTCCGACGGTACCTTGGGCATGAAGGAGGGGTGCGTCCTGAGCACTACCCTCGTGTCGTGGAAAGTCAAGTACGGGGCCTTGCAGGAAAGGGCCTGGATCTCTCCCACTCGTCGTGCGGAGGTGATGGCCACAAGAAAAGCTGTTTTCCACGATAGAAACTTCAACGGGGCCGAGTGCAGAGGCTCGAACGGAGGTCCCATGAGCTTGGTCAGCACCACGTTGAGCTCCCACGCCGGGGCCGGAGCCTTCACCGGCGGGAACGATCTGAACAGTCCCTTCATGAACTCTTTCACCAGACGATGAGACCACAAGGACGTCCGCCCCGTGGTTCTGGTGTATCGGGAGATCGCAGCAAGATGAATCTTGATGGACGCGTGTGCCAGACCAGCTTTGGCCAGCATCAGCAGGTACGGCAGTACTTGGGGGGGCCGTAATCCGTAGAGGGTTAATCTTCTGTGCGTGGCACCAGACAGAGAACCTCTTCCATTTGTGTCCGTAGCATTTAAGAGTCGAGGACGCCCTGGCCTTTGCAAGAACCTCTCTGCAATCGGCCGGTATGTCGTATCCTCCAAACTCTAGCGCTGCAGGAGCCAGGCCTGCAAGTTCAGCGACTTCGGGTCGTGGTGGAGGATGGCGCCTCCTTCCCTGGAGAGTAGATCCGCGTCCGCCGGCAGCTTGATCGGCGGGGACGCTGACAAGTCCAGAAGGTCCGGGAACCATATCTGCCTCGGCCACGCAGGTGCGACGAGGATCATCCTGCACCGTGACCTCTTGAGCTGGTTGACGAGCCGGATTAGCAGAGGCAAGGGAGGGAACGCGTAGAGGAACAGGCCCTCCCAGGGGAACGAGAAAGCATCGCCCATGCTCCTCGTCTGGGGAAACCTGCTGGCGAACCTCCGGCACTTGATGTTCGTCGCCGTCGCGAACAGGTCGATCTGGGGTGTGCCCCACCGTCGGAAGAGGCGATCCACCAGATCCTGCCGTAGTTCCCACTCGTGGCACGAGCGCAGCTCCCTGCTGAGTGAGTCGGCGATGGTGTTTTTTATCCCTGCCAGATGAAACGGCACCAGAAAAATCCCTTGGGCAACGGCCCAATGCCACAGGTCCTGCGCCTCCTTGGACAGCGCTGGGGACCTGGTTCCGCCCTGTTTCCTGATGTAAAACATGGTGGTGGTGTTGTCGGTGAAGATCCTCACCACCTTGCCCTTGAGGGACGGAAGGAAGGACCTGAGGGCCCAAAACACTGCACGGAGCTCCAGGACGTTGATATGCAGGGACTTCTCCGTCGGGAGCCAGAGTCCCCTTGCGTGCAGATTTTCGGTGTGCGCTCCCCACCCTTCCAGGGAGGCATCCGTGGTCACGGTCTCCTGGTGGGCTGGGGTCTGGAAGTCCATGCCCGCCGTCAAATGCGCGCGGGTGCCCCACCACCGTATCGCTCGTCGGAAACTCTCGTCGAGCTTGATCCTTTCCTCGAAGCTGCCCGTCGTCTGGATCCAGCGCGCATCCAGGAATTCTTGCAACGGGCGCATCCGGAGCCTGCACATGGGAATGAGGTAGATGCAGGAAGACATCATCCCGAGGAGGGACTTGATGGACCTCACTTTGGCCGCTTCGGCCACCAACATCCGTTGCACCTTGCCCAAGATGGTCCTGGTCCTCTCCTCCGACGGGGAGGCCAGAAGGGACACTGTGTCGAGCCTGGCTCCCAGAAACAGTGCGACTTGCGCGGGCACCAGGTGGGATTTGGCGTAGTTCACGGAGAATCCCAGGTCCGAGAGGAGTTGGACGGTCCTTGCCGTGTGGACCACGGCGAGCTCCCTCGTCCTGGCGCGGATGAGCCAGTCGTCCAGGTAGGGGTAGACGTGAATCCCCTCGCGGCGCAGCTGCGCCGCCACCGGTGCGAGGCACTTGGTGAATACCCTGGGTGCCGACCGTAGTCCGAAGGGAAGGGCTTTGAACTGGTAATGACGCCCTTGGACCACGAATCTAAGGAATTTGCGGTGCCCCTTTAGGATGGGAATGTGGAAGTAGGCATCCTCCAAATCCAACGACGATAGGAAGTCTCCTTCCTCCAGCTGACCCAGGACGTGCTGGAGGGTGACCATCCGGAACTTCTGCGCCTTGATGAACTTGTTCAGACATCGCAGGTCCAGGATGGGGCGCCATCCTCCCGTCTTCTTCTTCACGAGGAAGTATCTCGAGTAGACTCCGGAGCCCCGAAGCCTCTTTGGGACGAGTTCGATGGCGCCCTTTCTGAGCATCGCCTTTACCTCCAGGAGAAGTTGAGGGACGTGAAGTTCTTTCCTGGCCACGGGGGGGACGCGCGGGCACCTTCTTTGAAACTCGAGCGCGTGGCCCCGGGCCAGGGCGTCCAGCACCCAACGGTCGGTGGAGATGGACTCCCACACGCTGACGAAGCCCGCCAGCCGGCCTCCCACCGGGGTGCTTCGGTGGGGGCCCGACCCCACGGCCGGTTCAATCCTGCTTGGGCGCGGCCTTGCCGCCTTGACCTCCTTGGCGACGACGGCGGGGTCCGCTAGACTTGCCTCGTCCTCTGTAGGCCTCTTGCGACGACGAGCGGGCCGCTTGACGGTAGGAAGCGAAACCGCCGCCGGAACCTTTGGAGGCACCCTTGCCTCCGCCGCTCCGAAAGGGCGTCCGTCGTTGCAGGACTCCAAGGGCCCGGGCCGTCTCAGTATCCGCCTTGATGGCCTGAAGGGAATCGTCCACTGTCTTCCCAAACAGGTTGTTCCCGTCGAAGGGCATGTCCAGGACTCTGGTCTGGACGTCCTGCCGGAAATCCGTAGCTTTGAGCCATCCACGACGTCGAAGGCAAACGCCGTTGCCCAGCTGGCGGAACCCGGTGTCGGCGATGTTCGTCGCCACGGTGATGGCGTGGTCCGAGGCCACCTCACCTTCCTGCAGGATCTCAAGGGCCTCCGCCCTCTTGTCGTCCGGCAGAAAATCCAGCAGGGGAGCTATCTTGTACCAGAGCTCCCTGTCATAGCGGGCCACGATAGCCAAGGCGTTGGCCGCTTTAATCGTCGTCGCTGCCGACGAGATGACTCTACGTCCCATAGCATCCAATTTCTTTCCCTCGCCGTCCGGCGGGGAAGTCGATGTGGAGGCCGCACCCCCCCCCCCGCTTTCTTCCTGGCTGCCGCGGAGACGACGGAGTCCGGGGTAGGCTGCGCCCGGAGGCACAGGGGGGCCGTGTCCGGGACCCGGTACTTTTTCTCGTACCGGTCTCTTCTAGCTGGCGTCGTGGAAGGGTTCTTGAAGAGGGAAAGGCCCTCATCCCAAATGTTGTCCAACAGAGGCACTGAGAGGACCGTCTTCCTCTTGGCCTCGCGCCGCTGATAAAGGAAGCCTTCCTTTTTCTTCTCCTCAGGGCAGAGTTGGAAAAGCTCGGAAGCCCTGGAGATCATGGAGTGGAAAGATCCGATCTCGTCGGGCGGAGAAGCCCTGGTGGGAGGTGACGACGGAAAATCCTCGTCGTATGCCTCGTCGTCCGTACCCGTCGCTGCCGTGTCAGTCCCCGTATCATCCCCTCGGGTGGACGGGGAGGAGGGCTGGAAGGGGCGCGACGGTTGAAAAGGAGGTGGTGGATGGATCCTTCTTTTCTTGGTAGGGGGAACACCAGAAGGTCCCGGTTCTGGATCCCCCGACGGGAGAGGTTCCTCCGTCGGTAACGGTAGCCTCGTCCTTATCTCGGAGCATAAGGACTGTATGGCCAACAAAATGGCCGCCGAGTTGTCTTGCGGCGCTGGCAGAGGGGAATCCGACGGGCGAGCAGGGGCCCCGTCGGTATCCTCGACGATGTCGTCGTCACCTGCGTCGGGGTCCATTCCGACGGGCTGGCCTTCTTCCACGCCTAGGCCGTGGCTTAAGACCTCGATCAGCTCCTCTTCTGAGGTTGAGGCCGAATCTCCGACGACGCCCTGCCCCCCCTTCTTCTTCCCCACGGAGGGTTTCACGGGGGTCCTATCGATGGGCACAAAGGAAGACTCCCTCCGAGGAGGCAGGGAGATTCTGGGCCCTGAGGTCGCCACCACTGGTGCAGCCACCACAGGCTGAGCCAGGGCCGCCGCGACCGTTTCGATAGAGGGCTTGGTCGGATGGATCAAGGCCTTCACCACCTTAGGTGCGCTCACCGCCTTATCCTTGAGGGAGGGGGCACTGCCACGCTCCTCCTCTGCCTTAGAGCTCGACCGGGGCCTCTCCAGGAGCTTCGCCGGGTGCTCGGCCTTCCTCTTACCCGACCCAGAGCGTTGGCTCGTGGTTGATGGTGCCGGGGAGGGTGCGCCCTGCCTGGCGCCCGTAGAGCCCGACCGTTCGGCGCTCCCGGTGCCAGCGGACTCGCGGTGCTTGGCCTTATGTTGGGCCCCCGTCGCCGGGGCGCCCTCAAAGGTCTTAGAAGACCGCTCGGATTTCTTCTTCTTCTCGCCAGACGGGCTCTTACCCTCCAGCCAGTTGGCGAGACGTTGATGGCGGTCCTTCATGGTCCGTTCCGACATGTTGCCGCAAAACGCACAGTCCTTCTCCACGTGCGTCTTGTCCTCATGAAGGCAGTAAAGGCAGAAAGAGTGTTCGTCCTCCTTGAAGACGTTCTGCAGCTGGCATCCAGGGCAGACCCTGAACAGCTTTCCGGGCGTCGAGCTTCCCTTCTCCTGGGCCATCTCCGAGACCGGGCCTGAGAAGCTTCTGGATTCCTCCGAAGTGTAGCTCGACGAAATCTTCACCCTTGAGGGGCACAGATGAATCCGACACGGGTCCCCGTTGATCGGATGTAGGATCGGTGGAGCTTGAGGCTCTTTGACCGAAAGAATCGAAGTTTTTTTGTGAAAAAAGCGCGAAAAAAAGCACTAACGCTCGAGAGCAATAGCACGAGGATCCCAACACATGAACGTGCGGTAAAAATCTGAAGATGGCTGCCAGAGGCGGTGCTTAGGTAGAGGGCAGTCATTGGCTGTGGTCAGTATGACGCAGAGACCAGTGATTGGTTATTACTACGAAAGACAGATCAGAAACGAAACTGATACTGGTTTTTTATTTACCGAGGATTCCCAGCCTGACGACGGGGAATATTCATGAGCATGTGAATCCATGCCAGACCCCATGCTGGAGAAAAGGTTATTATTCATGTCCTCCCTTCTGCTTCTTCAGTCATGTGCGTCTTTTCATGGATCGCCTTGAGGGGGTTTTCCTCATCTAGCCAACTCTAGAGGGGGTTCTGCTTGCAGACCCAGCAAGAAAATCTAGCACAGACTAAAAATAAAACCAGACCTGCAACTCCTGGGCCTTTATGGTGTGCTTCCAATGCCCTCCACTGACATCAACTGAACACCCCCGACCCCTAAATTATTGTTATCCCTTTAACACCATACTGACTTCTGGAGAGGAGTAAACTTTGCTTTCCTTTCCTTGCTCAGCTCTTATGGCTACCTGTGTAGGCGGACCCTGTCACTTTTGCAAGATTCCTTTGTTGTTTTACTGTAACACACATCATACACTAAAGAGCTACAGTGGTACCTTCCATCCCTTTATTCCCCTTCTCAACATTTCTCTTACTTTCTGATGTCTCCAAGATGGGCTGGTGGCAGCAGATTTTTCTACAGTGTTTTTCGTTTTTAATTGCATGCACATTTGTTTTACGTAGAATGCCATTTTTAGTACCAAATACTCAAAATGGCCATGCCAAGCGTTTTCTCGCTATGTCCTTTGCCCATCTTGTCCTGCGGCTTTCTTACTGCAGGTCAGGAAATGACAAATATTGTAAGCCCTTTCCCTGGCCCATACCTAGAGTTTCCAGGGCAAAGCGGCAGTTTGTGCATCCTTGCAGGATGTGTGGGTTGGAACTTTCCTGTGCCAATCCACATTCCAGCAAGGTGATGTCTGTTGCTGGGTAGATGTGGGGCAAGAGGCTGTCCATGATTGGACAGCCCTTGCCTGTTTGAATGGTGCAGATCCTTAACATTGGTGGGCTGGGGCAGCGCCAGCTTGAATTTGAGTGAAAAGGAGTTCTGCAGCCATTCTTCAGATGCTGTTTTTGAGCAAAGACCCCTATTAAGGAAGCTGCAACCACTAGCCCTATGCGACAGGCTAACACACCTGACAAGAAGGGAAGCCAAACCGCTTAGTGTAGGTAATGTGGACAAAGTGACAAGGCTTTACTCTCAGGTACGGGTAGTAGGCTGACAGAAAGATACAATTGGCGCGCACACACACTAGCAAATACACACTGATATACTAAAATATATATACTCTAACACATTTGAAATTATCAGGCCAAATAAGGGCTTACGTAATACACATTGTTGACATATACTAAGCATATTATCAGAAAAACAGTAAAGACTATACAATGACTCTCTCAAACACAATGTCTACATGTTGGCCCTCTAGCAGAGGTGAACACACATAAAATTAAAAAGGGTTGGAGAGAACCAGGGAACCATAAAACCAAGCGAGTAGGTAAATCCCCTACGAGCCTGCACAACAGTGCAGTTTCCCAAGGACACAACCCAACCCTGGTACATTTGAAAGACTCTAAACCTGGTGGTCATCACCTAACACATATGGGAGTGTGTGAGAAATAAGGGAACACCATTTTAAGCGCAGACCAATATATGTTGAAATCCCTGAGCCCTAACTACTACCCCACACTCATTTGAACTCCCGGGGGATTCTATAACTTAACACACAAGACACATACATTATAGCCCAAGAAAGCAGGAAACCATTGTAAACTACAGCCAAAGGCGTCCAAGAATCAATATAACAGTTTAGTAACAGTTACCATCCTTAAACATTTCAGGGAAAAATATACATTACCAGAAATAGTTGGTGTTTAAAGTACATTCCGCATAAATGAATTGCAGAGTATGACTTGAAAAATGAACATAAAATCACTGGTAACTACTTAAAATATGAAACTTGGTTCAGAGTTCATTAAACCCCTAAGGGACTCGGAAAACCTCTCTAGTGGAGGAATGCAGGGGGGTCAGGTAAATGCCCCAGAGTCAATTGTATGAGAGTTACAAGTAAGTTCACATTCCATTGGCAAAAACGAGAAAAGTTTAAAGAGTCATCCGCTTAACTGGAGGCAAGTCGAATGTACCCCAAAAGAACAAGTTACTTACCAACTGTAACGTTCTTTCGACTGGATGTTCCTCCCACGTATTCCTCATCTTGTGATAAATCGTTATCTCCAGCTTTGCTGCTTCGGAAAAAAATTCTCGCCAGAGGGCGCTGTGCTCGAGGTCGTGGCGTCGATTGTCCCTCGACGTACTCCGTACTCTGTCGACGTCACCGATGGTATAAATAGCTCGAGCCGCGCCCGTTGCTTCAGTTCTGTTTTTTCGATGAATAGATATATCATGGGAATGTCCCATGACCGATACATTCTTCGTGAGAGGAAAGTGTAAGAAAACCTAAACTGTACTGTGGGGTAGGATGGGAGGGTCGATGAGGAATATGTGGGAGGAACATCCAGTCGAAAGAACGTTACAGTTGGTAAGTAACTTGTTCTTTGAATGGATTGTGTCCTCCCACGTATTCCTCATCTTGTGATAGGCTCCCATAGCAGTATCAATTTTTGGAGGTGGGAGTACTAATTTCAGTTTTCGTGGACAGAATGCAGAACTGCCTTTGCAAATAAACCCTCGTTAGAGGAGGCAGCGTCCAAACAATGTTTAACAAAAGTATGCATTGTTTTCCAGGTTGCAGCTGCACAAATATCTACTGCCGGTACTCCCCTATTTAGAGCCGCAGAAGTAGCCATTCCCCCTGTAGAATGGGCACGGAGCCCATCTGGTGGTTCTTTTCACGCTAATCTGTAGTATTCAACTATGGCTAAAATGATCCAGCGGGAAATGGTCCGTTTTGTTACAGATAAGCCTAATTTATGACCAGTATAACCCACAAATAGTTGGTCATCTTGTCTCAATTTAGCCAGCCTTGAGATGTAAAAACTAAGAGCCCTCTTGGGATCTAGTCTATGTAATCTCTCCTCTTCCTTGCCCAGATGAGGATAAAAAGTTGGTAGTACTATTTTTTGTGACAAATGGAAGTCCGAGACTACTTTTGGCAAGAACGAAGGTTTAACTTTAAGGACTACCTTATCTTTATAAAAAATAGTATATGGTGGTTTGCATGAGAGAGCCTGAAGTTCGCTAACCCTGCGGGCTGATGATAGGGCCACAAGGAGGACAGTTTTTAGAGTCAAAAGCCTCAATGGACATGAGTGCAGAGGCTCAAAAGGTATGCAAGTCAAGAATTTTAATGCTAAATATAAGTCCCAAGTTGGTACATGAAAAGGTACTGGAGGGTATACATTAGTAAGCCCCTTTAAGAATTGAATTATTAACGGTATTTTGACATATGAAACCTCTTCCGAGGAGCGCTTGAAAATGGACAGCGCATCAAGGTATCCTTTGATTGTTCCTATCTGGAGCCCCAGATTAGCCAGATGTAGTAGAAACGAGTACCATTGGGGTGCCACACTGAAAAGGGTCCACATCCTTGTCTTTGCACCAGTTACTAAACCTATTCCAGCAACATCGGTACCAAGACTGTGTTACTGGTCTTCTGGCCAAAAGCAAGATTTCCATTACGTCATCCGGAAGATCCCAATCCTTGTATCTCAACCTCTCAGAAACCATGCGCGAAGGTTGAGTGTCTTGACCTCTGGATGGAGAACCCGACCTTCCTCTTGAGAGAGAAGATCCTCTCTTTGCGGAAGACGTATTGGAGGGCAGATGGACAGGTCTAGAAGGTCCAGGTACCACGTTCTCCTGGCCCAATCCGGGGCAATTAGGATCATGGTTTTCCTGAACTTTCTCAACCTCCTGATTACTTGAGGAATCACGGGGACTGGGGGAAACGCGTACAGCAGTGGAAACTTCCACTCTACTACGAATGCGTCTCCCAGAGCTCCTCTTTGAGGAAATTCCCTTGAGCAGTACTGATCGCACTTCCGGTTGATCGCGGTGGCAAACAGATCCACTTGAGGGGTTCCCCAAAGGGCGAAGATCTCCAGAAGGACTTCCTGAGCCAGCTCCCACACGAGAGACCATCTCTCCCTGCTCAGAGCGTCTGCCGCTGTGTTCTTCTCTCCGGCTAGGTGAATTGCCGACAGAGAGATTCCTTCTCGTATTGCCCAGAACCAGAGCTGCATTGCTTCTCTGCACAGTGGCAGTGACCCTACACCACCTCTCTTGTTGAGAAAGTACATGGCCACTATTGTCCGTCATTATCAGGACATTCTTTCCCTGTACAGAGAGCAGAAAGGCCTTCAGAGCTAGTCTGATTGCCCTCAGCTCCAATAGGTTGATGTGTAGTTTGGACTCCGATGGAGACCAACGACCGCTGATTGTCAGATCGTTGGTGTGTGCTCCCCTACCCCGTGAGTGAGGCGTCCGTCACTACCGTCATCTCCGGCCATGGTTGCCAAAAAGACTCTCCCTTGAGAATGTTGTCGTTGCAAGCCCACCATATAAGATCCTCAGCGACTGCGCTCGGGACTTGCAGAAGATCCGACATATTCCCTGAGAACTGGGACCACTGAGTTCTGAGTGCCCATTGAAGGGATCTCATTCTCAACCTGGCCTCTGGTACTAGGAAAATGCAGGATGCCATGAGGCCGAGCAACCTGAGAAAATCGAAGGCCGGTAGATGTTGGGCATTCTAAAACTTCGTTACCATCTGCTGGATGTGGAGAGCTCTCACTTCGGGAGGCAAGGCTTTTCCCGATGAAGTGTCCAAGACTGCTCCGATAAACTGGAGTTTCTGGGATGGTATCATGTGGGACTTCTTGAAATTGAGGGAGAAGCCCAGTTTGTGGAGGAAGTGGCAGGTGATCGAAAGATATTCCTGAGCTTGTTCTGGAGAACTTGCTCTAATCAACCAGTCGTCCAGGTAGGGATATATGCGAATACCTCCTCTCCTGAGACTTGCTGCCACAACCGCCAACTGTTTGGTGAAAACCCTCAGGGCGGAGGTCAACCCGAATGGCAGAACTCGAAACTGATAATGAGAATTGCCAATCGCGAACCTCAGCTACTCTGCTTTGGATGGATTGGCACATGTAAGTAAGCATCCTGAAGGTCCAATGATACCAACCAATCTTGGAGTTGGAGAGCCTGAAGGATCTGGGAAAGAGTCACCATCTTGAACTTGTCCTTCCTGAGGAACTTGTTCAAGTTTCTCAAGTCCAAGATGGGTCTCAGTCCTCCGTCCTTTTTTGGGATGAGAAAATATGGGGAGTACCAACCCCTGTTCCTCTCCGCTACAGGTACCAGTTCTATGGCACCTTTCTCTAGAAGGGTTAAAATTTCCTGCAACAGGAGCGGATCCGGAATTTTGGCGGAGTTGGCTCCCGGTGGATGATTCCGAGGCCTTTTTAGAAAGGGGAGACAGTAACCTTGGGCTACTGTTTCCAGTGCCCAAGCATCTGAGGTAATGTCCCGCCATTCCTTCAGATGTTGAGAGATCCTGCCTCCCACTGGTGTTTTGTGTAACAAGGTCTCAGAGGGATTTGGAGGCTGCTGCAGGAGTGGCTGAGGGTACAGATGCCGCTCCTGAGGCTGATTTTGCACCTCTTCCTCATGCTCCACGAGGGAAGTTTCTTTTGCCCCTTTGAGAAGCCTGTCCTCTTCCTCTACCAAAAGAGTAGTATCGAAAAGAACGACCCCTCCAGGAAGATGAGCCTGAATAGGGTTTTAGAGGCTGGC
The DNA here is from genome assembly GCF_040938575.1 of Ambystoma mexicanum. Taxonomy (NCBI): domain Eukaryota; kingdom Metazoa; phylum Chordata; class Amphibia; order Caudata; family Ambystomatidae; genus Ambystoma; species Ambystoma mexicanum. The sequence goes on along the minus strand of NC_090924.1, from coordinate 536,786,286 downwards.
GCAAAGAGGCGCTTAGTGATTTAGCTGCCGCTTTCGAGGTCTGAAGTTTTTCTAGGCTTTCATCAACCTTTCTACCAAAGAGCCTCGAGCCATCAAAGGGCATGTTAAGGAGTCTAGCTTGCACGTCCGGTGCAAATCCCGAATTCCTCAACCACGCAAATCTGCGTAGCACAACGCTTGCAGCCATGGATCTGCTGATACTATCAGCAGTATCCCGTCCAGACTGGAGACATTCCCCATTGCCTCCTTCCCGTCTGACTATATTCAGGAAGCCTTCCCTTTCCTCGCCTTCCGGAATATGATCAGCTGCCACCGAAATACAGTGCCACAGGGTATGGGTAAACCTGGCTAGGGTACAGGTGACATTTGCCGACTTAAGTGCCATACTGCCCGACGTGAAAACTTTACGTGCCCAGGCATCAATTTTTTACCCTCTCTATCTGGAGGGATAGTTGGATAAGCAGTTTGTTTTGAAATAGATGCTGCCTGAATGACTAAACTCTCTGGAGTCGGATGTTTATTCAAATATTCAGGATCCGTTCCAGCTGGTCTATATTTTCTTGGAAAAGTGCTATCTGCAGCAGCAATAGTTTCTGGTTTCTACCAGTTTTTCTCCACAGTCCTTTGAAGGGCCCTGTGAAAAGGGAGAACAGGATCTTTCTGAGGTCCCTTGACAATTATATCTGTCATGTCACCTTGTTCAAAAATGGGTGAAGTATTACCCCAACCCATATATTCAAATACCCTGGTCATAAGACCCCTGTACCCAGCATCTGCATGCTCTGCAGGATCAGGTTTGGTGAACTCTAATTCTGGGGATGTGTCAACTCCACTGGCAGAATGTAGAGTATCACTCAGGTCTCTCATTCTAGATTCCTAGTCAATAAGTTCCTCAGGAACTTGTCTTGTACCATAAGTAACTCCCAAAGGAGTAACCTCGTCTTCTTCTGAAGCAGACTCTTCATAGATTGCTGACATAGATTTGAAAAAGTCTGACCTGGGCAAATGAGTGAATCTCCTTTGTTCCTCTTCCATTTGCTTCGAAGGAAATGGCAAATCCCTCGAAGTTTGAGGGCGTCTTCAAAGTTTTCGAAGATGACTTTGATAATGGCGTCGATGACGCATTTGGGTTTGGCGTCGAAATTATCGTCGTCGAGGGCTTCGACGAAGTTGTCGAAGTCTTCGATGACTTGTGTTTCTTGCATGGCACTGGAGAGGTGCTCGTCTCTCAAAGGGTCTTCGACAGTTTTACGTCGACTCGAGGTTTTTTGTATTCCTCGACGCTACTGGTCTTGGCCATGGTAGCCTTGGACTTCCCTTTGTCGTCCAATGGAGCGAATTTAGGGGTATGGCTTTTTCGAGAGTCTTTCGAGGGGGTCGGGCCGCATTCTCGAAAACCTCCATCTTTTTGCGGAATTCTTCCCGTTTACTGGGAGAATCCGATTTAGTCGGACAACAAATTTCTTCGGTCGACTCTGAAGAAGATGAGGGAGATCTATGTCTCTTCATTTTTTCCGATGACGACGAAGAGTGTCTCGATCTACTCCTACATCGAGATCTCTTCGAGTGCCTATGGCGATCCGATTCCTTAGAATCAGTCACTTTCTTGTGTCTTTTTGACAAAACCTTTTTTGAGGCCTCCCTCCCCACCGACAGTTTACCTCTCCTCTCAAGAAGAGCTTTTTCGGTCATCGATTGGCAGGACCTGCAGTCGTCGGTTCGGTGACTGGAACCGAGACACCAGAGATAAATCCGGTGGGGATCGGTGATCGACATCTTAGATCCACAATCTGCACACTTTTTAAACCCAGTTCTGGGTGTCGAAGGGGACGACATTTTCTTCACAGAAAATAGAAGCGCGCCGTTCTCGATAGCGAAGCGATCGGAAAAACGGAACTGAAGCAACGGGCGCAGCTCAAGCTATTTATACCATCGGTGACGTCAACAGAGTACGGAGTCCGTCGAGGGACAATCGACGCCACGACCTCGAGCACAGCGCCCTCTGCCGCAAATTTTTTTTTCTGAAGCAGCAAAGCTGGAGATAACGATTTATCACAAGATGAGGAATACGTGGGAGGGCACAATCCATTCAAAGTGTGGTTTCTGCAACGCTCAAACTCTGGGAAGGCCAGTGGAGACGCAAGGAAGTGTTCCAGAATTCAAAAGATGAACTGAGGCCACACAAGAAGTATCAGAACAGGTGGACCCTCAATAGAAGTCTGTGCAAATGCGATAAAGCCTCACCTAATAAGAATCTTTACCACTGACCCGGGGGACAACCAGAAGTAAGTATCTCGAATAATCACCCACCACACGACCCACAGATAAGTAATCACATTGGTGGCTTCAGAGAATGAGTAAATATCTTTTCCACAGGTGCGGTTTTCAGGATATCGTTCCCCAAAACTTTCACCTGGAGCCAACAAAAATTCCAGAACACTAGGAAAGGAACAAGGGCACTTCACAGGACATCCGCCTTCACGACAGGAGTGAAAAATACAGAAAGGAAGACTCTAGGAAGAAGAGGAAGCCAGTAAAAATGACTCCAATCAGCTCAATGATCAAAAGAAGGCAGCAGCACAGCAAACAGCCCCAGAACGGGGACAACAGCTGGTGCAACCCTTATACGTCCTGAACTGAAGATCAGGTGGGTAGTTGAGGCATCGACCACCTTCTGAACATCAGAAGCGACCCACAGGCAATCAGATGATGCTGGCGGTAAACGGTCCACAAAACAGTTCTCGAGTGGAAGGCTCACAGGAAAAGTCCTTCAGCAGGAGGCAGGAACAAAGAAGCAAGAGTGCAACAGGGCAGGGCGAAGCCTAAAAACCATTGCACAAAGGGCCTGGCCAAAGGCCAGCAAGCCAATCACTAAAAGAAAATCGGGGCAAAGGGTGGGATTACCAGCTGAAAGATTTTATTTTTGCTGCTTTTCTTCCATGGGACACCTTTTTCCTTTCTATTCAATCTGGACCTTACTTTTTGGAGACAGTACCTTCCCTTGTTTTCAGCTCATTTTTATGGAGAGACTAATCAGTCCATAAGAATATCCAACTAGAATAAAGGAATATGGGCGCTAAGACTCAAAGATTAGATGAGAACTGTTCTAGAAACGTCGTTGTCAGCTGCAGACTGGCTAACCCTGCCTAGCGTAATGTGACAAGAAAACAAAGATGTGCAAAAATCAATGCGCCAATATGAAAATGAATAGATTCGAATACAGTTGGTGTCAAATAAGTATTAAAATCATCAGAAATCCTATTACGGTGAGTATCTGCTTAGATTCACATGCTGTGCATATAGTCAGACATCTAGTGGTAATCGTGGAGTAAGGGGAGGTCAACATGGGTGTGACTAACACTATCCCTAATGTAACGTGTAGTGGACCTAAAATTCCTCACACGTCGAGGTCCCGCCGATTGCGTTTTTTTCTGCCGTGAGGGAGCCTTATAATCCGCATGAGTGAGTACAGAAGAGGGAAGGTGTAAGATGTCCATGTTCCTTCTACTCCATGAGGGGAGGAAGGGTGGGTGCATGTGAATCTAAGCCAATACAATAATCAGAAAAGCTATTACGGCGAGTAATGCATGTCTTCTGATGCTTGTGAATCTGCTTAGAATCACATGCTGTGCATAGACCGGCGAGCAGTACCCAGATATAGTGGGATGTGAGAAGGAACAGTAGCAAAGATGTCTTAGCACCGCTTGTTGCCCTTAGGAGATCTAGAGTCTGTATCTAGGCAGTAGTGTTGTGTAAAAGTGTCTACAGAACTCCAGGTTGCTGCTTTACAAATGGACTCACGAGGAACATTTGCAATGAATGCTATGGTAGAACCGGTGCCCCGAGTAGAGTGTGCTCTATGTGTGAAGGGCAGAGCTCTCTTGGCAAGAGTGTAGCACAGTGTGATGCAGTTTACGATCCACTTTGAAATAGCCGATTTAGAGACAGGGTCCCCTTCTCTACCAGCTGCCACTGAAATGAAAAGCTGGTTTGTTTTTCTTAGTGGTTTTGTCTTTTACAGGTAATAGATCACCGTTCTCCTCACATCTAGTGTATGGAGGCTTCTTTCTGCCTCGTTAGAGGAGTTCTGGAAAAAGGTGGATATTTCCAAAGACTGGTTCACATGGAACTTTGAAATAAATGTAGGCCTAAATCATGGGTGAGTGCGCAGGACCACCTTATCCTTGTGAATCGTGATGAATGGGTCTTGAACTGAAAGGGCTTGCAGTTCACCAACTCTCCTTCTGGATGTGATCGCCACCAAGAAGGCGGTTTTGTAGGCGAGTGCTTTGAGGATAGCTTTGTGCATTTGTTCTAAGGGAGGCCCCATTAGTCTTGCAAGTACAACGTTCAGGTCCCACCCGGGAGCTGGGTTGGAAATAGGGATATGAAGTCTTTTTACTCCTTCCATAAATGCTTTAATTAATGGAATTTCCCACCACAAAACCTTCTGGGACGTGGTGTATGCTGAAAGCGCAGCTAAGTGAACCTTTAGGGAATTGAAAACTAGGCCTGAATCTAACAGGTGAGTTAGGTACAGGACAATATGTGTTGGTGTGAATTCAATAAGATTGATGCTTTTGCCATTACACCAGATGACAAAGCATTTCCATTTGCTGGAGTAGCAATGTATGGTGTTAGGTTTCGGTGCTTCCCTGAGTATGTCCATACATCTTTGAGGGCGTTGGAGGTGCCCGAACTCTATGACCTCAGGAGCCAGGCTGCTAAATTGAGAGTTTGAGGGCATGGATGTAGTGCCTCACCTCGGTCTTGCAATGTTGTAAGGTCATGGCAGTTTCCTGGGAGGGGAGACTAACATTGCCATGAGATGGGATAACCAAGGTTGGCGGGCCCACATCGGGGACACCAGAATCATCCTGTCTGGCTCATGGTGCATCTTGTGCACTAACCTGTTGAGCAGGGGATGGTGGGTGGGCTAGCGTAGACATTTCCCTGACCATGCTATCCAGACACTGTTCCCCTTGGAGAGGTTCTGAGGGTACCTGGAGGCGTGATCTGGGCATTGTGCATTCTCCAGAGTTGCAAACAAGTCTATCTCTGTGAAGCCCCAGTCTGCAAAGACGTTGAGAACAATGTCCTCGTGCAATCGCCACTCATACTCTACGGGTAGTGGGAAGTCTCTGCTGAGTACATCTGCCAGAGGATTTGAGTTCCCCTGGAACGTGTTGTGACAGGAGGAACATCTTGTGTTTGAGAGCCCATTTCCATAAGTTCTGTGACAGTTTGGACAGCCATGGAGAGCGAGAGCCTCCTTGTTTGTTGAAGTAATACATGGCCGTAGTACTGTCCGTGCGGACTAGAACTGTCTTCTGCTGGAGGTGCCTTCAGGGCTTTGAACACTGCTAGCAGTTCCAATAGGTCTATGTGGTTGGATGCTACCACTGGGGACTGTGTGCCTTCTGATGAAGCAGGTGAGCCCCCCACCCTGTCAGAGATGAGTCTGGTGAGAGTGGCTTCTACTGCGGGGGTGGTGAAGGTTCTCCCCTTGACCACCACTGCAGAGACTGAACGAGGGCTGCTGAGACAACCACTAGATCGTCCCATTTCCTGCTGGCTTGACACCATTGGCCCGAGAGCTAGTCTTGTATGGGGTGCATACGCAGACGTGCGTGTGGAACTAGGTAGATGCAGGAGGCCATTATCCCTAAAAGTATAATGGCTTTGCGTATGGTCACGTTGTGACTGGCTACATAGTGGGGGATTTGGAACAGCATGCTTTGAACCCTCATTAGAGGGAAATACGAGGCCGTCTTTGGTCCGAAATAGAGCCCCCCAGAAACCTTTGTACTTGGCTGGGGTCTAGACTGGATTTTTTCTCATTGATCGAGAAGCCCAGGCTGAAGAAGAGATCTACCGTCTTCTGGGTATTTGTTAGGCATGTTCCGTTTGAATCCCCTGTTATTAGCCAGTCGTCGAGGTAGGGGTGAACTGGGATGGACTGCCTGTGCAGGTGAGCAGCTAATACCGCCAGTACCTTCGTGAACACCCGTAGAGCTGAGCCAATGCCGAAGGGAAGAACCTTGAACTGATAGTGCGTGTCCTCTATCACAAACCTTCGGTACTTTCTGTGCGTTGGCAACATTGAAATATGAAAGTATGCATCTTTCATAACCAATGGGGCCATCTAATCACCCTGCACTAGCAGTGGGATTACTTCCTGCAATGTTTTCATTCAGGATTTTTCCAGTTTGACATATTTGTACGGTGGGTGCAGGTCCAACACAGGGCGCATGGTGAGATCCTTTTTGGGTACAAGGATGTACACTGTATAAATACCGTTGTTCACCTGGTGAATGGGGACGACTTTTACTGCGCCCTTTTCCAGAAGGATCTGCACCTCTTCCAGCAGGATTTGAAGGTGTGCTGGTGATAGGCGTCTGCTCTTTGGTGGGTGATATCGAGGTGGCCCATGGAACCCAATGCAATAACTGAGTGATGGTCTTGAGCACCCACTGGTCTGATATGATCTCCTCCCATGCGTGAATGAATGACAATCGCCCCCCGAACGGGGAGGCATGGGAGGGGACCCGGACTGGCGAGTCACTTGATGTGTATGGCGGGGAGCCTCTTGGGGTAGTGTTTCTGCTTCTACCCTTGCCTCTGCACTGCCCTCTTTGTTGATACCGGCTGTTGCCAGATGAACCTTGTCCGGAAGACCATGGGGTACTTCCAGCGCATATTGCACATGGGGAGATCGGGAGAAGGACTGATCTCGAAAGGAACAATGAGAGTTTGAACCTTACCGCTGTTGGAAAGGCTTGGCTGTAATCCAGTTGTGCGATTTCAGAGTCATGTTTTTTTTTTAAGCCGTCTCCAAGGCGTCATCGACCGCCTTACCAAATATGTTGGACACTGAGTCTCTGGTTTGAAGCCTGAGTTTTTCAGCCAGGAATGCCTCTTGAGTAGAGTCCCTTGTGCTAGAGTGCATCCAGCAGTTTCAGCAGCGCCAAGAGTGTTCGTTAATATATTATGGGTCACTGGTCTGCACTCAGTGACGACCGCCAGCAGGCTGATTGAGTGGTTTCAGGGACCTCTTGGAGTAGGCTCCATTGTACGTCGCTATAAACTGGCGAGAAGGGCCGCATTATTCGCAATCCTGGTTGAATAGGCTGCAGATGTGGCAATAGGTTTCCAGAGGGCATAGAATTTTTTGCAATCCTTGTCCAAGTGAGGACTACCATGGACAGTGGCACCCCTGCCCTCATTCTGGTGGTTGTAACGACCAGCGAGTCCGGAAGTTAAGAAGTGGAATAGCCGGACTAGTGGGAGGTTTGTCTTTGAGAATGTCCTCAACGAAGTCAGAATCCTGGACAGCCTCCTGTGTAGCGTTCTGAAAATGATCTGCGGCTCTCTTCAAGATGGCATTAAAAAAGCATTTGGTCATCTATTGGTGATGATTGCCTTTGTTGAGGTGAAGGCGGCGGGTCTAGACAATGTCTGGGTCTGCGGTATGAGTGGGTGAGAGCCAAGACCCCTGATCTGCTGGCTGATCTTCATCCCCGTCTGGGTCCTGGTCAGCTGTGTCCTGATCAAAGGGATTGTCCTTGTAGGTCTCTCCTTGTTCTGAATAATCAAAAACCTCTTGATGGGTTTGTGAAGGAATAGGAAGCTTCTGCAGCTTTGGTGGAATGGGATAGGAGTCTTCCTCCTTAGGCCTCTTGGGGGAAATGTATTTATCAGAGAAGCCAATGAATTGGACCATCTTATACAGGGATGAAGCAGAGGGGACTGGAGGAGGAAAAGGTTGTTCAGAAGGGGGAGATTTACCTGGTCAGTCCTAAAGAGAGGCTGGGACGCTTCAGAGAACTCCTCTGAACGAGAGGGTGCCTCTGGGTTGTTTCACTGCTGAAACAATAGCCGCGAGACTCTTGTATTTTCGGCGGCTGAATGCAGAGTTTCGACGCGCCTGTAGACGTCGTCCAGGTTGACGACTCTGCCGAAGCCTTAGGTGCTAGTGCGCCGTTGGACGACATGTCGTTAGCCGTGTGCTTTTTTTGTGGGAATGCCCTTTTGAGAGGAAAGCCCAGTCGCATGCCAAGAAGACTGATGCGGGCAGGTGCCGGTCCGCGAGGTTCGGCAGGCACCGAAGTTTTCGGTGGGCCTGTTGGCGTTTCTTTGCCATGTCCGTCGAGGAGGCCTTGGGGGTTGTGGGTTTTGTCTTCGGTGGTGCGTGTGTGCCCTAGTCACCAGGGTGTGAACTCCCCATAACAGTGCCAGTGGCTTGTCTGTCAGGGCTGGGTTTCTGGGAACCAGAAGTTTCTGCCGAAAGATCTATGGCTTCCAGGTCAGAGCCATGGCTGCTGCTGGAGTCCTAGTCATCCGAAGCGACGGTGCAATGGAATGGGGGGATAACTTTCGGCCTGCATTGCGTAGGCTGCCCACCGCTTTGCCCGCCTATTCTTTAACGTCTTGGGACAAAAGTTTGCAGGGCTTACAAGAACGGTATTCGTCGTCACGAGGTAAACACATTGCAAAGGCGATGGGTGTCTTTCCAGGGGAATTTACTGTTGCACAACGGACACAAATTAAAGGGTGTCCTCTCCATAACAGAGGTAGACTGCAGCCACACCAAAAGAGGGAAAGAGAAGGGAAAAGGAAATGCTTTCGCGAAAAAGATTCAACCCAGGGCCCCACTCTCCCTACTGTAAGGGCCTGGCTATGCAGTTGACAGACGACCAATGCACCAGTCGCCGAACAGCAGTGGATGTCTTCAGAGTGGGAGTCCACGAAGTAGTCATCGAAAGGAAGTAGCGAAGACTAGACTACCACCGGTCGTGAGACAAAAAAGTAAGTAATTAGCAATATCAACTCTTGCAAGCTCCGCACAAGGCAACCAACTAGTTGGGTGGAAAAACAATGAGGACACATACAACACTGAATTAATCCAGGGCACTACCGCCCACAATAGCTGTAACATGAGGGGGATAATAGCGCCACTTGTTATCCAATGGTCACACACCATGCCATATGGGGCAGCATCACAAGGCATGCCCCACTTACTCCATCAACCATACTTGGTCGGATCAATCGAACTCACAAGTGTAGGCTAACAATACTTAATAGGTCATTTTTGATACATATGCTACACCAGGGCTTGCAATGGGTAGAAATGCAAATCAGTTACTTCCAACATTTAATCCTGCTGCACTTTTTAGTTAGACGTGGTTCGGAAGAACAGACACAAATACACCACCTGTCATATCTGATGCAGACACACTAGTAATATTAGGGCTTGTAATGTGCCTCAGTGTACATAAGGCATCCATAACATTAAGTCCTGCAACACTTTATTTAAATGTGGCTCGGAAGCACGGGGAACGCAATCCATTCCACACGGCACGTAGCATTCAAATACAGGAAGCAAGATGGTGCCCACGGTAGGTCACATGCAGACGCTGGCAGGGTGGGCCACAGCAGGAACCCGTAAGGAATAACGTTTTGAAGTCTAACCGGTAAGCTTACTCGTGGTGAATAGGCCAATAATTTGAGACTGCAATTATGTATGAATTCATGCTTTTAAGACAACATCCATATTAGTTTAAGGATGTAAATGTATCTAAACGCAAGATCAAGCCATCAGCAGGACTGTATACCAGCAGGATTGTATACCACATCGGGATTACATTTTAATCGGTGAGCTAATCCGAAGGCTATGAGTGCATGTTTTGTCCATTGCTTCACATTTAATGCCCACCTTGGTATTGAGAATTCTCTCTTTAGGCTGAATTTCCTAACCTAGTGAGTCCCCCAGCAGCTTTGCTGGATTTCTGGATTTTGTTTTTTTAACTCCTGCCAAGAGTGAGACTCTTTCTCCCACTATTGGACATGATTTATGGTATTCCTTTGACTGGTACTGTGTTTTATGGGCTATGGGGCCCTTTACTCCATAGGGTCTCATGTGTTTTTACTGTGTGTGTTACACAGCACCCTCCGTGCAGTAACACATGAGTGTCATAGTGACAACCCACCATAGACTCCATACCCTGGGACTGACTACTGTCTCCCAGGGCATGTAAAGTCACCATTGGCTTTACTAGTCCCAAATTATTAACAGAAACCAGTACAAACCATCATATTGTGGACGTACTGGTCGGGGCAATTCGATTGCCCCGGGGTCTGTTAGTCGAGGGGGCACGTCTCTGTCCCACCTGATCGAGTTTTGGCTGGTGGCAGTGGAAACTACTTGTTATATTCGACCGCAAATATTTTCCTATGGGATTTTCCCATCGTTCGAGGCTACCAACTTTATTTAATTCTCATAGCCTCGAACAAACCGCCGGTTTATTTAATCAATATTAATTCGCCGGTTGGTATTTTTTGCCAGGACTCTATTCTAAAATGGCATTTGTGTTCTCTTCTGTGACGCCAACCCAAGTCCAGCCCTGTGTTCCACTTTTTGGCGGGCTTCTCCACAGAAGCTTCCAAAAGTGGTGCCACTCTGTCTGGGTACCAAAGGGGGTGTGGGAGGGGGTTTAGGCACCCTGGACTGAGTTACCTTGGTAACTCAAGTTGCACTCTTGTGTGATTGGCCCAAGTGGTGAGCCGGCCGGCTCACCACTTAGCATGTTTGATTGACAGCTAGGCTGAGTGAATGGGGGTATGCTGCATAAAAGCAGGGCTTTGGGGACTGGAACTTCAGAAGTCGCCACAGGACCTGAGAATCCGACGAGGGAGAAGCTGAGCCGACCTACCACGACGACACCACCCGTGGAGCGCTGCGGAACCGACTCACCACTTCCCGACGACAGAAGATCTCCTGGCTGGAGAGGCTTCTTCCCCCGACTGGTGGGCACAACCAGTTTTACCTTCCTTCTTCGCACCCCAGACCGGTTTGTGGTTGAACTGCCCGTGCCAAGCACCCCGGCGGCCGGATAGCCACTCACCACTGAACCGCGAATCACCGGACCGCTCCTTGTACCTGAGAAACTCCGCGGCTGGTTTCTTCCCTGACAGTGCAACGGACTCCTGTCTTCCTCCACAACAAGATCCTCTCTTCCCCCGGATGAAGCACCGACTTGCATCCGCTGCTAGGAACAACTGCCCCCGCTGGAGTGTTCTCACCACTTTAAGGTACCGCGTCCGCCAGGCCTCCCTTTCTAAAGATTGCTACAAGGTAATAATAACCCCTTAACCTTCTGGACTGGGCAGGCCGCCTTGACCCTCTAACTGGTACCTTTCTTTGGTCCAACTCCTTTTTGAACCGGTACAAGACTTTTGTGCACTGCAACCGTGTGACCTTGGACACATTTCGGTTGGTCCTCTTAAAGTGGATCCAGCCTATTGAACTCTAACTTCACGGTTTTACTTTGCCTTCCTCTCTTGTTATGTTCTTGTAAAAGTGTTGGGATCTGTTTCAACTCATTCTCTGCTTTTCTCTCCCTTTTAAAAACAAACTATTAGAGTGCCATCTACGTTAAGCGCTCACCGCTGTCTGAAAATAAGTGGGGCTTTACTTAAGACTTGCCTTATATTCTTTTAAGGTAGTGTATATCTTTTAGTGACCGTGTTTTTGAATTGCTTACTATTAGTGCCTGTGTGTTTTTCCAGATGTGGTTTTAAATAAATAATTATATCTCTTTTACACCAAGCCCTGGTCAGCGTTTACTTGTTCTATTGTGTTCTCTTGACCTATTGTGAATACTATGTATACTGCCTAACTCTTCTTGAGGGAGGTCTGACAGCTCAGCCACAGCTACCAAGTGAATTTGTGTGGTACAGACTGCTACCAAGTGGGTTTACTGCCAAATACCTGTAGTCTTAAATCTTTTGCAGTGGTCCCAGAGGAAACTGCACAGGTTTCTGCCTAACACACCTCAAACAACTTTGCATGCACTTCGTCCGTTATCCACATTTGGACGGTAACTCGCACTTAACAAGATCGGACTACTTAAACACTCTAAATGGATTAGATAGTGATATATGCACCAATACAATCAGGGCTAACCTGCATCCTATAAGACACGATTCCTTTTAAATTTTGAAATGGTAAACATACAGTAACATGGTTAATAGCATTGTGGGGGCTATGCATCTCACGTGTTTTGATTGAACCGCACAATGCACTATTAAATGGGAAGCGTTAACATTCAGGACCTGACTAAGGTATTGGACACCGGCATGAAAACACTTCTATACGCACTTATGGGAATCGTCCCCACAGGACTGCTTGTCGTTCAGTACAGAAGCAACCTATGTGCTTTTGACTTATTTCAAAGCATATAATTGGCTTTTTCAGTGCTTCGTATTTTTAAAACACTCCATTTGGATACTTTGAAGTGGATCACCATCACACCGACATTTGGACAGTTTACAGTCCCCCAGGGGTGGAGTACTGCAGGTTGCATGCTACTAATCATATTGGAAAGATCTGGTTCCGGGCTCCAGAGGGCACAGCCGGCTGCGCACATTGTGCCATTAGAATAGACCGTACTCAACAATTAAATATAGGTGCCTCACAACCTGGAATGGCATTTTGCTACCACTTTCATTTGAGTATATCATAACCAGAACCATATAGGCATGCTCAGTCATGAAGGTCTTTCAGTTTTAGCTAGTCCACCACCACAGACCCATGTTATCACAAGCTGGTACCATGGCATCAAAAGCCATAGACCTGCTATCCACTTGAACACAAGAACAAGAGTCCGGACATGCAGGTTATTTAAAAAAATAAAAAAAACTAATTTAAGAAGGGCATTTAACATGCAATTTAGCAACACTCTGCTGCAAGCTTTAATGTTATTCAATGGAAATCTAACAAATCACATATATATATATATATATATATATATCTGTCTCTTTTGTCCACCCCCCCCCTCCAGTCCCCATCTTCCTTTCCTGATTTCAATCGTTTTAATATATCAATTGTTCTTCATGCGTTGGGGCACTATATTTGGATAATTTATTTTGTGTCATTAACTGTGTATTGTACTAAGCCTTGTTCTTCTGATTTCTTTTACCATGATGAAATGGAAATGTTATGGTTTTATGTGTCCATGATAAGTGTCTGGTCATGACACTATGGCATTGTGTAACTAGACATTGACTCAATCGACTTACCTTAAAGACCGCATAGGTCGAAACGCGTGTTGGCAAGGAGGGCAATCAAACGGAAAATAAATCTTCACATGATTTACTCAACTGTAACTTTTGTTATTTGACACCAACTGTATTTGAATCTATTTTCATACCAGCGCATTGATTTTGGCACATCTTTGTTTTCACAAGACTATCAATCTTTATTTCGGTTTCACAAAAAACAAGATAAACTATATTATCAAAACTTACCAATTAATGGCTGAGATTGCACAGACTCAAGAATACAATCACCACAATAAAACATTGATATTGCAAAGAACACAGGCATAGCAGTATTAGATAACATAACTGCTTCTCTTTTGGTTATAATGCAATAATTGAGAACTGGTTTAAGCCATTTACGTCTAGCGACTTCATGTAAAGGACATGTAAATAAGAAATGCAATTTGTCTTCATCATATGATTTACAAAAAGGGCATTTTGATGTGGTGCCAGTGCCCCAATGAGCTGAACATGGGGAGTAGCAAAATGCCTAAATGAAGTATTGCATGAAAGGTTTTTGCACTTCTGGGGGCAAGGAAAATCACAGTAAGTTTCAAAGCCCAGTAGAGCTTTTACTAAAATCTACAAGGATGTTGTCTCGCGAGAAACATTATACAACAAGATATTTTAGAAATGTACCAACTGGGGTTATAAGGGTAACAATGAAACAGTTCAGGCAGATGTGTAAATACAATCAATTTATTAGCGAAATAAATTATTCAAAAAAGTTATTTTCGATTTAAAAGCACATATTACATGCAGATAAAAGGGACGGCTATGGGGGGTGGCTTTCGCCCCCAATTTTGCCAACATATGTAAATGTGAACAACTGTTTATATTGGTTGACACTAATCCTTTAGACAGACGTTTACATTTTATAAACTATATTGATGATGATATCATCTGGGACAGCAACAAAGGGGGTCTTAACCTTTTTTTGGAGTGGATCAATTCACTTAATTTCAGCTTCGGGTTCACTATGCATTCCACTCCTAGACAAATAGCATTTTTAGATTCCTTAATTCGAGAAGACAGTGGTCATTTGATTGTTGACTTGTTTCAAAAATAAACCGATATGAAGACAACCTTAAGGTATGACAGTTTCTAATTAAGGAATCTAAAAATGCTATTTGTCTAGTGTCGGAAAGCATAGTGAGAAGACCGAACTTCTGTTAATTGGATCCCCGTCGTTCTTGGGTAAATTTGACAAGCAATACAGCTCCGTCACCGTTGATAACATCCCCATCGCTGCCTCCCAAGCCATTAAGACGTTGGGTGTATATCTGGAAAATAACTTGACCATGAATAGACAGGTGAATGCTATAGCATCCTCCTCAGTGTACCATTCCGAACTGCTTAATGCAGCCAGACCTTTCCTATCCCAACAGAATTGCCTCATCATTGCTAGGGCAATAACTGGGTCAAGGCTGGACTACAGTAATGCCCTCTTTGTAGGGAGCTCCCGTAAGAATCTGGCCAAGCATCAACTAGCTCAAAACAACGCACTCAGGGCCGCAACTGGCATCTCACAAAGGGACAATATCTCGGAGGTCAGAAGGCAGGTCTCCACTGGCTTCCCGTCAAGGAAAGGATAGTTATCAAAAACCCTCGCCTTGACGCATAAATGTCTCCACTGCTTGGCTCCCCTTACCTAGCTCAAAGGATTGCCAGACACATTCCATCCACAGCGGCATATTCCAACAGAATCACCAACTATAACCCACAGCGTGTGTGCGGGCGGGCGGTACCAGCTTCCCAACTATGGCTGCCAGGTTTTGGAACACCCTCCCTTCTCAGATCAGGTTGATTGACTCTCATGCAGCCTTCTGGAAAGCCATCAAAACCAGGCTCTTTGTTTGACAGTGCACATGTACCACCTGTATGTATCTTTGTATATACAACTAAGCAAGCTGTACCAAGGTATTCTTGTTGAGCAGCATTCTTCTGAATCAAGCCTTCTTACGCTCCTTCATAGCGCCTCAATGCCTGTGGGCTGTAGTGCGCTCTATAAATCCAAAAATAATAATACAATAGTTTCCATTCACAAGCTCCTCGCAAAAATATTCCATATGGCCAATTTCTTAGGGCTAGACAGAGTTGTACAAACTTAGATTATACCATTCAATCGAATCTAATACATGAAGGGTTAGCTAAAAGAGGTTACCCAGCAAGATTACGGAGACAATCTAAAAAAAGAGCGAGAAATCAATTGAGAGACAACTTATCGAGTAAAAATGGTAGGACAGAGGATGAATAATCTGCAATTTTTTTGCCATGACATACAATACACACTATAATGAGTTTAGGAAAGCTATCGCTAGACATTGGTACCTACTGCAGTTGGACAATCCAAACTTACAATGCAAAATGTTCGCCTTTAAAAAGGGAAAGAACTTGAAGGAATGGTTAGAGCTCCAAAAGTTAGACCCCCCCCCACGATTACATCGATGTGGGGGATGGCACCAATATTGGGCCATATCCCATGTGGTAGCTGCAGCTCCACATCCTTTTGCAATTCCATTGTTATTAACCACAAGACATGGAGTTTGAGAAGCCACACTACATGTAATAGCAGTAATGTTAATGTAATAAGACTAATATTGGAAAACATCAAGATCTGTAAAATTAAGGTTTAGTGAACTTAAGTCCAGGATTCGGATACAGAGTTCAACAATGCCATAAGTTATTAATTTTCTAGCAGAAAAACATGGCCCTAATGATTTTAAATGGTGGGCAATTGAAAAGGTGTTTGGAAACGATGTTCAGAATACATCAGTCAAACATTCTCAACATAAGCAATGGTGGTTATACCATACACAGAGCTATATGAATGGCCTCAATCAAGAGGAATGGAATCAGTCTAATATAAATGTGGGTTCCATTGATATTTAAAAAGGAGATGTAGAGGTGATGTGCTCATGCCCTTCCTAATTATATCTTCCATATCATTGATCACATCACGGTTTATAATAATGAGAATAATATATCTTTCAGAGGCTATTTTTCATTCATCTATTGGGTGTGATATTGATTAATACGAGTGCTAAGTGAGATTATCATGAGAATATATAAAACTTAAATATTGGCATTGGTGACTGTATGGAGAAATCATATGAGGTGACTTATTCCATGCCAGTTGCTTTTATGTTATAATATTTTATGGTATAAGGTATAAATGTGATGAAATAACCTTTAGTCGCTGCTTACGTTTGCCTCTGGTAGGCGCTCTAGTGCTCTGGTAGAATAAAATGTACTTTTAGCCAGTAGAGTATGGCGCTCGGTTTCACAGTTGTGAGGAGTCCGTTTATGAGCATTAATTATGCACGTAACATCTTGAGGAAGATGGGGCCGTCATTATTGCAACGTTAGTCATGAGATGCTATTTTCGATTTATATTGAGAACAATGTATTCACTTTGGTTGGCGATTCCAGCATTGGCCCAATCCTGTACTTTTCAAGTTCGCTTTATAAAGCAGAGTATTGTTAAAAGCCAGACATGGGGGTGAGGAGGGGAAATGATGAGGGCAAGTAAGTTGAGTATTTTACCCACGATGTGGCAAGAGTTTTTAATCGTGGACACTGGTGCAGTTATTTTCACCTGTTTATGGTTGCTTTTCAGGGCACCAGTAACCACAACCACTTGTTTCATACTAGGATTTTGTTTTCCAGGGAATATTTGATTACAGATTGCTGGGTTTAAAAAGTGAGCACCTTTTATACTTTGCCAGCATATTTATTGAAAGACTTCCTCTCAGGTTATTGGTCTGGTGTTCATTGCTTTATCGCCCAATGCCATTTTGTCTTGTGCACTTTCTTCTAAGGAGAAGGTCAATTGAACTACATTTGTATATTTCACGTTAAAATATGTGGCCACTTACTGTGCGTATATTCATGGGTGCCAGCTTTTGATTTTCGCTATGGGGCAAAACTACCTGGGCATGTGTTATTTTTGCAGCCAATCATTTTTTACCCTTTTCTGTGCTGCTTAAATGCGGGTATTTGATGCATCACAACAGTCACCAAGAGAACGACCATAAAATAAGGTGCTTGTAGGACGCTGCTTAACCAAGGTGTGTTATCCTCAGCAAAAACAATCGCACAGGCTATTTACTAAAAACATTGGGAGTTCTCAAAGGCTGCAATGTTTTAGATCTAGCTATTTTTACAGTTACAGGCACATAGAGGGTGACAAATCACTGGTGCCGCAGGTCTCCCATTCATGCAATAACCAGGACTGATTCTGCTTAGCTTCAAACTGAGGAAAAGGCCAGCCACCTCAGGTCATGGTGCCCAACACATGAGACAAAGTTACAAGACCACTTAGAGCAACATGGCCTGAGGGGGCTAGCCCCTTCCTCACTTTGATGCTAAGCAGTACTGTGCGTATATTCATGGGTGCCAGCTTTTGATTTTGCTATGGGTGCAGAAAGTACCTGGGCACATGTTATTCTTGCAGCCGGTCATTTTTTCCCCGTTTCCGTGCTGCTTAAATGTGGTTAGTTGGGGTCGTGCGATGTATTATAACAGTCACCAAGAGACCAGACATAACAAGGGGCTTAGAGCACGGGACAGGACATTTCAGCATGGCCAGTGAGGTGCACGCCGTTATGGCGTGACCGTTCGCTGCAGTTTGTTTGGACATGCCCAGTTAGAGGCAGTCAGTTAGGCAGGGACATCTTGGCGCAAGGAGTCGCAATTGGCATGGCATAAACCTGCAGGCACTTTGCACTTCTTGGCGCAAGGATGTTTTGGCGCCAGAGGTCGCAATTGGCATGAACCTGCAGGCACTTTGCATTTTGTAATATGGATTAAACGTGAAAGATTTATTTACTGCAACATTATAAAACAGGATGGGAGATGTATTACACCGTTGTTGCAGAATTGAACACGTATTAAACATGAAACATTTATTTATGAACTGCATGCAACTATCGCTCACAAACAACTTCACCATTTACACACACGCAATCATATCAAATGCACACACAAAAACACATTGCAGGCACACCCTCTCAGACGACATGACATGCACACCCTCACACCACACATTCCTCAATACACTGCACATATATTCAAAAAGAGTACTACACCTTCTCTGGGCAACATTATAAAACAGAAAAAATGAAATGAAAAAGAAAAAAAAAATCACATTTATGCAGAACGCTGTTATCAGAGAACCCTTAAAGAGTTCAAGACGCCGCACTTAACCATTGTGCTACAATTAAGTTATTGTTTGGATTTCCACAAGTTTCATAGCTAGCCTTTTATCATTGAACATATTAAATTATAGGCTAAGTATAAAATGTATGCCCTATGAAGTAAGTACCAAGCCATTGTGGCCTAGTGGTTAAATGTTGGGCCTCAAACTCTGGCAGACCAGGCTTCAAGGCTGTATGTTTTTTGTTATTTAACTAATTTAATTAAAAGAAAAGCAATGCTGGTGAGGTTGGTTGCAGCGCAGTCTAGTCATTCTTTAGCATGAGGGCATTTAGACGTGGCTGCATTGTCAGCCATTTCGAAAAATCCCTTGCACCATAATAACAGAGCCGGAATTTTGCGGTGGAATGCCTGTGCCAAATTGGCCGGTGCCAAAATGATGGCGCCATAAGGGGTGTACCGCTAGGATACCGCTGCTTAACCAAAGAGTGTGCTCCATGGCAAATAATTTAATCTCACTGCACAATGCCTAAAAACATTGAGTTCTCAAAGTTTTAAATATGTCATAACACATGGTATCAGCGGGGTGTGGTCTGAGCCCATGGAGTGAAGGAGTGCCTCTGCGGAGCTCCTGTCGTAATCCTGACTACGATCCTTGCACGCAACGTTAACTTGAGTATTATTCACCTAAACACACCTGTGATACGATAGGGCATTTATAATGCGCCGATACACAAGTGTTTCAAGGCAGGACGAGACAGGGAGAGGGGACGTAAGGAAGACAGACAACGATCTTACTAGGCCAGGTGACATTCAGATCGCGCAAGTGCATGGGAAGGGGGGGAAGGGAAAAGTGTGAGGGGCAAGGGAGAGGGGAAAGTGCAGTACATGGGATAATAGAATAATAAGATAAATAAAGGGCCAGCTGGTGGCAAATGCAAGTTAAGTGCAGACAAAGTGCTGGGAGGGGGGCTGTAGGGATACAGAGACAGTCCCGCGGTAGGGAGGCAGTGCTGGGGGCAAGTGGCTGGGCCAGGGACCGAGATCATGGAGAATGGCCCGGTGCCGATTCAGTGCAGTTTCAATCAGGAATTTAGCAGGGGAGAAGAGGAGAGACAGCAGAAGCAAAGAGGAAGGTTTTGAGGTGCTTCCGGAACCGGAGATGGTTCTCCTCAAGTTTCAGGGAGGCAGGAAGGCTGTTCCAGAGGGAGGCACCTGCCGCGGAGAGAGAGATCTACCCCCAACTCGTTGCTTGGAGAAGCGGCTGACCCCAAGGGAGTTGGAGGCGGATGAGCGAAGAGCTCGAGAAGAAAGATATTTAGGAAGGTAGAGTTGAAGGTATTTCGGCCCCAGGCCCCAGAAGGCCTTGTGGACAATGCAGAGGGTTTTGAACATAATCCTCGCAGCCACTGGGAGCCAGTGAAGAGATTTCAGTCCTGAGGAGATATGGTTCCTGGGCTTGAGGCCAAGGACAAGTCTTGCAGTCTTGTTCTGGATGAGTTGCAGAGGGCGGAGAGTAGAGGCAGGCAGATTTAGATAGAGGCTGTTACAGTAGTCCATCTTAGAGAGAACCAGGGCTCTGGAGACAGTGAGCTTCTGGGGGAAGGAGAGGAAAGGAAGAATACCTCTAAGGAGGTGCAGCTGGTAGTGTAACTTCTTAGAGACGTCAGAAATGTGACGAGAGAAGGAGAGTGTAGAGTCGAAGATGACCCAGAGGTTTTTTGCCTTGCAAGTAGGAGCAAGAAGAGGGCCTAAAGCACTTCCCCAGCTTCATATTGCAAAACAGAAGAAAATTGGAGCTGGTGAAGCCGAGAACGAACGCGGCAAACAGAGATCCTTGTGCGGGCAAGATGGCAGCCATGGCTGCGACCGGGTGCTGAAAAGAGCAGGGACCCAGCCCAGGAGTGAATGTCCCTGGTTCACGTAGCACCCTGGCTGGAAGGCAGCAACTACAATGGTGGAGATAAGGGGCTTGCTAAATGAACCAGCTTCTGGTGCAGACCTACTTGGGAGCGCGGACCTACTTGGGAGCATGGACCAGCGGTAGCCCGGCAAACTTAAAAGGCGCGTGAGACAAGCAGGAGGCGCTGCCAAGATGCAGTGGGCGAGACCCATGTGGAGCCGGCAGATGACCGAACCAACTGCTGCTTGGCGAATGAGCCGTTGGCTATATTTGTCCCCTATACTGCCGGGCCGCATTCGGAGGGACGAGAAGGGATGCATTGTCACACGGAGAGTGGAGCTGCATTGGCAGATGGCGCGGTGTCCCTAGGGGGCCTTGGACTGGTATGCAACGAGGGAGCTGCTTCTGCCGGATCAGAAACCTGCCGGCAACGTACAGCTGCAAGTGAGTCCACAGATAGTGGTGGGGGTGACGCACCAGTTTGTGCTGATGTGGGGGTCTGTGTGCGTTGAAGGAGAAGGCAAACAAAATGGGACAACCCCGGAGGACTCGCACCACGAGGCCCCGGCCCTTGATGCATCAGAACACTGAATGGAACGTCACGTACAGTCAGGACTGAAGGAAGCTACACTAAGGTCATGAATCAATCTGGAGAAATGTGGGGCTAACTCGCGCTACGTCCCGCAATACGGCTCACAGCAGGGCAGAACACTAGCAGCAGCTTCCCCAAGCTTGGGCAAGAAAATAAGCCCACAACCCTCTTCTCACCACGCAAGCTGCCTAAGTGGGGCATAATCCGGCTAGAATTGCCACCAAAAAACTAACTAGCACGCACATTGAGGATAGCGTCGCGAGAAGCCACCCAAGCCACTGCTTGACGTGTTGGCACTACCTGGAAAAACAGAACACCCCAGATGGAACACCCGAGGAGCAGCGACCCGTGGCAGGCCCGCCCGCAGTACATAGCACCATGTACATCCAAGGGCCGGACCACAGCCGCACGGAGGGCCCGAGCGAGACGCACAGGAGCTCAATCAGACGAACTGGAGCCGGGTAGGGTGATACATGTCCCCCTCTTCCTTAGATGCACAGCACAGAATCCTAGATATTGAAGTTGTGGGTCATCGAATGGCGAACTGTGAATGAATGGAGAGAAGGGCCAATGCCTGCGGCCCAATTTACTGATCATACTCAGCTACACGGACGGCAGTGAATAGCCTAAAGTATACCATGTTGACTGCATTACTGGGCCCAGGTGATAGACCTGCGTGGTGGGGGGTCATGATAGACTCCTAAATACGCCAAAGCTTGTCAGATGAAGGTCCACACGAAGGGCGCACTGCGGACAGAATACCACACCACAAAGAAGCCAGATTTCGAATAGACCTGTGACCGTCACGTGAGTAGATGCACAACTGGCCCATACCCGAGGCAGGAGCATGGCCAAGCATGCACGAATTGGAAATCCTCACCTGTACCATTGCAACAAAGGATCCCGGGATGCGGCTTTAATAGGTCCGGCAAACTAAACCCATCACTGGCACAGCCCTGCTGAACTGAAAGGCTGCTGAACGAGGGAGTGTCAAAGCTCAATGCAAACACAGGGGCATGTCCCAGACTAAAGTAAAGAAGAAATCCACAATTATGACTCAATGCAGTCAGGGCTAGCGAGCCAGAGCGTGGCATCACTGCTACACCAAATACAACTGAAGATTCACAATGCTGCCAAAAATGACAACCGAGTACTGGGGGAGATTGCAGCATTACTGTCATTCAATGAAACGAAAATTGATGAGGTAAAAGTTGATATGCAACTATGGAGACAAGACATATGGAACCTGCGGGAAAGAGTGACAACAGAGACCAGCTTAAAAGAAACCAGCGAGACCATGAACAGTCTGGAAACGAGACTGAGAAACGAGAAACACTGCTGGAATCACACTCAGAAGACGCAGAGGGGCGGGCCCAACACAACAATGTGCGACTACTGGGAATCCCTGAGGGGCTCGAGGGCCCAAACCCCACAGGTTTTGTGGAGACTGTACTGATGCAGGCGGTGGGTGCGGACAATCTCAGGGATTCGCGGGGGCAAGGGCTCACAGGTCCTTGCAGAAATGCCCGCCACCTGGGTCACACCCGCGGCCGATGATGGCAAAGATCCTTAACTTCAACGACAGGGAAACCATATGAAATTTTCAAGGGAGGGAGAAGTGATACAGCGAGACAATTCTACGGTTGCCATATACGCGGATTACACGCCCACGGTTCAAAGGGCCAGACTCTGGCAGCTCAACATCTAGTACATGCTAATGTATCCATCCAGGGTAAATGTAATCTACAAGGACCACCCATTTTCCTGGAGACCCCACAGGCAGTCATAATGTGGCTAGAACACAACAATCTGGACAAAGGGGAAGAAACTCACATTAGCGGTAATCTGAACCTAACGGAGGGTTGGACGCCTGGGTCCTGTGCTATCCACCGCAATGTTTAGGATGTTGTATAAATGCAGATTGGGCACTTGGAGCAAGTTCATTGGTGAATCCTAAATTAGATGTGTGCGATGCCTGGCCAGTTGCCTTGGACTGATTGGCCGAACCCACGCATAGTTTGAAGTCGGCCAGTTGACGATACAGTTCAACTCACACATTAAGGCCTGGATAGGTCATGACGGTGCAGGGACGCCAGAGTCATGCACGGTTGATGCAGCAGCTGGGCACAAATGTTATGTTCTAGTTACTGTTTGGTTGGTTTTTAGTTCTTCACGAGAAAAAGGTACATGTGGTGGATGGGGGTGTTGTCCTGGCAATCCAATGGGGGTGAGGGAGGGCGGGAGGGGGGTGACCATACATGACCATGGCGGGTAGCATCAAGGTATTAACTTGGAATGTGCGAGGGCTGGGAACAGGGTGAAATCCTTTCTCAACAGAAAAAAGTGTCTATTGCCTTGTTGCAGGAGACCCATCTCACGGAGGGGGAATTGGCAAAGGTTACAGAAAAAGGAGGGGGGGGGGGGGTGTACAGGGATATGGAGCAGCATATTCCAAATACGCGTGAGGGGTTCTTACTTGGATAAATGGTGATGTGCCCTTCCGGCTGAGGGGGAAGAAGTCGGATGAGCAGGGAAGGTATCTGATACTATGGGGCCACATAGAACATGTAGAAATGTATAATAAACTCCTACTTCCCCAATCACGGAATCCCATCTTGCCTCAACACAATATGTACCAAGATAACACCACACCAAGAATGTCTTAGTCTGTGGGGGTGTGGGGGGGCAATTTCAATTGTGTTTGAGATCCTGCCTTAGATAGATCTCTCCCAACCGCAAACTGGTATGGGGTGGCCTCAGTGGCCCTGAACACACTGCTGGGGAGCCTAGATCTTGTAGATGTGGGGAGGGAACACCCTACTGACAGATGCTATTCATATTACTCCTCACCACATGGCCTATACACCAGGATAGACTACCTATTTGTGGGAAGATCCCAGTTAGCAGAAATTGAACCGGCACAGTACCTGGGTAGATCCATCAGGGACCACTCCCTGCTCATAGTGGGGAAGATGAGAGGTCCAAGGCCCCCCCCCCAAACCACTATGGCGTTTGTCCACAAACACTATCAGATCAAACCTTTAGGGATGGGCTTCAAATGAATCTAGAGGAATATCTGGAGATTAACACGGGTAGTGTAGGCGAATGGAG
Organism: Ambystoma mexicanum; assembly: GCF_040938575.1. NCBI lineage: Eukaryota > Metazoa > Chordata > Amphibia > Caudata > Ambystomatidae > Ambystoma > Ambystoma mexicanum. The sequence continues at coordinate 536,762,422 of NC_090924.1, read as the reverse complement.
CACGGTGTGGGATGCAATGAAAGTGGTAGTGAGGGGGGAAGCCATTGCTAGCGCGGGGGCATTCGAAAGACGTTAAGGGAGGAACTGGAGAGAGGGAAGGAGGTCATTAGACGGGTGGAGGCCCAAACAGCGGGCACCCGAGAAGAGGAGGCACGCCTGGCTGAAGCCAGGAATAGTTGCCAATTCGACTGCATGGCAATGACCACCAGGGCACATGCAGAAGGAGATAAACCAAGCAAATTACTGGCATGGCTGTGCAAAAAGGAAAACCCGTAAGTCCCGACCACAGAACTCAGATGATGAGGGCAATACACATAGGACCCAACAGGCGATTAATGACACATTTACTGGATTCTATTCTCACCTCTATAAACATGAGGAGCTAGTGCCCCAAGAGAAAATATTAGACACCCTAGAAGAAATAGGGCTCCCTTGGTTGGGCACAATCCAACGAGATGAGCTGGAACTAGAGTGAACTACAGAAGAAATAAGCGAGGCGATTAAATCGCTGGCCACCAGCAAATCTCCCGGGAGTGACGGACTCCCACTGGAGTTCTAAAAATCATACGCACCAACCCTGCTGCTGGTGCTACATGAAGTGTACAAGGAAGCCTTTCAAAAGAGTAAACTCCCAAAAAACATTAGAAACCCTAGTGATCCAGATCCCCCAAGCCAGGGAAAGCCACGGACAGATGTGACTCATACCGACCACTGGCGATGTTAAATTATGACAAAGTTCCTTATGACTGTACTGGCAAAGAGGTTGTCCAAGATGATTGGGGGAGTGATGCATGGGGACCAGAACTGCTTCATACCGGTTCGCAGTACAGCCATGAATCTACGCAGGCTACAACTTGTCATAGCACAAACGGTTGATTCGTCAGCGCAGTATGCAATCATTTCCCTAGACGCAATCAAAGCATTTGATTGCTTTTAGTGGGAATGGCTCCTAGCAGTACTAAGGGAATTTGGGTTTGGGGAGCAATTCGTTAAATGAGTACAGATACTGTACACCAAACCGGTGGCCAGAGTTAAGTCGGGGAGAGTTGTATCACAGTCTTTGAGCATAGAGAGGGGCACCAGGCAAGGCTGCCGGCTATCGCCTATGCTGTATGTCCTCAGGCTGGAACCCATAGCAATATATCTCAGGAAACAATTTCTAGAAGCAGGCATATGGGTGGGAGGAGTGGGCCACCTGTTATCGCTCTATGCTGATTATGTGTTACTGTACTTTAAGACCCATACTGCAATGCCCCACTGATACAAGAGGTACTAGACAAATATGCAAGGGTTTCAGGAATATGCTTCATTAAGGCGAAGTCCTGTATATTCCCACTAGCAGGCCTGAGAGGGAGGAGGATGGACGAACTACCGGATGTCTGGCTCCGTTGGCAACTAGAAACTTTTAGGTATTTGGGGGTGAACATTGGGCACACACCAAAGAAGATGCAGGACAGTAACACAGTGACGGTGGTGAAGGGACTAAAAAGGTCCATAGCATTCTGGTCCAAGTTACCATTGTCCCCAATGGGCAGGATAGCCATCACGAAAATGGTAATTTTACCAAGGTTCCTCTACTATTTCAATAATGCTCATTACTACATTAAGCCTCCCTTCTTCTGATTGCTAGAAGTACTGCTGAGGGGAGTCTGGAAGGGCGCGGCCCGGTATAAATTAGCACTCGCAACCCTTTTGCATGCCCTACAAGTTAGGGGGTACACAACTGCCAGATCTGGAAAAATACTTTGTAGAAGCGCAACTCAGCTTCGTGACTAGACGGCTCTCAGATGAGGAGAGCTCAGAATCAGTGCTACTACAGCTCCTTGAAACCACGAAGGAGATACTGTGGCTACCACCGAAGTGTCTGGGCGGTGTGCCTATGATTGTGACGCTGAACAGGCAGGTATGGCACAGGGCCCTGCCATTGCTGAAAATTGAATGTCCCTACTCCCCTGAAGTCCTGTGGGTGGCAGATGCATGTAGAGACATAACCGATATGGCAGTGGCGAGACAATGGCATAAAAAGCTATCTACACTTGGGGTGATATGTTCGAGGGGATCCATGTCATTTCATTGCGGGATGTTTTTTCGCGGGTTTTTTTACCACATTTTTTTAACGAAAAAACCCATCTAATTTTTTTTCAATTATACAATGGTTTTTTAAGAAAAAAAAAATCACAGTAAAAAAACCAGTGAAAAAACATTCCGCAATGAAAGGACGTCGTACCGTTTGAGGGGGTCTTCAGGGAATTCGGTCCCTGCTTGAGAAAGAGGGCCTACACAAAGGGCAATTTCTGTGGTACCAAAAGATTAGGAAAACGGCGAGCGCAAGGTGGGCAGAGTGGCCTGGAGAGCCTGCAACCAACCCCTTTACTGGCCCTAATGTATAGCTTGAGAGATGGCTGGAGACCGGTACCCAGACTGTATGGACCTAATGATAGACAGGCCCAACTCCAAGAGCACTGCATTGAAAGAACGCTGGGAGGCCGACTTGGGGGGAGGAGTGAAACTGTGGAAAAAGAATGGGAACAAACTATTGTACCCTCAAGCAGTAGCTAGGAACTTCCGCTTTAGGTTAATTCAACTGAATGTTCTATACCGCACTTATATGACACTGCATAGGGTAGCCAAATTCAGCAATGCTGTGCAGGCACTGTGTCCCTGGTGTGGTGCAATGGAAGCAGGGCTAATGCACATTTTTGGAACTGCACACATGTACAACGATTCTGGGCACAAATAGAAGCCTGCAGAAAGGCTGGGATAATATGATATAAATGGTCACTGAAAGAATGTTTGCTGGGGGCATACCCCCAGAGTTAATAAGTTTAAACAGGTGGTAAAGTTCATGGACATGGCCTGCATACTGGCCAAAGGAGCAATGGCATGGAAATCAGTCAGGGGCCCACAATTTACACGTTGGCCCAGGGGCTTGGAACGTTGGGCAGAGGCAGAGTCAAGGGTGTGGGGGTAGGGCAGCTACCGGATTGGAAGAGAATGCAGGGGCCAACCTCAAAGCCTGGAAAGTGCTGTCTGGGACAAGTTCCATCCCTCAGATGACAAACCCCCATGAAAGACCGCAGACTACTTGTGAGCGGCTGAACCATTTTGTAAACCGAAGAGACTGGGCCATTGCTGCTACCCATGGTGTAATGTTTAGATAGGTATGGACAACATCCAAAACGGATACCCCTAACTATCTACAAAGCGAAGTGATATGATGGATACCTAATGGAACCTGAAAAGTGAAGAAAGTTAAACTGTTTTGTTAAACTGTTTATAACGTGCGAATATGCGCATGGATAAGATGCATTGCAGAGAATGATACCGCCCATTTACATACGTTAATGTCTTTACATACCAATACCATTTTTTTTTTTTTTTTTAACATGGCATCCGCATTATTTTAAAACCATGCTGCTGTCAGTCCATAAACGTTTTGCACTCAGACCATTTTTTTGCCTATTGCTGAATTGCATTCTAGTATTTGTAGTCTCACAGTCAGGATGTGGGGAATAATGCCACAATTTTACACTTTTTGCCTAACATAGTTCTATAAGGAGTAATATATTTCAGACACACTATGGTATGTGTACTTTTCAAGTTAGCTTTATAAAACAAAAAGGTCCTTTTGAAGGAAAATGCCAGACCGTTCTTGTGTCTTCAATGTTAGCTTGGACTCCTGGGGTGCAGGGGGGGGGGGGCACATTTGTATTTTATTTATTTATATAGCACACCGGGCCCGAGGGCATCCATTGAGTGCTATAATCCCAATTCCCTAATTCTTTCTTCAGAACCAAATTTCTGAATGTCCAATGACTGGGCTTTGGGTCCGCAGTATAACTTGTTCAAAATTGACTGAAAGATCCCTTTTTAAAATTGATAAGCCCATGTGCTTTCCCATGAGCCAGCTTGCTGACTTTGGACAAACGGGAAGTGATGAATATTATTCCTGCATATTTGCTAGCCTCTCGGGTCTCTCACCAATATCTTTGACGCTGGGTCTGCTGTTGCTCCTGCTGCTTCTGTTTCTTTTCCTGGTGCTGCATCTTCCAGCCAGGCAGCCAGTTCAGGCAATGGGATGCTTAATCCTTCGCCATCCAGTGAACAAATGGTAGAATACTCTCTTAAGTGGCCAGGGGAGGTGGGTCTAATATCGAAAGAGTGTCTGTGCAGCTCTGTCCTTGCTGAAATTCTTACCTTAAAGAAACTGGTTCTATCATTGGTGGATGCTGTTGGGAAGGTCTGAACATGGGGGAGTTAGCGCACCATCAAAAGGATGGAAAAAAGCTCCTAAATTCCATGGTGGAAGCAGGTTCGACCCCTTCTGAAATATGCCCCAGTACCACCAGAGTCACTAAAACCATCAAACATACTGTGGGCGAGAGGGAAATCAAGCAGCAGCCCTATTCCTGCAGTTGCAGGCAAAAGATTGTCACTTGAAATGGTCACCACTAGTTGTATTCATTATAGGAGTGACCAAAAGCCAACCAAAGTGCCCCAGAAAACCAATTTGCAAGCGGTCAATGAACACAGCTTAAACGCTGCACCCAACAAGGCGGAGTAGAACGGGTCACCCCCCCCTCCATACCCGGTATTTAAAAACCTGGAATGCAATTAGCACCTCAGACTGAGGGGACTGTATATTTGCACATGGTTTCCAAATTGATGACAAGTGATAATTAACCGAGGGAAGCACTCATTAACAAGTGCACACATTGTCTCAGAGTAGAAAGAGGGTGCCTATTTGTGACACAAGAACACATTTAGGGTACACTAGAAGGGCAATAACGACTTTGATTCTGTAGAAATTGTCTTCAAGAGTCCAATTATAGCTAAGCACATATTGAGCTTCCGGGCAAGATGCCATCCCTCAGTGAACAGTGCAATTACATCCAGTGGCTATGGTCAGGAAAATACATCAGGACCAAATACCATTCCACTTGGGAAAAGGTTTATAGGCGACACCTTCCAGCTGAGACCTCCATAGAAAATGCTCAGACAATGCTAGTCTGTCCTTATCCAGGGTCTGCTTGTGCTATAATCCCAATTCCCTGATTGTTTCGTCAGAACCACATTTTTTAATGTCCAAAGACGGGGCTCTGGGTCCGCAGTATAACTTGTTCAAAATTGACTGAATGTTCCCTTTTTGCATTTTTTCCTTCTCTTTTTATTTTCTTCTTCTTTTCCCTTTTAATAACTGTGTTGTTTTATATCTGTTTTGCAGTACTTGTATGAAGCAATACCGAAATAAAGTAATTGACTGGCAAGTCCTTGCAGTGAGTGCCCCAATCCTTCAGAGTGGCATCCGTGAACACTCAGGCCTGAGGCCACGGAGGCTAGAAGGGTTCCCCTGACAGGAAATTGATACTGTTGGCCCGCCAAGACAGGCATTGGCCACTGACCTGGACACCTCAACGAGGTCCTTGAGTGTTCTAAGGTACAGCGACCACTGGCCTTGTAGGAGCCATTGAAAAGCTCTCATTCGCAGTCTAGCCTCTGTATAGGCGCGTTATAAATGCCATATCATATCACTAGAGAAAAACCAGAGGCCAAGAGACCTAAGAGGCGGAGGAAGGAAGCCGCTGGTAAGGTGGCGTGGTTCTGGAACAGGTTCACAATATGCAAATGCATATCACTCTCTCCACGGATGGAAAAGCCATCCCTACCAGAGTGTCTCGGACTGCCCCGATGAAGTGGAGCCTTTGGACTGTTGTCATGTTGGACTTCTGCAAGTTCAGAGAGAAGCCCAGCCTGTGGAGCAGTGAGCAGTATCCTCTAGATGGGATAAAAACCGCTCTCCTGACTTTCCTCATACCAGCCAGTAGTCCAAGTACCGCAATACGTGGACACCAGCTCTCCTGAGGTGAGCCGCGACTACTGCCATGAGCTTGGTAAAGATCCTTGGAGCGCAGGTCAACCCAAAAGGAAGCACCTTCAACTGATGGTGCTTGTCCCCTATGAGGAATCTCAGGAACTTCCTGTGCTTTTGATGTATCGGCACAATGAAGTAAGCGTCCTGAAGATCTATCGACACCAGCCAGTCCTGCAACTCGAGAGCATGGAGAATTTCTCTCAACTTCACCATCTCGAATGTGTCCTTCCTCAGGAACTTAAGTTCCTGAGGTCCAAAATGGGACGGAGACATCCTCCCTTCTTGGTGACCAGGGAATACCAGCCAGACACTCTGCTCAAGCGGTACCTCTTCCACAGCACCCTTCAACAGTGTTTGCAGTTCTTCCAGGAGCTGCTGTTCCGGTTGGCATGGCGGTGGCCGGGGTCTGCACAGAGGTTCTCAAGAAGGGCAGACAATAACCCCAACGCACGAGCTCCAGGGCCCAGGCATCGGAACTTATCTCCCGCCAGTGGGGCCAATACTCGGACAGCCATCCTCCAAGCAGGGAGTTGTGGGAGGGGAAAATCAAAGCGGCGTCAAGGACGGAGCCACCCTTCCGCCGATTGCTGGCCTCTGGAAGACCCTCTGCCCCTACCAGAGCACAAGAAATGCTTCTGCCACCGCCTGGCCTGCGGGAGGTGCGACCTCCTACAATATGGGATGTAACGACTGTAGCCCTTGCCCCTGGAGGCAAAACTAAAGGCAGGCATGGCCGGCTGCGCAGCTAAGCCCAGCGATTTTGCGGCAAGCTTAGACTCTGCACTTCGCTAGGGAGTGACCGGCCTTTGGACCGAAGAGGAATTCCCTGTCAAAGGGCATGTCCAGCAGCCTATTCTAGATATTAGGGGGAAAACCCTGAGAAGCGCAGGTAGGCCCTTTTCCCAAGCACCACGGCCGAACCCATTGACCGGCCAATGCTGTCCGCCCTGTCCATGCACGTTTGCAGTTACTGCCTGGCCACCTCCTTCCCATCATCCACCAGCTGTGTAAAGTCATCTTGCAGCTCCCCTTCAGTGAAGTACGAGCTGAGTGTTCCACTGCCTTCCAAAGTCTGAAGGAATATTTAACAAACCCACATGAAACTTTAGTGGCTTGCAAGGCCATGCTGCCAGAGTAGAAAATCTTCTTGGCAACCGCATCCACTCTTTTGTCAGGAGGCAGATTTGAGGTAGATGAAGCTGCCCTGGTGGAGACCGTGGCTGCCTGTACAATTAATCCCTCCGAGGAAGGATGAGAGGACAACACGGATGGATACCCTCTTGACGGTCTGTACTTTCCACTTAAAGTGGAGCTGGCCAGGTGAAGAGAGCAGGTTCATTTCCATAAGGAGGCAACTGGGTCAGCTATAGCCGGATTCAATGGCATATGTTTCTCCATAGTGGGACCTTTAGCCACTAGATCCGTCAACTTATATCCCTGGACTGGAACTGCAAAAACAGAGACCTACATGAGTGCAAGGCTAAGTCTGTTCTAACTCCATATCCGGGGATGTGTCACGCCCACTGGCATCATGCAGCCCCTGAGTCAATGCCAGGAGGTCTGCCTTGTCGTCAAAATAATCAACTCCACCACCCCCTAAATGTATGGGGTCGGCGTCCCCGACATCAGCGCTGAAGATCTGCACCATGGAGCTTAAGAAATCGGTCCGGGAGAGTGGGAAAGGATCGATTGCTGAAAGTCGGCGGCTTATCCTTTGACATCGAAGGGATGGCTGTCGGCTGAACTTTGGGCACTGGGGGTGCATCGATAGGGGCCGAGCCCTGTGGCTCACGGCAAAGACCCGGCTTGGAAGACTGAACCACCTTCTTCTGTGCCGAGCCCGAAGGCTCTACTGACACTGAGGGCGTCTGTATCAGTGCTTGCCTGGGGTTGGAGACACTGAGCGCCGCTGAAGCCACCGGGTACTGCTGTTTAGGGGCACACCCGCAGCCACCTTCTCAAACATTGCAAGCATCTGCTATTTTTAACCCCTCCCCCTCTGGTCAAGATGTCAGCCCCGCTGCAGACTTACCTCGTTATGAAGAACCAGTTGCGTTGATGATGGCGACGCCTCTTCTTATGAGAGAATGATGAAGAGTGGCTCCAAGAGTGACAGCGCTTATTAGTCTTGCGCCAATGTCTTTCTCAGTGGTAGGCCCCTCTGTTTAGGCCTCCGAGGACCGAACGGTCGACCACACAGGAGATTTTGACAGCGGCTGACCCACTGTGAGCTTGGCTGCCCGCTCCCGAACAGACTTAAGTTTCATTTTCGTACACGACGCGCACCCCTCAGTGTTGTGACCCGTGCCGAGGCACCACTCAGATGTCGGGTGGGTCGATCATCACGATCTTGGAGTCGCAGTCAGTGCTACACTAGAACCCCAAAATCAGTGGCACGGACATCTCGCGGAAAAGAAAACACAAGGCTTTGACGAAAAAATCATTGAATAGAGTTGAGGACTCGAGATTAAATCGCTATGTTCCTCAGGAGCAGTATGTCAAGCTTGCATGGAAAAAGGAAGTGAGGTAAGGGGCATAGTGACGCAGTATATATACAATGCCCGACATCTGGTCTGGAGTAGACAATCGAGGAACAGGCAAGACGGATCAACAATCGAGTCGAGGTCCACCAAGCCCCCTGCCGAAGAATTTTCAGAGAAGCAGAGCTGGATGAGGAGATCTATCTGATGAGGAATCTGCGGGAGAAAGGCAATCCATTGAAGAGAAAACCAGAGGAAGCAAACGCTGGTGAAAGCAAGCCGACAGCAATACAGAGCAAGAGGGAAGCTGTCAGAGAAACCACAATTCCGAAGACGTTCTCCTTCACAGTTTGAGGTAACTGTGACCGGGAATTACGGAGGCCCAGAGGAATTATACCATACAAGAAACTCGTCACATTACAATTCACGAGGAAAAGTTGAATGTGAAACTTATGAACTTGAAGTGCTGTGATACAAGAGAAGTATTGAAAATCGTGAGTGTGTAAGTAAAGAACAGTGTATAACAATACCCTGGGAAAAGGGGAAGTACCCCGGTACTCTATACAAAAAGAAAACATCTTAAGAGAAAGACTGTTATGAGCCAGAGCTCAAACCAACTGTCCCGTTGAACATTATACAAAATCAAAAAGACAAGAACAAGGTGAACCATAGTTGTCCAGGAGAGAAGGCCTACCAGAGAAATAATATTTTTCAAGAATACTTTGAAACAATTAACCAGGAATACAGATCTTATAAAAGATCCAGTAAGGCTATATACAACAAGGAGAGAAAAGATAATAGCCCACTTGAAGAATTACAGAGACTGATACAAGAAATAGAGACTATTTGAAGATAATATATTAATAAGGAATCCTAAGACTGGTACCATAAATACCGTCAAGAGAAGGGAGACTACTATATTGATATGGTGGGATATGGGGTCATGGTATGAAATTCTGCTGTATTGCTTCCTGCTATTGTATATTTTGCAGTTCAATGACTTATGATGATGATACTGCTTGTTGAATATTGTTGAAAATGAGAAATAAAGAGTTTAAAAAAAAAAAAAAAAAAAAGAGAAGGGAGACATTCTCCTGACTCAAGTTAGTTATCATAGTGGTAGGGTCTGTTAGGTTACTTTGGACAGCAGACTAATTCTTTTGGACATTCATAAATGACTGAAGAGCACCTTAGTAACATAGGTAGGGACCACCATAGTGATGGGGAAAGTTAGAGCTGATCATTTTTCCTTTAATAAAACGTGAAAAATGGCACGAGAGTGTCTGCGTCCTCCTGATTCGCCACACTATGCATGATTAGATAGCCACTGCCTGTTTGAATGTTGCAGATCCTTACCATTGGCATGCATGGGCAGGCTCACAGCCTAAATCTTGGATAACAGGAGGGCTTCTGCAGCTATTTGACAGATCGTTGGAACCAAGACCTAGTGCAGCCCACTCACGACCAGAGGACGATCCCCGAGGCACTTAGGTTTGCAGAGATAGAGATTGTGTTTCCCGGGGTGGAACTTCTTTGGTCGATATTCCTTTTGGTAGGGAATTCTTTTATATTTGTGGTGGGGAGGTACTGAAATAACCAATATTTTGGTGAGCTCCCAGGGGTGGAAGCCTCCCTGTGGAGCTCGTCTCATGGTTCAAATATTGTTTTGTATTGGGATCTCAGGATTTCTGTGTGGGTGGGGTTTGGTAGAGAAATTCAGGCGGTTTGAGTTAAAAGTGGCAAAATTCAGAGTAATTAGGTTCATGGAGGTATCTGGGTCAGAGTGTTAAGGTAGGGGCTGGTATACACAAAGCAGTGGGATTCGGGAGGTAAAATTCAGAGAGTTGGCATTCACATGGACTTAGGTTTGAGGTAGCAATAGCAGATATCAGGGTTCGAAGTGGCAAGGATTAGATTGTAAGATTCCAGGTGGTTAAGTTCAAGAACGGTAGAGTTCAGATTTCTGGAATTTAGACAGGCAAAGCAGGGGTCAGGTTTTCAGAGTGTAGGAGTTCAAGGTAGCAAGCAATTTGATTTAACAAAATGTCAAGGGCAGTCGAGAACAAATCGGAACAGGTTGAAGCAGCCAATTTAAAAAAGCATAAATCAAAGCTACAATCAAGGTAGTAAGCATTTACAATGAAAAGATTGAAGTACAATACGAATCAAGGGCTTTAAAGTGGATAGAGTTAGGAGCAGCAGAATCCAATCAGTATAGTTTTAGCATGGCTAAATCAGGAGCGGTGGGAGTTCTGGAAGGCAAACTTTAGAGCAGCAGGAACAAGTCAGTGCTGTTATTATAGTGGCTGAATTTCAGAAGCTTTGTAAACCAAGTCAGTACGGTTTTTGAATGGGTACATTCAAAAGTCAAAGCAGTAGAAAGTTAAAGGCAGCACACTTTGTGCATGGCTAAGCTAAGGAAGGAACAAGTTACTTACCTGTAACTGTTGTTCTCCAGCATGGGTCTGGCATGGATTCACATGCTCATGAATATTCCCCGTCATCAGGCTGCGAATCCTCGGTAAAGAAAAATCAGTATCAGTTTCGTTTCTGATCTGTCTTTCGTAGTAGTAACCAATCACTGATCTCTGCGTCATACTGACCACAGCCAATGACTGCCATCTCCCTAAGCCCCGCCTCTGGCAGCCATCTTCAGATTTGGTAGCACGTGAAGTGGCAGTATGCCCAATTGAAGAGCCGCAGAGGGGTAGGCGGGAGGGTTCGCATGTGAATCCATGCCAGACCCATGCTGGAGAACAACACTTACAGGTAAGTAACTTGTTCCTTCTCCAGCATGGGGTCTGGCATGGATTCACATGCTCATGAATAAAGAATACATAGCAGTACACACATGCACAACCACGGGAGGTGGCAAAATGCTCAACATTAAGCACTACAACAACTCAACATTAAGCATCTCTTACTTCCTCACCAGGCTCACCTTAAGCGAACAGGTTGCGCAGCACTGCTTAGCCGACCCTGGACTCCTCCCTGGAATCCCGATCGACGCAGTAGAATCTCGTGAAGGTGTGCGTCGACCTCCACGTAGCAGCCCTGCAGATGTCCAGCAGGGGCACACCAGATAGGAACGCCGTAGTAGCAGCGATCACTCTGGTCGAATGGGCTCTCGGACGGCCTGGTAGCGGTCGGTTAGCCAACCGGTGGCAGCGCATGATGCAGCCGGAGAGCCATCTGGAAATAGAAGACTTCGAGAGAGCCTTCCCTTGATTCACAGGTCCAAAGTTCACAAACATCTGTGATGTCCTCCGAAAACTCTTCGTGCAGTCCACGTAGAACTTCAGCGCTCTAGCCACATCCAGCGAGTGCAAAGTCCTCTCGGCCGGCAACGAAGGAGACGGGAAGAAAACAGGTAACACCAGGGGCTCGTTAAGATGGAAGTCCGACGGCACCTTGGGCATAAAGGAGGGGTGCGTCCTAAGCACCACCCTCGAGGCATGGAAAGTCAAGTACGGTGCTTTGCAGGATAGGGCCTGGATCTCTCCCACTCGTGCAGAGGTAATGGCCACCAGGAATGCAGTCTTCCACGACACAAACTTCATCGGTGCGGAGTGCATCGGCTCGAATGGGGGCCCCATGAGCCTGGTTAGCACCACGTTAAGTTCCCACGCCGGGGCTGGGGCCTTCACCGGTGGGAACGACCGGAACAGTCCTTTCATAAACTCTTACCAGCCGATGGGACCACAGGGACGTCGGTCCTGTGGTTCTGGTATATCTGGAGATCGCCTCCAGATGAATCTTAATGGAGGCATGGGCTAGCCCAGCCTTTGCCAGCGATAGCAGGTACGGCAGCACTTGCGGGGACGTAATCTGTAGGGGGTTGATCTTCTGTGCTCGGCACCAGATAGAGAACCTCTTCCACTTGTGACCGTAGCATTTGAGAGTCGAGGACGCCCTGGCCTTTGCAAGAACCTCCCTGCAGTCGGCCGGTCTATCGTACCCTCCAAACTCTAGCGCTGCAGGAGCCAAGCCTGCAGGTTCAGCGACGCCGGGTCGTGGTGGAAGATGGCACCTCCTTCTCTGGAGAGAAGATCCGCGTCCGCCGACAGCTTGATGGATGGGGACGTTGACAAGTCCAGAAGGTCCGGGAACCAGATCTGCCTCGGCCACGCCGGTGCAACGAGGATCATCCTGCACCGGGACCTCTTGAGCTGGTTGATGAGTCGAAGCAGCAACGGCGGGAACGCATACAGGTGTAGGCCGTCCAAGGGGAACGAGAACGCATCGCCCATGCTTCTCGGCTGGGGAAACTTGCTGGCGAACCTCTGGCACTTCGAATTCGTCGCTGTTGCGAACAGGTCGATTTGGGGTTTGCCCCATCGTCGGAAGAGTTGATCCACCTGATCCTGGCGCAGCTCCCACTCGTGACACGCGCGCAGCTCCCTGCTGAGCGAGTCGGCGATGGTGTTTCTTTCTCCTGCCAGGTGGAATGGAACCAGGAACATCCCCTGGGGGACAACCCAGTGCCACAGATCCTGTGCCTCCTTGGATAGGGCTGGGGATCTGGTGCCTCCCTGCTTCCGTATGTAAAACAATGTCGTGGTGTTATCTGTGAAGATCCGCACCACCTTGCCCTTGAGCGACGGGAGGAACGATTTGAGAGCCCAGAACACGGCTCGGAGTTCCAGGATGTTGATGTGCAGGAGCTTCTCCTCCGGGAGCCAGAGGCCTCTTGCGTGGAGATCTCCGATGTGGGCGCCCCAACCTTCCAGGGAAGCGTCCGTCGTCACTGTCTCCTGGTACGCCGGCGTCTGAAAGTCCTTGCCCACCGTGAGGTGTGCTCGAACGCCCCACCACTGAATCGCCCGCCGGAACACCTCGTTGAGGGGGACCCTGTCTTCGAAGGTGCCCGTCGCCTGCATCCAACGGGCGTCGAGAAATTCTTGAAGAGGGCGTATCCGTAGTCTGCAGAGGCGCACCAGGTAGATGCAAGAGGACATCATCCCCAGGAGGGACTTGATGGACCTCACCCTGGCCACGTCCGTGGCTAGCAGGCGCTGCACTTTGCCCAGAATGGTCTTCGTGCGTTCTTCCGACGGTGCCGCCAGGCGCCTCACTGTATCGAGCTTCGCTCCCAGAAACCGGGCCACCTGCGACGGCACCAGGTGGGACTTTGGGTAATTTATGGCGAATCCCAGGTCTGCGAGTAGCTGGACGGTCCTCGCAGTGTGTTCAACGGCGAGTTCCCTCGTCCTTGAGCGGATGAGCCAGTCGTCCAGGTAGGGGTAGACGTGAATCCCCTGCAGGCGCAGCCGCGCCGCCACAGGTGCTAGGCACATGGTAAAGACCCTGGGGGCCGAATTCAATCCGAACAGCAGTGCTCTGAATTGGTAGTGGCGTCCCTGGATGACGAACCTGAGGAACTTTCGGTGACTTCTGAGGATGGGAACGTGGAAGTATGCATCCTCCAGGTCCAGCGACGATAGAAAGTCGCCTTCCTCCAGCTGTCCCAGCACGTGCTGGAGGGTGACCATCCTGAACTTTTGTGACCGGATGTATTTGTTCAAACGACGAAGGTCCAGGATGGGGCGCCAGCCGCCCGTCTTCTTCCTGAAGAGGAAGTACCTTGAGTACACCCCGGAGCCCCGGAACCTCTTCGGGACGAGCTCGATGGTGCCTTTCCTGAGCCCGTACTTCCAACAGCAGTTGCGGGACGTGATTTTCCTTCCTGGCCACAGGTGGAACGTGAGGGCACTTCTTCAGGAATTCGATAGTGTCCTCTTGCCAGGGTATCCAGCACCCAACGGTCGGTGGAGATGGACTTCCACACGCCGACGAACTTCGTCAGCCGGCCTCCCACTGGGGTGCTTCGGTGGGGGCCCGAGGCCACGGCCGGTTGTCCTGCTTGGAGGTGGTGGCCTTGCCGCCCTGGCCACCTTGCCGACGGCGGCGAGGCGCTCCCTGCTTGCCGCGACCCCTGTAGGCCTCCTGAGACGAGGAGCGTGCCGCCTGGCGGTAGGACGAGCCACCGCTGGATCCCTTGGAGGCCCACTGTCTGCCTCCAGAGCTCCGAAAGGGCTGTCGTTGCTGAAGGGCTCCTAGGGCGCGGCCTGTCTCCGTGTCCGTCTTTATGGCTTGGAGGGATTCGTCCACCGCCTTCCTGAACAAGTTGCTGCCGTCGAACGGCATGTCCAACACCCTGGTCTGGACGTCCTGACGGAAGTCGGTCGCCCGGAGCCAACCACGTCGTCGTAGGCAAACTCTGTTGCCCAGCTGGCGGAACCCGGTATCGGCAATATCGGTTGCCACCGTTATGGCGTGGTCCAACGCACCTCGCCTTCTTGAAGTATTTCCAGGGTCTTGGACCTCTTGTCGTCCAGTAGGAAGTCCAATATGGAGGCCAGCTTAAACCAGAGCTCCCTGTCATCACGGGCCACGATCGCCAGGGCGTTGGCCGCTTTGATCGTCGTCGCCGCCGACGAAATGACCCGTCGCCCCATGGCGTCCAACTTCTTTCCCTCGCCGTCCGGAGGGGAATTCGACATTGAGGCTCCTGACCCTGCCGCTTTCTTCTTCTTCGCCGCCGCCGAGACGACCGAGTCTGGCGTTGGCTGGGCCCTGAGGCACAGGGGAGCGGTCTCGGGGACCCGGTACTTCTTCTCGTACCGGTCCCGTTTGGCTGGTGCCGTGGAGGGGTTCTCGAGTACTGACAGGCCCTCCTCCCAGATGCCATCGATTAGAGGCACCGCGATGACAGTCTTCCTCTTGGCCACCCGGCGCTGATAGAGGAAACCTTCCTTTTTCTGCTCCTCCCGGCAGAGCTGGAACAATTCGGACACCCTGGCGATCATGGCGTGGAATGAGCCAATCTCGTCGGGCGGAGAGGCCCGGGAGACGGGAGACCCGTTCCGTCGTCGCCCTCAGAACCCGTCATCGAGCCCACCGCACCGTCATCTCCCGACTCGTGGGAGGATGAGGGGGGAACTGCAGGCCTTACGGGGGCGAGCGGAGGAGAGGGTTGGGTCCTCCGTCGTTTGTTCTGAGGACTTCCCGACGGGCCAGGTTGCGGGTCCTCCGGCCTGGGCCGTGGTAATCTCGTCCTTATCTCAGAGCATAAGGACTGGATCGCAAACAAAATGGCTGCCGAGCTATCCTGAGGCCTAGGTTCCGGCTGCGCCGGAAGGGAAGGCTGCTCTTCCTCGGTTATCTCCCGAGGTTCTTCCTTGCGGGATCGAACCTTCTCGAATTGGACTTCGAGATTCCTCACGACCTCGGTCAGTTCCCCCTCCGAGGCTGACTCCGAGCTCGAGGAGGCTACCGTGTCCCCCCCCTTTTTCCATCACGGGGGCCATGACGATGGGCTGTAAAGAGGATTCCCTCCTTGGCGGCAGGGAAACTAGTCCCGGAGGCAGTCTCCGCTGGCGGGGTCTCTGCCGGCATGGCCAGAGTCGCCGCGATCGCCTCAATAGAGACCTTTGCCTGCTGGGTAGGGGCCTTCACCACCTTAGGTGCGTCCTGGGCCTTCTCCTTAGGGGGAGGGGCGACGCCTCGCTCCCCCTCTCCCAAGATCGGACGGGGCTGCTCCCGAAGCTTACCCGGGGTCTCGGACTTCCTCTTCCCCAAACCGGAGCGCTGGCTCATGGTTGACGGTGCCGGGGAAGGTGCGCCCTGCCTGGCGACCGAAGAGCCCAACCTTTCGGCGCTCCCGGAGCCAGCAGACTCGCGGCGCTTGGCCTGGTGTTGGGCCCCCGTCGCCGGGGCGCCCGCAGAGGACTTAGAAGCCCGCTCGGACCCTTTCTTCTTCTCACCCGTTGAGCCCTTCTCCAACCAGCTGACAAGACGGGATCGACGGTCCCTCATGGTCCACTCCGACAAGTTCTTGCAGAACTGGCAGTCCTTCTCTACATGAGTCTTGTCCCCATGAAGACAGTAGAGGCATTGCGAATGTTCGTCCTCCTTAAACACATTCTGCAGCCCGCATCCAGGGCAGCTGCGAAACAGCTTGGGTCCGGGTGACGAACTCGCGCCCTGGGCCATCTCGAAGTAGGCTGCAAATCTTCTGGAATCCTCCAAGAGGTTGATTCGACGAAATCTTCCCCCTTGAGGGGCGCAGGAAAATCCTGCAACGGGTACCCGTTAACGGAAGTAGAAACGGTGGAGCTTGAGGCTCGATTAACCGGAAAAAAGTGAAAATTCACCTGAAAAAGCGCGAAACACGCAGCAAAAGCTCGAGAGCTAAGCACGAGGACTCCCAACACTTGAACGTGCGGTAAAAATCTGAAGATGGCTGCCAGAGGCGGGGCTTAGGGAGATGGCAGTCATTGGCTGTGGTCAGTATGACGCAGAGATCAGTGATTGGTTACTACGACGAAAGACAGATCAGAAACGAAACTGATACTGATACTGATTTTTCTTTACCGAGGATCCCCAGCTTGACGACGGGGAATATTCATGAGCATGTGAATCCATGCCAGACCCCATGCTGGAGAAGGGCAGAGCTTAAACCATGTATTAGAGTGGTTAAGCACAGAAAAGCAGAAAGCAAGTCAGTACAGTTTTGGGTGGTCTAGTTCAACAGCAGCTTAGAGCAGAGTGCAGTTTTTGAAGGGGTCAAAAAAAAGCAGCAGACGCGATATTAGCATAGTTTGAGAGGTAACATTCAACAGTAGCAGTAAACAGACCAGCACTGTTCTGAAGTGGCTAAGTTCGCCAGTAGCACAGGTCAGACCAGTGCAGTTTGTGTCTAAATTCAGCAGCAGCAGAAATCTGACTAGTTCAGCTTTCGAGTGGTTAGATTCAACAGCGGTAGAAATCAGCCCATTAAAGTTCTTGAGTGGTTACATTCACTAGTATCATAAGTCAGACCAGTGCAGTTCTGAAGTGGTTAAATAATGTAGCATCAGCAGAAGACAGACCAGCGCAGTTGGGGTGGGGAAGGGATGCAGCAGAAGGCATACCATTATAATTATGAAATGAAATGGCTAAAATCAACTCTGGCAGGCACCATTTTTTGAGTCCCACATTGGCAGTGGCAGAGAGCGGATCAGTATAGTTTTGAGGTGGTTATATTCTACTGAGAGAGCAGGCCACTACAGTTTTTTAGAGGTTAAATTCAACAGCAGCAGAAAGCAAACCAGTATGGTTTTGAAATGGCAGAATTCAACATTGGCAGAAATTAGGCCAGCACCATTTTTGGTGGCTAAGTTCAACAGCAGTAGAAATCATACCAGTAACAGTTGTGGCTAAATTTAACAGCGGTAGAAAGGAAATCAGTACAGTTTTAAAGTGGCTAATTCCACAATGGCAGAAATCGAACCAGTGTGCTTCTGAAATGGCTAAATTCAATGACAGAAAGCATACTAGTACAGTTTGTGGTGGCTAAATTCAACAGTAGTTGAAGGGAGACTAGTACAGTTTTGAGGTGGCTAACTACAACAGCAGCTGAAATGCAGGCCGGTACAGTTTCGGGGTGGTTAGGTTCGGTACGGCCGAGGACACCCTGGAGTGTCGGAGGTTGCGAACTCCCAAGTTATCAGAAACAAAGCTGGTCGGGGCGGCATGTATCACTACAACAAACCTCACAATGTGATGCAATGTTTGATACCTTCTTTTCTGTGGTTCCCTGGGTCGGGGTCCTGCAGCGCAGGGCTAGGCGCCAGGCAAACAGGAAGATTGCCCTTATCCACAGCCCTTTGCCGGCTGCCCAGGGAGGGTCCAATAAGAATGCTTTTTGGGTCACGTGACCTTCAGCAACACCGAGCAAGGCCTGGGGAGGGTCTGGAGGTGGGTTTGGGAGGTTTAGATAAAATGGGGGTTGAGGGGCACCGAAAAAGGGGTGTGGAGGTTTAAAAATGAAAATGGGGCTGGTGTCACAGGTTGGGGTGGTTTTAAAACTGAAAAAGAAAATGGGGATTGAGGGCTGAGATCACGCTAAAACAAGTGGGGAGGTTTAAAACTAAAATGGAGTACAGGGGCCACAGATTGATGGCCCGAGCTGCCTTAGCTTACCTTGATGAGTGGCAGTCTCCTCTGCAAATCATAATCCCTGGCATCACCAATCTCTTCCTAAATCTACCTGTGAAGCATATACTTAAAAAAAATGGGACTTTTGGGCACAAGACTTTATAAGAGCTAGGGAAGTTGTTCTAGGAATATCAGGAAGTGTTCCTTCTACAATACATCTGAGTACGCATGTGTTTCACTGGTCATTGAATCAAATGCTATTCTATCTCCTAAGGGTGAATGTATATATCTGTTTTATTAGTGTTTGTGTGACAACGTTTGACTAACGATTTTACTTGCTTACTGTGCATTTTAAAAGGTCCAATAAACGAATGCATATTTTTATACTTGCCGGTCTAACTAGAATTATTGGTGTTGCTCTGTGCGGATTCATGTGGCTTTAGACCACTGTCACACCCTTCCTGAGACTAAGCCTTGTTGCTCTACTACCTTACCTTGGATTGGGGTTGGCTAAACTCTGTCTCCCGGTTCTCCATAATAGGGCTGCCTCCCAAAATCCATGACTAGGCTGATTTAAGAAATCCATCTGAACACTAACCCTGCGGTTAAGAGCCGAAGAAATGTTCCACCAAGAGTTGCCCCCAATTTCTGCGATGTGGTTTTTTAAAATGTATATGGCAAAAGATCACTCACAACTGTAGTGGCCCTAAAGTGGTGACGCTTACTGTATAAAAAGCACTTCCATGACCACTCTCCAGCATGCTTCAGTGGAAGCTCTTCACAGAAGTAAGTAACTCCATCTGGCCCTTTAAGAATTGTCAGATTGGCTAGAATTGGCTACAACGGATTTCAGAGTGGACACGCTGAGTGGAGCAAGCCTGGACTTGGGGTGGCAGTTGGAAGGGATTCTGGATGTTACTAACCACAACCTTGGTCATCAAATGAAGGAGCAGTACTGAGAATCCCCAATAGACACTTTCCTGAGGTGACACCTAATGGCCCGAACATGCCTGCAGTAAAAGTGCCACTGATGACATGGAAGCAGTGGCACAACTGGTGTGGAGCCAGAACACTAGATATTTAGCCAATGGAATGCAGCTGAAGCAAAGAATTCACAAATACGTTTTGGAAAATTACAGCTTGAGGAACATCCACGAGACTTCAAATAATTAATTTAAAGCTTCACTTACCACCACGATATTTAGCCTCAACACTGCTCGCACCAGCTCCACTTCTGATATTCAGAAACTGTTCCCCAACTTGTTTCAGTACGGAATGACTTACACCTGAAATAAAGAGTGTTAAAATGTGGTGTTATATGGTATACTTTATTACAAAGCGCGAAGCTGAAACTTGGGGCATTCCAATTGGAAGGTGTGTAGGGAAAGAGGTGTAGTGGTTCAACACAATGAAGAAGGAGAAGTCGTAGCGCTTTCGGGGAAGACATCACGAACCTCCTATCCACCAACACCAAACTCTGATCCCAAACTATCCTTTTAGGAGATCTCAACCTTGGCCTTCAAGACCCCAATGACGTTCATGCCTTAGCTGTGGAAAACTCCATCACACATCTGGGCTTCAAACAGTCACTAAACCGACTCATTCCAAAAGTCGAACATTGGAATGGGCGTCAAACCTACACTGTTCCAACACCATTCTCCAAAACGACCCATTAGCCTGGTCGGATCGCCACCTCATCTTGTTTTCCATCCCAGGATCTTGCCCCTCTAAGGCCACCACAGCCCCCCTCCTTCTCCATCTAGCAACTGTTTTAATATAAACCATTGATAGCTTGCTTGCAGCCCCTCATCAACAACATTCTCGACGAGTCCAAGTTCAAGAGCCTGGGTCCTAACAAATTGGTTGACCTTTACAACACTAAAACCAGCGCTAGATATCGCGGCACTGCTTAAACTAAGAAAAGCTAAACCCATCACACACCTCAAAAAGTGGTTCACTTCAGAACTAAAAATCCTCAGAAACGCCAAAAGATCAGCAGAATCCACCTGGCGGAAATCGCCCACTAACAGCAATAAAATTGCATTCTCGTCAGCCTCCGCAACCTACAAAGCTGCTATCCTTTCTGCAAAAAAAGAAGCCTATAACCCCAGAATCCACAACACAAAATCAAGTATCAAGGAGCTCTTCAGTATCCTAAGAGCTAGAATCCTCAGCACCTCCCCCTCAGGACTGTACCAAAGATGCAGAATGGTGTACTAAACTTCAGCAAGCCCTTGCAGACATCACCCTACTACAAAAAAGATTGAATCCAAAAAGGCTAGTCTCCCAAATGGCTCCCACTCCTTGCCCGCCCGTGCGAAAAATCTACGTAACTGTACTGCCTTCACTTTTTCGCAAGTAACACCAAAGGAAGTAGAGGATATCATATTAAGTCTAAAACCCTCTCATTGTCAGGGGGACATTTGCCCAGCCTCCATCATCAAGGAAGGAGCACAAAACCTAGTCCCCTTCATCACCACCTTGATAAATTCTTCTTTCTCGTCCAACCAGGTGCCTAATAACCTCAAGGAAACCTGGGTGACGCCCCTCCTATAAAAAAAAAACCAAAATAAATAAATAAAAAAACCCTTGATCCAAATATACCCACAAACTATAGGCACATCACCACCGTACCGTTCCTTCTAAAAAAAAAAAAATCATGGACCGGGTGGCCTACTTGCAAATTCAGAATTTTTCATTAACTGCTTCATAGTTAAAACATGTTTTACTTTGGGTTTTGAACAGATGTTAACATGGGATTTCCCCATAGGAAAAGAAAATATGTTTTTCATCCCAAACATCACGAAATTGTCCCCTTCGATTTTTTAAATTTTCAGCATGCATCTAGATCACATCAGGAATTTGGGCACTGAAAAAAAAATAGGCTTAGGCAATTGTGAGATTTTAACAATTAAAAATATAGCTCTATGTTACATATGCACAATAAAGATTGTACTTTTATAACAAATTGTGTACGCATAAACATAAACATACACTGCATATTATAACACTACAAAACAAATATTCTGGCAGAAGCAACAACTGCCTACATGATACACACCCATACAAACTAGAGGAAGAGTAAGGAAATAAACCAACTGCATAATTGCAACGATGGGAAAAGCGCTAAAACTTAGCAATTATATTGATTACAGAAGGATTTAATCATACATAAACATTAATGCAATATATGACGTATTAATGTATTAATGCACACTCAATAGGAGTTACATTTTCAACTTTAAAAGCACGAACAGTCAGGCCACAATTTTAACAGCGAATGCAATTATACAAATGTACTGCGTTGAACACAAAAAGCATGCAACCACACTTCCATTTTAAAAAAGAAAAGCGTACGCAAATCTAGCAAGTGCTTAGAAACATGTTGTACACATAAGGGATTATATACGCATTACCGTATTACTTGACCAATGCCTTCAATATGTTACATAAAAATAAACTATTCCTTGCATTGTTTAAATGAAAAGTCAACTTTAGAAATGCTTGAATTGTTACTTTTTATGTTGTGGTGAAATATGCAATATAGCCCATGTTGAAAGAAAAATTGTGAATTATATCTATTTACAGTCATTATAGCACAATGCATTTTATGATTATTTGCATTTCCCGGCTTCCAACTTTTACGTGCAGCTGTCATGAAAACACAATTTTGCTTCTTGGGAACAAACCTACTAAAGTTAAGTCACTTTATGTTTTTGGCCTAATTCTGCTTTTTTCATGTACCCCAAGGCATTGCCGCCAAGAATATAACATCAGGGATTTAACCACATGCATTATAATGAATAACTTTTGCAATAATTTCCTCAATTTGCCACTGTGATATCTTTGCCATTGAACATCGACATACTCTAATCCTACTACTTTAAGCACTCATTCTAGTTTTCAAATCAAATGATCCACGAATGTCCAATAAAAAACACGTTCTTTCTCTGGATTTAAAAAATAAAATAATTCCCAATTATGGAATATACATTCCCACTATTTATTATGTAAAACACGAACAGATATACTGTACAAATTATGTGGTACAAGCTAAAAGTTAAACTACCAGGTTTTCAAAAACCCTTTTGTAACAATTACTCTGGTTTCGTTTTTAAAGAAACTGCAACGTTCGGTTCACTGTGTACATCATTCAATGTGTTGGTTCGTTTTTAAAGAAACTGCAACGTTCGGTTCACTGTGTACATCATTCAATGTGTTGGTTCGTTTTTAAAGAAACTGCAACGTTAGGTTCACTGTGTACATCATTCAATGTGTTTTAAAGTTCAATTTACTTATTTACGGCCACATTAATATGGAGTTACCTTTAACACAACACACCAGCATGAACTTCCAGCAGGTACTTACATTCATAAGTAAATGTACAACCGTAATAAATATGTCAGCTTTATTCTAAAACATTTCCACTTACGCCATGAGCTACACCGATTTACTGTTGAAAACACAACCAAAACTAATTTTAAAATGTACGTACTTTAAAATTAATATGGCAGCATATATTTACGGTATTTAAAACAAGTTGAACTCATTTTAAATTGAACTTACATTCATACAATTATGGCAGTGCATTGTAAACTACGCCTATACTGCTTAATTAACACACAAATTGCTATTGTTAACTAAATCGTAGTCTGCTGCACTTGTTTATCCGAATGCGCACGAGCAAAGATAACTGTGCAAGCATGCTGTAAACAATACCCTTGCCGCTACATGAACAGACGTACTGTGTGACAGGGCATATGCTATTTAATGAAAAATAACGAAAAAATAAGCACACCAGTTCTGAAAAAGCCAACTAATTCAACATTCAAAAACACACAGCCACACCTATTTTTCATTAAACGCAAGTGCTGTTATGTGGGCAAACCACCAGCACCAAAAGCATTGTATAGTTCGCATGAACATATTAGACAAAGAAAACAGTCATTAATATTGACTCCAAAATTAATTTAAATACGTAAATTTTTCTATTACTGCACATTAGAAAATAGATCAAACTGTCCAAAAAAAACACAACCACAAGGCAAGTTGGCAAATTGATTGTTTTCACACTTTATATTCATGAGTGAATGTAGTATGTATTTGTGTTTACACTTTATTAAAATGCGGTGTACACTTTAAACAATTTTGACAAAATACTAACAAAATGTTTAAGCTTTCTGTAAGCTTGTAACTATGTACACAACTTGCAAATTGTAATACTTCTAGCATGTACACATTTAAGTTTCATATTTTGATAGTAAATATATGTGCATAGTCAACATACAAATAGTATATATGCATACATTTCTTAGCATACAAATATTTCACAAGAATGTATGCATGATTGTAAATGCATACTACAATAGTTTAGTAACTGATAACAGATTTAGGTGCACCTTACAAATGAATGTAAATAGGTGTTTACAATAAACACATTTTATTAAGCAAATGCAAGCACAGTTATTAGGGAAAATAAAACATGGTGTATGTAAAATTTCCCATTATAATATGAACATTTAAAAATGTACATTTCAAACCATAACATTTAGCTTATATAAAAATACATATAAAAAAAATAAAACGGTTTTAAAATAAGTATAATTTATTACGTAAAAAAACTTCACATAGAAAACTTTAACACTTAAAACTAACTATTGAACATGTAGCTAAAATACAACAAACATCACATTCCTTAGAATGTGTTACATATAAGGAACCATTTCAGAGGATAAAATGCATTTAAAAGGCAGTAAGTAAAAGTTCACATAACATCTCCTTGTATTAAAAGCCACGCTTTTAAGTAAATGCAATTGGCTGAAGAATGGTTTCACTTCACATTAGAGGTTCTAGAGCATTTTAATCACGATTAGTAAATACTTTCAGTTTAATATATAAAAATAGATTTTAAAAAACATGTGCACTTTGTAAGCCAATACAAATTGTTTTAACAAAACAAAAATATGTCACTATTGGCTTTAATTTTGATATACATTTTAAAATAAACACTAACATGTCTTCCTCCTTCTGCAAAACCTATGGCGCAGCAAAGAATTTGACTAAAATAACATGGAAAAAAATCAACTTTAAAGAGGGTTTATTTAAGGTTGCCTTTAATTTATTACTTACAGCTTGCAACATTGTTGGCAAAATTATCTTTGTACTGATAACGTTTTATTTACTTTAAAAAAAATGTATTCATCTTAAAAAAATGTATAAGTGGAAGTATTTTATATTAGTGTTTAATATAAAAATATTATTTGGAGGTAGTTACTTTAATACATTAAAACGTGTATCATGTTATAAAGTTACAAAATGAAATACATTTTATAAATACGTATTTTAACAAATTATGAGCAAAATACATGAAATTAATAATTTATCAACAGAAAATGGATATGTTGGCATTGGTACATAAGTAACCACATTTACACTATGTATACAACACAATTGCATCTTTAATAGAGCATAATTTACAAAATATGCAAAACATTTGTGTTTGCTTATATGTAACAAAACCCTTAAAATACAAAATATGGATTCCAAGATGGCGGCTGTGAGGGGGGAAGATGTGCGTGAGCGGAGCTCCGTCTCCCCTCCCGATTCGCGACAATAAAGAGCAATAATAAAGCGGATTCTTAGACCAGAAACAACTCATCCGTCTAGTGGCAGAAGAGCACGGAAACTCCCAGAGCGCAGGGTCGGTGAGAGACTTTTGGCGCCTTGCAGGGGCAAACTACTGCGGGCAGAGTGGGGGGTGGGCCTCATCTGCCGACCGTGACTGGCGGGCCCATCTGCTGAGCTCGCCGCAACCCCTCATGAAGACGGAAGCAGAGACCCCTGTAGAAGCAGCCGGTACACGAAGGACCAGCGCGCAGGAGCATCTCTCACAATTTACTCGCAGCCCTGGTGGTGCATCAGCAGATGGAGGTGAAGAGGGCCCACACGACAGCCAGCGCATCGCAATGAAGACGCGGAGGCACTGCCCCGTGGTGCCGGTGAGCATACCAGCAGGTGGGGGCGAAGCGGAGCCACACCGATAAAGCGCACCAGAAGGGAGTTACAGCAGCACAGGCCCGCGGAACCGGTGAGCATACCAACAAGGGGGTGCAGCAGAGCCACACCAAAGCCAGCGCACCAGAAGGAAACCCCCCCGGATCCCCCTTCTCCTTTGCAGGCTGCGGTTGGACCAGCACTGGGTCCAACGGGGCCAGCTGAACCATGCTACGCCAGCCCCACCCCCCGCCTCACACTCCATGACCAGCAGCGGGCCAATAAGTCAGGCGGACACGCACTGTCTTCGTGTGGCTATCTGGAGCAGCGGAATAAGAACACAGACAGCCGGGCCGCCGGAGGGAACAAACAAGACTGCACCCCCCCCCGGCTCAACACCCGGCATCGGGGAGAGAAAGAGGAGACCGGACCTCCCTCTGCATGGACACAGGGAGGAGAGGACCCCGACAGAATTCGAGGTGAGGAGTTCCGCGCGGTGGGAGACCCGCATATACATAGACTCAAATCCAGGGGGGTGAGGATGAGAATGGACGCGCACAACCCGGCAGATACTAAACGTTTGAGGCCTATCAGCTACCCCGACAACGGCCAGGGAACAAAGCAGCAGGAGGGGCAACCTAGAGCCGTTGGGACCCAAAGACATGGCCCTCCCACCAAACACAGGCTGCAAAAACTGCCCAAGTGGCCGAAGCCCTGAGGCCAAGTGCCAGGAAGGTAGGCTCAACTTCTGCATCTCCTAAGGACAGCAAGCAATCAAGGCCCCAAGAAAACCGGCCGAGAGCTGGCCACGAAACCAAGGAAGGAAAGCAGATAGACCATCCTGCTCCCTAATACTCACCAATATGGGAGCCAGAACCCAGAACTCAAACCTGGGTGGCTGGAATTAACAAATAGTGGTGATTTAGATAACGCAGGCACGACCAATTAGCAAGACCCCGTCGGGACAGCTATGCCCACATCACCAGCCATCCTACCAGCAAAACAAGCAGGCCACTTACACACCCACAGCTGTCAAAACAAAAGTGGCCCCGCAGAGTCCCCCAAGAAGCTAGCGGATCCCACAAGGAAGGCATACATGTCAAAGACAAGGGGGAAACAGCCAACGGCAGCGCAGACCCCTCAACCAAGGCAGGAACCAAGCCTAGCACAATACTGGGGAACAGACCCCCCCCCCAACACAGGTAAAGGTGAGGACGAAAAGTGAGCGACCCCTTAGGACTGACTGATACCACCAACGCAGCAATGGCCACGGAGGAGGAAATGAAAGCATGATTTGGGGAATTCCAGGCCCAATCTATGGCCTCTATGAACACCTAATTTGAAACAGTGAAAAGCGAAATAAAAACAGCGGTAGAAGAGCTAAAAGTAGAAGTGGCGAACCTGGGGGAAAACGGATACCATGGAGAAAAAAGTGCAAAACTTGGAGGAAGAAATGCAGCAAAGCGCTGAGACCCAGGAACATCTGGTCCGTTTGGCCCACAACCTCGAATTGCAATGCAAGGACTTAGAAAACCGCTCCCGGAGGTCAAATATCAGGATAAAAAAAGACAAAGAGCTGAAAGAAGCGGAACAACAAGTCTTCAGAGACATCCTGGCGTCAGAAGAGGATACGGACGTCCCAATTGATAAAATCCATAGATTAGGACCACAGAGAACAGGTGAACCAGGCTCCCTACCTCGTGATGTTCTGGTGGCCCTTTCGGCCTACACGCAAAAGGAAGAGATCCTACGGAAAGCACGGACAATGGACCATATCAGAACGAACGGAGTGAACATACAACACTACCAAGATCTGGCCCAGGCGACTTCGCAGAAACGGCGTGAAATGGGCTCAGTCACGAGAGAATTGGCAGCCAAACACATCAGGTACAAGTGGACCTTTCCATTCGGCCTTCTCCTCTCATGGGAAGGAGAACAGCAAAGAATAACGACTTGCGAAGGGGTCATGCACCTGTTGGGCATTCAGGAACCAGAAGGAGACCACCAGGGAAGCCGTGGGGAGGGGCCCTCTGCGCAAAGATCCCCATGGGAATGGAAGCCGATCAACAGACATTCCCAGACGTCCAAGCAAAAAGAAATTGCCCGCACCGGACCCACGACAATTCCATACAATGGTCCGGATCTACAGGTGCTCGAATACACAATCAGACGACCGGGGGGGTGGCAGAGGAGGGGTTTAGTACTCCCACAAAGTTATCCCTGAGGGCATGGCCCGTAGGGCTCTACGCCTGAGAGGTCATAGGTCCCAGGGCCACCCTCAGGCAGTTATGGGTGGGGGGGAGGAGGGGTGCTACGCAAGTTGGGGGTTGCGAAGATTGGGGACAAGGGGGAAGTTGGGGTGGGGGGGGCGTTCGAGAAGGAAGGAAACACAGCCAGCATACAAACGTCCAACTGCAGCCCACAACATGAAAGAATGGCCTAAAAATGTTGACCTACAATGTCCATGGAATTCCCCAGTAAAAAGGAAGAAGGTGGAGCACTTTTCTACAACAAGGGAGTGATATAATGCACCAGGAAACCATATAAAATAGGCAGGACAGCAGGAGGCTCCGGCTAAAAGGTTACAGTCAAATCTACCAGTCCAACGAGGCAGCGAAGAGTGGGCGTCTTGATCACATTTCATAAATCCATACACCCACAAATCCAGGACATCCAAGCAGATAAACAGGGGAGGATCCTATTCCTAAACATGCATATCGATGGGTACCCCCCTAACACTGGCAACTATCTATGCCCGAACACGGGCCAGTATGGCTTTATTGGGGACTGCCTGGACAAATTCGAAACCTTTGCTAAAACGGAAGGTGTCCTGGGGGCGGGTGGGGACCTCAACATCGCCTGGGACCTAATCTAGATCACTCTAGTTTCAGGCTACCGGGCCAGGGAGCACCATCGAAGGCCCCAAGACTAGAAATGGTAAATCTAGCATTGGAAGACGTTTGGAGAGGAGTTCAGGGTCAGACCCAGGGGTTTACACACTTCGCGCACATCCACAACTCCAGATCCAGAATTGACTACCTCTGGGTCTCCTCGGGAAGGTCGATCACAAAGATAGGAGCAACTTCCCTCTCGGATCACGCCCCACTCTGGGCGGACATCCACCTGGCTCGCCGTCGCACGGCTTTGTGGAGTTGCAAACTCCCAGCGGAGATACTACTGGACCCTTTCACTGGAAACACAATTAAAGAACACATAATATAATACTTTGCAAGAAACAACTCCCCGGAGGTGTCAAGGGCAACCTTATGGGTTTCCTTCAAAGCAGTGGCCAGAGGGGCATTTCATTGCACTTGAAGCACAAAGAGACAGACAGAATCGCCAGTGGGAAGAGGAACTGGAAGGCAAAAACCATTCTTCGAAGTTAAAGAGCCTTCAGGCATATCCAGGGGCCGTTGGAGACCACCCGCACCTGAAACACTGGGATTACATAAGAGCAAATAAAGCCTACAGACTCCTGGCCAGGCAGTTAAAAGGGAAGCAACAGAAACAGGCAGTTAAAGCACTGAAGGATGAGCAAGGCCAAAGTCACAGACAACGGAAATCTGGAACATCTTGAGGGACTTCTATCAACGCCTATACACCTCGGACAGTCCCTATGAGGCGGCGCAAGATGCATATCTGAACGGGATCTCACTCACAAGGAACTCGAAGGAGGAGAAACTACAACTAGACAGCCCAATCACAGAAGACTAAGTAATCAGGGCAATCCGGGACCTTCCCAACAACAAAGCCCCAGGCCCGGACTGCTATACTGCACAGTTCTACAAATTATATAAAGACAGTCAAGCCCCCATCCTCACTGAACTCTTCAATACGTTTAAAGAAAAGGGCACCATCACACAATCTATGAACGAGGCCAAGAAAGTGGTGTTGCCAAAACAAGGGAAAGACCCGACACTTCCCAGCTCCCACCATCTGATTGCGCTAATAAACTTAGATGCAAAGCTGTTTACCAAAATACTCACCAACCGCCTCTCGAGGGTGCTCCCGAAACTGATCACCTGGACCAATCGGGCTTCATCCCCAATAGACAGACCCACGACAATATCGGGAGAATAACACACCTGATCGAGAAAGTGGTAATTACACACACATCTGCAGTTCTATTGGTGATAGACGCGGAAAAAGCATTTGACTGCGTATTTTGCATCTTGGGGAAGATGGGCATGGGGGAAAAACTACATAAACATGATAATGGCAAATTACAGCACGCCCAGCACAAGGATTGCAGTAAACGCTCTAGAAAAGGTCAGGATAGAAAGGGTGACTAAACAGGGGTGTCCCCTCACGCCGCTCCTGTACACAATATTCCTTGAACCCGTCCTGACGCGAATAAGGGACAAAGCAGATCTAAAAAAGCATCGACATGGGGAGGGCCTCTCACAAAATAGCATATGCTGAAGATATGTTGGTGGCCCTGGGAGACCCGGTGAAGTCCCTGCCGATCCTCCTTCAGGAGACAGAAACCTACAGAACTTTCTTAGGGCTACAAATAAACAGACAGAAGTCGGAAATTCTCATACTGGCGGGACACAGAGGCTATCGAGAGGCAAACAATGGCTCTCCAAATGAGGGTGGCTGCTAACGGAGTCAAGTACCTGGGAGTCAATCTGACCAGCCGCATAGACAAATTATATGAAGAGAACTATACCCAATAACTAGGTAAAATCAAGAAGGACATGGAGAGGTGGAACCCCCTATCAACATCTTGGTGGGGCCGGATCACTGCAATAAAAATGACAATACTGCCCAGACTGTGCTACTTATATACCCGATGGTGTCACCCTCGACGGGGGCCTTCGAGGGACCATCGACTCGACATCGACGCACAGCGCCCTCTGCCGAATAAATTGCCGAAGAGCAGCAAAGCTGGATAGAATACATCTAAAATGAGGAATATGTTGGAGGGGACAATCCACTCGAAAGTGGGAAACTACTCTCGCAGGGAGGGAGGGAGGGGTGAGGAGGGGGGTGTTGGAGTTCCAAAACGCAATTGGGAACATTTATGGAGGGCAATCCCCAAACTGACGCGGGCCGTACAGAGAAGGGAGATGTGGACAAAGATCCTCTTACAATGAACTACACCACAGAAAGGTTGCACACAATATACAAATACACCCCTAACAAGTGCTGGAGAGAATGCGGGCCGAGGGGAATTGGAGACATCTGGTTGGACTGCCCGGCTATACAGCAATTCTGGACAGACGTCAAAACTAAATAGAAATCAATATTTGCCGGGGCATGGGACTTGGGGGATGAGGTGTGGCTATGTGGCCTCTGGGATCCCAGAGACAAAACCATGACTAGGACACAGAAGCGGAACCTCATGGGCCTGCTAATAGTGGCTTGGCTGGCCATCGCCCAGAAGTGGAAACAGAGAACCTCACCAACACTGATCGATTGGCTACAAAGGATATGGACACACATAGCAATGGAACGTATCACTTATTGTCACGGACATGTTTGGTCCGAATGTCGCTGTTTAAAAAATGCAATAAAAATACTTAAATAAATACAAAATATGTATTCTAGGACTTTAGAACTGCAATTCTAATACTACTGTAGTATTTGTTACTATAAATTACACAAAAACATTTCAAATTTTTGTTTAAAAAATACATAATGGTGCTTATGTGCATGTGGTACCTAATGATTCATGTGACAAATGTACAGATGTGTAAAATACACACAATGAGCATGTTCATATTTGCATACAGACAAAAGTACATGTAATACAATCTTTCAAAATGAATACGTATCCTAGGACATAAGTACTATACTTTTACTAATGTAGTATCTGCAAGTATAAATTACACCAATACATAAAAAATATGCAATAGTGCTTATGTGCATCTGGTACACAATCATTTAAGTAAACAACTTAATATGCATTTACTATGTATGTATTGCCTAATATTACAAAAATGTAACAGAACTCAATAGTTTTGTAATACAAAAAGTGCAACTTTTGTACATCATTTCAGCAAGAAATATAGAAATGATGTGTTGTAAACATCAAAACTATCACACATTCTTTAAGGACCCGTCACCCCAGGCCTGACACTTAACTTTTGCCTGCATAAAGAAAAGTTTAGATGTCAGTTTGCTTTTTCCACTTCTGCTCCCCATAACAGATGAAGATAAAAAAAACAATCTGAGGAAGTCATACACTTTTTGGAGCATTGTGGGTAGCAGCAACACATAAATTGCTCCCATTATAGGAGGGTCTATGTTAAGTTTTAAACATATTCTAATACTCTAGACCAGCAACTAGATTACGGACTATGCAAAGCATGTGAATTCAAAACAGATTGCATGCTGAAAAATTCCCGGGAATTGACCTATACACCCCTTTGCATGCTGAAGGTGCTAAACAAAATATACCAGCATTACCCTATAAAACATTTCCCTTGATGGGACTGCCCTATACAGCACTGCCCTTGGAGAGCACCCGCTGGTTACTATGTTTGTAAGAGCTGATAAACTCTTGTGAATGGAGTTTATATAACCAGGAATAGAGATCGGAAACTGTGCATTGGTGAGCCCACTGTCTAACACTTCAGCGCACGCATTAACTCACAAGGACCATATAGGTTTTCGATTATGCCAGACTCTTACGCCGTATTCCACAAACAGCATGATGCATCTTCTACCTAACATTTGTCAACAATACAGGGGAGCATTCAATCTTGAATAATGAGCAGACCTACACAGACCATGTATATATTTCATAAAATACAAAAAGGCAACTTGGTATATGACAGTGATTTAATTTCTTGGGCGACAGCCATGGCACATTCATGCTTTGGCGCCCCTTGGTTTCAACAGATTGTGGTAGATTGCTGGCACCAGAGGTGCATGATGTGGTCAGGGATCCCAAGAGGTCCCATATCAGATGGCTCTATCTTACAGAGTCTTGTTATTTTACATTATATTTTAGGACATGTAAGGTTTCTTTCACAATGTGAATTCTGCTACTCAAGTCTAGAATCCAATGGAGCTAAAAGGAGTGGATAGCTACTCAGAACTGACAAGGGACAGAGGTCAGATCTGCAAATCCATAACCACTGCAGCACAGGTAACAAAAAGCACCTAAGATTATCTCATTGTCCATAGCTCCTGCTATGCCGTAAGGCAAACCAAAAAAGGTGGGCCACACCAGGGGGCCTTATAGAAGGCAAATAATGCTAAGTGGTCCCAAGAGTAAGCAGAAACATTGTAACATGCCTTAAGGGCTATAACCACTAAAGTGACAATCTTGTGGCCGAGATTATCTTTTTGACTCCCTTGGTCAGGAAGAAACTCCCATGTTGAGAAAGAGGTACACCACCTCTTTCAAGCTGTAGTGAACACTAAGGAGCCAGGAAAACAGGGAAAGCTTTATTTGTTTTCTCTCCGGACATTTACCCCCAGACTTGAAGCTGTTGTTCCATTTATATGATGTTTTACAGATTAAAATAAAGGAATACAAATGGGGGTGGGTCTCAATACCTTTTTGTTCTGCCTTTCTTGCGTTTTAATCATGAATTTGGAGATGCTTCTAGGTGGGGGAACTAGCCGAACGGGTTCAGCATTATCTGGGGAGTCCACTGGGTATTCCAATGGATCCTCTGGTTCACCCTCCTTTAGTTGCTCATCCTACTCTAAGTCAATGACCAAAATGAGCTCATGTGGCGATTAATACATTCTAGGAGCCTTAGCAAATGTGAGGGTGTATCAAAAGGAAGCAGAATCTTTCTTTGCTGCCCTTACTCCCTTTCTTGCAGGACAACGTTAATTTGACAGCCTCCTGGAAATATAGGTTGTTGCAGGGTGTTTTCCAGAAATTTGGGCCTTAAGGGTTAACCTCCACTTTTATTTCTACCTCTTCTGTGCCTTCTCTCTCTTACTCCTCTGGGGAATTACCGGTGTGTAATGTAGTCAAATGTTTAGGTCCATGGGCAAAAGGCATACGCTGTGAGGCTGGCTTCAAAGCCAATGATATTGTTAAAGAAGGATATACAGAACCAGCCTTGTGGGAGAGTTCCAAGTAGCCAACCTAGTCAGTGAACATAGTGGACACTTTAGTGTAGCCAAACTCAATCTAAATAACATGAGCCGAGCAGTCAGGCTGACTTTAGGCGCCATGGGGGTGGTGTATAGTTACAATTAAGCACACATGAGACAGTCAAATAGAATCTACACAGAAATACAACATATGCAAATGTATCACTTTTTAAACACTGAGCAGGTAAAACTCAAAAGCAAATCTCACAAAAACAAACAGATGCGTACACAGTTGGTAATCTCAAAGTCAGAAACAATTTTCCCAGCCTTATAGAGGGCAGGCACCCAACTTCCACACTCCTTCCTCGTGCAAGTAGTCAAGTTCAATGTAAGGCCCAATGGAGGAAGCGGAGCACTAAAACTGGATACTTTGATTTTCTGAGTGACTAACCCTGGAGTACTCAGTTGCTGGGTCTCAGGAAAGATATCGTTTTTGTCACTTTCCCTGCATAGGCTTCAAGGAGACACTACTTTTTGCTATGTTGAATCTTTCACTTCACTACCTTGCCACGGTCATCTTTTTGGGGGCAGCTGATCAGTCCCTATGGCTAGCAATGCCTGCCAATACAGACTTGAGTGGTCTGAAAACAATTCCACAGCACAGATGCCGCTGCGCTGCCTTGTTCGCGCGACCGCAAGACGGCTCGAGCCCCCTCCACCGGGAGAATCATTTCATCTAATCTGGAGAAAGTCAGCTGCAGCACTGCGTGTTATTAGGGTGAGCACAGAGGAACTCCAGCACTCTGCCCACCTTCCGTTCCCGATCTCGTGCTAATTTTGTGTTTTCACTAGCATACAACGGAGCGATATATTCTGGCAATCCGACGATCAAGGATGTACGATAGTTATGTTCGAATTGATTAAGCCATTTCAAAATGACCCCGCCATCCTCAAACCCTGCTTGGAGTAGCCTGGAGCCTATTGCCAGATCGTCCCGATTGGCCAGCTTCCCCTAACTTAGCCAATTGCACTGGTCGGTGAGCGGAAGCCAGCCCTCTCCACACAAAGGCCTGATCGCAATAAGGCCCTACCTGTGCCTGACCAGGCCGCCGGAGCCACGGGGCCAGCCACACTGCCCGTCTGCATTCTTCCATCTTCATTCCAGCCTGTACTGCAAGAAGTAACAGCAAAAACCGCCTGTGTCCTACCAAAGTGATGCCATCAGTAGAGCGGTAAGCAAGACCCAATCGTTACCCATTCTTTAACAAGACCGCTAACGCACTCTCGTTCAACCACCGGATATCAGTTTTAATCCATCATCCTGCTGTCCACTGGATGCAACCTACTAGGTCACGTTGTACTGATACAAACTGTTAAATGCTCGATTCGGCACCGAAACATCCTTTACTCACCCATAGCTATACAACTGCCATCTTACTGTGGCACTAAATCATCTTTTTTAAAAAAACAATTTTATTAGTTTCTTCAAACAAACAATACAAACCAAACATGCAGTGCATATGTCAGTCTTATTATACGTTGTGAAATTCTGATCACTGCTCCCTCTATCCCACCCCCCACATTCCAAGCCTATTACTTCCCACATCCTATTCCTGCATCTTGTGGTAGGGCCTCCCCTTCCATGAGTTCTGCCGGGTCTTGTATTGATCCAAACAATTCCGCTATTATTTCCAGCCCATCAGGGTCTCTGCTCCTCCTCCCACCAGCGCTGTACGCTTCTTGCCAAACCATGGTTTCTGCAAGTCCTTCCACCACACTTCTACTCACGATCTGTGGCATGTCTTCCACCCCATAGCAATTCTCCTCTTTGCAAGCACATATGCCAGATCTTTCAGTTTACTCACATGCCTAAGTTTCTGCGATCTAGGGAACCCCCCCAACAAACAGGCCCACACTGTGTCCACCATAATCTTGACCCCTTTCTCCGCTAGCTTTTGTGCCTCTTTGCTCCAGAAGCGCTCAATAACCGGGCATGACCAGAACATATGCACCATACCCACCTTCTTCTCATCACATTTAGGGCATGCTTGTCATCCTGCATTTTCAAACCTAGATATCCTCTGGGGTTTCATACACCCTATGCGTAATATACAGTTGTATCTGCTTAAATCTCGCATTCCTCGACAATTTCTTATGGTACCCCTGAACTCGTTCCCACATCTCGTCCTCCATCGGGGCTCCTACTTCCGCTTCCCAGTCTTGTCTCAATTGCATTACCTCCTTCCCAACCTTAGACATCTCATATATTCTAGATATCTCATGTGTCCCCCCTCCGTTATATCATATCTATAGTAGCATCTGGTTCTTACCCCAGTATAGCTTCGGGTCATGTTTTCTTAATTCTCTGCACCATTCTGTGATACGTAATATACTGGCCCGTGTGTAACCCAGTTTCCTCACCCAACACCTCAAAATCCATGATCGATCCCTCTCGCCAGATATCTCCCGTTGTTGCTAGCCCAAGCGGTTCCCAGTGATTCCTGATTATCATCCTCAGCTGCTCGTCTCCCCCTGTCAGTGCAACTAATGAAACCTGCGGGGAACATGGGTATGGATTCTCCATCATTTGGCACACCCTGCGCCACATCTTCCATCCCAGTACCATCATCTTGGACGCCCTTCCATTTCTGTCTTGGGCAACCACAATCTCTTTCAAGTATAATGGGACACAATCTTGTCCAAACAACCTGGATTCGGAGGTCAGTTAATCTGAGAGCCATTTGGCAACACACTGCAGTTGGCTTGCTACATAGTAGACCTCATAATTAGGCAGTTTTAGCCCCCCTTTCTCATAAAAGTTCTGTAACTTCCATAGTGCCACTCTATTGCGCGTGCCGTGCCACAGGAAATCCCTGCACATACTGTTCAGTTTAGTAAAAAAACTTCTTGGGTATCAGGTGTGGTATATTCCCAAAATAGTGCAGGAGCCTAGGTAGGACCACCATCTTTAGCATTGCCCCACGTCCCATCATTGCTAAGGGCAACTTCACCCAAAATCTCATGCAGTTCGATTTTTTTTTAAAGGCTACTTCCGTGTTGTGCCTATGCTCCTCTTCCACTGTGTGGTATACATCTATCCCTAAATAACGAAATGTACTAACCGCCCATGGTATTTGTAACACCGGTAACTGTTCCATTGGAATCCCCTTATATCCTCCTAACAGGAACATGCTAGATTTCTGAGGGGTCTATACCAGACAACCCTGCATATCTCTCCATCACTTCTAAAATATATTGGAGATTTACTTCCGGGTGCCGCAAGTACAGCAGCATGTCATCAGCGTATAGGGAGATCAGATGTCGTTCCCCTCCCACAGCAATGCCTAGGATGTCATATTGCTGTCTCAAGTATATTGCTAGGGATTCCAGGGCCAATATATAAAGCATCGGAGAGCACGGGCATCCTTGTCTGGTGCCTGTGCGTAGCTGCCATCTTTCCGATATCACTGCTCCCGTTTTAACCCTGGCTAACGGTTCACTACATAGCATTTTCGCCCACCGTATATATCCAGGCCCCATCCCGTAACTCGCCAGGGCCTCCAACAGCCATGGCCACTTGACCGAGTCGAAGGCCTTTATTGCATCCAACTACACGATTGCCATTTCACCCTCGTTCTTGCTCCCAAACTCAATAACTCGTTGGAGTGGTCTGTGGCTATTGGATATATTCCTGTTCGGGACATAACCCATCTGATCAGGGTGTATCAATTTCCCAATAACCCTCTTCATTCTATTCGCCAAAACAGCCGTATCTTGCTGTCTTGATTCAACATCGACAAGGGTCTATAGGAACCGCAGCTATGCCCAGGCTTGTTAGGTTTGGGAAGCGGTATTCTAATCGCTTCTCTGTGTGACTCTGGCAATCTTCCCAACTCAAACGCTTCATTCAGCATTTCTAACAGTGGGTGAAACACCTCTTCTTTATACACTTTATAAAATTCACTCGGGAGACCATCAGTCCCGGGGTCTTACTAGTGGGCAACTGTCTCACCACTGCTTCCAGTTCCTCCAACTTGATTGGTGCATCCAACTCCTCTCTTTCCTTCGCACTTATCTTGGGCAGTCCTATATCCTCCAGTGTTCGTTATCTTCGTGTGACTACTCTCCCCCTCATCTCCGTATAGTAGCCTATAATAGTTTGCAAACTCGTGATTAACTCCCTCTTGGGTGTCAGCTACACCACCATCTTTCCTAGGTATTGTCCTAATCGTGGGCCTGGAGGTTTCGATCTTATATAGCCACGCCAAGAGCCTTCCTCGCTTATCCCCTCCCATATGCTGTCTCTCTGTATATTTTTTTTATAGTTGAGGTTACACAGTCTTTCCCAGTGACCCACGCATTTCTGCTGCAGCCTGAGTATCAATTCCATTCCTTCCTTAGTATTACTTCCATCCCTCAGTGCCTTTTCCAGCTCCCCTTCTGTCTCCCGTAGGTCAGCCAGGACTCCCCCCCCCCCACCCACCCACTGCAGACCTTTAGATTTAGCTATGGCTACCCCTCTCATGACAACCTTGAAGGCTTCCCATAGTATACCCGCCGAGTCCACACTACCGGTATTCGTCTCTGTAAAGACTGGTAGGGGGTGTCTGTACTTCTGCCCTCTATAAGGTAGAGGAGAGGCACAGAAGACCCCAGCCAAGATTTTATATAAGGTAGCAATGGACGAGCAATCAAGGCCTAGCTTCTCAGGAGGTGATGCAGGCTGGTTCTTAAGTACAGTGTAGTCCCCGAACCCCCACAAAGGAATGTCCACACTGTATTACTGAAAACACAGTCTTTATATAATATTCAAAGGTATGTACATGATCACAATAACACACTTTGTACTCAGAAGTCAATAAGGATAAATATATACAATTCTAAAGTGGTACCACCAATGTTATCGAATCTCAAAGTGCATCAACTGTACGGTTAAAATGTGTCACAGATCAATAACGAGGCAACCAGCAATAGAGATAGGCAGGAACGTAAGATGGTTGAAACAATAGGCAGGAAGCTGGCCCCGTTACCTAGAGACAGCTCTGTGTGGAGATTTCCCCCCCCCCCACCTGGGCAACCTGTAAATAAAGATATATAGCACAAGCCCAGTCCATGTATTGTTCAATAGTCTTATTCCCTCCTATTAAGGTTTTACCCCCCCACAATGTACCTGGTGGAGTAGAATTCTCCGAAGATGCGTCGACCGATCCTTCTTGAGTGACGCCCTTTAAAGCAGGGGCCACAAATCGTTGAGGCGTTGAGGAACTCTGCATTCGGTGTCGGGGAATCGACGGCCCTTCTTGAGTGCCCTCCCTTTAAAGCAGGAGTCACGGGTCGTCTGACGGAGAACATGTTGAACTAGCGGTGCTCGTCGACGACAGAGCGTTGGCGTCCTGCAAGGAAGAGGCGTGCGGGGCACCTCAGTGACGATAGTTCTGGACTGCAAAGAGATGATGAAGAACTGTGGCCCAGCAAGGGCGTCGAGTCGTCGGCGACTGTGGTCCTTAGGTGGTGGGAAACCCACCGGCGGATGCTCCTCGGCGTGTCGACGGTCGGGCCTTCTCCAGCGGGATAAAGCGGGCGACGATGCAGACGAGCGCGTCTGATGATCAATGAAGTACTTAGGCAAACAGGAGCACGACGGCTCCGGCCGGCGACAGCGGTCGTCAACAGTGGCGGACAACAGTCCGAGTGCTTCTCTTTGAGATTCCGCAGCTGTCCCCGTCTTGGGTCGGCAGCCTGTCGTAGGTCTCTCTACCAGGGAGCCTTGGCAAAGATCAGCTGTGCACGATGGTCCCTCGTAGCTCGGGAAGAGGGCGCCTTACCAGGTCCTCTCTGGGTCAGTTCTTGGAGGCACAGCAGCTTTCAGATTGTGAAGGAGAGCAACAGCAATTCTTCTCGTCCAGCAGGGCTTCAAGGTCAAGCTTCAGTTACTCCAGTTACTCCAGTTACTCGACGTAGTGGACTTCAGCTTCTGAACACGATTCCTAGCAGTGAGAGGTCCCCAGATATACTGTTCATCTCCCATTCATTCCGCTGGGTCACACTCAAACATCCAATCACGACTAAGGGCATTCATGCAGGCAGGCAGCCAATCAGGCACACAAGGTATTCAGGCCATTCACTTCTCTCCAGACACTCACACAAGTTATGTGTATTGGGACAAGTACCGAGCCATTCAACACTCCAAGCTGCATTCATACCGTTTCGGGCAGGGCTATCTCAGTCATTGTGTCAACCACCAGATACTAGACATCCACAACACAGAATGCATATTCGTCACACACTCTATTCACCCAGGTCCCACCCACAGGAGGTACCCACAACATACATCACCGGGAAGGCTCCAGCTAGTCTGGTCGGGCCTTCACACCACCATACATGGCATTTCCACCCAACAGCCAGTCAGGGGGAAGGGACATTCAGGGCTTCCCAGGACTTTGGGAAAACAAGGTAATGGGTAATAGAAAGCAAGAGGCCACATGGGCCATCTTGTTTTCATTCAGCAATCAACGGATCTCAATGGCAGGGCCGGGGTATCCCAAAATGGAGGATACTCCGCGCACCTGTCAATTTCAGCATGGAGCTGCCACCAGCCCATACCCTGCTCTGCGGGCCACCCACAGGTGCCCAAAAACATACACTAGGGGCACAGGGTTGTACCCCTACCCATGGGTGCCATAAGGGTATCCCACGGTCCGTTCACCAAACCAAAAGAGAGCTGCACCGCCAGGAGTCCCACATTAACTCCTGCGTGGAAAATACAACAGAACACACAATAAAAAACAGTAAAGGACAAGGATACGGAGGCCCTGTCCCTCCGATGCATTTCCAGCATCACAGTCTCAAAATAGTTTATAATCTCCTCCCTCATAGATTCCCTAAAAAAGGGGTATCTCAGTGCCTCCGCTTGGAGGCGCCATGTCGGAATCCTTGCTCTCGGGGGGCTGTATTGCCATCAGAGGCGAGTGGTCCGAAAGGACCCTTGCTTTACATTCTGCTTGTGTAATCTCTATTAGTACCTCTGAAGTAGCAAAGACATAGTCCATGTCATGATGCCTACCTCTAAGGAGCCAGGCCGGGCCCAGCAACCCCAGAGGCAGACATCATTTTGCCCAGGGAAGTCTCAGCGGGCCCAAGTCGGGGCCCTTTGGACTCAGTCCTGGCGCCTTAGGCGCCAGGCTCATAGCGGACCCCAGTCCTGGCGCCTTAGGCGCCAGGCTCATAGAAGAGGATATGTGTTTAAGTGCTTGGGTGCACACTTACCTGATGCAGACCTTGCTGCTTCATCCAGGCCCTCTTGAGGCCTGAATGGGACTACTTAACCTGTAGGACTACTTCACCACCCAGGTGTGGTCGGGGAAGGATACATACCTGATTGGTGGAAGGATACATACCAGGAACTTCTTCCAAGGCTATTTAAACCCCACCCGAACAGCCACACATGCTTCGCGTTGTTCTGCACCTAGCAGCTGGACGCTCACCGTGTCAGCTCCTGCATCCTGACTTCAGCCACGCCTGCCAGCACCCTGGAACACCTGCAAGGGGAGAAAGGAAGAGAATAGGAGAAGAAAAGCCCTTACCTGCTAAATCTGCATCCCGGAGTCATTTCTCCAACGGTCCTGAAAAGGAAGACATCATTTTAAAGGCATTTCGTTTCGATCGCTGCAGCGCTGCATTTTACTCACCTTTGCAAGGCGCTTCCATCTTCAGCAGCGATCTTCCGGATTCAGCTACGCCCCGGCGCCTAGAGGAAAAAAGACAAGAACAAAGGAGAGGGAGAAAAGGAATAAGGAAAGCTCAGTTTCCTTTTAAGTCTTACCTGTTGGATTATTCCCACTGCATTTCGGGTCCTGCCGCTTCCTGGCATCTCCGGACCCCGGCCCCTATGGGGAAAAAGACAGACATTGAATGAGCGAATGCAAAGACATTACCTGAGCGCTCATCCAGAACTGTTTCACTTCGGGTCCGCGCCATATCCCCGGCACTCCGAACCCCGGCCCCTAAGGGGAAAAAGACATAAGCATTAGCGCTTGCTGCAATTAGACAACGAACATTATTATTAAGCTTGAACTTTTGAACAGAACTTTTACAGCGCCTTACCTGAACAGTAAAGCTTACCTGAACTCCCATCAATCCTCAATCCAGTGAAGTAACTGGGTTTCAACGCGCCCCTGCATCAGAAGCAGGAGGAGAGCTCATCCTTCCAAACCCTAAGGTGAGGCTTCACGGGGAATCGTGGAGGAGGTATCGTGGAGGGTTGGAAGGGAGTGGGAGGCTTGAGCATTGTTCGACAGTTGGTAATACTCCCTTTTCACGCACAGGAGGGTATCCAACAAGCCAGGGAAGCCAGAATAGAGGGGCCCTTCCTGTCCATCTTCAGAGTTCTGCGCCTTCGACGCCGCGCCTCCGTGGGAACCAGGTGAGCGTTACAGTCCAGCCTCGTGTATAACTGCTACGGGGAGGAATAATGCAAGTATTGCCTTTCCTGGGGGTGTCTCATCCTCCACACATCTTCCAGGCCAAAGTAATTCAGCAATGTCTGCAGCGCTTTAGCAGCTGGGGCCGGTCTGTCCACCTTCCCATCTGATCTACCCACTCTAGGGTTCAATACACAGTTAAAATCCCCTCCCCCAGATCACTGCGCCCCCCCCATACCCATGCTTAAATTAGTACACAATGTTCTGAAGTATGCCGCTGTATTCTGATTCGGGGCGTACGTATTTACAATGCTGATCTCCCTATTTTCCACCAATCCCCTCAGTATGACCATCCTCCCCATCCATCTCAACTGTCTCCTGCAACCGCTGAAATGGAACATGCGGCGCCACCCAGACAAGCACTCCCCTGACATAGGCAGAGTATGACGAGCCCACCACTACTCCTTTTCATTTTTTAGCAATCAGCTCCGTTTTATCCCATGTCAGGTGGGTCTCCTGCAACAGTGCAATGTCCATCTTCTGCCTGCGCAGGTACAACATGACCTTGTTCCTCTTTAAATAGCCATTAAGCCCCCTGACATTCCAGGTAATTATTTTAAGGTCCCCCATGATATATTAGAGTTCCATCCCGCCCCCCACCAGTGCAATCTAGATCCAGGTTCCATCTCAATCTATATAGGCTTGTTTCCCAATTTAAACTCCCCTTAACTAAAACACACACCAAAACCCCCAATCTCCCTCACTCTCACCTCCCTATTCCCAACTCCCCCCCCTCCCAACTGTTGCCCAGCTCCATCCCTGGATCTCAGGCAGTCCCGCATCTAGCACTTTCTGGCAATAGCCTGTACTCGCAGCTCAGCAGGGTGAGGTCACCCTAGTGGCTATCCTACTACTACTCGGGAGGGGGGGGACATGGTGCCTTCGTCCTGCCACTCCTATCCGCTTCAATTCAACCACGCATCACTACTCAATTTACTTATGTACTCAACATTCTATATTCCAGTCCAGTAAGTTCAACAAAATCAAGGATACCATAGCCTAGTTCCAGCATTATCCGTCCGTACCCCTCTATCATTAACTTTATCATAGTCTCCACTGGGATACCCCGCTCTGTGTCATTTAAATATACATATAATATCCCAATCACTTATTGTTTTCTTCATTAGCCTGCTCCGCATCTTGCTCCGGGCAGCCCTGTAGATCCAGCCATGTCGCTGCTTCCTCTGGGGTGTCAAAGAATAACATCCTGCTTTTGTGTAACACTTTCAATTTCGGGGGGTACAGGAGCATATATTTGATTCCAGCCGTGCGTAGCCTTATCTTGACTGCCACATAGCTGTACCATTGCCTTTGGACTAACATTGTGTAGTCAGGATACGCTGTGATGGTGGTTTAAGCTCTCGATCGTTCCCCCTTTACGAAAGTACTCCAAAATCTTCTTGCAATCCTTGCAATTATTGCGCGGGGAGGGGCCCCAGGCTTCGGTTTCCTCATGAGGGCTCTATGTGCTCGCTCCACTGTAAATCCTTGCGAAAGTTTGTCGACCCCTATTTCTAGCAGGATCATGTTCTCCGCATAGTCTGTAGGGTCCTGGCCTTCTTCCCCCTCTGGCAGGCCGACCACGCGGATGTTATTCCTTCGGCCTCCTCCGCACAGCTCTCCAGATTGGCCACCTGTTGCTTTAGTATGTGAACCTCCTTTGCATTATTGGTGCTGGTGTCGGTGTTGGTTATCACCGCACTCTCCAGGCTGCTCGTTTTATCTGCCAGCGCCCCGACATCTTGTCGCAATAGGGTGACCTCTATGCCCACTGCGTCTTTTACCCGCCAAGGAAGTTTGCAGCTCCGCCATTGCTATCCCCCAAGAGTCTCTCAGCTCCGCTATAACCGATAGTATCAAGTGG
The DNA here is from genome assembly GCF_040938575.1 of Ambystoma mexicanum. Classification (NCBI taxonomy): domain Eukaryota; kingdom Metazoa; phylum Chordata; class Amphibia; order Caudata; family Ambystomatidae; genus Ambystoma; species Ambystoma mexicanum. The sequence goes on along the minus strand of NC_090924.1, from coordinate 536,718,805 downwards.
TTTTCAGTCACCAAGGTACTCTCTGCGGATGCGATAGCACCACTATGCGTCTGCGCTGCAGGAGATTGCCGTGTTCTTTCAAGTGTTTGCAGCGTGGATTGCTTGCTTTTGCTCTTAGTTCCTCTCGCCGCCATCTTGCGATCTTAGTTATGAGACTGAGGTTATTTCGTTCGTGGTATGGTTATTCTGCTTCTCTGTCTTGCTGTGACACCCGTGAGTCACTTCAGGTCTGAGGCCATTGTCCTGAAGAGCCCCTATATATTTGCATGCGCGTTGAGCTATGTCTTCGGATGAATTATGCCCTCCCACGTTTCCAATTGTCCTTACTGCCTCTTGCAGACTTCCTCTGACCTCCAGCAGGACCATCCGTCTCTTGGGCTCATTACACTCTGCGCACTACTGCCTGCATTCGCCGAGGTCACTCCAGTGTCATCACTGACTTGGCACAGCCCCGTGTACCACACCTTCCAGTAACAATGCCCAACATCACTTCTTCAGGGCCATTTGCTTATCCTTAGCGCCTTAGGGGTCATGCAGCGCCTAACTGTGTGCCCCTATATTCAATGAAGCGTCAGCACCAGCCCAGTAGCTTAATCCCATGTCCTCCTGTGGGCATTGCTACACGGTGCCCACTCTCGCAATTATCTGCTGCCAGCTTCCATGGCAAACAGCTTTAAACCAGCTCTAGCTTTCATTTGTGCTTGGATCGTGTCAGCTCCCATTCTCAGTTCGACTCCCGCACCATCGCAGGCCCCCATCCGCCCTGAGGCCGCCCCGAACACACAGTTCAGTTATACGGATCTGCTACATATGTAGCCACAAGTTCCTGCTGCGCAGTCGCTGACTCCGCTACAATGTTTAGCCCGATGGTTATATTTGTGCCATTGGGCTCCGATTCATCTCGCATCCCGTCTCCACCTCTGCTCAAGCGTTCCCAGCGGGGATGCGTCCAGCCAGCCTCTCCATATAATTTCGCTTTGTCAACGCCGCGCAGCAGGTCCTTTCCGCTGGTGCGCTCAGAAAGCCAGCTATTGTATCCAGTTCGCCTCTCCCTCCTCCTCTCGCGGGCTTCCAGTGACCCGCAGCGTTACACGACAATGTGCTTGGTGAAGAAAGACTGCCTCGCACATATGCTCCAGCGGACGCGCTGCCAGAAGCCAGTCCTTCGCTTAGTCACCACGGCCCAGCTTGGTCGTTTCAATGATCAGGGCAACGACCCTTTGTTGTCCGCCATTTTGTGTACGTTCGTGCCCACGGAGCCACGAACTCGGAGTACTATATCTACGGCGCACTGCACCTGAGAAGCTTGATTCTTGCAGTTGTTGTAGGGTTCATCTTCCGACGCATGTACTGGCATTTATAGGGCGTTTAGGCTATTTTGTACGCGGTTCTTCGACTAGTTATCGGATCAGCAGGAGCAGCTCCAGCAGGACACGTCCTACTCCATGGCTAGTTAGCCACGCCCCTCACTAAATCATCCTTGCCTGTAATGTCAACTGCCTTTTGCTTACCACCTATGATCGATAGCTTTTCGTATTGTGACACCATTTGTTTCTGCCTGTGATACGAGTTGCCAGTTACTTAATACCTATAGCCACGTGTAACTAGTCTAGTTGCCAATACATGTATTATTTTAATGTTAGCCTCCTGCGGCTAGACGTACCCGTCCTTATCAGAGGATTACAGTCCAACGCATGCTACGCATTTACTCAATTAAAATCACCTTTACTGAATGTCATTCAGCGAACAATGCCTCAGCTGTATTTCCATGTCTTGCTTAATGTTTGACGTTATATGTGATTGCTGTGCCGCCCACAATCAGTGCTTTCTCACTGCATCGGGTGTACCTTATTAAACTACCTTAATGTGGCTCTGCCACTCAGTTGGAGGTCTCCATTAATCCCAGTCACCAGTTAACTGTTGTACTAAGTCTGGGATATGTTGCTGCTTGCCCCGCCAGTTACTCGTACACCCAGTTATGTCTCAACCTGCCCACTTGACCCCTTCCTTAATGGGCACACCCAGTTGGTCATGTGCCCCGAGCTGCCACATCGAACTTTGGCTTCTTTGTGCAAGTCTTCGCTCCCAGCCTAGTTAGCATGGGCTCATTACTAGGGTTTCACTTACTGGGTCTGCCAAAGCAGTTTCCATTTTACATACCCTTGTGAGCCACCCATACACAGCAACCTTCCTACATCCCTATCATTAGTTAACACACACAGCCTTGCCAAACGATCAACCAACTTAGGTTTCTCCACACTATTCTCATTAGGTTACTTGTACTAACTGTCATGCTATTGTGAGGCCTAGTCTGAATTGTACCACTTTGGCTCTACTACTGAGACTAACTGACTGGGTCTGTTAGGGTAATGTTTATATAACTTATCCCTTACAGCCTTCGCAGCATTCATCTCAGATTTCACTGACCCTTCTATTCACCCATCTATTACTATTGCTCGCCTTCCATCCAATAGGACCTAGTCTGTGCTTCAAGCCGGTCGACATACACGGCCACCTTACGCAAAACTATCCTCACTATGGCTACCATCCTCCCTTTATTCAACACCATAACTGCCACCAGGTTTCTACCCCCACTCAAGCCCAACCTACCATTGCCTAGTATTAATGCCTTTACTGTTAACGATACACACTGCCTCATCACTCCTGCACAATGGATTCCACTCTACGTATCCCCGCCCATTCCTAATCTTCCCTGCCCATTAAGCATTAGGAATGCCAGACTAGGTTTGCGCTTCAACCGAATAAAGATGTTCAAACTACCGCGCATTTTTCTCACCAAGCGCAAACATGTCCTCAACACAGCCACAATTCCCCACACTAACCCTAGCCCTATCAGAAATGTGTCACCTCATGCAACCAGTACCACGGCTCCTGCAGCACCCTTCGCTGACACACCATCAATCAAGGCAGGGCCATCTCTGTCCCTAGCCCTCCCTGAGAACTACACCATTATCAGAGCAGACAGATACCTGCAGACCGGGTGGAGTGGCCTTCATAGCTAAAACTCACCTTGGACTTCAAGAATTCTCAAAAGAAGGTTTCCCTTTGGAGGAACTCCTCTCTGTCAAACTCCCTCCGACAGCCTCTAGTACCTTGCTGCCACATCTCATATCAACCTCAGGGTCCTATAACCTCCTTTGAGGAAGACATCACTTTCCTCCTCACTTGCAACACCAAACCGAGCTCCCAAATTGTACTGCTGGGAGACTTTAACTTAGGTTTCCACAATGTGAAGGAAATTAACGCAACAGGGGTGGGGAACGCCATGTAGCAGCTTGGCTTTGAAAACCGCGTCAGTGGCTCCACTCACAATAAGGGAAGAATACTGGATTGGCTCACAGACCTAAACTGTACTACCAAGATCCTGGTCAATTCACCTTGCGCATGGTCAGATCACCATTGCATATCCTTTACCTTACAAGACAGTGCTTGCCCTAGCCCTAGTACCAAAAAAGAACAAAATATTGTCCTGACAGGCATGAGCCTCATGGCTCAATCTATATTAATATTGATCACTGGTTGTCTCCGTACAATATGGGACATCACAAAGAGGATATATATATATATATATATATATATATATATATATATATATATATATATATATTACTCAACTGCTAGAATGTCCTATATTAGGCTCCTTGTTGAATAGAGAGCTCCTAGATATGCGTTTTTAATTTGCATGTCTCCCTATGTCTGCATAAAAGACCCTTAGAAATCTAAGGGTCCAGAGGCACTCAATCCAATTGAGTCGTTTCAAGTGTAACTTATTTAATTACTAATGCACAAAAAAAAATGTAAACTTCAAGCAACAGATGCTGCATCCAAAATAATGAAAAAAAGTTAAAAAAAAACAATATATACAATTCAATAAAATCAAGGATCCTATACACAATATACATACATAGATGGCGTAATGGCACAAAGAATTTTGAAGAAAAAGATATCCTAATATTTTTAAACAAAATTACAAAAGAATTAACACTAAATTAATTTTTAGCTAGAGTTCCAAAGCAAACAATTTTTTTAACATACACTTGGGTACATGTTATCCCAAGTGTTACCTGAGTAATGTTCTTAATTTCAACTATTTTTCAGGACATTCAAGGATTGACTTCCTGGGTAACTAGACTGAAAGTCTTTCAATTTTAAATCCCAATACATTTAAGGATTAGTTTCCAGCCTAGCCCCACAGGTCCGGTCTAGAAACAATCGCAACATCACAGCAATTAACTTATTGCCATTACTACCGCTCCTGCGAAAAACCTTGACAAAGACCTGTTTCTACTAGTGGATTTCAATAATCACACCCTGCTTCAATCTTTAAACAAAATTGCCCTGTTAAAATTGAAAAAGGTTAAACCAAGAGCCCACCTTAACAATTGGTTCACTACAGACTTAAAAGCCTTACGCAGCTCAAAAAGAATCTCTGAAACTGTTCGGAAAAGAACTCCCACTCTCCCCAACAAGGAAATGTTCTCACTCGCTGCTACCACCTACAAAGCAGCTATACTAAATACCAAAAGAGAAACTTAACACCAGAATTCAAAATGCTAAATCAGGTTCTAAAGAACTATTCACTATCTTAAGAGAATTGGAAACTCCTGTTCCACCCACAGAATCCTGCACCAAAGACGCCTTGTGGTGTACTAGTATCCAAAAAGCCGCACTGGACAAAACAGCTCTGCTACAAGCTAAAATCGAAGCAAAAAAGCAAAGCCTGACTCTAATCACTAACTTCAACAAGCCTCATGACCCTCAGCCTATACTGTCACCCATTCCAATTTTCTCCAGTCTCTACTAAAGAGGTAGAAGCCATCATAACCAGTCTAAAACCCTCTAGATGCCAGGGGATATTTTCCCAGCACCTTGCATCACGGCCTTGATTAAAGCATCCTTCCAAACCTGCATAGTCCCAAACAATCTCAAGGAGGCACGGGTCATGCCTCTCCACAAAAAAAAAAAAAAAAACCTAGATCCAAACATCCCTGCCAACTACAGGACCACAACGGCAGTTCCTTTCCTCCTGAAAATCATCAATAGAGCGGCATACCTCCAAATAAAAAAGCACCTAGAAGACGACCACCTAGGCTTACGCCAATCTGGATTCAGACCAACACATGACACGGAAACAGCCCTCCTTGATCTTAAAATCCAAATGGACGAATCAGAACAAAGGAAATCTGGCCATCCTCCTGCTGTGGGACCTGTCAGCAGCTTTTGACCTTGTTGACCATCAGTTTCCTCACCAAACATCTAACTACAGCAGCCTACTTCTCCCATAACACTGCTACCTGGATTGAATCCTTGTTAGCCAACTGGTCTATGAGGGTTTTTGGCTCCCTACACTAACTATGCAGATGACACCCAAGTCCTTATCACACTCACAGGCTGCTATGACAAAGACAGTAAGATGCTAAACGATATCTATCTTCACATCAAGGCGTGGATGGCCGCCCATGACCTATGCCTAAATGATAAAACTGAGCTACTTATCATAGGCTCTGAATCTCAACTAAACAAGCTGGATAAAATCAACAAATCTTTCAACATTGATGGTATCATCATCAAGGTCTCCAGAAAGGTCAAAACTATAGGTATCTACTTAGACTCCACCCTCTCCCTCACTAGACAAGTCAACGCTACTTCCTCAGCAACAGCTTACCCCACCAAGTTGATCAATGCCTGCAAACCTTATCTACGCAGAGCTGCATTACTTTAGCTAGAGCTCTGATACTATCCACGCTCACCTATTGTAACACTTTATACCTAGGTTCCAATGTATTAAAATTGAGCAAATTAGAAGTGCTTCAGAATAACGCACTCCGAGCAGCCTTAAACATCCCGCGAACTAACCACGTTTCAGCAATAAGAAGAGAGACACACTGGCTCAGAGTGTGAGAATTTCACTTCGAACTCTAGTAGTTACTCACAAATGCTTGTCCAACACAGCACCAAAATATTTGGTTGACAAATTCATCAGGAACCAATCTGCCAGATCGACTAGATCAAACTATTCACATTGCCTCAACATTCGAAAGTACAAACTACAAAAAGCCAGCGGGTCCAGCTTGCTGCCAAGCTTTGGAACTCCCTCCCCACAGCACTTCGAGCCGAACAATCCTTCTGGTCCTTCAGAAACAAGAGTAAAAGAATGGCTTGTCGCCCAGGAAAACTAACACTCTTAAAGTTCCGACCAGGTCTGATTCTCGGTACCTATTGACTATATGCAACCTTGCATGTCCGGCTCACATTGCCATTGTCGGGCTTGACATCTTAATTCTTGCTCATTGCTGCTTATCTGTACCAATTGTTTCCTGTTGCACTTTTGTATGCTTTGTATATTAGGCTGCTACCTGGCTTGATTACTTGTTGCATCTTACCTTGTTCATGTTCTACCTTTCTGGCATGTCGACCGGATTTGTAACACAAGTCAACTGCTTTTTGTTTGTTTCTGTAACTTTTGCTCAAGTGTAAGCACCCAGATACTCTAGGGTTAGGTGCGCTCTATAAATAAACTAAACTTGTTTCCTTGCAGCATCTGAAATGCCTGGAGGCATTGCCCACAAGCCCAAACTTTCCTACAAAGCCCAAGCACATTGCATGCGCCCTGATCAATGCAAGCTCTATCTACGCCCATGTGCATCCAGCATCCTGATTGGGTGCCCCCCCCCCGCCAAGCAAATCCCGAGACTCGGCCTTGACCAAAGGCTCTGGCCTAATGCTCCTTTCTTCCTCTTGCTGCCGCTCCTGTCGCTCTACACACGATTTACGGACTGCCGCTAAATGGTATGGTGCCTACCTCTCTTTTTACAGTCCTGCACCAACCAACCGGTATCGTGCCTCCGGTCCCAGGTAAGAGGTGCCTCAGCTCCTCACGTGATGACGTCCCCTTTGCCCACAGAGTCTCCTGCTGCTTCTGAGGCGCGCTCCACCTGAGGGCATCTTCCCTTGCCGCACACTGCACCGAGCTTGGTTACCACTCTCCACTCCTTCCTCCCCATGCCCAAATGCTCTACTACGCGTGTCCCCCTACCACCACCCACCAGCATCCTGCCTCCTCTGCCATGGAGAACTACGCGTCCTGTCACTTATTCCCGCTCTCCCCTCTTGAAGCCGCCCGGGCATAATAACTCGCCAAGCACCCGGTAACTAGATTAACATATCTACAGCGGCCTTTCACCCTGCAGCGAGCCCCTTTGCTGTACCGACCCACCTGCCAACTCTGATACCCCTTGAAGTGTGCTTCTCTCCATGCCTCAAACTACATTCCGGCGGCTCCACCCACCCCAACAAAAACATTGATGTGCATGATCTCATGACACTGACCTCCCTGGCTTATAATGACCCATGCTGCACTGCACCTGCTTTGTGTGCTGCACACACGGCCACTAATATTCACTTCAGGCTACCTGATGCCCCTCTGCCTCACACTGGCTTACTCTACCCTTCGAAAGTCACCTGTGATCTATATGCGGATTCTAATGTTTGGAATAAGCTGCCACCTGACCCCCGCCCAACGCAATTGCTGACCCCCTATGCTAAATATTTTTGCTTATGCATCACATCTACAGAGTCTAATGTTTGTACTAAGTTGCCTAAACTGCCCTGCACAGAGGCTGTCCCCTTATGTAAAACAAATGCTTCATGTATTTCATGTACGGAATCCATTGTTTGTATTAAATTGCCCGTTACCCCCTGCCCTAAGCAGACGCAATCCCCCTATGCACTGCACCTATAAAATGCAATGTTCGCAATACGATGCTTGGCGCCCCCTGCCAACCCACGCTACCTTGTCATGCTGGCCAGTATTGTCCCAAATATCTCACGCCACCACTATCCTCACGCATGCACCTCCCTCCGCGACAACTTAGCAACCCTGCAGCTCCCCAGACTTCCCTACCCAGCTACCTGCTGAACCCCACCTCCCTCACCGTTCGTGCCCATTCCGAAATGGATTGGCACACCAGGACACCAGACAAGCCCAGCCAAGCCCAGCCATTCTACCTAAACTCATGCCAGCCCTCCCCAAATCCCCTACCAAGACGCTTGCCCAAACCACCCACCCAACCCGCCTATAATCAGCATTGCCCTGCGACCTCACCACCCCACACTGCGAGGCACACAGCACCCTGCTAGGGCTCCACATGCCTGCACAGACTCTGCTCCAGACCGGCTGAACCGTCTAACCCCCTGAAACACACCACCACTTATCCCCCTCGGCTGAATATTCACCCACATGCCTGCACGGGCACCGCCAGACTGCAACACATCCGATCCCAAACTTTGGTGCCCAAAGTACCCTTGCATACGAAAGCTAAAAGACCCCCACATATGCCCATATCAACTCCCCCCACAGCACGCACTCAGTTAAAACCACCCCCATAATACCCACCACAAGCCCAAACTTTCCTACAAAGCCCAAGCACATTGCATGCGCCCTGATCAATGCAAGCTCTATCTACGCCCATGTGCTCGACATCCACTACCTACTTGACAACAACCTTGACATGCTTGCCATCACAAACATGGCTGCACAAGGCCCCATTATTATCCCTCGGCCTACCCCCTGGCTATGCTATCCTCAGAACTGACAGATGGTTTCGGAGGCAGAGTAGTCGATATTATATCAGTGCCTCCCACCCTTGCTATGCTACTACTAGCAAAAATTTAACCCCACCGTCAAATTACCATCAACCTTCTCCTTTTTCCAGACAACCAAATAACTTCGGCCCCCCAGACGCAGACATACCCTTGCTCATCGCCCCATTACTGAAGCCCAACACCAAATTTGTGCTACTAGGCAACTTCAACCGAGGGTTCAAAGACCCCAAAGACCAGAAGTCTACCGCCCTCTCCACAGCTCTCCGTGAGATGAATTTTACCCAAGCTATCTCTGCCCGACCCATTCTGAGGCAGAATTCTTGACTAGATCTCATCTGTCAACATTCCCACCCAAGTCATCTCCATCAACCCTGGACAGACCACTCCGTGATTCTATTCTCCATTGCCCCCACGTCCTCAGCCACAAAAGAAAAAACGATGAACATTCACTCATCACTGCTAGGCATACCTGCAAACTAAGGAAATACTGGAACCCACCATTCCTGCCTCTACGGTGCTAGGGCCCAACAGTTATGACCCTGAAGTAATTCTTAAAGCCTACAATTCTCTGTTCCCCCAAATGCTTTGGGCCAGCACGCCCCCTCAAAACTATCTCGCAAAAAAAACACAATCGGGGGTGCCCCTGAGCATCAAAGAAGAATGGCAGCTTGAACGTGAGCTCCGGCTCAGACAAAATCCTTGATATGCATAAATCCTGTTTAGTGCCTGCATTTTTCATTCACTGCAAGGGCAACTGCAGCTGTTGACATGAGGCAGCAGCGGTCCCAATCTGTTGTCTCCCTGCAGCTGGGACACCGCGATCCGACAGACTCAAGGAGTGGGTGGCGTGGAGCGGGCGCCGGCTGGCATCTCCAGTGAGAGCAGTTTATCACTAAATTATACCCGGGGAATCAGGCAGCCTGCATGGGGGAGGGGCCGCCTGGTGCGTGGTCCCGCGTTGAACTTCTGCGCATTACAGGCTGAATAAGACAAAAGTGGGCAGTGCTGGCGCCGCTGTCCCTCATTGTGGGACGTGCAAACCCTGCGTGCAGGGCTGTGAGGGACAGGCACGGAAGTTCCGACACAAGGTGATGGTGTATGCCCCTGCTTGATATGGAGTTCGCTGGAGCAGCACCTCAAGCTCTCCTCCCTTTGCGATCATACGTAGACTGTAGCCGCTGATTGCTAGCTGGCCAGCTCCAGATTGCGGTCTGGCCCTGAGGTAACGTTCCTCGAGGATGGGCAGACTATGTAGAGTGAGCAGATCCGGCGCTGTCATGGCCGTGCTCCCCTCCCTGTGGCGGAAACTACCAGATACTGGTAGATATCTATGGTATGAATGGGACTCGATGACCCCACATGTGATGTAGTTGAATAGCGAAGTGACTAACACTTTCTAAGCGAGGAGGTGGCCCCGTGGTCAGGACCTGGACCAGGACGTGGTCAGAACTTTGCCCGGTTGGAGCACTGACGTGGTGTGGAACGGTGGATCATCATACATCTCCCGGAAAACACTATTTGCTTCGGTGCATTTTTTAGCAGAAATGCCATAATATGGTTAGGTCTGTGTGGAAAAATACTGTGGAATCGTTCGCCGTTTGGAAGACAAAACTAGCAAAAACCCTGCAGGTAGTTTAAAGGCGATGGTTAGCGGAGCAACACGACTAAAGGAGCTGGTAAGAAACGTGGCCCAATGGATTCATACATCAGCAACCAGGCATCAACCAGTGGGCCAGCAATCCTTGAACAAGGGGAGGCTTAAATGTCTCGACTGGTGAAGTTCCGGATGACCAACTGTTGATGGCAATGCAAAGTGGTTTCATGGCAGTTAATGTCAAATTGGATGATATCGTGGCAACCATCGAGTCTCTAAAATCCAAACTCGAAAAGGAAAGCGGCCACATTAATGAAGCCGAGGCCAGGATAGACGAAATGTGGAAGACAAGGTGGGCCAACATGATCGTGATATTGCAACATTGAAGACTAAACTCGCCAAGACCCGAGGGAAATGAGATTATCTTGAATCACAACAAATAATGTGTGCATAGATGGAGTGCCCGAAGGAGCATGCAAGGGGCCTTTTGAACCATTTGTTCAGAATCTCCTAAAAGCTTTGTTTGACGCATATCAGTTCGCTGCACGCTTTCGAGTTGAACGTGCACACTGTACTCTAGACCCAGTTCCAGGAGCCTCTCCACACACACTCGTTGCATAAATGTTTATAGGGACAGAGACCTCATTCTGAAATTGTCCAGAGAACAAGGGACGCTCCGCTATGAAGCTAATAACGTTCATATTTACCCTGATTTTGCGACTGGGGTCCAGGCCCTGAGAACATCGTATGACCCAGGGAAGAGGCTACTGATGGCTAGACATGTTCTGTATGCCCTGAGGTTTCCTGCAAAATTACGCATCCAGTATGGTGGTAGGGCACACTTTTCTGAAAATCCTGCAGATGCTATAGCTTATGTGGAGGCTTCGATCCCGTTCTCAATGCCAGAGCGCGGGTAAGATCAAAACCAGGCCCCAAACCCCAAGGGAAGACGCCAGACGGAACGGCATGGAGGATTAATTAGGAATTTGTACTTTGGTTTTGCCGAACACCGTGAAATATGCAGGCACGAGTAATCATTAAAAGGTAGTCTGGGTGCGTGACCACCTGGCTGGCTTACGGAAGCTGTGACTGCTCACAGCGCGCCACAAGTAATTTCCATGGTTATACGGTGACTACAAGTCGGGGTGGACGAGGACGGTGGGTGGGCTGGAGAGGGAAGTTTATAGGATATGTTGGGCTATTAGAGTGGGGGGCATTGGATGGGCATGTTGGGGAGTATTGATGGGGTATTTAAAGAGATTTTCAAAAGCTGACAGTGTTGGGTCGGATGTCGGATGTACTACATAGCAATTGGTTTTCGGAGTCACATGCATGGACATTGTTTTTGTTTACAACTAAATGCCAGGTGAAGTAGTACGAATGTTATAGTGGAATGTTCGGGGCCTGAACAATTCTATTAAGGTTAGGAAGATTATAGCATACCTGGACAGCCACTCTTCCAAAATAGTAATGTTACAAGAAATTCACACGTTAAGGCCACTACTTGACAGGTTGGTACCCAAATGGGGGAGGCAGAGATATTACACTACCTATTCATCTCAAGCTAGGGGAGTACTTACAATGGTGCATCAATCGTGGCGGTTTCAAGCAAAGGAGATATAGGTGGACACTGAAACCTGATATGTCAGACGAAAAGGGTCATATTGGTCAACACCTATTGCCCAAATATCGGCAACCCAGGTTTCTATAACCAGGTGTCTGAGATACTTGTGAAGATGGCAGATGCCCTCATGTGGGGTGGTGATTTTAACACAATTTTAGATATCCTTAAGGGCCGGTCAAGTACCACACAGCAAGGATTGACTGCTGCAGCTAAAACGATCAGGCAGGTAATGGAACAACTGGGGCTGATTGAGAGCAGCCGAATATACATATTACTCCACAGTCCACGATGCTATGTCACGGATTGATTTCTGGTTACTCTCAGCAATATGGGTGCCATGACTGCAGGGGAGCAGAATTTTGCTCTGCACCTTGTCAGATCACTCACCGGTCGTTCTGTCACTGGAACTCAGTGACTCACTGCGCCCCTGACCCTTGTGGACGATGCCACGGTCCGTGTTAATGGACAGTGCTCTGGTGGAGGAACTTTGTGAGAAAATTGTGGTTTTCTCTTTTAGGCGAATGAGGGCTCGGTTCCAAAGTACGCCATTATATGGGAAACCTTTAAAGGTCTGGTTGCATAGCATAATGATTTCGGTCATGAGTGGGCTACTGAAGACTACTATGCGGGAGCTAGTGGAGGTCGAATGGGAACTGTGCAGGCCAGAGAATGAATACGGCACAACCGCCAATAAGGCGCTCTTAGGGGTAATTAAGGGTAACCGGTTAAAGTTCAGTGATTTAGCAGATCGAGAGATCCATTATATGGCGAAACCTGCCCAGGTCCGTCAATACAGAGAGGAAGAGCAACGTGGACGTCTCCTAGCGGGAGTGGTTAGGGGCGAAAGGGGGTGGGGGAGAGATGCATATGAAGACCATCACGAGACATTGCAATGCTCTGGCAGTTAAATTAGAGTTATGGGCTAGAGTCACTATTTCCTTACATGGCAGATCGTCCCTATTGAAAATACTGTTGGTGCACAAACGTTTATATTTTAATACTATACCAATTTGGCTGGGGCGAGGGTTCTTTCTAAAACTCTGTTCTATGGCAGTACAATTTGTTTGGGGAAGCTGTGTACCCTGCATGAATTGGGAGAGGCTAGCTGAGCCTTATAATGGGGGGCCCAGCGGCTACAGACTTTGAATTATATTATCTGGTCGCCCAAGAACAATACGCAGGACACTGGTATGTTCCAGATCCCAGCTGAACACATCGGACGCAGGAACTATATGGAGCGGCACCAACAGACCTGCGAGCGGTCATTTTGGGTGATCAATACACAGATTCTTGGAGATTTTAACCGTTGTGCGTGACTGTTAATGCATGGGCCCGAGTGTTTAAACGGTTGGGAATAACAACCCCCTATAATGATGAGATCAGCCTTTGGAATTGCCCGGGACTTCCTCCCATGTACGACTGATATACAAGCATCCTGGGACCCAGGCAATGCAATGGTGCTGGGTATTTATTTCCAGGGGGAAGATTTGTGACACAAGATGAATTCTCAGCGAAATGAGGGACTAACACCGTTAAATTATTACAATACTTCTGAATGAGGGCTGGTGCACGCCGGAAGTGGCCATCATTTCACCGGAAACCAGAATCATGAGAGTGCATAGATCCAGTTGCGTTGAGGAACGCACCTAGGGGACTAATGTCGAGGCTATATAAGACAGTACAGGCGGCTAAAGTGCCACAGAATAAGGTGAAATCTAAGTGGGACAGAAAATGGAGTGTGCATCGATGAGACTAAATGGCATAGATATTGCCTTCTAACAAAGGATGTCACACTTAATGCACGCAATTAAGGTCTTAAACCGATTACACTACACACCTGCCAGTGTGGCACAAATCTTTCCAGGCTTAGTCAACAAATGCATGAAATGTGGATGAGGGGCGGACACGATTCATATGTTCTGGAATTGGCCTAAGATATCACCATTTTGGCAGGAGATTGCTGAAGTGTTACATGTCATGATTTGGATCCCTTCTACGCTTCTTCCTCTTAAATACTTACTGGGCAATACTGGGAAAGCTTCCACTAAATACACAGATTAATATGTGCTGTATAGTTGCGAAAAAATGTATTGTACCGAAATGGAAATCTAAAGTGTCACCATCATATGAGGAATGGCTCAGAGAATTAACTTATGTAAAAGAAAAGGAGGAGGGTTAGATTATGACTAACTGCGGTGAGTAGACCTAAGAACATATAGGGTCCATTCTGGGAATACCTAAGGGAGGTTCAACCTGGGAATAAAGTAATAATCCATGTGCAGAATGTTGATGTGCAATGTGAACCACTGCAGTAATGTTTGTCAAGAATGATGAAAACGGTGTGCGACCCATGTCCAGTCCGTCTACCAGTTTGCTTAAATGAAGTTTAAAAAAAAAAATAATAATCTATAAAAAACCCCCATCATTGGTTCACCGAAGAACTAATCGCCCTCTGTAAACTGAAATGTGCCAAACACATCTCTGAAGGAAACTCTTACCTCCTACAACAAGGAGGCCTTCTCCAACTCTGCCACCTCATACAAAAAAGCTTTTGTCACCACTAGCCAGCATCTACTACACCTGAATTAGTGAAGCTAGCTCTAACTCCAAGATCCTCAAGGAGCTCCAAACTCCAGTCCCCCCCTCCCACCAGCGTCCCTAAAAATAAAGCCTGGTGTTCCCTTGTTCAATCAGCCCTTGGTAGCAAAACCATCTTCGCAACAAAAACATTGTCGAGAAATCCCTGCTCCTCACCACCAAGGACACCCCTCCAGCTATCGCTCCATACACCCCTACAGCCCCCCCTTCAATTTCTCCTCTGTCTCACCAACCGATGTACTCACCACCGTCCAACGCCTCAAAGGTTCCAATTGTGTAGGCGACATCTGCCTTGCTAAACTCATCAAGATGTGCGCCGACCCCCTTGCTCCCACCATCGGTACATGTATCAATGCCTCCTTCGATTCCCACACAGTCCCCAATTCCATCAAATAAGTGTGGTGCACACCACTCCTGAAAAAGCCCACCCTTGACCCCACCCTTCCCACCAACTAACGCCCTACTACAACCGTGGCCTATCTCCTGAAAATCCTCGACCGCAGTGCCTACGCCCAACTCCAAATCTATAGAAACCAACAATCTACTTGGAAATCTGGTTTCACGCCCCGACAGCACAGAGTCCGCCCTCCTCGACCTAAGGAACCAGCGTGATCACATCCGTGACACTGGAGACCTTGCTGTCGTCCTCCTACTTGACCTCTTGGCAGCCTTCAACCTCGATCATGACATTCTCTGCCACCACTTCACCAGCTCATTCAACCTATCCCTCGAAGCAGCCAAATGGATGAAGTCCTTCCTGAGCGAACAAACCTCCCAGGTCTTCGCTGTGACTGAATAGGCAGACCCCCACACCTGTCTCCCTATGTATCCCCCCCTAACCCCCACCCCCCCCCCAAAGGAACCTGCCTCTCACCTACACTCTACAACATGTACACTAAGCCACTCTCCAACCACCTGCATAACCTAAATATTCCTTACACAAACTTTGCGAATGACACACAGGTCCCCCTTAAACTCACCGGCAACCACGAGATTGACTGACAATATCAACCGGGTCTACAGCATCATCCAGGACTGGATGGCCAACCACCACCTGTGCCTGAATGAAGGCAAGACTTGCTCATTGTTGGCTCTACATATCGCCTCAAACACCTAGACCCTGTTTTCACCTCTTTTCGCATTGACAGCAGCATTATACCCGTTTCATCCCATGTCAAAACACTGGGGGTCTACCACGACGCCGAGCCCAACATGCATAACCATGTCAACGCTGTCGCCTCGAACGCTGTCTATTCCACTAAACTGATCAACCTAGCCAGCAAGTTTCTCACCACCAACAACTGCCTCACAATTGCTGGAGCCATTATAGGTATCAGACTTGACTACTGCAATTCCATCCTTGCAGGGACATACACAAACCTCAAAATACTGCAGCAGATTCAAAATAACGCCCTCAGAGCAGTGTGGGGTTTGAAACCATCTGATCACATCTCCAGAGTGAGACGCGAAGCTCGCTGGTTACCAGTCCAGGCGCACATTGAGTTTAAAATCCGGTCCCATCACTCATCGCTGCCTACACAACACTGCCCCCCACCTCACTCACCGCATCTCCAAAATGTCCAACTTACGCAGCCTGCGCTCCTCCTCTTGTACCTCACCATTTACCCCTAGCTTCACCAGAAAAGGATCTGGAGGAACCAGCTTCACAGTTATTGCCCCACCCTCTGAAGCAAGCTGCCACCCAACAGCAAAGAAGATTCCAAGCGGGGCCCGCCCTCCTCATCTCGCACTCAGCGTACCTACCGCCACACTTCCCTGTGCCTGCAAACCACCAGCGTGAACTTTGATCCAGTCTGCTGCCATTCCACAGGACATATTTCAGGACTGTGTCCACGCCCTCAGCAAGGTACGTGAAAATTGACTCAGGATCTTCAATAGTGGACTCCAACCGCAGTGCACCGCACCACATCTTTCCAAAACAGTGCCTTGTACTTTAAAAATCATTTCTCGCACACTCTGAAACGTATCGTGCACCCATCGCACCGCCATGTGCAACTGCTCCACCCCCCCCCCCTGATCTCACAATACCAGTCAAAACTAGAAACTCGAGACTCAGATCCCACACAGAGCCCTTGCCTCGCCCCAGGCTCCCCAATTCTACGGTCAAAAGAAATCTAGGAATCAGCTCCCGCACCAAAACCAACCACTCTCAGCACAATCGCCCACCTCTCAAAACAGCTCCTGCTCACTGCCAAGCACCCTCAACCCCTCCACGCTACAGGACCCTCCAGCATTAACCTTACCCCCAACACCCCACACTCCCTTCCACTAGGACCCCACCAAATCTTTGCTCACACGTGTCCTCAAATGCGCCCACATCAATGCTCGGCCCCTTCCTGCACACGCCCTAGAAATCAACCTCATCACCAGCCTTGACCTAGACCTACTGGCCATTACAGAGACCTAGCTTAACGAGGCCTCCGGCACAGCCATCTCGCTCGCACTCCCACAAGGCTACTCAATCATTCGCCAGGACTGACAACTTTCAAAAGGCGCAGGTGTTGCACTCATAACCAAGGACAAGTTCCATGTTAGACTATGTAACCACACCTGCGAAAGCAACACGGACTTCCTCTCAGCTAAACTTACCCTATCAGCCAACTGTTCCATTAATATAGACGTCATATACAGGCCGCCCGGCACACCCAATGACTTCCAAGGACAGCTTCTCCACACCCTCAGAAACAATCTGAAAATCTCTACCAAATCCATCCTACTGGTTGACCTTAATCTCGGCTATGCTGACACAAAGGACAAAGCCGCCTCATCCCTTAAAGACCTCCACGACCTTGGCTTCACACAAAAAGTCACTCTCCCCACCCACTCCAAAGGCCGCACCCTCGACTGGGTTGCAAACTACAACTGTTCCGCCACCATAACCTTCAACTTGGCATACCCATAGACGGATCACAATTGCATCCAATTCTCCATCCTCACGAAACCCCCTACCAAACCTCTCTTCTATGCCCCCCCAGCTATGGTCAGGAGCTCTAAAAAAAACTCACAGCCAATAACCTCCGCCCACTCCTAGATATCAAGGAATTTAAACCCCCCCTCCCCTTTGTCAACGACCCCAACACTCTTGCTGACATTTACACCCACACTCTCACCAGAGCCATCAACACCATAGCCCCACTTGAAGCCAAAAAAGAAAAATCCTTGAACACCAACTCATGGTTTACAGATGACCTACTGATACTCCGCTCCAACAAACGCACAGCACTAACCAAGTGGCAATCTAATCCCTGTGACTCGAACACTGAAGAATTAAAATAAATCTCTAAACAATAAGAAAAAGCCATCTTCCTTGCCAAATCCAATGCCATCAACACCCGAATCTCAAAAGCCAATTCAAAGTCTAGGGAACTCTTCTCCATCTTCAATCAAAGACCTCACCTCACACCAGCCCTGACGAAATGACTAAAGATGAAACCTGGTCTACCAGTATATAGGAAGCAATAAAAAAAAAAAAAAAAAGAAAATCACCCTACTCCAGGACAAAATACAAACGCAGCACAAGGCCCTACAGAAATCCAACACAAACCACCTAAACTCTCCTACCCCTAAAAATCCTCCCCATCCTCACTTCGCATTTAGAGAAGGAACAAGTTACTTACCTGTAACCGTTGTCTGGCATGGATTCACATGCTCATAATATTCCCCGTCATCAGGCTGGGAATCCTCGGTAAAGAAAAAATCAGTTTCAGTTTTGTTTCTGAACTGTGTTTCTACTAATAACCAATCACTGGTCTCTGGGTCATACTGCCCCCAGCCAATGACTGCCCTCTACCTAAGCCCCTCTGGCAGCCATCTTCAGATTTGGTAGCATGTAAAGTGGCAGTAAGACCAAGAGAAGAGCCGCAGAGGGGTTTGGAGGGAGGGTTCGCATGTGAACCCATGCCAGACCCATGCTTGAGAACAACAGTTACAGGTAAGTAACTTGTTCCTTCTCCAGCATGGGGTCTGGCATGGATTCACATGCTCATGAATACAAGAATACATAGCAGTACACACATGCACAACCACGGGAGGTGGCAAGGCTCAACATTAAGCATTTCAACAACTCAACATTAAGCATCTCTTACCTGCTCACCAGGCTCACCTTCAAGCGAACAGGTTGCGCAGCACTGTGTGTCGACCTCCACGTAGCAGCCCTGCAGATGTCCAGCAGGGGCACACCAGTCAGGAACGCCGTGGTAGCAGCAATCCCTCTGGTTGAATGGGCTCTTGGACGGACGGGCAACGGTCAGTTTGCCAACCAGTGACAGTGCATGGTGCAGCCGGTTAGCCATCTGGAAATGGAAGCCTTCGAGAGGGCCTTCCCTTGGTTCACAGGTCCGACGTTCACAAACAGCTGTGATGTCTTCCGAAAACTCTTTGTGCGGTCCACGGAGAACGTCAGCGCTCTAGCCACATCCAGCGAGTGCAAAGTCCTCTCAGCCGGCGACGAAGGGAAGAAGACTGGTAACACCAAGGGCTTGTTGAGAGGGAAGTCCGACGGCACCTTGGGCATGAAAGAGGGGTGCGTCCTCAGCACTACCCTCGTCTCGTGGAATGTCAGGTATGGAGGTTTACAGGAGAGGGCCTGGATCTCTCCCACTTGTTGTGCAGAGGTGATGGCCACAAGAAACAGGCTTCCAGGATAGGAACTTCAACGGCGCCGAATGCAGAGGCTCGAATGGCGGCCCCATGAGCCTGGTCAGCACCACGTTGAGCTCCCACGCCGGGGCCGGAGCCTTCACCGGCTGGAACGAGCAGAACAGTCCTTTCATGAATTCCTTCACCAGGCGGTGCGACCACAGCGACAACCAACCGAGAGTTCTGGTGTAGTGGGAGATAGCCGCCAGATGGATTTTAATGGAGGCATGCGCCAGCCCCGCCTTGGCCAGCGACAATAAGTACAGCAGCACTTGAGGGGCCACAATGCGCAGAGGGTTAATCTTCTGTGCACAGCACCAGACAGAGAACCTCTTCCATTTGTGTCCATAGCACGAGAGTCGAGGACGCCCTAGCCTTTGCAAGCACCTCCTTGCAGTCCGCCGGGATATCGTAGCCTCCAAACTCTAGTGCTGCAGGAGCAAGGCCTGTAGGTTCAGCGACCCCGGGTTGTGGTAGAGGATGGCGCCTCCTTCCCTGGAGAGAAGATCTGCATCCGCTGGTAGCTTGACTGGGGGTTTGGGGGGAGGGACATTGACATGTCCAGAAGGTCCGGGAACCAAATCTGCCTCGGCCACACTGGTGCGACGAGGATCATCCTGCACCGGGACCGTCTGAGTTGACTGATGAGTCGCAGAAGCAACAGCAATGGTGGGAACGCATACAGGAACAGGCCGTCCCAGGGGAACGAGAAGGCATCGCCCATGCTCCCCGGCTGGGGAAACCTGCTGGCGAACCTCTGCTACTTGGCGTTCGTCGCTGTCGCGAAAAGGTCTATCTGGGAATTGCCCCATCTTCGGAATAGGAGATCCACTGGATCTTGCCATAGTTCCCACTCGTGGCACGAGCGCAGCTCTCTGCTGAGTGAGTCTGCGATGGTGTTCTTTATTCCTGCCAGGTGGAAGGGTACCAGGAACATCCCTTGGGCAACGGCCCAGTGCCACAGATCCTGCGCTTCCTTGGATAGGGCTGGAGATCTGGTTCCCCCCCCTGCGTCCGGATGTAGAACATCGTGGTGGTGTTATCTGTGAAGACCCTTACCACCTTGCCCTTGAGGGACGGAAGGTGCGACCTGAGGGCCTAGAACACGGCTTGGAGCTCCAGGACGTTGATGTGTAGTGACCTCTCCTCCGGGAGCCAAAGGCCTCTTCCTTGGAGATCCCTGGTGTGCGCTCCCCATCCCTCCAGGGAGGCGTCCGTCGTCACCGTTTCCTAGTGTGCCGGGGTCTGGAAGTCCATGCCCGCCGCTAAATGCGTGCGGGTGCCCAACCACCGGATTGCTTGGCGGAAGGTCCCGTCGAGGGAGATCCGGTCTTCAAAGCTGCCCGCCGCTTGCATCCAACGGGCATCGAGGAACTCCTGCAGTGGACGCATCCACAACCTGCACAGGCGCACGAGGTAAATGCACAAGGACATCATGCCAAGCAGGGACTTGATGGACCTCACCCTGGCCACTTCCATGGGCAACAGCCGTTGTACCTTTCCTAAGATGGCTTTCGTCCTCTCCTCCGACAGAGAAGCCAACCGTGCCACTGTGTCAAGTCTTGCTCCCAAGAACAGGGCGTTCTGCAACGGTACCAGGTGGGACTTCGCGAACTTGATCGAGAAACCCAGTTCCGTAAGCAGGCTGACGGTCTTCGCTGTGTGATTGACGGCAAGTTCTCTTAACTTTGCTCAGATGAGCCAATCGTCCAGATAGGGGTATACGTGGATCCCCTGAAGACGCAGCTGCGCCACCACTGGTGACAGGCACTTGGTGACGACCCTTGGTGCCAACTTCAACCCGAAGGGCAGGGCCTTGAACTGATAGTGTCGTCCTTGGACCACGAATCGCAGGAACTTTCGGTGTCCTTCGAGTATGGGGATGTGGAAGTAAGCGTCCTCCAAGTCCAGCGACAGCAGGAAATCGCCCTGCTCCAGCTGTCCCAGCACATGCTGAAGGGTGACCATCTGGAACTTCTGGGACTTGATGTATTTGTTGAGGCGGCGAAGGTCCAGGATGGGTCGCCAGTCTTCTTTCGGACGAGGAAGTACCGTGAGTAAACTCCGGAGCCCACAAGCCTCTTTGGGACAAGTTCTATGGCTCCCTCTCTTAGCATTGCTCGTACCTCCAGAAGTAGCTGTGGGATGTGGTTTTCCTTCCTGGCCACGGGTGGTATACAGGGACACCACCTTTGAAATTCCAGAGTGTGCCCGCAGGCCAGGGCATCTAGCACCCAACAGTCGGTGGAGATGGACTCCCACACGCTGATGAATTTCGCCAGCCGGCCTCCCACCGGGGTGCTCGGGTGGGGGCCCGACGCCACGGCCGGTTCAGTCCCGTTTTGTCGTGGTCTTGCCGCCTTGGCCTCCTTGGTGACAACAACAGGATCCTCTGGTCTTGCTGCATCCTCTGTAGGCTTCCTGTGACGAGGAGCGAGCCGCTTGGCGGTACAACAAGGAACCGCTGCCGAATCCTTGGAGGCACCTTGCTTGCCTCCGGAGTTATGAAAGGACGGCCGTCGTTGGAGAGAACCCAAGGCCTGGGCCGTCTCGGTGTCCGCCTTGATGGCCTGCAGTGAATCGTCCACTGTCTTACCAAACAGATTGTTCCCGTCAAAGGGCATGTCCATTACCCTGGTCTGCACGTCCTGATGGAAATCGGTGGCTTTGAGCCAATCACGCTGGTGAAGGCAAACACGTTGCCCATCTGGCGAAAGCCGGTGTCGACGATGTCCATGGCCACCGTGATGGCGTGGTCCGAAGCCACCTCGCCTTCCTGAAGGATTTCCAGGGCCTCCGCCCTCTTGTCTGGAAGGAAGTCCAGGATGGGAGCGCTCTTAAACCACACCTCCCTGTCGTAGCCATGATCACAAGGGCGTTGACCGCTTTAATGGTCGTCGCCGCCGACAAGATGACCCGTCGTCCCATGGCGTCCAGCTTCTTCCCCTCGCCGTCCGGTGGGAAAGTGGAAGTTGATGCCGCTGTCCCCGCCCATTTCTTCTTGGCCGCTGCGGAGACAACCGAATCCGGGGACCGTCATGCTCTGAGGCACACAGGGGCGGAGTCCGGGACCGGTACTTCTCGCACCGATCCCTCTTAGCAGGAGCCGTGGACGGGATGTTCAGCAGTGCCAGTCCTTCGTCCCAAATGTCGACCAGTAATGGGACTGAAAGGACAGTCTTCCTCTTGGCCTCTCGCCGCTGGTAGAGTAAACCCTCCTTCTGTTCCTCGGGACAGTGCTGGAAGAGCACTGATGCCCTGGCGATCATGGCGTGGAAGGAGCCAATTTTGTCAGGGGGTGTAGCTGGGGGGGGCAGGGGAGGAGGTCCAGGCAGGGGGTGATGGTAGATCCGTCCCGTCACCACCACCGTCGTCGTCCGTCCCTGCCATCGCCATTCCAGTCTCATCCCTCGGTGGAGGGGAAGGAGGTGAAGGCTGGAAAGGAGTGGGGAGGATGGATTTGCCTCTGCTTGTTCAGTGGGCTTTCCGACGGTCGAGGCACCGCTGGATCGTCCATTGGGGGAAAGGGCAACCTTGTCCTCCTCTCCGTACACAGGGCCTAGATTGCCATCAGGATTGCTCCTGAGCGACGGCTGGGGAGTAGGGTCTTCCGTCTCCTCCACGGTCCACGGCTCCTTGTCGGCACCACTGTCGCTTTCTATGTCCGCCTCGTCGGGATCCCTCCCATAGGCCCGGACTTCCTCGGACCGCTTGTCCAGGATCTTTGCGGCGCCAGCCAGCTCATCTTCAGAGGTGGTATCTGTCTGTAATGGCTACCGTGCCCCCCCCCCACCCACCCACTTTCTCCACCTGGGGTTTCACAGGGGTCTTATCGATAGGCTGAAAAGAGGATTCCCTCCAGGGTGGCAGTGACACTCTAGGCCCGGAAGTCGTCTCCACTGGGTTAGCCTGCACAGGCTTCGCCAGGGCCGCCACGACTCCTTCCATTGAGGCCTTGGCCGGGTGAATCAGGGCCTTTGCAACTTTGGCCGCGTTTGAGGACTTCACCTTGGGGGGGGGCAGGGAGAGGGGGGGGGGGTCGCTGCCCCGCTCCCCCTCAGCTGCCGCCGTCGGGATTGACCGGGGCTTCTCCCAAAGCTTACCCGGGTTCTCAGACTTCCTCTTCACCGAGCCAGAGCGTTGGCTCGTGGTTGATGGCGTCGGTGACATCGCGCCCTGCCTGGCAGCCAAAGCGGTTCTTTGCCTTTTGTTGGGCCCCCGTCGCCCGAGCGCCCTCAAAGGTCTTAGAAGACCGCTCTGACGTCTTCTCAGCTGCTGCTGGGCTTTTCCCCCTCCAGCCAGTTGGTGAGTCGAATGAGACGATCCTTCATTTTCCATTCAGACATATTCTTACAAAACGCACAGTGCTCCATGTGCGATTTGTCGTCGTGAAGGCAGTAGAGGCACCGAGAGTGCTCATCTTCCTTGAACACATTCTGTAATCCGCATCCAGGGCAGCTCCTGAACAGCTTGGATGCATGCATCGTGTTTCCTTTGTCCTGGGCCATGTCCACGTGGGGTAGCCCTCAAAGATCTTCCGGAATCCTCCAAAAAGTGAAAACCTCGATGAAAATTCGGGTCCCCGTTTATCAGAAGAGAATCGGTGGAGCTTGAGGCTTGATTGACCGAAAAATAAATAAAAATCGCAAAATGCAGTAAAAGCTTGAGAGCTAAAGCACTTGAACGTGTGGTAAAAATTTGAAGATGGCTGCCAGGATACGGGCTCAGGTAGAGGGCAGTCATTGGCTCGGGGCAGTATGACCCAGAGACCAGTGATTGGTTATTAGTAGAAAGACAGTTCAGAAACTTAAACTGATTTTTTCTTTACCGAGGATTCCCAGCCTGGCGGGGAATATTCATGAGCATGTGAATCCATGCCAGACCCCATGCTGGAGACGTCTCAGTTACCGAAGTCACAGCTCTCATCCAATCCCTCAAATCCACATTCAAAAGGTGACATCTGTCCACCTAGCATTAAAGAAAGCACGGACTCCCACTCATCACAGCATTCATTAATGCCTCATTCACATCAGGGACTGTCCCACCTAGTCTAAACGAAGCATGGGTCCGCCCCTTCCTTAAAAAACCCTCCCTCGATCCCTCCTCCCTTAACTACCAACCCATCACCACCGTCCTGTTCCTGCTAAAAATCCTTGATAAAGCCACCCACAACCAAATCCAGCACTTCCTTGAGACCAACTCCGTCCTAGGCAAAAGACAATCCATATTCCGCAAAGGCCACAGCACTAAAACTGCCCTTCTGGACCTGAAAAACCAAATCACTAAAATAATGGTCAAAGGAAAACCAGCCCTACTACTACTAGACCTCTCAGCAGTGTTCGACCTTGATCACAAACTCACCTCTCACCTCACCAATGCAGCACACTTCTCTAAACAGGCCACCTCATGGATAACCTCATTTCTGGAAGGCAGAGCCATGAAACTCTTCTCAGACTCTGCCAATGCCGCCCCCACAGCCATCTACTGTGGCGTTCCTCAGGGATCCTGTACTGCCCCCACCCTCTATAACCTGTTCACCAAGCCCTTCGACAGACTGACTCCTTCGACAGCTTACACAAACTATGCCGATGACACACAAGTCCTTCTGCCCCTCTCCGGCGCATATGACCAGCTCTCAGCAGCACTATCACAAATATACGCCACCATCCAAGCTTGGATGCCAGCCAACAGACTCTGCCTTAACGGAGAAAAAACTGAAATCATTATCCTTGGCCCGAAAGAAACATGAATAAACTAGACCATAAATACATCAACTTCCTCATTGATAACACCATTATCACAGTATCCTCATCAGTTAAAGCACTCAGAGTTTACCTTGACACCACTCTATCCATGAATAGACATGTTAGTGCCATCGCCTCTGCTTCCACCCACACCACTAAACCTATAACCGCCGTCAGACCATTCCTCTCTAGTCAAAACTGCCTCTCTGTTGCCCGAGCCACCATTGGTGCCAAGCTAGACTATTGTATGCCCTCCTTGCAGGCACATCGGCTAAAAATATAAACCGGCTTCAAAATATCCAGAACAATGCGCTCAGAGCAGCACTCAACATTCCCAAAAAAGACCACATCAAACCAGCAAGAAGAGACGCCCACCGGCTCCCGGTTAAGGAGAGAATTACCTAGAAGACCCTCACCTTAGAACACATGTCTCAACCTTAATGCCCCCCCCCTACTTATCCGAAACCATCATCAGGGACACCTCCACAAGACCTAAAAAAACACATCACACAAACAAACGGATCATTCTGCCCATCAAGAGAACCAAAGCAGGGGGTTGGGCTTGCCCCACCTTGCTGCCCAATTGTGAAATGCCCTGCCCAATGCTCTTGGAGCAGAAACCTCTCTCACCACCTTCAGCAAAAACCTCAAAACCACACTCTTCAACTGACCTTCCATCCCACTCCCTGCTGCCACCCTGCTCACCCCACACCCACTGCCCTATTGTAACTAAGTATGTATGTATAGCACGCCAGACTGCATTTATCCATGTATGTCACTGTACATCTCTAACTGTTATACCCATTGTAACCAGACATGCTTACTGTAAACAGCGCCACAATGCCTAAGGGCTGATGCGCACTATACAAATGTTAATACATTTTTAAATCTTGTTTGACCTTCCTGCCCTATCGGAGCGTTTTTTTCTATGCATGGTAAGCACTATCAAAGGGAAAGCTCCAGCATTGGTGGGCAAACTAACAGTATGTGTGTGGCAGGCTGTGGTGCTGGGTCCGCCTATACCCAGTTCACATTCGTGCCCGACTTCGTCTATTGCTGGGCAATTGCAGTGGAGAGGCTGTCCAGGATTGGACAGACCCTACCAAGTTTGAATGGTGCAGATCCTTAAAATTGATGGGCTGCAGGAAACTCCAGTTCAGATTGTGGATAAAAGGGGGGGCTCCCATAGCCGTTTAACAGAGTGTTAGAGCCAAGAACTCTACGAAGCAGAGCAGACACTTGAATACCTGGACCTCATCAGTGGAAGCTAGCCAACAGCAATTATTTCACTTCCCGGCAAAGCCCTGTCTCTGCAGATCTCCTGAAGACCTACATTTGTGTTTCAACCAGTCCTGACCTCTGCTCAAAGATCAAGATGCTGGAAGCATTTGGAAGAATACCAGAACCATCCTGTGGGCTAAACAAAACATCCTCCTGGGCTACTTCACTGCAATGGTCGCCGTTCCGAGTTGAGCCATGGGACTCTGCAGATCCTTAGCTTATGGAACAAAGGGCATTTTTTTCCTCTGAAGTTGCAGCTTTTCACCACGAAGAGGGGCCTTGCATGACCAATTTGTTTCAATCACAAGGGTAATTGTCCCCCTTGGAGCACTAGCGTCCTTGGAGCCCTCGCAGGTCGTCCGGTAGTGTGAGTCCTGGGTGTCCAGTACAAATCAATCGAAACAAAGCCAGCCCCAATAACCAGATGCCTGAAGTAACCTCTGCACCAGAGGTCCCTGGACATCCTTCAATGGAAGAAAGGCACGAATCCAGAAAGCTCAGCCAATTCCAGAACTCCTACAGTGGTCCTGGAGTGAATCAGAGTACTGGGGGGAGGGGGGTGGGGTGTTAAGCATACCTGTTTTGCATCCAGTCTCCATGGGGTTGTATGGGCGCTGCATCCTGACCTTACCTCTCCTTTGCTTAGTCTAGAGTGGTGTTCTGCTCAGGTATCCCCCCCCAGGGTGGCTGAATTTGGAGGAGGGTCTATTAAGAACATTCATCCTGTTCTTATTGTACTTTGGAACACTTACAAACTGCCTATTGGCTCTAGCCAACACTTATTCAACTTCCTAAAGAGAATTCGAGCCCCCTGAAAAGACTTATTGGGACCTGTGAATAGGGGCACTCACTAGGCCCCTTTTGTTCTAGCTAGGGGAGGACTTATAAACAAATGTATTTTATACATTATGTCTAACTTGTATTATAAAGAGTGATCTGTGTATGCTATAACTGAACCCTTGACAACTCACACCAAGTCCAATTGTTTCCATTCAGACACACTACCCAGATTAGTGTTTGTCCCGGTTTATCAGAATAGGGAGGTCTCTCAAGAGTCTGTCCACAGGGCCAATTCTAAAAATCCATCCATCCATCAAAAAAACCTGCCATTGATCCCATCAATGGCGCTCCGGAAGTCCCAGGTGTAGTGGCTTAAGACTGTCAGGATTGGATCCTGCTAAGCAGCTTTTCTGATCTGCAGTTCTGCTACTAAATACTTGTACCTGAACAACAGCAGCTACAGCGGGTCCCACAACATCTGAGAAGAGACCTCTGGGAGACAGAAAAAGCAGCAGCAGTGAAGAAGACTTGATGGTGAGTCAGGAGGGAAATCTGACGACAGTTAACATATGGCTACACAATGGCCTCTCTTTATCCACAAGAATAGCAGGAGGGATGTTCTTAAGCCACAAGTCGCCAAACTGCAGAGTCCCACGATCCAGCTCCGGATGGCGGCCGGTGCAGCAGAGGCCTTTGCAGAATATGGGAAAATCACATGATGGTCCCAGAATACTTTGGATGTCTTCTGATGGCAGAATTCTAATGCAGTGTTCAGGAACGATTGGTCCACTCCCACCAGTCATATGGTCGAAGCACTGGCGAAGGTCTTCTGTGGAGCATGAGCAACAGAGCTTTTGGAATGCTGGTTGCCCGTAACAGCAGTAGTCTTTTGGGTCTTCAGCACGGGCTACTTGTCTTTGGTGTCTTGGACCAGTGGATGAATTGAGGAACGGCTGTGGGGTTCATTATCCACAATTGAGGTTGATGGCTGTGCCAGCTCACCAGTGACAAGGCCCTGCAGCATTCAAAAAGGTAAGTACTATCCAATCATGCACAGCCTCAAACCCCACATCTGCCCAGCAACAGACATGCTCTGGCATGGATGTTAATTGGGAACAGGCGGTTATCCGGTGAAAAAGCATAATTTATGGCTTTACCAGCCATAGAAGGTGGAAAGAAGGCCAACGAACAAGATGGCCAAAGGTAAGGTCTTAACCCACATGGCAGAGCCATATTAGTACTCTAAATAGCACAGTGATTATTGACATCAGCCGGTCCTAGACATCCCAAAAGGTTTAAACAATTTGCCAGAAAATAAAAAAAATGGATACAACAAACCCCTGCAGGCCTTCACTGTAAAGTGATGTGTGCTATATTAATAACACTGGGATCACAAAAGAAGGACACAGTCCAATCCTCCATGGCACCAGTAACCTTAATGGCTGACCAGTGCCCCCGAGCCCCCCAAGAAAATGAGTTAAGCAAGAAAGTCAACCAAAAAGGCTTTACTTGCCTCCAAAGTCAGGTTCAGTTTCAACCCCATGGAAAATAACTGGGGGTACCATTGAGGTCAATGTGGAAGATGTGTTGAAGATGTGAGGTAGCCTCTACCTTTTGAGACAAGAGTTTTTTGTGTGTTGTGACCTTATTAGTAGCTCATCTGGGGTCCAACAGTGCAGGATTTTTTATTAGGTGTTGTCTCAACACCTTGTTTCACCATGTCAGTATGCAGACCTTCGTGAATAGTAAAGGCTTTGCTCAATTTGGTAACTTGTTAAGCTGCA
Organism: Ambystoma mexicanum; assembly: GCF_040938575.1. Lineage (NCBI taxonomy): Eukaryota > Metazoa > Chordata > Amphibia > Caudata > Ambystomatidae > Ambystoma > Ambystoma mexicanum. Next base: position 536,690,116 of record NC_090924.1, on the reverse strand, counting down.
GTTTCAGAACGTGTTGAACTATGCTTGGAAGGTGGAGTCTGATCACACCACCTTTAGGGGATGAGGTGTCGGAGCAGGCGGAAGGTTTGAATGCCTTAGCATGGCCGGAAAAGTTTGGGGGTTTACTTTGGTTGTTCATGAAGTGCAGTCTTGAGGTCGCCGTGGGAGGGTTTGCGGGGCCAGTTAAGTGGATCTCTACAGTGCTGTTGGTAGACTCTGAAGGTGCTACTGAAGCTTCCTTTTGCGATGGCTCTTTATGGTCGGAGTTCCCGTCTCCTGGTTTATCAACATCTACCACTGCTTTGTTGAGGTGTCGGGGGCTAGCATTGTCTGCGGCCTGTGCCTCCATGGCATGAGCTGTTGACCTCATGATTCTTCGTTCTTTAAGTTTTTAACTCATATGCACACCAGGCAGTTAGCTTCAGTGTGGTCCCGAGCCAAGCAGTAGCCCTCTGTGCATCCTGCTGGGGAAACTTAGTGCTGCTCTATTTGGGGAAAGATCAGCAGAAGCCTGTGAACGGGGTCATGAGTGGGGAAATAAGGCATTCTCACCCAGCGGAAAAGAAAACTGTCCCTACTGTACACTGGTGTGTCGTGTGGGCAGTCCCGTCTCCACTAGAGTTCTGAATCTCAGCATCCGTCAGATGTAGCCGATTTGACGTCTTCCAATGATGGGCTCTGTGTTCCAATTATGGAACAAGTTACTTACCTGTCACTGTTGTTCTCCAGCATGGGTCTGGCATGGATTCACATGCTCATGAATATTCCCCGTCGTCAGGCTGGGAATCCTTGGTAAAGAAAAAACCAGTATCAGTTTCGTTTCTGATCTGTCTTTCGTAGTAGTAACCAATCACTGATCTCTGCGTCATACTGACCACAGCCAATGACTGCCCTCTACCTAAGCCCCGCCTCTGGCAGCCATCTTCAGATTTGGTAGCACGTGAAGTGGCAGTATGACCAAGTGAAGAGCCGCATAGGGGTAGGCGGGAGGGTTCGCATGTGAATCCATGCCAGACCCATGCTGGAGAACAACAGTTACAGGTAAGTAACTTGTTCCTTCTCCAGCATGGGGTCTGGCATGGATTCACATGCTCATGAATAAAGAATACATAGCAGTACACACATGCACAACCACGGGAGGTGGCAAAGGCTCAACATTAAGCATTACCTCAAACTCAACATTAAGCATCTTACCTCCTCACCAGGCTCACCTTAGGCGAACAGGTTGCGCAGCACTGCTTGGCCGACCCTGGACTCCTCCCTGGAATCCCGATCGACGCAGTAGAATTTCGTGAAGGTGTGCGTCGACCTCCACGTAGCAGCCCTGCAGATGTCCAGCAAGGGCACACCAGATAGGAACGCTGTGGTAGCTGCGATCGCTCTGGTGGAATGGGCTCTCGGACGGCCAGGCAGGGGTCGGTTTGCCAACCGATGACAGTACATGATACAGCCGGAGAGCCATCTGGAAATGGAAGCCTTCGAGAGAGCCTCTCCCTGATTGACAGGTCCAAAGTTCACAAAGAGTTGTGACGTCTTCCGAAAACCCTTCGTGCGGTCCACGTAGAACTTCAGCGCTCTAGCCACATCCAGCGAGTGCAAAGTCCTTTCAGCCGGCGACGAAGGCGACGGGAAGAAAACAGGCAACACCAAGGGTCTGTTGAGGTGGAAGTCCGATGGCACCTTGGGCATGAAGGAGGGGTGCGTCCTGAGCACTACCCTCGTGTCGTGAAAAGTCAAGTACGAGGCCTTGCAGGAAAGGGCCTGGATCTCTCCCACCCGTCGTGCGGAGGTGATGGCCACAAGAAACACTGTTTTCCACGACAAGAACTTCAACGGAGCAGAGTGCAGAGGCTCGAACGGAGGTCCCATGAGCTTGGTCAGCACCATGTTGAGCTCCCATGCCGGGGCCGGAGCCTTCACCGGCGGGAACGATCTTAACAGTCCCTTCATGAACTCTTTCACCAGACGATGAGACCACAAAGACGTCCGCCCCGTGGTTCTGGTGTATCGGGAGATCGCAGCAAGATGAATCTTGATGGACGCGTGCGCCAGTCCAGCTTTGGCCAGCGTCAGTAGGTACGGCAGTACTTGGGGAGCCGTAATCCGCAGAGGGTTAATCTTCTGTGCGTGGCACCAGACAGAGAACCTCTTCCATTTGTGTCCGTAGCATTTAAGAGTTGAGGACGCCCTGGCCTTTGCAAGAACCTCTCTGCAGTCGGCCGGTATGTCGTATCCTCCAAACTAACGCTGCAGGAGCCAGGCCTGCAAGTTCAGCGACTTCGGGTCGTGATGGAGGATGGCGCCTCCTTCTCTGGAGAGCAGATCCGCGTCCACTGGCAGCTTGATTGACGGGGACGCTGACAAGTCCAGAAGGTCCGGGAACCATATCTGCCTCGGCCACGCAGGTGCGACGAGGATCATCCTGCACCGTGACCTCTTGAGCTGGTTGATGAGCCGGATCAGCAATGGCAATGGAGGGAACGCGTATAGAAACAGGCCCTCCCAGGGGAACGAGAAAGCATTGCCCATGCTCCTCGGCTGGGGAAACCTGCTGGCGAACCTCCGGCACTTGGAGTTTGTCGCCGTCGCGAACAGATCGATCTGGGGTGTGCCCCACCATCGGAAGAGGCGGTCCACTAGATCCTGTCGTAGTTCCCACTCGTGGCACGAGCGCAGCTCCCTGCTGAGCGAGTCAGCGATGGTGTTTTTTATCCCTGCCAGATGAAACGGCACCAGAAACATCCTTTGGGCGATGGCCCAATGCCACAGATCCTGCACCTCCCTGGACAAGGCTGGGGACCTGGTTCCGCCCCGTTTCCTGATGTAGAACATGGTGGTGGTGTTGTCGGTGAAGATCCTCACCACCTTGCCCTTGAGGGACGGAAGGAAGGACCTGAGGGCCCAAAACAATGCACGGAGCTCCAGGACGTTGATATGGAGGGACTTCTCCGTCGGGAGGCAAAGGCCTCTCGCGTGCAGATTTTCGGTGTGCGCTCCCCACCCTTCCAGGGGGGCATCCGTGGTCACTGTCTCCTGGTGGCCGGGGGTCTGGAAGTCCATGCCTGCCGTCAGATGTGCGCGGGTGCCCCACCACCGGATTGCTCGTTGGAAACTCTCGTCAAGTGTGATCCTCTCCTCGAAGGTGCCCATCGTCTGGATCCAGTGCGCGTCCAGGAACTCCTGCAACGGGCGCATCCGGAGCCTGCACAGGGGGATGAGGTAAATGCAAGAAGACATTCCGAGGAGGGATTTGATGGACCTCACTCTGGCCTTGTCCGCAACCAACATCCGCTGCACCTTGCCCAGAATGGCCCTCGTCCTTTCCTCCGACGGAGAGGCCAGAAGCGACACTGTGTCGAGCTTCGCTCCCAGAAACAGTGCGTCTTGCGCGGGCATCAGGTGGGACTTGGCGTAGTTTATGGAGAATCCCAGGTCCGTGAGAAGTTGGACGGTCCTTGCCGTGTGCTCCATGGCGAGCTCCCTCGTCTTGGCTCGGATGAGCCAGTCGTCCAGGTAGGGGTAGACGTGGATCCCCTCTCGGCGCAGCTGCGCCGCCACCGGTGCGAGGCACTTGGTGAACGCCCTGGGTGCCGACCTTAGTCCGAAGGGAAGGGCTCTGAACTGATAGTGACGCCCTTGGACCACGAACCTGAGAAACTTTCGGTGTCCCTTTAGGATGGGAATATGGAAGTAGGCATCCTCCAAATCCAACGACGACGGGAAATCGCCCTCCTCCAGCTGACCCAGGACGTGTTGAAGTGACCATCCGGAACTTCTGTGCCTTGATGAATTTATTCAGTCATCGTAGGTCCAGGATGGGACGCCATCCTCCCGTCTTCTTCTTCACGAGGAAATATCTTGAGTAAACTCCGGAGCCCCGAAGCCTCTTTGGGACGAGCTCCATGGCGTCCTTCCTGAGCATCGCCTTTACCTCCAAGAGAAGTTGAGGGACGTGATGTTCTTTCCTGGCCACAGGGGGGACGCGCGGGCACCTTTTTTGAAACTCGAGCGCGTGACCCTGGGCTAGGGCGTCCAGCACCCAACGGTCGGTGGAGATGGGACTCCCACACGCTGAGGAAGCTCGCCAGCCGGCCTCCCACCGGGGTGCTTCGGTGGGGGCCCGACCCCACGGCCGGTTCAGTCCTGCTTCGACGAGGCTTTGCCGCCTTGACCTCCTTGGCGACAACGGCGGGGTCCGCCTGACTTGCCTCGTCCCCTGTAAGCTTCCTGCGACGACGAACGGGCCGCTTGACGGTAGGTGGAAAATCCGCCGCCGGAACCTTTGGAGGCACCCTGTTTGCCTCCGCCGCTCCGAAAGGGCGGCCGCCGTTGTTGGAGAACCCCAAGAGCCCGGGCCGTCTCCGTGTCTGCTTTGATGGCTTGAAGGGAATCGTCCACTGTTTTCCCAAACAGGTTGTTTCCATCGAACGGCATGTCCAAGACTCTGGTCTGCACGTCTTGACGGAAGTCAGTAGCCTTGAGCCATACACGCCGCCTAAGGCACACGCCGTTGCCCAACTGGCAAAATCCAGTGTCAGCGATGTCCGTTGCAATCGTAATGGCGTGGTCCGACGCCACCTCGCCTTCCTGCAAGATCTCTAGGGCATCCGCCCTCTTGTCGTCCGGTAGGAAGTCCAGCAGGGGGGCCAGTTTGTACCACAGCTCCCTGTCGTAGCGGGCTACGATAGCCAAGGCGTTGGCCGCCTTAATCGTCGTCGCTGCAGACGAGATGACCCTGCGTCCCATCGTATCCAATTTCTTTCCCTCGCCGTCCGGCGGGGAAGTCGACGTTGAGGCCGCAACCCCGCTTTCTTCCTGGCCGCCGCGGAGACGACGGAGTCAAGGGTCGGCTGTGCCCAGAGGCACAAGGGGGCCGCGTCCGGGACCCGGTACTTCTTCTCGTACCGATCCCTTCTAGCCAGCGTCGTGGATGGGTTCTTGAGGAGGGCGAGGCCCTCATCCCAAATATCGTCCAGTAGAGGCACAGAGAGGCCCGTCTTCCTCTTGGCCTCGCGCCGTTGATAAAGGAAACCTTCCTTCTTCTCTTCCGGGCAGAGCTGGAAGAGCTCGGATGCCCTGGCGATCATGGAGTTAAACGATCCAATCTCGTCGGGCGGGGAAGCCCGGGTGGGAGGTGACGACGGCAGATCCTCGTCGTAAACCTCGTCGTCCGTACCCGTTGCGGCCGTATCAGTCCCCGTATCATCCCCACGAGTCGTGGACGGGGAGGAGGGCTGAACAGGGTGCGATGGCTGAAAAGGAGGTGGAGGATGAATCCTTCTTCTCTTAGGGGGAGGGCTCCCAGAAGGGCCTGGCTCCGGGTCCCCCGTCGGGAGCGGTTCCTCCGCTGGTGGTAACAGCAGTCTCGTCCTTATCTCCGAGCATAAGGACTGTATAGCCAACAAAATGGCCGCTGAGTTGTCTTGCGGCGCTGGTTGAGGGGAGTCCGACGGGCGGTCAGGGGCCCCGTCGGCACCCTCAACGTTATCGTCGTCTCCTACATCGGGATCCCTCCCGACGGGCTGGTCTTCTTCCACGCCAACGCCGTGGCTTAAGACCTCGATCAGCTCTTCCTCAGAGGTTGAGGCCGAATCCACGACGACCTCCTGCCCCCCCTTTTTCTTCTCCGTCGGAGGTTTCACGGGGGTCCTGTCGATGGGCATAAAAGAGGACTCCCTGCGGTGGCAGGGAGACTCTGAGCCCCGAGGTCGCCACCACTGGTGTAGCCTCCACAGGCTGAGCCATGGCCGCCGCGACTGTCTCGATAGAGGCCTTGGCCGGATGGATTAAGGCTTTCACCACCTTAGGTGCGCTCACCGCCTTCTCCTTGGGGGGAGGGACACTGCCTCGCTCTCCCTCCGATGGGGCCTTCTAGCTCGACCGGGGCCTCTCCAGGAGCTTTGCCGGGTGCTCGGCCTTCCTCTTACCCGAACCAGAGCGTTAGCTCGTGGTTGATTGTGCCGGGGAGGATGCGCCCTGCCTGGCGCCCGTAGAGCCCGACCGTTCGGCGCTCCTTGTGCCAGCGGACTCGCGGTGCTTGGCCTTGTGTTGGACCCCTGTCGCCGGGGCGTCCTCAAAGGTCTTAGAAGACCGCTCGGATTTCTTCTTCTTCTTCTCGCCTGACGGGCTCTTCCCTTCCATGAGCATGTGAATCCATGCCAGACCCCATGCTGGAGAAGTCTGGTTACTTTGACTCGCCACCAGACCAACGGAAGAAAAATAAAACCTCAATTTAAAGACATTGAAGCATGGATCATCATGGATACCTACACATCCAACCTAGGGATATTGTGAAGTACAACCCTTAGATGTCTTGGGGCCTTGGACGCAAAAGTCGCTATTTCCAAAGTATAACTTCTTCAGGTAGGTTTATATAGAAAAGAATGCAGTGGGCTGTTGTGTGGATTTTTAGAAAGTTTCCAACAGTTAGATCAAAGTTCAGGTGAGTACTCGACTCAATCCAAAACACTAGGATAGGCCTAGGGAAGGATCCTTTATCCATGCTCCACCACCATAGGCCAGATCAGGTCAGAGTGACATAGGGTCAGGACGTTACGCTCAAATACCCAATGGGAGATAGGGTGATAAAACAGGTGTGTACAATTACCGCCCCGGATGTTCTGGATTCCACTTGGGTAGGTTCCAGACTTCGGTCTATGCTTCTTGTTCTATTCTTGTTCCCACTGCGAGGGTTGTCTAAGAGTCTAGACAGTAGAGATACTCTGTTACAACGGATTTTACTTCCACTTGAAGACTCGAACAAAGAAAAGGGAAGACTTCTGCGATGGATGAAGACAAGATCCAAAGAGAGTCACCACGGTCAGGTGGCGAGAGGTGACCATATAGCGGCAAACAGGAGTAGCCCCAGCACAGCTTCCCTTGGATTGGGATAGTTGAAAATGCAGGAGTAGGCGACTTGATGCACAAGCTGGAGATATGCAAAGTTCCAAGGATCTGCTCACAACAGTGACGGTTTCAGCATGGTAGCCCAGGAGAGAGCTGGTCAGTCCACCGGATGGGATCTGGAACACTTCTGAATGCTCGGTAGGCACAGATCCTCGAACAGGGGCTGAGACTGGTTGTTCCCACCGGTCAACAGGGTTGAAGCACCAACAAAGGCCTCCTTGAGATAAACACAAAGGATCAGTGTTTCCCCCGGCTCGGACAGTGAGCTGATAAACAGTTGCAGGAGCCTTCCTCTTATTCAAGATTCAGGTTGGGAGCTTCACCATTCAAACAGACAGTGGTTATCCAATCGGCGACAACTACTAGTCATCCCATCTGTCCAGCAACTGACTTTCAGCCACCAGAGGGTGTGAATTGAGATGACAGTCCCAGCCCCTTCCTCTGGCGCGCACACACACACACAGCGCCTTTGCCCGCGAAAGCAAAAGCTTTCCCCTGGGAATGGGAATTCCATAGGAGGCATTTCCTGACCTGAGGAGGCAGAAAGAAAGCCAAATAGCAATATGGCCAAAGAAAAAGCAAAATATCTTGTGGCACAGCAATCTTAGGGTGCAAGCCACCTTTAGTAGACATTTGCAGTAAATACAAAAGTGCAAGAGTAAAATAACAAAAACGGTAACAATTACACAGCTGGCACCAGCTTATCTTAGGCACATTGTCAAAGACGCCAAAAAGCCATTATATAGTAAGTTAGAAGGAAAGTATCCTAGCAGCACTTCACTGTAACGTGATGTGCAGTTGTAAAAATACAAGAATTCATAAAGAGAGACTCGAGTACTGAGGTCCTAGGGACTAGTGAGTTCCCACTAAAAATGAGCAAAACAGGCAAGGGAAGTAAAACGGGAGGCTTTACGGACCTCCAAAAAGTCAGTACAGGGTTCAAAACAGGCAAAAAGAATGAGCGTCCTTATAAATCTGAGGGGAAGGGTGTAAAAAGAAAAGCTTTCCCAACAGATCGTGACACAAATGCACCTGTCGACGATCTAACTTTGAAAGCAAGCAACATGTAATATCACAGACCATCCACTAGGTGGTGGAATATGCATAGAACGAGAATCTAAATAATAAACCACGGAAATTTATTATACGCTCCCCTATAGTTAAGATCAAAGCAATTTGTATTTACTTTCCCTAAAGTACTATTGCTAACCTTTTGACTGGGTGGACGGATTTGGATCAAAGTTTCCGAACAAAATGACTGCCACGGGCCAATCTAAACTGAAGATCATGGAGCGCATTCGTTCAACACTTGAAGTTACTAAGAACATTTTTCTTTCCTTGATACAAGCAGAAAAAGAAAAGTGGTCAAAATCATATTTGGAGGAGGGAAAAGTGTGATTTTACAACCGGGTAGTGGTGGGGCGGTGTAGAGATGGAGAGAGGATCACATGTGTAGTAGGAGAGGAAATGTCACAACACGCTCAGAAAAAAATGCATCATCACACGACGAGGGACCTAGGAATGAGGAAAGGGGCACATTGAAAGTTGCAGAGTGGATTGAGGTAGACAAATTGTCGAGAGGTTTCAATTCCAGCCGTAACCCTGGAAATAAATGCATTACCAGGGAATGATTACTGATAATCGCTAAAATGGGAATAGAAAGCAGCATGGTGGTGACTGCGATCATTTTCTCCAGGGAAATTCCCATGGTCACCACTATTAGGGGATGGAAAAAGAGGGGTCCTGGGCCAGTGATAAAGGCCAATGCGTGTGGGATCATGTCAGTTACTAGACAGGGCGGTATGGGCCACAGCCTTCGGCCGTGGCCACTGGGCCTCTGCCTTTTTTTCATAATTGGGGCGATATGGACAGTGGTTGCAGCCTTTTTCAACCGCCAGTGGGCCCTGCAGAAGCTACAACATAACAAAACTCTTGAATTTCAGTGAAAAAATACTTTCGTTAAGACAGAGTTAAGATGATCCGATTCACTGAAGAAAAAACCCATGAAATTCGGCGGATGTGGGTAGTGACAACCATCTTTTAACTCAGACTCCCAGTGGCTCAGCCCATAAGCATCAGCTGGGATCAACAATGACATCAGAACTGACATCCATATTTAATGGGCGTCAGGGAACAGAGTTAAGATGGTCTTCACTTCCCACACCGACCGAATTCTTAACTGTCTTATCTAAAGATTTTTCACTGCCAAAAAAATATACACAAACACTCTGAAAAACGTTAGCTAAAATGAGTTCGAGTTGATCAGCTGGATGCTACAAACTCCTTGAAATTCAGTGACTAAAACGTTAGTTTAAGTGACGCCAAGGTGCAGGTTTAATGCAATAAAACCCTTGAAATTCAGCAGGTGTTGGAAGTTGCACCCTCTTAACTCGGAGCAGCCCATGGTACAATGACATCACAGATCACAATTCATGGCATCCCATAACCAACAGCTTAAATCGAGGGAAGCCATGCATCTCCACAAGCCCTCCTTAGAGGACTTTTCGAAAATATCTCTAACAGATACCTTTGAGATCTGTATTCTTTTGTTCTTGTAATGGACAAAAGTGGCACAAGTGGCTTTAAAAGACATGGCCCGGAGGGAGGCAGAGGATAGGAGATTAAATAAGGAGGAGCCCGATCTTCAGACGTCTGTTTTTAAGAAGAGTGAGGCACAGCCACATATGGAGAGAGTTCCACAACTTGGCTCAAATAAATGAAACTCCACCTTCGTTTCTACCATTTTAACATGAAACTGGGTTTCCAGCTGAGGGCAGAAATATCATCAAGCGGAAAACCTGGACCTTAGGGGTGCTGGAGCAAGTCAGCAGAGAGCTTTGTAGAGAATCCAAACACTTTTGAATTTGTATTCACTTGTATTGTATAAGCTAGTGGAGGGCACAAGGGACCACTCAGACCAGTGATTGAAACACATTAAGATTCTGGCTGTTGCTTTCTGAATCCACCAGAGACTGTGTAATTGGCCTAGTTCAACTGCTGTCATAGTGGATGCGTGAGACCACCAAAACAATCAAGGCAAAGACTATCTGGAGCAAAGATATTCCATTGCAGTTTCAGGTGATAAAGCGACATGCAGGAGTACACAACAGACCTCACTTAAGCATTGTCGATGAGGAATAAGGTTTCTGACTGTGCACAAGAGATTCCAATTGAAACACAAAGGCATATTTCTCTTAAAAATATCTGTGCTGCCTTTTAGTGGTCATTATTGTACTGAACACATCAATACAAGAATGACAGTAACTCACCGTATTGACTACCTTATTCCTAGTCCATAGGGAACAAGTTACTTACCTGTAACTGTTGTTCTCCAGCATGGGTCTGGCATGGATTCACATGCTCATGAATATTCCCCGTCGTCAGGCTGGGAATCCTCGGTAAAGAAAAAACCAGTATCAGTTTCGTTTCTGATCTGTCTTTCGTAGTAATAACCAATCACTGGTCTCTGCGTCATACTGACCACAGCCAATGACTGCCCTCTACCTAAGCACCGCCTCTGGCAGCCATCTTCAGATTTGGAAGCACGTGAAGTGGCAGTATGACCAAGTGAAGAGCCGCAGAGGGGTAGGCGGGAGGGTTCGCATGTGAATCCATGCCAGACCCATGCTGGAGAACAACAGTTACAGGTAAGTAACTTGTTCCTTCTCCAGCATGGGGTCTGGCATGGATTCACATGCTCATGAATAAAGAATACATAGCAGTACACACATGCACAACCACGGGAGGTGGCAAAGGCTCAACATTAAGCATCACATCAACTCAACATTAAGCATCTTACCTCCTCACCAGGCTCACCTCAGGCGAACAGGTTGCGCAGCACTGCTTGGCCGACCCTGGACTCCTCCCTGGAATCCCGGTCGACGCAGTAGAATTTCGTGAAGGTGTGCGTCGACCTCCACGTAGCAGCCCTGCATATGTCCAGCAGGGGCACACCAGATAGGAACGCCGTGGTAGCTGCGATCGCTCTGGTGGAATGGGCTCTCGGACGGCCAGGCAGCGGTCGGTTTGCCAACCGATGACAGTACATGATACAGCCGGAGAGCCATCTGGAGATGGAAGCCTTCGAGAGAGCCTTCCCCTGATTGACAGGTCCAAATTTCACAAAGAGTTGTGACGTCTTCCGAAACCCCTTCGTGCGGTCCACGTAGAACTTCAGCGCTCTAGCTACATCCAGCGAGTGCAAAGTCCTCTCAGCCGGCGACGAAGGCGACGGGAAGAACACAGGTAACACCAAGGGTTCGTTGAGATGGAAGTCCGACGGTACCTTGGGCATGAAGGAGGGGTGCGTCCTGAGCACTACCCTCGTGTCGTGGAAAGTCAAGTACGGGGCCTTGCAGGAAAGGGCCTGGATCTCTCCCACTCGTCGTGCGGAGGTGATGGCCACAAGAAAAGCTGTTTTCCACGATAGAAACTTCAACGGGGCCGAGTGCAGAGGCTCGAACGGAGGTCCCATGAGCTTGGTCAGCACCACGTTGAGCTCCCACGCCGGGGCCGGAGCCTTCACCGGCGGGAACGATCTGAACAGTCCCTTCATGAACTCTTTCACCAGACGATGAGACCACAAGGACGTCCGCCCCGTGGTTCTGGTGTATCGGGAGATCGCAGCAAGATGAATCTTGATGGACGCGTGTGCCAAACCAGCTTTGGCCAGCGTCAGCAGGTACGGCAGTACTTGGGGAGCCGTAATCCGTAGAGGGTTAATCTTCTGTGCGTGGCACCAGACAGAGAACTTCTTCCATTTGTGTCCGTAGCATTTAAGAGTCGAGGACGCCCTGGCCTTTGCAAGAACCTCTCTGCAATCGGCCGGTATGTCGTATCCTCCAAACTCTAGCGCTGCAGGAGCCAGGCCTGCAAGTTCAGCGACTTCGGGTCGTGGTGGAGGATGGCGCCTCCTTCCCTGGAGAGTAGATCCGCGTCCGCCGGCAGCTTGATCGGCGGGGACGCTGACAAGTCCAGAAGGTCCGGGAACCATATCTGCCTCGGCCACGCAGGTGCGACGAGGATCATCCTGCACCGTGACCTCTTGAGCTGGTTGACGAGCCGGATTAGCAGAGGCAAGGGAGGGAACGCGTAGAGGAACAGGCCCTCCCAGGGGAACGAGAAAGCATCGCCCATGCTCCTCGTCTGGGGAAACCTGCTGGCGAACCTCCGGCACTTGGTGTTCGTCGCCGTCGCGAACAGGTCGATCTGGGGTGTGCCCCACCGTCGGAAGAGGCGATCCACCAGATCCTGCCGTAGTTCCCACTCGTGGCACGAGCGCAGCTCCCTGCTGAGTGAGTCGGCGATGGTGTTTTTTATCCCTGCCAGATGAAACGGCACCAGAGAAATCCCTTGGGCGACGGCCCAATGCCACAGGTCCTGCGCCTCCTTGGACAGCGCTGGGGACCTGGTTCCGCCCTGTTTCCTGATGTAAAACATGGTGGTGGTGTTGTCGGTGAAGATCCTCACCACCTTGCCCTTGAGGGACGGAAGGAAGGACCTGAGGGCCCAAAACACTGCACGGAGCTCCAGGACGTTGATATGCAGGGACTTCTCCGTCGGGAGCCAGAGTCCCCTCGCGTGCAGATTTTCGGTGTGCGCTCCCCACCCTTCCAGGGAGGCATCCGTGGTCACAGTCTCCTGGTGGGCTGGGGTCTGGAAGTCCATGCCCGCCGTCAGATGCGCGCGGGTGCCCCACCACCGTATCGCTCGTCGGAAACTCTCGTCGAGCTTGATCCTTTCCTCGAAGCTGCCCGTCGTCTGGATCCAGCGCGCATCCAGGAATTCTTGCAACGGGCGCATCCGGAGCCTGCACATGGGAATGAGGTAGATGCAGGAAGACATCATCCCGAGGAGGGACTTGATGGATCTCACTTTGGCCGCGTCGGCCACCAACATCCGTTGCACCTTGCCCAAGATGGTCCTGGTCCTCTCCTCCGACGGGGAGGCCAGAAGGGACACTGTCGAGCCTCGCTCCCAGAAACCGTGCGACTTGCGCGGGCACCAGGTGGGATTTGGCGTAGTTCACGGAGAATCCCAGGTCCGTGAGGAGTTGGACGGTCCTTGCCGTGTGGACCACGGCGAGCTCCTTCGTCTTGGCGCGGATGAGCCAGTCGTCCAGGTAGGGGTAGACGTGAATCCCCTCGCGGCGCAGCTGCGCCGCCACCGGTGCGAGGCACTTGGTGAATACCCTGGGTGCCGACCGTAGTCCGAAGGGAAGGGCTTTGAACTGGTAATGACGCCCTTGGACCACGAACCTGAGGAATTTTCGGTGCCCCTTTAGGATGGGAATGTGGAAGTAGGCATCCTCCAAATCCAACGACGATAGGAAGTCTCCTTCCTCCAGTTGACCCAGGACGTGCTGGAGGGTGACCATCCGGAACTTCTGCGCCTTGATGAACTTGTTCAGCCGTCGCAGGTCCAGGATGGGGCGCCATCCTCCCGTCTTCTTCTTCACGAGGAAGTATCGCGAGTAGACTCCGGAGCCCCGAAGCCTCTTTGGGACGAGTTCGATGGCGCCCTTTCTGAGCATCGCCTTTACCTCCAGGAGAAGTTGAGGGACGTGAAGTTCTTTCCTGGCCACGGGGGGGACGCGCGGGCACCTTCTTTGAAACTCGAGCGCGTGGCCCCGGGCCAGGGCGTCCAGCACCCAACGGTCGGTGGAGATGGACTCCCACACGCTGACGAAGCCCGCCAGCCGGCCTCCCACCGGGGTGCTTCGGTGGGGGCCCGACCCCACGGCCGGTTCAATCCTGCTTGGACGCGGCCTTGCCGCCTTGACCTCCTTGGCGACGACGGCGGGGTCCGCTAGACTTGCCTCGTCCTCTGTAGGCCTCTTGCGACGACGAGCGGGCCGCTTGACGGTAGGAAGCGAAACCGCCGCCGGAACCTTTGGAGGCGCCCTTGCCTCCACCGCTCCGAAAGGGCGTCCGTCGTTGCTGCAGGACTCCAAGGGCCCGGGCCGTCTCAGTATCCGCCTTGATGGCCTGAAGGGAATCGTCCACTGTCTTCCCAAACAGGTTGTTCCCGTCGAAGGGCATGTCCAGGACTCTGGTCTGGACGTCCTGCCGAAAGTCCGTAGCTTTGAGCCATCCACGACGTCGAAGGCAAACGCCGTTGCCCAGCTGGCGGAACCCAGTGTCGGCGATGTCCGTCGCCACGGTGATGGCGTGGTCAGAAGCCACTTCACCTTCCTGGAGGATCTCAAGGGCCTCCGCCCTCTTGTCGTCTGGCAGAAAATCCAGCAGGGGAGCTATCTTGTACCAGAGCTCCCTGTCGTAGCGGGCCACGATAGCCAAGGCGTTGGTCGCTTTAATCGTCGTCGCTGCCGACGAGATGACTCTACGTCCCATAGCATCCAATTTCTTTCCCTCGCCGTCCGGCGGGGAAGTCGATGTGGAGGCCGCACCCCCCCCCCGCTTTCTTCCTGGCTGCCTCGGAGACGACGGAGTCCGGGGTAGGCTGCGCCCGGAGGCATAGGGGGGGCCGTGTCCGGGACCCGGTACTTTTTCTCGTACCGGTCTCTTCTAGCTGGCGTAGTGGAAGGGTTCTTGAGGAGGGAAAGGCCCTCATCCCAAATGTCGTCCAACAGAGGCCCTGCGAGGACCGTCTTCCTCTTGGCCTCGCGCCGCTGATAAAGGAAGCCTTCCTTTTTCTTCTCCTCAGGGCAGAGTTGGAAAAGCTCGGAAGCCCTGGAGATCATGGAGTGGAAAGATCCGATCTCGTCGGGCGGAGAAGCCCTGGTGGGGGGCGACGACGGAAAATCCTCGTCGTATGCCTCGTCGTCCGTACCCGTCACTGCCGTGTCAGTCCCCGTATCATCCCCTCGGGTGGACGGGGAGGAGGGCTGGACGGGGCGCGACGGTTGAAAAGGAGGTGGAGGATGGATCCTTCTTTTCTTGGTAGGGGGAACACCAGAAGGTCCCGGTTCTGGATCCCCCGACGGGAGAGGTTCCTCCGTCGGTAACGGTAGCCTCGTCCTTATCTCGGTGCATAAGGACTGTATGGCCAACAAAATGGCCGCCGAGTTGTCTCGCGGCGCTGGCAGAGGGGAATCCGACGGGCGAGCAGGGGCCCCGTCGTCACCCGCGTCGGGGTCCATTCCGACGGGCTGGACTTGTTCCACGCCTAGGCCGTGGCTTAAGACCTCGATCAGCTCCTCTTCTGAGGTTGAGGCCGAATCTACGACGACGCCCTGCCCCCCCTTCTTCTTCCCCACGGAGGGTTTCACGGGGGTCCTATCGATGGGCACAAAAGAAGACTCCCTCCGAGGAGGCAGGGAGATTCTGGGCCCTGAGGTCGCCACCACTGGCGCAGCCTCCACAGGCTGAGCCAGGGCCGCCGCGACCGTTTCGATAGAGGGCTTGGTCGGATGGATCAAGGCCTTCACCACCTTAGGTGCGCTCACCGCCTTATCCTTGAGGGAGGGGGCACTGCCACGCTCCTCCTCTGCCTTAGAGCTCGACCGGGGCCTCTCCAGGAGCTTCGCCGGGTGCTCGGCCTTCCTCTTACCCGACCCAGAGCGTTGGCTCGTGGTTGATGGTGCCGGGGAGGGTGCGCCCTGCCTGGCGCCCGTAGAGCCCGACCGTTCGGCGCTCCCGGTGCCAGCGGACTCGCGGTGCTTGGCCTTATGTTGGGCCCCCGTCGCCGGGGCGCCCTCAAAGGTCTTAGAAGACCGCTCGGATTTCTTCTTCTTCTCGCCAGACGGGCTCTTACCCTCCAGCCAGTTGGCGAGACGTTGATGACGGTCCTTCATGGTCCGTTCCGACATGTTGCCGCAAAACGCACAGTCCTTCTCCACGTGCGTTTTGTCCTCATGAAGGCAGTAAAGGCAGAAAGAGTGTTCGTCTTCCTTAAAGACGTTCTGCAGCTGGCATCCAGGGCAGACCCTGAACAGCTTTCCGGGCGTCGAGCTTCCCTTCTCCTGGGCCATCTCCGAGACCGGGCCTGAGAAGCTTCTGGAGTCCTCCGAAGTGTAGCTCGACGAAATCTTCACCCTTGGGCACAGACGAATCCGACACGGGTCCCCGTTGATCGGATGTAGGATCGGTGGAGCTTGAGGCTCTTTTGACCGAAAGAATTGAAGTTTTTTGTGAAAAAGCGCGAAAAATAGCACTAACGCTCGAGAGCAATAGCACGAGGATCCCAACACATGAACGTGCGGTAAAAATCTGAAGATGGCTGCCAGAGGCAGTGCTTAGGTAGAGGGCAGTCATTGGCTGTGGTCAGTATGACGCAGAGACCAGTGATTGGTTATTACTACGAAAGACAGATCAGAAACGAAACTGATACTGGTTTTTTCTTTACCGAGGATTCCCAGCCTGACGGGGAATATTCATGAGCATGTGAATCCATGCCAGACCCCATGCTGGAGAATGTCATTTACTTCATTACTTGTGGGACATTCCATCCATCGGGACGGGACCGGAGCACTTTTGAAGCATCAAAAAATTACTTTTTTGTCCTTTTATTTTTACGTGGGTCCACCGCACCAGACCGTAGCCTCGCCTTCCTGAGCTCTGCTCCATGCATCGCCCTTCAGTCCTTTTCTATCGCCAGGTCCAGGACCAGGACCATTTAGCAATAATAGAGGATACTTATTAGAAGGGACATCTGGCGTATGGAGGAAAGGGGACTATGGACTCGGAGTAAGGTAGTCACTACAGTGTCTAACTGTCATACTCCTACATCCCGTCCCCTTTCCTCCATACATGTTGGAGATTCCCAAGCACTAACCATAGGAAATACGGGTGGATAGAAATGTCCCTTATTGGAACAAATTCTTAAGAACTGCCTGCCCAAATTGGGCATTAGTCCGTGAGCTCAGGTCAAGACAATGTTTGCAAAACGCTGAAGGGGAGGCCCACATAGCAGCTTCAGCTATGGACTCCCAAGGGACTTATGAAAGGCAAGAGCACATGTGCATGAATGCCCTTTGGAGGCGGAAGGCCTTGAATTTTGTAGGCCTTGGAAATACATGAAACTATCCAGCAAGAGATGGACACTTTGGAGGCCGGTTTCCCTTTTGGGTCACGAAACGTAACAAAGAGTGAAGAACTTCTACGTTGGCTCGTTCTGTCGAGGTAAAACCTCAGAGCACGTCCGACATCTAGGTTGTGTAAAACCCTTGGCATCGGAAACCGGGTTCTGGAAGAAAACTGGTAAAGATATTGACTGGTTTAAATTGAATTCAGAAACCACCTTGGGAAGGAAAGAAGAATGTGTGTGAAGCACAACCTTATCCTTGTGGAAAGTCAGGAATGGATGTTCGAAAAAGAGCTTGAAGATCACTTATTCATCTTGCAGATGTTACCGCAATCAAAAAGGGCATCTTCCAACAAAGGTACTGGAGTTCAGTAGTGGCCATAGGTTGAAAAGGCTTATGACATAAGGCAGTGAGGACCACATTCAGATCCTATTTGGGATGAGGGGCCCGAACCAGCGGAAAAAGATTAAGACCTGCAAAATGTTTCTTGATGACTGGGTTCGGCAGTGAAAAAGAGCAACTGTCTCTAGACAGATAAGCCAAGGTGGCAGATAAATATGTCCTGCATGATAAGACATGGATGCCAGAGACTGCAAGGTCAGATACAAAAAAAGGCGCAGTCAATAGCAGACTGTCTGGGATCAAGCTCTTTGGCTAGACACTAATGACAAAATCAGAGCCGCTTGATCCTGTATTGAGCTCTCGTAGAGGGCTTACGTGCTGCTTGAATTATATGCATGTTATCCTCGAATAGGTTGAACTGCGCTATTGATCGGAATTCGGGCACCAGGCCTCCAAGCTGAAGGGTTGTGTGGAGGGGTGCCACAACTGGGGATTGCTCTGGTGAAGGTGGTCAAGAATCTGCGGCAAACTGATTGAGGAACACACACAGGTGCTACAGTTCCGAAAACCAGAACATGGCTGGCCACCAAGAAGCCATGAAGATTAGCGAGTTTCCAAAGTGACCGATTAATCAGCGGCAAAGGAGGAAAAGCGTGAGCCTTCATGTTGTCCCAAGGGATCTCGAGAGCATCCCACAAGGAAGACACCGAGCCAGTCCCTGGATGCATAAAGAGGAAGCTTCTGGTTCAATGAGGTTGCAAAGCGGTCCACTGTTGGAGAACCCCATTGCTGGAAGATCTGGGTGAACATCGGTGTTCATTTCCCACTCATAACTCGCCGCAGATTGGCATCTGAGGGAGTCTGCAGCCAAATTGATGTGACCTGGAATATGCACAGCTTGAAGCCAGACATTGTGTTGGATAGCCCAATTCCAAATTTTAATAGTTAGGTCCACCAGAGAAGGAGACTTGGTGCACCCCCGTTTGTTGATGTACAACATTGCTACAAAATTGTCTGTGCAAATTCGAACCACACTGTTGGTGATAGAGGGTTGAAAAGCCTTGAGCGCCAGAAGCTCTAGGTAATTGATATGGAACCGCCTGTCCTGCGGCGTCCACAAATCGTATACCTCGAGGTGACGCAGTGTCGCCCCCCAACGGAGGAGTCTGTAGTAACCGTTACTTGTGGGGAGGGATCCTGAAAGTAGGTCCCCACTGAAAGGTTGTGGGCGGCAGACGCCTATTGAAGATTCACCGTCATGCAGGATGGGACTGGAATCATCTTGGAGTCCGGAACTGTAGCCTGGGACCAGCAGCTCCAAAGAGCAAGGTGAGTGTGCCTCATTTTTAGGCAGGTCAGAGGAAGAGCTTACACGCAAGAGGCTATGAGGCCCAGGGGCCTCAGGAACCACCAGGCCGACATGTGGGAGGACTGCAGGAAGAGCTAGCACATGGTTGAAAGGTCCGCAATCCTGTTCTCCGTCGCGAACACTCTGGTACCGACGGTATCCCAGCGGAAACCCAGAAAGATCAGGTCTTGAGCAAGCGTCAAACTATTTCCGCCAGTTCCCCCGACAGTCCAAGATGGAGCAGGAGCTGAAGGAGTGACTGAAGATTGTCCGTAGCGGCTTGTGGGCAAGGACTGCGCAGGAGCCAATCGTCCAAGTAGGGATATACATGAACTCCCTGCAGTCATTCGGAATGCTGCGATGACAGACATCTTTGTAAAGACACGCTGCGCTGAGCTGAGACAAAACGGTAGCACACGATAAGTGTTCTGTTCCCAAGGAGAACAGCAGATATTTTCGATGCATATCCTGATTTGAAGCCCGCATGTAGGCATCTTGAAGCACTGCTATGCTGAGCCAATCGCCCTTCTGGAGAGAGGACTTTATCTGGCTGGGCGTAATCACCTTGAATTTCTCTTGAGGTAGAAAGAGATTGAAATTGGAGAGGTTGAGGATAATGCGCAGACCAGCCTGGTTGTGTTTGGGCACTGTAAACAGACGAGAGTGACAGCCCTCCACTCGTTCTCGCAAGGGAACAGGCTCCACTGCTCTGAGGTCTAGAAGTTTCTGTACCTCAGCTCGAAGGAAGGGCGACCCGGTCTGTTGAAGAGGAGGGTGAGAGGGAGGGGTAGGGGCAAGCAAAAACCCACCCGGGCGATGGACAAAATGCATTGGTCTTCTGCAATTGTCTGCCACGCCTCCAGATGAGACGAAATTCGTCCTGTAGAGGAGCAGCCGAATGCCTCTACAGGAAGTCCCGCCCCATACTTCCTATATGCTGGAAACCAGAAGTCGCACCATGCACGACACCAGTGATTGTGCCTATTCCACGGAGAACCTTCGAGAAAAGGTATCCACTAAGAAAACCCTATCTGATGTATCCTTAACCCTATCTAGATAATCTCTTGGAAGAAGTCCCCAAAGGAATATGAAAATGAGAGAGAGAAGCTGGTGACGTCACAAGAAGTGAGTGAAATAGAGAAGATTAGTTGAAGGGTATGTATAGACTGCATAGAAACTGGTGACGAAATAAAAAAATCAAGTAAGCCTTCAGGTGCGGGAAAGAAGATTGCATGTGTCAAGAGTACTGCAGAAAATGCAAGCCATTTAATAACTGTACAGATGCAGTGAATGGAATGGAATGGACTGCAGGCGGTGCCGCCATTATATAGAAGCTGGACGTCAATGTCACAATACTAGCAAGCTCAAGTCCATGGAGAAAGAAGGATCAAGAGCTGAAGCTGTGTCGCAGCAAGAAAAGCAGCTAAGAATCATGGAAGGACCATAAAGGGCTGTCTGGCCCGATGTCAAGGGCTGGGGCTGCCAAGAACTGGTTATCTATTGTCAAAGGCAGTAAACGTGAGAAGCAGAATCGCTCCTTGTTAAGTTGCAAGGAGAGAACACCACGGGTGTCAAGTTTATTAATTCAAGACAATTAAATGCTGAAAAACAGGCTGAAGTATGGTCTCCGGTCTCGTGAGTCGAGGATGAAAATAGAAGTGGGCATGCAGACCAGAACTTAAACATGTGCTCACACTCCCTTTTATTCCCAAGAGATAAGAACCTACTGAAGGCAGAGTTCAAAGGCAATCTTTGTGTCAAAGAGCATGAGTGGTGAAGGATGAAGGGCTAATTGGGAGGGCAGACACTGTCATGTCCACCTCCTAGCACCTGGGGTCTGAGCTTACGTGCTGCTAGTGAATCGAATGTTCCAGAAGGGTGCAAGCATGCCAACCAATTGTAGAGGGCCATATAACGAAGGGCCTAATACTTTGAGAGCCAATGATATACCATGTATCTAATAACTGTTGAGGATGACTTGCACTGGGGGTGGGCATAAATTGTCCACCTGACTGTAGAGACCCAATCACAACCCGATCCCTTATAGAAACTATACTTGGATGTTCCCCTTAGTCCAACCACAACTCCCTGTAGGTTTTTCTCATTTGACAAGTAGTATGACATTACGTATGACATTTTTTGTATAAAGCAGATTTTATGTGAAATGTTTGAGAGAACTTAAGCGAACGTCCGCTGTAACTCCCTGTTTTAGACAATTGATATTAAAAACAGCCATCTGAACAACTTCCTGAATCGGTCTTAAGAGTTATTCTGCATCCCATCCGTGCATATGTTACGTTACTAATTAAGGACCTTATGTTCAGTCCTCCCACCGGAGTCTCGTGCAACCAATGAAAAACATCATTTAGATGGTTTATCAGCGGGGAGACCACCCATTGCTGAAGAGGAGGCGGTTGACAGAAAAACCAGCCACCTCGCCTTTGCTGCTTGCGGCAAGGGCCACCAGCGGGAGCCCCTGCCCGGCGCGCACAGCGGTCTTGAAAGCCTCTGAAACCAGAGCAGGACCTTGTCTGAGACCCCGACCTCCGAGTATAAGGTGCCTTAGCTGGGGTTTTGCCAAGGGCCGACAATGACTTAGCAGTTTGCGCGCTTGCCTTTGGCGAGTTCCTCATCAGTGGAGGAGTGAAATAGTTCCCAACCCTAGAAGGGAAGATGAAGCACCTTGTCCGGAACCTCCTTTGAGAACTTCATAGCAAGCAGCCATGCTTGGCGGGAGAGGTCTACCCCAACTATAAGGTCCCGAGCAGAAGTGTCAACATGTTGGTGCGCAGCCTCCAGCAGGTCCTGTGCCAGAACTCTGGCATCGGATAAGCCGCCCTTAAAGTGTTCGAGCTTATCAGGAGGAGAACATTCCTGAAACCCGTCAAGCTCCTTCCACAACTTGATATTAGCAGCAACCAGGATGAGCTTGGTGTTAAGCTGACGCAGCTGAAGAGCCGAATTGGAAAATACTTTTTCCCCCCCCAATGGCGTCAAGAAGCTTGTCCTCCTTGGAAAGGATCCGAGACGCTGCAGAGGACAGCTTAGACGGGAGCGCAGCTGCAGCCACCACCGTCAATGAGGGGAGTGGGCATGCAGTCAAGGATAGGTCTTCAGGCGCGTGTAGCTTGTAGCAAGCGTCAATTTTCCTGTTTAGTTGTTGCCCGGAATGAGGTTTCTCCCAGAGCTTGCAGGCTTCGGCCAGGACATCCTTTTGAAGGAACAGGCCGATGCGCTCCTGTGTCAGAGTAAAAGCTCCAGACAGTTCACCTTCTTGTGGAGCCAGAGCCTCAGGTATTGGGATGGCTAGCCACGCCATCATATCCACCACCTGGTCGTGAAAGGCTCTAATAGAGCGGGCGGGTTGTCGCTGTCCCGGTCCGCTTGGTCTCCATCCAGTGCAGCAGGAACAGAATCCTGATCTGCGGCACGTGGCACTTCAGGCCCAGAGTGCAGGGTTTACTGTGCAAGAGGAGTCTTTAGCACAGGTGAAAGTGGAGGCAGAAGAGGCAGTGGAGGCCCCACTGGAAGTGGTGGAGGTGTTGGCACTACCGGGACCTGCAGCAGGATTGCCGGAGCAGGGGGTGGCTTAGGATACATTTCCTTGAATAAATCCTTAAGTATGCCTTCATTGGATCAGAGTGCATAAGCGTCCGAAACTTGCCAAAAAACGCATCCTCAGAAGGCGGCCTAGGCACTGCAGTGGGTAGAGGCTGCTCTGAAGGGGCATACCCCCAGGATCACAAAGAGGATGGTTGCCAGGACAATCCTCCACCCACTAGACCCACGCAAACCAAGGGAGCAGACGTAGGAGGGAGCGAGACGGTGTGTGGCAGCAGAGACCGAGCACGCCAATCCATTGGAGGGCAGAACGGGTTCTTATTATCCACAAAACGTGGAAAAGGCTGCTCAGCCCCGTAAACAGGCCCCTCTGTACCAGCCGTTGAGAACATTGTGCGAGGGGGGTAGTCAAAACGGCTGACTTAGACCGTGGGGGTTGGACTGCCATTTTGTTAACGCCTGAAGTGAACTGTGTCACAGGTGTCAGTGAGGCTGTGGTCACCACAGGGGTGTCAGGGGACTTATGTTCTATTTTAGCATTGTGACAAGGAACCTCGGCAGAGCCGGTGCTAGCACAGTGCAGAGCCGGTGCAAGTAGAGTGCTGACCCCTTAGAGACTGCTGATTAATTAGCCCCCAGTGAGGGAACCTCGGCGGAGCCGGTACTCTACGTTGTTCAACCGGCTTCTTTGCCCCTTCAGCAGGATCGTTTCGACCACTAGTCTGATAGGGGGAAGGATTAGGGTCACCCGCTGAAGCCAGAGCCCTCGAAGGGGGTCCCTCAATCTTGCTAGTCCGCGACGGGGATCCTCGGGTGTAACCCCGGTACATTTAGTTACCTTAGCAGGAACCTCGAGAGGAGACTCGGTACACTTAGTTCCAGATTTGGAAATCTCAGGAACAATCCCGGCGACAACATCCCCAGAAGTACTCGGCTTAACCTTAGCCCCCAGAAGGTCCTGGCAGCGCCTTTGCAGGGAACCTCATAGGGAACGCCGGAGTGCCGGTTAGATCCCTTTCGGGAAACCTCAGGGGAATCCCTGGTACCAGAGCCACTTGGGCCCCTCCCGGACCCAGAAGACCCCGGGAAGGAGTCCCCCGGCCGGGGTGCCCTAAAAAGGAACAAACGTAATGGTTGCTTCATTTTTTTTCTTCAATGAACTGCTGTAAGTATGGTGGAGGAATCCGCTGGAACACCTCCTCCCACCTGACAAGCCGATGCTGGAGTGCCCCTACAGAGGGAGTCGCAGTAGAAGCACGAGTCCCACCAGTGTTCCGGGCCTAGGCTCTCCAGGCAAAGAGCGAGAGAGTGGGGATCCGCCCCCTCGTGAAACGACATTTGCATGAACAGGACACGAATCCCAGATGCTCCGCCATAATCGGAAGAAAGACCATGGAACCGGAGCAGGAAAATGAAGGACAAGGGAACAAAAAGATAAATATTCCTCAAGATGCAAGTGCATCCGCACCGACCGAACAGAGAAAAAGGACAGAAGGGTGATGTGCAGGGGGGAGCTCAGGAAGGCGGGGCTACGGTGACATGCGGTGGCTGCCCCGTAAATATAAAAAGGACAACAAGTTAATTTTGTGATGCTTTTAAAGTGCCCCGGTCCCATCCAGATGGACGGAATATCCCACAAGTATGGAGGAAAGGGGATGGACGTAGGAGTAAGATTAATACAACAAAGCGAAAGAATATGAAGACCAAGGGCAAAAAAGTGATGAGGTGAACAAAGAAAACACTTAATAAGCAATAGATACAAAGTGAAATAAAAGAAACACATTCAAAAAGTGGATGACGACAAAAATAAATCCCATTTCAAAAGGGGAGAAATCTCCAAGGTGGGAACCAGAGTACAAAGGGAAATGTTGAGATAAAATTAGGAACAAGCATTTTGACACAAGGCAAATTAATGAACATTTACCTACACAGACCATATTCGACTTAATTATATAACATACATACCTAGACCCACAAGAGCCATTCTTGCACTTGTAAAATTATTCTGTACAAAATGATGAAGCTGAGTAAAGAAATAAAAGTACATGTGAGACTGGCAGCAATTGTATTCAAATTAGTCAACTTTTACCATATTCACAATTAAATCAAAACTGGTTTGAAAACCGATGCTGCCAGATTAAAATCTGCATTAAAGATTCAGATTAGCCAATGCCAGCGCCCCTTCTTTTCACTGTAACAAACCTCAACACATTGTTATCCAAATGATCACCGTCAGTAATTTGAGGTCTTGTCATATTTCTTTCTTGGTGCATGAACATTTCTCAAATACCTTTTCTTTGCTAAAACTGATAAACACATTGGTTTGCTACTCAGATAGTATACCCTATCACAATGGCACTACCTCTCCATCATCTGATTTAACTTGCGCTACATTGAATCAGAGCAAGGGTCATTAGAAACACATCTCTTCACAACTTCCAATTGTATCCCACCTGACAAAGATTGAATTTATATTTATTAACTAAAATTGTTAATCCAATTTCTCCTTCACTATTCAGATTTAATAAGGGACTTCCTGCAGTGGGTTCTCTGTGTTGAAGAACATTCCTCAATAAATCTGGCTGAAGGAACAACATGAAGCATACCAGACTGCACCACATCATTTAATACAGGACCTAGTTCTTGCTAGTAGGGTCTCAATCATCCATCAATTCCCAGATTCAAATTTTTGTACATCAAGTACCATTTCAGATTAACTGCTCCGTCTTTGACGGGGTGTCCAATTACTTTCATATCACTTTTACATTGCATTACTTTCACAACTCTATATATGAACTGTTAAACGTCCCACAGATTTTTAAATTCTCACCATGGTGAATATATTGTGTTCATTTTGCTTTTTAAACCAACTTTATCATACGGCTATTGCCTTTAGTGCATGTTAAGACAATTTCATTTTGGGAATTCTGTAGAACCGTTTCAGGGTCCCCTTGACCATTTGCTTTTGACCTATTTTTGGATCACTAATATACATTTGGTGGATAGAGGGATTTCGACTAAAGGCCCCCTGCAAGTGCAATCTTTTTCCACTCAGTTCTGTTAGGCTATTGGGATTTGTATGACGCACCACTGTCCTTATGTCCTCAAGGCGCTCATGTGGATCTGAACAGGAGCAACTGGCATGGATGAGGGTGTTTTCTAGGTGGATTGCGATTTCCACGCTCTGGGTCTTTCGGTTCCCAACTGGACAACCTGCGATGTCTGGGAAGGTTCAAGGTGTTTTGGCCAGAGGATGAGTTTATAAATTGATTGGAGAAGAACAAGAACAGAATTGCGACCATATTGGTGTGGGTTAAGGGTTTTGGTTAGCCCTTTGTGTTGAGCGATGGTGGATGACATGTAACCCATATAATACTTCATCAAAAAAAGCGAATGGAAGAAAATGCAGAATATGGCAGTGAAAAAAAAAACTGATCCCCCAAAAATGTCGATCAAGTAGTGCGGGGGTCACCTGCTTCCATTAAAAAAAAAAAAAGCTAAAAAAGAAAATGAAAGTGTGTGTGAAGGGAACCAGCGTCACAGAGGGATGGGGAAGGCACACTTCCCTGTGTGCCCCCGGAAGGTAAGAGTTGGTGGGAGCGGGTTGCAAGAAATGTCTGGGGGGAGACAAAATTAAAGTTATTTTTGTTAACATAACTCGTTTTTTTCTCCCTCGGACATTTCGTATACAATTTTATCATGGAGAACCGGATGACATGAGGTTGCTAGTAGGTTATACTCTTTATACTCTTTATACATGTTTGTGAACACAGTTAGTTTGACATGTTTCGATTTATCATGAGTCTTGGTTCTAGGGAAATTTATGAGAGATGTGCGCAATAGCACCTGGAGCGTTCCAAGTGCCGAATGGGATTATCAAATAAATGATCTCACCCAAATAACCAGACCGACTCAAAGAATATGGAAAAATACTATTTTATTATCAGTTCAATAAAGTAGGGAAATCTGTTCGACAAACAAATTGTAGCTCACAATCTGCGCATTTCAATTACACAAAAGGCTTTATACTTCAATGTATGTCAGCTATGACATCATCCTACGTGGCAAAAAGTAAAAACCTACCAGGTGGAGGGATTGGTTAAGGGAACATATACAATATAAGTGTTAATATCATCATTGGCTGCCCCTTATCTGGTAGGCACGCCTTGAACAACCTCTGACCGAGGAAAATACAGATACTAATACCAGCAGCGGATAGGCTTCTGCAACAATATATGGTCCACCATTACTTAGACCCTCATGATTTGTTGGCACTCTCTTCCAATCTTGGACATTCGTCTTGTTAGCAACACGTAGGCAATGAAACCCGGGTACAACTGCCTATCTTAGCTAATTAGCGTACCATCTCTCATCAGTTAGGCCCTAAGCAAAGGCTTCCCCCTTTGTAGTTGACCTTGCAGGCCGTTCTAATCCTCAGAACTTAAAAAGGTAGTGAAGGTACATTACTATTTTCGTCTTGAGCTTTATAAATAGGCCTAGTCTTTTGGTCTTGCACCGCATGTGAAGAGACCATGATTTTGTCCATGCTATCCTTTCATTGAATGCCATTTGATTCAAATATATTGGGTGCCATTACTCCTCTAGAGACTGGGTTGCTCAGTATTCCATGTGCTTTCTGCATCTGTGATTGGCACTCAATTGTTCACTCCCTTACTTAATCAGAGAGAAGTTACTTACCAACTGTAAAGTTCTTTTGAGTGGAAGTTCCTCCCACGTATTCCTCATCTTAGATAAATCCTTACCTTCAGCTTTGCGGCTTCTGAATTTATATTTCCTCCACCAGAGGGCGCTCTGCTCGAGTCTGCCGCGTCTATGTCCCACGGCGGTATCAGCCGAGGGTCGACGTCATCCGCTGTATAAATAGCTCGAGCCGTGCCTGTTGGCCTCAGTTCTGTTTTTTCGTATATTGTAGTCAATTAGTAGCTATGGCGTGTCCCTATCACCAAAAGCTCTAAAGGAACCTTGATTGTAAGAAAATTACAGTTGGTCAGTAACTTGTTCTTCAATTGGATTGTGTCCTCCCACGTATTCCTAATCTTCGATAGGCTCCCAAAGCAGCCTGAATTGGAGGAGGGAGTACCAGAAATATTAAATCATACACAGTACGAAGTATTGATTTTGCAAAGAGACCCCCCCCTGTGAAGAAGTCTAATCTAGGGAGTAGTGCTTTACAAATGTGTGCATTGATGACCAGGTGGCTGCTGCACAAATATCTTGTATCAGGACACCTCTCTGAAGTCGCCATGCCCCTGGTTGAATGAGCTCTCAGCCCATCCGGAGGATCTTTCCCAGCCAATCTATAACCACCTGGACAATGTTTGTTTCGTCAATGCCAGCCTTAATTTAAGGCCAGTATATCCCACAAAATGTTGGTCACACTGACTAAATTTAGGAAATCTCGATATATTGAAACCAAGAGCCCTTTTAGAGTCTAATCTGTGTAATCTTTCTTCCTCAATTGCGTGAGGAGGAGGATAAAAAGGCAGGCAAGGTTATCTTTTGTGACAGGTGAAAATCTGAAACAATTTTCGGTAGAAAAGAGGGTTTGACCTTATGAACAACTTTATTTTTATGAAAGATGGTGTGAGGAGGTTTGCTAGAAAGCGCCTGCAACTCACTCACCCTGCGGGCTGAAGTAATTGCCATTATCATCTTGGTGAACAGGGACTCAATCATGACAGCAACCGGTGTGTATTAAGAAGGCTGGGCTGACTGTACGCACAACCATGGGTACAACCAAGGAAGTCTTTCCTTCCTCAGAAGGCTTGTTGCATCCTCCAGGGAACAGGTACACTCCCTGGGAGATCAGCTGGTAACTAGCACTCTAAAAATAGTCCTGCCATTACAATGGCCATGTCTCATGGGGGTACAGATTACTGGAGAGTTTTTGGTGTAGGCAGACAGAGCAAGAGGGTAGAGTAGCCCAGGAAAGAGCTTCAGCCCACAGAGGGTTCCCACCATTGTGGATTTTGCTAGGACTTCTGAACTTCTTTGTCCCCCTTCCAGCAGACAAAGCACTCTGGGTATGACACCAGCAGGCAATGACACTTGTTACAGCAGCCTGGAGAAGACCCTTGACAGGCTTGCTAAGGATCAATCAGCTGTGGCATTTTGCCTATGAGGGTGGAGGGAGAGGTCCTCCCCTTAGCCGATTCAACTAATTCTTGAAGGATTCACCTGGAACTATGCTGAGGGTACAGTCTGCTCCAAAACCCTATGCAATAGAAGTGAAGGGCAGAGCTCCAAGAAAGAAGTACGAGTTTTTTCATATTTTCATATCCATTTTGGATGACCAGCTGGTTGGACAAGGCATACTGCAACTGAGACACTGGTACCCAGGACCCTGTTCACACGATGTGACAGACCCCTACAAGTGCTCCCTACAAATCTTCCTGGTTGGGAACGGCAGAGGAAAAGACTCCACTTGCCACCAAGATCCTAGACTGGGGATCTCAGTGATTGCAAAACCCAAAAAGTAGACCAAAGCCGATCTACCCCCTCAAGACAATGATCAGCCTTACCCATGCTCGTCTTGCTTCAAGCCACTACAGGGTGGGTGGTGGTGACTTTGGTACTACAAATACTTTGATCCGCTTACCTGTGTTTTGAGCCATCTCTATGCTGGAAACCTATTGAACCACATCGTCCTGCATCAATTAAACAGCCGGCTCAATTCCAGGGAAGCACTGGACTCACTGTGTCTCAACTGTCAACTCGACCCAATACAATTATTGTCTCAACTGCTGACCCGACCTACCGAAACCTTAATAATGGAGGAATCTCAGTGTGCACTTATAAAGCTAATAACAAAGTGTGGTCTCTATCTATATCCGGGGAGTAGATGTAACAAAGGAACTATAAGATAGAGGCCAGACATTGACAGGGCGAGAAGCTGAGAGATAACCTGTCAGTCCATCAGCATGAATATAAAACTACATTTATTATGTAACAAAATACAAAAGCAATTTGGTTTAAAAACATTCAAGTATAACCATCACGAAATGCTGCTATTAATGCAGCGTAATGCAACAATTTACATGGGTGAAATCAATCTAATATGGACAGTCAACTGTCTGTTGGTCACAGCAAAATAAGTGTCTCATACATCAATACATCAGATCACAATGGTCAAATTGATATCATGTGTACTCTCAATTTTGAGCCTGTGTGTCAATACACAAGTTACAATCTGTACTGGACCTACTGGAAGCCATCAATTCAACTAGTCTCAAACGTAGACTCAATCCAGTGGATGCCCAGTCTCGATGCAGACTCGGAATTGGGACAGCATGACTAACAACGCAACACCAGTTTGACTACAGAAAGCCTAGCCAAACTATGCGGAGCCCTGATAATAAAGGAATATTTTTTACTCACCGTAATCCTATTTCTGGTGCTTGTATCTGCTTAGATTCACATGCTATGCATACGCCGACATCTAGTGGAAGCTGCAGAGTATTAGTTGTTTTCGAAATTCGAAAAGGGACGTCGAAAGGGCGTTCCAGTAATACTATCCCTATGTAACGCTCACCTGATTCCCGCAGAGGCGCCGGTCTTGACTGGGTGAATGCCGTATCTTCAAAGGTGATGTGTAACACACGGTTGGCTCTTTGGGCTGGACCTCTGTGCACTGTATGTCTGACTCGAAGAGCAAGATGTCTGCAGATAGAAAATATGGGATTAATGAACTGGGGTTATTGGGGGCCTCTCTCCTCTTCCCTTTCTCTTCTCCTGTAGAACCCCAAAGGTTAACGCCCTCACCTTAGGTAAGTGAACGCCGAGCTCTCCATCTGCCTCGGGGCAGGGTGCCGTAACCAGTTTCTTCACTGGATAAGGGTTCAGGCCTCTTGACCTCAGAGGACTGCTGTCCGTCGTTAACTGCACGAACGGTAAGTTCTGGGCACTTCAAACGTTTTAAAAGTCTTTTGTAATGATATCTCTTGTTTTGCAGGGTTCCGGCGATGGCGGATGGCGGGCTGATGAGAGTTGAGGATCGAACCCGCGTGAGGAATAGAAGCGCCTGGAAGCACGTAAGTAAGCGCTTGTAGCCTGCTTCACGATGCGCACTAACTGTCCCTTTTATCTTGCAGGTACAAGTTCGGAGCTTTAGAGAAGCTGAAGGGTGCTGGAATAACCACTGGATTCGGCGTGGGAAGGAGTAATGGCACGTGAGTAATAAAGTTGCCCAATGTCTTTAAACGCACCTTCTTTTGTCTTTCAGATGCGGGATGCAGCGCCGAAGGCCTCCGGAGCGTGCAAAGAGCTGGTAAGCTTTTGTCTTTCAGATGCCGGAATGCAGTGCGAAGACCTCCGGAGCATGCGAAGAGCTGGTAAGCCTTTGTCTTTCAGATGCCGGAATGCAGCGCGAGGCGTTGGTGACAGCCGATGGACCAGGTAAGAGATGCGCTGCCACTGAAGACCGTAGTGCTAACCTGTTCTTTTTTTGTCTTTACAGGTGCTGCTGAAGACTGGATTCCAGGATGGTAAGCCTTTGTTCCCTTAGGCCCAGGATCAGAAGCAGAAGACACGATGAGCGTTCTGCTGCAGAGAATGCAGAATAACGCAAAGCAAGATTCATCCATCGGGTGTGGTTTAAATAGCCTCCTGTAGTGCTTAGGTGTCTCCTTCCACAGCCACGCCTAGGTAAGAAAAGAGTTCCTGCTTTCCAGAAGAGTTCCAGTGTTCTGAACCTAGGGAGTGGCTCCTGCCCCACCCAACAGGAAAAGTAGTCCCAAATAGAAGAGGATCAGGGGTTCAACTGGCAGGTAAGTAAGCAGCATGGTCTGCTGCAGGTAAGTCCACCCAAGCATTATGAGCCCGGCGCTTCCAGCGCTGGGACTGGGCATCTTTATGAGCCTGGTGCCACTGGCGCCAGGACAGGGTCCAAAAGGTCCCAATTGGGACTGGCTGGCACTCGGAACCGTGGTTATGGGTCTGCTTCCAAGGGAGTCGGGCAAGTTCTGATCTTTTGGAAGCAGATATCATGACACCCTAGTGGGACGTCCACTGTACCCATGATCCCTCATGCGTCGATGTCCCTCAGATTGTTTTTCTTCTGACATGATGCGTCATGTGAGTACAGTTGTATCCAAGCAGATATATGTAGAAGCTCATAATATCTATGCACCTTCTCTCAGGTGAGGATGGGTGGGCGCATGTGAATCTAAGCAGATACAAGCACCAGAAATACGATTACGGTGAGTAATGTATTCCTTCTGTTGCTTATATAATCTGCTTAGATCACATGCTATGCATAAATTAGCGAGCAGTGTTATGAGAAGGTGGTGGGTTGTGAGAAGGAGTAGCGGCAAATAGATGTTTTAGAACCGCTTGCCCCACCTGTGTATCTGTCTTGGAATGTGTGTCAATGCAGTAGTGCTGAGTGAAGGCGTGAACTGAGCTCCATGCAGCTGCTTCGCAAATGCTGTCTAAGGGACGTTTGCAATAAATGCCAAAGTAGTCCGAGTGGGCTTTTGGTGTAGAAGGCAGTGTCTTGTTTGATAATGAATAGCATAATTGTATACACTTAACTATCCATCTGGAGATGGCTCTTTTGGAAACACGCTCTCCTTGTCTGCCTGTAGCCATGGAGACAAACAGTTGATCAGTCTTCCTAAGCGGTTTGCTTTTATCTACGTAGTAGAGAACTGTCCTCCTCACATCTAGTGTGTGGCGTTTGACCTCAGCTGAGCTAGTTGGCTTCTGAAAGAAGGCCGGAAGCTCAAATGATTGGTTTATGTGGAACGTGTAAATGAATTTAGGGGAGAACCTAGGGTGAGTCGTAAAACCAATTTGTCTTTATGGATGATGAAGAAAGGGTCCTGCACTGACAAGGCTTGGAGTTAGCAGACTCTTCTTATGGAAGTAATAGCCACTAAGAAAGCAGTTTTATAGGTAATGTGTTTAAAAAGTAGCATGATGCAAAGGCTCTAAGGGAGGGCCCATGAGTTTTGCTAGCACTACATTGAGATCCCAGCCTGGCAGGATATTAAGAGATTGGAGGGTGTAGTCTCTTTACTCCCTCCATCAATGCTTTAATGACTGTCACTTTCCACCATGAGACTTTAATTTGAAAGGTGGTATAGGCTGATAAAGCTGCTAGGTGGACTTTTAAAGAAGTAAAGACCAACCCTGAATCCATCAAGTGGAGCATGTATGTTAGAATGTGTGATGGAGTACATTCTATTGGGTTGATTTGTTTAGATTGGCACCAAATGACGAATCTCTTCCACTTGAGGAAATAACAGTGTTTGGTTTTTGGTTTCCATGCTTCCTTTAGGATACCCATACACCGCTGTGGAAGATGGAGGTGTCCGAACTCTGACTTCAGGAGCCATGCTGCCAAGTTCAAAGAGTAAGGTTGTTGGTGTATCATTGTCGCCCCGTGTTCAGTCAACAGGTTGACCTGGTACGGGAGCTTGAGGGGATCGCACATCGCCAGCTTGCACAGATGTGGATACCACGGTTGTCTCGCCCGCATAGGAGCAACTAGGATGAGCGTCATCTGATCCCTGTATATCCTGTTCACTATTCTGCTGATTAACGAGTCGGGGGAAAAGCGTGAGCACATTTCCCTGACCTGCTCATCCATAGCGCGTTCCCCTTTGAGTCTGGTTGGGGAAACATGGATTCAAAGACTGGGCATTGCTTGTTTTCTCTTGTAGCGAAAAAGTCTAGAGAGGGGTAGCCCCATAGAGAGAAGATGTGATCTAACACATCCGTGTGTAGTTGCCACTTGTGTTCTTCTGACAGAGGACCTCTGCTGAGAGAGTCCGTTCAAGTGTGGAGTACCCCTGGAACATGTTGAGAGGGCAGGGACATCCCTCGTTTTGAGTGCCCACCTCCATAATCTCTGAGCCAGTTTGGACAGATTTGGAGTGTGTGTGTACCTCCCAGTTTGTTGACATAGAACATTGCGCTGGTGCTGTCT
Source organism: Ambystoma mexicanum (assembly GCF_040938575.1). Classification (NCBI taxonomy): domain Eukaryota; kingdom Metazoa; phylum Chordata; class Amphibia; order Caudata; family Ambystomatidae; genus Ambystoma; species Ambystoma mexicanum. The sequence goes on along the minus strand of NC_090924.1, from coordinate 536,657,023 downwards.
GTCAGGACTTGTACCGACTGGTTTGTTAGGTGGTTCACGAAAGCTTGCAGTGCTTTGAAGATTGCCAATAACTCTAGTAGGTTGATGTAGTTCTGTGCAGTAACTTGTGACCACAGGCCGTGTGCTGAAGCTAGTGGGCCCCCGCCACCCGGAAAGTGACGCGTCTGTTGTGACCACCGCTAGCGCTTCCGGTTCGTTCAAGGGTTTAAGGGTTTCCCCTGGAGCAGATTTTCCCTTGACCACCAGTGTAGGTTTTGAACCAGTGTAGGCGAAACAACCACTAGATCCTCCCACTGACCACTTGCCTGAGACCATTGTCGCCAACCATTCCTACACTGGTCGCAGGCGCGCGTGAGGGGGGTCGATATGGTAAATGCACGATGCCATCATGCCTAGCAGACGCATAGCTTTGGGTACACTTATCTGGAGACCGGTTTGATACTGGGGTATTTGCCAAAGCATGTTTTGTACTCTTTCCATGGATGGGAAAGCTAAGCCTGTCTTTGTATCTAACGGCTCCTAGGAACTGTTTTGATGTGTTTGGTACCAGACTTGACTTTCTCGTTTATTGAGAAGCCCAATTGGAAGAGAAGGTCTATGGTTTTTTGAGTGTTTATCTTGCATAGATAGTAGGATTCTCCCGTGATCAGCCAGTCATCCAGGTAGGGGTACACTGATGGCCTCCCTGCGAAGGTGCGACGACACCACCACTTTCAGTACCTTGGTGAACACCCTTGGAGCCGAGGCTATCCCGAAGGGCAGCACTTACTGGTAGTGCTGGTCTGCTACTTTGAATCGCAAGACTCTTCTGTGCGCTGGGAACATTTAAATATGAAAAGGAACAAGTTACTTACCTGTAACTGTTGTTATCCAGCATAGGTCTGGCATGGATTCACATGCTCATGAATATTCCGTCGTCAGGCCAGGAATCCTCGGTATAGAAAAAAAATCAGTATCAGTTTCGTTTCTGGTCTGTCTTTCTTAGTAGTAACCAATCATTGGTCTCTGGGTCATACTCCCCCCCAGCCAATGACTGCCCTCTCCCTAAGCCCCGCCTCCGACAGCCATCCTCAGATTTGGTAGCACATAAAGTGGCATTATGACCAAGTGAAGAGCCGCAGAGGGGTAGGCGGGAGGGTTCGCATGTGAATCCATGCCAGACCCATGCTGGAGAACAACAGTTACAGGTAAGTAACTTGTTCCTTCTCCAGCATGGGGTCTGGCATGGATTCACATGCTCATGAATAAGAGAATACATAGCAGTACACACATGCACAACCACGGGAGGTGGCAACAAGCACAACATTAAGCAATACAACAACTCAACATTAAGCAATTCTTACCTCCTCACCAGGCTCACCTTAGGCGAACAGGTTGCGCAGCACTGCTTGGCCGACCCTGGACTCCTCCCTGGAGTCCCGATCGAGCCAGTAGAATCTTGTGACGGTGTGCGTCGACCTCCACGTCGCAGCCCTGCAGATGTCCAGCAGGGGCACACCAGACAGGAACGCTGTGGTAGCAGCGATCGCTCTGGTCGAATGGGCTCTCGGACGGCCGGGCAGCTGTCAGTTTGCCAACCGGTGACAGTACATGATGCAGCCGGAGAGCCATCTGGAAATGTAAGTCTTCGAGAGAGCCTTTCCTTGATTCACAGTCCCAAAGTTCACAAACTGTTGTGACGTCTTACGAAAACTCTTTGTGCGGTCCACATAGAACTTCAGCGCTCTAGCTACATCCAGCGAGTGCAAAGTCCTCTCAGCCGGCGACGAAGGTGACGGGAAGAAAACTGGCAACACCAAGGGCTCGTTGAGGTGGAAGTCAGACGGCACCTTGGGCATAAAGGATGGGTGTGTCCTCCGCACCACCCTCGTATCATGAAAAGTCAAGTATGGAGGCTTGCAAGATAGGGCCTGATCTCTCCCACTCGTCATGCGGAGGTGATGGCCACGAGGAAAGCGGTCTTCCATGACAGGAACTTCAAAGGCGCCGAATGCATAGGCTCGAATGGGGCCCCCCATGAGCTTGGTCAGCACCACATTAAGCTCCCACGCCGGGGCAGGAGCCTTCACCGGCGGGAATGATCAGAATAGTCCCTTCATGAATTCTTTCACCAGGCGATGAGACCAAAAGTACGCCCGTCTCGTCGTCCTGGTATATCGGTAGATTGCAGCCAGATGTATTTTGATGGAGGCGTGAGCCAGTCCAGCTTTGGCCAGCGACAGTAGGTACGGCAGTACTTGAGGGGCCGTAATCCGCAGAGGGTTAATCTTCTGTGCACGGCACCAGAAAGAGAACCTCTTCCATTTATGTCCGTAGCACTTGAGAGTTGAGGACACCCTGGCCTTTGCAAGAATCTCTCTGCAGTCGGCCGGGATGTCGTACCCTCCAAACTCTAGTGCTGCAGGAGCCAGGCCTGCAAGTTCAGCAACTTCGGGTCGTTGTGAAGAATGGCGCCTCTTTCTCTGGAGAGAAGGTCTGCGTCTGTCGGCAGCTTCACTGGTGGGGACGTGGACAAGTCCAAAAGGTCCGGGAACCAGATCTGCCTCGGCCACGCCGGTGCGACGAGGATCATCCTGCACCGGGACCTCTTGAGCTAGTTGATGAGCCGGAGGAGCAACGGAGGGAACGCATAAAGAAATAGGCCGTCCCAGGGGAACGAGGAAGCATCGCCCATGCTCCTCGGCTGGGGGAACCTGCTGGCGAACCTCCGGCACTTCGAATTCGTCGCGAAGACATCGATTTGGGGTTCGCCCCATCGTCAGAAGAGTCGATCCACTTGATCCTGGCGTAGTTCCTACTCGTGGCACGAGCGCAGTTCCCTGCTGAGTGAGTCGGCGATTGTGTTTTTTTATTCCTGCCAGATGAAGAGGCACCAGAAACATCCCTTGGGCGACGGCCCAATGCCACAGATCCTGGGCTTCCTTGGACAGGGCCGGGGACCTGGTTCCGCCCTGCTTCCGATGTAGAACATCGTGGTGGTGTTGTCAGTGTAGATCCTCACCACCTTGCCCTTGAGGGACGGAAGAAAGGACCTGAGAGCCCAAAACACAGCGCGGAGCTCCAAGATGTTGATGTGGAGAGACTTCTCCGGGAGCCAAAGGCCTCTCGCGTGAAGATCTCCGGAGTGTGCTCCCAACCTTCCAGGGAGGCGTCCGTCGTCAGCGTCACCTGTGCCCGCTGACAGATGGGAGCGGGTACCCCACCACCGGAACGCCTGACGGAACGTCTCTTTGAGAGGGATCCTGTCCTCGAAGCTGCGGGATCCTGTCCTCGAAGCTGCCCGTCGACTGGATCCAGCGGGCGTCGAGGAACTCTTATAAGGGTGTCATCCGAAGCATGCAAAGGCGCACCAGATAAATGCAGGAGGACATCATCCCGAGGAGAGACTTGATAGATCTTACCCTGGCCATGTCCGTGGCCAGCAGACGCTGCACCTTGCCCAGAATGGTCCTGGTCCTTTCCTCCGACGGCGAGGCCAGCCGCGCCACTGTGTCGAGCTTGGCTCCCAGAAACAGGGCGACTTGCGACAGAACCAGGTGGGATTTTGGAAAGTTGATGGAGAATCCCAAGTCCGTGAGCAGCTGGACGGGCTTCGCAGTGTGCTCCAAGGCGAGCTCCCTTGTCCTTGCCCGGATGAGCCAGTCGTCCAGGTAGGGGTAGACGTGGATCCCCTGTAGGCGCAGCCGCGCCGCCACCGGTGCGAGGCACTTGGTGAACACCCTGGGTGCCGACATCAATCCGAACGGGAGGGCCTTGAACTGGTAGTGCCGCCCTTGAACCACGAACCTGAGGAACTTTCGGTGTCTTTTTAGAATGGGGATGTGGAAGTACGCATCCTCAAGTCCAACGACGACAGGAAATCGCCCTCCTCCAGCTGTCCCAGCTCATGCTGGAGGGTGACCATACGGAACTTCTGTGCCTTGATGTACTTGTTCAGTCGTCGTAGGTCCAGGATGGGGCGCCATCCTCCCGTCTTCTTTTTTACGAGGAAGTACCTTGAGTAAACTCCGGAGCCCCGAAGCCTCTTTGGGACAAGCTCGATAGCACCCTTCTTGAGCATCGCCCTTACTTCCAACAGTAGTTGAGGGACGTGATTTTCCTTCCTGGCCACGGGTGGAACGCAAGGGCACTTCTTCTGAAACTCGAGGGCGTGCCCTTGGGCCAGGGCGTCCAGCACCCAACGGTCGGTGGAGATGGACTCCCACACGCTGACTAACCTCGCCAGCCGGCCTCCCACCGGGGTGCTTCAGCGGGGCCCGACCCCACGGTCGGTTCAATCTTATTTGGAGGCCGCCTTGCTTCCTTGACCTTGTCGACGACAACAGGCACCACCTGACTTGCCACGTCCCCTGTAGGCTTCCTGGGACGAAGATCTTGCCGCTTGGCGGTAAGTGGAGGAGCCACTGCCGGATCCTTTGGAGGCACCTTGTCTGCCTCCAGAGCTCCGAAAGGACGGCCGTCGTCATTGGAGCACTCCCAGTGCCCGGGGAGTCTCGGTCTGTCTTGATGGCCTGAAGGGACTCAACCACCTTCCCAAACAGGTTGTTCCCATTGAAGGGCATGTCCAAAACCTTGGTTTGTACGTCCTGGCGGAAGTCCGTGGCCTTGAGCCATCCTCGTTGTCTCAAGCAAATGCCGTTGCCAAACTGATGGAAACCGGTGTCGGCGATGTCCGTTGCCACCGTGATGGCGTGGTCTGAAGCAATCTCCCCCTCCTGTAGGATTTGAAGGGCCTCAGCCCTTTTGGCGTCCGGAAGGAAGTCTAACAGAGGGGCCATTTTGAACCACAACTCCCTGTCGTAGCGGGCTACGATAGCCAGGGCGTTGGCCGCCTTGATAATCGTCGCTGCGGATGAGATGATCCGTCGTCCCATCCTGTCCAACTTCCTGCCCTCACCGTCCAGCGGGGAAGTTGATGTCGAGGCTGATGGCCCCCCCCAGCTTTCTTCTTTGCCGCCGCCGAGACGACCGAATCCGGGGTAGGTTGTGCCCAAAGGCACAAGGGGGCAGCGTCGGGGACCCGGTACTTCTCGTACTGGTCCCTCTTTGCCGGCGCCGTGGCACGGTTCTTGAGGAGGGCGAGCCCCTCATCCCAGATGTCATAAAGAAGCGGTACGGCGGGGACCGTCTTCCTTTTAGCCTCGCGCCGTTGGTAAAGGAACCCTTCTTTCTTCTTTCCTTCTGGGCAGAGCTGAAAAAGCTCGGATGCCCTGGAAATCATGGCATGAAAGGATCCAATCTCGTCGGGCGGGGACGCCCGATCATGGGGTAATGGGGGACACGTCCAGTCGTCGCCTCCGTCGTCATCTGTACTTGTCGTAGCCGTGTCCGTGCCTGTATCATCCCCGTGGGTAGTAGACCGGGGGAAGGCAGAGCAGGCCGCAGAGGTGGCATAGGATGCGTCCTGTCGGGGCTGGCTCAGGTACCTCCGTCGGGGGAAGGGGCAACCTTGTCCTTATCTCCGAGCATAAGGACTGAATCGCTGACAAAATGGCCGCCGAGGTGTCCTGCGGCGCTGGAAACGACGGGCGCGAGGGCTCTTAAGGAGCCTTGTCGGCGACACCGTCGCTCTCATCGTGATCCCTCCAGACGGGCTGGGCCTCTTCCACGACTTCGATGAGCTTCTTCAGAGGTCGTGTCCGTATCCACGATGGCCCCCAGCCCCTCCCCCACCTTTTCCAACGCGGACTTCGTGGGGGTCTTTTCAATGGGCCTGAAAGACTACTCCCTCCGCGGTGGCTGGGAGACTCTGGGTCCTGAGGGCGCCTCCACTGGTGTAGCCTCCACAGGCTGAGCCAGGGCCGCGGCGACATCCGCAATCGAGGCTTTAGCAGGGTGAATTAAGGCCATCGTCACCTTCTGGACGCCTGGGGCCTTCACCTTGGGTGGAGGGTCCGCGCCTCGATCCCCCTCTGCCGGAATCTTCGAGCTCGACCGGGGCCTCTCCAGAAGCTTCACCGGGTTCTCGGACTTCCTCTTACCCGAGCCAGAGCATTGGCTCGTGGTTGATGGCGCCAGGGAGGATGCGGCCTGCCTGGCAGCCAAGGAGCCCGACCGTTCGGCGCTCCCGCGGTGCTTAGCCTTTTGATGGGCCCCTGTCGCCGGGGCACCCTCACAGGACTTGGAAGACTGCTCATACTTCTTTTTCTTCTTCTCACCTGACGGGCTCTTCCCTTCCAGTCAGTTGGCGAGACGGAGGTGGCGATCCTTCATGGTCCGCTCCGACATGTTCCCACAAAACGCACAGTGCGTCTTGTCCTCATGGAGGCAGTAGAGGCATAACGAATGCTCGTCCTCCTTGAAAACATTCTGAAGCTGGCATCCAGGGCAGGTCCTGAAGAGCTTCCCGGGCGTCGAGCTTCCTTTCTCCTGGGCCATGTCCGGGGTAGGCCTCGGAACTTCTGGAATCCTCCAAAAGCGCAACTCGATTAAATCTTCACCCTTGAGGGGCGTAGAAAACTCCGAAACGGATCCCTGTTGATCGGATGCAGAAACGGTGGAGCTTGAGGTTCTATTTAACCGAAAAATGAGAAAAATCTCCTGAAAAAGCGCAAAAACGCAGCAAAAGCTCAAGAGCTACAGCACGAGGTCTCCCAACACTTGAACGTGCGGTAAAAATCTGAGGATGGCTGCTGGAGGCGGGGCTTAGGGAGAGGGCAGTCATTGGCTGGGGGCAGTATGACCCAGAGACCAGTGATTGGTTACTACTAAGAAAGACAGATAAGAAACGAAACTGATGCTGATTTTTTTTCTATACCGAGGATTCCCGGCCTACCAACGACAGGGAATATTCATGAGTATACAGGGAATATTCATGGACATGAAAGATGCTTATTCTCCAGCATGGGGTCTGGCATGCCAGACCTCATGCTGGAGATTAAGCATCTTTCATGTCCAATGTTGCCATGTAATTCCCCAGTTTTAACAGAGGGATTACTTCTTGTAGCGTTGTCATGCTGAATTTTTGTGGCTCGACCAATTTGTTTGCGGGGCGCAGGTCTAATACCAGGCGCATGGTCAGATCTTTCTTTGGAAGTATGTTGAATAAATACCCTTGTTTACCTCGTTGTAAGGCACAATTTCGATGGCGTCCTTGAGGAGTAGAGCTTCGACTTCTTCCACCAAGATTAATTGTTCCTCTCTTGACAGTCTTTTCTGGCGCGGGGGAGGTTTGATGGGATTCCCTGGAGTTCTATGCAGTAACTTCCTGCTACCGTCGATAACACCCACTTGTCTGTTATCCCCTCCCATTCATGGGTGAAGTGTGAAATTTGTCCCCCGATTTGGGAGGCACGGGAGGGGACTAATAGCGGGGCGTCATTGCTTGGAGGGTGTTCCTCCACCTCTGGTGAGAGAACCTCTCCCCTTTCCACAACCATGGCGTTGTCCCTTGGGATGCCTGTTGGTTATTGTTCCATGAGGAACCCTGGCTTTGACTATAGCCGGTACCTCTGAGTTTTGTCCACGGAACCGCCAAAAACGATTGCCTCCTCTTTGGCTTGTTTGTTAGTTAGTTGGCCAAGGGACTTAGTGTTTCGTAGTCGTCCTTGGCGGACCTCAGCGCGTCCTTAACTGCCTTTCCAAATAAAAATGTAGGCTCAACAGGCATGTTGAGCAGGGTAGCCTGTGTGTCTAATTTGAATCCAGACTGACTAAGCCAGGCATGGCGTTTGAGGAGGGTGGCCTCAGCAATAACGTGTCCAGCGTTATCTGCTGCATCGAAATTGTTCTCGAGTAGGACGCTTGCCGTTGCTATGCCTTCAGCAGCCACAAGGGAGAGCCTAGATTTGAGTGGTTCCGGCGCGGATTCTACAAGGGCCGTAACTTCATCCAACTTAGTACAGTCATAGCTTGCTAGCAAGGTGGAGTTATTAGCAATTTGTGCCTGATAAGCTGCCGAAGATGCTATTTTTCTTCCCGTTGTATATCGTTTTTTACTCATTGTCCGGAGGAGCTTCGGAGGAGGCCAAGAAGGTACCCGCTCTCTTCCGGTTAGTGGTAACTACTAGAGTGTGGTTTAAGTTGGCCCCTTATATACAAAGGGTCCGAAGGTGCTGGGCGGAAAAGCTTTTCGATTCTAGGGTTTACCGTCCTAGTCTGATTAGGCATTTCTAGAGAAGGTTGAATCTTTCTCTGTACCGGCTTGAGTAAGGGGATAAATTGAGTTGCCTTTTTTTGTCCCCTAAGAGGTTTTCAGCAAAATCCTTATTTTGCTGGATTTCCTGTGTCTCGATACCAAAATGTTCAGCAGCCCTGAGAATTAGGTAGTTAAAAAAGGGTTGGTTCCCCACCGGGGAATCGGGTAAGGGAGGGTCCTGCGGGACTGGAGAGTCCATGGCAAAGCCTACTGACTCAGTGTCACCCTGATTGTCCCCTTCACGGACGTCGTCAACTCAGAGGTCATCATAATAGGTATTTTCGTCTGGGTACTCATCAGCTCCGACATCTAGGTCTTAACGGTCAGTGCAGAAGTGTGGTGCCTTGTAGACTGGTTCTTCAAACAGTTCCACTAGGGGGTGAGATCTCTTTCCTGATGGGTGTGTAGACAAACGGGACTGAGGGGCCACAGGTGAAGCCTTAGAGCTAGATGCCTGGGTAGTGGGAGCCATGTTTGCTAGGCTCTGAAGAGCCTGGGGGTGTTCTTAGAAAAAAATGTGCAAGAAAGGTCATACCTTTCATAACCCCATCTATATCCTGTGCAGACCGGGTTGCTGTACTGGGGATAATCCACAGGTAGGTAGAGGCAGGGATAGAGGGGTTAGGTAGGCTACCGTATAACTCCTCCTCCTCTATGATAGGATCAGGCTGATGTGGAATGTCCACTGTAGGAATCGTATCAGGTCCCGGCTCTTCCCCAAGTTTGTCCCTTTTATCTTGCCTGTCTGTGTTCTTGTCTTTCGGAGAGGAATCCCTGTATGTAGGTTTCTCCCTATGATCTGTGCTCTAATAAGCTGACTTTTTAGAGCTAGAGACCGTAGTAGGGGCCTTGGGGACATGTTTCTCCACTGGACGGGACAGTCCTGACTCCCTGGGCTTTTCCCCAGTTGTGTGGATCGAGTTTTGACTTTGGGAACTGCTTGCACGGTGTCCTTAGACATCGGAAGGCCGGGAGAGGGAGTTTTATGTCCGGTGTCTTTTGACTTAGCAGACTTGTCATGAGGCAGCCGCCCGGGGTGCCCAGAGGACCGTGAATCCGAAGATTTGCCCTTAGACGTCAGCTCTCGGCGTGTGACACTCATATCGCTGTGGGGTATGTGCTTGGTGTGGGGGAGTTTGGTGCCTTTGCCGCCGGGTGTCATCCCCACAACAGGACCGCCGGCCTGTCTGCTAGGGTCAGGGGCTTGCACTGGGGAACGCAGAGGTTCCCCGTCACCCTCGCCGTCCAAGAGGACGCTGCCGTCGCTGGAAGCTCCTTAGACGTCCATGGCGGCCTCGGCCTGCATGGTGTGATGGGCCCCAACGTTTCGTCCCATCTTTGAGGGTCTTGGTCGGACCAGTTTACAGGCCCGGCAATGAGTCTCGTAGTGGTCCCGATTCAAGCAAATGTTACACACCCTGTGCTTGTCGACCCACATGTACTTTTTATTGCAGGACGGGCAGAATTTAAATGGTGCACATTCCATATTGGGGGTAGGCAGCCAGGTGACCCAGAGAAGGGGTGGGAAAATACATGTTATGACCACCCCCCACTCTCCCTACTGTAAGGCCTAGGCCCGGTGGGCCTTCTGAGGCTGGGTGGTTCCGTCGAGATCTCTGTTCGATTGTCCGTCCGGTCCTTTCTTGAAGTCTTCGCCGTGTCGAGGCACGGCATTGATAAAGGACAGAAAGATGAATATTGAACACTTTATAAGTCAATGACGTAAGCTGAAAATGCACTCCGCTTCTAGGCGACCGCTCACGATGGCAGAAAAATAAAACAATCTGAAGGACCTCGACGCGTGAGGGATCATGGGTACAGCAGACGTCATACTAGGGATAGTATTACTGGCACGCCCTGTCGACGTCCCTTTTCGAATTTCGAAAAGAACAACTAATACTCCGCAGCTTCCACTAGATGTCGGCCTATGCATAGCATGTGATCTATGTAGATTACACAAGCAACAGAAATAAAGCTATTTGATGTGGACCTGTTCCCCAGACACCCCCCCCCCTTAAAGGACCCTAGGTCACTGATATTTCCCCTTCTCTACCTTTTGAAAGACATTCAATAACACATTCTTTGCTGCATAAATCATTGCCAGACCACCCCCTTTCTACAAACCCAGAGTGCAAATCCGGTGTCTCATTCCACAGAACACAGGTGAGAGAGTTGAACCCCACTTGCAGGACAACAGTGTGCTACCATTCAACAAATGTTTTCGTTCAAGGAATGTCAGCGCATATATATATGCACGGCAGAAATTCAGAATACATTCGCTACTGGATCGAACAACTAACACATCGATATTTTAAAAGGACACAATTGGCAGGCGTTAGAAAGTACTGGACAGATGGTTTTTCCGTGATGAGGAAATACATTCATCTCTCACATACCCTAAAGGGTTCAGGGGCTTCAGAGAAGACTTCCTGTAGGCACCTGGACAAACATGCATGGGCAAACTGCCAAATACACAAATCAGCACTCCAGCAGCAAAGGCGCAGCAACGCAACTCAAGTAAGTTCTACCAAGAGTCTCACAGTACATCAGACGTGAAGAAGAGGATGCAGCACGATACCCCCGCGGTGCAGCAGCAGACCCCAGTCACCGGATTCTTGGACACTGGAATGGATCTCACCGAATCAGTCAAGTGGAGTGGCTCAGCAACAGATTCTGCAGTTTTGACGCCCCTTTTCAAAGCACCACTAAAGAACGGTTACCGCCTGGTCGATTCAGCTTGCTAGTTCGGTTCAGCACTTAGAAGAGGGGAATTCAGTGAGCAGGTCCAAGCGTATTGGAGGTTTGCAGATGGGCGTAGGACATGGGGAGGGACAGGGGAGACCAAACCCCCCCCACAATTTTAAGTTGGGGGATATAATGGCATATGTCCCCCCCCCCCAATCCCAGAATCTCTTGTTGTGCACAGACAGTGTACTGCCACTGTCTGCTGCTGCACACAATTCCTGGCTCAGCTAGGAATGGCTGCCAGTGCCGGGCACAGAGCAGTCACAAGGGGGGTGCAGGAGGGGCAAATTACCCCAGGCCTTGCACTTGGGGGCAGGGAGAAGGGCTCACGGAGCATTCAATGACTAACCGTAATTCCACACCTATAGAGGCCCAGGAAATACCGTCTCATGGAGCTCTTAGCTGCTATCGGACAATGGCCCATCTTTTGGCTTGACAGCTTTATATCCGCGATAACTAGGGCGGTAGCAAGTCAAAGACTCAGAGCTTGTATACTGTAACTGAGGTGACAACACAAAAACACGCACACACGCGCGCGCGCGCTGTGGGAGTTCGACCTGCAGGCTGGCATAGATTTTACTAATCTATTACAGAACATCATTTTCAGAAGGGGCAGTGACTCCTATTAAGCTAAAGAACCAGAAAAATAAAAACGTACCTGCTGCTTGCCTTCCACACCACGTGCAGAATGGATGTTACCAACCTTCGAAAAGGAACAAGTTACTTACCTGTAACTGTTGTTCTCCAGCATGGGTCTGGCATGGATTCACATGCTCATGAATATTCCCCGTCGTCAGGCTGGGAATCCTCGGTAAAGAAAAAACCAGTATCAGTTTCGTTTCTGATCTGTCTTTCGTAGTAATAACCAATCACTGGTCTCTGCGTCATACTGACCACAGCCAATGACTGCCCTCTACCTAAGCACCGCCTCTGGCAGCCATCTTCAGATTTGGAAGCACGTGAAGTGGCAGTATGACCAAGTGAAGAGCCGCAGAGGGGTAGGCGGGAGGGTTCGCATGTGAATCCATGCCAGACCCATGCTGGAGAACAACAGTTACAGGTAAGTAACTTGTTCCTTCTCCAGCATGGGGTCTGGCATGGATTCACATGCTCATGAATAAAGAATACATAGCAGTACACACATGCACAACCACGGGAGGTGGCAAAGGCTCAACATTAAGCATCACATCAACTCAACATTAAGCATCTTACCTCCTCACCAGGCTCACCTCAGGCGAACAGGTTGCGCAGCACTGCTTGGCCGACCCTGGACTCCTCCCTGGAATCCCGGTCGACGCAGTAGAATTTCATGAAGGTGTGCGTCGACTTCCACGTAGCAGCCCTGCATATGTCCAGCAGGGGCACACCAGATAGGAACGCCGTGGTAGCTGCGATCGCTCTGGTGGAATGGGCTCTCGGACGGCCAGGCAGCGGTCGGTTTGCCAACCGGTGACAGCACATGATACAGCCGGAGAGCCATCTGGAGATGGAAGCCTTCGAGAGAGCCTTCCCCTGATTGACAGGTCCAAAGTTCACAAAGAGTTGTGACGTCTTCCGAAAACCCTTCGTGCGGTCCACGTAGAACTTCAGCGCTCTAGCTACATCCAGCGAGTGCAAAGTCCTCTCAGCCGGCGACGAAGGCGACGGGAAGAACACAGGTAACACCAAGGGTTCGTTGAGATGGAAGTCCGACGGTACCTTGGGTATGAAGGAGGGGTGCGTCCTGAGCACTACCCTCGTGTCGTGGAAAGTCAAGTACGGGGCCTTGCAGGAAAGGGCCTGGATCTCTCCCACTCGTCGTGCGGAGGTGATGGCCACAAGAAAAGCTGTTTTCCACGATAGAAACTTCAACGGGGCCGAGTGCAGAGGCTCGAACGGAGGTCCCATGAGCTTGGTCAGCACCACGTTGAGCTCCCACGCCGGGGCCGGAGCCTTCACCGGCGGGAACGATCTGAACAGTCCCTTCATGAACTCTTTCACCAGACGATGAGACCACAAGGACGTCCGCCCCGTGGTTCTGGTGTATCGGGAGATCGCAGCAAGATGAATCTTGATGGACACGTGTGCCAAACCAGCTTTGGCCAGCGTCAGCAGGTACGGCAGTACTTGGGGAGCCGTAATCCGTAGAGGGTTAATCTTCTGTGCGCGGCACCAGACAGAGAACCTCTTCCATTTGTGTCCGTAGCATTTAAGAGTCGAGGACGCCCTGGCCTTTGCAAGAACCTCTCTGCAATCGGCCGGTATGTCGTATCCTCCAAACTCTAGCGCTGCAGGAGCCAGGCCTGCAAGTTCAGCGACTTCGGGTCGTGGTGGAGGATGGCGCCTCCTTCCCTGGAGAGTAGATCCGCGTCCGCCGGCAGCTTGATCGGCGAGGACGCTGACAAGTCCAGCAAGTCCGGGAACCATATCTGCCTCGACCACGCAGGTGCGACGAGGATCATCCTGCACCGTGACCTCTTGAGCTGGTTGATGAGCCGGATTAGCAGAGGCAAAGGGGGGAACGCGTAGAGGAACAGGCCCTCCCAGGGGAACGAGAAAGCATCGCCCATGCTCCTCGTCTGGGGAAACCTGCTGGCGAACCTCCGGCACTTGGTGTTCGTCGCCGTCGCGAACAGGTCGATCTGGGGTGTGCCCCACCGTCGGAAGAGGCGATCCACCAGATCCTGCCGTAGTTCCCACTCGTGGCACGAGCGCAGCTCCCTGCTGAGTGAGTCGGCGATGGTGTTTTTTATCCCTGCCAGATGAAACGGCACCAGAAAAATCCCTTGGGCGACGGCCCAATGCCACAGGTCCTGCCCCTCCTTGGACAGCGCTGGGGACCTGGTTCCGCCCTGTTTCCTGATGTAAAACATGGTGGTGGTGTTGTCGGTGAAGATCCTCACCACCTTGCCCTTGAGGGACGGAAGGAAGGACCTGAGGGCCCAAAACACTGCACGGAGCTCCAGGACGTTGATATGCAGGGACTTCTCCGTCGGGAGCCAGAGTCCCCTTGCGTGCAGATTTTCGGTGTGCGCTCCCCACCCTTCCAGGGAGGCATCCGTGGTCACAGTCTCCCGGTGGGCTGGGGCCTGGAAGTCCATGCCCGCCGTCAGATGTGCGCGGGTGCCCCACCACCGTATCGCTCGTCGGAAGCTCTCGTCGAGCTTGATCCTTTCCTCGAAGCTGCCCGTCGTCTGGATCCAGCGCGCATCCAGGAATTCTTGCAACGGGCGCATCCGGAGCCTGCACATGGGAATGAGGTAGATGCAGGAAGACATCATCCCGAGGAGGGACTTGATGGACCTCACTTTGGCCGCGTCGGCCACCAACATCCGTTGCACCTTGCCCAAGATGGTCCTGGTCCTCTCCTCCGACGGGGAGGCCAGAAGGGACACTGTGTCGAGCCTCGCTCCCAGAAACAGTGCGACTTGCGCGGGCACCAGGTGGGATTTGGCGTAGTTCACGGAGAATCCCAGGTCCGTGAGGAGTTGGACGGTCCTTGCCGTGTGGACCACGGCGAGCTCCCTCGTCTTGGCGCGGATGAGCCAGTCGTCCAGGTAGGGGTAGACGTGAATCCCCTCGCGGCGCAGCTGCGCCGCCACCGGTGCGAGGCACTTGGTGAATACCCTGGGTGCCGACCGTAGTCCGAAGGGAAGGGCTTTGAACTGGTAATGACGCCCTTGGACCACGAACCTGAGGAATTTCCGGTGCCCCTTTAGGATGGGAATGTGGAAGTAGGCATCCTCCAAATCCAACGACGATAGGAAGTCTCCTTCCTCCAGCTGACCCAGGACGTGCTGGAGGGTGACCATCCGGAACTTCTGCGCCTTGATGAACTTGTTCAGACGTCGCAGGTCTAGGATGGGGCGCCATCCTCCCGTCTTCTTCTTCACGAGGAAGTATCTCGAGTAGACTCCGGAGCCCCGAAGCCCCTTTGGGACGAGTTCGATGGCGCCCTTCCTGAGCATCGCCTTTACCTCCAGGAGAAGTTGAGGGGCGTGAAGTTCTTTCCTGGCCACGGGGGGGACGCGCGGGCACCTTCTTTGAAACTCGAGCGCGTGGCCCCGGGCCAGGGCGTCCAGCACCCAACCGTCGGTGGAGATGGACTCCCACACGCTGACGAAGCCCGCCAGCCGGCCTCCCACCGGGGTGCTTCGGTGGGGGCCGGACCCCACGGCCGGTTCAATCCTGCTTGGACGCGGCCTTGCCGCCTTGACCTCCTTGGCGACGACGGCGGGGTCCGCTAGACTTGCCTCGTCCTCTGTAGGCCTCTTGCGACGACGAGCGGGCCGCTTGACGGTAGGAAGCGAAACCGCCGCCGCCGAAACCTTTGGAGGCGCCCTTGCCTCCGCTGCTCCGAAAGGGCGTCCGTCGTTGCTGCAGAACTCCAAGGGCCCGGGCCGTCTCAGTATCCGCCTTGATGGCCTGAAGGGAATCGTCCACTGTCTTCCCAAACAGATTGTTCCCGTCGAAGGGCATGTCCAGGACTCTGGTCTGGACGTCCTGCCGGAAGTCCGTAGCTTTGAGCCATCCACGACGTCGAAGGCAAACGCCGTTGCCCAGCTGGCGGAACCCAGTGTCGGCGATGTCCGTCGCCACGGTGATGGCGTGGTCCGAGGCCACCTCACCTTCCTGCAGGATCTCCAGGGCCTCCGCCCTCTTGTCGTCCGGCAGAAAATCCAGCAGGGGAGCTATCTTGTACCAGAGCTCCCTGTCGTAGCGAGCCACGATAGCCAAGGCGTTGGCCGCTTTAATCGTCGTCGCTGCCGACGAGATGACTCTACGTCCCATAGCATCCAATTTCCTTCCCTCGCCGTCCGGCGGGGAAGTCGATGTGGAGGCCGCACCCCCCCCCGCTTTCTTCCTGGCTGCCGCGGAGACGACGGAATCCGGGGTAGGCTGCGCCCGGAGGCACAGGGGGGCCGTGTCCGGGACCCGGTACTTTTTCTCGTACCGGTCTCTTCTAGCTGGCGTCGTGGAAGGGTTCTTGAGGAGGGAAAGGCCCTCATCCCAAATGTCGTCCAACAGAGGCACTGCGAGGACGGTCTTCCTCTTGGCCTCGCGCCGCTGATAAAGGAAGCCTTCCTTTTTCTTCTCCTCAGGGCAGAGTTGGAAAAGCTCGGAAGCCCTGGAGATCATGGAGTGGAAAGATCCGATGTCGTCGGGCGGAGAAGCCCTGGCGGGAGGCGACGACGGAAAATCCTCGTCGTATGCCTCGTCGTCCGTACCCGTCGCTGCCGTGTCAGTCCCCGTATCATCCCCTCGGGTGGACGGGGAGGAGGGCTGGACGGGGCGCGACGGTTGAAAAGGAGGTGGTGGATGGATCCTTCTTTTCTTGGTAGGGGGAACACCAGAAGGTCCCGGTTCTGGATCCCCCGACGGGAGAGGTTCCTCCGTCGGTAACGGTAGCCTCGTCCTTATCTCGGAGCATAAGGACTGTATGGCCAACAAAATGGCCGCCGAGTTGCCTTGCGGCGCTGGCAGAGGGGAGTCCGACGGGCGAGCAGGGGCCCCGTCGGTATCCTCGACGATGTCGTCGTCGTCACCTGCGTCGGGGTCCATTCCGACGGGCTGGCCTTCTTCCACGCCTAGGCCGTGGCTTAAGACCTCGATCAGCTCCTCTTCTGAGGTTGAGGCCGAATCTACGACGACGCCCTGCCCCCCCTTCTTCTTCCCCACGGAGGGTTTCACGGGGGTCCTATCGATGGGCACAAAAGAAGACTCCCTCCGAGGAGGCAGGGAGATTCTGGGCCCCGAGGTCGCCACCACTGGTGCAGCCTCCACAGGCTGAGCCAGGGCCGCCGCGACCGTTTCGATAGAGGGCTTGGTCGGATGGATCAAGGCCTTCACCACCTTAGGTGCGCTCACCGCCTTATCCTTGAGGGAGGGGGCACTGCCACGCTCCTCCTCTGCCTTAGAGCTCGACCGGGGCCTCTCCAGGAGCTTTGCCGGGTGCTCGGCCTTCCTCTTACCCGACCCAGAGCGTTGGCTCGTGGTTGATGGTGCCGGGGAGGGTGCGCCCTGCCTGGCGCCCGTAGAGCCCGACCGTTCGGCGCTCCCGGTGCCAGCGGACTCGCGGTGCTTGGCCTTATGTTGGGCCCCCGTCGCCGGGGCGCCCTCAAAGGTCTTAGAAGACCGCTCGGATTTCTTCTTCTTCTCGCCAGACGGGCTCTTACCCTCCAGCCAGTTGGCGAGACGTTGATGGCGGTCCTTCATGGTCCGTTCCGACATGTTGCCGCAAAACGCACAGTCCTTCTCCACGTGCGTCTTGTCCTCATGAAGGCAGTAAAGGCAGAAAGAGTGTTCGTCCTCCTTAAAGACATTCTGCAGCTGGCATCCAGGGCAGACCCTGAACAGCTTTCCGGGCGTCGAGCTTCCCTTCTCCTGGGCCATCTCCGAGACCGGGCCTGAGAAGCTTCTGGAGTCCTCCGAAGTGTAGCTCGACGAAATCTTCACCCTTGAGGGGCACAGACGAATCCGACACGGGTCCCCGTTGATCGGATGTAGGATCGGTGGAGCTTGAGGCTCTTTTGACCGAAAGAATCGAAGTTTTTTGTGAAAAAGCGCGAAAAATAGCACTAACGCTCGAGAGCAATAGCACGAGGATCCCAACACATGAACGTGCGGTAAAAATCTGAAGATGGCTGCCAGAGGCGGTGCTTAGGTAGAGGGCAGTCATTGGCTGTGGTCAGTATGACGCAGAGACCAGTGATTGGTTATTACTACGAAAGACAGATCAGAAACGAAACTGATACTGGTTTTTTCTTTACCGAGGATTCCCAGCCTGACGACGGGGAATATTCATGAGCATGTGAATCCATGCCAGACCCCATGCTGGAGAACTAACAGTGTGGGATGTACTCTTGCAAACCTTCCAAACCACACTCCGGTTTAAGGCACATTTCTCCTCTTATAAAACACACTTGAAATGGGTAAAATATGACCTTTCCATCTTCGAATGCACTATAACATGGAACAATATGTTCTGCATGAACCCACAATAACATGGAAGAGTGATATGTACTGCATGAAACCACTACAAACGAGCATTGATAAAGCCAACAGATTTGGCTTTTGTGTAGCCATGGGATATGCATTTGGCATGCACTGCCTGAATGGTGATACTTGACAATAATACAACAACAGTTGCAAAATGGTGTGAACACATTGGAAAATGATACCAGTGCTTGGCAAATGCCTATGATACCTATACACAATCCAAAACTGTTGTCTTTGAGAATGCTTGTTTTTCATATGACTTTAGTGCAAGGAAGAGATGCAGGGACACACACACACTACTTATAAATCAAGTGGCTGAAGGTACACTTGGTTAAGACACGTTCCATTACACCAGTAGCTCAATTACAGCTGAAATTATTATTTGTAATTTTTTTATTATTAGGGTTATTGAGCACAGACCGTGCTTTGGCAAGCAACAAAGTGCTTAACAAGTCTTAGGAGAAAGTACACACTGAGCAGAGATTCAATGAATCGGGGAGCAAAGAATGGGGGTGGGGGAAGTTAGGCAGTTTGGCAGCAATGGATATACAAGCAAACAGGGGAGGAAAGAGGAGGGAGAAGATCCCACTCTCAGAAGACTGCTTAGAGATAACACTAAGGCCCTCTACTGCACAAAGTTTGGTGTTACCGTTTGAGAGAGATTGCTCAAAGAGTTCTCATGAGGATGTGTTTTGGTTGGGAAGATGCAGGTAGTGGGTTGGTATGGAGATAGAGGTTATTAGCATGGGGTAGTCAATCGGTGAGTCAATAACCAAATACCCACAAGCGGTGTGCCTCTCCTGATATCCAATATCTCCTATATGTATAGTTATGGCTCATAGGGGGCGCTTAGGCACCACCTCATAACCAAAACTAATAAGGGGTGCCTCCTGCCACTCTGAAACAGAGAGAAGAATCCACATATTGCATTAAGAACACCGATATTGAAATTAGCTATAGCATTCCACCTTTGCAGCAAATCTGAAAACGTAAAATGTGCCTACTTCAAACCTCCCAGGCATCTCACCCTGTGATCCAATCTGAGAACAATCAAACATGTACTGGCCTAAGAATAAATGTATTGACAGCCCAATACCTCTGAAAGCAGACCGTCAGTGGTTAGTTAGAGCCTGATGTGTGACTGGCACACTCTATCCCAACTCTGCTGACCTCTCATAGGCACAGACCCTTTGAGAAATGCTGTGTGTCCAGCAGTGCGGGAGCCAGCTTGCTCCCACACTGGGCTCCACAGTGCAGAAAACGTCCCATGGCCATGCTAATCCCTATGGCAATTCCCGCCCAGTTCCTGCCTACCCCCACCCAAAACACCTCATTAGAGCTCTTTGATCTAACTTCAATCAAGCCGTACCATCAAACTTTGCCCTCAAAGTGTCTGCGAGTGGTTTCTCAAAAGAGTCTTCTGAGAGTTAATAACTAAATTAAGTTATAAACATGCTACTGCTGTAATAAAAGTGTCTTGACCAGGTCTGCCTTCACCCACTTGATTTTAAAGCAGCACCTGTCTTTCACTGAAGTCCTGTTTAAAAACAAGCAATGGCAAAGCCAACAGTTTTGGCTTGTGCATAAGTATTAGGCATTTGCCAGAAACTGCTATTAGATGCTCAGGTACTCAAACCATTTTGCAGCTGCTACCAGGCAGTTAATACCAATACAGCCGTGCCTTTCCCATGCCTACACAAACGCCCAAACTGTTAGCATTGCAATGCTTGTTTTGCTTTGTCCTTGATTTACAGGACATGCATCAAGGGTAAAGCAAATATACTACTTGGCTAAACTGAACCACATTGAATATAGGCCGATCTAGTCAGTAATAGCATGTATGGTGCATAGTCAGCCTGGACATATTTTCTTTTACTGGCTGGGAGTCCTTATATGGTAATAATGGCATATATTGGTGCAGGCTGAATGGACATACATGGGAAGAACCAGCACGAATGAACAAGTTACTTACCAACTGTAACGTTCTTTCGACTGGATGTTCCTCCCACGTATTCCTCATCTTGTGATAATTTGTTATCTCCAGCTTCGCTGCTTCGGAAAAAATGTTCTTGGCAGAGGGCGCTGTGCTAGAGGTCGTGGCGTCGATTGTCCCTCGACGGACTCCGTACTCTGTCGACGTCACCAATGGTATAAATAGCTCGAGCCGCGCCCGTTGCTTCAGTTCTGTTTTTTCAATGAAACATATAGGATGAACACCCAGGCGTGCCCCATGACCGATACATTCTTCGTGAGAGGAAAGTGTAAGAAAGCGTAATACTGTACTGTGAGGTAGGATGAGAGGGTCGATAAGGAATACGTGGGAGGAACATCCAGTCGAAAGAACGTTACAGTTGGTAAGTAACTTGGTCTTCGAATGGATTGTGTCCTCCCACGTATTCCTCATCTTGTGATGGGCTCCCCT
The DNA here is from genome assembly GCF_040938575.1 of Ambystoma mexicanum. Lineage (NCBI taxonomy): Eukaryota > Metazoa > Chordata > Amphibia > Caudata > Ambystomatidae > Ambystoma > Ambystoma mexicanum. The sequence goes on along the minus strand of NC_090924.1, from coordinate 536,636,741 downwards.
AGCAGTATCAATTTTGGAGGCGGGAGTACTAATTTCAGTTTTCGTGGACAGAATGCAGAACTGCCTTGGCAAATAAACCCTCATTAGAGGAGGCAGTATCCAAACAATGTTTAACAAAAGTATGCATTGTTTTCCAGGTTGCAGCTGCACAAATATCTGCTGCCGGGACTCCCTCTTTAGAGCCGCAGAAGTAGCCATTCTCCTTGTAGAATGAGCATGAAGCCCATCTGGTGGTTCTTTTCCCGCTAATGTGTAGCATTCAACTATGGCTAATATGATCCAGCAGGAAATGGTCAGTTTTGTTACAGATAAGCCTAATTTATGACCAGTATAACCCACAAATAGTTGGTCATCTTGTCTCAATTTAGCCATCCTTGAGATGTAAACACAGAGCCCTCTTGGGATCTATTCTGTGTAATCTCTCCACTTCCTTGCCCAGATGAGGAGGAGGATAAAAAGTTGGTAGTACTATTTTTTGTGACAAATGGAAGTCCGAGACTACTTTTGGCAAGAACGAAGGTTTAACTTTAAGGACTACCTCATCCTTATAAAATAGTATATGGTGGTTTGCATGAGAGAGCCTGAAGTTTGCTAACCCTGCGGCTGACGATAGGGCCACAAAGAGGACAGTTTTTAGATTTAAAAGCCTCAATGGACATGAATGTAGAGGCTCCAAAGGTATGCAAGTCAAGAATTTTAGTACTAAATTTAAATCCCAAGTTGGTACATGAAAAGGTACTGGAGGGTATACATTAGTAAGCCCTTTTAAGAATTGAATTATTAACAGTATTTTGAAATATGAAACCTCTTCCGAGGAGCGCTTGAAAATGGACAGCGCAGCAAGGTATCCTTTGATTGTTCTTATCTGGAGCCCCAGATTAGCTAGATGTAGCAGAAAAGAAAGCACCATTGGGGTGCCACACCGAAAAGGGTCCACATCCTCGTCTTTGCACCAGTTACTAAACCTGTTCCAGCGACATCGGTACAAAGATTTTGTTGCTGGTCTTCTGGCCGAAAGCAAGATTTCCATTACGTCATCCGGAAGATCCCAATCCTTGTATCTCAACCTCTCAGAAACCATGCGTGAAGGTCGAGTGTCTTGACCTCTGGATGGAGAACCCAACCTTCCTCTTGCGAGAGAAGATCCTCTCTTTGCGGAAGACGTATTGGAGGGCAGATGGACATGTCCAGAAGGTCCAGGTACCACGGCCTCCTGGCCCAATCCGGGGCAATTAGGATCATGGTTTTCCTGAAATTTCTCAACCTCATTACTTGACGAATCACAGGGACTGGGGGAAACGCGTACAGCAGTGGAAATTTCCACTCCACTACGAATGCGTCTCCCAGAGATCCTCGTTGAGGAAATTCCCTTTAGCAGTGTTGATCGCACTTCCGGTTGATCGCGGTGGCGAACAGATCCACTTGAGGGGTTCCCCAAAGGGCGAAGATCTCCAGAAGGACTTCCTGAGCTATCTCCCACTCGTGAGAGACCGTGCTCTGCCTGCTCAGAGCATCCGCCGCCATGTTCTTCTCTCCGGCTAGGTGAATTCCCGAGAGATTCCTTCTTGTATTGCCCAGAACCATAGCTGCTTTGCCTCTCTGCATAGTGGTAGTGACCCTACTCCTCTTGTTGAGGTAGTACATGGCCACCGTGTTGTCCGTCATTATCAGGACATTTGTTCCCTGTACAGAGGGCAGAAAAGCCTTCAGAGCTAGTCTGATTGCCCTCGGCTCCAACAGGTTGATGTGTAGTTTGGACTCCGATGGAGACCAACGACTGCTGATTGTCATATCGTTGGTGTGTGCTCCCCACCCCGTGAGTGAGGAGTCCGTCACTACTGTTATCTCCGGCCATGGTTGCCAAAAAGACTCCCTTGAGAATGTTGTCGTTGCAAGCCCACCATAGAAGATCCTGAGCAACTGCGCTCGGGGACTTGCAGAAGATCCGACATATTCCCTGAGAACTGGGACCACTGAGTTCTGAGTGCCCATTGAAGGGATCTCATTCTCAACCTGGCCTCTGGTACTAGGAAAATGCATGAGGCCGAGCAACCTGAGAAAATCGAAGGCCGGTAGATGTTGGGCATTCTAAAACTTCGTTACCATCTGCTGGATGTGGAGAGCTCTCACTTCGGGAGGCAAGGCTTTTCCCGATGAAGTGTCCAAGACTGCTCCGATAAACTGGAGTTTCTGGGATGGTATCATGTGGGACTTCTTGAAATTGAGGGAGAAGCCCAGTTTGTGGAGGAAGTGGCAGGTGATCGAAAGATGTTCCTGAGCTTGTTCTGGAGAACTTGCTCTGATCAACCAGTCGTCCAGGTAGGGATATATGTGAATACCTCCTCTCCTGAGACTTGCTGCCACAAACGCCAACAGTTTGGTGAAAACCCTCAGGGCGGAGGTCAACCCGAATGGCAGAACTCGAAACTGATAATGAGAATTGCCAATCGTGAACCTCAGGTACTCTGCTTTGGATGGATTGGCACATGAAAGTAAGCATCCTGAAGGTCCAATGATGCCAACCAATCTTGGAGTTGGAGAGCCTGAAGGATCTGAGAAAGAGTCACCATCTTGAACTGGTCCTTCCTGAGGAACTTGTTCAAGTCCAAGATGGGTCTCAGTCCTCCGTCCTTTTTTGGGATGAGAAAATATGGGGAGTACCTTTCCAGTTCTATGGCACCTTTCTCTAGCAGGGTTAAAATTTCCTGCAGCAGGAGCGGATCCGGAATTTTGGCGGAGTTGGCTCCCGGTGGATAATTGAGGCCTTTTTTAGAAAGGGGAGACAGTAACCTTGGGCTACTGTTTCCAGTGCCCAAGCATCTGAGGTAATGCCCCGCCATTCCTTCAGATGTTGAGAGATCCTGCCTCCCACTGGTGTTTTGTGTAACAAGGTCTCAGAGGGATTTGGAGGCTGCTGCAGGAGTGGCTGAGGGTACAGATGCCGCTCAGGAGGCTGATTTTGCACCTCTTCCTCGTGCTCCACGAGGGAAGTTTATTTTGCCCCTTTGAGAAGCCTGTCCTCTTCCGCTACCAAAAGAGGAGTAGTATCGAAAAGAACGACCCCTCCAGGAAGATGAGCCGGAATAGGGTTTTAGAGGCTGGCGCAAAGAGGCGCTAAGTGATTTAGATGCCACTTTCGAGGTCTGAGGTTTTTCTAGGCTTTCATCAGCCTTTCTGCCAAAGAGCCTCGAGCCATCAAAGGGCATGTTGAGGAGTCTAGCTTGCACATCTGGTGCAAACCCCGACTTCAACCACGCAAATCTGCGTAGTACAACGCTTGCAGCCATGGATCTGCTGATACTATCAGCAGTATCCAGTCCAGACTGGAGACATTCCCCCATTGCCTCCTTCCCGTCTGACCATATTCAGGAAGCCTTCCCTTTCCTCGCCTTCCGGAATATGATCAGCCACCACCGAAATACAGTCCCACAGGGTATGGGGAAACCTGGCTAGGGTACAGGTGACATTTGCCGACTTAAGTGCCATACTGCCTGACGCGAAAACTTTACGTGCCCAGGCATCAATTTCTTTATCCTCTATCTGGAGGGATAGTTGGATAAGCAGTTTGTTTTTGAAGTAGATGCTGCCTGAATGACTAAACTCTCTGGAGTCGGATGTTTATTCAAATATTCAAGATCCGTTCCAGCTGGTCTATACTTTCTTGGAAAAGCACTATCTGCAGCAGCAATAGGCTCTGGTTTCTCCCAGTTTTTTTCCACAGTCCTTTGAAGGGCCCTGTGGAAAGGGAGACCAGGATCTTTGAGGTCCCTTGACGATTATATCCGTCATGTCATCTTGTTCAAAAATGGGTGAAGTATTACCCCAACCCAAATATTCAACTACCCTGGTCATAAGACCCCTGTACCCAGCATCTGCATGCTCTGCAGGATTTGGTTTGGCGAATTCTAATTCTGGGGATGTGTCAACTCCACTGGCAGAATGTAGAGTATCACTCAGGTCTCTCATTCTAGATTCCTGGTCAATAAGTTCCTCAGGAACTTGTCTTATACCATAAGTAACTCCCAAAGGAGTAACCTCGTCTTCTTCTGAAGCAGACTCTTCATAAATTGCTGATATACATTTGAAAAAGTCTCACCTGGGCAAAGGAGTGAATCTCCTTTCTTCCTCTTCCATCTACTTCAAAGGAATTGGCAAATCCTTCGAAGTTGTCGAAGGGGTCTTCGAAGATGACTTCGATAATGGCGTCGAGGATGTTTTTGGCTTTGGAGTCGAAATTATCAAAGCTGAGGACGTCGACGACGTCGAAGTCTTCGACGACTTGTTTCTCTTGTATGGCACTGGAGAAGTGCTCCACTCTCGAAGAGTCTTCGACTGCTTTACGTCGACTCGAGTTTTTTTGGATTCCTCGACGCTACTGGTCTTTGCCATGGTAGCCTTGGACTTCCCTTTGTCATCCAATGGAGCGACTTTAGGGGTATGGCTTTTTCAAGGGTCTTTCGAGGGGGTCTGGCCGCATTCTCGAAAACCTTAATCTTTTTTGCAGAATTCTTCCCACTTACCTGGTGAGTCAGATTTAGTCGGACAACGAATTTCTTCGGTCGACTCTGAAGAAGATGATGATGGAGATCTAGGTCTCCTCTTCATTTATTTCCATGATGACGAAGAGTGTCTCGATCTACTCCTAGATCGAGATCTCTTTGAGTGCCTATGGCGATCCGATTCCTTAGAATCAGTCGCTTTGTGTCTTTTTGACGTAACCTTTTTTGAGGCCTCCCTCCCCACCGACAGTTTACCTCTCCTCTCACAAAGAGCTTTCTCGGTCATTGATTGGCAGGACCCGCAGTCGTCGGTTCGGTGACTGGAACCGAGACACCAGAGACAAATCCGGTGGGGATAGGTGATCGACATCTTAGACCCACAATCTGCACACTTCTTGAACCCAGTCCTGGGTGTCGAAGGCGTTGAAGATGACATTTTCTTCACAGAAAATAGAAGCGCGGCGTTCTCGATAGCGAGCGATCGGAAAAACGGAACTGAAGCAACGTGCGCGGCTCGAGCTATTTATACTATCGGTGACGTCGACAGAGTACGGAGTCCGTTGAGGGACAATCAACGCCACGACCTCGAGCACAGCGCCCTCTGCCGAGATGTTTCCGAAGCTGGAGATAACGAATTATCACAAGATGAGGAATACGTGGGAGGACACTATCCATTCGAAATATTTTTATATTAGCATGTGTTGTGTGCAAAAATTGGAAAATGTTCCTGTGCATGGTTGGTGACTCAACTATTGGGTTTTTTCCTGTGCTTCCGTACAAAACCAATTGCAAACTGTATTTTCTTGGGAGTGAGACACCCCTCAAACTCTCCTTGTTTGGTTTGGTCTCCCTCACTGTGTTTTATCGATCCTGCATAATTGATGCAAACATGTAAGCCTCTTCAGTTCAAAAATTCAAAAATTCACCAGCCCCCACTTTACATCATCTGTCACTGTTTATGAAGTGTGTTTTAATGTGCACATAGGGGCAGGATGCTTCTTAATGCTGGTATGACGCACCACACGCTGTCATACCATCCTATATATCTTTATGCATATGATACAAAAGTTAGTCTGGCATACACCTTTCTTTAGTACAAAAATCTAACTTTGCTGTAGTTGATTTGCAGTTGTAATAATTACCTACATTTGGGTTCCTCCACATAAACTCAAGGGGAGATTTCTCGTGTCTCCTGTTTGTGGCGGTGCCGCCGCTGGCCCAGTGCAAAAAATGGTAAGGGGGGGACTCACCCAATTTTTTGCTCTGAGCCTCATCACACCTTGTGACAGCCCTGGCCGGGCAGTTGCTTGCAACTTCACTTGCATGCAAAGACGAAAGTTCTGCTCATGGCATGCCATGGCCCGAGACACGCGTCTGTGCATAGGACTCCAGGAACTGCCCGGGCGAGAAACAAACGGCACGTGCCCCTGCGAAGTGCACTGCTGCGCAGCCTCCAGAGTCCGATCACAGTGCTGCCGACTACTGTCGTCGAAGCGAGCACGTAGCATGAGCGAGCAGGCTGACTGAGGCAGCAATGCCGTGTGCGGAGTCTCAGGCTGGGCAGGGACGGTCACATCCTATCTGGTTTTGCAGCAGCAACCAGCGAAATTCAAGTGGTTGCAGTCTCGTTTGCTGCTTGCTGGGCTGTCTGCCAGCCTGCCTGCGCCTGATCAATCTGATCGTGCGTTTGAAAATCGATTACTCGGACTGTCTCAGACCACGGGTTTGCTGCCAACCTTAAGGTAGTGTGTCCGTGTGTCAGTGTGTGACCCACCTTGAATGAAATGGTTCAGTTATTTTCAGAACTTGCCCGTTTTCACCTCAGTGGGATTCTGTGGCATGTCAGGAATATCATTGCTGCGTCTTAAATTAGTTACCTCCTTAATTTATTTACAGGATTATTGATAGCTGGCTGCTGCCTGGTTTTATGTTTGATAGCCTATATGGGAGTAGTTTCTTACCTGTAACTCCATTTCTCCAGCATTGGTATCTTTCATGGATTCACATGCTTAGAATATTCCCCGTCGTCAGACTGGGAACCCTCGGTACACATATATATAGTCATTTCCAATAGGAAAAACTTCCGCCCTATCCCCGTCTGCGTCCTCTACGGGGCCGCCCACGTACGCCCCGTTGGACGTGATGGTATATAAGCCCCGCCCCCGCGGGTCCCTTCAGATTTCGACCCCTCCAAGATAACGGGGGGAAAACTTGCTTGCATACCAATCTTCCACATTGCAGTCCGGGGAGGCCGGAGGGCGCATGTGAATCCATGAAAGATACCAATGCTGGAGAAATGGAGTTACAGGTAAGAAACTACTCCCTTCTCCAGCATTGGATCTTTCATGGATTCACATGCTTAGAATAGATTGTAAAGCAGTAACATCAAGAAGGAGGTGAGAGTGCAATGTAACTTACAGTCGTAGAGACACCCCCAAACACTACCGTTTACACCATGTATGTAAGCAACAACTTATTATACTGATACGAAACGGATTTTCGCCATACAATGCTATGTCATATGACTCAGTATGCACCCCTTGCGCACATATCTACCCAACCACTTATGTTTAGGTCAATAAACTATGCACCTCCATGTATACACTCAGAAAAACCAGCTGAGGCCAAATAATAATAATAGGCAGCATTTTACTTGAAACTTTGGCTTACCTCATTGAAAAAGGTGGCGAAGCACTGCCCTTCCCATTTGTACCTCATCCGCGTGCTGCTTTTCCAGGCAGTAGTGGCGCGTAAACGTGTGCGGAACAGACCATGCCGCCGCCTGGCAGATGTCCGTCAGCGGAATTCCTGCCCATAGGGCCACGGAGGAAGATGTCGATCTCGTGGAATGGGCTCTGGGACGATGTAGTAGAGGTCTCCCGGCCTTGGAATGACACAGGGTAATCGCCGAGGAGACCCAGCGAGCCAGACCTTGTTTGGAGATAGCCTTACCCCTAGCCGAGGGGCCGTAGGCGACGAATAGCTGTCTGGTGGTTCTGATATCTTGCGTTTTTTGTAGGTAAAATTTTAGTGCCCTTTTGACGTCCAGAGTGTGAAGAGCCTTCTCCGCCGTCGACGAAGGAGATGCAAAGAAAGTAGGGAGTACCAGGGTCGAGTGCTTATGATAGACCGACGGTACTTTTGGGATGAATGAAGGGTTAGTTGATAAAATAACTTTGTCCTTAAAGAACCTCAGATATGGAGGGTCTATGACCAGTGCCTGTAGTTCCGACATTCTTCTAGCCGAAGTGATGGCAACTAGGAACGCGAGTTTCCAAGATAGAAATTGTAGAGATGAAGAGGACATTGGCTCAAAGGGAGGCTTCATTAAGGCAGCTAGAACCGTGTTCAGACTCCACGACGGTGGGAACCGTTTTTCCGGAGGGAAGGTTCTAAACCGACCCTTCATGAAATGCTTCACTAGCCTGTCACTGAATAGTGGAGGGGACTGTCTTCTTCTGGTAAATCTTGAAACAGCCGCCAGGTGTACTTTGATTGACGATGATGACAGTCCGCTTTCCGCAAGATGAAGAAGATACGGGAGGATTTGCTCCGGAGTTACTTCCAAAGGTTGTATATTTTGTTGTGTTTGACACCATATACAAAACCTTTTCCATTTGCTTGCATATGATTTGTTAGTGGACGGGGCTCTGGCCGCCTGCAGAATCCTTCGGCAATCAGTCGAGACTTTTAGGTTCCCGAACTCCGAGAAGTCAGGAGCCATGCAGTTAAGTTCAGGCTGTCCGGATTGTGGTGCCACACGGTCCCCTTGTCCCTGGACAGGAGGTTCGGTACTTTCCTGAATGGTATCGGCTGATCCAGCGACAGATGAAGGAGGTCTGAGAACCATGGTTGTCTCGGCCAGCGCGGGGCCACTAGGATGAGCCGGCAATTGTACCTGTGGATCCCCTGGATCGTCCTCCGTATGAGGGGAAATGGAGGGAAGGCGTAGAGGAACTTGCCTGTCCACGGAAACGAGAACGCTTCCCCCAGGGAGTCTGTTTGGGGCCATCTGCTCGCGAACTGAGCACATTTTCGGTTTCTTTCCGTGGCGAAGAGATCGATCGACGGGGTCCCCCATCTTTCGAAGATTTCCCCGAGTTGAGTGGAGTCCAGCTCCCACTCGTGTATTTGTGACATCGTCCTGCTCAGGGAATCCGCCTGTAAGTTCTTCGCTCCCGGTAGGTGGTATGCTACTAGGGAGATGTGGTGTTTTAAAGCCCAATGCCAGATCTTTTGAGCTTCCTTCGAGAGGGTCCTGGATCTGGTGCCACCCTGTTTTATCAGGTAGAACATAGCTGTCGTATTGTCCGTGAGCACTCTTACTTTTGACCCCTTGATGTGTGGGAGGAAAGATTTCAGGGCCCATCTCACCGCTCTTAGTTCCAGGACGTTGATATGTAGGCGAGATTCGGTCGACGACCACCTGCCTTGGGTTTGGTGACGTGACATGTGTGCTCCCCAGCCCGACAGAGAGGCATCTGTAATGATGGTGTTCTGAAATTCCGGCTCCTGCAAGGGGACCCCTCTGTCCAGGTTGCGCGCCACTTTCCACCATCGGATGGCTTTGATAACTCGTTCGTCGTCGACTATTATCTTGTCCGACCAGCGGCCTGTGGCCTGCTTCCATCTGTCTGATAGGAACTCCTGTAGAGGTCTCATGAACAACCGGCAGTTCGCGACTAGGTGGATGCACGATGCCATGGAGCCGAGGAGAGCCGCATATTTTCTTGCTGACAACCTTCTCTGTAAACGAAGTTGGCTTGTCAGGTGTTTGATTTTCAACAACCTTTCCCGGGATGGTTTCACTAGTCCCGTGTGGGTGTCGAATTGAGCACCTAGGAACTTCAAGCTCTTCGAGGGCTTTAGTGAAGACTTTTCGTAGTTCACTGCAAATCCCAGACGCTGTAGCAGTCGCAAGGTGGTCAATAGGCTGTCGTTGGTCGACGCTGGGGAGGATCCCCTCACGAGCCAGTCGTCGAGGTACGGGTAAACGTGATGCCCTTCCTTCCGCAGCCAGGCTGCTACGGGTGCTAGGCACTTTGTAAAGGTTCTTGGGGAGGACTTCAGGCCGAAAGGGAGCACAGTAAATTGGTAGTGTGTTTGGCCGACTAGGAACCTCAGGAACCTCCTGTGGTGAGTGCGCACCGGAATGTGAAAATACGCATCTTGGAGGTCCAGAGACGCTAGGAAATCGTTCTTTTGGACCGATCTGATTACCTCCTGTAGAGTAAGCATCTTGAACTTTTGACTCAGCAGGGTTTTGTTGAGGTCCCGTAGGTCGAGGATGGGGCGCCACTTCCCGTTTGGTTTCTTTACTACGAAGCAGCGTGAGTAAACCCCTAAGCCTCTCTGTGAGGCAGGTACTACTTCGATGGCGCCTTTTTTTAGCATGAGCGCAACCTCTCGACGCAAGACGCTTAGGTGTGGTTGAGAGAGGCATATCGGTGGACGTTTTGGAGGTCTGGATTTGAATCTTAGGGAATGTCCCAGTCTCACCGTGTCCAGAACCCACCGATCTGTCGTAATAGACTCCCATTCCTCGACGCAACTTGACACTCTCCCTCCTAGAACGTCATTGTTGATCTTTTTGTTTTCCCGTCGACGACGAGTAAGTGGGACGTCTCTTAGAGGCCTGGAAATTTCTGCGTCGGGTCGAGGACTGTGAGGCGCGTCTATAACCTTGGGACGGATATGAAGACCTCCCGAATGCTCTATCCCTGGATCCTGCAAATCGTGCGTTTCCCGTAGCTCCTCTAAAGGGGCGAAAGGAACGAAAGGGCTTACCGCTTTGGAGGGAGCCCAGCGAGCGCGCCGTCTCAGAGTCCTCCTTCATTCCTTTCAAGGCCTCATCCACCTTTTCGCCAAACAGGTGGTCACCTTCGAAAGGCATGTCGACGACCTTATATTGCACCTCGGGTCTAAAGTTGGTGCATTTGAGCCAGGCCTGGCGTCGTAGAACCACTCCATTGTTAATTTGTTTGAACCCCGAGTCTGCCAGGTCCACCGCTATATTGATAGCATGGTTCGAGGCTTCTTCTCCTTCACGAACCAGGGACATAGCTGATTTTCTGTGTTCTTCGGGGAGGTGGTCCAAAATGGGTGCCAGTCTGTGCCACATCTCCCTGTCATACCTGGCCATGATTGCCAGGGAGTTCGCTGCTTTCACTGTTGACGCTCCCACTGACAGGATCTTCTTACCGAAAGCGTCTTGGCGTCTAGCTTCGGAGTCCGGCGGGGTAGAGCACTTATGCTGGGCCTTTGCCTTTCTCGTCGCCGCCGCCGATACCACCGAGTCAGGCGTGGGTTGCGCAGAGAGGCATTTTGGCGTCGAATCTGGAACTTTAAATTTTTTCTCTACGCGGCCTTTGACCGCAGGTTCCGAGAATGGATGCCGCATGGTTTGGACGCCCTCTTTCCATACGTGGTCCAGTATCGGTATCGAAAAAACGGAACGCCTATTCTTGCCCATGTGGTCAAAGAGGAAGCAGTCCTTCTTTTCTTCTTGTTGGGTCAAACCGAACTCCTTGCAGGCTTTTTCCATCATGGAATGGAAGGCCCCTATGTCGTCCGGTGGAGATGGGTGAATGGGACTTTTCGGAGGATCCACCTCCACATCCGAAACCCATGACGGGTCTCTCGACGGCGAGAGGGAGATATTAGAAGCTGACCCCTGTTCAGAGAGGGAGTCCGAGAGCTCACCTTCTTCCTGGACTGTTGGAGCAGTTGGGCCCACGACCGATCTAGTCGGGCGGTGTGAAGGTCCGGGCTCGTCGACGAGGGGAGTCGTCGGAGCAGGCGGGAGCCTTTCGTCCAGGGACTTCAAGAGCGAGTGTAAGGAGGAAAGTACCTCCATGGAGAGAGTAGCCTGGGCGTTTGGAGGCTGGGTGAAAACTTGAGAGCAGGTTGCACCAGAAGGAAATCTGGGCCGTAGCCCCAGGTCTTCCGGGCTCACTATTCTGAAGCCGTCGTCCTCTTTGGAGGCGATCGAAACTGGCTGTTCTTGTAGCAGTGTGTCGGGTAGCCCCATGTCGAACGTTTCTGGCCTCCAGGCCTGGAACTCCGTCGACGAGGGAATCGTCGTCGACGATGAGCCCGTTTGAAAGGCGGGGGACTGTGACGGAGTGGGCACTTGGATCGTCGCCATCGTCGTCGTCGACGGAAGGCCTGCAGGTGGCTTAGGCGGTCCCGCCTTCGCGGAGCTCTCCCTGTGTTTATCCGCCTCTCTACTCGTAGCTGATCTTTTCTGATCGCTCGAGGAGGATTTTGGCCTGTCCTTGTCTTTCTTCGACGAAGAAGAAGAGGAAGATGATTTCTTCGTCGATTCTTTCGATGAGGCCTTAGAGGAATGACTTCGAGGCACGTCCTTCCCCGTAGGCCGTGATTTTTTGGCCGGAGGTTCCGACGGATGTGAGCGTCGGGAGGCTTCTGATGTTTTCGCTGAGGCGATACTGCGCACCGATCCTACCTCCGATTGAGGGTACGCTCCAGCGCCGTCGTTCAGCCACGAGACCAGTCGCCGATTCCGGTCCTTCAGGGTTTTTTGGGAAAACCCCTTGCAGATATCACATTGGTCCGCCGAGTGGTGGGGGTGAAGGCAGTAGATGCAGTCAAGGTGGCCATCCCCTTCATAAACCTTCTTTAGACCGCACGTGGCACACGGGCGGAAAAGAGGCTTACCCGACATTATTGCCAGATTAACTAACAAAACTCGTAGGAGTTGGAAGCGGACCAAACAGACCAACTCGCAGGAGTTAGAAACAATCGATAAGTATTTGAAGAAAATACACGAGGAGATCCCACTATCTTTGGAGACGGTTGAAATCTGAAGGGACCCACGGGGGCGGGGCTTATATACCATCACGTCCAACGGGGCGTACGTGGGCGGCCCCGTAGAGGACGCAGACGGGGATAGGGCGGAAGTTTTTCCTATTGGAAATGACTATATATATGTGTACCGAGGGTTCCCAGTCTGACGACGGGGAATATTCTAAGCATGTGAATCCATGAAAGATCCAATGCTGGAGAAATAATGAAGATATTTGTTTAAGGGGCACAGGGTGAGTATGCATGCTCGTTGCAACTGGGCCATGCAAGCACTGAATTGGCATCCAGACACACATGCACCCATCACCAACCTGAACATCTCTACACTCTTCCTCCCATCATCTATCTGTGCATCGTTAGATTTAAAGATAAATGTGCCTAGACTCGTGCCTGCTTGGAAGGGTGCGGTGGGATGCCAGATGGTGTTGTGTAAGAATCAAGTCTTTGCTGATATTTGTTTTGTACAGCGAGACAGCCCTTTCTATGTGGGGTCTCTTGCTGCATTTAGCAAGTGTTTCCTCTTCATTGTGGAGTTTTCAAATCCATGTTCCTTCAAACATGCTCAGCTGAATTTAAAAACAAATGCTGATGACAAAGCCAAGGGCAAGGAGAGAAGAATACATGCTAAGGACACAAGGGTACTATAGAGGGTGGACTGGTCATACATGATTAGGCTGCAGGCAGAGGCTTTGATTTGCTGCAATAGCTGGCAGTGTAAGATGATAGATAGAAGGTGTGACTGGACATAGAACTTTAATGCTGTGAGGTTGCAGGGGTCTTCTTCAGAGCTCTATGATAAGGGCTCTACGATAATGGTTGTCAATCTGTGTAATGTGCCCTGAGAACCCCAGGCGTAGACTTGCACAGCACTAGCAGCAGAGAGCAATTCCGGGGGGGGGCGTGGGGGATGTGTGTATATGTGTATATATATACATATATATATACATACACACATATACATACACACACACACACACACACACACACACACACCCCCCACCAGATATGAATAGCAGATGAAACACCATTCAGGCAAACTGCTGGGGTTGGATAATTCAAACAACCTTTATTCAGCGATTTGCAGTTTATAAAATCTTTGTTCCACAGTAGCGCGGGTGACAGCAGGCAGCCTGACTCGTTTCCCCACTAACCAGTGGCTTGAGAGAATTGAGGTAGCGCCTTGTATTGGCCGATAATGTTTTAGGTGAGAGGGGGTAGGGAGGGACAGGTCCCAGGTATGGACTTTTAGTTTGTGAATCGATTGTGGGGGGTAGGGTGCTCGCAGATGTTGGCCTCAATGTTTCCCAGGTGAGCTTGAACTGTTGTCAGGCATGTATGGGCTGTGGAGACAGGAGGTTTGAGGTCGCCATGTGCGTCTTTCAGGAATGGGCAGGTAGTATGCGAAAAAAAGACAGGAGGGAAGGGCCCTCAGGCATGGGATGGCAAGTGTTGTGCAAGGTGGACAAAAGGTGCACTATGGATACTCAGAAATGGATAGGTGGGGAGCAAGGTGCTCTGGATGGACTGGAAATATGCAATTCAATCGAAGCTAGGCTGCGTAGGTTGTAGGCTGAACAGATATGGGAAGAGTTAGGCCTGGCGGTTCTAGGCTAGTCAATATGGGTAGAGGTAGCCTTGTAGCAGAGAGTCTGGTGTGGACAGAGGATGGCCTTCAGCAGAGATTCTGATGTGGGCAGCAGGGCAGGCCTACATTAGAGATTCTGGTATGGACAGATGTATGCCTGTAACCGGGAATCTGGTGTGGACAGAGGTAGGCCTGCAGCAGGGATTCGGGTGTGGGCAGAGGTCAGTGGTTGTTCATTGGATAGGTATTTAATTTGGATCAACCTTTAAAAATATAGAAACTGCTTTTTATTTCTTCCACATTTGCCTGCGTTTCTCCCGGTCTTCCCTGTCCCAGTTTTCTTCTATCCGGCCTCTTGTTCTCATGCCCCTCTGCTTATGGGTGGGGTGACGGGTCGGCTGCCTGAAAGGAGAACAGTCGTTCTCTTACTGTAACCCACAATGTCCCCATGCTACATCAGGGACCGGGTCACGGTGACCCAGCCACCCTGCAGCTACTCTAAAATGCAACAGGGGCATTACAGCACAGTGCAGGTTGATTTTTGGTATTCGGATGATTACTGAATAGTTTAGCACTGGCCATTGGCCGAAGAGGTGCTCTGTGCGTCTTTTCAACACCCATGAAACTGCCAAGGCAAAGAGGCCAGCCGGTAATCTCACGACAGCCCACTGGTTTGCACATCTTACATTATTTGGTGTGCACGTGAACCACCTGTCAAAAGGCTGCCGCCAGCCCCTAACTGATGGGCATGCATAAAGGGGGCCTAGAAAATGTCCAAGCTCCGAAGGCTCAGAACCACCTATGTCTCTTGTTCTAACCATTAATGGTCAACAATGGGAATCGCCATTGGTGGAAATTCGGGAGAGAATTGGAGGTTACCCACCTTTGTAATCAAGGTACATTGGTGGAAGGGAACTTCTAGCTGGAGGAATGTTGAAAAGAATACATTTTAGGACTGGACTTTAAGTATCTTAAATGGGGAAGTGAACAGAGGCACGTGTGTTCTGCAACCTAGCAGAACTGCCACCCTTAATCCAAAGCTTACCGCGCTACACAACCCAATGTTTCACTGTAGCATGTAAGCTTTCCCAGGCTATGCCGCACTCTCGACAGTCTTAAGGAATTGCTCTGTGGAATAATGACCGACAGTGGCACTAAACCATTCCTTGCCTGAATGGAAGATTCTAGGAGTGCCCTCAATGCTACCCACATCCAGCTCAGACTAAGCCAATCCTTGGAATGCTGGCATTCCTCCGCTTCTGGGGTTCAGCATGTGCTGGGCTTGTCACCTCTGCTGAAAGAATATGTGTTTGCTTGAAAGCAATAGTTCATAAATTACACGCTCCTATTTCCTGTAATGACATGAAGCAGCTTCGGGTGCTCTCGTAGCCTTTTTCACAAGCACAGTTTTCACCCGAGTGCCTTGATGTGGGGAAGTCGCCTCTGGGGGCTACATGGGTAGTTTCTCAAGCTGTGTAACATTCACTCTGTGGATTACCCTGCATTCCTGTTGAGGCTCTCCCTTTGTCTTCCTATATTACTTCTCACAATTTTGGGTGTTCGTGCATACTTGACAAAACAAGGCAGGACAGATCTGCGCCCCCCCCCTCCCACCACCATCCCCAATGTGCTCTGGCTCTCTGCCAGATTCTCTACGACCATTCAAATTCGCTTTCAAATATTAAAGCAGATAGTGGGGTGACTATGCATTTTAAGCACTCGTTACTCTACTACGACACATGAACATATAGTATAGTGTATGTTTCTTGACCTTGATTCGAGCTTCAGCTTCGTTCCTGTATGTGGTCATGGCTCTCCGTGGTCAGTGACTGCAATATACTTTATCCCATGTGCAATTCACATGTGCGCTGATTAAAAACACACCGCTGTTGCAAATGTGATTAACCTTTGGCACTCTAAACACCCGTGTTTCTGCTGTGGGTATTATGTTAATACTCTAATTTGTCTGTACTTTGTATCGCTTGAATCCGAAATTGCACAGATGAGCTCGGTGTCTGTCTTGAGCCACCTCACCAATAGTCACATTACAGATTAGACTCAATCATGTTTGTGTGTGCAATATACACAAAGATATAATGGATCTGGTTGACATACAAACAATAGCAACAGAATTTATCATGCGTACAGAGCGCGCAAAAAAAGTTTTTTTGAACAAACGTGCGTGATCATCACTCACTACAAATAAATTGACCGATCGTTTTACTCTGTGGTTTGTGTTTGTAGCAAAGTCCCCAAGGTGTCCCCTGCCCCCCCCAGATTTGATGCGTCTTCTACACCCCTGGGTTTGCAGCCGATGAAGGTCACAGGTTGTCGTGGGATGGCTGGAAATGCAGCTCGTCTTCAGACTGGTTGGTCCAACCAGTCTAGAGGAGGAAAACAGGTTTGGAGCTTCCCGGTCATGTGGAAAAGAGGGCAGGAGCAGCAACGATCACTCAGATGGCTCTAGCGGTCCCTGAAGGTTGCTGCAGACGTGGTCCTTCTCTTCGGAATGAATCTACCAGTGGTTGACTCTGGCTTCAGCATCAAGGCACTCACCTTTTATGCAGGAACCCAGCCATTAAACATGCATGCTTTCATTCATACATGGGTGGGGGAGGCACCCATTTTAAACAGTTACACTAGAGGGCAAAGACCTGATGAGTTTCGGCGTCCTCCCAGACATGCTGGTGGCATCGGGCGGGCTTCACAAAGGGACCCCAGCAAAAACAAGAGACACAAGGACCTCTCCCACCCTGCACAGCAACAGAAAGACCAAGAAAGAACAAACCATTGAGAGTATGGGAGGGGCATCTTGCCATGAAGGTCGGAGGCAGTGGCTAACAGGGCGAGAACAAAAAGGTGTACATAGGCTGTTTGGAACTAATAGACTGATGGACATTATTAGTGCGACCGTTCTCTAAACCCATAGAGTGGTAACGTGAAACAATCAATATCAGACCTTCTAGAGCAATTCTTTTCAAGAAGGTCAGAAAGTAGGTTATCAATTTGGGGCATAATTCCAATCAGCTAGACAATACTCACTGTATGAGGGGCAGGAATTTATAAATCGCAGAGAGAAAGATAGTAAAGGTAAAGCCAGCAGTACAGCGAAAGCAAAAAGCACTCCCTGGCACAAACCGGCTCATGCGCGCCTAACTTATCTTTAAGAGCACCAAGGGGCTGATGGGAGATGCAGTCCAGAACGCAAACTAAAATTTAAAAATACAATCACTCACTTCTAATGAGTAAGGCACTGGAGCCAAGTGTAAAAGTCAATAAAATGCAATTAAAAGATGCAATCCTAAAACTTTTTAATCAATTCTAAATGTTTTTTTTATCTACAAGAGCACATTAAGCTAGTATGCTTAAATTCATCTGAGCGCAGCCTTATTTCTTAACAGCGCACAAACACAACATGTAGATGTTCAAATGCTCAGGGAATTATTATATGTGGTACATTAATTGTACAACTAATCAACCTGGTCCGACTCCTCTGACGTTTCCAAAGCCTCAGAGTATATGAAGGTGATTTGGAAGACAAACCACAACACTGAAATTACAAACACTTAAAACCGGGGTCTGTAACCAGTGGCTCTTCAGAGGTTTTGGACTAAGAATCCCATGATCCCTCCCCATTGACTATGCTGGATAGTTGTAGTTCAAAAAATCTGGAGAGATAATCTTTACAGACCCCAACATTTAGAATATACTTGCTAATATTGACATTGGAATAATGAAAAAGTTACCTGTTCAGATGTGTATTTGCCAATCATAAAATCAGGACAGTACAAGGAGTTGGCAAGAGCATTACGGTAAGAAGCTGCATGCAGATTTTCAAGGACACCTACAAAAGCAACAGAATGATAAGCTTTTAAAGAAACTAGTTTCATTAGAAGGAATATGCTAAGCAAAGCATTTTTTGGCCTGAACTATTATAGAAGCATAATTACTCACGGACCTGGGTTATTAACTCTCTTCAAGAGATACAGTGAAGTTAAAAAAAAAAAAAAAAAACAGAAAGGCACCAATTCTACATTGCTGTCTCATTTATGCATTAGTTTGATAATATGACCAAAATCGCCCAACAGCACTGGAGAGTTTCATAAGACAACCAAACATCACTCAAAACTATTCCAAAATTAAAACTTATGAAATTAACTTTAATGTGAGCACTATTACTAAACATAATTGCTGAAATAAAGGTGCCTTTATTGCAGGTAGGAAGAATTCACTCAAATCAGATGACAAAGAGCTAAAAACCAGCTCCAATTACTGCCAAACCAGACAACATGCACAGTGTGTCCGACTGCTTTTGAATACAATTCAGCACCTGCATCATTGGAATACCTTTGCTTCCCTGAGGTCTTTGTGAACTACACTTTTTTGGTACCTAAGTGGCGGTTGGGCTGCAGGAGACTCTGTGCTGCTGTCATCGTTCCTGCTGCTCCGTCCTCGGAGAAGCTGACAGTTTCCAAGAACGCCGTAACGTGCTGTTTTACTTCATTGCCTGGGCTGCAGGAGCCTGTGTGCTGCTGCGGACCTAAAGTAAATATTGGTTTCTTATGGCTTTGAAGTCACTAACTTTACCCAGAGCGGATTTCTGCTTGTGGACTTACTACTGTGGACTGGGTGGACTCTCTTCTTTGGACGTATTTACTGACGTATTTTCTTTTTTTCTCTTTTTGGTTCACAGCATGCTCACGTTATTCAGTGGCCCCGCCCCAACATCTGGCGTCGAACTCGCCCATAATACACCACTTTCCTGCGCACCCAAGTGGTACTTAAGTGGCTGTTGGGCTGTTCGGCGTGGGGTTAGGGGCTGTCTTTCTGCTTTTTATTTTTGTTGTGGTATTGTAGATAAGGCTTTGGCTATATATCCCTACTGAGCTTTCGTTTTTTTTTCTCTTTCTTGTGGTCTCCACCTATTGTAAATAACCCATTGCACCTAATCACAGTTACATATTCGCTACTATTGTAGATCTGTGATATTTAAGAACTGCACACACGGTCATATATGTGTGTCGTGGTGGTTGTGCTCAATAGCAGTCACTGGGGAATGTAGATGATTAAATCTCGATTAAATCATTTAACTTACAGGTCGATACGTGCATGTTGAACTGTATTTGCAGGTAATACTTCCTCAGGAATCAATGGCAACGCAGCTTGTGGGAAACTCTGTAAGGCACCTGAACATCTGATACGCCACATCTCCACTAATCGGGAACTTACAATTAATTCTGTGCCAATAGGCTTCTTAGACCAGGAAGATGCACCCCCCTTGGAAATAGTAGTTGATGACAAACTTGATCACGTGCAAGAAGTGGAATTTGCTTTTATGCATTCACAGATTCAGGCGCACAACCCACTCCCACGCATAAGAAAAGATGAATATGGACACTCTTGAATACAACCGGCCATGATATTTCTTCACCCCACACTAGTTTCCTGAGTACTCGTGAACCACCTCTGAATACACAGGGTGATATTTCTCCCATACAGACGCCACACAATACCATAATGGATGTATCTATGCTGGCATCAGCAGTAATATCCGAATTAGCAAAACGTCTCCGCTTGTCACTGCAAATAAAAATGGACTGGAGAATGTACATCTCTTTAACAGGCTTTATAAAGACTAACCATTCTCCTATGACATAACTAATAAGGACAAATGTCCACTTCCATCAGCTCCTCTATTCAATGATAAAGAAAACAGCTCCCCCAGTTACAATGTGGAAGAAGAAGCATATCAACCTCAAGACCCCTTCCTGAGCTCTGCGCTGGAGGAGGTCCCGCATTCTTCTACACAGGAGCAATCCCCTTACCCTCTCCCCACGTCAGAGTACGAACAATTTGGAAACTCGATCCCGGTCCTTTCCAGAATTTTAAACCTTTTGGATAAGGGCCACAAGCGTACCCATATTGAAATCCGGGACTTAAAGCGTATTTCCTATGAAACCCTTACGAAAGTAAACAAAATCGAAGGCTTTCTTATGGGAAAGGAATCGGATTTGGGGAAACATGAGGGAGAATGCAAACTAACAGCAAACAGAACCAACTCTCAAGGCACTAAAACCATTCAAATTAGAAAACCCCAGTCACCTCTCCAAGTATTCACAGGCACGACTTTAGGCGAGTGTTGCTCCGACCTATGCTGAAGTCTTAATGTCTACTAAGACGGAGCTCCCCTCTACCAAGCAAATGGAGTTAGGGAAAATGCCTGCATACACTGGAAATGTAATGGAAAAACTTGTTTCGTTGGAACAAGGCTTCGTTAATCTTACAACTACTTGCCTTCAGTTGTCAAATGCTAGGGAACTGGATCCATCTTTGGAGACAGTAAACAATCTGTACTCTCCAGATACCCCAACAGCATTAACCACCATCATATACTGTGAAAAGGCTAAATTAAAAGGGGAGGAAATTAACGCCCTGAACCTTGACATTGAGGAAATTAAATACACAGGAAGTTTACTTATCCGAACGACAAAACGTTTGGACCAGGAGGTAAAATAAATAAATAAAAATGCGCCGTATAAAAAGCAATTAACTACCTCCTAAAAATCCGAATAATGTATTAGCCGAAGTACTTTTTGGTGATTTGCAGCAACTTGAGAGTCGGAATGCTTTGCAATTACATGATTCCCAATTTTTAACAAAATTGGAGCAGAGTCCTAAAAAAAAAAACTAAAAATTGAAATAAAAAAAAAACTATAAAAATAACCCTTCCGATTGGAATAACCCAGATATCAAGAGTAATCGGGCTGATTCCTCACTGGAAGGGACATAACAAAAATGACAAAAGAAAATAAGCAAGCTCAACTCTCAACGTTTTACAAAGTTGTGAAATCTACCAAACAAAGATCAGAAATGCCCTGTTTTAGATCTCAAACCCCAATCTAATTCTCAGGCCTTTTCTGGCTCCTCGAAGTAAAGTGCCGGCTGTGGATGAAATTGCTCCCTCTACGGTAGAAACAAATGTGAACATTATAGAAGAGCTACCTCCAGGTATGACTCCCACTATGGGAAACTGATGGATATTCTTCCAACTCTCCTGAACACGAACATTGCTCAGATCAGTTTCCCTGTCTACTTCAGGTGTAGAATGCCCGGCACGGCTACTGAAAGACGAAGAGGGTATCTTAGAAAATCTCAAGGAGAAATCCCTCAATGGTGTGCCAACAGTAGATCCGGCAAATACAGAACCTATACAGAGTCGTTCTTTTGGAATCTCCTCCCTAGGGACAAGGGGTTTAACACAGGCAACAGCACATGTATGGGGAAAATTCCTCTAAACATGTTAAAGACAGTGATTTGCAAAATACTGAGTGGCGAAAAATAGCTTATCCAGACTCCCCAAGTATCCTGCTATATAATCTCTGACGATGGGGATCCCTCATCTCTCAATCGCCCACGAGTATTATCATTAATGAATGAGGTCCCACAGCCGAGACTAATTTCATCAGCGGACATTAAACTGGTGGATTTTATTCATCCAACCAGGTTAGACCATGTGAGAATTGTTCCAACCTCAATGAAAACATTTGAGGTAATTGCTGAACAGTCAGAACAATTTCAACAGAAGGGTTATGATATTTTGATCTTTGGTACTGGAGTAGACTCATCTTGGAGATCAGATGAATACCAAAAAAACCAAAAACAAACCCAAGACCAAAACTGCAATGAAAACTATAAGACTACTCCACCCTCCTTTGAGGAAGAAGAGAATAGCTGGAGATGGCTTGCTCTCTCTCCGAGAGAATCAATCTCTGAAATTAAAGGCACTACAACAAAAACGAACCCTCTTTGCTCATAAACTGACTGGAGTTTCCTTTCGTGGAACTCCAGAGGCCATCTTAATTTTTTGAATTTAAGGAATTTTGTGATAAATTGCGATTCTTTGAAATAATATGTATTCAGCAATCATGGTTGACTTATCCAATTCAGTTAGATGAGTATACATGTAAACACCACCTGGCTAAAAAAGTCCTTAGAGGCCGTCCTTCGGGTAGTTTGGTTATTGCTATTCGAACATTGAGAAGATTCATTATACTTTAATCTTGTGATGTTTCTATTGGTTCAATGATGATGGTCCTAGAGATCTTTGATAAGATGGGTCCCCTTCATATTCTGATTATTAACATATATTGGAACCCCTGGCAGACCTAGCTAAAACTACCAATATGATTCAAATCTGCATTACCAGTATGATGACAAAATATAAAGGCCTGTTTCTCTTGGTGGAAGTAGATTTTAACTCTAATCAGGCAAAACATTGAATAGCCTCTAAAATATGAGACTTCTGGCCCCTTATGCTTTGCTAATGATCAGGAAAATCAAGCTGTACCCTATGGCTATAATAGAAAGTTTGTTCAAGGTCATATCTGGGGAAATCTGTTCAGAAACTGGGACCTGTATCAGAAATGTTATTTAACTTGGACACCTAGGTGTCTACTAGGTCAAATGGCTCCAAAAAATCTTGTATTGACTATATATTTGTAACTAAAAAACTGCTTGATGCTTGTATGAAATTTGAGATTGAAGATTCGACAATGAGCGATCATAAACTCTTGAAATTGACTGTACGCTGCAGATCCAAGATGACAAATGTGGATTAAATTACCAGAATGCTAAAAATAAATCAGAGGCAATAGAATCTCGTGGCACCCAAGAAATGTGGACAAATGTAATGCTACTTTTTTGCAGGATCACCACATTAACACATGGCATAAGAGATCTTGTCTATTCAGGGTTGACTCCTTCTCAGGCTATATGAAATCATTGTTAGACTCCGAGAGTACAAAAAGGCCAACTTGCCCCATCCTTCTCGATCTCATGTTTATGATCCATTAGTCAGAAATCTGAAAAACTCGACTAGTCGGGAAATACGAAAGATTACTAACTCAAATTTAGAATGGTCACAAAAACAAAAACTCATCGGAGTAGCAAAGCAAAAAAGGAAAAATTGGCTGAAGAATCACAGAGCCAGTATGCTAAAAGCAGATAATGAGGCAATGATGTAAGCCTTAAGACAGACCTCTGGGCGTACATTTTGGTCACTTATTAATCATCTAGAAACTCCTGGGGTGATAATCCAATCGAATTCTAGATTATAAACTACCTAGGTAGCTAATTTCTCTTCCCTCTATTTAGGGGGGGAAGGGGAGTTCGATCGGAACTAATTTAAAAAAAAAAAACTCATTCTTGGGACTGTTATTTTTCCATCTTTGATATAGGACGACAGATTAGGGCTTCTTGTTCATCAAGAGCTCTGGGTCCAAATGGGCTATCAAATGTGGTTCTAAAGGCCAAGCCGGAGATGTAGGCAAAATGTCTTTTCATATTATTTTTCGATACAAAATTGACGAGAACTATCCCTTCCTCTTGGAATACTTCTTACATTGTTCAGATCTACAAGAAGGGGGAATAGGAGCCTTCCAACAAACTATCACCCTATTCCGATAATGGATACAAATTCAAAAATGTTTGCAGGTATTGTCCTCGATCAGATAGTTGAATGGAGTGAACATGGTAATAGTCTATCTAACAAGCAATTGTATTTCGTAAAGGTATGGGCACATAAATTGGTGGAGATTTGTTTACTTTGTTATTGGAAAAAGCCTGTAAATCTTCTGCTTCCTCTATATACGTAGCAGTAATCGATCTTTCTTTGGCCTTCGACAAAGTGGATAGAGGACTCCTATGGAATAAATTGTCAAAACTGGGGATGCCTTGGGGTCGCCTTACTATTTTAATCCATGTCCATGAGGGCACGCTAATTCAGATACAAGTCTCCAAGGGAATCTTTCTAGATCTATAATAACGAAAAATGGGCTTCGTCAAGGCTGCCTACTTGCACCGACTTTATTTAAACTTTACGTTTCGATGCATGGAGGAGCCTTGAATCAAATTCTCATATCGCCAAAAATCAAGGTCTGTAATACTAATTGGTGCGCTTACGTGGATGATTTTATGCTAATAGACGGTTCCCCTATAGGATTGCAACATAAGCTTTCGGCCTTTGAAACTTATATCAAAGAAAATAACTTGGTAATAAATAGAAGGAAAACTGCTATAATCTTAAATAAAAAAAAAAAAATTAACTGCCGTTTAAATGTACTTACCCTTCCGAGAAATTGGGTCTATGCAGTATTTAGGATATCCTGTTTTTTATTCCCACAGGAGAATGCTATACCGTATTGCCATTTTCGATAGACTTCCTAACCCGATTTCCCAGATGAAGAAGGTGGCCTGTAAATACTGTAAGTACTCTCTCATGCCGCTATTCAGATACTATAACCTAAAAGTGGTCCCGAAAATGACCTGTGGCCTTGAGCTTTTACCATCTCTTTCTGACACACTTTTAATGGAATTAGAAAGTAAATTATGGCATAAAATATATTACTTACCAAAAAGTGTGCCCCTGACTGCTTTGCGTTTTGAATTGGGACTATCATCTTTAGATTGCACTATACAATGGAGAAGATTAGCGCTCTATAGGAACCTGATCTTGGCACCCACTAATAATTTGTTGTCCTCTTTAGGAGAAAGGGGTCATCTCTGAGTCAACTTGGTTGTTAACTCTACAAATAGAATGTCTTAAATTGCTGGAAGACAGGTTTAAAATATGAAACTAATGGTAAACCCAACAAAAATTAAGACATTATTGCAATATATTGACTGGATAAAAACTGGAATCGGTATGAGCTTAAAAAATCTACTGTCATCTTGTGCCGTACGGTAAACTATTAGGAACTCCTGAAACATACCCAATAACATTTCCAGATCCAGTTTTACGTATTATGTATTTGAGATTCAGGTTTAATGTGTTGATGACAGGAGACAAAACAAATTAGAGGGGGTTTGGATCTCCATCTACCCTGCAGATTCTGTAAACACCCCTCCCTCATAGAAACACTGAAACATCTTTTAGTTGAATGTTTGAATCTGAAACCTCAAAGAGTTACAGCATTTATCAAATTCGTCCCAAATCCAGATTCGGTCAACCTTGATGCATTATGGTGGTAGATGCTATATGGCAAATCTATACCGCTAAAAATAGCAGTAGTAAGATTTGGCACAAATATGTGGTCTGGGACCGACTGTTCTTCAGGAAAAAAACTAAT
Organism: Ambystoma mexicanum; assembly: GCF_040938575.1. NCBI lineage: Eukaryota > Metazoa > Chordata > Amphibia > Caudata > Ambystomatidae > Ambystoma > Ambystoma mexicanum. Next base: position 536,611,704 of record NC_090924.1, on the reverse strand, counting down.
ATGTACTTTGTAAATGCCTGTACAACGTGGTAATCTGGCCTAATAGGCAAAAAAAATAAAATTTAATTCTGATTTAAGGGACACTGGAATGTTTGTTTATGGTGTAAAATGTTGCTCCTTTTTTAATGATACTTTTCTAAATAGAGTGTATTATTTAATGCCTAAACATGATTGAAAATAGGGAATAGGATTTTTTTAAATTGTTTTTTTAATAATTGAAATTTAATGATTTTGTCTGACTGAATATGCTGTGAAATGGGAAAAGGAAAAATTGGCTAATATATATGTGTACATCTGTTTGGGATAAATCTCCCTTTTCTGTTTTAATTGTAAAACATTTTTGTAAAGGTTTAATTTGAACCAAAACAAACAAAAAGTTTAGTTCATCTGCTAGATATGTAAGGTTTTCCAGGTGTGCAATTTATTTTCAAAAAACCATGCCATAGTTTGAATTTAGGGATTCTAGTGGAAGCCACTAGTAGGTACGTCACACAAATAGGTCTAATAGGTTTCTTAGGGTGTACCACCCTTGTTCCTGTGCAGATGTGCCCACTTAATTCCTCAAAGATAGAAGCAGGACTGCATGGAGGGTCCTTTTCAAGCAGCTCAATGACAGGCGCAACTCTCCTCCAAAGGGTGTTGGGCAGTTGCTAATTAGTAGACTAATGTTCTTCAGCAGGATGACCTTCTGGGCATGTGACCGGGTGATCGCAGCCTCTGACAAGCCTAGATCCACAGACACCAGTCCCAAGGTAACCACGCTGTTTTCAAGTAACACCTTTGCTCTGACATTTCCCTAGAAACTAATCGGAACAAAAGTAATCTTGTGATGTACCTGGATAGTCAGAATGGCAGCCAAGACTCTATTCATGCCTGTACTAGATAGCCTAGTGGGTACAAAAGGGCACTGTATATGGTCCCATGGTGTAAGCAGTGCACACCATGATATGGGTTCTATTGTCTCCTAATGCATTAGTATCCTCCCCGTTAATAAAGACATGCATAAGGTAAAGGTGCGTGTTAGGAAGAATATCTGCCATCAGCTCTTGTGGTGCCCCAAATCCCTCGCTTTGACATCAGTGAAGAGCCTTCCGAAACAGGTTTGAATCCCGGCAGGGCCAAACTCAGCCTTTCATCCTACCGAGGTAGATAAAGGAGCACCACACACCATGGGTAATAAAAAGCAGCGCTCAGATGCCTGAGGGTTTGTAACGTTATATAAATACAAAATTATTATTAGAGGATTACTGCTGATGGGACACCGATAGATTCATCAGAGGGAAAGATTAGGCTGTCGGCCTGCAACTGTTAAGAAAGATTTCTCTTTTTGCAACTTTGCCTCCATAGTTCCTATGTACCCCTATTCTTTTCGCTCTGTTTTTAAACCTGTTCTGACTTTTTGAAGGAAAGTAAAACCTTAAGCTTCACTTCCCTTTTGTTCACTGTTATGGGTAAACTAATCAGTCCTTCAGACGATCAGTACTGGAAAACATTCCCCTTTTGAATTCTTGTATTATTTGAGACCATCACTGATGGACGGTTATATCTCACTTATATGTATAAAGGAAAAATATTTTTGGGAATATCCGAGAACCTCAATTGGATTATGATTTGGGAAAACTTCTTGAGCTACCAGCACCTGAGACAATCACAGAGGCTTGATTAGACATAGCATTATAGTGGAGGATTATGTTTCACGTATGTTCACCAGACTCCTAGGATATCCATGACCTTCAATAGGTATGAACCTTTTGTGCTATCTGGTACAATTGGTACTATTTCTTAGGACTATACCGTTTATTGCAATGATGTAACATACCTTGCACGCACAAAAGGCTATGTTTCGTTATTTGCGCTATTTTCCATGATAATATTGAATTTTTCCAATTCATATGTACCCCTGTTTGGGGTGACACTCGCACTACTGGTAATCAGGGTTCTGTTCCTACTACTAGGACGATTTTTCAAGGCAATTTTTTGCTTTATACTTGTGTGACATGTGCGCTCCATGCATCATTTTGGAACTGTTCACTACATTTTAACTCATGCATAGAGTATATATGTAGAATGGACAATTACAATACAGTTGAACCTCCAATAAAGATGGATCATGGTTTTCATGGATGTCATTGGCGAGGGACATCCATGTAGGATTTTCATTGTTTACATGTGACATCACGCACAAACATACGCGTGACATGTTAACGTCTTTTGGCCGCGTTCACAGTTTTGGGATTTAAGGTCGGCTTCTTCAGATTGGCGGGTCTCTACCATTTGTACATGAGATTCAACCGGTTTATAGTCATAATATCGAAAAAATAATGTCGAATTACAAAAATGTCGAAAAAAAAATGTCGAATTCAAAAATGTCGAAAACACATACATGTAATAGAAAAAGTCATTAATTCGAAAATAAAATGTCGAAAAAAAATCGAAAAACCAATGTTAAAATAACTATGTAAAATATCACATATACTAACGTTTTTTATTGGGGGGTCCCCCCCCCAAACCCCTCCCCCCAACCCTCCACTCCTCCCCATCCCCCCCCCTCCCCCCCAACACCCCCCATGGATATACCTTTAATTTTTTTAAAAAAGTATTTAATAAAACATTAATTAAATAATTATTAAAAAAAAAACATCCCAAACCCCTACCCCAACCCCCCCCCCTCCTCCCCATCCCTCCCACTCACCATGTATATACCTTTAACCATTTAAAAAATATATGTTTTATAAAATATAATTAATTATTTATTTAAACATTATTTCGAAAAAAAAATTCGACATTTTTGTAATTCGACATTTTTACTTTCGATATTATTGTATTCGACATTATGACTGGACACCGATTCAACCCGCAATTTTGTGAACTCCAGATTTGTGGTAAGATATGTTAGCAATGGTATTGGTCTGTGACAATTGATCATTTTTAGTTATAATTAGGTTGTGGACCATGCATTTGGGAGCTCTTTCATAATACATGTCAATTGCTGGACATGGATGCAACGTGCTACTATAATGACTACGGTTAACTTTATTGCACCTGGTGTGTGCTTGCTTTTGGATGCCCAAGATAATGTTTATGCTCCTGCACGTAGGAAATCTGTCCCCATGTTGCTAGTAGGTTGGAGATCAATCATGGAATAAGTTAGCCCCATTACATAGGGCTTAAAAGTTTGTGATATAGAGGAGTGTACCCCTCCAACCATTGGGTATAACTTTAGGACATTGTTTTGCATCTTGTTTCTAGGCATGATTTGAATGAATGTTGTGGATATACACAAGGAATCCTGTACTGAATTGTGCTACTGAACATCTTTACAAGTCAATATGACGCCATTCTATTAGGTCACACCAGTCTATGGTATGATTTATCCAGTATATACTAATTTTATGATAAGGGCCTTACTAACTTTCTGACGCTAAAAGCAATTCGCATTCATTTTTGCAGAAGATGGACTAGTGAGTTTGACCCATGGTTATTTACAACATATTACATAAACTATCTCTGAGAGACTAGTTACCTCACCAAGGTATGTGATTTAGAGCACACTGCCACTTTATCACTTGGTATATTTGGCACTTATTTGTCCTTATTCTTGTCACCATGATGAAACAGTGATCCTATTATCTTTTAGGGATACCCCACTGAACCAACAGACTAGGGTAAGCTTATCAAGTGATAAACCACATATCACTGAGGCACACCACCTTCATAATGAATATTTATAAACTTATTCTTCACAATCTCCACTTACCATAAATGCCCCACGGAACAGAATCTGTTCCGTCACCAATGGGAAGATAAGATGACGGGCTTACCATAAAATGCCTAATCTAAGAGATAATATGTGCTCCACATCCGGGAATGTCAATATAATTCAAACAAAGCGGATGTGACTTGTTAAATATGGAAGGAAAAGCAGAATGTTGATCTTGCAAATTTCTGTTTTCTCATATTGATTTCATACTTGAATCAACCACCTGTCTACGTCCTGGAATGCGGTATGTTTGGGTGTTTTGGATAATTCCATTTTTTCTATTGTGCAATTTGTTGTTCATGGTATTAATTTTTACTGTATGAATTGTCATGGTACATCTTGGAATAATTCATCTGTCTATTGTCCAATTCTAACAACTTGATTGAACTTTAGAATGTCACTATATTGCAAACAGTCTTGAAAACGACCGAGAGGTCGAAACACATGTCGGCTGTATCTATGCACCAACGTGTGGAATAAACCACATCAGAGACTTCACAGAACTGTCATATTATATTTTGTATACAAATTAATTTTTAATCTGAGCGCAAATTGCCCTCCCAGAATTTCAATCCTTCGTACTTTTTAACGTAGCACAGCAATTTGCAGTGCAATTGGGATACTTTTGCATCACCCTAGCTTTTTACACTTGGGATTTTTGGTTATTTCTATAGGTGCCTAAATACATGCTTCTTGCCAACGATACATTTTTACAATTTTTGCATTCTTTTTAGTGTGCTGCATATGGCTATTAATGACACTAGTGTCATAAAATGGCCGTGCCACCTCATACCACACTTGCTGCTTTGGCCTCCTTCCTGCATTGCCAGGTCAGGAAATTCCTTAGAAGTTCATGCACTTCCCCGGGAAAGCTGCTGCTTTCACAGGCTAGTGAGGCCTCTGTGTGGGCCAGGAAGGGGGCCGCACTGTCTAGTCCCATGCCACATCCATGGTGCCAGTGAGTCTAGGCATGGGGCAAATGTGAAACAGTAGTTGAACCTGATTGGAAACTACAGGCTGTTTCAATGGTACAATTATGAAGAACATACTTTACAAAATACAAAGCCGATAGCCACAGGTGATGGGTGGCCAGCACTACATCTAAACCCCTGACAAGGTTGATGGTAAGGGGGGAGGCAGACTTGGGTCCCCTGGAGGAGGGGGGACTGGGAGAGCACCCTGGGGGTTACTAATGGGATAGCCATTGATTCATGGTTCAGGGCCATTCACTACAATATCCTACACAGGGTATAGGCCCTTGTAGGAAGGAGAGAGAATGGGTGCCCCAAATGCAAGATAGAGGTGGGCACGTTTTACCACATGGTCTACGTGTTCTAAAGTGTACCGGTTCTGGGGGAGAGGTGTTGATGAATCCACTGGTAGATGGGTTTATGTTGGAGCCGGCGCTGTGTAGGCTGGGCATCTGGGGGAACCGTGCGCTTTCGGCACAGGAGAGGCGTTTGGTGGGACTGGCACAGGCCAAAAGGGTAATTGCAATGGGGAGCAGAGGAGGGCCCCACAATAGGAGCTTGGGTGTACTGGATAGATCTATGGAACTCGAGAAATTAGTTTATAAGAATAGAGGTTATCCACGGAAATGCAAGAAGGTGTGAGGAGGATGGATAAAGCACAATGAATAATTGTGAATAATGGATGGAAATAGCCCAAGGAATAGAGGAGGGGGCTGTGACAAAAGATTGTAAACCAGATGTGGGGGCAGGTAGTTCGGGAGGTGAGGGCAGTGGAAAGCCGGGGATGAGTGTGGGGGGGTCAGGGTGTTGATGGGCTAATGGATATATTCATGTTTTTAATGTAATTGGGATTCTTTTTGTCAATTCAAAATGCAATAAAAGTGGTTTAAAAAAGTAACTTCAAAATAAGCAAATCAAGACAAAGCACAGTTTGGTAACCCCACTTGGCTTGCGCACCTCTACTTCAGTATTAAAACAGTTCAAGGAAATTCTGTTAAAGTATAAAGTGGGGAAAAATGTTAGACAAATTATCAACTTTACAAAGTAATATGGCACCACAATGCGTTACTTAACTTATGTCGAAGCCCTGTCCTATTACAATTTACTGTGTCACAGGTAGGTAGGTAACCCTCTTGTGTAGGCTATGTTTCTTTTGGGGGTTAGGAGGAGGGGATTTGAAGAGTGCCTAAGACTCCACTAGATCTACCATAAGAAAATAAATGCGTGAAAGACTCTAAAAGCCTCCTATTTATAGACCAGCTACTTAAAGTTAGGTTTCCTACAGGGGAAAAGGTAGACAACCAATCCTATTGTGGGAAGGGAGTGGTGGGCTGGGTGAATGAGAGGCAGCAGGACTGCCAGAGTCTGGTTCCTGGTAGGCTCACTGCGTTTTAATGCAGCAATAAGTTAATGGGGTTCCAGTAGTGTGGAAAACACAAATTGCAGGGTTTCCAGTACCAAAGCTTGATAGTTTCCATGCACACATCCAATCTCTAGCAGGCGAGGAAGATAGAGCAGTACTGAATACTAAGTCCTGTTAGGACAGATTTGCTTTTTGAAACTTTCCTTCAATAGTTTTCTATGGAACCAAATTAATTTTGCTTTGTTTTTGATCCTGGGCAGATTTTTTGAAGGGTACGTAAAGCTTTCAGCAGCACTTCCTTTTTTCTCATTTGTTATGGGGAAACCGATTAATCCTTCAGACTTTAACAGTACTAGGAAACTATAGTTCCCTTTCAAATTCTTCCATTTTTAAAAATTGCACACAGCACCTTGCAGTGCAATGGGGATACTTTATAGTCACCCTAACTTTACATGGGGTATTTTTACCGTTGCTGCTTCATTCTTCTAGTCCAAAATCGCACTTACCGTGTATGGCTACTAAATGTGGTAGTGCCCGGTTAGGTTAGATTTTCATTTTGTTTATAATCTCCTCCACATGCGAGTCCCCCAGCACTTTTTGCTGGATTTATGTTCTGTTTCCCTGAGTGGGAACCGTTTTCCACTGTGGAAAATTATGAACAAATAATAGTAATTGGAGTCAACATTAATTCTATAATCAGTTGGTCTGTGCACACAGTTAAAGTGGGTTTGCTTTGAAGAAAAAAAAACAATTTGCTTTGCACGTATGCATTTATTTTTGGAGCAGGCTCTAGGAGTGAAAATAGCAGTTCGGAGATCGATCATAAGACCATACCGGGAAATGTCGCACTGAGAACATTGGAGGAGATTGCAAAGGAGGGACAGCCATATCCTGAATACCTGGCAAGATGTCGAAGGCGAGCAAAGGGGGGAACCATCTAAACTTCACTTCAACACCCCCTCCCAATCGCAAAGCCACAAGTCCATGGAAGGACCGCCCGATGGGAGCAATCAACCAGTAACCCACGATGCCCAAGTAGTGTTTTGTGACATTAAGGAGATGTTCAACCAGCTGCAAAACAGCATACAGTCTCTCGATGGGAAGATGGACAAGTTAACATGCAGGTCTGCCTCGACAAACACAGAAAGATTGGACGAAGCAGAAGGGCGCATCTTCACGGAGGAGGATGAATCATCGGCAACATCAAGGGAAAAGGCACAGATGAAGCGGGCAATAAAATATCTTACCTAAAAACAGGAGGATGTTGAATCTAGATCCGGGAGAAACAATCTGCGAATAATCGTGAGGATCTGAAGCGGTGGAGCAAAGATTCATGGTATCCTTAATCAAAGAGAGTCTAAAAGAAGCACTAGGAGGAGAGGACTTCTCAACAGTACTTATAGCGGAAAGAGCACACCGGATACCAAGCGGGAGGAAGCCAATACCCGGGGCCCCTCCACGCCCGATCATAGCCCGAATGTTAAACGACCGGGACAGAGACTTGGCCCTTCGCAAAGCCAGGGAAAAAGGATCCTTAACATACAAGGGGGACAGCATCAAACTCTTTCCAGACTTCTTGGATAAAGTGCAAGTATCCTCCAGGACCTACATGGACGTGAAAGAAAAAAAAAAAAGACTACGCGATAGAGGCCTACGCTATGCCATGCTGCTCCCAGCTAAACTGAGAGTAGAACCTAGGGAACGCACACTGTTTTTCACACTCCGGAAGAAGCCAATGCCTTCCTTGAACAGTTACCTCGGAACCCCAGACACGGGGGAACAATGGGTGACACTGCATCCAGTATAACCTGCCCTAGCTAGTTAACACCTGACGACACAAGTAAGGGATGGGGTCCTGACCAATGGCCAAGGAGCGAATGTTATGTAACTGAGGTGCGGGGGACAGTTGGGCACCTAGCTGCCTCTGAAGCGGAACCTCAAGTTGTTAAGGGGGGCGGGGAGGGAGAGGCTAATTAGTTGGGTTTATCAGCTGGGGTGGGGACCGGGGATCAGATTACTGCCAAATTGTGGTTCAGTGGGAGGGAGGGGGGAATGGAGAAAGGGGTAGCGGGACGCAGGATAGGGAGTTTAACTGGGGGGCAGGGGGAGAACAAAAATGGCAGTGTACATAGATACTGAATGTCACAAAGTATTGGATTATGTAGAAGGAAAGTCAGATTGGTTATACAACCTACGAATGTGGGGGTCAGGCATGTGCATAGGGGTCAGCAATGTCAGGATCACTTAGAAACATAATGTGCAATGTGAGAGTTCTGAACAGCCCGTCCAAATGTCCTACTATATATGCAGAGACACCAGGTGGGAATTGCGTTCTTACAAGAAACGCATCTGTCACCAGAGGCGGAATCCAAGTTCGGGAGGGAGTGGGGCTGCCACCACTGCTCGTATGCCAGAGGGGTGTGTATACTAATCCACAGGTCTGTTGGGTTCAGAATGGTCACCGTAAGCAAATATCGGGAGGGACGAGGCCCAATAGTACAGGGCATCATACAGGGCAGAACATGCACACTTGTCAACTACTACGGCCCGAATCAAGATACCACAGAGGCACTTCATTGGATAGATGTCGAATTGGACAGGCTTGCGCCCGTGGAAGTAATTTGGGCAGGAGACTTCAACACAGTCATGGACCCAACCTGGGATCGCATTAGGGGGGCCCCAACGGCAGGTACCCAAGGGGACAGGCAAACTACAAGGTCTGTGTCTGACATGGGGGGTTGGGGACGTGTGGAGATCAGGAATCCAGAAACCTCAGTGTATAGATAGCACTCCTCGGTTCACAACTCAGCATCTAGGTTGGACTTCTTCCTGGCTTCTCACTCACTGGTGGGTAAGGTGACAGAAGTGAACATGTTAGAGAGCACACTATCAGACCATGCCCCAGCATTACTAGGGATCGAACTGACGGGTCGCAAGAAAGGGAGGACAGCTTGGTTATTTAAGAGTGAAGGAGTAACGGATGTCGTGTTCCGAGAGGATCTGGCAGGCACAATAGACACATTTTTTGAGATTGAGGGGTTGGTGGAATCACCCGGAGTTCTGTGGGAAAGCTTTAAATGTGTAATACGAGAAGAATGTATTTCAAGAAAATCCGGGGTACTGAAAATGATAAGGAAGGAACTAGCCGATACAGAGGCCCATATCAGAGGAATGCAGTCCAAGGCACCCACGCCTACACTACCGGAACAAGCCGAGATTAAGAAATACTTTCAGCACTTTAATGAACTAGCGATCAGGGAAGCCAAATTTGTACAGCAATTGGGGGAAGGTCAGAAACCGGGCAAGACACTCGCAAGGGCCTCCAAGCTAGCTAATCTCAGAGACCGGGTCCTCTCCATAAAAGACACTCAAGGAAAGGATAGGCACGCAGACGGTAGATAGTCCAGGAGTTCTGCCAATTCTACACCCAGCTGTACTTCCCTCAAATTCAGGTCTCCCAGCAGGGGGTTAAAAACTATCTAGATCAGGTGACCCTGTACTGGTGGAGGAAGAGGGGAAAATGGTCGAGTCGCCAGGTGTTCCTGGAGGAGGTACAGGGACCGATTAGGTCTCTTCCCTCTGGGAAAGCCCCTGGACCTGACAGATTCACAGCAGAGGTTTATAAGCAGTATGCAGAGCAACTGGCTCTGTACAAACTTCAAATGTTCCATCAAAGCCTACAGGATGGTCGACTACCTGAATACTTAAGTGAAGCAGTAGTGGTCGTGTTACTTAAACCAGATAAAGCCCCAAATGATTGTTCCTCCTACAGGCCTCTATCCCTTATTAATCTGGACAAAAAGATCCTTGCCAAAATATTGGCATCTTGGTTAGCACCTCTGATGCAAAAAAAGGTAAAAGCAGACCAGTCAGGATTCATTTCAGGAAGATCCACCTCACATGGTTTAAGGAGGATGTTCGGGTTGATTATGGCGGTACAGCAGGACAAATCGATAATAGCAGCCCTACTGGATGCCACTAAAGCATTTCATTCAGTAGAATTGCCCTTCCTGTTCACAATAATGCGCCAAATTGGGATGGGGGTACTGTTTATTTCCATGGTGTCACTGCTATATTCACTACCGACAACTAAGATAAGGGTGAACGGACAGTTCACACCTAATAGAACACTCGAAAGAGGCACACAACAGGGGTGCCCGTTGTCGCTGCTGCTCTTCGCGTTGGCTATCGAGCTCGTGGCGGAGATCGTAAGAGAGAGACACCTGCAGAGAGGTGTTCAGTTATATAACCACAAGGTGATAATTTCCCTATATGGTGACAATATGGTGCTGTTTGTCAGGGACCCCAAACACAACTTGGACCCAGTGATGCAGGAGGTTGTCCAATTTGGAGAGTTCTCGGGGCTTAGAGTAAACACCACTAAATCAGTTCTATTCCCTCTGAAGGGGATCATCAAGCAGTACAATGACGGATGGGGGTTCAGTGGCACATCGAACACACTCGGTATCTAGGGGTTCATATTGCCCAGGGCTCAGCAGTCCTGTAGAAGAGAGCCCTCATCCAAGCCCGCATCTCTGCGGCATCTAACAATTCGGCCGAACTCTTTAAAATCTGCAAGGAACTGGCCAACCCTGCCGCAGTCTCTACCTCTCCTGTCCCCTCCCAGGCCCTCTGTACAGCCCTGGCCGCTCATTTCATCTCTAAAACTCAGGACATCCTGTCCTCACTCTCCTCCTATCCCCTCCCCCCTCTATTCCCTGCTCTCCCTCTGGCCCTTCTGAAGCCATCCCTCCTCTCCCCTTCTCTGCCTTTCCCCTTTTTTCTGCTGACGAGGTTTCGAGACGAGTCCGATCTATGAAAGTCTCGTCAAAACAGGTCCACCCCTGTTCCTCCAAAACCATCAAGGACCACATCGACTCCTTGGCCCCTGCCCTTGCCGACTTCTGCAATCACTCTTTCGCCTCTGGAGTCTTCCCATCCCTCTCAAGCACTCCCTTGTGCACCCCCTTCTTAAGAAACCCTCTTCTGACCCCTCCTGCCCAGCCAACTACCTCCCTATCTCTATCACTCCCTTCCTGGGCAAGCTCCTGGAGAAACTGGCCATCTCCCAGCTTAATCTCCATGCTGAATCTGTTGGCAGTCTTCATGACCATCAGTCTGGCTTACAAGCCGACAGAAGCACGGAAACTGCTCTCCTGAACATCCGTGAGGACCTGCTCTCGAACCTTGATTCTAACATTCCTTGTGTTCTCATTTTGCTTGATCTCTCTTCTGCCTTTGATACTGTCAACCATACCGTCCTGCTCAACCGTCTCCGTGATAACCTGGGAATCACTGGTCAGGCTCTGGCATGGCTGACCTCTTTCCTCTCTAATCGACCCTCCAACTGGGGTCTTTCCTTTCTGACATCTTTTTCTCTACCTGTGGTGTCCCCCAGGGTTCTAACCTCTCCCCCTGGCTTTTCAACCAGTATCTGGCACTTCTCGCCCACCGCATCGCCGCTCTCTGCCCCTACTTTCAGTGCTATGCGTATGATACCCAGCTCATTTTCAGGCTACCCTCGGCCTCCTCTTCTCCTTCCCTCATCTCTGACTGTCTTTCTGCTATCCAGGACTGGTGTGCCGCCAATGACCTCTGCCTTAATGCCAGTAAGACTGAGATCCTACTCATCAGCATACCCACTCCCTCCTTCCCTGCAGCTCTCTGGCCGGCCTCTCTTGGCCCTCTTCCTGCTCCTACCTGCAAGGCAAAAAACCTCAGGGTCATCTTCGATTCCACACTTTCCTCTCCTCACATATCGGACGTCTCTAAGTAGTCACACTACCAGCTACACCTCCTCAGAGGTATCCTTCCCTTCCTCTCCTTCCCCCAGAAGCTCACTGTCTCTAGAGCCCTGGTTCTCTCGAAGCTGGACTACTGTAACAGCCTCTATCTAAATCTTCCTGCCTCTACTCTCCGCCCTTTGAAACTCATCCAGAACAGAACTGCGAGACTTGTCATTGGCCTCAAGCCGATGGACCGTATCTCTCCAGGACTGAAATCACTACACTGGCTCCCAGTGGCTGCGAGGATCAAGTTCAAAACCCTCTGCATTGTCCACAAGGCCTTCTGGGGTCTTGGGCCAAAATACCTTCAACTCCCTCTTCCTATTATCTTCCTTCTCAAGCTCTTCGCTCATCCGCCTCCAACTCCCTCATGGTCAGCCGCTTTTCCAAACAACGAGTTGGTGGCAGATCTCTCTCCGCTGAAGGGGCCTCCGCCTGGAACAGCCTTCCTGCCCCCCTGAAACTTGAGGAGAACCATCTCCGGTTCCGGAAGCACCTCAAAACCTTCCTCTTCGCCTCCGCTTTATCTCCCCCTCTCCCCTGCTAAAGTTACTAAACTGCACTGAATCTGCAACTGGGCCACTCACCTTCTCAGTCCTTGGCCCAGCCACTCTCCCCTGCACTGCCTCCCTGGCACCCCCTGCACTACGGGACTGTGTCTGTATCCCTACAGCCCCTCCTTCCCAGCACTTATCTGCACTTACTCGCACTGCCATTAGCTGGCCCTTGTTACTTCCCTGTATGCTATTACCCTGTACTGCACTTTCCCCTCTCCCTTTCCCCTTGCACTTCTCCCTTTCCCCTCCTCCCTTGCACGATCTGAATGACACCTGGCCCAGTAGGATCGTTGTATGTCTCCCCTGGTTTTTTTCCGCCCCACTGCGTCATCGCGCCTTGAAACACTTGTGTATAGGCGCGTTATAAATACCATATCATAAGCATAATTATATGAAGGTACTTGAGCAGGCTAAGACCACAATGGACAGGTGGGGAAACTTACCTCTGAATCTCTGGTAGAATCTCCCTGGTGAAGATGGCACTATTACCACGATTCTTGTACATCTTTCTGAACGTCTCAGTGGCACTAGCTGGTGAATAATTTCGGGATTTAAAATCGGCACTGTTGAGATTTATTTGGGCTGGGAAGCAGGCCAGAGTAGCCTGGGACAGATTGACAGCGCCGGTGCAGGGGGGGAGGTCTCGCATTGCCCGAGTTTGAAACATACTACAACATAGCCCAAGCAAGCTTCCTCCTGTATTGGTTTGGAGAGAGGGGGGACAGATCGCAGAGTGTTGATGGCACCTTATCTATTGCGGGCAATTGTCATTACGGCACCAGCAAGATCACTCGGGCGAGCAAGATGGTGGAATTGACTTGCAGGGCATGGTCACACATCGAACATAAAAACAGGGGAGATGCCCTGTACCCCCTGGAGCTGCAAGTTACTTACACTCCCAGGTTCCCACTCACTAATGAGCCAGGCTATGTCACCCTGATGAAGTGACTTGAGATAACCTGCTACAGGGAGTTATTCCCAAATGGGCACTTCAGAACATTGGAGCTCAAGACAAGGGGGCACTCAATGCCTTGGATGTGTTCCTGTACTATAGGCTGAGAAACTCGATGAGGTAGCTATTCCCGAACTTCCCCAAACAACCAGAAGTACCCGCTATACTCGACAAAGTGATTTGCCTGGGCCACAGCAATAGAGTGGTTTCGACCATTTACGCCATGTGCATCAACACTAGGGTGGAACGGGGGCCTCCTCCAGAGAAAAATCGGAACTAACCCTGGGATGAGAGGGATCAGGCGAGATGTGGAGGTACTGTTGCGAAGGCATGCAGAAAATCGCTGTTAATGCTCGATTTAAGTTAACCCATTTTAAATGCAGGCACCAATTCTACTATACACCTGATCAAATCAGTAGGTTTTTTCCAGACGCCGTGGGAGAATGTGCGAGATGTCACAGCGCTGCAGCAAACTTCTTACATGCTGCATGGGAATGCCCCCCAATCTCTGCATTCTGGGACCAAGTTTTTGAAACACTAAGTGGGGTAATGGGTGACCGACCGGAGCAAAGCCCACTGATGGCACTGTTGGAGTACACAAACGTATACCCAAAGAGGAGGAAACGAATGGGATTGCTCCTGCTACTAGCCAAAATATGGGTGGCAATGGTGTGGGGGTGAGGGGGGCGTAACCAATCCCTGATGATGGATCAATGGAGAGTCGATATTTTGTATAGTAACGGTATGGAATCTGAATACAATGCACCAACGAACAGATACGCTACCACAAGGGACATATGGGTCCATATATACATTATCTGATGACACACTCACAAGATATGAATAGAAACCTGACAAATGCACCTGGAGTTCAAGGGCACCAGGAAATGTAATTAAAGAGGACATTGCAGACAGGAGGGGTAGGTCTACACCCATGAGGCGGGCGGAAGCACACACAACTCTCAAAGACTTGTTCTGCGAAGCATAACCCTATGCAAGACTGACATGATGAAAATCATATGTACACTGCAATAGAACTGTTTGCAGGGTTGGGGGTATGGTTAATGTTGGCACTGTGTGATGGTTGAGTTATAAATGCCAATAAAAATACATTTAAAAAATAACTAGGAGGCACGGACGAAGCAGTCGCTTGTCGTCCGAGCTTCGCTTAAGCGTAATATGAATAATCTATGGCTGTGAAGTCTGAATTCTTCTGTGCTGGTGTCTCATTCTGCTGGTTATGGGCACAGGCAGGCATTATGAAAGATATTGCTCTCAAATTGGAACTCGTCGCAGTTAAGATCCAGTTGGAATATTGTGACAGTCGGAGAGCAGGCACTGGATAGGCGGAGGTCGTGGAGCACACAGCACGAGTTGGACAGAGGCTTCCTACAGCCACAACTTTCACCCACCAGCCAGTATTTGACAAGTTGATCTCTGCAACCAAGGAAGTGGAAGGGAGACTTGCACTCCACTCCTGTTGAAGCTATGGCACAGAAGACTGCACAATAAAAAGGGTGCAACTGTTTCATGCAGTGTATGATGATTTAATGCAGAATGATGTTGTGCGGTCTGATGTCATCGTGTAATGTATTTTATATGGGAGCATACTGTTAAATGAGCAATAGAGGAATACAACCTATTGTACACAGGTTGAAACCATGGGATGGAATAATCATTAAATGAGCGTGCAGTTTGTATTGCGTTAAGTGGGACATTATCAATGCAACCTAGTGATCACAAGAAACAGTTACTATGACAGAAATGGGAAATGCATGTACTAAAGGATTTTGTGGGTTGCAATGTTATAAGAGTCGTTCAGAATTAGAAAAATGTGTCTATTCCCCTGGAAGGTACGCCAGGATGAGAGTTGATGATCAAGAAAGGTTTGGGGTAGTGTTTTGCGCAAATGGCACAAATACACTGCCAACAAATGAAGGCACGCCCCTGTCAGAGCAGAAAAAATACAACCTGCTAGGGAAGAAGGGAATAGTTTCTTACCTGTAACTCCATTTCTCCAGCATTGCTATCTTTCATGGATTCACATGCTTAGAATATTCCCCGTCGTCAGGCTGGGAATCCCCGGTACATTATATAGACCCTTTCCCGTAGGAAAACTTTCGACGCTTATGGGTCCTATCCACCTCGTTTTGTATCATGCGTGCCCGCGCCATCAGGACGCCATGATATAAATACAGGACCCGCCCCCGCGCTCCCTCAGATTTCGGCCCCCAAAGTAGTGGGGGAACCAGTTTGCATGCCCAGGGGAGGCAGGCGGGCGCATGTGAATCCATGAAAGATACCAATGCTGGAGAAATGGAGTTACAGGTAAGAAACTATTCCCTTCTCCAGCATTGGATCTTTCATGGATTCACATGCTTAGAATAGATTACATAGCAGTACCATCCCGAAAAGAGGAGGCGTGCATGCAAACTCACATACTTTCCTCACAATGCCCGTTCCCTATGGTCGTGTACCCATCAGCAATTGTTAACATAGAAAACGAACAATATTCAATCATAATTGCAACAAGATCTAACCCCTCAACCGGGGCTTACCTTATTGGAATAGGTGTCAAAGCACCGCCTGTCCCATCCGAGTATCTTCGGCATGTTGTTGTGACAGGCAGTAATGGCGGGTAAAAGTGTGTGTAGCCGCCCAGGTAGCCGCCATGCAGATGTCCCCCAGAGGGACTCCAGACCACAGCGCCGTCGACGATGCCGCCGCTCTAGTTGAATGAGCTCTTGGGCGTCGCAGAAGAGGCTTCCCAGCCTTGGAATGGCAGTACGAAATGGTAGACGATACCCATCTTGACAGTCCTTGCTTTGAAATGGCTTTGTCTTTAGCACCCAAACCATAGGCCACGAACAATTGCCTCGTTTTCCTGAAAGGTTGCGTGCGATGAAGATAAAACTTGAGAGCCCTTTTCACGTCTAATGTGTGTAACGTGCGCTGCGCTCCCGAGCATGGCTCTGGAAAAAACGTAGGTAAGACAATAGAGGAATGTTTATGGAACACTGAAGGAGCTTTCGGTATGAACTGTGGGTTAGTGGCAAGGACCACCTTGTTCTTGAAAAATCTTAAGTATGGTGGGTCTACCATTAGAGCTTGGATTTCCGAAATACGTCGGGCTGAAGTGATGGCCACCAGGAAGGCCAATTTCCACGACAAAAACTTTAGAGACGATGAGGACATTGGTTCAAAAGGAGGTTTCATAAGAAACGCTAACACCAGATTGAGGCTCCACACCGGAGGAAATATCTTCTCGGGAGGGAAACTCCTGAACAAACCGTTAAGGAAGTGCTTAATCAGGCGGTCGCTGAATAATGGTGCGGAATGTCGTTGACGTGTAAACCTGGAGATGGCGGCCAGGTGTACTTTTATCGACGACACCGATAAGCCCTTTTGAGCTAAGAACAGCAAGTATGGAAGAAGCTGTTCCGGCGTAATCGACTGCGGAACCAAACCTGGTTGATCCACACACCACTGGCAGAAACTCCTCCATTTGTACGAGTATGAAGTGTTTGTGGAAGGTGCTCTTGCAGAATACGACGACACTCCTCCGGAATCGTTAGCTGACCAAATTCGGCGAAGTCAGGAGCCAGGCCGTCAACTTGAGGCTGTCCGGGTCGTGATGCCAAACGATACCCTCCTGTCGAGACAGAAGGTTGGGGATCTTCCTGAACCTCATTGGCTCCGCTGCCGCCAGCAGGTCTGACCACACCTGTCTGGCCCAATACGGGGCCACCAGAATCACCCGACATGGGTACTTGAGGATCCATTGCAACGTCCTCCGGATAAGAGGAAATGGAGGGAATGCGTACAGGAATTTGTTCGTCCATGGGAAGGAGAACGCATCCCCCAGTGAGCCCTGCTGAGGCCATCTGCTTGCATACTGCGGGCATTTCCTGTTGTCCTTCGTCGCGAACAGATCGATGGAAGGATGTCCCCACTTCTTGAATACATGTTGTAGTTGCTGGTCGTTCAGCACCCATTCGTGAACTTCGTTCATTTCCCTGCTGAGGGCATCTGCCTCCACATTTCTCACACCTGGCAGGTGGAACGCCAAGATTAGCATGTTGTGTTGCAGGGCCCAATGCCAGATTTTCTGTGCCTCCATCGACAGGGACCTGGAACGTGTTCCTCCTTGTTTCCTTAGGTAAAACATTGTAGTTGTGTTGTCCGTCATGACACGCACCACAGAGTCTCTCAGTTGAGGAAGAAAAGATTTTAGAGCCCACCGCACTGCTCTCAGTTCTAGCAGGTTGATATGCAGGGAGGACTCTTGCAACGACCACCGGCCTTGTACCTGTAACGTATCCAGATGAGCTCCCCATCCGCTCAGCGATGCATCCGTCACCACCGTCTTCTGGAACTCCGGTTCCACCAGAGGCATTCCTTTCGTTAAATGAGTAGAAACTCTCCACCAACAGAGTGCTTGTACCAGTTGTTCGTCGATGACCAGTCTGTCGGACCAGCGACCTTGGCTCTGCGCCCAACGGTCCGCTAGAAATTCCTGGCAAGGCCTCATAAACAGACGCCAGTTGTTTATCAACGGAATGCAGGATGACATGGTCCCTAGCAGGGACATGTATTTGCGCACCGACACCCTGGTACCGCATCTCCATTCCGACGCCTTGCTTTGTAGCTTCTGTATTCTTTCGCTGGATGGTCTTACAAGGCTTGCGTGCGTATGAAACTCTGCTCCTAGAAAGACCAAGGTCCTCGAAGGCTCTACGGAGGACTTGCTGAAGTTTATCGCGAAGCCCAGTTCCTGTAAGAGGGACAACGTGGCCCCCAGACTGTTTCGTGTTTGTTCCATGGACGAACCTCTGACCAGCCAGTCGTCTAGATAGGGATAGACGTGGTGACCGTCCTTCCTTAAATGGGCCGCTATAGGGGCCAAACACTTGGTGAACGTCCTGGGGGAGGACTTGAGACCGAACGGGAGGACCTTGAACTGAAAATGCTTTCGCCCGACGACGAACCTTAAATATCTCCTGTGTCGTGGACATATTGGGATATGAAAATATGCGTCTTGAAGGTCTAGCGACGACAGATAATCCATGGGTTGCACTGACCTAATAACCTCCTGGAGCTTTAGCATTTTGAATTTTGAGCTCTTTAGCCATTTGTTGAGTACCCTCAGGTCGAGAATGGGCCTCCATTTTCCATTTGGCTTCTTGACAACCAAGAACCGGGAATAAACCCCTTGTCCTTCCTGTGCCACAGGAACCCGTTCTACCGCTCCTTTTTGCAGCATAAGCGCCACCTCTTGTCTTAGAACTCTAAGGTGGGGCTGGGCCGAAAACACTGGCGGAAGACTTGGAGGCTTGTTTTTGAATTGCAGCGCATGACCCATGCGAATCGTG
Organism: Ambystoma mexicanum; assembly: GCF_040938575.1. Lineage (NCBI taxonomy): Eukaryota > Metazoa > Chordata > Amphibia > Caudata > Ambystomatidae > Ambystoma > Ambystoma mexicanum. The sequence goes on along the minus strand of NC_090924.1, from coordinate 536,592,943 downwards.
TCCAGGACCCATCGATCTGTGGTGATGCATTTCCATTGGTCGATATGATGAGAGACTCGACCCCCCAGGACGTTCCGAAGGCCGTCATTGGTTGCTGGTTTGCTTGTCCTTCGTCGACGAGGGACCCGAGCCGCGTCGTCTGGAGGCTTGATAATCTCTGCCTCTACGTGCCGACTGGGATGCACGTCTGTAACCTTGTGAGGAGTATGAGGGCCTGTTAAATCCACGGTCCCTAGAGGCTCCAAAGCGGGAGTTTCCGGAAGCACCCCTGAAGGGGCGAAAAGAGCGAAAACTTCTACCTGTCTGGAGGGCGCCGAGAGACCTAGCGGTATCCGTGTCTTCTTTCATCCCCTTCAAGGCTTCATCTACCTTGTCTCCAAACAGATGTTCTCCTTCACATGGCATGTCTAGGACTTTGTATTGGACTTCAGGTCTAAAAGTAGTACATTTGAGCCACGCTTGTCGACGTAGTACTACGCCATGATTGATTTGTTTGAACCCAGACTCTGCTAGGTCCACCGCAATATTAATTGCGTGGTTCGAGGCCTCCTCACCATCTCGTACTAGCAACATGGCTGCTTTTCGATGTTCTTCCGGCAGATGTTCTAGGATAGGGGCTAGTTTATGCCACATCTCCCTATCGTATCGTGATACAATCGCCAAGGAGTTGGCTGCTCTTACCGTCGTGGCGCCGACTGAGAGCACCTTCTTTCCAAAGGCGTCCTGCCTCCTGGCCTCGCTTTCTGGTGGGGTTGAACATTTTTGCTGTACTCTGGCCTTCCTAGCCGCTGCCGCCGATACCACAGAGTCTGACAGAGGCTGTGATGTTAGACATTTTGGAGTGGACTCCGGAGCTTTAAACTTTTTCTCAATACGCCCCTTAATAGCCGGTTCCGAGAACGGATGACGCATCGTCTTGAGGCCTTCTTGCCACACGTGGTCCAGGATTGGGATGGCAAATACCGATTTCCTCCTTTGACCCATGTGATCAAAAAGAAAACAGTCTTTCTTTTGCTCCTCAGGAATTAAGCCGAACTCGGAACACGCTTTTCCCACATTGCATGGAAGGCTCCCACATCATCCGGAGGAGATGGTTGTGCCTGGCTCCTCGTAGACTCTACCTCTACATCCGAATTCCATGTTGGGTCTCTCGACGGTGACAGGGAAATGTCCGACCCCGAGTCACCTCGTATAGAATCGGACTCTGATAGCTCACCCTCCTCCTGCGCTCGAGAACGATCCTTCACCACCTGGGAGGCCGACGGGCTTTTGGTCGTCGAGCGAGCTGCTTGAGCTTGTTCGTCGACGGAAGGTGCAGAGAATATCAACGATGAAGTGCAAGGCTGAGGGATCTGCGTATCCAGACGCTACAGGAGCTTCTGAAGTGTATTAAGCACATCCAGAGACAAAACCGTCTGGGGGGTCAGCAACGTCGAGGATAGAGGGACCACACCCCCACTCGCACTCATCGTCGACATATTGGAAGGCCGTAAGCCCAAGTCCGACGGCTGCATAACCATGCCACATTCTCCTTCCACCGACGAGGCTGTGTCTGGCTGCAGTAGGACCTCAGGGGGGGCCGGGTCACAAACCTCTGGCTGCCAGGCCATAGATTGAGTCACCGTCGACGAAGGAATCCCCACCGCTGCCGCCTGAATAGTAATAGGCATCGTCAGCGACACCGGGGTCGACTAGCAAGTAGCCGGCACCAAGCCTTTAGACTTCGTAGCTGATTTCGCTGCCGACTTCCCTGCTGAAGCGTCTCAACTCACGGAAGACCTAGGACGGACCCCTGAGGAGGATTTTGATGCCGCTTGCCTCTCCGTCTTAGAGGATGAGGAGGACTTTTTGTGTGATGAGGAAGACCCAGCATGCTTCCCCGTATGCTTGTCCGCAGGGCATTTTTCGACAGGCCGCACCTTCTTCGAGGGAGGTTCCGACTTGCTCCTGGAGGCCGTGGAGCCAACTTCTGATGCCGGATAGGCACCCGCTCCGTCGTTAAGCCAGTCAACCAACCTTCTTTTCCGGTCTTTAAGGGTTTTTTGGGAGAAACCCTGGCATATCTCGCATGTATCCGCCGTGTGGTGCGGGTGGAGACAGTAGATACAATCCATGTGGGCATCACCTTCATAGACTTTTTTGAGTCCACATGTCGCACAAGGACGAAATAAAGCTTTTCCGGACATATTTTTTCCAGAATGTAACGTCGCCGAAGCGAAAATACAACCTAATTTCGATTAGCAGTAACCACGAGGATTCCACTACTTTGAAAGACGGTTGAAATCTGAGGGAGCGCAGGGGCGGGTCCTGTATTTATATCATGGCGTCCTGACGCCGCGGGCACGCATGATACAAAACGAGGTGGATAGGACGCATAAGCGTCGAAAAAGTTTTCCTACGGGAAAGGGTCTATATAATGTACCGGGGATTCCCAGCCTGACGACGGGGAATATTCTAAGCATGTGAATCCATGAAAGATCCAATGCTGGAGAAGATCAAAGATACGCTTGCCAAGTTAACAAGTGTTTATTTTCACTAAACAGAAAAAACACCAGCAAATGACTCTGCTGCACGAGAACACTTGGACCACTGGGAGCACTTGTAGTACCTTTTAACTTCACACAGCGTCACTCATTACGACATTATATACAGTACAATTCTACCATCCTAATTGGAGGGGCATTACACAGAGGGTCTGTTCCATATGGGACGCCAGGCCATTGGTCCATCTTCATCTGTCCATCTCTGTCCATGTGGGTGCTGCTGGGCTAGTCATCCATGGTGAAGTTGGTCTAACAATGAATTGGGGGAGGTGCAGGGGTGGGTGTGCCGGGTGGTCCATTCTCAGCATCTTCAGGAGGGGCGAATGTGCAGCAAGAAATGCCAGTTTGTTTGCACACGCCTCTTTCCATGGCAGTAAGCATGTCCAGGACGTACCTGTTCTGTACTTTCACTAGTCTTAGGACACAGAGTTCCACTTTTATGATGTTAAACCCTTGTTTGGTGTCATTTGCTAGCTGTATTCGTTCCCAGCTGACAATTTGCAGCCATTTGGGTTTAGCTGCTGTTTGCACCACGGGCAGCATCAATTAAGCAAAAAATGTCTCTGCTTTGCTAAAGAGCCAGTATTCATCTGGTATTTCGACCTCTTCCTTTTTAGATGTTCACACCTTTCTTCCTCTGGGAGGAAGAGAAACTGTGGTACTGGCAAGGTGTTTCTCATTTCTGTCAAGGGGGCAGGGGAAAAAGTTTGACCCACCTAGCAGGTGTGCTTTTGGAATTACAAGTAGCGCGGCGTCCAGTGTGGACAGCGAACTATAGCCCCCTCCATGATGGTGGGAGGTGCAAATAGGCTTGTTGGCCACATACTCAGTAGTAATCCACAACTGTCACCGTTGTTGCAGTGTTCATTAGATCCTACAGACAGAATTTCAGCACTGTAAAAGCAAAGTTCATATTTTTCTTTGCACTTTTAATGGTTTCTCCATTGCTTCAATCCATGTTAGTTTTGTGATGTGTTCAGTTCAGAATTGCATGCAGCTTCCACCCTTGCCAGAGCCCCTTCTTCCTATCCCACAAGGCCCTCTGCAATGCAGCCCACTGTTTCCTGCCATTTGTTATTGGAGTAGTTCAGTCCTTCTATTACTAGATAAGGTCTTTTTAGGCATTTGTTGCTTTTTGGGTTATTGCATTTCAGGCGATCTGCGCCCACCACTTTGAATCTTACATTGTGTGCCTGGAAAGTGCCTCCGACCCTATACAGTGCAAGATGTACTAGGCATTGTGTCTCTATAATTGGTGCTTCCTGTGGCACCACGCCCTTGGGTGACCCTGACGCATGCAGTATTAATGAACACACATAGCAGCTTCCATTCACTATCTCTTCCCACCACACTCATACCAGGATACCAACTGTTAAAACAGTTCAGTGTGACGTATATCTTCTATAGCATCTAAACCAAGTCCACTATATGCATCATATTTTTGCTTTCAGGCTTGGCTATTTGGATGTGTGGGTACCCTCTATATCAGTTTATGAATGTGGTTGCATTATGTGCATCAACAGGGTTGGTAAATTTGGGAAACAGGGCTCTAGCACTATATTCTAATATTCCAGCTGGAGGTGGTGGGGTGTTATAATTTAGGGGCATGAGGTTGTCCTTTGGGATGATACATTAGCTTGTGGGTTATGCTCTGGGACCAATACATACTTCTTTACCATTGTTGAATGTTTGGATTTGTCTGATTCTACATGCCAGACACTATTTACAGTAAAGTTATAATTTCCTCTTGCCCTTCCCCCCTATTATCTTACCCTCCAACATAAAAATACTCACTAAATAAAATCCCAAACTAACCACGGACATGGCAAATACAAGAGAAAGGGAAGAGAGGGGGAGAACGAGAGAGAGATATAAAGGCTAGCGCAAGAGGGTGCCTGGCAATCTAAACTAAGTTTTGGCAGCTTTTTTCATGTGCATGCATTTGGTGAGGATGTGAACATGAACTTTGAGCTATGGCAGTAGGAAAATGAAATGAGGTAGATTCCACTGACAATTATTGAAGTGCTGGTGTAACGTCCGGCGGGGCTTTTTCGAACAACTGGATCCAGTACCGGAGGTCCTTCACTGACGACAAGATGAGTGGAATAGACCACTTCAAATGGTCAGGTGAACCTGGGGCTGTTCCACCTACAGACAAAGGACCAAACGTAGACAAGTTCTCCTGGCATCGGTTGAGTCAGTGGGCGTTCAGCTGTGCAGTCAGCAGTGGCGGTTGGTGTGTCTTCAGATCAGGGCAGTGCAATCCATCAGGAAATATATTTAATGGCGCGGGTTAGGGTTGTTAAATAGTCTTTAAACTAGTCACCTACAACCACTGCTGCCCCATGCGCATCTGACGCTTTGTGAATAGGAGAGATTGGTGCGTGAATGCAATGACCAGTCACCACCTCATGGGGCGTTTATCTGATCTTAACACATCGCACACGCCCCATCAGGGGAACACTCAGTGGACCAGAAATTTGGCCGCGCATTTGGCATCCAGATGTGCACAAGGACCAGCCTCTACCCAACGTGAGAAGGGCATACAATAACTTATCAGGACCCGCTGCATCTCTCCCCCATGTCCACATAATCGATATGCAACTCGCAGGACAGCCCTGTGGGGCGGAGTAGTGTCTTAACGTTCGTTGGATCATGCCTGTGCTGAACCTTAGAGACGTGGTGCATATAATGACCATGTTTGTTAGGTGTTCCTGGAGATTTGGGACAAACCAATCCTCCTGTATGTCTGCAGCAATATGATGTTTGGAGCTGTGAGAGGGGTGATGGAGCTGATCAACTGCAGTTACAAGCAGTTTGCGTGGCATTACCATCTTTCTTGCCTCCACAATGGATTTGTAGGGGATTGTGTGCAACATCTTTTTACCCACAATTCTCTCTCCTCATCGGGGGAGCTTCTCTGTACTTCAATAATTTGCGCAATAGGCAGGGCATGGTAGCCGTAGGGGGGTTGATCAGTGGCGGGTGTTGTGAGAACATTCATTAATATTGGAAACTGGGAGGTATGTTGCAAGTTTGGCCCAGGTGTCAGCTGCAGCGTTTCAGTGTGACACTATGTCAGTGGTATTAGTGTGGGAGAAGCAGCCACAATAGAAGGTTGGGACAGTGCGAAGATCAGTTTATCAGTGCAGCGTGCTGTACCAGGGACCAGTCTGCTCTTCTAAAGCCCCGCCTTTTCCACTATGACAGACCGGAGTGCACAATGGTAGTGACGTATGCAGAGTCTGAGTAGATGGTCACGTGGCACCCTAGTAATGCTTTTAGTGCTTCAGTCAGTGCAACTAGTTCTGCTGCATGGGCAGAGTGATTGTTATGTCGTGCCTTTGGTCATAGGGTTCACTCCAAAGGACACTCGGGATAGTCAGGCCAGGTACTCTTAGTGGTTACTTTCTTAGCTTCTTAGTTACAGGATCAGATGTCATCAAGTCATTAATATACAAAGAGGATCAGGGACAAGATCCCACTGGCTCCCACCACCCAGGTTCACATATTGTAACTGCCAGGGTTAGAACCAATTCAACTCCAAACATTCTAACCTCACACTTTACACTCACAGCCTACATTCTGATGATGGCATCAATGCTGGCACAGCACACATGCAAGCATAAGAGCCAACCCCAACAACTCCTTTCCTACAACAAACACACACATCTCAGGGCCACCTGGAGGAAGCCAACCCTAACACCTCCTCCTCTTACAGAAAAGCAACCCACTACCACACACTCGCAAACAGAACACTCCTCAATCTCAACCATATTCCACAAACACCCGGGAAACAAAATTGTACCAACAGGCGTAACTAACATCTACGACAGACCCAGCCGCCACAACTAACGCTCCTAACCAATCATAACACCACAAATCACCTTCCATTCCCCCTCCCACAAGGGAACCCCGGACTGCCACTTCCGACCACTAACTCCCAAAACCAGGAAAAAACCAGGTACTATCGTTGCACAAGACACTAACAACCCAACAATCTACCAGAGTGAACAAGCAACCACCATCTCAACTCATAATGCTGTTAGCACCACTCAGAAATGCAAGCAAACACACCAGGTCACCAATCACTCACCCAATCACACCAATAAATAAAAGGCAACAAGCTGTCACTAAAACAACCACAACTAGCCACAGCTACAAATGTTGGCCAGACACTTGAGCCCTTCTAAAAAATTCAAAACACCCCCAAAGTGAAAGCAGCTGCAGATGAAACATTGCCAGGCCTCAAATTGATCAAGAGGAAACCCAAGAACAATTCCAGAAACCACCTAAAGTTCAAGAAGAGAAAATAAAAGATGCAATGTCACCTGCATCTTCAGGATTTCAAGCTAAATCCATGGCCCCTAACAACTTCATAAGGTCTCCAAAAACATCAAAGCTTCACACAGCTTCAGGCACTAGTCCCCTGCTAGATGCCACTGGGCTCCGCAGAGCCATAACCCAAAACATCAAAGCTTTGCAAAGCCTCACGTGAACTCCGCAGAGCCACAAATCACAACATCAAAGCTTCAGGCTCTAGTCCCCTGCTAGTTACATCTGGGATCCACCTAGCCACAAATAAGCACACATAAAACACCTCCAAATCCACAGAGTTCCTCGACCACTCCCCGGTCATGCACTAAACACTCACATACTAACATATCAAGACACAAACACAGCCAACCCATACATAGAATGTAAAGCTGCTAGTCAGCACTGTAGTCGCCCTAGCAAAAATCTTGGGTTACACAGCCATGAACATACACCCAAGCAAAACACATACAAACTTCAAAATGGTTATTCTAAACATTACATTTCAGTACACATTAACACATTGTACATTTAGGTCACATTTCCTAATAGTCCATGTTGCCAATACACAGGCAACTATAAAAGCTGAAATGCCTCAAAAGGTGTTATGCTAAACGCAGTATGGACATTACTCTGATCATGCACAAAACCACTTACCTCACAACATGCCACACAAACAAAACACATCACGATGAATGAATGTGGCAAACACTTTAATTCAAACCTAAAAGTACATGTTGTCATTTTGCTTGCAACTCTAGAATGCCTCAAAATCTGTTATATCGTACAGAATGCATGTCACAATCACACCCAAGATGTCATACATTTCTCCACACAGGACTTCATATTAATACCATGCATCTCACTACCAGATCTCACATGCAAATCCACATTGTCTAAGACATGCATGCTAAAACCTGCAAATACCCCTATACCTTGCAACAAAGCACTCATCAGCATGGATGAAAACCCTTTAAACAAGCCACGCTAACCGTCATCCTTCACCGTCAAGTGACTGACATACTCATTTCTAAATCATAGCCAGCAACTCAAAAGATGTACTGTCATACAGATTAGAATCCTCCAAATTATTAACATTGGATGACCTTACTGCAACTACATGTGCCCAACGTAATAATTAGGCATAACTTGAACAACCCGCTGCCAATAATAACAGTATAGCGTTCTCCGTCGCCCCCATATGCCTCTTACTTGATGGGTGGAGAGACTGCCTTACCCAGGTGCCACACTCACAATAAGGCAGGCCGACTCCTTGGCCCAACATTACTCTCAACTTGACTGCGCTGCGTGCTTTACAGGCACGACTACCCTTTTGTCCAAAGTCGCACTCTCCTCAGCCACGCTGGTACAACCGACAGCAAGATGTACCAGACAGTACCACTAGACCCACGTAGGACACTTCAGACCGACTTCCTTGCCACATACTGACGTTCTCTAGGGTCCTTTACTCTAAGTACGTACCAACAGCTTCCTCACGCCGCGTATCATTACGACAGAAGAAGTGGACTACGGCCCAGTTCCAGGACCGAATCCAGGTAAGCTCAGTATTCCGAGTGATCACTATCACCTACTGCAAGTCTCATGACGTCACGAGTCTCACAGCAACCTCGAAAGTTGACAGATCTCTCCAGCTCCAACGGCGCCCACAAACACTGCAGACCGCACAGTTCCTTAGGCAGTTTCACGTATTCTCTCCACGGTCACACACAGCCTTACAGGGACCAGCGCCACTTCCAATGCAGCTGTGGGGCTGCCCTGAAGTCTTCTACTCTTGGGCATAACTTGCAGCATTTCGACAGCCAGCATGTTTTATTGCCTGGACGCCCTATGGACACCTCCTTACATGTCCTGCCTGGACATCAGCACATTAGACAGCTCCCATGCTCTTCTCTGGGGGACTACCTTAATTAGCCCTGGGTGCTTCACTTCTCCTGACCTTTGGGCACCATCTAATGACCCAGATTGAGCTCCAGCCGGTCACTCTTCCTTCTCCCCAGGAGTCTCCTGGGATAGGCTGCCCCTTCCAGCCCTAAAACAGCCCTGGGTGGTGGGCGCTAGACAGTCCATGTGGGGCAGTGGGCTCTCCCTCTCTTCCAACAGTCACCTTTTGTCCCCTTGCCTGCACCCCCCCACAGCAGTCTCTTTCCTCCCCTCACACATGACATAACACAGGTACCTGCTTCCTCTTGCTTCACTTGATGTCCATGCCAAGGTCCTCCTTCACCATAACTTGGACCATCCTCGTCGCCAATTGTTATGTCCTGCCTTTGGTCATAGGGTTCACTCCAAAGGGCACTCAGGATATTCAGGCCAGATACTCTTAGTGGTTACTTTATTAGCTTCTTAGTTACAGGATCATATGTCATCAAGTCATTAAAGAGGATCAGGGACAAGAGCCCACTGGCTCCCACCACAAAGGCTCACATATTGTAACTGCCTGGGTTACAACCAATTCAACTCCAAACATTCTAACCTCACACTCTACACTCACAGCCTACATTCTGATGATATCAATGCTGGCACAGCACACATGCAAGCATAAGAGCCAACCCTAAAAGTGATGCATTGGTAGCCTTTTTAAAATCAATGTTTCATATTCACCATCCACTAAGCATACTACCACTGCCCCAGTGTGCCTGAGAACTGTGTCTTGGCCAATTGTCACTGAACCGTCAAAGAAGAGCCCCCCCCCTTTCAAGTGTCTTGTTCTTTGCCTTGGGGAGGTCATCCTCCACCTCGTTCGTCCCAGGTCCCAGTCATGCCATATCTTCATCAGTGCATGCTTCCGTAATGAAGGTTGCAGGGTTCACCGTTTTACAACGCACAATGTGAATATTTGAGCTGGAGAGAATTATTTCATATGCTGATACTATTTGGGTGGTCAAGGTGGATTTGGATCCTTCTATGATTGCAAAGATGGTATGTTCTACATAGAGGGTGACGGAACAGCCTATTACAATTGTGGAACTCTTCTCTATGGCAAATGCTGTTGCAGCAAGAGCCTGTTAACACGTGATCTGGCCCTGCATCACTGAGTCTAACACACCACTATAATAGGGCAGTGGCTTGTGTCCCATTGTGCTCTTTTGGGTCAGTACTGAGTTGGCCATTGCAGTGGGAGAATAGGTCAAATTCCTGTGTGTAATCTGGTGTTGCTAACACTAGGGCGGTTGAAATTACTTCCTTGAGATCATTAAAGCCCTGTACCATCTCTTCAGTCCATACCACCTTATTGTCAATCTTTTGTGACTCCTTGAGACCCGGTAAGAGGGGCCATGCATATGCTGCATAATAGAGTATCCGTGCCCTGCATTAGTTGCACAACCCTAGGAATTTTTGCATCTCCTTCACTGTCATGGGTCATGGGATGCTGCTCTGTCATTCTTTCCCCCATTTGCTGATATGAACTGCCCCAAGTATAAACACTTCTTGGAAGCAGAACTGCAATTTCGTTGTGTTAACCTTGTATCCCTTGCGTGCTAGGAGGTGTAATAGTGTAAGAGAGTCCTGTCTGCACTGTTCACAGTCGCTGCATATGAGCAAGTCATCAACGTACTGGATGATCATGCTGGGCACTTGGATGTTGCCTAAATCTGCGCGTAATATTCTGTTAAAGGTACTGGGGCTCTCACAGTACCCCCCCTCTCCCCCCGACGAGGCAGTCTTCTGTGTTTGAATATCTTTCCCCATGGGTAAAGCCGGTGAGGTGCTGGGAGTCTGGGTGTAATGGTATGGAGAAAAACGTGTGCTTTAAGTCAACCACTGTGAAGTGCGTTGCTTCCTTGGGGATGCTGCATAAGATAGTGGCAGGGTTGGGAACCATGCAAAATTCTTGCTGTACAATATCATTGAGGGGGCGCAAGTCCTGGATCATCCGCCAACTCCATCCTGTTGCCTTTTTCACAGGGTTGATAGCCGTATTGCATGGGGAGGTGGATGGTACAATTATCCCTTGGGCAAGCAGGGCACTGATTGCACCTGTTATTCCCTCTTCTGCCTCCCTTGAAAGCGGGTATTGCTTCACTCGTGGTAGTACTGCTCATGGTATTAGTGCAATTAATGCGCAAGGAGCCAAACGTCATGGGGTTAGTCGTCCACAGTATCTGGGGCACCTGCTCCAAGTCTGTCCTGAAATGGAGGTGGGGCTGCGAGCGCCATTATGGGACACTGGAGCTTCCAGTACTGCACCAGTATCTCACACGGGATACATATTTCCAACACAATTTCTCCACCCCCCCTGGTTTGTCCTCAAACAATTCTGCGTCTGTAACCTCCTTCAGGAGGTATTGTGGGGTCAATGCAAAGTACTGTGCACCACTCATACCCATGCTGGTCAGTCCCCATCACCACAATCCTTTTTGCTGAGACCACCAATCCTTGTAAATCTAGGGACAATATTGTACCTGGTGCCAATTCAGGTGACAACAGGGCGAGAAGTAAAAATCGGAGAGCACTCGCCAACAACCTTTGCCAATTTGAGGTACCACCTCCATAAGCACAGTTATTCCTTACACAAACATGTCTGGGTCAATGGGAATCCCCCGAAACACCACACCTCTCTCCCAGTGCGTGTATTATCTACATTGCCCATATGGCGCAAACTATGCTGTTGTCAGTGAATGAAATAGTCATGTTAAGCTTGCTGAGAAGGTCACTGCCTAACAAGTTAACTGGCAAACATTTGGAATACAGTACGGGGACCCGCACCACCTTTCCCCCCTATTTTGATGTCAACGTTTTCAGTGTATGGAACAGTGGCGACAGCCCCCTCACTGATGCACGATTGTGTGGCACCCGAGTCAACCATAAAAATGAAGTGCTTGTTTCCCATCTCTGCGCCCACCAAGGGTTCCTCATCCGGGTGAACGGTCATAGATCGTACTGAGCACGCAAGCGTTCTCTGGGGGCTGTCCTAGTATGGGTAGGTGTAGGACCCCGGAAACATGAACGGGTTTGTACCCATCACGCTCACCCCTCTGCAAGGTACCATGGTGCAATTCAGGACCTTGTTGGATGTGTGCATATTGCCCCCTCCTTGCTGGGGCATAGGCTATTGTGGGTACTGTTGCTGATGTATCTGCGGTGCTTGCGCCCCCGGGGGACGGGAGTTGCATATATGCCTGGTGTATCTCATAGGAGATAGAGGTCATCCTTTGAAAGGGCATTTGTGGAGAGCTCTGGGGTGCTAAGTGCTGTACATGTTACATCCACCCCCTTGTCTGCTTCTGCATTCCTGTGAGAAGTGTCCCCACTTCCCGCAATTCCAACACTGGGAGGTACCCATGCCGGCTCCCCTCTGCCCCATTCCTCCAAAGCCCCCTTCAGCTACCCTAAACCCACCCTTTGCAAGCTGCTGACCTCCTTGTTGCCACTCCTGGGTGGGGTACTGCTGCCCTCCTTCTGGCCACATCATTGCCATTCCAAACCTCTGTGGAACCTTGCATGCCCCCCGTTACCTCAGTTTGTGCCAGTGCAGATACTGCCCCTTCTACAGCTCCTTTAGCCAGCTTCTACTGCACAAGTTTTGCCTCATTTGCCTGTAGCTGCTAGGCCACTTCCCTTTCGCACTTTATTCGCTTGCAGTGGTGAATAATTATAGTCTGTATTTTCGCCCACCCCTTCGCCTCAATGCCTATACATTTTGTCTAGTGTCTTCTGCACTTCCTTCAGTAAGCCCAGTTTGATGACACAATAGAAAAGAGGAATTGAGCGGTCCCAATGGTCGCCCAGCTCGGCTCTCCACATCTCCTGAATTGTAATGTACTGCGCAGGGTCTTCATCACCCATAGTGTTTTGCATTATGGACTGCAAATCGGGCGTATTTGGGTAGGTGCACCAAAGCGTGCCCCACACCTGTGCCTTGATATTGTTGAGGTGCGGCATCATGCGCACCGTAATCTAACCTCACCGTTAGGTATCCTGCCTTAATTCACAAATCTCCAGCTTGCTATCCCACTATCGATACTAAAACTTTTCATGTCGCACACTGCAAGGGGTACACCCGCTGTCTGTTTCTCAAACGCAGATAGCGGGAGCGCTTTTATCAAATTGTTTGTGTCCATCTGTGCCCATCCGACTGTAAAGCTCACCTGGTATCCACGGGGACGTCACTCAGCCTGTTCTGACCTCTTATGACCTTGAACCCTTCCCTGGAGGATATTCGACTGGAGACTGGGCCTGAAACACAGGATTGGTAGAGTTTAACTCCCTATTGTCTTGGTGTGCTTGAACCCCTTCTTCCCCGGGGTCCAACCCTTCCCTTTGATCCACAGCTCACCTTGTATTCTTGGATAGTGTGCTCTCTGTCCTGCTTTCAGCGCAGGGGCGCCTTGATTGATGCGGGCTCGTTGCTGCCTAGTTACTTCACTGGCAAGAGTCGACAGGTAAGTATAATGAGTCTTTTGAACAGTTTTCTAACTTCGTTCCTTTCCTTCCTTAGATGATGGCCGGCATCCGGGGATGGCGGCGTGCTGCTGAGATGAATATCGCTGAAGGTGAGTGAGAGCGCGATGCACAATGCACCCCTTTCGTATTTGTATTGAACTGAGTTATTTTCCTGTGTCTTTTAGGTGCCACGACATTTTCAGCATGGATGCCGGTTATGAAGAACAAATGCGGCGAGTAAGCGCGGTATGCAGCGCCTCTAGATGTTTCCACGCTAACCTGGAGTGTCTTTTCGCTCTTGCAGATGGATGAGAAGTTCCGGAGACAGAGTTCCTCCAGAGCGGCTGGGATTCAGGTACGCGTTTGAAGCTCGTACAGCATTTAAAAATAAGCGAAGATTTGCAGAATGCTTACTAATGCCTTTTTTTCTGTTCTTTTCCCTTTTCCTTAGGAAGCGGCGGGATGGGAATGACACCGCTGAAGATGCCCGCAGAACAGAAGGAGCGATGAACGATGGACAGAAGCGCCGCAAGGTAAGGCTGTTCCCAACGGTGTTCTTGCAGGAGCTGAGCGCAGAAGAAAGATGCAAGCCTACTGGAGACCGATCCAAACACGGCGAGTGTCACGCTGCAGGTTCAGAAAACACAAAGCATGTTTCTCAGCCTGGGCATGGCTTAAATAGTCTCTGGGTATCCCAGGTGTCTCTGGGCTGAACCACACCCAAAAGACTAGACTGCACATGCAGTTCTGGGAACCGAAATATGTGGGGGCATCCATCGTGTCCCCATCAATGCACTACAAGTCCAATCCCCAATGTTATCCTATGGGAGGGAGTGAGTCTGGTGCCACAAGCGGCAAGTCTGACTTCAAGTGGGTCTTTGGAGGGATGGAGAGGCCCTTGAGGGCTATCTAGGTGATCGTGGCCTGGCTCCAGCCTGACATCTTGGAGGGCTGGGGACATGAGGGGGCTCTTTCATCCCACAAGCTTTCCACCAAAGGTGTTAGTTGCTGTGCTTCATCCTCTACGTCATACTCCAACTCATCCACGGTGGTCCACCACTCCTCCGTCCCCCTACCTCGCCCCCTCCCATACGTTAGTTCTGTACCCAGCATTGGCTGCCTGCTCATCCTCTCTCTTTTCTATAAGCACGTCCTTTATTGTCATACTGTCAACTCTGAACAAAGAGTCTCTCGCTTTACATTCATGAAGTCCGTCTCCTTTGTTTCACTCTGAACTGCCCTCAATTGCTCTAACAATGCCAGTCCTGATTCAAGCACCTCTATTAGTTCCTTCTGTCCTGCACAGTCCTGGGCGGGGCTGTTGCTGCAAGGGGTGCGTATGAAGGTGGAGACAGTGGCATGCGTGTATACATAGGTTAGGTTGCCATATTGTGGAAATCAGGACAGTAGCCAAAGTGGAGCTCTGTAGACCTTTATTACACAATGTCTTAACCAAGGTAGTTGGACTCCAGGTTGACCCCACAGTTACTTCACTGTGAGGGAAAGGCACCAGGAATTCCTCTTCTCTTTAAGTTTCTCCTACTCTCACGGACCCGGATAGGTCCACCAGTTGCTCTCACTCTCCTCTCCTTCTCCCTGCAAAAAGCAACAAAAACGCCATTAGGCCAGTCCCTTTTATACCTGGTGTTTGAAGGGAAAAAGGACCAATCGGGACTAACTTCCCTCCCCCCCTGTTCGATTGGTGGGGACTCTAGACACCCACCCTCTATAAAAAGAGCTGCCTCCTCCCCACCTCCTCCTTTAGTCTGGCTGCCTGGTTCTGGCTTCCCCTCCCTGTTGTCACTCCCCCTTCATTGGCTCCGCCCCCCCAATATGGTGTCTCCCTCGAGGACTGCCTCCCGGAGGCCCGCACTGACTGAGGCCCCATGCTGCCGGTTGGCGTCTGCCCTGCACTAGGTAAGGAGGGGGTTCTGGTTCTGGTTGATTCCCCCTTATGGGTTCCTACCCATCTGTCTGGCGCACCTCCGACGTCGAGCGGTCGGCACGGGTCGGGCCCTCTAGTTCCCGAGCCTCGCCGCCGCTCGCCGCCGG
Organism: Ambystoma mexicanum; assembly: GCF_040938575.1. Taxonomy (NCBI): domain Eukaryota; kingdom Metazoa; phylum Chordata; class Amphibia; order Caudata; family Ambystomatidae; genus Ambystoma; species Ambystoma mexicanum. The sequence goes on along the minus strand of NC_090924.1, from coordinate 536,577,629 downwards.
AGGTCACCGAAGTACACTCCGTTCGCGGGTCTCCCAGCCGCAGCGCCAGTGAACCCGGTCCTCGCGGGCACACGCGGCGCTGCGGCTGTGAGCACCCGCGGCGCCGCGGCTGTAATGCCGGCACTGTCGCGGGACGCTGACAAGGCACTCCCGTCAACAGGGAGACCTTCCCGGCGCCCGCCCCCAGCGTCGCGCCCGCCCGCGGCATAGCGGGCTCCCCTGTCCGTGTGTCCCGCTCCAGCCTCACATCCTCACATACCCCCACCACAGATCCAGGCCGGTCGGGCCGGATCGGACTTCTGGATAAGTAATCCGCTACCAGCTGAAAGCTGGCAGGTCTATGCAAGGTAACGAAGTCGAAGGGCTGGAGGGACAGGAACCATCGTAGAACTCGTTGGTTGGTGTCCTTGTGTCTCGCCAACCACTGTAGCGGTGCATGGTCGGTATATAACGTAAACTTCCTCCCCAGTAGGTAGTATTGCAATTAATCCACCGCCCATTTAATGGCGAGACATTCCTTTTCGATAGTGGAATACGCCAACTCATGCGGAAGGAGCTTCCGACTGACAAAACAGATCGGTCGCAGGAACCCGTCTACCTCCTGCGTCAGGACCGCCCCCTACCCCATGCCAGAGGCATCCGTCTGCAGAAAGAAATGCTTCCGGAAGTCCGGGCATACCAACACCGGGTGGGATGATATACAGTGCTTCAGCCCCTCAACGGCCAGTATGGCTGCGTGATTGGTTGACAGGTCTGGGGAACCCCCGTTTTTCAACGCCTCGGTCAGTGGCGCAGCCAGGGAAGAAAAACCGGGAATGAAGCGTCTATAGTACCCTATAAACCCCAAGAAGGCCCTAATTTGTTTTCTGTTAGTTGGTACTGGATCCCCTGAATAGCCTCGATTTTGGACACCTGTGGTCGAATCACGCCGCCACCGACTATGTGTCCGAGGTACTTGGTTTCCTGGGTCCCTAGTACCGATTTCACTGGGTTGATGTGGAGTCCGGCCTGGGCCAGGGTGCCGACCACCTTGCGTAGGTGGGTTAAATGGTCATTCCATGATGCGCTGTATATCACAATGTCGTCCAGGTAGGCCGCAGCGTATCGGTCGTGGGGCTGTAAGAGGACGTCCATCAGCCTCTGAAAGGTGGCCGTAGCCCCATGCAACCCGAATGGTAGCACTTTATACTGAAAGAGTCCCTGGGGTGTAGCAAATGCGGTTTTTTCTTTGTCAGATTCCCGTAGTGGGATCTGCCAGTATCCCTTGGTGAGGTCCAAGGTACTGAGGTAACGGGCAGCACCCAGCCTTTCCAGCAGTTCATCCATCCTGGCCATGGGATAGGCTTCATATTGGGATATCAGGTTGAGTTGCCTAAAGTCCATACAAAATCGTACAGCCCCGTCTGGCTTGGGTACGAGTACGATTGGAGAACACCACGCACTGGTTGAGGGTTCAATGATGTCCAACCTAATCATCTCTTCGATTTCTTTCTGAATGATCAACCTTCGGGCCTCCGGGATCCTGTAGGGTCTCAGCCGGACTGTCTGTCCGTTTAGGGTTTCGATACGATGCTCCATTAGGTCGGTCCTTCCAGGTAAATGGGAGAAGGTGTTGCGGTATGGTTTGAGTGTCTCCCGTATCTCGTTCTTCATGTGTTCAGTGAGTGTTTCACCCCATTGCACCTCGTCCAATTGGCCGGTTGCGTGTAACAACCCCGCATCTTGGGTGGCCAGAATATTGACCGGTGCAGGCTCGGTCCATTTCTTTAGTAGGTTTATATGGTAAACCTTATATGATGGGCTTCGGTCAGGTTGGTGTATCCGGTAATTCACTGGTCCCACCACATCTTTCACCACATAGGGACCTCTCCACCGAGCCAACATTTTGTTCGTACTGGTGGGTAGTAACACCAGTACCTTATCCCCTGGTTCTAGCTTTCTTAGGCGACAGCCCTTGTTGTATGTCTTCTCCTGTCGGTCTTGGGCTATACTCAGATGGGATTCCGCTAGTGCCCTTAAAGTAGACAGATGGTTTTTAAGGTCCTCAGCGTACTCGGTGAGGGATGTTTCCTTAGTGTTTTCCCAATCCTCTTTAACCAGATCTAGGATTGTTCTAGGCTGTCTTCCAAACAGCAGCTCGAATGGGGAGAATCCTGTTGAGGACTGGGGTGTGTCCCTTAATACCATTAGGATCAGGGGTATGACTCTATCCCAGTCCTTTCCCTCCGGGCCTGTTACCCTCTTCATCATTTTCTTTATTGTTTGGTTGTACCTCTCCACTAACCCATCCGTTTGGGGGTAGTAGACTGAGGTACGCAGCCTTCTGATCTGTAGTCTTTCACAGACTTGTCGCATGACAGCTGACATGAAGTTCGTACCCTGATCGGTGAGGATTTCGGTGGGTAGGCCCACACGTGCAAAGTAGGGGATGAGCTGGTCACATATCTGGTTAGCCGACGTCCCCTTTAGGGGGAAGGCCTCAGGGTACCGGGTGGCATAGTCCACAATGACCAGCAGGTATCGATATCCACGACTGACAGGCTCTAGCGGGCCTACCAGATCTATGCCTATTCTTTGAAAGGGTATGGTGATCAATGGCATCCGCTGCAGCGGCGCTTTGGCTGGCTTTTCCCCACTCGTCAACTGGCAGATTTTGCATTCCTTACAGAATTTCGCCACCTCCCCATAGACCCCCGGCCAGTAGAAGCGTTTTAGAATGTTTTGCTGTGTCTTTAGGGAGGCCATGTGGCCGCCACAAGGGTGATTATGTGCCAACTGGAGGACAATGCCCCTGTGTGTTTTGGGCAGGAGTAGTTGTTCCCTCCGTGCACCTCCCTCTTCCTGGAAAACCCGATAGAGTAGGCCCTGTCTAGATGTAAAACCGGCTCCCTTGGTCAGGTCTGGGTCCCCATTAGTGATGGCCCTTTCGCGGGCCAATGTTAAGGTAGGGTCCGTCAGGGTTTCTCCCCGGATGGAATCCTCATGGTCCTCTGGGTTCCAGGCTATCCGTTGGGTGGCATACACGGATGCGCACTGAGCAAGGCGAGCTTCCCTTCTTTTCATAGTGGGTCTCTCTCGTCCCTGGGTGTTCGGGGGGATGGGCTCCCTGGCAAAGGGTGCTTCTTCCCACCATCCCTGCTCTAGGGTTTTGATAGTCTGGTGGAAGTGGGGTAGATCGGTCCCAATCACCACTGGGGCGGGTAAGGAGGGGAGGACGGCAGCTTTCATCTCTGTAATATTAGGGCCCACTTCTACTGTTATGGATTTCATGGGGTAGGTCCTCACATCCCCATGTATACATCGAATGGGGATACTAACATTGGCGAGGTAAGACGAATCACTTACGGTTGGTAGTACCGCCGTCTGTCGACTTCCACTGTCGAGTAGGGCCCTGGCTTGGTTCCCGTCTACCCGGACGTCCATCTCGTAGAGACCTTGGCACCTTGGTCGTTGCTCGGTCCTCATGAATCCGATCTCCATCGGCTCGGTGCCTCTCTTCCGGGGACAAAACCGGGCTATATGGCCCCACTCGCCACAGTCATAACATTGCAGTTGTCGATATCCCGTGGACAACTGGATAGATCGTGGGTCGGGACCGCTCCTTTTCTCCTCGGATCCAGAAGGGCGTCCTTCCGTTGCTCTCCATTTGGGAAGCCCTCCTCGCAGGCTCTTGGTTGGGAGGGGTTCCAACGGTGTCATCGGATTGCGAATGGGAGATCCGCCTCCAAGGGGTTTACCCGCTCCCCCTGCCTTTTGGTAGGCCGACGCTATGTCCACCGCCTCAGATAAGGTGGGCCTGTGATGTTGTCGGACCCATCTTTGCATCGGAGGGGGTAGGGCCTCAATGAACTGCTCGAGGGTGACTTTATCTAAGACGTCTTGGAGGCCTGTTCCCGGTACTTGTAACCATTTCTCGGTGAGATCTTTAACCCGGTAGAAGAGTTGTCGGGGGTTCTCCCCCGGCATGAGTTTAGTGTCGCGCAGCCTCATTCTGTAGGCCTCTTCGTCAAGTCCTAACCGGTCCAATACTGCCTTTTTGATTTCAGCGTAAGGCGTGGTTCCGTTTGGGTTAACGGCCTGGTAGGCTCCTTGCATGATGCCGGACAAAAGGGGGGCAACATACTGGCCCCAGCGGTCCACCGGCCACTGAGCGTTTCGGGCGATTCTTTCGAAGGTGGTGAAAAAGAAAGCCGGGTCTTCGCCTTCCTTGAATTTTTGCAACACTGCGGAAGGGACCATGGGCAGGTTTCGGGTGCCGGTGACAGCATCCGTCAGGTGTTTTATCGTCTCTTGGTGTTTGTCCTGAGAAGTGGACTGCAGGGTACCTTGCAATTGTATTGCCTGCTGAAAGGCTTGGCGATCAGCGGCCGCCTGCTGGGCCTGCAGTTGGAAGAGCTGTTGTAACTGTTGTTGCCCTTCTGATCGTGTCTGTATTATTTTCTCCATCGCGTTCTCTCTATCCTGCCGACTACGCCACTTGTGGAAATCAGGACAGTAGCCAAAGTGGAGCTCTGTAGACCTTTATTACACAATGTCTTAACCAAGGTAGTTGGACTCCAGGTTGACCCCACAGTTACTTCACTGTGAGGGAAAGGCACCAGGAATTCCTCTTCTCTTTAAGTTTCTCCTACTGTCACGGACCCGGATAGGCCCACCAGTTGCTCTCACTCTCCTCTCCTTCTCCCTGCAAAAAGCAACAAAAACGCCATTAGGCCAGTCCCTTTTATACCTGGTGTTTGAAGGGAAAAAGGACCAATCGGGACTAACTTCCCTCCCCCCCTGTTCGATTGGTGGGGACTCTAGACACGCACCCTCTATAAAAAGAGCTGCCTCCTCCCCACCTCCTCCTTTAGTCTGGCTGCCTGGTTCTGGCTTCCCCTCCCTGTTGTCAGCCACTCCCCCTTCATTGGCCCCGCCCCCCCAATATGGTGTCTCCCTCGAGGACTGCCTCCCGGAGGCCCGCACTGACTGAGGCCCCATGCTGCCGGTTGGCGTCTGCCCTGCACTAGGTAAGGAGGGGGTTCTGGTTGATTCCCCCTTATGGGTTCCTACCCATCTGTCTGGCGCACCTCCGACGTCGAGCGGTCGGCACGGGTCGGCCCCTCTAGTTCCCGAGCCTCGCCGGCGCTCGCCGCCGGAGGAGGTCGCCGAAGTACACTCCGTTCGCGGGTCTCCCAGCCGCAGCGCCAGTGAACCCGGTCCTCGCGGGCACACGCGGCGCTGCGGCTGTGAGCACCCGCGGCGCCGCGGCTGTAATGCCGGCACTGTCGCAGGACGCCGACAAGGCACTCCCGTCAACAGGGAGACCTTCCCGGCGCCCGCCCCCAGCGTCGCGCCCGCCCGCGGCATAGCGGGCTCCCCTGTCCGTGTGTCCCGCTCCAGCCTCACATCCTCACACATATCCTGTCACCGGGAGTGCTGCTAATGGGTCTAACCCTTTGTGTTCAGTTCAGGCCCCTCTGCTGCTGCGCGCCGTACCCCTCCTTCATTGGTCTAAGTTTTTGATCATCTTCCATAAGTCTAGAACTTATTAAATTTTTCTGGTAGGAACGTTGTCATAGGCTCCAGAATTCCCTTATTATGGGTACCCTGCTCTAGCCAGGAGGTAGACATCCCCCCCTCGTGTTTCTGCCACACACCGTTTGTGATACTTCGACCTTTTCCTGGTACAAGGACAGGGTCTTGTACATATATTCTAAAGTTGTTTACCCTTCCATTTCAGCGGGATGTGCACTCCAACGCTTCTATGCGCTTCTAATCGCGCGCTGTGCATGCTGTAAAAAGTCACAGTAAAAAAACAAAACAAAAAATGTTCCCTTCTCCCAGTCAGCCTGCATTATTTTCCCTCCCCTTCAAACACACCCACTCTTACACTCCGCTCACTCAACACACCACTTTTTACAAGCTGCCCCCCCCTTGGGCCTCCACCCTACATGATAACCACATACCCAATCATCAAGAATAAGCTAAAATAACAACCACTACTGTTCCCGAGCCCACTAATTATGCGGGGCTCCTATGCATTTCCTTTATCCTCCATTATACAATATAAGGGGTACCACCTTCTCCCCTCACTCGGAGAGGCTCCCCAACACTCCGTTTTCCTTTCCCCAATATTCTTCTGAAAAATTCAATACTGCTAAAAAAAAAAAAAAAAAAAAACACAAACCACAACCACACTTAACCAATACTTTCGTACTCCACGTGCTTGCAACTTCCCACACTTTCCCATATACCCTTCCCCCACTTGCAAGAGTATACTCACATGCTCATGTTCAGCCAAACTCTTCCATCACAGGGTTCCAAGACCGGCTTGCACTCTCTCCTGTGCCGTGCCCCGCTCTCAGGAGCGGACAGGAATTCTGCAAAGCCAGCTCCTGTAAACCACACGATATTACGCGTTTTGGGGACTGATCACTATAGGTGGGCGCTGCCCCTCCGGAGAAGTGTACTGGAAGCCTCTGCCAGCACGGGGGTGCTGGGATCACATCGAGGTCACCAAATAAAGGCATGCCCCTGTACTCACACCGGACAAAAAGGCCCAGATAAAAAGTTTATTTCCACAAAACAGAAAAAACACCAGCAAAGGACTCTGCTGCACGAGAACGCTCTGACCCTCTGGTAGCACGTGTAGTACCTTATAACTGCGGACAGCGTCTCTCATTACATCATTATATACAGTACAATTCTAGCATCCCAATTGGATGGGCACTACACATAAAGGGTCTGCTCCATATGGGATGCCAGGCCATCTTCATCTGTCCATCTCCATCCGGGTGGGCTGTTCATCTGTGATGAGGTTGGTGATGAGGTTGGTCAAACAATTAATTGGCTACTCTGTTATGCACAAAGCGATGAGCTGTAAAAGAGCTGTGGTCACACTAATTCACATGCTTCAGTCAATTATAGGCAGCTCAGCAACTCCCAAGGTCCTTTGGGCTATAATTTAGTTGGTAGCCTGCCCCTCGGTGCACAAATCACGCAACTCATTTATGAAGGAGTCTTGCCTTCTGATCTTAGCGATTGATCGAGGGGTGTAAAATGTAATGGTCGGTGGTCTGGGTTTGGATGGTGCTGTGGCATGCAGGGGTCTCGGGATGAAAGCATTGCAAAGCTGTATTTCTCATGTTGGGATCATTGGGGGCAGGAAGTGGCTATCTGTCTCACAGGATGGTACTGCCAAGAGACGCACTACTCCCTTCTCATGACCTTGGAAGGAACATTCTCCCCTGTGTGCCAGGGCCTATAATTCCTTGGAACAATGGAGGATTTCATGGGCTGTGTGGGACCTGGCCGGGTGTTCATGCTCATGTTTCAGAATGGCTGCCATTTATCTAACATGGCATTTGCGTTTCTTCTATAACGTCTATTACACGCATTACAGTGATCGATCAACCCCTTTGTGTTCACCCTCCTCCTCCTGCTCCCCGAAAGGGTCTTCTATCGCTTGTACATTCGGTATTGCATAGAGGGGTGGGAAGACCCGGCCTACTCCCCAACACAACCCTGATTTACAGTTTCCCGTACATGGACATTTTGACCTGGAGAAAATAGGGTACCCAAGAGAAGCACTAGCCGCTAAAGGCAATAAGACCCTTGCAATGGGCATCAGACAATGGGAAGAATATGCTAGACAAAAATCTATGAGAGAAGAACAAGTTACTTACCAACTGGTAACGTTCTTCCGACTGAATGTTCCTCCCACAAATCCCTCATCTATGATATTCGTATCTCGCCAGCTTCGGATAAATAAATTTGCCAGAGGGCGCAGTACACAAGGTTGTGGCATCGATGTCCCTCGTCGGTCTCTGTAGCGCGTTGACGTCTCCAGTAGTATAAGTAGCTTGTGCTGCGCCCGTTGGCTTCAGTTCTTTTTCGTATAATCAATTAACTATTCAGTCGTGCCCCAGACTAAGCTCTTTGTGAACGCAAAGTGTAAATCATTTGATTTGTACAGAGGGATAGGATGGGAGGGGCGATGAGGAATATGTGGGAGGAACATCCAGTCGAAAGAACGTTACCAATTGGTAAGCAACTTCTTCTTCGAATGGATTGTGTCCTCCCACATATTACTCATCTATAATAGACTCCCATAGCTGTGATAATTTAGGAGGTGGGAGTACTAATTAGTTTTATCACGGATAGAATGAAGTACAGCTTTTGCAAACAATCCGTCATGGGAAGAAGAGGCGTCTAAGCAGTAATGCTTAACGAAAGTATGGATTGATGCCCATGTTGCAGCTGAACAGATAACTACAGGCACTCCCCTATGAAGAGCTGCCGAAGTTGCCAGATCCCTCGTGGAATGGGCACGAAGCCCTTCCGGCGGGTCTTTTTCCAGCTAACCTGTAACCCTCCACAATAGCCAAAGTAATCCAGCAGGATATAGTTTGTTTTGTCACTGCTAATCCCAATTTATGACAAGTATAACCCACGAAAAGTTGGTCATCCTGGCGCAATTTTGACATTCTTGCTATATAAAAACTCGGAGCCCTTTTTGGGTTCAATCTGTGCAACATCTCCTCTTCCTTTCCCAAATGAGGAGGAGGGTAGAAGGTTGGGAGCGTTATTTTGTGTGACAAGTAAAGTCAGAAACTACTTTCGGCAAGAAAGAATGTTTAACTTTAAGTACTACCTTGTCCTTGTGAAAGGTAGTATACAGAAGTTTGCATGAGAGAGCCTGTAACTCACTAACCCTGCGGGATGATGTTAAAACTGCCCTTCTTGTCGCTTTAAGTGTTAAAAGCCTTAATGGACAGGAATGTAAAGGCTCAAAAAGGTATACAAGTTAGGCATTTCAACACAAGATTCAAATACCAAGCAGGTACATGAAATGGTGCTGGAGGGTACACATTGGTGAGCCCTTTCAAAAATTGGATAATTAATGGAATTTTGAAATAGGAAACCTCTTCTGAGGAGCGCTTGAAAATGGAAAGCGCTGCCAGGTATCCCTTTATTGTTCCAATCTGGAGCCCCAGATTGGCCAAATGTAGTAGAAAAGATAGCACCATATGAGTGCCACATTGAAAAGGGGTCCACATTCATATCCTTGCACCAGTTACTGAATTTATTCCAACAACAACGGTACAAGGATTTAGTTGCTGGCCTTCTTGCCAAAATCAAAATCTCCATTACGTCATCCAGGAGGTCCCAATCCTTATATCTCAACCTCTCAAACTATGCGTGAAGGTTGAGCATCTTGACCTCTGGATGGAGAACTCTACCTTCCTCTTGCGAGAGAAGATCCTCTCTTTGTGGAAGACGTATTGGAGGGTAGATGGACATGTCCAGAAGGTCCGGGTACCACGTCCTGGTCGAATCTGTGTCAATTAGGATCATGGTTTTCCCGAACTTTCTCAACCTCCTGATTACGTGAGGAATCACGGGGACTGGAGGAAACGTGTACAGAAGTGGGAACTCCCAGCCCCCCACAAACGCGTCTCCTAGAGTTCCTCTTGGTGGAAATTCCCTTGAGTAGTACAGTTTGCACTTTCGGTTGGCACCAGTCGCGAACAAATCCACCCGAGGGGTTCCCCAAAGGGTGAAGATCTCTTGAAGGACTTCCTGAGCTAGTTCCCACTCGTGGGATACTGTGGCCTGCCTGCTCAAAGCGTCCGCCGTTATGTTCTGCTTTACGGCTAGGTGAACTGCCGACAGAGATTCCTTCTTGTACTGCCCAGAACCAGAGCTGCATTGCCTCTCTGCACAGTGGTAGTGACCCTACGCCTCCTCTCTTGTTGAGGTAGTACATGGCCACTGTGTTGTCCGTCATTATCAGGACATTCTTTCCCCATACAGAGGGCAGGAAGGCCTTCGGCACTAGTCTTATTGCCATCAGCTCCAAAAGGTTGATGTGTAGTTTGGACTCCGATGGAGACCAACGACCGCTGATTGTCAGATCGTTGGTGTGGGCTCCCCACCCTGTGAGTGAGGCGTCCGTTACTACTTTTATCTCCGGCCATGGCTGCCAAAAGATTCTCCCTTCAGAATGTTGTCCTTGAAGGTCCACAACAGGAGAGCCTGAGCGACTCGGTTTGGAACCTGAAGGATATCCGACATCCTGCCTGAGAATTGAGACCATGGAGTCCCAAGAGCCCACTGAAGAGATCTCATTCGTAGGCACGCCTCTGGCACCAAAAATGCAGGATGCCATGAGGCCGAGCAACTACAGAAAGTCAAAGGCCGGGAGACGCTGGGCACCTTAAAATTTGGTGACCATCTGCAAAATAAGTGCTCACTTCCGTTGGCGAGGCTTTTCCCAGAGATGTATCCAGGACTGCTCCAATGAATTGGAGCTTCTGAGATGGTATCATGTGTGACTTCTTGAAGTTGAGGGAGAAGCCTAGTCTATGAAGGGAGTGACAGGTAGAGCTGAGATGTTCCGGGGCTAGTTCGGGGGAACCAGTCCTGATCAGCCAATCACCCAGGTAAGGGTAGACGTGAATCCCCCCTCTCTCCTAAAACTCGCTGCCACCACCACCATCAACTTGGTGAAAACCCTCGGACGGAGGTCAGCCCAAATGGCAGGACTCGAAATTGATCATAAGAACCGCCAATGGCAAACCTCAGGTACCGTCTGTGCTTGTGATGGATTTCCACATGAAAGTAAGCATCCTGAAGGTCCAATGATACCATCCAGTCCTGAAGCTGGAGGGCCTGAAGGATCTGAGAAAGGGTAACCATTTTGAACTTGTCCTTCCAGAGGAATTTGTTTAAGTCTCTTAAATCCAAAATGGGTCTCAATCCTCCGTCCTTTTTTGGAATTAGGAAGCACATGGATTACCAACCATTATTCCTCTCCGCTACAGGTACTGGTTCTATAGCACCTTTCTCCAGCAGGGTCAAGATTTCCTGCATAAGGAGCGGATCTGGAACTTTGAAAGAGCTCTTCCCCGGTGGATGACAGGCTTTTTAAAAAAAGGGAAGGCAGTAACCCTGGGCAACTGTTTCCAATGCCCAAACATGTGAAGCAAGCACTTGCCATTCTTTCAGATGCAAATCTGCCTCCCACTGGGGTCTTGTCAACTAAGACCTCAGAGAGGTTTTATCTATTTTTTATATTGAGTTTATTATTTTCAAATGCAAACAATACGTTCAACATTATCAAACTTCCCCCCCCCACCCCCTCCAACACTCTCCCTCCCCACCCTCCCCCTGTGGCCTTATCAGTCTGTAAGGGTTCCTTGTATCCGTAAAATATATCAGTTACTTTGATATTATGAGGACACCACTGTTCCATAAAGTCTGACTGTAAGTAGTCCTGGACTGTTCCCCATTCTTTTGCAAATGCATCACCCGTGCCTTGGATTGTATGAGTCACTTTTTCCATTGCCATTTGGGCCCATACCTTCTGCAGCCATGTGTAAGTCATAGGGGTGTCTTTCTTTTTCCAGTATTGGGCAATTGTTGTCCATGCTGCTATGAGTAGGCCAATGAAGCTTCTCCATTGAGACTTATTATAGTTTTTGGCTGTTTGGTCTTTCATTCCACATAACCATACCCTTTCCCCCAGTTGCTCTACCACCAGGAACATTTCCCCCCCCCCCCCCCCATCTCCACCTTTACCTCCTCCCAGAATGGTTTGATCCCTTTGCAATCCCACCACGTGCATCTCCATGTTCCCACTTCTTTGCACCCTCTCCAGCACCTATTTGATGTTTGGGGGAACATTATGTGCAGCCTTTCTGGGGTATAGTGCCATTGGGTTACTATTTTGCTCCACATTTCCCTTGTCTGTGCTGAGCGGGTCGTTTTGGGAATCTGAACCCACAAGTCCCTCCACTGTTGCGTTATTGGTTCCTCCCCCAGGGTATTCCCCCATTTAATCATATATGTCCATTTTATTTCCTCTTATTGGGAGTTTATGAAGGAGTATAGTGTCGAGACCCACTTCTTCGCCCCTGACTTTGAGGTGATGTAGGTTTCGAACCGTGTGAGATTTCTTGTGGCTGCCCTTGTTATTTCTGGTGACCTTCGCCAATGTCGGAGTTGCTCATATTTATATTAATCTCCCTTATTGAGGTGTAGGAGGGATTCGCAGGCCTCGAATGATCTAATCTCTTTGTCCTGGAACATTTCCCCCATTTTTATATATCCCGCCTCCTCCCATTTCTCCAAGGGCCCTCGTTCCATTCCTGGTGGGAATTGCGAGTTCCTGCAGATAGGTGTGAAAGTGCCTACCTGCGTGGTCATTATACCCCTTAGTGTTTGGTTACCCCATACCTTCATTGTGGTCTTCAGGATTTCACTTATCCCCAGATTGGGGTGTCCGTTTCGGTTTCCACAGCAATTCCACCAGAGGAGTTCTTGTTTTGCCCATATTGTTTACGGATCCTCCCCCATCCAGTCCTGTACCACCCTTAATTGCGCCGCCTGATAGTATTTTTGAAAGCAGGGGAGGGCCATCCCCCCTTCCCGGGTCGTGCTGTAAGTATCGCCCTGGCTACCCTCAGGGGCTTTCTTTTCCATATGAAGGATGTTACCGCCTTGGACAGTACTTTGAAGAATGATCTAGGTATCCCTCCCGGGAGCGCCTGAAAACAGTACAGTATCCTTGGAAGAATGGTCATTTTAACTGATTGTATTCTGTCCCACCAGGATATCATCAATGGGGTAAACCTTTCCAGGTCTCTGCTTATGTGTCTTAGTAGCTGTGGGTAGTTCTTTTCATAGAACTGTCCTACCTTTTGTATCAGCCTTATTCCCGGGTACCTAATCCCATCTTCTGCTATCTTCAGGTCGAGTGCTGTTGCCTCCCTTTTTAATGCTTCCTGATCTCCCGCCAGTATCAGAATTTCTGATTTTCTCCTATTTATTTTAAGTCCAGAGATAGCCGCGTGCATTTCTAACTCCCCAACCACTGCCGCCAGTGTCCTCCCCGGGTCTTGAAGGGCTATTAACATGTCATCTGCGTAGGCAAATCCCCTTGTGTTGCATTCCCGTCATTTCAATCCCCTTAATATGGTTGGACTCTTATCTTCAATAGAAGAGGTTCTAAGAAAATCGCATAGAATAGCGGGGAGAGTGGACATCCCCGTTTTGTTCCCCTTGAGATAGCTACCTTTCCTGTAACATCACAGTTGATGGCTATTCTGCTTGTAGGAGTATTATAGTTGGCTCTAATCACTGCTATAAATAGTTCGCCAAAACCCATACGGTTCAAGATCTTAAAAAGCATTGACCATTCCAACCGGTCGAATGCTTTCTCCGTATCCACCGATAGCAATATTGTGGGAGTGTGTGTGAACCCTGTTTCTTCCACTAGGTGTGTAAGTCGCCTAATCTTGTTGTGCGTTTGTCTACCCGGGATGAAGCCAAATTGATCCGGGTTTATCAGACTGGGGAGTAGTAGAGATAATCTTGCTGCCAGGACCTTTGTGTATATCTTTGCGTCTAAATCTATCAGGGATATCGGCCGATACGACGCAGGGGATGTCGGGTCTTTCTCGGCTTTATGGAAGACTAGCACCTTCGCCTCATTCATTGTTGGGGTTACATTGCCGCTCTCCATAAAGGAATTTAGGAGCCTGGTTAGAAAGGGGGACAGAATGTCCACATACTTTTTATAAAAGGGGGCCGTGAAGCCATCTGGGCCAGGTGCTTTATTCATCGGGAGGTCCGCGACAGCCTTTTTCACTTCCTCTTCCCTGATCGGGCTCTCTAGAGCTATTCTGTCCGCCTCCGATATTTGTGGGATGGGTAGGGTCTGTAGGTACGCGTCTTGTGCGTCCCCATCTGGGGTGTCCGTGGAGTATAGATTTTGGTAGAAATCTCTGAATGCGTCCCCCATGTCTTGTGTGCGCGTCAGTAGCTCCCCCTGCGTATTTCGTATGCTTTTAATCGTCATCTCCTTTTGTTTTGCTCTGAGTTGTCTAGCTAACAATCTATCCGCCTTATTGGCCTTAATGTAATATCTTTGTTTGAGATATAGCAGTGCTCTCTGCGTCTTTGGTGCGTAGCATTTCTAATTGACCCTGTGTATGTCTTAACGATTTGTTTAATGCCCTTGTAGGCTGTATCAAGATTTTCTCTTGGATGTTTGCTATTGCTGTTTCTATCTCCCTTTCCCACCTATGCCTCGGTTTGTCCTTTGAGGCCCTCAATGCTATCAGTTTCCCTCAGATTACCGCTTTAAACGCCTCCCACACTGTCCCCAGAGAGACATCCCCTGTGTCGTTTTGCTCGAAATATTCTTCTACCATCTCCCTGATTGACTTTCCGGCTACCGGATCTTGAATTAAGTCTCGAGGTAGCCTCCACTTCCATAGCCCATTTGTCTTCCCTGGTAGGTTCACCTCCAGCCACAAGGCAGCATGGTCCGACAATGATATCGACCCCTTCTCAATCCCCTTCCCCAGAATACCCACTGATGCCCAGAAGTAGTCTATTCTCGACATGGAATTATGAACGTGCGAGAAGTACGTATATCCCCTCTGAACCCCCTTAAGCTCCCTCCACACATCGCATAGAGCTAGCTGTTCCATCTGCTGTTTGAGGCGTTTCGACGGTGCCCCTTGGCCTCGTGGATATCCCGAGCTTCTATCAAGTTGTGGGTGCCATGCCACATTTAGGGTCCCCCCCCAGGATCACTTCTCCCTTTGCAAAGTCTTCAAGTTTCCCTAGCGTATCCTTTAGAAAGCCTTCTTGTCCTACATTGGGGGCATATATTGATGCCAGGGTAATGCAATGTCCCTCTATTACTGCATTAGCGAATGCAAATCTCCCCTCTTTATCTGTGTACTTGTCTACTAGTCTGGCTTCCCCTCCCTCCTTTATTGCCATTAGCACTCCTGCTCTTTTTTCAGTTGCATTCGCCTGTGCCTATATCTTGTAGCCCTTTATGCGTACCTTTTGCTTATCCCGGGCTCTGATGTGTGTTTCTTGAAGTAACAGTACCTCCGCTTTTTCCACTCTTAAGCAACTTTTCAAATTTTACCCTCTTCGTAGGGTGATTAAGTCCCCTAAGATTATTAGTCAGGATGCGTATCTTCCCCATGGTATCATGTCCAGGTGCATTGCCTTAGTTTCCCCTTCCTTACTGCATTAGCCTTCTTCCATGCATCCCAACTCCCTCCCCCTCCCCTGAACGATGCCCATCAACCAACAACAATGAACCAAACAACTTTCCCCCGAGCAGGGCGAGGGTTCCTAAGGATGCTAGGGCGTTGCGCCTATCGCTCCCTGCCCTCCTTAAACTCAGGGGGGGGGGGGGTAACTTCGCGGGGAATCCTAAACCCCACATTTTGGACTGTTCTTACCAGGTGCCAAGTCCAGGGTTGCTACCCGGGCCGCCTTCTCCAATGTCTTGCGCTGCTCCTGAATTTCCACCTCCCAGACCCCCGAATGAATGCCTTTGCTGGGTGCCCACGGAGTCTTTATGGCGCTGGCTATGCCCTCACACGGTCTGCTATGGCGACATCCTGCGGCCCTCCTTCCCTATGCTTTTCTTCCTTTGCTTAACCGTTTCCCATCCTCTCGGCCTTCTCGGATGTTCTCCTTGTTTTTGGATCCACTTCATCCTCTCCTGCCCGTAGTTCCATTATGCTGAAGCCTTCTTCCCACGTAGTCACCCTTCTCCGTTTGCCCTCCCATGTGAACAATAGCCCAAAGGGGAAGGTCCACTTGTAGCGGATTGGTCTCGCCACTAATGCTTTTATCAGGGGGGCCATCGCCCTCCTCTTTTGCAGAGTCACCAGGGCTAAGTCTTGATATAATTGAATGTCCATTCATCCCCTTATGTGATCCATCTCTCTTGCCCTCCTTAGGATATGTTTTTTGCGGGTATGACGAGAGGGCTACCAGGACATCCCGCGGTCTTTCCCCTGGTGCGCCTGATCTCTTTGGGCCCACCCTGTGCACTGTCTATCCAGATTTCTTTCATATCCTGTGCTTTCAGGATGTCCCTAAAAACCTCTTACCGCCATCTTGAGATCTTTATCTAAAACGGTCTCCGCCATGTTTTTTATGCGAATATTAGACCTTCTGGAGCGGTTCTCCAAGTCTTCACATTGGATTTCTAGATTATGTGCCAGACTCACGAGGCGTTCCTGTACTTCGCTGATCTGCTGTGCATCCTCTTCCACACCTTGGACTGATCTTTCAGGTATATCTGTTCTTTCCTCCATCTTTGACATCTCCAGGTCTTGGATCACCTGTTTCATGTCCGCCTTCATTGTTGCAAATTGTTCTTGCACCGTAGCCATGAACTTTTCTTGTAGCTCCATGAACCACATTTGCATGTCATCTCTTGATGGTAGCCGTTGTTGTGACGTTGGGCCGATAGTTTCGCCTTGCTTGTCCTCCTGGCCCTTTCCTTTAGTTTGTGTTGTGGTGTCTGCGGACCACATTTGTAGGATATCTGCGTCCTGCTTTGAGTTCTGTGGGGGCTGTTGTGCTGTGCCTCCTTTCCCCTTGGCCTTGGACATGATTGCTGCCTTATGACTGCTCTCCTTCGGCACCACCACTGCTGTCTTCTCTTTAACGTGCGTAGGAGGCTCGGGGGGGGTTTGGGGGGGTTGCCGAGAACAGATTCTATGACCAGATGCTCGGGTCCAAATTGCCCTCCGCCGTGACCCACCTCCTGCTGACTGTGGGTCTTTCTCACATGCTACCCCCCTGTATCTCGCCTTGCGTTCCTCCCTTGTTGCTGGCGGGCTGCCTCTCACCTCTATCCCCCAGTCCGCCGGCCGCTGATTCCATGCCTGATGGGGGAGGGGCCGTCACACATCTCGCGCTCCCGCGTCGCTCCGTGGCCCCGACCGTGAGTCGAAACTCACGGATTATCCTCGCCCGGGGGGAGGGGGCAGGGGGGCGGAGGTGGGCATCATGGAAGCATGCTCAGAGAGGTTTTGAGGCGGCAGGAGCAGTGGCTAATGGTAAAGTCCACCATGGAGAAATCTTTTCTGAACTATTTGATTGAACAGTCCTCTTCCCCCTTCCAAATGAGTAAAAGTGAAAGGACCCAACCCTCCAAGGTGTGCCGGTGATGCAATTTTGCGGCTGTCTGATCGCAGCACCAAGGGATTTTGCTGCTGCTTTGGTGGTCTGCAGTTTCTCCAGGCTCTTGTCAGCCTTGTTACCAAATAGATGGGTGCCATCAAATGGCATTTTAAGCAGTCTGGATTGCGCATCTCAAGCAAAACCGGACTTTCTTAACCAGGCAAAACTGCGCATTACTGTACTAGCCGCCATGGTCCTGCTGATGCGGTCAGTTGTGTCGAGACCTGTCTGGAGGGATTTGTACATTGCGTCCTTCCCATCATTTACTATATTCAAAAATCTGTCTCTTTCCTCCCCTTCGGGGATATGCTCAGCCGCCACTGCTGCACATTCCCAAACAGTATGAGTGAATCTGGCCAACATGTAAGTAGCATTCACCGACTTCAGGGCCATACTTCCAGCAAAGAAAACTTTCTTGGCCAAAGCGGGGCAGCGATTGTTACCTTTGTCTGGGGGTATAGTCAGGTATGCATTTTGTTTTGAGGTGGCTGTGGCAGCCTGTACCACTTAACCTTCAGGTGAGGTATGTTTCATCAGATAACTAGGGTCACTACTGGATGCCCTGTATTTGGTTGTTAGTTTCTGATTCACTGCCGGAATTAATTCTGCCGTCTCCCGATTGGTATTTACTCTACTTTGTAATGCCACATGAAAAGGAAGAATAGGTTAATCCTGGGGTCCTTCATCGAGGATGTCAGTAAGATCATCCTTTTTATTTATTGGTGTGGGTCTTTTCAACCCCATGTATTCCACCACCCTGGGCATTAATTGCCTGTAAGACTTCAGCATGGTCAGTTCTCCCAAACTCTAATTCTGGGGGACGTATCTAGTCTGCTTGCATTTTTGCAGGGACTGCTGTAAAAAAATGTTAACCTTACTTCCTCTGAGATAAAGGGTTCAGGGACCCCAGGTGTTCCATATTGAAGATCAAAAGGTTGTGAATCTTCAGAAGAATGTTCTGCTTGATCATAAATCGAGGAAAGTGACTAAAAAAAGAAAATAAATCCTTTCTTGGTAGTGGTGTATATACTTTCTGTAATCCTCAATGGCGGCGCCAAAATCTTTGACACCATTGACATCGAAGCGAGGGCTGCAACGCTTTCGGCGGCGAGGACTTGTTTTGGTCTGTCGAGGAGTCTTTTGGCGCCAATGACTTCCTCGAGGAAGATTGGTCTCAACTCGAGGGATCCTTCAACCACTCTCGGAGATTTTTCTTTACCTCCCGGGCCCGAGGGATCACAGGTTTTGCCCTTATTGTCCAATTTTTCAACCTGGGCATGGCTTTCATACGTCTTCGATGGGGTGAATGCCGCATTCTCGAATTCGTGCACCTTTTTAACTCTGAACTTCTCCCACTCAGCCAGAGAGGCTGATTTCGTTGAGCATTTTACCCATTCTGGGGAGGAACTCGACAATGAAGACGGCAATCTATGGTTGCGTGATCTCAATCTTTTTATCTTCTTTCGACAAGGAGAAATATTTCTCGACTCATCTGAAGACTGTCTTTTTTTCAAAGGGGTCGGCGAAGGGCATTTTGACCTAACTGCCACTAATTTTCCTCTTCGCTTTTTCAGGGCTTTCACTGTCATCGATAGGCAGGCCTTACAGTCTAAGGTAGCGCGAGAGGAACAGAGGCACCACAGACACACCCGACGGGGGTCCGTAAGGGACATCTTCGCCCCACAATCCTGGCACTTCTTAAACCCTGATCTCAGAGTCGAAGACGCCTATGATGATGCCATTTTTAAAGATTTTTACTCGAAGATTCTCAATAGGGAACCGAAGCGCACTGATTCCAAAGCGATTCCGGGGAAAACAGAACAGAAGCCAACTTTTCGCTGTGCACGCTTTATACCATCAATGACGTCGACATCAAGACGGAGGCCTCTGAGGGCCAT
Source organism: Ambystoma mexicanum (assembly GCF_040938575.1). Taxonomy (NCBI): domain Eukaryota; kingdom Metazoa; phylum Chordata; class Amphibia; order Caudata; family Ambystomatidae; genus Ambystoma; species Ambystoma mexicanum. The sequence goes on along the minus strand of NC_090924.1, from coordinate 536,558,733 downwards.
AGAGCCGATAGACGCGCAACGCCCTCTGCTGGAAAACATTTCCAAAGCAGCTGAAGCTGGATATGGAAATCTGAGCAATACGTGGGAGAACACAATCCATTCGAAAAATAGATGTGATAAAAAGGCTCTGAAAACGGTTTGCCCAGCTGTCTCCTCCAGGTGCTAATATATAATGCGATCATAATCAAAGCAAAGCAAGCTCTTTGGGCTAACTACAGTATATGGTAGTGCAGTAGATCTGCAGATGTACAGACTAGATGGAACTATTGATCACTCTGTTGCATAAATATCTAGTTAGCTTTGTGTATTCATTAGGTAAGAGGAAAGAAAGACTACGCAGACTGGATGGCGTAGCAAGCAGAGAACTGGGCAAGCTAAATTGAACATTGCAGTTTGTGGTCATCTCACTTTTAGGGTAGTGGGTATAAAGTAACAGGGTGATCATATAGAATGTCAAGGAGCGTGGGATCGCCGATTGGTTGAGCACCCGTTGCACAAATGTATGCAACCAGTAGGTTACAAGTCTAGGTTTGCCGTCAAAAGCATTTGAAAGTGTGGTCATATACATTTTCAAACGTGTTCACTCATCAATACGATGCATCTTCCCCAACAAAATGAAAGAGTTATTGAGATTGATACACTTACCTAAACTTTACTGTAAAGCATGTGCATGATGCAGTGTTTTACAGTATCAATACTGTAATTAAGCATTACGTAACAACTTTGTTTTAGGAATGGAATTGCATGACTGTCTTTTTAAAAAATATAACGTTAACACATACTGGTCTTTGCCAGAGCGGATATGGAAAGCTTAATAAGTATCCAGATTACTTTGGTTTGCAATTATTTGAAAATTGTAAATACATTGTTGCCTAGCACAGGCTTTTGGCACTTAGGATTGGAGTAGATGATTACTGCTGCACTCTCCATTAGCACTTGAAATCACTCCTTTTCCACTCCCCACCCTGACACTGTTATCCCCTCGTCCCCTTTCTCTCTCCTCCCTCTAGTAGCCCCTTCATACTTCCCTTTACCTGCCCCTTTCTCTCCTATGTCCTCCCTCTTGCTTCCTCACTCTATTCCGCTTCTCTCTTCCTCATTTTCCTCCCCCTCCTTTTTACATCATAGGCTAATTGTTCTACATACTGTTTTACTGGTTTAATATTTTGTACATTTCTTCTACTGTTATGTTATATGTATTCAAGTTAACTGTAAAGCACTTTGGAGTAAAGGGCTATTTAAGAATAATAAATACAAATACACTTGAAGTGAACAGAGAAAAGAGGGTGAAGGGAGCACCAAGTGGAAGAGGAATGCAGTGCGAGCTGTGCGTCATTGAAGTGGGCAACTTAAATAGCTTGTTTTGCTACACAAGTGTCAATTTGATTAGCAAACGTACAGAATTGCATACCAAATTGCTATGCAACACTGCTTAATTGATGCCTTGGACAAGAGGAACTTAAGGACCGAGGTCGGGAACAGCATAACCAATACTGGGACATTAGAAGAGAATAATGAGCAACATCATAATTATTTTGACTCTAGGCAAGGCCAGCAATATTCAGCTAAGGATTAGGAGAAGGATTACAGTACAATGAAATACATAGCATAAGGCTGCCCTGCCGAGGGAAAAGGGTGCATAAGTATCCCTGTAGATTCAAAGAGGCCATTTGTAAAAGCTACAGTGCAAGGCAAACAGCGACATTCGTCCTTGACACAGGTGCGTCCAATACATCATCAATTTCCCACTACTTAGTGCCCTATATTCCCCTCTCCGGGAAAGTAAACACATCAGTGGGATTCTCCAATAATCCGGTCCAAAGTCCAATATATCACCCAGTACATTTTACTATAGCTCCTAGATCCTGCATGGCTCAGCTAGTTGTCACTGATAAATGTGCTTTAAATCTGTTGGGAATGGATTTGCTGAAACATTTATATGCAAATATATATTGCTTGCCTGATGGTGTACCTAACATGTAATGCTGAGTCTTTCAAAATGTTTAGTCAATACTACTAATTATTTGCCATCTGAACTTAAAGGGAAGGTCTAGTAAAAAAAATTTATTTAAAAAATAGATAGGCCACATAAAAAAAAAATATTAGCATTCTCCGTTTTAAAACTTCCTATGTAAAATTTTGAGCTATTCAAGCTAAAAATTCGCAAAAGCAAGCACAGGGGCGCAGCCATTTTGTGAAATGGAGGCCCTCCTGTGCTGGCTTTTGCTTTTGCGGCACTAATGAAGGAAAAGCCAGCCAGCTGTAGTAAGCAAAGGCTACCGCTGGGTGGCTTTCCCTTCATTAGTGCTGTAGGCGGAGGACGGGGACTGGAGACCAGAGCAGGAAAGCTACAGCTGAATCTCGGTAAGTGCTATTTATTTTTTTTACAAAAAATAAGCACTAGCTGCGTTTTTTTTTCTAAGTTTTCCGGGCTGGAGGAGCCCGGAAAACTTAGAAATAAAACCGCAGCTTTAAAAACGTATTTATGTTTGCGGTCGCTTTTGAAGCGACCGCAAACATAAATACAACGTTATTGTGTTGGAAAACGCTGCGGTTTTTCTTTCCAAGTTTCTCAGGAAACTTGGAAAGAAAAACCGCAGCGTTTTCCAACACAACCGCGTTGTTTCTGCCTGAATCTGCTTTACCATTTGGGGCTCTCGGGCTCGGAGCCCGAGAGCCCCAAATGGTAAAGCAGATTCAGGCAGAAACAACGCTGCATTGCGGAAAACAACCGCGTTGTTTCTGCCTGAATCTGCTTTTCCATTTGGGTCTCTCGGGCTCTCCACGGGGAGCCCGAGAACCCCAAATGGAAAAGCAGATTCAGGCAGAAACAACGCGGCATTGCGGAAAACAACCGCGTTGTTTCTACCTGAATCTGCTTTCCCATTTGGGGCTCTCGGGCTCCCCACGGGGAGCCCGAAAGCCCCAAATGTGAAATCAGCTGCAGGTAGAAACACTATGCGGCATGTAAACATAACCGCGTGTGTTTCTGCCTGCTGTGGCTTTCACTTTGGGTCTCCGGTGCTCCCCTGGGAGAAACACACGCGGTTGTGTTGGAAAATGCTCCGAGCCGGAGGAGCCTGAGAAACTTGGAAAGAAAAACCGCAGCGTTTTCCAACACAATAACTTTGTATTTATGTTTGCGGTCGCTTCAAAAGCGACCGCAAACATAAATACGTTTTTAAAGCTGTGGTTTTATTTCTAAGTTTTCCGGGCTCCTCCAGCCCGGAAAACTTAGAAAAAAAAAACGCAGCTAGTGCTTATTTTTTGTAAAAAAAATAAATAGCACTTACCGAGATTCAGCTGCAGCTTTCCTGCTCTGGTCTCCGGTCCCCGTCCTCCGCCTACAGCACTAATGAAGGGAAAGCCACCCAGCGGTAGCCTTTGTTTACTACAGCTGGCTGGCTTTTCCTTCATTAGTGCCGCAAAAGCCAGCACAGGAGGGCCTCCATTTCACAAAATGGCTGCGTCCCTGTGCTTGCTTTTGCGAATTTTGAGCTTGAATAGCTCAAAATTTTACTTAGGAAGTTTTAAAACGGAGAATGCTAGTATTTTTTTTTATGTGGCCTATCTATTTTTTAAATATTTTTTTTTACTAGACCATCCCTTTAAGGGAGTTGACCATATGATCTGGGCCACGGGATTTAATGATTTAGGATGTATGGCAGTTGACCCAGTGAAAATATGAGCTAAGCCCATTGCGGTATTACCGCAAATTCCTCAGTATAAAATACCCATGGAAGGGTTAGAAGGAATTACTAGTTAAAGTGATTTTAAGAGAAATGATGGGGAGTGCCTACAACAGCCCAATTCTTCCTGTGCAAAAACAGATTGATGGGAAGCCTTGTGTTCCAGCACAATGGAGACTGATTATCTATCTCAAATAAAATTGTAGAACCACAGTATCCAGTGGTGCCGGATAGGACTTCCCTGTTCAGCATGATACCGCATTCAGCCCAATATTTCACTTTGATGGTCCTCAGAAATGCTTTCTTTAGCATTCAGATCCATGAAGACAGTCACTTCTTCTTTGCCTTTAATGTTGAAGGGCGGTCCTACACCTTCCGTCCCGCCCCCCCCCGCTCTCCCCCCCCAAGGTTACACTGAAAGCACAAGTATTGAAAACACAGCTGGACATTTTTACACCGACTGCAAATACCATACTGCTCCAATACATTGATTTGTTGATAGCTGCAGATACCCAAGAGCAATGCATGGATTGCAGTGTGTGGTTATTACAATGGTTGGCACCACTGGGACAAAGGTTCCCTAAAAAAGCGACAGTTCAGTAAAACCCATGTCACCTATTTAGGGCATTAATTGTCAAAGGAGAGCGTAGATTACACCCTCGGCGCATAGAGGCTATAATTAAAATACCTGTCCCCATCACACAGAAAGAGGTCAGAGTGTTTTTAGGGATGATTTCATGTTGCAGGCAGTGGATTCCCAATGTTTTGCCTTTTAGCAAAACCACTTATAACCAACACTGAGTAATACACCAGTCCCCTTGCCATCAACTGCTGCTCAGCAAGGGAGTTTTGATGTTTCAGAATCTGCATTGTGTAATTCACCCGTTTAGGCAATCCCGATTATACTAAACCATTTATGTTGTTTGTGCATGAAAAGCAAGGCTGTGCATTATCTGTACTAAATAAACAGAAAGGGGGTAAAAACCAACCATGTGCATATTTTTCTTCTACATTGGAACCAGTTGCAAAAAACACTTCCAAATTGTTTAAGCCGTGTCGCGGATGCAGCCATTTCTATGAAGCAAGCCGATGACAACATTGGACACCAATTTACATTGTCTGTGCCACATGCGATTGATATTTTATTGCACAAAATTAAAATGCAGCACCTGACAAATGCCAGGTTATTGGCTCCAAACATTGCCATACAACGTTGTAACACTCTAAATTCTGCCACCTTACTACCCCTCCCATCTGATGAATCAAAAGTAATGCATGATTGTGTATTAATAACAGATAATGAAACAAAGGAACGGATAGATTTGGTGTATACTCTGATTAATAAACCTAATGGTACATTATATGTAGATGGCTCATGTTTAAAATTACCAGATGGTACTACCACGGCAGCATATGCCATTACAACACATGATCCCAATGGCAGGGGAATATTGTTTTTGTTTCATTGATTTTTTTAATTTATTGACCACAATATAACTTCCAGACTTCCATAAACCTTTACATAATACAACTGGATAGTGTTTGTGTGTCCCCCTTTCCCCTCCCTCTCTAATCCCCCCCCCCCCCAACCACGGCCTATACACCAGCTTGCTCTTATATGCTACATTGACTGTACATTCCCATACTCCGCCTCTCATGACGGGGTTAGCGCTGCCTGCGTTTCGGTGTGCCTTGAGGCCATCAGTTCCTGCACCATGTGTTTCCATGAGTCCAAGTCTGCACTTTGTTCCCCTTGGCCTCTGTAGGCTGCCTCCTGCCTCAATGCTGTTTCCGCTAGTGTCCACTTCTGAAGGTCGCTCCACCACTGGTTTACATCTGAACCTTTATGAATTTTCCAGCCCATCGCTATGCTGCGTTTCGCGAAGATGTACACCAGGTCCTTTAGCTTGGACACGTGTCATGCCGCGTGGTGCATCCAAAAAGAACGATCATACAAGCCTTGGGAGGGTGTGGGGGGGGTTGAGGGGGGAAGAGTAGAGAGTCTATTCAATGTGATACCCGCCTTGGCTAAGACCACGGCTATAGCATCCCAATACAGTCGTATCTTACCACACACCCAGCACATATGTACGAAGTCATCATTAATCAATCCACATTTGGGGCACTTCTGTTCAGTGGCCTTGTCAAATTGGGCTATCTTCCCGTCGGTTAGGTACGCCCTATGCGTTGCGTACAATAGGATTAGCTGGGACTTCGCATTCCTGGACACTTTCCTATGATAAGACAGTGTCCTGCCCCAATGCTGCATCTGTCAATTCCTCCTGAAAAATCCGCCTCCATCTACGCCTAGTCTGCACAAGTGTATCCGAACTCTGGGACATTAGTAGCTCATATCTTCGATACAGCGTGCCCCACTTCTGAAATATCAAAAACTTTCTATCTTGTCATCTACCTGCAGTATCCCATCTGTTCCCGACCATTTCCATTTTAATGTAGTTGTGAGCGAGTCATATTATATGTTGCACTCCATATATGCCTGTCTCTGAAACAAGCGCAGCAAAATCTATCAGCGTACCCTTTCGCAACAAATCTTCCACCGTTTCTACTCTCAATATTTCCTCACATTTAATCGGAGTTGAGAGTCTTCCTCTTTTTAGCATCACTAATGGGATCTGGGGAGGCTGGAGGGGGGACGTATGGTGTGGGTTTCTTTAAAAGGCATATCCTCTGCCATATTGACTTCCCCAGCGTTAACAATGGGGATTTTGGGACATGCTGCCCGCTGTCCATTTTCCCTCCTTTAAGAAGAACGGGGTGCATGCCGGCTGCAGCATCTGCATTTCCCGAGTCTGCTCGTCCGACAGTCAACTTGTGACGAACTGCGGTGGCATGGGAATATTTACTATCCTTCCTAAATTTTATATTGTGAGATTAGGACACCCCCCCATGTGGAGTGCTGAGGGGTTACACAGTATCCACTTTCTCACTGCTCCTGTAACTTTTTGTGTTACAGTGACAAGCAAATCTGAATGGCTGGTGGCAGTTGTTTTAACCTACCCACTTTTGTGCCAATTCTACTTCCAGGCTGTGCTCACACCCACGGTAGTGCACAGAAGGGTCACCATTGACCCAAAATTGTGGCTGTATTCTTTTTTCAATATTTCTCTTGTCTCTTCTTGGTCCACCTTCTGCTGTGCAGGGGGGGGGGGGGGGGGGGGGGTGGTAGGTTTGACTTTGGTCTTCGGCGGGAATCCTTTGTGAACCCCACCATTACTCCAGCGTGTCTGTGAGGACAGGAAACCAAGTCTGAAACTCTACTGTACTTTGTCTCCTGGTGCGACTGCCTGGAACCAGTTCCAACTAGGGGGATGGCTGTCCTGAAAGGACAGCCCCCACCCAGAGGTTGAATGGTGCATGGGTGCCGACTGGCTGGCTACCTGTATAAAAGGCATGGATCCTGAGGCTGAAGACAAGCTGACCCCTGGAACAGAAGAATCGACGAAGAAGAAGGTCCGCAGTCACTTCCAGACGTCCAGAAATGCCTTCTGTGTAACTGCTGTTGCTGCGGCTGCTCAACCCCTTCTTTCAAGCGTCGAGAGAAAACCAAAGAGGACAACTATTCCCTTTAGACTGGTGGGACCAATCAGTCCTGAAACTACCTGCATTTGCGCCATCCCACGACGATCAGAGAGCTTCCTGGGCTGGCAGTCGCCAATATCTTGGTACCTGCAACATCTTGCAGTGCATCGTCTTCTAACGATTGAAACCTCCGGAAACGGTGGAATCCTTCTGGACCTTCAGAGGCAAGATTTCACTCCTTGAAGTCCCTCACCAGAGTGCTGGTCCGAGAAAACGAGGCAAATCGAACAGGCGACAATCGTTCTAAACTCTTATCCTGAAAAGGACACGAAAAACCACGGAGCCGCGAGAATCCCTTGCTAGAAGCTTTCTCACTCGACTGCTACTGCGAGATCCACTCCAGCATCCTCTTTCGTCTTCCTGGCCAAGAATCCGATGACCAGGTCTGCTGCTGCATCGTAGAGGCATTGTGCTGCAACCTCTTCACTCCTAAGGTACTGCAAGACTCTTGGTAGAACTTCGAGCTAAATTGCTGCTCTTGTGTTGCCGAAGTGCTGATTTGTGCGTTCCAGAGTTTGCCCACACATGTTCGCTAGGCCTACAGGGAGACTTCTCTGAAGTCCCTGCCCCTTTTTCCAACAAAGACTGTTACTTACTTGAAACACTTGTGTATAGGTGCGTTATAAATGCCATATCATACATCATATCATATATACTGAAGACATTCTCTGGAACTTTAACTTTCTACAGCTGTCCCTTACCCGACCTCCAAACTGACAGACACTCAACTAGTTTGGAATGGACTTGTAAAAGTCCCTGTTGGGTGTTGTTACCAGCACTGCCTGCATGTGCCCACTTCACCCAAGGCGACCCAGGTTAGAATTGTGTGTGCCGGACCCCCTTGGGCCCAGTTTTTCGTCATAAATAGGTGAGGGCCCCCCCCCAGGCCTGCGTACAGTGTAGCTTTCCCCGACCCTCTCCTTCGTTCCAACTCCCTCCCACACCTTCCTTCCACCTCGCAGCCCTCCCCCGATTGGCCAGATCCCCGTCATTAATGACCTCCCTAGGGCAGCCCTTTGCCCGTGCAGCCCCTGTGGCTAAGGGCCCCTAGGCAAAGGGCGGCTCCAGCTAGTGTCTGCAGGTGTCAGAGGAAGCCAGTGGCCAGCCGTCAATCAGCAGCTACTAAGTAAGGTAGGAGTGTCCTGGGTTAGGAATAGAGCCTTCACTCTACCCTGATAACCCTGCCACTTAGCAGACTCTCAGACTTAGGTGGGTTTTCTCCGGTATTTAAAGTTGCATTGTGAAAATTGTGCCGCTTTGTGGTTTTTGCCTTCTTAGCAAAGCATTCATCTAGCAAACTTTTCTGCCATTATCTGAACTCCTGTTGTCTTTTCCAATGTGTCTACCATTGTCTTGTCTCAGTTTCGTCTGCTTGCGCCCCTCCCTTTGTCCTTCCCTAGTGTTCTTCCAACCCCCTTATTCTCTCACCTCCCTACCTACTCTATGGTGCTCTGCTTCTCCTATCTTTTCAGACTGCTTCTCTATAGACTAACCTGCTCTCCTCACTAAATCTGGTAGGAAGAAGTTTAAAAAGGACATCCTGGTCTCCAACCCAGGCCTCCCTATCACCGTCACCTATACCAGCGCCTCCTGCAGGCAATCCCTCACTGTCATCCTTTTTGTTTTCTTGCCAGACCTATGGACTCTTCATATGGTCTCTGTGCTTTCTCCCATCTCTTCTTCTCCCATTAGTGGTGGGACCCGGTGGGAGGCCCTCTTGGGCCCATTCCACTCCTCTAAGGTTATCATTAATGCTTACCTGAATGTTACCATCTTGGTCCAAGGCCCTCAGGCCAATTTTCTCTTTGATGGACCATTCCTGCGCCTCATCAATTTCATTTCCTCTCCTGCTGTTCCCTCTTCCCCTACAGCTTCCTTGCCTCCCCTACTGTCTACTCCTTGGCTACCTTGCCGTCGACACGTTCCTCTTCTGCTACACCTCCGCAGGGTGTACCTCTGATTTGTACCCCTCCCCGGAAGTCTTTCAAGGACAGCAACCTTCTCCATATTGCCACTCTTAACTCTCACGCCGCTGTCAAACACTCCTCTGATATCTGCCACCTCCTGGAAGAACTTGACCTCTATGTTCTCGGTCTCACCGAGACATGGTTAACAGCCAGCTCTGTCACAAGCTTTGACACTCTCCTCCATGAAGGCTACAAAATCCTCTTGCACCCAGATCCAATCGTTCCGGAGGGGGTGTAGCCTGAGTGGATCCCTGCCTCTGTCATTCCTATGCAGGCCTACTCTTTCGAATGCCTCGTCTGCAGGCGCGCGCTCTCTCTCCTGGCCATTTCCTTACTGTGGCTACCATCTATCGGCCACCTGGTCTGATCTCCTCCTTCCTCCCAGTGGGAGGACCTCTCCTCTTCCCTCCTGGGCTCAGCCACTTAACTCCTTCTTGGAGACTAACATCCACCTGGATGCTTCCGGTCCTTCCTCTAGACTCTTTTGCGACCTCTCACTCACTCCGATTCTCTATTCTCCCCTCTGGCCCGACTCACTCTGCTGGGCACACACTAGATGTTCTGATCTCTTTAGACCTTCCTCTTTCTATCCCTCTCAGCACTCCTCTCTACTGAAGTGATCACTTTCTCCTTTCCTCCCAGCACACCCTCTCTACCCCTCAGCCCAAGCCACCTCCAGCACTGCCATCTACCTTCTAGGTCATTCCAACCTATGAAGCATGTGTCAGTTGAGGCACCCCTCATACCTTTGCCGACTCACACCCTGACACAGCACTTTCCATGCTCCATTCTGCTATATCTGATACTCTTGCTCCCGTCATGAGGATCCGCTTGAAGCCCAAAGCCAAGTCCAACTCCTGGTACGACTCAGACCTAGTCATCCTCAAACGCAAGTGCAGGGTGTCTGAGAGGAAATGGAGTGCTACCGGTACATCTTCTGACAAACGGGCCTGCCGCCTGCTCCAAAGGCAATACTGGCTCTCTGTCCGCACCAAGAAGAGAGCTCACATCTGCGGCATCCAATAACTCAGCCAAAACCTTTAAAATCTGCAAGGAACTGGCCAATCCTGCTGCAGTCTCTACCTCTCCTGTCGCCTCCCAGGCCCTCTGTACGGCTCTTGCTTCTCATTTAATCTCTAAACCTCAGGATATCCTGTCCTCCCTCTCTTCCTCCCCCCTCCTGCCTCTACTTCCTGCTCTTCTTCTGGTCCTCCGGCCACCTCTCCTCCCTCCTTCTCTGCCTTTCCCCTGTTCTCCCCAGACGAGGTTTCTAGACAAGTCCGATCTATGAAAGTCTCGTCAAAACAGGTCCACCCCTGTTCCTCCAAAAACATCAAAGACCACACTGACACATTAGCTCCTGTTCTGGCTGACTTCTGCAACCACTCCTTTGCCACTTGAGTCTTCCCTTCCCCCACCCGAAGCACTCCCTTGTGCACCCTCTTAAACCCTCTGCCGACCCGTCCTGCCCGGCCCGGCTAACTATCGCCCAATCTCCATCACTCCTTTCCTGGGCAAACTCCTAGAAAAGCTGGCCATTTCCCAGCTTAACCTTGACACTGAATCTGTTGGTTGTCTCCATGACCATCAGTCTGGCTTCAGAGCTGCCAGAAGCACGGAAACTGCTCTCCTGAACATCCGTGAAGACCTGCTCTCTAACCTTGATTCCAACACCGCCTATGTCCTCATCTTGCTTGATCTCCCTTCTGCCTTTGACACGGTCAACCATGCTATCCTGCTCAACCGTCTCCGTGATAACCTCAGTATCCCAGATCAGGCCCCGGCTTTGCTGACTTCTTTCTTCTTCAATCAACCCACCAGGTCCAACTTGGGTCCTTCCTCTCTTCTATCTCTACCTGTGGTGTTCCCTAGGTTCTAACCTCTCTCCCTGGCTGTTCAACCAATACTTGGCACATCTTGCCCATCGCATTGCCGCTCTGCCCCAACTTTCAGTGCTATGCGGATGACACTCCGCTCATTTTCAGGCTACCTTCAGCCACCGCTTCCCCTTCTCTCATCTCTGTCTGTCTGTTATTCAGGAGTGGTGTGCGGACAATGATCTCTGCCTTAATGCCAGTAAAACAGATTATCCTCATCAGCACACCCGCTCCCTCATTCCTGTCACTCTCTGCCCAGACTCTCCTGGCCGTCTTCCTGCTCCTACTTGTGGGGCTAAAAACCTTGGGGTCATCTTCAACTCCACACCCTCCTTCTCTCCTCACATCTCTGCCATCGCTAAGAAGTCAATACCATCTGCACCTCCTCAGGTATTCTGCCTTTCATCTCCTTCCCCCCAGAAGCTCACCGTCTCCAGAGCTCCGGTTCTCTCTAGGCTGGATTACTGCAACAGCCTCTTTCTACATCTGACTGCCTCTACTCTGCGCCCTCTACAACTCATCCAAAACAGAACCGCAAGACTTGTCCTTGGCCTCAAGCCCAGGGACTGTATCACTCCAGGACTGAAATCTCTGCACTGGCTCCCAGTGGCTGCAAGGATTAAGTTCAAAACCCTCTGCATTATGCATAAGGCCTTCTGGGGCTAGGGGCCTCAATACCTTGAACTCTCTCTTCTTAAATATCTTCCTTCTCGAGCTCTTCGCTCTTCCACCTCCAACTAAGTCGCTTCTCCAAGCAATGCTTTGGGGGTAGATCTCGCTCTTCGGCTGGGGCCTCCCTCTGGAACAGCCATTGTTCTTGGGCCCAGGCCCCCTTCCCGCCAGTTGCACACCTGCACTGGCCCCTGGCAACCATTGTACTCTGGGGCGGTTTCTGTATTCCTACAGCCCCTACCAGCACTCGACACCTTATGTTTGCACTTACCCTTGCACCTGCCACCAGCTGGCCGCACGTATTTATTGTTTTTATTTATGTACTGCACTCCCGCCCCCCCCCTCTTTCCCCCCTCACACTTTTTCCCCTTCCCTCCCATGCACGATCTCAATGTCACCTGGCCTAGAAAGATAGTTGTCTCAGTCTTCCCTCTGTTCCCTCCCCCGTTGCCTCATCGCGCCTTGAAACACTTGCGTATAGGCGCGTTATAAATGCCATATCATAAAATGTTAGGCCTCTGAAATTATTGCTAAGTATTTACTTACCTTGTGTTGGTTTCGTTTCATTTATCGAACGATGGAACAAAACCGGACAAAAATACTATAGTCTATAGAAAAACTTGAATTATCAAAAAGGCTCGAAGAGCAAGAATAGAGGACTTCCAATACTGAAACGTGCTGTAAAGCCACCCGGGGTGGAGCTTAGAAAGACGACTGTCATTGGATGGGGTAGTATGACTCAAAGGACAGCGATTGATTTGAGGAGAAACGCAGTTGTCAGACCAAAGCGAAACTGCTTTTTTCTTTTACTGAAGATTCAGCTTGAGGACGGGAATATTCATGAGCATATGAATCCATGTCAGACGCCATGCTGGAGGAATAAAAACAAACCATTATTGTTATATATCTTTTAGTGTGTCAGTGTTTCTTTGGCCTATGTGTGCACTCTACATTCTTTGTACCACCTGTTCTCCACCCTAAAATAAGCCTGGGTGCTTAGCCATTGCTACCAACATACTTGTGTGCTTCAGGCCTATACTAGGAGTTGGAGCCCTGTGTCCCAAGTGAGTCTTCTAAAGCCTTACCTGTTGGTGCACTTTTACAAAAGTCCCAACATGCCCTAAAATGGCTGCGTCACAAGATTTTCACTTTTTCATTGGCCAAATTGTAGTCCGGCCTTCTTCCTGCCTTCCCAGGTAAGGAAATCCCTTATACGGTCATGCACTGGCACGAGAAAAAGCGCCTCCTGTGACAGACTAGTGAGCCTGTGTGTGGCCCAGCGAGGGGGCTGGGACTGCCTACACCCAGTCGAATTCCCTAGTGCCAGAAAGTCTGCAACTGGGGTGGATGTGAAACCAGTAGTTGTCCCCGATTGGACTTGCTTTCAGCTCCAGTCTTGGATAAATCTTGGATAAGAGGACTCCTGCAGCCATTCTTCAGATCTACGTTGGAGCCAAGATTCTTTCGAAGAAGCACAGCCCATGGACACTTCTCTAGTGGACCAGAATCCCCTGCATCGATTGACCCGGTGAAGCCCTGCTCCTCTGCCTGATCTGTCAAAATCCTCATCAGTGCTTTAGTCGAAGTCCTCGAGGATCCAGCCCCTCATAGCCTGGAAGTGTCACAGGACTTCCAGGTGGACTGACCAGCTTCCCCCTCGTGGGCTACCTTACCAGAATAGTCGCCATTCTAAGTTCAAACCGAGAACTATGGTGGTAACCAGCTTGTGCCATGAATCGCCTCCTCCTGAATTTATCTTCCCAACATAAAGGGAACCTGTCCTGGAGCCGCTTCTTTGACCGTGACTGGAAGGACTCCTGTCATTGCCTGCAAACAGTGATTGTTGTTGGAACGCTCATGCCTCCATCCCGTGAAGTGTCCTGAAGAGGAATAAATCGTCTAAGTCTGCATTTCTTCATTGACTGGGCTTGCATCTTGCAGTTGCACCCGACTGGAAGAAGCCTCGAACCTGCAACCCCCTGGGCACCTTCCACCCGAATAAAGGATAGAAGACCAAGCTCCCAGCGACCCCCAGATGACCCATTGTGATCCCTGGGAAAATCTAAGTCAAGGATAAGTAAGCAAACCTTGTATAACACTTGTGTATAGGCGCGTTATAAATATATATCATACCTTTGCCTGCATGCCCCATCCACTCTGTCCTCCATAGGATAACATTGGGTGCAAAGACCTTTGGCTCCTATCTAGTTGAACCTGAGTCCAGTTCATATCCCTGGGTTAGCTTGGGTCTGGAAGGGAGGCAATCGTCTCAGTCTTCTGGTAAATTGTTGTTGAACTTTTCTGTGTGGACTCATTAAGGGCCCCTGACCACGCTCACACTCTCCTGAGACTAAGCCTGGACTACTCTACACACTACCTTGATTGGGTTTTGGCTAAACTATCAGTCTCCTCTGTTTCCCATAACAGGGTGGACTCCTAAAATCTGTCCACCAGGGCTGATTTTAGAAATCCATCTTGACATGGGGCAATCCCAAATCCAGAGACGAGATAGAGAGGGAGCATCAAGGACAGAGTGATTGAATGTGTCAACAGCAGCAGACAGGTCAAGGAGAATTAGGATAGAGGATAGAGGATAGGATTTAGATTTTTAGTTAATTGCCATTAGAAACCATAGGTTTATAGATTTTTGAAGGTATTCCTATTTAATGAATTTACAGTGGTTGGTATAAACTCGCCAGTTTACTGGCTCATCAATCCTGAAAACACTACTGTGTCATATTGTAAATGGTTATGCACATTGCTGATTGATTACTAGAAATGAATGATAAGAGTAGGATGCTAGGACTAAATTCAACCTTAATAGCAGAGTGCGGAGGAAGGATGCAGTTGCACTGGACCTCATTGTTGGCAGCTGGACCTGCTGTGAGGACAGATATCGGTGCAACACTGCTTGTGTTCAAAATATCGAACCCAAAGCGGAGTGAGGTTGCAGTAGAGGCGCAGAGCTGGTAAGGTATTACCTCCTACCTTAAAGCACTGCTCATAGTTTGGTCAATCAGGCAAAGCACTCTGCTCTGAATATGTATCAACTCTGCAGTAAAGCCAAAGAGCCAGTGAATCCCGTTGAGCTGGATGGTTTGCCACAATCACCCACCCTAGGTTTAATTAAAAAAGCTATTTCGCCAGATAGGAGTACTTCGGTCAAAATGGCCCCGGATGCATGACTTCTTCCCATCTAAGAATCTGGAAGATGAAAAATCCAGAACAAACTATCTAGGGAAAGTAGAGGAAGGTAGCCCCGACTATTAAAAAATAATCATGATGAAGAGCAACCCCAATTGGTGGCGGTCGAGTCGGACAATCTGAAGTCAAATGTCAGACCGGGAGGAAGCTACGCTTGTTAAAGTACCAGCAACAGGCTTTTCAACTTCAAATACTCCAGCCATGTTTAAGGTTGGTCTGGGGGACACATTGCTGGACACATATGCAACATCACCCGACACTACTTTGTGGTCTCCCCCCTTTTGACCCAGTTACCGTAGGAGTTACCCACCTTGGGCCCGGCCTCTATTTCAGCCTTCAACATGGTATTATCTTCAATTGTTATTCTATATGACAGCATACGGGTGGAAATAAAAAAACAGTTATCTTAAATACTATTCAAAATAATTTGGATAGTGTGCTTGTTGAAAGAGCCTTATTTCCTCCTCCTCTAATCTGCAGAACTCAACCCGGTGGGAGGGAACTATGGAACAACCATTCATTTATTGCAGAGGTGCAAACAGAGGAAGGTGGTTCAGTAACTAGCCCAGTCCAGTTGAGGTCAATAGTCCTAATGGAGAAATAATTGAGCTTCTCTGATTTTATACAGTCTACAGTTGATGTCCTGTCATCAGGAGGGCAAGCAAGTGAGAAACTAAAAAAAATCAAAAGAGAAGCAACCCTAATAAGAAATCCTCCAGGAAGTTCCTTCAAGCTCTCATGTTCCACGGTATATGGGAAAGGTCGGCCCCTATTCAAAATACCGCACATTTGAAATCCACCAAGACCAAGAGGAAAGTCAAGGGCAAAAAGCCACCTTCCCCTGGGTGGGGACAGGAGACTGTAAATAGGTTAGAAACATCAATCACTCTTGAACCTTCTAGATGATGGTGAATTGGCCACTTATGATACATCTGTGGTGGAGGAACAACTTTATAACATAAGAGGTTGCTGGATCCTTGCAGTACGGGAGGGGGTTAGAACTGTTGCTGAGCAACTGATGAGCAGAGGAAGATTTCTTAACTAAACCTTAGTAACTGGGCAGATGATACGGCGAACCCTCAATGCTGGGGGGCAGAATGGCTAATAAACAAAGGCCATATTCATGTCTGAACATTTCTAATGACAACAAACGGTCTGGTGATGCAAACTAGGGATATGACCATTAGGAATCACACTATCGGAAAACATAGTACATACATTGATTCTGGAGTTCATACTGCCCGACACCTATAAGCCTTTGTTAAACAGAGCAAATGTACTGGCCCCGCTCCACAAATTTCCTAGACTGATTAATTTCATCCGGTGACATCGAATTGGTGGACATCATCAACGAAGACCGGGAGGACTTGGTCGCTTTAGAAATACCATCAAGGGTAATACGAGACATGATCTTAGTGGAATCAAGAGGACTTAAACTCCTTGGGTTATGACATACCCCCCTGTATTGAAGGGTGCAGCACAAACAAATCTGGCCCATGTGGTCGCTGAAGAGTTATAAAGCTAATGTGTTAAAAGAGCTACCAATATCTTGCACTAATAAGGACTGAAACACTTACAAGAAAGCGGTTAGCATGTGTAATAATGGAGAGAATCAGAATTCGGACTGGTCTTCATTACAAGGGGTCCTTGTAAACCACTCCAAGCTTGGGAAATACCCACCTCAGATGCTTTAGTCTGGAATCACTGTACAAAATGAATTTCATGAAGTGCAAGAGGCCATACACAGCTCCATACAAATGCTGATTTGTGCAAACATTTAGGGGCATACTCTATTATGTTACAGAAAACTGTCTACTGATCCTATTTATTTTGATGGTTATCAATCCTCTGTCCAGCCTGCCACCCAGGGCACGACGGGCCACCCTTCGGGTGAGCTCTTCATAGCATTTGGAAAATCTCTTGGTGAGAGGGGTACTTAAGAAATTGGAGGAGCAGGGAATGTTGGCTACTAAATACAGGTTTGCTGCTCTCAATCAATAATGTCTACTGGAATCCGTTGAAACATGAACTCCAGGGATTTTTTTTTGTGAAGTTGGATAATAGAATTGAGGACTGGCTAATAGAGTCAGACAAAGGCCTGATACGGATAGCCGGAGATTTTACAACCCTGGAGATAAAAGGGGACTCGACAAATGTAGTAAAGACTAATACAAAGTCTGGACATGTACGGGCTGAATTCTTAAAGAAAATGGACCTTCGCAAATTAAATGGCAACGTAAAAGGCGATATGGAGGGTGTCAAAACATGGTACAGATGGCTGCAATCATCGCACATTGATTTATCTATGTAAGTGCACCCCTATTTCACAATTGTCACCGATTTGTTGTGATGAAAGAGACAGTATACTGATCACAATATGTTAACTGAAGAATCTAGGCCAGCGACCAAGGGCCTAGTTAATTTAACATTAAATGCTGCAGGGAATAGGGTTATATGAAATATGCGACAAATTGAGAAACGTAACACGCTGATCAGTGATGACTTAACAGATGGGTGAGAAGGAGAGAAAAGCAGTATTTACACCATCATTTGTGAATACATTTCTTCAAGACGGTTTGGTAACATCAGCAGTATGATTTTTAAAAAAAGGGACGTTTACATGCTCATGTACATACAGCCACAGGGAGAAGGAAACAATCAAGAACTGACGTTCATCAAGTATGGTGACAAGGATTAGTAGGAAAAAATATCAAATAAGAAAAGTAGTCAGAATTATAAATATTGGCTATTGCAGCCCAAGTATCAGATGGTACAGAATGATTGAGAAAATGTTGCCAATAATTGGAGCCAATAATGACACATTTCTGGAAAGTAAACAAACTAGAGTGCAGTCAACTAGAAAGACAAATTAATCCCATCTCAGAAAGTGTATGGGTGATACATTTGAATAAACTATACACCGAGTAGGGGATAAAACAGGCCCTCTGGTTGAGGTAGGGGAGTGGAATGTGAGGTTCTCAAATAAAGATGTACTACATGTAATTAAAATGGCAAGTGGTTCACAGGCAGTGAATGAATGGGCTAACAAATTGCATCTTAAAAGCAGCTCCCAAATTGTGGGCCCATGTTCTCAACACCCTATTTGCATGTTTGGTATAACAAAATACCTGCCTCGAGTAAACTCTCTTACATGGTACCTATTTTTAAAAGGGTAAAAACTGGACCCACTAGATTGATGGGAGGTCGAAAGCAAAACTTTCTCTACAATAATCCTGAAGAAGCTGGAATCCTGGGCAGTTGCCTCAGGCCATTTAAGTGGGTACCAGTAGCGTTTTAGAAGGAATGTAAGCACTACCTTAAAGTGAGCATATTAAATTTGCATAACAAAACCAAATGCCCCAATTCACAGAAAACCTTTTTGAGCTTCATAGATTTCTGGTCCGTGTTCGATACAGTGGACAGGAACAGATTGTGGAGAAAGCTATCAAGTTGGAGGTTGCCACAGTCTATTGCGTATCTTGGTATACCTTCATAATAACACATCCTTGTGTGCGGCTTGATAGCAAGAGAACACTTAAAAAAAAGGCTGACACAAAGAGCGCTCTGACAGGCGTGTGTGCTGGCCCCATGTTTGTTCAACCTGTAGATCTTAGACATGGGTACGGTCTTGGAGGCTGCCTCTATGACTAGGTAATACACGACTCCACTGGCTTTCTTGTGCCAACAATATTCTCATATTCGACTACACAAAAATAGGTCTTCAGAGAATGTTTAACGCATAACATGGATATCCAGAGTTAAATAGTTTGGAAGTGAACAAAGGTAGTCACCGGAACTCTGTGCCGCCTACAGGCCGTTATCACTGATCAATGTAGAGGCCAAGGTCCTTGCGCGGATCCTAGCCAACCGGCTACTGAGCTGATCGATTCCCTAATAAACCCAAACCAATGCAGGTTTATGCCCTCTAGATACATGAGCATGAACCAGTGCAGGGTACAGTTTGCCATTACTCAGGCCTCAGTGATGCCAGACCCACTGGCGCTTCTGGGCGTGGACTTCGAGAAGGCAGATGACTCGGTGGGGTGGACCTCCCTATGGGACATTATGGGCTGAATGGAATTTGGGGAGGGTTTCAAGCTGTTATATGAATCCCCGGAGGCGATGGTGCGGGTGAACGGGGTGTCTTCCAGAGCAGTTACCCTGGGACGGGGGACCAGGCAGGGCTGCCCCCTCTTCTTTGTTTACACTGGCATAGAGTAGTTAGCCATAAAATATGTAGAACCGCACAGGTATGACAGCATTCGCATGGCCATGTGGGGAAGGGGCGGGTCGGGAGGGAGGACAGGTTTTCACTCTACACTGAGGATCTCAGCTATACAAGTAACCCTGTGGTCTTCTGCCCCATCGTAAACAGAATATCAGCGTTTAGCGTATTTAAGGTCAACAAGCAAACATCTGTTCCCTTTCCTTTACGGGGGGGGGGGGGTGAGGCAATCCCTAGGGAGTGCCCATACTCAATCTCGATCTCTGGCCTCGAGTATCTAGGCATTCATGTGAGCCTGAGCCCGGTGGACTTCCTTCGCCTCAACCTGCCCCCTTTGATCGACAGATTTTCTGTAGACACGGTTCACTGGCTGGCCCTTCGACTGATGATGCTGGGTAAGGTGGCCCTTTATAAGATGCCAACACTCCAGAGGTTTCTTTATATCCTTCAGAACGCCCCACTCTTGGTCCCCAAGGCGGTTTTTACAACCATCAATACCATACTTCAGGGGCTGCTTTGGGGATCTGGGGGGGCAGCCACGTATTGCACAAAACTCTCCAGCGCTCGATATGGGAGGGGGAAATTTGTCTGCCCTGCCTTCACAGGTTACTGGGCAGCGCAAATGGGGGTAATGAATGATTGGCTTAATGGCGACCCTAGGCTTCCCCATATAGAGGGGGAGAAAAAGAGAATGGGACTGAAATCACCCATACAAGTACTGTACAGGGATGGGAAGGGGACGGCCGATCTGCCCGGGATGACGTTACCTAGACGTGCCTAGACTTGAGATCCGGGGCGAACAATACGAGGTCAAACAACGTGAAATGGCCAACCAACTTCTCCATGAGCTACAAGCGGCGCAAAGTTCAGTGGTGCCAGAAGGCCAGCGGCAGACACAAAATCCAAGACGGCCTTTGCCCAACCAGGAGTTCGTAAGAAAGTGAGTGGAGCGAGAATGTTCAGGAAAATGAACGCCTCTTCACCGAGGAACCTCAGGTGAGGCCAGGCTGTAACTGTATAGAGTAGTGAAGGGTTAGATATTTCCACTGAAAATAACCTGCATTTACTTCAAAGCGTGGGCACTTGTTAGACTGAAGTGATAGAGCGGTTATGAATATTGGTTTAAGAGGCTGAAGGGGGTGACAAACTAATTCGGGCGGCCCAGGAATGTCGGGACATCTCAACCGTATTTGGTTACTGGAATCCACTGTTTTTCATTTTAAAAGGATTGTTGGTGTTAGGAATTCAGACCACCGGAGGGAAGGTGGAATTAAAGGGGATGAAGAGGCATTTTCAATTCATGCATAAATGTCGAGCCACTGTTTAGGATGAATATGGAGATCACAGGGTTGCCGCAACCAGGAGATTGTTAGTGGGCAATATAGGTGAGTTCCAAGTAGCAACTCTAAATGTGAAGGGGCTACACCTCAATTCTTGTTTTAGAATGTATTGCCTGCACAAAGAGGAGAGGAGGCAAGGCTGCTCTGTAGGGAAATTGTACAAACGTTCTGGGCCTGGGAAAAAAAGAAGGGCAGGGGTGTATCATTCTTGCGAACGTGCTACAGAGCAAACTAAGAAAATGGGGAGGCTACTCATGATCAAGGGATATATCGTACAATCCAGAGTTGCTCTGGTCACACTCTACACCCCCAAACACAGGCGTTCCTTAAGTCGGCCCTCAATGGGATTAAGCAATGGGTGGGGGTGTGGGGGGTTCGGATGGGGGACTCGTGATATTTTATTGATGTATTAATAAAAACCACAGAATGCATTTTTAGCAAAAAGGTTTTAAAAATGTACCACAGACAACAGGGCGGAGGACATGGGTCCTTAACAATGGGGGCGAGAGAATGACTTGAAGACCAGATGTTGCAGGGGAAGGTGGAAACAAACCAGGGACAAGGACAGGACAGAATGACATAGGAATGGGATCGTGAAGAAAGTGATGAAGTGCGGAGGGGTGACAGAAAAGTGCTGTATGGTTGTCCATGAAGGGTAGGCAAGAAGGAAAACGGGGCGATGCAATAGCATAGCGTGCTAGGAATCGGGTTCTTCAGGAAGAAGAGCCTCGAGTGTGAGGGGATCTTAACATGATCATAGGCCCCAAACTAGATTGGACAATTAACAGAGGTGATGCCCAGAGGGAGCGCAGTAGGTAAACAGAGGAATTCTCATCTCCTTACAGACGACTTTTGGGTGAGGACTCCGCACTGTCACCCAGGTGGGTATACTTTCTTTTCGCCCCTGCATAGTGCCTACACTAGGATAGACCTTCTGCTGGTCCCACAGGAAAAAATAAAATATTAGGGGTCCTCTGGGGTGGAAACCATCACTTGGTAGGACCAGGATATGGTAATCGCAACATGGCAGTTGGGAAGAGGGCGGAGGATCAGCTCTAAATGGCGCTGTAATGACTCCCTCCTTCTGGATCTGTGTTTTAGGATTGTCCCGGAAAAGGAAATTAGAGGTTTTTTTGAGGTTAATGACACAGGCGAGGTGGTTATGAGGCATGTATGGAGGTAGCAAAGAACATGTTTAGGGGGCTCATGATTGCTGATGGAGCCAGTGAGTAGTGGGGGCATATAGAAGAGACTGAAAGAGGACATGCGCTTGTTACAAGCGAGTCTATCGAGTGGATCGGTTGAAAATCGAAACCACCATGCTCTCCATGAGAGAGAAAAGGCAAGAGTGGCCCTCTACTCTTGGGGAAGTGCTCCGGAAAATGAGGAACACTAAACAAAAGTACTATGAAAGAGGCAACCGGTTTGGCGCGATCTTTGCCAACAGATTGTGCACGATGAGGGACGACAGGCGAGTGGTGCAGATAAGGGACAGCAGAGGCGAATTGGAGACAGCCCCAGAGTTTCACGAATCCCTATATAGCAGTGAGGAAGGGATGATGAAGACTGGTCGAGGGATACTTAGGTGAGTTGACTTTGCCCTCACTAGCCCCAGAGGAAAGAGAAAAGTTAGTTTTACATCACAGCTAAAGAGGTTTGAAGGGCTATTATGCATAGGAAACACAATAAGGCACATAGAGAAGATGGCTTTACTTCTGGCTTTTATAAACAGTTGCAGGACATCCTAGTACCCTACCTGGCCAAAGTCTTTAATGCGATTAAGGATATAGGAGATACACCAACTTCCTTCCCTGGCCGCTCTGATAATGCGGGTTCCCAAGGCAGGTAAAGATCTGAAGCAGTGCTCAAACTACAGGCCCAATTTGTTGCTAAACAGATATTAAATTATTCCTGTGAACCTTGGCACCAGACTGGAGGTCATCCTCCCAAAGCTGGTCCATCCTGACCAAGAACAATTCATTAAAAAAATACACTTGGTTCGGAAACGCCTCCGAAAAATGTTCCATTTACTGATCTCTACAGAGGTCCAAAGGAAGATGGCTCCCGCACCGTCCTTGGATGCCAAGAAGAGATTTGATCAAATTAGTTGGCCCTTCATGAGGGCAGTGCTGAATAAAATTGGCTTGGTGCGACGTGGATGGGTTGGATCGGGGCATTGCACTCAACACCCAAAGCACAAAGTCTTGGTAAAGGAATCAAGCGTATTTCCCGCTTGTATAGGGACCAGGCACGGCTGCCCACTATCCACACTCCTCTATGTGCAAGCAATGGAGCTTTGGTTGTGAGTGCAAAGGTTGACAAAAGGATCACATGCATAACAGTCCAGCGGATGGAGTTCAAGTTGAGGCCGTTTGCAGAGGACGCCCTATTGTATGCATCAGCGCCCCAGGAATGGATTCTGCACTTGCTGTGAGGATTGTCAGAATATGGGAGGCTGTCTGGGTTTAAGATAAAACTGGATAAGTCTGAGGTCTTTCCGTCAAGTTCGTTTCAGGCAGAGGGGTTGGAATTTATCAGTGGTTTGCCATTTGTGATCCAGGAAGGAGGGTTCAGATACTTACAGTTCCCAAAGAACTTGAGAAGCCTATTTGAGGAGAACTATCTTCCCCTATGGACCAAAGTCAAGCAGAATATAGACAGGTGGGGAAGAATGCAGCACTCTTGGATGGCCAGATTTAATTGCATCAAAATGACAACGTTCTCATTTCTATTCCAAATGCTGCCCACAACAGTGCCTCATACCTTTATTTTAAGGGTGCTGAAGTTTCGCTTTGGGGCGGCAGGGGAGGGACCATAATTAGGATTGCTTATGGCACCCTCTTCCTCACCTGGAACTAGGGTGGGGGTCCCCGACCTCCTGCTATACTATAAGGCCGAACAATTAAGGGTACTATTGGACCACCTTTATCCACAGACCAAGCAGTGGGTGGTGCTGGAAAATGCAGTTCTCACCCTGGTATCGCTAGGTGATTGGATGTGGGTCTCACAGAGTAGAATCCCCATGAGGATTATTGAGCATCCAATTCAAGGAGTATTGTGGACTATCTGCAGGGAGGGGAGTTTGACGGGATGGCTCGTGTCCTTGCCCGTGTCCTGGCCGTCGCTCCTAAACTGTATTTGGGACCCTCTGTTGAGGGACCTCATCGATGAACAGCTTCACTTCCAGTCATAGTATAAAGCTGCACTGGAGAAGGTGCGTCAGCTGTGGGAGTGGGGTAAGTTCATGTGCCTCGAGAGGCTGGTGGAATGCCTACACATTGGAACACTCCCAATATTCCGGAAATCCCAGCTAAAGGGGATGTTCTCAGCAAACACAAGATGGGGGTTGGGGAGAGGTATCCTTTGTAGGGGGATTTACATCCTTCGAGACGACCCCTATACAGAAAAGGGATTCAAAGGGACTCATAGCTAGTCTATACAGGGAGTTGCTTTCGGCAGAACTGGTTGGTGAAATTAAAGCTAGGGTGCAGTGGGGGAAGCGACCGTGACATGGGCATCCCTGTCGAGTTTTGATTGAAGATTTGTCATACAGTGTCATACTCCACCATTTCTGTACAATACAGAATGCATGCACACAGGTGGCATTAATCCTCCAACAAACTGGCGAGAATGTACCCGGGGTAAACATGAACTGCTGAAAGTGTGGTCAGAGGAACTATCGGCACATGTGGTGGAATGTGGTCACATACAGAAGTTATGACTGGATGTTATGTCTTGGATAAACGATTAGACGGAATATCTATGAAACATATGCCATTACTGATACTTTTGGGGGTGAGCAATGATGAGGATGAACACAACATGAGCCATATGTCTTATTGATGGCCGCCAGGACCTGCGTGGTGCAATTATGGAAAAGAGCCACGTTGCCTACGAAAAGAGTTTGCAGAGGGACCGTGACACATACAGTATGGAATACCTTACATACCTCATCGATGAGTGTAGGGGCAATATGGAGGAACTTTGGCTACCCTTCTTTGACAAACATGGAAGGTAGCCCCCAATATTGTCAACATGTATCAGTTGACTGACTGCTTTGTACAACATACGTGGACTTGGGTGGGTAGGGAGAAAGAGGGAGCGAGATAGGAAGCATTGGTTTGTATTGGCATATTCATGTCCTGTATATGCTTTTATTCTCCCTTTAAAACTGTAATAAGAAAGCAAAAATGGAATGAACCTGGACCAAAAAAGAACATCATCAAATATATTGTCCCACAACACCGACAATAAAACTCCCTACAGAATGAGTGGCTGATGTCGGAGTTGGCCACTCTGAAGAGGGCAAATAGTGCCAGGCGTGGTCAATTGGACAGGTACAAGGCTTTTAGGGGGAGCTAAAACTGAACGAACCGCGTATTCAGATTAATTGCAAAACAGTGTGTTCAACTACGATGGCTGCGATGCTGAGAGGGGTACGGTTACATCCTTTGTGTTTCTATGAAAGTTCAATTTGATGTATAAAATAAACAAAACATTTAAAATAGTAGAATGAAAATCCACTTCGTTTTTGGTTACCTATGATTACATCTCTTACTGTAGCCCAAGTTCTTGGTATTATCATTTTGGAATATTTTTTACAAATGCAATCAGTCTGCTCTTTAGCCTGCTCACAAAGTGTTCTAGCAATATCGGAGTTTGCTCTTGAATGTTAACATCGATTTCAACTGCGAAAACAAGGGAGTAACAATGGGAGCAAAATGTCCCGGGCTAGCATATTTATGGGTAATTACGGACTTAAACTTGCATTCCAGGTATCACAAACCCTAAAGTGGTAAAACCTGTGGTGTGCCAGTCCCTCTACAGGTGAAAAACATGTCACTTATAAATGAAGACTATTACTTGATTAAACTCAGAAGCTGAATTACAGCGTTGGAAAACTTAAGTTACAACCCAATTGTATTTATTTCAATAAAAGCATTTCTAGAGCATCATCACTTACATATGATCACAATGGAAACAATTCATTACAACAGTTCATAGGGGCACATTCTGCCCTCAGAAAATAAGGTTTAAAAACTAAACCTAGAAGCCCTCTCAGACTGGGAATTTCAAAATTATAGATCATAATATGTAGCAAGAAGGTTTTCATTTCACAGTGAAACAACATCTCAGAAGAAGGCAATCAAAGATAGCTAGTCATACTATGTGGCGATCAAGAAAATGCTTGCCTCTGGGTCTGAGGTTTTACATTTTTACAATTTTGAGTAAGAAATTCACTTTGCTGCGAGAAACTATTAGTCCCAGAGAGAAGTAGTTTTGTGGCAAAGTGGGTGGGGTGCTGTAAATATAGTGTATTAAATGCCATGAAGCCAAACAAACTCAGGACTATGAAAGGAAGCAATAGAACAATGCCAGGAATGGTTTTAAAGGATCAATTCTGCACAGATACTGAATACATGACCTCTAATGCTACGACTGATGTGACACAGGAATTAAATTAAAAGACGGCTTGGAGCTGCGAACCAACAATATTTCGCACTAGCCCCTTTTAAGCAGAGGGATAATTTAGGATCTAAAAGGGGCCCCCAATAATCTGGCTAATTTAGCTAAGGTAGTACCATATGACCAACTACAAGTGCATTTAACCACATATGAATTTGACCCGCAAGCTGCTTCCAAAAAGAAAGCAGGAACTATCATTAGAGTTACTAAATTTAGGAGATGGCATCCAAAATTCGATCATTGAGCGGTTATGGCCCAGGCAGCCTCCTTTAAGGAACCTGAAGTTAAAGTTGAGGGCCATCAGCATAACGATGGATAGATGGATTCAACAAAATCTGCAAACAGTTCCATCAGCATCTCCATATTGAGATAAAAAATCTTGAGTGATAGTGAAGACCCTTCAGAGGACGAAAAGCTAAAGGCCAAGGGGCAGATGTGGGGGCCACAACTGAGCAGATCGCAATATGCAAGGAAGAAGTGATCAGAAAAACACCCTGCTACAGTGCCACAAATACCAGGGCAAAAATTAAACAACAAATCTGTCCTAATTTGATTTCTTCAAAATTCAGTATTTAATGTCTAATGTGGAGGTAATCGGGCATTAAACATGCAGGATAAAGAGTAGTGAGAGCGTCAGAAATGATATCAAGTTGTTGATATATAAGCCTGTTCATTTTTACCAGCTTCCTGTCTACCTCAAGGAAAGAACATTTCATCAAATATCTGAGTTAGCAAATCTTCCAAGTTAATTTGCATGGCATGTAGTACTTTGTGTTCTCATGTAATATTAATATAAGTAAGACATCAAGTCAACATTTCATTTTCAATATTGAATTTCAATTTAAGCTAGCTCTGCAGCACTTCTCAACATGTTTCACGCCCTTAATTGCTTTTTCAAATCATGGCTATGATTTTTGTACAAAATTCAAAATTCAGTAAACAATTGCCAGTGTCAAATAAATCTCACTTGGAGGAACCTACATAGCACAGATGCTGTGTCATGTATTGTTCACAAATGACCAACGAATGAGAAAGCAGAGGAAAATAAAAACACACAATACTGCACTTCATCAATCTATGTTAAACCAAAACAACCAAATACAACTGATTTTGATCACAACATAAATCCAACCAGCACAATTTTTATTGAATTTGAAATACATAAAAAGCTCTAGACTCAGTGAAGTTTACAAAACACTTCAGTGAAACGTATTCAACTAAATTACCTTTAATAAGCATGCTAGAGGGTACACCAAACCCTTCAATAAAGATCTGCAGGGCTCCTATGGCACCATCTATAGGACAACATAGGGACTCAACCAAGTGTTCATAATAGGGACTCAACCAGGGAACATAAAGATGTACCATACTAAAACTCAAAAGGTTAGCATGCCACCAATGAGCAGGGAAATCAAAGCCATTCACGCAATGATACCTGCATCGCCTGGGGAGATTATTGTCAGTCAGGGGTCACATTGATTTGAGAGTCCCAGCAGAGGACTGAAATGAGGTCTCATCAAGGAAAAGGGTAGCTAAACCAGTTAAACCAGTCAGGAAAAACACAAGGCCCGGTTAGCGGGTAAAACTTAGGACTTTACCTGTGCACTTTTTTTGCCGGCATGAGGTATAGATGTTGCAGTCGGTCTTTTGGTTATGCAAGAAAAACATGGTTAATAATTTCTACTCAATGCGCAATGTTAAGATTCCTTTAGGGATTCTAGGGCCACTTCATGGGGACCCTGGACTTTGGCTTCCACCTCTTTACACCTCTAAACCCCCACTCATCTTTTTTTGCTGGTGATAGGGACCTCTGCTGAAATCCCCCTGCTATCATGTCCATTCATACCTTACGTTTATGGTATTGGGTTGCCCCAAAGGTGCTCAAACTAGGGGTGCCTCTCAGACTCCCAATTTCTGCCCATGGGTGATTCTCATCCTACACATGTTTTAAGGAGTGGGTTGGTGGCAGTTAGAGTTTAGTTTTGACGTCACCAAGGGCGCAAACCATTTTACTGCATTTGAAGCCCAGTGTACCATTTTGGTAGCCACTGAGGTACCGATGTTTTTTTAAAATCCTGCTCTCAGCCATTTTGCATTTCAGGCCTTCCTTTGTTCAAGGGGATCATGAAATAAGCCTACAATGGCAATGTGAACACGTGGGATTTTGTGATGCCATCCTGGCAGCCTTCATATTGGTCCTAACTAGTTTAGGCCAATGGATGTACCTAGACTACCCCACCTCCCCCTTCTCACTTCCTGCGGGTTGGCTAAGGCAAAGTGGCAGTTCCACTGACCAACCAGTATGGTCGATCTTTTCCCAAAGCCCCTTTTAGAGATTGGATGGCTGTCCACTGCCCAGCACCTTTTTGCCAGGGTACTTTGGTTTTTTTCCTGCCCATGTGGCTTCCTTGTTCATGCAGCTTGAAGGTATCGGGTGTGCCGACCTACTGACAGTTTTCAAAGAGTTGAGATGGATTTTCAGAATCAACCCAGGAGGTGGATTCTGCGAGGCCAACCTATTATGGTTGTTAGAGCAGTTTTTCTGAAGTTTTACCCAACTTTCTCAAAATCATTCAACTGAGACAGTTCAAGACTCACTCTTAGTATAAGGCTGTACCACCCGAGTTTGTGGTAGCGTAGACAGAGCATCCAGGCTTATATTTGGAGGGAGAGAAGGCTGTAAACCGGTACAAAAATCTATAACAAAAATGAATCAATGGAAACACTGACAACCAGAAGTATTATTGAAAAGGTTTATTTTAAATATAATGAGGCCAATTTAAGTCTTGAGGTAAGAACTAGTCAAAGTCTTACAAACACTATAGAACACCACAACACAATGCTTGAAGGTACATAGACCAAAGCATATAACCTTATTTGGAACACCCAAGAGTAGTTCTAGGGAAGTAACGTTTTAAAACAAAATCTGTATAGGACACACCTATCCTTGGGGAGGAAAACCAACAGTTACTTTCATATTACATTCAGTAATACCAGGGTAGTAGACCCTAACAGTTGTACTGCGATGCTCAGAAAGAAATAACAATAAGTCAACTGGACAATATATGTTTTGTGAATAGTGGAACACTTATTCTAGGTACAGTAAAAAAAAACTATTTTCTCTGTCCTAACCAAGAAGAGAGCGCATATCCAAGCCTGCATCTCTGCGGCATCTAACAACTCGGCTGAACTCTTTAAAATCTGCAAGGAACTGGCCAATCCTGCCGCAGTCTCCAACT
Source organism: Ambystoma mexicanum (assembly GCF_040938575.1). Classification (NCBI taxonomy): domain Eukaryota; kingdom Metazoa; phylum Chordata; class Amphibia; order Caudata; family Ambystomatidae; genus Ambystoma; species Ambystoma mexicanum. The sequence goes on along the minus strand of NC_090924.1, from coordinate 536,529,454 downwards.
CTCCTGTCCCCTCCCAGGCCCTCTGTACGGCACTGGCTTCTCACTTCTTCTCTAAAACTCAGGACATCCTGTCCTCTCTCCTATCCCCTGCCTCCCCGACTCCCTGCTCTTCCTCTGGCCTTTCTGCAGCCTCCTCCTCCTCCTCCTCCTCCTCCTCCTCCTCCTCCTCCTCCTCCTCCTCCTTTCCCCTGTTCTCCGCTGCCAAGGTTTCTAGACAAGTCCAATCTATGAAAGTCTCATCAAAACAGGTTCACCCCTGTTCCTCCAAAACCATAAAGGACCACATTGACTCCCTGGCTCCTGCCCTGGCTGATTTCTGCAATCACTCCTTCGCAACTGGAGTCTTCCCATCCGCGCTAAAGCACTCCCTTGTGCACCCCCTTCTTAAGAAACCCTCTGCCAACCCATCCTGCCCGGCAAACTTTCGCCCCATCTTCAGCACTCCCTTCCTGGGGAAGCTCCTGGAGAAACTGGCCATCTCCCAGCTTAATCTTCACAATGAATCTGTTGGTTGTCTTCATGATCATCAGTCTGGCTTCAGAGCTGCCAGAAACAAGGAAACTGCCCTCCTGAACATCTGTGAAAAGACCTGCTCTCCAACCCTGACTCCAACACCCCATGCATCCTCATCCTGCTTGATCCCTCTTCTGCCTTTGATACTGTAAACCATGCCATCCTGCTCAACCGTCTGTGATAACCTGGGTATTACTGGTCAGGCTCTGGCATGGCCGACTTCTTTCCTCTCCGACCGACCCTCCCAGGTCCAACTTGGGTCCTTCCTCTCTGCTATCTTCTTCTCTACCTGTGGTGTCCCCCAGCGGTCTAACCTCTCTCCCTGGCTGTTCAACCAATACCTGGCACTCGTGGCCCACCGCATAGCTATCTGCCACAACTTTCAGTGCTACACTGATGTCTCAGCTCATCTTCAGGCTACCCTTGGCCGCCTCCTCTACTTCCCTCATCTCGGACTGTCTGCAATCCAGGAGTGGTGTGCCGCCAATGACCTCTGCCTTAATACCAGTAAGACAGATTCTCCTCATCGGCACACCCGCTGCCTCCTTTCCTGTAGCTCTCTGGCCTGCCTCGCTTGGCCCCCTTCCTGCTCCCACCTACAAGGCTACAAATCTCGGTGTCATCTTCGACTATCTACACTCTCCTTCTCTCCTCACATCTCTGAGTCACACTACCAGCTGCCCCTCCTCAGAGGTATTCTTCCTTTCCTCTCCTTCCCCCAGAAGCTCACTCTCCAGAGCTCTGGTTCCCTCTAGGCTGGACTGCAACAGCCTCTTTCTAAATCTGCCTGCTTCTACTCTCCGCCCTCTGCAATTTACCCAGAACAGGACTGTGAGACTTGTCCTTGGCCTCAAGCCCAGGGATCATATCTATCCAGGACTGAAATCTCTGCACTGTCTCCCAGTGGCTGCAAGGATTAAGTTCAAAACCCTCTGCATCGTCCACAAGGCCTGTGGCCTCGATACCTTCAACTCTCACTTCCCACATAACTTCCTTCTCGAGCTCTTCGCTCATCTGCCTCCAATTCCCTCATGGTCAGTCGCTTCTCCAAGCAACAAGTTAGTGGTAGATGTCTTTCTTTGGCTGGGGCCTCCCTCGAACAGCCTCCCTGAAACCTGAGGAGAATCAAGTTCAGTTCCGGAAGCACCTCAAAACCTTTATCTTTACGTCTGCTTTTTCTCCTCCTCATCCTTGCTGATTTCCTGGCTGACACAAACTGCACTGGTTACCTGGCCACCCTCTGATCTCAGGCCCAGGTCCCCTCCCCTGCCAGTCGCACTCCTGCACTGCCTTCCTGGCAACCCCCGCACTTGGTGACTGTTTTCTGTATCCCTATGGTCCCACCTCCAGCACTCGACACCGGACGTCTGCACTTACCCTTTCACTAGCCACCTGCTGGCCATATTTTTACTTATTGTTTATTATTGTGTTATACCATGTACTGCGCTGTCCTCTCCCCTTCCCCCCGCACTTCTCCTGCTTCCCTTTTTCATGCACTTGCGCTACCTGAATGACACCTGGCCTAGTAGGATCGGTGAGTCTTCCCTCTTTTCCCCCCCTCCCTTGCCTCATCACGCCACTTAGGCGCGGTATAAATGCCATATCATAACAGTTATACTAGGTGAGTAAAGACTAAGGATGTAATATTCAATTACAGGTGCTTTTGAGATCAGTGAAACACTCATTTTTTTTAGCTGATTTGGATTGTGTGTTTTCACTGTTTACAGGCATCTCCTTTTGTATGGTGACCCACAGCACCTTGAGTGCAGTGTCACAGAGAAATCCTTTAGATTTCTCATAAGGTTGAAATACCTCGAGTGAATTACTGTTCCCAAGAATAGTAAAGTGAAATTGGCTTTACTTACCTTCTCTCTTTGTAGGTCCAGCACACCCCATCTTATGTGGAGTGCTGGGGGGGTTACGTAGTAGCCCCTTTTCCTACATTCTCATGTAACATTTTTATGTTACCCTCACGACTTTAAATGGCTGGTGGCAGTGGTTTAATTTTTCCTACCATTATGCTTTTCCAACGCAGGCTGACTCCTCAGCTGCAGTACAGTCATGGGTGACCATTTTGTCAAAATAGCCCAGGTTGTCTTTTTTCGCCATTTCTGTTATTGAGGTATCTCTCATGAAGCTCGCCTCTGGCTCCAGTGTGTCTCTAGGAGTGCACAACCCGCTTAAAAGGCAGAGTCCACCACTGGGAGAAACACCAGACAAAAACTGAACAAAGCTTGTTGCATCCTCCTGGACCTTTGAATTGTCTGGTGAAGCCTTGCTGCTGTGCTGAAACTCTTCATTTCGACAGAGAAGCTCCGGACGGGACGACTTCTTCCCTTGGTTAAGTGGCACCAACTAACCCCAGAGACGAACTCCACTGGACCACCTTCCCTGACTGGCTGAACTTCTTCGCTGCTGCAAGAACCGAGTGCCAGGGGTCAAGAAATCTGTAGTAGAGTGCAACATCTGAAATCCGGCCAGAAGTTTCCTAAGGACCCTTCAGAAGCAGGACAATCCAAGCTCGAGTCCCCTCACCAGAATGCAGGACCCAAGGAGTGAATGAAGCCCAACTAGTATCCGAGCGCTGAAACCGCAAAGTGCCGCGGAACTGAAACGAGCCCATAGCTGCCGGCGACCTCCAAACTACTGCCGCAGGAGCCCTCCAGACATCATCCTCTTGTCCCCACGACTGAGGCTCAGAAACACGGGATCTGCACTGCTGTAACAGGACAGAATCCACCTGGACCACTCTTCTTCAAACCATAAGCACTGTTTAGACATGGGGTACTACCTCATTGTCTTTTTAGCTTTGTGCTTCTCAGTTGAGATCTGCAGTGGCTTCTTTATAGAGTTGATTCCAACTCTGTTTCTCACAGGATTAACAGTTTGTGACCCTACAAGTGATTTTCTACAAACTCTCTAACATTGTGCAAGACTTTTCTTCTAAGAAGTGCCTCAGCTCCATATACTGTGCTCCAATTGACTTTGGCTGTCCCGGCTCCCTGCAGACTCTTCTAGCCCATTGGCTTTGAGATTTCTGTCCCTCATAGGTGGTAACTTGTTTTAGACTGTAATTGCTGGGAAAGGCTGGTCTAGATTTCATTGGAAGATGTAAATGTCCTCACAGATACTGAGAACCTGTTTAACCTTTTTTCTTTCCTTTCTGCAACCTCAGAACCTGCAAAGTAACTAGCGTGATATATAAATGCCATTACTGTCCTTGTGATTGAAGTCACCTCAGGGTGTAGGAGGTGTGTAGAAAGCATATCCAAAGATTATCCACTAACTTGTTTTGGTTCTGGAAAGTCATTTTAAAGTAGAATTGCCTTTTTAAAGAATGCTTTTTAAAAATTGATGTTAAATGAATAACTTATTTATAACTGAAACCTTGAGTGCAAGTGTTACTTGGCTTTTGAAATTTACAAATTTCATTGCTACAGCTCTACAGCTCACATTTACCCGTCTTGAGATAGGCTTGGCTACTCAGTCATACTACCAACTTGTGCAGTACAGACCTATACCAAAAGGTGGGTTACCCAATACCAAGCAGATAAATGTTGATTAGACACACAGTGTGACTGCCCCAATTCTTACCTAACAGGCAGTAACTCATTTTAGGATGGCATACAGCCAACTCAAGATAAGTAAAACCCATATACATTTTCAAGGACCCATCAACAACTTGAGGCAGGTATAAACCTAAGACAGTTTTTGTGTCTGTCTAAAACAGAACCAGGAAAGCAAAACCCAGTGTTACGCTTTATAACTGACCCAAGGTTATTCTAGGTAGTGTGGCCTGGTGAAATCTGCCCTGCACCACTATTTGGCCCAATTTTTAAGATTCATTTTAGCTTCATTTGAGCCCGTTTGACTCCCTCTACCCTCCGGACTCTCTCCGCATCCACTTCCCTATCCGCCCGCCTCTCATCCTGCCCACACCCCTCCAGATTGACTCTTCTGGTCATAACTGACCCTCCCTGGGCAGCCCTCTGCCCGGAAGCCCCTGCGGCTAAGGGCCCCAAGGCAAAGAGCAGCTCCTACAGAGGCGGCTTCAGAAATTGTCAGCAGTTGTCCGCAGGAGACGCCAGGGGAAGCCAGCCGTCAAACAGCACCAACCACTAAAGTAAGTGTGGCACAGGTGGGGAGTAGAGCAATCACTTTACTCCAGAAAGCCCTGCCACTCCACATGAACATTAAACTACCACTGAACAGTGAATGCTTGCATGAGCCACACTTAGACCTGTGAATGATAGCATGCACCACAACTCGATGTAGTCAGGAATATTTAGTCTGCATCTAAACCGCATTCAGATGGAACTGTGAAGTTTGGCCTTCGGTAGACCCAAAAAACAATAGTTAATAATAACAACCTCCTCTTAAGACTGTCACTTCTAGATAGCACAAACAAGATTACTGTCTTGTACTCTGCCTCTTAAGATTGTCACATCTAGATAGTGCGCTGAATGTTTACTGTGTTGTACCCATCCTCTTAAGACTGAGTTACTTCTCGATAGCGCGCACAAAGATCAATGTGCTGTACTCCACCTCCTAAAACTACCTCACATCTAGATAGTATGCCGAAAATGTACTGTTGCTGTGCTCTGCCGCTTAAGATAGTCACATCCAGACATTCTGCCAAGAGATTCTATGTTGCATTGAACGCTCTTAGCTCATCTCAAATCCAGTTAGAGCACTGAAAAGTCACATCTAGATGGGGACCCCATCTCGCAAATATACACCTCCCACACCCGCCCATATTCCTAGAACCCCGCGCTCCCTCCCTCCCGTCCTCACTCATCCCCCACGGCTCACCACCCACACACTAGCTCCCACAGCCTTCACAAGCCCCACAACCAATCCTTCCCAGAGCACACCCGTAGAAATCCCCTCGTCCACCTCACTTCAGCATATTGCCACTCGCCCAATCCCCCCCATCATTACCCCACAACGAACCCTAAAATCAAAGCTGCACTCTGAAACGCCAACCACCTCTCTGCCCCTTCCCATCCAAAGGCATCGCTCCCAACCCTTCCTCTGACCACTTCCGAGAACTCCCCAATACAACATGAGATGACACCCTGCCCCATATCAAACTCAAAAATCAGAGCCACACTGACGAGCCAACCACCTCCCTCCCCCGAAACCTATCCAGCCCCTCCATTCCCACCCAAATTCATCACCCTCCCTCCCTCTGACTGCTATTGAAAACTCCCTAATCTCCCTCGCCATGACATCCCCAACCCCCAATCCAACTCCCAAACCAGGGGAGCCTGCTGCCGCGCCAAATAACCCAAACCCTCATCTCCCTCAACCCTGACCTCCCACCCATCGGCAATCATCCCACCCCTCGTTCCCCTCGCCCCATACCTCAGAGCCCCCATCCCATATCCAATCTCAAATGTGCAGCCCACCACCCACAAACCCGCCTCCTTAACCTCTCTTCGACACCTGCCAACAACTTTCCCCCCACCATATCCCTTACCCTCACTAAAAACAGCTCGTCTCGCCCTCGCAAGAACAATAGCAGCATCTCCTTTGCCCTCCGACCCGCGCACCCTCTCTCACCCCCCCCCCCCCCTGCACAAAAACTCATGAAATTTAGAAAACGATCCTGGTCCGGCTCCATGACTGCCTACACCTCACCATTTCTACCCACCAAATCTCTCCCTCCTCATTCCTGCTACACTCACCCTTGCCCTCGCCCTGGCTAACACCCCCTCTCTTGACTTCTCACCCTGCACACAAGACCACTCCAATCCCTCGAGACTCACCAGAGACTCCCCTCTTCCCCCAGGTCCCCTTGACCAACATCCATCCGCCCACTCGCACCCCCTAATCTCTACCCACACCCCTCCGATCTCCTTCTCTGCACGCTTACTCTTCCCAGCCACCACAGACCTGCCTCCACCCTCCACCCCACCCTTCCCTTCCCCAGCCCCAACCCTCTCCTCCACGCACCTCCCGCTCGGACCCCAACTACATCCATGACCACAACCCACTCCGAAGTGAAGTGTATCCTCTTCAACGCCCGCTCTGTAGCGAAAAACAGACCGCATCATCGACCTCCACTCCTCTAATAAATCTGACCTAGTCTTGATCACTGAAACCCGGTTCTCGGACTATGCCCCTGTTGCACACAAAGCATTCCCCCCCCCCCGTGACTTCTCCCTAATCCCACTCAACAGACCCTCAAGAGGAGGCGGCGTGGCTGTCCTCTTCAAATCTTGCTTCTCTGTCTCACTCGTAGATTCTCAGTCATGCATTCCATCATGCAAATCCCTTCTTGTTAAATTCTCTACCTCCGACCTACGCCCACAGCTTCCTAATCATTTACAAACCCCCCCTGGTTACGACAGACATTTCACAACCAACCTCTGTGACTGTCGCCACCATTCAAGTCAATCACCCCTCCCTGACTCTCCTAGGAGACTTCAATATCTGGTTAGTCATCCCCAACAACCCCATGACCCACTCACTGGTCGACAGTCTTGATGCGCTCAACCTCTCCCTTCACATGAACGGGCCAGCTCATTCTAAAGGGCAAACCCTAGATGCCATCTTCAGCTCCCATTTCCCGTTACATCGAGCCCCACCTCCCCAACCACGCATGTGGTCCCACCATTTTGTTGTCACTTTCTCCATCCTCTCCCCCAACCCCTGTCACCGCAAATGCTGGATAAACACTAAAGATCCTCCCTGACCTAGCAGAAGCGCTGCTTCTCAAACTCCCCCCACAACAAGCCCCCTGATGGATCTTTAACCATCGACTCCTTCGACTCATGGCTCAATGACCAACTCCGCTCACCTCTCGTGCCCCCCCCACCCCTCCTCACGCCTTGGACCATTTCCCAAATGGTTTACTCCCGAACTGAGGAAGGCCAAAAAACTAAATAAATCCTTGGAACGCAAATGGCAAGCAGAAAAAAATTGTCTCAGTGGATCCACCTTCGCCTTTCACCATCGCAACTACAAGGCAGAAATCCAGAATGCCAAAAAAGCCCCCTACAACAATAGGATCCTCAACTGTGGAAACTGCAGCAAGGAACGCCACATAATCATATCTGAATTTGTCAAACCCACTTGTACCTCTACCCATTCTACCCCATCAAAATTGCTCTGGCACTCTCCCTCCACTTCTACACCACTGCCTTTGACAGAACGACTTCCCTTAACAAAAAAAAAAACTGTCCCTCCTCTCCCTGCCCCAAATACCGTCCAATCCAGAAACCACTCTCGCACCTGCCGCCACAACCCCTTCCCCACCCACCTTTGACTCCTTCAAACCAATCTCCAGAGAAGAATTTCTCGACCTTACATCTGCTCGCAAACCCTCTGGTTCCCCCTTGAACACCTGCCCTGCCTCAGTCCTTAAAGAAATATTCTTGTCCACTTGTGAAGGAGAGCATGCACGAATCATCCTGAATGATTCCCTCAGCTCTGGAATCTTTCCTGATGCATTCAAAATTACACATGTCAAGCCTCTTAAAAAACCATCCCTTGACCCCCTCTACCCCAAAAGCTACCGTCCCATCTCGAACACCAGATTCCTTGCAAAACTCATTGACCGAACTGCATACTCCCAACTAAATGCCTTTGTCGAATCTAACCACCTCCTTGACCACTCCCAATCAGGCTTCAGACCACGACATGGAACCGAAACCACTCTGGCCTCAATCTGGGACGGTCTTAAGATCACTGCAGACTCTGCAGGATGCGCTGCACTAATTCTCCTCGACCTGTCTGCAGCCTTCAACACCATCAACCATTCAATCCTCTTTGACCGCCTACACTCCCAAGGAATCCGTGGAACCGCTCTCAAATGGATCGCCTCCTTCCTCAACAGGAAACAAATAAAACTCCTCTCCCCTTTTGTCTCGGCTGCACGCCCAGTTAATACTTTAGTACCGCAAGGCGCTTGTCCATTAGCTCTCCTTTTCAACCTCTATATGTCCACCCTCCCTGGAATCATCCACCTACACAATATCCTGTGTTACAACTACGCTGACGATACCCAAATCTTCCATAAACTACACAACTCCAACTCTCAGTCTGCCTAATACATATTGACCGTTGGATGACTACAAACCTCCTCCTAAACCAGACTAAAACTGAAATCATGGTGTGCGGCAACACCAAGCTTCTCCCTCATCCACTCCCATGGTCCCCTTACATGGGCCAACCAGTCACCCCCTCCGTCTCAGTAAAAAACATTGGATGCACTATGGACTCTGACCTAACCCTCTCCCAACAGAACAATGTATCTAAATCCTGTCACTACCATCTCAAAATTATCAGGCGCATTTTTCCCTACCTCTCCTTCCCGAACAGACTTGCCGCTGTTATGTCCATTGTAATGTCGAGACTGGACTATGCCAACTCCCATTATCTTGGACTCCCAGTGTACCACCTTAAACTCCAAAGAGCGCAAAATGCTGCTGCTAAAATGCTACTAGCCCTGGATCCAAGAGACCACGCCTCTCCAACTTCAGAACCCTCCACTGGCTGCCAGTTGGACAAAGGGCCACTTTCAAGATCCTCTGCATCTCCCATCTTGCAGGGCACAAGACCGGCCCTCTATACCTGCAAGATAACCTAAAACCTTACCTCCCACCCCGCACCCTAAGATCAAGCTCTGCTCTCCTTTCAGTGATTCCCAACCACCAACTCCATCAGGATCAGAGGATCCGCTCTCTCAGCATTGGCACCGACTTCCACCTCACATCCGACACCCAAGACTATGACGTTACGCAAATTACTAAAAACATGGCTCTTTCCATAACACCAACACTAAAGATATGTCTGAAATAACGACCCAATACACAATGAGACTCTACCATGTGCCCAATGACCTCCGTTCCTACCCACAGGTTAGGAAGGATCGATGGAATGGATGAAGGGAATGGATCAAGGAAATATGTGGATGGAATGATGGAGGAACAGACCAACAAAATGGAATGAATGCTGCTGATGCATGTATGGAGTAATGAACAGAGAGAACGGACAGAGGATGGAATGAATGGAACAGATAGACTTATGTGAAATGAAGGATTAAATGTATGGAAGGTATGTATGATGTGTGGATAAGAATGGACGAACTAGAGAGAATAGAAAAAAATCAATAGAACGGATGGAGTTGATGGGCAGATGTAGTTGATGGATGAGGGGAATCGATGGAATGAATGCTGGACGGAATGGGTGGACACAATAGATAAAAGAAGGAAGGATAGAAGGTACTGATGACATGGATGATGTGGATCGATGCATGTAGGACAAGTGGATGGAACAGATGGTGTGGATGCATGAACCCGAGAAAATAGACATCACTGATGAAGCGGAAAGGTTGCTGGAGTGGATGGATGGAATCTATGGAATGGATGCTGGTGGAAATGGATGGGTGCAATAGATAAAAGACGGACGGATAGAAGGGATAGATGTATGAAGTGGACAGAATCGACGGAGTGGACAGAATCGATGGATGGATATGGATACAGTGGATGGAATGGATACAGTGGATGGACTGGATACCCTGCCGTCCTGTTCACTATGTTGTCGCTATAGATCCGTATCCCACCCCTGTCGCTGTAACTCCAGCCCATCTGTGTGTTGCTCTGTTCCCCGACATCCTGTTCACATGCCTGGTCTTGGGCGCTTTAAAGACAACAATCATATCACAACGCCCACCCTTACTTTACACCATCCGTAAACTAGAACACAGCTATACCCCTGACTAATTCGGCCCAGCTGTTCACATATGAATAGGACCCCATGAACACCTCATTACCCTAATAAAACGCAGCTAACCAAGCACATTCCGGCCTAGAAAACTGGAAAACAGGGCCCCTACTGTAGCGCTTCTCTGTTTCACAAAGTAGTAGCAAGAAATGAATGGTTTTGAAATCATTACGAGAAAAAAAGTTTGAATTCTTTTGAAAAATGTAAAAACTCGTAAATCAAAGATTAAGTTAAATGCACTTCTAAATAAAACAAGAGATGTTAAAGTCACAATTTAGAATTGGCTTGGTGCCAAACATTGAAATGAAGTCCAAATATTTGAATATTCGTAATACTCTTTGATCAGAGTTTTTTACAGCACAAATTAATTTATGCTGAGTTACGTTCGCTTAGTCTTGATGAACAATATATTTCTAGAGTGTAGCGAAGTAATTAGAAAAGTTCTCTTGTGGTCCTTATTAGTATTGATAAGGAATTGTGTCCTTTGTTGTTGTTGAAGTAGCTTTAAGGAGCAATTGGCTCAATTTCTGAGAAGAATCCTTTTGAGGGCAACACAGAGGCAGAACGAATCCTCGTAAATGTTGATGAAAAAGTAAAAGGGGAGTCCTTTTGAGGACAGTACATGAATGCCTGGTTAATCCTCGACACGCGATTCCCCACTGCTTGGTCACGGTGGCTCTTCAGGAGGAGAGTATGTTGACATAGGATTTTTCCATTTTTTTGTTTAGGTTTCCATTGGGAACACAAATTTTTGTTTTCTGAGAGGAAGAATAAGAAAATGATTTGTAAACCGTTGTGTCTTGCACACACTTGTTTGCATAATGAAAGAGGTATACTAGGTTGTGGAGAAAAAGCGGGTTGATACTTGCATATTAAAGGTTAGATTAATGGTGTTCAAATGGTGCAGGAACACTTGTAAGTTATGTAGAGAATCAGGTATCATTCCATAATGGTAATCTGAAACAGAGTTATATGCTGACTATCAATTTATTGTGCAAAAGATTTTTTACCTTTTTCGTACACACTATAGGTGAACAAGGATATGGTTAATACATATTCAACTGCTGGCAAGATAAATTGTTTGTGGGGGGGGCGATAAGGATGGTGTGGAGACTGTACATTAAACTTTCCAATGTAGAGCTAACAGACTAGTTAAGTATAGGCTAATATTAGAAAAGGAGCACTGCTTACCAGTGTGGTGAATTGGTAAGAAAAACACATGGGCTGGATGAGGCCAAAAACATGTAATGAGGCTGTATGATATACAAGCAAGCTTACCAAGGTTGTGCTAGGTCCTTCTCTTTCGAAGAGATGCGACGTCCACCTTGCTATGCGCATCACGGAAGCCGTATTTATAGCGCAACCATGTTATTTGGCGTGCACGTGATGACATCATGCGTCATCACGTTAGTGCGCGATGACTTCATTGTGTCCATTCCCAATTACGATCCGCCATCTTGGAGCGGTCCAAAATCGCATCATCTAAATTTGCACAGTCAATGTAAATAATGGAAAAGGAGGCGGTTTTTAAAAGTAATGGTTGGTGAGGATAGATGGATATAGGCAAAGGTGTAGAAGGAGAAGCAGGCGGTCTCGCCATCTTGAAAAAGCGTGAGCCATGTGATGGTGGTCTGCTGAATGATTCTCCATTTGGTTTATAGACACTACGATGAAGCCAATTGGCTAATAGGAAGAGATGGATATTAACAGAGTAATGATTCAAACAGTGTTCCAGAAATTAACAGGAGACTTCAAGTTGACATGGGCAGTGAAGATCGAGTGATAAGTATTGAATTAAGAAAAAAAAAGTAGGTTCAGAACAGAGGGGGGAAAAAAATGAGTGGTGCAAGGCAAAAACTCAGGTATTCAAGTATGGTAGTAGCTGGTGTAGCAATTCGAAATGGTGAGTGGGAGTTGAGTAGAAAGAAAACAGTTGGTCTGGATGTGAAATTGGGTGAGGGCTGGTGTGCCCAAAGTGCAAAGTGGTAGGTAGGGATTCGATCCAGCGTGCTTCCTGTTGTCTCAAATTGAGTTCAATGTTACCTCCTCTTGACGGGGGTTTGAGCTTCGCAATTCCAAAAAACGTGAGTTCATTGTTCTGTGCCGGTCGGTGGAATTCCATAAAATGATTTGCTATCGGAGATTTCTTGTCTTAATTTGTAATGGCTCTGATATGTTCACTGATTCTGGTTTTGAGTTTTCTGATAGTGCTAACCATGTATAGTTTATTGCATGTTCAAGTGATGACGTATATGACAAATTTACTGCTACAGTTGATGAGTTGTTGGATGGTGTGGATGGAGCCATTTGGTTTGATGAAGGTGGTTCTTGCGTTATCTGAACATTTGCATACCGAACATTGGCCACGTTTGTAGCTCCCTTTTAGTGGTTTCTGTAGCCATATGGTGTGCGTCGGGGAACAAGTTGGATTATAAATTCAAAAGAGTATACACATTTAACAAAAGACCAACAATCTTATCTAGAGGATGATCATCCAACCTCATTACACCTAACAAACTACCAGCAACTCCGCTATCATCTGGTACTGACACAGTGAGCGACAGTGAACTTGAAGATAGAGGCTCAGCACCACCTAATCAACCAATCAAAGAAACCCCCTCGACCAGTAAGAAAACACAACATACCAAATAAGTATCCTCTTTTAGAGGAATTTCAACAACAGAAATTAATGAGAAATTATCAAAATAATACCCAACATCAAAAACCCTACTTCTCCTCAACCAGAACCAAACGTGGCAAGAGAGGAGGGAAACACAATCAATCAATAAAAAACAGGTGTACAGGTCCGATCACAAAACCCACTAACCCCACGTAAAACGTAGTCATAAACCTAACGGGAGAAGAACTCCCACAATCATTAATCCAAACATTGAATAAGGGACTCAACTTTTGTCCGGACCAAAATTACGATTACTTTACGACGATCGTGGACCTCTACACTTTTTGCAGGAAACTGAAAAAATTCTTTGCAAATATGGACGTCAAGAAAAAAGTCTCAGATACCACATCAATACCCTCCGAATTATCCATAGAACATGTTGAAAAAACACTAGACCTCATCAATATCAGAGGAAAACGAACAGTTCACCATGGAAAGATTTTTAGAAGAACAAAACATCGCAACAGGTCTAGCTATCAATACCAAACTCAAAGACAAATCCAAGTTCATACCAACTTTACCACCTGAGAATGCAATTGATACCTTCTCCAAAGTAGTCCAAAAAGAACTCAGGGATATCTACATCAACAATAATACTATTCAGAAGAAGCTCAAATACTGTCAATCTCACAACTGCTCAAACACAAGCACTGAGACCTCAAACAATCAAGACATCACAACCAAGTCATCCGACAAAGGAGGCAACTTTGTGTTATTAAAAACAAATGACTATATACTCATGGCATCAATGCATCTGAAAGACAAGAAATGTTATGAGCAAATCAGCGACAACCCACTCATTGAAATAGGAGAAAGATGGAAAACCATGAGCAGCTATTGGAGGGACCTATCACTTTTGACAGAAGAGGAATATCAATACATGACCATTACTCACCCAATTATTCCAACCATTTATTTTTTACCGAAAATCCATAAGAAATTCATCAATCTACCATCAAGCAGGCCCATCATCAATGGCATTGGATCAATCACTGAACACATTTCAGAGTACATAGATCACCAGCTTCAACCATTGGCAAGCTCACTTGCTTCATACATTACATCAGAGACACCACTCATATCATCCAGCTAACTGACAATACACCATGGAACAAGGACTACTGGCTGATAACTATGGACGTCGCATCACTATACGCCAGCATACTTCATGATGAAGGACTCACCACCACTGAATACGTTTTGAAAACTCGTTCCGTTTCACTTCATGACCAAAACAAAATGATTCTCAAGATGCTACAATGCACACTGCAAAATAACTTTCACATTCAACAAATCGCTCTACCGGCAAATACAAAGCACAGACATGGGTGCGAAATATACCCCACCATATGCAAACCTGTACATGGGCCACTATGAACTAGAATTTGCATGGCAACATACATCATTTACTCACCTCAACAATATCGTTTTCTGGGCCCGATACATTGATGATATTTTTTTTCATATGGAATGGACCAATACAAGCATTCCAGGACTATTTTCACTATCTTAACCAAAGCACCTACAACCTTAAACTCACAACAGAATTTAGCCAAACAAATATCAACTTTCTAGACATCACTTTCTACATCCACAATACCATCTGTACCACACTCTACACCAAACCAACCGCTGTCAACAGTATTCTTCATGCATCCAGCAATCATCCACAACACACCATCCGCAATATACCCTTTGGTGAAATTTTGAGAGTTAAAGAAATTGTACCAAGGAAGATGACTTTGCAAAACATGCTACACAAACAATGCATAAGTTCATTGAAAGAGGATACCCAACAGCACTTGTCAACAGAAACTACCACAAATCACTTACAAGGACCAGACAATCGCTGCTACAAGTTACATCCGAAACAAACAGATGGTAAAGAAAAGAAAACCAACTTCATTATGAAATACAGCTCAAATAATCTAATCATTCGGAAAATTTTCAACAAGTACTGGAACATTCTTCGATCTGATCCACATCTTTTTGCCACAATGGAAGCATAACCCACCCTGACCTTCAAAAAAGCAAGAAACTTAAAAGATGAACTGAGCCCATCACATTTTCTGAGTAATTCAATCCCAAGGAACCCTGACACACACACCATGTGGCTACAGAAACCACTACAAGGGGGCTACAAATGTGACCAATGTTCGGTATGCAAATTCTTAGATAAAGCAAAAACCACAGTCAAACCAAAGGGCTCCATCCAACAACTCATCAACTGTAACAGTAAATTTGTCATACGTCATCACCTGTCCATGCAATAAACTGTACATAAGAAGCACTATCAGAAAACCCAAAACCAGAATCAGTGAACATATCAGAGCCATTACAAACCAAGACACGAGATCTCAGAGCAAATCATTTTATGGAATCCCACCGACCGGCACAGATCAATGAACTCAAATTATTTGGAATTGCGAAGCTCAAACTCCCGCCAAGAGGAGGTAACATTGAACTCCATTTGAGACAACAGGAAGCACGCTGGATCTGTCTGATGGACACTTGCAACACTGGCCTCAACACAGACCTAGAATTATGCTACTTCCTGTGAACCACCCCCACTGGCGATATGCAGCATTTACAACAACTGTCAACTTACAGTTAACACCTTCCTACCATTACATAACATGGACACACCAGCCTCCACCTGACATCAGAGAGTCTACTTCGAATCCCTCCCTACCACTTGGCACTTTAGGCACACCAGCCACCACCCAATTTCACATCCAGACCAACTGTTTTCTTTCTACTCTCAACTCCCACTTAACATTTCGAATTGCTACACCAGCCACTACCATAGTTGAATACCTGAGTTTTTGTATTGCACCACTCATTTTTCCCCCCTCTGTTCTGAACCTACTTTTTTTTCTTAATTCAATACATATCACTCGATCTTCACTGCCCATGTCAACTTGAAGTCTCATGTTAATTTCTGGAACACTGAATCATAACTGTGTTAATATCCATCTCTTCCTATTAGCCAATTGGCTTCATCGTAGTGTCCATAAACCAAAGGGAGAATCATTTAGCAGACCACCATCACATGACTCATGCTTTTTCAAGCAGGCGAGACATGGTGAGACCACCTGCTTCTCCTACACCTTCGCATATAGCTATCCTCACAAACATTACTTTTAAAAACCGCCTCTTTTTCCATTATGAATTGACATTGACGGTGCAAATTTAGATGACGCGATTTTGGACCGCTCCAAGATGGCGGATCTTACTTCGGAATGGACGCAATAACGTCATTGCGCACTAACGTGATGACGCATGACATTACGTGCACGCCAATTAACATAGTTGCGCTATAAATACAGCTTCTGTGATGCGCATAGCAAGGCGGATGTCACGTCTCTTCGAACAAGAAGGACCTAGCACAACATCGGTAAGCTTGCTTGTATATTATACAGCCTCATTACATGTTTTTGGCCTCATCCAGCCCATGCGTTTTTCTTACAAATTCACCACATTGGTAAGCAGTGCTCCTTTTCTAATATCAGCCTATACTTAACTAGTCTGTTAGCTCTAAATTGGAAAGTTTAATGTACAGTCTCCACACCATCCTTGTCGCCCCCCCACAAACAATTTATCTTGCCAGCAGTTGAATATGTATTAACCATATCCTTGTCCTCCTAAATCTCCGGCTAAAAACCATTTTCTCAATATCTTGCCTTCATAATATGTATAGTGTGTACGAAAAAGGTCAAAAAAATCTTTTGCACAATAAATTGATAGTCGGCATATAACTAATCTGTTTCAGATTACCATTATGGAATGATACCCGATTCTCTACATAACTTGCAAGTGTTCCTGCACCATTTGAACACCATTAATCTAACCTTTAATATGTAAGTATCAACACGCTTTTCCTCCACAACCTAGTATACCTCTTTCATTATGTAAACAAGTGTGTGCAAGACAACGAGTTACAAATAATTTTCTTATTCTTCCTCTCAGAAAACAAAAATGTGTTCACAATGGAAACCTAAACAAAAAAAAATGGAAAAATCCTATGTCAACATACTCTTCTCCTGAAGAACCATCACGCGGTGGGGAAAACACGTGTCGAGGATTAACTAAGCATTCATGTACGGTCCTCAAAAGGACTCCTTTTACACAGAGCCTATTGCTCTTCCATGCTACTCTAAAAAATAACTAAGAGCATACTTTTTCATCAACATTTACGAGGATTCTTTTTGCATCTATGCGTTGCCCTCAAAAGGATTCTTCTAAAAAAATTAGCCAATTGCTCCTTAAAGCTACTTCAACAACCAAGGACACAATTCCTTATCAATACTAATAAGGACCACAAGAGAACTTTTCTTATTACTTTGCTACACTCGAAATATTGTTCATCAAGACTAAGCGAACCTAACTCGGCATAAATTATTTGTGCTATAAAAAACTCTGATCTAAGAGTATTACGAATATTCAAATATTTGGACTTCATTTCAATATTTGGCACCAAGCCAATTCTAAATTGTGACTAACATCTCTTGTTTTACTTAGACTTGCATTTAACTTAATCTTTGATTTACGAGTGTTTGCATTTTTCAAAAGAATTAAAACTTTTTTTCCTCGTATGATTTCAAAACCATTCATTTCTTGCTACTCCTTTGTGAAACAGAAGCGCTACAATAGGGTCTTGTTTTCAGTTTGTTTCAAGCCCAGGTCAGCCTCTGTGGCATCCCTTTGTTGCAGCATCTCTGCTCTTGTCAATTTGAACTCTTTAGACTTCCGACTTGGGGCGCCACCATGCTTTTCAGGCTGATCTTTTCTTTTCACACATTCCGGCCGAGTTGCTCACATATGCGTCCTTCAGGCCTAAACGCAGCCAGAACCCAGTCTAGGTGTCCACCCACTCAACTGCACAAATACAACTGATATCTCCAGCACCACACCTTCCGCTAGGAAGCAGGTCCCACACAGCAATTACATCAGCTGCACACACATCCGGTGCACCCTACGACACTTTCTCTCACTCTACTGACCTAAACTACGGTTCCCGAGGGCGTTCAGCCTACCAGCGCTTTGAGGTCATACCAATGATATATAGAGCGCTATATAAATGCCAAGTAACATAACAGGTACAACCTAATAAAGACTTATTCTGGACAAGCTAACAGCAAGTTGGGGGAAGCAAGACCCAGTTGGTAAACTTACACACTCATTTAAAAAAAAACGGGTAACTGAAGCCAACAGCATTACGTTTGGGGAAGAGGCACAACCAATTCACAGGTATAGTAAAATAACCTTATATCTACTTTTCAGAATGGCAGAACATTTCTAAGGTAAGTAATCCAACCTTATATATATACTTGCCAGAAAGGTTAGAACATACTTTCTTATAATGTGAAGACAGTTTCAAGCCTCTAATGAAATCTAGGTAAGTCTTTCCGAGCAGTAAGTGTTCAACACATTACAACCTATGAGGGGGACAAGCAATGCCAAAGTCAAAAGATGTAGAAGGGTGCAAGGACAGCCAAAGTAAATTGGACTTCATCAATAGTTCTGATGCACTTCTTGGACAAAGTCTTTCACAAAGTCAGATAGTTCAAGAAACTCGCTTAAGGAAAACAAGCCGTTAAGACTGTGCAAGGGAAGTTGAAATCAACTCCAAAAGGTAAGCCAGTGCACTTCTCAAGTAAGAAAGCACGACGTATGGCAATAGGGTAAGTACCCCAAGCCACCACAGTACCTCTGATTTGAAGCAAGTGTTCCAGCTGGATTCCTCCTTGCTACAGCCAAGCAGAACCTTGTTCCTGTGCCTTAGTCGTGGGGACAAGAGGGAAAACTTCTGGCGGGCTCCTGCGGCTTTGTCAGCTACAGATTTTCTTAGATTCAGCAGCTCTTTGTGGTTTCAGCGCCTTTCAAACAGCACTGATGAAGAATGAATATCGCTGTTCGGATTCTTGTCGTTACAAAGGTCCAGCTCTCTGGTGAGGGTACTTTTGGACTTGAATCGTGTCTCTGGAGTTCCAGCAGGATGCCCACAAAGTTCCATCATGGAATTCGGAAGACTGTGCACTGCCAGATGGCTTGAGGTCCCAGGGTATTGCAGAACGACGTGGCATAGCTCAAAATGCAGGTCTTCGAGTCTCGTGGGTCTCACCAGGCTCTGGGTCAGGGTCGTTGTTTTCGGAGTCCCCAGGTCGATTGGAAGGAAGGGCTACAGAAGACTCTGGTTACACAGCAGACTCTCCAGTCGCTGGAAATCGCCTCAGCCGCTTTCCCTTCATCATCCTCTTTGGTTTTGGTTCCAGTGGCCGACTTGTCTTCACCTTTCAGGTTCAGAGTATTTAACAGGAACTACAGCACAACTTCTGCATTCTCTGCCTGCATTTTACAACAAGGGGCGATCTGGTTGTTCAATCAGGCCAGCCAGCCCTGCCACTGGGATTTGTCCCCATTTAGGCAAGGAGGAAGACAAAGGGCTGTGGCGTGTTGGACTCCTCCCTCGCTTCCTGCCTTCACAGACAGACTGGTGCCTGGTTGTGACTCCCGCCGAAGATAAAAATAACACAAAGGAATTTCCCACCCTGGATGTCAGGAGAAGGAAGGACACGAAACACTAAAATGGCGAAGAAATAAGACAGGCGCCATTTTGGCAAAATGAGCACCCTTGGGTGCCTTTACTGCAGTTGTGAAAACAGCCCACGTTAAAGATGCACCGAATTAGTAAAAGGTATCACTGCGACCAGCCATTAAAGATAAGCTTGTCCCTGTAACAGAATTGTTACAGTGTTAGTATGAAAAGGGGATACATTGTATCTCCCCAACACTCCACATAAGGTGGGCTGTGCTGGTTTCACCAAATAAAATGTAAAAGGGATCCAAAGATCCGTTCTACCCTTGGGGACTGTAGTTCTCTCAAGGTTAGCCAGAGAAAGTTAGAAGGGGAGCCCCTAGGGCAACCCAACAACAATAGGCAGTTATTGCCAAAAAGATGTTAAAGAGGATAACTTTTAAAAGACACCATGGAGAGCCTTACAAATGGCACCCATAAAAAGAGTTAAAGATTCTGTGAGTGTGGAAAAAGGTTCCTACTCAGAGTTACAAGGAAAAAGAATCCACCATTAAATCAAAAAGTTCTGGGGTTGAAACAGGTGAAAATGTATCATTACTATGAAAATATTACCGAACACTGATGAACAGGAAAAACACGGATGCCTCGCCAAACCCAGTCAAGTTAAGTAGAGCACTAAAGCTTAGACTCAAGAGGGTGCGAGTGGTCTAGGGCTGCGATGACACAGAGCACTCCAATAATTCAAGTTAGACAGAAGATTTACAAAAAGCTATTTAAAATTAACTTTTGGGTAAGTGCTGTTGTACAAAGTGTTCTTTTGCACATATTCTATGTCTTCCATGTGATGGTGCAATCTTCTCTTTGAAATTGCAAATAACAGTTCAATCAGCTGTGAGTAGAGTAATAGTCAGGAAGTGCCCACTAAGCCTTGTGTTCCGTGTGCGTTGGCACGCATCAGCTCTGTTTCCTTTCAGTAGTCAAGGAGCTGTCCTCCGTCTGGAACGCTGGAATTTATCCGTGCCAACGTACAGTACACACAGCACAATTTCAAAGAGAAGATTGCACCATTACATGGGAGGCTTAGAATTTGTGCAATGAATAATACTTTGTACAAGAGCACTTAGCCAAAAGTCGAATTTAAATAGCACAACTAAATATGTAATGTTTAAGAGCCCTGAAGAACAGCATAGCTCGAAAAACATAGGCTCATTCGATTTTTGTAACTCATGAACTCAAGGCACAATAAATCACACCTTTTAACTCATAAAGCAGAACTGATTTTTAATCAATTGGTAATATTGACCACCAAGTAGAGGATGACAATGCATTACTTACCGTAAAAGCATTTGATGGTTGTATCTGCTTAGATTCACATGCTGTGCATAGGTCCGACATCCAGTGGTCACTGCGGAGTATTGCATTTTGTTTTTCGTAGTCGAAAAGGGGACGTCGACAAGGCGTGTCTGTAACACTATCCCTATAGTGACGTGCATTGTACCCACAATCCCTCACGCGTCGAGGTCCCTCTGTTTGTATTTTTCTGCCCTGAGGGAGCCTTCTAGACGTGAGTGAGTACAGAAAAGAGAGAATATATAAAAAAGGTGTCTATGTTCCTTCCATCCGAGCGGGGAGGAAGGGTGGGCGCATGTGAATCTAAGCAGATACAACCATCAGAAATGCTTTTACGGTAAGTAATGCATTGTCTTCTGATGTTTGTTAATCTGCTTAGAATCACATGCTGTGCATAGACTAGCGAGCAGTACCCGGAGTTGGCGGTGGGTTATGAGAAGGAACAGTAGAGAAAAGATGTCTTAATACTGCCTGTCCCACCTGGGAGTCAGATCTAGAGTGTGTATCTAGACTGTAGTGTTTTGTAAAGGTGTGCACAGAACTCCAGGTAGCCGCTTTGCAGATGGACTCAAGGGGAACATTTGCAATGAATGCTATGGAAGCCCCAGTGCCTCGAGTGGAATGTGCTCTTGGCTTGAAGGGTAGTTCTCTCTTAGCAAGAGAGAAACAGAGAGTGATGCATAGAACAATCCATCTAGATATAGTGGACTTTGAAACTGCATCTCCTTCTCTTCCTGCTGCCACAGAGACAAAGAACTGATTAGTCTTTCTCAGTGGTCTGGTTCTTTCCATGTAGAACATGACTGCTCTGCGTACATCTAGTGTATGCAGACTTTTTTCTCCCAAGCTGGAAGGGTTTTGAAAGAACGTTGGTAGTTCTATAGACTGGTTTACATGAAATTTTGAGATGAATTTTGGTGCAAACCTTGGGTGTGTGCGTAGAACCACTTTATCTTTGTGAACTGTTACGAAGGGGTCTAGTACAGAAAGAGCCTGTAGTTCACTTACTCTCCTAATGGAGGTGATAGCTATTAGGAAAGCAGTCTTAAGAGCGAGGTCTTTAAGAGTTGCTCTGTGCATGGGTTCGAAAGGGGGGCCCATGAGTCTAGAAAGTACCACATTTAAGTCCCATCCGGGAGCTGGGTTAGCTATTGGAGGGTGTATTCTTTTTACCCCTTCCATGAAGGCTTTGATAACTGGTATCTTCCACCACGACACTTTAAGTTGGGAAGTGGTGTATGCAGAAAGTGCCGCTAGGTGGACTTTAAAAGAATTGAACACTAGACCTGAATCCAGTAAATGGGTCAAGTATAGGACAATGTCAGTAGGAGAGCAGTCAATTGGGTTGATGCTCCTATTTGTACACCAGATGACAAATCTTTTCCATTTGCTAGCATAGCAGTGGCGAGTATTTGGTTTTCTGGCTTCCCTGAGGATGTCCATACATCTCTGAGGGAGTTGTAAATGGCCACATTCTACGATCTCAGGAGCCAGGCTGCTAAGTTCATGGTCTGAGGGCATGGGTGCAGTGTCTTGCCCTTGTCTTGTGACAGCATGTTGTATGGGCAGGGAAGTTTCACTGGGGGAGATAGGGACATCTCCATCAAGTGAGCGAACCAAGGTTGCCGGGCCCACATTGGGGCCACTAGTATCATGGTAACCTGCTCCTGGTGCATCTTGTGCACCACTTTGTTGAGAAGGGGAGTCGGGGGAAAGGCGTAAACAAATTTCCCTGACCATTGAATCGACAGACCGTTCCCCTTGGATTGGTTCTGGGGGTACCTGGAGGCGTAACTTTGGCATGAGTTTTCCATAGTTGCGAACAGGTCTATTTCCGGAAAACCCCATTGCGTGAAGACGTCTAAAACGATGTTTTCGTGCAATTGCCATTCGTACTCTTCGGGCAGTGGGAAGTCTCTGCTGAGCTTGTCTGCTAGCAGATTGAGTTCCCCTGGTACATGTTGCGATAATAGAAACATGTTGTGTCTGAGAGCCCACTTCCATATATTCTGGGACAGTTTGGACAGTCCTGGAGAGTGAGTGCCCCCTTGTTTGTTGAGGTAGTACATGGCTGTGGTGCTGTCTGTGAGGACCATCACTGTCTTTCCTTGCAGGTGTTTCTGAAAGGCTTTCAGTGCCTTGAACACTGCTAGAAGTTCCAGTAGGTTTATATGTTTGGATGCTAAGCTCGGAGTCCACGCTCCGTGAGCAGTCTGATGGGATAGGTGAGCCCCCCATCCTGTGAGGGATGCGTCTGTGGTTAGAGTGGCTTCTACCGCGGGTGTGGCAAAAGCCTTCCCTATTAGCAGGTTTTCTTTTGTCCACCACCTCAGTGAAAGAACTAAGGCCTGCGAGACCACCACTAGATCGTCCCATTGTCCGCTGGCCTGACACCACTGGCTGTTGAGCCACTCCTGCATTGGGCGCATGCGCAGACGCGCGTGAGGTACCAAATAAATACATGACGCCATCATCCCTAGAAAGCGCATAGCTTTGCGTACCGTCACCTCCCGACCTGTTACATAATGGGGGATCTGAAACAGCATGTTTTGGACCCTCTCGTTGGAGGGGAAGACGAGGCCGTCCTTTGTTTGAATTAGAGCCCCTAAAAATTGTTTGGTTTGGCTGGGTTCTAAGCTGGACTTCTTTTCGTTGATGGAGAAGCCCAGTTGGTACAAAAGGTTTACGGTCTTTTGGGTATTGGAGAAGCATGTTTCGTAAGAATCCCCGGTTATGAGCCAGTCGTCGAGGTAAGGGTATATTGGGATGGATAGCCTTCGCAGGTGGGCCGCTGCTACTGCCAGTACTTTTGTGAATACTCTTGGAGCAGAAGCTATCCCGAAGGGTAGTACTCTGAATTGGTAGTGTTTGTTCTCTATCTTGAACCCGAGGTATTTTCTGTGTGCTGGCAACATTAAAATATGAAAGTATGCATCTTTCATGTCTAGCGTTGTCATGTAATCCCCCTGTGATAACAGTGGGATTACTTCCTGCAAGGTCACCATACGGAACTTCTGTGGTTTGACAAAGTTGTTCGCTGGGCGCAGATCTAATACAGGGCACATGGTTAAGTCCTTTTTGGGTACAAGGAAGTACACTGAATAAATACCTTCTGTTACCTGAGATAGGGGGACAGGTTCTATTGCTTCTTTTTTCAGCAGTTCTTTTACTTCTTGTAAAAGAATGGTGAGGTGCTCCGGTGATCTGCGTTGGTTTCGTGGGGGTTTGTACTTCGGGTAACCGTTGAATTCTATGCAGTATCCGTGGGTTATGGTTGATAATACCCATCGGTCTGACGATATTCCCTCCCATGCTGATAGGAACGATGTTAGGCGGCCCCCGACCGGTGATGCATGGGAGGGGACCCGAATCTTCGGGTCATTTGCTGGTATTGGGAGTGGAACCTCTGGGGCTGGAGCCACGACCTCTTCCTCTGCCACGCCGTTGGCCTCTTTGACTGAACTGGGTGTTACCCTGGTTAGAGGGCCAGTTGGTAGCAGAGTAACATTGTTGTTGGTTTTGCTGCTGTCTTTGGCCACGAAAGGAGCGTCTATTACCATAGCCTCGCCTGTTAGGGGGTCTAGATATTTGATCAAGAGTCTTGATGGTATCAAACTCTTTCTTAGCATGTTCTAGTGCCTCATCAACTGCCTTCCCAAACAGATGCGTCTGTTCTATGGGTTTATTTATGAGGGAGGCTTGGGTTTCGGGTTTAAAACCTGAATTGCGTAGCCAAACGTGTCGTTTCAGAAGTATTCCCTGAACCAGGGATCGGCCAGCAGTTCCAGCGGCATCTAGGGAGTTCTTAACGATGCCCTGGTTTACAAGTGTTCCCTCTGATATTACAGTTAGCAGACGTGACCGCAGGGGTTCAGGTGCGTCCTCTGCCTCGCTGCGCAGCTTGCTCCACTGTGCATCTGCGTAGCTAGCTAATAGGGAGTTGTTATTAGCAATTCTAGTAGAGAAGGCGGCGGAGGTCGTGATTCTCTTCCCAAGTGCGTACAGCTTGCCTTCTTTGTCAGGTGGTGCTTCACTAGTGGATAGTGGTACCCCTGCTCTTTTCCTTGTGTTGGTAACTACAAGGGAGTCCGGAATAGAGTGTCCTCTGATGTATAAAGGGTCAGAGGATGAAGGGCTGAAGAGCTTTTCTATTCTAGGGTTGACCCCTCTTACTAAAGCTGGATTAGAAAGGGAAGGAGAAATTATTCTTTTAATAGAAGCCAGGAGAGGAATAGACTGGCTAACAGGGGCTTTTTCTTTAATAACTCTTTCTACAAAGTCTATGTCTGGAAGAGCTTCCCCTGTGTCAAGCTCAAAATGCGCTGCTGCCTTGCGCAATAGTGCATTGAGGGAAGGTTGGTCATCTATGGGAGAGGAGTTCCCAATATGTGAATCCTTGAGAGGAGAAGGGTGAAAGGCATCAGGGTCTGAGTGCACTGATGGGGATTGCCACGGCTGCACTGACGGGGATTGCCAGGGCTGCGATGTAGCTGTATCCTCTTCGAAATTAGTGTAAGGATCTTCTTCGAACCCCTCTTCCTCAAGTTCTTCTTCTTGCCCACCCAAACACTCATCTTCCTGAAGGTATTGCTCCTCCTCAGTGAGGTCATATACATCTGTGGAAGGGGGAACCAGCCTAGGAATTTTGACTCTAGGGTCATCCTGGGGCCATTCTCTTTGTCTTTTGTGAGTGGGTGGGTCTTGGTTTCCTAGAAACCTTTCCATTTTTTCCATGCAAGAATGGAGTCTTTCAAGGGTCTCATGGGGTACCCCTGAATAGTCTAGAGGGGGGAAATCTGTGTTTTCACCTTCGAACCGCTTCGAACGCTCCCACAACGTCGACGAGAGGTTACCGTCTCCTTCCGAAAAGCCCTCCGGTAGTTCAGAAGCGTCCTTAGATGAAAGGGGCAGTTCTTGGCTACCTTTGTGCCTTTTTGTCGCGGTATTCGACGTTTGTTTCGTCGTCCGCGCACGTTTGTCTTCGGAGGCAATTCTCGCTAGGCTCTCGACAACGAGTTTGTCAGTCGAGGGCTCTGGTGTCGACGTTGTGTGCGTTGCGCGTTGTACCTCGACGGCCGCTCTATGGAGCGTTACGTCGGATGTTTTTGGGGTAGCGCCCGTGTTAGATGAAAGCCCAATCGCTGGTCGCGGCTGCGTTTGCGGGTGGGGCTTGAGACCTTTACGGTCTGCGGTAGACGCCGGAGTGCCCTGCGTCCCCTTCGGCGCTGATGGATCCTTCGTTCTCGACGAAGAAGAGCCGTGGGTTGTATGTTTAGCCTTATGGGGTTTATGTGCGTCCTTGTCGCCGGGGTGTTCATCCCCATAAGCAGGGCGTGAGCCGAGCCCGTCGGGGCCGGGGACGGACGTCGAGGAGCGTGAACGCTCCTTCTGGGGGTTCATGACTTCCGTAACGGACGTCGAGTTATCGCCCTCCTCGTCACTTTCAGTAACAGCGGCAGCGGGTGAGGAAACTGACTTCGACATCGCGTAGTCCGCCCACCTTTTAACCCTTCGTTCCTTAAGGGTTCTAGGTTTTAAGAGCTTGCAGGCTGCGCAGCTGTCCTCTTTGTGATCGAGGGGCAAGCAACGATTACAGAGCTTGTGCTTATCCTTCCAAGTATATTTGCCCCTGCAGCGTGGGCAGAACTTAAAAGGTGTCCTCTCCATAGCTGAGGCAATAATAGCTGGCGATAACAACCCCAAGGGAAAGAAAGGGGAGAAAGAAAGACATTCTCAAAGAGAAGATAAAAGTTCGAACCCCCACTTTCCCTACTGTATGTTGGCCGTCGAGGCCAGGCCACGTGTTCGGCAGCGCCGAAGGATCTCCTCCGCTCTTCCTCTCCGTCGAAAATCTGTTCGGCGGAGAAACAGCTTCACAGCTAACGTCGAGGGGAGGGATCGTTAATAATATATTAAGTATAACAAAGGACCGAGGTCCGTGGCAAGTATTAGCAATGTCTCTCTAGGAGCTCCGCGAAAGGCGACCATAAACTGGGTGGAAAAAAACAATCTGAGGGACCTCGACGCGTGAGGGATTGTGGGTACAATGCACGTCACTATAGGGATAGTGTTACAGACACGCCTTGTCGACGTCCCCTTTTCGACTACGAAAAACAAAATGCAATACTCCGCAGTGACCACGGGATGTCGGACCTATGCACAGCATGTGATTCTAAGCAATTTAATATTTTTCAGTACATTATATATTATAGTAGGGTGGGCACTTTTAGAAATTAAGCAACCTGCGTATGGGTATGCAAATTCACCCCACCTTACTCTGCAACCACTTCAGGGGTTCTTTCTTTTAGGCCTTATCCGGTCGAGGGAGATCCAGGTGCCGTGAGGTTGTAGAGGTCACTTTCATGGTCGGGTTAGGGTCCAGGTAGTGGTGTTCCTGGGCTCTTCAGAGTTCGTTCTGAGGACAGGACAGCTGAATATCCATGCCATGACAAGAGGAAGACCTCCAGAGAACGGGCAATCTCGGGACACGGTCACACCACGGCCACGCAGTGGCAGGCGAGCCTCATGGTGCGAACGAAGGAACAGGCCATGAACTACTTATCTTTGGTCAGGAAGGTTGAAACTACAGGAAAAGATATTGTGTTACACAAGTTGAAGACTATGCGTTCCAAGGACGAACTTGGAACAGCGACAGCTGCAGTGAGGCAGCTCAAGAGAGCTGATCAATCCGCTGGGTGGTCCAGAGGTACTTCCGAAGACTCAGCAGGCATGGATCCTCGAGCAGGGGTCAGGACAGCTGGACCTCTGATTTTTTTTATTGATTATGAAAATCATGTTCTATATTTCTGCAATTGGACTGCATTTTTAACATTATCAAATAAACTAACACTATTAATTTTTCCCTGAAATGTATTAATAAGCTTCCAGTTTCTAGCATTATTTTAACATTTTTGAAAGTATTTAACTTTGGTTTAAACTTGTTTCCAACCTCCTAAGACTGATGTATTATCAAGTAAACCTATGCATTAATTCTAATATTGTGCCTTTGGCGTGCTAATGAGTGTGCATTATTGCTAGAGGCTTTAGGGATTTTGAACATATCTTTCCCATTGGTAAAATTGCCTTTTCAACCCATACCGACACTATATGCGTTACGTGCTGACCACCAGGTCTCAGGCCTTCCACATATAAAAGGGTAGGCATGTCTCTTTAAAACACTGCACACAAGTGTGCAGGCACGTAGGAGGCTTACCCTGCTTGCTACGTTTTATGGTTCCTTGTTTCTTTCCGCCCACCCTGTCATTTTATGTTTGGTGCTTACCTCTGGTAGTGGGCCCACATATATACATTGAGGTTATGAGAGTCTTTGTATAGGCATAACTGTTTTCATAATATGTTTGGTATCTTTTAATGCTGTGCATTATTACTGAGTAATTATTTTAACTGGTAGTTTTATTTGCGCTACTTTAGAAAAAAAAAATTATTTTTCAGTATATCAGTGTTGTGTATTTTTTAGACTTATGTGGCTTAATCGTACCTTTGTGCCAGCCTGCAACCCCCGAGTTAAGCCTTGTCGCACGTTACCTAGCGTTGAGGTTCGGCTTCCCTTTCACGTCAGGTGTGTTAGCCTTCACCCTAAGGTTAGTGGTTTTAGCATCATCAGAAGGTGGTACAAAAACTGCCTTACCACACAATAAATGCATTTGAAAGAGATGGCTGATACTGAATGTGTGTAGGAAGTGGGCGCGATCAGTGAAGGCTGAGAAAAGCCTGATACAAACAGCAGCGAGGCAGCTGCTTTGGGTAAGTTAAAGACGCTTTGTTTGAATCGAAAAGTTCCAACTGAAACTTGGGAGGTACTCGTCACCAGATCTCCATCTGTGCATCTTATTACACAATCATAAAGGATCTGTAAGTAACTATTAAAGAGCAACAGAAACAAAAATATATCAGTTTGTAGAGTAAGCGTTTGTTGCCAGAATCAGGTCACATTTATATTGATAATTTGCATTTGAAAATAATGAACACGCCACGCCTACACTTGTTTTGTACCTAGCATTTGTTCAAGGCAGCATAATCTCAAGCAACTTGTTACATTTATCTTTAACAACTTGATCGCTGGTGTCACATTTCCTTTAACTGTCCTTGAATTATTTTTCCTTGTGGTAATAGCACTGCATAATAACGTGATCTGTGTACTTTGACACTTTGCTTATATTGGTAAAGGTATGGCGTGGAATCTCTATCTTGCAATAATTAGCCCCATGAATCCAGTTAGTAATGAAAACACTGATCTCATTTTTCTCCCAAAGCTCCCAAAGCAGAGAAAATCCTTTTACAACGAGCGAACAAATTATCAGTATAAGAATGCGACTTTTCTACTTCTCAATAAGAGTAATTTGCGTGTATTTCATGATTGCATTAACAAGTATGGCTACAAAAAGAGCAGGTGACTAGTATCTCGCTGGCATTCAATTTGCCTGTTCTAGTTAATCTAGGTACTATGTGTGTGTGTGAAACCGAAGTAGAAGATGAAGAATCTGGAACCACTAGACATCCAATCTAGTCTTCCTCATGTCACCAGAATTGTGTAAACCTGGGCAACCCGCATTTTCTCTATAACTCGGTCCACCCATGCAGCAAAACTGAATGCCTAAAAACAGCGACAGCCTAAAGTAATAAGTTCTATTTAATCACGGACAGATTCTGTTCTGCCAGATCCAGACGTTTTTATCAAGGAGCTTGAGGCGAACCGGCCAGACAAATGCCCAGCTGAGCCCAACTCTACACAGTCCAGCAGGACCACTAGTGGAAGACATCCACCTCAAGCAATCAACAGGAAAAACCTAACCAATCGGTTAATGCACGCAAACATACTAGCCTTGAAAAAGACAGAGGTCGAAGCGTGTGACGGCTGACCACTTAAATCACCCCATTAATAAAGAACACAATGGTTTACAAACAAGGATACCCCTTTGCTTCATGCGCAAGGCATCTGGGAAAACAATTACTATTCCGAAAAAGAGTTGTGGGCAACACCTGATCTAGCAGCCAATCAGTAAAATTAATGTTTTTAAACAAATACACCAGAAAGTATCTAGTGCAAGTGGACTCAAACCCTAGTGCCCAAACACCTCGACTCACTAATTAGAATTAAGGCTCACAAATAAGTCATGAAATTAGCTAATCAAATATATTTGCGAAACAATGGTGAGAGAATTTGGAGATCGAAATAGCCAATTTGAACATTAAATAAAGAACCACTCTGGAGACAAATGCAAACTATGGTCAACTGGAGTGAAAAGGTAGAGTTGTAAACATGCCGCAGAGCCGGCATTAGTTAAAGAATTGTAAGGCAGCTGCTTATGTATCTTCGACAAGAAAGCTACCAATTGGCCAAGGATGGGCATAAGAGGAGTGGGGGGGAAGAGAGACTGGAATAGTGAGAGAAGAGGGCTGTGTGAGAAAAAGATGCCATTTAACTTACTGCTATCCTTAGGCTCAGTGTGCAGACACTATAAAACTTTTTTTAAAGATTCAACGGCAGGACCACAGGTCTTGGAGGATGAAATGGAAAGGATGGCGCGCACATCAGAACCCCCATTATTCCTAAACAATGATAATCCATATGTACACCATGTGACAAACCAAGAGCACTTGTTACGGTCACATATATACACACCCCCCTAAGGCCACTCAAATGGTAACACATTAACCTTTATCTGGGGTAATCAGAATGCTTGCACCGCCCCTGCATTTCAACAGATGAACACTCTTATCAGTTCACTGACCTACCCAGGTAGACCAGGAATTGTGAAATGTAGTGCCCATCAATGAATTCTCCATAATACTAACAAACAGTATGAAGGCAGGGCTAACCAATTTTAGGAAATTAAAACTATGCCACATGTTAAGGAATAAACCTACCAACTTGTGGATTCTGATACGCAAATGATTTATCGAGTCGTAGTTTGGACTGAAGGTCAGATACTTCCCAACGCCTGAATTCTGGAGCAGTGGTGACATTAATCAAGTATTCCATTACAGTATCACTGTTGAAGAAAAAAAAGATCATGAAGTTCAAATAGCATATAATGTTTAAAAACAAAAATATGAAAAAGGGAAATCTCAACAAATTGTTTTAGTCAGAAAAAGCCTTGGACATTAAGAGGGTTCTTCAAAACCTGCTATGCTGAGGGGTTTTGAGAAGCCAACGTAAAGGTGCAACCAGTTTACACTTAAGACTTTGACCAATCTCTCAATGATGGATTGGGTGAACGGTCAGGCTTATACTGTGGAGGCTAATAAAGTACAGTTAATAGGAGCAAGTTCTCTTAAGGAACAGAGGGCCAAACATGAAGATACACAACTATACAATGTATTAAACAAACGTGCATTAAGTTCAACACACAACTAGCAAGTACCATTGCTATAAAAGATAAAACAACTGATCGTTAATACCAAAAGAGATTACCTACCACTTTAGAATGCAGCACAGTCATAGAAATGTACACTACAAAGTGGGGAGGGGAGCAGGTTAAGAATAGTTTCCCCAAGTCAAAAAAGGGCGAGTGTTGTGCACATTTTTGCACAACTCTGATGAGGGCTGTGTTTCCATCTAACAAAAGGTAGAACAGTGTTTCTCACCAAAAGGAAGGCCCAGACGCCACAATGGTAAATGCAGGCAAGCAGTCAGGCTTAACTCAGGGGAGGGAGGCAGGAGGGAAGTAAAGTTATTCCCAACAGTCAACCCTGTGCACACTACAGTGCTATACTGATACATGTACAGTTATTATAAGGCCACACAGAATATCTAGTAGCTCAAAATAACTACTTAGGTTAAAACATAAAACAGTAAAGTATAGGGTAGGTAGAAACACATTAAGTCAGTTAAGACCCAACACCTTTGACGAAAATCTCAGTCCACTATTTGGTGACGGACACATACCACATAGGGTTTAAGGGATGGGAAGAGAAAGGGACCCTATGGCCAAAATGCCACACCAAACAGCCACAGGATTACTTCTACACTAGAACAAGGTCATATTTTGGAGATGTATCCCCTAGCAGATGTTAGAAGGCTAATGCAAATCACAGGAGTCTCCTGTGATCGAGGAATGAAGGTGAAGGCAGAGTTCTTTTGGAAGGTCATGAAACTCCAAGGTGACTTGCAATATCCTTTTTACATATGGTAGGGGGCATTTCATTCCTTATAATACATGGACATACAGGTCATCCCAGTTATACCAGTCATTGTGATTAATCTAATTTAAAAGATTCTGCAGGCATTGATGCATATAATCAATGTAGTATTTTGTAGGGTAAAACACAAAACATGCAGCTTCTAATGTGCAGCAGAAAAATTGCATAAGCTGCTCAATAAAAAAAAACACATCTATAAATCTTGCATGCGTTAAAAAACATTCTTGCTCTCATGTGTGTAACTCCAGCAGTACACGAAATAAACATCCTCCCATAAACAGTTCTTTATCAAATCAATGGATGTAAAGGGTCACAGAAGAACAAGTTACTTCTTACCTTGTAACGTTCTTTCGACGGGATGTTCCTCCGACGTATTCCTCATCTTAAATATATCCTTCCAGCTCTGCTGGCCTCGGAAAATTTTTTCTCCAGAGGGCGCTGCGCGTCGACGTCCCTCGAGTCGATGTCCTTCGACAGCCGCCGTATCGACGCTCGACGTCATCCTGCCTATAAAGGCCGCGCGCAGCGTCCGTTGCTCAGTTCCGTTTTGTAGCCCACAGTATTACTGTCTGGACTAGACTAATCACCCTGAAGGAGCGTAAGCTGCAAAAACAAGGGAAGTAGAACTGCGGGGATGGATGGGAGGGTCGATGAGGAATACGTCGGAGGAACATCCTATCGAAAGAACGTTACAAGGTAAGAAGTAACTTGTTCTTCGAAGGGATTGTGTCCTCCGACGTATTCCTCATCTTAGATAGGCTCCCATAGCAGTATTCTATATTCGGAGGAGGGAGTACTGACTTCACGCTGTCTTCTATTGATGAATAGAATGCAGTACAGCCCTTCCAAACCTAGTCTCTTGACTAGAGAAGGAATCCAGATTGTAAAAACGTGTAAAGGTATGGACAGACGACCATGTAGCGGCCGCACATTTGTCTTTAATCGGCACGCCTCTTTTGAGGGCCGATGAAGCTGCAATACCTCTGGTCGAATGAGCCCTAAGGTTTTGAGGGGGCTCTTTCCCTGCCAGTTTATAACATTCCAGAATGGCTAGAATGATCCATCTGGAAATGGTCTGCTTAGTTATTGGTAACCCCAGCTTGTGACCTGCGTAACCTACAAACAGCTGGTCTGCCTGTCTTATCCTGGCTAGTCTACTAATGTAAAAACTTAAAACCCTCCTAGGGTCTAGTCTGTGTAACCTCTCTTCCTCTTTCCCCGGGTGAGGAGGAGGATAGAAAGATGGTAGGGTAATCTTCTGAGAGATATGGAATTCAGAAACTACCTTTGGGAGGAAATTAGGCTTCACTTGCAGGACAACTTTGTCTTTGTGAAAGATTGTATGAGGGGGTTTACAAGAAAGAGCTTGTAATTCGCTCACCCTTCTAGCAGATGTAAGTGCTATTAATAAAACAGTCTTAAGGGTAAGGAATCTTAACGAACAAGAATGGAGAGGTTCGAAAGGTGTACCCATCAGGAAAGTTAGTACTAAGTTTAAATCCCATAGGGGAACTTGGAATGGTCTTGGGGGATAAACATTGGTTAACCCCTTTAGAAACTGTATTACCAAGGGTAATTTGAAATAGGATGGTTCCTCCGCAGTACGCTTAAAGATAGATAGCGCTGCGAGATAGCCCTTAATGGTGCCAACTTGAAGGCCTGAATTTGCCAAATATAGTAGGAAGGACAAAACCATTGGTGTACCACATGATATTCTGTTCTCTACACCAGCTGCAAAATCTGTTCCAACGGCAGCGGTATAAAGACTTTGTTGCTGGCCTCCTTGCCGAAAGCAACACCTCCATAACATCATCAGGGAGGTCCCAATCCTTGTACCTCAGCCGTTCAGAAGCCAAGCGTGAAGGTTGAGGGTTTTGATGTCTGGATGGAGAACCTGACCTCCCTTCTGTGAGAGTAGGTTCTCTCTGAGCGGAAGTCGAATTGGAGGGCAGATGGACAAGTCTAGAAGGTACGGGTACCACGTTCTCCTGGCCCAATCCGGGGCAATTAGGATCATGGTTCGCCGGAATCTTCTCAACCTCCTGATCATTTGAGGAATGACAGGGACCGGTGGGAACGCGTACAGAAGCGGAAACTCCCAGTCCACTATGAACGCGTCTCCCAGAGCTCCTCTCGGAGGAAATTCCCTTGAGCAGAACAGGTCGCATTTCCTGTTTAGGCTGGTGTCGAACAGATCTACCTGAGGGGTTCCCCAAAGGGCGAAGATCTCTTGAAGGACTTCCTGAGCTAGCTCCCACTCGTGGGAGACTGTTCTGCCTGCTCAGAGCGTCCGCTGTCAAGTTCTTCTCTCCGGCTAGGTGAACTGCCGATAGAGAGATTCCTTCTTGGATTGCCCAAAACCAGAGCTGCATCGCCTCTCTGCACAGGGGTAGTGATCCTACGCCTCCTCTTTTGTTGAGGTAATGCATGGCAACCGTGTTGTCCGTCATTATCAGAACGTTCTTCCCTTGTCCAGCTGGCAGGAAAGCCTTCAGCGCAAGTCTGATGGCTCTCAGCTCTAACAGGTTGATGTGTAGTCTGGACTCCGATGGAGACCAACGACCGCTGATGGTCAAGTCGTTGGCGTGGGCTCCCCACCCAGTGAGTGAGGCAACCGTGACTACTGTTATCTCCGGCCAGGGTTGCCAAAACTGTTCTCCTTTCAGAATGTTCTCCTGACAGGCCCACCACTGAAGGTCTCGAGCCACCCTGCCGGGAACCTGAAGAAGATCTGTCATTCTCCCTGAGAATTGTGACCACTGAGTCCTCAGTGCCCACTGGAGGGATCTCATTCTCAGGCGAGCCTCTGGCACAAGGAAAATGCAGGATGCCATGAGGCATAGCAACCTCAAAAAGTCGAAGGCTGGGAGACGTTGGGCATGTTGGAACTTGGTAACCATCTGTAGAATATCTTGAGCCCTCACCTCTGGTGGCGAGGCTTTTCCCAGGGAAAAAAAGCTCTGATCAGCCAATCGTCCAGGTAGGGGTAGGCGTGAATCCCTTCCCTCCTTAGACTTGCAGCCACTACCGACATTAACTTGGTGAAGACCCTCGGGGCGGAGGTCAGCCCAAATGGCAGTACTCGAAATTGATAGTGAGAGTTGCCAATTGCGAACCTCAGGTATTTCCTGTGTTTGAGATGGATAGGCACATGGAAATAAGCGTCCTGAAGGTCCAGAGATACCAACCAGTCCTGAAACTGAAGGGCCTGGAGGATCTGAGAAAGAGTGACCATCTTGAATTTGTCTTTCCTGAGGAATTTGTTCAATTCTCGCAAGTCCAAGATGGGTCTCAGTCCTCAGTCTTTCTTCGGAATGAGAAAGTAAGGGGAGTACCAGCCCTTGTTCCTCTCCGCTACAGGTACCGGTTCTATGGCACCTTTCTCTAGCAGGTCCAAAATTTCCTGCAAGAGGAGCGGATCTGGAGCTTTCTGAGAGCTGATCCCCCGGTGGATGACTCTGAGGTATACGTAGGAAAGGCAGGCAGTAACCTTGGGCGACTGTTTCCAATGCCCAAGCATCTGACGTGATAGCCTGCCATACCGTCAGATGTTGAGTCAACCTGCCTCCTACAGGTGTCCTGTGAGGGGAGTCCTCAGAGTGGTTTTGGGGCGGCTGATGCAGATGCCGATGGTAAAGAGGCACCTGCTGTTGCTGCGGCTTTAGAATATCTACCCCGTCCACCTCGGGTAGTTCTTCTTTGACCCCTTTGAGCCGGTCGTCCTCTACCTCTTCCGAATGCGGAGTAGAAGCGAAAGGACTTGCCCCTCGCAGAGGTTCCTGTGGGACGAAAAGGAGTCTGACGGATTGCAACTCCTAGGGATTTTGCTGCTGCTTTTGAAGTTTGCAGTTTCTCTAAACTGTCATCCACCTTTTTCCCGAACAAAGAAGAGCCATCAAATGGCATGTTCAAGAGCCTGGCTTGCACATCTGGGGCAAAACCCGACTTTCTCAACCAAGCGAACCTCCTGGTTGATGTACTTGCCGCCATTGATCTGCTGATACTGTCAGCCGAATCAATGCCCGTCTGGAGGGATTCGCACATAGCGTCTTTACCGTCCTGTATAATATTCAGGAACGCATCCCTTTCTTCTCCCTCCGGGATGCAGTCATCCGCTGTAGAAGCACACTCCCAAAGTGTATGGCTGAACCTAGCAAGGGTGCAAGTAGCATTAACAGACTTTAACGCCATGCTACATGCTGAAAAGACTTTCTTTGCCATAGCATCATATTTTTTATCGTCCCTGTCCTGTGGGACTGTAGGATAAGCCGTCTTGACATCGGTAGAGGATGCTGCTTGTACCACCAGACTTTCTGGGGATGGATGTTTAGACAAGAACTCTGGGTCTGTGGAAGATACCCTGTACTTTGCAGCCAGTTTTTTATTTACTGCTGGTATTACATCTGGGGTTTCCCAGTTTGTCATGATCTTTCTCTGAAGAGCTTTATGAAAGGGCACCACAGGATCCTCTTGTGGGCCTTTGTCAAGAATATCCGTGAGGTCATCTTGCTGGAAAGATTGTGAAGGTGTAGACCACCCCATGAACTCTGTAATCCTGGCCATTAAGGCTCTGTAGGGGGTTTCAGCATGCTCCCCCGGGTCTGGCTTAGCAAAATCCACCTCAGGGGAAGTGTCAAACCCACTTGCCTCATGTAAAGAATCATGAAGATCCTTTAATCTGCGCTCTTCAGAGGAAAATTCCTCTCTAACTGGGGTTACAGGTCCCTGTAACTCAAATGTGTCTTGTTCAGACAAATCACCCTCTTCTAAAATTGAGGATATAGTTCTTAATTGTTCTGAACTCATAAAGGGAGTAAATCCCATTTCCAAGGCAGAGGGTGCCGAACTTGTCATTATTGGCCTCGAAAACGTCGATGTCGTCGACGCCGAAAGCTTTGAGCGCGGCGTCGAAAACAGAGGTGGAGGCCTCGAGGACCTCGACAGAATTGGAATTCTACTCGACAATATCGACGCCATCGACGTCGAGGGCCTGGGGATCGTCACTGGATGTGTGGTCACCGTGACTTTTCTCGGCGTCGATGCCGGTGTCGAGGCCGGCGTCGAGTCGACAGACCCATGTGTCGAAGGTCCCTTCGACAACGGCGTCGAAGACATCGACCTCGACGTCGACGTCACCTTCGTCGACGGCGTCGACGGAACCTTCGAGGAAGGTTTGGAGGTCATAGTCCTACTCGAGGGTTCGAGACGCGCTCGAGAGGTTTCTTTCGCCGGGTACTGCGACTCGCGGCGTTTTTGACCTTAGGGTCTTTCGACCAGAGCATCGCTCTCGGCAGTCATCATATTTTTTCTGAATTCCTCCCATTCAGCCCGGGAACTATGTTTCGTGGGGCAAGGGATTCTTTTTGGCGAAACAGAGGAAGAGGAAGACGGAGAAGGGGATCTTCGACGTCTCCTCTTCGAGTGCTTCGATCTCGAGGAGTGATGAGACCCACTCCGAGACCTGGAGCGCGAATGGTGACGAGGAGACGAATGTCTCGACTTCGTCGACGAAGAAGCTTTAAAAGTCTTACCTTTCTCCAGCTTCCCCCTACGCTCCTTCAGGGCCTTAGCTGTCATGGACATACAGTCCTCGCACTCCGAACAATGGTGTTCGGCTCCCAAGCACCACAGACAATTTCTGTGAGGATCGGTCAACGACATCTTTTTCCCACAATCTCGACATTTCTTGAAGCCGGATCGAGGAGTTGTCAGTTCCGACGAGGAAGCCATCGAGTACGGATCGAATAACTCGAGGTAAATAGGATTATCTGACTAAGAAACTGAGCAACGGTATTCCGAGGCACCGAGTAGCGTGGAAAAACGGAACTGAGCGCGGCCTTTATAGGCAGGATGACGTCGAGCGTCGATACGGCGGCTGTCGAAGGACATCGACTCGAGGGACGTCGACGCGCAGCGCCCTCTGGAGAAAAAATTTTCCGAGGCCAGCAGAGCTGGAAGGATATATTTAAGATGAGGAATACGTCGGAGGAACATCCCGTCGAATGCTATTACTCAAGAAAGGAATTTCAAAAGCTTCTCATGACTTTAGTAAAGTGCTGTAGTGAAAGCTGGGATTCTGCTCTGTGCTAAATCGAACAAAAGGTATTGTGACGTCACAACTCAACATTGATAACTAATTACAAAGCAATAGTGTTAGCATTTTCTTTTTATGGGCGCGTATGGATGTCACCACTAGGTTGTAATAAGGGCATGTACAATGCTTTCATAAGGGTATTGCAGGCTGCCATGTTTTATGTGAAAATTAAATACGCAGACTATATAGTTATATAGCTCCTAGAGCGAGGCAGCAAGGTTACACAATATCCAAAGCCGCCTTCACGGCTACCAAAATCGAGGATACATTTAGTCTCACCGTACCCAGACCCATCATGTCATATTACACTTCAAGTAATACGTTGTAGCTGAAGAAGCAGGAGTGTAATACAAGGAATTACAAATGTACAGTAAACCCGAGGAAGTAGCTGAAAAATCAAAGTCTTGTGTTAAGCTTCAGGGACCCAGGGAAACCCAAGACAAATGTCAATGTTCAGTTAAATATCTTAAAATAGACACTAGGAAGGAGCTTTCAGAGTTGGAGAAGCTATCCCATAGATCTCAACAGGAAAAGTCTGTAGGCAGACCTGCAGTCATGGTGAAAAACCAGGCAAGGCCCAGTCCTACCCCACAAGTGCGCTGTAGGCAGCATCCTACCCCAAGAGGAACCAGAGGCGACTCAATGCCAGGTTTGAGAACCAACTGTCCCAGGAAGAAAGGAACCTCAGCAGTAATCGGGCAATGCAAGCCAAAAGGAAAAGCGTGGTATAAAGGGGCCTGCAGAAACCAAAGACGATTTGGACCTCTGATGGTTAAGTATATAGAGTAACCCAACAACCCACACCCCAGGCATAAGCAATGGCAGTTCCAGAAAACATGGCTATGGAATGGCGAACAACCCAGTGCGTAAAATATCTTCTCTTGCATGATAAAGTACAAGTTACTTACCAACTGTAACGTTCTTGCGACTGGATGTTCCTCCCAGGTATTCCTCATCTTATGATATTCGTATCCTGCCAGCTTCGCTGCTCCGGAAAATATTTTCTCGGCAGAGGGCGCGGTGCACGAGGCTGTGACGTTGATGTCCCTCGACAGGCTCCGTACCATGTCAATGTCACCATCAGTATAAATAGCTTGTGCCGTGCCCGTTGGCTTCAGTTCTGTTTTTTCGAGGAACACCCAGGCGGGCCTCATGACTGATGGACTATTCGTGAGAGGAAAGTGTAAGTAACGTAAACTGTACTGCGGGGTAGGATGGGAGGGGCGATGAGGAATACGTGAGAGGAACATCCAGTCGAAAGAACGTTACAGTTGAAAAGTAACATGTTCTTCAAAAGGATTGTGTCCTCCCTCGCATTCCTCAACTCATCTTATGATAGACTCCATAGCAGTGGTCATTTTGGAGGTGGGAGTACTAGTTATTGTTCTCATGGACGGAATGAAGTACCGCCTTGGCAAATAAACACTCATTGGAGGAAGAGGCATCTAAGCAATAATGTTGCGCTCTGAAACACTTGTGTACGAGCGCGATAGAAATAAAATATCAATCAATAATGCTTGATGAAGGTATGCATTGATGCCCACGTTGCAGCTGAACAAATATCTGCTGCAGGGACTCCCCTCTTCAGAGCCGCAGAAGTAGCCAGCCCCTTGGTGGAATGGGCTTGCAGCCCATCTGGTGGGTCTTTTCCCACCAATCTGTAGCACTCAATTATAGCTAGAATGATACAGCGGGATATAGTTTGTTTTGTCACCGCTAATCTCAATTTATGACCTGTATAACCCACAAAAAGTTGGTCATCTTGATGTAATTTTGACATTCTTGAAATGTAAACACAGAGCCCTTTTGGGGTCCAACCTATGCAGTCTCTCCTCTTTGCCCGAATGAGGAGGATAGAATGTTGGGAATCTGATTTTTTTGTGACAAGCGGAAGTCAGAAACTACTTTTAGTAAGAAAGATGGTTTAACCTTAACCACGTTGTCCTTGTAAAAAGTAGTATATGGAGGTTTACATGAGAGAGCTTGTAGTTCACTAACCCTGCGGGCTGGTGTTAAGGACACAACAATGTCAGTCTTCAATGTTAGAAGCCTCAAGGGACAGAGGCTCAAAAGGTACACAAGTTAGAAACTTAAGTACTAGATTTAAATCCCAAATTGGGGCATGAGAAGGGACTGGAGAGTATACATTAGTAAGCTCCTTCAGAAATTAAATCAATTAATTTTTAAGAAACCTCTTCCGAGGAGCACTTGAAAATAGACAGCGCAGCTAGATATCCTTTAATTGTTCAGATCTGGAGCCCCAGATTTGCTAGATGCAATAGGAAAGAGCACCATTGGGGTGCCACATTGAAAAGGGTCCACATCCTTATCTTTGCACCAGTTACTGAATTTGTTCCAACAACACCAGTACAAAGATTTTGTTGCTGGTCTTCTGGACGAAAGTAAAATCTCCATTACATCATCCAGAAGATCCCAATCCTTGTATCTCAACCTCTCAGAAACCATGCATGAAGGTTGAGTGTCTTGACCTCTGGATGGAGAACCCGACCTTCCTCTTGCAAGAGAAGATCCTCTCTTTGCGGAAGACGTATTGGAGGGCAGATGGACATGTCCAGCAGGTCCAGGTACCACGTCCTCCGGGCCCAGTCCAGGGCAATTGGGATCATGGTTTTCCTGAACTTTCTCAACCTCCTGATTACTTGAGGAATCACAGGGACTGGAAGTAAGGTGTACAGAAGTGGAAACTTCCAGTCCACAACGAACGCGTCTCCTAGAGCTCCTCTCGGTGGAAATTCCCTTGAGCAGTACTATTTGCACTTCCAGTTTACTGTGGTCGCGAACAGATCCACTTGAGGGGTTCCCCAAAGGGCAAAGATTTCTGCTCTGCCGGCTCAGACCGTCTGCCGCCGCGTTCTGCTCTCCGGCTAGGTGAACTGCCGATCGAAAGATTCCTTCTCGTATTGCCCAGAACCAGAGCTGCATTGCCTCTCTGCATAGTGGTAGTGACTCTACGCCTCCTCTCTTGTTGAGGTAGTACATGGCCACTGTGTTGTCCGTCATTATCAGGACATTCTTTCCCTGTACAGAGGGAAGGAAGGCCTTCAGCGCTAGTCTGATTGCCCTCAGCTCCAATAGGTTGATATGTAGTTTAGACTCTGATGGAGACCAACGACCGCGGATTGTCAGATCGTTGGTGTGGGCTCCCCACCCCGTGAGTGAGGCGTTAGTCACTACTGTTATCTCCGGCCATGGTTGCCAAAAAGATTCTCCCTGGAGGATGTTGTTGCAAGCCCACCATAGTAGATCCTGAGCAACTTCGCTCGGAACTTGCAGACGATCTGACATACTCCCCGAGAACCAGGACCACTGAGGGCCCATAGAAGGGATCTCATTCTCAATCTGGCCTCTAGCACCAGAAAAATGCAGGATGCCATGAGGCCGAGCAACCTCAGAAAATCGGTCGGCAGATGCTGGGCATTCTGAAACTTTGTTACTATCTGCAGAATGTGGAGTGCGCTCACCTTGGCAGGCAAGGCTTTGCCCGAGGAAGTATCCAATACTGCTTCGATAAACTGGAGCTTTTGGGATGGTATCATGTGAGACTTTTGAAATTGAGGGAGAAGCCCAGTTTGTGAAGGAAGTGACAGGTGATCAACAGATGTTCCTGAGCTTCTTCAGGAGAACGTGTTCTAATCAAACAATCGTCCAGGTAGGGGTAGTCGTGAATCCCCCCCCTCTCCTGAGACTCGCTGCCATAACCACCATCAGTTTGGTGAAAACCCTTGGGGCAGAGGTCAGCCCGAATGGCAGAACTCGAAACTCAAAGTGAGACCCGCCAACCGCGAACCTCAGGTACTTTGTGCTTGGCATGGATTGGCACATGAAAGTAAGCATCCTGAAGGTCAAATGATACCAACCAGTCTTGGAATTGGAGAGCCTGAAGGATCTGAGAAAGGGTTACATCTTGAACTTGCCCTTCCTGAGGAACTTATTCAAGTTTCTTAAGTCCAAGATGGGTCTCAATCCTCCGTCCTCCTTTGGAATGAGAAAGTAGGAGGTGGGGCACCAATCCTTGTTCCTCCCCGCTACAGGTACCTGTTCCATTACAACTTTCTCTAGTAGGGTTAAAATTTCCTGCAACAGGAGCGGATCTGGAATTTTGACAGATTTGGTTACTGGTGGATGGTCCCGAGGCCTTTTTAGGAAGAGACAGGAACCTTGAGCTACTGTCTCCAGTGGACAAGCATCTGAAGTAATGCACTGCTATTCTTTCAGATGCTGAGACATTCTGCCTCCCACCGCGGTTTTGAGAGATAAGGCCTCAGTGATTTGGAGGCGGCTGCAGGAGCGGCCGAGGGCAAAGATGCCGTTCCGGAGGCTGGTTTTGCACATTTTCCTCGTCCACCACAAGTGACATTTCTCTTGCCTCTTTGAATGGCCTGTCCTCTCCCTCTACCAAAAGAGTAGTACCGAAAAGAACGACCTCTCCAGGAAGATGAGCCCGAATAAGGTTTCTGAGGCTGTCGCATGGAGGCGCCAAGAGATTTAGCTGCTGCTTTTGAGGTCTGTAGTTTTTCTAAGCTTTCATCAGCTTCACTACCAAACAGCCTCAAGCCATTCAAAGGCATGCTGAGAAGTCTGGCCTGCACATCTGGTGCAAACCCAGACTTCCTCAACCACGCAAATCTACCTAGCATTGTGCTTGCAGCCATGGAACTGCTGATACCATCAGCAGTATCCACTCCAGACTGGAGACATTCCCCCATTGCCTCCTTTCCGTCTTTGACAATATTCAGGAAGCCTTCCCTTTCCTCGCCTTCCGGAAAATGTTCAGCCGCCGCCGAACGCAGTCCCACAGGGTATGGGTGAACCTGACCAGGGTACAGGTGACCCTAGTTGACTTGAGAGCCATGCTACCTGAGGTAAAGAGGTAAAGCATCCACTTTCTTATCCTTTCTATCCAGGGGAATAGATGGATATGCTGTTCGTCTTGAGAAAGTTGCAGTATTTCTGAAGTGGGATGCCTGCTTAAATAATCAGGATCACAACAAGAAGTTCTACACTTTGGAAAATTGTTGACTGCAGCAATTGTATCGGGAACCTCCCAGTTTTTTTCTACCATTCTTTGAAGTGCCCTATGGAAGGGGAGAAATGGATACTTCTGGGGCCCTGATCAAGTATGTCAGTCATATCATCCTGATCAAAAGTGGGTGAGGCTCTACCATGTATTCAACCACTCTATTCACTAGACTCCTGTACCCTGAATCTGCATGTTCTGCAGGGTCAGGTTTTGCAAACTCCAGCTCAGGTAACATATTAATGCCACTATCAGAGTGAAGGGCATCATACAGGTCTCTAATTTTTGATTCTGGATTGATTAATTCTCCAGGGACCTCTAGTACCATATTGTACTCCAAAAGGAGACACTTATTCAGAGCCACTTTCTTCAAAAATAGAAGACAGACTTAAAGAAGTCTGAATTAGGTAAAGGAGTAAATCTCCTTTGCTGTTCATGTGTTTGGGTCGAAGGAATCGAAGGAACCTTCGATGGTATGGAAGGAGTCTTCGAAGACACTGATGGCTTCAACAAAAAGGTGTCTAAACGCTTTTGGCTTCGTCAAGGGTTTCAACGACTTCTGTTTTTTTATACAGTTTTGGGGAAACACTCGATTCTCCAGGAATCTTCAGCGATTTGACGTCGACTCAAGTCTTTCGAGTTTCCCCCATACTACTGGGTTTTACCACAGTAGTTCCTGACTTCCCTGTGTCGTCTGACGGAGCAACCAGGGTCTGGCTCTTTTGAGGCTTCTTTGAGGGGGTCGAGGCCGAATTCTCAAAGACCTCCATCATCTTCCTTCTAAGTTCTTCCCATTTTCTTGGGGAATCAACTTAGTCGGGCATTGTACCAATTCGATAGACTTATCCGAGGAAGAAGAGGGAGATCTAGGTCTCCTCTTAACCTTTTTTGAAGAGGAAGATGAAGAGTGTCTCGATCTACTGCGAGGTAAGAGTGTTTACGACGATCCGATTCTTTCGAATCGTGCGACTTCCTAGGTCTTTTTGACAAGGCTTTCGAGGAGGCCTTGGAAGCTTCCCGCCCCACTGCCAGTTTACCATCGACAGACAGGAGCCACAGTCGCCGGTTCGATGGTCTGAACCTAAGCACCAAAGAAACTCAGTGAGGATCTGTTATCGACATCTTCGATCCGCAGTCGATACATTTTTTGAACTCCATCTTGGGAGTAGAAGGGGTGGAAGACGACAACATGTTCTGAAGAAAATTTCAAAGCGCCCCGTTCTCGTGAGCGAAGCAATCTGAAAAACAGAACTGAAGCCAACGGGCGCGGCACGAGCTATTTATTCTGATGGTGACGTTGACACGGCACGGAGCACGTCGAGGGAAATCGATGCCATGACCTCGTGCACAGCGCCCTCTGCCGAGGATTTTTTTTTTCCCAAAGCAGTGAAGCTGGCAGGATAAGAATATCAGATGATGAGGAATACATGGGAGGACACAATCCATTCGAATTACAGGTCTCCGTCACCCAAGGAATGGAAGCACAGACGAACGACGACCCCAGATAACCCACAGGAAGAGTAGGCCTTCAAAAAAGTGGGACCCATCAGGCAGGAGTGAAAACAATGATGAACATAGCCCCAAAAAGGAGCAGAAACCCAGCCAGCAGATTCAGGCAGCCAAAGAAAAGGTGGATTAGCCAGAAGAAAACATCCCATGACAATGGTGGAAGAGACCCAGGACAGCCCCAACAGAGGTGGGAAAGTGGTGTCCCACAACCATTCTGGATGACAGTAACTTACAACCCCAAAAATCCCATCAAATGAGGTAAAACAGGAAGTCGCAGTAAAACGGCACAGAGGCTG
The DNA here is from genome assembly GCF_040938575.1 of Ambystoma mexicanum. Classification (NCBI taxonomy): domain Eukaryota; kingdom Metazoa; phylum Chordata; class Amphibia; order Caudata; family Ambystomatidae; genus Ambystoma; species Ambystoma mexicanum. Next base: position 536,484,541 of record NC_090924.1, on the reverse strand, counting down.
TTCCACCACAGAGTCCAAGCTCATCAGTTGTGAAAGACCAGAAGGAGGACAACTATAGCCTAGGAAGGGCATCCAGCAGCCAGAAATCAAAACCAGAGCACAGGGAAGCACACAGGATGCAGGCAGAATGGGCAGGCCCGGTCCTAAAATTTCAGCAGAGGCAAAATCTGCCAGCAGGTAAGTAAACATGCAGAGTTCAACAGAACTCTAGGAAAAGTCGAGCAGAACTGAGGCATACTTAGGTTTTCCTCATGATGTATCCATGCACTCATGGGCTGGCTGGTAGTAGCCCTCCAATCAAATACTGGGGCACCTGAACAACATTTCTGCCTCATGGTTTCGCTAAATAAAGAAAAGCCACAAAAACAAAATTGCATAAAACAGGAACTGGAAAAACATCAGTACCCAAATGGGTACCAAAAAGGTACATTGGGCTTCCATTATGGTAAATGGAATTGCACTCCTATTGAAGCTTAAAATAAATTACAGCTGCCAGCAGCCGGTTCCCCAAACATCAATGGAGTGTGATATAAATCACCCATATCAGAGGCTTAGGGCGCCCCTGTTCCATGAGTCGTATGGTCAACCATGGGACTGTATACTAGAGGGTTGCAGTGGAAGGAGGATTTCAGCATATGTCTCGCACAAAACATAAGCCAGAGATTCTAAAAATCAAAGAAAAAAATCAAAAAGATTTGTGGTCCCATACAATAGCACACAAAACCCCCAAAAATTGCATTTTTCCCTGAACAGCGAGCATACCTTAATACAAGAGCAATGCTTAGGAAGTCCACCCCCACCCTTTTCAGAGTTCAATCTGTTACAAGCAAACTATCACTCTGGGAAGGCCCAGTTAGTAGTCCTGCTATGGAGGAGTAGACCATCAGTCCTCCCCAGGCCCAAGATGGCAGAAGGGAAGACATCCGAGCTAGGCTCGATAGCCTGGTAAAGTAGCTAGTTTCGGATTAAGGGCTTACACGTCAAATGCAGGTCAATGTGGGTTAGGAGCACGAGGAAATTATCTTCATCCCCACCCCGAAGACTCAGACATCCAGCACTACATGACGTGTAACTAAGGTTTCTGCATTCTATGTAACCGCTAAGCTTTTTTGTATCCTCTGTAAGCCAGCAAATTTCTCTGTAACAGCGCCTCGATGCCCAAGGGCTGCTGTGTGCTGTATAAATGCTAATAAATAAATAAATGCATAAAATGACAAGAACTCAGTGAGGACATCAGTGAGGACATCAGTGCTGACTGTGGCTGAAGGCTCACAGGCGGCAGGTTTGAGGCTTTCGTCAGTTCGGTCAGGCCCTTGCAGAGAGATCCCTGGGCAGGGTGAAGATCGCTCCAATTTGGATACAGCAGCACAGGAGGGCCCTCCTCAGGAGTAGCAGACCAGACTAGTCTGTGTACCCCAGGGCACATTCAGCATGCCCTTAAGAGACAGTGCATTCAAACCTCAGGTTCCAGCAGGTCTTCCCTCATGGTGAGAGACTGAAGCAGTAGGTCGACAAGGTCCTAGCAGAGCTGGGAGGAAGCCAGCAAAGTAACAGAAAGGGGGGGCGGGGTCGTCCATAAGTGCAATTGTTGAGACAGACGAATGTGTCATGCACGACTACAGCCCTCCCCCGGCCCAATACAGCCCAGGTGAGAAACGTTACGCTGTAAGGCAACAATATCGGCCAAATGCTGAACAAGTGCAAAAGGATATCAACACACTAAGCTAACGATGATGAGAATAAACATGCTGTCAATGAAAGTGCACATATGCATCCATTAGACATGAAGCACATGTGCACTCAACACGAAGAAGACGCACTAGGTAAAATATGCACTTGTACACAAGGAATATCAATAGCATCAATTTAAACATGAAGAATACCAACATAAGCAATGTATACACTGAATGCAACATGAATGATATACGTATATAGCTCAATAACAAAAACACACCAGTACTAAGCAGCCATCTTTTCCAAAATGGAAAAGATGCAGCGCACACTGAAGTAAACCAAAGGCCTTAAGGCTTCGAGAGAATATAAAATGCTGAAATCACAGAAACACAGCTCTGTGTAGGGCTTAGACAGCAGTTAGTAAAATAAGCCAAGGTTAGGAAGAACTTAAGGAGGGTCTGCACGTTGCAGAGAAGGAACCAGATGAGGATTCCCAGTATGCAAGAAGTATACTCCCGAGCTAATTTACTTCTGGAAGACCACATCCAGCCGTTGTAAGTCAAGGGCAGGATAATTGTAAGTCAGAAAACCAAATGAAGAACAAGCTCAAGAGCGTCCTCCGTGGTGAAAGGAACCGCAACACGAATACCAATATTAGCTCAAATAGTCATAAATGCAGGGTGAAACAACTCAAAGCACGGCCCTTTCACATATGACCCTTAATTCAAGAACACTATTCATTAGTGCAGACACAGATAAAACACCTGCTTTACTCTTTATGCCCATTTCCAGACATAAAGGCGTCACATAAGGTTAACTCCAAAGAAGTTGCCCTGGCTCATGGCCTAGGGATAAGTGAGGGTATTTTTTAAATGGAGTGAAACCAGTTTGCGGACCTCTGTCTTTACTCCCGTCCGGCTCATGTCTTAACGACCTGTCAATTGCTCATGGTTGGTCAGCAAGATGCCAACTAATGAAAACCCCCAATGCCAGGCCCCCAGTACTTATTAAACCAATCATTTGCGGGAAAGGGGATGTCTTATTTTTGTTATCAATTTACAGATGGTCCAAGCAGGAGCCAGTAGATAAGTGTTACCCAATTCGAAGGTTAAACCTAATTGAAATGTATATGTAATTTATACATTAGGCAATCCCCTAACCCTGTAGGTTTTGTATTCCGATATAATTGTTATGACATGTTTTGGGTTTAAAATACAATGTTTTGAAGAGCTATGAGAGAAACAATTTTCTGTTTGTTGCTGGTCCTGCTTTATGTTGGATGGCTAATAAAGGGAGTTTTGCCTTTCACATGGACTATTTTTGTAATTAATGGCAGGATTTCCTGGCCTCATTTCTGCTTAAACAGTTTTCCAGATCATTGAAAAGTCTTGGGTTCAGCTCACTGCGCCAGCTAGCTAAGTCTGCAGTGGTTCAGTTGGGGTTGTGGCTTGCTGCATTTTCAAAAGGGTCCCAATTTGATATTATTGAATTGTTTAATACATTTTCTGTTATTGCATAGTCCTAAAAAAATGATCCTTAGTCCTCAATAATAAATGATCCTCTACACTTGTTTCAGCATTCTCTTCATGGCTCATCAGCAGGAATTGAAAACAATCGTTGCACATTTAGCAGCAGCGATTAGTCACTTTCAACTTGTGGTAATACGTGTCTTCATTTAATCTGAAATTGCAAACAAAACACCTTGTTGTCGGTCAATTTGAGAGTGTTGTATAAATGTGAATGAAAAGTACAGTTGTGGATGGGATGCCAACTCGCCCTTGTAGATTCTACACCAGCTAGATGAAGATGTCTAATTGGGATTCTCATGGTCAGGTAGAATTCCCTGTGTGCAAAAAGGAAGACTAATAAAAAAAAAATTGTTAAAAAGATTCTCACTCATGGTATTAAATTGGAGAAGTCTCTTTATAGTTGAACTACAGTGGCATCATGTGGTGATTAGAAGGGGTTAACAGTACTTGCCCTTGATAGTCTAAAATAAGATAATTAGCCCCACTCACCCATTTGTTCACTGGATTCTTGCACCAGTCTCCCAAAAGGTTTTTAGAACAGATTCCAACGCGATCCTGTAGGATACAGCGTTCCAAAATGGCTGCCCTTTTATGCGTCAACGTGACGTCACCGAACATGCGTTTCATGCAAGATGACGTCACCGCATCGCCGCTGCCTTGTTATGCTCTTGCCATGTGCATATGCATTCAATAAAAGGGAAAACATGTGTCCCTTTAAACAATATTACTGTAAGAGGTGCAGCACACCTCATTTTAAACTATCCCCTTTACCTGCATGGGGAGAACTCGCTATAAAAGGGGACTATTGTTCCATACCTTAAAAAGGTAATGGAAATGCCAAATTAGTTGTTGGCAAAATAGGACATTTAGTGAGAGCGATGAGTGTGTTGATGCCTCGTATTAGAGACTAGCGACAAGCAATATTCAATGATTGTTTATGGCCCAATACATATTGTATTGTAGTACCTATATTTTCAACAATAAATGAACTGAATGATCTGTACTTTCAACAAATTTCATAAGGTGATGCAGATCCTGCCAATCACAGTTTACCAGTGTATGGAAAATTGAAGACTGCATTTGTTATAAGTTAAACAGTAGATAGAATATTGGAAAAAATTGGACAGTAAATAGAACTTTTTAAACGTGGGGCCAAGGTCGAATAGGGCGTTATCAAGATAGGAAATTTTAAAGTTTTCCAGACCGTCTTAACAGTCGATTTTCAGGCAAGTTCAGGTCAAATGCAGACCAGATGACAACTCAGACCTTGGAAAAGCAATGGTTGTATATTAGGGCTTCGAACAGGTGGGTCAACCAGTCCAGAGGATGAAGAATTCCGAGTAGATTTAAAGGCAGTGATCAAAAGAACAGGTTACTTATTACGTTCTTTCGACTGGATGTTCCTCCAACTTATTCCACATCTTTGACATGTAATGTCCACAGCTGTGCACTTCGGAAACTTTTGCGGCAGAGGGCATTCTGCGTCGAAGGTGTCGGGTCAATGTCCCTAGAAGGCCTCCGTCGAGGGCGACGTCACAGGAGGTTATAAATAGGACGCACGGTGGCCATGGTGTCCAGTCAAATGGTCGACAGTGATTTGGTCGACAGACAATTGGTCGAATGCCAAATGGTCGAATTTTTTTTTTTTTTATATATATGTATATGTGTTTTGTGGGTTTTCGTGTGGGGGAAAAAAAAAAAAAGAAAAAAAGGGGGTTGGGGGGGGGACCCCCCCCAAAAAAAACCAAAAATGGGTAAAAAAAAAAAAAAAAAAATTCGACCATTTGGCATTCGACCAAATGGTGTCGACCAAATTGTCTGTCGACCAAATGTTTTCGACCATTTGACTGGTAACCGGTGGCCATAGCCTCAGTTTAGGTTTTTTCCCCCAGAACGTGTGGCACCCGTCTCATGCCTGCTTGATTGCACTTAGCCTTGCGAAAACAGAAGCTGCAATCGCATAGGAAATTGTCCAGAGCAGCAGGCTGGGAAGGCGATGTGGAATACGCTGGAGGAACATCCAGTCGAAAGAACCTTACCAGTTGGTAAGTAACTCGTTCTTCGAATGGATTGTGTCCTCCAACGTATTCCACATCTTTGACAGACTCCCAAAGCAGTACCAGAAAATGGAGGAGGGAAAAGAATTTAGAATACCCAATTAGATTGCGTAATAAAGAACTGCCTTCCCAAAGGCCATACCCAGGGATTGTTTTACAAAGGTGTGAATGGAAGCCCATGTAGTGGCATCACAAATATTCCTAATAGGAACCCCCCTCTGGAGGGCGGTGGAAGTAGCCACGCTCCAAGTGGAATGAGCTCTCAACCCATCAGGAGGGTCCTTACCCTCCAATCGGTAACACTCCGTAATGGTAAGAATAATCCACCTGGACAAGGTCGGTTTAATAACAGTGAGGCCCAATCGGTGTCCAGCATATCCTACAAAGAGTTGATCGTCCACTCTGACCCTGGACATCCTAAAAATGTAAAAGATCAGAGATCTCCTAGAATCCAACCGATGGAGTCGCTCCTCTTCCTTACCAGGATGAGGAGGGTAGAAAGATGGAAGAACCACCTTTTGACTCAAATGGTATTCAGAAACTACCTTAGGTAGAAAAGAGGGACGTACTCACAGTACAACCCTGCCTTGTAAAACAGTAAAGGGTGGCGTAGATGAAAGTGCCTGCAATTCACTCACTCTGCGAGAGCGGAAGTAACCGCAACCAAGAACACAGTCTTGAAGGACAGTAATCTCAAACGACAAGAGTGCAAAGGTTCAAACGGAGCACCCATGAGAAATTTCAAAACCAAATTCAAATCCCAAACCAGCACCTGGAAAGGTGGGAATACATTAGTCAGTCCTTTAAGAAACTGAGAAACCAAAGGAATCGTAAAGTAAGAACATTCTTCAGACTAGCCCTTAAAGATAGACAGCGCCGCCAGGTAACCTTTAAGGGTACCCCACTTGAAGGCCCCTGTGTGCCAAAGAAAGTAAGAAAGACAAAACCATAGGAATGGAGCACTGAAAAGGTTCAACATTGTGATCTCTGCACCAGTCGCAGAACTTACGCCAACAGTACAGGGATTTTGTTGCAGGCCACCTGGCCGAACACAACACCTCCATCATGTCATCCGTGAGGTCCCAATCCTTATACCTCAACCTTTCAGATACCAAACGTGAAGGTTCAGAGTCTTGACCTCTGGATGGAGAACCTGACCCCTCCCCCATCCTCCCCTCTCCTCCTCCTCCCTTTGCCCCCCTCCCCAATGCCACCCCCTGCCCTTGTCCCCCCTCAGATCCTCTCGGTAGGGAAGACGACGTGGAGGGGAGATGGACATTTCTAGAAGGTCCGGGTACCATGCTCTCCCGTCCCAATCCGGAGCATGAGGATCATGTGGGAACCAAACCTCTGCAACACTTGAGGAATGACAAGGGCTGGAGGAAATGCGTAGAGCAGTGGAAATGGCCAATCCACCACGAACGCGTCTCCTAAGGCTCCTCTTGGAGGACATTCCCTTGAGCAGAATCTCTCGCACTTCCGGATGACACTGATAGCGAAGAGATCCACTTGCGGGGTTCCCCAAAGGGCGAAGATCTCCTGAAGGACTTCTTGAGCCAACTCCCACTCATGGGAGACCGAGCTTTGCCTGCTCAGAGCGTCCGCTGCTGCATTTTCGTGTCCGGCCAGATGAACTGCCGAGATCGACATTTCCTGCTGAATGGCCCAGAACTAGAGCTGCATTGCCTCTGCACAACAGAAGTGACCCTACCCCCCCTATTGTTGAGGTAATGCATGGCCACTGTGTTGTCCGTCATAATCAGGACACTCTTCCCCCGTACAGAGGGCAGAAAAGCCTTCAGGGCTAGCCCGATGGCCTTCAGCTCTAACAGACTGATGTGGAGTCTGGACTCCGACAGAGACCAACGACTGCTGGCGGTAAAGTCATTGGCATGAGCACCCCATCCTGTGAGTGAAGCATCCATCACTACCGACCCCTCCGGCCACGGTTGCCAAAACTGTACCCCCTTCATCAGGTTCCCTTCGTCGGCCCACCACAGAAGATCCTGGGAGACCGAGAGTGGAATCTAAACAGGATCCAACATCTTGCCGGAGAACTGGGACCGCTGCATCTTGAGAACCCACTGCAGGGATCATCCGCAGCAGAGCCAGGTCTGGCCTTAATGGATAGGTCCTACGTCCTTTCCATGAGATCCAGTTTCCTAGTTAAACTGCTAGGTGTACTGGCTAGACTGTCGGTCATCCTCACTGGCTGGGCTAGAACTCTTTCACCATTTCTCGGTAGTTTTACTGGTGTCTTCCCGAATTAGCTTAATGATCATGTGCCTTGCGGTAGGAAGCCTCCATCATCCAGTCGGGTGGTGGGTCAACACTAACTTTAGTTTCGCCCATCCCGGGTCACCACCACCATCGGTTTCCTTCCTGGAATGGTCTTCTGTTGGCTGGTTGGCCGGCCCTCTTTTCCCTTCAAGCCATCAACATCTTTTTGTCGGGTTCCTCACTCTTCCTAAAGCCAACTTTTCTGTTTTCACTCGTGCCTGGTGGGTCCACTTCAAGACAAATCAATTGTTGTTCTTTTCGGTTGCCTGGGACCCCTTTGGGTCCCTGTACTTTGCACCCAAGATCTAGAGTTTTAGTTGTATTCCTGGTTGTCAGCTGGCTTTTAAATCCCTGCATTACACTTCTGCCTTCTGAAAGGTGCAACGATACCATGTATAACATGTGTCTGAACTGCATTACGTCCGATATTGGAAGTCCAAGCCTAGTCTGATTTTGGGGAAAAGAGGGGCCATGGGTCCTGTTGGGAACTGCTAGGTCCTTTTCTCCCTCTAGGACTTTTATTAAATATATGGTTCACATATATTATGATAATTTTACATGTACTAGTGGTTGGGAGAAATTACTGTGACCATCATACGACATAGTAATGTGTGTTTTTGTGTCTAGGAATCCCCTTTTTTCTCTGCACCTTTTAGCCGTGTGTGTACTGCATCTACCACCAGGTAGTGAGCGAACATTTAGCTCAGTAGTGAGTAGGATATGCCTAGGCCTGTTTTTCTGTTTTAATTTACTCCACTGTGTTAAGTACTTATTTGATCTGTCTTTATGTGCAACCCTTTATTTAAAAAGTATAATAAATCCTCTTGCCCCCGTCATGAGGATCTGCTTGAAGCCCAAAGCCAAGTGCAACTTTTGGAACGACTCAGACCTAGTCACCCTTACACGCAAGTGCGGGTAGCCGAGAGGAAATGGCGTGCTTCTGGTACATCTTCTGACAAATTGGCCTGCCGCCTGCTCCAACGGCAATACTGGCTCTCTGTCCGCACTAAGAAGAGAGCCCACATCCAAGCCCGTGTCTCTGCGGCATCCAACAACTCGGCCGAACTCTTTAAAATCTACAAGGAGCTGGCCAATCCTGCTGCAGTCTGTACCTCTCCTTCCCCCTCCCAGGCCCTCTGCAAAGCCCTGGTTTCTCATTTCATCTCTAAAATTCAGGACATCCCGTCCCCTCTCTCCCCCTCTCCCTCTCCCCCTCCTCCCTCTACTCTCTGCTCTTCCTCTGGCCCCTCTTTGGCCACCCCTCCTCCCTCATTCTCTTCCTTTCCCCCGTTCTCCCATGGCGAAGTTTAAAGACAAGTCTGATCTATGAAAGTCTCATCAAAACAGGTTCTCCCCTGTTCCTCCAAAACCATCAAGGACCACATTGACAACCTGGCTCCTGCTCTGACTTCTGCAACCACACTTTCGGCACTGGAGTCTTCCCTTCCCCCTGAAGCACTACCTTGTACACACTCTTCTTAAGAAACCCTCAGCCGACCCCTCCCGGCCAGCCAACTATCGCCCGATCTCCATCACTCCTTTCCTGGGTAAACTCCTGGAAAAGCTGGCCATCTCCCAGCTTAATGTTCACACCAAATCTGTTAGTTCCGTCCATGACCATCAGTCTGGCTTCAGAGCTGCCAGAAGCACGAAAACTGCTCTCCTGAACATCCGTGAAGACCTGCTCTCCAACTTTGATTCTAATGCCCCCCGTGTCTTCATCTTACTTGATCTCTCTTCTGCCTTTGACACGGTCAACCATGCCATCCTGCTCAACCGTCTCCGTGATAACCTGGGTATCGATCAGGCCCTGGCCTGGCTGACCTCTTTCCAACTTGGGTGGTGTGTTTTTTTTTCCCCTCTCCTCCCCGGGGTCCAACCTCTCTCCCTGGCTATTCAACCAATACATGGCACTTCTTGCCCACCACATTGCCGCTCTCTGCCCCAACTTTCAGTGCTAAAGGATGACACTCTGCTCATTTTCAGGCTCCCCTCTGCCACCTCTTCTCCATCTCTCATTTCTGACTGTCTGCTATCCAGGAGTGGTTTGCCGCCAATGATCTCTGCCTTAATGCCAGCAAGATAGATTCTCATCGGCACACCTGTAACCCTCCTTTTCCTGTCACTCTCTGGATGGCCTCTCTTGGCCCTCTTCCTGCTCCCACCTGTGAGGCTAAAAACCTCAGGGTCATCTTCGACTTCCACACTCTCCTTACCTCCTCACATCTCCAACGTCTCTAAGAAGTCACACTACCAACTGCACCTCCAGAGGTATTCTTCCTTTCCTCTCCTTCCCCCAGAAGCTCTCCAGAGCTCTGGTTCTCTCTAGGCTGGACTACTGCAACAGCCTCTTTCTAAATCTGCCCGTTTCTACTCTCTGCCCTCTGCAACTCATCCAAAACAAGACTGCAAGACTGGTCCTTGGCCTCAAGCCCAGGGACCGTATCTCTCCAGGGCTGAAATCTCTTCACTGGTCCCCAGTGGCTGCGAGGATTAAGTTCAAAACCCTCAGCATTGTCCACAAGGCCTTATGGGGACTGGGGCCTCAATACCTTCAACTCCCTCTTTGTAAATATGTTCCTTCTCGAGCCCTTTGCTACTATGCCTCCAACTCTCTCAGGGTCAGTCGCTTCTCCAAGCAACGAGTTTGTGGTAGATCTTTTTCCTCGGCTGGGGCCTCCCTCTGGAACAGCCTTCCTGCCTCCGTGAAACTTTAGGAGAACCATCTCTGGAAGCACCTCAAGAGCTTCCTCTTTGTTTCTGCTTTCTCGCTTCCTCTCCCCTGCTGAATTCCTGGTTGAAATTGAAACTGCACTGGTCACCTGGGTACCCTCTGTTCTTGCCCAGGTCCTCTCCCCGCCAGTTGCACTCCTGCACTGGTTGCCCCCCTGGCAACCCTTGCACTCAGTGTTTCTGTATCCCTACAGTCGCCTACCAGCACTTGACACCTGATGTCTGCACTTACCCTTGCACTTGCCACCAGCTGGCCTCCCTTTTTATTTAATTGTGTTGGTTTTATTTGTTCTACTGTGTGATCCATGTACTGCACTGCCCCCCCCCCCTTTCCCCTCGCACTTTTCCCCTCCCCTGCACTTGCGCGATCTCAATGTCAACTGGCCCAGTAAGATCGTTGTCTGCCTTCCCTCTTTGTACACCGCTCCCTTGCCTCGCCATGCCTTGAAACACTTGTGTATAGGTACATTATAAATGCCATATCATATTTTGTCAGTACATCTGTGCAGTGTACTCTTGGTGTGTATTAGAAATCTTAACTGTACCTGTCCACCAGCCTTCTTACCTCCCTTGAAGTGAAACCCGACTATTCTGCCATAACTACCAATTTAGACAGTGTCTTTCTTTGGGCTGCGACCCTGTGTACTCCTACGGTACACTATTTCACACCACTAACCAGAGGGTTGTGGAAAAATATCCCTAGTGGTGCTCTCAGGTGTTCCCAGGGTTGGTAACTCAAAACAGCCAATAAACTTGACTTTTGGCCTTTTTCTTGGCTCTGCTTGGTCCCTGAAATTATCTGCCACAATTCACAAATTAGAACTATATATGGTACCAGTGATGTATTAGGGAATGCTATGTAATACATTACTGCAGTTCATTCATTTTCTGTAGGCTAACACTGGACATTATTATTGTGTTTCTAAATGCATCTATGAGTGAACTGGGACCTTAACTAGACCCAGTACAGTATATAATTCACTGGATTTTTGGGTGCTGCCCTGGTTTCTAATTGCTTTGACCCTTTGACTCCCTCCATGTAATGTGTGCCTAACATTCTTCCTATTAGTAGTATGCAGTGCCGTAGCACAAAATGTAGGGGGCCCCCTGCAAGCCATGCTGAGGGCCATCCCTGCCAAACAAGCTTGGCAACAAAGCACGGCCCGCACTACACTCCGGGCCAGCCTGGACCACCACGCATGCGCAATACACACGATATTCATGGAGCTGCAGGGGCACGCTGCGCACTGCACTAGGAGAAATATATATGTGTTATAATCAAACCTTAAATCTTTCACCAAGTGTAGAAACAAGGGGACTCCTTAATGCCAGTAAAAATGTCTTGCCACAAGAAGGCACGCCATTGCTGGCTACAGAAATGCCTGAAATACTGAAGAGGGAAACTCTTCAAGTTGTCCTCAATGCCAGCAAACCATGCAATGCTACAGTAAGGTAACATTTCCTTGTTTGGCTACACAAATGCCTCCACCCGCCATGTAAGAACACAACAGTGGTCTTCCCCCATATGCGAGCAAATAAATGCCACAACATAGAAAATGTGCAGTCTGCTTGCCACTTTGTGCTATAAACCCCTCACCCCAAACACCCCTCCATTTAATAACATCCATCAAGTTGACTTTAAACATTTAAGAAAACATCCATGTTCCAATGCCCCTTGCCCGGACCCCAAGCTTGCACGCACACATAAATACCCATTCACCCACCAGTCACTTCACCCAGTGGCGGCTGGTGAATTTTTTATTTGAATGGGAATAATCGCATACTAGAGTGGCCGAGCATAGTGAGGGAGTACAAGCCATCCAAAGGGGATTTGTGGGTTTCCCCCACCCAAAGATAAATGTTTGAATAATGGGCTAAAATGGTGCATTATACAACACACTTTGAGAAAAATTGGCTAAAAAAACCAGAGCTTTTGCAATTGTTTTTGTACGGCAACACCATTGCAAAAATCCAATACATGCAAATCGCCAACAGTGCACAGAAACATTAATGATTTAATTAATGTAATGCTTTACTATAAAATGCCATGCCACAATAAGAAAACCTGTCCAAACTGCCTGCACAATGTAGGCCAGTCTAGACACGTAATACAAATATTACAGTAAAACATGCCATGCCATAGTAAGGCATACCTAGACTGGTTGCACCAAAATGGCAGTCTGAAGCATGTAATAACACTATCATGCTGATTTTATCAAAGATGCCCAGAAACATATACAATGCCACAGTAAGAAATAGCTAGACTGGCTGCACCCAAATGTCAGTCCAGCTAGGTAATTACACTTATCAGGATTGCTTAATCAGAGATGCCCAGTAAAAAAAAGTGAAACAGCAAGAAATGACTAGACTGGCTGCACCAAAATGCCAGTCAAGCCACTAATGCACATCATACCTGCTTTATCATGGATGTCCATTACGATTTGGCATACCAACACCCGAACCCCCACACGTCCCTTCTTACCCTCTACCCCCAACCAGCTCCACGACCCAGAATTACCTTCACGTCCCTCTTCCTCGTCCACATAATTACATATGAGGCATCTTGCTGCATATGTAAGTACTGGGATGAGGAAGAGTGAGACTAGGGAGTAATGAGGATTACATTTAACGAAGCCAGGCATTGCCTCCATGTCCCTCAACCTCGGACCAGTACCTGTGTTTGAGGCAAGGTGCCTCAAATAAATGCTGGGACTTGGAAGAGTAGGGATAGGAGTAATTAAGATTACCAATAAGTAATTCAAGCATTAAACACAAGCGCACACACATTCACAAACCACTCGCTCATTTATATGTGCACTCATTCACTGCACACCCACACCCAGCCACTCATGCATCATGCACTCACTCATTCACACATATCACACATTTTTTTCTTAACTTTTTCGAATTCGTTGCTCCAAAGAACGAGGCCCCCAACTCCTGCAGCATGAACGCTTGTTAATGCCATGCGCAGAGGAGCTATGTGCATCCATGTCATGTGGGAGGCAGGGAGGCATCTGACTTCAAAAGAAACCATTTCTTTTGCATGGGGATTCCACACCAAAAAAAAAAGAACAAAATCGATATTTTCTTAGCCGCCTGCTTAGGAATCTCTTTCTCCACACTCTTTAGCATTATATGGTACTGAGTTTATCACCAGGACATACATTAGGTTAGGAGTGGGAAGGATGTGTCCCAAGGCCCTTCTATTGCTTTTATACTTGCACTGTTTTACTGTGTATTAGGTTCTACGCTAAAGTACCGGTTTGAACCTAGTCTCTTAAAGTGTATTTCTATAATATAATATATATTGTTCAGTATTCTAGATCAGTGTAATGTCGTGGGTTAGTTGTTTGGACTAACTGTGCCTACCAATCGACCACCTACCCCCCCGCCCCCGCCCGCCCAAGCATAGTCCAGGCCATGCTGCCATTGCTACCCCATAGAATGATTGTGGTTGGAACCCAGTTTACTCTTTGGATTGATGTTCTCACTAGGGGTAAGCGAAAATAATCTTCCTAACACTAATCAAAAACTGTGGCAAGCAAAGCTCAGCCCATTATCAGTAAAGTCTTATAAGCAAATTATTTAGGCAACATCATTCTTAAGTGTGATGCACCCAGATTAGTGTTTTTTCCTTAGGAATAAAGGGACAAAGCTACTTTATGGGAGTAGTTTGCAAACATATGGTTTACTAGGACTAATATACATAGCAACAAGCCTTAATTAAGGAGTAACGAGAAAGGCGCAGTTGACTTGTAATTGTAGTTTTCTATCACAGGTAACTTAATTAGAACCATACATACATGTCTAAACTTGTAAGTGAGTGGGATTCCGGAAAAAGTTACAAGAGAAGTAGTTCCCTGAAAGAAATCAGTTTTAGCTAATGTGTTCATAAGGCTACTTGCCAAACCATAAATTAAGGATGGTGTAGTTACAATTATGATTCACTGGGTCAATGGTGGATGGTCCGCTCTAAGGAGCCCAGGCTTGTCTTTCAGGCTGCCTCCTCTCCTCCTGATAACACCCTTATTTCTGACTCTTACTCTACTTACCTGAAGTCTTTTTTGTTGTGTGGAACATCGGGAGAGTCTGTTGTGTAATTCTTTTCACTTTTGAAACGTACCAGACCATGATGAGATGGATTTGGAATTTAGATATAAATTGTAAAAAGAATGAACATTTTAAAAGCAAAAAAAGAAAATGAGTACTTTAAAAAAAACGGATTCAATATTCAAAAGGTAAATACGTGCAGTGCCCTTTTTCTGCCCATTTCTAAACTGGGAGCCTACAAATAATATGAAGCACGTTTCCTGTAAGAACCCAGGGGACCATCAGTTTGAGAAAACCACATTGATTGCCAACAATGAACTGCAGTGTACGTTAGTCCTCAGATTCATTTTGCCCCAGTGGACAGATACTTCTGAAAGTATGATTATGGCAAGTCATGTATAATGCGCCTGTACACAAGTGTTTCTTCATAATCCGATAGGGAGCAGAGTGGGTCATTTCTGACCAGAACAATGGAAAACTAGGAGTACAGGTAAGAAACTTTACACCATAGTATCTTCATTATTAACGAAACACTTGGATAGAATAGTTCGCTGAAGGAGAGATGCAGGACATGGCAGATTAAATCGGAAAATGTTCCGACACTAAAGTGCTTCTCTTCCCCAATAAAGAAATAAAAGCGGGGACATATGGAAAAATTAACGCAGGGCTCTCTTGGGCTCACCCAAGAGATTGCAGAGAAGCGTGATCAACTTGAAAATCAGTTCTAGCAGGCCTTGTAAAAGTGTTCAATTAACATTCACGTAGCTGGTAGGCAAATACTTGCAATGGGGATAAACCCCAAGAGAACAGTTGCGGATGCTTCACCTTTATGGAATGTGTTTTTGGTCTGCTTGGAAGGACCTCGCAGCATTCTCTTAGTAGTGGATGATGCAAGAGAACTATTTTACAAGAGATTGTTTTGCAGCTGGAAAGCCTATGTTGACAGTTCAGCCTCTTGGTCTTTTTGACTTCCATGTTTCAGCTAGGCAGAACGAAGGGAGCCTTCTTAAGGTTGAGCACAGTAGGAATGCTAAGCAGAGCGAAAGGAATACATAAGGAAGGGAAGGCGATGTAGACAATATCAATGGCAAAGACTTATTTCAGATAAAATCATGCAAGAAAGTGCAACACAAATTAGGCGGACATCAAATGCCTATAGAAAACTCCTAAAACAATTAAGATTACCCTTGCTATCTGCGCAGGGAGTATTAATTCTATTAAAGACTGAGGTGAGCATTATGCATTATGCTTCAACTTCATTTATTTACTACTCTTCAGCAGTTCAACAAACTCACATATAAAGCTTTGAAAAGTGTTCAGAACTTTTCCTTTTTCCAAACTACAAAACCCAAGAGTCTCTGTAGTCCACGTCCTCTCATCCAGTCACAACCCACTTCCTGTGCTTGGACTCCTCTGCTTTTACTCGCTCTGAAAGTCTATCAAATTCCATAACTTTTCCTCACTAATGTTGCAAAGTATTTCTTGAACTTGACAACTCAACTGCCAGTGAACCTCCGGTCTCCTGTAGCACTCTGCCGCTTACTCTGCCTTCAGTTATTCTTCTGATCTTCCCCTATGAAACATACAATGGGAGATTTTAGGGTGGCGTCTGTGTAGCGTACTTGCTAACATAATACAATACAATTTTAGACAGTACAATACTCGGGTGGGAATTTAATGCTCGCCTCCTAGTCTTTAATAGAATTAATACTCCCTGTACAGATAGCAGGGGTAATCTTCATTCTATGACATGACTGGAGGCGACCATTATGCTTGTTCAAAGCTGCCCCAACACCGTTCCTGCTAGACTCCTGTTAGTTTAAAATAAAACTTTAAACGTACGATCATTTGACCAATCTGCTGCTAGCGTGATGTCTCTTAAAGGTACCCCTGCCATCACGGCTCTATAAGCCATTGCTCCTCTCACTGAATGGGCTCCATACATGCTCACATTCACACCTGCTGCTTGCATAATCTCTTTGACCCATCTCGTGATGGTAGCCGAAGTAACTGCGTGAAAGGGCTTCCTACGTGCTATTAGCAGCGGTGTGGTATTTACTGCCCTGCTCTCTGCTGTCCTATTTTCATACTCTTTAATGCACCATGCCACGCACCATTTAGTATTCGGGAAATGGGGGTTATGGACCATAGTAGTCCCTGTCTTGGTTCTTCTGACTATAGAGAAGGTCACTCCCTCCGGCCCGAAGAACCATCTGTTAATCTCCAGGGCTTTAACGTCCGATACTCGTTTGCATGAAATTAGGCATAATAGCATTGCTAGCTTACCTGATAACTGCTTAAGGGAAAGGTACCTATCCGATGGCCAATCTTCTAACAAACACAATACTGCTGACACGTCCCACATTGTACTATACCTGGGCTGTGGTGGAACTCTGTATCTCGCACCTCTGATTAGCCTCACTACTGCAGGATCTTCTCCTGCTGGGACGCCCTCTATAGGCAGGTATCCCGCTGAAATTGCTGACCTGTAAACTCCTATCGTATGGAAAGCTCTTCCGTTCTGCAATAGATTTGCTAAGAAATTCAGTATTTCCACTACAGGTGCTGAAACGGGATGAACACTTCTCCCCTTACACCAGCTTGTCCACTTTGCCCAAGCTGCGTCATAGCTCCTCCTAGTGGATGGAGCCCAGGATTCAGCGATAAGTTCTGCAGCCTGCGCCGAAATTCCTGGCAGTGCCCAACGTTTCCCAATATCCTGCACGCGGCTAGCGGGAGTGTCCCGCTCACTCGCAGAGGATGATACAACCCAGCTGGGTCCGTGAGCAGTCGCTCTCCTTCGGGGAGGACTCTGGTTATATCCGTCAGTAGTTCCATCAGGGTTGGAAACCACACCTGAGATTTCCACAATGGCACTACTAAGACCAGTTCCGCCTTCTCCCTCCGACATTCCGCTAGAACTCTGCTCAACATCACAAAGGGAGGAAACGCGTAGTGAGGACCTCCTGACCACTCTTGCAGGAAAGCATCGGTCCCTTGCGCTCCCTGGTCCAGCCTCCAGCTGAAGTAGTGGCTCGTCTGAGCATTGAGCTGGGAAGCGAAGAGGTCCATGTGTACTGGCCCCCATCTCGTGTTCAGCCTCCGAAACACTGTTGGATGCAGTCTCCAATCGCTGGAGTCTGTCAGATATTTTGAGTTCCAATCTGCCACTCTGTTCAGTGTACCAGGCAGGTATTCTACTGTCACCGATGTCTCAGAGCGTAGGCAGAAATGCCAAAAGTCCTTCGCTAGCTCCGCCAGCATCTTGGACTTCGTCCCACCTAGGTAGTTTATGTATCGCACTGCTGATATGTTGTCCATTTTCAGCAGGACGCATGATTTTACTCTTCCTTTTGTGAATGCCTTGATCGCAAATTACCCTACTATGGAGTTCCAGGCAGTTTTATGTGAAGACTAAGCTCCTCTTCGCTCCACTTGCCTCCGGTCTCTAGACTTCCACATCTGGCTCCCCAGCCTTTCTGGCTGGCGTCTGATTCTATTATCAGATCCGGTCTGTCTCCGAATAAGGCTCGCCCATTCCAAGTGTCCATATTCTTTAACCACAACTCTAGTTCTGTAATTGACTCTTGATCTAGAGGCACTTGATGTTATCTCAAGCCCTTTTGAAGGTGCTTTTTCTTCAACCTCTGCAGTGCTCGAAAGTGCAGAGGACATGGGAATATGGCTTGAATAGATGCTGCAAGCAACCCTACTATTCTCGCCAAGGCTCTGAGCGTTACTTGTTGCTTCTCTAAGCATGCTCTGATCTCCCTCTTGATATCTTTTATCTTCCGAGCTGGAAGCTCTAGGGTAGCCTTCTTGGTATCTAGTACGAAGTGATATCTGACGTCTCCATGTTCACAAGGAACCCCAGTGATCCCAGTAGGTCCTGTACCCATTTCGTCTGGCACGCTAGTTCTTCTTGATCTTCTGCCAGGAGTAATAGGTCATCTAGGTAGATAATCAACCTGATCCCCTTCTCCCTTATCGCTGCTGCTACTGGCTTCATTAACTCTGAATGCCCAGGGTGCTGAAGTAAGCCCGAATGACAGTTCTGAATTGCCATAATTGTCCTTGCCAGTGAAAAGCTAGGAACGTCCTGTACTCCTCGAGTACTAGGACTGTAAGGTACACGTCCTTCAAGTCTAGCCGCGTCAACCAGTCTCTCTCTCTCAGGGAATCTCAAAACTACCTCTGGGCCCTCCATCTTGAAATGTCAGTATATGATCCATCCGTTTAGCTCCTTGAGGTTTATAACCGGGCGCACTTTTTCTTTCCTCTGCACTAGGAACATGTTGCTCATAAACCTCCGAGCTGCTTTGCACCCCTCTATAGCCCTCTTCTGTGCTAACTGCGCTAGTTTGCCGTCTAGGCAATCCTGTTCTGCCTGCGCTACTATCTGCCTCTGAGGCCTGCGCTGCTGGACTGGAGTCTGAAATCTAGCTGCAAACCTCAGACGGTCTGCAATATCCAGGAATCGTTTGAAGGCGCGCCAATTCTCTAAAAACATGCATGTCCTCCCTCCTACTGGAGGATACTGAATTGCTCTCACCTGGTGTAAATCCTTGACCTGCACCTCTGGACCTGTGACCTCTCGGGAATCTACCTCTGGACGGGAAAAACGTGTCCTGTTGCTCATTTTCCCAGTATTGTGCTCTGGGATTCGGGGGTCTTCCGCCCTGACCGCGACCGGCTGCACGACCCCTCAAGCGGCCAGTCCAGCCAAAAACTCTGCTCGGGAATATTTTTCTGATATATGCTTGCACTTTTTCTAGCGATGTGTAGGTTCCGACGAATCAGCCCATCTCCTTGCCAAAGGTTTCTCCAAACAGGAGTCCTTGTGCTCCTTCTCCTGCTTCCTAAAATGCCAGGTCGCTGAGTTCCGGGTCTATTATTAGCAGCAGACCCCTTCCTTCCGAAGCGATTGCAGAGTTCGCATTACCAAGGAGACAGACTGCTCTTCACGCCCAGCCGACGAGAGCGTCCGGTTTCACTTCCTCTCCGGTATCCTTTGCCCTTTCTGCTAGATCCATGATCTTAGCGAGGGGTCCTGCCAGATCCAACACCTTCTCCTGGCAGCTCCTCCATGACCTGTCAATACCCTTGCGTGGGTCCTTGTTAGTCTTTGACACGAGGGTCAGCATCTTTGGATCTAATTCGGGAGTCTCCGCTACCTTCCCTGGGAGGTCTGGTCACGGGCATTCCGCTCGCAGGCGCTGTCTCACCTCCTTCTCTAGTGCCTTTCGCAGTCTTATTGTCATATACTGCGCTACTCGGGGGGGGGGGGGGGTGGCTGCCACTCCGTGGACCTTGCGTTCCAGATGCTGCCCGGATCCAACATATCCTCTCGAGCTTCCTAGAGATGTTTCTCCTTACGTGCTCTTTTACCCCCACTAGGCTTAGCCCATTCTTCCTCTGCGACCGCTTCTCCTTGTGAGGCTTGGTCGTCTACCAGCTCTTCTTCCGAGCCTGGGTCCTCTCCTGTGTTATCTTCCCCTGGAGAGGAGGTCATGAGGTCTGGCAATGCCTGACGCTGAAGGTAAGCCTCCTTCAGCTTTGCTAAAGCGTTGGCTACCTCTGGGGCCTTCTCTTCTGCCCAGTCCAATGAGCCCTGGGGGTCGTCGGAGGCTTTCCTCTTAAGGGCTGTCTTACTCCCCTTATGCCCTCTTTTTGAGGGTTCGGTGGGCGTGCAGTTCAAGTCTCTGGTGCTACTACTGGTTTGTGAGAGCATAGCCTCTAGTGTCTCCAGTCTCTCTTGTAGGGGTCTAACCCCTTCCACCACTGCATCAATCAGGGAGCTCCCCAGCACTACTTTAAAGCTGGCAGCGAGATCCAGAGGCTGTTCCTCCTCACTCCACTCAAACTCAGACATACTATTACTGTGCTGTGTGCCCATGTACCTGAAACGGGTGTCTTAGCACGCCCACTGCTCCTGTGATGACTTCTTTATTTATGTATTATTCTTCTTTCTTTTTTTATGTGGCTGCACCAGTTATAATTATTCTCTGCCTTCAATAGGCTGCTGCGAGGTCCCTCGCTCACTTGCGTTCTATTCTTTAGCCCCTTGCTGTCTGAGGATTCTATAGAGCTCTGCTTCGTATGGCTTGCCTTGTCTGTTGCTCCTGAACAGCTGATCTGTAATGTTAACTCTGCTGAGCGCACGAGATCGCTATGATCGCTTTCTTTAATGAATTACACTCCTTCCAGCCGAATGTATGCCAGGCGTGCGGCTCTACAAACCATTCTGTCGCTTAATAGCAATGTTCGCTCCTGCCGGATGTCCCCGAGCGCTCAGAATCCTCCTCCCCAAGGGAGGGGGCCGGGCGCTGGAACATCGTGCGCGCCTCACTCTGCCCTCTCAAGGGTGGGGGCCTGTGCCCCTGCTTTCCTCTGCGCTGAGGGGCTCGCAAGCGCCAATCTCCGCCTACCCGAGGGTGGAGGCTTGGTGCTGCAGGAGCTCTCCCTCACGTGCAGTAGGCCTGCATATGCAGTGAGGCTGGCCGAACTCCTGGAGTGTCAAAATTGCCACACGGGCCACCAGCATCGCGGATAAAACTGCAATACGTTACCCGTCACGAAAGCGGAATATCCAGGAATCGCTTAATCTGCCTCCCTGTCACTCACTCCTCAACGCATGTGCGCAAATTCCCCTCATAACTTACAGTGGATTATTTCGAAGCGCTCCTCACGTTATTCACTTGCTCCTAAAGCATTTTACTCGCACTCCCCATCAGTGCTTACACTCTCACATTCACTCCACTCAATTTACAGTCTATCATATCCAGATATACAGAGAGGAATGAAATGGTACTTATCTGCTTGAAGAGCAGTAAAAGAAGAGGAGGAGTCCAAGCACAGGAAGTGGGTTGTGACTGGATGAGAGGACATGGACTACAGAGACTCTTGGGTTTTGTAGTTTGGAAAAAGGAAAAGTTGAACACTTTGCAAAGTTTTATATATGAGTTTTTTGAACTGCTGAAGAGTAGTAAATAAATGAAGTTGAAGCATAATGCTCGCCTCCAGTCTTGTCATAGAATGGGCAGAATTATCTTTCCTTCGTATCATTAATGCTTCTAATAAAAAGAGACTGTAGCACAAGTTAACGCATGGCCAAATAGGAATTGTAAAAGTGCAAAAAAGCAGGAAGAGATTGAGAAAAACCACATATTTTAAGAACAGGTATAATTGTGTGTTGGTATATGCGCTGATACGCAAGACAGAAAAATAAAAGGTGCTTTGCAGTTTCTTCGTACAGAGGACAGAACGGGCATATACAAAGGTCTTCATCCAACCCAAACCATACGGGCAAAGTATGCCCAAAAGGTAAAGTACCAACTGGGTGAGCCATTTTCTCTTGCTGGTGTTTCCAATACCCATTTCAGATAAGCCATCTTCTATTGCTGGTGCTTCAAAAACCCATTCTAGGTACTGCTCTATACAACCACATCTGTTTAATATAAGTTGTGACCTATTCTGCGATTTCCAGTTCCTTCCCATCTGCTTGCTTTATAAGTAAAGATTTAAGCTGCCTCCTCTGCAACCTACTCGCTGAAGCAGAGTTACAGTACAAATCAGAAGAGTTTACCAAGGAAAATGTCTCTTTAATGTACTTAAGCCATGGAATCTTGGCGAACAATCCCTCATTCATCTCAGACATCATTACAGAAAGAAAATGGTGTCTAAGGGCAACTCATCATTATACAGAGCATAATGCTTTAGTGAACACAGCACCCTATTCCACCCAATTTCCTCATCGAGATCCAGAAACGCTACATTCTAGTGGAGATGTTCTTAATCTATCCTATGAAAAGTCTCTTGGGATAAACCATTAAGGGTAGAATTCCATTTTCAGGAATTATGCAGTCCTACTTTGTGGGACCCCTGTACTTTGTGTTTTTCCCCTTTGGTTTTCTAAGATCTGACTTATTTTTGTGGCCACACATACTTCTACAAACATTCCACCGCATTAGCAACCCTTTTTTAGTATATGGTAGCCCATATGGCTCCTAGGACATAGGGTGCTTTTTTCTGGCCCTAGGGTGATTCCATTACGGTAAATTGGTTTTAGGTAGTCGACTGGTGGCAGCTGTGATTTAGTTTTGGCTACAAAAAGGAGTGCACGAAATTTGCCACATTAGTATCCTAAAGTACTTTAATAGTAGTCAATGGTATATTTATATTTTTGTTAAAGTACTACTCAGTCTTTTTGTTATGGGGAAACTATATGACTAAAAAATGACTTATAGCATACCATGGCAGTTGTGCCAACATGGGTTCACTCTGAACCTAGCCCTCCATCCCCTGCAGTCGTTCAGACTGGTCCCTGGCCAATGGGAGGCAAATACACTGGGTGAGTGGACCTAAGTGATTGGTGTTCATTGGGGCCAGCCGGCGTGGCTGGCAGTCAAACCTTTGTTTGCCTAGGTGCGATTAGAGGGCTATCTTAGGCCAGCCCAAGGGTGAACGGGTATATCCAGGGTTTAATTACATGTTGCTGGATGGCTTTTGCTACAAAACCATGATGCTACATTTAAGACCCGGTCTATCCATACTGGCAGGGTCCTATCCCCAATTCCTGTAGCTCCAGTTTTTCATTTTCTGTCGCTTCATTTCTGTCGAGGAGGATTCCCAAAATCAACCCAGGGGTTGGGGAGGATTTTGGGAGGTAGCCCTATTATGGCGAGCAGGGAAGGCAATGAGAGATTAGCCAAACCAAATGTATGTACAGTAGACGAGCTGCAAGTCTTAGTCTCAAGAAGGGTATGAGCAGCCTAGGGCTAAAGTCCACAAACAGCAACAGTTGACACAGAAGCATGCACATTGTTATATATTAAGCCTGTGCACACCAAGATAAAACATCTAGGTAAATACTGTCACACAAAGCCCTTATAAAGTAGATATATCACAAATATTACTTAACAGTATTTGTGGATCTGCTTACAATCACATGCTTTGCATGGGCTATCTAGTGGTTAGTGCAGAGAATGAAATCTTTTTTCGAATTTAAAAATACAAAAATAAAAATGGGTATTTGACAGGGACGATAATCTATGTATACGGCGACCCATGTCTCTTCACGCGCCAATGTCCTCCGATTGTTTCCTGGCATGGTATGAATAAGTACGCTGTCTTTGGAATTTATTCTTTTTTTTATTCCCCTTGTGCTCCCGTGTGGCGAGGATGGGTGGGCGCATGTGATTCCAAGAAGATACAAGCCACAGAAAGACTTCCTGGTAAATACTATTTATCTTCTAGGGCTTGTGAGTCTGCTTAGATTCATATGCTTCGCATAGACTACCAAGCTGTATTCTGTGATGGGTGAGCTGAAGGAATAGGTGTAAATAAATGTCTTAAGATCGCTTGACTTCCTTGAGGGTCTACACTAGATTGTGTGTCCACACAATGTTTTATGCAAGTATACACTGAACTCCACATAACTGCCTTGGAAATGCTCCAGGGGAACATTAGCTGGGAAAGAGTTGCTCCCGTCTGGTTGAATGTGCTCTTGGGAATGTTTTGCTAGCTATGGAGTAGCACATTTGAATATATATGATAATCCACCTTGGAACGGTTGCCTTGGTGATGGCATCTCCTTCTCACCCAGTTGCCATAAACACTGATAATTGGAGGGTTTCCCTATATCGTTTGTTCTGTTGAGGTAGTACATTACAGCTCTACACGCCAAGTGTATGCAAAGCTCTTTCCCCTCAACTTTGCGGATTTTGGAAAAAAGCTGGTAATTCAATTGATTGGTTAACAAAGTACTTTGATATGAATTTTGGCAAAAACCTGGTATGCGTTCTCAACACCACCTTGGTTTTATGTATTGTTACGAATGGTTCAGATTGTATGAAAGTTCTTTAAGTGGTGCTTTGTGCATTGGCTCAAATGGTGAGGCCCATGAGGCATGAGAGTACTGTGTTCAGAATCCACCCTGGAGGGTGAGAAATACTGGAAAGTAAATACATTTAACACTCTACATAAAAGCTTTAACTACTGGTATTCACCACCATGCTATGTTCTGTTGCAATGTATTATATGCAGTCAATGCTGCCAAGTGAACCTTAAGGGAATGATACAGTAGATCGGAGTCCAATAAGTATACAAGCTATATGTCCACATCTGCAGCTGAACAATCTATGGGATTGATCTTGTTTTTCGTACACCAAATGACAATTCTTTTCCAATTGTTGAAGTGTTTGGTTTTATAGCTTCTTTTATAATATCCATATCTAGTGGGAGGGGGGGGGGAGGAGAGGAATAAACCAACTATGATCTCAGGAGACAGGTTGCTAAATTGGTAGTCTGAGAGATCAGGTGTTACTTTTTTTTCTCCATTGTCAGCAGGTCTTGGATTGTTTAAAGCATGATTGGCAGTGTGACAAATCTGGACCATTCATCCCTTCTCCCCTGAGCGGAGTCACTCCCCTTGAGGATAAGGAGAGACTGCTAGGCAAGTCTCTCCCTAGGGGTCTGGGCAAGTGGGACCTCACTGGGAGTGACTCCCCTCATGGGGACAAGGACTTCTATTCAAACAAGGAATTTCCAGTCCAACATATGTTATCTGCATACATGGAAACTGAAAAGACTTATTACTCGATTTGAAACCAAACAGTGATACTTATTCTCTCTCTTTGCCTTTGGGTAATGCTGGATCTCGCCTGAACGCCACAAGCCACCGTCAAAGAGCTTGTGACATTTTGGATTCACCGAATAGTGCCTTTGCTCAAACTTTTTGGCTTCAGGCAATGCTGAATTTCATCTGAACGCCATAAGATGAGAGACACATCCTTTCAGTTTGTAAAGACTTATATAAAACCAAGAGGAATTTTGGGTCGAAGAGACTCCTACCGGGGGAGAACTGCTATGCAGAGGCGATCCTCCACAAAATGGAGGGGCAGAGCCACAAAGGGACGCAGTGCCTGCGGCAGCAAGGAAGAGCAAAGCGGTAGCCGAACACCGGAGGGTTGGCATTCTACCAGGCCGGGAAGCAAGGTCAGAGGAGAGGCAGAGATGGACACACAATCACCTCATCTGGTGCGTGACCACGAAGCGGTGGTGGCCCTGCAGGTCTATAACTAATGCTGAGACCAGACCATTATGAGGGAGCCCGGGTCCGAGCTCCTCACATGTCAGACCTCAGCTACTGACCAAGTAGCAATAGGGTGAACCGAAAGAGGTTACGGGAGCCTGAGAAACCAGAGAGGATATACTGTCACAAGGTACAAACATTGTGTGTAACAGCTGGAAAAGCCATCAAGTTTGCAGGAGCCTGAGAAACCAGTGTGCTAATATCCAATAAAAGGGGGGAGAGAAAAAAGAAAGAAAAAAGTAAAGATAAACACTTTGAATCAGAGCTACAAAAGCCACAGAAGTATATTAAACGTTGAAAAACCAGGGTGGCAGTTGCCCAAGTAAAATAACTTGTGTGAAAGAAAAGTAACCTGTCTGACAATTACACAACTTTGGGGAGTCCCAACACCTCGAAGGT
This sequence comes from Ambystoma mexicanum, assembly GCF_040938575.1. Taxonomy (NCBI): domain Eukaryota; kingdom Metazoa; phylum Chordata; class Amphibia; order Caudata; family Ambystomatidae; genus Ambystoma; species Ambystoma mexicanum. The sequence continues at coordinate 536,458,724 of NC_090924.1, read as the reverse complement.
GGAACAGAAAGACGTTTTTTTTGTTCCAAGAAATCCTGGAGGAATGGAAATGTTCACACCAAGAGACTATTTTCTTTGTTAAAAATGGGAGAGTGAAACCCACAACTAGATATAAGGACTGGGAAAAATATCCTACTGTGCTACAAGAACTCTGAAGAACATTCTTGATGGACAATCCATAAAATCCCATTGTTGGACCAGGCAGAAAGAAGTCTCCCCCAGAGGGCTTGTCCTGGTCTCTATTCTTTTGGTTGGTTTTTGGTAGGGCCTGTCAGCTGGTTAGGACTCGGATGAAATTTTTGGACTTTAACATACACCCTTAACTTTTGTTTCATTAGGTAGGGAACTTCCCCTCATAGAAATAGGGCAAGTTAGGCGTTTTGACTTTTTGAATAAAGCCCTTGAATAGGGCACTAACTCATCCAACTCCTCCTTCGGTTTCACCACAGCAGGCATAGAGACCTGCTTAGAAGGTGCCCCCATGTTGCAAAGATCTGTCCGAGTGTATTGGTGTTGAGTTTCCACTCATGTTCTGGCATTCGAACTCTGCTGATGGATCTGCCTGACAGCTGTGTAGCCCTGGAAAATGTTGTGCTTGGATGAATATGTTCCTTTGTATGTACATTTTGTGTGCGAGTATGGCCAATCGTGAGTTTTGCCTTGCTTGTTGAAATAAAACATAGCAGTTGTGTTCTCCGTTTATAGGAGGTTGCTTTTACCTTTCAGATTAGCTTGGAAGAAAAGCTGTGCCATCTTTATTGCTAGAAACTCAAACCAGTTTATGTGGTATGTCTTTTGCTTTGTTGTCCATTTTGCTGAGCCCCTTAGGTTCTTATGATTTCTGGCGGTAGAGAAATGAAAGGTCTTCCTTTGTTCAAATGGGTTGCTGACCACCAAGGAGGAGTTTGGTTTGCGAGACTACCACTAGATCTTCCCACTGGCCTGCTTTTTGTAATCATTGCTCTGCCTGCCAATGCTGTGTTATTCACATTCTGAGACGTGCATGGGATATTAGGAATATACATGAGCCATCCTACCTAGGAGCCAGGAACCTCAACTTTTGACCGTTGGCATCTGTCCCGCCTTGAATTGAGGAACGAATTACTGCAAAGGCAGCAATCTTTCTAGCGTTGGGTATGCTGTAGCTGTTTGAGTGTTTAGCACTGCCCCTTGAAAGACCTTTACTCTGCTTGAAATGATGCTTGACAACTTCTCGGTGATTGAGAAGCCAAGTATATGTAGCAGGTTTACGGTGCGTTTAGTGTGAGCTAGGCACTCCTGTGCATTCCTTCCTGTTATTAACCAATCGGCTTGACCGGGACTGCATTGCAGAGTAAACGTGCCACAACCACTGCAAGCACCTTGGTGAATAATTGCAAAGGGTAGGACTTGGAACTGGTAATGTTTAGTAACTTAATCATTTCCTTCCCGGGGGTGGAGGGAGACCGTTGCAACCTCTCATACGCAGAAACCGCTAGAAAACCACAGAGAAAAGCCACCAGCCCACATAGTGCCTGTCGATTAATCTGCCACATAATGTCCAACACAAGGACTGACAGAGATGATGAGCACAGAAGTTCAAAGCAATGAGGTGAGAAAACCATCACTAACCCAACTCTAAAACCTTTATTTCCACATGGACTTCTCTAACGCAAATATACACAACCACATCTCTACACAGCAATCTGCATGCACTTTACTACTCTGCAACAACCAACACAGCCATGGACAACAGTACATGGAAATTGTACCGACCCGTAAATAGCACACAAGCTCAGCGAACAGTGAAAAACGAACTGAAGCCGTCAACAGAACACCACAACTCTCACTCTACCTATTCCCGCTATACCCTACTGACCCTCCACACACACCTTTCAGAACTGCCAGGGGACCACTCCGGAGGTGATGGTGCGCTGTACAAGTGCCCTTTAACATAACATCTTGAATCCAAGGTACTTTCGATGACCTTGAAACATTGTAATATGAAAGCATGCATATTTCAAATGCTTTATTCGTTTTAGACCTTCAGCACAATTCATCACATTAAAATCTTATATCAAAAACACATTTTTACAATGATTGTGTACACAAGAAAAACCTTAAATGCACATGACAATTAAAATCAAGTATGCATATTTAAAATCTAATGTCATGAAGATTCCTCTTTTTAAGATAGGTATGACCTCCTGTAGCGTTGTCATCCTGAACCTTTAGGATTTTACATACTTGTTTGCAGGTGTTGGATCTAATACTGGTCTCATAGTCTTGTCTTTTTTGGGTACCAGAAAATAAGCATCTGAATCAACGCACCAGGAAGACTTCTAAATGTCCTGCATGTGGAAATCCAGGTGCTCATTGCAAAGGAAGCAATAAATGTTGTCCCTACTGCATCACCTTTTCTGTGAGCCACCTTTGCAAGGCGCAGAATGTGGAAAAGCCAATGCAGTAGGAAAAAGGAGCAACCTGAGCAAGTTACAAGCGGAAAAAGGTCCCAAGACAAGAACCATGGTGGGACCATAACTTAAGACTACCCAAAAAAAGTGCTGAGATGAGGTAATGCTAGCCCCACCACCCTTCTTAGAAGAAGGCTTCCTTCCCAAAGGCGCTACAACCAAGAAGGTATAATGGGAAGGTGGAGGAAAAATGGCCTGGAAACGTTCCAAGCCCATCCAATGAGGACCAGGGAAGGGTGGAAAGCCCAGGAAGGACATGGTTAGGAAATGTTTTCTTTTTGCTGCTTTTCTCCTATAGACCTCTATTGAACACACTTTCTTGTGCTTGTTTTAAACCCTCTCCTGACTTTTTGGAGGCAAGCGAAGCCTTCTGCTGATTAGTTCCTAAGGTTATCAGTCCTGACAAACTGTCTCTTTGGGAATTCGTGTATTGCTACAATTGAACACATCACTGCAGTTAGGATACTTTGCATCCCTATACTTTTTATATAATGGCTTTGTTACTTTTATAATTTGCTTAAAGGGATGGTCTAGTAAAATTTTTTATTTAAAAAATAGATAGGCAACATAATACTAGCATTCTCCGTTTTAAAACTTCCTATGTAAAATTTTGAGCTATTCAAGCTCAAAATTCGCAAAAGCAAGCACATCGGCGCATCCATTTTGTGAAATGGAGGCCTTCCTGTGCTGGCTTTTGCTTTTGCGGCACTAATGAAGGAAAAGCCAGTCAGCTGCAGTAAACAAAGGCTACCGCTGGGGGGCTTTCCCTTCATTAGTGCTGTAGGTGGAGGACGGGGACCGGAGACCAGAGCAGGAAAGCTGCAGCTGAATCTCGGTAAGTGCTATTTATTTTTTTTTTTTAAATAAGCACTAGCTGCGTTTTTTTAGCGGACCAGCATCAGCTCCAATGTTATCCTTTGGTGCTTCGACCCCTGGGCCGGTGGGAACAATCAGCCTCAATCCCTGCCTGAGGATCTGCCTTCTCAGCCTTCGGATGTTCCCCTGGACCAACCAGTGGGCTGGCCCGCTCTCTCCTGGGCAACCTTGCTGCAGCTGTCGCTGTTCAGAGCAGATCCTTGGAACTTTGCAGATCTTCAGCTTGTGTCCCAAGTCGCCTTCTCCTGCATTTTCAGGCGTCTCTCACCAGTGGAAGCCGAGCTGGGCCTGCTCCTGTGTTTGCCGCTGGATAATCATCTGTTGCCGCCTTACGGTGGTGTGTTTCATTTAATCTCGTCTTCATGTCACTGAGGTGTCAACATGGCCCTCTGTTCAGCACAAGTCTTCCCATTTTTGTGCTTGGGTGTTTCTCCTGGAAGCTGTCAGGAACAGTTTCGCCAAGTACCACGACTGACTGAAACTAAATCTAGCAAAAAACAAAGTATCTCCAGTCGAGACATCTAGACGACCCTATCAAAACAAAGAAGAACAAGCCTGCAACAAAGTCTGGAACCTCCACAAGTGCAATCTGAAGAACTCTGATCAGTCTACATACCTGTTCCTTTCTCCCTGCCACCATAGGGTAACAAAGGCGTAAAGTCCTGACCGTAAATCACTCTTACCTGAACTTTGGTGGTGGAACCTGGGTTAAGGATTCCTCCCTTAGGTCTATCCTAGTTTGTTGGGAATGAGTGGAGTCCTGGTCTAAACTTTAACTTGTAATGACTCATTAATCAAAACAACTGGCACTGAAAATCTCTACATAAACCTACCTGAAGAGTGTGTACTTTGGAACTGTTGACTTTTGGGCACAAGGCCCCAAACCGTTTTAGGGCTGTACTTTATAAGAGTTTGGGTAGCCGTTTTGCGATTATTGTGAGTACTATGCATCCGAGTACTTACCTGCGTTTCACTAGTCATTGAATCAAATCCCATTCCATTTCTTCCCGGGGTGAATGTTTCGGAGGCTTGTGAATCTGCTTAGATTCACATGCTTTGCATAGGCCGCCATCTGGTGGTTGGTGCTGTATATGTTACATGTTTTTCAAATTCAAGAAAATGGCCGTCAACAGGAGCATACCTGTAACAATATCCTACTTGCAATCATGACCCTTCCTGTGTCGACGTCCTCAGATTGTTTTTTCCCACCATTAAGCTGAGGCAAAACGCAGAGTCTCGATAAAGAAGCAAGTTGAAATCGAATACCAAGGCCTAACCGAGGTGCACCTCACAGAGCAACAGCATTGGATGCCAAATCGGATGCACAAAGGCGCATCACTCCAAAAAGGCGAGACAGTAGAGAGAACATGTCCTGCGGGTGGAAATCCAGGCACTGATCCTAAAGGAAGCAACAGAAATGGTACCATGTAAACAGAGGAATACACTCTTATTCTACCCATCGAGCCTTCCAGATACACTTGACGTAGATCATCTGTCTGGTGTGTTCTCCGCCGTTGCTTTTACTCCTTGCTGGTAGGTCATCCCCCAGGGAAGGCAGATCATCATTTGTTTGGGAGGCTGCTGGTCTGTGGTTGAAGTCCCTGGGAGACCAGATCCTGTAACTCTATCTGCAACTGAAGATAATTACTCACTGGGTTGTTTCAATGTTCCTGATCAATGTTCTCTAAAACATACACCGTCAGTACTTACCTTTGGTATGTGGGTTTGAGGCATCTAGATGACAACTGTTTAAGAAGCATTTTGAGGGGCTTATGAGAGGGGATTTCAACTTGAGAAGGAGGCATCATCCAAGCTCTTGTAAGAGACCTCCGCAAAGAGGCAAGCGTTTTACAAGTCCAATGCGACACCTGTAGCTACCAAATAGGGGGAAGGATGAATCCAAACTGCAGACTAGAGGATTAGGATTCCTAGTCAGGCACCAGAGGCAGACGCATGCGCAGACCGGCTTGCTTCTATACTGGTAACGCATGCTCTGCGTTAGCTGTCACAATAGACTTAAATGCCTAAATTACTAAATCTTAGCTTTACAGGTGCGAGGCTGCTAAATTCAGTGATTGGGGGATGCCTGAAGGATCTCCCCACCCCACTCCTGGGATAAGATATCACTCCTTTGGGGCAGTCGCCAGAGCGAGGTTCCGGAAGTCAAACAAAAGAAAATTGCTATGGCCAGTACAGGACCAACAGATCATAGACGCCCAACTGCTTCCCTGACACTTCCTGTTCACTATGTTGATAAAGGGAAAGGGAGGGAAGGTATACATGACTAGGCATCCCATGGAATCGTCAGAACATCTCCAAAGAATTCAAGCCCACCACTTGCTGTGAGGCGTATAATGGGAATTTGGTATCCTGGATGCATTGCAAACAGAATTGAAACCCAGATATCAGGAAAAGGTTCACTACCTGAGGGTGAACCTCACACTCGTGGTTGTCATAAGACCCCCACTCCCTGCTGAGGAAAGCAGCCTGCTCATTTTTAACAGGAAGGTGTACACCCTAGAGAGGGAGATATGGTTCAACAGAGTCCATAGTCCCACAACTCCACTGCTAAGAGCACCAACTGTGGAAATGTTGTGCCGCCCTGTTTTCTTAAATAAAACGCACCGGTTGTATTGCCTGTGAAGACCAATACCACCTAAATAGAACAGCTTGGAAGGAAGGCCTTTAGGGCACAGAAGATTGCATGGAGTTCCAGGTGATTGATGTGCTAAAGCATCTCATTATAACCCATGGATCTCCATCCCGCTCAGGCTTGCTTGCTGGACTAGCAGCGACAATTCTGTTCTTGTAGCCGAAGGATCCACACAAAGGGCACCCCCAGCATATGATCAGCCAGGTTGGTCTACCGGCAAATGTCCCTCTGCAGTCTGTACAGAATTGGCAGTATAACCTCCCGACAAAGGTGCAACTGTTTCCACACTGAAGATAAATGTGTGCTGCAACGATTTACTAGGTGTGGTTACTTCTCCCGAGGGGGGGGGGGCCCCCTTCCCATGAGACTAGGGAGGTGAGGCTGCTACCCAATATCCCCCCCAGGGGTGGTTTAATGCGGGAGGAACTCAGGGAGAGGGAGAGGACAGTCCGGGACGCTGGCCAGGCTAGGAGAGCAGCACGGGAGACAGCCCAGTCCCGGAAAACCAGATGCAGAGAACGCTCCAGGGAATCAGAGCGGTCATCTGCTGGAGACGGGATGCAGGCTGCGAGTATCCTTTGCCAGATGGAGCTGGTTGCGAACGTGGCTGGGAAGCAGTGGTGCGACCTTTGGAAGGTGAACCGTGCGGCCTTGCAACAGCGCCTAAACCGCCGGCCGAGAGAACGGGAATGAGATAACAGGATCAAAAGCCGTAGAGACACAGAAAGGCTATGCAGCGCTCCCAATTGAAGACCGGCAGCGCGTCCAGAAGCCAGTGACGGTAACGGGTGCAGCACAAGAACCAGTAGAGTTGGAGAATGAATGCAAGTTTATTGAAAGTAACGATACAAGTAATCTCCTTTGTGGCAGTACTTGGCTGGAGAGTGAGCCAAGTGGGCCTAGCATCAGATGGAGAAAGGAAAAGGGTTGGAGTCCAAGCAAGATACAGGTCTGGGACCCGAACCAGCCCAAACCAGAGCGAGTCGCCCTCTTGACAGTGGCAGAGATCAGCCCACTGGCCACCAGGGAAGGATCTGGGACCCTGTCCATAACCGCTGTGGGGGAAGAGGAGCCCACTGGCCACCAGGGAAAGGTCTGGGACCCCACCCAGCGTAACAGTGGGGAAGAAGAAACTACTGGTCACATAAGAAGGGTCAGGGACCCCAATAAAGCAGAGGAAACCTTCCTCACTATAGTGGCTGAGATAAGTCCACTAGTCATACGAGAAGGATCGCGGATCCCAACAAGATTTGGGACATTGTTGAAGTAAGTCACAAAGTCAAAGTGTGCATTATCCTGAAAGCACTGAGAAAATATGTTGATCAAGTAATTCTTTTAAAGCAAGTAATACTAGGAGAAGGGTAAAAAAGCAGATGTTTCGGTAGCGATGCAATGGGGCGGGGGCCATTCCCCTTGGACTTCAACTGCTAAAACACAACAAGAGAAGGGAGACATTCTCTTGGTTCTAAACCAGGACTTGATGTGAAACAGCCAGGAGAGGGGAGTCGTTCCCCCTGGTTTCATTTGAAGTTGTGCAGAACCACACTAGAAAAGGCAGCCATTCCCCTGCAGAGAACATTGTAAAGACTGATTTGAATGTGGGAAACCAGGGAAAGGGAGTCATTACCACTGGTACTTTGTTTTGAAGGAACATTTAGTTAAACATCATTCAAGACGCAGGAGAAGGGAGCCACTCTCCTTGAAGCAGGAACTTTAAGTGAGTTACCTTCTTAGTTGTCTTAGTTGTAGTGTGAGGGATAAAAGTAGCTTATGACAGGACGGCAGAATTTACTTTGACGGGCATTCCGACAGACCCCATTTAGTAATCATTTTGAGGCAGTGGAAACCCCTTTTAGAAGTTAGAAATAGTGAGGACCTCTTTTCCACTCAGAAAATTCTATGACAATATCTTCTCTCTTAAAAACCATATTACCTGAACCATTATCTAGTTTGCGGATACAAGAGCGTTCAGTAAAACCTTTTAATCTTCTCGCCAGCAACCTACCGCTACAATCTTCACTCTCCCAGAAACACGGTTTCGAATAGAAGATACCACGATCAGCTTGAACCTCCACTTCGCATTTCAACAATTCTCTCACCTTATCCATATTAATACGGTCTTCCCTACCCTTGGTACGGGCAAACGTAGACTGAAGTATACCTAATTCCAATTCCAGATCTTTCAACTTATTTTCTCCTTTCCGCCTAATGCTAGCAGTCCAGTTCATCAGCTCTCCTCTTATCAAGGCCTTAAGAGTCCCATAATATTAGACTATCAGCGGAACCAGTAATCAGTGAAATTAAAGCATCATCCTCTTTCAAAATGAAAGGTTTTAATCTCCATCTACCAGAATCTCGTTTTAAGATTCCAAAATATAGTTTGACTTTAACTAATGAATGGGCAGATAGAAACCGTTCACAGATCTTTGACACTTTAGTTGAAACTGTGGTGGAGGCAGAGATGAACACTTAATCAAGCCTGGAAAACGAGTCATGAGCTGGAGAAAAAAAAGAAAATGCCCTTTCCCCTTGATGTAAAGTCCTCCAAGAATCAATCTGATCAAACGTTTCAATAAAATCTTGAAATTCCTTAGTAGACTTCTGGCCAGTAAAATGACATTTTGAAGACCTGTCCAATTTGTAGTCCAGGACACTATTAAAATCCCCTAAGACAATAAGTTCTGCTTTCATACCACTCAACAGCTTAGTTAGAGAATCAAAAAAATCACCAATGACACATGGGCCATAAACAGAACCTATAGTAATAACCCTATTTTCATATATCAAGTCAACCAGAATCGCACAACCTTTCGTTTTCGTTCCTTTTACTCTACATGCTGAGGGCTATAGTCTGTCAGTGATTGAACTTTAAGAGTTTTTTGATAAAATTCAAGTTCCCTGTCTGTCTAGTGATGCTAGAGAGTTTCTTTATTCGCCAGTAATGGTTGATGAGGTCCTGCGGGCTATCCATAATTTAAAAATTGGAAAGTCTCCGGGACCGGGTGGCATGTCGACTGAATTTTATCAATCTTTTAGTGAGCTGCTTGCTCCGGTACTATGACCTTTACAATAGATTTTTGATGGAATGTACACTATGTCCTTCAATGAGGGAAGCTATTGTTACTGTAGTTCCAAAAGTAGGGAAAAATGCATCAAAGTGTGGTAATCATCGTCCTATTTCCCTTCTGAATGTGGATATGAAGATCTTCACTGAGATCCTGACAGACTTCATAAACATATAGGTGCCCTGATAGATTGTACTCTGGTAGTTTTTATGAAACAGCGCTTTGGGTATGATAACATTAGAACGCTAGTAGATGTTTTAAATCCTTCTAATGCAGAAGCTGAAAATTAACTTTTTATTTTGTTTGATGCCGAGAAGGCTTTTGACAGTGTAAACTGGACCTTCTTGAAATTTACATTGATGAAGATGGGTTTTGGTCCATTGTTCATTAACGCTGTTGGGGTGTTACAATTAGATATTAGTGCTAGGGTATGGTTAAATGGGTTACTGCCAGCTTCCTTCAAATTATTCAAAGGTACTCATCAAGGATGTCCTTTATCGCCCTACCTTTTAACTTTGCTTTGGAACCGTTTTTGCTTTATATTCAACAATCTCAGAACCTTTCAGGATTCAGGATGGGAGAAATTGAAGTTAAGGTGTTGGCTTATGCTGATGATGTTGCGATCATCCTTGGTGATTCTGAAACGGGTGGTAATATACTTCAAGATATGGTTGATGAGGTGGGTAAGTTCTCAGGGTATAGAATCAATTGGGAAAAAACGATAGTATTCCTGGTCTGTGACACTCCTGTACGTGATCAATTGTTAAACTGGAACTGTAAATGGGAAAATAGTCCTGTGAAGTATCTGGGTGTGTACCTCACTAGAGATATGAAGAGGATAGTTGAGTTCAATGTTGATAAAGTCATTGAAACTCTTCGTAAATGGGAAAGACTGCCATTGTCGGTTTGGGCTAAAGTTAATGCCATCAAGATGGTACTCTTACCTAAGGTTTTATACATTATTCAGTCTCTTCCATTAAGATTTTCAAAAAAAACTCTTGGTCGGGTAGGGGAATTTTTATGGAGTGCCAAGAAAAGGCCCAAGATACTGAGGTATCTAATGATCAGGGGGACTTCTGAAGGTGGTTTTGGATATCCCATTCTTGAGAATTACTTCAATGGCTTTCTATTAAAGAAATTGTCTATTTACTTCTCTATGAATAGTCCTGTGGTTTCGCTTTGGGCTCGAATTGAGGAAAATATGTTTAGTCCTTTCCATGTTGAAAGTTTATACTCCTTTGGTAGGTTGCCTAGGCAAGTGGCTAATTGCAATCTGTGATGGTCACTAAAGTTGCTATTGTCTCTTTGCTTTGGTGTGGTCAAGGATTATATTTATATGAGGAAGCTTCCATCTGGCAGAATCCGGGTTTGCAGATTAATAATAGGATGTTGTGTTGGAGAAGCTGGATTAATAGGGACATATTATTGTTAGGCGATATCTGGTATGAAGTCTTGAGGATTTGAAGGTTACATTTGGTTTACTTCAGAAGGAATTGCGAAGATTTTGTCGGCTGCTTTAATGTTGGAGAGGAGTCAGATGATTGACCTGCCTCTATTGCAGAGACCTGAGAGGCGTGATTTTCTCTCTACTGTTCCACATAGGGCGTCTAGGTTTTTAAAACTCTTTCCGACTGCAAATCGTTCGTTAGTACTATGGGATAAATTGAGATGTAAACGGTCTGAAGAACTTGGAGAGGTTATACCTTTGAAGGATTGGGAAAGTATGTGGAAGGTAACTATTAGGGCAAAGGCTGATTTGAATTTGCGCTTTATTCACCAGAGGACTTTAAGGCGCCTTTTTTGGACCCCGGATAGGATGTTTAAATTGGAACTTGTGTGATACTGATAGGTGCTGGGGTTGTTTGAAGGAGAAGGGTACTATGTTACACATGTTATGGGATTGTGAAAAAGTAGTGGGGTTTTGGAATTAAGTTTTGGATAGGGTTGATATGGTGTGTGAGATTGCTTCTGCTAGAAATCCATTAGCTGTGATATTGAAATCTTTGAGCTGTGCGAGACATCTTTAATATCACATGTTGTGTTGTATTTATAAAGTCTTCTTATATTGCGAGTCTGGAAGACTAGGAAAAAGCCGTGTGTGGAAGATTGGTTAGTTCAACTGCAAATTCTTTCTCGTTTTGAGAAATTGAGTAGACTACACAAAGAGGATATTTACAAAGAACAATGGAGTTAATTCAATGAGTTTTATGCCTGATGCCCTGTAAGAATGTGATGCCCTGTAAGAATGTCTTAGTTTTTTTTTAATTATCTTTTGTTTATTTTTGTTTGGGCGGTGGGTGGTGGGGGGTAGGGTTGATGTTTGTGGTGTCTTTGATGTTGTATTTTTGTTGGTTAAGTGTAAAAGCAGTGTTTAAGATGTTTGATTAGTGGTGCATTGTCAATTAAGGATTATAGAGTTTTTTGCCCTCATTGTATTTGACTCGATATAGTTATCATATTTTATGTTTTGTCATGCTCTGTTTAATTTATGATTGTCTGTTCTGAATTGTAATTATTTTTGAACAACCTAAATAAAGAGTTTATATTTATTTATTTCTTAAAAAAGAAAATTAAATTCTATGACCACAATCATGCCAGCTTTGTGTCAGTCTCGTTCTTTGACACCCTTACAGTGCCCCCAATTTTCATTCTGGCATGAGGCACTGAGAACAGGGACAAGGCCATAAGGCCCAGCAGCCCCTGGCATTCCCGTTTAGTTGTCAGTTTGTGGCTGAGAAAAAAGGAGCAAGAGTGAAGTAAGTCCTGGATTTTCTCCTACGTTGGAAATACCCTGGCACTGTGTCCCAGAGGAAACCAATAGAAAAAAAAATAAATCATGTTGCATGCAGTAGTCCAGAAAGATTTCCTGGGGTTGACCGAAAGCCGCAGATCAAAAAGAAGATCCAGTAGACGACTCAGTGTTTAGACCGCCACCCCCTAGCTGGTGGCCCTCAACAACCAGTCATCCAGGTAGACATTTTTACCCTTTGGAGACGAAGGGTAGAGGCTACCGTTGTAATCAGTTTCCAGAATACTCTGAGTACATAGTTCAGATTGCAGGGCAACACCTGGTACTGGCATTGTCTCACACCAGGAAAAAGCACTATAACCTGTAATGGGGCTCCTATATAGGGGGTGTGTTGGTACTGGTCCTGAAGGCCCGCCACATGGATTCAGCTTCCTTAATCTCTTGCAGGTGAGTTAGGGCCCTGAATTGCCAAAACAGTGGCCAGAACGGAGGGAACAAAATCCCTGCTTCACAACCAAGAGGGCCAACTGGTCGACATAGATGGCCCTCCAAGATACCAAGTGGAGTGATACTCTGCATCCCTGCCCCACTGGAATGATAGGGGGGCAAACCAAACAGTCATTGTTTTAACTTTACCTCGGTTGAAGCAGATGAAAAACCTTGGAAAGAATCTGAGGCATGGAACATTGCTCATTTCTGTGATGGCCAGAGGGCTAAGTTTCCTCGCTGTCTAGATCTATGTTCCTGAAACCCTTTAAATCCCCCAAAGTACCAAAATCTGTGTTTCTTCTCAGAGGAGAGAGAAAGGGTTTTTGCTGCGGCTTTGTCCAGACTGCAAGGGACTTGGTAATATGCATTCTGTCCTATTTGCAAAGCTCCTCGTCTACTGCCGAACTGACCAGATTAATCCATGAAATGGGAGAGCTAGGATCTTCTCTTGTACATGCTGTGAGAAACCTGAAGGCGTCTCACCTGCTAGTCCCCAGGGATCGGTCATCCCGGTAGCCAGGACGCAGCCATCACTTTTGGATCCAGTTCCTGGGAGTGGACCGGTGGGGGAGGATCACCTGGATGAGGGGCCCACAGAGAGTTGAGGTGGGACACCAGAGGGTGAGAAGCGGTATCCCCCTTCCCCAATAACACCTTTCCCCATCCTACCATGTAGGATACCTAGGAATTCAACCCCCTGCCCCTTTTCCGACACAAACTCTTTCTCACAGAATGTTCACTGTGAGCGACAACCGACTAACACCAGAGCCGTATACCAGACATGTCTCAACACCATGGACAGGCAAGGTCAGGCAATTATGGATTATTACACACACCTGACTTCCATCACACTTCCCCCCCCCCCCCCACAAGGATAAATGGCAGAACACGAAAGCACACTCTGAGCCAGGCAACCCACACGAGGAAACAGCAGTTCCAAGATAGCAGTTTAATACAAGGGTAAGACGGCGAGATCAGAGAGTCGCAAGGAAGGAAGTACCCCTGACCTCTAAAGACTTACTTTCGTAAGCCTAGGAAGGAACAAGTTACTTACCTGTAACTGTTGTTCTCCAGCATGGGTCTGGCATGGATTCACATGCTCATGAATATTCCCCGTCGTCAGGCTGGGAATCCTCGGTAAAGAAAAAACCAGTATCAGTTTCGTTTCTGATCTGACTTTCGTAGTAATAACCAATCACTGGTCTCTGCGTCATACTGACCACAGCCAATGACTGCCCTCTACCCAAGCCCCACCTCTGGCAGCCATCTTCAGATTTGGAAGCACGTGAAGTGGCAGTATGACCAAGTGAAGAGCCGCAGAGGGGTAGGCGGGAGGGTTCGCATGTGAATCCATGCCAGACCCATGCTGGAGAACAACAGTTACAGGTAAGTAACTTGTTCCTTCTCCAGCATGGGGTCTGGCATGGATTCACATGCTCATGAATAAAGAATACATAGCAGTACACACATGCACAACCACGGGAGGTGGCAAAGGCTCAATATTAAGCATCACATCAAACTCAACATTAAGAATCTTACCTCCTCACCAGGCTCACCTCAGGCGAACAGGTTGCGCAGCACTGCTTGGCCGATCCTGGACTCCTCCCTGGAATCCCGGTCGACGCAGTAGAATTTCGTGAAGGTGTGCGTCGACCTCCACGTAGCAGCCCTGCATATGTCCAGCAGGGGCACACCAGATAGGAACGCCGTGGTAGCTGCGATCGCTCTGGTGGAATGGGCTCTTGGACGGCCAGGCAGCGGTCGGTTTGCCAACCGATGACAGTACATGATACAGCATGAGAGCCATCTGGAAATGGAAGCCTTCGAGAGAGCCTTCCCCTGATTGACAGGTCCAAAGTTCACAAAGAGTTGTGACGTCTTCCGAAAACACTTTGTGCGGTCCACGTAGAACTTCAGCGCTCTAGCCACATCCAGCGAGTGCAAAGTCCTCTCAGCCGGCGACGAAGGCGACGGGAAGAACACAGGCAACACCAAGGGTTCGTTAAGATGGAAGTCCGACGGTACCTTGGGCATGAAGGAGGGGTGCGTCCTGAGCACTACCCTCGTGTCGTGAAAAGTCAAGTACGGGGCCTTGCAGGAAAAGGCCTCGATCTCTCCCACTCGTCGTGCGGAGGTGATGGCCACAAGAAACGCTGTTTTCCACGACAGAAACTTCAACGGGGCCGAGTGCAGAGGCTCGAACGGAGGTCCCATGAGCTTGGTCAGCACCACGTTGAGCTCCCACGCCGGGGCCGGAGCCTTCACCGGCGGGAACGATCTGAACAGTCCCTTCATGAACTCTTTCACCAGACGATGAGACCACAAGGACGTCCGCCCCGTGGTTCTGGTGTATCGGGAGATCGCAGCAAGATGAATCTTGATGGACTCGTGTGCCAGTCCAGCTTTGGCCAGCGTCAACAGGTACGGCAGTACTTGGGGGGCCGTAATCCGTAGAGGGTTAATCTTCTGTGCGTGGCACCAGACAGAGAACCTCTTCCATTTGTGTCCGTAGCATTTAAGAGTCGAGGACGCCCTGGCCTTTGCAAGAACCTCTCTGCAGTCGGCCGGTATGTCGTATCCTCCAAACTCTAGCGCTGCAGGAGCCAGGCCTGCAGGTTCAGCGATTTTGGGTCGTGGTGGAGGATGGCGCCTCCTTCTCTGGAGAGTAGATCCGCGTCCACCGGCAGCTTGATTGGCGGGGACGGCGACAAGTCCAGAAGGTCCGGGAACCATATCTGCCTCGGCCACGCAGGTGCGACGAGGATCATCCTGCACCGTGACCTCCTGAGCTGGTTGACGAGCCGGATTAGCAGTGGCAAAGGAGGGAACGCGTAGAGGAACAGGCCCTCCCAGGGGAACGAGAAAGCATCGCCCATGCTCCTCGCCTGGGGAAACCTGCTGGCGAACCTCCGGCACTTGGAGTTCGTCGCCGTCGCGAACAGGTCGATCTGGGGTGTGCCCCACCGTCGGAAGAGGCGATCCACTAGATCCTGCCGTAGCTCCCACTCGTGGCACGAGCGCAGCTCCCTGCTGAGTGAGTCGGCGATGGTGTTTTTTATCCCTGCCAGATGAAACGGCACCAGAAATATCCTTTGGGCGATGGCCCAATGCCACAGGTCCTGCGTCTCCTTGGACAGCGCTGGGGACCTGGTTCCGCCCTGTTTCCTGATGTAAAACATGGTGGTGGTGTTGTCGGTGAAGATCCTCACCACCTTGCCCTTGAGGGACGGAAGGAAGGACCTAAGGGCCCAAAACACTGCACGGAGCTCCAGGACGTTGATATGTAGGGATTTCTCCGTCGGGAGCCAAAGGCCTCTTGCGTGCAGATTTTCGGTGTGCGCTCCCCACCCTTCCAGGGAGGCATCCGTGGTCACTGTCTCCTGGTGGGCTGGGGTCTGGAAGTCCAAGCCCGCTGTCAGATGCGCGCGGGTGCCCCACCACCGGATCGCTCGTCGGAAACTCTCGTCGAGTGTGATCCTTTCCTCGAAGCTGCCCGTCGTTTGGATCCAGCGCGCGTCCAGGAACTCCTGCAACGGGCGCATCCGGAGCCTGCACATGGGAATGAGGTAGATGCAGGAAGACATCATTCCGAGGAGGGACTTGATGGACCTCACCTTGGCCGCGTCGGCCACCAACATCCGCTGCACCTTGCCCAGGATGGTCCTGGTCCTCTCCTCCGACGGGGAGGCCAGAAGGGACACTGTGTTGAGCCTCGCTCCCAGAAACAGAGCGTCTTGCGCGGGTACCAGGTGGGATTTGGCGTAGTTCACGGAGAATCCCAGGTCCGTGAGAAGTTGGACCGTCCTTGCTGTGTGAACCACGGCGAGCTCCCTCGTCTTGGCTCGGATGAGCCAGTCGTCCAGGTAGGGGTAGACGTGGATCCCCTCGCGGCGCAGCTGCGCCGCCACCGGTGCGAGGCACTTGGTGAACACCCTGGGTGCCGACCGTAGACCGAAGGGGAGGGCTTTGAACTGGTAATGACGCCCTTGGACCACAAACCTGAGGAATTTTCGGTGCCCCTTTAGGAAGGGAATATGGAAATAGGCATCCTCCAAATCCAACAACGACAGGAAGTCTCCTTCCTCCAGCTGACCCAGGACGTGCTGGAGGGTGACCATCCGAAACTTTTGCGCCTTGATGAACTTGTTCAGACGTCGCAGGTCCAGGATGGGGCGCCATCCCCCCGTCTTCTTCTTCACGAGGAAGTATCTCGAGTACACTCCGGAGCCCCGAAGCCTCTTTGGGACGAGTTCGATGGCGCCCTTCCTGAGCATCGCCTTTACCTCCAGGAGAAGTTGAGGGACGTGAAGTTCTTTCCTGGCCACGGGGGGGGACGCGTGGACACCTTCTTTGAAACTCGAGCGCGTGGCCCCGGGCCAAGGCGTCCAGCACCCAACGGTCGGTGGAGATGGACTCCCACACGCTGACGAAGCTCGCCAGCCGGCCTCCCACCGGGGTGCTTCGGTGGGGGCCCGACCCCACGGTCGGTTCAATCCTGCTTGGACGAGGCTTTGCCGCCTCGACCTCCTTGGCGACGACGGCGGAGTCCGCCAGACTTGCCTCGTCCTCTGTAGGCCTCCTGAGACGACGAGCGGGCCGCTTGACGTTAGGTGGAGAAACCGCTGCCGGAACCTTTGGAGGCGCCCTTGCCTCCGCTGCTCCGAAGGGCGTCCGTCGTTGCTGCAGAACTCCCAGGGCCCGGGCCGTCTCAGTGTCCGCTTTAATGGCCTGAAGGGAATCGTCCACTGTTTTGCCAAACAGGTTGTTCCCATCGAAGGGCATGTCCAGGACTCTGGTCTGAACGTCTTGACGGAAGTCCGTAGCCTTGAGCCATCCACGCCGCCTAAGGCAAACGCCGTTGCCCAACTGGCGGAACCCAGTGTCGGCGATGTCCGTCGCAACGGTAATGGCGTGGTCCGAAGCCACCTCACCTTCCTGCAGGATCTCCAGGGCCTCTGTCCTCTTGTCGTCCGGCAGGAAGTCCAGCAGGGGAGCCAGTTTGTACCAGAGCTCCCTGTCGTAGCGGGCCACGATAGCCAAGGCGTTGGCCGCTTTAATCGTCGTCGCTGCCGACGAGATGACTCTGCGTCCCATAGCGTCCAATTTCTTTCCCTCACCGTCCGGTGGGGAAGTCGATGTGGAGGCCGCACCCCCCCCCCCGCTTTCTTCCTGGCCGCCGCGGAGACGACGGAGTCCGGGGTAGGCTGCGCCCGGAGGCACAGGGGGGCCGTGTCCGGGACCCGGTACTTCTTCTCGTACCGGTCTCTTCTAGCTGGTGTCGTGGAAGGGTTCTTGAGGAGGGTGAGGCCCTCATCCCAAATGTCGTCCAATATAGGCACTGAGAGGACCGTCTTCCTCTTGGCCTCGCGCCGCTGATAAAGGAAACCTTCCTTCTTCTCCTCAGGGCAGAGTTGAAAAAGCTCGGATGCCCTGGAGATCATGGAGTGGAACGATCCAATCTCGTCGGGCGGAGAAGCCCTGGTGGGAGGCGACGACGGTACATCCTCGTCGTATACCTCGTCGTCCGTACCCGTCGCTGCCGTGTCAGTCCCCGTATCATCCCCTCGGGTGGGCTGGAAGGGGCGCGACGGCTGAAAAGGAGGCGGAGGGTGGATCCTTCTTTTCTTGGTAGGGGGAACACCAGAAGGTCCCGGTTCTGGGTCCCCCGACGGGAGAGGTTCCGTCGGCAACGGTAGTCTCGTCCTTATCTCTGAGCATAAGGACTGTATAGCCAACAAAATGGCCGCCGAGTTGTCTCGCGGCGCTGGCAGAGGGGAATCCGACGGGCGATCAGGGACCCCGTCGGTACCCTCGACGATGTCGTTGTCACCTGCGTCGGGATCCATCCCGACGGGTCGGTCTTCTTCCACGCCGAGGCCGTGGCTTAAGACTTCGACCAGCTCCTCCTCCGAGGTTGAGGCCGAATCTACGACGACGCCCTGCCCCCCCTTTTTCTTCCCCACGGGGGATTTCACGGGGGTCCTATCGATGGGCACAAAAGATGACTCCCTCCGAGGTGGCAGGGAGACTCTGAGCCCCGAGGTCGCCACCACTGGTGTAGCCTGCACAGGCTGAGCCAGGGCCGCCGCGACAGTTTCGATAGAGGGCTTGGCCGGATGGATTAAGGCCTTCACCACCTTAGGTGCGCTCACCGCCTTATCCTTGAGGGGGGGGGACACCGCCTCGCTCCCCCTCCGATGGGGCCTTCGAGCTCGACCGGGGCCTCTCCAGGAGCTTCGCCGGGTGCTCGGCCTTCCTCTTACCCGACCCAGAGCGTTGGCTCGTGGTTGATGGTGCCGGGGAGGGTGCGCCCTGCCTGGTGACCGTAGAGCCCGACCGTTCGCCGCTCCCGGTGCCAGCGGACTCGCGGTGCTTGGCCTTATGTTGGACCCCCGTCGCCGGGGCGTCCTCAAAGGACTTAGAAGACCGCTCAGATTTCTTCTTCTTCTCGCCGGACGGGCTCTTCCCTTCTAGCCAGTTGCCGAGACGTTGATGGCGGTCCTTCATGGTCCGCTCCGACATGTTGCCGCAAAACGCACAGTCCTTCTCCACGTGCGTCTTGTCCTCATGTAGGCAGTAGAGACAAAAGGAGTGTTCGTCCTCCTTGAAGACGTTCTGCAGCTGGCATCCAGGGCAGACCCTGAACAGCTTTCCGGGCGTCGAGCTTCCCTTCTCCTGGGCCATGACCGGGCCTGAGAAACTTCTGGAGTCCTCCAAAAGCGTAGCTCGACGAATCTTCCCCCTTGAGGCGCAGACGAATCCGACACGGGTCCCCGTTGATCGGATAGTGAGTCGGTGGAGCTTGAGGCTCTTTTGACCGAAAAAACGAAGTTTTTGAGAAAAAAACGTGAAAAAATAGCACTAACGCTCGAGAGCAATAGCACGAGGATCCCAACACATGAATGTGCGGTAAAAATCTGAAGATGGCTGCCAGAGGTGGGGCTTGGGTAGAGGGCAGTCATTGGCTGTGGTCAGTATGACGCAGAGACCAGTGATTGGTTATTACTACGAAAGTCAGATCAGAAACGAAACTGATACTGGTTTTTTCTTTACCGAGGATTCCCAGCCTGACGACGGGGAATATTCATGAGCATGTGAATCCATGCCAGACCCCATGCTGGAGAAAGTAAGGAATCAAAGACCAGGAACTAAGGCTGATCAAACCTGTACAGTGTGGCAGAGGTACCTCGGGCGCTCTTGCGTCGATAACCAAGGTAGGGAGGAGCGATACCCTCCGTGGTATTGTCCTTGGCTCCTACAACAAAGCGGCGTCAGAAAAGACTGCTCAGCCGGTAAGTCGGAGAGACTGATACAAACCAGCTTGTGTTTTGAACCAAGGTTGCAAGCAGCAACATTGTACAAAAAACAGTGTGAGACGTTTGCAAAGAGCAACGCAGATATGAGTGAAAACCAAACAGAGTAATTGAACATTTTAATTAAACTTTGGAGACCAGGAAAAGATACCATACACATAGTGGTCCAGCACCACATGGGTGCTCATTCAAAAGTCTTTGTTAGGAATCCAACTGATGCAGAGTCTGAGAAAGGGAATATCAAGATTGAATGCAGCTAAACCCTGTGCACATTCAAAAGTCTTCAATAGTTCAAAGAACATCACAATTGGTCCGAGCCCGGCTGAGGAAGACGAATCGAGTGAAAGAGAGGGATCTGAGCCTGGCTGAGGGGGATCCAGTGTGAACACCCAAATTGAATACTCTAAAGGGAAAATAACTTTTCATTGTTTTTGTGTACTAGACCCTCCGAGTCAAGAGACTTGCAAGAAACAAGGAGACTTGAACACAAAGTCTTGAACTGTAAAAATTGAACTGTATCGTCGAGCCGCATAAGCCAGAGTGTGCCCCTTGCTTGAGTGAACCGCCTTGTCCCGGTGTGAGAGAAGTGGCTCGGAAGTGGCTGTTGTGCTGGGGAGAACGCTCCGTGATTTCTGGACTCCTGTTTTCAGTTGCTGTGCTGATTTTGGCCACGCCCCTTTTCTCCACGAGTCTTCAAAATTCGCCACTCGTGCACTCCAAGAAGTGGCTCGGAAGTGGCTGTTGTGCTGGAGAGAACGCTCCGTGACTTCTGGACTCCTGTTTTCAGTTGCTGTGCTCGTGCTGGTATGCACTCTAACATCCACCAAACTTCTTCTGTGGACAAATACGGACTATCTAATATAATTACCAGTGCTAACACCGAATTATAGTAGCTAAATATCACTTTTATTTCACTTTTTTTTCCATTATTAGATTTTGGCCACGCCCTAAAAAAGGTGTTGTTCAGGGTAACCCTATTACTGATTATTTTGCAAAAACTCCAACCACTATCCCTACCATAAAGACACAGCATGTGCCCAGTGATAAGGAACTTCGAAATATGGCATCTGTTGATTTAGTGTCTGACCTGACAAGTGACCTTGGATGTGTGAGTGCCAAGCTCCTTTGCGATGTCTTTGGTGCCCACCCGAATACCAATTGTGAGGATCTATCTGAGGCTAAGGGTTGTAACAATAATGCCAATCCTAGTGTCATCCCTAGTCACTTCGAAATATGGCATCTGTTGATTTAGTGTCTGACCGGACAAGTGACCTTGGATGTGTGAGTGCCAAGCTCCTTTGCGATGTCTTTGGTGCCCACCCGAATACCAATTGTGAGGATCTATCTGAGGCTAAGGGTTGTAACAATAATGCCAATCCTAGTGTCATCCCTAGTCACCAGGACCCTAATGCTGATGATTTTGTGCCTGATATCGCCAGCTCTAGCACCATTAACCCTACTATCGCAACGCTTGGGGCCACAAGTATTAGTGGCTTACCTGCCAATGGTAGTACTAACGCTATCTTTCATAGGAATCATATTAATAATGGTAAGAGCACTACTGATATATCCATCTCCGAGCTTGAACTAGATATTGAGTACATGGGCATTGATCCTGAAATTTGTTTAGCTGAAGTCGCTCCTACCCCAATGTCATATACTCCGCCAACTAAGATGGCATTATCATTGGGACCTGATAATCTTATTGCTCCCAATGGCAATCCCGTATTGAATGATGGCAGCTTTGACGTTGAGATCCCATCTATATTTTGTTTTAACACTATGTCATCACCTAAGGAAAAACAATGCTCTTCTCACAATGTTATTACTGACTATGGTGAAGGTTCACGTGTAAATGATGTGGATTCAAGTATGAATTCAGATGAAATGTTTAATGCCCTTGAAAATTTGCTCACGATGTTACTTGAAAAATGTGCACACTTAGAAACTAAAATTGACGTCCAATCCCTACTAATTCACTCCTCATTGAAAGAGCATTGTTGTGAAGTGTGTGCAAGTAAGCGAAGTACTTCTCCCACAAAAACCCTGCCTGAAGTACAAGTTAAGAGAAACGTTAAAGGTCAATGTGCGACTGTAGTGAAAAAGACTACCCTGGTCAAAAGGAAACCTAGTACCGTCCACCAGGCCATTATGTACAGTAAGCGTATTGTTAAAAAGCACTAACACCAAGCCATCGGATTAGCTGATGGACTTTCAAATGCCATCCCTGTGATTGGGTCAGAAGTTCCCATTGTAGAAGAAGCAGTGAATATCGGTGAATATCACTCGAGTCAATGAGTTGCCCTCAAATAATATCCAGACTGTTCCAAAATCTAATTGTGTGCTGGTAGAATCCTTGCAGTCTTCTGTAATGGCAACTGAGCCATTAACAAGGCCGTCAAAGGCAACAGGACCTACCAATAATCAATCCACATTACCTGATGCCTGGGTTTTAAAAAAACACTGCAGATGCCTCTTCATCCAATGCAAACATTGGCAGTGGTGGAGATAGCACTGGAAGGCTATCAGCTCTTCAAATTACGTTAGTTCATATGGAAAAGTGCCCTTCCCCTCTGAACCGTGCTGCGGTACTGAGCTTATTCAAAACCATTGTTCCATTAAGGGTAATCACCTCCAGTGATATCCGTTTGGTTGATCAACTTGAACTTCCGAATCAATACATTACAAATGTGTGTTTTGAAACTGAAGCTACGCTGAACTATATCCTGGATTTTGAAGTCGAGCTATTGCGTCTTGGTTATGCTAATCATAAAGTATTTATACCTGCTGTAAAAACGCGTAATCGCACTGTAGATCAGAGGCCTAATATTACTATCCCATTTGCTCCTATTGCCAACTCACAAGCAAGTGCGGTATATGAGAAACGTCCGCCTATTCAAGGCACTAATACTGTGACAAACAATACTTATGTCATCCCTGAAGGTTATTGGCAATGATTGCCTCTGAGTTTCAAGCCCCACTTTGCTGAATCTCGCAAATGACCAGATTCATTGCAGTTGCTCTACTCCTGGAATACCCGTGGGCACACGCATTTGTTCCAGGACGAGGGCTTGATCGAATGTATGGCACTCTTCAACATCATCGCACTTCAGGAAACATGGTTGACTGTGGAAATGCAGATAGATGATATGTGGGTTGTTGATATCTGTGCAATCACCATGGACGATAACGAAACTTAATTAACCGAGCATGTATTAGTAGCTAAAATAAGTTGGCTGTCGGTCGCTCTAATTGTCAACATATATGATCCTCCTAATATGGCCAATACGGCAAAGAACATTATGACGGTTGATACTGTGTTGAAACTGTACAACCATCGTTACCCTTTATGGCTTCTGGGTGATTTGAATGCTAAAATTGGAGATTACTGCCAATCGGACGAGATGTTGAGCGTCTCGTCTAAATCAAAAATTCATCCGGTGTCCAACAGACAAGGCAAAAATGGTTAAATGTAATTCAGACTCAATCTTGTGAAACTTAATGGCCTAACTCCCAGTGATGTGCCTATGAACTACACTAGGGTGAAGGGTAGATCTGCAGCCACACTTGATTATATTTTTACGAATCAGTATGGCTTTCACTTCGTTATTGATATGGGTGTTGTTGAGAGAGATGAGAGCGACCACCTACCCCTGTGTTTATTATTTGCTACTCCAGGAAAAGAAGTAGAAAGCCATGACTATAATGACAATGGGATGCTTAGCATCAATAAAGGCAATAATAGAATTGTCCGGCACAATCGTAATATTGAGCATGTATCCCAACTTGTATCCACTTTACTACCGGAGTTTATGAAGGAGGGGGTGTCTGGCATGAATGCTGGTAATTTAATCTTGCAAAACTTTACTGAGCTTATGCATAATATACAGAAACAAGTGGGTGACCGTAGAAAATACAAATCATCTGGGGAACGCTCTAATATGGTTATTCCGTGTAGGCCTGGGAATGACAAAAAGATTAATGAAGCAAAAAAGAACCTACGTAAGGAAATTTGCGATGTAGTAAGAAACAATGATTCTCTGTTGACACGCGGTTGCATGCCATATTAAAAAAATGTTTAAAAAACTATAAAGATTGGCTTAAAATGCACAAACGCGAATGTGAAACCAACTTGTGGAAAAAAATTGCATTGGTCGCTCTGTCTAACAACAAACAAGGTATCTGGCACCTGCTCAGGAAACGCAAAAAAACGTGATTTGACAATCAATTGCATAACTGAAGAAGTATGGGCCCATTATATAAATGGTACACTGGGTAAAGTTGAATTAGATGCTAATATTTCTCTACCACCTGAAGTTACATGGGATTGTCAATCTTCCGAACTCGACAGTCAAGATTATTGAAAATCTTAAGAATTTCCGGGCAGCTGGACCTAATGGGGTCTGTAATTTAGTTCTGAAAAAGCAGCCCGAGTTGTGGGGTGCTGCACTTATGCTATTATTCAAACAAATAGGGAAGCTTGGTGCAATACCTCCATCATGAAAGACAAGCCACATTCTAACAGTGCACAAAAAAGGGTCATGGGACAACCCGGCAAACTTTAGAATGTTGGCTATGTTAGACGTTTCTTCTAAGATCTTTACTAAGGTATTGCTCCAGGAATTTAATGTATGGATTAGTGAACACAATATTCTTCCCAAATTGGCTTCCGTGACAAATCAAGCACCACACACAATCTGTTACTACCAACATCATCGATTGGGCATGCCTGGAATAAACGCAATCTTAATGTCTATTGCGCGGTGTCCAGTCAAATGGTCGACAGTGATTTGGTCGACAGACAATTGGTCGACTGAATTTGGTCGAATTTCATTTTGGTCTACATCCAATTTGGTCGGCATTTAATTTTGGTCGAAATGAAACATACACTCTTTTTAATGTATTTTATTTTGTAATATGTATAACCATCTTTATAGTAAATGCTTTTTAAACGTATTAACGTTTGTAATGTAACTTTTATAATATATATATATATAATTAAATAATTAAATATACCAACAGCTTTTTTAAACATTAAATGTGTATTTCTTTTCTAACACTTGGTGGCGCTATTGTATTAGCTTTGTATAGCATATGTACAGTACATTTTGTAAATATTAACAAGTGTGACGTGTTACGTTTACGACGTAGCCGCCATTTTGGAAGTTCCGTGTTCGTCGTTCCAGACCTGTTGCGCGCGCTCCTGGATTTTCCGATGGATTGATTTTATTTTTGGGATTTTTTTGGATTTGTTTCTTATTGGATTTTTCGCCATTGGATGTTTCTGCTTCCATGGATCGTGTTTTGGAAAGAGTTTTTCAAGAATTCGGAGATGTTCACCGCAACGGATGTATTTTTTTCGCAAAGACCAGCTTCCTCTTTTTCATGGATTTTAATGGAATTTCTTATGGATTTTTCTTTCTTGGATTTATCGATGGTTTTTCGTATGGATTTTATTTGTCTGGACCGTTTTTTTCACTGGATTCTGTTCAAGATGTGTTTTTTTTTTTCATGGATTTTGCTTATGTTTACATTTTGCAACGTGAGGAGTTCTGCTTTTTATAGTTTTTCAGGGGTTTGGTTTTTTTTTGTGCATTTCGGGCTTTTTTGCCAGTGATGGATTTTCCTGTATTCTGCGGATCGTTTTCGTGCCTGGAGTTGGTTTTATTCAGTCTGGTGAGTTTTTATTTTTTTTATTTTTAACATTTCAAATTGTACGCCACTGCTTCCAGGAACTGTAAAGGCTCTGTATTTGTAAAATTGTGTACTATGCTTGCAATTCTATCCTCATGGTCTCTGTATTTTTTTTTGATTACCGGTTGGTTTTCTAATGATAGTGTCTGGGATAGTTTTATTTCTTGTCTATTTTGTTCAGTTTTAAGACTTTTGAGGAAGTGCCATAGTGTCGGGTTATTAGAATTAAATTCCTTATTTATCTTGCTGTGCCAACCTTCTTGTACGTTGTTCGTTTTGGTTTTTTTTGTATTACAGATGTATAGCAATTCCATGTTAATGCTATATTTTCCCTTTCGTCTCGTTCCTTGTCTCGTAAGTTGGCCAATCCATGTGTTTTCCATGTAGTCAAGTAAATTACACAATTGTTCTTCATGATTAGTATAGTAATTAGATCCAATTAAAGTATCATAATATTTAGTAACCATGTCCTCTTTTACAAATGCTAAAGCGTATAATCTCTTTATTTGGTGCTGAAATTCCGTATCTTCTATGTACAATGTTCGTAATCCTAATTTTTGAATTCGTCGCCACAATGATTGGGTAAAATGAAAAAAACAACCTTGAATACGAGTGTCCGGATACATTTTCGAAAAAGCGTTCATTTGTCCCTGTTCATAGTCCATGATTATTCTTTCTGGTTTTTTATCTGGCAGTGTTTCATGAATTAATTTGTATATACAGCTGTATTGTTCTTCTGTTTTTCCAGGCATTAACACGAAAATCAGAGGTATAACAGTGTCATTGATTGTACCATGAATGCTATAAAACTGATGAAAAGGTGTTGGACAGGTTTTAAACGTTGCGTCCCCATGCCAAGTGTTTGAATTTCCCAAGTGCTTTATGTTCTGAATAGTGCTGAAAATTAACATTTTTTCCTTTTTTATGTCTATAGTTTTCCATAGAAACTGATCTCCTTTTTCTGTTAATTGTAATACATCAGGTATATACATATTTTCATAATTTTGTGGTGCTATGGGAAAGTTTTCCTTTTGTTGTTTGTCGATTTACATTCCGTGTTACTGTTTTCGTATTTGGCATCTGTGCCGTTATATGAAGCGGTAAACTCCCATATGTCTTTGCTACTTGTGAAGTCGATGCTTCACTTATATTCTTCTCTACATTTTCCTTCAATTCGTTAAGTGTTTTCTTTATGATGACTGCCGTAGTGTCCGGCATATGGTTATGTTCGCTAGTCAAACGTATATTTTCGCCTTCCGTTATTGCTCTTCCTTTGCATGCATTTGCCTTGTACTCCTTACACTTCCAATAGCTTTTTTCCTGTCTTGTGCACTCCTTATTGTATATATATCCTTCATACGTCAATTGCGCTGCGCCTCTTTGTGATGTTATGAATTCCATTTTTCTGTATGAAGCAGTATCTGAAAAACCAAATTTATGAAATTAATCTACCCGTTTCGTTATTATGTTCAGTTAAAACTGTGTAATTCAATGTCTGTTTCTCAAAAATGCCCAAATGAATATACAACTCGTTAAAAAATAATCGCTTTCTAATTCTATTTGTGGGACGGTTCGCAATTCTATATCGATTCAAAAAAAAAAAAATGGGCGGTTCATGGATTATCTCCTCATATCGAAAATATAAAATTGTGAGAACCACGCTTTAATTTGCTTATTTACTGGTTTTCACTCACCGTTTATTCCTAGTCACGTATATCTCTTTCACTTGCGTGTTTTGTTCAGCTGCTCTGTCACTTTTCTGACGGAATGACAGTTTGTTTATAACTGTCATCTGTGATCATAGGTATCGTACAAGGTGCTTTACTCTTCACTTTATGTTATCTCCTGCGACCTTCTTTTATGTCAATCGTACTTTCGCCCCGAGTACAGTATTTACGTGAGTGTCGACCATTTGACTTTCGACCAGTTTGAATCGACGTAATGACCCGTCCACATTGTCTTAATGGGATGTCGACCATTTGGCATTCGACCAAATGGTGTCGACCAATTGTCCTGTCGACCAAATGTTTTCGACCAATTGACTGGTAACCCTATTGCGCATACATCGACTTCTCTGCAGCATTTCATACTATTCTTAGAAATAGACTTTGGAAAAAACTCAGCTCATGGTGGATCCCACAAGGTCTCCTAAAGATGCTTATGTTACTACATTCAGAGACCTCTGTACGCATAAGACTTAACGCGGCTGGTAAACTTTCTAAACTCATGGCCACTAGTTGTGGTGTGAAGCAAGGCTGCATGATCGCTGCCATCCTGTTCAACCTTTATCTGTCAGATACGATGAAAGCATTTCTTATCCCAGAGGCTAATCCCGTGAGAGTTAATGGTGTGGCTATTGGTTGGCTTGCCTATGCTGACGACCTGCTGTTACTGGATTATACTCCGGCGGGTCTTCAGCATATGCTCGACTCCCTGGTCACTTATTCCTCTGAAAATGGATTGACCATTAATATTGACCAGAGTAAGATAATGGTCTTTTCAAATAAACGTAGAACTAAGAAACACTTGTGGAACCTAGCCCTCAAAAAAGTTGAACAGGTAAAATCCTACAAATATTTGGGTGTTATCATTGATGAAAGGTTGAATTGGGATGAACAGTGGTCTACAATCAAAAGCCGTTGCACCGTGGCCGCAAATGCTCTGAGTGTATTCATTGGTAGAAATTGTTTTTCTGCCATTGCAGTTCTTAATATCTACTTGTCAAAAATCAGATCAATGCTCCTCTATGCTGTTGAAATATGGGGTCACAAGTTTGTCAAACGTTGCGTGGTTTTTGAATGCAAACTTCTTGCGTCTACCCCGAAATGTGAGTGTTGAATATCTATACTTGGAATTTAACATCAGAAGTTATTTGTATACATATATTTGTCAATGCGTTTTGTCGTATGAGAAAGCTGTGACACTTTCCACTGATACAATTTTTGTCCCAGATGTTAAAGCCTACCTTAGTCTTGAAGGTAATGTGCTGATTGGTACAATTGGTACTATCCAAAGGCTCCATCGCACATGGTCTAATGGGTCTGTCCCAGGAACTATGTCTCTGCTAGCCTTCAAAATGAGACTTAAGAAAAAAGTCCATGATTACTGCCATGAACTTAATACAGTAAATTTAGCATCTAAAAGGTTCAGTGGCTGGTTTTTAGATGAGTATTCGAGTAGAGTTTCGTCTCCTCAATACATTAATGCCTATCCCAATACAGGTACTTTTCGCACTTACCTTACGATGAAATTCAAACTCGACTGTTGCACTAGAGACTAATTGTGTCAAAATGGGGTCTCCACTCACGTCAAAGTATTGTCGTCTATGTGGAGTAAACGTTGTTGAGTCCCTTCACCATCTTTTTATGTGTTGTGAAAGCTTAAATGAACTACGAACCCCGTGTTTTAAATCCTATAATAATGGCATTGTGTTGACTGATATATCCGACCAATGGATGTTTTTTATGAGAGGAAATGATATTAATCTGATATATTTTATTGTTGTTTTTTATCTGAAGATTGTGGCAATTTTAAAATGTATTGTATAGGATATATTGGAAATGTAATATGTTTTTAGATTTTGTGTATTTATGTTGTTTGTTTATGTGTTATACAAAGCCTATTGGCTAGATGTAAATCTAATTAATAAATAGATATATTGACCCACTCAACAGTATTTCCCCACATCACCAAACTGCATGTGCGCAGAAACAGCAAAATGGCTGTGCTAGCTCCTGTGAGCGCTATGGCCTCAAAAGTGTGTTTTCTTGCAGCAACAAAAAGATGGCTGCACCTTCTTGCCAAGCACACGGGGGCAGGATGGAATACTTGTTCGTGCCTTGAAACACTTGTGTATGGGCGCATTATAAATGCCATATCATAACAAGGGGACACACTAAGGGAGCTTGCCAGTGTGTTCTTACCTGTACAAAAGAAAGAGTGAAAAGGCAGCACTGCTTTGCCGAAAGCCCAAGATCTCCATTATAAAGGAAACTTTTCACCTTTAAAATAATGCTGCTGATGCTGTTTCTATGTGTTCTTCCTTAAATCACTGATTAATAAGGCCCTGCCATGCCCAGCATCTCGTTGCGCCTCAGCAAAACCAGGCATGATTTCTGAACGACAGGCCCTGTCAAACCAACTCTGAGAGAAATCAGCAAGGAACTTCACTTTTACTTGCAAGGGAAAACCTGTTTATTTCTTTAAAAATGTATCAAAGCTCACAAGTTCAAAAGAGACTCCAGCTATCTGAGCCATGTCAGTTTCAATGCATCTGTGCTTCAAATAAACTACTGCCTAGAAGAAAATAACTAAGGCTGCAAGGCAATATTGGGAAGTCAGGTGGCAAAATCGAATTTGAAAGGAAATGCTAGCAGTTCAACACGTGTAAAAATGGGCTTTTGCAAAACTAAAGGAGAAAAATGCCTGTTTAAAAAGTAACTTGTTGAAGGAAAGCCTGCCATTACCTAGCAATGTGAAGGGGTTTTTGGCTGGTGAAAATACATACATGGGCTATTTTATTCCACAGGTTTGTTTTAATTCAGGACCAAATATCAGAAAATAAAGGTTTAAACCGCCTTGGCTGGATTTGCAAGCTGTCAAAAACAAGTTATTCCGGTTGGCAGAGTTAAAGCTTCCCTCTAGGAAGGGAGCCACACCATAAACTTACAGGACACGAAAGTGATAATTTCTAGCTTGAAAAAACTTTGAATAGACCAAGACAAAAAGTTCACACGCTCGTCAGACATTCGTCTGTGCTCCAGGCTGGGACAATAGAAGTCCTGGGACACTAACATGTCAAGTGGAGGGGGCCACAAAACCTTCAATCAAACTGGGAACCCCCACCCCACACAGGGATGAAGTGACAGTTGAAGAAAGTAAACAAATGAGCCAGTGACAAAGGACTGCCATTTGCTGCCAAAGACTATTTTATTAATAACCTTTAAAGACATCTCTGCAGCATGAATTAGTAAAAATATGAAAATGTTATAGTTAAAATATAATTTTATGGGCTTTTATTGAAGACATGGTAGAATTCACTGACACTTTGGGGACAGAAATGGCAAAGTATTGCTAATTACAAGAAAAGCATCCATGTTGAAAATGCGAAATTTTGTACATACATCCCTTATAATCATCCACACCCATGTATAAAGTTATGGAATTTTAGGCCGAACATTTCACACTGAAAATGACCAAAGATTATTAAATGTACACAATGCAATGTCACACAAACTGAGGGATTGTAGGGCTGTGCTCTACAGAAAATATGTAACCTGATTATGTCATTTATTAAGGTGCCACAACTGTACAAATGTGTAATATCTGGTATGACAGATTTTTGGCTGAAAGGTCTGTGGGAAGTCTTTACATCATAAAATGCAACCTCCTGAGTTGAGTCACATCCCAGGGGAAGAAACCAACATTGATTGTCCAATCCAGTTGCTTAGCTAAGCCGGCCCAGCAATATAGTCTAGGATGTCACTATGCATTATAAATAAGAGTCCCTGACAAGACTCTAGACACACACTCTTCCGGATGTTCCTGCGCTGTGTTCCTGTTGCATCCATCCATCCATCCATCCATCCATATTCAAGATCCCCGCTACAAGGCCAAAGCATTGCTGACCATACTCCAGGGTCCACTGCCAAACCCAAGCATTGCTGATCCTATTCCCAGCAAGGCCTCAATTCTGAAAATCCACTAAAATCCCCAAATAACCAAAGGGGAAAGCTGTGGTGTTTTTGGAAGGCATCCTGATACCACTAACTGCATGCTTGCTGCAATCCTGCCACCCAGCTGATCTTTAGTATCCGGTGACGAGAATTGCCAGTCCAGAAGTGCCATCCGGTGACCAGAACTGCCCAGCTGTTTGCCAGGCTCGCTGCCGTGTAGTGACCAGAAATGTTGACAGTCCAAAAATCCCAAAACTAAAAAGGTAGACTGCGAGTATAAATCACCACCCCATAGTAATCCATAATATATCTTGTCTTTGTCCTTATCCCACTCTCTAAGTCATCCTAGTCTTATCCTGATAATTTGTTGAAACTGTCACTCATTCTTGCAACCCTGTCCTTGATTTCTAGTGGTAGCGCCATCGCTTTAGTAATTTTGGCTTGTGTAATCCTAAACCATTAGTCCTATTTCCAGTGATCAACTGGTTTCCACCAGGGTTGGGCGCTGGGGTGGTGGGGTTGAAGTCGCGAATCAACCCTGGCTCTGACTGTGTCCATTTTGGTGGCCTAGCCTGAATACTCTAGTGTAAAGTAAAACTGTTCTTGTCACAACTGATTTTACTTTCCTATTTCACAGCTCCATTTTACTCAAAGTGCACCTTTTTATATCTTGCATAACTCACCCAAATTACCAGCTAGAGACTTAATTTCACTCCATATTGTTCCTGTGATATACCTCCATCTCCCCAAATTTCAGGCGGGAATCGAAAAATTTCAAAGTTTCCAACGTGTCATTTTGCTGCAATCTGTTTTAAACTTTCCACTCATTTTCAAACGTATTGCTTTTGGTAATCCATTCTTTGTGATTGTTAATGTCTCTGCATTGTTGCTTTAGTGAGGAATTCTATTTGCTTCAAGGTTTTTAACACACATTCATTATTTATTTGTCCATTTCCGAGTGTCATTTCATAACATTGCAAGGGGTGTAATGCGGGATTGCTGCCCCATATTAAAAAGTGTATGATTTCTTTTGAATTAAAAAAAAAACATATATGGGATACATTACTCACCGTAATCGTATTTCTGATGCTTGTATCTGCTTAGATTCACATGCTGTGCATAGGACATCTAGTGGAAGCTGCAGAGTATTAGTTTGTTTTTCGAAACTCGAAAATGGGCGTCGACAGGGCGGGGCGTGCCAGTAATACTATCCCTAGTGTGACGTCCACTGTACCCATGATCCCTCACGCATGTAGGACCCTCAAATTGTATTTTTTCTGACATGAGGTAGCATGAGGAGAAGCGCAAGTACAGATAATCCAAGCAGATAGAAAGAAAGGTAAAACTACAAGTATCCATGCGCCTTCTCTCAGAGGGGAGGAAGGGTGGGTCGCATGTCAATCTAAGCAGATACAAGCATCAGAAATACGATTACGGTGAGTAATGTATCCCTTCTGAGGCTTGTGGAATCTGCTTAGATCACATGCTGTGCATGGATTAGCGAGCAGTACCTGAAGAAGGAGGTGGGATGTGAGAAGGGTCATGAGCAAATAAATGTCTTAGAACCGCTTGTCCCACTTGGGTATCTGTCTTGGAATGGGTGTCAATGCAGTAGTGCTGAGTAAAAGTGTGAATAGAGCTCCAAATAGCTGCTTTGCAAATGGTGTCAAGGGGGACATTTGCAATGAAAGCCAGTGTGGCCCCAATGCCTCCTGTAGAGTGGGCTCTTGGCGTGAAAGGCAGTTTTTTCAGAAAGGGAGTAACACAGCTGGATACAGTTAATAATCCACTTAGAGATGGCACCTTTAGAGACGCGATCCCCTTCTCTGCCTGTAGCTACGGAGACAAACATAGTAGAGGACCGCCCTACGCACATCTAGGGTGTGTAGTTTCACCTCAGCAGAGCTCTGTGGGTCTTGGAAGAAAGCCGGAAGCTCGATGGACTGGTTCACATGTAATTTAGAAATAAACTTAGGTGAGAACCTAGGGTGTGTGCGTAAAACCAGTTTATCTTTATGAACTGTAAAAAAAGGATCTTGCACTGACAGAGCCTGCATTTCACTGACCCTTCTTATAGAAGTAATAGCTACTAAGAAGGCTGTTTCATAAGTCAGGTGTTTGAGACTGCTTTTATGCATGGGCTCGAAAGGGGGGCCCCATGAGCTTAGATAGCACCACATTAAGGTCCCATGCTGGTGGTGGGTTTGAAATAGGAGGGTGAAGTCTCTTTACTCCTTCCATGAAGGCTTTAACTACTGGTATTTTCCACCACGACACCTTGTTATGGGAGGTGGTGTATGCTGACAGAGCTGCCAGGTGTACCTTTAGTGAGTTAAAGACCAGTCCTGCATCCAGCAGGTGGAGCATGTATGTGACAATAGTTGGAGTGCAATCAACCAGGTTGATTTGCTTATTCTGGCACCAGATAACAAATCTTTTCCATTTGTCAAAGTAGCAGGGCCTCGTATTTGGCTTCCTAGATTCTTTTAGGATGTCCATACATCTCTGTGGCAAATTGAGATGTCCAAACTCTATGACCTCCGGAGCCATGCTGCCAGGTTCAATAAGTTGGGTTGAGGGTGCATCATGTGCCCTTGGTGCTGGGACAGTAGGTTGTACCAACCCGGGAGCCTGATGGGTTCGCACACTGTTTGTCTGCGTAGGTGTGGGAACCACGGTTGTCTGGCCCACATGGGAGCAACTAGGACGAGCGTCATCGATTCTCTGTTCATCTTATTGACCACCTTCCTGATGAGGAGAGTTGGTGGAAAAGCGTACGCAAACATCCCTGACCAGTTCATCCACAGGGCGTTCCCCTGGGAGTCTGGTTGGGGGAACCTGGATGCAAATCCTGGGCATTGTCTGTTTTCGCTTGTGGCGAATAGGTCTATAGTGGGGAAACCCCACTGAGAAAAGATATCTTCTACGATTTCTCTGTGTAGACACCATTTGTGTTCCTCTGGAAGGGAGTCTCTGCTCAAAGCATCCGCCAGAGAATTGAGGTCCCCTGGAACATGTTGTGATGACAGAAAGATGTTCCGTCTGAGTGCCCATATCCAAATTTTCTGGGCAAGTTTGGACAGATTTGGCAAGCGAGTCCCCCCTTGCTTGCTCAGGTAGAACATGGCTGTCGTGCTGTCCGTCCGGATCTGCACTGACAGATTCTGCAGGTAGGGCTCGAACGCTTGAAGCGCTCTGAATACCGCCAGAAGCTCTAGTAGGTTGATACGATTCCTGGCCACTGAGTGAGACCAGAGACCCTGAGCTGTGTGGTGGAGATAGTGAGCTCCCCACCCTGTCAGGCATGCATCGTTTGTGACGACCGCCTGTATCTCGGGATCGTAAAAGGGTTTCCCCTCGGACAGATTTTCTCTTGTCCACCAGTGAAGGCTTTGTACAAGTGTTGGCGAAACGACCACTAGATCGTCCCACTGACCACTTGCCTGAGACCACTGTTTCGCCAACCATTCCTGCATGGGACGCATACGCAGGCGCGCGTGGGGGACCAGGCAAATACAGGACGCCATCATGCCCAGCAAACGCATTGCTTTGCGTACAGTTATCTGGCGACCGGTCTGACAATGCGGAATTTGCAGCAGTATATTCCGAATTCTTTCCTCGGATGGAAAGGTCAACCCCTCTTGGGTGTCTAGGATAGCTCCTAGGAATTGTTTGGAGGTGCTTGGCACCAGACTTGACTTCTCGTTTATTGAGAAACCCAATTCGAAGAGGAGGTTGATCGTCCTTTGAATGTTTGTTCTGCAAATTACTGGGGTCTCCCCCATGATGAGCCAGTCGTCCAGGTAAGGGTACACCGGGATTGCCTCCCTGCGTAGGTGTGCTGCCGCCACCGGCAGTACCTTGGTGAATACCCTTGGAGCCGAAGCTATCCCGAAGGGCAGTACCTTGAACTGGTAGTGCCGACTGTCCACCTTGAAGCACA
The DNA here is from genome assembly GCF_040938575.1 of Ambystoma mexicanum. Taxonomy (NCBI): domain Eukaryota; kingdom Metazoa; phylum Chordata; class Amphibia; order Caudata; family Ambystomatidae; genus Ambystoma; species Ambystoma mexicanum. The sequence continues at coordinate 536,423,814 of NC_090924.1, read as the reverse complement.
AGTACTTTGTGCGCTGGGAACATGGAAATATGAAAATAGGCATCTTTCATGTCCAATGTTGCCATGTAATCCCCCTTCTTTAGGAGGGGGATTACCTCTTGGAGAGTAGTCATGCGAAATTTTTGGGGCTTGGCATACTTGTTTGCAGGCCGTAAGTCCAATACTGGGCACATTGTCAAATCTTTTTTTGGCACAAGGAAGTAAGTTGAATAAATACCCTTGTTTACCTGGTGTCCCGGGACGAGTTCTATCGCGTCCTTTGCTAGCAGATTGACTATCTCCTCGAGGAGGATCTTCTGGTGGTCTAAAGAATGTATTTTTTGTCATGGAGGATGGTTCTGGGGACGCTCAGTTCTATGCAGTACCCTGAGGATACTGTGGACAGCAACCATCTGTCTGATGTGATCCCTTCCCCAAGCTTGGGTGAAGTTGGAAATGTGTCCCCCTACTGGGGTTGCGTGAGAAGGGACCCTGAACGGAGCGTCACTGTTTTGGTGGAGGCGTGCCGCCGCCTCTACTGGGGCTGCCTCTACCTTTACCACGTCCTCTTATTATCCCTGCCATAACCCTGGGTAGACTGCTGGTTGTTATTGTTCCATGGTGTACCCTGCCCCTGGGAATAGTTAGATCCTCTCTGGGAATTTTGTCCGCGTGGGCGACGAAAATTGCAATTCCTTCTTTGATTAGGGGGTTTATTGGTTAGTTGGCCTAGGGATTTGAGTGTCTCATACTCATCTTTGGCACTTTTCAGCGCGTCCTTGACCGCCTTACCAAACAGATCCGGCTCCACCGGTTTATCTAACAGTGATGCTTGGGTTTCAGCCTTGAATCCAGACTGCCGTAACCAAGCATGTCTCTTGATAACAGTCCCTTCTGCTATCAATCTGCTGGCGTTATCCACGGCATCAAAGGTTGCTTTTAAAATGCAACCGGACACGGCTCTTCCCTCTGCGGAAACTCGTGCCAATTGGCTCTTTAAGGGTTCTGGGGCGGAGTCTATGAGTGCCGCGACGACTTCCCACTGGTGGCAGTTGTAACTGGCCAACAGGGTGGTGGAGTTTGCAATCCTTGCCTGGTAGGCGGAAGTGGAGGCTACCTTTCTGCCCAACCCATATTGTTTCTTGCTCTTTGTCGGGAGGAGCTTCGGACGATGACAGGGTGTTCCCGCCCTCTTACGGGTGTTTGTAACTACCAGGGAGTCTGGCTTCAGATGCCCCCTTATGTATAGTGGGTCTGATTCGGGCTGCCCTGAAAAGTTTCTCAATCCTTGGGTTCACTACCCTGGTGAGGTTGGGATTTACAAGTGAAGGGTCTATTCTTCTCTGAATAGACTTAAGGATAGGGATGGCCTGCGCAACAGGTCTCCTTTCTCCTACTAACTCCTCAGCAAAGTCTCTCTCTTCCTAAGCACCCTGGGTGTCAATGTGGAAGTGTTCTGCCGCTCGGGACAGAACTTCATTCAGGAGAGGTTGATTGTCAACAGGGGAGTCGGTAATCGGGGGTCCTTTCTCTACTTGGGAATCTACTCTGTAGGGCTCCGGGTCTTCCTCTTCTTGGTCCTCATCATCCCCATAGTAGCCCGTACCAGTTTGCTCTTCCAACATGCCCAAATCTGGATCCTCACAAAAGGATGCATCCTCTTGATATTGAGAGTAGGGCTGTACATAGAAGGGGTCCGAAGACCGTGTTGGGGCTTCAAACCAGGACTTCTTACTTGGAGGTATTGGATCCTTAGAGCCTGAGGGTGCTGACCCGTCTGGATTATAGGAGAGCAAGTGTTCAGGGTTTTTTTGTGTAAAAATCTGCCAAAGATGACATCCTTGACATAACCCTGTCTATGTCCTCACTAGGCCATTCTCTAGAACTGGGAATGACCCTTTTAGGGACATTCTCCGCCTTGTCCTGACTAGACTTACTGGTTTTAGCAGGGGTCCTAGGGATAACAGAAGACTGGGACTTGTCGGTCTATGTGGAGTGGAAAGTTTTAGAGGTGTGCAAGGAGGCAGAGACTGCTTCCTTTGTTGTTTTCCCCCCTCCCCGTGGGCGGAAGAGTGTTTTCCCTGCCTTTTCGCTCCTCCGGATCCTTCCGACGACTGGCGTCGAGATTCGGGGGTAGTGTCCCTATCTTTAAAACGTGGAGGTAGGGACTCGGGAGCCGCCCTTACGCGGTCTGCCTGCACCGACTCCTGGAGTGCGGTCTGGGGATGGAAGTCGGCTTCGTCTTCCGATGATCGAACTTCCATTACCTTGTGGAGCGAGGCACTCTTGGCAACAGTGGATGATTGCCTGGAGTCATGCGGCGATCTAGATCGAGAACGCCCAGAGGACACCGATTCGGACCGTTCTCCATGTGCCTCTTTCTGAGAACTCGACGTGCGCGTCGAGTCTCAGTTGGACGTCATGTGCTTTGTGGAAGTGCTGTGGGTAGCGCTTGTGTCGCCTGGGGTCTTCCCCATAGCCGCCCTGCCGGACGACCTTCCGCCCTCGCCGTCTGAAAGCACAGCGTCGCTGCCATCACTGAAGGCGCCCTCCGCTGCCATGGCCTCCTGACGCCTGGCGTGGTGGGCCCAACACTTGATCGAACGGTCCTTAAGTGTTTTCGGTTTAAACCTACTACACGCTCTGCAGTTCGCCTCGGGGTGGTCCCTCGGCAAGCAGAGATTGCACGTGGCGTGTGTCAACCCAAGGGTACTTGCGGTTGCACTTGGGGCAGAATTGGAAAGGGGTACCCTCCATACGCACCTTGTGGCAGCGGGCTGTTAGGTGTAGGAATATATAAAAATGTACCTATATACAAAAAGAGTGTAGAGTATGTCCACCCCCCACTCTCCCTACTTGCAGGGCCGAGGCCAGAGGCCTTCCTAGGCCCGGGCCGAGGCCAGAGGCCTTCCAAGGCCCAAATCCGTCGTGCAGCTGTCGACGGTCGATTTCTTCTTCGGGCCGACGTCGAGTGTGGAAGTTCGGTGACTCGACGTTGGGGTGGAGAATGGGGAAAATATAACGATATTTTCCAAAAGTATGGCTAATGCCAGGGAACTCCACGAAATGCTTCCGACCAGTATGGCGGAAAAAAACAATCTGAGGGTCCTACACGCGTGAGGGATCATGGGTACAGTGGACGTCACACTAGGGATAGTATTACTGGCACGCCCATTTTCAAGTTTCGAAAAACAAACTAATACTCCGCAGCTTCCACTAGATGTCGGCCTATGCACAGCATGTGATCTAAGCAGATTCCACAAGCCTCAGAAATATATAATATTTTACCAACCAGCCTGGCTCATGGTCCATTGCGACCCTGGGTATTGATGTGGGGATGGGAGGCCATGGCCCAATCATCCTGACTTATTTTGTCAAAACTTTTTTCATGAACATTACCCCACATTATCTGTAAATTAGTAGTAAGGATTGCCAATAGTTTTTTTTTTAGTATAGGCCCTTTTTATTTGACAAGACTCCACTAGGACTGCTTTATTATTTGATGGTCGTAGCTTGCTCCCATCTGTAGATTTAGATCAGCGTTTATCTCACCCTTGTGAAGGATAAACACCCGTGCACTGTGGTCATTTGTGTCTGACTTAATGTTGATACCATGCCTTCCTTACAATGCCAATTAACGTACCCCTTGGCATCATAACTATATGGTCCCCAGCAGACTGAGGTCCTGTGCTACGTGGAACAATTATGTAAGGCAGGCCATGAAACATTCAAGCTTGTCCTGGGGATGGAATTGCATGAATCCCAAAAGCTCCTTCCAGAGCCTCAGATTTGCAGCAGCTACTAGAAGAGCATCAGTGTTTGCCTGACGCAGATGAAGGGCATGGTTTTGGTAGACTCTTGTCTATGCTCTCAAGTAGCTTGTCCTTTCCTAAAATAGAAGACTAGGACCCTAGAGTCGCTTTGAAATTCATAGGTGTTGTGTTTAGCTTCAAAGAACCCTGTTTTGTGCAGAGGTATGAGCGTGAGCCATAAAGGAGGTGTTAAATAGAAATACCACCCAGAGATGTTAGAGGGGGCCATCATTACCAATGTGCATATTGGTCACTCAGGCACGACAGGTACCAATGGTCTGGTCAGGGAGAATTTTTGGTGGCCCAGTATGGACAGGGAAGTAGACATGTCAGAGTGCAGTCAGTGCAATGACAGTGACAAGAATGTAATTACCAGAACACCACCTTCGGTGTCGCCTAAGAAACCAAACTATGGTTGAGGGTTGCTATGGATATAATAGGACCATTTCATGGGTTACTAGCGGAAAAAAAGAAATACACTGGTATTGATAATTACTACAGTCATTGGCCTGAAGTGCAGCTTGTCAGAGATGTAACCACTGCGACAGTCATAACATTTTTACAGGCAGTATTGCAAAGGAAAGGAATCTCGAAACAAATTGTGACTGTCGATGGGATGCAATTTGAGTCCACTAAAATGGTTGGATTTATGAAAGAGAAGGGGGTTAAACACATTAGTATGCCATTATATCATCCACTAGCTTATGGCTTAGAAGAAAGATTCAACAGATTTGCTGCAGAAAAGGACGAGCGGTGTGGATGAAGTATGGACTTGAATAAGGTTGAGAGGAGGAGAGAAAGAAACTAAGCAATAGTATGACAGAAAAAGGGGGATGTGTTATGTTGGCATTAAGGAAGGGGGCAGTGTTAAGATAAAGTTACCTTATGCTGTGCATAAATCCGGTTCGAAGTTCAGTAAAGTGGTTAAGGCAGTTAGAGTTACATAAACTAGTGCCTTAACGAGTGATGGTTGTGCAGTTTGTGTAGGGTGGCAAAGGTGAGGATGGAGTGAGGATCAGAGAGTGTCTAGGTGATCGAAGGAGGATATGTTGTGTTTAGCTTGAAAGAATTGTGTGGAGAGTTTCTAGAATGAAAAGAGACGGAGCTGGTCGAGGAAGGAGGAGGACTGTCTGAAGCTGTAGCCACGTTATATATGAAGAAATTAAATACATGGCAAAGTAGACTTGCCGTTGTGTAGTCATCATTTGAAGGGGAGGAGTGAAATCTGCTGCGGCTACCACCAAGAAGAAAATCTAGGGTTGCAAAGCCAAGCAAGCTTTTGATGAGTAAAAAAGGTCTGTAAATCACACCCACCCTACTGCAGACTGTCGTATGTGGCTTTTGCGCCTCGGCCAACACATCCCTTTGCATACTGACACTAGTTAACACCTGCCCCTCCAATAGCCAGCAAAGCTGACAGGACCCCAGGTTCCATCTGCGGGTTGCCAGGAAGGTGTAAAGCCAGGAAGTATTGCAGACCGATAACTCCCTCATTGGAAGCTTTAATGGTCTAGGGAAGTTCATTGGGTCCGCAGCAGGGTGAAGTGGTGGGGTGCCAGCACAGACATTGGCGCAGCTGATGTAGACGGTCAATGTGGCACCCGAGGTACAGGCACGAAGTGAGAACCCCGGTGAAGAGGAGACTGGGCCAGCAGGCAGAATGTTTGAAGGCCCAGACTCTGCCAAGGATCTGAGAAGATCAAAGAGGAGGCAGTCTGCAGTAGATCTACTGTGGGTAAAAAGGACATTCTCGTTGGAGCCCACAATTTAACAGAGGGATCAAGGCACCCTGCTGAGTGGAGCACCCATCTCCCTCCCTGAGCGAACACCTGAAGGCCCTGGTGCCTTGAGGGATGCCAGAGACACTGGAGAAATGGTTGCTGAACTGTCCAGCTCTTTGGTACGTTTCTCCACCTCACTGCCATATGGTGCTGATGAAATGGATTACTGTTTTCCGCTCTTTTTGGAGCCCTGTCATCTTGTGAGGAGGCTTCGATGACCCTCCACAGATGTGGAACTCCATGATTGGGGAATTACACAGTCACTCCGGCACTCAAATGCCAGAAACGGTAATAGCCTTTGCCGGTATCCGGTCGGAATTACCGCCAGGATTTCCAGCAAGGTCATAATGAGGCCCAATTTGTGGGAAGAGAAGCAGTTTATTAATAGTCATTGCAGGCGCCTAGATGCCAAACAGAACAGTAAATATGACTCTAAACCTCTAGGACTTAGTATTTGGAAAATACTAATGTGCACTTTACATTCAGCCACCAGCCAACTCTCTAAAGCAGATGACCGGTGAAATATACATCCTACGGCCAACATAAGGTGCTAAAAAAGCACCCCTGCCTCCGGAGCCTACTATTAGTGAAGAAAGAGATGAAGTGGCAGTGGTACTTCAGTAGACATCCCTCGGACTACTACTAATATTTCAGTCATCCAGAAAAAGAGCAAGGGGAAAAAGGTGTCAAGGGGACACAAAGTGACCAACATAATTCCCCAAAATTACATGGTCTTAACAATAGCTCCTTCAGGGAAATGTTTATTTTTGGCCAAGCATTTTAATGGAGTTCAAATTATGTAAAATAGTTACGTTGAGTTTCTATAAATTGCTGCAGAACCAAGGTAGTTGTTGCTGTATTCACAAATGTAACTACCAGACAAGATTCTCCAGACTAAGCACGAAGCAGAGTACAAAATAGACACTGCCCTTTACTGGATTCATTGCAATACCTATGTACGTCCTATGCTGAACCATAATGTTTAGGGACAGTAGGTTTTATTTCTTGAAGAATTTAGATTTTGTATTGTGATCAACTTTGTAAACCTCTGATAGGAGACGGCCACTGCTGAGCTAGACTAACTCAGCTGTCAAGGAAATGGGATTAACCATCTTGTGTGTATTGAGTGTAATGAGGGACCACTGTAGGAAAGTTGGTGAAGGATGTGTGGCTGTTGTCGATTTGACTGAGCGTGAATGTGTTAAATTACCTGGAAATGAGGAGAAGTTGCTTTAAGCCCTACACAACGCTAGTGTGACAATTGAACAAATTGATGTGAAATGGAAGATGGCTGCTTGGGGCGAGTGTGTGAATGCTACAGCCCGGTAGGAAAAGATATATAGAATTGGTGATAGGTAACCATCAACAGGGGTTCGGAATAGCGTTCATGTCAACAAGTGTGTTGCTGTGGCCTATGTTGCCACTCGAACCACAAAGTGTAAAATACCCACTCTGCATGCCCCATCCAGCACTCTAATCTGGGGGTGGGGGATTCACAAAAAACTAAACAGCGCCTGCTACCTCTCCCACAACGTTCACTTTCATGCAACTGCTCAATGGCAAAGCGGAAAGGCTGGGTCCTGCAACGCTAGGAAAGAATGCTAGGTTCAGCAGCAATCCTGCAGCAGTGAGGCTTACTTCTAAGTGTGGGGCTGCTTCATGAGAACATGGGTGATGCAGGAAAGGCCAGCGACTCATGTGCTGTCCAAATGCAGCACTGTGCTCAGGAGTACACCCATCACTGCAGCAGTAACGATACATTGAAAGCAGTTGTACATTCTTTACAGTTATGTATATATTGTTGCCTTCTTAATGCAACCAATGTTGCTTGATGCGTTTTGTTAGGCAGAGTTTGTATGCAGTACCCTTTGGGACCACTACACACAACTAGGACTACAGGTGTAAGCAAAACCAACCATTGGTATAAGTCTGTACTACACAGTTTTTGGTAGCGTAGCTGAGCAGCCAGGCTTATCTCAAGAGAGAATGTGAGGTGTAAGGATGTTACAGTGGTCAACAATCACAAGTATTCAAATAGACTCTTACACTCATGGTTTCTTGGTTAAACACTTACTAATTTATTCAATAGTCAGTTATAAAACATTCACTAGAAGGAGGCAATCTATATCGCACAAAAATATACTTCAGTACTTTACACAGTACGGGTCTGAGGCATTTAAACTACTTTGAAGTAATAGCAAAAAAAAAAGATTAACAAAAAGAAGATAGTTACTCTTTAGACAGTGCAAATAGTTTGAGTTCACCAGAGGAGCCGATTCAATGCAATAGGTTAGGCCAAAAACAATAGGCTAAAGTCTTGTATAGGATAAAGCAGTTCTGGTAGTTCAACCAGAAAAGTCTTTGCCAAAGTTCTCAGAAGTAGTTTGTAAAAGAAAGAATCATATGTTGGGTCACAAGCTGACTAGGCCTGCAAGTTGCCAAAGTTCCAAGCACTATCGCAGTAAGTTCTCTTGGTCGGGTTTTCACAGTACCTTCCAATGAAGAAAAAGATGCAGCTGAAGACTTCTGTTCCTGACAGTTCCTGCAGATCTCGCTGTTCCTGAGCCTCAGTCGTGAGGACAAGAGGGAGGACGTCGCGGGACTCCTGCACTGCACGGGGACTGGTCATGGCTGGCACTTGGCAAATCTTCAATTCCGGTAGCTGTAGTCAAGCACACAAACTGGTGTACCTCTCCCTGGTTATTCGATTTCCTGCAGCACTGAGGAAATTACAACCAGCTCCGAGAATGGTATCCAAGTGGCTTACGAGTTTATTGGTCCCACCAACTCAAAGGGAGAAGTCGTCCTTGCAGGGCTTCTCCGTCAAGGTGAACTTGGCGATTCGGACCTGCAGCTGGGCTTCACCGGGCAAACCAACGGTCCAGGAGTTGCAGCAGCCGTCTTCTTCCAGCTCGTTTTTGGTTCTTTCGTTCCAGTGGTCGACTCTGCCTTCCAAGCCAAGAGACTCGCCTTTTATCCAGTTTCCTCCCATTCACTCCAGCCTAGCTGCCACTTACACAGCAGGGTGGCAGTCCTTGCCAGTCAGCCAGCCAATCGCGCCAGAGTGCATTTGGGTCTCCTGGGAGATTATGCACATCGGGCACCTCACTCACTTCCTGCCCACCCCAGACACTCTGGCAACAGAGGCGGTGTTCAGTCCTGAAGCCCGCCAAAGGCGATGAAACAAAGGGATCAAACCTGGTTTGGCGCGCAGCGAAACTCTAAAAGGACCTTTACAAAAAGAAATAGCGAAAAAAGAAGACCGGGACCGGTTTTACAGAGGGGGCTCGGACGCCATCTTGAAAAACATGGCTCTCGCGATTTAACACTACCAGTGTTCGCGGTCGGCAAAAATCATGGTAGTTCGTTGTAAAACCACTGCCACCAGCCATTTAGTGAGGAAAGGGTAGCATTTGACTGCTACATGAGTTCTAGACACAGGGGATACTAAGTAACCCCTCCAGCATTATATTATAAGATAGGGTGTGCTGGGTCTAGGAATTTAAAAGACTAGTAAAGTCAATTCCACTTTACTTACTCTGGGAAACAGTAGTTTATCCCAGAGAAGGTATTTAAACCTTGGGAAAGCCTCTAAAGATTTCCCTGTGCCACTGCACTGAGGGGGTGTGCGACACAAAGCAAAAGATGCTGCCTATGGAGTGGTCTAAAACTCCGTAACCAAAGAAAAACACAGAAAACACATTGAATGGAAAAGTTCAAAGTCGCAAAGTTTAGCAAAAGAGATGGAGGGCTCTAACGAGGGAGGAATTGGAACATTTCTGAGAATTCTCCCTAACACTTTTGCTCCAGGCCTTTTATCCATAATGCTTTGCAATCATATAGTGACCACTGATGGTCGCTAAAAGGACTGCATAATGTGTAATGTTGCGCTTTAATCACTTTAGCCTAATGACCTGCATCATCCTGTTACTACCGTTTTCTATACATCCTCTCGCTAGGTTGTACTATTGTTGCACCACCAGTATTCCTAAAATTTTATAATCTATTTGAGTTTACTGCAATCGCATAAATGTTCTCTCTCACACTTGGCTATCTGTGGCGAGTCAGAAGACTAGATTTTTCCATTCCGATCATGATTTTATTTAAATAATATGAAAACTGCCTCAATTCCCCTACATTATGTGTTTCCTAACCGAAATAACTGAGGTGCTCGGTCAATTGTGAAGTCAATGTAATAGCTTGTTCTCCGTCCAAATCTACCTACTCTGACCCTCATCACTAAAACGCAACTAACGTCCAGGAGAATGACCTTCTCCTGGGGCTGCTTCCTCAACCAGTTGCCATCAATATACAACCTTCAGATAGTTCTAAGCGATCACTGTTTCCAATTCTCTCTTTAAAGGCATTCCTTTGTCTTTACGTTATTTCGCTTAGGTTTCTTAACAAACTTGAAAGTCTCTCTATCGGGAATCCAACGTGCATCTCTAGTATTATGAACCATCATATTCTTATAAGAGTTCTCACTCCTCCATTTGGCTTGTCACTGGGACGAGTATGATGAACCCAGTGATGGTTCACCCTCTTCTGGTTACTTTGTGTCTTACTTACAAGAGTACGAGTATAGTATTCGTTATATTCGCTACCCTTCCCGGGTCTCCCGCTATTCCCATAACCTTTGTGGTGTTGGAACTGCGTCACCGGGTTGGTAGTTCGCCTTCCTGGCGTCTTCTCTGTGGGTCAGTACAGCAACTTCAGTTGTCACCTACTCTCTCAGACACCCTCCGCTATGTCAATACGTGCGCCATTTCATGGTTGGGAAAGTGTTTCCCAGTATTTTCTCCTCGCTCGTCAGGTCTCAGTGTCTCATTCCAGATAGTTCTGATGCTGCGCTGAAACTTCCCCAGCGTAACCTTAGAGTCTGTCTTCTGTGTTGGACTGGTGTTCATTATTGTTCCATTGGTTTTCTTTGTCACAGTACCAAATCGGTACTTTTTATCAAGTGTAATGTCACAGTAGAACATGTATAGTGATCAAACCAGTTTTCTTTCAGCAGGTTTCACTAGTTTTGGTTGTTGAGGGATTTGGATGGGGAGATCCTCGCCCAAACGGGAGTCCTTGTACCCGTGGTGGGAGGTAATTATATCCCAGTGAGGTCCTCCACCAACAGCGACGGTATCGCGTAGCGGGGTCACCTCCTTAGCCTCACAAGGAAAGGCTCCCCCCGGGGAGAAGTGGCGAAATACTGCGATTCGTCACACAGCCCAACTCCATTAAAAACCCTTCACAATACCAGATTCTAAAAAATAACAATGTCATCATTTTGTGTCCGTTTTTTGTCCCCCCACCAGGCACTGCCCAGGTGAGTGTTGATCCTGTAGACCCTTCTGGGCCTAGATTTTTTGGAAAATAGTAGCCTTGTTGACCCCCCCAGCCCTGGTGTGCTCCCTTGCTGCTTCCCGATCCCCCTTCCCTGTCCAACCTCCCATCCCGCGCCCCCCCTCATGATGGGCCACATGGGTGCTTTTTTTAACCCATCTTCCCAGGGCAGCCCTCTTCCCGTGCAGCCCCTGCGGCTAAGGGCCCCGAGGTAAAAGGCGGCTCCTTCAGCTCTAGGTTGTGTCTGCAGGTGTCATCAGGGGAAGACAGTGGCTGGCAGTCAACCAGCAGCGACTAGTAAGGTACGAGTGGCCCGGATGAGGAATAGAGCCATCACTCTACCCTGAAACCACGCCACATAGCAACCTTACACACACTAGAATAATACTGCAACTATTGGCCTGTGCCACATTGAGATAACACTGGTCATTGGCCGTATTGTAACTGCATTGTGAAACCTAGGCCTTTCCCTCACTATACAGGACTCTCAGACCTAGGTGTGTTTTTCTCTGGTATTTAAATTGCATTGTGAAAGAAGTGTTGTCTTTGATTTAGCCTTCTTAGAAAAGCGTTCATCTAGCAAACTGCTCTACTATTGTGTGAGCTCTTGATTTGTTCAATTGTGTACTATTGCCTTGTCACTCCTTGTCTCGTCTGCTTGTGCCCCTCCCTGTGTCCTTCCCTAGTGTTCTCCCTGCCCCTAAACCCCTCCCTCCCCAATTCCTCTTCTCCCCTCTACCTGTTCTATGGTGCACTCCGTCTCTCCATCTTTTCTACTGTTTCTCTATTGACTATCCTACTCTCCTCACTAAATCTGGTAGGAAGAAGTTTAAAAAGGACATCCTGGTCTCCAACCCAGGCCTCCCTATCGCTGACACCTATACCAGTGTTTCCTCCAGGCAAAACCTCACGGACATCCTCTTTGTCGTTCCCTCGCCAGACCTATGGACTTTTCATATGGTCTCTGTGCTTTCTCTTCTTCTCTCATTAATGGTGGCACTCGGTGCAAGGCCCGCCTGGCCTCCTTCCACTCCTCTAAGTTCACCATTAATGTTCACCTGAATGGTACCGTCTTGGTCTAAGGCCTTAGGCCAACCTTCTTCTCTTTGATAGACGCTTCCCGTGCCTCATCAATTTCCTTTCTTCTCCAGCTGTGCCCTCTTCCCTCCATGGCTTCCTTGCCTCCACCTGCTGCCTCCTCCTTGGCTACATGGCCCTCTCCTTCCTCTTCTGCCCCCCCCTTGGGCTTCTTCTACAACTCTGCAGGGCGTACCTCTGATACCTACCCCTCCCTGAAGTCTTTCAAGGACAGCAACCTTCTCCATATTGCCACCTAAACTCTCACTCAGCTGTCAAACACTCCTCTGACATCTGCCGCCTCCTGGAAGAACTTCACCTTGATGTCCTTGGACACGGTACACGGCCAGCTCTGTCACGAGCTTTGACACTCTCCTTGACCGATAGAAGAGCCTCTCCGTAACCAGGTCCAATTGTTCCAGAGGGGCTGTAGCCCTGATCTTTCCTGAGTGGATTCCTACCTTGGTCATTCCTATGCAGGCCTACTACTCTTTTGAATGCCTTGTCTGCAGGCTCTCTCTCTCCTAGCCATTCCCTTACTGTGGCTAGCATCTGTCGGCCATCTGGTCAGATCTCCTTCCTCTGAGTGGGCAGACCTCTCCTAGTCTCGACCACTCAACTCCTCCTTCTTGGACATCTACCTGGATGCTTCCTGTCCTTCCTCTGGACTCTTTTGCAACCTCTGCAACTCTCTCACTCTCTTATCCTCCCCTCTGGCCCGACTCACTCTGCAGGGAACATTCTGGATGTTCTGATCTCTACAGACCGTCCCCTTTCTATCCCTCTCACCTGAAGTGATCACTTTCTCCTTTCCTCCCAGCTCACTCTCTCAACCCCTCAGGCCAAGCCAACACCAGCACTGCCACCTACCTTCTCAGTTATCTGACCCATGAAGCATGTGTCAGTTGAGTCTTTCACTGCCACTTTCTCACCCACCCCCCCTCCGTCTGACATACCTTGACACAGCCCTTTCTATGCTCCACTCTGCTATATCTGATACTTTTGATGTTCTTGACCCTGTCATTAGGATCCGCCTGAAGCCCAAAGCCAAGTGCAACTCCTGGTACGACTCAGACCTTGTCACCATTAAACACAAGTGCAGGGTGGCTGAGAGGAAAAGCGTGCTTCCTGTACATCCTCTGACAAACTGGCCTGCCGCCTGCTCCAAAGGCAATACCGGCTCTGTCTGCACCAAAAAGAGAGCCCTCATCCAAGCCCGTGTCTCTGCAGCATTCAACAACTCGGCCGGACTCTAAAATATGCAAGGAGCTGGCCAATCCTGCTGCAATCTCTACCTCTCCTGTCCCCTCCCAGGCGTCTCATTTCATCTCTAAAAATCAGGGCATGATGTCCCCTCTCTCTTCCTCTACTCCCGGCTCTTCCTCTGGCCCTTCTGTGGCCACTCCTCCTCCCTCCTTCTCTGCCTTTCCCCTGTTCTCCCCAGATGAGGTTTCTAGACAAGTCTAATCTATGAAAGTCTTGTCAAAACAGGTTCTCCCCTGTTCCTCTAAAACCATCAAGGACCACATTGACACCCTGGCTCCTGCTTTGGCTGACTTCTGCAACCACTCCTACGCCACTGGAGTCTTCCCGTCCCTCACCTTGAAGCACTCCCTTGTGCACCCTCTTAAGAAACCCTCATCCAACCCCTCCTGCCCTGCAAACTACCACCCAATCGCCATCACTGCTTTCCAGTGCAAACCCCTGGTTAAGCTGGCCATCTCCCAGCTTAATCTGCATACCAAATTAGTTGGTTGTCTCCATGACCATCAGTCTGGCTTCAGAGCTGCCAGAAGCATGGAAACTGCTCTCCTGAACATCCGTGAAGACCTGCTCGCAAACCTTTACTCAATACCCCATCTGTCCTCATTTTACTTGATCTCTCTTCTGCCTTTGACACGGTCAACCATGCCATCCTGCTCAACCGTCTCTGAGATAACCTGGGTATCACCGATCAGGTCCTGGCCTGGCTAACCTCTTTCCTCTCTCATCAACCCTCCCAGGTCCAACTTGGGTCCTTCCTCTCCTCCATATCTAGCTCTACCTGTGGTGTTCCCCTTCAACTCTCTCTTCCTATATATCTTCCTTCTCAAGCTCTTCGCGCAGCCGCCTCAAAGACCATCAGGGTCAGTCGCTTCTCCAAGCAAACAGTTGGGGGTAGATCTCCCTCTTCAGCTGGGGGCTCCCTCTAAAACAGCCTCCCTGAAACTTGGAGAACCATCTCCGGTTCTAGAAGCACCTCAAGACCTTCCCCTTTGCTGCTGCTTTCTCTCCTCCTCTCCCTTGCTAAACTCCTGACTGAAACTGTACTGGTCACCTGGCTACCCTCCGATCTTGGGCCCAGGTCCCCTCCCCACCAGCTACACATCTGCACTGCCTCTCAGGCAACCCATGCACTTGGGGGCTGTTTCTGTATCCCTACAGTCCCCAACAGCTCTTGACACTTGATGTCTGCACTTACCCCTACACTTTCCACAAGCTGGCCGCACTTCTCCCCCATTGTTTTATCCATTTTATTTTTGTGTTTATTACTGTGGATACTATGTACTGCACTGTCCCCCTCTCCCTGCCCCCCACACTTCCTTTCCCCAATCCCCTGAACTTGAGTGATCTCAATGTAAGATCGTGGTCTCGGTCTTCCCTCTGTTCCCATGCTTTGCATCGTCGCAGCTTGAAACACTTGTGTATAGGCGCGTTATAAATGCCATTTCATTGCTGAATGACAGCAGCAACTGCACTTCGATAAATTGCCATTTTGCAGCCATTTCTTTAAGCAAACACGACCAGCAAAAAACATTCCGGGACCTCCGCTACACTTATGATCAGACACCTAATATTGTATGGATCATTTGGAGTGAACGTGATGGACTGCATGCACAGCTCCAGCAGGGGTGGGAATGTAGGGAGACCGGGACTTGGGTGGGGAGGGAATGAGCTGATGCAGCTAGTAGGGAATTTTGGTACTGGCGCGTGACAGCAAGAGGTTGGTGGTGTGTGGCTGGCAGGGCTAGGGAGGATAAATGCTGATGGCGAGGGTCTCTGCTTAAGGTGGAATTGACCCAATTTGGCTAGGGGCTCAACTTCAGGCATCAATCATCTTCTGGCTGGGGGAGGGGGACCAGGGAGGGAGTGGATGCAGGGAACAAGGGTGTGGGGCTTAGCTGGATGGGCACCGCCTGTGCACGCCCTTGGTGGACATTAAAGAGGGATGACAACTAGCCCTTTGCTTCTACCCTTCCTTATATTATCCTTCAGTGCTTTCACTCATTGGCCCTCATTACGACCCAGGCGGTAAGTTATTGCCTGGGTCGTACCCTTACCACCATGGCGTAAACTACGTTTACGCCGTGGTGGTTGGCGGATTTACCGCCCCATTCCAAGGTGAGTGGGGCGGAAAATCCCCATTTCCCATTTTACCCTTCCCCCATTCCCATTTTCGCCCAGTAGGGCATAATGGGAATGGGGAAAGGCGATAATTACGGCACCGTAAATTACGGTGCCGTAATTATCGCCAAGGTCCCTTTGCGGCATGGATTTTAACGGCTGCAAAAAAGCAGCCGTTAAAAGCCATCCCGCAAAGGGAACCTTGTAATCAGGCGTAAAGGGTCGGCGCCGTTTACGGCGCCGTAAACCCCTTAACGCCTGAGTCAGAATGAGGGCCATTGACTGCTTCATTTATTTTACCTCATAAGCAACACATGTACTTGGGACATTTGCCCTCACCCTTGGGCAGCCTACGTGGGTATACAGTTTTGCCGCCTGTTCACCCCCCTCACCCCACCCCCAACTAGTTTTTTACGAAAAATGTTATTGAAAAATAAAGGGTGGTGGGTAATGAGATAAAAGGGATGGGGTAGGGATAGAGATTAAATAATATGAAAAGGGAGCTTCGGGGGCAAACCCCCCAAAAATATTTTAATAAACTAATTTCAATGAGTTTTTTTTCAATTAAAAATATTGATTAAAAAGCTAATCAACAAAAAAAAACTGTTAAGAACACAGAACTGCCTATTTATCTAGACTGTTTAAAAGACACATCCCACCCCTTGGTATGACCCTGGTCAACCAGAATCTACAATATATGTAGGATAGCCCAAGAAAATCTCGAGCCGCTCTTGCACCCGCACTTTATATATACACTTACAATACAGTAATCCCCACCTATCCATCACCTGCTTCCACGCATTCACTTGATGTGCACCATATTTTACTTCAGCACAATGCTCTTCTATCACACCTTTCTCCAGTCAATGCACCTGCGCACCCTGGGCAAGACTTAACCTTAACTTGGACAAGGGTTTTGCGCTTTGAGACCACTATGGTGGTGAGCCGGCACAGTATATATAAAACAAGCAATGTCAACGGTTTGGGCTTTTGTGTAAGCACGAGAAAGGCACTTGGACAGACTCTGCGTAGTGGTATCAGCTGGTCATTGAGGGTAGCTCAAAACGGTGCAAGTCCCTGGGCATCTAATAGCAGTGCCTGGCAAATGGCAATACTTATATACAACCCAAAACTGTTGGCTTTGCCAGCTCTAGTTTTTAACAGGACTTTGTGAAGAACACGTATAGTGCTTATAAATAGAGTAGCTGAAGACAGACCTGGTTACGACATTTTTATTACACCAGTAGCGGGTTTACAGCTACAATTAATTAATTAATTCTCAGACGACTGCTTGGAAAAAAACATAGGCAGATACTTCAAGTGCAAAGTTTGATGATAAGGCTTAATTACAGTGAGCTCAAAGAGGTACCATGAGGAGGTGTTTCTGGGGATGGAGGAACAGGAACTGGGAGGGTATGGCCATAGGGATTAGCATGGCCATGGGCAGTCAATAGGTGGGCAAATAACACCTTCAAACTTTGTGTCCCTCCTCATATGGCATTTGTTCCTATCCACACTTGAATGCAATAGTTTTGGCTTATAGGTGGCACTGCCACCTAATAGCCCAAACTATAAAGTATAAAGAGAAGTGAATTTTGCAAGTGGTGGTAAAGAGTAAATTACCCTTCTGCGTGAATTGACAATGTCTGAAAGGAGATGTTTTGCCTGTGAATGGACTATTCCACAAATTCCAGGTTTAGTTATGTAGCGTCATTATTACAAAACAATTTTACTTAATGACTTTGTACAACTCCAGCAGGTTTGGCAAATGAAAAGGAGAAGTTGGTATCAATTCAAACAGGTCTTTCTGGGCTAGAAAAAAGCCAAAGAGGTCTGAGCAATTGCCATTCCTGGATACAGCATATTGCTGAATGTACCTTCAAAAGGTTGGTACTGATCTTTCCCCTATAGCACATTGTTAGGCAAGATTGTGTGCAGTACCCTTTTGGAGACTACAGCAACCTTGACCGCCTGGAAATAGGAACCCAACCTTTGCTATACGTCTGTACAACACAGGCTGGTAGTGTGGCTGAGCAGCCAGGCTTATCTCAAGAGGGCCAATGTGAGCAGTAAGGTTTTACACAGATCTACAGTGACAAGTATTCAAATAAACTCTTACTTGAGGTTTCTTGATTAAACAGTTATTAATTTATTTAACAGTCAGTTGAATAAGCCTTCTTCAGAAGGGGCAATATATAAACACACAAATACACTCAGTTTCTTTAAATCAGCAAGTACCCATTTAGGATGGCACACAGATGATTCCTACACCCTGAGGTGACTTAAATAACTAGGTCACTGTGGACATTAATATATCACTGGTACATTAGAGCAATTTGGTGTTCAAGAAAAGGGTTCAAGTATAAAAACGGTTAAACAAATATTCTGAAGCAGGTAAGTACTTTAACCCACCAATGCAAAGTAAAATAACCCTTTCCTGAAGGAAAGTAAAACACAGTCAGAGGTAAGAAGAGTCTTTCAGGGAGTCAGGCCAGCCAATGTTAATTGAGCAGATGTCTAGGGGAGCTGAAGCACTTCTGGTAGGTAAGTAAAAGTCTTGCACAATGTTTTAGGAGTTTTTGTAGAAAAAGTAGACTCAATGTAGGGTCACAAGCTGGGAGGCTTGTGAGGGGCAAAGCTGCAAGCAACTCTGCAAAAACAAATCAAGACAAGTCTCAGCTGAGAACAAGTAAGGCTACACAACAAGAGGCAAGTTCCCTTAATTTTACAGTACATTTTGTTAGAAGAAATGGGTCAGCTGACTTCTGTTCTTGTGTAGCTCTGCAGATCCTGTTCTTGGTCCTCAGTCGCGGGGACAAGAGGGAGGATGTCTGGGGACTCCTGCACTACAATGGGAAGGTTGGTGGCAGCAATGGGCAAACTTCAATTCAGCGGCACTTCGCGGTCCCCGCTCCTCACGTCTCAGCAAATAGCAGCCCTGCGGTTCTCATCTACCACTATGGACTTTCCTCGCATCTGGGGTCCAGCACTCTATTGAGGTGGCTCAGGCTTGGTCAGTCCCGCTTCCTGGGAGTCCGGAGGATCTTCCTGGAGCTTGGGTCTGGCTTAGAAGCAATGCTCTCAATCTGGTGTTCCTCTCCCTGGCACTTCGGTTCCAGCAGCAGCAATGGAAGTACAGCAAGCTCCGAGCGGATGTCTAGACGAATTCACTTTGGGGTTGATTGGTCCCACCTACTTAAGGGGAGAAGTCATCCTTGCAGGGCTTCTCTAGTCGAGGTGAATTCAGAGCTTCAGCACAGCAGCAGGGCTTCACCGGGCAAACCAACGGTCCAGGAGTTGCAGCATGCGTCTCTTCCAAGTTCTTCTTTGGATTCCTTCGTCCAGTGGTCGACTGCCTTCCAAGCCAAAAACCCTCGCCCTTTATTCAGGTTTCTCCCATTCATTCCAATCTAGCTGTCAATCACACAGCAGGTGGCTGTCCCTCCAAGGACAGCCAGCCGCCCAATCAACTTTGGGTGCATTCCTGTAACCAAGGGGATTAAGCATAGGGAGTCGGGCAGCACCTCACTTCCTGCCCCTGCCAGACACGCTGGAGCCAGAGGCGGGCTACACTCGTGAATCCCGCCAAAGACAAAATGAACAAAGGGACCAAGCCTGGTTTTGCACGCAGAGTAAATCTCAAGGACCTTTCCAACAAGAAATAGCGAAAAAAGAAGACCGGGCCATTTTCACAAATTGAGCAACGATGGGTGTAAGGCACTGCAGCTTGCGAAACACACAATGGTAGTAAAAAGTAAACCAATGCCATCAGCCATTAATTGTAGAAAGGGCAACATAAAAATGCCACATGGGAAACTAGACACACGGGATACTAAGTAACCCTCCAGCACCCTATAGTTTGATAGTGTATGCTGTTTCTAGAAAGTTACAAAATGTAAGTTAAGTCAATTTCACTTCACTACTCTTGGAAACAGTAGTCTCACCAAGAGAAGGTATTTAAACCTTTGGGAAATCTAAGACACTTCCCTGTGCCACTGCACTGAAGGTGCTGTGCGACACAACTTAATGATGATGCCTATTCAGTAGAAACAAATCCACAGAAAAATACATGAGTGGGAAAAGGGTCCAGCAAACGTACTTGGGGTCTGTAAGGTAGAAGGGAATTAAAACATTTCTGAGAATTCTCTCTAACACACACCTAAAATGCATTTAAATGTTTGCAAAATGTTGGCCTGGTTTTTCTAAATATAGGAACATTTTGTGCACAGGTTTTGCCAATTAAAATGCAAAATACACTATCCAATTAATCCTAAAAGTGGGTCATACTGCAACCATTCCCATTATTGTAATCAAAAGCCTTCATTAAAGAAATATGAAGGCTGATACTTACACATAGTCACGCAAGCATTCCACAGTGTAAGCCATATTTTCCCTTGTAGATGTGACACTGAAATAAAAACAAAAGCTAAACGTAAGTGGCATGTAAAGAGAATTCTGGCACGACATTGGAAGAAATAAATTTTTAGGTTTTCACGTGGGCGATAATCGAACATTGATTTAATCATCATGTTAACGGATTAGAATGACGATACGTTTGTTTAACCTATATTAATTGCACAAAAGTGATCGTAAACGCAACATGAAGTTGACGTGCAACTATATCAGTTGCACCTAAACAGCCTATTTTTAGAAGCAAAACACTTTTCCATACCCACTTCTCCATCACTACACCGACAGGTAGAGAGGTCCTGAAGTTCTGCACACTCGAGCCAGAGTTTACCATGTGACATTAAATATAGCCTGATAAGTGTGTACTGTTACCTGTACATGATCTTGTATTGAATTTAAGCAAGCCCCATGCATTTTCTTGGTTGTGTCCTTCCAAAGATTGTCACCACATCTTCCTACCAACCATGATCTAAAATTGTCAACTAGGGTTTACGATGTTAAAGAGGAGTGGCAGCTTATATAGACGAGGCCTCTGGAGGATGTGGCTGCCTGAAGAGAGTGCTCAGAGGTGATCAGTGCCTAGGCTTCCTCCCAGCTGGACTGATCTGCAGTGCCCAGTGTCGAAGCTGCAAATATTACATCTGATCAGACCCTTTTGCAAAACACACAAGAGAAAAAACAAATTTCCCAGTTTATGGCAACCACCTTGTTGCCAACTACTGAAAGCCCAAGGTTCCAGTCCAGAGGCGAAGTCCTGATTCTCAGAGTGGGGTGAAGGAATGAGGAAAAAGAAGTCAGATTAAAATAGGCAATCTCTGGATCCTGTTGGAAAGTCCTTTTTGCTCCATTGACTTCAATTGAGTTATCCAGCATATGGACTAATGGTCTGGGTCCTGACTGATGGTTGCAGTGTGTGAGGTCCTTTTGCCTCGTCACCGGCTCAACTCACTTTGACTGGGGTGCACTGGTCAGCCTCTCAGCTACCAGCACAGGGAGGTCCTCTCCCATGTTCCTTCCAACTTTGGTTTTGCATTTAAGCACTTGCCTCCTAAGTGGAGTGCTTTAGCAACATATTTTGTGGCCTTCTCTTTCCTGTATTAACATTTTAGTTACCTTTGAGTTGCACACTGAATAGACAAGCAGCCTTTCCCAGTGCACTACCATGTCTTTACGTAACAATGACTTTCTTTCTGTGAACCAGATGCCCAGAATTGCTGTTATGTGGTTGAGCCCTGTTTTGGGTCATCCTCTTTAGCTCCCACATTCTGCCCTCTCAAGACTGTTTAGTGGTTTCTTCAGGAAGGGGAGGCTGTAACCATGGGCGACAGTTTGTACAGCCCAGGCATTTGTTGGTACTTCGCCACTCTTTCAGATGCTGGGGTAACTTGCCTCCCACCACTGTCGATTGTTTCAAATGTTCAAAGTGGTTTTGGGGCACCAGTTGGTGCGGAAGGCAAGGCAGCGGGGGTGTTGCAGCAGCTCCTCTGCCTGTGGGTCCTTGACCGCCTCGAGGTTGCCTTCTCTGTCCCCTTTGCGTAAACTGACCTCTTGCTCTCCCAACAGAGGAAAAGTACCGAAATGAATGTTTTCTGCATCCCTGTGCAGAAGATGGAGCTGATCGACCTTTATGGGACTGCCTAATGGCGAGACTCCGATTTAGCTGCTGCCGTAAACTACTTCAATTTCTCAAGGCTTTCGTCTGCTTTTTTTCAAACAAACAAACTGCATAACCAACAGCCTGGATTGCACGTCAGAAGCAAACCCTGATTTTCTTACCCAGGCGAATCGCCTAAGCACTGTACCACCACCAGCCATGAACACTACAGTCAGCAGTGTCCAGTCTTGATTGAGCATCTTTTCCGTCCCGAATAATGCTCATAAAACCATCCCTCTGTTCACCTTCTGGGATGTGCTCA
Source organism: Ambystoma mexicanum (assembly GCF_040938575.1). NCBI lineage: Eukaryota > Metazoa > Chordata > Amphibia > Caudata > Ambystomatidae > Ambystoma > Ambystoma mexicanum. The sequence goes on along the minus strand of NC_090924.1, from coordinate 536,402,118 downwards.
GATGCCAAGGCAACCACCTCTCACAAAGTGAAGGCAAACTTTGCTAATGGTTGCCTTGGTTGCCTTCAGAGCCATACTCACGGCAAAAATATTCTTTCCAATGGAACCAAGCCTTTCATCCTCGCTGTCTGGAGGAACAGTGCGGTAGGCTGCTCCTTTAGAAGCAGAAGTGGCTCCTTGGACTACAAGAATTTGGGGACTAGAATGAGTTGATAGAGACTCAGGATCCATTGATGATGGCCTGTATTTCTTTGTAAAGTCCTTATGGACTGCAGGAGTGGTGTCTGGTCTTTTCCAGTTTAAGACCACATTCTTGACCGCAGCGTGAAAAGGGAGGATTGGGTCCTTAGGTGGCCCCTTTATCCAAAATGTCAGTCATCTTGTTCATACTCAACAGATGATCTTCCCCAGCCCAGGTATTCGATTACCTTTGACATTACTGATCTATAAGAAGCATCAGCATGACCCGATCCCTCAGGGGTGGCAAAATCAACTTCTGTGCATCCTTTAGGGTGTCTATGAGGTCCCTCCTTCTCGGTTCCTGGCATATTAGCTCCTCTGGAACATCAGGAGTGCCATACTACAGACCAAAACCATAATTGGAGCTTTCTTCCTCCACCTCAAAAATAGAGGCCACAGACTTAAAGAGTCTCCTTTGCCCCATGGTTTGTAAACCTTCGACAGTTCTGAAAAGGGCGACGAGTTCCTCAACTCTGTCGACTTTGATACCTTCGACAATGTCGAGTGGGTCAGAGGAGTATCCCTTTGAGGCGTAGACGCCATAAGAGGCGCACAAGAGGCATTTGAGGTCTTTGAATCCTTTGAAGCCTTCAATGACCTGCTGTCCGGGCTCTTGGGCACACGTAGATCGGTTTTCATCGACTTCCTGTCTGCCTTCGGCACAATGGGGTCGGAAGTCTCTAATGTCTCCTTCGAAGGGCCGATTTCGTCACCTTCTGAAACACTGGCAACACCTGCAGACGGAATTTCTCCAGTTCTGCCTTACAAGCCCCCTTCTTTGGAAAGCTTACCAGTTTCCCTTCGGACGAGGAATACGTAGAGGATGAACTGGAGCAAAAACACCCTTTCTTAGATCTCCTCATGAAGAGGACTCATCAGATCTCGAACGCTTAGCATGCTTGCTGTGCCTCTTGGCCCGGTGCAGAGACCTATATTAGGCTCTTATCTTTGGACGATTTAATGGGGGTTACTGAAGACTATTTTGGTGAGGGTTTGCCCAAAGCAAGTTTCTGCTTCCCCTTTTCCAGTCAGACTGGCACGAGCAACAATCGTAGACGATGTGGGCCGACCCCAGGCACCAGAGACATGCACCATGAGGATCGTTAAAGATATTTTAGCCGAACACTGGGCACATTTCTTGAAACCCGTTTTCGGGATATGAAATGACATCGGACAAAAACTCCTAACTATGCAGGTATCGAACACGCTGAGGGGGGAGGGGGGAACCGTTTCTAGCAGCTGTGCAGCAAAACGGAACTGAGGCAACGGACGCAGTGCGTGCCTTTTATACCGACATCAACGTCATACTTGAGGACGACGGAGGCCCTCGAAGAACACGAGGTGCACAGCGCCGTCTGCTGAGAAAAGCTTCCGAGCTGCAAGCAGGATATCAGTATATCAAAGATGAGGAATACATGGGATGACCATCCATTCCAAACTACCACTTATGTTTGTGCAATTTCATAGGGCTCCTGCACAAAAGTCGCAGTTATTGCTTTGTGCGGCTGAACTGGCTGGAACTGGGCACTAGGGCTACCTGGGCCCAATACATGTCAGAGTCAGATACACAGATGTGGATTAGCTGGCTCTACATGATTGGCCAGCCTCTACCTATTTGACTGCTGCAGGTTTCTTCCATTGGAGTTCTGTCTAAACCTGAATTTAGGATATGGAGAGGATCAAGAGCCATTCACCATGTCAATCAATGGAGTCAATTATCCTGTGTAGGAGGGCCATCAGAGGGATGCATGCAGGCAGACCGCTGCGGAAACCAGCTATGGCCCAGCCAACCAGCAGAAAACAAACCTCTGGCTCTCTTCTTTGGACAAATTGGACCAACCAGCCTCGAATCTGGCTTGCTGTCCCAGAGCGCAGAAGCGTCACAGGGCTACATTTCGCGTGCATCTTCAAGGATCGGGACTGTATTGGTACATGTTCGCTAAGGAAAATTTTACCCAACCTTCTGAACCAATGGTGAAACAATTCCAATCAAATGGGAAGTGAAACATCTCTTAAGTGGGCAGCAATAGCAGCGCAGTCAAACTTAACTTCTGGAGGGAAGGAAGGTAGGTAGGTAGGTAGAAAAGTTAAATTAGTCCACTCAGTGAACCAAAGAAAATATCCAACACTGGTATACTGACAAAAATACACATTTAATGAAGTCGCATCTATAAACTAGATCGGGCCAAAACAAGTACTTTTAGTTACACATTGCTCATGATGTAGCCAGTGTATGCATTACAAAAAGGGGTTAGTGAAGACCCAATCCACCCATTCTGCTAACATGTAAATTCACTATATAGTGATAGACACCATTCATATAGTGTAAGGAGTGGAGGTGGGAAGACAAGGGGATTATGGCCACAGTAAAACATCTCCGTAACAGTCAGTATCAGGATCCCGGATGCCACACAGGGAAAAATAAATGCCCTAGCAAGTACCTGTAAAAGTCACTTCATCAGTGTTTCAGGTAAACTGAATAAACTCCTCTGGAATAACAGGACAAAGTCCGTAGGCAGTTCTGTGGTTGTGGTGAAAACCATCAGTTCTACAATATAGGTACAAAGAGGATAGCAACCTCCCCGAGGGGACACCAGCAAAGACCCTCTTGAAGAGAGCCAGTGTCAAGTTTGAGGCCCACCAGTCACAGAGAGAAGAGATGCACTGCAGTATAAAAGTCAATACAAACCAATGACACAATGTGTTGAAGGGGATCTGCATAACTGGGGTATCTTGAATAACCCACAAACCAAGGACATTAGAGGTAGGCACTTAGGTGCCATTTCCAGAAAAACATAGCCAAGGAAGGGCTAAACAACACAGTGAATCAAGTGTCTTGCTTTGCAGGGTGAAACACAAGATTCAGTCATCCAGGGTCTTGAACTCCGGACTAACGTCAGCCCAAATAAGCAAAAAATTTGACTGCCTAGGAGTGGGACCCAACCAGCCAGAATAACCAGAACATGCAGGACCCAGCGTTCATAGAACAAAGAGGCAGTGCACCAGCAGAACTAATACACAAACAGAATAGTGTGGCCACCCAGGAGAGCAGAGGAGGCTGGGTAGTAGAGTACCACAAACCTTTCAGGTGATTGCAGCTTCCCGCAGCAAGGCGCACGGCCCAGGAGGGAAAATGGGAAGCTGCAGTAAATGATCCAGAAGACTGTCTGAGCCAGGATAGCCTCACAGTCAACGAGGTGGAGAAGGGGAAGAATGAGGATAGCACATAAGAAAACGTTACTTACCCCTGGAAACGTTCTTTCGACTGGACGTTCCTCATCTTTGATATTAGATATCCAGCTTCATCTGCTTCAGAAATACATTTCGGCAGGTCGCTTTGCGTCAATGCAGTCGACTCAGTGTCCCTCGAGGATGATTTCATCGAAGGTATATATATCAGGCGCAGCGCACATGGGCTTCAGTTTTTGTTACAGTAAAAAAACTCCCAGCATAACCACAGGTTTGACCGTGCTATAGCTTTGATTGAGTGAATGCTGTAATAGCATGGGAAATTCTACTTTACGGTAGGCTGGGAGGGAGATTAGGAATACGTGGGAGGAACCTCCAGTCGAAAGAACGTTTACCAGGGGTAAGTAACTTGTTCTTCGAATGGATTGTGCCCTCCCACGTATTCTTCATCTTTGATAAGACTCCCAAAGCAGTGTTTGTTTTGGTGGGGAGGGGGGGGGGGGGGGGGGTCAAGAATTTAGCAAGCAATGGTTTCCATGAACTGAACAGATAACATCCTTTCCAAAGCTTCCATCCTGACCGAGGGAAGACTAAAGGCAGTAATGCTTTGTGAACGTGTGTACGGTAGGCCACGTAGCTGCCTCACAAATGTTTTTGATCGGGACAGCCCTTTGCAGAGCCGTAGAGGTAGCCATGCCGCTGGTGGAATGGGCCATTAAGCCTTCTGGAGGATCCTTGCCCACCAGCATGTAGCATTCTGAAATTGCTAGAATGATCCATCTGGATAAGGTCGGTTTAGTCACAGCCTGACCCAGTTTGTGACCTGTATAGCCTATAAAAAGCTGATCATCAATACGAAGTTTGGATCATCTAGATATGTAGAAGCTTAGAGCTCTACGTGGATCCAATCTATGTAACCTCTCCTCTTTGCCAGGATGAGTTGGAGGATAGAAAGTGGGCAATACAATTTTTTGTCCTATTGTCCTACATGAAAATTTGAAATGATTTTAGGTAAAAATGAAGGCTTAACATTCAGGACCACCTTATCCTTGTGGAAAATGGTGGCTTTGATATATCCTACAATTCAGTTAATGCTACCAAGAGAATTGGTTTGAAATGTTAGTAACCTTAGACATGTACGTAGAAGGCTGCACACAAGGAATTTTAATATCAGATTAAGGTCCCAAACTGACACTTGGAAAGAAGATGGGAGCTGGGGGCTATGAGGAGGGGAACACATTGGTGAGTCCCTTTAGAAATTGTGTCACCGGTGGGATCTTGAAATATGAAGATTCTCCTGAAGAGTGCTTTAAGATGGATAGCGCCGCCAAATAGCCCTTAATTGTTCCAACCTGGAGCCCCAGATTGGCTAGGTATAGTAGAAAAGGTAACACTTCCGATGTTAAGCATAGTAAAGGGTCAACATTCTGGTCCTTGCACCAGCTGCAGAATTCGTTCCAAAGGCAAGGGTACAAAGACTTTGTTGCTGGCCTTCTGGACGAAAGCAAAAACTCCATTACATCATTCGGGAGGTCCACAATCCTTGTATCTCAGCCTCTCAGAAACCATGCATGAAGGCCCGAGTATCTTGACCTCTGGATGGAGAACCCGACCCTCAAGAGAGAGAAGGGCCTCTCATAGTGGAAGAGATATTGGAGGGCAGATGGACATGTCCAGAAGGTCCGGGTACCACGTCTTCCTGGCCCAATACAGGTAATTAGGATCAAGTGTTTCCTGAACTTTCTCGACCTCCTGATCACGTGAGGAATGACAGGGACTGGAGGAAACGCCTACAGGAGTGGAAATTCCTGGTCCACCACAGTTTCAGCACAGCAGCAGGGTTTCACTGGGCAATTCAAAGGTCCAGGAGGATGCAGCAAGCTTTGTTTGTGGTTTCGTCTGGTATTTCTCCCAGTGGTCAACTCTGCCTCTAGTCCAAAAACCCTCGCCTTTTAAGCAGGTTTCTCCCATTCATACACAGCCTAGGCCGTCAAGCAAACAGCAGGGTGGCTGGCCAGTCAATCAGGACTGGTTGCATTCATGCACTCCTAGAGACAAAGGACAGGGGAGTGTCGGGAACCTCCCTCACATCCAGCCTTCCAGACACACTGGAGCCAAGGGCGGGCTTCAGGGCTGAAGCCCACCATAGGCAAAACAAACAAAGGGCTCAAACGTGGCTCAACGCACAGAGTGAAACCCAAAGAAGACCTCACAAACAGAAAATGTGAAAAAAATAAGACCGGGCCCATTTTGACAAAATGGTCACCCATGGGTGCTATACTGCAGCTGAGGGTTCAGCCTGCGGTAGAAAAGCACAATGGTAGGAAAATTAAACCACTGCCACCAGCCATTTAAAGTAGTGCAGGTATCAAAAATGTAACATTAGAATGTAGGATAAGGGGATACTAGGTAACCCCCCCCAGCACTCCACATAAAATGGGGTCTGCTGGACCTACAAAGAGAAAAGGTAAGTGAAGTCAATTTCACTTTACTATTCTTGGGAACAGTAGTTCACATAAGAAGAGATATTTAAACCATATAAAGAAATCTAAAGGATTTCTCTGTGACACTGCACTGAAGTGTGTCGCCATACAAAAAGGAGATGCTTATGGAGTCTGTCAGACACCAAAACAGTAAAAGCACATAATCCAAATCAGGTCCAAAACACAAGAGTGAGAAAAAGGTCTCACTTACTCCAGGGTTAAGATTAAAAATGTCTTAAATCCAGCAAAAGAGCGGGGTCTAAGGTTGAAGGGAATTAGCACAGAAATGAGAATTCTCCCCAACAGCCTCAAATATTTTTAGCATTTCCGACCTAAATGCTTCCCATTCGGCTGCTGTGGAGGCCTTTGTGGGACAACATACCCTCTCACTGGAGGTGTCCAATGACGAAGTCAAAGAAGGCGACCTGTGGTGCCTCTTTCGATTTACTCGACGACGATTAGGTGTGGTGGGAGCCGCCACTCGATCTGGATCTTTTAACCTTCTTCCTTCGAGTCGCCGCCTCTCGGCTCGTCCAAAGAAGGTTTATTCGACGGGGTACTTTATGGCCGTCAATTTTCCCTTTCGCTCCTTCAGAGCCTTTACGGTCAGACTAGCATTTGGAGCAGGCCGAGGTCTTGTGCGCTCCACACCGAGACACCACATACATACTCGATGTGGGTCGGTTATCGACATCTTGAGTCGCAGTCCTGACACTTCTTGAACCCGAACTTCAGGGTGGTGGGTGTCGAGGAAGACGACATTTTTGCGAATAGAACAAAAGTGGGACGTAGTTTCTCGAAGCGTAAACTTACTCGGAAAAACGGAACTGAAGCCAACGGGCGCTGCGCATGCTATATTGGATTCATTACGCACTGTGATCGTATTTCTGGTACGGTTATCTGCTTTGATTCACATTCTCTGCATAGTCCGACATCTAGTGGAAGTCGCAGAGTATTACAAAATTTGTTTCGAAAACGGACGTCAACAGGGCGTGACTAGTAATACCATTCCTAATGTGACGTGTGCTGTACCCATGGTCCTTCACGCGTCGTGGTCCCTCAAATTGTTTCTGACATGAGGTTGCATGAAGTGTAGCGCAAGTACAGATGTGAAAGCAGAAACAGTGGTAACCCAGAAACCATCTATGCGCCTTCTAATCCAGTAGGGGAGGAAGGGTGGGCGCATGTGAATCTAAGCAGATAGAAGTACCAGAAATAAGATTACGGCGAGTAATGTATCCCTTCTTGAGCGTGTGGGTCTGCTTAGATCTCATGCTCTGCATAGATTAACGAGCAGTAACTGGAGAAGGAGGTGGGAAGTTAGAAGGTACAGCGGCAAAGATGTTTTAGAACTGCTTGTCCCACTTACGAATCTGCTTTAGAATGTGTGTCAATGCTGTGTGAACGTATGGATGGAACTCCATGTAGCAGCTTTGCAGATGGCGTCCAGAGGGACATTTGCAGTGAATGTTAAGGTAGCCCCTGGTAGAGTGTGCCCTTGGGGTAAAAGGTAGAAGTGTTTTGGATAGGAAATAGAGTTGTATGCATCCAACTATACATCTGGAGATGGCGCTTTTTGATAAGTGATAGCCTTCTCTACCAGGCGCTATTGAAACAAAGAGTTGCTTTGTTTTCCTTAGGGGTTTTGTTCACATAGTACAAGACCGCCCTCCGTACATGCAGTGTATGGAGGCTTCTGTCCACTGAGATCGATGGATTTTGAAAGAAGGTGCGAAGTTCTATGGATTGGTTTACATGGAACTTTGAAATGAACATCGGTGAAAACCTCGGGTGTGTTCGGAGGACAATCATGTCCTTGTGTAAAATGAAAAAATGGGTCTTCTACGGACAAAGCCTGTAGCTCACTGAATCGTTTTATGGAGGGGATAGCTACCAGCAATGCAGTTTTATAGGTAAGATGCTTTAGGCTGGCTTTGTGCATAGGCTCAAAGGGTGGCCCCATGAGCTTGAAGAGCACAACATTGAGTTCCAACGTAGGGGGAGGGTTGGAAATTGGGGAGAGGGCCTTTAGCCTCTCTAACCCTTCCATGAATGCCTTGATGACAGGGACTTTCCACCAGGCCAACTTGTTCTGTGAAGTGTTGTAAGCCGATAGGGCCACCAGGTGCACCTTTAAGGGGTTAAATAATAGGCCGGTAAGTAAAGCATGTAGTGAAGAATGATAGCTGGAGAACATTCTAATGGGTTAAGGATTGTGATGTGCACCATACCACAAATTGTGTCCACTTATTAAAATAATGCCTGGTGTTGGGTTTTCGTGCCTCCAAGGATAGCCATACACCTTTGTGGAAGGTTAGGAGGCCAAACTATGACTTCAGGAGTCAAGCTGCCCAGTTCATTGATTGTGGGCGTGGGTGGCGGGTGACCCCCTTGTGTTGTGTCAACATGTCGTACATGCACGGGAGCGTGACTGAGTCGTACATCGCCAGTTTGAGCTGATCTGAAAACCAAGGCGGTCTCGCCCACATGGGAACAACCAGGAGTTACATGTTCCTGGTGCATCTTGCGCACTATCATGCTCAGGAGTGGTATGAAGGGGGGGAAGCGTAAGCAAATTTCCCAGACCAGTTCATCCACAGGGCTTTGCCCTTGGACTCTGGCTGGGGAAACCTGGACGCAAAGTCTGGGCATTGTGCATTTTGCTTTGTGGCGAACAAGTCTAGTGGGGTATGACCCAAAAGTGAGAATATTCCGTCTAGGATATCTGTAGAGTTGCCACTCCTGTTCTTCTGGCAGTGGGTGTCTGCCAGAGAATTGAGTTCCCCTGGAACGTGTTGAGATTTTGGAACATGTTCCGCTTGAGTGCCCACTGCCATATTTTTTAGGATAGCTTGGACAGATTTAGAGAGTGTGCGCCTCCCTGCTTGTTCAGATATAACATGGTTGTGGTGCTGTCAGTGAGGACCTGCTTCGTCTGACCCTGTAGATGTTGCTGAAAGGCTTGGCGGATTGCTAAGAGCTCCAGGAAGTTGATATGTCTCTGGGCAGTAGCGCATGTCCACTGTCCCTGGGCTGTGTGGTGGAGGTAGTGCGCCCTTCCCCCCCCCAACCGATGAGCGAGGCGTCTGTAGTTAGGATCACTTGGGCTGGTGGAGCGCGAAAAAGGTTTTCCTTTCAACGGGTTGTCCTTGGACCACCAGCGAAGCGTCTGAACCAGCGTTAGCGAAACAACCACTAGATCGCCCCACTGTCCTTTTCCCTGAGACCCCTGTTCTCGCTAACCATTCCTGCATTGGATGCATGCGTGAGGAACCAAATAGATGCAAGAGGCCATCATCCCTAGCAAGCAGTTTCCAAGTTTTGGCTCCTAAACACTGGAACTCCCTCCCATTAAAACAAAGATGCTTTCCATTGCTTCAAAAAATGACTAAAAACTTGGTTATTCAACCAATTCTAGCCAACTGACACAATGATCAACAATAGTCTGCAACCTCAGCTCTAGGTAGGCGCCTACCTAACGGAGGCTCCCTACAGAGCATGTAAATAATGATGACCTTTGTAATGTATTACCTATTTTTTTTTTTAATAGGCAAATCTATGTATGTCAAAGTCTTATTCAATAACTTCTTTTTCTATCATTGTCTTTTCATATGTATGTACTTTGTATACGCTAAATCAATGCCAAGATGTCCTTAACTACGGCGTGATACCTCAGGGTTTGGGCATTTAACAAATGTAATAAAAAATTGCTTTGCGTACTGTTATATGGCGACCAACTTTGTATTGAGGAACCTGCAACTGTATATTTTGTACTCTCTCGTTTGAGGGGGAATGTCAACTCCTCCTTTGTGTTTATGATAGCCCCCAGAAACTATTTTATTTGGCTGGGGACTAGACTTGATTTTTTTCGCATTGATAGAGAAACCCAGATTGAAGAGTAGGCTTATTGTCTTTTGCACATTATACTTGAAAATTTGAGGAGATTCCACAGTGATTAGCCAGTCGTCCATCTAAGGGTATACTGGGATGGACTTTCTGCGCAGGTGTGCTGCCACTACTGCAAGCACCTTGGTGAACACTTTTGGTGCAGAGGAGATGCCGAATGGGAGCACTTTGAACTGGTAATTACTCCCGCCATCTCGAAACGCAGGTACTTTCTGTGCGCAGGTCGCATTGAAATATGAAAGTAGGCATCCTTCATGTCCAATGTCGCCATGAAGTCCCCCCTGTTTCAGGAGTGCAATCACCTCCTGAATCGTGGTCATGTAAAACTTTGTGGCAACATTTGTTTGCGGGTACAGATCTAATACTGGGTGCATGGTAAGGTCTTTTTCTGGCACATGGAAGTATATTGAATACATCCCCTTGATTAGCTGGTTTGCCGGGACTATTTCTATTGCGTCCTTATCGAGCAGCACCTTTCTTCTCCTCCAGCAGTATGGCTTTTTCTTCTGCTGTTAGTTTCTTTTGTCTTGGTGGGCAGTATGGTGGTTTCTGAAGCAACTCTATGCAGTACCAGATTGCCACGTTGGACAACACCCACTTGTCCGATGTTATCCCCTCCCGCGCGTGGCTGAATTCAGTGATTCGGTCTCCTACAGGAGTGGCATTGAAGGGGACCTGAAACGGCATGTCATTGTTTGGGAGGGGCTGAGGCTCTCGCATATGAGGTTCTGCCTTTACCTCTGTGTCTTTTACTCCCTCTATGAAAGATGGACGAGGAACCTTGGCCTCGAGACTGGTTCAAGGACGAGTATTGTCCTCCCTGGGAGTATCCAGAGGGAAGCTGACAACGTCGGCTCCGAAATCTCTTCGAGTTTGGGGAACCCCGTTGAGAATAAGGTTGGTTAGCTGGCCAAGTGTTTTCAGTGTCGTACTCGTCCTTGGTAATCTTTGGGTCATCCTCTACGGCCTTACCAAATAGTATGTTTGGCTCTATTGGCATGTTGAGGGTCTCTAGCTTTAACACGGACTGCCTAAGCCAGGCATGCCACTTAAGCGTTACTTCCGCTATGATGTGCCCTGCGTTATCTGCCACATTAAGATTGTTATTCAGGATGCAGCTTGAGACTGGTTTGCCTTCCGATAGTCTTAAGAAGTTGGGCTCTTGGTGGTTCTGGGACGGCTTCTAGTTGTTCCAGCTCGTCCCGTTTGTTGCAGCCGTAACTAGATAACAGTGACGTATTGTTGTTAGCAATTCTTGTCTGGTATGCTGCAGAGGAAGCGACCTTTGTCCCAAACGTATATACATCTTTTTACTCTCCTTATCTGGTGGGGCTTCTGCCGACGCCAGGGGAGTGCCTGCCCTCTTTCTGGTGGTGGTAACTACCAGGGAATCTAGTCTGAGCTGGCCCCTAATGTACAGGGGGTCCAAGGGCACAGGCCTGAACAGCTTTCCCATCCTTGAGTGGACCGCTCTTGTAAGGTTAGGTGTTGTCAGTGATGGTTTGTATATGTCTCTGGACTGACTGCAGGAGAGTTATGAATTGTGTGGCTGCCTTCTACTTGTGTCTCCTGTGTGTCAATGTGGAAATGTTGCGACCCGTTCAGTAACAAATCATTGTACTGGAGTTAGTTGTCAACTGGTGAGTCTGCAACAGGCTGGTCTTGATGGGCTGGTGACTACCATGTAAATGTCGTCATCGTAGTAATGGTCTTGGTCCTGGCTATAGAGGTCCCCCTGAGACACCTGCCTGGTCGTCATAATACGAGTCCTGATATGGGTCTTGGTAATGAGTGTTGTTTTGGGAAGCCGAGGTCGGAGTGTCTAGAGCAGAGGTGCTCGGCGGTGGCTCAAGGCGATACTTTTTGGTAGGGGGTGGCTCTGTTGATGCCCCTGGCTATGGGGCATCGCTAAGCGCCGTTAGTTAGTTGGGGTGTTTGTCCATGAAGTTCAGGAAACAGGAATTCCTCCCCAAAATGTTATTAAATTGTTCTGGTTTAAAATGACATTCTGGTGGGAAGCCTGAGACGACAGGGCCCTTGGAGGGAGTGGCATCTTTAGCAGGGGTGGGCTTTAAGGGAATGGTATCTTTATGGCGCTTAACCCCCGAGAGGGTGTCTAGGAGTAAAAACCTCCGTTTGGGTGACCTTGGGAGTGAGGGGCATCAAAATTGTGGTTTTTTTCAGCGACCTTGCCTTTAATGTTTTTAATTAACGCTTGTATTTTCGGCGCTCTTTTAGGAGATGCCGAGATACCTTTTGACGCCCGTTCTTCGGCGCGCGAAGCGAGGGCCTTTTTATATGCTTTATCCGAACAGACCTTCGCTTTCAATTTTTCAGGAACTGTCGGTAGGCGAAAGCGTGCACAGTGGCCCAGAGGACAGTGAGGACCCCGAGGTATTATCCCCAGTCATCGCATGGGCCTCAACGCTGGAAGATGTTGTCGAGAGTGGGCTGTGGGGTATGTCCTTTGCGTGCTTGTGTTTGTGTGTGCCGTGGCCGCTGGGTATCTTCTCCATCACAGGACCACAACCATGCTTCTCAGAGTCGGGGGCCTGCACTTGGGGTCCTGACGGATCCCTGATCGCCCTCGGCGTCACTCATGACTCCGTAACTGCCATCGCTGGAATCTTCTGTCACGTCTATGGAGGCATTGGCCTACATGGCGTGAGCGGCCCACCGTTTCGTCCGTCCATCCATTAGGGTTTTTTGGCCGAAAAAAGCTGACAGGATTTACAGTGCTTTTCGGTGTGATCCCTCGGGTGGCAGTGATTGCACACTCGGTGCGTGTCTTTCGACTGGAATTTACAGTGGCATGAGGGACAATTCAATGGGGTTTTGTCCATTGCCGCGTCTGGGCATCAATCATCGGTCATCGACGCCGTGGGTGTTTGTCACGAGCCATTGAGTGGATGAGCAGTCGTGCAGCAAAGCGGACAAAGGAAAGGAAGAAATACTACGACTATAACTTTAGTAAATCAAAAGGCATCAGCCTGCAAGAGAACTGTGCATTAGCGACCGACTTCGATGGCGGAAAAAAACAATCTGAGGAACCTCGACGCGTGAAGGACCATGGGTACAGTGCACGTCACACTAGGGATAGTATTACTAATCACGCACAGCGTTCTCGGACGAAATTTGTTTCCGAAGCAGCTGAAGCTGGATATCGAATATCAAACATGAGTTCTACATGGGAGGACACAATCCATTTGAAAGGACGTCCAGCACCTGAAAATCCAAACCAGAGCCAAGCCCAGAACAGAGGGTGTGAGAATGCCACCTGTAAATATGGTTATACCCTTAGTCATTTTAATATTTATTGATCAAATGTGGGTAATTTTGCCTCAGAGTGAGCTCTGATAATTAAACTCTCATAGAATACTCCATGGCAAAAATTATAGTGTGCACATGTACTTCTGCTGCGACTGCCTATAGACTACCCCAGCATCTGCATTGTAGTGGCACTAGTGCAGGCTCAAAAGTCATGTGCTTTTCTGAACACAGTTGCTGGAACCCCAAGTTTCCAACAGACAGGGGTTGCCCTTAAACATGCCAATATTATAAGTGAGGGCCCCAGATGTCTGGTGGCAGGATGTAATCATTAGTTATGTGTGGGTTTGACATGGGGGCTACAAAACGATATAGCCACAAGAAATTGTTAACATCTTATTGTCAGCTTGGTAGGCAATGACTCATTCATTACATGGCTTGGTGTATATTCTGTTTGTCTGGGCTGCTTTCACCAAAGCAAACATTTTGGTCCTAGCCAAGAAATCCTCACATTGATCCTACTGGGAGGAAAGGTCACCTTCTCCAGAGCATAGGAATACTCCCTGAAGGGTTAGTGGGCAGCCAGTACTTCAAAGACAGCACTGTAAGCACCATCAGCCCTTCACAGCAGAATGCAGATTACTGGGGGTCTTTTGATGTAGGCAGACAGGAAAGGGGAGGATTAAAGAGTAGCCCATGAGAACGATACAGCTCACAGGCGGGAGCCACTATCTCAGGCTTTCCGAGAGCTTCCAAACCTCCTGTCCCTTTCTCCAGTTCCTGCAGCCAGAGCACTCAGTGAATGACTTGTTACAGCTGCCTGGATTTGACCCTTGGGCTTCTTGCAGAAGGCTAGAAAGGAACCAATGCGCAACAGCCTTTGCCTAGGTGAGCGGCTGGAGGCCCTCCTTTTAGTTGAGTCATCTTTGGACTCTGAAAGAAGAAGGCTTCACCTCAACCTCTTTTGGGAGTAGTCTACAACGAAGTTCTCTGGCATAAAGTTAAAGATAGAGCTCCAAGGAAGAGGCAAGCTCTTCTCCCTAACCATCCCAAGAGAATAGTTGAGGTGACTGCTGCCTGACCAACAGCTACTGTGGCTGAGACCACTGCATCTAGAACCTACTAAACTGGAGGGGACAAAATGTTACAAGTGCTGCCAACAAACCTTCCTGGTTGGGACGAGCAGGGGGAAAGTACTTACATTACTCCCAAGTCCCTCGACTGGGTATCCCAGCAACTCAGTAGCCGACAAGCAGGCCAGAGCCCATCTTGCGCTCAAGATGATTTTAGAGCCGAGTTGATTGACTTCGATAATCAACAACAGCTTCCCCACCTAAAGCCTTCCTACCTTATGGGGCAAGTACACTTAACTTAAAAAAAAAAAAAGGAAGGCTCCACACTCACTTCCTATCGAGGGCACTCCACTACACAATTCGTAGTGTATTTAATCATCACTTTAAAGACAAATTTCCATTATCACAAAATACATTTTATTCCATATACATGCACTTATTCTAAAAACAATGTATAAACCTATACAGTTAAGAAACATACAATTATTTTTCACACATAATTTGAGACCCAACATGAATTTGTTCACATTCTTATTCACAATTGTTCTAAATCAATTGCACTTGATTGACTGAGCCATTACAGGACCTGTGGTGCTGCCTTTGGCACTCAAGAGCTTCAATCCCCTTACCTGTTTTTCGAGCAGTCTTGGAGGCAGACTCAACCCATTGAAGCGGATCATCCCAACTGGACAGCTGTCTTAACTCGCTGACTCTCGGCCAACTTGATCCAACATCTTACCAACTCAGGCTGCTCCCAGGGATGCCAAGCAGGACGCTGGATTCTGACTTGCGGCTGTAGCGACCTTGCTACAGGCTCCCCTCTATCGTGTTACCGAAGGCTGATGGTGAGATTTGAATGGTGCACGACTAGGGTGGGGGTTTGTGAGGCCAGGGGATGATCCATTTGGATCTGGAATTTATGAGTTGGGCTACCTGCCAAGTCTTTCAGGACTCAAGAAGAGCACTCTGGGGAACGCATGCTTAATCTTTAGTGTGAAACCAGTCCTTAGGACAGTTTTTCTGAAGTCCAACTAAGGGCATAGTAAAACCATTAAACTGAGGCAGTACATTAGTATAAAGCTGTACCACCTGACTATAGGGAAGTGTAGACAGAGCAACCAGGCTTATTTTAGGAGGGAGAGAGGGCTGTAGGAAAGTACATTGAACTTGAAGTACACCAAGGATACAATAGAAAACACCGACAACCAGGACTATTATAAAAAAATAATAAGATGCATTATAAATACACATAGGCCAAGTTAGGTCTTGGGGTTAAGGACTAGTCAGTCAAACATTTTTTTTGTTTTGTTTTAATATATAACACACCACTACTATGCTTGAAGGCACACAGGCCAAAGCATACAACCTTATTTGGAAAACCTAACAGGGGTTTTAGGGAAGTCGCACCAATAATTACTTTTAGATTACATACAGTAATTCAAGGGTAGTAGACCCTAACAGTTGTACTGTGACGCTCAGCAAAACAAAAAAAACAAAAAAAATCAACTGGACAATATACTTTTGTGAATAGTGACACTTATTCTAGGACAGTATAAACCTATAACTTCTTTTGGGATAAATCAGTTATACTCAAGGGAAGTAAACCCTTGTGTAATATACCATTACAGCTACATTTCAGCTCAGTGGCACACTGAATAAGACAAGCAAGAACTTTGTAACTTATTTTAGATTGGTACACAGCCAACTCAAGGCAAGTGAAAACTCTACTTTTGTAAGAAGCTACCAGCAACCTAAAAATAACAAGCAGTATTATTCTGTATAGGTCAACAGCAAGTCAGGGGAAGCAAGACCCAATTGAGGACACTCATACAATTATCTGAACAGGAATAATAAAGTGAAACCAGCAGCAGGCAGGGTGAGATAAGGCTCAGTTGCAGGTAAAGTCAGAGTTCCAGAGGCCGACTGGGCAAACAAATGTAGTTCACTTTAAAAGTTAGTTGAAGGTCCAGGGGCTTCACAGAAGACACCCTAGGAGGATTCCAGCAGTGGGCCTGCCACTGGATGGGTGACCTACCCAGCACAGCAGCACCCCAAGGATACACAAGAATCTCTCAGGCTTAATGTAAGTAAATACCCCAGCCAGCACAGTACTTTGCCAGTGAAGAAGAGTTCCAGCAAGAAGACTTCGGGAGCTGCAGCCAAAAAACCCAGTCGTTGAATTCTCTTACCAAGAAGATTGAAGACAAGATGCTGGAAGGACAGTCGCAGCAGGAATCACAGGGACGGCTGTAAACAAGATGTTCTTTACATGGACTACTCAGCACAGAAGAGGATGCCAAAAGGAGAGACTTCAGGATCTGCAGACAAAAACCCAGGCATTGCATTCTTTGTCAGGAGGACAGAAGACAGGGCCCCCGATAGGCTTTTTCGGCACAGATCGACACAGAAGGCTTCAGCTTCAGTCGAGGGTTTCTTTGCGGCTTGTCGTGGCTCTGTGGATTCGATGCCTTTTCAGGAGCACAGAAGACGACAGAATGTCGCTGGTCGGATTCTAACTGTTTGCAAGGTCCAGCACTCGGGTGAGGGGACTTTTTGCACTTGAATTGTGCCTCTGGAGATGCAGCACGATGCCCAAGACGTTTCAGCGAGATTCAGAAGACTGTGCACCGCCACATGGCTCAAGGTCCCAGGATATTGAGTATTGCAGACCTGCAAGGTCGCAGCATGTTGTGGGATGGCTCAAAATGCAGGTCTTCTTGAGTCTAGGGGGTCTCTCCAGGCTCTGGGTCGAGGTGGTCCATTTCAGGATCCTCGAGTCGATAGGAAGGAAGGGCTACAGCAGGCTCTGGTTACACAGCAAGCTCTCTGGTCGCTGCAAATCGTCTCAGCTGCGGTTTCTTCATCTTCCCCTTCAGTTCCAGTGGTAGACTATCTCTTCAGCTTCCAGGATCTGCCATTTATGCAGGAACCCAGCCAATCATACAGCCTTGCAACATTCAAACGTGGGGGTTGGCAATCCTTTCAGGACAGCCAGTCGCCCAGATTGAACTGGATTCTCACAAGCAAGCTGGGAGACAAAGGGCTGCTGAGTTTTGGACACTGTGGAGCCTGGGCAGGGAGTCCATAGGACTCCATAAATCAAACAAAGGAATTTTCCGCCCTGGAGATCAGAGGAAGGAACAAGAAACGCGAAAATGTCAGAAAAAAAGACGACATGGGCCATTTTGGTGAAATGAGCACCCATGGGTGCCTTCACCGGGGCTGTGCAAACAGCCTGCGGTAAAGGTGCACCGAATTAATAAAAAGGTTCACTGCCACCAGCCATTAAAATGCAAGTTTGTCCTTGTAACATAATTTAAAATGAGAAGGGGAATAATCATCTCCCCAGCACCCCACATAGGGTGGTGGGGTGGGGGGGGGGGGGGGGTTGTGCTGGTCTCACCTAATAAAAATGTAAAAGGGATCCAAAGATCCTTTCTACCCGTGGGAACTGTAGTTCTCAAAGTTAGGCAGAGAAAGTTAGGGCAACCCAGCAACTATAGGCACTTATTGCCAAAATGTTGTCAAAGAAGATAACGAGGATAACTTTTATAGGGTACTATGGAGAGTCTTAAATGACACCCATAAAAGAGTAAAAGATTCTGCGAGTGTGGAAAAAGGTTCCTCCTCACAGAGGTATAAGGAAAAATAATCCACCAGTAAAGGCAAAATGTTCTGGGTTTACCCAGGGCAGGAAGATTTCATTGCTACGAAAATCTTACTGTTGAATGAATTTACTCAGAACTCCTCCCTTGGTGTCCCCATGCTTATAACTTTCCCCACGTGTTTTATATTTATGTGCAGAATGTAATGAGGCTGCAATGTAGAAAAATATTGAGCCCTAGAAAAGTTCTTGGAAGAGTCTGTTCCATAATAGAGCCACATTACTTTCAAGCAACAGAAACCACAGTGGTAAGTTCAAACCAAAAGTCTATGTATTTCTTTCTTCATGATTAAACTGGCCCTTAAGGGTAGACCAAGGTTTTGGCTTGCACCAGCCCTGGTAATTCTCCCCGGTAGTTACTTGCCATTAAGGCAATACCCAAGTTCTCCATACTTGTGCAGTGATATTGTGGTAATAACTTTTTCCTTACAGATGTAGAGAATTTCCAAAGTAAAGATCTGATCGAAAGGTAGAAAAAAACTGTTCTTATTTTTTAACAGGTGCAGTGTCGGTCTGCAGTGAACCTCCAGTGGCGAAAAAAGAACTGCAACTGCAGTTAAGTTTGAGCAGGAACTGCAGAATGTCCTGCACTTGCAGCCAGGAGGAGCAGCTTAATATAGCTGCTGGAGATCATACAGCGTTTCCCAGACCTCACATGAGTTTGCATACATTTGGTCTTCAGCATGTTTGCTACAATGTTACACATTCCTACATTTGTCCAGATCTCATGGCTTGGTCCCATTAGCCGTCTGCTTCTTCATGCTCCGATTCTTGCTGACCATTTCCTAAGGGTTCTTTTACGTGATCCAAGGAAAGACAGGCTTGATGTTGAGGGGACCATCTTCTAGGGACATGACAGACCGGACCCGCTGGAAGCAATCGACTTGCATGTTTCTACTACTAACTCTATCCTTCAGAGACATTGCCTCGACCTGACTAACGCTTACTGGGACCCCTCAACCTGAAACATCTAGCTACCGATTGGCCATTGGAAAGCTAGGCTCAACCGTCTCACCCAAAGCTCAAAAGCAGCAAACTGCCCAGAAGCCCAATCAACTCTTTAGAGCCGCAAAGCATTACATGGTATTTTAGGTGATCCAGTCCCGCATTAAAGGGTCCTAGATCTTTTAAGAACCCAACACTCTACCTTTATAAAAATGCACCCATAATAACATTGACATTTTGGATTTTTTGTACCTTTCTCTTATGACAGTTGGGCACTGGGCTCTCCTCCTCCCTCTCCAGGACCTTGGGTTTCACAAATCTGCTCTTGCCTGGATCGCCTCCTACCGCGAAGGTTGATCCTTTAAAATCTCCGGGCATTTGAAAAACTCTGATATCAACCCTCTCCGCCAGCATCCCCAAGGAATCAGTTCTTGGAACTCTGCTCTTCACGCTCTATACTTCTGCCCTAGGAAGACATCTCCTCCGTTGGCTTTCATGATCACCTTTTTTTGCTTTCCCTCCTTCACCCCAGGTATCTCGGAACAGATTACAAATGGTCTCACTGCACTGGATGACTCTTCGCTGATTCATTCTGAACGCTTCAAAAACAAAAGTGAACTTTTCCCCAACTTCCAATGCAATCACTACCCTTCCCTCTTTCTCCTTCCCGTCTGACCTTCTTGCCCCCCTCACCTAAGGCTTGCAATCTTGGGGACCTCTGATAGTGGACTACAACAATTCATCACTACCACGCTACTGCCTCTGTTCGTATTAACCTCAGTATTCAGAAAATATGTCCTTTTCTTACTAATCACTCTACAATACAAGGGGGGTGGGGAGAGCGGATCTGGGAAACTTTCTGCCAGCAGCATGACCACAGCCCATTGACTTGTTCTTGGGTGGATGGCCCCTGGGAGAGCCTCAACCAAGTCGTTAGCTCACTGTTTTCATAGAGAAGAAATATCCCCTCATATCAGTCTTTGTCCTGCCCAGGGGCAGTCCAGCACTGAAATGCTAGGCAATTCTCCTCTGAACAAGAGTACCACAGCAACCCCATACACATGCTTCAGCCTAGTTGGGCATCATCAGTGAGGTGAAGATATGTCTCTCTAAGAGCAGTGAGCAAGTGGTCCACATCTGGAGTCCCCTGGTAAGTTAGGGTGAGACCCAAAGTTACTTGGTATGCAAAACCAGGGGGCACGGGGTCTGGGAAATTTTCTACCAGCACAAACACAGCCCATTGACTTGTTCTTGGGTGGATGGCTTGCCTATGGGGCATGTTATCTTGAGGGATGACAGGGAGGGGGGGGGACAAAGGAGCCATACGGCACACCTGGCGAAAATGAAAGACCTCATGTGTGTATTGGCAAAGCACAGGATAGCCATGGCCTGGAAGTCGGTGACCGGCCCTAGCACTGAAGAATGATGGGGAGATTCACAAAAGGTGGGCAATGGTGGAGACAGTGGTCTGGTACAGGGCTGTGTATAGGGGCCTAAGAGAAGTGAGCAAAAAGGTCAAGTCCTGGAATCCGCTTAAACATAAACAGGCAATGTTTGGTGCCCCCCCCCACCTAATCCCCCACCCACTTGAAGAGCGGTCCTTGCAGGATGGGACATAGTGGAGCCCCTGTTTGATATATGAAACCGGCAGAGATGGTGGAGGAACTGTAGGAACCCCCTCACCCCCTTAACGGTCGGTCTGTTTTTGTAGTTATGCTTGCTCATAGGTCATTGGGCGCAAAGTTTAGAGCCAACTTGGGGAGGGGGGCGACAAGGGGGTGAAGTTATTGGTAAAAATGTAACGGGGTGATAAAGCTGCACCTTCTTGATCGAGGAATGTACCGAAGGGTTTTGATGGACCACAATGTCGCAATGTAATGGGTAACCTATAACATACAAGGAATTCATAGAGCGCAAAGCTGACTGGTGGCCGCGTCTCTTATCCCTTCAAAGGGACTTTATGACACAAAGGGGTACTCATGAACTGTGGATTTTGGACAATTAATGGACCTTCTTGACCCTGCGTTTAATATTCTAGACAGGAAACGCACCTTACACATTGATGTTAACTGGGAAGGGGCAGAGTTATTGAATGTTTGTTGTTATGTAAAACCTAATAAAAACAATAAAATAAAAAAACACTACAAAAACTCTAATCTTCAGTCTTGTGCTCAGCAAACTAGACTACTGATCAAGCCTACTCGTGGCCTGCCGCTCTAATCATTCCTCCCTCTAAACAAAGTCCTCAACTTTGCTATCCGCGCTCTCGAATACCTACACAGATCCCCCTCTCTCCCCCAGTATCGGGATTTACTTCTTACCTACAACTAGGGATCTACACACTCAGCACCAAAGTTCTCCGATGAGCTTATAGGTACCCTTAAATGAGTTTAAGAACTAATTTCAGATGTCTATGTATGTGGGTCTTCAACATCACAGCCATTCCGTCTAGTACCTCTGCCCAGAATGTCTTGCCTCGATACAATACCACAACATATGTTTCTAGACACCTCCTTCATGTCCACAGCCCCAAAGGTGCATATCAAGGATCCCCAGGGTTTGCATCCTTTCTGGGGACCAGTATAGTCAAATTACCTTTTGTTGGACATGTTAAGTTAAGATCCAATTTAGCACAGAAAGGGTAAACACTACAGATCTCTCATTGTTCTAGAGGAAGATTTCGTCCTAGGGTTGCCTTCCATTTTGCCACAATAGGTACCTTGCCCTTGCAAACTTGTTCTTCAGCCACGAGGAGAGGGTCTTCTTAGTTGCCTTAAAATGTGGTTTCTGTTGCACGGTAGTCTGTCTAGAAAATATTGGTTATTGAGGATAAAAGGTCTGACAGAGTAATCCTCCATGTCCACCCTGAACGGTCTGTCCCTGTCAGCCAGATTGCACCAATGAGCGGTCTTTTTAAGTATTAATCCAATGTTGCATTTATTCAGTTTGGAATACCTATAACTCACCCTGCCTGATGCAGTGCGAGGACTTAGCATGAGATTTTTGGCACTTTCCCGGCATCCAATAAGATAGATTGAAATAACTTGTCCAACCAACCCTTTCAAGCATGGCTTGCTAAATTCCAGTGAGAATCATTCGATTATTTAGGCCGAGATCTACCACCAGCATACTCAATTTCATAATGTTCCTTTTCATGGCCACTACCACTTTATTGAAGAACAAACTGGTAGGAGAGCCCTTAATGCCTTATTGCCAGGGCCAATATCTCTCAAATCAAAAACAGTGGCAGAATGAGGATACAATGCCAATAGAAAAATATAATTTAGACATATTCCATATTTAAAAGCCGGCTCATGATTGGATAGCAAAACGCTGTGGACACAATACAAGTAAAAACCATCACAATATATATCCCAAACAATGGTCTTAAAACCTAATGTGCAAAAAAACGCAATAGCCACCAATTGATGGCGGAAGACGATGCTGAACCACCTAAGTGGACAAAACATGCACAAAATGATGCTGAACCACCTAAGTGGACAAAACATATACATACCAACACTACAGCCAAGATACGGCTTTGAAATGGGAGTCTCCTATCAGGTGAAATTGGTATAAATATAGGGGTTAAACAGGGCTGTATGATGCCCCTCGCCTCCTCTTCAATTTATATTTGTCTGACCTGATTTGCAGATTGGAGGTCCGTGCAAAATGGTCACCTAGGATAAACTTGGAAAAGATAACAGCAATATTGTATGCAGACGACTTGATATTTTTTAACCATACAGTTGCTGGAATTAATTACTTAGCGAATTAGATCCTTACGCTAAGGAAAATGAGTTGGTGGTTAACCTCGAGTCTAATTCAGTACGCACCCTCAAATATTTAGGTCTCAAATTGTGGAACTCTGCTAGTTATGAAAGTATAATAAAGTCTAAAATTGGGATGGAGAGAGTTTAATTTCCTTGAAATGAAATTTGCAAAAGAGGGCTGGCTTTTCCAGGAGCAGGATTTTGCCGTTATACAAACAGTGGTTTTGTCCCTCTATATTTTACGGTTTGGAAGCCTTGGAGATGGTCAAATTGGATTGGCTCAAACGTATAGAGGGTTACTTCTGGCGTAACGTGTTGAGTTTGCCGCAATCAACCTCGATGGAGTATTTGCGCCTAGAGTTGGGAATTTCATCTATGAAAGCAATGACATTAAGATGAAGGGGAGAGTTGTTTTTGAGAACTCAGACTATTAGTAAAGATAACCTGTTGGCGCGTATGGTCTCATACAGTCCTGTTGGGACCCAGAAAAGTAATAAACATTTGTAATTGATAAACAACATGTTCCTTTCCGTAAATTGCTACCCTGATTAGTCGCAAGACAAAATAAGAGGTCTTGAAAAAAATCATTGCAAAAAAGGTGGCATGTTGGGATTGGACCTGTAATTACGAACATCTGATATTATTACACACGTACACACCGGTGTCTATGGTAATCCACAGATTTAGGAGACCTGAGCCTTATTTAATGTTTTAGGGACAATAAAGTCTGCAGACTAAGGCTGCTCATACTTAACTACCAGTGCTCGCTACTATAGGAGCTTGTTTGAAGTTGCGAGAGGACTGCAGATATTGTAGAATTTGTATGATCCTCAGGAATAAACAAACTGTCAAACATTTTCCCAGCATGTCCAAAGCTGGGACCATTATATATGACTCACTTTGTACACTTGGTAGGTATATAGCTATGAAACTATTCTAGACTAGGAATTCTGGACATACCGTCTCAATATACACTCCATTCATGTACATATTGCTATGTATCAAATATGGCTTCGCATTAAGAAGCATGTTTGTAAGAATATTTCTTAAAATCACTAACTTTTGTAGCTGATGAAATGTTGAAATATGAATTTTCATGAAGAGTTGTATGATGTTAAATTTTGTATGCACGTATTATTAAGTATGTATGTTTCATTAGTGATAAGTAACTAAGGACCGATTGAAAAAAAAATGTTTTGGCTTGAAGTATAAATTGTGTAGTTTTAGATGAATTGTAAGGTGTGTATGCAATGCGTATGTAGTGTATTACTCTATGCGTAAAGTTCTGATGAACTAAATAACGTAAGAAATAAAAATATACAGCGATATGACCCATTTAAATAAAGCCAAAGTCTACTAGGCGAGACAATAGTGTAGTAAGATAAAATTGTCTAATATCTTATTGAACTCTTTCTCCAGGGCTCGCAAAATATACTAGCCCACTAGCATTGACAAGTAATTTTTATGAAGGGCGAGTACCATTATACTCGACCTTGCTAGCTAGTATGGGGATGTTAATTTACTGCACACACTTGGTTTGCATTAAATGGAAATTACAAGTTTCACTGTGCATGCTTGACATCATTGCACCGAATATGAAGTGTGCTTATGGTGGCATGCACCATTTTATAAAAAGCACTGTGTGAGAAACCTAGAGGTATTTTCCCATGTAGACCCCAAGAATGCTCTATTCAGGTGGTCTGGGAGGGCCATCACTTTTGGGTCCCCAACCCTGTGTTAGGTAGAGTTTGTATGCAGTACCCTCTGGGACCTCTACACACAACTAGGCCTACAGGTGTAAGCAAACCAACCTTTGGTATAAGTCTGTACTACGCAGTTTTGGTAGCGGAGCTGAGCACCCAGGCTTATCTCTAGAGGGGAATGTGAGCAGTAATGATGCTACACAGAGGTCTACAATCACAGGTGTTCAAATACACTCTTACACTCAAGGTTTCTTTGACAAATACTTATTAATTTATCTGTCAGTTATAAACCATTCATAAGGAGTCAATTATATGCCACATATACTTCAATACTATTTCAGAATACTTTTCAAGGAGGTGTAAAAGGCAAAGATTATTAGAACATGAAAGGTTAAAATTATTCTTAGACAGTGTAGATATTTTAAGTTCACCAGAAGAGTAAATTCAATAGGCTAGGCCAAAGTCAATGGGCTGAAGTCTTGGATAAAGCGGTTCTGGTATGTAAACGGTAAAGTCTCTGCACAAGTTCTCAGAAGTAGTTTGTAAAAAGAAGAATCATTTGTTGGGTCACAAGCTGATTAGGCCTGCGAGTTGCAAAAGTTTCAAGCACTTTCACAGCGAGAGGCAAGTACTCTCAGTCTCGTTTTACAGTACCTTTCAAATGAAGAAAAAGATGCAGCTGATGACTTCTGTTCCTGTAGATCTCACTGTTCCTGTGCCTCAGTCATGAGGACAAGAGGGAGGACATCGGGGGACTCCTGCACTGCACTGGGACTGGTCAAAAAGCTCGCAACTGGCAAACTTCAATTCCGATGGCTGTAAGTAGCGCACACAGCTGGTGTCCCTCTCCCTGGTTAGGTTTCCTGCAGCACTCTGAGGAAAATGCAACCAGCACCGAGATAGGTATCCAGGTAGCTTACTGTCGAGTTGATTGGTCCCACAAACTCAAAAGGGAGAAGTCATCCTTGCAGGGCTTCTCTGTCGAAGTGAATTTGGCAATTCGGACCTGCAGCAGGGCTTCACCGGGCAAAGAAACGGTCCAGGAGTTGCAGCAGCCGTCCTCTTCAAACTCATCTTCCGTTCTTTTGTTCTAGTGATCGACTGCCTTCCAAGCCAAGAGACTTTTATACAGTTCACTCCCATTCATTCCAGCCCAGCTGTCACTCACCCAGCAGGGTGGCTGTCCTTGCCGGACAGTCAGCCAGCCAATCACCACAGAGTGCATTTGGGTCTCTTAGGAGACTAAGCACAGGGAGCTTTGGGCACCTCCCTCACTTCCTGCCCACCCCAGACACTCGGGCGCCAGAGGCGGTCTTCACTCCTGAAGCCCGCCAAAGGCGATGGAACAAAGGGACCAAACCTGCTTTGGCGCGCAGAGAAACTCTAGAAGGACCTTTCCACAAAGAAATGGCAAAAAAAGAGGACGGGACCTGTTTTTACAGAGGGGGCTCAGACGCCATCTTGAAAAACATGGCTCCCGCGATTTAACGTTACCGGAGCTACGAATAGTTCATGATTGGGAACAATCATGGAAGTTTGTTGTAAAACCACTGCCACCAGTCATTCTGTGAGGAAAGGGTAGCATTTGACTGATCTAGACATAGGGGATACTAAGTAACCCCTCCAGCATTCTATCGTAAGATAGGGTGTGCTGGGTCTAGGAATTTAAAAGACTAGAAAAGTCAATTTCACTTTACTTATTCTAGGAAGCAGTAGTTTTATCACAGAGAAGGTATTTAAACCTTGGAAAAGCCTGAAAAGTTTTCCCTGTGCCCCTGCACTAAGGGTGCTGTGTGACATAAATGAAAAGATGGTGCCTATGGAGTTGTTTAGACTCCATAACCAAAGAAAACACAAGAGTAAAACACACATCAAAATACATGAGAGACTGGGAAAAAGGGCCACTCTCTCCAGGTAAAAAATCAAGTCCTCAAAATCCAGCAAAGTTGCTGGGGGTCTCCAAGGTGAAGGGAATTAGCACATTTTTGAGAATTCTCCCCAACACCCTGGGGTTGGACAAGTTACAGAGGATCACCTAGGTAGGGGAGTCTGGGGCCGCCATCAGGAGAATACCCTAGGAGCGACGCAGTATCCTAACGGGATAATAGGTGGAAAAATCCCAGAAGCCTTTGTGGGCTATGTAGGCCACATTAATCCTAACTCAAAAGAGAAACTGATTATCCCAGAGCAGCCCAAGGGAACGGAGGAAACAAGGTGAAACAAAAACCGAACCTCAATTTCAATGCATCTTGGTCCTTCCCCCCCCGTTCAGATCATGGGAAGAGATACTGTTAGGGAGAATTCTCAGAAATGTGCCAATTCCCTTCTACCTTAGAGACCCCCAGCTCTTTTTTGCTGGACTTTAGGACTTTTAATCTTTAGCCTGGACAGAGTAAGACCTTCTTCACACTCATATGTATTTTTCTGTGATTTGGACTCTTGTTTCTTTTGGTTTTTGAGTCTGACGAACTCCATAGGCATCATCTTTTTACATTGTGACACACAGCACCTTCAGTGCAGTGATACAGGGAAGTCATTCAGATTTCCCAAAGGTTTAAATGCCTTCTCTTGGCTAAACTACTGTTTCCAAGAGCAGTGAAGTGAAATTGACTTTACTTACATTTTGTAACTTTCTAGACCCAGCACACACTATTTTACAATAGGGTGCTGGAGGGGTTACTTAGTATCCACTTTGTCTAGTTTCTCATGTAACATTTTTTATGTTACGCTCTTGAAGACCCAAGTCCTCGAAATGGGTGCTGTGAAAACAATCCAACAAGAGCACCTTCCGCAACCCGCAAACAAGGAAAAACAGGCAGGAAAAATATTGTGCCTCCCCCTGCTGCTGAAGGGCTCCGTTTAATGTAGATAAAATACAGGCAGATAAAATGCATTTTGTGTCTAAATAAATTATATTTTTCTATTGGAATTGTATCATCATTCCGGTGTGGTTGTTGCACTGCAACTTTATTGACATTGAACTACGAGTTTGCAGAGGTTTCAGACCAGATGTATACACAAATATGTAGTCTCTGCCAGGGAGACCACTTACAGTTCCACCTTTTAAAACATCTCCTGTGGCAAGCCACTTTCAGGGGCAGACTCTCAGTTTTAGATCAGTTCCCCTTGAGGCTTGATAAACCCACCACCAACCTTGTTAAAAAGATCTTCTAATGGGAGGCTGCAGTCTTGTAAGTCAAACAGAACAGCCATAACTGCGTAACTAATTGTTTTATGTTCAGTTTCGTAGCATACAACTCACTTTCAGCATTTGTCTTTGCCTTATATAAAGACTGACAGGGGTAATGTTGAACATGAGCGGTGAGAGGATATCATTGCCTGGTTCCCCTATCCACTAGCCTAGTCCCTTGCTGCCACATCTCTGTGTAGGGATCTAAGCATTTTTATTAAGTAGTCCCCAAAACAAAGGCTACCCACAGTGCAATCGAGAAAATTCCAGTTGACATCGTCAAAAGCTCTCTCAACATCAAAAAGTATAAATGAAGCAGTACTCTGCTTTGCCAGTCACTCCTAGCACATCAACTAGGCATCTGATATAGCCATTGCCATATCACAGTTACACAAAACCAGTTTGTGAGGGGTGCATTACCTCTCTTATACAATTGTCTAGCCGGGTGGAAAATATTTTGACAATTAAATTTAACATCTACATTGATCAGAGATATACGACGCTAATGCTCATATTTGTATAGTTTCTCCAGGCCTTGGGATCAGCGTCAGAGGTCTCCCAACTCCAGCAAATAATTGAAGAGCCGGCCCAGAATATGGGCAAGGCAGCTGGCGAAGGATTCATAAAATTGCACTTAAGTTCAGTCATGGTGATTCGCTAGTGTTCGACCGGCTCAGTACAGTGAAAACCTTCTGCATACTCAATGCCAGCTCCAGTCTGAGAGACATGCAAACTCAAACGTCCCTAAAAGATGTAATTAGAACATACCAGCCACGTTTCATGGTATTCTATAGTGCCCTTATTCACTGCAGGCATTAATAATGAGAATATTTAATTACAAACCTCAGACTCCCACCAACGGCTTCAATTCCACGTGTTATTTTGAAGGAAGATGCTCCTTTAGTGGTCTAAAAGAAATGAAATAAAGCATATTTGTTTTTGATGCAGGAATACTGCCTTTAAGTTTTCTAAACATCCCTAGACCAACGTCAACCAATTAGAACAAGCTGATAAGGCACTAAAATTGGTACTACAAAAGAGACACCTTTTCAAGTCACAGTACAGAATTACATTTAGATTCTGTAAGACATTAGCATTTCAAAGTAAGGCAAATACATGATTTCCGTGGGTCTTTATATGTAAACATTAGCAAATAGCACACCAAACGTAAATATAAACTGTACAGGCAACATGTAATGCAGGGTCTGCCAATCTTTTCATGTGTTACAGGGAGGAACTATAGCGTACCTGTTAGGATTGATGATTGTGTAATTAACTTCTAAGAAAATGTAGATTTTCTTTTTTAATCGGCTCTAATCACAGGCAACCTATTCCTATTTGGGGGATACTGATTGAGCTATGTCCAATTAAAGTGCAAGAACAAACATAAGGACAGTTTAAAAAGTAACTATTTTTTCTTTACTTTATAACAATCATTTGTCATGTTGATCTACAAAAGCCAGGTGAGAACTTTCTAGAGGTTTTATTTTAAAAGCAGGAGCAACTAGAAGATGAGGCGCTATACATAGAACAGAAAGGCATGTGGGGTCCGGTTAAGACTTCATTAAAGCTGCCAGCAAGTGATGGGCAAAGAAAACAAGAAATAACGCACCGTACCATTAGGTCTTGCGTCTTAAAACTGCAACATGTTAAAATGTGGGCAAGTGATTTGGCCAGAACCGCATGTCACAAAGTCATCAATTAAGCAGATGGACATCTTATTTTATGGAAAGAGAGAAGCTGCAGTCGAACAGATTTGTCACCTTGAGGGCTATTCTAAACGCATAATAGCAGTCACATACAAACGTAAAAGGGGTCTGAAACATTGTTTTTTTAGAACACATAGGCTTTCTATAGTTTAGGAAAACAAAAGGAAAATGTTACTTACTAGACTGGAGGAAAGCCGGAGCAGATGATTGATTCCCAAATTGTCTGCAGTTTCATATCTGCTGCCTGCCTTAACAAAAACTCCAATTTGTGAAGCTGGAGAATAATTTTCCAAAGAGGCAATCACCAAACCATTCGGCAATGTTGTGATCTGAAAATAAAACACACACAAACTGAGCTTTATCTTTGAACTTAAGTTTCTTGTTAAAGACTAACAAATAAAAGCCATCCCATCTTTTTCCCCAAATCACAAATGCTCACACCGGTAGTCCAACGCTTCTATGACCATACAAAAAGCATCCTTCTTGACAATTCTTGTACGCTCATCCATGGCTATCCATATTTCAGAACTTGCTGTGAAAGGCCTGCTCCTGCAGGTCTGGCCAGAGAAACTGCCCTAAAGAGGCTTCACAAATTGTAATTGTTTATTTATAACGCGCTTAATACCCAGGGGTTTCCAAGAGCGGACCAGGGATCAAACCTGTGTTGCTCTGCATCGTCTTGCTTCCAAGGCAAGCGCGTTGCCCCCAAGCTATCCTCCCGAGACCAACAATAATAAGCATTCAGAAGATCCCAGTTACTCAAACCTTCAAATAGGCAGCTGGGTACCTTTGGGCCTCTATACACCCATGCCCAGCACCCCAACTGACAGTCTGTATGGCAGCCATGAGTACCGATGGGATGGCATGGTATTTTGAAGCGGAAGACCACAGATCGAGTGATTGAACCACCAGAAGAACAAGTAATTTACCAACTGGTAACGTTCTTTCGTTACCAGTTGGTAAGTAACTTGTAAAAGGCCATATCTGGACCATGGATCATATCCAGGGAATGATATTTAACAAAGGTGTGGATAGAAGCCCATGTAGCTGCATCACAAATATTCCTAATGGGAACTCCCCGTTGTAGGGCTGTGGAAGTAGCCACGCCCCAAGTGGAATGAACTTGTAACCCTTCAAGGAGGGTCCTTACCTGCCAATCGTTAACATTCAGTAATGGGGAGGATAATCCACCTGGACAAGGTCTGTTTGGTAACAGCCTGGCCCAATCGGTGTCCAGCATATCCCACAAAGAGTTGATCGTCCACTCTGACCCTGGACATCCTAGAAATATAAAAGCTCAGAGCTCTCCTAGGGTACAACCTATGGAGTCGCTCCTCTTCCTTACCAGGATGAGGATAGAAAGATGGAAGAGCGCCTTTCTTACTTAAATTAAATTCAGGTACTACCTTGGGTAGAAAGGAACGATGTACCCTCAGTACAACTCTATCGTTGTGGAACACAGTAAAGGGTGGCTTAGATAAAAGTGCCTGCAATTCACTCACTCTGCGAGCGGAAGTAACCGCAACCAATAACACCGTTTTGAAAGACAATCTCAACGGACAAGAGTGCAAAGGTTCAAACGGAGCACCCATCAGGAATTTCAGAACCAAGTTAAGATCCCAAACCGGCACGACGGGAACACATTAGTGAGCCCTTTAAGAAATTGTGAAATCAAAAGGAATCTTAAAGAAAGAACATTCTTCAGACGAGCGCTTGAAGATGGACAGTAACCCTTAATGGTACCCACTTGCAGGCCCCTGTGGGCCAAAGAAAGATAGAAAGACAAAACCACGGGATTGGAACACTGAAAAGGATCAACATTTTGTCCTCTGCACCAGTCACAAAACTTACACCAACGGTACAGGGATTTTGTTGCTGGCCTCCTGGCCGAAAGCAACACCTCCATCACGTCATCTGGGAGGTCCCAATCCTTATACCTCAACCTTTCAGATACCAAGCGTGAAGGTTGAGAGTCCTGACCTATGGATGGAGAACCAGACAACCCCCCCACCACATAGAGATATATAGAGATATCGCCCTCTCGCCCGCCCTCTCTCTCTCTCCCTCCCTACCCCGAGAGCATGCGCGCGATAAGATCCTCTCGGTAGGGAAGACGGCGTGAAGGACAGATGGACATTTCTAGAAGGTCCGGGTACCATGCTCTCCTGGCCCAATAGGGCGCAATGGGGATCATTTGGGATCCGAACCTCCGTAACCTCCTAAGACTTGAGGAATGACTGGGACTGGAGGAAACTCGTAAAGCAGTGGGAATGACCAATCCACTATAAATGCGTCTCCTAAGGCTCCTCTCGGAGGAAATTCCCTTGGGCAGAATCTCTCGCACTTCCAGTTGGCACTGGTGACAAAGATCCACTTGTGGGGTTCCCCAAAGGGTGAAGATCTCCAGAAGGACTTCCTGAGCCAACTCCCACTCGTGAGAGATCGTGCTCTGCCTGCTCAGAGCATCCACCACCGCATTGTCCTCTCGGGCCAGATGAACTGCCGCAAGCGAAATTTTCTGCTGGATTGCCAGGAACCAGAGCTGCATTGCCTCTCTGCACAACAGGAGTGACCCACCCCCTTTTTTGTTGTGGTAATGCATGGCCACTGTGTTGTCCGTCATGATCAGGACACTCTTGCCCCCGCACAGACAGCAGAAAAGCTTTCAGGGCCAGCCTGATGGCCCACCGCTCTAACAGGTTGATGTGGAGTTTGGACTCCAGAGACCAGCGACCACTGGCGGTCAAGTCTGCGGCATAAGCTGCCCAACCCGTGAGGGAAGCATCAGTCAGTTCAGTCACCTCAGGCCATGGTTGCCAAAACGGATCCCCCTTCATCAGGTTCCCCTCGTTAGCCCACCACAGAAGATCGTGGGAGATAGAGTGGAATATGAACAGGATCCGACATCTTGCCCGAGAACTGTGACCACTGCATCTTGAGGACCCATTGCAGGGATCTCAACCTGGCCTCTGGCACCAGAAAAAAAGCAGGATGTCATGAGGCCGAGCAACCTTAAGAATTCGAAAGCCGGCAGACTCTGAGCATGTTGAAACTTGTCCACCATCTGCACAATGTGATGAGTCCTTAGCTTGGGAGGTGAGCACTTCCAAGGACATGTCCAACACAGCCCCAATGTACTGGAGCTGTTGGGAAGGTGTCAGGTGCGACTTCTTGAAATTGAGGGAGAAGCCCAGCTTGTGAAGAAGCAGCAGGTGAGACTGAGGTGATCCACTGCTTGCTCGGGAGAATGTACACGGATCAGCCAGTCGTCCAGGTAAGGGTAGACCTGAATCCCCCCCCTTGCCTGAGATACGCTACCACCACCACCATTAGCTTGGTGAAGCCCCTCAGGGCGGAGGTCAATCCGAATGGCAGGACCCAAAACTGAAAGTGCGAGTCGCCAGGCGCAATCCTCAGGTACAATCCACAGGTACTTCCAGTGCTTGGGATGAATCGGCACATGAAGGTATTCATCCTGTAGGTCCAGAGACACCAACCAATCCTGAAGTTGAAGGGCCTGAAGGACTTGAGAAAGAGTGACCATCTTGAACGTGTCCTTCCTGAGAAGTTTATTCAACCAACACATATCCAGGATGGGTCTTGATCCCCCCCCCGGTCTTTCTTTGGAATAAAAAAATATGGGGAATACCATCCAGTGTTCCTCTCCACTACAAGCACCAGTTCTAGCGCCTTTCTCTAGCAGGGTCAAGATTTCCTGCTCAAGGAGCGGATCTGGAAGCTTCAAAGAGAGATTCCCAGTGGATTGTCGTGAGGCCGCTGTAGGGGGAAGGCAGTAGCCGTGGGCTATTGTAGCCAAAACCCACGCATCCGAAGTAATAGCTCGCCATTCTTCGAGATGCTCAGACAGTCTGCCCCCAAGCGGCGGACCATGGGACATTGCTTCATGACTGTTTTGGAGCTGCTGCGGCAGCTGCCCGAGCTGCTTTGGAACCTCCATTTCCTAGACCACCACAAGTACTTTTACGCTGACCCCTTTGACTGGCGGCTCCTCTCGTTCTACCAAAGGAGGAGTATTAAAGAACCTCCCCTTCACTGCTGTCCCCTAGGACGAAAAGGCAGAGGTTGACGCACAGCTGCGCTTAAAGATTTTGCAGCAGCTTTGGAGGTCTGCAACCTCTCAAGGCTCTCGTCAGCCTTGCTGCCAAACAAATGTGTGCCATCAAAGGCATGTTCAAAAGACGGGGCTGCGTATAATGGTGCTCGCAGCCATGGACCGGCTAGCACTGTCGGCCGTGTCCAAACCTGACTGAAGGGATAAACACATGGCATCCTTGCCATCTTGCACGAGAGCAAGGAACCCTTCTCTTTCTTCCCACCCCCCCCCCCCCCCGGAATATGCTCAGCCGCAAGAGAAAATTCCACAGTGTGTGTGAAAAGCTTGCCAAGGCGCAAATGGAGTTGGGCGATTTCAGTGCCATACTCCCTGCAGAAAACACCTTGCGTGCCCAACCGTCGAAGCGTTTGTCGCCCCCATCAGGAGGGATGGGAGGGTACGCCGCCAGCCTCGAGGTGGCCGTAGCCGCCTGAACCACCAAACTCTCAGGAGTTGGGTGAGATGAAAGGTAGCTGGGGGGGTCGCTACCGGAAGGGTGGTATTTTTTAGTTAACGATTTGTTAACTGCTGGAAGAGATTCCAGGGTCTGCCAAGCAGCTGCCACCCTTTTCTGCAAGGTCAAATGAAAAGGTAACACCGGGTCATAGGACGGACCTGGATCCAAAATATCCGTCAAGTCATCCTGAACAAAAAAGTTTCAGGAGGAGTGGACCAACCAAGATATTCCGTGACCCTAGCCATCAGTATCCTGTAGGACGACTCGGCATGAGCCCCAGGCTCAGGCCTGCCAAAATCTACCTCAGGAGAAATGTCTACGTTACTGGCATCATGAAGTGATTGCCTGAACTCTTCCAGTTGACTATCCCCTGAAAAGACAGGAGCCTCATCAGGCTCAAAATCTAAATCGGACCTCTCCTCCTAGTCATAGATGTCATTCAGAGGGAGGTAAAAGTCCTGTCTCAGGACAGTCGAGGGTCTGAAGTCCTTAACAGGCCTTACAGACTTGGAAGTAGCCTTCCTTGGAGGATCCACCGTACCAGGGACCTCCAAGGGCAAATCCCAGCCAAAAGGCCCCGAAGACGCTGATGGCTTTGGCATCGAGAGCACCGACTGCTTCGGCGTCGACAATGGTGCCGCCAGTGCAGAGGGATGGTACGACATACAGAGTCGACGCCGACCTCAAGCCCTTAGCAGGTTTCTGCGGTCTTGCTGGGGACTAGGACAGAGACCTGAAAGCACGTCTCTTGCGACCATCTTGAGCTTTGTCCGATCGGGACCTCGAAGGTTCCTGATTAGGATCGTCCTGAGTACCCAAGCCTGAAGGCGCACGAGCCACGGATTGAGACCGTTTCTTGCTGGCTTCATTAGAAGGCGTGGACAGAACTGTGCCCTGCAATTAGGTTTATGTTTATTATTTCTATTGCGCTCCAGGTACCCAAAAGGCTTAAAGGCGCAGACAACAAGAAACAAACAATAGAAACAGTTCTCAACATGAGACAAGAATGAACGAAAAATATAACCAAAGCAATATGCAAAGCAAACAATCAACAAAAAACATGGCATTGAGAAAGCAAATAAATAATCAAATTGCAGCTGGTGAATCCCCTCGGCATATATCTGCACAGTCTTAGAAAGGCAAGTAGGGAACTGGACCCACACCCCAGCAGGACGCAGTCCTTATTGTCATGTGAGCTCCAGTCTCTCAGGTCCATCCTATGAAGGATTTTAAGAAAATCGCCAACATCTGTTCCCTGAAGGCAGCCCATTCCTCCGGTGTCGAGAACTTTGTTGGACAAGCCACTTTCCTTGCGGCTCCATCCTCTGAGGACGGGGAAGGCGACGTGTAACGGCGCTTCCTAGAATGCCGAGACGAGGAGGGCGAATGGTGGGAACCACTCTGGGACCGAGACCCCCGGGACTCCTTCCGATGTGGAGAGTCGCCCCTCGAATCGTCGGTGGACATACCCTTGGACTTAGAAGATTTATGAGACTTACTGGGTTTAGAACCCCTACCTACCTTAAGCTTTCCCTTACGCTCCCGCAAGGCCTTAGCAGTCAGCGACTGGCATTTGGAAGTCGGTGTCGTGACTCTTGCCCAAGCACCACAAACAAATGCGATGTGGGTCGGTAATCGACATCTTAGACTTGCAGTCCCAGCAAGTCTTGAAGCCAGACCGTGGAGTCGGAGGGGTTGAAGAAGAAAACATTCACGAAGAATACACGAGGCGCGCCGAGTCTCCGAAGCAAACACGTTTGGGGAAAATACAGAACTGAGGCTACGGGTGCCGTGCGTCCCATTTATAACATCCGTTGGCATCTCCCTCGGCGGAGGCCTTCGAGGGACATCGACCCGATGCAGGACGCCCTCTGCCGAAAAAGTTTCC
The DNA here is from genome assembly GCF_040938575.1 of Ambystoma mexicanum. Taxonomy (NCBI): domain Eukaryota; kingdom Metazoa; phylum Chordata; class Amphibia; order Caudata; family Ambystomatidae; genus Ambystoma; species Ambystoma mexicanum. Next base: position 536,366,517 of record NC_090924.1, on the reverse strand, counting down.
AAAGTACACAACTGTGGACATTACATGTCAAAGATGGGGAATACGTTGGAGGACACAATCCATTCGAAGGTAATCTTGGTGGGAATAGATCACACTGCAAAACATTGATCAGGAGAAGTTGCAGCTCATGACTAGAGTCTACAAGCAAATAGTTTTCACAGCCATGAGACATTGGGGGAGCAGAGTTTACAGAACACATTGATGTCTAAGCCAGGCAAATCTCAGAAATGGGCACAGGCCTCTAGAAGGCTACCAAAGCTGCCTTCGATCTAGTGGAGTGAGCATGACGTTTCTGTGGCAAGAGAAGAATGTATAAACCATAACAAAGCATGACAATCCATATGCCAATGGTGGGTGTGACCGCCTTGAGTCCATGAGAAACCTTGACAATCTAAAGCATAAGCCAAGACAAAGTGTGTTCTTTCCAAATAGAACTACAGAGTTCTGGCCATATCATAGCTGCAGAGAGCCTCATCAACCAGAGAAGCATGCAGAAGAGGCTGAAAGAACCGGTAAATTGGTTCAAATAAAAGTTGGACATGCCTGTCTTAAGAGCCACCTTGTTGGTATGAAAGACTTCTTACAATTCACTCACCTGCTTGTCAAAAGAGGACAACAACTAGAAAGGCAATCTCCCAGGACAGAAGGCCATGGCTCCCAGAGTTCTTCATCAAGGAAATCAAAACAAAATGCAAGTCCCACAGAGGTAGAGGTTTTTCTGACAGATGTAGAAGGGAAGAAGGCAGCTAAAACACCCCATTAACCCTGTTCTGCATACTAATTCTTGGCTGCACATAGTTTGAATGTTGTGTCCACAAATCCCCTCATGAGCATAAAGCTCCTGAGGGGACAAGCTTAGTAATGATTGGGAGGGGTGGTGGATTAACCCTTTATCTAGCGAAAGGTCTTCCAAGAGGTGAAGATGCAGAAGGAACATGTCCAATAACAGTAGTAGATCACAATTCTAAACTGGTGTAGCCAGTTGGGGATGATCAGAATTAGGTTGTGCTTGCACTGTACCTGAACTTCTGCAGCACCATTTGGATGAGCAGCGTCAGATGGAAAGTGTAAAGAACCACTACGAACCAATTTAGTAGAAAGCAGTCCACTAGAGTATTGAAAAAATAGCACCATCCATGTCTGCCACTTCCTTTTGTAAGTATGGGCGGGTGGGGGCTGGGGTTCACGGGGCTCTGGAAGGGGAGCCCTAGAAAACGTATCCTCTTGATTCCACCAAAGCAGATCCTGTAAAAACTACCAATAACTTGCGCTCCGATTACCAATGCTGGTCCCACTGGCTGAACAGCTGAAACTGGACACCCCCCCAGACCCCACAAACAACACGAATTAAAGAGGCCATGAGACCCTAACAAGATTTGTCTCAATAGTGGCTTTTGACTTAAAGACCATGACAGATTTCCTGATGGCAACTATACTTTCCAGGGGATGGAAAGCCAGGACCAGAAAAGTGTTGTGAATCGCCCCAAGGCATGCATACTCTTCACCAAAAACAAATTATAGAGTTTCAAGTTCAATAAAAAACCTAATCTACACAGACTGTTGCTAACCTTCTCAAACAGGCTACAGACAGTGGTTATTATCAGCTTGTCACCCAGGTAAGGATACAAGTGTATCCCCCTGAAACATCAGCTGTATTAGGTGTTCAAGGTGAAAAATTTAGTGCAAGCAATGTATTCAAGGTGATTGTCACTGGAGGATGTCCTGGGGTAGGATGGACCCTTCCCCTCTTCTAGAGAGGCTCTACCTAAATAGCCAATAACTTTGTTTGAAGACAAAATGTCGAGAAGACAAGCAGACAGCAACAGGGAAGTTGTCTACGCAGCCACACCTCCTCAGATTAATAGAAGGCCATGGGTGAGAGAGTATTCCAAAACATAGCGTGGCTGTACAAGGTCTCTAAAAAGACCAGAGCCGAAGGAACCAGCAGCCCCTTAACGCTAATTAAAAACATTTCATTGGGGTAAAACAGCTGCAAGAATAGCAGAAAAAAAAAAAAGCTATTTGGAATAGGAACCTCCTTTGGTACCGGATCCATACCGCAGTAGAAGCAGATCCCATCGAAGAGTAGGGCTGGTGCTTCTTAATCCCTCAAGTCCTGCAATGCCTCTTCTTCCACGGCCAGGACTCTGGTTACCAGGAGGTCAAACTTATACACCGATATACTTCCTCTTTTGACTATTCTGATGCTTGTCAGGAGCTCTAGCTAGAGTGGATGGAGCCAACTCTGGTGAATCCCCAGGGATCTTGAATGCCGCTAGGGCATCCAGCACCAAAGAACTGGGCATGTGGAGGGAGCAATGCAGAACTTCTTAAGCTTGGACAGATGGTAACACTTCAGCCTGATCACCCCTAAGGCTGGAATGACCTGTGCGGAGCAGACATTTTAGCACCCCCCCACTTTGCATTAAGCGTGTCCAGGAGGAAAAGGGGTTACTGCAATGAAGGTGTGAAAGGAGCTACACCACGCACATTGGTAGGTCCAGACATTACTAGTGTGCAGTAAGAGCTGGAACTAAATCCCTGAACAGTGCTGGTAAAGCCCATAAACTGAGGTGGGGCTGTGGTGGGAGTTGTTAAGTACCAACCAAACATTCCACTACCTACTTCATGGACCAGGCCACTAGGTGCACAAACGGGTATTGGCTGTTTGGGGAAGCAAGGCATGTTATATAAGCTAGTGTAGATACTCGGTTGCGCAATGGATTACCGTAGCACAGTCCTCAATTTGAATAATTATCTCTCTCCATTATGCAACATCTAAAAGTAGTTTTCCAGTACCACTTTCTACAGGGCCTGGGTATTTCTATCAAGTTGATAAAATGGGATGGCTTAAAAGGATGGAACAGTAATGATGTTTTGTTACTGGTTCTGTAGCATATTACACCAGTCCAATGTTACTAACCAGAGGGTTGGGAAACGAAATCCACAGAAGGCAAGATCAGTTGCACCTTCAGGGCAGGCATATCACTCATCCTTTTCTCACCATTCAATTCAGCCCAGTCTAAGGCATAGCTCCATTGACATGGTGCCGTCTCACCAGGTGAGTGAAAGTGACTTCCAACCAAATACAACTATTGGAAAATGAGATGTGCCATACGAAACACAAAACGTTCTCAATGTGTGAAATGCTACAGGATGATGAACAATACCAGAAATGAGACATCTCCAATTACATACCCCACATAGCCCCATGCATCCTTAGCCCTACTGCTAATGTGCTCCACAACGGAATCCCTCAGCAATTCATAACCAGTATTATATGCAAATAATGTTGGAAACGCAGGATTGGAGAGAGGATAGTTGTAAATGAATGGGATTAAGCATACAAGACATAGGAGGTTTATTGCTTTCTAACTCTTGCATTGATCACCCAACACTCGCAACATGTGAAAGAACCAAAAAAACAAACTATACGGTAGAATGGATTCAGTGGCTGCTACCACTAGACAAAAATGTTCAGTGGTTAATATCTAACCAAACAGCAGTTATGCTCTAAAACTGGTGACTAGCGCCTACAAAAGGCATCAGGGGTAGCCCAGATAGCTGATCTAAAGAGGATGTTGACTGCAACTTGGCTCCGACAGAACAGCATGGGCACACTTCTCAAGGAATGTCACAATAACTTTGAAAATCCTGGCGATGAAGGACACCAAGCAGGAAACGAAGGAACTGGGCAGTGACTGCTACATGGATTCACCCCAAAGCCACAGTACAACTGAGCAGACTGCCTGGCATAATTTGGCCACACAAACAATTTTAGAGTTCGAAACATCAAGGTAATTTGGTTGCTCTTTCATCCTTAAGAGAAGCAACCTTAAGAAAATGGGGAGAGACTGGTTGATATGGAGGTCAAATAGCAGCTGGCAGATATGAAAAGGGTTGGTACTCCGTTCTGGTGCAATACTGTATATGGGTCTGAATCCGAAAGTGATTGACACACTAGCAACAGTTATAATCGTGACGCGGAATGCCATGTCCACGTCACCAGCTGAATTTAAGAATTGGTTGAAAACTGCACTTAGAAAAACATGGTAAAAACAATTTTCCAATTCCATCAAAGGTGGGGGTGGGAGGAACAAACAATCAGAACAGTTTTGGATGAATGAAAGCTAGCATGGCTATTGCCTTGAAGACTGTGGTGTGGGATCAGATGTGCAATAAACTCGTTTGGTTTCTCTAAACCGAGGTCATAGGTTGACCAAGACATCAAGATTTGTACTCACCACGAGCCATTGGCTAGTAATAACTGACTCTTGGCAAGTATGAAAAGGTGCGCTGTGTGCATGTGGAAAACCGAGGGGGGGGAGAAACTTTGTATGCCTGGCTAGTAACTTGAAATGTATCCTTGGGCGGACAAGTTATTACTCCAGACCAATTACACCCTCATCAAAATCCCAAAAAAACACCCTACTGTGTCTGGCACCGGCCCCTGAACTAAACAAAATGATGCCGACCTGGCCTGCTGCTATATTGAGAATATGTTACGTTTATTTATACCACTCACTGATACCACCCAAAGGCAGTCTCCAGGCTCTCACGTAGCTTTGCAAGAAAAAGTACAGGGTTGGTTAGTGAGGGAAGAATGATAGGATAGGTCCAGAACCAGGAGAAACTGGCATCTGTATGTGTTGGCTTGATGGATGGATAGGTTGCATGCACTGGCTTGTATCCGAATGGGTAGGGTCCAATGCCTGGGATGTTGTCTGTGTGGCTGTTGTGTTGGGTATGTCTGTGTGTTTTATGTGTAGAATGGTGGTATTTGGGGTTGTGAGCACCTCTCCGGCTTGTTGTGTCCGTATGGGTAAGGTCCAGTGTCCGGGTTTGTTTGTTGCAAGTGTGCTTGCTTGTGTTGGGTGTGTGTAATCGTAAAGGTTGGCTAGCCCAGTGGCCGTGGATAGTGTTTGGCTGGTGCATTTGAGGAAGTAGAAGCCTTAATGATCCTCCCTCGGAGTGAATACATTTTTATCTAAAAAGAAAGTTGCTGTAACATTCCATCAAGGGCCAGTGCAATACTGGTGGATATGTGTGCCCTTACCAACTGTTTCAGGATCTTGCATTATTACTTGTTGGGGGGAGGGAGCAGGGGATGTCCAAAGCTGCAATTTGATTTTCATAAAAGTTACTTTATGCAGTAAAAGGTGGGTCTGACCTAGAACCTTTTTGTCATTTTCAGTTTGATAAAAGAGGAACACTAACTTATTACACAACACATCTAATATAGAACATCATAGTAAAAAGAAAAAAGCAAAACAATCATAAGTCAACTAAAAAATGCTTTCAAAACAAAACGAACTAGGCATGTCTAATACAGATAGGTACAACGTATAGTAAATACTGAAATGGAAAAATTTGACTGCATAACAGACTTGCTACCGACCTCAAGATCCTCAGCAAGCAATCTTGCAGAAGCGGTTGCTTCATGTCTTGATGCAGCTTGTGTTGAATAAAGCCGCCTCTGAAACACATTAAATACAGTATAACTTGTGTGCAGAATTAAAATGTATCCACATTGTCAACACTTTAGGCTTTCAATTGTGAGTTGTGTCAAGTAGGAGAATGGGAACAATAACTACATAAAAAACAGAAAACTTAGGTTCAAGGTGGTTTATTAGGAAACAATAACAGGGAGGGGCAAAACAAACTGAAATGGCATAAAGAATAACAAATAGGTCATCATATGTCTGCGATTTCTGTTAAAATTGCAGAGCAACAAAACATTCAAGAACAGCTTTTCTGCAGCCATAGAATGGGTCTGGGTTTCCTTTCTGGGGTAAACTGTTCACTATAAACAAATGAGGCGCACTACATAGACGGATTCTAAACTTCAATTTCTCACAGATGCCTATACTACGTGATGTTGCAAATAAAGAATGCGAAGGACAGCGCCCAGATGAGGCCCACAAGTCGCACTGGAAAAATAAGGGTCTACTGTTTTTTGACCTTGAGACAGGGACCATGCCGAAAGAACTACATTTGAAGGGGGTGCGCAATAACGTAAGAGACGATAAGGCAGAAAATTCAGAAACTAGACGGAGTTTCATTTTAGTTCAGTATACGAAAAATCATTGTCAAGAGCACGGTCCGTTTTACAGACTGCATTACGAAGAGACACAATGGAAATTTCAAATATAATGTAAGTAAATCTTTACACGCTTTTATACCGGAATGAAGATTTAATGAATGGATGCATGAATAAATGAATGAAGAGCTAGGAAAACTAAAACGTGTTCGTAGTGGGCACATGGGCATGCAGGTCCACTGGTCTCACCGATCTCGGTCCTTGGCCCAGCCACTTTTCCCTGCACTGCCTACCTGCACTACGGGACTGTCTCTGTATCCTTCAGCCCCTTCTCCCGGCATTTACCTTGCACTTGCCACCAGCTGGCCCGATTATTTAATTCGTATTCAACTCACCATGTACAGCCCTTCCCCATGCGCGATCAGAAAGATACCTGGCCTAGTAGGACCGTTGTCTGTCTGCCCTTGTTCCCCACATGCCTCGTCACGCCTAGAAACATTTGAGTATTGGGGCGTTACAAATGCCATATCATATATCATATCATTCCTCACGCATGTAGACCAACTGTCGTTTATCTTTGTGTGTTGGCCTCGATTTATTTTGTTACTTTTCGCATTGATTTTAGAGCCGAACATACTCCATTGAACTATCCTTGCAAGCAAATAGTTTCTGATCGGCTGTAATAAATAAAATAAGTAATATTAATGAAGATCGGCTGGCGAGACTAATTATAATTTTTTTGTTTTCATAACAGGTATTTGTTCCCCTTCTGCTACTGCCATCGGTTTGAGACACCAGCAGATGGCTTTTACAGTAGACACCTGCAGCTCCGTGTGAACAACTGGAGCACACTAACAATTTTATGGGACGATCGCCAAGGGCCCACATGCCCTTACGCTGTACTAGTGGCTAGAAGCAACATATCAACCTTTACGATGGACTAGTGCCTAGTTGATGGAACAGCCTTGCGGTTCACCGTGCTTCCAAAGTGCTTCTTTTAACGAAAAGCAACACCCTGTGTACCATTGCGGATACAGATAAAAGAAAATAAATAGCTTTCGGAGTTCATATGGCAATTGCTGAATATTCTCTAAACATTTAATGTAAAATAAATGTACTTTAAAATCAAACAGCAACACGCTACATTTGGTAAAGTACAGTTTCATATACCGAATTGTTGTGCTGTGTTGTGAGATGGTCTGTGTTGGTTTCCGGGTTCTGTGTGGAGTCGCGTAGAAGACGACTGGGCGAGTTTGCCTACGCAGCACAGTAACGTCACGGAGAGAGGCGGGGAATATGAATGTTTTGATAATGTCAGGCTCAGGGGCGGGGGAATTTATTTAGTGCCGCAAAAGCAGGTCAGCCAGGGCGATGGGGGAAAAGATAGGATTATCAGAAAATGGCGGCTCCCTGGTGCTTGTTTTCGCGTGCGTTTAATGGACGAAAACTCGGGTAAGGTCCATAGGAAAGTTTTCTAAAATCGAGCCACTTAGGCTTAAAAAAACATGGCCGACCCATAGGGACAAACATTTTTACTAGACCATGCCTTTAAGCAAAGACACTGGTTTCCAAATATCCGCACCATGCCTTCTCCCGGGATAAGTGGATAGATCCGATTTTCAAAGGGACACCGCTTTCTTTATTGATCTTTTCTTAGTGATCTCTGGTAATCCTCAGGATTTCTTGATTCTAAACCTCTAGGCACTCCGTGGGAACCTCCCCCACCCCCAACCAACTCTCAAGTGGTGGGAAGGAGGGGTTTTGGGAGTGAGCATGGTAGGTTCTGAAGTCATGGAAGTGGACTAGGACACAGTGGTAGAACAGGAGTTTGGCCAACTTCTCCAGATATTCCTCCTATGTCTTGCCACCTCCTCACCAGCCCTTATCCCACTCCCCAGATCCCCAAGATCTCGCAATCATAACTGGCTCAGTTTGCCTGGCAACCATGTCCCGGATTTCCACGTCTCCATTTGCTCGGTTTACTCTTGTTACGACTCCTCTCTTTCTAGAACCACTTTTCTGCCTCTCTTGCTAGCTTTTCCAGCAGTGCCAATCCTTTCCTCTTCTCCAGATTGTAGTCTACACCTCAACCCGAGAGCCTGTCTTCATGCCTACACCAAATTCTCCTCCCATTTTTCTGGTCATTCTCCCACTCTCTAATCCTCGGATTCCTTGGTCAACTTCCCAACTCGTCTCTATGCTCTTTTCCACTCTGCTCTGCGCCTTGCCTTCTTCATTCCATAGGCCACCTTCCTTTTCCCAGCCCTAAATCTCTAAATCCCAACAGTTTTCACACATCTAGCTGCCAACCTCTCTCAGATCACCTTTGTTGTCTTTGTCCGACACTCCTTACCAGCAGTCGCAGTCATCTTGGATCTTGCCTGCGTTCTCCTGGGTCTCTGCTCCAGGTCGGGCAGGGGGGTTGGGGTCCAGCCTTCGAGACCTCTCTGCCAGCTTTGTGGGTGGCTCTGCTACCCCATCCTTCGCAGGTTCTTCTGGTCCATCCTCCAACCTGCTCCAAAAACAGCTCCAGTCTCTAGCTCCTACTCCACCTGCTTCCACTTTCAGGCTGAGCACTTTTGTTTTTAAAAGGGCATCAGCCCTGCCTCACAGCAACTCTTGTGAAAGGCGACTTGTGGCACTACAATGGGGATTGGGTGTTGTACTCTGCCTCTTGGGATGGCAGACACACTGCTTGCTCTGTAACATGGGATTGGCTTGTCCCCTTCACAAATGGGGCTGAGAATTCCTGACTCTCTAAGTCAAGGGAAAACAAAGGTCTCTTCAGCCAACTGTTTAGGGATGGGCTGACAAGACCGACCCCTGCCCACCGAGGGGATGGCCCCCAGATTTTATGTGGGACTTGGAGGTGTTTGTCCCTTTTGGGTGATCTTCTCTCCAGTTATCAGAGGCCTACCCGGGATGGTATAATAACTGGGGCCTGAAGCCAGTGCAGTTGGGCCCACCGCAGTGACAACATCTGTAAATGCCCACACAGTGCCGCTGAGTGGGCATTTACAGATTTTGAGTTGCCGTTGCCCGCTCAGGCCCTACCCTGTCTATGACTCTGGTTGTCATGCCCCATGCACAAAAGGGTGGACTTTGTGAGCCCATCTGTTCCTAACTATATGAGATTGGGGCATTGAAGGAGACAGGTTGACTGCTGGGTTTCCATTCATGTGCCCAAGATTTATATGGATTTCCTTCAGCAGTGTGATCTCCACGGCCTAAGTGTAGAAGTTGGGCCTCTTATAATGGCTCATGTCTACGATTGGCAATATGTACCTATCCTCTACCCTAAGGTGGTGTACCGCTCCAAGCACATCACCTACTGGTTTAGGGAGGCATGTGGGTCCTACTGGGGGTCCCCAGAGCGAAGCAGGACACCGTCATAGTTGCTAAATCCAATATGAGACTAAAAATATCACCAGCATGATTCATATCGTCAGTGCTATACAGAGAGGACACAAAAGAGCTCATGTTCCATAGTGGCGCAACGTGAATAAAAGGCATAAGAACCTTGAGTAAGGCTTGAACGCCTTCCATTCACGCAACTTACACTTCAGCCACCTTCCTTCCTCTCCGCCATACTAATGCTCCAGCATTTGCGCTAGCATGGATTTTCATGCCAGTGCAAATGCTAGAGATACAGAGATACCAATGAGCTTTACGCACCAGAATAAAGCAGGCGGACCCCATAGGGATACATTGTACAACTTGCCTGCCATACACGCCGCCTTTTGCCCGGGACATTTGCACTCCGCCGTGCAAATGATGAAATATTGGTGGCAGGGAGACATTTACATTGCAGTGCCAACGTAATGGCTCCCCACTTCAAATTATGATTTGAAGCAAAACAAGCTCCAAATCGTTGCATGCAGCTGCAAAGAAATACTGTTTGGCCAAAGGGCATTTCACCTCTTCATATCAGCTCAAATCAGACCGTGTGGAGCCGCTGGAGGAAGTGCAGTGGTATGCAAATCAGCCTTTTAGTGAGCTTGGGCAGCCATTTCAACCACTGATTGATGCCTTTTGCCTAGGTCGAAAGCTATGTGTAGCAAGATGCCTCCCTGATTGGAGGCACCATTCTTATAGTAACTGTGTATGCATCCGGTAAGTCGTTTGTTTGGGAAGAGTCATTTGTGTACCATGTCAGGGCACCCCAAAAGAGGGAACTCATTGTCTGCTTGTTCTATGCACCCCGAGTCAGTGGTAAAGACATGGTTGAGCATGGTTAGGAAAGATTTTCTTTGGCACCTTCCCCTCCATTGATTTCAATGGGACACCCTTCTTGTTGCCAGTTTTTTTTAACCTGTCCCGACTTTTTCAAGGGAATTAAAAACTTCAGCTTCACTTGCTCGTGTGAGAGTGCGAGCGAGAGTGCGAGCGAGAGTGCGAGCGAGAGTGCGAGCGAGAGTGCGAGCGAGAGTGCGAGCGAGAGTGCGAGCGAGAGTGCGAGCGAGAGTGCGAGCGAGAGTGCGAGCGAGAGTGCGAGCGAGAGTGCGAGCGAGAGAGAGTGTGTGAGAGTGTGAGAGTGAGTGTGAGAGTGAGTGTGAGAGAGTGTGTGAGAGAGTGTGTGAGAGAGTGTGTGAGAGAGTGTGTGAGAGAGTGTGTGAGAGAGTGTGTGAGAGAGTGTGTGAGAGAGTGTGTGAGAGAGTGTGAGAGAGTGTGTGTGAGAGTGTGTGTGAGAGAGTGTGTGAGAGTGTGAGAGAGAGAGAGTGAGTGTGAGTGTGTGAGTGAGTGTGAGTGTGTGTGTGAGAGTGAGTGTCCCCCAAGAGAGGGGTCTGGGACTGTCTGGTCCCAGTCCATCCCTTGGTGCCAGAGAGTCTGCTGCTGGGTGGGTGTGAAACCAGTAGTTGTTGCTAATTGGACAACTACTGACAGTTTGAATGTGGCAGAGACGTCACTGTTCCATGATGAAGTCTGGAATTTGGGTGGTCGCCAGCTTGTGCCACATGCCGCTTCTCCAAAATTGTCAGCGTCCTACCATCAAAGGATGCTGAACTGGAGCTCCTTCTGTGACGCGCCTGGAAGATCGCCTGTCGCCACCTGCAAGTGGTGGCCGTCACTGGAACTCGTCTTCAGCCATCCAGTGAAGTGCCCTGACAAATGTTCGCATTCCTCATCATCTGGTGTTGCACCTTGAAGTTGAACCCGACCGAAAGCAGCACTTGCACTGGAGTCAAAGCGGTAAGTAAAAATAACTGTTCCGGTCGCCCCCTGTTGTCCATAGAATAACATTGGATACAAAACCCTTTTTCTCCCAACTCCATATTTAAACCTTGGTCGTCCTGGTCAAGTATCCTAGAACTGGCTTAACCTTGGGACTGGAAGAGAAAGGAGAACTTACCAGTGTTTGGGCAAATACTTATTCCTCTTTTAAATCATTTTGAACTGTTTGAAAATTACCACAAGCCGTTTGCATCCTTTTAGAAAATACCTTCCCTGTAGAAACGCTGTGTTGAAGCCTGTGAATTGTGGGCACTAGGCCCCATACATCTTAGGGCTAGACTTCTTAAGTGAAATTGAATTTTGATTGTGCTAGGTCTATTCATTAACTGCATCCGATTATTATCCGACTTACCTGTAAATTACTGACTGATGTATTGTAAGTGAACCTATTTGTGATATAGTTTGTGTGATAATACTACCTGCTAGTTATTTCTTAGTGTGTTCTTAGTGTGTTCTTAAAGGCCTAATAAATAACTATTTTTAAACCTACTGTCTAAGCTGAATTGTGTGTTATTCTGTGCGGACTCTGAGGGTGTAGCCAACACTCACTCACAAGATTAAGCCTGGACTGCTCTGCCATGATACCTTGATTGGGTTTTGGCATAACTCTTTGAGACTTCCCTGTCCACCATAACTAGGGTGGCCCCCTACAATCTTCCCCTCATGGTCGATTTTAGAATTCCATCTTAACAAGCACCCAGCATGATCGTTAAAGGAATTTGATAAAGTGTTAAATTTAACCCATTTTACTTTTTTGGTACTGCCGTTAACGAGAAAACTAGTCCATAGTCCCCTTTCCTCCATACTTGTGGAATATTCCGCCCATATTGTCAGACCGGATCACTTTTTTGTAGCATTCCAAAAGAAATTGTCCTTTTTTAAATTTTTATGTGCGGGCCAACGCACCTTTGGCTTTAGCCCTGCCTTCCTGAGCCCCGTGCATTGTCTGATCGCGGTAAACATTAGTAACTAAAGGACACCTTTGAGGGGGCAGTAGGCGGGTTTATTGCAGAAAGGGGACTGTGGACTAGGAATCTGTTAGTCACTACCGCGATTAACTTTCTTACTCCTACGTCCCGTCCCCTTTCCTCCATACTTGTGGGAGATTACTACAAGTGGGTGGCTGGATAAAAACTCCAGCATTAAAAAGGGATGGGATGGGATGATATAGGCCTCTTTGGTGTAAAGAGCATGTAGCTCGCCAAGCCTCCTTGCCGAGGTGATCACAACCATAAAGGCCAGGACAGGAGTTGAAAGTCAAAAGGTAGCCATGAGCGCAAACGGTTTATGGCAGAGTGTGTTGAGCGCCACATTAAGTCCCATTTGGTTTGAAGTGGTTTAACAGGCAATTACAGATGGAGCAGCCCATCAAAGATGCTTTATCACTGGATGTGTCAGGGGGAAAAAAGCAAAAGGTTCAAAGTTCAAATAGGCTGCAACAGCTGAAAAGTTTGTCCTACAGTAATACATCTGCATTCTCGTGGATGTGTGCAGAGAGATAAAGGAAAGCGCGTTACTGACCGAGGACAAAGCTGGATTGATCCTCTTGTCTAAGTACCAGTGACAGAAACAAAGATATTTGCTTCTATACTGGAGCGCGTGGCTTGCGTACCGCCTGTATAATGCGCAGATCATCATCTGAAAGGTCCATGTGTGCTAGGGACCTGATCTCAGGGACCAGGCTGCCCAGTTCAGAGATTGTGGGGACGGGTGCCACACCTACCGATTGTTCTGGTAAAGAAGATTCAGGAACTTGGAAGAGATTTTTCGGGTCCGAGAACCAGAAACTGGCTGGCCACCAAGATGCAAAATATACCACAGCTCAATGTATTGCTTCCCAGTTTTAGCAGGGCCTGGAGAATCAGGGGGAGAGGAGGAGAGGCTGACACTGTATCCCAGGAGCACTCCATTATGTCTCAAAGAGAGTCTGGGCCTAGACCCTGCCTGGATGCCTACAGAGGGAAATTTCCTGCTGCGTGTCGAAAAAATAAGTATCTGCTGGGTTTCCCACTCACAACACAAGATCAGGGAGAGGACGTTGTCATTTAGTTGCCACTCATGATATGCTAGTGTAAGGCGGCGGAGGGAGTTAATCGCTGAATTGGTCTGGCCGGAATGTTCACGGTTGAAGCCATATCCCTCTCTCGATGGCCCGTTGCCACTACTGTAGGATAGCCGAATTAGCGCAAGAAATCTGGTCCCCAACCCTGCTTGTTAACATAGTACATTGAGACAGAGTTGTCCATCCTGATATGGAATATCTTGTTCGTAATGCTGATTCAAAAGGCCTTCAGTGCCAGGACGATGGCCAACAGCTCTAGGTAGTCATGTACTGTTCCCTCTCCGTCAGAGACCACAGATCGAACACCTCCAGGTGTTCCAATGTTTTTCCCCAGCATGGAGGAATCTGCAGTTACGGTCACCCGAGTGGTTGGTTTGGAAAAGGAGAGGTGAACCGTAGAAAAGATGGGTGAAAATGAGAGACAAGAATTTGGTAGCAGGGAAACAGAGAAAAAGTCTAGCCTTTCGGATATTAAAAAGGTGAAAACGTACAGGAGCAGGAAAGAGTGGAAATAAGACAGGAAAAAGAAAGGGAAGAGTCAAGAACACCACCAAAATTCAGGGCAGAGAGAATAGGGAACGAGGAAGGGTGGAAAATAAATGAAAGGGGGAGGCAGAGGAGGGCATACAGCGATGGCAGGGAAGAAGTGAACTTTTGTCTTGGATAGATTGAGATGGAGGGTGTGGGCCAACATCCAAGACTAAATGGCAAGAAGGTGAGAGTACAATGAATAGACAGAGAAAATGAAAAAGAGCTGGGTATCGTCAGCATAAAGATGATGGGAAAGGCCGAAAGAGAAGGAGAGAGGAATAATCTAGAAGGAGACAAGCAGGTGACCAAGGACCACGCCCTGGATAAATCATACTGAAAAAGGAAGGGTAGAAGAGTTAAAGGGGGGAGTTCTAATTTTATTGGCTCAATGGATCACGCATGCATTTTTTTTTAGCATATATCGATCGGGAAAAAAATCCAAAGCATCTCACCTTAAGTTTTCTCACATTTACACATATGAAACTCACGGGTCGGAAACCGTCATCTTGTACTACTCTTATCCATTGATCCATCGTCCTAAGTTAAAGTGCCCACGCGGTAGTAAATCAGATCACCCCGCCCCTCAAGCTGACATTAAACGCTTACACCCCTTGTCACAATGCCAGTGTACGTCGCATTTGAATATCCTCTGTGCACAATCTATCTATTGACATGTCTCCATGGAAAAGACGCCTCTTTCTTGATCGGTAACAAACCCTTTCTGATAAGACAACATTTGAGTTTCTTCTTCCTTCGTGTCAGTCCATTTCATTCCGAGCATCCATGTCCTTTTTGCTCTGTTCCGCTATCAGGTACGTCGTACTAAGAACAGGCATTTACACTAACTCAAATGAATTGAACTGTGTTAGCGCTTTATATTTGAAAATAATATAATTTACAAATGTCTTTACTAAAGCATTCAAACATTTTATATTTACAGGACTTATTTTTGACATGTGCCAATGCAAAATTCAAAGCTTGGGCCTAATCCGGTCGTCTTTGCACAATGGGCTTTTGAAAAATGTCAGTTTCTTCTCACATTATTATTTACCATTACATTTACAACTAAAAGCTCATTGCATTACTTTAGCCAAATTACAAATACTTTTCCTCCCACCATTGCTTTTATACTGAATTATGGCAACAATTCAGCCCTACCTATACGAGCCGGAGTATACAGAAGAGGAAATGTTGGAGAGCGATAGAAGGCAAAATGATGGGCAATCACTAAGTCATGATCAATCACAGGATCCTGATCCTATTGGAATCAAGACATTTACAGCCTTCGATGTGAGGAAATGCCAACTTTAGTCGAGAACTGCTGTTGCAGAGAAAACGGACTACTTGGCCTACATGCTCACTGAAGATCCTCCACCGCTATGCGTTACCCTTCAGCATGACTTCAGGGCAGACTGCCTTACAAGATCAGTCTTGAGAATGAGGATGTCCTGATGCATGAACTTAGAGCAACTCGCCCTGGTTCTCCAAATAATGCATATGTTTTGTGTTTCAACATTTTACTTGTGACAACCTTGAACTGTAGCCGTTTATGTTAATTTCCTACTAAATTGTGAGTGTGATGGGTGACGGACGATCAAAGTTTTCATAAATTAGAAAATAGGTAGTTCTTACTTCAAGCCAAACTATTCAATATTGTATTTAACGATGTAGAATCACTATTTAATTTACTTTAAAGATATATTTTTTTTTTTTACCTAGGTTCCCATGTATTATTGTTTGAAAGGGCGTACACGTTTCTAAATCATCCAGACTTCTCTGTATTTGTTACCCAGATGGTACAGGCTTGAGCCCACCTAGCGTTTACACGGTGGATTGATGGAAGACTGGGATTCCGCGTTCGACGAGTAATACCTGCCTGTGTGTTTCAAACCATTCATGATAAATTCCCTAGTGAATTCGGACACTATATGGGATTTATACAGACAATACCTCAACCAAAGCAGTATTATTTGTTGTTGGTATATTCCATCAATCTTTAGTTTAAAAAGTAACTTTTTGTTTTAAATTTTATTTAGCAAAAAAGGTACTTTCAATAAAATCATATGTATAAAATACTTTTGCGTAGGATTTTCTCTAATTATTTCAAATTTACTATGCGTTTTATTTTATGTTTTCGGTCTTCCTCTCAAGCCTCAGGTTTTCTGCTGCGATATGCTCTGTTGTGATGTGGTGAGATCTGGATGGAAGGAAGATGTGTTGTATAATGCTTGGGATGGATGTGGAAGCCTGTTGAGCTCAGAGGAAGAGCTGCTGATCACCATCGAACAACTCAAGGCAATTAAATGCAAGGGTGATCCTTTCTCTTCCTTGATCATTAAGACTTGCCCCCCCTCATATCACAAAAGCAATCTGTAAATGTGTGAATGCCTCCTTATTAGAGGGCTGCATCCCCGGTAATCTGAAACAAGCCTGGATAACCCCCATCCTGAAGAAGCCAGGGCTTGCTATAACCCACTCAACTACAGACTAATTACCAATACCCCTTTTTTTATTAAAGATCCTTGATCGTGTAGCATACTCGCAAATTGCTCTCCACCTGAACCAGCATCCTATTCTTAACACTCATCAGTCAGGGTTATGATACCGAGACCTCCCTGCTGGACCTAAAGTCAAGACTCTTAAGAAACATGGATATAGGTCTAGCCTCCATTTTGGTTTCTTTAGATCTGTCCGCAGCATTCGACTTGGTCGACCACACCATCATGGTGTCTAGAATGGCGGAGGTTGCTAACTTCACCCCCTCTGCAGCATCCTGGATTAAGTCCTTCTTGGCAAATAGACAGTCTGCCTCGGGGAAGCCAAAGCCTCTCAAATTTCTGTGCTCTTTGGGGTTCCTAAGGCAGCCTGCACGTCTCCCCGTCTATATAACATCTATACAGCCCCCTTCTTTAAAATGCTAGAGGAGGAAGGTATTACTTTTCCGAATTATGCTGACAATACACAGGTTCTCGTCCAACTTTCTGGAATGCACCCCCATGATGAACAAGAGCTCAAAAGAATCTTCACACTAATTGAAAACTGGATGATGTGCAATAATTTGGCTCTGAACAAAAGCAAAAAACAGTTGATGATAGTGGGAAACTCCAACTATCTCGCCAACCTGGACCCTACATACAAATCATTCAGGCTAGGATTAGTCAAAGTTTTTCCTCAACCAAAATGAAAAATATTATGTGTGGAATTAGACCAGTCGCTTAACACGAGAGCACACGTGAGTAACGTCCTCTCAGCCTCGGTCTATTATGTGAAACTTTTAGCCCACTCGAGACCTTTCATCTCGAAAACTACTGCAGAATCCATCACTAGAGCTAAAGTTGGGGCAAAGATTGACTATTGCAGCGGCCTCCTGGTCGGTCTTTGCAAAGTTGACTCCAACAGACTCCAGGTAGTCACGAATGGAGCGGTTAGAATGATCGCGGGCATAGCCCGACGGGATCATGTCTGAGGTTCGGCGTGCCTTACACTGGCTCCCTGTCGAGGCTCGATCGAAATTCTGATTATTGACGATTGTCTTTAAATGTAGACCGGGCATAATGCCCACATACCTGCAAGACCATATTCTAGAGAAGGCCAGTAGCAGGTCATTAAGATCATGCAACCAAAGCCTGTTGATACTTACGCGATGCAAACTTAAGAAGGTTGAGAACAGGGCCTTCGTCATTGCTGCACCCAAACTCTGGAATTCATTACCGCAGACCCTAAGACAACATGCCTCCATCACGGTTTTTAAGAAAGCCCTTAAGACTTGGCTCTTCTACTGACCACTGAAATGACATTTGTCAAAAGCCATCTTTAACCAGATGGGACTCTGTCCTCTCGTTTTATTATTTGTTTGTTTTTGTCTGCGCCCTCAGGCCTTGGGGTTCACGGCAGCGCAATATAAATTGATTAAAGTAAAGTAAGAGAATGTTGGCTGTGACTGAGAGAATGTTTATGTGCGAGTGAGAATGTGTACAGTTCGGATTCTAGGGACAGGAGTTGGAGAGCCCCTGCCTGGGTGATGTGGTCATCTCTGTAAGATCTTGATGTAACGGGCTGATGCTGTAATAAAGGAACTGTACTGGAACTTACCTGTGAGCCTTAGGATCCTACATTATTTCATTTTGAACAAAAATCGGGGCATATATGCTGCAATAAAAGTAAATAAATCTGTACTTGCATTGAAAGGGCTAATGAAAATCATGTGTTCAATTTATTCACGTTACAGTTTTCATTAATGTATTCCATATTACAATACATTTTATTTCTGCATAAACAACTCTTTCGGGGGTGCTAGAGAGCCCACACCCAAGATGTCTGCGTCTCTGGGCGCTCTGTACCAGATTGGTAATGAGGGGAGGCTGAAACGTGGCCCATCGGGAACAACGCTAGTTCCCAAGCTGGGGAAACCATTCTGAAAAGACGGTCAGCTGGCGGCCCAAGTTTGGTGCTTGGCAGGGCCTCAGTGGAGCCGTACTAGGACTGAGATCCTGAGAGCATGGACTGCCTAGGAGGTCGACCTGGTGTGAACGCCGAGCTCGTGCCCGGGGGGAAATGGGGGGACCCTGAGAGTCACGGGCTACGGCCGGCGCTGCGGCAGAGTGTGGTGGAGGCCAGGCGGGCCTGAGCCCTGGCGGGCAGTGGAGGAAGAGAAGGCAGCCCCCCCCCCCCACACCCGCTCCTGCGTGTGCAGGGCCCGGCAACACAACGAGACGGAGGTGGGAGCTCTGATAGAGCCACCGACCAGCTGAGGAGGAGCGCGTCCGTGGTGACTGATGAGGCAGGGAGAGGTGGAGGGGCAGTGGGAGCTCACCACCTCCCAGTTAAAAAGAGGCGCAGAGAGACTGGTGTCTCCTGCTGAAGAGAGTAAGCCAGCCACCGGTCATCAGGAGGGGGGGACCAACATGTGCGACTGGGGAAGACCAGTCCCCGGAGTATGTGCAGAGCTTAAATAAGAACGTCGGGAGAGCCGCGATGGGCTGGAGAGTCTCCCCAGCAGGACTTCTGAGTGCAGTGTCGGCTCTGTGTGGTGGCCCGAGGTGACGGGGGTCTGAGCTGTGGAGGAGGTGGCACCACTGGTTACCATCAGCCAAGTAGATGTTGGCTGGGGCGCCCAGACCACGGAGGAGGAACTGGTTTGTGGAAGGCATGTCGAGTGGCAGATATGACGAGCAGTATCCCCTGCGGTATTTGTGATGAAAGGCAACAGTTCTGCCAGCAAGGGATTGCCACCCAGTAACCAAGATGTGGCAATTCCAAGCCCCTGGACTTCCACAGGTGCCTGCATCACACCTGCCGGCCGGAATCAGTAGCTTGGAAGAAGGGAGAGCCTGGTCACGGGCATTTCCACACCAGAGGTGGTAAGGCGCCTAAAGGGTGGAGCAAACCTGGCCTGCAGACGGATACCCGCGCCCGAGTCTGACGCATTGGGGCACCACAGTAAGAACAGCAGCCCCAGGAAGTTGAAACAGAGGAAGACAACTGGTAAACCCCGGAGGAAGTGGGTCTCCACCTAAGAAACCGCAGCGCACACAGGGTGGTAAAAGATTGAATCCTGCAGGTCTCGTTGGCCCCGACTGCTCCTTCTGAGGTGAACCGGTGGTGCCACAAGCATATTGAGAGCAAGGCGTAACTGCTAGAGGCGACAGCGAAGCGAAGGGGAGCCTAGTGTAGCCACCGAACAGGACAAGCCACGTGGAACACCTGACGGGATTCACTTTTTATGGCTGTAAAGTCATGGAGGTGCTTTGGTCGAGCTGCAAATCAATTTAAGTGCACGAAAAAGGGGGAGGGTGACCCCAAATTACTTGGACATTATCAGAAAGGAAGACCTGGACCTGCCCTGGGGTCGGCGATGAGAGCCAGATTTGGGGAGAAGACCATCCAGGGCGCTTTACCCCCCCCCCCTGAACTTTGCCTGTGCTGGGGGGTGGGGACACTGCTGTGCACCTTACAGAGAGCTATATCGCTAAAGGGAAATAAGCGGCAGTCCTGCTTACCATTCACTCAGAAAGAAGGGCTGCACAGGGAGATCAAGAAGACGCTGGGTCGAGCAGGAATACCCCAACGTAGGAGCTGGGCCTGGTGCTAACAGAAATGGGATCAGGCTTTGCATCCATCAACAAGAAGCTTGACGGGATGGCATATAAAGTTGACAGGATGCAGGAACACATTAAAAAAGAGAGTGGAAGAATCTCAGAAGTCGAGCTCCGGGTGAGCACACTGGAAGATACCAGCAGTGAAGTGACGCAGGCGATCCGGGAGCTGCAAAGAGAGGTGAAGACCACCAAGGACAAAAATGAGGACTTGGAGGTGAGACTGCAGAGAAATAATATCCGGGTGGTGGGGGTCCTGGAGTCAACCCCGCAGCAGAACATGGTCTTCATGGAAAACTTCAAGCAGGTGCTGCAGGGAACCCCCTGTCCACCCAATTCCTGGTGGAGAGCGCACATTGGGTGTCACAAGAGGCCCCTACACCTGGCTAGAACCCTCGCTCACTAATCGCGCGAGTGTTGAACCATCATGATCGGACACTATACTCCGCAGGGCAAGAGCACTCAGATCTCACCTACAGAGATCTGAGTGTATCATTCTATCCAGATTTTACCCAGTCAGTCCAGAAGGCCCGCCTTTCCTTCCTGGCGGCCAAAAGGGTGCTCCGTGGGATGCAGTACTCCATGTTATATCCGTCCAAACTGTGAGTCCAGCATGGAGGCCAAACTCACTTTAACGGACCCTGGTGGAGTGCAAGACTTTCTTGAATCCTTACCGAAGTAAAGCGCTGGGCCTTTCAAGTTGGGTATGGGAGACTGAGTAGAGAAGGCATGCCACTCCCATGTTCCACAAGAATCATGCCGAAATGGGGCCTGGTTAAATCGATGTCACATGCAGGTTCTTCCCGATGGGTATTTCATGAGCTTGCTTGAGAATGTGATGCATCAGCCGTGCTGCATAATACGATGATACTTTGAGGTCCTCCTCATCGCGGTCTGGAGGTCACTTGGGTGGCGGAGTCCAGCGCCCCCGAGGTGGGCCCCATGGTCATTTGGATGTTGAGGGCGGTTGGGTGGGGGGGGGTTCAAACCACCGCAAGTTGGGGGTGGGCTGTGGGGGTGGGTCAGCCGGGGGCTTGTTGGTGGGGGTGCGCAGAGGGGGCAAGTAGTTATAAGGGAAGTCGGTTCACATTCATTCAAAAAGCTTTGCATCTCACGAAATTGGTCAGCAATCGGGGTATGAATTGGGCAGGTGAATATGAGGTGAATGATGTCCAGCTCAATAATGGCGAGTAAAGTGATCAGCTGGAATGTGCAGGGACTTAACCTGCGTAATGTCCACAAAGTGGTCAGTACTGTGAGACATGGCGCCAAAGTAATCTTACTGCAAGAAACCCATCTGGTGAGCAGAGGGAATGAGGGGGTAGCCAAGAGCTGGGTAACTAAATACTACACCTCATACTCATCACTCTGCAGGGGTGATGACATTGGTGCATAAATCCGTGGGATTCCTCACAAGCGACCGTGATTGATCCACAAGGTAGACAGGCCATTGTCTCGTGATGTTGGGGCAACAGGATGATTACATTTGTCAACATATATGGTCCCAATGTGGATGAGCCTGGATTTTTTGAGACCCTAGTGACCCGGTGTCACAAATTCCTACATACTAACATCGTGTGGGTGGGAGATCTCAATGTAGTGCTTGACCCAAGGAGAGATAGATCGGCCAGGGAGGAGAGACGCCCCCCCAAAGCTGCAGATGCGGTTTTAAGTGTCATGCGCAAACTCGAGCTGGGGAGATTTGTGGAGTTTAAGGCCGGAGGGGTGGGAATATTCACATCACTCGACGATGCATGGCACCTCATCGCGGTTGGACTACATCCTGGCCACCTCGTGCACCAGTAGACTGTGTTCTGCTCCCAAGAACACTACTATCTGACCACTCGCCGGGCCTATGGTCATCATGCCCGGATCAGGAGATGGCATCCCATCCCTGTTGGAGGTGCAAGGCTGCAGCAATGTCGGTGTTTAAAAGTGAGGTACATGACCTGATCAATGCTCATTTTTGAGAGAATCTGGGCTCTGTGTCTGTAATTTGCTCTCTATGGGAGGCTTTCAAAGTGGTACTCTGGGTGGGTGTCTCTCGCTGGAGCTGGGAGTGTTAAAGCTAATACACCGGCAGTTGAAAGAAACTGAGCCGAAGTCAAAAGATGCGAAGGGGAGATGGATATGGGAGGAGGTTCAGATTCCCCGGCTAAATTGCGGGAAGCACTGGACCGATTTAATGACCTAGTGGAACGGGAGGTCAAATACCTGGCGTGCCCGGTAATGGCTCGTAGGTACAGTGAGGATGGTAGGCTGGGCAGACTGCTGGCAGCAACGGTGAGGCAAGAAAGGGGTAACAGGGAAATAATGGAGGTGAGAACAGCAGAGGGGGGTTGGTTGGGGGAGTGGTAGTGAGGCCAGAGGCGATAGTGGGCGCATTCCGTCACTATTACGAGAACTTGGATGCGTCGCGGAGTACGCTGCCAAGGGCAGAGCTAGAGGAGTATATTAGGGAGGCGACCCTACCAAAGCATAGTGATGCGGCAGTGGAAGCTCTGGCTGCGCCCATCACACTTGAGATCCTTCTGGCAATTTGCACCCTGCCCTCTTCCAAAGCACCCGGCACGGATGGAATAACGGCCGAGTTCTACAAGGAGTGGGGCCCTGAGGTGGCACAACATAGGTTATCGGTGTGGGAGGAGGGTATGTTGGTGAGGTGTCTTCCACCAACAATGCAAGACGCAGTAATAACGCTGATTCTGAAGCCAGACAAGGACCCCCTCGACTGCTCTTTGTACCGTCTAATATCCTTGCTGGATCTTGACACAAAGATATTCGCTAAGGTGCTGGCGGATCGTCTGCTCCCGCATATCTCACACATTATGCACGTGGACCAGTTCGGTTTTATACCGGGGAGGTCGACATCACTGAATTTACGCCAGCTGTTCGCAATCCTGGCCCAGATCGACCCCAATGTGCAAGCTGCGGCCGCCCTGCTCGACATGGAAAAGGCATTTGACACTGTGGAATGGAGTTAGCTATTCGATGTACCAATTGGAGGTCCCAAAATACTTTCTCTCAGAAGTACGGTTGCTGTATGCTGGGTCGTGTGCTCAAATTGGTATTGGTGGTACGCAATCTCAAGTCTTCGAGGTGGGGGGGGGAGGGAATAACCAGGCAAGGATGCCCGCTCGCACCCTTGCTTTTTGCGGCAGCGATAGAGGTAATGGCAGCCCGGCTGCGTAGATTCCATGGAACTAGGGGAAGTTGCGATGGGGGAGTGGGGTTCGGGGGGGGGTGAGACCAGGGAGCTGATTTCGCTCTATGCAGATGATGCAATTTTATACTTCAAAGATCCCGCACACAATCTGGCTTGGGTCCGCTGACACGAGAGGTGTCAGTATTCGGCGAGGCCTCGGGTCTCAGGATCAACAGTGCCAAGTCCAATTATTATTACATGATATTTTACTCCAACATCTACCAGGAGCTACTTTTGGCTTCCCAGGCCAACTGATGCTCAACCAACAACTATGTGAAATTAACTTCTTTGAGGCAATCAGTAAATAAACATTAGGACACATCTATAAAACAATTCAAGCATAGAGATAATGGACAAAATGATATGTTGACACGCACCTCATGTGGAAGTTAGATTTTTGGTTGCTATGCACTAGTTCCTTGTTACCCAGTGGCAGCTCCTGGACAAAGGTTATTGTTAAATACACGGGAGCTACATTTAGCTCCTGCTTATCCAATCCTAAATTTGATCCCTGGATTTATTGGGAACTATCTGTGGGAACTGTTTGTCGCACTCGATGGATTGTTGGGGCAAGAAATGCGTTGTACTTGGATGTATTGTTGGGGGCAGGAAATGTGTTGCTTCCAACTAACCGTACTAAATCCTCAGCATTCTGCATACTCTCTCTAACCCTCTGAACTAAACACAACCATACCTGTACCCCACCACAAACCGCACACACTTCACAACCCCAAACATGAAACCAAACCATGCATAATCATACCGCAACAGCACCAACCGAAAACGCACCAATGCTCAGTGACCGGTTTCTCCGAACTGAAGCTGCCAACAGACCATCAAAGCTCTCTTGCTCTTCTCCCTCGCAATCCCACCAACAACCCGTCTACCATCCTTCCATTGCCGATCCGCCAGAGCACCAAGATACCATGCAAGATCCCATAAGACCCAGTAACATAATGTAGGTGTGTTGTGCCATTTTACACTTTGACCACGAATACATCCATTATTTTGAGATACACACAAAGTTCAATGCAATGTGAGCATTTCTAAAAAAAGGTTATCGCAGTATCTGAAAATTGGTCATTTACAAAATGTGATGATTACAATGTCTCATTATATAGACCACAGTTATGAAGTCCAGACCCTTAACTCTGAGGAAATGGCAGACACTTCCAACACTCAAATGGTGAGCCCTATTTACATGGTGGTAAACTGATCTATATAACCGTCTGTTTTTTATGAATATTATATCTTTTGTATTGTCCATTATTATGAATATATTAATTTAATGCAGGAACAAGTGTTCTCATCGACAACTGTTCTGGAATCAACATTAAGCTCATTTCCAAGTAATATTTCTTTCTATTCTACATTTATATGCGGCTATTATACATTTAAAAGGTCAGGTTATGAAAAGAATTGATTATTATTATTGATCCGATTTCTTATTGATAATTAGAATGTAGGATTGTATTACATTATTCAGTCTTTTTAATGTACTTTATTTTGCTATACTTTTCTTCCAACCATACAAGTGTAAAATAAAACAAATGTATATACAGGTAGTTCGGCAACATTCTCTTCTATTGCAAGTGTTCTGGTGGATGAAGAACAACACGTCCTACTATATTGAATGTTATTACTGATTGGTGTGTAATATTTTGTTTTAAAGTAATAACAGATCATTTCTCTAGAATATTAATTTTGAAAAATCTTAATGCATGCAATCTATCTTGTTGAGTCATTCACCTTCCAACACCCCACAAGACAGTAACCCATTGCAAAAAGTAGGATTGTCGAAGAATTACATGGAATCTTTTATTTTAATCGTCTATGTATGTATCAATATAATATTGCTCGACATGTAAAGTGCCATTTATATTCAAAATTACAATACACCATGTTCTGGCGTCAATTTATTCGCTTTATTTTTGCGGTATGACATCATAGGGCTAACCAACGCCAATTCCCTGTGACATCAGTGAAGTTCAAAAGGTACATTTCAAAGTCAATTACTTAAAATTAGATATTTACTAAAAATGTTCAACTTTATCTTTTTAAATAATGCATTTTTTAAAGTTAATAAAAATGTCTTCAGGTGATTTACCGTTTGTGTTCTATGGATAACTAATGGTGGAAAAATAAACGGACAACTTAAGATGTAATCTTAAGGAGTGTTTTCCATACTGAAATGGTCTTCTTGTAATTGTATTTATGTCTTGTAAAATGGAACATTATGGTTGTTTTCAAAGTTTTTTGTGAATGCTCAGTTTCAGTTGGGTGATTGTATCAACGCACACTTGGAAAACTGAGGTAAATCTCATCCACGATATTCATTTTTCTTTAAAGTGGTGGTTTAGAAATTGTTTCATTGGTATTACGTTGTAAGATTGTTATTTATATGCTCAGTAGGTGGGAAAGAAAGAATGTTTTTTTCAAAATTTTTTACAGGCCTAGGAACAAGAGCAGTAAGGCTCAAGACCACACCACTAACAAATGATGTCTCTTGCCCGACCGATGTGAATTGGGAGCAACTAATGTTTGAGGTTGAGCATGCTCGTCCCAAAGTTCAGAGTCGGAATGCTGATGTTGAGTGGCCAGAAATTGAACTGAAGGACATAATGTTCCCAGTTTCCCCAAAACATTTGGAACACCCCGAAATATCACAGATTGAAATCACTGAAGCATCTTCGGATTTGATCGACAACTATGATCATGACCCGGACTTCACTATTCTGAGTGTGAGTTATCCAACACCATAGAATCAGAAACCACTGTACTGCAGGAAGATTGGCTATTATGGGAGCCGAAATACATTGCATTTAACTGCTTGCTACAAATGATTAAAAGCGACCATAAAATATGAAGGAGGATTTGTGGGGAGCCATTGGTGAAATGTACTCAAGTAGTCAAAGGCACCAACCTTAAGATCAAGGGTAGCTGTGTCCACCAACACATTTTCATGGTCCGCCCAACCCATTCTTGGAAAAGTGCCTGCTGGAAATGTAATTTGTTCCTCTGTTGTTCAGTGGATCAAAATTCAGTAAGATCGCGCGTTTCTGTATATTGGAGTTCCTTGCAGAAACCGCTTGCTACAAATATCAGAGAAAGTTGTTGTTCCCCGCTATTAGTCAGGCCTGGAATCTCAAACCGATATCGATAGACAATGTTCTCACAGGCAAAACAGTCATGGTTTTTCAGCCAAGTACTGCGCTTACCATTTCCAGGACACGGACATCCAGAAAATAGTGAGTTCTGTCATGGTGCAAGTGTCTGAATGTACATCTTCTGTTGCCATGGAGAAGTAGGTTTCATTAAATACATTGAACTTCTGCAATCAAGAGGAATGCAAATAGAACTGATAGCCACTGACCGGCAAGTCGAAATAGCAAAGGTCAGGCGAGACAGTTCCCACACAACATCAATTTGATATATGGCATGATGCAAAGTCAATATCCCAAAAAAAAAAACTGCTGCTGGTGGTACAAAGAGGGTTCATAAGAGTTTTTTAAATGTTCACAAGTCCATCAGCAACCATCTTTGGTGGAGTTAAAAAAAAAAAATGTTGATGTTCCGTAGATATGCTTGTTGAAAAGGGCTCAATGCTCCACCATTGTTCAAACCTGCTCTCATGGGAGGAAGACGAGCATTTTCACGTGTGTGTACATAGACCTTTGCGTGAGGAGCACGAACGTAAGAAAAAGTGGTTGGTGCAAGGCTCCCCTCCTCACAGCCCTTGAAAGAATTATGTGCAACAACCCTTTCAAGAGGTTATTGTTGGTGCAGCCTTTGAGCAACTGTTGGCGAGTTTCCTTAGTAATAATGATGCATGTTATTATGCGGCTGCGCAAATTTGGATACTTGGTTATTGCGGCTGCCCTATAATGATGCAAAAATGAAACAATGTTCAGGTATCCTTGGTTGTGCACTCCAATCTTATTAGCACATTTTTATTTTACACTGTATGGTAGTTCTCCCAGTCAATATACTCAGTCAATGTAACATTTGTTGCAAATTGCATTCATACATTCAATCAGTGATTCATCTCTATGCAAAAGCAGCAGATTTACTATAAAGTTCTACTGATTCCAAACTCCTGATGTTGTCTTGAATGGCATTGGGTTGTACCTTTTGGGGACGTTCGCTCTTTATTTACATTCCCTCAACACGTGTTTCCCCCATTCATTTTTAATGGTTCTTCAGGAGGTGTTTTAAAGTGGTGATTTGTTTGCTCCATATGCTGTATGTGCTTGGAGCTTTAAATTGCAGCTTGTGATACTTGTTTATTCGGATTATTTTTCTAATTATTTTTCGAACTCATGCCTTTCTGCATTCGATTTTGATCACATCGGCATGATAACCCTACGGTTATCATGCCGATGCAACCAAAATCGAATGGAAGTAAAAGGTTTACAACGCAGAATGGCATGAGTCCGAAAAATTATCGGAATAAACCAAGTATCACAAGCTGCAATTTAAAGCTCCAAAACTAATGGGGAAACACGTGTTGGAGCGCTCCCCTCGGCTGGAAAAAAAGCGCAGCTGAGGGAGCACTCAGTGTTTCACTGGGCTGGCTCCTCCATAACAGGTGAGGGGGTTGTTCAACCGTATATAATGTATTGTATGGTCTGTTATTCCTGGCTGTTTGGACATTGGTGGAGGGGCAATCAATACAGCAAGCCCGAGGGTGGAATGGTGGCAAGTGCTTGCATGCTCAATTTTTGGACATTCTGGACTGTGCGCTGGAAAAACGCATTTTGTGACTGTGTGGACTTGGTGGAGGGGCAATCACCAATAACTAGCCCAAAGGGGTGTGTTGGCAAACATCGGCACACTCAATATTCTGCCTGGAGGAGGCCCATTGTGAGTTGCGGCCCCAGTGCTCACGTGGGGTGCTTGTTGCCTCACCACCATGGCTGAACAGGAAGACGGTGCAGGAGCCCCGGCAGCGCAGGCAGGACCAGCGGGCACAGTGGGTTTGCGGGCACCGAGACAGCAGCAAGGGGCACTCGCGCCAAAGCCCGAGTTTGATATTTATAGGCCCACCCCCCAAATCAAGCCTTGGACCAAGGTGGAGGCTCTGGATATATCTGCTGACCATGTACTTCCGAGCCACGGGTGAGACAGATGATGATAGCAAAGTGGCAACACTTCTATATTCGGCAGGACCAGCAGTGCACAACGTTTTTCGGTCCCTACAACCATTGGATGCATCGTAGACGGCGGCCAAGAATGCGCTGCGCGAGCATTTCATGCTGTTGGCCAATGCGGACTATGAACGCTTCGTCATATGTAGCGCCAGGCAGAAAGATGATGAGTCTCTGGACACATTCTAAGGACGTTTGTGCCAGATGTCTTCGGTGTGTGCCTGGGACACCCCCACCCCCAGACCATGGTCAGGAACAAACTCATACAGGGCTGTTCATCTGGAAATCTGAGAAGGCAGGTGCTGCAGGAACCGGGACTCATGCTGCCCCGCATATTGGAGCCAGGCCGGTGTCATGAGGTGCGGGCGTCAAAAATAGATGCCGCGATATGGCCAGGGAAGGCAGAGGAAGTGTGTGCCGTGGGCCGAGGTCAAGGAGGAAGAGGGGCCCTGACATCCAAGAGGTGGCCAGCGTGACAGAGGAGCCAGAACCCTCGAGTCCTGCCTCAAAATGTGGTATGATCTTCCATACCCCGCAGAATGCTATTTATGCCTGTATGTGCAGGGCACCATTGCCGGTTTTGGTGCAGAGGGGGCCGTCAAGGGCAGGCTTCTTCAGGCCACAGCGCCGGCCCAACGTCTCCCAAGTAGATCAAGGGGAAGATGACGTGACTCACGAAGAAGGAGGAGGAGATCATCAGCATCAGTGCGCTACGTGCCACCACCAGAAGGCAGCCAGTGCTGGTGGACACAGGGGCGTCAGTCAACGTAATGGCCACGGTGCACTATGATGCCACATTGCAGAAGCCCAGGGCGTGGCTAGTCACTTTTGGCAGTGAGCAGCCCATTCCATTGGCCAGAGCATTTGTGGCGAAGGTTGGGCATAGAGGGTCGTCCATCAAAGTGCGATTCTATGCGACGAGCGTAAGCAGCAACACTCTCCTGAGCTGTGTGGCAGCAGAAGAATTGGGCATCGTGAGTTTGCAGTGTATGTGGAAGATGTAGAGGGGCTTATCGCAAAGTACAGCTAGCTCTTTGAATGAATAGGCTGCATGGTCTGCGGACCAGTGATGCTGCTTATTGATGAGTCCATACAGCTGATTGCGCTCAAGCACCGCCGAGTCCCGTTCCATCTGCGGGACCTGGTAGACAAAGAACTGGACAATTTTGTGTCGCTGGACATCAAGAAGGTGGATGGACCTACCCCGTGGGTGTCGCCAATAGTTATTGCAAGGAAGCCAAAGCAACCGGATTCAGTGAGGATCTGTGTGGGTATGAGGCTCCCGAATAAGGCCATCAAGCGAGAAAGGCACCTCACGCCCACGATCGATGACATCATTTTGCTGAACTGCAAAGGGCACGTTTCTTTTCGAAGCTTGACCTACGGGTGGGATATCAGGTGGAGTTGCACCCGGACTCAAGATACATTACCACCTTTACCACGCACCGAGACTTGTACAGATACAAGCACCTGAGCTTTGGGGTGTCATTGGCGGCACAGGTGTTCCAAAACATCATCCGTGGGGCCCTAGCAGATCTAGAGGGTGTCCTCAAAATCAGCAATGACATCGTGGTGTTTGCAAAGACAGAGGCGGAACACATGGAACGGCTGGTGAGGACTCTGGAACAGTTGCAGGCATTGGGGCTGACCGTTCACAAGGAAAAATGCAAATTCCTCAAACCAAATATTGAATTTCAAGGAGGGAGGTGGGTCACCCGACTCCCGAAAGGTTAAAGACATTGTGGAGGCAAGGCCCCCGGGAATGTATCTGAAGTCCGAAGTTTCCTGGCATGGTCACCTACTGTGGCCGGTTCATCCAGAACCTAGCCTCCAGGTCTGAGTCCCGAGAAGTCTCACCAAGAAAGATGCAACGTGGAAGTAGGGTCCGCTGGAACAGGCCCATTCAAAAATTGAAGGGAGCACTGACAGCAGAAGACACCATGGCGTTTTTCGATCTGTTCGGGACATCAGAGATCATGGTGGACGCCAGCCTGTTTGGTCTGGGTGTGGCCCTCACTCAAACAGACGCTAATGGGGAGGTCAGACCGAACGCTTACGCAAACAGGGCACTGTTGGAAACAGAGCAGCACTACTAACAGATCGAGAGGGAGGCCCAGGCAGTCTTGTGGGGGCGTCGGCATTTGCGACTGTACGTGCTGGGACGGCCAGTGACAGTGGTGACTGACCACAAGCCCCTGCTGCCGATCACGGCTGGCTCATCATCCAAACCTCCAGCCTGGATTGAAAGGTGGACGCTGGCGCTCCTGGAATATGGGGTCTCAGTGTATCGGCCAGGCAGTAACAACGCAGCAGACTGTGTCTAGGCATCCCACAGGCGGGGCAGAAGGACGTGAAGACATCAGTGGTGATGAGGCTGACGAGCACGATATGATGAAATGATATGGCATTTATAACGCGCCTATAGACAAGTGTTTCAAGGCGCGACGAGGCAAGGGAGTGGGAACAGAGGGGAGACAGACAATCCTACCAGGCCAGGTGTCATTCAGATCGCGCAAGTGCATGGGATGGGGGAGGAGGAGATATTGGGAAGAGGACAGTGCAGTACATGGGAAAAATAAATAAACAATAGTAAAGTACGGCCAGCAAGTGCAGACATCAGGTGTAGGTGCTGGTGGTGGTAGTGGGACTGTAAGGATACAGAAAAAAAAAAACTGTCCCCAAGTGCAGGGGTTGCCAGGAAGGCAGTGCAGGAGTGCGACTGGCCGGGGGGGAGGAGTTGGCCAGGTAACCAGTGCAGTTTTAGTGTCAGTTAATCATGTGCAGCTAATTGACGAGGCGACAACCCCAAACTCTGTGCCTCTCCAAGAGCTTGATACTTGATACTAATACTGAAGGCAGCCCTTCAGCAAGGGTCGTGGAAGTCGGTGGACACGCTGGAACAAAGGCGCTGTTGGCGCTGGAACAGCTGTGGAGAGTAAAGCAAGAGCTGACATTTGTTGAGTCAGGGCATTGCTCAGGGGAGACCGCATAGTAATACCGATGTGCAAGATCACCCTCACCCCCCATCCCCCCACCACCTCCCCAATACCACCCCCCCCCCCGGCCCCCACAATCCACCCCCCATCCCCAAGTCATTGAGCTGGCACACCAGGGCCATCAATGAACGGCCAAGACAAAAGCAAGGGTGGAGGAGTTTGCCACCCTGTGTGTGGTGCCAGGCAGCTGCTCGAGCACAGAGAAAGCCCCTCATTGAGACGATGCCCAGAGGAACAAGGCCCTGGGAGAACGTGCATGCTGACTTTGGGTCCACGGGCTGGGACACTCACTTCTTGGTGGTGGTGGATGAGTGGTCACGGTACCCAGAGGTCGAATCCATCGAATCAGTGTAATTTGACAAGGTAGCCGTTGCCCTAGAAAACATTAGCCACTCACGGGCTGCCTCACACCCTGTGCTCAGACAACGGACCGCCATTTCGCAGGTTGATGGGAGAATACGGCATACAACACCGGAAACCAGTCTGGCCCTGTGCCAATCGCGGAGCACAGAGGTTCATGAGGACTCTGAACAAGGTGTTCTGCATCGCTCATGGCCAGGGACACTGCCTGCAAAGGGCGCTGTACCAGTTCCTGAGAAGTATAGAGCCACCCCTCATAAGTCAACTGGAGTGGCACCAGCGGAAGCTATGTTTCGGCGGTGTCCAAGGGGTCTACTCCCTGAAGTGAGGGAGCGAGAACCGGCCGTGATTAATGATTCTCAGGGGGAGCGGGAAAGACTACTCAGGACAGAAGGAGAGAACGTCAGAAGAGGGCTCCGGCCCCAGCAGCTGACTGCCGGGGATGAAGTGCTAGTGAAGAACCGGCATCCACAAGGCAAGCTCTCACTGACCTATGAGCCTGGTCCCATGGACGTGGTGGCGGTGTATGGCTCGATGGTGACTGCATCGGACGGGATGGCCACTGATGCCCGAAATGCCTGTTTTTTCAAGAAAGCGGGTGAGACCAGGCCGGAGGAGATCCTGAGAAGAGACTGTGTCGAGGTACTGGACGAGGGCGGTGGCCTGGCCCATCCGCCGAGTCCCCTAGGACAAGGGGACGCAGGTGAGGAGGGTCCGATCCGGGAGGCGGACAGGAGGTATCCACAGCAGGTATCAAGGGGGAAACCTGCCCATCTCAGTGACTATGTGTTGGACCCCTGAACTGGTGGGCCCAGCCCACGGGCTGAGCAGAGACTTGTGGGACTGGGAGGGAAGCAAATAAAGGGAAGTATCTATATGTGCCTTCTTTTGTTGTGTTTGTTATGAAAAAGGAGGAGTGTGGTGCCTGCCCCTATAAAGGCACACACGCGGCAGAGTGATGCAACTCCGCCGCGTGTGCACATAATAAATGGGGCGTGTCACAGATCGCCAGTGTAACCGTGGAGCCGGGACAGTAAGCATTGTGTGCTGTGTGCTCTACAGCTGTTTGGGGGGAGGAGGGCTCAAGGGCCGGATGGGCACACCGGCGACCTGTAACAGCAATCATAATTGCATTTAGTCCAATGAGCATTCCTTACGCTTCTTCATACTGTTTCTGTTCTTAAGATGTTTCTATCAGCTTTAATACTTTTTGTATAATCCCCTCTTGGCAACAGGTTGACTTATCAGAGAGGGGTTTATAAATGTGTTTGGCAGGCGATGATATCAACGTGACTGCAATTTCGTTGTTTCCGAGATGCCAAGGGATGGGTGTTGTCCCCAACAGTTTGGTTACGTTGCAAACCTTTGTGTGTAGTTTTACTAGGAATAAAAAAGATACAGGCAGTGCCCTTTTTGGAGGTTTCTAGAGCTTTTATTTTTGAGGAACAAGGGATTGTGAAAGCATTTTCTCATGTATATATTTTGTAGTGGTCTGGCACTCTAAAGTGATGAGGACATTTAATATCAAACCTCTCTCTTCCCCAGAACTTCAGGAATGAAGGTTCATACTCCATATCGCTTTGCTTATGCATGGAATTATTAGTAATTGGTACAATTAAAACTGGTTCATCATCGCTTTCTTTTTAAAGCTTTAAAATGCTATTCTTAAAATCTTAATCCAAGGATAAAGCGTTTTACGCCACTCAAGATTATTGCTATAACACCTACCAACAGGTGGGGATGTTCTTTCATGTAAATATATTATGGTCACATAGTCATTTTTTTGAAATGTTATTAGGCAACATTTGTGTACTAGATGATGGGTCTGTATTGGTTATTCATCTTATTTCCCCAGACAAAAAGATCCTAGATCCGAAAGGCTTGATATGATTTAATCTGTCCTCTTGGGAAGCACATAGATCTGGATTCTGTCAACTAAATACTTTTTGCTTCACAAAAAATGTAACTGAGCTACTTTTGTAAAGTGTATGACGATTTGATTGTAACCAGCAGTGACATTGGTCACAAGGATAGTCCCAGCAGCCCAGGACGTGCCTGTGAGTGGTTTAACTGTTTGCATCTTTAGGAAACAGCATGAAATTAAAATATTAACTTTTGTGGTGCCCTCTTCATTTAAAAAAATAATGGGTAGCGATTGAAAAATTGCAGTACTTTCATGGTCATTTGGATAGTCCTACAAAGATGCAAGAAGGCAAGGAGGTTAAATTGCATGGTTTCTCTGAATTTTACAAAATGTATATGCATGTGCATCTGCGAAAAATACTGCATCTTATTCGAAAGAAGTTTGTGGTGGAAGTAGGGTTGGGCGATAAGGACCAAAAGTCATATCTTGATATTTTTGGGCTGAATGGCGATATATCTCTCGATATTGTTTAGGTGGGTTAAATGCTCAGTTGTAAGGTGCAAACTAAATTCGAGATGTCAAACACCTTTATTTATAAGACATCGATCAAAAAAAAGTGCAAATACAGGGTTCCTCTTCCTGTTTGAAAACACACACAACTAATATATATATATATATATATATATATATAGTTAAAGGACATTTGTACCGCGCACTATCACCACCGTAGTGGTCCCTTGGCGCTCTGGCGGCTCTGAAAGAGAAAGGGAGGTTGAGTTAGTGGGAGGAAGCAGGAAAAGTGCAAGAGAGCAGTGATGTGCTGTTGGCGGCCTCAGCCTGGTGGGTCCGTTGGCTGGGCCTGGGGTGTTTGCGGCCGGTAGTCGTTGTGTACTGTTGTGCAAGGCTGTGTGTGTTTTTGTTTTGTTGTTGCAATGTAGTGAAGTTTGTGCGGTTTGTTGTGCTGTAGGTTTTGGTTGTGTTTGGTTTGGAGTTTGAGAGGTGTATGCAGAAAGGGAAATTGTTAGTAGGGTTGGTTAGTTTGCGTCTCTATCCTGACTTGAAGCGCTCGGCTTGCGTAGTCTCCCCTGTTGCGGCTCTGTCCTGATCTGGGTCTGACTGGCATACAGGTTCCATTCTCATCTAGTCCCCGCCTGTAACATGCTCTCTGATAGCTCCCCTTATCCTCCATTTGGACTCTAGTGGCCAGTGCATCTGCCAATGACATGCTAACATTCACAATTTCATCTAGATGCGACACAGGCTAATGTTCCCAGTTCTATCTAAGTGTGGACATGCTAGTATTATGGCACTCTATGTTATTTGGAGGTAAGATAAGAGTGGCAGGGGTTTTCTGGAGTAGAGTGATTGCTCTACTCCCCACCCATGTCACACTCACGGTTTTTTGTTGGTGTCTGTTGGCTTCCTTGGCGGACACCTGCAGACACATCTTGGAGCCGCCAATGTCGGAGCCACCCTTGGCCTTGGGGCCCTTAGCCACAGGGGCTGCCGGGCAGAGGGCTGCCCTGCAAAGGTTGATATGTGGCCAGGAGACCAATCAGGGTGCCGGGAGGAGGGTTGGGAGGCGGGATTTGGGATGGGGAAGGAGGAAGGGGAATCGGAGCGCCGAGCGCGCTGGAATGCTTTTTAAAACACTTTTACAGTGTTTAAAATGGTAGATGGGGCATCTGGGGGCAAGCTCACTGTGGCCAGCCTCATGGAGAGTGATGGTGGTGGCGAGGACGCCACGCTTCCGAGTTGGTTTCCTTTTTTTTCTCGATGTTCACGATATATTTTCAAAATCTATACAAGTTGAGACAATATCGATATATATACAAAACTCTATATACAAAACTCGATAGATCGCCCAGTCCTAGATGGTAGCCCCTGCACAGTTCTGTCAGTTTATAGCTCTAAACTAGGTCTGCCACTATTAATCCGTGAGGGCTTTGGGCGATTTGGTGCATTATCAAGAATTAAAATAAATGCAGTGCTTCTTTTGCAAATCCCATAAAGCCCAAATAAAACTAGCAAAAATCAGTAGCTCATGCAATATGGAATTAGTTTTGGCTCCTGTAAAATGTATGAGCCAGTATGGCAAAAACCTACGTCACGGTGAAATGCATTCTTCGTAATCCGGAAAGCATCCAATGCCCCAACATCACTGTTAAGAAGGATTTCTGAACTCTGACCTGGTGGGCAGAGGTTCAGAAGGCCGGCCTATTTTCTTGAAACAGGGTAACCGCTGGACAAGCCAGACCAATCAAGGTAGCTTTGGCAGGTGGTCAAGACTGAGTCTCAGTAGGGGTGAGGGTGACAAAGACCTCAATGAGCATACAAAGCAAGGACACTTACAAATTACTCCAGACAGACGTTATATTAAAAATATAGACACATTTATTGCAAGGCCTTTGTAACAGACTATAGCAAATAATCACATTAACACTAGGTAAACCAATACATCAAACTCAATACAATATATATATATATATACACAAGACCATTGGGGTCTAAAAGGGATGACTGCATGAAATATGTCGACCACCTATAGGGGAAGGAAAACAGGCAGTGCTGGTACTCTTTAGGCACAGTTCCACATCAATAACACACCTAAGAGGCAGTCCAAGCCCTACACTGAAAGGAGCTTTGTTCTCAATAATACTTGCACACCCTTGTGCCAATGGGCGGAATAGGGTCTCTTCAATGGTCTCTAGCAGCTCAGGAAGGTGGATGAGGCGATGCAGAACAAGTTCCCACTATTCAAGAAGTACCTCCACTTGAAGGCAGAGGCAGTTTGAGAGTGCGGGATGGAGTCGCTATTTCGCAATAGCCGTGGAAAGGAAAGCAGCCCTCAGTGCCACTTGTGCGTAAAAAATGGGCTCCTGCGCTAGGGGCCACCGTTTGGGGTAAGGAGTACTCACTGGTCCCCGACGCAGGCAGACCCAAACTTCGCCAGTTCAGTCCACGTCGCTGGCAGGTTCGAATGCGTCAAAAAGGATGTCTCAGCACCTTTCAGTTCCTGAGATACAGCGAGGATTCCCAAATGGGACAGTGGTGATTTCTCTGCTCTGGGTGGAGGAATCGACCCAGTTTCACTGCAGCAGGCTTCAGAGGTAAGAGGGTCACAAATGCAGCGACTTGCACAGGTCGTTGCCGTGGCAGGGCAACATGGTAACCACGTTTACTGCGGTTCCGCCACACTTGTCTCACTTCAGACCTAGGAATGCCAAGTGTACGAAATTCGGTGCGAGGGTGCCAGGGACACAGAGCTAGTAGTATTCCAAGTTTCGAGGACCTCCTAGAAACGGCAGCGGTGACAGAACAAAGTAACTGGGTAAGCTGGTCAGTCCACTGTTAGGCCCAGGGACATTTCCGAGAAAGCTTACTTGCAGGGTTTGAAGAAGGTGCCGAGAATAGTTGGTCCCACTATTCCAATGGGTCAAAGCGTCTTCGCAGACCTTCTAAGACGATCAGATACAGAGGGGTTGGGCGCAGGATGCCAAACCTTCCAGCGGGTCACCAGCGGTTCCTCGACTCGGCTTCATGTTGCAGGATACTTGGCTGCTATCATTTGTTGGGTGTGAACTCCGGAGATCGACATGGTAGTGGTGTTTTCAGCCTCCTCTTATCCAAAGTTCCCTTCGCGCCAAAACAGAGGACCCAATGGGAGATCTGCTCACAAACACACTCCATATGTGGACCAATCACGGTGGTCCCAGACATTCAGGGCATTCCAGACTCTCTGGCACCCAGGATGTATATTGGGATCAGACATCCCAGCCCACATCCTGGAGGCGCACATACAAGGCATGCAGAAGCCCGCGAAAGCATTGGGATTCACAGGAAAGTGCATGACCAAATAATGACTGACCCGGGTCGACTCAACCTGGGGAGGGTGAAGGGGCAAGATGGCCAAAGGACAGGACAAAGAACTTTGTGACATGGCCATATTGGAGCCAGGCCACATATTTGTGCCAAACGCGGTTAACATGGCAGGAAAGGGTTAAAAATAATGCAAAAAGATAGCGGCCACCAGTCCTGTCCCCGACACATCTGCACAGTTCATAAAAAGTCCAGCAAGAGTTTCCATGGCCTTTGGAAATGACGAGACTCACATGTGCTGTATGGTGGGATACATTGCACACGTGTTAAATGTTGCACAAAAGCTGCAACATGAGGAAAGGACTAAGGGAAACAAAGTCTCCCAGTACTGACTGTCTTAAGGGCATGTCAGTTTCCCCATAAAAAGTGAGGGAGTGCAGCTGAGGGCTGTGCTTCTCTGGCAAAGTCAGGCAATGGTGTCTAAACAGCAGCAAAAAGTTTGGCGGTTGACACATGGAGGGAAATTTACACACAATTATGAAATCTTTCCTAACAATCACTGTCCGATTGACCCCCGTTAGCCACAAAGGACACAGGTAGGCTAATTTCTTTAGAATGTTTTAACAACTCCATTTATTGCTTCTTTCAGACAGGCAGCATGCTATAAAAAGGATTTTCTTGCCAAGGTTTCTTTTAATTTCGCTTCCAGTGTCATCTGTGGAGGGGCAATTATTTGATTGATATATAGCAAGGTTAGCGAGTAAATTATGGGCTCAGCATCAAAGTGCCTTTTAATGAGTGAACTTCTTAGTCTAACTTGTATACCTCAATTCATACAGACTATTAACCACTGCACCGGTTTCCAAAAGCAATGATGCTTTGGGAAATTCTATTCATCAAAGCCACACGGACGAAAGCAGTAGCAATGAACTCACCAGAAGAGCATATAAGAAAAGAAGCAAGCCATAAAAATGTTACATGGAAATCCATCTTTGCCATCGCGCTAGAACATGCACACAACCCTGGGGAAACCTACGTACTAAACCTATGAAAATAACATGTTCAAATTTAAATGTGAACTATGCAGCACAAAAAAGACAAAGAAATAATATTGAATTAGTGAAAAAAGAGCCTTTGTTAGCTATTTTATGATACTTCAGCAAACTTGGATTCCTCTTTTTTTTCTTGAAGAAATCACAAGGAGCCTCAGCCACATTTAGGTTTGCCTGTTTGCATTAGGACTAATACAATAAAACATTTCTGTGGAATGGCAGAATTTGAGGCTTAATGGTTACAGACACACAATGAGCCTACAAAATTAAGTGGTTATATCCCGAGTGTGTTCTAGCCTGTGCTGTCTCCAACACAACAGTACAAGAAGTGCAGTATAAAATACCTTGCATCTGTGTTCTGGCAATCATGCCAGCTACCAGAACAGATGGTTCAGTTAAGACGCCTTTACCGTATGTCTGGTAAATGCAACAACGCTTTTGTGCAACAGATTCAAAATGTTTTGCGACATTAGGTTTGGGTCTCTACCGTCCAGTGCAGCAACTAATGATGTCAGTGTCTTTGTGATGGATTGGTGTTAAGATCCAGTGAGCTGCACGCAAGGCATTCTTGATGGATGCTGTATTTCTTAATTGTGGGATGTCTAGTACAGTGAGAGCACTACACAATTCATCCCGGCCAAACTTAATCTACATGCCATGGAAGCACACAGATAACTACTTTTTTGCCCTGTATACCAGCTTCCTGAAAATGCTCAAGAAGCATCTACGTTCAAACATTTTTAAGATAGAAGAACTACAAACCAAATGTAGCAAGAACTACAATTTTCAAAGTCTGCTAGAAACCACAGAAATGTAAGTTGTCTGAAAACACGAAGGAGTTTGACAATGTTCTGGGGAAGTCTTACCCAACATTTAAAATGTGGTATGAAATGGCAACAGTGAAATATTTGTAGCAAGAAATAAGGTTTAATAGTTCTGGTGACTGGAATGTACACATTTCATTAGTGGGAGCAATCATTGGGCCTTATTTTTAGTTACTTTCGGAATAACTCTAGGGTGATGGTATATTATTTTACAGAAATGTGTCCTTTGAAAGAGTTCTGAAATATAGGAAGAGTTTGAAAGAGCAAACCGGGTTGTGAGGAAAACGAATATTCCATTCTAGGCTCTTGGAGACGATGAAGCACTTGAACATCAAAACAAAGCTTTTAAAGTTACAGAAGGTGGAGTAGGCATAACATCACCTTAAGGCTCTTGCACTATATTGGCGTTTTAAACAGTGCAAGCATTACCATACATCTGAACAGATATCTAGCATGGCAGGGATAACAAAGTTAGCCGAATCACACAAGCATCTTTATGCCTCTAAAGAAGCAGTAAACAGAGGATATTGCAATGAACAAATTGCTTATTGAAATTAAATGGATTGGAATCCCATTACCACATGATGGACCCGACCTTGTCCATCGCAACCAAAGCGGTTTTTAGTGAGATTGTCACAAAATATGATGGCCAGGTCCATTCTCTTGGTATAAGAATGAACAAGGAGTTAAAAACAAGGACTAATCTGCGAAAGCAGCACGCATTAAGAACAAAACTGCATTTCGGTTCAAGCATCGAGAAGAAACTAAATGGTTGATACCATTACAGATTTAAGAGCAAACAGATCACTATTTACTCAACTACTCGCTATAAAAATCAGAGCGTTAAGTAGGTTTTCTTGAGGCATTAAGAATTTTCAGAACCACGATTATTATGTAAAGCTATATGCATCTGTGACAGCAGAAAAACACACTAATGGAACCTTGAAGCAGATACTACCACCGCTGCAACCACAGCACGGATATCAATTCCACTTTTGGGGACTTTGATATCTTGCCCTGAAGGACAGTAACTCATATTCAAGGCAAAGATTACAAAAATTACCAAACGTGCTTTCTATTTCTGTATGCCTCATCTCAGAGAAAAGTCTGTTCAGTATAAATATAAAATGTTGATTCATCAAGCTCTGAATAAAGAAATAGAAAGACTGGGCCAAGTCTGAATCTCTTCTGTGTCTACTGCCTGTACATCTTATACCATGCTCCTCTCAGGATTCCCTTCAATCGCTAGGTGGAAGTGGCCCGTCTCCAGCTATTTCACATCTGCATTTCATTAAAAACAAATATATCCATTTTAGCTCAGGCACTGGTCTTGGCTTTGAATGAGTGCAAGAAAACACAGCTGGTAGATTACAAAGAGGCATTTATTTAAAAATCAGTTTTTAGCCATCTTAGTCAACATAAAAAAAATCTAGGCTGATGCACCTTTTTACACAAGATATCCACACTTCATGAATCCATTCATTACAATAAAATACTACAGAAGGGGTGCAATTGCATTTTACCATCTTCAAACAGGTATGTCTGTTTGTAAACTAAGTACTTAAAAGTATAGTTTTGCACCTACGTTCTCTGTCAAGTACTGTCTCCACACTGAACTGGCAGATCTAAACTGAAACATGCTTAGTATATTGGTCTCACTCACAAATGCAATGGCCTCTCAGTGTGCTAGAATGTAGGTTTTGTCAAACTAACGTAATTAAAATACTCCTTTTCTTGCTGTACTGTAATAAAAAGATTTCCCCAAAATGCTTCTTTGTATCTGTATTAATCTTTGTTGTATGTGCTAATCGACAAGGAATTCTATTCTGAAAATGCAGTCTTAAATCCTTTGCTTTGTATCTCACTAGGAACTCTCAAAATCCATCCCTTGTATCATTAGGAATATTCAAAATGTTTCCCCTTGAATCTCATTAGAAATATTCAAAATGCTTTCCTAAATACTTTCCTTACATCTCTTTGACTAGCACATGCACTTCTATAAATAAAAAGCAATTCTAAAGAAATGCATCTATTTTTGGCTTGGTCATAGTTGCATCTTCAGATGCAAGCAACAGACATCTTGTCAGAGCTCATATCTTCTCGGCTCCCTCCCATCTCTCATGGGCTTCTTCTTGCATGGGTGTTTCAGCTGTACTCTTCTCCCACCTTCAGATCTTCTGGACTTCTTTCTATGCTCGACCTGCACGGCTGTAGTAAGGCACCTAAGACCACCTTAGTCTTCAGCTGTTTTGAGGCTTCTAACTCAAGCTAATCCGATGCCTCTTTTTATACTGTTTTAGGGCTAATTAAAATACAATCTCAAGTGTGAATTGAGTCTTACATTACCTACTTTAAGGGCCAATTAAATCGATTTGCAGAGTCTTGCATTAGTTAACCGGACACAAATGTTTCAGTCACTTGTTTTCTGGTGGTGATCTCCAGGGAAGGTAGGAGCTTGTAGGAAAGGTCATATCCCTGCGCCTATCTGCTTAGTAAATCATGCTTCCTGCAGCCGTTCCAGGGTTCCTGCGGGACAGAGCTCCTGAGGTCCAGAGGTTTGTGGAAGAATAGTAGCTGTGGTTGGACCCCTGATGGTAATGGTGCTGATCCGACTGTTATAGGTCTTGCAAGCAAGTTTTTGTACATTTGCATGACGGGGCCTAAGTGTACACTCACGGATCGCGGTTTTATCCAAGGACCACCCAGACCTATGCTTTTTAGCCTTGATAAAGACCCCTGGTCGAAACACGTGTTGGCTTTTTTTCATCATGCAAATGTACGAATACTTGCTTGCAAGACATAGGCAACCTATTGCCCGTTAAAAACCAATACAAACCAACAACATGAAAACCTAATTGTTTCCAGCAGTGATTCCGTGATCATACACTCGGGCATCCCTTTAACAAGTGACAACAGTCAGATCTAGCACCATTTCCATCAGGGATCCAACCACAGCTACTGATGGTGATCTCCTTGGTTACAAAACTTCCCCAATTGGGTCCTTATCCTTCCCTAGCTAACTGGATCCTTGTCCATTTTCCATCTGTTTGGTCTAATTGCTTCATGAGATTACAAAAGGAAGTCTCCTTCGTAAACTGCCCCCCCCCCCCACCCCCGACTGTGCGTCAGCAAATTTTAAAATAGCTTTATGTCTTTCATCTGCTGAAAGATGAATGATAGCCTTTTGACTTAAGGCCTTTATTGAAAACATAGTATATAAAATATTTTCAAAAAGCAACCTTTTTCTAAGCGCTTTAGAAAGGAGCGTGTGTGGGCACTGAATACATGGTTACTTGAGGAGTTGTGTTGCCACCAAAGTAATGATATATGTACCTGTAGTGAATGCACAAGCTTAGTACATTACTATCTATAGAAGCTCTATTGTATTAAACTGGCTTTTGCCAATCTATACATTAGTATGCATACCAGGCGTCACGTGTATGCTGTACATAATTCTAATTACCTATGTCCTTCCAAACCTCTGCAGCTGGACAAAATGCTTAATATTGTGGTTTCAAAATATATATTTCTAGCCTAGAAAAAGCTAAATATGACATCAAACAAAAACAATTACCATTCTTCTCATGAAAGGATCTTATATGTTGCATTGTTCATGGCAGAGAAACAAGCTGTAGATAAATCCAAAAGCATTCAGAAATAGTAAGATCTGGCTGAAGTCTAGAATGAAATACTCAAGTGTTTCACACACAAAAATCAAACTCAAATTGAGAGTATGAGATGGCAAAAGAGGTAGCAGGGAATTGCTCTAGCCCACTAATAAATCATGGCCAAAGCAAAGCTAATGTTACAATGAAGACGTTACTTTCGCAAAACATCAAAAATGATTTAACTAGTTCAGAAAATGTTTGAGCAAGCATAAATGACAGAGCAAATAGTAGTGTTGTGGCATACATAAGAGGCCCCCTCAGGTTTTTCTTTAGACTGTCTTAGTAGTACACAGAAACAGCAGGCATGAAGATAATGATCCATGCCAGCAATAGAATATACTGTTTCAATGCACCCAAAGGGCAGGGAGGGAGGGTACATTACAACACAGTATTAAGAGCTGAGGGGAAGAGGGGCAAACCTACTATGCCTTGTGAGTATTCAGAACTTGCAAGTGCAGAAAGGAAGAGGGGGTAAGCGCGGGGGAGTCGAAGCTCGTGGGAGAGCCATGTAGAAGTGCTAGGAACGTGGAGTGCTACACAGCCAGGGGCACGGGAGGTTTAAGTGCAAGTCTCCAGAGCGGAGGGTGTGCAGATGCAAAGTGCTGTGGATAGACAGGAGCTGGGAGTAATTGGTGAGGGAGGTGAAGGCCCCGAAGATGTATAAGGGTCAAGGACACTGATTCAGCAACTGTGGAACTAGCAGAGGTGGGAAGGAGGAGGAAAAGAGGAAAGTCTTAAGGAGCTTCTGGAATTTGAGAAGGTCCTGCTCAAGGCGCAGGGGGAGGAGGAGGCTATTCCAAAGGAGGAAGCCAGTAGAGGAAAGTGAGCACTCCCCCCTCCCCAAACACTCTCTTTAGAAAAACACTTTAAACACAAAGTTGGTGCCAGAGGAGTGAAGAGGTCCCAGACAGCCTTGTGGATGATGCAGAGGGATTTGAATTTAATCCATGCAGCAACCAGGAGCCAGTGAAGACTTTTTAGAGCAGGATAGGTGCAGTCCCTGGGCTTAGAGCCAGAGATAAGTCTCGCTGCCCTGAAGGGGTCACAGAGTGGAAGAAGGAAGATTCATGAGAAGGCTAATACAGCATGTTCACTTGTGGAAAAAAATTATTGAGTCCACCATGTAGATGTTTAGCACATGGAGCGTGGAGGAAACAGACTATGTGAACTGGCAACTAGCCACCGACAAGTACTTTTGGAGAGGAAGACGTGGTGTGCTTAAGGATAACTGCAATGTATGCCAAGAAGCAAGAGATTACTACCTAGCAACTTCACATTTTTTTAGCTCTGGTGAGAATGATTCTCACAAATCTAATTTAGCAGACCGACAGTGAAGATAATTTCAACAAAAATGATGTTGATCACAATTAGGGCCCTGCTAAAGGACACAATAAAATGAGTATCTCCAGGTTAGTAATTTCAACTGTTCAAACAGAGTCCATAAGCATATTTTGCAAATTAAAACAATGTAGCAATTGCTCACTGTTCATATCGATCGGCTTAATTTTCTTTGGAAAATCCAATTACAGTCCATTTTTGAAACACAGTTGACAGAGTAAATGTTGTTGAGGCCACTTTTTAAGGTCTGAAAACATCCTTTGCAGGTCCTGAGAAATTAAAATCCCCCACACCCCCAATAAATATGGAGAGATTGAAGATTGTATTAACATAGTTGAGGGCCATCTTGGCGACGTTATCAATTTTACATGCCACGCACTATAGAGCGACACCACTGAAATGATTCATCTGTTGGTACAAGATCAATCCGACCTTTTCCTCACCATGATTGCCACAAAAAAGGTACATATATGCCCTGACTATGATGCGCGATATGGTCATGTTGGCATTACCAGGAGCTGCATGTTTGGGTGCCTGACCATACTCATCTGTGAGGTGAGTTGAGATGAGCCAGGCGCACCTATTCTCTGGGGGCCACCATATGCTGCTCTGCGAGTAGGTAGTATGGTGGAATACATGTTGCTTGTTTGCTCCTCAATGA
Source organism: Ambystoma mexicanum (assembly GCF_040938575.1). NCBI lineage: Eukaryota > Metazoa > Chordata > Amphibia > Caudata > Ambystomatidae > Ambystoma > Ambystoma mexicanum. Next base: position 536,321,623 of record NC_090924.1, on the reverse strand, counting down.
GGCTATAGACACAGTGGTACTTTGAGGAGGAGGGGATGTGACTGGAGTGAAGGGATGTTGGTGTGCATGTTGAGCACCCCTTTATTGAAGTGGGACTTGAACATAGGATTTTGTTAGGGGTGCATGTGGGGGAGATTGTGTGTGCTCAAGGATGCCTGTACGCAACAGAGTTATACATAAAGAATCTTTTGAGATGGACTGGTTTAAGTTGGCCCTTATGCTGGATTGTACTTTTCCCCACAATCACGGATATCATCAGATGGTTCACTGTCTATGAAGAGATTGGAGGTTTTCGTTGGTTGGTCTGCGTGTATGGTAACAAGAGTCTATACAAGACAGGAGTATGGTGGTGTTGCCCACTGACTGGTAGCATGACGCTGCTTAGTACTTCTTTTAAATGGTCTAACCCTCTGAGCAAACAGCATGATCCATGGCTCAACAGTGCTATGATTCCAAGGGGGCTGCGGCCAGGCAGTGTCCTCTGACATGCATCAAGTACTGGTGCATACATGCCAACAAGACTCTTCCATTCAAAAGGTATTTGTAAAGAGGGGTTAAAAGTATTTCTTTGAAATAACAAAACACATTCACCCTAACCACAAAGCTCTACCTGAATCCACTGGGATACCAACAGAATCATCAAGTAGTCCCTCATATCCATATACAGTACCCTGGTTATCAGGACAAACAGAAGGGTGCTCAACTAGATGAAATAATGCAGCAATGCTCCACTACGGTCCCTCCCATAGGTCCAAGACTCTGCAATACTAGAAACTGAAAATTCTGTTCAGAACAAATATGTTACCCAGCACGGACCCCAGTTGTCACCAAAGGCGAGTGAATAGCTTGTGCCCAGTCAAGAGAATTCCAGAAAGGAGCGGCATGCACTTCTTAGTCTGGCCGACTGTTAGGGTGGCGTCTTGAATAGATTCAAGCCGTCTTTGGTACGAGCAGGATTATGAGGTAGATACGGCCGTAGAAGGTATCTAGTTGGGACAAAGGTTAAGTATTAGTCCGCAATGCGAGAAATAATGTTTTTAGAATAGATGGTTGCTAGAAAAATTGGCCTACCTTGTGAAAACACCTTAACAAATTTAGGTAGGTCACCCTCTACAACCTTCTCTTTTCCCCCAGACACCATGGCTATGATCACATTTTAAAACACTATTATTTCTTTCTTTCAAAACATAGATGGAGCTTGACACCATCTACAACAGCTGTCTACTTTCATAACATCACTATTGTCCTGACGACAGTTCAGTACCATCAGAAAATCTGCCAAAAACATTGCAACACTTGATGGTCTAACCACTAACATGCACTACTTGTGTCGACAATGATTACGCACTGCTACATACTCAGCAGTTTTTGAAAATTGCAATTATGTATACTAACCCAGGCAAAGGAACAGTTTCTTGACTTGGTATTTTTTGTGTTATAGGCCTTTGCCTATTTTAATGTTCCTTTAATCTACAGTTAAACTTTGTTTTATGCTATACTCATTTCTCTGTGATCCTTGGGCGAGAATATGCTAATCTAGCCTATCTGTAACTAGGGTGCACCACCTGTGCGTCTATGAAAGGGGTAGCCGTTGACTCTATACCCTGTTCTTGTACTTTAGGGCCTAAAGGAGCCTGGTTAGCTTGATAACTACCAAGAGCTAGTTTTGGCCCTCCAAGCCAACACATGCCACACAAAAATGCCTATCCGATATTGAATCTGTGTCTGGGTATTTTTTTTTGGTAATCCCCTTGAAGGCATGTAAAGCATCAATGCGTATATGCAGCCCTCCAGATAAGGTACGTATCAAGCCTTTTTACTCACAGAAATCTTGTCAATACGGCCCTTTTAATCCTTCCTTACGTACGTACTGCTTACACGGGCTACTCATAGCAGCACCCCCATAAATCTGGGAGGTCACTGGAGACAGGCTGGGCGGCAGCAGCAGCTTGCAAACCCACTCTTTAGCAATCGACACAGTTCCTTGAAAGAAGCAACTGGGATGAGTCCTGGTCTATTTTTTTAACACTCCGTTAATAATTCTAACAAGATAATACTTTCAGAGTAATGTAGAAGGGAATTTGTGTTTTGTTCACTTTGTTCAACTGTCTGCATTTCGTAGGTTAGTGTTATTGAAGCATTTTGAATCATGAGCACGCTTTTCAGATTGCTTTAGGACACGTGTAGTATTGTGTCAAATGAAATGGTCTTAAACTAGCGCTGCATTTCTGCTTCATTTTCCTCTGTTTTGATCAGCTTTAATAGAGGCAGCGCAGTTGCAGCATCATGGGCATTTCATACTTTGTCTTCTTTTCATCACAGAAGCAAATCAATTGTGTTTGATGTCTCAAAGTAGAAGTGCCTCCCAGCGAGCAGTTTGGCATTTGTGAGGAGGAAAAGCTTTTGGTGTTCTATATGTAGATGTGTTTTATTTAGTCTGAAGAGTGTATGTGTCAGTGTGCATGCATCAATGAAAGGGCACTGTACAGTTTGTCTGAAGAGCAAGAAATAGCTGGGCATGGAGTCTGTACTTTACTGTAACTCCCTTTCTGACCACCCGCCCACCGCAAGCGGTGCTAATGGATGCAGGTAGAAGCAGTGCTGTATAGATTTTCAGTGGCACAGACTGTACAGGTACCTCTGAACAGGACTGCTATATATTCAGGCAAAGTAGCCTAATTTATCAGCAGAGCTGCTATACACATGTCATGGCAAAGTGCCAATTATTCATAGCAGGGCTGATTGCATCATGTCCACATTTCTTAGCAGGACTGCTATGTTTTGGGACAGTACCTGAATTTCTTAAAAGAGCTTCTGTAATAACAAAAAAATAATTTGGCATTTATGTAGCGCTACGAACCCTCAGGTATCTGAGCGCTGCTTATCATTACTCACGGTGTGTGGTGCTCATTTAACGACCTCGGAAGGATGAAAGGCTGAGTTTGGCCCCGCCGGGATTCGAACCTGCGTTAGCAGACTCTGCACCGATGTCAAAGCGAGTGATCTACTCGCTGTTCCACTTGACCGGCACAAACCTGTGGTGGCATTTTCAGCAGCAAGCTAAAGTACTGAGCAAGAACAGTGTCTGAGCTCTTCCCACCGCTTTCACTACAAAATTCCTGAATCCCATTACTGCGATTTAGAAAACCTTGCATGGAAAACAAAAAATGTCCCCCAAAGAATAGATGGGGAGGGGCGTTGGGTAAGGGTATTTAGTGGGTGGATGTGGAGGGGTTGTGCTGCGAGCGGTCTCCCCCTGCTTTAAAAATACACAAAAAAAAAATGCGTTTTACATGCAGGATTTTCGACCTGGCAGTAAAAATGTGGTATTTTCACATATATCCTTCCTACCACCCTCCCAAGGTGGCATGATGCACACTGGTGGATAGTGTGAGAAGATGGCAATGCTGTCATATTTCAATCCCTCCTACACTGCGTTGCGCGTTTCAAAACTTCTGCTTCTCCCATGTCACATTACTGAGGTCCACTACCAGAAATCTGTCACGACCCTCGCCCAAAACCCCCTCTGGCAAACCCATTGGCCAGGTGGAGTCAGGACTCGGCCTCTAGAGCCAGGCATCCTCTTCAAAAGTCCTCCTGGGGCCAGTCCTGGTGCCTATGGCGCCTGGTTCATACACCATGAAAAACATGTGCTTGGGAACTACTTTATTGTGTTGTCAGCCAACATGGCGGCATCCACATAGCTTGGTTCCTATGAACCAAGCTATGCGGTCCAGTGTTTTGGGTGTGGTAGCCTAGAGACTACCTTTTCCTGGACTATTTTGTTGGGGCTATTTAAACCACACCCGAGCAAGACAACACGCTTCGCGTTACTTTGCAGTTTGCAACGCGACGCTCACTGTGTCCAGCTATACCCACGAACCTCGGAGAAGCAGAACCTGCAAGGAGACAAAAGGAACATCATTAGCAGCAGCATCTTACCTGCAGTCTTCATCTTTAGCTACTTGCAGCTCCTGAGAACAGCTTCCTTGAATCTGCACGCCTCCCGGACTGAACGACCTGAAAGAGGAAGATGGAAAGCAACATTAAAGAAAGCATAAGAAACATTGAAAATTACGAACTGCTCTAAGACTTACCTGGCTGGTCGCTTCTCGGCTGGCACCACTCCAGAAATTCCACACGCACCGAGGAACACCGTGACCTACAAGGAAAGAAGGAAAACAGGTTAGCAAAGGCAAGACATAGTGGCGCTGCGCATAGCGCTTACTTACCGCATCATAGCTCTCTTAATGCGCCATCATTTACCAGCGAGGCTCAACCAAGCCAGTTCACCGCGCTGAAGCTCTGCATACCTAAGGGAGAAAAAGAGACATTATTAAACAAAGAAAGGCATGCAGGATAGCAACAGTACTAAAAAACAGCAATGAGACCTACCTGAACAATATCAAACGGGCCGGCGTCAGTGAAATAACTGGACCGCACACGCCCACGAAATACAACATGCCCCTGCAAAGAAGGCAAGACGGAGAGCACACCTAACTCTACCACAAGGTAGGGCCTCAGAGGGGCTGAAATCAGACGGGGGTGGAGGGAGGATACTTACCCCGGTCGGCCAGTCTTGAACACAGTCCTCCTGTATTTTCAGGCAGAACCTTCCCTGCAGACCACGTCTGGGCACCATTGAGAAGTATACCAGCGAGTAACCCGGCTGGGTGGCGTCCCTGTGGATACCAGGTGAGCGTAACAAAATCTAGCACATTTCAAAGCCTCATTATGAATCTACTGACTCATGCATGATAGTCCAAATAGGCGGAGACATTTTGACAAGCCTCACATTGAACTGCAAGTGCCCTAACCCTATGTGCCTTTCCAGGTCAACAGCCTGTTGGGAAAGGTAGCTCAGTTGGTCAATAACCCTGCTGCAGAGATCATTGTGTAACACTGATCCATGACCCGCGGTGTAGCAGGAGCTCCATCTGGGCACTGCAGGAGCAGTGCTCTGCCCAGGAGGAAAGAGCCCTATCCAGCACATAATCGGTAAGCAGACTGCAATTCTGCACCGAATTTCCAACAGTCGCTCTGAAAATAATTAGAGCACTCCCGATTACTGAAGTGCGTGTTGCTAGCACATCCGCATCCATTCCGATTTCAAAATTGCATTCTAAATCGTAATTTGCCGCCTGCATGCCGAATCCACCATTGAGCACCACGAGGAGTGCACCTTCAAAGATGGCCGACCTGGATTCGCCTGCCTAGCACCTCCACCCAACCAAGCCTAAGCTCTACTGCCTGGCTTCGGATTGGTTACCGGTGCCTACATCACGGCCTATCAGGCGCCGGCTGGCGTAAGCCGGCCCACCTCAGCAAGGCACAGGAAACAAGGCTGATCCCTGTCCTCAGCCTGTCACCAGCCGTCTGCCGGAACACTTTTTGACTTGCACCCGATAAGGTAACATTTATGCCTGGTGGCCTGTGACATGCATACTACGCAAACCCATTGCCACCAATTCCTCGCAATCGGGTCCCTATCTTACCGTGTTGTTAAATCTGCTACCCTGTACTGTAATTTTGCATCTGTATTACCACTCCTTCCGAAGTGCCTCATATTTACCTGACTCTAGATACAAACTACGCCATGACATATTGTTTCATTGATCCGACCTGTACTCATGCCATTCTTATATTGCACCACCCCTGCTAATTACAGTCACCCCCTCCTTTCTCATCTACTCCCACTGCCAACTGTGTCTTGTGGCTGATGTCTTTGCATGTTTTATTATAACTGGATTTCTTGCCTTACTGCGCCATTTAGCGCCTACTGCCCAGTAGCATTATCACACCTATGGTCGCCAATAGACCACACCTGATTTGTGTTGTGCCTTATGGTCGCCAATAGAGCACACTTGATTTGTGCCTTCTGACTTGTGCTGTGCCTTATGGTCATCAACAGGTGAAACACTGCCCTAGTTACTTTATGTATCCCAATGTGTTTTTGGCTGCGCTGTGACTCTCGCATTTAGGTGATACACTGCCCTAGTCAGCTCATCTGTACTTGCCTAGTTTGCCACCACTTGTACTGGCCAGTTTGCCTAGCTACCTAGGTCCTAGCCTATTTGTACTTGCCTAGATTGCCAACTACCAATATACGGTCTCTTACTAGATTGCTTAGACTCCCCTGCTACCAAACTGCTATAACTTATATAGTTACACGCCTTTGCACGCAGCACCAGTCTACACCTATAGCCTGAATTTGGACTTGCCTATCATTAACTCCTCCCTGCCCACGACCATAATGAAAATTACCCAATACCAAACATTACACCTTGTACTGAGCCTCCTCACCATCATGGCACTTGTATCCGCTGCCTCATACCCTCCTAAGGACAGAAACATGAGACTGAGGGCAAGATTGTCCCGTCTCCATGAACCATCATCCCACCACAACTATAGAGGCTACATCGATCCAGCTAACAAACGCTCGCAATACTTCAAATCTGCCACTCTCCACCCTACCCCCATAACAACTAAGCAGTCACCATCACAAAGAGTCACCCCTACTAAAAATAAACAACTTCCCTCGACTAAACCAACTAGCACCCTATCACTAACTGGGTCACCCATCAATGCTAGATCCATGGTAGCCCACGCTACAGAGATCTCGGACACTTTAACCAATGAGAATTTAGACCTACTAGTCATAACCGAAACATGGCTCCATGAGGCGGCTGGCCCTGCCATCATGCTAGCAATACCCGACGGCTACCAACTACTATGAGTCGATAGACCCAACACCAAAGGAGGTGGCCTAGCTATCATCCATAAATCTACCTTACCTATTAGACTAGCTACTACCCTGCTATTTCCATCATGTGAACTCCTTACTGCTAAACTCCACCTTTCTTGTAACTGTACCCTCACCATGTATGTCATCTACAGGCCACCTGGACCACTAGGAACCTTTGAAGACGACCCAACTAGTATCCTAACTAAAAATACTAAAAACCACGCTCAAATTCTATTACTGGGAGACTTTAACTTGGGCTTTAATGACCAATGACAAACGCGCCCTATCTGTTGCCTCACTTCTGAATGACTACGCCCTAACACAAAAAGTCTCCTCCCCTACTCATGCCAAAGGCAGGACCCTAGACTGGGTTGCTGATCGGAATTGCAACATTAGCATTACCAACATAATGCCACAATCCTGGACTGACCATTATTTAATTGTATTCAATGCCTCACTTGACCTTATCCGGCCCAAACCTATACTTATGGCCCCGCCACTCCCCACCAGAAGCAAAAAAGACATCACAGCAGAACAACTCTTACCCCACCTCCTCCCCACTCTCGACAATCTAGATAACATCACAGACCCCACTTCGCTTGTGGAAGCCTATAACAGCACAATGATCAAGGCACTTGACTTGATTGCCCCTACCAAAATACGCAAAAGCAAACAACTTTGTCACCTAAACAAGTGGTTCACACCACACTTGAAAGACCTCAGAATTCAAAAAAGAAAGCTGCAGTCAATTTGGCAACACTCACCCACTGAGGAGAACAACATTAAATTAGCCACTCTCGCCAAACAGTATAAAAAGGAAATCATAAGCACTAAAAGAAATACCTTTAATGATAGAATATCTAAGGCCAAATCAGATACCAAGGAGCTATTCTCCATCCTCCGTGAAATGGAATCACCCATAACCCCGACTGATAACATTCCTAAAAATAAGCTCTGGTGCACTAATATACAAAATGCCCTGGCGGGCAAAATTAGCTTGCTCCAAACCAAAATTGCCAATAAAAAAGCTTCCCTGCTCCTGCCAACGGAGCCTACACCTCAGCCACAGCTCCCTCCAAACCAGCCTAACACCCCTCACCCATTTAGCTTCGGACAAATATCTATAATAGAGACAGAAAAAAATCATACTATCTCTAAAATCTTCCAACTGCAAAGGAGACAATTACCCTGCCCAAATTATAAAAGATGCAGCTAGAGACCTAGCCCCCTTCATCTCTAAACTCATCAATGCATCCTTTAAGTCTAACCTAGTGCCCATTAACCTAAAACAATCTTGGGTGCTTCCCTTGCTAAAAAAACAAACACTTGATCCCGCAATACCGACAAATTACAGACCCATTTCTGCTTAAAATTATTGACAGAGTAGCGTACCTGCAAATTCAGGACTACTTAGAAACTAACAACCTACTAGGCTCACGGCAATCTGGCTTCCGTCCCCTTCATGGTACTGAAACAGCCCTGATTGACCTTAAAACCCAAATTGACGAGTTGAAGGACAATGGCAAACCAGCTATGCTACTCCTCCTTGACCTATCTGCGGCCTTCGACTTGGTAGATAACGCAGTCTTATGCAATCACCTCAGTTCCGCCGCTCATTTTTCAAGTGATGCCATAACCTGGGTACAATCCTTCCTTGCAAACCGGACAATGAGAGTCTTCTCCCCCCTAGCAGCCGCTGATCCCACACAAGTTTCATGCGGTGTCCCTCAAGGATCATGTGCATCTCCGACGATGTATAACATCTTTACTAAGCCTTTGTTTGACAAGTTGGACAGACTGGGTATCATCTACACTAATTATGCAGATGACACTCAGATCCTTATCCCCCTTTCGGGCAACTTCTTGGAAGACACGGCCTTAGTAAATAAGATATATCTCCTCATCCAGGCATGGATGGCATCTCACGGCCTCTGCCTGAATGACGACAAGACTGAGCTACTGATCCTCGGCTCAGATCTGGCCATCAAAAAACTTGACCCAAACTATGCCTCATTCAACATCGACAATAATGTCATCAAAGTGATGCCTGCAGTCAAAACCCTCGGGGTCTATCTCGACTCAGCGCTCACTTTCAAGAAACAAACTAACTCACTAGCATCTTCCACTGCATATACTTGCAAATTGATCCGAGCATGTAAACCATTTCTAACTGAGACTAGCTACATTACACTAGCTAATGCACTCATATCCAAGCTGGATTACTGTAATGCTCTATATGCAGGATCTAACAAGTATATCCTTGATAAACTCCAAACTCTCCAAAATAACGCTATTAGAGTAGCTTTAAATATTTCTAACAGAGCTCATATCTCCACCTCTAGGAAAAATATCCACTGGCTTAATATCAAAGACAGGATTGCCCTCAAAACACTTTCCCTCACCTCCAAATGTCTTAACAATATAGCTCCCCCTTACCTGGTAAACAGAGTCAACAAGAGAACTTCAAACCGTCCCACTAGAATGGCTAATGCCTACACCTTAGTGGTGCCTAGATACAAAAAGAGTACAGCTGGCGGCTCCAGTTTTCCGGTCATAGCTGCGCAAACCTGGAACAAACTCCCTATGGATCTCAGAATGGACCAACCTTACCCTAGCTTCAGGCGGAAAGTCCTCACCTGGATACGTTCCAATGACACTTAGCTCGACCGTCCCACTGCCACCTGCTCCAGAGACCCTAAATGACTGCAACTAGATGAATTGATTTCTGGTTAACTAGCTTGAACTGTAGTTTTGCATTTTCTTGTACATGCACCTTTGTTACTAATGTGAACTGTATAACTGTATTTTTCCTGTAACCAAGTTCTCAAGTATCCTTGTATTGTCTGCGCCCAACTACCCCTTCGGGTTTGGTTTTGCGCTATACCAAATAAACAAACAACAACAACCGGTTAGTTCAAATCCTGTTGATAGGTGAGGTAATGCGTCTGCATCAGAGGTAGGCGTTTAAGATGCAGGTAACATTCAATTTTAACAGAGCCGATTTAGCTTTTACTAAATGTTCAGTGATTCAGAGCACACACCTCTCATCGGGATCATGCAATTACTGCGCCTTTTTTACGGCGACCACACTGACAATGTTTTATTTTGACCCCATATATATATGTGGGGGGGATGGGTATAGTATATAATGAATTTAGGGTGTAGCAGAGGGTTCTTCCCCTGTATGTGTGTGTGCATATATTTATATTGAAAAGGGTGTTGGATTTTTATTTTTTAAAAACAGCATTTCGGGTGGTTGCAGTTAAAACGGCACAGTGATCACATATATCCCCTCTCATCAGGACTGCTATACCTGTATTGGCTCGGAACACACATCAGATCAGGGCTGCTATACTTGTAATGGTTTAGAACAAACACATTCAATCAGGGCTGCTATACCTGTAATGGCTCAGAACAAGCACATCCCATGAGGGCTGCTATACATGTAATGGCTCAGGGGACACCTCTCATCTGGGCTCTTACATTTGTAATCGCATACAGTGCTGGTAAAACATCTGCATTCCCAGGGGTGGCAAGACAACCCCCAACCCTCCGATGGATGCAGAAATTAGACTAAAAGCGATCCGAAGGAGGCAACACAGAAGTAGGAACCCCTGGGCCAAACCTGGGGTCAACGGATTACATAAACCTTTCAGACTTCGCGTCGTCGGGCGAACTCAGGCCAAAGAAAAGGCCTCTCCAAATAGAGGGCAATAAAACAGGACTGGCTCCGAACATGGCTCAATGTGTAAACAGATGTCCCCCTGTGTCTCCCCTCTCTCCCTACCCCCCCCCCCCATTACTTCCTTTGGTCCCCTCCCAGAGTTAGAGACAATGTTTGGTTTTGTTATTATCATTTTCTTTCAGCCTGTTAAATTGAAGCTCTAAAGAAGCCTTAATATCTGATGTTATTTTGGAAGCTGTATGTATAAAACCAATAAAAACAGTTTTGAAAAAAAAAAGAAAAATTGATACATCTGCATTCAAGCAAGTGCTTTATCTGGTGAGACAACCCTCCAACTCTACAATTCCCAGCCTAATGGCCAAAAGAATGTTTGCACGGAGCACCCAATGGTAAAGCTGATCTGGATTTGTAAATGGAAAATATTGATTAGTGCTATGTCAAAAGACAAAAAGGCGAGAAAGAGCAACTCTGAACCTAAGCAATACAGGGGAACAAGGTAAGGGGTGGGGAGAGGCCACGAGAACAATGACAACAAACGTATTAGACAATCCAAAACAGGAATTCGAGCAACAGGAAGAGAGAGACCAATGAGCTACATAAGAGCACCAAAGGACGCGAGAAAGGAAACACAAGTAAATAATAGGACACACACACACACACACAAGAATAGTGAGGGATAGAAACAGAGCAAAAACAGACAGACAGTAAAATAAGAGAAAACAGATAACAGCAGATGGGGAGATCTGGAAATAAAAAAAATCCAGATTAGAGAAGGGCAGGCCAATAACAATCAAAAGGAGTAGCACCACAACAGAGAAAATGAAAAAACAGATATAGTCAGAGTAATGACATGAGAGAGGAAGAGGAGGTAGATCGCTGTTACAGAACAATGTAGGAGGGAAACAGCAATAGAAGAATGCAGAGGAGGAAGAGTGACGGAGCAACCTCAAAACGTGGCATAGCAAGAGTGAGAGGTAGAACATCAGAAAATGAGAGACCGAGGAAACCGTAGCAAAGGGAAAGAGAGATGGAGTAAAAACATGGAGCGTCTGTCAAGCAGGTATTGCCAGGCAGCAATAGTAGGCCCAAGGGGCAGAGAAGTGATGCTGGTAGAATGAGGGACTTGATTTATGATATAACTAGCTGGCATCTGTAGTAGTTACCAGAATTTTGGTGTCCAACTATAATGAAGATGAAGCTGGGTAGTGCGGATCGACAAGTTATTTGTCACTATCCATATATAAGGGATAGTTGTCAGACACTTTTACTCTCTTGCCAAGGAAGAAACTAATTTTTAATCTTGAAATTGGATTACTCTCCAATTCTAAAAACTGGGAGTAAAATACTCTCACGCCAAAATCTTATCTGGTGCGCTGCGTATATTTACTGTATACTTGTGCAAAGAGAGGCCCAATTAGACAGGCAAGGGGTACTACAGGCACTGTAAACAACAATAACAAACCCTACCTATGGTTGTTTGTACTCGCCGAGTTACACCAAACCAAACACTGCCTAGTTATTATCTTGTCCAAGTCCAACATGTATATCATAAAGTTTGACACAATTACACAGTAATCTTATTACAAAATATTTAATAGTACAAACCTATTTCTTGAAAAAAAGACGATTCATATGAAATGTGCGTGTTAAAAATCAAAATACGGATGTGAAAGGCTCAGTTTACAAGCGCCCGCTGCCATAATCGTGGCATGGTTTACACAGAAGCAGGCTCATTTGGGAACCTGCCGTGAAACGGAAATCCTTGGTAGCGCCCAAGCTCACTGATCTGGAGGAGTGTAAGAATTCAAGGATACACGAGGAGCGGGAAGATTCATTTAACCCCGCCAGGCGACTGATGTTTTTCCAAACATTGATCATGAACAAGTTTGATGGAAGGGAATTCTGCCAACATAAAATAAAAAGAGGAATCCTTGGAAGAAAGTTCCATACCAACATTTGGACTGCACATGACTAATAAAAAAGTCAAGGTACATATATTTGATAATGTTAGTATTTATTTGCTTTTGTGGAATTGGTAATTTATTTCATGTGACTTTGAGTGACTGGTTGGTGGTTTCATTGGTTCTAGTAGTTTTTCTTGATTTCTTGGTCTTCGTTTCCCTATGCGGCGACATTTGGACATTTGTATTCGTGCATTTATTAGTGGATGCACTAACTACCATTAAATAGGTGACCAAGTTACGCAATTGAATGATTTTTAACATGTACATTTTATATGAATAATCTTTTTTCAAGAATTTGGTTTGTACTATTAAAAGATATTTTGTAATAAGAACAGTGTTATAAGATTATTAACTAGGCAGCATTTGATTTAGTGTAACTCAGCGAGAACCAACCACAGGTAGGGGTTGTTCATTATTGTTGTGCTATGTACTTGCAGTTATTGTTTTATCTCACCTGGAAGTTAATGTTGTTACATAGTATATACTAGCCGATAAGCCCAGCGTTGCCTGGGATTTTATTTTCTCATAGGTATTATTTGTTAGAAATACCTTAAGGTAGTTGCGCTTTTTTGAAAAAAAAAGGCTCCTTAAGAAAGGTGAAAAACAAAATGAAAAAAAAAAAACTACATTTTTCCAACTATTTCACATTTTTAAAATGTTTTCTCAAAGACTAAATACCACAATTTATTGTTGTTCTTAAAAACTAATTCTGCAACGTATAACTACGTGAGAACAACATGGAGATTTCTGAGCAGCATGATAGGTGACATCATGCCAACAACTATGGACCTAAAGTTCAATATTACTAAAGTACATGTTCATTGTAAGGCTGGTTTCTAAACAATATTTTTTGTTTCCCTTACCAGGATACACTGTTGCTTCAATTACGTTGGGCCGCAATTTAACACATAGCCTTGTGCCATTACACAGCTGTAAACAGGCGGGTCTAGATTGCGAAGCAGCACGATGGGTGACCCAACTTTCAGTCGAAGGTGATGTGGTGGCATTCCGGTAAGGGGTGGGGGTTAAGAGAGGAAGGCGCCCCCCCCCCCACCCCTGAGTGAGTTGAGGAATTCTGTTGGATAGTTTACGGCTTTGTCGTCAACCACCACATCGATTGAGTTGTACTCAGTAACTGTGCCCAGAAGCATATCCTGAATCTGATCCTAGGGCCTGGACCTCATGTTTTGCTCCTCGTATCGGAACCAGTTCTTCTACGACCACATTTATGTTTTGCCGATTTCAGGCAACCGTCTCATGTGTGAAGGTGCTGAACTCTGGGGGAAAGAGTGGGGGTGTCCAAATGCCATGTAGCTAGTAATGTCCAGAGATTCCCAACGGGTAACTATGCAAAACGTGGTGCAGACTGGTAAAACAGTGTGGAATTGTAAAGGAACAAAGCTTTGCCACAAATCACACCACAAACAAATGTTCACTTTTATATATATAGATTAGTACCTCATTCTGCGCAGAAGCAGAAAGAAAGTGAGCAAGGATGCATCACAGTGGCAGCAGAGAGAACATGTTTTGACAGTAGAGAATTAATGCAGTAACATATGTAGTGGCACAGTTACATAGCTGTAAAGATTAAATGAGAGGTAGCAGCAAGATGGAAGAATGGACAGAAAAAAGTAAAATAAAAGAAGAGGAAGCAATTGAAAGCACGTAATACAACATGGCAAGAGAGTGGATTGAACACCAACGGTCAGCCATATGGAACAAGACAGTTTAAAACTGAAAGAGGGGTTCAAGGTATGGGCATTTTCGCAGTATGCCAAAGTGTAGGGAAACATTATGCCATCCTTCAGGCTCTCCATTCAGGAGACTGAACTGACACACAGGCTACTTCCAGCTCCTGCGCCATGTATCGCAATTTTGACCCCGGTCAGTTCACATAACTTGTTCCCAAAATATTCACCATAGTTAGCTGGACAGCAAAAACTATTAGGTACACTGCAAACGCCGGAATTTAATGGCACTGAAAATGGGAGAGAAATCTTTCCAGTTAGATTACCTTCAAGCCTCCCGATCTGACCAAACCGGAGAGTTTTAGGGTTCTACAGGTGGCCCGAGTCTCTCATACAGGCTTCAGTGACACACAAATCAGAGAACCTAGGAGATCGGGTTCTACTCCTAAATGAGAGGTTTATTCCTGCCACAAGCTATCAGTGTAAATTTGCTGCTACGTTGCTTTCTGTGTTTTTACATATTTTAGGCCACTCATTTAGTATTGGTGTTTTAGTATTGGTGATTATTGGCAAACTAAAGTTGTTTTAAATTGTCATCAGTGCGATTTGAATCAGAACTCGACTAACTCTGCACACACTTTTGCTCTGAAATTACATCTCCCAGAAGGAGTTGTAGTTCAAAGAGCTCACTTTACCTGGACACCCGGCGCGAACGTGCTGGCCATTGTTCTATCCTATGCCAATTGCAGCTCCCATCTTTTTTACAAAAAGTGCATGAACCTTGCGAAATTCTTTCTGAGTGTCTGGATGTGCTACTGAATAAAACTGAGGATTCTGATGACACAGAGACTCAGCAGTACTTATAACAAGGAGATAAAAGTATGTTAGATAACTTAAAACCAGAACAGTCAGAGATATACCTAATCAGAAATGGTTCTCCCCGGCTTTGGTGAAGCTTAAAGCTAGAAAAAGACATATCGAACATGCCAGGTTGAAAGAATAAAACCCAGAAAAATCAGGCAGCATGGAAACTCAAGGAGGAGGAGTATAGGGCCATAATTATAGAAGCAAAACGCAGCTTCTATAATGGCCAAATAAATCAGGCCGGAAACCAAACTAAAGAACTCTTCCAACCTCTTAGATCTCGGGAAAAACCTAAAGTCAAAAACCCCATTATCAAACCCACAAAAGATTGACTGTATAAGAGGTCGAAAAGCCTTCTCCGACAAACTGCAGCAAGTGCAAAAAAAACATCAGGGAAGAGCTAACTAGGCAGGATCTATATCCAACAGTCATGACTTGAAGCAGTAATAAGAAAAATAAGGGAGGTGGGTAGTGTTAATGTGAAGGTGGATCCCCAGAGCATAGAGCCCATGGCCAGGGGAAATACCCTATGGGCTTTAGGTTTTCCAAGATGACTACGGTAGAAATTCACAATATTCTAGAACTATAGACCCCACTAGTTGCCCGGGAGAACTCCTTCCTTCCAACATAATATTGGAACACAAGGAAATTCTTGCTCCGTTTATCTGCAGGTCAACGCCTCCTTTCAAACAGGCGTCATCCCGCAGACAATAAAAGACGTAGCGGTTACCCCACTGTTAAAGAAGGCGGGTTTAGAGCCCAATGACCCTGCTCATCTTAGAACTATTACTAATACCCTTTTTTTCCTGAAACCGATTGATAAAGTTGCAACGGTACAACTACAGACTCATTCTACATAAAAAGCAATCTGGTTTCCATAGCTTTCACAGTACTGAGGGCGCATTACTGGATCTACAGACCCATATGCTATCTAAGCTAGATTTGAGTAAATCGGGGCTGCTGGTATTGTTGGATTTATCGGCTGCTTTCGATTTGCTCGATCACAAGATTTTGCTAGATCGGAAGGCCACTGTAGGAGGTCTTTCAGTAGAGGCGATTAAATGGCTAAAGTCCTTTCTTGAGGGACATTGCACAAGAGTTCACTGGGGTGAAAACGCCTCTGAAATTGAAATCACTACTTGTGGTGTCCCTCGGGGGGCACGTCTCCCCCCCCCGTACTTTTTAATATATCTATTATCCCTCTATATATGGATTTGGAGAATCTAGGTCTCTTCTGCAACTACGCAGACAATTTTCAGCTGGCTCTCGATATCAGTGGGAACCACGAAAATGATCAGAGAAAGCTGGATTTCGCCTATCAGACCATCAAGGGTTGGATTACCACTAACTGGCTATGCCTAAATGCAACAAAGACTGATCTATGGATCTCGGCATGCCAGCGACAGGTTGAGTCAGGTCTTTGCAAGCTTTATGATTGACGGTAGTCAGATTACAGTCATGCCTAAGGTGAAGACCAGCCTAGAAAGTGGTGCCCATGTTGAGACAATAGTGAAAAACACTAATTACCATCTTAAAGTGCTACGACAAGTAGCACCTTTGGTCTTAAAGGAAAACCGTGTAAAACTGGTCAGAGCTGCGATACTTCCGCGGGTGGACTATTGTAATGCTCTTCTAGGTGGGGCAAACAAAGTAGACGTTCAGAAATTGCTAAAGGTACAGAATGCTGCAGTGTGCGTTATATCTCAGATGTGCTATGCTGAACCTACTTCTGCGGTATGGAGGGATCTGCACTGGCTGGCCATTTCAGCAAGGATCCAGTTGAAGTTGTTGACCATCTGTCATAGATGTGTCTTTGGAAATGCCCTGACATACCTTAAGGGTAGGTTCAAAGTCTATCGCCCTAAAAGAAACCTTTGATCCGCCAAGGCCTGTTGTCCAGAAGTTGATCGCATAAAAAGAGCCTCTGGAAACAGCTATGCTTTCCATGCCCTAGCAGCACGGGCTTGGAATGCCTTAACGGAATAGCTGCATAAGGAAGAAAACCACCTGGTGTTCAGGAAATTGTTGATGGCCACATTGAGTAATACTGAGAACCTTGCTGGCTTACTCTTTTCTGTTAAGGGCGCCTGGATGCCTTTGGTGCGATACAAATTCATTAACATAATGATGATCTAAAGAGATTCAGGAGAGACTGAGGTAAGAGGTGTTAATTTCGACGAGTTTGGACACCAGAAAGCCATAACGTGTCTGTCTAGGGATTTTACAACACATCAGGCAGCACTACAGACGAGTCCCCTTTTTGAGACGTCCTACACATGCCACTGGGGTGAACATATCACTTGAGCAATGCAACTGGCATAAATGTATCTGAAACACAGTAATTTTCTTTGTTGAGAGTTGCAAAGGCATACCATCTGCAAGGATATGAAAGTTCTAGCCTTTTTATTTGTAATCATAAAATGGTGCATGTAGTTCTGCTTCTATAAGGGGGGGGGTCAGCTAATCGGAGCCACTTTTCAAAATGCTCCATGCCAAAATTAAAATGCACATCAATGCATTGCTTTAACTAGGCTACTGACATGACAGTGCCAGTCCTGCAGTGGCACATAGCAGGTTCGAAGGTCACCTGTGGATCGCTGATATCTGAGACAAAGTCACTACAGGCAGAGGTAGCATTTTAAGTGACTGCACCTCTGACAAGTCTAATAATTGTCTGCTTTAGTCAGTCTGTTGGCAGGCAAAACTCCAATTATAAGGCATACCTAGTTGTAGCTTTGTGGCTGCTAAAGAGCACACAATTAAAGAGTCACATCAATATGATATCTCGCCAGTGTGAACTCTACGAGCAGGGCTTAACCATGACAGGACTGGTGTTTATTGAGATCTAGGCTGAATGTCTACAAGCTGCCTAGTGTACCAATAGCAATTATACTGCCTCCTTTGATTCTCCAGTAAGGAGGGACACACTTTCCCCCAGTGTGACGAAATTACTTCTACCCCGCAGCAGTACAAGGACGAGTAGTAACTAAACTGCCTATTCAGGCCCATTACTTCTACAAGAGACATCCATCCCAATCAAAAAGGTGAAACAGAGATGGGTAAGAAATATGCCTCCTTCGCCGTTTGTACTAACTTGGGAAGAGGGCAGTCTATACTCTCAAGAGGGATGTGAAACAATAGCAACCCAAACAGCAAAACACAGCAGTCCACAATAAAGGAATGGCAAATCAGGGTTCTATATAAATATACATACTGTATGCAAAAATAACTAAATAGAATACACTACAAAAACCACCCCTGTGTAAAGCACACAGAATATGCAAGAGATGGAAAGATGCAGCACTCTGGGTAATGACACAGGGGTAAAAGGCAATCAATAATCACAATGTTCATAAAAGGATATGTTCTGGTGCGAATAAGGGATTAGAAATGACCCAATCAGTCTCTAGGACCCAAAGATCGACCAGGTGGACAGTTAAAAGTCAATAATACTTTTTTGCTCTTCTTTGCAATTCAATACTGTTGAACCAGGCTTCTTGGTACCTTGCAAGCTGTTAGAAGATCAAAAGTGCCAGACGCAGCACCGGTGGTCTGAATATGGCTTTCATGCACCAGCAGGGCGGGGGTGGGCGGGGCGTACATGGCCGGTAGCAGCTCGCCAGCCCAAGCCATGGTAGGCCTGAGCAAAGCGGCCATATCTGCCGCCCCCGCAACTCCCTTTACCGGGGTGTGAAAGCCATTTACAACCCCGGTGTTAATGACTTTCTTTTTTATCCTCCAGAGATTGGCTGCCGTAAGCGACGCAAATCTCTGAAGGAAAAAAAAAAAAACAAGGCGTCCGCCTCCATAGGGAAATGGGACTGAGTGTGTGCCTTTTCCATTTCTATGGCGGCCGGATTGTGAGGTGCACCATATCGGAGCATAAAGCTCTGGTTCTGCAGGTAAGTGGGGAGGGAGAGGCTCCCTGTGGCCACCCCACATTAGGAAGACAAGGCCACCCGGGGAAGGGCCTAGGTTGGCTGGAACAGCAGGCAGAGAATGTAGAATCTCGCCCACTGTTCTAGCCACCTGATTGGCAATGGCACTTCCCGGGTGCGAATGCGTCGAACGGACTTGTAACACCTCAAAGCAGTTTCACGATGAAAATGAGTGGGATCCTGGCTGATCTGGCTCTCAGGTTGCAGTAAGCCCCAAACCAAGAGTTGTGGACAAGATCGGTCATTGTATGGGGAGGCTGGCAAACACCCAGAGGGGTCCTTCACCTCCAGCAAAGTCTTGGGTACCGGTGTAGCTGACAGACGCAGGTCTTGCTCCAGCAGCACGTCACCCTAAATGTGCCCTGGGAATGGCTAGGGCACAGTTTGCCTCTGACTTTGATCACCTGCCTTCTTCTTACAAGTGGAAAGGTCTGCTCTCGCAGAAAGGTCCATTTAAATCATCTTGAAAGGGTTGAAGGCCAAAGATGCTTCAGAGAAGGAGTGAGAGACACCTTTTATGGGCAAATGTCTACAGGTGATTGGATTAAGGTAAGCCTGCTTAAAGCGGTGTAAATCATGTTCTTGGAGACAAGTGGTCTTTGCCTTCTCACATCATGCCCAAACTGGTTTGTGCTGAAGGAAGTGGGCAGGAAGGAAAGAGATGTATAGAGATAAACAAGATAGTGGAACCTTCATCAAACCATTTATTCTTGTCATTTGTTTAGTGCCTTTCACCAGAATTATGGTCCCAATGAGCTGTTTGAACGCCCTTGGAGGGACCGGAGTCCAAATTTGGGAGATGCTATTATGTGTGTGTGCATTTCAGCCATTAAAGTTTAGTGAGGGTGGCCAAGACCCTGCTAGTCACCCATGACTGAATAGCATGTACTAAAACAGGGGTGGATTGTGTTTAAGGATATAGAGAAATTATGTGAGAAGCTACAGTTCGAATTGTCGTTAAAAGGAAGCTTCATTCCTATGGCAGAGGTACTGTGCAATAGTGTTTGTGTTATATGTGAGTGCAGGATGTGTGGAATAAGCATGTGCCTTCCACCAAGTTACAAAGTTGCAGCTGTGCTGAACTCATCTGTCTACACAAACTCTGCCCCCTTACCTGGTCCATGGTATCAAAGGTCCTTTGGTATTCAGCACCCTGGTGTGAGGCTAGTCCTTTTGTATAGGATGTGCACTTGATTCTGGTTTCCCAGGAAAAGCCCTCCTATGGGGTTGTCTCTGTGTAGAGAGGTGTTACCCAACCTCAGAAAGGATCAAATGAGGCACAGCCATTCAGTCTCTTGCTTTGCTAATGGCAGCACCAGACTGTCTGACCAGAATACACACAACCCTTTGACAGCTGAGCTGGGCTCACAGTGGTGGCACATGCATGATATCAATCATGCTAGTGATCATTGCTGGCTTAGTAGTACTGAGGGGCTTAGTAGGCAGCTTAGTTCATCATCCCTGCACTCCTGCAGAGCAGTAATCAGTTTGTCAGGGTACTGGCAGGTCACAGCCAGTAACATTAGCAGGTACAGCACTTACATGGAGCCCGGTCCAGAAGAAATCAGGCAAAAAAATAAAACTGAGCATTATAGAGAAGTCACAATTGTGTCCTGAGTAATAAGCAACATACACAGTAATGAAGTTAATTAACTACATGATCACAACACATTACAATTTCTTGGCTAATCCCAAAAAAGGACACGTCCTGACAAGCAATACTCATGCACAGATCCTCGTCATCATGGGCAGTCTCAGTGACCATGACTTCACAGGCCTGGCCCCTGCTAGGTGAAATGCAGAAAAGGTTTAAGCAAACATCAGTGGCACACTCCAGCCTCAACAAACAGCAATGACCGAGACCCCTATGTTCCATTCTTTCCCACAACCGTGAAGATCTTCTATCTGCCTTCAAAACAGGCCCAGTGTCAAATTGAACAGTTGCTAATGTAGAGATGTTATACGCTCTTTGCAGCATGCTTACCATAATCTTAGGCTTCAAATTAGGAATTTATGACAACTATCAAATTACAAATAAACATTGCCAAAGCCAATGCTTTCTATAAATAAGTACCAGGCAATATAATCACATACCCAGCTACTCAAACAATTGTCCAGCAATTGCAATTATGTGCAAAAGGGTCTACCATCTTTGATCGTGTGTTGCCACGACATTCTCTCATCAAATGGCAGGTATTCCTATCATATAGCAGGGTTCAAAGATTTTATTAGCAGGAGCTAAATCCAGCTCCTGGGTGTCTGGCATCACCAAAAGCTACCAGGATATGCTACTTTAACTTTTCACTCATTCTGTATAATACAATGTGTTTAAATGGCTATTTGGTGTGTTCTACTTCTTCTTTGACACTTAATATCACATATACATGTTCATAAGGCACCAGTTGTCCACGGATCCATAAGTTGTTCCTGGTGATATGATAGGTTATTTATAATGGTTTCTAGGTTTCAAGCTAACCAGGCTCTGCTAGGCTAGAAGCAGGAACTAAATAGCTCCCAGCAATGTTTAACCCTGTCATGCCATGTACAGTCACGGAATGTAGGAACACTGAAAGAAACCGCACACACCAACATCATTCCAGGTGTTACGAAAAGCCCAGTTATGGGCACTAGTCTCAAGAATATGCCTAGTTAACATAAGAGTGCCAGGCTCCACTATGCACCACAAAGTCCCGAGTCCATCATGCCCAAATAGAAAGTACGGCTAGATTTCAATATGTACAGTAGCAAAGAAGAATTAGCACAACTGGCCAGACAATCCCTATACGCTCAGTGAGCATCACACTGGCCATTTATATTATGACCACTGTGCATGCTTGTACTTCCATTAGAACGATTTAGCACAGCAGCGACAGATCCTTCATGTAAAACTAGGGCACTGTGGCTGTATTTTCATTAGGCCCACTTAAAGCAGCAGTGCAGAAATCCATGATTTCAGCTAAATATCAGCTAGCACATCACTACATGTTTTCATTTATTGCTAAGAACCAACTCCTCAAGGGAAATTGCTAACCAAACCTCAGTCAGGTGCATCACTTTGACTAGAGCTCTCATCTTATCCAGATTAGACTACTGTAACACCCTCTAAATTGGTACTAATAGACGCAACATAAGAAAACTTCAGGCGATTCAAAATAACGCTCTAAGAGAAGCGCTGAACATCCCAAAAAAGAATCACATTACTATGGCAAGAAGGAAAGCCCACTGGCTGGTGGTCCAAGATCGAATCCTGTAGAAAACCCTTTCCTCGACAAACAAATGCATCGGTAACTCAGCCCCCAAGCACTTATCCAACAAATTCGCAAAAGGAAAAAACCAATCAACAGACCTACGCGCATTTACTCACCATTCCTAAATATAAACTACAGAAAGCATAGGGCAGTAGCTTCCCAGCGATAGTGGAAAAACACTGGAACACACTACCATCTACATTAAGATCTGAATCGTCAGATAGCACAGCGAATACAGCGATCGCTATGACTTCCTCTAGAGCCTGCCAATGCAGGTTCGAATCCGGGCAGGGCCCAACTCAGCCTTTCATCCTTCCGAGGTCGATAAATGAGCATCACACACTGTGGGAATAAGCAGCACTCACATGCCTGAGGGTACGTAGTGATATATAAATGCAAAATGATACTTATTGTATTATAATCTTCCTTTGGGTCCTTCCGCAAAAAAAAAAAAAAAAAAAAAAAAAAAAGAAAACCTGGCTATTCTCACAAGATCGTCTAGATTAATCTAATCCTCTCTTGCCACTTTACATATCCATGCTTCCCATCACCATTTATCTATATGTTTTTTTGCGGAATTGAACTGCTTCCTACGCATGTTTGAATTTATATGTGATGTACTCCCAAACTGTATTGCAACTTTTATGTGACACATTTCCACAATGTATTTATTAAAAAAAACGAGAGCCCAGATAGATGCCTCAGAGTTAGGCGTTCTTTACAAATGTCAAAATAAAATAAATAAATGTGCCCCCTCTCCTTACCCTAGCCCTCCAACAGCCATCCTATCTTTACCCACATGGCATTAGCAACACCAACTCCTAAAGCACCCGGAAATGGGAATGCTTCCACTGTCTGCTTGTATGTATGGTGCTTCTAGTCGAAGTGCCAACCGTACTACCCAAACACCTACAAAATGCATTTTGTTTGAAGTTTGGTGGGCTTCAGAAGGTTCGAATTCAGTAGTTATTGTGCATGTAGTTTGTGGATGCGCTGCAGAAGAACAAACATGCATTTTTGCCAGTTACGTTGCTTCCTCCTATGGGGCTGGATAAACATATAAAAAGGTGTTAGATCTCCAGAGATGTTTGTGCAAAATGTATGTATGTATGGTTCGTATTCTGGTAGGCCAGGCTCTGCCTTTCACCCTTACATAACTATAACATGGTAAGTATTTACTAGGTATTATTTAAACGCTGAAAAGCTAATGCTTCTTTCTGTAAATCAGAAGTTCACGTATCCGCTGGGCTGTAGTGGTGCTGTCTGATGGGACAAATTAGATTAAGGAGATTGACAGCAAGGTTCAAAATTGAGATTCGATGAGCAGGAGCTAAAACCAGCACCTGGGTGTCCGGCATCACCCTGTAGGCAGGAGCTACCCGCAGGGGAACAAGGAGCTACTAGAGATGCCCCTTTACCTTTTTGTCCATTTTATATTAACCATTGTGTTCAAATGTATATTAGATGTGTTACAATGCTTCTTTATTAATAATCTCAAATAGTCAAAGTTAGTTCGGAAGGCACCAGTTGGCCGTAGGAGCAAAAAGTAGCACCTGGTAGCTGTTGGTTTCAACCTAACCAGGCTCTACTATGCTAGAAGCAGGCGCTAAATTGCTCCAAGCTCCCCTCAATTTCGAATCCTGGGTAGTGTTGCCACCTTTAATCTTACGTTGGGAAAGTGAGACCCAGGGGCCCTACATAAAAAAGCCCTACTAGACTTTTTCCCTCTCCAGTAGGCTGCTCTAACAGCAGGCTATCAAAAGGGGTGTTGGGTTAAGGCGGCGCAATCTACCAAAAAGCCAAATGCTTCACTGAACTGAAACCATACTTTAAAAAATGCCTCCATTTCCCCCACTACACCGCCCAAAACGGTCACATCCATAACATTGGGTTTACTAATACAAGAACATACCTGGCAACTCACCCGCTGTGAACTATTTTCAACCAGACAAACTAAATGCTGTCCTCTGACTTCCAAGGGATATAGTCCTCCAAGCATACCTTTATCCCCCTCCCCAAAAAATGCCCCGTCTGCCCCCATTAACTTAAATGGGCTCATACGCCAAATCATTTGACCCCGCCAACCGTTTAGACACAACAGGTTGCATGGTATGCCACGGGTTTAACCGTATTCTGTCAATGTGTGCCCCGTGGCGCGTTGCTGCCACGATTGATCCAATGGGGGTGCACTCAGCTCAGGGTGAGATCGGTGTTGGCTGTGCAGGGTTGCCGCAGAGTGACCTTCAGACAGGGGGGGGGGCATGGCAGCTCCAGAAAAAACAATCGGAGTGTCATTACCCGATACCCCGTACTGCCATGACCCATGCTCCGTACTGCCATGACCCATGCTATGATCTGCGGCACGGACCCCACAGTACACAGAGAATGAAGTGGTGTAAAATGACACAGTCAACAGGAAAATGCTATTAAGTACTTTTTGGAAATTACTATGGAATGCTTAGTGGAGCCGGACACGAAATGAGGCAAAAAAAAATTAAATTCTTACAGAAAGACTGCGGAGACTGGTTATGAACTTCATCCTGCAGCACCACTTCTCTCCTTCAAACCGTCCCTGACAGAAAGAAAATATGGCGAGTGCGACAGGAAACTCCCAGCGTGCACTGCAGCTTCGCCAATGTAACTATTTCCTGTTTTCTGAGTGTGCTGCACTGGTAGTACCTGTATTACATGCACGCCTAAAACGCCGGCAAACAAGCGACAAAGAAGTTTCAGACTCCTGCTCTATTTAAGCGTGCTTTTATTACGTGCGCAGAACTCAACCGGCTGCCAGGGCTACATTAAGAAAAAACTGCAGCAACCACCCAGTACCGTTAAATGAGGTCACGGAGTTGCATTATTTAACCGCATTGACAGCACCCGACTAACTCTACAGCCTGTAAACCGGACGGCCCCAGATTTTACATCCGAAAATAGGCAATGCCAGAGATATAGAAGAAGGACTGTGTATTAGCAAATTCAATAGTATAGACATAAAAGAAAGACTTTGCGTTTTGACGTTCCAGATTAGCACATAGAGGGCAACGTATTTATAAGTGACCCCTAGGTGTACAGAAGTGTGACCTGCGTTGTCCCCCTCACCTCTAGTTCCTCCCTTTCTCTTTTGTTTGTAGTTTGTTTTATTTCTGTTTTGGCGTTTAAACAAAACCTTTAACAATGTAAAACACAATACTGTTGTTCTTTATCTCTCAACATTGCCTGCCAATTTAATAGATTTTACCAAAATAATAATTATATGTTATGTTATCGTGTATTTGTATAGTGCCTGATGTATCATTGGTATGATCTCAAAGCGCTGTGTGTTTAACGCCTTTGGGGATCATAGTCCAGGTCAGTGGTGTAGTATCTTGCAAGTGGACCTCCTCACGCTGTCAGTGAGTCACCCTCATGCACACAAGGATACACCGACACAGGAGCTGGGGTGCAACACCTCTTTACTTAATGGCCGTCAGCCTCAAACTGCCTTTCTGGCAGTAGCCCCGCCCCTTCCTACACGTGGGTCGCAGCCCTCTGAAAAATGGCAACAAACAGAGGACACATCCTCTGAACAAATAAACAATGGCGACACCACACCCTTCCGTTACTAAACATTTAGTCGTGCTCTCACTTCATTTCTTCAATGAGGCGATGTGGTTTCTTTCTTGTTCTCTGTGGTCGACCATCCACTCTCGCCGATGAATCTGTCTGTGTTTTTGGTGCTGTGTCGCCCCCGGAGGCTTCGCTGTCTCCTTCATAGGGAGCATCCCATTGCGATAACGTGTCATTTATATTTGTGTTGCCTGAGGCTGGGATATCAGGCATCCTTCTGAAGTGAGATGAGTTTCTTGTTATGACCCTGCAGTCTCCTTCTGCAGTGATGAGTGATCCCTTTTTCTTGATGTTGATGAGTGGTTCTTCATTGAATGGAGCTACGTTTTTGCGCTGTTGAGGTTGTCGGACCACTACCAGGTCCCCTGGTGCCAGGTCACTTCCCTTGGCCCTGCGAGTGGCATCGGCAGCTCTCTTCATGTTCTCTTTCGTGAGCGTATCTTTCTCTCTCATTTCAGTGTCGTTCTCATATTGATCTTCCTCAGCTGCCACATGTGGTAGCCGCGTTCTGATAGTTCGCCCAAACATCACCTCGGATGGTGACTTCCCAGTGGTGCTGTGTGGGGTGTTTCTGTAGTCTCGCATGAGTTGGTATAATAGTTTCTGACAGGTTCTACGGTGAGGCGCGCAATTTGTGTCATGCGTTTGATGTTACTCATGATCCGTTTGCCTGTGGCCATAAGGGTGTCACCTTTCTGTAGCGAAAACCCATATATTCGGCGAATCTTTGGAAATCTTGTCCAGTGAATGGAGGTCCGTTGTCGGACTTGACTACCTTGGGTATTCCGTATGTTGCAAACATCCGATCTAGGGCTGGGATGGTGTGATGTGCGGAGGTGGACGGGACTATCTGCAGGTCGAGGTATCTTGAATATTCGTCCACAGCTACCAGTATGTATTCACCCCCTTCCATGGGCCCAAAGTGCTTGATGGCTATTTCCTCCCATGTTCCTTCGGGCAGCGCTGTCATGCTCAGGGGTTCAGATGATGTGTGTGGCTTCACGAGTGCACACGTGGGACAGTTCTGCAGTAGTTCTTCCACTGATGTGTCTAGTTGGGGGAACCATAGTCTTTGTCTTAGCATCCTTTTAGTGGATACAATGCCCCTTTGTCCTTCGTGTGCTAGTTCTAGCACTTTCTGTCTCAAGCTTCACAGGATTACGAGCTTGGTTCCTTTGAGTAGTAGTCCTTCCTCCGACTTCGCAAGTTCTTCTCTTACGGCTAGAAGGCATGTGACGTCTTGTCTCGTGTCACCATTCATTGTTTCACGGATCTGCTTTGCGTGCTTCCATCGCCCTGTTTCTAGGCATCTTAGTATGATTTGTATTCCTTGGTCAGTATTAGATTCACGCGTTATCTGCTCCATGTCAAGCCCTTGTGGTGTGCTGCTGTGGATGACATATCTTATGTATTGATCAACTATGGACGGTTCTGGTCCGCACTTTTCTCTTGGATGACAGGAGAGAAAATCCACAGGGTTTTGTTCTTTCCCCGGCCTGTGTGTGATGGTAAACTGGTAGTCCTGTAATCGAAGTGCCCACCTGGCTATTCTTGGTGGCATTTTCGCTTGGGGGTTGCCATAGATGAATATGAGTGCCTGGTGATCTGTTACTACTACGAAAGGCTTTCCATACAGGAAGAGGTGAAAATGCTCGCAGGCCCAGACGACCGCTAGTCCTTCCTTCTCTGCCTGAGAGTAGGCTTGCTCAGTTTTGGAAAGGCTTTGACTGGCGTAGGATACTATGTGCTTCCCACTCCCTTCTCTGTCGTCCAGTTGCGTGAGAATGGTACCTAGGCCGACGGGACTGGTGTCGACGATGAGTTCCGCGGTTTTCTTTGGGTCAAAGTATGCCATGTTTCGGGCCTCGGAGATGCGGTCCTTAATGATTTGGAATGCCTATTGGCATTTGGGTGACCAGACAAACTCAGTGTTTAGCTTGGTGACGGCTCTGAGAGGTTCGCTGATGGACGCAAAGTCTCGTATGTATCTCGTGCAATAGGATCTGAGGTCTGAGGTGGTGGTGGGTGGCTCAGCTTCTCGGAGTACGTTAAGTTTCTCCGGATCTGGCGTCATGCCATTTTCTGAAAATATGTGTCCAAAGAATCGGAGTGTCCTTTTGCGAAACTCACACTTCTCCTTGTTTAAATTGAGCCGGGCTTCTTCACGGGCCATGCTGACTCTCATTAGTGTGTCATCGTGTTGCTCTTGAGTCTGGCCAAAGACTAAGATGTTGTCGCTATAGTTCAAACAGTTGGGCACGTGTTTGATAACATTGTGGATTTCTGCTTGGAAGATTTCCACCGCGGAGGATACCCCAAAGCTGAGCCGTTTATAACGGAATAAACCTAGGTGGGTGGCAAAGGTTGTTATGTAGCGGGAGCTCTTGCAGAGTTCCAACTGGTGATAGGCTTTGTTTAGGTACAATTTGGAGAATACTGTCGCTCCATTTAATAGATGCACCATGTCTGTTATTCGAGGAGCTTGATGTCGTTCTCTCAGGATGGCTTCGTTTGGTCTCCTCATGTCTACACATATCCGGATGTCGGGGGGAGTCTCTTTTGGGCACCGGTACTATGGGGGAGACCCATTCTGTGGGGCCTTCTGCTGGCTCAATGATGTCTGCCTCGAGCAATTTGGTCAGTTCATTCTCGACTTGCTTTTGAATGTTAATGGGGATACCCCTGTAGTGTTGTGCCACTGGTGGGACGCTGGCATTGATGTGGTATTCGATCTGTCTGTTCTTCAGTTTTCCAAGGCCTTTGAATAATTATGGGAAAACTTGGTCAATGCTTGCCGTCGTGTCTAAATATTTATGCACCATGAGGCGGTATAGTATGTGAATGAGTCCCATCTCTATAGCTGCCTGATAACTCTCTTCTGATGACGCACTTGACACGCTGTCCGATTGTGACTGTTCTATGAGGCACCGTACGTATCTCCTGGGTCTTCGCCTTGTCTTGGATGGGGTGGTTTTGCTCTCCCTCCAGCCCTTTTTCTCTTGCCTTCTTTCCGGTTGTTCGTCGTAGTGTCTGTGACGTCCTTGTTCGTGGGGTTGGTGTGCTGCCCGGTGGTGCTGCATGGGCGGGTTTTGCTCCAGTTCTGTTGTGGGTTTCCCGCTTCTTCCTGCCCCTCTCATCTTGCTGCGGAATATCAAACACACAGCCTTGTAGTGGTTGTCACCACCACATGCAGAGCATGTTTGGCCCATGGCGGGGCACGTTCCTTCATGGGGGTACTCATGTCCACACCGGTAGCAGAAAGGATCACTGTTGGTTCTCGCTGTTCCTTCTAACTTGTTGAGACTTTCGTGCTTACCGTGCATGATTTTTATTTCCTCCAGGCCCTCTACTTGCACTGCGAGGGCAGCATCTGATCGTGCCAGCCGCAAGATTTCCTCTAAGTTTCTCGGCTGTTGTAGTAGTCGTTTGCGAAAGTCAGCGCTTTCGCACCCCACTATGATCTGCGACCTGAGGGCCTCCTCGTTGGAGTAATAGTTGAAATCACACTGCTTCATTTTTTATCTTAATCTCATGACAAATGCGTCTATGGTTTCTCCTCTGTTCTGCTTGGTGGTGTGGAATACATGCCGTTCGTAGTCCACATTTGTGTGGGGCGTGAAGTATTCCGTGAGCGTTGTCTTTAGTTTGGCGTAGGTGTCTATGGTGTTTTCAGGTATTTCGTCAAGAATGTCTCGCACGTTAGATCCTACGGCATGTTTTAGGAGGTTTAGTTTTTGCTCCTCCTCTAGTGGTCCGGCCGCTTTTAGGCATACTTCGAAATCCCTCAACCACCTTTTCCATCTTGATCCGAGGGTGCTGGTGTCAGTGAGGTCAAAATTTGCTGGCAGTTGGGCTAAAAGGCTGTCTGTCATTTTTCTGGGCTCTGGTCTGGCTGGAGTCGCTCTGATTGTCAGTGACTCCCCTTCCGATCCACTCATGGACTGACCTTCTGGGGCTGTTCTAGCTGTGTGGCTCACGAGGCCTACTGTCCCGCGTGTTGTTGGGCCTGAGGGGCCTAGCTTTGGTGGCGCAGCCTGGAGCCTTGTGGCGCGGGGGTCCCAATTTCGTTTGCGCGCGTTGGGGTTTGTGATATTACCCTTCTTGTCTTTGTGGAGAAAATCGGGAAGCTGTGTCCCTGCCGCTCTTCTCTGAGTTGTTTTCAGCCATAGCCGTTGGCGGGCGGTCAGTGCTCCTTATCCGCCCGGAGATGTGAACAGGGAGCCGCTGCTCCACCTGCAGGTGATTGGATTCACCTACCGGTGTCGTTGCCGTTGACGGGAAAGTTTTTCACTTCCCCCCCCGCCCGGATGGATGATACGCGGGGAGACACTGCAGCTGCTCCGCCCGCGTGGGATGTGCGCGTTGGAGCCTTAGCGGAGTTTCCAATGGGACTCGTTTCGACGGCGGGGAGCCTTCTCCGTTCAACCCGCTGTCTCCGGGAGTCCTCGACCGGAAGATGTCTTGCGGCTCCAGTGGTGCCTCACTGCTCACCACGAGCGCTTTGGACCTGAGCTGGTGGGCACAGTGGAAGACACGTGTCCGCTTCGTCACCAGTGTAGCATCTCGCAAGTGGACCTCCTCACGCTGCCAGTCAGTCACCCTCATGCACACAAGGATACACAGACACAGGAGCTGGGGTGCAACACCTCTTTACTTAATGGCCATCAGCCTCGAACTGCCTTTCTGGTGGTAGCCCCGCCCCTTCCTACACGTGGGTCGCAGCCCACTGATTAGTGGCAACAAACAGAGGACTCATCCTCTGAGCAAATAAACAATGGCGACACCACAAGTGGAGTGAGGAGAGTAGCATATAGTGCTAGGGTGCATTCGGTATGTGTGCAGCAAGTGCGGTTTGCACGGAGGTGGCCGCATTCTAATGCTAGGTGTGGTGCAGTGTTTGTGAGAGATCAGTAAATTGTGTGTTGTCTATCCACAGGCAGGCCATTCCATAGTGTTGTGGCCTGGCAAGAGACTGCACTGAGTAGTGTAGTATGAAGCCTTTAATCTAACATGGGAGATTGGTTTGCTGTCTGGATCGGGACTTTGTGTTCAAAGCAGAGTATCTTCCTGGAGCCAGAATCTCGGTTATGGTCTGTTTGTTTTTTCCAGACATCTCCAGAACAGAAGCAATTGGAGGTTAGACAGGGCTCTCTGCCAAGATCATGTATCGTTGAGTTCCGATTAATGGTTCTCTTTGCCTCGGGATTTATTTATTTGCATTTTTAAAGCACTCACACAGCCCGGGGCCATCGAAGGCCCTGTTACAGAAATGTTTTTGTTTTTGTTGTTGTCTTAGTTGCATATTTATAACGCGCTTAAATACCCAGAGGGTTCTAAGCGCGGTCGTGGGGATCGATCCTGTGTTGCTTCCTGTCATCTTGCTTCCAAGGCGAGCACGTTGCCACTGCGCTATCCTCCCTATGATAAGTTTCCCGGCTCTACAGTTAGAGTTCGGATCCCAGTGCACTGCCTTCCGATTCTTTCCTCCAGGATTGTTCGAGTCCCTTTTTTCCGTATGTTTTTCTCCTTCCCATGATAGCAAGAGTCTTGGTTCAGGTGCGTAGGTAGGCGACAAGGCTAGTTTTGACCTTCCCGGGGGTGGTTCACAGTCCTTCTTGAATTGATGCTGGGTATTACTCGTCTCGTCCCTCTTCTCCTGTGGCCTCGCTCCTTCCTGGCAGGTTTCTCTTACAAGCTGGTCCTTCAGGGACTCTCATCTCTTCCTGGTGCTTCCGAGGGCATTCCAAAGACTCTATCTGTGTTATCAAGGACTTCAGGGCAGCCTAGTTAAGTGAGGGGAACCTTTAGCTTGGAACCGCTGGGTTAGTTGGTGCGTGGCTCAATTTTTAGGTTCAGTTCCCCCTTACAGTAGAGATAGGTAACTTCTGGGGAAGTTGTTTAAAAAGGGCAACATTACATGTTGATGAATTAATTTAGCTGCTACTATCTCAACTAAACATGTCGTTGTTAAGGGTGAGGTCAGTGGATAGGCAGTCCTTGGTGCGCAGGGCCTTCAAGTCCATTGGCATTAGGGTCCCACCTAAGCTAGGTGTTTTTTCTTCTAGGGGATGTTTATATCGTATTGGATTAGTCTGTTTCTTTGTCCTTTCTAATGAAGTTTTGTCTGTGCTATAACTGTTTTCCAAGTTATCCTTATGGGTTTTGTTCCTGTTTAAGATGTTTTGTCTGGTATCAGAGCATTAGATATGGACAATAAAATGTTCTCTCCCCAAGGGGTCACTTACTTTATAGCCAGGAGGTGTAAATGTTTGATTTTTGCCATCTCTTCCTTAGGTTTTCTAGAATGTTTTAATGTATGAGTTATTAAGTGTCGAAAAGGTTTTGACTTGAGGTACAGAGGCTCTTAGCTTCATAATACCTCTCAGCTGCTATTCCTATGGGTACACTATTGCAGGGTCCCTTGCCCCCCTTTGGCCAGATAGATAGTAAGTTATGCAGAAAGAGGGAGTTAATTACTCCTTTGGTTTCTTCAGTTAAAGGTGCTATGGTGTTTAGGACATTCTCCTGGGTGTGGCCTGGGTGGGGGCGAGGGGGGGAATTATCAAAGCAGCTGATTGGTCAAGGGAATAATCATTTTAAACATGTTTACTTTTATCACAAGTGTAAGGCTCATGTTGGGTTTAATGTGATGCAAGAGCTTTCAACTTGCATAATATGAAGCCTCCTGTCATGCCATAGAATGGTTAATCCCCCTCACTAACGTGAGACGGGGATAAGATTCTTTTAAAGGCATGAGGCGAGTATTATCCCATCCACCCACCCTCTTTTCTATTTTTTATTCCACCCACCCACCCTGTTTCATATTGTTTCAGCTTTCAGGCGAGAGGTCCTATCCAGAAGAGTCTGTTGTAGTGTCTGGTTGCAGAGAAGTTGAGATCCCTCCAGTTTCTCAGGAACCTTTTTCTCTGCGCTTCACAGTTGGATAGTTGCAGTGGACGTCTGGTGCAAGACAGCTGCAGAAAGAGGAGTTGGTATTAAAGTAAAGGACATATATAGAGGAGGGTCCCTGCCAATTGGTCACCTGCAGGGCATGACCTGTCCTCCATGTTGGATTGGGGAGCTCCCCTTACATTGACTGTGAACTGTATTTAGTTCTGCTCTTTAAACCTTTTTGTTTCTAAAAGGTTTTTCTTTGCTGCTGTGGTTCAGAAGTAAAGATTGTAATGCACAATACTTGCCTCCTGTCTTTAATAGAATCTAAAACCCTCTCACATTAGTGAGGGGGATTAACCATTCCCTTGCAAGACCCAGCAATCGACAACCTTTTGAGGAAAGAAGTGCGCACAGGGCTGGGCCCACTCAGCAGGAAGGTGGGCATGCTGTAGGACTGGATTGTGTTCTGCAGGGCCCAAGGGCAAGCAAGTTCAAGCCCCCACAGAGAGCGAAATATAGGAAGTCTCTGCAAGGGGAAGAAGCAAAACCTGAATGGCAAGGAGTGCTCTAACCCCCCAGGCTCCCTCCATACCGAGCACCTAGACGCCAAGCAAGCTTGCTCATGGTCTAGCATTGAGCAGACACAGCTACAGGGTCACCATTTTCTTGGGGAAGGCCCTCCAGCCCAGAGGAAGAGCTTCAGAGCGAAAATCTCGCCTGGGTAACGCGGCAATGAAGAATCCGACATCTCCAGGGGCTCTACAAGCTCAGACCTTAGTGAGGAGCAAAGCAAGAAAAAACCATGAAACAGAAAAGGTGCAAGGAAGACGTTCGGGAAGAACAATCAGAAAACAGATTGGACCCAGATTTGCTAGTCCGCCTGGGGTCCTCCTATTGGTAGCCTCCCACCAAAGGGGAGAACTACCTATTTAAGCGGCTCTGAATGCCTCTGAACATGAGGGCCAGAAATAAGCTCAAGGAGTCTGTACCAGGCCATTGCTTCAAGGAAAGGTGGCATAGACAATAGTGGGTTATAGGCCAAAGGGTTGAATCAAAAGGATCGAAATGCAATAGGGTGGAGTCAAAAGGACCGAAAACAAAAAGGTCGATTTTTTTTGGGGGGGGCCCCCCCAAACTCCCGTTTTTGGTGTAAAAAACACTTTTTTTCCTATACGGAAACCCCCAAAAAAATGTACATTTAAAAAAAGGCATTCAACCTTTTTTTTTCCTGTCCTATTGGCTCGACCCGATTGTATTCGATCCTTTTGTTTTAGATCCTTTGACTGTGAATAGACTCACGAATGCTCACCTTTATGGCCAAGTACAGCAGAGACGACAAGAAGGGGATCAGCTGTTCATGGAGCGTCTGTCAAGATAAACTATTGGACGAAGTGGGCCCCTTGGCAAAGATCCTCCAGATGGCAGAGGAGGTAAAAGAGGACAACACCACCATGACCCACACATCTTACCAGGATGGGCTCAAAGAGCGATTTGTCTCCTCGGGAATACACATTTTAAGATAGTGGTGGAACTGTTAGGCGATCCTCTGCACACCAGGCCACGACACATCAGAACACTGCTCACATTCCCCCAACATCTCCTCCCAAGCTTCGAGGCTCAAGTGATTCGGTGAAGCCACAGAACCGAAAGCTCCGTACCGTTGTACGGGCTCGATTGCAACCCTTTCTGCATTGGCAACTGCCTTGGAGAACGTATAGCAGAAAGGGCGGCCTTACGTCTCCACGCCGGTCACGTGATACGCTATGGCGTTCCCCATGTGATCTTGGTGGACGTCACATGATCCAGCGAAGTCACGTGACCCAGGGGCGATCAGTATAAAGGTCTGAGAGACAGAACGCTCATTGCTTCTCAGCTGACTTCGGACACTGTTTGGCGTTACATCTTGCTCCTTGTTACCTTGATCACGGAACTCTATCTCGGACTCCCTTGGACACCCCTTGGTACTTTTGCTTGGAACTGTTTACCTGTTGCCGGATATTTGGACTGCACCTCGACTTGTCTTTGGATCATCCCTTGGTACCTTGCTGATCTTCTACGCCTTTTCCCTACTGGGGATTCAAGTCAAGCCCTGACTCCCACAGGTGGCTACCCTTCATCCACGCTAACCTGCGGTTCTACTATTCCAGGGACCGCCGCATCTAATGAGCCTCGAACCTCCCTACTAGGTTACCTGGGTCTCCCTTACACCAGATAGGTAAGACACTTTAGACTCTTTTGTTTACCTGCCTGTATTGTGATTGCCTGGTGCTTAACCTCCTTCCTTCTTGACAGCAGCATCGGTGTTCCAGAGGCTCCGTGGATCTGGGAAGACATCTCTCACCTGTGGCCTCAAGGGTCGCACAGCGGGTTTCTATTTCGTTCCCCTGTGCGTCACTTGGGGACGGAGGTCTCATCGGTCTACACGACACTCAAGTCAGAACAGACTGAGAAGCCGTATAGTCGTGTTAGACGATGCAGGGATCCACGGACGAACCCATAACTGCTTTAGTTCAGGCAATTACAATACTAAGGGCAGATATGGCCGCCGCGAACACAGTGATCCACCAAAGGCTGGATACCATACAGAGCGTTCAGCATCCCCTTCCTGCAGACCCGGAGTTTGGAGAGGGCAGCTCCTCCCCTACACCGCCAGTACCGACTCCAATAGTCCTCCCAACTCCTTCCCCCCTGGCTGCTCCTGAACGTTACCAGGGTGATCCCAAGACATTCAGAACCTTTGTTAACCAGTGCAAGTTACATTTCTTATGCAGGCCTTTGGCTTTTCCCACGTCCACTGCTAAGGCCGCCTTCGCCCTTTCCCATTTAGCTGGAACAGCTGCCGCTTGGGCTAATCCCCTGTTAGAAAACAATAGCCCGGTTCTTTATGACTTTGATTTGTTGGTCCTAGAAATGTCCCGAGTATTCGATACTCGGCACAAGGCACAGTCTAGGGATTTGGAGTTGTTGGAATTGACTCAGGGCAAAAGAACGCTGATAGATTACATCACCAGGTTTAATCAGCTAGTTGCGGAAACATCATGGCCAGAAAATAAGCGGGCGGTGGTCTTTTACAGGGGGTTGAGTAACACCATGAAAGACGCTTTAGCAGTAATCCCTTCTATGCCTACTCAGTACCAGGAATTGGTTGATCTCGTCCTGCAGGTAGATGCACGCCGAGCGGAGCGTAGAGCTGAATCGGGGGCCTCCTCCTCTCCTCCTCTTGTTAATACTCCCGTTTCCGTTACTGAAGAACCTATGCAAGTGGGAGGGGTACGCAGTCCTATTACAACATCTGAGAGGGAACGAAGAAGGGTTGATAATGCGTGCTTTTACTGTGGCACCACTGGACATTTCGTGAAAGAGTGCCCTCGACGTCCCAAGAAGAGTCAGGTTTTTCGGAGGGCTCGACCTTAGAACCGGAGACCAGGTCGAGTGTCCCATCTTCTTCTCCGGGAACCCCTCTTACCTTTGCTCGTGTTCAACCTATCTCCGTAAAGGCTACTCTATGTCCCTCTACTGGCCTTCTGCATGCAGTCAATATCATTATTGATTCTGGTGCCACTGGTAATTACATAGATATTGATTTGGCCCATTCCCTCAATCTACCTTTAGTGGTAAAAACACGACCGGAACCTGTCCAAGCCGTAGACGGCTCCGCATTGATTTCTGGTCCTGTTAGACATCAAACCGCACCCCTCTTGTTGAACGTACAGGACATACACACAGAAACCTTGAGTTTTGATCTGATCACCGCACCTCAATTCGGTATCATACTAGGGATACCCTGGTTACGTGAACATAATCCATTGATCAATTGGCAAGCAGGCACTGTACTCTTTGAGTCCGATATTTGTCAGAATTATTGTCTCCCGATCCATCAAGCCCCTGACACACCCTCTCGGGTCTTGGGAGCCCTAGCACAACTCACACTGACGGTTGACGATCCAGAAGTCATACAGTCCCATACTGTTGGGGGGTTGGTGTCTGGGATCCCGCCAGAATATCTGGCTTTCGAATCAGTTTTCGATCGAGGCTCGTCTGAGGTACTTCCTCCACATAGACCTTATGACTGCCCAATCGAATTGCTTCCTGATTCCACCGTTCCTTCGGGCAGGATCTACTCTCTGTCTCCTTCGGAGGAACTGGTGTTAAAAGAATATGTACAGAATGCCCTGCGTTTAGGACACATCCGCCCCTCCACTTCACCAGCGGCAAGTCCTATCTTCTTTGTACCTAAGAAGGAGGGGGATTTACGTCCTTGTGTGGATTATCGGCGTCTTAACGCGATCACCAAGAAGGATAGATATCCCATCCCGTTAATCACTCCACTTTTAGATCATTTAACACATGCTACCGTTTTTACCAAACTTGATCTACGCGGCGCATACAATTTGGTACGCGTTCGCGAGGGAGACGAGTGGAAAACTGCTTTCTGTACACGTTACGGATTGTACGAATATCTTGTCATGCCCTTTGGCTTATGTAACGCCCCGGCCACGTTCCAACGGTTCATGAATGACATTTTCAGGGATATTCTGGATGTGTACATGGTTGTATATTTGGACGACATCCTGATCTTCTCTCGTGACCTGGATGATCATGTAAAACACGTCCGAGAAGTATTAACCCGTTTAAGCAAACATTCCTTATTTGCCAAACCTGAGAAATGTCAGTTCCATAAGACCTCTGTTGAGTTTTTGGGTTTCCACATCACCCCTGGGGCGGTTTCCATGAACGAGTCTAAGGTCAAAGCAGTCTTAGATTGGCCAGTACCTCAAACACTCAAGGCCTTGCAGGCCTTTTTAGGATTCGCCAACTTCTATAGGCGTTTCATCTCTTCCTTTTCCACGATTGTAGCCCCACTCACGGCCCTGACTAGTCCTCGGGTGCCATATCAGTGGCAGAGAGAACAGCAGGAGGCTTTTGAGACTCTGAAAACCGCCTTTACTACCGCACCGGTACTCCAACATCCCAATCCGGATCTTCCGTTCATAGTCGAGGCAGATGCCTCTTCCTTTGCCCTCGGGGCGGTGCTGTCACAAACGTGTCCTAATACCGGCAAATTACATCCAGTGGCATTCCACTCCCGTAAGTTTTCCAGTACTGAGTCTCATTATACCGTTACGGAAAAAGAACTCTTGGCGGTCATGGACGCGTTCCGTGTTTGGCGTCATCATCTTCTGGGGGCTAAGTATCCTGTCACAGTATACTCCGATCATCGGAACCTACAGGATTTGGCCTCACTGAAATGCATTAATAGCAGACAGGTCCGATGGCATCTTTTCTTTTCCTCCTTCGACTTCCGTATTATGCACCGTCCTGGAACGGCGCATGGGAAGGCGGATGCCTTGTCACGTTCCCCGGGGGGGGTCCAATTGCCTATTTTCCCCGACACTGTTCTCGAAAAGAGTCATGTGATTTGTCTCTGTACTCCCTCATTGTCACTGATAGACTCGGTTCGATCCTGGACTAGCGATCATTCTGACCAGTTACGAGAATGGGATCCGGTATATTCTGATGGTTTACCTTTCGTACATGAACGCCTGTTCCTTCCTACACCTGATACACGTAATCTTGCCCTTGAGTGGTCTCATGACGCCCCCTTTAATGCCCATCCCGGACAAGAGCGCACTTTAGACCTTCTCAAGCGTTGGTGTTGGTGGCCTTCTATGAAGCGCGATGTGGAGTGTTACGTCAGGTCTTGTGCGGTATGTGCTCAGGCTAAACATCAAAGGGGTCGACCGATTGGGTTGTTGCTTCCGCTTCCGGTACCTCCCAGGCCCTGGCATACTTTGACGATGGATTTCGTTACCGATCTCCCCAAGTCGAAAGGCTTCGATACCATCTGGGTAGTGGTGGACACGTTCACAAAAATGGCCCGTTTTGTCCCTTGCAAAGGTGTCCCTTCGGCCCCTGTCTTGGCGGACTTGTTTTTTGAACATGTGTTTATGCTATTCGGCCTCCCTTCGGTCATTGTTTCCGATCGAGGTTCACAGTTCACCTCTCGGTTTTGGAGATCCTTGACGAAACTATTGGGCATTGATACGAGGTATTCTTCGGCCTATCATCCGGAGACCGATGGTCAGACCGAAAGGACGAATCAATCGATGGAACAGTACCTTCGTTGCCTCATATTGCAACACCAGTCCTCTTGGTTGGCCGTTCTGCGGCTTGCGGAGTTTGCGTATAACAATGCGGCTCATTCAGCTACTGGTTATTCTCCTTTTTACGCCCTCTATGGTCAACATCCCAAGGTTTTGCCGGTCCCTGATGCCTCTGGTTCTTCGAATCCTGCGGCCACGACATGTCTTAGGGATCTTTCTGCTATTCATGCGAGTACAGTGGTTCATCTCACTGAAGCAAAGGCCTCTATGAAGGCCCGTGTGGATGGCAAACGTCGTGCTGCTCCCCCTCTGGTGGTGGGTTCTAGGGTCTGGTTATCTTCCCGACATCTTCGCCTAGTGGGTTGCCGGAAATTGCTGCCTCGCTTTGTCGGGCCGTATGTGATCTCACAGGTTGTTAATCCGGTGGCTTTCCGTCTAGTCCTCCCCAGCTCTTGGCGTATCCATCCTGTGTTTCATGTCTCCCTCCTCAAACCCTGTCCTGACTCAGTCCGTCTTCGTACCCCTGTTGCGCCGGTGTCCTTGACCTCTCCTGATGTTTTTGAGGTATCGGCCATTTTGGGTTCTAGATGGTTTAGGGGTAGGCTCCAGTATCTGGTGGATTGGACGGGTTACGGCCCGGAGGAGCGTTCGTGGGTTTCCGCATCTGATGTGAACGCCCCGCGGTTGGTAGCCCGCTTCCATAGGGATCATCCGTCCTGCCCACGGGGTCGTGGGCCGTTGGGGGGGGGCTATGTTAGGCGATCCTCTGCACACCAGGCCACGACACATCAGAACACTGCTCACATTCCCCCAACATCTCCTCCCAAGCTTCGAGGCTCAAGTGATTCGGTGAAGCCACAGAACCGAAAGCTCCGTACCGTTGTACGGGCTCGATTGCAACCCTTTCTGCATTGGCAACTGCCTTGGAGAACGTATAGCAGAAAGGGCGGCCTTACGTCTCCACGCCGGTCACGTGATACGCTATGGCGTTCCCCATGTGATCTTGGTGGACGTCACATGATCCAGCGAAGTCACGTGACCCAGGGGCGATCAGTATAAAGGTCTGAGAGACAGAACGCTCATTGCTTCTCAGCTGACTTCGGACACTGTTTGGCGTTACATCTTGCTCCTTGTTACCTTGATCACGGAACTCTATCTCGGACTCCCTTGGACACCCCTTGGTACTTTTGCTTGGAACTGTTTACCTGTTGCCGGATATTTGGACTGCACCTCGACTTGTCTTTGGATCATCCCTTGGTACCTTGCTGATCTTCTAC
The DNA here is from genome assembly GCF_040938575.1 of Ambystoma mexicanum. NCBI lineage: Eukaryota > Metazoa > Chordata > Amphibia > Caudata > Ambystomatidae > Ambystoma > Ambystoma mexicanum. The sequence goes on along the minus strand of NC_090924.1, from coordinate 536,281,610 downwards.
GCCTTTTCCCTACTGGGGATTCAAGTCAAGCCCTGACTCCCACAGGTGGCTACCCTTCATCCACGCTAACCTGCGGTTCTACTATTCCAGGGACCGCCGCATCTAATGAGCCTCGAACCTCCCTACTAGGTTACCTGGGTCTCCCTTACACCAGATAGGTAAGACACTTTAGACTCTTTTGTTTACCTGCCTGTATTGTGATTGCCTGGTGCTTAACCTCCTTCCTTCTTGACAGCAGCATCGGTGTTCCAGAGGCTCCGTGGATCTGGGAAGACATCTCTCACCTGTGGCCTCAAGGGTCGCACAGCGGGTTTCTATTTCGTTCCCCTGTGCGTCACTTGGGGACGGAGGTCTCATCGGTCTACACGACACTCAAGTCAGAACAGGAACACAGATGATTGATTCTAGTGGGGAGTTGGTTTCCTCAGAGGCTGCAGCGGCAGCAAAAGGGTTGCTCTCCAAGAAAGCTTTCAAGAGAGACATGGTGAAGTTTGTCAGCAAAGCCCAAGTAAAAACAAAAGAGGGGATGTCTGGAAGGTTTAGAATGAATCTTAACCTCTGGCATTGCACTGAGCAACCCTCCAGACCATCGTTCTTCGCCTGCTAAGCCATTACAGAAGGGGAAAGACCATATGCAAATCAGGATTGGTCCCACCCCAAAAGGGGCAGTTCAGCCCGAAATGCTAGGTCACATCCCCTCTACATGAGACCACATGCCTCCCCAAACATGTCTCAGCCTTGTTGGGCCTCACCAGTGAGGAGTAGCTTGGGTCTCTCGGCCCTGCAGGCACGGGACCCACGTCTGGGCATACCCGTCCCACTCGGGTTGACAAAGCAAAAACAAAAGAGGTGATGGCTGTAAGGTTTAGAATTAATCTTAACCTCTGGCATTGCTCTGGGCAACCTTCCAGTCCATCGTTCTTTGCCTGCCAAGCCATTACAGAAGGGGAAAGACCATAAGCAAATCAGGCTTAGTCCCACCCCAAAAGGGGCAGTCCAGCCCAAACTGCTAAGTCACATTCCTTCTGCACGAGACCACAAGAATCCCCATACATGTCTCAGCCTTGTTGGGCCTCATCAGTGAGGAGTAGCTTGGTTCTCTAGACCCAGCAGGCACGGGACCCACATCTGGGCATACCCGTCCTACTCAGGGTGACAAAGTAAAAACAAAAGAGGTGATGGCTGGAAGGTTTAGAATGAATCCTAACCTCTGGCATTGCTCGACGCAACCCTCCAGATTATCGTTCTTCGCATGTCAAGCCATTACAGAAGGGGAAAGACCATATGCAAATCAGGCTTGGTCCCACCGCAAAAGGGGCAGTCCATGTCATAAATTCAGCACCCCGATTCCTAGGAATTAGGGTGCTGAATTTATCACAGATTGCAACGCCAAAGAGTTACAAGATGTCTGCTGAAGGACAAGGGCAAGAGCTCTGGAAGGCTTTTCAAGCAATGTCCCAGGAATTACAGGGGGTGAAAACAGAGAATGCCCTGCTTAAACAGATGATATCGGCGAGGGAGCCCCCCTCCAGAATTACCGCCCATGGCACGTTCCTCAGGGAAGTTTGATGGCTCTCCTAAGAAGGTGAAGGAGTTCTTGCAGGCGTGTACGGTCTATTTCACTTTCAGGCCTCGCACATTTTCAACGGACCAGGCTAAGGTGGGGTTCCTAATCTCTAATATGACCTGGGCCATCCCGTTAGTGACAAGCAGTAATGCCATTCTTCAGGACTTTGAACGGCCCGAATTGTCCTTTACCGCCTCTGAGGAGTTGTTAGACGTCAGACAAGGCTCCTTGGACGTCTTGTCATATATCTCCTCTTTCAAAACGTTGGCGGCCGGTGCGGGATGGCCTGAACCAGCACAATATGCCATCTTCAGAAGCGGTTTGAAGGAGGAGATCAAAGACGAGCTGGTCAGATCTCCTCGCTCTCCCACTTTCTCGGATTTACTAGCTGCCACTCTACACATAGAATACCATCTCCAAGAAAGGAAGTTGGAACGCCGCAAACAAAGAGGCTCAGGATTTCCAGTGAACCCCCGTTCATACTCTCCCCCTGGCTGCTCTCCTGCGACCTCTTCTGAAGAACCGATGCAGATCGGCACCACCAGAGCACCCCTGTCTGCCGCCGAAAGACGGCGAAGGAGAGAGAAGGGACTGTGCGCATACTGTGGTTCTGATCAGCACCTGCTAAAAGACTGCACCGAACTGCCGAACAAGAGGTCGGGAAATGAACACCCTCGACACCAATAGGGACTAGTGTCTGGGGGTTTCCAGACTTTTCTAAATGTCCCTATGTTTCTCTTTTGGTGTCCTCTCCCGACTCCAAGGAGGACTCTAGCCTTATGGTGATTCCAGCGGTTCTAAATTTGGAGGACAAACAGGTGGAGACCCTAGCCTTACTGGAATGTGGAGCGGCAGGGAACTTCGTCGATACCCTGTGGGCCGACAAGGTGGGCCTACGCTGGATACCTCGGAAGGAGGGTCAGAAAGTGGAAGGAGTTGACGGGTCTCCATTATCTTCCGGGCTCATCACACATACTACAGAAGACCTCTCCCTGACTATCAATCAACACTCTGAAGTTCTGAAATTCGACATCATCCGGGCCGCCCACTTTCCCATTATACTGGGTATCACATGGCTTCTAAAACACAATACTTGGATTAACTGGACAGACAATCAACTGAGCTTTTGTTCCTCGTATTGTACCGCCAACTGTCTTCCGATGGAGAGTCGGGGGGACCTTCAGCCGGTTAAAACATTCTTCAATAACCACGTTGGAATTCATGCTCTGCCCAGCTATTGTTTGGGGTATTCAGAAGTTTTTCAGAAGTGCCTTCATTCCAAACTGCCGCCCCATCGGCCAGAAGACTGCACAATAGATTTTGAACCCAATGCCCTGGTTCCATTCGGACAAATGTTCTCTCTCACACAGACGGAGAAGCAAGTACTGCGAAGATTTTTGGATACCAACCTGGAGAACGGTCTGATCCAGCCCTCAAAGTCTCCTGCAGGAGCCCCCCTGTTTTTCATCAAGAAGAGGGGCACCACTGATCTTAGGCCCTGTATTGACTACAGGGGTCTAAATAAGGTAACTGTACGAGATCGTTACCCCATGCCGCTGATAACCGATATCATAGAAGCGGTACAAGGAGCCAGAGTGTTCACCAAACTCGACCTCAGGAACGCCTACCATTTGCTGCGAATAGCCAAGGGAGATGAGTGGAAGACTGCCTTTCGCACCCCATTCGGCTTGTATGAGTATAGGGTAATGCCATTTGGATTAGTGAATGCGCCAGCCGCGTTCCAGAGGTTCATGGACAGGATGTTTTCCGATATGCTCTCAATATCAGTCATCATCTATCTCGACTTTATTTTGGTTTCCTCCTCGAACATGAAGGAACACATCATTCAAGTTACTCAAGTTCTAGAGCGTCTGCAAGAAAATCAGTTGTTGGTCAAAGCCGAAAAGTGCCACTTCGCAGTCCCTTCTGTACAATACCTTGGGTACGTCTTATCAGAAGAAGGGATAGACATGGATCAGGAGAAGGAAGCCATTCTCGATTGGCCCGCTCCTACTTCAGTCCGGGAGGTGCCGAGATTCCTGGGACTTTCAAACTACTATAGGAGGTTCATACCAAATTTCTCGGAGGTAGTGTTTCCCATTACTCGACTACTCAAAAAGGATGCTTTCCCATTTACATGGTCGGCTGAGGCTGAGATTAGTTTCAGACATCTCAAAGACCTTTTCTGCTCGGCTCCAATTCTCCAACATCCGGATCAGTCAAAACCTTTCATTTTGGAGACCGACGCATCAGCCATCGCCATAGGGGCAGTGTTACTCCAGGAAATCAATGGGGTAGAACATCCGGTAGCCTACCTGTCCAAGCCACTCTCTCCCAGTCAACTGAACTACTCTGTCCTGGAAAAGGGGTTACTTGCCATGAAATTGGCCTGTGAGGAATGGTGTCATTTACTTATGGGTGCCCGAAACCCATTTCTTATCAAAACGGATCACACAAATCTGAAGGTTCTACAGGAGATGGAGTGTTCGAATTCTAGGCAGGCAAGGTAGGCTTACCTTTTTTCACAATATGACTTTCAGATCACATACATTCCAGGGTCGCTCAATCGCCTGGCTGATGCATTATCTCGAAAGGATTCCAGCAAGGAAAAAGCCTCAATCAATGTCAAACCCATGTTTCACCGTAATCAAATTCTGGCGCTAGTAGGCTCCTTTCTTCAAGAGGTAAAGATGGCAGTGGCTCAGGAACTTCCACAACTGCCGCTGCACCCCAATTTGTTGTATCAGGAGAAGAACGGCTGGTTCTTCTATAAGAAGCGGTTGTACATTCCAGAAGGGCCACTACGAAGAAGGATTCTCGATTGGTGCCATAACTCACGCTCGGCGGGTCATAGAGGAAGAAACAACACTTTGGAACTCATTTCAAGGTCCTTTCTCTGGCCAACCGTGAGAAAGGAGACCTTAGAGTACGTGAAGTCTTGCCCGATTTGTGCCAGGGCCAAATATATGTCAGGCAAACCCCTAGGATTGCTTACTCAATTTGAGATACCTACTCGCCCCTGGGGGCTTATATCCACAGATTTCATCGTGGACCTCCCTGAGTCCGAATCATGTACCTGCATCATGGTTACCGTTGACGCCTTTTCCAAGATGGCACATTTTTCCCCTCTTCCGGGAGTCCCCACGGCTACTAAGATGGCAGAAGTCTTTGCAAGGGACATTTTCAAACTCCATGGCCTACCGGACAAAATAATCTCGGATCGAGGAAGCCAGTACATCTCCAAGTTCTGGATAGCCTTATGTAGCCGATTGGGGGTCGAGAGAGCCCTTTCCTCGGGCCTCCACCCGCAATCTAATGGTATGACAGAACGTCTCAATGCCACTCTGGAACAATACTTGAGATGTTACATCACTCAACATCAGGACAATTGGGCTTCTCTACTCTCCACGACAGAATTCTCCTATAGTAACACCAGACACTCTGCCACCGGTCTCTCACCGTTCTTCTGTACCTACGGAGGCCACCCACAGTCTGTTTTACCTGAGGTACCCAGTTTCACCAACTCCCCGACCGCCGAGGAGGTCTTGGGGACTATTAAGGAAGCACATGCCACCGCATTACGAAACTTGGAAGCCAGTAGGAGACAGACTAAGAACTAAGATTGGTGCAGACAGACATCGCAAAGACTGCCCGGAATGGAGGCCAGGCGATAAGGTGTGGTTGTCCACAAAGTTCTTACCTAAATGGACACGGCCCTCTAAACTCTCTCCTCGCTTTCTGGGTCCTTTTCCCATTCTCTCGAAAATCAATCCTGTGGCTTATCGCCTTCGGCTCCCCCCCACTCTTAGTCGCATTCACCCAGTTTTCCATTCTTCCCTTCTTAAGCCTCACTATTCTGATCTACATCACAGACCCGTGCCTCGTCACTCTCCCACACAGACTCCGGGCACAGAATAATATGAGGTCTCCACTATTCGGGACTCTAGGTTTTACCGAGGCCGATTGGAATACCTCTTGTCCTGGAAGGGTTACCCGGATTCGGAGGATTCTTGGGAACGGCTTCCCAGGTTCATGCCCCCCGGTTGCTTGCCAAGTTCCACCGCCTGCATCCGGGGAAGCCTGGGGTGGTGAGGACTGGAAGAGGGCATACTGTCATCCGCAGAAGTCTAGATTGGCGGATTCTTCGGTGTTGGGGATGGATGCGCAGAGGTAGGAGGGTTTAGTCCCTTCTTTGTGTTCATGCCGCCATTCCTCCCAAGGTAGCGCAGTGCCACTGGGAGTATATATTCCCTTGTGTCCCAGCAGACCTCGCATTGCAGCCCTCTTGGATGCTCTCTGCTTCCGGGTTCCCTCGCTCCTCTCGGCTGTCGCTCCTTCCCTCAGATCTGTCAGCAGTGTTTCCTGGTTTCGCCTGCTACGGTGAAGCTTTCTCGCCACTCCCTCTTTCCGCCTCTCCAGCAGCTTGCTATCCTTAGCCTTCCGCGGTCCCGTTCTTGTGGACGTGGCGCCGCCTACTTTCTCTCGTTTCTTACCATTTCCTTTCTGTTTGCCTCTCTGGACCTCCGGTCCCCCTTACCTTCCTTCGGCTAGGCTGGCTGGGCTCTCCTGTGTTCCGCCCAGGTCCAAGGACTATCCACACCTGCACCGACGGAGCTCTCAACCTCCAGCGTCAATCAGCTGTTCTTCATTACCGCTCCATCGGACCCGCGATTCCGCAAAGAATCTACAGCCTTACCTGCGACCTCGCTTTCCAGTCTGTGCTCCACCTTCCATGCAAAAGAAGTAGCGGAGTCTTATTACACGCCAGCAAGGGTTTTTTCCCCACTTGGGGTTTTTTCCCTCATTCCGGCTTGATCCCGGAAGAGAGGTCACGGGAGGGCTGTCTACCAGCGGTCACTGTGGCCTCCCTCCGTGACAAGCACGCTCACCAGAAAAAGGAGAAGGATTATCTGGCCTGAAGACACCTGCAGGACACAAACAATGATTCCTGCAATTCAGGTGAGGAGAGCGTGAAAGAAGGGGGTGAGAAAGGAATCGGGGTGCTGAATTTATCACAGTCCAGCCCAAACTGCTAGGTCACATCCCTTCTGCATGAGACCACAAGCATCCCCAAACATATTTCAGTCTTGTTGGGCCTCATCAGTGAGGAGTAGCTTTGGTCTCTCGGCCCAGCAGGCACGGGACCCACGCCTGGGCATACTCGTCCCACTCGGGTGACAAAGCAAAAACAAAAGAGGAGATGGCTGGAAGGTTTAGAATGAATCTTAACCTCTGGCATTGCTCTGGGCAACCTTCCAGACCATTGTTCTTTGCCTGCCAAGCCATTACAGAAGGCGAAAGACCATATGCAAATCAGGCTTGGTCCCACCCCAAAAGGGGCAGTCCAGCCCGAACTGCTAGGTCACATCCCTTCTGCATGAGACCACAAGCATCCCGAAACATGTTTCAGCCTTTTTGGGCCTCATCAGTGAGGAGTAGCTTGGGTCTCTCAGCCCAGCAGGCACTGAACCCACGCCTGGGCATACTCGTCCCACTCGGGTGACAAAGCAAAAACAAAAAAGGAGATGGCTGGAAGGTTTAGAATGAATCCTAACCTCTGGCATTGCTTTGGGCAACCCTCCAGACCATCATTCTTCGCATGTCAAGCCATTACAGAAGGGGAAAGACCATATGCAAATCAGGCTTGGTCCCAACCCCAAACGGGCAGTCCAGCCCGAACTGTTAGGTCACATCCCTTCTGCACGAGACCACAAGAATCCCCAAACATGTTTCAGCCTTGTTGGGCCTCATCAGTGAGTAGTAGCTTGGGTCTCTTGGCCCAGCAGGCACGGGACCCACGCCTGGGCATACCCGTCCCACTCGGGGTGACAAAGCAAAAACAAAAGAGGTGATGGCTGGAAGGTTTAGAATTAATCTTAACCTCTGGCATTGCTCTAGGCAACCCTCCAGACCATTGTTCTTCGCCTGCTAAGCCATTACAGAAGGGGAAAGACCATATGCAAATCAGGCTTGGTCCCACCCCAAAAGGGGCAGTCCAGCCCAAACTGCTAGGTCACATCCCTTCTGCACAAGACCATAAGCATCCCCAAACATGTTTCATCCTTGTTGGGCCTCATCAGTGAGGAGTAGCTTAAGTCTCTAGGCGCAGGAGGCACGGGACCCACGTCTGTGCAAACCTGCCCCACTCGGAGTGACAAAGCAAAAACAAAAGAGGTGATGGCTGGAAGGTTTAGAATGAATCCTAACCTCTGGCATTGCTTTGGGCAACCCTCCAGACCATCGTTCTTCGCATGTCAAGCCATTACAGAAGGGGAAAGACCATATGCAAATTAGGCTTGGTCCCAACCCCAAACAGGCAGTCCAGCCCGAAAAGTAGGTCACATCCCTTCTGCACGAGACCACAAGAATCCCCAAACATGTTTGAGCCTTGTTGGGCCTCATTAGTGAGGAGTAGCTTGTGTCTCTTGGCCCAGCAGGCACGGGACCCACGTCTGGGCATACCTGTCCCACTCGGGGTGACCAAGCAAAAACAAAAGAGGTGATGGCTGGAAGGTTTAGAATGAATCTTAACCTCTGGCATTGCTCTGGGCAACCCTCCAGACCATCGTTCTTTGCCTGCCAAGCCGTTACAGAAGGGGAAAGACCATATGCAAATCAGGCTTGGTCCCACCCCAAAAAGGGCAGTCCAGCCCGAACTGCTAGGTCACATCCCTTCTGCACGAGACCACAAGCATCCCCAAACATGTTTCAGCCTTGTTGGGCCTCATCAGTGAGGAGTAGCTTAAGTCTCTATGCCCAGGAGGCACGGGACCCACGTCTGTGCACACCCGCCCCACTCGGAGTGACAAAGCAAAAACAAAAGAGTTGATGGCTGGAAGGTTTAGAATGAATCCTAACCTCTGGCATTGCTTTGGGCAACCCTCCAGACCATCGTTCTTCGCATGTCAAGCCATTACAGAAGGGGAAAGACCATATGCAAATCAGGCTTGGTCCCAACCCCAAACAGGCAGTCCATCCCGAACTGCTAGGTCACATCCCTTCTGCACGAGACCACAAGAATCCCCAAACATGTTTGAGCCTTGTTGGGCCTCATCAGTGAGGAGTAGGTTGGGTCTCTCGGCCCAGCAGGAACGGGACCCACGTCTGGGCATACCCGTCCCACTCGGGGTGACAAAGCAAAAACAAAAGAGGTGATGGCTGGAAGGTTTAGAATGAATCTTAACCTCTGGCATTGCTCTGGGCAACCCTCCAGACCATCGTTCTTTGCCTGCCAATTCATTACAGAAGGGGAAAAACCATATGCAAATCAGGCTTGGTCCCACCCCAAAAGGGGCAGTCCAGCCCGAACTGCTCGGTCACATGCTTTCTGCACGAGACCACAAGCATCCCCAAACATGTTTCAGCCTTGTTGGGCCTCATCAGTGAGGAGTAGCTTGGGTCTCTAGGCGCAGCAGGCACGGGACCCACATCCGGGCATACCTGTCCCACTCGGGGTAACAAAGCAAAAACAAAAGAGGTGATGGCTTTAAAGTTTTAGAATGAATCTTAACCTCTAGCATTGCTCTGGGCAACCCTCCAGACCACCGTTCTTTGCCTGCCAAGCCATTACAGAAGGAGAAAGACCATATGCAAATCAGGCTTGGTCCCACCCCAAAAGGGGTAGTCCAGCCCGAACTGCTAGGTCACATACCTTCTGCACGAGACCACAAGCAACCCCAAACATGTTTCAGCCTTGTTGGGCCTCCGCAGTGAGGAGTAGCTTGGGTCTTCAGGCCCAGCAGGCACGGGACCCACATCTGGGCATACCCGTCCCACTCGGGGTGACAAAGCAAAAACAAAAGAGGTGATGATTTATTCTAAACCTTCCAGCCATCACCTTTTCGTTTAGCTAAAGTCACCCTGAGTGGGACGGGTATGCCCAGATCTAGGTCCTGAGTCTGCCGAGGCCTAGAGACCCAAGCTACTCTTCGCTGATTACGCCCAACAAGGCTGAAACATGTCTGGGGATGCGTGTGGTCTCGTGCAGAAGGTATGTGACTTAGCAGTTCGGGCTGGACTGCTGCCTTTGGAGTAGGACCAAGCCTGATTTGCATAAGGTTTTTCCCCTTCTGTAATGGCTTGGCCGGCTGAAATACGATGGTCTGGAGGGTTGCCCAGAGCTGTGCCTGTGGTTATGATTTATTCAAAACATTCTGGCCACCACCTTTTTGTTTTGCTAAAGCAAACCCCAAGTGTCATTGAAGAGAGTATTCACCCATAGAGGTTTTTGAAGGCACGGCAAAGTAAGGGGACTCTTAGCCAGAAAAGCTGCAAGGCAAAGGCACTACAGCAGGCCACTGTGGTAGAGTCTGAATGACAAGAAGCCAAACCACTTTTTCCCCTCTTGAGGTAGAGGCAGAGGCAGGGGATGGAGGGGAACCAACAGGCAACACCTAAGCCACCATCTCAGGTGAGCACAGGGGGTACAGGTTTCCGGTGCACTGGCGAGTGTGATAATACCATGATAGGCATCAGGCTGGCAGTGCATGAGGAAAAATTGTTGGAGTTTCTGAGATTTGTGATAGACTCAGTCCAGGGATCCCTGAGTCTCGCACTGCCAAAGCCAGTGCTATTAGGAGGGGATCTTGCTGATAGATCAATTTGTGTCCAGACTGAACCGGCAATTGCAATGGTTTTACAGGTGGAAACAGGATCCAGAAGCATTGACAATGACACTTTCTTGCAGGTCTTGATTCCTCAGGCGAATTACGCTTTGCCCCCCTCCATGATGATCACAAGGACACTAGCACAAGCAACAGGTCAGCAGGCAAGGCTAGTGCTGAAGATGTCAGCCTAGAGGGGTCAAGCGTGATTCCTGGATCCCCTAGAATTGTCTTGCAACAGCCCGATTCTCCTTCTACATCGGCAGAACATATTAACAGATCTGCCAGGCCTTCTGCATTCATTGGTCCTGCAAGCAGCCCTGAGATTAATGGCATGGTCGATTTCAGTGGTTCCTGGTGAAAGCAAGGACTTTCTGAAGAAGGTGATCGATTGATTGAGGAGTCCTAGGCCCCTAAAACGGTTAAATCCTACAGAGCAGCTTGGCCAAATGGCATTGCTGGTGCCTGGCAGGGGATGTTCATCCCACTGCTGCTGATGTTATTCACATAGCTATTTTCTTAGCAGCCCTGTCAGTGTGGGGCAAAGCATATAGAACAGTAAATACATTTAGATCTGAGATTTCATCCGGGCACGAGGCTGCTCAAAGGAGTAACATTCTTTCAACCTCCAACACCTAGATACACACATGTATGGGGCATGACCAATGTCCTTCAACTCTTTCTGGGATAGCCAGTCAACAGTGCTTTGCCCAGGAAGGCTGTTACAGCCAAAGTTTTGGAGATTTTCTGTTTGCAGTCCCGCACGAGAGTATATGGTGTGGGCATCTTGGAAATGGACAGCAAGTCTTATTCTCCTGAAGGAGTGACCTTTCACATCAGGAGGAGGGCCAAGACAGCGATTAGAACGGTCACTTACCCAGCATTTCCGGCGCAGCCCAAGCTTTGCCCAGTCAGAAGCCTCAAGGTCTATGAGGCAAAGTCAGAAGAGCGCGGGCTGCCCTGAGAAAGTTGAGTCTTCATTGCACTGTGCAAGCCCTTCAGAGCTGTATCCGTAGTTACCATAGCCAGGTGGGTGAAGTGGTGTATTCAGCAGGCGGGCACAGACACAACCTTCTTCGGCGCACACTCTACGTGAGAAACAATAGCTTCCAAGGCCTTCGCCGTAGGGGCCCGCCTGGGAGACATACTGAAGGCTGCAGACTGGTCGAGTGAGTCAGTGTTTAAGACCTTTCATTTCAAGCCAATCGGCCAGGTAGCCTTGTTGCTGGTAAGTAAGTTTTAAACAAGCATAATACAAGCATCTGGTCTTGACATAGACGTTAGTGCATGACTAAGGTTGCAACTGCCTGCTGTGACGAATCCAGGGTATTCGTCCCTTCTCCCCTGGAGGCAGCCACCCGCTTTGAGGTTAGGGAGGTGAGTCCGGTATGCAAGACTCTCCCTAGCGGTCTGGAAAAGTGGAAGCTCACTGGGAGTGACTGCCCTCTAGGGGACAAGGACTCCCATTCCTGTATGGTCCTCCCTATCACAAATACAGTGTCAGCATATATATATATATATATATATATATAAAGGACTGATGTTACTTCTGTTTTGGATTCAAATAGCCGTGACATTACTTCAATCTCTTTGGCTTCAGGTAATGCTGGATTCTCTCTGAACCCAACAGTCAAAGAGAAACGACACACCCCTTTCATTATTGATAACGAGAATAAAAAGACGAGGAACCTCGAATGGAAGAGAAAGAATCATACGCAGAGGAAAGTCTCTGATGGGAAGACATCCTGGAGGGGGAGAGCCACTGTAGATTGTGGAGCCGGCAATAGCATGTTGTGACGAATCGGAGATGATTCCTCCTCCCAGAAACCTGGTCTGGGACTCTCCTCATGTGGCATGGTAAATGCAGACGCTTTCTGATCCTGACACTGAGGGTGGACTGGGACAACCCCCTCTTTAACTTTCCCCGTAATGCCCCACTTTTCATGGCTGTTTGCCAAAAAGCAGAAGTTGAAATAACTAACTTTGTTGAAGGGAACTACAAGTTCCCGAATTACAAAAGGACTGAGACAAGAAAGAGGGCTGAAGAGGCATGCAGTTGTAACAGTCACGCAATTAAGCCTAACAGCAATTGTACTAGTTAGGCAATTGGGCCTAACAGTCCACACCTGAAAGAACCTGGGATGAATAAAAGGCCCCCTCAGGTGCAGGTAGGAGGAAGGAGTGGACAGAGCTGGAATGTTAGCTGGAGTGCAGGCTGAGCAGTGAAAGCAGAAAGAAGGCACAAGGCTGGCAAACCAAGCAGAAAGGGGAGAACAAGAGGGACACCGGAATATGGAGACAGCAGATTTTACCTGCGTGTTCTGAGAGAATCCTTTCCTCTCAAACTCTGAAGTGCAGAGGCTGCTGTGAAGAATCAGAAATGATTCTCCCCAGAAACCTGGCTGTGCAGCGGAAGACATGCAGGAGAAACGGTTTTCGCCATGTGAGCCTAGTTGCTGTGGTTGCCGAACTGCAGGCGTGCTGGAGGCTGAGGCAAGAAGAAATTGTCAAGCCTAGCGTCTGGGAATTAAAGGAGACTCCCTAAACATGTGGCCAGACCGGAGACACCTGTTCAGGAGAAGGGTGTGTGTCTCCAGCGAACCAGAAGAAGTATAAGTCATAGTAGAAGTCGGGAAAACAGTGTGACCCACAGACCAAGTGTTTCAGAAGCCGGTGAGTGAAGAATGGCATCCTAAAACATTCCGCGAGCCTTGCCGGTAACAGTAACCCACTCCTTAGCCACTCGCCTAAGACTTGCAGCGAATAGAAGTTGATCGCTGTATTGAAAATCCTTTGAACAATGGAATTGTAACACATGCGTAGAAAGTGAAAAGCTTCTTACTTGCGTCAGAAACAAACACTACTTACATCCATTGTTCCACTATTCAGAGACTATTCCTGTTCAAATAGTGGTTTTGTGTCCCTAATTAAGGAGAGGGAACGCTGATACGCCATTTCCGAAAATGTAACTTTAATGATCTAATAGTTACAATCTTTACCGTGGGAAAACTACATTAAGGAATGGTCACAGGTGCCTTATTGTGATTCCCCAAGGAGGCCTGAACTCTATCCTTTTCTACTATGGGAATACAATTACATATTTACCATTAAAGCTTGAAAACTATATCAAAGAGTGGTCGTGTGTGCTTAGTTGTAGTTTTTACCGAAAGACTGGACCTTATACTTTGTATAAAAGTGAACGTTCTTGCATTACACGATAGAAGAAGAGAACACGCATTGCCTAAGCCAACAGATAGCCCATACAATGTGTGAAGTTGACCCTTTGATGGACGTTAGAGCAATCCTGCTGCATTGTGAAGTCAATAACAATCAAACTACAAGTTTACAAGTATAACCTGTAGCTAATAGAGTGGCACCAAGGCTTCTGGGTAATTGTTTGGGCTGATAGCTGGGAGAAAGGCAAAGGTAAAGTTGGGGAAGGGAAACCGGCTGCTTGTAAAGACTGTTTTGAAGCAGACTCAACCTGTAAGGCCCAAGACTGTGGAGGCCAGAGAGATGATAGTCTTGAAGGCAAGCGCTGCTTGTCATTGTCACTGTTAGAGGCTAAGAGACTGCACTTTTGAAGAAAGCAATTCAAAGGAAGAGTGCCTAGCTTACCTGAGGAGGTTGAAGTACTTTAAAAATCTATCTTGTCAAAGTCTGTCTAAAGGTCATTGAAGCTGTGGCAGTAGTCCAAAGTATTGAAACTGAAGTTGTGGCCGTAGTTAAAAGTATTGAAACTCAAGAGGTATATCTGGTGTCAGTAGATGCTACAGTGCAATTGTTGAAACCAAGGTTAAATATTGTGGGACAAAGGTGACCGTTCTCATGGAAAAACAAGTCGAAATATAGTTGTTGAAGCAGCAGTACTAAGAAGACATACTGACAAATATACCATTTCGAATGTTGAAACTATAATTCAAGGAATCTTAACTGTTATCCAAGAGGTGTGTATCATTGAGAGTGTGGATATTGCATTTTCTTTTGTACTGTGGCAAATCTTCCTGTCGGAGTGACAAAGCATTTTGGCCAGGATTACCATTGGGGCTATTTTGCTAGAAGTGAAAAGTGGATAAACTTCACCCAAAAGAGGAGATTTGTTACCAGTGGAACTTTTGTTGATGAACTTTCACTTTGACTTTAAAACTTCACGAACTAAGTTTGAATCCAAAGTGACTTGAATCCTAGGGGAAGGGAAATCTACCAGGACATTACAAAGTCATTTAGGAAATGTGAATACGATTCATGTCATGTTGAATTGCCATACCTTTTCTTTATGTGTTTGTTGTTTAGTGTGAGGGCCAGTTATCCTGTGTTAGAGTGTATTCCTTAGCTTTTAGAATAAGTAGGGAATTCCTCAGCAGAGTAGAGCCAGTGAGGCATTTTGATATATTTTCTTTATTGATAAAATTGCATATTCTGAAAGATCTTCAAACAGTTGTCCGTCTCACATTACTGAACCCTCAAATATGGTGTCAGGGTGGGATTTGATTCAGTTGATACAAAATAGGGAACCCTTCAGTATGAGATGCTTAGTAAAAGAGATTCTAATCCCACAATAGTTACTGAACATTCTCCTGGATTTGATATTTATATTATTAGGGGAGAATACAACCAGGGGAAAGAGTTTTGATCCTCACGGATTTGATCCTTGCTCCCTCCAAGGGTAATTTGAATCAATCCCAGGACACTAGAAGGTCATTTAGGAAATGTGAATATTGTTCATGTCATGTTGAATTGCCATACCTTTTCTTTGTGTGTGGTGAAAGTATCATGAATCAAGACGCAGACAACAGATTCAAAGTTCAAATAAAAGATCTTTATTAACTCAGGATGGTGTAAGGCCTAACCTGCCCTATACTAAAGTGGAATTTCCCTACCTAAATAAACTAAGGATAGCCTGAGTCAGTAATTTCAACTTAAAAATCTGTGTCCAAAACATATACTTGCCATCACAACTAAAGCTAAACAATGTGTGGGGATGTCAACAACAAAAGAAACAGTGTTCAAACTAAAGTTTCAAAGCTTCTTCCAGCTCCTGGTTTGCTCTTAGCTCCCTTCCCCAAGTTCAAGACAGGTCCAACAAAATGGCCTTGGGGTTCCCTTTCCCAAATTCAAAGCAGTTCCACAGAATGGTCTCGGGGGTTCCCTTCCCCAAGTTCAACACAGTTCCACAGAATGGTCTGAGGGTTCCCTTCCCCAAGTTCAACACAGTTCCACAGAAGGATCTCAGGGTTCTCGTCCCCATGTTCAACACAGTTCAACAGAATGGTCTCGGGGTGCCCTTCCCCAAGTCCAACACAGTTCCACAGGTTTAAAACTTACAGTAATATGCACTTGTTTAGTTTGCCTTCTAGCCTTGTCACTTGAACAATCTTAGGCCGACCAGTGTGAGAAACCTGATGCTGTCTCACCTGGTAGTCCCTGGGGATCTGTCATCCAGATGGCCAGGATATGGCCATTACTACTGGATCCAGTGCCTAGGGGTGGACCAGTGTGGGAGGATCACCTGGATGGGGGGTCTCCGGGGAGTGGAAGTGGAACACCGAAGGTTGAGACACGGTATCCCCTTCCTTATGACACCTTTTCCCCATACTGCCCAGTAGAATACTTAGAAACTCTACCCCCCCTTTTTCCAAAACAAACACTTTCTCACAGCATGAATGACAAAGGACTAATAAACGAGCCATTTACCTGACATGTCCCAACACAAGGGTCAGGCAGAGTCAGCCAATTTACCGACAACTACACACACCTGACTACCCTTTCCCTTCCCCATAGGGATAAAAGGCGGAACACAAGAGCACACTCCGGGCAAGGCCGGACGGCAGTTCAAATGGAGGAGGAAGGCGGCAAGACCTGAAAGGACGTCAAGGAGGGAGTTGCCCTTGCCCTTTTCAACCCAGACCCGCAAGGCCTCAAATGAAAGAAACATAAAACCGAGAATCACACCTGGCGAAAGCTGTGACGGATGTCAGTGATACATAGACCCCTCCCGCACTGATTGTCAGGGCGGGGAGACGCAGTTGCCATCGTGGTACCGTCCTTGACTCCTGAGGCAAAGGTATCACCTACGAGTTCAGCATAGCCGGTGAGTCGAAGGAACCTGATAGTCGACCGGACTGTGTTAGGCTCAAGGTTGCAGTGGCAACGTTAAGAAGATAAATAGACAAAAGGTCTTTGAGAACAAACTTGGTATCAGAGAGAGTGGTCCGGCACCACGTGTGTGCTCAGTTGAAGGTCTCTGGATGGTACACCTCTCTTGAACAAAGAGACTACAGTGAACTTTGTGAGTAAAGGAACTACAAGTGCCAAGAGGCCATATGTAAGGCCAGTATAAGGTGTTAAGGTGGTCATACAAGTCTCAGTTGGGATTGGCAGGTGCTCTGGTTGGTCTGAGCCCGACTGAGGGAGGCTGACGACAGAGTTAAGGATCGGAGCCCGGCTGAGGGGGATCCAAGGGTGAAGGGTAATCACCTGATGTAAAGGTTAGCAGAAGGAAATTTTGTTTTGTTGTTTTGGCGTATCAGGCCCTCTGAAGCAAGAGACTTTGAATGAGAAGAGACTTGGGCAGAGAAGGCCCTAATACTAAGAAAAGGAACTGTTATGTTATGATAATGATAATGATGTGTTATTTATATAGCGCCTTAATCCAAAGCGCTTTACAAAGCACATATTTACATACAATATCACCCAACTGAAATTGGTACTCATTTATCGACCTCAGAAGAATGAAAGGCTGAGTTGGCCTTGCCGGAATTCGAACCTGGAGATCACGTGCAGATCACAGTGGCGAGCACTCAACCCACTGAGCTATCTTATTAGGAAAATTAGTAAAGCGCATGGTCACCCGAAAGTATCATGGAGCCTAGAGGGAAGAGGAACAGACTGACCACTCCCATCTAGAATAATTAGGCCTTCAGAGATTTTCTGAATTCAAGATGGTTAGACACATTTTTTAATGGGCCTGGCAAGTCGTTTCACAGTTGGGCTGCGGCCACAGAAATGGCCTGACCTCCAATGCGAGCAGGACGAAAAGACGGCACGCAGAGCAGGCCGCCAGAAGAAGATTGCAGTGTTCGATTAGGACAATTCGGGTGAATTTGGCTCACAGATATTCCGCTCCTAAGTGGTGCAAAGCCTGATGGACCACACAGAGCGCCTTGAATTTAATGCGCTGGGTCACATGCAACCAATGGAGAGATTGCAGAACTGACGAAATATGTGCCCCATAAGGGTACCCAGTCACCACTCGTGCTGCCAGATTTTGTAAACGCTGTAGCCGCTGGACGAGGCCTTTAGGCTGGGCCAAGTATAATGAGTTACAATAGTCCAGGCGGCTAAGGACCAGAGCCGCTACCATCGATGGCCTGCGATTCGGGGGTAAAAAGGAGAGTATATTTCGCAGTATTTTAAGATGAAATTGACCAGCTTTACAAACAGCGGACACCTGCATCTCCATAGTAAGAGTAGAGGAAATTACCACTCCCAAATTTTTAACTGTAGCAACCGGAATAGGAAGCAGGCCAAGAGAGGACGGCCAGAAAGAAGACACCCAGACTGCAGGGGAAGAGCCCACCACCAACACCTCCGTTTTGTCTCCATTTAACTTCAGCCATTTGTGGTTCATCCAGTCTCCCATGGCAGACAGGCACCGGTGCAGGCACAATGACATCTCAGCCTGCTCAATATCTAGCCGAATCAGGATCTGAGTGTCATCGGCGTACAAATAGCACCTGATACTGAAAGGAGTGGATGAGACACACCATTGGCCAAATATAGATGTTAAAAAGAACAGGAGACAAGGCAAAGCCTTGAGGAACCCCACAACAAGGGGACACAAACTTGAAATAAAAGGAGGGAGTGAGAGTATTTGGGTTCTGTCTGCCAGAAAAGAAGTGAACCAGGCCAATACTTGGCCAGACATTCTGACCTGTGCTAGACGGGCCAGCGGGGGTAGGGTGATCCACAGTGTCAAAAGCCGCTGATAGATCGAGTAAAATCAGGGCACCAACCCCCCCTGCATCGACCAGCCTAGCCATATTGTCCTGTACTGACACCAGAACATTTTCAATACCTCAGCCTAAACCCGACTGAGCGGGGTCAAAGAAGTCAGATGACTCCATAAAAGATGACAGAAGTGGTGAGATCAGAGACTCCAAAAGTTTCATAAAGAAGGGCAGAAGTAAAACAGGGTAAACATTTGAAGGAAGTGTATGGTCTAAATAAGGCTTTTTGAGAAGGGGAATCACTGTCGCTAACTTCAATTCCTGAGGGATAAAACCCGTCTGACAGGAGGCATTAATGGCCACCGAGATCTCACTTAGTAGCTCCTGGGAAATATCCTTCATTACTGCCAGGGGCATGGAGTCAGACGGGGCTGCGGATTTAAGTTGGCAGATGGCATCAGAAATCTCAGACTCAGCAAACTTCGGAAAGAAAGACCACCCCGTGGGTACAGCCACTCTATTTACAGCAGGTGGCTCCCTTACAGGGGCAGATGTCATCCCCGTCACTGATATACTGGCCCGAATGGTATCAATTTTAGTTATACAAAACTGAGACAGAGAGTCACAGAGTTCCTGAGAAGGACTCACCATAGGCACAAGGCTGGCTGTAGATGTCAGATATTTAACCACAGAAAAAAGTTCTCTGGGTGTACACAGGGCCTGCTCAATTTGCTGTGCCATGTATGACTTCTTCACGGCCACGATGGCTGCAGAATAAGCAGCTGCACAAACTTTATAATGGGATCAAAGGCAGGGATCGTAAGCTCTCTGCCATTTCCTCTCAGCCTGCCTTAGCTCGAGTCGAGCCAGTTTGAGCTGCTCAGAGAACCAAGATTCAGACGGGAGCCTCCGTGGCTGAATTCGTACTGTAAATTCGTGCCAGAGAAGTCCAGCAGTTTACTGTGCTTGAGGGTCCCAACTTGTTCCGTGCTAAAAACATGGGGAAGGGAGACCCAGGCCATAACATCCTGACTTATAATTTTGTGAAAACTTCTTTCTTCTCTTGTGAACATTATCCCACACTCTTTTGTAGCATAGCGGTAAGGATTGCAAATAGGTTTTTCCTAGTATAGGCCCTTTTTATTTGACTAGACTCCACTAGGACTGTATTATTATTATTTGATGGTCGTAGCTTGCTCTCATCTTAGATTTAGGTTTAGATTAGGCATTTATCTCACCCAATTTACAGTTTAAAAAACACCCTTGAACTGTGATCACTTGTGTCTGTCTTACTTTGATGCCATGCCTTCCTTACACCAGCCTCAGCCTCTAGACTTCTCTTGGTAATCAACAGTTAACTCTGACTCTCAACTCACCCCGCGACTGTAACCGACAGTCAAATCTCAACAACTCTAAACTCCAAACTCCAGACTGTAATTACAGTCAACACACAACTGTAACCAACATTCTAAACTCTGGCTGCAATCAACAGCTTTGACACCACTCATCTCTAAACTCTAAATCACCTTACGACTGCAACCAACAGTCTAAGTTCAAAATGATACGACTGAAAACAACAGTCTAACCTCTAAACCCGGCTGTAACCGCAGTTTAAACTCTGGCTGTACCCAACAGCTTTGACACCACACACTTCTAAATTCTAAATCACCTCACAACTGTAACCAACAGTCTAAACTCTAAATTCCACGACTGCAAACAACTGTCTAATCTCTAAACACAATACTCACCACACAACCCCCCCCGACAGTAACCAACAGTCTAAACCTGGCTGTAACCAACAGCCTAAAATAACCACTCACGACCCCCACGACTGTAACCAACAGTCAACCGTGGCTGTAAGCAACAGCCTATAACACCTCACACAACCTCCACATACCATAACCACGCACCACACCCAAAGGTACATAGACAATTACAACACACAGAATCCAAAACAGATGAATTACAGTAAAATCAACATCACCAGCAAGGATGTGAATTAACCATTCCCAAAAGTGGAAGAAAATGTCCCAGCACCAAATAGAAATCCTCCAATTTGTCCACAGAGGTCCCGCATGGCCAGAGTTTAGACCTCAAAATCCCCCATTGCATGATACAACCCGCACATCCAAAATTCATTCCTGTAAAGGGAAAACGTTCATTTCATGGCAAAACACAAAGTCACATTGCCGCAAAATCAGGAACATTCCCTGCACCCAAATGTCCAAAATGCACCCCTGAAAGGAAAAAAGAATATTACATAAAAACAATTACAAAGAGGAACCAGGCGGCCACAACGTAAACATCCACACCATCCCTAAAAGGCCCCAGACATACATCTACCCATGACCATCCCACTACAGAAGCACTAACCCGGAGGCCACACCACCAAACATCATGACACCCAAAAATGACTGGCCTCACCCCAGGCACCTTGGCTACTTTAAGTTGAGGGCCTTCAGCTGGACATAAAACCCCCATAGATCAGGATCCAGCTCCCTCAAGTTCTCCACAAAACTGCTGCACCTTACACATAACTCCTCACTTGCAGGTTTACCCATCATACAAATGGGACAGTTCTCCATGTCCAGGTAACACACCGCTTTTTCCGTTCATGTTCCGCAAGTAAAACAGTCGACTGCTGCTTCCCCTTTATTTCTTTTCCATTGCCACATAACTCCCCTGCACTGCCATGCTCAGCGATAATCTCTGCGCTGATCACCCGTTCCAATGCGGCTCGATTCGGAAATTCTTTGGGAAACATATTGCGCTCGAAAGAGACGTTGTGTTTCAGTGGAACGTTACGTTCCAACACTGTCAGCCAGGATGCCCCACCAGCACTTGGTGATGTCACCATTCCTCCTCGGGCACCAGATGAAGGAAGTTCTCAGTTCGCCATCCACTTGCTGCTGGCACACTCTAGCAAACGGCCCAACGACCTGCCGTCTATCTTCGTTATGGACGCCATGCTACTCTCCGCACTTCCCCAGTGGTCCAGCACTTTTCCGTTCTTGCACGGACACCCTCCTCCTCGATTGCGTGCACCACACTAATAACGTGGTTGCCTGACCAAAGGTATACACTGCTCCAACCGTGCTGCAGAATGCTCTCCTCTGCACTGCGCCACCCGGCTGCAGGACTCTTGTGCTCTTCTGCGCACACCTGCTCTCAGACTGCACTAGCACCCCCGTTTCCTGGGGGGCCCAGTCCAAACACTCTTCTGCGCCACCTGGCCAGGGCACTCGGCAAACAGCCACTTGGCCTAAAAGGCAGGCGCTACTCCCACTGCTCCTAGCAGTCGAAGCACTGCTCCACCTGGATACAGGCACCTTGTCACTCTCGCTTCCCGTTGTGCCGCCTGAGCAGGGGACTCCTGTTCCACCCGGGCACAGGCACCTTGTCACTCCAATTGGAGAAACATCAAATTAGCACACCTGACAGTTCCTCCTTGCACCGCCACCATATCTGCAAGTTTCCGCTGGTGACTCCTTGGGTGGGTTTCTTTGGGGGAAGAGCATCACCCTTCTCTGCTCCCACGCAGCAGCTCCAAATTTGTCGTCAGTGAAATAATGGGATGAAAACTTGGGAGAGGTACTCCCAAGTACCTCTCCGGACACCAGGTGAGTTATCAGCTTTATTGTCCAGATGTACACATAAGTCATCAAGTGTGCAGAGAAGAAAACACAAAGGAACACTGGCCCATCCACACTCCAGCTAAGGTTTCTCTAACTGTCCACCTCACACATCATCATTCAAAGAACACCAACATTCCACAATACACATCACATTCCGCTGACACCATCACATTCCACTGACATCCACCACACTAGTAAGTAATGTACATCAAGAACATTACTACAGATTGGTTAAGGGGATTGACTACATATTGTGAAAGCATCATGAAGTAGACACAGACAGCAGGTTCACGTTTGGTTCACAAATGTTTTATTAACTGAAAATGCAGGATGGAGTAAGGCCTAACTTGCCCTAGGCTAAGGTGGGATTTTCCTACCTAAAGAAAACTAAGAATAGTCTGTGTCAGGAAGTCCATATCAAATGTCTGTCTGTGTCCAAAACCTATACTTCCCCTCACAAGTAACTGTATACAATGTGCAGGGATGTCAGCATCAAAATGAGTAGTGTTCAAAATAACGTTCAGAGCTTCTTCTAGCTCTAGGCTTGTAATCAGCTTGCCCTTCTCCAACTTCAAAATGGTTCACAAGGCCTCAGGGTTCCCTTCCCCAAGAGTTCAAATCGTCCAGCTTTTCAACAAAAGAAAACAACACAGTTCCTTGAGACACTTCACGGCTCTTTGAATATTGGCACTTTTCACAAATTCACCACAAAGGCAGTTCTGTTTCTTGACTTCAAAATCACACGAGAGATTGTTAAAAAACACAAGCTTCTTTATCAAGACTTTCAGTGGTTTTTTCATACATGGGCCCTCGGTCTAGGAGCAGTTGTCGGGCCACACTGTCCAACCATCACAGGTCACGCAACCAGTACCGCTTCTTGACTGCTTTCCATCAACAATGTGCCACTGCTTCCATTTGACAGTATGCTTGCTTCATTCCGCTGTTTCACTCTCTCCTGACACTGTACAGTGGCATGGTTGCCCACCATGCACTTGTTGCAGTTTCCTATATTTTTCTGGCTCTTGCCAATGCAGGTTTAATAGCTTCATTCGGTATTCAAAATGTACTTGTAGCTCAACAATTCATACATGCTTTATCGCCCCCTCGCCGGGCGCTGGCCCCCCTCTCCAGGCGGACTCACCAGTTCCTGTGTACGGCGGTTCGGCAAGTCTCTGCCTGCCACAGATCACCTTCTGCCTGTGGCAGCTAACGTCTGTGGTGTGCTGGCATTCGGCAGCTTTTCTTTTCCCACCAGCAGGCTGCCAGCAGGACAGAGACATCCTCGTGGGTCCTCTGGCTCTAGTCTGCTTCACTGCAGCAGCCCAGCCTGGACCTCCATCTCGCTCTCTGCATCCTCCTTCCGCTGCTCCTGCTCTGTACTCCTCGGTACGTCTAGAAACCTCTCACCTACACGCATGCCACCGATTGTGGCTCAGGCTCTCCCAGCTGGCTTCAGCCACCCCGACTTGGACTCCATTTCTGTAAGGCTTCCCCATTTTCAAGTTCCTGCAATCATGATTTGACAAAGAAGGACTAGACAACAATTCATACATGCTCTATCGCCCCCTCGCCGGGCGCTAGCCCCCCTCTCCAGGCGGACTCACCAGTTCCTGTGTACGGCGGTTCGGCAAGTCTCTGCCTGCCACAGATCACCTTCTTCCTGTGGCAGCTAATGTCTGTGGTGTGCTGGCATTCGGCAGCTTTTCTTTTCCCACCAGCAGGCTGCCAGCAGGACAGAGACATCCTCGTGGGTCCTCTGGCTCTAGTCTGCTTCACTGCAGCAGCCCAGCCTGGACCTCCATCTCGCTCTCTGCATCCTCCTTCCGCTGCTCCTGCTCTGTACTCCTCGGTACGTCTAGAAACCTCTCACCTACACGCATGCCACAGATTGTGGCCCAGGCTCTCCCAGCTGGCTTCAGCCACTCCGACTTGGACTCCATTTCTGCAAGGCTTCCCCATTTTAAAGTTCCTGCAATCATGATTTGACAAAGAAGGACTAGACCGCTCACTGCTGAAGCAGCAGTCCTGCCTTACTCTTGCTGTCCTCCTCCTCGTCTCAGTACCCAGTTGAGGTGTACGTGTGTATACATTAATAGAATGAGGATGTATTGCTCTAGTTAGTCTCTTCCTGATCTCAGTAGAGTACTGTTGATTCTTGGGGAATGTTTTAGGGGAAAGACAGGGAAAGGGCTGACAATAGCCTATGAAGGATCGTGGGATGGAGGGTTCATTATGAAAATGAACTCGCATATCCACCCCCAGGGTCACGATTCAAAAGCGATCACCTTTTCCTGGTCTGAGAAACCTGAAGGTATCTCCCTGATTAGTCCCTTGGGATCTGTCATCCAGGTGGCCAAAACAGGGCCATCGCTATTGGATCCAGTTCCTAGGGGTGGACCAGTGAGGGAGGATCACCTGGATGGGGGGTCCTCTGGGAGTGGAAGTGGGACACGGATGGGTGAGATGCAGTATCCCCCTTCTTATAACACCTTTTCCTCTTCCCACCACGTAGGATACTCAGAAACTCTGCCCCTCCACCCCTTTCCGACATGAACACTTTCGCACACCACAAAAGACAATAGGCTAGCACTAGAGCCGTTTACCTGACATGTCCCAACACAAGGGTCAGGCAAAGTCAGGCAATTGACCAGAATCACACACACACCTGACGGCCCTTTTCCTTGCCCACAGGGATAAAAGGTGGAGCACAAGAGCACACTATGAGCAAGGCAGACCGCACGATGAGAGAGCTGTCCAAGCACAGCAGTTCAAGAGGAGGAGAAAGGTGGTGAGAATCAAAAGGGTCACCGGGAGGGAAGCAACCTTGTCCTTTCCGACCACGATCCACAAAGCCTCCATGGAAGGAATCGTAAGATCGCAAACAATAGCTAGTGTTTGTTGCAAGAGATGTCAAGGGTACACAGAGCACACCTACGCTGATAAGCAGGAAAGAGAGAGACGTTTGCTACTGTGGTGCCATCCTTGACTCCAGATACAACAAAAGCCAAGCGGTTCATCATAGCCGGTGAATCGACGAGAGAACCGATAAGAAATCAAACTGTGTTGAACGAAGATCGCAAAGAACTGTTAACAGCTGCAGAGGGACCTGGCACCACATGTGTGCTCATTCGATAGACTCTGGTTCATCCCACGTTTGTGACTGGCGTTCTGCCCAAGCAACTCAATTGAATCTCCATCGGGTTCTTGCTCAGAAGGCCTGTTTTGGATTACATTCAAAGGGCATTTCCTTGCGGAGTACCCCTTCTTCCTGCAGGAGTAACACTGTTGGCCTCAAGGACCCCGTATCTGATCTCTTGGTGCTTCCTGCAGAGGTACATTGTTTTGTCTTCTGTTGGTTCTGGTACAACTTCTATGGATTTAGAGAAAAGGGGATGCTAAATGGCAGAAAATGACCCCAACGATGGGGTTTTTAGAGACCGGAAAGTTAGATTGGGACTCTTGGGACGTGGACATTCCCTTTTCCTATATTTTGGCTTCCAGATCTTCTCCTTCCCTATCCATGGGGCATGCCTCTAAGGCGGGGTTCCCATCTCCACAAAAATAGCATTTCTCTATCTCAGAGGCCTCTGACATCACTAAAGAAGAAGTGGAATTAGACTTTTTCAGTTGGTTAAAACATTTTCTTGGAGGGTTGACATTCTCCATAGGTATTTCTCTATCTTCTCCTGAGTTGGGCAAGTCCCTAAAAAATTGTTCTGGTGGGGATGATAGAGGTTCTCTAGGCTCAGGAGGATGGATGTTCCTAAGAGCATTGAGCTCTTGCCATGCCGATTCTAGAATTTCAGAGGAAATGAGAGGAGGTTTAAGAAGTATCTTTTCCTCCGACAAGTAGGTTGATTTCAGAGGTCTACTTTCTTCTCTTAATTTCTTAAACCCATCAGGGTATCCCTCTATGGGATCTTTGGGGAAGTTATACCTACAAGAGTGGAAGAGAAGTTAAGTAGGACCAGCCTCAGCCCATCTCCGCACAAAAGAATGGGTCATATTTGTTAGTCTTTCTTATGGTGGGGCACTATATAAATGGCTGAGCTGTTGGGGAAGTGCATCTCTAATTCCATAGAGATTAGTATTCTATCCCTCCCTAGTATCAGACAATTATGGGGACACAAAAAATTATCTATATTTTCCTCCACCACTTTCCTTTCTGGAGGAATTGCCTCAGGGGTTAGGAGACAGAAAGTAATTCCCCTTTTACAGATGGAGTGCTTTGGGTTAATCAACGAGTCTTCCATAGACTTCCCCCGTTGATGGAAAAAGGGTTTGAGGAAAATGGGCTTTCTTCTTGGTAGAGAAAGCTGGATTCACCTTTGGGAGATTGGCAGTCAGTGGAATTTTGCCTTAACCCCGCTGGTAAGGTATAAGGTCCTAAGGGTGTTGGTCTCTACTTTGGCGTGGTCCCCAACTTGTCTCAGTTGAGTCAAATCCCATGCCTGACACCATATTTAAGGAAGGCATGGTATCAAAGTAAGACAGGCACAAGTGATCACAGTTCAAGGGTGTTTATTAAACTGTAATATGTGTGAAATAAATGCCTAATCTAAATGTAAATCTAAGATGGAAGCAAACTACGACCATCAAATAATAATAATACAGTCCTAGTGGAGTCTAGTGTCATGATGCCTACCCCTGGGCATCCGGACCCAGCCCAGCAGCCTCGGGAGCAGGCATCCAGACATTTATTGAGACCCCAGCAGCCCCGACTGGGGGCTATCTGGGTTCAGTCCTGGCGCCTTAGGCACCAGGCTCATAATAGAAATCAGTCCTGGCGCCATAGGTGCCAGGCTCATAAACATTGAACAATGAATCAAAGCCAACGTGAGGCCTGGATGGGGCTATTTTATTACAGGGAATATTTTTCACTCGGGTGTGGTTCTGGGAACTTCTTACCTGGGACTACTTTGCAGGCTATTTAAACCACGCCCAAACAGCAGGCCATGCTTCGCGTTATTCTGCCCTTCTGCATCGTGACGCTCACCGTGCCTACAGCATCCAGTCTTCTGCCACGCCCGCTCGAGCCTGGACATCATCCTAGAAGAAAGGAAGATAAGAACAAGAACTTACCTTTTAATCTTCATCTGTTCCTGAATTCGCCGCACTTCCGAACTGGGAAAAAGATTTTAGAAATAAAAGCATCACATTTCTAGCAGTAGCGCCGCGCCATACTTACCAGTTGGCATCTCCACGGTCCAGCACTGCTGCCATTATTTTGTCACCGCATCCGTGGCACCTGGAAGGGACAAAGAGAACAAGGTGAGCCGGGAGCCAAAGACAATCAAAACAACCATATTATACTCACCAGAGTTTCCGCTCCTTGACATCTTTCATCAGCATTCCATATCTTTAACGCCGCACCTGTGGGAGGAAAGGACACTGGTTAAAGACATTTACTTTCTTTTACTGGACAACGCTGGATAATACAGACTCCTACCTACGCGCAACCTGCAGCACTTCAGCTGAACTCTTCCCGGATCAAGCTGCAAAACAAAGGAGAAAAGGGGAAAAAACGAGTGAATAACAGACAGTTGAACCCTATAGACATTATACTTACGGCTCCTTGCCATTTACCGCGGAGTCCAACACGTCGGGAACTCGCCCAAAATCTTCAAACCAGTGAAGCAACTGGGATTCTACGCGCCCCTGCGCTCGGTGCAGGATGGAGAGCTCATCATTACAAACAATAAGGTGAGACAACAAAAGGGGAATATCGGAGGTGTTTAGAGGGAACGAATTAAACAAGTGTTTCCTTACATCCACTGGGTGGCTAATTCCCTCCTCCTGCTTTTAGGAAACTACTTTTTTCGAATCAAGCAGACGAAGCTAGGAGGGCCGGTCCAGTCAGCCGTCTCTGCACTACAAATAACGTTGGTGGAGGCCTTAGCAGTCCAGTTTCGATCGACGCCCCGTGGGAACCAGGTGAGCGTAACATCTAGTCAAATAAAAAGGGCCTATACTAAAAAATCTATTGCCAATCCTTAACACTGTGCTACAAAATACTGTGGGATAATGTTCACAAGAAAAGAAAGAAGTGTTCACAAAATGATAAGTCAGGATGTTATGGCTGGGGTCTCCCTTCCCTACGTTTTTAGTCCGGGACACGGCGAGATTCTTGAGTACAGCACACTCCTGGGCTTCTCTGGCAAGAGATTTCAGTTCCCTTTCTCAATATCAGGACCTTCTGTGACCAAGTCTCTTTCCTCAGAGGCCTGATATGCCATTAACATCAAAACAAAAGTACCTTCTGCTAATCTTCATGTCAGGTGATTACTCTTCACCCTTGGATCCCCCTCAGTCGGGCTGAGATCCTTCTCTCAGTTGTTAGCCTCCTTCAGTCGGGCTCAGACAACCACTCATTGTGGACGTCCCTCAGTCGGTTTCATACAAGTCATCACAATGTTCACAGGTGAATTACTGCTCGCCCTAAGTCACAGGCATCCCTCAGTCAGGTTCACATTTGCCAAAATAACAGTTCAGTTAGCTTTACCACAATACGGGATTCACTTACGTTAGCTTTCTCCATGTATCCCTCCGTCCGGTTTCCATTGCAATTTTAGCATAGTTCAACAGAACGTCATTCTAGACCCCTTAGGTTCTTCCCTTACCCAAGTCCGGGTCTCAGCCCCCATTCAGGCTTTACACAGTTCCATCACCACAATGAATTTGCAGGCATCCCTCAGTCGGGTTCACATTTGCCCCAGTAACACAGTTCACTTTGCTACCATTACGTGTCAGAGACTTTCGACTGTACAAGGGGTTTGACTTCACCCTCGTATTACCACTTTGAGTTTGACACCTCCCACCGGCCTCCCCTAAGGCCACTGGGTGCTTGTAGTTTCAATAATCTTTCAATACTTTCTTTGCTCAGGAAAGGGGCACGAGCCAGAGACCTTCGAATGAGTGCCCATGTGGCGTCGGACCCTCTGTCTATGGTGCCTATTTCACTCACATAGTTCACCAGGCTCTCCCTCTGCCGGGGCTCGCACCCATCTTATGTTTCTCAAAGGGCCTCCCAAAAGTTCTCTCCAAAAGTCCACAAGGGTCTCCCTCTGCCGGGCTCGGATCCCACTGCCAAGCTTCACAAAGGGCCTCCCTCTGCCGGGCTCGGACCCTGTTACAAAGCTCACAATCTTCTTGCCAAGAAGGCTCCCCTCAGCAAGGCTCGAGCATCCTTTTAAAGTTCACTATCCACAAAAAGGGTTTTTGGGACTTCTAGTCCCAAAGTACATGGTCAGGATTTTACACCCACTTCTCAGCTCCCCAAACGGCACTTCCTGGTATTAGGAGCTGCAGGAGCTAAAGGGGGATAAAGTTCTGAGGTCAGGGTCTCTTCTGCTGACTCTCAGAGACCTGGATTGCCTGACTGGCACAGTCTTGCTGTGTGTACTGCCAGGCAACCCCAGCTGCCCCTGGTCTTGCCTTCTGGAGGTACAGCTACTTCTCCAGAGTGCAGTCTCTCCTGGATTCATGGGGCCAGTGTCAGGGCGGCTTTCTCCTCCTCCAGGTCTCCCAGGGTCTCTGCAGCTCTTCTGGTCTTCCTCTGGCTTCGTTCACCTTCCTGCATCCCCAACTCGCTCTAAGTGTGCTCTCCTGCTCCGCCTCTTATACTTCCTGGGAGTACTGATTGGATCCAGGTGTGAGTGGTTGGAAGGGAATGCCTGTCCCTGCCTGTCCTCGTTAGCGGGATGACATGGTGGCCGTCCATAGGAGTTAATGGCCCAGGGATTCCTATGGGTAATTCTTATTCCTCCTTGTTGCTTCCTCTTCTTCGTAGTAGTTGAAGGACAGAGTGAATGACAGGAATTCTGGGAAATGTAGTGAGTTGCAGATTTTGGCAGAAAATCGGCTGAATATTTAAAAAAAGGTTTGTCAACTAAAGGGCAGGGATTATGGGGTTTGTAGTGTTCGACAGAAGATGAGGGCAGGTTATTGTCAGAAAGAGGGGAACAGATGTATCGCTGTGGATGAATGGGTTTTCTCCTGCCTTTTCTTAAAGGAAAGCACTAGGGTAGGGTGGGACTGTGGTGGCAATATCCCATAAAGACTGACGGGTTGTCAGGTAGGGGTGTATCGCAGAAAAGGGGATACTGCGTCTCACCCAAGGGCGTTCCTTCTGCAGTCCCCAAAGGCCACTTGCCCAGGTGATCCTCCCTCACTTGTCCGCCCCCAGGGTTGGGATCCAAGCGCAATGGCCCGCCCCTGGCCACCCAGTGAGAACACCCTCAGGTTTCTCACACCTGCTAATATTCTTCATGTATAAATACATATATTACGTAGTGGTTGCATTTTTTATGTTGAATGCACATTTGCTTCATGTCGAATGCATGCACATGTATTGTTTCATTGTCAGTGTGTTTATTCTTGCCATCTTTAGCTTAGATCGTGTCCATCTCATGTTGTACCTGCCTAGGATATGGGCGGTATGGTTGCATTAGTGAGTAATGTTTCTTGTCTATACGGTATTGGGCCGAGGAAGGCCGTTGCTAGTGATGATGTAGCCATCTGCCTCCCAACACCACCGTGATCATGTAAGGGGCCGGTTGTTATGCTCTGTAATCCCAGGTGAAGTTAAAACTACATTCCCAAGTACCAGCCAGGGAGGAAAAAAGGACTCCGAAGCCAGTCATTAGGACCACAGGCGAAACTGGAAACACTGCTCCTGGGGCACGGTGGCTGAAAGGAAAATGATAAGGTTATAGACAGTGTTATACACACCTTGCCCCCACTGGTCAGAAGATGCACAGCAAGGTATTACCTAACACCAGGGGAACTCACACCAGGGTGGTATCCAGGTGTGAAATATCTTGCACAGGACAGTGGCGGACCACAATAATGATGGAGGAAAAGGGGCAAGGCATCCAGAGTAACAGTTCCAGGCAAAATAAAAGTCACTAAATTCAAAAGGCACAAATATCCGAAGGAATAGAAACAATACAGTTCACCAATGCAAATAAACATCCTGGGGAAATCCAATGAACAGAGCCAAGTCCAAAAACACAGTTTTCCAGTGCCAAAAAGGAAATCCAGGGACAATCCAATTAAAAGAGCCAAGTTCAGAAAACAGTTTGTCAGTGCCAAAAGGGTACATCATGGGACAATCCAATGAACAGAGCCAAGTTCTAAAGAAACAGTTTGCCAATGCCAAAAAGGGAAATCCAGGGGCAATCCAATGAGAAGAGCCAGAGATTCAAACAGCCTGGTAATCAAACAAAGCAAAAACAGGAACGCTGGAAACGAGGTAGCTAACCACACGCTTTATAAGCACCATTGCCTGAGTGCTCTCCCCTTAAATGCTGGAGGCGGTGTGCTGTTTCCTGTTTGTGTGTGTCACATGTCTCTCATAAGTCACGTGACTGCTAAGATTCTGTGCCTGAACCGTGGCTGACGCCGATGCAATGCAGTGTCTCGCAGGTGCCATGGTAACCTTCAGGGAGAATGCAGGCTCTGGGCGCTACTGGGAAGCGATGCCACACTCCGATTGTGGTTCGTCTTCCACGGCTTGATATTGGGCCCTTTGGAGATACGATGGTAGGCTCTGCTTGTTCATGACAGATTCCCCCACTAAGGCCCTCGGTCGTTGAGGATGAGAGCAGTGGAATTTCTGCAGCAAGGTGGGGGCCTGTATGTTGACAACCGGTTCCCAGGTCCGTTGCTCTGGGCCATAACCCTTCCAATCCACAAGGTACTGGAACAGCCCCTATAATAACAGGAATCAAGGATGGCATGGACCGTGTATTCATCAGCCAAACCCGGAGCGACCAGAGGAGGTGGGATCACAATGCAAGTGGAGGGTGGAGTAGAGTGAGGCTTCAATAGGGAGGCATGGAAAACCGGGAGAATGCACCAAGAGACAGGTAAAGACAGACGAAAGGACACTGGGTTGATGACTTTAGTGATTTTGTAGGGCCCCACAAAATGGGGTTGCAGCTTACGGCAACCAGGAATGTGCAGATGGCATGTAGACGTGTAGACAACCACACCTTATCACCAGGTTTGTAAAGGGGGGCAGGTTGACGATGCTTGTCAGCTGCATGACAGGTCTTCCAGAACCCTGCGGAGGTTGGCATGGGTGTGTTCATGAATTTCCTTCAGACTTGAGTAACAGGCGTTGGCAGCAGGAATGGAGGTAACAGGGGCATCTAAGAGAGGTAACTTACGGGATGCTGACCACACAATGAAAAGAATGGAGTAAACCCTGTGGAAGAGTGTGGAGCATTGTTATAGGCGAACTCCGCCATACTCAACACGTTGAACCAACTATCCTGTTGTTGGAGGAAAAGACAACAAAGGTACTGCTTGAGAGTTTGGTTCACACGTTCAGTCTGCCCGTCTGTTTTGGGGTGATAAGAAGATGAGAAGCATGCATCAATGCCTAGCATAGCTGTCAGGGCTTGTCAGAAACGAGAGGCGAACTGAGATCCCCCATCAGAAATGATAATGGAAGGGAGGACCAAGAGACAAAAGACGTGCCGTAAGTATAGATTGTCCAAGACAGGAGCAGAAAGCAGGTCAGAACACGGGAGAAAGTAGGCCATCTTTGTAAAGCAATCAATCACCACCCATATTGTGTCATGGGTTTGGGCTTTTGGTAGATCAGTGATGAAGTCCATAGATACGGTATGCCATGGTTTATGTGCTATATGCATAAGTTGGAGCAAACCAAGAGGCTTACCCCTGAAATTTATTCCCTGAGAGCAGAGCAATCATGTATTCACATAATCAATGGTCTCACGTTGCATAATTGGCCACCAACACCCGCGTTGTAGAAGGGTGAAGGTTTTACTTTGCCCTGGATGTCCATTGATCAATGCATCATGTACCCATTCTAACGGTTGATGTCTGGCGTGCTGAGTCGAGAGTAACAAGCGACCCTGGACCAAGGGCAAACCTTCCTGGTAGTCCATGTTCCATCCTTGTAAATCATCCTGGTGTAGGACCACCCATTCCTTGATGGAGGTGAGCAGAGTAGGAGGAGTACAGAGGCAGACTAAGTTCACTTTCTCTAGTACTGTGTCTGGGACAACCGGAAGTACGTTGCCCCCACCGTGACGTGATAGTGCATCAGCTTTTCCATGAGCCGCACGCATGGTTTTATGACAAAAATGAAGGCGACAAAGAACAAATGCTCACATACTTAGCGCCTATTCATGCACGTCATGGATGCCAGATTCTGGAGGTTACAGTGATCCGTAAATACAGTAATGGGCCATTTGGCTCCCAACAAATGGTGCCTCCAGGCCTGAAAGGCATCTTTTACTGCCAATAGTTCCTTCTCTGTTACTGTAAAATGTAATTCATTCGGTGTGAGTTTATGTGAGAGGTAGGCCACTGGATGGAAAAGATCTGAGGCTAGACAGGTCTGAGGCAATACAGCTCCTAGGGCAAACAAAGAGGCATATGCTTCTACTATAAATGGAGTATCCGGGTTTGGATTTTGGAGAACAGGAGCTCTGGTGAAAGCTGTCTTTAAGATGTCAAAGATGTTTTGCTGGGATCTGGACCAAACAAAGGTAACTGCCGGGCTCATCAGTCTGGTTAACGCTGTGGCGATAGCAGAAAACCCAGGGATGAAATGCAGATAAAAATTGGCGAATAGTAGCACATGCCATTCCAGAATAGCCTTTATTTTAGTGGTGCTCATAGACAGCCCTCCCGCTGTGATGTGAAACCCAAGCAACTCTATTTTGTGTATGTGAAATGCACACATCTCAGTTTTGGCTTAAAGTGCATTACGCCGTAATCTAAGAACGTGTGCCTGATATGTTGGGGAAAAAATCAGAATATCACCCAAGTAGACCATGGCATAAGAATCAAGTATGTCATGGAAAATGTCGTTCATGAAGCGTTGGAATGTGGCAGGTGCATTAAATAAGCTGAAGGCCATAACATTATATTCATATAAGCCATATCGCGTACAGAATGCAGTTTTCCATTCATCTCCTTTCCTAATGCGAACCAGATTGTAGGCCCCCATGAGATCCAATTTTGTGAAGGTGGTAGCTTGGTGCAATCGCTCCAGTAAGGCAGATATCAAAGGGATTGGATACCTGTTCTTTGCCGTGATCTGATTGATACCTCCGTAGTCTATTCAAGGCCTCAAATCCCCTTTGCATTTCGAGACAACAAATATGGGGCTGGCGGCAGGGGACTGAGAGGGCGTGATGTGTCCACTGCGAAGGGCAGAGTCAATATACTCCTTCAGTGCCAGGTCCTCTGCGGGAGTTAAAGAATAAATGCATTCCCAGGGCATTTCAGCACTCAGGGCTAGATCAATAGGGCAATCATAAGGGTGGTGAGGTGGTAAACCCTCTGCCTTACATCTGTCAAAGACTTCCAAGAACGACGCAAATTCTTTCGGAATGCCAGAGTTAACGGAGCCAACCACATGATCTACGCTCACTAGGCCCTGGTATGGAGATAGAAAGCCTAGGGGCCGGTCAAACAGTGCTCTTGACAGTAGGGGGAATGGAAATCAATGGTACCTAGTACCCAGTCAATAAACAGGTTATGTTTCTTCAATCAGGGAATCCCTAATATAGCCCTGATTTGAGAAGTGGCTATGAGATCAAAAGAAACAAGTTCTGAGTGGCTGCCATGAGTGAGTGGTTGAGTCTGTTGTTCTCCCAGATACTCTCCTTATCCTCACCTGGAGCTCCAAATGTAGTGTCCAAGTTCTTACGTGGATTCCTTGTCTCCTTTTTCCCAGGTGACCTTCAACCCTCGAAGAGAAAAGGTCTGTCCTTGGAGGCAGCCACTCTGTCGAACAGGATGGTCTAGCTGGACTGACAAGCCCTCACCCCAGGAGCAGTGGGGAAAACGCCAATGAAGACAGAAAAAACCTCAGGGTCCGTTGTGGAGGAAGAGGCTGCACCCAGGGGCTGCGATGGACAGATGTACGGGAGAACGATATGGAAGTGCTCTTAAGAGAAGACTTGAGAAAAAGGGAATGAAAGAGGAGAGGGAAACAGAGGACCGAAGCCAGTTCAGGAAGCTATAGGCAGAAGAGGAGCTGCAGGGCACTGGGATGAATTCCATGCGGAAGAGTGAGAGAGGAAGACCAGAGAGGGTAGAGAGGAGAAGGCATGAAAGAAAACATAAGCGTCTTACCCAAAAGCGCAAGCAGGAGAGTTGAAACGCAATGCTCAGCAGTTCTGAAAAGAAGATATGCTGGATGGCAGGCGCCAACTTGGAAAAAACAACTGCATGCACCATGAAATTAACACACATCTGAGAAGGAATGGGGAATAGCCCAGACCGGAGTAGAGTGTAGAGAAGAAGTGATGTGCCTGAATGGGAGGGATGTTTTCTTTTTCAGGGGAAGTAGATGGGACCGACTTAATTGGACCACTGATAGAGGGCCTAAAATGGAAACAGGGGAGAGAGAGGTGTGCTGATCTCGGAACGGATGGAATGCAGAGCACAGGGAACACATACCGCCTGGAGGAACCCATGGGGATGTTAATTGCTGCACACCAAAATGTACTAAAGGGCAAGGAACATGGGCGGCAATTAGTCTGAACATTGGAGGTAGAAAAGGTACTACCACTAAATAACCCTACTAAAAACCCACACTTCTGTATACCTTCAGATACCCAAGTACAGGAAAACTGGGCCTTTTCAGTGGCCAGCCCCAGGCTTTGGAATTCGTTGCCTGAAAATTTGAGAAAAATGTAGGATTTCCTATCCTTCAAAAAGCATCTCAAAACGTTTCTCTTTAGATAAAGCTCAGAGATATCCCCTTTGACACCTGTGTTTCGTTTACATCTATCCTGACTATCAGTTGTTTGAGCGACATGATGCGGTGGTAATTGCAGCACACCATAATGTACGGCAGGGGAAGGGAGATGGGCCACAGTTAGTCAGAACAGCGGAGGTAGGAAAGGGTACTGCCAATAAACAATCCTACTAAAATGCTCACCCTTCTACATACACCTCTCTAGCTCTGAACTAAACACAATCATACCTCTACAGCACAACAAACTGCAAACACTTCACTGCATCACAACAATG
Source organism: Ambystoma mexicanum (assembly GCF_040938575.1). Taxonomy (NCBI): domain Eukaryota; kingdom Metazoa; phylum Chordata; class Amphibia; order Caudata; family Ambystomatidae; genus Ambystoma; species Ambystoma mexicanum. The sequence continues at coordinate 536,245,831 of NC_090924.1, read as the reverse complement.
AAAAAAACCACACATAGCCTCGCCCAACAGCACATGGCGCCTACTAACCGAAACAAAAAAACACCTACGCTCAGTGAATGTTGTCAAGCGAACTGAACCTGCCAACAGCACATCACAGCTCTCTTGCTCTTTTCTCCCACTCAGTCCTACTAACTTACCTCCCTCCCCCCTTGTTTTACAGATTTGCCAGAGCGCCAGGAAACCATGCAGCTGGCAATAGTGCGCAGTATAAGAACCTTTAACATAACATAACTAATAACTGCCCCCCACCCCGTTCCGTTTTGGACCATAGAGACTGGCTAGGTTGCTTTAATCCCTTTTCCATTAGTGAGCACATCCTTTTAAGAACATTCCGGTTGAAAGAACTTTTTTTTTAATCTGCCTTTCGCCCCTGTTTTTTCATTACCCAGAAAGTTGCATCATTGTATCTTGCATATTCTGTGTTGATGCAGGCTTTGTGGTTCCCACTCATAAACAAGTCCCACCAATCATCCAAAGGCGGAGTCTCCATCAAACCGATGGTTTGTAAAGAAGCTATCCTCATTTTCTGTAGAGACGTGCATTTACACAAAAATGCTTTACCGACTATAGAGTCCCTTCTCCGCATAAGCAACATTCCCTGCTTTCTCTTGGGACGTGATGCCAGGCCCCCTCAATTTCCCTTGTTCTGACAATAATACATTTCAGTTTTAGATAATCCCAGACCAAAAAGTTTCCCACAAATTGCTGAATATAAACAGACGTAGACTTCCGGTCCTGGTTGTATCTAGCAAACTCTGCGGCATGATTTTTTGCGGCAGGGTTAACTAAAGACTGTTCCTGGCCATGATCAGCTAGAATATCTTTCATGGTCTTTTTAAAAATGAAGAGCACAGTAAGTTCCTAGAAGCGACGTATAAGAGTTGTATTTTTGACACTTAAGTGAAGTTACTGGGGCATTAGCTAACTTCCAGAGGGTGGATAAACAGAAGAGTTGTATTTCACATCGAACAGGCATGACATTGTACTAAAAAAAATGTCAATAGCAGTACATAATGGCAGACATAAAAGGCTCTTATAGACCTGTCTAATTTATACATCTCTTCAAGATTTACCAGTGCCCACATTTCATCATCGTACAGTATGACTGAAACTAGTTTAACTTGGTAGAGCTGAATCATAGAACCAGTTGAGAACCCCCATCCCTTTTGGACAAAGGAGCGAATACAGCCCATTGTTATGTGGGTCGTCAATCTGACTTGATCCAAATGGAGGGCATTACTAAATGCATTCCCAAATATTTATGTGAGGAGACCACCTCAAAAATAACCCTGTCCATCTCCCATCTCGCCTTTTTTGGCTTTTTACCAACTGGATTGAAAATCATGATTGTAGTTTTAGAGTTGTTTATAACAAGCGAGGTGAGATCAGCATAGGTTTTCAGTGTATTCAATGTAGATAGCAAGCCCCCAGGAGTGAGATCTAGAACAACAAGATCGTCTGCATAGCCAAACCACTGTATAGGAGTGAAGCTTAGTTTAGGCGGAATGGCAAAGGAGTTGCTAAGGGCATCACCCAAGTCAGAAAGGTGTGGATTAAAAAGCATGGTGGCTAATATGCAGCCTTGTTTAAGGCCTTTCTGCATTGGAATCCATGAAGTAGTCCCACTATGCTGATCTAATTTAACCTTAACCCTAGTTTGTACATGCAGAGAGATTATCATCTTTAGGAGGGCAAGAGGGAAGTTCTGATTAAGCAACTTTCTCCACAACCTATTGCGTTCTACAGTATCAAAAGCGGCACAGCAATCAATGTATGCCACATAGACCGGAGGTTTCCTGATCATCCACGCTTGTTGGATGATAGTAATTAAAGCAAGGGTGTTTATAGTAGTGCTGTAATTCTTACGAAACCCTGTCTGGTTGTATGGAATGATGTTATAAAATTTGGTCCAGTCCTCAAGCTCTTTGAGGAGGACCAGGGCAAAATTCTTCACTGAAACATCCTTCATGGCGAGAAGACGATAGTTATTGGGATTATCGGAATTACCCTTTTGCCAAACCGGTACAATTCGGTGTAGTTCCATATCTCATCTAAGTCACTCAGGTACAAATTGAATAGCGTTGCCGTATAATTACATCCCTGTTTTACTCCAATGTATGATTTGACTGGGTCTGTTAATGCACCCTCAGCAGTGGTACAGATCTTAAAGGATGTGTTATTATGAAATTTGGCGAGCCAGTTTATATATATCGGAATGCCAATTTTCAACATTTTTTGCCATAACACTTCACGGACCACTCGGTCGAATGCAGCCGTCATATGAATTGACGCAATATACACAGTCACTGGGCCACTCTCAGTGACCTCGGTCCAGGGCCCAGCCACTCTCCACTTGCACTGCCTCCCTGGCACCCCCCTGCACTGCGGGACTGTCACTGTATCCTTACAGCCCCCCCTTCCCAGCACTTGTTCTGCATCTACCTTGCACTTGCCACCAGCTGGCCTTATTTATTATTTTTTACGCTACTTACCTTGTACTGCACTTCCCCCCCTCCCCTTCCCCTTGCACTTTTCCCTTCCCCCCACCCCTGCACTTGCGCGATCTGAATGACACCTGGCCTAGTAGGATCGTTGTCTGTCTTCCCCTTGTTCCCCCCCCCCTGCCTCGTCGCGCCTTGAAACACTTGTGTATAGGCGCGTTACAAATGCCATATCATATCATAGTACTCAATTCCCTTGCTTTTGTTCCAGCTAGAAGATTGGCCATTATAGTTGCATTCAGAGAAGTGGTCATTGATTTTCTAAAACCAATTTGTGCCTTAGAGTATGCATTCAATGAAGCTAAGTGCTTATCCATTTCTGAGAGAACAAGGATTGACATTCTTTTTGCGGCTGCGTCAGTCAGAGAAATCGGCCTGTAATTCTCAGGATTTCAGGGGTTTCCTTTTTTATATATTGGTATAAGAATTGCCGAAACCCAAGATTCAGGTATTATACCCAACAACAAAGTCTTATCATATTTCAATTTCAGAATACTCACCCAAAAGATTGGATCTGCTTTATATACACAAGCTGGAATGTGATCTGGGCCGGCAGCTCTTGAATTGGTTAGTTTACTAATGCCCCATTCGATGGCTGTAAACGTCCAAGCAAACTGAGAGTCTTTGGGGGAGCATGGTAATATAAATTGTTTGGTTGAGAAGCGTCCTGGCAATTCGAATTTAGATCCAAAGAAGGTCCTCCAAGTATATGCATGAATTATATTTTTAACATTAGATCCCCTCTTAACTGAAGAGTGTCATGACCCAGAAGAGTGAAGCTCCTTCTGGACTTCCTGGTCCTTGTCACGGCGGGGCTTGCATTCATTGTTTCTCCCAACATGGCCGTATCACGTGACACGCCTCGCACCAGCCTTCACGGCGGACATAGTACGTTCCATAAATATGCCACACCCCCACAGCCCTGCGCATCTCAATGCTATTGCGAAGTAGCGACCAGACTGTGCTCCGTAGCTCGCGGTATTGTTTCCCTTGCTTCTGCCACTCCAACCCCATTCTAGTCCCTGTCCTTCCTTTCTTGATTCCTGGACTCGTGTGCTAGTTGCGCACCATGTTATTTCCTGGATTCCTGGATCCCTGCATCCCGGTACTTGAACGCACGCTGGAGTCGGAAGAGACTCGTGCAGCCTTATTCAAGACTCGAGAAGTACGCAAGAAGGCATCAATCAAGAAATCCAGCAAAGATCGAACTGCTGCGGTCTCCACCAATGTGACGCGTAGGGCCGAGATGACGGACTGGACTGGCCCACCTAGCTTCGTTTGCTTGGGCCGTAGGAATGCTCTTCTGCAATCGAAAATTCCCATAGCTCCGCAGTCCACCAAGGCCAAAATGGGATAGGTCTTATTCTTGGAGGGCGACAGGAAGGCTTGTAGGATCACCAAATTGTTTTGTCCAGGAGAGTTCAAGGATGGAATTTACTTTTAAGCCCTACTACTTTTCCACTCCCAGGGCCAAAGTGGGCTTCATAATTTCCCACCTTTCAGGAAAAGCCTTAACCTGGGCCACGCCCCTCGTTAATTCCAGCGACGTTCTTCTAGATGACTATGAAGGCTTCATACAAGCCCTTAAGACCATGTTTGACCATCCAGAACAGGTCTATAGTGCCCAGGAACGCCTGTTAGACTTTCAGCAAGGATCCCAGGATATGCTCACCTATGTTACCCAATTCAAGCAGTTAGTCAAGGAAGCTGATTGGTCCCCGGAGGCGAGTTTTACCCTTTTCAGGAGAGGACTGAATGAGGAGATTAAGGATGAGTTGGCCAGAGTGGCTCGCCCAAACTCATTCCAGGCACTAATGCACCTTGCCATGCAAATAGATTTTCGTATCCAGGAAAGAAAGGCAAAGAAGAAGAAATCCAAAACTAATCCTCCGAAGCCGTCCTTTGAGAGTACCACCAAGGCGGACACAAACCCAGGCTCAATCTCTGAACCAGAACCCATACAGATAGGAGCCTTCCGTGGACCTATATCCCCGCAAGAAAGAATGAGAAGGATTCATACGGGGTTGTGCATGTATTGTGCCTCAGACAAACACCTGGTTAGGGAGTGTCCTCTGGCCCCTACTCAGCATTCGGGAAACGTCAGCTCCCGATCCTAGATGGAGCAGAGCTTCGGGAGAGAGATGTTTGCTCCACATCAACTCCATCCTTGAACTCTCCTGGACAAAACAATTTGGTGATACTACAAGCCTTCCTGTCGCCCTCCAAGAATAAGACCTATCCCATTTTGGCCTTGGTGGACTGCGGAGCTATGGGAATTTTCATTGATCAAGACTGGGTTGTTAGTCATCATATTCTGTACGAGACACGAAGCACCATGCAGCCGGTGGAAGCAATCGACGGAAGACCCCTCTCTTCAGGACCCATAAGCCTGCAGACAAAAGAGATCCAACTTTCCATAAACCATTACCAAGAGCGGATTACTTTTGACATCATTAAGTCACCCCATTACCCCATGGTATTGGGCATGCCCTGGTTACAGAAGCACAATCCGTATATCAATTGGACAGTAGGATCACTATTCCTAGGCTCAGAGTTTTGTATGTCCCACTGTTTAATCCTGGATCCCTCCTCGACACCCCTTAAAGAACCACCAAGAGACCTGAAAACACCACTCATGGTTTCTAATATCATACAAGTCCAAGAGGCCTATCATGGATATGCTGATGTATGTTCAACTGCCATAGTCCAGGCCTTACCCCCTCACAGACCTGAAGACTGTGTCATAGATACAGATCCCTCAGCAGTGATTCCTTTTGGCAGAATGTTCATTCTTTCCGAACCTGAGAAAAAGGCCCTCAGAGAATACCTGGATACCAACCTTGAAAACGGCACCATAAGACCCTCAGAATCTCCAGCGGGTGCTTCATTGTTCTTTGTTCCCAAGAAGGACACCAAGGAACTCAGACCTTGCCTCGACTATCGTGGCCTAAATCAATGCACTCTCAAAGATAGGTACCCACTACCCCTGATCTCGGATATCCTGGAAGCTGTGAGAGGCGCCGTAGTATTCACGAATAGTATCCATACCGGAGGTACAAAAAATGATAGCATCTTTGAAACCCTCGAATTGCAAGGGGGACAGTTGCCCCGCACAGATCGTAAAAGATGCAGCCAGGGATCTCTCCCCCTTCATTACCAAATGAATAGACCCGTCATTCTCCAATAACTCGGTCCCTAGTAATCTGAAACAATCCTGGGTCCTACCACTACTAAAAAAAAAACAACCCTCGATCCAGACATACCCACGAATTATAGACCCATTACCACCGTCCCATTCTTACTAAAAATTCTTGACAGAGTGGCCTATCTACAAATACAGGATTACCTCGAGACCAACCATTTATTAGGAACTCGCCAATCTGGCTTTCGACCACAACACGGGACAGAAACGGCCCTTGTTGATCTCAAGTGCCAGATAGACGAACTCAAAGATAAAGGTAAGGCTGCCATTCTTCTTCTCCTCGACCACTCCGCTGCCTTTGACCTGGTTGACCATAAAATCCTGTGCAAACATTTGTCATCGGAAGCACACTTCTCCCACTCTGCGGTCACATGGATCCAATCCTTCCTGGACAATAGGACCATGCGGGTCTTCTCACCCCTAGCAGCGGCCGACCCTATCCCCATTACTTGCGGTGTCCCACAAGGTTCTTGTGTCTCACCTACTTTGTATAATATATTTACAGAGCCCCTATTCAACAAGCTGGATCATCTGGGTGTCACCTACACAAATTACGCAGATGACACCCAGATACTCCTCACCCTATCCGGTAATTACAACTTGGACGCCAACTGGATCAATGAAGTCTTCTCCATCATTCAGGCATGGATGTCCACACATGGCCTTTGCCTGAATGATGACAAGACCGAACTTCTCCTTGTCGGCTCACCCAACACCATCCGGAAACTCTGTCCCAGCTACACCAGCTTCACCATTGACGGCAACACCATTCGCATCGCCAAGAGTGTAAAAACCCTTGGTTTCTACCTAGACACGAATACCAACCTAGCCAAACAAATCAATATGACTGCCTCAGCCACTGCCTACACTGGTAAACTAATTAGGGCCTGCAGACCGCTGATCTCCCCCAACAACTGCCTCACTCTAGCCAGAGCACTCATTCAATCCAAGCTGGATTACAGTAATAGCCTTTATGTAGGCGCCAACAAAACGGTAATCAATAAATTGCAAGTTCTACAAAATAACGCACTCCGTGCCGCACTAAATATTCCCAGAAGAGAACATATCTCCGCTACAAGAATTTCATACAAATGGCTTTCCATCCAACAAAAAATAGACCTAAAAACCATATGCCTCACCTACAAATCTCTTAACCACCTAGCCCCGCCCTATCTCACTAACAAATTTACATTAAGACAGAATACCAGAACCACTAGATCCTCTAATACATTACAACTGACAGTGCCCAAATACTCCCTTAAAAGAGCTGGTGGATCGAGCTTCCCAGCTCTAGCCTCATAACTATGGAATACCATTCCAGTGGATATCAAATCCACACCCACCTTCCAACCCTTTAGAACTAAGGTCATCACCTGGTTACTCAACAAATAACCAACCATGTATGTATGCATACCTAATGTACGAATGTATCCTTTATTATGTTTGCCTATTATTATCTATGTACTAACTGCTTTCTTGTCAACTATACATATGCCTCACTACTGTACTATTGTTCCCTAACGTTGCCTGTAACTTGATGTTTAAAGCGCACATATACCCCTGGGTCAGGAGCGCTATACAAATAAATAAACAAACAAACAAACGAAGTTGGATCTCCGGGGTGCCTATCATTTAATCCATGTCCGGGAAGGAGACGAATAGAAAACAGCCTTTAGAACACCCTTTGGTCACTATGAATATCCAGTCATGCCCTTTGGACTAGCTAATGCCCCCGTGGTTTTTCAACGTTTTATGGACAGGGTGTTTTCTGACATGTTATTCCTTTTTGTCATTGTCTATCTGGATGACATATTGATCTTCTCCAAGGATCCTCTAAAGCATGAAGAGCATGTAAAGGCAGTACTGCAACGACTCTGTGAACACAAACTTTTAGCCAAACCCGAAAAATGCTTGTTTCACGTTACTTCTGTTCACTACCTGGGATTCATTCTTAGCCCAGAAGGAATTGGTATGGACCCTTCAAAGGTAAAGGCCATAGTGGCATGGCCTGCTCCCACCTCCGTGAAACAAGTTCAATCCTTCCTGGGGCTTGCCAACTCCTACGGAAGTTAATTTCTACCTTTTCCGAGATCGTCCAGCCGATTGTTGCTCTCTTGAAGAAAGACACTCCCTTTATCTGGTCTACACCGCAAGACAAAGCATTCCAACGATTGCAGACAGAGTTCACGCAAGCCCCCATCTTCGCCCAACCAGACATAAATCGGCCATTCCTAGTGGAAACGGATGCCTCTAACTACGCCATAGGAGCGGTCTTGAAACAGGAACTTGAGGATAAATTGGAACACCCCGTTGCTTACCTCTCACGATCCCTGACTCCCAGTGAGACAACTATTCCATCCTGGAAAAAGAAATGTTAGCCAGGCCTTTACTGAATGGCGACATCTACTTCTGGGTGCTAGATATCCAGTTCAGGTCCGCACGGACCATCGCAATCTTCAAATTCTACAATCATTGGAGTGCAGGAACTGTCGTCAGGCGCGTTGGGCCTACTTCTTTGCCCAATAACAAATTCCAAATCACTCATGTTCCCGGATCACAAAACATGATTGCTGACGCCTGATCTCGATGTCCTCACTATGTAACTACTGAAGACATGGCCTATCCTAAGATGTTTCCCCACACAATCTTTGTAGCTCAAGCAGTCAACCTCCTGGAAGAAATTCGAGTACAAACCCAATCCTCTGACCTCTGGAAGGATATTTCAAGGAAGAATCCATGGAACCTAAGACTTAAGGAAGGATACTTATTCAAGGGCAATGCACTAATCATTCCTGCACAGAAATTACAACAAAGAATGATACACCTCTGTCATGATACCCTTCACTCCGGACATCGTGGCATAATCAACACCCTCCGTCTTATACAAAGACAGTTTTGGTGGCCTGGAATGAAGACCGAAGTACAGCAGTACATCAAAGCTTGTGCTGTCTGTAGTCAAAACAAACATGATAACAAGAGACCGACGGGTCTTCTAATGCAACCATCACTGCCAACAAGGCCATGGGAATTCATTGCTACAGACTTCATTGTGGAATTATCACCTTCCCGAGGGTACACAACCATCATGGTTACCATAGATTTGTTCACTCATATGGCTCATTTTACACCCCTGTGTAAGTTACCATCCTCGTCCGATCTTGCTGGAATCTTCCTGGAACACATTTCGTTTACATGGACTCCCTTTCAAGATCATATCTGATCGAGGACCTCAGTACGTCTCATCTGGTTATCTTCCCCAGACCAACGGGGCCACAGAACGTGCTAATCAGACCCTGGAACAGTATCTTCGATGTTTCGCCACCAAGGTTCAGGATGACTGGTCGCTCCTGGTACCCGTGGCTGGATTCACCTACAACAATTCTGACCATTCAGCAATTAAGACCAGCCCCTTTTATTGTATCCAAGGTTTCCATCCATCAGTTCTACCCTCTGTTCTCCCTCATCCTACACCAGTACCCACTGTCTACTCCTGCAATGAAACCCTCATCAACGTACACCAAGAGGCCAAAGAAAATTTAGAGAAGGCCAGAACACAGACTAAGAGGTATGCAGATTTAAAAAGGAGACCAGGTCCTTCTTATGCAATCGGTGATCAAGTCTGGTTATCCTCGAAATTACTACCCCGGCATCTACGGCCAAACAAGTTGGCCCCTCGGTACTATGGTCCATTTTCCATCAAGGAAATTATCAACCCAGTTTCATACCGGATTAGTCTACCAGACTCATGGAAGAAAATTCACCCAGTATTCCACACATCCTTATTAAAACCCTACCACCAATCCTCCTGGAAATCCTACTGACCTCCTCCTCTACTGGTCGACAACCAATTGGAATATGAAGTATCTCGAATATGTGACTCCAGGTATAAAAAGGGTCAGCTTCAATACCTGGTTGAATGGAAAGGATATCCTCCTAGTGAAAGAACCTGGGAACCACTTTCTAATCTCAAGACCCCTCGACTACTCAGAAGATTTCACCTTATACACCCGGGCAAACCTGGTGGAACAGGTTTTCGGAGGAGGCATGCTGTCATGACCCACAGAACGCGCCCCTTCTGGACTTCCTGGTCCTTGTCACGGCGGGGCTTGCATTCATTGTTTCTCCCAACATGGCTGTATCACGTGACACACCTTGCACCAGCCTTCACGGCAGATGTAGTACATTCCATAAATATGCCACCCCCCGCGGCCCTGCACATCTCAATGCTATTGCGAAGTAGAGACTAGACGTGTGCTCTGTAGCTCGCGGTATTGTTTTCCTTGCTTCTTCCACTCTAACCCAATTCTAGTCCCTTTCCTTCCTTTCTTGATTCCTGGACTCGTGTGCTAGTTGCGCACCCTGTTATTTCCTGGATTCCTGGATCCCTGCATCCCGGTTCTTGAACGCACGCTGCAGTCGGAAGAGACTCGTGCAGCCTTATTCAAGACTCGAGCACTACGCAAGAAGGCATCGGTCAAGAAATCCAGCAAAGATCGAACTCAGGTGAGAAGGGGGGGGGAACTCCTTGACAAAGAGTTCTTAATTACGGACCATAAATATCTGCTATTATTCTTACATACAGCACTTATTATATCACAGTTATGTTTGATGTAATTAAGTATGTGAATTTCTTCTTTGATTTTATTCTTATATTTTTCTAGAATCCGATTTTTTTGGCACCTATATTGACATACGTTCAGGTTTGCTCTTTTTAAAATGTCTCAAGTCTCTATTTTTACTCCATTTTAGGATTTTCATATCATAATCAAAAGAATGCTGATTATCCGTGCTACACACTTTTTGATTTTTTACCAGATATGCTAATGCATTATTTCTGGCAACTGCCACCATTTTTTTTCCCGATGCAGTGGGTCCCTAGAATCAAGCGCGTAATGATCTTTTCTTCCATATAATTCAGCAAATACTATTTCCACTATTTTTCTACAGGCATAAGGAGTCCATCGAATTGATATCTCGTTACGCTTGCTCTCTGTCAGTGTCAATAACTCATCCATCTCCAATGTGTTATATATCAATTGCTAATGACATTTGTATTGTGGCGTGATCGCTATCCATAAAGTCGTTTACCCTTGCACTTACAATCTTTACTGCGAGAGTCACAGATGTGCAACAATAATCGATTGTTGAGCTTAGCAATCCTCTTTTCCAAGTGCAAACAGATGTTGCATTGACAAATTGGACATATAAAATTTCCCAATCCCGAAAATATGATCTCCATTTCTCTCCTTTTAATTGGGAATGATTCAAATTAGGGGGCATGGAACTCTTTGAAGTATCATTTGTTCTACTACGTACCGAATCAAAATCCCCACCTATGATTATCTCGTAATCTAGGTTGAGTGTGAGAGCATATTCAATAAAACTATCGATATCGTGAACATTTTCGTCGATAGTGTATTTCAGAGGGTTTCAATACAAACTAATCATTATCAATGGGTTACACTCAATCGGCTTCAAATCAATTGAAACAGATAAAATGTGGACTGAAGAATATATAATCTTGGAATAGCAGTCAAGAGATATGTTAATACATATTGCTAGCCCTCCTGCCGTGCACCCTCCCAATCCTTTATGTGCAAAAGAACAGTAGGTATGAAATTCAGGGATCACCAATGCATCGGTTTTCATTGTTTCTTGCAGCAGTAAGATAGAAATAGAATTATTGAATGCTAATGCATGCATCAATTTTAGGAGATTATTAAAGCCGCATGAGTTCCAGGACACCACATCAAGTCGTATAGAAGCCTTACTCTATAAATTCATAGACTCTGACTTGTTTGCAAAAATAGTTTTCAACAACGGTTCCGACCATCCCAAATCATTATTATTCGGAGCAATATCCACAGTTTGGGAGATACATAACTTTTCACCCAGTGAGTAGATTGTGTGGGGGTTGTATATTCTAGGAATTCCACGGCTTCTTTTTCATCATCAAATGTATGCAGAGTAAAACCCATATCTCCTAGTTCTTTTCTATATGACCAAATCAGTTTTAGCACATGTTCGGAGAATAGATGGCAAGTCATCCTGTAATTATTATGAGAAGCCAGAGCAATCTTATAAAAATCATTAGATCTAAGAATACATAATAATGGAATCTTATGAATCAGGTCTAGAAGATACGTACTGTTGATTCTAGCTTTCTCCATTATTTTTTGCTGACTAACCAAACCCATCATGTTAATTCCCTTTTTGGGTGCTAGTTCTCTGGTATTGGTATCTGTAGTTATGTACATGGGAGCAGTGGTGTTCACTTTATTATCGCTGTTACTATCGAAGCATAACTTGTATCCTTAGAATTAGAATTACAAGTGGAGGTTCCTAGTTGGATGCAACTATCAGCATCTTTATTGTTACTAATATCGTGGATTTTCAATGGTTCATTTGAGCTATGTTGAGTAGGAATCTCTAATAGTTTGGTCGCAGATTCCAGTGTCTTCATACCATTTTTAATCGCTCTTTCTAACTCAGCATACTCGCCGCCCCCCATCACCGTTGGTCTGTTCGATTTACCACAATATGCCTGGTTTTCCTTCATAGGAGACTTGTCTTTGTGGTCTGAATTATTCAGATTAGAAATTAAGATTATATCTGAGACCCCCCCGTTTGTCGGCATTAGTGCCGCTTTCTAATAGGTGCATCTGAGTGTTGCTGGCTTTATGTGTGGGACTACCACTGATGATTGTCAGTTCTCTACTTTTTCCCATACCAATCTTCATGATAGGTAGCCATTTATCTCCCTATTACTTGTTAACTCCTTGTGAGTCTTATTACAGATTTCTGAATATAAGGGAGTTTGGTGTGTTGAATCAGCGCTTTTCTCAGTGTTATGCTCACCTGGTCTCTGCAGGGGCATTGGGGCATGGTTGGAGCCCTCCCTCGACTTGGCTCCCCTGTATCGGCTGTCTTCCCCAGCTGTGGCAGAGTATGCTGTTCTGGATGCTGGTATTGCCCCTGGGAGAAGATGAGGCAATGAGAATGGCGTGGATGTGTCACAAATTCCCTCGACCCTTTTGTGCCAAAATGTAGTGCGCAAGAGTTTTCCCATGCAAGCACACCTGTTCTTTTGTAATGCTGAGTTCTCCGTCCTGCTTCCTTCAGCAGGGGTGCGTAGAGTGGGCCTAGTTGCTTCACTGGCCCGCGAAAGTGGCGATCCAGTCCAGCTACGACCAATCCACTTGGAAGGTAAGTCTTTGGATATGGTTATTGTTCGTTTATAATAATGTCTTTGGGAATGAGTCTTTTGCCTTGATTGTAAAGTAATAATAATTTTTGCAATTTCTCTTCTCTTCGCAATAGGTGTGAAGATGGTAGATCGGAAGCATGGAGCAGATCCGGGGATTCCCTTGATGATGATGGGGCTTTGAGAGTCAACAGGTAAATTGGCCGTTATAATGGAATTCAAGAATGGTGCGGCCAAATGTTCGTTATTTATAAGATTTCTAACCTGTTGTGTGTCTTTTGCCTTGCAGGAGAGGTCTGACGGCGTGGAGCAGAGTCTGGATGCTCGAAGGCCATTCCGCGGCTCCGGATGAAGATACCGCGAAGATGAGGAGAGGAAGCAAAGCTCCCGTGTCGCTGGACGTCCGGATCGGGTGAGGAAAGGCTCAGACTCCGATGGCGATGGAATGCAGGTAGGATATGCGCACAGCGATGGAGCGGCTTGAATCAGGTAAAATGTGCCTTAAGCGATGGAGAGGCTGGAATCAGGTAAGGTGCGCCTTCAGCGATGGAGTGGCTGGAATCGGGTAAGATGCGCCTTCAGCGATGGAGCGGCTGGAATTAGATAAGATGCGCCTTCAGCGATGGAGTAGCTGGAATCTGGTAAGGTGTGCCTTTTGCGATGGAGTTGCAGGATTCAGGTAAGATGGTCTTCAGAGATGGAGTAATAGGAATTAAGGTGAGGAACAGCTGTAAGCGTCACGCTGCAAAGCAGAATAACGCGAAGCAAGGGCATGTGGTTGGGCTGACATTAAATAGGCTGGCTCTGGCCCCTCCCTTTGGCCCCACTTTGTGGCTCCACCTTGCCCCTCCCAGGGTCTCTTGCACGTGCGTACCAATGATGTTCTATGGCCATGCCCGGCCCTGATGCACGTGCCTTAGGCACAGAGTGTGCAAAGCACAATTTTCTATGAGCCTGGCACCAGAGGCACCAGGACTGGGTCAATATGGTCCCTGGGGGTGATGAAGGCCTGGGCCCTTGCCCAATGGCCATGACAGCACTCCCCTGCAAGGCCCCTCTCACGAGCGTCCTTCTCCGTGGTCCAGGTTTGGTAGGATTGTTACGGTGAAACCGCCTGATTAGTCGAGGTGCATGGATAAATTCCACAGGTTCCCAAGTGCGATCTTGAGGTCCATAACCCTCCCAATCGATTAAATAGTATAGTTTTGCTCGTACCATTTTCAAATTCAGGATGTCTTTAACCTCGTACTCAGGTTCTCCTTCGATAATTTCTGGCTCCGGAGGTTTTTTATTCTAGTTTCAGGCTTCACAGGCTTCAGGAGGGAAACGTGAAACACTGGATGAATTTGCATATGGGCGGGTAGATCTAGTTTTACCGCGGCCGGGTTGATAATGGCCTTGATGGGGTAAGGTCTGAGATATCTGGGACGGAAGACTTGAGGTCCTTTTAATGGTATATTTCTGGCAGCCAACCATACTCTATCCCCAATTTGGTAATGTTGGGCTTCCCTTCTATGCCTGTCAGCAAACTTGTTTTGTTGTTCCTTGGCTTTAGTTAAATTCTTGGTTGCTTCCTTCAGAGTTTGAGTAATAGTTTTATGTAAGGAGGTGATTGCCGGCATTTCTAGCTCATCAAGCGGGTCAAAGGAGGAAGTCCGGGGGTGCCGACCATTCATGATATAGAATGGGGTTTGTGCAGTACTAGTGTGGACGGAGTTATTGTATGCAAATTCAGTTAACCAGAGAATGTCCTTCCAGGATCCTTCGGTTAGCTGCAGCATGCATCTCAGGTATTGTTCTAGCATCTGATTAGTCTTGACCATCGGTTTGGGGATGGTGACTGGTGGGGAGGCGAAGGTCGATCTGTGCTATCTTGCAACAACTCCTCCAAAATGCTGAGACAAAATGCGTTCCTCGGTCAGAAATCAATACCATGCAGTTTGATTATTTGTTCTAGGAATAGTCGCCAGCAGTAGGAAGTCCCCTGAGGGGAAATAGGTGTACCATCTTGGAGAATAAATCTACCACTACTAAGATTGTGTTGAAGCCGTCGCAGGGAGGTAAATCTGTAATAAAGTATATGGATAATGTATGCAAAGGACTAGTGGTATAGCTAGTGGACGCAATAATCCTGCAGGACTTGACTTTTGGGATTTTTGCTGTGCACAAACTCTGAAGGTTGTAATAAAGTGGACCACGTCCTTTCTCCAGGTTGGCCACCAATAATTCTTCCTGATTTTGGCTTGTGTCTTAGTAATTCCGGGATGCCCCTCCACTAATGACTCGTGGTAAGTTGCAATAATCTTGTTTTGAGTTTCTTTGTCTTTGATGTATATTCTCCCATGGAAATAGGGTAAGTGTTACACTCACCTGGTCTCTACGGGGACGTTGGGGCACGGTTGGAGCCCTCCCTGGATTCGGCTCCCCTGGATCGATTCTCACCCCCTGCTGCTGCCCAGTACACTGTTCTGAATGCTGATACTGCCCCTGTGGGAACATGAGAGGTAATAAGAAGGAGGTGGAGGTATTGTGACTCTCTTCGGATCTTTCATGCCAAAATGAGGTGAGTAAGCTGTAGAGGAGGTCCCAAATATGGCCTGCACTCCAGCCACCCATTTTGAAGTACCAGGAACGTTCACACCAAGATATGTGATGTATGATGAGCAAATAAACCAGCAGAGAGCCGCATTAGGACTCTGCCCAGTGCCCATCAGAAAAGCAACACCTATTGAAGTGCCAATAACCAGACAACCATGGACAGTAAGGTATCCATTGAGACAACCCTTCCAGCAAATGACACAAATTGAAGGTTGCTTAAACACTGTCCCAGAAGAAACTCAAAAGGCCTTAATTGAAGATGAATGGTGATGATACAAGGGCCCGGACAGACTTATAGATGAAAGAAACGACAATCAATAGATGACACACAAAGACGAAATATCTGAATAAGAATATCATGAACTTAGAAGGAAGACGATGTTGAAATATGAAAAGAAACTCAAACTGTAAAGCAGGATGAAAATATCCAACCAGTTAACGCCTGTACATATGCTTGTAACGTAAGAAGCTAAGAAAACCGTGCGGCTTGCTATGCTTAGTTGAAGAATAGAGCGGCAAGCGCCAACTATATATCTACCTCAACGAAGCACACTATATAAATGCACATCCACGTTATACAAAAGCAGAATTAACCCAGGTTACTAAGGGTCAAAACAGGACAGGATTCTTATTCCAGCTAAAACAAGGAGAGATGGCGGAATCGAAACTCAGCAAGGAGCAGGCCGTGCGTGGGATGCCAAAGCGCGAAGGGGTACCAACGTCTGATGTCACCCAAAACCACAAGATACCATAACTTTTCCTGACAAGAAGCTCCAGTTTCGAGGCCAACCTCAGCCAACTAATTGACACATAGCAATAAAGTATTGATTGATGGAAGGGAGGCTGGGTGAATCTTGGGGCATCCTGCATCTGGGTGACCATTCTGCATGCTGCTAATTGAGATGTATGCCTGGGGTTGTAGCCAACCCAATCACAATGGACCAAATAATCTAAGGTCCTATAGCTAGTAGAACCAATGAGACCTCGTACTTTTAGTGATGTTTACATGAGTAATGTTAGAGGGGAGGGCGTAGACGCCCACCCGGTAAGAGTTATCCAATCCTCACACCCCATTACCATATACAGATATAGCACCTATACTTAAGTTACCTTTTCCAACCAATAGAATTGTATGGCAAATTTATGAGTGTTACACGTCAATGATGATGAATTTTGGGTATAACTGTTAGTGTTCAATGAAGATTGTTGGGAGTTGAAGCGAGACAGGCTATCGCATCACTGTTGATCTCCATGTTTCCCCGTTTTCTGTACTTGTCATTAAACGGACTCCCCTTTGCCAAACCATTCAGTTGTCCTTATTGATTGGTGTTGGAGTAAGAGAATCCTGCACCCCTTCCACCTCAAGGTGCAGCTATCTTGTCTTAAAGTACTCGAGTGTGAGCTCTGACTCTATGGGCTGGTCAGGGGTCACTCCCCCTCCCGTACACTTGGTAGCAGAGGATGGTGGAAACCATTGATTATCGATTATTGATTATTGATTAAAATAAGACACTTATTGACCGTCGACACGGAACAACTCTAGGTCTTCTGCAATATCACGAGTCCTTCGCCATTCGGCTGAGTAGACTGTGAAGCTTCCCGTGGACAATGGTAGTATAATTGACCCAAGACCGCAGTCGGGGCCTGAAGGGACCCGTTTTAAAAACATATCCCTTTCCATTCCTACGGGCAGCTGATTGGACGAAAACCTGAAGGAGGCGGTAATGGAGGCGGTGATCCCGAGGGTCCAGAGATGAACGGTCCGAAAGGTGAGTGAAAAGAAAAGAAAAATTGAGTGCTTTGGCAAATGACGTAAGCCTTAGAACAAGTAAAGGGAAAAGGTAACAGAGGGAGGAGGAAAAACAAAATAGTCAGAAGTGGAGAAGACTATATATATATATATTATCCCCATATATATATATATATATATATAAATATATATATATATATATATATATATATATATATGGGGATAATGACTCGAGAATAATTGAACAAATAGAGAATACCGGGGTGGACACCCGAGAAGAGAGATGATACCAGGTCGGACACCTGAGAAGTGAGAGGATACACCTTATTCCTGCGCTTTAACATAGCGGTCAGAAGAAACGTGAACCCAGAGTCCCACATAATGGGGAACAATTAGGCTACCACCACGGTTAAAGATGTCGTGAACAGGGTTCGTTTAAACTCCATGTAGGGATAATGATTAGAGGCAGAGATATTTGTGTCCAGCTAGTTTCTGTCTAGTATGTTAAGTGTCTGTCCTATATGTTTTATGTGGCATCATTTTGTGAAATTGTTATTACAAGAACTGGTTGAAAGATTGTTGAGCGATTCGATAATTGAGACTGAATCGCACCTGAACTAAATGTTTTTGAGCAAAGTGGTGATATAAGAGATTTTTGTTTGGTGGACAATTTGGTTTGGAGCTTGCAGTGTTTGGTGCTCGCTCATATTGTTACAAGGTGTTGTTATCACACAAAGTATTGACAAGTGTTGTATAAGAGGAAAGAAACCAGATATAAACATGGAAGACATAACTCCATTAGCACACTTATGCAAACAGTTGCCGAAACACGCGCTCAAGCTAAAGAAGTATAGCACCGAGTGGGTTAAAGGTACTGCCCACAAGATGTTTATGCCATGGCCACAAAATGGGTCTTTAGCCAAAGCCGTTTTACAACACATGACAACATATTTGCATGCCACATATACAGGCAAAAAGCTAGAGAAACGCCTTGCTGTTCTAGAAATTTGGAAAATGTTTGAACAGTGAAAGGAGGAAGAGCCACCTGCAGATTGGATATTAAATATATGCAGAGAGGGGGGTGAGACGCCTAGCGCGCCACCTGCCCCACCTGAAACAGAAACCGAAGAAAGTAAGGCTGAGGGACTCTACCCATTAAGAGAGCTTAAAGCAGCCACAGGGTACAGCAACCCCACATATGAGTCACCTACATACAGTAGTGACGAAAATCAAGGGAAGGATAAGGACAAGAATCTTACCTCCTCAGTCCCGAGGGACAAGGGGAGACGCGATGATGAAAGAAAGGATCAGGCACAGACAAGTGCATTTACCGACAAGGAGAGAGAGGGAAAGAAGTGGAAAGGAAACGAAGACAGAACTGATGAGATAGCATTCGCAAAAGACGAATGGATGGAAGGACAAATCTTATTGAAACTCGATGGGAAAGGAAGTGATGATGTGAGACCTAAAGATAGGTTAGATGAGGCACAGAGAAAGGAGAAGGAGAAGGAGTTAAGGGACGAAAGGATAAGAAGGAAAGATAGGCTGAGGCAAGAACAGCTATATTGCGAAGAGCAAGAAAAGCAGCTCGATCGCAAACCGAGAGCAGCCTATGATCAAGACAGACAGAAACAGCAAAGGTTGGAAGAAGAGCAAAGGATGCGTGAAAAAAGGATAAGGAGACGAAGAGATGAGGAAATATGAAGGGCAGATGAACGTAGAAATGAAAGAGAAGGGAAGAAGATAGGGTCAGAGAAGAGGTGAGGAAGCACAAAGAATTTGATGACGACATTGAACGTAAACGTAGACAGAGGGCACGCGATCTCTAATATTTGGAGAGGGAAGTTAAAAAACCAGATCCAGTGGTAGACTGGGAAGACATTGAAGAATTATTTCATGTGTACGATTCAGTACCAGGCATGTCTAGGGCAAATATTGAAGATGACTTCGACACCAGAAGCATCGGGGAAACGATTGATAGAATATGTGATGAAATGACGCTAGAACAAATACGCCACGGAGAGGGGGAGGATGAGCGCCTGGAGAGCACTCAGCTATATGACAGTGAGGATGTCACCCGAAGTAGTGGGGGTAGGAAACTGTCCCTGGATAGATTAGAAATCAGTAGAAACGATGACGATACAAGAAGTTGCGTGAATTTGGAACAAACAATGTCCGACTCCGAAGAGGAGGAATGCGAGGCAAATGAAGAAGGGAGATGGCGCGAAAGACGACTCCCAAGGGAAAGAGGGGTATGATGGTCAGATGCTAGCGAGTCCGCACATAGGGCATCAGAGGCTGGCACACAGTCTGACCGGCATGAAGGAACACCCCATGGTCAGAGGGGGGTGTCATCACCGCCCTATGTAGATGGATTAAGGACATTGCCAGGTAGTAAGCGATGCAGGAATATTACCCCTGTGATAGACAGGAGAACAATGAGGGAAGAGAAAGAGGGCTGCACACTCCAATTTCTGGTACTAGAAAAGGGGGAGCAAGACCACAGTATATTCCATGGCCACACATGGATCGAGAAAACTTGAAGACCAAGCTTCCAATCCTGACATCGGGAGCCGGAAAATGGATACATGAGTTTGGAAAAATGACAGGAGGAAACATGTTAGCTATAGGGGACATTAAAGATCTCCTGATCGCCATACTTGGTGAGGAAGCAGACGATGTGTGGACACTGGCAGGCTACCCTGGTGTAACCACAATTAACACTGCGCATGACAGAGCGCCATTCAACAACTGCAGAGCAGCAGTATGGAAAGCGCTATGAGTGCTTTACCCAGATACTTCCGATATGGGAGCTACAATGACTCGAAAAATGAAGGAGTCGGAAGATCTGTTAATTTATATCCAGAATTTCCAAGACGTGTGGGTGCTCAAAACGCATGAATCTTGGACGAAATCAATACCTGTGTTTTACCACATATTGTGTCAAGGGTTGCCAGAACCAGTGCAGAAACAGCTCAAGAAATTGGTAGGGGTTGAGGCTAAACCTTGGAGTGAAATACAGTTGACTATCGCACATTACTGTAGACTGTTGCAAGAAAAGAATGGGGAAAAAGAGGTGACTGGAAAGGGTGAGGAAGCAAAGCTGGTACAAAAGAAATGATCAAAGTATGCTCTCGAAGGAGCCATGCTAACTAATGCAGCTGGACAAAACATTCAGCAGGTAGTTAACCCGCAACAGAATAACTAGGGTAGCGTAGGATTTTACCTGAGGGGAAGAGGATTTAGAGAAAGAGGATGGCAGATTAATCAGGGAGGTTTCCAGAGTAATCAAGGAGGCTTTCAAAATGTGCAAATTGGTAATCCAGATATGAGAAATGGACAAATAATCTGACCAACGCCAGTATGTTGGCTGTGTGGAATGACAGGGCACGTGGCACGCACGTGCAGAAGTCAAGGCATGTTGCAGAACGGCCAAGGAATGGGAGCAGGCACCCCGAATCTACCTTCGGCCTCACAACAGGGCGTTGCACAGAATCACATGGTGCAGCAGCAAACGCCAGGAGTGCAGCAAGGTGTGCAACAAGGGGTGCAACCACACAACATGGGGAATTTTTCACAAGGGCAATCCTAACAGACACCGTCACACGTGTCACACACGATGAGCACAGGGCAAGTCCAGAACCCTGGAAGGGGAAGCAACACTGGGAATGGGGAAAATCTGCAAGTGCACAGTGGGCCAAACTTATATATAAACTAGGACAGCTCACTGAGAACCCTGATGTGCTCTATCCTATCAGTGACACCAGACCCTCATAGGGAACCTAGGGTGGATGTTGTTATAGGGGGTAAAGAATATTCCTTCCTAGTGGACATGGGTGCAACACGCTTGTGCATACGTGAAGGCAAGTTTTCCTTGTCCAGCGAGGCCATAGATACTCAGAGTTTTACAGGTGCTCACTCCCAGTCTCCATAGGAGAGTGCAAAATGAATGTATCTCTATTATATTCACATCAGACCCCAGTAAACATTTTGGGTCGAGACTTAATGACAAAGTTGAACATGACAATCTCGTTCACGGAGGAGGGCATAGTATGCTCCACTCCAGGAATACACTATTCAAATGTATGCAAAATGATTAGAGCATACTCAGGACACATAGCCATGAGGGCCATACCATAGGAGCCAGAAATGTTTGCATATGCCATGTGTGTACTTATGGCAGGATTGCCAGGCCTTGCAGATAGAACTATGAGAACCCCTGATGAGTTTTTATTTAGACCACAAATACCTATGCATGAGGAGGAGGGACAAGTATTTCCCTTGATGATACACACAGCAGTAGTGTGAGGGAAATTAGCATTGGTTTACGGATACGATGATGAAGGCAGACAATGGTGCGCGATTATCGCCATCGAAGAAGGGTATCGAGGGACTGATGACGCTCTGTTTGAAGAACAGTCAGACACGGAAGAGACAGGAGTGGAAGTGAGTCTCGTATTTTGGGTAAAAATGATCAAAAGAGAAGTGCCCCAGAGAATGATGTTGGCACTGAAACGCCCGGAATATTTTGATGAGGATATAGCTAAGGTACCTGTCTCAGTGTGGACTACAGGACCCTTTGACGTAGGCCTCTTGAAGGGGATGGGAGAAGTGAAAATTAAACTAAAGCCAGGAGCAATTTTGCCGAGAGTCCGACAATATCCCATGTCCAGAGAGGCAGACAAAGGGATTTTTAAGACAATTTCTGCAATGATGGACAAGGGCATCTTAGTGACGTCAGAGTCATCATGTAATACGGCGGTTTATGCTGTCAAGAAATCAGAGTCTTGACGTTTAATCCAGGATTTACTAGCAGTAAACAATATTGTTGAAGCCGAGTTCCCTTTAGTCCCTAATCCATCTACAATTCTATGTAGGATACCTGTCAAGGCAAAATATTTCACGGTGATTGAATTGAAAAATGCCTTTTTCTCAATCCCGTTGCACCACGACTCACAAGATCTGACGTCATTCACGTTCAGACAAATGCGTCTGAAAAGCACGAGTCCCTGTCCAGCTTCAATAGAGTCCTATAGATGGACCTAAGCAATATTGCATTAGAAAGTGTTGTCTTGCAATATATGGATGACATTCTAATCTGCAGTACCACAGAAGAGCAATGCAGGCACAATTCTGTTCAGCTACTGACTACACTGGCTGAGAAAGGCTATAAGGTTGACAAGGAAAAGTTACAATATTGTCAACAGTAAGTGCTGTACATAGGCCAGCTGATCTCTCATGAAGGAAAGAAGGTGACCACAGAAAGGGCTGAAGCAATATTGAACACGGCTAAGCCACACACGATAAAGCAAATGCAGAGCTTTCTAGGCCTGTGCAACTATGTTAGGGCATGGGTTTTCGATTAGAGCTTGTATACTAAGCCTTTACTTCAGGCCCTAAAGAAGGCTCAAGTGACAAAGGAAAAAATGGAATGGTCTGAGACGATGGAGAAAGGGTTCACTGAACTCAAGAGAGCGATTTGTACGGCTCCAGTTCTCAGTATTCCTAATTATGCAGAGGAATTCTACCTGTTTTCGCACACAGATGGTAACGTTATGACGGCAGTGCTCGCCCAAAGAACCTCGCTGGGGTACAATCCCTTAGCATATTAGAGTGCGAACCTGGACCCAGTGATGAAGGGCCACTTCCCATGCGAACAAAGTTTAGCTGCTGCGGCGTTCACCATAGAAAAAGCGATAACCATTGTAATGGGCTGTTCCATGATATTGCACGTCAAGCATTCATTATTTGCCATTTTAGAGAAACCAAAGGGCGCATTCACATCTCAGAGAGCTTCTGCTTATGAAGTGATCATATCAAATCCATCAATTAAAATAGTCTGATATAAAATAGTGTTCCCCCTGCTATGTTTATAGCAGAGCCAGTCACTGAAGGAGAGCCGATACATGACTGCACGAATTATGAAGAATTCTATGATGAAATCCCGAGGGTAAAAGAAAATGCCTTGGCGAGGAGCGAGATCGTCTTTATTGATGGATCTTCAAGGATCGACCAAAGTGATGGACAAAGATACACAGGCGTTGCTGTGATGAAACACATAGCAAATGGAGAATTTCGAGTACTAGTTAGTGCGCAGATACCATCTCACTACTCAGCACAGGCTGCAGAATTATTGGCACTGATACTCGCCATTGAGAATCACGCAGACCAGGAAATAACGGTGTACAGTGACTCCGCCTATGTGACGTCAACAGTGCACGCAGGTTTAGAGCGCTGGAAAAGGAGGGGCTACCTCCGAGCATATGGCACACCAGTACAGCACGCAGCCTTATTGGACAGGCTGATTAAGGCACTACAGCTCCCAGTGGGCATAGCGGTCGTGAAATGCGCCGCCCACACCAAGGAGACAGATTTTGTGTCACTCAGAAACCATGCAGCAGACACGGAAGCCAAGCGTATGTCATCCAAAAGCGAGACGGTAATAGTAGTGGAAGTGGCGTGCACCCATGAAAGGATGATGGTAGCATGAACCACACCAGAACCCAATAGCAATCTTGGGCAAACGCAACTAATGGAGCTCCAGGGGGAGGCACCACAGGAAGAGAAAAACCTGTGGAAACGTCAAGGGTATTCTTTAAACCCCTCTGACAGCTTGTGGCGACAAGACAGCACTGGTAAACCAGTAATGCCTGTATCCCTACTAAAAATAGCGTTCGAACAATTGCATTACCCGACGCCCATGACAAAGGAGAATTTAGCTGCAACGCTCGCGAAAAACTGGTTTATACCGAATTTAGCTGAGCATGTTGCATTCTTTATGGTGAGCTACATAATCTGCCAGCAATTCACCTCTGGGCACCCATTAAAAGTTATGAGAGGAGTCATCCCCAGGCCAAATGGGCCTTTTTAGCAATTGCATGTCAATTACGTGGACATGATTCAAGTATGCAACGGATACAGGTACTTAATTGTCGTGGTGTGTAAATTCTCTAGATGGATAGAAGCAGGTCCACACCCAAACTCTACCTGTGCAGCCAAATTCCTTGCGAGAGAAGTGTTCCCTAGGTGAGGGGTGTGTGAAGTAATGAAATCAGATAATGGGTCTCCTTTTGTAAATTTTGTAAATGCAGTCTTTCAGCAGATTAGCTTGCTGCTTGGTATAAAGCACAAGTTCTCGTTGGCGTATCATCCAGAAGGTAATGGGATCTGTGAGAGGCTCAACGGCTTATTAAAGGAAAGGATAGCCAAGTTGAAGCTTACTCTAAAGAGGGGATGGTTGCACTGCCTTCCACTGGCACTGTATACTCTTCGGAACCAAATTGGCACTGACCATCATCTTACGCCACACGAGATAGCCACAGGAAGACAAATGCGCACTCCCCTGATGCCCCGAGATAGAGTTAGATGCGATGCAAAATTATCTGAACTGCATGACATCTTGCCTTACTGTAATTTCAGAGCAGCTGCAGCAACGACGTACAGGGTGCAAGGCAGCGCAGGACACAGAAATATACAATACATCAGACACAGCTCAGGGTTTACATGTGCCACTCGTCTTCCCTGGAGATACTGTCCTGGTGAGAAACTTCACAAGGAAAAAGTAGCATGAGCCAAGATTCAACGGACCATTCACAGTTGAAGACGTTACTCCTTCCGCAGTCAAATTACAAGGGAGAATAGCGTGGATCTTCCTGGGTGATATCAAGCCATACGTCGGAGGAAACGCCCTGCTGCACACCACCGCGAAGAAACGACAGACAACTGGGAAGGACCACAGCACGTGCAGACGAGATCCATGGCGAAGAAGAAGGACGCATGACCAGCAAAGCAAAGACAAAGAACGCCTTTGCAAGTTGTGGCTTAACTTGGACGTTTCCTCTAAACAAAAGGGGATAAGGACATAAAAAACATACACTCTGTGCATCCTAGTTGCAGGGTGAAGAAGACAATTGAGCATCTAGCCACAACACGTTTGGTGATGCGAACCTTTGAACCAAGTCATACTTAAGCCTTGATGAGGAAAAGACTATAACAATCTTTTGATCAAATATAGCCAAATTGGAAACAGATACAACATCCCAGTTTATCCAGAACCGAGACTTTGTTTGACAGCACTTATGGTGTCCCACAATAGGGACATCACAAAGGACGTGGTTACGTACTTCCACTTAATGCTAATATCATACCCGTCACTGGAAGGGAGGGTCACCAGTGTCACAGACTTTATTCAAGATCCTGACAACGAGAAAATGATGCTTACTGTCATTGCAGAAGCATTCATCGTACTCCCGGAGTACAGTGAGAAGGACACAAATGCTTCCACCACAGGTGATACTAGATGAACTCATCAATACACTTTTCTTTCGCATAATCGAAGAGTGCCCATCTATTGTCAGAAGAACCACAGATACATTGACATTTCTTCGAGATCCAGCAAACACTAAACATTTGAGTCATCTGTTAAATAAAATTAGCATTTTGGTCGCACTCCACACAACTGGACAGTGCAAACATTGTTTGGGTCAAAGAAAGAACATATAATCCCGTTTCTCAACAAAGACTGGACGAATGTCCCTATCACCAGCAGACAGCAGATTATCACACAGTGTTTTTTTCACATAGTTGCTGACTTTCCGGAATTAGTGGGGCGACCTATCGAAGTTGACATCCTCACATTCATCCGAGATCCAGCTAATATCGCACAATTGGGGATGCTCATGCATGGAATAATTCTCCAAATGGAACTTTCCAATCATTAGAGAAATTATTTGAGGAGATCCTGAAGAAACTTTCCGCCGAGGGACAGATCGAGGGAGCAGAGTCAAGAACCTTATTTGTTATATTTGTTGTCATTTTACCCATATTTCTCCATACTGACCAGTGTCCAACACGTCCTCAGGACTGAAGCAGATTTAAGGAGTGAACTGGGAACTAGCACACTTTGAACTTGCACAGTGAAGGTGTCTCACTGAAGTGTTATTTTAATCTATTTTCCCTTGGTAGCAAAGGAACTGTATCCTGTATCAAGAGACAATTACCTTCCGCAAGAGGGGGGACATGTGTGAAGCACTTGACACTTTCTGACACTAAAACTGTCCAAGGAACGATATTGGGGGAGTGGGGATAACAGTGACATTTGGCGAATGATCGAGATAGGGGCCCAGAACAGTAACCTGGTCCTCCCACAAGCAGAGAGGCACCCCGCCTCTCTAGAAGAAAATGCTGTTGCCTTACATATCGAACTATAATGTACTTATGCATTGTGTTTATCATTATTTTACTATCATTGATGATAAGAACTGCATTCTTCATTGGTGCACGAAGCGTTCCAATTTCAGTGCACCCACCTGATGATGTACGCCTGAAACCCACAAAAGCACCCAGACCTTATACAGTCATTCCAGTCCCGAGAAAATCCGATGGTAAAGTAAATGAACTGGAAATTAATGTAATTTGCAGCGATACACACACACGTGAGGTAATGAATGAAGATGAAAGCTGGAGACAGGGTCAGCATGAGATGAATGAAAACATAGCAGTGACAACTACACGCACACACACACACACACTGAATGCACACGAATCAGGCCAGATGGCAAGAACCACAGAACATCAAACGAAAGCAGCAGAGAAGACGAGACTGCCTACTGAAAAAACCTTCACAGGAGATAGTGAGAAAAAACGAGATGAAGTAAGAGCAGAGCCAACAGAAGCAGTCCTGTCAAAAGCCCTAAAGAAAACAGAAGCAGCCACAGAAAGACTCTCTGCAAGGACACAAATGTTAGTAGACCTTCTATTTCCACACCTGACTAGAGCAAGAAAACGACAAGAGGAACTGAAGAAAAGAACAGGGGCTGTACTATCCAGCACACATAGTCCAACACAAGGAACAAGTACCAGGCCTACAACACAGCCATATACTGGGCCAGCGTCAGGATGGTGGTTGATTAAGGCACTTATAGATGGCAGGAACAGGATGCAAGAAGAGAAGGAGAGAACTGCAAAACCTCCACCTACCCCATTGATGCAGATAAAGAGACCTGCACCGTGGACCAGAATATCTGAGAGTCCTCCAGCAAGAAAAAGCCATACAGATGCATTTAGGGATGTAGTTATAGCAAACTACAGGAAGACACTAAGAACCAAGAGAAGCCTACATGAAGATAATAACGAACTGAAGGATTACCTGGACAGCACAACACATCTAGGGAACAACATTTGGTACCAACACATGAAAGAAGTTGGAAGGCGAACTTCAGAAGGAGAATGCTTCATTTGTGCACTTCTACCGTACCGCATGGGAAATCCAAGATCTTCGTGGCTGTAGAAATTGATGTCCTGACAGCACATTGTCTGTCACATGTAGCAATGTGCAACACCAGAGGCCAGTTCATGGGAAGGGATGCCTCATTGATATGGGCAAATGAGACAGATTACCCCGATGAGGATGATTATGTTCAGGACATTAAGATGAGAAATAGAGCTCATACTAGGAATCACGTGATCAGGTATGAAAAGCCTAAAGTCAAAGGAGCAGGAACAAGATGGGAAGTAAACCCGAGACTGAAATTCCAAGGAAAAACTCCAGAAGAGGCTCAAATTTGGAAAAACAGAGGCCAAATGCAGATTTGGGGAACAGTGCTTTCACCAAACGGATGGGAAGAAGGAGTGGTGATCTGCCGAGCATGGATGGTCCTTAGAGCCTGCAAGGAAGCAATAGAAAACTCACAGATTGTGCAAACCTTTGTGGCCGAAACACACGAATACTGACATGGGTCTAAAACAGAGGAGGACCCCTGCAGATAGTGCCACTGGAAAGCCCGAAAATGTGCTTCAGAAACAATGGCACAAGAAGGATGGGAGAGAATCAGAACTGCGGACACATTTTTGAAGCTCATGGAATGACGCATGGAACTGCAGTAATTATGGATCATAATTGGACGTGTGGATCCAAAGCATACATCAGACTGCCGAAAAATTCGGGAGGCATATGCACAATAGTGAATGTCCACGTTCCAGCACTAGTGATCCCGAAAGGGGGCCTGAATATTGATAATTTCCCGAAAGCAGATGCTCACCTGAGGAAGAAGAGATCTGTGGAACTGACAACTCGACTGAAAAGAGAAAATTACTTTTCTGCCGAATCAGAAGAAGCATTTCATGCAATCCCATACGAACACAGGCTGTTCAGCCTCACCTCATCAGTATTCGCGACAATCCTCATGCCAAGATTCCAAGTTGGAGCAAATACTAAATGGTTACAGATAACCAGATGGGAGTTGCTGCAAATCATCAACTCGACAATAAAAGGATTCAATGCAATCAAGGAAGAGTTAAGAGCAATCCGACTGATGACTCTCCAGAACAGATATGTACTTGACATGATTACAGCTATGGAGGGAGGTGTGTGTGCAAAAATCAGAGAATCATGTTGCACATTTATACCTTCGCACGACGAAGAAAATGGAACTCTAACAGAAGCCATAGGTATGCTGTCAAACCTACATAACCAGGTGATCAATGAAACTGATGAAGTTGATGATGACAGCTGGTTTGGATCACTATTCTCGTGGGTCCCACAATGTATGGCAGACATATTCAAGTTTCTGGGAGCCCTGCTATTGATGATACTACTAGGATTTTGTGTTATCAAGATAATAATCTCGCAATGCCCGAAAACTGCAAAGAAAGCCATAGGGATGAAGATCATGATTGATGTCAAACCAGGATGGAAGCCCAGAGACTTAACTGATGCTGAAATAAAGGACTTTGTGAAGGCAAGCGAACATGCACCAGAAGGTACGAAGTTTCTGTATCCCAGGAACTGCAAAAATTATGAAGGGACATGGATATATTGTAGCCCAAATGGACAATGTCAGCTAATGACATGGAACAAGGATGAACATGTAAAGACAGCAGGAAGCCTGAAAGGAGTGATACAAATATGGACTCCAAAGAGACACTCCTTCAAACGTCATGTACAAACCCAGAAGATGAAGAAGAAATGGATACAGAAGAACCAAGTAAGATGAATCCAAAGCAGGAAGTGGAAGTGGTCGATAAACCGACCAGAGGGGGGAGTGTAGAGGAGGTCACAAATAAGGCCTGCACTCCAGCCACCCATTTTGAAGTACCAGGAACGTTCACACCAAGATATGTGACGTATGATGAGCAAATAAACCAGCAGAGAGCCGCATTAGGACTCTGCCCAGTGCCCATCAGAAGAGCAACACCTATTGAAGTGCCAATAACCAGACAACCATGGACAGTAAGGTATTGTCACGACCCTCGCCCAAAACCCCCTCTGGCAAACCCATTGGCCAGGTGGAGTCAGGACTCGGGCCTCTAGAGCCTGGCATCTCTTCAAAAGCCCTCATGGGGCCAGTCCGGGCACTATGGCGCCAGGCTCATGCACCATGAAAAACAATGTGCTTGGGAACTACTTTATTGTATTGTCAGCCAACATGGAGGCATCCACATAGCTTGGTTCCTAAGAACCAAGCTATGCGGTCTAGTATTTTGGGTGTGGTAGCCTAGGGACTACTTTACCTAGACTATTTTGTTGGGGCTATTTAAACCACACCTGAGCAAGACAACACGCTTCGCGTTACTTTGCAGCTTGCAACGTGACGCTCACCGTGTCCAGCTATTCCCTCGAACCTCGGAGAAGCAGAACCTGCAAGGAGACAAAAGGAACATCATTAGCAGCAGCATCTTACCTGCAGTCTTCATCTTTAAACACTCACAGTTACTGAGAACAGCTTCCTCAAATCTGCATGCCTCCCGGACAGAACAACCTGAAAGAGGAAGATAGAGGCAACATTAAAGAAAGCAGTAGAGACATTTACAAATTACGAACTGCTCAAAAGGCTTACCTGACTGGTCGCCTGTCGACTGGCACCACTCCGGACATTCCACTCGCGCTGAAGAACACTGCGACCTACAAGGAAGGAAAACACAGGTTAGCAAAGGCAAGACTTCGCAGCGCTGCGCATAGCGCTTACTTACCGCATCATAGCGCTCTTAATGCGCCATCAGCGGGGCTCAACCAAGCCAGTTCGCCGCGCTGAAGCTCCCCATACCTAAGGGAGAAAAAAGAGACATTTTAAACAAAGAAAGGCATGCAGGATAGCAACAAAACTAAAGAACAGCAATAAGACCTACCTGAACAATATCAAACGGCCCGGCGTCAGTGAAGTAACTGGACCGCATTCGCCCATGAAAGACAACGCACCCCGGCAAAGAAGGCAGGACGGAGAGCACGCCTAATTCTACCACAAGGTGAGGAGAGGGCGCCAGAGGGACTGAAATCATATGGGGTGGAGGGAGGATACGTACCCCAGTCGGTCAGTCTTGAACACAGTCCTCCTGTATTTTCAGACAGAACCTTCCCCGCAGACCACATCAGGGCAAAGCTGAGAAGCATACCAGCGAGTAACCTGGCTGGGTGGCGTCCCTGTGGATACCAGGTGAGCGTAACAGGTATCCATTGAGACAACCCTACCAGCAAATGACACAAAATGAAGGTTGCTTAAACACTGTCCCAGAAGAAACTCAAAAGGCCTTAATTGAAGATGAATGGTGACGACACAAGGGCCCGGACAGACTTACAGATGAAAGAAACGACAATCAATAGATGACACACAAAGACGAAATATCTGAATAAGAATATCATGAACTTAGAAGGAAGACGATGTTGAAATATAAAAAGAAACTGAAACTGTAAAGCAGGATGAAAATATCCAACCAGTTAACGCCTGTACATATGCTTGTAACGCAAGAAGCTAAGAAAATAGTGCAGATTGCTATGCTTAGTAGAAGAATAGAGCGGCAAGCACCAACTATATATCTACCTCAATGAAGCACACTATATAAGTGCACTTCCACGTTATACAAAAGCAGAATTAACCCAGGTTACTAAGGGTCAAAACAGGACGGGATTCTTATTCCAGCTAAAACAAGAAGAGAGACGGCGGAGTCGAAACTCAGCAAGTAGCAGGCTGTGCCTGGGAAGTCAACGTCAGACCAAGAAAGGGAGGTGGACAGAAACTTCAGAGAATCGAAACTTAAGAGCAGAGCAGCCTGCCCCGTGAAGGTCGAGATAAGGAGGCCCAGGCAAGTGGCAGGCCAAAAGGAGAATTTAATGCACAAATAGAAGGAAAACAAAGCCGATTCATGGTGTACTAACACGTGACTAGCCAAGCGCGAAGAGGTACCAACGTCTGATGTCACCCAAAACCAGAAGATACCAAAACTTTTCCTGACAAGAAGCTACAGTTGCGAGGCCAACCTCAGCCAACTAATTGACACATAGCAATAAAGTACTGATTGATGGAAGGGAGGCTGGGTGAATCTTGGGGCATCCTGCATCTGGGTGACCATTCTGCATGCTGTTAATTAAAGTGGAGATTTATGCCTGGGGTTGTAGCCAACCCAATCACAATGGACCAAATAATCTAGGGTCCTATAGCTAGTAGAACCAATGAGACGTTGTACTTTTAGTGACGTTTACATGAGTAATGTTAGAGGGAAGGGTGTAGATGCCCACCCGATAAGAGTTGTCCAATCCTCACACTCCATTACCATATACCGATATAGCACCTATACTTAAGTTACATTTTCCAACCAATAGAATTATATGGCAAACTTATGAGTATTACACATCAATGATGACTGATTTTGGGTATAACTGTTACTGTTGAATGAAGATTGTTGGGAGTTGAAGCGAGACGGGCTATCGCATCACTGCATGTTTCCCCATTTTCTGTACTTGTCATTAAACAGACTCCCCTTTGCCAAACCATTGAGTTGTCCTTATTGATTGGTGTTGGAGAAAGAGAATCCTGCACCCCTTCCACCTAAAGGTGCAGCTATCTTGTCTTAAAGTAATCGAGGGTGAGCTCTGACTCTATGGGCCGGTCAGGGGTCACTCCCACTCCCGTACAAAGCGTTTACCCATATAGGCTGCCCTGGTATTTAGTGAGGGTGAGCTCTCCGTCCTGCTTCTTATCAGCAGGGGGCTTCCTGATGACCTAGTTGCTTCACTGGTCCGTTGATGTGGTGGCTCAGACCGGCTGTGACCAAACCACTTTGAAGGTAAGAGTTTTTGGGTTGATTATTGTTCATATGAGTATTAATTGCATGTCACATGATTTAAGTTTGTTCTCTTATAATATCTCTTTCTCTCCTACAGGTGACGGCAACCCAGCGGAGCCATTACACCGGTGCAGGACTTTGAAGTGTTCCCCAAGAGGATTACAAGTTGGAATCTTAAGGTAAGCGCGAGATGCGATGGGGTGTGACCTTAATTAATGTCTCTATCAGGTTTCTAACCTTATTTCTTCTTTTCTCGTGCAGGGATGGTCTGGCGGCATCCTGAGAAGAGTTGCGGAGCACGGACCTGACGGCGGTGAAAGAAGTCTGTGACCGCGATGAGGCTGACCGGTGAGTTGGTGCTCGAGTCGAGAGTCAGGTAAGTGCGCCCTGGCTGGTCAAGGATGGAGTCATTGCGAGCAGGTAAGAGGCGCTTCAGCGATGGTTTTGCTGACTCTGCAGGTAAGGTGCTTCTCCGTGATGGTTTTGCTGTTTCTGCAGGTAAGATGCTTCTTGTCATGCCCGCGCCGCTGGCGCACGCATTGGCAACCATCATGGACTACTTGGTACTCATTTATCCTCCTAATACTCCTTGAACAACTCCTTTTCACGCCTTGGTCTTTTATTTCCATTTGCCCAACTTTGGTTCTTTCTTATTTTATTCAATTAACTACATTTACCATAATGCACCTGGCTGCATTCCTCAATTCCTGGCTATTCTCATTCATCGTTATTGGGACCACAATCCCCAGAAGCCCTAGCGGCCAGTGCTGCTTCCACCTGCTCAGGACCAGAGAGGGAGGAGGCAGATTGTCTTCAGGTGTGCTGCTACAGGTGCTGTCAATTAGCCTGTCTCAGAACAGGGCAGGGCTGCGTATAAGCAGCTGCCTGCAGGAGCACAGTGTCTTGCATCTTGAGTTCTCCCCGCTCCTGTTTGCCTTGACCCTTTACTTTGTATGCTGTTCCTGTTGCTGCATTATCCTGTTTTGTTCCAGTGCCCTTTCCGGGCTCCCTGCCTTGCAGCCGATTACGCTCCGCTGCCTTCTACCTACAGCCCTTGTCCTCTGGGCTTCCTGCCTTGCAGCCTATTACAGTCCTCTGCAGCCCTCTACAGTCAGCAGCCCTGCTCCTTTGGGCTCACTCCTAGCTGTCCTGCTCCTCTGGGCTCCTTGCCCTGCAGCCTGCCTCACTCCGGCTGCCTACAGTTCTTGTCCTCTGGGCTCCCTGCCCTGCAGCCTACCTTACTCCGGCTGCCTACAGTCCTAGTCCTCTGCAGCCCGCCTTGCAGCCTGCCCCATTCCGGCTGCCTACAATCCTTGTCCTCTGGGCTCCCTGCCCTGCCTCACTCCGGCTGCCTACAATCCTTGTCCTCTGGGCTCCCTGCCCTGCCTCACTCCGGCTGCCTACCGTCCTTGTCCTCTGGGCTCCCTGCTCTGCAGCCTGCTTCACTCCGGCTGCCTACAGCCCTAGTCCTCTGCTGCCCGCCTTGCAGCCTGCCTCACTCCGGCTGCCTACAATCCTTGTCCTCTGTGCTCCCTGCCCTGCAGCCTGCCTCACTCCGGCTGCCTACCGTTCTTGTCCTCTGGGCTCCCTACCGTGCAGCTTGCAACCTTCTGCTGTCTCCAAGCCCTTGTTCCCTGGGCTCCTTACCTTGCAGCCTGCACCTCTTCGCTGCCTACAGCCCTGCTCCTCTGGGCTCCCTACCTAGCGGCCCTATTCTTTTGGGCTCTCTGTCTGTCGCCTACTACTAATCTCTCTCTGTCCTGTTCTTCTGGACTCCCTGCCTTTCAGCCTACTACAGTCCTCCGCAGTCCAATACAGTTTGCCTGCACCTAGTGCCACTCTTGACTGCAGACCTGCTTCCTACTTTGCAGCCTTCTTTTTTCCTGACTGCTGCTCCTTGTTCTCTTCCTTGAGTCCTCTGTACTCCACCTTAGGTTATCTATTTCAGTCTAACTGCCTTTCCTTCATTTCCTTCTGCTAGATTGCTCATTGACTTCCTTTTCGCTGGATATTTCTGTTCTTGTCTTCTCATGTGTCTTATGTAATCCCTTTGTACAGAGCTTACCTGTTGGTTTCCAGCAGGCAACCTCTGCCCTTTCCTTTGTTGCGTTTTCAGTGTTACAGACACCCACTGATGTTGTTCCCAGCCATGAGCATACAGCGTGGGCCTCTGTTATAGCAATCTGTGCAGAAGGCTGGAGTTTCCTAAGGTTCGTGGAACACTCTTCCCCATTTCAGCATACACCCCAAGAGGGAATCCAGTTTGTTTGTACCTTTGTATCTTTTGCCCCTTTTGGCTCACAGCTACTGTTTCCTACTCTTCTTTCTTGTTGAACTTCCTGCTGTGTGTGCTTATCTGCTACCTTACCTCAGCACAGCCACCCAAACCCTACTTGGGTACCCTGTGCCACTCTTGACAGAGTGCCATTCCTGATACTTCTCCGTGATGGTTTTGCTGTTTCTGTAGGCAAAATGCTTCTCCGCAATGGTTTTGCCGTTTCTGCAGGTAAGATGCTTCTCTGTGATGGTTTTGCTGTTTCTGCAGGTAAGATGCTTCTCCGTGATGGTTTGCTGTACAACAGGTAAGTGGTTTCTCCGAGATGAGTCGTTGGAGAACAGGATGGATGCTTCGCTGAGATGGTTGGACAGGAACATAGGTAAGGTGCTATTCAGGCTGCGGTGAGCGTTACGCTGCTTGGGCAGAATAACGCGAAGCCTAGACCTGCGGGTGGGGCAGGCTTAAATAGCCTGGTCTCGGCCACGCCCCCTTGTTCTGCTAGATGGTTCCACCCTGCCACTCCCAAATGCTTCTGCACGTGCAGCTTCTTGGATTCCCGTGGCCACGCCGGGCCAGATGCAAGTGGCTGACTGAGATGAAATGGAATAGCACGTGCCCAGGGGAAAGGGTGTGCAGAGCACACTTTCTTATGAGCCTGGCGCCAGGACTGGGTCCAGCTGGACCCTTTAGGGGATGAGGACTGGGGTTCCAGTCCAGTGGCCATGACAGTAAGTTGTCCTTAATGGAGTACTGGTTCCCCTTGTGTAACCATTCTTGTTGGGTGGCTTGGTTCATTTGAGACTGGGGGTCGATCTTCAAATCTTCCCAGCAGGCGGTTACTGCGATCTGATTTTGAATTTGCTCTTCTGGAATGATGGATACTGGTTCTGATGGTATAAATGCGTCTTTATCCTCTCCCATTCGCAACAGAGCATCTGCCTTTCCGTTACGCACTCCCGGCCGATATGTGATCACAAAATCACACTCCGCGAAGAAAAGAGCCCAGCGAAACTGACGAGAAGATTGGGCCTTGGCAGTTTTCAAATATTGCAGATTACGGTGATCCGTGATAACAGTGACAGTATGTCTAGCTCCTAAGAGGTAGTGTCTCCAAGTTTTAAGAGCTCCTTTGATCGCCAGTAATTCTTTGTCGGTTATGGCATAGTTCTTTTCTGGTGCTGTAACTTACAGGACCAAAATGCTATGGGATGTAACTGCCCTGTGTCCGGATACTTTTGCGATAACACCGCCCCCATGGCCACACTGGAGGCATCGGTCTTAACTAAATAGGGCAGATCGGGTCGGGGATGCCAAAGGATGGGTTCTGAAGTGAAAGCCGATTTCAATTCCAGAAAGGCTTTTTCGGCATCGGGAAACCAATAAAACTTCTTATTCTTTTTTATTAAGGAAGTGATAGGATGAACGATTTGGGAAAATCCTGGGATGAATCACCGATAGAAATTGGCAAATCCGAGTACGCTCTGCACTCCCTTGATCGATGTCGGGGATGGCCACTGAACAATAGCCTCCACCTTACGAGTGTCCATGTGCACCCCTCGTGGGGTAAGCATAAAGCCCAAGAACTCGACTTTCGTGACATGAAAGGAGCATTTTTCCAATTTGGCAAACAGTCGATGTTTGCTGAGTTTTTCCAGAATGGCTCTTACATGGCCCACATGATCTTCTTTGGATGCTGAACAGATGAGGAAGTCGTCGATGTAAATTAAGACACAGACGTCCAACAATTCGTCAAATACATCGTTCATAAAGAACTGAAATGGTGCTGGTGCATTGCATAACCCAAAGGGCATGACCTAGTACTCAAAAAGTCCATACTTGGTTCGGAATGCCGTTTTCCATTTGTGGCCTTTTTTCACTCTTACCAAATGGTAAGCTCCCCGTAGGTCCAATTTTGTATAGATTCGAGCATTCTTTACTTGGTCAAGTAGTTCGGGAATGAGCGGCAGAGGGTACCTATTCTTCACAGTAATCTGGTTTAATGCCCTATAATCTATACAAGTTCTGAGGTCCCTGTTAGGGAGAATTCTCTCTTTAGGCTGAATTTCCTAAACTAGTGAGTCCCCCAGCAGCTTTGCTGGATTTCTGGAGTTTGTTTTTTTCTCCTGCCAAGAGTGAGACTCTTTTTCTCCCACTCTTGGACATGATTTATGGTGTTCCTTTGACTGCTAATGTGTTTTATGGGCTATGGGGTCCTTTACTCCATAGGGTCTCATGTGTTTTTACTATGTGTGTTACACAGCACCCTCCGTGCAGTGACACAGGGGTGTCATAGTGACACCCCACCATAGACTCCATACCCCGGGACTGACTACTGTCTCCCAGGGCATGTAAAGTCACCATTGGCTTTACTAGTCCCAAATTATTAACAGAAACCAGTACAAACCATCATATTGTGGACGTACTGGTTGGGGCAATTCGATTGCCCCGGGATCTGTTAGTCGAGGGGGCACGCCCTCGTCCCCCCTGATCGAGTTTTGGCTGGTGGCAGTGGATACTACTTTTTATATTCGACCGCGAATATATCCCTATGGGATTTTCCCATTGTTCGAGGCTACCAACTTTAATGATTTAATTCTCATAGCCTCGAACATACCGCCGGTTTATTTATTTAATATTAATTCACTGGTTGGTATTTTTTGCCAGGACTCGATTCTAAAATGGCGTTTGTGTTCTCTTCTGTTACTCCAACCCAAGTCGAGCCCTTTGTTCCACTTTTGGCGGGCTTCTCCACAGAAGCCTCCAAAAGTGGTGCCACTCTGTCTGGGTACCACAGGGGGTGTGGGAGGGGGTTTAGGCACCCTGGACTGAGTTACCTTGGTAACTCAAGTCGCACTCTTGTGTGATTGGCCCAAGTGGTGAGCCGGCCGGCTCACCACTTAGCATGTTTGATTGACAGCTAGGCTGAGTGAATGGGGGTGTGCTGCATAAAAGCAGGGCTTTGGGGACTGGAACTTCAGAAGTTGCCACAGGACCTGAGAATCCGACGAGGGAGAAGCTGAGCTGACCTACCACGACGACACCACCGGTGGAGCCCTGCGGAACCGACTCACCACTTCCCGACGACAGAGAAGATCTCCCGGCTGGAGAGGCTTCTTCCCCTGACTGGTGGGCACAACCAGTTTACCTTCTTTTCCTTGCATCCCAGGACGTCTTGTGGTCGAATTGCCCGTGCAAAGCACCCCGGCAACCGGATAGCCACTTACCACTGGACCGCGGATAAAAGGACCGCTCCTTTTACCTGAGAACTCTGCAACTGGTTTCTTCCCTGGCAGTGCAACAGACTCCTGTCTTCCTCCCCGACGAGATCCTCTCTTCCCCCGGACGAAGCACCGACTTGCATCCGCTGCCAGGAACAACTGCCCCGGCTGGAGTATTCTCACCACTTTAAGGTACCGTGTCCGCCAGGCCTCCCTTTCTAAAGATTGCTACCAGGTAATAATAATCTCTTAACGTTCTGGACTGGGCTGGCCGCCTTGACCATCTAACTGGTCCCTTTCTTTGGTCCAACTCTTTCTGAACCTTTTCAAGACTTTTGTGCACTTCAACCGTGTGACCTTGGACACATTTCCTCTTAAAGTGGATCCGGCCTTCTGAACTCTAACTTCAAGGTGTTTTTGAACTGCTTAACATTAGTGCCTGTGTGTTTTACTAGATGTGGTTTTAAATAAATAATTATATCTCTTTTACACCAAGCTCTGGTCAGTGTTTACTTGTTCTACTATGTTCTTTTGACCTATTGTGAATACTCTGTATACTGCCTAACTCTTCTTGAGGGAAGTCTGACTGCTCAGCCACTGCTACCAAGTGAATCTGTGTGGTACAGACTGCTACCAAGTGGGTTTACTGCCAAACACCTGTACTCTTAAATCTTTTGCAGTGGTCCCAGAGGGAACTGCACAGGTTTCTGCCTAACAGTCCCCTTCCTTCTTTGGCACGAAAAAGAGCGCTGAAGAGGCTGGGGACTTGGACGGACGAATGAACCCATTAGCTAAGTATTGATCTAGGTATTTTCTTTGGTGCTGCTTTTCTTGCTCAGTCAGAGCGTGGATTCTGCTGCAGGGAATTTGTGCTCCTGGGACCAGATCGATTTGGCAGTCATAAATTCTATGTGGAGGCAGGGTATTAGCTTGTTCCTTTTGTAACACGTACAGAAAATCTTGATATTCAAAAGGTAATGAACCAACAATTCCTAGGATGGATTTCCCTTTGAGTTGTAGTTTCCTCCCGTCCCTGTGGTAACAACTTTTTGCACATTCCCGAGGAAAGGTCAGCTTCCTTGTGCGCCAGTCAATCCTTGGGTTATGGGTTTCAAGCCACTGCATTCCGAGGATCATTTGGAACTGGGGGGCCCCTATGAGATCAAACAAAATGCTTTCCTGATGACCATACTGACATGTCAGCATTACCTTATCAGTGTGTTGAGTTACTGGCCCAGAAGACAGCTGCGAGCCATCCACGGCAGTGACGTTTTCCGAGCATGGTTTTTGCTGAAGTGGAAGTGAAGTGGTCAAATCCTGATCAATGTAATTTCCCAATTCACCACTATCATTGTAGGCTTCCAGGACATGGACTCATGACGGTTGTTGGTGGTGGGTTATTAGTACCGGGATGACCAGGTGGGAAGTCTGTACAACTTTCTTAATTCCTCTCGACAAGTGGACCCCTACACTTGCCGGGCGTCCAAGTTTTCCGACTTCTGTTCCTTTGCTTCATTTTCATTGTCCGTGGCCCCCACCATTTTCTTGGGGGGTTTAATAGGGCAATCTCGCAAGAAATGTCGAGCTTTTCCACAATATAAACAAAGTTGTTGTTGTCTCCTCTTTTCCCTCTCAGCCTTGGAAATGGGAGCTCGCAATCCCCCAATTTGCATAAGTTCGGTAGCTTCATGAGCCTTGGTTGGACTGTCCCTAGGTCACAGGTAAACTGACCTCCCTTCCGCCCTTGTGCGATCAATTTTTCGGTC
The DNA here is from genome assembly GCF_040938575.1 of Ambystoma mexicanum. Taxonomy (NCBI): domain Eukaryota; kingdom Metazoa; phylum Chordata; class Amphibia; order Caudata; family Ambystomatidae; genus Ambystoma; species Ambystoma mexicanum. Next base: position 536,206,236 of record NC_090924.1, on the reverse strand, counting down.
TTGTAGATGATGGTCCAGTTGCACAGTCAGGTTAATATATTCCGCACAACACTCGGGCGGATTGACCACTTGAGCTAGCACATCTTTTAATTTACCCCATAGCCCTCGGTAAAATAGTGTGGTTCTTTTCTCCTCCGGCCAATTAGTCTGTGCTATGAGGCGGTTGAAGGTGGCAATGTAAGTCAATAAATCATGGATCCCTTGTCTAAGAGATAGTAATTCGTTGTCTAATGCTTGTCCTTGGGTGTGCCTGGCAAACAGTGTTTCCAATTCCCGTTGGAATTCCCCAAATTTCTGAAGTATTGGATCATCCTGGGTTACTAATGGGATGGACCAGTCAGCTGCACAACCTCCCAAATAGGAAAGTACAAAAGCCACCCTTGCGCTGTCGTTAGGGAAGTCTCCTGGTTGACACAAGAAGTGGAGACGGCACTGGTTCATGAACACAGCGTATTTGTTCGGGCGCCGAAGAAGCGTTCTGGAGGAGCCAGTGGGACTGCCCCCGGAAGTACCACTTACACTGGAGGTGATGGCTGGGGCAAAGGAGTTGGTGTAATCCGGGGTAACGGAACTTGTCCTGCGTGTGTCTGGAGAATTTGCCTTGCCAGCTCATCCGTCCGATCTCGGGCTACTATGAAGTCTCTTCTCAAGGAATTAGTCTCTTGTCTCGAGGCATGCACTTCAGCCGGCAGCTCCCCCAGTTATGGGCTAATTGGTAAGTTTCAGAGGTTTCCATTACACCCAGGCAGAGATTTGGAGAGGCTTCGCGTTCTGTTACGCTCACCTGGTCTCTGCAGGAACGTTGGGGCACGGTTGGAGCCCTCCCTCGACTTGGCTCCCCTGTATCGGCTGTCTTCCCCACCTGCGGCGGAGTATGCTGTTCTGTATGCTGGTATTGCCCCTGGGAGAAGATGAGAGGCAATGAGAATGGCGTGGATGTGTCACAAATTCCCTCGACCCTTTCGTACCAAAACGTAGTGCGCAAGAGTTTTCCCATGCAAGCTCACCTGTTATTTTGTAATGCCGAGTTCTCCGTCCTGCTTCCTTCAGCAGGGGCGCGTAGAGTGGGCCTAGTTGCTTCACTGGCCCGCAAAAGTAGCGATTCAGACCAGCTGCGACCAATCCACTTGGAAGGTAAGTCTTTGGTTATGGTTATTGTTCGTTTATAATAATGGGCCTCATTACGACCCTGGCGGAGTGGGTTTACGCCAGCGTTATTCGCGGCGGACCCGTCCGCCCTACTACGAGTTTCCGTAGCGCCATGGAGCGTTTTCCGCCTGGTTTTTCCGGGCGGAGAAATCCATGGCGCTACGGGACCTTGTCGTTAATTACGCCACCGTATTTTGAGGTGGCGTAATTAACGCCTTCCCCACTCCCATTATACCCTATGGGGCAAAAATGGGAATGGGGAAGGGTAAAATGGGGGATGGGGATTTACCGCCCCGCCAAGGTCGGAATGGGGCGGAAAATCCGCCAACCCCCATGGCGCTATCGGCAGCTTTCCGCCGTGCTCCATGGTGCATTTTGCACCGCGATTTCCGCCAGGGTCGTAATGAGGGCCAATGTCTTTTGCGATGAGTCTTTTTGCCTTGATTGTAAAGTAATAATAATTCTTGAATGTGTCTTCTCTTCCCAATAGGTGTGAAGATGGTAGATCTGAAGCGTGGAGCGGATCCAGGGATTCCCTTCAGGATGATGGGGCTCTCAGAGTCAACAGGTAAATTGGCCGTTATAATGGAATTCAAGACTCAGGTATGGTGCGGCCAAGTGTTCGTTATTTATAAGATTTCTAACCGGTTGTGTGTCTTTTCCCTTGCAGGAGCGGTCTGATGGCGTGGAGCAGTCTGGATGCTCGAAGGCCTTTTCGCGGCTCCGGATGAAGATACCAAAAAGATGAGGAGAGGAAGCGAAGCTCCCGCGTTGCTGGCCATCCGGATTGGGTGAGGAAAGGCTCTGATGGCGATGGAATGCAGGTAGGATGCGCGCACAGCGATGGAGCGGCTTGAATCAGGTAAGATGCGCCTTCAGCGATGGAGCGGCTGGAATCCGGTAAGGTGCGCCTTCAGCAATGGAGTGGCTGGAATCGGATAAAATGCGCCTTCAGTGATGGAGTGGCTGGAATCAGGTAAGACGCGCCTTCAGCGATGGAGCGGCTTGAATTAGATAAGATGCGCCTTCAGCGATGGAGTAGCTGGAATCTGGTAAGGTGTGCCTACCGCGATGGAGTTGCAGGATTCAGGTAAGATGGTCTTCAGAGATGGAGTAACAGGAATCAAGGTGAGGAACAGCGGGAAGCGTCACGCTGCAAAGCAGAATAACGCGAAGCAAGGGCATGTGGTTGGTCTGGCCTTAAATAGGCTGCCTCTGGCCCCTCCCTTTGGCCCCGCCTTGTGGCTCCACCTTGCCCCTCCCAGGGACTCTTGCACGTGCCTCCCAATGATGTTCTATGGCCACGCCTTAGGCACAGAGTGTGTAAAGCACACTTTTCTATGAGCCTGGCGGCAGAGGCGCCAGGACTGGGTCCATTTGGACCCTGGGGGTGATGAAGGCCTGGGCCCTTGCCCAGTGACCATGACACTCAAGGATTTCTTCCATAATTATTACTTTTCGCTCGTCAATCTTTTTCTTTGAAGTGCTCTTGTGTTACGCTCACCTGACTCCCACGGAGGCGCTGGCCTGGTTCGCGCTGCTGTGACCTCTTCTAAGGTGATGCGCAGGGTTCAGAAGACGGACTGGACCGGGCCCCCAAATCTGGCTTGTCTGGCTCGCAGAAGTATCCTTCTGTAGGCGAAAATAGGGGATTAACTGTCTGCGGGGTAATGCAATCGGCCTCCCATTTTCCCCTCTCACCCTCCTTGAAACCCTTCTGTGATTTCTCGTAGCGTCTCACCTTAGGGTCTGGAAGGACGAGCTCTCCATCCTGCTTCTGATACAGGGGCGCGTTGGTATCCAGTTACTTCACTGGATTTTCGGATTGGTGAGAACCAAACTTGCTTGGCTTCGAGGTAAGTTTTTTTGATAAGAGGTTCCCCTTGTGTCCATGCATTAATGTACTAATGCTAGTGTCTCTTTCCCCATAGGGGCTGGGGTACGGAATGCCAGGGAACAGGCACCGACCCGAGATGAGAGGTGAAATCCTTGTAGAAATCAGGTAAGTCTTTAATGAGCGTTTTTTGGTAATGTCTTTTCATTCGCTCATTAACTCTGATGTCTCTTTTTTCCCCTTAGGGGCCGGGGTCCGGAAATGCCAGGATGCGGCGCGGACCCGAAATGAAGAGGGAATGAATCAACAGGTAAGTCTTAACATGGAGATTTAGCTTTCCTTATTCCCTTCTATCTCTCACCTTTTGTTCTGGTCTTTTTCTCCCTAGGCGCTGGGAAGTGACTGCGAATCCGGATGATCGCTGCTGAACATGGAGGCGCCCTGTAAAGGTGAGTGGAATGCGGCGCTGCAGCGATCGACGCGATGAGCTTTTAAATTAAAGTCTTCCTTTTCAGGATTGTCGGCGAGATGTCTCCGGGATGCGGATTTAGCAGGTAAGGACTTTTCCTTCTTCTGTTCTCTTCTTCTCTTCCTTTGCAGGTGATCCAGGATGCTGGAAGGCGTGGCAGAAGTCAGGATGCAGGAGCAGACACGGTGAGCGTCCAGCTGCTAGATGCAGAACAACGCGAAGCACGTGTGGCTGTTCGGGTGGGGTTTAAATAGCCTTGGAAGAAGTTCCAGGTATGTATCCTTCCTCCAATCAGGTATGTATCCTTCCCCGACCACGCCCGGATGGTAAATTAGTCCCACAGGTAAAGTAGTTCCTTTCAGGCCTCAAGGAGGCCGGGATCCTGCAGCATGGTCTGCATCAGGTAAGTGCACCCAAGCATTCCCATAATGAGCCTGGGCCTATGGCGCCAGGACTGATGTCTTTTATGAGCCTGGCGCCATAAGCGCCAGGACACTGTCCAAAGGGCCCCTATATGGGGTTGCTGGGTCCTTCCTTGGGGACTGGATGTCCGCTTTCGGGGACGCCGGGCTTGAACCGGCTCCCCGGGAGCGGGCATCATGACATCTTGCTACCATTAAGTGGAAAGTAATTGTAGAATAATATTTACGTATTGGTGGAGTCTTCCCCTATATCTGCTTTTATCTGATCCCCTGGATCCTTCTTCATGTGATCTGCTGTCTGGCAGTCTAAAGTCTTAGCGGAAACATTCTTCTTAGACATCATACGAGGTACGTTTGCCGAAATGTCTACTTTTGAATCGCCTTGAACATTGTTTACATTACCATTGTTGGCGTCCAGATGGAGCTGGCTTTCTTTTGAAAGCTGATCAACATCTATCACATCCTCCTCGCCGTTCTCGGTAGACTCCACACTATCTAAAGTGACACAATGGTTGTTGCAGTTTTTTTGTTTTTTTAATTTTTTCCTTAGCAGAACACCTTCTTTTCTATGCCCGTTTTACAGCCCGATTCTGTAATTTGCAATGGCGTCTTGATAGAAAACATATTTTTTCTGATAGAATTTCCTCAATCAATTCTGTGATTCAATTAAATTAGTCAGTGCGGTGGGGCTGCCGAAAAGCTCTATGCTGTTTCGCCCTTCTTGTGTCACTTCTTTCGTTTGTAGTGTAGTGATCTCTTTTTTATTTCAACTATAGTTGAGTAGGTAGTGCTAATTGCATTGGGCATGGAATCCAATATGTCCTTAATCACGGGACCATTTCTTAATAGTTCATTGTCATTCTGATTTTCAGAGCTTGTATCGCATTGGACTCCCTGTTCATGGGTAATTTTTAGTTTGTCTAACACAGGTATGATGTTCCCCTTGATATAATTATTTTTTGCCATGATATATCCCTCTAATCTATTGAGTTTGTTTGTGTTTTCTTGAATGTTAAATTTAATATTGCGTAGTTCGAGATGAGTGATATCATGGCCTATTGCGCTGATTGGGCGGGGACTTTAGCTAAGTGCTCGCACTATAAAGACTTTAATGTTTGGGTGTTTAGTATCAAGCCTTATGGTATCATTGCTCAGTACCTGTTGAAATGCCCTTCTCCAGCTATACGATCCGAATTCCAAAGGTTTAGATTTAATCTATGGGGTACGAGAGATGTATTATCTAGACAGAAATGGATCCCTCAGGAACAAAACTATTGTAGATATTGCACTGACGTTCAGCAAAAAGAAGCTCTGCAACATCTGCTAGTAGATTGTCCGTCTCTAATGTTGGTGCGAGAAAGATGCTTTCAGAATATTATCACCTTCCACACTCGCACTTTGAGTGACTATAAATGGCAAATTATGTTTTCGACCTCAAGAGAAAAAGTACAGATCGCTGTTGTCCAATATTTAAGAATGGTTCTGCCTGTGGTGGCCGCCCGCAAATTAGGATACCTAAGCCGGCAATCATTAGGTGACTCAAATTGCCGTTTCGGTGACAATTTTATGTATAGGGTCCTACTGGATTGTGAAGTCGGTTTGGTATTTTTATCTCTTGATATTCTGTTCAAAATTATCTGGAAGGTACTTGAATTGTAAACTACTTTGTTTTTACCCGATGTTTCTGTTTAATCTGTGTATCTTTTGTACCTATGGTATTTTATTCCTGTAAATATTTGAAAAGTTGTGTATCAACTAAATCAAATAAAATAAATTAAAAAAAGATATCATGACCCTTGTCTAACAAGTCAAGGATACGGACAATAACCGGAAAAGTATTTTCACTCAGGGATTCTGGGGTATGTAGTGCAATTACATCTTTCCTGTTTGAATTGGATTAATGCATCTGCACCTTGTAGCCTGTGTTGTTCTTATAATTCATGGAGGGATCCGAATTTTCTGAATTAGGAAAACCGTTGGCCTCCCGAGCATTATCTTGGACTCCTAGGGACCTCCAGCTGCAGTTTTCATCATGATTAACTCTATCAGTACTACGCATGGGAATCAGCGGGGTAAGCATTCCAATTGAGAGGTGGATCTTCTCATTAAGGTTGACCATCTCTGTTACCCCAAACTTTCCTGGCGGGATAGGGGACTCACTGTTGCTACTCACTTGGGAGCCCATAATTGGAGATGTAAAACATGTAGCCTCTAGATTTTTCCTAGGTGTATTTGTGGGGGTAGCAATAGTAACATTTACACTAGCTGGTAATAGTTCCCATAAACCTTTGTCCAAAGAACTGTTAATCCTAATGTTTGTGAACTTATTATAGCAATCTACTGCTGTCTGATGTACTGTTTTGCCCTCAGTATGTTTATCCACATTTTCATCAATCGTAGTGGTGTTAGTTATTTGTCCGTTCTCACCATTACATGGGAAGCTAAAGGATGCAGGAAGGACAAGGGGGTTCCCTAAACCCTTGCCGCTCCCAAGTCCGCTTGCCATTTATTTACTTGGGGAAACCCGTTCAAGGATTTGGTAACACGTCCATTATAATGGGTACCCCTAGAAAGCTCCTTCTTTAGCAAAATGTATTTTTACTCACGGCAAAATGTATGGGGAGCTGCGCCTCGGCCACCTCGCACCCGCGCACCCAAACACCACACTTGAAGCACTTGAGATGCTGTCACGCCAAGAGGATGGTACAGTTTGAAAGGCCTTAATACATCAAAAGAGCTGATTTAGGGCATGGGACCATACTACTGGGTCAGATTTAATAAGTGTGCACCAGATCCCGTCGGTTCCAGGAGCCCTAGAAGGTTTACTGACTCTGATGAACCTACAGATGTCCTCAGGACTATGCAAGAAGCACCAATTATCGAACATCAATTTCTGAGAGGTAATGTCTACAATGGAGCCTAAAACATCTGCTGAATATGTGAGACCCAGGCCGTTTCAGATATAGCATTAATATCTCTAGAAACTGAATCCCTGCCATTAATGATCTGCCAACATTCTTTGGCGTTATTAGAGAGGGACCCCTGAACCAGGTCTCGCCAGCAAGAGCATTCAGATAGATACTTGTGATTCCTCAACCATTTAGAAAAATACATTTTTGCAGCCTTCACCTTGCAGCTGTTTGCAACCGGGTGCAAATCAGATAAACTAGAACGCGTAATTCACGTCTACGATCCCTCTTTCTATTTCCAATTTCCTTAATATGCTGTAAGATGTGTGTACAATATTTACAAGTAAAATCAAAATCAAAAAATGAGAAGAATTGAGACTATTTGCTCATCGTGCAAAGAAAGGTGTCATGTGCGGTGTTGTGAGCGGCAAGACATGTCGTTTGTCTGGAGTCGCTCCTGCACTATGTGAAAGGCATTCCGAATTTGGGGGTGTGTCTGTTCCAGATCCCTGGAGGCGTGGCCAAGTCCCTTACACTGCTGTCCTGCTCTGCAGCCCGGATCACTCGCAGATACCTTGGACGACTCAGCAGCAGCTGTCCTCTCACCCCGCGTGCCGTAAAGCTGCTCTGTCTCCACGATGAGCGCCCGCCCAGTGTTCATAGGTTCGGAAGTCGTAGAGAAGTTCTTGAAGTTTCCCGTGCTCGTGCAGCATCTGGAGAAAGCGCTGGCAGATTTCTCCAGCGGCAGAGAAGGCGGAGTTGTGCAGCCATTGCGGACCGTGCTGGAAGTGTCAAAGTACAGAGGGTAAGACTTCAAGGCGGGAAGTATCCTTGGTCATTATGTATACCTGTGAGGCTCAGTCGGGGCTGTAGCGCTGCTGCTGTATAGTATGAACATTGCATTAAAAAAATATAGATATATTGTGTATTTTATAGTTAATATACAAATCAACTTTTCAATATATTTCCATGCTACAATGTTATTTACATCTACATGCAATGAAAAAAAAAATACTATTAAAATCGTTTTATTAATTACAATTCATCAATAGTCGATGATCCTTAATATTGCCTCAATGGTTTTCCAGAATTTCATCAAATAGTGAATACATGTTTCCTCATCTCCAGTCATGAGGACTTCCCAAAGGCCGTTATAAGATTCACATTTACCCTGTGCCATGAGGTAACCTCTCCTGGCAATAATCAGTGCAGAGCTGCTTAACAATAGATGTTTTGCAGTCTCAACTTGATTATCACCACAGTCTGCACAATCTTTCTTCCAGAGGCGTAGCCAGGATTGTCTAACAAGTGGGGCCTGAAGCTAATGTAGTTGGGCCCACCGCAGTGACATTAGCATCTGTAAAGGCCCACGTAGCGCTGCAGAGTGCTAATTTACAGATTCTGGGTGGGCCTTGCTGTTACACATGGGCACCGAGCGTCTTTGCTCCGTTCATGGCGCTCCCGATTTCAAAGAGGTCGGGTGTCCTTTCTTGCTTCCCCGTTCTGGAGACGCTGGCGGTTGTCAGGGAAACCACGCTGCAGGAGCAAGCGGTGTCTCCTAATCAGCTGACTCTGACGCTCCTTCGGCCAAATAAAAACACATGTCGCGCAAGACACGGCGCTTCTAGTTAGCGTTGTTATTCTCGCCAACGTTTGTGTGTACTCTCTTGGATTATCCCTGTACCTGACCCCGGACTTGTTATTTGGAATTGCATCTCGTGCGCCCCTTGTCTGCCTTTGGAATTGCCGGCTGTTGCCTCGACTTCGGAACGCCCCTGGACCTGCCTTGTGTTATCCTTTACGGCCAGTTTTTCTCCTTTTTGCAAGTTTACCTGAAGCCCGACCTCGGAACGCTTTCTGACCTGCCTGTTGTCTGGCCCTTATTTGACTACATCTCACCTTCCCGCTGGTTGTGTATTACGTGACACTTGTTGATCCGGTTCTTCTGTTTACAGTTCAAGCATTGGCCGGATTACCGCTTCCTCTGTTTCCTGATTACGGTTCTTACTCATTACGGTAAGATATTCAGCCATTGTGACTTGTCTTCTTAACATACTGCAGTATTCTGTGAATAGACTTTGTGGATACCTTATTGTGCAAGCTGGACACTCTGCTGATTCCTTGCACCATCCCGAATCTAGTTGCAACCCTTGTGCCGTTCAGGAAGCTACCCTCTACTAACATTCCCTGTTTATTATTTTATACCTCCGTTGTGTTCTCTTTGGACCTCCTTTCATCCATAAGGGGGTAAGACCTTCTCCTTATTTTCCTATCAATATTAACCACCTAACTAGAACTTCCAATCTGAGCCTTTTCCTTTTCTTTCTTTTCTTTAGAATTCCTCCTAAAACTAATAGCTGCCAATCCTCTTTCAGGTACTCGCTCACATCCTTGATTTCCATCAATCCCTTATGTTCTGATTTATTGCCGCTAATCTGTATTTTGTGTTTTTTGCAGCTTGGTATGGCGATGTGGTTCTCCCCGCTCTTTTGGGTAATACACCAACCTGCCTTTTCTATTATTACACAGTCAATGGGGTCCATTATCTTAAAGAGCGGCCTCAAGAGAGGCAGTCCGGTCTGAGGGGTCCTTTTCTGGACTATACTCAGCAGTGACAGAAGATTACGGTCCATTTGGTGTTCCTTTCTCTCAACGCCACGGCCAGTCCTACAGGCGGTGAGTAACACTTGCCCGCTCAGGACCTACCCTGTCTACGCCTCTGCTTTCTTCCCTTGGTGTTCCCAAATAAGCTCCAAACTGCTCAAAAGCCTATACCGCCTTGAATTTGAATCTTAGATATATCCAGACGAGATGAATGCCAGAGAAGTTATCTATGTACAATGGGACACCTTCTCACCCAAGTGAGTACCTTAGGTATAATGCAGCAGAGGATTTACTTGCAAGGTCCACACGTTTTTGCTCTCTGCTGTGTTCGCAAAGTATCTTCCTCATTCTGTTCTTAAATCCTATATAGGAAAGTTTCAGTACATCAAGGGAGAACCTGTTTGACCAAAGTCCAGCACTGTCAGATATTTTGTAGACAGTGCTGATGTTCATGAATGTAATCTTAGTCAGTAGTACATCCCTCATTAGCCATTGCAGTGAGCTGGGAGTCGCATTATTTATTTTCCAATACATGCGTACGCAACAATGCTGAATTTTGGCGGTAACGCACATTATATTGAATTCCAAGTAGATGAACTCTGCTAGAGTAGTCCTGACCAACCGCAGCAGCCTCCGCAGTGTGCACCTTTCCAGCAATTCCAGATTGGAGATCTTTTTTAGCCCCCAGAGTTCAACCCCATATGTTAGGATCAGCAAGATGTTAGTTTTATACAACTTCAAAATAGTTCCAACTGAGAAACCCCTGCTTTATATGTCAGGCACTTGATAGCACCTGTCAACTGTGCAGTCTCAAGCTGAACCTGTTGCAGGTGCAGGTTCCCATCCATTTTGGGTCAAGGATCACTTCCAAATATTTATAGGGGCTCACCACCTCAATGGAGTCTCCATTGAGTGTCCAGCTCCAATTTCTAGTCCCCATCTTATTTCTATTCTTTGGGTTGAACACAATGATTTTGAGCTTGCTGGCATTGATCTTCAATAAGTTATACACTGCGTATTGGTGTAGATGATTCAAAAGTGCTTGCAAGCCCCTAGATGTTACGTCCAGCAAGGCCAAGTTGTTGGCATGCCCAAAAGCCACTGTATGCCGACACAACCCATTTTTGGAGGGATTGAGACAGAGTTCTTAATACCATCACCCAAGTCTACCAAGTATAAATTGAAAAGTGTGGGTGCAAAGATACATCCCTGCTCTATTTATTCAGCTTTGATCATAGCCTGCTCCTGTATACAGCATCAAAGGCAACACTATAGTCCACAAATGCTACGTATACAGGTAATTTCCGAATCAGCCAAGCTTGTTCTCTGGTAGTAATTAAAGACTGTCCATTGTCTTCAGTGCTCAATCCCTATCTAAACCCAGTCTGGTTAAAGGGTATGATGTTATTTTGCGTGATCCAAATATTGAGTTCTTTTAATATCACTGTAGCACATATTTTGCAGGGGCATTGAGCATAGCCAGTAGTGAGTACTTACACAGATCTTGTCTCAAACCTTTTTTGTAAATTGGGACTATAGTGCTAGCCTTCCATGTCGCATGGAGTTGCTGGGTAATCCCTATCAGAGTAAAGAGCCGATGGAGAGCACCTACCCATACTTGCGGGTCGTTCTTGATAGGCTGATTACAAGTGCCATCAGGGCCAGGCGCTCTAGAGCACTTACACGTTCCAACAGTCTTGGCTATACCATCCCGCTCCATACAGTATTCCCATCGCACTCCGATAATTTCGGTACTTGGTGCCATTGTGGAGGAGATAACAGCCAGGGTTGCCTCTATGTGCCTAACCCAGTCAACCTCAGGTTTTGTATTGCCTCTCGGGTTGTCAGTCCTAAGCAAGCCCGTCTATAAGGTCTAGACAGGAGGAGTTCAGAGCGGTGGCATTGATGGCGGAACCTTTCTTTTCTGGGAGACAGGAAAACTCGGTGGCGGTATAACCCTTAATGCAGATTGTAGGTCACTGAATCCCAATGGAAGGTGGCCTGCATTGGCAAGCAGCCTGTTTGCTTTAGTCCAAGATTTTTATCTCCAGTCAGCTGAGTTTTGTATAGCCCGCGTCTGTCATTTTCCATGACTTGGCAGCGTTGTAACTTTGCCTGAAAGTGCATTTACGGAAAACACAAGATTACAAACGATTAATGGTGTCTTGTACATATTGCCTTTGTGGTGACTAGCAGGTGCTAGATGGTGTCGGAGAAACGGGGCCTTCAAGTTCGTCGCTGCGGATAGACTGTGTTGTGATAAGCTGAGGGGAGTTGTGCAGTGTGGCCCCATATTGTTTTCTTTGGGTCAAATTCCCATGTAGGCACCCGTCAACGTGAGCGTGTCTGTGCAGTATTTAGTCGTGCTTGCCGAGCGAGGGTGTTTGTGCATTGGATGGATGGATATATGTGTGCTTTTAGGTAGTTTGTGAAGTGTACGTCCAGAGCCAACAGTTTTGTCTTTTTTATGGGCCTTGGAGAGGCATTTGGCAGGGACTGTCAACCTATGCCCAGATACTTGCATCATTTGCCAGCTGTTGCCAGCATAGGGCCTGGTCAACCCATCATTTTCCAGGCTGACAATGCAATGTGGACGCTTTGTATGCAAGAGGTCAGGAAGTAGCACCTCTGTACTCTAAATGGTGTGATTTACTGGGAGAATGATAACGATACTTGGGGAAAATATGCGAGTATCTGTTTGTATGATCACTAGCTCCATATGTCCAAGTGCTCTGCCATCATACGCCTGGTATAGTCATGGTAAGAATGTTGAAGCCCCACATGTGCAGATGCTGGCATAGTGTACCAAATGCTGCCTCAAATGCCCCAATAATGCCATCATATGGTCGGTATAGTCACCTTATGTAAGGCATATCCCTTTTAATCGCTGTTATTGTATGCCAAATACAGCCTCCACTGGCCCTTCATAATGGCCTCATATACCCAGTAAACCATAGTATGTAAGCCTTATATAGCTTTTTTAGGTGCTGCTGTTATACGCCTCCAAGTACACCCTGAAGTGCCCCAATAATGCCATCATATGTCTCTTATAATCCTACTATGTAATGTATAGCCCATGTTTGTGGTTGGAAGACTCAGTCATCACACGATGCCTTGTGTAGTAACTGTCTGGCAAGGCTGGGGAGATCCTAAGTGCTGGTGGATGGGTGTGCCAGGCTACTGTGTATTTCTTGAGTGCTAATGGCTAGCAGGAATAGGGCGTTAATCCATTGGGCACGTTTGTGACAGGTCCATGTTACCTCTAGTTCCTGGGGGTGCTGGTGGGTGGCAGCATCTGGCTAATATGAATTTCACGAGTGTTGAAGTCTGTCCAATCATTACTGCATATATTCTTTGGCGCAAGTGGGTGGCCGTGTCAAATTGCTTCAATTTACAAGTGTTCTACTGAGTGGCTATACCACAATGTTTTTAATTGGTGCTAGTGGGTGATGTGGCCACCCAGTATAATTCCATAATTGCTAATGGAGGGCAGGGCCTGACTGCTTTGATTTTTTTTGTGGGTGTATGGAGCTGAGCTGATTTTAATTTCTTGGCTGCTACTGGATGGCAGGCCTGGACTGCTGTGATTTCCTTGGATGATAGTGACACAAAATGGCTACTACTCTGCAGGAGTACCGGGATGAGTAACGGATAAAGTTCCTACTCAGCCCCACATTACAACTAAACTAGCAGTGATTTCAAACAAAAAGGTGAAACAAGCACAGCCCAACGTATAAACCTTCTTCACCTATTGTGGTAACCTGGCCCAAGGGCAGGCCATACACTTCAAGAGGGATGTGAGCTAGCACAGAAGCAGTCCAAACACCAATAGTTCTGTGGTACAAAACTACAAAAACAAAGTCCTACAACAAACAGGATACTTTACCTAAAGTAAAAATACACACGCACTAATCAACAACAATATAACACACCTCGTAAGAGAAGACGCAGTATCAGAATTCAGAGAAGACACAGTGTCAGAATTCAATCAACTTGCCACCAGCTCTGCTGCATGCGCACATTCCATACTCTGTTTATGGCAGGTTAAAATCTACAAACTGCTCTCTCTAGTAGTTCTTGCTTTGAGCTTTTGGTCCTTTTCTTGAGACACCTTTTTTCCCTCTGAATCCTGTTTTTGAACAGGTCCTTGAAATGCTGTTTGTGCTTTTGAAACTTGCTTGAACAGTTATGGCTGTCTTTGCACAACATTTTTGAATCCTGTTTTTCGAGCATGTATTTGAGATCCTGTTTGTGCATTTGAATATTGCATTAGGCCGCTTTTGTGCAGCACCCTGAATCTGGCTTGTGGCTGCTTTTATGCATCACCCTGTATCTTGCGTGAGGTTGCTTCTGTGCATCACCCTGTATCTTGCTCCTAGTTGTTTTGTGCAGCACCCTGTCTCCCTGCACTGGCTGCTGGGGCAGCATCCAGTCCTCTTGCATCGACTAACACCCCTGCCAGTAATTGTACTGCCTTCTTGGTTCTTGCAAACACCCTCTTTGTCTATAATCCTTCCCCTTTATAGATCATTTCCTATCCTGCTGCAAACGCCCTGGTTGTCTGCAAGTGACCCCCCCTTAAACAGACTTTCCTTATTTGGTTTCTTTCTATGTTTCTCTGCAGTTCCAGTTTCTAGCTTTGCTGTATGCCCTTTAGAAAGTTGCATTCTGTCTTGTTCCAAGTATTCACTGAGTTGGCAGCAACCTGCCTTGTCTTTGACAAGTGCTTTGTGTTTCACGATTTCCCTAGAATGCTAGAATTGTCTGTTTTTGTGTTGCCGCTTTCCTCGCCTGCTTCCCAGCTTGTCCCCGATACCTTTTCTTATTCTTGGCCCGTGTTTTCCTCTGTACCAAAATTCCAGTGTGCTTTCTAAGTAATTACTTGTATAGCTTCCATCTTCAGCCTCTGTCTACAGTCTCTGCTTGGTGCTTCCTTTTTCTGCCTATCCTATACGTAGGTATTCTATCCACTCTGCTTCGGATATCATTGCAAATTGCTGTACTGTTGTGCCTCGGCTCAGTATCCATATACGTGTGACCTCTGGGTTCATCTCCAATACTTTTGTTGCCTTCGTCTAGTCAGTTGGTGTTACACCTCATCGCAAGTGGTCTATATGGGCTCGAACCCGTCTGTGTGGTGCCTTGATTACTCATCCCGCTAGGCGGGTGGTTTCCCTTTCTCCTCATCCGACTAGCAGCGGTCTAGTTGTTGCACGCTCCCATACCGTGCGAACAGACGATCACGTGTGGCATGGAGATCATGTGACCCTTTATACGGAAACCAAGCGACCGGCAATTTGCGTCGCTTCTGCCTTTGGCGCTCCGTGAGTTCGCTACTGAATCTCTCTCTCCTAACTCACTTGTTTTCTCTTCAAACTAACAATTCTGATTTACCTGTCTTTTTCGATCCTCTGTAGAGTGTTCTCCCCGGTTTCTCCATCCCCGTTCATCCCGCTCGCCTTCGGTTCCACGGATTACTCTCCTTTGATTCCCGTCTCTGCCTCCCTTCCAGCTGAGTAAGTCTCCCGCTCTTTAGGGGCTCTCGTACCTCTACCGCAGTGTCTTATTCCCATTTATCCCGATCTAGATTCTCCCGAAGCTCTCCTACTCCATTAAGCTCCGGATATCACTCCTAATCCATCTTCGGATGGTGAGAAGCTTTCCATTACCTCTTTATTTCTTTTCTTACCTGGCGCTCTCCTCTAAACTTTCCTCTGCTTCTTCCCTTGTTCAAATCGACAGATCAGATTTCTGAGGTTACCATTGAGGGTTCCTGCCGGAGCTGTCCTATCCACTGCCGTCAACTGGACCACCGTGCTTGGAAGTCGTCCAGGGTTTTCTTCCCATTAGAGGGTTTCCCTGGGAATCCTGCTTCCTCACCCGGGTTACTTTACCTCGGGCGGAGGTGTCAGGATTTATTCAGGGTAATCTTCCTATCTGCTTTGAGTCTTCCGGTTGGAGTCTACAATCGCCAAGGTGAGCGGATGGCTTAGTACCTCTGTGTGCCAAATTTACCATTTACACTCATTGTGAAATTGACAGGCGTGACAGTTGGAGTCTTACCTCTCTCAGTGTATATAGTCTTCAGCTTTACCCTTACACTGAGTACATCCATCTTTTCAGCATGTTCAACCTATGACACTGCTGAATGATTGTTGTTCATAGTAATCTGCTGGTATCAATCTCAAGGGCGTTTTCTTATCTCTGGAGACCCCTTATCCAATTCCAGAACACTGCTTAGCCTGCTCATTACTTGTTACCCAGTATATTTGCTTGTCTTTCCTGTTTCTCTGTGTCCCTTTTTGCTTACAGCCAATTCCTGGCCCTGTAAGTCTTGTAAATACCCAGCTCTTCATAGATCAACCTGGCATGCACTCGGTTTCTGCTTTATGCTAAGTGCTACATCACAAATCATCCATGTTTTCCTGGGTGCTCCCCTTATACACAAAATATACACTTGTTGTAATGAAAGGGGTACTCAAGGTGTGAAGTTAGAAGTGTACAGGCAATCATTTTAGCAGCGAAGTCAACTTCAGTGGAGAAGGCCTTTAGAAGTTAGTGAGTGGGTTCTTGTTCTACACTTGCCAAGCAGGAAGATTTTCAGAGAGTTCACTTGGATTGGATGTCCCCTCCAGTGAGCAGGTCCCTCAGTACTAGTGGTCTCAACTTGCAGTAGACATTGTCCTGTCAATAGATCACCCCAAATGTATCTCAGGGATGATTGAGGGGAAAGGACTTGCTCCTTTCTTGGAAGTCTTTGTCTTTACCCTTATGGAAAGGACTTTGGGGCAGACTATACACCCAACGAATTCCAGTTGAAATCCTCTTTTGCTGTAGTCCAAATATGAGTCAATACAAAGGGTGGTATTATGCCCTCCATTGTGCAATCTGCCACAATGGATTGGTCCCCCTCCAGCCTTGTAAGAAGCCCCATTCTGGCTGCTGTCTCATAGTTTTCTGCCTTGTGATGTCAGTCCCAGAGTGCTTTGTCAGCAGGAAGTGTGTGAACCCTGGGAGAATCCAAGATGGTGGGACTCTCTGTGTACTGCTGCTTCTCTCCTGCCTACTACAACTCCTCCCTCTTTCCTGTCTACACAACATCAAAGTGTCTGTGGTAATTACAACCCTGGTGTGAGCTCTGCATATTCCTGCTATGGATCTCCTTTGTAGCACTGGTTTTAAGCTAACCCCTTTGGAAGATTTCATGTCTTCTTGATACGTTTATTTATTCATATTTGTAGAGTGCACAGCAGCCCAGTTTGACAACCCCTCTCATAGTGATCAAAATGGGAATTTCATGGGCTAGGCCCAAATGCTTGTTTTGGGTGAAACGTTGGTCTACACACTGATTCATATTATGCACTGTCAGTGAAATGAGTCACTAGCAACCTAGCTGACAATAATATGACACTAATAGATTCTGGCCAAAATATGTATAGATTCCCAGAGGCCCCCACATCAAAACAAGCATATATTTAGAGTCTTATCTGCCACCAGGCTCTGGGAGCACACAAGTATAGAATTCTGGATCAGCACAGTCCCAACTTAAAGGCAGGCTTTGGCTGCTGGAACTTTGGGTTCCATCAGGCGACTGGCAGGAATGCACATGTCACTTAGAAACTTTGTAACTGCCTTTGTGCCAATCTATAAGGCAGCTGTTGATAAGCATCAGTAGACAGGCTCAGCAGATTTACATGTTTGCACCATACTTTTCAACATGGAGCACTGTGGAAGTGGAGTCTGATTAGCAGACGTCACTTTCAGAAAAAATATTTACTTGCATCTTTTTATTAATAATAATAATAATAATAAAAAGAACTAGGGCTGTTTCACCCTCACAGATGACATTCTGTTACAGCTAGTGTTGGGTGTCCTGACCCACGTTTGGACTATTATGCTGCAACATTTGGTGCTGTGGGCTTAGGAAATCCAAGAGGGCGGAAAAGCCCACATTTGTGCCAGAATCCTAGAGAACCGTGCAGTTTTGCGCACAGCAAAGTGGTCCCCCGAACTGCAACCCACCAGTGCAAGCATGATGGGCCAGGAGGGCCATGAGTGAAATGTGTGCCAAAGGAAAAACAGCAGTGCCGGTTGGCTAAAAAAAAAAGCGCTTTAAAATCACCTTTGTTTACCTGAATGCAAGCTCAAAATGCCTTTTTTAAACATCAAAAGATATTCAAAAATCTCAATGAACACCAGCAGACATTTGGCAGAATGTATTCTTGTGTGCATACAAAATCTGGAACGATGAAGAGCCCAAAACAATGTTTATAACAAAACTGGCTGAGCTGTGGATGTCAGCAGCTTAAGGTAAATGGACAGAAAGCCACTAAAATCAAAATGTTTAAAATAAATGAGTGACCTACTTTTGAGTGTAACATAGGTTGCAACTGTTAAATGTCATAGTTTTGAACTTAGAATCAGCATTCTAGCTGTATGTGCAAACACTGGGAGTTTGATTTGAATGAAGAAAAACTGGGAACAAAAGTGACATTTAGCTGAAGCCTGGCATAATGAAACTGGATTCTGCCTGACAACTACCCCCGACAGGAGAGGGAATTTAGCAGCTGTGTTCCCAGGCCTGGCTGCATCCTGCTGCCCCTGCCAAAAGGAGATGACACCTCTCTGATTGAATTAGGGGAGTGGCACCTGGGGACTACAGGAAACTAAACAAAGCACTGTCCCTGGCTCAGGCAAATGATATATTGGGGGGTCGTAAAATTGCTTCCGCTTCGGAGAAACTGGGAGGGGCAGTGCCTGTGAGAGCAAGCTGAGCTTGGGGGGAGTGGATAAACCAGAAATTCCACCATGTGCTTTGGACAACCACACCCCTTTGGGGCCAGAGCATGATTTTAAAAAGATGGATAATTCATAGTGCGGACTTGTAAAAATTATATAAATAGCATCATCATTCTTGTGATTTTTCTTTGCACATTTTAAGAGGTGTTAGGACCCTGTGGTATGTTCTTGGGGATAGTAGCGGAAAAAAAGGTTGTTACTCCAAATGTATGCATGTTAAAAATCTGACACTTTATCATCTGAAACCCATATCCCTGGTGCACATTTGTGTAAAATCTGGCAAGGTTTAGAGGTCATTATCTGGATGAAAAGGGGAGAATTCTGTCATAAGTGGACACGACATCGTACAAAGACAGGGATCGGATGGTTTGGTGCTACAGAAAATATGTTAACTGGACCTATAATATTAGAAAAATGGTACATAGATAAATATGTATTTGGTTCAGAAACAGATGTGTGTGCAATTTGACAAGGGGAGGTTCCTCTGACCATAAAACCTACAGCATCACTCTGACACTCCATTTCCTACCCCCAATCAAGGGAGAGAGGAAAGCTTGGCCAATGATAAGTGAGAGGGGCAGGTTTAGCTAGGCCCAGGCACACACCCATTTTCAAAACACATAAAAGGAACATTGAAACCCAGGTAGAGACATTTGCCCTCATTACAAGTCCGGCGCTGGACCATGGTGCTATTAGCACCATGGTCCATGCCGGAGTCCGGCATGGTGGATGGCGGAATTACCACCCCATTCCAAGGTGAGTGGGGCGGTAATTCCCCAGTCACCATTTGCCCTTCCCAATTCCCATTTTTGCCCCATAGGGCATAATGGGGAAGGGGAAGGCGCTAATTACGGCACCGTAAATCACGGTGCCGTAATTAGCACCAAGGTCGCTTAGCGCCTTGGACTTTAACGCCTGCAAGAAGCAGGCGTTAAAGTGTGAATCAGGCGTTAAGGGTTAACGGCGCCGACGGCGCCGTTAAACCCTTAACGCCTGACTTGTAATGAGGGCCATTCACTTTCCACTTTCTTGCGGGACGCTTTGCCGGGAGACTCCAGACTTCAAATCCAGAACTCCAGGGATCCAGAACTTTACTTCAGAACTTGTAGCAGAGAGGCTAACCCACAAGCTGAGTTCTCTTCAGCAGGCCTCAAAAATCATTTGCAAACTATTCAACCGCCGGGCTGTGCGGTTTGCTGCTTGCTAAGAATCCACTTGATCCAGACCCGCAGAACCAGAGACCGCTGTATCCGGAACCGCTAGCAGAACCGATAACAGAACCGGAGACCCAGAGACCAGATCGCTGTGAAGAACCGCTAGCAGAAGTCCAGCCAATCCTGACCCGATCTGTGACGAAGTCGCATTCCTGTCCAAAATCTAGTGTGAGTACCCAGCTAGGACTGTGCCAAAACCAATCTCTTAGTTTAAAATAATCTAATCCAAACTATTTTAACCTATTAGAACTGCCTCTTAGAATCGTGTCATTCTGTCATATTTAAAACTGAAAACTGTCATCTGTCATTCTGAGCTTTAAAATTTAAAATCCGAAAGACTTCCTACTCCTTATAGTGCCTCCGTAATTGCGCTCGACGCACGCAACTAAATTGCCACGATTTGACATTTTGCTTAATTTCAGCCATGTGTAAAAATATGTGTCCTTGCTTTCCTTGCTGAAATTCGTGTGCAACCTGACAATCATTCATAGAGCATTGCTAAAGTGATCCTGAACTGATTCAAAGTATCTATCAACTACCCTGAACCCCCTATAGGGAATTAAAAGCATTTTTCGCACATTTCTCACTTCATTGTGATCACATTCAAAGCATTTTGGGCCTGTGTTTAAAACTCCTACCTGTTTTCCTCTAAGCTTGCTAGGGGGGAACTGAATTATATTTGATTGCATTCCTGAGAACTGTGTGCTTTCCTTCCATCTCTTTACCTCGCATGGAGGGGGAGGGTGAATTGTCAAAGAAAAGTGATTACATTGTCTTTTGTTGAAGTCATATCAAGTTTATTTTCTGTACAGCATTTTCATTCATCATTGCATTGTCCTTGAAGCCATAAAAGCATTCTCAGCTACTTTATCCTCTCTATATCACTTCTAAGCCATCAAAAAGAGTGTACCACTGTAACATTATCCATTGTTGATCACTATCATCTTCACAAGTGTGCTATCAAACATTATTGTTTAATTTTCAAATAAACCTTTTAATTTGCAAAACAAACCTACTTCTTGGCTCAGTGGGGTCAGGGAGATTCTAAGAGAGGGGTGTTATATAAGGGTTGGTTGTCATCCAGAGTAAACGAGCTGGACATAAAAATATATCAATAAGGGTTTCCCTCAGCATCCCAGACTAGGCATCAACTTAGCTGTAGTGTTGAATTGAAGTCGCTTACAAAGTGGGGGCTCGTAGCGGAGATTCTGGATTAGACTTACCACTTGTGCAGCTTAATACAGTGTGCCAACTGACCGGATACACATATCCGGTTAGATCACCACGGTGTTTTACACTGTGAAAGCACTCCTCAAAGGAACGCTCTAAGGAAACGGTCTGTTTTGCAAAATAAAATACAAACTTCTCTAAGTCAGGAAGGAACTCAAATTCCAGAATGACGACACTGGTAGACATCAAAATAGCCAGAGAGCACTTCTTACATAAGCTATTTGTGAGAGGTGAATGGACTGAGCAGGGCCAGGATGCGTGGTTGCAGGCAATCACACAATAGGTCACTGCAACTGCGTTAGATATCTGGAGAGATCAGGGTCCCTTACATGTGGCCCTGAGCAAACTAAACATGGCTCCTAAAGCTAAGGATGAACACGACAAGATGGTTAGGATAGCGGCATATTTGTATCAATATATGGGAGCCATGCAGGACAAATGTGCCGAAGGCCAAGATATAGCAATTAGGCAACTGTCGGCATTAGAGAAGGCCCAATCTGACCTGGTCTCTTCTGAGCAGAGGCTTCAGAGGAGCCAGGAGTCAGAAAATGATAGTAGGCAGTATATCATTAAAATAAAAGAGGACATGGATATACTGCAACAGGAAAAGACAGACCAGGATACCAGAATTCTGGCTTTGCAGAAGGAGCACCAAGACAGTTTGGACTCCTTACTGCAGAGCCAGAAAAAGCTGGAGCAACAGATAAATTTCAACAGGGCATGCACAGAGCAGGTAGTCACCCTGCAAATCCAACTAGACAGAGAGAAAGAGGAAAGCAATAAATTGATTTTGAAAGACCTGGATACCCAGGCAGAGTTTGATGAAGAACGCCAGAAAGCTGGTGCCTTTCAAAGGCAGAGGGACGACCTGGTGTCACAAATGCAGGCTCTTGGTCAGGAAAGGGATACCTTAGGCCAGGAAGTCTGCCATCTAAAAAGAAAAATTGAAGAAAATCATTTGGCCCTCCGGGGGCTGGGTGACCTCCAAAAGAGCATCAGGGCTTGCTAGAGCACACCAGGAGGGTGGAAGAGGCTCTGGCAAGAAAGGAGCAGGCCAGTAGGGATGGGGCTCAGGAGGTAACCCTCCTGCAGCAAAGACTGGCCCAGTACTCCTCAGGAGGCACAGAGAGAGAATGAGGCTCTCTGCCAGCACAATGATAGGCTCCAGCAACAGGTAGCCATGCAGGAGAGACTGATAGAGTCTAGTAAGGCCTTAACTGAGGAACTGAAAGTGCAGGCTCTTGCATTGCAACAGGGAGCAGGGGCTGATAGAGATGAGGTTCGCTGGGAAAGGGAAACGCCTGAGCATAACCTCAGGAGCCCTAGTACCAGAGGCCTTCATCTCTCCCAGTCCCTGGACTCTGCCACCCCCATGTCCCATGGCGCACATGAGCACAGGGCCATAGGGATGGCAGATTACTATCCAGCCAAAAGGATGACTTTTCTCCACCACTATTAATGGTGTGTCGAACAGATACATTTTATATATCCGGTTACATTTTTCAGTCTTGTTTTAAAAAACAAGATATAACAGGAAATATTTTCTTTCCAGAATCATCATATTTTAGCGACTATATTTGGGATATTTTAGGGTTGGAGCTGAATTACTCTGGAGCGGCCCCCTCTGGGATTCCAGAGGATTCCTCCAGTTGTTGCAGAGTGTGCCAGGGATGGCAACACTTTAGCTGATTTATATGGACCCACTTGTCTTCCCCTTCCGCCAGACTACCTTTGGGGATGCGGATCTTATAGGCTACAGGGGAGATTTTGTCTATAATTTCAAACGGTCCCTTCCACGTAGGCAAACATTTTCGCTGTTTGGCCTGGTTTCTTTGGAAATTGTATAGATAGACCCGGTCTCCCACAGTATATTACTTCCTGGTGGTCTTCAGGTCGTAGTGGGTTTTCATGCTATCAGCTGACCTTTCTAGATTCCGCTGAGCATAGGCAAAAGCATATTGGAGGTGTTTCCTTAAATTTTCCACATACTCATGAGTTGTGGAGGCGTTTATCAACGTCTGCTCTTGGGTCCTGTATAGCAAATGCTGGGGAAGCACCATCTTGTGTCCAGTCATCAGCTCAAACTGTGACATTTTAGTTGCAGATGAAGGGGTAGATCTGATGGCCATTAGGACCAGAGGTAATCAGATATCCCAACTTGGCCCAGAATCTGCCACAAACTTTTTTTATATGCTCACAATGGTTTGGTTGTATTTCTCTACTGCTCCAGAAGAAGCTGGCCTGTAAGCAATGTGTAGCTTCCTTTTAACCCCCAGTATCTCCCACATCTTTGTCATTACCTCGCTGGTGAAATGGCTACCTCTGTCTGACTCAATCCTTTGAGGTAGACCAAAACGGGAAAAGATGTGGTTAATCATCAGGGCAGCTACTGTTTCTGCCTTGCATTTTGGGGCCGGGAGACATTCCACCCACTTGGTAAACAAGCATGTGACGGTCAACATGTACTTGTTTCCTCTAGATGAGCGAATTACAGGGCCTACGAAGTCGATTTGCAAATCTGACCATGGCAGTGTCATCCCCCACTTTTGGAGAGGCACCCAGTGTGTGAGGGATGTTGGCTGAAATTGTGCACACACCAGACACCCCTTCAAGTATTGGTTGAGGTCCTGGCCCATAGGTGGCCAGTATGCAATCTCTCTTAAGATTTCAAGTGTTGTATGAAACCCCCTATGACCGGTGGTGGCCGCATCATGGGCGTGACTTAACATCAGGCTTCGGAATGAGGTAGGAACCACCCACTGATCATGGCCAGCTTGGGATTTCCTTACCAACAAACCGTCTTGGATTCGGAACCTTTTTGGACATTTCATCAACACTCTTAGGTCCTCTTTCCCAATGTAATCGGTATCCGTCAGGGGAAAGTTCTCAGGGTCCTCAATGTGTTGGTAAAACTTACCAATTATTGGGTACCCCTTCTGAGCTGTAATCAAATCAGCATCAGGGGTCTCCTTACTCCATTGTGCAGTTGAAAGATCATTGTGAGCATTTGTCTGGAACCTAGTGATAGCAGTGACCTGGATTTCCCCCAACAGGGACTCTATTTCGATTAGATCCCCTTGGATGGCCCCGGTCTTGGCCAGCTGATCAGCTAAGTCATTTCCAGTTTTGTCTGGTCCCTCTACTTTGGAATGACCCTTGATCTTTTTCCAGTAGATGGTCATCCCATTCGATGTGACCAGATCATCAATGTTTTGGATTAACTTCCGATGTTTCAAGGGTTTGTTATTAGCACATAACATGCCTCTGGTTTTCCAGTTAACCAGGTGCTCCACGAACCCGTTCCGTACATAATCCGAATCTGTGATTATGACCAGTTTGTGGAGTTGATGTTGGACAGCAGTGAGGATGGCTTGATGCACAGCCATCAATTCTGCCACCTGACTACTTCGGGGACCAATTTTGTATCCAGCGGAGGGTTCTGGGGACTCATTCACCTATGCGTTCCCTACGCCGGCCACCAGTTCTCTCTCCCCGTTGTTGTCAACATGGTAAGAGCATCCTTCCACATAGACAGTGGGCATTCCCTCACACTTGTCTTCTTCAAAGACTTTGTGTGGGGAATTAAGGTATGTCTCCATGTTGTCCTTGATTTTTAGACTTTCGTCCTCGAGACAGTTTTCTCTGGCACAATCATGCAAGTCAGCCAGACCTTGCGCGAGGGGACTCTTCTTGTTTTGGCCATATCTGACCTCCACAGGAAAGCCTTGCATTGACAGAATCCAGGAAGTAATTCGGGAATTACTCACATTTCCGGCCCGGATTCTGTCACTTTGGAGGTATTGCAGAGGCTGGTGTGGAGTCTCCACTATGATGTGTTCCCCCTGGATGAACGGGTGGTAATTCTTTAATGCCCACACCGTTGCCAGGAGTGCCTTCTCACAATCATTGAATTTGTCCTCCACAGAGGATAAAGTTTTGCTTGCATAGGAGATTACTTTATTGACCTTGTCTTGCTTTTGGTATAATACTGCCATCAAGCACGTATTAGAGAACCCTGTCTCCAGGAAGAACTCCTTGTTTCTGACAGGGTAAGCTAGGCAAGGCGCTTGTGAGAGGCTTCTTTTGAGTTGTCTTACTGCCTCGGATTGTTCTGGACCCCATTCCCACTTGACCCCCCCTTCAACAGATGAATCAGGGGTCTGGTGATCTCTGCGTAGCCCTCAATGAACTTTCTGCTGTAATTAGTCAGTCCAAGGAGGCTCCTTAGTTCCCGCAGAGTTGTGGGATCCTTCAGTTTCTGAAGTGCTTCCACTTTCTTTTCTTGGGGACAGAGACCCTGAGGAGTAATCTCATGCCCCAAGAAATTAACACGGGTTCTACACCACGGTGCTTTCTGAAAGGAAAGTTTTGCGCTGGCGGCCCTCAACTGTGTCAGAACATAACAGATCTCCGCTATGTGTTCTTCCACAGATTAACTTTTCATGAGGACATCATCTACATAAGCCAGGTTACCCCTCGCACCCAGGTCGGGCATGGCCTTATGTTAATTTCTTAAGGCAATGTTGAATTCATTGCCGGAGTTGGGGTATCCAAAGGGAGTCCGGGTCCATGTGTACTGCTGGCCCCCAAAGGTAAAAGCCAGTTTGTATTGGTCCTCCCTACTGACAGGCACGGTCCAGTATCCATTGGTCAGGTCTATTGCAGTGAATACCTGTGACCCCTGGATCTGGGCCAGCCCTTGGTCATTGTAGGGCAGAGGCCATCGGGAAGTATAGACCCGTTTGTTGAGCTCCCTAAGGTCGGCGCAGAGTCTCCACTGGCCGATGGCTTCAATATTCCCAGCACCGAATTATTGAAAGTGCTGTGGACTGGACGGATTATTCCCCGGGACTCAAGGTTCTTAATTATTTCAGTAAGGGACTCCATGGATGCGAGAGGCAAGCAATATTGCTTCACAAACACTGGAGTCATGCCAGGGTCCGTGGGAATTGTTGTTGTGTGGATGTCAGTGCGACCACAGTCATATGAGTCTACCGCAAAGAGATCTTGGAAATCCAAGAAAACTTGTTTCAACTTTTGCTTCTGTTCCAGAGTCACACAGGCATCAGCTAGGTTGACTCTCTCTTCCACCATCTGCCTGAAGCCTGGAAAGACTTCTGGTTTAGCTATCTCAGCGGCCTCCTCCAGCTGGGTGGAGAAGTCCCTGGTCAGAGTGCTGATTTGGACTGGAGGCTTCAGGTGGGAAAGGCAGCCCTCATGGACCTGGAAAATCACCTCATCCCTCCTGAAGTCACAAGTCACATCTTCCTTACCATCAGGGCAAGACGTGTACACCAGGAGTTCCCCCCATGCCGGGTGAAAATCCTGTCTGGTGTTGTATTGTCCTCACTGTCACTGTCAAAACAGTCCTTGGGGATTGGTCCTAACAGTTCATTTCCTAAATCAATGGAGAAATGTCGATCATCAACCGCCATTCCAATAATGGTGCCTGCGGCTAGAGTACTACTCTTTAAGTTGCTGTTATCCTCCTCTATTGGAATGGTGTCATGTTCTATGTTGATTAATGGTGTTGGGTTTACCCCTAACCCTTGCTGTTGGAGAGAAGCATTTAGATGAATATAAGCATCAGGGTTTTTCAATTTTTGTCCTCTTTTAACTTTCACTTCCAGGGAGAATTGTCGGGTCCTTTCCGAGATGGTGACTTCCTCTTTAATCTGAATTTCAACTGCATAAGGTAGCAATTGAGCTGACCTAAATGCGTTTTCTGGATCATCAAAGACCATGGGATTATCCGCTAATCGGGACCAAGCTTTGAAGTTGATTAGGTCCAAACTAATGGCGAAGCGATTGAGAATGTCACTGCCTAAGTAAAAGGCGGCAGTGACGTCTCGCACGACCCAACAATTATGGACTATGCTCTTGTTGCCAATGGAGATATTGAGCATACACCTGCTTGGCAGGAGATGTTTGGAATTGGGCGTTTCCAGATCCATTTCCCATTTGTCTATCAGTTTGAATGTGGGAATGGCTGGATCTTTTGGGAGTTGGCGGAACATGGCTTCACTGATGAAGCTCTTACCGTTGTTCACACACACTCGAGCGAGAACAGAGTCCTTCCCATCATTTAACTGAACAGGGATGAACAAATGCTCTCCAATTTGCTGAATATCAGCCAGGCTCTGAGCTGATTTCCCATCTTTCTGGACTATAGCAGTGGGAGTGTCTGATTGTGGATTACTAAAGAATTTCAGAGTATTTCCTTCCAGTGTGGAATACCACCTTAAACTGGAAGGAAGGTTGATTTTCAGAAATAGAGAGGACCCCCCATCACCAGTCTGTTGTCCTACTGCTAGTTCTATCACGTCTGGAATTTGGTTGTTCTGGAAGTGAAATTCTATTTGGTCAGATTTTTGTTCAACCATGTGGCAGGTGCCATTTAAACTAACATGGTTGACACTCTGTTTTAATTTTATTGGTCGGCTAGTCTGGGTCCAGAGGACCTTGTTTACGCAATCTATTAGAGGTGACAACCTTCTCAGGAGGTCATTCCCTGGTAAACAAGGGGTGCCCTCTGGAGTCACTAGTATGACCGGGTGTTTCACCTTGTGTCGCCCAATTTTGATGTCCAAATCTGCAGTCCCCTTGATGGGAATTTCCTTCCCGTCAAAGTTCTGGAGTTGTCCAGGAAGAGAGGTGAGAGGAATACGGTAATTCTCCCCCCTTCCTGCATTTAGTTCATCAAAGGCCCTTTTGGACAAAAGGGTAGCTTGGGATCCAGTGTCCACCAGTGCCAAAATTGTACCATGCCCCTATACTTGTACCGGGGCATAATATCTTCCCTCCTTCTCCTCAAGGGGGCACAGATAATGCACATTTTTGGACAACTGGTGGGCTGATTTTCTGGTTTTGGACATGGCGAGAGAAGAGATTTGGGCAGAATTCTGTGGAGAGCCTGGGGAATCTGAAAGAAAAAGTTGGCAACTGGAAATGGTTTTGGGTTCTGGGCTGCCCCCCCCCCTTTTTGGAGGAAGTCATCAGGATAGGTTTGACCCATGGGATTTTGGTATTGTTGGTTCTGGGATAGAATGATGGGCGGCGACAGCTCAATCCCCACCTCTACCCAGTCTGTTGATTCGGTTTTAGGTTCCCCTGGTTCCGGTTCTGGGCCGCCCCTGCCTTTTGGTAGGCAGTCACCAGGATGGGTTTGAACCAGGGGTTTTTGGTTTTGTTGGTTCTGGGATAGGATGATGGGCGGCGACAGCTCAATCCCCACATCTACCCAGTCTGGGTTGAAATCCCTTGGGACCCATTTTTCCTTGGGAGGAGTTCCCCCATCTCTGAAGGAGAAGATCCTTTCCCCAGGATCCTCTGAGGATCCCTCTCCCTCAAATTGGAAGACCTGTACCTCCTCCACAAAATGGGTCTGTTTGGGTACTTTGTTTTTCCTACCTCCCCTCTGTTCCTTGGGTGGCAGACTTTCAGGGGTAGGAGATTTTGTTTCCGGTTCCTGGTTTTCCAGGGGCTGTTTACAAGTTGGGAAGGAAGCTTCCTCCAAGGCTTTACACCCCCCTTCCCCTTGTGCCTCCTGCCTGGGAACCGGTGGGTTATCGGGGTGCTTCCCCCGTCATTGTTCTGGAGCACTAGGTCCGGAGTTTGGGGCATTCTGTGCCGGCATGCCCATCTGAGGGTTCTGTTGGGCCCTCAGCATGCGGCCCAAATCCTGTGTCATGTTCTGAACCTGGCGCTCTAACTGGGAAACCCGCTCAGGCTGATACGGGGCTCTATTTTCTCCCCTCGGCTGATCCCGGGAAGGGTAGCTATCCCTTCTCTGGTAATACCCCGGGTTGGGAAGATTTGGGTACCCCTCCACCCTTGGCCTCCCCTCTCCCAGATTAGGTGGTCTGGGCTCAGACAATTGGGGAAAGAAGGATGAGTTTGGGGCTGGAAACCTTGTGGATACCTGGAAAAAAGTTCGGCCCAGGGTTTGGTGAATTTCTGCCCTCCTGTGGGAAGTTAGGAAGGAAGTTCCCCGGGTTAGGCGCTTGGCTAGATCCCCCTCCTTGGGCTGGAGGAGTCCACACATAACCCAGGATGGGTCGGTTTCCCTTGTAACGGGGACTTACATAATCAGGGGAGCGAGGGACCCCATTTGTGGGACTATCTCCTTGACTCCCTGTCTGTGACTGGCCCGAGGGCCTTCTGGGCTGTGAACTATTTGGTGCAGGCAGGTTTTTAGGCCCCCCATCTCCAAATCTAAAACGGGGGCAACCTTTACCTCTGCCACCTTGGCAGCAGCAGGGGTGCTGTTGGTTTTGGGGTTTTTCAGCGCATTACCTTTATTTTCTATGGGCTTCTGCACCTCACAGATCCATGTGGCTTGCTCAATGACCCAGTCTAAAGATCTTTTCTCGTGAAAATCTCTCACGAGCTGGGTCATTATGTACTTGGGAAGAGCATGGAAAAATGTGTTGATGAATTCTTTGCTGTCCGTGCGCACCCTTCTGATGGTCTGCGCAAAGGCACGCTTCAATTCTTGCACAAATTCTTGTGGGGCCTGATCCTTCTCACATTGCAAATTGTAGGCTGCCTTGCGAGCCTCTTGGGGATTTCTGTGTACAGAAAAATGTTTCAAGATGGCCGCCCTATATGTGGACCATCTTGAATGGTTTTGGTCCTCCAGCCCGCAAAGAAACTGGAGTATTCAAGGGAGAATGTCCATTTGATGTACTGAATGCAGCTACTGCTGTCCTTCAAACGGAAAGTCTCTATCATTTGCTCATAGAGCTCCAAGTGTTCCCAAACAGAATACTTGGCGTTCTTATGATAAGGCGTAATGACACTCCTGATTGCTTTAATCTGTTTTAAGGGGTCCTTAAGCAAGGCCCTTTTCACCTTATTGGCCTTTTTGGTTCGGGTAACCCTGGTCCATTCATCCTCTGATTCAGAAGCACTGCTCCCAGAAGTGCCTGTCTGATCTTTCAGGTTTTCCCAGATACTGCGAGCCTGGGAATAGCTGGCAGAATGTGGGGACCTGGTCTCCTGTGTCCTTTGACGCTCAGAGGAGTCTTCAGATCCCTCCTTGCTACCAGGATTTGATGGGTACCCCCCCCCCCCACTGACCTAACTGGGCAGAGGTTTTCAGGATGCCCTTAGTGGGCCTACTCTCCTGGGGTTCCCCACTAAATTGCACTGTACTTAGGTGCCCATACCCGGATGCCCGCCAATCCATTCTCCATGGTGGAGAAAAGTCATCCTTTTGGCTGGATAGTAATCTGCCATCCCTATGGCCCTGTGCTCATGTGCGCCATGGGACATGGGGGTGGCAGAGTCCAGGGACTGGGAGAGATGAAGGCCTCTGGTACTAGGGCACCATTAATAGTGGTGGAGAAAAGTCTACGAATAGGTATTGCCGCTTTTGATTTATCATCCTAGGAGAGATGAAACCACGGAGACTGACCAAGGAGAACGACCCGGAGACCGGGAGCAAAGATCCGAGGGGCCCGGGGTACCGCCCAATATTCCCATCAGGACAGGCGAGGAGAACCGATCGATCCAACCGGATGAAGGAAAAGATGCTGAACTGTGCCATCTGCGGAATTGGAAGAAGATGATGCGGACATCACAGCGCGTGGATCAAAACATCCTTTGCACCTGACTCCATCTCGACTCGAAATCAAAGTGCAGTCGGGCGTGGGGGTTTGTTGGGTGTCCTGACCCACGTTTGGACTATTATGCTGCAACATTTGGTGCTGTGGGCTTAGGAAATCCAAGAGGGTGGAAAAGCCCACATTTGCGCCAGAATCCTAGAGAACCGTGCAGTTTTGCGCACAGCAAAGTGGTCCCCTGACCTGCCACCCACCAGTGCAAGCATGATGGGCCAGGAGGGCCATGAGTGAAATGTCTGCCAAAGGAAAAACAGCAGGCCAGTTGGCTAAAAAAAAGCGCTTTAAAATCACCTTTGTTTCCCTGAATGCAAGCTCAAAATGCCTATTTTAAACATCACAAGATATTCAAAAATCTCAATGAACACCAGCAGACATTTGGGAGAATGTATTCTTGTGTGCATACAAAATCTGGAAAGATGAAGAGCCCAAAACAATGTTTATAACAAAACTGGCTGAGCTGTGGATGTCAGCAGCTTAAGTTAAATGGACAGAAAGCCACTAAAATCGAAATGTTTAAAGTAAATGAGTGACCTACTTTTGAGTGTAACATAGGTTGCAACTGTTAAATGTCATAGTTTTGAACTTAGAATCAGCATTCTAGCTGTATGTGCAAAAATTGGGAGTTTGATTTGAATGAAAAAAAACTGGGAACAAAAGTGACATTTAGCTGAAGCCTGGCTTAATGAAACTGGATTCTGCCTGACAACTACCCCCGACAGGAGAGGGAATTTAGCAACTGTGTTCCCAGGCCTGGCTGCATCCTGCTGCCCCTGCCAAAAGGAGATGACACCTCTCTGATTGAATTAGGGGAGTGGCACCTGGGGACTACAGGAAACTAAACAAAGCACTGTCCCTGGCTCAGGCAAATGTTACATTGGGGGGGTCGTAAAATGGCTTCCTCTTGGGAGAAACTGGGAGGGGCAGTGCCTGTGAGAGCAAGCTGAGCTTGGGGGAAGTGGATAAACCAGAAATTCCACCATGTGCTTTGGAAAACCACACCCCTTTGGGGCCAGAGCATGATTTTAAAAAGATGGATAATTCATAGTGCGGACTTGTAAAAATTATATAAATAGCATCATCATTCTTGTGATTTTTCTGTGCACATTTTAAGAGGTGTTAGGACCCTGTGGTATGTTCTTGGGGATAGTAACGGAAAAAAGGTTGTTACTCCAAATGTATGCATGTTAAAAATCTGACACTTTATCATCTGAAACCCATATCCCTGGTGCACATTTGTGTAAAATCTGGAAAGGTTTAGAGGTCGTTATCTGGATGAAAAGGGGAGAATTCTGTCATAAGTGGACACGACATCATACAAAGACAGGGATCGGATGGTTTGGTGCTACAGAAAATATGTTAACTGGACCTATAATATTAGAAAAATGGTACATAGATAAATATGTATTTGGGTCAGGAATAGATTTGTGTGCAATTTGACAAGGGGAGGTTCCTCTGACCATAAAACCTACAGCATCACTCTGACACTCCATTTCCTTCCCCCAATCAAGGGAGAGAGGAAAGCTTGGCCAATGATAAGTGAGAGGGGCAGGCTTAGCTAGGCCCAGGCACACACCCATTTTCAAAACACATAAAAAGGAACATTGAAACTCAGGTAGAGACATTCACTTTCCACTTTCTTGCGGGACGCCTTGCCGGGAGACTCCAGACTTCAAATCCAGAACTCCAGGGATCCAGAACTTTACTTCAGAACTTGTAGCAGAGAGGCTAACCCACAAGCTGAGTTCTCTTCAGCAGGCCTCAAAAATCATTTGCAAACTATTCAACCTTCGGGCTGTGCGGTTTGCTGCTTGCTAAGAATCCACTTGATCCAGACCCGCAGAACCAGAGACCGCTGTATCCGGAACCGCTAGCAGAACCGATAACAGAACCGGAGACCCAGAGACCAGATCGCTGTGAAGAACCGCTAGCAGAAGTCCAGCCAATCCTGACCCGATCGGTGACGAAGTCGCATTCCTGTCCAAAATCTAGTGTGAGTACCCAGCTAGGACTGTGCCGAAACCAATCTCTTAGTTTAAAATAATCTAATCCAAACTATTTTAGCCTATTAGAACTGCCTCTTAGAATCGTGTCATTCTGTCATCTTTAAAACTGAAAACTGTCATCTGTCATTCTGAGCTTTAAAATTTCAAATCTGAAAAACTACCTTTACTAAATCGGCCGTATCTCCGGAACCGTTTGTGCTAGGAACGAGATTTCATCGTAAAGCTATGATTCTAGGCTTTCCAACGAACCTAGAACCGACTTCCTACTCCTTATAGTGCCTCCGTAATTGCGCTCGACGCACACAACTAAATTGCTGTGATTTGACATTTTGCTTAATTTCAGCCACGTGTAAAAATATGTGTTCTTGCTTTCCTTGCTGAAATTCGTGTGCAACCTGACAATCATTCATAGAGCATTGCTAAAGTGATCCTGAACTGATTCAAAGTATCTATCAACTACCCTGAACCCCCTATAGGGAATTAAAAGCATTTTTCGCACATTTCTCACTTCATTGTCATCACATTCAAAGCATTTTGGGCCTGTGTTTAAAACTCCTACCTGTTTTCCTCTAAGCTTGCTAGGGGGGAACTGAATTATATTTGATTGCATTCCTGAGAACTGTGTGCTTTCCTTCCATCTCTTTACCTCGCATAGAAGGGGGGGGGGTGAATTGTCAAAGAAAAGTGATTACATTGTCTTTTGTTGAAGTCATATCAAGTTTATTTTCTGTACAGCATTTTCATTCATCATTGCATTGTCCTTGAAGCCATAAAAGCATTCTCAGCTACTTTATCCTCTCTATATCACTTCTAAACCATCAAAAAGAGTGTACCACTGTAACATTATCCATTGTTGATCACTATCATCTTCACAAGTGTGCTATCAAACATTAATTTATTATAAAAGTGTGATATATATATATATATTGTTTAATTTTCAAATAAACCTTTTAATTTGCAAAACAAACCTACTTCTTGGCTCAGTGGGGTCAGGGGGATTCTAAGAGAGGGGTGTTATATAAGGGTTGTCATCCAGAGTAAACGAACTGGACATAAAAATATATCAATACGGGTTTCCCTCAGCATCCCAGACTAGGCATTGACTTAGCTGTAGTGTTGAATTGAAGTCGCTTACACTAGTGAGCAGTGGCATAACGCAAAATGTGGGGGAACACCTGCGAGTCATGCTGAGGAGGCCCTCCCCCCAACTCGGCAACAAATCATGGGCTGTCCTAGATTACCGCGCTTGCGCAATACGTGCAAATGTGCTGCTGCAGGGGTACGCTGCACACTGCACTAGGAGAAAGATATAAATATGTGTTTTAATGCAAAACACTTTCTGAGAAAAATTGGCTGAAAGGCCAGAGTGTTTGCATTTGTTTTGTAGGGTAACACCAATCCAAAAATCCAATACATGCAAGTCACCAACAGTGCTCAGGAACATTAATTCTTTAATATAATGCTTTGCTATTAAAAATCCCATGCCACAATGAAAACATGTCCAACTGGCTGCACAATGTAGACCAGTCTAGACACGTAATAACATATTACAGTGAAGCATGCCAGGCCACGTTTAGACATACCTAGACTGGTTGCACCAAAATACCAGTTGAAGCAATAACACTTATCAGGGTTATTTTATCACAGATGTCCAGAAAAATATACAATGCTACCGTAAGAAATGGCTAGACTGGCAGCACCCAAATGCCAGTTTAGCCAGAAAATTACACTTAGCAGGACTGTTTTTTATCAGAGATGCCCAGTTAAAAAAAAAAGAAAAGTCAAGCCAAACTAAGAAATTACTAGACTGGCTGCACCAAAATGCCTCTCTAGCCACTAATACCACATATCATGCCTGCTTAGCCAGGACATGGATGACCATTACGATTTAACGCACAATCCCCGGCCCAACCCCACCCCACACATCCCCTCTCCCTCCCACCCTCTGGCCCAACCCCCAAAATCTGCTTCTCGGCCCAGAATTACCTCCACATCCCTCTTCTTTATGCCAATGCTTAGGTATGATGTTCCTTGCTTCATAGGTAAGTACTGGGATGAGGAAGAGTGTGACTAGGAGTAATGAAAATTACAGGTAACTAAGGCAGGCATTACCTCCATGTCCCACTGCCTCATCCCAGTACTTGCGTATGAGTCAAAGTGCCTCATACACAAGTACGGGGACGAGGAAGAATAGAGCCATGAGTAATGAAGATTACCAATAAGTAACCAAGGGATTAAACACAAGTAGTGGCGCAACACCATTGAGCTGACTGGGCTTCAGCCCTACCCCCACCAATTCAGGGCTTTGTTGACTTGACCTGACTGACCTACATAGCCGTGGGTTTTGCTATTAACAAAGGCCCAGCAGTTACGAACATAAAGCATTTCACTGTTAGTACCTGCATTCAAATGCATAATGCTTTAGGCAATTGAAATCTTGATGTGGGTTTAGTACTTGCATATCAGGGAAGTGATTTGAAGGGTAGAGAGGGGACAGGAGACCGATTATTCTCACAGCAATCTATAAGTGGGTACATTCAGATTTAAAGGAGAGAGTTAACTGCTTGTAATATTGAAGCTGTACTAGAATAGTCACATTAGACTGCATAAAGAAGTTAGATGCCCCCCACCACTTGTAAAGTTAGCACTTCTCCCAACATTTGAAGGGTTAGCAACCCGTCCCCCAAAATGTAGGTTTAGTAGCGTCCCTCAACACAAGCACACCCACCATTCACACACATGCACACCCAGCCACCCATACATTTAAGTGTGTACCCTTTCACCATGCAGGAACACCCAGGCAGCCACCCATACATTGAATTGTGCACTCTTTCACCATACACTCACAGAGTCAGCCACCTATACATTTAAGTGTGCACCATTTCACCATACACACGCACATGTCATGGGGTTGAGGGGAGCTCTATTACTTTCTTTTTGAAGTCATGGAGCCCACCCACCCCATGACAATGAGGCCTCCAGCCTAGAGGCTTCAATGGCATGGGGTTGGGGGAGCAACCTCAAAAAGAAATAGTTTATTTTTGTAGTTACTCTGCCATCATAAAGAAATTATTTCTTTATGAAGGCAGAATGACTAAAAAAAATTGTTTTCCAGCACATGTGCTGGTGGGGGACCCCGGACTGCAAAGGGTTCAGGGCCCCCTATTACAACAGTGCTACAGCCAGCAGCAATAGGACCTTCGTTAAGGGTCTGGGTAGTACGTGTGCCGTGTGGAGCCACTCTAGCTTCCCAAGGGCTTCTGCAAAATACACAAGAAGATGGATTCACAGGTTGAAGAAACCACTGGAACAAGCAGCGCAGAAATAGAACTGGAGCATTTCTTTCACGTGGCAAGGGTGGCAGTCTCCAGGCATGGATCCAACTGGCTTCAGAAAATGGCAACAGAGCTCGATGTGGGCACAGCGGGACCTTCAAGAGGCGGGTTCCCAGCATCAACTGAGGAACCGGCCTTGGAGGAACTGATTTCCTTCGGAGAAGAGGAGCCAGGGGGAAAGGGGAGGATGACTAACAGCAAAGGCAATGGCGATTGGACAACAAATGGAGGCAGCAAAGAGGAAGAGAGAAGCCGGGAACGCAACAGGGGGTCAGAAGAGCAGAGGGAAGAAACAGGGTCTAGGAGCCACCCCGGCGGCGCCTGTCAGAGAGGAAACAAGGGAGAGCAGCAGTGAACCTGGCACGTGTGCAGCCATCACACAAGCAGAGGCATCAGAGGAACCTGCATCCTTGGAACAAGTAAAAGGTATTGTAATGCAGTGCTTGCAAGCATGGGGTAATCGTGTTAATGGGCAACTGTGGTAATGCAAATGCATTTAATCAGGTGGGAGGTAATACAGTGTTGGTTAACCAATAGGGGAGGCTCAGAGAGTGGTCAACAGAGTTCCTGGGAGCGTGGCCTCAGGTCAGATAGAAAATGTGGTGGGGTCGTTGGCACAAGGAGAAGTTCCCCAAGTGCATCCATTGCCAGGCAGCAGTCAGGGGTAAGGAGAGAGCGCCAGTAGCAGTACTACCTATGGAGAGGCATGCCAGGGTTTGCAAAAACCAGGGGGTTCTGGGAGTTTCTCTACTACCGGCCTATATCCCGGGTTAGAGTCTCGACCAGAGTCTTTAGCTCACCATCCTTTCACAGAAGAGAAATTTCCGCTACATATCAGTCTTTGTTGTGCCCAAGGGCAGTCCAGCACCAAAATGCCTGGCAATTCTCTTCTGAACAAGAGTACCAACAGCAACCCCATACACGTGTTTTGTCCTCGTTTGGACCTCGTCAGTGTGGTGGAGCTGTGCCTCTTTAAGAACAGTGAGCAAGAGTTCCACGTCTGGATTACGCTAGTAACTTAGGGTGAAAACCCAAAGCTACTTAATGTGCAAAAACATTTTGCATCAATGCGGGCAAAAGGTAACACATTAGGATGCTAGCATTCATCACCCAGCCAATGTAGGAGCATTATGGGCCTAAGAACAGTATATTCAGGATGCTTATTTAACATGTGGGGGAGATGATGGTAGAAGTATGACAGGCGTTTCAGTTTGAAGATGCAGATTTGGCCCGCTAAGGCATGGGATGAAGTGGATGTCGCAGCTTTCATTGAAAAAATGGTGGCCGCTAAGGGATTTGGAAATGGGACACAGGGAGATGAACCTTATTATAAAAAAGAAAAATTGTCATATGGGGATAAAAGGAGGGGCTCTTTCGTGGGTGCTCTTCCTAGAACAACAGGTCCAGCTATCAGCAGGAAGAGTAAGCTACATGCTGGAAATTCGAACAAGGTTTCTGCCCCTTTGGCAGTCATGTAGATTCAAGCACGCATGCATGGGCTCATGTGGGACAGGGAAAAAGATCTCTGGCACAAAACAAAAGGAGACACCCAAAAGTAATTCATTTGATTTTGCCTGTGCTCAACAGTACGTTGCCCTCTCCAATAAAACCGATCAGAATATTGCCACTATTAAATAGTTATCAAAACCCTTTGGATGCAAAAATAATCTGGGAAGGGTTTTGGGGGTTTTGTTATTCTCTACACCGGTGCAATGGACCACAGAGAGGCAGAGAACCTTAAATAGGCATTAAAACTACCAGACGTACATGTCATTTGACAACGCTGTGGAGCTAGTTAGGGCCACTGGCAAATGGGCAATGCTGGGAAAAGCAGACATAGAGTCAGCTTTCAGACTCTTACCTATTAGGGTTTCAAATTTGAAGGAGAGTACTATTATAAGTGCCTGCCAATGCGGTGCTCTGTAATATGTGCTCTGCTTGAAAAGTTTAGCATTTTCTTGGAATGGGCACTGAAACAAAGGACAAAGGTGGGAAAAGTGATGCACTACCTTGATGACTTTCTGTTCATCAGGAATGCAATATATTAATTGAGCAGTTTGGGGATTTGGCATAGGAGCTGGGAGTACCCTTGGCAGAGGGGATGACAATATCAGCAGATTAACATTTTTGGTGATAGAAATCGATACAGATGAGGGTAAAACCAGGCTACCAAAGGACAAGGTGCAGACTGTAAGGAAACAATTGGGGCGTTACTGGGGAGGAACAAAGGCATATTGAGAGAACTGCAGTCATTGGCGGGGAAAGTAAACTTTGCTGAAAGGGTCATTCTAGCAGGTAGGGTATTCGCAAGAAGCATTTCTAGTACAACAGCGGGACTCCAGCATACAGTACAGCACGCACGCATGGGGTCAGACATAAAACAAAACCTAGCAATGTGGTACAAGTTCCTGGACAGATTTAATGGGGTACTTCTCTGGAGGGAGCAATGGGCAAGCAGCAATAGCATAAGACGCTTCACTGGCACATCAGGCAAGCACGGTTTTGGGGCAATGCTCGGAAATGAGTGGTGTGCACAGGGATCGCCGCCTGAATGGCATAGGGAAGGAATAACACTACATATCACGCTTTTGGAGATTTTCCCAATCATAGTGGCTTTTCACCTGTGAGAGGGCTCACTGGCGAATAAAAGGTTGATATTATGGTCAGACAATTTGGCTGTTGTGCAGATACTAAACCAGGGAACCACAAGCAATGGGAGGGTGCTACGCCTTCTCAAGGAATTGACAGTAAGCCTGCTCAGATTAAACACAGATGTGTGAGCAAGACACATTACTGGGGTTAGGAACATAGCAGCTGACTCCCTCTCTTGTTTGCAGTTGGGGAAACTTCAGGAGGAAAAGACAGATGCAAGCGGGCGATGACTGCATTCAAGCGGCAACTATGGAATACAATTGGGAAGATCTAAACACACTCATCAGTACAGCCCCGACTACGGAAAGGAAATATTAATCCTGCTGGGAAACATTTAATAGGTTCAAGGGAGGGTTTCTGAGGGAAGACCAAGGAGAGGCGCCGGTGCACGCTTTTTGTTTTTTAAACTTTGGTTTTATTAACATTTTCTTAATATAACAAACAGGCTCAGAGCATGATCAGAAATATAAACATTCGGTACGCCCTGCAACCCCAGTCAATGAACATCCCATCCCCAGGACTCCTGCACCCCATACCAGTTCGCTTGGAACGAGCCAGAGTCATTGTTTACCATTGCCGTCAATTTGTCCATCAAGAACATCTGCTTCACCTTCTTTAGCCAGTCCTCCTTTGAGGAGGTCTCCGGGCTCTTCCATTTCTGGGCCAAGGCCACCCTCCCCGGCCTTAGCATTGTTTCCCACATTCTAGGGTATCTATATGTGTCCGTGTCTTCTGGGGGGAGACCCAGCAGCACCGTCAGGGGGTTCTGGGGGAGCAGTTCCTCTGAGACTTCCGCGATCCAACCCCTTACCCTCTCCCAGTAAGCCTGTACCTTCGGGCAATGCCACCACATATGGCCCCTCGATCCGACCTGACCGCAGCCCCTTGGGCATTCGGGGACACTCCTGAAAACATTTTTGACAACCTCACTGGGTCTCTGTGCCACCCCTGTAAAATTTTAAAGTTATGTTCCATATCTGCCGTGAACAAGTTTCCGTGGAATGCAATTTTAAATATCCTCGACCAGGCGTCCTCTGTGATCACCTCCCCTGCCAGATTGTTCCAGAATGTACGGAACCCCCTCCTCTCTGCCAAATTAATGGTGTTAAGAATCTTGTATATCCCAGATACCGCCCCCTTCCTTGAGGTCGCTGAATCAAGACATTTCTCAAAAGGGGTCAGCTGCCTTTTTAAGTTCTGACCCCATGACTGATCACAGAGGATACCTTTCAGGTGGAGATATTCAAATATGGAGAGAGACCCCTGCCCAAGAGCGTCCCTTAACTCCTCATATGATAGGAATTCCCCTTCCTTGAATAGTTGGCCCGCCCATTCCATTCCCATGTCGGACCAAGTCTGAGCCTTTTGGAACCCCCTGCTCCCCAGTTTGAGGGGGTGGCCCCAGAGTGAGGACATCGGGGACGGCCATGATGTCAAATGTGCAGTCTGGGGGCCATGATGTCAAATGTGCAGTCTGGGGGCCCTCTTTCCAGATTGCCCAGAGGACCGCCAGTGTAGGGTGGGATTTAAGTCTACTCGGGATCGACCTATGTGGGGCCCACAGGAGGTCTCGAACTTTCAGGGGGTGAGCATCCATGTCTTCCAAGTAAGACCAGTAAGTTCCCATCCCCTCTTTCATGTGCTCCAGGAGGACGTGCAATTGGGCTGCACAAAAATACAATTGGAAGTCTGGAAACCCGAACCCTCCCTCCTCTCTCGGTAAGGTCCTCGGGGTCTTGCCCTGCCATACAAACTCTCTCACTGCATTCTGCAACGTCCTAAAGGTGTGGTCTGGGACGATAGTAGGGAGAGCAGTGAAGAGATAAAGTAAGCGCAGTATTATGTTCATTTTTACCGCCGTCATGCGGCCGTACCAGGACAGAACCATCGAGCCCCATCTCCTGAGGTCAGCGGTGATTCCTGCCAAAACAGGATCATAATTGGCGGGGGCAAGGTTGGATAGGTCCTTGGTAAGGAGGACGCCCAGGTATCGGATAGAGGCCTCCCGCACTGTTATCCCATTGAGTCTGTCCAAGGGGTCCAAACCCGGGTCCCGTACCCTCATGGGGAGTAGAACTGATTTGGAAGTATTGATCTTCAATCCCGAGAAGCGCCCAAAAGCGGACATCAGAGACAGGAGAGGGGGGAGCGAGGAGCCTGGGTCCACCAGATAGGCCAGAATATCGTCAGCAAACAGGGACAGTTTGAATTCTACTCCTCCTCTCCTAATCCCCCTGATGTCCGGGTGTGCTCTAACTGCTATGGCCAGGGGCTCCATTGTTAGGACGTATATCAGGGGAGAAAGCGGGCATCCCTGTCTCGTTCCCCGGGAGAGGGAGAATGATTCTGACAGCCTGCCATTCACTTGGACTCTTGCCCGCGGGGCTCTGTACAGTGCTGCCACCCATTCCTTGATGTGTACCCCAAAGCCCATTTTCTGGAGGAGGAGTTGCATGTATCTCCACTCGACCCTGTCAAATGCCTTTTCCGAGTCCAGAGAGAGGACACTCGCGTCGAGATCCGACCCCTGGGCATAGTGGAACAGATCTATGGTTTTGCGGATGTTATCTGAGCCCTGTCTGCCTCTTATGAATCCTACCTGGTCTCCATGGACCAGTTTCGGCAGTATCTCCTCCATGCGCCTCCCAATTACCTTGGCTAGGATCTTAACATCGATGTTTAATAGGGATATTGGGCGGTAGGAGGAGCACTCCGTGGGGTCCTTGCCTTCCTTGGGTAATGCTACGATTATGGCTTCCTTCATAGAGTCCGGAAGAGTTCCTCCCTCCAGGACTGCATTGAAAACCTTTACTAAATGCGGGGCCAGGGTCGAGCGAAACCTTTTTTAGAAGTATACTGAGAAGCCATCCTCACCCGGGGAAGTGCCCGCCCTCATCCCACTAATCACTTGTTCAACCTCGTCTTCCTGCACTGGACCCTCCAACCTGTCAGCCATCTCCCTAGTCAGGGCCGGGACTTGTATGGAATTCAAAAACCTTTCTATCTCGGTCACGCCCCCAGTATATTCTGATGAGTATAATTGTTCATAGTATCGGTGGAAGGCCTCTCCTATGTGGGACGCTTCATGCCCTATTGACCCCTCATCGTTCTTTACGGCTTTCACCATTCTACTTCTCTGCACCTCCCTCAGTTTCCAGGCTAGGATCCTATCTGCCCTGTCCCCCTTTTCATAGTATTTCTGCTTAACCAGCTGGAGACTCCTTTCTGTTTTGTGGAGGAGGAGGTCCTTCAACTGGAGCCTGCAGTCATCCAGGGCGATTTCTTGTTCGCAGTCTAAGGGCACCGTTGGGAAGCCCCCCGGCTGGAGGTGGGATATTTTTTCCCTCAGGGACCTTTCTTGGGCATCCCTCACTCTTTTATTCTGGGCTCCCTTCTTAATGAGAACTCCCCTTAGGGTTGCCTTGAAAGCATCCCATAGGGTGTGCGGGCCAACCTCCCCATTGTCATTGAGCTCGAAGAAATCCGTTATGGCGTCTAGCACCTCCTGCGCGTGGACCTCGTCCTTCAGCAAGGAGTCATTGCATTTCCATCTACCCCTGCGGTCGTTGGACCATCCCCTTGCTACGGTGACTCGAACCAGATCATGGTCTGACCAGGGGACAGGGTCCACCCTATGGCCAGTGACAAATGGATATAGGGTCTCATCCACTAGGATGTAGTCTATTCTGGAAAAAGAAGTATGGATGGCTGAGTAGTACGTGAAGAAGGGGGCGCCCGACCCGGGGGGGGGGATCGTGTCCACCAGGCCTAGTTCTGAGTTGACTCTCTGGAAATTTCTTGCCATGGTCTCGTCTGCCACCCTGGAAATCTGGGGGCCCACACGTTTCCTATCTCTGGACGGGTCCAGAACCATATTGAAATCCCCCCCTACCACCATCGGGCCCCAGACAAAGAGCTTAAGTTTATCCCTCACCTCTTCCCAGAATTGAGTTTGACCTTCATTCGGCCCGTATACTACAGCTAAGGTTAGTGGAGCACCCTGCAGGGACCCCCGAACCAACAGGTAACGGCCTTCTGGATCTTTCAATATGGCCTCTTTCTCGAAACCCACATTCCTTGATATTAACATGGCCACTCCTCTTTTCTTGCGCTTATGGATGCACAGAAAACCTCCCCAACTCCTCCACCCCGCATTTTGTTGCTCCTTCCCCCGGGCCCAATGAGTCTCTTGCACGAAAAGAAGGTCAAGGTTAGCCCTTCTAAATTCCCTGCAAACCAAGGACCTCTTTGTAGGAGTGTTCAGACCCCGGACGTTTAGGGAGCCCACTCCCAGGGACGACAGACTTTCAGCCATTATCTAAGTATTCTTTTTTCACAGACCACCTCGTCACCTCACCCCTCCTTGCGCGCTCCCTTAGTGTCATATTGTGCTCCCCCTCCCCGCCACCCCTCCCCCCTGGTGGGCCTAAAACATTTCTCCAACTGCCCCCCAGTCCCAACCCCTAACTGAACAACCCCAACAGTCTCGTGTCCCCCTTCCCCCCACCCCGGCGTCCAGCCAAGTAGTTCTGCCATCGCTGGCTTTTGGCCGAACCACCAGCCTGCCCGCTTCGACCAGGCGCTCCATGTAGTGCTCGTCCTTATGAGCCTCCCCTCCCTCCCTGCAGCGTCATCCCCCTCATGACTCCCCCATACTTGCTGTTCGTAGGGACGCTGATAATGGCAAATCCACTGTCTTCTCGCTTTACATTGAAAGACTCGGCGGGTTTCCCCAGTCCTCAGTGTCGTTCCGCTCTCCCTCCTTAACTGGCGACGGAGTATTCATTTTCCTATATTTCCTCGTGCCCGTTTTCCTTCTATCTTTCAACGGGCCTGGGCCCCCCGGAGTATCCCTCTCCGGCCCCGACGGGCCCCTCCGGGGATTCGAGTCTACTAGGTAGTCCTGGATGGCTCCTCGTATGTCGTCTTCCATGATCAGAGTTGATCGCTGGCCCATATACTCGAAAGTCAGGGAAAAGGGATAGCCCCAACGGTAGCGGACCCCCCTTTCCTTAAGCAGAAGCGTTAGGGGGCGACACATCCTACGTTTTGCCAGAGTGTAGGCGGAGAGATCTTGGTAGATTGCGATCTGGGCATTGTTGTAAGTGATCTCCTGAGCCTTCCTGGCCTCCTCCAACACCTTTGTTTTTTCCGAATAGTAGTGAAACCGGACCAGAATAGATTGGGGGCCCCCTGCCCTACCCCCGGCTCTATGCACCCTATCAAATGTGAGTTCCGTAGTCATTTCTTCAGCAAATAGGAGGGTGATGATGTCTCTCACCGTTCGGATAATGTCTCTCTCCGTTTCCCCTTCCACTTCGGGTACCCCAAAAATTCTGAGGTTGTTCCTCCTTTCCCTGTTTTCAAAGTCGTCCATCTGCCTGGACCTCTCCTCATCCCTTTTCTCCAGGGCCGCTAGCCTCAGCCCTACATCCATCTCTTGGAACGCTGATGATGATTGATTGGTCTCCACCTGCAACAGTCTATCCTCGACCTTGTCCACCCTTTGATCAATTTTTTTCAAATTTCTGGGCAATGTCAGACCGCATGTCCCTGATTTCCTGTAATATTGAGGCAAAACCTCTTTCCATGGCCGTCGTGGAAGGTACCGGGACCTCCGACTGGGCCATTCCTTTAGTGGGGCTTGGGGTTCTCTTGCTGCTTGCCATCTCCTGAAAGCGAAATTCCTGTAAGGTTTTCCGCCAGTTCATCTGGCCGCCCCCTTCTGGATCAGCCAGTGGTTTTCTTCCTGGGGCCCTCAGAGCGGGCCGTGAAAATGTGGGCGGGGCCCAGGACAGGGCACACCCCCAACTAGCTGTAGTATGCCGTTGCAGGGGGGGTCTTTATTGGGCTGGCACACACCCCACCGTCTCCAAGTGGGGGCCTCTCACCCGGACCAGAGTCGTCGCAGCCTGCTTAGGTTGTCGCTGGTCTGTTCAGTTGTATCTATGTGGGCAACTGGGTCCGTGGTCCCTGCCCCCCAATCCGCTGCTCTCTGATCCCCTGGGGGGGGGGACCAAGGCCGTCCCCGGGCGGGCACACGCCCCACCAACACCCAGCAGGGGCCTCACACCCGGGGTCCGCACAGAACTGCTGGTGCTTTCCTCATGGGGGGGGAAGAGGGTCACGGGCCCGACTTGTTTTCCCCACCCGGAACCCTCTGCCTCCGTGATGGACAAAGTCTGGCTCCTTGCCTTGCCTGGGCCCCCCTTGCCGCGATGCGGGTCCTGCTGCCTTGTTGGGGGGCCTCCTGCCTGGCGATCCTCAATGTGTCTCGGGGCCAGCTCCGGGGAGCGTTGGGCTCCGGCTCCTCTGCGCATCTTTTCCGCCCGCCGGGCTAGGCCCACGGCCCGCTGCTCCGCAG
This sequence comes from Ambystoma mexicanum, assembly GCF_040938575.1. NCBI lineage: Eukaryota > Metazoa > Chordata > Amphibia > Caudata > Ambystomatidae > Ambystoma > Ambystoma mexicanum. Next base: position 536,161,626 of record NC_090924.1, on the reverse strand, counting down.
AGGCTGGGGGGAGGGGCAAGGGTCCGTTCCACAACCCGGGGGAGCCCCCTCGTCTCGCCGTGACCCCCGCTCTCGGGGCCGACTGTGCAGCAGGATCGGGGGTCAATCGGGTGAGGCGGGGGGAGGGGGATTCCTCACCGTGTTTGCGCGGCTTCCGCGGGGCTCCTCTCCACTCTCCCGCGCCGCAGCTGCTGAGGCCCTGCACGGGTTCGTCCCGGGCAGACGTCGCAGGTCCCGTTCTCGTGCTTCCCGGGGACCTCGAGCGTTGCTTTTTCGCTCACTAGGTGCCCGGAGGTGTCTCCACACAACGCCGTCGTGCTGGGTCCGCCTGCGGGGGCTCGGGGGGGGCCTCAATCCCCTTGGTCTGCCCAGCTGTAGCGGGAGCAGTATGATCAGACAGCCATTGCCTGCGTGCCCCCTGGTGGCCTGCGGTGCACGCTTTTATCGGGTGGGCTTGGTGCTCTAGCAAGATCAGAGCATTGACTGCATACCATTTGGCAGCAATAGCACATTACCACACGTTAGGAGGGATAGCTGATCAAACCAAGGAACATTATGTCAAGATGGCAATGAAGTGATTGACCAGACAAACAGAAAAGAAGGAGGACGCTAGGCACCCCATAGACGGCTTAAAGTTACAAAGTATAATTAGAGGACTAGAGGCAACTTGTAGAGACAGCTTTGAAACCTCCATGTTTAGGTCGACTTTTTCAGAATCTTGTTGGTACATATTGGTGGAAACGATCTCACAAGCATGGGCAGAGGAGTATAGATGAGAGAAATCAGGGGCACCCTGCAAAACCTGGGAGCTCGCTTGGGAGACACAGATTCATGTGGTCAGAGATTATACCGGACAAACATGGAGGGGAGCAGAATGACAATGAGCAGTACAGAAGTATCGAAGGAAGTTGAACAGATCGATGTCTAAATTTTGGAGGGGCAGAGGTTTCACTCAGATCAGAAATGGGTTGATCAATTTGAAGTCACCCGTGTTTTACAAGGAGATGGGCATGGATCTGTTCTTTTGGAACATATGCACAAAATTATTGGTATTATGATATCACAGTCGGAGGGAGCCACAGAAGGCCGTGGACCCATCTGTGGCATGGCAGTGTGTAACCAACCAGTGGCACTGTAAGAATTAGAAAAAGAGCTTCAGAAGAATCAGGAGGGGTTTTCACTCCTTCCGGGATCAGCGACCCTATGCGGACCAGCGGCACGTGCACTTGAGGAATGTAAGAGAGCTCAGCTTCCCCCTCATAAAACAGCACTCTTCCAGCTCAGGACCTCCTGCAAGGGCAGATGGCCCATGGACGATTGCGGTTGGGAGAGTTTTGGCCTAAGAAATAAAGGGGCATTAGTTGGAAATAAGGGGGAAGCAAGAAAGTGATGAGTCAATCGACTGGTCGCCGCATAAGAAGAACAATTCGCCAAAGTGTGTTTTGCTGTGATGACAATCATGTAGCAGTTTTGAAATAGATGATTGATGTGGATTGGAATAATAAACCTGCTGCCTGTTTATGCAACAAAAGAAACAACTGTCTCTGATATTTATGTAGTCCTTTACAGAGATACAGAAATGGAGGCATCCACATATGGCGATGATCTAGTAAGTGGACAAGGGCACAGGCTATGAGAAATGACTTGTTAGAATAACCATGATGCATGCCTAGGAGAGCCTGGAATTGCTTTCAATGGATAGCTATAAGAATACCAAATTGCGTTAAGAGGCTTATTAGCAAAAACAGGCTAGGCTGTGGGTGGCATGAGATGGAGTTGAAAATTAATTAATAATTGAAAGGAGACTATCCGGGCAAAACGGATAATCACATTATGAGGCTTTTGTATAGAAGGTTTCTTCTAGTATAGTAGAGACACAAATCTACCACCCATTGTTTGTGCCCAATATACACACATCTGGGAAGGAAGTGGCTTATCCCGCTTCTGGTTCCATCTGGTATCCGCACATCACAGGCAGCCCTGTTCAATAGACAATAGCAAGGTCATCACATGAAAGGCCAGGTATAAATATTTGCATATTACTAATGGTGATAATATTACAGGGGATGGCAAGTAATTGGAATTTTATAGTTCTATACTCCTTCACTGGACCGTAGGATTAAGGCATTTTATCTAACATTGATTTAAGACTTAAGTCGTGTTTATGGATGTCTATAACGAATTGTGTCTGCATACCTGTTGTGATTTTAAATGTGTGTTTTTATTTCTTTTACTGTAAGACTTTTTGTTTCTTTTATTTTGTAAGTCTGGGCTGTGCAAATAATTTGGACTTATTTTCATTATTTAGTTATATACAGGGAGCAACAATGCTCTTTTGATCACACAAAAAAATGCAATAAATGAGAAATCAGATTTGACGGGAAGCGGTGAGCTTCTTACAATGGAATAAGTTCGAGTGACATTCTGAGCAGGTTGTGGAGGGGAGTAAATGGAACAGTCACCAGGGACAATACATGGGTGGACATACATAGATTAAGGACAATCAACATTCGAAATTTTTAAGTGGAGGTAGTTGGTACGGCCAGCTGTGTTAGGGATGTTACCATGATTGATGAAGTGCTTTAGTGGAGGCAGAGAAAGTGAGGGACAGAGGCAGGTTAGAGGTGATGGTAAAATGTTAGCTAGAAGGCAAATGAGCGGTCAGTTAAGACGGTAACTCGCAGGCGTGGAGTAAGCTTTTAGTTTGGTTTTGAACAAATCTATGTGTACTGTTTCTCGGATGTCCGCTGGAAGAGAAGTCGATGCAAGTAGAGCAAGAAGAGCAGAAGCGAGAGGAAGCACAGGGAGGGCGAGGAGCCACAAGGGAAGTCGAAGAGGCAGAGCAGAGATTACGTGAAGGCTTTTAGAGTTGGTTGGATAGAGGAGGATAGATAGGGTGGTGCCTGAGCGTGGTCAGGTTTGTGAACTAGTAGAAGAAATGGAAATCTGGCCCTGACCTACTACTCAACTGTGATGTTATTACAACCGAGTAGTGATGTCACAATGCCTACTGACAGAGAAAGTCTTTAATTGTTAGAGGCAGCACGCCGCACAGAATGGAAGCCACCTCTAAACCTATTAAAGGGAAGAGCAGCGCTTCAGGTTCTTTATTTTGTTTGAACTTTCTCCCAGAATTCATAGGGAGATGTGAATTTTTAGCTGCTCTTGCTTTTCCCTCCTCCTTCCCGTACTTTTGTTTCTTCCACATGCGACTGCAGTCCTAATTTGGCACAGTGCAAAAACCTATGTACATTGACGTTAGCTGATAGGTTAACTGTGCAGTTACGTGTTCATTTCGTGCTCTGCTGTAGTTTAGTGCAAGAAATCAGCAAACTATTTCCACATTGACAATTAGTTTTAAAAAATGACATCTTGTAAATCTATTTTAATTAAACTGCTGAACATAGTTATTGAAACACAAGCTACGCCGGGTTCCTTTGCGTGTTCCCGGTAGTTTTCACGGGAGGGACTTGTTACATTTCCACTTTGACGTGCACATGTCCCCCTGCGTAATTTTCAACATTTGCCCATCAAAGGGTAAGTGTAAAATGGTGGCGTATTTGCCTGTACACCTCACTTTGTCACTCCAACGTGCAAATGGAGTAAATGTTGTATGCTTGGCAGATGGCGTTTACAATGGAATCCATGTGCATTTTGCTCGTGTAAAATGCAGATGGATTCCATAGGAATCTACGTCCTTTTACACAAGCATAAATATGTCATGCTGGGGTATTTGTATGGCGAGGAGGAAGGGGGAGACGGAATCGTAACTTACGATTCGCCCCTCCTCTCTACCATACAAATGAATGAAAATGAGCCGAAACTGTTAAAACGCATTCAATTAACTGTATGCCAGGGGAAAAATGCAGCGGGGCATGGCCATTGTGGCGTGTCTATAAGTGCAGTTTAGCTTCTATATGCATTCTATATACACAACTGGAAGATGTCTTGCAAAGAGAGGGATCAAGAGACTATGTGCATCATTACAGGTTGGGAAGATCATTGTGACTCTCTTTCACTCACCATTCTCCCCTCCGGCCCGACTCACTCTCGATGCTCTGATCTCCTCTGACCTTGCCCTCTCTGTCCCTCTCTTCACTCCTCTCTTCTGGAGTGATCACTTTCTCCTATCCTCTCACCTCACCCTCCCTACCCCTCAGGCCAAGCCACCTTCATCACTGCCACCCACCTTCTTGGTCATCCGACCCATGAAGAGTGTGTCAGTCGAGGATTTCGCTGCCACCTTCTCATCCCCTCCTCCCCCTTTGGCTGACTCTCACCCTGACACAGTCCTGTCCATGCTCCACTCTGCTATATCTGATACTCTTGATATCCTTGCCCCTATCATGAGAATCCGCCTGAAGCCCAAAGCCAAGTGTAACTCCTGGTATGACTCAGATCTCGTCACCCTAAAACGCAAGTGCAGGGTGGCCGAGAGGAAATGGCGTGCTTCATGTTCATCCTCTGACAAACTGGCCTGCCACCTGCTGCAAAGGCAATACTGTCTCTCCACTCTCACCAAGAAGAGAGCCCATATCCAAGCCTGCATCTCTGTGGCATCTAACAACTCAGCTGAATTCTTTAAAATCTGCAAGGAACTGTCCAATCCTGCCGCAGTCTCTACCTCTCCTGTCCCTTCCCAGGCCCTCTGTACGGCACTGGCTTCTCACTTCATTTCTAAAACTCAGGACATCATGTCCTCACTCTCCCCCTATCGCCTCCCTCCCTCTACTCCCTGCTCTTCCTCTGGCGCTTCTGCAGCCACCCCCCTTCCTCCTTCTCTGCCTTTCCCCTTTTCTCTGCAGACGAGATTTCTCGACAAGTCCGATCTATGAAAGTCTCGTCAAACAGGTTCAAAGTAAGTTCTTGGTGGATGCCTCTTCCTTCCAGGACTAGCCAACGGACTAATGCCAGAATTCCAAGTCTATTACACAGAAGAATATAGGAACGACATCACTGACCCATGGTCACTGGTTATGACAGGGCAAAACATGACAAGATGAGGTTATAACACAGGGGCTCTTGATCTGCCACCTTGTCATGTTCCAAGGGATGGGGGAACTCTGCAACCAGGAAAGATGGCCTACTAGGACATGTGTGCCAGTGCTGTGTGAAGGCAGAACAGGGTGTGAGTCACAGAGTCTCCATCTTGGTTGATGCCACCTTTCTGAGCCATGTGACATGGGCTGTACTCACATTTCCTCACATGTCTGTTAAATTTAGTCCCCAGTTATAAATGAGGTCAATTGCATAGACTTTGTTATTCAAAAGAGAAATTGGGTTATAATTCCAGGTGACCCAAAAAGATCAAGGTCACTGTAGAGACTCCTTAATTCAGAACATGGGGTACAAACTGGAGCATTTACTTAACACCTTCCAGTGCCATAGATTTCCATATGTAAGAAGGGAACTCAGCGGTGATTTGCTAAACCAGACTCTGGGGGGGGGTTCAGATACCTGGTAACGGGAAGAGGCCTTTTGTGCTACCAAGTACCACAGCTCTGAAGGAACTGTCACGGAAATACCCTGAGTGAAGCCAACAACTGAAGGCACTGCCGGGAAGTGGAATGACATACACTTTACTATTGTGGGATTGTTTGGGGATTTCTGCCAACACTTACTCATGTAAAGTTGAGAACTGCTGCAGGAAAGCCACGAGGACTGCGGGAGAAGTGGCTGCTTTAGAGGCACCAAGAATAGTCAGTACAGAGTCTGCAGAAAGAGGCAGGACTTCCATCTGACCCAAAGATGTATGCCAACCTTTATTAAGACTCAGAGGGATACTGACCCCCACCAGATGAAGCAAATACACCTCTTAACAAAACAAGTCTATATGAAGACTTGAAATAAAGGAAAACAGAGAGAGTCTGGCCAGGACATGTAGAGGCTAGAGAAAATTGAGCAAGTGGCAGCAGCAGGTAGCCAACACACTGTGAAATCTGCGGTCTGAGCACTCAGCATCAGGAGATAAGAACTGACTGGGGAGGAAAGACTGTGCCTTCTAGCTTGGGGAAAGAAGCTTATAGCCCTAAGAGGTCTGAGAAGCATGACCTTGTAGTTGTATCGTTCAGAGCTGAGAGGTGCAAGAGGCTGCACGTCCTTTGCGCAATCTAGGACCTGGGACTGCTGCCTAGTGAGCTGGTTACCATATCCCTGTTAAAAGAGCCTGTAGATATATCCCTGAAGAGTGAGTGTGGCACTATATTCTTGAAATAGTGGTCCAGGCACTTTAACTCTGGATGGATTACAGGTTGCGAATAGGACATTTTACACAAGTGACTGTGATTGGGGCTATGAAGTATTCTGGACTCGAAAACCCTGCGACTATGATTGCAACAAATGTTCTGCCTGCTATACCCCTGTGATTGTAGTAAAGGAGCATGCAGGCACTTTATCCTAGGACTGGGAAAGTACCAAGATCCTGAGGGAGATCGGAATCCCTATGAAATCCATTGGCCTTAATTCATTATAGTTTGTGCATCCTGACATATTTTGCATAGACTGTTCCAAGACAGGAACACTCGCTTTCATTTTTGATAAACCCCTAGTTCCCATTAGGCATTTATCCAAACGCTTTCCTTGCAACAAATAAAAATGCATTGAAACCATACCTTTGTGTCACATGCTTTGTCAATCCTCCAAATTATGGTTTTAGAAATTGGATTGTCAGAGTCTGACCAAAAGGATCAACCCAGGTAACTCCACGCCCATAGATGGCCGATGCTAGAGGCTGTTGGAATTTCAGAGAGAGGTACCATACCCTAAAAGGTTACCTCCAAAGCAGCTGGGGACAATCTATATAGTGCAAAGAGTTGTGCAGTACCATCTAGTGAGCGGGCCCTAATTCCCACCAACACCCAAATCACTGTTCCTTCAGGGACATCTTGGCAAACTAGTTCCAAAATCGGGACTGGCCTATAAGCATGCAATCAACTTTGGGCCGGGAGCAGTTGATGAGGACTACACTGTGAACGTCATGATACTACTCTTCAACTTACAGTACAGCACCTACTAGGTTGAGGTAGGAGAATACATAGACCATTTGATATGTGAAAAGACACAGAGAGACCCTTGCGATAATGGAGGTATCATAGTTGGTGAACACCACAAGGGGAGAGAAAGGATTTGGTTCAATTCACAATGGAGGGAAAGCCAATGTTGGATCTAAGGTGGATGATTACACCCCAGTGCTCACCCCAGAGTTTGTTGTAACTCAGAGAAACATTTGGAATCTTCAGGTTACTTTTGAGGGAATAGCACAATGGGCCCCTTTTCAGTGAAATAAATTGTTAATCTACTTGTTGGAGTAAAACCCAAAGTGGGCCGGTTAGGTAAATCAATTGCTTTGCTGGTGCCTCATCTCTTTCAATGGACATTGATGGACCGAACACATGGGGCCTCATTACGACCCAGGCGCCGGACCATGGTGCTATTAGCACCATGGTCCATGCCGGTCTCCGGCATGGTGGATGGCGGAATTACCGCCCCATCACAAGGTTGGCAGGGGCCGTAATTCCCCATTCACCATTTGCCCTTCCCCATTTCGCCCCATAGGGCATAATGGGGATGGGGAAGGCGCCAATTACGGCACCGTAAATTACGGTTGCCGTAATTAGCTCCAAGGTCCCTTAGCGGGTTGGATTTTAACGCCTGCAAAAAGCAGGCGTTAAAGCCTCCAACCCGCTAAGGGACCTTGTAATCAGGCGCTAATGGTTTAACAGCACCAACGCTCTTTACAGCACCGTTAAACCATTAGTGCCAGGGTCGTAATGAGGCCCATACTCTCCTCATGGTGGCCTGGCCCATCCTTGGTTGGGGACAACACAGGCCCATGTCCTAGCCCAATGCTTCTGGCCAGGTATTCTACCGCCTCTCAATGAATAGTGTGCAAGCTTTTCCATATGTCAGATAACCTCGGTTTCGAATGTCCCTGAAGGCCCTCTTCTGACCCAATTGCTTATTGATCCACCTTAAGCCAGATCTCTATGAACATTGAGGGACCTTTGGAGCAGTTCAACGGTGAGAATAGGCAAATTTTGCTGATTCTGGATTATACAACCCAATACAGTGAAGCTTTTTCCTAGAGGTCCTCTACCACCTAAAACATGCTTAAATCATTGGTACCCTATGGAGTGGGATTCCCAAAGGAGTTGTTGATTGACCAGCATTCCAGTTTTGTGTCTAAATTCATAGTTCAGGTGAAGACTCTCTTGAAGATCAAGACACTACAAACCCCCATTTGGCACCCTTTGGGATGGTTCAGTAAGACCCTAAAACATGATCTCCAAAGGTTTCCTAATCAGGATGGAAAGACCTTGGATGATCTATTCCCTGGGTCATTATTCACCATGAGAAAGATACCACTGACCTTTTCCAGATTTTCCCCTTTTGACCTGCTGTATAGACTAAATCCTAGGTATGTCATAGGCATGCTGAATGAGATGTGGGGAGAAAGAGAGATCCTGCTACAAAAATGGCACAGTTCATAACCGGATCCACAAACATCTGTTGGAGCACCAGGCAACACAATAAGGCAGCTACAGCAAGAACACTGTGTTGCACATTTTTAAAGTAGGATACCATGTGAGGTCCTCCTACCCACTACTGAAAACAAACTCCTGACCCAATTGCACAGACCCTGAGAAGAGACCAAGATTTTGGGTGACTTGCTCTATAGAGTATATCAGAAAAATTGTGAAGTATATTATTTGAACTGGTTGTACTCTTGGAAGAACAACACCAATCCAACTTTGATGGCCAACTTTCAACCCTGACCCCTTCTGCTACAGAACCGTATGCTGTGGATGTTCCATCGGAGTTGCTGGAAGCAGCCTAAAATACTTTTTCTTTTTCCTTTTAAACAATTTTTTATTGATTCCGACTTGAATATCATACAATGTAACAACAAGGATACATTTCAATTCACATGTGCGGTTTCATGTCATTTTCTCCCTCCCCCAACAACCCCCTCCCCTCACCCTGAGCCTAATTCACTCCTTAGTTAACCTCAGCCTCTACTACGGGCCTCCCGCCTCCCTCTCCTTCCGAGGGGCTGTCTTTCTCAGAGCTCATCTGTACTGGTCCAAACAGTGTGGCAACTAAATGTTTCCAAGCTGTTAGCGTCTCCACTTCATCTTCTCCCCCCGCCCCCCATGTTCACTGCTTCTCCCCACACCACTGTTTCGGCATCTGTCCATCTCTGGAGATCCCACCACCATACTTCCATCTTCAGTCTGTTACTTGCTTTCCAGCCCATCGCTATCCTGCGTTTAGCCAATATATATGCCAGATGTTTGAGTTTGCTTACATGTTTAAGTTTATGCGGCCTGGAGAACCCCCCTACCACACACGCCCACAGGGAATCTACATCCAAACGTATCCTTTTCTCTGCCAAGCAGTGAGCTACCTCCTTCCAGAATCTTCTTACTTCAGGGCATGCCCAGAACATATGCACTATACCCGCATCTCAGGCATGTCTGTATTCCAGCATCTTTAAACTTGCCTATCTTCCTCGGGGTCATGTATGCCCTGTGGGTAACGCATAGCTGGATCTGTTGCAACCTCACATTCCTCAATACTTTCTTATGATAACCTTGTACCCTGACCCATAGCCCATCACCCATCAGTTCTCCAGCCTCTTCTTCCCAATCTCGTCTCGTCTGTATCACCTCTTTCCCAACTTTGGACATCCCTATTTCATATATCCGGGAGACCTCATGGCCTCCATCTGACATATCATAACATGTTTCTATGGCTGCATCTGGCTACCGGGCCAACTCTGCCTCCGACCATGCAGTTTTTATCATTTTAATTAGTCTGGCATATGTAATATATTGCCCATGATGCAGCCCTATGTCCTCTCTCAGTGTGTCAAACTCCATCACTTTCCCATCTTGCAACAAATCTCCCAGGGTCGATATGCCCGCCAATTCCCACTGCCCTCTAATAGTCCTCCTCATCTGTTCATCCATCCCATCTAATGCTACTAGTGGCATCTGTGGGGAGCACGGATGTGGGTTCCCTATTACTCGACAGGGTCTCTGCCATAGTTTCCCTCCCGAAATCGAGCAGTCTGGTTCCTTTTTCTTTTGGCACTTTTCGCAACCACATCCATTCATTCAAAAAATAAGGAGTGCACTCAGTTCTCAACAATGTGGGCTCCGGTGTAGGGTCTTCTGACAGCCACCTTGCCACATATTGGAGTTGGCTAGCCAAGTAATATATTTCAAAGTTAGGCAACCTGATGCCCCCTTGTTCATATGGGTTTTGTAATTTCCACACAGCTATTCTGTTCCTTGTATTATGCCAGATGAACCCCCTGCATATACTATGCACCCTGGCGAAGAACCGTTTAGGTATCATATACGGAATGTTTGCCAAGTAGTGTAATAGCCTGGGCAGTACTACCATCTTCAATAATGCCACTCTTCCCATCATGGTCAGAGGTAATCTAGCCCAGAATAGCACGCTGTTTTCGATTTTAGTTAACGCTTTTTCAGTGTTATGTGTGTGTTCCATTTCGACATTGTGGTGTACATCTATACCCAAATATCTAAACGTCTCAGTTGCCCACCCTATCTGTAATACTGGAAGTTCATTTCGTGATATGCCAACATATCTGCCTAGGGGAAATATGCTGGACTTCTTGGGGTTAACCGTAATGCCAGACAGCATTGCGTACCACTCCATAACCTCCAGTATATATTGTAAATTCTCCTCGGGATATTTCAAATACAACAACATATCATCTGCATACAGTGATATCAGGTGTTGTCCTCCATTGGTACTGATCCCGACCTCTCCGTGTTGTTGCCTCAAATACGCTGCCAGGGGTTCGAGTGCTAAAATAAACAGCATCAGGGATCATGGGCATCCCTGTCTGGTACCTCTACTCAGTACCCACCGATCCGATACGATCGCCCCGGTTTTTATTCAAGCTAGTGGTCTGCTGTATATCAGTTGTGCCCATTTCAAAAACCCAGGTCGAAACCCATATTCCTTTAACACTGCCATCAGCCAAGGCCATTTGACTGAGTCGAAGGCTTTCACTGCGTATAGCGAGACCGCCACTACCTCTTGGGAGCTCCCTTCTCGTCTATAACGTGGTGGAGTCTTCTGAGATGATCAGATATATTACTACATAGGACATACCCCGTCTGATTAAGGTGTATACGCTTTTTTATGATCGGTCTCAACCTGTTGGCCATCACTGCTGTAAATATCTTGCTGTCTTGATTAAGCATTGATAGTGGTCTATAGGATCCACACTCTGTGTTTGGTTTGTTAGGTTTGAGGAGTGGGATAATAACCGCTTCTCTTAGGGACTCTGGCAACTGGCCTTTTTCGAAGGCCTCGTTAAGCATAGCCAACATCGGGGGAAGCAGATCTGACCTGTATGTCTTATAAAATTTCCTCGGGAGTCCGTCCGCCCCTGCGGCCTTATTGGTGGGCAATGACTGAATCACTCATTCCAACTCATATAAAATAAAGTGGAGAGTCCAAATACTCCCTTTTTGCTGCCTCAAGCGAGGGCAAGGTGATCTTCGTCAATGCTTCCAGCACATCGATTTCTCCCTCCTCGGACCTATCTGCATACAACCTCTGATAATACTCAAAGAAACAATTGTTCACTCCCTCTTGGGTGTCCTGCGTTTGCCCATCTATCCCTTGCATTTCCCTGATTGCTTGTCCGGGGGTCGCTCCTATATAACCAGGCTAAAAATCTGCCCGGTTTATCTCCTCCTGCATGTTGCCTCTCTACATATTTCCTATAATTCAAATTGCATAATCTCTCCCAATGACCCATACAGTCTTCCCGTAGTTGTCGTATGGTTTCAGCCTCCCCTGGGACACTCTCTCCTTTCTGCATTATAGCTTATATCTTCTGTTCTGTGTCCTGCAAGTCCTTTATAATGCCTTCTTGCAATCCCATCGATTTAGCTATAGCTGTCCCTCTCACCACCACCTTGAATGCCTCCCACAATGTGCCGGCTGATTCTACGCTTCCAGTATTGTGTTAGAAAATACTCCTGTATATCCTTCCTCATATCCTCTCTAAACATTGTGTCCTTTAATGCCTCGGCTGTAAGCCTCCATGTTGGGATTCTTGAGCTAGGCAGCAGGCATTGCCACGTTATTACCAACGGAGCATGGTCAGAGAGGATCCCCGCCTTGTATTCTGCGCCCTTCATTTCTCCTATTAACTCTGCTGTAGCAAATATATAGTCGAATCAGGTGTATAATTTTTGTGGGGCGGAATACTGAGAGTATTCTCTGTTTTGTGGGTGCTGCAATCTCCACACATCCGCTAACTGAAAATCTCCTAATAGTGCTTTAAGGGTCTTGGCCACCGGGGTAGGTCTGACCACCTTCCCATCTGATCTGTCTAGCTTGGGGTCCAGTGTGCAATTAAAATTGCCCCCAGTATAACTGCTCCTCCCATATATGGGCCAATCTTGGCATATAGGTTCTTAAAGTACACAGTGGTATCATGATTAGGGGCATAAATGTTAATGATACTAACTTCTTTATTTTCTATCATCCCTCTTATGAACACCATCCTACCGTCCACCTCTGTGTTAGAATGTAATAGCTTAAAAGGGATGCGAGGTGCTATCCATGAACATCTCTGGTGTACGACGAGTACGTTGCCCCTGCAGTGGTCCCCTTCCATTTCTTCCCCACCACCTTTTGTTTGTCTCTAGTGAGACGAGTCTCCTGTAACAATGCAATATCTATTTTTTGTCTTGTTAAGTACATCATGACCTTATTCCACTTTAAATAGGTATTTAACATTCTCACATTCCAGGATACAATCTTTAGGTCTCTCATTTCATCCATATCCCACTCTGCCCAACTCCACTCCTGCCCTCTTTTTCTTAGACACTAGTTTGTGATTGTAGGCTCTCTTCCCTTGAACTCCCCCAATTCCTGCCCCACTTCCCCCCTGAACACCCCACCGACCCAACACCCCCCCACCCCACTCCACCCCAACTGTTGCCCAGCTCCATCTCTGGATCTCAGGCTATCCCACTTCTAGTCCCTTTCTCTGGCCTAGCCGATACTCAGAGCTCTGTGGGGGGATACTAACCTACTAACCTACAGGTATCCCAACTAAACTAACGACTGGGCTTGCTAATGCATTCCTCCGGTATCTCCCGTTACAATCTAACAGTTAACTCTGGCTTGTACTTGTACTCTTCAAGCTCACCCATACTACAATCTATAATCTAGTCCAAAGTCTGTATCATCACAGCAGGTGCCCACCTCCTCTTCCGTATCACCTTACTTCCCTGCGGATCACTCATCTTCACTCCTTCATCCTGCTCCTTGCCTGGTCCTCTGCTCCTGCCGGACAGTTCCACGCGTCCAGCCACATCGTTGCGTTTTCCGGAGTGTCAAAAAAAAGGCCTTACAGTTGTGGATCACTTTCAGCTTTGCCGGGTATAGTACCATATACTTGTATCCGGCTTCACGTAGTCTCCTCTTGACTGACACGTAGTTCAAGCGTTGCTTCTGCACCAGAAAAGTGTAGTCAGGGTATGCCGTTACGGTCGCGCTCCTCTGCTTATGGTCCCCCCTTTGCGGAAATGTTCCAGGATCTTCTTACTGTCTTTATAATTCAGTATTTTTGCTATGAGTGGCCAGGGTGGTGCTCCTGGTCTCGGCTGCCTGGTCAGAGTCCTGTGTGCTCTTTCCACAGTAAATCCTTTGGTGAGTGCACCTCAGCTGATCTCCTGTAGCATCATGTTCTCCACGTAATTGGTTGGGTCTGAGCCTTCTTCTCCCTATGGGAGCCCCACAATGCGAATGTTATTTCTGCGTGCCCGCCCTACCGCCTCTTCTGCTCTATTCTCCAGGTTACGCACTTATTGCTGCAGTACTGCGACCTCTTCTGCATTTGCAGTGCAGGTGTTTGTGTTGGCTTTCACGTCATTTTCTAATGCACCCGTGTGCTCTGCTAGCTTCCTAACATCTTGCAGCAACAGGTTGATGTCTATGCTCACAGCGTCTATTTTCAATTCCAGTGAAGTCCTAATTTGGTTATGGCTGAGTCAATCTTGCTTTCCCACGATGTCTTCAGCTCCGTGGGACCTATCTCCTTGTATCTCAGATTTCTTGGGTTTCACCACTTCCCCCGGTGGAGACGACTTGACGAAGTCTTCCATTGTAGGTTGTTTCACTTTAGGCATGCCGCCCTTGGTCGCCATGCCTACTCCTGGGGCACAATGGACTCAGTTTTCAATGTCAGGTCCCTCCGTGTCTCAACTCTGTACTCTCAGTACTGAGTACTTTCTGTCTCCTAGCGTTGTGGGACCTCCGCTCGTGGTATTTAGGATCTAGTCCTTCCACCCCAATCTATTCCTGCTCTCCTAGTCCTGTAGCACTACTGAGTAGTCAACACCTTGCACTGGATGTCCTGTGTTCAGTATGGAAGGGTGTTAGAATGCCTTCCTAACTGCCAGTTGTCGCTTAATTTCTTCCAGTTCTCTTTTCACTGTATTTGTTACTGACTAGTATTGGCACCATTGCGCTGCAAGACTCTGGGTCTTGCGTGCCTGTCTGGCCTTCTTGTGCCCCTTCTGCAAATGGTTGCGTTCCTCACTGTCTGGTAGTGTTAATTTCCCTCTATGGTGTTAATTATTCATTGCATGCATAACTGTTCCATCTTAGTAGGGCTTATCCTGTTGTCCCAGAGTGGTGGTGACCTCCTCATTAGCACGCCACTCCATATTGATTGCAAATGTTGGGCCAGGCATTCTTGCAGTCACAACTGCCCACTCCCAAGCTGCCTTAGTGATCAAGGTAGGATCCCTGCATCCATACCCTTCCCTTGTTTAGCCACTCAGGACCCTGCCTCTAGTGTGCACCAAACATTCTTTCTGCCTTGTCCAGGAGAGTTGGGGCACTACTATAAGTGGTGGCTCTGTTATCTTTTAGCGCAGCGCCTATGACCCAGTTTATGTTCTATCCGGATGTTGCTCACTGGATTACTGCCAAGCCCCTCCTGGGTGTCCCCATGTAGTCTGTCAGGCTCTGTGCCTCTTTATGTCTTTTCTTATCCAGCTCGCTGCTGCCCACATGCCAGCATATCCTATCTGTGGCATCATTCAGCAGTGTCTACACAGAAATCTGGGCTGTTCGTCACTTCTATCGTTGCAATTTCAATCCAAGCCTTTGTCTGATCAGATGGCCGGCGCCATCTTGTATTCCGGTGCGCTTCTGTTCCGATTAACGTGTGTTCTTTAATCTTTGTAATCACTCCAGTAGGCTTGTAGCGCACGACAGCCCCTCCAGCGTATCACGTTATATTTCCTTGTCAGTAACGCGCTTCATTTTCTGCTGTGGTCTGCGTTCGCCGCTCAGTCTGCAGTTGTCACAATGTATCCAGCCATAATACAGTGTAACTCAGCGTCACACCCCAGCATTACTGCTGCAGGCACGCCGGGTGTTTCATCTTCATTGCTCAGGTGCTCTGCTTTCATCGCCTCGGTCTGCGCTGTGCCTTAGTTTTGAACAGCCCTCTCACAGCACCAAGTTCCATTGTTCTGCACAGGCATGCGCCATCTTCGTTTTTAGTCGTGACGACCGTAGCACTTGCCCGGTGTCCTGTCTTCCACAGCAGGCTTTGGTATCTTCTAATGACGGTCCGGCACATGCACTATACTCTCACACTGCAGCGACCACAATGTCACCTGCTGTAGTATGAATATAAAGCCCTTTTCTTTCACGGATCATCGGCGGATCTCGGGAGTCCACAGGAACTGCGACTAGCTCATGGCTCTATAGCCACGCCCCCCAATCAGCCCAAAAGACTTATAAGATCTCCTGGAGCACTTATGTGATGCCTTCTCTGAAAAACCGGGCAAGGTAAAAGGATTTTATCCCCATACCTGGACCTCTTGTTGGAAACCAATACGCAAAGGACACAATTTGAATACCTGAAGCGAGGAGACTAGTCATAAAAGAAGTGGAGAAAATGTTGAAGCTCAGGTTTATAGGAAGGTCCCACAGTCAATGGCCATACAAATTATATTGGTCATAAAGGCTGCTGTTAAGTATTTCAATCAGGCGATACACCCTGATCTCAGCCTAGTATGCAGTGCACAGCTGAAATGCTTATTTTATTATATATATAGATTCAATATTCTGAGTGCTACACCACTCATTTCACACCCCTTATGCAAATACCCTGGGTCACAATGGACCAGGAATCAGGCTGGTTGGTAAAGGTAATATTTATTTATTTATTTAAAATTTAAATAAAACATACTTTTAATAGGGAGCAGCAATCACCAATGTGGTGACAATAACAGATAGGAAGGTATGTGATGCACTTAAATTCACTCTTTAGCAACACGAAATACAAAACACCAGAGAAAAGAACACGTTTGGCTTGTTTGGAAAGATGGCACTTAAGTTAGGATTTCCCCCTGCAATATTCCTCAAACCACAAACAAACTCTTCTAAAGAGATATAAGGAAGCAGCAGGTAATCAGGAATAAGGAATGGAAAACAGAATTCAAATCCAACCTTCCCTCCCCAAACAAGAGAGAAAAACGGATTTGAAATCTTATACTTTAAAATGACATTCGGAAATGACTGGGTAAAACAACGAATGTGTGCAAAAATCCTTAAATCAGTACAAATCTCTATGGGAGCAACATTGGAAAGATACTAACAATCATGAGCTATAGTTTGAGCAAAAGTAAACACTTTGAATCTAAATGGAAGGTTGAAAATAATTAAGAATAAAAATCACACATGTAAAACTTTGCAAAATTGTGGTTTCCCGCCTAAAATTATCCAAACAGTATTTAAGAAATACGGGTGAAATACACTGATTCTATTCGGGTTGGGATGTAGCTATAGGTTATAGGTATAATCCAGAGTTGAAATGAAGTCTCTAGCTATTAAACTGAGGGAGATATGCAATTTTGAATGAGAGGCGTTTTTAAAAAAAATGGGTGGTGAAAAGAGAAAAAGAAACTCAGTTTGGACAAGAAAATATTTACTATAGTTTTACTCTATGCTAGAGCATTCCAGCCAGAATACCAAGGAGGGACACAGTAAGCTCTAGAGTTGATTCATGGCTTCAGCACCAGATGTCCAGCGCCCAATCTGGCGGACCCAGTCAGATCACTCGAAGTATGATTGATAGTTTAAGATTTACACAAGAATAAATGACTAAAGGAATGGCGCTTAGCAAGATAAATCAAAGACAGGATTGCAATAAGGATTCTGACAATGTTACAAGTTGTTATTAAGGTAAGGATAGGATGGTTTAGAGATTGGGATGAGGCAGGGTATTCTATGGTTTTCTATGATTCCTATTAATACTTACAGTCCACTTTAATTTAGGATTTTGGACCGTCAAGGGTTCTGGTCATCACACGGATCGGGTCTAACCAAGGACGGCTGGGCAAATCTGTCGGGACAGGATCATATGGGCCATTCTGGTCACCGAACTGCACTGGACTGCACTGGACTGCACTGGACCGGCCCTTCTGGTTACTGGAGACTGGAGATCCGTGGGATGGCGAGTTTGCAGGCATGCATCTAGTAGTAGCAAGCCAGGTTGGATCAGGATGCTTCCCTTGGGTTTTTGGGATTTTTTTTTATTTGAGGCCTAGCTGAAAAGTGGTTCAGTAATGCATAGGCCTTGGCTTTGCAATGAAAATCTGGAATCGGGATCAAGCAGGATGAAGAAATCAGGAACAGGACACCACACAGGAAATCAGGAAGAAAGTCAGCAATCAGTCTGTGTCTGTGTGCTGTCAGGTTCCCTTATTTATCATGCCAAATGACATCACTAACGTATATGGCAGGGGCAGACTTACTACCCACACCCATAATGCTACGATTGGGCAAGAGCATAGTTCCCGCCTAGCTCTTTGCTGATTGGATCTCAGAAAAGGATGTCATGTTTATGGTATGATTTTTACAATGGGGGTCATTCCGAGTAGGGCAGTAAGGGTTAACGGTCACCGTTAACGAGACCGGTGCCGTTAAACCCTTACCGCCCTATTCCGAGTTCCCTTTGCGGGTTGGTACTTAACGCCTGCTTTTTACGGTGCCGTAATTAGCGCCTTCCCCATTCCCATTGAGCCCTATGGGGCAAAAATGGGATGGGGAAGGGCCCTTGGTGAATGGGGAATTACCGACCCCGCCAACCTTGGAATGGGGCGGTAATTCCGCCATTCACCATGGCGGAGTCGGAAAGATAACCGCGTCAACCAAGGCCCTAATAGCGCCTTGGTTAACGCCAGGGTCGGAATGAGGCCCAATGACTAGAAACCTCCCATTGCTACTGGAACCGAAATCTCATTTGACCACAAATACATATTTATACAGTTATAACCTCTGAGAAAATCAGATACTTGGGTTACATATTTTGTGGGCCATATTTCAATCCAAACCCCAAGTCTGTGGGACCTGGCTACATTTTGGCAATTTTAACCATGAAAGATTTGGCCTAAAATTTCCTAGCTTTGTACACAGATGCGCATTTACTCCTGGGATGCGTGTACAAAATGTTATGTTCGCAATGTCAATACTTTCCCTGCACTCTGTTATTCTTTACAATTTCTGTTCCTTATGCAGTAATGAGTTCTACCAAGTTTTCAAAGAAAAAGCATAAAAGAAGATTTAGAACTACAAACTTTTCATATTTTTCCTCTTTCTTGCTGCAAAGTTAAATGTCTTTAAAGTTCAGTTACAAAATAGGCTTTTTAAAACCAACAGGAAGCCTATTGTCACTTAATCAGTTTTTTTTCTTTTCCCCAACTGCAAGTAAATGTCAATTCCTTTGAAGCAGGATGAGGGGCCTCTCTCTTGATTGAAATTTACTGCCCCTCACACTTGACAGGTGAGAATCTCAGCCTGCTATTGTCCCAGCCTGTAGCAAAGACACATGTCTGATGTGACTTGGGAGGTCCCTTTGTCCTGGTGTTCAAAGCCTCCAAGCTAGCAATTAGCCACTTTCCTGTTCCAGAAGTTTATGAGGTGTCACCCTTTCTCAGGGCTAGCAACTGGCAGAGCAAGTATTTTTTATATATATAGTTTGCCAACTCAGCCTGGGTTTTAGATTTGATTTTCTCCTTTTAAATATTGACTTTAAACCTATAGAATTAAAACAGTTTATAGGTGTATTTTTACCAGCAACAAATCCTTTTACATTTCTAAGTAAGCAGATCTTTACACAACAATTTACTTTAAAATAGGCGATTTCCCCCTTCAGTCAGGAAAAAGTACTATTTCTTTAAATCCAGTTTTCATCTCCAGCAAATATACACTTTCTACAGCTATAGTTCTTTTCTTGAGTGCTGGAGTTGTTTTGCAGCATGGATACAGTTACAGGCATCTATTTAGAGTCTTGCTCTGGACATCTGATTCTTGTTACTGTTCCAAAGAAAATAGACGCGTTTCCCATGTAAAATGAAAACAAAGCCCCTGGTTGATTTTTCAAGGATACATTTGACAGGAGCTGTCATTCAAATGAGGCCCAGTTCCTCTGAGACACAATGAATGTTCCTGGGCATTGCAGGGCCTTTTTAATCACATTGGTTCATGAGGAACTGATGAATTTAGCACCAAGCAGCACTTTTAAGGTTGAGAAAGTGTCATTTTAAAGAGGCCTCTTTCACTTCACTCCATGTTAAAGGTTGCAGAGCACACTGGCACATTCCTGCAGTGAGTATCCTGTTCCACCCCACCAGAAATGTGTGTGGCAGGGTGGTGCAGTCATTTTTTGGTTGTTACAAAAACGCAGTTTAGAGATCTTGGCGCGCCTAGGAGTCAGTGCGGCCATTTTGTGCTGTTTCTTGCACCAATGCAGTAAAGTGATGTAGCACAGCACAGCTGAGTGGGTCAAAATATCCCACATTGCCCATGCCTGGTGTTAGTTCATATGGCCTCAAAAGAGCAGACATTCGCTATGGTTTGGGCATCGATGTTGAGGGTTTAAATCTTGTCATCAAAGCAGGCCACTTTGCCGTTCGGTAGGTCTTGTTTCAGGCTGGTGCTTTCGTTCAGGGTTGGACGGTCCAGTACAGAATTGAAACAGTTCAGATTATTGTTTATTTCTGATGCGATGCAGATAGTGATGACCCCTTTATTTCCATGTCTGATATAGGCATCAGGCCTGGCGGTGAGTGTGTTTTGGTGGAGTTGTAGATTTTGCCCTATTCACTCCAGTTGTACCATTTATTGTCCCATTTTGGGTGGGTTTTAGGTTTTTGGTGATTGATGTAGCTAAGAAGTCTCTAGCTCTTTCTGGTGCATTATGGATTACGTTTAGTCTGGTATCAGTGAAGTCAAGCTAATTGTGTGGTGTTACTGGGTCAGCAAACATTTTTGAGAAGCTATCTTGGTTGAAGCATTTCATATTTCAGAAGGGCACAGTAGGACAGTCTTCTGGCTTTTATTGGGTGGTAAGGTCAGTTTCCTAGACATTAGTCTGTGGTCAGACACCAACTATCGAGTAAATGTGGGTGTTTGTGGTTGAATGTTGTCACAAACCGCCACTCCTGGTCACTGTGGTCGGCTAGGAAACACATCCCTCGCATTGCGGGCGCCATTTTCCTTCCTAAGATGGCGCCCGCGACCATGTGCAATTGCACTTCTAGCAGTCTAGTGTTTGGACCACTTTCAGCAACAGTTTCATTACATATCAGTGCAGAGGCGCTTGGATCAGCGCGTCTCAATGCAGGTAATGCTTTCATCCCTGCTCAGCACTCTTGGTACTAATCTTCCCTCCACTCTCGTTCCTGGTTTCTTCCTTACTATCGATTCCCTTGCTCTACTATTTGCCTTTGCCTTTCCTTGGCTCCCATTGCTTCAACCCTGCTGAATGCACCTTCTGTTGCATGGTATTTTGCTCTCTGTACCTTCCTGTGGCTCCCACCCTTCATCTTGGACTCCCATGTGTGGCAACCTCTTCTGCTGTAACTACACTTCTCAGAGGAGCTCGACACGTGTTATTCCCTACCATTCGGGGCACAGGTTTTTCGCCTGTACTTGTCTTTGGCTTTATCCTCCGGGGTCACCCTGCCTGGGCACGCGCTATTCAAACAGCCTGGCGTCAGGAGAGTCTCGCCCCCATCTCCACGACTCATGTTCTCAGAAGAAGAAAGATGAGCAGTCGCCCAATAAGAGCTCCAAATTGAAGGCCCAGGTAAATGCCAGCTCAACTTCTGACAAATGTTCGTAGAGAACATTATGCCCAGGGTGTGGCTATCTTTGTGGATCAGGAATCTCACCTATTGAGTAAATACACGATTGAGCATGCTGTCTAGGAATTCCTGGTCTGTTTCAGCAGTAGTAATGCAGGGCCATAGGGTTGGGTCTCACTTGAGTTGGAAGGCAGGAGAGTGGACTTTAGGTCAAGGCATTCGTCAAGAAAGGTGAAGATGAATCCAGTTGATGGATGTGATCTGATCAACAGTTTATTTAACTAAGTTATTTGAAGGAGGGATATATAGGTAGGCATTTTAGTGCATATTAGGTGCCCTGGGTAGATCAACTCAGTCCCCAACACCTAGCACGCTTGGCGAGTGTGTTGTTTTCATGTATGTTATGATATGCTGGTATTATGGTCTCCATGCAGGTCTTTTAGCTGTTTTTGAGCCAAGTCTGGCTAAGCTCAATAAGACCTAGTTTATTGTCATCAAACATGTTTTTGCAAGGAACAACAATGAATAAAGAAATTTGCACGGTTTCACCAAATCCTTCCTGACCCCACAGCTTCAATTGTAATAGATAAAACGGGGATATCTAATCTTATTGACTAGTGCAAAGAAACTTTGTTGTTTCCTTATTTCATTGGCCCATGCATGGCATGACCTCCCAGTAGGCCACAACAACAACAATCATACATACAAAAACATTTATCACAGGCAAATCCTACACATAGTATCAGTTTAATTTGATACAATTTCTTCGGAACATGTCAATTGCACAACATGATTCCTTGTCGTTCATACAAAACAAATGATTTGTTAAGCTACCAGAGATAAAGAACAATGCAACTATTTTAATGAGAATCAATGAATTGGTGAATTAAGAGGGATCAAATGCCACAGAATAACTTTGATGTCTCCTGTAGCTCAACAATGTCTCTTGTGACCTAATGGACAAATGCATGCAAAACCTTTTATGCAATTCCTCAACTGTCAAAGGGACATTATGCAATCCCTTCAATGTTGTTTTTTACCTTTGTTGCTAAGACTTACTTGGTCATCAAGAAAAGCATGAGCCCCAACTGTTGGGGGCACCCATTGCGCAATCATCGCGCACCCGTCCTCCTTCTCCATACATACTATTCCCACCTCCACTCTTAACCACTGGTCCCTTCACACCTCCACTCAATCCCACTCCCCATTCTTTCGTCCCACTCGTTCTCCTGCCACCCTGCCTTTGACCTCATTATTACCGCTCCTACGACCCAGTTTCCTCCAAGGCAATGGTAAACGACCTAGCAATGCACTGTGATCTTGTAATCATACAATCAGTGTTGGGATCCACAGGATTAGATTTTAGCAATGGAGCACTAGCCTGGGGGCATAGTCCAAATTCCGTTGTGCCAGCGTGAAGTTTCAGTCACTTGGCTGTCTTCTTTTGGAAAGCAGTTTGAGTTAACCATTATGTTGCACTGCTCTGACGTCAGACAGAAGGCATTTGCTCGAAGTGGTTGTATACTAATTGACCTTTTCACAATTTACCTGGGGAGAATTGACCTTGGGAGAATTGACCTAATTTAGAAGGTCAAGTAGGACATATATGCGGGGGATACCCCCCGCAACCTCCCACCCAATCCAAAATCCCCTGCAACCTCCACACAATCCCCTTATATTATTAAGAATCACAAACCAACCCAATATATTTATAAAATACCTAAATAATATAAAGGTCAATTGTGCAGAAGGTCAATTAGGACAACTATAATTAGGTCAATTGTGCAAAAGGTCAATTGTAAAAGGTCAATTTGGGTAATGCTCTCGGAGTGACCATGTTAACCTGACCAAAAGCAGTGTTTTTTTTTTTGTTGCTCAAAATGAGCAGGAAGCAATTTTTTTTTATAGATGACACCTGTTATATTATGACTTCAAGGTTACACATACACGGAAGCACTGCTGAATTTCTTCTAAATAAGGCACATGAAGATCAAGTGATGTGCCCAACATCAGACAACTTTGTTCAAGTGGGCATGCCGGGAGTAGAATATATGTTGTCTGGTTCGAAAGGTGGATTTATAGTGGGGTAGCGATGGTGGGGCTAACCACACGCGAGTGGCAGAGACTGGTGTAGCGGAGCAAGCTAAACAGTAAAAAAAGCACTCCAGGGTAAAAGTGAAACAGACGTTTGTTTTTACTAACATTGCCCTACCTTTTACTTGACTAAACCCCCCCCCTCTAGCCCTGCTGGTCCACCTGAGTCTAAAGATTGACCAGGGGTTGAGTGGTAGCAGGGGCGCCAAGTAGGCTGGTGCTCCGGTGACCAGGCACCCCCTAGGGAAAAGCAATCTGTGCTAAAGATCCCTAGATTTTGAATGGAACTTCCCTAAAACCTGTCCTCTGGCACCCCGTGGAAATTCAAAAGTGGGCTCCCTTGCGTGGAAGGGTACGTACAGGGTAGGTGCCGGAAGGAAGGGGGGCAGGGCGGTAGGACAAAGGAGGGAGGACTCCAAATTCCTCTAATACAAAAGAACAGGACGGTGTGTAAAACCTACAGCAACACAGGAGCATTGACGCAGTTTTTATATGATGTGGCACACTCTTTAACATGGACTCATGGTGGTGGATTGGTGCCAGCCCCAGGGGGTGGCTCTCAAGCGGCAGGAAGAGCTTATGTGACGAAATGATTACTACTTTGCAAGAGTACAGGAGTGCCTAGTGAATACAACTCCTTCTGAGCCCCACAGTACTACTTAATCATCTGTGATCCCAATCATGAAGGTGAAACACACATAGTCCTACGGGTAGACCCCTTCGCCTCTTAAAGGTGTTCTGGGGCAAGGGCAGGGTCGGACCAGGGCATACAATGGCCTCGGTCACCAATGGAAAAGTGGCCTACAATTGCAAATGGCAATTAATTCCTTTTGTGACAGAATTAATAGTATTTAGGGGGATTCTTTTGGATAAAATGTGATGCAAATTGTGCATTTTAAAGAATATGTATTCAGCAGCACTGGTCAAAACCACTAGCCACATGTGAAGTAACTCCTCAAACTGGCCCACATTGGCAAAAAAAATGGCCCACTACTAACATTTTGCTTTTTTGGTTCGGGCCTTGCCCTATTGCGCATAGTCCGAGCCTGGGCGAGGGCAGGCTCTACTATTGAGGTTGGATGTGACCAAGCACAGAAGCAGATGAAACAACAATGGCACTCTGGTACCAAAAGAAAAGAATGTCCTACAAAGGTATTTTAAAAATAGGATACTTTTAATTAAACTAAAGATGCAAACACACTAATCAAAAAAACATTATAACCCACTCCTGTAAGGGAGCACACAGAATATGCAGACTATATAATTAAAAGGAACACTGGGACTGAAGATGGGGGGCACACAATACAGCAGCAAGGCCAATGTTCAATGAAGATGTCATTTAAAAAGGCAGAGAGTGGGATCTTACAAATCACCAGGGCCCTTTAAGGCAAGCTAGGGTGAAAAGGCCCCGTCAAATACCTTCAAATAACTTCTATTTTTAGCATGGGGTATTAGGTGTCGCTTGCGACATCTATAAGCCAAAACTATTGCATTGGAGTAAAGAAGGGGAGGATCAGGGGTGGACTGGGGAACCAAAAGAAGCCCTGCAAGGAATGACATATGAGGAGGGACACAGCGTCTGTAGGTGCTATTTGGTAGTGTGCCCACCTATTGCCTGTCCATAGCTACGTTAATCCCTATGGATGTTTCCACCCATTCCTGCCTCTGCCCGTACAAAAAACCTCCTCATGGGAACTCTTTGAGTTCGCTATAATGAAGCCCTTCCACCAGACTTTACATTCAAAGTGCCTACCAGTGTTTGTTCATGGCAGTCTTCTGAGAGTTAATACATAATTGGAGTTGTAAACTCATTGGGCCTCATTACGAGGTCGGCGGTAAGGGGTTAACGGCGCCAGTAAGGATGCCGGTGCCGTTAACCCCTTACTGCCGCATTACGAGGTCCCTTAGCGGGAGCCGCTAAGGGACCAGGGAGCTTTTGTTATCTCCCTCCCCATTCCCATTGAGCCCTACGGGGGCTCAAATGGTAATTGGGATGGCTAAATTGAATGAGGAATTACCGGGTCCTCCAAGGTTGGAATGGCCCGGTAATTCCTCATTCAAGGAACCGGGACCCGAGTTTGGAGGCAGCCATGCCGCAAATAGTGGCATGGCTACCTCCAAACTCGTAATGAGGCCCACTTTCTTACCAGACTTGCCTTCAGCTGCTAAATTGATAAGCACTCTGCGTGTCCTTCACTGAAATCCTGTTAAAAACAAGCATTGGCAAAGCCAACATTTGCGGCTTGTGCATACATTTTAAGCTTTTTGCCAGGCACTGCTTTATATCATGCGGGAAACTGGCAGCATATCATAAATGTGGTGTGTTTGAGTAAAGCTATGTAGCACACCTTGGAAATCTGCTACTTGGCACTAGCACCTTGAGACAATAGAGGGTGAACTGGGTTCCCCAACCCTTTAAGATGAGTAGCAATACCCTGGAGATGGATGGGGATGCAGATTTTATTCATACATCAATAATCAAAACCACTCGGGTAGTATGGCAAAAGGGGAGTCCGTTTGATTAACAAGTATATAAAACAGGGAGTACAACGAACATCTGCAGTCGTTCGATCCTCTTACTCAATGCATCTTAGTAGAAACTGAGGTTATATTGCATAAAATCGTCATCATTTACGTTGACCTGCGTCACTACCTACGTGGCAAACTACAAAAACCTATTGGAGGGAGTGATTGGTCCTAACTGAAAATCTAAGTATAAGTTCCATATCAGTATAGAACCGTGAAGGAAAGTGATAGGGTGCTTAACATCAGGTGGGGAAACTAAGCCCTCCCTAAAACATGGGCACTATGAACGTCACTAAATACACAACGTTCCATTGGCTACACAAACCATAGGACCCTTGATTACACGGTCCTCTATAATTTAATTCAGATGGCCATCATATTGTCTTGCATGCAGGTACGGTTTTCTCAATGGGTACCTTGCCTCCCATATTCTCTTGGGTACTGCACAGAGTCCATGATCTGCTCTTTGCTGGTTCAACTGTTCCGCATACGTCACATACTTTGGTTCCCATTCTATAGGTAATATGGGTGCAGCAGTTGGAGGGGGAGTACTTGGTTCCTCCTCTACAAGGGTGTTTATGTAACTTCTGCTACTTGCACCTATAGCTATGGGTGTTCTGAGGCAACATGCAGATGAATGTTAAACCGTCACTTCCGAAACGTGGAGGGTTATGTTATGTTACTGGAGCTTGCTATAGCGCAGCGTTTGACATTTACATGTCATCTCTGGGGGAAAATTCAGGGCACGTTTAATTTTTATTTTAAAGAGGAGACGAGTCTCCCTAGGACGAAAGGCTGGAGTGAGAGCCTATGGAGCTGAGCACTCCAAGGCAGACTTGTGCTGGGTTGCACCTTTCTTGTTATTATATGGTTCCGGTTTGTTTTGCGCTGCATTTGTCATCTGCACATATGCATAACAAAGGCAAACCCCACACTGCCCACAACTGGCTTCTCAATATCTACCTGAATTCAAGAAAATAAAAACTAAATAAAATAAGTGAACGGTTCAAATAGGTATATTTCTTTCGTATGATGACTTTCTGTTTGACTGCTGCTGTTGAAATGCAGATTTACAGGCTAAATCATGGAATAAATGTGCGCCGAAAAGGGGAGCGCAAGCGTGAAAATCGCAGCGCACGCGTGCCAAAGCCGCGCACGGAGCCGTCCACCGATTCATGGAATGCGCTGCGCTAGTAAAACCTGGTATGTGCGCCAAATCCGTGGGTGGCGCACGCGGGTGGACACGACACTAAACGGCGTGCGCTACGCGCTCAGGGAAAGCGCACATCGTGTAGCGCACACAAGAAAAGTGGGCGGAACATGAGGCGTAACACGCGGAATGGGGAACAACACGTGAAAATGTGGGCGTTACGGGGGAAGTACAGGAGGTAATTGCTCGCAACGCCCACACGCACGCCAACAATACGTAATCATGGAATCGAACAGGGGAAAGGCGTGCGCCAAAAAAGACACGCTAATCCGGAAACACGTACGCCAGCATGAAGCAGGCATAAGCGGCCCCGCGCAGCATAAAAGTGCGCGCTAACAACAAACAGGCTCAGACGCTACGATGAATATACCGTTCCTCGCATCAGTGGTCGTGGGACACCGCAGGAGGAGGAGGATAGCCAGGCCCGCATTTTTTTACCCAGGACCAGCCTTTTTGGGATGCCTGATGACCAGGTGTATGGGAGGTACAGGTTTCCACCACACATAATCCTAGACCTGGTGAGGGAGTGGGAGGATGACCTCACATCACCCACTCTGTGCTTGCAAGCACTGAGCCCCTTGGAAAAGGTGCTCGATGTACTGCACTTCTTGGCTACTGGTTCATTTCAGCGGACAAGTGCCATAGTCGGGGGTGTGTCACAGGCCACGCAGTCACGCTGCCTACACCAGGTGTTGGCCATCATGACTGCACGCCCCTCAGTCCGCAGGCACATATACATGCCCAGAACACCTGCAGAAAGGCAGGCTGTTGTCCAGCAATTTTACGGGGTGGCACACTTCCCCAAAGTCCTAGGTGCCATTGATTGCACCCATGTGGCTCTACGTCCACCCAGGGCCACTGAGCATATCTATCGGAACCGCAAGCACTGGCATTCCATCAACGTGCAGGTTGTATGTGATGCCAAGGGAATCATCACCTCAGTATATGCCAACTATCCAGGGTCCAGCCATGATAGTTTCATATTCAGAATGTCACCCCTAAACCAGGACCTGGAAGCTGGCCGGCATGGCAACACATGGCTAATTGGTGAGTATATATGCCTCTGCACATGAGTGCATGTCAGAAACTGAGAAATGGGAAAACCCCACTAATGACAACCATTATCACCTCCCCAGGGGACAGTGCCTACCCTCTGAGCACCTACATGATGACGCCAATTCGGAATCCCACCACACGAGGTAAGATACAACACAGCCCATATTGCAACCCGGGGCAAAGTGGAGCGCACATTCGGAGTGCTCAAGTCACGCTTTCGCTCCCTTGACCGCTCTGGTGGGCAGCTGCTATATGCGCCCCCAGTAGTGTGCAGGATCATAGTGGCAGCATATGTCCTGCACAACATTGCAACCCGGCGGGGCGTGCCGGTGGACATGGTGGTGCCCCCACATCCCCAACCACTTGCACGGCCGCTGCGCATGGGAGGTGAAAGGGCACGTGGTGAGGCACCCGGACCCAGCTTGTGGCAAATTACTTCACCTAAAATCCCACCCCTGCAGAGTGCACACAGGCATGGCACATACCAGCTCACAATCAATGATGATGACAAAAGGGACAGTCAACGGTCACAACCATACCAGCCTAAGATTGTTCACCTGGAAGTGCTACATTGTGTGCATCCCTAGTTACTCAAAGACACCCAATGCTGTGTCACAAAAAGGCACAAATTCATGCAGCATGAATGACTACCCCCTTGCAAAATACCACATCAAAATACTGGCATGTCACCCAACACCTGCCAAACACACCATGGCATGGCATGCAATGTGAAAGCAACCAAATGAATGCACAACACATGACACAAGTGTCACAAAGTGCACTGTCCTAAATGGAAACAGGCCACAGACAAATTGCTCTCAATAATGAATAAAAAAACAACACACATGACCAAATACTTACCAGCAAGAGAAAACATCAGTACATGTTCAAACAGTGGCAATATATGAGAATTAAAAATCAAAGTAGTGCAAGTGTCACAACCTCACTAAGGCAGCACATCGACCCCTTCCAACTGCAGAGTGTTGGTGGTAGGCAAATGTTTCAGTGTACTGCATACAACATGAACTGCATCTGCAAAGTAGACGGGCTTGTTAAGATATGAAGAAGGTACATGTATATAAGGAAAAAGTCATGGATGTAGAACCTTACATAAATCCACCATGCAGTGGAGATTTGTACAACAATACCCACTAGGAATGTATACACAGTTTTGACTACAGACTGTCCACACAACTTATGGGAGCCCAATGTCACTGTGTAAGTTACTGCCACTTGGTCACACCCTTTGCAAGCCCATGGAAAGGGGAAGCAGGAGGGGTGTGTGTGTGTCAGGAACCCAAGCATCTAACCCAAAGACAGGACAAGCCTGCATGTGCCCAGCTGGAATACACAGTGGATGCCTACGGGAGCCACACAAAGCAACACACTGTTTAAAAACATGCCTGGATGTTGAGAAAAAACAAAAATACCTCCATGGGCTCATGGCCTGCATGGCTACGTTACAGTGGGAGAACTGCCGTCGCTGTCATCACCCTCTGGTGGTACATTAGAAGGTGGCTGTGATATGGGAGGCAGACCACGCAAAGCCCTGGCATGCTCCTCCATGGCAGCTAGCATGCAGGTCTGAAAGGTTTGGTTCTGCAGGATGATGGTACGGAGATCCCCATGCAGCACCTCATGGGTAGCATGCATTTCTGCCTGCATGGCCTCGTGTAATGCCCGGATCTCCTGACGGGTTGCCTGGAGCTCAGCTGAGAGTGTGCGTGTCAGCTGCTCCAGCTGCTGTTCGGACCTTGTACTCCGGGACACCTCAAGTTCAACCAGAGTATTTCTGAGGGAGCTGTGTTCTAACCTGAGGGCTTCCCTGTGAGCCTGTGACTCTACAGATATGGCTGTGCGCAGAGTCTCCAGTCCAGCCCATCGCTCCCTGTCAGACGCCAACATGTCCTCCCTGTGTGAGTGGCAAATGGACTCTGTTGCCTGCTGCTGGAGCTCCATCTGCCTTTCAGGGGGGAGAATGGAAGTGGCCACCCTATCCATTGCCTGAGCCATCGTTTCACACAATGCCCCCTGTTGTGCTGCTATAGTGTACATGGAGTTCTCCCACACAGTATTGCCTGTTGGCGCACGGCCACCGCGTTGGCGGGCACCACACCTGTTTGGGGCAAGGTGATGTGCACCTTGCTGTGCTGGCACTGCCTGAGGCTGCAGGACTGCATTCATTCTTTGATCTGCTGGCCCAGGAACAGGAGCAAATATTGTGGAGTGTGACCCTGCATCCGTAACCGCCACAGGCGGACTTTCCAACACTTAATGCCCCATAGAGGGGTCTACAGGTGGGTTGGACCGAACAGCATCCCTGCCAGAAACACTCACCTGCGACGGCACATATGTCTCAATGTCCGATTCAGCACCTGATTCATAGAGGTCTCTAGAGGTGTACACAGGGACACCCGTGGACAGTATGGTCTGTAGGAGTAATGGGTTTTCATCCACCACCACCCTACGTCCTCCACTGGTGCCCGGTTGTGGCTGTGAGTCCTCCTGGCTTTGCTCCATCTCCTCCTCCTCAACAGCATCAAGTGCCTCATCACCTGCAAAAACATAAAAGAAGAGTAATGAAAACAGGCATGAGCACCATAGCCCACACACATAGGCATGATGAGGCAGACATCCAGTAGATAAATGACACATGTCACACATGACAATAACTCTGGCATGCATGCACTGCCAATGAGTTGGAAGGGGAGGCAAAAAGGAGACACTGAGGACCCCAAGATGAAAAAACAACACATGTGCTGCATGCTGGATAGCACTGGCATCACACATTAGCCTGTGAGTGGCATGGACAATCCACATACATGACACATTCCAACACACAGATGGCACGTAGCATAGCCATGGCAGATTTGACAAGGACACCCAGATGGTAGCAAATCAGTACTGGCACCCATCCATGTGAGATGGACATAATGAAATAAAACATGCAAAATAGTGTGACAAAACACGCTGCAACAAAGCCAGTGTTCACTGATGCACTGATGGCAGGCACATGGATACATCAATGGTTGGTCACTACGACATGAGAGGATACAATTGTCACGTTCAACATTCAAACTGGGCCCCAAAATGATTGTGTGCAGGCCATGTGTATGTGCACATTACTCAATCAGCCCGACTGTTCAAATCTTTCCCATAATAAGTCAAGAAATGTGGCCCATTGTGCGGTGTAATCTATGACTGAAGTATGTCACATTTGGGACAGTAGGCCACAAAAATGTGTGGTACAAATGCTAAAAATCTAATAAATCAGGCATAATGAACAGGAAAACAGTATGAAGAATGTTGTGGCAAGAGGACAGCTGAAGGCCAAGTGCAGTAATCATGTGCAAAAAGTGAACTGTGGTCAGAAGGGATACTGTGAAACGGAAGCACAAGTCCGGGGAATGGTTTTGAGGGACCACATGGTGACCCATAGCACTCATGACTACACAGCCTCACCTGGCACTCGATCAGAACACATCACCCAAGCAACATACACATGGATTGCACACACATGCATGGTCACTCACCGGACATTGCTTCAAGATCTGGTAGGTCTCCCGCGCCTTGGATCTGATCCTCTGTGATGAATGCTCCAGCGACAGATTCATGTTCAGTGAGTTGTTCCTCCTCTGTTGGAGACCCACCGCCAGTCACCAGAGTAGAGGCATGATTTGAAGCCAGCTTGTTCTTTGCTCTGCGTTTCAGGTCATTCCACCGCTTAGAGCAATCATCAGCTGTGCGCTTCACAAATCCAAGGGAACTAATGTGGTCCGCGATGGTCTGCCAGTGGGCCCTACGTTGAGCAGTCGTAGTCTTGCACCCTGCAGTCACCACCATTTCATGGCCATGGGCCGACACCTAGCGCACAAGTGCATCTAGTTCGGCATCATTGAAACTATGCTTCCTTGACGTGCCGGAGTGGGTAGCCGTTTCTGGGGTCCCAGCCTGTACCGCAAGAGCCCCTTTCTTCCTCTTGGAAGGTTGTGCGCACCCCGAGTGGTTTACGCTGCTTTGGTTGGTAGGGGCAGAAGCGCAGGTGGACTGGGCACTGGAAGTAGCCAAAGGCATGATGACCAAAGGTCTCTGTCAGGTTTCATGGGGCTACTGTTAGGTTTCATGGAGTTGTGGTTTAATTATGTGAGTGAGTATGTGATGAACATGATTTATGGTTTGGGCCTTAACCTTGAAGTTCAGAGTGTGGAGAGCTTCCCAAGCCAAAATGGAGATTCCAAATAAGATCTGTGATTGGTCAGGAGTAATAGAAAGGCATTGTCAGAACATTCTAAACTGCCTTTCATTGTCAGCAGTCCAGCAGGAAGGTCATATATAAGAGGCTCTGGTAATTTTGAAAACTTTGGTAAGGCCTCTAATCTTTGAAGGAGGAACTGCGAATCAGGAGAGAGTCAGAGGAACCAGGAAGTCATTCCAGAGAAGTAATCTTCTATCTACCAAAGAAAGAAGCAAGCTAAGTGACTTGAGAAATATTTATTAACTTTAGTTAGGTAAAGTTTCCAGTTATTCATTCCTCCTTATTTGAAAAAACAGTCTAGTTAATCTTTTCTGATTTAAAGACAGTAACATTATTTGAACTGCCAGTTATTTTAGAGTTACTTTAAGTTCTGCGCTTCAAACCAGGAAAGCATGTATATCTACAGCAACGTTCGAACTGTGAAGCCTTCTGTTTTCTATGCAACCGGTGAATGTGAATGTGTGAATACTTGATAAATCCGTATGCTGCAGGCATTTCGTTTTTGAAGTTAAATATTTTGAAGACAACTTAGTCTTCATATTAGAGGCACGGTTAGCAGAACATTTCGCACTGTCTGTGCAAATGACAGTGTTTAGTTGAAAGATTAAACTCAGCGCGCGCTTGTTTTACCGGCCGTGCATGCATGCGCAGTTACTTTATCCGCGTGAGTGGCTCGCATCATCATCCGCGTGTGCAGCTCGCGTCATCATCCGTGTGTGTGACTCGCGTCACCATCCGCGCTAGCAACTCGCGTCATCATCCGTGTGGATTCGTTTTCATGAAACTTTACAGTTAACGTTATAAAAAAGCAATGGTGAAGAAGACATAGTGAAAACGAATTTTAAAAAGGAACTCAAATTGTTGATGGCAAAGTTTATAGACTGCAACCAAGGAACTGACAGGCCGATTCATGGAATAATTAGCGCGGCGCAAGTGGGCAAAAACGTGCGAATCGCAGTGGAATAGCGAAAATCGCAGTGCAAGTGCGAAAATCGCACGAAAAGCAGCACACGTCGATTCATGGAAGTCCGTGCGCGAGAAAACCAGCGGATGTGCGATAAAAAAGTGCGCGGCGCACGTTGGCGCACAGGCCATCTAACAGCGTGCGCCAGGTCACAGCGAAAATCGCACAGGCCACAGCGAAATTCGCACATAGCGCGGCGCACGCAACAAAAGTAGGCGGAACACGGGCGTAACACTCGGAATGGGGAACAACTTGCCAAAACGTGGGCGTCACGGGGGATGTACAGGGCACAAGTGCGCGGAACGGCCACACGCTCGCCTACAACACGTATTCATGGAATAGAATAGGGGAAAAAAGCGCACGCTCAAACCAGCGCACAGGCACAAACACAACCGCCACAAGAAAGCAGGCGGTAGCGTCTCTGCGGCTGTAAGAAATGTGCGCCAAAAGGTGCGCCAACAAATAGCACCTATATACTGCCATGATGAATGTCCTATACTGTGGCCCAGAACAAATATATAAGGGACGCCTGCTTTTAAGTCTGTGGTCTATCAGGCAAAACGATAAAGCTAATGAAAATTAGACCATCCAGACCAGAGATGACTTTTTCAATTTGTAATCATGAACTATTTATTTTTGTAACAACCTATATGTCAAATTACACAGTAACAAAATATATTTATATAAAATAAGGCTCTTTGAACTTAGAAAACAAACACATCCCTCCAAACAAACTTCATTCACAACTTCTTCATGCATTCATCACATTCACAAACAATAGAAAAAATGATATTTTGTTCATATCACAATAAAAATGGCAATTAAAGCATTTCTCGGTTTCACACTCGATTAATTTACAATGTGTCCATCTGTCAACATTCAGAGGATAGAAAAACTGTTTGTCGACATGTTTCGGTTGAGTTCTTGAAGTGGGCAATAACTTCCCTTTGTGTATTATGTTCAACCTTCTTCAGGACAAGAGACGGTCGGCAATTCCGCGTGGTCTCATAGACGAGTGGGGGTGTGTGTAAGGCAAAGAGGCCTAGGTCTAAAGAATAGAAAATAAGAAAGAATGTCATCTCTGTATTCATAAAAACCCATTACTTGAGTAACAGCTAACTACTAAGGCTGTGTGTGGACCGGCTCACCTCCTCTGATTTTTTCAGTGGCTGGCGTGTCGGTTCGATGGAATAAATCCCGGCGTGAGAGATCTCTTTTAATGAGTTCCACGTCGTGCGTCCTACAGAATGAAGGGCATATACTCTCGTAAGTTTTATGAGAGGGGTATAGCATGCTGTCAAACGGAACATTAATGAATCGGTACTCACTCAGTTCGCAAATTAGTCAAATAGTCCGAGCTGTGAGTTCGGTAAGACTGCAGGGGAGGAAACAAAATGTAAGAGCTTGCGGATAGTGCACCCTTGTGTCGCATGACTATTATCACAATATAAAACTTGCTTTAAGAATTCTATTGGGTGTCTGCTCTACGGAATAGAAACATTGTGAGGACCCACACTCGGGAGCCCTGAGCCTGCATATCTAAACATCCCTGCGGAGAACTCTCAACCACTCGTGGAAAATGAAACAAAATGGAGCTTACTTCTTAGGTTCTCTGGAGTGAATCCCTTGGGAGAGTGTGCACATTGCTGGTCAATCGCAAGTCACGGAGTCACGAAACTGAAACAACAATACATGGTCTCAGAATATAGACGGAGGAGCACGGACTGGCATAGGCTATGTCTACTGCTATCTACTTACTCAGTGTGACCTCAGCTCTATCCGTCAGTGTATGCATCTGTTAACGCTCCTTCGCAACTGATCGCGGCGATCCGGCGTACGTTCCAAATAGCGCCAATGGACGCGCAGTCGCTTTGAATTCTGGATGCTATGCTGCTGCTCGGCATTCTGGACATAGTAGTTCCCGAACACCGGCGGAACCGAAAACTATCTCCACATGAATACAGCGTCTAGTTACCTTACAATTGTTGGTGTGCCTATACTGATTATGTAAAGGGTAAAAGCTAACGGATATGTCAACGGCCGCATGTGTTGTTATTTCACTTAAATCATGGAACCTCTCTTCCCATGTCGCAGGATTATGAAGAAAAGTTACTGACGAATGTGAGAGTATGGTACTCGTCTTGGACCACCATAGTATCAAGTACTATTCAGGGCATTCCATTCCACCGAAATGTTTAACCCATGGCGGACCGTATCTAGAGAATAGATCCATTTCTGTTCCAGGCGGTGTAAGGCACTAGCCATATCCCCACCTCTTAATTTAGGGCATATGGTTTGTAATACAAACCACTTGATGTCTGTATCTTTGTGATGAAGTCTGTCAAAATGATCCACCAGAGGTTTGTCAGCTGTATGGTTCCTAATACACGAGCGGTGTTCCCCAATACGTATTTTGACCTCTCGTGTGGTTTTTCCCACGTATAATAGATTGCACGGACATGAGATGATATAGATTGCATTTTTTGTGTGGCAGTTGGTATGATTCTTCATCGTCCATGTATTAGTCCCGTATTTGAAAGTATGTTTGGTCTCGGTAAGGGGACATACGCTGCAGTTCTCGCATTTGTAGTGTCCAATAATGGGGGGAAGTCCCCATTGATTCAGAATTGAGTTTTCTTTGGGTTTCTCATAATACGTGTGCACCGGCTTTGTCGCAAGTTGCAATTTCGTTTGAATGCAAACATGGGTTTCTTAGATAATGTACCCGTAAGAAACCCATGTTTGCATTCAAACGAAATTGCAACTTGCGACAAAAGCTGGTGCACACGTATTATGAGAAACCCAAAGAAAACTCAATTCTGAATCAATGGGGACTTCCCCCCATTATTGGACACTACAAATGCGGGAACTGCAGCGTATGTCCCCTTACCGAGACCAAACATACTTTCAAATACGGGACTAATACATGGACGATGAAGAATCATACCAACTGCCACACAAAAAATGCAATCTATATCATCTCATGTCCGTGCAATATATTATAAGTGCGAAAAACCACACTAGAGGTCAAAATACGTATTGGGGAACACCGCTCGTGTATTAGGAACCATACAGCTGACAAACCTCTGGTGGATCATTTTGACAGACTTCATCACAAAGATACAGACATCAAGTGGTTTGTATTACAAACCATATGCCCTAAATTAAGAGGTGGGGATATGGCTAGTGCCTTACACCGCCTGGAACAGAAATGGATCTATTCTCTAGATACGGTCCGCCATGGGTTAAACATTTCGGTGGAATGGAATGCCCTGAATAATACTTGATACTATGGTGGTCCAAGACGAGTACCATACTCTCACATTCGTCAGTAACTTTTCTTCATAATCCTGCGACATGGGAAGAGAGGTTCCATGATTTAAGTGAAATAACAATACATGCGGCCGTTGACATATCCGTTAGCTTTTACCCTTTACATAATCAGTATAGGCACACCAACAATTGTAAGGTAACTAGACGCTGTATTCATGTGGAGATAGTTTTCGGTTCCGCCGGTGTTCGGGAACTACTATGTCCAGAATGCCGAGCAGCCGCATAGCATCCAGAATTCAAAGCGACTGCGCGTCCATTGGCGCTATTTGGAACGTACGCCGGATCGCCGCGATCAGTTGCGAAGGAGCGTTAACAGATGCATACACTGACGGATAGAGCTGAGGTCACACCGAGTAAGTAGATAGCAGTAGACATAGCCTATGCCAGTCCGTGCTCCTCCGTCTATATTCTGAGACCATGTATTGTTGTTTCAGTTTCGTGACTCCGTGACTTGCGATTGACCAGCAATGTGCACACTCTCCCAAGGGATTCACTCCAGAGAACCTAAGAAGTAAGCTCCATTTTGTTTCATTTTCCACGAGTGGTTGAGAGTTCTCCGCAGGGATGTTTAGATATGCAGGCTCAGGGCTCCCGAGTGTGGCTCCTCACAATGTTTCTATTCCGTAGAGCAGACACCCAATAGAATTCTTAAAGCAAGTTTTATATTGTGATAATAGTCATGCGACACAAGGGTGCACTATCCGCAAGCTCTTACATTTTGTTTCCTCCCCTGCAGTCTTACCGAACTCACAGCTCGGACTATTTGACTAATTTGCGAACTGAGTGAGTACCGATTCATTAATGTTCCGTTTGACAGCATGCTATACCCCTCTCATAAAACTTACGAGAGTATATGCCCTTCATTCTGTAGGACGCACGACGTGGAACTCATTAAAAGAGATCTCTCACGCCGGGATTTATTCCATCGAACCGACACGCCAGCCACTGAAAAAATCAGAGGAGGTGAGCCGGTCCACACACAGCCTTAGTAGTTAGCTGTTACTCAAGTAATGGGTTTTTATGAATACAGAGATGACATTCTTTCTTATTTTCTATTCTTTAGACCTAGGCCTCTTTGCCTTACACACACCCCCACTCGTCTATGAGACCACGCGGAATTGCCGACCGTCTCTTGTCCTGAAGAAGGT
The DNA here is from genome assembly GCF_040938575.1 of Ambystoma mexicanum. NCBI lineage: Eukaryota > Metazoa > Chordata > Amphibia > Caudata > Ambystomatidae > Ambystoma > Ambystoma mexicanum. Next base: position 536,123,867 of record NC_090924.1, on the reverse strand, counting down.
TGAACATAATACACAAAGGGAAGTTATTGCCCACTTCAAGAACTCAACCGAAACATGTCGACAAACAGTTTTTCTATCCTCTGAATGTTGACAGATGGACACATTGTAAATTAATCGAGTGTGAAACCGAGAAATGCTTTAATTGCCATTTTTATTGTGATATGAACAAAATATCATTTTTTCTATTGTTTGTGAATGTGATGAATGCATGAAGAAGTTGTGAATGAAGTTTGTTTGGAGGGATGTGTTTGTTTTCTAAGTTCAAAGAGCCTTATTTTATATAAATATATTTTGTTACTGTGTAATTTGACATATAGGTTGTTACAAAAATAAATAGTTCATGACTACAAATTGAAAAAGTCATCTCTGGTCTGGATGGTCTAATTTTCATTAGCTATACTGTGGCCCTCCAGGAAAAATGACGTGCAAAGGGGTACCCACAAACACGGACACCCGCTGACAAAAAATACGTGTGCGTGTATACCGGGGTGCGCGGGAAGTCTCACACGCGATTTCAGCAGGGTACGTGTATCACAGGGGTTCGCGTGAAGTTATTCACGCGATCGGGCCTGGGGGAGCGGGCTACGTGTATTTCAGGGGTTCGCGTGAAGTTTTTCACGCGATCGGGCCTGGGGGAGCGGGCTACGTGTATTTCAGGGGTTCGCGTGAAGTTTCTCACGCGATCGGGCCTGGGGGAGCGTGCTACGTGTATTTCAGGGGTTCGCGTGAAGATTCTCACGCGATCGGGCCTGGGGGAGCGTGCTACGTGTATTTCAGGGGTTCGCGTGAAGTTTCTCACGCGATCGGGCCTGGGGGAGCGGGCTACGTGTATTTCAGGGGTTCGCGTGAAGTTTCTCACGCGATCGGGCCTGGGGGAGCGGGCTACGTGTATTTCAGGGGTTCGCGTGAAGTTTCTCACGCGATCGGGCCTGGGGGAGGGGGCTACGTGTATTTCAGGGGTTCGCGTGAAGTTCCTCACCCGATCGGGCCTGGGGGAGCGGGCTACGTGTATTTCAGGGGTTCGCATGAAGTTTCTCACGCGATCGGGCCTGGGGGAGCGGGCTACGTGTATTCCAGGGGTGCGTGAGAAGTTCCACACGCGAATAGCCTGGGCGTGTGTATTTCAGGGGTGCGCGGGAAGTACCACACGCGAATAGCCTGGGCGCGTGTATTTCAGGGGTGCACGGGAAGTTTTACACGCGAATAGCCTGGGCGCGTGTATTTCAGGGGTGCGCAGGAAGTTCCACACGCGAATAGCCTGGGCGCGTGTATTTCAGGGGTGCGCGGGAAGTTTTACACGCGAATAGCCTGGGCGCGTGTATTTCAGGGGTGCGCGGGAAGTTCCACACGCGAATAGCCTGGGCGCGTGTATTTCAGGGGTGCGCGGGAAGTTTTACACGCGAATAGCCTGGGCGCGTGTATTTCAGGGGTGCGCGGGAAGTTCCACACGCGAATAGCCTGGGCGCGTGTATTTCAGGGGTGCGCGGGAAGTTCCACACGCGAATAGCCTGGGCGCGTGTATTTCAGGGGTGCGCGGGAAGTTGTACACTCGATTTCAGCACGGTACGTGTATTTCAGGGGTGCCGGGGAGTCCCACATGTGATTTGACAGTGTGGGTCCTCCCAGGTGTTCCCTGTACACCCTCCACGGCCCCTGCAGGCAGCCCACACCACCGGGGACTACCCTGCATCCCTGGTCATGTCCCGCAGGCAGCCCACCCAACATGGGCATGCCCCCCAGCAAAGGCACATGTCTCCTTGAACTAATGAACACCAACTCATTTCCCCCACCACCACTACCCCCCAGCACTGTGGGGCACCTGCCAGCAGGCCCCCAACCATGTCCAACTCATGTCCCCCACCACCCCCACCCCCCAGCACTGTGGGGCACCTGCCAGCAGGCCCCCACCCATGTCCAACTCATGTCCCCCACCACCCCCACCCCCCAGCACTGTGGGGCACCTGCCAGCAGGCCCCCACCCATGTCCAACTCATGTCCCCCACCACCCCCACCCCCCAGCACTGTGGGGCACCTGCCAGCAGGCCCCCACCCATGTCCAACTCATGTCCCCCACCACCCCCACCCCCCAGCACTGTGGGGCACCTGCCAGCAGGCCCCCACCCATGTCCAACTCATGTCCCCCACCACCCCCACCCCCCAGCACTGTGGGGCACCTGCCAGCAGGCCCCCACCCATGTCCAACTCATGTCCCCCACCACCCCCACCCCCCAGCACTGTGGGGCACCTGCCAGCAGGCCCCCACCCATGTCCAACTCATGTCCCCCACCACCCCCACCCTCCTGCCACCATGGGCAGACTCCAGCAGGCCCCCACTCATGTCTCCCACCACCCCCACCCCCCAGCCACCAGGGTCACCCTCCACCAGGCCCCCACTCATGTCACCCACCACCCCCACCCCCCTGCCACCATGGGCAGACTCCAGCAGGCCCCCACTCATGTCACCCACCACCCCCACCCCCCAGCAGTGCAGGGGCAGCCTCCACCAGGCCCCCACTCATGTCTACCACCACCCCCACCCCCCAGCCACCAGGGTCACCCTCCACCAGGCCCCCACTCATGTCTCCCACCACCCCCACCCCCCTGCCACCATGGGCAGCCCCCACCAGGTCCTCACAATCCCCAATCATGTGCGTAATGGTCAGCCTCCACAGCCAAAAAGCCCTACCAAGTAACCCATTCACCCACATGGAAATGGAAATCACATGTTACACCCCCAATGTTCATCAAGCTAATGAACCCATGTCCGTCACACACAATGGTTGCAATTGAATGGGAAAACACACAACATGACATGCATGAAACCAATGAGATGATACCACACAGTGAAGTATGCAAACAAAATTGTATTTGAAAAAATTAAAGAATGCTAAAGAAAGAAAACTAACTACAATGTGAATGTGAGAAAAAAGAGCTGCATGTCCGTATAAAAACACAAAACTGCAAATCAGAAAAAAGAAATAAATTATGTCCAAAGTCAAATGTAAAAAAATCTCCATGCAAAAAATAAATATGTACAAAACTAACAAGGGTCCATGAGCCCAACTGAACAAAGGAAACTTACTAAAAAACCTACCTAAAAATCAACTATATACAAAAAGTGGAGCAGTGTCCGTCGACTCCAAATCATAATAAGAAAGAAAGGAAACATAAAACTAAAGAACTATATACAAAGGCGGCGGGCAAGTCCAGCGGCTCACTCCGTGGTGTCCCGGGCCAGGGCATCATCGAACTCCTGCTCGATGTCCCGGAGGCGGTCCAGTTCCATGGCCCCGAGGGTCCGCAGGGACGACGCCGTGTCCTCCCCCAACCCCCTGCGGATTGCCTCGAGGCACTCGGCCCGCCTCAGGGACCTCCGCATGGAGTTCTCCGCCCTGACCATTGTGAGCCGCGCCTCTTCCGCCCGCCGCCGCTCCGGACCTAAGGCGTGGCCCAACCGCTGCCACACGGAAGACACTCTCTGTCCTGGGTCCCCCTGCCCTCCGGCCGATGCCTGCCCCTCCGATGTCGAAAGCCCCGAGCCTTCATGTCTCCCACCATGTTGCTGCTGCTGCTCTGCCTCTGCCCGTGCACTGCCTCCTGCTGCCTGCACATCCTCCGCCGGCTGGGATGCAGTTGTTGATGTGGCCACCCCTGCTGGACCTCCGACTCCCGACTGTGGCAGGGATGCCTCCTCCACCAGCCTGGCCGCACCGTCAGAGGCAGCTCCACAGGGCACCCAGGTGACTGATGGGTGGGAAGATGGCACAGAGGACGACTGGCGCGTAGGGGGTCCAGTTGAGGAGGGGGTCGGAGCAAGCCCCATCAGATTGAGGAATCCGGCCTGGGTGACCTGTCCCAGCAGGCTGACGTGGTCAACGAGCCATTCGAGATGACGTGCAGTCTCTCCATGAAAAGACTGCAGGTCACCTCGCATGGCCCATTGACGCAACGCCACACCAGCCAGGACAGGCTCAACCCGGACCTGGATGGCCACGTCCGCAGGCAGAGGAAGGCCAGTTGACGTCAGCTCATCCCCTGCCTGAAAACGGGTCTGGACGTAGGCATCCCTGCTGGTGCAAGATGATGCAGGGACAGGATCGGGGACAGGATTGCACACAGGTACCTCCGCGGCTGCCTGTGCTGCCTCCTGTCCCTGGTCAAGCACTGCACCACTAGCACCAGTGGGATCCCCACCTTCAGACCCCGTCTCTGGTGCTTGCACGGCCCCCTCCTCCACCAAACCCCCCACCAACCTGGATGACTCCGTGCCATCTTCCGCTGTTGGGCCCTGTGGGGTCCCAGCTGCCCCTTCTGCTGCCGAGAAGTCCAACTGCAACCTCCGCCTCTTGGACCTCCTCCCGGCAGCTGCGGCCTGGGACGCGGCACCGGACTCCTCACTCCCCGACGAGATGACAACACGGGAGGGGAGCCGGGGCTTGCGTCTCCGGCTGGCGGTCGGATCCCCGCCGCTGTGCTCCACAGCACCTTCTCCGCCCTCTTCATCAGTTGATGCTGCAGACAGGGAGAAACAAAACACAGGCATCAGGGCACTGTACAATGGACACATACACGCATGACAGTTGCACATGAGTGGCATTGGCAAACCTCAGACATGTCATCACAATCCCCAACACACATGTCATTGCAACTCACACACATGAGCCATACCACAGCCATATCGCAACTGCCACCACCATCCCTACACATACAACAGCATCAGCAGCCAAAGGGGAGCCAGACATCACATGCAACACAGGAAGTGCACCACACATGTACACACAGCACCACACTTGCATGCATGTCTACACCTCTGCCAAGTGTTGCACTGTTCAGACGGGCATCCATGTCACATCTGCCAATCAGGCTTCCACATACCGCTGTCACATGCATCCATGTTGCATCACTGTTGCACCCTTGACAAATACACACACATGCACATGTACACAGTGCTCATACATGCAGCCGAAAACAACATACATGCCTGACATCACGGACATGTCTACTTACATACACATTCATCCAAACATGTGTGCACGCACAACTGCATTTGCCATGCAAGCCCACACACACAAGCACCATCCATGTCTCACACATTACAGCCCTTGCATGTGTCAGACCCACGGCCCTTTACACCCCCACCCATACTCGACCCCATGCAAACAGATGTGCAACCAGCACAATGCCGAATAATCACCACACGCACTGCTCACAATCAGGATGCATGTACACTCACTGCTCGACTCCAGACGGGTCTGCTTCTCTAGGACCTGGACCTGGAGTGCTGGGGATATGCGTTCCAGGACCCCCATCTGTTCTTCCAACAAGTGGCCCCGGCGCCCCTTGGCATCCGCTGCCTTCAAGAGGCGCCGGGCCTTGTTCAGGGTCCTGGACCTGAAGTCCTCCCAGCGCTTCCTGACATGTTGTAAGTCCCGGACTGCCACCCCCTCCGCGTTGATGGCAGTCACGATGTCAGTCCAGATCCGAGTCCGTCCTTCCTTGTCGCCGCAGGAACTTCCGAAGAGGGCATCATACTGCCCCAGGACTTGCTCCACCAGGACACCAACTTCGGTGGCACTGAAGCTGGTGCCCCTCTGCCTCTCTGGCCGGGGGTTGTCAGTGGTCACAGATGGTGTTTGCCCCGACATGACAACCCCAGAGGCAGGAGTGGGTGGGCAACTGGGTCCTGGGGCTGGGCTGTGGAGCGATGGAATTCCAGTCGGGAGTCTTCGGTTCCAGCAGGGGTGGTCACAGCACCAGCACCCCTGGCTGATGTGCAGGCAGCAAATGGCAGTGCACGTGGGCAGCAGGCAGTCAGGCAGCAGCAGATGGCAGGTGGGAGCGTGCTCTGGGCTCTGGGGGGCAGTAGTTCGGCCTTCTGGGCAGGAGCGTGGTCTTCCGTGTGCTTACGCGTGGCCAGCTTGGTACGGAGTGATTTGGCACGTGAAAATCCTGCACGTCAGCGTGAAAACCGAGGAAAGGCCCTTAGCGCGTAAGTGCGTCAGCACGCATACGCAAATCTATTGGACCAAAGGCCCTCAGCGCGTAAGCGCGTCTGTGACGTGACCCGCACGGGTGTTTCCCACACAGCACGTGATGACAGAGCACACGTGGAAAGACTGCACGTCAGAGTGTCATCGCGTGTAATTGGACAGCACGGCAGAGTCTCATTGCGTGTAATTGGACAGCACGTCAGGGTGTCATCGCGTGTAATTGGACAAAAGTGCGCGTACACGCGATTGGCCTATGTACGTGTATATCAGGTGTGCGCGGACACTTACACACGCAAGTACGTCAGCGCACCTGTATCCCGGTGTGCGCGGGAATTTCCACACGCTATTGGACTGGGGACTGGATTTCAGGGGTGCGCGGGTCACACGCTCGCCTACAACACGCGCGACGCATTAATTTGCGCGCTAAAAAAATAACATAGCTCAGACCCAGGATGAACATACCGTTCCTAGCAGCAGTGGGCGTGGCCTACCAAAGGAGGAGGAGGAGGAGGATAGTCAGGGCCAGAATATTCACACCCAGAACCAGCCTTTTCGGGATGCCTGATGACCAGGTGCATGGGAGGTACAGGTTTCCACCACACATCATACTGGACCTGGTGAGTGAGTGGGAGGATGACCTCACATCACCCACCCTGTGCTCCCAAGCACTCAGCCCCCTGGAGAAGGTCCTCAATGTACTGCACTTCTTAGCCACTGGATCATTTCAGCGGACAAGTGCCATTGTGGGTGGTGTATCACAGGCCACCCAGTCACGCTGCCTACACCAGGTCTTGAACATCATCACTGCACGCCCATCAGTCTGCAGGCACATATACCTGGCCAGAACCCCTGCAGAAAGGCATGCTGCCGCCCTGGATTTTTACGCTGTGGCACGATTCCCCAAAGTGCTAGGTGCCATCGACTGCACCCATGTGGCTCTACATCCCCCCAGGGCATCTGAGCACATCTATAGGAACCGCAAGCACTGGCATTCCATCAACGTGCAGGTAGTATGTAATGCCAAGGGAATCATCACCTCAGTATATGCCAACTATCCCGGGTCCACCCACGACAGCTACATTTACCGAATGTCCACCCTAAGCCGGGACCTAGAAGCTGGGCGGCATGGCGATACATGGCTGCTTGGTGAGTATGAATGCCACTGCACATGCATGCATGTCAGATACTGAGCAAGGTCACAACCCCACCAATGATACCAATCACCACCTCCACAGGGGACAGTGCCTACCCTCTCAGCCCCCACATGATGACGCCAATTCGGAACCCCACCACGCCACCCCAGGTAAGATATAACGCAGGCCACATTACAACCCGGGGCATAGTGGAGCGCACATTCAGAGTGCTGAAGTCACGCTTTCGCTCCCTTGACCGTTCTGGCGGGCAGCTGTTGTACGCTCCCCCAGTAGTATGCAGGATCATAGTGGCAGCATGTGTCCTGCACAACGTTGCAACACGCCGGGGCCTGGCTGTGGACATGGTGGTGCCCCCCCATCCCCAACCACATGCACAGCCGCTGCGCATGGGAGGGGAAAGGGCACGGGGGGAGGCAGCCCGTACACAGCTAGTGGCTAATTACTTCACATAGATATCACACCCCTGTGGAGTGCACACTGCCCTGGCACATTCCATCTGACAATCAATGATGACTCAACCTGACACTGACCCTGAATGTCTGGAGAAAGAACCGTGAAAACCATATCAGCCTGAGATTGTTCACCTGGTAGTGTCACAATGTGTGCATCCCTACCCACACAGACACCACCAATGCAGTTTTGTGAAGTTACACATTCAAGCAGCTAAAATGAATACCCACTTGCAAAATGCAACAAGAGGACAGTGCCATGTCAGCCAACCCAACCCCAGCACTGCCACACCACACACCTTGCCATGTCATGCTATTTGCAGGTAAACAAAGTAATCCCCACAACATGACACTAGTGTCACAATGTACAGTGTCCCTAGATACTTGCAACACCTGAAATGCTCACAGTAATGCCGGACCAACAACAAACTTGAGCACGTACTACCATTAACATGACATCACTAATGTTAAATATTAGTAGTCTCACCACCTGGAAATGCCTGCACTCCCACCACTACCAACTGTGCAGTGTTGGCGCCATGTAGAGTTGTAGGTGCACTGCTGCCAACATGGACCACATCTCCAGACTAGAGGTCCTTGTGTAGACATGAGGAAGGGACCTGCAAATTGGGAGGTAGACACAGAAGATGAGTTACACATCAATGCAACATGCAGTGTACAACACAACAGCAATATGCACTAGGAATGTATACACAGTATTGACTACAGACTGCCCACACAGCTCATGGGAGTCCAACGTCACTGTGTAATTCACTGTCACTTGGGCACACCCTTTGCAAGCCCATGGAAACGGGAAGCAGGAGGGGTGTGTGTGACTCAAACCCAAGCATCTGAACCAAATACATTACAAGCCTGCATGTGCCCAGCCACAATGCAGCGTATGCCCACAGGAACCACGGAAGCCAACAAATCATCCCAAAAAAATTGGGAATAAAATAAATAAAAATGAAAATAAAAATAAAAAAAAATAAAAAATGGCCATTGAAGGGCCCGGGGGGGTTGGGGAGGCCACCCAGGAGGTCCGAGGACAGGATGCACACCAGAACCCACCTGCGTGGATCCTGGGAAAATAAAACACCTCCATGGGCTCATGGCCCACACGGCTACCCTATTGTGGGAGTATCACTGCTGTCGCTATTATCACCCTGTGCAGCTGCATCCGGAGGTGGTTGCACTATGGGAGGCAGCCCACGCAAGGCCCTAGTCTGCTCCTCCATGGCTGCAAGCATGCGGGTGTGGTAGGTCTGGTTCTGGAGGATGAGTGTGCGGAGGTCCCCATGCAACAACTCACGGGATGCCCGGACCTCCGCCCTCGTTGCCTGCATCTCAGCTGAGAGCGTACGGGTGAGACGCTCCAGCTGCTGTTCTGTCCTTTGGTGTGTTGAAGCCTCAAGCTCAACCAGAGTCGTCCTGAGGTGAAGGAGCTCCTGCCTCAGGGCTTCCCTGTGGCCCTGGGACTCAATGGAGATGGCCTCCTGCAGAGTCGCCAGTGCCGCCCGCCTGTCCCTGTTGGACCCCAACATGTCCTCCCTGTGTGACTGGCAGATGGAGTCGGTTGCCTGCTCTAGTCGCTCCATCAGCCTTTCAGGGGGGACAATGGAAGTGGCCATCCTATCCATGGCCTGAGCCATCATCTCGGATGATGCTGCCTGTTGGGTTGCCATACTGTAAATGGATTGCTCCCATGCGGTATTGCCAGGTGGCGTACGGCCACCACGTCGGCGGGTACCACACCTGTCTGGGGCAAGGCGAACTGCGCCTTGCTGTGCCGGCACTGCCTGAGGCTGCAGGACTGCATTCCCCCTCTGATCTGCTGGCCCAGGAACAGGATCAGATGTCGCGGAGTGTGACCCTGCATCCGTAACCACCAAAGGCGTAGCTGCCAACACTGACATCCCCATTGAGGGTTCTGACCCTGGTGCAGGTGGGTGAGACAGAACAGAATCTCTCCCTGGAACACTCACCTGCGACGGCACGTAGGTCTCATCCGAATCAACACCTGAGTACAGCTCGGGGGAGGTGCAGCCAGAGACACCCCTTGAGAGCATGACCTGCAGCAGTTGTGGGTTCTCACCCACCACCACACCACGTCCCTCACTGGTGGATGGTCGGCCCTCGGACCCCTCCTGGGTCTGCACCATCTCCACAACCCCAGCAGTATCAGGTGCGTCTTCCCCTGCAAAGACATGAAAACAAAGAAATGGAAACAGGCATTAGCACCATGGCACACAATGAGGGCTGAGAAGCAAGAGAAACAGTACTTGTTTGACACATGTCCCACATGACTAAAACCCTCCCATGCATGCACCCTCACTGCGTATGAAGGGCAGGCAAATGGCACACACTGATGACACCAAGATGGAAGATGAACACATTTTCTGCATGCTGCCTGCCAGTGGCATCACACATTGGCCTGTGATTGGCAGGTGAAACACACATGCCATCACACAGATGGCATGTACCATTGCTATTGAGTAAAGATGGAGAGGAGGGCAGCACCTATTCATTCAGTCCAGTTCCCGCATGTAATAGCTTTTCTAATTCAAACAGGTCAGATTCTTCACCTGGAGCTGCCAGTCCGAAATGGTGCAATTGCACAGGGACATGTTTGTACAAATGATATCCAGGTAACAAAGTCACTCCACTTTACCATAGCCATGTCAGACATGTGACTAGAGGACTGCGACATGCCTAGTAAAAGTGGTGGAATGCAAACAATCTGACTAAATGAACAGTGAAAAATCAAGCAACAATGTTGTGGCAAGGTGACACTTCAAGGGCAACTGGCGTGCAGTTGGGCTAGATGTCTACTGTTGGCAGAAGGGATACTGCTATGGCCAAATGCAGATGCGTAGGATGTATTGCATGAAGCACATGGCTGACCCATATGACTCAGGCGCACACACTCTCACCTGTCACACAAACAGAAGCCCTCACACACACCATGCACATGGATGACACACACATGCATGTGCACTCACCGGACAATGCCTCGTAATCAGCCAGATCTCCCACGCCTTGGATCTGTTCCTCCGTGACGTAGGTCCCAGCGACTGACTCATGTGGAGTGAGTTCCATGTCTACTACTGGAGACCCACCTCCAGTCACTAGAGTTGCGGCATGACTTGAGGCCAGCTTACTCTTTGCCCTGCGCTTTAGGTCATTCCAGCGCTTATAGCAATCATTGGCTGTGCGCCTCACGATTCCAAGGGCACTTACGATGTCCGCAACGGTCTGCCAGTGTGCCTGGCGTTGTGCAGGTGTGGTCTTGGATCCTGCAACAATGACCATCTCGTTGTCATGTGCGGACACATACTCGACAAGTGCATTCAGTTCGTCATCCGTGAAGCTGGGCTTCCTGGATGGGCCGGACTGTGTAGCCATGTATGGGGCATCAGCCTGTGCCGGACGAGCACTCTTCCTCTTCCGCTTGGAAGGTGGTGGTGATCCTGAGTGTCCTGCGCCGCTCTGGACACTAGGGGCAGGAGCCCTGGTGGACTCTGTATCAGGAGTGTGGGATTGCACACTCAGCATGGGAGTTGGTGCAGGCATTGGCTCTAGTGTGATGGTGTCAGGGGGAATGTCAGCAGCATGGACTAGGACCGAAACTGTCCGGGCTGGGTGTGTGAGGGCTGGGGTGGATGGAGCCGCAGCTGCCCCTGCAGCCTCTCCGCCCTGCCTACTTGGTGCAGCAGATGACCTTGCTGCCCCAGATGCACGTGGCATGGTGACATCAACGTGCACCAGCGCACGTGTCATAGGCCTGCTGACCTGGAAGTCAGCCATGGAGTCAGCCAGGTCTGGTGCCACAATGGGCTGGTCCAACAAGGGCTGAGCATGGATGGTGTCAGCCACATCAGCCTCAACGGGAGGGGGGGTGGGGATTATGGGTGCCCTTGACTGGTCCTCCACACATGGGGGGACAGGCTCACCCTGCAAGTAACGACCACGTCCCCTACCGGATCCACCACGGCCACCACTTGTGGCTCTTCCACCTTTGCCACACTTACGGAATCCTCGCCTCCCAGCCATGACACTGATGTTAATGTGCGTATGGGAGTGGCTGTAAAATATTGTCCTGGGCAATTGGGGGTCAAAGGGGTTGGGTACCAGATGGTAATTGTACCCTAGTGCTCTTGCAAGGCTGATTGTAACCCCTGGGGAAAGATGACGGGTCACGCTACGCACAGGAGCCCCAAAAAAGGGAGATGACGTGCACGCAACCCCTCCTAGACCACGTGTGCAGAAAAAAAAAACCTGCACTACGCTGTGGCACCCAGCAACACAAGAATGAACGTATGCGTGTCACACGCAGCCTAGAATTACCTCTGAAGGGGTAGGCTACACACGGGGCAAGCACAGATGTTAGATACGTGCGTGACTCACCGTCTGCCAGGTAAAAGAGCGTGAAAAAGGAGCACGTTTGGTTGGCAACACCCCCGCCAAAAGAAGATTTGTACGCTGTCTGAGGAGAAAGGACAACAGTAGAAGGGAACACTGTTTGAGGGAACAGGCCCAGGTAAACCAGTAAAAGAGAAAAAAGAGAAAAAGCTGTCAGAGGTAACAGGGAATACGAACTTGAAACGCCATGAAGTAAATCGCGTGTGAAACAACAAGAAGTACAGAATTCACCCACTCGCTCTCCACGGAAAGCACGTACAAGGAAATGGTGTTCTACACGTACCTTTTATACAGGCCCACACGTCCAGCGTCACTTACGCGCTAGGGCCATTTCCACCAATTACACGCTTTGTCACTTCTGCGTGTAGGGCCATTTCCACCAATCACACGCGATTACACTCTGACGTGCAGTCTTTCCACGTGTGCTCTGTCATCACGTGCTGTGTGGGAAACACCCGTGCGGGTCACGTCACAGACGCGCTTACGCGCTGAGGGCCTTTGGTCCAATAGAATCGCGTATGCGTGCTGACGCGCTTACGCGCTAAGGGCCTTTCCTCGGTTTTCACGCTGACGTGCAGGATTTTCACGTGCCAAATCACTCCGTACCAAGCTGGCCACGCGTAAGCACACGGAATACCACGCTCCTGCCCAGAGGGCCGAACTACTGCCCCCCAGAGCCCCGAGCACGCTCCCACCTGCCATCTGCTGCTGCCTGACTGCCTGCTGCCCCTGCACTGCTGGGGGGTGGGGGTGGTGGTAGACATGAGTGGGGGCCTGGTGGAGGGTGCCCCTGCACTGCTGGGGGGTGGGGGTGGTGGTAGACATGAGTGGGGGCCTGGTGGAGGCTGCCCCTGGTGGCTGGGGGGTGGGGGTGGTGGGAGACATGGGTTGGGGCCTGGTGGAGGCTGCCCCTGCACTGCTGGGGGGTGGGGGTGCAGGGGGACATAAGCAGGTGTGCAGGGTAGTCCCCTGTTTTGTGGGCTGCCTGCAGGGGCCGTCGAGGGTGTACAGGGAACACCTGTGAGGACCCACCCAGCCTAATCGCGTGTAAAACTTCCCGTGTACCCCTGAAATACACGCGCCCAGGCTATTCGCGTGTAAAACTTCCCGCGCACCCCTGAAATACACGCGCCCAGGCTATTCCCGTGTGGAACTTCCAGCGCACCCCTGAAATACACGCGCCCAGGCTATTCGCGTGTGGAACTTCCCGCGCACCCCTGAAATACACGCGCCCAGGCTATTCGCGTGTGGAACTTCCCGCGCACCCCTGAAATACACGCGCCCAGGCTATTCGCGTGTGGAACTTCCCGCGCGCCCCTGAAATACACGCGCCTAGGCTATTCGCGTGTGGAACTTCCCGCGCACCCCTGAAATACACGTAGCACGCTGGGAGACATGAGTGGGGGCCTGGTGGAGGCTGCCCCTGCACTGCTGGGGGGTGGGGGTGGTGGGAGACATGAGTGGGGGCCTGGTGGAGGGTGCCCCTGCACTGCTGGGGGGTGGGGGTGATAGGGGACATGAGTGGGAGCCTGGTGGAGGCTGCCCCTGCACTGCTGGGGGGTGGGGGTGGTGGGAGACATGGGTGGGGGCCTGGTGGAGGGTGCCCATGGTGGCTGGGGGGTGGGGGTGGTGGGAGACATGGGTGGGGGCCTGGTGGAGGCTGCCCCTGGTGGCGGGGGGGTGGGGGTGGTGGTAGACATGAGTGGGGGCCTGGTGGAGGCTGCCCCTGCACTGCTGGGGGTGGGGGTGGTGGGAGACATGAGTGGGGGCCTGGTGGAGGGTGCCCCTGCACTGCTGGGGGGTGGGGGTGATGGGAGACATGGGTGGGGGCCTGGTGGAGGCTGCCCCTGGTGGCTGGGGGGTGGGGGTGGTGGTAGACATGAATGGGGGCCTGGTGGAGGCTGCCCCTGCACTGCTGGGGGGTGGGGGTGGTGGGAGACATGGGTGGGGGCCTGGTGGAGGGTGCCCATGGTGGCTGGGGGGTGGGGGTGGTGGGAGACATGGGTGGGAGCCTGGTGGAGGGTGCCCCTGGTGGCTGGGGGGTGGGGGTGGTGGGAGACATGGGTGGGGGCCTGGTGGAGGCTGCCCCTGGTGGCGGGGGGGTGGGGGTGATAGGGGACATGAGTGGGGGCCTGGTGGAGGCTGCCCCTGCACTGCTGGGGGGTGGGGGTGGTGGGACACATGGGTGGGGGCCTGGTGGAGGGTGCCCATGGTGGCTGGGGGGTGGGGGTGGTGGGAGACATGGGTGGGGGCCTGGTGGAGGCTGCCCCTGGTGGCGGGGGGGTGGGGGTGGTGGGAGACATGGGTGGGGGCCTGGTGGAGGCTGCCCCTGGTGGCGGGGGGGTGGGGGTGATAGGGGACATGAGTGGGGGCCTGGTGGAGGCTGCCCCTGCACTGCTGGGGGGTGGGGGTGGTGGGAGACATGGGTGGGGGCCCGGTGGAGGGTGCCCATGGTGGCTGGGGGGTGGGGGTGATAGGGGACATGAGTGGGGGCCTGGTGGAGGCTGCCCCTGCACTGCTGGGGGGTGGGGGTGGTGTGAGACATGGGTGGGGGCCTGGTGGAGGGTGGCCATGGTGGCTGGGGGGTGGGGGTGATAGGGGACATGAGTGGGGGCCTGGTGGAGGCTGCCCCTGCACTGCTGGGGGGGTGGGAGTGGTGGGAGACATGGGTGGGGGCCTGGTGGAGGGTGCCCATGGTGGCTGGGGGGTGGGGGTGGTGGGAGACATGGGTGGGGGCCTGGTGGAGGGTGCCCATGGTGGCTGGGGGGTGGGGGTGGTGGGAGACATGGGTGGGGGCCTGGTGGAGGGTGCCCCTGGTGGCTGGGGGGTGGGGGTGGTGGGAGACAAGGCTGGGAGCCTGGTGGAGGGTGCCCCTGGTGGCTGGGGGGTGGGGGTGGTGGGAGACATGGGTGGGGGCCTGGTGGAGGCTGCCCCTGGTGGCGGGGGGGTGGGGGTGATAGGGGACATGAGTGGGGGCCTGGTGGAGGCTGCCCCTGCACTGCTGGCGGGTGGGGATGGTGGGAGACATGGGTGGGGGCCTGGTGGAGGGTGCCCATGGTGGCTGGGGGGTGGGGGTGGTGGGAGACATGGGTGGGGGCCTGGTGGAGGGTGCCCATGGTGGCTGGGGGGTGGGGGTGGTGGGAGACATGGGTGGGGGCCTGGTGGAGGATGCCCCTGGTGGCTGGGGGGTGGGGGTGGTGGGAGACATGGGTGGGAGCCTGGTGGAGGGTGCCCCTGGTGGCTGGGGGGTGGGGGTGGTGGGAGACATGGGTGGGGGCCTGGTGGAGGGTGCCCCTGGTGGCTGGGGGGTGGGGGTGGTGGGAGACATGGGTGGGGGCCTGGTGGAGGCTGCCCCTGGTGGCGGGGGGGTGGGGGTGATAGGGGACATGGGTGGGAGCCTGGTGGAGGGTGCCCCTGGTGGCTGGGGGGTGGGGGTGGTGGGAGACATGGGTGGGGGCCTGGTGGAGGCTGCCCCTGGTGGCGGGGGGTGGGGGTGATAGGGGACATGAGTGGGGGCCTGGTGGAGGCTGCCCCTGCACTGCTGGGGGGTGGGGGTGGTGGGAGACATGGGTGGGGGCCTGGTGGAGGGTGCCCCTGGTGGCTGGGGGGTGGGGGTGGTGGGAGACATCGGTGGGGGCCTGGTGGAGGCTGCCCCTGGTGTCGGGGGGGTGGGGGTGATGGGAGACATGGGTGGGGGCCTGGTGGAGGCTGCCCCTGGTGGCGGGGGGGTGGGGGTGGTGGGAGACATGAGTGGGGGCCTGGTGGAGGCTGCCCCTGCACTGCTGGGGGGTGGGGGTGGTGGGAGACATGAGTGGGGGCCTGGTGGAGAGTGCCCCTGGATGCTGGGGGGTGGGGGTGGTGGGAGACATGAGTGGGGGCCTGGTGGAGGGTGCCCCTGCACTGCTGGGGGGTGGGGGTGGTGGGAGACATGGGTGGGGGCCTGGTGGAGGCTGCCCCTGCACTGCTGGGGGGTGGGGGTGCAGGGGGACATGAGCAGGTGTGCAGGGTAGTCCCCTGTTTTGTGGGCTGCCTGCAGGGGCCGTTGAGGGTGTACAGGGAACACCTGTGAGGACCCACCCAGCCTAATCGCGTGTGTAACTTCCCACGCACCCCTGTAATACACGTACCAAGCCAAATCGCGTGTGATAATTCCCGCGCACCCCTGTAATACACTACCTGGCCAAATCGCATGTGAGAATTCCCGCGCACCCCTGTAATACACGTACCCAGCCGAATCGCGTGTAAAACTTCCCGTGTACCCCTGTAATACACGTACCCAGCCAAATCGCGTGTGATAATTCCTGCGTACCCCTGAAATACACGCGCCCAGGCTATTCGCGTGTGGAACTTCCCGCGCACCCCTGAAATACACGCGCCCAGGCTATTCGCGTGTGGAACTTCCCGCGCACCCCTGAAATACACGCGCCCAGGCTATTCGCGTGTGGAACTTCCCGCGCACCCCTGAAATACATGCGCTCAGGCTATTCGCGTGTGGCACTTCCCGCGCACCCCTGAAATACACGCGCCCAGGCTATTCGCGTGTGGAACTTCCCGCGCACCCCTGAAATACACGTACCCTGCTGAAATCGCGTGTAAAAGTTCCCGCGCACCCCTGTAATACACGTACCCTGGCTAATCGCGTGTATAACTTCACGCGTACCCCTGATATGCACGTTACCCGCTTTGCGTTCCTTGTTTGGCAGCCCTGTAAACTGGTCCAGGGTTAGCGCAGCCCTTTGCGATGATTTAGCGATTTTGATGGCTTTTCCTTGCGCGAGGGCGTTCTTGGGGGCGTTACTGGCGCTGCTGCAGGGTCGCTGCGATACTCTGCGCCACGGCTGGTTTGGGAGCCTAAAATCCATGAATACGCTGTGCGCGGAAATCGGTTTTAGCGCACGTGCCTGGCGCAGACAATCGCACGCGGACACTCTGCGCCAGCCGCTTGCGACACTTTTCTGCGAAATTCTATGAATTACCCTGTGAATCTGTTTCTGGCAGTTCCTGCAGCCATCATCTTCTAAGGAGTTCTGCATGTAAATACTTCTCTAGGCTCTAGTAGAGAAGGACCAGATATGGTGTTTATTATAATTTCTTTAACAAAGTTTATGGGAGAACACCTGAATTGAAGGTTAGTGATTATTAAATGTTATCCAACTTTTCCCTCTTAGGTAAAACGGCAAAACACATATCAAGCAGACGCAGACCTGGTGTTTTTATTATTTTATCCCATTTTCTCCTTTTCCCTTAAGGGTGCTGTCAACTTAACTGTTTGTAATATCAGTTGAGAAGGAAGCATTCATGGAGGATCATGGGGGCTCAGCAGCTTCCGTGGACCAACAATTAATTAATTGGACATCAAGCCTGACAGTATGAAAGGCCAGCAAAAATAAGTCTGCCTAAGCTGTCATGAACCCTGAGTCCTCAATGGAGGTGTTTGGTTCCTTAGTTAGGGAGTTACAGGAGGAATTAAGGGTGGCTCATCAAGAATATAAAGATTTAGGAAGATGGGTCGGTGACTTGAGCAATAAAATTATACAGACTCGTATAGAGGAGGAAACAGGATCTCCCCCGGAATTGGTTAGAGAAGGGGAGGACAGAATGACTGGGAGAGTTGGGGGAGCTGAAGGAGGTTTTAGGGCTTTGATTATGCCAGTACCCTTAGCAGCTCCAGAGCGTTTTTATGGCGATCCTAGTAAATTTCAAGTATTTTTAACCCAATGTGAGTTGCACTTTCTTAGTCGACCAGAGTTATTTCCCACTGACGCCTGAAGGGTAACTTTTATGATGTCTTATCTTTCAGGTGAGGCTTCTACATGGCAGGGTTATTGGTTAGACAGAAGAGTGCTGCTTTGAGAAATGTCCTTCTTTTTATGGCTAATTTTAAGAAAATGTTCGATAAGAGACAAGTTTCTTGGAAGTGGATGGTGAATTGTTAGAATTGCGCCAAGGAAATAGGGACCTGATTGCTTATATCACACAATTTAGGTCTCTAGTTTTAGAGAGTAGGTGGCCAGAAGAGAAAAGATCTTCACTTTTTTAGCGTGGTCTAAAAGAGGAATTGAAGGATGCATTGTCCAGTGTTTGTTTGTAACGTCCTACATCTTGTGATGATCTGATTGATTTAGTGGTTCAATTGGACTTTCGGTTGAGTGAGAGGAAAGCAGAGCGGCGCCGTAGTAATCAGGTAGAAGTGAGGACCACAATAAGAGGAGATCGTCCGAGGGTGGAGGTTGTGAGTAAGGAGGTTAGAAAGAAGGCAAATGAACAACAATCTAGAGTAAGGGGTCCTTTAACAAAAGAAGAGAGAGCTAGAAGGCGTGAGAATAATTTATGCTTATACTGTGGAAGGAGTGGTCATTTTTTAGGAAATTGTCCATTTACGCCAAAAAGATCTACAGTAGCAATGGGAAGAGGACAACAAATTGCAAATACAGTACAGTCAGCTGTTCCACATATAACTGTAAATGTATCCTTATTTTTAAAATCGGACAAGAAGGGTTTTGGTCCAGTTGTTGTAGATTCAGGGGCCACTGGTAATTTTATGGATTGGGGGGTGGCCAAGGCATTAGGAATTCCTTTGGTGGCTAAGGAAGCTGTGGAGCAGGTTCGGGCGGTGGATGGAACTTCACTTTCTTCAGGTCCCATAACGCATGAGACATGTATCCTAGTTATGGAATTAACTGGTGGCCATAGAGAAGAAATATCTTTTGATTTAATAGATACACCGCTTTTGAAAATAATACTGGGGATGCCCTGGTTAACTCTACATAATCCTAAAATAGACTGGAGTGGACGTGCTGTGGAATTGCAATCTGATTTTTGTCGAGAAAATTGTTTTAAGGATTGTAGTCAAGAGAAAGATCAGATACAGGGATTGGTGTCCTCATTCTTGGTTGAGGCGGAAATGACTGGTCATAACATTGGAGCAATTCTTGGAATTCATCCACAATGTTATCAAAACTTTGAGGATGTATTTGATGAAAGGGTGGCAGGGGAGTTACCTCCACATAGAGGTTTTTATTGTCGGATTGATTTGGAGCCAGGTGCTGTGTTACCTAGCAGTAGAGTGTATGCGCTTACAGAAATGGAGAATGATTATCTTAAGGAATATCTCGCAGAAAATGTGGCTAAAGGATTTATCCGACATTCTCAATCCCCAGCTGCTTCTCCTCTATTTTTTGTGGCAAAACCTGATGGATCTTTAAGAACCTGTATTGATTACAGAGCTGTGAATAGGGTTACAGTCAAGAACAGATATCCTCTCCCTCTAATCTCAGAGATCTTGAATCAAGTCCAGGGAGCAACAATTTTTTCCAAGCTTGATTTACGTGGTGCCTATCATCTGGTACGAGTTCAGGAAGGCGATGAGTGGAAGACGGCTTTCAAAACCCGATTTGGTCTTTATCAGTACCAAGTAATGCCTTTCGGTCTATGCAATGCACCAGAGGCATTCCAATTTTTTATGGATGAAGTTTTGAGGGATTTTTTGGATATATTTGTGGTAGTCTATATCGATGATATTTTGATTTATTCCCAGGATTTAGAATCTCATAAAATTCATGTTAGCCAGGTTTTACAAAGACTCCGAGAGAATCACTTGTTCGCTAAATTAGAGAAATCTCAGTTTCATACAAACTCAGTGTAATTTTTGGGATACATCATTTCACCCAAGGGGTTGGAGATGAATCCGAGCAAAGTGCAAGCAGTTAGGGACTGGCCAACACCGACGAAGGTAAAGGACATTCAGAGCTTCTTAGGTTTTGCTAACTTCTACAGAAGATTTATTGAAGGATTCTCTCGAGTAGTTACTCCCATTACAAAACGTTTAAAAAAAGGAGCTGAGTTTGTTTGGTTAGCAGAGGCAGAGGAGGCATTTCAAGAATTAAAGGAAAGATATTGTTTGGGCCCAATTTTAATTCATCCAGTACCATCTCAGCCTTTTTATGTTGAAGCAGATGCATCGAATTTGGCCATGGGTGCTGTTCTCTCTCAGAGATATCGAGAAACGGGACAACTTCATCCAGTGGCGTATTATTCCAAGAAATTCTCTCTGGCTGAACAAAATTATACAATTTCAGATCGTGAGCTTTTGGCAATAAAATTTGCTTTTGAAGAGTGGCCACATTTTTTAAAAAGGAGCAAGGCATACAGTTACTGTGTTAACTGACCATAGAAACCTTTTGTTTTTAAAGTCAGCAAAAACTCTCACGCCAAGGCAGCTTAGATGGTCGTTGTTTTTTTGCTGATTACGATTTTGTGGTGACATTCAAGCCAGGAAAGTTAAATGGAAAGGCAGATGCATTATCTCGCCAATTTCCTGGATGTAAAATTGAATCAGAAAAATAATTTCTACCAGTGATTGATCAAGGTCGCTTTGTTACAGCTGGAGTACAGAAATACGAAGATGTGGAGGAAGGAGTTCGAAAGTCCATGTCAATATCCCAAATGGAGGAGTGGGTCCGGAAGGACCCAGTTCGAGTAATTAAGAATGGATTACCGTATTTTGAAAATAAACTATACTTACCAAATGTGGAGTTGAGAGAGAAGGTGATAAGAGATTGTCATGAATCTAAACTGTCTGGACATCTGGGTTTCCGAAAAAACGCTTGAGTTGGTTAGAAGAAGTTTCTGGTGGGAGAAGATGCGTCAGAACATCTTGAATTTTGTGAAGACCTGTGCGATTTGTGCTCAGATGAAGAATCAAGCAGGAAAACCGTTTGGCTTATTGGAGCCGTTGCCTATTCCACCTTGTCCCTGGCACACAATCTCCCTGGACTTCATTACAGATCTTCCTTGTGACAGAGGTTATACATCAATCTTAGTGGTGGTGGATCTCTTGTCAAAGGAGGCCCATTTTATTCCTATGGATGGAGAGGTTACCGCGGACAGTCTGGTCAAAGTTTTTCTGCGGGAAATAGTTAGATTGCATGGTCTTCCCAATCAAATTATCTCTGATAGGGGTCCTCAATTTATTTCAAGATTTTGGAGGATTTTTTGTAAGAGATTAGGAGTGGAAATAAGTTTAACATCAGGTTATCATCCCAAGACTAATGGGCAGGTAGAAAGAGTAAACCAAGAACTGGAGAAATATCTGAGGTGTTACTTACAAGCAGGTGATGAATGGGTGGACTTAATTTGGCTTGCAGAGTTTGCTTAGAATAATTGTGTTAAAGATTCAACTACAATGTCTCAATTTTTTCTTGGAAGGGGTTTTCATCCACGGTTTTTGAGCTTTGAAATTTCAGAAGAGTCAGAGAATCCTGGGGTTGAAGTTCGATTACAAATTATGAGAAAAAAATCGAGAAAGAGCAAAAAAGGTGCTTTTGGATAGTAAGTTGAAGTACAAAAAGTTTGCAGATCGAAAAAGAAGGGTTGGTCCTGAATACAAGGTTGGTGATCTGGTTTGGCTTTCAACTAGGCATTTGAGAATTAAAGGAAAAAATACATTTAGTCCACGCTACGCGGGTCCGTTCGAAGTGGAGAGGGTAATTAATACAGTGGCGGTACGGTTGAAACTTCCTAATTCTTTGAAAGTACATCCAACCTTCCACATTAGTCTTTTGAAACCTGTGATTCATGGGACCAGGATATTATCTCCACCTTCCCCAGTGCAGTTTGAAAATTCATCTGAGGAGTTTGTTGTAAAGAGAATTGTAGATTCTAGGAGGTTAAGAGGGAAATTACAATATTTGATTGATTGGGAAGGTTTTGGGCCTGAGGAGCGTACATGGGAGGATGAATTGAATGGGCATGCACCACGATTAGTGGCAAGATTCCATAGAAAATATCCTTTTAAAGTTGGCCCTGGGACAGGGCGTTAAAGGGGGGGTACTGTCAGGTTTCATGGGGCTACTGTTAGGTTTCATGGAGTTGTGGTTTAATTATGTGAGTGAGTATGTGATGAACATGATTTATGGTTTGGGCCTTAACCTTGAAGTTCAGAGTATGGAGAGCGTCCCAAGCCAAAATGGAGATTCCAAATAAGATCTGTGATTGGTCAGGAGTAATAGAAAGGCATTGTCAGAACATTCTAAACTGCCTTTCATTGCCAGCAGTCCAGCAGGAAGGTCATATATGAGAGGCTCTGGTAATTTTGAAAACTTTGGTAAGGCCTCTAATCTTTGAAGGAGCAACTGAGAATCAGGAGAGAGTCAGAGGAACCAGGAAGTCATTCCAGAGAAGTAATCTTCTATCTACCAAAGAAAGAAGCAAGCTAAGTGACTTGAGAAATATTTATTAACTTTAGTTAGGCAAAGTTTCCAGTTATTCATTCCTCCTTATTTGAAAAAAACAGTCTAGTTAATCTTTTCTAATTTAAAGACAGTAACATTATTTGAACTGCCAGTTATTTTAGAGTTACTTTAAGTTCTGCGCTTCAAACCAGGAAAGCATGTATATCTACAGTAACGTTTGAACTGTGAAGCCTTCTGTTTTTTATGCAACCAGTGAATGTGTGAATACTTGATAAATCCATATGCTGCAGGCATTTTGTTTTTGAAGTTAACTATTTTGAAGACAACTTAGTCTTCATATTAGAGGTGAAGTGAGCACAACATTTCGCACTGTTTGCGCAAATGACAGTGTTTAGTTGAAAGATTAAACTCAGCGTGCGCTCGTATTACCAGCCCTGCATGCATGCGCAGTTACTTTATCCGCGTGAGTGGCTCGCGTCATCATCCGCGTGTGCAGCTCGCGTCATCATCTGTGTGTGCAACTCGCGTCACCATCCGCGCTAGCAACTCGCGTCATCATCCGTGTGTGCAGCTCGTGTCGTCATCCGTCATCTCGTGGCGTTGCGTCAACGGGGCATGCGAGATGACCTGCAGTGTTTTCGTGAAGACCCTGCACGTCATCTCGGATGCCTCTTTGACCGCGTCAACCTACTGGGACGGGTCGCCAGTACTGGATTCCTCCATGTGCTGGACTTTCTTCCGACCCCCTCCTCACCTGAACCCCCTATGCGCCAGTCGTCCTCCGTGCCATCTTCCGGCCCATGTATCACCTGGGTACCCCGTGGAGCTGCCTCTGACCCAGCGGCGAGGCTGGAGGATGACACATCCCTGCCACAGTCGGGAGTCGGAGGTCCAGCAGGGGTGGCCACACCAACAACTGTACCCCAGCAGGCGGAGGACGTGCAGGCATCAAGAGCCAGGGCACAGGCACAGCAGCAGCAGGCTCAAGGTGGGAGCGATGATGGCTCGGGGCCATCAACATCAGAGGGGCAGGCATCGGCCGGAGGGCTAGAGGACCCTGGATTGGGAGTGTCTTCCGTGTGGCAGCGGTTGGGCCAGCACATATATGCGGAGCAGCGGCGGGCGGAAGAGACACGGCTCACTATGGTCAGGGCGGGGAACTCCATGCGCAGGGCGCTGAGGCGGGCCGAGTGCCTCGAGGCAATTCGCAGGGAGTTGGAGGTGGACATGGCGTTATCCCTGAGAAACCTCGGGGCCATGGAACAGGCCCACCTCCAGGACATGGAACAGGAGTTCGATGATGCCCTGGCCCGGGAAATTGACAAATGAGCCGTAGGACTTGCCGTAGGACTTGCCCGCCGCCATTGTATATAGTTAGTGTTAGGTTTCATTTATGTTTTTCTTTCATTTGGGGCGCTTGGACTATGCCCCACCTTTTTGTAGATAGTTCTTTATTAGGTAGTCTTTTTTGTAGGTTTCATTTCAATAGTTGGGCTCATGGACCCTGGATTTGTTATTTGTATATAGTAGAACAGTGGATTTTTCATCATTACTTTTTTTATTTGACCATGGAGCAATGGATTTTACTTATTTCTTTCCCTTTGGATTTGCTTTGTTGGACGGAGACTTTGGACACATCTTCATTTGTATTTATTTGGATTCTGATTTCATATATTTTATTAATTTTGAGACATGCTGCATTTTCTTTTTTCCATTATTGTGTGTTTTCATTTAATTCCCTTCATTTTGTGTTCAATACATTTTTGTTTCGTACTTCAATTTGTGATATTCTCTCATTGGTTTCATGCATGTCACAATGTGGGTTTTCACATTCACTGCCACCCATTGTGTGTGTGTGTGACGGACATGTGTTGATGTACATACTTGCCATTTGGGTTGTGTCATGTAATGGGCATTTCAATGTGGGGTGCATGTAATGCTTGATTGGGTGTTTGGACTGGGGTGGCGTGGGGTGGGATTTGGGTGGCCATAAGGGCCAGGAGTGTGGATCGTGATGACGTGTTGGGTGACGGGGACATGAGTCGGGGCCTGCTGGCAGGTGCCTGTCACTGCTGGCTGGGTGAGTGGGTGGGGGACATGAGTCGGGGCCTGCTGGCAGGTGCCCGTCACTGCTGGGTGGGTCGGGGTCCAGGGGGACATGAGTCGGGGGCCTGCTGGCAGGTGCCTGTCACTGCTGGGTGGGTGGGGGTGCAGAGGGACATGAGTCAGGGCCTGCTGGCAGGTGCCCGTCACTGCTGGGTGGATGGGGGTGCAGGGAGACATGAGTCGGGGCCTGCTGGCGGGTGCCTGTCACTGCTAGGTGAGTGAGTGGGTGGGTGGGCGGGGGGACATGAGTCGGGGCCTGCTGGCAGGTGGCCGTCACTGCTGGGTGGGTGAGTGGGTGGAGGGACATGAGTCGGGGCCTGCTGGCAGGTGCCCATCACTGCTAGGTGGGTGGGGGACATGTGTGAAGTCTCCCAGGTGCATGGTGCCATGCGGCCTGCCTGCGGGGCATGCCCAGGGGTGATGGGCTGCCTGCGGGGCATGGGGAGTGGGGTAGGGACACACCAGGGAGGGACCACACTGCCAAATCGCGTGTGTAACTCCCTGCGCACCCCCCCGAATACACGTACCCTGCTCGCACAAGGCCTATCGCGTGTGAAACTTCCCGGGCACCTCGGAAATACACGTACCCCGTTCGCACAAGGCCTATTGCGTGTGATACTTCCCGCGCACCCCCGAAATACACGTACCCCGCTTGCACAAGGCCTATCGTGTGTAATACTTCCCGCGCAGCCCCGAAATACACGTACCCCGCTCGCACAAGGCCTATCGTGTGTACAACTTCCTGCACACCCCCGAAATACACGTACACCGCTCGCACAAGGCCTATCGCGTGTAAAAATTCCCGCGCACCCCCAAAATATACGTATCCCGCTCGCACAAGGCCTATCACGTGTAATACTTCCCGCGCACCCCCGAAATACACGTACCCCACTCGCACAAGGCCTATCGCATGTAATACTTCCTGTTCACGCCCAAAATACACGTACCCCACTCGCACAAGGCCTATCGCATGTACAACTTCTTGCACCCCCCCGAAATACACGTACCCCACTCACACAAGTCCTAACGCGTGTGAAACTTCCCGCGCACCCCCGAAATACACGTACCCCGCTCGCACAAGGCCTATCGCGTGTGATACTTCCTGCGCACCTCCGAAATATACATACCCGGCTCGCACAAGGCCTATCGCGTGTAATACTTCCCACGCACCCCCAGAATACACGTACCCAGCTCACACAAGGCCTATCGCGTGTAATACTTCCTGCGCACCCTCGAAATACACTGTGCCGGCCCAATAAACTGGGGCAGAGTTGGCGCGGCCCTTTGCGCTGTATTGGGGATTTCAATGCCTTTTCCCTGCGCAAGGGTGTTCTTGGGGGCGTAACTGGCGCTGAGGGATGTTCTCTGCGCCAGCGCTCAAAATGGCTCTGAAATGCCATGAATACGCGGTGCGCCAGAATGCTGTTTAGCGCACACGTTAGGCGCACGCTGGTGCACACTCCCTCTCTGCGCTGCTCGCGTGCGCTGCCTGTGCGCTGAAATCTATGAATTACCCCGATAATCTCATTAGGAATAACAGCGAGGGGCATCCTCAGGATTAAGAATGATTGAAAACAGGGGCTACCCTGCAGGCTTCTTTGGCGTGTCTTCAAATCTTTTAGGTAGTAGCCAGGTTCCAGAGATCTCAAGGTGCTGCATTTCAGGTGTAAGGTGTTCTGCTAGTTTTGTTTATGAAGTTTACAACACGTTGCATTCTGATACTTATACTCCTATAAAAGGAAACGTAACGCTACAAGTAGATTATTACTCTGTGGCAGAATAGAAACATGTTCTACTGCCAATCAAGTGAATTAATCGCTTTGGCTGAGTACACACCTATGTCTTAAAAGAGACTGGCATTATGTTGCTATGTTTTCGTGTCCCCCCATGTCACTTCCAAAGGTATTGTACAGTCCTTATACTAATTTGTCACCCCACTTATTAGTTTTGGCTATTAGGTGGTGCTTATGCACCACCTATAATCCGAAATTATGGCATTTCAATATGAGAGGAGAGAGATGGGACGTGAGGAAGGATACACAGCTTGTGGACATTGTTTATTTTCTCACCAATTAATAAGCCATGGCCATGCTAATCTCTCTAGCAACTCCCACCACCAACCTGCCATTCCCTACCAAAAACTCATCTTTGAGCTAGCTCTATCACACTATCACGAAGTAACATCAAACTTTGTTCTGTAAATAGCCTGACAGTGTTATTTCAAAGCAGTCTTCTTAGAACAAATGGCTTAATTGGAGATATACTACTGCTGTAATACACATGTCCTGAAATACACATGTCCTGAACAAGAGAACCTTCAGCCACTTGATTTATAACAGAATTTTTATCCTTGCATCTGTTCCTTGCACCAAAGTCCTATTAAAAACAAGCATTGCAAAAAACATAATTTTTGGCTTAGGTATTAGGTAGATACCTGCCAGGCACTGCTATCATATGCCCTGGTACTTACACCATTTTACAGCTGGTACCTCCTTATGGCTATGCAGAACCATTATGGCAGTGTCTGGCAAATGCCTATTCCATGCCTACTGAAACCTAACACTGTTGGCTTTGTCAAAGCTTGTTTTTTATGGACTTGAGCAATAAAAGTGATTCTCTGAGCAGCATGATGAGGAATGTTGCAACTCTTGACAAACCTGGAATGAGGCTGGCACACCAGCTGGCTAGGAGGTTTACAGTTCTCCTAGTACACGGTAAAGGGATCTGCTAGGAGAATAGTTCTGGCATCACATTTCAACCTGCCACAATGAGCAGCAACTGACACTTAATAGCGAACTGAAATGATACTCTTGCTGATTATTTTCTCTCATGGCAGTAGAGGGTGTACCCCTTCTTATAATCAGGAAGTCTTCATACAGGTGCGCTTGCTAGGCAGTTCTTTATTTTAGCAAATGTTCCTCAGCCCCTGGAGTCCATTGTAGTGGCTCTGTTGTGTTATCTTTGCTGTACTTGTGTAGGGGTTTGATGATTTCAGTATACCCTAGGATCCACTATTGGCAATACCCAACTGTACCTAAAAATGCTCTAATTTGTTGAATAGTTTGTGGTTTTGGTATCCTGTGTACTGTTTTCTTTCAAGGATGGGACTATTTGCCTGAGACCCTCTTTGATATTGTGACCTAGATAATGGACTCTCTGGGCCTCATTATGAGTAGTGCGGAATGGGTTTAACGGTGCCGGAAATGGTGCCGGCGCCGCTAGACCCACTCCGCACTATTACGAGGTCCCCTCGCGGGACCCGCTGTGGACGTCTGGTTTTTCCAGACGTCCATAGCGGATCCCGCGAGGGGACCAGGGAGCTAACAATGGGCCCGTAATTGACGGGCCCATTGTTAGCTCCCTCCCCATTCCCATTGAGCCCTATGGGGGCTCGAATGGGAATGGGGAAGGACCGGGCCCGGATTCCCTGAAGGAGGAACTACCGGGCCTTCCACACTCGGAATGGCCCGGTAATTCCCCATTCAGGGATCCCGGACCCGGACACGATTTTGGAGGCAGACATGGCGCTAATAGCGCCATAGCTACCTCCAAAGTCGTAATGAGGCCCTCTGTCTACATAAGTGCAATGTAATTCTGGATGCCTTGTGTCGGTCAGCAAGAACTGAGTGTCCTGCTTTCATGTTTCATAGTATGGTGAGGCTATCAATAAGTCGTCCACATATTGGTCTAACACTGATTTTGTACAGTCCTCATTGAGTGATCGCTAGTGGAAATCAGTGATATAGAAGGCTTCACATTTTTCCCAGTTGTCAAATGCTGACTTTTCTTTCTTAAAAGACATTTCTTTGGCTTAGGTGGATTCAGAAAGCAGCATGTTGTTTGACCTCAGGAAAATCAAGAGGATGAAAATGCATACAGTTCAGTTCTATTTCGTTTTTTTGTTTTTGTTTTTTAAGTCTGAGGGAGCCACCACCCAGGACATGGGGTGGCGTAAGCCCCACCACCACATGTCCTGGGAGGGGGCCACCTCAGATGTAAAAAAGAAATTACACTAAAAAAAAAATAGTTTCGTTTTGAAGCCACTCTGCCGTCATAAATACATTATTTCTGTGATAGAAATAAACATTTTTGAGGTACAATGACTACAAAAAGAAACTATTTCTTTTTGAAGTCTGAGGGCTCCTCCCACCCCATGACATGGCAGCCTTGTCATTGGGTGTGGGGAGCCCTATGACTTCAAAAAGAAATAGTTTATTTTTGAAGTCACTCTGCCTTCATAAAGACATTATTTCTGTTACGTTCTTGTCCTTTAATGGAAATAATTTCTTTATGAAGTCAGAGTGACTTTTCGAGGTAATAGGGCTCCCCTCCACCCCATGAAATGGAGGCCTCCAGATCCTCTGCAGATGACGGGAACAAGCTGTCCTGGTTGCTGCAGGAAGCTGAAGACCTCATTCCCTGGACCAACGGATTAAAGGTATGAAAATGTATTTTCTTTATGTGTGCGTGCATTTAAGTGTGCGTGTATGTATATAATGTAATGTGCATGAATGAGTGAGTGCATGATTTATGGGTAGCTGCCTGGGTGTGCGTGTGTGAGTTTATGGTGAAAGGGTGCACACTTCAATGAATGGGTGGATGTAAGGGTGGCTGCCTGGTTGTGCCTGTATGGTGAAAGGGTATGCACCTAAATGCATGGGTGGCTGGGTGTGTGTGTGTGTGTGTGTGTGTGTGTAAGATGAATGGTGTGTGCGCTTGTGTTCAGGGGTGCAACAAATCCTACATTTCGGGGTGGGTAACCCTTCAAATGTTGGCAGAGGCGCTAACTTCACTGACGGTGGGGGAGGCACTTATTTTTGTGGGGGCATCTAACTTCTTTACTCATTCTAATGACACTATTCTAGTGCAGCTTCAATGTTACAAGCAGTTAACTCTGTCCTTTAAGTCTGAAAGCACCCACTTATGGACTGCTGTGAAAAAGAGCTGTCTCCTGTCCTGTCTCTATTCTTCCAATCACTCCTCTGGCATGCAAGTACTCAACCCACATCACAATCTCAATTGCCTTAAAATTAAGCATTTGAATGCAGGTACTAACAGTGAAATGCTTTATGTTATTAATTGCCGGGCTTTTGTAAACAGCTAAACCCAGGCGCCGTTTAACATCTGTGGCCTCTTCCGTCTTACAACGGCTCTGTAGGTCAGCCATGTCGAGTTAAGATAGCCCACAATTTCAGGGATGGGGCGCAGGACTGAAGCCCAGTCAGCTCAGTGGTGTTGGGCCACTACTTGTGTTTAATGCCTTGATTACTTATTGGTAATCTTCATTACTCCTAGCCCTATGCTTCCTCGTCCCAGTACTTGTGTGCAAGGCGCTGTGTTTCATACACACGTACTCAGATGAGGTAGAGGGACATGGAGGTAATGCCTGGCTTTGTTACCTGTAATATTCATTACTCCTAGTCTCACTCTTCCTCGTCCCAGCACTCAACTATGAGACACTGTGCCTCATACGTAAGCACTAGGACAAGGCATAGGGATGTGGAGGTAATTATGGGCCGAGGAGCTGATTTTGGGAGCTGGGGCAGGGGGTGGGAGGGAGAGAGAATGTGTGGTGGCGGTGGAGTGGGGGCAGGGATTGTGCGATACATTGTAATGGTCATCCATGTCCAGGCTAAGCAGGCATGATATGTGGTATTAGTGGCTAGAGAGGCATTTTGGTGCAGCCAGTCTAGTCATTTCCTAGTTTGGCTTGACTTTTTTTTAACTGGGCATCTCTGATAAAGCACTCCTGCTAAGTGTAATTACCTGGCTAGACTGGCATTTGGGTGCTGCCAGTCTGGCCGTTTCTTACTGTGGCATTGTATATTTTTCTGGGTATCTGTGATAAAATAACCATGATAAATGTTAATGCTTCGACTGGCATTTTGGTGCAACCAGTCTAGGTATGTCTAAATGCGGACTGGCATGCTTTACTGTTATGTTATTACGTGTCTAGACTGGTCTACATTGTGCAGCCAGTTGGACTTGTTTTCATTGTGACATGGCATTTTTAATAATACATTACATTAAAGCATTAATGTTCCTGTGGACTGTTGGTGACTTGCATGTATTAAATTTTTGGATTGGTGTTACCCTACAAAACAAATGTCAATGCTCTGGCTTTTTAGCCAATTTTTCTCAGAAATTGTGCTGGATGATTCATTAAAACACATATTTATATCTTTCTCCTAGTGCAGTGTTTAAGGAAAACATATTCAGGCATGGATAGGTCCCTCTGCCCTGCTGGCTGTGGCCAATAGGGGGCGCCTAATAGGGACCTGCGCCCAAGGTGCTGCGCCAAAAGGACAGGCACTGCAATGGCCGCGCCATAAGAGGGCAAACTGTTTTCTCATTGTCAGTCTGCGCAAGTTAACTCTTCTATGCTTTAGCATGACTGCAACAGCAGGCCACTGAAGGCCAAGCGCATAGGAGGAATAGTGTGAATTGGTTAATCTGGCATATCCGCCAACGAGGCAAATGTATTTTCTTGCTCGTCAAGGGCACTGAAATTTGGTAACTCTGTTCCCTTCAAGGGCAAGGTTCTATTCTCGTGCTAGAGGTTTTGTGCCTGGTCAAGGAGCTGGAATAGCTTTGTGGGCATGCTTTATTTATGGAAAGGAGCCTCTCTGAGAATCAGTGCTTTCTGCCTTTTCTGGAGTTGACCATTGATAGAATGAGTGGTAGGAGGCTTATAAGAGTGCCTATTCGTATCCCCTGGGTAAATCTGCACGTCTGTAGGGCAGTGAGTAGGTAAACCTTCCTGTGACTGCCCCCTGCTTTAAGGCGAGAACCCAGCTGGGGAGTAGGGGGGGTGTAGAGATCCATAAACCTTCTCCGGGTCCTACATCCACTAGCTCACTGTGGACCCTGGCTCCATTGAGACCCCCCTATTGAGGGTTCTCAGGGTTAGGAAGGGCACATTTACCGCAAACACTATACTTCATATTATAGTTTCTAATAGCAATGTTATGTTTTTTAGTTCACTCATTTATATTTCTACTGGTGCTCTTTATGTATACATTTTTATGTTTGCTCCATAGTAAAAACGAGGTAAACATGAAGAGGTAAAAAACCTTTTTTACATTTAATGTAATCAGTAATAATGAAGAAATTAAAAATAAAGTTAATTGCTGTAATAATTCCATTTTTAAAATGAATGTCAGTGCAAGACTTTTGTTTTTGGAAAGGGAAAATATCTATTGTAGATGGTCATCTTAAAATGGAGGACTCTCGTGTACCTCCTGCAGTCCTAGTGCCGTAAATCTGTGTTACGAACAACTCATTGGCATTCTCAAACAATATTGTATTATCATGAACACGCAGGGAACATGTTTTACTACTCAACATATCATTTCATATTCACTTCGACAAATTGAGGTTTTCACTGTTTTCTCACTGTAAGCTCACACTGTGGGCACTTGTTTTAAACTTTTCCCTTTCTCAGTCTTAGTAAACAGATGCCTTGAAGTGGTTCTCCTCACTTCATTAAGGTGGCACCACTGGAAGATAAGAGTGTGGGAAACGGATGCCACAAGCTGTTGTGAGGTCTGTGACCTCACTAATAGACATGGGCCCTCCGGAGGTCGAAGGCCCAGGGGCATAAGCTGGGCGGTGGGCTCTGTCGTGGGCCTGGACGTGGGCAGCACCTTTAAGGTGCTGGCCGATTTATCATGCGGGTGTTGGGGTGGGCCACCGGACCCCAGCACATTAGGGAACCAGACTTCAAGGCGCCCAAAACTGCGAGGAGGTGACAGGGGCAGGTGACAAAAGGCAGTCCCTGCCCCTGACACCCACATCAAAGGCCCCGCTCCCATCCGGGCGGATGGGGGACAAAGGGCCTTTTGATGCTTCAAAAGGGAGCAGCCTGCCCTCAGGCCAATTCTGGTCTATATCTGGAGGAGGGCAGGCAGCCCCCTGTCTTCATTTCCCCTGTCTTCAGCAAGTGCGGGAGCAGTACCATTGCCGCCGCACTGGAAGAGATGGGCGATATTAATTTACAAAAGTACCTCCCTCCCACCCACTGGTAGACACAATACCAAATTGTGAATAGTGGATAAACAGGACAGGCACCAATGGAAAAACTTAAAATTAACGGATTAGAGCTGGCAACAATTAAAAGGTATATAGTGCACAAGAATGCTGAAAGAAATAAGTTATCACATTCCTTACTGGTTGTAATGAGAGTGGTAAGTTTCAACTAGCGCTAGCGCTACATTTGGCAACTTCAAAGAAAGTATCATATGCCTCGCAGGATAAAACCACAGGAGCAGGTTGCCTAACTTGAGGTGAGATTGAGGAAAGCCGAAAATAACCATAAAAGGCAAACGCTTCGCAAAGCTGAAAAATATTAAGATTAGGCAGGGACCGAGTTAAAAGATATAGATTCACAGGAACAGGCAAAGAAAGAAGGCATCATATGTAGCAAGGGAATCCATCTAATAACCAAACCACATGGCCAGCTTTCCAAACTTGAGGTAAAGTTTCCTGAATGCTGAAGCCCAGTAAATGCCTCACTGGTTTTAATTTAAATAACCAAACCAACGGGGCGGGTTGCCAAACTTTATGTAAAGTTTGATGTAAGCTGAAGTCCAGTAAATGCCTCACTAGAATGCATTAAATAACCAACCCACAGGGGCAGGTGGCCATACTTTAGGTGAAGTTGAGGAAAGCTGAAGCTCAGGAAATGCCGCACTGGAATTAAATCAAAAACCAAAACACAGTGGCAGGTTGCCCCACTTGAAGTAAGTTTGATGAAAACTGAAGCCCAGTTATCCACCAGTAAGGAGGTAAAAGCAAAAAATACCAATAAGGCGAGCGCCTTACAAAGTGAAAATTCAAGTTAATAACCAAAGTCCTAGGACCGGTCGGTCGCCAAACTTGAATTAAGTTTCACGAAAGCAGAAGCCCATGAATATGAATCCATCACCGGGGGAAACATTACTAACACCTCACAAGGGGCCACATCCCAAGTGGATCATAGAACAAATGGAATGCCGACACATGCCTTGGAAGCGAAGGAAGGTCACTTGGCAGTGGGAGAAAGACAGAATGCCTCCCCAAAAGGACATGCGAAGGGCAATGCCCCAAAACTGGATTATGTTGGATGCAAGTGGAAGCTCAAGAACCCACCCCCGAGGATGAAAATTAATAGCGCCTCACAAGGGGCCATATCACAAGTGATCAGTGAGCAAAAAGGATGCCTACATACAGTGGGAAAAGGCAAAACGCCTCCCCCAAAGGGTACAAGGAAAAGACAATCCCCAAAAACTGGAAAAAGGTGGAAGGCAAGCCTAACCTCCAGAATCCACCTCTCAGGATACAATATTAATAGTGCCTTGCAAAGGGCCACATCACAAGTGGGCCATAAGAGCGATAAGAAGGTCTATACATGCCTAGAAATGTGGTAAGGCGCACAACAGTGGTTGAAAGGCATAGACCTCTCCAGTTTGCATGGAAAAAACAAGAACAATGCAGAGGAAGGTCAACTGCAATGTCAAAGAAGATACACCAGACACAGCTCACATGCTGGGTCCACAAGATAGACCAGACACAGCTCACACGCTGGGTCCACAAGATAGACCAGACACAGCTCACACACTGGGTGGACCAGATACACCAGGCACAGCTCACACACTGGGTTCACCAAACGTCACAAGCTTTTGTATGAAGGTCGGCAGGGACCAGCCTCAAGTTGGCCCTACGTGGAAGTAGGGTCCCTGCTCACCTGATCCCTTGTTCCCCAAAATATTTGTGTTATATTATCATTATGTTTTGTTGGTTGGTTTTCTTTCCACTATAGCTCATCATATAAGAAAGCTTGTGGCCAAAGCTTTTCCACCTCAGTTCCTTGTCAGGCCTCATCATTATGGTACTGTCATTACTGTCACCTGTCACGCCCTGCATGGCTCCCCCACACTAAAACACTTCCAGGCTTATCAGCTCTGTGTGCTGGGTATAGTGGGGTGCTGGAGGCAGCCTACACCAGAAATAAGACACACTGATGGGCTCTGTTTGTCACGGGTCGCCCGCTCGTGCTGCCTATGCGTCCCCAAGTGTGGCCCTTTTATTGACTGTACGCCATGACACGCGTCGCTCCAAATGCCTTGAAGGCATATCCTTACAACACAAACCCGCGGAATCAATCGATGCAGTGGGGAAAGAATGTTTTGTGATAGTGAGGGGTTCATGCCAGCCCTTCTGGATATTAGTTCTGAAACAAAGAGGGGCAGATATGTCCTAAAGTGTCGTGGTGCTTGGGTTGAGTTTCCAAGGCATATTTGGAAAATTGTAAGTTAGAATGCAGTATATGTTTCTGAGGTAATAAACTATGAATTTCTCAACTATTGTTCAACCTTTCTTACGATTTCATCGTTCTCAACAATTGCCAGAACAAAAAAGAAAGTCATTTATCTTGGAATGAAAGCAAGCAGAAGTGCATATGGATGGGGTCTACCTTGTGGTTAACAGGAAGGGGATGTCAGCTTTGAGGTTAGCCTGCATCTGATTTGCAATAGGGGATCACGGAAAGCCTGTTTGGGGTGGCTGGGGAAGCTTTCCCGTACAAGAGGTTAAATAATTCATTGAATGATGAAGAAAGAGTGCTTGTGTTTCACGTTCAAGACTGTGCGTTCAAGGACAAATAACTCTGCAAGAATGTAGATTACTGAAAATAAATAAGTAAAAATAAATGTTGTTGAAAATAACTAGGGTAAACATTAAAAAATAATCAATCCTTAATATTTAATATAAGAAACAATAGTACAATAGATCAAAACAAAAGCAAAACGCTAATAGCCAGAGGGCGGCATGGTTTATAGCAGATGAGGAGGGTTGCCATGGGAAAGTTTCAGTTGTTTTGAAAGTAAACCTTGAAGGGTGAAAATAGGTAAATGCATATAAATGTGGGGTTTCTTCTGTACTGCTAAATTAATGAGAAACCAAAAATCCGATTAAAACATATAATATATATACAATTTATAAATGGTACCGTATTTGTACTTTCCATATTTGACATTTCTTTAACAGCAGTGTATGAAATTTAAATTCTGCCTTTATGAAATTTCCCTTTTTTCTGAGTATGCAAACTGGTGAAGTTTGTTCATTTGTTTTTTAGCAAAAGCTAATTTGTGTTTTTTTTCCGCAAAATAACTTAATTGCATCGATTTCGTTAGTCCTGACTCCTGTGTCTGCGTAAGAGTAGTTTAGGCGTTAACTGGTTTTCTGTGAAGGAGACTGGCTGTCTGTTGACTTTTTTTTAATTTTGTTTGGAACTGGGGAGAGAGTGTAACGAGGGAGACTAACCAATGACTGAAAATATGGCCCAGATAGCGCCACAGTGTTCCATAGGGCAATGCAATAGTTAAGCAATTTGTGAGCAAAACAAGTTAAGGTTTAGTATTGCACTAAGGAGTGAATGACATGTTTGATACAAAGAATAATGGGTCAGCTTTATTTCACTTATTTGTGCTAAGAAATTCTCATGCAAAACTTAATTTTCTTTATTTCTTATAAAACTACTGTGGGCTGGAAATTTGAATTATCTCAAGTAAGAGTGCTTTTGTCACTCTCCTTAGAAATCTTCCCACAAAAGTTCATTTGGCCATCTAATTTCCAGCAAAAATAAATGTTTTCGTGTTTATTTTTCCAGCAAAAGTACATTGGCAGTGTTTTGCAACAGCAGAAGCTCAGTTGTGAATTTGTATTTCAGTATATATAAAATTGTGGGTGTGGGTTTCCAGTAATAGTTTATTATCGTTTTTGTTATCAGCAAATTAAGTGGAAACGTCGATGTTGAGTTTAGCACTTAAGTTTGTTGCATATATTGAGAAATGTTCCAGCAAAAATGAATATGCTTATTTTGAAAGCTGCCAAGCATACTCTGCACATTTCATTTCCTGCAAATGACCGGATTACATATTTTCTCCCACGTTGGCCATTTTTGCGATATTGGCGAAAGCGACATTCTGCAATTTGGCAAACGCCTACTTTTCATGTAAAATTAGTTGTTTCTACCTCATTATTTGTACTGCTTGATTTTCAGTCGAGGTTACTATTGCCAGAAAGTTATTACACAGAACCATTTTAAGTATCTAGCTGGACAACCTGCCATTTTTTGTTTAGCCAAAATAATTAATGGGGCCCTGGGTATCTTCAGGTTTCTTATTTGTTATGAAGTATGTTATGTATGACCATTTCTTCCACTTCACTTTTGACCTTATTTGGGGACTAGCTTGGCGCTCTTATGGCAGTTGGTGATTTGACAGTGTTTACTGTGGTCTACGATTATGCATTTTGAGTCTGACATTAGAGTTAATTAACAAAAATGTGTTTGCCAGTTTCTTTTAACCAAGAAAGCAACTAAATAAATTCAGCAATTCGATACATGATGATGCAAATGTCTTTCTTCAGATTTTTAGGGGTAATGCCAGCTTACAATGAAACTGATGACACGCTCACAACAAAAGTTGTTACTTTCTATGAAAGTGAAACGCCATCAAGCCGTTCGTTACACCAATCAACTGTACTCTTATTTGAGCCAAGTAATGGCATTCTGAAAGCGGTGAGTATTACCCGTCAGCATAGATGCTTCTGTGTTTGATGTATATCTAAATGTAATCAAGCATGGTCAAAGGCTGCAGTTTTGTCTCTATGTAAAGGCATTCCCCATTTTTCCAGGTACTATCCTCATGCTTTCTGGTCCTCACATCACATGACAAGTAATACTTCCAGAAAACAGATGTTGGCATCAAATCCAGAGATAATCACACCATTGCCAGATATTTGCCATCAGATTTCCAGGTAGTCCCTTAATGATCAGGACTGCCATCAAATGCCAGGGAACCCACATCATTTGCCATATTTAAATCTTGGCTACAAAGTGGGGAGGTTTTGACTGTGCTGTGGAATAGCCTATGAGGTAATTCGGCACCCCTACCCAATAGGGAGAGCTTTAAACTCCCTTTAAACAAACCTCCAGCTACAGTGTAGACACATCTGCCTTTCCATAATAAGGGGTGGAGATGGAATAGGTTGGCAGGAGCAGGAATGATACAGCTGGCCAGATCGGCCATAGGTAGAACCAGATGGTGGTTGGAGGAATGAGACGGGGCAGTGAAGTTAAGGTCAGAAAAGAGAGGGCAACTTGGGAAATGCTTAGGCAGATGAGAGTCCCCTCTCTATTTTTCCCTGCCAGTGAAGACCCCTGACCGGTCTCCTCAAACGTCTTGGCTCTGGAAGTAGTCATGGGTAAGGGACTCTGGAAAGCTCACAACTACCTGGCGCTACAAGGAAAGTGTTGGGAACCCTGAAACCCTGCAGCACCAGAAGTGGGGCAGTGAAGCAACCCTCACTTAACTCTAAGGGCTCTGGCAATGCCAACAGTGGCATGTCGGCCTCATGACCTGCATCTAGTGGGAGACACATTTCTCTAGGAAGAACCATAATGATTGTTATAATTATTTGTTTTGGGAAGATCCCTCTGTTGCATTTCATTTGGTCCCTTCCTCAAAAAGACCCCAAATAAACATATTGAACCAAGAGTATGTGGTCTCGGTGTCCTTTCTGACGCCAGTTGGCCTACGTGACTGCATATTATAAAATCATTGCAAAAACCTATAAGGGACTGTACCGAAGAACCCATGCCTCATCCTCCTTTTTAATATTTTTATGTGCCTGGTGTGACAAATCACAGGGATCTGTCACTTCTCCCCAAAGGGGAAGTCTTCCCCAGTGATGCTAGGGAGGTGAGCCCGCTCCACAACACCCTGCTTAGGGTAGAGGCATGCAGGACCTCACTGGGAGAGACTCCACCTTTGGGGACAAGGACTCCTGTTCTTACGAGGAACCTATTAAGAAACATACCAATAATGCACTTCCTAAGACATCCAGTGAAGAAAGGTATTAAGAACATACCAAAATATGTCATTGTCATCAAGGAACTCTGATTATCCCTGTAAACGAAAAACGACCTTGTACTGAGACGAGGAAAAGGGTCTTTAAAGGGATACAGAGTAAAAAACAAACAGAGAGAAAGGACTGCGGGAATGCACCAAGGAAGGCCCACGGCGACGAAATAAAAGAAAGAAGCAGAGACTGGGAAGAGACAGAGGACCTGCAAGTTACAAATTTGCTCACAGGCGTATGCTGAAGAAAAGCGGGCCGCAGAGCTTCCTGTACCTGGGAGGAAACAGAGTGAATCTTCAGATGCATGGCATCAGGAAGGTGAAGAGAAGAGAGAAGCAGAGGCGGATGCGAGGTGTCTTTATCTCAGATGAACGCTAAGTGGTGGCGTGACCACAACCCGAGCAGTGGTCGACCAGTGGGTCCGGAAACAACACTGACACCACTTCCGTTGACTGAACACAGAACATACTAGCAAAGAAGTTACCGGGGAGATCATATGTGAAGCAACAAGGAAGAGGAATACTGGAAGAATTCCGAGAAATCAACCTGACAAGTAGAAGAGAATATCTCAACCAGTGACCTTATCGCTGACCACAAAAGGTAATGGGAAAAAGCAGGAGCCCCAGGAGGGGGACTGAAGGCCATTACTGGAATGCTCATCCTCGTCCGAGTAGAAATAAAGTATTGACATTGAATGAAGAGAAAGAGAATCATTACTGGAACGCTCATATTCTTCCCAGTTGAAGTAAGATATTGACCGTGAAAGAAGAGAAAGAGAATCATTACTGGAACGCTCCTATTCATCCGAGTACAAATAAAGTACTGGTGTTAAAAGAAGAGAAAGAGAATCATAACTGGAGCACTCAAACTCATCCCAGTAGAGATAAGATATTGACTTTGAATGAAGAGAAAAGAGAACCATCACTAGAATGACATGGAATGATAAACCTTACTCGAAGATCTATACTCAAAGTAGTCACGGATAAAAACTTGAGATATTACAAAATGAGAAACATTGTGAAAGGGGAAAACCTGAAGAGCAGATTGAAACAGAATAAGGTCCAAGCCTAAACTGAAACCAGACTGTAAAATAAGTGTTGAGAACCCAGGAAGTCAAGGGAAAACAGTCTTAAGTGTTGGATAAAGTTACCCTGGAAAGGAGAAGAATAAATACAAGTAAAATAAGACCAGTAGAGAACAAGATAAGAGGGAACAAAAGAGTAAACATATGATAGAGAAAGTTGAAAAACTTGAAGAACCAAGTATCAAAATAGTTTACTGAACTTGGTGAAGAACCAGCTTACAGGTGAAGCAAGCCATTCTCCTGTTTTTGTTGCTGTTATAATAGTAGTAGGGTTAGAATAGTTTAGTTGGGACAGTGGACCCATTGTGATTTGGGACCCTCCATGACGATGGAACAAGCACTTTAGTTAGTTTTGTTATGTAGGGATGTTATGTAGGGAAAACCCTTACGATAGAGAAAGATAGGCGTTTATTCCGTTTAATTAATAAAAATCATCAATGAGATGGAAAGTCAGAGTCTGTGTCCTTCTTCTGACCCGCCACACTGGCCAGTGGGGGACCATAGCCCCTCTCCCCTCCGCCCAAACCTATTAACGCCAAGGCCAGATGAGCTGGTTATATTGGGCAAATACAACCTATCTCAAACTCTCACACTAATCCTTCACAACCTGGAGCTCTGGTTAAAGCAGAAGATATAGGTAAATATTTGATACCACCACCATACATCAATCTTAACGTGACCGAAGAACATCTGTAAACACGATAAAACAAAAACATGCTGTGCAATCAACTAGACGCTCAAGCTCTACATGAGAGCACAAACATCCTAATGAAAGGGTAAGTGGCTCGAAAAAAAGGGAGCACACACTGGTCATTGTCCAGTTGCCAGAGAGGCTTCCCGCCTGCATACATGCTAACATGCCCCATTTCATTCAGGATATGCTTGTCCAATCCTGGTTTTGACTTTGCATTCTGGAAGTTGTATTCCCAGACTTCCCCATGATAAACCAAGGACGACAAGTCCCAGAATGCAAAATCAAAAGTAGGATGGGACACCCATCTCCCATAATGGAATGGAGTATGTTGGCGTGTATGCACCAGCAAAACAAATCGATTCCCAAACATCATTTCAGTCGAATACGCTCTCAGGCAGGAAACCTCCAATTCTGTTGATAAATGGTCCTGCAGATTTGGGTAATTCTCTAATGCGACCCTAATGGCACTGCAGTCAATTCCCACGTTCACACCATCCGTTTATCTGTCAAATACGTATGTTTACATTAATAAAAGGTATCTTGAAATGTATTCCAGAGATCAGAATCCTTGCCTGTACAATAACCTCATCTTGCATTCCTTTTCACAGGTTATAGAGGGTAAAGTCATTACAGATAGAAGGACTGCTGCTGTTTCTGCCATAGCAACCAAGGTACTGTCTCCCCAATGACCCAATACATGATAGGAATGATTATTAGCTCCTTGGTACTTAATCTTTGTCTCTTGCAGAGAGTGTGAAGGGTCTGCCTGTGTTAAATGAATAACAACTTGGAAGGACAAAAGCCCAGCTCAGTGGTCTTTTGACACACATTTGGCCGCCTTAAGGCAGAAGCTTGAACAAAATCTAGTGAATATCCATTACTTATCAGGCAAAGGAACACATGAGGTTAATTACGTTTTCATTTTCTGTGTTGTTTCTTTAAAGAAAGAATCAACTGTGAGTAAGTTAGGCACTGAAGTTTTTTTGAGAAATGACGTGGCAGACTGACTCCCATGCCATATAAGTAGTTGGTATGGACATAATTTGTCAAACTCAAAAGGAGGCATGGCTTGCCTAATGCGACAGGAGTCCTTGGGCCGGAGTGAGAAACAAGTGTTACGGACCGCCACACTACAAGTTTGCCTGCCGGGGCTGCTGAGCCCATCAGGTCTGACCCTGCTGGGCGCAGCGGCCCCGGTAGGCAGAGTTCATGGAAGCACCAGCACCGCTACCAACCGTGCCGGTGCTGCCAAGTCCCCATTCCCGTGGAGTCATATGAGACTCCACGGGAATGGGGACTTGCCAAATCCCCCGCCTGACTTCCAGCGCCGCTGGGACTTGTAATGTCCCGTAGCACCGGTAAGTCAGTCGGCAGATTCAGTGTTTCGGGGACACCAGCAACTCGCCGGTGGCACCCGTGGGTTACCGCTGACGACCTAATGAGGCTTGCCTTAGTTCTGCCCCCTTTGTGAAGATTTTCAATGTCATCTTTTGTTCTTTCCGACTGTACTTTTGAAGCCATGCCTCGTCCTGACCAATGTGATGACCTGTCCTGTGATCAAGGCTGGCCCGGACCCCACAACAAGGTAATGCACACCTGGGTGATTAAAGCCATGCTACACCGTGATATCTAGGTAGTACAGAATTCCACTATCAGTCATGCTGTACTCAGATATTGATTTCGTCTTCTTCCAAGCACTGGCTACGGTATGTCTGGTAGGCGAGACGGGTCCCTGCCTGACTAAGCAGTTGTCGCACTGGGAATCATGCACAAGCACGTTTGGGATGGGTTTAGCAGTTCGGAAAAGGTATCTTGCTTCTATCAGAACAGAGGGTGGTCTCAGACATTTTTTAACATTCTATTTATTCGAAGGCAGTCCGAAAGATTGCGGCTTTGTTAAATAAGAGTGTTAGGCAGAATTGCATGCAATAACCTCTGGGAACACCACACACAATTAGGACTACAGGTGTAAGTCTGTACCACACACCTTTTGGTAGCGAGCTGAGCAGCCAGGCTTATCTCAAGAGGTAATGTGAGCAGTAGATGAAGTTACACAGAAGTATCACAATCACAGTGGTTCAAGTAGACACTCACACTCAAGGTTTCTTGGTAAAAAATACTTAACACATTTATTTACACAGTCATTTAGAAAACATTCACTAGTAGAAATCAACTTAATAGTAAACACCAATACGCTACATTAACAAACTCTAAGTTGTAGGGACAGTTTGAGCTCCCCTGAAAAAGGAGCCAATGGCACTTCAATTACTTTCAATAGGAATAAAAAGACGTAGGTTTGTACAATGGATTAGAAAACACTTCTGTTAGGCAATACAAAGGTTCAGTGTACCAGGAGGGTCAGTTCAAATCAATAGGCCAGGCCAAAGTCAATAGTCTAGTGTTCTTGGATAGGACAGATCAGTTATGGTAACAAATGGAGACGTCTTTGTAAATGCTCTCAGAAGTAGTTTAGACGAAAAATAATGATATGCTGGGTCACAAGCTGATTAGGCCTGTAAATTGGGAAAGTTGCACGCACTTTCACCGCAAGAGTTAGGACCTCTCAACCGGATGGCACAGTACCTTAATGTGAAGCAAAAAGATGCAGCTGAAGACGTTGGTTCCTGGCAGTTCCTGCAGATCTCGCTGTTCCTGAGCCTCAGTCGTGGGGACAAGAGGGAGGACGTTGGGGGACTCCTGCACGGCAAGGGATCGTCGTTGGAGCAAACAAAATGGAGTCACTTCAGTTCAAGTAGCCGTTGCTTCAAGACACAAACTGGCACCCTATTATTAGCTACCGGTGTTCGCGGTTGGGAAAAATCATGGTAGTTCGTTATAAAACCACTGCCACCAGCCATTTCAATAGGAAAGGGTAGCTTTTGACAGCTGCAAGAGTGTTTAGACATAGTGGATACTAAGTAACCCCTCCAGCACTCTATAGGAAGATAGTGTCTGCTGGGTCTATGAATTTAAAAAGACTAGTAAAGTCAATTTAACTTTACATTCTCTGGGGAACAGTAGTTCATCCCAGAGAAGGTATTTAAACCTTGGGAAGTCCAAAGGACATCCCTGTGCCACTGCACTAAAGGTGCTGTGTGACACAACAATGAAAATATGATGCCTATGGAGTTATCTTAAACTCCATAATCAAAGAACACAAGAGTAAAACACACATCAAAATACATGAGAGTGGGAAAAAAGGCTCACACTCTCTCCAGTTAAAAAAATCAAGTCCTCAAAATCCAGCAAAGTTGCTGGGGGTCCCTAAGGTGAAGGGAATACGCACATTTATGAGAAGTCTCCCTAACAAAGAGCAGCAGTTTAATAACAGCGTGAAGAGTTTTGTTTCTTCTTTGTAAAAGGGTATATGACTATTTATTAAAATACACATTCTGTTATATCCAGGCTCTGGTGCATGATACATATTTTAAACTAGATGTTGCCGCCGTTGTTGATCACTCCTTATTATGTACAGACACTTTTGCATGGAAATATATAGGACCTCAACACGAGTTTGGTAAAACGACCGAATTACTGACAAAATCGATTACTGTTACCACCACTCACTCCTGTGGATTTACAACAGGATTAGGGACCGTGGCAAGGCGGTGTTAATCCCCTTTTTTCTATTCCATAGGACTCGATGGGGATTTTAGCAGAAATTACCACAACCTGTAATTCTGCTATATTCATTCTGCCGATGTTTGGCCTTAAAGTGGAGGATTTACTTCCAGCATGGTGGTAAATCCCCCACTATAGGAAAAAACAGAAGGCCTTTGGGCAGTAACAGAATTACCACCACTTTTTAACCCCCCCACTGAACTCGTAATGAGGCCCATACATTTTGTTTTTATACAAAACAAGGCTTTTACACATGGTGCAATACGTATTTGAGTATTGAGAATGTACATGTTTATTCATATTACATTTAAAAAAAGCTGTCATAGGTGCTGATCATTCTTTATTTCACACTGACATCCACTTTTACGGAAAAAGTTAACAAATCTTAATTAAAAAGGGCCTTTATATATAAATTGTAATGCTTGATTAAAACACATTTTTACTGAGAGCCATTCATTTGTGACCTTTTAAGTGGAAGTCCGCGTTGATCATATTTTATTACACACGGAGAGTACCTTTTTAAAAACAGGTATAGACATGTACATCGTAGTGGTAACCAACCCGCCATGTTAAAATGCCTTTTTTTCCTGATGGGTGGCAGGGCCACAGGATCTTTAGGAGGCTTATCTAAGCCACCACTATTGTGGAGTTTAGAAAGACTAGCCTAATGGACCAGCAGGGATTCCACCAAGTTAGACCAAACTCTCACTGGTTAATGTGCTTGAGCTGTAATGCCTCACTCTTAGGAGGGGGAAGAGACTTCCACACAGATAATATATGTATATTGTTTAACAATATTAATGTGGATAAAGTCAAGATACTATATATAT
Organism: Ambystoma mexicanum; assembly: GCF_040938575.1. Lineage (NCBI taxonomy): Eukaryota > Metazoa > Chordata > Amphibia > Caudata > Ambystomatidae > Ambystoma > Ambystoma mexicanum. The sequence continues at coordinate 536,079,422 of NC_090924.1, read as the reverse complement.
ATATATATATATATATATATATATATATATATATACACACACACACACACACACACACACACACAAGGGACATGAAGAAGACACTTTAAACTGAACACAATGTTATACTTAGTAGTATGCAATGTTACAGTTGCAGTTTAAAGTGGGGAAGCAAAGTAGGTAAGAAACTAATTATATGCTTTATAGAGTAGAAGGCAGACCAGAAAAAGTCTAACGACTAATTTAAAAAGTACAGTTTTATTGTAGCCTAGAGGAAGGTGGTGGCGAGACCACAGAGAGCCTGTGGTGGACAGCCAGTCCCAATAATGTTGCTGATACCACTGCACATAGAGAGCCACAGGGTGCCTGGTCCCTCGTCGGAAAACCGGGACACCATAGAGAGGAGAGGGGACCACAAGAAGGGACGTGCCGATGAAGAGAAGGCGCCAGCGGTCCAAGAACAGAGAAAAGGTCCAGAGGAACGAGGCTCCCAAAGACATTCTCCTTAATCATAAAAGGTAACTCGGAGAACAGGAATAACAGGAGGCCGAGAAGGGATCATTACACCATGCAAACAAATAGTCTCAGTGGAAGTCATGAGATAAAGTTACCATTGAAGCAAATTAAACTGTTCGAATACAAGAGAAAGAAGTAACAATGAGAGAAAATATCAGTGGATAGCCATATCCCTGGAAAGGGGGGAAAAAGGCAAAGCCACCTCTGAAACCTATGAACTTTATATGTCGTGATACTAGAGAAAGAAGTGCTCAGAATTTGAATACTAAGAGAAAAGAACAGTGGATAACAATTCCCTGCGAAAAGGGGAAAGTAAGTACATATCGTCTGCAAGAAGAACACAACATCAAAATGAGAGAATGTTCTGAGTCCCTGTTCAGAGAAACTAGTGCAAGACCAAGTAGGCCAAAGCAAGCTGAGCTATAATTGGCCAGGAGGGAAAGACTATTAGAATAATAGTATCTTCCAAGGAGACACAGGAAACGGCAGCCAAGAATATATAACTTACAAGAGATTCCCAAAATGAACTTTCAAGGAGAATGTAAATCCCAAAAGCCCATTATAAGAGTTACAGAGACTAATCCAAAGGTACGAGGTGCTCTCATCGCCAGGCTTTCTAACGCCTGCCTTTTAAACGTGCATAAAATAACAAAAAAGTTAATCTAATTTTTTTAGAGGGGTGGCAAAGGGCAGATAAGGGGTTGGGGGTCAGGAATAATAAAAATAAGAGCAGGAGGGGGTGCTTGGGGGGGAGGGGTGTCCACGTTTAAAAGGAAGGTGTTAGAAATCCTGACGATGAAAGAACATAGAACCAATCCAAGAAATCACGAGAGACTACTTGAGGATCATATGTTGATAAAGCATCCTACAGACTGGTACTACAAGTACCCTCAGGAGAAGGGAGTCATTCTCCAAATATAAGTTAGTTTTCATAGTGGTAGGGTCAGCTCGGGTAGTTTTGGACAGTGGACTGACAAGCACCTTAGTTAATAACTTAGGCAGGGATCACCCTTAGGAATAGGGAAAGTTATGTCTTATATCTTTTCTTTAATAAAAACGCACCATGTCCTTGAAGTGTCTGCGTCCTTCTTCTGACTCGCCAGAGACCTCACTGGGAGTTACTCCCCTCTTGGGGACAAGGACTCCCATTCCGATAAGGAACTCTGTCCAAAACACAATTTCTGTCTACATGGATGTTGGAAAGACTTTGGTATGTCCCATTATGACTTTAACAAACCAGGACCCTTATTTCACTCCTTTGGCGCCAGGTAATGCTGAACTTCATCTAAAGGCCATAATCAAAGAAGACAGACACATTTCTCTTATTTCTGATGATGTAGATAAGAGCAGATCGAACTGCAAGCCTGTGTGGAAATGATGTCCTGGAGGGACGGAGGCATGTAAGGCCGTGGAACTCGCAGTGGCGTGGAGGAAGAGAGAACCACTAGCTGCAGGCTGAAAGGCAGGCGTTCTGACTGAGCAAGAGGCTCCGGTCAAGAGAAAGACAGAGGCAGGAACACAACCATCTCAACTGGTGGCCTGACCATATGAGAGCAGTGGTGGGCCTGGTGCCCGACAAACAACGCCGACATCAGAGGGAAGAAGGAAGCCCGGATCCCCAAGCTCCACATGGCAAGTGCCTTTGTTGCTGACACGAGCACCTACCGGGAAACAAACGCTCCTGAAGCGAAAAGCCCAGGGCTATAAACTTTGGCTTCCAAGATTGTCGAAAACAATGAGGTTACAGAGACTGGATAATCACGAACACAGAAACGGCTTGGAAAGCTGACAAAGGTATGAGAGTTTGAGAGAACTGAACGAGTACACGCCCTTTGTAAAACAGAGTGAAAGTGATACGAACACTTTATGCCACAGCTGGGAAAGCTGACAAAAGGTACGAGAGCTTGAGAGAACTGAACAGGAACATGCCCTATGCAAAGCAAGGTGAAAGAGATCCAAACACTTTATACCAGGGCTGGGAAAGCCAACAAAGGTAAGAGCTTGAGAGAACTGAATGGGCACACAGCCTATGTAAAACAGAGAGAAAGAGATACTAACACTTTATACCAAGGCTAGAAAAGCCAGCAAAGCACAAGAGCCTGAGGGAGCTGACAGGGCATACGCCTATATTAAACAGAGTGAAAGAAGTTTGAGTGCAGATGGGCATATATCATAGGTAAAACAGACTGAAAGGAGTATGAACACTTTGTGAAAAGGCTTTAAAAGCCAACTAGGTTACGAAAACCTGGAACACCTGAGCATGCAGACTTCCTACGTCTGTTAAGTTGATTGAGAGCCAGTACGCCTACCAAAGAACCACATGACTTTGGGGAGTTCAAGTGCCATGAAGGTTGGGCATAGAGAATTATATTAAAAGGGATCCTTGTGGGATCTGAACACTTGTCCAAATCTTAGAAGAGTGATCAAAGGAGAATCCTTCTTTTCCTAGAGGGAAGCGAAAACGGTACAGAAGACATTTGTCTTTTTAATCAACAGAATCTACAAGAAGACCGTGAACTGTGTCATTATATTCTAAAGGAACTTTGAGACTGAAAATAAGTCATCTAAGTGTTTGGGCCAGGCAGAAGGCATAGTCAGAGGCTATTGCTCCTGCCTCCTTTTTCTTTTAGTTGGATTTTCTAAAGTGGTAGGGCCAGTTAGTTAACTAGGATTTGGACTCGGGACTATTTCTTTTTTACTTCGATGAACACCCTTAGTTTTGTTTTAGAAGGTAGGGAACTTCCCTCATGGGTGTAGGGCCAAATAGGCATTTTTCTTTCTTTTCGAATAAACACTCTTGAACCATGACCCACTGTAGTCTAGGTCCTTCTTCTGGTTCACCACACTACAATGTGCAGGAATCCAAAATATGGCGCTAACGTGGACCTTATCCATCCTATCTAACTGCACACAATCAATAGCATTACATCTTTTTGAATCAGAAGAAACAGACCTATCCTGCAGAATACCTCCAGGATCCATTCTATCGCTGCTCTTCTTTGACATTTATCTCAGACCACTGGCAGACCTCATCAGTTTGTACTACCACTTCTTCACCTATGTGGACGAAACCCAGATAGATCATAGATCATAGACCCAGAGACCACCTCAACGTATTGCCCATCAACTTTATCAATTGCATGATGAAATGCTCATATTCAGTGATCACAAAGAGGCTTAATTTCAATTGTACCAGAAGCCCAATCAGTTCTTTCAATTCTCAATCCCCATTCAGGATCCCAGAAATATAGCCTCTATCTCTCAGACCCTGCCACACTCCAGTGCAAAAAGTCCACAAACTGGGAATACTCACCAACTCGGCGGTCACCTCCAGTGGTCGAAGTGGATGGGAGCGGTCGGGAGCGGTGCTCTTCTACTTCTTTTAATTAAGTTTTACCGTTCCTATACTTTTATTTTAAAAAGAAACCGTTCCAGAACGGTTTCGTTTTAAATTAAAAGTGTAGGAAGAAGTTAAAACTTGCACTTTCAGTGCACTGAACAGGACATTACCTTAAAGAACAGGCACATGTGTTTTGGGGTTTTTATTGTGCATGGCAGGTGGCGCGGCGATGGGGTTTGTGGGAGCGGTGCAGTCCAGTAGGGAACATAGTTCCGCTACTTCTTTTTGTACATTTCGACCACTGGTCACCTCTGATGCCTAAATCAGTTCCATAGTCAAAAATGGTTTATTCTCCCTCAGATCACTATGTCATATCATTGACCTCTTCCCAACTAATCAAACATCTTCACACTTTCATCTCATCGTGTCTCAATTACTGAAATGAAATCTATCTGGGCCACCTAATCCACAGACACAAGCTATTTCAGAATGGGGCGGCCTGCCTCATTCGACCTCCGACGCAATTATCACTTTTTACCAGCAATTAGATCACTTCATTGACATACGATTGATCAAGGGACCACATTTATAGTATTCCATGCCTACCATGTTACTGGCCCCAATTGTACCCTTTATAAATTCCCAAAACACATACTAACATGATCATTGAGGTAATTGAACAAAGACTTATAGTTCCTGCCAAGCTCTCCTCACATGGAAAGGTGGCTGTGGCTACTCAGTTCGAGACAGCAACATTGAAATTCTCTGTCTGTTACCATCCACAGTCTAAACCTTGTGACATCTCTCTAAATCTGATTGTCTGATCTTTTTGTCGTAGTACGTGCCAAGATACCTTATGGTGAAAATTGCACATTATAAGAATTTAAAGAAAGTGAATGCTGTCTTTGTGGCAGGATTTCCAAGTAGGCTGGAAATGGATGAGAAGCAGGGTAGTCTTCGGGTCCAAATTGAAGAAAATTGGATTAAAGCACAAAATGATTTGCTCCAAAACGGACCCACAGACAATAGAAATTGTGATCTGGGCAGCTGATGCACATGGAAAAGCTTTTAATACACAAGTGGGATTCCAAGAAAACCTGTCACATTCATTTGCTCTTAAAACATCGCCCAGACTACACACTGTGCCAACAGGAAGACAAATGGGAATGTGGGCAGTAGATGGAATTAAAAAACCTTCACATGCCCTTTAAAAACCCAGGCAGAATTTCATTAAAACCCATGGAAACGCAAATTAATTTGCACCAACATAGAATCAGAGTCTAGGCCAATTTCTAGCAGTGGAGAGATGTGTGTTTGTTTCCATTAAGTGATTTCCAGTGAGAACCCGGGGAGTAAGCAGAATTGGCTGACCTAGGAAGTATTGCATGAGGGAAATAACCCCTATTTATTCTATTCAATACTTTCCCTGTGCCCCATGCTATAAATATCTAATATTATACCAACATATAATTGGGTGATATTTGAAATACCTCGTTTTGACTACTAGCAACAGACTACTAGCAACATACTAAACAGTGCCTCTTGTGTTTTTAGTTAGAAAAATTATCCCTTTTTCCTTTTTCAACCATGTCAACTCTGCTGTATCAATTGTGAATATGTCATTATGTTCTTATCTCATTGTTGTTCGGTTTTTGCTTACAAATCCCTGTAAACACAAGTAAAACCTCTTTGCTTCATACTTCAAGCGGGAAAGAGAGGGAGAGACGTATCCGCAGGCAAGGAAATACAGAAGGGGAGATAGTTAGCAGAAGTATATGATGTTGGTCGTGGAAGAGTTTACCACAAATGAGTTAAAACTATAAGAGGATGTTTTCAAGAAGAGCATTTTTTGTTGATCATTTAAGTATATGAAGTGATTTTCCACTTATATCTGTAAACACCCCTGCTAGTTTTTTTACATAATCTTAATTGTATTGAATTGCAGCTTCTGCAGTCAGCTTCATCAAGAGTACTGTGTATATTAGGAAGTGGTTCTCAAGCACACAGTCACTACGAGGCCTTTACAGAACTGTTTACGTTCAAAGAGGTATGTTTCTTTGAGGAAAAGCAAATCATGAAATGTACTAGAATTACTGTCTTTATATATCAACCTTAATTACACAAAGTACAATTAAATTATCCTGAGCAACATGGGCACTGTAATGCCAAACATGCAAGTACACTTCCAGAAAGCACTATATCTTGGAATCACGTGATCTGTGGGCCCTGAACTGGATACTATCTTTGGGCACAGCCCACTTTCGCACTTGCTGACACCAGGCCTCAATCCCTTTCTTTCACTCATCGAGGCTGGACATAGAAGAGGATATTTGTTTTAGAACTGGTTGGAATGAGCTTTGCCCGGTGCCAAAAAAGGCTGTGAGACTACTGAAAATATGTTTATGTTTATATTAGGTTTATATAGCGCTTTAATCCAAAGCGCTTTACAGTATAACAACAAGGTACAATCATGAAAGAAGCATATTTACAATCATGAAACAAACCAGTGAGACAATATGTAGAACAATTGACTTGGGGCAGAGGGAAGGGAGAGGAGGTAGGTAAGGATGGTTACAAATAACTGATTTGAGATCAAGTGGGTGCGAGAAGAAGGGGAAGGGGGGAAAGGGGATAGGAAGGGAACAGGGGAGCTGTAAAGGAGAGAAGGTAGGGAAGGAAAGTCAGGGGGCAGTGGAGAAGTAGGGCTTTCAAGGAGGTGCGGAAGGATGAGTAGGTGGGGATGGAGCGGATAGAAGGAGGTAAGGAGTTCCAATGTAGGAGGGCCAAGAGCTGAAAAGAACGGAATCGTGAGGAGGCACAAGGTACAGTGAGTAAGAAGAGGGCAGCCGAGCAGAGAGAGCGGGAGGGAGTGAAAAATGAAAGGAGAGAAGAGAGATCGGGGGGCGAGGTCATGGAGATATTTGAAAACCAGACAGAGGAATTGAAATTTAAGTTGGGAGAGAAAGGGAAGCCAGCCAAGGTGAGAGAGTGAGGTGGAAATAGAATCGCAAGGACCGAGGAGACAGAGAGTACATATAGATGGATTGCAAATTGCATTGCAAATATGCAAAGGGAGGGGCTCTGGTGTCAGTCAGCTGCTTCGTCTGGCATGGCCAGTGCCCCCTGCCAAAAGTTCTGTTACATCAGCAGCCATTTTGAAGGGCCAGTGGGGCTGTTTAATCTGGGGAGAGATTTGCTGAATAGTGCTTAATTTGTTTCACAATTGCTTGTTCGTTGATTTTGTTTTTCACTTTATGCTGTGAGAGAAATCATCTATATTGGGGAGAAATTGGTTGAATACTGCTTGTACATTGATGACGTTTATCACTTTTATGCTGCATTTTAATGTTGTGTATTAACCCATTGTGAGGCTTCCATCCATAACATTCAATTAAAGCAGTATTTTTTATTTGCTCCAATTTGGAATGGTTACACATGCCTAGTAGATCCATCCAAAGCAGCTGACTTGTGTGGAAAAGATGAAGCTGAACACACAATTAAATTGATGTTGAAGGCTGCAGTTCACCAAACAGACAACAGATATCCTCCCATTGAATAGCATAGAGCCATCTGATAACATTAATTAATCTTTTATAGCACACTTAATACCGGAGAACAGTCTCTAAGCGCAGAGCCAGGATTCAACCTGTGTTGCTCTGCAATGTCTTGCTTCCGTAAGGGAAGCATGGTATCACACGTAACCTTTATTGATGGTTTTAAAGGGGTTGGAAACTCCTATCTTGCCCTATAACTATGACGGGAGCATTCTCGACCATCAAACAAAAAGAAAATACAGTCCTAGTCAGTCATTAGTGAAAATAAAATGGCCTATACTAACAAATCTAATACCTGCCCTCTTTCTAATACAATGCATGTGTAAAGGGAATGTGCAATGCAAAAAGGAAAATCAGTGTTCAAAAGAAATGTCAGTATGGCAGAGTAAACTCCCTACCCCACATTTTGTAGCACGGGGTAAGGTGGCACACTTGGACCTTGCGACACACTCTGGCTTCGGACACAAGGATGCAGTTTGTTTCGTGGACCAGTGCCCACTTGGCATTCAACAAAAAGTCACTAGTATATCTGCTGGGCCTCTCGGCTTTCTCTCAATCCAGCCCAGGTCACCTTTTAGCTTGTAATACAGTTCAACAAAAGTTTGTTTTGGTGGGGGCGTGGCTAGCAGCCTGAGCATGAGCACGTAGTTCTCTGTGGCTCCCGGACCGCCCATCAAGATCCTGGTGGAAATCCTGCTAATGACTTATTGAGATGGTCCCCCGACTCAGTCTGGACCGGGGGAACGGTGAAGGTAGAATCAGTGAAAGTTTGGAGGCGAAGCACAGCTCGACTTGGCAGGAATACGGCAGAGGGGACTCGGAGTCAAGATGGCCACCGTAGCCGATCGCGGGCAGCAGGCCTGAAGTTGGCAGACCCCGGCAGGAGAATCAGGGCGAATTAATGGAGCAGAGAGCCCTGATCACGAGGAAGAGTGTCAATGAGAGCCCGTAGAACATTGAATGTTGGGGACGTGAAGCGCCATCCGACCTGAAGTTGCAGGAAAGGAAAGCTGTGGTATTGCGGGCAGAGCAGCACTTTGGTAATGCATATCTCTAACTCCCCGGATGAGAGGAGTGGAGCCCCGACGGAGCGAAGGTCGATGAGCAGAGGAGCACTGGGGAGGCAAGGAGGCGCTAATGAGGACCGTGGAGGAGAGGCGCTGCCGGACCAAGAGAAGGACGAGCGAGGACCCGGAATACCCATGTGAGTCTCTGCACCCCCTGGGAACCGGGATCAACATCGAAGCGGAACAGGCCATAGGTAGGAGCAGTGTTATGGGGGAGAACATAGAAGATCCGCACAGGGAATATCAACCCAGATGCGCAGCGGAGTGCTGGACGGACGGTTAGCTCTGTCTCCCTTTTTTTTTTTTCCTCCACATAGTTAACAGTAAGGAGCCCCCCACCCCCTCGCAAGTAACTAATAGACTCTGATCCCAGGTGTGGGGGGGAATATTGCACAACGCATTGGCACCAAGGAGATGGTGTCTGACCCGGATAATCACTTGCCAATATTTTGGGGACAAGAGGCTACCGCGGGAGGCGGAACAGGGACACGACAACCCAGTAACAGGAACGCAACGGGTTCCTAGGGGGAGGAGCACCCTGGACCCCTCCCATGCGAGATCCTACTTGAGAAACAGAGAGACCTCCACAACCACTTCCCCTGAAGGAAGAGAATATAATTTGGAGGGTGTTAAGCCCTGACTGCCAAGCTCCAAAGAGAGGGAACACGGACTACGCAAAGACACAAATTAGGGCTGGGCTGACCGAGAACAGAGACAATGGTAAAGTTTCAACAAAAGATGGACAAGTACACAGACCCGAAAAATAAACATCAGAAGAATGAGGAGGTGGGCCGGGAAGTGGAAGGTGCTGTTGGAGGGGTGACCTTGGATGCCCTGATGGAAGAAATCCAAGCCACAACAACCTCCCTTGGGTTATAGGTCAAAGGATCGAATCCAAAGGACCGAAATGCAATAGGGTCGAATCAAAAGGACCGAAAACCAAAGGGTCGAATTTTTTGTTTTTTTTTTTTGTTTGGGGGGTTACTCCCAAACCTCTGTTTTTGGTGTAAAACCCACTTTTTTTTACTATACGAAAACCAAAAAAAGCAATATTTAAAAAAAAAAAATTCGACCCTTTGGTTTTCGGTCCTATTGCCTTGACCCTATTGCATTCGATCCTTTTGGTGTCGAACCTTTGACCGGACACCCGTCCCTTGAGGGGAGCATTAAGGAAGTAGGGGTGGATATGTCCCCGGTGAGGGCGGACCTCAGGAAGGTGTGTGAGAGGGTCACAGAGGTGGAGCAGAGAGTAAGCAACGTGGACGATGACCTACAACTGCTCAAGAATCAGTTGGCAGGTTTGGTAGGAGCGTCCAGGACATTGGAATCTAGGGTGGAGGATGCAAAAGGGCGATCACGGCGATGCAACATCCAAATGGTGGGTGTCCTGGAAATAGAGGAGGGACCTAGCACAGAACTTTTCATGGAGCAGCTCATCTTAGATGCCCTAGTAGTGAAGGGTCTGTCGAAACCTTTCACAGTGGAGTGCGCACACAAAGTACCGGGCAGAGCCCCGCCCCCTGGAGGACTGCAGAGAGTAATAGTGGTGAAAATCTTAAACTTCAGAGACGGGGATGCCATCCTACAGGAGTCCCGAAGGGTGGGCTACTATGAAGTGGAGAACACAAAGTTATGTATTTCACATTGGAAGTACAATGCCAACGTAAAACTTATGACGGAGTGAGGCGCCGCCTCAGAGAGTTAAACATTAAATACATGTTTTTTCCGGCAAAATTGAAGGTTATTGCAGGATGGAAATCATGTTTTTTTGGATCACCGCAGGAGGTGTGGGCCTGGCTAGATACGCAGCACAGTGGTCGGGTGACTAAAAGAGGTGGGGGGAGCTGGAAACTGAGAATGGCAAGAGAGTGTCTGTAAGGAGGTGAGGCACCAGCTTAAAGATTGGAGGTGGGAGAGCGAGATATGTTTTAAAGGACAGGTAGAACGAAGGCAAAAGGGGGATCCCCTGGACTGACGATCATTCCTCCACTAGAGGAGGGAGTGGGTGGGGGAACAGTTCAAGGTGAAGAGTTGGGGAGAAGGGGATTCGGACCATGGTTGGAGGAGGTCCGGGGGGGGGAACGGGTGGGAGTTGATGGATCAGGGGGAAGAGTGGAGGTGCCGAGCGCCCAGTTGGGGAAAATTAAGGGGTTAAATAGGAGAGTGAAGAGGGGGGCAGTGGGAGGGGGAGGGGAGTTGGGAGCACACAAGTTGGGCACGCTTGCCCAGTTGGGTGAAGTTTGAAGCGAGGCTAATGGATTGGATGGGAGCGACTCAGACGAGGCTAGGGGGGACCACAGCGATGGGTAAGGGATGAGACAACTGCAGCCGGAACAAAGGGTGATTGTTTGATAATTGGGACATGGAATGTCCGAGGTCTAGGTTAAAAAGTTGAAATGTCGACGGATAGGGGGCTTTTTAAAGCGACATGCAATACAGCTTGCTCTGATACAAGAAACCCATATGGTACGTAAAGATTTAGATCTACTTAGGAGATGGGAGGGGGGGAGTAGTGGGAACATCTTAATCAAAATATGCGAGAGGAGTGTTGATTTGGGTGGCGGCCGGGTTGCCGGTGCAGGTGGGCAGGGTTGTAACGGATGAGATTGGAAGAACGGTAGTGCTTAAGGGTTTGTTGGAAGGTAAAGACATTTGCATGGTTAACTCTTTTGCTCCTAATGTGGATGACAAAGAATAGTTCACCTCTGTGATGCAACTGGTGGGCGGGTACTGCGAGGGAGTGTTTTTATGCGGAGGGGATTTTAATTGCTTGTTAGATCCGAACCTGGACAGTACAGGGAGCTCATGCTCACTGAAACAGCAGGCAGCGTTGTCACTGCGGAAGATAACAGGAGATTGGGACTTGGTGGAGTTGTGAAGGGCATCTCATGGCCAAGATCAGGGGTACTCTTATTTCTCCGGGATGCATGGAATGTACTCTCGGCTGGATTACTTGTTTGTCGCGACGGAACACTTCTGTAAATTCAGCAGCACGGAGTACCTGGGAAGGATCCTTTCGGATCACTCACCCTTGGTAACAAACATGGGGGGGATATGGTGAAGGTCGTCACTGTATTCCTGGAGACTCTCAGCCGCAGCCCTGGAGGATGAGGCATTTAAAGAATCACTGAGAGAAGAGATGACAGCCTTCATTGAGTTCAACAATGGTTTGGTGGAAAGGTGGGGGAATCGTTATGGGAAGCGTTTAAGGTCATGGTTAGGGGAATTTGTATAGCTAAATCAATAGGGGTCAGGAAAACTCTGCAGGAGAAACTATAGAAATTGGAAGGGGAGATAGCTACCTTGGAACTGGGAATAGGGGCAGGACAATACAGGGGTATGGAATTGACTGTCACCTTGGCTTCCCATCAGGAGACACAGGACTCACTTTCAAAATTTTACATGCGACAAAGGGACGTATGAATTTATGGGGAGGGAGATAAGGTGGGCGCCTACTGGTTTGGTTGATCCGTTGGGAGTATCGCCGGCACACCATAATCCAGATTAGGCAAAACTCTGGGGAATTTACCACCACCCAGGCAGGAATGAATGAAGCCTTTCAAAACTTCTATCAATCCTTGTGTATGATGGAAGAGTCATATTCAGATGAGGACGCACAGGAGCTCTTAAATATGGCGGAATTGCTGGTCCTCGCAGGGGATATCAGCGAGAAGTTAAATGGACCAATTGAAGGATCCGAAATATGTGAGGCATTGCGCGCATTGGGGAAGGGTACATTTCTGGGAGGGGATGGATTCCCGGTGGAGTTCTACTGTAGGTTTGAGGAGCTATTGGTTCCCCAATTTAAAATGACGAGGCCTTTGAGACAGGGATTCTACCAGAATCAATGCAGGAAGCGATAATAACGGTCCTATTTAAGGAACGTAAGGACCCCCTTGAATGCTCATCCTGTCGCCCGATTTAGTTATTAAATGTTGACGCGAAAATTGTGGGAAAGGTATTAGCTACCAGATTGTCTTGGGTGGCCCCATGTCTGCTACTCCCGGATCAGTGTGGGTTCGTAGGGAGGCGGAGCACCACAATGAATCTCCATCAGTTGCACCATGAGATGGACCAGGTTAGGGACTCCTGGAAGGACATGGCGGTGGTCTCTTTCGAAGCCATGAAGGCCTTCGATTCTGTGGAATGGGAATGGCTGTTTCAAGTGTTGGGGGCTTAGGGGTTCGGGGATAACATATGTCGGTGGTTGCGGCTCCTATCCAATAAGCCAATTGCTAGAGTAAAAACAAATAGCTGGGTATCACAGAGATGGACGCTAAGTAGAGGGATGTGACAAGGGTGCCCGGTCTCCCCAATATTATTTGAAATGGTGGTGGAACCATTGGCGAGGTATCTCGGGAAAGAAATGGGAGACGCAGGTATTCTGGTGGGAGGGGTATGGCATGTAGTCTCTCTATACACCGATGACCTGTTGTTATATGTGGGGAACCCGATAGACAACCTCCCAATCCTACTAGAGGTGCTAGGTAACTTCCGGAAACTATCGGGATATCGCATCAATATTGAAAGGTAGATGTTATTTCCACTGGGGGGTGTCTGAGCTGATGACCCTGCCGCACTGGGGACTCAGGTGGGAGGGGGGCTCGTTTCGATATCTGGACCTCCAGATTTTTCACAATATCAAAGAAACATTCATGTACAACACAGGCAGAGCACTCTCAGGGATAGGGTACTCAGTCCAATTTTGGAAGAGGTTGCAGTTATCATTGACGGGCAGAGTAGCCTTGTGCAAAATGGTTATCTCCACTGGGGGGTGTCTGAGCTGATGACCCTGCCGCACTGGGGACTCAGGTGGGAGGGGGACTCGTTTCGATATCTGGACCTCCAGATTTTTCACAATATCAAAGAAACATTCATGTACAACACAGGCAGAGTACTCTCAGGGATAGGGTACTCAGTCCAATTTTGGAAGAGGTTGCAGTTATCATTGACGGGCAGAGTAGCCTTGTGCAAAATGGTTATCCTCCCCAGGCTCATTTACTATTTCACTAATATCCAATCAAGAAGGTCTTCCTTAAAATGTTAGACAAACGAGTGGGGGAACTACTGTGGAACTCGGGGAGGAGGAGGGTCTCACTAGCAATGCTATTACGTTCACGTCGAGAGGGGAGGTCTCAATTTGCCAAATTATGAGTGATATTCTATGGCAGCCCAGCTACAGGTGGTGTTTTTGTAGGCCTACCCTGAGGGGGTGTTATTAAAGCGGCTATTGGGGAGTCTACCAACTCATCGACGTTGAGTGGAATTTTTGTGGGGTGCGGTCAGGGGGAAGGGGACCACTAATGTTTTTTAGGTGGTGCGGGAGCTCTGGAAGAAACCTTTGACAAGTAAGCAGGTATTGGGACTTTATAGTGCAGACTTACTGTGGATCGCTGATCAGGGGCTTTGGTTGGCAGAACAGAGAATGGGGTTCTCGATATTGATGGAGAAGGGGCGTGCCTCGATAGGGGCCTTATTTGAAGGAGGTTAGGTGAAGCCATTCGAGGAATGGAGGCTGCAATATGGGATTCCCAGGGGGCAATTCCTGGCCTATGAGACAATAGTTACACGCTTAGCAAAACTGGGCTAACATCCCGGAGGAACCAGCTACGAATCCATTAATGCAAGTGCTGCTGACGCAAGGAGAGATGGCGAGCAAGGCTTTCTCGTATTTATTAATCAATAGGGGAGCTATTCCCTAAGGAGGAGCTTGCAGTTAAGGCCACGTGGGAAAGAGATACAGGGGAACAGATCTCAAAGCAGACTGGGAGAAGATGTGGGAGCAGATCTGGAAGAACGCGAGAAATGCTAGATTTCAGTTGATAGAATTTAATGTGCTGCATAGGGTATATATAACACCCGTGAAATTACACGCGATGAACGACACCTTAAGTGCAGACTGTCTAAGGCAGGGATTTGGCACATGCTGTAGGAATGCCCGGTGATCAGGGACTACTGGCAAGCAGTAGTAGCAAGAGTCAATGGGCTACTGGGTTCCAGTTTTGAGTGTGTTCCAAGAGTGTGCTTATGGGGATTATTGCCAAGTGGGAAACGCCACAAAACACAGAGATGGCTGGCCCAATTTATGCCGTTACTGGCCAAAAGGAGAGTGGCCATAGTATGGAAGAAACTCCAGGGGCCAACCTTGAGGCAGTGGATGGAAGATATCCGCAGGTGGGGGATGGCGGAATTAGAAATACTGAAGAAGACCCGAGACCTGGTGTTGGAAGATGGGGTGGAGGTGGATTGGAGTCAGCTGTTCAATGAACTGTACTCAGCGGATTTGTTATGTTAGTTATATTTATAAAGAGCATGCAGCCCGAAGCACCTTGGCGCTAAGAATGATGCAGGAAGTTTTAAAAACTAGCTGACGAAAAGGACTACTTCAAAACAGGTATGTTTTTAGAAGCCGACAAAAGGTAAGGAGATTTTTGGTGGCCCGAAGTGACACAGGCAAAGAATTCCATAATTTAGCAGCCGCCACAGAAAAAGAGCGGCCAGCCACATGCTCAAACTGATAGCTGAGGAATCGAAATAAGACAAGAGCTTTAGAACATAGTTCGTGGGATGGCACATAAGGGCGCAACTTCTGCTGCAAATATTCCACGCTTGATCCATAAAAAGCCAGATGAACGATCACCAGCGATTTAAAGTGAACCCGCTGAATAACAGGGAGCCAGTGTAAAGACTGGAGAATGGGGGAAATATGGGCACCATATGGCATACCTGTGCAAATGCGGTCCGCATGATTCTGGAGGAGTTGCAAGCGATGAACAAGATGCAAGGGTTGGGCCAGAAAAAGAGAGTTACAGTAATCCAGCTGACTTAGAAGTAGGGAGGCCGTTACAGTGGGCCTGAGCTGGATCGGAAGAAACAGTAAGACTTTATGAAGAATTCAGAGTTGAAAAAACCCAGCCCTACAGATAGTCCCAACTTGAGCGTCCATAGACAGAGAGGCTGAAAGAAATCACTCCCAGATTGTTTACCTCCAAAATGGGGGTAGGGCAAGAACCAAACTCAGTCGGCCAAAAAGCCGGGGACCAGGTCGAAGTAGGGGAAGAACCGATCGAGTGAGAGCCGTGTGGTGGGTATACCAGCAGGACCTCCATCTTGTCCCCATTCAATTTCAGCCAATTGTCGCCCATCCACTTACTCACAGCCAGTAGGCCCCCCTAAACTGAGACGCTGAGCCCAGTTGGGTAGAATCCAACCGGATGATGATTTGAGTATCATCAGCATAGGACTAGCACCTAAAGCCGTGAGAGCGGATGAGCAAAACAAGAGGCTGAATATCGATGTTAAAAAGGGCTGGGGACGAGGCGGATCCCACACAGCAAAAAAGAGGCGGCCGAAGAGACGGAGGCGAGCGTTAGTGTTGGCTACGGTCAGCCAAGATGAGGCGAACCAAGCCAAAACCTGACCCGAAAGGCCAGCCACCGTTAGGCGATCCAGTAATACCTAATGGTCGACTGTTTCGAATGCGGCAGATAAGTCCAACAAGATTAAGGCTCCCACCACGCCTCTGTCAGCCAGTAAACAAAGATCATCATGCACTGATACCAGGACGCTCTCCATCCCTCGACCAGGCCGGAAACCAGATTGGAACGGATTCCAAAAAGATGAGTGCTCCAAGAAAGAGGTGAGAAGGGGTAAAACAAGAGATTCCAGCAACTTCATGAAGAAGGGCAAAAGCAAGATGGGACGAAAATTAGGATCCAGAGAAGGTTTTTTCAAAAGGGGGATCACAATCGCTTGTTTGAGCTCTAAAGGGATTGATCCAGTTTGGCAGGAGTCATTAACTGCTTCTGTCGAACCATGTAGAGATTAGCGAAGTGCTTTCTTTTAAAGTTCTCAGAGGGATAGTGTCAGAAGACGAAGCAGACTTAAGGTGACCGATGGCGAGCTCAACTTCCTGAACTGAGAATATAGGAAATACCGATCAACTATGGTCTGATGGGTGGAGGGGGACCCCCTGCTCAAGAACAGGTTAGCAAGATAGACAAATCTGCTCGCGCATGTGCTTAATTTTACTAATAAAAAAAGCCACCAGGTTATCGCAAAGGGTCTCAGAATGAGTGACCTGAGGACCATTCTTAGGGGGGAGAGAAGAGTGACCGAACAACAGAGAACAATTCTCTGGGCTGATTAAGAGCACTTTCGACTTTACGAGTATAGAAATTGCTCTTAGCCACCTGGATTGCAAGATGATTCGAGTTGCGCAGGTCAGGGTAAAGGCAGATTTAGCACTGGCAGAATAGGTACCTGCCATTTCTGCTCAGCCTGCCGTTTTTCAGCCCGTAAGGCTTTAAGCTTGTCCGTAAACCAGGGCTGGGAGGGGCGGTCCCATAATTTACGAAGAGTGAGGGCAGCTAGCTTATCTCCTAACAGGGTAAAGATTTCTGTCAGCGTGGAAAAGTTCATGACACCTGATGCCTGACAACGTGCCTGAATATTTGAAGCATTGTCCTCATTAGAGGTTTTAAGCCAATTTCGGTGTAGCTGGTATTTGACTTCCGTAGAGGCATGGGAAACCTGAAACTGGACAAGAAAATGAACAACCATGTGGTCAGACCACAGGATGGGGAAAGGAGGGGAAGTGGAGACCAGGGGAGCTCTGGCAAAAACAAGGTAAACTGTGTTGCCAGCTGAATGGGTCGGAGCTGTGACCAATTGGGCCAGACCCAGATCATTCATTGCTTAAAAAAGAATTATCAGTTTTCGTGGCAGGGGTGTTAAAATGAAGGTTAAAATCACCTATAATCACCAGGTGTGGACACCTCAGTTCCAAAACTGTGATAAATTCAAAGAATTGGTCACAGAAGAAACTATCTGCTCCAGGGAGACGGTATATCACCAAGATGTGAAGACTGAGGTGGGCAGAGATGGTGTTTTTATTAAAAGCGCTTCCATTTTAATGGAGTGAATCAAAGGATTAGAAATGGCATTCAGCCAAGACTTAAAGATCACTCCAATATCACCACCTGGTTGCACTGAAGGGCGATCCAGTCGGAGAATATTATAGGAGTCAGGGAGAAGCTGAACCACTACGGGCCCGGAGGCGTCATTCAGCCATGTCTCCGTGACACAACACATCCAGCACCAAATCAGCCAGCAGATCGAAACAGGCAGCTGTATGATTAGCCAAAGAGCGGCCATTGACAAGTAAATCTGTTAATACATTAGACGGAATGTCTAGAGGAGGAATTACCAAGTCATCCAAAAAAGGCAGAACTGTGCTAGAAGGGGCTAGCGCAGTAGCCTCTCCTTGGACCATGTCATACATGTCTTAGTCTCCTTACCATCAGTCCACAGCACAGAGTGTGCATGGACGAGCAGAGGGGCTTAACTTAGGTGAAACTTCGGCACGCTGAGTGCGTGCCTGTTGCGCCTTCGTGTGGCGGTCTCACTAATATGGCACATGGTATTGCCGAGGGCGTTCCCTGCAGCTGCGTATGAGCAGCGAGCAAAGACTGCGTCCGTTATGGGAGGCAAGTAAGAAAAGACACTGCTGCTAGGCAACGTGCAGCATGTCAATGAGGCCAGGCACCCTCCGCCTAGCGGCATACAAGGAAATAAAGTAAACGTTAAAATAACAAGCAAAGAAACAATCGTGCTATAGGCGACCAGTCAACCGCCACAGCCTGGGTAGTATAACTGGAGCCTGAAAGAAAATCAACAAAAGTAAATTAACGTGCACAATAAAATTAAAATAACTTTACAAAATCAGGAGCAGCAGCCTACCTGATCATCCAACCTGCTGTGCAAAATGCAGGAAGATAAGCCTCGAAATGGGCGTTCCCAGCAGCTGCGTATGAGCTGCGAGGAAAGACTGGGTCCGATAGGGGAGGCAAGTAAGAAAAGACACTGCTGCTAAGCAACGTGCAGCGTGTCAATGAGGCAGGCACCCTCCGCCAAGCGGCGTACAAGGAAATAAAGTAAAAGTTAAAATAACAAGCAAAGAAATAATCATGCTATAGGTGAACACTCAAACGCCACGGCCCGGGTAGTATAACCAGAGGCTTAAAGGAACTCAACAAAAGTAAATTGAAGCCCCCAGGAGGGAGGGAGGGGACGGTTACTGAAGAGGGGAAATGGCTGAGGGGAGCATGGTAGGAGACGCGGGGTAGTTAAATAGGATGCATTGGACGGTGAATGAAACAGGAGTCTGAACCTGCAAAGTTGTGCCCTCGCTGGGCATGTGTACCATTGAACCTACGACAATGCTAGGTGACTGTCAACGTCCAATTATGACTTTTTTCGAAACTTCACCTTGTAATTATATGCAGGCTGCTTGACCCAGAGAGGGATACAGAAATGAAAAGGGCACATCGTTATCTATGTTACATGATGTAATTGCTCAGATCCATGCTATGCCAATTTACTTCAATTTATAAAAAAATGTTAATAAAAAGATTTACAAAAAACAAAAAAGTTTGTTTCCTTCTGGTTACCATAATTCAGTACCGGTTTACCTCTGCCAGACTCAAACCTTTCAATCACAATTTGAGGGGTTCCCTTCCCCAATCTTCAATCACACCTTCATAGGCTTCCCTCCGTTGGGCTCAAGCCTCCTTTCACTTTCCTTCCGCTGTCGAAGACTTCCGAAACCCCAAGGTTTTTGCTCTTACCTAGGCATGACCACTTAGACCTTCTTTCCTCAAACTTCACTTTTCCTCTCCTACACCATGGCCTCTTGGTAAATGTAGTTTCGAGCACAGTACTTATTTCAAAGTTCAAAGATATCTCTCACATCCAGGTTTTCCTCTGCCGGGATGAAGCCTAACAGTTCAAATCTTGCATCTCAGTTTCTTTTTCTTCCCACCGCTTCTACATCAGACATTTCACAGAGATTTTCGATTGGGCAATCTTCTTTCGCCAGACCACTCTGTTACTTTGTAACTTTAATTTACAGTTCTTTACAATGCTTTGCTTTCTCTCGCGTCTTATCGGAGCAGAGGCAACCTTCATTTGTTGGATACTGTCGCCATAAAGTTTCATTTAACACAGGCCAAACTTTCATTGCTTTCATCAAATCACCGGCTGTGTTCATTCATTTTGGCATTTGCGGATTTGATCCTGAAATCAAGGCTGATACCACAACTGCTGCTGCACTTCCCCAACTCTGCTGTTCACCCAGGAAGGTGGCTGTTATCTTTGAAACACAAAAGAGGTGTGTCTCTTCTCTCTAGCTGGGCTTGCTTGCGCAACTTTCAAGGCCCTTTGGCGGTAACAATCTCTCGCTGGGGTGTCTAAGGTTTCTGTGTACCTCAGTTCCATTCCACGGCCTGTCGCTCTGCTCCACCTGGTTCACCATTGCCCTGGAAGAACTGCTCCTTCTTGTGCACCGCCGTGCTCTGAGTTTAACCACAAGAACATGTCTCTGGCCTTCAAGTCCCATAATGTAATTTTTTATTTTGCTCCCACTTCACCAAATCCCCTAAACAGCATTCCAGGGTTTTTGGGGGCTGCAGGAGTTTAAGGGGATGATTGTTGAGGTCAGGGTCTTGCCACCTGCCCCTCAAAGGCCTGGGCTTTCCTGTTTCACCCAGGGGAGGAGCTCTGGTTTGTGCACTGGCCGGTAATCCCAGCTGCCCCCGGTTTGGCTCCCTGGAATCAGCACTCCCTTGCCATACTGCAGCCTCCCCTGTACTCACAGGACCAGTAATTTGGCAGTCCTCCTTGATCCAGGTGTTCCAGGGTCTCTCCATCTCACCAGCTCAGGTTTCTTCCTCTTGGTCTCTTGGTCTCTTGGTCTCTGTGCTTCCTCCAGCAGCCCCAGCTCGCTCAAAGTGTTCCTGTGTGCTCCACCTTTTATACTGGCTGGGAGAATTAACAGGAGTTAGGTGTGAGTGGTTGTCCAGCTCTGCCTGACTCTGCCTGACCCTGCCTGACCTGGTTAACGGGACGAGATGGAGACTGCCGATAGGAATATATGGTACATTGGTTCCTATGGGTAATCTTCATAGTTTCAGTTTGCCTCTTCTTCGTCCCAGTGGTTTTGGGAAACAACATTGGGGAGGAATTATGGGAGTTGTAGTGTTTCCGAGTGGTGGTAAGAAAATTATAAAAAATGCTGTTAGGAGAAGGGGGACAATCTTGGTGCTGTAAAATATGGGATGATATATGTGTTCTCCTTTTCCTGGTTCTTCTACGCCTCCCTTTTGTGTTGGTACCTGTTGGAATTTGGGAGGGGGCAAAGGTATAGGATACAAAATGGTGTTTGGTAGAAGAGGGAATGGCAGGTAGGGAGGTGTTAAGGAAAGGGGGACACCATGTCTCACATTGGGTTGGGACTCCTCCTCCCTCTCTGGTCCACTCCCTGGGTCCGGACACAAAAGCAATAACCCCTGCCTAGTTTCCCTAGCAACCCCCATGAAGGGGGTTGATAGGGAAAAACCCTTGGCTTTTTCACACTTCCAAGACAAACGTGTTGCCCCTGAGCTATCCTCCCACCCATTAAAATCAAAATTGTGAAATTATATTGCAGTTCACCAAACAACCAAGAGATGTCCTCACAATGAACAAGCAGAAATGGTCTGCAGTACAGACCTCACAGTAGGTGAGTCTATTGCCCATTGTGTAGTAGCAATGTTTTGTGGCACCTCTGAAAGGGGCTTGTGTAAACAATCCTCCAGTCGCAACCGACAGTGAATAGCAGTGCAGGCGGTCATCACAGTGGGTGCCAGTAACTTCAGAGCAAAGCTAAATAAAGAGGTTCAGCGAGAACAATTTTTCCACTTAGTGTTTTACTTTGAAATATACCACAGGTTCCCAGCACTTTCCATTGGTATGATATGATGCTGGGAGGCTACGGTCATGGTTACTTCAGTGTTGGTTAGCTCAGGTGTGCCAGAATTGCTGAAAATGTACTATGCCATTGCATGTCTATTGGAAGGGCATGGACAATGAGGAGGGACTTTACAGGTGACTCATTTAGGTTAAGGAATCCCAGATAAACTGACTATCGGGAGCGGTCAGAAGCTACAAGATGGTATCCTGGACTACTTGTGAATTAATGGACTCAAGAGACTACAAGGTGAAGATCCTATTTCCAGGGAGGTCACCCGATTCAGAAGATACATTTTTTCCCAGGGTTTATCTCCTCCAGAGAGACAATTACATCTTTGTTGTGGGGCTCCATCACTGATCTCTGCTTTATCACAACTGTTCAAGGGGATATCCTTACACAGAACTGTTTCAGACCCTTTAAAATGAATGGAGGAATACCAAGGCACCTGCAGCAGGTCAGAAGAAGGACAAGGACTTGTGCCTTCCATTTTTGAATATTCTTTATTAAAAGAAAAGTGAAATCTTTCTCTAAACTATGGGTTTTCCCTACCTAACGCAAACTATCTAGGGTGCTCGTCAGTCGACAGTGAGTCCAAAAGGTAGGTATTTCTGAAGTACTAATTTTGGTTAGGGGTTTGTTATCTATTCTTCCTTCACTTAATGTATACCGGGATCTCAACTATTTAGCCACTTCGGGGTGAGCTTGAGCTACTTGAGTAGCGGTGCTAAATGTAGGTTGGTGCTGTTGTATTACCCCTTGTTTTAAAAATGGTGGTAGTACATTGACAAACTGTTCTAATGCCAAAGTTTCTTGTACCTCGGGGAGAGTTCTTTTCCTTAACCACTGGGAACGGGTATTCTTGTTACGCTCACCTGGTTCCCACAGGGGCGTCGATCGGACCCGGACAGCTGCGGTCTCCACCAACGTGATGCGTAGTGAAGAGATGACAGTCTGGACTGGCCCGCCTAATCTTGTCTGCTGGACTCATAGAAGTATTCTCCTGCAAGTGGAGAAAGGGATTTAGCCACCCGTGGACTTTAGTGATGGCCCCCCCAACTGTTCTCGTTCTCCCCACTAATCACCTCCGATATCCCCTCTTGGTAACCTCACCTTATGTTTTTAAATGATGAGCTCTCCATCCTGCATACTGGAGGAGTTCCGGAGGAATATTGACTCCAGTGTCTATAAAGTTCAAAGAGTTCAATATGTCTGATGTTCACTCTTGTTCCATTCCCTCGTTAGGTTGCAGCTGGGTCCAAAAGAATATTGCCTGGAGGCAGCTGATGGCGTTCAGGTAAGAGTCTGTATTATCAAACACTGTCCGGTAAAAGTTGCATGAGTTTAACTTGCTGTTTTCTCTCCCTTTATAGGTGCGGCATAGAAAGATGCGGCAAATTAAAGGATAATACCTACGGTGGTAAAGCAGGTAAGCCTATGGTGGCAAAGAGATTGTCTTTGTCGGTTTTCTCGGCTCACCTTGTTATTCCTTTTGTTTTCCCCCCAGGTGCTGGGTTTTGACGAAGTAAATGATGGAGGCAGCGCCTAGTTGAAAGATGCGGTGGACTGGTGAGTATAACGTGGCGCTGCTGCTGGCGAAGCGAAGCGTGCTGAAATAATGTCCTTTCCAGGCTCAGAGATGTGCCTGGTCCGGAATCAGGTAAGGAATCAAATAATGTCTGTGATCTAACCTCTTCTCCTTTCTTTTCCTTTTGTCGAGGAGCTTCGGATTCGAGGCGGGCGTGGCAGAAGACTGGATGCTGACTTGCAGACACGGTGAGCGTTACGCTGCTGGATGCAGAATAACACGAAGCATGACCTGCTGTTCAGGTGTGGTTTAAATAGCCTGCAAAGTAGTCCCAGGTAAGAAGTTCCCCAGAACCACACCCAAATAAAAAATAGTCCCTGTAATAAAATAGTCCCATCCAGGCATCACGTTGGCTTGGACTCATTTGAAGCATGGTCTGCATAAGGTAAGTAAAGTCTATGAGCCTGGCGCCTATGGCGCCAGGACTGATTTCTATGATGAGCCTGGCGCCTAAGGCGGGGATGTTGGGGTTTTAATGAGTATCTGGATGCCTGCTCCCGGGGCTGATGGACTCGATCCGGATGCCTGGGGGTAGGCATCATGACAGCACTCCCCCCCAAGGCCCCTCCTAAAGTTGTTCTTCCCCTTGGCCCTGGCTTGTCTGGGAAGTCCCGATGGAATTTTTTCACCAATCGAGGAGCATGAACGTGGTCACTAGGTTCCCATGACCTTTCTTGTGGTCCGTAACCCTTCCAGTCGATTAAATAAAAAAGTCTTGATTTAACCATTTTAGAGTCCAGGATGTTTTTTACCTCGAATTCAGGTTCTCCATCTATTAGGATGGGGTCAGGTGGTTTGGTTAATCTTGTCCCGTGTTGAACTGGTTTTAGAAGTGAAACATGAAAGACAGGATGAATCCGCATATTAGAGGGTAATTCTAATTTGACGGCCACCGGGTTGATAATGGCCTTAATGGTGTAAGTTCCCAAATATCTAGGATTAAAAGTCTGAGTTCCTTTCAGAGGTATATGTCTTGTAGCCAGCCAAACTTGGTCTCCGATTCGATATGGTGGGGACTCACTTCTATGTTGATCAGCATTTTTCTTGTATTTCTCTTTTGCTTGTTTCAAATGTTTTGTTGCCTCTTTAAAAGCTTGTGTAATAGTAGAATGCAGATGAGTTACTTCCGGCATTTCTAAATGCTGGGGCGAATCAAGTTCTGAGGTTCGAGGATGATGTCCATATATGGTATAAAAGGGGCTTTGTCCGGTTCCTAAATGTACAGAGTTATTGTATGCGTATTCAGAAATCCATAAAATGTCCTTCCAATTACTTTCGGTTTGGTGGAGCATACAACGTAGGTATTGTTCAAGAGTCTGGTTGGTTCTCTCCGTCTGACCATCGGTTTGGGGATGGTGACTAGTTGATAACCTTACGTCGATTTGTGCCAATTGACAACACTTCTGCCAAAATTGCGAAAATATTTTCGAGAAATTCCTTGGCCAAGATTGAAGCACAAGGTAATCCTTTTAAAGGAATAAAGTGGGCCATCTTGGAAAAAAGATCCACAATAACTAGAATGGTGTTGAATCCATTACATGGCGGTAGATCTGTAATAAAGTCTAAAGACAAAGTGTGCCATGGTGTGGGTGGAATATCTAAAGGTTGTAAAAGACCAGCTGGTTTCTTCTTTTGACTTTTGTTCTGGGCGCAGATGCCACAAGACAGTACAAATGACTTTACATCTTTTCGCCAGGTGGGCCACCAGAATTGTCTTTTAATTTTAGCTTCAGTTTTTGCAATACCTGGGTGCCCTTCCATCAGAGCTTCATGGTAATTGGAGATGACTTGTTCTTGTAGTTCCTTGTGTGGTAGAAATAGACGCCCTTGATAGTAGGGTAAGTCATTGACAACTGAATAATCTGGGCCCTTTTTAACCCAGTCCTGCAGGGCTGCTGAATCGAAAAGTTGTTGGATCTTTAAATGAATATCTTCTAAGGTCTGTAGAGTAGTTATCCCAAGAATTATTTGTTCAGGAATTATAGGCACCGGTTCCGGGTTCGAATATGCTTCTCCCATCCCAATTCGGGATAAAGCGTCTGCCTTACCATTCTTACAACCTGGTCGATAAGTGATCACGAAATCGAATTCGGCAAGGAATAAGGCCCACCGAAGTTGACGCGATTATTGGGCCTTGGCTGTTTTTAAATACTGCAAGTTCCTGTGATCGGTGATTACAGTAATGGTATGCCTGGCACCGAGAAGATAATGCCGCCAAGCCTTGAAGGCGGATTTGATGGCTAACAACTCTTTATTGGTAACCGCATAGTTTAATTTGGGGGCCGAGAATTTTCTGGACCAAAATGATACTGGATGAAGTTGACCGGTTTCCGGATCCTTCTGGGACAGGACAGCCACCATGGCTGAACTGGATGCATCGGTTTCAACTATGTATGGGAGCTCGCGGCGTGGATGCTTTAAGACAGGTGCCAACGTGAATTTCAATCTCAGTTCTTGGAAGGCTTTTTCAGCCTCTTCGGTCCACAAGAAGCGTTTGTTTTTTCGCAAAAGTGCTGTGATGGGGTGTACAACATATGAGAAGTCAGGAATAAATCTGCGGTAGAAATTAGCAAATCCAAGCATGCTTTGCACCCCTTTAACTGAACTGGGTGATGGCCACTTGAGAATTGCGTCCACCTTTCGAGAGTCCATTCGGACTCCTTTTGGAGTCAGGATAAATCCAAGGAATTCAACTTCTGTAGCATGAAAAACACATTTTTCCAATTTTTCATATAACTTGTGCTGGCGTAGTTTCTCAAGGGCTACACGAACGTGCTTAACATGGTCTGATTCTGAGGAGGAGTACACTAGAATATCATCTATGTATACGACAACACAGACGTCAATGAGTTCACGAAGGACACCGTTCATAAAATACTGGAAGGCTGCTGGTGCATTGCACAACCGGAAGGGCATCACCTGATATTCGAATAATCCGTACTTGGTGCGAAAAGCGGTCTTCCATTCGTCGTCCTTCTTTACACATACCAGATGGCATGCCCCTCGGAGATCTAATTTAGTGTAGATGCAAGCATCCTTTACTTGGTCTAGTAGTTCGGGGATCAGAGGCTATGGATATCGGTTCTTCACCAGGATCTGGTTTAATGCGTGGTAGTCTATGCACGTTCTGAGGTCACCTTCCTTTTTGGGCACGCAGAATAAAGCTGAAGATGCAGGGGACTTAGATGGACGAATGAAGCCATTAGCAAGGTATTGGTCCAAGTATTGTCGTAGGTGACGGTTTTCGGGTTCCGTAAGGGCGTAGATCCTACTGCATGGAGGTTGTGCATCGGGTATGAGGTCGATTTGACAATCGTATGATCTATGAGGTGGTAAGGTGTTTGCCTGTTTTATTTGGAAAACATCCTGGAATTCTTGATATTCCTGACGTAACTGCATGACTGGATTAGCGACTGTGGCCAGGCTTTTGTTCAAGGTTTTTTCCGGGTAACAGGTGTGTGCACACTCCGGGAAGGTTACTCTCTTCTCTCGACAATCAATACAAGGATTATGTGTTTCCAACCAAGGTTTCCCCAGTATTATTTAGAACTGCAGGACTTTGATTAAGTCAAACACAATAGTCTCTCGATGCCCATCTTGACCCAACAGTGTCATCTCTGTGGTGGAATGAGTTACAGGCCCAGAGGCAATTTCAGTTCCATCGACTGTGGTGATAACATCCGAAGTGGTCTTTTTGCAGAGAGGTAGATTCATCCTAGAAGCCAATTCGTGGTCCACATAGTTTCCTACGGCCCCGCTATCAATGTATGCCCTAACTGCGTGCATACGTGATGGCTGCCTTAGATCAATAAGGACCATTGGTATGATTAGGTGCGAGGTCTGAGTGTCCTTCTTTAAGCTCGGCAAGCGGACCTCTACGTTTGTCAGGCGTTGTCGTTTCCCGAATCAGGCTCTGTTTGATGTCTATCAGCAACTCCGACTACTTTCTTGGATGGTTGTATAGGGCAATCCCGTAGAAAATGTCCTGAGGCCCCACAGTACAGACACAACTGCATCTGTCGTCTCCTTTCTCTTTCTTTTTGAGTTAAGGGTCCCTTAGCCCCCCCGATCTGCATTTGTTCTGATGCATCTGTTCCTTTGGGAGTAACATTGGGTTTAACCAATACCCGATTCTCGAACTTAGCTCGATCAGCTTTTCTATTCTGAAGTCGGTGGTCTAGCTGGACCACTAAGTCTATATATTCTGCGCAATCCTGAGGTGGGTTCACAACTTGGGCCAAAACAACTTTGAGTTCACCCCGAAGTCCACGATGAAATAATGTAATTCGCTTTACCTCTGGCCATCCGGTTTCCACCACCAACCTATTGAAGGTTGCGATATAAGTTAGCAGGTCCTGGTTTCCTTGTCGTAGGGATAGAAGTTTGTTATCCAGGGCCTGCCCCTGTGAATGTCTGGCGAATAGTCTTTCCATGCTCAATTGAAAACCCTGAAAATCCAGAAGAAGAGGGTCATCCTGGTTGACTAATGGAATTGACCAGTCCGCTGCGCTGCCACTAAGGTATGACAGTACAAAGGCTACTTTGGCTTGGTCGTTTGGAAAAGCTCCTGGTCTGCATAAAAAGTGGAAGCGGCATTGGTTCATGAACACGGCAAACCTTTTTGGGTCCCCAGCAAAGCGTTCGGGTGGAGCTAAAGGAATGCTCCCTGGTAGAACCACTTGCACAGGGCTGCTCGATGAAACGGGGGTTGAATTCCCCCCAAGCCCAGGTAGTCGTGTTTTCCCGGCTTGGTTTTGCAGCAGTTGTCTGGCAAGATCATCAGTGCGCTCCTTTGACACAATCAGTTCTCTCCTGAGGGCATTAGTTTCTTGGCGTGCGGAGTGCACTTGTCCTAACAATTGGGCTAGTTGGTCGGTTTCTGAGGTCTCCAATATGCCCGAGTGGGGATTTGTAGATAGGCTTCGTGTTCTGTTACGCTCACCTGGTTCCCACAGGGGCGTCGATCGGACCCAGACAGCTGCGGTCTACACCAACGTGATGCGTAGTGAAGAGATGACAGTCTGGACTGGCCCGCCTAATCTTGTCTGCTGGACTCGTAGAAGTATTCTCCTGCAAGTGGAGAAAGGGATTTAGCCACCCATGGACTTTAGTGATGGCCCCCCCAACTGTTCTCGTTCTCCCCACTAATCACCTCCGATATCCCCTCTTGGTAACCTCACCTTATGTTTTTAAATGATGAGCTCTCCATCCTGCATGGCATGCAGGGGCGCGTAGATACCAGTTACTTCACTGGTTTGAAGGTACTGGAGGAGTTCCGGAGGAATATTGACTCCAGTGTCTATAAAGTTCAAAGAGTTCAATATGTTGATGTTCACTCTTGTTCCATTCCCTCGTTAGGTTGCTGCTGGGTCCAAAAGAATATTGCCTGGAGGCAGCTGATGGCGTTCAGGTAAGAGTCTGTATTACCAAACACTGTCCGGTAAAAGTTGCATGAGTTTAACTTGCTGTTTTCTCTCCCTTTATAGGTGTGGCATAGAAAGATGCGGCAAATTAAAGGATAATACCTACGGTGGTAAAGCAGGTAAGCCTATGGTGGCAAAGAGATTGTCTTTGTCGGTTTTCTCGGCTCACCTTGTTATTCCTTTTGTTTTCCCCCCAGGTGCTGGGTTTCGACGAAGAAAATGATGGAGGCAGCGCCTAGTTGAAAGATGCGGTGGACTGGTGAGTATAACGCGGCGCTGCTGCTGGCGAAGCGACGCGTGCTGAAATAATGTCCTTTCCAGGCTCGGAGATGTGCTGGGTCCGGAATCAGGTAAGGAATCAAATAATGTCCGTGATCTAACTTCTTCTCCTTTCTTTTCCTTTTGTCTAGGAGCTCCGGATTCGAGGCGGGCGTGGCAGAAGACTGGATGCTGACTTGCAGACACGGTGAGCGTTACGCTGCTGGATGCAGAATAACACGAAGCATGAGCTGCTGTTCGGGCGTGGTTTAAATAGCCTGCAAAGTAGTCCCAGGTAAGAAGTTCCCCAGTACCACACCCGAGTAAAAAATAGTCCCTGTAATAAAATAGTCCCATCCAGGCCTCACGTTGGCTTGGACTCATTTGCAGCATGGTCTGCATAAGGTAATTAAAGTCTATGAGCCTGGCGCCTATGGCGCCAGGACTGATTTCTATGATGAGCCTGGCGCCTAAGGTGCCAGGACTGAATCCAAACAGCCCCCAGCCGGGGCTGTTGGGGTTTTAATGAGTATCTGGATGCCTGCTCCCGGGGCTGATGGACTCGATCCGGATGCCCGGGGGTAGGCATCATGACAATTCTGTACCCTAGCTCCTAATTCTAATGATGTTTTGTTGGGTAGAAAATGGAGCTCCCTACATTTTTTGCTGATAAAACCTTTCGGTTTGACCAGCCCTCTCTAGGAGTGCTCTTTTTATTTTGTCAATCACAGTGGTTCCCAGGGGTTTAATTGTTTGGTATGAGGTCTGCAATTCCCATTTCAATAATGTCACTAAATAACATGTTTTAAGATCTTCTGAACTGAGTAGCAAGCCTTCTCAAAATTCAGGAAAAAAGCAGCCAGATGCTCACCCTCTTGGTAAGGTTGCAATACCTTGTGTGCTACCATACAATGCTGTTGTGTTCTTATTTGGTGCAAGTCTTGTTGGAAACTTTGGTCGGCCTAGATCTGGTGGTCAACCCAACACATTTTCTAGCATGCTCATTTTGGGATGTATTCGTTCGGTGAATACAGGACCTTGTTCCCCTTCACTTTTTGTCTCTTCCGACTTATCACCATTTTCAGAATCTTCAGGTAGCAAGAATGTTCACAGAGTTGGGTTTAGGACTAGTGGAGTTGGTCTTTTTAAGCGAGGTGTTATTCCAAACAACTTCAACTTAATAGATGGTAAGCTAGCTATGGGGTTTGCCACATATTTTATCAAGGGGAGGAAAGGATGAAACAAAATTCTTCAGGAGAGAGGAGGTTTAAGAAAACTAAGGGAATAAGCAATAGTGGACTTCCAGGCAATGGGCTTTCTCTATATTGTGAGAAACCAGAAGGTGTCTCACTTACCAGTCCTCAGGGATCTGTCATCCAGGTGGCCGGGCCATGGCCATCGCTATTCGATCCAGACCCTGGGGCTGGACCAGTGCAGGAGGATCACCTGGAATTGGGGTCCTTGGCAGGTGGGTGTGGGACACCTAATGGTGAGACGCGGAATCCCCCTCCCTTTAAAGCCTTTATTCTCTCTTTCCCGATCAAGTACATTGGTTTTGTAACTCCCTCCCCCCTTCCCTGCACGAACACATATGCGTTTCCTTTACACACTGGGGAAAGACAGACTCAAACAAGTCCTGGTGCCGTGTTGGGGCAGAGTCGGGCAGTTGCCTGGAACAACTCACACCTGAATCCCCTTTACCTTCCCCACCTGGATAAAAGGCAGAGCACGGGAACACACTTCGAGCAAGGCAAGGAACAAGACAGAGCACATGAAGGAGCACCTATTCCAGACCGAGCTGATTCGAGGAAGCCAGACGGAAAGTTGCGGAAACAAAACCAAGGAAGGAGAAGCCCTTGGGCTGTTTGACAAGTAATTACTGGGCTGTTTAAAACTCTGAAGCAGCACTTGTGAGGAGGAGGAGTGAGGCCAGAAATCCTGTAATGCGTGTCCGAGATACCAGAGGCCCTGCTGCTTGACTTGTCGAGTCGGGGAAGAAGTGCAGCCGCCGTGGTATCCTCCATTATCAAAACCGCGAGCCGAACCTTGTATACAGCCGGCGAGTTGAAGGCAACTGTGTAAAACCGGGCTGCGTATGAACGAAGGTTACCGGCGGGAACAAAATGTACTATGAAGTGCAATGGAAAAGGCGTTTGATGAAAGACGCGAATGAAAAGGCAAAGCCGATAATTGTTTTCTGAACTTTGAGAAGTTAACGCATGATACTAGCAGAGTGGTCCGGCACCACGTGTGTGCCCAATCGAAAGGTCTCTGCCTGAATGTATCCCGCTAACAGAACTCATGAAATGTCAATATGTTTTATGCGGAAGAGAATCGAAGTGGTCCTGTGAGGGTTTAAGTCAAATCCTTTGCACACTCGAAAGTCTTCGGTTGGTAGTGCACTGTGAAAGAAATAGGAGTCTGAGCCCGACGAAAGGGGACTCAAAGTGAAAGGTGAAAGTGGTGGGAATTGAGAACAGAACCATACAGAGGCCTGAGTCAGACAGAGAGAGGCCTATGGTAAATTGTAAAGTGAAAAGGGAGTCTGAGCCTGGTCGAGGGGGATTCAAAGTGGAAGTAAAAGACTTTTGTTCCTTGAAAAGTAAACTCCTGAGGAAAGGAACTTTGAACACTTTTTGTTGAACTTTTGTCTTGCGATGGAGAAGCCTTACTTGATTAAGCAAGAGACTTTTGGTTGCCGAAAGCCGACATATGAACTGGAACTGTGCCCTTGTGCTTAGCCGAACTGAAGTGTGTTCCAAACCCAAGTGTGCTGCCTTGTCTGGTGATGAAAATGTGGGGAAGGGGAACCAACTCTCCAGTCAACCTGACATTTTGTTTCATGACACACTTTTTGTTATCTGCATCATTTCCCTCACTGTTTAATGTTTAGAAGTAGGGATTGGCAATAGTTTTTTAGTATAGGGCCTTTTATTTTGACAAAGACACTACTAGGACTGCGTTATCTTTATTTTGATGGTCATAGCTTTCTCCCATCCTTAGATTTAGGTTTAGATAGGCGTTTTTCCAACCCCCTTGAAGTTCAATAACCACCCTTGAACTGTGTGCACTTGTGTCTGTCTTCAATGTTTGATGCCATGCATTCCTTACAGTATCAAGAGACTAACAACTCACTCCTGACGCCATATGTGGCAGGTCAGAAAAGGGACAAGGACTTGTGTCTTTCATTTTGGAATATTCATTAATAAAAGAAAAATGAAAACTCCTAACTTTCCCTAAACTACAGGTTTTCTCTACCTAACACAAACTAACTATGCTGCTCATCAGTCGTCGGTGAGTCCAAAGGAAGATCTGTCCTTTGTCCAAAACGAATCTAATCTGTCCCGACTACTATCAAAACCAACTATAGTTGAGGGGGGATAGGTGAAGGGGGATAGCTCTGGGGCAACACGTTTGTCTTAGAAGCAAGACAATGCAGCACAACACAGGTTCAAATCCTAATCCCGCACTTAGAAACCAATTTCTGATATTAAGCGCATTATAATTATTATTATAGTTGTTCTTTTATAACTAAGGCACAGGAGAATGGCTCCCTTCGCCTGTGGTCTGCTTTTCAGCAAGTTCACTTTAGTAACGTATTCGTAGGTAGTTCTTGTTAACTGGTTTGATCAGGTTGTATAGTTCAGATATGGGACTCTTCAATTTCTCTATTGTGTCCTTTTGTTTCTCCCTTCCAATATTGTTCTTCTCTCTTTTCTTGTTCATTAAACTTGCAACTTTTTCTCTACTCAATTTCCTGCTCTTGCAGCCTCTGCCGTCCGATCTACCAGACTTTCTGGGCCATGTCTACCTCAACCAATGTAACTCTATGCCTCACCGCCATACCGACACCCCTGGTACCGTCATTGACTCCTAACAAACTCGGATGAGCACCAAGACACTGCCTACGTGTGCACACCCGCTCTCCCTTTAACCGACCTGTGCACCAAGTCAGCCCTATGTGTAACTGTAAACACTGTTTGTGAACCTCTGCATACCAATTAACTTAGACTATTATACCTGCCCATGTGCCCCTAGTCTAGGCCCTGCCTGATGGGTTGCAATCCACTTTAGCTGTTAAAATCTCAAACTCAGAGGGTGCTTTATGCATTCTAGCCCTCTTGCCACATTTGAACCTAGTTGGTGCTCTATGCATCCCAACTACACTGCCATATTCTGATGGTGCTCTATGCATTTTAGCCTCATTGCCATATTCGAACTTAGATGGTGTTCTATGCATTTTAGCCTCATTGCCATATCTGAATTTAGATGGTGCTCTATGCATTTTAGCCTCATTGCCATATCTGAATTTAGATGGTGCTCTATGCATTTTAGCCTCATTGCCATATTTGAATCTTGATGGTTTCTATGCATTTTAGCCTCATTGCTATATTTGAACTTAGATGGTGTTCTATGCATTTTAGCCTCATTGCCATATTTGAATCTAGCTGGTGTCCTATGGCCAAGGTCTATACTATAAATGCACACTGGCCTAACTAGCGTTACCAAGCCTATTCCCTAGCCTACCAATACTCTCACCACCACTTAGCATGTTCCCATCTACTACTAGCTTGTTTGCCTGCGTCCTTATTATCCTAGTCAGTGTAACTCAATTTAAGATGGCTCTGCATTTTCCCAACATGCCTTTCCCAACTACTCTTATTAACCAGGCACCCCACTTAGACATACACAACCTCCAGCTACTCCCCACCAATCTCCCTCGTACTACCCTAGATAGGAACCTAGGACTTGGAGCTAGACTAGCCAAAATTTATGAGCCTCTAGCCCGCTCATTGCCCACTTTACAGAAGTCCAAAGAACAGCCTCCTCGATCCAGTTCTTCTACTAAAACTTCTAATCCACCTTACAACCCCACCACTAGACCCCCTCATAACCTCCCCAGTCAGGGCATTCTCGAATCAACACAAGACAAACGTCACATAACTACTACTAAAAACACAGCCAGCCCCAAAATCAAGGGAGCTTTGATCAATGCTAGATCATTAGTAGCGCACGCCACAGAAATCGCAGACCTGATCCTTAAAGAAGATCTTGATTTCCTCGCCATCACCGAGACTTGGCTACACCCTGCAGCAGGCCCCATGCTCATGTTAGCAGTCCCAGATAACTATTCTATCCTGAGGCAAGATCGCCCCAACTCCAGAGGAGGGGGTGTCGCCTTCATACATAAATGCAGCCTGTCCATGAGACTAGCAACCTCCTCCAATGTCCCATCTTGTGAAACACTATCAGTCAAAGTCCCACTCACTAATACCCAAACCCTCCATATCCATTTGATTTATCGCCCACCAGGCCCTATTGCCACCTTTGATGACGACCTCAATGCCATTCTATCTAGCAATCTTAAAGGCTCCTCTCAAGTTCTCACCCTGGGGGACTTTAACATGGGCTATAACGACCCGGCAGACCAAACAGCCAGCACCATAGCTAACACTCTTGCTGAACTAGGCTTTGCGCAAAGAAGTATGGCACCCACTCATTCAAAAGGTAGAATACTTGATTGGGTGGCCGACCACAACTGCTTAGCGAACATCACAAATACCTCACCAGTAGTCTGGACCGATCACCACCTGGTATCGTTCTTGCTGTCCACTGACAGACCCCCACCTCTGCCTAACACCATGGCCCCTCCAACTCTCACCAGAAACAAGAAGAACATTACACTAGAAAGACTCATCCCGAATTTACTCCCCACACTTAACACACTCCCCGATGACCTGGATCCAGAGATCCTGGTTGAAGAATACAACAAGGTTATGGCTTCCTCGTTGGACCTCATCGTCCCACTTAAACTCAGACCTAGTAAACTGAAAACGCACCTTAACAAATGGTACACCCCATTCCTCAAAAACCAAAGGCAGCAAAAAAGAAATTGTGAGGCTACCTGGAAAAAATCCCCTTCAGCCGCAAACAAACTCAAACTCTCCAAACTTACCACACTCTATAAAAAAAGAAATCTACCTCGCTTGATCCAGACAATCAGGGTTCCGTCCTCAACACGGGACTGAAAAGGCACTTATCGACCTAAAAGCTCAGATTGATACTCTCAGGGATAAAAGGCAAGTTGCCTTGCTCCTCCTACTTGACTTATCGGCAGCTTTCGATTTGGTCGACCATTCTGTCGTTTGCTCACACCTCCATACAGCAGCACACTTCTCTCCAGAGGCCATCAAATGGATCACCTCATTCCTTAACGGAAGAACTATGAGGGTCTTCTCTCCCACAGCTGCAGCAGACCCCATTCCCATCACTTGTGGTGTCCCACAGGGCTCCTGCGTCTCCCCCACACTGTACAACGTATTTACCAAGCCCCTTTTCGATGATTTGGATCATCTTGGTATCACCTACACTAATTACGCAGATGATACCCAGATCCTCCTTCCGCTTTCTGGAGATTATGAAAAGAATTTGGTCTTGCTAAATAGGGTGTACATCATCATCCAGGCATGGATGGCCACTCATGGACTATGCCTGAATGATGAGAAAACGGAGCTTATCATCCTGGGTACTACGTCCAGTTTAAAGAAACTCAGCCCTGCCTACAATTCCTTCATGATAGATGGGAACAATATCAAAGTTGGACAAGAGGTCAACACATTGGGTCTCTACCTGGACTCTAACCTTTCCTTGAAAAGACAACTGAGTTCCCTGGCATCCTCAACTGCATACACATGCAAATTAATCCGCTCAGCTAAACCATTTCTGTCAGACACTAGCTGCCTCACACTCGCCAGAGCCCTTATACTTTCCCGCCTTGATTACTGCAACGCCCTTTACCTGGGAACCTCCAAGGCTACCACCAACAAGCTACAAACTTTACAGAATAACGCCCTGAGAGCAGCCCTAGGAATCCCCAGAAGAGAGCACATCTCAGGACTCAGCCAACAGAACAACTGGCTATCCACTAGAGACAAAATCCTCCTAAAAACGGCATCTCTAACTCACAAATCTCTTAACAATGCCGCCCCGATCTATTTGATCAACAGGTTCCAAAGACAAGCATCCTCGAGACCCCTCAGAACGGCATACAATGACTGCCTCTCTGTCCCTAATTTCAAACTTGCCACCATAGGAGGTAACAGTTTTCCAGTAAAAGCAGCCAAACTGTGGAACTCCTTGCCTCCCAACCTTAGAGCAGACATGCCCTATTTGAAATTCCGATCCATGCTAGTTTCATGGCTGAAAACGAGGGACCACCAAGATAGCTAGGTGCCAAGGCTATCACTCTTGCTACCCGCACACTGTGTAACCCATGCGCCCACTTTGTACTCGTGTTTATATTGTATATATTGCCTGTTCTCCCCATATTGCTCTGTATATACTTTTATTGCTAACATGTACACTTTAAATTTGTAACCAAGCTTCGAATATTCTTGTAAATGCTGCGCCTTGATACCCCCGGGTACATCTGCGCATTATAAATAATAAAACAAACAAACAAACAAACACTTGTTTCACTGGCTGGCCCAGATAGGGCTGTTCCCATAATGATTCTCACTCTTCTCCACCACTTGATGGTTACTGGGACGAGTATGAGGGTTCCAGTAATGATTCTCACTTCTCTCCAACTCTTTGGACTTAATGGCACAAGTATGAATGTTGCAGTAATGATTCTCACTTGTCTCCACTTCTTTGGTGTTACTGGGACGAGTACGCATGTTCCAGTAGTAATTCTCAATTTAATTTTCTCCAACTCTTTGGTCTTACTGGGACAACTAAGACTGTTCCAATAATAATTTATATTCTTCCCCACCACTCTATTCGCACTGGGACGAGTTTGGGAGTATGGGCCTTCCAGTACTAATTCTCACTCTTCTCCGCCACTTTGGTATTACTGGGATGACTATGAATGTTCCAGTAATAATTCTCACTCTTCTTCACTACCTTGCTCTTACTGGGAAGAGTATGAGTGTTCCAGTAATAACTGACATACTTCTTCACCACCCTGCTCTTACTGGAACGAGTATGAGTATTCCACTAATGATGCTTAACTTGCTCTGTTATTCCGTCTTTAATGGAACGATTAGGAGTGCTCTCGTATAGGTTCCCACTCATGTATGGTTACTTTAAGATTAGGTCCCCTCTGGGACAAGTTTGATTGTTCTCCCGGGGCGTCAAAGTCCTTCTCTGTTAGATGAGTACTGTGTATTACTCGCATGATCTTCTTTTTCTCAGCATTAGACAAATATTTCTTTTAATGTTTACTTAAGGTTTCAATATGACAATAGCAGATATCTGATTGTCCTTCATGTTCTCTACCAGCAGGATTTATCAAAACTGGTTTGTAGGTGGATCATCGGAACAGGAGTCTTTGTCCCCAAGAGCGGAGTCTATACTGGTGAAGTCCGGCTTGCCTCTGCCCCTAGAGAGGGAATCGAATAGCGGGCTCACCTCCCTAGTCTCACAGAGAAAGGCTCCTACGATTTGTCACACACCCCAAGAACAATCTGAGATGAGTTTTTAAAGTCAGTGCAGTTGGGGTCTTTTATTTATTTAGACAAGTGAGATTGCTTAAGCATTTTTGACAACAATTCTGAAATGAGTGCACAGTGCAGAACTGCCATGGTAGCTCATGTGGGTTCCTCTGTATTGAGAAGCTGTGTGTGTTCTGCAGGCCATATGTTAAAATCCTGGAGTGTCAATAACAAGAGTGCCATTGAGTAGATTAATTTGGCTGTTTGCAACTAAAAGCCAAAACACAACAAAGTGTGCACCTGCGACAGCTCTGACTACACCAAGGGGTGGGCTCGGCTGACTGACGGTTGACAATGCTGATGATGTGACTCTGGAAAATGGGCCAATACCTGTCAGTGCTAAAAACAGTGTGCGTTGAAAGTCATCTCTTTTTGGAAACAAGCTTTCAAATGCTCTGCTTCAATACAGGCGCTCCCTTGTGTCATGCTGTCACATACAGTACCCAGCATACACATTGGCTCCCAGGACCCCCTCTGCCTGTGAGCCATTATGCATGCATCAAAACAACTCCTATGAAGAATGAAGAGCAAATATACATTTTTTAGCAGTGGCAATCTTCAAACCAACAGTATAATTATGTGCCAGCCAATGCCTTCTTGATCATAAATATTAAATAGATTCGATTTCTTTATACTGTACCTAAGACGTGGTGACTATACCAGCATTTGAATCATAAACTGGAATGAAATGGCATTACTGGGACACGTGAAGCTACATTTATGTATGATGGCAGTGCCTGCCATGTCGTCATGCACCTTAAATAGTAAGACTATATCGGTCATATTATGTTATTTTTGTTATATTGCATCAATCATCAGTGTAGTGGTCAAACCGTGCTGATGCTTGATCAGAGAGGGGCATATTGAGCCCCCATCTGGAGAATTGTGGTGAAGGCATCATGAAGCAAGACACAGCCAACAGATTACAAGTTCAAATTAAATAGTTTTATTAACTTAAATGTCAGGATGGTTGAAGGCCTAACTTGCCCTATGGATTTCCCTACCTAAAGAAGCTAAGGATAGCCTGAGTTAATAAGTTCCACTTACAAGTCTGTCTGTATCCAAAACCTATACTTGCCCTCACAACTAAAGCTAAACCATGTGTAGGGATATCAACAACAAATCAAGTAGTGTTCCAAAATAAAGTTCTGAGCTTCTTCCAGCTCTTAGCTTGTTTTTCCAACTCCCCTTCCCCAAGTCCAAGACAGTTCCACAAAGTTCCCTTCCCCAAGAAGACAACACAGTTCTAAAAGGATTTCAGGTTTCCTTTCCCCAAGAAGGCAACAAAGTTTACAAGGTCTTGGGTTTCCCTTTCCCAAGACATCAACTTGTTCAGCTTGCCAGCTCACACTTAGTTCCAGACTCTAAATATTCAAAAACCAGTACCAAGTTAACTTTGCACTCCTGTCTGTTTTCTTGAGTTTATACAGACTGCTTTCTTCTGCTTCACTTAAGCAATCTCTTTCATTTGTGCGTTTAACTTTCAGAGATAAGGTATCCTAGGTCTAGGCACAGTTGTCGGACCAAATGGTCCACCCATTACAGGTCACCCAACCGGTAACGGTACGTTTTCATGCCCACAAAGGTTCTTTTATCTCGGCACCTGTGTTCTGGTTCATATTCACTTTGCTTTCTCTTCACCTACTTTTTGGCTTTCCCACAATGTGTTTTGCTTTTTATCAGTTTCTTGACTTTGCCACACTGTGTTCTTTCATATAGCTCACTCCATTGTGTTCTCTTTCCTTCACCACATTACTTATTCACTCTTCAGTAATATTAATTACTTGTTTTTTATTGTATTTCATAAGGTTCGTTCTTTGCCTTTCAGTATATATCACGGGTGCTTCACACAAACTTGCATTCCAGTCATAGGTTTTCCAAAAGCTTTCCTTTTTTCGGTATTCAATAGTTCTTAGTTCATAATCTTTCACTTGCAATTCAACTTATTCGTATTGTTCACAACAACCTTTCACTTTGGGTTCACTTTAACTTGTACATCTCATTACGTTAGTTCGGCAATTACTGTTACCATGTTGTAGTCCTCAGGAGCGCCCCGGTACAAGTGTTCCCTTTTGCTCACTCAACGGTCCTTGGCGGCTCCTCTGGACGGCTTGCTTCCTCTGCTTCTGCTCCGCTTACAGGTCTCCATAGTATTGCGAGCTGCGCTCGCACTCTGCTATTCCCTCTGTGGGTTGCCGGCAGCTCCGCTTGCCTCTCTCGCACAACAGGCTCTCTTCCGTATCACACAGCTCCTGCTTTGGGCACTCGAATTGGGTGGCCCCAACTACTATGACCCTCTCACGGCCCACTCTGGCCTCGGCATTGCAGTCTCTCCGGGTATATGCTGGCGTCCTGGCCTCCAGGCAGGACCCGCCTTGGCAGCCTCCTCTTCAACAGAATTTCTCTGCTGGCAGGCCCAAAACGCTCAGCCCGTCTTCTCTCCTCCTCGCCTCTCTGCTATCCTTTCCTTTTATACACCGCCAACCATTTAACAGGTTGCAGGTGTGAGTCCTCAACTCTAGTTGCCTGACCATAGTTATTGGTATGCTGCGGATATACCCGGCCCTAACAGCAGTCTTCAAGCCTCTTCCTCGTCTCAGTACCTACCAGAGTGGTGAAATGACATGTTAGTGTGTACCACTCCTAGTCACCTCTTCCTTGTCCCAGTACTACAGTGGCATGAATGAGGGGAAATAATTGGCAACAGCCCATAATGGCAGTTGGGAAGATTGTGTTTCACATGGAAAAGGGGGATGCCATGTCTCGCCTGCAGACCTCCTCTTCTTCACCCTCTTCCTAGCTTTCCTATATTGATGGGATATCTAGGGTTGTTCTGGAAGGAAGAAAAGGGTAAAGGGTCACAATATCCCACAAAGGCTGCTGGGATTGAGGGGACATCATGGAATGGGAAAGGGGGATACCGTGTCTCACCTAAGGCATCCCTGTACCACTCCCCAAGTCTCCCCTAGGCAGGTGATTCTCCCTTGCATCTCCACCCCCAGCGTCGGGATACAAGTGCAATGGCCCTTCGCTAGCCACCTGAGTAGAGGATGTGGGGGAGACGGAAGTGAGGGCGCCCTCAGGTTCCTCACAGAATCCAGACTAGACATTACAGGCAGGCATAAGATTGCAGTGCCTACATACAAAAGACTACACTTGTCATATTATGGCAGCATCTGAAAATGTGGGCCTGTATTTAGCATTGGAAGCTCTACCTGATGTGTTACCCTTTAACTGGGTCAAGGGGACAGCAACAGGAAACATGCAGCTGGCCTGGTATGTGCAAACAGTCCCCATGACGTTTCTTGGTTTGCTGGATGCACCCTTGGAACATCATGGCATGACATTACATGCAGCATAATGACATGCAATATGACTGGCAATATACTGCATGTAATATAATGATATGCATTAGCATGGCCTATCAAGAAAGCATGTGGTTCATATATTGTTGTTGACTAAAATAGTCAGTATAGTGTGCCTCACTATGGTAATCCTACCACTTTCTGGTCACAGAATCCTGCCCAGTATGCCTTTGCTTGCCCCAGAACTGTGGCGAGGTGTTGAAACATTGCATGCATGTGTTCAGTGAAATTAGTTTCATATTTAGAAAGCAGTTATAGCCTGCTCTGGCTGTGTAGGTATCCTCCCTATCAAGGATAGGGAGGATACATGCTTCTGTACCCTCTCATGCTCTCATTAGATTGTGAGAAGAGCAGGGTCCTTATTGTTTGAAGAGCAGTAGAGCAGGTTGGATCCTTAACTCTCAAGTGAACCCTTTTTGTGAGTTCAGCCCTCATTTGATCCATATAATAGGTAGTTCCCTTCTCCGATTTGCCACATTATGCATTAGCTTTTCAATATCAAATGTCCATCACTGAAGAGTTAAAAGGATACAGTCTGAGAACTGTAGCAGTGACCAATAGAGATCTGATGTGTATATACACTTTCTCTGTACATTCACCAATTCCTTTATTTATGAATGTCACATGAGCAGCAAGATGTGGAAGTTGGAACGTTGACAAGGACGATGGCGATCCTGTCCCAGCCTCAGC
Source organism: Ambystoma mexicanum (assembly GCF_040938575.1). NCBI lineage: Eukaryota > Metazoa > Chordata > Amphibia > Caudata > Ambystomatidae > Ambystoma > Ambystoma mexicanum. The sequence continues at coordinate 536,038,360 of NC_090924.1, read as the reverse complement.
ACCTATGCACAGAGGCCCTCCTGGTGCCTCGGCTTTATATCCTCTCTGGTCGGGGTGAGTACATGGAAGCGATCTCACTAGATAGCATAAGGAATCTTGCTGAGCACTTATGGGGTGGGCATGACTCGAGGCAAAAGCAGCCCATTTCTAAGGGAAGTGATGGCCCATCCAACTTTCAGTTGCAGGGATTGTGCGCATTCATACTTCAATGCATCTTGGAGAGTCCCATGCAGAGAGCCAGTGCATAGGAAATTGAACAGCCATTGTTCTACTAATGCATGGGACGGGATCTAGGTGGAACTCTTTTTCAGGAAAAAGTAGGCTGGTAGGTGCCTGTATCTGAGAACTTCTGGGTTTCTACTGTATTACATACTCTTGGATGATTTAAATATTTTGAACATGTGAAGGGGGGCGTGGCTACGAGGGCCATGTAGGAGGACGCGATCTGGAGGAGCTCCCGAGATCCTGAAATGATCCTGGCGAAATAGTCCATAACAACGTGCCTATGACTGCTGAAAACACACATGCCGGTGTGTGAACGGTCTGACTGCGCTTGGTGAACTTTTGGAAGGCGTGGGAGGAACGGTGGCGGAGTTTTGTGCGAAAAAGATAAGGACGCCGAAGACGAAAGACAAAACAAAATGGCCGATCAACAACCGGAAAAAAGGAAGGAGCAGGCCGCACGGTGGTCGGACGATAGAAGCGTACTGTGTGCGCATTTGTAACTTGTGCAGAACGCAGGTCCTCTGGGTCATGTCTAATAGAACAGTGAGACCGAAGGCGAAGCAGCCCACCTTGGACGACTTCGCCAAGACGTCCCCTGGTCCCGAAAATTCCAAGAGTAAGGATAAGTCACCTACAGGCGGCATGCCTGCGACGGGTACTAACCAAGAGGTCCTCGCTGCGATTGCAGACTTGAAGGTGACCTGGGAAGCTAAACTTGAACTGGCCGTAACTGAGCTGAAAACGGCATTGGACCTTAAGGTCGGTGCGGTGCAGGAAGAGGTGAATTTACTCCGGCAGGACGTCAGGTCCTTGGCGGAGCGCACTGAGACCCTCAAAAAAGAGGTGAGCCCGAACACCGTGGATTGTGCCTCCCATAAGGCAGAATTGCATGCCCTGGTGCAGAGAGTGGGCAACTTGGAAAACAGGGCGGAGGAGGCAGAAGGACGCGCCCGACGGAACAACATTCGAATCATGGGCCTGCCAGAAGGATCGGAGGGCCACGATCCTACGGAGTTCATCGAATCTACGCTGTTGCAGGAGATACCCGGAGGAGCCTTATCTCAAGGATTCGCTGTGGAACGTGCGCATAGAGCTGTAACAAGGAGGCCGCCGCCGGGAAACCCACCTAGGCCAGTAATTGCCAAAATCCTTAATTACCGGGACCGGGAGAGGATACTAGAACACTTCCGCAAGGGAGGAACGATTACACGAGGAGCGGCAAACATAACGGCCTACCCGGACTATACCCTGACTGTGCAGCATAGCCGCATGAACTTTGGGACGGTAAAGCGGAGATTGAGAGAGGCGGGCCATAAATACATGTTGCTGTATCCGGCGAAATTGAAAGTTTTTCATAAACACAAAACTTTGTTTTTTGAGACTCCGGAGGACGCCATGGGATGGCTAGATGCGCAGGGATGTCCCCAGGAGCCTGACGTTCGGACAGGAAGAGAAGATGGAGGAGATAAGTAGTGCACGAGGAGGGTGCTACAAGATGGTGCGGAATAGATCTCTGGGACTTGATTATAGTCATTTGCGCGGCCTTAGGAAGAGAAGGTCAGACTGTTGCACAAGATATCATGAGCACTGTGACTATTGCTGTATTTAGGGGAGCCTTGCAGAGCGGATCTCTTTACCCCACTTAGTAACTTTAGTTAAGTGGCCATTAGGGCGACTTCACCCTACTGAGCTCTGGGCATTGTTTGGTGCTTGCAGGGCTAGATGTGGGGGTGCCTGAGTTCCGAGGATGGAGCTGGGCAGCAGTTGGGGTGTGTGGTGTGGGGTAAGGGATGGGTGGAGGGTGGGGAGGGAAGTGGGGAGTTTGGGGTGTGTATAGTTATGGGGAGTTCGAGTTTGCACAAGAAGCTACAAGAAAAAGCCAGAGGGCCATATCTGTATTGCGTGGGCAGGTGGGATTTGCTGCACGGAAGGGGGGAGGATACCTATGAGCTATGGGGGATCTTAAGATCGTAACGTGGAATGTCAGGGGACTCAATAGTTACCTAAAGAGGAACAAGGTCATGATGTATTTGAAAAGACAGAAGATTGATATTGCACTTTTGCAAGAGACGCATCTGACTCGGCAGAAGTTGGAACTGGTGGGGAAGAAGTGGAAAGGTACTGTAGTGGGCTCTCCGTATTCTGCCTACGCTAGGGGAGTTTTGGTCTGGGTGGCACTGCACGTTCCGCTCCTACTTACACAAGAGGAGGTGGATACGGAGGGGAGGATGGTCATATTGAAGGCACTGGTGGAGAATAGGGAGGTGTGCATTGTAAATACGTATGCCCCCAATAAAAATACGGCGGCATATTTTAGGACTCTGTGTACCAACCTAGGTGAGTGTGTGGGTGGGACGGTTATTTGGGGAGGGGATTTTAATTGCGTGCTGAACCCCAGGGTAGACAGATCTGATGATAAGATTGATAGGCCCACCCCAGCGGCTAGGGCATTGCAGACACTGCTCAACGACTTCGGGCTGGCAGATGTTTGGAGGCTGAAGCATCCTAATGAGGAACAATACTCGCATTACTCAGCCCCGCAACAACTGCATACGAGACTTGATTATTTTTTTGCCACGCCAGATATGGTGATAGAGACCACCCAAATAGACTACAAAGCGAGGGTCCTGTCGGACCACTCGCCTCTGGTCCTGGGTTGGCAGTACTGCCGCCCCAGAGGGCGGATACCGACGTGGCGCCTCCGGGCTGAGGCGCTCAAGGATCCGGTCTTTAGAGAAGATATCAGGGATGAGATCACACATTATTTTGAGGAGAACGCTGGCAGTGTGGATTCGGCGGGCACGCTCTGGGAAGCCTTTAAATTGGTATTGCGGGGTGCTGCCATTGCTAAATCAAAGGGCCTGCAGGGTGGGGTCCTAATGGAGTTAGGGGAAGCTGAGGATGAACTGGAACGGGAACTCAATAGGGAAGGGGGGGATGCGGAGCTAGTACTCAAACTACCAAACTACAGCAGCGGTGTGCAGAACTTTGGGAAAGGCTCTGCAACCTTAACTATAAGAAGTATGTTGAGAGACAGCATGCAGGTGGGGACAAAACGGGCCGTCTCTTGGCGTGGTTATACAAGAGCGAAACCCATAGGCCCCCGATTAGGACGATAACCAGAGAGGATGGAGAGGTACCGGACACCCAAGAAGGAGTCAATAAGGCATTCTTAGACTATTACAGGGCACTATATGAGGACAAAGGAGGCGGCAACCGAGAGGAGATAAAAGAAACTATAAGAGATATGGGATTACCTAAGATTAGTGCTGAAGAAAGGGAGGGGCTGGATGCACCGATTACTTTAGAGGAATTGGAGGAGGTGGTGAAGCAACTGCCCACCAGTAAGACCCCGGGTGCGGACGGACTCCCTAGCAAATTTTATAAAGCATATAGAGATGAGGTACTCCCCCCCATGCTAGAAATGCTCAATGAATCGTTTGAAGTGGGCCGGCTGCCGGAATCGCTTAGAGAAGCAATAATAATACTGCTCCCTAAGCCCAACAAACCAGGGCATAGCTGCGGCTCCTATAGGCCCTTGTCAATGTTGAACCAGGACAGCAAGATATTGACGGCGGTCCTGGCCAATAGGTTGCATAGAGTTATTAGTAAATTGATACATCCGGACCAGACAGGTTACGTCCCTAACAGAAATATAACCCACAACCATAGGCGACTCCACCGGGTGATTGAAGAGGGGAGCAAGAGCGAGGGTGAAATGGCAGTTGTGTCCCTACATGCAGTCAAAGCTTTCGACTCAGTGAGGTGGCTGTGGTTGCTGGAGGCCCTAAGGGAATACGGGATGGGGCCGGGCTATGTCAGGTGGGCGAAGTTGCTGTACAGTGAGCCGCTGGCTAGGGTACGTACAGGAGCGGTGATATCCGAGAGGTGGCAACTTAGCAGAGGCACCAGACAAGGGTGCCCCTGGTCCCCGATGTTATATATTATGGCCCTGGAGCCCCTGGCAGTGTATCTTCGACAACAATATGACATGATAGGCATTGAGGTAGGGGGAGAGAAACACCTAATATCCCTGTATGCTGACGATTTGCTATTATATCTGAAATATCCGGAGGAAAATCTTCAATATATTCTGGAGGTAATGGAAAGGTATGCAGAACTGTCTGGCATAGCGGTGAACCCCCAAAAATCGAGCATGTTCCCATTGGGTAGCTACAGAGGAACCCCTCCGGAGCGGTTGCCAGTGTTGTCGATACCATGGGCGGTTGGCTCCTTCCGCTACCTCGGAATAGATGTGTATCACACGGTAGAGGAGGAACATTTGCATAACACCGAGGTGGCTGTGGGAAAAATCCATATAAGTATGAAGTTTTGGGAAAAGTTGCCGTTGGCGATGATGGGACAGGGGACGATGCTCAAAATGGTGGTCCTACCTAGGCTCTTACATTTTTTCAGCAATATTCCGTACAAGATACCTAAGAAGTTTTTTGCCAAGCTGAATAGTATGTGCAGAGACTTCCTATGGCATGGCACTCGAAATAGAGTGGCGCTATGGAAGTTGCAGAATTTCTATGAAAAAGGCGGTATTAAGCTGCCTAATTTTGAGGCCTACTATGTAGCAGGCCAGCTGCAATACGTGGTCAAATGGCTCTCTGATGGGGTAACTCCCGAATTTAGGCTGTTTGGACAGGACTGCACTCCGTTTTACCTGAAGGAAATTATTTGGTTGCCTAGGTCTGAAATGAAGGAGCGCCCGGGTATGATGTTGCTTGGGTGGAAGATGTGGCGTAGAGTATGTCGAATGATGGATGACCCGTACCCGTGTTCCCCGCAGGTGCCGCTGGTGGCCTTGGCAGGGGAAGACAAACAACTAAGCATGATAATCAGGACCTATTGAAAGTCGGTCGGGCTGGTTACATTGGGGGATGTCTGGCAAGAGGGGGCCATTAAGGATTTTGAAGAACTAGGGGAAGAGTCGGGCTTGCATAGGGGCCAGTATGTCATGTATTTAAGGCTGGTGCAGAATATTCGTAAAATGTGGCCTGAGACTGTATTGGCGGAGGAGCCAGACGCCACTATGGGGACAATATATGACATATCAGAAGGAGGGCATGAGATCTCTAGACTGTATGAGATGGTGATGACCCGGGTAGGGAAGGAATTGATGCATTTGAGGCTGGATTGGGAAACAGAGGTGGGAGCACAGATGGAGGATGGGATGTGGGAGCGTGCTATGGGATACAAGAAGGTGTCCAGAAATGCCAGATTACAACAAATACAGTTGTACATAACGCACAGAGCTTACATGACCCGATGAGAATATCGAAGTTTGTAAATGCGGGACGACAAGCGTGCCCAAAATGCGATAAGGAAGACGCTGATATGACACACATGTTTTGGTCTTGCCCAGTGATTGAGAGTTTCTGGGGAGAAGTGGCGCAAAAACTAGCGGACAAAGGGGTCACGCTCATTATAGATACGGCCTGGGCCTGCCTGTTGGGAGGGTTTCCCAGACCACGGAAACTTAAACATGTTGGAAAATTGAAGGATTTGGCATATGTGCTCGCAAAACGAAGGATTGCCATGGGCTGGAAGCAGTGCCATAAGCCACGGGTGGAGGTATGGTGGCGTGATTTGCAAAAATGGGCGGATGCTGAAACGGTGGTATGGCAGGAGGCATGTAGCAAATGTGGGGAAGAAGAAGTGAGTACCCTGCTAGCATGGAGAGTATTAATAGCAGGACTGTTTGGAACAATAACGGATTCTGCAGTCTCAGAAGAAGGTGATACCCTGCCACACGCAGCAGATACGAAATGAGAAGGACAAACAAGCTCTTGAGGGGGGAGGGATTGGGGGAGCAGTGGTCTTGACTAATTGATGTTCATGTGTTTTGTTGCAAATAACGCTGCCAGTTTGGTTTGTATTGTTTGTTTGTTTTAAAAAATAATAAAAACTGTTAAAAAAAAATATATATATTTTGGACATGTTTCAGAACTTTACATAGAAAATGGAATCATAGCATATATTGTCGGTGCACCATCATGAAAGTGTTTTACAGCAGGCAATACTGGCATAAGGGTTGGGCACATGCATAATGAACATTTTTGTAAATTCTCATTGGTGAAGTGGCATCTATATACTGCGTGCACCAAACAACCATCATGAAAGTATTTACTGTGGTGATACCGGCATATATTTGGACACAGACAGCATTAAAGAAGGATTTACAGGACCATGGTGATGCACCGAAAAAAGTTTGCTAAAGGGACATTATGGTTACAAGTAAAACCAAAAAAACCCAGAAATTCGCCAGTTATGTTAAGCTAAGCAACCATAACTCGCGCCACCACTGTGCACTGCTAAGACTAACACCCAGGACATGAAAATGGCATCAACTATTGCCATCCCTCATCCCCAGAGCCACCACGACCACCACCAGCTGGAGGACATACACAACAAAAAAAGCACAGTACTTCAAAAGACAATGAAGAGGACCAAGAAGATGAGGTAGAGGAAGTGCCTACCTCTAGCACCCAGAGAGAATGGGGTGGCAGTTTTTTACCGCTGTTGGGAATGTACCAAAGGCTCAAGCTACCAAAGTGAAATGCACTGAGTGTGTACTCAGTCGCGGACTACCTGGACAGTACTCTTACAGGACCACCTTCACACGCTGCCACACCAAATCCAACCACTGCAATGTTATCAGAAAGGTTGTTTCTTTCTTCAAGTAGTAGGCTGTCTTCCTCCGCCTCATCTTACTCAACCGATACTGTAACCACACAGCCTACTTCTGTGGGACACAACATGCCATCAGCTACCTTGCTAGTGATAAGAGGCTGTTGAGCCATATCTTTCGAAGACAACAGTACTTTGTATACACTGCAACACACCACTCTGCAGGGGGGAGCAATTCCGAAGTGCTTTTAAAGTTGTAATCAAGGAGCATGAGAAACACTGCCCCCTACCTTAGATGTAACACGAGCGCAACATCTTCCCCTGTCCACCTGCCCCTCCATATTTGTGGTTGGTGCATCTTCCCTCATTTCCTTCCTCACCTTACTTTCTGACCTCTCCTGCAAAAAAAAAAGAAAAAGAAAAAAACACCAAAAAAAGTTCCTTTAGGAACCAGCTTTCACAGTTAAAAAATAGAACTAAAAAAAGAATCTTATAGACTCCATCTACTTTACATTTCTCAGTAAAGTAGATAGACTCAATAAGATTCTCCAACATTTCCATTAGCATTTTGTGTTATGCTAATGGGAAAAATGGACAATTGTATACTAGAGAAAAATATGAAAGGACAGAAAAATATTTCTGCCCCTGTTAGGGAGAATTCTCTGTTTAGGCTGAATTTCCTAACCTAATGAGTCCCCCAGCAGCTTTGCTGGATTTCTGGAGTTTGTTTTTTTCTCCTGCCAAGAGTTAGACTCTTTTCCTTGCACTCTTGGACATGATTTGGGGTATTCCTTTGTTGATCTATGTGTTTTATGGGCTATGGGGTCTTTTACTCCATAGGGTCTCATGTGTTTTTTCTATGTGTGTTACACAGCACCCTTGGTGCAGTAACACAGGGGTGTCCTAGGTGACCCCCACCATAGACTCCATACCCTGGGACTGACTACTGTCTCCCAGGGCATGTAAAGTCACCATCGGCTTTACTAGTCCCAAATTACTAACAGAACCTGTACAAACCATCGTATTGTGACCGTACTGGTAGGGGCAATTCGATTGCCCCTGGGTCTATTGTTTGAGGGGCACTGTCCCGTCCCCCCTCGTCGAGTTTTGGCTAGTGGCAGTGGATACTACTTGTTATATTCCTTAAGAATATTCTCTATGGGATTTTCCCATGTATTTTACTCGCACCACTTTTTGGTGCAATGTTAAAGATACCGCCGGTTTAGTTATTTAATATTAATTCACCAGTAGGGTCTTTGTGCCAGAACTCGATTTTAAAATGGCGTTTGTGTTCACCTCTGTAACTCCAAACCAAAGGTCGAGCCCTTTGTTCCACTTTTGGCGGGTTTCTACACAGAAGGCCTCCAAAGTGGTGCCACTCTGTCTGGGTACCACAGGGGGTGCCGGAGGGGGTTTAGGCACCTTGGACTAAGTTGCCTTGCCAACCCAAGTCGCACTCTTGTGTGATTGGCCCAAGTGGTGAGCCGTCCCGCTCACCACTTAGCATGTTTGATTGACAGCTAGGCTGAAAGAATGGGGGTTTCTTGCATAAAAGCAGGGTTTTTGGGACTGGAACTTCAGAAGTCGCCACAGGACCTGAAAATCCGAAGAGGGAGAAGCAGAGCCGATCTGCTGCGACAACACAACCGGTGGAGCCCTGCTGAACCGACTCACCACTTTCCAACCACAGAGGAGATCTCCCTGCTGGAGAGTCTTCTTCCCTTGACTGGTGGGAACAACCAGTTTACCTTCTTTTTCGCTTCCAAGACGTCCAAGTGGTCGAATTGCCCGTGCCAAGCACCCCGGCAACTGCACCGGGAATAAAAGAACCGCTCCTTTTAATTGAGAACTCTGCGGCTGGTTTCTTCCCTGGCAGTGCAACGACCTTCTACTGTCCTCCACAACGAGATCCTCGCTTCCCCTGGACGAAGCACCGACTTGCACCCGCTGCCAGGAACAACTGCCCCCACTGGAGCGCTCTCACCATTTTAAGGTACCGTGTCCCCCAGGCCTCCCTTTCTATAGATTGCTACAAGGTGACAGTAAATCATTAACCTTCTGGACTGGGCTGGCCGCCTGACCATCTAACTGGTCCCTTTCTGTTGTCCAACACTTTTCTGAACCTTTGTCGAGACTTCGGTGCACTTTCAACCGTGTGACCTTGGACACAGTTCTCACGGATCCTCTTAAAGTGGGTCCGGCTTTCTGAACTTTAACTTCACGGTTTTAACCTGCCTTCTTCTCTTACTGTGTTCGTTTTAAAGTGTTGGGACCTGTTCTATCTATGCTTTGCCTATCTCTCCCTTTTTAACCAAGTTATTAGAGTGCCATCTTCGTTAAGCGCTCACCGCTGTCTGAAAATAAGTGTTGCTTTACTTAAGACTTGTCTAATAACCGTTTAAGGGAGTGTATATCTTTTAGTGACCATGTTTTTGAACTGCTTGATATTAGTGCCAGTGTGTTTACTAGATGTGTTTTTAAATAAATAATTCTATCTCTTTTACACCAAGCTCTGGTCGGTGTTTGCTTGTTCTACTGTGCTCTCTTGACCTATTGTGTATGCTCTGTATACTGCCTAACTCTTCTTGAGAGAAGTCTGATTGCTCAGCCACAGTTACCAGGTAAATCTGGGTGGTGCAGACTGCTATCAATTGGGTTTACTGCCAAACACCTGTAGTCTTAAATCTTTTGCAGTGGTCCCCGAGGGACCTGCACAGGTTTCTGTCTAACACTGGTGTACAGCGGTGGGATTTGTATTGAGTATACACTTTAGTGTGCTTTAGAATACTTTAGGACAACTAACCACAAAGCTTAAAGAGCTGATTTTCTAACTATGTCTGCTATGAGAGTTATACCCTAGAATCATTGTCTACCAAAACTGCAGATTGCTTAAAAGTGTTGTGTAGACATAAGAATCTCTCTGAGAAGGGCAAGAAAATAGAACTTGTAGAAAGATTGTTAGAAAACCAAAGTCTGGGTGGCACAGAGGAATCTACTCCCCCCCCCCCAGAAAATGTAGAAAACAGTAATGGTATTGATCTGAATCAAAGTATTGATAATGAATCAGAAGAGGAAAGTGATTCTAATGAAGTTAGCCACTCTGAGCCTCTGTCTGCTTTCCCAACTGTACCTACTGGGCCTATACGAGGTCCCACATGTAATCCTGCATATTTTGAACTTGAAAAAATGAAGCTTGAATTAGAGTACAAACGTTTTATTGCTCAATCTGAACGAAATCAAGAGTTAGAGTTCAGAAGAATCAATGCCCTTGCTGAGCAGAAGCAAGCTGAGTTGAAGCTCAGATAAATAGAGCTTATTCATGCCCTTGAAATGAAAAAGTTGTCTGTGGAAAATGCTTCTCTCTACTCTGGTTCCTCTAGGAGTTCCAGTCCCAAAAGACCCGGATGCCTAAGGAATTAGTGGGTATGCATGAACCGAAATTGGATGTGTTGGATTGGTTGAAAATCTTTGAATATAATCATGGGCTCTGGGACATCACAGGGAATGAGTTCCTTCCTTGGTTGCTCTCTAGGCTCCCCCCTGTTGCGACTGATGTGGTAATGGAGTAGGGGGAGGTGGATAAGAAGGATCATGAATGTGTAAAACTAGCTTTGAAAGCTAGATTTGGGAAGACCCCTTCCCAGTACCTTAAGAGGTTTAGAAACCTCAAAAAGCATGATGGTACCCCTTGGGCTACCTGGGTGAGTGAGTGTTTGAAAAACTTAGAGGGATGGATTAAGGGTTACAAGGTGAACACTTATGAGGGGATGAGAAATCTTGTAATGTTGGAGTCAATTTATGATGCCTGCTCTCCTGAGCTCAGACAGCACTTGGCTGATTCAAAGGAATTAGATCCTAGAAAGCTAGCTAAGGCTGCTGACTTGTGGGTTGCCAACAGGGCTACTCACAAGGATTCAGGGGTCACTCAGAAAAAGGATGAGGGAAAGCAGCCACCAAAAGGGAACCAAGAGATTTCTAATACCTCCCAACCCAAAGAGGGCCCCAAACAACAAAATAACCAGGGTAAGTCTCAGGGTACACCGCAATAGGCTAGTGTACCTTCTGGTCACAAACCAGAAGGAGGTCAGGCCAAGCCACCCTTCCAGAGATTATTTGGAACATGCTATCTCTGTGGGGCAACTGACCACATCAAAGGAGATCCCAGATGTAAGGCTAAACCTGCAGGGATCAGCACAGTCTCCTTAGCCTTCACTCCTGAGGAGGAAGTCCAAATGGATAGTGCTCACTTTGAAGTCTTTGCTGAAGAACCTGTGGGTCTTCAAGCAAGTGTAACAGTAGAGTCCATGGGTCTGGTTAGTGATCAGAATAGGAGTGTGTACAACTCCATACCAGAAAACTCTAAAGTTTATTATATGGACAGTGTTCTTGTCAATGGCCAGGATACTCCTGCCAGGCGAGACTCTGGGGCCAGCAGAACAGTAGTGGATGAAAGCTTTTTCAGGCCTGAGGATGTTGCTAAGGCACCCAAAGGTCCCACTAAGATGTCTGGAGGCCCTGTCCAAATGGTTCCAATTCTACCAGCCCTCATTCAGTGTAATGACATGACAGTGTTGATTCCTGTCAGTGTTCAGACTGAGGGGCCTGGGAAAGTCCTGTTGGGGAATGATCTAAGAACTGTAGGAGTAGTATCCAGTACCCCAGGCCTCCCAGTATGGAGACCCAGAACCAAACCAAATTGGCAAGAGAGGCCACCTTAAGGAACCACTCTAAGCCTGTGGGAACCTCTACTGAGACCCCCACTACAAGCCCTGGTGTTAGTAAGGTGACCTCTGACCCAGGCAAATTTCAGGCTAAAATGTCAGGGAAATGGGAGCCCCAACCAAGCTCCATTATTGTTCCCCTAGTTATAGAGTCTGTGAATCCCCCTGCTTCTGAGGAAGAGGTGGATAGACATACTGGAACCCTAACTAGGTCTAAGAGAACTGGTAATTCTCAGTGCTGGTGGAAAACCAGAAAAGAAAAGTCTAAGGCCAAAAACCTTCAGACTGTTGGACCTTCCACAGAAGACTCCAACCCAATTCCTAGTCTTAAGGGGGACATTCCTAAAGTAGGTAAAGGTAGATCTAAGAGGAAGGAGAAGCATGTACCTTGCTTATCTCCATCCCCTCCAACCAAGAGGCCTAAAACTCAACCTTCCCCCAACAGAGAGGTGGTGAGGACCCCTGGAGGCCCCTCTAGATCTAAGGGAATCCTTTATAAGGACCCCTTAAAAAAGCCTAACACAGGTTCAGAAGTTGTAACAACTTCTGAGGGACTGGTCAACCAGATCCCCTATAACTTTAAAAAGACTGATGTTCCTCAAAGGGTTTGTAGGTCATATAGCTTACAAAGGAAATCCTTTGATTTGACCATAGAACACAGGTCAGGGTGTCACCACCAAAATGCTGATGGTCTCTCTAGGATGTATGTCATCGACTAGAGGTATGAGATTCATCCATGAGTGGATTAAATCCTCCTGTCCCTTAGTCTGGGGGGGGGGGGCGAGTGTTAGGGAGAATTCTCTGTTTAGGCTGAATTTCCTAACCTAGTGAGTCCCCCAGCAGCTTTGCTGGATTTCTGGAGTTTGTTTTTTTCTCCTGCCAAGAGTGAGACTCTTTTCCTCGCACTCTTGGACATGATTTGGGCTATTCCTTTGTTGATCTATGTGTTTTATGGGCTATGGGGTCTTTTACTCCATAAGGTCTCATGTGTTTTTTCTATGTGTGTTACACAGCACCCTCGGGGCAGTAACACAGGGGTGTCCTAGGTGACCCGCACCATAGACTCCATACCCTGGGACTGACTACTGTCTCCCAGGGCATGTAAAGTCACCATCGGCTTTACTAGTCCCAAATTACTAACAGAACCAGTACAAATCATCGTATTGTGGCCGTACTGGTAGGGGCAATTTGATTGCCCCTGGGTCTGTTGTTCGAGGGGGCACTGTCCTGTCCCCCCTCGTCGAGTTTTGGCTGGTGGCAGTGGATACTACTTGTTATATTCCTTAAGAATATTCTCTATGGGATTTTCCCATGTATTTTACTCGCACCACTTTTTGGTGCAATGTTAAAGATACCGCCGGTTTAGTTATTTAATATTAATTCACCAGTAGGGTCTTTGTGCCAGAACTCGATTTTAAAATGGCGTTTGTGTTCGCCTCTGTAACTCCAAACCAAAGGTCGAGCCCTTTGTTCCACTTTTGGCAGGCTTCTACACAGAAGGCCTCCAAAGTGGTGCCAGTCTTTCTGGGTACTACAGGGGGTGTGGGAGGGGGTTTAGGCACCTTGGACTAAGTTGCCTTGCCAACCCAAGTCGCACTCTTGCGTGATTGGCCCAAGTGGTGACCCGTCCCGCTCACCACTTAGCATGTTTGATTGACAGCTAGGCTGAATGAATGGGGGTTTCTTGCATAAAAGCAGGGCTTTTGGCACTGGAACTTCAGAAGTCGCCACAGGACCTGAAAATCCGAAGAGGGAGAAGCTGAGCCGACCTGCTACGACGACGCCACCGGTGGAGCCCTGCTGAACCGACTCACCACTTCCCAACGACAGAGGAGATCTCCCTGCTGGAGAGTCTTCTTCCCTTGACTGGTGAGAACAACCAGTTTACCTTCTTTTTCGCTTCCAAGACGTCCAAGTGGTCGAATTGCCCGTGCCAAGCACCCCGGCAACCGGATAGCCACTTACCCTTGCACCGTGAATAAAAGGACTGCTCCTTTTAATTGAGAACTCCGCGGCTGGTTTCTTCCCTGGCAGTGCAACGACCTTCTGCTGTCCTCCACGACGAGATCCTCTCTTCCCCCGGATGAAGCACCGACTTGCACCCGCTGCCAGGAACAACTGCCCCCGCTGGAGCGCTCTCAACATTTTAAGGTACCGTGTCCGCCAGGCCTCCCTTTCTATAGATTGCTACAAGGTGACAGTAAATCCTTAACCTTCTGGACTGGGCTGGCCGCCTGACCATCTAACTGGTCCCTTTCTGTTGTCCAACATTTTTCTGAACCTTTGTTGAGACTTCGGTGCACTTTTAACCGTGTGACCTTGGACACAGTTCTCGCGGATCCTCTTAAAGTATCTTACTGTGTTCGTTTTAAAGTGTTGGGACCTGTTCTATCTATGCTTTGCCTATCTCTCCCTTTTTAACCAAGTTATTAGAGTGCCATCTTCGTTAAGCGCACACCGCTGTCTGAAAATAAGTGTTGCTTTACTTAAGACTTGTCTAATAACTGTTTAAGGGAGTGTATATCTTTTAGTGACCGTGTTTTTGAACTGCTTGATATTAGTGCCAGTGTGTTTACTAGATGTGTTTTAAAATAAATAATTATATCTCTTTTACACCAAGCTCTGGTCAGTGTTTGCTTGTTCTACTGTGCTCTCTTGACCTATTGTGTATGCTCTGTATGCTCCCTAACTCTTCTTGAGAGAAGTCTGACTGCTCAGCCACAGCTACCAGGTAAATCTGGGTGGTGCAGACTGCTACCAATTTGGTTTACTGCCAAACACCTGTAGTCTTAAATCTTTTGCAGTGGTCCCCGAGGGAACTGCACAGGTTTCTGTCTAACAGCCCCAAATACTTTTCTCTAGCATTCAATAAGGACCATAATCGATAGACCTTTATAACTATCCGCGGTCTCCACAGTCCCCTTTTCAGGCCATGGATCATTAAAAGACCCGGATGGCAGGTGCACACCATCGCACAGGGCAGCCCCTCTACCCTTTTTAATTTTTATATTTGTAACACTCCCTCAAGTCCTGCTTCCAAACAGTCAGGCATCCATCCACCAATCACTTCCAAAAACTGTACATATAACCGTATGACCTTATTAAGCTTCCACACACGAACTGCCACTTAACAATGTTCTACAAATCTTTTGCATCTGCATTTCCCTTACTTATACAAAACATACTGTACACAGTGCTCCTATAAAAGCACACATGCATTGTGCATTGAGAGAAGTGCATAAATAGAAGGGGCAGTACGGATGGTCAAGTGACTGGCTAACTACTGGAGTAGAGGAGTCCCAAGGGTGGGATGCATCTTAACCGTAACATCCCTATAACAACATTTATTTTGGTCAATTGAATATGTTTTTATAAGTGAAAATGTTTCATGGTGTTACATCACTGTATATAAGTTATTAATAATTCCTCTTTTCATATATATGAAAGAACTTTAAACCTCCTTTAAGAAACATACTTTTTGCAACACATACTTCTCCAGCATGGGGTCTGGCATGGATTCACATGCTCATGAATATTCCCCGTCGTCAGGCTGGGAATCCTCGGTAAAGAAAAAAACAGTATCAGTCTCGTTTCTGATCTGTCTTTCGTAGTAATAACCAATCACTGGTCTCTGCGTCATACTGACCACAGCCAATGACTGCCCTCTACCTAAGCACCGCCTCTGGCAGCCATCTTCAGATTTTTACCGCACGTTCATGTGTTGGGATCCTCGTGCTATTGCTCTCGAGCGTTAGTGCTATTTTTTCGCGCTTTTTCACAAAAAACTTCGATTCTTTCGGTCAAAAGAGCCTCAAGCTCCACCGATCCTACATCCGATCAACGGGGACCCGTGTCGGATTCATCTGTGCCCCTCAAGGGGGAAGATTTCGTCGAGCTACACTTCGGAGGACTCCAGAAGCTTCTCAGGCCCGGTCTCGGAGATGGCCCAGGAGAAGGGAAGCTCGACGCCCGGAAAGCTGTTCAGGGTCTGCCCTGGATGCCAGCTGCAGAACGTCTTCAAGGAGGACGAACACTCTTTCTGCCTTTACTGCCTTCATGAGGACAAGACGCACGTGGAGAAGGACTGTGCGTTTTGCGGCAACATGTCGGAACGGACCATGAAGGACCGCCATCAACGTCTCGCCAACTGGCTGGAGGGTAAGAGCCCATCTGGCGAGAAGAAGAAGAAATCCGAGCGGTCTTCTAAGACCTTTGAGGGCGCCCCGGCGACGGGGGCCCAACATAAGGCCAAGCACCGCGAGTCCGCTGGCACCGGGAGCGCCGAACGGTCGGGCTCTACGGGCGCCAGGCAGGGCGCACCCTCCCCGGCACCATCAACCACGAGCCAACGCTCTGGGTCGGGTAAGAGGAAGGCCGAGCACCCGGCGAAGCTCCTGGAGAGGCCCCGGTCGAGCTCTAAGGCAGAGGAGGAGCGTGGCAGTGCCCCCTCCCTCAAGGATAAGGCGGTGAGCGCACCGAAGGTGGTGAAGGCCTTGATCCATCCGACCAAGCCCTCTATCGAAACGGTCGCGGCGGCCCTGGCTCAGCCTGTGGTGGCTACACCAGTGGTGGCGACCTCAGGGCCCAGAATCTCCCTGCCTCCGCGGAGGGAGTCTTTCTTTGTGCCCATCGATAGGACCCCCGTGAAACCCTCTGTGGGGAAGAAGAAGGGGGGGCAGGGCGTCGTCGTAGATTCGGCCTCAACCTCAGAAGAGGAGCTGATCGAGGTCTTAAGCCACGGCCTAGGCGTGGAAGAAGGCCTGCCCGTCGGAATGGACCCCGACGCAGGTGACGACGACGACATCGTCGAGGATACCGACGGGGCCCCTGCTCGCCCGTCGGATTCCCCTCTGCCAGCGCCGCAAGACAACTCGGCGGCCATTTTGTTGGCCATACAGTCCTTATGCTCCGAGATAAGGACGAGGCTACCGTTACCGACGGAGGAACCTCTCCCGTCGGGGGATCCAGAACCGGGACCTTCTGGTGTTCCCCCCACCAAGAGAAGAAGGATCCATCCACCACCTCCTTTTCAACCGTCGCGCCCCGTCCAGCCCTCCTCCCCGTCCACCCGAGGGGATGATACGGGGACTGACACGGCAGCGACGGGTACGGACGACGAGGCATACGACGAGGATTTTCCGTCGTCGCCTCCCACCAGGGCTTCTCCGCCCGACGAGATCGGATCTTTCCACTCCATGATCTCCAGGGCTTCCGAGCTTTTCCAACTCTGCCCTGAGGAGAAGAAAAAGGAAGGCTTCCTTTATCAGCGGCGCGAGGCCAAGAGGAAGACGGTCCTCGCAGTGCCTCTGTTGGACGACATTTGGGATGAGGGCCTTTCCCTCCTCAAGAACCCTTCCACGACGCCAGCTAGAAGAGACCGGTACGAGAAAAAGTACCGGGTCCCGGACACGGCCCCCCTATGCCTCCGGGCGCAGCCTACCCCGGACTCCGTCGTCTCCGCGGCAGCCAGGAAGAAAGCGGGGGGGGGTGCGGCCTCCACATCAACTTCCCCGCCGGACGGCGAGGGAAAGAAATTGGATGCTATGGGACGTAGAGTCATCTCGTCGGCAGCGACGACGATTAAAGCGGCCAACGCCTTGGCTATCGTGGCCCGCTACGACAGGGAGCTCTGGTACAAGATAGCTCCCCTGCTGGATTTTCTGCCGGACGACAAGAGGGCGGAGGCCCTGGAGATCCTGCAGGAAGGTGAGGTGGCGTCGGACCACGCCATCACCGTGGCGGCGGACATCGCCGACACTGGGTTCCGCCAGCTGGGCAACGGCGTTTGCCTTCGACGTCGTGGATGGCTCAAAGCTACAGACTTTCGGCAGGACGTCCAGACCAGAGTCCTGGACATGCCCTTCGACGGGAACAACCTGTTTGGGAAGACAGTGGACGATTCCCTTCAGGCCATCAAGGCGGATACTGAGACGGCCAGGGCCCTTGGAGTCCTGCAGCAACGACGAACGCCCTTTCGGAGCGGCGGAGGCAAGGGCGCCTCCAAAGGTTCCGGCGGCGGTTTCGCTTCCTACCGTCAAGCGGCCCGCTCGTCGTCGCAAGAGGCCTACAGAGGACGAGGCAAGTCTAGCGGACCCCGTCGTCGTCGCCAAGGAGGTCAAGGCGGCAAGGCCGCGTCCAAGCAGGATTGAACCGGCCATGGGGTCGGGCCCCCACCGAAGCACCCCGGTGGGAGGCCGGCTGGCGGGCTTCGTCAGCGTGTGGGAGTCCATCTCCACCGACCGTTGGGTGCTGGACGCCCTGGCCCGGGGCCATGCGCTCGAGTTTCAAAGAAGGTGCCCGCGCGTCCCCCCCCGTGGCCAGGAAAGAACTTCACGTCCCTCAACTTCTCCTGGAGGTAAAGGCGATGCTCAGAAAGGGCGCCATCGAACTCGTCCCAAAGAGGCTTCGGGGCTCCGGAGTCTACTCGCGATACTTCCTCGTGAAGAAGAAGACGGGAGGATGGCGCCCCATCCTAGACCTGCGACGTCTGAACAAGTTCATCAAGGCGCAGAAGTTCCGGATGGTCACCCTCCAGCACGTCCTGGGTCAGCTGGAGGAAGGAGACTTCCTATCGTCGTTGGATTTGGAGGATGCCTACTTCCACATTCCCATCCTAAAGGGGCACCGAAAATTCCTCAGATTCGTGGTCCAAGGGCGTCATTACCAGTTCAAAGCCCTTCCCTTCGGACTACGGTCGGCACCCAGGGTATTCACCAAGTGCCTCGCACCGGTGGCGGCGCAGCTGCGCCGCGAGGGGATTCACGTCTACCCCTACCTGGACGACTGGCTCATCCGCGCCAAGACGAGGGAGCTCGCCGTGGTCCACACGGCAAGGACCGTCCAACTCCTCACGGACCTGGGATTCTCCGTGAACTACGCCAAATCCCACCTGGTGCCCGCGCAAGTCGCACTGTTTCTGGGAGCGAGGCTCGACACAGTGTCCCTTCTGGCCTCCCCGTCGGAGGAGAGGACCAGGACCATCTTGGGCAAGGTGCAACGGATGTTGGTGGCCGACGCGGCCAAGGTGAGGTCCATCAAGTCCCTCCTCGGGATGATGTCTTCCTGCATCTACCTCATTCCCATGTGCAGGCTCCGGATGCGCCCGTTGCAAGAATTCCTGGATGTGCGCTGGATCCAGACGACGGGCAGCTTCGAGGAAAGGATCAAGCTCGACGACAGTTTCCGACGAGCGATACGGTGGTGGGGCACCCGCGCGCATCTGACGGCGGGCATGGACTTCCAGACCCCAGCCCACCAGGAGACTGTGACCACGGATGCCTCCCTGGAAGGGTGGGGAGCGCACACCGAAAATCTGCACGCAAGGGGACTCTGGCTCCCGACGGAGAAGTCCCTGCATATCAACGTCCTGGAGCTCCGTGCAGTGTTTTGGGCCCTCAGGTCCTTCCTTCCGTCCCTCAAGGGCAAGGTGGTGAGGATCTTCACCGACAACACCACCACCATGTTTTACATCAGGAAACAGGGCGGAACCAGGTCCCCAGCGCTGTCCAAGGAGGCGCAGGACCTGTGGCATTGGGCCGTCGCCCAAGGGATTTTTCTGGTGCCGTTTCATCTGGCAGGGATAAAAAACACCATCGCCGACTCACTCAGCAGGGAGCTGCGCTCGTGCCACGAATGGGAGCTACGGCAGGATCTGGTGGATCGCCTCTTCCGACGGTGGGGCACACCCCAGATCGACCTGTTCGCGACGGCGACGAACACCAAGTGCCGGAGGTTCGCCAGCAGGTTTCCCCAGACGAGGAGCATGGGCGATGCTTTCTCGTTCCCCTGGGAGGGCCTGTTCCTCTACGCGTTCCCTCCCTTGCCTCTGCTAATCCGGCTCGTCAACCAGCTCAAGAGGTCACGGTGCAGGATGATCCTCGTCGCACCTGCGTGGCCGAGGCAGATATGGTTCCCGGACCTTCTGGACTTGTCAGCGTCCCCGCCGATCAAGCTGCCGGCGGACGCGGATCTACTCTCCAGGGAAGGAGGCGCCATCCTCCACCACGACCCGAAGTCGCTGAACTTGCAGGCCTGGCTCCTGCAGCGCTAGAGTTTGGAGGATACGACATACCGGCCGATTGCAGAGAGGTTCTTGCAAAGGCCAGGGCGTCCTCGACTCTTAAATGCTACGGACACAAATGGAAGAGGTTCTCTGTCTGGTGCCACGCACAGAAGATTAACCCTCTACGGATTACGGCTCACCAAGTACTGCCGTACCTGCTGACGCTGGCCAAAGCTGGTCTGGCACACGCGTCCATCAAGATTCATCTTGCTGCGATCTCCCGATACACCAGAACCACGGGGCGGACGTCCTTGTGGTCTCATCGTCTGGTGAAAGAGTTCATGAAGGGACTGTTCAGATCGTTCCCGCCGGTGAAGGCTCCGGCCCCGGCGTGGGAGCTCAACGTGGTGCTGACCAAGCTCATGGGACCTCCGTTCGAGCCTCTGCACTCGGCCCCGTTGAAGTTTCTATCGTGGAAAACAGCTTTTCTTGTGGCCATCACCTCCGCACGACGAGTGGGAGAGATCCAGGCCCTTTCCTGCAAGGCCCCGTACTTGACTTTCCACGACACGAGGGTAGTGCTCAGGACGCACCCCTCCTTCATGCCCAAGGTGCCGTCGGACTTCCATCTCAACGAACCCTTGGTGTTGCCTGTGTTCTTCCCGTCGCCTTCGTCGCCGGCTGAGAGGACTTTGCACTCGCTGGATGTGGCTAGAGCGCTGAAGTTCTACGTAGACCGCACGAAGTGTTTTCGGAAGACGTCACAACTCTTTGTGAACTTTGGACCTGTCAATCAGGGGAAGGCTCTCTCGAAGGCTTCCATTTCCAGATGGCTCTCCGGCTGTATCATGTACTGTCATCGGTTGGCAAACCGCCCCCTGCCTGGCCGTCCGAGAGCCCATTCCACCAGAGCGATCGCAGCTACCACGGCGTTCCTATCTGGTGTGCCCCTGCTGGACATATGCAGGGCTGCTACGTGGAGGTCGACGCACACCTTCACGAAATTCTACTGCGTCGACCGGGATTCCAGGGAGGAGTCCAGGGTCGGCCAAGCAGTGCTGCGCAACCTGTTCGCCTGAGGTGAGCCTGGTGAGGAGGTAAGATGCTTAATGTTGAGTTTATGTGATGCTTAATGTTGAGCCTTTGCCACCTCCCGTGGTTGTGCATGTGTGTACTGCTATGTATTCTTTATTCATGAGCATGTGAATCCATGCCAGACCCCATGCTGGAGAAGGAACAAGTTACTTACCTGTAACTGTTGTTCTCCAGCATGGGTCTGGCATGGATTCACATGCGAACCCTCCCGCCTACCCCTCTGCGGCTCTTCACTTGGTCATACTGCCACTTCACGTGCTTCCAAATCTGAAGATGGCTGCCAGAGGCGGTGCTTAGGTAGAGGGCAGTCATTGGCTGTGGTCAGTATGACGCAGAGACCAGTGATTGGTTATTACTACGAAAGACAGATCAGAAACGAGACTGATACTGGTTTTTTCTTTACCGAGGATTCCCAGCCTGACGACGGGGAATATTCATGAGCATGTGAATCCATGCCAGACCCATGCTGGAGAACAACAGTTACAGGTAAGTAACTTGTTCCTTATGTCTGTAGTTATTAACAGCGCATGCTGGGGATGCAAATCAGTGTTCAATTGCCTGCTGCATAAGGCTCCACCATGACCCCACCCGAACCAAAGCACCCCTATTATTCTCACTGCACCTACCTTGCCTCCTAGCTCAGTGTCCACTATACCCTAATAATGTAACCAATGGCCAGTGCTCATGGCTTGCAGCCATGCCCACTCTCCAAATCCATGGAGTGTGGGCTTCGCCCATGCCGCATTCCCCAATAATCAAATCAGAGTACACATTTGCGTTTGCTGAGGGCCAGGCCCACTACCCAGACATCAAATGTATATCACTCGTTTTTCTACTTACATTCTTACAGGTTGGAAAGATAAAACACACAACATATTTCCAAAAACATGCTTTCAGGTCCTTGCTAATGCTTGTCACGCAAGTTTGTTGTAATCTAGTCCACCACTTCAGGCTGTAACTGCAGGCGGAATATTTTTTACCATTCAAAACTACTGCTTCATCCATGCTGCATGCCCCAATAAGCAAATTACAGTACACATTTCTCCTTGCTGACGGCCAGGCCCATTGCCCAGACACCAACTTTATATCACTGTGTTGTGTGCTTATATTTCCATACTTGCAAAAAATAAAACACAGGACATATTTGCAAAACCATGCTTTCAAGTTCTTGCTGACCCTCCTCGTGCATATTTGCTGCAATCCCATCCAGGACTTCAACCTGTAGCCACAAGCAGATCGTTTTCCCCCATTCAGGCCTATCCCAATTTCAAAAACTTTACCACATAGCCGGTCCCTGGTGGCCATGCCCACTTTAACTCCATTGCTGGTTCCTCGTGGTCATGGCCATGACCTGGAAATCTGGCCACTGCCCATGGCCACAGGCTATACCTCAGCCACCAAAGGTATATACCTATTTTTTCTACCTACATTATGACACTTTTCAAAAAATAAAACATGGACACATTTCCAAACCATGCTTTTAGGTCCTTGCCGATGCTCCTTAGACGGATTTGCTGAAAATCCGCCCTTGTTTTATTAAAAGTGTCAAAATGTATGTACATAAAATAGTCATATAATTTAGCCCCCACTTGACAAAATCCCAGGGGTGAACGTATACCAGGGATTAACCTATCACAGGGGCAGGCTAATCCTAGGAGTAGGCTAATCCCAGGGGTGGGAAATTGTCTCAGGGTCAGAACTATCTTGGGGTGGGGGCGCTGTCTCAGGGGCTCAAGTAACTGAAGGTGCACAGATATCTCAAGTGTAAAACTTTCCTATGGGCTTATGCATCCGCTTCGCCTACTTTATGGGTAGATTAAACATCTGACACTTCTCTGCATTGTCTGCAGATCAGCACAATGAAAAATTTCATAAATATGTGTCACATTACAAAACATCAAATAAATGAAAGAAAAAATCATTGCAGCTGCTGTCCAACATACACTTCTAGCCCTTTGTTAGCAAAGCAAATATATTTTTCTGCACATGTACCCAGTGTCCCTTTTAATAGTAAATAACTATGGACCACTGTTAAGCGACTTCAATTTAGCACTCCAACTAAGCCAGCGCCTAGTCTGGGATGCCTAAGGGAAGCTCTTATTTATATATTTTTATGACAAGTTCATAGATCTGGATGATAAACCACTGAGCCAAGAAGTAGGTTTGTTTTGCAAATTAAAAGATTTATTGAAAAATTAAACAAGATATATATTCCACTTTTATAAATAAATATTTGATAGCACACTTATGAATATGACAGTGATCAATAATGGATAATATTACACTAGAACACTTTTTTAATTACTTAGGAGTTTGTATACAGAGGATAATGTAGCTGAGAATGCTTTTATGGGTTCAAGGAAATGCAATGATGGAAAAGAATGCAGCACAGAAATAACTGAGATGGTTTCCACAAGAGATAATATGATCACTTTTTCTTTTGACAATTCACTCCCCCCCTATGCAATATAAGGAGATGGAAGGAGAGCACACAATTTTCAGGAATACAATTAAATGCAATACCAATTCAGTTCCCCCTTAGCAAGCTTAGAGCAACAGGGATGATTTTAAAACACAGGCAAAAATACTTTAAGTGTGATTTGTAATGAAGTGAAAAATATGCTAAAAATTATTTTAATTCCCTATAGGAGATTCAGGGTAGGTGATAGCTACTTAAGATTGGTTCAGGTCAACACTCAGTGATTCATGAGAGATTATCAGGTTGAAAACAAATTTCAGCAGTTGCAAGCAAAAGACAGCGATTTTTGACAGGTGGAGAAATGTGATTCAAGTTGCAATTCGTGGCACTTTTTCCGAGTGCGTTGAGCGCGATTATGGAAAAACTATAAGGAGTAGAAAGTTTAGGGCTTGTTGGAAAGCTAAGGATCTTAGCTTTAAAATGAAAGTTAAATCTCGTTCCTAGCAAGTATGGTTCAAAAGATACGGACGATTTTGTGGAGGTAGATTTCAGAAATTAAATAATGATTCAGAATGGCAATGGACACTTTCACAGGTTTGAAATCACAGAATGGACACACGATTTCTATGCAGTTCTAAATAGGTGGAAATGGTTTGAATTAGATTATTTTAAACTAAGAGATTGGTTTGCACATCTCTGGCTGGATACTCACTCCTAATTTTGGAAGGAATGGGCCTCGTCACAGATCTGGTCAACAGGTTTAGCTGCGGTTCTCTCTGCTCTGCTGGTCTGGATCTCTGGTTCTGGCAAAAGTTCTGGCACTGCACAGCGCAGCGGTCTGGTCTGAGTCTGGTCTTCTATCGGCACTGCACGGCGGTCTGGATACAGCTCTGCTTTCTGGGTTCTGGCACAGGGTTCTAGGCCAGAATCAAACCGCTCGCCTGGCTGTTGAATAGTTTGGTTAGGTTGCTGGATTCTGAGGCCTCTGAAGGATTCAGCTTGTGGACTAGGCCTCTCGGCTACAAGTTCTGAAGTCTGGATTCTAAGTTCTGGTTCTGGAGTCTTCTGGATTTGAAGTCTGGATTCTAAGTTCTGGTTCTGGAGTCTTCCGGCAAAGCGTTTCGCAGGAAATCAGTTTGAAGTGGGAAGTGAGTGTTTCTACCTGGGTCTCAGTGGCTCTTTTTATGTCTGTTGAAAGTGGGTGTGTGCGTGGGCATAACTAAGCCTGCCCCTCACAACTTATCATTGGCCAAGTTCTCCTCTCTCCCTTGATTGGGGGAAGGAAATGGAGTGTCATCGTGATGAGGTATGTTTATGGGTCAGAGGATCCTCCCCTTGTCACTTTGCACACAAATCTATTTTTGATCCAAATGCATATTTATCTATATACAATTTTTCTGATATTATATGTCCAGTTAACATATTTTCTGTAGCACCAAACCATCTGATCCCTCTCTTTGTAAGATGCTGTGTTCACTTCTGGCAGAATTCTGCCCTTTTCATCCAGAACACAACCTCTAAACTTTTCCAGAATTTACACAAATGTGCGCAAGGAATATGGGCATCAGATGATGAAGTGTCTGATTTTTAACATACATACATTTGGAGTAACACCCTATTTTCCGCTACTACTCCCCAGAACATACCACAGAGTCCTAACACCTCTTAAAATGTGCACAGAAAAATCACAGAAATACTGATATTATTTACATAATTTTGACACTTCCGTACTATGAATTATCCATTTTTTTTAAATTATGCTCTGGCCCAGATGGGTGTGGTTTAGGTTCCAAAGCACATGGGGGAATTTCTGTCTGTCACTGCCTCCAGCATAGGTGGCTCCCAGAGGCAGCGCCCCTCCCATTTCCTTCCAAGAGGAAGCCATTTACGACCCCCTGATTTAGCATTTGCCTGAGCCAAGGAAAGTTCATTGTTCTGTTTCCTGCAGTCCCAGGTAATCCTCCCCTAATTCAATCAAAGAGGCGTGATCTCCTTTTGGTGGGAACAGCAGAAGGCAGCCAGGCCTGTGAATGCAGTTGCTGGGCAAGTTTCAACTCCTGTCGGGGGTAGTTGCCGGCCAGAATTCAATCTCTTTAAGCCAGGCTTCAGCCAAATGTCACTTTTGTTCCAGTTTTCTTCATTCAAATCAAACTTACAATTTTTACACATGCAGCTAGAACACTGATTCCAAGTTCAAAACTATGACATTTAAACAGTTGCAACCTATGTGACACTCAAAAGTAGGTCACTCATTTATTTTAAACATTTCGATTTTAGTGGTTTTAAATACAATTTCACTTGAGCTGCTGACATCCACAGCTCAGCCAGTTTTGTTATGACCATTATTTTAGGCTCTTCATCTTTCCAGATTTGGTATGCACACAAGACTTCATTCTACCAGACGTCTGCTGGTGTTCAGTAAGATTTTTGAATATCTTGCAATGTTTGAAATCGGCATTTTGAGCTTGCATTCAGAGAAACAAAGGTGATTTCAAAGCGCTTTTTGAGCTAACAGGCACTGCTGTTTTTCCTTTGACACCACGTTTCACTCATGGCGCTTCTGGCCCATCACGCTCGCACTGGTGGGTGGCAGGTCAGGGGACCCTTTTGGTGTGCGCAAAAAATGCGCGGTTTTCCTGGATTCTGACGCAAATGTGGGCTTTTCAGCCATCTTGGATTTTCTAAGCCCACAGCACCAAATGTTGCAGCATAATAACTTGAACATGGGTCGATACACCTAAAAAGCCCCCCCACCCGACTGCACTTTGATTTCGAGTCGAGGGGGAGTCGGGTGCACGCGCTGGGATGTCCGCTGGGATGTCTGCATCACCTTCTTCCGATTCCGCAGATGGCACAGTTCAGCATCTTTTCCGATTCTGCAGATGGCACAGTTCAGCATTTTTTTCCTTCATCAGGGTTGATCGATCGGTTCTCCTCGCCGGTCCTGATGGGAGTTTCAGGCGGTACCTCGGGCCCCTCGGATCTTTGCTCCCGGTCCCCGGGTCATCCTCCTTGGTCAGTCTCCATGGTTTCATCTCTCCTAGGATGACAAAGCAAAAGCGGCAAAAACATACTTGTAGACATTTCCCCACCACTATTAATGGTGGGGTGAACTTATACATTTTAAACATCAGGAGACATTTGCATTCAAGAATCATAGGA
The DNA here is from genome assembly GCF_040938575.1 of Ambystoma mexicanum. Taxonomy (NCBI): domain Eukaryota; kingdom Metazoa; phylum Chordata; class Amphibia; order Caudata; family Ambystomatidae; genus Ambystoma; species Ambystoma mexicanum. The sequence continues at coordinate 536,012,100 of NC_090924.1, read as the reverse complement.
TTTTATAGGCTATATGTGGAATATTTTAGGGTTGGACTTGTATTACTCTGGAGCGGCCCCCTCTGGGATTGCAGAGGACTCCTCCAGTTGATGCAGAGTGTGCCTGGGATGGCAACACTTTAGCTGATTTATATGGACCCACTTGTCTTCCCCTTCCGCCAAACTACCCTTGGGGATGCAGATCTTGTAGGCCACAGGGGAGATCTTGTCTACAATTTGAAAAGGTCCCTTCCATGTAGGCAGACATTTCCGCTGTTTGGCCTGGTTCCTTTGGAATTTGTATAGATAGACCCGTCTCCTACATTGTATTCTTTCCTGGTAGTCTTCAGGTCATAGTGAGTCTTCATACTCTCGGCTGATCTTACTAGATTCCGCTGAGCATAGGCAAAAGCATGTTGAAGGTGTTTCCTTAAATTCTCAACATATTCATGAGTTGTGGAGGCATTGATTAATGTCTGCTCTTGGGTCCTGTAGAGCAAATGCTGGGGAAGCACCATCTTGCGTCCAGTCATCAGCTCAATCGGTGACATTTTAGTTGCAGATGAAGGGGTAGATCTGATGGCCATTAGGACAAGAGGTAATCGGATATCCCAACTTGGCCCAGAATCTGCCACAAACTTTTTTAAGATGCTCACAATGGTTCTGTTGTATCTCTCCACTGCACCAGAAGAGGCTGGCCGGTAAGCAATGTGTAGCTTCCTTTGAACACCCAGTATCTCCCACATCTTTGTCATTACTTCGCTGGTGAAATGGCTACCTCTGTCTGACTCAATCCTTTGGGGTAGACCAAAACGTGAAAAGATGTGGTTGATCATCAGGGCAGCTGCTGTCTCTGCCTTGCAGTTTGGGGCCGGGAGACATTCCACCTATTTAGTAAATAAGCATGTCACCGTCAACATGTACTTATTTCCCCTAGAGGTGCGAATCACGGGCTCTATGAAGTCGACTTGCAAATCTGACCATGGCAGTGTCATCCCCCTCTTTTGGAGAGGCGCACGGTGTGTGAGGGATGTTGGCTGAAATTGTGCACACACAAGACACGCCTTCAAGTATTGGTCGAGGTCCTGCCCCATGTGTGGCCAGTAAGCAACCTCTCTTAAGATCTCAAGTGTTGTTTGAAACCCCCTATGACCGGCAGTGGCCGCATCATGGGCGTGACTTAACATCAGGCTTCGGAATGAGGTAGGGACCACCCACTGATCATGGCCAGCTTGGGATTTCCTTACCAACAAACCGTCTTGGATTCGGAACATTTTTGGACATTTCTTCAACACTCTAAGGTCCTCTTTCCCAATGTAATCGGTATCCATCAGTGGAAAGTTCTCAGGGTCCTCAATGTGTTGGTAAAACGTACCAATTATTGGATCCCCCTTCTGAGCCGTAATCAACTCAGCATCTGGGGTCTCCTTACTCCATTGTGCAGTTGAAAGATCATTGTGAGCATTTGTCTGGGACCTAGTGATAGCAGTGACCTGGATTTCCCTCAACAGGGACTCGATCTCTATTAGATCCCCTTGGATGGCCCCGGTTTTGGCCAGCTGATCAGCTAAGTAATTTCCAGTTTTGTCTGGTCCGTCTACTTTGGAATGACCCTTGATCTTCTTCCAGTAGATGGTCATCCCATTCACGGTGACCAGATCATCAATATTTTGGATTAACTTCCCATGTTTCAAGGGTTTGTTATTAGCACATAACATGCCTCTGGTTTTCCAATTAACCAGGTGCTCCACAAACCCGTTCCGTACATAATCCGAATCTGTGATTATGAACAGTTTGTGGAGTTGGTGTTGGACAGCAGTGAGGATGGCTTGATGCACAGCCATCAACTCTGCCACCTGACTACTTCGGGGACCAATCTTGTACCCAGCGAGGGTCCTGGGGACTCATTCACCCATGCATTCCCTACGCCGGCCTCAAGTTCTTTTTCCCTGTTGTTGTCAACATGGTAAGAGCATCCATCCACATAGACAGTGGGCATTCCCTCACACTTGTCTTCTTCAAAGACTTTGTGGGGGGAATTAAGGGATGCCTCCATGTTGTCCTTGATTTTTAGACTTTCGTCCTTGAGACAGTTTTCTCTGGCACAATCATGCAAGTCAGCCAGACATTGCGCGAGGGGACTCTTCTTGTTTTGGCCATATCTGACCTCCACAGGAAAGCCTTGCATTGACAGAATCCAGGAAGTAATTCGGGAATTACTCACATTTCCGGCCCAGATTCTGTCACTTTGGAGATATTGCAGAGGCTGGTGTGGAGTCTCCACTATGATGTGTTCCCCCTGGATAAACGGGCGGTAATTCTTCAATGCCCACACCGTTGCCAGGAGTGCTTTCTCACAATCGTTGAATTTTTCCTCCACAGAGGATAAAGTTTTGCTCGCATAGGAGATTACTTTTTGACCTTGACATGCTTTTGATATGATACTGCCGTCAAGCATGTATTAGAGAACCCTGTCTCCAAGAAAAACTCCTTGTTTCTGACAGGGTAAGCTAGGCAAGGCACTTGTGAGAGGCTTCTTTTGAGCTGTCTTACTGCCTCGGATTGTTCTGGACCCCATTCCCACTTAACCCCCCCTTCAAGAGATGAATCAGGGGTCTGGTGATCTCTGCATAGCCCTCAATGACCTTTCTGCTGTAATTAGTCAGTCCAAGGAGGCTCCTTAGTTCCCGCAGAGTTGTGGGGTCTTTTAGTTTCTAAAGTGCTTTCACTTTCTTTTCCTGGGGACAGAGACCCTGAGGAGTAATCTCATGCCCCAAGAAATCAACACGGGTTCTACACCACTGTGCTTTCTGAAAGGAAAGTTTCGCTCTGGCGGCCCTCAACTGTGTCAGAACATAACGGATCACTGCTATGTGTTCCTCCACAGATGAACTTTTGATGAGGACATCATCTACATAAGCCAGGTTACCCCTTGCACCCAGGTTGGGCACGGCCTTGTGTAGGAAAATGTTGAATTAATTGCCGGAGTTGAGGTATCCGAAGGGAGTCCAGGTCCATGTGTACTGCTGGCCCCCAAAGGTAAAAGCCAGTTTGTATTGGTCCTCCCTACTGACAGGCACGGTCCAGTATCCATTGGTCAGGTCTATTGCAGTGAATACCTGTGACCCGGATCTGGGCCAGCCCTTGGTCAATGTAGGGAAGAGGCCATCGGGAAGTATGGACCCGTTTGTTGAGCTCCCTAAGGTCGGCGCAGAGTCCCCACTGGCCGTTTTGCTTCAATATTCCCAGCACCGGATTATTGAAGGTGCTGTGGACTGGACGGATTATTCCCCGGGACTCAAGGTTCTTAATTATTTCAGTAAGGGACTCCATGGATGCGAGAGGCAAGCGATATTGCTTCACAAACACTGGAGTCATGCAAGGGTCAGTGGGAATTGTTGTTGTGTGGATGTCGGTGCGACCACAGTCATATGAGTCTACCGCAAAGAGATCTTGAAAATCCAAGAAAACTTGTTTCAGCTTTTGCTTCTGTTCCAGAGTCACACAGGCATCAGCTCAGTTGACTCTCTCTTCCACCATCTGCCTGAAGCCTGGAAAGACTTCTGGTTTTGCTATCTCAGCAGCCTCCTCCAGCTGAGTGGAGACGTCCCTGGTCAGAGTGTTGATTTGGACTGGAGGCATCGGGTGGGAAAGGCAGCCCTCATGGGCCTGGAAAATCACCTCATCCCTTCTGAAGTCACAAGTCACATCTTCCTTACCATAGGGGCAGGAAGTGTACACCAGGAAGTTCCCCCCATGCCGGGTAAAGATCCTGTCTGGTGTTGTATTGTCATCACTGTCACTGTCAAAACAGTCCTTGGGGATTGGTCCTAACAGTTCATTTCCTAAATCAATGGAGAAATGTCGGTCATCAACCGCCATTCCAATAATGGTGCCTGCGGCTAGAGTAATACTCTTTAAGTCGCTGTTATCCACCTCTATTGGAATGGTGTCATGTTCTATGTTGACTAATGGTGTTGGGTTTACCCCTAACCCTTGCTGTTGGAGAAAAGCATTTAGATGAATATAATCATCAGGGTTTTTCAATTGTTGTCCTCTTTTAACTTTCACTTCCAGGGAGAATTGTCGGGTCCTTTCTGGAATGGTGACTTCCTCTTTAATCTGAATTTCAACTGCATAAGGTAGCAATTGAGCTGACCTAAATGCTTTTTCTGGATCATCAAAGCCCATGGGATTATCCGCTATTCGGGACCAAGCTTTGAAGTTTATTAGGTCCAAACTAATGGCAAAGCGATTGAGAATATCACTGCCTAACTAAAAGGCGGCAGTGACGTCTCGAACGACCCAACAATTATAGACTATGCTCTTGTTGCCAATGGAGATTTTGAACATACACCTGCTTGGCAGGAGATGTTTGGAATTGGGTGTTTCCGGATCCATTTCCCATTTGTCTATCAGTTTGAATGTGGGAATGGCTGGATCTTTTGGGAGTTGGCAGAACATGGCTTTCGCTGATGAAGCTCTTACCATTGTTCACACACACTCGGGCGAGAACAGAGCCCTTCCCATCATTTAACTGAACAGGGATGAATAACTGCTCTCCAATTTGCTGAATATCAGCCAGGCTCTGAGCTGATTTCACATCTTTCTGGACTATTGGAGTGGGAATATCTGATTGTGGATTAGTAAAGAATTTCAGAGTGTTTCCTTCCAGTGTGGAATACCACCACAAACTGGAAGGAAGGTTGATTTTCATAAATAGGGAGGACCCCCCATCACCAGTCTGTTGTCCTACTGCTATTACTGTCATGTCTGGAATTTGGTTGTTCTGGAAGTGAAATTCTACTTGGTCCGATTTTTGTTCAACTATGTTGCATGTGCCTTTTAAACTAACATGGTTGACACTCTGTTTTAATTTTATTGGTCGGCTAGTCTGGGTCCAGAGGACCTTGTTTACGCAATCTATTAGGGCTGATAACTTTCTCAGGAAGTCATTCCCTAGTAAACAAGGGGTGCCCTCTGGAGTCACTACTATGACTGGGTGTTTCACCTTGTGTCGCCCAATTTTAATGTCCAAATCCGCAGTCCCCTCAATGGGAATTTCCTTCCCGTCAAAGTTCTGAAGTTGTCCACGAAGAGAGGTGAGAGGAATACGGTAATTCTCCCCCCTTCCTGCATTTAGTTCATCAAAGGCCCTTCTGGACAGAAGGGTAGCTTGGGTTCCAGTGTCCACCAGTGCCAAAATTGTACCCTGCCCCTGCACTTGAACCGGGGCATAGTATCTTCCCTCCTTCTCCTCAAGGGGGCACAGATAATGCACATTTTTGGACAACTGGTGGGATAATTTTTTAGTTTTGGACATTGCGAGAGAAGAGATTTGGCAGAATTCTGTGGAGAGTCATGGGAATCTGCAAGAAAAAGTTGGCAACTGGAAATCAGAGCCATTGTGGGTTCCCCTGGTTCCGGTTCTGGGCCGCCCCCCCCCCTTTTTGGAGGCAGTCACCAGGATGGGTTTGAACCAGGGGATTTTGATGCTGTTGGTTCTGGGATGAGATGATGGGCGGCGCTAGCTCAGTCCCCACATCTACCCAGTCTGGATTTGGATCCCTTGGGACCCATTTTTCTTCGGGAGGAGTTCCCCCATCTCTGAAGGAGAAGATCCTTTTCCCAGGATCCTCTGAGGATCCCTCTCCCTCAAATTGGAAGATCTGTACCTCCTCCACAAACTCGGTCTGTTTGGGTCCTTTGTTTCTCCTACCTCCTCTCTGCTGCTTGGGTGGCAGACTTTCAGGGGTAGGAGATTTTGTTTCCTGTTCCTGGGTTTCCAGGGGCTGTTTACAAGTGGGGAAGGAAGCTTCCTCCAAGGCTTTACAACCCCCTCCCCCTTGTGCCTCCTCCCTGGGAGCCAGTTGGTTATCGGGGTACTGCCCCCGTCATTGTTCTGGAGCACCAGGCCCAGAGTTTGGGGCATTCTGCGCCGGCATGCTCATCTGAGGGTTCTGTTGAGCCCTCAGCATGTGACCCAGATCCCGTGCCATATTTTGGACCTGGCGCTCTAACTGTGAAACCCGCTCAGGCTGATACGGGGTTCGGTTTTCTCCCCTGGGCTGATCCCGGGAAGGGTAGCTATCCCTTCTCTGGTAGTACCCCGGGTTGGGAAGATTTGGGTACCCCTCCACCCCTGGCCTCCCCTCTCCCGGATTAGGTTGTCTGGGCTCAGGGAATTGGGGAAAGAAGGATGGATGATTTTGGGGCTGGAAGTTGAGTGGATACCTGGGGAAAAAGTTCTGCCCAGGGTTTGGTAAATTTCTGCCCTCCTGCGGGAAGTTAGGAGGGAAGTTCCCTGGGTTGGGTGCCTGGTTGGATCCCCCCCCTTGGGCTGGAGGAGTCCACACATAACCCAGGATGGGTCGGTTTCCCTTGTAGCAGGGACTTACATAGTCAGGGGAGCGAGGGACCCCATTTGTGGGACTACCTCCTTGACTCCCTGTCTGTGACTGGCCCGAGAGCCTTCTGGGCTGAGAATTATTCGGTGCAGGCAGGTTTTTAGGCCCCCCATCTCCAAATCTAAAATGGGGGCAACGTTTACCTCTGCCACCTTGGCAGCAGCAGAGGTGCTGGTCGATTTGGGGCTTTTCTGGGCGTTATTTTTATTTTCTATGGGCTTCTGCACCTCATAGATCCGGGTAGCCTGTTCAATGACCCAGTCTAGTGACCTGAAAATCTCTCACTAGCTGGGTCATTATGTATTTGGGTAAGGTATGGAAAAACGTATTTACAAACTCATTACTGTCCGTGCGCACCCTTTTGGTAGTCTGCGCAAAGGCACGCTTCAATTCCTGCACAAATTCTTGTGGGGCCTGATCCTCCCCACATTGCAAATTCTAGACTGCCTCACGAGCCTCTTGGGGAGTTCTGTGAACAGAAAAATGTTTCAAGATGGCCACCCTATATGTGGACCATCTTGAATGGTTTTGGTCCTCTAGCCCCGCAAAGAAACTGGAGTATTCTGGGGAGAATGTCCATTTGACATACTGAATGCAGCTACTGCTGTCCTTCAAATGGAAAGTCTCCATCATTTGCTCATAAAGCTCCAAGTGTTCCCAAACAGAATACTTGGCGTTCTTGTGATAAGGGGTGATGACACTCCTTATTGCCTTAATCTGTTTTAAGGGGTCCTTAAGCAAGGCCCTTTTTTGCCTTATTGGCCTTTTTGGTTCGGGTAACCCTGGTCCATTCATCCTCTGCCTCAGAAGCACCGCTCCCAGAGGTGCCCGTCTGATCTTCCAGGTTTTCCCGGGTTCTTCGAGCCTGGGAATGGCTGCAAGAATGTGGGGACCTGGTCCCCTGTGTCCTGTGACGCTCAGAGGAGTCTTCAGATCCCTCCTGGCTGCCAGGATTTGATGGGTACCCCCCCCCCACTGACCTAACTGGGCAGAGGTTTTCGGGATGCCCTTAGTGGGCCTACTCTCTTGGGGTTCCCCGCTAAATTGCACTGTACTTAGGTGCCCATACCCGGATGCCCGCCCATCCATTCCTGGGTGGCACTGGCCTATGAGTCCCATACTTTTGATTGGATAGTAATCTGCCATCCCTGTGGCCCTGTGCTCATGTGCGCCAGGGGACATGGGGGTGGCAGAGTCCAGGGACTGGGAGAGATGAAGGCCTCTGGTACTAGGGCTCCTGAGGTTATGCTCAGGTGTTTCCCAGCCCCTGCACTCTGTTGCAATGCAAGACCCTGTGCTTTCAGTTCCTCAGTCAAGGCCTTACTAGACTCTTTCAGTCTCTCCTGCATGGCTACCTGTTGCTGGAGCCTATCATTGTCCTGGCAGAGAGCCTCATTCTCTCTCTGTGCTTCCTGGTTGGTCCTGGAGTACTGGGCCAGTCTTTGCTGCAGGAGGGTTACCTCCTGAGTCCCATCACTACTGGCCTGTTCCTTTCTTGCCAGAGCATCTTCCACCCTCCTGGTGTGCTCTAACAAGTTCTGATGCTCTTTTTGGAGGTCACCCAGTCCCTGGAGGGCCAGGTGATTTTCTTCGATTTTTCTTTTTAAGTGGCAGACTTCCTGGCCTAAGGTGTCCCTTTCCTGACTAAGAGCCTGCATCTGTGCCTCCAGGTCATCCCTCTGCCTTTTAAGGGCACCAGCTTTCTGGTGCTCTTCCTCAAATTCTGTCTGGGTATCCAGGTCTTTCAGAATCAGTTTGTTGCTCTCTGCCTTATCCCTATCTAGGTTGCTTTGCAGGGTGACTACCTGCTCTGCGCATGCCCTATTGAAGTCCAGTTGTTGCTCCAACTGTTTCTGGCTCTGCAGTAGGGCGTCCAAACCTTCTTGGTACTCCTTCTGCAAAGCCAGAAATCTGGTATCCTGGTCAGACTTTTCCTGTTGCAGGATACCCATTTCCTCTTTTATTTTAATGATATACTGCCTACTATCATTTTCTGACTCCTGGCTCCTCTGCAGCCTCTGCTTGGAAGAGACCAGGTCCGATTGGGCTTTCTCTAATGCCATCTGTTCCTATTTGCCAGATCTTGGCCTTCAGCACATTTGTCCTGTATGGCTCCCATATATAAATACAAACATGCCGCTATCCTAACAATCTTGTTGTGCTCATCTTTGGCCTTAGGGGTCATGTATAGTTCGCTCAGGGCCACATGTAAGGGACCCTGATCTTTCCAGCTGTCTAACCCAGTCACATTGACCTGTTGTGTGATCGCCTGCAGCCACACATTCTGGTCCTGTTCAGACCATTCACCTCTCACAAACAGTTTATGTAAGAGGTGCTCTCTAGCTATCTTCATATCTACCAATGTCGTCATTCTGGAAATTGATTTCCTTCCTGACTTACAGAAGTTTGTATTTTATTTTGCAAAACAGACCGTCTCCTTAGAGCGTCCTTCTTTTGAGGGGTGATTTTACAGTGTAACACAGCATGGTGATCCAACAGGATTTATGTATCCTGTTAGTTAGCACACTGTATTAAGCTGCACAAGTGGTAGATCTAATCCAGACGTCCCGGCTCGAGCCCCCACTCTGTTAAGCGACTTCAATTCAGCACTCCAACTAAGTCAGTGCCTAGTCTGGGATGCCCAAGGGAAGCCCTTATTTATATATTATTATGACAAGTTCATAGATCTGGATGATAAACCCTTGTATAACGCCCCTCTCTTTGAATCCCCCTGACCTCACTGAGCCAAGAAGTAGGTTTGTTTTGCAAATTAAAAGATTTATTGAAAAATTAAACAAGATATATATCCCACTTTTATAAATAAATTAATATTTGATAGCACACTTATGAATATGACAGTGATCAACAATGGATAATATTACATTAGCACACTTTCTTAATTACTTAGGAGTTGGTATAGAGAGGAGAAGGTAGCTGAGAATGCTTTTATGGGTTCAAGGAAATGCAATGATGGAAAAGAATGCAGCACAGAAATAACTGAGATGGTTTCCACAAGAGATAATATGATCACTTTTTCTTTTGACAATTCACTCCCCCCTATGCAATATAAGGAGATGGAAGGAGAGCGCACAATTTTCAGGAATACAATCAAATGCAATACCAATTCAGTTCCCCCCTAGCAAGCTTAGAGCAACAGGGATGATTTTAAAACACAGGCAAAAATACTTCAAGTGTGATTTGTAATGAAGTGAAAAATATGCTAAAAATTATTTTAATTCCCTGCAGGAGATTCAGGGTAGGTGATAGCTACTTAAGATTGGTTCAGGTCAACACTATCAGTGATTCATGAGGGATTATCAGGTTGAAAACGAATTTCAGCAGTTGCAAGCAAAAGACAGCGATTTTTGACAGGTGGAGAAATTTGATTCAAATTGCAATTCGCGGCACTTTTTCGGTTTAGGGCTTGTTGGATAGCTGAGGATCTTAGCTTTAAAATGAAAGTTGAATCTCGTTCCCAGCACGTATGGTTCAAAAGATACGGACCAATTTGTGGAGGTAGATTTCAAAAATGAAATATTGATTCAGAATGGCAATTGACACTTTCACAGGTTTGAAATCACAGAATGGACACACAATTTCTATGCAGTTCTAAATAGGTGGAAATGGTTTGAATTAGATTATTTTACACTATGAGATTGGTTTGCACAGCTCTGGCTGGATACTCACTCCTAATTTTGGAAGGAATGGGCCTCGTCACAGATCTGGTCAACAGGTTTAGCTGCAGTTCTCTCTGCTCTGCTCGTCTGGATCTCTGGTTCTGGCAAAAGTTCTGGCACTGCACAGCGGTCTGGTCTGGGTCTGGTCTTCTATCGGCACTGCACGGCGGTCTGGATACAGCTCTGCTTTCTGGGTTCTGGCACAGGGTTCTAGGCCAGAATCAAACAGCTCGCCCGGCTGTTGAATAGTTTGGTTAGGTTGCTGGATTCCGAGGCCTCTGAAGGATTCAGCTTGTGGACTAGGCCTCTCGGCTACAAGTTCTGAAGTCTGGATTCTAAATTCTGGTTCTGGAGTCTTCTGGATTTGAAGTCTGGATTCTAAGTTCTGGTTCTGGAGTCTTCTGGCAAAGCGCTTCGCAGGAAATCAGTTTGAAGTGGGAAGTGAGTGTCTCTACCTGGGTCTCAGTGGCTCTTTTTATGTCTTTTGAAAGTGGGTGTGTGCGTGGGCATAACTAAGCCTGCCCCTCACAACTTATCATTGGCCAAGTTCTCCTCTCTCCCCTGATTGGGGGAAGGAAATGGAGTGTCATCGTGATGAGGTATGTTTATGGGCCAGAGGATCCTCCCCTTGTCACTTTGCACACAAATCTATTTTTGATCCAAATGCATATTTATCTATATACAATTATTCTGATATTATATGTCCAGTTAACATATTTTCTGTAGCACCAAACCATCTGATCCCTGTGTTTGTAAGATGCTGTGTTCACTTCTGACAGAATTCTGCCCTTTTCATCCAGAACACAACCTCTAAACTTTTCCAGAATTTACACAAATGTGTGCAAGGAGTATGGGCATCAGATGATGAAGTGTCAGATTTTTAACATACATACATTTGGAGTAACACCCTATTTTCCGCTACTACTCCCCAGAACATACCACAGAGTCCTAACACCTCTTAAAATGTGCACAGAAAAATCACAGAAATACTGATATTATTTACATAATTTTGACACTTCCGTACTATGAATTATCCATCTTTTTAAAATTATGCTCTGGCCCAGATGGGTGTGGTTTAGGTTCCAAAGCACATGGGGGAATTTCTGTCTGTCCCCGCCTCCAGCTCAGGTGGCTCCCAGAGGCAGCACCCCTCCCATTTCCTTCCAAGAGGAAGCCATTTACGACCCCATGATTTAGCATTTGCCTGAGCCAAGGAAAGTTCATTGTTCTGTTTCCTGCAGTCCCAACTAATCCTCCCCTAATTCAATCAAAGAGGTGTGATCTCCTTTTGGTGGGAACAGCAGAAGGCAGCCAGGCCTGTGAATGCAGTTGCTGGGCAAGTTTCAACTCCTGTCGGGGGTAGTTGCCGGGCAGAATTCAATCTCTTTAAGCCAGGCTTCAGCCAAATGTCACTTTTGTTCCAGTTTTCTTCATTCAAATCAAACTTACAATTTTTACACATGCAGCTAGAACGCTGATTCTAAGTTCAAAACTATGACATTTAAACAGTTGCAACCTATGTGACACTCAAAAGTATGTCACTCATTTATTTTAAACATTTAGATTTTAGTGGTTTTAAATCCAATTTCACTTAAGCTGCTGACATCCACAGCTCAGCCAGTTTTGTTATGAACATTATTTTAGGCTCTTCATCTTTCAAGATTTGGTATGCACACAAGACTTCATTCTACCAGACGTCTGCTGGTGTTCAGTAAGATTTTTGAATATCTTGCAATGTTTGAAATAGGCATTTTGAGCTTGCATTCAGAGAAACAAAGGTGATTTCAAAGCGCTTTTTGAGCTAACAGGCACTGCTGTTTTTCCTTTGGCACCACGTTTCACTCATGGCACTTCTGGCCCACCACGCTCGCACTGGTGGGTGGCAGGTCAGGCGACCCTTTTGGTGTGCACAAAAACTGCGCAGTTTTCCTGGATTCTGGCGCAAATGTGGGCTTTTCTGCCATCTTGGATTTTCTAAGCCCACAGCACCAAATGTTGCAGCATAATAACTTGAACGTGGGTCGATACACCTGACACCACTTGCCATCGCCACTGCCACTTGGCAACAGTTATAGTAAAAGACTGTGGCCCACTTCTGCCATGGTCAATGGCCATTTAAGTAGTAAATAACCATGGCCCACTGGCCAGCGTCATGATCTCTTTTCCGTAGGAATTAACCATGGCCCACTGTCCAATATGCCATTGTTAGAATACAAAACTGGCAACTGATCAGTGATTTGATTTTTGTTTATGGCTCTTTCATTCCCGCAAGATTTTCAGAAGAGAATTTCTCCCGAGAACTATTGTGCAGCAGGCCATTCCCGAATGTATTTGACAGGAACGCAACATCTTTGGATTATCGCGGAAAGATGAAAAACAGCATAAAATCAAAATATGTTGCAGTCCCCCCCAGGGACGTCATTTCACTAAAATGCCAGGTGTAGCAGAGGTGACATCACACAACCCTTAACCCCCTGGTGACATCACAAAAAGTGATGTAATTTGACTCCGCCCCAAGTGAAATCACAGGAAGTGATGGCAAACGACCTTCAGATTTTTTAGATGCATCTAGCACCCGTGTTTCCAGGTGCTCTCATTTCAGCCAGATATAAGAACCGAGGCACAGAGGGAGGCATGATTTGTCCACGATTACACATTTGGGGAATGACATTTTCCAGATTCGATATGGGGTCTATATGTAAAACATACATAATGCAGTATTTGTAACAGGGTAACTGAAATCTGTAATGAAGGCTACAGCTAGTGTATGAAACATCTATAGGTCAGTGGACACAGAAGTACGTGTTATCTGTGGCGTTGCTGTGTTAAACAAGCCAAAATAGCACTGACCTTGGGAGGCGTGCGCTGCTGTTTAACCAGTAAATCATTGACCAGGATTTTGTATCAACAAAATTCCCTGGTTATAAATGTACATATGATTCAGCTACCACTACGATAGAAGAAACCTATTAGACTGGTCTGCGTGCACTGACGGGAGTGCACCTGGTAATGTTATCTTTGCTGGAGTATAATACTTGGGAAAGATTCTTTCAATATACCTAAGACCCCCCATAGTTTTTATCTAAGCGTAATACTGGGTGCCAGAGGACTTTAAAAAAGAAAATACCATTTGATGTAATATCATTGCTGCACACATACATTCATAGCACCACACAGTTATTTAAAATTGAAAACACCCATGAGTTGCTTCTCACCCGGGGACTCACTGGCAACCTTCAAGGCGCGCACTGCACTCTACCCCTTTGTCAGACTCAGTGGTGCCCAATGGCATACCACAAAATCTGGCAGCTCCCCAGCGAGCCATGCTGTAGGGCCCCCCACCCCCCCCAAGCTCCTTAACAAAGCACAGCGCACACCACTCCGGGCTGTTCCGGACCACCACATGTGTGCAATGTCCATGATGGTTATGCCGCTGCAGGGGCATGCACTACTACAAGTGAAAGAAGTAAATATGATTTTCAATCAAAGCTTAAATCTTTAACGTAACATAGAGAGAAGGGAGCGGTGCCTGGTCCCCAAATATACCAGCCACCAGTGGTGGCTGGTGAGTTGTTTTTTTGGAGGGTGTAAATATTTGCCACAAGTGATTGTGACTGAGCATAGAGAGGGAGCCCGAACTAACGAAAATGGGTTGGGGATTCTTCTCCCTCCACAGAGTAAATGTTTTGAATAATGGGTTAAAATGGTGCATTACACAGCACACTTTCTGGGAAAATGTGGGTAACAGGACAACAATCAGTTTTGTAGGGTGTAAGGTAAATCATGAAAAAAAAGTACAGTCGATGCAAGTCACTGAAAGTGCACAGGGCATTTCCCAATGAATTATCATTGCCGGTTCATCCTACATGTCCATGCTGGCTCCACCAAACTATGCTAGTATTCCCATATGAGACCATACTTATGTTCGCTTTAAGACCTTTTTCTATAGTATCATTACTGGCACTGGGAACAAAACTGCCTCTGCCAATATATGCCAGTACTTCTATCTAAGTACATACTCCCATTGGTTTGGCCATTAAAAGTGACATGTCACAATAGGAAAACCTGTCCAAACTGGTTCCAATGTAAGCCAGTCTAGACCCATAATAACACCTATCTTGCTTTATTCATCATAGATGCTCAGTTAATAAAAGGTAATGCTACAGTGAGGAATATACAGACCGCTACACCAAAACATCAGTCTAGCGAGGTAACACTACTTATCATGCTTGCTTTTTTAAAGATGCAAAGTAATAAATGTAATGGCACAGCAAGCAATGGCTAGAGTGACTGCACCAGGAAATGGCACACATGAACTTGCCTTTGCCCAAAAATACCAGTAAAACATTTAAAGTCAATAAAGGATGTGGCACAAATGCTCCAGTGATCCCCAGTCTCCCAGGGCCTTATACACACATGCATCCCCTTTTACCCACCGGTCACTCACTCATATATATCCTGTCACACTTACTCACACTGGATTCACCACACAGGTGCTCACCAAACCCCACCCAGAACATTCAAACACACACCATCACATTCTTACTCATTCACCCACCAGGCACCCAATCAAACACCTTTTCTTACCTCCGCCCATTTCATTTTCTACACAGACACACATAGAACATTCAAAAACACACCATCACATTACTTCTCATTCACCCACGAGTCATTCAAACTTTCTCTTACATCCACTCATTGCATTCTCTACACACAGGCACACAACCACCCACCTACATTACAAAACACACATCACATGGGCGTGGGTTGCCAGCGTGCGATGTGCACATAGTTTCACAGAGCTCCAGGTTCACTGGCCTAAATCCGGAGGAAATCCGGCATTTGAACCCTGTGAAATGAGCCCAAGTTAGCGTGACTGATACAGAAGAGGTGGGTGCCACGAACAGCGCTCTGGCTTGAAAGGTACAGGGTGTGCATGCCCCGGGAACCAAAGTGGAGAGGAGACCGAAAGTGACGCTGAAGGGGATTCAAGATGGCCTCCAGAGCACCGTAGCGGGACGCAGAGAAGTCCCACAGCTTGCTGGACAGAAGTGAGTCAGGAACGCTCCCGACGAGAACGGAGAAGGCGAAGAGCGACTCTCGTGAAACAGCAGGAGGGCTGTGCTGACTAGGGGCTCGCCCCCACTCACTGTGCTCAGTGTGGACACCGTCTCACAGCTACAGGAGCTCGGACATTAGGCCAGCAAGGGGCCACGGAAGTACCTCTCAACAGCGAGCGGCGAGGAGGGAGAATCGGTGGGGCGGGAACCTGAACCCCAAACGAGCGGACCTGACAGGGCTGTGCTCTGAACACACAGAGCCTAATAGCCTCAGAGGCAGGTGTCACGGATATGGTGACTTCCGGCACCGGCCACACACGGCCCAGGAGTCTGGAGGGCCACCCACTGCAGCCCGATCAGAGGAGAAAGGGAAGCGGAGCCGGCAGAGCGAGCGTGTCGAGACAACGGAGGAGGTGAGAGGCACAAACACTGACATTCACTCTTGGGCCCCAAACTCCTCCCCCCCTAATAAACTGTCACCAGCTGCATCCTCATCAGAGTGGAGCGAGTGAGTAGGCGACCGGGCGCTGCATAAGCAATTGGGGGGGATTAGGAGACAACGAGGGAAATAGCGCCAGATAGACTAGTCTGGAAGCCTAGCCTGATCGAGCGCACTGGACTTGAGGTGCCCCTGCGACACAACACGGCACACCAGACTAGGGAGAGTTGGATCACGAATAAGGCGGCAAACTCACATACAGTCAAGGAAGTGAAGGGAAGGAGTGGAGTGAAGACGCTCCTGGAGCCCCAAGTCCACCCGCGGGCTACAACTACCCCCCTCCCTGAACATTGGCCGGATCGGGTTGGAAAGGGGGAAGATAAAGTGGAAAGGGGGGCTTAAACAGTGGAGCCCAAGTAGGGAGAGGTACTAAGGGCCACCAACCCACAACAGGATCAAAAGGACCAACACCGGGGCTGCTGGGAGGATGGCCTGAAGTAGCTGGTATGCCGGAAGAGTGCCATATTGCGACTGCTCCGGGTACACCAGGCAGAAGAGCCAGGAACTACACCAGGGAGGCGACACTAGATGGAAACAGAAGATACGTGGCTGAGGAACGACCTTTGCGCATGTGAGGAGCCCGGTAGCATAACTTTAAGTGCAGCACTGAAAAAGTCTGCGGCCAACATGGTTAAGGGACAACAAAAGATGGAGAAGTTTACAGAAGCAAAAGACAAGTCGCAAAAACAGGCGTGACCGGACCACGGAGGAGGGGGCAACAGGAGGGGGCAGCGGAGGAGTGACCCTGATCACACTGATGGAGGCGATACAGAGCCTCCCTTGAAGGAAGCATTAAGGAGGTAGGGGTGGATGTATCCCTAGTGAGAGCTGACCTCCGCAAGGTGTGCAAACAGGTCACAGAAGTAGAACAACGGGTCAGTACAGTGAAAGATGACATTCAACTCCTCAAAAACCAAGTGGCAAGCCTGGTGGGAGCAACCAGAACCTTGGAGACAAGAGCGTAGGATGCAGAGGGCCACTCTAGGTGGTGCAATATTCAACTGGTCGGGGTACCGGAGAGAGAAGAAGGGCCCAGCGTCGAGTTATTCGTGAAAAATCTGGTCTTGAAGGTGTTGTGGGTCAAAGGACTGTATACATTTTTCACGGTGGAGAGAGCTCACAGGGTGCCGGGTAGACCCCCACCACCAGGTGCCCCACCGAGAGTAATGGTGGCCAAGATTATGAACTTCTGGGACCGAGACACTATACTACAAGAAGCCTGCAAGATTGGCTTCTATGAAATTGGGAACTCAAAACTGTGCATCTTCCCGGACTTCACATTGGAAGTACAATGGCAGAGGAGAACATATAACGCGCAGAGAAGCTGACTCCGAGATTTGAATCTAAAATGTATGGGGAGTTGGGGTAGATAATACCAAGTTGGGGATTGGTATTATCTGGGGTGCAGTTAAGGGACAGGGAGGAAGCAAGGCACCTGAGGAGAGACCAAACACTGGAAAGTACAAAGCCGGGAATAGGATCATGAGAGGGGAACGGCAGCACAACATGGAAGTTGGAACAATCGGGGAAGGGTCTGGGGGGGATAAGAGGAGAATCGAGAGGAGAAGGCCCCAGAGGAGGGGGGGGGGGCAGGATACGAATTTAGCTGCTAAAATGGGAGAGATGAGAGGGCTGAAAATCGGAACATGGCATGTTCGAGGGCTAGGATCAAGACAAAAGAAACAGTGAGTAGAGGAATTTCTGAAGCAACATGGGATACAAGTGGGCCTGATACAGGAGACACACATTGGTAAGGGATACCTGGTGAATCAGGGGAGAATGCGGTGAGGACTGGTGATTGGTACGTCTTATTTGACTCAGGCAACGGGCATGCTGATCTGGGTGGCAAGAGGGGTACCACTACAGCTGGAAAAAGTGCAGAAAGATGAGATGAGGAGGACGGTGGTGCTGGTGGGTACATGGGAATATCGTTCAATGTGTCTGGTGAACTAATATGCACCAAATATTGACGACAAGGAATACTTCCCCTTGGTGCTACATATGATTGGGTCGTACTGAGGGGAAATTATCATAGGGGGGGATTTCAGTAGTCACCTAGACACGCACCTGGACAGGACTGGGGGAAGGGGACCCAGTAAAAAGCATATGACAGAGTCACTTCACAAGGTAATGGAGGAACTCGAACTGGTGGAAATATGGAGGGAAAGGCATGGTGAGGAGAAGGGGTTCTTTGGGAGTACACGGATCGTATTCGCGCCTGGACTGTCTCCTAACGGGGAGGGAACACTACCAGCAATTTGAGAGGCCAGAATATTTGGGACGCACTCTCTCTGATCATTCCCCCCTAGTGGTCAAGCTGTTGGGGAGGGGTAGGAGACCACCACAGCATATGTAGCGTATGCAGAAAGGGGATTTAGAAGATGGGGCGTTTAATAATGAGATACGGAAGGGGATGGAAAGTTATTTTGAGTTAATGAGGGATCGGTGAAGTTGATGGAGGTGCTCTGGGAGGCCTTCAAACCAAATATAAGGGGGGGTGTGCCTGTCCACGACGGTGGGGATGAGAAAGAGACTGCAGGAAAAGCTGCAGCGGGTGGAAGGACAGGTGGCGGAATTGGATAGGGAAGCAGCGAGGGGAATCCAGGTAGGGGACAGATTGGCGCAGAACCTAGAGCTTCACCACAAGACCCTGACAGATCTGACCCACTTTGCAATTGTAAAAGGGATGCCCGACTACATGGTGAGGGAGACAAGGCGGGGAAGTTATTAGCTTGGCTGATAAATAGGGAAAGTCCAAGACGAGTTATAACCCAAATCAGAACCAAATTGGGAGAAATAGTGGGCACTCAGGAGCGGATTAATGAGGCCTTCGCGGAATTCTATGGGGAGCTGTATACAAGCGAAAAGGGTTAAGGGGAAGAAGATATGGAAGACCTGCTGGACATGGTTCGGCTACCAAAACTGGGGGGTGACGTAAGGGAAGAACTGGAGGCCCCAATAGAGGAGGGAGACATTAGATGGGCAATACGCTCCATGAAGAAAGGCACGGCTCCTGGCAGTGATGGGTTTCCCATAGAATTTTACTCAGAGTTTATATACCTCCTAGCCCCAAAGCTCAAGAAGGTACACAACGAGGCTTTTGAGAAAGGCAGCCTCCCAGAATTCATGAGTGAAGCCATAATAATAGTGATTCTGAAGGAGGAGAAGGACCCGTAGGATTGTACGTCATACCGACCAATATCCTTATTGAATATCGATGGGAAAATCTTGGGGAAGAGTCTGGCAGCCAGGATGGCAAGGGTAGCTCTGATATTAGTCCACTCAGATCAATGTGGGTTTATCGGGGGAAGAAATACTTCCAGTAACATCACTTGCCTACACCACGTTATGGATCACGTAGAATCTCAGAAACAGGACATGGCGATTGCCTCATTTGATGCCATGAAGGCGTTTGATTCGCTGGAGTGGAAATGGCGATTTCGAGTGTTAGGGCTTGGGAACATATCTGTAGGGAGGGATTGAGGATAGGGGACTCAGTACAATTCTGGAAGGGCCTACCCCTTTCCCTGATGGGTAGAGTGGCACTATGCAAAATGGTGATCCTACCGAGATTGCTTTACTTCTTCACCAATATACCAATCGTGGTGAAATAAAATGTCTTTAAATGCTGGACAGTAAAGTGGGGGTGCTATTATGGAACACTGGAAGAAGGAGGGTGTCCTTAGCGATACTACGAAGACCTAGGGTGGAAGGAGGGCTGGGCTTACCCGACTACGAGAAATACTTTATAGCAGCACCGCAACAGACTGTGCTGGAATGGGGACAACCAGGGGGTGGAAACCCTGAGGGGGCTGGTGGGGAGGATTCCACCACATCGGAGGGGGGTTGAATTGTTATGGAACCCAATGGGGAATAAGGGAACTACAATTGTGTTTGAGGCAGTCAGGGAAACATTGAAGAAGTATAGTCGGAAGAAAGGACCTGCAGGGCTTTATGGTGGGAATCTACCGTGGGGGGTGGACCAGAAACTGCGTCAAGCAATAGGAAGAGCAGGGATACAGAGGCTCCAAGAGAAGGGATGTGAGGTGTTGAGGGAAGCTACTGACCTTTGCACAATGGTGCATGCAGTTTGAGTTGCCAAGGGACCTATTTTTGGTGTACGGAGCAGTGGTTCGAAGACTGGGGGAAATATGGGACGGAATTCTAGAGGAACCGGAAACGAGTCCACTGTTATGGGTACTACTGGAACAAACAGGAGTTAAAGCAAGGATCTCACACATTTATAAAGCCCTACAGGAGGAAGAACCGAAGGGGGAATTAAAGGTGAAGGAGACATGGGAGGTGGATATGGGGTACCAGATACCAGAGAAGGAGTGGGTAAGAATATGAGAACTGGTCCAGAAGGTGTTGCGGAATGCCCGATTTCAACTGGTCCAATTTAACATTATACACAGAACATATGCGACTCCAACCAGACTACGGGCGATGAATGAAAGTCTGACGGATGAATGCGGTAGGAGCCCAGCAGAATTTTGGCACATGATATGGGACTGTGAAAATATAGCGGTATACTGGGGAAAAGTAATCAAAGGGGTGAACGAGTTGCTGGGACAAAATTGGAATGCATCCCGAGAATATGTATTTGGGGGACCCTCCCAGGGGGGAAGAGACACAAAATACGTAACAGGATGATACGATTCCTATTGATATTAGCCAAACGCTGAATGTCCATCGCGTGGAAACACCCACAGGGACCGGCCATAACAATGTGGCAGGCAGATGCCAGAGTTAGAGGTCAAGAAGTAACATAGACTGGGGTCAACTGCTGAATGACCTGACAAAATCCAATGACCTGAAACCAGCATGAGGCGCTAGACAAGGAAGTAGTACGGAGTGGAGGGTAGGGAAAGGAAAAGGGAGGTATGACAGAGCTAAGGGTGATCTTCGGGGGGTAAGCTGATATGAGATGCTGACTACTATAAGGGAGGGGAGAGGTGGGAGGAGGTGGAAAGGGGTGTAGGGCAGGAGACCTTGTGGGACTAGACCCAGAACAAGAACAATGGGGCCGGGGTGGGGGGAAATGTTGAACCCATTTTTTTCTGGTCTGTTGTTATGAAAAATGCAAATAAAAAGTGTTTAAAAAAATACGCCTGACACGCACTTCACACATGCAAAACACACATCATATTACAAAAAAAAGCCTTCTTGCCTTTTTGCCCAGCTTCCTGGTTCCTGTATCTGAGCTGCAAGGAAGCCGAGGGAGAAGGGGTTGGAGCTGAACGTGGCATGTGACAGCCACTTGTCACGGTCAGCTCCAACCCCTACTGAGTGCCTCCACGGTCCAGCCTTCACCCATATGGGTGAGGACTGTGCCGGGGACCCACCAGACTTGGTGTGGCGGGGTGCCGCGGGAGGGCATGCTACACCAGGAGCACATTTTCTTTTTTTTTAAAGTTGGGGACGCAAGGGAGTCCCCACAGTTGCACCTGTGCCCCCCAGGAATCGCAGTTGTGACCCCTGGCAAACCCCAAACGACGTCTCTGGTCCACCTATAACTCTACATGTGCACCTTTCCCTCTTTTTTGGCCCTCTCACAATCCCCCCAAAGTCAAACTGCCCCTCTCTTAATATCTTCTTCCTCTGACGCATTTACCTCCCCACAAAAATGTTGCATAATACTTGAAAAAATGCTGTGTGATTTCCACGGGAAAGACTGAAACGACCAGACTGAAATAGTTTTTTCTAGCCCTCCGCAAAGTGTAAAACTCATCAGTGTCTCCTCCCCAACCCCTACCCAGATATGGAAACTTCTTTCCCTCCTCCAAATATAACTTTCAGTACTTTGCCTTGCCTTTTTCAAGTTCCTATGGGATTATTGTGAGCACAAAAAATGGCAGGTTTTCATTTCTGAAAAATCTCAATGCTGCAATGCACAATGGGAGATGCATAAAGTTGTTTTGTACCATAAGCGCAATCTTCTCCATCAAATAGTTTAAAAAAACAAAACAGCAGGAAAATGTACAACAAACCACCAAAAGATACACTCTGCACAAACTTGTTTCTTCATTGGCACAAATCCATCCAGCAGTTTTCGCTGATGCTCGGTTTTGCCTACAAGTGATAAAAAAATATGTTGCCAAACAATGGGCCTAATTCTCAGTTTGGCATAGTTTCAAAAAAGTGATGGTAACGGACCACTACTTTTACCACTACACCAAATCCTGAGTTTGGCCTTGAAATGGAGGATTTACCTCCAACGGCATGCTGGAGGTAAATCCTCCACCGTATCGCCGGAATTACTGCTTTTGGTAATTCTGCTGAAATCCCCATGGAGTCCTATCGACTCCAGAAAATGGGAATTTACACTGCCAACCACCACTTGTAATCCTACTGTAAATCCGCAGGACCAAGTGGCAGTAACACTAATTACATTTGGTGGTACTTCAGTGGAATTACCACCGAACTACCACTGAACCCGTAATGAGGGCCAATTTATTTACTATAATATGAATTGTGGCTATATATGGATCGTTTTATATGAAGATTTGAGTAAAATTTACATTAATAATAATGGAAATTGTCATCTTTTGGAACCTTTTCTTGGGATAAGATGGTTAAATGCGGCAGATGGCCACACTCGATGCAATGTGTGGCATTTCTCTTCATGTTTCTATGGGTCCTTGACTTCCTTGCACCTAATTTCTTGCGTTACACCCGACCTATTACAAGAGTCTTTCAAAGGCATTTAGAAGATATCCTTTTTGATGAACTGGTGCACTTCTTCTTCTTCTTGCTGATAGATTTGTATCCATCGGCAGTGATTTTGGGATACCGAGGCTTGAACCTCATTACTCCTTCTTCTCGGGTTGAGTATGTAGTCGTGGGTTTGTATTCTTCTTGGTCTGTGTGTTCTTGTCACTTAGTGCTGGTTTCACAGGGTCTTCGCAGTGATGGGCCGCGGGTAGCGGTCGAAGGGGTTTGCAGTGGTGGCAGTGAGTCTTCTGATCAGAAGGTTCGGGTTTGTATCCAGCCCTTGGCAGAAGTTCTTACTCAGCTTCGCTAGATGTTCGTCCACCACCTCGATGTCCAGGTCTCTGTGAAGGTCTGCTATCCTTGTGAAGATTGGAGCTCCAGGCGATATCTGCAGGGCCTTGTTCTGGACTATCTGAAGACTCTTCCGGTGTCGCTCATGGCAGGTCATCCATGCTGGGGAGGCATATGTCAGGGTTGGTCTGATGATCGCCTTGTAGAAGTTCATATTTGTCCGGAGGGGCATGGACTTGGTCTTCAGGAGTGGGTACAGCGCTGCCATCTTTCATGTTGCCTTCTGCTGAGTATTCTTGATGTGGCTTTCCCAGTTGAGTTTGCTGTCCAGGGTCACACCGAGGTAGTGGCTGCTGCTCTTCCATTTGATGGTCTCCCTGTTGAGGCTGATGTGTGGGTGCTCCTTGATCTTCTTTCTGGTGAACAGCGTTGCGGTTGTCTTGCTGGTGTTCAGTTCTATCCGCCAGTCGCTGTACCACTTCACTATGGTATCCAATGAAGCTTTCAGGTTCTTCGCCAGTTCCTTTTCGCGGAATGACTGGGAGATGACTGCAACATCGTCTGCATACAGCGCCAGGTCGGTCTTGTGGAGATGTGTTGGGATGTCGTTGGTGAAGAGGTTGAACAGGAAGGGTCCGAGGTTCGATCCGTGTGGCACGCCTGCTCGGATGGGATGTGATGAGGACATCTCAGACCGCATGGTGACATGGAAGGTGCGGCCTCCCAGGTAGCTTGCAATCGTCTTCACCAGGTAGTTTGGAAATCCCAGGCCAATCATCTTGTGCAGCAGTCCCTTGTGCCAGACTCGGTCGAATGCTTTGGCGACATCCAGGAAGACGATTCCTGTGGATTTCTTGATGTTGAATCCATGGCTGATGGTGTCCATCACTCTCAGTAGCTGATGGGTCGTTGCATGCTCCTTTTGAAATCCAAACTGATCCTTTGCTAGTAGATTTCTTTCGCAGGCGAAGTCGCTGAGTCGAGCGAGTAGGACCTTCTCCAGGAGCTTCGATAATCCAGAGAGCAGGCTGATGAACTGGTGAGCAGGGACTTCTTTGTGTTTCAATAGAACCTCCTGGTAACCATCACAGGTGTGGAGAGTCATCTGCAGTTCTGTAGAAGACTCAAAACATTCCGCTTCAGGATATCGTTAGGACTTCACCCATAATCACTCACCAGGCTGTTGTCTATGGTTTATTCCACCTTTTAAGCACCTATTGTGTTTGTTTTCTGCACTTATGCTCTCCTTCATGTATGGCACTGGAGTGAGCACAGATTAGTTCTTACCATTTCTCTTCTCCTCACCCTCCCTTGCGCTTAACGGATGTGAAAGTCTCCAGAGCCTGTGACGAAAAGATGTCTTGTTCCCTCCCCATTTGAATTGGAGGCTTTGCGAAGTGGCTGTTCTTGCGTTTGGCACATTATAAATGTTTTATACATAAATAGGTGGAAAGCAAGAATTTAGGGACATAGATATATGTGTACCATTGCTTCATATACTGTTCAAGTTAATGTTCCATAGATCCAGTACATGTCACAAGATGTACACTACATACAACCACAGGCAAGCCTTGCCCAGACCAACTGATAACCCCCTTCAAACCTCAGCATACCACCTGCATCACACTCCCTGCCATTCCACAAATCTCCATGCTCAGAGATTCCACACAGAACAATGATGTCACGCTGATGCAAGTTACAACACTGCATACAAAATGTGTCTGATCTTTCTTTCACCTGTATTTTTTTCTTTTCTTTTTATAAACCAATTTGTATTGGATTTTATTTTGATAAACATCAACTTAATCGTCATAAAACAACTAACCACAAGGCTGATCACACTTCCCCTCCTCCCTCTGCACCCCAAGCAACACAAGTCATCAATATTACTGCTTACCAACAGTCTTGGCGTACAGTTCCGACAGGTTGTTACTTGACGTTCATATGGGTCCCTCCCATATATAATGTCTGGTGGAGCAGAATAGTAAGGAGTAAAAACAAGGCGTAAAGCCGTTTTTACCTTGCTTTAGAGGAGGTGAAATACTTCCCACTACGCCTGCAAAACCTCTCCAGGTTTACATCAGCATGAGATTTTTATGCTGGTGTAAAACGAATGGATTCCTCTGAAATATGCCTGCAATTAGCACCTGCTAAAAGCAGGTGGATGCCATAGAAATTCATGGTAAATGCCATCTGCAAAGGGTAGTTTGCAGGCTGCATTTACCTGTTTTTAAGATGTTTGGGGGGTGGGGGGAGAGAGTAAAATGGAAGAATAAGGGTGATTTTGCCCTTTTTTACATCTTCATTTTCCACTTTGTTTTGTAAATTTGGAGAATTGCAAGCAGGGGGCCCAACACCACTAAGTCAATACGTCGGTGGTACCCTGCATGCAATTACCACTTTTTTCAAAATGAGCCTGACTCTGCCCTGACGGCTGAACACTGTATGACATCCCGGCAGGCCAACTCAGCCCCTCATCCTTACAAAGTCGATAAACTGAGCACCTTTACATTGGGTAGTGATAGCAATCATTGTTAGAGTGCTTAGAAGTCGAAGGAATCCTGCATTATGTGTTTTGTCAAAGCTCTAACTTCGTCAAAAAACGTGACATTAGTATAATTATTGATTTACTGTTAGCCTTTGTTCAATGGACAGTGGCAAGTGTCGCTTAGATTTAAATAACCAAGCAGGCCCACCTGACTCATTAGGGAGTGTGTGGGCTCAACTCCAAACTCGTGTTCACAACCTGCAGACCCAGTTCTCCTTGCATGCTAGTCGAATGGCGAATTATAAGGCTGTTGCTGGGGAAGTGTATATCCATCAAGGACAATGGTTTACCATCAACTACACCTGCCCATCACCACAAGTGCCGTAACTCTATGTGACCTTGTGGGTGATAACTGTGTTTTGCTCTGACTTCCAGGTTAGGGTATGGAGTCGCGCCAGGAAGAATGCTGAGCAGTTCGCTCGCACAGTCACAGGAGTGGTGAAGGTCTGCGACTCGGCTAAAGAGGCTGTTACAGGAGCAGATGTGATTGTCACTGTTACTATGGCAACTCAACCGGTTTTATTTGGAGAATGGGTAAAGCCAGGAGCACATATAAATGGTAAGAGCATTAGTTTATTAATTTTTAATCTGCATTCATTGATTTGGTAAGGACATTTCAGTGAAACTCAATGTATGTGTCCTGATATTTAAACATTTGACCACAGGTTGCTTTTGTTTGTGGCTGAACTGAAATATCATTGACATGTTTCCGCATAATATGGATATAGCTAACTGGTTCATATCCCCCATGATTGTGGAAGTCTGTGTTTGTAAAGGCAACACTTGCATTTGTAAATGTGTATTGTGTACACAAGGGATTGTTGAGGATGCTTCATTTACTCGTATGCAATATGATCTCTAGGGTGGACAGTATAGACGTTTGTCTTAAAACGCCCACACGCACATTGTCTCCAGTGTCATATCTCGTCATTGTATCTGCATCTTTCCAAAGAAAATTCTTGAATGGGAACAGCCTCTCCTGGCCCAGTTTAAAAGGCTAAGACCACCATCCCAAATATTTCCCAATGGCAGAAGTTTGGAATTCACCCAGCTTAGTGTACTTCTGGACATTGGCCCGCGCCGCATCCGGATAGAGCTGTGGGGACCAGCTGGTGCCACACTAGGACAGAACTGCAATGCTAGCATGCCAAAGGTCAGATAACCCACTAACCAATATAAGCTCAAACTCTGCATACTTACCTCTCTCAAACTCACACAACCATCTCTCGCACAACAAGTCGCACGCACTTCACAACACTGCAACAACACATAAACCGGACCAACAGCACAGCCGGCCTATCACAGAACTGATACCAGCACCAAAGCTCAGCATCTGGTGTATACCGAGTTGAAGCTGCCAACAGAACACAACTCCTCTCACTATCCTACTCCCTCTTCACCTTACTAACCCACCCCACCTTATCATTTACAGATCCGCCAGAGCGCCTGGGGACCAATTCCGTTGGTGACGGTGCGCGGTACAAATACCTTTAACATTTAACATTTAACCTGGTCGGTCAGCTTCATGTTCAATATGGCAGAGTATAATTCAACTAGATGCAGGACAGTTTCCTTGGCCATGTCATATGGCATGACTTGAATATGTCGGCCAGTCTTTTATAAACTGTACCTAGGCGGTTGAATAGTAGCCCTCAATTTATAAGGACTGCAAGTCTTAATCTTTACATAGTATTGGCAATACGTCCCAGGATTTGCAAGTCATCTTATCAGCTCAGACCATCTGCAGCGATACAGTTTTCAGGTTTGTAAAATGTGTATTCCTGGGAAAGGTAGATTGAAACCTTGCGAAACCTGCAGAGCATCTCTGGTCAAACCACTATTTTGATCATTTCTTTCCTGCCTCCCAGGCACACATGTCATGATCTCTGCTTCCAAAAGGTCAGGGTTTTCCCAACTCCCTTGGAAGCAGATCCATAACCCAGGTTCCGAGTGCCAACCAGTCCCAATTGGGACCTTTTGGACCCAGTCCTGGCGCCAGTGGCACCAGGCTCATAAATATGCCCAGTCCCAGCGCTGGAAGCGCCGGGCTCATAATGCTTGGGTGGACTTACCTGCAGCAGACCATGCTGCTTACTTGCCTGCCAGTTGAGCCTCTGATCCTCTTCTGTTTGGAACTACTTTTCCTGTTGGGTGGGGCAGGAGCCACTCCCTAGATTCAGAACACTGGAACTCTTCTGGAAAGCAGGAACTCTTTTCTTACCTAGGCGTGGCTGTGGAAGGAGACACCTAAGCACTACAGGAGGCTATTTAAACCACACCCGATGGATGAATCTTGCTTTGCGTTATTCTGCATCCTCTGCAGCAGAACGCTCATCGTGTCTTCTGCATCTGATCCTGGGCCTAAGGAAAAAGGCTTACCATCCTGAATCCAGTCTTCAGCAACACCTATAAAGACAAGAAAGAACAGGTTAGCATTACGGTCTTCAGTGACAGCTCTTCACTTACCTGGTCCATCGGCTGTCACCAACGCCTCGCGCTGCATTCCGGCATCTGAAAGACAAAAGCTTACCAACTCTTCGCACGCTCCGGAGGCCTTCGCCGCTGCATCCCGCATCTGAAAGACAAAACAAGGTGCGTTTAAAGACATTGGGGAACTTTAATACTCACGTGCCATTACTCCTTTCCACATCTAACCCAGTGGGTATTCCGGCACCCTGCAGCCGCTCCGAACTTGTACCTGCAAAATAAAAAGACAGTTAGAGCGCATCGTGAAGCAGGCAACAAGCGCTTACTTACGTGCTTCCAGGCGCTTCTATTCATCACACGGGCTCCATCTTCAACTCACTTCAGCCCGTCATCCGCCATCGCCGGAACCCTGCAAAACAAGAAACATCATTACTAAAGACTTTAAAGACATTAGAATTACTCGAAACTTACCGTTTGTGCAGTAAACGACGGACAGCAGTCCTCTGAAGTCAAGAGGCCTGCTCGCCTTATCCAGTGAAGAAACTGGTTACAGCACCCTGCCCCGAGGCAGATGGAGAGCACGGCGTTCACTTACCTAAGGTGAGAGCGTTAACCTTTGGGGTTCTACAGGAGAAGAGAAAGGGAAGAAGAGAGAGACATTCAATAACCCAGTTCCTTAATCCCATATTTTCTATCTGCAGACATCTTACCCTTCCAGTCAGACATACAGTGCACAGAGGTCCAGCCCAAAGAGCCAGCCGTGTGTTACACATCACCTTTGAAGATACGGTATACGCCCAGTCAAGACCGGCGCCTCTACGGGAATCAGGTGAGCGTTACAGAACGCAAAGCCTACCACAAAACTCCCGTCCAGACGCTATGGAAACCTCGGATACCGACCAGCTAGCCCAGTTACTTGGGGAACTAAGGGCAGAAGTGCATGCAGCCCGTTAGGAAACGAACGCTCTAAGAAGGGAACTGATTATTTCCAAGGAGCGAACAGATGATCTCGCTAGACAATTGCTACAGTCACAAGCCGGACAGACCCGGTTACCCGCATCTGGGGGAAATCTTCCTTCTACATCCTCTATGAATCCAGTGCAGATCAACCTACCTGGGAATGTACCTCTGGCTCCGCCCGAACGATTTTCTGGTGACCCAAAGAGGTTTGCAGTATTTATCAATCAGTGCCGGTTGCATTTCTTATGCCGGCCAGCAGCCTTTCCAACTGATCAAGCTAAAGTAGCTTTCGTGCTTTCGTACCTTAGTGGCAATGCGGCAGACTGGTCGATTCCTCTAGTAAATCAAGATGATCCGGTCCTCCATGGTTTTCAAGCTTTTCAGCTCAGTATGGAAAAACTGTTCGCAAGACATTCACAGGGGCAGGCCTTGGACAATGAGCTTCTTTCGTTGCGACAAGGTAATCAAGACCTTTTGGCTTATATTGCGTCTTTCAACAGAATGATAGTGGAAACTCAATGGCCTGAGGACAAAAGGATTACGCTGTTTTATAGAGGTCTACGTGGAGAGCTCAAAGATGTGTTAGCCCAAGTAGTGAATCCCCCACAAGATTGTTCGGACTATATAGACTTAGTCGTTCAAATAGATCACAGACTGCAGAACAGGAAGGCCGATCGTTCCAAGTTTGATGCTCGAGTATTTTCCAAACCGCCAACTCCTTCCAAAGGAGTAGACTCCGGGGAACCCATGCAAATAGGGGGTCTGAAAGGTCCTCTAACACAAAAGGAGCGGGAAAGGAGAAAACAGTTGCAATTATGCCTCTATTGCGGAAACTCAGGGCACTTTCTTCGAGACTGTCCGGTGAAACCTCCCAAGAAGGCAGTAGGAGCTGCAGTTACCAAAGTTACAAACTCTGAGCAGGGAAACGACCTCGCCCGAAAAGAATAGAGGTCCTCTTGCCGAGCGTGAAAACCAGTTCCGTGACCTCGCATTTCGTGATACCTATGGTCCTCATTAGCCCTGATAATCCGGATCGATTACATGCAATTGAAGCTTACGTCGACAGCGGTGCCATCGGCAATTATGTGGATCATGAAATGGTTTTGAGGATGAATCTAACTCTTTGTCCCAAGGCTGTAAAGGACGTCATTACTACGGTGGATGGTACGGAGATAGCCTCCGGGCCAGTAACGCATACCACTCAAGAAGTGACGCTAGTAAGTCAAGATGGACACCATGAGAAGATCGTGTTCGATGTGATCAAGGCCCTTCAGTTTCAGATTATTCTAGGAATACCTTGGTTAGAGAAACACAATCCTCTGATCGATTGGCGAGCAAGAACGGTCCAGTTTCCAGAATGTGTCTCTACTTGTCACCCTCCACCTGGTGTTGCACTGGCAGCAATTTCTTCAGAGACTCCCCAGTTACCTCCCGAATACCTAGAATACCAAGATGTTTTCCGGAAGGATCAGGCTAACTCTCTACCTCCTCATAGGTCTTATGACTGCCAGATAGACCTGATACCTGGATCTACTCCTCCTTGTAGTAGAATTTATCCCCTCACCGAGCCTGAGAACCTTCACCTTTGACAATACCTGGATCAATACCTGGCAAATGGGTTTATTCGTCCTTCCAAGTCCCCTGCTTCTTCAGCTTTGTTCTTCGTTCCAAAAAAGGAAGGAGACCTTAGAATTTGTATAGATTATCGCTCCCTGAACCAGATCACCGTTAAGAATAGATATCCGTTACCTTTGATCCCTGAACTCCTGGACCAAGTCAGAAAAGCATGCATATATACAAAGCTGGATCTTAGAGGACCTTACCACTTGGTACGAGTAAAAGAGGGCGATGAATGGAAGACGGCCTTCCGCACCAAGTATGGGCTATTTGAATATCAGGTCATGCCCTTCGGACTTTGCAATGCCCCGGCCGCCTTTCAATATTTTATGAACGATGTCCTCAGAGAGCTCATAGATGTGTGTGTTGTTGTTTACATTGACGACATCCTCGTTTATTCTTCATCGGAATCTGAACATCGGAAACACGTGGAAATGGTCCTCAAAAGATTGCGTCAACACAAACTTTTCGCTAAATTGGAAAAATGTGTTTTCAACGTGACTGAAGTTGAATTCTTGGGATTCATATTATCACCTGGCGGAGTGCGTATGGATTCAAAGAAGGTCGATGCAGTTCTCAAATGGCCATCACCATCCTCCGTAAAAGGGGTGCAAAGCATGTTAGGCTTCGCTAACTTTTACCACAGGTTTATCCCCGAATTCTCTCGAATAGTCCAGCCCATCACTGCCTTGTTAAAGAAAAACAAACGTTTGGAATGGTCTACCGAGGCGGAACAAGCTTTCCAGGATTTGAAGACTAAATTTATCTCTGCACCAATCTTAAAACACCCTCGCCCCGAACTCCCCTACATCGTGGAAACTGATGCTTCAAGCCTTGCCATGGGGGCAGTTCTATCACAAAAGGACCCGGTAACCAATCAGTTGCATCCCGTGGCATTTTGGTCCCGCAAATTCTCGCCTCCTGAAATCAATTACACGATTACTGACAAGGAACTTCTGGCTATCAAGTCTGCCTTTAAGGTTTGGCGGCATTATCTGCTGGGGGCCCGACACACCGTTACTGTGATTACGGATCACCGAAACCTGCAATATTTGAAAACCGCAAAAGCCCAATCCTCTAGACAACTCCGTTGGGCATTATTCTTTGCCGAGTTTGACTTCATAATTACCTATCGACCTGGTACAAAGAACGGTAAAGCTGATGCCCTTTCTCGGATGGGAGTGGAAGAACACTTGATCAACCCTAAACCTGTACCAATCATTCCCGAACAAAGAATTCTGGGTGTAATCGCCACAGAATCCATAGAGGAAGTTAAGGATAAAGCCAGGCAACTTGTAACTCCAGCAGACATACAGAATTGGCATCTGCAGGGAAAGGACTTTGCAGTAAAGGACAACTTATTGTATTTCCAAGAACGATTATACCTACCCAGCACAGATTTACAGAAAAAAGTAATCTCTTGTTATCACGATTCTTTAATGGAAGGACATCCCGGTATGGCCAAGACCTCAGAAAAGATCAAACGCTACTTCTGGTGGCCATCTTGGAAAAAAGATATCAGAGACTTTATAATGTCCTGTGGAGTATGCGCCCAAAACAAGAGTCAAAAGGAAGGACCAGCAGGCCTCTTACGCCCTATTGACATCCCACCTCGCCCTTGGCATACGCTTTCTATGGACTTCATCACCGATCTAACTCCATGCTCCGGATACAATACGATTCTAGTAATCGTGGACTTATTCTCCAAGATGGCGCATTTCATTCCGCTCAAAGGCTTGCCAACAGCAGCAACTCTGGCCCGAGAATTTCTCGAAAACATCGTCCGACTGCACGGTTTTCCTTCGGTTCTAATTTCGGATCGAGGTAGTCAATTTATTTCTCATTTTTGGCGAAGTTGCTGTCGGTCGGCTCAAATTGATGTGAGACTAT
The DNA here is from genome assembly GCF_040938575.1 of Ambystoma mexicanum. NCBI lineage: Eukaryota > Metazoa > Chordata > Amphibia > Caudata > Ambystomatidae > Ambystoma > Ambystoma mexicanum. Next base: position 535,980,031 of record NC_090924.1, on the reverse strand, counting down.
CGACCAGTCACCACCCTCAGACCGACGGACAAACCGAGAGGACCAATCAAACTCTGGAACAGTATTTACGCTGCATGCTGCAACAAACTGAAAAAACTTGGAAAGACATCCTTTGGATAGCCGAATATGCCTACAATAACTCTGTCCATTCGGGAACTGGGAAAACCCCGTTTTTTCTTTTGTACGGCAGTCACCCTCGAACCTCGGAGTTGGATCCCCTCCAAGATCTTGAAACACCAGCAGTAGACTACCTGCATTCTACAATCACCCAAGCCTTTAAGGAAGCTGTTTCTCACCTTCAAAGGGCTAAAGAACAATACAAGAAAGGAGCAGATCAACATCGGAAGGAAGCCCCTCAATATCAAGTAGGGGATCAAGTCTGGTTATCCACCAAATATCTACCTCTAAAAGGGCCACACACATTCAACCCAAGATACCTTGGTCCCTATTCCATCACTACCATAGTAAACCCAGTAGCGGTCAAGTTGGACTTGCCCCCGCACATGAAGATACATCCGGTCTTCCACGTCTCTCTATTAAAACCCGTGCAATCTCAAACCCGACTAACTAAATCTCCAAAACCTATCCTAGTTGATGGAGAACTCGAGTTTGAAGTCAAAAGCATTCTGGACTCCAAGATCTCCAAATCTAAACTATTTTACCTAATTGACTGGAAAGGCTACGGCCCCCACGAGAGATCCTGGGAACCTGCTGAATATGTCCACGCTCCTCGCCTAATCAAAAGATTTCACCGAACATTTCCTGACAAGCCAAACCCCCCGGAGAAGCCCGGTTTGGGAGGGGCCTTGAGGGGGGGTACTGTCATGATCTCTGCTTCCAAAAGGTCAGGGTTTTCCCAACTCCCTTGGAAGCAGATCCATAACCCAGGTTCCGAGTGCCAACCAGTCCCAATTGGGACCTTTTGGACCCAGTCCTGGCGCCAGTGGCACCAGGCTCATAAATATGCCCAGTCCCAGCGCTGGAAGCGCCGGGCTCATAATGCTTGGGTGGACTTACCTGCAGCAGACCATGCTGCTTACTTGCCTGCCAGTTGAGCCTCTGATCCTCTTCTGTTTGGAACTACTTTTCCTGTTGGGTGGGGCAGGAGCCACTCCCTAGATTCAGAACACTGGAACTCTTCTGGAAAGCAGGAACTCTTTTCTTACCTAGGCGTGGCTGTGGAAGGAGACACCTAAGCACTACAGGAGGCTATTTAAACCACACCCGATGGATGAATCTTGCTTTGCGTTATTCTGCATCCTCTGCAGCAGAACGCTCATCGTGTCTTCTGCATCTGATCCTGGGCCTAAGGAAAAAGGCTTACCATCCTGAATCCAGTCTTCAGCAACACCTATAAAGACAAGAAAGAACAGGTTAGCATTACAGTCTTCAGTGACAGCTCTTCACTTACCTGGTCCATCGGCTGTCACCAACGCCTCGCGCTGCATTCCGGCATCTGAAAGACAAAAGCTTACCAACTCTTCGCACGCTCCGGAGGCCTTCGGCGCTGCATCCCGCATCTGAAAGACAAAACAAGGTGCGTTTAAAGACATTGGGGAACTTTAATACTCACGTGCCATTACTCCTTTCCACATCTAACCCAGTGGGTATTCCGGCACCCTGCAGCCGCTCCGAACTTGTACCTGCAAAATAAAAAGACAGTTAGAGCGCATTGTGAAGCAGGCAACAAGCGCTTACTTACGTGCTTCCAGGCGCTTCTATTCATCACACGGGCTCCATCTTCAACTCACTTCAGCCCGTCATCCGCCATCGCCGGAACCCTGCAAAACAAGAAACATCATTACTAAAGACTTTAAAGACATTAGAATTACTCGAAACTTACCGTTTGTGCAGTAAACGACGGACAGCAGTCCTCTGAAGTCAAGAGGCCTGCTCCCCTTATCCAGTGAAGAAACTGGTTACAGCACCCTGCCCCGAGGCAGATGGAGAGCATGGCGTTCACTTACCTAAGGTGAGAGCGTTAACCTTTGGGGTTCTACAGGAGAAGAGAAAGGGAAGAAGAGAGAGACATTCAATAACCCAGTTCCTTAATCCCATATTTTCTATCTGCAGACATCTTACCCTTCCAGTCAGACATACAGTGCACAGAGGTCCAGCCCAAAGAGCCAGCCGTGTGTTACACATCACCTTTGAAGATACGGTATACGCCCAGTCAAGACCGGCGCCTCTACGGGAATCAGGTGAGCCTTACAACACAGTGAAGAGCATGCTTCATGTAGCCCGTAGTTCTAGCCTCATTACATGATCTCTGCAACTGGTAGTGGTACAATGGGCCCCATTATCAGTATGGCTGTGATGGGGGAAAAGGCAGTAACAGAATTGCCACCCTGTTTACTGGTCCGTCAAATTGGGAGAATAAAAAAGTGGCAAATTCCCCAGTCGCTTATTTGGATGACGGAAATACCGCCAAATAAATGGCACTGATTCCTTTAGAGGAATTGCTAAAGAAGAAATTGGCACACAGCACCTCCACAGATAATAAATAGGAAATACCACCAAAAACTGGCTATAATTCCTCAAAAAACAGTCCAGTTACTTCCAACAAAGAGCTGCAGGTAGAAGGCTGCATGTGATAAAACAATTAAGCCCCAGATGAACCCAATTGCCTACAAAATGGTATGCAAAGGTCACACTGACCCCCCTCGCATTGCTCCCCCAAACATTACCAACACCGCGCAGCACCTAGTATTGGCCAATTTCAACATCCAGAATCTACTGCTGTATATTTAGGGTTTCCCATTTTCAGTGGGGTTTTTCCAGGCTTTTTAACATTTCTCAAAATGTGTGTTTATCAGTGGTTACTACCCGTTTCTCTAGAACAAATCACAGAAAACTGTTTTTCTAGTGTAGATAAAAACATATATATTTTTTTCCGCTTCATGTATTTTATACATAATTCTTTTGAAGCAAAACAAGAAACATTCAGCCCTTTTTATCTCTTCGCATCCTTGGGCTTGTAGCCCTGCATTATTTATTGAAAAGGAAAACTACACATTCAGAAATGCAAAGACTCAAGTTGGGAGTCAATGGGGTCCAGTTGCCTGACGTAAGGTAAGATAAGACCTCAAATTAATTATGCATTGAACCTCAATAGATATACTACACATAGTTAAAAATCATCATGGAATACAGGAGAGGAAGGGCGAGATGCATGGGGAGAGAGACATGTTTATCTGTATATTCATTTTAAAAGCTGCATGCCGGACTAGTATTTAATGGAGGGTCATTGGAATACAAGGCGCCATTTGATCAAGTAGTCCATTCGGATATTCTTGGACAAGTGGCTAACTGCAGTTTTTCAGGCCTTCAGCTTCGGGAATCCAATAATTAACTACAAATTGCTATTTATTGTAACTATATGGCCCATAAAATAAATTATTATTAACATAGCATATGTCCTATTTCTGTTTGGATCACATTTAGATACAAAGATGTTCTCTAAATGGCAGTTCGAACTTTGCTTTAAATTTAACAATGGAAACCATGTTTAACAAGGTCCGCGCTGTCATATAGTGGATATTTCTGACCTCTTCAGATAAACCCCTAAAAGGGAAGATTATTTCCAGGGGCAGAAACCGGATTATATTGGATTGTACTTAAATCCTAAAAGCCTATGTATTATGCAGTTGCATCACCAGCGCCAAAGACACTCCCCTAGCCGAAGGCGAACGAGACCTGAGGTAAGGAGGTGACTGCTTCCTCAGAGCCAGGTCGGCTCCCTTGGCCTTGACAGATGGGCAGCTACTGACTCTGTATGCGTTAACATCATAGACCTCTCACACTGATCCTGACCGACATCCTAAGTGGGATGAGCATCAGAACAGAAAGGCCACCACTGCTCAATCTGGTATCTGTACTGCACGTTTGTGCCATGGACACCCTTCATCACAACATCGGCGTTCTGCACACCATGACACCAACATTATTCTCAAAAGTGATAGTGCAGGAGGTTGTTGCACTACTGAAACATGTGCACCACCACAGCTCCCTGGAGCAGATGTACCTCAACAGGAAGCAGCGCATTTCAATGAACATTCAGGCGACATGTAATGCAGATCTCCTAGGGACCCCTGCAGTTACCACTTCCCAGGGTCAGCACTTGATGCCCTTGTGACACGAAACAGTACTTGCCTGGATACATGGAAACCTATGGAGGGCAGAGGGCAGTGTATCTGGATGTTCGGTATGCAGGGAAAGTCACAATGAAATGTCTGTGACAACTAAATCAAAGGAAGGGAACCCAAGGATGGGCAACTCTGCATCTTACATGTCAATCATGCATACCTACTGTGTGTGCTGTGCATGATCAACATGCTTGCTTTGTGTCATGTTGCACTTTGTCTCATCATCCCAAATGCCATTACAGAAGCAATAAACAGTGGAATAGATACAGAACCAAGTATTAAAAATGAAATAGCCCATGCTCTCAGTGACCTTTTCATGCCCCTATGTGACCTTTTATCATGCCATTGGCACCTATTCATGAACACAGGGATCACCAACCTCATTGGGAGCAATGTAACTGGGTCTGTGTGAAAGTACCGAAGGCAAAATACATATAATAAATGCAAAAACATAAAAACCATTAAACTTAAGGAAGGACGTACTGCGTTGCGCAGGTCAGCAAATAGGCAATGTCGATGTGTAACGTGGTAGCTATAACGTGATGCTGTAAAGGGAAGTGTACAGAAATGTCATACTACAGGACTAAGAGCACCTTCAACGAACTCTCAAAAGGTACATATGTTATTGCACTGTTGCCTGAAAGGTTGTAGCCACAGGTGCATGAGAGACAACACAGTAGAAATAAGTGGTCATCACACTCACAGCTTCCTAAATGTGGTCTATTACAAGAGGGCCAGGCCACTTGCATCTTCCCTTGTTGATAACACCAATCTATATCCCCAGACACAACAGGAGTTGGCTTACGAGCCCATATCTGAGCAGCGTCAGGGATTTCATGCTGCTGACGGGACTTTCCGGATGGGGTGGGCCGCAGGACACCACCACTCATTTATAGCCCTGTATAAGTCAGGGAAATTGTTCTTGTTTGTGCAATGCTACACAACGTTTGCACGCACAGGAATGTTCCTGTGGCCCTGAGGAGGACAGATTGAATCCAGACTCTGAGGATGAGGATGACCATGCAAGTGCAACAACATGGTTGTGAAGAAATAAGTGAGGGGTGGCTGATTCTTCAGGAGCTGGGTTGCAGGGTTGGGCTGTTGTCCTGGTGAGATCTGTGACATATGAGGAAGAGAGGGAGTAGATGGCACACACCTTCACCTAATTACTTAAAAACTGCCATCTGCTCTGAGCGCAGTGGTTTGCCGGGGCAGGCTGTTGCCCGGCTAGCCTACGAAGCCTGTGAGCTCACAGAAGACCAGGCAGTGGACGGGTTTTCCCGCAAGTTTTGGGAGCCTTTTGTGATCGTTTTTCACCATCTGGCTGATGCTGGTGATGCCGGCCTGCGATGTTGAAGCCACAGAGTCCTGGAGCGTTGGGGTTGCTCTGGATTGCATCTTGCCCACTTTTATTATTTTCCTCTTCGACCTTCAGTGAGATCACCAGATCACCAGCTCTATGATCACTGCGCGGGCCATTGGCATTGCCCGAGGATCTGGAGGCTTCTGTGGTATGATCATTTATTAACTAATTAACTGATTTCCCAATTATTTTTAAGTCCTTTTTTCTCCAAACTTTCAATTACTGCCTCCACCCTAGGCTTCCCCTGTGCATTGGGTCAGCTATATTTATTCATTTATTTGGCTTTTGCTCAGCTCATAAGCACAACGGCACATCTAGTGAAACAGTAGAATATAAATGATTGTAGCTGTACTGTCCCAAGCTGCGGGATGCACACTGATAGGTTTAAAGTTCAAGGTGCAAATTGCTAGGGGGAAACGGACTCTGGCTGCCCCCCAAGCCAATCAGGCGTTCCTAGCTCATGTGCGCCTTCCTAAAATGGCCAGGTGAAAGGCAACGGCTGATCCCCCTGGCAAAAGGCTAGTAAAAAAGTCCAGAAATGGAGCAGGTAAATGTAATACTGTCTCCCAAACAGTCTTGAATCAATATTTGTACATGGCAGGCAAATTTAAGCAGAGGATTTGTGCTACGGAAAAGGCGATAGAAAATGCAGTCTTGGGACGAGAACTTTGCTCAGTGTTGGGCGAGTCCCAGGGGAGTTGCGGGGGTGGGTGGGGCTTATCTACAACCCGGACCCGGGCCTGGAGTGGGGAGTTACAGTGCCCAGAGAACCTGTAAATAACAACCAGCCCATCTTCAAACTGAGCCGTGCCCCACAGGAAATACAGGATATACCGGATGGTCTGAGGGATGTTCCAACTGTGATTTCATCGAAGGTTCAGGCCTCCGGCAAAGTCGATTTGACTTCCACTTTTCTTCCCCTTCTTCCTCCCCAACAAGCAGGGACTCTTTCTAGATATGGCAGAGACTACCACACACTCAGCCTCATTACGAGATTCTACCACCAGGATACTGGCAAATGCAGACAACATTTTTTCCGAGATTGCCGGTATCCTGGTGGTAGAACCAGGATACCGTTAAATGCAGATACCGTTTTTTGGCACTCTGTCCGGCGGCATTCCGAGTGCCGGAATGACAGTTTAAATCCCCATTCATGGAGTCCAATAGGAGTCCAGGAGGGGATTTGCTTCTGGCACCGGCAGTGCCGGTGCCGTTAATTAGGGCTTTTTTGCCAGTAGGGCACCTGGCTTACCTCCAGCAAATCTGTACTTGGGCGGTCCGGTAAAGTGCTGGTATCCATGAATATCGGCACTTTTTTACTGCACTGCCCGACTAATAATGAGGCCCACTGTCCTGATACCTATTCTGTTTTATCTTGGCATATTGTTGGTGTCAAAACAACATTTCTAACCCCTTCTGTACTTTCTCTTGTGCAACATTTTGAGGTTATTTTGTGCATCAGACCTATCTTGTAGAGCATCCTATTTTGAATGGGTATACATCCTATCTGCTCCCTACAAACAAGAAAAATAGAGGTAAATATTATGGAGTATTATCAATATTATTAAAGGTCTGTATGGAGTATGAAGCTGTTCTTTGCGACACCAAAATGGACTGCTTACAGATAACATTGACCTCAAGTAATGGTACATACATGGTAGTCTTTAATCTTTATAACAGTCCTCATGAAGATGACCTGGACAGATTATCCTCCTTTAAAACTTTTATAGAGGATTAGGTTATATCTGAGGTCATAATTTTGCTAGGCAGCGATTATAACGAAAACTAGGGAACGGTCTCTCGAAAGACCTTTTTGACATATAAAAAGATGTATTCAGGGGAATAGCTGAGCCACAGATGCAAGACAGCACGATGTGAGGGAAGGGTTTACAATTGTCATCATGGTATCTGGAATGGGGATGTTCCCGGCCGTCCCACCTTCAGAATTCACATGGGTTCATCCACACTTGATTATTTTTGTCTCTCGATTAGACATTGGGATGCGTTCCTTGGGTTAGAGGTCATCAGAGACCCCTGTAGTGATACATTTCCCATATCTTTGAGGCTTAAAGGCCCATTTGGTGTTATTCGAGAGATGGTGAATGAACATCTCATCCTTGCTGTTGTTAACCCTATTTGTAAAAGTAGACTGAAATGGGCCAAAAATGAGGAAACACAATTGCATTATGGGGTGATGGCTGAGCAGCGCACCGTGATTTTAAACACTTTGGAATGTAACCTACTTGCTCAAGATGTGGTATCTAACTATGTGGAGATTACTAGAGATTCTACTGCATGTTTCCAGCGCAACTTCAAGGGGAATGCATCTTTTAATAAGAGCTGGTTCAATGAAGCCTGTACTGAGCCTTGAAGTGCTTAAATCCCTCGAGAGTTCTAAAGGGGATATTATTAAGGCCAGAGCCTTTTATCATGCGACCCTTGAAGGGTGAAAAACAGAGCTTGAAGATGCGGCTTGGGACGGTCTCTTAGAGGCAGTCTCCTTGAAGGATTCAAGTATGTTTTGGGAGTATGTGGCAGAGGGACCTTCTTATAAGAGAATGCTAACAACTCAGAAAGCCCATTTTAATGCAAAGGACTAGCTTAATCCTTTTTCCACTTTGTATCATGGGGATGCGGAGGTCTCTGAAATGATAGTCTATCCAACCAGCTTGATTTTTATGCTAAAGAGGTGTTTGCTGCTATTGGGAAACAGGTTAACTCCTGAGCACCAGGCCTAGATGCCATTCCGGAAGATCTATACAAAAATCTAACTCATCTTTAGGCACCACTGCTAACGGTTGCCTTTAATGCTATTTTGGAATCTGCCCGCTTTCCATCATCGTGGAAGCACGCAATTATTTTCTCCATTTTCCAAAAGGGGGGTTTGTGATAGCCTGATATCAGACAGACCCATTTTTTTGTTGAACACCTCCTTTAAGATTTTTGATAGGGTTCTTTTGGGTCGATTAGATGCTTGGATTACTGATAAGTGTGTTCTCTCAGAGGTGCAGTTGGGGTTTAGACCAGGGGTGGGGACAGCTGACCAGGCCCTGCACTTATATCTGTTTGTGCGCATTCTGTTTTTGTTAAGGGAGAGGCAATCTTCCTGGCATTCATAGACCCGAGCATGGCCTTCGATAAAGTGAACAGGGCCAAGCTGTGGGACGTGCTTGAGTCTGTGAATTGTCCAGGGGAGATAGTGGCTATGTTGAAAGGTATCCAAAAGGAGAACCAGGCCTGTGTCCGTTATGGCCCAGGAGGCCATTGTCCCGATTTCTTTTAGGTGATACTTGGGGTTCGCAGGACTGTTGTTGTGGCCCCAGTCCTTTTTACATTGTACATTAATGGTTTGCATAAGGCTTTGGTAAACTTCTGGGTGGATTATCCTAGGGTGGAGGGTGGAGCACTTCTCATCCTGGCTTATGCAGATGATACGGTTCTTATGGCCCACACACCTAATGCTCTACACAAATGTATCCAGGCCTATACAGATTTCATGACCGATTTAGACCTTAAGATCAATAGCACAAAGTCAACTGTGATGGCTTATGTAAATGGCAGAAAGGTTGTTAAAATGCATCTGATGCTTTGCAATGGGGCCATAATCTTGGGGGTCGAGGAATTTGATTATCTCGGGATTCGGTTTTTTTCTGTAGCCACTGGCCTTGCTCATATCCATAAACAGAAATTTAGAATGAACCAAGCACTTGGTGGCCTGGCCCGTTTCATGGCCATGTGCCAAAGCCAAATCTTGGACATGATCATGAAAGTATTTGGGGCCCAGAGAGTGGCAGCTACAACTCATTGCACATCACTGTGAGGACTTTCTAGTCCCAAGGAACTGCAGATTTGATAAACAATTTGTTTGAAAGGGTTACTGGGCCTTCCCTGTTAAGCGCCAAATTTCGCAGTCCATAACGAACTTGGGGCAGGTTACTTAGAAGATGTGTGGCATCTTGCCCCAGTTTTGCATTGGCTTCGTCTTTGGTGCAATCCCAAGGCAGGTTAGACTAATTTTCTTATCAAAACATTGTTGTAGAGGGTTGATTTGTGCATAATCCCTTGGTTAGAAGTTCAGAAATCTGAATTCTCCATTTGCTATCAGCCTCAGGTTGATGTACGTTTATGGGTTCCTAAAATATAGGTGCCTAGTATTGCCATGCAGTGATCTCATTATGACACTACTATCTGGGGTACCAGTGTCCTGATCGAGTGGTGTCTCATGTGCCCTGGAGGATGTTGCTCTTCTCTTGTCGGCAAGTCTTGCTTCAGTTTTCTCTGGTGTCTCATGTGTCCTGGAGGATGTTGCTCTTGTCCTCATGTCAGCAAGTCTTGCTTCAGTTTGCTCTGGCATATAATTTGCCCTGGAGAAAGTTGCTCTTGTCCTCTGGTCGTCAAGTCGTGCTGCTGTTTGTTGTTGTGTTTCAGAAGCTCTTGATATTGATTTTCGCTTTGCATCAGATGGAGCTTTTCCAAGTGATGTTTGTTTTTTGTGCGGCATGTTTCAGTCAATGGCTTCAGTACATTTGAGAAAATGTCCAAGAAAGATTGATTGATTACGCTCTCTTCTCGTGAATGAACTTAAGTAAACTGTAATCTTGCCATTTCTCATATTTGTTGTGGCGTGATAAAAATAAAATGTGAATATATATATTTTTTTAATTACGTTTAAAAATGCTTTAATAAACACTTCCAAAATGTATACAGTAGGAATACATTTCAAAGGAATAACCAACACATTGAACATTTTGCTTTAGACACTTTTCCAAATTTTGCCTCCTTCTAGTACCTACTGTAGTGAATCGGGATGAGCATCAGTAAATGAGGGTGTCTACCGAGTTAATTTTTTGCATCTAAACATAGACTACAATCTTGCCCCAGACAAATTAGAAATCCATGCAAAATTTGGTAGCAGTGGGTTCAACGGTGTGGATTTGTATAGCCGGACAAACATACACACACACATACATATATTCAGTTTTATATATAAATATTGTTCTTCCAACGATGTTGTGTTTGCCTCATGAAAGTGGAAAGTAGTGTTATGACGGCAGCAAAGCGCAGTGGGCCCAGTGGGCAGCCCGGATTAGTTCTGCATCACAGTTCCAGGGGGTTTGTGACATGGGCCGTCACCACTGTCAGGTGATGACCTACGCTCAAGGCTTAAAAAAGTGAGACCCCGCCCAGGCACGGGCAGGAGTCTCTGCAGCATATGCTGGTGGTGTGTGTGCAATCATTGTGGGTTCACAGGAAGAGGCCTCCGAGCAGCATAACTGACGACGAGGTGGGCGTGCACCCACTGTCCGGCCTATGCTGGGGCACTGTGATCGTCCCAATGTGGAGCTCTGTTCTGTAACAGACGTCACCACCAGGTGGAGGCGCCCCATGAATGGCATCGCCAGTGTCGCTACATGGCGGAGCGAGCCCTGGAGGCGTGTCCTGATATGCGGCTGAGGGCACATTATCAGGCAGACGAACATGGTGTGACTGGATTCCCACAGTTTGAGGCATGTACAGAGGCATAGACAGGGGAGGGCCTGAGCAGGCAAGGCCCACCCAAAATCTGTAAATGCCCGCTCAGCAGCGCTGTGTGGGCATTTAAAGATGTTAATGTCACTGCGGTGGGCCCAACTACATTACCTTCAGGCCCCACTTGTCCTGGCTACGCTTCTGGGCATGTGCTCCAGCTACAGGAACTTGTACGATCACGTTGAGTGATCAGGAAGGGAAGGAACACATCCCTATCCACATGACTGTCCCCAGCAGGGTTCCTTTTGAAGGGTGATATGAGGAGTTATTCCAGCTAGCAGCACAGGAAGGCCAGCAGGGGTCTTTTTGAAGGGTGATATGAGTGTTATTCCAGCTAGCAGCCCAGGAAGGTGGCTGCTACCCCACTTAAGACACTTCACATACTGATAACCCCAAGCTAAGCCTATTCACCTGGGGTGTGAACAATTTGTCAACTCCATGGATGATGACATTCAGGAAAATGTGGCATCTTCGTAACTCAGGACACCTCTGTCGAGCTCCGGCATGGACAGCGCCAGGGCATACAGCCAACCAACATCAAGGGCCTCATCATGACTTTGTGGGGTGTCCCGTTCCAGGATTTGTTGTCACAGGTGTCTCAGCGACATAAGTACCCAGGTGGGACATGTTGGTCGAGAGGCTCTAAATGATATTTGACACCTCCACGGAAACTGATGATAGAGAGATGAATGCCATGCTACCGTTTTACACTGGGAGCGTGGTGCAATAGATTTTCAAGACAGTGCAGCCCAGAGACAACTCCTATGAGGAAGTTAATGGCACTCTGCAAATGTACCTTTGACCCCTGGTTAACCGGGATTATGAGAGGTTCAGACTGCGACAAGTACATCAGGAACCCTCTGTGTGGTTGGAGTTGTATCATGGTCATCTATGATGCCTCACCATGTCCTGTCATCTTCATGATGAGACAGATGAAACCGGGGTGCAAATTATCCAGCATTGGGCTTCTACGGCACTGAGAAGGCAGATCCTTAAAAAGCCTGACATCTCGCTGCAAAGAATTCTGGAAATGGGTCGAACTCTTGACCTCCTGAGCTCCGCAGATGGAAGAAGCATCTAAAGCAGGGAGAACAGAAACAGCATGTGTGGTGGCGGTGAAATGCCTGCCAAAGCCTAAGGGTCATATCAACAGGTCGGCGAAGCAACCAGTTGCAAAGCATGGTGGTCGATAACCAAAACACTGTGATGCATGTGGAGGGACGACACCACACGAGCAAGGGTGCCCGGCGACCGGTCTCACTTAAGCTGCTTCAGAAAACCCAATCACTTTGCAAGGCTGTGCAGGGCACTGTGGCCAATTGTACAACAGTCATGACCACTGCTCACCCCAACTCAGTCTCATCAGAGGCGTGTAGCAGCTGTGGATGACAATCAAAGATCGGTACTGTCAGAGTTGGAGGATGAAGCAGACAATGAGGAGGCATTCTTCATATCAGTGATATGTCCGGGAGACCTTGGTCAGCGTTGCTTGGTATCCATATTGGCCACTGACTTGCCCAACCTAATTGACACTAGGACGTCGATCAACATCATGCCTGCCACCTGCATCAAGCGACTACACCCCATGCCAAATCTGATGACACCAAGGATATTGCTGTACGGTGCATTCCGAACAGTCCAGCATGACCAGGCATTGGTCGATGCAACATTTTACATGACTCCGGTTTACAAAGATACCCTGTTAAGCTGTTCAACAGAGGAGAACCTGGGGTTGGTGCCGTTTGCATTTCAGGTCTATTAGACAGACATCGACTGCCTGTTAGATACATTTCAGCACTTGTTCAAAGGTGTAGGCTCTCTCAAGAATCAAGAGGTGTGCCTGCACATCCACATGACAGTTCAACCTGCATCGAAAGGTCAAGGAAGAGCTGGCTAAGATGGATAGGGCTAATATTATTGAACGAGTTGTTGGTCCCACGCCAAGGGTGTCCCCCATAGTCATGGCCACCAAGCCCAAGTGCCCTGCAGAGGTCCGGATATGTGTGGACATGCGGTTGTTGAACAGGGCCATTCACCGGGAATGTCACCCCAAACCCACACTAGACGGCATCCTTGCCGAGCTAAAGGGAGCAAAAGTGTTCACCAGGTTGTGCCTCACGGCAGCCTATCATCAGGGGGTCGCACATTGGCTGTCGCCCAATCATGACTTTTTCATCACATGTGGTGTTATTTCACTACACGCGATTGAGCTTCGTGGTGTCCTCTGCATCCAAAGTGTTTCAGCACACAATCAGGGGTGTGCTGGCGGGCCTCCCCAGCGTGTTCCATGTTAGTGATGATGTGCTAATTTTCGCAAAATCTCACAAGCACCACCTGCCATGGCTGGAAGCTGTGCTGGCCAGAATTACTCACCATGGGCTGACACTGAACAGAAAGATGTGCTGTTTCATGCAGTCCAGAGTCGACTTCTTCAGGTTCGTATTTCATGATGGTGGCCTGTCACCAAACCCTCAGAAAGTGAGAGACATCAGGGATGCCACCCCTCCAGGAATGCCCTTCGGAGTCAGAGGTTTTCTGGGGATGGTGAACTTCTGTGGCCGATTTGTCCCAAACCTAGCCACACTAACGGATCCTCACGAAGAAGGACCAGGACTGGCAGTGGGGTCAGGTTGAGGATGATGTGTTTCATGCAGTCAAGAAGACATTGGTGGCCAATACTGCCATGGCCTACTTTGATCCCACACACTTCACTGGGCTTGTTATGTATGCCAGTACGGTTGGGTTGGTGGAAGCCCTTCATCAGGTGGATTGTCAAGGGAACCGGAGGCCAATAGCATATTGCAAACGAGTACTGAGCGTCAGTACTCCCAAATTGTCCTGGCAGTTTTTTGGGATTGCAGACACTTTCACCTTTACATCTATGGCTATCCTGTAACTGTGTTCACAGACCACAAATCGCTCTTGCCTATTATGGTGGGCTTGGCACCACAACCACCAATTAGACTCAAAAGATGGGTGTTCCAGCTGTCACGACATCCTGATGAACACATGGATCAAATCATCACGGAGGACCTGGACACAGAGGAATTTGTGGCCGTGATAACCAGAGCAGCCGTACCCAAATCAATGTCCCTGGCTGACATCGCTGCAGCAACGCGCAGTGATGCAGGCGTCCAGGATATGACATCTCAGCTGCAAGCCGGTCAGTGGAAGACATTCCTGTCTGGGACACAACACAGAACGCCAAAGGCACAGTCTTTTCTTCAGGGATTGTGGAAAGTAAAAGGGGAGCTCTCAGTAGGGCAGCAAGGAGTGCTTCTACGCGGCGCACAACTGTTTATTCCCTTGGAGGTAAAGGAACAGGTCCTGGGTCTAGCCCATGTCAGGCACCAAGGAGCCAGCAAAACAAAGGCGCGTCTCCGGGAGAAAGAGTGGTTTCCAGACATAGAGGCGCAAAAGTGGATGAACAGCTTGGATGGTATGCATGGTGCCAGGCAGCCAGACCTGTGGTCAAAGAACCCCTTATCACATCCCTGTAGCATGCCACGGCACCATGGAGGGCGCTTAGTTTGGACTTTGGGACAGTGCTCTGGTCATCACTCTTTGTTGTCTTCCTGGATGAGTTCTCGCAATACCCTATTGCGCAGTCCATTGACTCTACAGCAGCAGGTGTGCTCATCCCCTTCCTCGAAGAGTTCTTTGCGGCCCACGCGATCCCAGAGTCAGTCTGATCTGACAATGGGTCACTGTTTCAAAGGGGGGAGTTTGTGCGGTTCCTTCAGTTCTAAGGCGTCTCCTACTGGCTTATCATGCCCTGATGGGCGTTGGTGAACGGGCTGGTGGAGCGGTTTATGAGAACGCTCAGCAAGGCATTCTGCATCGCCGTGCACAAGGAACAGCTGCTGGAACAATCACTACACTTCTTCCTCATAGCTTTCTGAACGATTGACACACACCACCACGGGTGTTAGACCTGCAGAGGCCTTCCTAGGCCACAAAGTGAGGTCCCTCATTCCCGAGCATGAATAAGGAGGATGATGGTGGCAGACTCTGTAAGGTTGAGGGAGGCACAGGATGAGCCAATGACAGGGAAACAACCGACCGAACACCCAGGGAAAACCCCAACGAGCTGGGGGATACGGTGCTGGTGGGGACACGACATCTAACACACAAGCTGTGTTTTCTGCATTACACGTCCCCATGGACAGTGATAAATAACAAGGCTCCATGATCATGGTGGAAAGAGGTTGTGAATCCTTTACCAGAAACTGCAGCTGGTTCAGATGCCTCAAAAGAGTGCCAGGTGAATAGCAACCGGTCGCTGAAGAAGTCACATCTCTGGAGCAGGGAGGGTATCCTCAGCAGCGGCCAGAGGAATGTTCGCAGGTGAAGGCCAGCAATGACCAGAGTCATGAGATGATGGACGAGCAGGGGCAACAAGGGCCTCTGATCCCCACAGAGATCCGAGCAGAGAGCCCCAAGGAGGCTCCGGGATTATGTACTGGAATAACGAGTAGCTTCCTATGCACCAATGTTGTCAATGTTGCTGTTGTGGTTGATGTTTCTGTTATTATGGTTGGATGGGATGTTCTGGTGTAGGCCATCACCACTGTCAGGTGATGACGTAGGGCTTAATAAGCAGGAGTCTCAGCAACATATACTAGTGGTGTGTGTGCAGTCATTGCGGGCTCACAGGCACAGGCCTGTGAGCCGCATAACAGTGTGTCGTATACCTAGACTCTATATTTATTTAATAAAATCTGAGATTTCAGCCCAATAATTTTTTTTCCCCTCTTTCTTGCAAACAGGTACTTAGAGAAAATCAAATAAAAAAGCAGTACAGTGTGCTCAAAACTACACTGACATTTCATGTCCTTAAAATAGCATTGCAGATCTGGTGGCATGATTCCAGATTTATCCGAATCTGTCAATATTGGTGCATGTTGTAATATTTGGTAGTCTGAAAACCTGAAGAAAATAATATATATATATTTCTGAGGCTTGTGGAATCTGCTTAGATCACATGCTGTGCATAGGCCGACATCTAGTAGAAGCTGCAGAGTATTAGTTTGTTTTTCGAAACTCGAAAATGGGCGTCGACACAGGCGTGCCAGTAATACTATCCCTAGTGTGACGTCCACTGTACCCAAGATCCCTCACGCGTTTAGGATCCTCAGATTGGTTTTTTCCGCTATACTGGTCGGAAGCATTTTGCAGAGTCCCCTGGCCTTAGCCATACTTTTGCTAAAATATCGATTAATTTACATCCTTTCCCCATCCCAACCTCGAACTTCGACACTCGACGCCGGCTTGGAGAAGAATTTGATCGTCGGCTGCTGCACGACGGATTTGGGCCTCGGAAGGCCTCTGGCCTCGGCCCTGCAAGTAGGGAGAGTGGGGGGTTGGACATACTCTACACTCTTGGTATATAGGTACACGTTATATGTTTCCTACACTTACCAGCCCGCTGCCTCAAGGTGCGTATGGAGGGTACCCCTTTTCAATTCTGCCCCAAGTGCAATCGCAAATACTCTTGGGTCGACAGGCACGCCACGTGCAATCTCTGCTTGCCGAGGGACCACCCCGAGGCGAACTGCAGAGCGTGTAGTAGGTTTAAACCTAAGACACTTAAGGACCGTTCGACGAAGCGTTGGGCCCACCACGCCAGGCAGGCGGCCATGGCAGCGGAGGGCCCCTTCAGCGATGGCAG
Organism: Ambystoma mexicanum; assembly: GCF_040938575.1. Taxonomy (NCBI): domain Eukaryota; kingdom Metazoa; phylum Chordata; class Amphibia; order Caudata; family Ambystomatidae; genus Ambystoma; species Ambystoma mexicanum. The sequence goes on along the minus strand of NC_090924.1, from coordinate 535,963,323 downwards.
CGACGCCGTATTTCGGACGGCGAGGGCATTACGGCGTCGAAAGACAGCCGAGCGCAGGTCCCCGACCTCGGAAGGTCGTCCGACAGGGCGTCTATGGGGAAGACCCCCGGCGACACAAGCGCTTCACACACCACTCACACAAAACACACAAAGTCCAACCGAGACTCGACGACGTCGAGTTCTCGGAAAGAGGCACATACAGAACGGTCCGAATCGGTGTCCTCTGGGCGGTCTCGATCGAGATGACTCCAGGCAATCATCCACTCTTGCCAAGAGTGCCTCTCTCCCTAAGCTAACAGAAGTTTGATCGTCGGAGGACGAAGACGACTTACACCTCCAGGCCGCTCTCCAGGAGTCGGAGCCCGCAGACAAGATCAGCACGGCCCTACGTTCGAAGGACAGGGACTCTACCCCCGATCCTCGACGCCAGGCGTCGAAAACCTCCGGAGCCACAAAGGGACAGGGAAAACACTTTTCCACTCACGGGGAGGGGGGAAAACAGCGTAAGAAGCAGCCACTGCACTCTTCCACACCTGTGAAACACTCCACTCCTCCTAAACAGACAGACAAGCCCAAGTCTGCTGCTATTTCTAAAACCAGCAAATCTACTCAGGATAAGTCTCCTAGACTTTCTGAGAGAGTCATTCCCAGTTCCAAAGAATGGTCGAGTGATGACATAGATAGGGTCATGTCAAGGATGTCTTCTTTGGCAGACTTTTATGATAAAAATCCAAAATCCAGACCATTTCCTTTCATATAATCCACAAGGGGCTATACCCTCAGGCTCTAATGATCCTATCCCCTCGAGTAAGAAGCCCCGGTTTGAGACACCTAGGAGGTCTGCGGACCCCTTCGATGTACAACCATACTCACGGCCATACTCACAGTATCAAGGAGAGACTTCCTTTTGTGAGGACCAAGAATTTGGCATGGTAGAAGAGCAAACCGGGACGGGCTACTATGGGGATGATGAGGACCAAGAAGAGGAAGAGGAAGACCCTGAAACCTACAGAGTAGATTCCCCGGTAGAGAAGGAAGCCCCGGTTACCGACTCCCCTGTCGATAACCAACCCCTCCTGAACGAGGTTCTCGCACGAGCAGCAGAACATTTCCATATTGACACCCACGGTGCCCAGGAAGAGAGGGACTTCGCCGAGGAGTTAGTGGGAGAAAGGAGGCCTGTTGCCCAGACTATCCCTATCCTTAAGTCTATTCAGCGAAGAATAGACCCGTCCCTGGTGAACCCGAACCTCACCACAGCAGTCAATCCCAGAGTTGAAAAACTTTTCAGGGCAGCACAGTCTGACCCTCTCTATATAAGAGGACATCTTAAGCCAGACTCCCTGGTTGTCACTAACACTCGTAAGAGGGCTGGAACACCCTTGTCATCGTCTGAAGCTCCTCCAGACAAGGAGAGCAAAAAACTATATGGTTTTGGCAGGAAAGTAGCCTCAACGTCCGCCTATCAGGCAAGGATTGCAAACTCCACCACCCTGTTGGCCAGCTACAACTGCCATCAGTGGGAAGAAGTCGCAGCACTCATAGCCTCTGCAACAGAACCCTTAAAGGGCCAGTTAGCACGAATTTCCGCAGAGGGTAGAGCCGTGTCTGGTTGCATTTTAAAAGCAACTTTTGACGCCGCGGACAACGCAGGCAGATTGATAGCAGAAGGTACTGTTATCAAGAGACATGCGTGGTTACAGCAATCTGGTTTTAAGGCAGAAACCCAGGCATCATTGTTGGACAAACTGGTGGAAGCCGATCTGTTGTTTGGTAAGGAGGTCGAGGACGCGCTGAAGAATGCCAAGGACGAATATGAGCCACTCAAGTCCCTTGGCCAGTTAACCAATAAACCCCCTAACCAGAGAGGGAATGGTAATTTTCGTCGCCCACGCGGGCCAAAATTCCCAGAGAGGATCAAACTATTCCCAGGGGCAGGGTACACAGTGGAACAACAACAGCCAACAGTCTACCCAGGGTTACGGCAGGGGTAATAGGAGAGGATGTGGTAAAGGCAGAGGCAGCCCCAGTAGAGGAGGCGGCACGCCTTCCCCAAAGCAGTGGCGCTCAGTTCAGGGTCCCTTCTCACGCAACCCCAGTAGGGGGACGCATTTCCAACTTTACCCAGGCTTGGGAAGGGATCACATCAGACAGATGGGTGCTGTCAACAGTATCTGCAGGGTACTGTATAGAACTACTGCAGCATCCCCGGAACCATCTTCCACGACAAAGAGTACACTCTTTAGAACATCAGAAGATTCTCCTCGAGGAGATCGCCAATCTGCTAGCAAAGGACGCGATAGAACTCGTCCCAGGACACCAGGTAAACAAGGGTATTTATTCAACTTACTTCCTTGTGCCAAAAAAAGATTTGACAATGCGCCCAGTATTGGACTTACGGCCTGCCAACAAGTATGTCAAGCCCCAAAAGTTTTGATTGACTACGCTACAAGAGGTAATTCCCCTCCTAAAAAAGGGGGATTACATGGCAACCTTGGATATGAAAGATGCCTATTTTCATATTTCCATGTTCCCAGCGCACAGAAGGTACTTGCGCTTCAAGGTGGACAGTCGGCACTACCAGTTCAAGGTACTGCCCTTCGGGATAGCTTCAGCACCAAGGGTATTCACCAAGGTACTGGCGGTGGCGGCTGCACACCTACGCAGGGAGGCAATCCCGGTGTACCGTTATCTGGACGACTGGCTCATAACGGGGGAAACCCCAGTAATTTGCAGAACAAACATTCAAAGGACTATCAACCTCCTCCACGAATTAGGCTTCTCAATCAACGAGAAAAAGTCAAGCCTGGTGCCATGCACCTCCAAATAGTTCCTAGGAGCAATCCTAGATACTCAAGAGGGGTTGACATTTCCTTCAGAGGAAAGAATTCGGAATATACTACTGCAAATTCCGCAATATCAGTCCGGTCACCAAATAACGGTACGCAAAGCAATGCGTTTGCTGGGCATGATGGCGTCATGTACTTTCCTGGTCCCCCACGTGCGCCTGTGCATGCGTCCCATGCAGGAACGGTTGGCGAAACAGTGGTCTCAGGCAAGTGGTCAGTGGGACGATCTAGTGGTCGTTTCGCCAACACTAGTACAAAGCCTTCACTGGTGGACAAGAGAGAATCTTGCACAGGGGAAACCCTTTACGATCCCGAAGTACAGGCAGTGGTCACTACCGATGCATGTCTGACGGGGTGGGGAGCTCACCATCTCCACCACACAGCTCAGGGTCTCTGGTCTCCCACAGTGGCCAAGAACCACATCAACCTGCTAGAGCTTCTGGCAGTATTCAGAGCGCTTCAAGCATTCGAGCCCTACCTACTAAACCTGTCAGTGCAAATCCGGACGGACAGCACTACAGCCATGTTCTACCTGAACAAGCAAGGAGGGACTCGTTCGCCAAATCTGTCCAAGCTTGCCCAGAAAATCTGGATATGGGCATCTTCCTGTCATCACAACATCTTCCAGGGGAGCTCAATTCCCTAGCGGATGCTCTGAGCAGAGACTCCCTCCCAGAGGAACAAGAATGGGTTCTACACAGAGAGGTTGTAGAAGATATCTTCTCTCAGTGGGGTTTCCCCACTATAGACTTATTCGCCACAAGTGAAAACAGACAATGCCCAGGATTTGCATCCAGGTTCCCCCAACCAGACTCCCAGGGGAACGCCCTGTGGATGACCTGGTCAGGGATGTTTGCGTACGCTTTTCCACCAACTGCTCTCATCAGGAAGGTGGTCAACAAGATGAACAGAGAGTCGATGACGCTCGTCCTAGTTGCTCCCATGTGGGCAAGACAACCGTGGTTCCCACACCTACGCAGGATGGCGGTGTGCGAGCCCATCAAACTTCCGGGCTGGTACAACCTACTGTCCCAGCACCAAGGTCAAACAGTGAATCAGCAACCCAACTCAATGAACCTGGCAGCATGGCTCCTGAGGTCATAGAGTTTGGACATCTCAATTTACCACAGAGGTGTATGGACATCCTAAAGGAATCTAGGAAACCAAACACAAGGCACTGCTACTTTGACAAGTGGAAGAGATTTGTTATTTGGTGCCAGAGTAGACAAATCAACCCAGTTGATTGCACTCCTTCCACTATTGTTACATACATGCTCCACCTGCTAGATGCAGGATTGGTTTTTAACTCACTGAAAGTACACCTGGCAGCCCTGTCGGCATAGACCACTTCCCATTACAAGGTCTCGTGGTGGAAAGTACCAGTAGTTAAAGCCTTCATGGAAGGAGTAATGATACTTCACCCTCTTATTTCAAACCCACAGGGTGGGACCTTAATGTGATGCTATCTAAGCTCATGGGCCCCCCTTTCGAGCCCATGCATAAAAGCAGTCTCAAACACCCGACTTATAAAACGGCCTTCTTAGTAGCTATTACTTCTATAAGAAGGGTCAGTGAAATTCAGGCTCTGTCAGTGCAGGATCCCTTCTTTACTGTCCATAAAGACAAACTGGTTTTACGCACACACCCTAGGTTCTCACCTAAGTTTATATCTAAATTCCACGTAAACCAGTCCATCGAGCTTCCGGCTTTCTTCCAGGACCCTCAAAGCTTGGCTGAGGTGAAACTACACACCCTATTGTGCGTAGGGCGGTCCTCTACTATGTAAATAAAACCAGACCGCTAAGGAAAACAGATCAACTGTTTGTCTCCGTAGCTACAGGCAGAGAGGGGGATCGCGTCTCTAAAGGTGCCATCTCAAAGTGGATTATTAACTGTATCCAGCTGTGTTACTCACTCTCTGAAAGAACTCTGCCTTTCACGCCAAGAGCCCACTCTACTAGAGGCATTGGGGCCACTCTGGCTTTCATTGCAAATGTACCCCTTGACACCATTTGCAAAGCAGCTACTTGGAGCTCTATTCACACTTTTACTCAGCATTACTGCATTGACACCCATTCCAAGGCAGATACACAAGTGGGACAAGCGGTTCTAAGACACTTATTTGCTCATGACCCTTCTCACATCCCACCTCCTTCTTCAGGTACTGCTCGCTAATCTATGCACAGCATGTGATCTAAGCAGATTCCACAAGCCTCAGAAGGGATACATTACTCACCATAATCGTATTTCTGATGCTTGTATCTGCTTAGATTCACATGCGACCCATCCTTCCTCCCCTCTGAGAGAAGGCGCATGGTTGCTTGTAGTCTTACCTTTCTTTCTATCTGCTTGGATTATCTGTACTCACGCTACTCCTCATGCTACCTCATGTCAGAAAAAATACAATCTGAGGATCCTAGACGAGTGAGGGATCTTGGGTACAGTGGACGTCACACTAGGGATAGTATTACTGGCACGCCCTGTGTCGACGCCCATTTTCGAGTTTCGAAAAACAAACTGTAATACTCCGCAGCTTCCACTAGATGTTGGCCTATGCACAGCATGTGAATCTAAGCAGATACAAGCATCAGAAATACGATTACGGTGAGTAATGTATCCTATATATATATATCTATATATATATCTATATATATATATATATATATATATATATATATATATATATATATCTATATATATATATATATTGCTGTTTCCATAGGAAGAGCACTTTTTGGGCAGCCTATAACTTCGCTCCCCCTGGACGAATCCACACCAAACTTTGCAAAAAATAAGTATATGGCCCACTCTGAATTGTTTTGCAAAGTTTGGTGAGGTTTGGTCCAGGGGGGGCAAAGTTATAGGGGGGGTCCCAAATTGTATTTTTTCCCATAGACTGAATGGGAAAAAAACTTTGCTTGCGCCTACAGCTCAAACCGCTGGACGGATTTTCACCAAATTTGGACCAGGAGCAGCGGCTTGGTCCCGAAAGCGTGCTTTTGCAAATGCAAACCCCCAAATGCCCGGTGTCTCTCTCCCCTTCCCCGCTCATGCCCCGTGTGTCTCTCCCCTTCCCCCCACCCCCACTCATGCCCCGTGTGTCTCTCCCCTTCCCCCCACCCCCCGCTCATGCCCTGTGTCTCTCTCCCCTTCCCCCCACCCCCGCTCATGCCCCGTGTGTCTCTCCCCTTCCCCCACACCCCCCACTCATGCCCCGTGTGTCTCTCCCCTTCCCATCCACCCCCCGCTCATGCCCCGTGTGTCTCTCCCCTTCCCCCCACCCCCCGCTCATGCCCTGTGTGTCTCACCCCTTCCCCCCACCCCCTGCTCATGCCCCATGTGTCTCTCCCCTTCCCCCCCACCCCCGCTCATACCCCGTTTCTCCCTACTGTTCCCCCACCCCCCACTCATGCCCCATGTCTCTCTCCCCTTCCCCACCACCCCCCGCTCATGCCCCGTGTCTCTCTCCTCTTCCCCCCCACCCCCCGCTCATGCCCCATGTGTCTTTCCCCTTCCCCCCACCCCCCTCATGCCCCGTGTGTCTCTCCCCTTCCCCCCACCCCCCTCATGCCCTGTGTGTCCCTCCTTTCCCCCCACCCCCTGCTCATGCCCCGTGTGTCTCTCCCCTCCCCCACCTCCTGCTCATGCCCCGTGTCTCCCCTCCCCCCCACCCCCCGCTAATGCCCCGTGTGTCTCCCCTTCCCCCCCACCCCCTGCTCATGCCCCGTGTCTCTCTCCCCTTCCCCCCACCCCCGCTCATGCCCCGTGTCTCTATCCCCTTCCCCCCACCCCCTGCTCATGCCCTGTGTGTCTCTCCCCTTCCCCCCACCCCCCGCTCATGCCCCGTGTCTCTCTCCCCTTCCCCCACCCCCTGCTCACGCCCCGTGTGTCTCTCCCCTTCCCCCCACCCCCCGCTCACGCCCTGTGTGTCTCACCCCTTCCCCCCCACCCCCCGCCCATGCCCCGTGTGTCTCTCCCCTTCCCCCACCCCCCGCTCATGCCCCGTGTCTCTCTCCCCTTCCCCCGCTCATGCCCCGTGTGTCTCTCCCCTTCCCCCCACCCCCCACTCATGCCCTGTGTTTCGCTCCCCTTCCCCCCACCCCCGCTCATGCCCCGTGTCTCTCTCCCCTAGCTCATGCCCCATGTGTCTCTCCCCTTCCCCCCACCTCCCGCTCATGCCCCGTGTGTCTCTCCCCTTCCCCCCACCCCCCTGCTCATGCCCCGTGTGTCTCTCCCCTTCCCCCCACCCCCCGCTCACGCCCCGTGTGTCTCTCCCCTTCCCCCCACCCCCTGCTCATGCCCCGTGTGTCTCTCCCCTTCCCCCCACCCCCCGCTCATGTCCCGTGTCTCCCTACTGTTCCCCCACCCCCCGCTCATGCCCCGTGTCTCCCCTGTTACCCCCCACCCCCCGCTCATGCCCCGTGTCTCCCTTGTGTTACCCCCACCCCCAGCTCATGCCCCATGTCTCCCTTGTGTTACCCCCCGCTCATGCCCCGTGTCTCCCTTGTGTTAACCCCACCCCCCACTCATGCCCCGTATCTCCCTTGTGTTACCACCTCACCCATGCCCTGTCTCCCCTGTTACCCCCCACCCCCGCTCATGCCCCATGTCTCCCTTGTGTTACCCCCACCCCCCGCTCATGCCCCGTGTCTCTCCCCTTACCCCCCACCCCCCGCTCATGCCCTGGGTTTCCCTTGTGGTACCCCCCACCCCCCGCTCAAGCCCCGTGCCTCTCCCCTTCCCCCCAACCCCTGCTCATGCCCCGTGTCTTCCTCTTTTCCCCCCACCCCCTGCTCATGCCCCGTGTGTCTTTCCCCTCCTCCCCCCGCTCATGTCCTGTGTGTCTCTCCCCTCCCCCCCACCTCCCGCTCATGCCCTCCGTGTCTCTCCCCTTCCTCCCCACCCCCACCCCCCGCTCATGCCCGTGTCCCTCTCCCCTTCCCCCCACCCCCCGCTCATGCCCCGTGTCTCTCTCCCCTTCCCCCCACCCCCCGCTCATGCCCGTGTCTCTCTCCCCTTCCCCCACCACCTGCTCATGCCCCGTGTCTCTCTCCCCTTTCCCCCCACCCCCTGCTCATTACCTGTCTCCCCTGTTACCCCCCACCCCCGCTCATGCCCCATGTCTCCCTTGTGTTACCCCCCACCCCCAGCTCATGCCCCGTGTCTCCCTTGTGTTACCCCTGCTCATGCCTCGTGTCTCCCTTGTGTTACTCCCCCACCCCCCGCTCATGCCTGTGTCTCCCTTGTGTTACCCCCACCCCGCTCATGCCCCGTGTCTCCTTCGTGTTACCCCCCACCCCCCGATCATGCCCTGTCTCCCCGGTTACCCCCCACCCCCCGCTCATGCCCTGTGTCTCCCTTGTGTTACCCCCCACCCCCTGCTCATGCCCTGTGTCTCCCCTGTTCCCCCCACCCCCTGCTCATGCCTCGTGTCTCCCTCCTTTCCCCCCACCCCCCGCTCATGCCCCGTATCTCCCTTGTGTTACCCCCCACCCCCCCGCACATGCCCCGTGTCTCCCCTGTTCCCCCCACCCCCGCTCATGCCCCATGTCTCTCTCCTATTACCCCCACCCCCGCTCATGCCCTGTGTCTCCCCTGTCCCCCCACCCCCGCTCATGCCCTGTGTCTCCCCTGTTCCCCCCCACCCCCGCTCATGCCCCGTGTTTCCCTCGTGTACCCCCCACCCCCGCTCATGCCCCGTGTTTCCCTCGTGTTCCCCGCACCCCCCCGCTCATGCCCCGTGTTACCCCCCACCCCCCGCTCATGCTCTGTGTCTCCCTCGTGTTACCCCCCACCCCCGCTCATGCCCTATGTCTCCCTCGTGTTCCCCCCACCCCCGCTCATGCCTCGTGTTTCCCTCGTGTTACCCCCCACCCCCTCCCGCTCATGCCCCGTGTCCCCCTCATGTTCCCCCCACCACCCGCTCATGCCCCTTGTCTCTCTCCTTCCCCCCACCCCCGCTCATGCCCCGTGTCTCTCTCCTTTCCCCCCACCCCCCGCTCATGCCCCGTGTGTGCGCCCTGTTCCCCCCACCCCGCTCATGCCCCGTGTGCACCCTGTTCCCCCCACCCCTGCTCATGCCCCATGTGCGCCCTATTCCCCCACCCCTGCTCATGCCCCGTGAGTGCCCCGTTCCCCCCACCCCCGCTCATGCTCCATGTGCCCTGTACCGCCCACCCCCACTCATGCCCTGTGTCTCCCTCGTGTTCCCCCCACCCCCTCTCATGCCCCGTGTCTCCCTCGCGTACCCCCTCACCCCCGCTCATGCCCCGTGTGTCTCCTGTTGCCCCCACCCCCGCTCATGCCCCGTGTGTCTCCTGTTGCCCCCACCCCCTGCTCATGCCCCATGTCTCCCTCGTGTTCCCCCCACCCCCACTCATGCCCTGTGTCTCCCTCATGTACCCCCTCACCCATGCTCATGCCCCGTGTGTCTCCTGTTGCCCCCAGCCTCCGCTCATGCCCCGTGTCTCTCTCGTGTTCCCCCCACCCCCTGCTCATGCCCCATGTTTCCCTCGTGTTCCCTGCACCCCCCGCTCATGCCCCGTGTTACCCCCACCCCCGCTCATGCCCTGTATCTCCCTCGTGTTACCCCCCACCCCCGCTCATGCCCTATGTCTCCCTCGTGTTCCCCCCACCCCCGCTCATGCCTCGTGTTACCCCCTACCCCCTCCCGCTCATGCCCCGTGTCCCCCTCATGTTCCCCCACCACCCGCTCATGCCCCGTGTCTCTCTCCTTTCCCCCCGCTCATGCCCCGTGTGTGCGCCCTGTTCCCCCACCCCGCTCATGCCCCATGTGCGCCCTGTTCCCCCCACCCCCACTCATGCCCCATGTGCGCCCTGTTCCCCCACCCCCGCTCATGCCCCGTGTGCGCCCTGTTCCCCCCACCCTCGCTCATGCTCCGTGTGCCCTGTTCCCCCCACCCCCACTCATGCCCTGTGTCTCCCTTGTGTTCCCCCCACCCCCCGCTCATGCCCCGTGTCTCCCTCGCGTACCCCCTCACCCCCGCTCATGCCCCATGTGTCTCCTGTTGCCCCCACTCCCCCGCTCATGCCCCGTGTGTCTCCTGTTGCCCCCACCCCCCGCTCATGCCCCGTGTCTCCCTTGTGTTCCCCCCACCCCCCACTCATGCCCTGTGTCTCCCTCATGTACCCCCTCACCCATGCTCATGCCCCGTGTGTCTCCTGTTGCCCCCACCCCCCGCTCATGCCCTTTGTCTCCCTCGTGTTCCCCCCACCCCCTGCTCATGCCCCGTGTCTCCCCTGTTCCCCCCACCCCACGCTCATGCCCCGTGTCTCCCTGCTGTTGCCCCCCACCCCCCGCTCATACCCCTTGTCTCCCTCGTGTTCCACCCCACCCCCCGCTCATGCCCCGTGTCTCCCTCATGTTCCTCTCCACCCCCCACTCATACCCTGTGTCTCCCTCATGTTCCTCTCCACCCCCCACTCATACCCCGTGTCTCCCTCGTGTTCCTCCGCACCCCCGCTCATGCCCCGTGTCTCCCCTGTTCCCCCACCCCCGCTCATGCCCCGTGTTTCCTTCCTTTCCCCCCTACCCTCTGCTCATGCCCCGTTTGTGCCCTGTTCCCTCTCTGTCACCCCCCGCTCATGCCCATGTGTCTCCCCTGTCCCCCCCACTCCCTGCTCATGCCCTGTTGTGTTCTCTTTATACACCCCGCCTTCCCTTTCCATGGTGGCCATCTTGGTAAAAAGATTTTCCTTCGTAGACCGGGAAGTAGGAAGGAAAATCTTTTTTTTTTTACCACCCGGGGTTCCCATTTTCAGGACCAAAGATGCTAGTGGTCTTCATCTATTGAAGAGGATCTTATGGTGACGTTGCACTAATAAAAACCTATAAAATTCAGTTAAAAAAAATGTGTTACAGGGACGTTATGGTTAAGTTGCGCTACTAAAAACCTATGAAATTCAGTGAAAAAACTTTGTTAAAGGGACGTTATGGTTAAGTTGCGCTACTAAAAACCTATGAAATTCATCCAAGTCAAACTGAAAAACCCTTGAAATTCGCCAGTTATGGTAAGCTAAGCAACCATTACTCGCGCCACCACCGTGCACTGCTAAGACTAACACCCAGGACATCAAAGATGACATCACAAATGTCATTGATGACATCACTGATGACATCACATGTCTGGCTCACTCTTTTTTCTTTTGCTGACATATCTAAGCCACATGGTTTTCTTCAGTAACAGTCAGAAACTAAAAATGTTATTTTATTTGTAGACGTATCCTTCAAGTAGGTTCTTACAGTAATTCCCTTAGAGTCCAGTCACATCATATGAAACATATACATACGGGAAGACACAAGCTTGAAAGACAGCAATCCTTTTTGTGCATAAAGATAATCAATAGATTTATGAGCACTTTCTGATAGTTCTGTTGTTTTTTTTAATGGCTGTACTTTCCCTGTATATGGTCTTATTTGTATACATTGTACTCACACTACCTTCCTTAGGGTCCAATCACATCAAGTGATACATATACATAGGGTAAATAACAGCTTTGAAACAGAGCAATCATTTATTTGCATGAAAATAATCAGTTAAGTTATGAATTGTTTCTGCTACTACTTGTGCTTTTTTGCTAACTTCACTTTCCCTGTATATACCCATATTGGTATGTGTTCCTGTGTCTTTGTGTTTTGTCTATAGTAATGCAATTATGTAAATGTGTTTTATTAGCTACTTATTACATATTTCACATTACACAAAAATCTATTAAGAAAACAATTATCATTTCATTATTCAACATATTAACATTACGAATATTATACCTTCATCTTGTACGCTGCACACAATGTTATGTTTCTGTATGAGTAGTTTAGTATACTAGATAGAACCCCATAATAGAATGCTATTTATATCAATGCATCGTTCAATGCACTAATTAGGGTATGATATGTATTGCAATGATCCTTGACACTTTTTTCGCAACATTATAATAAGAATCCCTTGTACACATATTTCATGAAAAGTACATACACATGTGATATCATCAGTGATGTCATCAATGACATTTGTGATGTCATCTTTGATGTCCTGGGTGTTAGTCTTAGCAGTGCACGGTGGTGGCACGAGTTATGGTTGCTTAGCTTACCATAACTGGCGAATTTCAAGGGTTTTTCGGTTTTGCTTGGAACCATAACGTCCCTTTGACAACGTTTTTTCACTGAATATATATATATATATATATATATATATATATATATATATATATATATATATATATATATATATATATATATATATATAACACAGAAAATCTGTTTGTTTGTTTGTTCCCATACAATTCTACACCGTTCCACCAATCTGCACCAAATGTTGCACAGTTACCCGTTAGGACCCTCTGGATGTCACTGGTGACATTATATGTGGACACCCCACCCCCTTCGCCCTATTTCAGCCCCTGCACACATGGCAGAATAGCCTGAAAGTCTCAAAACATCAAGGTGGTCGTAGAACCACCGGACACAGCTCATTTCAAGCATCTGGACGCAAGGAACAGAACTTCGAGATCCATATAGGACCTTGAAAACCACATTTCAAGGCCCTGGGGTGCACAGTTTCCAAAATAGTTGCACAACAATGCACAAAACATCATAGAAGGACCAGATAAAGGTAATTCTAACCGTCTCAACGTTATGAACACAACTTAAAAACCATGTTTCAAGCCCTTGGATGCAACATACTGCACCGTGCGGGATGAGGCGACAGGTGGATCGAGCATTCAGAAAGTCCCATTATGTTGCAGCATGCCAATTCTCACCTCCCCTCCACGTCTCCTCTTTGATTGTCAAAGATTAATAAGAGTGTTATCATGTCTGTCTACAGAATCCATGCAAAATACGGGCACTTTTTGCCAGTCAAAGATGATGGTCTGCCGCTGCCTGTTTTTTTGAGGATTACCTGCGGTACTGACAATTGCGTGGTAGCTTAATATGTAGCTTGATAGAGTCAACCTGTACACACCTACCCCACTAGACATGGCACCGGATGTTGAGCAGGCCATACCCTATTTGCCTTACTGAGTGCCTTCTCCTTAATAAGGTCTCCAATAGCCTTCATCGCTGCATTACTTTGACTGAGCTAAGTGCAAAGACAACACTGCTCTCAAGTGTCCGCAAAGTGCTAGTTGCTCAACATGCAGCCATTACTTCGGGTGCTGTGTTCACTTTACTGTCCTATCGATCGTGATAAAAAGTGCCTGAATTCCAAATTAACTTTAAGCAGATGTAACCCTCTTTTGGACTAATGTTGACAGTGCCTGCATACATGGAACAGGAGAAGGGTTACGAACCATAGCTGCCCAAATATCAGTTACCATCCCAGGTTATCCAGTGGTCTACCACCCCAGGGCGCATCTCGTTTCAGTGCGTCTTCAAATGCGTACAGCGGAGGTAGCTTTTGGTGCCAGTGGGGGGCAGATAGCTCCTGAAGAGGCGCCAAGATTTTTAAATGATTCATGGGTAAGCAAGCCCTCAATGGGTGTTGAATGCTTTTAGTAGAGGGTTCTGAATGTTTCCTCAAATTAGCGAAGTGACCGAGTATAATGAGTGAGCTGCCAAAATTTCAGGGGTGTTCAGGTGGATTTAACCCCTGAGAATTATTTTTAAATAATGTGCTGAAATGGTGCATTTAGCAACACCATTTGTGGAAAAAATGAGATGAAAAACAATGCAATTTACAGTTGGTTCTCTAGGGTAACACATGAATAAAATCAAGTAAATGGCATGTCATCAACAATACGCTACATAGGAGCACCCTTTTCATAAGGCTGCAGCTGCAACCTATCTAGTCGATTAATGGTCAGTGTAAATCTCATGCATGAGGCTGCTGCCACAATCTATCTATGCCAGTAACGGTCACTTTATTTTTTTAATAACACATTTTATTGGTTTTTACAGATACTTAGTTAAGTTTACACAGTAGACATTACATGGTAAACAAACCAAAGCAAAACAAAACAAAATAGATGCAGATCCAGCACATTGATTCGGCACAGCTCAGTGTGCTATATTCACAGTATATATATTCTAGTTTTGACTATGTATACAGGGTTAGATTAGTTACTGTGCATCTTCCCACTTCTGCCAAATTTGTCTTCGCCTTCCCAGGGCACCCCCTGGCAGTATAGATATGCTGTTCCATCAACATACAAATATTCACATCTGTTACCCACTGTGCGCCTTGTGGGACTACATTGGTCCCCTATAGCGTTGCTATATTTCGCTTGAGTAGCCCCGTGGTTGTAGAAAGAAACAGTTTCTCGAAACGTGCCGTATCCCTTTCTTCTTCAATACCCAGTAGCATCATTTTAGGGTCTCAAGGGATGATGCAGCCTAGCGACGCTGACAGTTTATCACAGCAATGTTGCCAGTATTCCTGAATTTGAGGGCCGGTCACTTTAAATTACATGCATGAAGCATGATTCAGCCTTCATACATGTGATTTAGAGTGGCCATTACCGACAACCTATCTATGAAAGCAATGGTTACTTTAAATACAGTGGCAGCTGGTGATTTGTTTAATTTGAGGGGCATAATTATTTCCCCAAAATGTGCCAGAGCGACCGAGCAAAGCTTGGGAACCCTAACCAACCTTGGGGTTTGGGGGTGTTTATTCTTTATGCCCAGTACCACATTCCATGCCACAGTAGGAAATAGCTACCCTGGCTGCACCAACATGCCAATCTGGCCACGTAATAAAACATATTCTTACTTTATCATAGATGCCCAGAATAAAATGCCATGCCACATGAAGAAATAGCTAGACTGTCTAGCCAACTAATAACACATAACATGGTTAGTCTATCATAGATGCCCAATATAAAATGTCATGCCACAGTAAGAAAGGACTAAACTGGCTACCCTACCCCAAAATGCTAATCTTGCCAAGTAATAATGCATTTCATGCTTGGGTGATCATAGATATTTGTATGTGTGGGGTGACGCATATGCGCTCCCTTGCACATACAAACGTGCAGTACCCCAGCATGCATTCCCAATGGGCTATGCAAAGCTGGGCAAGCAAAATGCCCCTGCCCATACATGGCCCATTGGGCATGTGTGGCAGTGGTATGAACTGTCAAAGAGAAACCGTGTTTCCCCCTTGACAGTTTAAGACAGCCCAGGAGTGTTCCCTCAGCTGCAACAGACTGCTGATGGGAGGGCTCATGGGCTAGTACCGCTCCTCCATGATGAGCGAGAGTTCGGGGAGGTTGACACCACCTCACCCATTATGGACGTGCCACCCCTGTTTAAATCACACACATATGAATTAAAGTGGCCATTACTGGCATAGATAGGTTGTGGCAGCAACTTCATGCATGTGATTTAAAGTGACCATTACTGGCATAGATAGGTTGTGGCTGCAGCTTCATGCATGTGATTTAAAGTGGCCATTACTGGCATAGATAGGATGGCTATCTATGCCAGTAATGGTCACTGTAGAAGTCTTTGCAGGGGATTTACAGTGACCAACCATTTGGTTGGTCACTGTAAATCCCTTGCAGAGACTCTATACATGCACACATACACATGCCCACACACCCTCGTATAATGATATAAGCATGCATACATACATACACGCACAGCTACTCACTCAACAAGTCCTTTACGTACACACAATGCATTACAAACACATACATAGTCATACATACATACATTCATTACAATACATACATTCATACATTACAATACATAAATTCATCACAATAAATACATATATACAATACATGTTCTGTTATGCCGATTAATACCGTGCACTGCTACTACCAAAAAGCAGTCTCCAGGCACTCACGTGGCTCTGCAAGAAAGAGGACAGGGTTGGTTAGTGACGGTAGAGTGATAGCACAGGTTCAGAACCAGAAGAAACTGGTGTCTCTATGCGTTGGCTTTCAGATGGTTGATTGTATGTACTGGCTTGTTATATCCATACGAGCAAGGCCCAATGTCTGGGTTGTTTTCTGTGTGAATATTTGTTATATTGCCGGGTGTCTGTGTTTTTTATCTGTAGATTGGATGGTATTTAAGTTGTGGCTGAGTGCACTGGCTTGTTGTATCCGTATGGGTAAGATCCAGTGTCAGGGATTGTTTGTTGTATGTGAATTTTACTTATGTTGGGTGTGTGTTTGTGTATAATTTGGCTAGCCCAGTGGGCGTGTATAGTATTTTGGGTTGTGTGTTGGAGGGACGCAGGAGTGGGGTGGTTAGTACATTGGCTACTCTCCAAGTTCTTCTAGGTGGCTAATCTACACAATTCTATCTGATGTGGCGCATGACTAATCTTCACAATCCTATCTAGTGATACGCATGGTTAATTTTGCAAACTATCTGACTGTGACTCGTGGCTAATCTTCACAGCTCTATCCAAATATGACGCATGGCAATTGTTCCCAGTTCTAACTGTAACGCCTGTTAGTCTTCACAAGTCTGAGTGTGAGTGTGACCTTGCAATTGCTAATATTGCTACTGTACCCAGTTTGGTTAAATGCGAGATATGGCTGACTAACACATATGGTCTAAATGCGAGCATGTAGGTATACAATATTAGTAAGAGCGGTGGGGGTTTTACTGGAGTACAGTAATGGCTGTACTCCCTGCTCTGACCACACTTAACTTATCAGTCGCTCCGAGTTAACTGCGTCAGGCTCCCAGGCAAACACGGGCAAACGCACAGTGGAGCTGTTGAGTGCAGCGCTGCCTTTTGCCTTGTGGCTCTTAGCCGGGTGGCTGCCTGGGCACGATGCCCTATGGTATTAGCATACTTGATTGAAAAAAATTGGAACTGTTCGATTTGATTGAGTCTTTTTTTTAAATCGTTTTTTCAGTCAAATTATATGAAATAAATAGAGAGGGGTAAGCGAATAGGTTAAGGTGTGGGGAAGTGCGGGGTGGTTGCTCCCATCCCCCACCCCCTGCATTTCTGACCAAAATAAAGACCCAAAATAAAATAGGTAAAATTGGAAAAGGTCAAATATTTTTCGACCAAGTAGACCTAAACCTGCCCTATAGTAGCTAGATAGGTAGGGCCCTTCTGGTCACCTAATCAATGCTAAGGGACCAATCACGGGGCTATGTGCCGGCTGGGGGAATGATATGATATGATAGTTTATTTATAGAGCACCTATACACAATGGGCCTCATTACGAGGCTTGCGCTGACGGAATGAAGGGGGCTGGTACGGGACCGGCCCCCTTTATTCCGTCAGGGCTGATGACGAGGTTCCCTTTGCGGGACCCGGATCAGTCTTGTAAAACCAGACGTCTTTTCCGGGTCCCGCGAGGGGAAGAGGGAGGTAACAACGGGACACTTGTAATGTGCCTGTTGTTACCTCCCTCCCCATTCCCATTGAGCCCTATGGGGGCTCAAATGGGAATGGGGAATGGTTCCTGCAAGGAGGACTTACCGGGTCCTCCTATGTCGGAATGACCCGGTAAGTCCCCATTGCAGGAACCCGGCAATGGAGCCTGGTTTGGAGGCAGCCATGGAGCTAATGGCTCCATGGCTGCCTCCAAACTCGTAATGAGGCCCAATGTGTTTCAAAGTGCTTCAAGGCAAGGGAGGGAACAAGGGAAAAAACAATGACATTCTTACAGGCCATGAACATTAAGGATGTGAAAATAACTATCGTATTCGGCCTGACGACATTTCAGATAGTGCAAGAGCTAAGACATAGATAAGGAAGCAAGGGGGAGAGTGGGAAGGAAATGGAAACAGACTGGCGACTACCGCACTAGGCCTGATGGCATTTCTGGTAGAGCCGGAAAAAGAACAAGAGGAGAGGGAGAGGGGTGCAGAAAGGTAGGGGAGGAACAAAACAAGCGACTATCATACTAGGCCTGACGACATTTCAGATAGTGCTGGAGGGGTGGGTGGGGAGGAAAAAACCAGTAAGGGGAGGGAGGAGGAGACAGACGAGGTTGCTATCATACTAGGTCCAGGGACAATTCTGATAGAGTAAGTGCATAGAAGAAAGTAAGGGGAGGAGATCGGAAAAGGGAGAAGGGAGAGGAGGGGAAAATAGAGAGTTAGAAGTCAAAAAGAGTGGAGAGGCAAGAGGGGGGAGTGAATACAATTGCAGAAGTCAGTAGTAACACATAATGTTGCAAGCCAGGATACAAGATGAAGATGGGAACAGCATGATTCAGGGCCACCATGAGTACAAGATGCAAATAGGGAGGTGGTGCTGCGAAGGAGGTTAGGAGCAGGGAGGGGAAAAGGAGCGTGATGGCTGACAATGTGCCTGATGCCACTAAAACCAGGCTATGCGGGGGCTAGAAAAGGCTGCACTTGCTGGCTGTTGCTGAGGCACAAAGTGGAGAGCTCCACATGGCCACTTTAGGTGGGTGGAAGAGGGCTGGATTGTGGTGGGGGCAGTGGAGGCCTTGCCTGGCTTAGGAAGAGCCCACAATAGTTAAATTATACTCCAAAATGGAGTGCTTCCCCCAGCAGCTTCTGCACGCTCAGGAGAGCAGGACATGAAGTGGAAAAACATACACACATGCATACATTACAATAATACATACATGACAATACATACATACAAACAGTACATATATACATTACAATACATACATACAAACATACACTTACCGTAGGTCGCTTGGCCGGGGCAGGGGCAGTGGGGCACGACAAAACAGCAGCACGCTAGCCGTGTGGCAACGGCAGGTGTGAAGGCATCATGAAGTAGACACAGACAACTGAGTAAAGTTTAGGATGGGAACTTTTATTTAACACAAAAAGAGGATTGGAAAAAGGCCAACTTGCCCTATGCTAAAATGGGATTCCCTACCTAACTGAAACTAATGATGGTCTGTGTCAGGAAGTCCAAAGCAAATGTCTGTCTGTGTCCAAAACCTATGCTTGCCCTTACATCTAATTGTATCTAATGTGTAGGGATGTCGGCATCAAAATGCAAAGGGGTCAAATAAAAGTTCAGAGCTTCTTCCAGCTCTTGGTTGGGAAAGGGGTTTCCCTTCCCCAAGATTCAGGACAGTTCACATTACCAAAAAGAGCGGTTTCCTTCCCCAAGTTTTCAAATCTCTCAATGTTCCAAAACAACACAATTCCATGGGATATTTCCCAGCTCTTCTGGCTTACTTGTCTTTCACCAGTTTCACCAGTGTCATAAAGTTCAGTTCCTTAATTTCAGATCACACAAGTTGACTTTATGTTCAATCACAAGTTTATGGATGAGTTAAGTGGCTTTTGCGTAGATGGGTGTACTCGGTCTAGGCGCAGTTGTCGGACCACGTGGTACTCCCATTACAGGGCATGCAACCGACACACCCTACCTGTTTCTTCTTCACAGGCACACTACAACTGTTTTAATTTCTCAGTGGTACTTGACTTATTCTTATTTCATAACCTGTTCATAACCTGTTGGAGTTTTCTCAATACTTGTTTTTCCACCATTCACTTTTTATACTTTCAAATGTTCTCAGTGCTTTTGCTCTGGTGATCGCTTCCATTATTTAATTCACAACCTACAGCGTAACCTTTCCCATGTTGCAATCATTATGGTGGCCTGCAGAGGGATATGTGATCTGTCAATGGATTGCGGTAGATGTGTGGGATTGGGGGTGAAGGAACAAACTGTTGTACAGGGTCATTGGGGATGGTACATGGCATTGGGATACTTGAGAGGACCAAATGCCTTTGTATACAATGTAGATCTGGCCCTTGAATTAACAGGATGTTTGTTAACCAATCCAAGATATCCACTTGGATTTTGGTATTGCCTATTTGTATATTGGTAGGAGAAAGGTGGGCTCTAGGGTAGAACACTCCTGTGTTGAGCTTGGTATTTGATCTGCTGGTCTTCATGGTTCTGTGCAAGGTCATAGGTGGGAAGAGATGAACCCAACACCTCTTGTAAGGAAAATATTAGAAGGTCCCGGTAGACACATATTCTAAAGAGTTGCTGACCACTTTATGAATATTAACGAAACACACCTTGAAATCTCTGCAATCTGTGTGAAAATCTTTGTAGTCACATGATTCAATAAAATCTTCTTGCTGCAAGGTAGCCAGGACCTTCTTCTATTTGTACATTGATTGCTTAGGAGCTTCTCAAGCCATCATGGAGGTGACCCAAGAGAGGCAGATGAGGCTCTACCAGCAGAAAGGAAAACGGATTCCAATGACTCCTGTTATTCACTGCCATGGTTGATGTTGTTTTGCCATTCAGTTGGTCTTTGCTTCAGTGGACATTAAAATCGGTCCAACAAATGTGTATTGGAGATTTGTGCTGCTGTTTCCTTTAGGAAGCAATTGCACCAAGGTCGGACTGAGGCATAAAATTGTCTCGGGCACCAGTGAAAAAGTGGACCACAGTTGCAAATGGCAACTAATTCCTTTTATGAAAGTTTGAATAGTACCCATGTGGGAGATTTTTTTTATCAAATATTATGCCAATTAAGCAATTTAAATAATATTTATTTAGCAACAATGGTCAAAACTACTAGCCACATAGTGAAGCAACTCATCAAACTGGCCCACATTGGCCAAAAAGTGGGCCAATTTGACCAAAAAAACGGGCCCACACTAACATTTTGCTTTGGTTCAGCCATGGGCATATTACCCTATAGGCCAGTCCGAGCGCACCCCTTGGTCCCTGTGCTTAAATCTGAAAATTCCATTAGAAGCGCAAAAGAATTAGAGAAGCAGAAAGGAGCTGTTCAATGCACCAATCCCAACAAGTCCAATATATGTCGGGGATGCTTGTGTTTCTGTTCAGAGGGGACCTGGCCTAGCAGTTCGGGATGGACTGCTCCCACTGGTGTCATTACTAGGACTGATTTGCATATAGCTGGACCCCTTCTGCAATGGCACAGACGGGATAAAAAAAACATTGGTTTGGCAGGTTACCCATAGCAATGCCAGCGATCATGATTCATTCCTAACCTTCTACCTATCGCATGGTTTGGCTTTAGTGTTCCTAAATCCTGACTGGTTGTGATATGCCACACATGTTATTCTTATAATCAGTCAGTTACTGTGTCTGACCACAGTCGGTAATAGATTACATTTCTGAAAGGTGAAAATACCCACTTAAAGGCTGCTATTTGGCACACCCTGTAGCAGGCATGAAGACCTTGGAGTTGAAACTTCAATAGTGATCCCGACAGGACGAAGGGGTGCCCTGAGGCCTGCATAGTGCAGCATAATGTCAAGACACATTTATTTGGCACTGAACTGATAAATATGGAATTTTTGGAAGAAAAGCAGAATGATCCTTCTTTTGACTTCATTATGCCATATATTAAGGCTGGTTATTCAGTTCTTGATAGTTGTGTCTCTTACGTTAAGGATTTCAGTCAGATGATTCGGAGGATAATGAGTTGTCTTTTGAGGCGGCATTAAGTGACGAATAGCAAGGTAGCATGGACATACTCTTGTAAAAAAAGGTTTAAGCAGCTTGTTGATGAGGCCTCTTGGTTGGAGAACACATGGTTAGTATTATGGTGGATGGGGCTTATAGCTGCGGTTAATGCTGGGTTTGCCAGGATCGGTTGTCCAGCCTCATTCTTGGGGTTGATTGAGAGTCACTGAATGCATAATGAGGGAAGGAATAGCAAGACCGAGCAGCCAGTCAATCGGCATCATCTTCCCCTATGAGCAGTTCTGGGAAAGAAGTGACATTGGACAGTTTGTGAAACTATCTGTGTTTCTGAGGAGCTCATACAGATAAGCACAGCAAAAGGCACTGTCAGTGGAGAAGGGTTGATGTTGACAATCAAGGTCTTTATTGCAGGTAGAAGGGACACCTGGTTAGGACTTATGGATCACATACAGGCCAGGAGTCTGGAGGTGTGATAATCCATTAGCAAAGGAAGAATAGCTGGAGGTAAATCAAGCCCCCACTGGTAAAAAACTGACATTATTACCGACACTGGTAATACCAGTGCCAGTAATACCGCCATTCCCCTCCATGGAGACCTGCAGGACTCCATGGAATGAGAAAAGATCGCTGTTGCCGACATCTGGAATATCCCAAAAATATTGGGATATCAGGCACCGGTAACGGTTGGTCAGTTTGCCGCTATCCTGCTAGAATTACCAGCGTCTATAAATGTGTTTCGGAAGCCAGTTAATACGTTGTTGCCTTGAATCGGCGTATGAGTTCTGGAGTTGGTGATCAACTCGGTGGTTCCTTTTGGTTGTTTATTTTTGTTGTTGCAGAAAGAGAATTTGGGCAGATATCTACAGTAAAAGTAATCCTCTTGAACCCCGTATTAAAATGTGCTCCTTCGTTTGCTCAGGATGCGACTGCTTTTATACGAAAATGAACAGTGCATGAATAGATGATGATGTAGTGGTGCTGATGCAGATTCACAGCCTGTGTACTTGTATACCACATGACCTGGACATAGAGGCCAAATATGTGAAGCATCATCAAATTTTGATATACCAAATCCCCAAGAATGTTTGATTTAGTTGCTTTATTTGATTCTTAATGAAAATTATTTCAAATTTGAGTAAGGGTACTTTTAACCATTGCAAAGAACAGCAACTTGGTCCAGTGCAGCCCCTGGCTATTCAAATTCAAGCACAGAATAAGAACAGTCAGTACTGTTAACATATTAAATAATGGCTACAATAAACCTATGTTTTAATTGTGTGGTCAGATGCATAGGATGAGTTGGTTAATTATGTATGTTATTATTATTATTTTTATCAATAAGATATTTATTCATCATTGTTCTAGCTTCGGGAAGCAGCAGAGCACTTTCCATGCCTGAGAAAGTAGACAGTGAGGGAAGCAGATCACAAGGGATCAATACAAGGGAGCAGAAAGAGAACAGCACGAGGGGTTGAGGGCAGGGAGCAGATAGTTCACTCCCGGGTTAGGTGGGCAAGGAAGTATGGATCTAGATGTTCAGGAGGAGCAATTTCTTTATAAGGAGGTACTTGAGCTACTTCCTGAATTGTAGAAGGGAAGGGGTGAGCCTGGGAGGAGGCTCTTGAGTCTGGGGACATAAACAGAGTCGGCCTGTCTTCTGGTTATTTTCTTCCTGCACCAGAAGAGTTCAAGTCTGCAGAAAATGAACCGAGGGGCCGATCTGCTTGAGCCATGGTGGGTATCAACATGCCCGGGGGGCCAGACCGGATGGGCCCAGCTGTGTAAAAGGCCCAGGCAGTGTGCCTGGGGCTGTCTGGGCTAAAGAACAGCTCAGTTCATGCAGCATCAGGGGGCGGCCTGAACCAGGCTGCCTACCTATGCCCCAGCCGGACCACCTCGTGGCCAGCAATGTGGGCCCTTCAGAAAGTCCTTGCGGGCTGTGGCACCAGCCTGGGAGGTGAAGAGCAGTGTGTCTGCTCCCCCCGCAAACCCCACCACTCGAGGGCAGAGCAGTGAAGAAAAGTCCTGGCCTACCATGACGCAACAGCCTGGGTGAAGCCCATCGGCCAAGAAAAGCATTAGACCACGGGGGCATGGCGGTAATCAACAGCGGCAACCTCATGGTAACGGGAACGCTGTCACCAATCACCAGCTGAAGTTAATATGGTAAATGAACATGGCAGTGAGTTGGGTGGTGTCCCCATGGCACAGGGGACGCCTCCTGAAGGGAAGATAGCATCTGCGGGCCGCGGCAGTGGTTTGGGCGGCCGACATACCAACAGGGATGCCCAGAGAATTTAAAAAGGCAGCTGGAGCATCGGTAGGAGCGCAGGAGCCCCACACACACATGGGCTCACCCAAGAACTATAAAAAGAGCAAAGATGTAGGATGTTATTGTTATAAGAAAAGGAGGTAGAGCGAAAGTACCCTGGTGTGAGGTAGCGGGAGGATGTGGCTACCTGCCTGAGGCTGTCTAGGGTATTGGGACCACCCACAGAGGCCATCCTCTGGCTTCACACTCCATCCTGATCCTTCCATCACCTCTCCTCTCTCCGCTACTGACCTTGCCTCCTTCTTTTCTAACAAAGTCCTCAATCTCTGCAAATCTATCCTCTCCTGCCCCTCCTACTCTCCTTCTCCCCCCTCTTCTATGTCCTCTTTCTCTCCTGTCACTCATTCCGAAGTTATCCTCCTTCTAACCAATACTCATCCTACTGCTTCTCCCGCTGACCCCATTCCAACCCCCCTCATCCCTAAAATCTACCCCCTCCTTGTATCCTATCTCACCTCCTTCTTCAACATCTGCTTCTTGACTTCCACTTTTCCTACTCCTTTTATGCATGCAACTATCATCCCTATTCTCAAAAAACCTTCTGCTAATCTCCATCTTGCTTCCAATTATCGCCCCATCTCTCTCCTACCCTTCCGCTCCAAACTTCTCGAACGCATGGTCTATTGTCAACTCTCTTCCTTCCTCTCTAACCACTGCGTCCTTCCCCCTACCAAATCCGGCTTCCGCCCTTTACACTCCACTAAATCTGCCCTCATCTCTGTTCTTAACTCTCTCCTTTCTGCTTGCTACTCTAAGCACTCCTCCATCCTTATTCTCTTTGATCTCTCCGCTGCTTTTGACTCTGTTGACCATCCTCTTCTCCTCAACTCCCTCTCCTCATTTGGCCTCAAAGACAATGTCCTCAACTGGCTCTCCTCGTATCTCGCTAACTGCACCTTCTCTGTTTCCTGGGGTGGATCCACCTCTCCCACATATCCTCTCAACCATGGAGTCCCCCAAGGTTCTGTCCTTGGCCCCTTTCTTTTCTCACTCTATACTTCCTTCTTAGCTCCTATCATCTCCTCTTTTGGTATCTCGCACCACTTCTACGCTGATGATACCCATCTGTCCCTCTCCTTCTCCTTCACGCCTGACATTCACGATAAACTCTCTTCTTGCCTTTCTGCTATTAAATCCTGGATGTCCTCTCGCTTCCTTATTCTTAATGCTGATAAAACTGAACTCCTTTTCTTCCCTGCCAATACTCTTCCTCCTCCCTCCTCTCCCCCTTTCATTCTCTTTCCCCCCTCCCAGCTCTCCTTCTCTCCCCATGCCGTATCCTTGGTCTCCATATTGACCATCACCTCTCTCTATCCCACCACGTTTCTCTCACTGCCAAGTCTTGTTGCTTTCACCTTTACAACATTCGTAAAATTCGATCCCTCCTAACCTTTCACGCCACTAAACACTTAATCACCCCCCTCATCTTCTCCAGACTTTTCTACTGTTCCTCCCTTTTCTTTGGACCCCCCTCCTCTCACCTCTACCCACTCAAATCTGTCTACCACTCTGCCATCCGCTCCCTCTGCCTTCTCTCACCTCTTGACTCCATCTCCTCTTCTCTCACCTCTCTAGGTTGGCTCTCTTTTCACTCCCAGCTCAAAGTCAAGTTCCTCTGTCTTGTCTTCAAATCCCTCTATGGTCTTGCCCCCCCTACCTTTCCTCCCTTTTTACTTTCTATACCCCTTCTCGTTCTCTCCGCTCTGCAAATATTTTCCTACTCTCTCCTCCTCCACCACCCTTTTCCCCCTCCCGCTTCTGCTCTTTCCAACTCCTCACTCCCTTCCACTGGAACCGCCTCCCCCTCCCATCCGCTCTTCTCCCTCCTACCCTTCCTTTCGCTCTTCTCTAAAATCTTATCTTTTCCATTCCCCCCAACACCTATTGCTTCCTCTCCTACCTCTCCCGCCACCTCATGCCTTACCTCTTACTCCTGTACTTCCTTACCCTCTCCATCCTCTCTTCTCCCTTCTACCCCACCTCCGGCTCTTATCTAGTCTTATTCTTTCCTCTCTTCCTCCTCACACCTTCTAGCCTTCCCTCTTACTTTCCTTCTACCTCCACTAACTCCTCCCTTTCCTCTCTTCTTCCCCACACCTTCTCGCCTTCCCGCTAACTTCCGCTTCTACCTCCACTAACTCCTCTCTTTGCCTCTCACACCTCTTTCCCTCTCCACTCCCTCATCACCTCATCAATATTGTAAATTGTTCCATATACTGTTTTCGAATTGTGATTTAATTGCCATCTTATGCTTGTATGTTTTCTTCTTCTCATTTAAAGCACTTTGGATTAAAGGGCTATATAAATTCAAAAGAATACAAAAATACAAATGTGGGTGTTAACAAGGAAAGGTGGGCTGAGGTAGCAGATCATCATTTAGTTGCCGGTCACTATAAAATGCACCTTGGCGTCTGTGTCCAGTTAGCAATCTAAGAGGTCGGGGTGTAGCCCATCTCCTGTTAACGGTAATTTTATTTTGCAGGTGCAGCACCCTTTCCGTCCCTGGTGGATAGGGGTGGTGGTTCCCATGGGGACTGTCCCTGACCTTGGCCAGGAATGGGTGCTCCCTGGCTTGGGTTAGGGTTGGAAAAGAGGGACTACAAGAGTTTCAAGGATTTGTTCGTGAAGAGTGAAAAATGCAAGCTGATGTGGAGGACCCCAGGACCGCGGGAGCAGCATGGACCCCGAGTGTGCCAGTGGCCTAGCCCTTAGCACACCAACATTAACAGAGCCATGGCTAAGCTCTTCTCACTAGCCCTCTCCCACATCTGCGGACTCCCCCACATCAGCGGCCAACCAGACCCAAAGTGCTGTAGACTATTAGATCTTCGGCTCTTCGTTATGAATAAAACACTCCCAAGTTTATCCACCAAACCCAGATAAAGCAGATTGCCACTCAGGAACAAGGTACTTCCGATGTGCACCCATCAAAACCACATGTTTCGCATCTACCTTTCCCACTGTCGTACTAATTAACGTCAACCCCCTTTTTTCTTACAGAGCCAAGCGCAGCAAGGTCACCAGTAGTGATAGGCAGGCGCTATACAAGACCACTTACATTACATGACATTCCACATACCAAATGGTTATTTTCAATATGCTGCATTAGCACCCGGGTGGCAGGAGCCAGACAATCAGATGACTAGGTACTCAGGCTTGAACCGCTGGTACAAGCCTACGTTCCAAACCACCTGACGGCCAGCTCCCCCGCCACCATCTTCCCCTTACCCTCCGTCACTCTATTTCTTTTCTCCCTAACCCCACCTCACTACTTTTTTAGGTGGCTGCACCCCTTCCCCTCGTCTCCCGCTGCCCGCCATGGAAAGGGAAGAGGGGCTCTGTACAGAGCCAAACTTCCCTTTCCATGGCGGCCATCTTGGAAAAAGATTTTCCTTCCTGCAAATGGATGCCTCGTATGTCTCGTTGTAGGAAGGAAAACCCCTTTTCTGTTAGCAACCCGGGTTACTGCTTTGGCAATCTGAAGTGCTAATGGCCTTGATCCCCCGTTCCAGCCCCTGGAACAGGGTATGAGTGCCACATTGAACAATGGAATAAGCTTTTGAGCTGCATGGTCACATGGTTTAGTCTTACATTTTTGACTATTTTGGTTTGAGTGCAGAGGTAAGACTCTTGACACAGAGGGGTTGTGGTGGTTGGCATAATCCTTTATTCAAGTGAAAAACTGAAAAGAAAAACCTAACTCTAAGAGGGGTTTCCCTGACTAAACCAAAATAACTAGTGTCACAGTCAGGATGTCAAAGCAAAACTCCTAATGTCCAATGTCAGAATCCTAGCTCTGCCCCTCACACTCCAAGTTAAACTAAATAAAAAGCTCTTCCTAGCCCAAAGGAGGGACTTCCCGTGGACAAAAAGACAGTTCTGGAATTTTCAGTTCCTCAAGTGTTGGGGTAATGTCTCCCTTCCCTAGCCTTCCTCCAGCTTCTCGCACAGTTGATCAACTGCTTGGGGGGATGTTTCCCTGTCCCGGCATTCTTCAGGCTTCTAACACAGTTCCACAATTGGTGTGGAAATATTTCTGTTCCCCAATTGACCCTTCTCAGGCTTCATCCCTGTCTCTGAGCCTCCAAACTGGATTGGTAGTCCTGGTTCCTTTCCACCAGGTGCTGTGGCAAAGAAGGGGAGTTTGGATGCGTCTCCAAACTGTAGTGGGTCCCTGACCCTCCTTAGCAGACCTGGCTTCCTCCTACCAAACGCTGCGATGAAGGAGAGTGGCTTGTATGCTCCTCCAAGCTGTGGTGGGTCCCTGACTCTGGTTGGCAGTACTGGTTTCTTCCTACCAGGCACTGCAACGAAGAAGAGTAGCTTGAATGCTACTCCAAGCTGTGGTGGGTCCCTGACCCTGGTTGGCAGACCCTGGTTTCATTGTACCAAGCACTGCAATGCAGAAGAGGAGTTTGGATGCTTTTCCAAAGTGGCTTGGTTGCTCCTGCAAGCTGTGGTGGGTCCCTGACCCTGATTGGAAGGACTGGTTTCTTCCTACCAGTCACTGCAATGAAGAAGAGAGGCTTGAATGCTCCTCCAAGCTGTGGTGGGTCCCTGACCCTGGTTGGCAGACCTGGTTTTCTGCTACCAGGCACTGCGATGAAGAAGAGGAGTTTGGATGCATTTCCAAAGTCTGATGGGTCCTTGACCCTGGTTGGCAGACCTGGTTTTCTCCTACCAGGCACTGCGATGAAGGAGAGTGGCTTGGTAGCTCCTCCAAGCTGTGGTGGGTCCCTCACCCTGGTTGGAAGGACTGGTTTCTTCCTACCAGGCACTGCGATGATGAAGAGTGGCTTGAATGCTCCTCCAAGCTGTGGTGGGTGCCTGAGCCTGGTTGGCAGACCTTGTTTCCTTCTCTAACTGCTCTTTTAGTTCCAAACACAGACTTGGTTTACTCGCCTGTCAAGCTCTGTGTTTCTCTGTATTATTCTCAAAGTTCTCTTAATGGCCTCTTGATGCCACATGCAGACTTGGTTTACTCCCCTGCCAAGTAATGCATTCATATGTTTCTCTCCCACAGCTTTCTGCTTGGTGTGTCCTTTTCTTGTTAGGGTCCCAGACCCTATTACCCTTGTTACCATACGTTGGTAGAGTTTCATTCACTGTGCTTCTCAGGGTTTCTTGCACCCTATGGGGACCCCCAACCATAGGCTCAGCCACCCAAGTAACTTTAGGGTCTTGGCTACAACCCTGCATTTGGTTGCAGGCCTCCCAGTGTCCTTCTTTGCTTTGGCAGCACTCTGGGGTTCTCCTTGGCTTGCCACAGTGGCCCTGTGGCTTCAAACCTACTTCAGCGTTTCCTTCTTTCTAGAATGTGTGCCCCTGCAATGCCTCCTGGTCTCCAGCCTCCTGGTCTCCTAAACAGGTCCGGTGGAGATTGCTGTAAGGAAGGCATGGTATCAAACAGTAAGATGGGAAGACAGACACATGTGATTACAGTTCAAGGGTGTTTATTGAACTCCAATCAGGTTTGAAAAACGCCTATCTAATCCTAAATCTAAAGATGGGAGCAAGCTACGACCATCTAATAATAAGAACGCAGTCCTTGGGGTGCCTGTCAAAATAGGGCCTATACTAATAAACCTATTGCCAATCCTTCTTTTTTTTTCTTTTTTTAATAAACTTTATTTTTGAAGTTCACATACATAAACACACACATTTGCACCAATCGGGTGCAATCATGACCGCCACGACATACAATAATCTCAGTTCTAATGCCCCCTCACCTGTGAAGTTAATCAAAAAAGATGTTATTGACGACTTGTCCATGTTATCTCAGTCCGCCACGTGTGTTTACACTAATAGGTTCTTGTTTGCGCTCCATATTCACGGGGTCCGTGTTTGCGAGTCTGCAGAATCTGAGTTGGAAAGCAGATATGCGATGTATGGACCCCAGATATCAGGAGGTCGTGCATGAAGGGGTAATGTCCGTATAAATTCAGTGTCCATATCTTGGCAGTACAGAATGTCTTTTTTCCATGCTGTTAGCGTGGGAACAGGGCCTCGACCCCATGTCATAGCAATCCTCCTGCGCGCCAGCACCAGGAGAAGGGCTGCGAGTTTCCTCGACGAGGGCTGCAGATATTTGGTCAGGAGGGCTATCGTAAGGAGTGGGGACAGCTCCTCCCCTAGTATATCGGCAATCGTTTGCAGGACTGAAGTCCAGAATTGAGATATCTCGGGGCAGCTCCAGGCAAGGTGGAGAAAGTCCGCGGCGAAGGCGCCACATCTTTCACATTGTGCCGATAGTTCTGGATGATGTTCATGTTGCACGAAATTAAAATGAATTTGCTTGAAGCGGGTGTTAATGGCAACTTTCTGGGTTTGGCGGAGGATGTAGGTCCAGTCCTCTTCGGGTATTGTAGCTTGGATGGCTGTTTCCCATCTTAGTTTTGCACGGGAGTCAATGGCTACTGTGTCCATTAGTAGGGACCTATATATCATGGATACTAGTCTCCCCTCACCTTTTGCCTGAATTACATTATGTAGTAGGTTCCAAGTTGCTGGCTGTTTAGGGAATGATGGAAACGGGGACTGTAAGGTGTAGTGTAGCCTGAAATAGATGAATATGTCGAGTGATGTAGTACCTCCTCTTTCTCTGGCCACCTGTGGAGTTATGTATGTGCCCTCGGGGAAGAGGTCTCCAAGAGATTGGAAGTTGACTTTGTTAAGCCATAGATGAAATACTTTTTCAGCTGTCAAGGGTATACCTGGAATGAATTTGATTGGCAGCAGGGGGGAGAATCTCGTGTGTACCTCGTATTTCTTTGCGATTTTCTTGCAGATGGCGTAGGTGGAGAGGACGGTGTTCATCGTGTTGTATGGTACTTGAAGATTGCTAAGAATGACAGCTCTCTGCAGGTTACGGGACGCAAAGCCGCGTTCGACCTGTAAGTGTGGACGGATAAAGTGTATTGTGTACCAGTGACTTAAAAATTGTGCCTGAGCCGCCCAGTAGTATTTTTCTATATCTGGGAGTGCAAGGCCGCCGCGTGACGTTGGTAGTGTTAATGTTGCGTGAGCTACTCTTGCTGGTTTTCCTGCCCACAGTAGTTCCAGAATGAGGCTTTTAACTTTTCGGAAAAAGGACCATGGTAGGAGCAGTGGTATATTTGTGAATAGATAAAGGAGTTTGGGGAGAATCACCATTTTGGTCAGTGTTAGTGGGAGTGACTTCCATCTGTGGACGCGTTCCTGGAGAGAGCCCAATGTTATCGCATAATTATCTTTATAAATATCGCTGTGATTAAGGGACATATAAATGCCTAGATAGCGCACCCTGGAGCTTTCCCATTTAAAACCATGGTCGTCAGGGAACTTGGAGGTGCTCGGCGTCAGGGGGAATATCACTGATTTAGAATGATTCGTTTTAAGGCCTGAGATATTGCTGAACTGAATTACCTCCCGCATTATCGGGTTAAGGTTAGTTTGTGGATCGTTGACAAATAAGATAACGTTGTCAGCGTACAGGGAGACCACTAGCTTATGGGGTCCTAGAGTGAGGCTCTGTGAAGTTGGTGGGATCTTAGCCTTGAGGCTAAAGGTTCCATTATTAGGGCAAAAATGAGGGCTGATAGGGGACAGCCTTGTCTGGTACCGCGTTCTAACCTAATACTGGAGGATTTCGTGTTGCCTAGGGTAATATAGGATCGCGGGTCATTATAGAGCAGTGAAATCAGTTTAATAAAACGGTTCGCGAGTCCCATCTGTTTGAGCGTCGCGAAAAGGTAGGGCCATTCCACAGAGTCGAAGGCCTTTTCGGCGTCAAGTAGGACAGCTGTTGCTTGCTGTGTTGGATCGAGTGCTTCTATGACGCTGAATAGCCGCCTGATGCCATAGGGTGTGCTGCGTCCAGGAATAAAACCGACCCGGTCTCCTAACACCAGTGTGGACATGAGGGGGAGTAGTCGTGCCACTAGGATTTTGGCCAGATCTTATTTTCGAGGTTGATTAAAGAAATCGGCCTGTAGGAGGCGCAGTCTTCCGGGGTTTACCTGCCTTATGTAGTAGGATCGCATTGGCTTCGTGTAGTGTGGGTGGGGGAATCCCCTGCTCTAGGGCTTCTTCATAAACTTGGAGAAGCAGTGGGGATATATTGGCTGCGTGGGCTTTATACAATTCCCCTGTAAGGCCGTCGGGGCCTGGTGCTTTGGTGTTTGGGAGGTTTTTAATTGCTTCTAGAGTTTCTTCTAGTGAAATAGGTGCATTTAGACGTTCACAAAGTTCGCTGACTACCCAATATAGCTCAGTGTCGTTAAGGAAGTTTTGCAGCGTCTCAGAGCACACAGTGCTTTTGGAGCTATATAGGTCTTGATAGAAGTTACAGAACGTGTTGACTATTTCTTCTTCCGTGTGAACTAGGGTTCCTTTTGTGTCACGAATATGCTCTACGCGGGTAGGTTTTTTGTCCATTTTTCTCCAGCATGGGGTCTGGCATGGATTCACATGCTCATGGTCCGGCATGGATTCACATGCTCATGAATATTCCCCGTCGTCAGGCTGGGAATCCTCGGTAAAGAAAAAATCAGTATCAGTTTCGTTTCTGATCTGTCTTTCTTAGTAGTAACCAATCACTGATCTCTGGGTCATACTGCCCCCAGCCAATGACTGCCCTCTCCCTAAGCCCCGCCTCTGGCAGCCATCCTCAGATTTTTACTGCACGCTCAAGTGTTGGGAGTCCTCGTGCTTTAGCTCTCGAGCTTTTGCTGCATTTTTGCGCTTTTTCAGGAAATGTTCAAATTTTTTCGGTTTAATCGAGCCTCAAGTTACACCGTTTCTACTTCCGATAACGGGGACCCGTTTCGGAATTCTTCTACACCCCTCAAGGGTGAAGTTTTCGTCGAGTTTACGCTTCTTGGAGGATTCCGGAAGATCTGCGGCCTACCTCAACGGACATGGCCCAGGACAAGGGAAGCTCGACGCCCGGATCCAAGCTGTTCAGGTGCTGCCCTGGATGCGGATTACAAAACGTTTTCAAGGAGGACGAGCATTCGCGATATCTCTACTGCCTTCATGAGGACAAGACGCATGTGGAGAAGGACTGTGCGTTCTGCAAGAACCTTTTGGAACGGACCAAACAAGACTGTCGTTCCCGCCTCGCCGCCTGGCTGGAGAAGGGCACAGCAGGTGAGAAGGCGAAGAAAAAGTCTGAGCGGGCTTCTAAGTCCTGTGAGGGCGCCCCGGCGACGGGGCCCCAACAGAAGGCCAAGCACCGTTGAGTCCGCAGGAACCGGGAGTGCCAAAAGGTCGGGCTCTTCGGCTGCCAGGCAGGGTGCAACTTCCCCGGCATGTTCAACCACGAGCCAGCGCTCTGGTTCGGGGAAGAGAAAGTTCGAGAAACCGGGTAAGCTGCTGGAGCGCCCCGGTCGATCTCGAAGGGGGAGCGAGGCGCTGACCCTCCCCCCAAGGCGAAGGCCCAGGACGCACCTATGGTGGTGAGGGCTTTGATCCAGCTGGCAAAAGCCTCTATCGAAGTGGTCGCTGCGACCCTGGCGAAGCCGGCTGAGACTACGCCAGTGGAATCGGCCTCTGGGCCCAGAGTATCCCTGCCACCGCTGAGGGAATCCTCTTTCCAGCCCATCATTACGACCCCCGTGAAGTCCCCAGCGGAAAAAGAGGGGGGGGCGGTGGCCATTACAGACTCGGAATCAGCCTCTGAGGAGGACCCAGTGGAAACCGAGAAGGGCCTCAACGAGAGGTTCATAGGCCTCAACGAGAGGTTCGAGAAGGTTCGATCCCAGGGGATGGTCCCCGCTGACGTGATCGAAGATATCGACGATGGCGACGAAGAGGGCCCAGTGGAGCGGCCATCCTGTCCGTCGCAGCCATTACCCGAGCCCCAGGATAGCTCGGCGACCATTTTGTTGGCGATCCAATCCTTAGGTACCGAGATAAGGACGAGATTACCATGGACCCCGACGGAGGATCCAGAACTGGGCCCGTCAGGAAACCCTCCGAACAAGCGGAGGAGAGTCCACCCCTCTCCGCCCTTTGTGCCCGCGAGGCCTGTGGACCCCTCATCCCCCTCGCCGGACCCTAGAGAGGATACGGCGATGGATACAGTTACGGGGACGGACGACGACGGCGGCGATGACACAGCGGACAACCCGTCATCACCCCCCCCTCGGGCTTCTCCAGCCGACGGAATTTGCTCCTTTCATGCCATGATAACCAGGGCATCCGAGCTCTTCCAGCTCTGCCCTGAAGAACAAAAAAAGGAAGGGTTTCTTTACCAACGACGAGAGGCCAAGAGGAAGACGGTCCTCGCGGTGCCTTTGCTCGACGACATCTGGGACGAGGGGCTTGCTGTCCTCAAGAACCCTTCCATGACACCCGCCAAGAGGGACCGGTACGAGAAGAAGTACCGAGTCCCCGATGCCGCCCCCTTGTGCCTCAGGGCCCAGCCCACGCCGGAATCTGTCGTCTCGGCAGCGGCTAAGAAGAAAGCAGCGGGTGTGGTGGCTTCAACTTCCACTTCCCCGCCGGACAGCGAGGGCAAGAAGTTGGACTCCATGGGACGACGAGTCACTTCGTTGGCGGCGACGACGATTAAGGCGGCCAATGCCTTAGCGATCGTGGCCCGCTACGACAGGGAGCTCTGGTTCAAGATAGCTACCCTGCTAGACTTTCTACCTGACGACAAGAGGGCGGAGGCCCTACAAATTCTGCAGGAAGGCGAGGTGGCGTCGGATCATGCCATAACGGTGTCAACGAACAATGCCGATACCGGATTTCGCCAATTGGGCAACAGAGTTTGCCTCCGACGACGAGGATGGCTCAAGGCGACAGACTTTCGCCAGGACGTCCAGACCAGAGTGTTGGATATGCCGTTCAACGGCAACAACCTTTTTGGTAAGGCGGTGGACGAGTCTCTCCAGGCCATCAAGACCGACTCGGAGACGGCCCGGGCCCTAGGGTTACTTCAACAACGACGGCCCTTTCAGAGCTCCGGAGGCAGACAGGGTGCCTCCAAAGGATCCAGCGGTGGCTCTTCCACTTACCGCCAGACGGCCCGCTCCTCTTCCCAGGAGGCCTACAGAGGTCGGGGCAAGCAAGGAGGATCCCGCCATCGTCGCCAAGGAGGCCAAGGCGGCAAAGCCGCCTCCAAGCAAGACTGACCCGGCCGTGTCGTCGGGCCCCCACCGAAGCACCCCGGTGGGAGGCCAGCTGATGAAGTTCGTCAGCATGTGGGAGTCCATCTCCACCGACTGTTGGGTGCTGGACACCCTGGCCAACGGGCACTCGCTGGAATTCCAAAAGAAGTGCCCTCGCATTCCTCCCGTGGCCAGGAAGGAGAATCACATCCCTCAACTGCTGTTGGAGGTAAGGGCGATGCTCAAGAAAGGTGCCATCGAGCTCGTCCCCAGGAGGCTCCGGGGCTCCGGAGTGTACTCAAGGTACTTCCTCGTCAGAAAGAAGACAGGCGGTTGGCCCCCCATCCTGGACCTACGTCAGTTAAACAAATACATCAAGGTGCAGAAATTCAGGATGGTCACCCTCCAGCACGTGCTGGGACAGCTGGAGGAGGGCGACTTCCTATCGTCGTTGGACCTAGAGGATGCTTACTTCCACATCTCCATTCTAAAAGGGCATAGGAAGTTTCTCAGGTTCGTGGTTCAGGGACGCCACTACCAATTCAGAGCCCTACCCTTCGGATTAAAGTCGGCACCCAGGGTATTCACCAAGTGCCTGGCACCAGTGGCGGCGTGGCTGCGCCTGCAGGGGATCCACGTCTACCCCTACCTGGACGACTGGCTAATCCGGGCAAGGACAAGAGAACTCGCTGTCGAACACACAGCGAGGACCATCCGGCTGCTCACAGAACTGGGGTTCGCCATCAACTACCCCAAATCCCACCTGGTTCCGTCGCAAGTAGCACTGTTTCTGGGAGCAAAGCTCGATACAGTGGGGCAATTGGCCTCCCCGTCAGAGGAGAGGACGAAGACCATCCTGGGCAAGGTGCGGCGCCTGCTAGCCACGGACGTGGCCAGGGTGAGGTCCATCAAGTCCCTTCTCTGGATGATGTCCTCATGCATCTATCTGGTACCCCTTTCCAGACTTCGGATGTGTCTGTTACAGGAGTTCCTCGACGCCCGCTGGTTTCAGGCGACGGGCTGCTTCGAGGACAGGATCCCTCTCGACGAGGAGTTCCGTCGGGCAATCCTATTGCTCACCTCACTACAGGCACAGACTTTCAAACCCCGGTGTTTCAGGAGACGGTGACGACATCGGAGATCTCCACGCAAGAGGCCTTTGGCTCCCGGAGGAGAGGTCTCTGCACATCAACATTCTGGAGCTCCGAGCAGTGTTCTGGGCGCTCAAGTCGTTCCTTCCGTCCCTCAAGGACAAAGTGCTGAGGATCTTCACCGACAACACCACCATGATGTTCTACATACGGAAGCAGGGGGGCACCAGATCCCCAGCCCTATCCAAGGAGGCCCAGGATCTGTGGCACTGGGCTGTCGCTCAGGGGATGTTTCTGGTTCCCTTCCACTTGGCAGGAATAAAAAACACCATCGCCGACTCACTCAGCAGGGAGCTGCGCTCGTGCCACGAGTGGGAACTACGTCAGGACCAGATGGATCGGCTCTTTCGACGATGGGGAAAACCCCGGTTCGACCTTTTCGCGACGGCGACGAACTCCAAGTGGCAGAGGTTCACCAGCAGGTTCCCGCAGCCGGGGAGCATGGGCGATGCTTTCTCGTTCCCCTGGGACGGCCTGTTTCTATACGCGTTCCCTCCGTTGCCGTTGCTGCTCCGCCTCATCAACCAGCTCAAGAAGTCCAGGTGCAGAATGATCCTCGTCGCTCCGGCGTGGCCGAGGCAGATCTGGTTCCCGGACCTTCTGGACTTGTCAACGTCCCCACCAGTCAAGCTGCCGGCGGACGCAGATCTTCTCTCCAGAGAAGGAGGGGCCATTCTCCATCACGACCCACAGTCGCTGAAATTGCAGGCCTGGCTCCTGCAGCACTAGAGTTTGCAGGGTACGATATCCCGGCTGACTGCAGAGAGGTTCTTGCAAAAGCCAGGGCGTCCTCAACTCTTAAGTGTTACGGTCATAAGTGGAAGAGGTTGTCTGTCTGGTGCCGTGCACAGAAGATTAACCCTCTGCGGAATACGGCCCCTCAAGTACTGCTGTACCTACTGTCGCTGGCCAAAGCTGGTCTGGCTCACTCCTCCATCAAAATTCATCTGGCTGCCATCTCCCGATATACCAGGACTACGGGACGGGCGTCCTTGTGGTCTCATCGCCTGGTGAAGGAATTTATGAAGGGACTATTCCGATTGTTCCCGCCGGTGAAGGCTCCTGCCCCGGCGTGGGAGGTTAATGTGGTGCTGACCAGGCTCATGGGGGCCCCATTCGAGCCTATGCATTCGGCGCCTTTGGAGTTCCTGTCATGGAACACAGCGTTCCTCGTGGCCATCACCTCCTCACGACAGGTGGGAGAGATCCAGGCCCTATCTTGCAAGCCTCCATACTTGACTTTTCATGACACGAGGGTGGTGCTGAGGACGCACCCCTCCTTCATGCTCAAGGTGCCATCAGACTTCCACCTCAACGAGCCCTTGGTGTTACCAGTTTTCTTCCTGTCGACGCCGGCCGAGAGGACTTTGCACTCGCTGGATGTAGCTGGAGCGCTGAAGTTCTACGTGGACCGCACGAAGAGTTTTCGGAAGACGTCACAACTGTTTGTGAACTTTGGGTCTGTGAATCAAGGGAAGGCTCTCTCGAAAACTTCCATTTCCAGATGGCTCTCTGGCTCCATCATGCACTGTCACCGGTTGGCAAACCGACCGCTGCCCGGCCGTCCGAGAGCCCATTCGACCAGAGTGATCGCTGCTACCACGGCGTTCCTGTCTGGTGTGCCCCTGCTGGACATCTGCAGGGCTGCTACATGGAGGTCGACGCACACCTTCACAAGATTCTACCGCGTCGATCGGGACTCCAGGGAGGAGTCCAGGGTCAGCCAAGCAGTGCTGCGCAACCTGTTCGCCTAAGGTGAGCCTGGTGAGGAGGTAAGAATTGCTTAATGTTGAGTTTTGGATGTAATGCTTAATGTTGAGCCTTTGCCACCTCCCGTGGTTGTGCATGTGTATACTGCTATGTATTCTTTTATTCATGAGCATGTGAATCCATGCCAGACCCCATGCTGGAGAAGGAACAAGTTACTTACCTGTAACTGTTGTTCTCCAGCATGGGTCTGGCATGGATTCACATGCGAACCCTCCCACCTACCCCTCTGCGGCTCTTCACTTGGTCATACTGCCACTTTGCGTGCTACCAAATCTGAGGATGGCTGCCAGAGGCGGGGCTTAGGGAGAGGGCAGTCATTGGCCGGGGGCAGTATGACCCAGAGTTCAGTGATTGGTTACTACTAAGAAAGACAGATCAGAAACGAAACTGATACTGATTTTTTCTTTACAGATGATTCCCAGCCTGACGACGGGGAATATTCATGAGCATGTGAATCCATGCCAGACCATGAGCATGTGAATCCATGCCAGACCCATGCTGGAGAACAACAGTTACAGGTAAGTAACTTGTTCCTTATTAAGTGGGCCAGTAGCGCCACTGGTTACTGGCTCTCACCGTATTGACAGATCTGATGTCTGTCTCCCAGGAACTTCATCTCACGTTCAGCTGTTTCTTTAAATATTAGTAGTTCTTCTTTTAAGTCAGCTTGGGTCTGTGGTTCGTTGGAGGTGGTGCACTTCAGTTCGAGCTCCTTCAGATGTTGTTAACTGCTCACTAGTTCTCGTTTTATGAGTTTCAGGATACCATTCTCTTCCGCCATGCACACTCCACGTACATAGCATTTTAGTGTTTCCCACAGGTGCCGGCAGAACTGACAGAGTCTCGATTTACCTCAAGGAATGATGTTATTTCCTGTTGTAGCTCTATTGCGAACACGGAGTCAGATAGCGCTCCTGGTTTAAATCTCCAGTTGAGTGCTGGTGTCCTAGCGCTAGATAGAGTGAACTCAAGTGTCACCATTGAGTGGTCGGAAAAGGATTGTGGGAGAATTTGACCAGACCTCCAGCAGTATGGGCTGCAAGCTGACACCATAATATAGTCTATGCATGAGCTGGTGTTATGGACCGCCGAGTGGAACATGTATTCTCTTGCATCTTGGTTGGAGCATCTCCAAATATCGATCAGATCGAATGCTTAACAGATTTCTTTGACCTGAAGACTTGCTTTGGGGGGCTTGCCTGCTGTGTTGTGTCATTTGTCGGTCTTGGGGTCTAATGGTGTGTTAAGATCCGCACCCCAGATGATTGTCGCCGGATTGAGCACTCCCAGATGAGACATAACCCAGTTGAAATTGTTTGGTCCGTCCGTATTGGGGGCATATGAGTTCACTAGGGCCATTTCTTTCCCTGCGAGGATCCCTCTCACCAGCAGGGCTCTTCCCTCTGTGTCTTTCTTCGATTCGATTAAGCTGAAGTTGGCCCTCTTGTCAATCAGGATTGCAACCCCTCTTGCGAATGCTGAGTATGATGAAAAGTACCTATGGCACCCCCAGGATCAGGCCCAGTGTTGTTCAGAAGTCGGCAGGAGTTGGGTCTCCTGCAGCATGGCTACTCTGATTTTGTGCCTCCTAAGGTATTGAAGAATCCTCCTGGTTTTTGCTGGTTGATTGCCACCCCGGATATTCCAGGTGGCTACTTTAAACCGTTCCACAGGAGAATGGGTGGATGGTTGGTGACGGGCTTAACGCGGTCAGCAGATTTCAGCTGATGCCTGAGTATGTGTGAGAGTCTGTTGGAGCTTGTAGTCGTTGTGGTGGGAGTTTGTAATGTCTCCGTAACGAAGCGTAGGTAAACAGTCAATGATGTCTTCCAGTTACTCATGTCCCTCCCCTGTGTGGGCAACCCCCAACTGGCCCACGATGAACCCTCCCTTATAAACAAAACAGTTAACATTGCTGTGCTTGGGGCGCTAGTAGCCTTCCAAGGGGGAGACGGGCTCCCTTCATTTATAGGATAATGGTTCTGTGGTGATTATCTTTAAGTAGTGGTGGTGACCTGGTACCACCTTTACTTGCTGCTTGAGAGGTGTTTTATGGTGGGTCTCTCCTTATCCAGTCTCCACATAATGGTCTTGCATTGTTAGGGGTGGGTCTGCAGCCGGCTCGATCCAGGTAGTCATTGGCTTCCTCTGGTGTGGTGAAAAATTGAGCTTTGCCCTCATGCTGAATGCGAGGTTTTGCGGGGAAGAGCATGGAGTACAGTATTTGATTGTCCTGCAGTTAGCGTTTGACGGCTGTAAATGACCTCCTTTGCGCCTGGACGGCTGGGGAGAAGTCTGGAAAGAATTGGATATGGTCTCCTTTGTATTGGAGGTCTCCCTTTTCTCTGGCAGCCTTGAGTATTGCGTTGCGGTCCTTGTAATTTAGGAGCTTTGCTATAATCGGGCGTGGATTTGCACCTGGAATTGGTCTGGTGTTGGGAACTCTATGTGCCCTTTCGATACCGAACAGCTGGGAGAGAGACTTAGCTCAAAATAGTTCTACGCAGATCTTTTCAACATATTCTTCCATTTTGATTTGAAGCTGTTGCTCTCTGACCCCAATAATTCTGATATTGTTTCTGCGAGATCGCCCCTCTAAATCTTCGTTTTTGGCGCACACTGCTTTCTTTTAAGTCTCTAACAAGGATACTCTGGAGGTCAAGGATGTTGCACCATTGTCTAGGGCTGACACACGCTGTTCAACTGCATCCAGCCTATCTGCAAGTTTGTCCAGGCGATGTTGGAGTTGATCGACTTTCGACGACAGAGTGTCTAGTTTGCTCCCCAGGCTTCAAATACCAGCTTTCAGATCCAGCAGGATTTCTCTGATGTCAAAGTTTTGGGATTGCTCCTCTGCTTGGGAGACCTCTTGTGTGGGCGACTCTGGTCTGCTATTGGCGTTGGACGATTTATTGGAGGAGCTGGCCTTGAAATTTAGTTTCCATTGGGGCTTGTCGGTCTTCCCCATGGTCAGCCACAAAGTAGTTGCTGTTAGGTGTTGGATAGTTAAAACGCTAATGGTGATGCCCTGTTGGGATCGGTAGCGTGTGGTGATTTGTACCCGCACTCTAGGTGACTCTAGAGGACTGGCCACTGGTTGTTGCGGGTGCTGGTCGATTTGCACTAAGTTCAGGTCTGGAGATCGCACCAGGCCACTGCCGCTTGGATTTGGGGCGGGTTGCAGCCTTGTTGGCTGGCTGTGTTGGCCAATTCTCCTTGTTCGGTGATTGTAATGAATTTGGTGAAGAGTGAGTTTCAGTTCTCAAACAGAAATGGGGTCTGCAAGAGAGTCTGTTCTGACTGAGATTGTTACTCTCTGTTATCACTTGGATTGTTGCACAGTGGCACTGTTTGGCATGGAAAATGTCAGGGTATGGCCACGTTATTCTTGCTTGTTGTGGTTGATATCTAGGACTGGGAGCAACCATTGTGGTCTGTGCGGGGGCTCAGCTTGTTATCGGGGGCTGTGTAGAATTATCCTGCTGCTCACATACACCCCCATTGTGCACGGTTAGCTGTGGGTTTTAATTGGGGACAAATGAGGAGCGTGACGCTGAGCTGCCTGCCGGTCTGTGTGTTGCAGCCTTAATCCCACGGAGCCTTACAGAGGACCCCGGTGCGGCTGGTTTCATACCAGGGAGGGCGTTTCCGTTGGCCAGGGCAGAGAGCGCTCCCGCGCCTGCTAATGGTTATGGATGTCACACGGGCAGGCCGGGGTGTCCGGGAGCCCACCAACAGAGCGAGCGAGTGCCTGAGGTGCCGCGCACGCTGCGGAACGCTCCTACCTTATTTTTTCGACTGGGGCTCGCCCGGGTGGAGCGGCGCCGCCTCCTCGCTCCCCGACGGGCCGCTGCAGCCGCAGGCGCCCAGGCCGCACATGCTCCTCCACTTTGCCGATGCGGCCCTGAGCCCCGGCGAGCTGTCCCTGGTGTCTGCCAGCCGCTTTCCCGCAACACCGGTCTGAGCCCTTACAGGCCCCTCCTCCTTCGGCTGTTCACCGCGCCGCCAGCGAAGGCCTCAAGGCAGCACGGTGGATGGGCGCTCGTCGGCAGGATTGTAGATGCCCAGAATCATGGCTGTCAGTAATAATGGGTTCAAAATGTGTGGCAGTGCCCCACGCGAACTCCCGGCAGCAAGATCAGTCAGTCTGCACACCACAGAAACGAAGATGTGACAGGATTTATTA
The DNA here is from genome assembly GCF_040938575.1 of Ambystoma mexicanum. Classification (NCBI taxonomy): domain Eukaryota; kingdom Metazoa; phylum Chordata; class Amphibia; order Caudata; family Ambystomatidae; genus Ambystoma; species Ambystoma mexicanum. The sequence continues at coordinate 535,921,580 of NC_090924.1, read as the reverse complement.
GGAGCTGCATGGAGCTCTCTAGGAAGCCACCATCTTGGTCGGCCCTCTAGCGCCCTCGCCAGTCCTTACTTCTAAATACAAATATCGTGGGAAACAATGTTATGCAAAAGAAAAGTGTTCAAAAAATGATATGTCAGGTTATTCAAGCCATTGGCTTCCCTTTCTCGGCATTTTCAGCACGGGGCAAGGTGGCACTCTCAAGCTTAGCACAGTCTCTGGCTTCCCTAGCACGAGGGTGCAGTTCAAAACGTCAACATTGCACATTTACCAATTCTCAGGTGATTTTCTGTTCATCCCGAGCCCCCCTCCCGCCGGTGCTCAGACCCTCTTTAACACAAAACCTTCTCGGCTGATTTTCGCTTCACCCCGGGTACCCCTCTGCCGGGCACAGACCCTCTTTACCACAAGGCTTTCAATTGATCTCCCTCTGCCGGGCTCAGACCAACTTTACCTACTTTGTCACAAACTTTCTTTACTGTATCAACATCAAAGACTTTCGACTGTGCTCTCGATATAGCTTGACCCGTCGCAGGGCCACTTCGCTTCCCGATTCTCTATAACTCTTTCACTTTCCACTGGATACCTTACAGAGACCTTCGATTGAGCACACACGCGGTGCCGAACCACTCTGTCAAAGGTATTGTATCTTGGTTTCAATCACTCATCAGCAGTTTAACTTTACTTGTGTCTTTTATCGTATGTTTTCCAAACAATGTTCATTCCAGCGCTCGCCATACAATGTTGCTTCTTGCAACCTTGGCTTCACCACAGATAGGGTCTTATATCGGTTTCCCAAACTCACCGGGTGTGTTGATTTCACTGACGCTACTTTGTTCTTGGAGCCAAGGACAGTACCACAGTGGCTGGTGATTCTCCCCACCTTGATTATCGACGCGGGAGGGCCCTGGGTACCTCTGACACACAATATAGGATTTGTCAGTCTGTTTTCCAGATCTTAGGCTTCCCAATCTTGAGGGCTCATGAAAGTAACAGTGCCTTGTTGAAAAGATCAAGGGAGCTTCCCTCCTTGCGATCCCCTTCTGCTTTGCCATCTTTCTTCTCTCGTTAAACTGCCATCTTGGAACTGCTGTTTCCTTGTGTGTTTTGCCTAGCTCAGAGTGTGCTCTCGTGCTCCGCCTTTTATCTGTGTGGGTAAGTGTAATGGGAGTCAGGTGTGAGTTATTGTCAATAATTGCCTGACCTCACCTGACCATGGTATTGGGACATGTCAGGTATACGACTCAGGTGTTAGTCTGTTTTCTCTTAGAGTGGGCTGTCAGTGAGAAAGGGTTTGTGTGGTAAAAGGGGGGTAGAGTTCCTAAATATCCTACCTGGTAGGATAGGGTAAAGGTGTTACAAGGAAGGGGATACAGCGTCTCACTATCCGGTGTCCCACTCCCACTCGCCGAAGACCAATCTCCCAGGTGATCCTCCTACACTGATCCACCCCCAGGAACAGGATCCAAAAGCGATGGCTGTGTCCTGGCCACCTGGATTACAGATCCCTGGGTATTAAGGGGTGAGACACCTTCTGGTTTCTCACACTGCCTCTTCAGCATCTCTGTGCCTGATTTTACTCCTGCTGCCCCTGTCTGCGAGCCTTGGGCCCTCTCGCGGTTCCTCTCCAGAGCATCTGACATTCGGGTAAGTCCATTGTCAGTTTTGATGTCTGTTCCTATCAAGGTCTGCAGTTGGAAGATAAACCATTCAGGTAAGTTCCTTTGAGTGATCCCAGCAGATCTACGCCTCTTCCTCTTCTCAGTCCTTTCTTGTTTTGCATTTTCATGATAGTTACCCCTATACTTCATCGTCTCAGTACTGGGTGAAGAATGATGGCAATAACACTTTGAGGTATTTGAAAAGGAGTTGATGTTAGGGATGTAGAAAGGGGGGCTAGGGTCAGGTGAGTGATGTGGATACATTGTTCTCTCCAGGCCGTAACTAATCCCATCAGGGGTTTCCCTCCCGATGAGATACACTCGTCGAGTACCACCCCCAGTGGGACTCTTGGGTAGTGGCCTCACCACCCTGGCCTCATGGGAAGGGGCTCTCCCTAGGGTAGAAGTGACAACATCTGGAGATTCATCACAATTCTTATATAAGAGCATGCAGGCTCCAGACTGATATTCAATTATATGTTATTAGAATATTTTTAAAATCCAATGCTTGTACTAATCTGGATTCCCTCTGTGTTAGTCGGGTTTCTCTGTGCAAGCTAGAAGGGAAGTGAATCTCGTTCCCTGGGTCAGCCATGCTGTAGAAGACTATCACTAAGCTTTAACCTTTGCATGTCCAGTACACTGCTTCCAACCTGCAACTCTTCTGGGTCTGGACGTTTCACCCTACACAGCGCAGTCAGTGGTGGGAATATTCTCCTCGCAACAAGTGTAATGATATGTTTGGTAAATATTGGCGTTATAAAAGTTTGATTAAACAAAACAAATCTTTCATCTCTTATAATAATGTTAAACACAATAGAATGCCATTCCACGTCTGGTCTTGTCTTCATAGGCTGTGAGTGCTAGATATGAGAGGTTTTATGATCACTCTGAAGTACCTTAAATGTTATATATCTAACAGTGTGATGGTTAGGAGTCAATGAATGTTCTGGCCTGATTTAAGATATGTGATATTTCTCTGCCCTGTGACATGACTGATATCAAAGGTGTGGCTCCGACACACTGAACTTTATGCATAAAGCTTGTTTCAGTCAGGAGCCCAGTTGAAGTTCAGTTGTATTATACAAATGTCAACATCTCAAATACATGTAGAGTAAGCTTTGCAAACCCACTGGGAACGCAAAGGAAAAGCGTCCCTAATGCCATACATTGGGCCTCATTATAAGGTTGCCGGTCCGGAAACAATGGTACTGGTAAGCTTTCCAGTAATGTTGTTTCCGGACTGGCAAACTACGAATTCTGCGAGCGGGTGACTTTTCGCCCACCAGGTCAGACCTGGCGGGCTACTGGCACCCGCTTGCAGACCTTGACCATTCATGATTGGTGCTGGTGCATCTGTCCACCCCACTCCCATTGTGTCCAAGACCTCTATGATGGTCTTCAATGCAGGTACAAAGCTGAAGCAGTGTCGATGGGAGATTGACAGTATTTTGAATTTCCAATCCTCTGAAATGATCTATCTTGGGTATTATATGAGCAATGCCTCGTCTATTAAACTTTGGTGCGATAGACTTAACCTGAAAGCAAGACCACTATTGAGCCAACTAAAGGTGATTTTTTCTAAGTACTGCAAATTCTCCTTGGTCCCGTTGCTGGAATTTTTTAATCTTAAGGTAGAAGCTGGACTCTTATATGCTCTTGATATATGTTTGTTTAATCTTAATAAGGATCTCGATATCCTGCAGGGGTGTTTATTGAAATCCGCACTGCACCTCTCCTTATGTATTCCAAATTGTGTAATTAGACATGAGCTTGGCCTAATCTCACTGTCTTGTAGAGGGGAATGGCAAGCTTTATCTAATTATGCTAAAATTCTCGATCCTCCCAGGAATTCTCTATATCAGGAATTTTTCTAAATGTTACTGGGAAATAGTGTAGGCTCCTTCAAGCAAAACCATAGGAGGATGCAAGGTTTACTTGATGAACACGACCAGTGACTTTTGTTCCAGACCAGCATATGTAAAATAAAAAGCTATTTGAAAAGGACTGGATTTGCACAATCGAGGAACTCAGTAGATACAGCACCTACAGTGAATATGCGAAGCACACTCGGAAAAGAGATCTGCGTTGCATTTACTTAATAATGTTCCCGTGTAATTTTATTTCCACGTACTACATGCGTTTTAAACTTAATTATACAATCAAGAAAGGATCAGGCATTGGGAAAGTATAAAAGTTTATGAACAAGCAGCAAACTGTCGCTTCTCGACTTGTGCTGAACCCAACGAAACACTCAAGCACTTAGTGCTGGAATGCCCACAGTTTAGGGTCGTGAGAACAAATGTATTGAGATTTACTAATATTGAATTCGAGGATTCTCTTGAATGCCTATGGACCAGGATGATGCTGGGAAATTATAAACCTCTGATATTTGCACTGATCCAGTTACTGAAAGTCATTGAAGCAGAATTATTGATGAATGTAGCAATATAAAAAAATATATAACTAGCTCATTAGCATCATCTTGAGGTGTCCATATGTAACATGTGGGTCTATATGTAACATGCATTTGGTCCTAGGCCTTGAATCTTAACTATATTTGATCTCTCGGGCATTGAAATTATTGAAACCTGACTGTTGACTTTTTATAATTGTAAATAGCTTATGTACTTTTATTGAATTTTGGTTTGTCATGTGTAATTACGGTAGTTGTCATATAAGTTAAACATAGTTTATGTGAGTGTAGTAACTGGCATATACTATGTGGTATTGTTTATATTGACAGTGTATAACTTTTATTTATCGAAAGAACAAATGGAGTAATGATCTACATGGTGTTTATCTTTTTGCTTTGTGTGATTGTACATTTGTACCTTTTAGAAAAAATATAAGGGATAATAGTTTTCCATGTATTCCAACATATTATGTTGTTGATTATTTACTTGTGATATACTGAATATGTAAATTTCACATCATTCTGTTACAAGAGACCTGGCTACTAAATCCCATTGTCTGGGCAGGCTATCAAATACACCTGAATCCGGCACGGAAGCCCATAATAGGCAGACCTTCTGCCGGACTATTGGTGGCGTTAAAAGATGAACCGGGATCATCGTCAAGGCTGTGGGCCATGCCAAATACTCACATGCTGCTTGTAAGGGCAGTAATCAATGATGACATCTATGCCATCCTTAACATTTACTGGAATCCAGTAGCAGTCACAACTGAGTCTTTCTTTAATGATCTGAACAAACTATTTGACATGGTATCTGCAGATGGCAAGATTTCGTATTTTATCTTGGCGGGTGATCTGAATATGAATTGTCTTGCAACAGATGGGGCGCAAAAGAATAGAAAATTACAACAATGGAACACTATGATTTCTCATAGAAATTTGCATATGTTGAATGGAGCCTTTAAAGAAGACATTCCACCTGCACCAACATGGAAAAGAGGAAACTCTAAATCAATAATTGATTTCGTCTATGTGAATGGTGCTTTATGGCCATCATTGTGCTCCTTTTGTGTGGCTCCATCTGTAACAAGTGATCATAATATGTTGTGTGCCACTTGGAAAACCATGATAAATGCTATTGATGTGAAACATAGGTCATTGGAAGGTGGTTGCCTTGTGGTAAATAGTGGTAAAAACCGCCTATGATGGTCGCAGAATGCCTTGTGGCATTTTAATCAAATTTTATATGATTCCAATGCCTCATCCAATTGGCAAGCTTCAGATATAGGCCTTACATATAGTAATGCAATGCAATCGTATAGTCAACAAAACACAGCGAATATCAAAAAAGAAAGGCATATCCATGTCTTTGATACCACAGTATTTACTCGGAAGAGAATTTATCGTGCAGAAGTACGAAATTTGGCAAAACTTCCTCTGTCCATTAGACTGCCCCTTATTAAAAAAGTTTGCCTACATTATAATAACTGGGTTAAAAGTTACAGAGCCAATCTCTATCAAAAAGACGGAGTAATTATGCTGTCAACCTTAGCGAATAAAAACATCACAAAAATGTGGGCGATAATTAATCAAACCAATAATGCCCAACAATTAGATCTGCAGACATCGATAGTTGAGGCTCATCAATGGGTCGATTACTTCCAATCTGTATATGCTTTACCGCCAAATGCGATTTCGATATTAAAGACACGTGAGGCATTGAGGTTTTGGCTACACATTGATCACAAGGAAATAAAACATCTGATTATGACCTCAAGCAATTCATGTGCAGTGGGCCCGGATGGAATATCGAACTCCTTAATGAAAAAACACCCTGAAGTTTGGAGCTCAATTCTCTACAAAATATTTTCTGCAATAAACAAACATCAAAGATTACCTAAAACATGGACGGAAGCTATTACAGTTCCAATTTACAAAAAGGGTGATCGTCAATCACCAATGAGCTATCGCCCAATCTCTTTATTGGATGCTCCTGCGAAAATATTTTGTAGAATTATATTAAAGGAGCTCAATGAGTGGGTAGACCAAAAGAGTCTAAGAGACCGATTCCAGTCAGGATTTGTAAAGGGCATGGGCACAATACCAAACATCTTAGCACTCTCAATGATACAATCAGAGCAGGTTGATGGCGGATTCCCCTTATATTTGGGGTTCATTGATTTTAAATCTGCTTTTGATTACATTGATAGACATATGCTGATAACCAAGCTTAGATTACATCAGTGCCCAGTCTCCCTTGTAAATCTAGTGACACTGCTACACTCCACTACCACGATGCGTGTAAAACTAAATATGAATGGCAAATTATCACCAGCCATTCACACATACAGAGGAGTGAAGCAGGGTTGTGCTCTAGCCTCATTTCTATTTAACTTCTTTATTTTCGATCTGGGCCCTACACTAATGAACTGCGTAACAGATGCACCTCGCATAGGATCGCAAAAGGTTGCTTATTTATTATACGCAGATGATTTGGTACTATTGTCCCGTACTCCCATAGGTTTACAGAACATGTTAATTCAATTAGGGTCATATGCAACATCAAATAACCTTGTGATCAATACGACCAAATCTCAAATTTTGGTTTGCCACAATAAGATCACCAAAAAATATCATTTGGAATGGTCGTTACAAAACTGCATACTAAACATAGTTCCTGGATATAAATATCTTGGAGTTTATATTGAACATAAGAAAACCTTGAGTACTCTGACATCTGAAATTCGGGTGAAACTAAGCTCCCTGATATCTCAATCCAAAATTATGTTAAGAAGGTATGGGAAGTTTACAGTCAAACATATAGTACTATTCTATAAGACCAAAGTAATCCCAATTTTGCTCTATGGAGTTGAGGCCTTGGCACCACAAAATCGCAAATTCTGGGATAGCATAGAAGCTAGGTTTTGGAAAAAAGTTCTATCACTTTCCCCAGGAACTCCGCTTGCGATGCTGAGATTTGAACTAGGTTTGGTTTCCCTATATGCCCATGTAGTATGGAAGCAGTGTGCCCTTCTACGGAAAATGCTAGATGGCTTAGGGAAACCAACCTTTATAAATGCATTAGCTCTAAACCTATTAACTGCTAAAGCGGGTATGTCAAGGCTGTGGAAAAATCATACATTGAATGCAGCTGCTGATGCCTCTGTGTCAATAGAGCTTCTGCTGAATAACCCTGATCATGCCAAAAATAAAATTCATCAGGCAGATTGGATCTCAAACCTGGAAGTTTGTAACAATCTTAAAGACTTCAATCCTGAGGCTTTTGGCCACAAAAGGTATGGGGTAATAGCAGAATATTTGCTTAAATTCCCGTCGCATGCATGTAGACGGAAATATCTAAAATTTAGATTCAACCAATATGAAACAAACGAGATCTTGCTTAGAAGAAAGTTAATATCAAAGGAGCAGAATCATTGCCGTTATTGTAACATTGATGGACAATGTGAATCACTACAACATCTTATAATTGAATGCCCAATTTTAAATGATATTAGAGTGAAATGCTTCGGGGATAAATTGTTGGTACAAAATGGCACCAGTTCTGCACAAATATGGAATTGCTTGTTTTCTAATCCAAGATTGACTATACAGCTTGCAATTGTGCAATTTCTAAATATAATTTTCCCCGATCCGAATTCAACTTCAAACACTGCTCACACTAATTTAAAGTGAACGGTGAATGTTGACCCAAATGAGAATATGGAGGATCTTATCTGTTGATAATTTAATTACTTTGTGGTATTTTGTTTTGATTAGTTATAGTGCTCAAAAATGTGTTAATTAACTTTATCATGCTTTTTCCTTTATGTGTTTCACATTTGTCCTGACTGTGATGGGTTGTAAATATTGTTTTAACTATTTTTCTCTTTTTTACTTTTTGGTTTCTTCTCAAGATGAGGAATAATGTATGTATAACAGTGTATATAAAACATTTCAAAAGTTGGTTTACCAACTATGACAAATAAAAAAAAATAAAAAATATGTTAATTTTACTTGTTATGTCTTATATGAAAACTGACTGGAAGTGTTTTTAGATCTACTCAATGTGTATACATGTTAAAACTTTGTAAAGGTTTTTAACCAAACCATAAACAAATAAAAAAAAAAATGGGACTCAATGGGAATGGGGAGTAATATTTTCCGGCGCCTGGCAATGAGGAAATACCGGGATAGGAATTACCGGGACCGTCAGGGCTGTAATACCCCGGCAAGTCCCCATTGCTGGGCACCGGAAAAAAATTACTCCGGCGGCAGACGTGCCGGTATTTGCCGGAACGGCTACCGCCGAATTCATTGTGTATAAATAGTAAATCGGTCCATTTCACCCATGAAAATACACGTAACATCTATTTGTTAAGCAGACTTGATGTCTTTGGATAGCCAACCATGTTTTACACATATTGTGCTTGATTGCAGCTGTCGGAGCCTGCAGACCCGAATGGCGGGAGCTCGACGACGAGCTGATGAAGAACTGCGTGCTCTATGTGGATTCAAGGGAGGCTGCTTCTCTGGAGTCGGGGGATGTCCTGCTCTCAGGGGTGAAGTCTCATACATGTATTGATTTGGTTGAACATAAAAGGCACCTTAGGACCGTTATCTCCAGTACAACCACCCACAGCCTTTCAGCTTTGCCTCTGCATAATGTATTGTGGAAGAAAACTGTGAACCCTATAAGTCATTCCCATGGACATACTGTCCCGAGGTATAGTGCAATCCCCACAGGCTACTTATACAACGCTGCATAGTCATTCAGATGTACTGTGCAAGGTGCCTAAAATTGGGGCACGGGTGACTCTGCCCACAGTAAAAGATGGGACACACCTAACATAGACAGTTGCGCACATAAATAGGTTTTAGTAACCAATAAATTGCGCTTAACTGATTTCCATTTTAGACAGGAAAAGTGCAGTTTGTTTTATTTTATTTTTAAAAAGCAAACAGGCTACCAGAGAATACCTTCATTAGGTTATTGAATATTTTGTGCCATTTTTATGATTGCTTTGTTGCGTCATTAAGCGTCACTGAATCATAATCAGCATCCTTCTCCTGTCTTTCTCAAATGAATGAAATCCTATTAGCACCCAGGGCAAGGGGGAGCAACCAATCAGGTTGCTCGGATCGTGGGCTGAATTCCACGATCCAAGCCTGCGTTCCGAGCAACCCGCCAGCTGCTTCCCCCACCCCACCATCTTCCCCCACCCTCCCTTCTCGTCCCCTTTGTTTACAGTTCAGTGGTGACGCCCCCGCCACCGCAGCCCCTCTGACTGCCAGTTTGCCACCATGGAAATGGAAAAGGATCTCAGTTTGGAGCCCCATCTTCCAGCTTCATGGTGGCCATCTTAATTCCGATTTTTGTATGAATGAATGGGACGCCACATGGCCCGGGCTGTTACCATCCGTTTCAGCCTGTGGAACGTGTGCTTATGGTTTAATTACTTGACTAGGATCAGTTGGTTTCGAGGATGCGGAGGTCATAATTAGAACCCTTACCTTTTGATGACAAAAATTGATTAAATTGTTATGAAGTATGAAAGTCTAACACGATTCAAAGGAAGGATGTACAGTTGGAAAGGAAATGGCGGAAGATTGGAAGGATGCAAAGACAGGTAAAAGCCATACATAGAAGATAGAAGGAAAGTTGGCAAAAAATAGCATGATAGGATGAAAAGATAGGAAAAGAGGGATGATACATGAAAGTAATGAGAGAAGGCTAAACAGATGAGAAGGAAGGGAGGAAGGATGGGAATTATGGGAGGCTAAGGGATGATGGAAGGATAGTTCAGAAGGATGTAGGATGGGAAAGGTGACAAAAGAGATGGGCTGGGAAGATAGATAGGAAGGACAGAATGATAAATGAGGTAGGATAGGTAGAAAGAATTGAAGAACAGATAGATGGGAAGGAAAGGTAGTTAGGAATTATGCAAGGATAAAGAGATGGTGGAAGGATAGAAAGGCCGGGTGAAAAGATAGATAAAAATGAAGGATGGGGTGGGTAGGAAGGGAAGGCTTAGAAAGACATTAAGGGGCCGTAGTTGGAAGGACAGTAAAGGTACATAGATAGGATGGGAGAATACGTGGTAAGGATGGGAGATATCTCAAATGCTACATATGACACAATACGATAGTTATAGCTCCAAGTGTTTTATTTCTTTGTCAGCATGTTTGATGATTGGTAAGGGTCCTCCTCAGCATGCTGCATGATGTTTTCTCCTTGAGTTCAATGGTATAGTCTCTTGGTTCAAGCAATAGTCTCTAAGCAATAGTCTCTAGACTCCAGTAAAGTCTATGGTTCAAGCAAAGAGGCGGTGGGTTCCAAGAACAGTCTCTAGTTTCCAACAATAGTCTCTGGGTTTCTCCTTCAGTAAATTCTGTTCTCCTGATTTTCATCCTCGTCTCCAAGGGGAGCCCTTTATCTTGCTTTCCAGGCCCTGTGTGTGCAAATCGAAAAGAGTGGCACAAAGTTTCTCGTGTTGCTGCATGAACCTACCACAAATTGAACAAAATGCAGTGTGAAGTTTCTCGTGCCACAATGTGAAACTAGTAAGCATCTAAAATAAGACAACATTAAGTTTCTTATGCCGCTGCACGAAACTACTATGGATCTAGAAAGTCCTTCATAAAGTTTCTTGTTCCACTGCATAAAACTACCATGGATCGAAAAAGACCTGTGCAATGTTTCTCATGTTGTTGTGCGAACCTATCAGGAATCAAAAAACCTTTTAAAGTTTCTCGTGGCACTGCGTGAAACTAGCACGCTTCGTGAAAACCCACAAAAAGTGTCTTTTGTCGGTGCACAAAACTAGCACGGATAAAAATAATACCTGTGCTAAATTTCCTATCACGCTACACCAAACTAACCTGAGAACGAAACACCACGCTCTGTGCGAAACTGCACAAAACCGGGTGAAATTTCAGTGTCAATGGAAACGTATTTGTCCAGATTCTGCACTATTTGCTTCACGGGGAAAAATGTGCTCACCCATACTCAATACTCCAGCCAATAGCTTACCTACTGATCTGATTTTATAGTGTTTACCCCATAGCCTTATTTCTGCTTACTCCACCTCTTTCTCTGCCTCAGCATTATCTTTGTTTTCTGCACTGCCTTACCCTATTGATTAGAAATGTTGAGATCATTAAAAGATATCCTCCAAATCCTAGCTTGCATGTGATGGTGCCCGGTGTGCACGTCCTGACCTAAAACTGCTTCCAAATATATATCCCTGCCAAAACATGTTGACGTTGCACGTGGCTGCATGTTATTCTAGTTTGTACCTGGCAGGACATTCTAGGAATTTTCCTAAATTTCTCCTTGGGATTTCACTCCATCTGGCGTATCAGCTCTGCTTCTGATCTTAATGCTCTGTGCACATATCATTTACTAGGAACATAGACAAAGGCATTGAAAAGCCTGCTCCCTGGTACTGATCCTTGGGGCACTTCAGCTGTCTCCTCTTTTCCTAGAGTGGACTTAATTTACCCTGTCTCATCAATTGCTTTGCCAATTTCTTACCTATTTCTGATTTATCTATGACTTTTTTAAATTAACAAATCTTATCAATGACCTGTTAGACATGTTCTCAGTGTTACTCTAATAATTTCCATTTTGGTGTTGGTCAGTCTTGATAGAATAGTAAAGTCAAGTTATTCGCTGTGAAATCCACAGTTCCATAGATTTGACAGTTTTACGTTTTTCGGGGGGAAATTAGGGGTGGAGTGACTGAAGAGTTTAAACTTTAAATGATGAGCGTATCAATAATATCCTCCGCTCATTTCAGGGATAGTGTGTGCTCTGTATGCATATAACTGCGTTGCCCACTTCAAAGCTGCAGTTCTGAACCTATCCACACTCACACTGGAAACTGTGCTTTTGTTTTCACAGGTAGAGATTTTTGCAGAGCTGGGTGAAGTGGTGAAGGGAACCAAACCTGCTCTCACAGAGAAAACAACAGTGTTCAAGTCTGTGGGTAAGTGCGACGCACATCTGTGTGTAGGCCCGATATGTTTGGCTTTTTTACATTGACTGCCTTTCATTCATATGATGATCTGCTAGTGCCCTGTAAAGACGGGCAGCCGTTTTTCCATCACACCACATGCCATATTGAAAGGTGCTAGGATTGGAAGTGCAAGCATGAGCAAACAATTGTTTGCTTTTACTTTGTATGCAAATGGATGTTTTAAATGACATTTTTATTTGTTCAAATATTTAAAAACAAGGTCATCTTAAGGTGGTTTGGGCACTTTATTTCATGACTATTGCAAGAGTTACATTATTATTGGAGGTTAGACTCATGGAATTAAAAGTGGAGGGTGTCAAACAAGCATGCATATTATCCTATCTATTATGTAATTTATAATTAGCAGAGCGTCTGCTAGGATTAACAAAACAAAGACCACTAGAATTGGGCTATAATCCGCATATCTAATTGTTAAAATATGCTGATGACATTATGTTATTAGATACTACTAGTATTGCTCTATAAAGAATACTGAATTCAATAGAGGAATGTGAGAAGGGGAGTGGGTCAGACCGAAATCACATGAAAACAAAAATAATATGATCTGTGCAGAAGCTTATAAGAAACCACACTGGCAGCTTAATAGCTATAATTTAGACATTTTTCATAATTCTAACTATTAATGAATAATTGATATCATGGTGGATAGTCACATATTGAAAAATAAAAAACAGATGGCAGCAATGAGGAATTTGGATACACATTATGGGGGATAGTCGCTTAAATCTCTCATTAGAGGTCAAGTAGAAGCTAGTAGATTGTTTGGGCAGCTCATAGTCCAAAATGACATGAGGCTCTGGGGCTTCAGAGTAATTCGCCAGTAGCAGCAAGTTCTATAGAACTAGGATTACCCTCCTTGTCCAATATTGCACATACAAGGTACTTTTAATATTTGGGAAAAATTTGGTCTGAGAACGATAACAAATTAATGCTAATTTGAAAAGAACTGATTTTCTCAGACAGCTGTGAGGAAGGATGCTAGTTTGAGAAGAATGGAAGGTGGCCTTGGAGCTTTTTGTAATAATTTAGGATTCAAAAGGTATAATTAATTTAAGCTGGAATTTAGAAGGTTAATGCTCTGTAAAGATGGTGACACTGACTGTAATAACCTAAGGAACAAAAGCTCATGAATTAAATAACTGAAAAATGATACCTGAGTTTAGTAAACAACACAATAAAGAACCATTCTGGAGATCGTATCCATGTCCCAACTCGAGAAAATAATGTATAAAGTGGACTTTAAACCAAATACCAACTGGGAAGATTGTAGCTGCAAAGAATAAAATTCCATGAGAGAAACAGAATTATGGTCTGTCTCCAAGCTGGGACAATTGAATCTTCTGACTATTTGATTTGTTTGTGTAAATGGTTGTTTATTTGCATTTTATTAATTGGTCACTGTTTTCTTCGAGGAATTGAATGTGTTAAAAGTAAAATATCTGGAGAGGATCTCTAGTCCTTATTCAAGGAAGGAAAATCGATATACATATGTTTGCCTGTGTATACATATGTATATCTTTTGCGCAGCTCCTGGGGTCGAGAGCAGCTCGCCGGGCAGACCAGCTGCAGGATTGAAATCCTGCTGGCCCATCTGGGCCACAAGTGAGATTTTGTTTTGTTTTAATTTGTTTTACCTTGTTCGCGCTCCGAGCGCGTGGTTGTGTTTCTCCCTCCCCCCTCCGTTGCAGCCTCTTCCTGGTGCCCTCCTCCAGCCCGCCTCCCTGAAAGCCCCCCCCTCTGATTGGCTCCATCGCGTGTCCCTCTGGACAACCCGACGGCTGCTCTCCCCGCTTGCCTCTTTACGCAGCTCCTGGGGTCGAGAGCAGCTCGCCAGACAGACCAGCTGCAGGATTGAAATCCTGCCGGTCCATCTGGGCCACAAGTGAGATTTTGTTTTGTTTGAATTTGTTTAACCTTGTTTGCGCTCCGAGGGCGTGGTTGTGTTTCTCCCTGCCCCCTCCCCTTGCAGCCTCTTCCTGGTGCCCTCCTCCAGCCCGCCTCCCTGCCCGCCCCCACCCGTCTGATTGGCTCCATCGCGTATCCCTCTGGACTACCCGGCGGCTGCTCTCCCCGCTCGCCTCTTTGCGCAGCTCCTGGGGTCGAGAGCAGCTCGCCGGGCAGACCAGCTGCAGGATTGAAATCCTGCCGGTCCATCTGGTCCACAAGTGAGATTTTGTTTTGTTTAATTTGTTTTACCTTGTTCGCGCTCCGAGCGCGTGGTTGTGTTTCTCCCTGCCCCCTCCCCTTGCAGCCTCTTCCTGGTGCCCTCCTCCAGCCCGCCTCCCTGCCTGCCCCCCTCTCTGATTGGCTCCATCGCGTGTCCCTCTGGACTACCCGGCGGCTGCTCTCCCCGCTCGCCTCTTTGCGCAGCTCCTGGGGTCGAGAGCAGCTCGCCTGGCAGACCAGCTGCAGGATTGAAATCCTGCCGGTCCATCTGGGCCACAAGTGAGATTTTGTTTTGTTTAATTTGTTTTACCTTGTTCGCATTCTGAGCGCGTGGTTGTGTTTCTCCCTCCCCCCTCCCCTTGCAGCCTCTTCCTGGTGCCCTCCTCCAGCCCGCCTCCCTACCCGTCCGCCCACCCCCCCCTTAGCCACCGACCCTCCTGGGCAGCCCCACTGCCCGGCAGCCCCCACAGCTAAGGGCCCCTCAGGCAAAGAGCGGCTCCTACAGCTGCGGCTCCCACTGTGTCTGCAGGTGTCCGCAGGGGACGCTTGGCGCTGGTCCACTTTGTTAGCTCCACCTGTTCCCTCTGCCCGCCGCACCTACACCTGTTCACTTCAGTCGCATGGTGCCCTGAATTCACTTTGCCCTGCAATTAGTGGTAAACTAGGAACTTTCTCTCCCCTCGCAGGATTCTCAAACTTAGGTGGCCTCTCCACTGGGTAACTGTTATGCATTAATGTATTCACTGTGTTCTGCATTTGTGGTAAACTAGGGCTTGTCGCTCTCTTCCTGTCTGCTTCTGCTTGTCCTGCCCCCCCCCCTCCCTCCTATCCCATGGTGCTCTCTATCTCTCCTATCTTTTCTAACTTCTTCTCCATTGACTATCCTGCTCTCCTCACTAAATCTGGTAGGAAAAAGTTAAAAAAAGGACATCCTGGTCTCCAACCCAGGCCTCCCTATCGCTGACACCTACTCCAATGCCTCATCTAAGGAAACTCTCACTGACATCCTCTTTTTCGTGCCTTCACAAGACCTATGGACCCCTCATATGGTCTCTGTGCTCTCTCCTTTCTCATCTTCTCCCATTAATGGCGGCACCCGTTGGGATGTCCTCTTGGCCTCCTTCCACTCCTCTAAGGCCATCATTAATATCTACGCTAATGGGACCGTCTTGGTCCAAGGCCCTCAGGCCAACCTTCACCTCTTTGATAGACACTTCCCGCGCCTCATCAACTTCCTTTCCTCTCCTGCTGTCCCCCCTCCTCTGTCCTCGGCTACCTTGCCTCTACCCTCCCTCCCTACCCCCTCCCTTGCTCCTTCTTCACCTCCGCAGGGCGTACCTCTGATCTGTACCCCTCCCCGGAGGTCCTTTAAAGATGGCAACCTTCTCCACATTGCCACTCTTAACTCTCGCTCTGCCGTCAAACATTCCTCTGATATCTGCCGCCTTCTTGAGGAACTGGACCTTGACGTACTCAGTCTCACTGAGACATGGTTCACGGCCAGCTCTGTCACCAGCTTTGACACACTCCTACCTGACGGCTATAAGATCCTCTCCGTTCCCAGGCTCTGCCGTGCTGGGGGGGTGTGGCCCTTATCTTCCCTGAGTGGATTCCTGCCACTGCTATTCCCACGCAGACCTACTCCTCTTTTGAATGTCTTGTCTGCCGACTCTCTCTCTCTCCTAGCCATTCCCTTACCATGGCTACTATCTATCGGCCACCTGGTCAAATTTCCTCCTTCCTCTCCGAGTGGGCGGACCTCTCCTCCTGACTCCTGTCCTCAACCACTCAACTCCTCATTCTTGGAGACTTCAACATCCACCTGGATGCCTCCTGTCCCCCCTCTGGACTCTTTCGCGACCTCTGCGACTCCCTCTCACTCTCTATTCTCCCATCTGGGCCGACCCACTCTGCAGGGCACACTCTAGATGCCCTGATCTCTTCTGACCTTCCCCTCTCTGTCCCTCTCTCCACTCCTCTCTCCTGGAGTGATCACTTTCTCCTTTCTTCCCCCCTCACCCTCCCTACCCCACAGGCAAAGCCACCCTCATCACTGCCACCTTCCTTCTCGGTCATCCGACCCATGAAGCGTGTGTCAGTTGAGGCTTTCGCTGCCACCTTCTCGCCCCCTCTTCCCCCCTCGGCTGACTCCCATCCTGACACAGCCCTCTCCTCTCTCCACTCTGCTATATCTGATACTCTTGATATCCTTGCCCCTGTCATGAGAATCCGCCTGAAGCCCAAAGCCAAATGCAACTCCTGGTATGACTCAGATCTCGTCACCCTTAAACGCAAGTGCAGGGTAGCAGAGAGGAAATGGCGTTCTTCATGTTCATCCTCTGACCAACTGGCCTGTCGTCTGCTCCAAAGGCAATACCGGCTCTCCGTTCTCACCAAGAAGAGAGCCCTTATCCAAGCCCGCATCACTGCGGCATCTAACAATTCGGCCGAACTCTTTAAAATCTGCAAGGAGCTGGCCAACCGTGCTGCAGTTTCTACCTCTCCTGTCCCCTCCCAAGCCCTCTGTACGGCACTGGCCTCCCACTTCATTTCAAAAACTCAGGACATCCTGTCCTCACTCTCCTCCCATCACCTCCCCCCCTCTATTCCCTGCCCGACCTCTGGCCCTTCTGCAGCCACCCCTCCTCTCCCCTTCTCTGCCTTTCCCCTTTTTCCTGCTGACAAGGTTTCGAGACAAGTCCGATCTGTGAAAGTCTCGTCAAAACAGGTCCACCCCTGTTCCTCCAAAACTATCAAGGACCACATCGACTCCTTGGCTCCTGCCCTTGCTGACTTCTGCAACCACTCCTTCGCCTCTGGAGTCTTCCCATCCCCTCTCAAGCACTCCCTTGTGCACCCCCTTCTTAAGAAACCCTCTTCCGACCCTTCCTGCCCAGCTAACTATCGCCCAATCTCTATCGCTCCCTTCCTGGGCAAGCTCCTGGAGAAACTGGCCATCTCCCAGCTTAATCTCCATGCTGAATCTGTTGGTAGCATTCATGACCATCAGTCTGGCTTCAGAGCCGCTAGAAGCACAGAAACTGCTCTCCTGAACATCCGTGAGGATCTACTCTCGAACCTTGACTCTAACATTCCATGTGTTCTCATTTTGCTTGATCTCTCTTCTGCCTTTGATACTGTCAACCATACTATCCTGCTCAACCGTCTCCGTGATAACCTGGGTATCACTGGTCAGGCTCTGGCTTGGCTGACCTCTTTCCTCTCAAATCAACCCTCCCAGGTACAACTGGGGTCTTTCCTCTCTGACATCTTTTTCTCTACCTGTGGTGTCCCCCAGGGTTCTAACCTCTCTCCCTGGCTGTTCAACTAGTATCTGGCACTTCTTGCAATCCGCATCTCTGCTCTCTGCCCCAACTTTCAGTGCTATGCGGATGATACCCATTTTCAGGCTACCCTCGGCCTCCTCTTCTCCTTCCCTCATCTCTGACTGTCTTTTCTGCTATCCAGGAATGGTGTGCCGCCAACGACCTCTGCCTTAATGCCAGTAAGACTGAGATTCTACTCATCGACACACCCACTCCTTCCTTCCCTGCAGCTCACTGGCCGGCCTCACTTGGCCCTCTTCCTGCTCCTACCTGCAAGGCAAAAAACCTTGGGGTCATCTTCGACTCCACACTCTCCTTCTCTCCTCACATTTCTGACGTTTCTAAGAAGTCACACTACCAGCTGCACCTCCTCAGAGGTATCCTTCCTTTCCTCTCCTTCCCCCAGAAGCTCACTGTCTCCAGAGCCCTGGTTCTCTCGGAGCTGGACTACTGTAACAGCCTCTATCTAAATCTGCCTGCCTCTACTCTCCGCCCGCTGCAACTTATCCAGAACAGGACTGCGAGACTTGTCCTTGGCCTCAAGCCCAGGGACCGTATCTCTCCATGACTGAAATCGCTACACTGGCTCCCTGTGGCTGCGAGGATTAATTTCAAAGCCCTCTGCATTGTCCACAAGGCCTTCTGGGGCCTTGGGCCAAAATACCTTCAACTCTCTCTTCCTAAATATCTTCCTTCTCGAGCTCTTCGCTCATCCGCCTTCAACTCCCTCAGGGTCAGCCGCTTCTCCAAGCAACGAGTTGGGGGGAGATCTCTCTCCGCAGCAGGGGCCTCCCTCTGGAGCAGCCTTCCTGCCTCCCTGAAACTTGAGGAGAACCATCTCCGGTTCCGGAAGCACCTCAAAACCTTCCTCTTTGCTTCTGCTTTCTCTCCCTCTCTCCCCTGCTAAATCACTGAAACTGTACTAAATCAGCAACTGGGCCACTCACCAATCTCGGTCCTTGGCCCAGCCACTCTCCCCTGCACTGCCTCCCTGGCAACCCCTGCACTGCGGGACTGTCTCTGTATCCCTACAGCCCCCCTTCCCAGCACTTGTCTGCACTTATACTGCACTTGCCACCAGCTGGCCCTCATTATTTATCTTGTATTTTACTAATCACTTTGTACTGCACTTGCGCGATCTGAATGATACCTGGCCTAGTAGGATCGTTTGTCTGTCTCCCCTTGTTCCCCCCTCCCTGCCTCGTCGCGCCTTGAAACACTTGTGTATAGGCGCGTTACAAATGCCATATCATATCATATCATATCATATCATATAATTATGGAAATTATTTGAGGAAACTATAAAGGGGAAACATTCTATTGCATTTTTGAGGATAGTATTTGGTTTTGTGTTAAGATGGATATTATATATTGATGTATGTATTAATAGTTATATGAGGGTAATATGAGGTGTAATGGAATGAATATATAGGGATATATGGGTGAAGGCTTTGTAATCCAGTTGATACTTTTTGAATACAACTAATTTAAAACAGAAACTAAGGATGCAGGCATCTTTCAAATAAGATTTATTCAGAAATAATTTCATAAAATGATATAATATGGACTTCAGCATGAATCACTACAAATAAATCAAGTTAAAACAAGTGAAGGCATCCATTGGAGTTCAGCAAAAGGTGACCAAATTCATGCTAGAAATATTAATCCAAGATACAAAATATTAAATCTATTTTATATTTTGTGATTAAGTCCCCTACGTGAACTTGGGAATCCACATTGGGATGGTCAATAAGGCCAGGTGCAACCCCAAGCTGATGTATTCTGGGCCAGAAGGAGGTATATGTGGGATCCCTAGACCACCCTCAATGGGTCTCTGCATTAAGAAAAGGGGCATTCACAGCAAGGCTCACCCCTGTACAATCCTTAATGATATACAAAACCCTCAAAGGGATAGTCAGATGGGCCCTAATAACCCAATTGCTTTTACTAATATGCAAGACTACCAAGCGGGTAGCTGTGGGGCCCTCACACCCACACTTCACACCCACAGCACCCCTAACCATACTCGTGGCTGACACACAGAGAGGGAGATCCCCAAAGGTTTTAGAGAGACTCCTTCCAATAAGTTGAACACATTACAGAGCTATTCAACCTCCCTAGCCAGATGCAAATATCTAGCGTACAAAAGGAAAAAACATCCCCTTTAAGGTAACAGCATTCCAACAAAAAAACCCGGCGAACAAGGAAATACGTTCTTCTTCAGCACAGATGTCAGAAAAACATTTTCAGATTGTGACTCATAATCACACTCCCTGTGGAAGGCCTATGATAAGAAACCTGTTATTGAACAATGAACGAACCCCATACTCTCAACTTTGCAGTGATTACAAACTTGCACATTCCCTGCAATGAAGGGGTTCAAATGTAGCAGACAACTTTCCATGCCTACCAGAGAATGTCCTAACTCCAGATTCACATGCTGGGAGGGTGGAGGGACACATACTAAAGCAGGCAAGGACCGCTGGACTTCCAGTGGGGGGGAGACTCCATTCCTGTCCATGGACCTTCTGCAATCCAAGATGGTGCCAGGCTTCATTAACCCCAGGTGAGCCTTAGTGAATGTTCTGTGGAAACAAGTCCGGGGGCCTGTTGGTCTGCTTCTAGTGCTTTGCTATGCTATAGCACTTCAAGTCTGTGATAGAGAAGAAGGAACAAGATACTTCGCCCTTGTTTCCTGGAAGGAGGTAGGCTGTCCGGTTCAACATTCTGCGGTGTGCGTGAGTGATCACTGCTTTTTCTGGCCCCTGTCCAACGGGAGGGTGTTATAGCGCTTCTAGGTTCTGCAACTCAAACAGCCCACAGACTCTCAGAGTCCCGGTTCGAGCTACTGTATTTTTTGAAAGGTGGGTAGTGCCCCATGCTTATCTGGGAAGGTCCCTGACACAAGCTTCAGAAATAGTAAAGATGTCGTCCGTGCCTGCGTTGTGGCATTGTGGGAGGTTGGCATAGAGAGACTGGAAGCTGTTGACTTGGGGCTCTTTACGGTTCCATATATCCAGGCGAATCCAGCGCTGCTGTATATGGACAAACTTTACTCTGGGAAACACCCCTTCACGTGAAGCCGTGGTGGTTGGAGTAATGGGAGTGGGGCTGAGGGCACAGCCTAGGTCACGCAGCACCCAATATACTGAAGGAACCAAATAAAGTGCAATTGGGGGTCACCTGCAGGAGCAAATGATAAATGCATAAAAGCAAAGGGCATTTTGGGAACATACGAATGACCACGATTTCCTTTTTTGAAATATGTCTGTGATGTTGATTCAAGCATGAACGCCTTCTAGGCAAGAAGTGAAAACTGGGCTCTCTGCTCATGTTATTTGTCGCAACACAAACCCAAGCTGTAAAATGTCTGTGAACGACAAGCCATGCATACTTATTTGGGCAGTGCTTATTTATGGATGTGAGGCTTGGGCTGCTCCGCTCATGACTCCTCTTTTCCTTAAATGCTTCACAGAGCTTATAAATGAATCACTCAATGCCCCCTTGACTTCTACTAGTATCCTGGGGCACACCTCCCAACTAGGAACACCTATACAGGAGTAATTGTTTGGGCTGCTTGTGGGTGACAGAATTTGGAGACATGGGGCAGTGGCGTGGGGTGCTTTGGGCTGGAGCGACACTCTTTCAAGATGAATTATACTGGAGCGCAGCTCAGTCAAGTTCTTCGCCAATTCCTTCCCTGATACGACAGGACTAGGCAGAGTTGACAGGAACTGGAGTTCATGCTGCAATGCTCTTCTTGGACATCAGGAGGACATTGAATACGGTGACTGCATGTTTATTGTCTGCCAATGGCATGTCAATGACAAGGTTCAGTGGGAACTGCACAGGGTGAATTATCTGAACTGTGCTAATTACTGTGGGTTCGGGTCTTGGTGAAAGGGGATTTTAGGTTTCCACGAGTTTGCTGTAGAGCTTTGGGTCCAGGATTGCTTCAAATCTAGCTGTGTGATAAGCAAGGTGTGTGATGAGGTGCCATATTGTTTGGGACTTCACCTAGCAACCCTCGCACAGCACTCTTGTGGGTGGGGTGGATGTGTCTACAGATGATCACAGTAGTGTTGTTATCTGCAATGATATGGAAGCCATTTGGCATAATTGGAGCTAACAATGGCTGGGCTAATCAATATCAAGTTAACCACGAGCTATCCTTGTGTAAAGTCAAGGGTTGCACAGTGAGTGCATTTACTTTACCCATTGGGTGGCAAGTGTTACTGCTATTGGGACTCTACATTTCTTATCATTCTCATTGAGTTGTAAGCAGTTTACAGGGTACATCGTCCTTTCATCGACACCCGTTTTTACGATGGTTGTTTTACCGCCAATTTTTTTTGGGTGGTGGGAAATGGCATATAAAAGGTTGGGGGGCGGTAATAAAAAAAATAGGTAAAGGACGGGGCTGGGAACATTTCGAAAAGATTTTTCGTCAAAATTTCCGTCGAAAAACACCTGTCGTAAAAACGGGCGTCGATGAAAGGACATAGAACCCCTTACAGTACTACTGCTAAACCCTCATATCAATCAATCAAGATCAACTTTATTTGGCTGCACACCATAACAGCAAAACAAATCAATGCAAAACGGTATCAATAAAATCACATAAACAGTTCACTCAGTTTCCACATCATTAAACCCACACACGTTGCAAATACCAACTTTCACAATTAATAGAAAAACACAATGCATGGAATTCTGAGCAAAATAATAGATCGAGGGAGGTGTCTGAAAACAGACAAAGTAAACCAGCATCAAAGACTACGACACCCTTCTCAGATGAGACATCTGATGTCTACCGCTCTTTAGGAAAACGTTCCCTCTTTCTGAAAGCATTAAACAAAAACATTGAGACCACATTAAATAACCTGGCTGAGGAGCATCATTTCATTATTATAACAACATCTCTCGTGGTTTCAACTGCATCCAGGCTTAGCAATGGTGTAAGCCACGTGCGTCTCCAAGTTTCAAATAAGGGACAAGACAACTTCAAGGCATATCATCTCCCACTAAAGTCATACATGCTGGGTAAAAATACAGACGTTGCCTTCACCCAATGTTTGGGGGACAATATCCAGTCAGACTGTAGTAAACAGATTTTTTACATTTCCTACTGGGTAGTCTAAGCAGGGCTTCAGAGCCAAGTTAGGTTTAATTGTTAAATAACTTGCTGACAGTTGACCTATGTAACAGGTGTCTAATCTCGTTTCTAAAGCCAAATCATAAAATGTCCCCTTAAGAGCTGCTTTGGAGCGCGAGCGAATGCTAGATGGGTCAGACCACAAAGGCTCAAGATCAAGAGTCGCAAGCAATTGCTTGACATGTTTCAGCCACAGTAAGGCTATCCCACCATCCAGTGAGAAGACATCAACAAGACCCTCTCTATAGGGGGCAAGTTCATCCGAGGTGCCGTTCTGAATCCAGTAGAGCAAGGGATTAATCATAACCTCGTATTTAATTTCGATATGCACCAGGTACGAGGGCTACTGGTGCAGAGGGGGCGATACAGGGGAGACAGGGGAGACAGAGAAGACACTTCAGGAATGTGTGTTCAGTCGTCTGAAAAGGAACGCATGACACATGACCCCACAATTCTGCACCAAAAACTATTACCAGAATTACCTGGGTCCTATATACCATCAGAGCTGAGGAAATTGACCTTCCTCCAAAACAGGCTGAGAAGCCAGCTACCGCACCAGCTTGTCTAGCGGCTGTTAGGCTGCTCTTTTGAACCTGCTCGGCTCACTTCAAGTTTTTGGCAAACGTTATTCCCAGACTTTGAAAGCCATCCACAGATGTCAACAGGAGATTGTTCAAATAAAATGTAGGCTGCACATGTGTATTTGCTAGGGTGAGGATATAGAACGTATGCATGCTATGTACTGCGTATCGACTATTAGAGAGGCACATTGATGTGACTACCTAGCAGCCTGAGGCAATACCAGGCGAGCATGAATAAATGGCTGAGTGATGCACAGCAAGAGAGTGAGAGAGAGACACATAGTCAAATGGCTGCTTGGTGCGTTGCAGGAGAGCAATCCAAAATGGCTGCTTGACCCACTGCAAGAGGATGCATGTCTACGTTTCAACATGGTGCACCAGAGGAAGGAGTACAAATCAGGGTGCATTTGCTTTCTGTAGCATTCACTTCCCGTTCAATGTGACTCCCAGTTTATCTGCTGACTTTGTGTGATCCTGATCTCATTTTTGTGAGTGAGGTCTTTTTAACCTCGCTCGATTACTTAACTCATTTTGTGTTGCTGGCACTGGAAAGTCCTTAAAAAGCTAGCAGTGCAGGGGGACTCAGCACCCCTTTAGTGTCTATGGCATGGCACAATTGACTGTCTTATGGACAGTAGTACAGGGGAACCTTTCATTTGATTTTCTGGGCATGTTTCCCATACTCTATGCAGCCCAGACAGGGTGTAGTGGCAGTGGTAACTCATTTTTACACTTTTTAGTTGCACTTATGTGAACCTGTTATGTTTTACCACTATATTAGCCAAAATGGCCCTATCTTTTTCGTATCGTCTCACTGTCTTTGTTGATCGTCTTTCTCCCTGGTAAGGGTAGGAATTGGGCATATATGGTTAGGAAGCAGCTGCTAGGAAGCAGCGTTTATGTGTCTGGAACTTGTTTGGGCTGCGGACACATTCCAAACATGAGTGATTTCAATTTCATCAATGTTGAGTAATGTCAAAACTGTGCTTCAGCTGCCCATCCATGATTGGACAGTCACCCAGAGTTTGAACATTGTTGGTTCTCTGAAAGGCGTGCTGTGGTGCCTCCAGCCCAGGCTTTTGACAGCAGGAGAGTAGCTGGAGCTATTTGGTAAGTCGACCACTAGAGCCAAGGACCCGAAACATGAGAGGCTGAAGAGGGATGCTGCCGGAACAACTATTTTCCAACCCAACTCCCACAAGGTCCAGCCCTGCTCTCTTGGTGACATGGGAGACTTTCCACTGTACTTCCATCACTTGAACGGGTAGGCCTAACCAGAGAGATACAAGTCTTGCGTCACTGTGCTCCCCTGATTGGAGCTCTGAGGCTCATCCTTTTCCTGACTCTCCCACAGCTCTGGGGCTTCGACTTTTGCAGTCCACCCCCTCATGGGAGCTGGACCTAACAGCCTTGCAGCTCCCTCTGCCAAGAAGACAAGCCTTGCTGGAGCCAGAGGGGTCCTGTGTCCTTTGTCTTTGTGTCTGCAGACCCTTTGCTGGGTCATAATGATTGCCTCTCCTAAATGCAGAATACTAGTTGTCCTTCATTGTCATGGGGTTCTGAAGCAGCAGTCCTTCATCTTCAGTCTTCAGTCTGAGTCCAGCCCTCTGGCCTTCAGAACCGCAAGGTTGTTGACAGAGATCAGAACTGTCAAACCATCTGTCAAGTTGTCAAAAGAAGACACATCTGCACCCGCGAACACTGGACCCCCAATCCCACAACCAACGATGAGAGCCGTTGTACCCAATGACTTGGGCTTACCTAGGATATTGTCTGTCCTGATTTGGGGTGAGGGGTTGGTTAACATGCTTGTTTTTTTGTCTCACCCTGGGGTCCAATCAGTTCTATAGGATAAATGCTTCTCTGCAGCTACCCTTGCTGGTTGTGGACCTTGGGTATAGGGGTCGTGTCTGGGGTCCCTGTAGATATCCAGGATTGATAGCTGCCCCTTTTCTACAAGGAAACCTATACTCTTCATACTACTAATTGTTGAACTCTCTGCCATACCTGACTAATAAATGAGCCCGGTGTTCCTGCAGGAGAAGTTTGATTAACTTTTAAAACTCCACCAAATTATCCAAAACTTGGCTTCTTACCTGCAACTTTGTTGAACACTTGTGTCTAGATTAGAGTTGGACTCCTTAATTTTACTTGCAGTGTGATGGCATTGCCTCATAGTTTTATAAAGCCTGTGATAACTGATCTAATCTCCCCATTGAACTGTATTGAAGTGCGATATATGTGGTTCTCTGTGGTTTCAACGACCGCAGTTCCTGAGTGGACATTCAGTTTACTCTGTTGTGGTTTGTTCAACCCCCCCCCCTTTTTTTAAGGTGGGGGCGTCCCCCCATAACCTCCTCTCTTTCACTCTGCCAACCCACATTCCCTCCTACATATACATAAATCTGTTTTTGGGTCACATTACCCAAACAAGTCAAATTAAATATCCACTCACAAACTGTGGTTGACGAAACCACTATACAACTTAATAGTTGTCCTAATTGGACATCTTAACTGTGATTGAATATAGGTGTCTAGTGTTGCTAGTAGTACTGCAGCTCCATGCATCTGTATTGTTAAATACTTGCATTTTAATGCTTACCTGTGTGGACAATCTATTGCTTGACAAAACAAAAGGATTATTTGTGGGATTTCCAACTGTGTGTTGCCCAAAATCGTTGTCACACTAGAGAAACACAGTTTTCTCGAATGGGACGGGTTTCAAAGAGCCAGTTGATCTGACTGCGCTTTCCAATTCGTCTCTGGTGCACCACCTCTGTTTTTGCATGCGTCTGCTGCCATACAGATGAAGGGTATAGTTAATTTTAATGGGTTTTCTCTATATTGGCAGGTTGTTAAGCTGGGTATCACGTGAGTGAAGCGTACCTGAAGACTTGGAAGAAGATCTTGACGTGGCAGCCAGACTGACGATGAGCGTATGACGCGAGGAACCGGCCTCTCCGCCACCCAAGGTTTTAACAAGGTGGAAGATGGACCGACTCCCAACGCCACAAGACGCACTCTCCTGATTTGCGTGGCGTCAGGACAGTGCAAGCACTGACAGGAGAGGCAGATGTCGAATGTCCAAAGACTGTGTAGTCCGAAGTTGGTGGTAGAGCCGAACAACCGCAACCACTGGAGGAACAAGGATGGCAGGCAGGTGGTAGATCCGACTGGAAGCAGCTGGGAGACTCAATGCCCCAAAGGAAACAGGCGATGGCTCAGGCAGAGTGTGGGAACCAGACCCAAGAACAAGACTGGGAAACCAACCCAGGAACAGGACTGGGAACCCAACCCAGGAACAGGACTGGAAAACCAAGCCAGGAACAGGACTGGAAAGGACTGAGAAGGGGAACCCAGGGAAAACAAAACAGTACCCAAGGGAAGAACTCAGGAACCCAAAAAGATCCCCAAGACCCCAAAGGGAGAAGGACCAGAGAAGCTGCAGGGGCAGGAACCCAGGGAAGGGTGCAGACAGAAGCTGGAGACAGAGCAATGCCGGAACTGGTAGGTAGCGAAACGAGCGAAAACACGATCAGGGCAAACCACGTTGAGACGCGACTTGCCCCTGATCGAGGCTCGCTTTATAGGATGGCCGGCACCCGAGAGAGGCTTGAAACGCAAGCCGCCTCGTTACTGGGTGCCGGCACATCCAAAGCGAGGCTCGGAACGCAAGCACTCGCCGTGGAGAGAGCCCAATCAACTGCGCATGCGCGGAATCGGGACCGTGGTCTCCCGCGCATGCGCAGAGGACTCCCGACGGGCACCCCAGAAGCTCTCCCCATGGCGGATCCCCGCAGGCGGAAGCGCGGGTAGATCCGCCAAGAGAGAGGAGAGCGAGTAGGAGCTGAGGACCCCGGTCTCCAGGTAAGTGGCGTGACACTATGACCCCTCCCAGGAAGACCCAGGGCCCCAGGCTTCCAAGGGAACTTCTCGTAAAAAGCACGCACTAGACGAGGTGCGTGCACATGCTGTTGTGGTTCCCAAGTGCGGTCACAAGCTGAGTATCCCTTCCAATCCACTAGAAAGTGTAGTACCCTTCTACGATAGCGGGCATCACAAATCTCCTGAACCTCAAATTCGGGGACACCCTGAACTAAAACTGGGGCCGGGCGAAGAGGGGAACGACCAAAGGTGTCATGACGTGAGGTTTCAGAAGGGAAACATGAAAGACTGGGTCAATATGCCAAGAACGTGGGAGCTCAAGGCGAAAAGCTACGGAGGACAGGCGCTTGATTATCCTAAATGGGCCGAAATAACGTGGAGCCAGCTTAACCGGCAAATTGTTAAGTGGCATATTCCTAGATGATAACCAAACCTTATCCCCCGCCTGGAGATCTGGTTCGACACATCGCCTTCTGTCAGCCTGAACCTTCATACGACTCCTTGTAAACTCCAAAGTCTTACGTGCCACTTCATGTTGTCTCTGAATGGAAGACACCAGGTCATCAGCAGACGGAACAGTACTAGCGGGTACAGGATGGAAGGGCATCAGTTTCGGATGCTGGCCAGAAGAACAGTAGAATGGACTGATTCCAGTAGAGGAATGGATGGAATTATTGTACGAAACTTCAGCAAAGTCCAGACACGCCTTCCAGTTGGACTGAGTAGCGTTGGCAAAGCAGCGAAGATACCCCTCTATGGTCTGATTGGTCCGTTCGGTGAGGCCATTGGTCTGCGGATGATAACCAGAGCTCATGGCCCTGTGAATGCCAAGATGGCCGCATACCCTACTCCAGAAAGATGACACAAACTGCGATCCCCGATCAGAAATAATCTTTTCTGGAAGGCCATGTAAGCGGTATACTTCATGCAGGAAGGTTGATGCCATCTGAGAAGCCGTGGGTATCTTGCTAAAGGGAATGAAATGAGCGTATTTCGTAAAGCAGTCAATTACCACCATTATGCAGGTACATCCGTCGGAGGGAGGTAGGTCTACAATAAAGTCTGTGGCTATGGTGTGCCACGGGTACGGTGACAATTCCGTAGGAAGAAGCAGTCCTAGAGGCTTTCTTCTCGGTACTTTCGTCTGGGCACAGACGGGGCAGCTCTCCACATACTTCTTGACGGAACTGGCCCACCCCGGCCACCAGAATTGTTGGGACACTAGTTCTTGCGTAGCTTTAATTCCTCGATGTCCCCCAATCAAAGAGTCATGAAAACCATGTAGTATGCCATCACGGATAGGCCCTACCGGAATGTACAACCTCTTCTGGAAAAACAGCAAACCGTCTCGTTCTGACACCAATGATTACTGCAGTAGGTTCGCTCGTTCTGGATCCGCTTGGGTAGCATCAAAAATGGCTTGCAGGTGAGGAGACAGTGCCAACAAGAAATGGTGTGGGGAAATCAATGGGGAACTCCCACCAACCTCTCTCTCCACCCTCTCCAGAGAACGAGATAAAGCATCCGCCTTCAGATTGGCGCTACCAGGGATGTAGGTAACATGGAACTGAAACGGAGAAAAAAAGAAAGCCCATCTAGCCTGGCAAGGCGTACGCCACTGTAAGGAACGTAAATACTGCAAGTTCCGGTGATCTGTACGGATCTCTACAGAAAAGTGTGCCCCAAGCAGGAGATGCCTCCATTCTTCAAAAGCCATCTTTATGGCAAGTAATTCCCGCTCAATAACCGCATAGTTCCTTTCACTGGAATTCAATTTACGTGAATAATAGGCTACTGGATGTTCAACAGAGGTCTTAGGATCACACTGCAGAAGGACCGCTCTAATGGCGAAATCGGAAGCGTCTGCCTCCACAATATAGGGTAATTCGTCCTGAGGGTGACGCAGAATAGGGGCGGTGGTGAAAGCCGTCTTCAAGGTGGCAAAGGCTTGTGAAGCTAGAGAATCCCACTTGAAAACAGTCTTGCTGCTGGTCAACCTTGAGAGTGGCGCTGTAGTTTGGGAAAAGTGAGGAATAAAGCGCCTATAAAAATTGGCAAAACCCAAGAAGCGCTGCAGAGACTTTACATCATGTGGCTGCTTCCAATCTAGGACGGCCTGGACCTTCTTGGGATCCATTTCAATACCGGTATGATTGATCACATATGCCAGTAATTCCATGCTGTGTTGATGAAAAGAATATTTCTCCGCCTTGGCAAACAGCTGGTTAGAGGATAAACGGAGAAGGACTTCACGAACCTGTCTCACATGTTCCTCAAGAGATTTTGAAAAAATCAAAATATCGTCCAAGTAGATCCAAACCGAAATTCCTATTAAATCACTGAAGATGTTATCCATGAATCTCTGGAAGACAGCTGGGGCATTACTTAGACCGAAAGGCATCACCCTGTACTCAAAGTGTCCAAAGAGGGTCTTAAATGCGGTTTTCCATTCGTCCCCATCTTTAATGCAAACCAAATGGTAAGCCCCGCGTAAGTCAAGCTTAGTGAAGATCCGAGCTGTGTGGAGGGTTTCCAGAATTTTACGAATCAAGGGTAAGGGATAGCGGTCCTTTATAGTTATATCGTTCAATTGACGATAGTCTATACAGGGTCGTAAAGCTCCTTCCTTTTTCTTTACGAAAAATAATGGAAAGCCCGCAGGTGACTTCGAAGGGGCTATATATCCCTTACTTAAACATTCCGATAAATAGTCTTGTAGCACTTGCCTCTCTTCCTGGGTTAACGCATACAGCCTTCCATGAGGAATCTCAACGTCTGGCAACAAATCAATTGAACAATCAAAAGAGCGATGTGGAGGCAATGGTATATTTCCTGGTTCTGAGAACACATGTCCAAAAGCGGCATATTCCTGGGGAACATGAGATATGGAACAAAGTCTCAGACTTCTGCCAATTGATTCCAAAAGTGTTGAAGAGACAAGAGTCTGGGTTGGCAGGTTGCAATTCTGGGAACAGAAGGTGGAAGAGAAAGACAAAGTACAAGTTCTCCAGTTAATAACCGGATTGTGGCATTGCAACCATGGTAATCCCAAAACCAACTTGTAGATGGGTGACTTGATCACATCCAAGGCCAAAGTCTCCAAGTGATCATCAATCTTCAGTACCAGTCCCACGGTATGAAGACGGACGGGTCCAGAGGACAGAGGTGAACCATCGATGACTTCAACCGGTAGGGCTGTCTGTTTGGAGAGCAGGGGTATACCGTTGCTGTTGGCAAATGATTCGTCGATATAATTACCAGAAGCTCCGCTATCCAGTAATCCGTAAACTTCCAGATTCTTATCAGGCAAAGATATCATGATTTTCAGGGTCAATAAGACAGTTGGTTGCATGGGGTGAGAAGAGAAACAAGATGCGGAAAGGCCTGAGAGAGAAGCTGGACCTGTTGCTGCACTTCCATTACGCAACAGGTCTCCTAGTTTTCCGCCTTCTTTTTCTGAGGGCGTAGAGGGCATGAACCCAGATAATGCCAAGCCGCTCCACAATAAAGACATAAGCGCAGGGTTATTCTTCTTCTCCTTTCTTCTTCAGATAAAGGTCCTCTCATGGCCCCTAATTGCATAGGTTCAGAGCCAGACTCCGGAGAACCAAAAGATCCGACTGGTACGTTAGGCATCTTGGAATGAAACTTCTCGGACCGACGTCTCTCTGCCCTTTGCTCCGTAAGTCTCTGGTCTATCCGGAGCACTTGTTCGATAAGACGTTGGAGGGTCTCGGGCTCG
Source organism: Ambystoma mexicanum (assembly GCF_040938575.1). Taxonomy (NCBI): domain Eukaryota; kingdom Metazoa; phylum Chordata; class Amphibia; order Caudata; family Ambystomatidae; genus Ambystoma; species Ambystoma mexicanum. Next base: position 535,890,612 of record NC_090924.1, on the reverse strand, counting down.
GGAATATGGAGTAACTCGTCCTTGTATTCATCTCTCAATCCTCGACGAAACAAGGTACTTTGTGTTACTTCTGGCCACTGGGAGTCGGTCGCCAGTTGACGGAAACGGCTTATGTAAGTTATAATGTCAGCACTTCCTTGTCTCATGTCCATCAACTGGTTCTGGGCTACGGAAGCCAGGTTTGGTGATTGAAACACCTCCAAGAGAGCCTTTTCAAAGGCCATGAAGTCATTCAAAATTGGACTATTGGTGGCCACCAATGGAGTGGCCCAAGCAAGAGCGTTTCCAGATAGATTCCCCAGGATATATCCAATCTTGGCCTTGTCACTGGTAAAATGAGATGGTCTGAAGAGAAAATGGACTCGGCAATGATTGCAGAATTCTGCTACACGTCGGGGGTCTCCATCGAACTTGATCGGAGTAGTATGTGCCAGTGAACTCTCTCCTTGCGATGCACTCATAGCCCCCTGCGATACCATTTGACGTAAAGTCTGATTTTCCTGACGTAAAGCCGTCATCTCTGCTCGAAGAGCTTGAAGTTCATCTCTGATGTCTTGACCATCTTCCATCTCCAAATCCGAAGGTAGGCGTCTCAATCTGTAAGCTAGGTATCACGTGAGTGAAGCATACCTGAAGACTTGGAAGAAGATCTTGACGTGGCAGCCAGACTGACGATGAGCGTATGACGCGAGGAACCGGCCTCTCCGCCACCCAAGGTTTTAACAAGGTGGAAGATGAACCGACTCCCAACGCCACGGGACGCACTCTCCTGATTTGCGTGGCGTCAGGACAGTGCAAGCACTGACAGGTGAGGCAGATGTCGAATGTCCAAAGACTGTGTAGTCCGAAGTTGGTGGTAGAGCCGAACAACCGCAACCACTGGAGGAACAAGGATGGCAGGCAGGTGGTAGATCCGACTGGAAGCAGCTGGGAGACTCAATGCCCCAAAGGAAACAGGCGATGGCTCAGGCAGAGTGTGGGAACCAGACCCAAGAACAAGACTGGGAACCCAACCCAGGAACAGAACTGGGAACCCAACCCAGGAACAGGACTGGAAAACCAAGCCAGGAACAGGACTGGGAAACCAACCCAGGAACAGGACTGGAAAGGACTGAGAAGGGGAACCCAGGGAAAACGAAACAGTACCCAAGGGAAGAACTCAGGAACCCAAAAGGATCCCCAAGACCCCAAAGGGAGAATGACCAGAGAAGCTGCAGGGGCAGGAACCCAGGGAAGGGTTCAGACAGAAGCTGGAGACAGAGCAAGGCTGGAACTGGTAGGTAGCGAAACGAGCGAAAACACGATCAGGGCAAACCGCGTTGAGACACGACTTGCCCCTGATCGAGGCTCGCTTTATAGGATGGCCGGCACCCGAGAGAGGCTTGAAACGCAACCCGCCTCGTTACTGGGTGCCGGCACATCCAAAGCGAGGCTCGAAACGTGAGCACTCGCCGTGGAGAGAGCCCAATCAACTGCGCATGCGCGGAATCGAGACCGTGGTCTCCCGCGCATGCGCAGAGGACTCCCGACAGGAACCCCAGAAGCTCTCCCCATGGCGGATCCCCGCAGGCGGAAGCGCGGGTAGATCCGCCAAGAGAGAGGAGAGCGAGTAGGAGCTGAGGACCCCGGTCTCCAGGTAAGTGGCGTGACACAGGTGCAGGTTTTAGCTAAAAACAAGGAAGAAATGTCTTCAGTAGATTTCTCTCTGGAGATTTTTCACCTAAAAAGGTGGACCCCTAGGTACTTAGTCTAGGGGTCCTTTTTCGGAACGAGGTAGACCTGTGCGGATAGTGCTGTGCACTAGGTCTAGTCGTTCTATAGCCGACCGGTTTCTGTGGAACAAGGTGGATGAGCCACATTCATCAGGGCTAGACAAGTGGCGTCATAGTATGTGTCCACTGTTATTCACATACAACAGCGTTGTCTGCATAACTTCGGTACCTCGCCCTGTAGGGATGACAGGAGGGAGGGGTGAGAGATGGAGCAGGGATAAGTATCCACTTTACAAACCTCAACTGTAGGTATTTTCCAAAACACTGTATTGCATTATCAATATAACAAACAGAGGGGGAAATGGCTTACCCTCTCCGTATGGTAGGGATGCTCTCCACGGGGGGGGGAACGGCCCGGGACCTGGGGGCCAAATAACAGTCATTACTGTCAGTTTAGATGCACTCTTGCATCTGGTCAGGAAAGCGACACTACTCATATTGCATTACTATCCATTTATAACCAAATTGAGTCAGTTACACTGTAGAGCTGCACGCGAGGCGTGTTGCAGCTTCAATTTCAGCAAATGCACTACATTCAGGATACCCCTCCATGCACTCGAGGGTGCGCGTTCCTGCCTCTCGACCCCACGTGTGGGGGAGTGACTGGCCGCGGATAGCGTCTAACGAGGCCGCTTACCTGGAGCGAACGTCTCGGGTGGTCCTGCGAGCCGCACGCGAGAGGTTTCTTCGCCGCGGCCCGCGCTCCCATTCTGTTTTTGTTGCCATGGCGCTCTGGGTCGCGTGGTCACGTGAGCCTGACTCCAGCATGGCCGCCCCCCTGACGGGGGGCGGCGGCCATCATGGAGACAGGCGCCTCGAACACTGAGTCAGAGGCTGTTGAACGTGAATTGTGTGTGCTCCGGGAACCCACCTTACAAGTAGACAAAGATCTACAATTGTAGCTGTGTGCTGTATGTCAGCCACATATGTGTGGGCCACATGTCGTGATTCCATGCACATTTGGTCAAACAGGAGTGTTTGCATTGCGAAAGTGCAAAAGGATTGTGGCAACTGTACGCTTGCAGAGAACAGAATACACACATGGGTGCCTGCTGGTCTCACACTGGTGGACTCTTGTGTCTAAGTCCCATATATTTCACATTGATCAAAGGTGCTGGAGTTGCATGTTGTGCACCTGGGGTAGTTCTGTGGTGCCAGTTCAACCAGTTGGTTGAGGTGGAGGTCTAGCAGTTGCAGAAAATACATGGTTACAGTATTGCAAACAATGACCCACATACAACAGATCGGTACAGTTCACTGTAAAGACTACACAGTAGCCCGGGGTGAGTGTTTGTTACAAAGTGGCCAACGTTTGCCAGCTGGTGGCTTCATTGAGCCCAGACTTGTCTGTCTGTAGAGGAAAAATCCAAAGTTGTTCGCGTCTGAAGAGCAGGTTGTGTATGTTCCCTCCCCTTGTGGGGGTGGCCATTTTCTCAATTATTGTCCATGTGAAGTCTGTCGGGTGTGTTTCTGTGCCAGAAAATGTTCCACCATGGGTGCTGTGATCTTCTTGGTGCGTATGCATGATCTGTGCTCCGCAAGGCGTGTTTTGATCGGGCGTGTTGTCATGCCTACATAACGCTTGTTGCAAGGGCATGCGATGATGTAAATCACGTTGCCACTATGGCAGTTCGTTAGAGTTTTTTGGGTCCACGGGAAATGCCACCCTATGTCGATGGAGGTGGATCTCTTGGTGCTTGAGCATGCGCTGTATGTGCCAACTGGAGTGTGGCCAGTTGCTTGATATTGTCCCCACAGTGTGTTGAGTTTAGGCTCTTTCTCTTTATAAGAGTGTACAAGAGAGTCTTGTAGGTTCTTCCTTCTTTTCAAAGCAAACCTAGGGGTGTCTAAGATGTGTGGGCCGACATTCAGGATGGGCCATAGCTTCAGAACCTCTTTCTTAATCTTGTTGGTGAGGGGCGAGAAACTCAGGACTGCTGTGATCTTGTCAAGGGATTCGTTCTGTTTGACATGATGTTCCAGGGTGACTTCACGTGGGATGTTCATGGCTCGTTTTCGTGCCTGTTTGACTATGCGTTTGTGAGTTTCATGGCTAGACATGTCGACTGTAGGTTATAGTCTTGCAGTGTGGTGCAGTTTCTCCGGTATCTGAGGAATTGTCCGAACGGTAGGTTTCTTCTCAGGCTTGTGGGGTGGAAGCTCTCATAGGTCAGCAATGCGTTTCTATCTGTCGGTTTGTGGAAAACTGTACTGACAACTGTTTCATTTCGTATCTCAAGTGTGAGATCTAGGAAATGGACCGACTTGGTGCTGTGGGTTTCTGAGAACTTCAAAAAGGGATTCTGACAGGTGAGCCACTCCATGAACAGTACGAGGTCTGGTTCATCGCCTCTGAAAATTAATAGCATGTCGTCATTGTATCTTGACCCCAATTCCATTTTGAGTAGCCATGGGTTTTCTGAACTATAGATCTTCTCTTCTTCGAAGTTGGCCACGTACAGATTGGCGAGACTCGGGGCAAACATAGCTCCCATTGCCGTCCCGGACACTTGCTTATAGAAGGTATTGTCATAGAGAAAAAAGTTCTTGGTCAAAGCAATTTCATGGGTGGATCTCTTTCTCGTAGTATCTTCTCAATGACTCTGAGTGTGGCCATTTGGGGGATCTTAGTATATAGAGATTCAATATCTAGTGTCACCAGGATGTTCTGGGAGGAATTGAATGAACGGTCTTTGATGAGTTCTACGACTGCTGTTGTGTCTTTGAGATAGGATCGCATCTTCACAACTTCTGGTTTCAGGAAGAAATCTACAAACTGTGACAGTGGTTCCAGGATAGAGCCTATTCCCGACACTATAGGTCTGCCTGCAGGGGGGTTTCTCCCTTTATGAACTTTGGGGAGTGCGTAGAAAGCCGGCTTCTTCAGGGTTTTAGGGTTGAGGAACTCATATTCCTTGTTACTGATTAACTCATCGGCGCTGGCTTCTTCTAGAATCGGTACTACCAACTGTCTGATGGATTCGGTAGGGTCTGTGCCAAGTTGTCTGTAGCTGGAATGGTCTTGCAGGAGCTCCATGACCATCTGATGGTATGCCGGGGTATCCATTATCACGGTTGCTCCCCCTTTGTCAGCGGGCTTGATAGTAATTGCTCCATTGTTGGCTAGGGATTGAAGTGCCTGTCTGTTTTTCTTGGAAAAGTTCTTGTATCTCGGAATTATCTCAGATTCTAGTTCCTCGAGTTTCTTCAGAAGGGCTTTCTCGAATGTGATGGACTCAGGTGAGATAGTATTTGGTGGAGGGTAGAATGTAGATTTACCTCTCAAATTGGTGGCACTCTTTTCTCCTGTACATCTGGCTTGCCCAAAATGTTGTTTTAGTCTGATTTTTCTGATTAGCTGAGCTATTTCTATCCGAGTTTGGAATGGATTGTGCTCAGCCGAGGGTACAAATGAGAGTCCCTTTTCAAGTAGATCACCTTCTTCTGGGGATAGAGTGTATTGTGAGAGGTTCATCACTAGGCTCTCTGTCCGGAGTCTTGTCCCCTCAGATGGTCCTAGGTTGTGAGGGTTCATTCGGCCAGTGGGACTGTCTGTCCTTGTCCGCGGCCTTTGCTGCGGGTGACTCGGGTTGATTGGTTCTGCCAATGCACTTGCGGTTGCCAGTTGACTCTGCCTTTGTTCTTTGCTTTTCCTTGACCTCTTGGAAAAAAAGGTTGTGATGGACCATTGCTGTTGGTTGGGGCCACGTTGTTCATGGAGTTACTGGATCCTGATGTGTTTGATCCGCTGCCAGAGCTGCCACTTGAGAAGGTCCAATAATTGGGTCTTGCTTGGTTATTTTGGATCCTCTTTCTGTTATGCTGGTTTACCTGTTGGCCCGGCGTAGATGTGTTGTTCGCACTAAGGTATTCATAGTATGCGTCTGTAATATAAGGATAGATTCTTTCTTGCGTGTAGGCCGCCAGATCTGTCTTCAGTTTAGTGACTTTTTTGTTGAGATTGAAGTCTCTAAATTCTTTCATTGCGGCCTCCAAGTCTTCCAGACTTTTTTTTATTGGGCAAGGACATTGGAGGATTTAATGCTCTCTTGCTTTTCTTCTATCTCCTTCATCAATTTCTCTGATACGGATTTAGCTGTACTGATGATTAATTTGTGCCAATCCCTGGTGCATTTATTGGATATATAACTCCAGTCTTTTCTAAACTCTATATGTTCTAGGAATATTCTGGGTTCTACCCGTATAATGAGACCCAGGGGGGCTGCATGGGCTCGCAGGTACTCCGTCATAATGGCTCCATGCAGTTCTGTCCTTATTAGTTGCTTTTTCAGGACCTCCAACTCATTCCATTCATTGTTCATCGTCCCTGCCATGGGTATGGTTATCTCGTCTCCTAAGATTGAGAGAATTGACAGGATGGTATCTACCAGATCCTCTGCAAAGGCCAGGCATCTTGCTTCGGCCATTTTCGTTGTCCAGTTGGGAGTATGTGGAGTATTTCGGTATGAGTGCACTTGCAAGAAAAAACAGGCACAATTGTGTGGGGGTGCTTGACGGATTCAAGCTATAGTCCACAGCCCGTGGCTGTAAGAAGGACTAGACAAAACAAAAGGACTATTTGTGGGATTTCCAACTGTGTGTTGCCCAAAATCGTTGTCACACTAGAGAAACACAGTTTTGTCGAATGGGACGGGTTTCAAAGAGCCAGTTGATCTGACTGCGCTTTCCAATTCGTCTCTGGTGCACTGTGTTGTGCTAAAAAACACATGCTAGACCACCTCTGTTTTTGCATGCGTCTGCTGCCATACATATGAAGGGTATAGTTAATTTGAATGGGTTTTCTCTGTATTGGCAGGTGCAGGTTTTATCTAAAAACAAGGAAGACATTTCTTCAGTAGATTTCTCTCTGGAGGTTTTTCACCTAAGAATGTGGACCCCTAGGTACTTAGTCTGGGGGTCCTTTTTCGGAACGAGGTAGACCTGTGCGGATAGCGCTGTGCACTAGGTCTGGTCATTCTATAGCCGACCGGTTTCTGTGGAACAAGGTGGATGAGCCACATTCATCAGGGCTAGACTAGTGGCGTCATAGTATGTGCCCACTGTTATTCACATACAACAGCGTTGTCTGCATAATTTCGGTACCTCTCTCTGTAGGGATGACAGGAGGGAGGGGTGAGAGATGGAGCAGGGATAAGTATCCACTTTACAAACCTCAACTGTAGGTATGTTCCAAAACACTGCATTGCATTATCAATATAACAAACGGAGGGGGAAATGGCTTATCCTCTCCGTGTGGTAGGGATGCTCTCCACGGGGGGTGAGACGGCCCAGGACCTGGGGGCCAAATAACAGTCATTACTGTCAGTTTAGATGCACTCTTGCATCTGGTCAGGAAAGCGACAATACTCATATTGCATTACTATCCATTTATAACCAAATTGAGTCATTTACACTGTAGAGCTGCATGCGAAGCGCGTTGCAGCTTCAATTTCAGCAAATGCCCTACATTCAGGATACCCCTCCATGCACTTGAGGGTCTGCGTGCCTGCCTCTCGACCCCACGTATGGGGGAGTGACTGGCCGCGGATAGCATCTAATGAGACCGCTTACCTGGAGCGAACGTCTCTGGTGGTCCTGCGAGCCGTGCGCGAGAGGTTTCTTCGCCGCGGCCCACGCTCCCACTCTGTTTTTGTTGCCATGGCGCCCTGGGTCGCGTGGTCACGTGAGCATGACTCCAGCATGGCGGCGGCCATCATGGAGTCAGGCACCGCGAACAGCGAGTCAGAGGCTGTTGAACGTGAATTGTGTGTGCTCCGGGAGCCCCCCTTACGAGTAGACAAAAATCTACAATTGTAGCTGCGTGCTGTATGTCAGCCACATATTTGTGGGCCACATGTCGTGATCCCATGCACATTTGGTCAAACAGGAGTGTTTGCATTGCGAAAGTGCAAAAGGATTGTGGCAACCTTACGCTTGCAGAGAACCGAATACACACATGGGTGCCTGCTGGTCTCACACTGGTGGACTCTTGTGTCCAAGTCCCATATATTTCACATTGATCAAAGGTGCTGGAGGTGCATGTTGTGCACCTGGGCTAGTTCTGTGGCGCCAGTTCAACCAGTTGGTTGAGGTGGAGGTCTAGCAGTTGCAGAAAATACATGGTTACAGTATTGCAAACAATGACCCACATACAACAGAAATGTACAGTTCACTGTAAAGACTACACAGTAGCACAGTGTTTGTTACAAAGTGGCCAACGTTTGCTTGACCAACTCTTGTGTAGGTTAATTGTATTTTACAACCAGCTCCTGATCTTCTTTGTCTAATCCCTACTGCTCAGATTGACGGGGCCCGGGTTATGTCACCTGCCCTGTGGTAGGCAACTACCAGGGTGTATACCAGAGCCAGTCCCACCCCAGAGGCGGTTTGAGGGAATTGGGGGCCCCTGTCCCTGCTCCCCTGAAGTGTACATTGTATATGACTGCTGGTACTACTGTCTCTCCCACAATGTCTGACAGCCTTTCCTTTGCCAGTAGTTCTCTTTTGTCTTTTTGAGAACTACAATTCTCAGTATGCACCTAGGTGCAACCAAAATGACAAGAGTGTAGGATGGGAGCCCCTCTACTGTGCTTTGGAATTTCTTCTACTCAGGAGGGTCTACAACCACGTTTGAAGCAACGTGAAGTGTTCCTAAAGCTCCAGCATCCTTACAACCTGACTACAACAGGTGGTCAGCCGTGCACACCCACAAATGCCATCTTACTCTTGCATACATTCTTTTGTCACATTCCCACTCTTCATGGAGTTTTATTTATTTATTTATTTATTTATTTATTTATTACATTTATATAGCGCACAGGCAGTCCAGGGGCATTGTGGCACTGTTACTTGTAAGGAGACTTTGTTACAATGGGTACAGGTTGTGCCTTGGGTTACAGTGAGGCAATGACCTGTGATCAGCTATCGGTGGTATCATACAACCTAATACATCATACATGATATTCATGAGGGCTTGGACATATGGTGTTGGTTAGGTGAATAGGGTAGTTTTCATGGCTTTACGAAAAGCAGTCAGTGAGGGTTCAGAGCGCTTGGAGGTAGGAAGGGTGTTCCAGTGTAAGGCATTGAGGTACGGGAAGCTGGAGCCCCCTGCTCTGGCTCTTTTTACCCTGGGTACTGAGAGCATGTTGGCATAGGGTGACCTAGTGGGTCTTGTGGAGGAGACAGGGTGGATCCTCTGGGATAGGTACACTGGGGCGGCGAGATGGACGCATTTGTGGGTGATGCTTAGCGCTTTGAACATGATCCTTTCCTTTATGGGGAGCCAGTGGGATGCTTTTCTGGCAGCTGTGATGTGCTCTCTCTTAGCAATGCCTTGTGCAGCACGCAGGGCACTGTTCTGTATTACTTGAAGCTTCTCAAGGTTTTTATCGGAGGTCCCTAGGAAAAGAACATTGCAGTAATCCAGCTGTGAGCCAGTTATGGCCCGGGCTATGTTAGTGCAAGTGTCTTTTCACAGATAAGGTCTGATTGCGTTGAGGAGTTTTGCATGGTAAGCAGCAGAGGAGGCAATGGCGTTTACTTGTCTGGTCATGGATAGGTTGGAGTCTAAGTAGACGCCTAGTGTTTTTACCGTGTCTAGAACTGGGATTCTGATTGAGTCAATGGTAAAGTGACTGAACTGGGCGTTAAGTTTCTTGAGGGTGTCAGGGGAGCCTACGAGTAGGAGCTCAGTTTTGTCAGAGTTAAGGCAGAGGCCGTTGATTGCCATCCAAATTTGGATTGTGTTGTAGATGTTGTTGAGAGTAGCACAGTCCGTGTCATAGTCGCCTGTCAGTGTGAGAAGGATCTGTGTATCGTCGGCGTAGTTGGTGTAAGAGATGCCCATGGCGTCAAGGATGAGGAAGAGGAGGCAGGTGAAGATGTTATAAAGGGTAGGGGAGAGGCAGGAGCCTTGGGGCACCCCACATAGCATGATGGTGGGTGACGCAGTGGCTAGGTCAGAGAAGACCTGCATGGATCTGCCTTGGAGGAAGGAGGTGATCCATGTGGTGGCTTCTTGGGAGAAGTTGACTGTGGAGGAGAGGTGGTGGCAGAGGATGGCGTGATCTACAAGATCAAAAGCTGCCGAGAGATCAAGGAGAAGGACCAGGACAGGATTGCCTTGGTCCCTTGCGTCATCCATTTGGTTTTTGAGGCCGAGTAGGGCGGTCTCTGTCCCGTGCCTGGGGCGAAAGCCGGATTGTCTCAGTCCAAGGAGGTTCTGCTCTACAAGGAAGTGCTGGACCTGCAGGTAGGCTGCTTTGTCTAGAATCTTGAGGAGGAAAGGGACTGTGGTGATGGGGCAGTAGTTATTAGGGGAGGTGGGGTCAAGTGTGGGTTTTTTTATGAGAGGTCGGACCCACTACTGTTATTCCCACTACTGGAACAACAGGATTTTTCATGTCCACTGTGTGTAAAATTCTGCCTCCACTTTAATGTGCTATAGATTCCGTCCTTTTTTGCTACTCAGTTTTCAGTAAGGGTTACCAACACTGAGACATTTATCTTCACAAGTGCATTGAACGCCGTGGGTGGTCAGCCCAGCTTCAGGGAGCTGCTCAGCCAGTCTTCCAGCTGAATTTAGCCCCTTATTTGAGATTGGCTCTTCAGCCGCTCGTGTGAGCTCTAGTCCTCTCCTCTTCATATCCAGTCAGCGCTTAGATGCCCCTGTCAGCTCATTCACACAGCCCTGCAGCAACTCCATTCAGCACCTCGGTGTTCCAGTCTTTTATTCATGTCCTACTGCCACTTGCTTAGCTGCTACTGTAAGCTCTCGGGCTCTTTGATTCAGCTCCCCATCACTGCTGCTATTGGCTTCTAAGCAGCACCAATCAGCTACCGAGCTCCGTCAGCACCATTGCTGCCCTGTTCAGCTCCTCAGGACCTCTAGACATCAGCTGCATTCAGCCCCTCAGTTTCTCACCAGCTCTTGGACTCTTCCAGTCACCTTGCCAGACCTGCTTCTCTGAGCATCATATCGAGTTAGTTCCTTAGCTGCTCCAGGTATCTACTACAGTCAAATTCAGAATCCTTCAGTATTTTCAACTGGTACATTCAGCGCCTAACCTGCTCATGTCATCTACATCTTCTCAGTAGATCTGAGCTGCCCTTTATCCATTCCACTCAATTCCTGGGGCCACAAATGTGCACCTGTTTCTCTCTACACAGCTAGCACTGCCTCCAGGCCGCCCCATGCACTGGGGTCTGTATCTGTAGCTTTACATCCCCCGATTTCTTCCTGCACTCATGAGACCTACCCTGTCTGCTGCCTTAAACCCAGCACTTGCCACTTGCTGGCTGCACTAGCACTGTTTGTTGCCTTTATTATTTATTTATTATTATTTATCTGTTTCTTCTTTGCTCCGCACTTTCCACATCTCCCCTTCCATGCACTTTTCCCCTCTCCCATGCACTTGCGTGTTCCCAATGTCACTGGGCCGAGTCAGATCGTTGTTTTGTTCTCCCCTGTTCCCCTCCCTTGTCGCACTCTGAAACACTTGTGTACGAGCGTGACAGAAATAAAATATCAGTTCTATTCAGTAACCACCAAAATATTGCCAAAACATTGCTACAGTAAAAGAAAAACTGTAAAGGGGAGTTCAGGAGCAGTGTATGGCGTTGGCGTGGCAGCCTGCCAACGCTTGGCGATGAAATGGCCAAGGCACAAGCAAGGCCTTTACCCTCTCGCTCACATCTGCAGGCCTGCTGCTGTTGCCAGGGAGCTGTGCGTGCTTTGAAGTAGGAGCAACATGACTGCACTTAACTTCATAGCCGTTAAATTGTGATATTCGTATGCACCAATGCTTTTTGTTAGTGAGACTTCTGTCGGACTATGTTTATTGTCCGCTGTGGTGTGAAATGTTTTTTGCAGCCTCCGAACTAAGTCCGGACGTTCAGCAGCTCCGGACGAAGTGAAGCGAGAATGAAGGAGGAAGGACGCTGGCTTTAGATGCAGAGTGAGGAAGGAGGCTATGAGGCTATGACAGCTTGAGTTGAAAGGGCCAAGCGTCTGGACACCAGCCCTCACTATAATTTAGCATCAAGTGGTTTAGAAAGTTAGAAGGTTAAATAGAGCAGCGTGGCACACGTGCACTCTTTAGGGAGAGACGGACAACTAAATGGATAGCTTTGCAGGTGAGATGCCTTGTTCCAACTGTCAATTTTACAAATAATAAGAGAATGTTTAGGGCGTCCAGAAACAGGGTCTGTGATACCTTTAAAAGGAGGATAGCAGTTTGTCGGTTTCCCGCTTTGTTTCTTGCCCCGCCAGCCCCCACTTCTCTCATTTCACTATGTGTTGTGCACGGCATTGCGCGCATGCACTGTGTATCGTTTCCCCATTGCTTTGCGACCGCGTTACACACGTCCCACCCCCCACTTTCGGGGGACTGCTGGGAATATCGCCATGTATGTATTAAGTGGAATGTCAGCACCAATGGGCGTGGGCTAAATCCATATGGGGGCAATTGGGTGGGATTTTGCGAGCATTTTGCTGAACGTGCCCCGCACGCCTGAAACCATTGTACCGAAAATTCAACGAGATAAAGGTTCATTCCATGAAACGTGAGCAAGATGTGCCGGTAGCTGGCCAATGTTTTAGTGTTCGCCTGGTTGGCATGCGCGCAACACGTTTGTGTTAAACAGACATGTGGTTTAGAGATGGGTTCAGTTAGACACTGAGAAACAGGATACGTAAAGTTGCTGCACTGCCACAGAGATATGGGCCCTCATTACAAGTTTGCTGGTCCAGAAACAACGGTGCGGTAAGCTTACCGGCAGTGTTGTTTCCGGACCGGCAGTGTTGTTCGGCAAACTACGAGTATGCGGGCGAGTTGCCTTTCTGCCCGTCAGGTCTGCACTGGCGGGCGGAACGGCACCCGCCAGCAGACTTTCATGGAAGCTCCGGCACCGTTATTGACGGTGCCGGTGCTTCCATGCTCCCCGCTTCCCACTCCCCACAACGGGGATCAGCATTTTACCGACGCCTGATTTGCCGGACTGCCGGGGTTGTAATGCCCCAGTGTTTTCGGCAAGTCAGGCGCCGGTAAATCATTGCAAGTTCAGCGGCAACCTGCTGGTTTTACCGGCAAAGTTGCCGCCGGACTTGTATTGAGGCCCATGGTGTCCTGTAAACATTTCCCAGGCTTATTGTTCGGGAGGAGAACAAGCCTGCATGAAGGGCCGTGTAGGTTATCATATCTCTGCCTCGCGATGACATGCCCTTCCTGGGGGGGGAGAGGGGGGAGAGAGAGCGAGAGAGAGAGAGACTCTGACGCGCAGGCGGGAAGAGGATCCGAAAGCTACTCTTACAGTACCTACATATGCCTAACTTCTGTATGTCTTAGTTAAAACTGTCTGCTAGTGCTTTGAACGAGCAGACGGTGGCTGACATAACATTAGAAGTGCACTAACGCAGGGCTTGTTTAAATGACCGAAACATTGTAACAATAGCTGACTAGTTGTACATTTCACTGAGACGGATGAAGGTCATTGGTAATTGCGGTTCTGCAATTAACCGCACTTCGACAAAAATACGTATGGCAAATCTGCTCTTTCTCCTGCCGTCAGACTATAGGCGCTCATTATGAGGTTGGCAGTAACCTGCCGGTGCCACTGGCGGGTTGCACTAACCCGGAAATACCGAATTTGCCGCCTGACTTCCCGGTGCCAGTGGGACAGTCCCGGTAGCACGGGATGTCAGGCAGCAGGTTCGGTAACTCGCCATTCCCGTGGAGTAGAGAGGTGGAAGCACCGGCACTGTGGCTAACGGTGCCGGTGCTTCCGTGAAGTCTGCCTGCAGGGGCCATTGCACCGGCAGGTCTAACCCTCCAGAGCGCAATTACCTTTGCAGGCAGACTCGTAGTGTGGCGGTCTGGAAATAAGGGTTCCAGTAAATTTACGAACAGTCTTGTTTCTGGACCGCCACACTCGGAATGAGGCCCTATGTCAATTTCACTGGTTTACACGATTGTATGATGCATACAAATGATTGGCCGCAGTGCTGCCAATTTACAATGTGGTCCCCCCTACTTTTGTTTTCACTTTTTTCGGCTTCTGTTCAGTGTCAGTTTCACTAGCCAGCAAGCAGAGCTGTATACAATTGACCGCACAAACAATGTATCCAGCCCTCTGCTTCATTTTAATTCCTTTCGCCTTTTTCTAAGCAACAAGTGTCATCTCGCACTCCTGTGCAAAGACTCAAGTTAACTGTTTCCACATCAGCACTCGTGCGAGGTTGAAGAGCTACAGATCAAAAAAGGTGCTGTTTTAGTAATCCAAAGGAGGGGTATCAAAAATAAATCAGCCTTCCCACCTTCACCACTCTCGAAAAGGAGCCGGGTAGCTGGAGTCCGAGCCAGATCTAAGCTGTTCAGCCATTTTTGGAATTGCGATTGCGGCGCGGGCCCCATTAGAGCTCCGTCCAGTTTGCTATCTTCTTTGCAACTGCTGAACACTAGCAGCAACCCTACAACACGCAGATTTACCATACATGTCAATCTCTGTGCCATCTTTTTCTCTCGCTCTCTGTGCTGTCACTCTCTGCACTGCTACTCTTTCTGTGTGCTGCCTTTCTGTTGTGTACTGGGTACACATGTTGCGCATGCGCGAGGCTCATGGAGCTCGCGCATGCGCGGTTGAAAAATAAAGGCGGTGCCCGGCAGTTGCAGCCGGAGACCGGAGCCATCGCACGTCTCCGGCGTGTGTCCTTGGTGCGTTTGTGCTTGAGTGCATGAGCGCGTGTGACATGACTCGCGGATCACCCGCGAGTACCTAAAACTGGCGACGAGGCGGGATACGAACCACGACCTCGTTCCAACAACATCGCAGGAACGAAGCGCGAAGCAGTCGCGGACCGCTTGAAATAGCCGGCGGCCATTTTGAGCGCTCGAGTGAAGTCATCCAGTGGTTGCGGCCCGTTCTGGGTGCTCGTGCGCCATCTGTGAGTCACCAGCAACCAAGAAAAAAAATTTTTTGGACACTTCACAGCCCAGCTGGAGCAGGGCTGTGAGAAAAGAAGAGACAAAGGTGGACAGAGAAGATCTTTGTCATAGCCGGGAGTCGGATTACCCATTTTTTTTTGTCAAGACTTAACTGTGAGTACTCAGGAGGATGGGTGATGAATCAGGAGAAGAGGGTGCCGCCGCCCCAGGAACACGCAGAGTACGCACCACCCTAGCGCCCATGCCCGAGTTTGACACCACAGGCCCACCATCAAAGCTCGGCCCCAAATGGCTCACGTGGGTTAAAAGACTGGAAATGATGTTCAGGGCCTCAGGGGAAACAGAGGATGAGGCAAAGATTGCCATCATGATGTACTCGGCAGGCACGGAGGTCCAGAAGATATACGACTCCCTTGAAATTCCAGTGGCAACATATGACGCAGTTAAGCAAGCGTTAAGGGATCACTTCCTACCACTAGCGAATGTCGATTTTGACAGATTTGTCATGGGGGCTGAAAGACAACGCAGCGAAGAATCGCTAGACCAGTTCTGTGCCCGTCTGAGACGCCTAGCGAGCTCCTGCAGGTGGGCCGATGAGGAGGAAATGGTCAGAAACCAACTACTGCAGGGATGCTGCTCTGGCAAACTCAGGAGGCAAGTCCTCAGAGAACCGGGACTAACCCTCCGGCAGATCCTAGACATGGGAAGGGCGCATGAACTGGCGGAGGCCAGAGGATCAAAGATGGACGCAGCCAGCGTCCCCAAAGGGGAGGAAGAGGCACTCGCTGTCAGGCGCTTCACGCCGGGAAAGGCCAGATGGACACCGAGGGCGGAGGAAAAGACCACGAAATCGAGCTCTTCTCCATCTTGCTCAGACTGTGGGTATGATCTCCCTCACAGGGGTGAGTGCCCAGCCAAGTCGAGGACATGTGGCAGATGTGGGGCCCCCGGACACTATGCCAGGATGTGTAGGGCCACTATGCCCGTGGCAGCCAACAGGGGACCAGAGAGGATCACAAGGTATGGTGCCCGCAATGTGAAGGGCATTTCTTCTCTGGAACAAGAGGTACAGGACATGAACATCGCCGAAGAAGAAGAAGAGGAAGAAGAAGGTGAAATTTTCTGTATCTCCAGCATAGCAAGTGGCCCCGGAACTCGACGAAAACCCACATGCACCGTGAATATTGGAGAAGTCCCCACTCCAGTTCTCATCGATACGGGGGCATCGGTGTGTGTGCTCGCAGACAGACACTATAAAGCCCTAGCGGGCCCGCCGAAACTCTCTCAATCAAGAGCCCAAATATATGCATTTGGCGAGGACGCCCCCCTACCTATCCAAGGAGTGTTCATAGCCCCGGTATCCCACGGCGGGAGCAGCATCAAGGCGAGATTTTTCGTCACGAGTGTAAGTCCGCATTCATTGCTGAGCTGTGCAGCCTCGGAGGCGCTTAACTTGGTGCACTTCACTTTCGCTGTATACCTGTCAGATCTGAACGGTCTACTGGCACGTTTTAATGGTCTCTTCAGAGGGATAGGGAAACTAAAGGCTGATCCTGTGCGGCTCCACATCGACAAGTCGGTCAGACCGACGGCGCTAAAACACCGCCGCATTCCTTTTCACCTGAGGGCCCAGGTGGAAAAGGAACTTCAACTCCTAATTGAACGAGACATTATCGAGAAGGTCGAAGGGCCGACGCCCTGGGTTTCCCCGATTGTTGTCGCCCCAAAGCCCAAGCAACCGGAGGCGGTGCGCATTTGTGTTGACATGCGACTGCCCAATTTGGCCATAAAAAGGGAGCGTCACATCACACCAACTCTGGACGACATCGTGGGAGAGCTCCAAGGAGCTAGAGTCTTCTCTAAGTTGGACTTAAGAGCCGGGTACCACCAGCTGGAGCTCCACCCGGAGTCCAGATATATAACGACCTTCACTACCCATGAAGGACTATATCAATACAAGAGGCTCAGCTTCGGGATATCCTCCGCGGCGGAGGTATTTCAAAATTCCATCAGAGGGGCTCTGTCAGGCTTGAAAGGAGTCATAAACATGTCGGATGACATTCTTGTATTCGCCAGGTCGGAAGCGGAACACATCAAGCGCCTGGAGGACACCTTTCGCAGACTACACGACCTTGGGCTAACGCTGCACCAGGAGAAGTGCGAGTTCATGAGGGACAGTCTGGAGTTCTTTGGATTCGTTTTTCACGCAGGGGGCATATCCCCCGATCCGAAGAAAGTAAAGGACATCAGGGAGGCTTCGTCACCCACGTCCCCGGCGGAAGTTCGCAGTTTTTTAGGCATGGTGACGTATTGCGGACGGTTCATTCGTGACTTGGCCTCCATCTCTGAACCGCTGCGAGCCCTCACCAGGAAGGACGTGGCATGGGCATGGACTGGAAAAGAGCAGAGGGCATTCACGGCCATCAAAGAAGCCCTGTCCGAACTTGACACTATGGCATACTTTAACCCAACCCGGGAATCGGAGATAGTGGTGGATGCCAGTCCCGTAGGGCTGGGAGCCGTTCTTTTGCAGGCAGATCAACAGGGAGCGATGAGGCCCATCGCGTATGCCAGCAAGGCACTAACCAGCACCGAGAGGAGGTATTCCCAGATTGAACGTGAAGCTCTCGCAATATTATGGGGCTGCAAGCATTTCCGGATATACATCCTGGGGAAGCCGGTCGTTGTTGTAACGGACCACAAGCCACTGCTGCCCATCCTGGCAGGTGCGTCATCCAAACCACCACCGAGGATAGAGAGATGGATGTTATCCCTCATGGAATACGGAGTGAAGCTGGTATACCGCCCAGGGACCCAAAACCCTGCTGACTACCTGTCCCGCCACCCCTGTTCAGGGCGGTCAGGGGAGACCACGGAAGTTGCGAGTTGTGCGGACTCCATTCATTTAGTTGTCGAATCGGCACTGCCCATGGCACTATCAAGGGATGTAATTGCCAACGAGTCCAACTCTGACGAGGCATTTCTGAGGGTGAAGGAAGCAGTAACATCAGGCGCATGGAAGGACCTTCTCCTGAACAATGCCAGGAGAAATGCAGAGGTGCAGAAGGACCTGCAGGCCTTGTGGAGTGCACGTCATGATCTGTCCGTAACGACTGACGGACTGCTGTTGAGAGGACACAGGATCGTGATACCCAGATCCCTCACGGCGAAGGTCCTTCAGTTGGCTCACAATGGGCACCAGGGGATGACCAGGATGAAGGCACGTCTCCGACTGAAGGTCTGGTTCCCGGACTTAGAGAAAAGAGTTGAAGAGTTTGTGAGGGCGTGCATCCCATGCCAGGCCACCAGCCCAGCGGACAGAGGGCCGCCAGTGCAATCCATGGCAAGAAGTGAACTACCCTGGGGGACGGTCCATGCTGACTTCGGCTCCACCGGTCGAGGACTGTACTTCCTGGTTGTAACCGACCAGTGGTCCCGTTATCCTGAAGTAGAACTAGTCGAATCCACGGCCAGCGATCATACCATCACAGCGTTGGACAAGATCTTCGCCACCCATGGCTTTCCCGTGGAATTGTGTTCGGACAATGGGTCGCCCTTCCAGGGGCAAGTGTTTGCCCGATACTGTGAAGACAAGGGGATAAAACACAGGAAAGTCACCCCGTTGTGGCCAAGGGCCAACGGCGAGGTAGAGCGCTTCATGCGCACCTTAAATAAGATCTTTCGCATTTCCGAAAATGGAGGGGAAGACCTCCGGAGGAACCTGTTTGAATTTCTCCGGGAGTATCGGACAACCCCACACCGATCCACGGGAGTTGCCCCGGCGGAAGCACTCTTTAGAAGAATACCGCGAGGGCTCATACCCGAGACCGAAGGGCGGGAACCAGGCGTGATAAACAACGAGCAGGTGCATTTGGAGAGAGTGGCCAGGAATGAGAGAGAAACGACACGGAGACGGCTACCCGAGAAACAAATAGCAGTGGGGGACACTGTCTTAGTACGAAACCGAAGGTCGGAGGGCAAGTTATCAACAACCTATGAGACTCAACCGCTAGGTGTAACTCATGTGAAGGGTACCATGGTCACCGCAGCCAATGCCAGAGGCACGATCACACGGAATGTGTCTTTCTTCAAGCGCATCCAGACAGCAGAAGATGATGAGACTGCGGACCATGCTCCGGCACTAGAGAGTGGGTCAGGACAGGCAGAGGGCCCTCCAATAGCCGACATGCAGCCGGCGGAAGTACCCGAGGAGACGGCGCCACGATACCCGAGCAGGGCAGGGCGAAGGCTACCACTGAGGTTCAGAGACTTCATTATGGACCCAGCTCCCTAGACGGGACGGCGTGGACATGTCCTGTTCCTGATGACAAGCAAGTTTGGTGTTAATGTTTTGTTCATGTGTTTAACTGTTTTGTTTCTGGGGAAAGAGGAGGAGTGTTGTGTACTGGGTACACATGTTGCGCATGCGCGAGGCTCATGGAGCTCGCGCATGCGCGGTTGAAAAATAAAGGCGGTGCCCGGCAGTTGCAGCCGGAGACCGGAGCCATCGCACGTCTCCGGCGTGTGTCCTTGGTGCGTTTGTGCTTGAGTGCATGAGCGCGTGTGACATGACTCGCGGATCACCCGCGAGTACCTAAAACTTTCTATCTCTGTGCGGTCACTGCTCGCTCTGTGATGTCTTTCTCTGCTGTCTCTTTCTGCACTGCCTCTCTCTCTCTCTCTGCGCTGCCTTTCTCTCTGCGTTGCCTCTCTCTCTCGCTCTCCCTCTATATTCGCTACCGAATATTGCTCTTTTTTTTACGTCCTGCCTAAAATAATTCTTTCCCAAGTGCATTTCCATGGGCAAATTGTTGTCTCCCGATTTCTCGGAGGAAACCTCCCTCCCAGGTGCGCCGGAATGTTTGCATGGATGGTGCTGAGTGGTTGAAAACAGAGTGGGCCAATTCGCAATACCAGCCCTTCATTTTATCGGCCATTGCACTGTTGAGATAATTACCATAAAGTATTAACCTCTGAAGGATAAAGGGCTGAAAGCTCTGTCGAGAATAAAAACTGTGTCCTGCGGGCAAAGCACAAACGGCAGACAACTGCTTAACTCGCCGAGATATCTTGCCTGCCAAATAATTGTTAAACCAGTAGCAGTGATGAACTCTTTTTCAGGCAGCGTTGTATTCCATGTTGGTCGACATGTCTACACAACTAAAGATTAATAGAGGCTTAAATCATTAGGAATGTTCCCGTTTTCCACCCTTATTGGGCTCGGATTGTCTCTAGAGGCAATATCGGACTGAAAATGCCAGTGTGAGCCAGTTCTGTTGGCTAGTGCAAACCAGCTTTGCGGGACAATGTGGACCAGTTTGATGACTTAGTGCACTATACAGCTGGTAGTTATCACCAATGTCACTGACCCAAGGTGCATTAGGGTGCGAACATTTGCCAGAAATGGTATAGAAGAGCATTGGCAATGCCAATAGTGTGGGCTTTTTGGCATTTTCTTAAATTGTTTATATATGTTACAAACATAAATTAATTTAATAAAATTGTCCTTGTTTAATAAAAAGGAAATGTAATAATGTATTTTCCAAACACTTGGTGATGGGATTGGGACTTGCCTGCTACCATTGCCATACTAATATTAACTGGCTTCACAAAAGGTAGCAGTTGCTCCTCTCCAGTAGGAACATGGCTTGCATGTAGAACAGGTTATCATGCCATGTTCTCTCTGGAGAGGAGCGCCTGCTACCTTTTTTGAAATATTTGAAAGGAACTTGGGGTTGGTCACCCTGAGTTACCTGGGGGCAACCAGACGTGATCCCCTTGCTCACTGTGCACAGAGAGGCAGAGCTTCACCTCACTGATGAGGCCCAACAAGGCTGAAACACGGGTATGGGGTTGCTGTTGGTACTCTTGTTCAGAGAGGAATTGCCATAGCATTTTGGTGCTGGACTGCCCATGTGGGCGGGACAAAGACTGATATGCAAATGGATATTTCCCATCTGTGAAAGGTACAGTGAGCAAAAGGCATGTGCTGCAAACTCTCACCTCAGAACAGGCTATCATGCCACGTTCCTCCTGGAGAGGAGAGCCTGCTATCTTTTTAATAATATTAACTGGCTATTCATAAAAGCAGATGTAAAATGGTGTAAGTACGTGGCCATCTAATAATAGTTCCTGGCAAACGCCTAATACATAGACACAAACCAAAACGACCCACATAGTGCTCATAAATATAGTGGCTGAAGACAGACCTGGTTAACACATTTTCATCACGGCAGTAGACCGTGACTCTCAGAAGACTGCGGATCCCAACAGGATGTGTTTTGGGCGAGGAGGGGCAAGAAGTACACTTTGCAATTGGTTATTTCTAACGCCCTTAATATCCAGAGGTTTCTAAGCACGGACCCAAGGATCGAGCCTGTCCTGCTCTGCATCGTCTTGCTTCCAAGACGAGCACATTGCCCCTGAGCTATCCTCCCGAGACAAGTAGGTAGGAATACCTGAAAGCATATGCAAAATGTATGTGCATACACGACGTACAAGCCAAAGCTAAACATGGTGGCACCAGGTAAAGGAGTGGGGGTAACTGTGAGAGCGCAGGCGGACACTGGCAGTTTTTGCCCGTGTCTCCAGTCATGTGATCGGCTGAGCACTCCTACCTGGGTGCAAATCAATTTAACAAACCAGCTAAATATATGGACAGAGAGTAGAATGCAGATCAACAGAGCAAAAGGCAAGGACGCTTTCTGATGAATCATTTTTGCTCTGTTCTCATGCTCTCTGCCACCGAGATAACCAACATCGCGTTCCCTGATACATTTGTTTTTCCAACACCAATGCATTAGCAATGATGACAGACAACAACCTTTTCATGCATCTCTACCGCTCAAAAATGCAACAGGGTGAAACATTTGTGAAATGTTAGTGAACAGCCAACAGCTGTTTGAACTTGAGTAAGTCACGGGGTGTGGGGGAGTGGGAGCCTGATCAAATGTGAAGATTAAATCCACGTCACACCTCTATGTCACTGCTTCTAACAACTTTTATATTGTGAAAATGGTGAAGCGCCTAGACCTATCACAGAGCTATCACAGGTAGTTGATAGCACTGGGAATGCAATTGAAATCTTTCCACGTAGACGTGAAGTCGCATTTTCACACAGGCCTAGGATGTACACACCAGGCACCTAATCTTTTCAAGAAGTCATGGTGGAGTTGTGGTGGGGTGGAGGCTGTGTTTAGATGAGGCCCTCCATCCCTGGTAATGAAGCACACGGACAACCTTGTCTTGGTTCAGGTCTCCGTCTGCACTGCCCGCTCGTGCTCCGGGCATCCCCCATTTATTAACTTGGCCTTTTGACTTGACGCATCATGAGGCTCTTAAAGGAACACACCACACTCCTCCTTTTTCATAATCAAATAAAATAAGCACTACATGTTCACAACAGTCACAACAGGTGACAACACAGGGTCTATAAGACAGCTTTCTTCACGATGGCCAATACTGCCGGGCAGGTCAGGGGTTGACCTCACAGGAGATCGACTTCAAAGTCTTTGAAGTAGGCCATTGCTGGCGACGTTCTCTCACTGGGTACCTTCTGTCTCTCTTCAGACTTTCTTACACCCTCATTGATCTATGGGTTCCCCATCTCCATCGCTGGACTCCAGTCCTCCCATGTCGGCCTTATCACTCTCGAGGCCTGGCCACTGAGGGGGATTTGCTTGCCTCCCTCTGCTAGGGCTCTCTGCCACCTATCCCAGTTTGGTCTGCAATCTTGAAGAAGAAACTGGAGTTCCTTGTCTCTGCCGTTTGTCCATCCGAGGCAGTAACCATTGTACCTTGGTCATCACCACGTCCATGGGTGTGGGTTCATGGGGTAGAGACATTTTCCCATATGGGGATCTGGAAGGTATAAGCACCTTGTCACCTACTTCCAAGTGCTGCTCTCGTAATCCTCTCCTTACATTTTCTCTTTCATTTGCCCATCTTTTTCGCTCAAGCACCATGTCTTCATCGATCACTCCCGGGCTACGGGTTGAGTGATCTGGGCCTCGCTGGAAAAGGGCCTCAGCTGGTGGCACCCCAGTCAAGCAGTGCAGAGTGGAGCAGTATTCCGACAAGAACTGGTATAGGGCGAAGCAGAAACACTTTATTTAGGGTCCTCATCATCCTCTCTGCCTCCCTGTTTGCCCTTCGCCACACCGGGGTGATCCTGTGATGCCGTATCCCTAGGTGCTGGAGGTACTCAGAGAATCTGCTGCTCTGAAAGGGCACTCCATTGTCTGCGCACACTTCATCAGGGAGCCCATGGGTAGCAAAGATCTTCTCAAGACCCGGTATCACATCAAGTGAGGTGGACTCTACAAACTCACATTCGGATACCACGACCACTGATCTACAAGCACCATGAAATGATTGTCCCGGCAGGTGGATCCAAAGTCCATGTGCCGTGTTCCCAAGGGAATGTTGCTCTGGTCCATTGATTTGATGTAGGGAACCCTTTCGCATGGCAGCGCTGCTTGACACCACACACCGGCTCGGACAAACTCTTCCACCTTTTCCTCAAGATCTGGAAACCAGACCTTAATTCTAGGGCAGGCTTTGGTCTTGGCTGCTCACTGGTGTTCTTTGTGCCAGTTCCAGCACCTGTGGCACCATACTGGAGGGTATTACCATTTTTGATCCTCTGAGAATCATCCCACTGTCCATGAATGTCAGTTCGTATCACACCCACCACATTTGCTCCAGGGTTCTCCTTCCATCATTTGTGCGCTGGTTTAGCTTATCCAGGACACGTTTCCACATGCCCTGTGGCGCCGCTGACTTGAACAGTTGGAAGCAGTCGTCGTTCGCTGACGCCTCTTGTATTTCATTGAGGGACATCGATATGGGC
The DNA here is from genome assembly GCF_040938575.1 of Ambystoma mexicanum. NCBI lineage: Eukaryota > Metazoa > Chordata > Amphibia > Caudata > Ambystomatidae > Ambystoma > Ambystoma mexicanum. The sequence goes on along the minus strand of NC_090924.1, from coordinate 535,867,045 downwards.
GTAGTCACCGGTAGCAGGTAAGCAGGAACTTTTCTGTCTCCCTTTCTTCATCGTCCTTCCCTGCTTCCTTTGCCGCAACTGGGTGCTGGGAGAGGAAATCGGAAGCATTGGCGTTTCTAGGGTGATACACCAGTTCAAGGTCATACTTTTTCAGGGCAAGCAACCACCTCTCGATCCGAGCAGGGGGTTTGGAGGACGAGCCAACCATGATCGGGAGAAGTGACTTGTAGTTGGTGACCACCATCACTGACTTGCCGTAACCTACATGTGAACATGTTTGCAGCTCCAGAGTACAGCTAGAGCTTCACGTTCTATCTGCGAATACCTCTGCTCCATAGCCGAAAGGGGTCAGTTCGCAAATGCCACTGGACAGGCATTCCCCTGGCTATCAGGTTGTGTCAACATTGCCCCCAGGCCAAATGGGCTGGCGTCCACAATGATATCTGCCTTCTTGTTGGGATCAAAGAACGCCATTGTGTCTTCGAGCGTTGTCAATGCCAGCAAAGGGATAAGGGTCTCGATCCCCTCTCCCGAACCACAGAAGCCGAATAGATTCGACCCTCCCACCTTGGTTAGCACGAGCGCCTGAACTAAATAACACAGGGAGCCACGTGGCAGCCAATGGGGGGGAAGACGGAGTTAGGGAAAGGGGATGGAATGACAAAGGGAAGAAGGGGAAAACATAACATGCAAGTATACAAATACCTATTTCCAACTAAATACCCTTAATCTAGAAAATAACTCCTAAACCTGACCTGTCCTGACCTCCAAAATGGAACCTATGGAAAACCATTCCAATGCATATTCATACTTTTAGCATTTTTTTCATAAGGAAAGCACTCATAACATGACTTTTAAACACACTACACATAGTATTAGAAACTCAGACATAATGGACACAAACATATGGAAGATAATATGCGCAAGCAGACTTTTGCACACAAAGCATGATGGCACAAACTGGGATGAAGCACATTAGACTCATGGCCCCATGGGCACAATGAAGCAACAAACAAATGCTGCACATTTAGTACATGCCACACATATTTTCCCAGAAAACACTGTGGCCCTCAATAGGACTCCGGCAGAAAACCATTGTGCTATTAGCACCATGGTCGATGCCGGAGCCCGCCATGGCGGAATGGGCAATTACCACCCATTCCAAGGTTGGCGGGGTGGTAATTCCCCATGCCACCATGGCCCTTCCCCATTCCCATTTTTGCTCCCGCAGTACGTGACCATACCAAAAAAGCTACTTACTTCTGAGGTAATGGGAGAGGGGCCTGCCACCTGGATGTCCCTTACTTTTGCAGGGTCTGGGAAAATCCTTTTTTCTTTGAACACCAATTCAAAGAATTCGATCGTCCTTAGCATGATAGTCTTCGTGCAGCATGAGTCCCAGCTGTTGAATGCGCACCAGGACGTGCCCTAGCCTGTCCAAGTGTTCTCATTCTGAGCTGGAGTAGACCAAAATGTCATCACTGATGTTGATAGCTCCCTTCAATCCAGCTAGTGCACTGCGGATCATGTTCTGGAACACTTCCACGGCTGAAGTGATTCCTAAGTTGAGATGCTTGTACTGATATAACCCCGATCAGTAGTAAACGTTGTGATGTATGTGGTCCAGCACCAATTGGTGGTAACCTGATCTCAGGTCCAGCTTTGAGAAGAACTTGGCCCCTTGAATGTCTGCTATGATGTCGTCAAGCGCCGGGGTGATGTGTATTTCCCTTTTGATAGCTCTGTTCGGGAGCCGCATGTCTAAACAGATTCGAATGGAGTCTGGGTGTTTGGGTTTGTTGGCGATCACTATCAGAGAAACCTGAGGGGTAGGCCCTTCGACTTTTTGGTTAATTTCCATTCATACCAGGTTTTCCCGTTCCTTCTCAACCATCGGCCTCAAGTGAAAGGGCACCCACCTGTGTTTTAATGCTGTCGGCTGTACCGTCGGATCAATGTGCAGATGGACTGGCTCTCCTATAAACTTCCCTATCCTTATGAACACTTCTGCATATTTAGTCAATAAGGATTGAACATCTTGAATGTATACTCCAAACGCAAACTTCACAATGTGCAGGGCTTCTGCTGTGGCGCATCCTAACAGGGTAACCTTGCTCACCTTGGTGACAAAGAATCTTGCTCTAATGGTGGTGTCCTCTAAACGAACCAGCGCAATGATATCACCCTCCAGTGGTAGTGGGATTTTTGCCCTGAACGTATAGATTCGTACTTGCATCTATCTCCCTTAGGGGTGGAGCGTCTGTCAGTCCTCGATAGTGTCGTCAGCCATTACACTTACGGATGCCCCGATATCGATCATCACTGAAACCTTTGGTTTCCTCTTCTACCGTCTGTACTTCCTCAAGGAATTCTCCAGAGGTAATTGTTCGACCAGCGTCTCTCTGTGGTATTGTTTTGAGCCTGCTTGTCCCCACAGGTGGGTGGAAGGTGCTGGCACACGTCATACTTGTGCAAAATGGTTGCTCGTACCACATCTCCCACACGTGTGTCCTCTTGCCGGGCAGTCGCTGGAGTGAGGCAGGTCATATCCACAGTTGGGACATGGGGTAATCTCTGTGCCCCGTCCATCCTTCTTGTTCCATGGAGGGCATTTTTCTACTTTCCAGAATTGTTGCCGACCCAATGTGCAGGCTTCTTCCAGCTTGACTGACTTCATGGCAGCACACATCCTAGCTGCCCCCACATCCGCCAGTTCATGGGAGCGCACAAGTTCTAGTATCCGCACTAGCGTAATACCTGACTCTCGCAGTATCTGTCGTCTTAGCTTGACGGAGGAACAACCCTGATTGATCTGTTGACACATATCGGGTTCTTCATTTGGCCATGCACAAGTCGTGGCCAGCCGCCGTAGCCTGCAATGATAGGTGTCAAGGGATTCCCCTTCTTTTTGCAGAGCATTCCTCATGAGAGACCTCTCATAATCAAGATTCGTCATTAGAGGCCGTAGAGTCTTCTAAATGTTGCTGATGGCAGGGCCAGCCGAATAGAACATCACAGACTATCTTGCGTCGTCATTATCCTCCCCTGACGCTGCCAGAAATAGCTCCAGGAGCTTCACCCCAGCAGACCACCTGGGACCCAAGGCCGAAGGGGCCACAGAGACATCAAATCTCTGCAGAGAGTTCAGTGTCACTTTGCTGACTCCTGGCAGAGGGTCTTTGATGTAATGCAGCCAGGAGCTGGCACTGCACTGGTTAAAGTCTCAGTGGATGCTGTGGGGTCTAAATGCTTCGCGTGTTTCAAAATCCCAGCCTGGGCACCCCAGGCATGAACTTCTACTTGAGCTCCCGGTCCCCGAGAGAAATTCACACATGCCACAGCGTGTGGCGGGTGACGCTGCAGCGCAGAGACTTACTTTCTTAGATAACCGTCGGTGGCCCAGGCACCCAGCGGTGAGATCAGATGGTAGCGGCTGCTACCGGCACGCAGGCAAAACAGTGCTGCGGCCGGAACAGTCATGCTCAACATCCTCAGTAGCAAATGGATGTCACTGGGTGACCCGACGTGGAAAGCTGCCTCATCGCCAATGTTGTGGGGTGGAGGACGTGTCTAGATGAGACCCTCCACCCTTGGTAATGAAACACCCGGACAGCCTTGTCTTGGTTCAGGTCTCTGTCTGCACTGCCCCCTCATGCTCCCCATTTATTGACTTGGCCTTGTGACTTGACACAAGGCTCTTAAAGCAAAACACCACAGCAGTGTAGTTGCTATGCTGCTGTGATGTGTGTCCAGCACTGCTTCAACGACTATGAATTCCAGTCAAACTAAAATATTTAAATGATATTTATTTATCACCCATTATTTCCTCGCGCTAACTTTCAAGCTTGATATCGATAATGTTTTTTTTTAAATACGTTATCCGGAGCACTGTAAATTAGGAAGCATTACACATTAACTTCAATATTTCATTTAGCCAGGCTCGCCACTATCTGCTGTCTTCCAAAGCGTGCTTAAGTCTATAGTTTCATAAGAGCTGGCATCACCGACACCCACTTGCGTATTGGAACTGGAGAGTGGGTAAAGCCCTCATACACTTGTATGGTTACATGGTTGTAACTTTGCCTTCTGAGTGTCCTTGCTGTGTGGTCACAGCACTCCAATTACCATAAGGCCACAGGTTTGTAGGGGCTCTGCAGATCAAACCCTGGTTCAGTCGCAAAGGAGGTCACTGTTCTTGCAATATTTCAATTTAAGGTCCCATTACCTGGGCTGAAAAAACACCTCTAGGCTTTAGGATGAAGTTAAGCATATGTCTTTTTTTGATACTGAGTTCATTATAAAGTTGCTTCCAGCCATCTCAGTTTAATCCAAACGTTGTGATACTGAATGACCTGGAATGAGTTCCGACTTTAATTTATGATTATCTATATACCAGTGTGCATACAAGGCTATTTCCCCCATACATCATTACATGTTTGGGAAAAAGCAACGGCGATTATGCCTTAGTTGAAAAAAGAAAAGCCCACTCCCCGCCATGAGTTTCAGGCACCTGACCAAACCTCGATAATCATGTTTGTTTTCCCTGATACAGAGTCTGCTGCATCCCAACTTGAGGAGAGATGCTGCACTCTAACGCTACCTTTTTCGTTCTGTTCTCCGTGCTTATTTGATCGTGTGCTATGAAGAGGTCTGCTTAGGCATGCCTGGACCATAAAGATTACAATATTTCCTGTTTTGCTCCGATTTATACGAGCATCTCAGTAGAAACGTGTTGCCACAAAACCAGTCTCTTGATTTAGCCAGAAATGCAGTCTCGCGCCCTATTTTCTACAAACACAATCCTAAACCCATGGTTGACGCTGCATTCGTTCTGGCCTCTATTAAGTTTAAAATATGAAAGTATTCCTTGCCAGCAGCCTTCACCAGCACAGCAATAATGACAGTGGTGCTGCATGGGACTTGCTTTATGATCATGTGCACACTCCTCACTTGGGGGAAGAGACAGATCTACTGGCTGCCACCCATCTGATTTTGGGAGGGTATTGGACACACTGATTCTTGTATTCCTTATTAGTCCTCCTCAAGGAGAGAGATGTCTATCTATATTGCAATCCTATGGCATTCTCATTATGAATCCATGCACTACTTGACTACACACATCTGGGTTTGTGAGTTTTCAACAGCTGCACATAGAAAGCGTTCCTGGGTGACTGCACATGAATCACTGTCACCACATGTGGAAGGGGGAGCCCCTAATGCCCGTGGTGGCTGTCACTGTGCATATGCTGTGGCTCCTTGAATCTCTATCTGATCACTTTTTAAAACTGATCACTGCACCTTCGTCTGTCCTAGGATTGTTTGAGGTTGCAGATCTGCTCATTCCAAGCTTGTCCACGTTACTTTTATCTACATTAGTTTTGTGAGAGGGGCTATCTTTTTGACATCTAAGAGGCTATTATGATTAGGTGTATTCATGTCCACATTATTGGCGTTGCCATTGGAGGGCTTTCATTTAAAAGTCATTTCTTAGCCATTTACCAGGATTCTGACTTTCTCTTCGTAGGATGCTTTATCTTTGTTCAGTTGTTGTGCTTGTTGGATACCTACATTTTGTGCCATCTCTACAGGGCACTGATCCTTTGCAGGGAACGATGGCGTGCTTGCACTATTTGGAATTGTGGTGCCTTTGTGAGCATTGATTGGGGGATGTTCGAAGTGTGTCACTTCATGACTGGGCACTGCTTGCTATTCATTCATAGATTAAGGGCTGTGTACAGGTGTAGGGATGGAGTGGGTACTGCTCAGATTACCTACCAGTAATCACCATGATACCGAGTCTTGGACATCCTCATCATCCTTATCTGTGAGATGTGTGTCTTTGCCCATTGAGGTACTGCTTGCTATACTTAACGGGATTGTGAGAAATTGGCCATGTGATTCATACCTTGGGCAGGGTTTACTTTCTTTCATTTCAAGGGTGTGCATACTTCGCTAAATAATCATCAGAGTAGTACCTATGGGAGGCATGTCAGTGAAATACCAACTCAGGAAACAAGCCGCTGCTGGAGATGAACATGACACGTCATCTTTTTCAAAAGACATTCAATGACTTATCCGTAAGTGGCGATAAATGCATTTTCCCAGTAAGTGAGATAAACCTGCAGAAAACAATTCTCTGTTCAGTCACTTAGTGCAACAGTAGACTATCCCAGATTGAGTGACAGTGTAGATGATGCTTCACACTGATGCACTGGTGTTGCTGTCGCCCCCAACTGTGGGGAACATGGATTAATGATGAGAGAAATCCTGTCAGGAGGCGGCTACTACCTACCTGTGACGTATATGCTATTGAGACACCCATGCCTAGCGGCCTCCTCAACTGAGCAGCTCACACCCTCTCATCTGTACCGTACCTACCTGTGACGTATATGCTATTGAGACACCCATGCCTAGCGGCCTCCTCAACTGAGCAGCTCACACCCTCTCATCTGTACCATACCTACCTGTGATGTATATGCTATTGAGACACCCACGCCTAGCGGCCTCCTCAACTGAGCAGCTCACACCCTCTCATCTGTACCATACCTACCTGTGATGTATATGCTATTGAGACACCCACGCCTAGCGGCCTCCTCAACTGAGCAGCTCAAACCCTCTCATCTGTACCATACCTACCTGTGACATATATGCTATTGAGACAACCACGCCTAGTGGCCTCCTCAACTGAGCAGTTCACACCCTCTCATCTGCACCATACCTACCTGTGACGTATATGCTATTGAGACACCCATGCCTAGCGGCCTCCTCAACTGAGCAGCTCACACCCTCTCATCTGTACCGTACCTACCTGTGACGTATATGCTATTGAGACACCCACGCCTAGCGGCCTCCTCAACTGAGCAGCTCACACCCTCGAATCTGTACCGTAACCACTCTTGTTTCCGCACCGTCACTCTGGTTACCAACACAGCCTTACACGCTCTGACGCACACATTTCCATTTGCAGCAGCTCAATCACGACACACACTGTGGAAATGAAAGAAAGACAAGCACTTAAAGAAACTGCCTTACGAGTGGTCTCTGGTGCGGATAACGAACAGACATTCTGGAATATCATACTAATTGGAAATCAAATTAGAAATATACTATAATAATGACACAAGCGCACCATATTATAAAACGTAAAAAATATCGGTAGTTCTATTTGTAAAAAATATATAAATTATATGGTTTTAATTACCTACAAATCATATAAAGTACATGTTTCAAAAATACTGACAAGCCTGTCTTTCCGTTGGACATTTTACCTTGCTATCACAAAGGGAGCTCCTTTAACCCATAGGAGCGCAGTGAACATTAACAGTGATTTGTCAAGATGATAGCGATGATTATGTTTTTCCGGTTCTCGTGTGTTGAAAGAGTGCAAAAGGCGGGTGGTTTTAACTGGGGATGGGTGTGAATGGGTGTAAGATCATAGCCATTTAACTTACCGTTGGGCTTTAAATGGGTGGGACACATAGCTAAACAACACAAATCCATCCTCCTATGTGATCTACATTGAAAAGCATTCAAACCCCCTATTTGAAGCTCTTTTGTTAAAGCTCTTTTTTAATGACAATAGCTTTGGCTTAAAGGTAGTGCTTTTAGCACCACCTAAAAGCCAAAACTACAAATGTCTGACCAGTTCTGGTCAAATATTTATATGGCCGAAGTTATGATACATGTTGGGGTAGCTTTTTATATATGGAAGAGAGCAATTTTAATGTTTGATAATAGATAAGGGATTGGTATTCTCATTGGTTGTGTCTGACTCTGATAATTGTAGGATTAATATATATTCCCTCTTGAGACACCTTGTATAATGGGGAGGTATTTATATGTATTGATTTTAATGTGAAGTAAGTAACTTACATGATTTTATTGGGTTTTGTGTTTTTGTATATTGTGAATAATCTAAATCTAAATAAAGTAATCTCTCCTTATCTGTATTGATGATTATTTGATATAGTGTATAAGGTTTTAATTAACCAATTTGCACTTAAAATTTTAAAAAAAATAAAACTGAAAATGGGGCCCCTAGTCAACTAGTTTGTTTAAAAAAGTCACAAATAGCGATTTGTTATGTTATGTTAAAGGTTCTTATGCCACACACTGTCACCTCCTGCGTGGTGATGCCCTTTACGCTCCTGTGGCAGATCTGTAAAGCAAGAGGGTAAGGGGGGGTGAGTTAGTAGGACTGAGCGAGTGAAAAGAGCAAGATAGCTGTGATGTGCTGTTGGCAGCTTCAGTTCGGTTTACACTGTTCGCTGAGCATAGGTGTGTTTTTGGTTGATAGCCGTCATGTGCTGTTGTGCGAGGCTATGTGTGGCTTGTTTAGTTGTTGTGGTGTAGTGAAGTGTGTGCAGTTTGGTGTGCTGTAGAGGTATGGCTGTGTTTAGTTCAGCGTTTGAGAGGTGTATGCAGAGGATGAGTTTTTAGTAGGGTTGGTTAGTGACAGTACTCTATCATACCACTTGTAAAAATGACCCATAGTTATTTGATAATGCGGCTAGTTTTTGTCCCAATCCAGCCCTCTTTATTGGGAAAACTTGGCACAGCAGGCATAATAAAACAGGTGTTTGTTTCTGACACCCTTGCTGTGGCTTGTTATCATGTTTCTGCATTTCTGCTAAAAACACTGAAATTGTGCTGTAGTTTGTGAGTTTCTGCTTATTGTGCTGTTAGGATATCAAACCTGTACCAAGCTATGCATCTTAATGCAAGAATGGCACACAATATAATGAGGGAAATACTGATTTGGAAAGCTTGTGCCTTGAAGCAATCGTGCAAGGGATTAACCAAACCCTACACCTCACAATGTGCTCCCTGTCGATCGAGCTGACATGAAAAGATCATTCCATTTAAGTATTCAAGAAAGAAATTGAGGGGAACAACTGACAAGTCAGTGAAGCATGAAGGGAGGTGCAAAACTAAGGCATAAGTGCATTATGCCCTGCTTTTGGAGTCTGGGTAATTTTTTATCTATTTCGATGCAGAATGGGACAAGGAACGGATATGCATTCCCACTCCACCTTCAACTAGAACGTGGATGTCACCAACATGACATTTTTATGCTGCCATACAACCAATGGATTTCTGTGGAATGCACCTGTTTTTGTCCCTTTTAAAAGCAGGTGATCCATCCTCATCCACCAATATGCTGACTACACAGCTATACCTCAAGATCGACTCCATCAAGAACATCTGTAGGCTCAAAACCTGCCTCTAGCTGATCCAGTCTTGGATGTCCAGTGCATACTTGAAGCTCAACCCCATCAAGACTGAATTTCTACTCCTCAACACTGAACGCCCAGACATACCTGGCTATCAGCCATGAACTCTGAGGGCTTCACACCCAAGCTCACCTCCTGTGCCAAGTCCCTCAGGTTACACATCGACAAACACCTCTCCTTCAAGACACACATAGCTAAGAAAATTCAGACAGATTGGTATCGGCTCCCCCTCCTGCGAAAAAAAGTCAAGCCCTTCCTCCCTCCAGACAGCTTAAAATACCGTTCAAGCACTGGTCCTATCCCACCTCGATGGGGGCAATGCACTCCTCGAAGGCATCCCGTCATCCTCCCTTGTGCCTCTGAGAAGTGTCCTACACCGGGCTGCACTCCTCATCAAGGGTCTATGCAGATTTGACCACATCACCCTGGCCCTCGTCGACCTTCACTGGCTCCCACTGCACGCACAAATCACCTTCAATTCTTGCTGCATCATCTATAAGGCAGTCGCCCTCAAGTCACCCAGCTAACTCGTGGAGAAACTCAACATCTCTGGCAGACAACCCACCACCAGAAGTCAGGACATGTGCAAACTTGAAATCCGCCGCTGCAAAAAGGGAAGGACCAAAAAACGAGCCTTCTTTGCCTACGCCCCAAGAGTATGGAACCTCTTCCCCCTTGGCATCAGACTCACCCCCATGCTTTTACAATTCAGAAAAGAATTCAAGACCCACCTCTTCAAGGAGTCTCTCCTCCTCAACACCTTGACCTTCGTGCCACCTGACTCGTTAGACACAGCCCGCCTCTCTCCTCCCCGACACCCGGTACAGCTGTACCCCTCCTCTGTGCCCCTCTGTATCCTACGCACCGCTGTATATCGGTTCTAATATTGTTAACACTAAAAAGCGCACTGTTATGCATCTGTAATATTGTACATGTCTGTAAAGCACTCTGTTATGTATCTGCATTGGTGTGTAACTCTGTAAAGTGCTCCGTTGCTTCTCAAGGCTAGGTCTGTGCTCAATAAATACAATAATAATAGTTTTTAAAAAATAATCCATTACTAATGATGTCTTCCAACGTGTTAATTCCAAGTTATATTCATAATTTTTGCAGAGCAGGTGTAAAAAGGTGTAAATGCGATTTTGCCCCTTATTTCTTGAAGTACGTTTTTTCAATTATGGAGGGTATCCAAGTGAAGATCCAAGTGAAGATATGGGTTAGTGCTGACTGTCCCCTTCAAATGAATGCCAGTTTATTTACTAAGGTGTACCTCTTTTCCAGCAGGGCTTGTAATGCCATGTCCAAAATCTGCCGTTATCAGAGCAGCACTGTGGAAACCCAGCGCTACTGACTGATCCCTGCCAGGCAGTGTAGAGACAACAGGCCCTCAGAATTCCTCTTCAAGTGTTGCCAGCTGTTTAGGACCTAATTTGTTAATTTCTGTAAGAAAGGCATGGTATCAACAGTAAGACCACAGTTTAAGGGTGTTTATTGAACTTCAAAAAGGGTTTGATAAACGCCTATCTAAGCCTAAATCTACAGATGGAAGAAAGCTACGACCATCAAATAATAGTAACGCACTCCTAGTGGTGTCTTGTCAAAATAAAGGGCCTAAACTAAAAACAAAATATGAGCAATCCTTACCTCTAAATACAAATAGTGTGGGGAACAATGTTATGAAAAAGAAAGAAGTGTTCAAAAATTATATGTCAGGTTGTTCAGGCCGTTGACCTCCCTTCCCCACGTTTTCAGTACGGGACAAGGCTAGTCACTCAAGCATAGCACAGTCTCTGGCTTCTTTTGCACCAGGATACCGTTCAATCGTTGGCATCAGATTCTTAACTGTACAAGTCTCCTTGCTTTTAAAAGTCTCTACACTCAGAGGGCCTAGTGCAACCAAATAAACAACAAGTTCTTTTCCTCTTTAGATTTGCACAAGTATTCACTTTGGGTGCTTCACTCTTCACCCTGGAGCCCCTTCAGCCGGGCTAAGATCCCTTTAGCACAATATTCATCACCTTAGATCCCCCTCATTCGGGCTCAGATCCCTCTGACAAAATGTTTGTATGATATTCTTTTCTCAGCTGACTCACGGTTCACTCCGGATCCCCCCCAGCCGGGTTCAGATCCCTTTCAACACAATTAGTCTCTCTCTGCCGGGCTCGGACCAATTTCAATTTACTTTAAGTATCAAAGACTTTCGAATGTGCACAGGGTTTGGCTTGACCCATTTCAGGACCACTTTGATTTCACAATTCCTCTTGTTTTAACATTTGTCACCTTTTCATTGGATACCAGAGAATTTTGAATGAGCACCCACGTGGTGCTGGACCACTCCATCTATGGTATTGTATTTTACTTCACTTCTAAGCCAATATTTTTCTTCTCTTTTGCTTTGCGCAACTAGCAGCTCAAGCTCTGAGTCCCAACATGTCTTGTGAGTCACCCTGGATACGTGCACAGCTGTACAGGAGACAGGGTCAGCCAGCCTACTCCTCCCTGGCTACTCTGCGTTCACTCAGCATGGCAACCAGCTCAGGGGGTGGTGATGTTAATGCAGGGTCAGAATGACATCCTTCCACATTGGCCTACACTTATGGTCCTCAAGTGCTTAATTCAAAGCCAACCTCTCAAAGTTCAAGCATTTTTTTATCAAACAACCCAAATGCAAAGGGATGAGTTTGAACTTAAGGAAGATTGTGGGGAAGTCAAAACCACATAAGCAAGGCAGGCTTTCCATTTCTGGAGTACCACAGACTTGCAGTCCTTCCTTCACTCCCTGAGACCCCACCTGCTTGGCTTTTGTAGGGGTGGTCAGGATGTCATTCAACTCTTGCTGTGGATTCGGGGGCCACCACCTTGGTGGCCTGGTTGACCAGAACATGGGTCAGATTCCAGACTCTTTAATATCGTGGCACAAACTGCAGTGGATCCTGGACTTATCAGGCTTAACCCTGTTGTTGGTGCTGATTACACACCATGCTACAGCCTAATCAAGCACTTCGGTCTCAACAATCTCTGGAGTTCATTGGCCCTGGTCCTAGTCAACACTTCCCCCTCATCTACTTTCTATTCCTTCTATAAGACCTCGTCCTTTTCTCCTCTCTTACATGCCTCTCTCCTCCTTTCCCCCTCAACACTTCACTGCACTCTTGTCTTCTCTTTCTCCCCCTTTGGCTTTCTTCCTCTTAACTTCTCCCCATTCTGCTGGTTATTTTTATTTGATTTCCTTTTATTTTAATTTGTGTACCGCTCTGGCCCTACCCGGGAGGTCTTGGAGTGCCTTACAAGGGTCAAAAGGTGGGAGGTGAAACAGGAGTTACACAATGTTTTCAGGATATAGTGATTACAATGGGCAAGCTGCAGCATGAGGAGATGCAGGGTCTGGATTATGTTTGGGAAAGCTGGTCTTTTTTTAAGCTATTTTGGAAAGTGGTGATGGAGGGTACAGTGCAGATTTAAAGTGATAGGGCTTTCCATGATCTGGGTGCCCATGGGTAAATGCTTGTTTTTGTGTGCATGTTAGTTTGCAAAGTGGAATGTGTAGAAGATGCACGCTAGCTTGCCTGGTGTTTGCATGGATGATGGGTTTTAATTTGTTGTGAAGGTAATATTGGGTTTTGAGGTGAATGGTTTTGAATATAATGTAGAGTCCTTTGAAGGCAATTCTATGGGCAGGGAGAGCTAGTCAAGCTTGGCGAGAGCTGAGGTGATGAGTGAGTGTTTTGGTGGAAGATGGATATCACTGCTGCATTTTGTATGGCTTTGCAAGGGGGCAAGAGTGCTGTTGGGGAGTCCAGTTTGGAGACCATTACTGTAGTCCAGCTTTCTCATGGGTATCAGGCAAGTAGTTGGGGCAAGCTGGGTGGAGGCTTGGCAGGCCTGGCATAGGCGCACAAAGAACCCATAAAAAATCCCTCCTTTCATTCCTTCCTAGTGTTTGTAGTAACTTCCTGGTTACCACTTCCTGTTGCCGAACAGGAAGTGCATGATAACTCATGAGCTCTATAGTTTTTGGGGGTGGCTGGCTATATAAGCCACACCCAAGATTCTTCCAGTGCTTCGTGTTGCTTACTGTGAGCTGTATCAGCAACACACATGCCGTGCTCTGGATCATCCTGGTCCTGCTTACCTGCTCTGGATCATCCTGCTTCTGCTTACCTGCTCCAGGCCATCCTGTTTCTGCTTACCTGCTCCGGATCATCCTACTTCTGCTTACCTGCTCCGGATCATCCTACTTCTGCTTACCCGCTCCGGATCATTCAGCTTCAGCTTACCTGGTTCTTACTCCACGCCGTAGCTATCTTCAGTCAAGAGGGGACTTCTACACCAGCACCTGTAAGAACAAAGAAGAACAGCGTTAACACGCGCACACCAGTAACGCTGCGCATACTCACTGAATCTTCCCGCGACGCTGGAATCCAGGTTAGTTGCACGAGTGCACAAACCCCTGTAAGAAAGAAGAGACATTATTCAATGCTGCTCGCTCCAATAACGCAGACACTTATTTCACTGCGCTCTCTCTCTCTATGTGGTGCATACTTACCAAAAGCCTCCGTGCAAACTTACCTAACCACCAAGTCTCCAGTAGCGCTGAACCCGGACTCGAGGCGCTAATACCACATAATTTCTCCTGCAAAGGAAAGGGAGAGACATTACCAGGCGCGCTCGAATTGAAGGCGCTGCGCAAACCTACCAGCAGCTAGCTTCTACACGCAGCGCTACTCGCCCACAAAAATACCGGCAAACAAAGACAATACGGCCAATTTTGGACACTCAACATTCTCCACGCAACGTCGTTCACTTGTGGGAAGGACTTTATAGCCAGTGAAGAAACTGGCGCCTTGAACTCTCGGCCTCGCTGTGAAGGCATAAAACAGCGTTTGGCATCTGAACTCAGCCTACAGACATTGGCACCAATCACATGAGTGAATCGCGCCCCTGCAAATGCAGGATGGAGTGCACACCCTACTAAAGATAAAGGTAAGCCCCTAGGGGGACATCACAGCAAACAGTAAAGAGAAGGGAAGGGCCCAGGGGAATCGGGTGAATTCAGGTCTGAGTGTACATCTTGTATTTGACAGGTATTCTACCAGGTGAAACAAGGCAAGTGAAGACTCAGTGTCAAGGGAGGCTCGTCCATCGCTCCTGCAGAGACACAGGTGAGTGTGACAAGCTTGGACAGAACCAGTGGTTGGACTATGATGCAGAAGGTGTAGGGGGGCTGGGAGGAAGGATGGATCTGTCCTTGCATAGGAGGCGTGGTTGTAAATTGCATGTTTTGGTGACAGCAGCTATGTGGTGGCTGAAGGAAAGGTGGAGTTAATGGTGAAGCCAAGGGATTAGACAGGAGTAGAGATGGATATGTGTGGGTTGTCTGTGGCAAGTTCTTTGATCCAAGGGTTGATATGGGGTTTGTGCCTGGGATGGCAGATGGGGAGTTATTTAGTTTGGGAAGGGTTGAGTTTGAGGAAGTGGGTGACCATCCAGGTTGTGATGGTGGAGAGACAACTATTGAGGGCATGGAGTTGTGAAGAGGATGAGATTTGGAAATATGTTTGAGTGTCATCTGCGTATTGGTGAAAATAGATGTTGTTTGTGAAGAGCCTTTCCAAGGGATGGAGACAAAATGGGTTGTGTCAGTGAGGAAGCAGGTGAACTAGTCAAGGATGTTGCCTGAGAGTTCCATCCTGTGGGATAGGATGTTGAGGAGAATGGTGCGGTTAATGGTGTTGAAGGAGGCAGAAAGGCAGAGGAGTATGAGTAGGGCTGTGTGTCCTTTTTTAGTGATGTTATGGGGGTGATTAAGGATGTGAAGTGTAGCAATGTCTATTCTGTGTCCAGGTAGAAAACCAGATTGGAAGGAGTTGAGGAGGTTGCTTGTGGCGATGTGTTGTTGCAGTTGGATTGTGATGAAGCATTCCATGATTCTGGTAAGGTATAGCAGGATAGTAAGGGGGGGTAGTTTTCAGGGAATGTTGGGACAAGAAAAGCTTTTTGAGTAGGGGGATTTGTCCAGTTTTGAGTGTGGAGCGAATAGTTCCAACTGAGAGACAGGAGTTGATAATGTTGAACCAGTGTGGAGCGAGGTGGTGGTGCCATTGGATGTGGCTTGAGGTGGGCATGCGTCATCCAGGAAGAGTGTGGATTTTGATTTGGCAATGAGTGTGCATATGGCGTCTCTGTCCATGGGGTGGAATTTGTCCCATGATTTTGGAATGTTTGGGAGAGGGGAGGGCTTGCCCGGTGTACATTCTTAGAGGTGTAGTAGTCCATGAGGGAGTTGCATACTGAAGTGGATGAGGGTGTGGAATGTGTGGATGGTGGTTTGGAGAGGGACTTAACGATGTTGAAAAGTTTCTGTGTTCAATAGATAGTGGATTGGAGTTCCTGGAGGTAGTGGGCGGCTTTGTCATAGCATATGGCTGTTTTGTATGGTTGCAGCAGTATTTGGGGGGTGTCCTGGCAGCAGGCCTGGGTTCTTAGGTGGCCACTTTCTATGCACCTGGCTTCTGGCTTGATAGAAGAAGGAAACTGTTGAGCCATGGTTTATGGTGGTGATTGCAGGGCTTTTGTGATTTATTGGGGGTTATTTTGTTGAGTGCTTGTGTGATAATGGTGGTATAATTGTTGAGGAGAATGGAGGCATGTGTGTGTGTGGGGGGACCAGGGGGTGGTATGAGTGATGCTAAGCCTGTGTCTGTAATGTGTTTGGCTTGTCTGGCTAGAGGGCCAAGGAATGTGTGGCAGGTTGAGGATCTTGTGCTGTACAGTGAGTGTGAAGGAGATCTTGCATGGTAGAGTGAGCAAGGAGCACATCAGAAAGTGGTCAGACTGCGAAATTTAGATTTGACTTTCCACAGACATGATTTTTGCGTGAAATCAAAAGGTCAAGTCTGTTGCCAGTTACGTGTGTGCTGCAGGCAACGAGTTGTGTGAGCTCATGAGGGCGAGTGGAGTGAGGATACCGTTTAGAATGGGGTTGTTGCCTGGATAAGATCTACCAAAGTTGAAGAAATCAAGGTAGATATTGGTCCTTGGGGCACTGTGGTTGTTAGTTGTGAAGTCAGTCCAGTTAGTGTGGAAGTTTTTGGGTGGCAGTACATGAGGTGGATAGATGTGGGGTTTGGTTGTGATGGAGGGGAGTGTAAGGAAGGCATGGAATCGAGAGTAAGACAGACACAGACCACAGTCCAGGCGTGTTTATTGAACTTCTACAAGGGTATGATAAACGCCGGTCTAATCCTAAATCTATAGGTGGGAGCAAGCTACGACCATCAAATTATAATAATGCAGTCCTAGTGGAGTCTCGTCAAAATAAAGGGGCCTATACTAAAAAAAAACTATTGCCAATCCTTACCTCTAAATACAAATAGTGTGGGTTAGTGTTTATGAAAAAGAAAGAAGTGTTCACAAAAATTATATGTCAGGATGTTCAGGCCGTTGACCTCCCTTGCCCACGTTTTCAGCACAGGACAAGGCGGTTCACTCGAGCATAGCATACTCTCTGGCTTCTTCGGAACAAGGATACAGTTCAACTACTAGCATCAGGGCCTTCTGTCCCCAAGTCTCTTTACTTATCAAAGTCTCTTGATTCATAGGGCCTGATGTACCAAAATAAACAAAAAGTTCTTTTCCTCTTACAAGTACTCAATTCATGTGACTTACTGTTCATCCTGGATCCTCTTCAGGTGGGCTCATATTCCTTTTATACAATGGTCGTTACTTTGGATCCTCCTCAGCTAGGCTCAGATCCGTTTTTCCAATGTTCAGAGAATATTCTTTCTCGGGTGACTCACGGTTCACCCCGGATCCCCCTCAGACGGCCTCAGATCCTTCCTCTTACGCAATTAGTCTCCCTTAGGCGGGCCCGGACCAATTTCAGTTCAACTCAACTATTGAAGATTTTCGAATGTGCACAGGGTTTAGCTTGACTTGTTGCAGGACCACTTTGATTTCACAATTCCTTTTTACATTTGCCACCTCTCAGTTGGATACCTAACAGAGACCTCCGAATGAGCACACACATGGTGCCGGACCACTACAGATACGGTATCTATCTAGATTTCAAAAGTTCAGTCACTCTTCTGCTGTTTAATTATATTTACGCCGCTCGTCACATATGCTTCCCACACTGTTCTCTTCAGATTTCTCCATAACATATTGCTGCTTGCAACCTTGGTTCTAACACAGACTGGTCTGGTATCAGTCTCCCCAACTCTCCGGCTGTGCTGACTTTACTGGTGTTGCTTTGTTGTAGGAGCCAAGGACAGTACCACGGCAGCAAATGCTCCTCCCCGCCTTGGCTATCAACACAGGTTAGCCCCAGGTACCTCTGACACACAATGCAGGTTTCTTCACCTTCAATTCCAGGTCTTATGTTTCTCATGAAAGTAACGGTTTTCCTCTGAAACGGTCAAGGGCACTTCCCTCCTTGCAACCCTCTCTGGTCTTGCCATCTTTCTCCTCGTATTAAAATGCCATCTTGGAACTGCTGCCTCCTCAGATGCTTTGCCTTACTCAGAGTGTGCTTTCGTGCTCCGCCTTTTATCCGTGTGGGGAAGTGGGATGAAAGACAGGTGTGTGTAATGATCAGTAATTGCCTGACCATTGTATTGGGACATGTTAGGTATACGGCTCGGCTCTTAGTCCGTTTTCTCTCATAGTGAGCTGTCAGTGAAAAAGTGTTTGTGTCGGGAAAGAGGGAGGTGTTGAGTTCCTAAGTATCCTACCTGGTAAAATGGGGAAAAGGTGTTACAGGGAAGTGTATACTGCATCTCACCATGTGGTGTCCCACTCCCCAAAGACCCCTCATCCAGGTAATACTCCGGCACTGGTCCACCGCCAGGAACTGGATCCAAAAGCGATGGCCGTATCCTGGCCACCTGGATGACAGAGACTCCCGCGGGTGAGACACCTTCAGGTTTCTCACAGGAGCAAGTGAGAGAGAGCTTGAAAGGACGCATACAGAGGTGTGTGGGGTTGTCGAGTGAGAGCGTGTCTTAGTAAATGATGGCAATGCTACCACCTTGTTTGCGTGGGCTGTCTCTGTGGTGGATGAGATATTGATAGGAAAGCAACACCTGTCCTCTTGCTCTGTAAAGCTGTGGCTACCACTTGTTTATTCTTTGTTGTCCTCTCTACATCCTCCTTTCAATCTCCCCTGCTTTCGTCTCCTTAGATGTTCTCTCCGACTCTGTCTTATGGCTGCTTTTACCTTCCTTTACTCCTTCCTCACTCACCACCACCCCTTCTTACTCTCGACCACTGCATCTCATACGTATAACTTATTTTACCTTGCTCTATCTCCTTCGCACTCTCACCACCTCCCTTTACTCGTCCCCACTCCTTCTCTGGCCCTCTCACTCTCTGACACCTCCTATCTACCGACTCACTGCACTGCGACACACTATCCTGCTCTCCACATCACCAATTCCTAACTCCTACATCTCTTGAAAACCTGTGGCCTTGTTTATACTGTCTGCATGCTGAGATCATTATTGTGACTTTAGCTTTTGGTTCATTTCATGCAAGCTCTGTGGTTCGGTAACTTTCTGAAGGACCCTTATAAATCGGCTTTGTGATATTCTTGGCATCACGGACCTGGCTCTAGACTTGTAGACCTGTTTCCTCGCTGACTGACCTCCCTGGGTTCAACTGGGCCTTTTTCTCTCTTCCATCTCACTCTCCACCTGTTGTGTCCCTCAGGGCTCTATCCTCTTGCCTTGGCTTTTCAACATCTACCTTGCCCCTCTAGCCCACTTCATCTCTGCCTTCTCTCTTAACTTCCAGTTTTATGCGGATGACACACAGCTCTCTTTCAAGCTTTTCTTCTACTGCCACCTCCTCTTCCTCTTATTCTTGCCTGTACGCCTGCTACTCAAGCATGGTGCACTGCTAACGATTTCTGCTTTAATGCCAGAAAGACTGAGATCCTTTTCATTGGGACTCCAGCTCCCTCCTTCCCTCCTACACCCTTGCCGCTCTGCATGGGCCCACTCCCCTCACCCTCCTGTGAGGCAAAAAACCTTGGTGTAATCTTCGACTCCTCTCTCTCTCCTTCTCTTCTCACATCACAGACTGTTCCAATAAGGCCCACTTTCAGCTGCACCTCCTCAGAGGCATTCTGCCTTCACCTTACCCCAGAAACTCAATGTCTCTGGAGCTCTTGTCCTCTCGAGGCTGGACTACTGCAACAACCTCTAACTCAATCTGCCTAACTCCTCCCTTCGCCCCTTCAACTAATCCATAGTAGGACAGCAAGACTTATCCTTGGCCTCAAGCCCAGGGACCGCATCTCTCCAGCCCTAAAATCTCTCCACTGGCTCCTGGTTGCTGCGAGGATCAAGTTCAAGACCCTCTGCATCATCCACAAGGCTTTCTGGGGCCTGGACCCTGCTACACCCAACTGCCTCTCCCTAAATACCTCCCTGCTAGAGCCGTTCAGTCTTCTGGCTCCAACTCTCTGCAGATCAGACACCTTTCCAAGCAGAGAGTGGGGGGCGGGGGATAGATCTCTCTCCTCCGCAGGTGCCTCCCTCAGGAATGGCCTCCTTGCCGCTTTCAGCCTTGTGTTGGATCTCCTTAAGTTCTGGAAGCTTCTCAAGGCCCTCCTTTTCTCTTCCTCCTTCCTCCTACCCCCTCCCAATGTCCTCCTCTGCCTCTTTTGACTGGCTGCCTGGTTCCTTCAGATTCTTACAGGGCACCAGGCCCTCCTTGTTAGAGCAGTTTTTCTGAAGTTCTACCCACCTTCATCAAAACCATTCAACGGAGACAGTACAATATTCCACTCTTAATATAAGGCTGTACCACCTGAGTTCGTGGTAGCGTAGACAGAGCAGCCAGGCTTATCTTAGGAGGGAGAGAGGGCTGTAGGTCAGTACAAAGAATCTATGACACACAAATGAATAAATAGAAACAACTACAACCAGGAATATTATTACAAAATAAAGATTTATTTTTAAATGCAATTAGGCCAAGTTAAGTCTTGGGTTAACTACTGGTCAAAGACATAAACACATTATTTAAAAAAACACAATACAATGCTTAAGGGTACACAGACCAAAGCATATAACCTTATTTGGAACACCTAACAGTAGTTCTAGGGAGGTTCAACATTTTTAAACACATTCAGTATAGGACACACCTATTCTTGGGGAGTAAAACCAATGGTTACTTTCAGATTACATTCAGTAATATCAGGGTAGTAGACCCGAACAGTTGTACTGTGATGCTCAGTAAGGAATCACATAATAAGTCAACTGGACAATATACCTTTGTGAATAGTGAAACACTTATTCTGGGTACAGTAAAAACCTATAACTATTTGTGTGATAACACACAGTTATACTAAGTGAGTAAAACCTAAGGACGTAATATTAATTTGCAGGTGCTTTTGAGAACATTAACATTAACATCAGTGAAACAGATTGAGATAAGCAATAACTCTTGTAACTTATTTTAGGATGGCCCACAGCTAACTCAAGGTATGTAAAACCCATATACTTTTTGAAGGAGCTATCAACAACTTGGGGCAGGTATAAACCTAATACTGTGTTTGTGTCTGTCTAAAACATAACAGGGAAAGCAAAACCCAGAGTTACGTTTTAGAAATGACTCAAGGTTATTCTAGATAGGTAAAACCTAATGCAACCTTATTCTGGAGAGGCTAACTGCAAGTCAGGGGAAGCAAGACCCAGTTGGCTAACGTACACACTAATTATTTTTCTGAAAGAAATAGTTAAGTGAAGCCAACAGCATTACTTTTGGGGAAGAAGCACAACCAATTCACAGGTGAGTGAAATAACCTTATATCGACTTTTCAGAATCGCAGAACATTTCTAAGGTAAGTAAACCAACCTTGTATATACTTTCCAGAATGTTTACAGCATGTTTTCTTGCAATGTGAATACAGTTTGAATCCTCTAATGAAATCTAGGTAAGCCTTTTCCAGCAGTAAAAGTGTTCAATAAATTACAACCTATGAGGAGACAAGCAATGCCAAAGTCAATAGATGTAGAAGGGTGCCTTTAAGGAGCCAGGACAGCCAAAGTCAATTGGACTACATCAATAGTTCTGATGCACTTCTTCTTGGAAAAAGATAGGTCATGAAAATCACTGACGGAACACAAGCTGTTAAGCTTGTGCAAGGTGAGTTGAGATCAACTCAAAAAGGTAAGCCAGTGCACTTCTCAAGTGAGAACGCATGACTTATGGCAAAAAGGTAAGTGCCCCAAGCCTCCACAGTACCGTTGGTTTGAAGAAAGTGTTCTAGCTGGATTCCTCCCTGCTACAACCTCCTTGTTCGTGTGTCTCAGTCGTGGGGTCAAGAGGGAGGACTTCAGGTGGGCTCCTGCGGCAGTACTTGGGAGAGGGCTTCATCAGCTACAGATTTTCTTAGATTCAGCGGCTCTTTGTGGTTTTAGTGACTTTCAAACAGCACTGATGAAGAACGAATATTGCCGGTCAGATTCCTGTCATTACAAAGGTCCAGCACTCTGGTGAGAGGACTTTTCGGACTTGAATCGTGTCTCTGGACCCCCAGCAGGATGCCCACAAAGTTTCAGCGCAATTTGAAATTCGGAAGACCATGCACCACCAGATGGCTTGAGGTCCCAGGGTATTGGGGTATTGCAGCCTTGTACGGTCGCATCATGATGTGGCATGGCTCAAAATGCAGGCCTTCTTGAGTTTAGTGGGTCGCACCAGATTCTGGGTCGGGGTCGTCCATTTCGGGATCCCCACGTCGATTGGAAGGAAGGGATACAGCAGGCTCAAGTTACACAGCAGGCTTCGCTGGAAATTGTCTCAGCCGCTTTTCCTTTGTAATCCTCTTTGGTTTTGGTTCCAGTGGTCGACTTGTCTTCAGCTTCCAGGTTCAGAGTTTTTAACAGGAACTACAGCACACCTTCTGCATTCTCTCCCTGCATTGTACAACGAGGGATGGTATGGTTGTCCAATTAGGACAGCCAGCCTCCCCGCTGGGATTTGTCCCCATTCAGGCAAGGAGGACGACAAAGGGCTGTGAAGCTTTGGACTCCTCCCTCGCTTCATGCCTTCACAGACAGACTGGAGCCTGGGCGGGGAGTCCATGGAACTGCTGCCGAAGACAAAAACCACACAAAGGAATTTCCCACCCTGGATGTCAGGAGAAGGAAGATGGAAGGAGAAGGAACACTAAAATGGCGGAAAAACAAGACAGGGGTCATTTTGGTAAAATGAGCACCCATGAGTGACTTTACCGGGGCTGTGCAAATAGCCTGCGGTAAAGATGCACCGAATTAATAAAAAGGTATCACTGCCATCAGACATTGAAGGTAAGCTTGTCCCTGTAACATAATTGTTACAGTTTTAATGTGAAAGGGGATACATTGTATCTCCCCAGCACTCGACATAAGGTGGGGTGTGCTGGTTTCACTTAATAATTTGTAAAAGGGATCCAAAGATCCTTTCTACCCTTGGGAACTGTAGTTCTCTCAAGGCTAGCCCGAGAAAGTTAAAAAGGGGAGCCCCTAGAGCAACCCAGCAACACTAGACAGTTTTTGCCAAAAAGATGTCAAAGAGGATAACTTTTAAAAGACACTATGGAGAGTCTAAAAAAGGATTCCCATAAAAATAGTAAAAGATTCTGTGAGTGTGGAAAAAGGTTCCCACTCACAGAGATATAAGGACAGATAATCCACCAGTAAAGCAAACAGTTCTGGGCTTGACACAGGTCAGGAAGATTTATAATTACTATGAAAATCCTACCTAACACTCTTCGACCAGACTACCCCTGCACTCGGCCTCCCCTGACCCTCCTCCTCATACCTGCAATTGCCCTCCTGGGCTCCCTCCCCCTGCACTGGCCTGGCTGGGCCTGCACCCTATTGAGCCCTTCCTGCCCTGTCCCTCGCAATTAGCACGAGCACCTTCTTTCCCCTGCCCTCTCTGCATTCCCCTGGCCTCCCCTTGGCACCTGCACAACCCATGAGCCCTTTCTGCCCTGACTGACACTTCCCGCCTGCACTCTCCCCTGCACTTCTTGTTACTGCACTTGCAGGATCCGAATGACACAAGGGCTAGTAGGACTGTTTTATTTTTCTTCATCACTGCCCCCCTTGTCTTATTGCGCCTTGAAACACCTTGGTTTATAGGCAAATTATAGATACCCAATCAATAAAAATTAAAATAAAGTCTACGAGATCCCCAACTGGATGTGATTGTTGTGCACTCTGCAAAGCAGGTCTGGAGCCTGAGGTTTCAATCCTCCATCTTGGATTCCTCTGTTTGCACCTTGGTTGTGGATAGCTGTGGATGCCAGAGTTCCTGAGAGACAAATTACGCCTATATCAACCAACAAGAACACTCAGATCAAGCAACGACATCCACTTGGAACCAAAACCCTACACAACAAGGCACCGAAAACTTGGAACGACTTATCAAAGAACATACGTAACACAAGAAATCACCTACTATTCAGGAAACCTCTCAAATCCTGGCTCTTCACTGCGTAACTAGAAGACCGCCCACAATAGCACACACATAGCTAAAACAATGATGAATGAAGATACCGATCCCCGATCTAACCAAGCATCAACTACATCTAAGGAAGACATTCTACAACATACCAAACTTCAAACTGAGAGATAGCTATGATAGGATGACACTAAAGACTGAATACATAAGCAGACCAAGATGGAATTACAAGAACGATCCATCAATAGCACCTGTGCCCTGAATTTACACCAAGCTCCTACAGACCTACGTCACAATAGATAGCAGGGGAATAGGGGGCGGCCAGTCCACAGCACCAACACCAGAGGGGGGGGGACTAGACATACTGAGTCCCATTATATTAAGTTCATTACAATACAGCCAGGAACGTGCTGTGCCATCACCCACAACAGTTAGATGGTCAAGAAAGGAAAGCAGCAACTAAGCCTACCCACAGGAATGCTAGTTAAATAGAACAAGATCTGCTAGAACCAGGACATGCAACCCACTAACCCAATTTCAAATCTCTGCCTACCGAATTCACCCGAAAATCCACACAACCATCTCTCACCCAGCAAACTGTACGCACTTCACCACACCAACAACAAACAACACATAAACAGCACCCACAGCACACAAGGTCTCGCCCCGGTCTGATACTCTCACCAAAGCTCAGCGCACTATGGAAACCGAACTGAAGCCGCCAACAGCACACCACTTCTCTCACTCTCCTACTCCCTCTTCACCCGACTAACCTAACCCGCCCGCCTTCTTGTTTTACAGATCCACCTGAGTGCCTGGGGACCAATTCCGTTGGTGACAATGCGCAATATAAATACCTTTTAACATTTAACAGCTGAGGACGCTCCATTGGTTCTCTCAGTCCTGATTTGATTCCAAATAGTAGTCAAACCATGTGATCAAGTCCAAAGTATGTCATCCTCTGCTGTAGATGGAGACTAAAAGTCCTTGCCATCATTTTAGCAAGATCTGCATTTATATTGCAGCATCATAACTTTTCACTTGCACAACATTGACCCCCTGACTGTGAATAGGGGGTTTTACATAAGCAGGCAAGATGGTCTCTTTGGTTGTAGTTTTAAATAGGTAAGTGAAGTTCGGAGTGGCACTTTCTTGCTGACCCAAGGAACCTAGTGGTTCATGTTACTTCACCCCAGGTACCTCCGGATTTCAAGCACAGTTGTGGCTTCCTGTCTCCCCAAACGGTTTTCTGGGCCACTTATGCCTTTTTAAGCCTGTCTCTTGTCTTGACAGCAGGCATCTTGAGAAGAGAAAGGGAGACAGACTTTCTGCAACTGTAGAAAAATAGAGAAAAACATGAACCAGGTCAGTGCCATGCCCACAGAGACTGCCTCCAGGTGGTGGCGGAATAGGATGGAATGATCAACAGTGGTGAACAAGACTGACTCATCTAATAATGTCTGGGTGATAAAACCTGTTTCAGCGGATGGCAAGTAGAGGTCGTGCAGCACTTCAGTTCCCAAGCCTCTGTGCGAGCCAGGCAGAGACACTTCTGAGATGTTGGGCCTTTCTACGTACACCCTCAACTTACACACAAGAAAGCCCTCCGTTTATCCATGCCACTACATTGAGATTTGGGATCCTCTGCACAGCTACCTGACACCCACTGGTCAAGTAATGGCTCCTTCCAGAGACGTGCGTCTATCTCCTTCTTCTCTCCGATATGGACCACACAGAACTGTATTAAGAGCACATATTAAGGTTTGGCCAATGACTGTATCAAGCCGTCTCAGATCTTTTGCAATGCATCAATCCCAGGGCCGAGAGAAATTTCACATTTTCTAGTCTGTTCTTAATTTGGATTTTTTTATATGTTTGAAATCTGACAAACTGTGAGTCAGGAGCAGGAAGATGTTTCACTGTTGCACGTATTACTCCCTTTTTCCACCAAATGTTTGCTAAATTGGTACTGAATAAGTTGGATGTGCGGACCCTTGAAGCAGCTTCTCCGGGAAGAGGGTTCATATTTTATACCCAAAAAGCACCTCAGAGATGAGTAATTCTTTTTTTTTTTATTAAAGGCAACTCAGAGTCAAAAAGGCTATTTCGAAAGGGAAAGCTATATCTGCCTGCACTAAAAAATGTTATATGCTTTTTTTTTACTTTCAACTTACTAACCAGTTTCTAGGAAGCGGTTAATGATGGAATACGTGAATGCTGGTTGAAAACTCATTTGGTGACATCTTTTTTTTTTTAGGCATGGCAATTGAAGATACTGTTTCAGCAAAACTGGTGTTTGATTCCTGGTCAAGGAGTGAAGAGACTGAATAGTGTTTACCCAGAGCTGCATGGGTCATATTGCAATAACATTTTCATAATGTTCGTGCACATTTTTGTTTAAATTCTAGATTCTGAGAAATTAATTTTAATTCTAAATCCCTTATTGATTAACTTGGGAGTTTCCCAATCTATGTAACATAATTCATGGAATGTTTGTGTAGTTTGTATCCAGAGGAGGGAAAGCTCTAATCCTAAAATGATGTATGCTATGTCTTCCTTTATAAATCATGTTTTTACTGCACTTATGCATCCTTTTGTTCATGAGAATTGCATAGAATAATAGCCTATCGATTGGTCCATACACTTGATTTGTACACATTTGCTATAATAAATAGATCCATTCTGTTTTAAACCATTCCATTCCCTGCTGACTGTCAGAATGTACCAAAGTATCAACTGAAAAGGATACAATATTCAAAAGGATACAGGAGGTAGGGTCTTCCGGATCCCTGTTCACCCGACTTGATAGTCGTGAAGTCAACAAAGACCTTCCAAATGATACAACCCTCTGGCTGATAAAACAGGCAGAGCGATGGATCACTGGAAAGGGCGTGGGTAAGGTATAGTAATCCAGCCTAGGACAAATTAAAGTATCATGAATAACTGCTCCAACCTGAGTATGATGAGTTAGATAATGACAGGAATGATCACACTGACCTGTATCTCTGGGTAGAACAATCCAGAAGTCTCTTGATGGATTTGAAATGAAGAACAAAACGACAGGGAAGGGAAAATTAGTAAGGGAGACTTATCCCGAACGGAAACGAGGCTCACGCTAGATACGGGTTGAATTCACCACAGGATAGCGTCCAAAGTTCAGTTCAAAGTCACTTCCAATAATCCTTGAAAGGCTTCCTTCCCACTTTAGGGATCAATCCTTCTGTTAATTCCACAGATGCAGGAGTTAGAAGAAAATTGCGTTTGAAGACAACGTGAGCGTGTGGATTTACACGCGGGCAGGAATCGCGCAGCCTGGGCCAGCCGCGTGTGAAGACAACGTGCGCGTGTGGATTTACACGCGGGCAGGGTTCGCGCAGCCTTGGCCAGCCGCACTTGAAGACGAAGAGCGCGTGTGGATGTTACACGCGGGCAGGATTCACGCAGCCTTGACCAGCCGCATATGAAGACAAAGAGCGCGTGTGGATGTTACACGCGGGCAGGATTCACGCAGCCTTGACCAGCCGCGTATGAAGACAAAGAGCGCGTGTGGATTATCACGCGAAGGGATAGCTCCAGGAATCAGCGTGTGGCGGAACACACGCTATCGAAGGCCCAAAAGTAGCTGTAGGAATATACCAGGATGTAGATCAGAGGTTCAGCTACACGACGCCAATAGAGACGATCAGAAGCAGCGAGTGAAGTTTCTACGCTGCTTAAATACGTGATACCGTAGTTCACGTGACGAAGCAAAAGTCACGTGAAGTTAGCGACGTGAAAAGTGTAAACGTCGTTTTCCCGGTAACGTATCGAATAGCCTCCATTTGGAGTAGAACGGTCTAGCTGTTCTACGAGCGTAGCGTCCAGCATGCATGACACTGACTGATTTATCCCCTCACCCACTCCGCATGAGTCCCCTTTGAGATGATGGCGGAAAGCTATTCCAAGCTTTTTGCTCCAAGAACAATATTTAATGTGCTACCATGGTCAAACATCCACAAATGTACATTAATAAGGAGGCCACCTTTGGGTGAAGTAAGCCATGTTTTCTGAAGGGCACAAAGCCACATTTTGATATCTGAGCCAAAAATCCTTTATGGTTCAAGTAATGCAAATGTCCCCTCGTGTTCCAAGAGAGTAGATAAGACAAACTGTTAGGGCTGTGGAATAATGCAGGGTTGTAATGCCTGAGGTAGCCAGTCCCAGTCATTTACATTGGATACTGGTAGTTTGTCAGGAGATCCAAACTCAGTAACTATTCTGTTTCCATCATGCAAAGCAGAAATGGTAAAACCATCAATTTTATTAACATTCCCTGTTAGCAGAGGGTTACTATACATCCTTCCCGAAAAGGCCGCCGCCCCAGTACTTCTAGATAAGGCAAAAGATGGATTAAAGAATAACCTGCTCTTGTTCGCATTAGGACCATAACCTAGAGGATTACCTGTGGTAGAGTGATGATAGTACAATCATATCCTATTCAACCCAATTCTGCATCATATTGTTTTACATAATCAATAATCTGGTTGGTACCAAAATACACAATAGATGTAGCAAATGTTACACCCTCCAACATATCAATAATGGAGATATCCTCGGAGTAATAAACCTTAATAAAATAATGGTTTGGAAAAGATCAAGTATCCTTTGATGGTTGAGATAAAATTCAGAGCTAAGGAAAAACATGCTTTGTATTTTTAGAGCATGACAGTCATAAGTACTATGGGTAGAGGATCGTAACTGACCGCTTATTTCCAACTCTTTATCGCCTTTACCAATGAGGTTGGTCAGGGAACCATCATTAGTTGAAGTTGATTTATTGAACAATTTCTTCTTCTCAGGATGAGTGGGTTCCAATAGTAAGAGATGATGAATATCTTCCAAAAAGTCAAAGTTGCTCAAAGACGTATTAGGATAGCCCTTTTGTATGACATTTTTCATTCCATTGTCAGTAGCCTTGGGAAAGTAGTCACAGATCATTATGTGAACCCTTCTACTCCCGCAGATCCACACCAGTATTATTTGCTACCTTAGGAGATATTTTTTTTTCTCCAAGTTTTCTACCTTTCTTTTTGTGTTTTGAGCTGGGAATAGTCACTTCGTATAGGCCTTTGTCATTCATTGTCAAGGTAGAATTTGAGGTGTTTAGATGTAAGTTCATTTATTCTTCTTTTTACCCTTTTTATTTTTCCACATATTCTGTCGTGGGTAAATGTTAATGGAAGTTAACAATCTTTTCTTCTTTATCTTGCATTTATGGGTCTTGTTTAGAAATTCCTAGACAGGGCCTTCTACCACTAATAAGGTGGTCACACTATCTTGGTGATCGTCTTCATTAACCATTTCACAGAGATGAGGGTTGTTGTTTTACCGCTCCTTTGCCATCAACGTACCCTTAATTGGGTTATTATCATTAGATGGTGATAGCTCTTGAATTACGTTGGAGATCTCACAAGCTACATTAGTGTGAGCTCGATAGGAGTTCAGCTGTCGATTGATTGCATTTAGTATTCCAGAATTCGACTCAATGGTGATTTTAATTGTTGCACACTCCTCAAGAAAGGTCTCTTAGAGGTGTACTAATGCATCAAACTGGCTAGAGGAAGAGTCCAATACTTGCGTAGTGGCATCAGCTCTGGGAGAATCAATCAAAGGCTGCGAATTAGCAGACAAGGACCCCGCCTCATCCTCAATTATAGTTGAATTATGTATTGGGAGTTGCAGCGTACACAGAAGACTTTTGTTTATTAGGTCATGACTATTTTTATGTATATCAATTATGCCTTCAATATTGAGGACTCATTTAGAATTTGCGTGCAAAATAACCTGTTTGCACAAATGCTCCTTAATATTATCATCCCCTTCACGTTCTGCCATATGAATCGGAACACCAATGGTGGTGCTTCTAGGCCTGTTCTGCATAATGGAGTGGGTAATCTCTTTAACCATTTTTGGGCCAAGACGGGGAAGAGGAGAGTTTTGTCTCCAGCATTATTCCTAGATTAAAAATCTCATCCATTCTCTGTGGAACGAAGCTCCTAATTTTAGATTATGTGGCATCAGTTTAGGTAATAAGGCAGTGAATTTACTGGTATGGATGGTTTTAGCTGGACAGGTGCATTTATTTGAATCCCTCAGTGACTCTACTGTAACTCTTACCCCAGAGAATATGTCGGTTTGTGAATCAGTCATAGGGAGGTCATAATGTTGGTAGAGTAGCTCTCCTTCCAAGAACTTCGTAGTTGGTTCCATATCCATCAAACCGCTGGACGACAGCATGACAGTGACATGCTTTGTGCCCATTTTTCCACCGAAGCGCTGCTTTGGAGATTCGGAGGAGATTAATATGAGGAGGAGGGTTGGCTCAAAGGGCATGCCGGCCCTAACAGTCACCGCTCAAGGCAGTGGTTCTCGTAGTCTTCTAAACAACAAAATTCCCATCAGCAGCAGGTAGAGGTAGAACAAGCACTGCTTCAACTCTCCTAAGGAGATTTGTATGAGGGGTTAGGGTTGCTCAAAGGGCACACTGGCCCAAACAGTCACTGCTAAAGGCAGTGGTGCTCGTAGTCCTCCAAACAGCAAACATTCGATCAGCAGTGTGAAGTCGTGCGGTTCGCACTCAGGAAGGGGGCCGCCCGTCACCTGATGCCTCTGTCAAATAAAGCAAAGACACATAACAGCCAGTGGAATAAGTGCATGTTTATTCTACACCGTTACAACTTGAACTGCTTAAACCCAACCCAGTTTCTTGTCCCGCCCCCTTCCTAGCCCAACGTTACTACCCCAATGTCCTGGCCCAAACGTGGGCCATCCCAAATAACGACGTGGGATGGCACTGAGCTCACAGTCACGACATGACATCTCCCCCTTTTTAATCTACATGGTCACGATTTCATCCCATTTTTTCGATCAATCTCTGAGGTTTCATACAACATCGTTGAGGTCTCATGGGGAGGTGGGATGTCTGTGGAGGTGACCGTTCTTCTCCACTGCTGGCTTCCTCTTCATACTGCTCACCATCCCTGTGATAGGAGTTTGACTGCTGCATGGGTGTCCCCACATGGGGAGCATGGTGCCCGTGAGATTCTTGAAGTGGGAGTCCCTCGTAATGGATTGCTGCTGTTCTCTGCTTGCTGTTATCATGGTACCCTTTTTGCTGGTTGTGACCAGCAGTTCTGGTGCAAATGTGGGGTCCTCCATTCTTGCTTTTTGTTGACCTACCAACACGTGGTCTCACAGTTCTATGTCACATTCTTTCGCTCCTCATCGGGAGTCTGCTCTGTCTTTCATTTTCTCTTTCTCTTCTTGGTCCCGAGCCCTAGCCTGTTGTTCTAGGGGTGCTATTTGCGCTTGAGGGTGGCCCTCGGGTAGTCTTGTTCTTATGATTCTGTGAAACATGAGGTCCGATGGGTAGACTCATGTGGTGCTATGTGGAGTGTGGCAATATTCACGCAGGAGTGGGTACAGAGCCTGCTCGAATGGCTTGTTGACTATGTTGGCTACCTGTAGAGTTCTCTTGATGTTGAGCAATAAATCTTTCAACGATGCCGTTGGCTTAGGGTCAGTGCAGCGTTATCTTTCTGTGATGGAACCCCATGTAGCATGCAAAGTTCTGAAAATCATGGCTGGTAAATGGCAGGCAGTTGTCTGATTTTATTATCTTTGGTATCCCGTAGGTTGACAACATGCGATCTAGTGCAGGGATGACACACGTAGCTGCTGTTGAGTCTATCAGCTGGGCTTCAGGGAAGCGTGAGTGTTTGTTAATTACTACGAGTACATATGTTCTGTTGCATAGTGGCCCAAAGAAATCTACAGCCACTTCTTCCCAGACACCTTCTGGGAGTGGGGACATCTGCAGTGGGTTGGGGTGGGGAGTCCCTGCCACCTTGGAGCAGATGGTGCACCTGCCTACGACCTATTCTACTATGGCGTCCAATTTGCGGAACTATACTTTTTGACGTAGAAGGTGTTTTGTGGGCACTACCCCTCAGTGGCCTTCATGCGCCAGCATGACTGTCTTTTATTTTAGCGTTACTGGGATAATCTACTTGCAGCCCTTCATGATGATGTGGACGTCCACGACCGTCAGTTCGTTCTTCACCAGCTCCATGATACTGTTCCAGGTAAGTTTCATAGTGTTCTTTCTCTCTCTGCAGGTCCTTGGTTTCAGGTAAGCTGGCATCAAAGAACTGGACACGGTGAGCATTACGCTGCCCACAGCAGAATAACGCAAAGCATGTTCTGCTGTTTGGCTGTGATTCAAATAGTCTCAGGTAAAGTAGTCCAGGTAAAATAGTCCCAGGCCTGCCACACCCAAAGTAGTCCAGGTAAAGTAGTCCCAGGCCTACCACACCCAAAAGACTAGACCGCATAGCTCAGTTCATTGTGACTGAGCTATGTGTGTGCCTCCATGTTGGCTGAACCCCCCCAAGTTAAATAGTCCCAAGTAAATAGTCCCATTCTAATGTTGGTCTTCATGATGGTTGTGAGCCTGGCGCCAAACGCCTTTGACCTGGCCCTAAATGGAAGGCTGACTTGGCAGTGAGGGCCAGGAGCAAGGGTCATGACAGCAAGTACATCTCTAGACATAAGGAGAGAAATAAACGGATGGAAGGGAGATAAGGATTAAAACTGATGAGATATTGCTCGTACAGAACGAGTGGTTGGGAGGTCAGATTTTACTTAAACTCGATGGTAAAGACATCAAAGATGTAAGACAAAGGGGAGACCAAGATGAACAAGATACAAAAGATAAAGAAAGGGAGGAACGATTGAGAGATGAAGGAGCAAAAAGAAAAGATAGACAAAGACGTGTACAGTTATATCAAGATGAGCAAGCTAAAAAACAAGAGGGTGCAGAAGAGAAAAGAAAGCGTGATAATAAAAGGAGAACAGCTGATGAAAAAGAAAGGCTAAAGAAGAAAAGAATAGAAGCTGATGAACAAGAAAGGATAAGAGAGAAAAGAATACCAAGGCGAAGAGATGAGGAAAAGCAAAGGGCATATGAATGAAGAGACATGAAAAAGAAAGAGGTAGATAAAATAAGAGAAGAGGCGACTAAAGCGCAGAGAAGTTGATGATGACATAGAACGCAAAAGGAGACAGAGAGCACGCGATCTTAAGTATCTGGAAAGGGAAGTAACAGATCCCAATACACGGGTAGACTGGAAAGACATAGAGGAATTCTTTCCCAAGTCTGAGCCATTTCCAGGCACGTCTAGAGTAAATCTAGAAGACGAATTTGACTCGCAAAGCATTGGGTAAACAATCGATAAAGTATACCATGAAATGCAAGCCCAGAAAGAAGCACAAAGGAAGGGAAATAATTAGTGTCTCGAAAGTACTCAGTTGTATGATACGGAGGAAGCCTCAGGTAGTATGAGACAGAAGAAGCTGTCTTTAGACAGATTAACTTTAAATAGAGATGATGATGAGAGGAGTTGGACGAGTTGGGCACAGGAAGTTTCAGATGAAGAAAGGGAAACCTACTCGAGGGAGGTTAGGAGTTTTATATGTTATCTAGAAGAACATCCGCCTATGGATAAAGAAATAAGATGGTCGGATTTAAAATGACCTATGTCTAAGGCATCAAAACCACTGACACAGTCAGACCGACATAAGGGGCAACCCCATGGTCAGAGGGGGGATTCCCTGCCCTATTTAAGCAGGTTAAAATCATTGCCAGGTAGACAGCGATGTGGGAATATTACACCAGCAGTAGATAGACAAATGATGAGAGATGAGAATGAGTTTGGAGCATCACAGTTTCCCATTGTTAGAAAAGGGAGGAGCAAGGCCACAGTATATACCATGGCCCTGGATGGACAGGGAAAACTTAACATTTTAACTTCAGAATTTAACTTCCGGTGTTGAAAAATGGATACATGAGTTAGAAAAAAATGACGAGAGGGAATACATTAGCTATAGGGGATATTAAAGGTCTTCTAATCGCCATACTTGGTGAAAGAGCTAATGGCATATGGACATGGGCAGGTTACCCTTGTGTGACTACAGTCAACAACGCGCATGATGGAGCACCGTTTAATAATTGTAGAGTAGCGATTTGGAAAGCGCTTCGAGTACTATATCCGGATACTTCCGATATTGGAGTTGTAATGACAAGAAAAATGAAAGAGGGAGAGGATCCGTTGCTTTATATTCAAGATTTTCAAGACGCATGGGCGCTTGAAACACGTGATGCTTTGGGGAAGTCTATACCTGTATTTATCATATATTATGCCAAGGGCTGCCAGACCAGGTGCAGAAACAGCCCAAGAAATTAGTGGGGAAAGAAGCAAAACCATGGTCGGAAATTCAGTTAACCATTGCACATTATTGCAGACTCCTGCAGGTAAAGAATCGCAAAAAAGACGATACACGTAAAGGTGAAGAAGCAAAGTTAGTTCAGAAAAAGTAATCCAAGTATGCCATTGAAGGGGCAATGTTAACTAATGTGGGCGGATCAAACCCACAGCAGGCAGTACCTATGCTGCAAGTAAATAACCAAAGACAGTTTAATCAGACAAATAATGGATATGCTCCAAGAGGAAGGGGATATCAAGGGAGAGGTTGGCAAGGTAATCCAGGATATTGGCAGAATAATCAGGGAAGTTTTCAGAATGGACAACAAGGGTTTCTGAATATGCAAAATGGTAATCAAAACATGCAATATGGGCAGATGGGAAGACAACCACTTGTATGTTGGACATGTGGAATGACAGGGCACATAGCGCGTATGTGTAGGAGCCAAGGGATGGTGCAGAATGCTCAGTTTTCAAGACAGGGAATGCCAAATCCACCTGCATTTTCGCAGCAGAGCGGAAATGGAGTTGCGCAAGATCAGACAATGCAGCAGCAAACACAGAGAGTGCAGCAAAGTTTGCAACCACAGCAAGTTACAGGTAATCAATCACAAGGACATTTGCAGCAATCACCTATGCAGCTTCAGCAAACCGCAAACACAGAGCAACCTATGAGGCGTAGAATAGGAGGTATCACTGTTGATGGGGGAAATCCATTCACGAGTGATGGAATGAGACTGTATCTACAATAGGACAGCTCACTGGGAGACCTGATGTGTTCAGTTCTATCAATTACGCCAAATCCTCATGAGGAACCAAGGATAGACGTAACTATAGGTGGCAAAGCTTATTCTTTCTTAGTGGACATGGGTGCAACACGCTCATGTATACGTGATGGCACATTTCTAATGTCTGCCGATGCGATGAACACTCAGGGATTTACAGGAGCTACGAGTCGAGTTCCTTTTACAGAAGAATTACCAGTCTCCATAGGAGAATGTGATATGAAGGTGCCATTGCTTTATTCAAGGCAAACACCTGTCAACATATTAGGACAAGATTTAATGACAAAAATGAATATGACCATTTTGTTTACAGACAATGGTATAGTCTGCTCAACACCGGGAATGCATTATTTGAACGTGTGCGAAATGATCGGGGCATACGCAGGACAAATAGCGCCTAGAGCAATCCCATTGGAGCCCGAAGTGTTCTGTTAACATGGCTGCCAGGTCTAGTAGGCAGAACCATGAGAATACCAGATGAGTTTCTATTTAGACCACAGATACCTATGGACGAAGAAGAGGGGTACATTTTCCCCTTAGCAGCAGCTATAGTCTGAGGAAATATGGCTTTGCTTGATGCAACTGATGGCAAGGGTAGATGATGGAGCACAATAATTGACATGGAGGAAGGCTGCAGAGTGACTGATGTCACTGATGAAGATTTGTTTGGATATGACAAATCTGACGATTTTGTGATATGTGCATCACTTATTGGGTCAAAGTGATTAAGAGAGAGGTCCCACAGAGAATGATGTTAGCAAAGAAGCTTCCTTAATATTTTGACGAAGATATGGCAAAAGTGCCAATTTCATTATGGACCACTGGCCCCTATGACATAGGGGGTCATTCCGAGTATGGTGGTAGCCATGGAGCAATTAGCTCCACACAATAAAACAAATGCAGAGTTTTCTAGGACTATGTAATTATGTCAGAGCATGGGTCTTTGACTACAGCTCGTATACTGGGCCACTCTTACAGGCCTTAAAGAAAGCACAGGCAATGCAAGAGAAAATTGTGTGGACTGAGGCAATGGAAGAAGGGTTTGACGAATTGAAAAAAGCCATTTGTACAGCTCCAGTTTTAGGGATTCCCAATTATGCAGAGGAATTATTTTTATTTTTGCACACAGATGGTACTTTTATGACAGCAGAGAACCACATTGGGTTACAAACCCCTCGCATATTACAGTGGAATTTTGGACCCAGTAATGAGAGGTCACTTTCCAAGCGAACAAAGTTTAGCAGCCACCGCGTTCACCATAGAGAAGGCTACAAACATAGTGATGGGATGTTCCATGACGTTATTTGTTGAACATGAATTATTTGCAATTTTAGAAAAACCAAAAGGCACGTTGACTACCCAAAGGGCTTCTGCCTAGGAGGTAATCATATTGACTCCAGCGATTAAAATAGTCCGATGTAAAATAGTGAATCCAGCTATCTTTATAGCTGAGCCTATTACCGAAGGAGAACCTATACATGATTGTGCGAGTTGTGATGAGCTCCCTAGAGTAAAAGAAAATGCACTCATGGGGGAGAGATTGTCTTTACTGACGGTTCTTCAAGAATCCATCAAAATGACGACTCTGCCTATGTGACGTCGACAATACACACAGCATTGGCGTGCTGGAAAAGGAGGGGCTACCTCCGAGCAGACGGCACACCAGTGCAGCACATAGCCTTATTGGACAGGCTCATTAAGGCACTACAACTCCCAGTGGGCATAGCAGTCGTCAAATGCACAGTACACACAAAAGAGACAGATTTCATCTCACGTGGTAATCAAGCAGCAGATGCTGAAGCCAAGCGCATAGCGAATACAGACATAGGAATGATGAATGTTCAAACCATTGATGTAAATGAAAGAATGACTGTGATGACAAGCCTAAAACACAGATAGTGGAGCTTCAAGGGGAAGCACTGCAAGAGGAAAATAATTTGTGGACACAAAGAGGGTGTTCTTTAAACCCCTCTGAAGCGCTGTGGTGACAAGACAGCACAGGTAAACCAGTGATGCCTGTAGCCTTATTAAGGGTAGGGCTAGAACTGTTACACTACCCAGCGCATACAACTAGGGAGAATCTTGCTGTAACCATTGCTGAGGATTGGTTCATACCGAACCTAATGGAGCATGTTGCATTTTTTATGGTAAATTGTATTATTTGCCAAGAATCTACGGCTGGGCATATACTGCGGATAGTGAGTGGGTTCATCTCAAGACCCAATGGCCCTTTTCAGCACTTGCATATCGACTATGTCGACATGATACAAGTTTGTAATGGATATAGATAACTATTAGTTGTACCATGTCCTTTCTCCAGATGGATAGAGGCAGGTCCATGTACACACTCAGACTCTACATATGCAGCCAAGTTCTTGGTGCGGGAAGTGTTTCCTGGTGGGGAGTGTGTGAAGTAATGAGATCAGATAATGGACCTCACTTTCTTTATACCGTTTTCGAGCAGATTACCTTGCTGCTTGGTATAAAACACACGTTTTCTTCGGCTTATCATCTGCAAGGGAACGGTATCTGTGAAAAGCGCAACGGCCTGTTAAAGGAAAGAATAGCTAAATTGAAGCTTACTTTGAAAAAAGGGTGGTTGCACTGCCTTCCATTGGCATTGTATGCATTGATGAACCAACCAGGTTCTGACCACCATCTTACGCCGCACGAGATCATGGCAGGCAGGCGAATGAGAATGCCTTTAATGCCTCCATCCTGAGTTAGAAGTGATGCTCAGCCAACATCAGAAGTGTTAGGACTTGAATTGCAAAACTACTTGAACTGTTTAACATCTAGTTTTTCTGTGATTTCAGGACAGTTGCAGAGACGAGGGTGTAAAGCAGTACAGAACATAGAATGAGATGCTCCAACATTCCAAACTCCTGAATTTCTACATTTAAGAATCTACCCAGGAGATAAGATCATGATCTGCAACCACTCAAGGAAAAAGTGGGATGAGCCCCGCTTTCACGGTCCTTTCATTGTCGAGGACGTCACGCCATCCGCTTGGAGGTTTCTGGGCGACATGAAAATCTATGCCGAAGAGATGCCTCTGCTTACACCCCACCGCAAAGAAGCTGCAAACATCGGGGAAGAGCCACAGAACGTGCAGACGAGATCCATGATGAGGAAGAAGGACGCATGACCTGACAAGTGGAAAGTGTCATGGCCACTTGCCCAGGATCACAAGAACTACATCAGCAAGTGGAGGGAGCAAGGGGCACCATGGTTCACACACGTCCCTTTGGGACGTTTATACATTGGGGGCCCAGTTGGACTCAGTCCTGGCGCCTTTGGCGCCAGGCTCATGGATAAACATAAACAAGACTCTTTTTATTATGGGCAGGAGTGCTTGGAACCTCCTGGACAGGAATGCTTTAAATAACTTTCCAGCTTTCAAGAGCTTTCCATTAATGTGCAATTAGCCTGGGCATGGCTTTCCATCTTCATCTGCACATGCCTCTTCAAGGCGTGGCAGGGTGTGGCAATTTAACTGAGCTAGTGGGTGTGGCCTTAAGAGCTCAGCTATAAAAGCCAGCTCAATCCTAAGGTGCCCCTGGCACCGCAGCACGACATCAACTTCTCCCACGAAGGCGGACCCTGTAAAAAGACAAAAGGCAAGGTTAGACATACGAACCTGCAGTTTAAGGCAGCACTTGCAAGACTCTTCATGCTGCCGGACCACCGCGGGATCCTCCACTCTTCATCTGGAGCCACCTCGTGCTCTGCTGCTATGCAGACCGCAATCACCTATTTGCGGAAAAAGATAGACATTGTTACAGAGTTCACAACAGGCTGAGAACAAGAAAATACCAATACTTCAAGACAAACCGAAAACCGAAAGACACTTACCAGGAAGACGTGGCATTGTCGCAGCAGGACTGGACACCACGTAAAAAGGACCAGTGAAGGAACTGGGTACTCATTCTACAGGCACCCCTGCCAGAAGTAGCAGGATGGAGAGTTCACCCTTAGTAATCTACAGATGAGCCTTAATGGGATGATGTATGCTCACCACGCTATGGGACGAAGGGTTTGAGAGGGAGTTCACTCGCAAGCCAGTAAACTTACGTCCTTTTTTGTCTGTACAGGACTAGGGTTCTAATTCATCACAGCAGCCCACAGCCTACTTGCAGCGGGAGAAAGCAGATGGGGTCCGGTTTTCTGGGAGGGCTGCAACCGGTCCCCTAACGTCCCCACAGAGACCAGGTGAGCGTAACAGAAAGCTTGAAGAACTGTTAGTTGGACTGTGGCTTAATTTGGATAATCCCTTTTCATCTATAAATACAAGGGTAAAAGGACACATTCAAACACTCTGTGCATCCTAGTTGCAGAGTAAAAGAAGATTTGCAGCCACAATAGGTTTTTAACTTTGGACTGAGGCATGCTTAAGCCTTGATAACAAGAAAAGTGAGAAAGATTTATTAACTTTGGACTGAGGCACACTTAAAGCCTTGATAAGCATAAGGATATGCCAAACTTTGATCGTGGACACAGCAATTTGAAAAGGATACAGTACCCTGATTCCTTCCATACAGAGCTCTTGTTCGGTGTTACTCATGATGTTACCCAGTGATTACCTCTCTAGTTATATACATACGTATTTGGAGTTGGTATTACGTTCGTATCCGTCACTGGTGGGGAGAATTTGCCGCATTCCAGATTTTATTGGTAATACTGACAACGAAAACATTGTTAGAAGATTGCTCATAATCATCACTGAAGAGTTTTTGAAGTTGCCTGAGTTTAGGGAGGAAAACACAAATGCCCCAATCACCCGACACAGCACATAGACTGGTCAGTGTGGTGTTCTTTTCTTTAATTGAAGACTACCCGCATCTCATTGGAAGACACACGGATGTGGTGACATTTCTTAGAGACCCAGGAAATACTACAAATTTGAATGTGATCATGGAAGGTATCATTATCCAGGTAGCGATCTATTTTGAGAGAAATCACAGAGCTGTGTAGAAACTTTCCTCTAAGGGACAGATCAAGGAAGTGATTAAAACCTAAAACTTTGTTTATGCTGACAGGGAAGCTTCAATGTCATCTGGACTGAAGCAAATTTGAGGCATCAATTGGGAACTGGTTAATGAAGCGAATTTATAGAAGCTCGTAAAATCATCATTTTTCACGATAAAGGAACATTTGCACTGCGACTGGTGAAGAAATTGGTCACAGAAAGCAGCTAGTTGATCGAGGACGAATGCTGAAAAAGACAACAAGCTTCCAGAAGCAATCTAACAATGCAGTGTCATTAAAAGTGTTTTTCCTTCCTTAGCATCAAATGATCGAGATGGGGAATCAAAGTAGCAACTTTGTGTTGCCCCAAGAGGACAGACGTTGAAATTGTCCCAGAAGTAGATGCTGCCACATTACATATCATTGTATTATATACAAATGTATTCTATTCATACTCATATTGCTTTCACTGACAGTTAGAACTGCTTTTTATATAGGAGCACATGATGCAAAGATTCCTGTATGTGTGTCTGAGCAGAAGGGATAGGTAAACGTGGCAACTACAAAGCAACCCAGGCCATTCATAGTCATTCCCATCCCTAGAAAAATTGACAGATACCTGAGATTGAAATGGATGTTATTAGTAATACATCACATACAGCACTTGTTTCAAACACTACTGTTGAATGCCAGAGACAGGGTCGGTGGAACAGGCAAAATGAGGGGTTGACGAAGGTTGGGCCCACACAGATAATGCATGCAAACACACCTGGTCCAGTGACAAGAAGCCCAAGTAAAATCACGTGCAGAGATGATAGCAGAATCTCTATGGCTTATTTTAGCTATTGCAAGAAAGAAACAGAGGGATAAAGAAAGACTTGCTGAACTTTCTTATACGCAGATAGCCCGGATGGATGTTACTGCAAATCGACCAGCCAGAAGAAGTTATACCAATGTATTCAGAGATGTGGTTATAGAAAATTACATGAAGACTTTGAGAATTAAAAGAAGCACCCAAGAAGACAATTATGAACTGAATGATTATCTGGACAGCACAGCACAATTGGGAAATAACATATGGTACCAACACATGAAAGAAGTTGGAAGAAGGATGTCAGATGAAGACTGCTTCGTATGTGCACTCCTGCCATATGGAACTGTACGAAATGACTGAGAAAAAATGTCAGACTTTACAAAAAGTCTGAAAAATTAATACCACCAAAGGTTCGAACACCAAACGTTCGAACCTTTGGTGGCATGCATTTTAGGTTAGTTAAAAAAACACCCTGCTCACCATACTATACAGTATAGTGAGGAGGGCTTGGGGGGACACCCCCGCTGCACACCCGACTGTTTAGTATAGTGTTAGGCCCAAGGACTAAAATCAGAAGTGGTGGCTTGACACGTCGTGAAGCAATTGAGTCTTTCTGACAATATACCCCTCAAGAGTACAAAAGGACAGATTGAGGTAAGTATTGCCCAGAAATTGAGTACACCCTGGTACACACAGCTGGCTGCAAAAAGAAAACAAAGGATTAATATAAAGTCAATGAAAAATACCGAAGACTTAAACAAGGATACAATGAAGTACTCACAAAAAGAATGAGTGGATTGGCTAACGTTTCCAGAAAAAGTGTGATGGGTAACCCTGGGAAATAGGACAGACTGATTATAGAGGAGGCACAACTAATCTAAGAAACAACAATGCTGCTGTGCAGTCTGTTTACCTATAGAACAGTGTTGAATGTCTTGAAGTGTCCCACGAGGAATAGTTGCAGCAAGAGTAGTAGTTCCAGGACAACAAAATCCTTCTATTCCCGCCGGCACAAGGACACCTAAACCAAAAGTACTTGATCCTTGTGCCGATGCGCCAATGTCCCCGAGTGTCTTAGAAGATCCCAAAGCCGAAGTGTATAGTCCCCAAGCACTGTAGTATTGAGACGTGAAGAAGCGTGATGATCCGGTAAGTGTTCCCAGTTAGCAACAGTTGAAGGCAGAAACACAAAAGAGAACTGTGACAATCCAGT
Organism: Ambystoma mexicanum; assembly: GCF_040938575.1. Taxonomy (NCBI): domain Eukaryota; kingdom Metazoa; phylum Chordata; class Amphibia; order Caudata; family Ambystomatidae; genus Ambystoma; species Ambystoma mexicanum. The sequence goes on along the minus strand of NC_090924.1, from coordinate 535,825,274 downwards.
AAGCGTTCCGAGTCAGCAACAGGTGGAGCAAGTATACAGAGGGGAACCGTAGCAGTCCGTTAAGCGTTCTGAATCAGCCAGATAAACCAAAGTCGAGCCAAATCAGGAGACAGAGCAGGAAATCTGAAGTACAGACCATTGAGTCAATAAACCAGGAATCAAGGGTAACAAAACGTAAAGCAGCTTTCAGAACAAATTCAGAAGCAGCGCTGTCCAGAGTGGGTGGAGTTTATATCACGAACAGCTGACAGCACGCACAATGCGCTGCCATAATCCAGGAGGCATACGTCTGTGCAATGGTAGCCAGCGTTTCCAAGGCAACCCATAGCGTTCTCTGAAAGAACGAACGCTCCTAGATGAAAGTGTAGCCTGAGGCCTTAGCAAATGGCGTTTAACTCCCAAAGATTCAGAGATAATAGCGCAGTTGCTGGGAGCACGGGGCTGCTTCCTTCTGTATATAGAATGACCAAGATGTGAGGGAGAAGATCTGAGGCCACGATGGGTTTTTTGGAATGCAACCCTGACATATAGTGAGCGGGGATTGCGGGGGACACCCCGCAGCACACCTGAGAAAAGAAATGGGGCTGCGGGGGTGTCCCCCTAATCACCCCGCTCACTATACTTTATAGTATAGTCAGCAGGGTTGCGGGGGGAAATCTTGCAGCTGCCCGCAAAAAATAAAAATAAAAGGACCCTGCGGCGCCGGTTCCCAATCACGGAAGTGAAAGGGAACTGGCGCCGCAGGGACACAGCGCGTCTTCAAAGGTAAGTAGGGTGGGAGTATGTTGGGGGTGTGTTTTTTCGTGTGTTGTGGGTGGGGGTGTGGGTTTGTATTGTATGTTTGCATGCGAATTGTACAAACCTTTTGTGGTTCGTACATTTCTCATGCAAACCTTTCCGTCGCTGATATTTCCGGGACAGAAAAATCACACAGATCCCTGCCATACAGCATGGGGAAATCAAAGATCTTCATAGCAATTGAAATTGATGTCCAGACAGCTCATTGCCTTTCGCACATAGCACTTTGCAAAACAAGAGGTCAGTTTATGGGAAGTGATGCTTCTCTCAAATGGTCACCTGAAAAGACAGATCCAGATGAAGATGACTACATACAACATATAAATACAAGAAACAGAGCCCATACGAGAAATCATGTGATCAGATATGAGACACCAGGAGTGAAAGGAGCTGGCATTAGAGGGGAAGTGAACAAAAAGCTTGATGTCAAAGTAAAATATGCAGAAGAAGCTTGCAGATGGAAGAACAGAGATCAAATGCAAATTTGGGGAACAGTGCTATCACCTGATGGATGGGAGAAAGGAGTGGTAATCTGCAGAGCATGGATGATCATTGAATACCACAAAGAAACAATTGAGAATGCGCAAATGTTATGCAAGCCACTATGGCCAAGACTTGCTAAACTGCTGACACATTAGAAAGTTCCAAGTTTTGCTTCAGGAACAATGGTACAAGAAAAATGGGGGAAAACCAGAACTGTGGATGAATGTTCGATGCGCAGCAGTAATAATGGATCACTATTGGGCTTGTGGATCAAAAGCCTACATCAGACTGCCTAAACATTGGGGAGGAATTTGCACATTGGGGAATGTCCATGTTCCTCCATTGGTGATTCCTAAAGGTGGCCTGAACATTGATAGTTTTCAGAAAGTAGATGCTCACCTAAGGAAGAAGAGATCTGTAGAACTGAAAAATTGAATGAAGAGGGAGAATTACTTCTCTGGTAAATCAATAGAAGCCTTTTATGCTATCCCGTATGAACAGAGGCTGTTCAGACAGACCTCATCAGTGTTCACGATGATCTTTATGCCAAGAATCCAGGTTGGAGCAAATACCAAGTGGTTACAAATCACCAGATGGGAATTGCTGCAGATGATTAACACAACTATAAAAGGATTCAATGCAATCAGAGAAGAACTAATAGCTGTAAGACTAATGACTCTCCAGAACAGATACGTCCTGGACATGATTACAGCCATGGATGAAGGTGTTTGTGCCAAAATTGGAGAATCATGTTGCACAATGACAAGAATGGAACTTTGACAGAGGCCATAGACATGCTTACAAAACTCCATGACCAGATGATAGAAGAAGTAGAAGATATTGCTGATGACAGCTGGTTTGGATTACTCTTCTCATGGGTTCCACAATGGATGGCAGATATGTTCAAATTTCTTGGAGCTTTGCCACTATTAGTGATGCTTGGATTTTGTGTGATAAAGATAATAATCCCGCAATGCAAGAAAACAGCAAAGAAAGCCATATGAATGAAGATCATGATCGATGTTGAACCAGGGTGGAAGCCTAAAGACTTGACTGATGAAGAAATCATAGATTTTGTGAAGTCTAGTATCCATGCACCAGAGGGAATGAAGTTCCTGTATCCAAAGGACCACAGGAAATATGTGGGTAGATAGATCTACTGCAGTGCAAGTGGACAGTGCACACTCATAACATGGAACAAGGATGAGCATGTGAAATCAGCTGGATGCCTGAAGGCAATCATAAAAATATGGGTTCCTAAAAGGCACTTCTTCAGACCAGGATGTCTAGGAATAGAAGACGATGTGAGAGTGGTCAATAAATCGCCTAGAGGGGGGAGTGTAGAGGAGGAGCCAAGTACCCCCACTCCACCAAACCCGCCTACATTACCTGAAAAGTATGAACCAAAGTATGTGACGTATACTAAACCAATAAGAAAGCAAGAAAAAGAGCAACGACTCTGTGCAGTACCCATAAGAATACCTCTACCTAAGAGAATATGGGAAGTAAAGTACCCATTGAGGAAACCATACCTACATCCAAGACAATATGATTGTCATCTGAACGTGATTTCGGATGAAACAAAGAAACTGAATGTCCAGGATGAATGGTGACGTCATATGAAACTGAATCGACTGTATATGGAAGATAACCAGACCTGAGAGGCAGACGATTTATGAAGAACAAAGAAGTACCAAGGATAAGTGACATCTTGAGATCAAAATGAAGAGACTTATGCCACAAACCTGATGAAGAAACTTAGTTAGTTTAAATGTGTACAGATGCAATGAAATGCAAGCAGCAAAGTAATCATGAAGCTAGCCACATATTTTTAATAGTGAATAGGCAGCGGCAAGCGCCAACATATACATATATACCTCATAGATACATATGGATTGAATAAAGAATGAATGCTTCCACTACATATATAGAAGTCTTGAGCAACGAGGAAGGCCTCAATTCAGTGTCGCAGTTACAAAAGCAATTGAGTTAAACAGAATATATTTCAACTAAGAAGTTGGCTGAGCCAAGAAAGCCAAGGTTTTATCAGAACTAGAAATTAGCTGACATTGGATACAATTAACGTGAAAGAACAGAAGCTCCTGTTCAAGAAGGTCAAGTGAAAACAAAAGACATCAAAGGAATATTGGTGAATAAAATCAAATACACAGAAGGCTCAAATCGTGGTGTCCAGTCACGTGATGGAAGAAAGTTGGATGCATGAGAAGATCACACCTAAGCATGGAAGACAGACAGTACACATACTCCTTAAAAAGTCCCAGAGAACAGTACAAACTGAACGCCAACGTCAAACACTAATTGACAGTGAACCATTGAGGTGATGATGGAGTGTACTTTTAATTGGTGGGAAGCTGGTATCAAGACAAGCTTGCCACACCTGGTTGTTTGGTCTGCGTGCTGCTCACGTAGGTGGAAAGTTACTGACGGGGGTTAGTAGCCGACCAATTGTAGAGGTCCACGTAGTTGGGGGTCCTATAGTTTGTGTAGCCAATGGGACGTCGCACATTTAGTGATGTTCCTAGTGGCCATTTTGAAGAGAGGGCTTAGTTGCCCCACCGGATGTTGACTATCCAATTACCTCTTTTCGTTACTCTATACAGATATAACACCTATGCTTAGTTATTCACTTAGAACCAATCCTGCATCCCGATAGGTTTTAGAAGTTTGCCACCTAGGATGACGTTGGTAATGATGCAGGTCAGCACGTCAGCTATGACCAATTTTGGGTTTAAGAACTCAGCTTTTTTATGAAATGATTGAGAGTTAAGTATTGAACGATTGCTGATGTTCGTTGTACTCCCTGTTTTAGTTACTTCCATTAAAACAGATGAACTTTTTCCAAGCTGTCGTCTGAAGTATTGATGTTTGATTAAAATCTGCATCCCCATCCATCTCCAGGGTATTGCTACTCATCTTAAAGGGCTGGAAGTCTCCAGTTCAGATGTTTTTCCTGCTTTCATGCAGTGTTCCAGGATCGCGATATATGATATGATATGATATGGCATTTATAATGCGTCTATACACAAGTGTTTCAAGGCACGACAAGGGAAGGGAGGGGGAACAGAGGGAAGACAGAGACAATGATCTTACTAGGTCATGTGACATTGAGATTGCACAAGTGCAGGGGAGGAGTGAAGGGGAAAAGTGCGTGGGGAAAGGGCGATGGCTGGCTGTCTTTCTAATTCCTTTCTGAGGGAGGTACACTCCACTGGTAGGGGTTGCAGGTGATGAATAATGTAGTTGATGTAGGCATCTGCAATAGAAGGGCCTGCTTGTGCTGGCCCTGTGGGATGTCTAGATAGGTAGTCAGCAGGATTGTCTTCTTTGCCTGGTCGAATAACAGTGAAGGCCTTTCTGTACAGGAAGAGGTGGAAGTACTCGCAGGCCCACACTACTGCCAGGCTTTCCTTCTCTGCCCGGGAGTATGCTTGTTCTGTAGGTGTGAGGCTCCTGTTGGCATAGGCTACGACAAATAGGTAATTTCGCTCTGCGTGGTCTCGTTGCATTAGTATGGCTCCTAGACTGACAGGGCTGGCATCAACTATGATTTTGGTTTTCCTTCCTGCGTTGAAGTACGCCATGTCCTCTGCCTTGGAGATGTTGTTTCAAATAGTTTCAAAGGCATCCTGACAGTCCGCTGACCATTCAAAGGGTTGATCCTTCCATGTTAGCAGATGGAAGCGGTTGCTGGCTGTTGCGTAATCCTGGAGATACCTTGAGCAGTAGCTTGTGAGTCCCAGGAATGAGCGAAGTTCAGACACGTTTTGGGGTGGCAGAGCGGTGTTCAGTGCTGCTATCTTGTCTGGGTCAGGGCGCATTCCTTTCTCTGAAAATATGTGGCTAAAAGACCTGAGCGAGCCCTTTCTGAACTCACATTTGTTTCTGTTCAACCTCAGACCTGCATCTTCGAGTGCAGTGCAGACCTTGGGCAGGGCCGCATCGTGCTCTTTTTTTTATTTGCCGAAGACGAGTACATCATCGGGATAGTTGAGGCAGTTGGGGACATGGCGGATGATCTTGTGGATCTCCTCTTGAAAAATCTCTGCCGCCAATGAGATGCCGAAACTAAGACTCTTGTACTCTAACAGACCCATGTGCGTAACAAAGGTGGTAATATACCATGACTCAGGGGTGATCTCGAGCTGGTGATAGCCTTTAGTGAGGTCCAATTTTGAGAAGAATTTAGAATCATGTAATAGGTGTATCATGTCAGTTTCCTGGGCGCCTGGTGTCTTTCTCGCTCGATTGCTTAGTTTGCCTTCCTCATGTCCACACATAGCCTGATGGAACCAGCCTGATGGAGCCATCCGGCAATTTCTTCAGGACGGGTACTATGGGTCACACCCATGGGGTGGGTCCTGTCACTGGCTTGATGACTTGTTTTAGAAGTTTGCTGATCTCCTCTGCCACTTGTCGTTGTATATTGATGGGTATACCCCTGTAGTGTTGAGCAACAGGCTTAACTTCTAGGTTGATGTGTAGCTGGATTTTCCGGTTCCTTAACTTTCTGAGTTCTTTGAATAGGTTCTGGAATGCTGCCTCAATGTACTCAGGCCTCGCGAAGTAGTTGTACACCATTAGTTGGTATAGGATATGTACAAGGCCCATTTCCAACACTGTTCTGAAACTGAGTATGCATCTGCTATTCACTTCTGTTTTGAGGATATGCAGCAGGATTTTTGCCGCGTGAGCCTTGTGAGTGCACATGGCTGTGATGACTCCTTTGCATGGTAGTGGCAAAGTGGATCTAGACGGATAGATGTCGACGGTGGACTTCTTGAGATTTGGTGCCCTGGTGAGTGCGTTGTAGGCCTCTTTGCTAATTATGTTGACTGTTGCCCCCGTGGCTATTAGGAATTCTAAGGGAGTGTTGTTGACTTGGAGCGTGAGGACTGACTGTGTTCGGTCACCGTGCTGGTGTTCAGAGCCCACACATACCTTTTTTATGCTGGTCTTCACCCAACGAGGGCGAGTCACTGCTTGAGGGCAATCTCATTTTGATGTACCGGACATAGCGTCTGTGGCCACTGCATCTGGAGCTTTCAGGTGGTTGGTGTTCTTCCCAAGTGTAGGATTTTCTGTATTCATGCTTGTTGCGCTGCAGCCATCTGGATTCGATGTCGGTTCCGCCCTCATGTGGGCTTGTCAGTGTCGTCCTCTGTCGTTCCCTGAATGATCTCCGACTGGTGTGGTGGGTGGCAGCATTTTTGCAGACAGCCCTGAAGTGATCGTCGCTGACACATGCGGCGCATTTTTGGCCCAAGGCTGCACAATCACCTGTGTGAGGGTATTTGTAACCGCTCCTGAAACACGTGGCCTCCGAGCATCTAATCGGCTGGTTGGGTGTGGTATATAGTTTGTTGATGGCATCAGGTTCAGGGGCTTTAGGTTGTATCGTGACTTTGCCCAGGTTATCTAGCTGGGTTTCTACTGCCGCTTCCAAGCAAGCCAGGGCTAGGATCTCTTATAGTGACCTCTGTTTCTGCAAGAGTCTCTTGCGGAATGCTTGGGAGTCGCAGCCAGCTATAAACTGGGTCTGATGGCTTCTTCGTTTGAATACCGATGGAATTCGCATTTCTTCAGTCTTTTTCTTAGTCTCATAACAAAATTGTCGAGGGATTCTCCTTTGTCTTGGCGCGTCGTATGGAAGATTTGTCTTTCATAATCGACGTTGGTGTGGGTTCCGAAGTATTCCGATAATTTTGTGTGTAGGTCCTGATAGGCTGCAGTCTCAAGGTTCAGTAGTTCACCAGCAATATTTCTGACCTCAGGTTCTACTGACATGGGCAGTGTGTTTTTGAGTCTTTCGTCGTTGTTGAGCCGTATGGCTCCTACATAGAATTTGAAATCTCATAGCCAAGTTGTCCATCGTGGCCCCAGTTTGCTGGTGTCATGTAGGTCGAATGTGTGGGGTAGGTACAGTACTTGAGATCCTCCACCCGAAGGGAGGACGGGTCTTGAGGCGCCTCCACCAGATCGATATGGAACATCATCATCTGGCATGGTTTGCGTTCGTTGGCTGTCTAAGAGCGTTGGTTATCATTCAAAGGTGGGGAGGGTCTTCCTGCCCTGTCCTCTGCCTGTTTTATCAGTCTGTGGCGTGGGCGCTACTTGTGTGTGGGGTGTGGCAGCTCCGTCTTATATCAGTGGGTCCTTCCTGGGTCCCTGGTCTGTGCCGCTCTTGCTCCTGTGATGTGAGCTTCTTCTGGCCCTCTTAGACCCTCCTGCTCCTTTGATGTAATCCTTTGCTGGCCGGGGGAGCGCATGTGTGGGGCCTGGAGATTTGCGTGCTCTGTGTACTCCTGCATATTGTGCAGGGACGCTGTCAATCTCTCCCCCCTCCATACCTTGGAGCCTTGATGTGGGCTTTGGCTTTCTGCAATTGGAAGCGCGTCGATGCGCGTGGCCTGTGCCCAGTGGCACCCTCCGGTGGTGCGCAGCTGCGAGCACTCCGGCTCGCTTGCCAGAACCACAGAACCATGTGTGCGCGTTCGCTAATGCCCATGCGGCGTGGTGTGCAAGGAGGGCGTGGGTCCCGGCCTAGACCTCGTCGCCAGTGTAAAGTCGTGCGGTCCGCCTGTCACTGGAGGGCTCTGTCAAATAAATCAAAAACACATAACGGCCAGTAGAATAAGTGCGCGTTTATTCTACACCATTACAACTTGAACTGCCTAAACCCAACCCTGTTTCTTGTCCCGCCCCCTCCCTTGCCCAATGTCACTTCCCCATGCCCTTGCCCGAACGTGGGCCACCCAACATAACGATGTGGGAGGGCACTGAACCCACATAGTCACAACATGACAAGCAGCGGTTAGCTGTAGAACAAGCACTGCTTCAGTGCTACTGAAGAGATTTATATGAGGGGGAGGGGCAGTTCAAATGGCACACAGGCCCAAACAGTCACCGCTCAAGGTAGTGGTACTCATAGTCTTCCAAACAGCAAACGTCCATTCAGCAGCAACTAGATGTAGAACATCCACAAATTACTTTTGATCAAACAGTGCACACATATAATACAATAACAGAATTTACTCGACCTTCCTCTACCCCACGCTGTCATTGACACAATTTTTAACTTTGGATCCTGGGTGGTGCTTTAGCTAAAGCTGTAAAGAGTCTAATGGTATCGTGGAGCGATATGAGGTGTGGAATGCAACAGACAGGACTCACTTTTGTGGGTCTTTCAGTTTGTGCTGCAATGAGAGATGGCTGCTGCCCACAACAGTGGGCCCCTATTCAGTCTTTAGTGTAGCAATGCAGAAAGGCAGGCTTGCAGTATCGTTTTTCTGATATGATTTAATGGACAGGGAAGACCCATACCAGGCCTCTTTCATTCGGAGTCTGTTCTCTGGTGTGCTTTCTTATTAGGAGGTAGTCAACAGGAAAAAGAAGGGCCTCCCAGACTGGGGGTCTATGTGGTAACGAGACATGGTCTGTGAGTGCTCAGACCAGCAGCTCTCCCTACCCGAACTGCTGCACAGCAGGAATACCAATTCACCAAAATACAAGGGGTAGTAGAAGTACACCCGATGACATCATATGTAGTGCCATCACATGACGAATGAAACAATATAATCACAGGAAGTGGTGTCACATGTCCTTTGGCGTGCCGTCAGTCACACATAAAATAAGCATTGGCACAGCTGACAGTTTTAGCTTCTGGATAGGCACTAGCCAGACACTGGCATAATGTTACTGCCTGGCCATAAAATGGCAACAGTTGGAGAATGGTGTGATTACCTTGGCGTATGATAGCAGTGTCTGGCAAATACTTTTCTAATACCTATACCAAGCCAGAATTGTAGGCTTTGTTAATGCTTGTTTTTAACAGGACCTATATAAATCAAGTGACTGAAGGCACACTTGATTAAGAAATGTTTATTACACCATTGGTACATTTATAGCTGGAATTAACCCATTAACTCTCAGCAGATTGCTTAAAAGTAACACTGGCAGACCACAATTTGATGTTACTGCTTGATGCAGTTAGGTTAAAGAGATCCCAGGGGGATGTGATTTGGGTGGGGAGGGGCAGGTAACGGGTGGGAATGGCCAAAGGGATTCGTCTGGCAATGGGCAGTCAGTGGGTGGATAAAGAACCAAACACCCACAAACTGCGTGTCCCTCTCCACGTGCCATCTCCCTCTTAGCTTTACTCCAAAGCAGTAGTTTTGGACTATAGGTAGTGCTTAAGCGTCACCTTAAAGCCAAAACTGAAAACCATGATGAGGATAAGAGTAATAAAATAACAACTAGCACTGGATCCGATCAAATACTATTTCTTTGTAAATCATATAGTTACCGGGGTGTTCTCTTGATATGTCATGGTGGAGTCCTACCAATGTCAAGGGCACTTTGCTGTACCATCGTAGACCCGGATCACAGACTCCACATTGCCAATTTCTGCTATCTAATTTCAATTATCACCTCACATGCTAGGTATAGTCTAATATGATAAATGCAGTTTCACATGCCCAAGGCCTGTCATAAGTGCAGCCTCATATACCCAGAGATAATCCTTTTATGCAGGTTAAGCATTATAGGCTGGTATAGTCATCATATGCAAGGCATAAAGTCACCTGCCTAGGTGCTGACATAATATGCCAAGTGTAGCTTGATGTGCGAGTAGTGCCTCACCTCCTCGCCCCCCTTCCTGCTACATTTCTGACAACCAGTGGCAGATTAAAAACAAATGCCCCTTAAGGCACAAATGTGTAAAAGAGTCCAAGATGAATGGGTTGTGGAAGGGGGCCACTTGATGGGGGTGTAGTTTGCGGTAGTATTGGCTGTGACAAATGTGCGTTTTAGGACTAAACGGTCATAACACAAACTGAGCTGAAACCCTTCTAGATGATGCCAGTTTAAGCTGGTTAGGAGAGTAAGGCCCTTTGGGGAAAAGTGATTGGTTTAGGGCCACACAATTTAGCCAAGTGCAATGCTGGGATTAGCACCCAGATCATCCGTCTTCAATGTTGACTGCCAGCTATCGCCCTTCAGAGCCATTTATTTCTCATTCTCACAGCACATAAGGCCATCTTCCTTCCTAGGCCTTAAACGTGCGGCTCCCACCTGTATGTCCGGGATCTTATGACAGACCAAACAAAGGTTATCGGGTCTTGTTGCTTGGCAGGTTACCAAGCATATCATGTGGTTCATTTACAGCTCACAACCTTTGCACCAACGTCTTTGCATAGTTCTCGTGTGCCCTCTGTCCTGTTTAAAGCCTTTGAAGGCGTGGCGGTTAGGATCTGAACTTCCCATAGTGTTAAAATAGCTGGTCATTGGCCTTCTATCCGTGGACAATATACTGGCGTGTCAATAGTGTAGCGGTTAAGCGGGGCGGGGCACTGGGTTTTGATAATACAGCAAAAACGGCATTTGTTAGTTACTTGTTTACATTATACTTTCACCCAGTACTGGCATTCTGGTACTCTTTGTAATCAGCCAGACCAACATACCAAGCCAGCAATTTCTCAATGTAATTAATGAAGAAGAATATTTCATTAGCAGGAATAAGCAAAACACGCGTATTGCGTTACCAAGGCCATTTCTAGGTGCAGGCAAAGCAGGTGGCTGCCCAGGGCACAGGGTCTCAGGGAGTGGGGCGCAACACGCGGTTTGTCCCTTTACCGCAGCATCAGGGAACAATGAAGCCAGTAAAGGCTTTTTTATTTGCCAGCATACCTTACCTTTGTTGGAGCATTGCAGGCCTCCTTGGGAAAAGCATTACAATGAACCCCCAAACCCCCTAGAGAGAGAAAGATCTGCGTGGCTGAGGGGTCGGAATGAAGTCGAGCTTAAAGGGCAGACAGTTCCAACAAAAGTTACAGAAGGTTAAATAGAAATGTACAGAGAGCAGAAGACAGGGTGGGAGGAAGATCAACGTTGTGAGGGACAGAAGGTGGTGAAAGACAGAAAGGAAAGTCACGTTTAAGTAATTAGAGAAGGAAAGGCAACAAAAGTGAAAACAAGAAATAAAAAAAAGCATGAGGAAAAAACAGAAAGCAAGTGAACGAGAATGTGAGAATAAAGAAATGTGCAAAGGATAATTATAGACCTGCCAAGAAACTCTGGCAAAAAATTGCAGAAACCTGCAATTGAGCATGTTAGCTGAGCATGATCCTTGTGCAGATTTGCTGACATGGATGGTTCTCTTTCCAAAATACATGTCTGCCTGAGTCAATATCCTTTATTAGCTTTCCCCAAAGAAAGCAGCCAAAAGGTCAAGGAAGTATATCTTGCCGCCATCTCACCCGGGTTAGCCCCCCCTTTTCATGATCTTTAAAAAAAAATGATCTGTTTCGTTAGATCTCTGTTAGATCCGGTTTGATCAACCATTTTTGACGTTAACTCCGCTACAGAACAGGAGCACACATTTGTTTTTAATATGGCTGTGCGTTGGTGTGATCTGAAGCTGGTTTAATCTCTCAAGGGGCAGAGGAGGCAAAAGGAGAATGGGAAATGGAAAATTGCCATGACAAGTGAAAAAAAAGGGAGTGCGTAAGAAACTCTGCACTGGATGGGGCGTGTACAGTGTTCATCTTTCTACCTAAATGTTACTATCACCCCACACAACCTGAAGGTCTCTGCAACAATCTTCATCCAACCAGCACATAATGGCACAGCCACAAAATGTGCAAACCTTTCAGGTAAAAAAATGTGATTTGCTCAAGATCACATTTCTTGAAGTGAGTGAGCCAGAATGAAAACTAAGGTCTGATGCCACATCTATCACTTTAGCTACTGGAAAGACATTTGGGGATTATTGAAATGAAAGAGAATTAAGAAATATCCAACAAAAACTTAAAAGCTAAAAAAAACATTTTGGGCAAAGTCATGGGATTGTGGTCGGTAGGAGGGATTGAGAGTCAGTGGGCCTCATTGCAAGTTAGCTGGAATGAAATCGTAATTACCGGCATGCCAGTGTTACCATGTCCCTGTGGCACAACTGCTAGAATCAACGGTTGATTCTGTGCTAGCGTGCACTCGCATTCCGGCATGCCAGAAATGGTTGAACCGGCATGCCGGTAACACCACCAAAGGCCCCCCAAAAAAAACACACAAGCACCCTCGCTGCCGCTGACTCTGATTCTGGCTCCATGCCCCTCGGTCATACCGGTACCGGTATTTCCGTGAAAGGAAATAACGAAAGGAAATAACGTGATCGCCGGAACAGGAAATGTACTGGCGACCATTAAAAAAACACAATCCATTGAAATCCTCAGTGCACAGGAGTTAGAGCCACATCCAAAGCACTGACAAAGTACCACAGACATGTCCTCAAGGCCAGCAGCTGCACGGAGGCGCAAGCCGCGGTTCAGCGAGGCTGAACTCAACATGCTGGCGGACATGCTACTGGAAAACTCAGAAGAAGTCTTCAGCAGTGATCTCCGCCGGCAAACACAATTGCGTAAAAAGGCCATTTGGGAGGAGATGGCCCGGAAGGTCTCAGCGGTTGGGACAACACCCAGAACAGTCAGGGACTGCCGCAAGATGTGGGGCGATCTTCGTCTCAGGGTGCAGAACCTCCGTTCCACACAGCGCGCTCAAGGCACGGCCACAGGAGGCGGACCGGCATCACCTATCCAACTCCAGCCCTTGGAAGAAACCTGCAGCAGCGTGATGCACCTGGAAGCCAACGAGGGAGGTAGGAGCTGCGCAGGCTGGAGGTGCAACATCTGATGAGGCTGGTGAGTCCCTGTAAGCCCAATGTCAGATCACACAGCGTGTACCCGGCATGCAAATGAGTAGGCCAACATGTCCAGTATGTTGTACCCAACGCCAGTACAGCCCTGCCGGTGGTCCACCCACCTCCAACCTGGTTGCACACATCCACACATAACTTGTTTGTAACCCACATCCATACACCACTCACACATCGCGCAGGCCCCTTGTCTCGCTCTCACAATAAGCACATGCAGGCACTCAGACACACATCCCCTGACACTGCACAAATGCTATTGGCACCACCGTGCTACCACATGCCCAAAATCATGTCAGTGTCAAGCACCTGCACCACCGGCAAATGACAAGATGCACACATCAGTGATACATGTGGCCCACTTGTCCCATCCACCATGTCCCATCCCGCTAATTCATCACCAACGCACCAACTTTCCATAGGCCGCAGTCACATGTGTAACACATCCGTGTCACAATCAGCCACAACACCATGGTACACAGCTTGTGTGGCACACCCACAGCACCCAAACAGGGAAACTCCAGTACCCCAAGCTGAAGCCACTACACACACCATGTCCGCACACCACACATGCACCCACACAGCATCCCTGACACATGCATGTGTGCACCATATCATGGCCACCACCGTGTCCATGACAACGCACTTATATTGGATTTATGTCTGTCTGATGAATCCACACCCATCACTGATGCCCTGCCTTTCTGACCCACACAGGCACATCATATGGCAATGAGGGTGAGCAGCTTACCACATCCAGGAACACCAGGCCACGCCACCGCTGGACCACAACCACCTCCACCCAGGACTGTAATGCACCCACCAGCAGACGGTAGCGGGCAACAACTCCTCCACCCCAGCCCCCAGCATGCCAGGAGGCACCTGCCACCGAGCCCCCAGCATGCCAGGAGACACCTGCCGCCCAGCCCCACCACGCCAGGAGGCATCTGCCGCCCAGCCCCCACCATGTCAAGAGGCACCTGCCGCCCAGCCCCCACCACGCCGGGAGGCATCTCCCACCCTGCCCCCACCATGCCAGGAGGCACCTGCACCCCAGCCCACACCTTGCCAGGAGGCACCTGCCCCCCACCCCCACCACACCAGGAGGCACCTGCACCCCTTCCGCAAGGGGTTTAACCTGACAACACATGGGATGGCGGTGGAGTCGAAACTGTAAATAGCGACCTGAGCTATGCTGAGGCCGATGGCTTCAGTCCCATGGACCCAATGAGCCCCCAACCCACACAACCACCACCCTTACGCCATGTTAGGGATATTGAGCGGTGCCTGGCCAGGATGGAGGACCGACAAGAATCCATTGCCATAATGGTGCCACAACACCTGCATGAGGCCCAGTTCATGCGGGAGGCAATGCAGGCCACCGCCAGGAGGGCCGCATGGGCGCAGGGTAGAGCCAAAGGAGTCATATATAATCTTGCATGGCGTGTGAGGGAGGGGAACAGGGTAATGTTATCGCTGTTGGAGTCAATATCTGTGTTGGTCTAAGCACTCGTAGACCAACGACACATGGCCATTGCACTGGCACCCCCGACAAGTTCAGCCACTGGAAGTTCCCTTGCAAGCAGCCCAAGGCATAGATCGGAGCGGCTGTCTTGCCCAGCAGAAGGGCGTACCCCTCTGCCTAAAAGGGGGCGTAAATATGACACAGAATGGGTGTGTGTGGGGAGGGATAGTTGGAGAGGGGGTGTGAGGAGGGATAGTTGCGTGGGATAGTAGAGGGAGTAAAGGGCTTTCACTATTGTAAATATTTCATTTCACAATATATTTGGTTGTTACAAAGAAATCATGACTGGACATTGATCTTTCAGTGTGAGTGCATTTATTCATGCACAGTGCCCAGTGTGCTCAATGTTCTGTGCTGTGTGTGTAACAGGTGCACAAAAGTAGTGATCAATAAGGTCCTCACGTGTGGCACGTTCATCCCTGCTATCGTAGCGCTGTGCAATAGCCTCCTCATCATCAGTGTCCTCCTCAGCCTCTGGTGGCAGCATGTCCATGTCAGGGGACGGGGGGACATTGCGCCTGATGCACATGTTGTGCAACATGGCACATGCAAGCACAATCTTTCCTACCTTTTCTGGGCTGTAAATTAGTGCTCCCCGCGAACTACTGAGGCAGCGGAACCTGGCCTTCTACAGGCTGAAATTCTGCTCAATGGTGCAGCGAGTACGTACATGGGCACGGTTGTATGCCTGTTCATGGATGTTGTGGGGTTGATGGACGGTGGTCATTAACCATGGCATCAGGGGATACCCTGCATCACCTGCACGGGAGTAAAAGAAAGTGTACATGTCAAATTACGGCTTATATCATGTTTCCACAGGCTATATGGTGTACATTTCAGGAGAATGACATGCACAAGCGAAAATGAGTTCATCAAGCATATTTTCATTTTAGTGTACCAGAAGGGCACTTGGTCTGTATGCTTATGGAGAGTGGGGGGGAGTATGCTGTTGCATTCACATGGACCATTCATACACTACATGAGCTACATCACTTCTCGTACAACTGACACACATGAAATGGATGTATGCCACTATGTGTCACAAATGAAATTCTAATATATGGCCATGTACCACGGTACTCTTAGCATGTCCATGATGTGCAGGTTTGATTATGTGGTACTAACGGTATGCTGACTTCAAGACAAATTCTCTATATGGACATGCCTATATGTCGTGACTCATGACAATGACACATATTGCTGTAATGTGTGTGGTGAGATATGGTATCTAGAAAAGGGTGCGGGAGGGTACTTGGGGGTGGGAAACAGTGGTTGGGGGTAACCCATCTAAGATTCATATATTGGAGAGGATATATTTTTCTGTGAGTTTACAGTATAATAGTTTCTATATAAATGCATTGAATTGATAAGTATCCGTAATGGAGACATGTATCCAGTACTAATAGGCAAACTGCCCCTATCAAATGTGTGTGCAGCAAGAAAGATGTTTTGAGGGTGGTATCCTATGCATTCAGTGGCTGTGCATCATGAGTTGTGGGTTTTCTCCACTGTTTTATTGCGTGTTGTTGTAGTCACAATGATGTGGTGCATTCTGCTACATGTAGTTTTGAGGATGTCGCTGTACAGAATTGAAGTAGTTATGAATGCACTGTATATTTATCATGCATGGAGGCACGGCTGTCAAGGCCTTGCTGCCTGGCATGGTACTACTGTGTTGGACCTTACTTGACCTACACACTTGCACATTTCATGCACCCACAACGCTGAATAGGGTCCTGTCCACTTCTATATTTGCGCGTTACTGGTTTGAGGATTGCGGGTAAGATTTTAGCTTGCTATAATTCTTCATCTACCTCCTTCTTTTAATGCCCTGTGTGGCCTCTGTGCACCTTCACAGTGGTTTGGTAATTGATTCAGAAGATTGCAGGTGTAATGGTGGATTAATGCATGCCGTGTGCAGATCAACTGGTCATGAGTGTCATCCTGGGAAATGCTTCAACACTACACAGGGCCTAGTAGTTGGACTCACTCAGCAGTCAGGTGTGCTATGCTGGTTACTGCCCCCCCCCCAATTCAACACTACACAGGGCCAAGTAGTTGGACTTACCCAGCAGCAAGGTGAGCTATGCTGGCTACTGCCCCCCACCCCAATTCAGCACTGCACAGGGCGTAGTAGTTGGACTCACCCAGCAGCCAGGTACGCTGTCCAGCATGTTGTGCCATGTACCAAGGCAGCGTGGAGTTCCGCAGCACCCTGGAGTCATGTGTTAAGCCAGGAAATCTTGCACAGCAATGGGTGATGAGGTGGCCGACATCAAACACCATCTGTACGTTCAGTGAATGGCCTGTTGCGGTACACTGCCTCCATGGCATGCGTAGCCACAAGCTCATCATGTGTGCAGTCCACTGCACTGATTACATTAGGCATGTCTGCAAGGGCGTGGAATGCTATTTTTGTCATATTCACCCCATCAGCAGTCCGGGGTAGGCTGATGTGGTCTCGTACATGGCTGAGCAGTGCATCAAGCACCTGGAAGAGCACACGGGAGAAACAGGGTTGCGAGATACCATGCATCTGCCCAACTGTGTGCTGATATGTGCCTGTGGCTAGGAAGTGTAGCACAGACACTACCTTCAGCAAAGGGGGAGGGGGTGGCTGTGCAAATATTAATGAGGCTCACCAGGTAATCATGCATCAGGTACACTATTGTGGTGATGGTGTCCTTGTCTAACCGGATAGGGTGTGGATTTGTGCTTGGGTGAGGTTGAATGGTGTGACCCTTAAGCGAGGGATGGGTGGCTGCCTGCGGGCTGCAACCTGCTGCACATTGGGGATTTGCAGGGCCATGATAACCCTCCTTCTCCCTCCTCTGCTGCATCCTCCGCCTCACTGCCTCTTTAATTAGTAGCTCTTCAGGCATTGCCTCCAGCTCCAGTACTGCTACAGCTACTGCAAGCATTGTGGTATTGGAAGGGGTGTGGGAGTGGTCCTTTTGTGCTGTGGCACATCCCATTGGGCCCACCTGTGCTGATTGTCAGCACCTGTGGCATGTTTCTACACACCAGAATCCACTTAACGCCCGGTCCGCAATGCCAGTGTGTCCGGAATCGTTTTCACATTGTTACCGGCATGTACATGCCTGTGATTGCATGTCCGTGCACCTCGGAATGTGCACTTACTTACGCCATGCCGGTATCTCAGGCCTGGCTGCTGCGTGTCTTCGCAGATACTGGCAACAGTTTTGCCGGATGCGGTGGGTCACTTGCGATACCGGTGTTACTGGCATCACGGCTCAGAGGACGCCAGTCCGGAAAAAGGTGCTGGCACAGATATACCAGCACCGCTTTTTCCGGACCAGTCTACTTGTAATGAGGCCCACTGTCTGAATGCTGCAAATTCACTAGCAAAATCAGATCTTTACCTGGTGATGTGTGAAGAAAGAGAAAGCAAGAAAGAAAAGACAATGAGAGAGAGACAGAAATGGAAGCAAGTTACGTAGAAGGTAGAAAAGGTGGAAAAGATAAGGAAAGCAGTCCACTGAATGAAAAACAAAATAAAGGCAGAGTGAAATATACATAAAGAATGAAGAGAAAAGGGGGGAATACTTGCAGAAGGTAATGAAGCTGACGAGGAGGCAACTAGGATAGAGCGGACATTAGGCAGAGAAAGGGGGAGAGAGACGAAGGGAATTAAATATGTAGAGCAACAAGAGCACAGAGGTGGACAAAAACAAGGGGGCATCTGTAGTGAGTGATGGGTTGGCAGATTATATATGTTATTGTTATTGTGATTTTTACCGTGAACCTCTGTAATTTTCATGGTCTCCACGCACCCAGGGCGATCTGAAAAGCAAGGGGGCTAGGATGGGTTAGTTAATGGGATTGAGAGGGAAAAGCGCAAGAGTCCTTTGAGGTGCTGTTGGTAGCTTAAGTTAGGAAAAACTGGCCACTGTGGGCTGGTTTGGTTTAGTTGATCGACGTTGTGTGTTATTTGGTGGTTGTTTGTATATGGATGGTTGATGTGCATCTTGGGTGTTGTGGAGAGTAAGTAGAGTGTTTGTAGTTTGTTGTGTTTTTGTTTTTGTGGCGAAGGTCTGTGTCTGGCTTTTTCAGTATTGGCGGGTGAGTATGCATAGTATTAGAGAGTTTTTAGTACAGTTGGTCGTCTGAGTCTTTCTATGCATTGCATTGGTCCATTGGGTTAATCTTAGTCTAGAGGGTGTTTTATTTCTCTTGGTGATCCTGTTTCGGAGTTTCTTATTGTGTTGCATTTGTGGTTTTTCTTTGCTGGTGTTCCCTCTTTAGTTTAGTGAGTTAAAGAGCCATGTTTTTACTAGTTTACAAAATTTTAGGTAATCTTCTGTTGTTAGCATTTCCTTTGGGAGTGAGTTCCAAAGTCTCACTTCTATGCAGGAGAATGCTGATTTCCCAAATTTGTGTTTTGCACTTTGTTTCGGTTCAAGGCGAATGTCATTGTTGGACCATAGTGTTCGTGTTAGTTTGTAGATGGAGTTTTTTCCTGTATGAATTCCGCTCCTTGTCCATGGATTGTTCTGTGTGTTATGCAGAGTTTTTTTAAGAAGATTCGTTTTTTGACTGGTAACCAATGTAGTGTTCAGTTCTGGTGTGATGTGCTCTCTCTTAGTGAGTCTGAGGAGTAGTCTTGCTGCTGCTTTCTATATTCGTTGCAATTTTCTCATAAGGTATTCTGGCATTCCGATATAGATTCTGTTGGCGTAGTCTATTCTTGACATGATGAGAGAGATGACGATGAGTGTTCTGTGTGGGAAGGGGAGTATTCTCTTGATTAGGTGTAAGTGGAAGAAGCATTTCTTAACTACTGCGTTTACTTGTGGTTCTAGTTATAGTTCGTTGTGCATTAATATTCCGTGATTGTTGACCACTTTGGATGGTTCTGTTGGGTTTCCCAATTTGGCAGGCCATGGAGTGTTGTGATTGTTTAATGGGTCATTGGATGTGATCATGATTTCTGGTTTGTCCGGATTGAGTTTAAGCCTGTTAGTGCTCATCCACTGGTTTAATTCAGTGAGTCAGTTGGTAAGGATTGCGTTTTGTTATTTGCTGCTGTTGATTTTGTAGATGATTTAAGTGTCATCTGCGTAGTTGTAGCAGGTGAGGCCATGTTTATTGATAAGGTTAATCAGGGGGGCCATGTAGATGCTGAAGAGTAGTGGCGGTAGGGATGAGCCCTGTGGGACTCCACATGTTGTGTTACGAGGTGCTGACTCGAATGGTGCTGTCCAAGTTGTTTAGAAACAGAAGTAGAAAAAAGTCAGAGAGATGGGGAGAGTGGTGAAGTACATACAATGAAGAGGGAGAGTTATGGGGAATAAAATGAGGAAATTAATTGAGCCGAGTGAAAAATGGGCTTTTAGAGATGAGGCATGACATCGGGGTGCCTTCATGGCAGGAATGGAGTCTGCGGTATTGGGAGTAAGCCATGCTGGTGTCATTGGGGCGGGGGGTATATATGGGTTTACCCAAGGCGCTATATTGGCTAGAAAGAACCCTGCGTGTTACATGCCATGTTTGAACAAAAGATCGCTTGGACACTGAAAAAACGTAACATTACCGTTGCTCAATAATTGATTCCTCATTGCATTTTAAATATCGTGGGTCCTATATGAATTGTGCAGTAAATTTAGTGATCTCATCAATTCTAATATTTTGGTAATTAATTGGGAGGACAAACAAGAAAATATGACAGAACTGTATGTATTTAATCTCTATGGTGTGAAGCATTTCAAAGCTTTAGCCAGAACCCTCTGACTTCTTTTTTCTTGATTGGATATGTTTTGTCTATCAAGTCTGTTATTATAGTGTATTTGTCACTTTTCATGCTTATTTCAGCAAATTTAATTCATAATGAGGATTTATGCGTTGATGAACTTTTGGGATTATTCCTCTGCTGTGTGCATAAAATATCATTGTGTTCACAGTCTCGTGGAGTAATTCTCCGTCCCGCTATGAGTAGCCCACTATAAAGAGCCATCGAGAGGGATTCGTGGAGGTGTGTGTGCCCAAGAAGCACTGCTAAAACAAAATGGAGTGTCTCTCTTTTTAACCAGACCATGCTCGCGTCCCCATTCCTGCAGTAGGAGAGGACACATGACCAGCACTAAAGTAACCTCCGGAAGCCTCGGTTCTCTCGCTGTCGGTTCTGAAAAAAATCAACCATGAATTGTAAGGGGAGATTTGCATAGGTTCAACAGAAGCGTGAACTGCGCTCATTATGTTATCTTTTTAGCTTTGAAGCATGTTCAAGTACAAATTCAGTTCTTATACAGACAGGGCTGGTTCAAACACTAGGTAAACTAGGCAGCTGCCTAGGGTATTGGCTCATAAAGGGAGATAAACAGTGAGAGTAATTAGCCAATCTCCAATAAAGTGGCTGCATGATGCATTCATGAAAACCACAGTGCTTACAGGTCTAGGAGTCACTAAATTGGCAGTAGAAGTAGTCTTATGTCTTATGTAGACTTGATTTTGTGCTGCACACCATATTTTCTGGTGTAAAGGTTAAAACATGGAGGCCTTACAGGAAGTCGTCTGGATAAAAGAACATCAGAACCCCACTGGTTACTTAGCACAGGTAGATCCTAGTCATGGTAGATCCCTGCTGGAACCTCTGGATCATGGGTCAGCCGAAGCAGACACCACTTGTAGAAGCAGGCAGGAGATGGCATATGAGAAGGAGGTGTGGGCGTCTCATGCAAGTTCTACACCAAGAAGCTGAATAGATGCTTCCACACAATATCAGAATAGGACAATGTGAGCTGTGCTTTCAGCACATTTTCCCTTAAACATTTTCATTCGGACGAACAATCTGATACACCTATCTGTTTATGCAATGCTAGAAGGACTGCCTCTAAGCACTGACTCCATGATTGATTTGTTGCTGGGTTTGCTCTCAAGCTGAAGTATATTAAGTCATGCAAATTTAAAATAACTACATGAGTAGACCTTTCATAGCAGCAAACAATATCTCGCATTTCTTGGAAAGTTAGCAACCAAAAACTGCCCAATGTATCTGCAATTTGCTGTACTACATTTACAAACAATGCTGCACTGTAATGGACAGGGCTTGCTCATGTACAACAGATAATGTGTATGTAGTGCAGGCTATAAGACCGAGATAAGCATGCTTTCTGAGAATATATGCATGTTGATAGTAAATGAACATCTCCGAACCTTTCAAAGTTTTATTAGGGTTGTCTCATTTTAAAGTAAACTTGCAGTGAAAAGCATTAAACTAACAGAACATTTTGGAAGGTCATCACAGAATACAGGGAATTTGATGATGAAATATGTTCTGACATCTAAGGTAGGCTCACATCAACGCAGGGTACTTGTGATTGGCCACTCTAGGGTAGGCAATCTACATAGGGGATGCTGATAGTGCTTTACGTTCAGTGCACTTGCATTCCAAAGGACCATGTGTGTGTGTGTCTCTATCAACAGCTGCGCTTACCCCTCATTGTCTGTACCCCCCCCTTCCACTCCCACACAAGAAGTAAGACGAAGCGTGAGATATTGCAGACAGAGAGAGCATAGAAAGCAGGCATCTTGGCATTGTATGCTCCCTGCATTTGCCCCTCTTCCTAAACAGCTTCTGATAAGAGCTGGCGATTGACAGAGAGGGGCATCTGAATGCAGAAAGCTTTGTATGTAATGGAAGATTTGTGGCTGTCTAGAGCCTGCACCCATGCTGTAACTAAACAGTGTTTTGCCAATTAAGCTTGCGCTGGCTGTGTCCATGCTGTGCCAGTTCTGATGAGGGGAGTATGCCCGGGCTCTGCCCATTCTGTACATGCACTGATCTTTAAGCTTGTTTGCAATGGCTTGAGCATGCTGTAACTGTAATCATGTGTAAGGAAAGCTTGCCCTTGCCTTGCACATGCAGTATCTGTATCATGAGTGTGTCGAGGGGACCTTGCACTGGTCCTATTTGTGCTATACATGTACCCATTTATGTACCTATTTGTGTGGGCAGCTTTCATTAACCCTGCACATGCTGCACCAGTTTGTGACGCAAACCTCCATTGTCCCTGCCCAGGCTATACCTGATGAATGTTGAGGGTAGCTTGCACTGTCCCTGCCTACTTAATGCCTCTTCTGTTTGGGAGGGAAGCCTGTGCTGGTCCTGCTCAGGTAGTAAATATGCTCTGTATTTCAGAGGAACGTTCATACGTTGGTGAGGGAAGCTGGCACTGCTGCTACTATTGTTTACCTGTTTGCTGTGTTACAGTATCCTGCAATGTATAATGTACCTGTCCATTGCGTGAGTGGAACTTTCAATGTTGCTTCATGTGCCATACCTATTATTTGTGTGGGTGTCACTTGCTCTGATGATACACATAGTGTTCATCTCCTCGATTTCTGGGAAGTTTGAACTTTTGATGTATATGCTGTGTTTTCAGAGTGCGGATACAATTTGTGCTGTTTCTTCTAGTGCTGTACCTGTATAGCACGTTAGGGAATCTTCAGCATCACCCACAATCACAAACAATTCAGAACTTCACACAACAAACGTAGTACCTCCAGGGGGCTTTCTTGGGAAATTGCACATTTTAGAGAACATCATGCAAGTAAAATTGAGTAAAACTCCCGCCTGCAGAGTGCACTAAAGCCCCTATTAAGAAACCATAATGGAATCAGATCTTGTCCAACCTCACCACTCCACCTCCTGGTGGCTAGGTCGGGACGCAGATCCACTGCCCCATTTTCACAGCCAATGCTAATTGCACCCCATTGGCAGTAATCAGACCGAAAAACGCAGCTGCTCCACAGGATGCTGCTTTGGGTAGCATGCCACCTGCCCAGGGAAGATGGAGGCAGTCCCACTTTTATTCTCCCCCCAGGCATCAGGAGCAGGGTTGTGTGACGAATCTGGACAATTTGCACCGTCTCCCCAGAGGTGAGTCACTCCCTTTGAGGCTAGGGAGGTGAACCTTCTAAGTAAGACCCTCTCTAGGGGTCTAGGCAAGTGGGACCTCACTGTGAGTGACTCCCCTCTTGGGGACGAGGACTCCTATTCCACAATGGAACTCCTAGTCCAAACCACCTTGTCCGCTTATTTGGATGTTGGAAAGACTTTGGCTTCTCCAATAAAGACAATATTCAACACATATCCTTCTTTGTCTCTATTGACTTCAAGTAATGCTGAACTCTGCCTGAATACCATAATAAAGAGCGACGGACACAATTCTTGTTACAATGGTGAGTATAAAGAGAGAACGAATTGTGAATGAAGGAGGAGAGACTTCCACGAAGGGATGAGAACAGCCACTAAGCAGCGGCAATCTTCAGTAGCTATGCCCTCCTAGAGGGGCGTAGCCATGTCGAGCCACAGAGGTGTGTGTCGAGAGCAAACCACTAGCTGGAGGCTGGGTGGTGAGTGCCTTGACCGAGCGAGATGCTCCAGTCAGGGTACGAGACTTGACGGGAAAACAACCATCTTCTCTGGCGAACAGTGATGGGCCAGGGGACCTGCAATGGGTGCTAAGAACAGAGACTGGAGAAGAGCTGGGATTGCCGAGCTCCGCCTGACAGGCGTGTGTTCCACTGGACACAGCACTGTCTGGAACAGAGCCACGGTCGCCAGGAAGTCTTGTAATGTTTGGTTTCACAGAGTACCGAAACTGTTGCAGGCACAGCAAACCAAAGCAAAACATTACAAACATTGCATTTCATGGCTGGATGAGTCACCAAGAGTATGAGAATTTAAGAGAGTTTACTGGGCACATGACCCCTCGAAAACAGAGTGAAAGAGATTGAAAATTGTATGCCAAGGATAGAATAGTGTAGGGCAACCCCAATGTTCAAATGTGGGAGACTGAGAGTTGGCTTGCCACGTAATCCTGGAGGGCTGTGTATATTTGAAAATAAAGCCTGAGAAGTACATCAGAAGAAACTGTTTTCTTTATAGAGGGGGAACATGAAACCCATTGCAAAAGATAATTATAATTTCTACTAAGAGACTATCCAAAGATTGTGAGAACTCTGAAAATTGTGAGAAATATACTGTTGTACACTAAAGAACTTTGAGACTGTGAGCAAATCTATTACACGTGGGGCAGCCAGAAGCCTTTAGTAAGATATTTTCAAAAGTGGTACGGCCAGTTAGTACTTGGTTTTGGACACAAGACTTTTTCTTTGGACTTGATGTGCACCCTTAGTTTTTTTGTTTTGCTTAGTGGGGAACTTCCCTCGTAGCGATAGGACTAGTTAGGCGTTTTTGTTTTTATTTAAATAATACCCATTGAACATGTCTATATCTTGTCCAACTGCTTCTTCTGATTCACTGCAGTTGGTGGAAGGAAGCGAAAGCCTCCACCCAACATCCTTTAAAAGCGCCAACTGTAGGGCAATAAAGGGATTGAAAAAAACAAGGGGCTTCCTGGGTATCTCTCTGCCAGACATTAGTCCTGGTTGCGAGAGCCTTACCCAGATTCTTTAGCTCACTATCTTTCACAGAGGAGAAATATCCCAAACTTATTTGTCCTGCCCAGGGGCAGTCCAGCACCGAAATGCTAGGCAATTCTCCTCTGAACAAGAGTACCAACAGCAACCCCAGACACGTGTTTCCGTCTGGTTGGACCTCATCAGTAAAGTGGAACTGTGCCTCTCTAAGAATAGTGAGCAAGGGGTCCACATCCGGATTCCCCTAGTAACTGAGGGTGAGACCCAAAGTTACTTAAATATGCAAAGAACAAGGGGGGGCCTGGGAGTCTCTCTGCCAGACATAGGACATCATTACGGGTTTGGCGGTAGCCATGCCTGTGACAAAGGCATGGCTGCCACTGAATTTACCAACACCTGCGAATGGGCAATTACCGGGTCATGCCGAGTTCGGCGGACCCGGTAATTGCCCATGCCTGGGTGCCTGCAATAAGGGACTCCCCATCCCCATTCGGCCCCATAGGGCAGAATGGGAATGGGGAGCTTGGATGCACCCAGCACCGTTCATAACGGTGCCAGTGCGTTCCCGAGTTGTGCTCCCGGGTGCCGCACTGCCCTCCAGGTCGGACCTTGTGGGCAGAGCAAGACCCGCGAAAACAACTCGTATTATGGCGGTATGGTAGCAACGGTGCCGGTAGCGATACCGGCGCTGTTGTTGCCTTACCGCCATACTTATAATGAGGCCCATAGTCCTGGTTGCGAGAGCCTTAACCAGATTCTTTAGCTAACTATCTTTCACAGAAGAGAAATATCCCAAACATATCAGTCTTTGTCCTGCCCAGGGGCAGTCCAGCACCGAAATGCTAGGCAATTCTCCTCTGAACAAGAGTACCAACAGCAACCCCAGACACATGTTTCCGTCTAGTTGGACCTCATAAGTATGGTGGAGCTGTGCCTCTCTAAGAATAGTGAGCAAGGGGTCCACGTCTGGATTCCCCTAGTAACTTAGGGTGAGACCCAAAGTTACTTAAATATGCAAAAAGCAAGGGGGGTCCTGGGCGTCTCTCTACCAGGTCTGTCTGGCAGAGAGACTCCCAAGACCCCCCTTGTTTTGCATTAAAGAGATTGACCCAGTAAAATGGCTCACACAGGGGCTGTGTGTGTTGGTAAGTGTGGTTGGGCAATGGGGAACAGCGTGGAGCAGCGTGGGGGGTGGATGCCTGATGGTCATTATTTTAAATCATACCTGATATCAGAGGTTTTTTCTAAACATGCCTGATCGTTAGGTTGCGTGTAACAGTATTTTGATTTTACCTTGCGTTGAAAAGAAGATTTAAACATGCTGGCTAAACAGCATCTTGTAATTGTGGTGGGCAGGAGACACATTTGGGGAGGCACTGAGGCACTGAGAAACAGGAGTCGTAAATCGTAATTATTTCTTTGGGGAGGGGATGCTATTGTCAGTACAAATAGACGTGGCAGCGGGTGGGTGAGGGCAGCAAAATAACCTGCTGAGTAGGGTGGCAAAAATTCTTGCACCAGCCCTGCATGCAGGCAGTGTTGGAATGTGGACACATTCCCTCTCCTCCCACAAGCCTCCCACCACTGATATGGAAATCTGCAAAAATTGTCCTCACGGTTTCTGAATCGAGGGAAGCCAAAAGCCCATGCCCGACCCACTGCTATACATGAATGTGCCCACAGTGACCAGCTGTTCCCAGGTCTCAGAAACATTCAGAACTCAAAACAACTCTGCTATCGCTTGTCTTCTTTTAGTGTTAGCTATTGGATGCAGCTGAAAGCTCTGCCTATGAGCTGAAACTATTGTCATGGGAAATGACAGAAGGAGACAAATGAGCTGATTTGTGAGGAAGGACTCACATCCTCTATGTGGTGTTAACCAGCCATTCAGCACCCGGGACCATGCACGTCCATATGGCCATTCCCTCCCACTACCTGCCCCTACACGCTCAAAGCACAGCTCCCCAGGATCTCTGAGTCTAGATCTTTGCTTTTGAGCGGCCTTCTGAAAGGTAATGGTTTAATTGCAGATATAAGCCGGCTAAACCAGCCATATGATTTAAAACGTTATAACCATATACAATCTTTTTATCACAGGCACTGAGAAACAGGAGTCGTAAATCGTAATTATTTCTTTATTTACATTTCTGTGAGAGCACTGTTTTACATCCCACATCGCCATAACATTACATTATTTTTATGCATGGTAACCGATGTCGCTCATGGTGATTCTGGTGTTTATTCGCATTAAACCTAGTATTACTCAAAATACCTGTACAATTACAAAAAAGACTCACAAGGCTCACTTAAATATCGTAAACTATGTCATAACCCCAGGGTTATGTGACCATTCTAAATTGAGGAATTAAACTTGCTCAAATTCAAGAAAATGCTGAGAATTAAAAATATTTTCTGGGTGGGATCAAGTCAATCAAATTGGTAATAATCATTCTCTATACGAATGCAAGTTAGAGGTGCGATGATTTAGTGCTGGAGTGTTTAATCATTATTGTGAACATACCAATAATCCATTTTTTGTATACAACCTCGTTTCAGATTTTGGGACCTTTTGCACTTTAAATTACGTGTGTTAATACTACTATCGAGCTACCTCAACCCACCTTTATCAACTTCGAAACGTTGACAGCTTGAGTGAGTAACATGAGACTCAAACTGCTGGATTACAGGTTTTATACACATCCCTGCAGTAGACACATTAACCCATTCAGCTTTCACAGACAGTGTCGAACTTTCTGGATTTAACATAGCACACCACATAAGTCACAAAGAGGAAGCACAGAAAATGCAGAAAAACAGGTTTTCTGAGGCTTTGGGCAGAATAGTATAATAATTAGAACACAGGGTGGGCATAGTTCCGCAGGCTGAATCTCATGATCCATGCATGCGTTCCGAGCAAGCTCACAGTTGCTTGCATCCATCCGCCATTTTCCCTTCTTCTCCCTCCACTTCCTTCATCCTTTCCAACCTACCGTCCCCCCATTCACTTACCTGTTAGTTCTATGGCAGCCATGTGTGTGAGTATTTCAAAGCAAGGGTCACGTCGAGCATGCAACTCATTCTTTCAAAAAAACTGCTGTCAGCATCCTAGGATGTAAAACAGGGGTGCTAATAGCAATAGTCACCCGGCCTGCAGCCAAACAATTACGACTCCAGCCTGGAATCCTCTGCTTATCGGCCATTGAAGGAGCCTGATGGATCCATGTGCACCCAAAATGCACCGGGTTGAAGAGAGTGTCCCTGGAATGCTCCTCCCCACCCGCATGAACATGACAGCCCAAAGAGTCAAGAACGCACAAAGCAACTCACTGTTGTGGGATGTATTGACCCACTTTGCTGTGCTATGCGGCATCACCCTGCCAGTTATGGTGAAAGAAACTGCAACAATGGCAGCAAAACACTTGTGTGCGCCAAAAACCTACAAAAACCGCATTCTGCAACACAACAAAAAGATGGATGCACAACCTGCCACCCATGGTGCATGTGTGGTGGAATAGGGCACACCCTGCAGAAAAGATGCCAGTAGGCTCCATGACCAACAAACAGAGTGCAAAGAGAGAAGTAGCACTTTGCAAGTGAAACTCCAAAATGTGCCTATAAATGACATTTGCTTTGTTTCTAAAAACTCCAAAATGCCTATAACACAACACTTCACAACTTTCAAAATCTTGCTTGGTGCTAAAATTCATGTAATCTAATGAAGCATTGCGAACATACAAAGTTCTAACGTGAAGAGAAAAACATTCATCAGACAAACTGGATTGTCTGTAAACTGACAGCCCCTGTCAAAATCTGGGTGCAGTACCCTGGGCTACCTGAATGACAGCTGTCAGATGAGTTACTGATGAAACTTCAAAGTGATCTAAACTAAAAAGTCTGTCGGATTAGCAAACATAAAAAGGATTGTGGCTAAAAAGAATACAGATCTCAGTTGCTTTTTATCCCACAGAGTTAAAGCTAAGAAACTAATGTATTTATATTTGATGCAACAAGTTTGGTTTTTCCTGGATCTTTAATTAAGAATAAATTAGCTTGGCTGAGCTGCAACCCTTTGGAAGTCGACCAACAGGTTTCTTCCGGGGTGGGAGGGGGGATTCTCTCAGCTAAAACTCACGGGGAGATGATAATTGTGGGTTAACCCAGACTTTGTCTACAGAAAGAGAATGAACAATAGCAGGCCCTTCAGCCCAGGAAACGGAGGTGTGAGAGGGTCGTAAATGGCTTCTGGAAGGAACTTCCCCAAGGAGGGGGATGCTCCTGGACTCCAGGGAGAGAAAAGGGGGCATACCATTTGCTGTTAAGAATGAACAAAGAACAATTTTTAAAGACTCAAAACTTGTGATTCAAAGTGGTGAAAAATATACCAAGGACATATCTATTAATCTAATTTTTGGCTGCACGTTTTAAGAGGCGGCAGTACTGTCTGACAGGTTCTGGACAGGAATGGCAATATATGTGATTTTATGTGAAATGTATTAATCCTAGAATTGGAAAATGTAACACATCCCTATGTTAAACACACATTGTGAAGCAAACCATAAAATGTGACATCATCCGGCCTTGATCCAATCACTCAAATGCAAGGCGGAGATGAAGTTTTGATCCAATCCCAGCTCACAGGGGTCATTAGTGATTTTGAGTAACTCAAATAAATTCAAAAAAGAAATTGAGCATCCACCACGTGAAGGGTTACGCCGGCAACGTAACTGTGGAGATTCATGTGTGGCATCCTCTTTTTCTTAGTCATAATATAGTGTAAGCAAACCCATCTTTCAATTTCAAAGTGCATTTCTGTTTTCCATTCTCATGTCTATTTTGCAAATAAAGACTCACTAAAACCTCTATAACTCCCTCAGTTTATATGATAGAAACGCAATTTCAACTCCTACCTTTACCCACCATCCTTAGCTATCCATAGAACCCAAAACCGCAAAAATGTGCAATTCTCCCGTTATCACGAATACTGCGCAAGGAAAAGTTTGCCGCGAATTGAAATTCTGAAAGGCTTTACACGTGTGAAATAGCTTTAAAGTGTTTCCGATTTGGACTTTGAGATTTCCACTGTTTTCTTTTGACTAAACCATTGCTTGTGATTGTGTGCCACTGTTCCAAGCGGCTCCCATAAGAATTTATAACAATTTAAGTATTTTTGATCACATTTGGTGTTTTTGCTCAGTCAATTCCAAAGACAATTTCAATGCCATGCTGACAGCTGAAAAGTCAATTCCGTGTTTCCTTGTGTTTGAAGGGGGAAGGTGGGAGTGACATTCTGTTTGATTTGTGCTATTCCTGAATACCTGCTCTCTCCTCCCATCTCTTTACATTGCCTATTTGGGGGGTTGAGGGGTGTTGCAGGGGGAACCTCTAACCATAGTGCCATCTGTTCTAAACCAACACAAAAGCATTATTTTCTGTGCTGCATTTGTTTTTGTGCTCATTGCTGACTCCTGGTGTATTAAAGATATTATTCAGTCTTCCTTCACCCCATTGGGGATTGTTGTTTACCTATTAAAATATATAGTGATTACATTTTAAATACATAAATAAATATTTACCGTTGCAAACTAGCATGATTCCTGGTTCAGTGTGACTGGGGGGGGGGGTTCCAGGAGAAGAGTGTGATATGAGTGGTATATCATTCAGAATATTGAACTTATAGATACAAATAAATAAGGGTTTCATTGGCGCACTACACGCTGGCCGTGACTTGGGTGTATGCCAGATTGAAATCACTTACACTGTTTGGACAGCCCCCAGGAGGGCTAGTGACATCCACATATGCGAACAGATATTCTCTTAGACAGCCATTCAAACCTTATCCAGTCAATGCCTTCATGGATACAGGTGCCGCTACCCTGATCATGGATCCAAATGCCTCGATGGATCAGGATGACTAACAATGAAAAACCATTGTACTGACGTCACTAGTGACACCATGACATCACAACGTTAGTCATGAAGCAAACTCACAGCCATACACAAAGTTACACGGACACGCACATGCTCACACGAAGAACATGCTTACACAGTTCTGTAGAGGACAGATTACTGTCAAAAGCTTTTATTATTTTTCTCATTAGCCAAGTGCCGAAACGCTGAATGCAAGGCAAAAGAAGAGATGCAGAGCAAGCTTGTAGGTGCTAATTGCAACTAACCCTATGGAACTGCAGGATCGTATAAAAAGCCTGCAAGAACCGAATACTACTAACCTATAGAAAACAGCACAGTATAGATGTATAGAAATCATAGCATAACTATAATGAGGTTACATTAGGCCACAAGCCACATGACGAGAGACGAAGGAAAGCAGAACAAGGCTGCACAGGACAGCAGGCCAGGGCTCGCAGCCAAGGTCACCTACAAACAGCACATTACGAAGCTCAGAGATACAGGGCCATATGCAGAAGAGCAGAATATATCCTCATAAATTACAGACCAGAGAGCTAGATTTTGCAGTCCTTAGTCATGTGATGCAGCCAAGCGAGACAATGGACATTCACCCGCGGTGGGAAGGCAAGCGGTTCTCAGCAACACAGACATCAAGTGAAACATGGACTCTTTAAAAATGTTGCTACGCTGAGGGCACTCTCACAGGCAAAAGTGTGTACAAAGTTGGGATGAGGGCAAGGGATAGATAAGATGCTCGGGAAGGCATGAGAGGAAAAGGTGGAGGAGCTATGTATACAATCGGACCGAATTTATTGTGGGATTCAACTGTGTTCTATGTGGTGCAACACTGAAAGGAGAGATAGGGGTGTTTGCTGTACCAGAGGGTATGTCTGAAGAAGCCTCTTTCTGGCAAAGAGACATCACGATGGGGTCAGAAACCAGCCACATTCTTTTGTTTCGGAAAAGGCCCTTAACATATCTTTTGTTAGGTTCCTCTAAGATCACAGTGGTGGGAACAGGAATCAGGCTAGAATAGGTTTCAGCATGGTGGACTACTTTGATCTGACAAGCGCTCTTTGAAACTCTTCTTTTCTTTAAGAGTAGGACAGAGAAACATAGGGACAACTTAGGTTTTTAGTGTTAAATAAATAACTACTTTAGACAAAATATCACCTTGTCCGTGATCTTGATTCTGACTTATCACACTACACAGCCATGTGTGCACAAAGAATAACAGAAACCTATAATGGGTGCACCCATAGGCATGAGGGTCTCATGTGCTTGCAAATCCTACTTGCCACCTAGTTAAAGAAGTAAACGGTCATAGAAAAGATTAGGTGGTGCTTAACCTGATGAAAGATAGCACTCAACTAACAGCACAGGATAACATGGATAAGATGTAAGAAATAGCTTGAGTTTAGTAAATTGTGATTAGTATGGTATAGCAAGGCTACACATTCCCAAGTTGCAAGCGCCTAGACAGACATTAAAAGTCACTCTCCTTTCTGTGACCAAGGCTCCTGCATTACACTGGGGTTACCATGAATGGTACATCACTCCCTCCAGACCCACACACAGATGGCGTCACCTGCCCTGCCTCAGAGTCCCCATCCACCATGACACCAGACCCACACCCAGATGGATGCCCCATCGCTCGCTCCAGAGGTACACCCAGATTCCCAGTCCCTCCCACTAGACCTACACCCAGATTCCCCAATCCATCCCTTGGCAACCATGTGCCCCCTTCAGACCCACATGCCCCAGCCCTCCTGTAGACCCACATACTCCCAACCCTCCACCAAGACCCACATTCCTCCATTCCTCCATTGGCATGCATGCCCTACCCTTCCCTCAATTCCCACATGCAAGTCAGTCAAACAGCTTTTATTCAGTTGAGACCTTCAAGCAGCTATAAAAATGCATAAGATAGCAAAGATACATATAATAGAAAAAACAAAGGATATAATAAATGCATCAGGGAAAAAAAACTTTAAAAAAAAAACTGGATAAAAACCATGAAAGATAAAATCACAATCACATCCTGTTAGACAATAGCCACCTGTGTATTCAAGCCTTGTTTCAGAGCCCTATTATGCAACATCCGGACCCTATGGGTGTAGCTTGTGGTGGCGTAGATCACATTGGGACATAAACACTGATTTAAATATACCATCGCAGGTACCACATGACGAATGCCGGCATCATTTAAAATGGACCTTAAATACATGCGCCTCAAGGAAGATGTGTTGCCACAAATTCACAAAAAGTGCAGCACAGTTTCATTTGTGATCTTACACAAAGGGCATATGGCAGTCAAAGTTCCTGCATGATGACGTAAAGAAGGCTACAGGCAGATTGCCGAGTCTAAACAGCTGGTATAAAGACTTTTCAAAGGGGGGAAAGATTGTGTCCAAATAGTCTTTGAAACCTTGCTCCATCCTAAATACCGGATAGTCCGGACCCGACTTCAATTTAGCTTCATCAATAACCAAGGTCTCAAAAGCTCTAATTTTTACAATAGGTCTAAGACAGTGTCTCCCTTGGGCCGGTAGATCTTGTGGTTTATGCCACAGGTGGATCCTGTCCAGATTGGCAAGCGTGGACTTTACATGTGTAAACCAACATAAACTCTTGCCTCCATCTAGGCTCAAAATGTGTGCAATGTCATCGCAATGTTTTTCTAAACCCTCAGTATTCCAGACTCTAATCCAATAAGAGGCTGGTTTAGCGGATAGCTGGCTCTCTATTGATACACAGTCAAGTTCCAGGCCAAGCAAAGCCGATGGGGTGCTAGCAGGAAGCAGCATTTTTTTAAAAATATGTTCTCACATAAATTTAATATGCGAATGTTAGCGCAAACCCATAACTCCGAACCAAAGGATGAGGCAGGCAATGCTTGTTTATGGAGCAAGTCCAAAACAGGTGGGATGGCCCCACTGCCATGCTGGCAATAAAAAGACAAGATTCCAACGCTAAGCTTCTCGAATGTGATAATAGATTTTGCCACCTGTGCCCCCCCCCCCCCGCCCTCCAGATTCCTGAAAACGCACCCCAAGGTAGCCGAAATTAGAAACCTGCTCAATCACACATTTAACAATAATGGCTTTCTTTTTTGCAAACAAAGATTTAAATACCATTACTTTATAGTTTGCAATGTTCAGATTGAGAGCCAGATGGTTACATGTGGTTGAAAAAATATGCACATCCTTTCTTAGGCCTCCCCCCCCCCAAGGGTAGTGGCTAAAAGAGCGGCATTGTCCGCATAAAATAAAGCAGGATATTTATCTATAGCCTGCTTCGGGCAGTCCTGGCACCCCTCCAATAGAGCATCAATGATCTCTTGACTATGGATATTAAATAGGAGTGGTGCCAGGACACAACCTTGCCTACCCCCGATATTTACATCAAAGGCTTTGGTCATCTCGCCTCCGGTCCCAAAACGAACCCTGGCACATGCCCACCCACTTCCCTCCAGACCCACATGTCCCCTTACCCTCTCTACAGACCCACATGCCCCATCCCTCAATTCATACAGAGATGCCCCATCCCTTCCTCCAGACCCACAAGCCCCAGTCCTTCATGCTTTCATAAACAAGCAAATGCCCCCAGCCAGCCTTATGCGCCAATTTTTCCACTGTGGCCACTGAGCTAAGGACATCGTATCATCCTGCTGAGCTTTTAAAAAAGAAAATCCATTTTGCTTGTCTCGTTCAGTCCCGTGTGTGTGCCTGTTACTCTGCTGTGCCTTGAGTATTTCCATTTTGCTTCCCCGCTGTCCCACCCCAACCCCCATTGGCTGATTGGATTGTAATTTGAGCGAGGACCTTGTCCTGCGCTTGTTAACCTCACTGTGCCATTTCCGTCATGGGCGCTGAGGTAAGGACATCGTAACATCCTGCTGAGCTTTTAAAAAAGAAAATCCATTTTGCTGGCCTCCTTCAGCACTGTGTGTGTGCCTGTCCCTCTGCTGTGCCGTACGTGTTTCTGTATTGCTTCCCCTTTGTCCCGCCCTGACCCCATTGGCTGACTGGTTCTTTACCTTCAGGGAATTAAGGCAGCTCTGCCCTTTGCAGCCCCTTGTGGCTAAGGGCACTAGGGCAAAGGGCGGCTCCTGAGGCAGCTCCAGTTGGTGTCTGCCGGTGTCCGCTGGGGAAGCAAGGGGCCTACAGTTGGCAACCTACTGCAACTAATCAGGTACAGGTTCAGGGGGTGCAGCACTCACTGCACCCCTCTTAACTGATCCACCCTCCACTTCTGTCTTCTTCTCCCTAACCACATATATGCATCTTTGTAATCTGTTGCTTAGCCTCCTGAACTTCTCCCCAGGACATTAATTGTCCTTGAATTGCTGCTGCGTTAAAAACTCGACATTTTCTCCCCATTTCAGGAAAATGGAATCTGGGTGTCTTGCATTGCTGCTGTGTTAAAAACGTAGCATTTTGTTCCCTGTTTAGGAAAATGGATTCCACTTTGCTGTGGTAACTGGGTATTATTATGGTGTCTCATCAGCACTTACCTGCTGTGAGTGTACCCTTCTGCTGCCTCTGTGTCTGTTCCTACTAGCTCTATCCCCCTCTCCCTAGGTTCCCACCCCGCTTGGGGTTCCATTGTACAGTTGTGGGTCACCTATTTCCTCATGTTTCCCTGTGCAAAACCCTTGCCATCCCCTCTGGGCATCCTGCGTTGTGCGGCACTGGACGGTGGTCTCTCCTTCTCTCTGCCCCCCTCCTCCTTATACTTTCCTCCTAGCACCCCCATGGTACTTTCCGTTTCCCCCATCTTCTCTAACTGCTACTCTATCTCCTATCCTATCTCTCTCACTAAGTCTGGAAGGAAGAAGTTCAAGAGGGATATCCTGGTCTCCAACCCAGGTCTCCCTATCGATGATACCTACACCAGTGCTTCTTTTAGACAGACTCTCACTGACATCCTCTTTGTCGTTCCTTCACCAGACCTATGATGGGATATGATATGGCATTTATAACGTGCCTGCACATAAGTGTTTCTAGGCGCGACAAGACAAGGAGGGGGAAACAAAGGGAGGACAAAATAATTATCTTACTAGGCCTTGTTTGGTGACTTTCTATTCTTTTCTTGAATCCCTCCCTCACTCTTTTTTAGCTGGATGTGTCGTATTTACATATAAATTCTTTTAAAATTAGCTTTTATGAAAAACCTCACCCAAGACTCGGTAATTCAGAAACCTAACAAGATTGGAAGAGGATACCCTTGAAGAATGTCCCACCGAAGTGGATTCTAGGACAGACACATGTTGGGTTGTTTTCTGGATACACAATAACTAAAACATCATGTTAGTTTTTGTCTCTTTGCATCTTGATGTTATGTTTACAGTTTAGTATTGTGTAAATCTCATGTTGATGTATGTGTGTTGTCCGGATTTTGTATCTGAACAGTGTTATATGGGTGTTTTGCATTTTTTTCAGATTTGTATTTTTCCATGAAATAAAATCATATTTATATTTGTAAAACCATATTTGTACCGAGTCCATTTTTTCAGGAGTAGTTGGGAGAAGTAAATGGTCTCCTTAGAAATCAGGATCAGCTCGGTGAGGATTTTTGGCACACTACTCCCTGGTGGCTACAAGATCCTCTCCAAGCCCAGAACAAACCGACCTGGAGGTGGAGTAGCTCTGATCTTTCCGGAGTGGATTCCTGCTTATATCATTCCTAGGCA
Organism: Ambystoma mexicanum; assembly: GCF_040938575.1. Lineage (NCBI taxonomy): Eukaryota > Metazoa > Chordata > Amphibia > Caudata > Ambystomatidae > Ambystoma > Ambystoma mexicanum. The sequence goes on along the minus strand of NC_090924.1, from coordinate 535,788,740 downwards.
GGCCTATCCCTCCTTTTAATGCTTGGTCTGCAGGCTCCCTATCTCTCCCGGCCTCTCTCTAACTGTGGCCACCATCTACAGGCATCTACTATGCCTCTCAGAGTGGGCTGACCTCTTATCTTCTCTCCTTGCCTCTACCTCTCACCTTCTCCTCCTCTGAGACCTCAACATCCACCTGGATGCTTCTAACCCCCTTCTGCGATCTCTGCGACACTCTCTCTCCATTCTACTGGTCCCACACACACTGCTGGACACACCTTGGGTGTTCTCATCTCCTCTGACATCCCCCTCTCTAACCCTCTCACCACTCTTCTCTCTTGGACTGACCACTTTTTTGCTTTCCTTTCACCTGAAACTCTCTGTCTCTCAGACAAAGCCCACCCCAGCACTGTCACCTACCTTCTTGGTCATTCGGCCCATGAGGCATGTGTCAGTTGATGCCTTTTTCTCTAATTTCTCTGTGCCGCCTACTCATCTGGCTGACTCACACTCTGACACAGCCCTATCTAACCTGCATCTTTCTATCTCCAATCTTGTGGACATCCTTGCCTTTGCCATGAGAATCCACCTGACGCCTATCTCCAAGTGCAACTCTTGATATGACTACGACTTTGCCACCCTGAAACGTAAGTGCAGGGTGGCTGAGAGCAAGTGGAGGGCTTCAAGCACATCCTCTGACAAAATGGCCTGCCGCCTGCTCCCAGGGCAATACAGACTCTCTGTCCTGTCCAAAACGAGAGTCCACATCCAAGCCTGTGTCTGAACTCTTTAAAATCTTCAAGGAGCTGGCCAATCCTGCTGCAGTCTCCACCTCTCCTGTTCTCTACCAGGCCCTCTGTATGGCACTGGCTGCTCACTTCACTACTAAAACTCAGGACATCCTGTCCACGCTCGCCTCTTCATCTCCTTCTACCTCAACTGCCCCTTTCAAGCCACCTCTCTTATCTTCCTTTCTCCGCTTTCTCCCTGACAACACATGACAAGGTTTCTAGACAAGTCCGATCTATGAAAGTGTCTTCCAAACAGGTGCTCCCCTGCTCCTCTAGAACCATCAAGGACAACATTGATACTCTCGCTCCAGCCTTGGCCAATTTCTGATTTCACTCTTTCGCCACTGGATCCTTACCCTCTTTCCTCAAGCACTACCTTGTGCACCCCCTCCTTAAAATGCCTTGTGCCGATCCTACCTGCCCAGCAAACCATCGCCCGATCTCTATCACACCCTTCCTGGGCAAACTCTTGGGAAAGCTGGTCGTCTCCCAGCTTACTCTCCATTCTAAATATGCCAGTTGTCTTCATGACCATAAGTCTGGCTTCAGAGTAGCCAGAGGCATGGAAACCGCTCTACTGAATACACACCCCTGAAGATCTGCTCTCTAATCTTGACTCCAGCTTTTCTTCTGTCCTCATCCTCCTTGACCTTTCCTCTGCCTTTGGTATGGCCAATCATGCCATCCTGATCAATCGACTCTGTGAGAACCTGGGCAACATGGATCAGGCCTTGGAGTGGTTGAACTCCTTCCTCTCTGACCGGCCCAACTCGGATCCTTTCTCTCCACCACCTCCCTCTTCACATGTGGTGTCCCACAGGGCTCTAACTTGGCCCGTCTGATCTCTACTTTCTCCTTTAACTTTCAGTGTTATGCAGATGACACGCAACTCTCTTTCAGGCTTCCCTCAGCCCCCTCTTCTCTCTCGTTCATTCCTGTCTTTCCGCAGTTCAGGATTTGTGTGCCTCCAATGATCTCTTCCTTAATGCCATTAAGACTAAGATCCTTCTCATTGGGTCCCCTGTTCCCCCTTTCCACCCCACTCTGGCCGCCCTCCTTGGATCCTCTTCCTGCGCCTTCCTGTGAGGCAAAAGAACTTGGTGTCGTATTCAACTCCACTCTCTCCTCACATCTCTGACCTTGCTAAGAAATCCCACTACCAGCTGCAACTCCTCAGAGGTATTCTTCCTTTTCTCACTTTCCCCTAGATGCTCACTGTCTCCAGAACCCTGGTTCTCTCTATGTTGGACTACTGCAACAGCCTCTTTCTCAATCTGCCTTCCTCTACTTTCTGCCCTCTGCAACTAATACAGAAAAGGACTGCAAGACTTATCCTTGGCCTCGAGCCCAGGGATAGTATCTCCCCAGCACTGAAAACCCTCCACTGGCTCTGTGTGGCTGCAAGGATCAAGTTCAAGACCCTCTGCATCCAATTCTCTCTTCCTAAATACCTCCCTTCTTGAGCCCTTCGCTTAACTACCTCCAGCTCTCTGAGTGGCAGATGCTTCACAGGGCAGAGAGTGGGGTGTAGATCTCTTATGCAGCGCCTCCCTCTGGAATGGCCTCCCTACCCCTCTCAAACTTGAGCTAGACCATTTGAAGTTCCAGGAAGCAGCTCAAAACCTTCCTATTCTCCTCTGCTTTCCCTCTCTCCATCCCGTTGACCTACTTGTCTGCCGCACCGACTAGTTGCCTGGATACCCTCTGAGCATGATGGGTTCCTGGCTCCTCCATGATTAGTCTCCCCTGCTCTGCCTCCGGGCCACTGTGCACTTAGGGGCTGTTACCTCTACAGTCCCGACTCCTTGCACTTACCCAGAGCCATGCTGCCCTGTATGCACTTACTCAGAGCATTGCTGCTCTGATCACACTTCCCCTCCCTCACCCTCTTCCTGGCACTTCTCCCTCTCCCCCTGCACTTTGCACAGTCGCACTTGCACGATCTGAATGTCACATGGCCTAGGAAGATAGTTGTATTGTCCTCCCCATGTCTTCTCTCCCTTGTCTTGTCGCGCCTAGAAACACTTTTATACAGATGCGTTATAAAGGACTTATCATATCATATATCACATTCCTCCATTTACAGCCAGATGCCTCCATCCCTCCCTTCAAACCTACACGCCCCATCCATCTGTTCACAACCAGATGCCCCATCCCTCACTCCTGGCCCACATCCAGGTGCTCCAGCCCTCCCTCCAGACCGACATGCCCCCATCTCTCCTTTCAGACCCACGTGCTGCAGTCATCCCTCCAGACATACATGGCGCAGTCCCCCATTCATATCGAGAGGTCCCAAGGCCTCCATCCCACATGCCACCTAATTCACTCCAGACCCACATGTCCTCATCCCTCCCTCCAGACCGACATACCCCATTCCTCCCTCTACCCATACCACCCCATCCCGCCCCCCCGACCTACATGCCCCATCCCGCCATTCACACCCAGATGCCTCCATCCTTCCCTCTAGACCCACACCCAGGTGCTCCAGCCCTTCCATGAGAACCACATACCCTCAGCCCTCCCTCTACATGCAGATGCCCCAGCCCTACATGCCCCAATCCCTCCATTCACACCCAGAAACCCCCACCCTTCATTCAGACCAACATGCCCCCATCCATCCCTTCATACCCACAAGCCACATCCCTCCCTCCAGATGCCCCATCCCTCCCTCCCGATCCACACCTAGATGCCCCATCCCTGCCTCCAGATCCACACCTAGAGTTCCATCCTTCCCTCCAGATCCACACCGAGATGCCTCCACCCCTCCCTCCAGATCTACACGCAGATGCCCCATCACTCCCTCCAGATCCACACCTAGAGTTCTATCCTTCCCTCCAGATCCATACACAGATGCCCCATCCCTCCCTCCAGATCCACACCTAGATGCCCCACACCCTCCATCCAGATCCACACCAGATGCCCCATTACTCCTTCCAGATCCAAACCAAGGTTCTCCATCTCTCCCTCAGATCCACGCCCAGAGCCTCACCCCTCCCTCCAGATCCACACCCACGTGCCCTCTTCTGGCCGTCCAGATCGACACTTAGTTGCCCCATCCCTCCTTCCAAATCCAAAGCTAAGTGCCCATCCCTCCCTTATGATCTACACCCAGATGTCCCATCCCTACCTCCCGATCAATACCGGATGCCTCATGCTTCCCTCCAGATCCACACCCAGCGCCCCATCCCTGCCTCCAGATCGACACCAAGGTGCCTCATCCCTCCCACCAGATTCCCATCCCTCCCTCCTGAGCCACACCCAGATGCCCAATCCCTCTTTTCAATATCCACACGGAGGTGCCACACATCCTACCTCCAGATCCACACGCAGATGCCCCATCCCTCCCTCCAGATCTACACCCAGATGCCCCACCTCTTCCTCCAGATACACTCTTTGTCCGTGTGAATTGTGCATAATTTATGCTATTTGCAAGGACCAAGTGTAAATAGCATACATTCTGCACAATTTAAACGTCCCCTCTTGTTCTTGTAAATTGTACTGAAACTCTACTATAAATCAAATGTGAAATGGCCTGTGCTAAGAGGACCTGATGTCCTTCGTCCAATGTCCAACGCCTATTCTAGTCCACACAGTCCTTGAGCATCCCTAACCAGGGTTTAAGTGCCGTAGCACACTTCTTTACTTGGTCTTTGCGGACGACCCTGATGATGGTCCATACTCTAGAACTTTATAGATGCGTGGTGCACTCCTACCGGGGAAGATTTCAGATGACCCCTCTTGTCCTGGGGGGGCTCTTCTTGTGGTCTTACTGGAGTACGACCTGCAGCTTACCCCTCTTGCGCAAGGAGTCTCTTTGTGCTCCGAGCTGGGCAATACCTTACTGTTTTACCATCATGCCCTCGGGTCTCCTTGGGTAGGATTTCCACCTCTACCAGAGTCTTTTCCAGGCTGCAGCAATAATACCAAGCCCAGGGTCACCCTTCTGGATCTGAGCCATGGGCTCTTCGCAGGTTGTCAAGGTTGACTGAAAACCTATTTTCAGCTCTTGTGGTTTTTTCTTCTACCAACTAGATCCTCAGAAGGCTATTTTCCTACTTGCCTTCAGTATCCTCTGCTCTCCTGACAGCTTCTGGGTCAGGGCTCCTTGCAGTCTCCATGCTCTGACCCCTCCTGCAAGCATTATTCCTTTGTTCTTACCTATTTGGCTTAGCCACTTCCTGCTTCTCGAACCTCCCACAGTGTGGCTTATTTACTTGGTCACCTCTGCTTCCCCTCTCACATCTACATCCCCAAGTCTCCGAGTGCCATCCTAAAGCCCTCGGTTCCTAGTAGTGTGTGCCTCTCGGTTGGTGTGTCGGTTTCACAGTCGTGTGATTGATGTATGCTAAGTGGTTCCACCTCCTCATCATGTGTATGCTCCTTACCTCCCCTTGTAACCCGGTGTTTTCCTTTGACTAATAATAGATTACAGCTCCTGCCACAATGGCCCCAGGTGGTGACTTGGTTTTCATTCATCTAGGGGGTGAGGTAGGGCATCATGGCTGATGGGTTGTCTGGCATTCTAGCTGCTGATGCCTTCACTACTTGAACTCAATTGCTACAATCATGTTCATGCTGTGCGTGCAGGTCCTGCCCGTTTCCCCTTCCTCATGGACCCTCATTCTGCTCAGGGCTTTTCTCCACGATCCACTTCGGTACTTGTGCTGCTGAGATGCGCTCCACAAAGATTCCTGCAGTGCAAGCGGACTTGCAGTGTGAGCCCATCGCAAACTGATGATCTCTCGCGTATATAGAATCCTGAACAAACGTTTCCTGTGCCTAATTGCACCCCAGGGTTTTCCCCCAAGCACTATGGGCCTTTCATTGCAGTACTACAGGACACTTTGATTCACTTTGCATGTAATAGACTTCCTGGTGGGCAACACTCTGTATCTTTCCAGGAAGGGGTGACTGCAGGTGTGTGGTGGGATGCCCAAGGGAAGACCATTGAAGCTGTAGGGGATCCTCCATATAGCACCTCCAGAGGGTCTCATAATGTTGCTGGTGGCTGCCTCTGGCCCCAGTGGTTGCCTCAGAGGTGACTCCATTGCATTAGTCATATTATGCAGATTAGTGATATGTAAACATATAGATACTTTTAATTGGTTTATCTAAAATGCTCTGCATATTGTGAAAGAAGATTTAAAGTAGATCCTTCTTGCAATTGGCAACCAGCCAAAATTCCCAAGCACTGGTGTAATGTAATCTATCTGGTCTGTTCTACAAATGAATCCAGCCTCAAGACTTCGGTCTCGTTCCAATTTCCTCATGAGCTTTTTTAATGATGCCCGTACAAATCCCTTTGCATGGGTGAGGCCAAATTAGTGCAAGGTCTCCATATGACAATAAAACAAGTCTTTCTCCCATATCTTAGTAGTCTTCATTGACATCTTCTTTTCCTTAATAGTTAGTACTATGCTCACATTTCATTTGATCATCAGAAAAAGACATAGTACCAAGAGGTCTTGGCCAGTGAAAACAGAGACAGGATCCAATGGACCAATCAGTAAATCCAATTGCCTTCATGCTATTTGTTTCTCTCATCCGCTATTGGACTCTGACCTAACAGGCTGTGATATTGCACAAGACAATGCTGGTTCACCCGTGCACACATCAGGGCACTCTCTATAATACAGATAAATAGGCACTAAAGAACAAAAGCCGCCAGGAAAATCATCAAGTGACCACCAATGGACTGATTGATAGTCTCCTATTATCATGTATTGCTTAAACAGTGTGAGGAACGAATGCCCTGCCTCAAGCTTCACTTGGGTCGACTGGGTATTGGGTTGGCTGAGACTCAGACCGTGGAATTGTAGTCAATATGGATCTGACCATCACAGAGGCGATTTGGTTAAACTGAAGGTAGGATAAGGTGTTTGGCCTTATGGACAGTGTTAAAACCCAAAGTGCTTCACTGTGAATAGAATCTCATTAGCTTTCTTTCCCAAGTTAATTATGAACTGGGAAATTATATGAAAGTTAGTTTGAACAAAAACTGAAGTTGGATTCTTTGAGTTCGGATTATATTACAGAGATCTTTCTGGGTTAATTATTCCGTCATTGACGGAGACCTCTCATGCCACAGCAAGACAGAATACAGGGCACAGTTAGCAAATGTAGATTTAAACAGTGCAAGATAAAATATTGATAAGGTAATACATAGAAAGGGAGAAGATGTGGTCTTTTTCAGTACATAGAGGTCTGGGTTTTAATACCTGCTTCCACACTTGATCACAAGGTGTTTTGCACAGCAATGTATTTATATATTTATTTATTGTTTGCTTGTTAGGCGCTTATACAGCAAGTACATACTGTTTCAAAGCGCCCACAGGGCAAAAGGAGGGAACAAGGGAGTGAAACACAATAAATAAACACACAAAAATAAAACAGTGGAGGGGAAGGAAAAGGACGAGCCTACTATGCCTTGTGAGTATTCAGAACGTGCAAGTGCAGGAAGGAAGAGGGCAAAGGGGGTAGGTGCTGCAGAGTCCGTGCTCGTAGGTGAGCAACAGATGAAGTGCTTGGTGTGGTGAGTGCTACACGGTTGGGTGTAAGTGCGAGCCTCCAGGGTGGTGGGAGTGCCAAGGCAAGTGCTGAGGGCATACAGAAGCCGGGGCGATTGGGTGTGGGAGGTCAGGGGCCCGCAGATTCATAAGGGCTCAAGACACCAATCACAGCAACTGTGAGATTAGCAGAGGAGAGAAGATGGGAAGGAGGAGGTAAAGAGGAAAGTCTTGAGAAGCTTCTGGAATTTAAGGAAGTCCTGCTCAAGGCACAGAGGGAGGGGGAGGCTGTTCCACAGGAGGGAGCCAGCTGAGGAAAGCGATCGACCTCCTGCCCTCTGTTTAGCAAAACAATTTACACACCAAGAGTTGGTGCCAGAGGAACGTATAGGTCTAGATGGAGAGTATTTAGTGAGATAAAGTTGAAGATAGTGTGGTCCCCGGGCCCAGGCAGCCTTGTGGATGATGCAGAGGGATTTGAATTTAATCCATGCAACAACCAGGAGCCAGTGTAGACATTTTAGCTGCCCTAAAATGAGATGCGGTCCCTGGGCTTAAGGCCAAGGATAAGCCTTCCTGCCTTATTCTTGATTAGCTGGAGGGGTCACAGAGTGGAAGAAGGTAGGTTCAGGAGGAGGCTATTGCAATAGTCAAGCCTAGAGAGAACCAGGGCTTGGGTAACATTGAGCCTCTGGGGGAAAGTGAGAAAGAGTAGAATTCCTTTGAGAAGGAAAAGCTGAAAGTGGGACATCTTGGCAATGTCCTGAGTGTGAGGGAGGAAGGAGAGAGAGGAATGAAGGATGACGCCAAGGTTTCTGGCTTGAGGAGAAGGAGCAGAGGAGAGCCCATAGAGGTAGGCCAGAGTGAAGGGAAGAAAGAGGGAGCAGGGGTCCCGATGGGAAGGATCGCAGATTTACAGGCGTTGAGGCAAAGATTGTTGGAGGTGCACCAGGACTGGGATGATGGAGAGTGCATGGGGGTCAGAAGGAAGTTTGAGAAAGAGTTGCGTGTCGTCTGCATACCAATGGAAGTTGGGAGAGAAGGAGGGGATGAGACGTGCCAGCAGAGCAAGGTAGATATTAAAGAGCCAAGGGGAGAGGGTAGAACCCTGGGGGACACCACAGGTGGAGAAGGAAGTGGGATGAGCGGTCAGTTAGGAAGGATGTCTGCCAGTCCAGACCCCGTTCCAAGATACCAAGGGTATCGTGGAGTTTTTGTATGAGGATGGAATGGTTGAATGTGTCAAAGGCAGAGAGATTGAGTAGGATGAGGACAGCTGGAGGGTTGGGAGTCCAGAGCTGCGAGCAGTTCTTCGCTGGTGTTCAGAAGAGCAGTTTCTGTGCCTCTGGATGCTCAGAATACAGATTGATGGTTGTGGAGACCACCAACAAGTTCAGTATGTGAGTTGAGTTGGGGCAAGGCCAGCTTCTCCAGCAGTTTCCCCAGGAAGGCAGTGATGGAAATAGGGCAGTAGTTGGCAGGACAGGTAGGATCGACTGACTATTTTTTCAGGATGGGCGCACAAGAGAGTGCTTGAGGGAGGAGGGGAAAGATCCAGTGGCAAAAGAGTGATTGCAGAAATCTGCGAGTGAGGGTGCAAGAGAGGCAATGTTGTCCTTGATGGTTCTGGATGAGCAGGGGGAAACCTGTTTAGAAGAGACCCTCATGGAGTGGACAACTCTGGTCACTTTGTCAGGTGTGACAGGGGAGAAGGAAGAGAGGGCGGAAGGAGGAGGGTCAGGGGACAAGGGAGGCAAGGGGGTGTGGGATGGGTTTGGAGGGTGGACAACAAGGGTGTTCAGGATGTCCTGAGTTTTGGTGGTGAAATGTGTGGCCAGTGCGTTGCAGAGGTCTAGGAGGGAGAAGGGGAGGAGGAGACAGCAGAAGGGTTGGCAAGGTCCCTCAGATCTTGAAATGTTCCGCTGTGTTGTTGGATGAACTGGAAACCTGTGCCTGAATGTGGGATCTTATCTTGGCATGGATAGAGAGTCTGTATTGCCTTTGGAGCAGGCAGCAGGCCAATTTGTCAGAGGATGAGCCTGACTACTATCACTTCTGTTCCGCCGCTCTGCACTTTCCTTTCAGGGCCGCAAGATCGGAGTCGTACCAAGTGTTACGCTTAGAGGCAGGTTTCAGGCAGATCCTCATGACTGGAACAAGAGTGTCGAGAGTATTGGTGAGGGCCAATTGGAGGTTTCTGAGAGCAGAGTGATTGGTAGAATCTGAGGTAATGGGGCAAAGAGGGATGAAGGTGGAGGTGAAAGCAGCAGCGGGCACTCGTTTCATTGGGCGGATGTTAGTGAACAAGGGTGGCCATGCTTTTTGGGGGCAGCCAGAGGGCCCCAGGGATCAAGGTGGGAGGAAAGGAGAGAATGATCTGACCAGGAGACAGCGGTGACCAGGGGAGAAGAGAGAGAGGTCAGAGTGGATAAGGGCGTCCATAGTGTTACCAGCCAAGTGTGTTGGGCTGGAAGGGAGAATGGAGACGCATAGAGAGGTGCAGAGGTCAATGAAGAGAGTGGTAGCTGTGACAGGGGAGTCAATCGGATGTTGAATTCACCCAAGAGGAGGAGATTGGAGGTGGATGAAAGTAAGGAAGAACAGAAATCAGCCCAATCAGAGTGGAACACAGTGGTAACGCCTGGAGGCCTGTAAATGGTAGCAATGGTCAGGGTGGAGGAGGGAGAGATGACCAACTTGCACACCAGGCTCTCGAAGGAAGAGTAGAGCTGGGTGGGTAGGATGGAAGAAGGGACCCACTCAGGGAAGATTTAGGCAACCCCTCCGCCAGTACGGAGAGGTCCAGGCTTGGAAATGATCTTGAAGCCGTCAGGGAGGAGGGAGTCAAAAGCAGTGACTGAGCTGGCATTGAACCATGTCTCAGTAAGAGCGAGAATGTCGATGTCAATGGCTTAAAGAAGGAGGAAGATGTCGGCAGAATGTTTGTTGGCTGTGTGGGCGTTAAGAGTCGCTAGGTGGAGGTCTCTGCATTTGAAGGTTTTCTGAGGTGGTGTATAGGGGCATGGTACACCAGTCAGAGAGGGAGTGATAGAGTGGAGGAGGGGGAGGCAGGAGAAGGAAGGAAATTAATGAGAGATGGCAGGATCCGGTCAAAGAGAAGCAAGTTGGGTTGGACACCCTGAAACAGGATAGTGCCTGTGTGATAATCATTAACAATGCAACATGAGGAAGAGAAGCCGGCCAAGAGGACTTCCCACTTGGTGCCACCGTTAATGGGAGAAGATGTGGAAGGAGAGGGAGTAGAGATGAGATAGGGGTCCATAGATTTGAAAAAGGGTCAGAGAAGAGGATATCAGTGAAGACCTCTTTGGAAGAGGCACTGACATAGGTGTCTGCGATGAGAAGGCCAGGGTTTTCACTTAGGGCTTTTTTTTGTGCTTTTCGTGCGAGAGCGGGGATAGGTGATAGTGTAGCATTTAGAGAAGATAGGTGAGATGGTGAGAGCCATGGGGCGGTAGAGTATAGCAGAGCAATGAAGAAGAGTGGCTGCACAGTACAGTTCTGGTTAAACTCACCAGGTGACATAGTAGTCGAAAAAAAGGCACAATTCATATCATATAAGTGTTACAGACGTACAGACGTGGGCAATTCTTCTATCTGAACTTCGTGGACTTTGATAAGGAAGTTATATAAAAACACGTCTATTCGTTTGAACAAAGATTATGAAGGGCAAAGTGGTTGGTCTTTACACAGTGACATGGCCTTTAAACAGACGACGTATAGCTCAAATTCCATTCAGATTGACATCAGATCAGGAGAGAATCTTCTGTGTATGTTGGTATACCTTAAAATACAATATACTAAACCCTCTAGTCGATATGAAATATCAGCCTTGGCTTTAGAATTCATTTTAAATTCCAACAAATTTAGAAAATAAGTTTTAATAAGTGATACAGATTAAAGGCGATCAGTTTAATTGACTGACATATGGGTGTAGTTCACAGCCACTACGAGTCCACAACAATACAAATATTATTCAAATAGTGTATTTAAGATCTAGGAAAATCGGTTATGCTGTGGAAGCAGTTTTCCTATTGCACTTTTTTATCTTCAGGAACCAAAAACTCTAGTGTCCAAGTATTTTTTTGATACATGGGCCACAGAGGTACAGTTTCAAATAAACAGATATCCTAAACGTACTGCTACCTCACATTGGACATCATGTCCATAATGACAGAGCGTGAAAATCAGGCGTAAAACCTGGACACACGCTTTTCATGCTCCACCATATTTTCATTGATTTGAATGGCTGAGCAGGGGCAAATCCACCCGCATGACGTCAGCATCTGAATGTGCTGGTGTTGGGGATGCATTTAAGTGAAAACGTAACAGGTCCATTCCTTGCAAATATTGAGGTCTTAGAAAATGACCTCCTTTATGTTTTGGAAAGGGGAGGGGACTATCAAAGAAAGATTAAATATAGCAATTTGGCATCATAACTATATCCATGCTTTTCGCATACGTACATTTACAGCATGTATGTTTGTAGGTCAGATTGGTTTCATCCAGGTTTCAATATCTTAGCCAACAGGACGTACAGGCATGCGTTCTCAGGGTTTTAAATCTGCATTCAAAATCCAAAAATGAGTCAGTAAAGTATTTCAACGTGTTGCCATGATTACACGTTTTGTTGTCACGTTGTCCCAAAAAGTGATTCTATAAAATATCACCTGGCAGCATATACTAGGAAAATATGATATCAGAGTGTAATACAATTGTAGTGAAGATGTGTGTCGCTGTTGCATTTTGCAATCTGAAGTTATTTCCCAGTCCATATATTCTGTGAAAGAAAAACGAAATTACACATATGCATAAGGAACAATAACTGGCATTTTAGGGCCAGTCCAGGCGTTTTGTGACAAACGAAAAACACATCTTGCCTGGATAACTAAGAAATGCAATTCCCCGATTCTAAAATATTTAAATTGGCTGAAAATGAATGCAAAAGAGGGACCCCTGGAAGTGAGCATTTTAAAGTACAGTATCTACAATCTTGCCAGGCCTTTCGAATGCCTGCTTTCTTTTTTCAACTGCATTGAGTATTTTCTTCCTTGGGCCAAGCTGGATATGCACGCTCTGCAAATCCCCATCACTACAGAGCATGAGAGCGTCTAGATCAATCTTCTCCCGCGTCATGGCAGGCACCAGTTCAGATAGATTGTGAGAGGCCAGAAACACTAGAAGCGGGGCAGTCTCGGGCTCATTGTCATCCAAGCCCATGTCCTCCTCGTTCCAAGGTAAGTCAAGGTCATTGTCGGCATCTGCTTCGCTTGCCAGATCCTGCTCTTCCGAATGGAATAATTCGCTCGAGATTTTGGACCCTACATCTTCTGGGCTGTAGGACATTTCCTCCAAGTCTGCATTGATCCCGACGGCCAGGTTCCTCCTGAAAACAATGTTTCCCAGGCCTGGACGCTTAAAGATGGATTCCTGCTCAGCCTGGCTGCTGTTTCCATCTAGGCTGTTTTTCTTATGGAAGTCATCAGAAAGTTCATCTTCGTGCTTTTCGTTGAATACGTCCAGTGCTCTTGTACGCCCGGGAGTGTTGTCGGCCATGAATATAACATTATTTACTGTGTTTTTCTCAACAGTATTCTTATCTTTCTTTTTTAGCTTCATTCGCAAAGTCTCAGTCAGACTTAAAGAACCCAAAGTTTCAGAATGGCTGGCATGCGCACCAGACACCGTTCCCTTTGCAGACAAAAGGGTTCCAAACTTTCCCTTGTTATAATTTTTGGTCATTTCATTTTGATGCTTTGCTTGAATTTTTTCACATTCTTTTATTTGCCGTATTGCATCTTTCTTGGCCTGTTCTTTGAGCCGGGAAACCTTCTTGGGGTTCATTGTGTTTTGATTGGTTGCGGCTCTGTCTAGAATCATGACGCATTCGTTCCGGTCCCTGCCGACCGCTGCGTCCAATGGTGTTCGAAGGTCATTGTCCATTGCAAATATGTTGGCCCCAAAGTTGACAAGGAAGGAAACACAGTGAATGTGACCGTTGGTGGCCGCGTGATGCAGGGAGGTGTTTCCCCACATGTCACATTTATCAGGGTTACCACTGAAAAACAAAGAAGCGGAAAACACGTCAATACTTGTGTAAAGATTTTGTGATTTACTGCAGACAGTGGCAAAGTAAGACAGCATTAACATTTCATTTTTTTTCCTGCTGGAGAATCTGTTTCAAAGTCAGAGGCGTTGCTAGAGGGCGGGGGGGGGGGGGGGGTGGCCAAGCGGGCTATAGCCCCTGCTCTTTTGGTTGTAGCCCCAGATAGAATCTCAGGAGCTACAACCAAAAAGCTAGCTAGCCCCCAGTCCTGACAGTTCCGACATTAGCATAGCCCCAGATCTTTTACAGACCTGGCAACACCCCTGTTGAAAGTGTCACAAATGGACTAGTCTTTCAAAATTCTGTGTTCATTTTCAACAGTACATTTTTTTTACAACGAATATCTCAGTTTATTAGGCACCACCCGCGAAGCGTTTAAGCATTATGTTATGATGCACACTGTTTACATTCCACGGATGTTGAAAACCTCCCAGTGATTGGATTGAAAGGTGGAATCCCAGCTGCCATTGAATCCTAGGAGCAAATGGATCCCATTGGTGAAGAGGGGGTGCACAGGCTGGCGAGATGATGTTGGAGCACTTACCTAGGAATGCATGTAGAGGTCAGTATGGGCCATGGGGTGCAATGCGGTTTGTAAAAGTTAGGGTTTCAGCACTATTACATTAAACAGATATAGTAAAAGGACTTCTATGAATTACTGTAAATTAAAGTCGGTTTACTATGTCTATGCTTAATGTAATGCTCTGCAAATCCTAAATTGCACGTTTTTAAGCATTCCAAGGATTTTTCTTGGTATATGAGCATTATTCTTTGTGAAATGACTGCAATGGTTTGAGATGGGGATGTCGCCATCCCCGAATGTGCTATAATTTGATAAAGGGAACTTAAATAAAGCCCATATACCTAGTAGAAGTGTTTTGAATACTTAAACACTTCTGTATCTTATGAACACAAGCCGTTTTACGAACTTGCGCACTTCTATTCACCGACTACTATGTCTATACTTACAGGGTAATTCATGGAAATTCGGACAAAAGTGTCGCACGCAGCTGGCGCACAGCGTGCCCGTGCGAATGTCTGCGCCAGCCGCGTGCGATAAAATCAATTCCTGCGCACAACGTATTCATGGATTCTGGCCTCCAAAAGCAGACGTGGCGCAGAGTGGCGCAGCGACCCTGCAGCAGCGCCAGTTACGCCCCCAAGAACGCCCTCGCGCAAGGAAAAGCCATCAAGATCGCAAAACCATCGCAAAGGGCTGCGCCAACCCTGTACCAGTTTTGCCGGACTGGCAAACAGCAAACGCAAAGCGGGGAATGTGTATTACGGGTTTCGGGAACACGCGTGCGCGAGAAGTTTCACACGCGATCTGGCCTGGGGGAGCGTGTGCGTGTATTTCAGAGGTGTGCGAGAAGTATTACACGCGAATGGCCTGGGTGCGTCTATTTCAGGGGTGCACGAGAAGTTCCACATGCGATCGGCCTGGGCGTGTGTATTCCAGAGGTGCACGAGAAGTTCCACACGCGATCGGGCCTGGGGGAGCGTGTGCGTGTATTTCAGGGGTGCGTGAGAAGTTCCACACGCGATTGGCCTGGGCGCGTGTATTCCAGAGGTGCGCAAGAAGTTCCACACGCGATTGGGCCTGGGGGAGCATGTGTGTGTATTTCAGGGGTGCGCGAGAAGTTCCACACGCGATTGGCCTGGGCGCGTGTATTCCAGAGGTGCGCGAGAAGTTCCACACGCGATCGGGCCTGGGGGAGCGTGTGCGTGTATTTCAGGGGTGCGCGAGAAGTTCCACACGCGATTGTCCTGGGCGCGTGTATTTCAGAGGTGCGCGAGAAGTTCCACACGCGATCGGGCCTGGGGGAGCGTGTGCGTGTATTTCAGGAGTGCGCAAGAAGTTCCACATGCGATCGGGCCTGGGGGAGCGTGTGCGTGTATTTCAGAGGTGCGCGAGAAGTTCCACACGCGATTGGCCTGGGCGCGTGTATTTCAGAGGTGTGCAAGAAGTTTCGCACGCGACCGGGCCTGGGGGAGCGTGTGCGTGTATTTCAGGGGTGCGCGAGAAGTTTCACACGCGATCGGGCCTGGGGGAGCGTGTGCGTGTATGTCAGGGGTGCGCGAGAAGTTCCACACGCGATTGGCCTGGGCGCGTGTATTTCAGAGGTGCGCGAGAAGTTCCACATGCGATCGGGCCTGGGGGAGCGTGTGCGTGTATTTCAGAGGTGCGTGAGAAGTTCCACACGCGATTGGCCTGGGCGCGTGTATTCCAGAGGTGCGCGAGAAGTTTCACACGCGATTGGCCTGTGCGCGTGTATTTCAGGGGTGCGCGAGAAGTTCCACACGCGATCAGGCCTGGGGGAGCGTGTGCGTGTATGTCAGGGGTGCGCGAGAAGTTCCACACGCGATTGGCCTGGGTGCGTGTATTTCAGAGGTGCGCGAGAAGTTCCACATGCGATCGGGCCTGGGGGAGCGTGTGCGTGTATTTCAGAGGTGCGTGAGAAGTTCCACACGCGATTGGCCTGGGCGCGTGTATTCCAGAGGTGCGCGAGAAGTTTCACACGCGATTGGCCTGTGCGCGTGTATTTCAGGGGTGCGCGAGAAGTTCCACACGCGATCAGGCCTGGGGGAGCGTGTGCGTGTATTTCAGAGGTGCGCGAGAAGTCCCACACGCGATTGGCCTGGGCGCGTGTATTCCAGAGGTGCGCGAGAAGTTTCACATGCGATTTCAGCAGGGTACGTGTATTTCAGGGGTGCGCGAGAATTTTCACACGCGATTTCAGCAGGGTACATGTATTTCAGGGGTGCGTGAGAATTTCCACACGCGATTTCAGCAGGGTATGTGTATTTCAGGGGTGCCGGGGAGTCCTACATGTGATTTGGCAGTGTGGGTCCTCCCAGGTGTTCCCTGTACACCCTCCACGGCCCCTGCAGGCAGCCCACACCACAGGGGACTACCCTGCATCCCTGGTCATGTCCCGCAGGCAGCCCACCCAACATGGGCATGCCCCCCAGCAAAGGCACATGTCTACTTGCACTACTGATCACCAACTCATGTCCCCTTGCACCCCCACCCCCAGCATTGCGGGGCACCTGCTAGCAGGCCCCCACTCATGTCCCACTCATGTCCCCTTGCACCCCTACCCCCAGCATTGCGGGGCACCTGCCAGCAGGCCCCCACTCATGTCCCACTCATGTCCCCCTGCACCCCTACCCCCCAGCATTGCGGGGCACCTGCCAGCAGGCCCCCACTCATGTCCCACTCATGTCCCCCTGCACCCCCACCCCCCAGCATTGCGGGGCACTTGCCAGCAGGCCCCCACTCATGTCCCACTCATGTCCCCCTGCACCCCCACCCCCCAGCATTGCGGGGCACCTGCCAGCAGGCCCCCACTCATGTCCCCCTGCACCCCCACCCCCCAGCATTGCGGGGCACCTGCCAGCAGGCCCCCACACATGTCCCCCAGCCAACATGTCATCACAATCTAGATCCCTGGCCCTTATGGTCAGCCTCCAAATGCCAAACACCCACCCGAGTATTGCATCCACCCACTTAGAAATGGCAATGACATGATAGAACCCCAATTGCAAGTTTGGAAATGAACACATGGCCCTCACATACACCCAATGGGTGTCAGTGAATCTCAAAACCCATATCATGATATGCATGATACAATGAGATGATACTACACATTGAAGTTTGATGAAAAAAATGTATTAAAAACAGCATAAATGGAATTAAAAATAAACAAATGACAATGGGAATCAAAAACCAAAATCAGCATGTCCGTAAAATAATGAAAAACGACAAATCATAATCCAAAGGAAAGGTGTCCAAAGTCACAGTTCAAGAAAGTAAATCTAAGGTAAAAACAAAACCGAAAACCATTGCTCCATGGGTAAATCCAAAAAAAAAAAAAATCCAACAGTCAACTATATACAGATAAACAAACCAGGGTCCATGATCCCAACTGAAGAAATGAAACCTACATAAAAATACTACCTAATAAAATAAAACTATATACAAAAATGTGGCCCATTGTCCAAAATGTCCAAAATGAATAAAAAAGCAAAGGAAACCTAACACTAACTACATAACTATTTACAAGGGCAGCGGGCTAGTCCGACGGCTCACTGGTTGTTCTCATGGGCCAGGGCATCATCAAACTCCTGTTCAATGACTTGGAGGCGGGCATGTTCCCTGGCCCCGAGGTCCCGCAGGGATAATGCAGTGTCCAGCTCCAACTCCCTGCGAAGACCCTCGAGGCACTCAGCCTGCCTCAGCGCCCTCCGCATGGAGTTCTCCGCCCTGACCATTGTGAGCCGTTCCTCCTCTGCCCGCTGCCGCTCCGCACCTATCTGCTGGCCCAACCGCTCCCACATGGAAGCCACTCCCATTCCAGGGTTCTCCTGCCCTCCGGCCGATGCCTGCACCCCTGATGTTGATGGCCCCGAGCCATGATGCCTCCCACGTCGAGCCTGCCGCTGCCTCCGACGCAACTGCTTGTGCCAGCACGACGGCATCCAGGCTGATGGAATCCACCGATGCGTCGTGCCCGTGCCTTGCCCGATGATGCCGTCACATCCTCCATCTGCTGGGGTCCAGTTGCTGGTGTGTCCACCCCTGCTGGACCTCCGACTCCCGACTGTGGCAGGGATGGGATCCCCACTGAGGTGGCTGCATTGGTCAGGGCAGGTCCACAGGGGGCCCTGGTGGCATCTGGGCCGGAAGACGGCATGGAGTACGACTGGCGCATAGCCTCCACAGAGGAGGAGAGGGTCGCCAGAGTGCCCGACACATGTAGAGACCCCCGACCATGACCGCTCCCAACTGGGCCACGTTGCCACGGTGCTCTTCGTGATGACGTGCGTGCTCCCCCCGGGAAGCACGCACCTCATCACGAATGACAGCCGTGCGCAACGCGACACCAATCAGGACCTTCTCCATACGGCCAGGGGTCCCCTCGTCCGCAGGTGGAGGGGAGTCAGATGACATGGACATCCCCCCTACCTGCGGACGGGCCTGGGATGGGGCATCCCTGCTGGTGCATGGTGGTGCAGTCACAGTGTCAGGGACAGTGACATGCACAGGCACCTCCACGGCGACCTGTGCTGCCTCCTGCCCCTGCCCCTGCCCCTGGACTGCACCACTTGCACCAGCAGGGATGCCCCCACCAGGCCCCATGTGCGGCTCAGTAGCGGCCTCCTCCTCCTCTGTGGAAACCACCAACCTGGATGGCTCCACACCGTCTTCCACCGTTGCAAGCCCCTGTGGGCTCTCACCCACCGCTTAGCTCCACAGCGCCGTCTCCGCCCTCTTCTTCACTTTGCGCTGTGTAGAGGGAGACATAGAACACAAGCATCAGGGTACTGTACAATGGTCCCCTAGACAGGAAGCAACAGCAGATGAGTGGCACTGTCAAAGATCACTTCCATCATCTCCCTCCACAACACATGGGTCAGTGCAGGCAAAACACATGCAGTAACAGGCATGGCGCATGCTATGGACATAAGCAAACATGTCCAAGGGAGTCTTGAAGCATACAATGTTGATTTTGGACTCACATGCATCATGGGTCATGCCTATCACATGCACACACTTCAACGTACTTTCATCCATCTGGACTCGTACACCCCAGACACAGTGGATGCAAGGATAACTAGGCTGCATCAGTGATTCTGAACATTGTCACAGACATGTGTCATGCATCCATGGCATTCACAAGTCACAGACATGCAGGCCAGAAACACAGACATGGACACCATACATGTACATGGCATCAGCACACATCCCTCACCCAGGAACAGAGACTGGCATGCTCTCATGTGTCCATTCCGCAAAGGGCTCCCCATGTTGCATTTAAACACATACACCAACCGTGTGCTTCACACATTACTGGTCTCACATGCATGACCATGATGTCCCTGCACACACACACGTGTACATGGCCTATGTCACACATACAGGCAAGTATCAGACAACCAGCACACTGCAACATGCCCTGTCTCACACAGCAATGCTTGGCCACTTACCGCTCGACTCCAGACGGGTCTGCCTCTCAAGGATCTGGGCATGGAGCGCTGGGCGTACGCGTTCCAGGACCCTCAGCTGGATGGTACTCATGCTGCCCCGGCCCCCCTCCACGAGGCGCCGGGCCTTTATAAGGGTCCTGGACCTGAAGTCCTCCCAGCGCTTCTTGACTTGCTTGATGTTGCGGGTTGCCACCCCCTCCGCGTTGATGGCAACCACAAAGTCGTCCCAGATCCTGTCCCGTCCTTCCTTGTCGGCGCGTGGTGATCCGAAGAGGGCATCATAATGCCCCAGGACAAGCTCCACCAGGACAACAACTTCCTTCTGACTGAAGCTGGTGGCCCTCTGCCCCTCTGGCTGGGGGTCGCCAGTGGTCTCGGATGGTGTTTGCCCCGACATGGCGACCCCCGAGGCAGGCGTGGGTGGGCAACTGGGTCCTGGGGCTGGGCTGTGGAGCGATGGTATCCCAGTCGGGAGTGTTCTGTTCCAGCAGGGGTGGACACAGCAACTGGACCCCTGCAGATGGCTGATGTGCAGGCACCAAATGGCAGGGCACGGTGGCAGCAGGCAGGCAGGCAGCAGCAGATGGCTCGTGGGAGGCTGCTTGGGGCTCTGGGGGGCAGTAATTCGGCCTTTTGGGCAGGAGCGTGGTCTTCCGTGTGCTTACGCGTGGCCAGCTTGATACGGAGTGATTTGGCACATGAAAATTCTGCACGTCAGCGTGTAAATCGAGGAAAGGCCCTTAGCGCGTAAGCGCGTCAGCATGCATACGCGATTCCATTGGACCAAAGGCCCTTAGCGCGTATGCGTGTCTGTGACGTATCGCGCACGGGCGTTGCTTTTCGTGGGGTGCGGTGCGTGTGTTTTGCAGGCGTTGGGGCTCACACGCTACTACTTCACAGCGGGTGGGTGTTGGCTACGCGTTCTTCTACACGCAAGGCAGACGGTGAGTGGTACCCTGCTCCCCCAGGCCCGATCGCGTGTGAAACCACCCGCGAGCCCCTGAAATACACGTACCCCGCTCCCCCAGGCCCGATCGCGTGTAAAACCACCCGCGAGCCCCTGAAATACACGTACCCCGCTCCCCCAGGCCCGATCGCGTGTAAAACCACTCGCGAGCCCCTGAAATACACGTACCCCGCTCCCCCAGGCCCGATCGCGTGTAAAACCACCCGTGAGCCCCTGAAATACACGCGCCCAGGCCAATCGCGTGTGAAACTTCTCGCGCACCCCTGAAATACACGCACACGCTCCCCCAGGCCCGATTGCGTGTGGAACTTCTTGCACACCTCTGAAATACACGCACACGCTCCCCCAGGCCCGATCGCGTGTGGAACTTCTCGCGCACCCCTGAAATACACGCACACGCTCCCCCAGGCCCGATCGCGTGTGAAACTTCTCGCGCACCTCTGAAATACACGCGCCCAGGCCAATCGCGTGTGGAACTTCTCGCGCACCTCTGAAATACACGCACACGCTCCCCCAGGCCCGATCGCGTGTGGAACTTCTCGCGTACCCCTAAAATACACGCACACGCTCCCCCAGGCCCAATCGCGTGTGGAACTTCTCGCGCGTGTAGGACTTTGGCGCACATTTTTTGCCTGCGCAGGGACGCTACCGCCTGCTTTCGTGTGGCGGACATGTATGGGCCTGTGCGCGTCTTTGGCCGTGCGCTGTTTTCCCTATTCCATTCCATGAATACGTGTTGTAGGCGAGAGTGTGGGCGTTCCGCGCACTTGCCTCCTGTACTTCCCCCGTTACGCCCACATTTTCATGAGTTGTTACCCATTCTGCGTGTAACGCCCCGTGTTACGCCTACTTTTGTTATGTGCGCAGCGCTATGTGCAAATTCGCTGTGGCCTTATCGCACGGCGTTCGATGACCTGTGCGCCAGCGTCCGCCAGCGTGCGCCGTGCACTTTTTCAGCGCACATCCCACATTTTGCGTGTGCACGGACTTCCATGAATAGATGTGCGCTGTTTTCTGTGCGATAATCGCACTTGCACTGCGATTTCCGCTCTTTCACTGCGAATCGCACGTTTTCGCACGCTTGCGCCGAAATTTTCAGCGCACATTAATTCCATGAATCGGCCTGTTAATGTAATAGTGTGCATACCTAAGTTGCACAGTGTTTCCTTGGACATAACATGACCGTACCTGCTCATGTGAGGATCCTTACACCTTGGTTAGGAAGAGTCTGAACAGGCATATGAGGCTGCGCCTGAGCAGAGCAGAGCACTACCGCACAACGTCACATTAGCTTGGATATATTTGACATAACCACTTTCATCTACTAGTGCCTACTATGACCTTCTAGACTCATACTGTCGGATATAGCCTGTAAGTGTCTTTTCGGGACTTCTCTGGACAGGCCCATGTAGGCGTTGTGTTCTCCAGTTATTGCCATTAACATATGGCTGCATAAGCGTGCCCTGCCCAACACTTCATATGTGTGATTGCACCCGCAATCCTTTGCCTGCTTTCCTCTGTGACGAACAAAGCCACGAATGAGGTGAAACTCTGACATAGGAATGAATGCCAAACAAGGGCTGGAAAAGGTATGCATTTCTTGGTTCCCAATTGGCAAAATTACCTACCTACAGTCGTACCAATCGAGGTTTGATTTTTGCTTAAGTTCTCGAATATTCTTGTATTGTTATTTTGTTCTTCTGCTAGCTATTTCCGCCACAATTACTACACCACATGCATAACTAGCACATAAATGGAGCTGCACACTCTGCAATGGTTCATCGAAAAACCATTGTTTTGGGGGGTGTTTTCATCTGATAAAATTTTCATATATGCCATACCCATGAAATGTAAAACACTTGTGGATTTCTGCAATTGGACTGGGTCAGGAATATGAGCAGCCGTGGTGGTGCTGGAACCACCAGGAAGCAGCGCAGCAGTGGCAGCGATTTCTGGCTGGATCCATTTTGTTGTATGTACGTGTGTGAGTGTCTGAGGTGAGAAAGGGTGAGAGTGAAGATCAGGAGGGAGTAGGAGAGGAGAAATGGCATGAGTGAGAAGCGGAGCAAGATTGGGAGGGAGTAGAGATAGGAAGAGTGAGAGGCAAAGGGAGGAGAGTAGTGATAGGAAGCGTGAGAAGCGAAGTAAGATCAGAAGGGAGGAGGAGAGTAGAGCTTGGAGGAGTGAGAGGCAGAGCGAGATCAAGGAGGGAAGAGGAAGGTGGAGATAGAGGAGTGAGAGGGGAAGATTGGGCGAGAGAAGTGTAGAGATAGGAAGAGTGAGAGGCAAAGGGAGGAGAGTAGAGCTCAGAGGAGTGAGAGGCAGAGCAGAGTGACATCAGGAGGGTAGAGACAGGAGGAGTAAGAGGCGGAGTGAGATAAGGAAGGAAGAGGAGGGTGGAGATAGGAAGAGTGAGAGGGGAAGAGGAGTAAGATCCAAATGAAAAGTACAGTGGAGAAGTGGAGGAAACAGGGAGAATATGAATGGCAAGACCATCAACAGAGAGGAAGGATATGGTGAGATGATCAGGCTACCCCGGAAAGGCCATGAGGAAGAGTGATAGATACGGCTGCAGCCTTTAACCGTCTACAGAGTAGGACAGGCTTAGAGACTAGGGCATCCCTGTGTATAATGAACCAATCCTAAATAAAAACTTCGGGAGTGGGGACCCTGATTTAGGGAGGTGGGAACTCCCTTCGCGGTTGAGGGCAAGTGTACAGGGGCCTCCACTAGACTTGGATCCCCATTTGCTCTTCTTTGTAAGTTTGATCTATCAATGCTGTCACTGGAGTCATTGAAGACCCTGTGCCAGTGAATAAACTTTCAACAGCGCATGCACAACAGTACCTGAAAGGTTTCTCCTCTTGTCATACACACGGGAGAGGTGTCTTACATGTACTGTGTACACATATAGCACTTTAAAAAATGTGTGTCGTGTTGATATTTCTGATGCTATAATTTGTATCCAGTTACATCAATTATAATCCTACATTTCTTTGTTTGTTGCTGGTGCCCGGCAGTTTATTATGTTCAACCCATTTTCAAGCTCAGAGGACTTTTTTCTGGTTTATCATCTCACTAAATGCGTTTCCTTTTACATTGTCCATATCAACTATCACTGCTTTCAGAATTTAGAAATGGACTAAGTCTCCAATAAGAGGTGGTGATGTTTGTTGGAAGCTGCAGGTCATAGATTCTATGCCAAGACCGGAGACCAGCATTATGCTTCTCTTTTTATTTTGGGCTATTACTTGGGAGAGCCCCCTATAAGCCGAAAGTATTGCATTAGGGTTCAGATAGGGAGAAACGGCATATGAGGAGGTACCCAAAGCTTGAAGGTGATGTTTGGTTATTTGCCCACCCATTGACTGTCCATAGCCATGCCAATCCCTATGGCCATTCCCAACCAGTTCCTGCCCCTCCCCACCCAAAACAACTCCTCATGGGAACTTTTTAAAATTCACTTTAATCAAGCATTACCATCAAACTTTGTACTCAAATTGCCTGCCAGAGTTTTTTCAAAGCAGTCTTCTGACAGTTAATGACTTTATTGAAGTTGGAAACACACTAGTAGTGTAGTAAATGTCTAAACCAGGTCTGCCTTCAGTCACTCTATAAGCACTATGCGTGTCCATCACTGAAGTCCTGTTAAAAGAAAACACTGGCAAAGCCAACAGTTTTGGCTTGTTTAAGTATTAGACATTTACCAGGCACTTCTATTAGATGTTCAGGTACTCACACCATTTTGCACCTGCTACCATCAATGGCCAGTTACTACCACTACAGCAGTGTCTGGCAAGTGCCTTTCCTATGCCTACTCAAAGGCCCAACATGTTGGCATTGCCAATGCTTGTTTTAGTTTCTAACTCGAAGCAAAACTCGGGCAGCATTGAAAACAATGATCAGTGATAAGAACATCCAAAAAGCCACAGCTGTTCTGTTCAAAGTCATCAGAATAATGAATAACTCCTACAACTGCCATCTTCCTTGTGAAGAAAGGCAGGAAATGGTGCAACTCCCCATCACATTCTCCAATAGCCTTGTCCCCGGGCCCTTACGCTGCCTGCCTCTTTCTTTGCAGCTCGAGCAGCAGGCACAGGGGAATGTGTTTCCTGCCCTGCATTATGCGCACCCCTGTGTCTATTCCCAGCAGGCACAGGGGAATGTTTTTCCTGCCCTGCAGGTCATTTGTTTCCTGCCCTGCATTATGCACACCCCTGTGTCTGTTCCCAGCGGGCATAGGGGAATGTGTTTCCTGTCCTGCATTACGCGCCCCCCTGTGTTCCCAGCGGGCACAGGGGAATGTGTTTCCTGCCCTGCATTACGCGCCCCCCTGTGTCTGTTCCACGCACCCCCCTGTGTCTGTTCCAAGCGGGCACAAGGGAATGTGTTTGTTTTCGACACATGATAAAGAGGATCCAGTTTCTGAATCTTTACAACGCACAGAAAACGCGTCCCGATTTTTGCTATTTTGCAAAGTGATG
Organism: Ambystoma mexicanum; assembly: GCF_040938575.1. Classification (NCBI taxonomy): domain Eukaryota; kingdom Metazoa; phylum Chordata; class Amphibia; order Caudata; family Ambystomatidae; genus Ambystoma; species Ambystoma mexicanum. The sequence goes on along the minus strand of NC_090924.1, from coordinate 535,763,895 downwards.
AAAAGGGGCACCTCAATGTGTGCACCTATGACGCCCTTTGTGAATGGGGTGCGCCTTTTATTGGCACAAGCAGGGGAATGTGCTATTCCTTCTCATAACCTGCACCAACAAAGGTTTTCAGAATCTGGTCCGATGAGATTGATATGATATGATATGGCATTTATAACGCGCCTATACACAAGTGTTTCAAGGCGCTACGAGGCAAGGGAGGGGGAACCGAGGCAGACAAGAGACAACGATCCTACTAGGCCAGGTGTCATTCAGATTGTGCAAGTGCATGGGAGGAAGTAAGGGGGGGGGAGTGCAGTACATGGGAAAAAAGAATAAATAACAATAATTAAAAAACGGCCAGCTGGTGGCAAGTGAAAGGGTAAGTGCAGACATCAGGTGGTAGTGGGACTGTTAGGGATACAGAAAACAGTGCCCAAGTGCAGGGGTTGCCAGGAAGGCAGTACAGGTGTGCGACTGGTGGGGGGGGGGGACCTGGACCCGAGATCAGAGAGTGGCCAGGTAACCAGTGCAGATTCAGTTTCAGCCAGGAAGTCAGCAGGATAGAGAAGGAGAACAATCAGAAGCAAAGAGAAAGGTTTTGAGGTGCTTCTTGAACCGGAGGTGGTTCTCAAGTTTGAGGGGGGCAGGGAGACTGTTCCAGAGGGAGGCCCTAGCCGAATAAAGAGATCTACCACCAACTCGTTGCTTGGAGAAGGGACTGACCCTGAGGGAGTTGGAGGCGGATGAACGAAGAGCTCGAGAGACCAGTCTCGCAGTCCTGTTCTGGATTAGTTGCAGAAGGCGGAGAGTAGAGGCAGGCAGATATAGAAAGAGGATTTTGCAATCGTCCAGCCTAGAAAGAACCAGAGCTCTTGAGATGGTGATTTTCTGGGGGAAGGAGAGGAAAGGAAGAATACCTCTGAGGAGGTGCAGATGCTAGTGTGACTTCTTAGAGACGTCAGAGATGTGAGGAGAGAAGGATAGTGTGGAGTCGAACATGACCCCAAGGTTTTAGCCTCCCAGGTGGGAGTAGGAAGAGGGAAGAGGAAGATTAAATTAGTTTCTCAGGATCAGACAATCTGATGAAACTAGGAGTTGAGCCCATTCTGCAATGGCGGTGCTTGCTATGATATTTCACATTCCTTATTGTATAGAAATTAGCACTAATTTGTGAATTTGTGGCTTTCAATAGCTAAAATAATACCGTTTTGTAGGCCCAGCTCGGAAATACACAAATCCATCATAGACCAACATGACAATATTTTTGAAAATGCATATAGAAACATGTTTTGAGAAAGATTCTCTCTGGCTTTATTGTTTCCATAATAATCGCAGCGTGTGTGGAAGCGGTCTTATAACCAGGAATGAATATATGAATTATTAGACACATCATGGGATGGTGCAAAAAGAAATAATTAAAAAGAAAAAAATGATATGCCATTTTCAAGTTCCGAGGAAGACGGACATAAGCTCCTTCTGAACTAGACTGCAGATACACTTGAATGGCTGCATCACAATGACCCTTTTTTTGGGACGATCGCCATGGGCCGATATGCCCTTGCGTGGTACCAGCGATAAGGAGCAACCTGACATCGTTTACGTTGGCTTAGCACCAAGCTGATGCCCAAGCCTTGCGATTCACAGTGCGTCCAATGCGCTTCTTATACCCAAAAGGAACACCGCATGACTCACGATAAATATTTGTGGATCGAGAACAAAGAAACAAATTACCCATTTGCTTGAATATGGCAATCGCCGGATGTTCTCGTAGCATTTATTGTGAAATAAAAGTACTTTACAAATTATACAGTTTTGCTATTTCCTTTAAAAGTATAGTTTTATATTCAAAATTGGGCCGCGCTGTGTTGTGAGATGATGTGTGTTGATATTCCGGGTTCTGCGTCAACTAACGTTAACACCTAGGTGATGACTGGGTGCGTTTGGCTACGTTGCCCAGTAACGTCATTGAGATATGCAGAGAATATCACTAGGTTTGGTGATGTCAGCCTCAGGGGCGGGGGATATGATTTAGTGCCGCCAGGGCAGTCCACCTTGGGCGATGCAGCAACAGATAAGATTATCACAAGATGGCCTCACGCTGCTGCTGATTTCGCATGTGTAAAAAAGAGGAAAACTACGTTAAGGTGCATAGGAAATGTTTGTACGATCGATCAACGTATGCTTAAAAACACATGCCCGAACCCTCGGGACAATAATATTTTTGAGTGCACTATTCCTTTAAGTGCGGAGGAGTTTGTTGATCTTTGTACTCCTTCTGAATACCTTTAGTTGACAAATACTTGAAATATGCTATAGTTGCGACAAACAATTGAATATGCTTTTTTAGTTGCAATTTATAAGTGGACTTTAGCTCTCAAACATTGGCACTATGCTGATGAACATTGGAAATATGTTATAGATGGAAGTAACATTTGAGAGTGTTTTCTTCCTAAATGTGTTCACAGTTTACATACATTGGCACAAACGTTATAGATTTCCAGGTTCTCGATTGTCACAGACTAGTGGCCTGTATGAATTATTAAAATAATCTTTTTTATATGCGGATTTGGACCTGTATGCTTTGTATTTGTTTGCACAATACAGCAATGACTCGATTTTGTACAATGTTTAAAAACTGTTAAAGAATAATGGATTGTTTATGAAATATTTTTTTTAAACTTTTTTAAAAAATATTTTCTAAAATAAAGAATATATATGTTATAATGAATTGAAATTTAGCATTGACCCGTCGCATTCCTTTATCACTGTCTGAGCCCCAATTTGAACTAATTGAATGAATTATAGTTCCGTGAGGCACCATCCTTTGTGTTTTTTTTGTAACCTGTATGTGGACAGACAGGCTGCTACCACTGATGATGTTTGCTGTATGCAAATGAACGATAGAGATAATAGCGCACGCTATGCAGGAGCAGGCCCAGTCTAAGGGCTAGCTGAACCCCCTTCCGCAGAGGCATGCAGTAAACTAAGAACATGTGTTTGCTAAGTCAGGGGAGGGTCCAGCTCGGGCACATAAGCCGATCTCCAACAATGCGACCAAGGCAATGGTACCAGTCGATGCCAAGGCACACTCTGCTCCCACGCATACACACACAACGTGGCCGGCATGGTCGACTCTTTTGGAAGATGCGGTTCATGCCGAGCCCTTCCGTAGTATCACAAATATGGCTACAAAAAGCGCTGGCCATTAGGCCGCCTCTCGCCGGATCCAAGATCCGGCATCAGATGTGAAGCCGGATCTCGGGATCCAGCCAGAGTCAGCCCCCAAACCCATGCTCTACGCTGGGTTACTTTAAAAAAATAAAATAAAATAAAGCACCCACAACGGCGGGTGTGGGGGGGCGCAGCAGCCCCTTGCCGAGCCTGTGATCTAATCTGCCCTGTACTCTTTGTGCACAGTGCTCTGCTCGTACAGGGCAGATTAGATCTCTCAGCCCTCAATTTGGTGGGCTCGGAGTCTAATCTGCCCCACAGTGCAAGCGTACTGTGCACACTACACAGAGCATTATTGTTATTTTGTATTCTCCCCTCGGGTGCTTTCATTTTCATTGTGCACCCGTTTCCTTTGTCTCTCTGGTGTTTGTTCCTAGTTGGTTATACAAATAACCAATTAAGAATAAACACCAGAGAGACACACAGAGCCAGCACACATTCAAATCTGACCTCTATAAAATGCAGTACATCAGATACGTTTTATATTATGTGATGTGCTGCATTTTATAGAGGCCAGATTTTAATGTGTGCAGACTCCGGTGACCCTGTGTAATTTGTCTTTTTTTGGTTCGTGCACAGAGTAAAAGTGTGGTTTGTGAGTGATGCTGTGGACTAATGTTATGCGTCTGCATACTGGCTGCCAGGGTTGGACTGGGCATAAACTTGTCTCGGCTCCAATGCAAACGTGGCCCACAGTTGCACATGGCCATTCATTTGTGCCAGAATGTTTGATATTGCTGTTTTAAACTATTATTTTGGACATTTCTGTTGATCGGAGGTCAACTGCCAGCTCTGCCCCTCTACTCCATGCCTCCTCGGACACCACCTCCCCAAACTCCACCCCCACCCGGCCCTTGTGGGATCCCCCACCAACTCTTTTCCATTTTCACCACTGGCTACAAATAATGCCAGAGGGGCAGCACCCATGTTCACTGCCAGAGTATTAAATGGGATTCACAAGTCAGAGTTGTGCTCCACATAAGTGTCATTACTATGTCACAAAATACACGTTTCACGCATTGTCACTTGACACCAATTCATAAGTACAAGAGGCATTCATTTTTTTTAACTATAGGAATAATTTCTAATCACTTTTCATTGCATCTTTTATAGGCCCTCCTCCTATGGGGAGGTTGCCACTCCTACTATGAAAATGACAAGTAATCCATAACATAGCTTGGAAAACAAATGGCATGCACTCGTGGATACTAATAGATGATTGATGGTCCCCATGCACCGAATGCTTTTGAATAATCATATAGTGCACCGCAGTGGAAAAGGCACAATACATGGGTAGAAGAAACAGATGACACTACACGAACAATCATTCTGGGGCTCATTAAGAGTGTGGGGTGAATGAAATCCTTTGTGTTCCCACCGGCCGATAGAGACCTAATTTAAAGTGTACACTTTGTGTGGCAGATCAGCATGTTATGTTATATTATGTTGATTTGTACCACACACCATTGCCCTACATTTTTATGGTTTGTGGTTCTGAAAGGGAAAGTGGGGTGGGTTGGTTAAGGGAGAAAGAGACAAAAGACAGCTGATGTGTTCAGCTGTTGATGTATGTAGATCTAGGAGTAACTGTGTAAGTGATTTCAACACAGCACTCCACCTAAGTCAATGCCTAGCGTGTGATGTACAGCTGGAATCCTTAATCATATATTTGTATCTATAAGTTATTTTATTTCTGAATGATGTACCCTTATATCACGCCCCTCTCTTGGAATCCCCCCGGTCCCACTGAACCAGGAAGCAGGTTGTTTTGCAAAGTTAAAAGATTTATTTTTATGAAATTGAACAAGATACATGTCACACCTCTATGAATTTGAACAATATCTAGATATCACACTATTAATATCTATACAATGATCAGCATTGGGTGATATCACAACAATCAACAATCTCTTTAATCAGAATGAGTATGGATAAGAAGAATAATGCAGCATGGAATAATACTTGATATGGATAGGAAAACAATGCAACACAGAATAATACTTGATATGGGTTCAATCAAATGCAATGTTACTCTTTCCCCCTGATATTACTCAATCCCCCTAATATGCAATATAGAGATGGAAGGAGAGAAAACAGGTTTCAGTAATATACAATCTCAACCAATACAGTTTCAGTCCCAATTCCCCCCAGCAAGCATAGAGAGAAACAGGAATGATTTTAAACAGGTCAAATGCTTTTGAATGTGGCTTGCAATGAATGGGAAAAATCACTGAAAAATGGATTTAATTCTCTAAATTTGATTCAAAACTATTGGGAGCTGCTTTGGATAGTTTCAGGTAAACACTAGCAATGATGATTGAATAACTAGCTGGTTGAAAACTGAATTCTGAGGTCAGATGCAAAGAATAGCTATTTTACATGTGATGAAATTGAGACAAACGCGAATTCGCGGAAAACTTTTCAGCGAGCGAGAAACACAATTATAGAAAAACGTGGAATGCGGTTTTAGGTTCGTTTGAAAGCTGAGGATGTTAGCTTCAATTTGACACTTACATTTCGTTTCTAGTATGTACGGTTCAGAAGTTATGAAGGTTTTAGTAGAGGTCGATTTTTCTCAAAAAGAGTCCAGATTTTCAAATGAAAGATGCGCTTTTGAATTACAAACAAGGATTTTCATTACACTAAGGGAGGCTATGAAGATGCAAGATACCCAACGGACAGCCACCCGAACAGCGGCGCCTCTGCTCTGACTTTTGTCCGCTTAGACACTTGTCTTTCTTCAGCAAATATATTATCGCAAAGATGATATTATCACTACAATTAACAAAGGACTATATGGATGAGGGAAAGATTCAGAAAAGACAAAAGAGATTCTACAATGCAGTTCTGGATATGATAGAATGGGTTGGATAGGATTACTTAAGGATAAGAGATTGGCTATGGACAGTTCTTTGCTATAGATACTTACAACTATGGTTTGGAATAGGCCCGTCAAAGATCTGGTCAAAGGTTTTGGACTGGAATTCTGCTAGCCCACCGGACAGGATTCAGGCACCCGGTTCTGCACTCCGCACGGCACTCTGGTCTCTGCACAGCCTCTGAACTGGATCTGACGGGTTGATTCTGGGTTATAGCTATCAAGTTGCAGCTCTGCTCTACTGGTTTGGATCTCTGGGTTCTAGCAAGAGTTCTTGGCAAGAAGCAGAAACAGCACAGCCAGGCTGTTCAATCTTTGGTGTGCCCCCTGGAAGTCTGGGGTTAAAATCAGGTTGCAAGATTTTAAAGGCCAGCTGAGAAGGGTTCAGCTTTGGAATTGGGCCTTCTGCTTTCAGAGTTCTGGAGTCTTGGATCTGGGTTCTCCTGCAGAGTGCTTCACCAGTAGATCACTTGATGGGTGAATCTGTGTGTGTCTCTAGGTCCTAAGCAGTCCCTATTTATGTATTTCCCAAAGGAGTGGGTAGGCCAAATTATGCTAAGCACACCCTCTAAGAATCCTATTTGTTAAGGGATTTCCCCTCTCCTGATTTGAGACGGAAATCTAGTGTCATAGTGATGCTGCAATTTACAACCCAGGGAATCCCTCCCCCTGGTTTCTGTACAGTAAATCTATTTTCCACAAAATCATATTTACAATATCACCAACTTCCTAATAATACATCTTCACATTACAGATTTAGTAGGGCACGTATCCGTACAAGTCCCAACTCAGTGAGAGCTTTAGTTCCAATTTTACAGTTTTTCGGGCTTTTGGTTGGGTACCCAGTGTCAGATTTATCCACAATTTTACACATATGTGCGCATCACATCTGGGCATAGTCATGTGAAGTTTCATGTTTCTGGCCTCACCACAATTGCTACAAAACCACATATTCTGTAGTGTTGTCCCTGAACATAATACAGAGTTCTGAGTAGTTTTAAAACTTGACCAGAATTTTCATATTAACAATACTGTATTTTACAAATTTTTACAATTTTGCACAGTCCTCTGTCAGTCTTTTTCAAAAATATACTTACTTGCGCTTTAGGAATACACATAACTGTCTATCCCGCCCCCAAAGTTTTGGTGGGACAAGAACAATCCCTGCCTCTTTGCTCCAGCAGGAGTTTCTGTTGACACTTGCATCTGCATATTCTTTTCAATCCATGAAGCCCTTTGTCTCATTCCCAGGAGCCAGCCAGTGCCCCTCCCCTCTCAATCAAAACCTTAATGTGAGCTCCTGTCCTTTTGGTGGGAAGCAGAAGGGTGGTGTGTTTCCCAGTGGGGGAAGCTTCTTTGAAGTTTTGCTGAATCAGGTTACTTTGAAATAAATTGTTACATTGTTCTTTGTTGAAATTAAAGTTACAATTTTTAAAACAGGCAAACAAATCTCTAATTCCAGTCTTTTTAAAACACAGAGATTAAATAGTTGCAACCTATATTGCTTTTGATGGCAAGTCACTTAATTTCAACCATGTGATTCTAACTGCACAAGTTAAGCTTCCAATGTAATTAACTGACAGCTTTCCTACAGGCGGCCGACGGTACTGTGCCCATATTTTACAGATTTTCACAGACAAGTACACTTTTTAATGTGGATATTCTTATGATGGATTCTGCTTCTCCTGACATTGTGTGCTTCTGTTAATTCTTTAAATGAAGTGATGGGTAACACCTAGTAAGGATGTTGGACATTTTCTGATGTGTTTGAACCATTATTTTGCAGTTTCTGCAGCCAAGGAAAAAAGGATTTCAGAGCACCTTTGGGTTTCCTTGCAATAAAGCATTGCCTTTCATGAAGTTTACATTTGCACTCTGTGGGCAGCCCAATGACAGGTTTTGGTAGTGTAGTCTCCGGTTCCACCACTGACACAGGCAAAATGGATTGGCGGCCTATTTTTCAGGTTTCCCTGTGCACTTCTCAGAGACTTTTAGCGCATAGAGCTTTTTGCCGGCCATCCTGTTGTTTCTGATGAAAACAGCACACAGTGATGTTGCAGGGCAGAGCCTAGTGGGTCAGAACATCCCACAACTGGCATCTGTACATGTGCGTTTTCTAGGTGTGCTTTGTTGTGTACACTGGAGGCTTATTGTTGCCAGATGGGAGACATCCAGTATTTGGGTTTTCGGGATTCGAGGCTAATAGGGTGGTTTGTTTATTGGCTTGAGAGATGTGCAGTTTAGGGTGCTTTAGTGAGCGGGTTTTCTCTAGCTGTCTGGGACGTGATGATCAGGTTAAGGTGAGTGAGGGTGGTTGTGGTGGAGATTGTTAATAGGTTTTTGGGTATCAGCGGTGAGCCACTGTGCATAGTAAAACTGTGCAATTCTTCTTTGTTGGGGAACCCAACCTTACACAGGCACGGGGAGCGTGTCGCTTACGAAATGTATGTGTTAATGTTGGTCAGGTCTGGGTGTGGCGATAAGAAATACGGGAAATGTGTATTGTTGTTGGTATGCTTCTATCCTGGGGCATTGAATAACCAGGTTTTTAAATGTTTATTCCAAAAAGTCAGGTAGTCCTACATCTTCCTGATTTCTTCAGAAATCGAGTTCCATAGTTTGGCTATGAGAATGGAGAAAGCTGGTCCTCCGAGATTAGTTTTCGCATAGTGCCTTGTTTCTACGAGCAAGTCAGTACTGGATCTCTGAGTTCTTCATGGGTGGTATTGGGTGATTTTTGATTGGAGGAATTCCACTCCAAGTCTGTGTAGTGCTCTATGGGAGATGCAGAAAGCTTTGAAATGTATTCTTTTTTTAACCGGTAGCCAGGGCAGACTTCTCAATGCTGGGGTGATGTGTTCTATCCTGTGTAGTCTGTGAAGGAGTTGTGTCGTTATGTTTTAGATGCATTGTAGTTTCCTGGTTAGGTAGTCAGGCATTCCAAGGTGTATGCTATTTGCGTAGTATGATCTTGATAATACCAGAAAGATAATGACACAGGTTCGTGTGATTAAGGTAAGGGAGGATGCTTCCTATTAAGGTGGAAGCATTTTCTTATTATTGCACTGAGCGTTGGTTCTAGAGTGAGACCACTGTCCATGAGTATTCCCAGGTGTTTTATTACAGTTCACATTTCGGTGGTGTTCCCAAATCTTGGAACCAGGTGAGCGATGTCTGCGTTTGGTTGCCATTGCGTGAGTCATCAATATTTCTGTTTTGTTTAGGTTTAGTCTTAGATTGTTATTAGTCATCCAGACATTTATTTTGTTGAGAGAGTGTGAGGGTCATTGTTGGTCGTCATCCTAAAGATAAGCTAAGTATCCTCTGTGCAGTTGTAGCATGTGAGTCTGTGTGTTTCAATACGTTTCATGAGTGGGGCAATGTAAATGTTGAAGAGATGTGGTGAGAGACTTGATCCTTGTGCTACACATTAATTTGTGTTTTGCGTTTTGGAAGTGAACGGGGGTTGGTAGGTTATTTCGGTTCTCTCAGTGAAGAATAATTTTAGCCATTCAAGTGCAGAATTTTGAATGCCAGATTCTTCCAGTCTTTTGATTAAGGTTGCATGTCTAATCATGTTAAAAGCTGCTAATATGTCTGGTAGTATATGGGTCGATTGGGGATTTGTTCTGCATTCATCTTTAGGTGGCCCATATGAAAGAGAGTGCAGATTCGGTTCCTCTCAAGGGTCTAACATCTACCTGTGCTTGGTCCAGCAGTCCATTAGATTCAATGTGGTTGGGCATTTCTTTGTACACATGGTTCTCCAGGATTTTCGCAGGATAAGGTATGTTTAATATAGGTCTGTAGTTTGTGGGATCGTCTGTCTTTCTGCCTCGTTTTCTTAAATTGGTTTAATATAGGCAGATGTGTATGTTTTAGGAATGATTCCAGTCTTCAGTGATGGGTCCATTCATTTTAGTATTTTTGTATTTTGTATTTTATTTATTAATATACTTTTAGACAAATCGGCTTTGTATATACACATTTTTATAAAATTAATTAGAAATATACAGTATTTCTTAAATCACACAGTCTTAAAATATCACATCACATTACATGTCCGCGAACTTCCCACATAAATATACAGCATGCATTCACTGCATATTATTTGTATATGTTCAGTGGTGGCATACATTACGATATAAAAGTAATTTCCTGAAATATACATTAAAACACATCACAGGATAATTCATTTAAAATCTCTGCACATCCCATAAAAAATTTCACAAAGAAATACATAAAATTAGTATCATTTTCCATCATACATTTCTGCCACATGTCTGCTATTGCTTCACTGTCGCATTTATTATTATAACGTTTAATCCATTTTGTGTGTAGCTGACTCATTTTAAGATATAGAGGGCTGGGGTTTTATAGGTGAGCAGCTGTTTGTAGACATCAGGTGGACATGGGTTGCAGAGAAATGCAGCCTTGTTGGTTCCCTTTAGTAGTTTGGTGGAGGTGCCTTCAGAGATTGGTTTGAAGTGGTTGAGTGTTCTGCTGATTAGCTTGGCTCTAGTTGGTAGGAGGTCGTTTTTACTCAAGGTGGATCCATCTATGGCCTGTTGGATTGTGTGTATTTTTGTTCTGAGGTGAATGCACAATGTTGTCACATAACATGTGCGGGGACATGGCATCATTGCTGCATGAGATAGCATTCTTTACTTCCTTGATGATTTTGAATATTTCCTTTTGTGGGTTTGTTGCTGATTTAATTCATTTGGCGTAATGTGCTTTCCTGGCTTTAAAACTGCTACTTTGTATAACAGAATTTGCCATTTGTAGTTTATTTTGTCAAGTTGAATGTAGTTCTTTCTCCATGTTTGTTTTAGTTCACATTTTGTTTTCTTAAGTGCTCTCAATTCCCCCATGAACCATCTAGCCGCTTCTTTTTTCTGTGTTGGTTTGTTGGTCTTTAGTGGTGTCAGTCGATCTAGCAGGTTTGTGATGCCGGTGTGCAGTTTATCTTCAAAGGCGCCTGGCATAATTGTGTTTACTTGGTGCGTATCAGGTTTGGTCTATTCCATTAGTTTCATTAGGTGATCTAGAGTGAGCTTTTTCTAGTTTATTTTGATTGTCGTTGGTTGCTTTTTATTTGTGGTCAGTGTCCGTGTTGGGATTCTGATGGTGAAAGGGATCATGTGGTGAACACTTTGGATGATTGGTACCAGTGGGGCTGTAATGGTTAGCACATCTGCAGAAAATGGAATTGAGTGTGTGTCTGACTCAGTGGGTGGCTCCATTCACTATTTGTTTCAGGTAGAGAGTTTCCAGGCGAGCACTGAGGGAGTTTGATGCAGTTTTGTTTTTTCTCTTGTACCAAATGTTGAAGTCTCCCAGCACTAAGATGTTGTCATATTTTACGACTAAACTGGCTATGGCATCAGTGAGTTTGACAGTGAAATCTGGATAGTATGTGGGTGGCCCGTAGATAAGTAGGAAAAGTATGTTAAATTGATCGCTGAGTTTGAAGCTGACTAGGAGGGATTTGCAATCTTCTATTTGTGGTGAACCAGAAGGACAACTTAATGACATGTTCAAAATTGTTTTATTTAAAGGAAAATTCCTAACTAGCCCTATCGCTATGAGGGAATTTCCCTACCTAAGAAGTCCAACATAGAGTCGCTCTAGATATAACGCAAAGACCATACGACAAAGGAGGCCTCAAAATACCCAATTTCGAACTCTATTATCTAGCGGGCCAGCTGAAACATGTGATCCAATGGATGGCAGATGACCCCACTTCGGACACACGACTATTGCAACCCTCAGATCCCCAGACACTGCTTAGGGACTTACTCTGGATCAAGCCGGACCCAAAACAACAAAATCCATACCTAATCAAACTAGGCACCAGGATCTGGAGAAGAGCCTGCATGTTCACCAAGGTGGCTGACCCCTTCTCCCCCCAGATCCCGATAGCCGCTACTATGTCGACCAGACCAGAAGACAAGAAGGCGATCAGGAACATTTGGGAACCCCTTGGCATCGCCACCCTGGGAGACCTACTAGACGACCATGGTATCCTATCGTTTACGGAACTACAAGAGACTGCAGGAATGCCACCTGGCCAATTTCTCCTGCACCGAGCGACAGTGAAAAACCTCATGAAACGATGGCCCGAGATAGAGACTCTCGATACTGGGTACAAGGCTATCGAGAACCTGCTGAGTACGGCAGAAGGCGGTCACGAAACCTTGCGGCTCTATGAGATCATGCTCAACAGTGCCTCGCAACACGAACTCAAAAGCAGGGCAAAATGGGAACAAGAACTCGGCACTTCGTTCGGAGACAAAGAGTGGGAGACCATAACATATTACCACAAAAAGGTATCCAGGAACGCCCGCTTCCAACTCATTCAGTTCCACATCATCCATAGGGATTACCTCACCCCGGACGTCATCTCCAGATTCAGTAGCACGGGCGCTGTGCCTTGCCCCAAATGCCGGGAACTCTCAGCCGGAATGTCTCACATGTTCTGGGGTTGTCCGGCCATATACGCCTTCTGGACCCTAATCAACGAGAAAGCAGCCGAAGCAAACATTATATTGGACGTGCAATCATCCAAGGCGTGCATTTTGGGCTCATACCCTAGGAGCAAGAAGAACAGGCCCCTGAACAGGCTGAAGGACCTAATGTACATTTTGGCTAAAAGACGCATCGCGATAACCTGGAAGAGCCCCGCAGCCCCCAGCATCACGACTTGGTGGGCGGACCTACAAAGATGGTCAGCAGCTGAAACACGAGCATGGGAACTGGCCCAGCGGCAGCAAGGCACGGACACCTCTGATGACCTATCACAATGGGTGGCCCTCACTACGTCACTGTTCTATAGCATTGAAGACACCCCCTCCGGTGAGGACTCGGACAGCCAGCATTGAACCCCGTCGTATGCGAACTGCAGCCCACCTGTATGGTCTTGGTCTATAGGGGAAGGAGGGAGGGAAATGGGGAGTTAACTTAATCATACAATTGCTTCAAAAATGATACTGTGTTGTATTGTCTCATTGAAAAATAAAAAAAAATGAAAAAAAAAATAGTCTTTAGTCGTAATCCTAACCAACTAACTGGCTCTATCACTATACCTAATTAAAAGAAAAAAGTGAGGCTTGCACAACAGCCTCAGAATGAACCTCTGCCTTGCCCAAAATTGTAATTGCCTTGATTCCAGTCCCAAAGTCTCCTGGAAACGCAATAGTATATTTTCCACAATCTTCGCATCAAGCTCTTTGTATAAAATTATACTGTATGGATTTCGCCCTCCCCTTGATTATCTAATCCCGCCAGAATCAATGAAAAAACACTTCTTTCTTTCTCACCTTCGTGGTGGTGGGACTTCCTAAAAGCTTGTGGTTCTGTGGATATTATTGTACTTTTCAAGTACACAATTTCTCTTAAGGTGTCTGTCCAGTTGGGTAACACTGCTCCCCATGGTTTCTTGCACTTTGGTATACATGCTGAGAGCATTCACCTTTCTTTCGCCCTACCTCAGTGTAGGACTTGTATCTGTCTTTCTTTCATACTCTTGTTGGCTGTTCCAGCATTGATACACAATGTACGTCTCTCGTTCGGTATGGTTCAGTGGGGCTGTATGCCTGTTAGCTTCTCATAAGCTTGTGTGTGCTTTGCAGCTATTCCAGCCTGGAATTACAGTGTTTGTATTTCTTTCACTCAGGTTTATTGGGTCCATGTGCCCGCTACACTCCCTTGAGTTCTCATATCTTTGGCAGCTATTCCAGCCTTGAATTGAAGTGTTTGTATTTCTTTAACATTTATTGGAGGTTGGGGGGTTTGCCCATTACACTTCCTTCAGTTCTCTTGTCTTTGGTGGCTATTCCAGCCTTGAATTGCAGTGTTCGTATTTCTTTAACTCAGGTTTTTTGGGGCAGTGCGTCCGTTACATTCTCTTAAGTTCTCATACCTGCATTGGTTCTGGGATTTGTGGAAACCACCAGTCTCACAGCTCGCTCACCTGCACATGTTGATGGCGTATGCCTCTGCATTGGTTGTGAAGGCAGTTGCTAAGTGGAGCTCGGGACCTCGGGTTCCATTCCACTCTCAGGTCTCGGCGTCGTTTGCTGGGTGCCTGGCCCATCACTGCCTCTCAGTGTTACACCACCCGAGAAGACTGTTCTCTTCTCAGCATCTCTTTCCCCTTGACCGGAGCCTCCAGCTCGATCAAGGTATTCACCTTCCGGCCTCCAGCTACCGGGTCTCACTTCCCTCATGGCACCGCTTGCTCCCTGACTCCACGTGGCTCTACCCCTCCAGGACGTCAATGTTACAGAGGCTCGCCTCTGCGTAGCACCTGCCCTCTCTCCTAAGTAGGACTCTATCTCATTATACACATCATTGGAACGCCAAGGATTGTGTCCATCTTCCTTGCCCATGGCATCTCGGAGTTGTTCAGAATTACCTTCAGCCAATAAAGACAAAGAAGGATCTTTGTAGAATACAGCCAAAGTCTTGGCCTGTGACTTTCTATGGAAGAAATACTGGTTCCAGTCGGAATTCTAACTCGATAGATGGGACTCTAATAGCCGTTTGAAATAGCGTTTGGGAATGTTTGCGATTGGGAAATTTACGGCAAAATGGGGACAGAATAACAAGAAATTTAGCCATTATTGTGAATCAATTATTGAATCTATGCCACACTTTCTATTTGCCCTCAATATGCAAATTCTAGGATTAGCTGGTTGAAACCACTATTACTGCATGAGGGTGTATGGTCTGTTAGCAGTGCACTCAATTTAAGAAGCCAGTTAAATGATAATATTAAAGAAAATCTTCAGTTATTCTATTTGGGTAGCGCATGGAAAAAGAGAATTGCATATCTGCAGGCTAATATGTACTTTTTTATACCTGGATTTATAATATTTTGGCATATGCTAACTACATTTTAAGATTTTATTTCAAACCAACATACTTTGATTCAATGATGTTTAATCATCTGACAACAGTTATTAATTAAGATTGAAGCTAACTTGTATATGTATTTAAACCATCTTGCCTGGTGGCGTGACCACACCGACGTTGTAGTGGGCCTGGGGCCCGTTAGCCGACACTGAGACCAGAACGGAGTGGAGGGATTGGATCACCAACCTCTGCATGAGAAGAGTAATAACAAGCCGGGCAGAGAGAGGGAAGCGTATGCTCCCAAAAAGGTAATGGCGAGAAAAGGGGTGAACAGTGGTGTCCCAAAGTTTTGGAGAAGCCAAAAGGGTTGCGCGAGCCTGGGAAACCCGAATTATGTACACAGGCTGGTGAGACCCTGCCAAATTAAGCATATCAGGGGTCCAGCAGACTTCAGGGAGCCTTAGGTAAACAAGTGGCAATGATATAACAGGCCAGGAAAGCCAAACGGGTTACGTGAGCCCAAGAAACCCGAACGCTTGATACGGGCAGACGCCCAAGAGAACCCCTGCTGAAGAAAGCACCACAGAACACCAGAGGTCTTTGGGGTGCCAAATAAAACCGAGCAATATTATCATAAAAACCTGGCGTAACCGAAAAGATTACGGGAGCCCGAGAAACCAGACATTGGAACATTGGACACGGACAGGGATTTGGGGAGCCCAAGAAAGACAAATAGAATCTGGAGCGTTTCACTGCTCAAAGTCAAACCAAGAGAAAATCCAAAGGAGAAGCCCTAATGGGGTGGAATAGCACTAAAACAATCCTTTTTCCCTTTAAATAATGGAAAGGATTGGATATGTGTGAAGACTTAATAATTGTCATTTAGAACCTGAAAAGAGGATGGGAACAGTATTGTTAAAAATTGACAAACTCTAACCATTTGATGGACATTATTTGGGAGGAACTCACGTAGTTTGGCCAAGTGCAGCCCAAGTAGAAAGGCTACTGCTTTAGTCTACCTTTTTTGTTACGTTTTTCTGAAGTGGTAGGGCTAGATAGCAAGTAGGTTTTGGACGGGGGACTATTTTGTTTTGGACATTTGATGAGCGCCATTAGGTTAGTTGATTAGGTAGGGAATTACCCTCATAGCAATAGGGTTAGATAGACATTGGGCCTCATTATAACTCTGCCGGTCTGGAATTAACATGCCAGTAATTCCGTTTATCAGCAAGTTTCCAGACCAGCAGAGTACATGTTTGCCAGTGGGGTGGCCTGATTTACCTCCAGCCAAAAGCTGCAGGTAACTCAGGCACCCCACCGGCAAAAAACAGCCGGTATTACTGGCACCAGTAATACCAGCAATCTCCCCATGGAGTCCTATGGAATAGGGATTAACCTAGCGTTGCTAGGCATTCAGGCATATCAGGCGCCAGGAACAGTAAGTTAATTTGCCTTAATTACCGGCGGGATACCGTAAAACGTATAAGGACCATTTTCTTAATATTTAAATAAAATCTCCTTGAGCATGCTAAATCCTAGTCCGACTCCTCCTTCTGGTTCGCCGCAATTGCCACTCAGCGTATGTTGAGCAGGCTGCAGTGAAATGTGTTACTTCTGGATGAGTCGTTGATGGGTGCTTTTTCAGGTGTACGGTCTGTGGGAGTTGCATGGATTGGCTGTGATTAGGGCTTTCGATGTTTGTGTATGTTTCGTCTGTCTCTTCATTGAGGAGCTCCACTGCATTACTTATGGGCCTTTCTGTCTTGTTTCACGGTCCTCTGGGATTTGTTGTTTGAGTAGTGTGTTTCCCAATCTCTTGTTATGGGGTGTTGGGGGTGATGGGTAGGAGTGTAGCCCTAATTCTTAAGGTCGCCTTTGGGTTGATGTTTTCTGCATTGCAAGATTCTATCTATCTCTGGTAAAATTATCATGTGGATTCTAGTGGTGGGACTTCTGACATCTCCTGTATGACTTTTCGTGGCCCATTTAATTGCTAATATGATTGTATTGTAGGTGGAGAGTTATTGTGTGATGTATGAGGTTTTGGGTCTCATTTATGTGGGATGTTTTATCTCTTTCAATGATGGTTGGCAGTGATTGGGAGGTGTTGTGAAATCTTTGTCCCTTGTGTTCAGTGATCGTCTGGGGTCACTATCCTTTCACGCTCTGTAGTCCATTCTTGCCCATTTGCCTTTCTCGTAGAGGGGCATTGCTGTAGGTTTGGGAAAGTGTGAGCATGCATGCAGTGTTGAACTAGAGGATCTTAATTTAGTCTAGGTGGGTGAGTGATTCTACATGTTGAGGCCCCGCTTGTTTGTTGGGTGTGCTGTGTTCGGTGTAGCGAAAACCATCAATGTGGCATATGTTCACATCTGTACAAATTTACCTTCTGGGCAAAATAACACTTATGCAGAAAGTATCACATTGGCAAAGTTCCACTACATCCTGCACCGCCAGGTTAGTTTCCTGAGACCTCTGATTCAGCGTTTTAATTTCTGCAAGTATGGCTTGGAATAGGGCCGCTGTATCCATGTCTCCTTTGTCTGTGATGTGTTGTGCGGCCGTGGTAGTGGAACGCATGCCACCTCGTCACCATTTAGGGCTGGTATTGCATCTGGGAGGTTGGGCCGTTAACATTACACAATGGAGCCAGTGGGATGCGCCCCCAGTCAAGCGTCACCTCTCACACCAAGCGCTTTTTGATGTTGCTCTGTCTGGACAACTGCTCTCTCCTGGTCTGCCTTCCTCTGACTGCCAATGCCCCGCTTTCACTCCCTCCTCCTGGCGGTGGGACCATTCCCAGCGGCAGCTGTGCAGTCCAAGGGCAACTCCTGGTGGGCAGGTACCCCAGTGACAGCTGCAGCCGCTCCAATCCACTCATCACCATCTGCCTGCAGTCCAGCCAGCTAGGCCCAGCTATCAGGCCTCAAGGCCGCCCCAAGGGCTCAACTTCACACCTGGTCAATGTTTGGAATTCAGTATGTGGGGCGCAGCCCATGGGCTCCAGTAGTCCCTCCATCGTTGCTCCTTCTCCAGCAGTACCCTGTACCAGACCCCGAATCCTGCCACCAATCAATTGCCCCCAACCGATAGGCCAGTGCCAGCGCCCCCAGGCCCCTGCTCTCACAGGGGCTGTTGGGAGTCCTGGGACGAGCCCCTGGGCTCCTGGGCCTTAGAAGCTGCACCTGAGATGCACGGCTCTCCTCCCAGTGGCCATCCAGTAGCGTCGCTTCCTGAAAATCCCCTATGTCTGCACTTACTGCGGCAGTGGTGGTAGAGACGGGCTAGCATGGGACACAGATATGAAAAGTCTGCGACCCCCCACAGGCCAGGCAGCGGTGCATCTCGGCAGGGGTTGTGGTTTCACCGGTGGCCCAGCTCCTCACGGCAAGGTCTTTGCGTCGTTCCAGGCGGGTGTATGCAGGACACAGGGGCGGGGAGCCACTTACTTCACAGGCTGCTCCAAGGCCAGGCGGGGCAGCTCCCAAGGCGGATTCCCGGCACCTACAGCACATCTGTCTGCTGTGACTCTCAGGGCCCGGGTGGGCCCAGTCTATGTGCGGGGCAGCGCTGCCGCCTAAGTCGTTCAGCCAGGGTCTTACTGCTGCAGCAGGGCCAGAGGCTGCGTCTCGAAGTCAGCAGCCCCAGCGGAAGTGTTCAGAATGAGTTGTCGGCATGCTGCGGGGTCTACAGGCTTGCACAACCACACAGATTGTAAGGCAAATGCGATGGGAGCTAGGCACTATCTTAAAGAAGCGGCTACATAGCAGCTGATTTTCACAAGGAGCCCGCCATCTTGCCGGGCTCTCGAGCGCCCCCCACATTGGCAGAGTTTGGCAGTGATGTGGTATCAGAGTGGCAGAAAGTCTTTGTGGCAAACTATGGGTGTGGCAGACTATCCGTGTGGCTGCTATCGGTGTGACAAGCGAGCATGTGTGGGCAAAAAAAAAATAACCTGTTGGCAAAAGGATAGCACAGTGCTGAACCAGTGTGTACAAAAACGAATCTGTTGGTAAGAGAACCTGCTGGTAAAAGAAATATCACAGTGGCAATAATATCCCGATGACAGACCATCACATTAGTAGGGTATCAACATTGACAGAGTATTGAAGTGTCTGGAAAAAAACTCACTGAAGATTCTTTTTGCCCGACTATCTGCGTGGCAAACTATCAGTGTGGCAGACTCAGAGGCCGATTCATGGAATAATTAGCGCGGCGCAAGTGGGCAAAAACGTGCGAATCGCAGTGGAATAGCGAAAATCGCAGTGCAAGTGCGAAAATCGCACGAAAAGCAGCGCACATCGATTCATGGAAGGCCGTGCGCGAGAAAACCAGCGGATGTGCGATAAAAAAGAGCAGGGCGCACGTTGGCGCACAGGCCATCTAACAGCGTGCGCCAGGTCACAGCGAAAATCGCACAGGCCACAGCGAAAATCGCACATAGCGCGGCGCACGCAACAAAAGTAGGCGGAACACGGGCGTAACACTCGGAATGGGGAACAACTTGCCAAAACGTGGGCGTCACGGGGGAAGTACAGGGTACAAGTGCGTGGAACGCCCACATGCTCGCCTACAACACGTATTCATGGAATAGAATAGGGCAAAAAAGCGCACGGTCAAACCAGCGCACAGGCACAAACACAACCGCCACAAGAAAGCAGGCGGTAGCGTCTCTGCGGCTGGAAGAAATGTGCGCCAAAAGGTGCGCCAACAAATAGCACCTATATACTGCCATGATGAATGTCCTATACTGTGGCCCTCCAGGACAAATTATGTGCAAAGGGGTACCCACAAACACGGGCACCCGCAGACAAAAAATACGTGTGCGTGTATACCGGGGTGCGTGGGAAGTCTCACACACGATTTGGCCGGGTACGTGTATTTCAGGGGTGCGCGGGAAGTTCCACACGCGATTTCAGCAGGGTACGTGTATTTCAGGGGTGCGCTGGAAGTTCCACACGCGATTGGCCCAGTGCGAGCAGGGTACGTGTATTTCAGGGGTGCGCGGGAAGTTCCACACGCGATTACAGTAAGGCATGTGTATTTCAGGGGTGCGCGGGAAGTACCACACGCGATTTCATCAGGGTACGTGTATTTCAGGGGTGCGCGGGAAGTTCCACATGCGATTGGCCCAGTGCGAGCAGGGTACGTGTATTTCATGGGTGCGCGGGAAGTTCCACACGCGATTACAGCAAGGCATGTGTATTTCAGGGGTGCGCGGGAAGTACCACACGCGATTTCATCAGGGTACGTGTATTTCAGGGGTGCGCGGGAAGTTCCACACGCGATTGGCCCAGTGCGAGCAGGGTACGTGTATTTCAGGGGTGCGCGGGAATTTCCACACGCGATTTCAGCAAGGTATGTGTATATCAGGGGTGCGCGGGAAGTTCCACACACGATTACAGCAGGGTATGTGTATTTCAGGGGTTCTGGGGAGTACCACAAGTGAATTGTCCGTGTGGGCCCTCCCAGGTGTACGCTCCACAACCTCCACGGACCCTGCAGCCAGCCCACACCACGGGGGACTACCCTGCAGCCATGCTCATGTCCCGCAGGCAGCCCATCCACCATGGGCATGCCCCCCAGCCAACCCACATGTCACCTTGCATTACTGATCAACAATGCATATCTCCCACCACCCCCATCCCCCTGCCACCATGGCCACCCTCCACCAGGCCCCCACTCATCTCTTCCACCACCCCCACCCCCCTGCCACCATGGCCGCCCTCCACCAGGCCCCCACTCATGTCTCCCACCACCCCCACCCCCCAGCAGTGCAGGGGCAGCCTCCACCAGGCCCCCACTCATGTCCCCCTGCACCCCCACCCCCCAGCATCCAGGGGCAGCCTCCACCAGGCCCCCACTCATGTCCCCCTGCACCCCCACCCCCCAGCATCCAGGGGCAGCCTCCATCAGGCCCCCACTCATGTCCCCCTGCACCCCCACCCCCCAGCATCCAGGGGCAGCCTCCACCAGGCCCCCACTCATGTCCCCCTGCACCCCCACCCCCCAGCCACCAGGGGCAGCCTCCAGCAGGCCCCCACTCATGTCCCCCTGCACCCCCACCCCCCAGCATCCAGGGGCAGCCTCCAGCAGGCCCCCACTCATGTCCCCCTGAACCCCCACCCCCCAGCATCCAGGGGCAGCCTCCACCAGGCCCCCACTCATGTCTCCCACCACCCCCACCCCCCAGCAGTGCAGGGGCAGCCTCCACCAGGCCCCCACTCATGTCTCCCACCACCCCCACCCCCCAGCATCCAGGGGCAGCCTCCACCAGGCCCCCACTCATGTCCCCCTGCACCCCCACCCCCCAGCATCCAGGGTCACCCTCCACCAGGCCCCCACTCATGTCGACCACCACCCCCACCCCCCTGCCACCATGGCCACCCTCCACCAGGCCCCCACTCATGTCTCCCACCACCCCAACCCCCCAGCCACCATGGCCACCCTCCACCAGGCCCCCACTCATGTCTCCCACCACCCCCACCCCCCAGCATCCAGGGGCAGCCTCCACCAGGCCCCCACTCATGTCTCCCACCACCCCCACCCCCCAGCAGTGCAGGGGCAGCCTCCACCAGGCCCCCACTCATGTCTCCCACCACCCCCACCCCCCAGCCACCATGGCCACCCTCCACCAGGCCCCCACTCATGTCTCCCACCACCCCCACCCCCCAGCAGTGCAGGGGCAGCCTCCACCAGGCCCCCACTCATGTCCCCCTGCACCCCCAACCCCCAGCATCCAGGGGCAGCCTCCACCAGGCCCCCACTCATGTCCCCCTGCACCCCCACCCCCCAGCATCCAGGGGCAGCCTCCACCAGGCCCCCACTCATGTCCCCCTGCACCCCCACCCCCCAGCATCCAGGGGCAGCCTCCAGCAGGCCCCCACTCATGTCCCCCTGCACCCCCACCCCCCAGCATCCAGGGGCAGCCTCCAGCAGGCCCCCACTCATGTCCCCCTGCACCCCCACCCCCCAGCATCCAGGGGCAGCCTCCACCAGGCCCCCACTCATGTCTCCCACCACCCCCACCCCCCAGCAGTGCAGGGGCAGCCTCCACCAGGCCCCCACTCATGTCTCCCACCACCCCCACCCCCCAGCATCCAGGGGCAGCCTCCACCAGGCCCCCACTCATGTCCCCCTGCACCCCCACCCCCCAGCATCCAGGGTCACCCTCCACCAGGCCCCCACTCATGTCTCCCACCACCCCCACCCCCCTGCCACCATGGCCACCCTCCACCAGGCCCCCACTCATGTCTCCCACCACCCCCACCCCCCAGCCACCATGGCAACCCTCCACCAGGCACCCACTCATGTCTCCCACCACCCCCACCCCCCAGCAGTGCAGGGGCAGCCTCCACCAGGCCCCCACTCATGTCTCCCACCACCCCCACCCCCCAGCCACCATGGCCACCCTCCACCAGGCCCCCACTCATGTCTCCCACCACCCCCACCCCCCAGCATCCAGGGGCAGCCTCCACCAGGCCCCCACTCATGTCTCCCACCACCCCCACCCCCCAGCAGTGCAGGGGCAGCCTCCACCAGGCCCCCACTCATGTCTCCCACCACCCCCACCCCCCAGCCACCATGGCCACCCTCCACCAGGCCCCCACTCATGTCTCCCACAACCCCCACCCCCCAGCAGTGCAGGGGCAGCCTCCACCAGGCCCCCACTCATGTCCCCCTGCACCCCCACCCCCCAGCATCCAGGGGCAGCCTCCACCAGGCCCCCACTCATGTCCCCCTGCACCCCCACCCCCCAGCATCCAGGGGCAGCCTCCACCAGGCCCCCACTCATGTCCCCCTGCACCCCCACCCCCCAGCATCCAGGGGCAGCCTCCACCAGGCCCCCACTCATGTCCCCCTGCACCCCCACCCCCCAGCATCCAGGGGCAGCCTCCACCAGGCCCCCACTCATGTCCCCCTGCACCCCCACCCCCCAGCATCCAGGGGCAGCCTCCAGCAGGCCCCCACTCATGTCCCCCTGCATCCCCACCCCCCAGCATCCAGGGGCAGCCTCCACCAGGCCCCCACTCATGTCTCCCACCACCCCCACCCCCCAGCATCCAGGGGCAGCCTCCACCAGGCCCCCACTCATGTCCCCCTGCACCCCCACCCCCCAGCATCCAGGGTCACCCTCCACCAGGCCCCCACTCATGTCTCCCACCACCCCCACCCCCCTGCCACCATGGCCACCCTCCACCAGGCCCCCACTCATGTCTCCCACCACCCCCACCCCCCAGCCACCATTGCCACCCTCCACCAGGCCCCCACTCATGTCTCCCACCACCCCCACCCCCCAGCATCCAGGGGCAGCCTCCAGCAGGCCCCCACTCATGTCCCCCTTCACCCCCACCCCCCAGCATCCAGGGGCAGCCTCCACCAGGCCCCCACTCATGTCCCCCTGCACCCCCACCCCCCAGCATCCAGGGGCAGCCTCCACCAGGCCCCCACTCATGTCTCCCACCACCCCCACCCCCCTGCCACCATGGCCACCCTCCACCAGGCCCCCACTCATGTCTCCCACCACCCCCACCCCCCAGCAGTGCAGGGGCAGCCTCCACCAGGCCCCCACTCATGTCTCCCACCACCCCCACCCCCCAGCCACCATGGCCACCCTCCACCAGGCCCCCACTCATGTCTCCCACCACCCCCACCCCCCAGCAGTGCAGGGGCAGCCTCCACCAGGCCCCCAC
This sequence comes from Ambystoma mexicanum, assembly GCF_040938575.1. NCBI lineage: Eukaryota > Metazoa > Chordata > Amphibia > Caudata > Ambystomatidae > Ambystoma > Ambystoma mexicanum. The sequence continues at coordinate 535,740,243 of NC_090924.1, read as the reverse complement.
TCATGTCCCCCTGCACCCCCACCCCCCAGCATCCAGGGGCAGCCGCCACCAGGCCCCCACTCATGTCCCCCTGCACCCTCACCCCCCAGCATCCAGGGGCAGCCTCCACCAGGCCCCCACTCATGTCCCCCTGAACCCCCACCCCCCAGCATCCAGGGGCAGCCTCCACCAGGCCCCCACTCATGTCCCCCTGCACCCCCACCCCCCAGCCACCAGGGGCAGCCTCCAGCAGGCCCCCACTCATGTCCCCCTGCACCCCCACCCCCCAGCAGTGCAGGGGCAGCCTCCACCAGGCCCCCACTCATGTCTCCCACCACCCCCACCCCCCAGCCACCATGGCCACCCTCCACCAGGCCCCCACTCATGTCTCCCACCACCCCCACCCCCCAGCAGTGCAGGGGCAGCCTCCACCAGGCCCCCACTCATGTCCCCCTGCACCCCCACCCCCCAGCATCCAGGGGCAGCCTCCACCAGGCCCCCACTCATGTCCCCCTGCACCCCCACCCCCCAGCAGTGCAGGGGCAGCCTCCACCAGGCCCCCACTCATGTCTCCCACCACCCCCACCCCCCAGCATCCAGGGTCACCCTCCACCAGGCCCCCACTCATGTCCCCCTGCACCCCCACCCCCAGCCACCAGGGGCAGCCTCCAGCAGGCCCCCACTCATGTCCCCCTGCACCCCCACCCCCCAGCATCCAGGGGCAGCCTCCAGCAGGCCCCCACTCATGTCCCCCTGCACCCCCACCCCCCAGCATCCAGGGGCAGCCTCCACCAGGCCCCCACTCATGTCCCCCTGCACCCCCACCCCCCAGCATCCAGGGGCAGCCTCCACCAGGCCCCCACTCATGTCCCCCTGCACCCCCACCCCCCAGCCACCAGGGGCAGCCTCCAGCAGGCCCCCACTCATGTCCCCCTGCACCCCCACCCCCCAGCATCCAGGGGCAGCCTCCAGCAGGCCCCCACTCATGTCCCCCTGCACCCCACCCCCCAGCATCCAGGGGCAGCCTCCACCAGGCCCCCACTCATGTCCCCCTGCACCCCCACCCCCAGCAGTGCAGGGGCAGCCTCCACCAGGCCCCCACTCATGTCTCCCACCACCCCCACCCCTCAGCCACCATGGCCACCCTCCACCAGGCCCCCACTCATGTCTCCCACCACCCCCACCCCCCAGCAGTGCAGGGGCAGCCTCCACCAGGCCCCCACCCATGTCCCCCTGCACCCCCACCCCCCAGCGTCCAGGGGCAGCCTCCAGCAGGCCCCCACTCATGTCCCCCTGCACCCCACCCCCCAGCATCCAGGGGCAGCCTCCACCAGGCCCCCACTCATGTCCCCCTGCACCCCCACCCCCAGCAGTGCAGGGGCAGCCTCCACCAGGCCCCCACTCATGTCTCCCACCACCCCCACCCCTCAGCCACCATGGCCACCCTCCACCAGGCCCCCACTCATGTCTCCCACCACCCCCACCCCCCAGCAGTGCAGGGGCAGCCTCCACCAGGCCCCCACTCATGTCCCCCTGCACCCCCACCCCCCAGCATCCAGGGGCAGCCTCCACCAGGCCCCCACTCATGTCCCCCTGCACCCCCACCCCCCAGCAGTGCAGGGGCAGCCTCCACCAGGCCCCCACTCATGTCTCCCACCACCCCCACCCCCCAGCATCCAGGGTCACCCTCCACCAGGCCCCCACTCATGTCCCCCTGCACCCCCACCCCCCAGCCACCAGGGGCAGCCTCCAGCAGGCCCCCACTCATGTCCCCCTGCACCCCCACCCCCCAGCATCCAGGGGCAGCCTCCAGCAGGCCCCCACTCATGTCCCCCTTCACCCCCACCCCCCAGCATCCAGGGGCAGCCTCCACCAGGCCCCCACTCATGTCCCCCTGCACCCCCACCCCCCAGCATCCAGGGGCAGCCTCCACCAGGCCCCCACTCATGTCTCCCACCACCCCCACCCCCCTGCCACCATGGCCACCCTCCACCAGGCCCCCACTCATGTCTCCCACCACCCCCACCCCCCAGCAGTGCAGGGGCAGCCTCCACCAGGCCCCCACTCATGTCTCCCACCACCCCCACCCCCCAGCCACCATGGCCACCCTCCACCAGGCCCCCACTCATGTCCCCCTGCACCCCCACCCCCCAGCATCCAGGGGCAGCCTCCAGCAGGCCCCCACCCATGTCTCCCACCACCCCCACCCCCCAGCATCCAGGGGCAGCCTCCAGCAGGCCCCCACTCATGTCCCCCTGCACCCCCACCCCCCAGCCACCAGGGGCAGCCCCCACCAGCTCCTCACAATCCCCAATCATGTGCGTAATGGTCAGCCTCCACAGCCAAGAAGCCCTACCAAGTAACCCATTCACCCACATGGAAAAGGAAATCACACGTTACACCCCCAATGTTAATGAAGCTAATGAACCCATGTCCGTCACACACAATGGTTGCAATTGAATGGGAAAACACCCAACATGACATGCATGAAACCAATGAGATGATACCACACAGTGAAGTATGGAAACCAAAATTGTATTTAAACAAATAAAGAATGCTAAAGAAAGGAAACAAACTACAATGGGGATGAAAAAAATAAAACCTGCATGTCCGTATAAAAAATAATAAAAATGCAAATCAGAATCCAAAAAAAATGTCGTCCAAAGTGAAATGTAAAAGAAATCTCCATGCAACAAAGAACTATGTAAGAAACTACCAAGGTTCCATGAGCCCAACTGAACAAAGGAAACCTACTAAAAAACCTAACTAAAAATCAACTATATACAAAAAGTGGAGCAGTGTCCGTCGACTCCAAATCATAATAAGAAAGAAAGGAAACCTAAAACTAAAGAACTATATACAAAGGCGGCGGTCAAGTCCAGCGGCTCACTCCGTGCTGTCCCGGGCCAGGGCATCATCGAACTCCTGTTCGATGTCCCGGAGGCGGTCCAGTTCCATGGCCCCGAGGGTCCGCAGGGACGACGCCGTGTCCTCCTCCAACCCCCTGCGGATTGCCTCGAGGCACTCGGCCCGCCTCAGGGCCCTCCGCATGGAGTTCTCCGCCCTGACCATTGTGAGCCGCGCCTCTTCCGCCCGCCGCCGCTCCGCACCTATGGCGTGGCCCAACCGCTGCCACACGGAAGACACTCTCTGTCCTAGGTCCCCCTGCCCTCCGGCCGATGCCTGCCCCTCCGATGTCGAAAGCCCCGAGCCTCCATCTCTCCCACCATGTTGCTGCTGCTGCTGCTCTGCCTCTGCCCGTGCACTGCCTCCTGCTGCCTGCACATCCTCCGCCGGCTGGGGTGCAGTTGTTGATGTGGCCACCCCTGCTGGACCTCCGACTCCCGACTGTGGCAGGGATGCCTCCTCCACCAGCCTGGCCGCACCGTCAGAGGCAGCTCCACAGGGCACCCAGGTGACTGATGGGTGGGAAGATGGCACAGAGGACGACTGGCGCGTAGGGGGTCCAGTTGAGGAGGGGGTCGGAGCAAGCCCCATCAGACGGAGGAATCCGGCCTGGGTGACCTGTCCCAGCAGGCTGACGTGGTCAACGAGCCATTCGAGATGACGTGCAGTCTCTCCATGAAAAGACTGCAGGTCACCTCGCATGGCCCGTTGACGCAACGCCACACCAGCCAGGATAGGCTCAACCCGGACCTGGATGGCCACGTCCGCAGGCAGAGGAAGGCCAGTTGTCGTCAGCTCATCCCCTGCCTGAAAACGGGTCTGGACGTAGGCATCCCTGCTGGTGCAAGATGATGCAGGGACAGGATCGGGGACAGGATTGCACACAGGCACCTCCGCGGCGGCCTGTGCTGCCTCCTGTCCCTGGTCCTGCACTGCACCACTAGCACCAGTGGGATCCCCACCTCCAGACCCCGCCTCTGGTGCTTGCACGGCCTCCTCCTCCACCAAACCCCCCACCAACCTGGATGACTCCGTGCCATCTTCCCCTGTTGGGCCCTGTGGGGTCCCAGCTGCCCCTTCTGCTGCCGAGGAGTCCAACTGCAACCTCCGCCTCTTGGACCTCCCCCCGGCAGCTGCGGCCTGGGACGCGGCACCGGACTCCTCACTCCTCGACGAGATGACAACACGGGAGGGGAGCCGGGCCTTGCGTCTCCGGCTGGCGGTCGGATCCCCGCCGCTGTGCTCCACAGCACCTTCTCCGCCCTCTTCATCAGTTGACGCTGCAGACAGGGAGAAACAAAACACAGGCATCAGGGCACTGTACAATGGACACATACACACATGACAGTTGCACATGAGTGGCATTGGCAAACCTCAGACATGGCATCACAATCCCCAACACACATGTCATTGCAACTCGCACACATGTGCCATACCACAGCCATATCGCAACTGCCACCACCATCCCTACACATACAACAGCATCAGCAGCCAAAGGGGAGCCAGACATCACATGCAACACAGGAAGTGCACCACACATGTACACACACCACCACACTTGCATGCATGTCTACACCTCTGCCAAGTGTCGCACCGTTCAGACGGGCATCCATGTCACATCTGCCAATCAGGCTTCCACATACCGCTGTCACATGCATCCATGTTGCATCACTGTTGCACCCTTGTCAAATACACACACATGCACATGTACACAGTGCTCATACATGCAGCCGAAAAAAACATACATGCCTGACATCACGGACATGTCTACTTACATACACATTCATCCAAACATGTGTGCACGCACAACTGCATTTGCCATGCAAGCCCACACACACAAGCACCATCCATGTCTCACACATCACAGCCCTCGCATGTGTCAGCCCCACGGCCCTGTACACCCCCACCCATACTCGACCCCATACAAACAGATGTGCAACCTGCACAATACCGAACAATCACCACACGCACTGCTCACAATCAGGATGCATGTACACTCACCGCTCGACTCCAGACGGGTCTGCTTCTCCAGGACCTGGACGTGGAGCGCTGGGGATATGCGTTCCAGGACCCCCATCTGTTCTTCCGACAAGTGGCCCCGGCGCCCCTTGGCATCCGCTGCCTTGTTCAGGGTCCTGGACCTGAAGTCCTCCCAGCGCTTCCTGACATGTTGTAAGTCCCGGACTGCCACCCCCTCCGCGTTGATGGCAGTCACGATGTCAGTCCAGATCCGAGTCCGTCCTTCCTTGTCGGCGCGGCAACTTCCGAAGAGGGCATCATACTGCCCCAGGACTTGCTCCACAAGGACACCAACTTCGGTGGCACTGAAGCTGGTGCCCCTCTGCCTCTCTGGCCGGGGGTTGTCAGTGGTCACAGATGGTGTTTGCCCCGACATGACAACCCCAGAGGCAGGAGTGGGTGGGCAACTGGGTCCTGGGGCTGGGCTGTGGAGCGATGGAATTCCAGTCAGGAGTCTTCGGTTCCAGCAGGGGTGGTCACAGCAACAGCACCCCTGGCTGATGTGCAGGCAGCAAATGGCAGTGCACGTGGGCAGCAGGCAGTCAGGCAGCAGCAGATGGCAGGTGGGAGCGTGCTCGGGGCTCTGGGGGGCAGTAGTTCGGCCTTCTGGGCAGGAGCGTGGTCTTCCGTGTGCTTACGCGTGGCCAGCTTGGTACGGAGTGAATTGGCACGTGAAAATCCTGCACGTCAGCGTGAAAATCGAGGAAAGGCCCTCAGCGCGTAAGCGCGTCAGAACGCATACGCGAATCTATTGGACCAAAGGCCCTCAGCGCGTAAGCGCGTCTGTGACGTGACCCGCACGGGTGTTTCCCACACAGCACGTGATGACAGAGCACACGTGGAAAGACTGCACGTCAGAGTGTCATCGCGTGTAATTGGACAGCACGTCAGAGTCTAATCGCGTGTCATTGGACAGCATGTCAGGGTGTCATCGCGTGTAATAGGACAAAAGTGCGCGTACACGCGATTGGCCTATGTACGTGTATATCAGGGGTGCGCGGACACTTACACACGCAAGTACGTCAGCGCACCTGTATCCCGGGGTGCGCGGAAATTTCCACACGCTATTGGACTGGGTACTGGATTTCAGGGGTGCGTGGGTCACACGCTCGCCTACAACACGCGCAACGCATTAATTTGCGCGCTAACAAAATAACAAGCTCAGACCCAGGATGAACATACCGTTCCTAGCAGCAGTGGGCGTGGCCTACCAAAGGAGGAGGAGGAGGAGGAGGATAGTCAGGGCCAGAATATTCACACCCAGAACCAGCCTTTTCGGGATGCCTGATGACCAGGTGCATGGGAGGTACAGGTTTCCACCACACATCATACTGGACCAGGTGAGTGAGTGGGAGGATGACCTCACATCACCCACCCTGTGCTCCCAAGCACTCAGCCCACTGGAGAAGGTCCTCAATGTACTGCACTTCTTAGCCACTGGATCATTTCAGCGGACAAGTGCCATTGTGGGTGGTGTATCACAGGCCACCCAGTCACGCTGCCTACACCAGGTCTTGAACGCCCATCAGTCCGCAGGCACATATACCTGCCCAGAACCCCTGCAGAAAGGCATGCTGCCGCCCTGGATTTCTACGCTGTGGCACGATTCCCCAAAGTGCTAGGTGCCATCGACTGCACCCATGTGGCTCTACGTCCCCCCAGGGCATCTGAGCACATCTATAGGAACCACAAGCACTGGCATTCCATCAACGTGCAGGTAGTATGTAATGCCAAGGGAATCATCACCTCAGTATATGCCAACTATCCCAGGTCAACCCACGACAGCTTCATTTACCGAATGTCCACCCTAAGCCGGGACCTAGAAGCTGGGCGGCATGGCGAGACATGGCTGCTTGGTGAGTATGAATGCCACTGCACATGCATGCATGTCAGATACTGAGCAAGGTCACAACCCCACCAATGATACCAATCACCACCTCCACAGGGGACAGTGCCTACCCTCTCAGCCCCCACATGATGACGCCAATTCGGAACCCCACCACGCCACCCCAGGTAAGATATGACGTAGCCCACATTACAACCCGGGGCATAGTGGAGCGCACATTCGGAGTGCTGAAGTCACGCTTTCGCTCCCTTGACCGTTCTGGCGGGCAGCTGTTGTACGCTCCCCCAGTAGTGTGCAGGATCATTGTGGCAGCATGTGTCCTGCACAACGTTGCAACACGCTGGGGCCTGGCCGTGGACATGGTGGTGGCACCACATCCCCAACCACATGCACAGCCGCTGCGCATGGGAGGGGAAAGGGCACGGGGGGAGGCAGCCCGTACACAGCTAGTGGCTAATTACTTCACATAGAAATCACACCCCTGTGGAGTGCACACTGCCCTGGCACATTCCATCTGACAATCAATGATGACTCAACCTGACACTGATCCAGAATGTCTGGAGAATGAACCGTCAAAACCATATCAGCCTGAGATTGTTCACCTGGAAGTGTCACAATGTGTGCATCCCTACCCACACAGACACCACCAATGCAGTTTTGTGAAGTTACACATTCAAGCAGCTAAAATGAATACCCACTTGCAAAATGCAACAAGAGGACAGTGCCATGTCAGCCAACCCAACCCCAGCACCGCCACACGACACACCGTGCCATGTCATGCTATTTGCAGGTAAACAAAGTAATCCCCACAACATGACACTAGTGTCCCAATGTACAGTGTCCCTATTAGAAACTTGCTACACCTGAAATGCTCACAGTAATGCCGGACCAACAACAAACTTGAGCACGTACTACCATTAACATGACATCACAAATGTTAAATATCAGTAGTCTCACCACCTGGAAATGCCTGCACTCCCACCGCTACCAACTGTGCAGTGTTGGCGCCATGTAGAGTTGTAGGTGCACTGCTGCCAACATGTACCCCATCTCCAGACTAGAGGTCCTTGTGTAGACATGAGGAAGGGACCTGCAAATTGGGAGGTAGACACAGAAGATGAGTTACACATCAATGCAACATGCAGTGTACAACACAACAGCAATATGCACTAGGAATGTATACACAGTATTGACTACAGACTGCCCACACAGCTCATGGGAGTCCAACGTCACTGTGTAATTCACTGTCACTTGGGCACACCCTTTGCAAGCCCATGGAAACGGGAAGCAGGAGGGGTGTGTGTGACTCAAACCCAAGCATCTGAACCAAATACATTACAAGCCTGCATGTGCCCAGCCACAATGCAGCGTATGCAAACACAGGAACCACGGAAGCCAACAAATCGTCCCAATAAATTTGGGAATAAAATAAATAAAAATAAAAATAAAAATAAAAAAAAAATAAAAAATGGCCATTGATGGGCCCGGGGGGGTTGGGGAGGCCACCCAGGAGGTCCGAGGACAGGATGCACACCAGAACCCACCTGCGTGGATCCTGGGAAAAAAAAACACCTCCATGGGCTCATGGCCCACACGGCTACCCTATTGTGGGAGTATCACTGCTGTCGCTATTATCACCCTGTGCAGCTGCATCCGGAGGTGGTTGCACTATGGGAGGCAGCCCACGCAAGGCCCTAGTCTGCTCCTCCATGGCTGCAAGCATGCGGGTGTGGTAGGTCTGGTTCTGGAGGATGAGTGTGCGGAGGTCCCCATGCAACAACTCACGGGATGCCCGGACCTCCGCCCTCGTTTCCTGCATCTCAGCTGAGAGCGTACGGGTGAGACGCTCCAGCTGCTGTTCTGTCCTTTGGTGTGTTGAAGCCTCAAGCTCAACAAGAGTCGTCCTGAGGTGAAGGAGCTCCTGCCTCAGGGCTTCCCTGTGGCCCTGGGACTCAATGGAGATGGCCTCCTGCAGAGTCGCCAGTGCCGCCCGCCTGTCCCTGTTGGACCCCAACATGTCCTCCCTGTGTGACTGGCAGATGGAGTCGGTTGCCTGCTCTAGTCGCTCCATCAGCCTTTCAGGGGGGACAATGGAAGTGGCCACCCTATCCATGGCCTGAGCCATCATCTCGGATGATGCTGCCTGTTGGGTTGCCATACCGTAAATGGATTGCTCCCATGCGATATTGCCAGGTGGCGTACGGCCACCACGTCGGCGGGCACCACACCTGTCTGGGGCAAGGCGAACTGCGCCTTGCTGTGCCGGCACTGCCTGAGGCTGCAGGACTGCATTCCCCCTCTGATCTGCTGGCCCAGGAACAGGATCAGATGTCGCGGAGTGTGACCCTGCATCCGTAACCACCAAAGGCGTAGCTGCCAACACTGACATCCCCATTGAGGGTTCTGACCCTGGTGCAGGTGGGTGGGACAGAACAGAATCCCTCCCTGGAACACTCACCTGCGACGGCACGTAGGTCTCATCCGAATCAACACCTGAGTACAGCTCAGGGGAGGTGCAGCCAGAGACACCCCTTGAGAGCACGACCTGCAGCACTTGTGGGTTCTCACCCACCACCACACCACGTCCCTCACTGGTGGTTGGTCGGCCCTCGGACCCCTCCTGGGTCTGCACCATCTCCACAACCCCAGCAGTATCAGGTGCGTCTTCCCCTGCAAAGACATAAAAACAAAGAAATGGAAACAGGCATTAGCACCATGGCACACAATGAGGGCTGAGAAGCAAGAGAACCAGTACTTGTTTGACACATGTCCCACATGACTGAAACCCTCCCATGCATGCACCCTCACTGCATATGAAGGGCAGGCAAATGGCACACACTGATGACACCAAGATGGAAGATGAACACATTTTCTGCATGCTGCCTGGCAGTGGCATCACACATTGGCCTGTGATTGCCAGGTGAAACACACATGCCATCACACAGATGGCATGTACCATTGCTATTGAGTGAAGATGTAGAGGAGGGCAGCACCTATTCATTCAGTCCAGTTCCCGCATGTAATAGCTTTTCTAATTCAAACAGGTCAGATTCTTCACCTGGAGCTGCCAGTCCGAAATGGTCCAATTGCACAGGGACATGTTTGAACAAATGATATCCAGGTAACAAAGTCACTCCACTTTACCATAGCCATGTCAGACATGTGACTAGAGGACTGCGACATGCCTAGTATAAGTGGTGGAATGCAAACAATCTGACTAAATGAACAGTGAAAAATTAAGCAACAATGTTGTGGCAAGGTGACACTTCAAGGGCAACTGGCGTGCAGTTGGGCTAGATGTCTACTGTTGGCAGAAGGGATACTGCTATGGCCAAATGCAGCTGCGCAGGATGTATTGCATGAAGCACATGGCTGACCCATACGACTCAGGCGCACACACTCTCACCTGGCACACAAACAGAAGCCCTCACACACACCATGCACATGGATGACACACACATGCATGTGCACTCACCGGACAATGCCTCGTAATCAGCCAAATCTCCCACGCCTTGGATCTGTTCCTCCGTGACGTAGGTCCCAGCGACTGACTCATGTGGAGTGAGTTCCATGTCTTCTAATGGAGACCCACCTCCATTCACTAGAGTTGCGGCATGACTTGAGGCCAGCTTACTCTTTGCCCTGCGCTTTAGGTCATTCCAGCGCTTATAGCAATCATTGGCTGTGCGCCTCACGATTCCAAGGGCACTTACGATGTCCGCAACGGTCTGCCAGTGTGCCTGGCGTTGTGCAGGTGTGGTCTTGGATCCTGCAACAATGACCATCTCGTTGTCATGTGCGGACACATACTCGACAAGTGCATTCAGTTCGTCATCCGTGAAGCTGGGCTTCCTGGACGGGCCGGACTGTGTAGCCGTGTCTGGGGCATCAGCCTGTGCCGGACGAGCACTCTTCCTCTTCCGCTTGGAAGGTGGTGGTGATCCTGAGTGTCCTGCGCCGCTCTGGACACTAGGGGCAGGAGCCCTGGTGGACTCTGTATCAGGAGTGTGGGATTGCACACTCAGCATGGGAGTTGGTGCAGGCATTGGCTCTAGTGTGATGGTGTCAGGGGGAATGTCAGCAGCATGGACTAGGACCGACACTGTCCGGGCTGGGTGTGTGAGGGCTGGGGTGGATGGAGCCGCAGCTGCCCCTGCAGCCTCTCCGCCCTGCCTACTTGGTGCGCCAGATGACCTTGCTGCTCCAGATGCACGTGGCATGGTGACATCAACGTGCACCAGCGCACGTGTCATAGGCCTGCTGACCTGGAAGTCAGCCATGGAGTCAGCCAGGTCTGGTGCCACAATGGGCTGGTCCAACAAGGGCTGAGCATGGATGGTGTCAGCCACATCAGCCTCAACGGGAGGGGGGGGGGATTATGGGTGCCCTTGACTGGTCCTTCACACATGGGGGGACAGGCTCACCCTGCAAGTAACGACCACGTCCCCTACCGGATCCACCACGGCCACCACTTGTGGCTCTTCCACCTTTGCCACCCTTACGGAATCCTCGCCTCCCAGCCATGGCACTGATGTTAATGTGCGTATGGGAGTGGCTGTAAAATATTGTCCTGGGCAATTGGGGGTCAAAGGTGTTGGGTACCAGATGGTAATTGTACCCTAGTGCTCTTGCAAGGCTGATTGTAACCCCTGGGGAAAGATGACGGGTCACGCTACGCACAGGAGCCCCAAAAAAGGGAGATGACGTGCACGCAACCCCTCCTAGACCACGTGTGCAGAAAGAAAAACCTGCACTACGCTGTGGCACCCAGTAACACAAGAATGAACGTATGCGTGTCACACGCAGCCTAGAATGACCTCTGAAGGGGTAGGCTACACACGGGGCAAGCACAGATGTTCGATACGTGTGTGACTCACCGTCTGCCAGGTCAAAGAGCGTGAAAAAGGAGCGCTTTTGGTTGGCAACACCCCCGCCAAAAGAAGATTTGTACGCTGTCTGAGGAGCCAGGACAACAGTAGAAGGGAACACTGTTTGAGGGAACAGGCCCAGGTAAACCAGTAAAAGAGAAAAAAGAGAAAAAGCTGTCAGAGGTAACAGGGAATACGAACTTGAAACGCCGTGAAGTAAATCGCGTGTGAAACGACAAGAAGTACAGAATTCACCCACTCGCTCTCCACGAAAAGCACGTACAAGGAAATGGTGTTGTACGCGTACCTTTTATACAGGCGCACACGTCCAGCGTCACTTACGCGGCGTGTACGCGCTAGGGCCATTTCCACCAATTACACGCTTTGTCACTTATGCGTGTAGGGCCAATTCCACCAATTACACGCTTTGTCACTTCTGCGTGTAGGGCCATTTCCACCAATCACACGCGATGACACTCTGACGTGCAGTCTTTCCACGTGTGCTCTGTCATCACGTGCTGTGTGGGAAACACCCATGCGGGTCACGTCACAGACGCGCTTACGCGCTGAGGGCCTTTGGTCCAATAGAATCGCGTATGCGTGCTGACGCGCTTACGCGCTAAGGGCCTTTCCTCGATTTTCACGCTGACGTGCAGGATTTTCACGTGCCAATTCACTCCGTACCAAGCTGGCCACGCGTAAGCACACGGAAGACCACGCTCCTGCCCAGAAGGCCGAACTACTGCCCCCCAGAGCCCCGAGCACGCTCCCACCTGCCATCTGCTGCTGCCTGACTGCCTGCTGCCCACGTGCACGGCCATTTGCTGCCTGCACATCAGCCAGGGGTGCTGTTGCTGTGACCACCCCTGCTGGAACCGAAGACTCCCGACTGGAATTCCATCGCTCCACAGCCCAGCCCCAGGACCCAGTTGCCCACACACTCCTGTCTCTGGGGTTGTCATGTCGGGGCAAACACCATCTGTGACCACTGACAACCCCCGGCCAGAGAGGCAGAGGGGCACCAGCTTCAGTGCCACCGAAGTTGGTGTCCTGGTGGAGCAAGTCCTGGGGCAGTATGATGCCCTCTTCGGAAGTTGCCGCGCCGACAAGGAAGGACGGACTCGGATCTGGACTGACATCGTGACTGCCATCAACGTGGAGGGGGTGGCAGTCCGGGACTTACAACATGTCAGGAAGCGCTGGGAGGACTTCAGGTCCAGGACCCTGAACAAGGCCCGGCGCCTCTTGAAGGCAGCGGATGCCAAGGGGCGCCGGGGCCACTTGTCGGAAGAACAGATGGGGTCCTGGAACGCATATCCCCAGCGCTCCACGTCCAGGTCCTGGAGAAGCAGACCCGTCTGTAGTCGAGCGTTGAGTGTACATGCATCCTGATTGTGAGCAGTGCGTGTGGTGATTGTTCGGTATTGTGCAGGTTGCACATCTGTTTGTATGGGGTCGAGTATGGGTGGGGGTGTACAGGGCCGTGGGGCTGACACATGCGAGGGCTGTGATGTGTGAGACATGGATGGTGCTTGTGTGTGTGGGCTTGCATGGCAAATGCAGTTGTGCGTGCACACATGTTTGGATGAATGTGTATGTAAGTAGACATGTCCGTGATGTCAGGCATGTATGTTTTTTTCGGCTGCATGTATGAGCACTGTGTACATGTGCATGTGTGTGTATTTGACAAGGGTGCAACAGTGATGCAACATGGATGCATGTGACAGCGGTATGTGGAAGCCTGATTGGCAGATGTGACATGGATGCCCGTCTGAACGGTGCGACACTTGGCAGAGGTGTAGACATGCATGCAAGTGTGGTGGTGTGTGTACATGTGTGGTGCACTTCCTGTGTTGCATGTGATGTCTGGCTCCCCTTTGGCTGCTGATGCTGTTGTATGTGTAGGGATGGTGGTGGCAGTTGCGATATGGCTGTGGTATGGCACATGTGTGCGAGTTGCAATGACATGTGTGTTGGGGATTGTGATGCCATGTCTGAGGTTTGCCAATGCCACTCATGTGCAACTGTCATGTGTGTATGTGTCCATTGTACAGTGCCCTGATGCCTGTGTTTTGTTTCTCCCTGTCTGCAGCGTCAACTGATGAAGAGGGCGGAGAAGGTGCTGTGGAGCACAGCGGTGGGGATCCGACCGCCAGCCGGAGACGCAAGGCCCGGCTCCTCTCCCGTGTTGTCATCTCGTCGGGGAGTCAGGAGTCCGGTGCCGCGTCCCAGGCCGCAGCTGCCGGGGGGAGGTCCAAGAGGCGGAGGTTGCAGTTGGACTCCTCGGCAGCAGAAGGGGCAGCTGGGACACCACAGGGCCCAACAGGGGAAGATGGCACAGAGTCATCCAGGTTGGTGGGGGGTTTGGTGGAGGAGGAGGCCGTGCAAGCACCAGAGACGGGGTCTGGAGGTGGGGATGCCACTGGTGCTAGTGGTGCAGTGCAGGACCAGGGACAGGAGGCAGCACAGGCCGCCGCGGAGGTGCCTGTGTGCAATCCTGTCCCCGATCCTGTCCCTGCATCATCTTGCACCAGCAGGGATGCCTACGTCCAGACCCGTTTTCAGGCAGGGGATGAGCTGACGTCAACTGGCCTTCCTCTGCCTGCGGACGTGGCCATCCAGGTCCGGGTTGAGCCTGTCCTGGCTGGTGTGGCGTTGCGTCAACGGGCCATGCGAGGTGACCTGCAGTCTTTTCATGGAGAGACTGCACGTCATCTCGAATGGCTCGTTGACCACGTCAGCCTGCTGGGACAGGTCACCCAGGCCGGATTCCGCTGTCTGATGGGGCTTGCTCCGACCCCCTCCTCAACTGGACCCCCTACGCGCCAGTCGTCCTCTGTGCCATCTTCCCACCCATCAGTCACCTGGGTGCCCTGTGGAGCTGCCTCTGACGGTGCGGCCAGGCTGGTGGAGGAGGCATCCCTGCCACAGTCGGGAGTCGGAGGTCCAGCAGGGGTGGCCACATCAACAACTGCACCCCAGCCAGCAGAGGATGTGCAGGCAGCAGGAGGCAGTGCACGGGCAGAGGCAGAGCAGCAGCAGCAGCAACATGGTGGGAGAGATGAAGGCTCGGGGCTTTCGACATCGGAGGGGCAGGCATCGGCCGGAGGGCAGGGGGACCCAGGACAGAGAGTGTCTTCCGTGTGGCAGTGGTTGGGCCACGCCATAGGTGCGGAGCGGCGGCGGGCGGAAGAGGCGCGGCTCACAATGGTCAGGGCGGAGAACTCCATGCGGAGGGCCCTGAGGCGGGCCGAGTGCCTCGAGGCAATCCGCAGGGGGTTGGAGGAGGACATGGCGTCGTCCCTGCGGACCCTCGGGGCCATGGAACTGGACCGCCTCCGGGACATCGAACAGGAGTTCGATGATGCCCTGGCCCGGGACAGCACGGAGTGAGCCGCTGGACTTGCCCGCCGCCTTTGTATATAGTTCTTTAGTTTTAGGTTTCCTTTCTTTCTTATTATGATTTGGAGTCGACGGACACTGCTCCACTTTTTGTATATAGTTGAATTTTTAGGTAGGTTTTTTAGTAGGTTTCCTTAGTTCAGTTGGGCTCATGGACCCTTGGTATTTTTTTACATAGTTATTTATTGCATGACGATTTTTTTACAATTGACTTTGGACAAAAATTTTTGGGATTCTGATTTGCAGTTTTGTGTTTTTATACGGACATGCAGCTTTTTTTTTCTCTTTCACATTGTAGTTTGTTTTCTTACTTTAGCATTCTTTATTTTTTTCAATACAATTTTGTTTCCATACTTCACTGTGTGGTATCATCTCATTGGTTTCATGCATGTCATGTTGGGTGTTTTCCCATTCAATTGCAACCATTGTGTGTGACGGACATGGGTTCATTAGCTTCATGAACATTGGGGGTGTAACATGTGATTTCCATTTCCATGTGGGTGAATGGGTTACTTGGTAGGGCTTTTTGGCTGTGGAGGCTGACCATTACGCACATGATTGGGGATTGTGAGGACCTGGTGGGGGCTGCCTCTGCACTGCTGGGGGGTGGGGGTGCAGGAGGACATGAGTGGGGGCCTGGTGGAGGGTGGCCATGGTGGCAGGGGGGTGGGGGTGGTGGGAGACATGAGTGGGGGCCTGGTGGAGGGTGGCCATGGTGGCAGGGGGGTGGGGGTGGTGGGAGACATGAGTGGGGGCCTGGTGGAGGGTGGTCATGGTGGCAGGGGGTGGGGGTGGTGGGAGACATGAGTGGGGGCCTGGTGGAGGCTGCCCCTGCACTGCTGGGGGGTGGGGGTGGTGTGAGACATGAGTGGGGGCCTGGTGGAGGGTGACCCTGCACTGCTGGGGGGTGGGGGTGCAGGGGGACATGAGTGGGGGCCTGGTGGAGGCTGCCCCTGCACTGCTGGGTGGTGGGGGTGGTGGGAGACACGAGTGGGGGCCTGGTGGAGGGTGGCCATGGTGGCTGGGGGGTGGGGGTGGTGGGAGACATGAGTGGGGGCCTGGTGGAGGCTGCCCCTGCACTGCTGGGGGGTGGGGGTGCAGGGGGACATGAGTGGGGGCCTGGTGGAGGCTGCCCCTGGATGCTGGGGGGTGGGGGTGCAGGGGGACATGAGTGGGGGCCTGGTGGAGGCTGCCCCTGCACTGCTGGGGGGTGGGGGTGGTGGGAGACATGAGTGGGGGCCTGGTGGAGGCTGCCCCTGGATGCTGGGGGGTGGGGGTGCAGGGGGACATGAGTGGGGGCCTGGTGGAGGCTGCCCCTGGATGCTGGGGGGTGGGGGTGCAGGGGGACATGAGTGGGGGCCTGGTGGAGGCTGCCCCTGCACTGCTGGGGGGTGGGGGTGGTGGGAGACATGAGTGGGGGCCTGGTGGAGGCTGCCCCTGCACTGCTGGGGGGTGGGGGTGGTGGGAGACATGAGTGGGGGCCTGGTGGAGGGTGACCCTGCACTGCTGGGGGAGACATGCATTGTTGATCAGTAGTGCAAGGTGACATGTGGGTTGGCTGGGGGGCATGCCCATGGTGGATGGGCTGCCTGCGGGACATGAGCAGGGGTGCAGGGTAGTCCCCCGTGGTGTGGGCTGCCTGCAGGGTCCGTGGAGGTTGTGGAGCGTACACCTGGGAGGACCCACACGGCCAATTCACGTGTAGTACTCCCCAGAACCCCTGAAATACACATTCCCTGCTGAAATCGCGTGTGCAACTTCCCGCGCACCCTGAAATACACGTACCCTGCTCGCACTGGGCCAATCGCGTGTGGGACTTCCCGCGCACCCCTGAAATACACGTACCCTGATGGAATCGTGTGTGGAACTTCACGCGCACCCCGAAATACACGTACCCTGATGGAATCACGTGTGGAACTTCCCGCGCACCCCTGAGATACGCGTACCCTGCTCGCACGGGCCCAATCGCGTGTGGAAATTCCCGCGCACCCCTGAAATACACGTACCCTGATGTAATCGCGTGTGGAACTTCCCGCGCACCCATGGAATACACGTACCCTGCTCACACGGGCCCATTCGCGTGTGTGACTTTCCGCGCACCCCTGAAATACACGTACCCTGATGGAATCGCGTGTGGAACTTCCCGCGCACCCATGTAATGCACGTACCCTGCTCGCACGGGGCCAGTCGCGTGTGGAACTTCCCGCGCACCCCTGCAATACACGTTCCCCGCTTGGCGTTTGCTGTTTGCCAGCCCGGTGAACTGGTCCAGGGTTAGCGCAGCCCTTTGCGATGATTTAGCGATTTTGTTGGCTTTTCCTTGCGCGAGGGCGTTCTTGGGGGAGTTACTGGCGCTGCTGCAGGGTCGCTGCGATTCTCTGCGCCACGGCTGGTTTGGAAGCCTAAAATCCATGAATACGCTGTGCGCGGAAATCGGTTTTATCGCACGTGCCTGGCGCAGTCAATCGCACGCGGACACTCTGCGCCAGCCGCTTGCGACACTTTTCTGCGAGATTCTATGAATTACCCTGTAAGTTGCTGGCAAAAAGTTACAATGGCAGAGTATCACAAGGGCTAAAACATCATATTGGCGGAATTTCACATTGCAGTGGCAGAAATTCACAGAGGCAAGAACAGACCAGAGGAGGAGGAGGAGGAGAGTTGGGAGAGAGAGAGAGTGTAGCAGTGGACGAGGGGAGGAGCAGAGAAGAAGGAGATGAGAAAGGAAATGAGGAGTGGAGGAAGTGTAGAAGAAGTGTAGAAGAGAGGGAGGAGGTGGAAAGGAGAGAATGAAGGGCAGAGATGAGGCAGAATAAAGTGTGGCAGACTCGAGAGGAGGCAAAGAGGAGAAATAGAGTTCAAGGAAAAGAGGAGAATGGAAGAAGAAAGACTGGAGAGAGAAACGAGGAGGAGGAACCTCATAGTATCATGGAATGGAAGGAGGAGATAAAGCAGGAAAGGGTAAATGATTAGCAAAGAGAGGGGGAAGTAGACAGAACATTATCGACATCAAGAGAGAGAGAGAGAGGCAAAGAGAAAGTGGATGCAAAGTGTGTTAAGCCGTTCATAACTTGGGTATGAATCAAAATACAGATGTGGAGGAGGAAGGGTCAAGGCAAGGATTAACTGTTAGATGTAAGCCTAAAAGAAGCTTGTTGAACCATCTCAGGGGCAGGAAGCAGAGATTCCATGGTGATCATCCAGCTCTGTTTACCTAGAACTTGGCACGGCAGGAAGGCGAAAGGGTACCAACTGGGAGTACCTAGTAGGAGAGTCTGGGAGGACAAACGTGTGACCGTGATGATAACAGTAGCAACCAAGAAAGACACAGTTTCAAGAACGAAGTGGATGACACTGTAAATCTGAGAGACAGTGAGTAAATGTTTTCCAGCAGGCAGGATGGCCTTGAGCAAGGGCGAGAGAGGAAGGGACTGAGGACCACGGATCTTTTTCTTAGAACTAACCCTAACCCTGTTGTGTAAGCTCAGTCAACCCCTGAATCCCCATTCGGTAAATACCAAATCGAACTAAGAAGTAAACTGACAGATGTTTCCACGTCTGTTCATCCCTCGCCTCTGACAAAACACAAATTAGTCTTTTTGAAATCTTATTTCAGAGGATCGAGATGATTATAGGAGACTTAGCCAGTTTCTTGGGCTAATAGTAAGGCTTAGTGGTTAGAGTGCACAGGGAGCCTAGGATTGGCAGCTCGTTCTCTAATTTAACTACCTTTGTTGTTGGTGGTGGTGGTGGATCAAAAGCTTCGAGCTTATCCTTTGTATGCTTTGGCCAGGTTTGAACAGGTTGTTTCCAATTACTTGAGCCAGCTGTAGGGAGCCCTTTCACAGTGACAATGTCCTTGAGGGGGGCTGGTTCAGCTAGTTCGTTCAGCAATTCAAAAGTGCAAAGCAAGAACTGATGGATCAGAAGGCAGTCTGTTGCATGGAGAGGCACTAGTTTAGCTGATGGCTCGATGCAAGTTCAATGGTTTGATTGCTTGATTCAAGCGGCCTTAGAGTATGCTGGTGAACAGCATACCCAGCATACCCGGACCTTTTTGTGCATTTCTAGGGACTTTGGGTTTCACCTTAAGTTCCCCAGGGTAATCTAGACGGGGACCCCTTGCTCACTGTGCTTGGAGAGGTACAGCTTCCCCTCACTGATGAGGCCCGGCTATGCCGAAACATGTGTCTGGGGTTGTTGTTGGTACATTTGTTAAGAGTAGAATTGCCTAGCATTTTGGTGCTGGGCTGCCCTTGTGGGTGTGACAAAGACTAATATGCAAGTAGATATTTCTCTGCTCTGAAAGGTACAGTGAGCAAAAACGTGGTTGTAGACCCTTCTGGGTGGGCATCTTCCCATAGAACAGATTATTTGGCCGTGGTCGTTCTCAGGTAGTGGGGCTCCCAGAATATTTTGTGTAGTTTCAATGAGCCCCTCAAGTACGAAAGTTCCATTGTGATCATGGACGTAATTTTAGGAGGGGACGGGGGTGTTTGTCCCCCCCCAACTTTCATGGCACAACATTTTCTTCCCATTCATTTGGCTTGGGCACCTTTTCTTCAGATGTCATGTCCCCCCGAACATTTTCTTCATCTTTTATCCCCCTGTGAAGAGGCACACTAAGGTGCTGTCCCTTCTTACAAGAATTTCAGTTTTGAGTATATTTCTAATTGATTGGCTGATTGTTGCTTTATTCATTTAGTTTGAACGGTGCTGGATAAACCATCTTAAGGACAAGTCCCGGTGACACGTGTTAATATCCAGTGAAGAAAACACGCACTGTGAATAGACAAGAGTATCTTGCGTTTGGTTTTTCTATGGTTTTCTGAATTTCCAAATCCTAAACCGGTTGCCTCATCTCTCAGAAGAAACTCTTTAATTAAGCTATGGTACCCAGCAAGTTAATCCACCACCTTTCCTCGAAACCTCCTGACGACAGAAATAAGGTCTTTAAATATCTGAAGCAGGCGCAAAATCAAAATTCAACCTTCGTCAGTAGCCGAGAGGTGAAGATAAACCCTCCACTTCCCCTCCAAAAATCGTCAGATTCACTGCTCACGGTAAACCTGCCAAAATCCCTGTTGAGTCATGAAAGGGGACTAACAGCCTTATCCCACTAGCAATGCCGTGGGAAATCTGCGTGTCTGAGTGGCGGGAACAGTGAACCCGTTTGTAATGAGACCCAGTATAACCCCCACCAGTAGAGACTTCTGCCCCCAGGTCCACCTCCCTGGCTGCAACCTTATCAGGGATGTTCTTGGCTCCCTCTTCCCCACGGCCCTCACGTTTTCGACGCCACACATGGAAAAAAGTGCTTATTGCTTGCACATCTAAATTCGGCGATATTTCGGATTGGGAAGAGAAATGGTGGCATCAGTACGAACGTTCTGGAAGTGAACTTTGACAACGCTCTGAAGCATTTGCATGGATATCACTAGGTGACAAAGTACATCCCGGAAGTCAGTGAACATGACAGTAGCTCATAACATTTGTAATAGGTGATTTATTAAAATGAAGGCGCACTCCTGTGTAAATCTTCTAGTCTTGCATGGGCCTTTTCCTGATTTCTTTCCAAAAATGGGCGTCACTCCTCCCTTAAATGATCCCAAGCTGAGACAAGTAAAGGAGAATCGATGAAGGGGGAGGGGATGACAAAAATATAGCACAAATGTGAAGGAAGAGGCTGGACCTCAATTAGGGGCATTTAGGGGTACGAGCTGCTACCACTGGCAATCTCCTTGGTACCCCCGACACTGCTTCTGCTACTCCTGGCCTGTTTGCCCTCAAACCTAGATATCAAGGACTGATGCATTGCTGACTGAAAAAAGACTTTTGGCCTGAAATGAAACCCTTTGATTTGTACACATTAACTGTGTGCAATACCATTCAACCATTCACCAATAGCTGTTCCCGTAGCAGTGTGGGATTTACACACTGGCATGAGGAACCTAAACATTTCCCACAATGCCACCTGCCATGGCATCTTCAGCGTTGTTATTGTGTACGGAAAAGTATTCCTCTGTATACATTTTCTGTGTGTGTGTCGCACGCACAACAGCTCTTTATTTAGCACAGATATTATATGCCTTATGTGTGAAACGTCATTGGGCACTGTGCTAATCACTTATCTCTATGTACTTCCGTAACTTTAGGAAATTAACTTATGTACAAATGGATGAGGATAGCTCAGTGGATTAAGGGCTTGCCTCCAGTAACTGTTCTCATCGTGTATCCCATCACAATTAATAATACTTGCTTTACCCAACAGGTTTAAATAAAGATTTCTTTTATAATTTGAGATTGAATTGAAGTGTGATCTGGTGCTTCGCATAGCTACTTCATTAAACAGAAAAAATGGGTTTTGCTCATGCAAACACAATGGAGCTCATATTGTTCCCAGTTGTAACTCCCTGGAGGGGACCTGTTATGTATGCACTTAGGTGCAAACAGGTCCCCACAGAGTGATTTTTTTGATTTGCAATGCAAAGTGCGAATGGGAGGTGTGAAATGCTGGCGAAATCATCTTTATGTCTCCATTTTGCAAATATAGCAAACACCACCTGCCATTTACGCATGGCAGACAGCATTTACAATGCATTCCTATGGAATTTGCCTGCTTTTTGCTACTGTATAAAGCCGTTAGATTCCCCAGGAATCCATAGGTTTTATGCCAACATGAAAATACCATGCTGACGTAAAACCAAGTAGTTTTTGGAGATGAGAACAACAGGGAGGCGAGAACCTAACTTCTGTCCCGCGCACCGCCTGCCTTAAAAAATCATGAAGATGCCAGGTGCATAAATAAAGTTGTTAAGACAGGGATAAGAACTTTAAGGGCGAAACTACAAGATGGACGATAGCGTTGGTAAACCTTATAGACGCAATTTTTCGACAAATTAAAGTGGAAAAACCATCGGCCTAAAGGATAAGCCCGGAGTTGAACACGTGACTGCAACCTTCAAAGGCGACTCCTCACTTAGGAAACTTCTGAAAACGCACAATAACAAGAAGGAATTGGAAATAACGAAAGCCAGTCATTTTGATACATTTTCTTAGGATTCTCCTAAAGAAAAACAGTAAAAAAATTTTAAAAAAATAAAATACAAAATTTAAGGGCTCTACAAAGCATGTGCAATGCCATTTGTGCATGCTTTTTACGGTATGATGCAACGAAAATGACCCACTATGCAGAAATGTTAGTATGTTGGTGTAATACTAAAGATGGCCTATGGTCAAATGGGTAAATTGAAGACAGTGAAATTGGGTGGTCACCTAGACACAAATCCCAGCTTCTCCGTCAAACGAACATGTGTGATCCTGGACACATCACGTTACCTCTTAGGGCCTGATCTTTCTTAACTTCTCAAATTGAGATCACCTAGAAGTGATTCAGTACAGTTTGTGCTATTCAAAGGCAAGCAAGCTGAATCATGTATATAGTGCAGCAAGCTTTACATGTCATAAGATGGCAGAACTTGTGTAATTAGGGTTGCACTTGGCATATGACTGCAGCACTTGGGTTTATGAGACTGCAGCTTTTAAATGATGACTGTACATGGTCGGAGAGTCTTCATCTGGCATGACATGTTTCTACTTGGGTATATGAGGTTGTACTTAACCTATTATACCAGTGCCTGGCATGTGAGGACACATTTAGCCTATCATGACTATATCTAGTATGATCATGACTATACCTAGTATGAGAGGCTTTATCAGACAAGGAGGAAATACTGGCATAAGCAAGCAGTGTTTCCTCCCCTCTGATAGTTCTGCTGGCTGTGCCCCAGCTTACTGTGCCCCGGCTTACCAGGACTAAACCCACTATATAGCGAGGCAGCACCGTCATAGATATATGGTTGAAGACTAAAATGTTCTTTTGTGCTATTTGTTATTTCATTAATTGCACACATAGTTATTTTTTTCTTTTGTGGTGCCACTTCCTGTGATGTCACCAAAGCAAGATCATGTCACAACCCATATTGTGTTGTTTCTAGTGGTGGGCTTCACTACCTGCCATGTCATCAGGCATGTGATGTCACTTCTGCTACCCCTAGCATTTTGGGGACTAGGTACCCCGAGGGAAGAGGTAAATGATAGGTCAAACTTGCTGTATACAAAACTAAAAAAGAAGACAGCAAAAAAGGGCAGAAATGCCCCTAACTTTGTAGTGAGGCAAAACAAAATCTCTGCTAAAAATAGGATGGCAAAAACAAGAGAAAAGCACCAAAAATATACTAGAGAAATGATGGTGAGGACCCATATCCCGTCCCCGACCTGCTTCTGCATTGTCTCAAACCTACCTCCATGCCCGCCTGCCACCCCTGATTGGCCCTCTGACAAACATAATTGACCTTCCCAGGGCAGCCCTCTTCCCGGCAGCCCCTGTGGCTAAGGGCCCCAAGGCAAAGGGCGGCTCCTTCAGAGGCGGCTCCAGCTAGTGTCTGCAGGTGTCAGCAGGAGAAGCCGTCAACCAGCAGAGACTAGCAAGGTAGGAGTGGACCCTAAAACCCTGCCACATAGCAACCTCACCTACACTAGAATAATTCTGCGTTTTGCTAGCCTGTGCCACGCTGGACCAGAACTGTGACATTTTTGATGCACTGTGAAACCTAGGCTTTTTTCCCACTTACAGGACTCTCAGACCTAGGTGTGCTGTCTCTGTTGTTAAACTACATTGTGTAAGTAGCACTGCCCTTGGTTCTTGCCTTCTTAGCAAAGCGTTTACCTAGCAAACTGTTCTACTACTGTCTGAGCCCTTGTCGTTTTGATCAATTGTCTACTACTGTCTCGTCTCTCCTTGTCTCATCTGCTTGCACCCCTCCCTTTGTCCTTCTCTAGTGTTCTCCCCGCCCCTACCACCCCACTCCCTCCTTCTCCCTCCCTTTCTCTCCTCTCCCTACCTACTCTATGATGCGCTCTGTCTCTCCTATCTTTTCTAACTGCTTCTCTATCGACTATCCTACTCTCCTCACTAAATCTGATAGGAAGAAGTTTAAAAAGGACATCCTGGTCTCCATCCCAGGCCTCCCTATCCCTGACACCTATACGAGTGCTTCCTCTAGGCAAACCCTCACCGACATCCTCTTTGTCATTCTCTCGCCAGACTTATGGACTCTTCATATGGTCTCTGTGCTTTTTCCTATCTCTTCTTCTCCCATTAATGGTGGCACCCAGTGGGAGGCCCTCCTGTCCTCCTTCGACTCCTCTAAGGTCATCATTAATGTTTACCTGAATGGTACCATCTTGGTCCAAGGCTCCCAAATCTTCTCCTCTTTGATAGACGCTTCCCACGCCTCATCAACTTCCTTCGTTCTCCTGCGGTTCCCCCTCTTCCCGTAAACGGCTTCCTTGCCTCCCCCTGTTGTCTCCTCCTTGGCTACCTTGCCCACTCCTCCTTCCTCCTCTGCCCCCCCCTCATGCTTCATCTACACCTCTGCAGGGCGTACCTCCGATTTGTACCCCTCCCCGGATGTCTTTCAAGGACAGCAACCTTCTCCACATTGCCACGCTAAACTCTCGCTCAGCTGTTAAACACTCCTCTGACATCTGTCGCCTCCTTGAAGAACTTGACCTTGATGTCCCCGGTCTCACAGAGACATAGTTCATGGCCAGCTCTGTCACAAGCTTTGAGACTCTCCTCCCTGATGGCTATAAGTTCCTCTCTGCGCCCAGGTCCAACCCTTCCGGAGGGGGTGTAGCCCTGATCTTCCCTGAGTGGACTCTTGTATCTGTCATTCCTACGCAGGCCTACTCTTCTTTCGAATGCCTCGTCTGCAGGCTCACTCTCTCTCCTAGCCATTCCCTTACTGTGGCTACCATCTATCAGCCACCTGGTCAGATATCCTCCTTCCTCTCTGAGTGGGCAGACCTCTCCTGTTCCCTCCTGGTCTCAACCACTCAACTCCTGCTTCTTGGAGACTTTCATATCCACCTGGGTGCTTCATGTCCCTCCTCTGGACTCTTTCGCGACCTCTGCGACTATCTCTCACTCTCTATCCTCCCCTCAGGCCTGACTCACTCTGCAGGGCACACTCTGGATGTTCTGATCTCTACAGACCTTCCCCTTTCTATCCCTCTCACCACTCCTCTCTCCTGGAGTGATCACTTTCTCCTTTCCTCCCAGGTTATTCTCTCCACCCCTCAGGCCAAGCCAACTTCAGCACTGCCACCTACCTTCTCGGTTATCTGACCCATGAAGCATGTGT
The DNA here is from genome assembly GCF_040938575.1 of Ambystoma mexicanum. Classification (NCBI taxonomy): domain Eukaryota; kingdom Metazoa; phylum Chordata; class Amphibia; order Caudata; family Ambystomatidae; genus Ambystoma; species Ambystoma mexicanum. The sequence continues at coordinate 535,715,014 of NC_090924.1, read as the reverse complement.
CAGTTGAGGCTTTCGCCACCACTTTCTCACACCTTCTCCCCCTTTGGCTGACTCACACCCTGACACAGCCCTCTCCATGCTTCACTCTGCTGTCTCTGGAACTCTTGATGTTCTCGCCCCTGTCACAAGGATCCGCTTGAAGCCCAAAGCCAAGTGCAACTCCTGGTACGACTCAGACCTCGCCACCCTTAAACGCAAGTGCAGGGTGGCTGAGAGGAAATGGCGTGCTTCCGGTACATCCTCTGACAAACTGGCCTGCTCCAAAGGCAATACCGGCTCTCTGTCCACACCAAGAAGAGATCCCACATCCAAGTCTGCGTCTCTGTGGCATCTAACAACTCGGCCAAACTCTTTAAAATCTTCAAGGAGCTGGCCAATCCTGCTGCAGTCTCTACCTCTCCTCTCCCTTCCCAGGCCCTCCGCACAGCCCTGGCTTCTCATTTCATCTCTAAAACTCAGGACATCCTGTCCTCTCTCTCTTCCTCTCCCCCTGCCCCCTCACCCCCTCCTCTCCCTACTTCTCCTCTGACCCTTCTTCGGCCCCCTCTCCTCCTTCCTTCTCTGCCTTTCCCCTGTTTTCCCCAGATGAGGTTTCTAGACAAGTCTGATCTATGAAAGTCTCATCAAAACAGGTTCACCCCTGTTCCTCCAAAACCATCAAGGACCACATTGACACCTTGGCCCCTGCTCTGGCTGACTTCCGCAACCATTCCATCGCCACTGGGGTGTTCCCTTCCCTCCTGAAACACTCCCTTGTGCAGCCTCTTCTTAAGAAACCCTCTGCCGACCCATCCTGCCCGGCCAACTATTGCCCAATCTCCATCACTCCTTTCCAAGGCAAACTACTGGAAAAGCTGGCCATCTCCCAGCTTAATCTTCACACTGAATCTGTTGGTTGTCTCCATGACCATCAGTCTGGCTTCAGAGCTGCCAGAAGTATGGAAACTACTCTCCTGAACATCCGTGAAGAACTGCTCTCCAACCTCGATTCCAACACCCCCTGTGTCCTCATCTTACTTGATCTCTCTTCTGCCTTTGAGACGGCCAACCATGCCATCCTGCTCAACCGTCTCCGTGATAACCTGGGTATCACTGATCAGGCCCTGGCTTAGCTGACCTCTTTCCTCTCTGATCGACCTTCCCAGGTCCAACTTGGGTCCTTCCTCTCCTCTATCTCTACCTGTGGTGTTCCCCAGGGTTCTAACCTCTCTCCCTGGCTGTTCAACCAATACCTGGCACTTCTTGCCCACTGCATTGCCGCTCTCTGCCTCAACTTCCAGTGCTATGCGGATGACACCCAACACATTTTCAGGCTCCCTTCTGCCACTTCTTCTCCCTCTCTCATCTCTGACTGTTTGCTATCCAGGAGTGGTGAGCCACCAATGATCTCTGCCTTAATGCCAGTAAGATTGAGATTCTCCTCATCGGCATACCTGCTCCCTCCTTTCCTGTCGCTCTCTGGCCGGCCTCTTGGTCCACTTCTTGCTCCCACCCGTGAGGCTAAAAACCTGGGGTCATCTTCGAATCCACACTGTCTTTCTCTCCTCACATCTCTGACGTCTCTAAGAAGTCACACTACCAGCTGCACCTCCTCAGAGGTATTCTTCCTTTCCTCTCCTTCCCCCAGAAGCTCACCATCTCCAGAGCTCTTGATCTCTCTAGGCTAGACTACTACAACAGCCTCTTTCTAAATTTGCCTGCTTCTACTCTCCACCCTCTGCAACTCATCCAGAACAAGACTGCGAGACTTGTCCTTGGCCTCAAGCCCAGGGATCGTATCTCTCTAGGACTTAGATCTCTGTACTGGCTCCCAGTGGCTGCAAGGATTAAGTTCGAAACCCTTTGCATTGTTCAGAAGGCCTTATGGGGCCTGGGGCCTCAATACCTTCAACTCTCTCTTCCTAAATATCTTCCTTCTAGAGTTCTTCGCTCATCTGCCTCCAACTCCCTCAGAGTCAGTCGCTTCTCCAAGCAAGGAGCTGGGGGTAGATCTCTTTCTTCGGCTGGGGCCTCCCTCTGGAACAGCCTCCCTGCTTCCCTGAAACTTGAGGAGAACCATCTTCGGTTTCGGAAGCACCTCAAAACCATCCTCTTTGCTTCTGCTTTCTCTTCTCTTTTCCCGTGCTGAACTCCTGGCTGATATGGAAACTGCACTGGTCACCTGGCCATCCTATGATCTCGGGCCCAGGTCCCCCCCCCCGCCAGTTGCACACCTGCACTGCCTCCCTGGCAACCCCCGCACTTGGGGACTGTTTCTGTATCCCTACAGTCCCCTATCAGCACGTGACACCTGATGTCTGCACTTACCCTCGCACTTGCCACCAGCTGGCTGCACTTTTATTTATTCTATTTATTCTTTTTTACTGTCGACCCCATGTACTGCACTGCCCCCTCCCACTTCCCCCTTCACCTACACTTATGCAATCTCATTGTCACCTGGCCTAGTAAGATCGTTGTCTCTGTCTTCCCTCTGTTCCCCCTCCCTTGCCTCGTCGCGCTTTGAAACACTTGTGTATAGTCGCGTTATAAATGCCATATCCTATCATATTGAAACAAAGAACCCATTATTCTGCAGCGTAGTCCATCAACCAGTCCTTTCCATTGAAAGAGCAAACTTTTCACCCTCATATTGAATTTGCTATCAAGTTACAAGCCGCATTTTTTCCCATAGGTGTCACTGGTGCAGTTGCTGATAATAGAACCTTGGCTTTGAAATCAACACCTTTTAGAACCAAAGAGACCGTCAAAGAAATCAGAAGCCCCCTTTCATTCACAGGGTAGACTCATGCTCATATTGCCCAAAGAAAATATGATTGACTTAATTAATTTTACTGCACTAAAATCTATGGGCCTCCGTTTGAGCTTAACGGTTTGAGAACAAAATGGTGGTAACAGAATTACTGGTACTTTTGCCACACTCCCAAATCTCGACATTGCCAGTAGACTGCAGAGAAAACCTCCAGCACTTAACTCGAGGTATATCCTCCACTTTACCTCCACAAAATGTAGACACTGCCCCTTGTGGAATGGCCATTGCCAGTAATTTGTTGAAACCCCAGTGGGGTCACCATTATAGAGTCCTATAGCACTCCATAGGGGGGAATAACACCACCTTGGATTATGGAGGATTTACCTTCAGTTCCCAAATGGCAACATGTCAGTTAAGTAAACGTTTTGGGTGGATTTACCAGTAGTTAATCCGCCAAACTCGTAATGATGACCCATGTCTCAACCTTTGCTATATACTAGGACTTTTCCTGATAAATGCCCTTCAGTTTTAATTAGGATGAGGCTATATTAATCGAGGTGGTGGGCCGACCCTGTCAATAATGGCCCACCTCCCAAGTTGAGGGTCCTTTAAGGCGGGCAGCGGTGTCATTACTGGCAGGATCAGCCTGGCGCCGCGTTTAATATTGCCATTAGCACCCGTGTAGTTCACTACACGGGTGCTAATTGTGTTTTTCTTTGTTTTAAAAAGAAAGAAACGTATCATTGCTGCGTGGCCCGATGCCACACAGTACTGTCCTCCAGGCAGTCAGTTTTCAATGTTGATGGCCGACATCAGCAACATTGAAGAGGGACTGCCTAGATGACAGCACTGTGCAGCACTGGGCCGCGCCTCAAAGGTAAGTTCTTTTTATTTTTTGGGGACACGCACACTCTTGGCACCCATGTAGGAAACTACCTGGATGCGAAGAGGTGATGGGCTCGGGGAGCGGGAAAGGGAAAGGGGCATTGGCTGCCCAGATAGCTCAGAATGCGGCCTTCTACCATACAGTACAGCCCACGTTCAGAGCCTCCTGATTTGCCAGCACTCCATCCCAGGGTGCTACACTCAATTTTTGAAAATCTCCATCAAGTACTGAAGCTCTGAGTCATTGCCTTGTATGACAATAATGTGGTTACATTTTCCTGTAACACCCTTGAACAACCACTGGGCAGTGCTAAGGTATACTTATTGTTATTAGCAAAACCCACATGGCTGAAATGTTAAATTATGATAGTCTTGGGGCAAGTGTACTGTTGTCTGTCAATTGATGAGAGCTGAACAGGAGAAAATGACATGTCCCCTTTGCCTGTTTGATAACCTGTTGACAGGTGGGAATACCTGGAGTTTTCTGTTTAACAATGACATGTGTTTCTGTGCTTAGCAGGCGTCCATGTGTTATTAGAAAAATATGAAGGTTCTATTTTGACATGTATATCTGTAATCACTGATCAGGGATTGAGTAACCAAGGGCTATGCTGTGCTACCCTGGTTTAAGATAGAAGATGCAGGACACCTGTCTGGGAGGGGGGTATCAGACCCTGATGAGCCGCTATATCCCGTCCTCACCTGCGATTGATATATAATGTATTGCTCAGTCCTGGACCGCTGCGCCACCACTTTATTTGAGACTGTGTTGATTGTATTCTGTTGTACAGAAAGCAAGAAAATGGCACTGATTAGCCTATTTACTACGTGATTATGTTACTGTGGTCTTTTCCTTTAAAAACAAATACAAATTGTCATATTAAAATAAATTCTTATTGCGCAGATGCAAAGAATAAGATGTTGTGATAATTTAGTGCATATTTTATCACTTTTGTACACATTTGTATGATTTGTTGTGAACCTGATAACCTGTTAATAAACCTAACCTCCTACATTACTTGAAATTGCATTCTGGCCTTGCACCTCTGTTGTCATGAGTACCGGTTTTTCCCAACAATTCCCCAGTGTTTCTATAATATTCTGCAACTGGTGTTAAATGTGTTTCTAGAGCAATTGTTATCCTGCATAATGTTTCCAGCAAAAACAGAGGACTGTGACAATGCACAATTTGCTGGCCTCCCCTCTTCAGGAGCAAGAGGTGCTCTGGGGACTTCACGTTCCCAGTAGCTCTGTGAGGAGCTACCCAGACGCGGTACATGGACAATTTCCCAGAGCCTTTTCAGATTACCCAAAGTATTCTACACCCTAGGGACGTGAGCAGACGCTACATTACCTGCTGACTATTTGGGTGAGTGTTAAATCGGGGTGTCCCTCTGAAACATTACCAGGACTTCCCAAGACTCAGTCAGGCGACAGGAAAACACCCTCCCCACAATCCCAGTGACCGCATGGACTGTGGCATTGCCCCTTTACAGGGACGCGCACGCGACGGCGTGACGTTGCACGCCGCCGCGTGCAGCATAAATAAAGGGGGCGTTCCCGGATGCATCAGAGCGACCGGGAAGCCCGAACTGTAAGGACGTGTGTTGTGTGGTCCTTACAAGGTTAGGGGTTTACGGGCATCGCACGGGGGGTCTGGACTAACCCCCAACAGTGGTGACGAGTGGGGGATGATGCCTGGGCCCGGCGGTGACGAAGTTGCAATTTTGTTTCCCTGGAATGGAATAAACCGGCATTTCGTTTCATGCCGTAGGCTGTGCATCGCACACGCGGCTGGTGGCCATTTTGTCAAGGAGGCCGTGGAACTTCACTGAGCTCCGGTTTGGGCGGTGAGTGGCATCCAGGCCTAATTTTTGGACACACTGCTAACAGGCAGTTATACCTGCATGCCCATGCCCGATTTTTGGGTCTCCTACGTCAAGTGTAAACAAGGAGAGGGGCTATAATGGCTGGGCCTGCATAGCCCAGATCTCTTTCTTGGCTCAAATTTTGGAACATCTGTGCCCACAGGGTGCTGCTGCAGCTGGGGTTCTGGTTACTTCTTCCTCCCCTTCATCATCAGGCTGGAGAGTTTTTCTTCTTCATCCTCTTCATCATCAGTGACGACTGCTGCAGTGGTGGACCCTCCATTTTCTTCTTCTTCTGGTTCTTCGTCATGTCCAGTTGCTGTGTGTGCGCATGATGTCGTCTGGAGAGAGAGACATTGCACCATCATCATCTTGCCTGGGTGGGGCAACAGAACTGTGCAGTGGTGGTGGGTGATTGAGTTGCGGCCCCCAAGGTCCAAGGTGGGGGTGCCTGTGCGCTCAAACCCATGAGTGGGGCTGGCGATCAAGACGGTGGGCTGCCAGCAGTCCAACAGCTTCTCCAGGATGGCAGACAAGCAGCAGCTCAACAGCAGGTCCCTCTAGCTCCAGCAGGGGGCCAGACTCCAGTGCCTCCGGTGCCACCACAGGTAGCAGCTCCACAACAACTCCCTCAAGCTCAAGTAGGTGGTCAAGCTCCTTTGCCTCGGGCGCCGCCAGTGGTGCAGCCGATTGCCCAGCAAGGACTTCCCGTCATGGCCCAAGCACAAGCACATGCGGCCCTGCAGCCCATCCCTGAGTTCGACGTGTCGTGCCCGCCGTCCAGCATTGGGCCCAGATGGAAGAGGTGGGTTGACCGCCTCGATATGTACTTTAGGGCCGCACAGGTGACGGATGAGGACAGCAGGCTGGCAACTATGCTGTATTTGGCGGGGCCTTCGGTCCAAGAGATCTTTGAATCGCTTCCACCAGGGGATGGATCCTATGACGCGGCGAAGACTGCCCTCCAGGCTCACTTTCTGCCACTTGCCAACTCGGACTATGAAAGATTTGTTATGCTGTCGGCAAAGCAAAAGGAAGATGAAACGCTGGACACCTTTTATGGATGCCTGCGGCACCTCTCTTTGGCATGTGTGTGGGGAGACGCAGAGGACATGATACGAACTATGCTGATCCAGGCGTGCTCCTTGAGCAAATCAGAAGGCAAGTCCTGAGAGAGCCGGGACTCACTCTACCCCGCATCCTCGAGCTGGGCCGGTGACACGAGGTGGCGGAGGCTCGGGCAGCCAGAATTGAGGCAGAGTCCCGCTCAGTCAAGTCTGAGGAGGTGTGTGCCATGTGGCGAGGTGGATGAGGTTTCAGAAGACCTGGGGTAGGACCCCGTGATAGAGTTGGAATAGCGGGTGAATCTTGCCAGAAGTGTGGGTACGATCTTCCCCACCCGACTGAGTGTCCGGCGGCGGGAAGGACATGTGGTAGGTGTGGACTGCCTGACCATTTCTCGAGGGTGTGCAAGGCAGCCCTGCCCGTGATGGTGCCGAGAGGCCCAGCCCGGTCCGGGTTCCAGCGCCAGAACTGCCAGCCGAATGTGGCTCAGGTGGACCAGAGCGAGGAAGATGCCCAGGTGGAGGAGGCAGATGAGGAAGAGGACGAGAACATTTTCTTTGTCTCCAGTGTGGGAGTCCTGAGAGGGAAGAAAAGGAGACAGCCGAGATGTGTGGTGGAGGTCAATCACTCGCCAGTCCCGGTCCTGGTAGACACTGGGACATTGGTCAATGTGATGGCCCGGGGGCATTATGACGCCATGGACACGCCCCTCAAGCTACTTACACAGAAAGCTCACATCTTTGCATTTGGAGGACTAGAGCCGATCCCACTGGATGATGCCTTCATGGTGGAGCACGATGGCTCGCAGATCAAGGCCCGGTTCTACGTAACGCCGGTAAGCACTAACACTCTGTTGAGCTGTGCCGCCGCTGAGGCTCTCGGGATTGTCAGCTTCGCTTACTCCGTGTACCTCGAGGACATTAACGATCTACTGGATAAGTATGCCGCTCTCTTTAATGGGAATGGACAGGTTGCATATTGATGAGTCTGTGCAGCCCATTGCCCTGAAACACTGCAGGGTGCCGTTCCACCTTCATGAGCTGATGGACAAGGAGCTGGATAACCTTGTGAACCTCTACATCATAGAGAAGGTGGAGGGCCCGACCCCCTGGGTGTCCTCGATTGTCGTGGCAAGGAAACCCAAGCAACCTGACTCTGTCCGCATCTGTGTTGACATGAGGCTGCCGAACAAGGCCATTAAGAGGGAGAGGCATCTTACCCCTACCATCGATGACATTATTGCGGAGGTGCAGGGGGCTCATTTCTTTTCCAAGCTGGACCTCCGGGTGGGCTATCATCAGGTAGTCCTCCATCCAGAATCGAGGTACATCGCCACGTTCACCACCCACCGGGGACTGTACCGCTACAAAAGACTTAGCTTCGGAGTGTCCTCGGCAGCGGAAGTCTTTTAAAATATCATCCGAGGCGACCTTGCAGATCTAGAGGGCGTGCTGAACATCAGTGATGATATCTTGGTGTTCGTAAGGACTGAGGTTGATCATCTGAGAAATCTGGCAAAGACATTTGAGAGATTGCAGTCCCTGGGCCTTACCCTTCATAGGGATAAGTGTGAGTTCCTGCGCCCCTCCATCGAATTCTTCGGATTTGTTTTCAAAGAGGGAGGTGTGTCGCCGGACCCGAAGAAGGTCCAGGACATCAAGAAGGCGCAGCCACCTGAGTCGGTGTCCGATGTGAGGAGCTTCCTCGGTATGGTCACTTACTGTGGGCATTTTATCCAAAACCTCGCCTCCAGGTCGGAACCCCTCAGGTCTCTAACAAAGAAGGAATCCACCTGGCACTGGGGCCCGCTTGAGCAGGCGGCATCCGAGGACATCAAGGGCGCACTGACAGCTGAGGACACTATGGTGTTCTTCGATCCGGCATTACCATCGGAGATCATCGTCGATGCCAGCCCGTTTGGCCTGGGCGCCTTGCTGACTCAGATAGATCGTGACGGGGTGTCCGGCCAGTGGCATACGCCAGCAAAGCGCTGTCTGAGACCGAGCAAAGGTATTCACAGATTGAGCGTGAGGCACTGGCGGTTCTCTGGGGCTGCAGGCACTTCCGGCTCTATGTCCTGGGCCGCCCGGTGACGGTCGTGACTGATCATAAGCCCCTGCTTCCGATTCTGGCAGGGTCATCATCGAAGCCTCTGGCGAGGATCAAGCGGTGGATGCTCGCTCTTCTAGAGTATGGAGTCACGTTGGAGTATCGGCCGGGGGCCACTAACGCAGCTGACTATCTTTCCCGGAACCCGGGAGTGCATGGGGGAGTGGGATATGACACCTGTGCTGAGGAGGCTGACGATCATGTCCGAATGGTGGTGGAGGCGGCCACTCCGAATGCAATGCCCCTAGCGGAGCTTGAGGCTGCAGCTGCCGAAGATGAGTGCTTCCAAATCCTAAAGCACTCTATGCAGCAGGGCTCCTGGAAGTCGGTGCTGGAATCCTTGGCAGGGCGGACTCAAGAGGCCAAGATGGGACTGGAGCAGCTATGGAAAGTCAGGGAGGAACTGTCGTTCTCGGCGTCGGGCCTGCTGCTCAGAGGTGACCGGATAGTAGTCCCTCAATCCAAGGTGAAGGACGTAATCACCCTAGCCCACCGTGGACACCAGGGCGCTGCAAAGACCAAGGCCAGGCTGCGGCTGAAAGTTTGGTTCCCTGAACTAGAGCGAAAGGTGGACGACTTTGTGGCGGCCTGCGTCTGGTGTCAAGCGGCATCTCCATTACAGCGAGAACCGGCCATTGAGGCAATGCCCCGAGGCACGCGACCCTGGGAAGTGGTCCATGCTGACTTTGGATCGACGACCATGGGCACCCACTTCCTAGTGATCATTGACGAATACTCACGGTATCCAGAGGTGGAGTTTGAGGAGTCTGTGGCCTTCGAACATGTGGTGGTGGCCGTGGAGAAGGTGTTTGCCGCCCATGGGTTCCCTCACACGTTGTGCTCTGATAACGGGGCGTTGTTCCAGAGTGAACGGTTCTCAGAGCTGATGGAGAGCTGCGAGGTACAGCACCGGAAGATAACTCCCTTGTGGTCCAGGGCGAATGGAGAAGCGGAAAGGCTAATGCGGACACTCAACAAGACTTTCAGGATCGCCCAAGGACAGGGACAGTCCCTCCAGAGAGCTCTTTATCAGTTTTTGCGGGTGTACCGCACCATCCCGCATGCGTCCACAGGGGTGGCTCCGGCGGAGGCTTTGTTGAAGCGCTGCCCGCGGGGTCTGCTGCCCGAGGTCGGGGAGAAAGAGCCGGGGGTGGTTGACAACCAACAGGTCGAGGTGGACCGGCGGGTGAGGATCGGGCAGGAGAACTTGCGAAGGGGGCTTCGCCCACAATGGCTGGAGTCAGGGGACGAGGTCCTCATCCGCAACCGACACCCCCATGGGAAACTCTCCCTCCCCTATGAGCCGGAGCCATTGGATGTTGTGGCCGTCAAGGGGTCTATGGTAACTGCCTCCGACGGAAGGTCTGCCATCACCCGGAATGTCAGCTTCTTCAAGAAGCTGGGGGATCCGAGAACTGAACCACCCCTGGAACCGGACTTAATGGAAATGCCAGACGATGGAGGAGGCCCTCCCAGCACACCAGGGTCCCCTGTCCAGGGGACACCTGCGGAAAGACTACCCGTGCCGGAGGTAAGCGGGAGGTACCCCCAGAGGGCTGGGCGAGGGAAACCCGCTTACCTCAGTGATTATGTGCTGGGACATTTGTCTGATCAACCTGAGTCTGGGGATTGTTGAGTAAGGGGACCCGGGTGGTTGATAATAAAGGGGCATGTGGGGAAACTGTGTTGAAAGGTTGTGTTAGTAACTTGTGTGGTTTGCAGTGTGTATTATTAAAGTATTTTGTTTGTCCTCCCGAAAAAGGAGGAGTGTGGCGCTGCCCCTTTACCGGGACGTGCACGCGTCGGAGTGACGTTGCACGCTGCCACGTGCAGCATAAATAAAGGGGGCGTTCCCGGACGCATCAGAGCGACCGGGAAGCCCGAACTATAAGGACGTGTGTTGTGTGGTCCTTACAAGGTTGGGGGCTTACGGGCATCGCATGGGGGGTCTGGACTAACCCCCAAAATGGACCAACGTTTTTGCTTTAAATCGAACCACCAGTCCGTCTCCCGAGGTTCAAGAGGCGATGTCAAGCACCACTACGAAGGAAACGAAAATACCCCTGGCACTTCCCTCATGCACTAACAGTATCTTCCCCGCTTTCAGCCAGAAGAACAAAGCAACAGGGCTTATGCATTCAAAATGCGTATCAGTACATGAAACCACACTGAAGCCACTAACTCGAAACTCCCAAGAGAATTAGTCTTGCATAAGAAATTGAACGTTTCCCATGCTTAAACTCAATAATCTGCAAAGACCAGAGCATGCATGGGAGGGAAACAGGCTGCCCACCAAGCAAACATTAAAAGACCATCAAAATGGCCGACAGCGTTTTCAAAGCTCTCCTCACAGAGTTATGCATTACAAAGCCTTGCTCCCAATCAGATCTTTGTAGGGAACCACTGGACTACCTCGGCCATTCAGGGAGTAGACACCTGGCCCAGTCCATATGGCAAAGGCTCGGTTTCCTCTGTTTGGGAGAAAGGAAGTAGGAAAGTAGAGATGATCTGGTGTGGTGTGTGGTCACAGTAAGTGGCGAAATTGGGAGAGCTGAGAAGACTAAGAGGGATCACAGGACTGGAAAGATTGCAGAGGACGTGAGGAGTGGCATGACCCCTTTGTGAAGAGAATGGCACCCTATCCCTTGCAGAGTACAAGAACTGAGCGAGAGGCTGACTCATTGGAATATCCATGCCGTGGGAGAGAGCTAGGCCAAGAGAGAGAATCAGTCTAGCCCTGGGAGAGAGCCAGGCCCTGGGAAAGAGCCAGACCCATGGTGAGAGCCAGACTGTGGGTGAGGAGGAGAGGGGAGAGTCTGAGAGAAACCTGAGATCCTGCTGAGGGTATGCCCCAGGCAATGGCAGACACCAAACCAAGACGAGAGAGAAGAGAACCTAATCACAGACTCTGAGACCATACCAAGGATAGAGAGAGAGAAATACAAGCGCCCCCTAGATATGTTCTGTTTACATCCTTTGCTCTTAGCTGTCCCGTTTTTTATCCAGTGGACACATTCAGTGTCTTTTAGTTGAGTTCACCCCACACATTGAATTAGACATCCTTACACTTTTAGATTAATATTTTCTACTCATCATTTAAATCCTTGACCCCTGTAAGTATATCCTCCGAGTAGACTCTGCAAAAATAAAAAATACTGAAAATGAACAGCGTAAAAATAACTTTTATTGACAATAACTAATGTAAAAATCATATACAATTGTAAAATAGATGAAAATATGATATGATATGGCATTTATAACGCGCCTTTACACAAGTGTTTCAAGGCGCGACTTGATTCATGGATGGATGAAATAAAAATAAAATAACTTCTGGTTGGTATCAGTACAGTTTAGAGCAAGAGGGGAAGGCCAGTGTGATGTTTGGATGGCATGGGGTGTTCTCCCCATTTAGAAAGTAGACTGTCCCCGATGGAAAGAAGTGCAAATAATGGGGGGATGGGTTTAGCTAGGGTTGCTATAGTGGGGTTTCCTTGGTACTGCTAAACCAATAGGAAATCAAAAACACATTTCAAAGATAAATGCACACATTTGCACCAAATATTTTTTGTAAGTAAAATACATTTAGTCGTTTTTATTTTTTTCATGTAAAATGTATTTATTTGAGCTGTTTGCAATACTTTCAATAGCATAGAACCGTTCTGCTAACCCAACCTGCTGTGTTTTGTTACTAATGGTGTTGGACAGTACTTTGGTTTCAAGTGCTCTGTTGGTCCTCCATCACAGCTGTCTAACAAAGAAAAAATAGGTTGTATGACTATTTTCACATATGTGGTAGTGTTGTTGGACTGCCACACATGCCTGTTTTTTTACCAAGAGCTTGCGAACAAGTCTTCCGAAATCAGAGCATGACTTACTCAATTAATGTTCAAACTACTTGTAACTCTGACCTGTTAATCGCAAACATGAATGCTAAATTACTCAATAAAATGCTTTAATCTGTACAGTCATTTACTACAAATTACCATGGTAACACTAGAGTGAGATAGAGGGTTTCTAATTGGTAGGTGTTTTATTCATTTATGACATATGATTAGTGTCTGCACTTAATAAACGGATATCAAGAAAATCCTGAAAACATTGAATTTTTTGACAAGAATGTAGTATTCAGCAATCCTGTCTTCAAGAACTAATAATCGAAAAAAAATTTCAAACCATTTAACAATGCTGTCCTTACACATGCAGAAGCAAGTTCCAGCATAAAATAAAATAGAAAGACTCTATATCAGGCTGCAGATTTCTACGGAAAAACATCCTGACAGAGGAGAAGTGGAAATTCATAGGTTCAATCACACAGGACAAAATTACAGAAGCAAAACCACAACATGTGTTATCCTTTTTAAAATGTTGTGCAGATGGGAGGATAATGTTTGAAAGCTTGCAGGTTGAAAACATACATTGAATTCAGAAGACACCTACTTTGTCACAAACTCTTAAGTAGGAATGGCTAATAGAAGGACAGGCCTCATATGGTGCCTTAACCTTACTAATTATACATTCCAATGATAGCAGTATATTTTTTTTGTTTTGTTGGGCTATTCAAACCTTTTAAAAAAAGAATGATTAACATGACAAATACAAAAAAAGGAAAAACAATTGTTAATATCAAATCACTCATTTCTCAACAAACATCAATAAGAATAGCAATATTTATGATACAATATACACTGAGTAAATACAGAAGGTAAGTATACAGTTCATTTTCATATATACATTTTTCACAAAGAGCACCGATTATTTAATAAGTGTTATCGGTTTTAAGCAAGATAATACTGCCAGTACTGCCAGGGATAAAGGTGTACAATTAGAGGAATACAACTGATCCCAAGTGTGCATATGATCTACAAATTCATTCTTGTAGAAAAATGTACCTATGACATTCGTTCACTGGTTAGACAGGGCTGGCCACACTAATAGTATATGCTTCAGTATTTCAATAATGTTGAGTCCACAGAAGTGACAGAAAGGAGATGGATTTTCCTTTGCATCTCTAATATGTAATATTTTCTAAGTATGCAGAAGGATGAGCCATAATGGAAGGAATTCAATTAGTCAATTAGCATTGGGAAACTTGACAATACAGTTTTACAATACACAGCAAAACCCAGAGATTTGATCCAAGAATCTTACTAAAGCTTTTATGGATATAGTGAGAACTAGAACAACACCGGAAACATGGAAAAGATCCATTTCATTCCCTATTTTCAAAAAAGGCAATACAGAATGCCCATCCAATTATAGACTTATTGCCCTCCTTGATTCTATAAGTAAACATTTTTCGGGACTTAATGGATCAATGATATCGGGGATTGGAACCAATCATGGTTTAGAAGAGGATTGGGCACATCCCTGAACACCTTTGTATTGTCTCTGATACAACAACAAGACAAGTAAAACATCAGCCTGTTTACATAGCATTTATAGATCTATCACAGGCCTTTGACAAAGTCAACAGAGAAGGATTGTGGTGGAAAATGAGACTCATTGGATTTCCAATTCATTTGATTCACATCTTAAGGCACCTCCATACCAAACCCTCAATTCAAGTCCATTAAATTTGAAAAGGGCAGTGACTGAACCAACTCCATCGTACAGGGGCCTCTGCCAGGGATGCATTCTTGCCCGCACCCTTTACGATTTATATACATCAGACTTAGGCACTGCATTGCAATCTGGTGCCTCCTATCCTCTAAAGCTGGGCCGGCCACTATATATGGCGTATGCCGATGAAATCATAGTAATGGATCCAACTCCCATGGAGCTTCAAAGTTCCTTGACCATTGTCTCAAAGTACATGTGTGAATAGGTCTTGGAGCTGAATGTGACGAAGACTAATGTACTGAATTTGAACTTCTCCCATTACATAGATAACATTAAGTTGGACCAAGTCAAAAATTGTAAGTATCTGGGCATTACTTTTTTGATCTACATATGCTCAGGGAGCACTGAATAAGGAAATTGGGTTGAAAATCATACCTTTAATCTTGCAGATGAAAACATTGATATCAACTATGGGAAATTATCAGTTATGTCCCCAACATTTTTCTTATAAACGGAAGGTTGTTCTGATTCTATTTAATGGTGCAGAGGTGAAATGGAAAACAACTCAGTGGTGCAAATTGGAGGGGAAGATCTGGAAAGTAGTACTTAATTTATATCCCAATCCAAACCATTAGGTGGGAAGTTGGTCTTAAATCATATTCTATATGGAAATCCTTCTTATCGTTTAACAAGATATTGGGCCTCATTACAAGTGTGGTAGTCTGGAAACAAGGGTGCCGGTAAGCTTACCAGCACCCTTGTTTCTAGACCACCACACTACGAGTCTGCCTGCTGTGGCTTCTGTGCCCGACAGGTCTGACCCTGCCGGGTGCAGCGGCCCCGGTAGGCAGATTCTTCATGGAATCGCCAGCACCGCTAGCAGCGGTGCCAATGCTTCTGTCTCTCCACTCGCATAGAGTCCTCTGGGACTCTATGGGAATGGGGAGTTACAAAATCCGGCACCTGACTTCCCGCGCCGCCGGGAGTTGTAATGTCCTGGTGGCACCGGAAGTCAGGCGCCGGATTCAGTGTTACGGGGTTGGCAGCAAACCACTGGTTGCACCGGCGTGTTACTGCCAACCTTATAATGAGGCCCATTGTCTCCTCCAAACAATTCTCTGAACAAAAAGTTAAATGAGATCATGGTAAAGGAGACATACATAGTGTTAAATAAATGGAGGGGGGCGATACAATCTGTACTAACCAAAATCATGGCGACAAAAGAGGAACTAAGGAAATTCCCTCATCAAAAAAAAAAGAAATTCTGCATATGGGATTGGAATCAAAACAATTGAGGATTGCACACAATTTAAATTAGGTTGTTTCTCCCATCTCATAGAACAAAGGGCTGGTTTTATTTAAAATTATCTTAGGAAATCCCCATATAAATACTGGAGATATCGTTTCCAATAATTCAAATTGAATCTCCTCCCGACCAGGGAGATAAAATGTATAAGATCTAAATGAAGAGGGATGACACATTCTTGTAGATATTGTGGTCAAGACACAGTAGTTTAAACGTTGGAACACCTTTGTATGTTCTGTCCGAATCTTAAGCAGCAGCGTACAAAGCACTTTAGAAAATATACAGTCTTTTCAATATATGAAGGTATCTGACATTTTTTAAATAAATAATATTTGGAAATCAAATCCCACTCTTCCTAGCTACAATGAATTTTAAACAGGGTTTATATGAAGGGGATAACATGTAATGGTGCAAGATAAGTTAATATGTTTAATTTTGATATTGAATATGATCTAATTGTCTATGTCTCTAATATTGATCTTACATTTTTTTATTTTATCATATATAAGGTTTATTCAAACCAAAACACAACAATCAATAAAATAATAATTGGGACATTTCACGAGGTATATGGTGTGGCAGATCAGGAGAAGGACGCAGACAGTTTGAGGACATTTTTTGTGGTCTTTGTTAAAGAAATAAGAGTGAGGCCCACCTTTCCCTATCACTATGGGGTGTTCCCTACCTATTTTACTATCCAAGGTGCCCGTCAGTCATGAGTCAATGTTCAAAGCAATAAGTCCGCTGTCCAAAACTAACCTATCTGACCCTACCACTAGTTTCATCAACTAAGGTCAGGAGAGTAACTCCCTTCTCCTGATGGTGGTGCTTTTGCACCTTCACTTCTTTTAGAGTCGTGGTTATCAAACCATTTTCAAATAGTCTCTTGTTATCCTTCATATTAGCTGCTGTAGTTCCCTTATGGGACTGATAGTCTTTCTCTCCTCTTTTATGGGGGTTTTCTCTCCCCTTATTTGGATCCTTTGTTCTGGATTATAGGATTCTGATATTCTTGTCTAGTGCCTTCTCTTCTGGGGCTTTTGTTTTCCGCATAATTATCATTCAGCTTTGCCCAGTGTAGACTTACAACATTTACCCTGGGAACTTCTCTGGTTTTCAGTTCATAGTTATCTCCCTATATACTTTTAGACTCTTCATGTCTTGCAAAAGGGGTTACTTTCCCCTTTTCCCCAAGGTAAAGATATTCCATTTTGATTTCCCTCACTCTTTGGGATTTCTATGTTTTTCTTTACCAAGTAACGCAGTTAAACTTGATCACCTTGGTTTTCCCAGTTTCGTCGTAGGTAATGGGGCAAGTTCCTCTGATGCTATAACTAGTCTCCTTCGGCTTTCCGGGGTTCCATTCTCGCCATTAACTTCAGCTTTGCGGAGGAACGTCTCCGGTGCTGGCAGGTACTTGAGTCCCTCTCCTTCCTTCTTGTTGCGTCTTGCTTTTCTTTCTACGTCGTCTGCTTTTTGTGGATTTCTCCCCCTGCTTTGGCTTCTCAATGCCGGCACGATCGACCGGACCGTTAATTGCCTCCTTTGCCAGGTGGTGTCAGCGCAGTTGGACAGGCAGCCACCGGCCCCTACATAGCAACCAAACCTGTATCAGCATCTCACCAGCAACTGAATGTGCCACCTGCAGGCTACACATAGGGTGCTCCAGTGGGTGCATTAACCCATTGGGCTGTCGACCCTCCTTCCTCTGAGAGCAGGAAACTGAATTTCCATGTTGCCTTCCTTTGGCACATTAGATCTATCTTTCACCCCAATTCAGAGGATGTTTTGTTTCACAGAGAGATGATAATCATTGTGAGGTGTGAGCCACTAATAGCTAAGCAGGTCAGTTAAATCTTTGACTTTATCATTGGGGTGTATTGATATGCGCAGGGGAGTCTTCTGCCCTCTGCTACTGTATGCTTTCTGATTGCTGTTTGTTCATGATTTTTAAATGTAAACACTCTGCTCTCAAAAGTGAAAGATTTGAAAGATTCTTGCTGTAGCAAGCCTTTCCCACTCTTTGCCCTGGGGGCGAGAGGGCTGCTTTCTGCCTTGAACTTCCTCAATTTTGGAGTGGCTGGCTCCACCACTGACAACAAGGGCCTAATCCTGGAGGGAAATGGGCAGAGGTCTGCGCCCTGCGTGTGTCCCTAACACTCCCAAACGGGACCACAGCCCTTATGGGCACAGCCCTATGTCCTATGCAGCCCCTCTGGTGTAGCCACCCACACAGCTTAGGGTTAGGATCTGTGCTCTTCCACGTAGGCCTGGCCACCTAGGCCCCAGAAAGTGTCACAGCCTGCTTTGTAAACTTAGTGTTGTGGCCTAGGTGAAGATGATCTTGCTGGAATACTGATCCCTATTTCCTCCCAGAAGCACCCGGGAGCATAGTAAAATGAAGGGGTGTGCCTGCTCAGCTGCCCTCTGTTTTTCCTCTGCCTAAGTGACATTAGTTCTGGGCTCTCCAGGCAAATGTATCCATTTGGGAGAGAGCTAGGAATAGGACATCTCTTTCTGCAGGCACAGTGGGGAAGACTCAGAGAGCTGCATGCCTGAGACATCTTTCCTTGTCCCTTGCTCATTGTTGTGTTCCCTAACTTCTAACTCTCTGCCAGGCCCCTAACTTCTAACTCTCTGCCAGGCCAGGCCCTGTTTCTTTTACTGCCAACCCCCCGACCTCTCGTCCTCCACCTACATCCCACTCTATTATGCCTTCTCCTTTTTTGCTCTCTTCTATGGCCCTTTGAAAAGGAATGCAGGCCTAGCTAAACCTCATGAAGGAAATCTACCAACAAAAGATGAATTCCTCACTTATGGGAGGTGCTGTGAGATGAGTAAGAAGGGCTGAAGGGGTTATTGGGTTGTTGAGTATCTGGCACCAGAGGCATAGCCAGGATTGTCTAGCAAATGGGGCCTGAAGCTAATGTAGTTGGGCCCACTGCACTGACAAAAATATCTATTAATGCCCACACAGCCCTGCTGAGTGGGCATTTACAGGTGGGCCTTGCCCCTCAGGCCCTACCCTGCCTAAGCCTCTGATTCCAGAGGGAGGCCCATGCCGAAGAAAGAGATCTACACCCCACTCTCTGCTTGGAGAAACGTCTGATCTGCGGGGAGTTGGAACTAGAGGACCGAAGGACTCTAGCAGGGAGGTATTTAACCAGAGAAAGTTGGATGTAGTACTTTCCCAGACCCCAGAAAGCCTTGTGGATGATGCAGGGGGTCTTGAATTTGATCCTTCCACCACCGGGAGCCAGTGGAGAGATTTTAGGGCTGAAGATATGCGGTCCCTGGGCTTGATGCCATGGATCTGTTGTGCAGTCCTATTCTGGATTAGTTGAAGAGGTTGGAGGGAGGAAAGAGGAAGGTTGAGGAAGAGGCTGTTGCAACAGTCCAGCCTGGAGAGAACCAGAGCTCTGGAGATGTTGAGTTTCTGGGGAAAGGTGAGGAAAGGGAGAATGCCTCTGAAAAGGTGAAGCTGATGGTGGGCCTTCTTGGCAACGTCAGCGATATGAGGAGAGAAGGAGAGAGAGGAGGCGACAATGACACCAAGGTTTTTGCCTCACATGAGGGTGAGGGCCCAAGGAGGGCAGCCAGAGAGTAGGAGGAAAGGAAGGGGCAGCAGTCCCAATGAGAAGGATCTCAGTCTTACTGGCATTAAGGCAGTGGTGGTTAGCAGCACACCATGCCTGAATAGCAGTCAGACAGTCGGGAATGAGGGAGCAAGAGGATGGGAGCTTAAAGGAAAGCTGTGCGTCATCCGCATAACAATGGAAATGAGGAGAGAAGGTGGAGATTAAGTGGGCAAGAGGGGCAAGGTCGATGTTGAAAAGCCAGGCTAAGAGGATAGCACCCTGAGGGACACCACAAGAGTGGGATTGAAGAGAAAAAGGGGCCCGGATGGACCTGGGAGGTTCGATCAGAGAGGAAAGAGGTCAACCATTTCTGTGTCCAGTCCGAGATGCCAAGAGTATCGCTGAGACGATTTATGAGGATGGCATGATTGACAGTGTCAAAGGCAGAGGACAGGTCAAGGAGGATGAGAGCAGGAGAGTTGGAATTCAGGTTAGAGAGCAGGTCTCACGGGTGTTCAGGAGAGAGGTTTCCGTGCCTCTGGATGCTCTAAAGCCAGACAGATGGTTGTGGAGACAGCCAACAGATTCGGTGTGAAGGATTAGTTGAGAGATGAACAATTTCTCCAAGCGTTTGCCCAGGAAAGGGGTAGTGGAAATAGGATAGTAGTTGGCCGGGCAGGAAGGATCCGCAGATGGCTTTTTTGAAGGGGGTGCACAAGGGAGTGCTTGAGGGGTAGTGGGAAGGAGCCAGTGGCAAAGGAGTGGTTGCAGAACTCAGCCAACGAGGGAGTGAGGGAGGCAATGTTGATCTTTAAAGTTCTGGAGGAACAGGGAAGCCCCTGTTTGGAGGAGACTTTCACAGAGCAGACTGTTTTGGTAACCTCCTTGGGTGCTGTGAGTGAGAAGGCAGAGAATAGGGGCGAGGGAGGGGGCCAAGGTAGGCCTGAGAGTAGGAGGGGGAGAAGGGATGGGGTGGAGAGTGCGGACAACATGTCCTGTGATTTAGATATGAAATGGGAGGCCAAAGCTGTACAGAGGGCCTGGGAAGGAAGAGTAGAGGTGGAGACTGTAGAAGGACTGACAAGTTCCTTACAGATATTAAAGTGTGCAGCTGTGTTTTTGGTGACCCCAGAGATGCAGGCTTGGATATAGGCCCTGCTTCTTGGAATGGATGGAGAATCTGTATAGCCTTTGGGGCAGGCGACAGGCAAGTTTGTGAGAGAAAGTGCTAGAAGCCAGCCACTTCTGTTCCGCGATTCTGCACTTGATTTTCAGCGAGGTATGGTCAGAATTGTGAGGTCGGCAGGGACTCGCTCGTGAGCTTACGGTCCTGCCGTGGAGACAATGACACTACGACATGGCACGCCGATCAGGGGGCATCAACTTGTTTCTTTATTAACTGGCACTGTACTGCCCCCAGGAAACACACACGACGTGTTTCCTGCCAGGCAGGATAATGAACGCAAAGAAGGCACAGAGCCCTGGACCACTCGAACATTACATCTACCCCCACATAAACCATTACATACAGTTACTCATTCTATTTCTTCAATCCACCTCGTGGGTCGACGCACAACCCTCTTGGATGGAATTCGACTACAGGGTGACTCAACTGCTCCATAGTCACTGTCGGCAACAGTGTCCACATCAGCATCCATGTAGTCAGAACACCCGTCCGACGGATCGTCGTCATTGAGTTCATCTTCTGATGATGTCTCCTTAGTGAAAGATTGACCAACCTTTCGGAAAAATTATGAGTTCCGGCTGATGGAGAGAGCATCATTCTCAGCTGAGACCGTTGATTCGTTGAAGTCTGTCACTTGCAGTGGCTTAGGTTGAAATGCGGGCATGTCCTTCTGGGTCTGTCTCTGATGCACCAGCACTGGGTCTCCTACATTGATGCCATGCTCTTGTGCTCTCCTTCTCTTGTCAGCATAGTTACTCATCTTCTGTTTGCCTGTGCTGTCCAACTCTTGAGCACGTATTGTCCTATAGTCGTCCGGTGCTATACCTAGCACGTGAGACAGATGTGTGTGGATCTTGCGGTTGAAAATGAGTTCAAAGGGACAAACCCCTGTGGTGCTGTCTGGGGTGTTCGGGTAATTCTGTCTGCTATCCAGGAATGGTGTGCCGCCAATGACCTTTGCCTTAATGCCAGTAAGACTGAGATTCTACTTATCGGCACACACACTCCCTCCTTCCCTGCAGCTCTCTGGCCGGCCTCCCTTGGCCCCCTTCCTGCTCCTACCTGCAAGGCAAAAAACCTCGGGGTCATCTTCGACTCCACACTCTCCTTCTCTCCTCATATATCAGACGTCTCTAAGAAGTCACACTACAAGCTGCAACTCCTCAGAGGTATTCTTCCCTTCCTCTCCTTCCCCCAGAAGCTCACTGTCTCCCGAGCCCTGGTTCTCTCAAAGCTGGACTATTGTAACAGCCTCTATCTTAAACTGCCTGCCTCCACTCTCCGCCCTCTGCAACTCATCCAGAACAGAACTGCGAGACTTGTCCTTGGCCTCAAGCCCAGGGACCGTATCTCTCCAGGACTGAAATCTCTACACTGGCTCCCAGTGGCTGCGAGGATTAAGTTCAAAACCCTCTGCATTGTCCACAAGGCCTTCTGGGGCCTGGGGCCCAAATACCTTCAACTCTCTCTTCCTAAATATCTTCCTTCCCGAGCCCTTCGCTCATCCGTCTCCAACTCCCTCAGGGTCAGCCGCTTCTCGAAGCAACGAGCTGGGGGTAGATCTCTCTCTGCAGCATGGGCCTCCCTCTGGAACAGCCTTCCTGCCTCCCTGAAACTTGAGGAGAACCACCTCCGGTTCCGGAAGCACCTCAAAACCTTCCTCTTTGCTTCTGCTTTCTCTCTCCCTCTCCCCTGCTGAACAGCTTTAATTCTTCACTGAATCTGCTCTGAATCTGCAACTGGGCCACTCTCAGTGACCTCGGTCCAGGGCCCAGCCACTCTCCACTTGCACTGCCTCCCTGGCACCCCCCTGCACTGCGGGACTGTCACTGTATCCTTACAGCCCCCCCTTCCCAGCACTTGTTCTTCATCTACCTTGCACTTGCCACCAGCTGGCCTTATTTATTATTTTTTATGCTACTTACCTTGTACTGCACTTCCCCCCCTCCCCTTCCCTTGCACTTTTCCCTTCCCCCCACCGCTGCACTTGCGCAATCTGAATGACACCTGGCCTATTAGGATCTTTGTCCGTCTTCCCCTTGTTCCCCCCCCCCTGCCTCGTCGCGCCTTGAAACACTTGTGTACAGGCGCGTTACAAATGCCATATCATATCATATCATATCATATCAATCCCTCAGTAGTGCACAGATGGCTTGCATAAAGGACCCATTAGTGATGGTACAGACTTGTAGTCTACGTTTAATGTTGGCCATAAATCGTTTCACCGTCCCACTTGCCTTGGGCCATGGCGGTGTGATTTTCCTGTCTTGGAAACATAAGTGCTCTGCAAATATGGCCAATTTCCGGCCACTAAAAGGGGGGCCATTGTCCGTCTTAACCACTGAGGGAACGCCATAATCCGCAAAGGCCTTGTCGAGTGCAGGGATGATGTCATGTGCACTCATGGACGATACGAGATGAACTTCAGGGTATCGTGACATCTCATCAATGTCCACCAGTACGTATTTCCCGTTAGCCAGCGGCCCAAACAAGTCAACTGACACCTAGTCCCAGACATTCAATGGCATGGGAGTCATCTGTAAAGGTTGAGGGAATGTGTGAGCCGTCATGACCTTGCATATCAGGCAGCCTTCCAGGGCCATCTCTATCTTGGAATCCATGTTGGGAAACCACACCTTGGTAGACACAATTCCTCTCTGACCCGCATGTGCAAGTTCAATGATGCAGACTTGTAAATAGAAGGGAATGACGATCCTGTTCTCCTTCAGAAGTAACCCCTGCGCCAACGTGGACAGCACATCCCTCATGAGCGTGAAAGTGTGCATCCTCTTCTGCTGGTCACTACCAAGCATGGCCTCTACCCGCACTGTGGTGTGCCATCGTCCTGCGAGAATTTTTTCCTTCACCAGTGACAGCAGTTCATCCCTCTCTGTTTCCGGGACAATTTCTTGAATCATCAACGCTGTTGGAACAGCCTTGTTTACCAGGTAGTTGACATACTGGTGGTCTGCCTTGGAGGTTTGCACCTCTTCGGCCGCCGGGAGTGGAAATCTGGAGAGGAAATCAGCAGGGTTGTTGTCCTTGTCAGGTTTGTGGCAAGGTCAAAAGAATACTCTTGTAGATGGGGGCCCCACCAAGCAATTCTGGGAGACATCTTGGCGTTGGGTTTGCCATAGATGGTGTTGAGGGCATGATGATCAGTTACGATGGGGAATTCCTTTCCGCACAGGAACAGATGATAATGTTCACAGGCCCACACCACAGGCAAACTTTCTTTCTCTGGCTGTGAGTAGGCACGCTCAGTACTTGACAAGCTCCTGCTGGTGTAGGAGAAAATGCGCTTTGGTGAGCTAGATCCCTTTTTGTACTGCGCCACTATGTCCCCCAAGCCTACAGGGCTTGTGTTCACAGTTACCTCCGTCTCTAACTCTGGGTCATATTACGACATGCATGCAGCCAACGAGATTCAAGATTTTATCTCTATGGAATGCATCTTCACATTCATGGGACCAGAAGAACTCTTGAACCTTTGCCGTGAGGAGACCCAAAGGCGTACTGACAGAAGCAAAGTCCTTGATGTACCTCGTGTAATAGCTGGCCATCCCTAGAAAAGACCTGACAGCAGAGACAGAGGATGGTGTGAGTGTGTCAATCAGTGCCTGCACTTTGGCTGGGTCAGGTTGCAAACCATCACACGAGAAAATGTGTGCAAAGAATTTCAGAGTGGACTTGCTAAATGCACATTTGTTGAGGTTGAGAGTCAAATTTGCACATTTAAGTGTGTAGGGTGTCATTGTGAGCTTCTTGCGTGGCCCCAAATATCAAAAGGTCATCGCTCTAGTTTAGAGACTGGGGAATGTGCTTGATGACCTGGTGAATCTCATTTTGAAAAATGTTGGCGGCAGAGGACACTCCAAAGCTTCCTGGGTGCTGATGTTTATTTGTAAAGGTAATGTTGGGCTAAATTCCATGGCCATACTATTTCCAATGGCATATATGTAACCTCTCTTTCTGTTGCCGCTGGAGGATGATTCAGATCCGGACTGAAGTCTTGGGGATGCTTCGATGTAGTGCACGTTTTGCCATGTGGTCCTTCATTTCTATTCTTCTGCCATGCTGGATCTGTGCCTTTCATAGTGTCGTCCAGTGGTGCGCTTCGGGCTTCGAGGTGACGTACAACACCTTTCAAGGGAGCTCCTCCTGCTGCAACGGGGCAATAGCCTCCGGGGTGCAGACTTCTGACCCTCAGATGTTCTTCCTGTGCATCTTCTCTCTGATTTGTACAAACCAGGTTTGAATGCCTTGCACATGGACTTGAAATAATTATCTTCTCCAGAGGCATCACACTGATTTCCCATGGCTGGACACGTCCCTTTGTGAGGGAAGTCGTAGCCAGACCGGTAGCATTTTAGCGTGTCCTTCCTGCATGTTCTGTCTGATGCTTGCCTCTAGCAAACAGGGCCAGAGGTCGTGTGGGAGATGCTGACCTTCACCATGGATTCAGCCTGCCTCTCAATGGCCATGTCAGCTCTGGCCAACATAAGAATCTCCTCTAGAGATCTATTTTCTGAAGTTGAAGTAGCTTCTTGCGAAAGTCAGGGGACTCGCATCCAGCAATCACTTGGGACCAGAGGGTCCCATCGGTGGAATAGTTATCGAAATCGCAGTTTATCACTCTCTCTCTCTATCCCATGATGAACAAATGCAACGTTTTGCCCCTTTTCCCGTGTAGTAGTATGGAAAATATGTCTCTTGTAATCAATGTTACGGTGTGGGGCGAAATAGGCATTCAAGGCGTCAATAACCTCTGTGTATGAGACAGTGGTTTGGGGAGGCAGTTCATAAGCCATGTGCCTCACTGTGGGCCCCAGTGAGTGCATCAGAAGTCCTCTCAAACGTCTTGGTTACCGCACCGCGAGGGCATCGACATGGATATAAAAGTCCAGTATCCACCAGGCCCACCTTGGCCCCAGACTGCTTGTGTCAGTAATGTCAAAAGCGGAACCCCTTGCAGGGGAACACTCTTGTGTTGCTGTTCATGTTGTGTGGACGTGATTGGCATGAAGACAGACGGGGTGGCAGGCGTGGATGCAGAAGGCTCATTGGAAGACTGTTATCGGTGGCTTTGTCAACTATTTTCTGCTGGCGTTATACTCTTCAGCAGTCAACTTGGCCGAACCTTTTTATGGAGAGGCTTTCAGTTATGAATCAGCATGTTACTCTCAATTGATCTGTACATCTCTTTCTTATGTGTGGACCATTGATCAGAATCTTTATTTCCAGGGTGTGGAGGCGTGGGTGTCTTCATCAGGGAGTCCAGACACAGACTGCTGGTGAACTTGCAGGGCCAATATGTGCACGTGCTGCAACAACGTGCTGAAGCACAAACTTGTTTTTATGGGCAGTGGGACACAGTGTCTGGATGCCTCTACAGCGTTCCCCTCCATAGAAAACACCCCTGATGTGGCATCTGTCCTCGATGCTTGCTGATGGTGTGAAGGTGCATTAGTGTTCACAGGGCTGCCGGGTAGCGCTCATGGCAGGTTGGCCTCAGATGTCAGCACGCAGCAAATTACGCTCTTATAACGCTGCGCGGCGGGGGACATAAAGCGGGTGTGCTATGGCGAGCATGGGCGCGACTAACTCCATGTTGCCGGCACCGCAAATAGCCTGATAATACCGGGATGTCAGGCATCAGTAGGGGCAGTTTGCCGGTATCCCGCCGGAATTACCAGCAGGATTCCGGCAAATATGTATTGGGTCTATCATTGCAGGGGTTCATACATTCTCCCTTTTTAAAGATGGGAACCACATGTGACAGTTTCCAGAGTTTCCCTACACATTAAATTAGTGATATAATGTATTTGCCCACATTTTTGGCGCGCTCTTTAACACCAGTGCAGGAGAGTTGCTGGCCCTTTTTATAATTATTCAAATTTCTGCGTAATCAATAGGGCACACCAATTCTGTATCCTCACAATCTTGTTCTATAACAGAACTGGAATTTATAATAATGATGTGTTATTTATATAGCGCCTTAATCCAAAGCGCTTTACAGAGCACATATTTACATACAATATCACCCAATAAATTGGTACTCATTTATCGACCTCGGAAGTATGAAAGGCTGAGTTGGCCTTGCCAGGACTCGAACCTGCGATCTGCAGATTACTCTCAGATGGCAGCAGCAAGGGCTCAACCAGCTGAGCTATCTGCCGAGTACAATTTCAGGAAATACATTTTCCATTCCATCCCACTGTTTGGATTTGTCTGGATTTCCAGCTTTTTGCAATCCTCCATATTCACCAGGGACCAGAAAGAGGCATCTGTTTTGGCAACCTGTGACAGTTTAAGAGAGAAAGGTACAGATCAGAGCATTGATCAGAGCCAATCAACAGAAGGTGCAGTCATTCAGGAAGGCAGGAAAGCTGAGGGGATTGTGATGTCAGCAGGAGATGATGTGGCGATGGGAGGCTCTTCCAGGCAGGAAAGCTGAGGGGATTGTGATGTCAGGAGGAGATGATGTGGCGATGGGAGGGTCTTCTAAGAAAAGTCAGATCTATGCTCCAATGAGGAAAGAACAGGAAAAGAAAGGGTGCTTTTCTTGAAACAATCCTGTGGATGGATGATGTTTTGTTTTGTTTTGTTTTGTTTTGCGGTTGGGCTCTGCAGGCGGTTGAAAGCGGCGAGGAGGAAGGAGAGCGGCAGGAGGAAACGGCCGCGTATGAATGGGCCTACTAGGAAGAGACAATATAAACGTTGAAAGCTCCGGTTGAGCATGTTTTAAGGAAAAAGAGTTAACGTTTTTAGTCTTATTAGAAAGAGAACCGTCGCCGAGAAGTCCTGGGTTTAGAGGCTGAAGAACAAAGCCGACGCTGACAGTCAGCTGTATCTCCCAGTTGCTCCGTCCAACAGCTGAGCGCCGTTCACTCCGGCACTCCGGCCTGTCGGGGACGGCGGAGTCCTACACGAAGTTGGCGGACGCGACGGCGCCCAACAGAAAGGGGAGGTTCGTTACAGCAAGGAGAAGCCGAAGATACAAGCAGGCCGTGGAGCGAACGAGGACCTAGAGGGATAGTCGATCTTCCCGAATCAAGGAGAGAAGGGCGAAGAGGAGGAGGCCTGGCTCCATCGACAGCGCTGCGGAGGCGGAGAACCTAAAGGAGGTGAGGACTGTGACACGTGCCCGAACTGTTATATAAAGGGTAGAGGACTATTTAGAAAAGAAACGTTAACAAGAGGAGTCTGAATTGTGAGGAGAGGCCTGGTTAAACAAGAGAGGCAAGGACATGGGCAAAGAGAAAAAAATAGAAGGCGAAGAGGTCTCAAGATGTAAAGGAGGGTCGTAGACTTTTAATGGAGCAATTGTCGTTGCTGGGGAACTACACGGACCTTAACTAGTTAAGGACATTTATACTATCTATTCTCTCTTTGGGGTACCCGGTGAGATTCAGGTCACCGAAAAGACATAACCTCCGGGGTGAAGGACCTGCCACACGTAATGGGACATTGAACATCGAGGGAAGTCCCAACTTCTCACCTCACCCCCACAACATTGTTAAAGCCTGAAGAAAACGTTACGGACTCCAAGTTTAATAAAAGTTATTACGTTCACATCCCGTGTCAAGAGTGATCCTTCGTCATACACACTCTTACATCTTGGTGGCAGCGGTGGGATTTATCGGAACACGGAGACGATGGAAGAACTAATCAAGACCCTGACTGAGGGCCAACAGTTGTTACAGCAGGCCCTGCAAATTCAAAGCCAACAGGCCCAAGCTGATCGACAAACTTTCCAACAAGCGCTACAGGTACAGCAGGCCCAGTTGCTGGAGGCCACCAACATGAGAATTCACACACCTGTCCCTACATCAGTCCTTCAAAAATTCTCCAGTGGTGAAGACCCCGCCCATTTCTTTGTCAATTTTGAGAGAGTCGCCAGGAATGCTCAATGGCCTGCCGAGAGGTGGTGCCATTACATCGCACCACTTATGACCGGAGAGATGCAAAGCGCATACCAGGCCGCTAACCCAGCCGGGGACACAGCATATGCCGATATGAAGCGGGTGGTCCTTGAGCGGCTCGGGCATGACGACGAAGCCTACAGAATCAAGTTTCGTGAGGCTAAACTCCTGGCGGAGGAGACACCTCGACAGCTGTTTTACCGGATAAAGGAATTAGGGGAAAAATGGATGCAAATAACAACCTCGACAGCTCATGAAGTAGCCGAGAAGGTCATAATGGAGCAGTTTGTCGAGGCTTTGCCAGTCCCAATGCAGAGATGGGTGAGGCAACATCATAGGCCCACTCTGGTTGAGGCAGTCAATATCGCTTCTGCATACCAGAAGGCCGGTCAAGCGAAGCTAATGGTTTACCCTTCCACTCCTAGGGCCGGAGGAAGTCACACCGGTATGGCCATCCGACCTATGCCCACCTCTCGATGGCCAAATTCAATGCTTAAAAAAACTGACTCGGAAGGAGGACGATTTCGGCCTATTAGTGAAAACCAGTTGACCTCCCAGCTCTCCAGACCACCGAGCCTCAGCGCCAAAGGACCGCAATGCTTTGAGTGCGGCGATTGGGGTCACTTAGCCAGGCTGTGTCCGAGGAGGGTTAAAGCAGAACCGATGGAGGTAGGAGTTCTCGAGGCAACCAAGGAGGTCAACCAGTATGAAGCTACTCCAAGCCGGAAGACCACGTATCCTTATGTATGTGAAGCCGAGGTCGAGGGTCGACCTACCAGAGCCATGCTAGATTCCGGAAGTCTTCAGACAGCGGTGATCCCTGAACTGGTAGGTGGAGTCGAGGGGTTGAACAAAAGAATATCCATCAGATGTGTGCATGGGGATGTTAAAAGGTACCCAGTCAAAGAGATTCAGGTTAAGCTAGCTGGGGAACAAATGACTGTGAAGGCAGCAATAATGCCCACGCTGCCGGAACCCTTGTTAATTGGCTCTGATGTGCCTGATCTACCACGACTTATTAGAAAGATTGAGAGTTAGTGGCTAAAGGAGGCCCCTTTCTATAACCAAGAAGTGATATTCCGAGACAATAAGAGGAGAAAAAGTAAAAATCAGAGAAGGATAGAAAAACAAGCCTGGATCACGAAGAACATGTGCCCTGTCGCCATAGACTGGAAAATAGATGAAGGGGGCGATAGCTTTCGTATGGCCCAAGAACTCGACCCCCTCTTGAAACATGCGAGAGACTCAATAGGACTAGGTACGAGTGGAAAGACTCCCCATTTTATTAAGGAGAATGGGTTATACTATAGAGAGACAACAGGGCCGGACCAAGAATCTCTTCGACAATTGTTGATACCCAACAAATATTACCGGACTGTTCTGGAGGTCGCCCATCTACAGATAGGGGAAGGTCATCTAGGAGTAGAAAAGACCACACAAAAGATTTTAGCGAGATTCTTTTGGCCGGGGGTTTATGGTCAAGTAGCCCGGTTCTGCCAACAGTGTTCGGAATGCCAAAAAAAGAATCGAGCAAATGTAAGCAAGGCGCCTATACAGTCAATGCCACTAATTTTAGAACCCTTCCAACGAATAGGAATGGACATCGTCGGCCCCTTGGATCCCACCAGTAGAGGTCACAAATATCTGCTGGTCGTCGTTGACTATGCGACCAGGTACCCCGAAGCTTTTCCATTGCGTTCCACCTCTGCGCAACAGATATGTGATGTACTCGTTCCATTTATAGCAAGAGTGGGTATTCCTAAGGAGATAGTTACCGACAGAGGCAGCAACTTCATGTCGGCTGTTTTAAGGCAAGTATGCGAAACTTTACACATACAACAACTTAGAACAGCCGTGTACCACCCCCAAACAGATGGCCTGGTTGAGAGATACAACCAGACCATAAAACAGATGTTGAGGAAGACTGTACAACCTGAAGAGCGAAATTGGGATAGGCTGTTACCATGGGTTTTAATGACATTGAGGAATACGCCTCAGTCCTCAACGGGTTATGCCCCGTTCGAACTTTTGTTCGGAAGACCAGTGAGGACTCTCTTAGATATTCTAAAAGAGGGATGGGAGGAGCAAGCTCACCCAGAGGTTACCCTAACGGAATACGCCTCAGAGTTAAAGTCAAGAGTGGAGAAGCTCCAAGCTGTGGCCCGGGAGAATCTGCAACAAGCTGTGCGGAAGCAAGAACAGTATTATAATCAGAAGTCAAGGTTGCGTACCTTCCAGGTTGGGGAACAGGTCCTTGTGCTTCTTCCTACCTCTGAAAACAAAATGTTAGCGTCGTGGAGGGGCCCGTACACGGTGGAGAAGGTACTAGGACCAGTGACTTATAAGGTACGCCAAACTGATAATAAAATCCCTCTTCAGACCTACCACGTCAACTTGTTGAAGAAGTGGGTAGAACCAGATGTGATGATTGCCATGATAAATGTGGAAGAAGGGACAACAGAATCTACCGACTTCAGAGAAAACAGTCGGTAGGGAGGCTTTAAACATAAACTCACAGCTAGACCCTTATCAAAAAAAGGAACTGGCCGAGTTGCTGGATCTACATGCCGATTTGTTTTCCTCAGTGCCCGGGAGAACGACATTAACTTGCCATCGCATTCAGACTGATCCGGGTGTCAGAGTACGAATAAGACCGTATAGATTACCAGAGGCCAGATTACAAGCTGTGGAGAAAGAAGTTCAAGAGATGCTTCGGCTAGGGGTTGTGGAGCCTTCCCATAGTGACTGGTGTTCTCCTCTGGTGATGGTTCCGAAGTCAGACGGGAGCATTCGGTTTTGCATGGATTTTCGGAGGTTGAACGAGGTGTCCAAATTTGATGCATATCCAATGCCAAGGATCGATGACCTCCTAGAGAAATTGGGTGAAGCAAAGTTCCTGACAACAATCGATCTAACCAAAGGTTACTGGCAGATTCCTTTGCATCCCGAAGACAAGGAAAAGACTGCTTTCGCTACACCCAGCGGCTTGTTTCAATTTACCGTTCTCCCTTTTGGTTTACACGGGGCCCCTGCCACTTTCCAAAGGTTAATGAATCACCTAATTAAGGGCCATGAAGGTTATGTGGGAGCCTATTTGGACGATATTGTGGTTTATAGCCAAACCTGGGCCGATCACCTAAAACATTTGGGGGCAGTCTTTCGGAGCCTGAAGGGAGCGGGCTTACACATAAATCCAAAGAAGACAAATATGGCAAACTCACATACCAAATACCTGGGTTATTATGTGGGACAAGGAACCATCAGTCCGCAACGAGAGAAAGTAGAAGCCATCCAGCAAGTACAGTTCCCAGCAAACACAAGACAGATTAGAGCATTTCTAGGATTTGTGGGTTACTACCGTAGGTTCATACCCCACTTCTCAACGCTTGCAACACCCTTAACAAATTTATTAAAATCTGATGCACCACCAAAAAGAGAGTGGAGGAATCCTGAAACTGAAGGAGCATTTATGGCCCTCAAGAACGCTCTATCAAACAAAGCTATTCTTCACTGCCCCGATTTTAAGGTGCCTTTTTATCTGCATACAGACGCATCGGGGACAGGCATAGGAGCCGTTCTCTTTCAGAACAGAGGGATAGACGAGCGACCCATTCTGTTTATTAGCAGGAAATTGATGCCACATGAAATGAAATATGCAACGATAGAAAAAGAATGCCTTGCAGTAAAATGGGCAATAGACTCTTTGAGATATTATTTACTGGGCCGGAAGTTCACACTAGTTACAGATCATGCGCCGCTAGTCTGGTTGTCTCGAAACAAAGAAACCAACCCACGGGTGCTGAGGTGGTTCCTGTCGTTGCAGCCTTATTCGTTCCAGACTGTTCACCAATCTGGGAGCAAGATGTCTCAAGCAGACTTCCTGTCTAGATTACATGCCCTTCCCGAGCGTAAGGGCTTAAGGGAGGGGAAATGTGACAGTTTAAGAGAGAAAGGTACAGATCAGAGCATTGATCAGAGCCAATCAACTGAAGGTGCAGTCATTCAGGAAGGCAGGAAAGCTGAGGGGATTGTGATGTCAGCAGGAGATGATGTGGCGATGGGAGGCTCTTCCAGGCAGGAAAGCTGAGGGGATTGTGATGTCAGCAGGAGATGATGTGGCGATGGGAGGGTCTTCTAAGAAAAGTCAGATCTATGCTCCAATGAGGAAAGAACAGGAAAAGAAAGGGTGCTTTTCTTGAAACAATCCTGTGGATGGATGATGTTTTGTTTTGTTTTGTTTTGTTTTGCGGTTGGGCTCTGCAGGCGGTTGAAAGCGGCGAGGAGGAAGGAGAGCGGCAGGAGGAAACGGCCGCGTATGAATGGGCCTACTAGGAAGAGACAATATAAACGTTGACAGCTCCGGTTGAGCATGTTTTAAGGAAAAAGAGTTAACGTTTTTAGTCTTATTAGAAAGAGAACCGTCGCCGAGAAGTCCTGGGTTTAGAGGCTGAAGAACGAAGCCGACGCTGACAGTCAGCTGTATCTCCCAGTTGCTCCGTCCAACAGCTGAGCGCCGTTCACTCCGGCACTCCGGCCTGTCGGGGACGGCGGAGTCCTACACGAAGTTGGCGGACGCGACGGCGCCCAACAGAAAGGGGAGGTTCGTTACAGCAAGGAGAAGCCGAAAATACAAGCAGGCCGTGGAGCGAACGAGGACCTAGAGGGATAGTCGATCTTCCCGAATCAAGGAGAGAAGGGCGAAGAGGAGGAGGCCTGGCTCCATCGACAGCGCTGCGGAGGCGGAGAACCTAAAGGAGGTGAGGACTGTGACACGTGCCCGAACTGTTATATAAAGGGTAGAGGACTATTTAGAAAAGAAACGTTAACAAGAGGAGTCTGAATTGTGAGGAGAGGCCTGGTTAAACAAGAGAGGCAAGGACATGGGCAAAGAGAAAAAAATAGAAGGCGAAGAGGTCTCAAGATGTAAAGGAGGGTCGTAGACTTTTAATGGAGCAATTGTCGTTGCTGGGGAACTACACGGACCTTAACTAGTTAAGGACATTTATACTATCTATTCTCTCTTTGGGGTACCCGGTGAGATTCAGGTCACCGAAAAGACATAACCTCCGGGGTGAAGGACCTGCCACACGTAATGGGACATTGAACATCGAGGGAAGTCCCAACTTCTCACCTCACCCCCACAACATTGTTAAAGCCTGAAGAAAACGTTACGGACTCCAAGTTTAATAAAAGTTATTACGTTCACATCCCGTGTCAAGAGTGATCCTTCGTCATACACACTCTTACACAACCACGATCCTCAACATGGTTTCGCCCTCATTTTGCAACATTTTATGACGATGTTGGAGTAGCCAGTTTGTATGCTTTTGCCAAAGGTACTTTACCTGCCTACTGGTTTCAGCATGCTCAAAGTTCATTTCTCTAACTATTGCAATTTAAATTGCTTAGACCCTTCTCCTGGACACAGCTTTGAAAAATAGCTAATTCGGCATGTAGTATGTTTTGAATGCTAAAATTACTTTGTTTAACCAAAAAATTGTTTACACATTATACAAAATAATGGCTCACTGGGAAATAAATAGTCAATACATGTTTCTGACAATCCCCTATTCCAGGTGGCTCTTCCTTCCAATCGTCCGCAACATTCCCAATTAGTCAATGCAAGCCATTAGCATGCATACAGGATCATCTGAAACCTGTTAGCTACCTCATCTATTAGGCAGTCAGTGGTAAAATCTCAGGCGACTAAAATGAGGCCATTCTGGACGCTCCTATGCCAGTCGCCCCAAGATTTCCAACAATTCTTTCTGGAAATCCAAGAGTTTTTAACTGGATTCCAGTAAATTTTAACTATAAGGGTCACAATAGCGAAGGTGTTAGGATGTAGGACCACGCTCACAGCTAGGATTCCTGAAACAGCAGAATATATTCTCCCAGTTTAGGAATCTCATGAGTTTCTAATTGCCATTACCAAACCCCCTGTAGGACGCCTAGTTTCCCATGTAGTGGCGGCTTGGAATATTATGCAAAAAGCATCAAAATAGGAGTAGTCTGTTAGCCACACTTCCTGCAAAAAAAGCAGATTATAATTTGCAAGAAGATCACATAGAGATGTATTTGTCAAAAGAGTTGACGATGTCATCCCGTATTCCATGACATCATAGTCATAGGGAATGTATGGCTAAAGACAGAATTGGGTGTGTTTCTCTGGAGGTAATGGTGGTCCCACCGCAGAAAACAGCCATGACCAGTCTTGAATTTTGGCACTTATTTGAGCGGTAGCCCTCAAAAAGATGACTTTTAGGTTCTCAGACAGCCCTCTAAATCATGAAATTCCAATATCACCAACGCTCTTTAATCGATTCTCTCCCCATAGTGATACTACGGGATTGCAAAATTGCCCCAGTCCCTTGCATACAAATATCATATGCCATGCCTCGAAATGATTCTTGTTCTGCTATTAGGTGGTTCTTTATAATTCTAGTTGATTTCAGCCGTAGACTTAAAGTCTCATGCATTAGCGCTAAGACATTTGAGCGATGCAACACACCTCTTGTTATTCCTGGTAAAACAAACTCAAGTGTCAATTTTGTTTCCAGCAGAATATCATTTCGAGGGGGCTTGTGTGACCGTCTTAGTCACCTCCAAGCCCGTAGACACCATTGCATAGGATAGATTGGCGGGGCCCCCACCCATTGTTTGAATCCGAGAGTCTTTGAAAGAGTTTAAAGATTCCGTCAAACGATTGGTGTGCCGAGGTGTCTCACCAGGGGACTGGTCTGGTGGTCCTGTTGGCTTCCAATATCTATTTGTATATTGGGCACATTTTCTTCGCCAGAGGTAAGATCACAACCATGAGTTACTAGCAAAGATGCAACAGGCATTGCATTTTTGTTTGGATGAAAGTCTTGGTAGTTTGAATACAGTCAGTATTGACCTGATTTTTTAGGTTGCGCAGACATTTCCTGGAGGATTTTCTGTTAATTTTGGCTGCTTTTTGATTCTTTGACTTTTTCTGCACCGTAGCCATCTGTTTTTTGCCACACAAGCCTGAGTTAAGAGTGATTGTTGTACTATCCACTTCAGTGGACCTTATACCGTCACCGTCTCCTTCAGGGCGCTTTGAAACCCAATTTCTTGATGTATAAGCGCCTTACAAATGGCCAATAAAATAAATACTTTTGGCAGATGTTTCTATTATAATCCACTGGGATCTCGAGTTGGACACTCTTCTCTGATTCGTAAGCCATATCAGGATAACCAAAGCAGCTCTATTAATTGTGGCAAAGTAATAATGTCACCTCCAGACTGGGAGTTCCCTACAGTTGGGGTTGATACCCCCCTTTCTCCAGCACCCGTAGTCAGATTTGGATTGTATAGGCACTTGTCCAAACGATTCAAGATATTGTGTCTCGGCATGGCCTTTTAACTCTGCTCTCATGTTATCGTAAAGAGTACCAAATGAGGTTACTAGCATATTTAGGACTGCTGCAGATATCTGGCTCATATTGGAGTCCACAACACCAACCCCCCCTTATTGTAGACGGGATCCTCCCCTGCCCAGTAGGCGGCGTGGACATAGGTTCGAGGAGCAATAGGTTGGATGCATCGCCATACATATTAAGAGAAGTGTTCATAGGAGTTTTCACGGTAGCAGGTATTTGATGAATAAGCATATCTAAATGAGGCGAGGTGGGGGCTACCGCGCCTCCAACAGAGTTCTTAAGTAGGATCTCCAGGTCACTCGGGTGAATAGAGCCATCTTCTGTGTTTACAGTAGGGCCCGTGTCCTGTTTGCCCAGGGACGGACCGAGACCTTCCCCTGCTATGGGTTCCATTATCAGGATCCTTTTCTCAAAATACGCATTTACGGAGTACCGTAGCTGTTTTGGCTGATTGGCTAAAATTGTCATCAACGGGCATGGAGGGATGGGGCGAAAAACAAATAGGTCCTCAAGTTTGCGATTCAGAACCAGGGATGATCAGCAAATGAGAGTGATCATTTGCGCCGTTGGCGCTCTGACTTCTGCTTCTCAATTGATACACAACAGAAACTTGATTTTAAAGAATGATTTAAAAGATAAATCATCGACTATAAAATACCTGTTCATCAAAGCCAAGTTCTTACCCTCAGTTGGTTTATTCAAAGCATGATCGGAATTTTCTTTCAGCATCTCCAGGAGGGAAGAATCGAAAACATGGGGTACTTCACTACAATGAGCGATCACGTCCTTCCTTCGGCGACCACAACTTAGATACCAGGTATAATGTGCAGTATTCAGCGGTGAATGTTTCTTTTCTTGGCATACCAAAAGGGAATCACTCTCCCCGGTCGCTGTTACCCCACTCTGTTCCAGAGGGAGTGGGCACACACACCACCCTTACCCACAGAGCCACAAGGGACTCTCACAATCCGGCGCGCAGCCGTGAACCGACTCCTGGCAATCCCGCAGCTCATAGAGCGAACAGAAGCAATGTAAGGACCTTGCACCGTCACTGTCTCCTTCATCATATTTATTATGCAGTTCTCCTGCAGCAAATTATTGGTGCAGCTTATGCATTGCTTGGGCTCCTCGATCACTATTATTAAGTCCTCAGGCTTAAGACAGCTTGGGCTAATGAAGTTCTACACCACATGGAAGATTGTGGAGGTGTTGTAAGCCACTGGAGCTTGTGAAAGGAAGATTTACGTACAGTACTGTAGAAAATGTGTCCTTTCTTGAGGACACATCCGATGGAAAAGGAATCCCTCAATGCAACTTTGATGACTTCTTATCAAGAATGACGTGATAAAGATGGATGGCAGTTTATAACATTGCCCGACACAAGCATTTTGCATCATTCACTACAGAAACGATCCTGCTGCATGGCAGTCTTCATCTCCTGCAATGGCCCACAGCTCCTAAAGCCAGAGTATAGTTTTTTCAAAGGAATTTAAGGAATTTTATGTTAACAGAAGAGCTAAGGATTTGCAATACGTTCAAGAAGTAGACTTGGCATGGCACCAGTTCAAAACTGGAACTATAAAGTCTGCTACTTTGAATGCTTGGAGCCCCGAATCTGCAGCCATTCCATCAGCTTCTGTCCTGCTTGCAGACTCCCAAAATGAGTCTAGGAAATAAAGCTCTTATCCGAAGTATGTTCCAAACTGACTGGGTTGAATAATAGTATTGCATATGGCATGGCCATTTATATTTTAAAAGCCAATGTTGTGGCATTTTGTAACAAAATGTAAATTAAGAATTTACTTGACACTAAATCGTTGAAATATTCGTAATTGCCCTGCTTGGATTGGAAGTAGGTGCAAGCTGAGGGTGGGCAGGCCTCCTTGTCAATCCATTCACTTTTTGGGATGACAAAAGCTAAAAGGTGTGCACGACCCATACACAGCTTGTACAGCTGGCGGGAGTGCTGCATGTGTGTCTACCTTCACAATTATGGACAATGATGCACTGGTTTTTGCCACCACGTTTCAACAGTGAGATGAAATGATTTGCCCGGGATCACACACCTTGGTTAAGTGTTGAACCCGGGATGTGGGCCCAGTCTGTGATTTAGGTACTTTATCACATGACTACGCAGCACTTGGTCTAGTTTGTAAAAATGTGTGTGCGATTGGCATAATATTCAATTTTAGGTGTTATGCGACCGTTTTCCAGGCTCGGCTTGTGATTGGCCCTTAGAGCCAGGCCAGATGCCCAGACGGGGCCCTGGCTCGGCCCTCCGCGTGAATTCCCTGGCTCTCCCTGCTATAGAAATTACGAGTCTGATTCTGCAATAAAGGAAGGGTTTGAAAAAGGAAACTAGGTTGTGAAGAAAACTAATTTTCCATTCTATGATTTTGGAGCCAATGATGTGCTTAGCCATCAAAACAGAGCTTTGAAGGTTACCCAGGGTTTAGTAGGCCTAACTCAACAACCTATAGCATGTGAATGCTGTTTTTTAAACATTAGCCGTACTTGACCATACATCTGAACAGATGCTGAGTATGGCAGGGATACCGGAGCAAGCAGCATCACACAAACATCATGATGACTCTAAAGTATCAGGATATTCGCGTTTGATTGGCCTGAACCTGTTAACATTGCAATCAATGCAGTTTTTAGGGATATTGCAATAGATGCTGTTTAGCACCATGCTCTTGGTATCAGATTGTTTGATGAGTTCAAAGCACAGCGACTAATCTCCGAGACTAGTGCCATGAATTTATGGAACCCTATCAAGAACAACAACTTAAGCTGCGTTCAAGTTCCACAGTGAAAATAAAAATTAAAGTGCCTGGTACCGTTATATGGTAAAGAGCAGACAGATCCCTTTTTGACTGACGATTTGTTGCACGCGGATCACAACATTAGGTAG
Organism: Ambystoma mexicanum; assembly: GCF_040938575.1. Lineage (NCBI taxonomy): Eukaryota > Metazoa > Chordata > Amphibia > Caudata > Ambystomatidae > Ambystoma > Ambystoma mexicanum. Next base: position 535,676,464 of record NC_090924.1, on the reverse strand, counting down.
ATTTATGTGAGGCATTCAGGGTCGGACTGGGGCCTAACGTTTTCTCGGCCACCAATGAAAAAGTGGCGCACAGTTGCAAATGTCAACTCATTCCTTTGAGTAGTACCCAAGGGGGAGGTATTTGATAAAATGAAATGAACATTTTGCTTTTTAAAGAATATTCATTCAGTAACTCTGGTCAAAATGACTAGCCACAAGGTGAAGTAACTTATCAAACTTTGACCCACAAAACTGGCCCACACTAGCATATTGCGTTTTTGGTTCAGGTATTGCCCTATAGGCCAGTCTGAACCTGGAAGCATTAGGGATCCATGAATTCTCTGCTATATCAATGTCACTATGTAGTGATAATGGAACTATGTATCTTTGTCAGCAAAAAAAGCAAAAGGACGAATATCTAGGAGTCAATCCCACCACCGCCAATACAAAGCAGTAGTACAAACAGCAGACAAACACTTTAACAATAGCAGGTAGCCATACTCCACATATATCTGTTTCTAATGTCAATGAGATAACAGGGATCGAAAGTAAGATTGGATAAGCAGGAGTTAAAAGTAGCTCCTGGGTATCCAGCATTAACCTTTGACCAGGAGCTACCATTGGGGAACGAGCAACTAGTCCATAGCAATCCACAAATGTAACTTCCACATGAGGTGTAAACATATAATTTTGTCCATAATTTACAATCTCTTGTGCTTTAAATGTTTTATAGATGTGTCGTAATGTTTATTTACAGATTGTCCCAAATGCACAGAGTTAATTTCACATAGTTGTGCTTGTTCAGCATCAGTGGGCCTGGGAAGCCAAAAGTGGCTTCTGGTAGATGTTGGTATCAAGCTAACCAGGCTTTCCTGGGCTACAAGCAGGACCTAAATAATTCCCAGCTCCCATTAATGTCGAAAACTGCATGGCAGAGGTACAAGCTTTGGATAAGTCAAAAGTCATTTAGGCATGCACAGATCTTGCTAAAGCACCCTTAAAAAATCAAAAGAAGTACTGGAAGCATATAGATATAAGTAGATATAAGTCTAGTGTTGGACAGATACAAAGAAAACTCATTTAAGAGAATGAAAAGGCAATGGGGTTTATCCATTGTGCATGCTGATGATGAAAGAATGATATATGGGAATTTTGTAAACATTTTGTCTCAGGAGGAAAGCTCAGGGGCAACGGGCTCGGGAGATATGGGCTTCACCCTAGTCTTTCTTGCAGAACCCAAATTGTGTGATCCTGGCCAAATCACCTTATCTATCTGCACCTTAGTTCAGTTGTCTGGCAATTTTGGAAGTCCGTAAACAACAGTGGCACTTTAAGAACTAAGTGCTTCATAAGCATTCAAAAGTAGATCTTTCTGTTTAACATGAAAGTGTTTGGGGGGGTTTGGGTGGAGGGATACCCTTTTGCAGTGGTGAGCTACATGCAAATCTCCTCACTTACTTTCAGGCTCACTTATCAAGATTTGCAATCCGAACATATGTGGCACCGGATCAGCATGGGTAAGGGCTCCAAACTCTGAACAGGCTGGGAGGATGGGACCATTGAAACCATGCAGATGAACACAATACTGAAAAAACATGATTACACCACACCCCCTGTGATCGTTAGGTCACATCCCTCTCGTAACCTCTGGGTATTAAGCGCGTTATAAATACGCAACTAAGACATATTCCTGTAACAGCGCCTCGATGCCCCCAGGCTGTGTGAGCGCTTTAAAAATGCAAATAAATAAATACAATAAATAATGTCCTATCATAATGTTGAGACATCCCCCACTTTTTTGATTCTGCTTCAAGGCCTGGTGAAGGTGAAGAGGGACAATGCACCTCAAAGTTTTGGAGGCAGAAAGAGTGTGTTGGGAGCAGAGTTGGAAGAGTGGTGACGGAGGGTATTTATTTGTATATTTATGTATTTGATAAATTGGCAGACCACTCAACTGGAAGTGCTGTGGAACATTAAAGAGCGTGGAAGCGGTCCCTGAGGACAGTGCATTTACAACAATGCAATGATAGTACAGAGTGAGCGAGCGAGCGAATCGCGCAGTGCAGTGATAATGCACTGGACACAGTAGTGACATGGGTAGTATAGCTCAGTGGCAACGCGCTCGTCTTAGAAGCAAGACAATGCACAGCAAGACAAAGCAGAGCAACACAGGATCGAATCCCAGGTCCACGCTTAGAAACCTCTTCGGTATTAAGCGCATTATAAATAACCAATGATAATTATAATGGTAAGAGGACATTTGGTTACATATAGGGTGCCAGTATTTAGTAGAAAGGAATTTTCATATGGAGATTTGTTTCACATCTGGGTAGGGCAAGAGGTGAGTATCCCCTTCATGGACTAGCAATGGGAGTTCGAGTCTGCTCTTAATGAGTTCCAACAATTGGATTGCTTTGACGGCTGTAGGGAGGGCATTCCAGAGATGGGAGGGGGGTGGTAGTCAGAAGGAGGAGTGCAGGGAGGGCGGGATACAGTTACGTTTCAAGTAGGGTGACCAGACATTGTGGTTTTCCCGGGACAATCCTGGGAAATCACCCTCAGTCCCGGGAGTTTTTTAATTTTATAAACCCCGTCCTGGGATTGGAAGGGTAGTTGGCTAAGGTCCCAGTTTTTGCCGTGACGTGATTTCGAAATCCCGAAATCAGGGCCGACGCAACTCTTCCTGCGCGCGAATGGGTGAGTGAATGCTTTTCACGCCCCGATTTCCTCTCCCTTCCCCTCCCGAGCCGCTCTACTCCAATGAGAGGAGTGTGCCTGTGAGCACATCCCCCTGCAACAGGCAGCGCGACATTGAAATAGGACTACAGTGTTATTTGTGTTTACTTTAGTCCTACTTCTATGTCCATGGCATGTCCCGTTTTTTTTTGTTCATCTGGTCACACTAGTTTTGAGAGATGAAGAGAATAGAGCTTGAGAGGCAGAGTAGAGAGAGGTGGAGTCGACATGGTAATGGGGGCAAGGCCATGATTAGGTATGAATACAAGGTGCTGAAATTTGAAGAGAGAGTGATTGTGCAGTGAAAGCCATCTGGCGTGGTGGCATTATGTTTGGCTGGGAGAGGATCTAGGCAGGAAATAAAGGGTACCTGTGACAACGTTAAGTACTTTTTCCAGGGGAGTGAAAGAGTAGAGGGAAATGCCCAAATGGAGTATAGAACAGTATTCAAGTTTGCCGAGGACCAGAGTCGACATAAGGGTTTTGGCAGAGTGGTGGAGGAGGTGCAGGCAGATTTTGGTGATGTTTAGAATGTTAATCCTCACCATAATAGCAGCGGCACCTGTGAGGGGAGTGTGGAACGTGGAACACCAATGGAAAGCGACTTGGAGCGGAGATGGGGAGTCTGTGGATAGTGATCAGGGGAAGTGATGGCTGGGAGAGATGCTTGCAGAGGAAGGCTGAAAGATGGGCTTGGAGAGCAAAGGTTGATTTTGCACCTGCTGCCAGCACCAAAGATGAGGATTGGAAACTGATGGAAAGGGAAGGAAGAGGGGGAAGGGAAGCAGAAAGTTAGGGTGCCAACTACAGAGGTTAATCAGAGAATGTTCACACATCTGTGGGTTGACACTAAAAAGAAAGTACTGTTGAATAATCCGCCGGGGGAAACGGGGGCTTGGTTCCCCTTGATCATCATTGATGGACAATGAGGTTGACAGATGGGGGTTACAAAAAAGATCTCAAACATAACCCCACTGTGAGAGGCAGGGAGCGTGGGAAAGGCGCAAGCCAGCATTCCCCAGAGAAAATGTACATCCACGTAAAACAACCTTTAGCCTCACCTTCACTATGACCACCTCCTGTGAAGTTCACCTACTCTTTCCGACTCCCTCTTCCTGTCTTTCCACCCCAGAAGCCCCAGCGCTTAATTTGTAAATAAATACCTGCCTGGGCCCAAGTATTTTATAGCCCGCCTGTACCACATTGGGACGGTCGATTGCTCCCTGTTACTGTTACCACCTGCTGGTGCTCCCCACAGCATCAACATATTCGGTTTTGCAGCTGCAACTCCGTTGTGGGTGATGTGTGCAACACCCATGGCAACACCCATGGCAGATGTGTAATTTAAAAACACCAATTAACATAACATAGTGGCTGTGTCTTGAAATAAGACTCCAACTATTGAACTGCTTCTTTAAAAACATCTTTCTCATAAACAAGGTCTTCTGATTCTATAGGAGGCAAGTACAGTCTATCCAGAGAAAAGATGGACAAAGGTGCTAATTTCATGTAGTAAAATAATCGCCCCTTGCAGAAAAATAACATTATTTAACAAGGAAACGTGTCCGTGACGTTCTTCAGCAAGGTTTTCTATAGGTCGGTACTAAGCACAGACACTCCTCCAGGGCAGTGGTCGTGTCCCTGGCCTTGTAATACCCACAGGGGAAGCGGGCACCACCTACAGTTCTATCATGAGCTCAATACTGTCCTATTGGTTAGCTCATTCTTGTATTTGGACCAAGACAGTAAGCCACCACCGTAGACAGCAGCTGAACAAATTATTATGAGCCTGAGGCCAGGGGTAGGCGCCCCTATTACTGTCTGTTCCCGTGCGAATTTATCGCTGCTAAGTTAGTCATTTATTATATTGTTCCATCAAATATGGAACTATGTACACATTATATTATACATAGAACACAATGTATTCTTAAAACGTGTCCATTTTTAATCAGGGACAAAAATAGGAGAAACAGCAGTCCAATGCGTTTCGAACAGTGATAAGCCCTTCATCAGGAACCAAAGCTGTCTCCTCCCTAATCATTCATACCAATCCAGCTTCCCAATGCTGATCGGATGGGGAAAGTTGTCTGGGGAAGAAGGGTATCTTAGTGACATTGAGTGCTGTCTCTCAGGCCCCTGGTCAGCTAATGAGCCATGCCCATCTCATGGTAACTGTCATACTGTTGTCCTCTCTGTATCCTCTGCCCCACCAATGGCACTGGTGACTGTGCGACACCATCAGTCACGCGCCAAGGTGGGTTTAAGACCCATTGAGTTGGCAGCCTGCCACATCGTTGCACCCCATGCTGGCTACTTACCAGAAGGAAAAGGGGAGGGGCCCAGATTAACAAGACCCTTAATGTGTCTGCTGAGTGTCGCCACCTGCAAAGGTGCAGCGTATTGACACTGGCACATGTACATGGGAGTGCCCACCTTCCCAGGGAACTAGTGAGCTACAACTGGTACTGTGAATGCCTGGATGATGCCCGCCCCACACACCTGGCCACTCACCTTGCTGAGGCAGTGCTGCCAGCTAGTACAGTAGTGAGCGGTGCCAATGCCATATAATAATTATACTTTTTTTTATATTAGCACATATTTACAAACATTACTATTATCACCGATTCGAAATTGGCACTCATTTATCGACCTTGGCAAGATGAAAGGCAGAGGGGGCCCTTGCCGGGATTTGAACCTGCGACCTACAGATCAAATCAAAGAGCGTTTAACCCGCGGAGACATCGGAAACTGGATAACCAGCAGAGCTGGCGCGGCTAACACTGTGGGGGCTTGTTGTGCGACTAAGACTGACTGATAATTAAAAAGAGAAAGTTGCCAAAACAGCCCATCATAATCGCACTGAGTCTGATACATTAAATCCCAGTGCTAAGAAATAAGTGCTGCGGCTGGGCGTTGGTAAACACTGCCCCAAATGAACCACTCTACCCCCTTTCTGCCAGACAACTTTCAACAAACCCGGCCCATTTCCCCTTTCCTCCTATTTATTTATTTTTACATCGAGGCGCTGTTACAGGAATTGTTTGTTTTTCTTAGTTGCGTAATTGTTTTTTTTTTTAATTATTGTTGTCTTAGTTACGTATTTATTTATAACGCGCTTAAACACCCAGAGGTTTCTAAGCGCGGACCCGGGGATCGAACCTGTTGTTGCTTCGTGTCGTCTTACTTCCAAGACACGCTGCCGCTGAGCTATCCTCGCTATATCTGACGCCACATGTTACGCCTGTCCTGCAATCTCCTAACGACCTCAAAGACGTGCACCTCAAAAGTAACTTACATTTGGTGCCATCATAGTGTCAGCGTACATTGAAAAAGCTGTGCAGTTCCCATGTTGTTTCCTTTTGCCTAAACAACTTAACGCTGTGCATTGTTCACACCTTTGCATGTCCCCGTAAACTCGTAAAGGGAAAATGTCCCTTAAATGTCCCCGCGGTCTCGGCGATTGTGAGGGGTGAAAGGGGGCGGGGGGCTCGTGCAAGTTGCTGTGGATCGCTCCAAAAATGGCACGTGAGACTGGTGTAAACTTGTGCAAGACGGTAAGGTTAACAAAGGGAAGGGGGGGAGGCTAGAAAAACAATTACAAACATGCTCCCACTGTGGCCATAATGGTAAGTAGGATGTACCCGAGCTGACACGACGCCAGGCACCAAAAGTAAATTGCAACAAAAGCCTGATTCCTCTGTGTTATTACTGTATTTTCATGAACTTCAGAGGCGTGAAGTAAAGCAAAAAAAGAATACTTTTTAAATTTGTTTGGATGGGAGCCTACTTCACACTGCTATGTTGCCCTCTAAAGTCGGACACGTGCCACCTAGAAGGAAAAAAGCTGAACTAGCAAGTTAACAGCGTGTGCCATGCAACTTTTTTAGTGGACTTCCTTCTTGTTTACAATGCTGGGCCTGTAATCTCTTGCTTCTAACACCATATATTACCTAACCTACCTAACCTAGACTCTTCACACTCGTATTGCCGACGTAGCCCCCCGCCCCACTGGGTGTGGCTTTTGTGGCACGTTCCTTGGGACTCACCGCACTATTGTTCCCATTGTGTGCCAGAGACGTCTTTTCACCAAAATGCCAGCAGTAGCAGAAGTGACCTCACATTACCTTTGACTTCTGATGACATCCCAGGAAGTTATGTCATTTGACCCCATCCCCGCAAGGGACATCACGGGAAGCGGTGGCACACGACCATCAGATGCGGCTAACACCCGTGTTTCCAGGCACTGTCATTTCAGCCAGATATCACACATTTAGGGAATGTCATTTTCCAGATTCGACGTGGGGCCTACATGTAAAACATGCATATGCAGTACTGGTAACAGGGTAACCGAAATCTCTAACGCAGGCTACAGCTATTGTATGAAATATCTATGGATACATGGACACAGAAGAACTTGTTATCTGTGGCATTGATGTGTTAAACAAGCCAAAAAAGCACTGAGCTGGGGAGGCGTGTGCTGTCTGCATACCCAGGAGCAAAATGCTGCACGAGCAAGGCCTCAAAATTAAATCATTGACCAGGTTTTAGTATCAACAAAATTCCCTGGTTATAAATGTGTCTATGAGTCAGCTACCACTACCTGTGAACTGAGGCCATCTGTCTCTGTGTGCATTTATCTTAAAGTTATGTGACAACCACATGTTGTCCCCCACAATCCACAGTCGAACAGAACGCCTTAATGTCCTAGGCTTTGAAACACCTCTTCTTCAATCTTTTTTAATGTGGCGGGGTCGGAGCTGCACTTCCCTCAAGCGTGGGGCTCAATGCATCTATGATTTTCAGAGGTCTTTGTGCAAGGTGCGTTATTCAATGATCTGCCCCATGAATGAAGCTTCCACAATGCCCTTTCCAAGAAGGAGTTTGAGTGGGGCGGGGTGGGTCACTCCATAGCTCTCTCACTTCTGAGACTCTATCCAGCGCTTATTTTCTTAAACAGTGTTGCACCAGAGCAGGGTCCTGGTCGAGTTTGCGCCCCCTCTCAACCATTCACATCACACTTGAATGCATTCAAGGTCAGCAGAGCCCAATCAGTGGCATAGCACAAAATGTCCCCCCCCCCTTTAACAAAGCACAGGGAACACAACACCCCGGGATGGCCTGGACCACCACGTTTGCGTAATGTCCATGAAGATTATGCCACAGCAAGGGGCATGCACTTCTCCAATAGAAAGAAGAAAATGTGTTTTTAATCAAAGCTTAAATGTTTCACCTAGCGTAGAAAGAAGGAGGTAGTGCCTGGGCTGGCCCCCAAATATACCAGCCACCAGTGGTGGTTGGTGAGTTGTTTTGTTGGAGGATGTAAATATTTGCCTCAAGTATGCAATTGCAACCGAGCATAGCGAGGTGGCCTGAACTAACGAAATTGGGTTTGTGGGATTCGGGGGATTCTTCCCCCTCCCATGAGAAAATGTTTTGGATAATGTGTTGAAATGGTGCTTACACAGCACACTTTCTGTGGGTAAAGGCCAGACAGTTTGCAATTGGTTTTGTAAGGTAACTCATGAAAAAAAGTACAATCGATGCAAGTCACCAAAAGTGCACAAGCACATTTCCCAGTCGGTCCCTGCAATATATGCCAGTATAAAAAACATTTTTATGCTGGATTTGCCCATACATTTCCATGCTGGCTCCACCAACAATTGCTATTATTCCCATATAAGAACATACTCATGTTCGCTATTGAGATGTTTTTTTTATAGTATCATTACTGGAACTAGGCAAAAAGCTGGCTCTGCCAATATATGGCAGTATTCCTTTGTAAGAAAATACTCCAGTTGGTTTGGCCATTCAAAGTGACATGTCACAATAAGAAAACATGTCCAAACTGTTCCAATGTAAGCCAGTCTAGACCCATGAGAACACTTATCATCCTTGCTTCATCATAGATGATCAGTTCATAAAAAGTCATGCCACAGTAAGAAATATACAGGCCCCTACGCCAAAACGTCAGTCTAGCAAGGTAATACTACTTATCATGCTTCCTTTATCAAAGAAGCTGAGTAAGCAATGGGTAGACTGACTGTACCAAAATGCCAGTCTAACCAGGTAATGACACACATGAACTTGGCTTTGCCCGAAAATACCAGTAAAACATGCAAAGTCAATAAGGATGTGCCAAAAATGCTCTAGTGATCCCCAGTCTCCAAAGGCCTTACACACACACACACACACACAAGCATGCACGCACGCACGCACGCACGCACGCACGCACGCGCGCGCACACACACACACACACACACACATATCGAACCATATATCTCCTCCGACATTCATTCACACTTCATTCACTACACAGGCATGCACCCACCCACACACAATCACATTCATACCCTTTCACCCACCAGTCACTCACCCATATACCTTCTCACATACAATCACACTGGCACCCACCCATCCAGAACATGTACACACACACACATACACACTCACATTCCTACTCACTCACCTATAAACCTCTCATGTTCACTTGCACAACATTCTCCACACAGGAACAAATTCACCCACCCACAGCATTCAAACACACACAATCTCATTCCTACTCATTCACCCACCACTCACTGACCCATACACATTCTCTAGCGTCTACTCACACTGCCTTCTCCACACAGGCACGTACTCATCCAGAACATTGAAATACACTATCACATTCATACTCACTCACCCACCAGTCACTCACTCATACACCTTCTTTTACATCCCCTCTCACTGCATTCTCTACACAGGCACACACACACCCACCCATCCACCCAGAACATTCAAACACACACTATCACATTCATGCTGATTCACCAAACAGTTACTCACTCATACACCTTCTCTTACATCCTCTCTCACTGCATTCTTCACACAGGCACACACACACCCAAAAAATTCCAACACACAAACTCACTATTACATTTATTCTCATTCACCCACCACTCACTGACCCACAGCACATGCATACATCTGACACACACTTCACATATGCAAAATAGACATCACATTTAAAAAGAATAAACCCTTCTTACCTGTTTTTCCAGCTCTTGTCCGTCTCTCCAGGCCACCCTTGACTCCTCCGTGCTGTTCACATGCAGGAACCAGGAAGATGGGAGAGATTCCTGGGTCCTGTATATGAGCCAGAAGGAAGCCAGAGGACAAGGGGTTGTAGATAAATGTGGCATGTGACACGTGCCACATGTCACAGTCCGCTCCAACCCCTACGGAGCACTTCCTTCTTGTGCTGTATGCCCCGGCCCAGCCTTCACCCTGATGGGTGAGGACTGGGCTGGGGCCCCCATAGACCTGATGTGGTGTGGCCCCATGGAAGCTCCTGGGCACTGGAGTTGTGGGGTGGCCGCTACTCCAGTGCCCAGGAGCTTCCATTTTAAACAACAAATTATTTATTTTGTACACAGTGTTAGCAAGGGAGACTGCAAGGGTAGCAAGGGAGGCCACAGGGGTCACGGCTGCAACCCATGCAGACCCCCAAATGACTACCTGTTGTGTGCTTCTTGCGATCTTATACTATACACCTGCCTTGCTTTAATTTGGACCCAGTAGGCAGGGCATGTCATGACCTTTTCCTGCTGACTCGTATTTTATTGTTGCTTCTGTATGGTAACTGACTAGGAATTATCTATTTTACAACCATTGTGTAACCCTGTGACTTGTAATCCTATTGTAACTGTAACTAGCGCCTAGATGCCTTAGGGCTTTGCGCTCTCCTGCAAATGTAAAAATAAATACATCAGTGCAAAAGGAAGTAACCTTATTTAATTGTCAAAATGCTCCAACATTAACCCAGATGGCTGCATTCAAACAAACCAGTTAAACTCCTTGTAACCCATGGCAAACTGCTCCCAGGCATAGAACCAATCCATGGCTACCAAGAAGCAATGTTAAAACAGTTACATGTGAACATCTTACACAGGTGACATCTGACTTCATGTAGAACCTTAGAACTGAGTTTCTTTGTAAGCGAGCAGTGCCCTCATTGTGTACATTTACGAGGGAACATTGTTCTGTATCATACCAAAACAAAGAAACATCAAAAAATGGGAAATTTTCTGTTGATTATTCGAAATAACAATGCAGTGGAATGAACTTTAAGTTTTAGCTGAGCTAACATTTTTCACAGTTCATCCCTACAGAATCGCGGAAAGGCCTCGGGTAAGGAGCAGGGTTGGGCTTGTTTGAGAAGCGTGGGCACACCCAAGATTACGAGCAGTGGTGGGCAACGGATGGGGAGCCAGGTGGGCCTTGGTTCAAGATTAAAGGATGGTCCTCAGGTGAGAAGCAGGGATTGGCATAAGAAGAAGGTTTGGAAATGTTGCTGTCAGCTGGCGAGAGCAGAGTAACCGTGTAGCAGCGCTCTGACATCATTCATGAACGATAACAAGATTACCACTTGCACGCTATTAGAACATTATATGTGGCTTTGTATTATAACACCTATTATTACAGCAGATAGGTGTTGGAGAAATCCAGCTACATAAGTGTAGTCCCCGTTTCCGGCCCTGATCCAGGCAAGGGTGTCCACCTCCCTCACCTCAGACCAGGGACAGTCCCCATAGAAACCACCACCCCCTACTCCCAGGCCAGCCGGTAAAGGGGCGCTGCACCTCAAAATAAAATAGCAGATAGCAGGAGATGGGCTACACCCTGAGTTCTTAGATCACTAATGGACACAGACACCAGAGTGAATTGTACAGGTGTTCTGGGTTAATGGCATGCTATCCATGGGCCCTTTAAGGGGAAGACCCCTGTGACAGGAAGAGAAAGAGTTAGTTACAGAAATAAAGTTGTTGAATCCGGACCCGTCTCTGTGTGTTTCTTTCTGAACAGGGCAACAATGTGGATCCCAACAGGGACCCCTCTTTATAAAACCATTTTTACCCTTTAAACCTTTTTTTCCCCTTGGATTCCCCTGGCGTGAGCTCCATCTAAATGGGGACCTGCTACGTCAGCTCACCCTTCCTTGGGAGTCTCAGGGACCCTTAGGGTGAGTCTGATGCAACAGACCCCTTACCTACACAAAGGTACCACCCACATAGAGTGTGAGGCCAGAGGATGGACTCTGTGGGTGGTCCCATCTCACTAGGCGGCCTCAAACAGGCCTGACTCTATTCCTACTACCTCATGCCAGGGTACCTCCCCTCTACCCCTGCTATCTTCTTAGCATTCTTATAAATAATTAATATCCTGCCTCTCCTTAACTTGTAACCCTACTGAACATCCCCCCTAACACTCACCTCAAACACTATGTTTCCCTTTACTTAACATGCTATTTAACACTTAATAAATATATACATACAACTGCACAAATATATATATATATATATATATATATATATATATATACATACATATGACATTTAACACACATAAAACACACATAAAACACTTGATCACAATGGGGTGACTGCTACAGTCAGTCACCCCTTCACAGTACCTTTGTGGGTCTGTCCTTGGTGGCGATGGCCCACTGATGTGTGACTACAAAAGCTGGTTAAAGAAAGAGCTGGCTGTTGCAGGGGTAAAAGGTGGTTGGCTGGTGGCTTTCCTGGGTGGGGGCCTGTCCCCTGCAGATGAATGATGGGGCCTGGCCCCTCTTCTTTCTTCAGGGTGCCACTCACACTCAATGTACAGCCTGCACTCTTTTAATTGTCCTAGGTTGCCCCCTGAATGAATGGGGGTCTGCCCATTATCACTGCTGCACCCTGCAGCATTGTGCTGTCTTCTGGGTGGCTCCATTGGCTGGGGGCCCTACCCTTTGTCACAGCCGCACCTGCGGCTCTTTAGAAACTTCAGGGTGTGCCTCGTTGGCTGGGGGGCCGACCCGTGATCACCAGTGCACCTGTGGCATACTTTAGAACCTTCGGGTCAGCCCTGTTAGCATGGGGACCACCCCCATAACCACATGGCCCGCGCCGCTATTTTATCTTCAGGCGCTGTCCTTGTTGTCATGGGGATGACGTCATGCTCATCGTCGTGCAACCGTGGCCATTTTAGGTTCAGGCCTTGATCCCATGACAACAAGGGGCACCGCCTTGGATTACCGCTGCATCCACGGCCTTGATGGAGCTTCGAACCTGCCTCCACAGCAATGCATCGTGGGATGCAGAGAATGGGCCACAGTATTCACCTGGGCTGTTCTGCCGGGAGGTCTGGGGCTTACCTTCCCGCTCAACGGAGCAGCCTGGGACTTCCTCCTCCTCTTCACCCAGGTGGGCCGGTGAGACCAACCCGGGACTTAGGCTTTACCTCTCCATTCCCCTGGTAGAGCAGGCTTCTCCGCTCTTCACCTACTGGGCTGCACCTGGAATTTGCAGCCCAGGAGGACTTTTTTGAAGGGTCTGCCTCTCTGGCCATGAGGCAGGCCGTCAATGGACCGGTTGGGCAGCCTGGTCTGGGCCGCCACACACACGTGGCCAGCGCAAAGTGAACCACGGCCCTGGAGCAGCCGAGCTGCCACTAGCATTAACAGCGCGGCTCCCTGGCTTAGTCTCTTAGGTGGTGGGGGGGCTCCCCACACGCCACCTGGTGCAATTTTCAGGATTTAGGCACAGAGGGAGGTGCACTGTAGGCATCTTTCTCTGTCTGCTTTTTCTTCCAACAGTTTTTTTTTCAACTGTCCACTGCTTTAAAACCTCATGGATGCTTTTCTCTCCCCTGCTCATGGGCAGGGGAGTTTTATTCCTTTGTTTTTTTCTTTTTATTTAATGAACGTTCCATCCAGCTCCATAGTGGGCTGGGTGGTTTAATCCAGACACACATAAACCACCCACTATACATTTATTAAAATGTTTTTATTCCCTCGCCTCTGTGTCTTTATTTCAAGGGGTTTTCCCTGAGGGGACAAGCATGTAGCCCCTAATAGCCGGGCACCTCGCGGCCACAGGCTACATAAACACGTGCCACTATTAGTATTATTTTGGTGAAATTAGTTTTCATTGTTGTGGACGAAGGAAGACTGGATTAAAACAGTATCTATGAAGAGATTTTTATTTGGATGCATGAAGTGAACAAAATGCCTCTTGAGTTGGACTCCTTCCTGCTAGAGAGAGATTCAAGGGAAAAGCATATGTGACGCGTGCCATCAGTGGCGTGCAACCTGCAGCCCTTCAGAGGATTCTGGCTGCAACTTCCAGCAGCCCTAGCCAGAGCACTGAAAGGTGAGGGATCATGGCAATCATACACCAAACAATCTGGGGGCCGCTGGTTGCTCACCACTGATATGCATCAAAATAAAGTATAGTTGGGATGCATGTATAGGCCCTATTGAGCTGACCAGATCAGCCCACAGATTCCTATGAAATGCCTCACTCTCGTGCGATTCTTGGCCTGAGGCAGGCTCGGTCTGGCCCATAGGACAATAGGCCCATGGCATAACCAAAAACGCAAAATGCTTGTGTGGGCCCGTTTTTTGGGTCAAATTGGGGCACTTTTTTGGCCAATGTGGGACAGTTTGATGAGTTACTTCACTGTGCAGTTTAACGTTTTCACCAGTGTTGCTGAATAAATATTCTTTAAAGTATACTATTTGCATCATATTGTATCAAAAACCTCCCCCCTGCGCAGTGGTCGAAGTGGGTGGGAGCAGTGCTCCTCTACTTCTTTTAATTACGTTTTTACTGTTCCTATACCCTTATTTTAAAAGAAACCATTTCGGAATGGTTTTGTTTTAAAATAAAAGTGTAGGATTAAGTTTACACTTTTACTTTTAGTGCACTGCACTGAGCGTTCCCGTAAACAGCAGGAGCATGTGTTTTGGGGTTTTTAATGTGCGTGGGTGGGGGGTGGCGATGGGGTTTGTGGGGAGTGGTGCAGGCCAGTAGGAACCTAGTTCCACTACTTCTTTTTGTACACTTCGACCACTGCCCCTGGGTACTATTTATAACTGGGGGCCACTTTTTCGTTGGTGCCCGAGACCATTTTATGCCCTAGTCCGACCGTGGTCTGAGGTTCTCAGGTGTGGGGGGAGGGGGCCTGCACTGCAACTGAGCACGGTAGATTAAGAACAGAAGGTACTTGCTGGCAGGCTACATTAGAGGTGCGACTGGGCCCGCCCTGCTTACCCTCTGCTACACACGAGCTCCAGCACCTCCAGGTGCCCATGGTAGGCTGCCAGCAGCGTGGGGGTCATGCCATCCTCGTCGGTTGTGTTGAGGTCTTTCCTGGTGGCCTCTTTCAGAAGGTCCAGGTAGCCGTCGATGGCAGCTTGGTGGTACCTGGTGGACATGTCGTGTTCTTCGTGCCAGACCCCTTGTACGATCGGGTTCCCAAATGCTCAGCCGCGCTTGGACTGTAACACACGCCTTCACTAATAATTACACGTGTAGACGTCACGACGGGCAACGACGGCCAAGTGGTAGGCAAAGTCCACTCTCTCGCGCTCTCTCGAGGCAGGCCAGTTGCAGCAATTAGCATTCAGGGAAGTGGTTTTATTGAGCCAGTGGTGATAAAGGCAGTCATAAGTCCCCCTGCTGGCAGGTGCACGGTCGTAACCCCCACTGGAAGGATGATCATTATATTCTGGGGGTAGGTGGGGCATACTATAAGGTCCTGGGGCCCAGTTGCGGATATTGTCAAATGGGGCGGGACAAAATGGGCTGGTTATCATTGTGCTTGCTATCTGTACATTTTATCTCGCAACAACGCAGGCTTTTATGGTAGGGAGACGTGCTGATACGAAGGGGTCGATGCCCTGTAAGAGAGTCAGCTAACGCCGGCAAGTTTTGAAGAAGAAATGCACAAACCTGCACCGTGTTACTGAAACTTCTGTAAAGCCAGTGAAGCACGCACGAGGCCAGAGACTGGATTGATATGTCAACATTCTCCCTTCCATTCGGGAGACCACTCCAGTCCTTGTTTTAACCTTGCATACCAGGAGCTATAGTCCAGTGTTTACAATGGGAAAAATCGATGACTAAAAGTCCCAAAATGCAAAGTTACAACCAGGACTTTACGTGGGATGAGAAACTGAGGGTCTGCTGTAACAAAGGGTGTGGCGTAAGTAGGGTGTAGGTGGCTTAAGTGGGGGGCAGGCAGCAACGGCCGAGTGCCACAAAAAAATGTATGAACTGGCAATGATTGAATGATTGCTCTGGGTCCCGATGGCTCTGCACTGATCCATTTCTAATGCCTCACATTTAAAAGAAGACTGCGTTCCTACAATGGCCATTTAATTCTATGGCAAGACTGGAGGCGAGCATCATGCTTCAACTTAATTTATTTTACTCTCCAGCAGGTGCAACAAAAACACACACAACTCTGAAAAGTATCTTCCTGGCACTTTTCTTCCTTTGAAACTACAAATCCCAATGTCCCAGTAGTTCATGTTGCCCAGTGCAGCTATGACACTCTTCCTGTCCCTGGACTCCTCTTCTTTTACTGCTCTTCAGCAGATAAGTACCTTTCTTTCATATCTCCGTGGTTTGGGCATATTAGAAGGATCTTAGTACGTTATACAATATGAGATATAGTAGATATTTGTATGAGAAGTTAAAGTGCATTTTGTAAATGGGAATTATATGCCGAAGTATTTGCAGGTAGACCGCATACAGCTCGAGTTTGAAGTGCGCGGCAGCGCGTGTCATCATTTGATTGTTTTAGACATATCGCTTGAGTGCCTAGCGCTGTATCACGTCCGCGGTAGATAGACTAAAGGGGCAGTAGAAAACGGCGATGAGGCAGGCGAGCCTCGTGCCACATTACTGGCAAGTCCGGGGGCTCGCCTGGTCTCAGAGCCACAGGCACCACCCTCGCAGAGGAGAGGCGGAGACAGAGTGTGAAGCGTGCGGGTGGACAAGCACATCCTTCCGCACCGCAGAGCGAACACGGGCCTGGCGGTCATCGAACCTTCTGAAGTTTACAGAATGGAAAGTTGTATGAACGCTGCATTGGGCGCGATAAGCCCAAGCAGCGAGTAGCACGCGGCAAGAGTCCAGATCAGCTGATCTGTCGGCTTGCAAGACCAGGCAGCAGCGTGCAGTGATACAGATAGGAGTTGCCTCTCAGCTGATTAGGCCCCAGAGGACCTGACAGAAGTCACAGGGCCACAGACAGATATGTATAAAGACTGGTGATAGCCACAAAAAAGAAAAGAAAAATAATAATAATAATAATAAAGAAAATATATATTACAGAGTGAGTGAGCATGACACTGGGAAAGGGAGATTGATATCTCCGGCAATACGGTTGATTGAACACCCGGATCAACGCAGCAGTGGGCGTGCAAAGACACCTGACTCAGGTACCAGGCACATATCACCCAGAAATGTTGGAATTTGGGTGGAGTGAGGAAGAGGGTGAGATCCAGCAGCCTCTAGACTTCAATGCCAGTTTCAAGGAAGTGCTGGGGAGCTCATTGACGGATGCAGTGGCTCAAGGGGTGAGACACCTACAAGAAAGGATGGAGACTCTGGAAAGCATATTGAGTCAGCCCAGAGAGAGCACCAGAGATAGCAATAGCACGCCCACAGGACCCTCGAATACACGGCTTAGGGGGAGTAACGAGACCCAGAAGAGAAAAGCCTCTTCTGTCCCCCGGGTCGAAATTACGGCGTAGAAGAGAAGACCCTAGAGGCAGTCAACGCCTTTACCAACCTGAAGGAAGCCTTCATGCGAAGGACGACAGTTCCAGGCCTCACGACCCCCTTCCCAGGGGAAGACAATATGGGCGAGGATGACCCAGGCTCGGAAGAGGAGCCAGCAGAAGGTGAGCTATCTCCCCACGAGGAGGAAGAGAAAGCAGAAGATGAGTGGGTGAGACCCAGCGGGGGAAAGAGAGGTTGCAAAAAAAAACATCTGGTCGAGGGACCAGAAGAGATGACTGATATGTTCGATCCTGATAGTATCAGGAATCCTAGATCGTCGGACTGGGAGCCCTCCCCCAGGATGACACAGTACATGAGCATCAGGCTGAGAAAAGCCTTAGACAAGAAAGTGAGGCAGCATCTTCGAGCAGAATGCCCGCGGCCAGACCTCTCGGGAAAAGTGGCGGAGACACCAGAGTTGGACCCCAAGATGCTGACCTTCAACTCGAAGTCCAGTAATGGTCCGCAAAAAGGGATCGACAGGTCCTGGAGGAGCTGTCAGGAGAAAGTTTTAGACATATCAGGCCCCTTTTCAAAAATAATGGACCTGGCAGAGAGAGCCAGGAATACGGGGGAAGAAGTGGATCCCAAAGTACTGGCCAGCTGGGCCCAGAGAGCAGTATCCCTGCTAGGCAATGCAAACTGCACCATCTCTTTGGAGAGAAGGAGAGGCTTGCTCTTGAAGATAGACCCTAAGCTAAGTGACCTAGTGTCCTATGAAGCCAGCGAATCGGCACAGGGCCTGCTCTTCGCTGAGACATTTGGCAAGGAGATGGGCCGATTCGTCGGCACGTATGCTTCACTGGAAAAGGCGCAAGCATCAATCAAGAAGATCTTTCCTGGTAGAGTTTTTGCTGGGACCGGCCGCTATCGAGGTCGTGCAGCCGGTCGATTTCAAGGAGAAAGAAGACCCCAGATTCCCAGGGCACAATACTGGGAGAATTAACAGCCGGACTCCTTCTTCCCCACCAGAGGAAGATTTCCGAGATGGCGCAGAGGAAGAGGAGCCGGCAGAGGGCTGAGCTTTACACCAGGTGAGACCAACGCAATACCCACCAGTGGGAGGCAGAACAATGCTTTTCTGGAACAATTGGCGCGTGCTTTCCAGCGACATTTGGGTTTTGCAAATCGTCAGAGGTCTGCAACTAGAATTTATCCAGCAACCAGTGCAAGCACGTTGGCCTTTGCAGCAGTGCTTAGCACTATCGGAGCAGGAAAGTCTAGACCACGAGCTCCAGCAGCTGAAGTGAAGGGAGCCATAGAGAAGTACTGTGCGACCCCCAGATTTATAAGCAACATGTTTCTGGTCCACAGAAAGGAAAAGGTGCGACCAGTCATAAACTCAAAAGAATTGAACGGCTGGGAAGTATACTGCCAATTCAAGATGGAAGGGATACACCAGCTCAGGGATTCCCTAAGAGAAGGAGACTGGCTAACAAGGTTAGACTTGAAGGACTCGTACCTAACGGTGCCAATTCAGCAAGAGTACAGGACATTCTTAGCATTCCGCTGGAACAACCAGCTGTGGTAGTTCAGAACTATGCCCTTCGGGCTGGCCTCGGTGCCCTGGGCTTTCAACAAGTTGATGAGGCCAGTGGCAGCAGCGATTCGGGAGAAGGGCATCAAGATGATTGTAAATCTACACGAC
This sequence comes from Ambystoma mexicanum, assembly GCF_040938575.1. NCBI lineage: Eukaryota > Metazoa > Chordata > Amphibia > Caudata > Ambystomatidae > Ambystoma > Ambystoma mexicanum. The sequence continues at coordinate 535,657,504 of NC_090924.1, read as the reverse complement.
CTCCTGCTCTTACAAGAAGAGCAAGAGAAGCTAGTATACCAAACAAAATGGGTACAGGACCTCCTGACGTCCTTAGGTTTCCTAATAAATATAGAAAAGTCAGATACAAAGCCAGCACAAAGGATAGATTTCTTGGGTTTCATGCTAGATACCAGGAAAGCAACCCTAGAATTGCCAGCGAGAAAAATAAGAGATATCAAGAAGGAGATCAGAGACTGCTTGAGAAAGCAGACGGTGTTGATCAGAGTGCTAGCGAGGATCGTGCGGATGCTTGCAGAATCGATACAAGAATCGATACAAGCCATTTTTCCAGGCCTGCTGTATTATCGAGAGCTTCAGAGACTGAAGATCAAACATCTTCAACAGGGTCTGAAATACCATCAGCAAGTACCGTTAGATCAGAACTCCATCACAGAACTAGAGTGGTGGTTGAAGAATATGGACGCCTGGAATGGTTGTGGCATTTCCGGGGATCGACCAGATCTAGTCATAGAGTCAGATGCCAGCCGCATAGAATGGGGAGCAAGATGCGGTTCACTGGAAACCGGAGGGAAATGCAGCGAAGAAGAGCTCTGTCTGCACATAAACTGTTTAGAACTCCTATTGGGTTCCTTCGCTATCAAAGCGTTTACCAGAGAGAGAGTGAGTTCTTGTGTCCTTCTCAAAATGGACAGCATATCAGCAGTCAAATATATAAATCACCTAGGAGGGACCAGGTCCCGTCTACTAGCAGAGCTAGCAAAGGATTTCTGGCATTATTGCCTTCAGTCAGGAACATCAGTAACAGCAGAGTACCTGCCAGGCTCGCTGAACATAGTGGCCGACTGGAACTCGCGGTATCTGACAGACTCCAGCGACTGGAGACTAGACACTAGGGTGTTTTGAACTCTGAATCATCTGTGGGGCGCAGTTCATACAGATTTGTTCATGCCATGCCTCAGCGCACAGACACCCAGCTACTTCAGCTGGAGACTAGACCCAGACACGTGAGGTACAGATGCGTTCCTCCAACAATGGTGAGGGGACCTGCACTACGCGTTCCCTCCTTTCTTGATGCTGGGCAGACTCCTAGCGAAATTTCGGAGGGAGAAGGCAGAATTGATCTTGATAGCACCGTTGTGGAAGTCGCAGGTATGCTTTCCAACGCTGATAGAGCTGTCAGCGGACATACCTCGGCTTCTCCCAGATGGAGAACGACTCCTCACGGACCCAGCTGGGTCATCTCATCCTCTTAGAGTGAGAGGGACACTGCCGCTAATAGCGTGCAGAGTATCAGGAGACGCTGGGCGCTGCCAGGCATTTCGGCACAAGCTGCAGAGCTTATTGCAGAATCATGGGCACCATCAACTAGGAGGAGCTGTGACGCGGCTTGGGCCAGGTGGTCGAACTGGTGTAGAGGGAGACATTTACATCCCGTTTCAGCCCCTGTAGTAGCGATATTGAACTTCCTAGCATTCCTGTTAGAAGATGGGAAAGCATTTCAGACCATTGGAGTGTACAGATCATCCATTTCAGCTGGTCATTTACTGATTGTAGGAGTTCCAGCAGGAGAACATCCAGCGGTAGCCAGGCTCATAAGAGGGGCAAAATATAAGGCATCCCCAGAGGCAAGGTATAGTAAAGTTTGGGACGTGACAGTGCTGTTGCGACTACTGGAGAGCTGGCAGTCAGACAGGTACCTCTCACTGAAGCAGTTGTCTGGCAAATGAGCAATTTTATTATGCCAAGTATCTTGCAAGAGAGTAGCAGACGTTAAAGCGCTGGAAATTACCAGGAAGTCCTTCGGACCGGAAAGGGTCACATTTCCAATAGTGAGAAGGACCAAGAGAGGCACGACTTGGGTGCATTATCCGTATTTTCCGACTAACCCCAAGTGGTGTTTAGCGAAGTGTATCAAAGAATATGAGAGCAGGACATCAGAATGTAGAGCAGCAGGAACTACACAGTTACTAATTGCGTGCAGAAAGCCCTTTCAGGCAGTAGCGACAGCCACCATAGCGAGGTGGGTGAGAGAGGTGATGCAAATAGCGGGTATCGATCTGAATATATATGGAGCACATTCAATAAGAGGGGCAATGGCTTCCAGAGCGTCTACAGCAGGGGTATCTCTGTGAGATATTATGCTAGCAGCTGACTGGGCGAGCGATAATACTTTTAAAGAGTTTTATTTCAAACCAATTGAATGTTTGGCCACAACTGTCTTAGGGAAGTGTTGAACAAGCATAATGCTCGCCTCCAGTCTTGCCATAGAATAAAGATTACCCCTGCTAGTGGCACAGGGAGTATTGATTCTATTCAAGACTAGGAGGCAAGCATTACATTCCGACCCTGTCATGTATTGTCTGAAATGTATGTAGTAAACAATGGATATGACAGTACATGGACTCCACCCTAATATTGTTATTTGTATGATTCTTAGGGGAACAACAGAAGAACAATTGAATAGAGAGCCTCAGAGAGGATCAAGGTCTGACAGAGGAAGTCAGTGTGAGTGGAATGTAGCTCTGTTGAGTTGGCGTCAAGTTGGAACTGTTCGCCCTGTTGGCCGGTCATTGATAAAGGTTCAAGAGTCAGTTCAGAGCCGTAAAAGAGAGGAGGAGTACAGGGACAGGAAGAGTGTCTTAGCTGGACTGGGCAACACAGAACTACTGGGACATTGAGATTTGTAGTTTCAAAGGAAGAAAAGTGCCAGGAAGATACTTTTCAAAGTTTTTGTGTGTGTTTTTGTTGAAACTGCCAGAGAGTAAAATAAATGCAGTTGAAGCATAATCCTCGCCTCCTAGTCTTTAATAGAATGAATACTCCCTGCGCAACTAGCAGGGGTAATCTTTATTCACATGCAGTTTGCACCCAACCAGGAATCTAAAAATCTAAAAATGAAAACCCCAGGCACTCTGCCTGCAGCTACATGTGCCTCGCTGCTTCACTCTGAAAGAAGTCAGGCACTCCATCAGTCAAATGGAGGCAAAACTAAATGTCAAAGCAAGCTGTGCAACATATTTCATTGGGCTGGGAGTGAGGCTGTTGAATAATGATTCATGCAGCAGGATACATCAGATCTGCCGCCCGAGTCTGCTGTGGGGGTGGGGTGACAGGCTGTCAACGCTATCCCAACTGTTTACCACCTGCGACATTTTAAAAAGGTCATGAATGCTCAAGCACCGCGGGAAAAAGAAAGTTCTCTGGTGATGTGGCTTAATCTCTTGATAAAAAATTCAAACAATATAAGTCAACAATAGAAGCGCTACCAAGGACCTACAAGCAAGCATAGCAATGCTTTACACACATTACAGGCACAACACGAACAATGATGGCTGTTTTCAAGTTTTCACAATCTAGAGCTGGTACATGCCTGAAAGGAAACCCTTTTTTTTATTACAAGACCTCCTTTGCAAATTATTCACAGCTCGGGACATGCACAGCACAGCCAACAGCCTTTCAGAACAAAAGCTTCTTTCCTCGTTAATCAGGGGGCACACAGCAGTTATTGCTTTTGGGAGGTGGAGGGAGGGGGATCTCTCCCATTGTTTTGTACCTGTAAAAGGGTTCCTAATTAGGATTGCTAAAAGCAGCTCCTTGGTATCCAACATTAACCAGTGTAGGGCTACTCGCGAGACCTGACAATGCCGAGATCTCGCAAGACTTTATGCGAGCGGTGCGGAAGGCTGCAGGAAGCAGCCTCAGCATAGGGGAAGGCCAGAGAGCCACGGAGCAGAAGCAGCTTCCGGCACTCCTCCTGCCCGTGGAGCCAGAGACTCGCCCTAGCCCTAAAGACTATGAGAAAGCCCAGCGATTTTGACATTACAATGCAGTGAAGCTAACTCCGTCCTGTAAATACTTATGCTGCCACTTGTTCTTATTAATAAAACCAAGGTTACAACACTACTGAAGGTCTGATCTTTATACAACAGAATTGGCAACGAGGAGCGATGGAGTCCCCGTGACCCACCATGCAAGGTGCGGCGCCACCCCCGCCTTTCCTGCAAACTCCAGGTAGGCCCACAATTCCATGGCCTCAATGGGAACCTTTATTTGCAACATATGTGGATGCGCTGGGCGGTGCGGAATACACAGCTGTGAGGCGCAGGGCAATGCTTCTACATGCATTAGGAGTAGAAGGACAAAGAGAGTTTGCCAGTCTCACACCAGAAGCAGTGGCAGGGCAGAATGATGATGTGTACAAGGAAGCCGTGAGGAGGATTGTAAGACGATTCGCCAGCAAAGCACAGTATTGCATAGAATTAGGTTCTATGGAGCTAGTACATAGTATCTAACTTCCACATATGATGGACACATATCAATCTGTCCATTATTTATGACCCCTTATATTTTAAATGTCGTATAGATTTGCCCTTATATATATGTATAGCTTGTCCCAAGCACACAGAGTTACATTCATATAGGCTTGTTTGTTCAGTATTGGTTTGCCTGATCAGCCAAAGGTAGCTCCTGGTGGCTGTTGGTTTCAAGCTAACCAGGCACTTCTAGGCTACAAGCAGGAGCTAGATAGTTCCCAGCCCCCTTCAATTTCGAACCCTGGGCAGAGCCGCCCACCCCCAGCAAGCAGCATTTGCATAATGATGCAGCCTGATTAACAGCATCTACTGGGTGAGGAGGACCTGAAAGGGAGATTGATTTGATTTTTGATTTTGTAATGCGCATAGGGTTTGGCAAGAAGACCCGAGCAAACGCTGTGGGCAGTGAAGCAAGAGTTTAGAAGCAAGATAACTGGGTGCAGTACCATGGATGCATTTGAAGATCAGACAGAGCATCTTAAATATGATCCTCTGCTGACCAGGCAGCCAGTGTTGAATCCTATGAAAGGGGGAGACTTAAGCAGACCCGGAGAGACTAAACTGAAGTTTAACTGTGGTGTTCTGGGTAACCTGAAGGTGGAGGAGCTGTCCAGCTGGAATGCCCAAAAGAACTGCGTTGCAGTAATCCAGTCTGGAGTTAACCAAGGACCCTATGACAGCAGGGCAGTCTGATTCTGCAAGGAGCGGAAAACTGGTTTCAGCAATTTGAGTTGATAACAGATAGGCTTCACAACTTCGCTGAAACAGGAGTTACAGCTTAAAGTTGTAAAGTCGCCTACTAAGTATAGCCAAGTTTTTTAACCTTTATAGAAAAGATAGTCAGGTCTGAACATCAAAGAGAGTTGGACAGGATATTTCTTACTGAAAACCTGTTAATTGTCTTTTTGGGCCAAGTACAATAACCTCAGTATTAAAGGGATTGAGTTGGAGCGTATTCTTGAGCATCACGTTTTTTTTGTGTACACTTTTTATTTTATTTCAGGTTTTCACAGATTAGGAACAACACACTTTTGCACACACAATATCGAGGTAACCCACTTTTCCCCCACCCTCTTCCCTCCCTTCTCCCCCCTGATAACGGTGTCTTCTCTAGCTCAAAGAAACCTTGAGCAAAAACCTTTGGTTGTCTAGCGCAGGATAGAAATGAAATAGTGAGTTCCATACTTGTCCGTGGCTGCCTCACGCTCCCTTACAAAGTTCTTGGGCTATAGTCCAGTTTACGGGGGGTCCCCTGAGGGGTAGCTTCTCCATGTACCCACTGTTAGTACGGCACACCCTGGAGTGCCTTTGTCTTTATACTAAGCATTACATTGCATCAATTATACAAATATTTCGTCATGAATTCCCTCCACATAGTCTCATTGGATGCTGCCCTCCCATGAAGTGCAGCAGTGATCCTTCCCATGGTACATATATTCAGCGCCACATTGATCCAGTCCCTCTTACGTGGAGACCGGGCACTTTTCCATTTCATCACCAGGCAGGCCCGCACTGCAAGCTGCAGGGGCGCTGCCAACCCCCCAACCTTGCCCAATTCATCCTCAATTTCCTCCATACCAAACAGGATGAGGAATGGTGTTTTGAAACGCTGAACTCCATCAATTTCCTTGATCCAACCCAACACCTCATCCCAAAACATCTTCACTCGTGGGCATCCCCACCACATGTGCCAGTAGTCAACCCTTTCCCCACATAGGTGCCAGCACTCCGGGCTCACAGTCTGAAACATCTTCGAGAGCCTGACGGGGTCATATTGCCACCTATGAAGGAGCTTGATGGCATGCAGCTTGTATTGGCTAGAAATTGATGTCTGAGAGGCCCCTCTACACAGTCGCAGCCACAACTCTGGGTCTATCTACCTCTCAAAGTCATTTTCCCATCACTGTCTCAGCTTTTCCGTGGCCCCCTCCCCTGCCTTGACCAGTTTCTATATATGACCGAGATCAGGCACTTCATTTCCGTTCTTTTATCTAAGATCTTTTTGAAAGGAGCGAGGTCCTCTGTATCCTATCCCTCCACTTTCCTCTCATGAGTACCCCTTTCAACTGGAGGTATGAGAAAGCCGATAAGGTACCCAAGCCCAACTCCCCCTCCAACTCAGTTATGGTGACAAAGGTACCGTCTCTCCATAATTGACCCACCCGCGCGAGACCTGCCTCAAACCACACCTGGAATCTCTCTGGGTTTGGGATTGCGTCAAGTATTTCTGGTGCCCACAAGTGGCTCAAAGGGGAGGGCCAGGTCGTCACCTCTTAATTTCCATGCCCTGTCTCCACAAGTCCCATATTGTTCCCAGAATAGGGTGTTCGCGTATTCTGCGGGGGAGCCTGCCCCCTGGCATCCACATCCATTCCCTGACTGAGGTGGGCAAGAGGTGGAGATTGTCCAAACCTACCCATTGGTACTCCTTCTGCATTCTGAGGTGTGGGATAAGGACCCTCAACTGTGAGGCTTTGCAATACAATTTCACATTCGGAAGCCCAACCCCTGTCTTTCGTTAGAGTAAGAAACTCAAATGATATTCTCGGCTTCTTCCCCTGCCACAGGAATTTCACCATAGCAAACTTTACTTCCCGGAGAAATGCTTTGGGACATGAATAGGAAGCCTTTGAAATGCATAGAGGAACCTCGGTAAGCACACGATCTTAAGGGCATTGAGGCGTCCAAGCCACGAAATGGTCAGTTGTCCCCATCTTTCTAGATTGGTCTGAAACCCGGATAGGAGTGTGGGGAAGTTGGCCTGAAATAGGTCTCCCAGTTCCCTCGTGAGGTTAATACCCAGGTATCTCAATGTGCCCTGATTCACCACTAGTCCCAGAGGAGTAAACCTGTGTATGTCTCTGTCCCCGTCTCTGTCCAGCGGGAAGAGAACCGATTTCGACCTATTAATCTTAAATCTGGAGAGATCGCCGTATTCTTCAATCAACCCGATTACCCTGGGTATGGAGGTTAAGGCATTCTTTAAATGCAAGAGCATATCATCAGCGTATAACGCTACCTTATATCCCACTCCCCCTGCCGTGAATCCCAACTATACTTGGGTCCTCTCTGATTCTTTGCGCTAATGGTTCTAGAGAGAGCGTAAATAGGATCAGAGAGAGAGGGTACCCCTGTCTCGTACCCCTACTCAGAGCGAACCCGTGGGAAAAGCCACTCTTAACAGCCACGCAAGCCTGGGGGGACCCATAGACCGCCATAATACCCCGTCTGAACCTAGGGCCCAGACCCACCTTGCCCAATACCTCCTTGAGAAAGCCCCACTCTAGCCTATCAAAGGTTTTTCCCGCATCCACAGAGAGGAGAACTGGGTCTCCTCCCATACCCTGCGCCTCATGGATCAGATGTAAGGTTTTCCCAACTGTGTCCATGTCGTGGCATCCCTTTATAAAGCCCACTTGGTCAGAATGGATCAATTGGGGCATGTGTGTCTCTAGTCTCGCTGCCAAAACCCATGTGTAAATCTTGGCGTCGATATTAAGGAGGGAGATGGGATGGTAAGAACTGCATCTGTGGGGGTCCCTGCCCTCCTTTGGTATGACTGTAATCATTGCTCGGAAGAAGGTTTCCAGGGCTTCCCCGCCTCTAAAATATCATTGAATAACTGTACCATAAGTGCAATAAGGGGGGTAAGAAAGGACTTATAAAAGCCAGCTGAAAAGCCATCTTCCCTTGGTGCTTTCCCCGTAGGAACCCTTGTAATTTGTCATGTCTATGGTGTCTGCACTGGAACCCGTTTTGTAGAGGTCTTCGTAGAAGGCGCAAATACCTCTCGGATCCTGTCCTCCCCTTGGTCCTGCGTTTTAGCCACCCCCTCTAAGGTCATCAGCCATCGTTCGGCTCGCTGTTCCTTCAGTCTATGCAATGTATCCACTTTGTCCCCCTTTTCATAGAAATTTTGTTTCAGGAACTGCAGTTTCCTGATTATCTGACCCTTTTCAAGGAGTCGTAGTCCTTCCCGCTTCCCCCTCGCCTCTGTGATCCTTTCTTCCCTTGCTCAACAGTGTCCTTTACCCTCTTGTCTAACTGGGCGATTTCAGCCTACAACCTGTTCTCAATCAGTTTCCGCTCTCACTTTTTCCGACCCCCTCCCCTAATCAGGACCCCCCTCCATGTCGCCTCCCCAGCTTCCCAGACCATTCTCCTGGAAACCTCCCCTGTGTTATTTAATTTGAAAAATTCAACAATCTCTTTGGTCAATTCCTCATGGAACACTGGGTCTTTGCATAGGGTCTCATTGCATCTGGATTTAGACCCACTGGGTACCATCCCCTGCCAATTCAGTTCCACTGAAACCAGATCATGGTCCGACCACGTGATCGGGGAAATCTCTGAGCTCAGTGCATCCGCCCATAAACCCCTTGAGATATACAAGTAATCAATTGTAGTTGAAGTACCATGTGGGGCCAAGTAAAATGTATACCCCCTTTCCTCTGGGTGCAAGTACCGCCATATGTCCCGTAGCCCATAAACCTCCAACATTCCCAAGACCTCACCGTGCACGGGTCTTGACACTTCCTCTGTCCCCCCCTCCTAGGCTTGTATATCAGTCCTGATATCTGCCCACATATTGAGATCACCCTCCAATATCATATGGCCAGAGGCTTCGAGCATTATTTTTGGAAGAGTTTTCAACAGAAACCTCTGTTGCCCCTGATTAGGGCAGTAGATTGCAGCAAATGTGAACCCCACCTTGTTCATAATCCCAGAGACCAGGAGTGCCCTTCCCTCTTCATCGGACCAGACCTTTGTGACCTCCATTCTAGTCTCCTTACCAATAAGGATTCCAATCCCTGCATTTCTAGGGGCCTGACCCCCAGTATTCCTGGCCCAGTGCCCTGCCCGGGACCCTCCGTTCTTCCCCTCTAGCATATTTAGTCTCCTGAAGGAACATCACATCAAAGCCAGCTCTACGAAACTCACTAGCTACCAGAAACCTCTTTGTGGGCGAGTTCATCCTCTTGACATTCAGTGTCCCCACCCTCAGGAGTCCTACCCCCTCGTCACCCAGGACTACAGCCATACTCCTATTTTCCCAAATCTGAATCCCCTAAGCACACTGTGTGGCCTGTACACATAAATCCGGTTCCATGTGTTACTATCCCCGCAAAAATATTGCGATACAAGAATATCGCCATATTTTTGTGCCAATATTGACCCATGGACCCTGCGGGGGACACCCCTGCAACCCCCGCATTATTTTAAAATATGCAGGGACACCCCCGCAACCCCCGCTCCCACAAAATATCCCCCACAAAAATATTGCCTAGGGCAAGACAAATGGCCATATGTACGGCAATATTTTTGGTGGGGATATTTTGTAGGGATACCATAAATCCGTCCCACTACAACCGGTAAGCACCACTTTGAGAAGGCCCATATCCCACCCGTTCAAAAGTAACCCCGCCCACGCCCCATAACAACCCGCTGCGGCACCTGATTCCCCCTGGTTAACATCACCAGAGTGAGATTGGACCACCAGTTGGAACTGGCTCCCTTCCGGTCCCGTGCTCGTAGAACTTCATAAACCTTGAACCCCCCATCACACCAACATCAAAACACCATCTCCCCCTTCCCCTCCATCCGCCCCCCCAATCTGCAGTTTCAGGTCACGGCCTACCTCCTCCGGAAGGCCTCTGTCCTCAACATGTAGACATCGTTAGCCGGCCACCTACTTGATCATACATTCCCCAAATGTCCCCTGATGCGGAATGCTCTGGCCCCATGTCTACATCCTAGATGGCTTCCAGTCTGAGTCAATTGTCAGCCATAAGTGACGTGTTCAACTTTCTATATTTCCTGGATCCCGGCATCTGTCGTCTCCTAGGTACCTTGATCAACCACTGCCTGTCGACTGCCGCCTTGTCTCCATGCTTCTCTGAAGTCTCAGCTTCTCCTAGCAACTTTCCGAATGTCTTCCTCCGTTGTCAACCTGTATTTGTGTCCATCAAATTCGAAGGAAATGGAGAACGGGAACCCCCACCTGTACCTCACTCCCTTCTCATTCAGCCATTTGGTCTGAGGCGAACACAGTCTCCGCTTGGTTAAGGTCAGGGAGGACAGGTCCTGAAAGATCGTCACTCTGCATGTGCCGTATGTGACCGGGCCTCTCAGCCTTGCTTTTTCAAGAATGTTCACTTTGTCGGCATAGTTGATGAACTTGGCGAGGACCAACCTTGGACCTCCCACGGTCCCGCCCGCCTGGTAAATCCTTTCAATCTTGGCTTCGTCAATGGTGTCATCTTCGAAGACCAGTTTTGTAACCTCATGTAAAGGTCTCTTTAGGTCGAGTTCCGTTTCCCCCTCGCGATCCAGGATACCAAAAAGTCTGAGGTTGTGCCGCCTCTCCTGATTTTCCAGATCATCCATCTTCATTCTGAGCTCTTCATCGCCTCTCTCCATTTCGGCGAACCGCATGTCCATTTGTGTCTCTAGGGTGTTGAGAGAGGATTGATTGTGCTCGACTTCCTCTAGTCTCTCCTCCATTTTATCTTTTCGTTGGGTGATTCTATCTACCCTTCTCCCAATGTCTGCCATCATGCTTCTTATTTCCTCCAATAATGCAGCGACATCCTTCTTAGTTGCCACGGATTCCTCTGGTGCAGTGGCTATGGTGGGCTGTACTATATCTCTACCCCCGGGCCACTTGAAGTATACTTATACGTGCCAACTTCTGCCTTGCTTCCATGCACCTCTTCCTGCTGTCCCCTTCAGGTCTTCTGTGGGGTATCCCCCTCTGTGGTCAGTGGGTGCCCGTGGTTGATGAACCACAATTCTTTATGCTTCCTTGTCCCAGTTACCATAGGGCTTGGCAAGGTGCTCTTAGCTGCAGCCACTAGGACAGCTCTCTCAGTTGCCCGGTCCCTTCAGTCTCCCTGGGGAGGCGGCCACATGCCCCTGAGAAGGGGGCCCTCACCTCCCTCTCGCTGCAGCTGTCACACCCCGAGTGACTCCTCCCTACAAGCTTGACCTCTCCTCGCAGATTTCTAAGAAGGGCACAGCCCCTGCATGCACAAAACGTGATGACCCTGTATCTGTGATTATATCAGGGACTAGCAAGCACATAGTCATCTGTTTACATTCAGTAGGTTACTATATGTCCTTTTAAGTAACACATGGGCAGCCAAGTCAAGTGACGTGCAGTGTACAGTGTCCCTATTGTGCCTTAGCAGATAAGGCTAGCTGCGCCGATTGGGTGTGGTTGTGCGAGTGCTGTGGTGGGTTTGTCAGCTGGCCTCAGTTACCGGCACGAAAACCACGGGTAAATAGAGCAGGTCCTTGTCCTGGTGGGATGACCACCACCAACCCTCCTGCAGCTGGATGAACTAGTCAGGGAACACGCACGGGGCAACCGGGACCCCGCGTTATTATGTAGGCAGCGGTTATCATCCAATGGAGCAGACTTTTTGCAGGAGTTTTTGACACCAAGTGTGATCCTTTTGCACCCACCAGAACCAAGGCAAATTGTTTCTTTGAGACCTCCAAACACAAAACAGCCCAGGCCCCCTTAGGGTCCCAAAAGGGGAGTTCTCTGCTTCTTGGATTGCAGCAACAGCTTTTTATTCCCACTTTTCAAGTCGCTCTTCCCACTTGATGTCCGTCATGATGTGTTTTACCACACATATGCCGTGGCTCAAGGGGAGGGGTCCTTGGGTACTCCCAGGGTATTCCAGGAAATATCCAAAAAATTGAGTTAGCACTTGCTTTTCCCCCCCTTCAATCTAGCCGGGTTCCCCTTCCCTCCAGAAAGTAGTTTAAGAGGGTGCCAATTTTGGCCCCCCATGGGACCCTTGTTGCACCTCGGTAATCGAGTAGCTCTACAAGAGAAATTTCCCGGCGCTCCGAAAGTAGGTCCTGTGCTATAAAAACTGTGATGGTATTTGCATTTGTCCTCTTTTCCAAAACAAAGTTTTCTATTCTCCGAGCCGTGGTTTATAAAGCTCCCCTTCGTAGTTGGGGTTCCAATTACCCCTGCTTTTGCCACCAATCTGTATCACACAACGGGAGGCACCTCACGGATTCATCAAGTGTAACCCGGTGGCTGGGGGACCAAAGTCAACGTGGATGAGTGCCCGGGGCAGCAGGAGCTCACTTGTGGGGGCAAGAGGGTTATGCACAGGAGCCGGACCTGCCTGCCATGCAGGGGGACCCCCTCACCTGCTCTATCTTCCTCACCGGGGGAAAGTCACGCCCGTTGCACCACCTTCTCTTCGGTCCCTGAGGTGGGCTTCCATGCAGAACTTGCGGTCCCGAAGAAGGCCAATAATGATGCTCCCTTCCTGACCGGGGAACAGGCCAGGGAGGTCCAAGATGGGCTTTTGCGTCACCCAGCAGAAAGCAGAGAGGCCAAAGGGGTGTGTTCAGGTCAGACTAGCCGTTCTGCTTATGTTGATGAAGGAAGGGCCCTAGCTCTGCTGCGGGCCACCTGTGCGTTCCTCACTTGTTGCTGCCTCGAAGTCACCAGGAAGCCCTGCAAACCACGCCTCCCACAAGCGAGGCAAGGGCGAGGTGGACCGAACTTCGCTGATCCTTGGTTGCCCTGAGGGCCGCCAGCCGTGGCCATGATACTGCTCCTCTCCCCCCTGCCGGGCGGGGTTAGTTGCACCTCTCAGAGTTTCAGGCCAGCTCGGAGGTCAACAGCTCACCGCTCCTCTCTGACGGGGACGTTTCTCCAGACTCCCACAGTCCAGCGAGACCAGAACTGGACTGGGGTGTGCTTGATTGTCTCAGGCAACACCAAGGGGGGGTCTGTTCACTTCCTCTGGGGCTTTCTGGAGGGGCTCTACAACAATTGGGCCCGTTAGGACAGAGCAGCACTCAGGAGCTGTGCATTCCTGCGCCCCCTGTTGGCCACCGAGCATCGGGTTTTTAATTGTAGGTGCACAGGCTTGCACCAGATTGATGGCTTCTGAAGGATTGGTGTGTGTGACATAAATGTGCGTATGAACAGCGTACAAATAATATCTAAGATTGAACCGGAGAAGATGTTCAACAAAGGAGTAATTTAGACATTGAACAATAAGAGGGAAAGAGCAGGCCCCTGTGGAACACCGCATAGAACGGGTAGGGAATCGGAATATTGAGTTCCTAGCTTAACTTGTTGAGTTCTGTTAGTTAGAAAGGACTCCAGGCAGCTCAAAGATTCCTCCGAAACCTGAGCCACCTGGGATAATCTGGAGATAAGAATCTCGCAGTCAACCATGTTGAATGCCACTGATAAATCATGCATGACTAGCATGCTCACATCACCCTCATCCGCTGCGCTAAGGATATTGTCCCAAACACCCACTAAGGCAGTTCCGGTACCGCAGCCAGGCCTGAAGCCAGATTGAAAGATATCGAGAATGAAACATCTCTTGTTCAGCCCCCTGCCCACCAAACAGACAAACAAGCTAAGGCATCACACAAGCACCCTGAAGTGCTGTGTGCTCTCTAATGCTGGCTCGGGTTAGTGAGGGCCTAATGTGAGCCCCAGCAGGGCACCTGCTCACTATTACTTTTTGGAGACTGTCGGAGCCCGGACAAGCTAACCCCGGCCCACTTAAATCACTGAGGACTGGACCAGTGTTTCCTCCCGAATGGCGTGATTGATGTTGACCTGTATTGCCTCCCGTTCCAAAGACTTCCTGAATTGTATATAATTGTCTTCTTGCCTGAGCTACAGTGGAAACAAATTCCTGAAGTGGACATCCCATACTGACAGTGAGCACACCCAACTTGACGTTTTTTCAAATGCATTCATTGTCATTCGCAATGGCCGGTTATGATTGGCGAGACCGTATTGAGCATCTTTTACCAGCATACCAGGCTATTATCAAGAAATGCTGAGAGCCTAAGATATTCATTTGCTCTCGTTTGCCAGCTGGAAACTAGTCTATGCACACAGGTCCAAGTGTGATATATTTCCTTTAGTGCTTTACTCTGGGTCTGGAAAAGATGCTAATCGGTAAGAGGCTCTGGCTTGAGAAGATACGTATAGCAAACCTCTGACAGGTTGTAATTCCAGAGCAGTCATGAATGGAGCGAGATCCAGCAAGGACGTGAGGTGTGTCGCTACACACTTGTAAATAGCCATGCCTGTATTCCAGGGCACGGGCAGGTTATTTGGAAGCTCATGGCAGAAGACAGACTGGTGAGTTGGCCACGTGTTATACTGGTATGTTGTCTTTTAAAAAAAATATACCTTTAGTGGTTTTGACACAGTGTCCATTCTAACACATATGGCAATGGTACTTCCATATCTCAATGCGAGGAACAACTCATCCTCGTAACAAATACCCCACAACTAAACGCCCTCCCAAGCCCTCCTCCCCGTGCCACAACCCTGTCCATCCCCCCACCCTCCAGGTCCTGTTCTTCAATAGAAAGAACGCCATCCAAATTGGTTCTGCTGGTGAGTAACCTCGTATATCAGAGATCTGGGGATTGCTCTCCCGAGGGCCCAACAACCGTCTCCCTAGAATAACATAGGACTCAGCCAAGGGCAATTCAAACTGTCATTTTTTACAAAAAACTGACAGGGATCATACAAGACAATCACAATTCTCCAGTACTTCTCCACTCCCCAAGACGCACGTCACAGTTTTGACCGCAAATGATGTCATCACCTCGGCCCTCCCCCAAAAACCTATCTCCCCTATTGATTGGGTGCTTAGAGTGTAGCTGAATCTGCCCTTCTTGATCTTAAAACCCAACTGTGTGACATTATGGACAAAGGCAAACTGGCACTTCTCCTTCTGCAAGATCTCTTGGCTGTCTTTGATCTCGTAAACCATGACATTCTCAGCAAGCAAATAACAAATGCGTCCCACTTCTCTCCACAGGCCACAGCTTGGATTGAGTCCTTCCTCAAAGGGAGACTCATGAGAGTATTCTCTGACTCTGCCTGTGCCTCCCTCACCACCATACACTGTGGAGTCCTACAAGGTTCATGCACCACACGTACCTTGTATAACATCTTCACCCTCCCTCTTTTCAATGACCTAGATCGTCACGACATAGCCTACACAAACTATACCGACGATACCCAAGTCCTACTCCCACTAACTGGCATCTACGAACAAGACGCCACTGCACTAACTAACATCCACACACCCATCCAAACCTGGCTGGGAGCAAACGGCCTCTTCCGAAACAGGGATAAAACAGAGATCCTCCTGGTAGGCACTAAAGAAACCCTTAAGAAACTCTCCCCCCAATACAGCACCTTCTACATTGACAACACCGCCATCACGGCGTCATCCTCAGTAAACCCCATAAGGGTATACCTTGACTCCTCGCTGACTATGCAACGCCAGGTCAGTGCCATAGCCTCCTCTGCTGCACTCACCACTAAGATTATCAACGCAGTCAAGCCGTTCATAGCTATCAAAAACCGCCTCTCCATTACCAGAGCCATGGTAGGCACCAAGCTTGACTACTGCAATGCTCTCTTCCTTGGCACATCAGCCAAAAACCTCAGGAAACTCTGAGCAACTCAAAACAAAGCCCTCAGAGCAGCATTGAGCATTCCAAAAAGGGAACATATCTCCCAGGCCAGGAAAGACGCTCAATGGTTACCTATCCTCTTTAAAACAATGGCGATCACACATAAGTGCCTTTCTCGTAACGCACCTCCCTACCTCTCCGAAAGGATCACCCGCCACCCCTCAGTCAGACCCACCAGTTCACATCTCTCCAACTAGATACATGTCCCAACTTTCAAAAGGGTCAAAGCAGGAGGCGCCAGTTTCCAACACCTAGCCCCCAAGAACTGGAATGCCCTCCCCACTGCACTCAGGAATGAAGAATCCTATCATGTCTTCCGCAAAATATTGAAAACCAACCTGTTCAACTAGACACAGCTAAATAGGTTGCTCACCGCTAAAAGCTCATGACAACCGCACCATCTCTCTCTGTACATGAATTTATCCTTTTTGCTGTATTGTTTTTTACGCTATTATGTATGTACCAAGCAAACTCTCTGTAACAGCGCCACAATGCCTCAGGGCCGCTGTGCGCTATACAAATTCAAATAAATAAAAAATAAATAGAGTGGTATCACCAATGGCTAGCCCATATAGATGTTATTCTACTGGCCCTCGCATGTCAGTTGGCTGGCCTGCCCCGTCCCCAAGAAACTATCTATTACATTGTTGCAGGGTTATAGACTTACCATTGGCCCTTGCCCTCTGCCATCCACCCCTGGATTTCTGTCTCTTGATTGGTTAGATGGGGTCTCCCCAGGCCTGGGACCCAGTGCGGTTCTCAGCCCTCTGTGCACCTCTTCAAGGTGATGTGAAATAACTATGTGTCCCAATTATATCTTGCAGTAGACCACCTTTGCCTATGAGAGTGTGCTTCCACATTGCAACATTTGTTTCATTTCTCGTCTAGGTTGCTGGGTTGCTGAGAACGACTCGTCTTCCCACCACGGGTGAATGCCCATTGTCTAGTTCGGCTGCATCATGTGGGTGTGAACCACAAAATTGAGCTCTTGGGTCTGCATTTATGATGATTTATTCAGTTTTCCTGCAGCTGGCCCCTTGTCGTTTGGAGCTTAGAATGCGCTTGGTTATCTCTGACCTCGGCTGTGAGCTTGGTCTTCGCTTTGTGCAGGCTGAGCCTGCTTTCCTTGTCTGGTGTCCTGTGGCTTGAGTGTTAGGGAGAATTCTCATAAATGTGCTAATTCCCTTCACCTTAGAGACCCCAGCAACCTTTGTTGGATTTTGAGGACTTGGTTTTTTTACCTGGAAAGAGTGTGAGCCTTTTTTACCCCACTCTTTCATGTATTTTGAAGTGTGTTTTACATTTGTGTTCTTTGATTATGGCATTTTAGATAACTCCATAGGCATCATCTTTTCATGTGTGTCACACAGCACCTTCAGTGCAGTGACACAGGGATGTCTTTTTAGACTTCTCACAGGTTTAAATACCTTCTCCGGGATAAACTACTGTTTCCCAGAGAATGTAAAGTGAAATTGACTTTACTAGTCTTTCCAAATTCATAGACCCAGCACACACCATCTTACAATGGAGTGCTGAAGGGGTTACATAGTATCCCCTGTGTCTAAATACTCATGTAGCAGTCAAATGCTACCCTCTACTATTGAAAAGGCTAGTGGCAGTGGTTTTGCAACAAACTACCATGATTTTTCCCGACCGCGAACACGGTAGCTAAAAATCACAGGAGCCATGTTTTTCAAGATGGCGCCTTAAACCCCTTTGTTTAAACAGGTCCCGGTCTTCTTTTTTTGCCATTTATTTTTGGAAAGGTCCTTTTAGTGTTTGCCTCTGCGATCTAAACCAGGTTTGGTCCCTTTGTTCGTGTGCCTATGGCGGGCTTCCGGACTGAAGACCGCCTCTGATGTCTGGGTGTCTGGGGTGGGCAGGAAGTGAGGGAGGTGCCTGAAACTCCCTGTGCTTAGTCTCCTAGGAGACCCAAATGCACTCTGGCGTGATTGGCTGGTTGACTGTCCGGCAAGAACAGCCACCCTGCTGGGCGAGTGACAGCTAGGCTGGAATGAAAGGGAGAACACCGTTTAAAAGGCGAGTCTCCAGAACTGGAAGGCAGAGTCGACCACTGGAACAAAAGAACCAAAGACAAGCTGGAAGAGGACGGCTGTTGCAACTCCTGGACCATTGGTTTGCCCGGTGAAGCCCTGCTGCAGGTCCGAATTGCCAAACTCCATTCGACAGAGAAGCTCCTTCAAGGACATCTTCTTCCTTTGAGTTGGTGGGACCAATCAACTCATAAGACACCTGGATACCATTCCCAAGGCTGGTTAGGATTAACCAGGGAGAGGGACACCAGTTTGTGTTCTTGAATCTACAGCTACTGGAACTGAAGGGACTCCATCTTGTTTGCTTTCTTCAAAGATCCCCTGCAGTGCAGGAGTCCCCGAGGTCCTCCCTCTTGTCCCCACGACTGAGGCTCAGGAACAGCGAGATCTGCAGGACCTGCCAGGAACCACGATTCTTTTTCTCCTAAACTACTTCTAAGAACTTTCGCAAAGACTTTACCGCTTGATACCAGAACTGCTCTTTCCTATCCAGAACACTAGCCAATTGACTTTGGCCTGGCCTACTGACTTGAATTGAACTCTTCTGGTGAACTGAAACTGTTTGCACTTCCTAGAAAGTATATGTGATCTATTCTACTTACTTTTGTCCTTTTTGCTCACTGTTAAATAACTGAACTGCCATTTTGCTCCTATTTCAGGGGAGCTCAAACTGTCTCAAAAACGTACAGTTTTGTATTGAAGTGTATGGGTATATAATATTAAGTTGCCTTCTGCTAGTGAAATGTTTTCTAAATGATTGTGTAATAAATTACTAAGTGTTTTTACCAAGAAACCTTGAGTATAAGTGTTTACTTGTCCTACTGTGATTGACAGTCCTTTGTTTAACTACTTGTACTGCTCACATTCACCCTTGAGCTAAGCCTGGCCTCTCAGCTCGCTACTAAAAACTATGTGGTTCAGACTTATACCAAAGGTTGGTTTGGCTAATTGTGTGTAGTGGTTCCCAGAGGGTACTGCCTGCAATTCTGCCTAACACTGGTGTGCAGCGGTGAGGATAAAGTATAGTTATTACATTGTGAGTGCTGCTATTACTTTTCTTCAAAGCATCACTAGAGAAGCAATTGTTTCATAATGCCAGATATGGATAACTTCAAACAGGAAGCCCTGATCATTCTAACAGTAGATCAACTGAAAGATATGTGTAAAGTCAGGTTTCTCTCTGTTAATGGCACTAGTGCAATAGAGTGACTGTCGGAAGTGGCTGCTGGGCTTTCTTTGTGCAGTGCGGCTTGACTGTCTCGTTGGCTTTTGGCTCCCTTTGGGTCCTTTACTCGAACACGCCGAACGCGATGAGGCTCTGTGCGCTGGAGCTGGTGCGGCCACGGAGGAGCTTGACCGCGGGAGTATTCTGCTGTATTCTGCCGTGTGGCCACCGAGGAGTTTGGACCGCGGGAGCAATTCGGCGTGTGGCCACCGAGGAGCTTGGACCGCGGGAGCATCCTGAAGCATGACTGTAGCGTTTTCCATGCTGAGTCTCCGCTTGGGGTCCACTACTGCGGTGTATAGCAGTACACAGGGTTCGCTCCATTAGGAGGCCACACGTAGGTGAATCGGGCTTTGAGCAGTGGAATGTGGGGATACCCAGCATTGTGCCTATGCTTTTGAGTAGTAGAGCTGGAACCACTGCTAGCAGTGGGCCGCTCTTTACGGGTGCTTGCTGAGACTCCCAGCACTGAGCCAGAGCTGAGAGCAGTGGAGCTTGTACCCCAGCTGTCTGTGCCCCCCCGCCGTGTCTTTGCTGGGATACCAAGCGCTTGCCACGGCAGCCTTGTGTCCTGCCTCTAGCCACTGTGGTACAGCTGGACACTTAGGTGCTGCTGTGTGGTGAGTGGAGCTTGGCGGGACTGTGAGAGAGAAAGAACTCGCCTGGAACTCCGCTTTTAACTATCATCATCCGCCCTATATTGATTATTCCATAGCCCTCTGTTACTTTTGTGTGGGCAATTGTGGGCTCTGTCTGGTCCTGTAAATTAAGATCTATGGCCCGAATTAACGGTGTATAATTCTGTGCTGTGTGTGGCCTATTGGTGTATCTGGCCGACTGGGTCAGGTGTTCCATTTGGGCCAGAGTGACAGCATCAAGCGTAAGGGCGCTTCCAAGGTTCAGATAGGGGTGCATTGGAGCAATTCACTCCATATCACTAGGAGCGCCTATGATCATTGGTGAACATAATCTAACTCTTATACGGATCAAACTATCTATTTAAAATGCCACCAGGGAAATAATTGACACAAAACAAATATAACCTACGCAAGACAAAGAAACAACTGGAAGCAGATGCCTTGCAGAGTGAAGAGATGGGAAGTCCTAAAGTAAACAACAAGAAGAAGCCCAAAAAGCCTACTCTCTTTGGTCAAGGGGCAATAACTGGTTCCCTCCCCTCTTCTTATACCGGAAATTAATTCTACAATTATCGAGGAACCTATACTCCCTGGAGATGGGGGGGAGACCCAATGAGTTCTACCAACTTTGACGATATTGACAACAATTCGCTATTAGAACTCTGTTTGAGTATTCAGCGAGGAATGACCCCTCAGATCCCTAGGCTGTCTGGAGATAAATGTCTGCCTCAGGATAATAACCCTTTGTCTTCGCCAGTCAATGCTGTGGGCCATTCGGTTCCTATGAGCAGATTGTCAGCTTTCCCAAACATGGTAATGGTCTCAATGGAGGATGCGCCTGACTTGGAGGAAGGAGATCTTTCCACCTTGTTCCCTGGGGCAAAGGAACTGGCAGAGACTCAATCCTCTGTGGCTTCTCTTCAATTTGCCCTCAAAATATTGCTCCAAATGACAGGGCGTATTCTTACAAACACTAACTCATTGACCTCTAACCGGGCAGAAGAAGAAAATAAGGAAGCAGAGGCAGAAATCAAGTCATCTGAAGCCATTGTTATGGCCGAGGAGATAAATATTACATCAGATAAAGAAGCCTCGGTAATCATGGATCAGAGCAAGTTGGTCTTTTACTTCCGTAAGCAATGCAAAATGGCCAAGAAGGCGCTAAAGAGCAGGAAAAACCCGACACTGGGTACCATAGAGGGAGGTATGCCGAACATTGGTGGCCGTTCAAAGAAAGCTAAAAAAAGGGCAGCCAGAGCTAAGAAAAAGATTAGCTCGGGAGTAGGCTGTTTGTCTAGCTGGCTGATTACTGATCAAGATAAGTACCAAGATATGCCAGCAGAGCTGGAACGACCAGTAAGGGAGGACCTGAGTGCAGAGGAAGGAAGAATACCTACCATGGACAAATTAGAGGAACAGGCAGATGAATGGGAATGACTTGAGAACGACGACCAAGTGGTGGAGGAAATACAGCCCAGGAGCCCTGATATATTGTGCCTCATCACGAGTTGGGCTGTAGCCTTTAAATGCGGTTGTAACAGTATTACTGCCGCATGTAAGGGCTGGCCCTATCACGAGTTGGGCGCTAAATCGGCTGTTTTACCTCCAGCTTTTTTCTGGAGGTGAAAATCCCTGTTTTAGGCGGTATTACAGCCGGTTGTACTAGCCCGCAGTATTAGCACCGAATATTTCCCATTGGATCCAATGGACCCAATGCGGAATGGGGATTTACCGTTAATGCCCAACCCGTGATCCGGTGGTAATACCACTGGACCAGTCGGTGCTAGGGCTATTACAGTCGGCGGTATTACTGCCGGGAATACAGCCCAACTTGTGATGAGGCCCATTGCCTCAATCCCAGCCAGTTTCTGCCGCTGCCAGTGATCTCCCCACTAGATTAGCTAAAGCCGGGAGTGATTTTACAGCAAACAGAATTTGTTTGATCAAGAACCTGTATAAAAACAGAGAACACAGGTGGCTACCACGATCTGAGTTTCTAATCTGACTACACTCAGTCCCGGAACTACGTGTCCTGAAGTCTGATGACTTTCAGTTCGTGGAGCCATTAAAAGGCCTTAATCCCTGTGTTTCTACCCTACATTGAAAGTTTTTATCCACTGCACAGATGATAAGGAAATATCGTGATGAGCTGTGGGCCGTGGATGTTGAGATCGATGCAGATATGGATGAAGTTGACCCCAGCGTCGAATATGAGGAAACAGGTGGGTTGGTCAACTCAGTGGTGTGCCCCTTGATTCCTAAGGGAAAGAAAGTGGAAGTTACAGATGTCCAATTGGTCCTAAAATGGCTAGCGGAATCTCTCCTTGAGGTGTTACCTAAACACTGAAATTTATCATTATTATCTTGGAACTGTAGAGGCTTTGCATATCTACTGACTCCGGAGGGGTCCGTAAACTTTGTGGCTAACCATAGTCTAATATGCCTACAAGAGACATGGGCAATGAACATCCTTCTACTTGATGGCTATATGACCTATCAATCCTTTGCTAAAAAGGGTGAGAAAGGTAGACCATTTGGAGGGCTTCTGATAGGAGTGGCTAGCTCTTTGACCTCGAGGGGGATACCTTGCAATCAAGACAACAATTTGCTGGCAGTTGAGGTTGAGTATGGTCCTAAGGTTAAAAGGGAAACATTTTTATTAATACATCTATATAATCCTCCTCACGCCTTGATAAGTGTACCACTGCAAGAAGCCCTTCATGAGATATTAGCCTCTTGGCATCCACAAAATCCTAAGTTAAGAGAGAAACGTCTATTGATTCACACTAAAACTGACATTGAGGG
The DNA here is from genome assembly GCF_040938575.1 of Ambystoma mexicanum. Classification (NCBI taxonomy): domain Eukaryota; kingdom Metazoa; phylum Chordata; class Amphibia; order Caudata; family Ambystomatidae; genus Ambystoma; species Ambystoma mexicanum. The sequence continues at coordinate 535,634,982 of NC_090924.1, read as the reverse complement.
GCTGCGTTGGCGCCAACTGTTTGACGAATGGGACCTGGAAATGTTGAATGGTTATACTATCAGTGACTACCCTGGGAAACACACTTGGTCTAATGGGTCGTACAGTAGTATACTTGATTATATATTCATGTGCCCTAAAATGCTGCTTGATGTTGATGATATGATTGTCTCACCGAGCAAATGGAGTGATTATTCTGCACTTCGATGCGTATTAAACATCCAACAAAGAGTACCTGAAAAGAGCAATATGGGCACAGTTTATGTAAACAAAGTAGGTACAAACATAAGGTGGTCTGCCAAGAATATAAGTCAGGCCACATTAGCACTTGAGATTGACAAATGGCCCAACTTACCTGATTTCAACTACATGTCTATTGAATCAATAGAAAACTGGATCAAGGTCTTTTCTCGTACACATGCCACGGTCCCAACTAGGAGTATGATTAGACTAGAGGGAGGGCTCCCCCGTTTAACAAGAAGATTAGAGATGCCAAGAGGGACCTGAGAAGGGAGCTGCGTATCAGCAAGAAAAAGCTTGGCCCTTCTGAAGAATTAGGTGTGATTGTGAGGAAAATTAAAAACAAATACAGAGCCAATATCAAAAATATAATATATGCTGAAAAAACCTTGGCTCACCAGAAGCTAGTGCAGATCATGTGCTGTAAAAATGCACGTAGCATCTGGTCACTTCTTGGTGAAGCCAGGGAGACAGTCAAGGGCCAATTGGTCAACCCTATTAAAGCAGATGAATGGGTAAATTTCCTAAAAGGTCGTAACGCTATTTTACAGAGAGGGGAGACTTGCCCCCAGATAGCCTTGGCACCCATTATGCCCTTTGATATATCCTACACAGCTATAATCAGCAAGATAAAGACTCTTAAATCCTCCAGAGCACCGGAGCCAACATAGTCATAAAAAATCAGCCCGAGTTTTGGGCGAGCTTGTTGGCTATACTGTTTGAGAAGATAATGGCGCAGGGGTCAATACCAAGCTCTTGGGAGAAGGCCGTGTTGATATCTGCATTCAAAAAGGGTAACCTGTTAGATCCCAACAATTATCGACTACTCTCCATGCTGGATACAACAGGCACACTGTTTGCCTCCCTACTGCTCAAAGAGCTCCAGTCATGGGTAGATGAGACCGATATTTTGTCCAGATTCCAAAGTGGATTCAGGAAAGGTTATTCGACGAGTCATAATCTTATGGTCATGAATTTGTTGAGATCAAGGGCCCGCTGTAGGGATGAACCACCGCTATATGCTTTATACATCGATTTCAAAGCAGCCTTCGATATGGTCCCTAGAGAAGGTCTATGGTCTAAACTCACCACCCTAGGCTGCCCTGCTGGAATCTTGTATTACCTTAGACTGTTGCACTATAACACCTCAGTCAGGTTGAAATTAGACCAAGAGGGGCATCTGACTGATAAAGTGGAACAGAACGGGGGGGTGAAACAGGGTTGTGTGACTGTTGTGTGACTGCCCCTCTGATATACAATCTATACGTCCACGATATACCGGTGGCTATAACGGCCGCTTCCAATTGTCCTCCTAAAATTGGGGAGGCGGTCTGCTCTGTTCTGGCATACGCAGACGACTTGGTCATTCTTGATCATACGATCAGTGGTCTGCGTAGATCGGCTATGGCACTGTGGGATTATGCTAAATGTGACGGTCTCACCATTAACCTTGATAAAACTAAGGTCCTGAGATTTACCAGCAAAAGAGTATCTCGCGTTAACCTTATGGTGGGCAATAGCATAATCGCCTATGCAGCACAATATCGCTATTTGGGTATTGATTTTGAGCCTAGTGGGGAATATGTGGCATGCAAACTTTTCCGGAGTACGTGCGCAGCGCAGGTTACAGCTTTAATTGCCAGCTTTATAAACAAACAAGGAGGCTTCACGCTATGGGGCACACACCAACTTTATCTGCAAATATTCATCCCCATGATGAGCTATGGGCTATAGGCGCTATTTGATCTAGATCTCAGCTGGCTTCAGGTCATTGGGGGAAATTGTGTCGTCAGGTATTGGGCCTAGCACCGGGAATTCCAATGGCCATTATACGCTTGGAACTGGGAATACCTTCATTGAAAGCCATCGTTATGAAAAAGAGGTCTGGGTTATTCCTGAAAAGGCGTAGTGGCACAACGAATCCTCTGCTGATAACAATCAATCAGGAACTATGCAAGAAGCAAAATCCCCTCTCACCTGCAGTCAAATGACAAAATATATTGCAGATATAGGATGGTCTTGGCGAGAAGGGGGGTACTCTAAGCAGGTCCAGAATGCTCTTGACAAGCGTGTTGAAATGTGGGAATGGCTGGAGAACTTTGCCCACCTCAGTTCATTGAAAAGCTATAAATTCATGCTATTTAGGCTATATTAATTTATGAAACCGCAAGACTACTTTAACCTTTGCCCCTCCAAAAGACTGCAACGCTTTATACTCCTATTAAGAATGGACCAGCTCCTGACCGCATTGCTCACTGGTAGAAGAGAGCAGATACCAATGGAACAACGTACCTGCCGGTTGTGTAAAGTAGTCAATGTACTGGAGTCAGCTCAACATGTTCTGACACAATGTGGAAGTATGATAGACGTAATCCATCACCATATTGGAAAGTATACCCATGATCTGGCAACAATTTCTGATTCATTATTTTGGCACCACTGTATAAATTTGGAGAGTATTCGAGTCTTGACTGCTTTTTACAATATCTGGCTTAGGATTGAGGAAATATTGGGCATCAAGATCTGAACATTATGTCCATATTAAATATTAGACTCTGCCTAGGACATGGAACGTTGCAGACTACTGTGACATGAGAACTATAATGTCTTGAAACTCTGAACAATGTTTTAATTTATGTTTACTCTCTGCTCCTCGTTAGTTAAGGTGGCATACTTTGGATATGTTTTTTTTAGGTATGATTGTTATCTTTTATTCCTCATTTTACTAAAAGTGCTATTTTGCTGTGTTGTTATCATCTTATGTTATGCTATATTATTTGATCTCAGAATTATTCTATGTCTAATTGTTGTTGTATGTTATGTGTAAAGTTTATTAACTAAACTGTAACACATTAAATAAATTATTATTATGTTAAAGGCAAGAAAAATGAATTGATTGAGAAATCGTTGAATCATCAAAGACTGGGAGGTAGAGCTACAACCCCTATCCCCCCAGCAAATGTGGATAATGTTGATGAGGATGATAATGATTCAGAGTCAGGCTCAGATGTTATTGAAGAGTTAGGAGAGTCAGAGGAGTCTCAGGATGTGAGCCCCACTGCACCTTTACTTGCTTTAGGTCCTCAAGCTATAACGCAGGGACCCTACCAGGTCCAGTACTGAGTGCAGAATTTGTTTCTCTTGAAAATATGAGACTTGAGTTAGTTCAAAAGAATTCAAATGCAAACTAAAAGTGAACATCAAGAACTCAGGCTCAGAGAAACGGAATTGAATCATGAACTTGAAATGAAGAAATTGTCTCTTGAAAATGGTTCTCTCCCAGTGTCTTCTAGGTCTTCCAGTACTAAGAGGCCTTGCATGCCTAAAGAAGCCGTGAGTATGCATGAGGTCAGACTTGATATTTTAGATTGGTTGGCTGCTTTTGAATATAACTATGGGATTCAGGGTTTAACAGGGAATCAGTTGATTCCTTGGCTTTTGTCTAGGCTCTCCCAGGTTGCAACTGATGTTGTAATGCAGGTGGGGAACTTGAAAGATTGGAGTATGAAAATGTGAAGCTAGCTTTGATAGCTAGATCTGGGAATACTCCTTCCCAGTACCTTAAGAGGTTTAGGACCCTCAAACAGCATGATGGTACCCCTTGGGCTACCTGGGTGTGTGAATGTTTGAAAAACTTAGATGGTTGGGTAACGGGTTACAGAGTTAACACTTCTGAACAAATGAGAAATCTATTTTTGTTGGAATCAATTTTTGATGCCTGCTCTCCTGTGCTGAGACAGCACTTGGCTGACTCTAAGGAAATTGATCCAAAAAAGTTAGCAAAGGCTGCTGACTTGTGGGTTGCCAACAGGGGCCACTCACAAGGATTCTGGGGCAACTTAGAAGAAGGATGAGCGGAAGCAGCAAAAGAAAGATAGCAAAGAAAATTTTAATACCTCCAATCCAAAAGAGGGCCCCAAACATAAGAAGGGTAAGCCACCAGGGAAACTGAATCAGGCTAGTGAAACCTCTGGTGCCAAACCAGAGGGAGGTCAGCAGAGACCCCCATTTGTCAAAACATTTGGAAAATGTTATGCTTGTGGGTCTACTGACCATGTAAAGGGGGATCCCAAATGCAAGGGTAAACCTTCAGGGGTCCACACTGTCTCCTTAGCCTTCTCCCCAGAGTAAGAAGTACATGTGACAAGTGGTTACATTCAAGTACTGGCTGAAGACCCCATTGGAGTCTCTGCCAGTGCTTCTTTAGTGTCTCTGGGTCTGTGGGAACAGCAGAATTTAGATGTCTATAATTCGATTCCAGATAACTCCAAAGAATATTTTACAAGGACAGTATACTTGTAAATGGTCAGGAGACACCTGCCATTAGAGACACTGGGGCCAGCATGACTGTAGTGGATACATCTTTTTTCAAGGCTGCAGATGTTGCTAACGCACCCAAAAACCTCACTTAGCTTGCTGGAGGCTCTGTCCAAATGCTTCCTAGACTACCAGCTCTCATCCAGTGCAACAACATGACTGTCAAGATACCTGTTTGTGTACAGACTGAGGTTCCTGGGAGAGACCTGTTGGGGAATGACTTAAAAACTCTTGGAGTTGTATCAAGCACCCCCAGGCCTCCCAGCAAAAGGAAACAGGAGCAGACAAGGAGGGCCAGGGAGAGTCCCTTAGGTGGCTCTCCAGAGGCTGTTACAGAAGAATCTATAACACCTAGCCCACAGGAGCTACTAACTGCTATTTCAAGGAAGAATGAGACAAAGGGGAAACCCAAGCTCTCAAAGAAAAAGTCAGAAAACACTTCTGTACTACCAAGAAGCACATCCCAGAGAGGACTGTCCAAGGTCACACCTGTGACTACTCCACCAGTTGAGGCTGAGTGTGAGTAACAACCAGGAAAGGTTGAATCAGCTGCTGAAGATTCAGAGCTGGAAGAAGACCTGACCCCTGTTGGAGATCTGGATCCTAAAGACCATCCTGAGCTGCAGTCTTTACTGGCAGAAGGTGGCTCCTGTAGGGCAGACTTCAGCAGAAACCAGAGAGAGTGTCCTACTCTTGAGGGCCTTCACCAACAGGCAGCTTCCCAGCTGGACAGGCAAGAGCCAGGGAAGCATAGGTTGTACTGGGAAGATGACCTCTTCTACAGTGAAGTGAACCAACCAAGTCTATCCCAGGGGACTACAGAAGACTAGTAGTGCCTCTAGAGAAAAGACACCAGTTCCTACAGTTAGCCCACGAGATTCCTTTGGCTGGTCACTTGAGCTTCAAGAAGACCAAGGAAAGGCTTTCTCTGTATTTCTACTGGCCTAAATTGGGGTCTGATGTAGATACATTCTTTAGGAGGTGTCACACTTGTCAGATCTCTGGCAAGAGTGGAGCCAAGAATGTGGCATCGTTAGTGCCCCTCCCAGTGGTGGAAGTCCCTTTTGAGAGGGTAGGAATCGACATTGTTGATCTCTTACACCCTCCAACCTCTTCAGGCAATCGATTTATATTGGTTGTAGTAGACCATGCTACTAGGTATCCTGAAGCCATACCTATGAGGAATGTTACACCTCAGGCTGTTGCTAAGGCCCTACTTGGTATTTTTTACCAGGGTAGGTTTTCCTAAGGAAGTCATCTCTGACAGGGGATCAAACGTTATGCCCCACTACATGCAGGCCATGTGGAAAAACTGTGGAGTGACTTACACGTTCTCAACTGCCTACCATCCACAGACAAATGGATTGGTAGAGAGGTTTAACCGTACTATGAAGAGTATGATAGGTGCTTTAGAGGAACCCCTTAGAAGAAAGTGGGACCTTCTACTCATAAGCCGGGAGAAAGGTGGGCACCACTAATACCCTTCGAAAGAGTTCTCTCTTTATATTTCAAACTTAGATCTTTTGATGCGGAGCGACCAGTCTGTAATAGTCCTTGTGACACCGGGACCCTAAGAAGTCTAGACAAAAAAGAAGAAAGCTGGATAAACCATCCAGACAAGATTGGTGCTCACGCTAATACTCAGTATCCTGAGTTATTTTGATGAAGTTCATAAAATGTTGATGAAAGTTGAATGAAAATTCTTTGAATGGTTCTTTGTAAATTGTTACTTCACAATTGTATTCATGTTATGGTATTTGTAGATATATATACCACAGTAGTTTCCCTTATTCATTCATTTGCATGAAATTTGTACAAAAACCATCCTAGTTAACTGCATTCAAATTATGGTTATCTTTGCCTATGCATTTCGAGGTCTAGCTCCTTCCTCAGGGCTGAAACCATATTCTATTGGTTAAATTTCAACATGAATTTACATATAGAATCCAAATTCAAAAACACAATCACAATATGAGTAAATAATTAGTAAAGAAACAATACATACCACATTTCCCATGTAAAATATATGTTCGAGAGAAGGGGATAAAAAATAACATATGCAAATTTCAGTAAATTATGCATGTACGAAGTCCTCATGGGCCAACAAATCATAATGTAAATTCATAATTGTATGCAAACTGTGTACCTGTCAGTTAACTGTCTTCTATCTTATGCACAGTTTTCACTGATGGAGTAAATGAAACTCCTATGAGTTCTATGTGAAAGGGATACAAAAATGGTAAACACGGATGTAAATAATGTGTGAAACAGTGACAAACGTGTGGGCACTGAATCGAGTATTTCTTATCAGAAACATTCCTTACCGATACGCGCAAAAGCATGTATGTGTGCGAAGCCTCGCGGATCCTTGAAAGCTAATGGCGTTCCCTTCCTTGTATAGTTTGTTGTCATGGTATTCCTGACGTGGCACTGCGTAGCGTCGATGAGCGTGTTGACGCTGCCATGCTTCGCGTCCGCATCCCTATGGTTACAGGGGAACGGGAATGGGGAATACCCAGACGCAAATCAACTTAGTTTCTACTGCCATGCCTTCTATTTGCTCATAGACATGTCCCTCAGGAGTGAGTTGTATTGAGTCCCTTTGAGCTTCTCTATGGTCATCCAGTTAGAGGTCCATTGGCCCTAATTAAGGAGGGGTTGGAGAGTTCTCCTTCTTCCAAGCTAGTGAGAGTCACTAACTATGTGTTAGGTCTCCAGAGGAGAATGACACACATGATGACAGAGGCATCTGATAACTTAAAAGCAGGTCAGGCTCTGATGAAGCATTGGGATGACCAGAAGGCCAGCATGGTTGAGTTTACTCAAGACCAGCACGTTTTAGTTATGGTTCCCACAAGGCAGAGGGCCTTACAGGACAAATGGATAGGACCCTTCAAGCTTGTGGGAAAACCTGGAGAGGTCAACTATCTGGTGGACGTAGGCAATCCTAAGGAGGCCCCCAGGGTCTTTCACACCAACCATCTAAAAGCTTATGCCAACATACCAGAAGTGGGAGCTTTGCTTCTAGCTTCAGCTCAAGATGAAGAAGAGAGTGAAACTCTACCTGATCTCCTCAGGGGACAACCTTTGGATGAGAAAATAGAAGGAGATAATCTCTCTTCTAATCTGACACTGGAACAACAGGAGGAGTGCAAGTTTCTGTTAAATCAGTTTGCCTCCCTGTTTCCACTATTACCAGGCTTGAGCACTTGGGGCCAGCATGGTATTCTCACTGGTGACTATTTACCTGTTAAAAGCAGAGGTTACAGGATGCCAGATAATGTCAGAACCCACATAAAGGAAGAGGTCAACAAGATGCTTGATCTCTGGGTAATAGAACCCTCTCCAGTCCATGGTCTAGTCCAGTTGTGCTAGTGCCAAAGGCAGGATCCAAGGAGCTGAGATTCTGTGTGGACTATAGAGCTCTAAATGCAGTCACGAAGACTGATGCCTATTCTTTACCTAGGACAGATGATCTGGTGGACAAACTTGGTTCAGCCAAGTACCTCAGTACATTTGACCTAACGTCAGGCTATTGGCAAATAGCCCTGACGGACCATGCCAAGGAGAAAACTGCATTTCCAACCCCTAGCAGACCTCTACCAGTTTAAGGTAATGCCTTTTGGACTAAGGGATGCACCTGTAACATTCAAAAGGATGGTTAATCAAGTTCTGAATGGGATGGAGGACTTCTGCATGGAATACTTGGATGACATTGCATGGTTCAGCCCTACTTGGAAAGAACATGTTGACCACCTACGATATGTTTTGCAGGCTCTTGAGCAGGCCCAATTGACCATAAAGGCAAGTAAATGTCAAATTGGTCAGAGCAAAGTGGTCTACCCTGGACATGGGGTAGGAGGAGGTGAAATAAGGCCATTGCCTAGCAAAGTACAAGCTGTACAAGAATGGGCCACCCCTACCACTCATACCCAGGTGAGAGACTTCTTAGGTCTCACTGATTATTATAGGGACTTCATTGAGAACTATGGGTCCATAGCTTCTCCCTTGAATGTGTTCTCCTCTCCCACATTTCCTAAAAAGGGCAGATGGAATCAGGAGTGCAACAAGACATTTGAAGGACTTAAGAAAGCCCTTTGTCATGCTCCAGTCCTAAGAGCTCCTGACTACAGCCAAACCTTCATTGTGCAAACAGATGCTTCCAATACAGGTATAGGTGCAGTTCTGAGTCAGCCTGATGAGAAAGGTAGGGAGCACCCCATCTGCTTCATCAGCAGAAAGCTGAAGGAACCAGAAACAAGGTGGGCAACCATTGAAAGAGAACGTTTTGTTATTGCATGGTCACTGAAGAAGTTTAGGCCATACTTATATGGATCTACCTTTGTAATTCTGAATGACCATCAACCCTTGACAAATTGTTAATGCAGATGAAGGGTTTGAAAATCCTAAATTGTTAAGATGGTCAATCAGCCTACAGGGGTTTGATTTTACCATTGAACACAGGTCAGGGTGTAATGTCCAAAATGTGGATGGTCTCTCCAGAATGGTTCACTGACTGGAGTAAGGAGATTCATCCAGGGGTGGATTAAATCCTCCTGTCCCTTAGTCTGGGGGGAACGAGTGTTTGGGAGAATTCTCATAAATGTGTTAATTCCCTTCACCTTAGAGACCCCCAGCCACTTTTGTTGGATTTTGAGGACTTGATTTCTTTTTACCTGGAAAGAGTCTGAGCCTTTTTTCCCACTCTTTCATGTATTTTGATGTGTGCTTTACATTTGAGTTCTTTGATTATGGAGTTTTAGATAACTCCATAGGCATCATCTTTTCATGTGTGGCACACAGCACCTTCAGTGCAGTGACACAGGGATGTCTTTTTAGACTTCTCATAGGTTTAAATACCCTCTCTGGGATAAATTACTTATTCCCAGAGAATGTAAAGTGAAATTGATTTTACTAGTCTTTCCAAATTCATAGACCCAGCACACACCATCGTACAATGGAGTGCTGGAGGGGTTACATAGTATCCCCTGTGTCTAAATACTCATGTAGCAGTTAAATGCTACCCTTTCCTATTGAAAAGGCTGGTGGCAGTGGTTTTGCAACAAACTACCAGGATTTTTCTGACCGCGAACACCAGTAGCTAAAAATCACAGGAGCCATGTTTTTCATGATGGCGCCTTAAGCCCCTTTGTTTAAACAGGTCCCGGTCTTCTTTTTTTGCCATTTCTTTTTGGAAAGGTTCTAGTATTTGGCTCTGCATGCCAAACCAGGTTTGGTCCCTTTGTTTGTGTGCCTTTGGCGGGCTTCAGGACTGAAGACCGCCTCTGGTGTCTGAGTGTCTTGGGTGGGCAGGAAGTGAAGGAGGAGCCCGAAACTCCTTGTGCTTAGTCTCCTAGGAGACCCAAATGCACTCTGGCGTGATTGGCTGGCTGACTGTCTGGCAAGGACAGCCACCCTGCTGGGTGAGTGACAGCTAGGCTGGAATGAAAGGGAGAAAACCGTTTAAAAGGCAAGTCTTCAGGACTGGAAGGCAGAGTCGACCACTGGAATAAAAGAACCAAAGACGAGCTGGAAGAGGACGGCTGCTGCAACTCTTGGACCGTTGGTTTGCCCGGTGAGAGGAGCTCCTTCAAGGACGTCTTATTCCCTTGAGTTGGGTGGACCAATCAACTCATAAAACGCCTGGATACCATTCTCAAGGCTGGTTAGGATTAACCAGGGAGAGGGACACCAGTTTGTGTTCTTGAATCTACAGCTACTGGAACTGAAGTGACTCCATCTTGTTTGCTTTCTTCAACGATCCTGTGCCGTGCAGGAGTCCCCCAACGTCCTCCCTCTTGTCCCCACGACTGAGGCTCAGGAACAGCGAGATCTGCAGGACCTGCCAGCAACCAGGACTTCAGCAACATTTGTTCTCTTCATACAAAGGTACTGTGCCAACCCGATTGAGAGAACGCTACTCTAGCGGTGAAAGTTTGTGAAACTTTCCCAACTTGCAGGCCTAATCAGCTTGTGACCCGACATATGATTCTTTTTCGCCTAAACTACTTCTAAGAACTTTCGCAAAGACTTTACCGTTTGATACAAGAACTGCTCTTTCCTATCAAGAACACTAGCCCGTTGACTTTGGCCTGGCCTATTGACTTGAATTGAACTCTTCTGCTGAACTGAAACTATTTGCACTGCCTAGAAAGTATATGTGATCTATTCTACTTAGTTTTGTCCTTTTTGCTCACTGCTAAGTAACTGAACTGCCATTTGGCTCCTATTTCAGGGGGGCTCCAACTGTCTCAAAAACGTACAGTTTTATATTGAAGTGTATGGGTATATAATATTAAGATGCCTTCTGCTAGTGAAATGTTTTCTAAATGATTGTGTAATAAAATACTAAGTGTTTTTAACAATAAACCTTGAGAATAAGTGTTTGCTTGAACTACTGTGATTGAAAGTCCTCTGTGTAACTACTTGTACTGCTCACATTCACTCTTGAGATAAGCCTGGCTGCTCAGCTCGCTACCAGAAACTGTGTGGTACAGACTTATACCAAAGGTTGGTTTCGCTTACACCTGTAGTCCGAATTGTGTGTAGTGGTCCCAGAGGGTACTGCCTGCAACTCTGCCTAACATTGAGGCCTTCTGCAATTTTCCTTAGACTTATAATGTGATTTCTACATGCTCGTGCTGTGCTACGTTACCTAGCCATACGTGGTCCTACCAGGCTCTGTATATACTCCTATAAGCATCTGCAAGCTTGCTCAGGATCTCTTGTTGCCTTACGTTTCAGTGTTCTTGCCTTTGGCTAATGACAAAAATAATAAAAGATTTGACAGTATGTATATGTATCTGTTCTCTATCTACAGAACTGTGTAAGCATGTTTTTCGTGTAAACGAGTGTGTGTTAGTGTAATGCTGTGCAGGGCTGCAAGTGTTCTTCATGACTAACGCTGCTACGCCATGGTATCATTAGTGACGTCGGTCCAGTGTTTTCTATGCATTTAATCGATGCAGTCCATTAGAGTGTTTGCATCCCCGATCACTGTCAAGTCCCCTGTATCTGAAAGGATATGCACTGGATATGGTTGGAATGGCTGTCTGAGGGGATACCTCTCTGCATATGTGCCAGTCGGTAGTGCACTTGGGATTGTCCAAGAAATTAGTGACTTTGTGCGTTCTTGGCTCTTCAGCCTGTCATGTTCATGGTGGTGAGGAGGGGCATTCCTGGCACCCTCACTTCAGTGCCCCCTCTGGTCGACCCGTCGACCACTCCTCCATACCTTGTCACCTTCGTTCTTGGTAGCCATGTTTTTGTCACTCCTCTGAGATGTCCATAGTAATTTGCATGATCATCAAAACTCCAGGTCATATAACTGCATTCTCATTCTGGGTTGCACCATGCCCATTTTCCCCCATACATCTTGTTGTCGAATGGGTTATTGAATATTACCATCTCAGTTGGGAACAGTGAACATTCCCTTATTCTTGTTCTCAGGTTATCTCTTTCTTCCACTACCTTGTCCTTTGCTTCTCCCATGTTCACATCCACCATCACCTTCATCCCTATTGATTTCTCAGTAGTTTGCGGCATTGAGTAATGCAGATCTTTATCACACACTGTGCCACGAGTACTAATATTAGTGCCCCTAGTAATACTTTCAGCCCATCTGCCAGCCATGATGGCATCCAGGACCATAGGTACGCTATCCTGCTCTGATCTTTTCCGGTCCCTTTGGCTTCTTCCACCATCTTGGCATGCATCTTTTACAGTCGTGTCACTGCTTCCGTCAGCATGCCATTTTCCCTGTCATTGACAGATACAAATGTGCAACAGGAACTCCCAATTTTTGCGAAAACTCCTCCTTCCATTGCTGTGAGAAGGTCTAGAACATATCTGTTTTGGAGTGCCAACAACCTTACTACTCGGAGCTCTTCTTTCATTGCGTAGAGATTATTGTCAGCACCAGCTCCCATCTGGTTATTTGCAGCCATTTTGTGTTTGTGTATGTCTGGACGGCTGGAAATCATTTATGTCCTGCTGAATAACCTATGTTCAGGTGGTACATCATCTAGAGATGCTTCTGATTCTGATGAGAAATAGTTTCCTCTCTTTACTCTACTCATTTCTTTCTTTCTTCCCTTTTCTTCTACTCCCACAGACCTCTTCTTTCTCGTGTTAGTATCCATCTTCAGGAAGTCATCTATCTTTATGTCCTTCTGGGGCACTACCAGTGATGGCATATTGATGTGCACCAACGATTAAACTCCTCCACAGTTAGGTGGCAGCTTCTCGTATGTCTTGCATCGGCACCCGCAATAGTGGTCCATCAGTAATGCAGTGCCGACCTTCATTGCTGGAAGCTTTTCTGTGTACTGACATTCTATGTTATCTCCAACTCTTACTGCTCCTTCGTTCTTGTAGCACAATGCCAGCTTCTTAAGAGGTATTATGGGCATCGGTCCAGTTTCATTGTCTACTGAGGTGAGCAATTTGGCACTTGGATCCCATTCTTTCAGGTACTTGTCATTTTCTCCGTGTACTCCTTGAGGAGAACCATCTTCGGTTCCGATCATTTTGTCTTTGTTCTCCTTGAGGAGAACCATCTTCGGTTACGGAAGCACCTCAAGACCTTCCTTGTTGTTTTTATGTTTCTCTTCCTCTCCCCTGCTGATCTCTTCTGTTTTCTGCATTGGGCATCTGGCAACCTTCTGATTTTGGGCCCAGATCTCTGCCCATTCCCACTGCATACTTGCACTGCCACCTGGCAACCCGTGCACTCGGGTCTGTATCTGCAACCCTACAGCCCCCTTACCTGCACTTATGGACACCCGTTGTCTGCGCTTATTTCTTGCACTTGCCACCTGCCGGTCGTACTACCTGTTGTTGTTGTGATCACGTGTTCAGCACTTTTCCATTCCTCCCCTTCCCTTGCACTTTTCTCCCTTCCCTCTCTGCTGCACTTGCGCATTCTCAATGTCACTTGGCCAAGTAAGATTGTTGTTTTTGTCCTCCCTTGTACCCCTCCCTTGCCTCGTCGTGCCCTGAAACACTTGTGTATGGGTGCGATTGTTAGGCAGAAACCTGTGCAGTTCCCTCTGGGACCACTGCAAAAGATTTAGGACTACAGGATTTTGGCAGAAAACCCACTTGGTAGCAGTCTGTACCACACAGATTCACTTGGTAGCTGTGGCTGAGCAGTCAGACTTCCCTCAAGAAGAGTTAGGCAGTATACGGAGTATTCACCACAATAGGTCAAGAGAACACAGTAGAACAAGTAAACACTGACCAGGGCTTGGTGTAAAAGAGATATAATTATTTATTTTAAAACCACATCTAGAAAAACACACAGGCACTAATAGTAAGCAATTCAAAAACATGGTCACTAAAAGATATACACTCCCTTAAAAGAATAATTAGACAAGTCTTAAGTAAAGCCCCACTTATTTTCAGACAGCGGTTAGCGCTTAACGTAGATGGCACTCTAATAGTTTGTTTTAAAAAGGGAGAGAAGAGCAGAGAACGAGTTTAAACAGATCCCAACAATTTTATCAGAACATAACAAGAGAGGAAGGCAAAGTAAAACCGTGAAGTTAGAGTTCAAGAGGCCGGATCCAGTTTCAGAGAATCCAAACGAAATGTGTCCAGGGTCACACGTTTGCAGTGCACAAAAGTCTTGTAAAGGTTCAAAAAGGAGTTGGACCAAAGAAAGGGACCAGTTAGAGGGTCAAGGCGGTCAGCCCAGTCCAGAAGGTTAAGGGGTTATTATTACCTTGTAGCAATCTTTAGAAAGGGAGGCCTGGCGGACACGGTACCTTAAAGTGGTGAGAACGCTCCAGCGGGGGCAGTTGTTCCTGGCAGCGGGGGCAAGTCGGTGCTTCGTACGGGGGAAGAGAGGATCTCGTCATGGAGGAAGACAGTAGTCCATTGCACTGCCAGGGAAGAAACCAGCCGCAGAGTTTCTCAGGTACAAGGAGCGGTCCGGTGATTCGCAGTTCAGTGGCGAGTGGCTATCCGGCTGCTGCGGTGCTTGGCACGGGCAGTTCGACCACAAATCGGGCTGGGTTGCGAAGAAAGAAAGGTAAACTGGTTGTGCCCACCAGTCAGGGGAAGAAGCCTCTCCAGCCGGGAGATCTTCTCTGTCGTCGGGAAGTGGTGAGTCAGTTCTGCAGGGCTCCACCGGTGGTGTCGTCGTGGTAGGTCGGCTCAGCTTCCCCCTCGTCGGATTCTCAGGTCCTGTGGCGACTTCTGAAGTTCCAGTCCCCAAAGCCCTGCTTTTATGCAGAAAACCCCCATTCACTCAGCCTAGCTGTCACTCAAACATGCTAAGTGGTGAGCCGGCCGGCTCACCACTTGGGCCAATCACACAAAAGTGCGACCTGAGTTACCAAGGTAACTCAGTCCAGGGTGCCTAAACCCCCTCCCATACCCCCTGTGGTACCCAGACAGAGTGGCACCACTTTTGGAGGTTTCTGTGGAGAAGCCCGCCAAAAAGTGGAACAAAGTGCTCGACTTGGGTTGGAGTCACAGAAGAGAACACAAACGCCATTTTAGAATCGAGTCTTGGCAAAAAATACCAACCGGAGAATTAATATTAATTAAATAAACCGGCGGTATGTTCGAGGCTATGAAAATTAAATAATTAAAGTTGGTAGCCTCGAACAATGGGAAAATCCCATAGGAAAATATTTGCGGTCGAATATAAAAAGTAGTTTCCACTGCCACCAGCCAAAACTCGATCAGGGGGGACGGAGACGTGCCCCCTCGACTAACAGACCCCGGGGCAATCGAATTGCCCCAACCAGTACGTCCACTATATGATGGTTTGTACTGGTTTCTGTTAATAATTTGGGACTAGTAAAGCCAATGGTGACTTTACATGCCCTGGGAGACAGTAGTCAGTCCCAGGGTATGGAGTCTATGGTGGGGTGTCACTATGACACCCCTGTGTTACTGCACGGAGGGTGCTGTGTAACACACATAGGAAAAACACATGAGACCCTATGGAGTAAAGGACCCCATAGCCCATAAAACAAATTACCAGTCAAAGGAATACCATAAATCTTGTCCAAGAGTGGGAGAAAAAGAGTCTCACTCTTGGTAGGAAGAAAAAACCAACTCCAGAAATCCAGCAAAGCTGCTGGGGGACTCACTAGGTTAGGAAATTCAGCCTAAAGAGAGAATTCTCCCTAAAACTCGCCCCCCCCCAGACTAAGGG
Source organism: Ambystoma mexicanum (assembly GCF_040938575.1). Taxonomy (NCBI): domain Eukaryota; kingdom Metazoa; phylum Chordata; class Amphibia; order Caudata; family Ambystomatidae; genus Ambystoma; species Ambystoma mexicanum. The sequence goes on along the minus strand of NC_090924.1, from coordinate 535,619,257 downwards.
ACAGGAGGATTTAATCCATTCCTGGATGAACCTCATACCTCTAGTCGATGACATACATCCTAGAGAGTCCATCAGTATTTTGATGGTGACACCCTGACCTGTGCTCAATGGTGAAATCAAACCCTTGAAGGCAGATTGACCATCTCAATAGTTTTGGATTTTCCCCTTTCATTTGCATTAACCATCTCAAGGGTTGGTGGTCAGTCTGAATGACAAAAGTAGAACCATACAAGTATGGCCTAAACTTCTTCAGTGCCCACACAATAGCAAAGCATTCTCTTTCGATTGTTGCCCACCTTGTCTCAGGATCCTTCAGCTTTCTGCTGATGAAGCAAATGGGGTGCTCCCTACCTTTCCCATCCAGTTGACTGAGGACTGCACCTATTCCTACATTTGAAGCATCTGTTTGCACAATGAAAGTTTGGTGATAGTCAGGAACTCTGAGTACTGGGGCTTGGCAAAGAGCCTTTTTCAGGGTTTCAAAGGCCTGATTGCATTCCTCATTCCATCTAACCTTTTTATGGAATTTAGGAGAGGAGATGACATTCAGTGGAGAAGCTATGGACCCATAGTTCTCAATGAAATTCCTGTAATACCCAGTGAGACCTAAGAAGGCTCTTACCTGGGTCTGAGTAGTAGGTGTTGTCCAATTTTGCACAGCTTCAATCTTACTGGGCAAAGGCCTTATTTCTCCACCTCCTACCTCATGTCCAAGGTAGACCACTTTACTCTGTCCAATCTGGCATTTACTTGCCTTGATGGTCAGATTGGCCTTTCCAAGAGCCTGCAAAACATATCTCAGGTGGTCCACATGTTCCTCCCAGGAATTGCTGAACACTGCTATGTCATCCAAGTATGCCATGCAGAAGTCCTCCATCCCATTCAGAACCTGGTTTACCATCCTTTGAAACGTAGCAGGTGCATTTTTCAATCCAAAAGGCATAACCTTAAACTGGTATAAGCCAACTGGGGTAGAAAATGCAGTTTTCTCCTTGGCATGGTCTGTCAGGGCTATTTGCCAATAGCCTGACGTCAAGTCAAATGTGCTGAGGAACTTGGCTGCACCAAGTCTATCCACCAACTCATCTGTCCTTGGCAAAGGGTGGGCATCAGTCTTAGTGACTGCATTAAGAGCTCTGTAATCCACACAGGATCTAAGTTCTTTAGATCCTGCCTTTGGTACTAACACAACTGGGCTAGACCATGGACTAGTAGAGGGCTCTATTACCCCGAGATCAAGCATCTTGTTGACCTCACCTTTGATGTGGGTTCTTACATTTTCTGACATTCGATATCCTCTGCTTTTGACTGGCAGACAGTCACCAGTGAGTATGTCATGCTGTCCCCAAGGGGTCATGCCTGGTGAAAGTGAGAACAGGGAGGCAAACTGATTCAAAATAGATTTGCACTCTTCCTGTTGCTCAGGTGTCAGATTTGCAGAGAGATTTACTCCTTCAATCTTTTCGTCTAAAGGTAAGCCTCTGAGGAGATCAGGCAGAGCTTCACTCTCTTCTTCTTCCTCTGATGATGCTAGAAGCAAAGCTCCTACATCAGGTCTGGAGACATACGCTTTTAGTCTGTTGGTGTGGAAGACTGTTGGAGCCTCCTTGGGGTTGCCCAAGTCCACCAGATAGTTGACCTCTCCAAGTTTACCGACAACTTTGAAGGGTCCCATCCATTTGTCTTGCAAGGCCTTCTGCCTTGTTGGAATCATAACGAGAACTAGCTGGTCCTGAGTAAACTCAACCATGTTAGCCTTTTGGTCATGCCAGTGCTTGACCAATGCTTGTCCAGCTTTCAAGTTATCACTTGCTTCTGCCATCATTTGTGACATTCTCCTGTGGAGACCTATCACATAGTCAGTCACTCTGTCTGGCTTGGGGGAAGGAGCACTCTCCAACCCCTGCTTGATCAGGGCCAATGGACCTCTGAACGGATGACCATAGAGAAGTTCAAAGAGAGAATAACCTACTCCCTCCTGAGGGACTTCTCTATAAGCAAAGAGAAGGCATGGCAGTAGAAGGTCCCACCTTCTTTTAAGGGGGTCCTCTAAAGCACCTACCATGCTCTTCATGGTTCTGTTGAACCTTTCAACCAGCCCAATTGTCTGAGGGTGGTATGCGGTTGAGAACTTTTAAGTAACTCCGCAGGTTTTCCACATGGCTTTCATGTAGTGGGACATAAAATTTTACCCCCTGTCAGAGATTACTTCCTTAGGAAACCCAACCCTGGTAAAAATACCAAGGAGGGCCTTAGCCGCAGCCGGAGCTGTAACAGTCCTCATAGGAATTGCCTCAGGGTACCTAGTAGCATGGTCTACTACAACAAGTATAAACCTGTTGCCTGAGGAAGTTGGAGGATCAAGGGGACCAACAATGTCGATCCCTACTCTCTCAAATGGGACTCCCACAACTGGGAGAGGCACTAAAGGTGCCACATTCTTGGATCCAACCTTACCAGAAGTCTGGCAGGTGTGGCAGCTCCTGCAGTATTTGTCTACTTCGGCCCCCATCTTTGGCCAATAGAAGTAGAGTGAGAGCCTTTCCTTAGTCTTCTTGAAACTCAAGTGACCAGCCAAAGGAATCTCATGAGCTAACTGCAAGAACTGTGGTCTGTTCTCTTGGGGTACTACAAGTCGTTTGTTGTCCCCAGGTGCAGACTCGGTTGGTTCACTGTAGAAGAGGCCATCTTCCCAGTGTAACCTATATTTCCCAGGCTCTTGCCCTTCAGCCTGAGCATCTGCCTGGTGGCGAAGACCTTCCAGAGTTGGACATTTTCTCTGTCCCTTACTGAAGTCTGCCCTGCTGGGTCCACCTTCTGCCAGTAAAGACTGCAGCTCAGGATGGTCAACAGGATCCAGATCTCCAATGAGTTCCTGGCCTTCCACTAGCTCTTCTTCAGAGTCTAGTTCAACCACACAGGGTTGTACCTCCCTCTCAGCCTCAGCTGGAGGGGGAGTTACGGGTGTAACTTTGGACAACCTAGGGGAAGTCCTTGTTGGCTGCACTGGAGTGCTGACTGCTGGTTTCTTGTTAGAAGTCTCAGGTTTCCCCTTTGCTTCTGGTTTCATAGAGACAGCAGCTGACATCTCTAGTGGAGCAGGAGTGATCTCTTTCTTCATCATCTCCTTGGGAGTACCTCTCATGGTTCTCTCCCTTGCAGGTCTGATGAGCTCCTGTAACCTTTTACTAGGAGGTCTGGGGGTATGTGACACTACTCCAAGAGTTTTCAAGTCATTACCCAGCAGAATCCTTCCTGGCACCTCACTTTGTATGCTGACAGGTATCTTCACAGTCATGTCATTACACTGGATGAGAACTGGTAATTGGGGAAGCATCTGCACAGGCCCTCCAGCTAACTTGGTGAGGCGTTTGGGTGCCTTAGCAACATCCTCAGCCTGAAAAAACGATTTGTCCACCACAGTTATGCTGGCCCCAGTGTCCCTAATGGCAGGAGTCTCCTGACCATTCACCTGGACACTGTCCTTATAATACTCTTTAGTATTATCTGGGATAGAATTATAGACATCTAAGTTCTGTTGTTCCCACAGACCCAGAGACACTAAAGAAACACTAGCTGAGACTCCAATGGGTTCATCAGCCAGTAATAGAAAGTTTCCACTTGCCATTTGGACTTCCTCCTCTGGAGCGAAGGCTAAGGAGACAAGCTGGACCCCTGAAGGTTTACCCTTACATCTGGGATCTCCTTTCACATGGTCAGTAGAGCCACACACAAAGCATTTACCAAATGCTTTCTGGAATGGTGGCTTGTTCTGACCTCCTTCTGGTTTGGCACCAGGAGGTACACTAGCCTGATTTGGTTTCCCTGGTGGCTTACCCTTTTCGTTCTGTTTGGGGCCCTCTTTGGAATGGGAATTATTAGAATTCTCTTTGGAGTCCTTTTTCGGCTGTTTTCGCTCATCCTTTTTCTGAGTAGCCCCAGAATCCTTGTGAGTGGCCCTGTTGGCAACCCACAAGTCAGCAGCCTTAGCTAACTTCCTGGAATCTAATTCCTTTGAATCAGCCAAGTGCTGCCTGAGCTCAGGAGAGCAGGCAACATAAATTGACTCCAACATTACAAGATTCTTCATTCCTTCATAAGTGTTAACTCTGTAACCCTTAATCCATCCCTCTAAGTTTTGCAAACTTTCACTCTCCCAGGTAGCCCAAGGGGTACCATCATGCTTTTTGAGGGCTTAAACCTCTTAAGGTACTGGGAAGGGGTCTTCCCAAATCTAGCTATCAAAGCTAGCTTCACACATTCATAATCCTTCTTATCCACCTCCCCCAACTCCATTACCACATCAGTTGCAACAGGGGGAAGCCTAGAGAACAACCAGGGAAGTAACTCATTCCCTGTGATGTCCTGGAGCCCATGATTATACTCAAACATTTTCAACCAATCCAACACATCCAATCTAGGTTCATACATACCCACTAATTCCTTAGGCATCCGGGGTCCTTTGGGACTGGAACTCCTAGAAGAACCAGAGGAGAGAGAAGCATTTTCCACAGACAACTTTTTCATTTCTAACTCATGATTAAGCTCTATTTCTCTGAGTCTTAACTCAGCTTGCTTCTGCTCAGCCTGGGCATTCATTCTTCTGAACTCTAGCTCTTGGTTTCTTTCAGATTGAGCTAAAAAACGTTTGTATTCTAATTCAAGCTTCATTTTTTCAAGTTCAAAATAAGCAGGGTTACACGTAGTACCTGGTATGGGCCCAGTAGGTACAGCAGGTAAGGCAGCCAGAGGCTCAGAGTGGCTAACTTCATTAGGTTCACTTTCCTCTTCCGACTCATTCTCAAGACTTTGATTCAGATCAATACCATCACTGTTTTCTACATTTGCTGGGGGGGGGGGGGGTAGATTCCTCTGTACCACCCAGACTTTGGTTTTCTAACAATCTTTCTATAAGTTCCATTTTCTTGCCCTTCTCAGAGAGATTCTTATGTCTACACAATACTTTTAAGCAATCAGCAGTTTTGGCAGACAATGATTCTAGGGTATAACTCTCCGTAGCAGACATAGTTAGAAAATCAGCTTTTTAGTGCTAAGCTCTGTGGTTAGTTGTCCTAAAGTGTTCAACAAGCACTCTAAAATGTATACTCAATACAAATCCCACCGCTGTACACCAGTGTTAGGCAGAAACCTGTGCAGTTCCCTTTGGGACCACTGCAAAAGATTTAGGACTACAGGTGTTTGTCAGTAAACCCACTTGGTAGCAGTCTGTACCACACAGATTCACTTGGTAGCTGTGGCTGAGCAGTCAGACTTCCCTCAAGAAGAGTTAGGCAGTATACAGAGTATTCACAATAGGTCAAGAGAACACAGTAGAACAAGTAAACACTGACCAGGGCTTGGTGTAAAAGAGATATAATTATTTATTTTAAAACCACATCTAGAAAAACACACAGGCACTAATAGTAAGCAATTCAAAAACACGGTCACTAAAAGATATACACTCCCTTAAAAGAATAATTAGACAAGTCTTAAGTAAAGCCCCACTTATTTTCAGACAGCGGTGAGCACTAAACATAGATGGCACTCTAATAGTTCGTTTTAAAAAGGGAGAGAAGAGCAGAGAACAAGCTGAAACAGATCCCAACACTTTTATCAGAACATAACAAGAGAGGAAGGCAAAGTAAAACCGTGAAGTTAGAGTTCAAGAAGCCGGATCCACTTTCAGAGGATCCAAATGAAATGTGTCCAGGGTCACACGGTTGCAGTGCACAAAAGTCTTGTAAAGGTTCAAAAAGGAGTTGGACCAAAGAAAGGGACCAGTTAGAGGGTCAAGACAGCCAGCCCAGTCCAGAAGGTTAAGGGGTTATTATTACCTTGTAGCAATCTTTAGAAAGGGAGGCCTGGCGGACACGGTACCTTAAAGTGGTGAGAACGCTCCAGCGGGGGCAGTTGTTCCTGGCACCGGGTGCAAGTCAGTGCTTCGTCCAGGGGAAGAGAGGATCTCGTCGTGGAGGAAGACAGGAGTCCGTTGCACTGCCAGGGAAGAAACCAGCCGCAGAGTTTCTTAGGTACAAGGAGCGGTCCGGTGATTCGCGGTTCAGTGGTGAGTGGCTATCCGGCTGCCGGGGTGCTTGGCACGGGCAGTTCGACCACAAACCGGGCTGGGGTGCGAAGAAAGAAAGGTAAACTGGTTGTGCCCACCAGTCAGGGGAAGAAGCCTCTGCAGCCGGGAGATCTTCTCTGTCGTCGGGAAGTGGTGAGTCGGTTCTGCAGGGCTCCACCGGTGGTGTCGTTGTGGTAGGCTGGCTCAGCTTCTCCCTCGTCGGATTCTCAGGTCCTGTGGCGACTTCTGAAGTTCCAGTCCCCAAAGCCCTGCTTTTATGCAGAAAACCCCCATTCACTCAGCCTAGCTGTCACTCAAACATGCTAAGTGGTGAGCCGGCCGGCTCACCACTTGGGCCAATCACACAAGAGTGCGACCTGAGTTACCAAGGTAACTCGGTCCAGGGTGCCTAAACCCCCTCCGACACCCCCTGTGGTACCCAGACAGAGTGGCACCACTTTTGGAGGCTTCTGTGGAGAAGCCTGCCAAAAAGTGGAACAAAGGGCTCGACTTGGGTTGGAGTCACAGAAGAGAAAACAAACGCCATTTTAGAATCGAGTCTTGGCAAAAAATACTAACCGGAGAATTTATATTAATTAAATAAACCGGCGGTATGTTCGAGGCTATGAGAATTAAATAATTAAAGTTGGTAGCCTCGAAAAATGGGAAAATCCCATGGGAAAATATTCGCGGTCGAATATAAAAAGTAGTTTCCACTGCCACCAGCCAAAACTCGATCAGGGGGGACGGAGGCGTGCCCCCTTGACTAACAGACCCCGGGGCAATCGAATTGCCCCGACCAGTACGTCCACAATATGATGGTTTGTACTGGTTTCTGTTAATAATTTGGGACTAGTAAAGCCAATGGTGACTTTACATGCCCTGGGAGACAGTAGTCAGTCCCAGGGTATGGAGTCTATGGTGGGGTGTCACTATGACACCCCTGTGTTACTGCACGGAGGGTTCTGTGTAACGCACATAGGAAAAACACATGAGACCCTATGCAGTAAAGGACCCCATAGCCCATAAAACACTTTGGGCCTCATTACGACCCTGGCGCTAAGTGAAAAACGATGGCGGTAAATGGTTACCGCCATCGTTTTCCGCTAGGTCCGATCATGACCCGTGACCGTTAACTACGATGCCATTAGCGGCATCGTAGTTAACGCTGCCGCTAACTGCGCCAAGGGCGCGCGCACGCGACCTCCCACACTGTACTTAGCGCCATGGCGGAAAGGTACGCGAATGCCGATCCAAGCGGACATGCACCTAACGCCATCACCCAGCCCGTTAAGTACCTTACCGCCATGGTGCTAATTACGCCATCGCGAACCAACCGTAAATGGCCATGTAAAGTGAATGCAGCTGCCACAGGTGCACAGAAACAGCACAGGTGAAGGCAATACAGACTCAGGAAGTACAAAAAGAGCACACCCCACCCCTTCCCACACCCAGTCACACTCCACAATGATACCAATACGACTAGCAATGTTGGGGCTGGAGGACCTGATAGCAATGCAAATGCTACAACAGCAACAACAACAACAGGCAGCACAGAGGAGACGCAGGAGGAGAAGGAGGGCAAGGCAGGCCCAGCAAGCCCCACCAGCACAGCCAGTGCCACCACGCAGGCAGCCCCCAATCCCACGCATCAGAGCCAATCCATTCAACCTCACTGCTGAGCAGATCCACACCCTGTACCATTTGGACCGGGACACCATCACCGCCATCGTAGACATGACACACAACGACATCGTCAGCATGATAGAAACTCCAACCGCCATCCCACCCCGACTGAAGGTAGTGTCTGTACTCCACTTCCTGGCCACAGGCACCTACCAGCACACAGTGGGGCACTTGCATGGCATTTCACAACCATTATTCTCACGAACACTCATCCAAGTGCTCGATGCCCTCCTCAAGCACACAGACGACCACATCTCATTACCACGGACTGCCCCGGAGATTGCAAACACCAAAGTGTGTTTCCATGCACTAGCCGGCATACCTGGTTGCATTGGTGCCATCGACTGCACCCATGTGGAATTGGTGGTTCCACGTGCCATGGAGGTACCGTACCGCAACCGGAAACAGTTCCACTCAATTAACGTGCAAATGGTCTGTGACTCCAACAAGATCATCACACATTGTTGTGCCCGATTCCCCGGATCAACCCATGATTCTATGGTCCTGAGGAACTCCACAATACCACGCTACATGGAGCGACATGCAGGCCCAAGATCCTGGCTACTCGGTGAGTCCAATGTCATGACCATGGAAATGTGAAGTGGGTAGGTGAATGACGTACCAATGCATACCCCACCTGGCTGAAAGGGGGGGGGGTGATGCATACTCCAATTGGCTGTGAGTAGCAGAGAGAACGGAGACAGATGATACCCTAAAGCAACCCAAACTCCACCCAACACCAGTAAAGCCAATACCCAATGTATGCAGCCCTACCATGTGAATGAGGTTGTGTCCCAACCATGACACAACCATCTGCAAGTGCATTCTACCAATTCAGACCACATTGTCAACAATGAAAAGCACCTACATGCACGTCACCAAACACCATCACCCGATAGGCCTGTCCCCCATAACTGCCCACGAAGGAGGCACATGACGGACAGAAACATCAACACACCATTACACAGACAGCAGGGCCCCCAAAATGTCCCTGTCTACATCAGCATTGCTCACTGGGGTCATGATGAGGCCTACAGCAATGTTGCAATGATGTGCACATTGCCATCACAGGACATGTGCCAGGCCAACTAACCAAACGGCATGAACGGACACAGTGGATGGGCACTCACAATGCACTCCACCCCTCTGCATACATTGGGTGATGGCATGCAAAACAGGCCATGGGAGCCATGAGCATATACTGGTTGCATTGTGTGAATCAATTAGTGCATGTAGAAGTGAGCCAAAGTAACAGTTGGATGCAAGCCATGGTGGCACATCATGTTCTTGATCAGACGTCATGACTGACACATACATTCTCGCCTACATACAGGTGATGCAGGCTATCCCCTGAAGAGGTGGCTCCTTACACCAGTCCGGAACCCGCAGAACCAGCACGAGGAGGACTTCAACCGTGCACATACACGTACCCGTGTGGTCATAGAGCAGACATTCGGCCTATTGAAGGCACGGTTCCGATGCCTCAGCAGGTCTGGTGGGGCACTCCTGTACCGCCATGAGAAGGTGGCAAAGATCGTCATGGCATGTGTCATGCTACACAATATGTGCATCAGACGGAATGTGCCCCTGCCCCCTGACGCAGAACTGCAACCACCTGACGATGAGGATGAGGAGGGTGCAGATGGGGCGGCACCCCATGGAGGAGGCGATGCACAGGAGGGGCATGAAATGCGTCAAAATATCATCGACCACTGCTTCTAGCACACACGGCTGGTGTGTATCACATGGAGACTGCACTTGGGGCACTGTGTGTCTCTGGGACATGCACACTGTGGACTGTACACCAATAAAGCACACATATGCAATGAAAATGTCCACACATTTCATTTCGGAAAAGGAAAAAGTGTATTTCAATCATAAAACGTCGTGACACACCCCCTCCCACCTCCCCCCTCCCCCCTGCACACCCCAACACACCCCCTCCCGCCTCCCCCTCCCCCCTGCACACCCCAACACACCCCCTCCCACCTCCCCCCTCCCCCCTGCACACCCCAACACACCCCATGTAAGTGTCAACAGATGCCTGTGACAGTGGCCACAGGCTGTTACAAGCCCCTTCTCCCGGCCCCCGGGGCACCCCTGGCTGTGGAGCGCAGGTTCCGTCCGGAATGTCGGACGGGGCTGCTCTGTGCAGAACTGGCAGCGGAGGATGTCCCTGCCTGCTCCCGTGCATGCACGTCCTGTAGGGTGTGGGTGAGCTCAGTGAGCGCACGACGCAACCCGGCAAGTTCACCACAAATGTCCCTAGACATGGCCTGCATAGCATCCCTCAGGGTGGCAGTGCTCTGCGCAATTTCGGCCCTTAGGGTCTCCGTGGCCTGTTCAATGGTTGCCCTAGCCCCCACACATTCCACAGCATGCTCAGTCAGCATCGTGGACAGATGTTGCTGCCGTTGTATGATGTCCTCGAGGGACTGCTGCCCCTGCTGGGCCATGCCCAGTGCTGGTGGTGTGATGGAGGGGCTGCTCCCCTCCTGTGGACTGAGAACTGGGCATGGGGTAGAAGGCCACTCCTCTTCCTCTGTGTGCCCCTGTGTGTGATCCTCATGGGGGCTGGCATTTGACAAACAGGGGGAATGTAGAAGGTCAGTGGGGCTTCTGACTTCGTGCTCCTCAATGTCAGAGTCTGAACATGCAGCAATTGCAGCTGTTTCACCCATATTGCTGCTGGCCGCAGACCCGGTGCCTTCTGTGGCAGGCAATGTTGGTACAGGTGGTGCTGCTGCTGCTGGCCTGCTGCCTACTGGGGTGCTTGCCGGTGGGCCGTCCGGTTTGCTTGCAGTGGATTCTGTTTGTTGTGGGGTCTGCCTCACTGCAGCTGAGGTTGAGGGTGCGGGGATGGTATTATTGGCCTTCTTGGCTCTCTTCGTCGCAGGGGTGTCCTGGTCCTCGGGGTGTGATTCTGTGCCTGGGGTGGAGCAAAGGAGGGAGGGCGTTATTGATGGGTCTGCGGACTTTGGAATGACAATGATTGACATGATTCTGGTCAGTAGATGAGGCAGATTTCAGGCAGGGCCATGCAGGTTGTCTCCTTTTTGTGTGGAATGTGGATGGAGGTATGTGGGTGCCAGCAGTGTATACAGGGTGGAGCTGGCATGTGGCTATGGGCAGTGTCCAGCTAATGTGTTGCATTTACACTCTAGGGCAACATTGTGCTACACATGAATGGACTGCAGTGACTATGGCATGTCTTGTTTGAGGCACCTACCTTCATCGCCTGATGTCGGAACTCCCCTTTCCATCCCTCCGACGCCTTCAATGCCTTCCATGCCAATCGTAGTTGCACATATTTCCTCCCACGGTTGGAGTTTCAGTGGGGATTCCGAACCTCCACCGGTACCCGGGGCAAGGTTGCGGTTCGCAGAGATGACAGCTCTGACCCATATGCGAAGGTCATCCCAACGCTTCCTGCACTGCTGTGGGGTGCGGGGTACGGTCCCCACCGCGCTGACGCGCTCGGCCACCAGGGCCCATATGCCCTTCTTTTTTGCTATCGCCGGCCTGGTCATTTCAGGCGAGAAAACGACAGCTGCATTGTCTTGCAGGGTCTCCGCAAGCATGCAGAGTTCCTCCCGGGTAAATCTTTCCTGGCGCTGGCGGTCACATGCCTTCTTAACAACTTTAGGCATTTTTGGGTGGTTGAATGGGTGGGTGATGGGTTGGGACAGGTGTCAGGGTTGGATCTGGTGTTGTTCGGAAGGATGGCAATGGATTGTGTTTTTAAAGATGGGCGACGTGCTGTTTCCCGTTCCGCCGCAATGACGCTATTTCCGGTTCTGCTTTTTACGGTGACCGCTAATTGCGGCCACTGCTAATTACGGTGGCCGCTACTTACGGTGGCGGAAGTGCACCTTGCTCGTCCTACGATGCCGGTAGGGGCCCTTTCCGCCATGGCGTTATTTACATTACCGCCATGGCGTAATGCTCGTGCGCGATGGGTCGTAATGTGGCGCTCTTTACGCCATCGGCCCACGGCGTAAACGCTCATTACGCCATGGCGGTAATGTCGGCAGATTACCGCCTGGGTCGTAATGAGGCCCATTACCAGTTAAAGGAATAGCATAAATCATGTCCAAGAGTGGGAGAAAAAGAGTCTCACTCTTGGCAGGAGGAAAAAAAAAACTCCAGAAATCCAGCAAAGCTGCTGGGGGACTCACTAGGTTAGGAAATTCAGCCTAAAGAGAGAATTCTCCCTAACACTGATATAAATAAACTTTCATATCATATCATACTGTGTTCACTGGTTATTGTACTAGGGTTTGTGCTTTGCTTTCTACTACTCTATCTTTCCATCTTTACTCTGTGTATACTTGGCCATACACGAGCATCTATGGTCTTTCCCAACATCCTAGTACTCCTCCTATTTTTTCACCCCCCTCTTCAGACATGGTAATTTCTTTAGTGTTATCGTTTTTGTCTCGCCTTTCTGCAGGCCGTCAGTTATGTATTCTGTTGCTTGGTCTAACTGCCAATAATTGTTCATCATGCCAAGTGTCTTTATGTAACTGTCTTCATAGGGGAATGTTGTTTGAGACATCCATCTCAATGTTGCTGTTTTCCCTTGGAACCTTCCTTGGGTTGTAACCATGGATAGGTACATGAGGCATTGTGCTCTTGCTGCTGGTATTGCAGTTGCTATGAACGTTCTGGAGGCACTCATTGCATAGGGGATTAGTGAGCAGACATAACAGCTCTCCCCAGTGATTTCCTTACCTACTTTGGTCATGTGTTTATACCCCATGTTGTTAGACACCTGAGCAGTGTTCTCCTGTCCACCCAACATGGTTGTTCCACTTGCTGGGGTTGGGGTAGTGTTAATAGAGGATACAGCGGCTTCACTAGGAACAAGAGATATTCGCCAAAAGAGAAATGCAAAACCCCCACTTGGGAATAAGAGACACGACAAAATAAACATGTTTATAATTATTTCTCCCATTTACCTGTGCTACTGGATCCTTGTGCAGTTTGAAGATATCAATTTCCCGCCTGAAATGCTCAAAAACTGTGTGTTAACCGATTTGTGCTGTATTAGTTTTTAAGCCCTGTGGATCATGTAGTCAGACATTGCGAAGATAAATAGCTGTTCCCACACTGTTCTAATTCTAGGATCTCTGAATACTACAAGGACAGTTCGTTCGAGTTGTGGGTAAGCTTGGGCCAGATATGCTATAAAAACGTGGTAGTAAACATAGAGCAATGCTGGGAGCTTCCTATGATCTGCACAGCAACTGAACAGCTTGTGCTATACATAGAGGAGAGCATTATGTGTGCAAGAGCGTGTAAACACAAGAAAAGATAAGGGATCCATTTGTTATGTTAGTGTCATTTATGTTAGTGTAATTTATACAGCGGATATTCACCCTAAGGTATCTTGGCGCTACAGAGGGAAGTCAACAGTCATAAGCCCATGGCAGGAATAACTAAAACAAACATGTTTTGAGCGCTTTCCTGAACAACAGATGGATGGACAAGTTTTTTACTGTGAAAGGAAGGTCATTCCACATTTGTGCGGCGACGTCACGAAAAAGTACATACTCCCATGCGTGACCTACAAAAGGTAGGATCCAGTAACAAACCAGCATACGCCGAGCACAAAGGACAGGTGGGGAGATACCGGGTAAATTTAGACTGGAGGTACTCTGCCCCCTATCAATGCAACACTCGATGCACAATGCAGAGTGCCTTAAACTTAATCCGCTGCATGACTGGGAGCCAATGAAGAGTTCGTAGCACAGGAGAGATTTGGGCTCCATAAGGAGACCCTGTAGCCACCCAGGCAGCTAGGTTCTGTAGCCGCTGAAGCCAGTGGATCATGCATTTGGGCATGCATTTGGGCTGTGCAAGATATAAAGAGTTGCAGTAATCAAGTCTGCTCAGCACCAAGGCAGCAACCACCGGAGGATGAAGAGTAACCATTAACATGGGAATCACCTTCTTTAGTGTTTTGAGGTGAAAATGACCAGCTTGGTACCAAAGTAGATCATGGATATTGTGGAATGAGAGAGTGAGAGAGACAATTGATCAGAGACTGACTCACTGTGTGCAATAATCCGGAGCAGGTATGAGCAAAATATAGATGGGCCTTTGAGCCCTGCTCACAATAGATGTGATGAGACATATGCAGGAGAACATGGCAAGGCAAATCACTGTCAAAGCAACTCTGCATGCAAGAGTCATAGCTCCTGCATACAGAGGTACTGGCACTACCCATTCCTGCTACAGGGATCTTGTTGCTTCCTGTGCCCATGTCCACTACAAGGCTCCTGCTGCCTCAGTGGCCATGCAGGCTTCAGCACTTGTGGATTTGTTTTTACTTCTGTTATATCACTTCCCGTGACGTAACCAGGGCAAATGATAAAATGGCATCACTCCCTGTGATGTTGTCAGGGTCAAACTTCATTTTATGCTACTTCCGGTGATGTCATCGGGCACATGATGTCACATCCACTAGCCTGGCATTTTGGTGAATTGACATCACTGAACTTCGCTCTGCCCCATCTTGCCCAGGCTAGCATGGGCATGCGTGTGTTCTCGTGCAGAACGGATGTGACCAAATAGCTCCCGATGGGCTGCCCCTTTTGAGGTGGGACCAATTCTGATTTGCATATGGTCTTTCCCCTTTCGTAATGCCTTGGCAGGCGAAGAACAATGGTATGGAGAGTTGGCCAGAGCAATGGCAGAAGTTAAGATTAATTATAAACCTTCCAGCCATCACCTATTTGGTTTTGCTAGCGTGGCAGAAGTAGCAAAGGGTTTTTACTTCAACCCAGCATGACAGACAACTCAAGACGATCCAGAACCAAGAAGGACTAGAAAGAACTGGTTAAACCTGTTAATGACATCATGTGCAGACAGTTGTGTGTAGTCCCCTAAATCCCATAGTGCGTCCTCTCTGAGTACTATGTTTGTGAACTTGGGTGCAGCTACCTAGGAGAGGAAACAGGACTGGACTACCCTGTCTGAATGAGCCTGATGCAAATCTATGCACTGAAACAATATGGAATTGTACTTGTGCAAGTTTTGCTCCTATTCAATTGCCATTGAAAGTGGCACTTGATGCAAAAGTTTCTATATCATACGTTTATTCGGCAATGCCTTAAACTATACCCATAATTTCAACAGTTAAAATCTCAAATGTAACATTAATAAAAGCAGGATGCAATTAGTTCCAATATGATCACATAATATAATGATAAAACAATGATCAGTCAATTATGAGATACAATTGCAAATGCATAATTGGCCAATGGTCCACTAACTGTTTCTCTAATTCCCTAAAATATGGTCTACAAAATACAAAGACCAAGAGCAAAGTTTCTATAATAGGGCCTGCGGCGTACGAGAAGAAGGAGTCAGACTCAAGGACTGCATATCAAGGGTCTTTACCTAAATAAAATGGAAAAATGCCTATCTATCCCTGCTGCTGAGAGGGATTTCCTTGCCTATAAACTGAGGGCTTGTCACATGTCAAAACAAAAGAGTCCTCACTCCAAAAAATGATTTACTATCTGGCCTATCAATTCACGGAAAACGAACATACAAATCAGCCAGAACAATAGCCTCTAAGTTCAGGCTTCCTCCAGGCAACGTTCCCTGGATCCCTCTTGGGGTATGGGTCAGAGTTAAAAAAAACAATGAGGATCATTACAAGAATCCCAGTAGTACGCCAGTAATTCCACCCTGATGGTTTTACCGGTACCGCTGAGATGACCGGCATATTATGACTCATGGGGCGTGCACACTCCCCCCGCCCCCGGCAGAAACAGTGATACTGGCTGGTGGCATTACCGGCGGCGACGTCCATCGGCCGGTATTACCGCCAACATTATTATTATTGTTATGGGATTTATTGAGCGCAGACCTAGCTTCGAGAAGAAACGGAGCATTTTACAGAGATTTACAACATCACAGATGCATAACAGAGCACTTTTCAGAGGTAACAACAGAACAGATATATAGCGGGGGTAGGATACAGAGGGGCACAGAGGAGGGATTACAGCTGTACCGGGTGGTGGGGACGGGAGGGGCGGGCAGCGTCTAGTGAGTCAGGTGACGCGAGGGGGGACGTGATCGCCTAGGTGTTGAGGAGGACAGACTCCTTGAAGAGGTGGGTCTTGAGTTCTTTTCTGAATTGTAGGAGCGTGGGGGCGAGTCTGATGCAGATGGGGAGGAGGTTTCATAGTCTTGGGGCGTAGACAGAGAAGGCTTGTTTTATGGTCCTTTCCTTTTTGCAGCAGCAGATTTTAAGTCTGCACGTGTTCTGGTTTATGGTGGTGCGCTGTCCGACGTAGATGCTGAGTTTCTCAATGAAGGAGCTGACTGTCTTCAAGGCAACTGCCTTATAGATGATGCAGCAAGACTTGAAGTTGATTTGTACATGCAGTGGGAGCCAATGAAGGTCGATGGGGCCAGAGTGATGTGGTCGTATCTGCGTAGACCCTTGAAGAAGCATGCAGCCGTGTGTAGGACACTTCTCAGGGGCACAAGGGAGGACGATGGAGGGCCTTTGAGGGGTGCATTGCCCCATCCAGGTGGGATAGGACCAGTGCTGGATCTAAAGCTGTCCAGGGAGGGAAAGAGCTTAACTTCTCGCAGAAAGGAGAGTTGATACCAAGCTGTCTGAGTTTACTTAGCTATGTGTGTCTTGAAGGAGAGCTGTTTGTCGATGTGGAACCTGAGGGACTTGGCGCAGGAGGTGAGCTCGGGTGTGAAGCCCTCAGAGTTCATGGTTGATAGCCAGTTCTGTATTTATGGGTATTCCTTGCTGTTGGCGAGGAGTAGGAATTTGGTCTTGGAGGGGTTGAGCTTCAAGTATGCACTGGACATCCAAGACTGGATCAGTGAGAGGCAGGTTTTGAGCCTATGGATGTCCTTGATGGAGTCGATGCACAAGTATAGCTGTGTGTCATCGGCGTATTGGTGGATGTGGATGTTGTGTGTGGCTAGGAGGGCTCCCAACAGCTTCATGTATAGATTGAATATCACTGGGGAGAGAATGGAACCCTGCCGGACTCCACAGATGACAGGCAGCATTGGCGATCTAGGGAAGTCCATCTGAACAAGCTGCTTGCGGTTGGTGAGCTAGGACTTGAACCAGCATAGGACAAGGTTGCTTATCCCCATGCACCATTGTAGGGTGTCCGTAAGAGCCTGGTGGTCTACTGTGTCAAAAGCAGCCGAGAGGTCAAGTAGAACCAGAAGGCTGGAGTGGCCATCGTCAAGGATGTTGAGGGCATCGTCGACCACCTGTATGGTTGTTGTCTCCGTGCTGCATCTGGGTCTGAATCTGGATTGGTAGGTTTGGAGGAGATTGTTGGTGTCGATGTGTTGAGGCAGTTGTGCAGCTACCACTTCCTCAATGATCTTACCCAGTACAGGAAGATGGGTGATAGGGTGATAGTTACCTAGGTTGTCAGGATCCAGAGTGGGTTTCTTTAGTAGAGGGAGGAATTGTCCTATTTTTATGGTAAATGGGAAGGTGCCTTGAGTTAGGGAGCTGTTGATCTCCAGGTAGGGAAAGAGAGCTTCTGTGGGGAGGTTCTTGAGGATAGAAGCTGGTAGGATGTCGTCTGTATATGATGTGGCTTTGAGGGTGGCCAGGGTTTCTACTAGGTCCTCTGTCGAGAGTGTCTTGAATGTTGTCCAGGGTGTGGAGATTTCACAATGAGGGATGTGAGGTGAATCTGTGGATGCAGAGCTGGCATCTATGTGCTGGTGAATCTTGCTGGATTTTTCAATGGAGTGTGGTATGCCAGGGTTGGGTAGCGAGTTGAGGCAGTGCTTGACAGCTTTGAAGAGGGCTCTGATTTTATTGTCGGCTTTGTTATTCCTAAAACAAATCCTGCCTTTGGCCTACCCCTTGTGTGCGACCATGCATCAGTCTTAGACAATCTTAGACAATCTCCTAGGGGGGTGTGGATCACTATGCCCCCCCTGCTTTCGTATCTCAGGGCCTTTGTGCACTGTGTTACTTCTAGATTACTCCTAACAACATACTCCTATTTTACTCCTATGGACACAATAACATAAGACACAAAGAAAACACATGAATCGATTCAAACAATAATAACACTGTTATTCATGCACAGCAAAGCATGATGCAAACAATACTAAAACTATGCAAATATCGAATTTGCACCTTTATACTTTTGGTGCAAATCTACCACGTAGTTCAATAACTATAAGCCTTTCAGGATTCTAATGCAAGCCTGTGATTCTAATGCAGCCTAATGCAAGCGTCAGCATTCAGCATTCCTCTCCAATCCACACCATTCCTCTCTCTCTCTCTCTAAGACAACCCCTGTCTGATTGCCCCTTCTCCAAACCCAAAGCTCTTTGTGAGTGTCTGCCCTTAATCAATCAGTTTAGGCCATACCCCATACTTCCCATTTGAGCTTCCCATGGTCTCATTTCGAATGTGCCCCATCTCTCCCCTTTCCAATCTAGCCAAGTCTGGTCACTCGAACTGCCTCAAGCCTCTGCCAAGCTCATTGATCTCTGCCAAGCTGGTCTGCCAAGGCTGCATCAATCCTCCACCAAACGCCTCTTGATCTCAGTCCACCCAGATGTCTCTCTCTCTCATCGAACTCAAACTCCATCTACATCTAAATCAGGCTTCCTGTTATAGGGCCTCATTCCGGGTTTGGAGCTAACCATGGAGTAATTAGCTCCATGGTTGCCTCCGAAACCGTCCCAAATCCGGCATGGTGAATGGAGTAATTACCGGTCCATTCCAGGGTTGGAGGGACCGGTAATTCCCCATTCACTTTTTGCCCTTTCCCGTTCCCATTTCTGCCCCATAGGGCTCAATGGGAATGGGGAAGGAGGTAATTACGGCACCGTAAATTACGGTACCGTAATTACCGCCGAAGTACCTTTGCGGGTCCCGTACTTTACTCCTCCTAAAAGCAGGCGGTAAGGAAGGACCCGCAAAGGGACCTCAGAATACAGAGGTAAGGGATTACCGGCATCGGCACCCTTACCGGTGCCGGTAATTCCTTACCTCCAACCTCAGAATGACCCCCATAGTGTCAATTCACGTCACACTTTCGCCATGGTTACATGTCTTTCTCTAAGCTAAAACGCCTTTCTCTGTCTGTCAGCAAATTCTATATTTGAGCCAGTGCCTAAATGTCTGTGAATGTCTGTGCTGCATGTTCTTTCACTTCGTGTTCTGTCATCGTGACATTTGCCATAATATCGATATCATGGCCTTCTGTCTGCAGTACCATCCTACCATCTATTTCTCCATTCACTGTCATGAAATCCCTCTCTCCTCAGAGAGCAAACCATCTCTCCCTCCATGCAAAAGCACTCCCTCCATGTGGCGCTGCCTGGCCCCCACTTTTTCTCTCTCTGCGAACACCAGCCAGCCATGCTGATAAGGCCAGCATCCCTCTTTACTCGGACAAGGGTCGTGTTATCTCTGTTTGCATTCCAATCTTCGCACTGTACCATAACAACTTTGCACAGAATTAAGTGGCGCTTCTGTGTGTCTCCATTCAGTGGAATGGCTTTATAATGCCATAGGCCTCATTCTTTCTATAGTGCTTACTTTCTCATTCACACAAACCCAAGCACTACATAATGCAAACTCATTGCATTTTCTAAGTGCACACTCAATACATAACATATCTCTACATGTCTCTACAAGTATAACAGGCCTCATTCTATAGGCAAATACAAATGGCTACATATATGTGGCAGAATAATGTGGATAGTCTAATGATGCTACTTCAGAATGTATAATGGATAACTAAACAGGATACAATGATGGAATGATGGGTAATGATTCCATAACAAAGTAATGATGCCATAATGATAACAACCAAGACTTCTCCATACTATCAGGTTTTACAGCTTCTGTTATGACATTCTGATAGTAGGATGTTAGGGAGAATTTCCAGTTTAGTGCTAAATTCCTTCCACCTTAGAGACCCACAGCTCTTTTGCTGAACTTTGGGACTTTGTACTTTTAATCCAATGTGTTGTCTGTGTTTTTCTTGGTTTTGGAGTCTCACAAACTCCATAGGCATCATCGTTTTACATTGTGACACACAGCACCTTCAGTGCAGTGACACAGGGAAGTAATTCAGATTTCCCAAAGGTTTAAATACCTTCTCTTGGATAAACTACTGTTTCCAAGAGCCATGAAGTGAAATTGACTTTACTTACATCTGTAATTTTCTAGACCCAGCACACACTATCTTACAATTGGGCGCTGGAGGGGTTACTTAGTATCCCCTTTGTCTAGTTTCTCATGTAACATTTTTATGTTACCCTTTTCACAATTAATGGCTGGTGGCAGTGGTTTACTTTTAACTAAAGTTGTGTGTTTTTACCGCAGACTGCGTTCACAGCTGCAGTGAAGCACCCATGGGTGCCCATTTTGTCACAATGGCCCTGGTCTTTTTTTGCCATTTCTTGTTGTAAAGGTCCTTCTTGAGATTTACTCTGCACGCCAAACCAGGTTTGGTCCTTTTGTTCATTTTGTCTTTGGCGGGATTCATGAGTGAAGCCAGCCTCTGGCTCCAGAATGTCTGGCAGGGGCAGGAACTGAGGCAGGTGCCCAAAGCTCCCTGTGCTTAATCCCCTTGGTTACAGGAATGCACCCAAAGGTGATTGGCTGGCTGGCTGTCCGGCAAGGACAGCCACCCAGCTGTGTGATTGACAGCCAGGCTGGAATGAATGGGAGAAACCTGCATAAAGGGCAAGGCTTTCTAGCTTGGAAGTCAGATCAACTCCAAAGTTAACTCATCTGGACATCCTCTCAGAGCTGGCTGTACTTCCTTGCTGCTGCAGGAACCGAAGTGCCAGGGAGAGGAACACCAGTTTGGAGTACATCACTTTTAAGTCAGACCCGAGCTCCTGGAAGATCCCCCAGACTCCCAGGAAGCAGGACTGACCGAGCCTGAGCCAACTCAACAGAGTGCTGGACCCCAGATGCAAGGAAAGTTCAGAATGGTATCCAAGAACCCACTGTGGTGCTATTTGCTTGAGACGTGAGGAGCTGAAACCGTGAAGTACCACTGATTTGAAGATTGTCGTTTGCTGCCACTGACCGTCCCATTGCAGTGGAGGAATGCCCAGAAGTTCTCTCTTTTGTCCCCACAACTGAGGCCCAGGAACAACAGGATCTTCAGAGCTGCAAAGGAACAGAAGTCAGCTGGAACCATTTCTTCTAATCAAAGGTACTGTACAGTCTAAGAGAACATACCTCTTGTTGTGTAGCCTTTCTTGTTCTCAGTTGAGACTTGTCTTGGTTGCTCTGTAGATTGCTTACAGCTTTACCCCTCGCAAGCCTAAACAGCTTGTGGCCCTACATTGATTCTACTTTTCTACAAAGACTTCTAAAACATTGTGCAAGACTTTTACTTACCTGCAAGAAGTGCTTCAGCTCACCTAGACTTTTGCTAACTTAACATTGGCTGGCCTGGCTCCCTGAAAGACTCTTCTTACCTCTGACCATGTGCTTTACCTTTTCTTCCAGGAAGGGGTAACTTACTTTGCATTGGGGGTTCAAAAGTACTTTCCTGCTTCAGAATATTTGTGTGATCTCTTGTTTTATTCTGATAACCTTTTCTTTGACACCCATCTCAGTAGCTTTCTAAATGTACCAGTGATATATTAATGTCCACAGTGTCCTAGCTATTGAAGTCACTTGAGGGTGTAGGAAGTGTCTGTGTGCCATCCCAAACTGGTACTTGCTGATTTGGAGAAACTAACTTACTATTATATTGCCCCCTTCGGAACAAGGCTTATTCAAACTGACTGTTAAATAAATTAATAATTGTTTAATCAAGACACCTTGAGTATAAGTGTTTATTTGGATACTTGTCACTGTGAATCTCTGTGTACCTACCCTACTGCTCACATTGACCCCTCTTGAGATAAGCCTGGCTGCTCAACCACACTACCAACCTGTGTATTACAGACTTATAACAAAGGTTGGGTTCCTATTGTCAGGAGGCCAGGGTTGTGTAGTGCACTCTAAGGGTACTACCCAAAATCTTGCCTAACATAGGAGGTCTTGCCTGTGTTGATTAGTTGTCGGCGGGTTGCTCAGAGTTCCTTAAGGAGCGCCAGGTTGGATGCGGTCCTGGAATGGCACCAGGTTTTCTCAAGTTTCCTGATCACTCTTTTGCTGAAGTTGAGTTCTTGCGTGTACCAATGTGGCTGACGGTTTAGGTTTGTTGGTGCATTGTTTCAGAGGCATGTGTCGGTCGATGGAGGCTGAGAGGGTGGCGTTGAGTGCTTCCAGTAGAGAGTCGCTCTTTGGCTGGGACTGTTCTGTCCACGTAAGATGTAGTTTGGCATGGTCTTCTGTAAGGGCTTCCACTGGGAAGTTCTTGAAGGACCCGAAGGTTTGTCTGCTGAGCTTCTGCTTGGAGTGCTTGAATGGGGTGGTGAGCAGGATGGTGAAAGACACGGCTAGGTGGTCAGACCAGTCAAGTGGAAGAGGAGAGCTGTAGTGGAAGGAAGACAGTGCAGTGATGATTAGGTTGAGGATGTAACCTTTCTCTTGTGTTGGGTCTTTCGTGTGCTGTGTGAGGCTGAGAGTGTCGAGAAGGCTGAGGAGAGCTTCCTTCATCAGTTTGGTGGCCTTGTTGCCTGGGAGGTTGAAGTCACCTAGGAAGATGTTGTATGCGTGCGTGAGGGACATGGTGGTGAAGTGTTGGATTTGGGTGGTCTGTAGATGAGATGGAAGGTGATTGTGTCCATCTGGGAGAGCGCAAAATGAAAGGAGAGGACTTCAAAGGAGCCAATATTGTCAACGTCAAGTCTGGTGCAGAGCCACGAGGTCTTGTGTATGACTTCAAGGCCTCCACCTGTCTTCTTCGGCAAGTCACTGTGTTGAATGCTATCTCCGTTGGGATAGGGACATCAAGGATGTGGATGGAGGTGGGTGTCAGTCAGGTCTCAGCGATGAAGATGGAGTCAAGGTCATGTGTAGTGATTATGCTGGTAATACCATTTCCACTACCATAGCGGCTGGTATTACTGCCCCCGGTATTACCAGCGACGGAAATAGCGTCATCGCCAGAACAGGAAGCTTGGCAGGGCTATGTTAATAAAATCAATCCACCCAGAATCACCTATTTCCTGCTGGCATCCAGTCCCCATAGTTGTGGCAACAATATGGCACAACACAGAAAGGCCCGTCTACCAGACCTTCAGCTCCGGAAGGCAAAGTTCACAGAGGCTGAGCTAACTGCATTGGCAGATTCAACAGTGGAGCATGCTGAAGATCCCTTCTGCAGCAGACAGAGAAATACCTCTGCCCAGAGGAAAACAGCCACATGGGCCAACATAATGGCAAGGGTGACAGCAGTGGAAACTGTACCCCGTACCATCAAGGACTGCCAAAAGCACTGGGTCAACCTAAAGGCGAGGGCCCGCAGCCTCATTGCCAGACACAGGAGGTGGAGCGCTGGCCGAGGAGGAGGCACAGTGGAACCCCTCCACCTCACGCCCTGGGAGGAGACGGTCAGCTTCATCTTCTACAGGGCATGGAGGGGATAAGGAGTGCGGAGGCCGGAGCAGGAACCCACAGCGATGGTTTTAAGTACATCTGACAGCATGGACATGTGAATGTAGTGTCCAAAAGCATGCGTCCCCAGCAGAGATGCACAAAATGGGCACGGGAATGGTTCAGCACATGGTAGTCACAGAAAATGGCCAGTGAAGACACACATGTACCAGGGGAGGCTGGTAAATGTGGCAATGCACATGCACTATAGTCAAAATGTGCATGCCAACACATGGACACATGAGAAGCACCCATGTGCGTCAAGCTAGCCCATGTTGGGAAGTGAAACTCCACACCCACAACAACAAGCAACCTTGGCAGACCAAAAGGCAATGTGCACATTCATGCACAGTGTACACCCTCAGCAGGCACAACCACCACCTGATAGTATCAGCAGACATTGGAGCGATACCACCCAAGCCAACCACATGAAATATGCAGCTCCGGGTCACACACAATGTCGTATGCATCTCATGCAAGTCTGCAGACTCAAGCAGGAGCTTGCACAGCCCCACTCGACCGCGGCACACCTCCTGCTACAGCCGCAACGATTCCCCTTCTATCACCCATACCATTGAGGTGAACAGTTGATCTGCACATTATATCAGCAATACATGGTATTTCCCTCTGTCTGAGGCCTTTGTCCACACGGCGCCTGCTCTAAAGATGGCCGCCATGCTTCTCGGCATGGAAACGAGGCCATGTACCTGTTGCTAAGCAACAGAACCCCTTTTCACCCACAACGCACATGTTCGCGCATTGGTCGTAATATGGAGATGTCTTCAATGCTTACAGTGGTAAGACTAACTTAAAACCCCTCCGAACTCACCCCCTCCCTCTACAGTTATCGCAACCCATATCTCAGCATCCTGGCACTAATATCTGACCCTTCATTCCAGAACGCTAGTGACTGCCACTGCTGAGGTCTCACCAGAGTACTCCATACTGAACTTATCCTCTATTATGCCACTAGATTAATAGGCCACATTTGATGATATTATTGAATTAGCCTGTGTATACTCCCATATGTGCTAACCTGGTATACATGCTGCCATTGCTGCACTGCACTGTACCTAGCCATGGCACTGCGAACAGAGTGAGTCTTTTCATATATGCTGGACCTTACCGCTATGTATAGTACAGTACCTGTATGTCAGTAAATGGGTTCTACCCCACTGTTTGCATTACTGTTTGGTGCTTCTAACTCACAGCCCGCTTAGTCTGCATACAGTAAATAGACAAGACATTGATTAACTGCCACGAGGCTATAATGCCTGCTATTTACAGCCTATCCTGTGAAAAGTGATTTCAGCCCACTCTATGGAAAGTGATTTTAGCCTACTCCATGAAAAGTGATTTTAGCCCACTCTATGAAAAGTGATTATAGCCTACCCTATGAAAAGTGCTTCTAGTTTACCTTGTGAAAAGTGAATTTAGTCCAATCTATGGAAAGTGATTTTAGCCTACTCCATGAAAAGTGATTTTAGCCCACTATATGAAAAGTGATTTTAGCCTACCCTGTGAAAAGTGCTTCTAGTTTACCTTGTGAAAACTGATTTTAGCCCACTCTATGAAAACTGATTTTAGCCTACTCTATGAAAAGTGATTTTAGCCCACTATATGAAAAGTGATTTTAGCCTACCCGGTGAAAAGTGCTTCTAGTTTACCCTGTGAAAAGTGATTTTAGCCCACTCTATGAAAAGTGATTTTAGCCTACCCTGTGAAAAGTGCTTGTAGTTTACCTTGTGAAAAGTGATTTTAGCCCACTCTATGAAAAGCGATTTTAGCCTATCCTGTGAAAAGTGCTTATAGTTTACCCTGTGAAAAGTGATTTTAGCCTACTCTATGAAAAGTAATTTTAGCCTACTCTATGAAAAGTGATTTTAGCCCACTCTATGAAAAGTGATTTTAGCCTACCCTGTGAAAAGTGCTTCTAGTTTACCTTGTGAAAAGTGTTTTAGCCCACTCTATGAAAAGTGATTTTAGCCTACTCTATGAAAAGTGATTTTAGCCCACTCTATGAAAAGTGATTTTAATCCTACCCTGTGAAAAGTGCTTCTAGTTTACCCTGTGAAAAGTGATTTTAGCCCACTCTATGAAAAGTGATTTTAGCCTACTCTATGAAAA
Organism: Ambystoma mexicanum; assembly: GCF_040938575.1. Taxonomy (NCBI): domain Eukaryota; kingdom Metazoa; phylum Chordata; class Amphibia; order Caudata; family Ambystomatidae; genus Ambystoma; species Ambystoma mexicanum. The sequence goes on along the minus strand of NC_090924.1, from coordinate 535,593,830 downwards.
GTAATTTTAGCCCACTCTATGAAAAGTGATTTTAGCCTACCCTGTGAAAAGTGCTTCTAGTCTACCTTGTGAAAAGTAATTTTAGCGCACTCTATGAAAAGTGATTTTAGCCTACCCTGTGAAAGGTGTTTTTAGCCTACTCTATGAAAAGTGATTTTAGCCAACTCTATGAAAAGTGATTTTAGCCTACCCTGTGAAAAGTGCTCTAGTTTACCTTGTGAAAAGTGATTTTAGCCCACTCTATGAAAAGTGATTTTAGCATATCCTGTGAAAAGTGCTTCTAGTTTACCCTGTGAAGTGATTTTAGCCCATTCTATGAAAAGTGATTTTAGCCTATCCTTTGAAAAGTGCTTCTAGTTTACCCTGTGAAAAGTGATTTTAGACTACTCTGTGGAAAATGCTTCTAGACTACCCCATTAAAAGTGATTTTTGCCTACTCCAGGAAAAGTGATTTTAGCCTACTCCCCGAAAGTGATTCTTGCCCATTCTGTGACAACCAGTTCTAGCCTACTCTGACTATTGAGTAGCCCACCTTACGCCACCCCAACCTAATCAACTCTCTGAATATGATTGATAACCAGAGGACCCTGTCTATCTTACAGACACTTGGTCTCATCGCTATAATGACCCTCACCACTATTTCAACATGCCCACCTAAGGCTAGAAACATGAGGCTTAAGTCAAGACTGACCCGCCTCCATGAACCAAAATAAATAACAATTTAAATAGCCGCCCCCTAGAGAATGCCACCCAAACTAATGAACACCCGACTAGACAAGCACAGGTGACCAGACCTAACAACCTGAACTTGGCTCATGCTGCAACTATCCCCAAAAGTTTAGTGTTGACCAACGCCGTGGGGTCAGGTTCCAGGGTGAGGCCCTGATGCGGGGTATTGCAGGCTGCCTGTGGGGTCGTGCCAGCTGCACAATTGGGTTTGGCATGGCTACAGGGTTTGCTAACTGCTGCCTGCGCCTCCTCTGCCTCCGCCTCATCCTCCTCTGCACCATTACTGCCACCATGTGCAGTGCTGCCTGTTGGTTCAATAGCCCCACTCCCAATGTTGCTAGAGCTGCTGCCTGCATAGTTGTGTTTGGAGTTGGCCTGGGTGGGGTCCTTTTGTGAGCTCCCAGTGGCCTGCTGGGTCCAGCTGGGCTCATCTGGTGCACCTGTGGCCTGATTCAGCTCACCAGGCACTGTTTAACGTCATGTTCGCGGTGGTGGCGATACTGCCACCGTGTTCACAGGTTTTACACAAATTCTGTGGCGGTGTTTCCAGGTAACTTGGGGGTTTCCGTGCCGATGAAGTTTACGGGTGCCTCAACTCCGCGGTGGTGGTTTATGGTGGTGGTATTTCCGGAATCGGAGGTCAGAATGTGGTGATCACGGAAACGGCGCCGGTATGGTTATACCGGCAACGTTAAGTCTGGACCGGCGGACTCGTAATGAGGCCCATGGCTTCACGAGGCAGCAGCACCAACCCTTATGATGGCGGTACCCGATAGCTACCAGATACTCAGAGCAGATAGGCCTTACGCTAGAGGCGGTGGTCTAGCTATCATATCTAAAATCAACCTACCTATCAGACTTGCCACCTCACCTTCTTGCTCATCATGTGAGATACTCGCAACTAAACTTCCTCTATCTAATAACCGTACATTAACGATCTATTTGGTCTACAGACCTCCGGATCCACTGGGAACCTTCGAGGAGGATTTAACTAACCTCATTGCCAATAACACTAAAGACCACTCACAAACCTTGTTGTTGGGATACAATAAACATGCCCAATCTATAGCAACTTTACTAAAAGATCATGGTCTCACTCAAAAAAGTCCTCTCCCCCACTCATAACACAGGAAGGACCCTTGACTGGGTGGCCGACCTGAACTGTAACATTGTCATTACTGATATTGCCCCGCAATTGTGGACCGACCACCATATAATCACTTTCTCGGCCACGTTAGATCTCCTTAACCCTAAAACTATCGACATGGCACCCCCTCTTCTTACTAAAAGCAAAAAGGATATTACAGGGGATAAACTCCTCCCTTACCTCCTTCCAGCCATTAACAACTTAGACAATATCTCAGACCCTAATATACTAGTGGAGGTCTTCAATAACGCCATGACCAAGGCCTTGGACATTATCGCTCTGGCTAAACTATGCAAAGGCAGACAGAAATCTCATCTTAATGCCTGGTTCACGCCTCAACTTAAAGAACTAAGATTACAAAAAAGAAAGCTCCAATCCATCTGGCGTCATTCACCCACTGACGATAACAAAGTCAAACTCACTGACCACTCCAAATTCGACAAAAAAGAAATAATGAATAATAAAAAGAACATATTCAATAAGAGAATTTCTAAGTCCAACACCAAGGAACTCTTCACCATCCTTCGTGAAATGGAATCCCCAATCTCTCCGGCAGATAATGTCCCAAAGGACAAGCCATGGTGTACTGCCATACAAAATGCTCTGTCGAATAAAATTGCATCTCTTCAACTCAAAATAGCTAACAAGAAGGCCTCACTGCTCCCATCGGAGCAGCAATCCCCCCCAACACCTTGGGAACAGAATGACCACACCATTTAGTTTCAAAAAGATCTCTATTCCTGAGACAGAGAAAATCATACTCTCCCTAAAACCATCAAATTGTAAGCATGACAGCTGCTCGCCCCAAATTATAAAGGACGCAGCTAGAGACCTGGCCCCTTTCATCTCTAAACTCATCAATACCTCCTTCAAAACTAACTCAATGCCCAACAATCTCAAAGAATCTTGGGTCCTCCTCCTGCTTAAAAAACAAACCTTAGACCCTACTATGCCCACTAATTACAGACCTATTACTACTGTCCCTTTTTTTACTCAAAATTATTGACAGAGTAGCTTACCTTCAAATTCAGAAACACCTGGAAGCTAATGACTTACTAGGAACACGACAATCTGGCTTCCGCCCTCTTCATGGTACGGAAACAGCCTTGCTAGATCTTAAGACTAAAATTGATGAATTGAAGGACAATAGGAAAACAGCTATGCTACTTCTCCTGGATCTATCGGCAGCCTTCGACCTGGTGTATCATGCAGTTTTTTGCAACCACCTTAGGTCGGCAGCCCATTTTTCAGGGGAGGCCATAGCCTGGGTCCAATCCTTTCTAGCCAACCGCACTATGAGAGTCTTTTCCCCTACAGATTCCGCTGACCCGATTCAAATATCTTGCGGAGTACCACAGGCTTCATGTGTCTCACCCACTATGTATAACATTTTTACTAAGCCGTTGTTTGATAAGTTGGACAGTCTGGGTGTCACCAACACTAACTACGCAGATGACGCCCAGATCCTCATCCCCCTTTCGGGCAACTTCCTTGAGGACACAGCCTTAGTAAATAAGATATACCTCCTCATTCAGGCATGGATGGCATCCCACGACCTCTGCCTGAATGACGATAAAACTGAGATACTGATCCTAGGTTCTGAAACTAACCTTAAAAAACATAGTCCTAGCTACGACTTCTTCAATATTGATAACAATCTCATCAAGGTGATGCCTGCTGTGAAAACTCTAGGATTCTACCGTGATTCCACACTGACCTTCAAGAAACAAGTTAACTCACTTGCATCTTCAACAGCTTACACTTGTAAGCTCATCCGAGCCTGCAGACCGTTCCTCTCTATTGCTAGTTGCATTAACCTGGCCAATGCACTTATAATGTCCAGACTAGATTATTGTAATGCCTTGTATTCAGGTGCAAATATATCACGGATAAAATCCAAAGATTGCAAAACAATGCCTTAAGAGCAGCCTTGAATATACCCAACAGAGAGCACATTTCTAAGTTCAGAAAAGAGGCCCATTGGCTAAAAATTAATGACAGGATCCTCCTCAAAACAATCTCACTCACTTCCAAATGCCTGAACAATTTAGCACCCTCATACCTTGCTGACAGGATAAACAGGAGAACTGCTACCCGCCCTATGAGATCCACCAATGCCCACACATTAGAGACCCACAGATTCAAACGAACCACAGCTGGTGGAACCAGTTTCCCTGTCAAAGCAGCTCAATCCTGGAACGCGCTTCCACCTGATCTCAGAATGGAACAACCCTACCCTATATTTAGACATAATGGACTCAAAGGGCTACCATCAAATGACTTATAACTTCATGTTTAGCCTATACCTAGCTTGACCGAGTTTATAGTATCTGCCACTAACTGCACCTATTGCCTGTAACTTGACTGTACCTATCGCCTGTAATATGTAGTACATAATATGTGAGTCTGTGCCCCCACCACTCTACTGTAACTAGAAGTGCCAGTATTCACATTCTATTGTATCTTTGTGCCTATATCCGATATGTTCTTTAACTAAGCTCTAAGTTATCTTGGCCTGTTGCGCCCAGCTACCCTAGGGTTTGGTGTGCATTATCAAATAAACAAACAAACAAACATGTGTGCTAGATGACTAACAACATGTCATTCTATTCCCAACTGGAACACAGTCCACGGACAGTGACAACACCAGACCCTCCACTGCAGGCAAATCATCTGCCACACCCCGGCACAGGCCAGACCCCCTTGCCAGCGGAAGCAAACAGCAGGGCAGTGCTGCCGGGCCACCATCACCACCTCCCCTGGCCACTGCTGTGGACACACCAACAAGTCCTGAGGAGGACACAATAGCCATTGCAGCGCTTAGTGGCCCCTCCTCTAACCAGGCAGGTGACGCACCTGTCGCTAAAGCCACCAATGATATTCCACTGCCAGCACTTGTTATCGGACATAGTGCTGCCGTCCGTGCTGTGTCTGGAAGACGATGGGGGTTTCCAGCACACCCTCCGCGCCATCACTGGTAGTGCATCCACTGACCCATCATGGCAGGGCCCATGTAGACACCACAGATGAGGATGAGGGGAATGAGGAAGGGCACAAGATGAAAGGTGCATCTCCATGCATCAGCCCTGGCCCACCACACATCCTACCACCTCTACACATGCCCAGTGTGTCATCCATATGTGCATGCCTATATGTGATTGAAGAGCAGCAGGCTTCCTTCCAGGCTTTGGTGGGCCAGCAGCTGCAGGAGATGTGGGCCATGCATGAGTGAATGCAGGGTTTCAGCCACAGGATTGCCCCGTCACTCAACCATGACCACAATGAGACAGAGGGCACACAAAGGCTACTTCCATCTCCATCGAGACCCTGCATGCAGCTTACCCTGCAGTTAATGCGGGCCCAGGGGCCAGAGCCCTCTGCCTCTCTGACCTCCACAGAGGGCTCCCTAATAGGTACCACAAGGCACTGCTCACAGCACCTCCCCACTGTCAAGAAGCTGGTGAAGAGCCCCGTGGGCAAGAGCACAGAAAGGGACAGTTGGACACTGCCATAGTGTTTTGAGGGTGGGTTTTTGAGGAGGGTGAGTTGAGGGTGGTTTATTGGGGGAGGTGAGTTGAGGGTGGGTTATTGGGGAGGGAGATGCTGTTCCGGTGAAGGTCGTTACACGTATTTACATACAAATATTTTAACTTATTGTGTGCAAGTTTTTAATGTGAGAATCGACAATCGACAAAGGTGCAAGGGAAGCGCTATGCTCAGAAAAGCGTGTCTATCAGTTACTGGCGAGCCAGTCGCCCCTCCAGCACCTCTACTCACTCAATGCATGCATGCACAGCATTTGCAGGCACTGTGTCAACCTCCTCAGGGGGTGGCATGTCGTATGCAGATATTGTGCAACATTGCACATGCAAGGACAATCTGTCCCACCTTATCGGGCCGATGCATAAAGGCCCCTCCAGAGCAGTGTAAACATTGGAAGTGTGCGTGTGCCTTCAACAGGCAAAAGGTGCGCTCTACACACACACTAGTCCGTACATGTGCCTGGTTGTATGCGACCTCCGTTGGTGTCTGGGGATTCCTCAGTGGAGTCATTAGCCATGGAAGCTGGGGGTATCCAGAGTCACATGCAAGAGCAAAGGACACAGGTGTCAATCATGATGATCTGTGATGCGTTGCCTGTAACAACAGCATCTCGATACACAGTCTGTGCAAGCATGTCACACGTTTTCACATTCCAGTCCTTGCATGTGTAGTCTGTCATGGTACATCTTGCATACTGCTCATAGCCAATACGTCTTACTTTCATGGCCGGTGATTGACAGGGCAGCATGGCAAAATCACAATGACCAATGCACTGTGGCTAGTATTTGGAATTTGCCTGTTGCAAGGAAGTGCAGGGCCGACACCAGCTTCACCAGTGGTAGTCCGGCTGTCCTGATGATGATCCTGCTTCCAATTTCCTCCTGGATCAGGGTCAGCAGCTCAGCGATTGTCACCCCTTTCAGCCGGGGCAAGGTGAGTATCTGGCTATCTGTGAGGGTCCGTGGTGAGGCCCTGACCTCGGGTATGGGCGCTCACCTTGGATGGCGTCTCCATCCTCCTCCTCATCTCCTCCACTTGATATTCCGTGTGTTGGTCCTCCAGCCCCTGCCGCTCAGTGTTCAGCTGGAGCAGCTGTATGTCTATACACGTACACACACGAGTAGCAGCATGGTGGTGTTGGGATATGTGGTTGGGGGAGGTGTGGCCCTTTTGTATCCATCATGCGTGCATTGAGTGCACCTGGGTGCATGGGGTGCACCTGTGGCTTTCTTTGCATCACCTGTATGCAATTACCTCTTGCTTTCAGGTGGAGGTATCTCTGCCTTGCTTTTGGCAGAATTACTGCAATTTCCCATCTTGTAATGCATCAGTAATACCATTGTGCTGGTAATACCGGCACTGGTTATACTGTTGTCGGATATACCTTTGGCAGATTTCCGGTGCCAGTATTACCTCCGCTGGTATCACCGGCTTCCTTGTTTCCGGACAGTCACACTACGAGTCTAGCTGCAGGGGCTATTGCCCCCGGCAGGGTCAGACCTGCTGTGCGCAATGGCCCCTGCAGGCAGACCTTTTACGGAAGCACTGCCACTGTTAGGAATGAGGCTGGTGCTTCGGATTCCCCATTCCCAAATGCAAATCTAGGCATCTGAGATTTGCCCCTGCTACCTCATGCCTTATTCAGAAAGCCTGAAATTGGGGCATATCCGAAGGTGGCGAAATCCTTTGAGGGGTTTATGTGCAGATCTGATTCACAAAGATTTGCTCAGGGGCATCTGACAGATGCTGCAGGCAGCTCTAGATTTGCTCTAGTTTAGGCTCTCTGAATCAGGTCTGAGGCACAGAGGTATTCAGAGGTTCTCCTGAATTGCTCCAGAGCCAATATTTTTTTATCGCCCCCTAAGAATGTTTTTGTAAGGCCCCGGTAGTAAAAACAAGAATTGGTAAAGCCATTAGGTTTTGGCCCTAATAAGCCTCACATGCTCCAATAATGCCTTCACATGCCTGGTTAAGCTACCATATGCAAGCTATAATCTCACATGTGCCACCATAATATGCCAACTGCAACCTCAAATGCCATGAAAATGGCATCAGAAGCTTTATATAGTCACCACATGTAAGATGGACCTTGTAGGCAAGCTTTTTATTGATTGAGTCCATTCTGTTAACTTATAAAAAGGCTTAATAATGAAATGCTTCCAACAACAAACAATTATTACACTTAGCATCAAGTTAACTGATAACATTCACACCCTCTACCCTTCTTCACTGTTAGTGCTGCGTCTGAAGGACATTCCCAGAAAACATTCAGTTAAATAAATAAAAGTCATAATTAGAGGAGGGCAATGAAGTTCATTAGATAGGTTATGGTATAATTATTTTACCCTGCACCAATCAGATAATAATCATTAAAGTTCTTCTCACAAAACATTCACCATCTTCAATCAAAAATAGTAGAGCAAATCAAACACTGGCACAGCACATAGGCTTGAGCCTGAGCCCTCCAGAACTCTTTCCATTACATTGAGAGGAGTAGCAGCCATTTAAAAACGCAGGTGCCCACGAATGTTAGCCTCTCACAAAACCCCATAGAGAAGGAGGAAATAATTAAACATCACTAAAGCGGATACATATTCATATGTTTACCATCGACCACTATACTACAAGTAGTGCCTTTGCCCTTTCCATGGCCGCCATTAAAAAAATATGGAAAATGTAAACAAAGAAAATGGCCGCAATGGAAAGGAAGAAGGGACTACGACAGAAGTGTCCCAAGTACGTCCGCTCCCAAAAAGGACCGAAAAGAAGGTAAGTGGGGTTGAGAGGGCGGAGAGGGGATTGTTTAGATGAGAGTGCTGGGGAGAGAAAACAGTTACCTCGATCCCTGGCAGGGGAAGATGGCAGCCTCCAGCTGTGTGGTGGCTCGGAGCGGGGATTACCCTGTTCCGAGCTTCATTAGCTGAGTGGCTGACACCCCCACACCCCCACCAAGGACAGAAAGGAAAGGAACGTTAGGAGAGGGATTCCCGGTCGGGTAACGCCGCAACGAGGGCCAACGAGATTGCATGTTACAATCTCATTGTCCCTCGCCGGGTACTAATACCATTTATTGTAGCTCCAATGACACAGGAGTCAAATTACTGTCAACATTTGCAAAGCTAGAGCTATTGGATTTGCCAGTGCTGCTTGTTGTATATTTGCTATTGAAGACAACACCATCCACTTCCTAATGTCTCCCAGAATGCCAAGCTCCCTGTTTACCTTGCAGGCTTATTTGTGTTTGCATGTCTCTGATGTCGCTTGTACGCCGGAAAAGAACCAGGTCGTGTTTGCAGGCTGATGGAGCCTTGTTTGGATTATGCAAGTCCTGCTTTCGTCTTGTAAATCAGGTTATGCTTTCATGCACAATGGATCACGCAGGGCCTTGAGTCCATGGACAGCATTGTGAGAAGAAACGAGGTAAGTAACTTTGACATTTTTCCTAGGAACTGCTACAAATACAAATTTGATATAATTTTGAAATGCTGGTTTATTACATTGCACTGACAAGAAATATCAGGAATCTGCCCACGACCTCTCCCCACCCTCTCCACAAGCAGCATTGCAGAACTTCACGGAAGTAATAATACTACCTTGCAAAAACAGTCATCTGTAAGTGACATCAACGACGATCTCCTAACGGTCCGATGTTTTCCACCTAAAATCGCCAGAACTCTCATCACAAGACTTCTATATGCAGACGATGTTGTGCTGTTGGACCAAATGGCAATTTTTGCAACAGCAATTAGACGCCTTACTAAAATAAGTAGAAACAAACAGCTTGACAATGAATCCACAGAAATCAAGGAAGTGACCTTTGGAGATGTGCCAGGGGGGACCATGGCAAAATCTGAGGGATGGTACTTAGCTGGTGACAAAATCCCAGATGTTAAAACATTTACATACCTGGAAATGTTTCTGAATACTAGCAAAACGGACATACCAAGATTGGAGTCTTTGTGTTTAAAAGCTATTAGCTTGGCAAGCCAGGGAAGGATACTCTTAAAGAGATTTTGTTGTTTTTCAATAATTCCACTGGTCTCATTTTATAGGATGATGGTCCTGCCTATTCTAACTTATGGAGCGGAAACTTCTTTCACGTTCCAAGCAAGAAACGGGTCAAAGTTAGAAGGCATCTCCTGGAAAAGAGTATTAAAGCTCCCAAAGAGTACACCAATTCAAGCTGTCCGAATGGAATTGGGTCTAACATCAATGAAAGCCATAGTGACCTGGAAATCACTTTCCCTCTACAGAAAATGCATAGGTGTATCACCAAGGGGAGGATTTGTGGTCCTAAAGAAAGCCTGTGAAGATTCCAACGAACCTACGTTGCAAGAGTGGAGTTCCATTTGCAAAGCCATCATAGCAGACTTGGGGGAAACGGATACCAGCCTGCTGCAAAATCCAAACAGAATTCAAAAGAAACTATACATACGAGACTGGATAGCAACTCAAGAGGAAAGACCGTCATATACCACATTTGGAAAACCCCTACAAGAAGTTAGAAGTTTAAATACCCTTCACAAATATTTATGCCTATTTCCGAACTGGCACTATAGAGACCAATTTCTGAGGCTGAGACTGATTTTGTTCCCCACTAGGGATATTCTGTGTCACAGAAAGGGAACTAAAGGCGGGGTATCATGTAGACTCTGTGACAAGGCCTCTCAAGAATCACTTAAACACCTGCTACTGTTTTGCCCTGTGATTAACGATGCAAGAACATCCCTCTTGATTCATGAATTTAACAAGTACCCATCAAGAACTACGGAAGACTGGTGGAGGGAGTTGCTATCAGGAGATCATGGGGCTGATTCATGGAATAATTTGCGCCAAAAAACAGGGATTTGTGCGCCATCCTGCCAGCAAATCCCCACTTGTTAAACAGGGATTTGCAGGCAGAATGGCGCACAAATCCCTGCTTTTCGGCGCAAACAATTCCATGAATCAGCCCCCATATCTCGACAACACTAACTCTGATCAAACCTTTGAAAATTGTATTCGAACGAATGGAGGCGCTAAGAAATAAGGAGGGTGCACTCATAAACTAACATATTAGAGGAAGTGATAACGGAGGAAGGAATCGTTTTCAATAATTATTTGTGGTTTTTTCATGATTTGATGAAAAAAAGGCAAAAGGTTTCTATTTTTGTTAAACCACACAAGCCTAATAAATAAATAAATAAAATACATGAAAAACAACACATGATCTTGCAGAGATGATACAGTGAATCATTTCTTATGGTGAATAGTTAAATGCGCAGCTCAAAGTTTTCACATTCAAGAGAAAGGAGGACTGAATTAAAGTATTATCACAGATCTGACACCTAACATTGGTAGGTACGCTCTGCCATTCCAAGATGGCGACAGCGAAAATACTGCTTTTGTCAAACTACATTGGGAAAATAGAAGTAGGGTTGCCACATTACTGATTTTTCAATGGCATGATAAACTGCTGGCAAAGTGACAGAATATCCCGTTCATAGTGTTATTGAGCAAATATTACAAATGTACCCTGTGGTAGCAACATGTAATACGAAAAGCTCTACAATGTCAATCATTGTGTAGGGAACGCAGACTCACAAGTCAATGATAGCATAAACAAAAGCCTGACTAAGGTTAATTAGTGTGTGTTGTCGATAATAGATGAGGCCTTGCAAACACAAAATATGGTTTATTTTATTTTAAGAAACCCTAGATTTCTAAAGAGTCTGTGTGATGAATACTGGATTCTTGCTCAGAAACCAAGTCATCTAGAGGCTATATGACATCTATATTATCATTCCCAAGCATTTAGTCTTTACAAAGCAATACGTCTACGTTAGCCTGCCTTCTTGCCAGCAGTGAATGAACCATCACCCCGACAATGCAAAGCTAGTGTTTTCACAGTGATCGCCTTTTACAGCAACTGTATTGTTCTATAGATAACAGATGAACCTTTTATTCAATCAATTGTCCTTGTTTCACCAACCTTGGGAAGGTAAATACATGAGCTAGACCCAAGAAATGTAGCAGGTGCTTTAACCCACTATACTATCACACCACCATTGTGCGATGAACCCCCTGGGAATGCAGAGGTGCAGACTTGTGGCTTTTCTAAATAAAGAGTGTATTTTTTAATCTGTGGCATTGGGCCTCATTCCGAGCCATGCCGGTAAGTATCGGTACTTTCCGGCATGGCGTAAAGTACGACACCGGGCTGGTGCAAGACCGCAAATTTCGGCCCATTCCGAGCACGCGGACACACGCTTTGTGCCATGCCGGAAAAGGACCAAGCGGCCTGCCGCAAAACGGCCCAAAAAACCCCTACCGGCATGCTGCGACACGTAAACAACAACACCGCCCTGTAAGCTGTAGCGTCAGTGCATAACGGTGACCTTAATTTACGGAGACCGTAAATTACGGTCACCGCAATAAAAAAAAGGAACCGGAAATTACGACATCGCACAGGAACGGGAAGGAGAGCGGCGACCATCTTTAAAAACACAATCCATTGCCATCCTCAGCCGCCAGCACCCTTGTGAGGTAACTAAATTCGGGAACAGGACCAGGCACCTCACAACATGCCCAAAGCACCCAAAAGGGCGGCGGATCGCATTCACAAGCAGAGATTCTGCCCCGAGGAACTCCAGGCCATGGTCGACTACCTGGCAGAGCATGCTGATGTTGTCTTCAGCAGCGACATGCGGAGGGAGTCCACCCTCCGCAAGAAGAACATCTGGGCGGAACTTGCACAGAGGGTGAGCGCTGTAGGCAACACCCCCCGCATCCCCAGGGACAGCCGCAAGCGGTGGGATGACCTGCGGGTGCGGGGCCTCCTCTCCAGCAACCGCAGCCAGGCCCTGCAGACGGGAGGTGGACCAAGTACCGCAGTCCAACTTGAGCCGTGGGAGGAGACCTGTGCGGCTCTCATTGGCACTGAATCCGTTGAGGGCGTGGGGACCATGGAGTGCGGGGGAACGACTTCTGCAGAAGGAGGTGAGTGTCCACAGTGTACACTGGCAATGTCCATTGCATGATGAAAACTGACCCAGGGGCCATCGAAGGCACCCTCTCGTGTTGCCCTCCCCCCATCCAACGCATCCCCCCATTCAACAAATGCTGAGGCAATTGCCGCCTAACGATGGTCCAAGTGCGAGTACATAACGCACCTTAACCATAGTGCATTGACTTGCACAGCCCATCATGCACACTGTCCAGCGTGTTAGGCATTGTACTAGCCAAAATGTACATAACCAGGGCACAATGAGTCACTCCCAAACATGCGTATATGTCATTACCATGCACATGTACCACTGCCATAGCTACCCCAAAACAGAACAAACCTAAAATGACCGAAATGTCCATGCAGCCATGCATGCAAATAGGACATTGCACATTCACTAATGTTGTCCCTCTCTTCTACCCCCACAGGCACTGACCATGACAACACAGAGCCCCAATCAATCCGGCCAAGCACCTCCATGGGTAGTGGCAGGGTCAGGCCAAAGTCAGCACCAAAAACAACCAAACCCCTGCCTACGGAAAGGCCACTGGAAGCTGCCGGACCACCATCCCACACAGCATCGGCGGCAGCAACTATGCCAACCCCTAGCTCGGCACAGTCGAGCGTCTCAGGGGAGGCTGCTGCTACCGTGACTGATGAGTGTGAGCACAGCCCGTCACCCATCTGGGGGGCCTTGTTGGAGGACGGCCAAGACACAGTGCATAGCCCGGAGCCATGCATCGTAACACTGGCCTCATGCAGTGACTCTGGGGATGCCCCTTCACCTGTGCACAGTCCGGAACTCGACCCGCAGGTGTATGACGCCGATCTCCCCAGTCCACCCATACCGCCCCCTGCAGAGCATGCTGGACCAAGTGGATCTTCCGATGGTTTCCCATCTTTTGGCGGGCAGCGAGTGCATCAGTTGATGGACCTCATACAAAACTACATTGAGGACAACCGCCAGGCCAGGGCAGAATTGCATGAAGAACTCAGTCAAATGCGGCAGTCCCTCACCGAGTGCACCACCAAATTGTGTGACTCTTTAACAGACAGCACGACCCGGCTATGTCATGTCCTTGGCCGCATAGCGAATGCCCTTGAGGCAGGCCATTCAAATTCCGAGCTACAGCAGGAGGACACGGCCGCAACCAGTGAGGCCACGCAAGGCAGCCCGGAGAGACGCACTCGGCATTCCATGTGTCAGCGGGATATGCCTCCCCCAGACAAGGGGAGCAAGAAACATTAGGCATTCCTACCACATGTGGGCTTCACATCCTACATCGGACGACTGCTCTGGAGTTGGGGGGAGGGGAGTGATGGTTTGTTCTGGAGTTGGGAGGAGGGGGGAGGGGGGTGATGGTTTGTTCTGGAGTTGGGGGAAGGGGGTGATGGTTTGTTCTGGAGTTGGGGGGGAGGGGGGTGATGGTTTGTTCTGGAGTTGGGGGGGAGGGGCAAGGGGGAGGGGCTGCTGCTGATGTATGCACTATTTTATTTTTCTCACAATACACAATTGGTGTCGCAAACTTCAACCGTTGTGGACATTTATCATTGCACATTTGTTCATTGACTACTGCCAGTGCATGGTGTACAAGTATACACGTGTCCAGTGCCCTGTGTGCCTATGTCATGACACCTTCTACTGACTTGTGTCCTGGAGACCTTGTCCACTGTAAGTACAGAGCATTACATGTTCCTCAAGTGCACTGCCTCAATGAACCTTTGTTGTCTCTTCACCCTCCGCCTTCACTGCATCGTCCTGTGGTTGTAGCAGTACCATGTCAGAGGTGATAGCCGCTCATGTAGGGATGCACTTTTTGTCCATCTGCACATATGACATGGGCTCATTCGACACCAGATATCAGTGGATGGGTCAACCACCAGTCCTGCTTCGCCGGCACATATGTGCTTCACGCAAGCCAGGTGACTTCTTCATCTACACGCAGGCACGGGTATGGCCATTGTCTGGTTGCCCCATGGGCCTGTTCAGGGGGTTAATGACAGGGGTCATGTGGCTTGTTATCAAGGGACAGCCAACAACAGCTGCATGTGTAGCCAAATGAGGTGAGTGTGTGGAGTGTCATGGTGGAGAACAGTACTTGGCTGTCATGGCAGGGTTTCAATGATGGCCATCTGCACATGTCCATAGATGTATTGCGCTCGATCATGGACACAAATATGTGTCCGATGCAATGGAATGCAGTGGGGGGTTGCGTCTACATGATGGTCCGTGAACGATGGTGTGGACATCTTGGGGTACATGTTCCTTTGTTGCATGCTGCTGTCCTGATGTCGGATCAATGTGGTGCTGTGTACTGTGTAGAATCGTATTTGGGTGTGATGGCTGTAGTCTGTGGATCATGGTCATCATCCTGCTCTGATCTATTCTATGGTGATTCCCAACACTCCTATGGGTGTGCCATGCCGGTGATGTGATGTCGTACCCCTGCTGCCCTCTGTTAATTCCACTCCCAGGGATGGGTCTCCAATGTGGTGCCAAGCTGGGGATGCCACATTGTGCATGTGCAGTGTGTCTTCCGATATGCGCTTACGGTTGTGGTGTCTGCCAATGAGTGGTGCTGGTGTAGTGTGATTAGCCCTTGTCAGTTGGTGGAGATGTAGTGTGTTGTTAGTGCCATATTCTAGCAAAGTGGGAATCTGTTCGTATGTGCTGTTGCACTGGTTCTGTGGCAGGTTTGTTGTCGGGGTGAACACTGTACGGTGGCTTCATCGTTTCAACCCAGTTGGTTAGTGCAGGCACCCACCCCATGGCACCAGTGCACTTGCATGACACAGTCAGACGACTCAACCGCCAGCCAGGCAGGTCATCCTGCATGTTGGACCATGTGGCGCGGTAGCGTGGTGAACTGCTGGCCCTTTGAGTCATGTGTAGTTGTTTGGTGTCGGGCCCACCCATGTGTGCAGTTCTTTGTAGCGTTGGATTCCATCTGCACATAGGGGGAGTGGTATTGTTTGCAGTTGGTGTCCGCCACCTGCATGCCATGCTGGTCCACATACGACCTGTGGGTGCTGTCAGGGGCACCATTGTCATTTGGCATGCCTCCATTTGCATTAGGTCCAGCTTTACTGCTGTGTATCTCATGGGTGGTCCATGTTGGGGATTGGTAGGCCCTTGTGTGCTTGGGGAGGTGTAACGGCACTTGTATATGTGGCCGCATAATGGACGGTTGTGACATGCCACTGTGTGCTGGTAGGTGCCTGTGGCATGGGTGTGGGGCACAGGCAACACCGTCACTTGTGCCAGGTTGGCACTGTATATTTGTATGGTGCTCGCTTTTCTTGTGTCTGTGGCGCAATATGGTGGTGACGGTGTCACAGTCTAGGTGGTCAGGGGTGTCTATCTGGTAGGACTTCTCCTTGAGTGGCCAGACATGCTGCGTGTGCATGGGGTCTGCTGGGGTGGTAACGGAGGCTGCACTGGTGCTGCATGCAGGGCCTGTCTCCCCCTCCTTCTACCCCTGTGTCTCCTCAGTGGGGGGGCGTGGTGTTGTTGCAGGGGTTTGTGTGGTTGTGGCCTTGCTTGTTCTATTGGTGTCAACTTGGTGTGGGAGGGGGGTGGTGTGTGGGTGTGTTCCTTTTCTGCTGTGGCAGACTCCTGGCCTCCATCTGTGTTGCATGTGTGCACCTGTGGCTCTGGGACCCACTGCTCAGGGTTCTTTACTCCTTCTCTGAGATGCCTGTATGTACTCCATGCTGGTAAGATACTTTATGGGCTTGAGGAGGCCGTAATTTATGTGTGCTCCTTACTTGTGATCAGCTCCGGTTTACGCCATGCCGTTAATTTCGGCATGGTGGGGTGCGAGCGCGAACCAAGACCGATAATTACGGCATTGTAGTTTACGGTGCCGTAATTAACGGTCTGAGGGGTCAGAATAGCATGGAGCGGAAAACCATGCCGGTAACTCATTACCGGCATGGTTTTTGCCTTACCTCCATGCTCGGAATGACCCCCATTATCTCTGGAGGGCATTTGGATCCTTTCCTAGAGACATCGGGCCTCATTACACGGTAGGCGGTAAGGGTTTACCGGTACCGGTATTTTACCGGTACCGGTAAATCCTTACCGCTTTACTACGAGGTCCCTTTGCGGGTTGGGGAATTTAACGCCTGCTTTTTGCAGGCGTTAAAAACCAACCCGCAAAGGGACCAGTGGAGCTAATTACGGTACCGCAATTTGCGGTACCGTAATTAGCGCCTTCCCCATTCCCATAGAGCCCTATGGGGCAAAAATGGGAATGGGGAAGGGCAATGGTGGAAGGGGGAATTACTGCCCCGCCAACCTTGGAATGGGGCGGTAATTCCCCTTTCCTCCAAGGCGGTACCAGTAAATGACCAGCATGAACCATGGCGCTAATAGCGCCATGGTTTACCGCCTACCGTGTAATGAGGCCCATCAAGTGGTATCTCTCTGAAGGAATTAAATATAAGTGATAGTGGGCAAGGAAAACTCTGTGGAGTAGGTGCAGGTTTGCAGCCCAATCATTATGTAGCCAATCTGTACAAGAATTCATCTATCGTTGAATCTAGGGTTATCCAAACTTTATATCCAGTGAATCTTTGGTTAGACCCCTTGGCGGAGAGCATCGCCTTCATTGGCGAGTGCCTCAAAGAATAATTCAAACCTTGAACTCTTCAAAGATAAATGGCCTCTTGTGAGTGGTAGGGAAATTACAGTCCACATGTCCATCCCATTCTTGGCCTCTTTGTGTATGAATCGCCTCCAGTGGGAAACAAGCGACTGTTGGTGCTTGGTCTTTCTAGAACTCATCACTAGCAGGTGGAGCTGCATTTCAGCCTCACTACTGAAGTATGTAGAATTCCTCCACTAGCATTCATCCCCTGCTTTCAGCCAGCTTTTATGAGGGGGGAGCTGGGGTTCATGGGACATTTAGGTTTCGCGTGTGGGCAGTGGGGTGCTGTTAAATTGCCCTACTCACATGGGAGGGGAGAAAGGCTATTAATGTGTGCACCAGATCTGCTCAGGTTTCTCATTAGAAAGTTTAACAGATACGTGTATGCATTGGGAAAACATGATTTCAGAGCAAGCCTTCAACGTAGTGCTGGCCAGTGCAGTCTGCAAGTTCAAAACCTACAGCTGCCAGTTTGCACAGAAAGAAGGTCAAAGGCACACGCCAGATGATTTTTTTGGAACTTAGCAGTATCTCCTAAAGTTTATTCTAGAACCTTTTCTAGGGAGTTAAAATTAACTTTTGTTACAATTTCTGTCTTTTTCAAACAAAACCTCTACGTGCTAGATGAAGAACAAACCCCAGAGAGCAGACGTGGACAAAGCAGAACATTTAGCCATTTTAAAGCAGGTATTATGAGCTCCAAAATGATGCTATCATCTGATGAATTATTGGTTACCTGCTAGCCCAAGTATATACTATATAAGAGTGAAAAGCGCAAGTAAGCGTGGAGTGGGTATAACAGAAGCATGTTTGCAATTTACTACATTGTAAGAGACGATAGCACAATTCGCAATAAGACTAACCATTAGTTAATGATGTATTTTATATGCAAAGTCATGTTTTGATATAGAACACCACACATCCTATTACATTTGCCCAAGATCATAAGGCTACGGGGCAATGAATCACTTACTTTTACCAGTTCTGCTTACTTTCCTTTTTAGCCATGAGACACAAGAACTTGGAATGTGCTGTTTCCCAAGATTGTACATTGCAACACATCCCCCACCTCCCATTACTGATTGCTTTTTTTCCACCCATAGAACACAAGAGCTCGGATTATTGACCGTCCAAGATCACAAGCCTACACTCTTCAACAAACACTTCCACCTCCCAATGCCGATTTCTTTACTTTCCTGCCGAAGGGTGCCAAGGCTGCACTAAGTGATTCCCCCCACCACCAGCACGGATTGTTTTCTTCGTCATAAACTGTGACAGGGTTAATGGCTAAAGTTTGTCAGTGGGGAACAGGAACTCCTCCCAACTTGGGGTAGGTGGCCCACCTGGTGTATGCCTGAGCCACTCCACCCGATAGGCAGGGAGAGGGAGTTGGGGCCACCCCAGTCCCCGAACTTACAACTGCTGGTATCACTCTCCTTCACTCATTGCCTTCCAGACACTTCTCTTGAGTTTTGTTTTTTTGGAAGACCACAAGATCCAGAAGCCAACATGGCCACACTCAAGTACGCCTAGCAGATGGATAAAGATGGCGACCAAAAACCAGGCCACCATAACCGCATTAACACCTGTGAGTGAAAAGGGGGCAGAGTTAAAGAGGTCTTTTATAAAAGGCCGGTCGTTTTAATCCATCCCCTTGGGAAAGGCTAGATTTGGATTGGCTAGAGCAGAAAAGTGAAGCAGAAGACCAAGGACTACGCGGGGGAAGGAAGGCGGTGTCTTCGAACCCGGGACCGGACGGAAGCGAAGCCACTCAGCAGCCTTTTTCAACATGAAAACATGTTGAAAAACATGACTAGAACACTCCAGCAGCTATGCGGAGGAGAGGGCAGGAGCCCCTCCTCACCGACGACTCCTGCGATCTGCGGCCCTGCCTGGCCCCTCGTGCAGCGAGACCCCAGAAGACCATGGCTCCACGAGGCACAGCTGCTGCATGCTGTGCCCACTACGGGGTAAGGCACCATCCTGCCCACACGCTGGCTGCAGCAGATCCAGCAGCTATTCTCCCTTCATAAGCACGGAGATCCGTGCCTGACCTTCACGGCCTGACTCCATGATGGCGGGCGCAGCGCGGCGCTAAAGCGAGGCTGTAGCCTCGCTGCTAGGCAACTAGCATATTCTTATTTCGCCAACATCCGCCGGCAGGCGGAAACGCCGGCGGCCCCTCTAAGGCCCTCATAAGGCCCCTGTTTACCCCTGTTTGCACCGATTGTGCCGGTGCCGCCCTGCATAACGGACCATACTATGAACGTCTTGCAATCCAGCCGTCGTTACTCCTGCCTATTGTTAACGTTCATCCTGCAGTAAAAACGCTCATGGACATCTTGTAAGTCCCTGCTCAAACCTGACTTTCTTGACTTTCTGAAAGATCTTGTAAGGTCCGTCTAAGACGTGTTGTAATATCTCCCCTCAAAACATGCCCTATGTCTCGCTAAACACATTGTAATACTGCATTGTTAGTCTTTTGCTAGGCTAGATTGCTAGAGACATCTGCTATGCCTGATTGTTAGACTCTGTCTGTACGCAATAAGATAGTAGACTCATTCTTTATTATACCCAATGTGTACCACATGTTCTGTTACTTACTTATAGACCTGTGGTCCGCTCTATGACTTGAGCCTGATAGCAATCTCCACTCTATCTCCATCCACAGTCCACCCTACAACTAGCTCTCCTGTACCTGCTAGGTAGCTTGTAGCTTATAACTACAGCTTAGTACTCACTTGACCCCGCATAGTACTAAGAGCATATGTTGACAACATCTGCCTTGCCAAGCATCTTGTACCCTGTGCTTAGTTGGACGCTCAAATATAATTCCAATCTGCCCTCTGTGTTCTATGCTAGAACGCCTGTATACTTGCATACTGTGTCTTAGGCATCCACTGCTAAAATCGAATCTGCCTACTGTGTACCACTGGGCCATTGTGTTGTGCCTTATGGTTGCTTAGAGACCACTGTGTTACTGTGTTGTGCCTTATGGTCGCTTAGAGACCACTGTGATATTTTGCTGTGCCTTATGGTCGCTTAGAGACCACTGTGCTATTGTGTTGTGCCTTATGGTCGCTTAGAGACCACTGTGATATTGTGTTGTCTAACCCTTATAGCATCCCAGCTCTCGCTGCCCTATCTCAATATGTACATCGCCCACACACTGCACATCCTCATAGGTTTAGTCTACATCTTACTTACAAATAGTATTGCCTACTTCATGCCCACAGGGCAACCCAACAGCCATATCATGGAACTTAGGCACATCACCACACACACTACTCCCCCCAAAATGCCCGAGATCACACTCAGGCAGCACAGACTCAGAACACGCACATTCCCTTTAGCATTCCCCTCCACACCCATGCAGGTAACACTTAGGTACTCACGCCTAGGCTCACGCACTCACGCTAAGAACTGCCGCCCGCCATACACTATTACCCACAAGCGCCTTAACAGGGCGCCGACGCTCGCTCCTCCCAGACATCACATGACCAATAAGCCTACCCACACTACCAAAAATCTCATTCCTATTATCGACCTCAAGCCACCACAATCAAAAAAAGCTCCAACACCTTAAATGTGCTCTATTAAATGTTCGCTCACTCAACGCCCACGCGTTAGAAGTCAATGATATTATTACCAGCCAAGACTTAGATATGTTAGCCATAACAGAAACATGGTTGCATTCTGCCTCTGGCCCTACTATCAGCCTAGCTTTACCATCAGGTTACTCGATCTTAAGGCAGGACAGGGTAGCTAAAACGGGAGGTGGGGTTGCTCTAATTTTTAAAGACACCCTAGCCTTAAGACAGACTCCCACCACCGGGGAAGACACCGCTGACATCCTCTCAGCCAAACTCACCCTTTCCCCTAAAGATACAGTTAACATCCATGTCATATATAGACCCCCAGGCCCTGCCAATAACTTCACAGGCATAGTCAACCATCTCCTTGGAAAAAACATCAAACAAACTTCCAAAACACAGCTCCTAGGAGACCTAAACCTTGGATACAATGATAAAATTGACAAAGCAGCTACCACTCTCGCCAGAAACCTCACAGATCTAGGATTCACACAGATAGTTACTGCCCCGACCCATAATAAAGGCAGTATCTTAGATTGGGTGGCAGATCACAAATGTGGCTCCACCCTCAACTCCAACACAGCCCTCTCATGGTCTGATCACAACTGCCTTCAATTCTGCATTCCCATGTCCTTATACTCCAAACCACTTATACCCGCACCGGCCAAGATAGCCAGAAGTGCCAAAAAACTTACAGCAGACCAGGGGCGTTGCTAGGGGGGGGCTAAGGGGGCTATAGCCCCTGATCTTTTGGTTGTAGCCCCGGATAGAATCTCAGGAGCTACAGCCAAAAGACTAGCTAGCCCCCAGTCCCAACAGTTCCGACATCAGGTTAGCCCCGGGTCTTTTCCAGACCTAGCAACTCCCCTGCAGCAGACAATATACGTCCCTTTCTCAACAACCCCTGCCTAGCACCTCCTTTCTCCTCTGACCCCAACATTCTAGCAGAGATCTTCAAAGACACCCTTACCCATGCCATCAACGCCGCAGCTCCTCTTGAAAACAAAAAAGAAAAAAAATCGTTTCACTCCAACTCATGGTTCACGGAGGACCTATTAAATCTCCGCCAATGCAAGCGCCAAGCCCTCAAAACATGGCAGGCCAATCCCTGCGAGGCCACCAAAATAGACTTTCTTTGTATTTAAAAAAAATACAAAAGTGCCATATTTAAGGCGAAGTCAGAAACCTACAATAAACGTATCATGGAAGCTAACTCCCACTCAAAAGAGCTTTTCACTATCTTTAAAGAGCTCACCGTCCCCCCTATCTGTACAGATGAGATTGTTAAGGATGAAGCCTGGTGCAATAGCATCCAAACAGCGATGTTAAATAAAATAGACCTTCTTCAAAATAAAATAGCAGAACACTTCAAGGCCCTGCACCCCCAACAGACCCCTTCCGTCAATACTGCTAAAGATAAGCACACTTCCAAATTCAATTTTTCTCTAATCACCGAATCCGATGCTCTCCACATCCTCAAACAGCTCAAACCATCTCAATGCAAAGGCGATATATGCCCCCCCAACATCATTAAAGAGTGTGCGGCACCCCTCACACCGATCATCACAGCATTCATTAACGCCTCATTCAAGACGGGCAAAGTCCCTGACAGCCTTAAAGAGGGGTGGGTGCGCCCGCTCTTAAAGAAACCAACCCTGGACCCTTCCCAACCTAACAACTACCG
Source organism: Ambystoma mexicanum (assembly GCF_040938575.1). Taxonomy (NCBI): domain Eukaryota; kingdom Metazoa; phylum Chordata; class Amphibia; order Caudata; family Ambystomatidae; genus Ambystoma; species Ambystoma mexicanum. The sequence goes on along the minus strand of NC_090924.1, from coordinate 535,571,497 downwards.
GCCCATTCCAACGGTCCCATTTCTTCTAAAAATCTTAGATAAAGCTGCACACATCCAGATACAGTCCTACCTGGAAAATAACTCTGTCCTAAGTAAAAGGCAGTCCGGATTCCGCAAAGGTCATGGCACTGAAACCGCTTTACTAGACCTGAAGAACCAAATGACCCTAATTTTAGACAAAGGCAAGCCGGCCCTTCTGCTCCTCCTAGACCTCTCGGCGGCATTTGATTTAGTCGATCATGCCAACCTCACTAACCATCTCACTCAGGCCGCACATTTCTCCAAACAAGCCACAAACTGGATCACCTCCTTCCTCGAAGGAAGAGTGAAGAAAGTGTTTTCCAATATAGCTAACGCAGAGCCTACCACTATCAGGCATGGAGTCCCTCAGGGCTCATGTACGGCTCCTACTCTCTATAATCTTTTTACCAAACCTCTCTTCGATAAACTGGACGCACTTGGGATCACATACACCAACTACGCTGACGATACCCAAGTAATCCTCCCGCTCACAGGACTCTACCATCAGGACCCAGCCACCCTCCAGAATATATATGCCACCATCCAAGCATGGATGGCCACGAACGGCCTATGTCTTAATGGAGATAAGACCGAAATTCTCATCCTTGGTCAAAAATCCACTCTCAATAACCTCGGCCCACTCTACACCAACTTCTGCATAGACAATTGTGTCATCCCAGTTCTACCTTCTGTTAAAACACTAGGAGTCCACATCGACGCCTCACTCTCCATGGACAAGCAAGTCAACTCCATTGTTTCTGCCTCCGCCCTGAGCATTAAGTTCATTAATGCCATCAAACCTTTCCTTACCAAAGATAACTGCCTCTCTATTGCCAGAGCCACCATTGGAGCCAAACTAGATTATTGTAATGCGCTATTAGCTGGCACCTCCAACTCCAATCTCAATAAACTCCAAACAACACAGAACAATGCACTAAGAGCAGTTCTCAATATACCTAAAAGGGACCACATCGCGCAAGCCAGAAAGGCAGCACATTGGCTACCTGTCAAAGAGCGCATTACATTCAAAATACTTACCACCGCACACAAATGTATCAACTTGTCTGCACCTTCATACCTGTCTGACACGCTAGCCAGATCTCACTCCACTAGACCAACCAGGCAATGCCACACCAACCAACTTAGGGTCTCACGCATCAAACGAGCAAGAGCAGGTGGAATAAGTTTCCCCTACATTGCCCCTAAACTATGGAACGCACTACCTAGCATGCTCAGAGCAGAAACCTCTCTCACTGCCTTCCGAAAAAAACTGAAAACCACCTTGTTTAACTAATTCCTCTTCCTTCGTGTCATCTACTCTCTCCTCCTCCTCTCCTCTCTTCTCCTCCTCTCCTCTCTTCTCCTCCTCTCATCTTCTCCTCTCCTGTAGCTACCTTTTTTTCTCTTGCAACTAAGTAATGACTGTATGTACAACAAGTCATTTTCATATCTGTAACAAGCGCCATGATGCCCTCTGGGCTGCCTGTGCGCTAAACAAATGCGAATAAATAAATAAATAAATAAATAAATAAAGACCAATGGGAAGGGGGGGCAGAGGTCAAGAAAGGCAGGGGTATAAAAGCAGCACACACAGAGGCATGAACGAAAGGTGTTGGAGGGAGGTCATACCACTTAGTGCAATTATGGGGTGCTGGCCATTTAAGGAATCTGGCCTTGTCAGTACAGATTTGACCCAGCCTTGTAGGGTGCAAGAAAGGCCTCTTAACCTTCACAATAACACAATTTGTACACAAATAATTAGTCTGTATGAAAACACCATACAGGCTGATTGGGGACACAAGACCCACAAGCAAGAGCTGTCTCCCGTCCACTCACATAACTAACATAGATTCAACATTGTCAGGGAGAGGTGCGCAGATGAGCAGAGGGAGCCATGGAGAGGCTCCAGCCCGGTGGTACACGAGCACTCCTTTCTACACGTCAAAGTGGAAAACCAAGATGGCCGCTTGATATCTAAGTACCCTTGTCTGACGTTTCACCCCAAAGCCCATATGAAACCTTAAATTGAGACCCCCCCCTCGATATTGGGTCTGACTTAGAGCCCGGTGTGTTGGGGTTTGGAGCAGAAGCAAAGGAGGAAGGAGGTTGGAGAGCAATGGGAACAGGAGGCTGATGGAGAGTGACAGAAGGCTGGAAGAGAGAGTGGGGGGAGTTGCAGGAGAGAAGAAGACTGGCGAGAGGAGGATGTGGTTAAGAACAGAGAGGAATTGGTGGCAAGGAACAGAAAGGAGGAGTTGGTTAAGAACACAGAGAAGGGGGTGACAAGGAGTAAGTAGAATATCAGGGAGGTAGGGGGGTTTGTGGGATGTGTAAGGCAAAAGGAGGATGTGAAGAAGAGTACGTAAATATATGGCCAGTAGGCAAACTTTTAGAAGGAAGTTGGAAAAAAGAGAGAGAAGGTAAGGTAAGAGGAGAGGTGGAATGGAGACAACTAATGGAGGAAAGGGGGAGAAGGTGTTGGGAAACTACGTCAAACAGGGCAAGTCTTTAAGTATAGGAGAAGCTAGTGGTTAAGGAGCAGGCAGGAGAAGATCCCCCTGTATGAGAACATGGCGATACATTGAGGCGTAGAGCGAGTGGGTTGCTAGGTAGTGGACCACAAGCCTTAGCTTGGGAGGAGGTAAGAGGCCTAGTGTCCAAATCACAGAAGCCATTACTCATCCTCTCTCCTGCTCAATGTCCTTGATCTTTCTGTGGGATCAGGTGTCCTTGATCTTTCTGTGGGATCAGGTCCATGGCTGAAAAGCTTGCACAGCCCCTTGGATGACCAATTTTCTGAACCTGGGACCATAGGAGTACATCTCCTCACTGTACTCGACTAGCCAAGAGGCCTCCACAAAAGCAAGAAGATCCAGAGAGCCACATCTGGCCCAGAGATCAAGTGCATGGGAATGATCCAGAGAGGTCCCTAAGGGTAGGAAGAAATTCGATACTTCCTTAGTTTTTGGACTTTGTATTTAATGTGCAGTCATCCCTTTGTTTTTCAGCTAAGTGCTTAGCTATCGGGCTACCGGTAAGGGCCATGACCCAGGCTTGATAAAGAACTGGCGAACTTGTTGCACCCTTTGTGAGTACCAACCAAAAACATGTATTTATTTATTTATTGGGTATTCATAATGCTCGTATGCAGCTAGGATGTTTCAAGATGCAACAAGAAAAGGGGTGGGGGGCAGGGATGAAGAAAACAAAAAAGGTCCTACTAGGTCTTGTGTCATTTGGATGGAGCAAGTGCAGTAACAAGAAGTGCGTGGGAGACAGGAGGGAGAAGTGCCGGTCAGGGCTGAAAGGGCCCATGGGTTATGTGAGTGCAAGGGGAGGCCAGGTGGACAAGTGCCAGGGGAATGCAGAGAGTGCAGGGGAAAGAGGTCCAGGTGCTAAGTGCGATGGACTGGGCTGGAAGGGCTCAAGTGGTGCTGGCCCAGCCAGGCTAGTTCAGGCGGAGGGACCTCAGAAGGGCAAGTGTATGTTTGGGGGGTAAGGGGAAACAAGTGCAAGGGTCGACTGGTTGAGGAGGGCCTGGAGCCCTGTAAGAATCTGTAGGAACCAGGCAGCCAGTGAAAAGAGGCTGAGGGGGACATTAGCAGGGGAGGGGGAGAGTGAAGGTGGAAGAGAAAAGGAGGGTCTTGAGAAGCTTCCAGAATTTAAGGAGATCCAGCTCAAGTCTAAGAGGGGCAGGGATGCCGTTCCAGAGGGAGGCACCTGTGGAGGAGAGAGATCTACCCCACACTCTCTGTTTGGAAAAGCATCTGATCTGCAGAGAGTTGGACCTAGAAGACCGAAGGGCTCTAGCAGGGAGGTATTTAGGGAGAGAGAGTTGGATGTAGGGGTGTTCCAGATCTCAGAAAGCCTTGTGGATGGTGCAGCGGGTCTTTAACATGATCCTCGCAGCAACCAGGAGCCAGTGGAGAGATTTCAGTGCTGGAGAGATGCAGTCCCTGGGCTTGAGGCCAAGGATAAGTCTTGCAATCCTATTCTGGATTAGTTGGAGGGAGCAAAGGTAGGAGTTAGGCAGATTGAGAAAGAGGCTCTTGCAGTAGTCCAGCCTGGAGAGGACCAGAGCTCTGGAAACATTGAGTTTCTGGGGGAAGGTGAGGAAAGGGAGAATGCAGCTGAGGAGGTGCAGCTAAAAGTGGGCCTTTTTGGCAAGGTCCGTGATGTGAGGAAAGAAGGAGAGAGAGAAGTCGAGGATGACACCAATGTTTTTTGCCCCACAGGAGGGTGAGAGGAGGGGGCCCATCGAGGGAGGCCAGAGTGTAGGATGGAAGGAGGGAGCTGGGGTCCCAATGAGAAGGATCCCAGTCTTGCTTGCATTTAGGAAGCAATCGTTAGCAGTGCACCATGCCTGAATAGCAGGCAGACAGTCAGGAATGAGAGAGGAAGAGGAGGTGGTCATGGAGGGAAGCTTGAAGGAGAGTTGTGTGTCATCTGCACAACACTGGAAGTTAGAAGAGAAGTCAGAGATCGAATGGGCTCGAGGGGCAAAGTAAATGTTGAAAGCCATAGCGAGAGGATAGAGCCCTAATGGACACCACAGGTTGAGAGTGAGATGGAGGAGAGAAAAGGGCCCAGTTGAATCTGGGAAGGTCTGTCAGAGAGCAAGGAGGTCAACCAGTCCAGATCCAGGTCCGTGATGCCAAGGGTATCACGGAACCAATGTATAAGGATAGCATGATTGACTGTATCAAAGGCAGAGGAAAGGTCAAGAAAGATGGGAATGGAAGGAGAGTTGGAATCGAGATTAGAGAGCAAGTCTTCATGGGTGTTCAGGAGTGCAGTTTGCGTGCCGTTGGCTGCTCTGAAGCCAGACTGGTGGTCGTGGAGACAACCAACAGATTCACTGTGGTGGATAAACTGGGAGATGGTCAGCTTCTCCAAGAGTTTGCCCAGGAAGAGGGTAATGGAGATAGGGCAGCAGTTAGCCTGACATGAGGGGTCAGCGGAAGGCTTTTTGAGGAGAGGGTGCATTGTGGAGTAGGGGGGAAGATCCAGTGGCAAATGAGTGATTGCAGTAATCAACCAAGGCTGGAGCAAGGGAGACAATGTTCTCCTTGATAGTTCTGGAGGACTAGGGGAGCATCTGTTTGGATGAGACTTTCATAGAGCGGACTTGTCTAGAGACCTCATCAGGTGATATGGGAGAGAAGGAGGGAACGGGAGAGGGGGCCAAGGGAGGCCTGAGAGCGGGTGAGGGAGAAGGGAGTGGTGTAGAGGAGAGTGAGGACAGGATGACCTGAGTTTTAGTAATGAAGTGAGAGGCCAGTGTAGTGCAGAGGGTCAGGGAAGGCAGAGGAGAAATGGAGACTGCAGTAGGATTGGCAAGTTCCTTGCAGATTTTGAAATGTTCAGTTGTGTTGTTAGTGGCCCCAGAGATGCAGGCTTGGATACATGCCCTCTTCTTTGAATGGATGGGTAGTTTGTATTGCCTTTGAGCAGGTGACAGGCCAGTCTGTCAGAGGATGTGCTTGAAGCCTGCCACTTCCATTCAGCAGCTGTGCACTTGTGTTTCAGAGAGACCAGGTCAGAGTCATACCGGGTATTGCACTTGGAGGCAGGCTTCATGCAGATCTTCATGACAGGGGCAAGGATGTTCAGAGTGTTGGAGATGGAGAGTTGAAGGTTAGTAAAGGCTGTGTCAGAGTGAGAGTTAGTGGAAGGAGTGAGAGGGGGAATGAAGGGTGCGGCAAAAGCAGCAACTGACACTCGCTTCATTGGTCGAATGATGGAGAAGGAGACTGGCAGTGCGGGCAGGGGCTTAGCTGGGGGACCAAGCAGGTCCAGGTGAGAGGACAGGAGAGCATTATCAGACCAAGAGAGAGGTGTAGTGAGAGGGTTGTAGATGGCAATGTCTGCTGAGAGGATAGCATCCAGGGTGTGTCCGGCTTAGTGCATTGGACTGGAGGGAAGAATGGAGCGGTAAGAAAGTCACAGAGGTTGCAGAAGAGTACAGAGGCTGCAACAATGGAGTCAAGATGAATATTGAAGTCTCATAGGATTGGAGATGGAGGCCAGGAAGGAAGAGATGTGGTCGGACTACTCTGAGAGGAAGATGGAGGCTGGACCTGGGGGCCTGTAGATGGTGGCCAGAGTCAGTAAGAGGAAAGGAGAAATGCCCAGCCTGCAGATGAGGCATTCCAGGGAGCAGTAGGACTGAGTGGGTATTATAGTAGCAGGCCCCCATTCAGGGAAGATCAGGGCCCCTCCACCCCCAGGCCAGTTAGGTCTGGGCTTAGAGAGGTACTTGTAGCCATCCAAGAGGAGAGTGTCAAAACTTGTGACAGAGCTGACCGTGAATCATGTCTCATGAGAGCGAGGATGTCAAAGTATTCAAGGAGGTGGCAGATGTTACAGAAGTGTTTGACAACAAAGCAAGAGTTGAGGGTAGCTAAGTGGAGCTGGTTGCCACTTTTGAAGGTCTTCCGAGGAGGGGTGAGAATGTGGTACCCCTATAGGTAGTGGCAGAGGGGCCAGAGCAGTGGCAGAAGGAGGAGTAGCAGGAGAAGGGAGGAAGTTGATGAGAGACGGAAGACGCCTATCAAAGTGCAGGAGTTTGGGCTGAGAGCCCTGGACCATGACAGTCCCATTCAGGTAGACATTACTGATGGCACCAGAGGAAGGGGAGTATGCCAAGAGTACTTCCCAACGAGAAGGAAGAGAAAGGGGAGAGCACTGAGACCATATAGGGAGTCCAAAGGTCCGGAGAAGGAACAACAAAGAGGATGTCACTGACAGTCTGCCTGGAAGAAGTATTGACATAGGTGTCAGCGAAGGGCAGCCCAGGATCAGGAGATCCTTCTTGAACGTTTTCCTTCCAGACTTCAAAAGAGGGATAGGATAGGTGATAAAGTAGAAGTTAGAAAAGATAGGGGAGATTGAAAGCACATGGAGGGAGAACATGGAGAGAAGGACAGGGAGGGAGGGAGAAACTGCAGCCCAACTTCAACACAACAGCAATGCAACTGTCTACATTCAAGTGTCAAGGATAAAGGGAAAAAGCCTAGGTTTCAGCATACAGCAGAGAAAGCAAAAACACCCAGATCCGACTTTCCTAAATGGAGAGAAAAAGCCTACATTTCAAACACAATAGCAAATTCAAAACACCCAGATTCCAATTTTCCTAGATAGAGGGAAAAACCCTAAATTCCAAACATGCATAAAATGCAAAACACCCAGATTCAACTGTAAAAGATAGCTGCACCATGTGAGGGATGGGGGTGCAGGATTCACTTACTCCAACACGACTCAATAATGAGGACTCAGTAATTTGGCAAAGGGAAGTCCGTTTAATGATAAGAACATCAAACAGGGAAACAATTGTGAATCATCATCGTTGCGATCACCTGTCTCGCTCCAACTTCCTCGAACTTCAGTTGAACAGCAACTTTTATGCATAAAACTCATCATCATTGACGTCTAACTATACAAAAACCCGTCATGCAATATAATTGGTTAGAAAAGGTAACTTAAGTATAGGTGCTATATCTCTATATGATAATAGAGCATGCAGATTGGATAACTCTTATCGGGTGGACATCTACGCCCTTCCCTCTACATCACACGTGATAGATGTCACTACAAGTACAACGTCCTATTGGTTCTACTATCTATAGGACCCTAGATTACATGGTCCATTGTGATTGGGCAGGTTACACCCCTAGAAATAAATCCCCATTTTAATTAGCAGCATGCAGAATGGACACCCAGGTGCCTGGTGTCCCAAGATTCACCCTGCCTCCCTTCCATCAATCAGTATCTTAGGGCTATGTGTCAATTAGTTGGCTGGGTATGGCCTCGAAACTGTAGCCTCTTATCAGGAAAAGTTATGGCATCCTCGGGTACTGGATGACATCGGGCGGTTGTACCTCTTTGCGCCTGGCTGGTCACGTGGTAGTTCACCATGAATCTGCTTCAGTTTCCAGCTTTTAGTGTATTTAATTCTGCTTCGGCCCTGCCACCTGCATGGGCCTCCCTTATCTTGACCTTCACGGGGCAGGCTGGTATTCTCTGAAGTTTCCAATCCTGTTAGCTGACGCTCTCCTCCCTTTCTCTGGTTGACCTCGATTTCTCAGGCATGAGCTGCTCTTTGTTGAGTTTTGATTCAGCTCCTTCTCCTGGGTTTGGCTGGGATATGAAACCAGGCCTGTTAGGCCTCTGGCCACCTGGGCATACTTCTGTTTATACAAAATGGAGTCGCACTTGTATACCGTGCCTTATTGAGGTAGATATAGTTGGCGCTTGCCACTCTATTCTTCTACTAAGCATTGCAAGCAGTATCGTTTTCTTAGCTTCTTGCGTTCCAAGCCTATTTACATGCGTTTAAATGGTTGGTTACTTCCATCTTGTCTCATAGCATCGTTTCCTTACATTTTAACATCGTCTCTTTCCTGTGTCCATTACATCTATTTTCATAGCTACTCGCACTGGCGTGCTAACTTCGATAGCTATTTTCGTTCATTTGCGAGTGTGTCCAGGCCCTTGTGTCATTTCCACTGGCCTTCCATTAAGGCTCTTTGGGTCACTTCATGGACCGTCTGTAGGTACTCTTCATTCCGTCTCAGCTGCTGGTACGGCTGTCTGATAGGGTACCGTGCTGCACCTCATCACTTTCATCGATCATCTGGTTCCTTAGGTTTGTCAACATACCTACGGCTTCTGTCAGGGTTCCATTTTCTTCATTGTGCGATGGTATAAATGTGAAAACACGATTCTCCGATTTTTTCGCAAACACCTCCATCCATTGCTGTGATCATGTCTAGTACATATCTATTCTGGAGGGTCATCAGTCTGATTGCTCTCAGTTCTTCTTTGATTGTGTTAAATCCTTTAGTGGTGGTGTTGATTGTCTGCAATAGCTCCCATCTGGTTATCTGCAGCCATTTAGCATTTACTCCAACTTGGATGTGTGGCAGGAGTAGTGTTGTGAATACTGTTGAGGTGAGGCTGAACAGCCTGTGCTCGTACGGGATCGCATGGAATGCCTCTTCTGATTTGGCCGAAAAGTATTTTTCTCTCTTCATCCTGGATATCAGTTCCACATAACTCCTTTTTCTCAGATGAGCATCTGCCTTCGGGAAACTGTCCAAAATCAGGTCATTTTTAGGGATCACTAGTGCGGGAACGTGGACGTTCACGAGTGTACATATGCCTCCCCAGTTCTTTGGTAGTCTTATATATGCCTTGGATCCACATGCCCAGTAATGGTCCATAATGACTGCGGTTCCTTGTGTCATTCCTGGGTCTTCAAAGATTTGTCTGCAGTTTTGGTTCTCCCCCATCTTTCTCGTTCCGTTGCTTCTGAAGCATAGTTTCGGGCTTTCCAGTGGTACTATTTGCAGGGGTCCTCCTCTGTCTTCGACCCATGTCAGCAGTTTTGCCAATTTCGGCCATAGAGGTCTGCATAACCTCTGCGAATACTCTATTGCTTCTTGGCAGGCTCCAAGGACCATCCAAGCTCGGCAGATCACTACTCCTTCTTCCCATACATTAGGGGAAACCACTGTTCCCCAGATATGCATTTGGCCTCTGTTCTTCCAGATTTGTGCCTCTTCTGCAGTTTTTCCTTGAACGTTTAGTCTCAGGTTTATTACCCATCGTGTTCCTGATCCTTTGACGTCAGGATTCCCATATCTGATCACATGGTTCCTGGTGTGCGCCCTGTTTCTTGTTTTAATGTCCTGGACGTAGCCATCTTCATCTGGGTAATCCTTTTCGTTGGCCCATATCAACGAGGCGTCTCTCCCCATGAACTGTCCTCTGGTGTTGCACATTGCTACGTGTGACATGCAGTGTGCGGCGGGGACATCAATTTCTACAGCCACGAAGATCTTGGATTTTCCCATGCTGTACGGTAGGAGTGCACAGACGAAGCATTCTCCTTCTGATTGCCTTCGTCCTACTTCCTTCATGTGCTGATAAAATATGTTGTTTCCGAGGTGGGCTGTGCTGTCCAGGTAATCGTTGAGTTCATTGTTATCTTCATGTGGGCTTCTCTTGATTCTCAGCATTTTTCTGTAGTTTGCTATGACTATGTCTCTTAATGCGTCTGTGCTGCTTTTCCACTCTGGGTGTCTCGGTGGAGCAGGTTGCCTTGGCTGTATCGCTGTGGTAGGAGAAGTAGTAGTCTTTCGAAGGCTTCCTCAAACCACCATTGGCTCACCAACATCCCAACGCGTGGCTGTGTCGTGGGCCTGGTGTTTGTTCCTTGCGGTGGAGCTGATATGCTTGCTGCTATAGTCTCTGGAGTTCTAATTTTCAGCTCCTCCTGCAGTTTCTTTGCTCTAACTATGAATGGGAACAAATGATCTATCAGCGTCTGTGTTTTCTCTGTGAGTTCCTTTGTGATTACTTCTGTTCTTTTGAGGGATTTTGCTATGCCCTCTCTCTTTGGTTTCTCACTTGGCTCCTCTTGGTTACTTCCACTATTTTCTGGGGCTGTTCATTCGGTAGGCAGTTTCTCCTTCTCCGTTGCCCTTGTTTGAGGCCCTGCTGCCATTGACACTTGCCGTTGTTCGTGTGCATTCAGTGTGTGCGTGTGTGCAGTGGTCAGCGCCACATTCTCTCTCACTCCGTGCTGACCCTGTCTCCAGCTTCTCTTTTCATTCATCACCTCAAGTGTGTATGTGTCACTGCCAATTACATTTAACTTTAGTTCGTTAACTTTACTGTCAGTTTTTCTTGGAACTGGGATAACTATATAGGGTTTGGGTGCTTTCATGGGACCCAGGCGTTCATTATCAGGTGGGTGCACTGAAATTGGGACGCTTCGCGCACCGATAAAAAATGCAGTTCTGTCAGTCAAAGACAGAAACACAATGATAATTACTACGCATATACACATTATAGAGTTGTAGGACAGTTGGCAGCATTTCCTTCCAGGGAAGCGGGGGCGCCCCTCTGTCGGCGGTAAACCCAAATTACTGTTCCGGGCCCCCATCTCGAACATGAGTCCGTTTGCAGCGTTTATTTCTTTTTATTACTCTGATTTCGCTGCTCAAGAGTATGTGAATTACTAAAGTGACGAGTGCTTCTCAAGTGTCCCCCCTCTTGTGGGTGGTGACGGTAGTCTCTGGGTACGGAGTACAGTTCTCTTGCTAGATTATGGAAAAAGGTTAGGCTAGCATCTTTGGCATGTCACATTCAGTATGCATATCTATAGTAGGTAAAGTCCCAGTGCACTCCTTAAATTTGCTTTGGTCCTGGGGACATGCTGGAACTTGTTCAATGCGAAGGAATGAAAAGATGGAACTGCTAAAAATCACACAAAAACAAAACATTGTAAAAATAAAAACAAAAATAAAAATAAAAGTAAACATGGAAAAATAAGAATGAAAATAGGAAAAAGTAGGAAAAGTAAAAAGAAAAATAAGATGGTGAACTTTCTTGTTTCTGCTCTTCTCGATCTGTCCTTCGGCGAAAATAAGGCACTGTGGGCCTCATCACGAGTTGGGCGGTAACGCCGGCGGTATTACCGCCGGTGGTATTAGCCCAACCGCCAAACCCACCGCGCTATTAGAGCGGGATTACGGGTTTGGCGGTAATGGAATTCCCCATTCCCCACTGAGCCCATTCGGGAATGCCCCATTCCCCAATGGGCTCAATGGGGAATTTTCACGCTCTCACAGCTGGGGAGAAATCCGCCGAAGCCCTGATTTGGCAGACCCTTAAATCCGGCGGTAATAGCGCGACCACTGGATTTAAGGGTTACCGCCAAACTCGTGATGAGGCCATGTGTCTCTTTCTCTCGGTCTGTCCCACAGTGGAAAATTGAAGAACTGTGTCTCTGTCCCTTCGATCTGTCCCACGGTGGAAAGTCTCACTGGAACCTCCTTAGGTATTCTTGCTGGAAGTTAGATAGCTACACCTGGAATATTATGCCGTGGAAGAGTGTGCCCATGTGTGAGATATTGGCTGGATCCCTGAGGAAGGTGATGACATCAACATCTGCAGGCCTTCCCACCATTTCTGGATAATCTGTGACTAGTCTGACCAGGACGTTGTGCGCCAGCTTGGTGTCCTCGGGTGATAGGGACATTTGTCCTGTTTGGCTGGGTCCTGGTCACAAGCTTTTCTTTTGATTCAAACAGTCTCTGCACTTCCCTGTTGCGTGGATTGCCACTAGGTGATTTAATTTAGTCCACAGCTGGTTCAATTGTGCTAGGTTTCTTGGGTCTCTGATGAAAGTGCGTGTATCATTTGTTCTCCCGACGAGTCCTGGGCATTTCTCGATTATTTGAAATAACAAAGGGAAGGTGAGTTCATCAATGTCTACCGGCGGTGGAAGCATTTGTGTCCTTTTCGCTGTGGTCGGATAGCTCGGCGAAGGCTTCCGCGATGAGTCAGCAGTTGCCAGATTACTTTCTTGTTAGTAGGATCTTGGATAAAGTATGTTACACTGGTTTCTCTCCCTACGAGTGATGGATATGATATCACCACCAATTGAAAATAAGTGAGCACATCCCACTTGAGGCTTCTGCTGGGAGATACCATAAATTCTGTAAACAAAGTCTTGACACTGGTTGCTTCAGGATGCTGTGTTACGCTCTCAGAAAATATCTTATTTGTGGTCTATCAGAGTCTTGATTCTTTATACTACTTGGGCGTGACACGATTTCAAAAGTTTTTTTTATCAACGTTGTTGTGGCTTTGTATGTGTAGTTCTCTTCATCACCCTGCAACTGTGGTGCACAGAGTGTCCGTATTATTGTTCTTTAACCTTTCTCTGGTTTGAGGAAATGTCTTGTTTAAAAGCCACAATTTAAAACAGAGTTCCTTTGCCTTTATTTTGCTGCTCATGCGTCCTTCTTCCTCGCCATGGATCTTGTATGTGCGTGCTGAGGTTCTTCCCCATTGTCTGTGGTTTCTTTGTGGTTACATGCGGTTGGAGGGCTCTCCGCTAAATAAGGTTTAATGTCATTCAGGAAGAGCCATGCCCTTCTGCCCTGGACCTTGACGGCTGAAGGAGTGCAGTCCTCCACGATGAAAGGGCCATTGAACCGTGGCTCATCCCACCTCTTTCTTGTGAAGTTCCTTATAAGCACAGCATCACCAGGGAAGATGAGAGGCGCACATAGACTTTGTGCAGTGTCTGTTTCAGCACTTCCTGTTGTGTTATGTGCTGCACTGCACCCTTTTCGCCGTCACTGCAGCTGGCCTGAAATGACAGAGACGCTGGATGTCATACAGTTCAAGTAATCCTGCATCCCTGTCCCCAAGACCTCCTTTGTTGGCTGGGCATCACATCTAGCTCTATCTCTATATCTTCGTTTTACATTGAACTATCCCCATAAGAGGGGTCCTCATTCTTCTGCCCGTGACTATCTCGTGCGGCGTGAGATGATGGTCGGAGCTGGGTTGGTTCCGTAGTGCATACAATGCCAGTGGTAGACAGTGCAACCATCCCTTTTTTAATGTGAGTTTCAGCTTGGCTATCCTCTCCTTTAACAGGCCTTTGAGCCACTCACATACGCCATTCCCCTCCGGATGATACGCAGACGAGAACTTGTGCTTTATACCAAGCAACAAGCTGATCTGCTCGAACACTGAATTGACAAAGTGAGCCCCATTATCTGACCTCATTACCTCGCACACCCCCCCCTCTAGGGAACACTTCCCTCACCAGAAATTTGGCAGCACAAGTTGAATCTGGGTGTGTACAGGGACCTGCTTCTATCCATCTAGAGAATGGATACACCACCACAATTAAATACCTGTACCCATTGCATACTTGGATCATGTCGACGTAATCGACATGCAGATGCTGAAAAGGCCCATTTGGCCGGGGGATTACTCCTCTCATTACCTTTAATGTGTGCCCAGTGGTGAACTACGGGCAGATAATGCAGTTCACCATGAAAAATGCAACATGCTATGCTAAATTTGGTGTAAACCAGTCGTCTGTGAGCGTTGCAGCGAGATTTTCTTTTGTCATGTGTATAGGGTAGTGTAATTGCTCCAATGCTACCTTCAGTAGGGCGACAGGCATTACTAATTTACCAGTGCTGTCTTGCCTCCACAATCCGTCAGAGGGGCTTAAAGAGCACCCACAACGCTTCCATAAATTCTTCTCCTACTGAGGTGCCTCCCCCTGGAGCTCCATTAGCTGAGTCTGCCCCATGTTGCTGTAGGCCTCGGGTGTGGCTCGTGCTACTATCATACGTTCATGGGTACGTGCCACCTCCACGTCCATGATCGTTTCATTCTTGGATGCCATCCGTTTGGCTTCTGTGTCCGCTTCATGGTTTCCACGTGACACGAAATCCATCCCTTTGGTGTGGGCGGAGCATTTCATGACCGCTATGCCCACTGGGAGCTGTAGTGCTTTTATCAACCTGTCCAATAAGGCTGCATGTTGCACTGGCGTGCCGTCCGCTCGGAGATAGCCCCTCCTTTTCCAGCGTGCTAAACATGCGTGCACGGTTGATGTCACATAGGCAGAGTCACTGTACACCATTACTTCCTGGTCTGCATGATTCTCAATGGCGAGTATTAATGCCAATAATTCTGCAGCCTGTGCTGAATAATGAGATGGTATTCGTGCACTAACGAGTACTTGAAACTCCCCGTTTGCCATGTGTTTTATTACGGCGACGCCTGTATATCTTTGTCCGTCTTCTTGGTTGATTCTTGAAGAACCGTCAATGAACACGATCTCACCACCAGCCAGGGCATTTTCTTTGACCCTGGGGATTTCATCATAGAATTCCTCATAATTCGCACAGTCGTGTATGGGTTCTCCCTCTGCGACTGGCTCAGCTATGAACGTAGCGGGATTTACAGTTTTACATCGAACTATTTTGATTGACGGGTTAGAGATAATCACCTCATAGGCGGATGCTCTCTGAGATGTCAGCGTGCCCTTTCGTTTTTCTAGTATGGCGAATAATGAGTGCTCGACATACAAGGTCATGGAGCATCCCATCACTATGGATGATGCCTTCTTGATGGCGAATGCGGCAGCAGCGAGATTTTGTTCGTATGGGAAGTGGCCTCTCATGACCGGGTCCAGACTCCCACTGTAATACGCTAGGGGCTTGTACCCCAGCGAGGTTCGCTGAGCGAGCACTGCCGTCATAAAATTGCCATCGGTATGTGAGAACAGGTAGAATTCCTCTGCATAATTAGGAATCCCGAGAACTGGGGCATTACAAATCGACCCCTTGAGTTCTGCAAACCCCTTCTCCATTCCCGCCGTCCATTCCATTTTTTCTTTTGTCGTCTGGGCCTTTTTTAGGGCCTGAAACAAGGGCTTGGTATATGAGCTGTAATCGAAGACCCATGCTCTGACATAATTGCACAGGCCTAAGAAGCTTTGCATTTGTTTTATCGTGAGCGGCTTAGCCGTGTTCATGATAGCTTCAGCTCTTTCCAGGGTTACCTTTTTCCCTCGTGTGAGATTAGCTGGCCTATGTACAGCACCTCTTGTTGACAGTATTGTAATTTTTCCTTATCAACTTTATATCCTTTCTCAGCCAAGATAGTCAGTAGCAGGACAGAGTCGCGCCTGCATTGTTCCTCAGTGATGTTGCAGATCAGAATGTCATTCACATACTGCAAAACAACACTGTCAACCGCAATATTGCTCAGGTCCATTTGCAGGACTCTGTTGAAAATGGACGGAGACTCACAATACCCCTGTGGCAATCTTGTGCTTTTCAGACGCATTTGTCTGAATGTAAATGATGTCAGATCTTGTGAGTCACGGTGCAATGGGATTGAGAAAAACACATTTTTCAAGTCAATCACCGTGAAATATTTTGCCTCAGTGGGTATGTTACATAGAATTGTGGATGAATTAGGGACTAGAGGGAACTCGGCTTCAACAATATCGTTTAATGCTCTTAAATCTTGGATTAAACGCCAAGACCCTCCCTTTGATTTCTTGACAGGATAAATCACTGTGTTGCAAGGTGATTCTGACGTCACTAGGATGCCCTGCTCCATCATGGCGGAAATTGTCTTTGTGATCCCTTCATCCACTTCTCTGGACATGGGATATTGTCGCGCTCTCTGTAAAATTGCTCCTAGTTTCAATTTAATTTTCACCTCACCTGCCCTCTTAAGGAGGCCTACGTCATAGGGCCCTGTAGTCCATACTGTGACAGATACCTGGGCCATGTCATCTTCAAAGTATTCTGGACGTATCAGTGCCAACATCATTCTCTGTGGTACCTCTCTTTTGATCATTTTGACCCAAAATATGAGACTCACTTCCACCCTTGTCTCTTCTAGGTCATGGTGTTCTTCGAACAGATCGTCATCGGTGACGTCAATCACTCAATACCCTTCTTCGATGGCGATAACCGCGCACCATTGTCTACCTTCGTCATCGTATCCTTCGACCAATACCACTTTCCCTCGCACTGCGGCATATTGTATCATTAAGGGAAATACTTGTCCCTCTTCTTCATGCATCAGTATTCTGGGTCTGAATAAGAACACATCAGGTGTCCTCAAAGTTCTATCTGCGAGGCCTGGCAATCCTGCCATGAGCACCCGCACTCCATATGCGAAGACATCTGGCTCTAACGGTATTGCTCTCATGGCTATACGTCCTGAGTATGCTCTGATCATTTTGCACACGTTTGAATAATGCATCCCTGGAGTGGAGCACGCTATACCATTCTCGGTAAACGAGATTGTCATATTCAACTTTGTCATCAAGTCCCGACCCAGGATGTTTACTGGGGTCTGACGTGAATACAATAAGAGTACATTAATTTCGCACTCTCCTACAGAGACAGGGAGTGCGTCTGTAAAGGGAACTCTACTGTGAGCTCCTGTGAAACTCTGAGTATCTATGGCCTCGCCGGACAAGGAAAACGTACCTTCTCGTATGCATGAGCGCGTGGCACCCATGTCAACTAAGAAGAAATATTCCTTGCCCCCTATGACGACATTCACCCTAGGTTCCCTATTAGGGTCTGGTGTCACTGATAGGATAGAACACATCAGAGTCCCCCGTGAGCTGTCCTATTTTATATATAGGTTCGGCCCACTGTATATTTGTGGATTTCCCCCATTTCCAGGGTTGACTCCCCCTCCGGAGTTAGTTCCCTGAGGCATTTGCGGCAGTGCCTGCTGGGATTGTCCCTGTGGCAAGTTCCCCATGTTCGAGGGTTGAACCACTTGCTGTGCACCTTGCTGCGATCCTGACGCCTGCTGCTGCATTGCGTGATTTTGTGCACCGCCCTGTTGTGGGACGGCAGGCTGGTTCACCATGCCTGCCCCACTTCCTTGGCCATTTTGCCACATGCCTTGGCTTCTGCACAGGCACGCCACATGTCCTGCCATTCCACACAGCCAACACACTGGCGGTGGTCGGGCCATCTGTCCATCTGGCGCAGCTGGACTGCCCATCTGCACATTTTGAAATCCACCTTGGTTAGCCTGAAAACCTCCCTGGTTACCTCGAAACCCACCCTGGTTACTCTGCTATCCTCTTCCTTCGAAACCCCTACCCCTCGGGTAAAATCCCACGCTACCCTGGTTATTCTGGGACGGGTTAGTCGCTTGTTGTGCGGTTGGTTCAGCTGGGCTTGTCAGCATCGCTCCTTCGAGAGCATACTTTGAGAGTTTCTTTTGCACCAGATTCGCCTCCTCACCCTTACGAGTTGCCTCTTTTTTTCGGTTGTTTTCTTGCGACAATCTACAGTAGTGTGCAATTGTCAACTATATTTCGGGCCATGATTTAGCTTCTACTCCTATCAATTTCTTGAGTTGCTTTTGCACCGGTTCAGTCAACCCCTGGTATAATATGTGGTAGAATACAGGGATAGATTTCGTCCAAGACTCATGCGTTTCGAGCACCCACGCGTCTTTAAAATTCTATATATAAATCAACAGATCCTCTGACTCTTTCATTTTCCGAGTCATTATAGCTCCCATATCTGAAGTGTCTGGATATAGCATTCGTAGCGCTTTCCACACTGCTGCTCTAGAATTATCAAATGGCGCTCCGTCATGGGAGGTGTTAATTATGGTTACCCTAGGGTAGCCTTCCCGTTTCCATACATCGTCTGCTCTTTCACCAAGTATGGCGATTAGGAGGCCCTTAATGTCCCCTATAGCTAAGGTGACACCCCCCGTCATTTTCTCTAACTCATGTATCCACTTCCCAGCTCTGATGTCAGCATTGGAAGCTTATTTGTTAGGTTCTCTCTGTCCATGTGTGGCCATGGAATATATTGCGGTCTTGCTCCCCCCTTTTCTAGCAGCGGGAATTGGAATGCGCAGTCGCCCTTCTCTCTTCCCATAGTCCTCTTATCCTCCGCTGGGGTAGCATTCCCGCCTTGCCGTCTACCTGGCAATGCCCTTAATCTGTCTGCATAGGCAGGTGCTGACGCCCCCCTCTGACCGTGGGGTGTTCCTTCATGTCGGCTGGACTGCGCGGCAGACTTTGATGTCCTAGTTGTAGATTTGCTGGCGTCTGACCATCGTACCCCTCGGTCCCTTGGGAGCCATTCTTCGCACCGTCTCCCTTCCTCATGTGCCTCATCCTCCGTTTTCCCACCGGAGTCAGATTCTGAATACTCCCAGTTTACACAACTCCTTGCATCTTCTTCGTTCTGCCCAATCTCCAGCCTGTCTAGGGACAATCCCCTGATCCCACTACTTCGGGTGACATCCTCAGTGTCATATAGCTGAGTGCTCTCCAAGCGCTCGTCTTCCCTTCCCCCTTGGGAGATTTGCTCCAGTCCCATCTCATCATATATTTTATCGATCGTTTCCCCGATGCTTCTGGTGTCGAAGTCATCTTCAATATTCGTCCCACTTATAGCTTGCACCGAGTCGTTCACAGGAAAGAATTCTTCTATGTCTTCCCATTCTACAACAGGATTGGG
Organism: Ambystoma mexicanum; assembly: GCF_040938575.1. NCBI lineage: Eukaryota > Metazoa > Chordata > Amphibia > Caudata > Ambystomatidae > Ambystoma > Ambystoma mexicanum. The sequence goes on along the minus strand of NC_090924.1, from coordinate 535,552,619 downwards.
TTTTTTAACTTCCCACTCCAAATAGTCAAGATCCCGTGCCCTCTGTCTGCTCTTATGTTCTGCTTCGTCATCTACTTCCTTGCGTTTCCTCGCTTCTTCTCTAGCCTTGTCCACTTCCCTTATCCTTTCTTTTCTACGTTCCTTTGCCTTTCTAATTTCCTCATCTTCTCTTCTCTTCACTCTCTTCTCATGTACCCTTTGCTCTTCTTCCAACCTTTGCATATTCTGTTTGTACTGGTCGTAGGCTGCCTTCTGTTTGCGATCGAGCTGTTTCTCTTGCTCATTGCGATATAGCTGTTCTCGCTTCAGCCTATCCTTCCTTCTTATCCTTTTGTCCCTTATTTCCCTCTCTTTTTCTCTCTCTCTCCTTTGCGTCTCATCAGACCTCTCTCTCGGTGTCACATCATCACTTCCTTTTCCACCTAGTTTCAACAGTATCTGTCCTCCCATCCATTCGTCTTTTGCGAATGTTATCTCATCAGTTCTACCTTCGTTTCCCTTTCGTTTCTTTCCCTCTCTCTCTTTATCAAGAGGTGCACTAATCGGTGCCTGGTCCTTCCTTTAATCTTCGCGTCTCTCCTTGTCCCTCGGGACTGCAGAGGCAAGATTGTTTTCCTGTTCCTTTCCCTTATTGTCGTCACTACTGTACGTGGGCGACTCATATGCGGGATTGCTGTACCCTGTGGCTGCCTTAAGTTCTCTTAGCGGGTAGAGTCCCTCTGACTTACTTCCCTCGATGGGTGGCTCAGGCGGTGCTGGTGGTGCGGTAGGCGTCTCACCCCCCTCCGTGCATACGTTTAATATCCAGTCTGTGGGCGGTTCTTCCAAAGTTCCAGAACAGTGAGGCGTTTCTCTAATTTTTTACCTGTGTAAGTGGCATGTAGGTAAGTCATCATATGTTGTAAGACGGCTTTAGATAGGGACCCATTCTGTGGCCACGCCATAAACATTTTGTGAGCGGTACCCTTAACCCACTCTGTGCTGTACTTTTTGAGTTTAGGTGCATGCTTAGGTAGCTGCTTGCACAGATGCGCAAGTGGGGTAACTTCCTCCATTCTTAATTTTGTCAACGACAATATTTATACAGTTTTTTATCCTACCAACAGTATGATCGAGCACCAAATACGCAAGCTCCAATCCACTCTTTTCCCGCCAAAATGTATACTACCAATTTACTCAAGAACATCAATTCATTGGCGATTCCCTCTCAGTTACGGAATTGCGTAAAACCAAATTTCGTTTTAAACAATCAAGGATACAGTTCTTCTTACATTCACCATACAACAGAGCACATATGACAGACACTTGACAGACTAGACGGACACCAGCTGGTCACACATATACCTGCCTTCTAATTAATACCCCATCATGGAGTTTAAACAAACTCCTTTGATGCGTCTTTAAACGTCACTGTAGTCTAATTGTCCCTCATTATGTGGGCTATGAGTTCACGTTTCTTATGACCGCTGTATTAAAGCGCAGAAACAAGGCGTATCCTTACGTTTTTCTCTCGGGTGCCCCCCCCCGGTAACCTTATGTTTTTCTCTCGGGTGGTGCCCCCCCGGTAATCTTACGTTTTACTCTCGGGTGCCCCCCCGGATAACCTAACATTTTTCTCTCTTATACTTGATTCATTAACCCCTTATATATATATACAGTCTTCTCTACTTCTGACTATTTTATTTTTTCTCCGCCACCCTCCCTTACCTTTCCCTTACTTATTTTAATGCCTACATGACATTTGCCAAAGTAACAAGTTTACTGTTTCACTCACCGATCGCATTTTTTCCTCTCTGGAGCTTCGGGATCACCGCCCCTTCCTCTTCAGCCCCTTGCAGTCTTTTCGTCCGATTGGCTGCCCGTGGGAATGAGAAGGGTTATGCTTGGAAAGGTGGGTTCCTTCAGACCCACTGCAGATTTTTATGGATTTATACTATCATTGTCCACGGGAAGCTTCTCAGCCTACTCAGCCGAAATGGCGAAAGGACTCGTGATATTGCCGAAGACCTAGAGTTACTTCGTGCCGTCGGTCTATAGGTGTCTTAAAACTATATAGTATAATCAATAATCGATGGCCAAAACCATCCTCACGCTACCAAGTGTACGAGAGGGCGGGATATCCACTGACGGGCCCATAGATAAGGGCTCACCCTCTAGTACATGTGAGACAAAGATAGCTGCACCATGTGAGGGATGGGGGTGCAGGATTCACTTACTCCAACACGACTCAATAATGAGGACTCAGTAATTTGGCAAAGGGAAGTCAGTTTAATGACAAGTACATCAAACAGGGAAACAATTGGGAATCAGCATCGTTGCGATCACCTGTCTCGCTCCAACTTCCTCGAACTTCAGTTGAACAGCAACTTTTATGCATAAAACTCGTCATCATTGACGTCTAACTCTACAAAAACTCGTCATGCAATATAATTGGTTAGGAAAGGTAACTTAAGTATAGGTGCTATATCTGTATATGATAATAGACCATGCAGATTGGATAACTCTTATCGGGTGGGCGTCTACGCCCCTCCCTCTACATCACACGTGATAGACGTCACTACAAGTATGACGTCTTATTGGTTCTACTATCTATAGGACCCTAGATTACATGGTCCATTGTGATTGGGCAGGTTACACTCCTAGACATAAATCCCCATTTTAATTAGCAGCATGCAGAATGGACACCCAGGTGCCTGGTGTCCCAAGATTCACCCTGCCTCCCTTCCATCAATCAGTATCTTAGGGCTATGTGTCAATTAGTTGGCTGGGTATGGCCTCGAAACTGTAGCCTCTTATCAGGAAAAGTTATGGCATCCTCGGGTTCTGGATGACATTAGGCGGTGGTACCTCTTCGCGCCTGGCTGGTCACGTGTTAGTTCACCATGAATCTGCTTCAGTTTCCAGCTTTTAGTGTATTTAATTCTGCTTTGGCCCTGCCACCTGCATGGGCCTCCCTTCACGGGGCAGGCTGGTATTCTCTGAAGTTTCGATTCCTGTTAGCTGATGCTCTCTTCCCTTTCTCTGGTTGACCTCGATTTCCCAGGCATGAGCTGCTCTTTGTTGAGTTTCGATTCCGCTCCTTCTCCTGGCTTTGGCTGGGATATGAAACCAGGCCTGTTAGGCCTCTGGCCGCCTGGGCATACTTCTGTTTATACAAAATGGAGTCGCACTTGTATAGCGTGCCTTATTGAGGTAGATATAGTTGGCGCTTGCCGCTCTATTCTTTTACTAAGCATTGCAAGCAGTATCGTTTTCTTAGCTTCTTCCGTTCCAAGCCTATTTACATGCGTTTAACTGGTTGGTTACTTCCATCTTGTCTCATAGCAACGTTTCCTCACGTTTTAACATTGTCTGTCCAGGCCCTTGTGTCATTTCCACTGGCCTTCCATTAAGGCTCTTTGGGTCTCTTCATGGACCTTCTGTAGGTACTCTTCATTCCGTCTCAGCGGCTGGTACGGATGTCTGATAGGGTACCGTGCTGCCCAGGGCTGTCTGGTTATGGGCGCTTCAATAGGTATGGCTCTTCTGATGTACACTGTGCAGAGTCCCAGTGCAGCTCTCTGTTGGTTCATTTGCTCCTTATACGTCACATACCTTGGTGAATACGCTCCTGGTACCTCAAAATGGGGGGCAGGGGTGCAGGCCATGCCCGGGACCTCCTCTACACGACTTTCCTAGATAGAGGAAAAAATCTTAAATTACAAACACACAGCAAATGCAAAACATCCAGATTCAGATTTCATAGATAGAGGGGAAAAGCCCGATATGGCTAACTGCGACAATTCATCTAATGCCAGACATGGATAAAATATAATTGTGAGGGACGTGCACAGACTGCAAGCTTAGCTAATAGGAGTAATAAGTGTCAGGTCCTGTGGTTCTCAGGTGGGATTTTCTGTGTAACTAAGATAAAAACAATGTATGTTTTATACTGTTAGTGATTTGTTTTACACACAGTTCAGTTTCATTTACCTTAATTCTAATTGTACATCAGGAAGATTCCCCAAGCCATCATGGAGCTCAGGAGGCTGGGTCTTGATTGGTGGGAAGTAAGCCGTAAGATGATTGGCGGTTGAAAGGGTTTGGAGGCTGTGCTTGAGTTCTAAACTGCCTTTCATTGTCCTCCTTTAAACAGGAAGGTCCTGTTTTATGGATCTGGATCTATTTTGTAAGCTCCTATTTAGTCCCCTAATGTTGAGTCCAGGTTGGTGAAGCAGCTGAAGGAATCAGATCTTTGTGGGACAAGACATGCAGTAAAGTCTGGTGGGAGCGTTTCTTGTTAAAGCACTGTAAAAGATTTGACATTGAAGAGCAAGTGTTATTTTCTGTTTCAACTGATCAGTTTGTCTTCTGAAACAAGCAAGTTTAGTTTAGGCATTTAGTTAGTTAAAGACTCTGACTCCTGAGTGAGTCTTTAGTTTCAGTAATTCCAGAAGAAACTCAAAACCAAAGTAATCCAGCGGCAGTGTTTGTATTTTGAATGCGTATTTAGAACACTCTGTTTTAAAACTTAAGTGGATGCCGGTGAGCGTGTAGTGTTACTCAGTAACTGAGACACTAACTGGGTTACACACGCGCTGTCAGAATTATTCCTTGTTGCCGCTAGTGTGCATGAACTGATGTGTAGTGTATCACGGTAATGAAGATACAAATTTGTAAATTCTCGCGCCAACGGCATTTCATTCTGTTAGTCGCTCATGCGCATGATTAAAAGAAAGGTGTTTCCCATTCACGGAAGCATTCATTATTTGAAGCAAGCGCCGTCGGCATATTTATTTTGATTTTTGCCGTACGAGCGCTAGTTAAGGAGAGCAGTGTTTTACCCTCCTTAAGTAGGGTGTCAGACTCTGATGCGCATGTGTGGCAGCGACCGTAGTTAGTGTTTGTTTATTCGGTCATCGCGCGCATGCGTCTCGGGGTATAGCGTTTTCTTTTGAGATACAGTGCTTCAGAGTTCTTCAGTTTCAGTGAGTTAGAAGCAACAGAGAACTGAGCTCGCTTTTGTGTCTTGTGGCAACCAAAGAACCTAAATTTGAAGACAGTAGCACTGACTCTGTTCCTTTTTTATGACAACAAGTTAAAGACTTTAAGACTCAGCTGGCAAAGCTCAACTCTGGGGGCAAATTAAAAGTTGAATTAAAGAACAGAAGACAAAGACTTCATTTAGCTCAGAAAGCACTTTTTTCATTGGTCATCATTCCTTAAATGGACAATTCAATATAGACAAAAGAGAATCTGAGAACAATACAGTTTTCAGAAAGGAGTTTCTTCCCAAATCTAAAGAAGCTGAAACTTATGATGTGGGACAGTATTAATTCATCTTTCAGATATCCAGGAAGACACACAGGTATTGAGTCAATTCTGGGAAGTAATTTTGGAAATTAATAGTCAGACGGAAAGGTTTTAATCTCTTACTTTCACACCCTCTGCAGGAGAAGCTCGGCTGTTTGAAGAGAGAGTGAGTGACCTGTGTTCAGTTTTTTATTTTATTTTTATCCACTTTCCCCCTTCCCTTCGGGGTGTTGAGACTTCTGTTGTTTCTATCAGCAGTTGACTAGACATTCAGGAGGGACTGTGGGGCTCAGCAGCTCCCACGGATCAAGATTCAGGACCCGGACAGAATGAAAGGCCATTTTATAGATCCGCCTGGGCTGCTGAACCCACTTAAAACTATGGCAGGATTGGAGGAATTAACTAGAGAGATTAGGGATGAGCTTGGGTTTCCCATCAGGAGAATGAAAAACTGAGTAGGAGAGTAGAAGAGTTGGGAGAAGTAGTAGGTCAGATTCAGGTTGCGGTGAGGCCGCCAGGTTTGGAGTCAGGAGATCTTCAAGAGCAACCTCCAGTGTTGGTTAGGGAAGAATGGAGACTCAGAGCTAGAATGGACAGATTTTCAGAGGGGTTTGTGACACCAGTTCCATTGGCCCCTCTGGACCATTTTAGTGGGGACCCAAAGTGATTCCAGACCTTTCTTACCCAATGCAAGTTACATTTTCTTTGTAGACCTGGGAGGTTTGTAACGGAAGAGGCCAGGGTAGCGTTTATCCTCTCATACCTGTCAAGGGAGGCTGCGTCTTGGTCAGTGTTACTAGTCAGTCAGAAGAGTCCAGTTGTGAAGAATCTATCTTTATTTCAGTTGGAGTTCAAGAAGATGTTTGGGAAGAGGCAGTTGTCTTTAGAAGTAGATAGTGAATACTGGAGCTCCGGCACGGAGGAAAGGATTTAGTAAGCTATATCACTCAGTTTAGGTCACTTGTGATGAAAAGTGATTGGCCGAAAGAAAAGAGGACTACATTGTTTTATCCAGGTCTTAGGGAAGACATTAAGGATGCCTTGGCATATATAGTTGAGCGACCCAACACTTGTGATGCTTTGATCGATCTAGTTTTGCAGGTTGAGTTTAGGTTAAATGAGAGAAGAGGTGAGAAGAGGAGAGGCTGGGGAGAAAGTAAAGTGGTTCAGCGAGGTGACAAACAGAGGGAGGTTGTCAATAAGGATGACAAGAGTAGGGGAACAGAGGTTGGTAGAAGAATTTGAGGTCCTTTGTCCAAGGATGAGAAGGATAGGCAGAGACAAAATAATGTATGTTTGTATTGTGGGAGGAGTGGGCATTTTCTGAGTAATTGTCTGTACACTCCTAAAAGATCACAGACATCCGGTTTCAGAACGCAGGTTGCTGCCAACACTCTTCAAGCAGCTGTGCCACATATCACCATCAACGTATCCTTATTTTGCTTGGGGGAATTAAAGGGATCTAGTCCTGCAATGATTGACTCTGGGGCAACCGGGAATTTCATGGATAGAGGATTGGCAAATTTGGGGCAATTGTAGGAGTTTTTCTGGAGTGTTACCAAGACTTTGCAGATGTGTTTGATGAGATCGAGGCAGGTGAATTGCCTCCACATAGATCTTATGATTACAAGATTGATTTGGAGGATTGTGCTATGCTACCTTGTAGTAGGGTATATGCACTTACGGAAAAGGAGAATGAGAACCTAAAAGAATATTTGGATGAAAACTTGGCTAAGGGTTTCATAAGACATTCTCAGCCCCTTGCGACATCCCCCTTGTTCTTTGTTCCAAAGAAAGATGGAAAGTTAAGGACGTGTATTGATTATCGCTCTTTGAATAGGTGTTACGCTCACCTGATATCCACGGGGACGCCACCCAGCCCTGGTTGGATGATTTGCACTCTCGAACCCTCTCCCGGTCCCTTGGTAAGGCCTCTGGTTAAAGATGGGTCTGCAATATAGGAGAGCTGGATTCAATACCAGATTGTCTTTATGTTTTCCCACCTCCCTTGACCTCAACTCCTTCCTCCCCCTTGGGCCCTCTCCACACCTTAATATTGTAAAAGGTGGATTCTCCATCCTGCTCCTCGTGGCAGGGGCATGTAGATGTGGGGGGCGAGCAGCGACCAAGTTACTTCACTGGTGCAAGCCACCCCTGTGAGAATCCAGGCCTGCTGCGACTCCGTAGGTTTGCTGCTTTACAGTCTTTATATGCAGTTCTTATGTTCCTCTTAGTTCGAATAATAATGTCTTGCTTCTTTCCTTTTAGGTATGGAAAGGTATTTTGGTAATGTCATGCAGTTTGAAGATGAGCATGGGCCGGTAGGCGAAAGCGCGGTGTGCGCGATGCTGTCCGGTGAGTAATGCGCGATGCATGGCGCTGTTTCGCCTTTTATATTGCTAACCTGTTTCTTTTCTCTCCTTGCAGGTTGCGATGTTCCTCGCCGAGCGCCGTAATGTTCCAGCAATGATACTGACCAGGAGATGACTACCCAGGTAAGAATTGTGTGGCTTTTTTCATTCGGGAGGAAACGTGAGTAAACGCTTACTAATGCTGTCTTTCTTTCTCCTCTTTCCAGGTTATGGTATTCCCGGATGCATGCGGTGCCGGATGATGGAGTACGTACCTTCAGGTGAGTGGAACTGAAATCAGCGATGGATTGAAGACAGGATACTGTTCCAGGTAAGTTTCGTAGTGTTCTTTCTCTCTCTGCAGATCCTTGGTTTCAGGTAAGCTGGCATCAAAGAACTGGACACGGTGAGCGTTACGCTGCCCACAGCAGAATAACGCAAAACATGTTCTGCTGTTTGGGTGCGGTTTAAATAGTCTCAGGTAAAGTAGTCCAGGTAGAATAGTCCCAGACCGGCCACACCCAAAGTAGTCCAGGTAAAGTAGTCCCAGGCCTGCCACACCCAAAAGACTAGACCGCATAGCTCAGTTCCGTGTAACTGAGCTATGTGTGTGACTCCATGTTGGCTGAACCCCTCCAAGTTAAATAGTCCCAAGTAAATAGTCCCATTCTAATGTTGGTCTTCATGATGGTTATGAGCCTGACGCCAAAGGCTCCAGGACTGACTCCAAGAGAGTCTTGAATGAGGTTTTAAGGCCTTTGACCTGGCCCTAACTGGAAGGCTGACTTGCCAGTGAGGGCCAGGGGCAAGGGTCATGACAATAGGATTACCATTAAAAATCAATATCCATTGCCTTTTATTTCAGAGATGTTGGATCAGATTCAGGGAGCGACCATATTTTCTAAATTGGATCTCCGATGGGGTGTCAGGATCCACCCATGGAAGCTATGGCAGAAGTGGAAGATCACGCCGCGGAGAACCTTCTGCTAGCGGGCCAGTCCTCATCCAACATGGCCGCCTTCATTATTTAAGCAAGCCACGCCCCCCTCTCAGCGCGTTGTATCTGTGTTATTCCTTCGTGATACCAGCGCTCGACTAAATCTGTTTAAACCACCTCCTGTGCCTTCTGCAGTTCTCTTCCTCGCCCGCGTACCCTTGCGCTTGCTGGCTTTGCTTTGATTCCCCTTTCCCTTTCACGGCTCTCGTCCGTTTCACTTTCTTTAACTTTTCTTCGCTCTGCGTCTTTTCATTCACACTAGCGGCTAGCCGCCATTCTCGCGTTTCTACGCGTTCCTCCCTGTGCATTTCGTGGATCTTGCCGTATCTGGTAAGTAGGGACTTTTCAGCTTTCTTCCTATCTGTACCATATCTTCTGGGTTCGGAACGTTTCCCCGTTCCGGGGTTACCCCTCTTCTCTTTTCTCACTAAGCTCCTCTCATTGTCTACTTACCTACGTCCTGCCAATTAACCCACGGATCGGTTCCTGCCTCCTTTCCTCAGCTGTATCCATATTGGAGGACGGTCAGTCTTACCTGATCCACGATTTCCTGGTTCACGCCGGATCACGAACAGCCACATCTACCATTGGAGTGCATAATATTCGTCACGATCTCCGGAAGACTACACAGGGTTTTTTACTGTCCATCAGTCTTTTCCCTGTTGCGGGACCTTGGCTCCTCGGGGCCCCCCGAGACAGGTCCCACTCCCTGTCGAGGTGGCCTCCGAGGGAGCCAGGCCCTACTTGCACGATAGGAAGTCCAGAGACAAGCCCGCAAAGGAAGACACCAGGAGTCCCCGAAGGCCTTCCAAGCACTCCAAGGATAAACCAGAGGAAGCCACAGGTGAGGTGAAGGGTGGTGAGGTTCAACCATCTGACATGGGGTTACCATCTGGTTCGAGTCAGAGAGGGGGATGAATGGAAAATGGCATTCAAGACTCGGTTTGGTCTTTTCGAATATCAGGTTATGCCGTTTGCGTTGTGTAATGCTCCAGCTGCCTTTCAATTTTTTATTAATGACATTTTAAAAGAGTATTTGGATATTTTTGTGGTGGTCTATATAGTTGATATTTTAATCTTTTCCCCAGATGAGAAACATCAGAGTCATATAAAGTTAGTGTTGAAGAAGTTACAAGAACATAATCTCTTTGCTAAACTCAAAAAGAGTAAATTTCATACCAAGACAGTAGAATTTCTTGGGTTTGTGATCTCTCCTTCCGGGCTGCAAATGGATGATAAGAAGGTGCAAGCTGTCAGGGATTGGCCTTCCCCTACTAAGGTTAAAGAGGTCAAAAGTTTTCTCAGATTCGCCAACTTTTATCCAAGATTTATTGAGGGATTTTCCCAGATCATCACTCCAATCACAAGACTTTTGAAGAAGGGGGTGGAATTCTGTTGGAATGAAGAGGCAGAGAAGGCAGTTCAAGTTCTTAAGGGAAAATGCATCTCTGGTCCAATACTGCATCATCCTAATCCCTCCAAGGCTTTCTTTGTTGCGGCAGACGCTTCAAATTTGGCAATGGGGGCAATTCTGTCCCAACGACATGAACGTACTGGGCAATTACATCCTGTAGCCTTTTTCTCAAAGAAATTCTCTGAAGCTGAGTGTAATTATACTATCATGGATCGTGAACTTTTGGCTATAAAGGCCACCTTTATGGAGTGGAGACATTATTTGATGGGAGCCAGACACAAGGTCATGGTTCTCACGGACCATAAAAATGTATTATTTTTTAAATCAGCAAGAACTCTAACTCCTCGACAGTTACGATGGTCCTTATTTTTTGCCGATTTTGACTTTGTGGTAACTTTCAGGTCCGGGAAAATTAACTGGAAAAGCTAATAGCTTGTCGAGACAGTTTCTTGACAGTGAGCAAGATGTAGAAGTGAGCCCTAAACCGATTCTTCCACAGGATCATTTTATTTCATCAAATCTATCCTTCAATCTAGATTTGAAGAAAGAAATTCAAGACACCTTAAGTTTAGAAGAAATGGAGAATTGGGCATGTCAAGATCCAGTTAGGTCTGTGGTGGAAGGGTTACCTTATAGGGGAGAGAAATAGTTTCTTCCTAGGGAAATTTTACAGGAAAGGGCTCTGAAGGAGTGACATGATTCTGGTTTGGTTGGGCATCTAGGTTATCGCACACTCTACATTTGGTGCAAAGAAATTATTGGTGGAAAACTATGAGAGTGGATGTATTGAATTATGTTAAAAAATGTGAGGTTTGTGCCAAGGCCAACATTGCAAGTGGAAAACCTATGGGACTGTTGGAACCTCTCCCTATACCTCTGCATCCCTGGCATATTGTCTCTTTGGATTTTTTTGGTTGATTTGCCTGTGGATCATGGTTTCTCAGTAGTTCTAATTGTTGTGGATTTGTTAACGAAAGAAGCTAATTTTATTCCAGTGAAAGGTCAAGCTTCAGCAGCTATGTTGGTGCAAATGTTCTTGCAAGAAGTGGTTTGTTTGCATGGTTTGCCGAGTAAGTTCATTTCTGATTGTGAGCCACAGTTTGTTTCAAAATTTTGGAGAGCCTTTTGCAAGGAGCTTGGCATGGAAATTCATCTGACCTCTGGTTATCATCCCAAAGCAAATGGGCAAGTGGAATGAGTCAACCAAGAGCTGGAAAAATGTCTTCGTTGTTTTTGGCAAGAAGAAAGAGGATTGGTAGATCAACTTTGGATGGCTCAGTTCGCTTACAATAATTCTAGGAAAGATTCCACATCCATGTCCCCTTTCTTTTGAAGTAGGGGTTTTCATCCTCGCTTTCTTAGAGAATCAATTCAGAAAGATATTTCCAGTCCGGCAGTGGAGGAGAGGTTGCAAACTATGAGAAAAGGATTAGAGGAGATAACTAAATCTTTACAGTTCAGTGAGCAGAGTTATAAAAAATGTGCTGACAGGAAACGTAACATAAGTCCTAGATATGAAATTGGAGATTTGGTATGGCTATCCACACAGTTTCTTAGATTAAAGGGTCGGAATAAATGTAGTTCTCGTTTCGTTGCACCTTTTGAGGTTGAAAAGATTATCAACCCAGTGTCTGTAAGATTGAAGTTATCAGTAGGGTTGAAGGTGCATCCCACTTTTCATGTGAGTTTACTTAAGCCTGTGGTCAAGGGTACCATACTAAATTTGATCCCTCAAGAGGTTTCGACTGAGGGGAGTTCTGAAGAATTTGAGGTAAAAGCCATCTTAGATTCCAGGAAGTCTAGAGGAAGGATCCAGTATTTAATTGATTGGCTAGGCTATGGGCGTGAGGAAAGATCATGGGAGTTTTCAGAGGATGTCCATGCGCCAGGGTTGATAATTAAATTTCACACAAAAAATCCTTTTAAACATTGCCCCTGAAGACAGGGCTTAAGGAGGGAGTACTGTCAGGTCCTGTGGTTCTCAGGTGGGATTTTATGTGTAACTAAGATAAAAACAATGTATTTTTTATGCTGTTAGTGATTTGTTTTACACACAGTTCAGTTTCAGTTACCTTAATTCTAATTGTACATCAGGAAGATTCCGCAAGCCATCATGGAGGTCATGAGGCTGGGTCTTGATTGGTGGGAAGTAAGCGGCAAGATGATTGGAGGTTGAAAGGGCTTGGAGGCTGTGCTTGAGTTCCAAACTGCCTTTCATTGTCCTCCTTTAAACAGGAAGGTCCTGTTATATGAATCCTTTTTGTAAGACCCTATTTAGTCCTCTAATTTTGAGTCCATGTTAGTGAAGTAGCTGAAGGAATCAGATCTTCGTGGGAAAAGATAAGCAGTAAAGTCTGGTGGGAGCGTTTCTTGTTAAAGCACTGTAAAAGATTTGACATTGAAAAGCAAGTGTTATTTCCTGTTTCAACTGATCAGTTTGTCTTCTGAAACAAGCAAGTTTATTTTAGGTATTTAGTTAGTTAAAGACTCTGAATCCTGAGTGAGTTTTTAGTTTCAGTAATTCCAGAAGAAACTCAAAACCAAAGTAATCCAGCGGCAGCGTTTGTATTTCAAATGCGTATTTAAAACTCTCCGCTTTAAGACTGAAGTGGATGCCGGTCAGCGTGTAGTGTTTCTCAGTAACTGAGACACTAACTGGGTTACACGTGACGCGCTGTTGGAGTGATCCCTTGTTGCCGCTAGTGCGCATGAACTGATGTCTAGTGTGTCACAATAACGAAGACACAAATTTGTAAATTCTCGCACCGACTGGCATTTCATTCTGTCAGTCGCTCGTGTGCATGATTAAAAGAAAGGTGTTTCCCTTTCACGGAAGCATTCATTATTTGAAGCAAGCGCCGTCGGCATATTTATTTTGATTTTTGCCACACGAGCGCTAGTTAAGGAGAGCAGTGTTTTACTCTCCTTAAGAGTAGCAGATCAATGTATAAGTGGAATGTTCACCTCTTATAGGAAACTTCAGCAAATAGGTCAAATCAGGCAGTAGATAAAATATATAAATGGAATGTTCGCCTCTTATAGGGAACTTCAACAGTTACATATGGGTCAAAACAAGCAATGAGGGTAGAGCATAGGAGGCAAAAGGGTTAACTACAGTCATGGTATAGTAGCGATTGTAGATTGTGTGAATGGAGGCACGCTGTACTTGTTACGTGAAAGTAAAGGAATGCAAAATATGAGTAGGGCAGCAAAGGAGAAATGTAATTGCTATTCTTTTACAAATGTAAGAGATATTCAGACATGATACTTAGCATTGAGAGGTAGAAGTAGCGATTAGTGACAGCAACTGAATGGCGATATTACATACTGTAGCAAGATAAAGGAAGACAGTTCTGCATTTGTTGTCATGGCAAAGACCATGGTACTGATCAGTTCGATTCAAGTAGATGCAGAATTAGAATAAAGTTAAGATCTCTTAGTTGTAGCAAAGGCCGACTAAAGTTCAGAGAGTCTCAGTGATGTGTAATCACAGGTACAGACAGAAGGCAGTGCAGGATAAAACTTTGCGAGGAGAGAGACAAAGTGCGCAAAATTGAGGCAAAAGATTATGACTTCTGGGTTAACAGAGGGACGATCTCCTAATGCTGGATGATGAAGGATTGAGCACTACAGGCGGCGTGAGGGGGTGTTAGTGGGAGACTCTAACATTGTGGCATTACCTGATGTCGTATAGAGGCGAGTGGGTGGTTATAGATGGCCACAAGCAGGTATATGCAGTGAGGTCAAGGCCCGGGAAAGGACAGGGAAAAGCCAGGATAAGGCCTTGGAAGCTGGACCCGGCACCGCCTCACGGCTCGGCTGGTCCGCAGCATTTGTTGTTGCGGTGAACCAATCAGGTGGCAAGGAGAGGAAGTGCCTCTCGCCAGCAGCCAACTCCAAAACAAAGTGAAATTGTGGCGGCCAACTTCGACGCTCCGGCGTCTGCTTCCACTCGATGGAGGCTGCATTAGATGTGTGTCTGGGGGTGAAGGCACAACCATCCTAGGTGGGGAACACAGGGAAAAGACAGGATCAGGCCTTGGAAGGTGGCCTTCGAATGTTGGACACGGCTCCGCCTCACGGCTCGGCCAGGCCTCAGCATTTCTAAAAGGATTTTGACATTAAGGATTTTGAGTTTGTCATTCGAAGAGTTGATAGAGTTTATTTTTTATTTATGCACTTCAGTACATATGTGTGAAGCTATTACCAAACCAAGTTCATCGGGGAGTTTTTATCCACAGGAGTGCATTTAGGTCACCCACTGGCAACAGTGGGTTTAATTGCCATATTAAACCTATGGCAGGCAGTATTATAATGACGAAAGAAAAAACACATTTGAAGGTTCTGAACGTTTTTGTAATTATTGCCACTCGAACGTTAAAATTGTATTTTGATCAGTTAATAAACACCACTTACTTTTCACCCCACGTTCAAGACCTGTTTCGAAAATACGTGAGTCACCCCAAACTGGAAACAGTATCAATAGCAATATGAAGTGGCCCAAGCAGCTGTTGGTGTTGTACAATACATCATAAATTAATAGGTATCCAAAATGTTGTCAGCAGTGCTCAATTCATTGTTGCTGAAAACAATCAATTAGCAGATGTTTTTTTAAGAAATAAGAACACTATCTTTGCTCCCAGAACAGTGGCATAGCGTATCAGCGATTCCTACAAGTCACATATTTATTTGTGTGAATGATAGTAACAATACATTCAAAACTCCTGACCATTTTCATATGACTTAAAATGGGGAAAAGCCCACCTTCAGAATTCCTCTTCTAATGATCACATATTTGTGACTAATTATCTCATATTTGTGCTTTACTATCAAGAGTGGCGGTTAATGAAGAAGCATAATATGATTTCATGATTAAGATGTCACATGATCTTGAAGAAAGGATTATGAATAAGAAGTACATGTCTTAAGTGAGAACGCTGGTGTGGAAGGTTTCCCAGAGCAATGCCAGTGGTTCAGATTTATTCAAAACCTTCCACCCATCACTTTGTGGGTCATGTGTTCAATGAGAACACTGAAAGACAGCCATCCTGCTAAATGGATAACCATTCTGAATTAAACAGATGCAACGTGGATGAGGAAAAGTGTTCTGCACAGTGGTCACTGTTTGTATATTGGTTTTGCAATGTTGTATTTCCCTGATGAATGTCCTCCACTTTTGACCAAGTTCACAAACATGTAGGATTACTGTACACATGAGATATTTCACATGTTTCATTTAGTAATTTAGTTTACTTTCAGATTGTCCTTCAGTGAATTATATTATTAACGTGCCAGGTCCATTTGGCCTAAATTGTATGTAACGCTACTATGGAGTTCCTCATCAGGGCCTTGGCGGTATCCCAACGGTAATTGCACTGGGATACCGTCAACCCTATAAGCATTACCACAACTTGGCCTGGTGCAATTTGTGCCGGATCCGAGTTGTGGTGGTGCTGTAATTCCCCATTTATTTAGAGTCCATGGGACTCTATAGGGCTTTTCAGCACTAAAACCGCCGGCGGTAATAGTGCTGGCAGTTATAGTGCTGAAAATGGGCCCAAAGCTGGAGATTTACCTCTAATCTTCAGCTTTCCACCCAATTCGGGATTGGGCAAAGCTGTAATGCGGCGGTAATAGCGTTACCACTGCATTTTGGCCCCTCCTCCCAACCACTGATGAGGCTAGTCTTTTTTGTGCATCTGGAAACAATGTAACTGGTCGTTCTTCTGTGCAATAGATAATTTAACATATCTTATTATTTGGGGGGATAAAACTAGTCTTTCAGAGAGAATATGAGAGCATGCAGTTGTGATGAACCACACGGGTATCTACTTTTCAGATTACATAGTAACTTTTTGGGTAGGCTCTATTTCAGATGTAACATACTGAAATGGGTTGGTCCATGAACCATACATTAGATCTGTACTTGGCTGCCTTCTGTAGGTAAAGTAATTCTAAACACAAGCAATCACTGATGGCAGATGTATTTTCCAACTCGTTTTTCAATGGCTCAGCAGTATTATATTCTTAAATAAAATATTTTGTTAACTTTCTGCAGTGTTCTATCATAGCTGACATGACATTATTGCTTTTCAACAAATGCATTTAATTTGACAATAAGACATAACAGATAGTAAACTACTATGACGTGAGTGAGAGCTATTGTAAAAAAAAAAAAAACAGTGCCATCACATACACAGGTGCACCCTAATAACCCCAAATAAGAGACTCTCGGCATCACTGAGAAATGGCCCAAGCTCCTGTAACAAAGGCAAGCATGGAAACAATGTAATTGGCTTGCAAAACACTCCTATGCAACAGAAATATTCCTCACTTTATGGCAGTGATTAATTTACTAAAATGCATCATTATATGTCAGAGTTCAAAGTTGCACACGCTCTTACATCGTCAGGATTTTCCTACCATACCAAGATGGTGACTGTGAAAATAACGCTTTAGTTAAAATAGAAATTCCTAATGCAAAATGCAAGTCGATCTCTTCATAACAGAGCAGCTGATTGTAATGGATTGTGAGCCCCTTCCTCATATTCTTTAATGCAGCACAAAATTGGAAAAGACAACAATAAGTAGCATAGAAATAAAAGAAGTTCTTAAATGGAACATTCGCCACCTGTCTGCCCAACGTACATAATAACACAACACCAGGGGCGTTGCTAGGGGGGGCTAAGGGGGCTATAGCCCCCGATCTTTTGGTTGTAGCCCCGGATAGAATCTCAGGAGCTACAGCCAAAAGACTAGCTAGGCCCAAGTCCCAACAGTTCCAACATCAGCTTAGCCCCGGGTCTTTTCCAGACCTAGCAACTCCCCTGCACAACACTACAAAATGACTGATACTACAAAAGCGATTTCATCTTTCTGCATAACAGAACAGTTGATGGACGCCAGGGACGTTTTATGGACTGCTGCAAGAGCCCTGGAAGAGAGCTCAAACCCTCTCCATCCTGACTTAAACACGCATTGGTAATGCCAACAGGTTTGGCTTTTGTATAAGCACTTGCCAGGCACTGACGTAGTAGTTTAACTGACCATTTAGAGTAGCAGCTGCAAAATGGTGCGACTATCTGGGAATCTAATAGCAGTGCCTGGCAAACGCCTAATCCTTATACATAAGCCAAAACTGTTGGCTTTGCCAAAGCTTGTATTTAACAGGACTTCAGTAAAGGACACGCATATTGCTTATAAATCAGTTGCTGAAGACAGACCTGGTTAAGACATATTTATTACATCTGTAGCAGGATTACAACTTCAATTGAGTCATTAGCTCTCAGATGACTGCTTTGCAAAAACAGTGACAGGCACTTCAAGTGCGAGGTTTCATGGTAAGGCTCCCGGTGGTAGCTCTCTCAGTCAAAAGTTGTACCCATGCTCACCTCCATTTATTTTTTAACCCCCCCCCTTTACTCGTTTTCAACATTCATTTTAAACACCCCTTATTCCCGAAATCAAGGAGTCAGTAAAACAAATAAAACCACCCTTATGCTTGAACATGTCTTACCTAAACAGATAACCAGGCATTTGGTATTTAAACAATTCCTAAAGTCACTTTCACACAAGCTCCTTGTGAATAAAGCGTGCAAGCATGCAATGCATTATTAACACACTGTTGTGGTAAGTTAAAAAATAAAAACAGGTTTATGTAGTGAAGGTATTCACTAGATCAGTGGCTTTGGGATGCAAATTACCTCTTTGAAGAATGGAGATGACGCTTTGTATTGGAGGATTGGTACAAGTTTATTTATAACATTAAGTCCCAGGTAAATTATAGCAGGCCCCTCACAACAGAATCCACCCTTCTCTATCCAACCCGCTCCAACCGTCTCGCTTAGAACCGTTCCACCACCTCCTAGATTCCACATTCTACATTCCCACATTGCATCCCGCAGTTCTAACCTAATGCACTACCTAGATACTACACATCCCCTTCCCCTAAATTAAACAACTAAATATGTAATAAGAAAAGGCAAAGCCAATATTTTTCTTTTTTGTTAATAACAGTACAGATCAGTAGTATAACACCCAATTATAGTAGAAAACGTCTCAGAAATTAAATAACAGAAAATAATCATAGTAAAACATGTTGCAATAAAAGCAACACAAGTATCATTACATTAATATACAGTACTTATCTATACATAAGAATTCCTTGAATTTGGTGGGCACGTTGCGCACTTTGCACACCCTCGAACTCTGCTTACCCGCCTGGACAGAAGAATCAAACAATTCCTCATTCTGATCCACTTCCACATTATTATCACCACACCCATTGCTCACAGAATAATGTCTTCATCCATTGCCACACACCTCCTTGTTCCACACCTTACCGCCTTCTACCCTGACCACAGTCTTAAAACACTCAGTAACACTCAGTGGATTAGAAAACTTGGATTCTCCCTTTTTACTCATCCTCTCCCCTTCTTCACTCTCACCAAATCTCCTACACAAAAATCGTCCTTTTCCAAGTAATGCCACCCTTAAACCTTTTGTCATGCTATTCTTTATATTTTCTCTGACTCAGTCATATCCTTTTGGCCACCAAATCTTTATAAATAACTGGTACACCTAAATCGTCATTCAGCACAATTTACTGTTTGGGTCTCCGCCCCTCATCAACCTGAAAGGGGAAACACCTGTGGTACTATGCAGTGTTGTCCTAATACTCCACAATAAATACCCAAGACTGTCTTTCCAGTCCAAGCCGTTAGCTAACACTAACTGTATGCACTCATCAATCACTTTGTTTAATCTTTTCACCATACCACTACTCTTGGGATGATACACCGAGGAATATTTTCATTGAAAACCCATTTTGTCACCAAATTCATTAATCTCTTTACTGTTAAATTGAGAACCATTATCACTCATGATTACACTAGGTAATCCCTCTTTACTGAACACCTTTTCCAAAAATTCAATAATTCTTTTAGCTGTGATGCAATCCATAATAGCAACTTCAGGCCATTTGGTGTATCTGCTCACTAACACCAACAAAAATGTATTACCACTTCCCAAACTTTCATAAGGACCCATGACATCAACAGCCAACTCCAACCATGTTCATCCGGAACTGGAATAGGAGTTAAAAGCGATCTCTTGATGACCATATTTTTGTTGCAATTATTATAAACTGCACACAAGCGTAAACATCCCTCCACTTACCTGTCCATAGCTGCCCACCAAAACCTTTCTCTTATCTTTCTCTTAGTTATTGACAATCTTGGATGACCTTCATGGGCGAACCCTATGATCTCCTCCTTCAATATCTCTGGCGGAATCACTTTACTGCCTCTCATAATCAAATCACCCTCAACAATGAACTCATCCCTAACCACAGAATAAGCCTTAAATTAATCATAAATTTTGTCTGGCCAGCCATCCATTATCCATTCAGTCACTTGTTTAAGCATCATGTCTTTGGTCTATTCTTCTCTCCACCGTTCTATACTCACAGCCGAGAGCACACCACATACATGCACCCACACATATTGCCTATAATGTTCCACTCTCCAACAACAAGCTAATAATTCTCTCTCAACCACAGAATATCTCACTTCTGTTTCATGTATAGCTCTAGAAGCAAAGATTATGATTTTCTCTCTCCATCACTTTGAGATAAGACAGCACCCAATCCCTTGCCACTGGCATCTACAGTAATTGTACATTTCCTGCCCGTACAAAACCTCCTAACAATACTGCATCAATAATACATTTTCTAATAGTATCTAAACACTTTTCATGTTCACTGTTCCAAACAAATGTTACATATCTTTTCATCATCTTTCTCAATCGTTGAGTTATTACAGTGAAATGTTCTACAAATTTATTATAGTACTTTGCTAATCCTAAAAATGAAGGCAAATCATCTTTGCTGCTAGGATAAGGCGCCTTCTCAATGGCTTCCATGGCTTTAGGTTTGGGTTTTTAACCACCTTTAGACAGTGTGCCCCAAATAATCCACCTCTTCACTTCCAAACTTACACTTAATGTATTCTACGGTTAAACCTTTTTCTTCTCTTTTTTTAAAACCCTAAACAATCTTTGTTTGTGTTCTTCTGCACCCAATCCACACACTTATTTGTAATCCTGGAAAACAAACTCCAGATATCCCTTCCAAGAAATGTGACATTACTCTCTGAAATTCAGCCGCCGCCGAAACCAAACCAAATGGCATCCTGGCATATATATACATTCCAAATGGAGTGTGATAAAGCTATTCCGAAAGGAGTCTCTGCAGTAACAGGCTAACCGGCAAGGGGAAAGCTTAAGGATAGTAAGGCAGGACTGGGGAATGGATTGACAGCTTATTCTGCCAAGGAGATGCAGAGTTGAAGGACTAGGGTGCTTTTCTCTTCTAACTTGATCTCTCTGTGTTCTGTTGCTAGGAGACTGGAGCCGAGGAGAGTGAGACCGTTATTTACGAATGGGCATACTAAAGAAAAATGTAAAACCTTATTATAGAAAGTACCGCGCTGTTGCACCACATGAACTGTTGATCCTGGTTAAAGAAATTTCCTTCGTTGTTGACTACCGGCAGAATGAAAGAGACGAGGTGCTAATGACACTAATGCGTCTCCTTTCCGCGACGCTTGCGACGGAGGAGGTGTGTCCGTAATGTCCGCGATGAAGCGAACTGTAAGCAGAAAATGTTGTAAACTGTGAACTAGACTCGTACTTCAGAGCCAATCGAGGCGTTGACGCCGCCCAGAACGGGGAAGGAGCTGGTAATCATACGGAGGCGCGTCCTGGGAGGCCTATCCCTGGAAGAGTAACGCCCAGAAAGGGGAGGAGTGGTGAGTGGAGACGCGGCTCCCCGAGACTTTTCCCCACCGCGTACGAGCTATTCAGACTGAGAACGAATCGGTAAGGAAGTGCGACAGGAGGGTCTGCATATTGTCACGTCTCCTTCCAGTTTAACGAGGTTATACCCTATTATAAATGCCTGAAGCAAAGAGAGCGGGCGTGTAACGAAACATTTGTGCAAGTCACCTGCTACGAGGAGGTTTATAGAAATCACGAACCTTGGCACAGGACTCTGTCTCAGTATTTAGATTGTAAGACTTGTTGTTGGGGAACAATTCGCCTAGAAGGAAAAGAGAGGAAAAGCCAAGAAAAGGCTAAAGATAGTAGAGAGTATAGAGAGGCTGTGTCTTCTGAAGACAAACATCCTAATGCGGAAGAGATGAAGAGACTAGACTTTTCAATAAAGGAAGAAGGAAAACTAAAAGAGTAACAAATTTAAAAAAGGTTACGCAGTAGAACACTTACCTTCAAACAGAGAAGAGGGTCCTGGAGTATCCTGAAGTAGTCTACAGCAACACGTATCCTTTGAAAAAAAAGAAAGAGAGAAAGTTACCTGTTGACATCTTATTACTGTGTCAGTGTTTCACTCTTATCCCCACATACTGAATTATTGACATTTGGTGGCAGCGGTGGAATAAGGAGTGGACACCATGGAAGCCTTAATTAAAACCCTTAGTGAAGGTCAACACCTGTTACAACAAGCCTTACAGCCAGTGACGTTGCCAGGAACCAAATTTAGGAGGGGCACAGAGGGGGCCAAAGACAAAAGTCGGGGGCACAGACAGAAGTAAGGGGAGAACATGGTCACTGCTTGTCTTAGGTAGGGGGATACAAGGGTTTCACAGGGGGGGGCCCCGGCCCACTCAGCCCCCCCTAGCAAAGCCACTGCTTACAGCTACAGAGCCAACAGGCACAGGCTGATCGCCAGGCTTTTCAACAAGCTCTCCAAGTACAGCAGGTGCAATTGAAGCTACAAACGAACTGAGACATGCTCAAGTTCCAGCCACTGTACTTCAAATTATACACCAGGGGAAGACCCTGCACATTTCTTTGGGAACTTTGAATGAGTGGCCAGAAATGTACAGTGGCCCATAGACAGGTGGTGCCATTACATAGCACCGCTCATGACGGGAGAGATGCAGAGTGCATACCAGGCAGCAAACCCGACAGGTGTGATGATGCCTACCCCCGGAGCACCAAGCCAGGCCCAGCACCCCCGGGAGCAGGCATCATGCCCCCGGGTAAAAGCCTAGCGGCCCCTTATAGGGGCTCTTTGGACTCTGTCCTGGCGCCTTTGGCGCCAGGCTCATGTTGGACATCAGTCCTGGCGCCATAGGCGCCAGGCTCATAAAGGAAAGTGTTTGGTGCACTTACCTGATGCAGACCATGCTGCATACTCACCTGATGCAGACCATGCTGCATGAAGACCCAAGCCAAATGAGGCTTAGGAGGGACTATTTTACCGAAGGGACTATTTTGTTATTTGGGTGGGGCTGTGAAAGAATACTTACCTAGGACTTCTTCCAAGGCTATTTAAGCCATGCCCGGACAGCCACACGTGCTTCGCGTTGTTCTGCATCCCAGCAGCTGAACGCTCACCGTGTCTGCTCCTGCACCTAGACTCCAGCCACGCCCGCCTCGAACCTGGAACACCTGTAAGGAAAGAAGAGAAGAGAAAGGTGAAAACCAAGAACTTATTCAAACTTCTTACCTGCATCCGGAATCTTCACGCCAGCATTCTTGAAGAAAGACTTCCATTTAAAAGCATCGCGTTACTCGCTGCAGCGCCGCGCTTCACTCACCTGTTCTTGAGACATCTCCCGACTCCATCGCGGCTGTCAGCACCGGTCGCCACATCTCTGCACCTAGGGGAGAGAAGAAGAGACAAAAGGTGAGCAGAGGGAACACAGGAGGAAAGCCGAATTTTCAGCCATAATACTTACCAGCTTTTCTTGGTGAACCATTCCACATTTCGGGTCGGCGCCGCTTCGTTGGCAGGTACCGCACCCTAGCCCCTATGGGGAAAGGACAAAAGACATTACTGGGGAATTATAAAGACATTTAGAGGGGTCACCCTCATCACTAACTCACCTGATTTTACCATCGGCAATTTAACCCCTCAACGCATCGCCTTCGTTCTGCACCTGAAAATAAAGGACAGATCACAGGTTAGGAAGACAACATAAAAAGAGGCTCGCACTTGAACTTTTGAATCTTCATACTTACGGCGTATCGCTCAGAAAAGTCAAGTGGATTTTGCCAGCGCCATTCTGAAAACCAGTGAAGTAACTGGACGAACGCGCGCCCCTGCACCAGAAGCAGGATGGAGAGTTCATCCTTCCAAACCATAAGGTGAGCTTAAACCGGGGGCTTTGGAGGAAGTCAGAGAAGAACGAAGGGTGAAAGGGGGGAGCAAACACACTATTCTGCAGACAGTTAATCCCCTTTCTCATCTGCAGAAGGATATTCCTACGGGCCAGACAAGCAAGATTTGGGGGTCCTGTTCAATCAGTGGTCGGAGTTCTGCGCATCACGCTTGAAGAGGCCACAGCAACCCAGAGTAGACCAGCGCCTCCGTGGGAGCCAGGTGAGCGTTACAGAACACAAAGCCTTCCTACAAATTCCCACCCAGGCGCTATGGAAACTTCTGAGACTGACCAGTTGGCCCAACTACTGAGGGAATTACGGGCCGAAGTACACGCCGCTCGTCAAGAGACTAATGCTCTCAGGAGGGAAGTGATTGTAACAAAGGAAAGAGCTGATGACCTGGCTAGACAGCTTTTGCAAAGTCAAGCTGGACAAACTCCTTTACCCGGTTCCGGGGGAAACCCCGCTCCTGTGCTTTCCAGTAACCCGGTGCAGATTAATCTACCTGGAAACATGCCGCTGGCCCCACCCGAACGCTTTGCTGGGGACCCCAAACGATTCGCCGTATTCATGAATCAGTGTCGTTTGCATTTCCTATGCAGACCTGGGGCCTTCCCTAATGACCAGACCAAGGTAGCCTTTGTATTGTCATATCTCAGCGGCAGTGCTGCCGATTGGTCAGTTCCACTGGTAACTCAAGATGACCCGATTCTTCGTGATTTTCAAGGATTTCAAGCAAGCATGGAAAGGTTATTTGCTCGTCACTCCCAGGGGCAGGCTCTGGACGACGAACTTCTATCTCTGTGACAGGGCAATCAAGACCTCCTATCCTACATTGCAACCTTTAATAGACTAATTGTGGAAACTGGGTGGCCAGAGGATAAAAGAATCACGTTATTTTATCGAGGTCTACGCGGAGCACTTAAAGATGTCCTGGCCCAAGTTGTAAATCCGCCCCAAGAATGCTCAGAATATATAGACTTAGTGGTCCAATTGGATCACAGACTGCAAAACAGAAAAGCAGATCGGTCCAAGTTTGAGACCCGGGTGTTGGTCAAGACCCACGCTAACCTCAAGGGGGCTGAAGCCTCTGAGCCAATGCAAATCGGAGGGGTTAAAGGACCTCTAACTCAAAAGGAACGTGAAAGAAGACGGCAGATGCAAATATGTCTTTATTGTGGGTCCTCTGGACACTTTCTACGAGATTGCCCGGCAAAGCCGCCCAAGAAGGTGGTAGGAGCAGCTGATAAAATCCATGAATACTCTGTATCGGGAAACGACCACGCCCGACAAGCGTAGGGGTCCGCTTGCTGAGCTTGAAAACGAACTCTCAGACCTCGCATTTCATTGTGCCAATGGTCCTCGTAGATCGGGAACAGCCTAAGCGATTGCATGCAATAAAGGCATACATAGATAGTGGGGCTATAGGAAACTATGTGGATCGTGAATTGGTCTCCAGGATTAACCTCCCTCTGCGTCCTAAAACCAGCAAAGATGTCATCACCACTGTCGGGGGGAAATTCTCCCGGGGTCGGCTGGGCCGTCCGCGGACCTCCGGGCAGGGAGGCCCCAACTCCTCCCGTATATCTCAAAAAATGAGTATGAGACACACGCAAGAAGCAAGGTGATTCTGCTGTTTATTAAACAAAACGGCAGGGATGGGTCAAGGATCGTACGCGTCCGTCCTGACTCTCTTCAATCGTGGGGCTCGCAGGCCCTTTTTACCTTAGTATGACGCGCTACTTGCGTCACCTGGGAAAGTTAGCAAAAAACCTATCGCCACTCTGGATTGGTTCCTCGAGTGGTAGGGTTAGTATAGCATACGTATAGAGAGCGTTAATTGTGGTTGAGGGTCAGTTAGGTGGTATACTTGGGTTGTCCCTTCAATTTGATACATGAAAATTGTTACATGAAGACCCCTGAGGATTGGCTAATGTTAATGGTGTCAGTGATAAGAGCCCCATGTTCTGATTGGTCCACTCGCGAGCCCCCCAGTCTGGGACCATCGCTGTTCCCAGCTTGCGGTGCACCTGTCATTTGCAACAATGTATCACTATGGGTATGTGCAGACAATGTGAGGATTTATTCATATGCTGGAAGGCAGACTACTCCCCCCGCCGCAGATGTCCATTGAGTCGCTTAATTGTATCTGCCTGTGTCTTGAAACGTGGGATCCAGGCGCCTCCCTCCTCCTGGGCCTGGCACCCTGTCAGGTTCGGCTTGGTCACGTGAGGCGAGACCGTGGTTGAGGCAGAATTCTGCACAATTAATATTGCATTTTCCACTGTGTGCCTGGCTTAATTTTCAGGTGTGACCTTGGCGTCGGCTTGCGGCATGCGAGTTTGCAACATTGTGCCCTTGACTGTCTGCTCTCGCCGGGCTCATCTGTAACGCTCACCTGATTCCCGTAGAGGCGCCGGTCTTGACTGGGCGTATACTGTATCTTCAAAGGTGATGTGTAACACACGGCTGGCTCTTTGGGCTGGACCTCTGTGCACTGTATGTCCGACTCGAAGGGTAAGATGTCTGCAGATAGAAAATATGGGATTAAGGAACTGGGTTATTGAATGTCTCTCTCTTCTTCCCTTTCTCTTCTCCTGTAGAACCCCAAAGGTTAACGCTCTCACCTTAGGTAAGTGAACGCTGTGCTCTCCATCTGCCTCGGGGCAGGGTGCTGTAACCAGTTTCTTCACTGGATAAGGGGAGCAGGCCTCTTGACTTCAGAGGACTGCTGTCCATCGTTTACTGCACGAACGGTAAGTTTCGAGTAATTCTAATGTCTTTAAAGTCTTTAGTAATGATGTCTCTTGTTTTGCAGGGTTCCGGCGATGGCGGGCTGAAGTGAGTTGAAGATGGAGCCCGTGTGATGAATAGAAGCGCCTGGAAGCACGTAAGTAAGCGCTTGTTGCCTGCTTCACGATGCGCTCTAACTGTCTTTTTATTTTGCAAGTACAAGTTCGGAGCGGCTGCAGGGTGCCGGAATACCCACTGGGTTAGATGTGGAAAGGAGTAATGGCACGTGAGTATTAAAGTTCCCCAATGTCTTTAAACGCACCTTGTTTTGTCTTTCAGATGCGGGATGCAGCGCCGAAGGCCTCCGGAGCGTGCGAAGAGTTGGTAAGCTTTTGTCTTTCAGATGCCGGAATGCAGTGTGAAGACCTCCGGAGCGCACGAAGAGTAGGTAAGCCTTTGTCTTTCAGATGCCGGAATGCAGCGCGAGGCGTTGGTGACAGCCGATGGACCAGGTAAGTGAAGAGCTGTCACTGAAGACCGTAATGCTAACCTGTTCTTTCTTGTCTTTATAGGTGTTGCTGAAGACTGAATTCAGGATGGTAAGCCTTTTTCCTTAGGCCCAGGATCAGATGCAGAAGACACGATGAGCGTTCTGCTGCAGAGGATGCAGAATAACGCAAAGCAAGATTCATCCATCGGGTGTGGTTTAAATAGCCTCCTGTAGTGCTTAGGTGTCTCCTTCCACAGCCACGCCTAGGTAAGAAAAGAGTTCCTGCTTTCCAGAAGAGTTCCAGTGTTCTGAATCTAGGGAGTGGCTCCTGCCCCACCCAACAGGAAAAGTAGTTCCAAACAGAAGAGGATCAGAGGCTCAACTGGCAGGCAAGTAAGCAGCATGGTCTGCTGCAGGTAAATCCACCCAAGCATTATGAGCCCGGCGCTTCCAGCGCTGGGACTGGGCATATTTATGAGCCTGGTGCCACTGGCGCCAGGACTGGGTCCAAAAGGTCCCAATTGGGACTGGTTGGCACTCGGAACCTGGGTTATGGATCTGCTTCCAAGGGAGTTGGGAAAACCCTGACCTTTTTGAAGCAGAGATCATGACAGTACCCCCCCTCAAGGCCCCTCCCAAACCGGGCTTCTCCGGGGGTTTTGGCTTGTCAGGAAATGTTCGGTGAAATCTTTTGATTAGGCGAGGAGCGTGGACATATTCAGCAGGTTCCCAGGATCTCTCTTGGGGGCCGTAGCCTTTCCAGTCAATTAGGTAAAATAGTTTAGATTTGGAGATCTTGGAGTCCAGAATGCTTTTGACTTCAAACTCGAGTTCTCCATCAACTAGGATAGGTTTTGGAGATTTAGTTAGTCGGGTTTGAGGTTGCACGGGTTTTAATAGAGAGACGTGGAAGACCGGATGTATCTTTATGTGCGGGGGCAAGTCCAACTTGACCGCTACTGGGTTTACTATGGTAGCGATGGAATAGGGACCAAGGTATCTTGGGTTGAATGTGCGTGGCCCTTTTAGAGGTAGATATTTGGTGGATAACCAGACTTGATCCCCTACTTGATATTGAGGGGCTTCCTTCCGATGTTGATCTGCTCCTTTCTTGTATTGTTCTTTAGCCCTTTGAAGGTGAGAAACAGCTTCCTTAACGGCTTGGGTGATTGTAGAATGCAGGTAGTCTACTGCTGGTGTTTCAAGATCTTGGAGGGGATCCAACTGCGAGGTTCGAGGGTGACTGCCGTACAAAAGAAAAAACGGGGTTTTCCCAGTTCCCGAATGGACAGAGTTATTGTAGGCATATTCGGCTATCCAAAGGATGTCTTTCCAAGTTTTTTCAGTTTGTTGCAGCATGCAGCGTAAATACTGTTCCAGAGTTTGATTGGTCCTCTCGGTTTGTCCGTCGGTCTGAGGGTGGTGACTGGTCGATAGTCTCACATCAATTTGAGCCGAACGACAGCAACTTCGCCAAAAATGAGAAATAAATTGACTACCTCGATCCGAAATTAGAACCGAAGGAAAACCGTGCAGTCGGACGATGTTTTCGAGAAATTCTCGGGCCAGAGTTGCTGCTGTTGGCAAGCCTTTGAGCGGAATGAAATGCGCCATCTTGGAGAATAAGTCCACGATTACTAGAATCGTATTGTATCCGGAGCATGGAGGTAGATCGGTGATGAAGTCCATAGAAAGCGTATGCCAAGGGCGAGGTGGGATGTCAATAGGGCGTAAGAGGCCTGCTGGTCTTTCCTTTTGACTCTTGTTTTGGGCGCATACTCCACAGGACATTATAAAGTCTCTGATATCTTTTTTCCAAGACGGCCACCAGAAGTAGCGCTTGATCTTTTCTGAGGTCTTGGCCATACCGGGATGTCCTTCCATTAAAGAATCGTGATAACAAGAGATTACTTTTTTCTGTAAATCTGTGCTGGGTAGGTATAATCGTTCTTGGAAATACAATAAGTTGTCCTTTACTGCAAAGTCCTTTCCCTGCAGATGCCAATTCTGTATGTCTGCTGGAGTTACAAGTTGCCTGGCTTTATCCTTAACTTCCTCTATGGATTCTGTGGCGATTACACCCAGAATTCTTTGTTCGGGAATGATTGGTACAGGTTTAGGGTTGATCAAGTGTTCTTCCACTCCCATCCGAGAAAGGGCATCAGCTTTACCGTTCTTTGTACCAGGTCGATAGGTAATTATGAAGTCAAACTCGGCAAAGAATAATGCCCAACGGAGTTGTCTAGAGGATTGGGCTTTTGCGGTTTTCAAATATTGCAGGTTTCGGTGATCCGTAATCACAGTAACGGTGTGTCGGGCCCCCAGCAGATAATGCCGCCAAGCCTTAAAGGCAGACTTGATAGCCAGAAGTTCCTTGTCAGTAATCGTGTAATTGATTTCAGGAGGCGAGAATTTGCGGGACCAAAATGCCACGGGATGCAACTGATTGGTTACCGGGTCCTTTTGTGATAGAACTGCCCCCATGGCAAGGCTTGAAGCATCAGTTTCCACGATGTAGGGGAGTTCGGGGCGAGGGTGTTTTAAGATTGGTGCAGAGATAAATTTAGTCTTCAAATCCTGGAAAGCTTGTTCCGCCTCGGTAGACCATTCAAAACGTTTGTTTTTCTTTAACAAGGCAGTGATGGGCTGGACTATTCGAGAGAATTCGGGGATAAACCTGCGGTAAAAGTTAGCGAAGCCTAACATGCTTTGCACACCTTTTACGGAGGATGGTGATGGCCATTTGAGAACTGCATCGACCTTCTTTGAATCCATACGCACTCCGCCAGGTGATAATATGAATCCCAAGAATTCAACTTCAGTCACGTTGAAAACACATTTTTCCAACTTAGCGAAAAGTTTGTGTTGACGCAATCTTTCGAGGACCATTTTCACGTGTTTCCGATGTTCAGATTCCGATGAAGAATAAACGAGGATGTCGTCAATGTAAACAACAACACACATGTCTATGAGCTCTCTGAGGACATCGTTCATAAAATATTGAAAGGCGGCCGGGGCATTGCAAAGTCCGAAGGGCATGACCTGATATTCAAATAGCCCATACTTGGTGCGGAAGGCCGTCTTCCATTCATCGCCCTCTTTTACTCGTACCAAGTGGTAAGCTCCTCTAAGATCCAGCTTTGTATATATGCATGCTTTTCTGACTTGGTCCAGGAGTTCAGGGATCAAAGGTAACGGATATCTATTCTTAACAGTGATCTGGTTCAGGGAGCGATAATCTATACAAGTTCTAAGGTCTCCTTCCTTTTTTGGAATGAAGAACAAAGCTGAAGAAGCAGGGGACTTGGAAGGACGAATAAACCCATTTGCCAGGTATTGATCCAGGTATTGTCGAAGGTGAAGGTTCTCAGGCTCGGTGAGGGCATAAATTCTACTACAAGGAGGAGTAGATCCAGGTATCAGGTCTATCTGGCAGTCATAAGACCTATGAGGAGGTAGAGAGTTAGCCTGATCCTTCCGGAAAACATCTTGGTATTCTAGGTATTCGGGAGGTAACTGGGGAGTCTCTGAAGAAATTGCTGCCAGTGCAACACCAGGTGGAGGGTGAAAAGTAGAGACACATTCTGGAAACTGGACCGTTCTTGCTCGCCAATCGATCAGAGGATTGTGTTTCTCTAACCAAGGTATTCCTAGAATAATCTGAAACTGAGGGGCCTTGATCACATCGAACACGATCTTCTCATGGTGTCCATCTTGACTTACTAGCGTCACCTCTTGAGTGATATGCGTTACTGGCCCGGAGGCTATCTCCGTACCATCCACCGTAGTAATGACGTCCTTTACAGCCTTGGGACAAAGAGTTAGATTCATCCTCAAAACCATTTCATGATCCACATAATTGCCGATGGCACCGCTGTCGACGTAAGCTTCAATTGCATGTAATCGATCCGGATTATCAGGGTTAATGAGGACCATAGGTATCACGAAATGCGAGGTCACGGAACTGGTTTTCACGCTCGGCAAGAGGACCTCTATTCTTGTCGGGCAAGGTCGTTTCCCTGCTCAGAGTTTGTAACTTTGGTAACTGCAGCTCCTACTGCCTTCTTGGCAGGTTTCACCGGACAGTCTCGAAGAAAGTGCCCTGAGTTTCCGCAATAGAGGCATAATTGCAACTGTTTTCTCCTTTCCCGCTCCTTTTGTGTTAGAGGACCTTTCAGACCCCCTATTTGCATGGGTTCCCTGGAGTCTACTCCTTTGAAAGGAGTTGGCGGTTTGGAAAATACTCGAGCATCAAACTTGGAACGATCGGCCTTCCTGTTCTGCAGTCTGTGATCTATTTGAACGACTAAGTCTATATAGTCCGAACAATCTTGTGGGGGATTCACTACTTGGGCTAACACATCTTTGAGCTCTCCACGTAGACCTCTATAAAACAGCGTAATCCTTTTGTCCTCAGGCCATTGAGTTTCCACTATCAGTCTGTTGAAAGACGCAATATAAGCCAAAAGGTCTTGATTACCTTGTTGCAACGAAAGAAGCTCATTGTCCAAGGCCTGCCCCTGTGAATGTCTTGCGAACAGTTTTTCCATACTGAGCTGAAAAGCTTGAAAATCATGGAGGACCAGATCATCTTGATTTACTAGAGGGATCGACCAGTCTGCCGCATTGCCACTAAGGTACGAAAGCACGAAAGCTACGTTAGCTTGATCAGTTGGAAAGGCTGCTGGCCGGCATAAGAAATGCAACCGGCACTGATTGATAAATACTGCAAACCTCTTTGGGTCACCAGAAAATCGTTCGGGCGGAGCCAGAGGTACATTCCCAGGTAGGTTGATCTGCACTGGATTCATAGAGGATGTAGAAGGAAGATTTCCCCCAGATGCGGGTAACGGGGTCTGTCCGGCTTGTGACTGTAGCAATTGTCTAGCGAGATCATCTGTTCGCTCCTTGGAAATAATCAGTTCCCTTCTTAGAGCGTTCGTTTCCTGACGGGCTGCATGCACTTCTGCCCTTAGTTCCCCAAGTAACTGGGCTAGCTGGTCGGTATCCGAGGTTTCCATAGCGCCTGGACGGGAGTTTTGTGGTAGGCTTTGCGTTCTGTAACGCTCACCTGATTCCCGTAGAGGCGCCGGTCTTGACTGGGCGTATACTGTATCTTCAAAGGTGATGTGTAACACACGGCTGGCTCTTTGGGCTGGACCTCTGTGCACTGTATGTCCGACTCGAAGGGTAAGATGTCTGCAGATAGAAAATATGGGATTAAGGAACTGGGTTATTGAATGTCTCTCTCTTCTTCCCTTTCTCTTCTCCTGTAGAACCCCAAAGGTTAACGCTCTCACCTTAGGTAAGTGAACGCTGTGCTCTCCATCTGCCTCGGGGCAGGGTGCTGTAACCAGTTTCTTCACTGGATAAGGGGAGCAGGCCTCTTGACTTCAGAGGACTGCTGTCCGTCGTTTACTGCACGAACGGTAAGTTTCGAGTAATTCTAATGTCTTTAAAGTCTTTAGTAATGATGTCACTTGTTTTGCAGGGTTCCGGCGATGGCGGGCTGAAGTGAGTTGAAGATGGAGCCTGTGTGATGAATAGAAGCGCCTGGAAGCACGTAAGTAAGCGCTTGTTGCCTGCTTCACGATGCGCTCTAACTGTCTTTTTATTTTGCAGGTACAAGTTCGGAGCGGCTGCAGGGTGCCGGAATACCCACTGGGTTAGATGTGGAAAGGAGTAATGGCACGTGAGTATTAAAGTTCCCCAATGTCTTTAAACGCACCTTGTTTTGTCTTTCAGATGCGGGATGCAGCGCCGAAGGCCTCCGGAGCGTGCGAAGAGTTGGTAAGCTTCTGTCTTTCAGATGCCGGAATGCAGTGTGAAGACCTCCGGAGCGCACGAAGAGTAGGTAAGCCTTTGTCTTTCAGATGCCGGAATGCAGCGCGAGGCGTTGGTGACAGCCGATGGACCAGGTAAGTGAAGAGCTGTCACTGAAGACCGTAATGCTAACCTGTTCTTTCTTGTCTTTATAGGTGTTGCTGAAGACTGGATTCAGGATGGTAAGCCTTTTTCCTTAGGCCCAGGATCAGATGCAGAAGACACGATGAGCGTTCTGCTGCAGAGGATGCAGAATAACGCAAAGCAAGATTCATCCATCGGGTGTGGTTTAAATAGCCTCCTGTAGTGCTTAGATGTCTCCTTCCACAGCCACGCCTAGGTAAGAAAAGAGTTCCTGCTTTCCAGAAGAGTTCCAGTGTTCTGAATCTAGGGAGTGGCTCCTGCCCCACCCAACAGGAAAAGTAGTTCCAAACAGAAGAGGATCAGAGGCTCAACTGGCAGGCAAGTAAGCAGCATGGTCTGCTGCAGGTAAGTCCACCCAAGCATTATGAGCCCGGCGCTTCCAGCGCTGGGACTGGGCATATTTATGAGCCTGGTGCCACTGGCGCAAGGACTGGGTCCAAAAGGTCCCAATTGGGACTGGTTGGCACTCGGAACCTGGGTTATGGATCTGCTTCCAAGGGAGTTGGGAAAACCCTGACCTTTTGGAAGCAGAGATCATGACATCATTCTGCAGGGTCAGCAACTGTACTCTTGCTCATTCAATGTTCATGGAAGCTCTTGCTTGCGGCCTACTTGGGCCTGGTGCATAGGTGGAAACGTATGATACACAGCGCTTTAGGTTATTGTATCATATTGCTTTATCCCCAGTATCATGTCTTCGTTATATTTCTCATTGCAATGCATGGGTTTAGGAGAAGCGTGAGCAAGCATTTTAGATGAGTTCATTGTGCGTCTTGCGTTTCTGCATTTTGAAAAGCCTATGTGAAAAATAATAAAGATGCTCGTCAGTGGGTGTGTCCGTCACCTACGTCATAGCACTGAATATGTTCTTTCTTGTGGATTGGTGTGGGAGTGTCCAGTGTGCATGTTTGCACGGGTGTGCTGACCGTTGGCTAGGTCGTCATGGCATCTCTAACGATGTGTTGATTTAGTGTTGGATGGTTCAGTCGAGTTCATCCATGCCGCAGGTGTCGGCATGGGCAGGGCAGGCTGGTGGGCAGGCGGGTGGGCAAATCCGTATGTTCCTGTACCAGGGTATTTGGTCGTCTGGTAGATGGGCAAACTCCTCTCGTGGCGGGTGCCTGGGCCGTGATCCTCTAGGCCAGGGGTGTGAGGGGATTAGTGGGAGCCTTTTGTTCCATTCTCCCACTTCAGTCCCCCCTCTGGTCGACTTGTCGACCACAAACATATCCTTTTCCTTATCTCCTCTCACTCTCCATATTTTAGTTACTCCTCCCAAATGTCCATAGTGGTTGACATGGTCTTCAAATGACCAATACATATATACACAGGTTCCTCCAGGTGTGCAGTATACCCATTTCCCTATGTAGCTCCTTGGGTTTCTTGGGTGTTCGAGCTTCACAGATGGTGGTTGGTGATGATCTGGTTGCACAATTTCTCTCTCTCTTTTATTATTGTGCCTGTGTGTTGGCCATCATCTGCCGGCATCAAGGGGTGCATACCAACCATTTCGATCATTTCGTCTGTGGTGCGTGCCTTCCGGGCCTTCCAAAATCTTATTATGATCAGTGCAGCTCCAGCCAAAATTATGCATCCAACTATAATCTTCAGTCCGTCCGACAGCCAAGATGGCATCCATGACCATAATAGCGAAAACCAGCTGTCATCCTTTTTCACACCTTTACTTTCATCCATCATTTTGGAGTGCATCTGGGCCAGTTGTGATACTGCTTCTGTCAGTGTACCATTGTCAGCATCGTTAGCAGGAATGAATGTGCAGCATGATTGTCCTATCTTTGCGCCAACTCCTCCTTCCATTGCTGTAAGGAGGTCCAGTACATATCTGTTCTGTAGTGCTACCATCCTTACTGCTCGCAGTTCCTCTTTTATTGCGTTGAATCCATTTACTGTAGAATTAATTGTCATCATTAGTTCCCATCGAGTTATCTGGAGCCATTTTGCGTTTGCGTAAGCTTGTAGTCCCGGATGTATTATTGAGGAGAAGAACATTGCTGCTCTGCTGAATAGTCTGTGTTCTGGTGGGATTGAAGTGAGTGCTGTTTCCGACCTTCCCCATAGGTAATTCCCTGTCAGAGGTTCTCCTTGTCTCTTCTTTCTATTCAGGACAGTGTTGTTGCTGTTGTTATGGTTCTCTGGCCCCTTCTGAGGTTGTACAGATCTCTTTTTCCTCTTGTTTCCTTCATCCATTTTAGGGAAGTTCGCCACGTTCACATGTTTTTTGGGGCACCACTAGTGATGGTACATTAACATGTACCATTATGCATATACCATTCCACAGAGGGGGCAGTGTGTGGTATGCCTTGTCTCCGCAGGCCCAGTAATGGTCCATTAATACGGCTGTTCCTGCTCCCCCCTCAGGTAACTCCATCACGCTTGCACAGTTGGTGTTGTATCCCACGTCCACTTCTCCTCTATGTTGGTAGCATATCTTAGGTGCAGACAGCGGCAGTATGCTTATTGGGTCTTCATCCTTCTCTATCCACGTTAGCATGGGTACGTACTTGACCCAAGTCGTCCAACATCTGTCGTTGTGTTCAGCAATAGTTGTAGTATCCTCTCTTGTTACCATGTTGCTGCCAACCACTCCTATGTCCCATTTGTTGTCCAGGTACACCTTCCCTGTTATTATTACCAGTGGTCTTTCCCAACATCCTTGTTTACCAGGAACTTCAGTGGCGTACCAATCACATGGTAGCTATTGTAGTGTTACTTTCTTTGTTTCTCCTTTTTCAGGGCCACTTGTCATGTATCTAAATGCTTCAGCATGCAAACTGGTCTTGTGGTAACTCAAATAAGTCTTGAGGAAGTTGTTTTCGTATGGATATGTGTCTCGCGTTTTCCATACCAGGTGCACCGTCGTCCCTTGAAATCTCCCTTCCGTTTGGAACAGTGCCAAGTATACTATACATCGTGCTGTCTTTTCATCTATTTCCGTGACAACGAAAGTTCGAGAAGCGCTCATGGCGTATGGGATCAATGAGCAAACGTAGCAGCTGTCTTCTGTTGTCTGCTTACCTATTTGGGTCATGTGTTGGTACCACATGTTGTTCGAGACGTGAGCTGAATCTTGTATGTAGTTGTCAATACCTTTATTATCTGAGTATGTGCTGCGTTTAACTCTATTTCCCTTGTGTGGAATTTTGCTAGTACCACCTGACGTAACACCTGTTGCAGCCGTGGGTGGGGGTATATTAGGTTTGGGTACAGCCAAAATATTGATAGCATAACATTTCTGCCATACAGAGGCAGCCAAGAACCCGGTGATCATCAAAATACCTATCATCTTTATTACAGAGGCTAGTCTCACCGGCATTTTGCTCTTACCTTGCTGCAGTCCGGCAGCTTATTCTTGCAACGTTAAAGTTGCCCGCCTGAAAATTCTCAATATGCTTGTTATTAGTGTTAGTTGTTGTTTTCAAGCTCTCCCTACCAAGTAGTCGTTCAGTGCCCAGGCGAAGAGCTGTTCCCACGCCAATCTAAGCGATCTATCTCTTAGGGCAGGCAAGTGTTGGTGAAGATGGGGCATTGATTGTTCTATGGCCAAGAGAAATGCTGTGTAGTAGACACGTACCCTCCTTCTTTTCAGGTACTTTGGCCTTTTTATGTGATAGACAAATTGGTGTGATAGCTCTTCAGGGTAGTTATTGTCTGAGGGTAGCATCTACTCCTGGGCAATGAGCTTTGTTAGTTATCTGTTTCCTTAGCAGTACAATAATACGCGGTACCTGCATGTGCGAGAAAGAAAAAAGAGAACATTCAAGTGTTTACATGTGTATATGTGCAAGATAATGTCCTTCAGTCGGGTGATTACTGCAGTGGGTAGGGGGTCGATGGGCAGAGGGTTTAAAGCTCAACTGGCGGAAGTCTCTTTACTCTTTGATCGTGTGACCATGGGGTGGGCGGTATGGGAATTACCCTTCTCTATTTCAGTAGTTGTCTCTGGGGAATCTGGGGGGTGGTAGGGTATGGAGACACTTAGGTCGTCAGCTGTGGTAGAAGTCTCTTCCTCCGTGGGTGACGCTGTTGCTGTTCTTCCAATGGCCCTGTCGGTGACGCTAGGGCGGGTCTGGAGTTTGCAGATATTTACGTCGTGTAGGTGATTCCAAGCACGTTTGTCCTGTATCTTTACTGCTCTCGTAGATACTTCCTCTACCAGGTGGGGGCCAGTGAAGCGTGGGCTGTTCCACTTTCTGTTGAAATTGCGGAGTAGCACGTGGTCACCTTTAGCAATTTTGCACAGTTTTCCCTTTTCCAATTCTTTATCCGCGTCTTCTTGTTGATCACTCTTAGACCCGCCCCGCGTGCGCTCGAGCTGTTGAGACACAAACACTACACTAGTAATCAAAGAAGACACATATTGGTACATTTCATCACCAAGAACAGTTGCAGTGTTTTCATAATCTGTGAATGCTCTTGATGTTGGCGTTAGAGGAAGGCGCATTTGACGTCCGGTCACCACCTCGTGAGGGGTGAGGTGGTGATCTGAGCCTGGTCTATTCCTTAGCTCAAATAGGGCTAGCGGAAGGCAATACAACCAACTCTTCTTTGTTGTTTGCTGTATCTTTGCAATTGCCTCCTTCAGTAGGCCATTCAGGTGTTCGCATATACCGTTGGCCTGCGGGTGATATGCACATGCAAATTTATGCTTGATGTTCAGTAAGGATGTGATGTGCTGGAACATTTCATTAGCAAAATGCGGGCCATTATCTGACCGCAGTACCTCGCACACTCCCCACCTGGGGAAGACCTCCCCTCACTAGAAATTTAGCTGCTCTGAATGCATCTGGGTGTGAGCAGGGTCCTGCCTCAATCCACCTGGAGAATGGGCATACTACTACAATCATATACCTATTTCCTTGACATACGTTGATCATATCAACATAGTCAATATGGATGTGCAGGAAGGGTCCCTCTGGCCGGGGTATAGTACCTTTTATCACCTTCAGCGTGTGACCGGCCGTGAACTGTTGACATGTGAGACAATTGCTGATAAAATTTGTCACATGGGAATTTAACTCGGGACAGAACCAATCTTCCCTAATTCGTGCTGCAATAATTTCCTTGCCTGTGTGGGCTGGGTGGTGGAGTTGGCTCAGGGCGGTGTTCAATAGTGCCAATGGCATTACCATCTTTCCAGTGTTACTCTGGCGCCATAGTGCGTCAGTTGGTGACACTGTACATCCTCTTTTTACCCATATTTCTTTTTCTGCCATTGGTGCAGCCGCTTGTAGTTCCATCATCTGTGTGGCTGGGAGATGGGTGTACCCTTCTCTTATCAACATCTCCTTAGCTATCCCCCTCCCTCTCCCTCTCTCTAACTCTGGGGGGTTCCATATCTCACCAAAATATGCAGCATACTTCGCATGTGCGTCTGCTGCTGCATTCCCCTTTGAGATATGATCTTCTCCATTAGTGTGTGCGGTACATTTGACCAAAGCTAATTCTTGGGGGTCATTTATTACTTCAATTAGTTCAGCTAACAAGAGAGCATGTTGTACTGGGGTGCCGTCAGCTCTCCTAAACCCTCTTCTCCTCCATTTGGACAATCCTGAGTGGACAGTAGACGTGACATATGCGCTGTCAGAATATATAGTCACTCTTTTGTCAAAGCTTTCCTTCAATGCCAAGATCAGTGCAACCAATTCAGCTGCTTGAGCAGAGTAATTCTGTGGTAATTGTACGCATTTCATCGCCACACACACCGGTTCCTCTGTCATTTTTACCACTGCTGCCCCAGTTCTCCTTATCCCATCACTTTGGTCTATTGTTGATGACCCATCAATGAACAAGAGCTCACCTCCTTCTAGTGCGTTCTCTTCAACTTTTCTAGTACATGAGTACATTTCGGTAGTCTGCGTACAATCATGTGCATAGTCTCCTTCCTCAATTACTTCTGCTATAAACCTTGCAGGGTTAACCGTGCTGCATCTAACAATTGATAGTTCTGGTCTAGATAAGATTATTTCATAACCTCACGCCCTCTGCGTGGTTAGTGTGGACTTAGGCTTGTTCAATATTGCAAATAGTGCATGTTCCACAAATAGTGTGGTTGGGCACCCCATTGTTATTGATGATGCTTTCTCTACCGCAAAGGCAGCTGCGGCGAGACCTTGTTCGCAAGGGAAATGACCTAACATCACAGGATCCAAGTGGCCGCTGTAAAACGCTACTGGTTTGTAACCCATGCTTGTTTTTTGAGCCAACACTGCTTTCATTACTGCTGAGTCGCAATGTGAAAATATAAAGAATTGTCGTTCATAATCTGGGGTGGCCAGTACCGGAGCAGTTGATATTGCATCTTTCAGTTCATCAAAGGCCTCTTTCATTTCCATTGTCCACCCCAACTTTTTCTCCCCTTTGTTAGCTTCTTTTAACCCTTTAAGTGCCAAGGACGAGGTATCTCGTCCTTGGAAGTGCACACGCAGTGCCAAGGACGAGATAGCTCGTCCTTTTCGGCACCTTGTTTTGAGCGATCCCTGCAAAGCAGGGATCGCTCAAAACTGTAATCCAACCCCCGGGCTATGTGAGGGGGAGGTCCCCCCTCACTGCCCGGGGGTTGGATTTCCTTCAGTTTCACGCCGACGTGCGTGACGCACGTCGGCGTGAAACTGAAAGCAATTCCACCGCAGCAGCCATTTTCGGCTGCTGCGTTGGAGAGAGAAGGTGAGTGCCCTTCTTGTTCCGCCTCGATCTCCAGCTGTATTTCAAGCCGGAGATCGAGGCGGGTATCGTTGGAAAGGGGAGATCTTCCCCTTTCCAACGGTACCCATTGTGTGGCTTTGCTGCTCGCGGATCGGGCGCAGGGCGCCTCGATCCGCGGGCAGCAACGTCACGGATCAAACGAAGATCCTTTTGTGACGCGTGGGGGAGGGGGGGCTGCTTACTAGGTAAGCGGCCCCCTTCCCCCGTGGCCCCAAAGCATGGGGCCACAGCGCCAGGGACCCCTGGGGGCAGATGATCACTGCCCCCAGGGGTGGGGGAAAAAAAAAAAAAAAATCGAGGGAGGGAGGTGGGAGGGGGTTTTGGGCCCTGGGGCCCACTGGGCCACCAGCGATTGACCTAAAAGTGGTGTCCCTGGAAAGGGGACTTTCTCCCCTTTCCAGGGACACCACTCATATGCCGCATTGCTGGTCACGGATCAGCGCAGAGCGCTGATCCGTGACCAGCAACCCACTGAACCACCATGGATCTGTTTGCGAGTTGGGGGGGAGGGGGGCTGCTTCAGGTAAACAGCCCTCTCCCCCCCCCCCGGTCCCCAAAGCATGGGGACACATGAAAATGAACCCTGGGGGCAGATGGCTGACCATCTGCCCCCAGGGAAATGTATAAAAGAAAACGTGAAAATAATCCGAGGGATGGGGGGAGGTGGGAGGGGGTTTGGGGTCCTGGGGCCCACTAGGCCACCAGGGATTGAGCAGAAAGTGGTGTCCCTGGAAAGGGGACTTTCTCCCCTTTCCAAGGACACCACATATGAGGCATTGCTGGTCACGGATCGGCGCAGAGCGCTCGATCCGTGACCAGCAACCCACTAGACCACCATGGATCTCTTTGTGAGGTGGGGGGTGGGAAGGGGGCTGCTTCAAGTAAGCAGCCCTCTCCCCCCTCCCGACCCCAAAGCATGGGGGCACGTGTATGTGAACCCTGGGGCAGATGGCTGACCATCTGCCCCAAGGGAATGTAAAATAAAAAATAAAAATGAAATGATGGGAAACAGGGTTGGGGGAAGGGGTGGGGGCCACTAGCCACCATGGATTTTTTACTGAATGAAAGGAAGGGGGTGTCCCCCCATAGGGGGGGGTGCCCCCCCAACCAAAGTAGAAAGGGGGCACCCCTTGTAACCCTCCCTGGGGGCAGATATCTGTTCCTAGGAAGGGCCATCTGACCCCAGGGAGGGATGCATGAGGTGGGGCCCCCCCTATCTGCCCCCAGGGAGGGTTGCATGAGGTGGGGCCCTCCATTTGGGGTGGGGGGGGGTTGAGGGCCACCCCCCGTTGCGGTACATCATGCGCTGCCAATTTAGGGTGGCCCTCAGCCCCCCCTAAAAAGCAGCCTGTGGTTTTGTATATTTTTTTTTGTTTACCCAACTTTGCTTGGTGCAGATGGCCACATTAGTGTGGCTATCTGCCCCCAGGGTGCCCAAACCCTACTGCCCCATCTATTGGGGGTCCTGCCCCACCTTTTGGGGTGGCCCTCTCCCCCCTCACCCCAAATGGAGGTGGGGTGTACCTCACGCAGCCGTTTGGAGGAGGCCCAGGGAGGCCTGCATGAGGTGTGTCCCCCAGCCATTGGGGGTGGGGTGGGGGGGGGCACCCCAAAAGGTGGGGCAGGACCCCCAATAGATGGGGCAGTAGGGTTTGGGCACCCTGGGGGCAGATAGCCACACTAATGGGCCCATCTGCACCAAGCCAAGTTGGGTAAACAAAAAAAAATATACAAAATCACAGGCTGCTTTTTAGGGGGGGCTGAGGGCCACCCTGAATTGGCAGCGCATGATGTACCGCAACGGGGGGTGGCCCTCAACCCCCCCCACCCCAAATGGAGGGCCCCACCTCATGCAACCCTCCCTGGGCGCAGATAGGGGGGGCCTCACCTCATGCATCCCTCCCTGGGGTCAGATGCCCCTTCCTAGGAGCAGATATCTGCCCCCAGGGAGGGTTGCATGAGGTGGGGCCCTCCATTTGGGGTGGGGGGGTTGAGGGCCACCTCCCGTTGCGGTACATCATGCGCTGCCAATTTAGGGTGGCCCTCAGCCCCCCCTAAAAAGCAGCCTGTGGTTTTGTATATTTTGTTTTTGTTTACCCAACTTTGCTTGGTGCAGATGGCCACATTAGTGTGGCTATCTGCCCCCAGGGTGCCCAAACCCTACTGCCCCATCTATTGGGGGTCCTGCCCCACCTTTTGGGGTGGCCCTCTCCCCCCTCACCCCAAATGGAGGTGGGGTGTACCTCACGCAGCCGTTTGGAGGAGGCCCAGGGAGGCCTGCATGAGGTGTGTCCCCCAGCCATTTGGGGTGAGGGGGGAGAGGGCCCCCAAAAATGGTGGGACAGGCCCCCCCAGTGGGTGGGGCAGTAAGGTTTGGGCACCCCGGCGCCAGATTGGCACACCAATGTGACCCTCTGCACCAAGGGGAGTTGGGTTACCAAAGGAAAAAAATGAAAATGGTGGAACGCTTTTTAGGGGGGGCGGTGGGGCACCCCAATGGGTCAGGGAATTTTCTAATGGGATGGGGCGTTGACCCCCCCCCCACCCGCAATGGAGTGGGTGCCAAGTCATGCAGCCCTTCCTGGGACCAGATATCTGCTCCTAGGAACGGACGCCTCAGCCCAGGGAGGA
The DNA here is from genome assembly GCF_040938575.1 of Ambystoma mexicanum. NCBI lineage: Eukaryota > Metazoa > Chordata > Amphibia > Caudata > Ambystomatidae > Ambystoma > Ambystoma mexicanum. Next base: position 535,510,836 of record NC_090924.1, on the reverse strand, counting down.
GTGCAGGACAACCCCCCCCCCTATCTGCCCCCGGGGAGGGCTACATTTTGCTGGTGTGACCATAGGTAACACATGTTCTTTGTTTTGTTTACAGCTTTTTCTACCCGAGCAGCTGCAACGTTATGTGAGTACTGTTTTTTATTATTCTATGGTTAGGGCCCACTGTCAGTGGGGTGGGTGAGACTGGGGCTGGATTGTTGGTGGTGTGGGTGGGAATGGCCCGTCTGGGCAGATCACCTCCAACTGTCCTGGAGTTGCGGCTTGGCTGCATTACAGCTTTTCCCTTCGGGGAGGTATTAGCACACTGCCGAGACTCCTTGGTGGGGAGAAGCTGTAACGCAGGGCAGCCAGGGCTCCAGCAAAGTCGGCGGTAATATCCCTGGCCTTGGGCACCCTTCTCCCATGTGGGTCTTTGCTGGTGGTTCTGGGTATTACATTCTGGGCCGATTTGCGTAAGTCAGACCTCTGTGGATTCCCACGGGTGTCCTCTTTTGGGAAATGCATGGGGTTCCCTGTTTCCCTTGCTGGCTGCGACACCCTAGGCCCAAATCTGTAGGTTGCCCACATGAACAAAATGGGCAGTGGCGAATGGCTTGGGGTTCCCAGTCGGTTACCCTTTTCCTTTTGCGCCCCCGGTAGGTGCACCCACACATGTGAGGTACCGTTTTCATCGGGACACGTGTGGGGACACGGGAAGGTAGGCCACGTGTTGTGGGGGGCGTGTTTCGATGGGTGCGGCGAGCGAAATGTGCGGAAAAAGCGTTTTTTTCCCCACATTTCCGACTTTGCAGGGCTGTCTGGGTAAAAAAATCTGGGGCGATGGGCGCAAATCACACCTCTGCGGATTCCCACGGGTGTCCTCTTTTCGAAAATGCATGGGGTTCCCTGTTTTGCTCGGTGGCTTGGACACCCGAGGCCCATATCTGTAAGTTGCGCCGGTCGGCAGAATGTCGGAGATTTCCCTCTGACAACAGACTTGGGGTTTCTTGTGTTTTAGGCTTTCCCCTTGGCGGCCAGGTAGGTGCACCCACACATGTGAGGTACCGTTTTCATCGGGACACCTGTGGGAACGCGGGACGGTAGGCCATGTGTTGTGGGGGGCGCGTTTCGATGGGTGCGGCGAGTGAAATGTGCGGAAAAAGCGTTTTTTCCCCCACATTTCCGACTTTGCAGGGCTGTCTGGGTAAAAAAATCTGGGGCGATGGGCGCAAATCACACCTCTGCGGATTCCCACGGGTGTCCTCTTTTCGAAAATGCATGGGGTTCCCTGTTTTCCTCGGTGGCTTGGACACCCGAGGCCCATATCTGTAAGTTGCGCCGGTCGGCAGAATGTCGGAGATTTCCCTCTGACAACAGACTTGGGGTTACTTGTGTTTTAGGCTTTCCCCTTGGCGGCCAGGTAGGTGCACCCACACATGTGAGGTACCGTTTTCATCGGGACACCTGTGGGAATGCGGGACGGTAGGCCATGTGTTGTGGGGGGCGCGTTTCGATGGGTGCGGCGAGCGAAATGTGCGGAAAAAGCGTTTTTTTCCCCACATTTCCGACTTTGCAGGGCTGTCTGGGTAAAAAAATCTGGGGCGATGGGCGCAAATCACACCTCTGCGGATTCCCACGGGTGTCCTCTTTTCGAAAATGCATGGGGTTCCCTGTTTTCCTCGGTGGCTTGGACACCCGAGGCCCATATCTGTAAGTTGCGCCGGTCGGCAGAATGGACAACAGACTTGGGGTTACTTGTGTTTTAGGCTTTCCCCTTGGCGGCCAGGTAGGTGCACCCACACATGTGAGGTACCGTTTTCATCGCGACACCTGTGGGAACGCGGGACGGTAGGCCATGTGTTGTGGGGGGCGTGTTTCGATGGGTGCGGCGAGCGAAATGTGCGGAAAAAGCGGTTTTTTCCCCACATTTCCGACTTTGCAGGGCTGTCTGGGTAAAAAAATCTGGGGCGATGGGCGCAAATCACACCTCTGCGGATTCCCACGGGTGTCCTCTTTTCGAAAATGCATGGGGTTCCCTGTTTTCCTCGCTGGCTTGGACACCCGAGGCCCATATCTGTAAGTTGCGCCGGTCGGCAGAATGTCGGAGATTTCCCTCTGACAACAGACTTGGGGTTACTTGTGTTTTAGGCTTTCCCCTTGGCGGCCAGGTAGGTGCACCCACACATGTGAGGTACCGTTTTCATTGGGACACCTGTGGGAACGCAGGACGGTAGGCCATGTGTTGTGGGGGGCGTGTTTCGATGGGTGCGGCGAGCGAAATGTGCGGAAAAAGCGTTTTTTTCCCCACATTTCCGACTTTGCAGGGCTGTCTGGGTAAAAAAATCTGGGGCGATGGGCGCAAATCACACCTCTGCGGATTCCCACGGGTGTCCTCTTTTCGAAAATGCATGGGGTTCCCTGTTTTCCTCGGTGGCTTGGACACCCGAGGCCCATATCTGTAAGTTGCGCCGGTCGGCAGAATGGACAACAGACTTGGGGTTACTTGTGTTTTAGGCTTTCCCCTTGGCGGCCAGGTAGGTGCACCCACACATGTGAGGTAACGTTTTCATCGGTACACCTGTGGGAATGCGGGACGGTAGGCCATGTGTTGTGGGGGGCGTGTTTCGATGGGTGCGGCGAGTGAAATGTGCGGAAAAAGCGTTTTTTCCCCCACATTTCCGACTTTGCAGGGCTGTCTGGGTAAAAAAATCTGGGGCGATGGGCGCAAATCACACCTCTGCGGATTCCCACGGGTGTCCTCTTTTCGAAAATGCATGGGGTTCCCTGTTTTCCTCGGTGGCTTGGACACCCGAGGCCCATATCTGTAAGTTGCGCCGGTCGGCAGAATGTCGGAGATTTCCCTCTGACAACAGACTTGGGGTTACTTGTGTTTTAGGCTTTCCCCTTGGCGGCCAGGTAGGTGCACCCACACATGTGAGGTACCGTTTTCATCGGGACACCTGTGGGAACGCGGGACGGTAGGCCATGTGTTGTGGGGGGCGCGTTTAGATGGGTGCGGCGAGCGAAATGTGCGGAAAAAGCGTTTTTTTCCCCACATTTCCGACTTTGCAGGGCTGTCTGGGTAAAAAAATCTGGGGCGATGGGCGCAAATCACACCTCTGTGGATTCCCACGGGTGTCCTCTTTTCGAAAATGCATGGGGTTCCCTGTTTTCCTCGGTGGCTTGGACACCCGAGGCCCATATCTGTAAGTTGCGCCGGTCGGCAGAATGGACAACAGACTTGGGGTTACTTGTGTTTTAGGCTTTCCCCTTGGCGGCCAGGTAGGTGCACCCACACATGTGAGGTACCGTTTTCATCGGGACACCTGTGGGAACGCGGGACGGTAGGCCATGTGTTGTGGGGGGCGTGTTTCGATGGGTGCAGCGAGCGAAATGTGCGGAAAAAGCGTTTTTTTCCCCACATTTCCGAATTTGCAGGGCTGTCTGGGTAAAAAAATCTGGGGCGATGGGCGCAAATCACACCTCTGCGGATTCCCACGGGTGTCCTCTTTTCGAAAATGCATGGGGTTCCCTGTTTTCCTCGGTGGCTTGGACACCCGAGGCCCATATCTGTAAGTTGCGCCGGTCGGCAGAATGTCGGAGATTTCCCTCTGACAACAGACTTGGGGTTACTTGTGTTTTAGGCTTTCCCCTTGGCGGCCAGGTAGGTGCACCCACACATATGAGGTACCGTTTTCATCGGGACACCTGTGGGAACGCGGGACGGTAGGCCATGTGTTGTGGGGGGCGTGTTTCGATGGGTGCGGCGAGCAAAATGTGCGGAAAAAGCGTTTTTTTCCCCACATTTCCGACTTTGCAGGGCTGTCTGGGTAAAAAAATCTGGGGCGATGGGCGCAAATCACACCTCTGCGGATTCCCACGGGTGTCCTCTTTTCGAAAATGCATGGGGTTCCCTGTTTTCCTCGGTGGCTTGGACACCCGAGGCCCATATCTGTAAGTTGCGCCGGTCGGCAGAATGTCGGAGATTTCCCTCTGACAACAGACTTGGGGTTACTTGTGTTTTAGGCTTTCCTCTTGGCGGCCAGGTAGGTGCACCCACACATGTGAGGTACCGTTTTCATTGGGACACCTGTGGGAACGCGGGACGGTAGGCCATGTGTTGTGGGGGGCGCGTTTCGATGGGTGCGGCGAGCGAAATGTGCGGAAAAAGCGTTTTTTTCCCCACATTTCCGACTTTGCAGGGCTGTCTGGGTAAAAAAATCTGGGGCGATGGGCGCAAATCACACCTCTGCGGATTCCCACCGGTGTCCTCTTTTCGAAAATGCATGGGGTTCCCTGTTTTCCTCGGTGGCTTGGACACCCGAGGCCCATATCTGTAAGTTGCGCCGGTCGGCAGAATGGACAACAGACTTGGGGTTACTTGTGTTTTAGGCTTTCCCCTTGGCGGCCAGGTAGGTGCACCCACACATGTGAGGTACCGTTTTCATCGGGACACCTGTGGGAACGCGGGACGGTAGGCCATGTGTTGTGGGGGGCGCGTTTCGATGGGTGCGGCGAGCGAAATGTGCGGAAAAAGCGTTTTTTTCCCCACATTTCCGACTTTGCAGGGCTGTCTGGGTAAAAAAATCTGGGGCGATGGGCGCAAATCACACCTCTGCGGATTCCCACGGGTGTCCTCTTTTCGAAAATGCATGGGGTTCCCTGTTTTCCTCGGTGGCTTGGACACCCGAGGCCCATATCTGTAAGTTGCGCCGGTCGGCAGAATGGACAACAGACTTGGGGTTACTTGTGTTTTAGGCTTTCCCCTTGGCGGCCAGGTAGGTGCACCCACACATGTGAGGTACCGTTTTCATCGGGACACCTGTGGGAACGCGGGACGGTAGGCCATGTGTTGTGGGGGGCGTGTTTCGATGGGTGCGGCGAGCGAAATGTGCGGAAAAAGCGTTTTTTTCCCCACATTTCCGACTTTGCAGGGCTGTCTGGGTAAAAAAATCTGGGGCGATGGGCGCAAATCACACCTCTGCGGATTCCCACGGGTGTCCTCTTTTCGAAAATGCATGGGGTTCCCTGTTTTCCTTGGTGGCTTGGACACCCGAGGCCCATATCTGTAAGTTGCGCCGGTCGGCAGAATGTCTGAGATTTCCCTCTGACAACAGACTTGGGGTTACTTGTGTTTTAGGCTTTCCCCTTGGCGGCCAGGTAGGTGCACCCACACATGTGAGGTACCGTTTTCATCGGGACACCTGTGGGAACGCGGGACGGTAGGCCATGTGTTGTGGGGGGCGCGTTTCGATGGGTGCGGCGAGCGAAATGTGCGGAAAAAGCGTTTTTTTCCCCACATTTCCGACTTTGCAGGGCTGTCTGGGTAAAAAAATCTGGGGCGATGGGCGCAAATCACACCTCTGCGGATTCCCACGGGTGTCCTCTTTTCGAAAATGCATGGGGTTCCCTGTTTTCCTCGCTGGCTTGGACACCCGAGGCCCATATCTGTAAGTTGCGCCGGTCGGCAGAATGTCTGAGATTTCCCTCTGACAACAGACTTGGGGTTACTTGTGTTTTAGGCTTTCCCCTTGGCGGCCAGGTAGGTGCACCCACACATGTGAGGTACCGTTTTCATCGGGACACCTGTGGGAACGCGGGACGGTAGGCCATGTGTTGTGGGGGGCGTGTTTCGATGGGTGCGGCGAGCGAAATGTGCGGAAAAAGCGTTTTTTTCCCCACATTTCCGACTTTGCAGGGCTGTCTGGGTAAAATAATCTGGGGCGATGGGCGCAAATCACACCTCTGCGGATTCCCACGGGTGTCCTCTTTTCGAAAATGCATGGGGTTCCCTGTTTTCCTCGGTGGCTTGGACACCCGAGGCCCATATCTGTAAGTTGCGCCGGTCGGCAGAATGTCGGAGATTTCCCTCTGACAACAGACTTGGGGTTACTTGTGTTTTAGGCTTTCCCCTTGGCGGCCAGGTAGGTGCACCCACACATGTGAGGTACCGTTTTCATCGGGACACCTGTGGGAACGCGGGACGGTAGGCCATGTGTTGTGGGGGGCGTGTTTCGATGGGTGCGGCGAGCGAAATGTGCGGAAAAAGCGTTTTTTTCCCCACATTTCCGACTTTGCAGGGCTGTCTGGGTAAAAAAATCTGGGGCGATGGGCGCAAATCACACCTCTGCGGATTCCCACGGGTGTCCTCTTTTCGAAAATGCATGGGGTTCCCTGTTTTCCTCGGTGGCTTGGACACCCGAGGTCCATATCTGTAAGTTGCGCCGGTCGGCAGAATGGACAACAGACTTGGGGTTACTTGTGTTTTAGGCTTTCCCCTTGGCGGCCAGGTAGGTGCACCCACACATGTGAGGTACCGTTTTCATCGGGACACCTGTGGGAATGCGGGTAGGCCATGTGTTGTGGGGGGCGTGTTTCGATGGGTGCGGCGAGTGAAATGTGCGGAAAAAGCGTTTTTTCCCCCACATTTCCGACTTTGCAGGGCTGTCTGGGTAAAAAAATCTGGGGCGATGGGCGCAAATCACACCTCTGCGGATTCCCACGGGTGTCCTCTTTTCGAAAATGCATGGGGTTCCCTGTTTTCCTCGGTGGCTTGGACACCCGAGGCCCATATCTGTAAGTTGCGCCGGTCGGCAGAATGTCGGAGATTTCCCTCTGACAACAGACTTGGGGTTACTTGTGTTTTAGGCTTTCCCCTTGGCGGCCAGGTAGGTGCACCCACACATGTGAGGTACCGTTTTCATCGGGACACCTGTGGGAACGCGGGACGGTAGGCCATGTGTTGTGGGGGGTGCGTTTCGATGGGTGCGGCGAGCGAAATGTGCGGAAAAAGCGTTTTTTCCCCACATTTCCGACTTTGCAGGGCTGTCTGGGTAAAAAAATCTGGGGCGATGGGCGCAAATCACACCTCTGCGGATTCCCACGGGTGTCCTCTTTTCGAAAATGCATGGGGTTCCCTGTTTTCCTCGGTGGCTTGGACACCCGAGGCCCATATCTGTAAGTTGCGCCGGTCGGCAGAATGGACAACAGACTTGGGGTTACTTGTGTTTTAGGCTTTCCCCTTGGCGGCCAGGTAGGTGCACCCACACATGTGAGGTACCGTTTTCATCGCGACACCTGTGGGAACGCGGGACGGTAGGCCATGTGTTGTGGGGGGCGTGTTTCGATGGGTGCGGCGAGCGAAATGTGCGGAAAAAGCGGTTTTTTCCCCACATTTCCGACTTTGCAGGGCTGTCTGGGTAAAAAAATCTGGGGCGATGGGCGCAAATCACACCTCTGCGGATTCCCACGGGTGTCCTCTTTTCGAAAATGCATGGGGTTCCCTGTTTTCCTCGCTGGCTTGGACACCCGAGGCCCATATCTGTAAGTTGCGCCGGTCGGCAGAATGTCGGAGATTTCCCTCTGACAACAGACTTGGGGTTACTTGTGTTTTAGGCTTTCCCCTTGGCGGCCAGGTAGGTGCACCCACACATGTGAGGTACCGTTTTCATCGGGACACCTGTGGGAACGCGGGACGGTAGGCCATGTGTTGTGGGGGGCGCGTTTAGATGGGTGCGGCGAGCGAAATGTGCGGAAAAAGCGTTTTTTTCCCCACATTTCCGACTTTGCAGGGCTGTCTGGGTAAAAAAATCTGGGGCGATGGGCGCAAATCACACCTCTGTGGATTCCCACGGGTGTCCTCTTTTCGAAAATGCATGGGGTTCCCTGTTTTCCTCGGTGGCTTGGACACCCGAGGCCCATATCTGTAAGTTGCGCCGGTCGGCAGAATGGACAACAGACTTGGGGTTACTTGTGTTTTAGGCTTTCCCCTTGGCGGCCAGGTAGGTGCACCCACACATGTGAGGTACCGTTTTCATCGGGACACCTGTGGGAACGCGGGACGGTAGGCCATGTGTTGTGGGGGGCGTGTTTCGATGGGTGCAGCGAGCGAAATGTGCGGAAAAAGCGTTTTTTTCCCCACATTTCCGACTTTGCAGGGCTGTCTGGGTAAAAAAATCTGGGGCGATGGGCGCAAATCACACCTCTGCGGATTCCCACGGGTGTCCTCTTTTCGAAAATGCATGGGGTTCCCTGTTTTCCTCGGTGGCTTGGACACCCGAGGCCCATATCTGTAAGTTGCGCCGGTCGGCAGAATGTCGGAGATTTCCCTCTGACAACAGACTTGGGGTTACTTGTGTTTTAGGCTTTCCCCTTGGCGGCCAGGTAGGTGCACCCACACATATGAGGTACCGTTTTCATCGGGACACCTGTGGGAACGCGGGACGGTAGGCCATGTGTTGTGGGGGGCGTGTTTCGATGGGTGCGGCGAGCAAAATGTGCGGAAAAAGCGTTTTTTTCCCCACATTTCCGACTTTGCAGGGCTGTCTGGGTAAAAAAATCTGGGGCGATGGGCGCAAATCACACCTCTGCGGATTCCCACGGGTGTCCTCTTTTCGAAAATGCATGGGGTTCCCTGTTTTCCTCGGTGGCTTGGACACCCGAGGCCCATATCTGTAAGTTGCGCCGGTCGGCAGAATGTCGGAGATTTCCCTCTGACAACAGACTTGGGGTTACTTGTGTTTTAGGCTTTCCTCTTGGCGGCCAGGTAGGTGCACCCACACATGTGAGGTACCGTTTTCATCGGGACACCTGTGGGAACGCGGGACGGTAGGCCATGTGTTGTGGGGGGCGCGTTTCGATGGGTGCGGCGAGCGAAATGTGCGGAAAAAGCGTTTTTTTCCCCACATTTCCGACTTTGCAGGGCTGTCTGGGTAAAAAAATCTGGGGCGATGGGCGCAAATCACACCTCTGCGGATTCCCACCGGTGTCCTCTTTTCGAAAATGCATGGGGTTCCCTGTTTTCCTCGGTGGCTTGGACACCCGAGGCCCATATCTGTAAGTTGCGCCGGTCGGCAGAATGGACAACAGACTTGGGGTTACTTGTGTTTTAGGCTTTCCCCTTGGCGGCCAGGTAGGTGCACCCACACATGTGAGGTACCGTTTTCATCGGGACACCTGTGGGAACGCGGGACGGTAGGCCATGTGTTGTGGGGGGCGTGTTTCGATGGGTGCGGCGAGCGAAATGTGCGGAAAAAGCGTTTTTTCCCCCACATTTCCGACTTTGCAGGGCTGTCTGGGTAAAAAAATCTGGGGCGATGGGCGCAAATCACACCTCTGCGGATTCCCACGGGTGTCCTCTTTTCGAAAATGCATGGGGTTCCCTGTTTTCCTTGGTGGCTTGGACACCCGAGGCCCATATCTGTAAGTTGCGCCGGTCTGCAAAATGTCTGAGATTTCCCTCTGACAACAGACTTGGGGTTACTTGTGTTTTAGGCTTTCCCCTTGGCGGCCAGGTAGGTGCACCCACACATGTGAGGTACCGTTTTCATCGGGACACCTGTGGGAACGCGGGACGGTAGGCCATGTGTTGTGGGGGGCGCGTTTCGATGGGTGCGGCGAGCGAAATGTGCGGAAAAAGCGTTTTTTTCCCCACATTTCCGACTTTGCAGGGCTGTCTGGGTAAAAAAATCTGGGGCGATGGGCGCAAATCACACCTCTGCGGATTCCCACGGGTGTCCTCTTTTCGAAAATGCATGGGGTTCCCTGTTTTCCTCGCTGGCTTGGACACCCGAGGCCCATATCTGTAAGTTGCGCCGGTCGGCAGAATGTCTGAGATTTCCCTCTGACAACAGACTTGGGGTTACTTGTGTTTTAGGCTTTCCCCTTGGCGGCCAGGTAGGTGCACCCACACATGTGAGGTACCGTTTTCATCGGGACACCTGTGGGAACGCGGGACGGTAGGCCATGTGTTGTGGGGGGCGTGTTTCGATGGGTGCGGCGAGCGAAATGTGCGGAAAAAGCGTTTTTTTCCCCACATTTCCGACTTTGCAGGGCTGTCTGGGTAAAATAATCTGGGGCGATGGGCGCAAATCACACCTCTGCGGATTCCCACGGGTGTCCTCTTTTCGAAAATGCATGGGGTTCCCTGTTTTCCTCAGTGGCTTGGACACCCGAGGCCCCTATCTGTAAGTTGCGCCGGTCGGCAGAATGTCGGAGATTTCCCTCTGACAACAGACTTGGGGTTACTTGTGTTTTAGGCTTTCCCCTTGGCGGCCAGGTAGGTGCACCCACACATGTGAGGTACCGTTTTCATCGGGACACCTGTGGGAACGCGGGACGGTAGGCCATGTGTTGTGGGGGGCGTGTTTCGATGGGTGCGGCGAGCGAAATGTGCGGAAAAAGCGTTTTTTTCCCCACATTTCCGACTTTGCAGGGCTGTCTGGGTAAAAAAATCTGGGGCGATGGGCGCAAATCACACCTCTGCGGATTCCCACGGGTGTCCTCTTTTCGAAAATGCATGGGGTTCCCTGTTTTCCTCGGTGGCTTGGACACCCGAGGTCCATATCTGTAAGTTGCGCCGGTCGGCAGAATGGACAACAGACTTGGGGTTACTTGTGTTTTAGGCTTTCCCCTTGGCGGCCAGGTAGGTGCACCCACACATGTGAGGTACCGTTTTCATCGGGACACCTGTGGGAACGCGGGACGGTAGGCCATGTGTTGTGGGGGGCGCGTTTAGATGGGTGCGGCGAGCGAAATGTGCGGAAAAAGCGTTTTTTTCCCCACATTTCCGACTTTGCAGGGCTGTCTGGGTAAAAAAATCTGGGGCGATGGGCGCAAATCACACCTCTGTGGATTCCCACGGGTGTCCTCTTTTCGAAAATGCATGGGGTTCCCTGTTTTCCTCGGTGGCTTGGACACCCGAGGCCCATATCTGTAAGTTGCGCCGGTCGGCAGAATGGACAACAGACTTGGGGTTACTTGTGTTTTAGGCTTTCCCCTTGGCGGCCAGGTAGGTGCACCCACACATGTGAGGTACCGTTTTCATCGGGACACCTGTGGGAACGCGGGACGGTAGGCCATGTGTTGTGGGGGGCGTGTTTCGATGGGTGCAGCGAGCGAAATGTGCGGAAAAAGCGTTTTTTTCCCCACATTTCCGACTTTGCAGGGCTGTCTGGGTAAAAAAATCTGGGGCGATGGGCGCAAATCACACCTCTGCGGATTCCCACGGGTGTCCTCTTTTCGAAAATGCATGGGGTTCCCTGTTTTCCTCGGTGGCTTGGACACCCGAGGCCCATATCTGTAAGTTGCGCCGGTCGGCAGAATGTCGGAGATTTCCCTCTGACAACAGACTTGGGGTTACTTGTGTTTTAGGCTTTCCCCTTGGCGGCCAGGTAGGTGCACCCACACATATGAGGTACCGTTTTCATCGGGACACCTGTGGGAACGCGGGACGGTAGGCCATGTGTTGTGGGGGGCGTGTTTCGATGGGTGCGGCGAGCAAAATGTGCGGAAAAAGCGTTTTTTTCCCCACATTTCCGACTTTGCAGGGCTGTCTGGGTAAAAAAATCTGGGGCGATGGGCGCAAATCACACCTCTGCGGATTCCCACGGGTGTCCTCTTTTCGAAAATGCATGGGGTTCCCTGTTTTCCTCGGTGGCTTGGACACCCGAGGCCCATATCTGTAAGTTGCGCCGGTCGGCAGAATGTCGGAGATTTCCCTCTGACAACAGACTTGGGGTTACTTGTGTTTTAGGCTTTCCTCTTGGCGGCCAGGTAGGTGCACCCACACATGTGAGGTACCGTTTTCATCGGGACACCTGTGGGAACGCGGGACGGTAGGCCATGTGTTGTGGGGGGCGCGTTTCGATGGGTGCGGCGAGCGAAATGTGCGGAAAAAGCGTTTTTTTCCCCACATTTCCGACTTTGCAGGGCTGTCTGGGTAAAAAAATCTGGGGCGATGGGCGCAAATCACACCTCTGCGGATTCCCACCGGTGTCCTCTTTTCGAAAATGCATGGGGTTCCCTGTTTTCCTCGGTGGCTTGGACACCCGAGGCCCATATCTGTAAGTTGCGCCGGTCGGCAGAATGGACAACAGACTTGGGGTTACTTGTGTTTTAGGCTTTCCCCTTGGCGGCCAGGTAGGTGCACCCACACATGTGAGGTACCGTTTTCATCGGGACACCTGTGGGAACGCGGGACGGTAGGCCATGTGTTGTGGGGGGCGCGTTTCGATGGGTGCGGCGAGCGAAATGTGCGGAAAAAGCGTTTTTTCCCCACATTTCCGACTTTGCAGGGCTGTCTGGGTAAAAAAATCTGGGGCGATGGGCGCAAATCACACCTCTGCGGATTCCCACGGGTGTCCTCTTTTCGAAAATGCATGGGGTTCCCTGTTTTCCTCGGTGGCTTGGACACCCGAGGCCCATATCTGTAAGTTGCGCCGGTCGGCAGAATGGACAACAGACTTGGGGTTACTTGTGTTTTAGGCTTTCCCCTTGGCGGCCAGGTAGGTGCACCCACACATGTGAGGTACCGTTTTCATCGGGACACCTGTGGGAACGCGGGACGGTAGGCCATGTGTTGTGGGGGGCGTGTTTCGATGGGTGCGGCGAGCGAAATGTGCGGAAAAAGCGTTTTTTTCCCCACATTTCCGACTTTGCAGGGCTGTCTGGGTAAAAAAATCTGGGGCGATGGGCGCAAATCACACCTCTGCGGATTCCCACGGGTGTCCTCTTTTCGAAAATGCATGGGGTTCCCTGTTTTCCTTGGTGGCTTGGACACCCGAGGCCCATATCTGTAAGTTGCGCCGGTCTGCAAAATGTCTGAGATTTCCCTCTGACAACAGACTTGGGGTTACTTGTGTTTTAGGCTTTCCCCTTGGCGGCCAGGTAGGTGCACCCACACATGTGAGGTACCGTTTTCATCGGGACACCTGTGGGAACGCGGGACGGTAGGCCATGTGTTGTGGGGGGCGCGTTTCGATGGGTGCGGCGAGCGAAATGTGCGGAAAAAGCGTTTTTTTCCCCACATTTCCGACTTTGCAGGGTTGTCTGGGTAAAAAAATCTGGGGCGATGGGCGCAAATCACACCTCTGCGGATTCCCACGGGTGTCCTCTTTTCGAAAATGCATGGGGTTCCCTGTTTTCCTCGCTGGCTTGGACACCCGAGGCCCATATCTGTAAGTTGCGCCGGTCGGCAGAATGTCTGAGATTTCCCTCTGACAACAGACTTGGGGTTACTTGTGTTTTAGGCTTTCCCCTTGGCGGCCAGGTAGGTGCACCCACACATGTGAGGTACCGTTTTCATCGGGACACCTGTGGGAACGCGGGACGGTAGGCCATGTGTTGTGGGGGGCGTGTTTCGATGGGTGCGGCGAGCGAAATGTGCGGAAAAAGCGTTTTTTTCCCCACATTTCCGACTTTGCAGGGCTGTCTGGGTAAAATAATCTGGGGCGATGGGCGCAAATCACACCTCTGCGGATTCCCACGGGTGTCCTCTTTTCGAAAATGCATGGGGTTCCCTGTTTTCCTCAGTGGCTTGGACACCCGAGGCCCCTATCTGTAAGTTGCGCCGGTCGGCAGAATGTCGGAGATTTCCCTCTGACAACAGACTTGGGGTTACTTGTGTTTTAGGCTTTCCCCTTGGCGGCCAGGTAGGTGCACCCACACATGTGAGGTACCGTTTTCATCGGGACACCTGTGGGAACGCGGGACGGTAGGCCATGTGTTGTGGGGGGCGTGTTTCGATGGGTGCGGCGAGCGAAATGTGCGGAAAAAGCGTTTTTTTCCCCACATTTCCGACTTTGCAGGGCTGTCTGGGTAAAAAAATCTGGGGCGATGGGCGCAAATCACACCTCTGCGGATTCCCACGGGTGTCCTCTTTTCGAAAATGCATGGGGTTCCCTGTTTTCCTCGGTGGCTTGGACACCCGAGGTCCATATCTGTAAGTTGCGCCGGTCGGCAGAATGGACAACAGACTTGGGGTTACTTGTGTTTTAGGCTTTCCCCTTGGCGGCCAGGTAGGTGCACCCACACATGTGAGGTACCGTTTTCATCGGGACACCTGTGGGAACGCGGGTAGGCCATGTGTTGTGGGGGGCGTGTTTCGATGGGTGCGGCGAGTGAAATGTGCGGAAAAAGCGTTTTTTCCCCCACATTTCCGACTTTGCAGGGCTGTCTGGGTAAAAAAATCTGGGGCGATGGGCGCAAATCACACCTCTGCGGATTCCCACGGGTGTCCTCTTTTCGAAAATGCATGGGGTTCCCTGTTTTCCTCGGTGGCTTGGACACCCGAGGCCCATATCTGTAAGTTGCGCCGGTCGGCAGAATGTCGGAGATTTCCCTCTGACAACAGACTTGGGGTTACTTGTGTTTTAGGCTTTCCCCTTGGCGGCCAGGTAGGTGCACCCACACATGTGAGGTACCGTTTTCATCGGGACACCTGTGGGAACGCGGGACGGTAGGCCATGTGTTGTGGGGGGTGCGTTTCGATGGGTGCGGCGAGCGAAATGTGCGGAAAAAGCGTTTTTTCCCCACATTTCCGACTTTGCAGGGCTGTCTGGGTAAAAAAATCTGGGGCGATGGGCGCAAATCACACCTCTGCGGATTCCCACGGGTGTCCTCTTTTCGAAAATGCATGGGGTTCCCTGTTTTCCTCGGTGGCTTGGACACCCGAGGCCCATATCTGTAAGTTGCGCCGGTCGGCAGAATGGACAACAGACTTGGGGTTACTTGTGTTTTAGGCTTTCCCCTTGGCGGCCAGGTAGGTGCACCCACACATGTGAGGTACCGTTTTCATCGCGACACCTGTGGGAACGCGGGACGGTAGGCCATGTGTTGTGGGGGGCGTGTTTCGATGGGTGCGGCGAGCGAAATGTGCGGAAAAAGCGGTTTTTTCCCCACATTTCCGACTTTGCAGGGCTGTCTGGGTAAAAAAATCTGGGGCGATGGGCGCAAATCACACCTCTGCGGATTCCCACGGGTGTCCTCTTTTCGAAAATGCATGGGGTTCCCTGTTTTCCTCGCTGGCTTGGACACCCGAGGCCCATATCTGTAAGTTGCGCCGGTCGGCAGAATGTCGGAGATTTCCCTCTGACAACAGACTTGGGGTTACTTGTGTTTTAGGCTTTCCCCTTGGCGGCCAGGTAGGTGCACCCACACATGTGAGGTACCGTTTTCATCGGGACACCTGTGGGAACGCGGGACGGTAGGCCATGTGTTGTGGGGGGCGTGTTTCGATGGGTGCGGCGAGCGAAATGTGCGGAAAAAGCGTTTTTTTCCCCACATTTCCGACTTTGCAGGGCTGTCTGGGTAAAAAAATCTGGGGCGATGGGCGCAAATCACACCTCTGCGGATTCCCACGGGTGTCCTCTTTTCGAAAATGCATGGGGTTCCCTGTTTTCCTCGGTGGCTTGGACACCCGAGGCCCATATCTGTAAGTTGCGCCGGTCGGCAGAATGGACAACAGACTTGGGGTTACTTGTGTTTTAGGCTTTCCCCTTGGCGGCCAGGTAGGTGCACCCACAC
This sequence comes from Ambystoma mexicanum, assembly GCF_040938575.1. Lineage (NCBI taxonomy): Eukaryota > Metazoa > Chordata > Amphibia > Caudata > Ambystomatidae > Ambystoma > Ambystoma mexicanum. The sequence continues at coordinate 535,495,554 of NC_090924.1, read as the reverse complement.
ATGTGAGGTACCGTTTTCATCGGGACACCTGTGGGAACGCGGGACAGTAGGCCATGTGTTGTGGGGGGCGTGTTTCGATGGGTGCGGCGAGTGAAATGTGCGGAAAAAGCGTTTTTTCCCCCACATTTCCGACTTTGCAGGGCTGTCTGGGTAAAAAAATCTGGGGCGATGGGCGCAAATCACACCTCTGCGGATTCCCACGGGTGTCCTCTTTTCGAAAATGCATGGGGTTCCCTGTTTTCCTCGGTGGCTTGGACACCCGAGGCCCATATCTGTAAGTTGCGCCGGTCGGCAGAATGTCGGAGATTTCCCTCTGACAACAGACTTGGGGTTACTTGTGTTTTAGGCTTTCCCCTTGGCGGCCAGGTAGGTGCACCCACACATGTGAGGTACCGTTTTCATCGGGACACCTGTGGGAACGCAGGACGGTAGGCCATGTGTTGTGGGGGGCGCGTTTCGATGGGTGCGGCGAGCGAAATGTGCGGAAAAAGCGTTTTTTTCCCCACATTTCCGACTTTGCAGGGCTGTCTGGGTAAAAAAATCTGGGGCGATGGGCGCAAATCACACCTCTGCGGATTCCCACGGGTGTCCTCTTTTCGAAAATGCATGGGGTTCCCTGTTTTCCTCGCTGGCTTGGACACCTGAGGCCCATATCTGTAAGTTGCGCCGGTCGGCAGAATGGACAACAGACTTGGGGTTACTTGTGTTTTAGGCTTTCCCCTTGGCGGCCAGGTAGGTGCACCCACACATGTGAGGTACCGTTTTCATCGGGACACCTGTGGGAACGCGGGACGGTAGGCCATGTGTTGTGGGGGGCGTGTTTCGATGGGTGCGGCGAGTGAAATGTGCGGAAAAAGCGTTTTTTCCCCCACATTTCCGATTTTGCAGGGCTGTCTGGGTAAAAAAATCTGGGGCGATGGGCGCAAATCACACCTCTGCGGATTCCCATGGGTGTCCTCTTTTCGAAAATGCATGGGGTTCCCTGTTTTCCTCAGTGGCTTGGACACCCGAGGCCCATATCTGTAAGTTGCGCCGGTCGGCAGAATGTCGGAGATTTCCCTCTGACAACAGACTTGGGGTTACTTGTGTTTTAGGCTTTCCCCTTGGCGGCCAGGTAGGTGCACCCACACATGTGAGGTACTGTTTTCATCGGGACACCTGTGGGAACGCGGGACGGTAGGCCATGTGTTGTGGGGGGCGTGTTTCGATGGGTGCGGCGAGTGAAATGTGCGGAAAAAGCGTTTTTTCCCCCACATTTCCGACTTTGCAGGGCTGTCTGGGTAAAAAAATCTGGGGCGATGGGCGCAAATCACACCTCTGCGGATTCCCACGGGTGTCCTCTTTTCGAAAATGCATGGGGTTCCCTGTTTTCCTCGGTGGCTTGGACACCCGAGGCCCATATCTGTAAGTTGCGCCGGTCGGCAGAATGGACAACAGACTTGGGGTTACTTGTGTTTTAGGCTTTCCCCTTGGCGGCCAGGTAGGTGCACCCACACATGTGAGGTACCGTTTTCATCGGGACACCTGTGGGAACGCGGGACGGTAGGCCATGTGTTGTGGGGGGCGTGTTTCGATGGGTGCGGCGAGCGAAATGTGCGGAAAAAGCGTTTTTTTCCCCACATTTCCGACTTTGCAGGGCTGTCTGGGTAAAAAAATCTGGGGCGATGGGCGCAAATCACACCTCTGCGGATTCCCACGGGTGTCCTCTTTTCGAAAATGCATGGGGTTCCCTGTTTTCCTCGGTGGCTTGGACACCCGAGGCCCATATCTGTAAGTTGCGCCGGTCGGCAGAATGTCGGAGATTTCCCTCTGACAACAGACTTGGGGTTACTTGTGTTTTAGGCTTTCCCCTTGGCGGCAAGGTAGGTGCACCCACACATGTGAGGTACCGTTTTCATCGGGACACCTGTGGGAACGCGGGACGGTAGGCCATGTGTTGTGGGGGGCGTGTTTCGATGGGTGCGGCGAGCGAAATGTGCGGAAAAAGCGTTTTTTTCCCCACATTTCCGACTTTGCAGGGCTGTCTGGGTAAAAAAATCTGGGGCGATGGGCGCAAATCACACCTCTGCGGATTCCCACGGGTGTCCTCTTTTCGAAAATGCATGGGGTTCCCTGTTTTCCTCGGTGGCTTGGACACCCGAGGTCCATATCTGTAAGTTGCGCCGGTCGGCAGAATGGACAACAGACTTGGGGTTACTTGTGTTTTAGGCTTTCCCCTTGGCGGCCAGGTAGGTGCACCCACACATGTGAGGTACCGTTTTCATCGGGACACCTGTGGGAACGCGGGACGGTAGGCCATGTGTTGTGGGGGGCGTGTTTCGATGGGTGCGGCGAGTGAAATGTGCGGAAAAAGCGTTTTTTCCCCCACATTTCCGACTTTGCAGGGCTGTCTGTGTAAAAAAATCTGGGGCGATGGGCGCAAATCACACCTCTGCGGATTCCCACGGGTGTCCTCTTTTCGAAAATGCATGGGGTTCCCTGTTTTCCTCGGTGGCTTGGACACCCGAGGCCCATATCTGTAAGTTGCGCCGGTCGGCAGAATGTCGGAGATTTCCCTCTGACAACAGACTTGGGGTTACTTGTGTTTTAGGCTTTCCCCTTGGCGGCCAGGTAGGTGCACCCACACATGTGAGGTACCGTTTTCATCGGGACACCTGTGGGAACGCGGGACGGTAGGCCATGTGTTGTGGGGGGCGCGTTTCGATGGGTGCGGCGAGCGAAATGTGCGGAAAAAGCGTTTTTTTCCCCACATTTCCGACTTTGCAGGGCTGTCTGGGTAAAAAAATCTGGGGCGATGGGCGCAAATCACACCTCTGCGGATTCCCACGGGTGTTCTCTTTTCGAAAATGCATGGGGTTCCCTGTTTTCCTCGGTGGCTTGGACACCCGAGGCCCATATCTGTAAGTTGCGCCGGTCGGCAGAATGGACAACAGACTTGGGGTTACTTGTGTTTTAGGCTTTCCCCTTGGCGGCCAGGTAGGTGCACCCACACATGTGAGGTACCGTTTTCATCGCGACACCTGTGGGAACGCGGGACGGTAGGCCATGTGTTGTGGGGGGCGTGTTTCGATGGGTGCGGCGAGCGAAATGTGCGGAAAAAGCGGTTTTTTCCCCACATTTCCGACTTTGCAGGGCTGTCTGGGTAAAAAAATCTGGGGCGATGGGCGCAAATCACACCTCTGCGGATTCCCACGGGCGTCCTCTTTTCGAAAATGCATGGGGTTCCCTGTTTTCCTCGCTGGCTTGGACACCCGAGGCCCATATCTGTAAGTTGCGCCGGTCGGCAGAATGTCGGAGATTTCCCTCTGACAACAGACTTGGGGTTACTTGTGTTTTAGGCTTTCCCCTTGGCGGCCAGGTAGGTGCACCCACACATGTGAGGTACCGTTTTCATCGGGACACCTGTGGGAACGCGGGACGGTAGGCCATGTGTTGTGGGGGGCGTGTTTCGATGGGTGCGGCGAGCGAAATGTGCGGAAAAAGCGTTTTTTTCCCCACATTTCCGACTTTGCAGGGCTGTCTGGGTAAAAAAATCTGGGGCGATGGGCGCAAATCACACCTCTGCGGATTCCCACGGGTGTCCTCTTTTCGAAAATGCATGGGGTTCCCTGTTTTCCTCGGTGGCTTGGACACCCGAGGCCCATATCTGTAAGTTGCGCCGGTCGGCAGAATGGACAACAGACTTGGGGTTACTTGTGTTTTAGGCTTTCCCCTTGGCGGCCAGGTAGGTGCACCCACACATGTGAGGTACCGTTTTCATTGGGACACCTGTGGGAACGCGGGACGGTAGGCCATGTGTTGTGGGGGGCGTGTTTCGATGGGTGCGGCGAGTGAAATGTGCGGAAAAAGCGTTTTTTCCCCCACATTTCCGACTTTGCAGGGCTGTCTGGGTAAAAAAATCTGGGGCGATGGGCGCAAATCACACCTCTGCGGATTCCCACGGGTGTCCTCTTTTCGAAAATGCATGGGGTTCCCTGTTTTCCTCGGTGGCTTGGACACCCGAGGCCCATATCTGTAAGTTGCGCCAGTCGGCAGAATGTCGGAGATTTCCCTCTGACAACAGACTTGGGGTTACTTGTGTTTTAGGCTTTCCCCTTGGCGGCCAGGTAGGTGCACCCACACATGTGAGGTACCGTTTTCATCGGGACACCCGTGGGAACGCGGGACGGTAGGCCATGTGTTGTGGGGGGCGCGTTTCGATGGGTGCGGCGAGCGAAATGTGCGGAAAAAGCGTTTTTTTCCCCACATTTCCGACTTTGCAGGGCTGTCTGGGTAAAAAAATCTGGGGCGATGGGCGCAAATCACACCTCTGCGGATTCCCACGGGTGTCCTCTTTTCGAAAATGCATGGGGTTCCCTGTTTTCCTCGGTGGCTTGGACACCCGAGGCCCATATCTGTAAGTTGCGCCGGTCGGCAGAATGGACAACAGACTTGGGGTTACTTGTGTTTTAGGCTTTCCCCTTGGCGGCCAGGTAGGTGCACCCACACATGTGAGGTACCGTTTTCATCGCGACACCTGTGGGAACGCGGGACGGTAGGCCATGTGTTGTGGGGGGCGTGTTTCGATGGGTGCGGCGAGCGAAATGTGCGGAAAAAGCGTTTTTTTCCCCACATTTCCGACTTTGCAGGGCTGTCTGGGTAAAAAAATCTGGGGCGATGGGCGCAAATCACACCTCTGCGGATTCCCACGGGTGTCCTCTTTTCGAAAATGCATGGGGTTCCCTGTTTTCCTCGCTGGCTTGGACACCCGAGGCCCATATCTGTAAGTTGCGCCGGTCGGCAGAATGTCTGAGATTTCCCTCTGACAACAGACTTGGGGTTACTTGTGTTTTAGGCTTTCCCCTTGGCGGCCAGGTAGGTGCACCCACACATGTGAGGTACCGTTTTCATCGGGACACCTGTGGGAACGCGGGACGGTAGGCCATGTGTTGTGGGGGGCGCGTTTCGATGGGTGCGGCGAGCGAAATGTGCGGAAAAAGCGTTTTTTTCCCCACATTTCCGACTTTGCAGGGCTGTCTGGGTAAAATAATCTGGGGCGATGGGCGCAAATCACACCTCTGCGGATTCCCACGGGTGTCCTCTTTTCGAAAATGCATGGGGTTTCCTGTTTTCCTCGGTGGCTTGGACACCCGAGGCCCATATCTGTAAGTTGCGCCGGTCGGCAGAATGTCTGAGATTTCCCTCTGACAACAGACTTGGTTTTACTTGTGTTTTAGGCTTTCCCCTTGGCGGCCAGGTAGGTGCACCCACACATGTGAGGTACCGTTTTCATCGGGACACCTGTGGGAACGCGGGACGGTAGGCCATGTGTTGTGGGGGGCGTGTTTCGATGGGTGCGGCGAGCGAAATGTGCGGAAAAAGCGTTTTTTTCCCCACATTTCCGACTTTGCAGGGCTGTCTGGGTAAAAAAATCTGGGGCGATGGGCGCAAATCACACCTCTGCGGATTCCCACGGGTGTCCTCTTTTCGAAAATGCATGGGGTTCCCTGTTTTCCTCGCTGGCTTGGACACCCGAGGCCCATATCTGTAAGTTGCGCCGGTCGGCAGAATGGACAACAGACTTGGGGTTACTTGTGTTTTAGGCTTTCCCCTTGGCGGCCAGGTAGGTGCACCCACACATGTGAGGTACCGTTTTCATCGGGACACCTGTGGGAACGCGGGACGGTAGGCCATGTGTTGTGGGGGGCGTGTTTCGATGGGTGCGGCGAGCGAAATGAGCGGAAAAAGCGTTTTTTTCCCCACATTTCCGACTTTGCAGGGCTGTCTGGGTAAAAAAATCTGGGGCGATGGGCGCAAATCACACCTCTGCGGATTCCCACGGGTGTCCTCTTTTCGAAAATGCATGGGGTTCCCTGTTTTCCTCGGTGGCTTGGACACCCGAGGCCCATATCTGTAAGTTGCGCCGGTCGGCAGAATGTCGGAGATTTCCCTCTGACAACAGACTTGGGGTTACTTGTGTTTTAGGCTTTCCCCTTGGCGGCCAGGTAGGTGCACCCACACATGTGAGGTACCGTTTTCATCGGGACACCTGTGGGAACGCGGGACGGTAGGCCATGTGTTGTGGGGGGCGTGTTTCGATGGGTGCGGCGAGCGAAATGTGCGGAAAAAGCGTTTTTTTCCCCACATTTCCGACTTTGCAGGGCTGTCTGGGTAAAAAAATCTGGGGCGATGGGCGCAAATCACACCTCTGCGGATTCCCACGGGTGTCCTCTTTTCGAAAATGCATGGGGTTCCCTGTTTTCCTCGGTGGCTTGGACACCCGAGGCCCATATCTGTAAGTTGCGCCGGTCGGCAGAATGGACAACAGACTTGGGGTTACTTGTGTTTTAGGCTTTCCCCTTGGCGGCCAGGTAGGTGCACCCACACATGTGAGGTACCGTTTTCATCGGGACACCTGTGGGAACGCGGGACGGTAGGCCATGTGTTGTGGGGGGCGTGTTTCGATGGGTGCGGCGAGTGAAATGTGCGGAAAAAGCGTTTTTTCCCCCACATTTCCGACTTTGCAGGGCTGTCTGGGTAAAAAAATCTGGGGCGATGGGCGCAAATCACACCTCTGCGGATTCCCACGGGTGTCCTCTTTTCGAAAATGCATGGGGTTCCCTGTTTTCCTCGGTGGCTTGGACACCCGAGGCCCATATCTGTAAGTTGCGCCGGTCGGCAGAATGTCTGAGATTTCCCTCTGACAACAGACTTGGGGTTACTTGTGTTTTAGGCTTTCCCCTTGGCGGCCAGGTAGGTGCACCCACACATGTGAGGTACCGTTTTTATCGGGACACCTGTGGGAACGCGGGACGGTAGGCCATGTGTTGTGGGGGGCGTGTTTCGATGGGTGCGGCGAGCGAAATGTGCGGAAAAAGCGGTTTTTTCCCCACATTTCCGACTTTGCAGGGCTGTCTGGGTAAAAAAATCTGGGGCGATGGGCGCAAATCACACCTCTGCGGATTCCCACGGGTGTCCTCTTTTCGAAAATGCATGGGGTTCCCTGTTTTCCTCGGTGGCTTGGACACCCGAGGCCCATATCTGTAAGTTGCGCCGGTCGGCAGAATGTCGGAGATTTCCCTCTGACAACAGACTTGGGGTTACTTGTGTTTTAGGCTTTCCCCTTGGCGGCCAGGTAGGTGCACCCACACATGTGAGGTACCGTTTTCATCGGGACACCTGTGGGAACGCGGGACGGTAGGCCATGTGTTGTGGGGGGCGCGTTTCGATGGGTGCGGCGAGCGAAATGTGCAGAAAAAGCGTTTTTTTCCCCACATTTCCGACTTTGCAGGGCTGTCTGGGTAAAAAAATCTGGGGCGATGGGCGCAAATCACACCTCTGCGGATTCCCACGGGTGTCCTCTTTTCGAAAATGCATGGGGTTCCCTGTTTTCCTCGGTGGCTTGGACACCCGAGGCCCATATCTGTAAGTTGCGCCGGTCGGCAGAATGGACAACAGACTTGGGGTTACTTGTGTTTTAGGCTTTCCCCTTGGCGGCCAGGTAGGTGCACCCACACATGTGAGGTACCGTTTTCATCGCGACACCTGTGGGAACGCGGGACGGTAGGCCATGTGTTGTGGGGGGCGTGTTTCGATGGGTGCGGCGAGCGAAATGTGCGGAAAAAGCGTTTTTTTCCCCACATTTCCGACTTTGCAGGGCTGTCTGGGTAAAAAAATCTGGGGCGATGGGCGCAAATCACACCTCTGCGGATTCCCACGGGTGTCCTCTTTTCGAAAATGCATGGGGTTCCCTGTTTTCCTCGGTGGCTTGGACACCCGAGGCCCATATCTGTAAGTTGCGCCGGTCGGCAGAATGTCGGAGATTTCCCTCTGACAACAGACTTGGGGTTACTTGTGTTTTAGGCTTTCCCCTTGGCGGCCAGGTAGGTGCACCCACACATGTGAGGTACCGTTTTCATCGGGACACCTGTGGGAACGCGGGACGGTCGGCCATGTGTTGTGGGGGGCGTGTTTCGATGGGTGCGGCGAGCGAAATGTGCGGAAAAAGCGTTTTTTTCCCCACATTTCCGACTTTGCAGGGCTGTCTGGGTAAAAAAATCTGGGGCGATGGGCGCAAATCACACCTCTGCGGATTCCCACGGGTGTCCTCTTTTCGAAAATGCATGGGGTTCCCTGTTTTCCTCGGTGGCTTGGACACCCGAGGCCCATATCTGTAAGTTGCGCCGGTCGGCAGAATGTCTGAGATTTCCCTCTGACAACAGACTTGGGGTTACTTGTGTTTTAGGCTTTCCCCTTGGCGGCCAGGTAGGTGCACCCACACATGTGAGGTACCGTTTTCATCGGGACACCTGTGGGAACGCGGGACGGTAGGCCATGTGTTGTGGGGGGCGTGTTTCGATGGGTGCGGCGAGCAAAATGTGCGGAAAAAGCGTTTTTTTCCCCACATTTCCGACTTTGCAGGGCTGTCTGGGTAAAAAAATCTGGGGCGATGGGCGCAAATCACACCTCTGCGGATTCCCACGGGTGTCCTCTTTTCGAAAATGCATGGGGTTCCCCGTTTTCCTCGGTGGCTTGGACACCCGAGGCCCATATCTGTATGATGTGAGAGTGTGACATTTCCGGTGTGAAAACAGACTTGGGGTTACTTGTGTTTTAGGCTTTCCCCTTGGCGGCCAGGTAGGTGCACCCACACATGTGAGGTACCGTTTTCATTGGGACACCTGTGGGAACGCGGGACGGTAGGCCATGTGTTGTGGGGGGCGTGTTTCGATGGGTGCGGCGAGCGAAATGTGTGGAAAAAGCATTTTTTTCCCCACATTTCCGACTTTGCAGGGCTGTCTGGGTAAAAAAATCTGGGGCGATGGGCGCAAATCACACCTCTGCGGATTCCCACGGGTGTCCTCTTTTCGAAAATGCATGGGGTTCCCTGTTTTCCTCGGTGGCTTGGACACCCGAGGCCCATATCTGTAAGTTGCGCCGGTCGGCAGAATGGACAACAGACTTGGGGTTACTTGTGTTTTAGGCTTTCCCCTTGGCGGCCAGGTAGGTGCACCCACACATGTGAGGTACCGTTTTCATCGGGACTCCTGTGGGAACACGGGACGGTAGGCCATGTGTTGTGGGGGGCGCGTTTCGATGGGTGCGGCGAGCAAAATGTGCGGAAAAAGCGTTTTTTTCCCCACATTTCCGACTTTGCAGGGCTGTCTGGGTAAAAAAATCTGGGGTGATGGGCGCAAAACACACCTCTGCGGATTCCCACGGGTGTCCTCTTTTCGAAAATGCATGGGGTTCCCTGTTTTCCTCGGTGGCTTGGACACCCGAGGCCCATATCTGTAAGTTGCGCCGGTCGGCAGAATGTCGGAGATTTCCCTCTGACAACAGACTTGGGGTTACTTGTGTTTTAGGCTTTCCCCTTGGCGGCCAGGTAGGTGCACCCACACATGTGAGGTACCGTTTTCATCGGGACACCTGTGGGAACGCGGGACGGTAGGCCATGTGTTGTGGGGGGCGCGTTTCGATGGGTGCGGCGAGCGAAATGTGCGGAAAAAGCGTTTTTTTCCCCACATTTCCGACTTTGCAGGGCTGTCTGGGTAAATAATCTGGGGCGATGGGCGCAAATCACACCTCTGCGGATTCCCACGGGTGTCCTCTTTTCGAAAATGCATGGGGTTCCCTGTTTTCCTCGGTGGCTTGGACACCCGAGGCCCATATCTGTAAGTTGCGCCGGTCGGCAGAATGGACAACAGACTTGGGGTTACTTGTGTTTTAGGCTTTCCCCTTGGCGGCCAGGTAGGTGCACCCACACATGTGAGGTACCGTTTTCATCGGGACACCTGTGGGAACGCGGGACGGTAGGCCATGTGTTGTGGGGGGCGTGTTTCGATGGGTGCGGCGAGCGAAATGTGCGGAAAAAGCGTTTTTTCCCCCACATTTCCGACTTTGCAGGGCTGTCTGGGTAAAAAAATCTGGGGCGATGGGCGCAAATCACACCTCTGCGGATTCCCACGGGTGTCCTCTTTTCGAAAATGCATGGGGTTCCCTGTTTTCCTCGGTGGCTTGGACACCCGAGGCCCATATCTGTAAGTTGCGCCGGTCGGCAGAATGTCGGAGATTTCCCTCTGACAACAGACTTGGGGTTACTTGTGTTTTAGGCTTTCCCCTTGGCGGCCAGGTAGGTGCACCCACACATGTGAGGTACCGTTTTCATCGGGACACCTGTGGGAACGCGGGACGGTAGGCCATGTGTTGTGGGGGGCGCGTTTCGATGGGTGCGGCGAGCGAAATGTGCGGAAAAAGTGTTTTTTTCCCCACATTTCCGACTTTGCAGGGCTGTCTGGGTAAAAAAATCTGGGGCGATGGGCGCAAATCACACCTCTGCGGATTCCCACGGGTGTCCTCTTTTCGAAAATGCATGGGGTTCCCTGTTTTCCTCGGTGGCTTGGACACCCGAGGCCCATATCTGTAAGTTGCGCCGGTCGGCAGAATGGACAACAGACTTGGGGTTACTTGTGTTTTAGGCTTTCCCCTTGGCGGCCAGGTAGGTGCACCCACACATGTGAGGTACCGTTTTCATCGGGACACCTGTGGGAACGCGGGACGGTAGGCCATGTGTTGTGGGGGGCGTGTTTCGATGGGTGCGGCGAGCGAAATGTGCGGAAAAAGCGTTTTTTCCCCACATTTCCGACTTTGCAGGGCTGTCTGGGTAAAAAAATCTGGGGCGATGGGCGCAAATCACACCTCTGCAGATTCCCACGGGTGTCCTCTTTTCGAAAATGCATGGGGTTCCCTGTTTTCCTCGGTGGCTTGGACACCCGAGGCCCATATCTGTAAGTTGCGCCGGTCGGCAGAATGTCTGAGATTTCCCTCTGACAACAGACTTGGGGTTACTTGTGTTTTAGGCTTTCCCCTTGGCGGCCAGGTAGGTGCACCCACACATATGAGGTACCGTTTTCATCGGGACACCTGTGGGAACGCGGGACGGTAGGCCATGTGTTGTGGGGGGCGTGTTTCGATGGGTGCGGCGAGCGAAATGTGCGGAAAAAGCGTTTTTTTCCCCACATTTCCGACTTTGCAGGGCTGTCTGGGTAAAAAAATCTGGGGCGATGGGCGCAAATCACACCTCTGCGGATTCCCACGGGTGTCCTCTTTTCGAAAATGCATGGGGTTCCCTGTTTTCCTCGGTGGCTTGGACACCCGAGGCCCATATCTGTAAGTTGCGCCGGTCGGCAGAATGTCGGAGATTTCCCTCTGACAACAGACTTGGGGTTACTTGTGTTTTAGGCTTTCCCCTTGGCGGCCAGGTAGGTGCACCCACACATGTGAGGTACCGTTTTCATCGGGACACCTGTGGGAACGCGGAACAATAGGCCATGTGTTGTGGGGGGCGCGTTTCGATGGGTGCGGCGAGCGAAATGTGCGGAAAAAGCGTTTTTTTCCCCACATTTCCGACTTTGCAGGGCTGTCTGGGTAAAAAAATCTGGGGCGATGGGCGCAAATCACACCTCTGCGGATTCCCACGGGTGTCCTCTTTTCGAAAATGCATGGGGTTCCCTGTTTTCCTCGGTGGCTTGGACACCCGAGGCCCATATCTGTAAGTTGCGCCGGTCGGCAGAATGGACAACAGACTTGGGGTTACTTGTGTTTTAGGCTTTCCCCTTGGCGGCCAGGTAGGTGCACCCACACATGTGAGGTACCGTTTTCATCGGGACACCTGTGGGAACGCGGGACGGTAGGCCATGTGTTGTGGGGGGCGTGTTTCGATGGGTGCGGCGAGCGAAATGTGCGGAAAAAGCGTTTTTTTCCCCACATTTCCGACTTTGCAGGGCTGTCTGGGTAAAAAAATCTGGGGCGATGGGCGCAAATCACACCTCTGCGGATTCCCACGGGTGTCCTCTTTTCGAAAATGCATGGGGTTCCCTGTTTTCCTCGGTGGCTTGGACACCCGAGGCCCATATCTGTAAGTTGCGCCGGTCGGCAGAATGTCGGAGATTTCCCTCTGACAACAGACTTGGGGTTACTTGTGTTTTAGGCTTTCCCCTTGGCGGCCAGGTAGGTGCACCCACACATGTGAGGTACCGTTTTCATCGGGACACCTGTGGGAACGCGGGACGGTAGGCCATGTGTTGTGGGGGGCGCGTTTCGATGGGTGCGGTGAGCGAAATGTGCGGAAAAAGCATTTTTTTCCCCACATTTCCGACTTTGCAGGGCTGTCTGGGTAAAAAAATCTGGGGCGATGGGCGCAAATCACACCTCTGCGGATTCCCACGGGTGTCCTCTTTTCGAAAATGCATGGGGTTCCCTGTTTTCCTCGGTGGCTTGGACACCCGAGGCCCATATCTGTAAGTTGCGCCGGTCGGCAGAATGTCGGAGATTTCCCTCTGACAACAGACTTGGGGTTACTTGTGTTTTAGGCTTTCCCCTTGGCGGCCAGGTAGGTGCACCCACACATGTGAGGTACCGTTTTCATCGGGACACCTGTGGGAACGCGGGACGGTAGGCCATGTGTTGTGGGGGGCGTGTTTCGATGGGTGCGGCGAGCGAAATGTGCGGAAAAAGCGTTTTTTTCCCCACATTTCCGACTTTGCAGGGCTGTCTGGGTAAAAAAATCTGGGGCGATGGGCGCAAATCACACCTCTGCGGATTCCCACGGGTGTCCTCTTTTCGAAAATGCATGGGGTTCCCCGTTTTCCTCGGTGGCTTGGACACCCGAGGCCCATATCTGTATGATGTGAGAGTGTGACATTTCCGGTGTGAAAACAGACTTGGGGTTACTTGTGTTTTAGGCTTTCCCCTTGGCGGCCAGGTAGGTGCACCCACACATGTGAGGTACCGTTTTCATTGGGACACCTGTGGGAACGCGGGACGGTAGGCCATGTGTTGTGGGGGGCGTGTTTCGATGGGTGCGGCGAGCGAAATGTGCGGAAAAAGCGTTTTTTTCCCCACATTTCCGACTTTGCAGGGCTGTCTGGGTAAAAAAATCTGGGGCGATGGGCGCAAATCACACCTCTGCGGATTCCCACGGGTGTCCTCTTTTCGAAAATGCATGGGGTTCCCTGTTTTCCTCGGTGGCTTGGACACCCGAGGCCCATATCTGTAAGTTGCGCCGGTCGGCAGAATGGACAACAGACTTGGGGTTACTTGTGTTTTAGGCTTTCCCCTTGGCGGCCAGGTAGGTGCACCCACACATGTGAGGTACCGTTTTCATCGGGACACCTGTGGAAACGCGGGACGGTAGGCCATGTGTTGTGGGGGGCGCGTTTCGATGGGTGCGGCGAGCGAAATGTGCGGAAAAAGCGTTTTTTTCCCCACATTTCCGATTTTGCAGGGCTGTCTGGGTAAAAAAATCTGGGGTGATGGGCGCAAATCACACCTCTGCGGATTCCCACGGGTGTCCTCTTTTCGAAAATGCATGGGGTTCCCTGTTTTCCTCGGTGGCTTGGACACCCGAGGCCCATATCTGTAAGTTGCGCCGGTCGGCAGAATGTCGGAGATTTCCCTCTGACAACAGACTTGGGGTTACTTGTGTTTTAGGCTTTCCCCTTGGCGGCCAGGTAGGTGCACCCACACATGTGAGGTACCGTTTTCATCGGGACACCTGTGGGAACGCGGGACGGTAGGCCATGTGTTGTGGGGGGCGTTTTTCGATGGGTGCGGCGAGCGAAATGTGCGGAAAAAGCGTTTTTTTCCCCACATTTCCGACTTTGCAGGGCTGTCTGGGTAAAAAAATCTGGGGCGATGGGCGCAAATCACACCTCTGCGGATTCCCACGGGTGTCCTCTTTTCGAAAATGCATGGGGTTCCCTGTTTTCCTCGGTGGCTTGGACACCCGAGGCCCATATCTGTAAGTTGCGCCGGTCGGCAGAATGTCTGAGATTTCCCTCTGACAACAGACTTGAGGTTACTTGTGTTTTAGGCTTTCCCCTTGGCGGCCAGGTAGGTGCACCCACACATGTGAGGTACCGTTTTCATCGGGACACCTGTGGGAACGCGGGACGGTAGGCCATGTGTTGTGGGGGGCGTGTTTCGATGGGTGCGGCGAGCGAAATGTGCGGAAAAAGCGTTTTTTTCCCCACATTTCCGACTTTGCAGGGCTGTCTGGGTAAAAAAATCTGGGGCGATGGGCGCAAATCACACCTCTGCGGATTCCCACGGGTGTCCTCTTTTCGAAAATGCATGGGGTTCCCTGTTTTCCTCGGTGGCTTGGACACCCGAGGCCCATATCTGTAAGTTGCGCCGGTCGGCAGAATGTCGGAGATTTCCCTCTGACAACAGACTTGGGGTTACTTGTGTTTTAGGCTTTCCCCTTGGCGGCCAGGTAGGTGCACCCACACATGTGAGGTACGGTTTTCATCGGGACACCTGTGGGAACGCGGGACGGTAGGCCATGTGTTGTGGGGGGCGCGTTTCGATGGGTGCGGCGAGCGAAATGTGCGGAAAAAGTGTTTTTTTCCCCACATTTCCGACTTTGCAGGGCTGTCTGGGTAAAAAAATCTGGGGCGATGGGCGCAAATCACACCTCTGCGGATTCCCACGGGTGTCCTCTTTTCGAAAATGCATGGGGTTCCCTGTTTTCCTCGGTGGCTTGGACACCCGAGGCCCATATCTGTAAGTTGCGCCGGTCGGCAGAATGGACAACAGACTTGGGGTTACTTGTGTTTTAGGCTTTCCCCTTGGCGGCCAGGTAGGTGCACCCACACATGTGAGGTACCGTTTTCATCGGGACACCTGTGGGAACGCGGGACGGTAGGCCATGTGTTGTGGGGGGCGTGTTTCGATGGGTGCGGCGAGCGAAATGTGCGGAAAAAGCGTTTTTTTCCCCACATTTCCGACTTTGCAGGGCTGTCTGGGTAAAAAAATCTGGGGCGATGGGCGCAAATCACACCTCTGCGGATTCCCACGGGTGTCCTCTTTTCGAAAATGCATGGGGTTCCCTGTTTTCCTCGGTGGCTTGGACACCCGAGGCCCATATCTGTAAGTTGCGCCGGTCGGCAGAATGTCTGAGATTTCCCTCTGACAACAGACTTGGGGTTACTTGTGTTTTAGGCTTTCCCCTTGGCGGCCAGGTAGGTGCACCCACACATATGAGGTACCGTTTTCATCGGGACACCTGTGGGAACGCGGGACGGTAGGCCATGTGTTGTGGGGGGCGTGTTTCGATGGGTGCGGCGAGCGAAATGTGCGGAAAAAGCGTTTTTTTCCCCACATTTCCGACTTTGCAGGGCTGTCTGGGTAAAAAAATCTGGGGCGATGGGCGCAAATCACACCTCTGCGGATTCCCACGGGTGTCCTCTTTTCGAAAATGCATGGGGTTCCCTGTTTTCCTCGGTGGCTTGGACACCCGAGGCCCATATCTGTAAGTTGCGCCGGTCGGCAGAATGTCGGAGATTTCCCTCTGACAACAGACTTGGGGTTACTTGTGTTTTAGGCTTTCCCCTTGGCGGCCAGGTAGGTGCACCCACACATGTGAGGTACCGTTTTCATCGGGACACCTGTGGGAACGCGGGACGATAGGCCATGTGTTGTGGGGGGCGCGTTTCGATGGGTGCGGCGAGCGAAATGTGCGGAAAAAGCGTTTTTTTCCCCACATTTCCGACTTTGCAGGGCTGTCTGGGTAAAAAAATCTGGGGCGATGGGCGCAAATCACACCTCTGCGGATTCCCACGGGTGTCCTCTTTTCGAAAATGCATGGGGTTCCCTGTTTTCCTCGGTGGCTTGGACACCCGAGGCCCATATCTGTAAGTTGCGCCGGTCGGCAGAATGGACAACAGACTTGGGGTTACTTGTGTTTTAGGCTTTCCCCTTGGCGGCCAGGTAGGTGCACCCACACATGTGAGGTACCGTTTTCATCGGGACACCTGTGGGAACGCGGGACGGTAGGCCATGTGTTGTGGGGGGCGTGTTTCGATGGGTGCGGCGAGCGAAATGTGCGGAAAAAGCGTTTTTTTCCCCACATTTCCGACTTTGCAGGGCTGTCTGGGTAAAAAAATCTGGGGCGATGGGCGCAAATCACACCTCTGCGGATTCCCACGGGTGTCCTCTTTTCGAAAATGCATGGGGTTCCCTGTTTTCCTCGGTGGCTTGGACACCCGAGGCCCATATCTGTAAGTTGCGCCGGTCGGCAGAATGTCGGAGATTTCCCTCTGACAACAGACTTGGGGTTACTTGTGTTTTAGGCTTTCCCCTTGGCGGCCAGGTAGGTGCACCCACACATGTGAGGTACCGTTTTCATCGGGACACCTGTGGGAACGCGGGACGGTAGGCCATGTGTTGTGGGGGGCGCGTTTCGATGGGTGCGGTGAGCGAAATGTGCGGAAAAAGCATTTTTTTCCCCACATTTCCGACTTTGCAGGACTGTCTGGGTAAAAAAATCTGGGGCGATGGGCGCAAATCACACCTCTGCGGATTCCCACGGGTGTCCTCTTTTCGAAAATGCATGGGGTTCCCTGTTTTCCTCGGTGGCTTGGACACCCGAGGCCCATATCTGTAAGTTGCGCTGGTCGGCAGAATGTCGGAGATTTCCCTCTGACAACAGACTTGGGGTTACTTGTGTTTTAGGCTTTCCCCTTGGCGGCCAGGTAGGTGCACCCACACATGTGAGGTACCGTTTTCATCGGGACACCTATGGGAACGCGGGACGGTAGGCCATGTGTTGTGGGGGGCGTGTTTCGATGGGTGCGGCGAGCGAAATGTGCGGAAAAAGCGTTTTTTTCCCCACATTTCCGACTTTGCAGGGCTGTCTGGGTAAAAAAATCTGGGGCGATGGGCGCAAATCACACCTCTGCGGATTCCCACGGGTGTCCTCTTTTCGAAAATGCATGGGGTTCCCCGTTTTCCTCGGTGGCTTGGACACCCGAGGCCCATATCTGTATGATGTGAGAGTGTGACATTTCCGGTGTGAAAACAGACTTGGGGTTACTTGTGTTTTAGGCTTTCCCCTTGGCGGCCAGGTAGGTGCACCCACACATGTGAGGTACCGTTTTCATTGGGACACCTGTGGGAACGCGGGACGGTAGGCCATGTGTTGTGGGGGGCGTGTTTCGATGGGTGCGGCGAGCGAAATGTGCGGAAAAAGCGTTTTTTTCCCCACATTTCCGACTTTGCAGGGCTGTCTGGGTAAAAAAATCTGGGGCGATGGGCGCAAATCACACCTCTGCGGATTCCCACGGGTGTCCTCTTTTCGAAAATGCATGGGGTTCCCTGTTTTCCTCGGTGGCTTGGACACCCGAGGCCCATATCTGTAAGTTGCGCCGGTCGGCAGAATGGACAACAGACTTGGGGTTACTTGTGTTTTAGGCTTTCCCCTTGGCGGCCAGGTAGGTGCACCCACACATGTGAGGTACCGTTTTCATCGGGACACCTGTGGAAACGCGGGACGGTAGGCCATGTGTTGTGGGGGGCGCGTTTCGATGGGTGCGGCGAGCGAAATGTGCGGAAAAAGCGTTTTTTTCCCCACATTTCCGACTTTGCAGGGCTGTCTGGGTAAAAAAATCTGGGGTGATGGGCGCAAATCACACCTCTGCGGATTCCCACGGGTGTCCTCTTTTCGAAAATGCATGGGGTTCCCTGTTTTCCTCGGTGGCTTGGACACCCGAGGCCCATATCTGTAAGTTGCGCCGGTCGGCAGAATGTCAGAGATTTCCCTCTGACAACAGACTTGGGGTTACTTGTGTTTTAGGCTTTCCCCTTGGCGGCCAGGTAGGTGCACCCACACATGTGAGGTACCGTTTTCATCGGGACACCTGTGGGAACGCGGGACGATAGGCCATGTGTTGTGGGGGGCGCGTTTCGATGGGTGCGGCGAGCGAAATGTGCGGAAAAAGCGTTTTTTTCCCCACATTTCCGACTTTGCAGGGCTGTCTGGGTAAAAAAATCTGGGGCGATGGGCGCAAATCACACCTCTGCGGATTCCCACGGGTGTCCTCTTTTCGAAAATGCATGGGGTTCCCTGTTTTCCTCGGTGGCTTGGACACCCGAGGCCCATATCTGTAAGTTGCGCCGGTCGGCAGAATGGACAACAGACTTGGGGTTACTTGTGTTTTAGGCTTTCCCCTTGGCGGCCAGGTAGGTGCACCCACACATGTGAGGTACCGTTTTCATCGGGACACCTGTGGGAACGCGGGACGGTAGGCCATGTGTTGTGGGGGGCGTGTTTCGATGGGTGCGGCGAGCGAAATGTGCGGAAAAAGCGTTTTTTTCCCCACATTTCCGACTTTGCAGGGCTGTCTGGGTAAAAAAATCTGGGGCGATGGGCGCAAATCACACCTCTGCGGATTCCCACGGGTGTCCTCTTTTCGAAAATGCATGGGGTTCCCTGTTTTCCTCGGTGGCTTGGACACCCGAGGCCCATATCTGTAAGTTGCGCCGGTCGGCAGAATGTCGGAGATTTCCCTCTGACAACAGACTTGGGGTTACTTGTGTTTTAGGCTTTCCCCTTGGCGGCCAGGTAGGTGCACCCACACATGTGAGATACCGTTTTCATCGGGACACCTGTGGGAACGCGGGACGGTAGGCCATGTGTTGTGGGGGGCGCGTTTTGATGGGTGCGGTGAGCGAAATGTGCGGAAAAAGCATTTTTTTCCCCACATTTCCGACTTTGCAGGGCTGTCTGGGTAAAAAAATCTGGGGCGATGGGCGCAAATCACACCTCTGCGGATTCCCACGGGTGTCCTCTTTTCGAAAATGCATGGGGTTCCCTGTTTTCCTCGGTGGCTTGGACACCCGAGGCCCATATCTGTAAGTTGCGCCGGTCGGCAGAATGTCGGAGATTTCCCTCTGACAACAGACTTGGGGTTACTTGTGTTTTAGGCTTTCCCCTTGGCGGCCAGGTAGGTGCACCCACACATGTGAGGTACCATTTTCATCGGGACACCTATGGGAACGCGGGACGGTAGGCCATGTGTTGTGGGGGGCGTGTTTCGATGGGTGCGGCGAGCGAAATGTGCGGAAAAAGCGTTTTTTTCCCCACATTTCCGACTTTGCAGGGCTGTCTGGGTAAAAAAATCTGGGGCGATGGGCGCAAATCACACCTCTGCGGATTCCCACGGGTGTCCTCTTTTCGAAAATGCATGGGGTTCCCCGTTTTCCTCGGTGGCTTGGACACCCGAGGCCCATATCTGTATGATGTGAGAGTGTGACATTTCCGGTGTGAAAACAGACTTGGGGTTACTTGTGTTTTAGGCTTTCCCCTTGGCGGCCAGGTAGGTGCACCCACACATGTGAGGTACCGTTTTCATTGGGACACCTGTGGGAACGCGGGACGGTAGGCCATGTGTTGTGGGGGGCGTGTTTCGATGGGTGCGGCGAGCGAAATGTGCGGAAAAAGCGTTTTTTTCCCCACATTTCCGACTTTGCAGGGCTGTCTGGGTAAAAAAATCTGGGGCGATGGGCGCAAATCACACCTCTGCGGATTCCCACGGGTGTCCTCTTTTCGAAAATGCATGGGGTTCCCTGTTTTCCTCGGTGGCTTGGACACCCGAGGCCCATATCTGTAAGTTGCGCCGGTCGGCAGAATGGACAACAGACTTGGGGTTACTTGTGTTTTAGGCTTTCCCCTTGGCGGCCAGGTAGGTGCACCCACACATGTGAGGTACCGTTTTCATTGGGACACCTGTGGAAACGCGGGACGGTAGGCCATGTGTTGTGGGGGGCGCGTTTCGATGGGTGCGGCGAGCGAAATGTGCGGAAAAAGCGTTTTTTTCCCCACATTTCCGACTTTGCAGGGCTGTCTGGGTAAAAAAATCTGGGGTGATGGGCGCAAATCACACCTCTGCGGATTCCCACGGGTGTCCTCTTTTCGAAAATGCATGGGGTTCCCTGTTTTCCTCGGTGGCTTGGACACCCGAGGCCCATATCTGTAAGTTGCGCCGGTCGGCAGAATGGACAACAGACTTGGGGTTACTTGTGTTTTAGGCTTTCCCCTTGGCGGCCAGGTAGGTGCACCCACACATGTGAGGTACCGTTTTCATTGGGACACCTGTGGGAACGCGGGACGGTAGGCCATGTGTTGTGGGGGGCGTGTTTCGATGGGTGCGGCGAGCGAAATGTGCGGAAAAAGCGTTTTTTTCCCCACATTTCCGACTTTGCAGGGCTGTCTGGGTAAAAAAATCTGGGGCGATGGGCGCAAATCACACCTCTGCGGATTCCCACGGGTGTCCTCTTTTCGAAAATGCATGGGGTTCCCTGTTTTCCTCGGTGGCTTGGACACCCGAGGCCCATATCTGTAAGTTGCGCCGGTCGGCAGAATGGACAACAGACTTGGGGTTACTTGTGTTTTAGGCTTTCCCCTTGGCGGCCAGGTAGGTGCACCCACACATGTGAGGTACCGTTTTCATCGGGACACCTGTGGAAACGCGGGACGGTAGGCCATGTGTTGTGGGGGGCGCGTTTCGATGGGTGCGGCGAGCGAAATGTGCGGAAAAAGCGTTTTTTTCCCCACATTTCCGACTTTGCAGGGCTGTCTGGGTAAAAAAATCTGGGGTGATGGGCGCAAATCACACCTCTGCGGATTCCCACGGGTGTCCTCTTTTCGAAAATGCATGGGGTTCCCTGTTTTCCTCGGTGGCTTGGACACCCGAGGCCCATATCTGTAAGTTGCGCCGGTCGGCAGAATGTCGGAGATTTCCCTCTGACAACAGACTTGGGGTTACTTGTGTTTTAGGCTTTCCCCTTGGCGGCCAGGTAGGTGCACCCACACATGTGAGGTACCGTTTTCATCGGGACACCTGTGGGAACGCGGGACGATAGGCCATGTGTTGTGGGGGGCGCGTTTCGATGGGTGCGGCGAGCGAAATGTGCGGAAAAAGCGTTTTTTTCCCCACATTTCCGACTTTGCAGGGCTGTCTGGGTAAAAAAATCTGGGGCGATGGGCGCAAATCACACCTCTGCGGATTCCCACGGGTGTCCTCTTTTCGAAAATGCATGGGGTTCCCTGTTTTCCTCGGTGGCTTGGACACCCGAGGCCCATATCTGTAAGTTGCGCCGGTCGGCAGAATGGACAACAGACTTGGGGTTACTTGTGTTTTAGGCTTTCCCCTTGGCGGCCAGGTAGGTGCACCCACACATGTGAGGTACCGTTTTCATCGGGACACCTGTGGGAACGCGGGACGGTAGGCCATGTGTTGTGGGGGGCGTGTTTCGATGGGTGCGGCGAGCGAAATGTGCGGAAAAAGCGTTTTTTTCCCCACATTTCCGACTTTGCAGGGCTGTCTGGGTAAAAAAATCTGGGGCGATGGGCGCAAATCACACCTCTGCGGATTCCCACGGGTGTCCTCTTTTCGAAAATGCATGGGGTTCCCTGTTTTCCTCGGTGGCTTGGACACCCGAGGCCCATATCTGTAAGTTGCGCCGGTCGGCAGAATGTCGGAGATTTCCCTCTGACAACAGACTTGGGGTTACTTGTGTTTTAGGCTTTCCCCTTGGCGGCCAGGTAGGTGCACCCACACATGTGAGATACCGTTTTCATCGGGACACCTGTGGGAACGCGGGACGGTAGGCCATGTGTTGTGGGGGGCGCGTTTTGATGGGTGCGGTGAGCGAAATGTGCGGAAAAAGCATTTTTTTCCCCACATTTCCGACTTTGCAGGGCTGTCTGGGTAAAAAAATCTGGGGCGATGGGCGCAAATCACACCTCTGCGGATTCCCACGGGTGTCCTCTTTTCGAAAATGCATGGGGTTCCCTGTTTTCCTCGGTGGCTTGGACACCCGAGGCCCATATCTGTAAGTTGCGCCGGTCGGCAGAATGTCGGAGATTTCCCTCTGACAACAGACTTGGGGTTACTTGTGTTTTAGGCTTTCCCCTTGGCGGCCAGGTAGGTGCACCCACACATGTGAGGTACCATTTTCATCGGGACACCTATGGGAACGCGGGACGGTAGGCCATGTGTTGTGGGGGGCGTGTTTCGATGGGTGCGGCGAGCGAAATGTGCGGAAAAAGCGTTTTTTTCCCCACATTTCCGACTTTGCAGGGCTGTCTGGGTAAAAAAATCTGGGGCGATGGGCGCAAATCACACCTCTGCGGATTCCCACGGGTGTCCTCTTTTCGAAAATGCATGGGGTTCCCCGTTTTCCTCGGTGGCTTGGACACCCGAGGCCCATATCTGTATGATGTGAGAGTGTGACATTTCCGGTGTGAAAACAGACTTGGGGTTACTTGTGTTTTAGGCTTTCCCCTTGGCGGCCAGGTAGGTGCACCCACACATGTGAGGTACCGTTTTCATTGGGACACCTGTGGGAACGCGGGACGGTAGGCCATGTGTTGTGGGGGGCGTGTTTCGATGGGTGCGGCGAGCGAAATGTGCGGAAAAAGCGTTTTTTTCCCCACATTTCCGACTTTGCAGGGCTGTCTGGGTAAAAAAATCTGGGGCGATGGGCGCAAATCACACCTCTGCGGATTCCCACGGGTGTCCTCTTTTCGAAAATGCATGGGGTTCCCTGTTTTCCTCGGTGGCTTGGACACCCGAGGCCCATATCTGTAAGTTGCGCCGGTCGGCAGAATGGACAACAGACTTGGGGTTACTTGTGTTTTAGGCTTTCCCCTTGGCGGCCAGGTAGGTGCACCCACACATGTGAGGTACCGTTTTCATTGGGACACCTGTGGAAACGCGGGACGGTAGGCCATGTGTTGTGGGGGGCGCGTTTCGATGGGTGCGGCGAGCGAAATGTGCGGAAAAAGCGTTTTTTTCCCCACATTTCCGACTTTGCAGGGCTGTCTGGGTAAAAAAATCTGGGGTGATGGGCGCAAATCACACCTCTGCGGATTCCCACGGGTGTCCTCTTTTCGAAAATGCATGGGGTTCCCTGTTTTCCTCGGTGGCTTGGACACCCGAGGCCCATATCTGTAAGTTGCGCCGGTCGGCAGAATGTCGGAGATTTCCCTCTGACAACAGACTTGGGGTTACTTGTGTTTTAGGCTTTCCCCTTGGCGGCCAGGTAGGTGCACCCACACATGTGAGGTACCGTTTTCATCGGGACACCTGTGGGAACGCGGGACGGTAGGCCATGTGTTGTGGGGGGCGCGTTTCGATGGGTGCGGCGAGCAAAATGTGCGGAAAAAGCATTTTTTTCCCCACATTTCCGACTTTGCAGGGCTGTCTGGGTAAATAATCTGGGGCGATGGGCGCAAATCACACCTCTGCGGATTCCCACGGGTGTCCTCTTTTCGAAAATGCATGGGGTTCCCTGTTTTCCTCGGTGGCTTGGACACCCGAGGCCCATATCTGTAAGTTGCGCCGGTCGGCAGAATGGACAACAGACTTGGGGTTACTTGTGTTTTAGGCTTTCCCCTTGGCGGCCAGGTAGGTGCACCCACACATGTGAGGTACCGTTTTCATCGGGACACCTGTGGGAACGTGGGACGGTAGGCCATGTGTTGTGGGGGGCGCGTTTCGATGGGTGCGGCGAGCGAAATGTGCGGAAAAAGCGTTTTTTTCCCCACATTTCCGACTTTGCAGGGCTGTCTGGGTAAAAAAATCTGGGGCGATGGGCGCAAATCACACCTCTGCGGATTCCCACGGGTGTCCTCTTTTCGAAAATGCATGGGGTTCCCTGTTTTCCTCGGTGGCTTGGACACCCGAGGCCCATATCTGTAAGTTGCGCCGGTCGGCAGAATGTCTGAGATTTCCCTCTGACAACAGACTTGGGGTTACTTGTGTTTTAGGCTTTCCCCTTGGCGGCCAGGTAGGTGCACCCACACATGTGAGGTACCGTTTTCATCGGGACACCTGTGGGAACGCGGGACGGTAGGCCATGTGTTGTGGGGGGCGTGTTTCGATGGGTGCGGCGAGCGAAATGTGCGGAAAAAGCGTTTTTTCCCCACATTTCCGACTTTGCAGGGCTGTCTGGGTAAAAAAATCTGGGGCGATGGGCGCAAATCACACCTCTGTGGATTCCCACGGGTGTCCTCTTTTCGAAAATGCATGGGGTTCCCTGTTTTCCTCGGTGGCTTGGACACCCGAGGCCCATATCTGTAAGTTGCGCCGGTCGGCAGAATGGACAACAGACTTGGGGTTACTTGTGTTTTAGGCTTTCCCCTTGGCGGCCAGGTAGGTGCACCCACACATGTGAGGTACCGTTTTCATCGGGACACCTGTGGGAACGCGGGACGGTAGGCCATGTGTTGTGGGGGGCGTGTTTCGATGGGTGCGGCGAGCGAAATGTGCGGAAAAAGCGTTTTTTTCCCCACATTTCCGACTTTGCAGGGCTGTCTGGGTAAAAAAATCTGGGGCGATGGGCGCAAATCACACCTCTGCGGATTCCCACGGGTGTCCTCTTTTCGAAAATGCATGGGGTTCCCTGTTTTCCTCGGTGGCTTGGACACCCGAGGCCCATATCTGTAAGTTGCGCCGGTCGGCAGAATGTCTGAGATTTCCCTCTGACAACAGACTTGGGGTTACTTGTGTTTTAGGCTTTCCCCTTGGCGGCCAGGTAGGTGCACCCACACATATGAGGTACTGTTTTCATCGGGACACCTGTGGGAACGCGGGACGGTAGGCCATGTGTTGTGGGGGGCGTGTTTCGATGGGTGCGGCGAGCGAAATGTGCGGAAAAAGCGTTTTTTTCCCCACATTTCCGACTTTGCAGGGCTGTCTGGGTAAAAAAATCTGGGGCGATGGGCGCAAATCACACCTCTGCGGATTCCCACGGGTGTCCTCTTTTCGAAAATGCATGGGGTTCCCTGTTTTCCTTGGTGGCTTGGACACCCGAGGCCCATATCTGTAAGTTGCGCCGGTCGGCAGAATGTCGGAGATTTCCCTCTGACAACAGACTTGGGGTTACTTGTGTTTTAGGCTTTCCCCTTGGCGGCCAGGTAGGTGCACCCACACATGTGAGGTACCGTTTTCATCGGGACACCTGTGGGAACGCGGGACGGTAGGCCATGTGTTGTGGGGGGCGCGTTTCGATGGGTGCGGCGAGCGAAATGTGCGGAAAAAGCGTTTTTTTCCCCACATTTCCGACTTTGCAGGGCTGTCTGGGTAAAAAAATCTGGGGCGATGGGCGCAAATCACACCTCTGCGGATTCCCACGGGTGTCCTCTTTTCGAAAATGCATGGGGTTCCCTGTTTTCCTCGGTGGCTTGGACACCCGAGGCCCATATCTGTAAGTTGCGCCGGTCGGCAGAATGGACAACAGACTTGGGGTTACTTGTGTTTTAGGCTTTCCCCTTGGCGGCCAGGTAGGTGCACCCACACATGTGAGGTACCGTTTTCATCGGGACACCTGTGGGAACGCGGGACGGTAGGCCATGTGTTGTGGGGGGCGTGTTTCGATGGGTGCGGCGAGCGAAATGTGCGGAAAAAGCATTTTTTTCCCCACATTTCCGACTTTGCAGGGCTGTCTGGGTAAAAAAATCTGGGGCGATGGGCGCAAATCACACCTCTGCGGATTCCCACGGGTGTCCTCTTTTCGAAAATGCATGGGGTTCCCTGTTTTCCTCGGTGGCTTGGACACCCGAGGCCCATATCTGTAAGTTGCGCCGGTCGGCAGAATGTCGGAGATTTCCCTCTGACAACAGACTTGGGGTTACTTGTGTTTTAGGCTTTCCCCTTGGCGGCCAGGTAGGTGCACCCACACATGTGAGGTACCGTTTTCATCGGGACACCTGTGGGAACGCGGGACGGTAGGCCATGTGTTGTGGGGGGCGTGTTTCGATGGGTGCGGCGAGCGAAATGTGCGGAAAAAGCGTTTTTTTCCCCACATTTCCGACTTTGCAGGGCTGTCTGGGTAAAAAAATCTGGGGCGATGGGCGCAAATCACACCTCTGCGGATTCCCACGGGTGTCCTCTTTTCGAAAATGCATGGGGTTCCCCGTTTTCCTCGGTGGCTTGGACACCCGAGGCCCATATCTGTATGATGTGAGAGTGTGACATTTCCGGTGTGAAAACAGACTTGGGGTTACTTGTGTTTTAGGCTTTCCCCTTGGCGGCCAGGTAGGTGCACCCACACATGTGAGGTACCGTTTTCATCGGGACACCTGTGGGAACACGGGACGGTAGGCCATGTGTTGTGGGGGGCGTGTTTCGATGGGTGCGGCGAGCGAAATGTGCGGAAAAAGCGTTTTTTTCCCCACATTTCCGACTTTGCAGGGCTGTCTGGGTAAAAAAGTCTGGGGCGATGGGCGCAAATCACACCTCTGCGGATTCCCACGGGTGTCCTCTTTTCGAAAATGCATGGGGTTCCCTGTTTTCCTCGGTGGCTTGGACACCCGAGGCCCATATCTGTAAGTTGCGCCGGTCGGCAGAATGGACAACAGACTTGGGGTTACTTGTGTTTTAGGCTTTCCCCTTGGCGGCCAGGTAGGTGCACCCACACATGTGAGGTACCGTTTTCATCGGGACACCTGTGGGAACGTGGGACGGTAGGCCATGTGTTGTGGGGGGCGTGTTTCGATGGGTGCGGCGAGCGAAATGTGCGGAAAAAGCGTTTTTTTCCCCACATTTCCGACTTTGCAGGGCTGTCTGGGTAAAAAAATCTGGGGCGATGGGCGCAAATCACACCTCTGCGGATTCCCACGGGTGTCCTCTTTTCGAAAATGCATGGGGTTCCCTGTTTTCCTCGGTGGCTTGGACACCCGAGGCCCATATCTGTAAGTTGCGCCGGTCGGCAGAATGGACAACAGACTTGGGGTTACTTGTGTTTTAGGCTTTCCCCTTGGCGGCCAGGTAGGTGCACCCACACATGTGAGGTACCGTTTTCATCGGGACACCTGTGGGAACGCGGGACGGTAGGCCATGTGTTGTGGGGGGCGTGTTTCGATGGGTGCGGCGAGCGAAATGTGCGGAAAAAGCGTTTTTTTCCCCACATTTCCGACTTTGCAGGGCTGTCTGGGTAAAAAAATCTGGGGCGATGGGCGCAAATCACACCTCTGCGGATTCCCACGGGGGTCCTCTTTTCGAAAATGCATGGGGTTCCCTGTTTTCCTCGGTGGCTTGGACACCCGAGGCCCATATCTGTAAGTTGCGCCGGTCGGCAGAATGTCGGAGATTTCCCTCTGACAACAGACTTGGGGTTACTTGTGTTGTAGGCTTTCCCCTTGGCGGCCAGGTAGGTGCACCCACACATGTGAGGTACCGTTTTCATCGGGACACCTGTGGGAACGCGGGACGGTAGGCCATGTGTTGTGGGGGGCGCGTTTCGATGGGTGCGGCGAGCGAAATGTGCGGAAAAAGCGTTTTTTTCCCCACATTTCCGACTTTGCAGGGCTGTCTGGGTAAAAAAATCTGGGGCGATGGGCGCAAATCACACCTCTGCGGATTCCCACGGGTGTCCTCTTTTCGAAAATGCATGGGGTTCCCTGTTTTCCTCGGTGGCTTGGACACCCGAGGCCCATATCTGTAAGTTGCGCCGGTCGGCAGAATGGACAACAGACTTGGGGTTACTTGTGTTTTAGGCTTTCCCCTTGGCGGCCAGGTAGGTGCACCCACACATGTGAGGTACCGTTTTCATCGGGACACCTGTGGGAACGCGGGACGGTAGGCCATGTGTTGTGGGGGGCGCGTTTCGATGGGTGCGGCGAGCGAAATGTGCGGAAAAAGCGTTTTTTTCCCCACATTTCCGACTTTGCAGGGCTGTCTGGGTAAAAAAATCTGGGGCGATGGGCGCAAATCACACCTCTGCGGATTCCCACGGGTGTCCTCTTTTCGAAAATGCATGGGGTTCCCTGTTTTCCTCGGTGGCTTGGACACCCGAGGCCCATATCTGTAAGTTGCGCCGGTCGGCAGAATGTCGGAGATTTCCCTCTGACAACAGACTTGGGGTTACTTGTGTTTTAGGCTTTCCCCTTGGCGGCCAGGTAGGTGCACCCACACATGTGAGGTACCGTTTTCATCGGGACACCTGTGGGAACGCGGGACGGTAGGCCATGTGTTGTGGGGGGCGTGTTTCGATGGGTGCGGCGAGCGAAATGTGCGGAAAAAGCGTTTTTTTCCCCACATTTCCGACTTTGCAGGGCTGTCTGGGTAAAAAAATCTGGGGCGATGGGCGCAAATCACACCTCTGCGGATTCCCACGGGTGTCCTCTTTTCGAAAATGCATGGGGTTCCCCGTTTTCCTCGGTGGCTTGGACACCCGAGGCCCATATCTGTATGATGTGAGAGTGTGACATTTCCGGTGTGAAAACAGACTTGGGGTTACTTGTGTTTTAGGCTTTCCCCTTGGCGGCCAGGTAGGTGCACCCACACATGTGAGGTACCGTTTTCATCGGGACACCTGTGGGAACGCGGGACGGTAGGCCATGTGTTGTGGGGGGCGTGTTTCGATGGGTGCGGCGAGCGAAATGTGCGGAAAAAGCATTTTTTTCCCCACATTTCCGACTTTGCAGGGCTGTCTGGGTAAAAAAGTCTGGGGCGATGGGCGCAAATCACACCTCTGCGGATTCCCAGGGGTGTCCTCTTTTCGAAAATGCATGGGGTTCCCTGTTTTCCTCGGTGGCTTGGACACCCGAGGCCCATATCTGTAAGTTGCGCCGGTCGGCAGAATGGACAACAGACTTGGGGTTACTTGTGTTTTAGGCTTTCCCCTTGGCGGCCAGGTAGGTGCACCCACACATGTGAGGTACCGTTTTCATCGGGACACCTGTGGGAACGCGGGACGGTAGGCCATGTGTTGTGGGGGGCGTGTTTCGATGGGTGCGGCGAGCGAAATGTGCGGAAAAAGCGTTTTTTTCCCCACATTTCCGACTTTGCAGGGCTGTCTGGGTAAAAAAATCTGGGGCGATGGGCGCAAATCACACCTCTGCGGATTCCCACGGGTGTCCTCTTTTCGAAAATGCATGGGGTTCCCTGTTTTCCTCGGTGGCTTGGACACCCGAGGCCCATATCTGTAAGTTGCGCCGGTCGGCAGAATGTCAGAGATTTCCCTCTGACAACAGACTTGGGGTTACTTGTGTTGTAGGCTTTCCCCTTGGCGGCCAGGTAGGTGCACCCACACATGTGAGGTACCGTTTTCATCGGGACACCTGTGGGAACGCGGGACGGTAGGCCATGTGTTTTGGGGGGCGCGTTTCGATGGGTGCGGCGAGCGAAATGTGCGGAAAAAGCGTTTTTTTCCCCACATTTCCGACTTTGCAGGGCTGTCTGGGTAAAAAAATCTGGGGCGATGGGCGCAAATCACACCTCTGCGGATTCCCACGGGTGTCCTCTTTTCGAAAATGCATGGGGTTCCCTGTTTTCCTCGGTGGCTTGGACACCCGAGGCCCATATCTGTAAGTTGCGCCGGTCGGCAGAATGGACAACAGACTTGGGGTTACTTGTGTTTTAGGCTTTCCCCTTGGCGGCCAGGTAGGTGCACCCACACATGTGAGGTACCGTTTTCATCGGGACACCTGTGGGAACGCGGGACAGTAGGCCATGTGTTGTGGGGGGCGTGTTTCGATGGGTGCGGCGAGCGAAATGTGCGGAAAAAGCGTTTTTTTCCCCACATTTCCGACTTTGCAGGGCTGTCTGGGTAAAAAAATCTGGGGCGATGGGCGCAAATCACACCTCTGCGGATTCCCACGGGTGTCCTCTTTTCGAAAATGCATGGGGTTCCCCGTTTTCCTCGGTGGCTTGGACACCCGAGGCCCATATCTGTATGATGTGAGAGTGTGACATTTCCGGTGTGAAAACAGACTTGGGGTTACTTGTGTTTTAGGCTTTCCCCTTGGCGGCCAGGTAGGTGCACCCACACATGTGAGGTACCGTTTTCA
This sequence comes from Ambystoma mexicanum, assembly GCF_040938575.1. NCBI lineage: Eukaryota > Metazoa > Chordata > Amphibia > Caudata > Ambystomatidae > Ambystoma > Ambystoma mexicanum. Next base: position 535,465,937 of record NC_090924.1, on the reverse strand, counting down.
TCGGGACACCTGTGGGAACGCGGGACGGTAGGCCATGTGTTGTGGGGGGCGTGTTTCGATGGGTGCGGCGAGCGAAATGTGCGGAAAAAGCGTTTTTTTCCCCACATTTCCGACTTTGCAGGGCTGTCTGGGTAAAAAAATCTGGGGCGATGGGCGCAAATCACACCTCTGCGGATTCCCACGGGTGTCCTCTTTTCGAAAATGCATGGGGTTCCCTGTTTTCCTCGGTGGCTTGGACACCCGAGGCCCATATCTGTAAGTTGCGCCGGTCGGCAGAATGTCGGAGATTTCCCTCTGACAACAGACTTGGGGTTACTTGTGTTTTAGGCTTTCCCCTTGGCGGCCAGGTAGGTGCACCCACACATGTGAGGTACCGTTTTCATCGGGACACCTGTGGGAACGCGGGACGGTAGGCCATGTGTTGTGGGGGGCGCGTTTCGATGGGTGCGGCGAGCGAAATGTGCGGAAAAAGCGTTTTTTTCCCCACATTTCCGACTTTGCAGGGCTGTCTGGGTAAAAAAATCTGGGGCGATGGGCGCAAATCACACCTCTGCGGATTCCCACGGGTGTCCTCTTTTGGAAAATGCATGGGGTTCCCTGTTTTCCTCGGTGGCTTGGACACCCGAGGCCCATATCTGTAAGTTGCGCCGGTCGGCAGAATGTCTGAGTTTTCCCTCTGAAAACAGACTTGGGGTTACTTGTGTTTTAGGCTTTCCCCTTGGCGGCCAGGTAGGTGCACCCACACATGTGAGGTACCGTTTTCATCGGGACACCTGTGGGAACGCGGGACGGTAGGCCATGTGTTGTTGGGGGCGTGTTTCGATGGGTGAGTCGAGCGAAATGTGAGGAAAATGCGTATTTTTTCCCACATTTCGGACTTTGCGGGGGTGTCTGGGTAATAAATTCTGGGGCGATTTGGGCATATTATACCTCTGCGGATTCCCACGGGTGTCCTCTTTCCGGAAATGCATGGGGTTCCCTGTTTTCCTTGGTGGCTTGGACACCCGAGGCCCATATCTGTATGATGTGAGAGTGTGACATTTCCGGTGTGAAAACAGACTTGGGGTTACTTGTGTTTTAGGCTTTCCCCTTGGCGGCCAGGTAGGTGCACCCACACATGTGAGGTACCGTTTTCATCGGGACACCTGTGGGAACGCGTGACGGTAGGCCATGTGTTGTTGGGGGCGTGTTTCGATGGGTGCGTTGAGCAAAATGTGCGGAAAAAGCGTTTTTTTCCCCACATTTCAGACTTTGCAGGGGTGTCTGGGTAATAAATTCTGGGGCAATTTGGGCATATCATACCTCTGCGGATTCCCACGGGTGTCCCCTTTTCGGAAATGCATGGGGTTCCCTGTTTTCCTCGGTGGCTTGGACACCCGAGGCCCATATCTGTACATTGTGCCGGTCGGCAGAATGTCTGAGTTTTCCCTCTGAAAACAGACTTGGGGTTACTTGTGTTTTAGGCTTTCCCCTTGGCGGCCAGGTAGGTGCACCCACACATGTGAGGTACCGTTTTCATCGGGACACCTGTGGGAACGCGGGACGGTAGGCCATGTGTTGTTGGGGGCGTGTTTCGATGGGTGAGTCGAGCGAAATGTGAGGAAAATGCGTATTTTTTCCCACATTTCGGACTTTGCGGGGGTGTCTGGGTAATAAATTCTGGGGCGATTTGGGCATATTATACCTCTGCGGATTCCCACGGGTGTCCTCTTTCCGGAAATGCATGGGGTTCCCTGTTTTCCTTGGTGGCTTGGACACCCGAGGCCCATATCTGTATGATGTGAGAGTGTGACATTTCCGGTGTGAAAACAGACTTGGGGTTACTTGTGTTTTAGGCTTTCCCCTTGGCGGCCAGGTAGGTGCACCCACACATGTGAGGTACCGTTTTCATCGGGACACCTGTGGGAACGCGTGACGGTAGGCCATGTGTTGTTGGGGGCGTGTTTCGATGGGTGCGTCGAGCGAAATGTGCGGAAAAAGCGTTTTTTTCCCCACATTTCGGACTTTGCAGGGGTGTCTGGGTAATAAATTCTGGGGCAATTTGGGCATATCATACCTCTGCGGATTCCCACGGGTGTCCTCTTTTCGGAAATGCATGGGGTTCCCTGTTTTCCTCGGTGGCTTGGACACCCGAGGCCCATATCTGTACATTGTGCCGGTCGGCAGAATGTCTGAGTTTTCCCTCTGAAAACAGACTTGGGGTTACTTGTGTTTTAGGCTTTCCCCTTGGCGGCCAGGTAGGTGCACCCACACATGTGAGGTACCGTTTTCATCGTGACACCTGTGGGAACGCGGGACGGTAGGCCATGTGTTGTTGGAGGCGTGTTTCGATGGGTGAGTCGAGCGAAATGTGAGGAAAATGCGTATTTTTTCCCACATTTCGGACTTTGCGGGGGTGTCTGGGTAATAAATTCTGGGGCGATTTGGGCATATCATACCTCTGCGGATTCCCACGGGTGTCCTCTTTCCGGAAATGCATGGGGTTCCCTGTTTTCCTTGGTGGCTTGGACACCCGAGGCCCATATCTGTATGATGTGAGAGTGTGACATTTCCGGTGTGAAAACAGACTTGGGATTACTTGTGTTTTAGGCTTTCCCCTTGGCGGCCAGGTAGGTGCACCCACACATGTGAGGTACCGTTTTCATCGGGACACCTGTGGGAACGCGTGACGGTAGGCCATGTGTTGTTGGGGGCGTGTTTCGATGGGTGCGTCGAGCGAAATGTGCGGAAAAAGCGTTTTTTTCCCCACATTTCGGACTTTGCAGGGGTGTCTGGGTAATAAATTCTGGGGCAATTTGGGCATATCATACCTCTGCGGATTCCCACGGGTGTCCTCTTTTCGGAAATGCATGGGGTTCCCTGTTTTCCTCGGTGGCTTGGACACCCGAGGCCCATATCTGTACATTGTGCCGGTCGGCAGAATGTCTGAGTTTTCCCTCTGAAAACAGACTTGGGGTTACTTGTGTTTTAGGCTTTCCCCTTGGCGGCCAGGTAGGTGCACCCACACATGTGAGGTACCGTTTTCATCGGGACACCTGTGGGAACGCGGGACGGTAGGCCATGTGTTGTTGGGGGCGTGTTTCGATGGGTGAGTCGAGCGAAATGTGAGGAAAATGCGTATTTTTTCCCACATTTCGGACTTTGCGGGGGTGTCTGGGTAATAAATTCTGGGGCGATTTGGGCATATCATACCTCTGCGGATTCCCACGGGTGTCCTCTTTCCGGAAATGCATGGGGTTCCCTGTTTTCCTTGGTGGCTTGGACACCCGAGGCCCATATCTGTATGATGTGAGAGTGTGACATTTCCGGTGTGAAAACAGACTTGGGGTTACTTGTGTTTTAGGCTTTCCCCTTGGCGGCCAGGTAGGTGCACCCACACATGTGAGGTACCGTTTTCATCGGGACACCTGTGGGAACGCGTGACGGTAGGCCATGTGTTGTTGGGGGCGTGTTTCGATGGGTGCGTCGAGCGAAATGTGCGGAAAAAGCGTTTTTTTCCCCACATTTCGGACTTTGCAGGGGTGTCTGGGTAATAAATTCTGGGGCAATTTGGGCATATCATACCTCTGCGGATTCCCACGGGTGTCCTCTTTTCGGAAATGCATGGGGTTCCCTGTTTTCCTCGGTGGCTTGGACACCCGAGGCCCATATCTGTACATTGTGCCGGTCGGCAGAATGTCTGAGTTTTCCCTCTGAAAACAGACTTGGGGTTACTTGTGTTTTAGGCTTTCCCCTTGGCGGCCAGGTAGGTGCACCCACACATGTGAGGTACCGTTTTCATCGGGACACCTGTGGGAACGCGGGACGGTAGGCCATGTGTTGTTGGGGGCGTGTTTCGATGGGTGAGTCGAGCGAAATGTGAGGAAAATGCGTATTTTTTCCCACATTTCGGACTTTGCGGGGGTGTCTGGGTAATAAATTCTGGGGCGATTTGGGCATATCATACCTCTGCGGATTCCCACGGGTGTCCTCTTTCCGGAAATGCATGGGGTTCCCTGTTTTCCTTGGTGGCTTGGACACCCGAGGCCCATATCTGTATGATGTGAGAGTGTGACATTTCCGGTGTGAAAACAGACTTGGGGTTACTTGTGTTTTAGGCTTTCCCCTTGGCGGCCAGGTAGGTGCACCCACACATGTGAGGTACCGTTTTCATCGGGACACCTGTGGGAACGCGTGACGGTAGGCCATGTGTTGTTGGGGGCGTGTTTCGATGGGTGCGTCGAGCGAAATGTGCGGAAAAAGCGTTTTTTTCCCCACATTTCGGACTTTGCAGGGGTGTCTGGGTAATAAATTCTGGGGCAATTTGGGCATATCATACCTCTGCGGATTCCCACGGGTGTCCTCTTTTCGGAAATGCATGGGGTTCCCTGTTTTCCTCGGTGGCTTGGACACCCGAGGCCCATATCTGTACATTGTGCCGGTCGGCAGAATGTCTGAGTTTTCCCTCTGAAAACAGACTTGGGGTTACTTGTGTTTTAGGCTTTCCCCTTGGCGGCCAGGTAGGTGCACCCACACATGTGAGGTACCGTTTTCATCGGGACACCTGTGGGAACGCGGGACAGTAGGCCATGTGTTGTTGGGGGCGTGTTTCGATGGGTGAGTCGAGCGAAATGTGAGGAAAATGCGTATTTTTTCCCACATTTCGGACTTTGCGGGGGTGTCTGGGTAATAAATTCTGGGGCGATTTGGGCATATCATACCTCTGCGGATTCCCACGGGTGTCCTCTTTCCGGAAAGGCATGGGGTTCCCTGTTTTCCTTGGTGGCTTGGACACCCGAGGCCCATATCTGTATGATGTGAGAGTGTGACATTTCCGGTGTGAAAACAGACTTGGGGTTACTTGTGTTTTAGGCTTTCCCCTTGGCGGCCAGGTAGGTGCACCCACACATGTGAGGTACCGTTTTCATCGGGACACCTGTGGGAATGCGTGACGGTAGGCCATGTGTTGTTGGGGGCGTGTTTCGATGGGTGCGTCGAGCGAAATGTGCGGAAAAAGTGTTTTTTTCCCCACATTTCGGACTTTGCAGGGGTGTCTGGGTAATAAATTCTGGGGCAATTTGGGCATATCATACCTCTGCGGATTCCCACGGGTGTCCTCTTTTTGGAAATGCATGGGGTTCCCTGTTTTCCTCGGTGGCTTGGACACCCGAGGCCCATATCTGTATGATGGGAGAGTGTGACATTTCCGGTGTGAAAACAGACTTGGGGTTACTTGTGTTTTGGGCTTTCCCCTTGGCGGCCAGGTAGGTGCACCCACACATGTGAGGTACCGTTTTCATCGGGACACCTGTGGGAACGCGGGACGGTAGGCCATGTGTTGTGTTTGTGTGGTTTTCATAACGTTTTGACCCATTTGCTGGAGCCCTTTGTCTCACAACCCTTTCTTTTCCCAAATGTGACCTACATTTAGTCGCTGCTTTAGCCACCATACACTTTTGTAACCTGCACAAGTCACCTACCCTTGAAAAGGTCTGCCTGTGCTCTTTCAAAAAATGTATGGCTGCCGTTCCTCACCACATTGGTTTTCCCAATTTACACATGCTAAGTGCGTCTGGTCAGGCCGTGAGCGTAAAACTCCTGTGTACCATGGCTCAGTGTTTGGCTTGTGGTATTGCTTGTTTTGTACAAACACTACAAAAATGGTATGCTCTCCTAACTGCAAGAGTCGGGGGAATGTAGCGGAGCATTGCTTTTCTCAAAATTCATAGAAGCCATTGCCGTACCAAGCCAACCATGTCCAACACATACCTTTTTTTTCAGTCATTTTCCCGCTTTTCCCCCATTCGATGGCAGTTTCCCCTACCTAGTTGTTGCCTGACCTATACAAATCACCCCTTCCTAAACTTGGAATTTTGTCTACTTTTCAGAAATATATGCCTTTCTGTCCTCCAATTTGGCTTTCCTGCCCTTTTCTTCCATTCCGTCCATGCATGTCCAATTGGCAAAAATGGCAAAAATCGCCTACCTCTCACAAAACGGTTGATATCCCCATCAAAATAATTTTTTTCCATTTCCACTCAACCTGTTCCTGAAAGCCAACACATTGGGGAACTCAGCACAGCAAACCATTTGTTCCTAGCTCTTACAAGGAAAAAACCACAGGCTTCTTTGTGCATCATTTTATTGGCATTTTATGAAAAAACCCAAAATTTTCGCACATTTTCCTTATTTTCTCTCACCCCCCTACAGCAACCTGGGATTCCTGGGTGGCGTTACGACCGCCTACATGTGGGAAGAAAAGGAGCCAAATTTGGCCGAGATATCTCATGTAACAAAAAAGTTACAAGCCATTGAATGGCCACATACCAAAATCACCAAAAAAGGCTCTGGCACTGGGGAGAAATACCCATGGCACTTAAAGGGCTAATGCCTCAAGTAGGGGTCCTATGTATGAGCTGTAATCAAAGACCCAGGCTCTACAGTAGATGCACAGTCCCAGGAACTGTTGCAGTTCCCTCACTGTTTGGGGCAGCGGCGTTTTTGAAATGCCCTGTGCTCTTTGTGATGCAATCTTTCTTCCGTGTTGGGATATGAGCTGACCAATGTAAAGTACCTGTTCCTGACAGTACTGTAACTTTTCCTTGTCTACCTTGTAACCCTTTTCAGCCAATATTGTCAGCATCTTCAATGAGTCCTCTCTGCACCTTCTTTCGTTTGTGCTGCAAATTATTATGTCATCAACATACTGCAACACTGTGCTTTCCACTTCAATGTTACCCAAGTCCATCTCTATTACTCTGTTGAAAATTGAGGGGCACTCGCAGTACCCTTGTGGCAATCTGGTGTGTTTCCATTTTGTATTTCTGTACGTGAAGCTTGTCAGATCTTGTGAGTCTGGGTGCAGGGGTATTGAGAAAAAGGCATTTTTGAGGTCTATCACTGTAAATCGTGATGCCTCTGCTGGAATGCCACACAATATTGTGGCCGGGTTTGCTGCTATGGGGTATTCTGCTTCCACTATGTTGTTCAAGGGCCTGAGGTCCTGTATGAAGCGCCAAGACCCCCCTTTAGCTTTGCGCACTGGGTATACAGCTGTGTTACATGGTGATTCTGATGGTACCAATATGCCATTATTTATAAGGGCCGTTATTGTTTCATATATGCCCTCATCTGCCTCTTTTGATAGTGGGTACTGCTTCACTCTGGGGAGTATTGCACCTTTTTTCAATTTTATTCTTACTCCCCCTATACTTTTTATGCATCCCACGTCATAGGGACTAGTAGTCCATAATGATGTTGGTACCTTTGCCATATCCTCCTCAAAGAAGGGAACTGGGGTGGATGTGGGTGCTTCAAGTGCCATTGCAATTTTCTGTGCCACTTGTTTGTACGCCACTCTTAGCCATATTTCTACACTCATCATAAACACCATTTCACCTTCTTCCTTTTCTTCTGAGAAGAGCTCCTCATCTGACACCTGGGTGAGCCTACATCCCTCTGCTAGTGCTATCACTGCCCTCCATGCTCTTCCTTCTCTGTCTTGGGCATGTACTGCGATGTAATCAGCAGTTGCAATAATGCTCTCTATGTTCACTGAAATTACCTTTCCTTCTGGTTCTTTGGCTGGTGTTTCTGGTCTAAACAAATAGGCTGCTGGCCTCCTCCAGATCTTTCCTTCTATTCCTGGCATCCATGCAAATGCCATGTCTGTCCCGTACTGGAACAGTTCACCAACTACTGGCTCAGCCCTAATCACTGTCTGTCCACAGTATGCTTGCATAATTTGTCGTGCAGTGAGCATGTTAATTCCTGGAGTGGAGCAAATTATGCTGTCCTCCGTAAAGGAGATCATCATATTCAACCTGCTCATTATGTCTCTCCCCAGTATGTTTACTGGTGAGGCCCTAGAATATAAAAGCGGGACTGACATGTCATAATCCCCTATTGATAAGGGAATGTTATCAGTAAAGGGAACCAACCCCCTAGCCCCAGAGAATCCTTGGGTGTTCATGGCTTCACCTGACATCTTAAATTTACCTTCCCTTATGCAAGACCGGGTCGCCCCGGTGTCAACAAGGAATGATCATTTTTTGTCACCTATCGTTACCTCTATGCATGGTTCCTCCACACTATTAGGTGTTACCGACAGGATGGGACACACCAAGGCCGTCTGTGGGCTGTCCTATTGAGGGTATAATGATTGACCACTTCCTGTGTAAGGGTTGTGTCCCAGGACCGTCACCCTTCCCAGTTGTGTTTGCTGTAGTTGTGTATTGGTAGAGGTTATGTTATGGTCTTGGATTTGGGCAGGTTGCTGTACTTGCTGTACTTGGGGTTGTTGTGTTATCGCTACCTGTTGTTGTGGCAGTGAATATGTCTGTGGCTGTTGTTGTGTTACTAGTTGTTGCTGCCCATTTCCCTGTTGCAATGCCTGTTGTTGCTGGATGCCCTGCTGTTCCTGTGTAGGCCCTTGTTGTCCCTGTTCACCCCATGATGGTGTGCCTGGTCTCACTCTACACGTGCGTGACATGTGCCCTACTAATCCACAAATCCAACACACCGGTGGTTCCCTGTTATGCCATGGAAAGCTTCCTGGGTTGTCCTGGTATATTGGTTGCCCGGTGGGGTAGAAATTTCTAAATCCTCCCCCCTGCTGTTGTGTGTTATATCCGTATTCTCTCCCCCTCATCATTCCTCCCCTTCCCCTGTTGTAATTATAATACCCAGCTCCTGGCGTTGAGTATCCTCCTCCCATGTTAGTCGTGTATGGTTGGAGTGGCGGCAGCTGTTGTGTTACAGTCTGTGATGATTGTATTTGGGAGGGATCTTGTGCAGCCACTACTTGTGTGGGGCTTTGAGTCATTGTTGCAGGTGTAGTTATTAGTGCACCTTCCATCGTGTATTTAGTAAGTTTTTTTCTGTACTAATTTAGCCTCTTCCGTTTTTCTATCCTCTTCCTTTTGTTTCATTTTTTCTTGCCATGTCCTACAATGATGCACTATCGTCAGTTGTATTTCTGGCCATGCTTTAACTTCCATCCCCACTACTTTCTTCAGTTGTTTCTGAACTGCTTCTGGGAGCCCTTGTACTAGTATATGATAGAATATTGCTGGTGTCTTGTCCCATTGTTCTCTAGTTTCCATACGCCACTTCTCTTGAATTTCCTGGATATAATCAACAGGATCTTCGTTCTCATGCATCTTGCGTGAGGTAATTGCTCCTATGTCTGATGTGTCTGGGTACTGTACCCTCAGCGCCTACCATAATGCATGTCTGCAGTTTGCGAATGGTGCCCCATCGTGTGATGTGTTTGTTATTGTGACCCCGGGGAAGCCTGCTCTCTTCCAGATGTCATATCCTGCATCCCCTAATATTGATATTAGAAGGCCCTTTACATCCCCCACTGCCAATTTCTGTCCTGCGGTGTGTTTTTCCATTTCATATATCCATTTTCCCGCACCTCCACTTAATGATGGGAGCCTGCACCTTATATTTTCCTTGTCTGCATGCTTCCAGGGGACGTATTGTGGTCTAACCCCTCCCCTCTCCAGAAGTGGCATTAAGTTGTGTCCTGGTTGGCCCCTTGGGTCCCACACAATCGAATCCGTACACCCCTCCTCTTCTTCCCTGTCTTCTACATCGTCAATGGGGTCCATATTTCCCCTGCTCGTAACTGTTTCTCCTCCATCTCTTCCCTTTCTTTTATCATTTCCTTTATTTAATGTGGGCGTGTGTATTCGTTCTCCCTGCCTGCGTCCTGGGAGGTCTCTAAGCCTGCCTGCATAGGGTGTCAGTTCGTGGGGGAAGGGCGCAGGTTTAGATGGGCATGTTGCACGTAATGAGTGTGAGGTAGTGGAGCATGTGGGATGGGATGGTGAGGGTGTGGCTGCACGTGTCTGCCTTTCCGCTATTCCTTGCTCTTCCTCCTCACTTCCCTCCAGTTCTTCCTTTCTCCTGCAGATCCATGGTGATTCTCCATTTGTCCGGGTGATGTATAATTTATCTAAGCTTTCCCTTTCACTGTCTCTCCCTTCCTTCTCCATTCCTTCTCCTTCCTCACTGCAAAAGTCCTCCATTAATGGCAACCCCCAATCTGTCTTTTTCCCCCTAATCGTTACTGTTTTTAAGTCTATTAGATCCGTTCCTCCCTTGTCTTCTTTGCCAATTGCTCCCCTTTGTGCTGATGTTGTTGCTACTTCTGTGTCTCTGTATACATACCTCCTTACTTCTCTCCCCCCTCTCCTATCTTCTCTTTCCCCTTCATTTTTCTCCGCTATTTCTCTACCAATTTCCTCTCTTTTCTTTTTCAATTCCTCCATTACTTCAATACTCATCTTTTCCATTATCCTTTCTTCTTCTTTCTTCCTTTCCCATCTCGCTCTTTCCCGCTCTAATATACCCTCTATCATCCTCCCTTCTTCGTATTTCCTTGTCGTTTCTGATAGTAATCTCCTTCTCCATATTTCCATTTCCTTTTCTTTCTCTTCTTCCTCCCTTTTCTTGTCACACAGTGCTGCTCTGGATACCCTTTCTGCTACTGCCTTCACCCTTTCTGCTTCTCTCTTTTGCTCCTCAGTTCGTTCCCTCATTTTGTCCAACTCATTCTTGCTTTCTTTCCTTTCCCGTGCTCTCTCTCTTTCCTCTCTCTCGAGCTGCTTGATCAGTGCATTCTGCTCATCCCTTAATTCTGCTAATCGTTCTTCCAAAATCTCTTCCTTCTGTCGTAACAGCTCTTCCCCCTTTCTTTTCCCCTCTTCCCCTTTCCTTTCACTCTTCCTGGTGTTGTCCTCGTCCATTTTCCTTACTACCTCCTCCTCTTCTTCTGTTAATGAACCTCGTAATTTTAATAATACCTGCGCAGCTACCCACTCATCCTGCCCTATTACTGCGATCTGCTCTTTGCCAATCCCTCTTTCCCCTGCGGGCATTTTCGTGCGAGCTGATCCCGTTGTGCTACTCTGCTCCCTTCCTGTGTGGCTACCTGTGGCTGTATATGGTGGCGGGCTGTATGCCGGGTTCGAGTACCCCTCAGCCGCCCTTAATTGAACCATGTCTCGTAGTTCTGTTAAAGGATATAACCCCCCTTCCTCCTTTTTCACTACCTTCGCTAGGGGTATATCGTCGCTCTGTTCCTTTTTTATTTCCTTTTCGTTTATGTTGTTACTCTTCTCTCCTCCCTCTTCTCCGTGTTCTGTTTTCCTTCACTCTCTTTTTCCCCATTCTCCCCTTCCTCCTTAATCTTCTCCTCTTCCGTTGTTTCCCCCATAATGAACATTCTGTTTGGTCCTGGTCGGGACCCTTGGAACATCCTCCATAAATTAAACACCTGCACGTGGTGCATCCACTTCTTCCCCTTGTATGTGTTATGCAGATGGGTTAATAGTGAATGTTGGGTATATGGATCGAAACTGCCATTAGGCGGCCATGGTGTTGTCATTTTGTTGTCCGTCCCCTGTGTCCATTCTATGCTATACTTGATCAGTTTCTCCCTATGGGGTGACAGTGTTTTACATATGTGCTGTAGCGGGGTAGTGAGGGTGTTCCCCCACCCTCCCGATCCTGCCCCGTATGACATAGTAGCGCTTCACTTGTTATCCTTCCCCTATTTGGTAGCGGTTATCTTACTAACTTACTATACAGCCTTAGATCTTTACCTGGCCCCGTAAGTTTAGGGACTTGCGATAGTCCGCTAAGGAAAAATAGTAAAATATAGCATTTGCATTTGTATATTCTTTTCTTTCTTTTCTTCTTTTACCGAACACCTTTACGGCCCCCTGCGGCCGAGGCGCACGTAGCCCCCTGCGGCTGCGTGCCCCTTGTGACGTTCTTATACAGCCGTCCCACTTTCTCTTACTCCTCCTCCCCTTTCTTCACTTGCCGTGGCCGGCGTTCTCCGTGCGCAGCCACGTCCCCCTTTTCACCTTCCCCCCGATCAACTCGTTACCGTTTACCTCCGTTTCCACTCCCTTACCATAATTCTCTTCCCCACCACTCTCAGAAAGAAAAATGCCTTGTGTTCGAGATATCCTATGAAAGCCCTACTGGTGACGTCACTGATCTCTTCAAAACTACTGGTAAGTTCTTCATATGTTTTTAAAAGTTCAAAATATGCTTGCAATCTACCCCCGTTAACCCCACAGCTGTCTTCCTGTCACGCCTGGAACATGGTAATCAACAATATAATCGGACTGCGCACGCTGCGTCGCCTCGCGTGTGATACGCCCCTCGACAGGAGGGCTTAACCAGCCAATTATCTTCCGTATTAGGCAACCAGCTAGCTACCGCCTACAGGGAAACGTCATCTATCTATCGAGTTTCCTGCTCGATCAATAGGGATCCTCATCTACTCATTGATCAATAATTACCAAATCGTAGGAAACCGCACACACACACACACCCTTACACGTGGTCGCGACCTAGGCCAATCAGTGTCTACGAGCGGCCGCACGTGATGTTTTCGTGCTCCGCCCCCTCCTCTTCCGTAACGTAGCGGACTGCTCTCGCACTTGTCCAGCTACCATTCATTGCACCGTCAACACTAATTTATCAAACCTTCGCCGCGCACCTGTGTAACACCTCCCGCCTCCCGTATTCAATTCCTCCCCCCTCCCTCACAATTTCACATTGCTTGTTGTGCGTGGCATACTCACCAAGTTCTCTTGATGCGGGGCCGCTCGACTGCGTGCACCCCTCCAAGCGGCTCGCCACCTCCCCTCGTCTGGACCACGTCTGGACACTCGCCAACCGCGGGCGGGATACTTCTCAACCGGCTCCCGAAGGCCAATATCCGGATTGTGCTGTCCGGTCTTCTCGCAGTTCCGCGATGGTCCTGTAGTCCTCAAAAGGGGGCAGCAGCAGAGGGGGCCGCGCCGCCGGGCCTCCTCGCAACGGGAGTACTCGGAAAAATAAAATAAAAGCAGACCTTAAACAGATCTCAGCAGTGCCTCCAACTTGTCGGGGGGAAATTCTCCCGGGGTCGGCTGGGCCGTCCGCGGACCTCCTGGCAGGGAGGCCCCAACTCCTCCCGTATATCCCAAAAAATGAGTATGAGACACACGCAAGAAGCAAGGTGATTCTGCTGTTTATTAAACAAAACGGCAGGGATGGGTCAAGGATCGTACGCGTCCGTCCTGACACTCTCTCATCAATCGTGGGGCTCGCAGGCCCTTTTTACCTTAGTATGACGCACTACTTGCGTCACCTGGGAAAGTTAGCAAAAAACCTATTGCCACTCTGGATTGGTTCCTCCAGTGGTAGGGTTAGTATAGCATACGTATAGAGAGCGTTATTAGTGGTTGAGGGTCAGTCAGGTGGTATACTTGGGTTGTCCCTTCAATTTGATACATGAAAATTGTTACATGAAGACCCCTGAGGATTGGCTAATGTTAATGGCGTCAGTGATAAGAGCCCCATGTTCTGATTGGTCCACTCGCGAGCCCCCCAGTCTGGGACCATCGCTGTTCCCAGCTCGCGGTGCACCTGTCATTTGCAACAATGTATCACTATGGGTATGTGCAGACAATGTGAGGATTTATTCATATGCTGGAAGGCAGACTACTCCCCCCGCCGCAGACGTCCATTGAGTCGCTTAATTGTATCTGCCTATGTCTTGAAACGTGGGATCCAGGCGCCTCCCTCCTCCTGGGCCTGGCACCCTGTCAGGTTCGGCTTGGTCACGTGAGGCGAGACCGTGGTTGAGGCAGAATTCTGCACAATTAATATTGCATTTTCCACTGTGTGCCTGGCTTAATTTGCAGGTGTGACCTTGGCGTCGGCTTGCGACATGCGAGTTTGCAACATTGTGCCCTTGACTGTCTGCTCTCGCCCGGCTCATTCTGCAGGGTCAGCAACTGTACTCTTGCTCATTCAATGTTCATGGAAGCTCTTGCTTGCGGCCTGGTGCATAGGTGGAAACGTTGGATACACAGCGCTTTAGGTTATGGTATCATATTGCTTTATCCCTAGTATCATGTCTTCGTTATATTTCTCATTGCAATGCATGGGTTTAGGAGAAGCGTGAGCAAGCATTTTAGATGAGTTCATTGTGCGTCTTGCGTTTCTGCATTTTGAAAAGCCTATGTGAAAAATAATAAAGATGCGCGTCAGTGGGTGTGTCCGTCACCTACGTCATAGCACTGAATATGTTCTTCGTGTGGATTGGTGTGGGAGTGTCCAGTGTGCATGTTTGCACGGGTGTGCTAACCGTTGGCTAGGTCGTCATGGCATCTCTAACGATGTGTTGATTTAGTGTTGGATGGTTCAGTCAAGCTCATCCATGCCGCAGGTGTCGGCATGGGCAGGGCAGGCTGGTGGGCAGGTGGGTGGGCACATCCGTATGTTCCTGTACCAGGGTATTTGGTCGTCTGGTAGATGGGCAGACTCCTCTCGTGGCGGGTGCCTGGGCCGTGATCCTCTAGGCCAGGGGTGTGAGGGGATTGGTGGGAGCCTTTTGTTCCATTCTCCCACTTCACCACAGTTGATGGAACCGAAATTGCCTCTGGACCGGTAACACATTCCACAGCTGAGGTGACACTTTTAGGTCCGGACGGCCATCGGGAGGCAGTTGTGTTTGATGTAATCAAGGCTCCACAGTTTCAGGTTATTCTCGGAATCCCTTGGTTAGAGACACATAATCCTCGAATTGATTGGCGAGCGAAGAGAATAACCTTCCCGGATTGTGCACAAACCTGCTACCCAGAAAATCTGAAGATCCGTCTAGCATCAGTAACCTCTGTCTCCGTGCAACTACCTCCGGAATACCAAGACTTTCAGGACGTCTTCCAAAAGGAACAGGCCAACACATTACCTCCTCACAGATCGTACGATTGCCAAATCGATCTGGTGCCCGGTGCACAACCCCCTTGTAGCAGGATTTATGCCCTTACTGAACCGGAGAATCTGCATTTGAGACAATATTTAGATCAATACCTAGCCAATGGTTTCATTCGCCCGTCAAAGTCTCCGGCATCCTCGGCTTTGTTCTTCGTGCCAAAAAAAGAAGGCGACCTTAGAACTTGTATCGATTACCCCGCATTGAACCAGATAACTGTTAAAAATCGTTACCCTCTGCCTTTGATCCCTGAACTCCTTGACCAGGTGAAGGACGCTTGCGTATACACCAAGTTAGATCTCCGGGGGGCTTATCATCTGGTACGAGTAAAAGAAGGCGACGATACTTGGTTTTGCCAATTTTTATCGCAGGTTTATCCCGGAATTTTCACGTGTGGTGCAACCCATCACTGCACTCTTGCGGAAAAATAAACGTTTTGAATGGACCGAGGAAGCTGAACAGGCCTTTCAGGAATTGAAAGCTAAATTTACGTCCGCACCTATTTTGAAACACCCGAGTCCCGATCTCCCATATATAGTCGAAACCGACGCGTCCAGCTTAGCCATGGGAGCTGTCCTGTCTCAGAGAGACCCCGAAACCAACCAACTGCACCCCGTAGCATTTTGGTCCAGAAAGTTCTCGCCGCCGGAGATAAATTATGCAATCACCGATAAGGAATTATTAGCCATTAAGTCCGCCTTTAAGGCTTGGCGCATTATCTTCTTGGCGCCAGGCATACCATCACCGTGATCACTAATCGCCGAAATGTACAATATTTAAAAACTGCGAAAGGCTCAGTCTTCACGACAGCTCCGATGGGCTTTGTTCTTTGCTGAGTTCGATTTTGTAATCACTTACCGTCCCGGCTGTAAGAATGGCAAAGCGGACGCGCTATCTCGAATTGGAATGGGAGAAATGGACACAAACTCAGAACCTGTGCCGATAATTCCCAAACAAAGAATTTTAGGGATAACCACTTTACAAACCCTTGAAGACATTCAAGCACGGGTAAAACAATTCCTGGACTCTTCAGCCTTGCAGGATTGGATCAAAAGGGGGTCTTACTTTTCAGTCAACGATGGCTTACCTTACTTCCAAGGACGCTTATTTTTGCCAGAAAAGGAATTGCAAGAACTGGTTATTTCCCGTCATCATGATACTCTGATGGAAGGAAATCCTGGCATTGCCAAAACAGAGGAAAAAATTAAACGACAATTCTGGTGGCCTTCCTGGCGAAAGGATATTAAATCTTTCGTGATGTCTTGTGGAGTTTGCGCCCAAAACAAAGGTCAAAAAACAAAACCTGCCGGTCTTCTTCAACCCTTAGACATTCCACCAGCACCTTGGCACACCTTGTCACTAGATTTTATCACGGACCTGCCCTCTTGTAATGGATACAATACTATTCTGGTTGTGGTGGATTTATTTTCCAAGATGGCCCATTTTATTCCGTTGAAAGGATTACTTTCAGCTTTTGTTCTTGCCAAGGAATTCCTCGAAAATATCCGTTTGCATGGATTCCCGTCCATACTAGTCTCCGATCCGGGAAGCCAGTTTATTTCTCATTTTTGGAAAAAGTGTTGTCAACTGGCACAAATCGACGTAAGACTCTCAACCAGTCACCACCCACAGACCGATGGTCAGACGGAGAGAACGAACCAGACCCTTGAACAATATCTACGATGTATGTTGCACCAATCGGAGGGTAATTGGAAGGATATTTTATGGGTGGCTGAATATGCATACAATATCTCAATACACTCTGGAACTGGTCAGAGCCCCTTTTATACCCTATATGGACATCACCCTCGTACTTCAGACTTGGACTCACCTTTGAGCCTTGAAATGCCCGCAGTGGACCATTTGCATTCTACGATTACTCAAGCCTTCAAGGATGCAACTGCACACTTACAACATGCGAAAGGGAAATGTAAAAAGAATGCGGATCTGCATCGAAGAGAGGCGCCTCCATACCAAATAGGGGATCAAGTATGGTTGGCAACCAAACACTTATCGCTCAAGGGACCTCGGACTTTTAATCCAAGGTATTTAGGCCCTTACTCGATCAAAGCTATAATTAACCCAGTGGCAGTCAAGCTAGATCTACCAGCTAACATGTGGATTCACCCCGTTTGTCATGTGTCACTTTTGAAACCAGTGCAACCAGGAACCAGATTAATAAAGCCACCAGAACCAATCCAGATAGATGGGGAGCCTGAATTCGCGGTGAAGAACATTTTGGATTCTAAGATCTCAAAATCAAAACTTTTCTATCTAATTGATTGGAAAGGGTACGGGCCTCAGGAAAGGTCTTGGGAACCCAGCGACCACGTACATGCACCTCGGCTAGTAAAAAGGTTCCATCGGAATTTCCCAAACAAACCGAAACCTCCAGAGGGAACGACCTTGGGAGGGGACTTGGGGGGGAGTGCTGTCATGATGCCTACCCCCGGAGCACCAGGCCAGGCCCAGCACCCCCGGGAGTAGGCATCATGCCCCCGGGTAAAAGCCCAGCGGCCCCTTATAGGGGCTCTTTGGACTCTGTTTTGGCACCTTTGGCGCCAGGCTCATGTTGGACATCAGTCCTGGCGCCATAGGCACCAGGCTCATAAAGGAAAGTGTTTGGTGCACTTACCTGATGCAGACCATGCTGCATACTCACCTGATGCAGACCATGCTGCATGAAGAGCCAAGCCAAATGAGGCTTAGGAGGGACTATTTTACTGAAGGGACTATTTTGTTACTTGGGTGGGGCTGCGGAAGAATACTTACCTAGGACTTCTTCCAAGGCTATTTAAGCCATGCCCGGACAGCCACACGTGCTTCGCGTTGTTCTGCATCCCAGCAGCTGAACGCTCACCGTGTCTGCTCCTGCACCTGGACTCCAACCACGCCCGCCTCGAACCTGGAACACCTGTAAGGAAAGAAGAGAAGAGAAAGGTGAAAACCAAGAACTTATTCAAACTTCTTACCTGCATCCGTAATCTTCACGCCAGCATTCTTGAAGAAAGACTTCCATTTAAAAGCATTGCGTTGCTCGCTGCAGCGCCGCGCTTCACTCACCTGTTCTCGAGACATCTCCCGGCTCCATCGCGGCTGTCAGCACCGGTCGCCACCTCTCTGCACCTAGGAGAGAGAAGAGGAGACAAAAGGTGAGCAGAGGGAACACAGGAGGAAAGCCGAATTTTCAGCCATAATACTTACCGGCTTTTCTTGGTGAACCATTCCACATTTCGGGTCGGCGCCGCTTCGTTGGCAGGTACCGCACCCCGGCCCCTATGCGGAAAGGACAAAAGACATTACTGGGGAATTATAAACACATTTAGAGGGGTCGCCCTCATCACTAACTCACCATATTTTACCATCGGCAATTTAACCCCTCAACGCATCGCCTTCGTTCTGCACCTGAAAATAAAGGACAGATCACAGGTTAGGAAGACAACATAAAAAGAGGCTCACACTTGAACTTTTGAATCTTCATACTTACGGCGTATCGCTCAGAAAAGTCAAGTGGATTTTGCCAGTGCCATTCTGAAAACCAGTGAAGTAACTGGACGAACGCGCGCCCCTGCACCAGAAGCAGGATGGAGAGTTCATCCTTCCAAACCATAAGGTGAGCTTAAACCGGGGGTTTTGGAGGAAGTCAGAGAAGAACGAAGGGGGAAAGGGGGGAGCAAACACACTATTCTGCAGACAGTTAATCCCCTTTCTCATCTGCAGAAGGATATTCCTACGGGCCAGACAAGCAAGATTTGGGGGTCCTGTTCAATCGGTGGTCCGAGTTCTGCGCATCACGCTTGAAGAGGCCACAGCAACCCAGACTAGACCAGCGCCTCCGTGGGAGCCAGGTGAGCGTTACAACAGGAGACACAAATTACATGGATATGAAACGAGTAGTACTCGAATGCCTCGGACATGATGAGGAGGCTTATAGAATAAAATTCAGGGAAATCAAGTTACAGTCGGATGAAACTCCACGCCAACTCTTCTATCGCGTGAAAGAACTCTGAGACAAGTGGCTGCAGACAGTCACCACAACACCCCAAGAAATGTCTGAAAAAATTGTATTGGAGCAGTTCATTGAAGCGCTGCCTTTACCCATACAACGTTGGGTCCGACAACATCACCGACCCACCCTCATTGAAGCAGTCAATATTGCCTCAGCTTATCAAAAGGCAAGGCAAGCCCGATTAATCACTTATTCAGGGAGCCCCAGGCCGGTCAGTGGCCTATCCAGTACATCTGGCAGACCAACGAGCAACCAAAGATGGCCGAACTCCATGGTCAGGAGGTCTGACTGGGAAACTACTAGGCAACAACCAATTAGTGAGAATCCTGTCAGAATTCGCCTTCCTGGGCCTACTCCTAAAGGGCTCCAATGTTTTGAGTGTGGAGAATGGGGGCACCTAGCCAGATTGTGCCCTAAACACGTCAAACCCGAACCAATGGATGTAGGGTCGATTGAAGTTCCAAAAAGTGGAGCGTCCCAGAATTTTTACCTTCACCTAAATCACCTTATATATATACCTGTGATGCCGAAGTTGATGGTAAACCAACCAGAGCCATGAATGATTCAGGGAGCCTGCAGACCGTAGTAAGCGCTGATCTGGTAGGTGAAAGTGTGGATATGACTAAATAAATTCCTATTAGGTGTGTACACGAAGATGTAAAGAGTTACCCTACCAAGGAAACAAAAGTAAAAGTGGCTGGGGAACAAATGGGACTTAGGGCCGCTGTGATGCCTGTACTGCCAGAGCCTCTTTTAATTGGGTCAGACGTATCCAGTTTTACCCAAATAATAAAGAACTTAGAAGAGAATTGGTTAGAAAATGCCCCTTTTTACAATCACGAAATTCCTGGCACTAAGGGTAAAGTGAGAAAGAGCCGAGCTCAAATAAGGGAGATGAAGAAAGAGTGGGGAGAAAGAAATGTTCAACCAATTGCGGGTGACTGGAAAATTGTCACAACCCTTGACCTAAAACCTCACTGGCATGCCCACATGCCAGGTAGGGCCAGGACTCGGGGTTCAATTGGGGCCTCAGGAGCCTTGCACTTTCTTCATGGACTCTCCTGGAGTCAGTCCTTGCGCCTTTGGCGACAGGCTCATGTTCAGGATGGGAAACCTCCTTGAAGGGACTACTTTTTCTTTGGAGACATGCAGCAACATGGAGGCACCCACACAGTCTAGTTCTTAGAACCAGACTGTGCGGTGCAGTGTTTTAGGGTGTGGTAGCCTGGACTACTTTACCTGGACTGCTTTACTAGAGGGCTATATAAACCACACCTAAGGTGCTTTGCGTTATTCTGCAGCCAGCAGCGTGACGCTCATCGTGTCCAGCGACATGATACCAGCGATCCTTGCACAACGGACCTGCAGAGGAGACAAAGAACATCATTGTTAGTCTCTACTTACCTGTGAATTCCATCCCCCCTTCTTCTCGTCGATTGTCCATCCTTCTGCTGCCTGCGGTCATCCATCCAGTCATCAGAATCTTCAGGACACCACGAACGCACCGGAACGAAGCAACCTGGAGAGAGAGAAAAAGAAAGACAACGTTAAAACAAGTTACGCACAGCGCTAGCCGCAGTCATCACGAGAACCTCACCTGGTTGGACATTTCTAGGCCGGCATCGGTCCGGAACTCTTCGCACACCATAAAAGACCATCGCGACCTGAAAAGGAAGAAAGAATACAGGTTAGCAAGTAAAAGACAAAACCGCGCCGCACTTCACGCATTACCTACCAAATCTTTGTACGCTCTTGCGTCCTCCATTCTGGCAGGAGCTCGCTCCAAGCTGCGCTTTCACCGAACCTCCGTGCACCTAAGGGGCAATAAAGAAAGACATTAATCACAAGAAAGGAAGGCAAGGACATTTAAAGACTGCTGCAATTAGACTTACCTCCCTTAAAAGACACTTGAATGGGCTTGCACCAGTGAAGTTAACTGGATCGCTCAAGCCCGCAAAAGACTACGTACCCCTGCACAGAAGGCAGGACGGAGAGCATGCCAGACATCACAACAAGGTGAGGAGAGGCCCATAGGGTCGAATCCAGGGGCAGGTGGGAGGAGAATAAACCTGAACCTAAATCCAGTCCTCCTGTGCTTTCAGGCCCAACTTCCATTGCAGGCACCATCCGGGTTCGGGAAGGGTCCAGGGTGAATCCAGCAACCAGGGCTGAGTGGCGTCCCTGTGGATACCAGGTGAGCGTAACAAAAATTGATGAAGAGGGGGATAGTTTTAGAATGGCTCAGGAATTGGACCCCCTTTTGAAACATGGCAGAACGGCAGCCTGAGAGAGCTCACCTAAAAAGGAACCTTATTTCATTCAAGAGAAAGGTTTATATTTCCGCGTCATGAAGGATGAAGGTGGGAAGACGGTGCAACAATTGTTAGTACCCAGTAAATATTATAAAGCAGTGTTGGAGGTGGCACATGTACAGGTTGGAGAAGGACACCTAGGAAGGAAAAATGGCTGACAAATTCACCACACAGAACAAATTCAGCCAGAGTGCAAAAAAGAGGTGTGGTTGGAGGGACATGGATGGGAAAGTGAGGCAAATCCTATAGATTTCACTTAGCAATGGACATCAAATGGGTGGGGCACATAGCCAAATTACATCCATCCATCCTCATATGTCTTCTGCATTGAAAAGCATTATAAACCTACATTTAAAGCCCAAATTTCAAGCTCTTATGTTACAGCTCTTATTTTAATGACAATAGTTTCGGCTTTATAGGTAGCGCTTTCAGCACCACCTAATAACCAAAACTAAAAAGGAGTTCACTTCTGAGAGGCAGAATCAAGAACTGATCAGCAGTGGCTAGTGCCTGCGCAGTCTATGGTGCTATTGAACAGGGTATCTCAACTATTCAGAAGCAGTTTCCTCCTAATGCTAATAAACGGGTATAATGAAAACATTTCTAAAGTACTTACTTCAGCAAATTGTGGAGGTTATGTAATCTGCCATACATGTTTGCCTGTACACCGCTAAATTGCCACCATAGTGGCCGCTTAGCAATGCCTCTGGGGAAAAACTGCTGGGTCTACAAGAGACTCTACCCACTCTAGCAATAGACTTCTTGTTTATTAGCAAAATATCCACGTTTTATGGTGTCTGCATAAGATGAGCGGAGCCTCTATTCTAGCAAGTTCTAGAGGTCTTTAGTGCCACAATTGAGGAGGTCCTGTCCCCTATTCGAACTTATTCAATTCTTACTGCCTCATTTCAGGACACTACAAAATTGAACAAATGTGAGAAAACCTGTGCACACAAACATCCTGCGTGTCTTCCCAAATCTACATCATTGTGATTCAGGATTCCTGCACAGAGCAGGAAGCATGGCGGGAAATACCCGGTTTGTCTTTCTCCACGCCAGGAAATCCAGATGAGTCTCTGGCCAAATCTGTATTTTGGTTGTGGCTTGAGGGGTTTGGATCCTGATGCCATTTCTCGATTGTTAGCATTTGCTAAGAGCAGGTGGGATCCCTACAGAGATGTCATAGGTTTACATTTCTGCTGCCATTACTCATTGCCGCTCCATCTTGGGTGCATGGCATGCACGCCAGTGTTTGAAGCTCATTCTTCACTAGATGAATTATTAGTCAGTGGACACGTGACTCGCCAGCTTTCCTGTGATTTACAATGCAACTTGCGATACATTGTGGGAATCCAATGGATTCTCAGCGAATTCTCAGGCATCAGGGAACGGGGTAGCTACTGGACTCTTTCTGACATGTCCACGCGAATGAAAATTAGGGCCTATGTTTTTACCTATCTTTTTTTAAAGGCCTGGTGGGGCTTTATCAAATTAACATATTAATGAGCAATTGAGGGCCAACCCTGTATAAAATGGCGATGCGCTGTTTCTAAAGCGCACATAAAGATGCACATAAACACTCAATGGCCCGTTCCGGTTACAAAAACCCTACTTCTGTACTTGCAGTGGCAATGACTGACTGCGATGTCAGTTCCGGTGCATGAGGTCGAATGGCTGCGCCTCCACATGACGGCACTGCATGCCATCTGATAACTGCCAAATGATGTTGCCTGTGGTCTGAGATCCTGGGTCTATCCTGACACAACATGGCGAAGGATTCTACTGCCTGCCACTAAAATGGCAACAGCTGGCAAACGATGTGAGCACCAGTATACATGGTGGCAGTCACGGGCATAGTCCTATCCAGTGTCTAATGAAACACCACAACTATCGGTTTTGCCATGATTTTTTGGATGTGTTTGTTGTGTACTGGTTATTTTCATTCTTTTTTCTAGATTATCATATGCACTGTTATATAGGCCTGCAGCACGTCAGTGCCTATACTGTCATATGTGCCATACTGCAATGAAATAAAGAGAAGAGAATCATAAATAGAGGCTGTACCAGTAAGCAGATCAGTGGATACATTTTTTTTTAGAACAGTAGACCCAGTTGGCAGGAAGGATCAAGAGATTTGTATTCGGTATATTTTTTTGACTTGATGTTGTGGTGTTGCAAATGAGAGGGGTTCAACGTGCTCTGTTTAAAACAAAATATCTTGGATGCTATCATTTTAAGTTTATTTATTTCTTAAGTTTGTTCTGTTAGTATGGATGCGGGATTCGGAATTTTAGCAAAATTGGTTTGCTGACTATCTACCTAATTATAAAAAAGAATCTTAAAACATATGGAATTGATTAGATTAAAAACCTCGGATGCAGGCCACCACTGTTTCAAATGTGTATACAATGCATTGAATACATTTTTGTTTTTTTATTAAATTGACTGTACTCATGTATTTATTTTGAGCGTTTGCTATGCTTCAGAAATCCAATGAGATGGTCTTTATACTTGGGAAATGTGATCAGAAATTCAGTGGCTTGGACGTGTTCATTTTTAAGTCAAAATACGAAGATTTAAAGGATGTTGGTTTATGTGATGCGTGATATACGATTGTCGAAGATTCCGGATTATTTGTATTTATCTGGTTTTGTTTCCATCGCAGTCTTTTACGGTGTTATTTGGTTTAAATCGATAGTGGGGTCAGCCCTTGCGTGTTCTTCTCTAAAGAATGCATTTCTGGAATCAGCGGTGGACTTGAGGAAGTGCTTGACGTAGGAACTTTCAAGATTGGAGGTTTTTCATTCCACTGAGAGAGGGTTCCCGAGCAATGTGTGTATTTTTTAGAATGCATAGTGTATATTTGGAAAACATTGAACATCAAATTGTACAATTTAGGGTGTGCCCTGTTTTGAGAATTCACTTTGAAATGATAGTTGTTACTCTCCTTAATTAAGAACGGAAAGTCAAAGAAGGGGAGTTTAACCAGTTCCATATCTGATGGACGCTGGACAGGGACAGAAGCATCGGTGCAGTTTCACAAGCAAGTATTTGTGAGATATATATCCAGCATCAAAAGATTAAACGGTACATCCCCGTACGCGATGCTTGGTGAAAACTAAGGGCAGCACCCTCCAGACAATACAAATGAGGTATATCCAATAAGCAGATGCTGACAAAATTGAATACATTCACAACTCTTTCATTCACATTTGAGCCGCAAAAACATCTCAAAGGGGCCAGATTTAGACTTACCCCCTTCAAAGGAAGCAGTGGTTGAAAATCAGGTTGCTGCGGCCAACAAATTGAATGGATGAATAAGTGAATTGTATAGGCCTTTAAAAAAAAAAAGAATGTACTGCATAAGCAACATTGAGCGTTGTGGGAAGTCAGACATAGGATACGGGCACGAAGAAAAGAAAGAAATGCCTATTCTAGTCCTACCTCTAGTGATGATGATGATGATGGCTCCCTGTTCTAATGCATAACGTAAATGGGGCTTGTCAGGATGTCGTTTAAAAAATTACCTTCAACCTGCATCCCAAACCTGTTCTATCCGATTGCCTGCCATACCACTAACAACAAAGGAACAAAAAGTGGCCTATGGAAGTATTCTACTCCCTTCTTGGCCGGGGATGGTTGCATTTGACCACCACCCAGTTACAGTTCATTTCTTTCCCCTTCTTGGTTCAGGCTTCAGCCTGAAGATACAGTTCAAAAACCAGTTCTGTGCTTCTCGCAAAACTATGTAAAAGGGCAAAAGATGGAAGATGAGTTCTGTAATGTGGACGGGCAACGTCATATGTCCACATGTGTTCAAAGCAGACTGATGTGCCCCACGTATGGGAATGGGAAAATGGATGGCTGGATGCTCAGGTGAAGGAGAATGGGTGCAATGGAGTGTTGCCTTCAAAATTTTACATGGAGGCAGCAACCAAAAAAAGAGCCAATTGCAATAGGAGTGTCAAATGACTTTGATGTAACATCTTTGCGGGTGTAGTCTGAAACAGTGCCCAGTATGCCAGGTTAAACAGAATGCATGTCTAAAGAAGCATGCGCCCTGAAACACCTGTGTATGCCGCAATATAAATAAAATATCATATCATGCTGTAAAGCGGTAGCATTGCCATCTAAACAAATGGCTAAATAAATAGATTGGGAGCTCAATGTATGACACCGCTTGAGAGAGCAATGCGGGAAGTACATAGTGTTGGATGGCCCACGGCAACTCCTAGGGTGGAGAGGGTCTCAGGGAAAAGAGGTACACGTTTGGAAACCCTTTATACAATTATTCCGCTTCTACCCGGTCATTATATGTAACCAATCAACAGTGCCATTCAAACCTAGGGTGTGTGGCCCCAGTCTGGGAATCCAACACTGTCCCATTTTAGATACCCAATGGTTTACTGACTTCACTCTCTCATCCGCTTGATCCGTTCCTAGAAGGACCCAATTCATATTTTAGTCACCTCTAGGAAACGTTGCACCCTGGGTATCTGTGTGATCCCCAATCAGAGGTGTGATCGATGTTCAAGTGTTATTTTCTTGTACTGTGAAACGGCAACAGAGCGATAGAGCAATAGTGGACTCCAACAGATCATATCCAGGGGTTGGCAGTACCTCCAGGAGAAAGGATGATCGCGCACTCTTCGAGCATCCCTTTCTGCACCCGGCGGATAGGGTTAAAACATACCATTTTTCTCACATCTTCCAATTCTCCGAGTGTGGAAGGTCTGGTTGCACTGTGCCTCCATGCCTGCCGATTTACCGTGGACATGAGCTGCAGACAGGCGCCAGATCGGAACATCAGACAGTCATGTAATGCTAGGATTGTGTGGTTTTCCTGTGGACCATCTCCATCATGCCAAGCCGGAGCACCCCGCAGGGTGAAACATTGTAGAGCCATGCTACTGCAGGCAGGTCTGGTGGGGGCAGGCAGCTAGGACCACGATGGGGTTGGTTTTCTCCTTTTCACTGAGCTTTGCAAAATGCTTGCATGAGAAAGTGAAAACGTGTCTCTCTGCATAAATGCAGAGACCCAGAGGAAGCAATTCTGCGGCTCCTTCCACCGGATCGCTGCAGAATGCACAGGGGTCGGATTTTGAGGAGAATGTACCATGAAGAGCCAGCTCCGAGGACATAGAAGGGACTTAAAAAATTCAAATGGAACTATAATGTGTGACTTACTTTCTTTTGAGAAAGCACGCGTCAACACAACAGCAAAGCTAAGCTGCTTTTCCTTATTGCCGCCCTAACTAGCCCCAGCCCTCGCCCCACTCTCAGATCCAGCTGAACTCAAAGGGTCGCATGAAAGTTCTGTGTGAAACCCAATGAACAATGGGGCGCCATAATGCAGCCGGCTTCATCACGGAGGCTAGGTTATCAGTTTCTAGCAGGCCCATCGACGAGGACAATGTGGTAGGTTAACGCCGGGGCTATTGGAAAAGTTAAAGGGAGGGGGGAGAGGGATCTCCAGCATCCAGAAAAAGCATGCTGTCATAAAATACCATTGGGTTTGACAAATGGGGCCCATGTTACAGAACCTTTGCAACCAGTTCCAAACTGCCCCAATGCAAAGCGCATTGAGGCAATGCAGAGTGGCACTGCTGTGAGAACTGCACTGCGCCTGCGCGATGATTCTGCAATACAGGCCTGAAAAGGACACTGAAATGATGGCAGAAGAGGAATGAACAGAGGCAAGAAAGAAACTGTATTTATTACTGCTTCTTTAATATCCCCAGAGGGCATAACACCTAATGTATTAATTTATTTCGGCGGGAATTCACAAGCATAGAGCTGCAACCTATTTTATATACAGGGAAGGCAGATTGTATGATTCTCTGAATTATTCCTGCTCCAAGTGTAGGTGAATTATTAATTGCTTGCTACTTGATGTACATTATTAACTACTAGAACTGCCAGTCAGATCCAGGCAGAGCTCTTTTGCTCAGATCCTGGGCTCAGCGTGCACTGATGTGCTTATTAACTCCATGCCACTGCCCTTGCAATGTATTTCCATCCTAATTGGCAGTGAAACTGTGAAAGGGTTAGCGTTTTACGTCATAACGTCGACCATAAGTTACTCAATAATAAGTAATGCGTGGCAGAGGCTTAGGTTATCAGAATGGCGCCAGTTCTCGATTTTCTCCGAGGAGCACACCTTGAAACAGGTTCCTATGACTGCAAAGTTATGCTGGATTCCTCGAGGTAAAATGGCGCCATTGAACCTGGCGCGCCTCAAGGAGGCGGCAAGAACCCAGACAGACCGATTCCAGGAAGCAATTACGTTACCACTTCGTGGGCCTGTGGTGTGTCAAGGAGGCGTATCTTGACAAACAGTAACCGTTTCTGACAAAGTATGTCGAAGTAATTGGATATTTTGAGAGCTGGATGGTAAAAGGTGCTTGCTATTCCTTTCACGCAGCGGCTCCATCACACGATGCTGCAATATATACATACACGGGAACAGCCGTCAAAAGAAATGTTGCCTTTATGTCTTGAATGATGCAATCAAAGTAAACCGCAGTGATCAGAAAACCTCAGTCCCACTGACTGCCCTACAAACTAGTTTGCAGGTTTTTTCTCTTTTGCTATGCTTGGTCGATCCCATTCCCGTTTGCCATGTCGTCTCGGAAGGATAGCTTCGGGGCAACGTCCTTTCTTTGGACGCAAGACGACATGGAGCAACATAGGTTCGATCCCTGGGTCCGAAGTGCGTTATAAATAACCTATCATATCATGTTTGGTCCTCACACACCTCTGCTCTGCTATACCTGGTCCTCATGCACAGCTCATTTGCTATGTCTGGTCATTCACTTCTCTTTTGCTAAATCTGGTCCTCATACGCCTCTATTTTGCTATGTCTGGTCCAGCCCCTTCTCTTTTGCGAAGGCTGGCCCCCACGCACCTCTCTTTTCCTATGTCTGGTCCATGCACCTCTTTTGTTATGCACATCTCTTTTACTGTAGCTGGTCCTCATGCACCTCCCGCTTGCTGAGTCTGGTGCGTGTGCACCTCTTTTGAATGCCTGGTCCTCATGCACCTCGGTTTTGCCATGTCTGGTCCTCATCAGTGGTGGAAATGGAAAAAATGTGGTGGGGGATCCCACGAGTGCCGGGGTGGGGGAGGAGTTGGGGGGACTCAGGGGGCGTGGTCTAGAGGGGGCGGGGTTGATAGTGGCCATCCGATCAAATAAATACTTTTTAAAAAAGAAAGAAAAATAAGCGCCCACAACGGTAACATTGCCTTTTACCGCCGGCCAGGGCTTTAAGTGGGACGGGGCCGGCCGGGGATTAGCCCCGGCAGGCTCCGAAATTTCCTTTGAGGCGGGGCCCTGTGGGGCCCACTAATCTCCCCTGCCAGCCCCGGCCACTACACGAAAAGGATTTTTTTATGAAGCCTGAAGCTCTCGCTCGTGTGCGAAAGCTTCAGGCTCCAGAAAAAAATGCCTTTCAGCCATAATGGTGGCGCCGCACCTGCGAGGCATCCCTATAAGCAGGAGATTCCCGTGGGCCGGCGCCACCATTATGGAGAAAAGGCGAGGCCGCTGGAAGCTGAGGCCATTTTCCTGGAGAGTTTAAGTCTTCAGGAAAACGGCCTCTGCTTCCAGCGGCCTCACCCTTTCAGCCTTAATGGTGACGCCGCGCCTACCCAGCTGGCAAGGGGCAGCGCCACCATTAAGGCTGAATAGGCGAGGCCCTGTCCCCTGCCAGGCAAGCCTATAGAATATAAATGCAGAGATCAACACCCTCTCCCCCTGGGGAGAGGGTGTTGATCACTACAAAAGTTTGCCTGGCAGGGGTGCCATTAGCCCATTGAGCCGGGGCTCGTCAGGGGGGCGTGGCCTAACGGCCCGCAGGACCCCTGCAGTTAGGCCAGACCCCCTTGATGAGCCCTGGCTCATTTTGTTGTCCGAAAAAAAGGAAAAGAAAAAAAAACGCCCGCGAGGGTAGCATTGACTTTTACGCAGCTTTGGCACTGTTATGTTATGTTATGTTACCTGAATTTGTAGAGCGCACGGTCGCCCAGGGGCATCATGGCGCTGATGAGGAAGCTATCAAACAGAGAGAACAGTAATAGTCGGAGGGCTAGAATAGAGTAGTTTTCAGGGCTTTCCTGAAAGCCAGATGGTTGGAGATAGACTTGAGTGGCAGTGGAAGGGTGTTCCACAGCCTTGCCGCAGCAATGGAAAAGGCTCTGCCACCGAGTCTTTCTCGGTTATACTTAGGAACCACCAAAAGGTTGGTGTTCAGGGAGCGAAGATTGCGTTCCGGGATATAACGGACAAATTTGGTTTGAAGAAACTCAGCGCCAAGGCCCTGGATTGCCCGGTGGACAATGCACAGTGACTTGAACTTAACTCGCTGGGCCACCGGGAGCCAGTGGAGTTGGCGAAGCACTGGCGAGATATGAGCTCCATAGGGGGAACCTGTGGCCAGTCTGGCTGCCAGGTTCTGTATGCGTTGGAGACGTTGGAGAAGGCCCATTGGCTGGGCGAGGTATAAGGAATTGCAATAGTCCAACCGTGAGAGGACTAATGCAGCTACCACAGGGGGGCGCATAGCCTCTGGGATCATAGGGAGGACCCTCTTAAGTACCCTAATCTGGTGATGGGCAGATTGGCAGACCGTAGAGACCTGGTTTGTCATGGACAAGGAAGTGGAAAGAATGACTCCTAGGTTCTTTACTTTGTCCACTGGACAGGGCAGGGGGCCCAGTGAGGTAGGCCAAAAAGCAGGGGTCCATAGTGACGGGCAGGGGGGACAACCCACCAACATCACCTCAGTTTTGTCGCCATTAAGCTTGAGCCAGTTTTGGTCCATCCAAGCGCCGACTGATGTCAAACAGTCATGAAGAGAAGCTGAGGCCTTGGTGTGATCCTGATCTAAACGGATCAGGATTTGAGTGTCATCCGCGTAGGAATAACAGTTAAGTCCATACGAACGAATAAGGCAGACCAGTGCCCATATGTAAATATTGAATAGAATAGGGGAAAGAGAGGATCCCTGGGGAACACCGCAGGTGAGGGCACAAGGGACAGAAAGGAAAGGGGGCATAGCAAGGGTCTGAGTGCGGTCTGCAAGAAAGGAGGTAAACCAAGCCAGGACTGATCCAGAGATCCCGATTTGTGCTAGACGTGAGAGGAGAATAGGATGGTCCACTGTATCAAAAGCAGCGGACAAATCCAGCAGAATCAAAGCTCCGACTCCACCTGCGTCCGCAAGTCTAGACATGTCATCTTGCACTGAGACAAGCACACTCTCCGTTCCCCTACCAGGTCTGAAACCTGCCTGGGCAGGATTAAAGATCTTAGAGGATTCCAGGAAGGAGGAGAGGAGGGGCGTGACCAGAGATTCCAAGAGCTTAGACAAGAACGGGAGCAGGGATATGGGGCGAAAATTAGAGGGGATAGTAGGATCAAGGGACGGCTTCTTAAGCAGGGGAATAACCCTAGCCGATTTGAGTTCCGGCGGGACCAGACCAGACTGGCATGAGTTATTTATAGCCATTGTGACGTCAGACAGGATGTCTGGGGCAATAGTCTTCATCATACTTGCCGGAATGGCGTCCTCTGGAGAGGAGGACTTAATTTTAAGAATCGCTGCTAAAACCTCTGCCTCAGTAAATAGAGGAAAGGTGGACCAGCTGGCCGGGGGGTCAGTGGAGGTGAGTGGCACAAAGCTAGTAGTGCCGGAAGGTTGCGTGGCGAGAGATGTGGCGATGTTAGATCGTATCACAACGATTTTCGTAATAAAAAACGATGCCAGGTCATTGCATAGCTTTTGCAATGGTTTGACCATCGAGGTGAGGGGTTCAGAGGAGGAAAGTGATTGAACAATAGAAAATAGTGTTTTGGGTTTACACAGAGCACTTTCAATTTGTTGAGCGAAGAAAGTAGCTTTAGCCAGCTTAACATTGGCTAGGTAGGTGGAAAGACTGAGCTTGTACAGGTCTTTAAGCAAAGGGTTGTAGCTAGCCCGCCATTTGCGTTCGGCTTGTCTGAGTAGCAGGCGGGCGCTTTTTAGCTGATCAGTAAACCAGGGCTGAGAGAGTAATCTCCGACTCTGGGTAAGTTTAGGTGGAGCGAAAACATTAGCGGCGGAAAGCAGCGATGTTGAGAGCGTGGATAGAGATACCGGTCCCAAGGAGGTGCACTTGGAAACGATACAGGCACCGAGTGCCTTGGGGTCAACTGATCGCCAAGAACGGAGTAACGTCTTGGGGGGGCGAACTTTACAGACAGGGGTGGCTAGAATAAACGGGCATGAAATCAGATGGTGATCAGACCAAGTCACTGGCTCAATAAGGCCAGGGCCAAGTAAAGCATCATTGGCAAATACCATGTCTAGAGTATTTCCATGCAGATGGGTGGGTGCTTGGATCAATGGGCAGAAATGAAGATCAGAGAGGCTATCTAAAAGCAAGTTTAGTTCATCTGATCTTGGAGGGTTAAAATGCAAATTAAAATCACCTAATACCACAAGATTGGTATACTGCAGGTTTAGGGCGGCAATAAGGTCAGCTAAGTCTTTCCCAAAAGTTCCCATAGGGCCTGGGGGGCGGTAAATAAGCAGGAGGTGGGAGGCACATGATGTCGATAGCTCGCATCGGCAGAGGAGGGCTTCCATATTAAGTGTATGCGAGCAAGGTATCCGGCTCACCGTGTACTTGTCTCTGAAAATAACTGCAATGTCTCCACCGCGCTTGGGGGGGGCGATCATAGTGAATGATGCGGTAGTTGGGGGGGGAGAGCTTGCACTACTGTAGGTGCCGAGCTCGGTGTCAGCCAAGTTTCAGTTAGGCATAAAAGAGCTGGTTGCCTATTAATTAACAGGTCCCAGATTTCACCCGAGTGAGCAGGAAGGGACCTTGTGTTAAGCAGGCACAGAGTAGGGTTATCCGGCGTGGGCTCGTTGCTAGGAGTGCTTCTGGTGGGAGAGGGGGTGGGTGGGGTTGTGTTATGGTTCCAGCCAATTGGCCATCTGGTGCTGGGGTGGGCTAAGGAAATTAATACATTTCTATCTAGGTAGCCCTTCCAGCACGCCCCTGCACGGACGGGCACAGACGGGCTTGCCTTAAGCGCGCCTTCGGCGCGCTGGCGGCGCGCCCGCTGCGCCCGCCCGCTGCGCGGGCGGCCGATCCAGCACATAAGTGCCTGGAGCGGTATGAAAGCGAGGCGGGAGGCGGAGGCTGAGCCCAGGACACAGAAAGAGGACTGGTGGGTAGTCTGAGCCCAGAGGATCCCCTCAGCACTGCCGGAGGAATAAGCAGTCGCTCAGAACCTTCAGACATTCAATACCTTCATACATCCAAACATGTCAAAACATACTGCTGCACAGTTGTTATGCCAGGAAAACAATAATAAAAATCAAAGCACAATACTTTAAACAGATGGTTAAAAACCGATTTTGGGAACTGTCCTCGAGTGGAGCAGCTTCCTCAATGCGCGCGGGCGGCCGATCCAGCACATAAGTGCCTGGAGCGGTATGAAAGCGAGGCGGGAGGCGGAGGCTGAGCCCAGGACACAGAAAGAGGACTGGTGGGTCGTCTGAGCCCAGAGGATCCCCTCAGCACTGCCGGAGGAATAAGCAGTCGCTCAGAACCTTCAGACATTCAATACCTTCATACATCCAAACATGTCAAAACATACTGCTGCACAGTTGTTATGCCAGGAAAACAATAATAAAATCAAAGCACAATACTTTAAACAGATGGTTAAAAACCGATTTTGGGAACTGTCCTCGAGTGGAGCAGCTTCCTCAATGCGCGCGGGCGGCCGATCCAGCACATAAGTGCCTGGAGCGGTATGAAAGCGAGGCGGGAGGCGGAGGCTGAGCCCAGGACACAGAAAGAGGACTGGTGGGTCGTCTGAGCCCAGAGGATCCCCTCAGCACTGCCGGAGGAATAAGCAGTCGCTCAGAACCTTCAGACATTCAATACCTTCATACATCCAAACATGTCAAAACATACTGCTGCACAGTTGTAATGCACAATGTTCGCTACATGTACAACTGATTCCTTTCAGTTGTACATGTAGTGAGCATTGTGCATTATACATCAGTGCCAAAGCCGCAGTAAACGGCAAATGCTGCCGTCGCGGACGCTTTTTTTTTCTTTTTCTTTTTTCCAGCGCGGTTCATGGGCTTGGGCGCTGACTCTGGCCGGATCCCGAGATCCGGCTACACATCTGGTGGCGGATCTCGGATCCGCCGAGAGCCGGCCCAATGACCAGCACTGGTCCTCATGCGTCTCCCTTTCTACTAAACGTTTCAAAGGGATCTGAAACATAAAAGAGGTTTCCCGCTGCGTCCACCAAATGCGCTTCTTTGTTCATGGGTGACATCTCGAAGATCACTTTTAAGAGCCATCAAAGGGAACTGTGTGCAGACAACTTGCACGCTTGAACCTTTGAATGTTTGTAGACTTCACATGACAGTCAAATGTAACAAACAACCTCACTAACATTGTATAGTCCATTCACTTCGCTTTTGCTATATCTGGTTTGCTATATCTGGTACTCACGCCCTCCCTTTTGCCATGTCTGCTTCACCCACTTCCCTTTTGCAATATCTGGCACACATGCACATCTCATTTGCTATACCTGGTCCTCATGCGCCTCTCTTTTGCTATGCCTGGTCATTCACTTCTCTTTTGCTATGTCTGGTCATTCACTTCTCTTTTGCTATGTCTGATCATTCACTTCTCCTTTGCTATGTCTGATCATTCACTTCTCCTTTGCTATGTATGGTCCTCATACACCTCTATTTTGCTATGTCTGGTCATTCACTTCTCTTTTGCTATGTCTGATCATTCACTTCTCCTTTGCTATGTATAGTCCTCATACACCTCTATTTTGCTATGTCTTGTCCATTCCCTTATCTTTTACTATAGCTAGTCCTCATGCGCCTCTTGTTTGCTATATCTCGTCTATGATCCTCATGCACCTCTTTAGTTATATCTGGTACATCCACTTCTCTTTTACTATAGGTGGTCCTCATGCACCTCTTGTTTGCTATGGCTGATCCTCACGCACTCCTTTTGTTATGTCTGGTCCATCCACTTCTCTTTGGCAATATCTGGTACTCATGCACATCTCATTTGCTATACCTGGTCATTCACTTCTCTTTAGCTATGTCTGGTCCATCCACTTTTCTTTTGCCAAATCTGGTCCTCATGCACCTCTCTTTTGCTATGTCTGGCCCATGCCCTTTCCTTTTGCCATGTCTGGTCCTCATGCATCTCCCTTTCTACTAAAAGTTTCAATGGGATCTGAAACAGAAAAGTGTTAAGGTGTACGTCTCGCAACTTGGGCGTACCTCTGTTTCCGGATGATGTCCGCGTTGGGGAAACCAGCCTGAAATTCAGATTAACCAGTAGAGAATATGGTACAAGGAAGCGGCCTCAGCCCCGTCCTGATAGTACAGGATTGGACGGGGACCACCCCCCAGCACCAGAGATCTTCTTCTTGTAGTGACCTTGGTTGCTGTAGCTGGCACAGGCGAGACAGGCAACCAGGAAGTCGAGAAGTCCAGAGAGTAGAGAGCTCCGTAGAATGGCCCAGGGGAGAGAGCTCAGAAGATCGCCAGGAGAGCCAGAAACACACAGTTCAAAGGAGTTCCAAACAATAGTCAATGTGCAGGCTGTGGAAGGATGGGTAGCCAAGTTGACGGAGAGAGTCCAGGCCCAGGCACATCCGGAAGGTGTTGAGGTTAAATTGGAGCAGGCAAGTAGACTGGTACCCCAGCAAGGCAACAAGATAGGGACAACCAGGAGGCGACAGATTGACCTCAGGAAACCTCAAAGGATTTAACCAGGGGAAGGCAGTAGGTCCGGTGGGAAATGCTAGAGAACCAGGCTGAAGGGCTGGACGGCCTGGCAGGAAAGCAGGGACCCAGGCGGGCAAAACTGGAAGGTCTGGTAGTGGAACAAGAAGACCAGGCAAAGGAAGGGCAGGGATCCAGGCAGAGAAGAGAAGCA
Source organism: Ambystoma mexicanum (assembly GCF_040938575.1). NCBI lineage: Eukaryota > Metazoa > Chordata > Amphibia > Caudata > Ambystomatidae > Ambystoma > Ambystoma mexicanum. The sequence continues at coordinate 535,430,869 of NC_090924.1, read as the reverse complement.
GGGCTGCAGAGTCAAACAGGAGCCGGCGGCGAAACAACGGTGAGTCAGGAACGAATCGCGTTAAGACGCGATTCGTTCCTGCACCCGATCGCTATTTACGGCCGCGGTGCGAAACCGAGGCTTGGAGCGCGAAGAGAACCGGGCATGCGCCGCGGTCCTTCCGAGGCGAGAACGAGGCTTGAAGCGCAAGCCTTCGATCGCCTTCGTCCACGGCTAACGCGTGCGCCCGCAGCCTGGACCGCACAGCTGATTGGGGCATCGGAGAGTCTCCCTCCCACTGATCCGATACCTAGAATAGAGCTGCCAAGGAACGTAGCGACCCGCAGCCTTCCAGGTACGTGTCCTAACAAAAAGTGGTTTCCATTTGTTTCCAAAACATGCGCTTCTTTGTTTATGGATGACATCTCGAAGTTCATTTTTAAGAGTCATCAAAGGGAACTGTGTGCAGACAACTTACAAGCTAGGACATTTGAATGTTTGCAGACTTCACATGAGAGTAAGATTAACAAACAACCTCACTAACATGTTATAATCCATTCACTTCGAAGAGGGATGGGGAAAGCCTATTAAGGAATTTGACACGAAGAAGGCCAGGAGATACCGTGAGTGCCCATACTATTTTGGACCTATTCCTAGTGCTCCAATGATAGATAAGTATGTCGAAAGGTACCCCCTCAGCCGGCCCTACAGGCCAGGTGCGGTACAAGTCTACTCCAGAGTGGATGAGGAACCCAAGGTTGCAACTAAGGCGACCCAATTGACAGTATTGATTAAAATGCCAAGAAATCACGTTACGGACGTCGTTAGAGACACCACAATTTAGCAGCTTTAGACATGAATCACACGTGCATTCACACATCGGGACACAAACACACACTTGAATACATGAAGAACACAAGCGTACAGTTCTATAGATAAAGGACAGATACATATACATACGGTCACTGCTTTTATTATTTTATCACGAGCTGAATGCAGCAATACAGAAACCGCAAGAAGCAGGAGATCCTGAGTAAAGCTTGCAGATGCTTATATGTAAATAACCTTATGGTACTGCAGGAGCACCTATGGGACCTGACAGAGCCAAGTGTGACTAACTTATGGAGAATATAGAATAGCATGGACACTGTAGGAACCGCATAATGGTTTAGGAAAATTACAGTAGGCCACAAGCCTCTCAGCAAGAGCTGAGCTGAGTTGAATTCAGGCTGCACAAGAGCAAGCGTGTGAGAAAGGACCCACTGCCAACGCCACCAGATACAAATGACATTCCATTCCCTGAACGACAGTAATACCAGATGCAGTAAATACAAATCATTCTTCATAATTCAGAGCCGTAGATCTCCATATCATGGTCTCTGAAACATGTGACCTGGCCGACTCAGACAATTGGCAGAAACCAGCGCTGGGAAAGGGAGTTGATCTCACACTGCCAGACAGAAGCTTGCGACAAAGATGTTACAATGTGAGACAAGTGTTGCGCGAGATGAACAAGCACTCTCATAGACATAGGTGGTACACACAAGTTACAATGCAGACACATAGTTCTTATTATCTTGAGAAGGTACACCAAGAGCTGAGAACCTTTGCAGATCCCAGGCCTGGGGAGGTCAGCTCTAGCCAATCACAGTTCAGACTCCTAGGGGTGGGTAGCAATGGGCAAGAACCAATGGTAAGACCCTCACACTGCAACATTGTTAGAGATAGTGATTTGGGAATGGACCAGGCCAGCCACCTGAAATTCTAGAGCCAGTAGAATAACATGTTTAGGGGATCATATAGGTCATTAGGCTCCTGACGGCCAATCTCAGATGGCGATAGGTTTTCTGGAGAGGGGCCCAGGTTGTGATGTCACTATGACGCAACTTCAGGACAAACCTGGCCTGCAATCCAGGAGACGTTGAGTGGTCCACAGATTGCTTCTATCCTTGTACTGATCCCTGTTGGTTTTTTGTTGTAATAAACCGCAGTTTGAACTTGCTGTCTGACTGGGTCTACATTCCTTTTGGGGGAAGGTTTTGGGCCTTCCAAGAGTCTGCGAACTCCTAGTGGCCGTGTAGTCTACCTGGGAGTTTGACCCAACAAGTTGGTAGCCAGAGGATGATTGGCTGCACTAGCCCGGCACCAGGTCGACTCCTTCGCCGCCAGACCGGAGAGGCTGCAGGACCCTTGCATATTTTGAGAGACAGGAAAACGTGTGCCTGTTTAAAGGTTGTCAGGAGCCCCTTGGAAATCATCCTGCCCGAGATCAGCGAGTTGTCCTGGCAGACCAGGAGGGGTAGGTGAGCACCTTGACGGGGAGCCAACAGCCGAGCAGTGCCAGCACAGCACGGAACATAAGTATTGATCCAGTACGACAGCAACTGTGGGTGTGAGGGAGGATATTGAGTAGTGTGAAGTATTGTTCAGTATTGTCGAGTATTGGTGAAGTATTGTTTAGTAGTGTTATAGTATTGTTTAGTGTTGCTGTAGTGAGTAGGGACAGGAGCAGAGGTAGAAGTCCCTGTTCTATGTTTAGGGCACATTCAGTCTGCGAGGAAAAAGGTTCTGGTGAATAACCTAGACTATTGACTTAAAGGCTTGGATGACAACATTTATGTAAGTAAAATATTCCTGTGGGTTGAGCGTTTTAGTTCGGGTCATAGATTATGGTATCCCTTTGAGGGTTAGCAGAGGAGCTAGCCTAGATTGCTTAAGGTGAGTCGGCTGGTTAAGTCTCTTGGAAAGAGACGTTTACCATGTTAGGCGACACAACAGGTGCAGTTCGATCACAAGAGAATATTGGTATACTCTGCCTGGATAGCAGGAAGACAGCTATGGGAGTTTTGTGTGGGTTTGGGAGTAACGGGTTATTATAGTTTGTGTGGGAATCTTGATTTACCTATATTGTTTTGATAGCTTGATGATGTTACCCTTAGGTTTGCAGCTAGGACACAGAGAATTTGAGACGGTGAGGAGCTAGAACTTCAGATTGGCAGACAAGGTGAACCAGTGGCGGTGCGCGGAAGGCGCATGCGTAGGATTGTGGTTGTGTGCCTGAGGAGGCAGCGATTGTGAAGGAGGGGCAGTGCGCGGAGCACGCATGATAAGTTGTAGAAGGTAAATTAATAAAGCCATGGCCACTGTGTGGAAGTTTCTCCAAGGACGTGCAGCAAATCGCTATTGACACACATACAGGGTGTCTACAAAGGGAAGAAATTGACCAAACGCATGGCTATATTTGAGCTGTGGCACATGTTTCAGGAGGGAGAGAGGGATGCTGCAAGGTGTCAGTGGATTCTAAGCCTCTGGAGGTGAAAGACCAAGGGACCCATCTCTCTGTACCTCCCCCTGCTCCTCCAAGTGTAGTATCTGGTGACAGAGATGATGAACAGGGAATGTATCCAATAAGGGAACTAAGGGCAGCCGAGGGGTATTGAAATCTGACATATAAGCCACCACCATACATTAAAGAGGATAAGCAGAAAGGCGCGGAACAGCCAGCTAGTGATGCAGGGGCGAGCAGTGAGGCGCAGCAGCACGTGAAGGAGGAGTTTGAGGGCATACGCACGAACGAACGGTTGGCAGCGCAGGCACTCTTAAGGCTTCAAGGGAAGACAAATGGGGAGGCAGAAGGGGCGACCGAGGCAATAGAAGGCCTGGAAAGGGACAGCAACATGACAGATTGGGCAGAACTGATGGAAGAGGAGGATAGAAGGGGGAAGGATGGGAAGGGAGATTAGAGCGTGAAGAAAGAGAAGAAGAGAGGATAAAGTGAAGCGGGAAGACAGGGAGTTAAGAAAGGAACAAGAGAAGGAGCACTGGGAAGGGAGCGGGAACAAATAAAAGAAAGGGATCTCAAGGAGAGGAAGAGATTGGAAAGGGAGATGAGGGAGAAAAGGGAGAGAAAAACTGGAGAAGGCAGAGGGATGGAGAGAGATAGCAGAGCAAAAAAAACGCAAGTTAGCAGAGAAGTAGCAGAGGAAGTCGCAGTTGGCCAGATTGGCGAGAGAACAAGCATGCAGGGCGGACAAGTGAGAAATAAGGGCGGTGAACACACAAGCAGCAATGGATAGGGACAGGAATAAACAGGAGGAGGACAGACGAACAGAACCAGACAGCACATAGGGACAGCTCACGAGGCAGGAGCGTGACATAGGGGTGTGGAGCAGGCCTAGGAGCCTGGCAGCAGGCAGCAAATATGATTTAGAAGACATCGACCTTAGCATGAAACCCAACACAGACTTGACATAAAGGAGACTAAGTTTTGCCGATGAGTTTTGTAGCAACATGCACGTGGATCTGAGAACGAGGACAAACACAGCGGGGATGAGAGGCGGGAGCAGTACCGATCACAGTCCAAGGGTCTGGGGACAGAAAAACGGGTGTCATGAAAGTTTAGGATACATGCCCAGGGAGGAGAGGAAGGTGGCTCATACCAGCAGGCACGATACGCAGATGATCTTTGTACCTCACACAGCATGTATGTTAACAGACAGAGGGATCCCCCCGGACGCAGGAGGGGGGAGACAGCCATAGCATGCTCAAGAAGATGATTTTCCAGAGCTTATGACGATAACAGGAGAGTACCCTCATTAGAACCAGTAGATATATGCACAGATGTTGAGGATGACAGAGGGCCTCGACAAATAAGACTGTACCAAAGGACACCTGAGGAGGTGACGGCATATACGCAGATGCCCTTATTGGAGAGAGGGGGGTGAGACCTCAGTATGTGCAATGGAATCACACAGGCAAGGAGAATGTGAAGTGTAAGTTACCATCATTGAGCGCGGGAGCGGGGAAATTGATTCATGAGATGGAGAAGATGACAGCTTGTCACAGACTAGCAGTGGGTGACATAAAGGGACTATTAGTGCCGATATTAGGAGACGCAGCTGATGGTGTATGGAAGAGGACACGGTTCCCAGGGGTGACGACACAGAACACAGCTCACAATGGAGCGCCATTTGCAAACTGCAGGGCCGCAGTATTGCACGCTTTACAAACACTATACCCAGACAAGTCAGACATTGGGGCAATTACGTCACATAAAATGAGGGAAGATGAAGATCCGGTACAGTACATTCAGGAGATCCAAGAGCTTTGGCACCTCAAAAGTCAAGAACCCTGGGACAAAACTATAACAATATTTTATAACATTTTAGTGCAGCGACTACCAGAACCAGTACAGAATAGTTTCAAGAAACTGGTGGGGATGGAAGCGAAGGGATGGCCAGAAATACATGGGGGTACATGGGGCGAGGAAGTCAGTAACAGGGATTTCAAGGAAGGGGATTACCAAGGGGCATGGCTTCAGGTCATAGATGCATCACAATCAAGGGGGTTTTCAGGAGGATTTCGGGGATATGGACAGAAGATGGAGCAGAACCTGGGGGACTTTTCAGGGTTTTTTTCAGGACAACAGAGAGAGCCACCACAGTGCTGCATTTGCGGCCAGCTAGTACACATTTCACGGGCATGTCGATTTAGAGGGACACAACAGAACTGGGGAGAGCAGGGCCAGCAGCAATATCAAGGAGGCCAAGAAGAATATTATGTACAGGATCAACAACCACAAGGGCAGATGCAGGATGCATATCAATCGATGCTGCAAGCAAAAGCACAACCACCAGCCCAAGCACAGCCACAAGTACAGATGTAGGCCCCACAGATGCCAGCACCGATAACACTGATGCCACAGATTAGGGGGAGTACACAAGAACTAGCACAGATACAAGATGAAAGCGCACCGGCACAGGTGGCCACAGTAGCAACAGTACTTGTCCAACGACTGGGAGGAGTTACAATGGTGGGGAACAACCCCTTCACAGGGAACGGGGTATCTATGTACCCCCAATAGGACAGCCCACAGACAAACTTGATGTTTCCCATCCTGTGGATCATACCCAACCCAGCAGAGGAACCTTGCATAGGAGTGGCGGTAGGTGACAAAACATTTTCCTTTCTTGTGGATACTGGGGCGACTAGGTCATGTATTAAGGAAGGAACATTTAAGTTGTCAGGCAATGCCATGAACACTCTAGGATTCTCTGGGGCTCGAGAAGTGGTTCCTTTTACTGATAATATCTCGCTATCTATAGGAGATCATGACTTATCACACCTTTGATTTACACTCGACAGACACCTGCAGACATACTGGGACGAGACATCATGAGCAGACTAAACATGACTATTTCATTCACAGACAAAGGCATAGTGTGCTCAACACCAGGTATGCACATGTTAAATGTAAAGTAGATTGTCCAAGCATATTGTAGATGCATGGTACAGAGGGGGGTGCCAGTGGACCCAGCGATGTTTCAATATGGGACTGCCATTGCCATTGCATGGATGCCAGGCATTCCAGGGAAGGTGTGGCGAGTTCCAAGCGAATACCTGTTCAGGCCAGAGACACCAATGGATGAGCCAGAAGGAACAATAGTGTCAATAGAGGTAGAGACAGTGTTGATAAGGGAGGATTGGATTGCAGTGCATGGACTAGATGACGCTGGGAGGGCATGTAGAGCAATAATTTCAGTTGCAGAGGGGTGCAAGCTAACCACAGTGACAGATGATAAACTATTTTGAGAAGAGAGGCAGGAATTGGAGATGGTGTTCGAAATTATTGTTACCTATTGGTTACAGATACATTATAGAGAGGTGCCACAGAGAATGGCTGTGGCGCTGGAGGCGCCACCCTCATTTTAGAAGGAGGACATGGCCAAAGTGCCCAGCAGTTTATGGACCACAACTCCTTACGATGTGGGCTGCATAAAGAGCATAGAGGGAGTGAAGATTAAACTGAAACCAGGAGCGATATTTTTCCAAGAGTAAATCAATACCCACTAACCAAGGAAGCAGATGAATGCATTTAAGAAACAATCACAGCTCTGATTGAAAGAGGCATTCTGGTACCATCAGAATCTCCATACACCACAGCAGTGTACATCGTGCGCAAGGCCAATGGGGGGTATTGGCGCTTTATTAAGGATTTAAGGCCTCTTAACCATATTGTAGAAGCAGAGTATCCTATAGCAGCAATTCCGGCGACAATCTTGTGCAGCATTCCAGCGGAAGCCACCTGTTTCAGGGTCATTGATTTAAAGAATGCATTCTTTTCAGTGTGACTACACACAGACTCAAGATTTAACCAGCTTTATTTACCAAAACCAGAAGTGGAAACACACTCCTTTACCACAGGGGTACTGCGAGTCACCATCTATCTTTAACAGAGTGATCAGATGGATCTAAGCAACATACAGACAGAAAGCACAGGTTTACAGTATGTAGACGAAATTTTGATTTGCAGTGAGACAGAAGACGAGTGTAGAAGGGACTCAGTACACATGCTGACCGTGTTAGCTGACAAAGGATACACGGTGGACAAGGCTAAACTACAGTTCTGCCAGAGGAGGTGCTATAGTTTGGACAGATTACATCTAAGGACAGCTGACACATTGCCCCAAAAAGAGCAGAGACAGTACATAAAACACCCCAGCCCACAACAGTAAGAGAAATGCAACAGTTTTTGGGGTTGTGCAATTACTGCAGAGAATGAGTCTTTGACTACATCACATACACCAGGCCACTACTGGGCGCTCTGAAAGAAGCACAAAGGGGAACAAAGACACTGACATGCACCACAGAGATGACCGAGGTTTTTCCAGAACTGAAGGAAGCCATAAGTATTGCTCTAGTATTAGGGAGCCCGACTATAAAAAATGATGTTTTTTTCGTTTTTGCACACTGACAGAGTAGTGAAGAAAGTGGTACTGACACAGAAGACAAGCATGGACCATAAGCCAATTGCTTACTACAGTGGACAACTTGACCCAGTGATGAGAGGACATTATCTGTGCGAACAATCATTTGCAGCTGCAGCCTTCGCAGTGGAAAAGTCATTAGCAGTGACAATGGGGTGCACCGCCACATTGTACATAGAGCACGCCCTCTCTGCGATACTGCATAAGCCAAATAGCACACTGACCATGCAGAGAACATCAGGGTATGAGGTGATACTATCAAATGCAGGACTGAAGATAGTAAGGTGCAAGACTGTAAATCTAGCAATATGTTTGGCAGATGTCCTCGAGGCAGGAGACTATGCACATGACTGCACAAAGAACAGAGATTTTCAGTGAGACACATAAAGTGGAGGAAGACGCATTGGAATGGGGAGACGTGCTGTACATTGATGGTTCGTTGACAATTGATCAAACTGATGGGATCAGACGTACTTGGACTGCAGTGGTAAGACTGAAGGAGGACGGGACAAGCGAGGTGGTTGTGAGTGCACGATTATCATCCCCTTATTCAGTACAGACAGCAGAACTAGTGGCTCTTACATTAACACTAGAAAACAGCATAGAGAAATGTGTGCCAATTTATTATGACTCTGCCTACGTGATGTCAACAGTATACTCAGGACTGGGCGATGGCTCGGGGGAGGGTTCAGGAGAGCAGATGGGACCCCAGTGCCGCATGTGCTATTATTGGGCAAAATGATCGAGGTGATTGCATATCCAAAACAGGTAGCCCTAGTGAAGTGCTAGGCCCACACAAAAGGGGAAGACCCTATCTCAAGAGGAAATGAAGCTGCAGATTATGAGGCAAAGTGCGCAGCATATTTTGGGCAATTGTGGGAACTGAAGGAGAGACCCAAGGCTCAGGGAGGTTTGAGGAACATGGTAATGAGGAAACATTACAATGTTCTACCAGAGACACAGATTATGGAGTTGCAGGGAGCTGCGCCCCCACAGGAGAAAGAGCTATGGATCAAGAGAGGATGCTCCATGTCTCCAACAGATGCCTTATGGAGACAGAACAATACAGGGAAAGTGGCCATGCCAGTAGCATTACTTTCAACAGCATTAGCACAATTGCATTATCCAACACACAGGGAAGGAGGTCATTGCTACACGCATTGGAGAAACGTGGTTTTGACCAAATTTGAATGAACACGTAGCTGATTTCATGAGTAACTGCTTTACCTGCCAGCAGTTTACAGAAGGGCATACTTTGAGAGGTGTGAGAGGAGCCATAGCAAGACCGTAGGCCCATTTCTGCATCTCTACTTGGACTACGTGGACACGGTCCAAGTTTGCCAAGGTTACCGCTATATGATGCTGGTTGTCTGCCCATTCTCTAGGTGGGTCGAGGCTGGGCCCTGTTCCCATGCTGACACCTTTAGAGCGGCCAAGTTGCTCATAAGTTGCTGTTCGGCTGGAGATACTGTCCAGAGACTTTGCTCTACACGTGGATTTTGCCTGCTGCACATTACCTGCTGCTAAGCCACGCCCCCTTACCCATAATTCAACAAAAAGGAGAAGTTGCGCGCTCCGAGCAAGTTGCTCATAAATTGCTGTTCGGCTGGAGACCTGTCCAGAGACTTTGCTCTAAACGTGAATGTTGACTGCTGCATGTTGCCTGCTGTATGTTTATGGACTTCATTTGAAAGCCTTATATTACATAATACTATATTAACCTACATTTTTGAAGCCTAATATAAAATTTCCCTTGCATTTTTAGGCTAAGCCACACCCTCTTGCCCAAAATTCAACAAAAAGGGGAAGCTGCACACTCCAAGCAAGTTGCTTGTAAGTTGCTGTTCGCTGCTCGCAGTGCAGCACGCCAGCGAGCCGCTTGGGGAACAGTGACTGTCTGTTATTAACACAGCGTGCTACGCTTGAGATCTGCAAGTATTTATTATTGGCTAGGCTGTTTCTGGTTTTGGGAGGAGGGGTTTAGTGGTGAAACAAAGCGTTACACGTTGTGCTCTTCACGTCAGACGGGCTGAATGCGTTGAAATCAGGTATGCCTGCACATGTGGCCATTACACAGGTGACGGTCACGCTTAATTCGACCACCGTGAAAGCTTTGCCTGTTATTGTGATCAGAAGAAAATTAACTGGTTTATCCTCTTTCATGCTCGGCAAAAGGAACACAGCCGAAGATATACAAGATTTCTGCCATCCCCGGTTGCAGGGGGCTTGGGATGCAGCAAATGGGCGTATACGGCCAGTGGACTCAGAGTCTCCTCAGGTAGACACAGTAAATGTTTCTCTTACTGACACTCAAATCATGTCAGGGGCTGGCGCTCCGATGGCTGTGCTGTGTATTGAAGCCATATTTGTTCATTTAACTAGCCAGCCCCCTAATAACAGCTTATCATGTGATGTTTTTTCCTAATCATAATTCCATGTCTAATGCACATAATGAAGAGTTTTGTAGATCTAAGGTTCTGGCGGAGGTTAGTCCTTCTACGCCTTGTCACAAGGAAAGGGGAGAAATTAACACCTCAGTTGGTCTCCAGGCGTGTTTCTCTCCTATCACTGTTCACCCTGTGAGTCATAATGATAGCATGGATCAATCTCATAGTATGTTTGATCAAATCAATCAGACTGCTGCTAACCCTTCTTTGTCTTTTATTCACCCGACTCCACGAAGATCCCAAGCCCTCCCCATTTCCCCCTTGACCTCCCAGTCGCCTCATTTTGCTGCAAAGAATCGTTTGCCTCTGCTTCAAAGTACACTATGCGATGAATACTGTGCTTAATAAATATAAACAAATTGCCAAAAGCAAGCATAAAGCACTCATGGCGAAGAACTCTTGTCCTGAATACTATGCGCCTCTGAATGCCTTGATTTCGGCGATATCCGTAGCTGGGGACAAAGAAGAGGCAAAAAGTAACATACTTAATCCACCCTCTAGTCCAGTGAAGACCCTAATTAAAACAGCTGATACATTGGGCATGCCAGCCCCTAGGGGTTCTAATGTAGCTACTCCCCACTCGGACATTAACATGGCCAAAGATAACTTACCTCAAATATCGACTTCTCCACACTCTAAGGACTCTAACATGATCAGTGGCATCTTACCGCAAATTAGAGCAGTGATTCAGACATTGTTAGAGGAATTTCTCTCACTACAAAAACAGAGCATGCTGAGGCCTGGTGCCAGTCTCATAAATACTACTGCACCGGAAGCCGTTTATGAAATTGATGCTCCTCTCAAAATGGCATCTTGTGATACATCTAGAGATGTTTTCTCAGCTAGACACCTCATTCCTATACAGTCCCAAGGTGAAGCTCGGACTGTTCAGTTACCTGAATCAGGCCAAAATAATCCATTGTTTTATAATGAAATGCCGGCCGGCTCCCATTCCTGCCTATGGTTTAAATAGATCATCTGTACTAGCCATTTTTGAAGAAATTGCGAGCCTACAGGACATCACTTCGGTTGACATCACACAGGTGGAGTTTCTGAATGATAAAGAACTCCCGATAGTGAGAATATGGATGGCTTCAAATGTGGTAGGAAATGTTATTTGGAAAGTCAAAATGGAACTGTTTGCTTTAGTATTTGTTCTAGCTCAGGATCCTATACTATCAAAAGGGGAAGTACAGCGTGGCCAGCTGAAGACTGTAAAATCCGTCTCTCCTCTAAGAATTCCCAAAATGTATAACCAAAATCAAAATACAAAGAGCCTGGGTCCAAATTGTAACGAGGACTACACGAGGCTGTAACTAACTGAGGTTCAGGATTTAAAGACAGTTTCACTCGCAAGCTGGAACACTTGTGGCTCTGCAAACTTATTTGGCTGGAGTGTGATGACTATTTCATCCTTCCATATAATAGCATTGCAGGAGACCTGGCTGATTGAGAAACCAGTGTGGAATGGTTCTGAGATCATTCTACAGTCAGCCAAGTCAAATGGTAAAGGTCATACATCATCTGGCCTGTTGGTAGCAGTGGCAAGTAATAAGGGCTTAGAGATCTTTCCTTGGGCGGCCCCCAACTTTTACCTACAGATGGTAAGAATTAAATATCAGAGTGGCTTTATAGCTTTAATTAACATTTACAGTCATCCTTTAGCCATTTCTGATAAAAGCATTTTGGGAGAACTGGAACAGCTTTTATATACGGCCTCTCAAGCTCCAGAGATCACCAACACGGCCTTAGCTGGTGATTTAAATTTACAGTGCCTTTCACGAAAGAGCTCAAAAAAAATCTTGCTTGTCAGAGGTGGTTGTCCCTTATGTGAACTCGACAATTTCTCATGCTTAATGGAGCGTTTGGAAGCAATAATCCGCCTAGGAGTACTTGGCAGTGTGGCAGAAGTGAATCTATCATTGATTATATGTTCATGGATAGATACACCCAGCCTACCAGTTAACGTGCGTATCTTGCCCTTTTACGCATGTCAATATGGCAAATACGGATCATTTAATTTTGTACTGCGTACCGTGTACGCTTTGATTTATTCATTAAAAAAACATATTTTCCACCACTAGATGGCACTGTAGCATTTCTTTTGTCAGCAGCATAGCCTTCTTATGCAGGATGGTGAATTTCCAACTGAAAGACCAAATCTGTGACAGCTAAGCGAGCAACAAAATAAAGCATGCACCCTGTTAAAATGTGTTCATACCCATAACGTATGTGTTGGATAAGTTTTACTCTCTTGAAATTGCATTTACGCTCTAATTTGAAAAATCATGCGTAAAATACTCCCACCTCAAAATCTTATCTGGAGCTTTTGAGATTTTATCACAGGTGCATAGTGACCATGAGCTGTTATCGGTACAATGGGGCGCATGTTTCAATTTCTTCAAATTCCAGGCACAAGAGGTAACAGCCATCATTAAACATTAATAACGCTAGGACGCGTTTCCGATGGAATGAACAATCTTTACAATTATTGAAAAATAACATTGAAAGCGTGTCCTTAAGCACTGTTTGGGTCAGCGAGCAATATACTTCAACCTTGCAGGTGCTCTGCTACTCATAATTACCATCAGCCAAAACATGTTTTGACCATGGCGTGCAGACATGGAAAGCTGAGCTAGGTAGGGATAAAAAAAAACTAGCTCTCTTCCTGCCTGCTTCCTCACTGTTCAAACATTAAAATGTAAATATAAGAATTGGCTATGTATGCATAAATCTGACCTTTACCAACATAATGGTGAAGTTATGTTAAAGGCCATGTACTCTAAAAACACGGCTGAGATTTGGTCCTTACTAAATGTAGTCACACACTCGAGACAATTGGCGGTCCAGATAAATGGTGTTTTACAGCATGAATGGATTGCCTATAATGCCAAGATATACGAATGTCCTGATGGTTGCCTGGAATGGACCTCGGGGGCAAGTACCAGCTAGAGTAATTTGGAAATTTTCAAGGAAGACGTTCTTTTACATAATGAAATCTAGCAGTTCCAGGGCCCCGACGGCTTGAACAATTTGATGTTCAAGCAACATCCCCAGTTATGGGCCAAGATCCTTTATAATATATATCAACATATTTTGATGACTAACATCATCCATGATTCATGGAGATGCTCAGTGATTGTACCAATTTTTAAGAAGGGCGATCGGTCTTCTCCTGATAATTACAGACCGATCGCCCTCCTTGATGCTCCTGGGAACATTTTATTGAGGTTTATATTAAGAGACTTTAATCAATGGGCATCTCAGAACTCTCAATGCGATCTCTTTTCAGACCGGATCCATCGCAGGAATGGGAACCGCGATCAATCTGCTGACAATCAAATCTATCACTTCTCATTATACCACCATGAAACAATCATTATATTTAGTCTTTGTCGATCTGTGTGCAGCGTTCGATTCTGTATTGAAAGAGCTGCTTTTTGAGAAGTTGATACTTGCGGGTTGTCCCACCTATCTTGTTGGTCTGATTCGAGCTTTGCTTACCAACACCAAAATACAAATCAGGGTGATTTTAGAGGGTAGCTTGTCACCTTATATTAACACGTGATGTGGGCTGAGACAGGGTTGCATTCTTGCCTCGGCCCTCTTCATCTTCTTAATTTCAGATATCCAGAGAGCTTTTGACGAAATACTTTCGGATGGTCCTAAATTGGCCACCAAGGTCGTCTCTGCATTATTGTATGCTGACGACTTAGTCCTAATGTCAAAATCACCTCAGGGCTTACGATTGTTGAATGCATTGGCTACATATGTACAGGATAATCTTCTCACCATCAATTTAGAGAAAACAAAGATCATGGCTTGCAATGGAAACAACAAGCGTGTAAAAAAGAGTTACAGGTAGGCGCTCCAGGGTAAAGAGCTAGAATGTGTTCATCAGTACACATACTTGGGTGTGGTCATTGCAGAACATGATGATGACAAGGTGCATTTGAAATGCTTGGAAGCTGAGTTGAACATGTCTATTTCGCAAGCAGTTATAATTCAAAATAAATATGGGAAATATTTGGTGATACCTGCCCTTCTGTTTTATCTGCAAAAGGTGACCCCCATACTTTTGTATGGTCCAGAAATGAAAAAAGTGATATCTGAACTAGTGTGGAATAGGCCAAATATTGGAAACGTCTGCTGAAACTGCCTAGTTGTGTCCGCAGTGCGTGGATCAGGAATGAATTAGGTTTAATATCTTTATATGCAAGATACCTGTGGCAATTGATGGCACTATTTAGAAAATGTATCATGGTGATAGAATCAACATTGTTAATTGGTATTTTATCTAAGCATGAGTTTAGATCTGACGATCTGTTTGTGTGGAAATGGAGAATGATAGTAATTCAGGCTTTAGCAAATGCAGATATTTCACTTGATGTTCTGATTCAGAATCCGACAAGGGAAAAACACAAATTGTTCCAATTTGATTGGATCGAGACGAGAGTCAAATGCCTGGCGTATCGGGACTTCAGAAATCAGACGTTTGGTGACAAAAAATTTAGTGACCCAGAACCGTATTTACATAGATCTCCTTCTCCGCTACACAGATCTGATTTTTTGCATTTTAGGTTCAATTTATGGTTAACTAAAGAAGTTCAGGACAAAAACAGAAATTGATCCAGCACCAACAAAATGTATGTCGTTTCTGCAAGATCATAGGCAAGGATGAAACATTGCAACATCTGGTGGTTAACTGTGAAGCACTTACGTTAATGCGCATCCAGTATTTAAAATCGACTGTTGAAGAGTATAAAGAATAATCTCCAGATTTTCTGACAGAGCTAAGTGTGACTAACTTATCGAGAATATAGAATAGCATGGACACTGTAGGAACCGCATAATGATTTAGGAAAATTACAGCAGGCCACATGCCTCTCAGCAAGAGCTGAGCTGAACTGAGTTGAATTCAGGCTGGACAAGAGCAAACGTGTGAGACAGGACCCGCTGCCAAGGCCACCAGATACGAATGACATTCCATTCCCTGAACGACAGCAACACCATCTGCAGTAAATGCAAATAATTCTTCATAATTCAGAGAATCGCAGAGCTCCATATCATGGTCTCCGAAACACGTGACTCGGCCGACTCAGACAATGGGCAGAAACCAGCGCTGGGAAAGGGAGTTGATCTCACGCCACCAGACAGAAGCCTGAAACAAAGATGTTACAATGTGAGACAAGTGTTGCGTGAGATGAACAAGCACTCTCATAGTTTAAGATGGTACACACAAGTTACAATGCAGACAGTCTTTCTTATTACATTGAGATGGTACACTAAGAGCTGAGAACCTTTGCAGATGTCAGGCCTGTGGAGGTCAGCTCTAGCCAATCACAGTTCAGATGCCTACGGTTGGATAGCAATGGGCAAGAGCCAATGGCAAGACCCTCACTCTGCAACATTGTTAGAGATAGTGATTTGGGGATGGACCAGGCCAGCCACCTAACATGTGAGAGTCAGTAGAATAACATGTTTAGCGGATCATATTGGCTATTAGGCTCCTGACGGCCAATCCCAGATGGCAATAGGTTTTCTGGAGAGGGGCCCAGGTTGTGACATTACTATGATGCAACTTCAGGACAAAACTGGCCTGCGAGCCAGGGGACGTTGTGTGGTCTACGGATTTCTTCTATCCTTGTACTGATCCATGTTGGTTTTTTGCTGTAATAAACCGCAGTTTGAGCTTGCTGTCTGACTGGGTCTACGTTCCTTTTGGGGGAAGGTGTTGGGCCTTCCAAAAGTTTGCAAACTCCTAGTGGCCGTCTATTCTACCTAGAAGTTTGTTTGTCCGAACAACTTCTCTTTTGCTATATTTGGTACTCATGCCCCCCGTACCTCTATTGCTATGTCTGGTCCATCCACTTCTCATTTACTATAGCTTGACCTCCTGCACCTCTCGTTTCATATGTCTTGTCCTCATGCACCTCTTTTGCATCCACTTCTGTTTTGCAATACCTGGTACTCCTGCACGTCTATTTTGCAATACCTGGTCCTCACGCACCTCTTTTGTTATGTCTGGTCCATCCACTTCTCTTTTAATATTGCTGGTCCTCATGCACCTCTCGTTTTCTATGTATTATCCACATGCACCCCTTTTGATATGTCTGGTCCATCCACTTCTGTTTTGCAATATCTGGTACTCATGCACATCTATTTTGCTATACCTGATCCTTATGCACCATTGTAATGTCTGGTCCATGTTCTTCTCTTTTGCCTGTATGGTCCTCGTGCACCTCTGTTTTGCCATGTCTGGTCCTCATGCATCCCCCTTTCTACTAAAAGTTACATAGGGATCTGAAAAAAAAGAGGTTTCCAGTGGCGTCCGCCACATGCGCTTCTTTGTTTGTGGGTGACATCTCGAAGTTCACTTTTAAGAGTCAAAGGGAACTGTGTGAAGACAACTTGCAAGCTAGGACCTTTGAATATTTGCAGACTTCCCCTGACAGTACAATTAACAAACAGCATCACTAGCTTTTTATTTAAAATGAATGACGTCACAGATGCAAATACATTATTTTCTGCTCAGGTGCGCTTGCATATTGCTTTTTCCTTTGAAACAAGTAGGTGATACATATCTATTATGCATCATATATAAACTCGCTGTCAAGTGTTTCAAGATGCAAAATACCATAACGCTTCTTGCCGACACGGAGAGCATAGAGATGCGCCTCATGCATGAAAGCCGCCATGCTGGGGTCAGTGTCACAGAAACCAGGCGCAAAACGCTGAAGGACATATATCAAGACCATTCATTTCGCCATTAAGAATAAATGTTGCTGATGAGATCCATGACTGTAGCTTACTGTCATGGAGACCACGATGCCAGAGACCATCGTAATGCAGTGGACATGCATGAAGACGTTGATTCCAGAGGCGTGCATTGTGGGGATCCCTACACCTGGGATATCAGGGGCAGTTGCGATGATCTAGCTCTCCGCAGAGAGGGGAGCGAGGCGCAACAGCTGTTGTCCGCTGCCATGGGTTGGCCGATTGTGAAGATGGTTGGGAGCAAGGCCTTCAGGAATACCCTCCGCAGGTCTCACAGAGACAATGAACCTTCGCCGGAATGTTTCACACAGGATAATGTAAACAAAGGGATTCAAACAGCTGTTGGCGTAGCCCATGCTGATTGCCACACAGTAGGCATAGTGGAAGGACAGGGTGGGTTGGCTCATTGTCAACTGAACCAACTGCAAGAGATAGAAAGGAGCCCAGCAAAGGAAAAACACCAGGCAGATAGCGATGACTATCCTGGTGACTTTCCTGGTCCTAATTCTGACACTCCGATGGGCAACTACGGCCTCAGAGGTGGACATTTTCAATAGGATCCGTCTGTAAGCCACCAAGATCACAGTCAATGGAATAGCAAAAGCAAGGAAGAACTGATACAAGGTATACCAGTAGATGTCTCTTTCCGGATGCGGGAGTCGAATGCCACACCCCAAAACCTCTCCTGGCAACGGAATCAATCTAGCGTACATCCAGACCGGCGTAATGCTCAACAAAGACAACAGCCACAAAACGCAGATCACTACCATGGCAAACAAAGGCTTTCTGTACTTGGCAGAGGTAAACGGGTAGACCGTGGCAAGGTAGCGATCAATCGACATGGCAGTCAGTATATATGTGCTGGTGAACTGGCTGTTGGTGTCCAGAGCAGTGATAATGGTGCACATGGTTTCTCCAAAATGCCAAACCCCGTTGCCAAGGAGCTGATGGATGAGGAAGGGCATCCCAAGAAGAAAGAGCAGGTCCACGACCGAGAGGTTGATGATGAAGATGTCGGGGACACTGCTGCTGCTGCTGTTCCCGCACTGTAATTTTGACTTCTTGCACACCGTGCCAAGTACTATGCCATTGCCTATGATTCCCAGTAGGCAGATGATGGCAAACAGGATTGGCATTATAAAATGTGCATAGGTGGCAGTGCTGCGGCTATCTGGAAACGCAAAGCAAAGATTACTATACAAGCAGATATTCAATGAAAATAGCACACATGCAATAAAGCTCAAAAACCTATAACCAAGGGTTACTAAATGTGGAAGTTAGTACTGAATGAAGAAATCGATTGTGAGTAACTAAAGCAGGTACAATTTACAGAGGAAAGAAAGGTAAGTAAATGAGGCCGGGTTATTGTGGAAATGACACTGAGGAGTTGTGACTAAGTCTCTTTCATGACTCTACCATAGATAAACACACGAGCAGGTTTAGGAACTGCCACGGCCTACGGGACCAGCAGACAACTACCAACTCAAAAGCGAGTTGCAAAACCAATGTATTAAATAACATACAGGCCCAGCGCTTGGGTTGTACCAGGTAAATGAATGGGAGGGTTTTCACAGAAATGGAACTAATGGGAACAATTGCAGCTTGAGGAACATAGTCCATCCACAGCTAAAGGAAAGTCACTCAAAGTTTTTGGGGTGTGACGTATCCCCCTCACTACTTTCTTGATTTTGAGGCGTTCTGGTGTTGTGGACTTCTCTGGTGGGTTATTCCACCTGCCAGGCTCAAGGGGCCCAGGCATGCTTCAGGTAGTGCCACACCTTCCCAGAACTCACTGGACCCAAGCACCATTGGGTCTGAGGGCTCTCCTCATTCTCCTCCACTTCCTCTGCTCTTTATTAACCTCTCCAGGTCTTAACGCCCTGCTCCGCCTACTTCACTTTTCAACCTCCTCTTCGGGACTTTCCACTCTTCTTGGCTTTCCTACTCCTCCAACTCATGTACCCTCCACTCTCCTCCAGCCTCTACTTCCCACGGAAGCTCCCTCTGCTCGCCTTTCCCTCCTTCCACTCTCCTCTCTCCTCACTTCTGCTGTCTCATTTTCACCTTCCCCTTTCCTCACTCTCCGCTCATTGGCTTTGTATCACCAACTATTGCCTCTTTCTAACACCCAGAACTGGCACTGACTGGCAGTGGTCTGTACAAAAGCACAGACCCACCTCCCGGGCCCTCACATTGTTAACTGCTACGGTTCCGGCCCTGCAAGAGCATGGATTGGTTCTCTGAATTTAAATCATCCATCACATCTGTCATGCATTCTGGCACGTCTCGCTGAGCAACTGTGAGTTGTGGCAAGTGCTGCTCGCAGTTGCTTCTTTGTTATGCTTCAGAAGTCCATGTTTCCAATTAGCAGCCCTGACCCACAGCTAAAGGGTGCAGCTTGGGATGCATGGTGGCGGGCCAAGGGGGAGAGACACCAGAAAGTTGTGAGATCCAATTGGCGGTTGACGGCACAGGGCCGTAATTTTCAGGTGTCGCCGCCCGGCATGGGTAGCGTTGGGTACAGGGCTCTCAGGCAAGGTATAAGAGTGCGAGCGTGTGGTGCTCTCCCGCCCGAGATTGGTAGAACTGCAGAGGCAGCGCAGTTGGTAAATTTCCCACCCTTTCTCCCTGTAGATTGGGGTTCTGGAGTAATTTATGCAGTAGTCTGGGCACATTGTAGTGAATTGAGTTATGGAATTAACATTTGGGGTCACTGTAAGAGTGATTTGCTGCTGATTTATGTTATGGTCCAAGGTATGGCACGGGACGGTGAGGTGTCAGGCCAGGCCCGCATTGAGCGATCCTCACCTGTACATGCAACGGAGGAAAGGAACTGGAGGTCTGGTCAGTTTCCAGTGTCATCTATTACCTGCTGGCGCGTTCCCCGGAGTGTGACGATGGTCACTGCCACTCCCTCACATTCAAGTTGGTGATTGATGATGTAACAGTTCATGTGATGTCATTCATGTATAGTGTGGTTGCATTTTGGTGATGAAAGATAATAAATGCGGCCTATGCCTTCCAAACAATATCTGTGTCTGGTGTCTCTCACTGGCCCTGCCACGTACGTCTCCCTCACCTCAAGATACACTGTCCTTGCACCTTGCAGACTCAGGGGGTTTGGGAGAGCAGAGGTTTACAACATGGGTTCACTCGAAAAGATGAGCACGGGGGGGGGAAGGTGGGTGGGGAAGTGATGGAATTAACATAACCCAAAGGTGCCGGGGACTCCATTTAGAGACAGGATAGCTCCATTTCATAACCAAAGCCATTGGATTTAGGGGTTGTGATCCTTTCCCCTCTCTGGGTGCCAATTCATCTTGGGGTACCACTTTTCCTTGATTCGAAGTCCCTTGGGTTCTGGTGGGCTAGTATGTGTCTCTAGGCAGGCAATAGGCAGAGTCTGAGGACCCACCCTTTTCCTCCTCCAGGCCATACATTGCAAAGCAAGTGGTGTCACCTGGCACCTATGATCACGCCAGTCTCATCACTAAGCCCCAAGCATGTAACTCTTAACACTGTTTGAATTTACTGGTGTGCATATCATATGTAAGATGTTTTATGTTTTGCATACAACTATTTTGTTTTGTTTTACCTATACATTTTATCTTTGATCATTCACTCATCAGGAACTGCATCTGGGAAAACAGTAGCTAGTACATAGCGGAGCATAAATAAATGCAAAATAAATAAATGATAACTTCCACAGGAGATGAACGCCATAAATGTCCATTATATAAGAGTGGTTACGCTTTAAATATCTCCTAGGTGATTTTTGGTTTCAAGCAGAGGCGTTGCTGGGGAGAGGGAGGGAGGGAGGCTATAGCCCTGGGTCTTTTTGGTTGTAGCCCCAGATAGAACTTCTGGGGCTACAACCAAAAGGCTACCTAGCCTCTAGTCCCGACATTAGCGTAGCCCCTCTTTTCCAGACCTAGTAACATCCTTGGTTTCAAGCAAACTGGGCTCTTATTAGCTACAATCAGAAACTAAATAGCTCCCAACACTTTTGAAGCCTGGTATTAAATGTAGAAATAATAAACGTGGGAGGAGCCAGAACGTTCATGTGTATGACCCAGCTTGCACGGGGTGCGATGGGTGAGGTTTGGCTTGGCTCTAAGAGCCGAGCTTGTGCTTGGCCGGCAAAAGACCCATACCTGCTGCCCTGTTCCCACAACCCCACAACCCAAGACCTATACCTCATGTCCTTGCCCCAAAAAACTATTGATTCTGCTCCGGGGCACCCCATCTCCCTGACTCCCCACCCCACCCCACAAATCCATACCTTGCAACCTGCCTCCACAACAGCACCAAACCCATGCCTGGCATCCTGCTTCCATATTCCCTTCACCCCCTCGCAACACACTACCTATACCCTGAGTCCCAATTTTGGCAGATGCGACACAGTGAGATAGAATGGTTTGCCCAGTATCACACACTTTAATTAAGAGGCGAAGTTGGATATGCACCTTTGGACAGTTGACCACATATATTTTATGAAGAGAAGAAAAGAGGATCCAGAATGGGAACCCTCCCGTCCCCTGCACACTATTGTTGTACCGCCATAAGATGGTTAACCATTCGATAGTTAAGGATAACAATGTAGGTCATGAAGTGTCAATTGAAGGAAAACACTGGTTATTTATTTGTTGTGAATGAAAAACACAGAAATGTAATAAATAACCAATATTGTCAAACAAGCTGTATGTACAAAGTTCAAAGTAAACGGCTGACGCGTTTCGAGATCACAATCTCTTCTTCTTGAGCCAAAGTTGAACTTCCCATCAAATATATGATAATTCTTCTGAAGAGAGATGGTACATTCTGTGTTCAAAAGGGATAACTTGCCCGTCTTGGAGTGCAAGACCCAATAGTCAGGAAAAAGAAATCCTCTTTTCCAGGTGTTCGCTTCTATAGCCTTCTCACAGTGGTTTCTCACTGTGACTTCCCTATGCCCAGTTATCTGCTGTTAGCCGTATCAGCGCTGAAAAGTGCCCTTTATCACCCGCTTAGTGATAATTAGAAGTATTGTGGCGTCAGACGACCCGCCGGTGCACTGCACGGAAATCCACTGCAGATACTAGGCTGCACGTTCGTCTCGTAGAGATCCACGGCAGGGGTATAGAATAGAAGCTAATTCAAAGGGCGACTGTCTCGGAGGACGAGTGGAATTCCCGCGTCCGATGTCAAAGGAATGCTCCTACATGTTAAGAAAGCTGTGTGCATGCCTCCTGTCTCGGAGGACTGCTACAACCCCTGCGTATTGCCTTCAAACCTTCTGTGTTGTCAGGGGAACATAGTAGGACGCCAGAGTCCTTCTCTGTTCCCCTGGCAAGTTATCAGTTTTGAACACAGAATTTAATATCTCCATCAGAAGAATTATCATATATTTGATTGAAGTTCAACTTTGGCTCACGAAGAAGAGATTGTGATCTCGAAACGCGTCAGCCGTTTACTTTGAACTTTGTACATACAGCTTGTTTGACAATATTGTTCATTTTTTACATTTCTGTCTTTCTCATTCACAACAAATAAATAACCAGTGTTTTCCTTCAATTGACACTTTATGACCTACATTGTTATCCTTAACTATCGAATAGTTAACCGTTTTATGGCGGTACGACAATAGTGTGCAAGGAACGGGAGGGTGGTTCCCATTTTGGATCCTCTTTTCTTCTCTTCATATGTGTGTTGGTGGTTCTGTGCCAGTACCACTTTTTCCTCCCCCACACCTTGAAACTCTTGAAAAATTATATATTTATAAAATTACAACAGATGAAAATCAGGAGTGCTCTGACAATTTCTCTTAACATATATTTTATTCTCTGATATAAATATGTGTTAATTTTTGGCTTTAAAGAGTTAAAGTAATGCTATTTTGTAGACATTATTTGCACAAGTCCCTTTAACAAACCAACCTGACAAATCTTGGTTTTCTAGTATTAGGCCTTTATTTAGATCCAACGGTTAGAACTAGTTCAAACTAGGTTTAAGGAAATGAAGCATTTTAAGCCTTTGTTAAAATCCATCAGGAATCAACTTTTTTATGGTTTTTATATGAATCATGAGTCGAGTTGAGCATGTTAAAACTCGCCCCCGCCCCAAAAGAGGCCACTTGTCAAATGCATAGTGCCATTTTTAATTGATGTGTATTCTATTAATAACCCCATGTCCTATGTTTCTATCAAGTAATATCCATCGCCTGCCTATTTTTCGGGTTTATGCGATTGTTACGAAAAGAAAAAAAGGAAATGGTAGAAAACCTCCCGGATCATGATAAATTCATTTTGTAATCAACATCGAAATAGTACAAAAAAATAGTTAAGGAGTGCGGCCAATGGTTACTGGGGGAGTCTGAGAAGTGTATGTTCGCTGGTAAAACTTTGGGAGCTACCAAGCATCTCAGCTTTGCTTTTTGGTGAACAGTGTATATTTCGGAAGGATTTAAAAAAAAAATGAAAATATCATCTGAAACTGAGTGGAGCAGTGCCGGCCCCAGGTCTGCCAGCGTCCTGTGCGAGATGTACATGCCACTGTCATGTAAAGTGTCAGTGAGTGACAAGGGCGCCGCCAGCTCTCACAATGTAAAGTGTCATGATGGCCCTTTACATTGTGTGAGCTGGCGGCACCCTTTATTTGTGGCGCTCCTCTGTGTGACCGCACCACTTGATCGCCCCTTGAGCCGGGTCTGGAGTGGAGGGGGAAGGACTGTCTTGCTGTAAATAAATTAAGATTGCTAAAATGATGGATTACTATAAATGATCCTCTCCAGTGGTTGGTTTATATGGGTAATTCGAAAGGTCCAGATTTGAGGAGGCAAATTATTTGCGTGAGATTGAAAGTGCTAGGCATTCATGGCAGGGCCTGGTGCTGGAGCGGTGGGTGCTGGAGCGGAGGCGTGGGGCAATCAGAAATTGGTATTGTATTCTTGGTGGGATTGGGCATTTGCTCCATTTTCCGGTATCAGGTAATATTATCCCCAATAATATCATAATAAGGCCATACATATGGTCCTGGGGTAAGGCCATAGATGATATTATTAGTGGGGATAATTTATGGGGTAAATGGGACTGGGGGTAAGGGGGTGTCCCTCGCTCCCTTTAAAAAAATATGGTGGTTGCGGGGGTGTCCCCCGCATGTTCCATGGGTCATTATCGCCGGATATTCTTGTATGGCGATATTTTTGCAGGGATATTAACACATGGAACCAATTTTCCGTGGTCCTGTTCTAAGCATACTGTCTTGAGAAAGGTCCATATTGCCCCCCCCCCCCCAAACACCCTCAGCAGACGTGGCGTGACACAGAAGTAGATCTGATGGATTTGCTCAAAATGACTATTGTGTAATTTTGCTGCTAAATTTGTAAAGGTGCTTTTAGAATCAAAACAAATAAATAATAATTTAATCAAGAACGCGCATGATGTGGAAACGAACTACAAGTTCCACAATACATTACTGAGACTCCGCATGGGAAAGTGAAGGGGAAAAGTATATTGGGAAATATACGGGGATGCATTTGTATACAAATAGGGCAGGGCACATGGTACTTTTATTTGTTTAAACTGATACTGCCAACAGATTTATTTCGATATGTTTTGACTTGTTTGTATGCATTCTCCTTGTCCGTAACAAAATGTTATGTTATAACCAATGGAATTGGTCCCCAGGCACTCTGGCGGATCTGTAAACAGGAAGGGTGGGTAGGGTTAGTCGGGATGAGGGGAGAAGGAGAGTGGGAGAAGTGGGGTGCTGTTGGCAGCTTCAGCTCGGTATACATCGAGTGCTGGGCTTTGGTGCTAGTATCGGATCGGGCGAAGGCCTCGAGTGCTGTTGGTGAAGTTTATGTGTTGTTGGTGCCGTGTGGTAAAGTGTGTGCAGATTGCTGGGAGAGAGATGGTTGTGTGGTTTTGTGTGGGTTTAAGTATGCAGAAGATTGAGGGTTGGGTTAGTGGGATCAGTATCCTGATTTAGGTACTTATGGTTCTGTTAGAGTTGTATACCTGTTGGTTGGGATGTTGCTGGTTCCTCGTGGGCCGACTCGCTTTGGTGCAATTGCGCTGATCCAACTGTATCCTATTGAGTGTGGTTTGGATTGGTGGGTGCGTCTGAACCTGATCTTCAGGTGTGGGACCGGGTGGGTGATATCTATTCTCAGGTGATCTAGTGTGACCATGGTCGGTTGAGGCTTTGAATGGTTCAGGGTCGGGGTTGTGTTGATGTGTTGTCCTAGTGGATCCGTCTTGGTGAGCTTGTGTATTCAGACATTCGTATCCTTCTGTCCTGACTGGTTCTTTGGTTTCCGTGGGGTGAACATCCTCGGGACTGTTGTTTAGTTGTAGTTTGTGTGGTGGGGCATTGTTTTCTGCTTTGTATTGGTGGACCGTGTGTAGTGATGAAACATTCTGTTTCTCACCCATTGCATTGGGGCCCATGGTGCAGTGCTTAAAAATAAAACTGAATTGAAGTTGGAGTGAGAAGTGGTCGTCGTGATACCTTGAATTAGTTGCACCACATAGATCTGCACATTTGCGATCTACTTGCCTCATCATGCACTTTTCCACGTTAACATCACATGCAAAGGGCAGCCAGTGACGCTCTCTGTTGGGGGCTAATAACAAAGGTTGATGTTCCTCAACTGCAGAACACATGACATGTGGCATCTCAGAGTGCATCCTTTATTCATGACTGGATACCCTCTAGGTCACACACATTCCTAATTCAGTTTCCCGGGCATCTCGTCTGCCCTGTCACAGGCAAAGCACATGCAAATACGCAAAGCAAACAGGACTCGTAACAAACAACTGCCTGTATTCTAGAACCTGCTCATTATATAACCTGCCCACTGAAAGAAGACATGGCAGGAGGTGAGGTGTGCTTACTGTAGTGCAAGCCTTGCATTCGGTGAAGGTTGAACACAGTACCTACCTGGTTTTAGGCGATGGATGCTCACAGTATACTACATACCTTTATTAGATGTTGAATGCTCACTGACATATTGTATTCAGGTTATAAAGTAGTGAGAACTTGGCATGAAGTGAGGGGTCGCTAAAGGGTACACACTGCACATAACTGGCCTTTGGTGAAGCGTACTGGCTTGAAGTTAGGTGAAAGGTGTGTCACCTATACTTCATACCTGTCATTAAGGGAAGAGTGCGTCACTGAGTTCGGACCACCTTCATTGGAATATATTCGCCAGCAGGGCACCTTTCCCGGAACCGCAGCCTGTTTGGAAATGGCACATGAGCTAATTACACCGTGCAAAGGCACGGGAAGTGCCAGCTGTAGTATGAGAAAGGTAAGGAGGCTGACAGGGCTGAAATTGGGGTGGGGCAAATGAGCGCCCGCAGCAAAACTTCCGAGGTGTACAGTTTCCTGGAAATGTACTGTGATAGGTTTATCCAAAATCTGGCCACATTGTCAGAGCCACTCTGGAACCTAACAAAGAAGGAGTGTGCATGGAAATGACGCCCCCGGAACACTCGGAGCTCGAGAGCATCATGGGTGCCCTCACGGACAACAGCACATTGGCGGTTTTGGACCCAGGAAAAAATTGGCAGAGATCGTGGACGCGAGTCAGTTTGATTTAGGAGCGGTGCTGCTGCAGCCCAACGCCAATGTGTAGGCTTGGCCAGTGGCATTTGCCAGAAGGACGTTGTCGGCGACAGAGCAGAGGTACTCCAAGATCAAGAGGGAAGACCTCGCAGTGCTCTGGTGCTGCAAACAATTTCACCTGTACATCTCTGGTAAGCCTGTCACAGTTGCCACAGATCACAAGCCTTTGATATCGATCCTGGCTGAGACGTCCTCTAAACCACCGGCCCGTATCGAGAAATTGATGCTCGTCCTCCAGGAGTATAATGAGGAGCTAGTGCATCGCCCAGGATGTGCCAATGCAGCAGATTACCTATCCAGACACCCCATCACATCGGGTCAGGGTGAGGGCAGTCGCAAGGAAGAGGAGACAGAAGAGTTTGTATGGTTGCTCGCAGTGGCGGCGATGCCCAATTCCATGTCTCTAGACGACATCAAGGCGGCATCAGAAGAAGATGAGTGCTTCCAGATCACGCAGATTGCGGACAGGAGTGGTGTGTGGAAGAGAGTCCTCAAAAAACTGGACAAGCATACATGCGAGGACCGTCGGGCACTGAACAGCTCTGGCATGTGCGGAATGAGCTCACATACATTATGGATGGGTTTGTCCTAATAGGGTCCCGGATGGTGATACCGGAGATGCTGGTCTCAATGATGATAGAGTTAGCGTACAAAGGCCACCATGGAGGAGCCAAGACCAATGTGCTTTTCTGCATGAAAGTCTGGTTTCTAGAGCAGGAAGACAAAGTGGATGCATTCATCAGGAGTTGCGTCTAGTGTCAGGCGGCATCCCCCCATTGCAAGGAAACTCGGATTGAGACCATGGACTGAAACTGCCTGCCATGGGATATTGTGCACATGGACTTTGGGTCCACGTGTCGACACACACATTCTCTGGTACTGGTGGACAAATGGTCAAGGTACCCTTAGGTGGAGTTTGTGGAGTTAACATCCCTGGCCAATGTCGTTCCGGTGCTTGAGAAAGTGTTTGCCACCCATGGGTTACCCACGAAAGTGTGCACTGACAACAGTCCCCCTTTCTAGAGCAGGGGTTTCTCAGAGTTTCTGCAGTCGCAAGGAGTTTGTCATCGGAAGGTGACACCTGTATGTGTGCGAATGGGGAGGCAGAGAGGTTTATGCACACCCTGAACAAGGTGTTTCGAATAACGCATGGCCAAGGCGAATGTGAAAGAAGAGAGCTGTACCAGTTTTTGTCTGAGTATTGCACAACCCCCCTCCCAGTGTTCCACCGGAATGCCGTCAGCGGAAGAGCTGTTTCAAAAGATCCCAAGGGGGCTGATAACTAAATATGCAACTTGCAGCACCAGGGGTCATTGATGACCAGGAGGTGTTTGAGCGAAGGAGAGTTGCTAATGAGAAGGAGAGTGATCGTCAAGGCCTCCAAGACTATTCGTTGGAAGCTGAGGATGAAGACGTACTACACTCCAGGCAACCCAAAGGAAAGTTGTCTCTGCCACATGGGCTCCACCCGTTTGCATTGTGGACATTACAGAGGTCACTGGTCACAGTGTCGGATGGGCAGGACACAGTTACCAGGAGCTTCAGCTTCTTCCGGAAGTTGGTGGAGTCGCAAAGCCAGGTGGAAGGTTCTCCAGAAAGGTGGACGGAAAGACAACCGTCGTGGGTGCAAGCCGAGTATGATGATCTGGACCAGTGGAGAAGAAGTTGTAAATGGCCCAGCTGACCAGGGTGGAGGCACAAGTTAGTGTAGGTATAACACTGAACAGAGCATGGAACAACTGTAAGCCCTGCAAGACTCCCGAAGTCGTCCCGCATGCCTCCAGGATTTTGAAGTGAACGTTCCATCAATTTAAGAGAACAGTTTGGTGCATTTGCTGACACCACATGTTTCGTGGTACCTGTTTGCATGTGTGTGGTTATTGTTTTGTTATGGAAAGGGAGGAGTGTGGTTTATGTACCTTTAAAACGACCATGATGTGACACGTCACGACACATGGGAAATAAATGGACAGCCCGTGCTGGAAGCTGGCATTACGGCAACAGTGCCCCGACAAAGAAGTGGTATTTTTGTGGCATTCCTTTCGTCCGTGTGCATGACTGTCCACAGTGAGGGGACGGCCTGTACCAGGATTCAGACATAGCCCCAACCGCACATAACAGGGGGGAAGTGGATAGACTTGCAGGAGGAAATGGAGTGGCGTCTGTTGGGAAACAGGAGGATGCTTTGGTGTTGCCCGTAAAAGTCTAGGGAGATGGGTTTGTTTGGTGGGGGGTGGTTGCAATGAGAACAAGGTTGTGGGTGTGTCCCCTGCATTAAAAAAGGATGCAGAGGGGAAACAGGCTCAACAATAGTGTTTACTGCAGCGTCAATGTCTCAAGACGGGAAGGTTCACGATTCTCAGTCTGGGCACAATCACAATCACTCTCTCCACTCTCGAGGTGAAGAGCTACTTCCTCACCTGATGATTCCGGTGAGTTCTTGCGAGATTGCTCTCTTCCCTGCTTATTTTTCGTCTCCTTAATCGTCTTCCATTTGGTGAAGAGATAGACCCGATCTCCCGTGGAGGCCATGGAGCCGAGATGGGGGACAATCTGGGCGGCGCGGATCCCAGGGAGACAGACCGTAGGGGGAAAAAAACATGTACAGTACAAAAAAAAACAGTGAGTACTTACGTGCTGCTCTGTTAACCGGCAGCAGAATGTAGACTCCAGTAACAACAATCTCAGCACTGCAGGAAGCAGAGAAATGGATCCGGAAGAAGACCGGTAAGAAGGAGCAGGCAGAATCCAAGCGGCGAAACCCTCCAACAGGAGAGAGTGGGATGAGGTGAAGGAGGGAAAGCGAAGGGTAGAGAAATCAGGGGGGAGGAGGAGAACATACGAAGGAAGCACCAACAGCGTTTGACCCAATATTGGTGCTGTGTTGAAATAGTGCGGGGGCCATCTTGGGAAACAGACTGCAGGTACGCTTCAGCGTGAATGTGATGCAACCAAACAGGAAGGCTGCTGCCAATGTCTCCAGAAACTCCATTGGTGCGATGTGACACAATGCCAGGCACAGGAAACAAGGCTTCGGCAGAACTGGCCTGTGTGAATACATCATAGATCCTAGCAATGTACTGAGTATCTAGCATTAAACAAAGGGTTTCGTTGCTGTGCACAAGCAACCATGTGAGCAGGATAATTGACGGCAGAATATTTGGAGTAAACTTTGGGTGTAAAGCACAGATAAAGCTAGGCCGAAACACATGTCTGGTGCTGGCGTTGGTACGCTTGTTCAAAGGAGGATTGTCTATCCTTTTGTTGCTGGACTGCTCAAGTGGGCTGGACAAAGTCTAATATGCAAATGGATATTCCTCCTTTGTGAAAGGTACAGTGAGCTAAAACATGCGGCTGCGGACTCTGAGTGGGTACATTCCTACAGAACAGGTTATCATGCCGTGTTCTTTCTTGCAAAGGGGTGCCCTGACCTCTTTTTGACTGCAACAGGAACTTGGGGTTGGTCACCCTGAGTTAACTAGGGCTATTCAGACATAGATCCCTTGCTCACTGTGCTCAGAGAGGCATTGCTCCACTTCACTGATGAGGACTGACTAGGCCGAAACACATGTCTGGGGTTGTTGTTGGTACTCTTGTTCAAAGGAGAATTGCCTAGCATTTCAGTGCTGGACTGCTCAAGTGGGCGGGACAAAGACTGATAAGCAAATGGAAATTCCTCCTTTGTGAAAAGCAGAGTGAGCTAAAACATGTGGCTGCGGACTCTGAGTGGGTACATTCCTACAGAACAGGTGATCATGCCGTTTTCTTTCTTACAGAGGGGCCCTGGAACCACTTTTTGAACACAGATAAAGCCAGCAGATCTGGCTTTGTAATTTAAGAGGTTATCTTTTTTTCTGCCAGGATTTTACAAATGAAATCGTACGCTCTGTATGTCGAAAACCAAACCTATTGGCTTTGCCACTGCTTGTTTACATATACCTGCACCCTGTTGCAGACTTAATTGGCTCTTCCAGCTTGAACATTTTCATCTAGGCTGACTACAAACAAATTCTGTCTGCATGGTTTCCTTCTAACTATGAGAGTGGGGCTACTTTTAAGAATTGCATAGTGGATCTAGGACCGGATTGGGGTCCCCTATCCATCCC
Source organism: Ambystoma mexicanum (assembly GCF_040938575.1). Taxonomy (NCBI): domain Eukaryota; kingdom Metazoa; phylum Chordata; class Amphibia; order Caudata; family Ambystomatidae; genus Ambystoma; species Ambystoma mexicanum. The sequence continues at coordinate 535,400,185 of NC_090924.1, read as the reverse complement.
AACTGTACCAATAACAGAGACCTCTGGTTCCGGCGAGGGATAACTCTGCTCCAAGCTTAGCCTTTATCAGCCGGCAAGACTTCTCCAGTCGTCCTCAAACTGTGCTTAATATTCCAAGGTTTTGTAGGAAGCGAGCAGGAGGACGATCTTTTTCTGTCTTCGCCTTGACTGAGGGAGCTTTGTGATATCACTGACCATCTTCAGTTTCATAGGAATCTGAAGACACATCTCTGAGTTTTGAGTGAGTCCTTCTGTTCTCTCCAACAGTTGTGTGTTAGCGCCTTATTGCCTTAGGGCCTTTGCTGCACTCTATAGATCTTTATAGATATATACCCTCATAGGACTGCCTTTTGAACAAGATTGGCTGCAGGTTTATCAAAGAATAAGAATCGGTTTGCTAACCAGTAATCCAAATAACAATGATCAGCCCTTCACCAGGCTGATCCTAAATAACAACAATTATGTCTGGGTAAAGCTTCACTTGCGGGAAACTACTTATGGGTCAAAGTAGTCCACTTTCGGAAGATCATTCTGCCAGTCATACACTCCAGTAAACATCACTGAGCAATGACCAGCACCTACACATCTCAGTAGTTACCAACTGCCCACAACGGCTGTTTTTTTCTTCTCAAAATCTTTGTCGTGTTGAGGTATTTCAGGCAACAGACTTCCGCTGGCAGTAGGAGTAGGTGCTCCTGGCCTGCTGGATCGCTAACTCTGTCTGTGTCATAAACTTACAAATGAACAGAATTACGACATTCCACCTCATAAAATCTGAAGGGGTAGGGATGGTGGTTGTTGCTGGGGATCCAATGCAAAACAGGGCTTGGACAAGGTAGAAAAGATCATTAAGTACACAACCTTCTGGCCATGTGGTGGGAGGTCACCTACAGGTGCTGTAACTGGGGTGCTCAGCCTAGGAAGAAGGGCTGGAGATATGCCTTCCTCAACATGAACACACAGAAGGGACTGGCCATTGCAGTTTAAGGGACTGTCCCTTCCATGGTCTCCTGTGGTCACAGGGCCATTGAGTTATCTTATCAGCTGCGGATGTTTGAATGTAGAGTAATTTCCTTAAAATTACTTCAAACAAAACAGAAATACTGGTGGACGGGTTCTCTACCTTGGACCTCAACAAATGCTGACCTACTGCTCTAAAATCCTGTGCCAGCCGCTCTCCTTCTGTAAAAACACAATGGGCCTCATTTCGAGTCTGGTGGAAAAAATACGGTGTTACCATGATAGCGGTCCCACCAGTTCTGCCACCGCGGTGTGCCGGAAACAAGGTAGAATTATGCCTTGATGGCCGCACGCATCCCCTATCTGCAAAACCGGTGCCACCGCCATCACAGTAACACTGATGGAGACGGATGTACTGCCACCAAGGTAGGTGATGCATCTGCCTCCACCGGTGCATGCCAGGTGTACTGACACCACAGACATGGAGCCGGAAACACCGGAACTGGAAAGAGCCCAGCAGCGATTACAAAAATCACAATCCACTGCAATCTCCCGGTGCTGGAATCCATCCACACCTTCTGAGTGCCTGAGCCAATCAAGAGACATGTCAGCCAGGATTCCCCAAACCCACCAGCACAAGCGACGATTTGATGAGGCTGCGCTCAACATGCTGGTTGATCACATTGGAACTTTTTTATGCAGACCAGCGTAGCAGCACGCAGCTCCGTAGAAAGGCAATCTGGGCGGAAGTTGCCCAGAAGGTGACTGCTGTGGGGGTGACACCACACAGTGTCAAGGACTGCCATAAGCACAACCTCCTTGCTGCACACCACAGGGACTGCATGGCTACAGGTGGCAGACCATCCTCACCCATGAAGCTGCTGCCCTGGGAGGAGAAGTGCAGCAGTGTGCTGTATATGGAGGGTATTGAGGGAGACGGTGCAGTGGAGGCGGGAGCCTGGACACTTGTTGAGGCTGGTGAGTACATAAAGGGCCCAAATTTCAAGCGCACACCTGCCCACCCTGCCCCCCCCGTACCACCACTGCACTGAAATGGCCATAGCACTGCCCACATCATCCAGACCCGACCCAGGACTACCTACTGAATGTTGCGCAAAGCAGGTCACATGCCCTGCCTCCCATGCATGCCCTATACCCAACCACATGACTGTGTGGGTCCCGAAACAAGTGTGCTTGTAAATTCACCGGCACACATGTCACTGGACCGGCACACACCCCATGATACCCCATTACAGTGGCTGCAAGGGTTGCATTGCCCAACAGGCCTGTCCCTGGCAGGTGCAGTGTGCCTGGCATGCCGAGTTGCCATGGAAGCACTGACACCATCAACAACGTTGCTGCTGCTTCCGTGTACCCATGCAAATGTGGATCAAGAAAATTCCCGGCACCTGACTTGCCGGCCCCTGGACATGTAATAGTCCAGTGGCACTGGGAAGTCAGGCACTTGTCATTGTTAATGGGTCCAGCAGCAACCCGCCGGTAGCACCGGTAGGGTTAACACCGGATACATACTGAGTGCCAGTGTCACCTGCACACTGCATCACACCCACCCCCTCCAGGGACACCCGTACACACCTGCATGGACAACATGGGTACAGCATTGACCATGCACCCAGACCCCACTTCCAATAACCAGCACCTGAGAACAACTCATAGGCAGCCTCTACTGCCAAGTAAAAAAGACAGAATCCACAACGCAGACACTGTGCATCTTGGCAGCGAGTACTGCATGTGTGCCTGCCGTGCTGCCACTGCCACCACAGCACAACACTGGTAGGCCTCACCTGCACGCACACATGGGCACACACCCACCAAACAGTGTCCCTTACATGGCCCTGTCAGCCCTACCACGAAAACCCCACACACATCCTGGGCATGCAACCAAGTCACAATTTGACTCCTGGCATGCACCCCACCCCCCGAACACCCTCCTCAACACATCCCAACTACCTGCACACAGGCAGGCTGGCATGCCACTACCCACAGCCTAATGCGGGTGTACATGGCAGCAGTCCCAGCACAACTCACAGTGCCTGCAGCTGTGGCCACACAACACATGCATGAGTTTGACATACCATGCAGCACTGCATGCCCCACAATGTAAAGCTGCACAATCACCATGTTGTATGTAACTGGACAATTGTTAGTCAGCCAGGTCACTGACATCATGCCTTTCATTGACGCACAGGAACATCACCTGACACGGATGGTGGCCAACCTGATACATCGAGGGACACCGGATGTGCAAGGCATACATCACAACACGTGTCAACGTCCTGTGGCAGTACATCTGGCAGTGTGGGAGATTCATAGTTGGGAGTGATAGTTGGGGAGGGGATGAGGGAGGGTACTTTGGGGAGTGGGAGGGTGGAGGGTAAGTTGGGGAGGGTATAAATGGTCCACCTGCTGTTCAAATGCTTAATTTACAATACTCTTGGTTCTGCATATAAATCACGACTGGTCATTTCGTTTCTGCATGAGCATTAAGTGTTGAATAGAAGTGCTCAAAAATACGTGCCACCAGTTGTGCACCATGTGCTTATGAGTAGTATTCTAAAGAAGTTGTGTATCAGTGGATCCCGTGCATGTTGCCCATCCATGGCCTCCCACCAGGGTTGCAATGGCACCCAGTCATCGTTGTCATCCCGATCCTCCTACTCAGCAGGGTCCATGTCCGGGGGGCAGTGCAATGTTGTGTCTAATACACATGTTGTGGGCCATTGCACAAGCCAGGACAATCTTGCTCACCCTTATGGGGCTATACATGAGGGCACCGCCGGATCTGCTGAGGCAGCAGAACATTGCCTTGAGTAGTCCAAATGTCTATTCAATAGTGCCCCGTGTACGGATATGTGTATGGTTGTAGGCCTCTTCATGCATGTTCCGTTGCTGTCTAACGGGTGTCATCAGCCATGGAGTGAGGGGGTATCCGGCATCACCTGCATGGGAGTGACAGAAGGGGGATGGAATCATTGTGGTGGCAATTTCATGTCAGTAAAGTGTGCATGTACCCATTTCCCACATTTAGTTAGAACAAGACGTAGCACATGCCACAGATGAGCCTAGTAATTGCTGCAATGTCACATATACTGCCATAACCACATTCAAATGGTTGGTCACTCATTTGATATGAGACTGTTCGGCGTGCTCACTGTCTGCAGTCATAAATTGAAATGGCATTCAATGCTTTGTGTTTTTTTGCTGGTATGGAAACAAGGGTGCGTGGTTGCCTAATAGGAACCTTGTATCTTGTACGGTGCTAACAAACTGCCTACCGCACCTGCAGCGCCCAAGAGGACTGACACTGCTGTGCGCTGCTGGCCCGGTAGGAAGTGTGCTCACTAGAGTAACTTCAACTTTTTCAACGGTGACAATTCTCCCATGTCCATATCCCCATTGTGTACTCTGGCACTCCATGGTAAGGGGGACTTGTAATTTACCGGCACCTGGCAGCGGTAAGCCAGGTGCATCTAAGGTGTCTGGTGTCCGGCACAACCCCAGTAGGGGCACGGTCGGGCTTCCCGTAGGCCTCCGGATGGGGCCCATGTGCGTGTTCTCTTTGATGTCTCCCACATATTGATGCCCAATCCCACTGCTTTGTTCCTTCGTGTTGTGTGTTTTGCTTGCTTCACCATGCTATTTTACATCTTCTGAGTGCTCATATGTGAATTTGCATGTCTGCGATCACAGGTACAATTTGTATCATGTAGGCACACAGATGTGCATCGATTTGGGATATATGAACATGTGTGCAGTGATACAGTTGTGTAGGCATGTGTACTGGATACATGCTGTGGGGTTCACTGATGGTGTGTAGGATCGCATCCATTTGATTTGTCTGTTATGCAGGCGGTGGGGCATGTGCACAGTCTTTTAGCAGGCACTTTTGTAGGTTGTCTGATGTATTCTGTTACATGTGGTACTTTTGTGTTGCCTCATTTGACTTCTAATTGATAGGAATTGGGTGTGATCCATATGCCCGTTTGGTACATGCGTTCCATGCCTTTGAAATCAGGGATGCTAGGATTTGTGTTTTGGGTTGCATTTGCCACATGCTTTGCTGACTGTGCTTTTACCCCCATCGCCCCCAATACAAGAGGTCATGCATTGGTCATTCTACTCACCCAACAGCCAGGTGCACTCTGGTCAGTGCCTATCCCCCCCACTAAACAGAGGTCATGCATTGGTCATTCTACTCACCCAACAGCCAGGTGCACTCCGGATAGTGCCTATCCCCCCCCCACTACACAGAGGTAATGTATTGGTCATTCTAGTCACCAGACAGCCAGGTGCTCTATGGTCAGTGCCTTTTCCACCCCACTACACAGAGGTCATGCATTGGTTATTCTACTCACGCGGCAGCCAGGTGCACTCTGGTCAGTGCCTATTCCCCCCCCCCCCACACAGAGGTCATGCATTGGCCATTCTAATCACCCAACAGCCAGGTGCGCTCTCCGATGTGCTGTGCCATGTACCCTGGCAATGTGGAGTTCTGCAACAGCATTGACTCGTGTGTGGATCCCGGAAAGTGTGCACAACAATGGGTTCAGAATCACAGACCATCTGCACATTGAGGAGGAGGAATTGTTTGCGGTTTCTATACACTGCAACAATGGCATGTCTGGCCAGCAACTCCACATGGGTTCAATCTAACGCACCAATTCAATTGGGCATGCCTGCCTTGGAAAACAGGGGTGTGCTAGACCATGCAGCTCACCCACGGTGTGTTGGTATGTGCCGGTTGCAAGGAATTGCAGTACTGACACTACGTCAGCAAGGGGGATTGCAATCCGTATATTTATGAGGCTGCTGATATCATGAATGAAGGTGACAATTGACGTTATGGTCTCCCCGTCAAGCCGGTACAAGGTGTAGATTTGGGGTTAGGTTCCAGGGCGAGGCCCTGATGCTGGCTATTGGTGGCTGCCTGCGGGGTGCTACCTGCTGCCCATTGTTGTTATGCATGGCCAACTGGTTCCTCATTCACCTCATGTGCCTACACCACCTCCTCTGCCTCTCTACTGCTTCATCCTCAATCCCACCTTGCAGGTTCCCCAGCCCAATTGCTGCTATAGCGACTGCCAGCATGGTTTTGTGGGGAGGTGGTTTGGGTGTGGGTGTGGTCCTTTTGTACATTCCCAGTTGTCAATGGTGTGCAGCTGGGCTGATTTTGGACACTTGCGGCCTGTTGCTGCTCACCTGGCATTGCTAAACGCCTGGCCCGCGGTGCCGGTATTACAGGCGCAGTGTTCACGGTGCTACCAGCATTTTTATGGCCAATGTTTCTGTGTAGGCAACAATCTGAATGTGCCCATACTAACGCTGTGCTGGTAATTCGGCACTTCCGGTGACTCTTTCCGTAGTTTACAGTCACGGTGCTTCCCGGGTGCAGTAGCATCCTGGGTGTCACTTTGCGGTCATGGTATTTCTGCACTTGCGACTCTGAATGTGCTGGTCTGGAAAACTGTGTCAGTAAGGTGCTACCGGCACCGCTCTTTCCAGACCGGCATACTTTTAATGAGGCCCAATGAGTCTTTCTTGACAATGACCTCTCGTTGATTCCTAAAATTGCCAAGGTAGTTAAAGCACAGTTCTTACATTTGAAATTTATGAGCATGCTCTTCCCTTATTTAGCAACAATGTAACTGGCTCAGGATATCCTGCCTTTGGAACAGTCCTACCTGGAATGTGCTTACACTTAACGTGTCTATTTGAGTGCTGAGTAAGAGCTTCTCGCTAGGCTGCAAAGAATTCAGAATGCTGCTGCGCATTTTCTTTCTAGTGCAACAAGCTGTGAGCAAAACTTGCCGGATATATGGCCTCCCCTCCGATTACTAGTACAGAAATCTATTCTTTTTAAAAGGCTCTATGTGTTTCACTGTGCATACTATGACAACGTTACCTGATGAATCGAATCCAATTGTTTCAGAATGCAGCGGCTAGAGCAATCCTGCACCCTCCGGCACGAGCACATATGTCACTGCTTCTGAGACAGCTGCATTGGCTCCCGTTTGAGAAGCAGATCTTGTTCAAATCATTGTGCTTGGTGCATCTGGCATTCTACAAGTTAGGGGCTGAGTACCTTCAGGAAAAATGTGTTCCCTATGTTCCTGCCCGCCCCCTCCGGTCCCAGTCTGCCCTTCTGCTATCGGTTCCCTGTGTCCGACTGACACAGACTGGTGGCTGTTCCTTTTCCGTGGCTGCTGCAAGGGCTTGGAATGACTTCCCCTGGGATCTCTGAGCTACTGCCAACCATTTGGCTTTTCGTCAGTCTCTGAAGACCCTCCTCTTTTAGGTGTCCATCTTGTTCATCCACTCCCTCATCTCTACTGTTTTTCGCCAAGATGCCCTTGGGCGTATGTGCGCTGTACAAATACACTTAACATAACATATGACACTGGTACTTCCTTTCTACTTCCTTTCTCACACAACGCCTAAACATATGTTCACAAGCAACTCTTAGACCCTCGGTCAAAAAGAACCAGAAATGGTGGCAGGGCTTTCTCCATTCTAGTCCCTTCCCAGAGGAACAGCGGGCCTCTTTTAATTAGATGCACAGGGAGACATCTTCAATTGTATAGAGGAAAACCTGGCTATTCCTTGTCTCAGTCAGGCACTTACTAGCCACCCCGCCCATTCCATATCTGTAGCATCAGCACTGTGAGGGGTCAGAAATGAGAGCGGACACATTGTGGTAGTGTTTTCAACATCAGACATCTTTATTAAAATAAAAGGATTGGATAAAGGCCTCTTTGTCCCTATCCTAAAGAGAGTTTCCCTACCTAGGAAACTAAAACTAAAGATCAGTCTGTCTCGTTATCAAAATTATATACACTGTCCTTGTGTCCAAACATACTAATCTGACCCTCACACTAGAAATGAACAACTAAAGGTGCAAGGGAAGTGTCGCTGATGAAGGTTTGTTAAAAACTGTTAAGGAACAAGTAGATAAGTCCAACAAAACAATCCTTAGATCCAGAGGGGGGTTCCCTTCCCCGGGATGTCTCAGGTAGGATGGCAAGAGTGTCCTTTCCAAACAATAGTTCCTTACGGATGGTGAACATGTAGCTTTCAAACAACAACTTCTTAAGGATGGCAAAAAGTATCTTTTCAAACAATAATTCCTTAAAGATGGAAAATTTGTCTCTTTCAAACAACAACTTCTTACAGAGAACCTCCTAGTATACTCCCCTGCCAGGAAGCCTCTAGTGGGTTCATCAGATTCCCTGGTATACTCTCATGTCAAGTATCTGCCTAAAATGTCTTATTCCTCTGTATATTTCAAGGGGATCACCTGGTGTACTCCCCTGCCAGGGATCCCTTTTGGAGCTTGCAGATCCCCTGGTATACCTCCCTGCCAGGCATCTGCTCCCCAAATGCTCACTGCCTGATATAGTTCTTTTAAAGTTCTCACTGTCTTCCAGTATAGCACAGTTGTATTCCTTCACTGTCTATACTTTCTCGGTTTGCAGTACTACTTGTTCCAACTTTCCCCACATTGAAATATCATATATGAAGACTTGTTGAAGTTCGGTCTTTTAACTTTTTCAGTAGTATTCATCTGCATTTGGTAACAGTTGCTCCAATTTTACCCATACTGATATCTCATACATGGAGACTTGTTCAAGTTATGTCTTTTAACTCATTTACTAGTATTCATTGGCTTGTGCCAACACTTGCTCCAACCTTCCCCATATTGACATCTCATACATAAGGATTTGAGCAAACTCTGTCTTTGTATTCTATTTGGTCTGTATTCAAAATGAGTTCTTAATTGCTCACATGCCTGTCAGTACGCTATGGGTTGAAACAAGGAAAAGTGTCTACATCTAGAGACACTCCCGTCCCCTGCACACCATTGATACTGATACACTATCAGTCAATAATAATGAAAATAGAGTGTATTCTTCTAATAAGTCAAACTTTAATCGAAGCAAACAGTTCTAAATACTGTAAAAATCACTTCAAATCAACATAAAGGAATAAAGGCATTCAATACATAGAAATAAGCCATTGATCATGAGAAGAATATATACAAATTAGCAACTGAAATAATGATATACAATCCGAATTTTCAAATGATGAATTTCGTAGTAGTGAACTCAGATGATCAGATGCTCTACGCGTTTCGGGGAATAACCCCTTCTTCAGGAGCAAAGTAATCTGAAAATGTATGCATCAAAAGTACAACATCAGTATATTGTTTCACAATGTTAAAACAAGGATGTACACAAAAATTGAGCAATCCAACACCGCTAAGTGCAAGAGTACAAAGATTTTAACTGATTCACAAAAGTACATGAAAATCCACATTTAGGTACACATAGGTGATCAAGATATAGAGATCGATTTAACCAAGGGTGTGACTCCAAAAAGAGATGGGAAAATGAGTAGGCTCAATAAAAGCGAATACCTGAAATAAACACGGGCGTGCTGAATCTGATGTACAGCGGTACTGTGTGGAGAAAAATCCACAAACTGCTGAGGTGCAAATAAACTTTTTTCGAGGTCATAAACCTGGTGTAAAAAATAAATGAATATGTACAGCCACTTGTGTGAGACAAAAACATTTCAGGTCAAAGAAAATTATAACCTGCTGGAGAGACAGTTAACAATCGAGCTGCTTACCACAAAATTGAGCCGCAGTCGCTTAACTATATTAAGATAGTCGGGGTTCCAGCCGAAGCAATCAGGAAAGGTCCAGCTTCAATCCTAGACACTTCAAGAGTCAATCGAGGGAGTACCCAAGTAATGCCAATCTTGTGCGGAAAAATACAAGTACTGTACTACGTGTACCAAAAAGAAAAAGAAACAAGAATTACCACTTAGCTAAATTAAGCATCTAACTGTAGCAAAAACTCTTGGGCTATAACTCTAAAAATGTACCATACAGGTAAACAAACAAAGAGCAAACCAAAGAAAACGCGTGAGGCAGTTAATGCACATGGAGTGCACACCCAAGATAATTACCAAAAACTGAGCAAGGAAAACGTAGTCCAAGGTACATTCATTCAAAGCACCAAGTGACAAAAAGTAAAAAGGAAGCCTTTAACTCAGCGCACGGATGAAAGTGCCCCACATAAATAACAAAGCCTAAATAGAACTTCCAAACTCACCGTGGAAAAACGCAAAGAACATCCACGCACGTCACCGCTCCAGTAGCTCTGCACGCTGATGCCGGACGTGTGTTAAGTAGTAATGACTCATAATGAGTCATATGACAAAGAGATGTCACGTGACCCAAAGGTTGTAGACGGAACGTTCTAATCGCGGAGGCATAGGCGGAACAAACGGCAGCTGTGCACCACTGAATGCACAGTGTACCGTTAGTAAAGAGCAATAGTAAAAATAGAAAGGAACACTTGCATTTAGAGGAGGAAACAAATATAAACTGAAATGCGGCGCCATATATGGAGAACTAAGTCAAGAGAGCCAAAAAATAAATCTAAAGCGTGAACGAGCACCAAGTTAATGGAAGTATATCCACAACACCTGGGCAAAACAGATGATGAAGGGAAATAGGTGAAAAAGGCAGCGGATAAATAAAAAGATAAATGAGCAATGAATTCCTAACCAATTACTAAAACTAAGCAAGCAAATAAACGTACTGCGTAAACAATGAAACAAATGTCACTCTGGGACAGCGTTTCCTGCTCTGCAGACTTTCTTCCAGCTCTCCTGATGGCTCCACGCTCACCCACCGGTCAGCCTGCTGTTTGGGAAGCACCGCGCTCCCGGTAGCTTTGCTCCTGCTTCTGGCTCCCCAGCAGCTCTCCCCCAGTGCCTGCCATGTCCTCCCTGGCCTTGCGACATGCTTGTAGGTACTTCCTGCGAGTGGGAGGCTGAAAGCGCCTGCTTTCACCAGCACTGTCTGCTCCCATGCTGCTGCCTTCTCCCTTGGTTCTTCTTCTTTCATCTTCTGTGGTATTTACCTTTCTTCCTCCATCCTCCAATGCAAGCACCATTTTTAAATATCCTGCCCACTTGAACCTCATCACAATTAGCCTGCATGTTGAGCTTAGTGTTTCCTTTGATCCACATTAACTTCTTCTCTTTCTTCCTCGTCTCAGTACTTGAGGCTTTATGGGAGTTGGAGTCCATAGGCTTTATAGGACTTCTAAGGTGATTTTGTTTAGGATTTTTGTTTAGCACAAAAACATAAGAGACAGCAGATGTTATGTGTGTGTTATGTATATATGAGGTGTGCTCAGAATGACATTATGCCATCAGAATTCTAGGTGTCATAGGCTTTTACTCATAGGGGGGGGTAGTATACTGCACCTCTCCCAATGGAGTCATCACCTCCTCCCTGTAGTTGTCCCCTACCACATTACCCTCCCTCATAATACCACACCCACGGTCAGGATCAGGTAGCGGCTGCCACCCCCTGGCCATGTGGGAGTTGGCCATGATTCCAGGGAATCACTGATGACTGCAGGATTCATCACAGCACCAAGAGGCCAATTGGAGCAAAAGCAACACCAATTGAGGAACATAACATAAAATAACATAACAGGAGAGCACACATTTAAAGAAAATTGCACATCCCAGAGAAGAGTTTACAGACACCTAAACTTGTTGCATGTCATGTGCAAAGAGTTTTTTCTTGCATTCTGTCACTAGACGCCCTGCATGTATAATGTGAAAGCAAAATTAAAAACACCAGAATCTAGAGAAATAAGCATAGAGGGTGCACCACACAACATGTTAAATCTCCTGTGTTAGAACATTTCTGCACACACCATTATGTACATTGTTCTCTGCACCATGACCTACAAATAATACAGGCAGCTCAAACTGCCCATGTCCTTATCAGGCCTTGCTAGGCCATGTTATGCCTTGCCATATGGAGCTTGATTGCTTGTGCCCTTCGCTGACCTGCTCAGCATTCGATTTTGTTCTTTATACTGTACTGCTCCCAGGTGCCGTGTGATTCTGCTGCTGGGATTTGCTCCTGTGTGTCCCACTGTAATTTTGCTCTTGTGCGTCTGTCCCACTGCAATGTTCCCCCTCTACCCTTTTAATCCCTCGTGCCCCACTTGGATTTGGTGCCCAATATAATAAATGCTCCACCATAGTTTTTCTCTATGATTCCCAATGTAATTTGCATGACTGACCCTGGGCTCTCTGGACTACACACTCTGAACTTCACTCCCTCCCCACTACCTACTTCGTTCCCATTGCTGCATGCTCCCTATGGGTTTCACTTATTTCTACCCACTTCTTATCCCACTGCTGCATGCTCCCTGTGGGCTCCGCTTCTCCCTAACTACTTTGTTCCCACTGCGTCATGCTCCCTGTGGGCTCCGCTCCTCCCTAACTACTTTGTTCCCACTGCGTCATGCTCCTTTTGGGTTACACTCCTCCCTATCTATGTTGTTCCCACTGTTGCATGCTCCCTATAGATTCCACTCCTCTCTGTGTTGCTCCACTCATATCCAGAACCTGGCACTGTAAGAAAGACTGGCCCACTCAAGCGTGCATCAAGGCATATTCTCATAAGTACCTTATCCAAAGGGCATCAGTAAAAAAGATGTTGCTCAGGGGGCACCCCAACCGAGGTATCGACATGCCAACACCAGATAGATGGACCAAGTAGCCCAAAAGGCCCTGCAATAGCTTTCTCAAACTACGCTCAAACACGCTATGCACATAACAACTAAGCCACTCACAGAGAGCAATTGAATAATATGTATTTGTTTGCAGTAGAAATATAAGATGTCACCTGTCAATCGCCACCACTTTGAGGTGCTAGAATAACCCTCCCAACAGACATCCAGCAACAGAATGCAACAACTCCTAATTTCCTCCCTCATCTTCTCTAGACTGTTCTACTGCTCCACTCTTTTCTTTGGTCTTCCCTCCACTCATCTAGCCACTCTTAAATCCATCTATCATTCTGCCATCCGTTCACTATGCCATCTCCCTCCTCATGATTCCATCACCTCTTCTCTCTCCTCTCTTAGCTGGCTCTCCTTTCACTCCCATTTCAAATTCAACTTTCTCTGCCTCGTCTTTAAATCCCTCTATGGTCTTGCCCCACCATACCTTTCCTCTTTCCTTACTTCCTATACTGTCTCTCGCCCAGTCGGCTCTGCTGATCTCTTCCTACTCAGTGAATCCGAAATAGTGGAATCGATCTGAGATCCTATGCGCTATTGACCACCCTCACCATACCAATAGTTCCAATGTTCAAGTACGGCAGCAAATGCCCGTGTCCCACAGATCTCCCACTATGATCTGCACTAGGGTAAACATAAAGATTAAAGTATGGATCGGGCAGATTGTGCTCAGATAGATCAGTCCAAGAGTAATGGATAATATAACAAATAACAAAGTTCAGTTGTGTAGATCAGTGGTTTAATCCACATGTCAATTGGTTGATACAGCCTGGTACAGCTGTGTTTCGACCCTTACAAGGTCGTTATCAAGGCCTATTCGGAAATTCAAGTCATAGAATCTTGATAAATGTTGTAGAATAGATATATATTGAATTAGTATGGTGTTCACACTGGTAATTGTTGCTGAAATATTCTTTTACCTTAGAATCGAAAATTGCCATATATGTAGCACCAGCAAATTCCCATTCAGCTGAGCTGGCGGTGGATTTAACCCGGGACGTTATCTGAATGAATATATAGACACAATCCTATTGATCAAGGCATACTTGCCCATGAGATTTGAAGAGGGGACAACAACACCAGCTCACCTGAATGGGAATTTGCTCCGCAAGACCCCATCATGTGGGTGTCCCTCAAGACTCAGTCTTTGGCACTCTCCTCATTACCCTATACACCTCCTCCATCGGCAAATAATTTCTTCTTTTGGCTTTAACTATCACCTCTTTGCTGAAGATACTCAGATATTCTTCTCCGTCCTCTTCTCCGCCCCTGCAATCTCCGAAAGCATAGCCCACTGTCTAACCGACATTCATCACTGGATGGCTCTCTGCTGCTTCACTCTAAACTATTCATAAATGGAAGTCATCCTTCTCCCTGACTCCAATGCCAACCCCCCTCTCTCTTCTCCATTCTCTATCCCCTCTAAACTCTACACTCGCTCAGCCATGGCTCACCACATCAGGGTTCTCTTTGACAGCAAACTGAAACTTGAACAGTTCATTGCAGTTACTGCAGCCAGACACAAACTCCTAAACATTAGAAAAATGTGCTGGCAAGCCACTCAACTAAAACCCTCATCTCTTCTCTTGTGCCCAGCAAACTGGACTACTGCATGGGACAACATCTTACGCAACCCCCTCTACTCTTTTTCACCGCTCAACAAAGGCCTCAATTTTGTGACATGCAGACTTTTCAACCTATCAGCGTGCCCCACCCCACCTCTACCAACCGTCACCAGGCTGGACAGCTCTCCATGCAAAATTGCTCTCTCTTTAAATTCCGTCTACTAGTCTAAAATTCAATCTATGGTCTTACCACCCTTTGCCTCACTGAAAGCATCTCACGGTAATCCATCTCTCATGGGCGGCGCAGGCGACAGGGCCAGTGAGGGACACCAGACACAAATATTCTTTGGAACACCCTAGGTTGCATTTATTACATCAAAATGTGACAGACCCATGATGTCATCAAACTACTATGTCATCAATTGTATCATCATGATGTCATCATTACATCATCAATAACGTCATCATTACGTACTTGAGTGTGGGGAAGTGGCAGTGGCCATCGCTCCCCACGTTCTGGGAGGGCCCTGAGGGAAAAATGTGATCCCCTAAACCAACCAGCTCCCTAGACCCGCTCCCTACTTGCACGACTGGTGAGGACCGCTCTGTGAGCCCCTGACATGACACCTCACCATTCTGCACCATTCTGCACGGAACCTAACCTGTGACCATAACCTATATCAGCAATAAATCTCCCTTCCAGTGACCCAGATGGTTGAGTCCATAGCTCAATTGAATGGAATTTGCCCCAACCTACTGCAACGCACCCTCACAACCCCTGATCTAGAGGGTGGGTGGGCGTGAAAACTGGAAAATGCTGCCATTGCAGCTCCACCGGTCCCAGGCTGGGCAAAAGAGAGGGAGAGCACCTTTTGCTCCCTCTCTTTATACCCAACCGGGACCCTTTGGTTCTCTACTTCCGACCCCAATAAGCCATCAGGCACCGGGGTGATCCCACCCCCATTCTGGTGCCCGTCCCTTGCTGGCCCACCCCCACACTTCCCAATCCGCTGTCCCGGCTAAACACCTGGACAGCTCTTGAACTCTCTGCGCCTCGACTCTTTATAACCTATCCGTCCACCAGCATCCTTGTGCCTCCTGACACTTTTTCTCCTTTCCCCTACTTGTCCCACTCCATTGGAATACCCCCCCATACATCAAAGCCACCTCTTCAGTGGAGTTCTTCAAAACGAGGCTCAAACTACACCTGCAAACAATGGGGGGGGGGGCCATCCCAACACTCGCTCTTCTATCCAAACTAGCCCCACAATCCACTTCTCCTGTATTCTGCCCTCAGACTACTCTATGTAATTTGTAAATACTGGTATCAGGCTCTCAAAGTGAAAAATGTTGCCCTGTCCTCCCGTCCATATCACTGGTTAATACTCCTATTCGTGCCCCTTCACCACCCAAGTTATGTCATTCAGTACAATAATGCTCTTCTCTAACAACACCTTACCCTGGGACTTGCCTCTACTCTGTGTTACTGTCAACTTTACAAATCATTTCTGTTCATAATGACACACTGTTCTTAAATAAATACAAACATACAAGTAAGCCTATTGCCTAAATATGGTGTCCGGTCAAATGGTCGAAAATAAAAGATCGAATGACCATTTGATCGAATCAAAATGGTCGGAAAAAAAAGGTCGAATTTTTTTATTTAATTATTTATATATTTTATTTAAGTTTTGGTTGCTTAAAAATATTTTTAATAAACAAAAAGGGGGGTTGGGGAGGAAACCCCCCATAAAATAATTTTTTTTTTAAAAAATGCAACCTTTTTTTTTCGACCATTTTACTTCGATCAAATGGTCATTCGACCATTTGGTTTTCGACCAACTGACTGGTAACCCCTAAATATCAAACTGTGTAATCAAGAAACGAGGGCTCTACTCCCGGCTTGACCACTTAACCAAATGATGTGATCCTGGGCAGATCATTTTACATCACTGTGCCTTTTTGTCCTTTGCTGTGAGTATTGGGATCATCTAAAAGTGATACAAAAAGACTTATTTAAATGGTTTAATAAACTACAGTATTGCACTCGCTATAATATTAAAAACATTAGGCTTCATTACAGGTCCGGCAGCAACCCTGCCGGTGCTACCGGCAGGTTGCCGCCTGATTCGTAATATTTTACCGGCGCCTGACTTCATGGTGCCACCGGCTTATTATGAGTCCGGTGACCCGGGAAGTCAGGCACCAGCAAAATATAAGTCCCCATTCCCATAGAGTCCTCTGGGACTCTATGGGAGTGGGGACACAGAAGCTCCATCACTGTTGCTTCCGTGACGGGTCTGCCTACCGTGGCCGCTGAGCCTGGCCAGGTCAGACCTGTCAGGCGCAGTGGCTCCAGCAGGCAGACCTGTAAAATGCCGGTCCGGAAACAAGAGTGCCGTTGAGCTTAACGGCACCCTTGTTTCCGGACTGGCACGGTCCTAATTAGGCCCATTGACCTTTTAGTGAGACCACGCCATTGACAGATTTGTGTCTTAGCTTGCTCATATTAATGCCATTTGTCGGGCAAGGCTTAGTCTCCTTAAAGGTAAATGAAATAAATAATACTTTCATATTTGGCAAGTGGTTAAGGGCAGGGTCAGATTGGCTCCTCAGCCTTTCGGCTTGTGGCAGGCCCGAAATCGTCCCTGGGGAGTGGGAGTTGGAAGAAAAAAGAATTGAAAAAAAAAAGAAATTCAAATTCTTTTTTCTTTCAAAAAGTCTTTCATCCTTCTTAGGTCGATAAATGAGTACCAGCACAGGTTGGGTGATATCGTATGCATATTTTTTCTATAAAAAAAGATCTTAAGCGTAAGTGCTATACAATAACATATCATTTGGCCTTGGACGTCTGCTTGCATTCACAGTAATTTGGTGTACTTAGGTACAATGCTATTTGATGACACTTCCTGTTTTGTCAAGTGGTGAAAGGTCGTGTCTCATAGCTTCCCGGGATGTCACTTTGGGGTGGGGTCAAATGACATCACTTCCGGTGCTGTCATCAGAGGTCAAGGGTCGTGAGGCAAGGGGTGGGCCACTTGTTTTTGGGTGGCTGGGCCTATTTCTTGTCCCAGTCCGACCCTAGTTAATTAAGGGCAGGGCCGGTCTTGCAGGCGGCTACCTGACCTACCAGCCTCTAGGGGTCGCTGCCGCCCGCAGTCCGAGAGTCCAGGCGCGATCATCCCGCTATCAGTTATTATGAATGATGATGCTTCCCTGCTGTATCATTTAATACAGTTAATACTGTGGTGCCTTATTATTTTTTGACTGCACCTCAAAATCGATGCAGACTCAATCTGAGTGGCTGAGCACTGCCACTGTCAGTCTGCGTGTGTGCTCCTGCTGGCTGCTGCTGTCCAAGCAAAGCCAGGCACCACGTTGATTTTACGATGTTAGCACTGCAGTAAATAGTAACATTTGTTGCTTTGATTTCCCTGGTGGCCAGGCCTGACCACACGTGCTCTCCCTCTGCGCATGCACTTCAAGGTGCCAAGGGAGTGTACTGATTGATTACATGATTGGACTGGGCCAGCAGTGGATGGGCTGTGTGACCTCACCTGTGTGATGTTCAGTTGGCGGACAGACTTAATTGCCCACCATCAATCACCAATCGGGCTCGGAACGGATCAAGGCCCAGACGCCCAGGCAGGACATCCAGGAGGCAGGCAGGCGCCCAGCGGCCCCGGAATAACAATGTTAACCGTGCACTGTCATTGGTAAGATTTTGTCCTGCTACCCACGGTCTGGCTGGCACAATCCCTCAGTGCCACTGGTCTCGCTTCCATATTATCAATTTGGCCAGGTATCCGGCCTTGTCCTATTTGTTTGTTTTTTCCTGGTAGTTTGAGCGAGGCAACATCATCCAACTTGCTCCGTCCATATCGGAGCACATTCTCTTATAACTTATTAAAAATCTTGCCTTTAATAGCCTGACTTTCATGTTAAGAAATGCAATAGATTATTAAACAGAGCCTCTGTGAACTGTACGTCCTAGCTACGCACTGGCCGGATTATATCTGCTCTGGTGAATATATGGGAAAGGATGAAAAACTAAAAGTAAAGTTTGGAACTAAGCAAATATTTGTGCAACTATTTCTAGCAACAAAATGCTCTGCGCCCCGTGTATCATAAAAGCAATGAAGTGCTGTGCACTTAGTGGCATGAGGTGAAAAATGGTACTGTAGTGATGCAAGGTTTTTGTAAAAAGCGCTGGGCGGACGCCTAACCTTAACATGTTCATAAAAGCCCACGCTAATAACAGAATGCCAGCCAGTCCTTTGCTTAGGTTACGCAATTATGAAATTTCCCCCCCCTCCTCGCCCCCCCACCATGTGCACGGCAAATGATGCAGCGCTGGGAGCCGTTGTGGCTCCTCGCCCACCTTCTCCTTGGAAATGCACAGATTGTGCTTGTAGCAACTTTGGGCAAAAGTCATGCTATTGCAGAGGTGGCACCCACGCGCATGAGAACACGCTGGCATCAGGGAATGCTCTGGCACCGCAACCCTGCTGTGTACCAAGCCAGATGGGCATGCTGTAAACGGCAGAATGCGCAGATGCATTAGAAATCCCAACACATATGTTATTCCTGGGATTTTAATACATTTGCGCTGCAGACTCTGGGGTGACAGTGCATGCAGGGTGCCGAATGATGGGTTAGACACAGTGGCTTCCAGAGACCAAACACAAACATTTAACACTAGCGCAGCCATTACAGGTGTAAGAGGCATCTGATCATCAGGAAGAGACTAGTTTAAAGGGGTTATGTATTTGTATTTATTAACATTTTATATAGCAATTTGCGCCAAAGCACTTTACAAAAGGACAACAGGAATTACAATAAGCAATACGTAGTAACATTTGAATCAAGTACCAGAAAACAGTATAAGGAACAAGGGAGGGGGGCGTGGCTACATGGCCGCGTGAGTGGACGTGTTTCTGGACGGCTCCCACAGATCCGACATTGATCCTTGGATATGAACGTGCTTCACCTTTGCCACATGAGCCTGCTGCACACCTATGGATGCATGAACGTCGGGGGCACGAATGGAGCGCAATGAGGGCCCGATCCGCGGTGTGACAGGCTTGGGACGGTTGCTGGAAGATTTGGGGAGCCCGAGTCTCGGGGCCGAACAAAATGGCGGATGGTGAACAAAGGGCCATATAAACTGACCGCTGCGTCGCAGGGAGAGGTGGCAGGCGAGGCGCAGTGGAGACCGAGCCCGGCGTGTGTGCCAGCGAAGGAGGACCTTTGAGGACAGGATGAGACACTGCCGGGCCGTAACATTAATAACAGCCTAAAACTTTACTAAGCCCGGGGGCTGCAAGTTGTGGGGCTCGCCCGCACTCCTTTGTCACAACACGATGACCAATAAACCTTTAAGAACAAAGGGTAAGCAACCCACACTCGACGAATACGCTAGATCGTCACTGGGTGCTGAAGGGGCCAGGAGCCAAGACAAAACCCCCATCGGGGGTACAGCCACCATGGGCACGAACCAGGAGATCCTTGCTGCGATTGCTGATCTGAAAGTGGCCTGGGAGACCAAACTGGGTCTGGCCATGACCGAATTAAAAACGCCTCTGGAGCTCAAAGTTGGAGCAGTGCAATAGGAGGTGAATCTTCTCCGACAAGATGTCCGATCATTGGCGGAACACACGGAGAATTTAGAAAAAGAGGTGGCCCCGAACACAGCAGACTGCGCAACCCATAAATCGGAACTTCACTCCCTAGTACAACGCGTGGGGAACCTTGAAAGTAGGGTGGAGGAGGCAGAAGGACACGCCCGAAGGAATAATATCTGCATCGTTGGTCTGCCGGAGGGAACTGAGGGACCGAACTCCACGGAATACATTGAATCCATGCTGCTGCAGGAGATAACCAGTGGTGTGTTGACCCAGGGGTTTGCTGTTGAGAGGGCGCAGAGGGCCCTGATGAGGAGGCCGCCGCCGGGGACCCCTCCTAGGCCGGTGATCACCAAGATCCTGAACTACCGGGATCGTGAAAAGATTCTCGAACATTTTTGGAAGGGCGGAACAATACAAAGGGGGTCAGCACACATCACCGCATACCCAGATTACACCTTGAAGGTGCAGCGCAGACGCATGAACTTTGGGACTGTGAAGAGAGGATTGCGTGAATCAGGTCACAAGTACATGCTGATCTACCTGGCAAAATTGAAGGTGTTCCACAAGAACAGAACTTTGTTTTTCGAGACCCCGGAGGATGCCATGGGATGGCTGGACACGCAGAGCTGCCCCCAAGAACCGGATATCCAGACAGGAGAAGGAGAAGATAAGTAGCAGAAGTCTGGGGCACCCAGGGTGTCACAGCCAAGGACAATGGGACTGGAATATAGTCTGAGATATGGCCTATGGGTGGGTGTTACTTGGGCCATATGTATGTAGGATCCATTGGCACCGAGAAACTTTGATATCAGGGCGGGAGCCTTACAGAGCCTGCCCTCATACCGCCATAACGAGAAGTCTAGTTAGGTCACCAGTAGTCCGGTGACACCCTGCCGGGTTCCTGGCCTCGGCATTCTGAGGCAGGACCAAACACGGGGGAGCCTGAGATCCAGGGATGGAGCTGGGCACGTGTTGGTGTTGGGCAGGGTGTGGGAGGGATGGGGTTGGGTGCAGTGGTTTAAAGTTGGGAAAGGGCGCGAGGGGGGAGTTTGTTGGAAATGGGAAGGGAACTAGCCAAATTTTGTGTCACTTCAGACAGGAGGGAAACTGGGAGGGGAGGCGGGATACTCCATAAATGGCATCGGGTAGTCTTAGAGTGGTCGCTTGGAATGTGAGGGGCCCCAATAGCTACCTGAAGCGTAACAAAGTGATGATGTACCTGAGAAGGATGAGGATCAATATAGCATTGTTACAGGAAACCCATCTTACTAGGGAGAAACTGGAGGTGGTCAGGAGAAAGTGGAGGGGGAGCGTTACGGGAGCCACATACTCAGCTTACGCAAGGGGTGTTCTCATATGGGTGGCACCGCATGTACCATTTCAACTGATTCAATCCACGGGGGACCCAGAAGGCAGGATGATAGTAGTGCAGGGGATGTTGGAAAACCGAGAGGTGAGCATTATAAACGTATATACGCCCCTAACCAAGATACAGCGGCCTATTTTAGGACTCTATATGGGAAAATTAGCCCCCTGCTGGGTGGCACGACCTGTGAGGAGGGGATTTCAACTGTACACTGAACCCTAAATTGGATAGATGAGATGGCAAACTATGCAAACCCACCCCGGCCGCAAAGGCGTTACAGGCCCTGTTGAGAGATTTTGGACTTGAAGACGTTTGGAGGCAGCTGCATCCAGCGGACAGGCAGTACTCACACTGCGCGGCACCTCATGATCTGCACACAAGGCTGGATTATGTGTTTGCTACGGCTGGGTTAATGGGAGAAATGATAAGCGTGGAATACAAGGCCAGAGTGCTTTCTTATCACTCCCCCTTAATACTGGAGTGGCGACACCAACCCCCTAGAGCGCGAATCCCAACGTGGAAGCTCAGAGCTGAGGCCCTGCAGGACTCGGGATTCTGGGAGGACCTAACGGAGGCAATCACTGAGTAATTCGATATTAATACCGGTAGTGGCAATCTGAGGGAACCGTGTGGGAGGCATTCAAAGTTGTAGTACGCGGCGTAGCTATATTAAAATCAAGAGGGCTCCACGGGGGCATAGAACGGGAGTTGCAGAAAACGGAGAGGGAGCTGGAAGACATAATGCATAAGGCAGACACCACTCGGGAGGATGGGGTAAGGGTGAGGCAATTACAACAAGCCAGCAGTGAGCACTGGGATAGATTATGCAAGTTGAGCTACAAGAAATATGTCGAAAGACAGCATGCGGGGGGAGACAAGCCGGGCAGATTGCTGGCCTGGTTATATAAATGTGAAACATCACAACCAGTGATCAGGGAAATTAGGGGAGACGAAGGCCAGATTTGGAATATCCAAGAGGGAGTAAACGAAGAGTTCCTTAGATATTATAAGCGCCTTTATGAGAACATAGGAGAAGATAAGGCCCAAGAGATCCAGGACACATTAGAAGACATAGGCTTGCCCACAGTAGATGACCTGGAGCGGACAGACCTGGATGCTCCAATCACCTTAGACGAACTAGAGATAGTGATCCAGCACCTGCCCACATGCAAAGCTCCGGGGTCGGACGGGCTCCCCAGCAGATTCTATAAAACATATAAACAAGAGCTGCTCCCCCCGCTGCTGGCCATGCTTGATGAGGTGTTTGAGCATGGTAGGTTGCCGGAGTCCCTACGGGAGGTGGTGATCATCCCGCTCTTAAAACCAGGTAGGCCAAGCACATATTGTGGGGCTTATAGACCCCTATCGATGCTTAACCAAGACAGCAAAATCCTCACGTCTGTGCTGGCAAACAGGCTTAAGCGAGTCATCGGGAGACTGATATACCCCGACCAAACAGGCTACGTCCCTGGTAGAAATATAACTGACAACCATATAACTGGCAATAGTTTCACTGGATGTGGTTAAGGCCTTCGACTCAGTGAGATGGCCCTGGCTGCTAGCGACTCTTAGAGAATATGGAATGGGGCCGGGGTACCTAAGGTGGGTTAAAATGCTATATAGTTCCCCAATTGCAAGCGTCAAAACGGGTGCTACTATCTCGGATAAATGGCAATTTAGCAGGGGCACTAGACAAGGCTGCCCTTGGTCGCCTATGCTATATATCCTAGCGTTGGAGCCACTGGTAGTATGCCTCAGACAACAATATGAGGAGATAGGGATCCATACGGTGGGAGGCTCCCATCTTATATCCTTGTATGCCGATGACATACTTTTATATCTACGTTTCCCAGAGGAGAACCTACAATATGTCCAGGAGGTGATGGAACGATACGCTACCCTCTCGGGCATAGCAGTGAACCCCAAGAAATCCAGTTTGTTTCCCCTGGGGAGATATAGAAGTGTCCTACCGAGAAGCCTACCGTTATTGCCAATACCCTAGTGTACCGAGACGTTCTGATACCTGGGAATTGACATTTACCACACGACAGGAGAACACAAACACAATACAGAAAGGGCAGTTGAAGGCATTAAAAATAACATGGGATTTTGGTCCAGACTACCCCTGGCCATGATGGGGAGAGCGGCTCTGATTAAAATGGTAGCCCTGCCCAGACTGTTACACTTCTTTGTAAACATCCCATATGTGATCCCCTAGCGCTTCTTCGCCAGACTCCACAGCTTCTGCAGGGGGTTTATATGGCATAACTCCAGGAATAGAGTGGCCCTCTGGAAACTACAAAACTCGTGTGACAAGGGTGGTATAAACCTACTGAATTTCGAGTTGTATTACTTGGCGGGACAGCTGCAATATGTGGCCAGGTGGTTGTCTGAGCAGGAAACGGCAGAAGCTAGGCTGTTATATAAGGATCCTGCTCCCTACTTCCCTAGAGAGACTTTGTGGTTGCCTAAGGCGAAGTCACTGGGAATGGCGAGGCTGCTTGTGCTTGGCTGGGAGGTGTGGCATAGAGCATGGCGGACCGTGGGATGTCCGGCGCCGCTCTCCATGCAGGTACCGCTAGTGGCGCTATGCAGAGATGACTCCCAAATGATAAAAGGGGTCCATAAATACTGGGAACCGGCGGGTCTGGCTACTCTTGGGGACATATGGCAGGAGGGGGAGGCGCTGGACTTTCAGAGGCTAACAGTGGACACCGGTGTGCACAAGAGCCAACATATTACCTATTCCAGAATCATCAGACAGGTGCGAGAAAGGTGGCCTACGGTAGTGCTAGCGGAACAACCTGATGCTACCATCGAGACGATGTATGACATCTCGGAGGGTGGGCATGAAATATCCTGCATATATGAGCTACTGGGAACCAGGGTGGGGAGGGAGTTGTTCCAACTGAGGCGAGATTGGGAAGAGGAGGTGGGGGAACCCATGTTGGATGGGCAATGGGACAGAGCCCAAAAGTATCATAAGAAGGTGTCCCAAAACACGAGGCTCCAGCAACTCCAATTATATATCACTCATAGAGCACATTTGACCCCAAGCAAAATTGCGAGGTTTGGTGGCCCGGTGATACAGAAATGCCCTAAGTGTGGGGAGGAGGAGGCGGGGATGCTACATATGTTTTGGGCTTGCCCAGAGGTGGGAAGGTTTTGGGCAGAACTGAAAATGCGCTTGGCAGAGAAAGGTATCACGCTGGAGGTGGAGTCAGCTTGGGCATGCATGCGTGGGGGCTTTCCCAGACCATGCAATCTAAGGCACATTAGCAAGATGAAGGACCTGGCCTACATCCTGCCCAAAAGGAGGATTGCAATGGGCTGGAAAGCAGCCTTCAGGCCTAGAATTGAGATGTGGTGGGCTGACCTCATGAAGTAGGCAGAGGCAGAAACGGCCGCCTGTTATGAGGCGGTCAGCAGGTGGGGGAGGTGGAGGTGGGACCACTGATAGCATGGAGACAATTGGTGGTCTCGATGGCGGGTCCCCCCTAGGTCGTCCATAGTGATGATGATACGGAAGAGACAAAGGCAGCGGATACGTCTGAAGATGAACAGGCTGATGATATGGACACAGGGGCTCGAGTTAATAGGGTGGGAGGGGGAAGGACAGAAGAGTGTACTCTGTAATGTAATGCTGTAAAACTTAAACATGGAAGTCCTAATTGTTTGTAATGTTTGGTGTGTTGTTTAAAATAATAAAAAACTAGTTAAAAAAAATAAGGAACAAGGGAGCGACTGGCTGAAATCCACTGCAAATCGGGAAATATCTGGAATACAAGGAGAATCCCATTGTGGTCAGGTGCCTGGGAAAGCAGCACAGGCAGTGGCTATCCTATCGCAGCAGCTAAGGGAGGTAAAGAAAACCATGGACATGTCCCTTGGAGAGACACCAAGAGCTCTTCAACTACACTGCAAACGTCTTTGTTCCTGCTAGAACTGCACGAGTACAGAAGACCCACAATAGTGCACAACTGCACATAGCCAGTTCTTGTCGCTCCCCGTAAAGCAAAAGGAGTGTTGTTATGCGCAATGTAAGGAAACAAAGGCAAAGCCCTGCCATCACAGGGGCGCCGTGTTGGGAGGGCAGGGTGTCCTCCTTGATCAATGTTGGGGGCTTGGTGCCCAGAGCTGTCCTCCTTGATCAATGTATCGGTATCAGGGAGCACTAAGAGGGCATACAAACGGGCTTTTGGCGAATTGAGGGAATTCTGCATGAGGCAGAGCTTGCTAGACATCTTCCCATAAAAATGCTGCTAAACGTTTCCTAGGTCACCTGTACTCGGGGGCGAGTCAGTGGGGGTAGCAAGGACAAAGATGGCAGCCATCGGTTTCTTTGCAGGGTTACATGGAAAGTCCCTGCCATCCTCCGATTTTGCTATAAAGAAGGCATTGGGGGGTCGTAAGAGGGCAGTGGCCCCGGATAGGGATAGTAGGAGGCCGCTGGACACAGAAAAGGTGGTACGACTAGTGCAGGTTCTGGGGGGATTTGCAGGTACGACTGGGAAAAGGGGTTGGTCAGGGCAGTCTTTGTGACAGCATTTTTTGGGGCCTTCAGGATTGGAGAAAGGGTGGGAAGTTCCACAGTGGATTGGTCTGGGGGTCTGTCCAGGGATGATCTTTCTTTTGAGGGGGAGGTCCGGGGCTCACATTTGGCTGAAAAATTCAAAAATGGATCAAGAGGGAAGGGGTGCCAGGATAACTAACAACGCATGCCCGAACTGCGATTTGCCCCATTACGGTACTAGGGGCACACCTGTGCTTCGGGGGGGGGAGTCAGGCCCCCTTTTTCTGCACAATGATCGGCCGTACCTACCCAGGTTTCAGTTTAGGAGAATCTTTGAGAGCCTTGAAAAAAACGTGACTGGGGGCTTGGGTTTTCCCCCACATTCATTCAGAATAGGGGCAGCCACTACAGCTGCCGGGTATGGGGCTGGCATGGGGCAAATCAAGACATTAGGGAGGTGGCGATCTCACGCGTACAAAGGTTACATCAGACCGCACCTCCTGTGCTGAATGAAGGGTATGGGCAGGATTAGTTGTAAGGGACTGTTAAAAAATAAAGTTGTTAATAAAAATGCAAAAATATTCTTTTTGTCTTGATAAGGAAGGAGCTGGTGAAGCCAGTGGTATGGGTCATGGGGGAATCCTTCATCCGGAAAATGGAGCTGCGAGTGCGAGAAAGACTGGGTCTGATGGATGAGGTGGCAGCAGCGGACATTCACTGGAATTATCAAGGGGACCAGCGCCTTCGTTGGTGGACAGGCAGATGAGAAGGGGTTTGCCAAGCCCTGCGCTAGTGATTTTGCACATTGGGGGTAATGATCTGACTAGGTTGGGGAGAAAGGAACTCCTCGTACAATTGACATCGTTGTTCGCTTAGTTTGTTAGGAATTGCCGCAGGGCCTTGAACGCTTGGTCTCAGATTATTCCCAGGCTGTCTGGGGTCTGCCCTTGGGCAGCACGCCTGTTAAATATATCCATAGGTCCTTCTCAAGGCTAAGTAGTTTGGTCCGGCGCCCCCTATGGGGTTCTTGTTACAATTGGTCCTGTGTTTACAGTGGCTCTGTTGGGCCCTGCAATGCGAGGAGTTCCTTCTTGTCCGCATTCGGCAGCTTGCACTACTTAGCCTTGAGAAGGACCTACGGGTCGAAACACGTGTCGGCTGACCACATGGGGCAACCAGAACCCCCTTTTTTGTACCCACTAAAGGTGTTGACAACCTAATAAAATAAAACTAAACATGCTACAAGTCTAGCACTTCAAACATAAAATTGTGTGGACAATATATTTTTCCATATATAGGACAAAGACAAGGTTTTCCCTCTTTTTCCTACCAATCAAACAAGGTGTGGGCTGCACCTCAATCCTAACCTGTGATCTTGCCACAACCCAAACAACCAAGGAACCCTATTACCAGAGCTCAGCAAGGTCGGTTCCAACCTAGAGCCCATACATACCGTTTTTCCTACTGTTAAATATCTAGGCACACAAATTGAACAGCGAGCTGGCCCAGATGTCTGGTCACCTATGGCTTTTTCACATCATCAGGAATGGCTTACTGAGGCGCCCAGGGACTTCTCATCTGGATGGAGTGCATCTTTCGCTGCACAGAATTGAACTTTTATGGCAGAATTTTGCGGATTGCATAAAGACTTTTGCATTGGTTGGGGGCGTGGACCAAAGGGGGTCCGCACCCCTGTGGCGAGTGGCGGAGGACTATGGGGCCACTGAGATCCTTTTCCAAGGGACTCCGGAGCCAGAATGGGACACAGCAACCGCAGGCTCCCAGCAGGGGAGGTGGCGGAGAGACCAGAGGGCAGCTGGACCCGGTAAGAAAGGGGGGCTGCCTGTAAGAAAGGGGATCTGCCTCCCGGTGACGCCTTCCATGTAGGGCATGGTGGGGAGGGGATAGGGCCTCATCACCATGCAACGCCCCAGCAGGGCAGAGAGCCATGGGTTCCCCCTGGACCACTTGCCAGTATACAAATATTGCTTATGGATATAATGTTTTACATGTCACATCACCTTTTTGGGAGTGCATTTATTGTTTGCTGTGAGATTAGAAATGTGGCCGGTTTGGCATCCAAATAAGAGATACGTGTGTTGTGTGTTCTCCTTTCACCGAGGCACGCCCCCTTGCTCAGCCCAATGGGAAGTTCCTAAAGAGTACACAGTCTGTTTAAAACAGACATCATGTAAATACACTGGACAGTGTAGGGGGAGTGGGGGAGGGGCAGGGGTTTCATGGAGAAGGCACAGGTTTCAATAGCCAACTAGAGCTGTATTGGGGCTTTCAGAAGCAAAAGCCCCTTCATTTCTTATCACCTAAACATTAATGCTAATTCATCGAGGCTTGCTGTCTTTCCACACTAACGGAGAGCTACCCATTTAGTCCATCAAGGTAGTCCTGAGGCGCTACTTGTAATGCCAACCTTTGCCAGGTACCTGCTGAGTGGTATCCAGGATACTGCATCCTTCAAAGAGCAGGGGTTGTGAGCTCCCCCCCCCCGGAGTGCAGTGCCCAGTGCAGAGCGCAGCTGAATGCAGGCCATGCCTTCTTGCAAAAAATAAAAACCTTCCAGAAATCCCCTACCATATGGGCTGCACTATCATGGTGCACCGGTCCACATGGACTACGGTTTTTCTACTGCCTGTAGAAAAATATCCAGCATTGTACCAACAAAGGCTAACACTTTCATCAAATATAAATGTTTTAAAAAAACTTCCCATACAATAACCACACTCAATTGCATTATGAATTCAATTTCTTTGAGCCATGTGCCATATTTTAAGTAAATAATCAGCTACCCACTCCACTATTTGGGGATTATCACACATAGAACAATATTATTAAGCTTTGTGAAGAGTCCTCCTAAATTGTTACGGGAAATTGACACAGCGACTTTCCCAAGCACCAATTCTCCGTAATAAAAAACAAAAACTATAGACCAAGATGCTGCCACAGAGAACAGTCAAAGGAGTAGGGGGGGGGGGCCCTAGGGGAAACGCAAAGAGTTTCCCCTCTGGGTTATTTTGGGCGCTGCACAGGCCAGCAAACTGGCCTGGTGCATAGCACGTCCCCAGGGGTACTTGAGGCGGCAGGGAAAGTTCGGGAGCAGGCGACGGTTAGGACGAGCGTTTGTCCTGGTCGCCTGCTTCCGAGCATCCCCTGCATTCTGGGCCTATTAGTTCGGGTTTAGCAGAGGTGAGAAGTTTGGGACTAGAGTTTAGCTGGTGGCAAGCAGGCAGGAATAGCTGTAGGTTAATTTTGTTTTTATTTAATACTATTTGTTGCATAGCCGTGTTGTGTCCAGCGGCTCCTCCGTCATCTAACTGCTGTGGGGGGCGTGCTCCGGTGAGGACGAGGGATGTCTCCGGGATGTCCCTGGCATAGTCCCAGCTGGCAAGGTCCGTGAGGGCAGTCTGCGTGTTGCAGCGGGCCCCCCTTTCTCGAGGACCGAGCGGCCTCTGAGCGGTTAGGGGCCTGCTGGGTGTTGAGTTCCAGCCCTCGGCGTGCGTGCACGAGGGCTGGAGGAGTTAGGCAAGGCCGCACGGCCTGTGGCAGAGCTCCAGCGGGAGCTTCAATAACTCACACGCACACGAGTGGATGGTCTGCCCCGGAACTGCCTCCCGAGTGCGGGGGCGGGGCTTTTATTTGGCACGCCCTGCGTCACCGCATAGCGGGACGCAGGGCGGAACATAACATTCCTCCTTTATTATAAAACAAACAAACATAACACTAACTTGCATCAACTGTGAGTGCAAACATCTGCTCACGCTCTTAACCAATAAGTGCCCGGCCATAGTGTCCGTGGTCCAGGTACCTCACACTACCACACATAGTCATTTAACTTGGCCGGCGGTCTCATGGCTGCTCTCAGACCGTACCGCCCTTCTCGGGGGCTGCACCCCCCGGCTCCTGATCTGGCTCACCTTCACTGGTCAGGTCCTCGAGGCCGGGGGCCTCCAGCGGTTCCCAGGTTCCATCCGCCGCTCCGGTCTCATCCGGGATGGACCTAGGCTCGTCTTCGCTGGGCTGAGCGTCCTCCTCTTCCAGATGGCACTCACGGTCAGTCCACAGGTTGCGAGGCACCGCCTTGAACCACGACGAGTTCCTCGTCACTTGACGGTGTCCTCGGGTCACAGTCACCATGGTTCCGTGCCGATCGCTGACGGTCCATGGCAGTTCCTCGTATCTGGTGTCGAGTTTTGATTTGGTGGGGTTTCGTAGCATGACGACTTGGTCCCCCACCTGGTGATCGGACTGCCTCGCTCTCCTCTTGCCACTCATGTGGTCATTGGCACTCCTCCTCATTTCCGTGCGTCCTTCATTGACCTCGTCCGGGGTCCTGCTTGGATGGTGCGGAATCGAGGATCGGATGGCGGTGCCGAACATGAGATCCGCCAGCGGTATGCCGGTTGTGCTGTGGGGGGTAACCCGATAGTTCCTGAGGAATCGGTAGAGGTCGACCTTCCATGGGCTGGCATTCGCCTTGGATACCCTTAGCACCTTGTTAATGGTTCTCATGAAGCGTTCGGCGTCCCCGTTGGCCTGGGGCCACCTAGGCATGATGTGGTGATACTTTATATTAAGGTCCTGCAGATAGTTTTTGAATTCCTCCCCGGTGAACGGTGGCCCATTGTCACTTTTGATGGAGGTTGGTAGTCCGTGAGTTGCGAAAAATTTTTCTATGGCTGGAATGACCACTTCCGCTGCTGTGGATTCGACTATTTCAACTTCCGGATATCGGGAGTGGTCATCAACGGCTACCAAGAGGTGGAGGCCTTCCCGTAGCTTGTAGAAATCAATACTGATGGCCTCCCACTGAGAGCGGCCGCGTGCCGCCGATAGAATTGGTTCTGGTTCTGGCGGGGCTCCTGTTATCTGACCGGCTAGGCACGTACTGATGAGTGTCTCGACCCGTTCCTCGATCTGGGGAAACCATACCCTGTGTCGCATGCAGGCTTTTGTCCTTGCCAGCCCTTGGTGTCCTTCATGCGCTAGGGCCACTATCCTGTCTTGTATTCTGAGAGGGATTACGATGCGGTTACCCCTTAGTATCCCTCCGCCTTCTGTGATTGACAAGTCTTGCCGGACGGTAAACATGCCGGACAGAAATCCTTTTGCTTCCGCTGTTCTGTTGTGTGTGTGTGTCTCATGAAGGTTTTCCAGTCCCCTGAGATTATGGCATCTTTCACTAGATTGCAGCAGGGATCCTTGTTGGTTTCTGCCTCGATGTCTTCGATGCTCACCGCCTTTGGTCTCATTGCGCGAACCACTTGGCATATATGTTCCTGTGTCTCTTCGGCCACTTGGATCTCTTGTTGGGTTGCCGCTCAAGGGTGCCTCGAGAGGAAGTCTGCGGGGTTTCCACTGCCTGGTTGGTAGATGAGATCAAAGTCGTATTGCTGGAGATGTAGTAGCCATTTGGTGATCCGTGCCGGAGGGTGTGACGACGTTCCCATGAAGATGGGTAGTAGGGGTTTGTGGTTGGTGACTGCTGTGAACCGCCGCCCATATAGGTACAGATGAAAGTGCCTGCACCCCCACAGCACTGCGATGGCCTCTTTCTCAATGTGGGAGTACCTCTGTTCGGTTTCCGTGAGGGCTCTCGAGGCGTATACTATCGGTCTTTTCTCCCCTTCTCTCGTCACTTGCATTAGGATGGCACCGAGCCCAACGGGGCTTGCATCCACGAACAGTTCTGTGGGCAGTTCGGTGTTGTAATACGCCATCTTGGTGTCGACGGACAGGGATTCTTTAATACTTTCAAACGAGTCTTGGCACTTCTGCCACCAGTCCCACTTGACGTTTGCTTTCGTCAGTTCCCGTAGTGGCTCAGATAGGGTGGCCAGGTTTCGAATGAACCTCCCGCAGTAGGTTGCCATCCATAGGAAACTGCGTACTTCTGTGGGGGTCATCGGTGGGCTTGCCGCCTGGATGTCTGCGACCTTCTGGGCATCAGGGGAGATGCCCGTGCTGCCAAACTTGTAACCAAAAAAAGTGATTTCCGATCTGAGGAACTCGCACTTCTCCCTGTGTATGGTCAGTCCAGCCTCTTGTAGTCTGCCCAGTAGGGTATGAAGCCTCTTGAGGTGCTCCTTCTTGTCGGGGGCATGAATCAGAATGTCGTCGCTCACGTTGAGGACCCCAGGGATGCCCCTGATGACCTCCTGGATAGTTTGCTGGAATACTTCAGCAGCAGATGAGATCCCGAAGCTCAGGCGTTTGTATCTCCTTAACCCCAAATGCGTCGAGAATGTTGTGATGTAGCGCGAGTCTCTGTGGAGTTTGAGTTGATGATACCCCGCTTTCAAGTCAACTTTTGAGAAAACACAAGACCCTGTGAGGTCCGCCACGATTTTGTCGATCGTTGGGGTGATGTGGCGTTCTGGTTTGATGGCAGTGTTAGGTAGACGCATATCAATGCAAATCTGGACCTTTCCGGGCTGTTTGGGCTTTCGCGTGACGACCATCGGGGAGACCCATGGTGTGGGCCCTGTAACCGCCTCTATAATGCCAGCTTCCTCCAGAGCCTTGAGTTCCTGCTCCACTTGTTCTCTCATGTGGAAAGGTGTCCTCCGATGCCGTACGGCCTTCGGCTGCACTGTTTCGTCAATGTGCAGCCGGATGGTTTTGCCCTTCAAGCAGCCTATTCCATCTTGCAGCTTAGGGTATTGACTTAGCATTTTCTCGACCTCTTCGGCCTCATCAATGTGGCAGATGAATTTGACCACTCCCAGATCTTCTGCGGCGTCCCCACTCAGGAGGCTTTCAATTCCTGCCTTCACGACATAGACTTTCGACCATAGTCTGTTTTCGCCGTGCTCCAGCGTGGTGCGGAACCTGCCCATGACTGGTAGGGGCTTCCGGCTGCCGTAGGCATACAACAGCGTGTCTGTGCTTTTCAGGACTGGTTGAGGCTTTAGAGTCTGGAATATGCTTGTGGGCATAACATTCACCGAAGCGCCGGTGTCAATGGTCATGAGAATGTGCTGGTCTTGGACGGTGACCATGCACTTGCGCCTTCGGACAGATTTTCTTTGTGTTTCTTGACCTTGGCTTAATGCGAACACCAGGTATATCTTTCTTCCTTTCCTCTCGTTGTCCTTGCCGGGATCCTGCTGCCCTGTCGAGATATCATCCCCTTCTTCCTCCGTGGAAGAGTTGGCCACTGCGACCCTCCTTGCACTGGCTTGCTTCTTTTTCTTGGTCGCGTTTTTGTCTGAAATGTTCTGTGGGGGCTGCGTGGAGGCACCCGACGATCTGCACACCTTTGCATAATGATCCTTACTGCCGCAGGCGCCGCAGGTGGTGCCTTGCGCAGGACAGTTGCGGCGTCCATGCCGTGGGCCACCACACCAGCCACACTCTGTGGGCCCAGGAATGCGCGGTTGCCACCTGTTCTGGCCATAGCCCCCACTGTATTCATCCCTCGAGGATTGTTTGTTGGTGATCTGGGCAACCATGGCTGTGTTGAGGGCAGGTTGCAGTCTGTGCAGTGTGGCCACCATGTTGGCTGCTCTGGTGTGGGCTAGTTCCTTTTGTCGTCCTAATTCAAGGATTCGTTGCAGGGGGATGGCTCTCTCGCTGAGTATTAGGCGCCTTAGTTTTTCTGATTGTACGCCGTTAATGATCTGCCTCCTGATCTCCTTCTCAACATTCGTGAACTCGCAGGACATGGCCAATTTTCTTAACCGAGTGTGGTAGGCATCCAGGGTCTCGTCTGCTGCCTGTATGGTGGTGCAGAAAATGAAAGTCTCATAGTCCGGGTTCAGTTGGGGGAGAAAATGAGCCGTGAGGGCATCTTTTGCGCTTTGGTATGCATCTTGGCCATCGGCCACATCCAAGGAGTTGAAAATGCGCAGTACCTCGTCACCCACACTGAGTAGTAGGTGCGCCTTCATCTTCCTGGCCGACGTCACATCTTTGCACTCCATCGAATTTCTGGATCCACAGCTGCCATCTGGGTCCACTCGAAGATGGGTCGGTAAAGGGGTCAAAAGGTTGGACCAGTGTCGATGAGCCTCCTTGTGTGCGAGGCTGTGGGGACGTCAGCAATAGGTTTGCCGCAATTCTGGACGGCGTGGTGGGCCCAGGGGTGGACGTGCCGGCCCCCATGTCGTCGTGTACCTGTTCAGTGCTGGCGTGAGCTCTTCAGGCAACCACTAGCGCGGTGAAGTTGGGCCTTCCCTGGAGTTGCTGTGGTGTCCAAGCGCTGTGGCGGAGAATTCAGGTGCTGGTTTTCCCATGTGGTTCCGATGCCACGTTGTGTTGGTGCTCCTGGTGTGGGAGGCCAGATGTCAGATGGCTCCACACTGCCCAGCCATCACTTGTAGGGCGAGTGATGATGAGAAGATAGAAGGAAAGAAAGAAAAAAAAAATGTTTTTTTTTTCTTTTTTTGGGGGGGGTGGGGTGGGTCACGTGTGCGATCCCCCCCCACCGGATGTCCAAAAATTTGGCTGCGATGGCTGCGGGCTATCTAGGCACCGTGAACGCCGAGCGCGTGTTTGTCCTCGTTCCACCTCGTCGCCATTGTTGAGTTCCAGCCCTCGGCGTGCGCGCACGAGGGCTGGAGGAGTTAGGCAAGGCCGCACGGCCTGTGGCGCAGCTCCAGCGGGAGCTTCAATAACTCACACGCACACGAGTGGATGGTCTGCCCCGGAACTGCCTCCCGAGCGCGGGGGCGGGGCTTTTATTTGGCACGCCCTGCGTCACTGCGTAGCGGGACGCAGGGCGGAACATAACACTGGGGTATTGGGGTGGTGGGGGCTTAGGGCCTGGTGGGGGCTAGTGGCACTTTGGGTTTGCTGGGGGAAGTGTGCGCTGGGCCAGGAGCGTTGGGAAGCTTCCGGTCTGATGGACAGCTTCCTGTTTCACGGAGATGCACGCGGTGATGGAGCTGCAACCCGGGGCTGTAAATAAATAAATAAATGAATTCAATAAAAAGATGAATAAAGAGAGACAGTGATCAGGCAATTGAAGCTTTAGTTTTCTCATTGGGGGTACAGGGATTTTTAGTCTGCTGCTTTACCCCTCCAGTGGGTTAGCTGCAAGCTTAGGTCCGGGGCAATAAAACATTTTTGTAATAATAAATAAATAAAGTGTAGGCTATAAAGCCTGTCTACGGGAGGAAGAATTGTTTTTTTAGCAGGCAGACGGTTACTTTTGCAGCCTTATTAGGGGATATCTTATAAAGGGCCTTTTAGGTTTCCTGCGGGCACGGGGAGTTGCTGGGCTTCAAATAAGAAGCTTTCTTCCCTGCTGGTCAGCACTCTATTGGGAGCAAGAGGCTCGGGGCTAACTGTGAGGTGGTTCAGTGGGGCAGTGCGCAAGTACCCAGCAGCGCTGCTTCAGCAGGATGGTGGGTCAAGGGTCGAAAAAGAAGGGGCTGATCGATGCCCAGGCTTTGAGGGAGGCCCTGGCTATTATTAGCAAGGAGCGTCTAAGGCACAGCTTAAAGGTGCGGTGGAGGATGTTACGGGGAGAAGCAGGACAAGGGGGGAAGACCACAGCGTAGAGCTGCAGCGGATGGGGCTCTTGCTGCAGTGGTGGCTTGCAGCCAGGCGGCCGACAGAGGGAAGGCCTGGGAGACAGGGGGCAGGTGGAGCAGGAGGGAGATTCCCAGGAGAGTGTCTGAGGGGGCAGGTGAGGTAGGGGAGAGATCAAGGAGGGGTTTGGGTGATAATGACTCGGTGGAGGAAGCAGGTGATAGGAGGTTGGTAAAAGGTGCAGGGCAGGCAGTGGATGAGGATAGGGGTGCCAGGGTGCAGACAGGGGTAGAAGTACGGAAAGGTAGGGGAGGTAAATACCTGCAGAAGAGTCCGTGAGGTAGAAGGAGGGAGGGGTCGCCAGAGAGTAGTGAGGAGAGGGAGAGGTGAAGGACGGCCTCCCCGGCTAGGAGGACTTCAGGTGGAGGGCATGGTGCGGCCCCCGTGGTTCCAGAGGAGCGGACAGGAGAGGGCTTAAGAACAGCCCCTCTTCAGGATTTTCGGGAGCAGACTGGAGGGCGCAGCACAGCCCCTAGCGCGGAGGACCAAATGTGGAGGTTACTTCCCCTCGCCCGAGAAGAGAGGAACAGGCAAGGGTTTCTATTTTTGTCCACGCAGCAGTAGCCCATTGAGGAAGGAGTGGAGGCCAGTCTGCAGACGTGCAATGGCAGGGCAGAAAGAGGTGAGCGGTAGGGAAATGGTCAGCGGCATGGCATAGGGGAGACAAGGGGTTGGGGGTAAGAAG
Source organism: Ambystoma mexicanum (assembly GCF_040938575.1). NCBI lineage: Eukaryota > Metazoa > Chordata > Amphibia > Caudata > Ambystomatidae > Ambystoma > Ambystoma mexicanum. Next base: position 535,364,278 of record NC_090924.1, on the reverse strand, counting down.
GGAAGGGGTAGGTGTGCAAGGGGCGAGGAGAGAAATTGGCCTACAGGCTGTGGGGGCCTTGGAGGTGGAGAAGAAAGTTTCTTCAGTGGAGGTGCAGACAGACAGGGCGATTGAGCCTGGGGCTCCTGAGGTACAGGTGCCAAAGGATAAGGATGCAGAGGATAAGGGAAGGGAGAAGAAATTGCCATACACGGGCATTACGAAACCATCGGGAGTGCACTTGAAGACATCAACAAAGGATAAAATATGGGCAGGGGAATTTGTGGACTTGTTCAAGCTATTACACAGGGAGGTCAGAGCCAAGGAGGGTTCCAAGGAGGAGGAGAGGGAATTGGCCTCGCGTCCAAAGGTGCCAGTGACTATTGAGAATTGGACGTCAGCTTTTATCATCTATGCAAGTGTTTATTGCGAAAAATTCCCGGAGAGGTGCGTGGCTTTGTTGAAGTATATGGACGTGATTAGAAAGGCTTTCACGAGTTTTGGAGGTTTTGCGTGGGTACGCTATGACAAGGAGTTTAGCGCAAGGTTGGCGGAGGACAGCCAGGCGGTCTGGGGGGGGTAGATATGGATCTCTGGTTGCAGTGGAGGGCGCCGACGAGGCCTGCTCCTACGGTACACACGGCAAGTGCCTTAGCCGTGCCTTACCGGCCCTTTCTTGGTCACCCCACTCCCGAGGGGGCAGGTGGAGGAGGCAGGGGTCAGCAATCCGCAGCTTGCTGGGCCTTCAATAAGGACGGCTGCACAAGGTCAGTGTATAGGTTCAGACACGAGTGCAGCAGATGTGCGGGTCGGCATCCGATTACGCATTGTTTTCAGACAGGGGGATAGAGGGAAAGGGCGAGGAGCGGGACAAGGAGGTGGGGGAAGGACCGTATGCCAGCTAAAGTGGGGTTTTCTGGAGGTGGGCCTCAGTTTATCAGAAAAGGTGGGGGAGTGCAAAGGTTGGGGAAAGGCTCGCAGGGGTTTTTTAAGCAAGTTATTAAGGGATGGGGTGAGGTGGAGGTAGTTCATGGGTCAAAGTTAGGTGGACAAAGCGTTGCCTAAGGGTTAGTTATTTCCCAGGTGCTGGGGCGAATTTTGATGTGGGGGTGAACCAAGGTAATTGACAGAGGGGGCTAGGTAGGGGGGGCAAGTGGCAGGGTGACCCCAATGGAGCAGGGAGTACAGGAGTAGAAGGTGGGCGAGCAGGCTTGGGGGGGACGCGAGAGGTTGATAGCAGCAGAGAGTCAATGCAGAGAAACTCACAGAGGTTTAAGTGGATTTCGCAATTTCGAGTGTACAGTAGTAGCCCCGGTGCGCATGTGGGTAGGGGACAGGGAGCGCGCTAGTGCGGGTTTTCAGTACGCACATCACAGGTGGAACTTGGCAGGTGAGGTCAAGGGAGTTGCAAGTTCGGCTTGGGCGAGTTGAAGTATTTGCTGGGGGGAAAAAAGGGATTATATCAGAGTTGGGGCTCGAGTAGGAGCAGAAGGAGAGAGGCACTCAAGAGGACTAGGGGTGCAGTGAAGCTACATGAAGGGGCAGGTTATGAGGAACGGACTGCATGGACAGGGGTGCTCATTTGGCCCTTGGTGCAGTGGGGGGGGGGGAGATGAGAGGTGTCTGCATGGACGGGGCTGTGTGAGGGCCCCTGGTGCAGTGGGGGAAGTGTTGAGAGGGGACTGCAATGACGGGGGTGCACAAGGGCCCCTGGTGCAGTGGGGGGGAGTGTTGAGATGGGACTGCATGGACGGGGGTGCATGAGGGCCCCAGGTGCAGCTGGGGAACATGGTGTAATGGACGCAAGGTGCTGGAGGGGCAGGTTATGTGGATTGGTCTGCATGGATGGGGGTGCAGGTTTGGCCCTTGGTGCAGTGGCAGGGGGGAGAAATGAGGAGATGGGCCTGCATGGTCTGGGGTGCACGTGTGCAGAGGCCCACGTGTACCCCCATCCATGCAGGTGCAATAGTAGTAAAGTGATGGAGGGTTGGGGCAAGTGAGAACAGGAGATTTATAGGATAGAGGAGGGAGGAGGGAGGAGGTCTAAGCGGGGGTAGGTGCATCTGAAGGTAGCAGGTTGGGGTTAGCGGAGGACAAGGTTAAAAGTTTGCGACGGTGGAGGTCTGGGAAATACAAAGGGGATCTGGGAAAAGGTGCTGTCTATAGGGGGGACAGGGGCAAAGGGGAGGGCTGAATGTTTGGGGGGGTTGTGGTATTAAAGTGACAATGTTATTTCTTTTGCAGATACGGCTCGAAGGCCGGGGGAGATGCCGCAGATTTGGTTTGTGGCCGTTCTATGGTGAAGTGGGCTGGGAAGGAGGATGAGAAGAAGGTTTTTTGATGCCCAATAGGGTGCAGTTACAAGGTGGCGCTGGTGAGGTGGTCGGGTTTAAGGGGGTTTCGCTGGGATCAGTTGCTGCCTAGGTTGGCGGGGCTGTGGGAGCGCGATGGGGTTCCAGATGGGTTGATAATACATGCGGGGGAGAACGATCTAGTACGAGACACTGGTGAAAATGAAGAGAGATTTGGTATGAGCGGGAGATATGGCCAAGGCAAGTTTAGTATGGACAAAGCTGTTGCCAAGGAGAGTATGGAGGGGAGCGGTAAGTGAGGGAGCAATAGAGCGTACTAGGAAGAAAATAGACAGGGAGATGGTAACATTTTGTGGTTTTGTGGCAGTAGGGGTTTTGGAGCATAGAGAAATAGTGTAGGAGGACTTTGTGGTTTTACGGGAGGATGGCGTTCATCTGTCAGTTTTTGGGAACAGTTATTACCTTTTGGATATGACCTTGCAAGTGCATAGAGATAATAAAGAGTTGGAAGTAGAAGGCAGCATGGTATAGGTGGGGCAGAAAGAACAGCTCAGTGGAGCGTTTTTCTGTTGCCGGGGGCATGACCCCTTTAGATGAGGGGGGAGTGAAGCACAATGGGGGAATAGTGCGGAAAATGATGGGGGGGGTGCTGTTTGCACAAACGGGCTACCACGGGGGAACAGGTATTTATGATGGTGCGGCATGGCCCCGGGGAGAAAGCGGGAAACCTTGAGAAGATGGTAAGGAGACGGTAGGGAGCAAGGGATAGGTAGGGAGGAAGTTGAACTGATTTAATTATTTAATTGTTGGAGGAATTGAAACTGTTTAATTACTAAATTTGTTTGGCAAGTTGTTAAAACAGTTGTGTTAGTCTGTAAGGCCAGAGAGCCAGGTTAGCGGTTATTTGTCAGCATTGACCTGTCACATTAAAGTGACCTTTTCCACTACAAGCGAGTCTGGGTGTTTTGTGCAGTAAGCCCAAAAGTTTCTTAACTATTTCCATGTGGGCATCAAGCAGGAGAGTGTGCTGGAGAGGAAAGATAAGTGAGGGATGGGATATGATAGGTTATTTATAACACGCTTAATACCCAGCGGTTTCTAAGCGCAGACCCGGGGATCAAACCTGTGTTGCTCTGTGTCGTATTGCTTCCAAGGCGAGCATGTTGCCCCTCAGCTATCCTCCCAGCCACATAAGGCTCCCCTTTGAAACACAAATGTCTTTGTGCTCTCCTCATGACACTAAGAAACAGACCTGCACGCAGGGCTGGTGGTACTTCCGGTCAGAAAATATCAATACAACAGCAAAGCTATCTTGGATTTTCCCTCCCTCCCCAATAACTTAACCCACTCCCCTCTCTTTCGGAACCACTAGAGTGCCTAGAGATAATGCAAATTACAGCATTGTGCTGTAGAAATCCCAATAACATAACATAACTAATGGTGCAGCTGGAATTTAGCCTCGCTGCAAGTCTTTCAGGCTGTGCCATGTCAGGTACAAGATACTTTGCCAGTCTTGAATTCTTGCACCACATCTCCCTACAAATGTTTTTCACTATTAGCACTTTGGGGTCACCTACATGCAGTTGATAGGTTTTTGTTTTCTTAAGAGAAATTGTCACTGCGACTTTCCCTGATGCCAATTCTCTGTAATAAGAAACAAAAACTATAGAGCAAGATGCCGCCACAGAGGACAGTCAAAGGATCAAGTTCCTTAACTATTTCCATGTGGGCATGAAGAATGAGAGTGTGCTGGAGACCGGAGAGAAAAGGTAAGTGAGGGGCGGGATGGGGTGTCGCACTTCAGTGAGTCTGGGGGAGAGAACATCAGTGGAGGGTGAGGGGAGGACAAAGGGGGGGGGAAGGGGCCTGGGGCACTGGCCTGAGAAGACATAAAATGGCAGACACCTTGAGGGGGAGGGGTGTGTGCTGGTGGCTGAGAGAACGCAAATGGTCACTGATGGATTCTGCAGACTCCAGTGTAATCTGCCATCTTGGCAATGATGCACACAGAACTGAGTGGAGATGCCTGTGCATCTGCCCAAGAAAAGTATTTTGAGGCATTTTCTGAATGTAAGATGCTTAAATGCAGCCCTGAGTGAGACAGGTAGCTTGTTCCAGTGGTATAGGCCCCATACACTGAACACTCTTCCTCCTCAGAGTTGGAGAGTAGGAATTTGTGATCCAGTAGCAGGAGTTTGTGCTCAGCATACTTGTCCCCAGGTAGAATAGTTCACAGCACTATTCAGCCCATTCTTTACAGGTCTCCACGCCTGCATGTGTTTGCTCCTGCTATAATTACCCATAGTGTTACCTGCAACACAGGTTGCTAAACCTACTTCAATCCAGTTTCATCAATGAGCCTAACACTGCCGACTTCTGGATCATTTAAGAAACACGTATTGAAAAAGTGACTAGTTCTGGCTTTGTCTGGTTTGTGTTGTGTGCAGTGAGCACATTAGTGTTGGACATGAGAAGGATGAGGGGTTTGGGATATTTGCATGGTTTTATGAGTATATGCATGCAGGTTTGTAATGCTGTAGAAATTGGGTGCTTTGATGTTGCACAGTAGGACCTTCTACTCAGATGCCCCACTGTATACCCAGGTTTTGCACTAATTGGCCGGATTTTGCTATAAAAGGCCCATGCACTGTAAGTATTCAGACCATATTACAAAATTGCTACCATATGGCCATGTGCTACTACTACCTGCCTCGTATTGCCATAAGCCAACTTATGCTTAAGCTGTGGCAGCGTTTTCCATGTTCTGCCAAGGAAGCATTTTCAAATGCTCAGGTATTCCACGTAAATGCCATAGACATGATATTACAAAGGAGTGTGGGAGCCCCTCTACTGAGAACGAACATGAGTCAAATACCCTGTTCTATGGAATTTCTTCCACTCAGAAGGGTCTACAACCACGTTTTAGCTCACTGCACCCTTCACAGAGGAGAAATATCCATTTGCATATCAGTCTTTATCCCACACACAAGATAGTCCAGCAACAAAATGCTAGGCAATTCTCTTCTAAACAAGATCACCAATACCATCAGCAACCCCAGACATGTGTTTCGGCCTTCTTGGGCCTCAACAGTGAGGTGAAGCTGAGCCTCTATAAGGCAGTGAGCAAGGGGTCCACGACTAGATAACCCTGGGTTATTTAGGGGGAAACCCCAAGTTTTACATAATTACAAAAGGAGTGTGGCAGCCCTGCTACTGAAAACATGCACATGCTCTGTCACCATTTGCAGGCATTCACTCTTATGCACTGCACACACAGAGCAATAAGCATCTACAGACTTGCACTCTAATAGGCATGCGGAAATGACTCTTGCACACAAATATGGACTTGTGCACACACTCACTCAGAGCCACCTACTAGTGTGCATACATGTATGCAATCACACTCATAGGCACAAAACAAGACATACACACACCCACGCACACATGCAGAAAAGTTACTTTTTGAACACATAATACAGGTAACATTCTAAGATGTATGCCTTTTTTATAGCATTTGTATTTCCATTTAGTTCTTTATCAAGTGCCCTATTTACAACATTTGTAACATACATTTTTTTTGGTTTTCATTTTTGAGGGGGTGGGTGGCAATGATGCTTCCCGCCTGGGATGCAATCTGGTGTAAGACCAACCCTGCACTAAAGTCACGGAGCCCAGGAACGAAGGCCAATCTTTACCGACCGCAAACCGCGCTGCAGTGACCCTGCATCTGTCCATTCCGTAGATGGTACAAGAGCCTGTGAACACCCATTGTAAATCTACACAAAACAAAGAGGACCTTACCTGGGCAACCCGCACGTGCAATGTCCCACCACTATGAACACCGAGTAGCTCCCACCCCAGGCCCGTAGCCCACATCTGATATTCCTGCACATACCTAAACCTCACTAGTCCTGCACCCAAGGCAGAATGCTGGGCCCTCCACCGCCGCGATCAGGGCCGTTACCCTGGGTCATGTCTTCTGTAGGAAAACCGAAAGATGCTGCTATTGCAACTTCTCTGGTCCCGGCCTGGACAAAAGAGAGGGAGAGCACTTTTCACTCCCTCTCTTTATACCCACCCGGGACCCTTTGGTTCCCTACTTCTGGCACCGAGCGGCAGCGTCTGCCAGTGACGTCGCCATGCCGCCCAGCACTGGGGTGGTCCTCCCCCCATTCTAGTGCCCCTCCCTTGCTGGCCCACCCCCACACCTCCCAATCCTCTGTCCGCTGTCCCGGTTAAACACCTGGGCAGCTCTTGAACTCTCTGCGCCTTGACTCTTTATAACCTATCCGTCCCCCGGCACCCTTGTGCCTCCTGCCACTTTTGCTCCTTTCCCCTACTTGCCCCACTCCATTGGAATACTCCCCCCGTACATCAAAGCCATGTCTTCAGTGGAGTTCTTCAAAACGAGGCTCAAACTGCACCTGCTGGCAATGGGGGGGGGGGGGTTGTGATCATCCCAACACTTGCTCTTCTATCCAAACCAGCCCCACAATCCACTTCTCCTGTATTCTGCCCTCAGACTACTCTATGTAATTTGTAAATATTGGTATCAGGCTTTCAAAGTGAAAAATGTTGCACTGTCCTCCCGTCCATGTCACTGGTTACTACTCCTATTCGTGCCCCTTTACCACCCAAGATATGTCATTCAGTACAATAATGCTCTTCTGTAACAACACCTTACCCTGGGACTTGCCTCTACTCTGTGTTACTGCCAACTTTGCAAATCATTTCTGTTCATAATGACACACTGTTCTTAAATAAATGCATACATACAAGTAAGTCTATTGCCTAAATATCAAACACTGCAATCAAGAAACAAGAGCTCTACTCCCAGCTTGACCACTTAACCAAATGATGTGATCCTGGGCAGAACATTTTACATCACTGTGCCTTTTTGTCCTCTGCTGTGAGTATTGGGATCATCTAAAAGTGATTATATTATTATTTTCAATGGTTTAATAAAATGCAGCATTGCACTCACTTCAATAATAAAAACACTGACTTTTTAGCGGGAGCACACCATAGACAGATGTGTGTCTTAGCTTGCTCATGTTAATGCCAGTTGTGAGGCAAGGCTCAGTCTCCTAATGGTAAGTGAAATAAATAATGCTTTCATATTTGGCAGGTGTCTAGGGGTGGGGGCGAGCAGGGACGTGGAGCGTGCCATGCAGAATTCCGGCTAGGAGGCATGAAAGGGTGCGATTATGCATCCTGCAAATGTAACGCAATGCATGGAAGATAATGAAGCACTCTCCACACAGCCAGTCTCATCAAAATACCATCTCTAGTATGAACCCAATTAGAGCTGTGCAATGCAATGGAAAACCGCTTGAATAAAATAAGCAATTGTGGGAGGTTTTCCGCCGTGAACGAAATAGACCCATGCGCATAAGTATGAACAAATTAATTGATGCATATGTATACAAACGTATTGTAAATGAACGACCACACACGTGTTTATGATTATGCTAATATGAAATAACTTGTTCAATATAGATAGATTTTGTATTTTGTGTATTGGCAATGGCTACTGAGCAAACTCAAGTGAGAACCCACAAACACAAAAAAACATGCACATAAAAAAAAAATGGGTATAGGAGCCAACTCCCACACGCCTAGCAGTACAATATGCACCTTGTTTTCTTTCACCTGTTCTCTCTTTCTCTATCCTCTTCTCAAACCTTTCCTCTTTCCCATACCTACTGAGAGAAGAGGTGGGGAGACGCGACTCACAAGTAAACGAATTTCATCACGCAGCTTTCGGAGAAGCCTTTGCTATCACAGACGTTATTTGCCTGAGCCAACAAGGTTTCCAGTTTAGGAAGGAATATAACGGCGTACACGAGATATTAACTAAAAGGTGACGCGTGCACCCCTAGACAATCACCTACCAGAAAATGAACTGTTTGTGCCAGCCACTGGTACGTCGGGGGTCACGTTAGTCGCCTGCATTTGCTCAGAGTTGAAATCCATCTGTTTCCGAGGCGGCAGTAACTTGCAGAGGAATCTGTAAATAAGACCGACTTTTGCAAAGCACTAGAAAAATACTGCGTGATCCTGAAATGCCTGCGCGCCCAAACCCCTCTGAAAAGGATGTCAGTGGGAAAGAGAATACATTTACCTCGCTCTACATATGCACACGCGCAACTATATGGAACACCAGTCATATCAACTGTCAGCACCACCTCCAGGCTGCGGTGAAAGACTTTAAATAAATCAAATTGTGAAGTGGACAGCCACAGCATCTCATTTTGAAATAATTGAATGCGAGACAGCGAGCGAGCACCTTTCCTCGCCTGACAAATCGGGAGACGGCTGTTTATTTACGTCAATCATTAATAATATTTCATATATTTCTTTTTTGACAAACGAGGCAAAAGCAGTGAAGTAATAAACACAATTGCCATCTAATCTGCCACGCGCCCCGCAAAGCTCAACAATGCGTGAAATTCATAAACTCGGCTCATGTGGGGTTTAAAAAGCCGCAGTGTCGAACTATCCTCCGCCATTTCGCAGCGTGTTGAAGTCTTGAGCGGCTATTATCCCCCTCCCGCCCTTTTCATTTGTTAGCGTGAAGGACTCAGACAATCCCCATTGGCCTGGTTTTTCTTTAAGTAATGGGGCCCTTTTGTTCCCTGGCACGCGGCCCCTTTGCGGATTCCAATTAAGTAATTGAACCTCACCTCAAAGTCGTATGCGCACCTATCTGCAATGGGCGACAACCGGCGGAGATCGGTTGTTGCTAACGAGGAGGAGAGATAATCCCCGTGGAGGCCGGAATGGCAGGCAATAGATTGACTATCGGAATGCACCAGTGTACGGCCTGCCCTACAGCGAGTAAGCCGTCACTCTTTACTGTTTGAGGCTTTTTAAAGTCTGCTGCTCTTTCTGGTATTGATGTCATGTCAGTCAGGCTATACAACCGTTAATCTTTCAACAACGGCACATTGCGTTATGAAAGTCTAGAACCTGAATGTTATTGGCCACAAGTAGGAAGCTAGGTTGGAGCCTACTTCAATTCCGATTAGTCCTAGTATATGAAGGACAGTTGTGATACTATCAATGGCACAGAGGTGAGTATTATGAACTCAACTCTTTTCTTTATTCATGATGGCAGCAAGAAAAAACAAGCGTTGGCAATGCCAACAGTTTGGGATGTTGGAAAGGAATGGGAAAGACACTTGCCAGGCACTGCCGTAGTGGTATCAACTGGCTATTGATGGTAGCAGGTGCACAATGGTGCAAGCATACCTGGGTATTTAATAGCAGTGCCTGGCGAATGTTATACACAAGCCAAAACTGTTGACTTGGCCAATGCTTGTTTTTAACAGGACTTTAGTTAGGAAATGCATAGTGCTTATAAACTGAGTGGCTGAAGGCAGACCTGATTGACATTGTTATTACACGAATAGCAGCTTTACAACTCCTATTAAGTCATTCAATCCCAAAAGACTATTAAGAAAACACTGACAAGCATTTCAAGTGCAAAATTTGATGGTAACGCTTTATTAAAGTGAGCTAAAAACTCAGGTAGAAATAGACTGGTTATTCTCAAAAGGCAGTAGTTTTCCCTATCTTTAAAAAGAGCTTAACATCGGACCCGGACAACTACCGGCCGATTGCCTTATTAGATGTGGCAGGTAAAATCTTTGTGTCAATATTACTAAAAGCTCTATCGAGTTGGCAAATGGTCTCGAGACATCTAGACCCATGCCAGGCCGGGTTAGTTAGGAGTATTGGCCCGACACTCAATAGGTTTCTGATAAACTTGTTGAAAGCAAAAACAATGCAAATAAGGGCTGTCAAATATCCTTGGCCTTCATTGACCTTTCAAAAGCCTTTGACTCTGTTAGAGGAAACTTGTTGTGGTCAATACTGGAGCAATGGCAACGTCCAAAAACAATTATGAACAATATCAAAGACCTCCATCAGGAAACATCCATTAAGATTAGATTGGACAAGTCGGGCACTTTCACCAAAGCTATTCCCACAAGACTGGGATTGAAACAAGGATGCCCGCTGGCACCTGAACTCTTCAACTTATTTCTATCAGACATTGAAGGTGCTTTTTGTGACATACAGTCGTTTCCACCAAAGATCTCGAATAATGCTATTGGAAGACTCCTGTACGCTGACGACATAGTCATAATCGATCAGACCCCAATAGGACAACAGCGTCAGCTTGATTCTCTTCAAATTTATTTGGAAGGCAATAAACTGACAATAAACCCTGGGAAATCAAGGATTATGGTCTTTGGTACAGGAGAGAAAGCAAGAAGCAAAAAGTCATTCTTCGTTCCTAAAAGGCCAACAAATTAATATAGTAAAAGAATGTATATACTTAGGAGCATGTATCAACAATAGTAGATACGAAGCACAGAGAACAGCTACATTGTGGAAAAAAGCTAAAAATCTGGCAGCTCAAGGACGGATCCTACTAAAAAAAATACTGTCGATATTCATTAATTCCATTGGTACAATACTATCGATCAAAAGTGATACCAATCCTGATGTATGGTGCAGAAACATCTTTTATGTTGCCAGAAGATGTATGGACACGACTACAAGGTCTCTTCTGGAAAACTGTATTGGGACTGCCAAGGAGCATTCCCATCACCATCGTAAGAAGAGAATTAGCTTTAACCTCACTTAAAGTAATTGTTCTAAGGAAATCACTTGCTCTGTACCGGAAATGTTTAGAAGAAACACCAAAAGGCATATTTGCAATCTTAAAGCAAGCATTACAGGATTCCAGAGAGAAACCGCTGACAGAATGGAAAGGCATCTGTCAGATTATTCTCACAAACATAAACGAAACAGAGGATTCAATGCTACGTGACCATGACAGGATAAAAAAAAAGTTATATATTAACGATTGGATAAACACACAACAATCAATCTACAAACATTGTAATGAATTTTGGTCTTGGCCGCGAAAACTAAACCAATTGCCAAGATATGTAAACATTTTCCAGAATCCATTCCCAAAATTGCAATACCTTTGCCTGCGGCTCAACATCTTTCTGTCAAATCTGCGGTTAAACGAGAGGAAAGGTTCTACCGTCATGCCTACATGTAGACTTTGCCGAAAGGAAAACGTAATCGAATCTATTCAACATTTGATCTTGAGTTGCCCTGAGCTAAAAGCTGAAAGAATTGGAAATTGGTGACATTCTGAAGCAATACGGCAGCAGGTCCACTGACGAATGGTGGCACATTTTAATAGAGGGAGAAAAAACGCATGTCATTTTGGCAGTGTCAAAAGTCTTGCTGCTAATTCAGGTTAGACTTGACTTGGTCAGAAGTGGTGAAAAGGGACTCCCTTGACTGGCCAGGAGACTATACAAGTGCATGACCTCTAAGTCTGATATAATGAAACTTGATCCTTTTGTTTTTTTTGGTTTTATATTGAGAAGTTTTTATGTAATTAATAATGACAATAACAAAGACGTCGCTTATTTTGGCAAAATGTTTTTCTAAATTGTAAGCCATAACATGCCAAATAAAAGAACATTTATTTTTAAAGTGAGCTCAAAGTGTTCCCATGAGGAGTTGTTTTGGGCGGGGAAGGGCAGGTTCTGGGTGAGAATGGCCATAGGGGTTACCATGTCCCTGGGCAGTCAATGGGTGAGCAAATAACCAAACACTTAGAGGCTTTGTGTCCCTCCTCACATGCCATTTCCCCCTATCTGCATTCTAATGCAATAGTTTTGGCTTTGCCACCTAATAGCCCAAACTAATGAAACAGAGCTACTGCTCCCACAAATCTTCCCTCTAACCATCCCCCTTCCAATCCACCAATCATCTCCAGTTCTCCTATAAAGGCATGCTGAACTTCCTGATTGTCCTCTTTTCGTGCGGTGCGACCACTGTACCACAAACTGGACGAGGCATCAGAAAAAGATTCTGCGGATAACCAACTGCCACAGACAGTTAGTAGAAGGACTGTCCATCCTGACCACCACAATCTATGGAAGAAAGAACACTGATGAGTTAGGGAGCGTACAGGAGGGATAATACTTGCCTCCGTGCCATTAATAGAATCACAATAGTCTGTTGTTTACTAGCACTAATAAGAATTCTAAGGCATGGCATAGAGGCTCTTATTATGCACTTATCAAAGCCGTGAAAAACCCACAACGAAGTGCGCACAATAGACTTGCAATACAAAGTATAAAATGACGATGCATTGATCAAATCAGCTGCCTACATAATATCCTTCAAGCTAGCCACAGGCCAAAATGCCTCAGAGTCTATAGTGTATTGACCCCAGCCTCCAGCATGGCATCCTCGACCCACCTAGTCAAAGTAAGGGAAGAAACTGCAGCAAAGGGTTTGCGAAAGGATAGAAACAGGGTGCCAGAGGATTTCCACAGGGCAGCCGTCACCAGTTCATATTGTCGGAGGCATTAAACAACACAATTTGGCATTTTTAGGATAGGCAGGAAAGTCAATCACTTTAGAGGTCATCTTTGTACTTTGGCATAAATAAAAGGAATCACCAGCAGAAAAAATACTTGACCTTTAAGATCCAGAGCAGGAAAATCCGCCACCCACCTCAAGACCACCAGACACATGAGAGTCACCAGTTTTGCGAATGACTGTTTATGGGTCAACTGGGCACTGGAAGGCCATCACTCGAATATGCAAAGAACCACATTAACGTCCTTCATACACGAATAGTGTGGGGCACTGGAAACCCGACCCGAACACCCTCGAGCAGGTGGCAGACTAGCAGATGCTCCCCCCAGCGGATGCCCCTCCACCAAATCATGGTATGTGGAGATAGCCGAGTGGTAAAGATTCACTGTTCTGTAGGATGGGGAAGAAGCCAGATCAGCCAAAAAAGTCAATACCACCACTACAGGGGCTAAATTAAGATCAGCTGCCACTCGATCACACCAATGAACACAAGCTGCCCAGGCTGACAAATAACTTATTTTAAGAGATCTGAGCATACCAAGGGGCCATGAATTGGCAATAAACTAGGAAGTCAGGACAGAAAGGCGCTGTAGGGACCATCGATCCCCGAAACGAGCCAGGCCACCAGATGAAGGGAACCATCCTGCACCAGTGGGTGGACCTGTGGGGGCTGCAGAGAAAATCTGGGCACATTGGAAGGACTCACAGAACAGCCGTGAGAAGATTTAGAACTAAGGGATACCATGGCTGGTATAGCCACTACGGTGCAATCAAGATCGCTATTGCCCCCGTGCACTACACCAGAGAAGGATCAAGGTAAAGGGGTGGGGGGGGGGAATGCATACATTATGCAGTGCCCGAATCCTGCAACATCGCATCCCTTTCCAGAGCATCTGGATTCAGACTCCAACTGAAGAACAGTGGAAGCTGAGCATTCAGCCTGGATGCAAACAGATCAATTTGACAGGGCCCCTACAAGACTTGCAGTGCTTGAAACAGCATGGGGGCAATCTGCCAGATCCCGCCAGTGTCGGCACCAGTCGGCCACACTGTTGGCGACCCGGGAATAAAGACCACCCAGATGTTTAGTTAGTGAGGAAGACAAAGGTCCCACAATTGCTTTGCTAGGTCCGACAGAAACTAAGACCAGGTACCCACAATTTATTGATATAATAGACTCCCTATTGACTGTCCATGAGAAGGGAAATGACGCAGCACCACCATTTTCTGGCAAAACAGCTGACCGCAAATGATCCAGCTAAAATCTCTAAACACTTGATATGCCACGGTATTCCTTGCCGGACCATAGTCCTCCAGGGGAATCACCACTGGAACGTGACCACCCCCCGCCCCCAGTCTCTGAGGCTGGTATCGGATTGTAAGACAAGTCGGGCTGGTACCAAAGGTTGCTTGGGCATTCCATGCATCTATGTGGTGGAGCCACCATTCTAACTGTTCTTGTGCTTCTACAGAAAGTTGCACCCAATCGGTTACAAGGAACTGAGCTATGTGGTCTATTCCTTTGGGTGTGGCAGGCCTGGGACTACTTTACCTGGACTATTTAACCTGGACTACTTTACCTGAGACTATTTAAACCGCACCCAAACAGCAGAACATGCTTTGCTTTATTCTGCTGTGGGCAGCGTAACGCGCACCATGTCCAGTTCTTTGATGCCAGCTTACCTGAAACCAAGGACCTGCAGAGAGAGAAAGAACACTACGAAACTTACCTGGAACAGTATCCTGTCTTCAATCCATCGCCAACTTCAGTTCCACTCACCTGAAGGTACGAACTCCATCATCCGGCACCGCATGCATCCTGGAATACCATAACCTAGAAAGAGGAGAAAGAAAGACAGCACTAGTAAGCGTTTACTCACGTTTCCTCCCGAATGAAGAAAGCCACACAATTCTTACCTGGGTAGTCATCTCGTGGTCATTATCATTGCTGGAACATTTCGGCGCTCGGGGAGGAACATCGCAACCTGCAAGGAGAGAAAAGACAGGTTAGCAATATAAAAGGCAAAACAGCACTGCACATCGCGCATTACTCACCGGACAGCATCGCGCACACCGCTCTTTCGCCTACCGGCCCATGATCATATTCAAACTGCATGACAACACCAAAATACCTTTCCATACCTAAAAAAGGAAAGAAGCAAGACATTATTATTCAAACTAAGAGGAACATAAGAACTGCATATAAAGACTGTAAAGCAGCAAACCTACAGAGTCACAGCAGGCCTGGATTCCCACAAGGGGTGCTTGCACCAGTGAAGTAACTTGGTCGCTGCTCGCCCCCCACATCTACGCGCCCCTGCCACGAGGAGCAGGACGGAGAATCCACCTTTTACAATATTAAGTTGAGGAGAGGGCCCAAGGGGAGGAAGGAGTTGAGGCCAAGGGAGGTGGGAAAACATAAAGAAAATCTGGTATTGAATCCAGCTCTCCTATATAGCAGACCCATCTTTAACCAGAGGCCTTACCAAGGGACCAGGAGAGGGTTCCAGAGTGCAAATCATCCAACCAGGGCTGGGTGGTGTCCCCGTGGATACCAGGTGAGCGCAACACCCTCCATCCAGAGCACCTGTCTTAATGGGATCCGGTTTTCCATGACGGCTTACCCTTTGTACAGGACAGACTATTCCTACCCACACCAGACACACATACTCAGGCCTTAGAATGGTCGAATGATGCCCCGTCAACGGCCATCCAGCCCAAAAACGCACCTTGTCTTTGCTTCAACGTTGGTGGCCTTCTATGCAAAGGGATGTCAACACCTAGGTAAACACCTGTTTGATTTGTGTGCAATGTGAAACCAGAAAAGGCCGCCCTTTAGGTCTGCTCCAAGCCTTACCCATCCCCGCCCAGGCCCTGGCCCACGGTCACTATGGTCTTTGTGACTGACCTACCCAAGGTACAAGGTTTTGATACGGTTTGGGTGGTTGTGGATTCTTTCACCAAAATGGCCCACTTCATTCCCTGCTCAGGGATACCCTGCGCTCCCACTTTAGCGGGTTTGTTCTTCTGGGCTTTTTTTCTGTCTTTTTGGGTTGCCCACTATTCTCATCTCCGATCGAGGTTCCCAGTTCACTTCCAGATTCTGGCGGGCTCTCACCAAGTTGCTTGGCATTGACGCCCGGTTTCCGTCCTCCTACCATCCTGAGATGGGCGGGCACACCGAGGGCGTCAACCAAGCGATGGAACAGTATCTGCGCTGTCTGTCCCTGCAGAACCAACAGTCCTGGTATCAGATGCTGCACCTTGCAGAATTTGCATACAATAATGCCCTGCATTCCTCCACCGGTTCCTCCCCTTTCTATTCCCTGTACGGACAGCACCAGCGTACTCTTCCCTTCCCCGATCTATCCACCTCCAGAACACCTGCTGCTACGGCCTGTATCAAGGACCTGTCGCTCATCCATGCCCAGACCCTCACCCATCCCTGCGAGGCACAGGCAGTGATGCATTGCGCTGCTGAAGGGAAGCGCTCCCGAGCCCCTCCTTATGCCCTCGGGGACAGAGTGTGGCTTTCTACCCGACACCTCCGCTTGCCTGGCTGCCCCAAACTGCTTCCCCAGTTCATTGGTCCGTATAGGATCACCAAGGTTGTGAACCCTGTGGCCTTCCGTCTCTCCTTACCGACTGCCTGGCGCATCCACCCCATCTTCCAATCTTCCCTACTCAAACCATGCCCCATCTCCAAATGTGTGATCCTTCCTCCCGCTCCTGTTCCGCAGGGTGCCCCCAATGAGTACCAGGTCAGTGCCATCCTTGGGTCCCGTGTCAGTAGGGGGCACTTGTACTATCTGGTGGACTGGTTGGGTTTTGGTCCTGAGGAACGGTCTTGGGAGCCCGCTAGTGAGGTCCACGTCCGCTCGTCTCCCGCTTTCATAGGGACAATCCGTCCAGCCCACGGGGTTGTGGGCCTTTGGGGGGGCTCTGTCATGCAATCACTTTCCCGGCATTCATCCTCCAGACACTCCATGACACGCCCACTCAGAGGTCTCGCTCCCCCACTCTGCAGCAGCTGGGTTACATCTTGTCAGCTCCTCGGCAAACCGGCCCACAGACACAACGTGCTCCAAATAGGACATAGTGTTCTGGGCGGCTGCGGCCACTTCTGCACTGGCAATTACCCTGACGTCTGACAACACACCCATCGAGTAGTCGCGTTTCCATGGTACCACGGCTCCGTGCTTATGTGACAGGCAAGCCACGATCATATGCTTTGGAATCAATGGCAACACTATACACAGCTACCGTTTGTGCCACACCGCGCTTCTCAGCTGTTATTTCTTCAGTGTTTGGTGTTTCGTCCTCGTACTTTGTTGTCTTTTCTGGACTTTGGACCTCGGATCACAGATTCCTGGATTGCTTTTGCCTCGCCCACTGTCTCGTCGTTTTCTTCTGCTTTACTTTGCTGGAACTGCTTTGACTCCGGCTTTTGCTTAACAGACTGTTTTGGATTTTTCCTTTGGTACTGCTCCTCACTTGCTGCTTACCCGGTAACCACGACCTTGGCTCACATACTTTGGTCTCTTTGGTGTTCGCTCTCCTTGTTACTCAGGCGCATCCAGTGAGTGCCTACCTTTACCCAGACAAGCTGCCACGGGCACCTCCTGCTGCTGCAACATCACTCACTGAGGGTACAGATAACACCGCCCTGGGGGGAAACTGAAGCAACATTCCTGTTTCTCTTTTCTCCCTTCTGATTACCCTCCAACATCCACCGTGGTAGGTGCCTTTGCTGTTACATTGCCCTGTTATTGCCTTACATCTTGGGTCTTGCTGTGTAACTTGCCTGTTTCCCTTGCAGCCACTCGGGGGACCCGGTGTTGCTGTTCCTACCACCTGTGGCCCTTATAACTGAACAGCAGGTTTTTTAAATCTCTGTTCGGTGCTTGGGGACGGAGGTAAACTTAATCTACGCAACTCCCGAGTCTTGACACTTGCACAACTCGTTAGGCCTCTCAGGGTTCCCTTCCCCATGCTTAGGCCCCTTCCATCTTTTAACAAACAAAGTTCCTCTGATCAGGATGTACCTTTTGTTTCTTACACAGTTCTTCTTAGGCCTCTCAGGGTTCCCTTCCCCCAAGCTTTGGCCCATTTCATTTTTAAACAAAGTTCTCATAGTCAGAATGTACCTTTCACTGTACAGTTCTTACATGGGGTAGTATCAGAGACTTTTGAGAACGCTGGGCTCTTTGCTTCTCCCAGGCGTGACCACTCTGACCTGCAACCCCTCTCCTTGCTCTGCACCTTTCTTCAGGCACCTTTTCTCTTCTGTGCCTCTTTCACTCTGTTCTTTTACACTTCACAGTGCCTCCTGCCCGCCTTCTTTTCTATCGTGCACACCTACACCCTCTTTTTATCTTGTGATGCCTCTTGCACCCTTCTCTTGCCTTTATCGTGCCCCTGGCACCCTATGTTCCTTTGGTTGTGCACTCTTGTACCTTCTTGTCACTTTCTCATGCTGCTCGCACTTTGTTGTTTTCACCTTCGGGTCGCTCGTACCCTCTTTTCACTACCTCTTGCTTTTACTTCCCCTTTTCAAATCTGTCCAGTCCCTAGCACCCTCTTTCCTGCTTCAGGTCACTCACACCCTTCTTTCTCTTTTCACAGCTCATTTTCCTCTTATTTCAGCGCCCCTAGCACATTTTCCTTCAAGCTTTCTTTCTCTCTTTCTGCTTGTTTTCTGTCTCTCTTGCTTTCAGCTTTGTTTCTTTCGTGCCGCTTTACACTCTCTCTCTGCTTGCTTTACGCCTTTTCACAATCTCGCACTTGCCTTTCACTCCGTGCCGCTTTTCTCTCTCATTAACCTTCACAAAACACACTGGGCAGCGTCGTATTGACAGGCGGTCCCTCAAAGATACGTGGGGTTGAGGTCTAACCACCTGTCCCTCAGACTTCCTGGGGGCAGGCAAAGGGCACTGCACTGAACACTGCTAGCAGGATGCAGGCAGCCTCACTCAGGTTCCTTGGAGACACAGCTACCTCACCACATTGCAGCCCCTCACAGACACCGGGCCAGCATATCCGCACGCTGTTCTTCTCCAGCCTTCAGCGCCCGCACCTCTCTGCTCCTTGGCTTCTCTGGTCCAGACGGCATCCCCAGCCTGCTCATTCTTTGGAAAAAGACCACACCTTTTATAGTTGTGAAAATAGTCAAGTGGAGTCAGGTTTGAGTGATAATGAGAAAATGCCTGAGTATGCCTATCAGTGGGACAGTTTGATTTCTTTCTATAGCCAGTTTCCCTTACATTACCCATGTTGTTCCTATGGGAAATCTTCACTACTCCTAGTTGCCTGTTCCTCGTCCCAGTATTAGTTGGAAATCGGGGACAGGGAGGGGGGGGGAGATGGAATGGGTTTGGAAATACCCTATTAAAGTTGAGGGAGAATGTTTTGGGGTGTAACAGAATTGGAGATTAGATTGAATTCCTGTTTCTTTATTAGGGAGTAAATATTGACTGTATGAAAATCCCCTACTCTTTGTTACGCTCACCTGGCTCCCACAGGGGCGTCGGTCAGACCCGGACTGCTGCGGCCTCCACCACCGTGATGCGTAGTGCAGAGATGACAGACTGGACTGGCCCTCCTAATCTCGTCTGCTTGACCCATAGAAGGATTCTCCTGCAAGTGGAGAGAGGAATTTAGCCACCTGTGGATTCTAGTGATGGCACCTCCCTGCGCTCCCCACTAATCACCTCCGAAATCCCCTTCCAGTACTCTCACCTTATATTCTTGAAAGATGAGCTCTCCATCCTGCGTGGATTGCAGGGGAGCGTACATACCAGTTGCTTCTCTGGTTAGAAGGCGTTGGGGAGTTCCGGACGAGAGTTGACTCTGAGGTTCCTGGCGAAGACCAGTAAGTATAGAGTTCATAGAGTTCAATATGTCCGATGTTCACTCTTGTCCCATTCCTTTCTTATCTTGCAGTGGAGTTCGAGAAAAGATGGTCTTGTGGCAGTAGATGGCATTCAGGTAAGCGTCTGTATTACCCGATGCTGTCTGGTAAATGATGCATGTATTTAACGTGTTGTTTTCTCTCTGTTTTCAGATGCAGCGTTTGAAGATGTGGAGAGTTAAAGAATAATGCCTCCGGTGGTAAATCAGGTAAGTCTATGGTGGTAAGAGAGATTGTATTTGTTGGCTCTTTCGGCTCACCTGGTTATTTCTTTTGTCCCCAGATGCCAGAACCCGGCGAAGAAATGATGGAGGCAGCGCCGGACCGAAAGGTGCTATGAAGAATGGTGAGTATGGCGCGGCGCTGCAGCTGGCGATGCGACGCGTGTAGAAAGAATGTCCTTTCCAGGTGCTGAGACGTGATGGTTCCGGAATCAGGTGAGAAACTGGAATAAAGTTCGTTTTCTAACCTTGCCTCTACTTTCCTTCTTCTCTAGGAGCTCCGGATTCAGGACGGGCGTGGCAGAGGTCTGCGTGCTGACTTGCAGGCATGGTGAGCGTTACGCTGCTGGATGCAGAATAATGCGAAGCGTGTGTTGCTGGTCGGGCGTGGTTTAAATAGCCTCAAAATGAGTCCCAGGTAAGAAGTCCCTAGAACCACACCAGAGTAAAAAATAGTCCCTGTAGTAAAATAGTCCCTTCCAGGATTCACATTGGATTGGAGTCATTTGCAGCATGGTCTGCCTGAGGTAAGTAATGACTATGAGCCTGGTGCCTAAGGCGCCAGGACTGAACCCAGATAGCCCATAGCCGGGGCTGCTGAGGTTTTATTAAATGTCTAGATGCCTGCTCCCGGGGCTGATGGGCTTGGTCCAAATGCCTGGGGGTAGGCTTCATGACACGCTTGTCTTTACTTAAGGGGAGGTTTGCCCCCTTCCTTATTTCTGCTGGTTGATTATACAAACAGGGGTCTTGATGATGTCCCTGCTTCCTGGACTGTTAGAGGTTGCATGAATCTCGACCTCAGAACTCTGTCCTTGTTTTATATGGGTCTTCTTCCTTCCCCCTCTTGGGCACCCGACTCCTTTCTTTCTCCATCTTGGGTCATAAATGATAGGATTGGAATCAAAGGCCACGACACCTGGATAAGAGTTACGAGATCAACATATTCCACAAAGGCATCCAGGACTTCTGCTTCCTTCTCTATTGTCCCGTCAGAATACAGCTTCTCACCTGGGGTATTCACACTAAGACAACCCCGGACTCCTCTAGCCAGGTGATTCTCCCTTGCTCGTCCAGCCCCAGTGTTGGGATCCAAGAGTGATGGCCCTCCCCTGGCCACCTGAATAGAGGACTCTCTGGGTCTACATGGGCGAATACCACCAGGTTTCTCACAGCAAATATATTTGCAGAGTAATTCATCAGTTGTACATATGATCTAGTATATTCTTTCTGTTTCTGAGTAAAAAGATATTATCTTCTTTTTTTTATATACATGTTTTGGGTTCTTTCTCTTTGCATACTCTTGCTCTTTCTATTTTCATTTGAGAATGTCAGTAAAGTTGCTCATTGATGCGCCAGATTCTAATGTATAAAATCCAATCGAAGACAAATATAATATGTCCAGGTTTTTATCTGTACCTGTGTGTGATGCATTTCACACTGAAAATATGGTGTCTTTTTGTTTGGTTTTGCTGCACATTTAGTATATTATTTTATATGGTTGGAGCATATAAAGGGGGGATATTCGAGGGAGGTGTACAAGGGGTGGGTGTACACATCAGAACAGGGATAATAACACAATACATGGAATATATACTAATACCTGACCATATGGGGACGTGATGTCACAAAAAATGAAAAATGTATTATCAGATGCAAAGTAACATATGTCAGATGCAAGCATATTTAAACATTTTAAAAGACAATCTAGGAAGATATATGAAGAGCATAGAGGTTTAGGTTTTGATATGATAGACGACATGCACCACCCGCAGATGAGTAACAGCTGATACGAGGACATGAGCTCAGTGGGGTAACAGAAGGTAAATGTCAGATGTCATATTTGCTCCTTACTATCACATGATTTGCGAGCACCCAAGGTATTGATAACACAGGAGGTTCCATTTTTGGATGCTCAATGTCTTGTCCATCTAGCACTGTGCAGATTGCGAAGCACATTCCAAGCACACAGTATACACCTTCTGATGATGGATCCTGATGAACAGCAGTGTGCCCGCAACACCAGAAGCATACAGTGTTTGCAAAGATCATACATGCAGCTAGAAGCAGTGAGGTTTGTGGCCAATCAGTGGGAAGAGACTGTGCTCAGCTGTATGGCAGGAGCACTTATAGGAGATAAAAAAATAATTGATTCAGAGGGTGAATGAAGCACATCAAGAATACTGGGGGAATGTAACGCTCACCTGGTTCCCACGGGGGCGTCGATCGGAACTGGACTGCTAAGGTCTCCACCAGTGTTATTCGTAGAGCAGAGACGGCTGACTGGACCGGCCTTCCTAGCTTCGTCTGCTTGATTTGCAAAGGTAGTTTCCCTATTGTTTGTAATGATGAACTCTCCATCCTGCACCGAGCGCAGGGGCGCGTAGAATCCCAGATGCTTCACTGGTTTGAAGATTTTGGGCGAGTTCCAGACGTGTTGGACTCCGTGGTAAATAGCAAGGAGCCGTAAGTATAAAGTCTATAAAGTTCAATTGTCTGTTATTCACTCGTTTTTTTCCCTTTTGTATTGCAGCTTGATCCGAGAAGAGTTCACCTGAAGTGCTGCAGGTTGCGCGTGGGTAAAAGTCTGTATTACCCAGCGTTGTCCGGTAAAAGCGAAATAAATGTCTTTAACAAATGCTCTTTCCTCACACAGGTGCGGCGTTAAAGAGGTGGAACGCTGATGAAAGATGCCTAGGGGAGCGGTAACTCTGGTGAGTACAATATGGTTGCTTTGATTGTCTTTGTTAGCCCCCGGCTCACCTTGTTCTCTCTGTCCCTTCCAGGTTCCACGGATGCAGCGGTGAAATGATGGCTGCAGCCCTGAACCGTGGAGATGCTGACTGGTAAGTATGGCGCGGCGCTTCTGCTAGCGATGCGGTGCTTTTATTTCCGACATGTTTTTTCCCGTTCTGGAGTGCGGCGAATTTGGGAACAGATGAAGATTAAAAGGTAAGCTCTTGTTCTTATCTCTCTTTCTTCTAGGATGGTGTCCAGGTTCGAGGCGGGCGTGGCAGAGGACTGGATGCTGCAGGCATGGTGAGCGTCACGCTGCTGAAGTGCAGAATAACGCGAAGCATGGGCTGATGTTCGGGCATGGTTTAAATAGCCAGCAAAGTAGTCCCAGGTAAGAAGTTCCCCAGAACCACACCCAGTAAAAAATAGTCCCTGTAATAAAATAGTCCCAAATAGGCCTCACGTGGGCTTTGATTCATTTCCTGCATGGTCTGCAGGAGGTAATTAATGCCTATGAGCCTGGCGCCTATGGTGCCAAGACTGATGTCTAATATGAGCCTGGTGCCTAAGGCGCCAAGACTGAACCCAGATAGCCCCCAGCTGGGGCTGCTGGGGTCCCAATGAATGTCTGGATGCCTGCTCCCGAGGCTGCTGGGCTGGGTCCGGATGCCCGGGGGTAGGCATCATGACAGGGAAGCACGTGGCAAGGTTAACATGGATCGAAGCAAAAGAGAAGCCGGTGAAGGTGTAGAAACAAGAAGAATATCAAATGTGCTTCCATAATGCAGGCGGTGACTCTGTGGGTACCCATGACAAGTGCAATGTGACAAACATTTCTCAAGAAAGGAACAGCTGCACTGGTGGATACCTACAAGGTCTGTGGCCAGCAGGCGTTCTTGCATCTCCCACTATTATGGAGGGGCATATGCTTGCTGACAACGCTGCACTCAGCTCTTCATGTGATCTCAGAAGCGCACTAAATTATGAAACCAGGGAGCTTGGGTACCCCACATCATCACCAGAGCCCACTGCTTCTGCATCCCCACTACAGCCTCCTATCTTCCGAATTCTGCCAGAAAAGGAAAACATACTTTTGAAGAGGTCTATTTATCATCAATCTCAGCTCAATTGCTCAACGAAATACCTGATCAATACAGACTGTATAATAAAAAAGAGACATTTTTCGCTTCTCTGTTAATGCCAGGGATACAAGCAGCAGCCAATGCCAAATGGCTGCAAATAGTTAGATGTGAACTGATACAGCTGGTGCATGACACTGAACAGGGCTTTAACGCGATTTAAAGTGGAACTGAGAGCCATCCAGTTAATGACACTACAGAACCGGTATGTGCCCGATCTGTTCACAGCCATGGAAGGAGGAGTTTGTAAATAAATTGGAGAATCCTGCTGCAGTTACGTGCCCTCAAATGATGCAGTGAATGGCTCTCTCACGTAAATAATAGAGGCCATGCACACTAGAACATATGCAGATGGAAGTTGGGTTCCAGAAAAGTGACTGGTTCGATGATATTTTCTTGTGGGCACCATCGTGGATGGGAGCGATCGTCAAGATAGTAGTGCCAGTGGTGGTGTTGTGTTGGTGATTTTGTGCAAATGCCAGTTGGGACTTCGATGCTGTGCTAAGGCGATCCATCATAGTGTGATGATGATGATGGTTACAATTGGGGTAAGCAGTGCACCTCGCAGTACAAAAGATGGGCGGGTACAAACAGATGACCCAAATAAGCCATGCACGGTGAGAATAGAGCAAAGTATTGATCCCCTGGAACCGTTACCACAACCCCACCTGGCCACGAAAATTATGTGGAGCACTGGGTAGATTTAGAAGGAGATGACGGCTGCATAAATCTTACCTGCACCCTGGAGCAGTATGCTCAAGCAGGAGAAAGCCTGCGCTCAATATGTAGAGTGTGGGTGCCTAACAAAGGTACATGGACATATGAGGAGGCTGAGAGGATAGCAACAGAGTTAGTTAATATAGGATTAACGAAAGGGGGGAATGTTGGAAAACACAGGCGAAAGTCCCAGGCACCGCAGCGATTCAGGACATGGCGATTATAGAAGGAAGCATTGCAGGAGAGTTAGGAGATTGAAATGGGGAGGGGACCCACTTATAGAAGTTAGATTGTAGTGGAAATGTAGCCAATTGTAACCTTGGAACTACGTGTGTAAGCAAACGTAAGAGAGGCCAGAATGAATCTTCAAAGACCAATCCCACAAGATGAGGCGTGAGGGCTTGAGGCCCTTGCCAGTCCAGATCCTTAAGTTATAGCGACCCGAAAACCCCCAAGTTTCAGACATACAAATTGGAGTACACTGATCAGCCTAATACCCTTGGCCATAAAACTTTAAAGTGACCAATTGATCAGGAAGATCAAAGAACAAAGACTGGCTGCCCCCACCATCAGTTCATGTTATCTGTGCTGCAAGGTGCCAGGGGAGAAGGTAACAAATGTATGCAGTGGGTGTGAAAGATGTGGCGAGCCAACGTTTTTGGAAATGGAGCGGGGGTACACATAGTTCTGAGAACGTTATCACAACCTCCAAAGTATCCGCTTCACTCATGTCCTTGGTACCAGGTACACTATAGAGTTGTGAAATGATGACCTTTGTAAATAATTGCAAATTACTGTCTTTATACTGGATGATGGCAGAAGATGATCCCCAAGTGGACAGAAGATGTCGGGACCAATCACCTGGCATCGCGTATGGAGCAGACTATATGTGTATGGGTCACACCAACAAGCTACTTTGATTTGTAACTTCTGCGATGTACGTCATTTGTGATGCTGTGTACATTTGTGGAGCTATTGCTCATGCTGTTTTTGTCGGAGCGCTCTGTGGCAGCAGAGCCATTTGTTGGCACATCCTTGTATTTTTGTGAGATTAAACCTTGTTCTCCTTGCAAGAGGTGTGCTGGGCCTTTTTCCCAAGTCGGTTGTATTTTTTCCTCATGTGAGCATTGATGGGTTACTCCACACTACTTCAGAGTTTGGGGTTCCTGATAAACTCCACAAAATCCATCCTGAAACCTACTCAATGCATCCAGTTTCTAAGCTTCGGTATCAATTTGCTGCATTGTGTCCTTCTCCTTCAAAGGGTCCGCATCAGGAAAATTCACAGACAAATCAAAATGATTCTCAACAAGGGTTTACGCTAGGGTGGGGTGCATCCATATTCTCAACAAGGATTTATTCTCTCTTAGACTTTTAACCAGAGTTATAGGAGAGCTGGCAGCTTAAATTCAAGCAATCCTTCCAGCCCCCCTTCATTAAAGAGCTCTCCAAAGGTTAAAAGCCAAACACCTCCTCAGGGAAGCTTCCTGTTCCAAACTCATTTGTCTCTCTTTAGATGCAAAAGATGAACTTCTTTGCAAACTGAAGCAAAGGGAGGCTTGGAACGGCAGAGTGATTTTTGGCCTTTCTCCAGATATTATTGTGGAGTCAGACGCCATCGCTCTGGGTTGGGGTGCAAGGGAAGAACTACTCCTGGAAGGTTTGTGTACAGTGAAGAGCTTGTTGAAAGAGAACGAATTGAGGTGTACTACTTCACATGGGTAATTTATCAGTGGTATGTTACATCGGTCACTTGGGGAGAACAAGATCAAAAGGCCTAGCAGATCTCACCAGAGAGTTCTGGCACATTTTTCTAAACAGGAACATTTTTCATCAGACAGAACATCTTCCGGCATTAGCAAATACAGTGGCGGATTGGAATTCTAAGTACCTTCAGGATGGGAGTGATTGGAGGCTGGAACCCAATCTGTTATTCCTTCTGGATGCACTTTGGGGTCCAGTTCACATAGACCTCTTTGCCTCCCACCTCAATTGCCTGTTTTCAATGTTTTGCAGTTGGTGCGCAGACCTGGCTGCTCCAGCCTTGATTGCCCTTTTACAGGTTTTTCCTACGGGATTTTCTATGCTTTCCCTAACTTTTCAATGATTGGGAGGGTGCTAGTAGGGGTTTGCAGCAGGCATCTGTGATTCTGGTGACCCCCTTTGGCAATCCCAAAGGGTCATTCCTAGCCCTCCTAGAGTTAGCAATGGATATTCCCAGACCTCTTCCCTTTAACCCTCTCCTACTCGCAGATCCAGATTGTCTTCCTCACAACATGGTGATCCAGGGCCATTTACACCTCATGGGCTGGAAGAATGTAGTGCTTTCAAAGGTCTTTCAGAGTATTCTTTCCAGGTCATCAGGGATTCTTGAGCTACATCAACAATAAAAGGTGTACTCATCTGCGTGGGATAGATTTGTATACTGGTGTTTGGATGGGCACCTGGATCCTGTATCAGCTCCTCCAGTACAGGTAGTATACTTACTGGTTTCCCTGTTCAAAGAAGGGAAGGCTTATAGAACAGTTAATGCCTTTTGGTCAACTATTTCTGTTGGACCTGTCCTAGTTAAGGGAGAACCGGTATGCAGTCATTTTGTGATTAAGAAGGTCACTCCGTCAATAAGGATTTAAAAAAAAAAAACTATGGCCAAGTATTCATTTTTATGTGATGTTAATCTTTTGTTTGATTTATTTCAGTCATTGCCTAATAAGGATGCCCTTTGTTTCCAGGAGTTATTTACTAAATCTATTAAACGAGTATCAGACGTCAAGGCTTTAGACACAGACAATAAGAACTAAATATATGCCCACGTCAGTTTCATAGCCTTACTTTAAGGGGGATTTTAACCTTTGTGAGGTTCATTGTCTGAAATGTTATGATCAAAAGGCTTTCTCAGTGAGGCCTCCTGCAACCTCTCAGCTGCTTGTTTCGGATTTGCAAACGTCATACACCGATATTTATGTTGGCTCTGTGGGTTAAATGGGTGATGCAAGAAGCCGGTTTTGAAACCTCCCTCTTTGGTGCCCACTCCACTAGGGGAGCTGCTTATGACATCAAAATCAGCTGCTCTGGGGAATAGGATCAAACACATTTGCAAAGTATCTGAGTGGTGCATGGAGTGTACATTCACATTTTACCATATAACAAATGAACATGTGGCTTTAAATGTTTTGCAAAGACTTGCATAATAAGAAGCCTCCAGTCTTTTAGTAGAGTCGCTAATCCCCCTTACTAACATGAATGAGGGTTTAGATTATATTAAAAAATACCCAGAGGTGAGTATTAACCCTTCAACTCACCCTTGTGCTTCTCAATTGTGTTGCGATTTTTCAATTTGAGGAAGTTGCAGCCAGAATGGTGTA
Organism: Ambystoma mexicanum; assembly: GCF_040938575.1. NCBI lineage: Eukaryota > Metazoa > Chordata > Amphibia > Caudata > Ambystomatidae > Ambystoma > Ambystoma mexicanum. The sequence continues at coordinate 535,336,474 of NC_090924.1, read as the reverse complement.
AAAGAGGAGCAGTTGCAACATTTCAAGCTTTGTTCCATGTCCAACTGAATCGGCTGCATCAGGTTTTGGATTTCCTGTGGCCTTATCAGACTTTAATGCAACTACAGAAGAAAATGAGCACATGGCGTAGTTTTATTTTATACTCTGTTGGTCAAACACAGAGCTCATCTAGAAGTTCCATCTTTTTGACATTTCTTGATGTCCTTATGTTACGATTCAAATATGAAATTAAGGTTTTTGGTGAAAAAACATTTTTTTCAAAGGTATCTTTGCTGCTGGTTTTAATCAGTAAAGATGTTAATGCATAATAGTCACCTGCCTGTCTTTGAATAGGATCTAAACCCCCACTCACGTTGGTGAGGGGGATTCGTCAATCCTTCCCTGTCCTATCTTGATGAAACAAAGTATATGCAGACCTCCTGGGAGTCAGAGTATTGTCTACCACCTCCCAGGAAAGGAAGACCTTGCTGTTTTAACATATACACAGCCAAAATGGTTTCCTTTTCCTGGGTTGAGGTGACTTACTGAATGTGCCTCCTCTGGGATAGATAATCTGGTAACTGGGTCAGGATCTGTATAAAGGGAAAACCAAAATAGGGAAACAGATTTAATAAGGATCTCCAATAGGGCTATGATGATATACAAGTTTCCCCTTACCCTCCTAGAATTACCTGAAGTAACCTGGTCCTTGCATGAACCACCTTCATTATCCACAGTATTTCCTTCTGCTGTCGTCACAGAGGCAACTTTTTCTGTTTTCTTTGCATACAGGAATAAACATCTGCTGCAGGGTTTCTCAAGATTTTAGCAATTAAATAAGGTGGCCGGGCGGAGCAGCACGTGCATTACAAAAAATAACTGAAGAGACTAATCGCCTAAACAGAGTCCTAGTCGGGACTGGAACGCCATAATTCTGTAGTTGCAAGACATAGCAGTCTGCCTCTATACCCTTTATGGTAGCAAACGTGATTCTAGTCACTTGTGGCATACGTGAGTCAGTGGAATCATGACTGGCACGTCTGTCGGCCATCTTGGATGTGGCACACTGAGGTTTCTACTAGTGGTCATTTTGGAAGGGGCTTGGATGTGTTGTTATAACTGGTTGCAGAGCCGCCACATAGCGCCATGTTCACATTAGTTGCAATAAGTGCAGTAATAAGGGGTGTGTGGCTCCAAACAGAAGTGTTTCCAACAGTACGTCCCGTTTAAGGTACCCTCAAGGGAAAAGGAGAGTACTCCAACCTGGTTTTCCGAGATTACTTTTATGAAATAAGTGGAGAAGTCTGGGGGCATGAATAACTGTCTGTAATACATGACCTATCCTCTGGCCCGTATCCTTTCCAATCAACTAAATACTCAACCCTCTTCCTAGATCTGTGGGAATCAAGAATCTTAGAAGTCTAGTATTCTTCCTCAGGACCCACAGCTGGGAGAACAGAATTCAATCTGTTTTGGGATATTTGGGAGCGTTCTACTGGTTTCAATAGTGATACATGAAAAACAGGATGGATCTTGTATGACAAGGTTAAGGCCCATCTCATTGCTACTGGATTTATGACTTTCTCAATACAAAAAGGACCAATGCAACATGGTTTCAGTTTATAAGGACAGGCAGGAATGTGTACGCATCTTGTGGAAAGCCAGGCCTCATCTCCAGGAACATAACCGGCGCCTGGGAGATTTGTTTATCTGTGTATCTTTTGGCATTTTTCTGAGCTTTCAATAACTGTTCTTGAGCTTTCTTCATTCCTTCCTGGAGACCATTGACAAGATCCTTAGCAGCTGGTATAGGGGAGGAAGTAGTAGAACTCAAAGACAAAGAAACCAGACGATATCCATAGGTAGCATGAAAAGGGGTATCTTGCAATGAAGTATGGAATGTATCATTATATGCGAATTACACAACTGGTAAAAATGAATCCCAACTGCCACAATGTTTGGTGAAATAGCATCTCAACTACTGGCCTAGGATTTGATTGACCCTTTATTTCGGACCATCACTTAGCTGCTCCCTGAACGTGGGTAGGTGTTCCCAGCGCTGCTGCCGCCTGAACTTGGGAAAAAGCTATCCCAAGCATGTGAATTTATTTTCCCTCCATTTGTGTTCTTTCTTTCGGTTTCCCGACCTGGTTTCTTTCTCTTCCCATGCCCTTAGCTGTGACTGGCCCCTCGCTCCGAACTAGTGACCGGAAAGATGTGTGTTTGCACCAGAGTGCTTTAAACTATTGTTTGGAGTCCTACGCTGCATTTTAGCTGCTCCCTGAATGTGGGTAGGTGCTCCCAGAGCTGCTGCGACCTGCACTTGGGGGAAAAGCTCTCCCAGGTGTGTGAATTTATTTTCCCTGCATTTGTGTTCTTTCTTTCAGTTTCCTGACCTGGTTTCTCTCCCTTCCCCTCCCCTTGGTTGTGATTGGCCCCTCGCTCCAGACCTTGTGACTTGACCACCCCTCTTCAGGGGTTTTCCCTGAGCAGCCTTGACCAGGCAGCCAGTGAAGGGCCACAGCAAAGGGTATCTCCCCTTCCTTGTTGGCTCCTGTTCACCTGTGGATCCCTGACAGGACATCCTACAGCGACACTCGGGGTCAGGTGGTACGTGCAGGGAGCACATCCATTACTGTGCTCCATGCCACTTCCACTTTACTATCAACCACTCCCAATACTGTGTTGATCACTGTACTGTTAAGCGGGCCATTCTACTACACTGCATTGCCAAAACACTGCTCATAGAATACATGGGTAGATTAGCCTATAGCTATTGTTTATATTTTGAACCCAAGTATACCGCTTGTCACAACCCCGATCCAGAAGAAGGGTCTCCACTAAAACCAGAAGGGTCTCCACTAAAACCAGGCATCCTTGGCCTAGGCCTTCTTGGCGCCAGGCTCATACTTGATAAAGGACTGGTATTGGGAACTACTTTATTTCAGTGTCAATCAACATGGAGGCATCCACATAGCTTGGCGCCTTGGAACCAAGCTATGCGGTATAGTATTTTTGGGTGTGGTACCATAGGAACTATTTTACCTGGACTACTTTCTTGAAGCTATTTAAACCACGCCCGACTGGGATAACACGCTTCTTGTTACTTTGCAATTCTGCAACGTGACGCTCACCGTGTTCAGCTGCACCCGCGAACCTCGGAAGAACAGCATCTGGACATCGTTAGCAGCAGCTTACCTGTAATTTCATGGTTAGCTGTCCACGGCTCTTGAGATCAGCATCCTGGAACCAGCGCTCCTCCCGAACCGAAGGATCTGCAAAAAAGGAAGAAACAAGGCATTAGACATTTTTACGATTTAATGATCTGTTCCGAAAAGCTCACCTCGCAAGCCGCTCCTCGACCAGCATCGCCTCAGGAATTCCATGCACCGGGTGATCACCGCAACCTGTGGGAAGACAAGACAACAGGTTAGCAAGAGGCAAGGCATCATAGCGCTGTGCTAAGCGCCTACTCACCGCATCAAGGTGCTCTAAAAAAGCCATTACATACCGGAGAGAACCAATTCAGTCTATGCCACATATTGGACTTCCGCGCACCTAAGGAAGAGAAAAGACATTAGTTAAACCGAAAAGGCATGCAAGGACTATTATATAGCACAGCAATAAGACCTACCTGAAAGACTCAAAGCGGGCCGGCATCAGTGAAGTAACTCGATCGCAAATGCCCACCAAGCACAACGCGCCCTGCCAAGAAGGCAGGACGGAGAACACACCTGCATTAAAAACAAGGGTATATGGGGTGGTGGGGGATTGTTTACCCCAGTTGCCCAGTCTTGAACATTGCCCACCTGTATTCCAGGCAGAACCCTCGGGCTGGCCACACCTGGGAACCGCAGAGAAGGATATCTGAATCCCAACTGCTGGGTGGCGTCCCCGTGGAACCAGGTGAGCGTAGCACCGCTAGAACTGCTTACAGTTCTGAAACCAAGCAAATTGTAAGTACTGCTTATGTCCTGAATCTAGGTGCATTGTAAGTGCTGCTTGTGTTTAGAATCTAAGTGCATTTTAATATTGCAAGTGTTTGAAACCTTGGTGAATTTTAGTATTGCTACTATTTTGAATGTAGGTGCACTTTAATACTGCAATTGTTCTGAATTTAGGTGCATTTTAATATTGCAACTGTTTTGAAGCTAGGTGTGCTGCAAGACTGCAATTGTGTTGAATCCAGGTGTGCTGTAATTTTGCAATTGTTTTGAGTCTACATGCATTTAATTATGTGATCATGCCTAGCCTCAGCTCCAAGGCCAACCTGCACTCCCCTGTTCTCTGCCCCCTCAACCACTTCCGCTCCTGCCTTCCCTTCATGCCCCTTCATCACTAACTTCCTGCTTCTCCACCACCTCTTGCCTCCCCACCAACCCCCTTTCACTCTCCACCACCTCCCTTTCCCCCTCAGTCACCCAGCCTTCCCATGTCTAGCGCATCTCTAGTGCAGCCCTAGCAAAGACCCCTTTTTCAGCTGACCTGTCTACACTCACACATACACCTCAGGCACCATCACACTGCTCAAAACCCAGAAGCTGCTTTCATTGTTATCTCTCATCCCAACATGCATCCCTTATTCTCCCTCCTAGAACCCTTGCTTCTCTGATCTCCTATACACCGACAACCTCCCCCTTTTCCTAACCTTTTCCATTCACTGTTCTCCTCCCCTTCCAACTCTCCAAACTCCTAGTACCCCTATCATCTTGTGCACTCTTCCTGCAGTCCCAGTCCACCCCCAGCATCTACTCCTCTCCATACCCCCAGAAACACTCTTCCCAACCCTGATCACCCCTCCACTTCCCCTGTGCACCCTGTCCGATTGTCCTCCCCCTTGAATCCCCACTTAGAAGTTCGCCTCCCCAGCATGCTATCCCCTAAACCTAGTCACCCTGCTCACCCCATAGTATGGGCAGATCACTCAGCCATATTCTTCTCTCTTACTTCCCCCAATCCCCCAACCCCACTTACTCCAACCCTTACCCCATACTCCCTCCAGAACAAGGTCATTGTTTCGCCAGACCAACCTAACTCCCTACTCTCCTCCCTTCCCACTGTTGCTCCCCTAGGAGGAAATACCATCTGTTGACCCCTTCGACCGATGGCTCTCTGATACCCTCTCCCCCTCACCTCTGTCAGACCCCCCTCCCACATAGCATGCCCTTCCCTGAAGTGGTTCACACCTCCCTCAAATCCCTGAAAACCCTCAACCACCACCTGGAACGTAAATGGTGGGCTGATCGGTTCCCCTTAACAAAGCCACCCTATCCAGGCAGATCCGGGCCTACACGGCCAAAGTAAGGAAAGCCAAAAGATCTTTCTATAGTTCCCAAATATCCAAAGCCCTCAACCCAAGCAGGGAACATCATAGCATCACCACACAATTCAAAGCCACTTCCTGCTCTTCCCCATTCACCCCCACTCCCAATAACTCTGCGATGCACTGTCAGATCATCTTTATAACATCACTATCGAAAGAAACCTCACCATCAGCACTAGATTAGCAACATCCCCAGCTCACCCTCTTGCTCTCCCACCCCTCCTGTCCCACCCCTAAACCTCCTCTTCCGCTCCTCCTCTATCTCCCATCCAGAATTCCTGAAGCTACTGTCAAGTAGCCACCCCTCAGGATACCCTGGAGACCCCTGCCCGCCTTTGCTCCTAAAAAGCATTCTCTCATCAACTTGCACAGTCAGCATTGCTAGATCAATAATTAACTTTTCTCCAACATCAGGCATTTCCCCAGGAGTTTTCAAAACCTCTCATGTCTAACCTTTACCCAAAAAGTGCACCCTTGACTTCCTCCTCCGATTCAACTACCACCCAATCTCCAACAACCGCTTCATTGCTAGACACTTACATCACACAACATACTCCCAACTTTCCCTTTACTCAGAATCCCCCAGCCTCCTCGACCCATCTGGAGCAATCTGGCTTCTGTAAGAAACCCAAGGGTATTCTTCCTCTACTAGTGAGTAACCAGGGAAAGGCCATTGCTATTGGATCCTGATCCTAGGGGTGAAGAAGCGAGGGAGGATCACCTGGGTCGAGGGTCCTTGAGGATTGGAGCGGGGAATCCTTGGGCGAGATATGGTATCCTCCTTTTCCCCATTGATGACAAACCTAACCCTCCCCTGATGTTTATGGGCTATTACAAGCCAGTCCCCCTCATTTATCCACACATGACCTTTGACAGTCCTGGGACGAGGAGGAGGCGGCGACTAGGAGTTATGCACATGGTGGCAGAGTCACGAGGTGGCGAAGGACAAACCAGAGGAGCTCAAACAGCACACCCTAAATATATCCTGAAAGAGTAAAGGAAAGCAAGTGAAGGTAATTTGCGCACAGGAGCAAGGAACCTGTGTGAGACATTGAAATCCTGGGGAAGGAAACCCTGAGGCTTGGCAAGTTTATATGTGTTGTCTTGGAGTTGGAGTCTCAAGGCTCCCTTTGATTGGATTGAGGTATTTGAAACCTGGGGACGAGAACCCCCAGGAGTGAATGAAATATAATCCTTTGAACTGAAGAAAGGTAAGCTGAGAGGAAGCTGTGAGATGGAAGAAGCCGAGCACTTCAAGTCGAACACTGTTTATTTTGACTTTGACATCCCTACACATTTGTTTTTCTAGTGGCGAGGGCGAGAATATGTTTTGGACACATACAGACGATTAAATTGAACTCTTTCACTCAGACTTACCCTAGTTTCGTTCAGGTAGAGAAATCCCACCTTAGCATAGGGCAAGTTAGCCTTCAACAATCGTGACATTTAAGTTAATTTTATATCATTTGTTTGAACTTTAAGTCTGTTGTCTTGCTTCATGAGGCCTTCACACTTCAGACCACTCCATGGAACTGAACCCTTCCTTGTATCTATCTGGGATGACATGAAAAGAACAGCAGACTCAGAAGAATGTGCTGCCCTTATCCTCCTTAACCACTTGGCAGCATTCGACACAATCAACCACGTCACCCTCAAAGACAGACTCTACTCCCTAAGCATTAGGGACTTAAGATGGATCTCCTCTTTCAGCTATAACTGCTCGCAAATCACCATCCTCCCTCCCTTCTCCTCCCCCTTCTGCCCTGTCTCTCAGGGGGTCCTTCCCTTCAGGGAGCATCCCTCACCCCCATCCTCTTCAACCTCTACTTAAGCCCCCTCCCCATGCTCATCTGCTCCCACCACCTTACGTGATACAACTATGCCGATGACACTCAGACCATTTTCAAGATTTCGAACTCCCCAACCTCCTCGTACCCAGACCTCGCCTCGTGCCTCACAGATATCAACCACTGGAAGACGGCCAGCCACCGCCTTCTCAATCTGGGCAAAACCAAAATCCTGATTTGCAGCAAGACAGCACTCCTCTGCCAACCCAATCCCCTGCTGCCCTACCTAAGCCCCCCTCCAGCTGCATCCACCTCAGTAAAGAACCTGGGATGCACCCTCAGCTCGGGCCTTACTCTCTCTCGCCACATCAACAGCATCTCCAGATGTTGCCTCTACCACCTCTGCATTCGCAGGCAAATCTTCCCCTCTCTCTCCAACCCTCACAGAATCCATGCAATCCTGGCCATCGTCTCTCGGCTAGATTGCGCCTACTCGCTCTACCTAGGCGCCCCGTCTCCCAGCTCAGAAAGCTCCAACGGATCCAAAACTGTGCAGCAAGGCTCCTCCTTGCCCTCTCCCCAGGAGAACACATCATCTGCACTCAGGCTGCTCCACTGGCTCTCAATCAGCCAAAGGGCCACTTTCAAAGCTATGTGCATCACCCACTGTGCCCGCCACATGAAAAGCCCTGAATTCTTCCAAAACACACTCTCGCTACCAACCCAACAGAATCCTCAGATCTGGCTCTGCACACCTCCTGGGGGTTCCCCATTCAATTTCACCAGACTAGGAGGATCAGATTTCTCTGTTCAAGCACCCACAATCTGGAACTCCCTCCCTTTCAACATCTGCCTCCAAGAGGACCACCTCACCTTCACAAAGGCACTAAAAACCTTTCCCTCCTGCAACCTGACTTTAGCCCTGCCATTCTTTCCCTGGGTCGAGTCTCGTGACCAGAGACACTCGCACTCGATGGCTCAACCAGGATGCTCCTGCCCAGGAATCCAACAGGGGAATGGGGGCGGTTATCAGGGACAACTCCCATCCGCAGCTTGCTCCTTCTCCCGTAGGAAGCCCCATCCAGGCATCAAAACCAACCGACAGCAACAGCCAGGTAAGGTACAACACCCTAACTATCATTGTCAGTGGTTGCATGCGGCAAGGCGACCATTAAGGTATATACATTGTGTTCTTTAAAGCTGATTGTCATAGTACAACCAGTGTACCAGCACTATATGATTGCAGAATGCAGCCAGGCACGAACATATGTGGATGAAGAATACACCAAGTGCTTCAAGGTACCTGTGCAAAGTAGCCATCACCTATTCCCAGGTCTTTGCAGATTACAGAATGCAGCCAGCCTCAAATCAACGTAAATGAAGAATACAGCCAATGTATTGATTCTAGGTACCCATGTAGCCCTCACTTAATTCGAGATCCTTGCAGAATGCAGACACTATATCACTTCAAGTGAACTCAGAATGTAGCCATTGCTCTGAATAAGGTGAACGCAAAATAGTCCTTTATGGAATTTAAGCTAATTGTACAATCTATCACGGATATGAACCTAGGCAAATGTTAGCTAAGCTTGGAACCTTGAAGAAGGTAGAATATAGCCAGATAATGAATCTAGAAGAATGTTGATGCTAACCTTTCCACTGATCCTAGGAGCGTGTAGAATTTAGACCTACATTAAAGCAAGTTGATTTGGAGTTTAACCATCATATCAATTCTGGGTCACTGCTTATAACATAGAGCATGCATTTAACCTCTTATTCTCCATGCATAGGGAAACTAGCCAAAGGTGGGGCCACAGCCCTGCACGCATCTGACATCACACACAACTTGAAGACACTTCGCACAAAACCTCTGCCATAAGAATGCAGCTACCGTTCACGACAAAAATTAAATACGTAAATGCACACTTAACTTCTATCCCACTCTCGCTTAACCCCTCTAGAACACTTATCCCCACCAATCCATATGCCAGCTTGACACAAGTGTATAGCAGGGACTTGGCCACCCCTCACATCTTAAGCACTGGCCAATATGCACACATGCATACTAGCACCTCCTCAAATTTATTCCCATGCCCCAACTCCAGTCCCCCAAGGGTGTTCAACCTACAGTGCGTTGTGACCATACTAATGGTGAAATGCACTATACAAATGACGCACAAATGGTGCACTACTACTTATATCTCATAGTACAACCAGTGTACCAGCACTATATGATTGCAGAATGCAGCCAGGCACGAACATATGTGCATGAAGAATACACCAAGTGCTTCAAGGTACCTGTGCAAAGTAGCCATCACCTATTCCTAGGACTTTGCGGATTACAGAATGCAGCCAGCCTCAAATCAACGTAAATGAAGAATACAGCCAATGTATTGATTCTAGGTACCCATGTAAAGTAGCCCTCACTTAATTCGAGATCCTTGCAGAATGCAGACACTATATCACTTCCAAGTGAACTCAGAATGTAGCCATTGCTCTGAATAAGGTGAACGCAGAATAGTCCTTTATGGAATTTAAGCTAATTGTACAATCTATCACGGATATGAACCTAGGCAAATGTTAGCTAAGCTTGGAAACTTGAAGACGGTAGAATATAGCCAGATATTGAATCTAGAAGAATGTTGATGCTAACCTTTCCACTGATCTTAGGAGCGTGTAGAATTTAGACCTACATTAAAGCAAGTTGATTTGGAGTTTAACCATCATATCAATTCTGGATCACTGCTTATAACATAGACCATGCATTTAACCTCTTATTCTCCATGCATAGGGAAACTAGCCAAAGGTGGGGCCACAGACCCGCACGCATCTGACATCACACACAACTTGAAGACACTTCGCACAAAACCTCTGCCATAAGAATGCAGCTACCGTTCACGACAAAAATTAAATGCGTAAATGCACACTTAACTTCTATCCCACTCTCGCTTAACCCCTCTAGAACACTTATCCCCCCCAATCAATATGCCAGCTTGACACAAGTGTATAGCAGGGACTTGGCCACCCCTCACATCTTAAGCACTGGCCAATATGCACACATGCATACTAGCACCTCCTCGAATTTTTTCCCATGCCCCAACTCCAGTCCCCCAAGGGTGTTCAACCTACAGTGCGTTGTGACCATACTAATGGTGAAATGCACTATACAAATGATGCACAAATGGTGCACTACTACTTATATCTCATAGCTTTGTAAGAGTTTTAAAGAAAGTCAAAACAAATTGAGACCCTGTATCTATCAGGATGGCTTGAGGAAGCCGATGGAAGTGAAAACTGAGTTTGAGGAAAACTTAAGCTAATTGGGGAGCGTTATGTATCTGTGGTAGGGCTATAAAGTGTCATAACTTAGTGAAAGAAATTAAGATGGTTCACATCACAGTGTAACCTTCAGTCTGGGGGAGGTCATTGATAAAATCCACAGAACAACACTGCCATGGTCCTTCAGAGATAGGTAGCAGTTCGAGCAGGCCCACAGGGGAACTATGAAAGGTTTTGGAGTGTGCACAAACCCCACATCCTTGGAGGTAGTCCTTAAGTCTCTTTGCATGTGTTCCCACATGTGTATTGTGAGGGCGCAGAAGAAGGCACCCGACCAGGAGGTGCAACAGTGGTTGGCAAATACTTTTATTAAATTAAAAAAAATCTAGCTATCCCTACCTCTAAGAGGGGTTTCCCTGCCTCAAACCAAAAACTAAAGGATCGGTCAGAATGTCTGTAACTGAAAAAGCACTGCCCTAAATCAAACCCTTGTCTCTGTTTCCTTACACTACAACTAAAGAGTCTTAATCAAAAGTACAGTTCTCTCACAAGGAGAATGACTCCCTTCTTCTTAAAAGAAAGTCTCTTCAGTACTCCAATAGATACCAGGGGGAATGAATCCCTTCCCCTGGTCTTGGTTTACACAAAGTTTCAGATGTGGCCTGGAGAAATGACTCCCTTCCCCTAGCTTCTCTGGTAATGTTCAAGCTGGATCCAGGAGGAAGGACTCCCTTCCCCTGGATAATGGTTCCAACAAAGTTCTAAATGTGCCCAGTGGGAATGAGTCCCTTCCCCTGGGTATTAGTTTCAATACAATTCCAGTTAAAGTCAGGAGGAATGGCTCCCTTCCCCTGTCTTCTTAGGTAACCTTCACAACAGTTTCAGGCTCTCCTTAGCCCATCAATGGTCTTTTCTTTACCACTATTTGGAGGGTTCATCCCTCTGATATTTGGTTCCCAGACATTGTTCACTCCCCCTTTCTTGTCAGGTCCACTTGGTTCACTCTCCTGCCAAGTACTGTCACGAGGAGGATGACTTGTATGCTGGTATAGGTCACTTTGGTTGGGTGCCTATTCTTTATTAGGCCCACTTGGTTCACTCCCCTGCCAAGTACTGCCATGAGGAAAATGACGCGTATCAATATAGGCTGCACCTCGGTTCGGGTCCCAGATGCTTGGTTATCTTCCCTTCTCACAAGCCCCACTTGGTTGACTTTCTTCCCAACTACTGCCACAAGGTGCTTCTCATCATGCTTCCCGTGCAGTTTATCTCTTTCGCACTTCCAAGCCCCTACTGGTCCCGTGCCACGCCTGTTACCTTTGTTGGCTCTGGAACTCTTGGCCAGTTCTTCCTGGATGCTTACGTCTTCTTCCTTGGCTGTAAAAACATCTCTGGCTTCTGCTGCTCTCGCGCCACATACCTTTTTCCTGGTTTCTTCACCAATGGTGTAGGTATCGTTACTCAACCACTCTGTCGACCTCTAAGAGTTTGCACCGCCGTTCTCCAGGCTCAATTCACGTCCTTGACTTGCTCCACAACACTGGGCAAAGAACTCCCATTTTCGGCTTCTTGCCTTTGGGAGCAGACTGCTCTCAGGTTTCCCACTGTGTCTTCTGCATCTCCTTTGAACTTCCCGGACTGGACGGTCATTCGTGGTGGTATGTGACTATTTCTCAAAGTCCTTTTTCAGTTTTCATGTAATTCTCAGGATGCCCCACTCCGCAGAAGTGTATACCATTCCTGTATCTTCTCTGTGCCATTCTTCGTGGCTTCTGGGGGCCACCTCATCTCAGTACTGGCCTTGCTGGTAATCTTCTTGCTTTGGGTGACCCTTTTCGTGCCAGTACTGGAGTTGTTCATACTATCTGTAATGTTAGAAATCTTTTTCGTCTCAGTAAAAATAACTGGTATAATGTTGCAATAACAAATAGAAGTGCTATCAAGGGGGGGTTGATAGAAAGGTGGTAACGGGCTTGAGAGGGTTAGGTTCGGGGTGTTGTGCTGACATTTACCCAGGTGGTCATCCTTGTCCCGAGGAGGGGAGTCCCTCCCCATGAGTTCTGTCTGCATTACATCACCCCTAGGAGGAATATTTGGTAGGGGCCTCACCTCCCAAGCCTCATGAGAGCGGGCTCCACCCCTGGGAGAATTGACGACACAGTGAATTTGCATAGAGGAATAAGCACCCTAGAGTTCTTGTTGCCAAGGGTGTAAAGGCTTGGTCATGAGCATCAATATCTTATCACGGGTGATGAAAGGAATACCCTGGATTTCCTCACTGGCACCAGCATATCCACTCAACAATGCATCCCCCTTGGTGTTTGTCGCTCCTGGTTTATAGGTGACTATAAAGTCAAAACATGTGAGGAAGTGAATCCATCCATTCTGCTGTTTATTCATGGCAGTGGCTGTCTTTAGAAACTCCAGGTTTCGATGGTCTGTGAGAACTGTTACAGGATGTTTAGCCCCCTCTAATAAGTGTTTCCAAGTTCCTTATGGCATCCTTGATGTTTAGGGGCTCTTTTTCAAAGATGCTGTAGTTCTTCTCGGCTTGGGGAAGTGTTCTAGAATGGTACGCTACAGGATGCATAAGAACGGTCGCTAGGTGCTCTCTGAAACTTGAGCAGAACCATCTCAGGTTCCGGAAGCTGCTCAAGACTTTCCTCTTTGCTTCTGCCTTCTCTCTTCCTCTTCCTTGCTGATCTCCTGCCTGTCACTGCACTGGTTACCTGGCTACCCTCAGAACCTCGGGCCCAGGTCCCTGCCCACCAGTTGCACACCTGCACTGCTGCCTGGCAACACTGCACTTTGGGACTGTATCTGTTACCCTATAGTCCCCTTACCAGCACTTTCAATGACCTGCTGCCTGCACTTAACCCTTGCACTACCACTTGCTGGCCGTACTTAATTTTTGTTTTATTTTTTATTCCATTGCTTTGTCGATCATATGTCCTGCACTTCTCCCCCTTCCCTTCGCCTACGCTTCTCCCTTTTTCCCCTCCCTGCACTTGCGTAATCTCAATGTCACTGGGCCTAGTAAAATCATTGTCTTGTTCCCCCTTGTTCCCTTCCCATGCCTCATCGCACCTTGGAACACGTGTGTATAGGCACGCTATAAACACAATATCATATCAGGGCCCCTAGAGCGTAATTCAATTAATCGGCTTCTACATTGAGGATTTAAGTGTGGAAAGTTTGCAACAAGCCTCACCACAGAGTACACATTTTAATAGTAGGAGTGTTATCCTGGCATGCGAGTACACCAGGAAAGAGACAAGTAGTGGTTAGTCCTGGCAGGTTAGTGGAACAGGAAGAAGCTTGAAGTACTGTGAATGTGGTAGATGGTGTGGTGGAAAAGAAGTGGCAACTCCACTACTGTATGTTAATGAACTGTTGTATAACCATCCTGACTAAAGTATAACTTTCTGAATGAACCATCCCGACTAAGGTGTTGCTTATGAAGAAGAAATGCGATTTGAAAAAAATGATTGATCTACAGAGAAAAGAAATTTGACATTAACTTATCGACTGGATGCATGAAAAAGAGAATCTTTTTTTGTTTCCGAAGCAGAAGGTTGCGAAAACTTTAACAATTGTCTTAAGAGTGAGAACCAATTTTGGAACTGAGATAAGCACTTTGCCAAGTGAAGGACATACTGGATGAAACAACTTGTGTATTTTACCTGGAGTGGAACTTGGCTAGTGAAAAGAACTTTCCCAAAATTAAACTTTGGTTTGAAACAACTTGATTGATCCAGGGGAAGGGGATCCAAACCTGGTCACAATTCTGTTTATAGTTTTTTTGAATGTTTGAATACATACATTATTTTGTGAAGTTTAAACAGCCAAATAATTCCTGGATGATTTTGTTGCATTTATTTTTATTAGTGTGCAGGACAGATATTTTGGGGCAGTAGGTCACTTTCCTTTAGCCTTAGTTTGTTAAGTAGGGAACTCCTTGTTAGGCTGAGGAAAGGTAGGCATTTGTCTCACCTTTTATTTTTTTTATAAAAATGGTAACTTGTGAGAAAGCTCCACCGATGTGTCCATCTCGAATGTCTGACCTCTTACAATAAGCAGTGGAAATGTCAACACTGTGTCCACGTCCTCCTGACCAGCCACATACCTAAAGAGGTCCCGGAGCATATAATTTCAGTGGAGGGTTCAAGGCTTATCTCTGCTCATAGATCGCATAAGACCCACATGTTAAGCATGCTTCACCAAAGCAACCATCATTAAAACACCTGTTTTGATGCCATTGCCACTCCCAATTTCCAACTCATTTTAGGTATTCCATGGTTAGAACAACACAATCCCAATATTGATTGGAAGAAAAGGGTGATCTTGTTAAACACCCCTTCTTGCCAAAAATTGTTGAACCATTTGCCAGGACCAGACATATCGTTGTGCCACAATGACTACACTACTTGCCACAAGATTTGGAGACCTATGGTTGGGGCCACCCAGATGGGAGAAATAGCCCTAGAATATTCAGAGTTCAAAACAGTGTGTCCCTATTGAAGCAAATAATTTGCCCCCACAGCAGCCATATCATTGTAGGATTGTTCTCATCCCAGGGGCTAGCATTCTGCATGGAGAAACCTATGCTCTTCCAGAAAAATAAAATGGGATACTCAAGACGTATGTGGATCAAAACCTAAAGAAAGGATTTATCTGTCATTCATCCTCCCCAGCTGGGGCTTCTATCTTTTTCTTTCAGAAGAAGGAGGAGGAGACAGAACTAAGACCTTGTGTGGACTACAGACAACTAGACGCCATCACTGTCAAGAATCAGTATCCCCTACCATTGATACAAATCCTACTAGACCAAGCCAAGGACCGCAGTATATACAGCAAACTCGACCTCCGCTATGCATATAGCCCAGCAAGAATATATCCTGTAGATGAATGGAAGACAGTGTTCCACACTCAATTCAGCCAGGGTTGTGTTATTCCCCTGCTACCTTTTAACGTATACATGGTCATCTATCTGGACGACATTCTTGTGTATTCCACTACTTACCATAAACATTTATTACATGTCAAAAATGTACTCCAAAGACTAAGGAAACAGCATTTGCATGCCAAGTTATCTAAATGCCTCTTTCACCAAAAAAGCACTGCTTTTTTAGGATGCATTCTTTCCCTATTGGGAATTGAAATGGACCCTACCAAGATTGACGCCATTTTAACATGGCCCATACCTACTAATGTAAAGGAATTACAATATTTTCTTTTTAGGTTTTGAAATTAAGCCCGTACATGTAATATTGAACAGGTTGTTGAACATGTATTGTTGATCTTAACGAGAATCGTGGTCGGTAACATTTTACTTGTGCCTCTAAACAAGAGTGGTGAACCCCGAGTACAATTGACTTGTAAACTTTGTATTGTAATTTACTGTATTTGCACTTTAAAGTCACAGATAAAGTGTTATGCACTAGTCACTTTGTCTTGTACGAGTCACTTTAATTGAATATGTATTTTTAACTTTTTTGTATTAAATAAATGAGAATGTATTCTTCCACACCAATGATGGTTAACTTTGTTCATCAGGTTGAATACTCCGACAATATTGACAACCTATATACATGGAACTCTGCATGGACTTATTTTAAGTCCCTAAACCATAGAGACCCATACGATAGAACCGCATGCAAGAGATTGGGAGTTGTTATAGTGTTCTTGCAGGTAACCAAACACCTTGCCTCAATCAGCGTGGTGGTTTGACATCGTTGATTGGGTGCTATGCCCACCACAAAGCTGTTGTGATCATGCCATCACCAGGACTTGGACTCCCGTCTCCTCAGTGCCTGTGAAAACCAGCCTCTAGCGTTTCACTTCACTCATGTTCAGACTATTTCTGAAAGTCTCTGGATCCGCAGCCGCTCCTTAGCTCCACTTCTCTCAGCTGTCAGAGGGCTTCCCCTGCTTAGGCTTTCTCACTGCTTCACCAGTCTACCTTTCTCAGCTAAATGGAGCTTTCTCCTTAAAATGATAGATTCTTTTTCTTGTTCGTGATGACATATTGTGACTTTGTCTGGAGGCAAATCCCTGGATTTCATATTGTTCTTTATTTTTGATAGTCCCACATATGCCATTAAAGTGAATGGCTTGGGGAGTTCCTCACAGGAATGAGAGTTGTTGTCCCCAACGGGAAGCCTCCATCGGTGAGGTCCAATTTGCCTCAGGCCCCCGGGAGGGTGTTGCAGTGTGGGCTCAACTAACTAGTCTCAAGGGGGGGGTCCCTTGAGTAAAAGGGAAGAATTCTCTGAATTCGTCACAGGTAGTAAGTCTATCTGTTGTTGTTTGGCAAACCCTATGGCAATAAACTTCCAGGTGGCCTCAATGTCTACTTGAGCAGTGATGTTTTCCCAGTGTCTATCATGGAGCGCAGTTTGATGGCAAGATAGAAACGTGGAGCATGAATAGGTAATACGAGATACTGAGTCGGGATGGAATTGGGTAACGCTCGTTAAAACTTTCACCATCTTCAACAAGCAATATGGTTATCCGCCTTTCCTCCATTTCCTCTCCTACATTGATGGACGGTATGACCCAAGTCACCACAATAACACAATAGATTCATTCTACGTCTACGATTTCTCTCTTCTGAAGTGAGTGGGTCTTGGACGCTTCCTCATTGTATTGGTTCCCCCTCAATTGAATGAGGAAGGGGCATTTTCAATGGTAATTCCGCCATACATGGCCAGAAATTCAGCAGCTCATAGCTGGAGGTGAATCCTCCAGCTTTCCACCCACCTCCTAGTTATGCAGTGCTGTAATTCAGTGGTATACATTAATACCACCCAATTCTTAATGCAGCGTAAAGATTCAACGTTGCCTTGCAGGGAAGTCATGGTCTGGAATAGCATAACTTTTTCCTGACTACAGGCTGCTACTTCTGTTTGTAATTTCTGTACCGCCAAGGTCAGATATTTGACAGTACCTTCCATGACTCAGAGGAGAAGGTTTACAAGGTCTTGCAATATGTCAGATCTTGATACAAAGGATATGCAGACCTCATGGCAGCCACAGAGTATTGTCTACCACCTCCCAGGAAAGGAAGACCTTGCTGTTTTAGAATATGTTTTTTAAACCATTGGGGCCTTGAGATATCAACATAAGTTGCCCTGCGCCTATGATGGTGTCGCCTGCCTGTGAAGGAACGGAGACTACCCCTTGCTCCGTGCTAATAGTTAAATAAAAGGAAGCAGACCTTCTTCACTTGTTTAGCAGCGGCACAATAAATACTAGACAAGATTGTGATCAGTAAGTTTCGATGTTTAATTTGATATACATTTGTAGCCCTTTGTGAGACACGTGTTTTGGCAAATTCTATGCCTTTTTCAATCAGGGCAAATAGTGATTAGGTTTCTGACAATTTTGTCTGTAGTGGTTGCACAAGAATAACAGGTTGAATCCCACCTCTAAAGTTCACATTCAGTCTTCAAGCGTCGGCAACTGCCAAGGGGAGATAGGGAGGCCTTCTAAAGGTCTGTTAAAAAGAAAAGATATGCAGGACATGATATCATACATAGCTCTCAACCATTTCTGTTGCAAAGGCGGGTGAAATCACCCGATTTTGTTTTTGGCGGGTGAGACGCCCATTGGAATTAATGGGCGTGCAGGAGGCTTGGCGGGTGAGTCAGCCCTTTACAGGGCGGGTGACACCCACCAAAAGCGTGTGAGTTGAGAGCTATGTATCATAGGAAAGGACACTCAGAGCTGAAGTTCATGAGGATAGTTCCCAATCTCTTCTGCAAAGGAACTCCCCCGCAACCCCCCCATCTTATACGTGTTACTTTCATTCACACGTTCACTTAACTAATTATTTGTAGAATTACCATCCACTTCCACATTCACCCACTGCACACCTATAGCCAAAGCTATGGTATGCACTCTCGACTACCCACCCATTCCATCCAAAACAGCCTATGCTGTTTTATTTTACATCTGCATACCCTTCTCTGATCCAGGTGGTACTCTGCATGTGCGCCCCAAAGTACTGTCTTTTGAGAAGCCATTACTTAATTTCAGCTTCAATTGTTGCAGACCCTCTCCTTCGACATGACAGAGAAACCAGGCTCACGCAATACATTTTTGCATAAGTACCGTAGGCAGTGACAGTTTATTGCATTGCAACAGAATAGAATAAGGCAGTGTTTCCCCTTAGACCATCAAGCAGCACTCTCCCCTCCTGCGCTCTTCCAACCGAGATCCTCACTTTTACAGACTCACCAGGCTCTAACGAATTAGAACCGAAACTTGAAAAAAAACAATGAAAGCTTTGTACCTCTATAATGCCCACAACGATTTGCTGCTGACGTAGGTGTACTCGTCACACCCATCATCTGATCTTGAACCTTCGAGAAAGTCCAGTCTAATGGTAGCCACCTGTGGTCATCCATCACCTTCTGCAATGGTACCTTTCCGTTGCTCACACATACGATATGATAGGTTATTTATCATACCCAGAGGTTTCTAAGCGCGGACCCGGGGATCGAACCTGTGTTGCTCCATGTCGTCTTGCTTCCAAGGCGAGCACGTTGCCGCTGAGCTATCCTCCCGAGACAAGGACCATTGATCCTTCACACTGGCGGCTCTCACCAATTTGAAAAGGTGCAACACCAAGGCAGGGTCATTGCATAGCAGGCGTGGCCAAATTTCCTTTGGCGGCAGAGCCCAGATCTGCCACACACCCGATTTCAGGGGCTTAAAACCAGTGCAATTTCAAAAACACATTTAGATCAGAATCGAAAAGCATAGGCACAGTAGAAGTTACTAAATATGCCTTTCTTGAAATTTAGTGCATTTAACTTTGGTTGTTGACTACTTGCGTCAATATTCGAAGCGTGGCATGTTTAGTCTAAAAGTAAGTCCTGTGAAAATCTATAAAATGATACAGCCAACAGCCAACAACCAAATGCCCATACTTCAATAATTGAGTTGGATGTAAGAAAGTGGCAAAATAAAAAAGCACCAAAAGGAATCCCTCCCAACAGACGACCAGCCGTCTACAACCTATCAGCAAATCTAAAAGTGCTCAAGTGCATTTGTTGGAATTTCCTCTTCTCCATGTTAACTGGTAAAGTTATTATTCACAATACAAAATACCCCAACCGTTTACATTAAGCTTTCGCAAGCACTACAAGGTCCATGAAGCAGTCACGTTTTTCCTTGAACACATCAATACATTCATTTAGCTCCACTGCATTACACAGGATCTGCTCCATCCACATGATTTCCAGAGCCTTCAGTCTTTCTTGCTGCATTATGCACCAGAGTTTAGTTTACACAAAAGCAAGTTTAGAAAATGACATTTCCACACATGTACTTCGGATGGGCAACGTAAGGAACACAACCATCCCCTTCCTGATGAATCTGCAAGTGATGCAAGGATGTAATAAGTTCTTTAATGGAACAAAGAGTTACCTGAAATATGCCATCATGTCTCATCTCATCATCATTAACTCAGTGAAACCTTACAGAAGTCTGCAACTCTCATTGGGTCCTCACTTGAAGGAAGCACACTGCTTTAAGAGAACATTTGCAAATCCACTGACTTAAGAAACAATACCCTGTGAGAAATAGTTTTTTAATCCAGACTTTGTGGTGTCAAGCACCCTATTGTAGTGCTTCCTCATGTGCTCCTTTACCGTAGAAACGGAGTGTTTGTTACCTGTGTTGCCATCCTTCAAGTGCGTTCTGGGAGTTTCTCTACTAGCGGCCTATATCCTGGGTTAGAGTCTCAACCAGAGTCTTTAGCTCACCATCCTTTCACAGAAGAGAAATGTCCACTACATATCAGTCTTTGTCCTGCCCAAGGGCAGTCCAGCACCAAAATGCCTGGTAATTCTCTTCTGAACAAGAGTACCAACAGCAACCCCAGACACGTGTTTTGGCCTGGTTGGGCCTCGTTAGTGAGGTGGAGCTGTGCCTCTCTAAGAACAGTGAGCAAGGGTTCCACGTCTGGATTACCCTTAGTAACTTAAGGTGAAAACCGAAAGCTACCTTAATATGCAAAAACAAGTGACACTCACTATTCGGTTTCCGATTTCTAGCACTTGGATGTCAGCTGCCACACACTCGTTCTCAAGGTCTGTAAACACACCATCACAGCCATCCTGCATGCTCTGGATGTCAAATTTTAGAATGGTTATGGAAGGATTGCAGAATGGAGATTCTGTCTGGCCTTCTTCAGTTCCTTGCTCAATTTATTTATGGCATTCAAAAGTAGCATTTGTCATGACCAACAGATGGTCTTTGTATCGAAGGTGGAAAAGGATCCCTGTGTATTGCTGGAACGTTGCACCGGGGAACGTAACGTGCAGGTCTAATCTTCAATCAAGATGGCGCTCCATGTCCTTATTCCAGACTACGCACAGCCCGAAGCGTTGCAACCCTTGTGCTTCGCACGGGAAGACACTGTGCTTCACACTCCTTCCTTGTGCAATCCATGAAACTCCTCTCACCTGCTTTCTTTTTTCAATCTACTTTGCGGATCCTCCTGCGCCCTGTCTTTCCCTTCTTGCTCATTGCATTTACCCTTCTGTCTTTGGTTTAGTCCGTTGCATATTTACTCTGTGTGAGGCAGAATCACATGCAGTAACCTTTGGGAACACTACATGCAATTAAGACTACAAGTGTGAGTACAAATTCACCTTTGGTACAAGCCTGTACTACACAGTAAAGTGGCAGCGATGGCTGAACAGTCAGACTTATCTCAAGAGTTTAGTGAGCAGTAGAACAAGTTACACATAGGGCCAACACATACAGTGATTTAAACACTTTACTCAAGGTTTCTTGGTAAAAGAATACACATTTATTTACACAGTCTGTATGAAAACATTACACTAGCAAGAGCAGCTCAATATCAGACACTAATATACTACAAATACACCACCAATAAGTTACTGAACAAGTTCAGCTCCCCTGAAGTGGGAGCAAAATGGCACTTCGGATACTTAATAAAGGGGTAAAAAGACAAGATTATAAGAATAGACAGCCCAAATACTTTCGTAGTCAGGGCAAAGGGTTTCAGTAAACTACAACCAGCAATTCAGTTCATAGGCCTGGGCCTAAGTCAATGGTTAAGAGTCTTTGTGTAGGATAGCACAGTTTTGGTAGTAAACGGTTAAGTCTTTGCCACAGAGTTCAGAAGAATTTGGCTAAGCAAAAAGTTTGACGAACGTTTAGGGAAGGACAAGCCTTCAAAGTTGGGAAAGTTCCACGAACTTTCGCGATGGCTGAAAAGATTTCCGGACCGCATTTGCACAGTACCTTTGTATTGAAGAAGAGCTGTAGCTGAGGCAGTTGTTCCTGGCAGTTCGAGCAGATTTCACTGTTCCTGAGCTTCAGTCGTGGGGACAAGGACAACGTCGGGAGGTTCCTGCACTGCCCAGGGATGAGGCCACAAGCTTAGCTAAACATCGGTTTAAGGTGCGAGTGCCTTAAAGTCCATGAGCTGGTTTCCTTACCTCTGGCTATCCGGGTTTTCAACAGCACTCTGAAGAAAATTCGACCAGATGGGGACGGTGTCCAGGTGGCTTGCAAGTTGGTTGTTCCCACCAAACTCAAGGGAAGAAGTTAACCTTGAAGGGCTTCTCAGTCGATGGAGTTTCAGGCAATTTGGACCTGCAACAGGGCTTCACCGGTCGTCCAGGAGTTGGAGCAGTCCTCTTCCTTCAGCTCGTTTTCGGTTCTTTCGTTCCAGTGGTCAACTCTGCTTTCCAAGTCCCAGAGACCTGCTTTTGAACAGTCTCCCCCCCCCACCTTCATTCCAGCCTGGCTGTCACTCACACAGCAGCCGGCCAATCACGCCAGAGCGCATTCAGGTCTCTTAGGAGACTAATCACAGGTAGTTTTGGGCACCTCCCTCACATCCTGTCCACTCCAGACACTCAGGCGCCAGAGGAGGGCTTCAGCACTGAAGCCCGCCAAAGGCCAACAAACAAAGGGACCAAACCTGGTTTGGCACGCAGAGATAAACACAAGAAGGACCTTTCCCAAAAGAAATGGTGAAAAAAGTCGACCAGAGTCTGTTTTTACAGATAGGTCTTGGGCACCATATTGAAAAACATGGCCGACCCGATTTTTAGCTACCGTTGTTCACGGTCAGGAAAAATCATGGTAGTTTGATCTAAACCACTGCCACCAGTCATTTAAAGTAGGAAATGGTAACATTTGACTGCTACATGAGTGTTTTAACTCAGGGGAAGCTAGGCAACCCCTCCAGCACTCTATAGTAAATTAGTGTGTGCTGGGTCAGTAAATTTAAAGATACTAGTAATGTCAGTTTAACTTTATGTGCTCTGGGAGACAGTTAGTCCCAGATAAGGTATTTAAACCTTGGGAAGTCTAAAAGACATCTCTGTGCCACTGCACTGAAGGCGCTGTGTGACACACAGAAAAAGATGATGCCTATGGAGTTGTCTTAAAACTCCATAACCAAAGAACACCAAAGTAAATCGCATTGAAAATGAAACGTTCAAAGCCCCAAAATATAGCAAAAGAGCTGGAGGGCTCAAAGGTAGTGGCAAGTTAGCACTTGTGTGAGCATTTTCCCCTAACACTCTGCTCCTGACTTGGCTCCACGGCACTGGACTGCCGTGTTCATTACTCATCTTCCAGCATTACCTTAGCAATTTTCTTTACCTCGGAGGGAGCCCCTGCTCCCTGTTATTTTACTGACCTGTTTCCCTGCTGCCGGTTACTCTTCAACTTCTGTGTCACTGAGGGCTTTGTTCAGTCTACAGTGTATTTCACACTAGCATTCCTCTGTTTGGAAAGGACTCATGCTCTTCAGTGACCAGCCTTTCGTCTGGAGGATTTTCTGCCTTCACATGCTTTTTCCCCACTGTTCTCTCTAATTGGCATTCCCTAGGTCGGGCCATTTACACCAGGCTGGCACAGTGGCTGCTGAGAGGGACAGACTGTTTCTCTACAAGGAGCACCAGCCAGCGAGATGAAGAAGAGAGAGGGAAACCAGTAAGAAGAAATTGAATCCAGAACCTTTGGAAGAATTAGGTGAGAGCTCTGGCAACCATTTTGAGAGTTTGCAATGCCCCATACTTCAATCAAGATGGAGAAACATCAAGAATTAATGCAAGCTGTAGAGGGACTCTCTGTGGAAGTTCAGCACCAATAGGCTGAAAATGCTTCACTAAGACAAACAAGTTACTCTCTTACCTGGTAACGTTCTTTCGATGGGATGGTCCGACGACGTATTCCTCATTTATCACATGTAATGTCCATAGCTGTGCTGCTTTGGAAATGTTTTCAGCAGAGTGTGCCCTGCGTCAATGTAGTCGGGCTGATGTCTCTCGAAGGCCTCCGACAAGGGTGACATAATTGGCTGTTGTAAGTAGCACACAGGGCACCCATAGCCTCAGTTCATGTTTTTCCCCCTCACAACATGTGGCACACGTGCCCACAATACAGCATCAACTGCCTTAGCCTTTTTGGAACGAAAGCTGTAAGGGCATGGGAAATTCTTGAGAGGGGTAGGCTGGGAGGGCGATGAGGAATACGTTGGAGGAACATACAGTCAAAAGAACATTACCATTTGGTAAGTAACTTGTTCTTCGAATGGATTGTGTCCTCCAACGTATTCCTCATCTATGACAGACTCCCAAAGCAGTATCCTTGAGTGGAGGAGGGAGAAGAATTTAGACATACCCAATTAAATGGCAGCGTAAAGCACTGCCTTACCAAAGGCAACATCCTGAGCTTGGGCAGTACCCAGGGAATAATACTTAAACGTGTTTATGGAAGACGACATTGCAGCATCACAGATGTTCTTTACCAGTACACCCCTCTGTAGGGCTGTCTATGTGACCCTGGTGGAATGAGCCTGCAAGCCCTCAGGAGGGTCCTTGCCAGCCAACCTGTAGAATTCTGAGATAGTGAGGATGATCTACCTACACAAGGTCGGTTTAGAAACAGCCTGGCCCAATCGGTGTCCGGTATACCCCACAAACAGCTGGTCATCCACTCCAATTTTAGACATTCTAGAAAGATAAAAGCTCAATGCTCTCCTAGGATCCAACCTATGGAGTCTATCCTCGTCCTTACTAGGATGCCGAGGAGGATATAAGGCAGGGAGCACCGCCTTCTGACTTAAATGAAATTCTGACACTACCTTAGGTAGGAAGGACAGACGTACTCTCAATACTACCCTGTCCTTGTGGAACAAAGTAAAGGGTGGCTTAGAAGGAAGTGCCTGCAACTCGCTCACTCTTCGAGCAGAGGTAACTGCAACCAAGAAAACAGTCTTAAATGTCAACAATCTCAACGGACAAGAGTGCAAAGGTTCAAACGGAGCACCCATCAGAAACTAAGACCAAATTAAGGTCCCAGACCGGCACCGAACACATTTGTAAGCCCTTTCAGAAATGCAGTGATCAGTGGAATCATAAAATAGGAGCATTGCTCGGATGAGCGCTTAAAGATTAAAAGCGCTGCCAGTTAACCTTTAATGGTTCCCACCTGAAGACCCCTGTGGGCCAAAGAAAGTAAGAAGGAGAGAACCTCCAGAATTGAGCACTGAAAAGGATCAACATTCTTTCCTCTGCACTAGTCACAAAACATACACCAATGGTACAGGGACTTTGTTGCTGGCCGCATGAACGAAAGCAACACCTCCATCACGTCATCCGGGAGGTCCCAATCCTTAGATCTCAACCATTCCGAAACCATGAGTGAAGGTTGAGATTCTTGACCTCTTCATGGAGAACCCAACCTTCCTCTCGCGAGAGAAGATCCTCTCTTTGGGGAAGATGTATGGGAGGAAAGATGGATATGTCTAGAAGGTCTGGGTACCACGCTCTCCTGGCCCAATCCGGAACAATCCGGATCATGCAGGTCCCAAACCGTCGTAACCTCCTGAGAACTTGAGGAATGACAGGGATCGGAGGAAACGCGTACAGAGCGGGAATAACCAATCCACGATGAACGAGTCTCCTAGAGCTCCTCTCGGAGGAAATTCCCCTCGAGCAGTACCTTTCGCACTTCCAGTTGGCACCGGTCACGAACAGGTCCACCTGCAGGGTCCGCCAAAGGGCGAAAATCTCCTGAAGAACTTTCTGAGCTAGTTCCCACTCATGGGAGACTGCGCCCTGCCTGCTCAGAGCGTCCGCCACCATGTTCTTCACTCCGGCCAGATGAACCTCTGCTAGGGAGATTCCTTCTTGAATTGCCCAGAACCAGAGCGGCATTGCCTCCCTGCAAAGAGGCAGTGACCCTACACCTCTCTTGTTGAGGTAATGCATAGCCACTGTGTTGTCCGTCATTATCAGGACATTCTTTCCCCGTACAGATGGCAGGAAAGCCTTCAGTGTTAGCCTGATTGCTCTCAGCTCCAAAAGATTAATGTGTAGTTTGGACTCAAATGGAGACCAACGACCGCTGATGGTCAGATCGTTGGCATGAGCCCGTTACGAACGGCCACGGTTGCCAAAAAGGTTCCCCCCTTTTTTATTTTTTAAAACAATTTTATTTAATTTTATTCAAACAAATAACAACCCCAACTCAATTTACAGTGGTTACATATCTTGCTCATAAATGCACACACATTGTTACTTTTTCGCCCACTGTATTTCCCGTCCCACCCCCCTCCCAAGCCTACTTTCTCCCATTGTCAGTCTCCACCTCTTGTGGTAGGGAGACCTCTTCAGCCACGCTTATTGTATCATCATCACTTGGTCCATCATACGAGGACCCAAATAGCTCTGCTATTAATTGTCTCCAACCCGCTAGGGCTCCTGCTTCACCCTCTATGTCCCACTTACACGCTTCCTGCCCTGGCGCTGTTTCTGCGTCCGCCCACTTCTGCAAGTCCCTCCACCACGTCTCCACATTGGGCTTGTGGCACGCTTTCCATCCCATTGCAATCCTTCTCTTCGCCAGTACATATGCCAGATCTTTCAATTTACTCACATGTTTAAGCTTCCGCGGTCTGGGAAACCCTCCCAACAGGCAAGCCCACACCGTATCCACCTTCATGCGGATTCCCTTGTCCTCCATTTTCTGTGCTATATCTCTCCAATATTTCGCTATCAGTGGACATGCCCCGAACATACGCACCATTACTGCGTTTTCCTCATTGCATTTGGGACACACTTGGCTTCCGGCATTCTTAAACTTAATCTTAAGTGGCGTCAGATATGCTCTGTGAGTTATATACAACTGAATTTGTTGCAGCCTAGCATTTCTCAATACTTTTTTATGATACCCCTGAGCCCTTTCCCACATCCCATCACTCATCATATCCCCAACATCCTCCTCCCAGTCCAGTCTAAGTTGCAACTCTTCCTTGCCCACATGAGTCATCATCATCTCGTACATTCTAGATGTTTCATGCCCTCCTTCTGCTATATTATATATCACATCTAGTGTGGTGTCCGGCTCCTCTGCAAGTTCCACCTCGGACCAGGTATCTTTAATTCGTTGCACCATCCCATGATACGTAATATATTGCCCAGCACTCAACCCCGTTTGTTCCACCAACTCCTCAAATTCCAATATTTTCCCCTCTTGCCACACATCTCCCAATGTTGCTATTCCTACCGGTTCCCAATACTTCCTAATCATTAACCTTAGTTACTTTTCTGCCCCCATCATTGTGACCAGTGGGATTTGCGGAGAGCACAGGAGAGCACATGACCGGCTTGTCCATCAACCGGCACGCCCTCTGCCATATCCCCCACCCAAGGCCCAGCATCCCCGGACGACCTCTTAGCTCCCGCTTGGGTAACCATATCATTTCTCTCAAAAAGTATGGGGCGCAATCGCCTTGATGCAGCCTATGCTCTAAAGTAGGCTCCGCAGAGAGCCATTTGGCTACATGTTGCAACTGGCTTGCTACATAATATACTTCCCAGTTAGGTAATTTAATGCCCCCTTTCTCATGCGGGTTTTGGAGTTTCCACAGGGCTACCCTGTTCCTCATCCCGTACCATAGGAATTCACTGCATATGCTGTCCAACTTAATAAAGAAATGCCGGGGTATAGAGTATGGGATGTTCACGAAGCAATCCAACAGTCTAGGCAATGCCACCATCTTGAGCATCGCCCCACGTCCCATCATTGCTAAGGGGAGTTTCGCCCAGAACTTCATGCTGTTCTCCAGTTTCCGAACCGTTCTTTTTGTATTATGCCTATGTTCGGCTTCTGCTGTATGATATATGTCTATCCCAAGGTACCTAAAGGTTGTGGCCTCCCACGGTATCTGGAGTACGGGCAAATTCTCCGCCAAGAGCCCTCTATATCTGCCCAGCGGGAACACACAGGATTTACTTGGGTTCACGGCTATACCTGAGAGTTCAGCAAACCTCCCCACCACTTCCAACACATACTGCAGATTCTCCTCTGGGTAGCGCAGATACAATAGCATATCGTCTGCGTATAGTGAAATTAAATGTGATGTTTCCCCAATGACAATGCCTATTGCGTCATATTGCTGCCTTAAATAAATCGCCAGAGGCTCCAAGGCCAGAATGTACAACATGGGGGACCAGGGCATCCCTGTCTGGTCCCTCTCTCAAGTTGCCACCTTTCAGAGATCACAGTTCCTGTCTTCATTCTCGCTAATGGCTCACTATATAGGAGTTCTACCCAGTGAAGATATCCAGGTCCCATACCGTAGTTGGCTAGGGCCGCCTTCAGCCAGGGCCATCTGTCAAATGCCTTGACCGCATCCAGCGACACTGTCGCCATTTCGCTAGTGTCCCCTTCAGTATGTTCAATCACCCAATGGAGTCGCCTCAAATTATTCGAGATATTCCTATCTGGGACATATCCTGTTTGATCAGGATGAATCAGTTTGTTTATGACCTTCTTTAATCTGTTTGCTAGAACCGCTGTTAAAATCTTACTATCTTGGTTTAACATCGATAGGGGCCTATAGGAACCGCAGTCACTACCAGGCCTGTTTGGCTTAGGGAGTGGTATAATAACCGCTTCGCGCAGTGATTCCGGTAATCTCCCAACTTCATATGCTTCGTTAAGCATTTCCAGCAGTGGGGGGAGAATCTCCGCTTTATATGCCTTATAAAATTTGCTTGAGAGTCCGTCAGTTCCTGGGGTGTTACACGTGGGCAGCTGCCTCACCACTTCTTCTAGCTCTTCTAGAGTGATCGGGGTGTCTAGCTCCTCCCTTTCTTCCACACTAATTTGGGGTAGCCCAATGTCTTCCAGTATGTCTCCTATCTCCCCTCTTCTGCTTCCCGTCTCGTCTCCGTACAAGCGTCTATAATAGTCTGCAAATTCTTGATTTACCCCCTCTTGCGTATCCACTACGGCGCCATTGTGTTTCACTATTGTTCTGATTGGGGGCCTTGGAGTCTCGTTTTTGTAGAGCCACGCAAGGAGTCTTCCTGGTTTGTCGCCTCCAGCATGTTGCCTTTCTAAGTACTTTTTATAATTAAGATTACATAATCTCTCCCAGTATCCTGCACATTATTGCTGCAGGCCCAGTGCCATTTCTGTATCTGCCTTAGTGTTGCTACCCCGTTCCAATACCCTCTCCAATTCCCTTTCAGAGTCCTGTAATTTGGTCAGAATCCCATCCTGCAGTCCTTTAGACTTGGCTATGGCAATTCCTCTCACTACCACTTTAAAGGCTTCCCAGAGTGTGCCCGCTGTCTTGACACTGCCAGTATTTATTTCGAAATAACTTATTATTTCCTCTCGCATATCCTCCCTGAATACGCTATCTTTAAGCGCTTCTGCACGCAATCGCCATGTGGGTATTCTTCCCCAAGGGGGTCGGAATTGCCATGTTAGCAGCAGTGGCGAGTGGTCTGAGAGGACTCTAGCTTTGTACTCCTCCTGCGGTATTTTGGTCAGTAACTCCTGCGTGACAAATACATAGTCCAGTCTTGTGTATAGGCCCTGTGGGGCTGCATAATGTGAATATTGTCTATCCTGCGGGTGACGTGTTCTCCATGCATCTGCCAGCCCAAAATCTGCCAATAGTGCATGTAGTGCCTTTGCAGCCGGGGTGGGTCTAACTATTTTATTGTCTGATCTATCTATGGTGGGTTCAACACACAATTGAAGTCTCCCCCCCACAATATCGCTCCCCCCACGCTGCCACTGAGTGTACTATACAGGGTCCTAAAATACACAGCTGTACCTTGGTTCGGGGCATAAGTATTTACGATGCAGATCTCTCTATTTTCCACCATCCCTCTCATGATCACCATCCTGCCATCCTCCTCTACCTGCGAGCCCAGCAACTGAAACGGAACATGTGGGGCCACCCATGTGATTACCCCTCTTGCATAGGCAGAGTATGTTGCCCCCACCACTGTCCCTCTCCATTTCTTCCGTACCACTTCTAGTTTGTCTTTCGTTAAATGAGTTTCTTGTAACAGGGCTATATCCACTTTCTGTCTGCGTAGGTACATCATTACCTTGTTCCGCTTCAGATAACTATTGAGCCCCCTAACGTTCCAAGTGACTATCTTAAGGTCTCCCATGGTTCATCTCGTTTTCTGTGAGGTGTAGGCTCACCCCATAACTCTTCCCCTTCCCTCCCAAATACAACAACTCTCCCCTATCCCCAACTCCACCCCACTGCACACAACCCTTCCCCTCCCCCCACCCTACCCGGCCCCAACAAATGCCCAGCTCCATCCCTGGATCTCAGGCCCCCCGCGTCTGTTCCTATCCCGTAAGCGAGGACTAGGATCCCGCGGGTCGTCACCGTGCTACCAGTGACCTAACTAAATATACTACTGAGGGGTATTAGGATTGCCCTCCAGGAGCCCCCCCTCACCTGAACTAGGATCATTGCTTTTCCAGGGTCCCACCGGCCCCTGTTTGTCACACCACATTCCCACAAGCTTTATTTTAAAACGCTCTAATCAAGTCCCAGTGTCCAAGCCATGTCCCAAGGGATGGCCCATTCGCGCATTACTTATCTCCTGTGATTCCCGTCTGGACATCCGGTTCTTGGGGATGACCCTGCATGTCCATCCAGTCCATCGCATCTCTCGGCGTCCCAAAAAACAGGGTTTTGTTCTTGTAGAACACTTTCAGTTTGGCTGGGTAGAGCAGCATGTAACAGTGGCCTGCCTCTCTCATCCTCCTTTTCACCGTACCATAGTTCATCCTGCTGCGCTGCACGTGCAAAGTATAATCCGGGTACGCCGTGATTGTCGCCGAACCCCTCTCGATCTTCCCTCCCTTCCGGAAAAATTCCAGTATTTTTTCCCATTCTCGGTAATTCAGAATGTTAGCGATCAGCGGCCGTGGGGGGAGTACCTGGGGGCGGTCTTCTCGCCAAGGCCCTATGGGCCCTCTCAATTGCAAACCCCTGGGTCAATGCACCGCCAGTTATCTCCTGCAAGAGCATGGTTTCCACATATTCTGTCGGATTAGGGCTCTCTATTCCTTCCGGCAGGCCAATAATGCGAATGTTATTGCGCCGAGCGCGTCCTTCCGCCTCCTCCGCCCTGCTTTCCAGGTTGCCTACTCTCTGCAGAAGGGCATGGAGTTCCGACCTGTGGGTGATACATGCCGCTGTGTTCGGGGCCACTTCCTCCTCCAAGTGTCCAGTGCGCTCAGCAAGCGTCCGCACGTCTTGTCTCAGCAGGTTAACTTCCTCCTGGACTGCTCCGACCTTTAGGTCCAGGCCCTCCTTCAGTTCAGTCATTGCCAGGCCCAATTTGGTTTCCCAGGCAATTTTCAGATCCGCTATCGCCTCCAGCACTTCCTGGATCATGCCCAGTGTCTCCGCCACTGCCGTAGTGGAATCTTGGATTTTGCTCCCCTCAGCACCGGGGGATGATTTAGCATAAGCCTCCAGCGTGGGTTGTTTGTTCCTGGGTCTGACCACTTTAGAGGTCATCATGCTATATTGTGCAAGCGTGAGCGAGCAGTGCCACCCTTCGTGCTACAAGTCTGCGTGGCGGCGAGCCACTCTTGGCGTTGCAAGGGCCTCTATCACTATGTTCTGGTGTGGCCTTTTGCTTGCTTCTCTACCAGAATGGGTAATGTCCTCCCACGTATCTTTGCACCCTCCGTGCCGCACCCCGTGTCTTTTTGTAGTCCTTCAGTTGGCCGGTGGTCTTGTACTTCCAGTGGCCCAGCGCACTCCCCCTTCAACCCTCCGTCGGTCCCGGGGGCCATCCAGTCAACAGACCAGCCCAGAAATGTTGGCCTCACAGTCTTAAACTGGGGAGTCAGCCGATGTTGTGGCTGGGGGACAGCAATTGCCCCAAATTGGTGCGATGCCGCTTATACTTCTAGGAGGTGGCCCTCCAAAGTGTGCCTGGTTTCCAGTGTTTGGCCCGCCTCACCGTGCTGGCCACCACATTTCCCGTGGGCAGCACCTCTACCTGTGATATGGGTCGTGCAGGGCTTCTGTTCTGAGCTGTGAACAGCCTTTTTAATCAAATCAGGCCTTCCAGCTTCCCTGTGTGCTGCCACTGCTGTATTCCCTTTGCTCTGATCCCAGGGGCCACCGCTACTTTGTAGCCAGTCTGCTTACCAGCTCCATTCTCCAGGCGCAGTGCTCGTTTCTTAGGAGATATTGACACAGTGCATCTCCGGCGACTTCCATCGGCGGCTTCACCGCGGGTCGGCGTCCGCCATCAGTCTACTTTAAAACATTTTTTTTTTCAAATGCTTCCCCCCCTTTCAGATCTAATTAAGTTCCGGCCGTGTGTGCGCCCGCTCGGGGTGTACGCTTCCTCGGATACTGTGACAATCAGCAGGGCTCACGTTCCGTTATTGTGGTGGCATCCGCAGAGGTCCCGAAGTTCCCTTTGTCCGCACCGCCATTTTGTGTTCAATCCGCGTCGGCGCTTATTAATTTGAACGCCTGGATCTTCGCTGCAGTGCGTCGCACATGTCCCACACTTACAGCGAGTGTGCTCACTACTATCATGGGCAGGGATGTTGTTTTCCAACGCCGGCAGGGACCCGCAGACTCTCTTATTTAGACAGATCGGTACAGGATCACGGGAGCTCTTCCGGAGCATGTCCCTCTACATGGCCGCCTTAGCCACGCCCCCAAGGTTCCCCCCTTCATGAGATTTTCCTCGCTGGCCCACCACAGAAGATCCTGGGAGACATTGACCGGAACATAAAGCAGATCTGACATCTTTCCTAAGAACTGGGACCATGACTCCAGACAGCCCACTGAAGGGATTGCATTCTCAGCCGGCACCAGAAAAATGCAAGATGCCATGAGGCCAAGCAACCTTGAGAATTCGAAAGCCGGAAGATTCTGGGCTTGTTGAATTTGGTGACCAACTGGAGAATGTGTTGAGCCCTCAACCTTGGGTGGCGAGCACATCCCCAAGGACGTGTCCAACACAGCCCCGATGTACTGGAGCTGCTTGGAAGGTGTCATATGAGACTTCTTGAAATTGAGGGAGAAGCCCAGCTTGTAAAGGGAGTGGCAGGTGACGCGGAGATGATCCAAGGCTTGTTCAGGAGAACACGCCCTGGTCAGCTAATCGTCCACGTAGGGATAGATGTGAACCCCCCCCCCCCTCTCCTGAGATGCGCTTCCGCCACCACCATGAGCTTGGTGAAGACCCTTGGGGTGGAGGTCAACCCGAATGGCAGGACCCAAAACTGATAATGTGAGCCGCCAACTGCGAACCTCAGGTATTTCCTGTGCTTGAGATGGATCAGCACATGAAAATAAGCATCCTGCAGGTCCAATGACACCAACCAATCCTGAAGTTGAAGAGGCTGAAGGATCTGAGATAGAGTGACCATCTTGAACTTGTCTTTCCTGAGGAACTTGTTCAAGTAAGTCCAAGATGGGTCTCAGTTCTCCGTCCTTTTTGGGAATAAAAAAAATATGGGGAATACCAATCCTTGTTCCTCTCCGCCACAGGCAGTGGTTCTATAGCACCTTTCTCTAGCAGGGTTCAATCTCCTGCACAAGCAGCGTATCCCCCGGTGGACTGTCGTGAGGCCGTCGTAGAAAAGGAAGGCAGTAGCAGTGGGCTATTGTTTCCAGAGCCCACACATCTAAAGTAATGGCTCGCCACTCTTCTAGATGTTGAGACAGCCTGCTCCCTACCGGTGAATCATGAGACAAGACCTCAGAGCGCTTTTGAAGCAGCTGCGGCAGTGCCTGATGGCAAAGAGGCTGCTGCTTCAGCAGCTTTGGCACCTCTACCTCATCCACCACGAGGAAACTTACATTGGCCCCTCTGACTGTTCATCCCTCTCGCCCTTCCAAATGAGTAGTAGCGAAAGGAGCCCCTCCATTGCCGTCCCCTAGGACGAAAAGGCTGAGGTTGACAAACAGCTGCACCCAAAGAATTGTCAGCTGCTTTAGAGGTTTGCAACTTCTCAAGACTTTGCCTTGCTGCCAAACAGAGGAGACCCGTCAAAAGGCAGGTTGAGAAGACAAGCCTGCACATCTGGTGCAAACCCAGACTTCCACAACCACGCAAACCTGCGCATCACAGTGTTCGTAGCCATGGACATGCTGACACTATCTGCAGTGTCCAACCCAGACTGAATGGATTCACATATGGCATCCTTCACAATAGCCAGAAAGCAACCCCTTTCTTCCCCTTCGGGAATATGCTCAGCTGCTAAAGAGATGCAATTCCACACAGTGTGCGAAAACTTTGCTAAGGCACAGGTGGAGATGGCTGATTCAATGCCATACTCCCAGCAGAAAATACCTTGCGAGCCCATCCATCCATGCGATTATCGTATGGTATGGTTTGCCACCTGCTTTGAGGTTGCCATAGCCACCTGAACAACCAAACTCTCCGGAGTGGGGCGTGTGGACAGGTAGCTGGGGTCGCTACTGGATGGGTGGTATTTCTTTGTTAACGACTTGTTCACCGCTGGAATACTCTCTGGGGTGTTCCAAGTAGCAGCCACCCTCTTTTGCAACGCCACATCAAATGGCAATGCCGGGTCAGTGGTCGGACCCTGATCCAAAATATCAGTAAGATCATCTTAATCAAATTGCACAGGAGGCCTGGATCAGCCCAGGTACTCTACAACTCTCAACATCAATCTCCGATAAGAGGACATGCTCAACAGACCTGAAGTGACTTTTTCTGCTTATGAATTCTTCCGGGACATTCATCAAGGTACTACGGGTTTGCTAGCCTACGTGTCCAATTTCAAGAAGACTGCTACTGAAGCAGGGTGGTCAGAATCAGCCCAAAATAAAATATTCAGGCGAGTGTTAAACAAAGATATAAAAGGATAAATTGGCAAGGGTCCTCGTCCTTCCTCCTTTGCTGAATTGTTTTCTATGGTCCTTCAGATAGAATTCAGACTACCGCAACATTGAGAAGAAAGAAGAAGAAACAGAACAGTCACACCTGTTGCTCGACCATCCGTGCCTTCAGGAGAGGTCCACGTTCAAGAGAAACTTATGCAAATTGGAACTGCTCGTGGTCATTTGTCTCCTGCTGAAAGGAAGCAGAGAAGGGATCAAGGATTATGTCTGTATTGCGGATTTAAGGGTCATCGTCTTGGGTACTGCCCTGAGATCCCTCCTAGACACCAGGGAAACTAAAAACCCTGATCCTAGAAGGGACAGTGATCTGGGGTTTTAATATTTGTCCCTCTACGATATCAGAAGAACTACCAGACACCATTGATAATAGACTCATGGTTCTTTGAGTCAAGATAAGGCTTCAAGGAAGACCTGCCTTGGAGGTTTTGGCTCTCCTGGACTGCAAAGCCCCAGGTCTCTTCATGGATACTCTTTCAGCAGAAAAAGAGAACATACCAAGAAGAGACAATGTGGATTCTCAACCTGTGCAAGGGGTTGATGGACAGTCTCCAAGTTCTGGTCCTATCACACAAAGAACTGTTCCGATATCCATGGATGTTAATAACCACCACAAGATGTTAATATTCAATCTCATTCATGCTGCCCACTTCCACATTATACTGATAATACCTTGGCTTCGCAAACACAATCATCAGATTGATTGGTCCACCAATACAGTACAATTTACTTAAACCTTGTGTTCGAAACACTGCTTCGAAGATGCACTTGCTCACCAGTCTAAAGTTGCGGTCGTACAGGAATACGCCCATCAGTAGTTATTCACTGTGTACCTCCGGCCTATAAGGATTTCTGCGATGTCTTTGAAGATAAGGTGCTGAAAGAACTCCCACCTCATCCACCTGAAGACTGCTATAGTCCTACAGGCAGACAGTCTTGTTCCTTATAGCCGTGTGTATACATTGTCCCTTCTGGTGAAAACAGCGCTCAAAGAATATCTGGACAACAACCTCCAGAATGGGCTGATACAACGATCAAAGTCACCAGCAGGAGCATTGCTTTTTTTTTTGCACCGAAAAGAGACACAAAGGAACTACGACCCTGTATAGATTACAGGGGTTGGAACAAGATTACCATCCTAGACAGCTTTTCTATGCCACTCAAACATCCTGGAGGCAGTACAGGGAGCTACAGTTTTCACCAAACTCGAACTTTGTGGAGCTTATCTCCTTCGTATCCGTGAGGGTGATGAATGTAAGACTGCATTCCGCAGAACTATTTGGTCACTTTGAATATCAAGTAATGCCCTTTGGTTTTGTGAACACCCCAGCTGTCTTCCATAGGTTTATGGACAAGATGTTTGCTGACCTTCTCTTTCACTCCATTATTGTTTACCAGGAGGATATTTTGGTATATTCCAGGGATGAGACCATATCAAAGAAGTACTTTACCGTTTACGCTTACATAACCTGAATGTTAAAACCCCAAAATTGTCATTTTGAACTACAATCAGTAACATATCTTGGCGTTATTCTTTCATGTCATGGTCTGGAGATGGATCCATGTAAGACCTCAGCCATTCTGCAATGGCCATCCCTCTCTTCAGTCAAGGACGTACAGCGTTTTCTTGGTCTGGCAAATTTCTATCAACGTTTCATCAAGAATTCCTTGGCTACTGTTCACCCCATTACCAGTCTATTGAAGAAGGATGTCAACTTCTTAAGAATTACTTCCGTTTGGCTCCCATTCTTACCCAACCTAACCAGTGGTTGTCTTTCGTAGTAGAAACCGATGCCTCACTAAACGCCATGGGGACAGTACTCAAACAAGTCAGTACCAACGGGTTGCAACATCCAATGGCATACTACTCTAGGAACCTAACTCCCAGAGAAATTAAGTACTCTGTGATTGAAAGGGAGTTACTCGCTATCAGTCAAGCCTGTTCAGAATTGCGACATCTTCTGTCGGGGGCACTTCATTCCTCTGAAGTAAGAACTGACCACAGAAACCTTAAGGTTCTACAACACATTGAATGCCATAACGGTCGTCAAGCTCATTTCTTTTCTCAATATGATTTTGTTCTAAGCTATCTACTGGGTAGTCAACACATCATTGCTGATAGTTTATCCTGCAGCTTGGATCATAGCTGTGATGCTCCGCCAGAAGGAGAGAAGATATTGCTAGACAATAGGTTCATATTTCGTATCAATTCTTTCTTGCACGCTATCCGAAGGGCTACCATTGGCTTCAACACCACAGGTTTGAAAGAACTAGAAAGGGAGATCAAGGAAAGGGACAGATTATTGTACTACAGGCACCCGGCCTTTCATTCCTGACAGAGCATTACAAGAACAAGTCATGTCTTGGCATCATGATTCCAAGACTGCAGAACATTGGAGGGGTCACTGCAACTTGTGAGTTGATTAAAAACACATTTTGGTGGGCAACTCTCAGGAAGGATGTACAAGAGTACGTTCTGACATGTTCTGTACGTTCTTGAAGCAAGTATACCACTATAAAGCCCTTAGGGGAACTTCAACAGGACTCTACCCCAAAGGACCATCGTTGTATGTGTCTGCCGACTTCATAGTGGACTTAACCCCATCACATGGTTGCACTGCAATAATGGTCACAATCAATTCCTTTAGCAAGATGGCCCATTTTACACCACTGACAGGAGTTCCATATGCTCCACAAAGGGGTAACATATTTCTAAAGTAAATCTTCTGGTTGCATGGCTACCTTTGACTATTTTGTCTGACAGGGGACCGTGGTACAACTTTGAATTCTGGAATTACGTTTACCAAGGAGATGGAAATGAATACACCCTATTTTTAATTCATCATTGTTAAAGCAATGCAAACCTGATAAATACCATAGAAAAAAAGACTATGCAACCTGTACCTACGTTCAAGGAACCAGAGGAGTACGAAGTGTCTAGAATCTGTGATTTCCGGTACAACAGAGGATCCCTGCAGTACCTTATACACTGGAAGAGATTTTCAGTAGCCAAACATTCTTGGGAACCCTACTCCAACGTTCATGCGCCTTTGCTGGTTTACCGATTCCATCAGGCTTACCCATGGAAACCTGCCCCCCCCGAATTGAATGGGGGCATTCTGTCATGACCAGCAGATGGTCTTTGTACCGAAAGTGGAAAAGGATTCCTATATGTTGCCAGAACGTTGGACCAGCAAACTTAATGTGCAGGTCTAGTCTTCATTTAAGATGGCGCTGTGCGTCTTTCATTCTTGACTACGCACGGCCTGAAGCGTTGCAACCCTTGCGTTTGTAGGGTACAAAGATGTGCTTCATACAACTTTCTTGTGCATTCTGTGAAACTCCTCACTTGCTTTCCTCCTTCGCCCTGTCTTTGCAGTTACACTTTTAAAAGCAATTGTTTATATAAACCTTTATTAAACATAAAGTTCTCAGGTTACATTAAAAAAAATAATGGTAAAATACACTGAAATGACACAAATTGTCCCAGATAAAGTGGAATTAAAACAGATAAAAATCTTAAATAAGACTCAAACATAACTACTAAAAGTAGATATTACAGCACTTCGCCACAGGACCTCACTTAACATGACAAAATAGCATTAACATACCCAGAAGGATTACTGGAACATCAGGAGAGAAATACTTTCAGCCTGATGCCCAGTTAAAATGCTACCATTGTTCTCCTCATGAGTTGAGGTGTTAAGGCTTTGATCAGAAATTCAATGGCACAGCCTCATGATTTAATCCCACCCTCCAGCAGGACGGGTCTCAGGTACAACAGCCTTAACCGCTTGAAGGGCTTACAAAATAACAAGAAATGGGATATTGTCTCCTTGGGAGGACCGCACAAAGGTCATCTAAAGAGTCAAGGCCATTCCATTTAAAAGTAAAAGCAGTGATTGGCAAGATTCCTAATCTGACGCTCATATATAGCAATCTTCTATGGCGAGGCCTAATTTCAATCAAATAGGTTTTAAATCCATTTATGTATCTCCGAGTTACACTTCTGTCTTCGGTTTGGTCTGTTGCTTATTTACTCTGCTCCCGACTCCATGGCGCTGGACTGCCGTGTTCCTTACTCTCAGCATTACTTTACCAGCTTTCTTTACCTTAGAAGGAGCCCTTGCTCCCCGTTATTATTTTACTGAACTGTTGCCCTGTTGCTGGTTACTCTTCCACTTCTGGGTCACTGAGTGCTTCATTCAGTCTCCAGTGTATTCTACACACGGATTCTTCTCTTTGGAAAGGACTCCTGCTCTTCTGTGACAAGCCTTTCGTCTGGGGGGCCGGGGAGATTCTGCCTTCACAGGCTTTTCCCTCACTGGTCTCTCTAATTGGCATTCCCCGGGTCTGTCTGTTTACACCTGACTGGCACGGTGGCTGCTGAGAGGAACAGACCATTTCTCTACAAGGATCACCAGCCAGTGTGACAAAGAAGAGAGGCACACCAGTAAGGGGAAATCGAATTCAGAAACTGGAAGAATCAGGCAAGAGCTCCTATGACCATTTTGAGAGAATTAACATATGCAACCATTAAACAAAGTGAAAACACTACAGGTTTTGGTTAAGCTTGTTGCTTGGACGGTTGTTTTGCTACACTGTGGTTCTTTACTGCTCTTGCTGGATTCCTCCAGTTTATGCACGCAGCTGCTGTGAAAGCAGGATCCAACTTTCCCTTGGCATAGCTGACATTGTGTCAAAAAAAAAATTGGACAAGGAAAGCAATACATGGCTTGTCTTTAATGAATATTCCAGCCATGAATAGTCTTAATTAATCAACTCTGAGCTACAAGTTCTCATTTAACTGTTAGTGTATTATTTCTGAAATAAATAGAAAGTACTGGCCAAACTGAGCAGCGGAGATAGTAAAATACTTGGCCATCTGATGGTGAGGGGACAGTCAATAGTGAGACTGCTCCTGAAGATTACCATGTACTGAAGCGTATAACAAGGTGATTGATTATTCATTTGCATAATGAAGGGTCTCTTAAAACGGAACGAGCACAAGGAAGTGAAAACATGTGTCATATGGGAATGGGTAGTCTGCCGCACTGTCCGCTTCCTTCATGCAAACCACACTCACATAGATTCATGCTTCACTCATGGTTCAAAAGCTGAACATTTGCTAATGATATTTGACTCTTGGCATGTAAAAAATGATGTGCAGTGTGTATGTATAGAATTCAGATGGCAAGTGCCTTCTGGCTGTATAGATGCGTGCAACTTGAATATTTGTCCCCTCTTCCCACATGAGCACAAATCGGACAGCAAGAACAGTACCATATGTTTCTATCCCATTCTTGCTAAAAATGAGAAACTATCACCACAACAATGTTCATGCTTCCTGTCCTCAAAGATCATCATGAGGCTTGCTTCATCAATACAGTGTTGCACCCACGACCAACTTGGCGTGGTCAAAGACACATGACCACATAATATGCTAGCAGTGCCACTAGAAAAGTTGTTCATGCTACTTGTGCCCAAACGCCATCATGAGGCTAGCCTCATCAATATACGGCAGCGTTGCACCCACTATCAACTTGGCATGTCCAAAGACAATTTTGTTAGTCCCGACCACATAATATGCTAGCAGTGCCACTGCAAAAGTGGTTCATGCTACTTATCTGGCTCAGCTCTCTGAAATGAGCACCATCATCTAACAATTGCAATCCCCAAATCTCCCAGAAACAAATAGTTTCAGCTACCCATTCTTAAAAACATACAACCTGCAGCACCAAACATACGGACATACCTACCAAATCACACATACAATACAAAAGTACTTACGGTTTATGTCAAGATGATCATGCAATATCTACCCAACATTGAACACACAATACTGGGAATTGAAACAAATTATCCTGAATTTTTAAGCCTTTGCGAAAAAGGAATATGGCGATGACCAAAAGCTTAGAAATTGATTTAAAGATACTGAAATCTGCATGTTACATACATCACACTTCAGCATCCACTCAGTCGGCTAAGCTTCTTGCAGCATGATGGAATCTGGTTCAATATGTGAATTACTGCAGTATTGTGGGATTTGACAGTGCATGTTTACTAGAGAAATGTGGAAACTAGAAATGTATGTTGTAGGATATTATAACAGTGAAAATCCACAATGATAGCTCATGCATCAAGTCTCAAGCTCAAATCCCGGAATGGACAACCCAGTCCTATAACCTTCCACGCTTAGCAAATTAGGTATTATTATAATGGGTAATAAAAATGAGTAATTATTACAGTGATTAGAAGTGGGAGGAGTCTGACATGAAGCACTATACAAAAACTATTCTTATTTTTTTCTATGATGTGATTTTTGGTATTGGGGGCAGTATATGCTATGGTGTTGTCCGGGCTGGGGCCATTATTTGCCATGAGGACGGGGGAAAATGTTATTTTTCG
Organism: Ambystoma mexicanum; assembly: GCF_040938575.1. Classification (NCBI taxonomy): domain Eukaryota; kingdom Metazoa; phylum Chordata; class Amphibia; order Caudata; family Ambystomatidae; genus Ambystoma; species Ambystoma mexicanum. The sequence goes on along the minus strand of NC_090924.1, from coordinate 535,295,460 downwards.
TTGATCATGTAGTGGCATTTGTAGACAAACTTCTGAGCTGTTGTCTACATGGGAATAAAATGTATCGCTGGGCTATGTGGCAAATCCAGAGAATGTGTCACTTCTCAGACTTGGGAGGTGAGCCCACTCCACAAAACACTCCCCAGGGAACAGAGCAAGTAAGATCTAACTAGGAGTGAGCCCCACCACTCAGGGGACAAGGAACCCCAAGTGGCCAATTCCATAATATCCCCATTTACACCGATTTCCCCAAGTCTTTGTAGGATATATGGGAATTGATAATATTGGGGGAAAGGGCCGTTTAAATGTGCTGAGATGTGTTGCTGTCTCCTGCTTGGGGCTTGAATCAACTGACCAATGGTCGTGTGTCGTGTCTCTTGCTGCAGGCAGAGGACTAAAAGCATGGAGATCCCTACCTGGAAGAGAGGAGTAGCTGACGCAGAGGGAATCGGAAGCTTGCATCAAGACAACTGGAGGGGAGACGTGCAGAGGAGAAGCCGCTGTGACCGCACAGATTCGACGTATCCTGAAGGCAGGACTATGATGCATACGAGGTGGATGCAGAGTCCACGGAATGCTGCCGAGCCAGGAGCACTGGACGCCCCAATTTCAGAGGCCTCTGGAAGGCATAAACCGCCTATCAGAGCAGAAGCGTGACGTGCCCAGATGGAGGCCACAAACAGAAGGAAAAGTGAACCCGAAACGTGAAGAGAGGGGTTTGATATAATAAGATATGGCATTTGTAACACGCCTGTACACAAGTGTCTGTCTTTAAAATGAGAGAAACCATCCCCCCAACCAAGGAGACCTAGCATACACATTATTGTTATATTCTTAGTGAAAATAATGCATAGTTCAAAAACTTTACAATCTAACTCATACACTATATTTGTCCAAAAACAAGTGATACCTCGTGTTCATGCAAGTAGGTGTTTTTGCCTTAAAGCCAATAATAAGCCCTAACTCTAGCTTCCTGAAAGACAATGCTCCATTACCCCTTTGTATGTCTAATTTAACACAGGTAATGCTGAACCCTTTAAATTAATTGAATCACTATTGTGACGTCCTTGAAACATGTTGTGCTACTTGCCAATTTCTGTCTTTGTTTTTAATCACTCGTATATATTCTAATATTGTTGACTTCATTTTCTTTATAGTGCTGTCTGGACAAAATGCTGGGAAAAATGCCAGTAATTACAGTTTGGCATTTTTTATGGGCCGAGTTACTCTAGTCTTCCAGTAGGGGCAGTGGACAAACGGCGGAAAAATCACTGAAGCACCGGCACTGTGCAACATTGCCAGTGCTTCAGTGTTCCCATGGAGTCCTATTGAACTCCTTGGGAATGGGAATTTACTGTTCCACCGCTGCCATCCGTAATATCCTTGTATTACTGGGATATGAGGTGGCGGAAATGGTAAGCCGAGACTGCTGGTGGGCCCGGCGATCTCATAATGAGGTCATAGTAATGAGGCCGTAGTGTCAGCACGCTTCCGTTTATGTCCCCCATAATGCCATTTTGTACGTCATTGTGAATCCCTTTGCTTATAATATGGATGTGCTCATGGGCTTTGCAACGGGAACACACTGGGAACACCTTCTCTTGTCAAACAAACTTTTTTGTTCTCCAGATTTGATCCAAGAATGTATTATAAGATAAAGGTGGGGATCAATCAGATTTATGGCACATCTATTTAAAACACAAATCGCTGTGCATACTCTGTGAATTTGCCTGTGAGAAGAATGTTGAATGCCCCATAAGGGCGATGGTAATTCAACAGGAGACACCAATGCTCTTTGCAGGGATGCATGCTGAGCATAGGTTGCAGCGCCATACCAGGAGCTAGTCTGTTACAGCTAATCCTTTATTCTTAAATGATAAAGTTAGAATATCCCAGCAGACCCTATCGTTCATACCCGACCATATCAAGCGCAAAAGCAAAGATATCAATTTAGTAAAGAGTTTTTTGCCTAATTGAATATGTTTAAAAAATAAAAAAAATACGATCATTTGGGTAAAATGACCATTTTTAAAAGGAACACTCTAACCAACATAGATCTCCACAGTCCAGTCCACTCCCCAAACTTATGATCGGTAGAGTTAAATAGTTCAATTTTTTCAGTATACACATATTTTTATATCTAAGCAACATTTACCTCAAGACACCTAGCTTCAGTCCGATGCCATTGAAAGCCACAGGAATCACCCACAAGTGGAACTATAGGGCTAAGTGAAAACACTCAAACTTTGTCCAGTTTTTTCTTGATGCCACAGTGTGCTCCAAATTAAACTATTGTGCCATTTACAGGCACTATTGTCCACACATAATAATCTGAGAAAGCATTGAGCATAGAACTTTAACAGGTAGCTAGGGTCGCTACTAGATGGGCTGCATTTTTTGGGGAGGTTTCTATTGACTGCAGGGCTAGATTCTGGAACCTCCCAGTTTGCCATTACTCTTTTTTGGAGTGCTACATGAAAGGGTAGTATAGGGTCATTTTGTGGACCTTTGTCCAATATGTCCGTAAGATCGTCCTGCCCAAATGGAGGAGTAGGTCTACTCCATCCTATCAGACTTCTATATGATGCATCTGCATGATCAGCTGGGTCTGGCTTCCCAAAGTCTAATTCTGGAGAAGTGTCAACCCCACTAGCTGTTTGTAGGGTATCATGCAGCTCCCCGACTCTGGTCTCCTTGTAGATGAAACTTTCTGGGACATTAGGAATATCCTTATGTATATTAGGAGTATCTAATAATTGAAGGCCAAAAGGTGGGTTGTCATCTGCTGTCTCATAACCCTCATATACTGAGGTTAAAGATCTGAAAAAGTCCTTTCTAGGTAAAGGTTCAAAACCCTTCTCCTGAGGTTTTTGTGGCCAAGGCGTGGATGACTCCACTGCAGGTGTCAATGGCCCTCATTACGACCCTTGCGGAATTCGGAAAACGATGGCGGAAATGCAATACCGCCATCGAATAGCGCTCGGTGCGACTATGACCCGTCACCGCAAAGTACGAAGCCATTAGCGACACCGTAGTGAACGCCAACGCTAACTGCACCAAGCACGCGCGCGCGCGCCATGCCAAACCGTAAATACCACCATGGCGCAAGGGTACGCTAATTCCGACCCTAGCGGACATGTACCTAACGCCATCAAGCATGGCGGAATGTACCATTCCGCCATGGTGAGAAGTACGGCATCGCGAATCAACCGTAAACGGCCCCACTGAGTGCCTGTACACCGCTCCCTGGCCACAAAGTACAACTCCCCGTAGGTGCAATGAAGTCACAATGCAACCATTGAAATGTACAAGTCACCCATGCATGCCAACGAACAAAAGAAACACAACAGGGGCCAATGGGAGCTGCAGGGCACAGATGGCACGAATACAGAAGCCATCCCAATGGACATGACCACAGTCCCCCACCAAGAAACGCACGCAAACACAGGCACCTGTGACCAGCAATATTCTGAGAATCACATCATTCCACCAGTCCACCTGGCTGACCGGCATCTGTTACACAAAACCCAATCCCCCGCCCCTGAGCATGACAACATTCAAACTGTCATATTGGCAGCCCCCATCCCTGACCTCACGGGCTTCGTAGGCAAACGCGCCCAGTACAGTACCACGCAACTAAACTCCGAAGCTGGAACCCAATGCAGATCTCCTCACAATACATCGCCCCCCAAATAGGCATATGCCACATCACTTGCAAAGAAGAACGCTACACGGGCCAAATCAGAATAGAAATTTAATGCACATCAAAATCACCAAGCCCATACAGCCATCAGGCCATGAACTCCAAAACACTTTTCACCATTGTGGGCTGCATCCGCAAGAAATGACCAGCCACTACTTGTGTGACGCCCTGTTCCCTCATGGTACACAGAGCCACATTCACGTACGAAAAGGCAACATGGAAGCGCACAGAACCGCAGGGCCGTCCCAATGGGGAGGCACTAGTCCAGCTGAAAGGCCGAAATGTTGCTCCGAGCCACCAGTACTGCGTAAGGGCATGTGGCCCATTGGCGATCGTCCCATAAGATCGTAATGCTGCTCCACTGATTAACACGAAGCAGCAGGTGTCGGGAGTAAAACCCATCTGCAGGAGTGGCATACAGATGGCAGTGGCAAAAGGGGAGGAGATACCTGTCAACCAAAAGAAAAGAAAAAGAACAGAATGGCCATCAGAACTACATTCGAACAACTCACTTCAATGATCACACTAAATCCACAGCCATATGCATGCTAGCCCACTCCAAAGGATCATCACCACCCCAAAACCACTTGCGACTCAACCATCTATATCGAGGTGCAAACACCATCACAAACGAGTGTACCTGTGCATGCGTCTGTCAAAACAGAATCCATCAGATGGGAATGTTAACCTGCATGGACACAAGTGTCTGAGGGCGCGTCGAGACAGGGAGGGCTCAACAAGGCCAGATAGACGATGGTCCCACTATGGCAGCCCTGAATCACATAGCGTAGGGGAGGCGGATAGATCCCAAGAAACCCTGTACATGGCAAACTCTGTATCAAATCACCTGCCCATGCATCCATTCATCATTCCCTCATCCCGGGATTAAAACGCCTGAATATTTACTCACATAACATTAGAAATATCCATTGAGTCTGTGCGTTATGCAGCCTGCAAAATCCACAGTGCCCCAGCCCGTAATTCCAGTGTAGTGAAGTAACATGTATTTGGGAACGTCCGGCCTCATCGCCCACGTCGCTATTGCGCATCCCAAACTATTCATATCAATCATTGCATCCTCGCCATGGCCCCTGTCTCAAGGACATTGAACAATAGTACGTTATATTTGCAGTCAGACCTGTGGGCATTTCCTCGCCGCTAGCTGAAAACCGAAAGCGCCGCCCTTCGAATTCCTCATTTGCAACATCACGTCGAAGAGGCATCTGTGGCCGTTTGAAATCACTAATTATTCCATCGAGTGCGGCTGTGTGTGAAAATGGCAACTGCCTTCACCCACAAATGGGACGCCCCGCCCGTCGTTGCAACTCGGTACAGTGATGCATGAGGGCCCACCGTTACTCGAGTACTACGTTCCACTGACCCTTCACAAGTCTGTTCGCGACTGCACAGATAGTATGTGAAACAATGGGACCACAGCAGAATGAACATATCAACCAATCTTACACGGCCATCGGGTACAAATACATGATTGCAATAGCAAGATGCCATTCCCCGAATTGCAGCGTTGTGCGCGGGACGTGCTCGGCCAAAGGGGAGAGCAGTTTGCACAGGTGGAATTAATCACCACAGGTGGAGGCCATACAGCCTGAAAACACATAAATTGCACAGCCAGTCTCCTCCCACAACCACACCGAAATGCTACCGGCAGGACTCGCGATGTTGGCCCTGGGGGACCTGATAGCACTGCAAGTACTCCAACTCCAAGAAGAAGACGAACACCAACTACAACCGGCCGCACGGAGGAGACGCAGGAGGAGGCGGCGGCCAAGGCAGGGCCAGCAAGGGCCGCCAGCACAGCCACTACCACCACGCAGGCAGCCCGCAATCCCACGCCTCCGAGCACATCCGTTCAACCTCACTGATGAGCAGATCCACACCCTCTACCGTCTGGACCGGGACACCATAGCCGCCATTGTGGACATGACACAGGCTGACCTTGTCAGCATGATAGATAGCCCAACCGCCATCCCACCCCTACTGAAGGTGGTGTCTGTACTCCACTTCCTGGCCACAGGCACCTACCAGCACACAGTCGGACAGTTGCATGGCATTTCTCAGCCACTGTTCTCACGGACACTATTGCAAGTGCTCGATGCCCTCCTGCAGCACGCAGACGACTACATCTCTCTACCACGCTCGGAGCAGGAAATTACCAACACAAAAGTGGGATTCCATGCACTTGCCGGCATACCGGGTTGCATTGGTGCCATCGACTGCACCCATGTGGAATTGGTCGTCCCACATGCCATGGAGGCCCAGTACCGCAACCGAAAACAATTTCATTCTCTGAATGTACAAATGGTGTGTGACTCCAACAGGAACATTACACATTGTTGTGCCCGATTCCCTGGATCAACCCATGATTCTATGGTCTTGAGGAACTCTACAATACCACGCTACATGGAGCGACACGCAGGGAACAGATCCTGGCTACTCGGTGAGTCTCATTACATGCATGATAATGTGGGCTATGTGATTCGGCAATGACCTGGCAGGAAGGGGGGGGGGGGTGTGCGTACGTAGCAATGGCATTCCACATCATACGTTTCTCGTCCACATACAGGTGATGCTGGATATCCACTGAAGAGATGGCTCCTCACACCAGTCCGGAACCCACGGGACCAGCATGAGGACGACTACAACCATGCCCACTCACGTACCCGTGTAGTCATTGAACAGGCATTCGGCCTACTGAAGGGTCGTTTCCGCTGCCTCAGCAGGTCTGGCGGGGCACTCCTGTACCGCCATGAGAAGGTTGCAAAGATGGTGATGGCATGTGTCATGCTCCACAACATGTGCGTACGTAGAAATGTGCCCATGCCCCCTGACGCAGAACTGCAAGCACCTGATGATGGTCATGATGAGGGTGGGGATGTGGCAGCACCTCATGGAGTCTGCGAGGCACCGGAGGGCCGTGACATTCGTCAGCATCTCATTGATGTATGCTTCTAGCACTCACGCCTGGTGGCTGATACATGGACACGGGACTCGTGGCACTGTGTGTGTCTGGGACATGCACAATATGGACTGTACGCCTATGATGGCCTAGTACACAAAGATCAATGTCCACACATCTCATTGGTTGATCGTGCACTGCTTATGGCATATGTGATATCATGTTGTACACCCTATCGACCCGCCACCCAAGTGAGCCCAACACACCCCCTCCACCCTCCTACCTCCCCCCCGAACACCAGTGTCCAAAGATGCTCATTGTCAGTGGCCAGTCGCTATTGCAAGCCCCCTCTGCGGGTATCAGGGGCACCCCTGCCTGTGGAGCGCAGGTTCCTCCCAGATCTACGTTGGGGGCTGCCCTGGACGGAACTTGCAACGGATGATGTCTCTGCCTGCTCACGTCCATGCATGTCCCTAAGGGTTTGCGAGAGCTCAGTGAGCACACGGCGCACTGCGGCAAGTTCGGCACATACGTCCTTGGATGTCGCATGCAGTTCCCCCCTCAGGCTCTCGGTGCATCTCTCCATTTGGACTCCCAGGCTCTCGGTGCTACTCTCCATTTGTGCCCTTAGTGTCTCTGTACCTCTCTCCATTTCTGCCCTAAGTGTCTCAGTTGATGTTTCTATGTCTGCCTTAGTGCCCCCACATTCATCGGCATGGTCCTTGAGGAGCGTGGCCAGTTGCTGCTGTTGCACGATTAACTGGTCGAGGGACTGTTGCCTCTGCTGGGCCATGGCCATTTGCGGGGGTGTCACAGAGGGGCTGTTGTCCTCATGTTGCCTTGCCACAGGGCTTGTGGGGGATGGCCAGTCGTCGTCTTGTGGGTGCCCCTGCGTGGTATCCTCATGTTGTACGGGATGGGACAGACAGGGGGATTGGGACAGGTCATGGATGGATCGGACTTCGACATCCCCGTCTTCTGTGTCGGAGCATGCTGCCATCAATGGGGTGTCACCTATGGTGCTGCTGCCACCAGAGGCAGTGCCTTCTGTGGCATCCGTTGGGGGGACCTGTGGTGGTGGTGTTGTGGGCATGCTGGCTGCTGGGGTGCCTGTTGATGTTCCCTCCTCTGTGCTGCCACCTGATTTGTGCTGCTGCCGTGTCTTGATGCGTGCAGCTGAGGTGGAGGGTCTTTGGCCGTTGGTCTTGGCCCTCTTTGCAGGTGTGCTGGTAGGGGTGTCCTGAAGCTCGTCGTTTGGATCGGACCCTGTGGTGGAGTAAAGGAGGGCGAGGGTTATTGATGGGTCTGTGGGAATTGGAATGGCATTGTATCACATGCATTGGGGTGGTACCTGAGGGTGATTTGGGTCGGGGCCTTGGAGGTGCTTTCATTTGTGTGTGGAGTGAGGGTGCAGTTGTTTGGCAGCCTGCAGTTAGGGTGTGCCTGCTGCACGTGTAGTGCGTGTTTTAGGGGTTTTTAATTATTTATGTATTTATTGTGGGTTTTAACGTGCGCTATCAGGCCGATGTGTGTGGACGTTCTCCTGGACATGTGTTTCTGTTGCACTATGTGGACGCATGGTACTTCACATGGATGGACTTTGTGGATTTGGCATTGTTTTATTTGGCCCACCTACCTGAATCTTCGGATGTCTGCACTCCTTTCTCCATCCCTCCGACTCCCTCTATGCTCTCCATTCCGATGGTGGAGGCACAGATTTCTTCCCAGGGGGTCAACTTGATGGGTGATTCAGGACCTCCCCCGGTGGCTGTGGCAATGTTGCGGTTGGCAGAGAGTATGCTGCGGACGCGTATCCGCAGGTCGTCCCATCGCTTGCGGCATTGCTGTGGGGTGCGGGGTGCGGTCCCCACCGCACTTACCCGCTGTGCCACCAGAGCCCATATGGCCTTCTTGTTTGCAAGTGCCGTCCTGGTCATTTGCGTGCAGAAGACGACGGCAGCATTCTCCTGGAGGGTCTCTGTTAGCACGGTGAGTTCCTCACGGGAGAAGTGGACCTGCCGCTTGCGGTCGCACGCTTTCTTCGCTACTTTTCCCATTTTTCTTGGTTTTGCTAGGGTGGATGACGGGTTGGGGTGTGTTTCAGGGTAGTGATTTTAGTGGTTGTGTGGTTTTAGTGGTTTTATAGGTGTACGGCGGGATGTTTCCTGTTCCGGGCCCATGTTTTAACTTCCGTTTCCGTATATTTCCGGTCACCGTACTTTCCGGTAGGCGCACACTGCGGTGTCCGCTGTGATGGGTGGCGGTATTGCACCTAGGGCGCCGTACGGCGGCGGTGTGGGCCGTTTTGGGGTCATTTCCGCCATCGCGGACTTTGCACTTCCGCCATGCCGTGGTGCTCGTGTCCCGATGGGTCGGAATGGGCCGCACTTTGCTCCTTCGTGCAATGGCGGAAACGCTATTTACGCTGTGGCGGTCCGGTCAGTCACTTTCCGCCAGGGTCGTAATGAGGGCCAATGTCTTGCTTTTAGACTAAATTGGTGTTGATGTCCGTGGCATCTATGGTATCAACAACGTACTTTTGGATTTGTGCTTCGGAGTACTCGACCCGGACGCGAGGGTCGCAGGGTTTTGCATTGGCCTTATGCTCATCATCGACCGGAGCATGGCCACTTTGTTTGTGTTTCAAGGGGGGCAGGGCCGCCTTCTCGAAGATTTTTACTTTTTGTTTCCTGAAAAGGAACCACTCATCCTTGGTGGAGGATTTAGTCAGGCATATTATGCTCCTTTCCTGAGAAGTATGAGGAAGAAGGAGAGGAAGAAGAGAGTGGTCTATGCCTTCTCTTCGACGTTTTTGATGAAGAGAAGTGTCTGCTGCTCGAGTGGGATTGTTTTTTTAATCTTTTTTATGAGAAGATTAATCTCTTGACTCATGGGATGACCCAAATTTCAATGGAGTGGAAGGGGATTTTGTGGCACTACTACCCACTGACAGTTGTAAGGAAGGCATGGTTATCAGAAGCACGACAGACAAGGAGTATAATCCAAGGGTGGTTTTTTTATTAAACAGTTTCAGGTTGAGAAACATACCTACTCCAAGCCTAAATTTAACATGGGAGCAAGCTACAACCATCAAAATGAAGTGGTGTTGTGTCAAAACAAAATGGCCTATACTAATAAACATATTGCCAAATCCTTACTCTACGTAACAAAAGGGTGTGGGACAATGAAATTTATAACAAAAGAGTGTAGTACAAAACTGAAATGTCCAAAAGGGGTTTCGATAGTTCAGGACTGCTGAACTAGTGTACTCCCGTACCCACGTTACATCACGAGACAAGGCGGAACAGTGGCATGACTGAGCACCCCTTGGGCCCATAGGCATCGGGAAGCAGTTTCTTCAGAAAAGGCAGCAGCCCTCGAATCAATGTCTTTTGCTTGGCATGACAAAACTTTCCCAAGCTTTCAGTATGCAAGATTCTCCTCTTTCCCGGCTACCTTGTGATACCCCCTTCGTTGGGTTCACCTTAGTTTTCACACCACTGTGAAGCCACTTTGACAAAATGCGGGATTCGCTCCCCTTAGCTCTTTCTTGTCATCCCTCTGTCAGGTTCACACGTGCCTTTACAACATAGTTCACTTTACTTTACATTTTTTACTTCATTTCCCACTTGTCAAAGACGTTCGATTGTAGGAGGATTTTGCTTGCACCTTCATACGACCACTTTGACTTTCTTTTACTTGAGTATGTCTCTCCTAAGGCCTTCTGGTATTTGCAGTCTTTCCAATGATCTTCCTTTCAATTTAACAATTTCACTCTGGATGTCGGGGCCTTTCGAGAAGGTAATATTCTTTTACCGGACCACTCTGATATTCTTAGCATATTTCAGTCCTAAACACATTTGCAATGTTGCAGTCTTCCCTTATGGTTTTCTATGACACGCAGATTCTGCATTCATTGTTCTGGTTACAATGTACTTTCGCTCGCGGTTTCACAAAACCCTGCGAGCCTCATCAAATGCTTTGGTATCTTTCACTCAATAACGCCAGACAGTCTTATAGTTCTCTCACCTGTAGCACTCTGTACCATTCGTTCAGTGTTTCCTTGAATCCAAGGATATCGGTACAGCACAGCTCGCCTCCTCCCAATTCAGTTGTTCACCTGAAGGAGGGCCCGCCTTCACCTTGTGCAATAGCGCAGAGGTTTCCTTAGAAAAGTTTGCGCAACCTTCACTCTGCAGCTGGCTGGACCACAGCCCTACTCTCGCCTCTTGGCCCCTTCTGCCCTGCTTCCATAGTAGCTCCAATTCCACAGGATCCGCTCTCCTGCAGCTTTGCTGGTTCTGCTCACCTTTCTCGCCTTGCCTCTCAAGTGCTGTCTTGTTCTGCCTTTTATCCCAGTGGGGAAAGGGAACAGGATTCAGGTGTGAGTCATCAAGATTAAGTGCCCGACTCAGCCTAACCCTGATATTGGGGACATGTCAAACGGACTGGTAGTGTTCGAGTGTCTTTCTCTGAAGCGCTTTGTCTGTGCAGCAGTGTGTGTGTGTAGGAAGGGGGGGGATAAGGTACCTAGAGAGTATATAGAATGAGGGTGTGCTAAAGGGAAGTGAGTGTAAGGATACCGTGTCTCTCCTCCAGGTGTCCCACTACCACTCCCGAGGGACTCCCCCCCAAATTCAGGCACCGTATGGATCCAATGGCGAAGGCCGTGCCCCGGCCACCTGGATGACAGATCCCAAGGGACTAGCCAGTGAGACACCCTTTGGTTTCTCACACATTTTAGCTTTACGCTCTTTCAAGGCCTTACCTGGCATCAACTGACAGGATTGACAGTCGGAGGTTACATGCTAGACGGCCAGGCACCAGATGCATATCTTATGTGGGTTTGTGATGGACATTTTAGCACTGCATTTAAGGCACTTTTTAAAAACGGTTAGTAGGTGTCGAAGACAAGGCCATGTCGAAGCATTTTCCAATGAAAACTGAAGCGCGCCGTAATACTCGAAGCTATTGCATGCATGGAAAAACAGAACTAAAACTACTGGGCGCTGTGCATGGTATATATACACTCGATGACGTCAACCGAGCTGGAAGCCCTCGAGGGACATCAGGTGGACTGTGTGGATGCACAGTGCCCTCTGTCAAGAAGAACATTTTTACTGAAGCTGCAAACAAAGATACCAGATGAGGAATACATGGGAGGAGACAGGTCACAATCCATTTGAATATTGCTTTCTCAAGACCAGCAATGAAGAGATTAGCCTAACTGAGGGAGTGGAGGGGACGAGGGTTGTGTGGAGAGGAGGTGGTCCGCAACATGTTTTTGTACTGAGACTTCACAGACTGAAGCCACCTCACCAGATGGCAACATAACAGCCTAATTTCAAATATAGCTAGAGGTAGGACACAACTGTAAAAGCTCACAAGGCATAAGAGTTCTGGAATCAGCAGGCTGGTTCGGAGCATGGTTTGACAAATTGAGAAAATCCGGATTTTGTTCTCAAGTCATTCTAGTAAATTTGGAACATTGACTTCTTTATTGATAAGAGATCAGCTTGTCAGGTTCACAAATAATTTCAAGGTGCAGCACGACTCCCAATGAAAGATACTTATTTGGATTTAATTTCATTTATGCAGTGCTTCCGCTGCACAAATAAATACAGTACAAAAAGAGGAAATGAAGAATTCTAACATTAAAAAAGATTAAGATGCCAGCAAGAGCGTTTTAAGAGAAGAATTAAAAGAGAACAGAGATGAGGATGAGCGAACAGAGGAAGGGTACTCCAAAAGTTGGGAGCCAGCAGAGAGAAAGAACAAAATCGAAAGGAAGCCCATGGGGGTTTTGGTGTAACCAGAAGAAAAATACTGAGCGAAGAGAATTGGTAGGAGTATAGAACAAGACTAAGGAAGCCAGATAGGCAGGAGCTGGACCATGAGTACATTTAAACACAATACACAAGAACTAGAATAAAAGACAGGATTCAATGGACAGCCAAGCAGTGATGCAGAGTCAGAAGCTTGAGGGGTCCGTAAAAGAGTACAAATAGCAGAATTAAAGATAGAGTGTAGGGGAGCAAGACGATACACAGGAAAACCGAGAAGCAGGGCAGAACAACGATCAAGCCTACAAAGAAATAAACAAGAAATAAGAAGCTTGGAAGCAGAAAAAGTCAAGAGGATGAATTAGCCAAATGTTGAAAAGCTAGTAGCCACAGGATCTAGCAGTGTCACGAGATGTGGGACTTACAAGTTACATTAGAATAAAAAAATGACTCCAAGATTACGAATTGAGGAGGAGAGAGGGATGATGGAGGGAGGAAAAAGAATTGAGGACAGAGAAAGAACTATATATAGAATAAGAAGGAAAGAAAATGATTTCTGATTTAGAAGAGTTAAGCTGGAGGAACCACAAATGCATGCAGCATTGGACTGCTTGAAGACAGTTGGAGACGTTATTAATAGATTCTGAAAAAGACAAAAAAACCTGCATATCGTCAGCGTAGAAGTGATATGATAGAATAAAGAGATCAATGATACAGGCAAGCGGAGCAGTGTAGAGGGAAAGTAAGAGGCCAGAGAACGGAGGCTTGTGGAACACTGCGTTTAAGAGGGGTTGGAGGTTAAAGGTGCACAGCCCAGGAAACCGAGAAAGAACGATCCAGAAGAGAAGACTGAAGCCCGGTGAGAGCAGAACCAGTAATACCAAGAAAGGAGAGCGAGGTCAGAAGAACAGAGTGATACACAGCGTCAGAAGCTAGAGAAAGAGCTAGAAGAATGAGAACAGAGGAGAGTTTTGAATGAGTAGAGAGTTAGAGACGGCAGGTAGAGCTGGCTCTATAGAATGAAGCGGGTGAAAGCCGGATTGAAAACAGGAAGAAAAGAGTTGTGATCTAAATAGATGAGAGTTGTGCATACAATGTATGTTCTAATAGTTTAGAAAGGTACGGGAGACGAAAGATTGGCCAGTAATTAGATCGTAGTGAGGAGTCAAGAGTAGGTTTTCTAAAGCAGCGGGAGAATGACTACATGTTTAAAGGAAGGATAAGTAGAGTATAAGAATGAAAGATTAAAAGGAAAGTAAACTATGAGAGAAGGCTAGGGAAGACTTTAGAAATCAGTGCAAGAGAATAAAATCCAGAAGAAATGCAGAAGAATGGGCTCTGTAAATAAGGGTAACAGTGTCTTAGGGGAGAAAAGGAAGGGGAGGACCAACGAAAGAAAGGAGTCGGAGGGAGGGGTTGTCTGAAGGGAGGCCCTCAGGGTACTCACCTAATCAGAGAAAAAAGTAGGCAAGTCATAAGACGATAAAGGAGAATTGAGGGAGGGATCAAGCCGAGGGGGAAGAGAGAAGACTGTCAAGAGACTGGAAGAAGCAACTTGGATGAGAAGAAAGAGCTACAATAAGATTAGCATAGTCAAGTTTTTGGGCATTAACTATTGCTGTACAATAGGCAGAGTGAAGACCTGATAAAACATGAATATTAGCAGTGTGTTCAGATTTTGTTCCATTAGCGCCCGACACAAGATCTGGTGTAAGCCAAGGTAGGGGCTTACAAGAGGGATGGCGGGTATTAGAGAGATTCAGAGTAGAAGGAAGAGCGGAATTAAAAAATGAGAAAGAAGTCAAAGGAATGAATGGCAAAGTGAGAGGGGATGAGATAACAGATTAAAGTGAGTGAGCAAAGTCAGAGGGATTAAAGCTGTGAAGATCACAATAAAGGACCGTAGAGGAATTGAGGAGGGGGATAACAGGAGGAGGGAGAAATGGACAGGAAAGGTGAGTAGAGGAAAGATGCAAATACAAAGTCTACACGAAGAAAGAAAGGAAAGTCCAGAGGCAGAGGAGACGAGAGAAGAGCATCAATGTCCTCACAAAACGAAGTGAGAGGACAAGGTGGACGATGGATAATAGGAAATGCAATGGGAAAAGGGTAACTGAAGCGACAAAATGATATTCAAATGAAGGGAAGGTCTGCAAAGGATTGAGGGGGAGAGAAAGGCATAAAGATAAGGTGGAAGAGGATACCAGTGCTGCCTCCTACCCCAAAGAACAAGAGGAATAAGAGGAAGCAGAAGAGGAAGAGGTATTACAAGGAGAGATCCAGGTTTCTGTGAGGCAGAGGAATTGCAGGTTGAGATCAAGAAAGCTATCAAGGATAAGGTGTGATTTATTACAAACGGAACAAGCATTCAATATAGTATGAGGTCATAAAGGAGAGCATGTATCCTGAAGGTTATTAGAGTTCCGGGTAAGATACTGAGGAGCAGTATAGAAAGAACGATAGGTAACACCAGTAAGAATGTTGAGACATGAATGAAATGAGACGATTGAAATAGCACAAGGGATTAAAGAAACTGCTGCATACATCATAGAAATGAAAACTAATAAGGAAAAGGCCTCCACAGTTATTCCATTAAATAGAAGGAAAATAAAACCACAGAAGCCAGCAAAGAATGAAAATGTTTCGGGTGTGGGAACACCAGGCACATAGTGAGTCAATTTTGTCCGGCAAAGGATAGATCATATCTTGGATGCAAAAAAAAAAAAAGGGCATTTTGCATGAATGTGCAGAAAGAAGAATAAACGCTATTGAAGCTGCTAGATTTGCTGGGAAACATTTTTGAGATAATGTCTATATGAGAAAAGTCCACTGATCACCATTGAACATGATGGAAAAAGCATTGTCATGAAAGTGGACAATGGATCACCATAGATAATTTCTAAAACATTTGTGAACTTGTGAAACTGGAATACGAGAGAACTTTTGCAAGCAGGTATCAAACCATTGGTTTATGGTGAAATAAAAACTGATCTGGTAGGGAAGCTCAATATGTACATATCAAACTAAGAAATAAAGTATCAAGCCTGAATGTGTCGGTGAGAAGGGATCCCCTCTTCAGGGATGGAAAGAGCACAGTGACTACACATCCAGATAGAAGCAGGGGTAAATGAACTCATCACTGTTGCTAAAAATAAAAAACAGATAATTGGTCAGAAGAATAGCCAGAGGAAGTCACTGAGGAATTAGGTGAACTATCAATTAAGCTCAAGGAAGGAGGAACTCCAATAGTACATAAAGTTAGGACTGTACTGCATAACAAGAGAGAAGTCTTAAGTAGAGAAATTAATATTATGCTACAAAGAGGCGTGATATAGAACAGAGAGCTTGGAACGGTTATCCCCAATAGTCCTGGAGGCCAACAATGGGGAATTCAGAGTTTTTGCTGATTTCAGGAATTTGGATGAGCACATTTAGGATAGACATCCTCTATCCAATATGGCAGAAAGTCTAACACTGTTAGGAAAAGGAAAATATTTCAGTGTGGTGGATCGGTCTTCAGCGTACTATCAGTTAAGATTATCAGAAGTATGCCAACATTTATCATCATTCATCACATCAGAAAGGGCTTTCAGATTTGTCAAATGCCATTTGGGTTAGCCTCGGCTGCTGCAGTCTTTCAGAGAGTCATGGAGAAAATCACAGAAGGCTTAACAAATACAGTTGTATTCCAAGACTAAGTGTTAGAGTATGAATGTTCAAAAGAAGAGCATGATGGGGTCCTTGTAGGAGTATTAGAAAGATTAAGGATGGCTGAGGCACACAATGCAAAGAAACAGATGTAATTTGGGAGTAGAAGTGGAATATCCGGGACACAAAAAATATGTGAAAGGAATACGTCCCAAGAACAGCCTGGCGGGTTTAATAATAACAATAATTTGGCATTTATATAGCGCTACAAACCCTCAGGTATCTGAGCGCTGCTTATTATTACCCACGGTGTGTGGTGCTCATTTATCGACCTCAGAAGGATGAAAGGCTGAGTTGGGCCCTGCCTGGGATTCGAACCTGCGTTAGCAGGCTCTGCACGGATATCAAAGCAAGCGCTCTACTCGCTATGCCACTTGACCAGCTTCACCAGTTTGGTGAGGATAGCGCCTTCGCATGAAGAGAAGTACCAATTGAGGTAGTTTTTCAGAATGGCTGAATGTTACCAAACATTTGTCAAATGCTTTCCTATCAAACCAACTCTTCTACTAGCATTGCTTAAAAAAGGAGTAAAATCTGTTGAGTCTGACCAATGCGAAATGGCTTTTGATCAAAGGAGAGATTATACATGTGTCATCATTAGGACATTTTCAACCATGACTACGTACAGTTCTCATCTTAGATCACAGTGGCATGCGTTAGTTAAGAATTGGTGCAGTCACACTCTGCGAGACAACACTTATCTGCTTGGTATTAGATAACCCACCTTTTGGTATAGGTCTGTACGACACACATTGTTAGTGTGACTGAGCAGCCAGGCCTCAAGAGGGGTAAATGTGAGCTGTAGAGTTGTACAATAGAAATTCGTAATTACAAGTACTTACACTCAAGGTTTCAGTTATAGTTATTCATTTAATGTCAGTTTAAATAAGTATTTTCTTAAAAATGGCAATTCTTTGAACAATTCAAATACAATTTAAAATTACATTCCAGAGTCAAATAAAGTTAGTGTATAATCTTTGGATATGCTTCATACACTACTCCTACACCCTGAGGTGACGTCAATCACAAGGATAGTGTTTGCATATATATATATATATATATATATATATATATATGAATAAAAATCACACTAAACTAATATACTTTTGTAGGCTCTGAGTTGCAGAAAGGAAAGAGTTGGGGAAGTAAAAATGTTAGAACAATTTCTCAGTAATTGTGAGGATAACTGAATCCTCCAATGAAGTATAGATAAGCCTTTCCCAGCAGTACCAATATACAAAAAGCTGCCACCTATGAGGGACAAACAGTATCAGTCAATGGATTCGGAAGAGTGCCTTTAGGGAGCCAGGACAGCCAAAGTCATTTGGACACATTCTATGGATCTGATGCACTTCTTGGATAAAAGTCTTGCACAAAGTTAGAGAGTTCAGGAAAGTCACTTGGGTCACAAGCTGTTAAGCCTGTGAGAAGCGAATTGGAATCAACTTGAAAAAAGGTAGCCAAAGCAATTCCCCGGTGAGAAAAGCGCAGCAAAGGCAATAAGGTAAGTACCCTAAGCCTAAACAGTACCTCTGGTTAGAAGAAGAGTGGTCCAGCTGGATTCCGTCTTGCTACAGCGGTGCAGACCCGGGGTCCTGAGACTCAGTCTTGGGGACAAGAGGGAGGACATCTGGAGGGCTCCTGCGGCAGTACTCGGGAGGTCTTTGGCAGCTGCAGGCTCTTTTCGGTTCAGCTGCACTTTGCGGTTTCAGTGCTTCGCAAACAGCACTGATATGGATGACAGACACTGGTCGGGCTTTCCTTGCTCCTTCGGTGTGCACTCTGGTGAGGGGACTCTGGATCTAGAGGTCCTGCTTCTGGAGGATGCTTATGAGGCTCCTGGAGGTTCTAGCAGGATTCGTTCTGTGGCAGACGTTGCACTCGACCCCTGACATTGGTCTCCCACAGCAACAGAGAGGGACAGCAAGTCGGGGATGGTGGTCCAGTGGAGTTCACCTCAGTGTTAGTTGGTCCCACTAACCCAAGGGGAGAAGTCATCCCGTCTGGAGCTTCTCTGTCTAGATGCAAAAGGAGGTCAGCACAGCAGCAGGGCTTCACCGGGCAATTCAAAGGTGCATGAGGTTGCAGCAAGTTTGTTCACGGTTTCTTTGTTGGGTGTTTCTCCCAGTAGTCGACTGCCTGTAGTCCCAAAACCCTCACCTTTTTAGCAGGTTTTTCCCATTCATGCACAGCGTTGGCTATCAATCACAAAGCAGGGTGACTGTCCTGAAAGGACAGTCAGCCAGCCATTCAAGACTAGTTGCATTCAGGCATTCTTAGAGATAAAGGACCGGGGAGTTTCAGGACGCTCCCTCACATCCTGTCCTTCTAGACACACAGGAGCCAAGGGCGGCCTTCAGGGCTGAAGCCCGCCAAAGGCAAGACAAACAAAGGAGTCAAACCTGTCTCAACACACAGTAAATCCCAAGAAATACATCACAAACAGAAAATGGCGAAAAAAGAAGGCAGGGGCCATTTAGACAAAATGAAGGTTCAGCCTGCAGTAGAAAAGCACAATGGTAAGTAAACCACTGCCACCAGCCATTTAAGGTAGTGAGGGTAACAAAAAAGGTTACATGAAAACATAGGGTAAGGCGCTAGTAAGTAACCCCCCAGCATTCCACATAAGATGGTGAATGCTGGACCTACAAATAGAAAAAGTAAGTAAAGGTAATTTAACTTTACTCTTCTTAGGAACTGTAGTTCACCCAAGAAAAGGTATTTAAACCTTAAAGAAACCCAAAGGATTTCTCAGTGACACTGCACTGAAGGTGCTGTGTGTCACCATACAAAAAGCAGATGCCTAGGGAGTTTGTCAGACTCCAAAAACAGTGAAAACACAAAATTCATATCAGTTAACAGATGAGTGCGTAAAAAAAAGGTCTTCCTCACTACAGGGTTAAAATTAAAAGGTCCTAAATCCAGCAAAAGAGCTGGGGGTATCTAAGGTGGGAGGATTTTTGCACAGAAATGAAAATCCTCCCTAACAGCATGGGGGAACCTTTATCACAATATACACTTTAAATGGGTGAATCTGTGATAGCCTGTGTGTCAGTGGAAATAAAACTTTCTGTAGTTGAAAGGGAGGCAACGCCTGCATTTTGGGCAAATCATTATTTAAACTATTATTTGCGGGGTTTTCTTTTTGTGAAGAGATCAGACCACAGACCATTAGTGCAAACATTTTCTAACAAGGGCTGCATGAATGCATCACCTAGGATATCCAGGTGTCTTTTAGGCTTACAATCAGTGATATTTACCAGGTGAAAAGAACGCTTCAGCAGATTGTCTGTTAACCAATTTCATAAGATACAAGTGAAGTGGGTTTTCCAGCGGGAGATGTGGTAGTAGTGAATGGGTTGGCTATTACTGCTGATAAATGGGGGCAAGCAGAAGGTGCGGATGATGTAGTGGGGTGTGTCAAGGAGTGGACAGTGAGCGGCTGGCCAGAGTGTGACTTTAGGTAAGAGTTAGGACCATGGTATGCATTATACATGAATTGAGCATCATTGAAAAGTTGGAGAGCGGATCCACCACTTGGATTATGAGACAGAATCACAGAGCTGGCTAGTGTGGGCCATCTGGGATATAATATCACAAAAAGGAGGTTAAGACAAAGCTATAGGTGCCCTAATATGGATGCTATGGTTGATGGGAAACGTAGTGTCAAGGGTGTGGTGCGAGTGTTAAATCAACAGTGGTTAGGGAGACTTCGCTAATAACAGTACAAGTCCTTACTGAGCAGTAGGCCAAGGTGGACGCTGATGTGATGGGCCCAGTTTAAGGTTTGGGGTGGGCAAGCACCATTTTTTTCTTGTGGATTTCTAATTCTAAGGGGCTAGAATGGAGAGAGGTGGTGGAGACTACACCGGTAGAAGCTATACAATCTTTTGAATCTGTTTTTTTAAGGAGGGTTTTCCCCCAAGTAAATAGTAACAGATAATGGTGTGCAACTTACTTCAGAAATGAGGACGACATTTCTGGGCAGTTTTGCCATAAGCCACACTTGCACAGCTTTGTATAACCATCAAGCAAATGGATTGGCTGAAAGGATGAACAGGATGATCAGAGGAGGGATGCAATTGGTAATCAAGCTGCAAGGGTCCCATGGAGAGAGTCACTTAAACACATGATTTGGGCATATTACACAACTCTTCACGCAGTAACGAAGGCATCTCCATTTATATTTCTAATCAAAGGGAGCCCAGCACTACTCTTTGACCTGATGGTTTAAGGTTCTTGTTGTTGTACGAGTAGACCGACTAAGAATAATGCAAGTGATTCAGGAAGGACAAAACCATTATCGACAACGGTTTGATCAAGTACACAAGTCAAGCAAAGAGTTTAGAGAGTCTGAGATTGGTTGTGAATATTAAATCCCAGGATCAATCACATTTCTCAAGAAGACACGTTCCTAGGTCCAAAACAGATAGCAGTGAGGAATGCTGTGGTGATTGTGGCAGGTGAGGGAAGTGTGCTGAATGGGTAAAATAGTGCCTTGTGAAGCATAGAATGGGCAGCAGAAGGGGTGGATGGTAGATTTAAGGATGATGTGAACTCTGAAAATGAAAGGGCCAATAAGGAGACCAGGGTCGATCCCACCAACAGTACCAAGGTTGTGCTTGGTACAGAGAGGCGTATTAGTGTTCCAGGGAAGTCAAACAATCCAAGTGGGTAAAGGATTTTGTACGTAATAAAGTGTAACACTTAGTGCAAAATGTTTTGTGCAAAATATCTTTCTATTGTGTGAATGCAAATTACATATAGGTTCCTGTTTCTGTTCAGCAAATGCTAGCAACAATTTCTCAAACATGTGACTTTTAGAGTGCGTGGACTTTACATGCAAATGTATAAAGGTTTTCCGTTACAAGTGAGGGAGGGAGATGTGCTAGCTTGTGGATCTGTAATTGTGACGGAAGTTTGGAATGTTGCAAGTGGGAGTCCAAGAAGTGGAGCTGTAGAGATGTTGGATGGAGGGCAGCTGAAGGAAGATGGGGGCTCCTGCTCATGTCATCTGTAGATGGAAACAAATACACAAGTAACTTACCACGTGCCGACGTAATGCACTCCCTTATCCACAAAGCCCTATGTTCCAACCATTTCCAGATGGTCTACCCCTCCTTTCCCTCTCCTGCTCGCTTATTCCTAGTGAATGTACTATTGTGAAAAAACTCAAAAGCAGCTTTTGCTTATGTAGACTACAACACAATCAGTGATACTATAAATGTATATTCTGAATTGCAGGTAATGTCTTTAATACAATCGAGTTTTAGAATTAAATTGCATGTAACTTGGTTAGTAGCAATCCTATGCATGGTTCTAGAGATTACATCCATGTCATTTTTTTACAAGCCTTGGCAGACATGGTTCACTCGGTCACCATAATTCACAAATAAAGTTTGAATTTCTGCGTTTGCCATCTCCCTGGAAAGCGAGGTGCGGGGTGTGCGATTCACACACAGCTACACCACTCTTGATGTTTGCTTTAACATCCAATTGAACTATTAACCAAAAACCTGAAAAGGGAATTTAAAGATGCATGCAAGCGTGCCTTTAATGAATTCAGACCTCAAAGTATAAAACTACTACTGGATCAAGTGATGAAGTGAAAATCAAAATGAATGGCAGACAGCACACCGATGGAACTCGTTTGCACGCAATACAGGGAATAAACCTAATCAAAAACGAGTTGAAATTGTAATATTAACGGGTATTTCAAGATGCAAGCTACTGGCCATCCATACAAAAATAAAATAAATCCCTCACCACCTTAATTCTATACAGGCAGCACACCATTTCTTACTCACCAAGAGTCAATTATCACTAGCCAATGCAGAGTGCACATTTTGCCCCGACTAATATTTTTAATTACAAATTAATAACATTCACAGACATAAGGAACAAGTTACTTACCTGTAACTGTTGTTCTCCAGCATGGGTCTGGCATGGATTCACATGCTCATGAATATTCCCCGTCATCGGGCTGGGAATCCTCGGTAAAGAAAAATAAAATCACTTTCAATTTCGTTTCTGAACTGTTTTTCTACTAATAACCAATCACTGGTCTCTGGGTCATACTGCCCCCAGCCAATGACTGCCCTCTACCTAAGCCCCTCCTCGGGCAGCCATCTTCAGATTTGGTAGCACGTAAAGTGGCAGTAGGACCAAGAGAAGAGCAGCAGAGGGGTAGGCGTGAGGGTTCGCATGTGAATCCATGCCAGACCCATGCTGGAGAACAGCAGTTACAGGTAAGTAACTTGTCCCTTCTCCAGCATGGGGTCTGGCATGGATTCACATGCTCATGAATATAAGAATACATAGCAGTACACAAATGCACAACCACGGGAGGTGGCAAGGCTCAACATTAAGCATTACAACAACTCAACATTAAGCATCTCTTACCTCCTCACCAGGCTCACCTTCAAGCGAACAGGTTGTGCAGCACTGCCTGGCCGACTCTGCACTCTTCCCTGGAATCCCAGTCAACGCAGTAAAATCTCGTGAAGGTGTGCGTCGACCTCCATGTAGCAGCCCTGCAGATGTCGAGCAGGGGCACACCAGACAGGAACGCCATGGTAGCAGCGATCGCTCTGGTTGAATGGGCTCTCGGACCGCCGGGCAATGGTCGGGCTGCCAACCGGTGACAGTGCATGATGCAGCCAGAGAGCCATCTGGAAATGGAAGCGTTAGAGAGGGCCTTCCCTTGGTTCACAGGTCCAAAGTTCACAAACAGCTGTGATGTCTTCCGAAGACTCTTCGTACGGTCCACGTAGAACATCAGTGCTCTAGCCACATCCAGCGAGTGCAAAGTCCTCTCAGCCGGCGACAAAGACGACGGAAGAAAACAGGTAGCACCAAGGGATCGTTATGTTGGAAGTCCGACGGCACCTTGGGCATGAAGGAGGGGTGCATCCTCAGCACCACCCTCGTCTCGTGGATTGTCAGGTATGGAGGTTTACAGGAGAGGGCCTGGATCTCTCCCACTCGTCGTGCGGAGGTGATGGCCACAAGAAACGCTGTCTTCCACGACAGGAACTTCAACGGTGCCGAATGCAGAGGCTCGATTGGAGGCCCCCTGAGCCTAGACAGCACCATGTTGAGCTCCCACGCCGGGGCCGGAGCCTTCACCGGCGGGAACGATCGGAACAGTCCCTTCATGAACTCCTTCACCAGGCGATGAGACCATATGGATGACCGCCCCAGAGTTCTGGTGTAGCGGGAGATAGCCGCTGGATGGATCTTGATGGAGGCATGTGCCAGCCCCGCCTTGGCCAGCGATAGCATGTACGGCAGTACCTGAGGGGCCTTAATCTGCAGAGGGTCATCTGTGCACGGCACCAGACAGAGAACCTCTTCTATTTGTGTCCATAGCACTTGAGAGTAGAGGATGCCCTGGCCTTTGCAAGCACTTCCTTGTAGTCCGCCGGGATATCGTATCCTCCAAACTCTAGTGCTGCAGGAGCCAGGCCTGCAGGTTCAGCGACCCCGGGTCGTGGTGGAAGATGGCACCTCCATCTCTGGCAAGCAGATCTGCGTCCGTCGGCAGTTTGATTGGGGGGGGACGCCAACATGTCCAGAAGGTCTGGGAACCAAATCTGCGTCAGCCACGCCGGTGCAACGAGGATCATCATGCACCGGGACTGTCTGAGTGGATTGATGAGTCGCAGCAGCAACAGCGGGAACGTATACAAGAACAGGCTGTCCAGGGGAATGAGAAGGCATGCCCATACTCCACGGGTGGGGAAACCTGCTGGCGAACCTCTGGCACTTGGTGTTCGTCGTCATCGCGAATAGGTCGATCTGGGGATTGCCCCATCGTCGGAATAGGAGATCCACCGCAGCTCCCAATCGTGGCACGAGCGCAGCTCTCTGCTGTGTGAGTCAGCAATGGTGTTTCTTATTCCTGCCAGATGGAAGGGTACCAGAAACATCCCTTGGGCGACGGCCCAGTGCCACAGATACTGCGCTTCCTTGGATAGGGCTGGGGATCTGGTGCCCCTTGCTTCCAGATGTAGAACATCGTGGTGGTGTTGTCGGTGAAGACCCTTACCACCTTGCCCTTGAGGGACAGAAGGAACGACCTTAGGGTCCAGAACACGGCTCGGAGCTCCAGGACATTGAGGTGTAGTGATCTCTCCTCTGGGAGCCAAAGGCCTCTTGCGGGGAGATCTCTGGCGTGCGCTCCCCATCCCTCCAGGGAGGCGTCCGTCGTCACCGTTTCCTGATGTACCGGGGTCTGGAAGTCCATACCCGCCGCCAGATGCACGTGGGTGCCACACCACCGAATAGCTTGGCAGAAAGTCTCGTTGAGTGAGATCCTGTCTTCGAAACTGCCCGCCGCTTGCATCCAACGGGCGTCGAGGAACTCTTGCAGAGGTCACATCCGCAGCCTGCATAGGCGCACGAGGTAGATGCACAAGGACATCATGCCGAGTAGGGACTTGATGGACCTCACCCAGGCCACGTCCATGGTCAACAGCTGTTGTACCCTGCCCAGGATGGCCTTCGTCTTTTCCTCTGACGGCAAAGCCAATCGCGCCACCGAGTCGAGCCTGGCTCCCAGGAACAGGGCGACTTGCGACGGTAACAAGTGGGATTCCGCGAAGTTGATCGAGAATCCCAGATCCGTGAGCAGTTGGACCATCTTCGCTGTGTAATCGACGGCAAGTTCTCTTGCCTTTGCTCGAATGAGCCAATCGTCCAGGTAGGGGTAGATGTGGATCCCCTGCAGGCGCAGCCGCGCCGCCACTGGAGCTAGACACTTGATGAACACTCTGCTTGCTGACTTCAATCCGAAGGGCAGGGCCTTGAACTGATAGTGTTGCCCGTGGACCACAAATCACAGGAATTTTCGATGTCCTTTTAGAATGGGGATGTGGAATTAGGCATCCTCCAAGTCCAGCGACGATAGGAAGTCGCCCTCCTCCATCTGTCCCAGCACATGCTGGAGGGTGACCATCTGGAACTTCTGGGACCTGATGTACTTGTTTAGACGACGAAGGTCCAGGATGGGTCGCCAGCTGCCGGTCTTCTTTCGGACGAGAAAGCATTGCGAGTCCACTCCGGAGCCGCAGAGCCTCTTTGGGACGAGTTTGATGGCCCCCTTTTCTTAGCATCGCCGTACCTCCAGCAGCAGTTGGGGGACGTGGTTTTCCTTCCTGGCCATGGGTGGAATATGGGGACACCTCTTTTGAAATTCCAGGGTGTGCCCGCGGGCCAGGGCATCCAGCACCCAACGGTCGGTGGAGATGGACTCCCACACGCTGACGAATTTCGCCAGCTGGCCTCCCACCGGGGTGCTCAGGAGGGGGCCCGACGCCACGGTCGGTTCAATCCTGTTTCGTCATGGCCTTGCTGCCTTTGCCTCCTTGGCGACAAATGGATCCTCAGTCTTGCCACGTCCTCTGTAGGCCTCCTGCGATGAGTAGTGGGCCGCTTGATGGTACCACGAGGTACCACTGCCAAATCCTTTGGAGGCACCTTGCTTGCCTCCGGAGTTCCAAAAGGACAGCCGTCGTTGTTGCAGAACACTCAAGGCCCAAGCCGTCTCGGTGTCCGCCTTGATGGCCTGCAGAGAGTCGTCCACTGTCTTGCCGAACAGGTAGTTCCCGTCGAAGGGCATGTCCAGAACCTTGGTCTGCACGTCTTGGTGGAAGTCGGTGGCCTTGAGCCAACCGCATCGGCGAAGGCAAGCGCTGTTACCCATTTGACGAAAGCCGGTGACGGCAATATCCGTGGCCACCGTGATGGAGTGGTCCGAAGCCACTTCGCCTTCCTGTAGGATTTCCAGGGCCTCAGCCCACTTGTCTGGGAGGAAGTCCAGCAAGGGAGCGATCTTGAACCACAGCTCCCTGTCGTAGCGTGCCACGATCGCGAGGGCGTTGGCCGTTTTAATCGTCGTCGCTGCCGACAAGATGACTCGTCGTCCCATGGCATCCAGCTTCTTCCCCTCGCCGTCCGGTGGGGAAGTTGACGCTGTCGTCCCCGCCGCCTTCATCTTGGCCACCGTGGAGACCACGGAATCCTAGGACCGCAGTGCCCTGAGACACATAGGGGTAGAGTCCGGGACCCGGTATTTCTTCTCATACAGGTCTCTCCTGGCAGAAGCCGTGGATGGGTTCTTCAGGAGCGCCAGCCCCTCGTCCCAGATGTCGTCCAGCAACGGGATTGAGAGGAAAGTCTTCCTCTTGGCCTCCCGCCGCTGGTAGAGGAAACCTTCCTTCTTCTGTTCTTCGGGGCAGAACTGGAAGAGCTCGGTTGCCCTGGCGATCATGGCGTGGAAGGAGCCAATTTTGTCGGGTGGGGTGGCCCGGGTAGGTGGTGAGGGGAGGTCCATTCCGGCGACCACCACCGTCGTCGTCCGTTGCCGTCTCCGTTCCCGTCTCGTCCCTCGGAGGAGGGGATGGGGTGAAGGCTGAGAGGGGGAGGAGGATGGACTCGCCTCCGCTTGCTAAGCAGGCTCCCCGACGGACCAGATACCGCTGGGTCCTCGTGGCAGGGGTAAGGGCATTCTCGTCCTTATCTCCGTGCACAGGGTCTGTATAGCCATCAAGATCGCTCCTGAATTGTCCTGTGGTACGGGTACAGGTTGCAACGGGACCGACGGTGAGGGTGCGGGGTCCTCCGCGGCCCTATCTTCCTCGTCAGCCCCCTCATCGCTCTCCTTGTCGGCCTCATCGGGATCCTTCCCGTGGGCCTTGGATTCCTCAAACTTCTTGCCCAGGATCCTTTGGACGCTCGCCAACTCATCCTCAGAGCTGGTATCCGTGTCTGTTATGGCTACCGTGCCCCCCCCTCTTTTCCCTGCTGGGGTTTCACAGGGGTCTTCTCGATAGGCAGACAAGACGATTGCCTCCTGGGTGGCAGGGAAATTAGCCCCTGAAGTCGCCTCCACTGGGGAAGCCTCTTTAGGCTTCGCCAGGGCCTCCATGACTCCCTCAAATGAGGCCTTAGCCGGGTGAATCATGGCCTTCACGACCTTGGGCGTGCCTGAGGCCTTCACCTTGGGGGGAGGGTCACTGCCTCGCTCTCCCTCGGCTGTCTGTCGGGTTCGACCGGGGCTTCTCCCGAAGCTTACCCGGGTTCTCCGACTTCCTCTTCACCGAGCCAGAGCGCTGGCTCGTGGTTGATGGCGTCGGTGATAGTGCGCCATGCCTGGCAGCCGAGGAGCCCGACTGATTGGCACTCCCGGTGCCCGCGGACTCACGTTGCTTTGCCTTTTGTTGGGCACCCCGTCGCTGGAGCGCCCTCAAAAGGTCTTAGAAGACCGCTCGTGTTTCTTCTTCTCACCTGCTGCTGGGCTCCTCCCTTACAGCCAGTTGGTGAGTCGAATACGACGATCCTTCATCGTCAGTTCGGACATGTTCTTACAAAACACACAGTCCTTCTCCACGTGCGATTTGTCATTGTGAAGGCAGTAGAGGCATCAAGAGTGTTCATCCTCCTTAAAGAGGTTTTGGAGCCCGCAACCAGAGCAGCTCCTGAACAGCTTGGATCCAGTAGGCGTCATTCTTCCCTTGTTCTGGGCCATGTCCACGCAGGGTAGGCCTCAAAGATCTTCTGGAATCTTCCGAGAAGTGGAAAACACAACGAAAAAATGCCCTTGAGGGGCGTAGAAATTTCCGAAAACTGGTCCCCATTAATCAGAAGCGAAGTTGGTGGAGCTTGAGGCTCGATTGACCGAAAATATAAGAGTAAACGCAGTAAAAGCTTGAGAGCTACAACACGAGGACTCCCAACACTTGAACGTGCGGTAAAAATCTGAAGATGGCTGCCAGAGGAGGGGCTTAGGTAGAGGGCAGTTATTGGCTGGGGGCAGTATGACCCAGAGACCAGTGATTGGTTATTAGTAGAAAGACAGTTCAGAAACAAAACTGAAACTTATTTTTTCTTTACCAAGGATTCCCAGCCTGACGACGGGGAATATTCATGAGCATGTGAATCCATGCCAGACCCCATGCTAGAGAACTATACGATTACAGGATAATGAATGAAACAATATTTATGTGCATGTAAAGGTCAATGATCAAACCTCAAATCCATTTATATAGTTTAAGAATAGTGTTCAATCTCAATGATATACATTGAAAATTCAAATTCATTCAATGTGTAAATATATGTTTAAAACAACATCAATGTTTATCTTCGACAGACAGAATTTGTATTTATTTTATTTGACATTTGTATGGTGCCTATACGGCAGAAAGTGTTTCCAGGGTTCACAAGACAAAAAGAGGTGGGGGGTGGGCAGTAAACAGAGGAGAAAACAACAATGCTCCTACTAGGCCTTGTGACATTCGGATCATGCAAGTGTAGTATCAAGATGTGCAGGGGGGAGGGGACAGATCAGGGCGAAGAGATGGCATAGGGTGAAGGGAGAAGTGCTGGAGGGAGGGTGCTCAAGGGGCTGGGCAAATGCTAAAGGGTGCAAGGGAGGGGGTGGACCGGCCTCCGAAGGCTAATCTCAGAAGGGTGCCCGAGGGCAAGTGCAAGTAGGACGGGACGTGGGGGAAGACTGGTCAAAGGAGGGTTTGATCCCAGTGATACTCATAAGGGGCAGTGACAGGGAGAGAGGGAAGGAAGGCCTTGAGAAGCCTCCAGAACTTAGGGAGATCCGGCTCAAGTCAGAAAGAAGCAGTGATGCCATTCCAGAGGGAGGGTACTGGCAAAGAGATATCGACCTCCCACTATCTGCTTGGAGAAACGTCTGATGTGCAGAGAGTTGGAACTAGAGGATCGAAGGACTCTAGCAGGGAGCTATTTAAGGAGAGAGAGTTGGATGTAGCAGTGGAGTCCCATAAACTCTTCTTCAGGAGACATTCTAGTAGGTCTTCCTTTTGGCTTTCTTTAAGAAAGAGAAATCTTCTTCAGCCCATTTCAGATTTTACTTTCACATGTGGCATTTCTAATCAGTTATTTATTTTGGTGTCAAGATTAATTACCAGTCCATATTAATAGGTGTACACGGTGATTTAGAAATGCCACATATGTATCAAGTTTATTAACTGTTTCTATTATGAGCAGAACTCCTCAACTCAGCACCTATGCTTGTTGCAGGCAAGAAGGTGCCACTTCGGAAAATAGTTTTTTTTTCTCACAAACAACCTAACAGACAGGTTGAACACCTCAGTTAACACTTCTAAAGAGCCAGTGAGAAACTAAGAAACATCAGGCTTCTGCAGAATGTCACCCCATTCCTGTGCATTACACCACCAATGGCCACCGAGGGGCACCTATTAAACACCCTATGGATATTATAGGGCTGGGCAACCCTCACCTGTTAGCAATACGTAAAGTAAATAAAGGGCATTAAGGGACTGTAAATCTCTCACCCATCTTGACCACACACAAATAAGGGAGCACGCCTTAGGGTGTTATGGATGCTCACACTCTACAACTACTAAAAAACAGGAGGTACTTCAGTAGCTTGTGGATAATCAACTTCTGAGAGCACCAGGATGGAGAGGGTACTTTTGCGAAAAATGTTGTGCTTCTAACATCTCCAAGTTGCTAGGGTCTTCCAAACCCTCGAAGAATTACCTGAATATAACCAGTTCTTGCTCATGCCTCCTTTCATTCAGTTAAGTCATGACATGGCAAGGAACAGAAAGGGCATGACAAGGGATAACAAAAAACTGGAAGTTGTGAAGCATGAAAAGACCTAAAGGAAAATGTATCTTAACCACCTGCTTGTGGTGACATTCTATTTCTTGTCGAATGTCACCACATGCACAAACGACAGTTGGAAGCTTGTCGCAGCTGGGGTCACTTCTGATACAATGAACATACCTTACTATATGTAGCGTCCACTCACTGTTACATGATTGGCAACAATGTGGAGGAGACGATGGAGGAGTGACCGCAGGCGTCAGCAGAGAGCCTGCAGCAGGTTCAGTTAGGAAAAGAGACATACAACAAGCAGTATACGTCATCCTGGAAGCAGGCATATGGGCTGTGTGAGAGGCTCAGACTGCATTGAAGGAGCCCCAACAAAGATGGTAAGCAGTACTGAGTGAAAGCGCTGTGATGCCTCGGTGCATCAGCACGCATCATTAGGTCACGTGGTGCATGGGGCGGCGCCCATATTAGAGCCAGGCAGCAGAACCTGAGTGCACTGAAGTGGGCACAGTGGCAGCCATATTTAATGCAGTGTAAGGGGATTCAATCCAGCACTACAGCTAAGTCAATGCCTAGTCTGGGATACTGAATGGAAACCCTTATTGATATATCTTTATGTCCAGTTCATGAGTTCTGGATGACTACCCCTATATAACACCCCTCTCTTGGAACCCCCCTGATCCCACTGAGCCAAGAAGTAGTTCTGTTTTTCAAGTTTAAACGGTTTATTTGAGAATGTAAACAATATATATATCACACTTTATAATAAATTAATAATTAATATCACACTTCAGAACATGAGCAGTTAACAACAATGGGTAATGTTCTACTAATAAACTGATTTGATTACCCAGGAGTAGTATAAAGGATGAGGTAGCACGCTTGGGAATAGGAACAGAAGAATAAGGTGGTAGAGAATGCTTTATCTAGTTTCAGATGGATGCAATGTTGAATGAAAATGCAATACAGAAAATACTCAATATGATTTCAACAAAACAATGTAATCACTTTTCTCTGGCAATCCACTCCCCCCCCCCTTATGCAATGTAAGGAAATGAAGAGGAGAGCACACAGTTCTTAGAAATGCAATCAAATGTAATTCAGTTCACCCCAGCAAGCTTATACAACAATAGGAGTTTTGAAACACAGGCAAAATGCTTTGAATATGGTGACAATGCAGCGGGAATATGCTGAAAATACTTTTAATTCCCTTCAGGAGGTTCAGGGTGAGTGGTATCTAGTTAATATGAGTTCAGGCTCACTTTAGCAATGATTCAGAGATAGTGATTAAGAGGCAAACAAATTTTTAGCAAGGAAAGAGATGACTGCTGATGGTTACACGTGGCTGGATTTTTAACCAAATCGCGGTAAAATTCGCAAGTGCGTGAATCGCGATTACGGCAAAAGTATAAGGAGTAGCAAGTCGGTTCTAAGCTTTCAGAGGAAAGTTAAACCAAGTTCCTACCCCAAACGGTTCCAGAGATACAGACGATTAAATAAAGGTAGTTTTTCGGATTTGAAATTTTAAAAGTTCAAAGCGACAGGTTACAGCTTGCAGCTAGAAAATGACAGGTGACAGTTCTACTTAGGTTAAATAGATTGAATTATATTATATTAAACTAAGGGATATGTTCTGAGTTTTGCTGAGTACTCACAAGAGATTTTGGACAGGAAGGCGACTTTGTCACGGATCCGGTCACTGCGCACAGCACTTCACAGCGATCTGGTCTCCGGTTCAGAGTACAGCTCTGCTTTCTGGGTCACCGGCACTGCTCCTGGATCTTGGGTTCTGCTGGTCTGGTCTAGCACCGGTCTGCACGGCTCCTGGTCCCGCTTTCTCCGGAGACAGCGCTAATCTGCACGGCTTCTGGACACTGCTACCGGTCCCGGCAATGTTCTAGGCAGGGAATTCAAACAGCTCGCCCGGCTGTTGATAGTCTGCAAATGATTTTTGGGCCTGCTGACAAATACTTTTGCTTGCAGTGGGCCTTCTTGGTTCAAAGTTCTGTAGTCTATGTTTAGCTTGGAAGTCTAAGTGTAGGATCTCTGGATGTGAAGTCGTCGGTCAGCATGCTCCGCGGCAAATGGAATTGAGTGTCTCTACCTGTCCCAGCAGTCTCTTTTTATGTGTTTTGAAAGTGGGTGGAGAGGCTAGCTTTCTATGCCCAACCCCTTCAGAGTTCTGATAGGTTGGAGAATTCTTTGCGTTCTCACTGGAGAACAGGATTGTGTGTCAGAATGATGTCATTTAATGGCTTGCAGAAAGGACACTCCCCTGTCAAATTACACACAAATCTATATTTGACCTAAAGACATATTTCATAGATACACAGTGGTTTGAAATTACATGCACCCATCACGGATCACATGAGGTATACTCTGTTCAAACTCTGTTTCTAAGAGCTCGCATTCAGAACTGGCAACATTTTGCGTTTTTTAACTGGTTTTGCAACATTGGTTTTTCATTAAAAATGATACACATATACACGGCCTGTCCATACATACTCCAGTAAATTCCCATGTCTCTAGCTTAAACACAGAGTCTGTGGTGTCAATAAATAGCAGGGTTTTGCCCCAGAACATCACACAAATTCCCAACGCGTCTTAAAACGTGCACCGAAAAATCACAAGAATTATGGTATCATTTAAATAATTTTGACAAGTCCGCACTGTGAGTTATACATCTTTCTTAGAATCATATTCTGGCCAACAGGGGTGTGTCTTTTCAGGTCACATGGTATAGAAACCAGTTTATCCAGTTTCTGCCAAGTTCAGAGACCCTGCCCCTCCCAGCTTCTGCCAAGAGGAAGCTGTTTTACGGTCCCCCCAATAAACCATCTGCCTGAGTCAAGGCAGGGCTTTGTTCAAAAGGAAGCCATTTACGACCACCCTAATAAACCATCTGCCTGGGCCCGTTCTTTAGTTTCTTGCAATCCCCTGGTAATTCAATCAGAGAGTGTGTGACCTCCTTTTGGAAGGAGCAACAGAATGCAGCCAGGCCTGGGAATGCATTTGTTGGGCAAGCCCCACTCCTGTCGGGGGTAGCTGTCTGGCAGAATTCCAGTTTCCTTAAGCCAGGTTTCAGGTAAAATGTCACTTTTTGTTCCCCAGTTTAAGTCAAGACAATTTTTACATATGCAGCTAGAATGCTGATTCTAAGTTCAAAACTATGACATTTTAACAGTTACAAACTATGTGACACTCAAAAGTAGGTCACTCAGTTAATTTAAACATTTTCGATTTTTGGTAGTTTTAAATCCAGTTTCAGTTAGGCTGCTGCAGACCTGCAGAGCTCAGCCAGTCTTGTTATGAACATTGTTTTGGGGCTCTTCAACTTCCGAGATTTAGTATGCACACATACTTCATTCTGCCAGATGTCCGCTTGTGTTCAGTGAGATTTTTAGATGTGTTGCAATGTTTGAAAATAGGCATTTTGAGCTGGCATTCAGAGAAACCAAAGGTAATTTTAAAGTGCAGTTTTTCCTTTGGCACACATTTCACTCATGGCACCCCGGCCCATCCTGCTCGCACTGGTGGGTGGCAAGTTAGGCAACCATTTTAGTGTGCACAAACTGTGGTTCTCCTGGATTTTGGCGCACATGTGGGCTTTTTGGCCATCTTGGATTTTCTAAGCCCACAGCACCAAATGTTGCAGCATGATAGCTCAAACATGGGTCAGGACACCCAACAGCAGGCAACTTTCAAGTAATAGTACAACATCTGGATGCTCCATAGCACGAGGAGAAAGGTTGATTGGGTCAATGGGACTGGCAGAGAATAAAGTGGAATCACAACAGATATTACATCTGTGTTGCAGCTGACATATTGGAGTCAGGCAGACTCAGACATCACCAATAAGCCAGTGTACTGAGGTCACCAAGGAACAGGGCAAATGTTGTGCAAGCTCAAGTGTGGAAATCTACATATCAGGGATAAACTGTGTATAAGAAGCAAACCACACAACACTACCATGCATAAGTGGACTGTGTGACTGAAAGTGGCAGTGCAATGTGGAATACCACAGCGGACCAGGGAATTGAGGAATACATTGCTGTGGATCCTTGGAAAACAGATCTTGGGGGAAAAAAAATGCAAAATGTAGAGCCTCCACCAAACCTTTTAGCTAACCCAAGATAACCTACAGTACTGTAGGAGGATTGCAAGGGTCTATTCACATTTTATTTTGTGGCCTCAGGGTGGGAAAGATTTTCAGATGAGCAAAAATGTTCAACTCTAATGTGTTGTTTGGGTGCTGAGCTAGTGAACATAATAAAGAAGTTAGAGTAAGGTGTGGAAGGAGGGGATGATAGAAGAGGTGAAGGAGGAGGGTTGTATAATAAAGCCATGAAAAAAAATAGAAGCACAATTAGATTAAACAGACAAATATGGTGCTAGAAAGATAAACATTTTTCACAAGGTAACAAGGCGTTGGTAAATATGTCGATGTACTTATAGTGGATTTAAGTTATTTTTTTGGCATTGAGTGATTTTACGGAGAGAGAGGACTAGTACATACATGACCAGTTGATGATACACACATCTAACCCACAGATTCAGGAACTTTGGCAGGCTAAAAATCCTTTGCTGCAAGAGGCTGTGTCAACAGTGAAGTGAAAATGAATTAACAAGTACATGTTTGAAGGGCGTGAATGTCAGAGTGGGGAAGGAAAATATACAATTAATGAGTGAGTGAAGGAAGGAACATGAAGTGGAAAATGAGGAGAGGAAAGTATATGTTGTAAAAAAATGCCACAAGAGGCAAAGAATGGACAATGCACTAGGTGCAGGTTTGAAAAGCATTCCATGAATGCAAAGGGGCCTTGCAATGAGGGTACCCTGTAGGAAATGTGGAAAAAATTGGGCATTTTGCCAGGCTATGCAGGACAAATAAACCAGCAGGGAATAACAAAAGTGTGAAATATGTGGGCGAGGAGAAAGAGGAGTGTTATATCAAAGTGGTTAAGATTGTAGGAACAGCAGAGGGTGATTAGGAGGATTATGTGCCACCAGAGACAGAAGTCAAACTAGCGGGGGAGGTGGTGAAAATGTTGGCAGACTCAGGAGCGCCATACACGATAATACCAGAGTAGGAATGCGCATACACTACATGAAAGTTTCATAAGGCCAAAGGCATACAGTGGGGGAAGAATCAAAGGGATTGGTTTTGTGAAGGATACCATCACATATGGTGGGAAAAGCGTGAAAGGAAAAACATATATAGCAATGGAGGGGAATTGTCGAATTGACTGGCGGCACCCGGGAAGACTGGGGGTGGAACTGAATCCAGAGAAGGAACAGGTGAGAGTTAAATGAGACAGATTTTCCCATGAAGTAGGATTGAAGTTCAAGTGAATTGAGGGCAGGGGCAGTACCATGTGTGCACAAAGTCAGAGCAGTGCCTTTGGGAGTAAGAGAAAGCGAGGATGGCACTTTAAGACTATATCAGGCGGCAATAATTGAGAACAGTGAATGGTTCTCTCCAATGGTGGTTGCTCAGTATCCTGATGGATGTATAAGAATATGCATATATTTGAGAGACCTTCCTACAAATATATGAGTGGATAGATAGCCATTACCTAAAGTTCAGCATCACTAAATGGACATGTTGTAGAATGCATACAGACAGGGGGAACAAAGAGGAGTGTGGCAGAGTGGAAAAGGGTGTTCAGGATAATGGTGACGTGTCGGAGGAGGGAGCAAAAGCGGGAAGTTGTTATAGAAGCCGTGTGAGGAAAAGACCAGTCAAGTACGATGAATATGTTATGTATTAACAGTTGCAGTGTCTAAGTGATAATGTGGCAACTACATATTTATTAAGAATCTGGTGTGTGCACCAAGTTCAAATTACGTAGCGTAGTTTAAATGATAATGTTAAGAATGTTACAGCAGAGAACTTGTTTTTCGGATCTTACCAATGTAGTACGATGTACAATAGAGAGTGTATGCTTGTATAAATTGAAGCATATAATGTGGTATCTTAACCTGCACGTGGTGACATTCTATTCCTTGTTGAATGTATGACAAATTAAGGGAATTAGTTATTTTACCAAGGGGGAGCCCCCCCCCCCGCCATGAAGCTAGGGAGGTGAGCCTGCTCTACAACACCCTCCTAGGGGTCGAGGCAAGTGGGACCTCACCAGGAGAGACTCCCCCTTTGGGGACTAGGACTACCCTTCTAGTGAGGAACTCCCCGATGACCTCGAAGTGATGGCTTATATGGACTTGTACAAGATACCAAACTGTTATCTAACTCATGAAGATAACGTGAAGTTATATTATGAACAAGAAATGGAAGATATCCCTTTAAATTCAAGTCTCTAATGGGCTGCAATGAGGAGGCTGAAAAGGGATGCAAGACCAACGAGAGAGAGGCGAGAGAAGGCAGAGAGCAGAAAGAAGACCCGAGAACCACATGAAAAGCTCCCTGTGTGTAGCAGAACACAGATGGTAAAACAAGGAATGGGAATACCAGCAAACCAAGTGGCTAATTAAGCAAAACTGGTCCTAGTACAAATGGGAAAACTATTGAAAATAATCCAGTGAAACAGAACTGTTTGAGACAAGACGGAACACAAAAACCATAGAGTGGGAAATAAATAAAAGTGGAGGCTGATCACTAAAAAGGCAAGGCCCACCCATACCTTGAAGAGAAGAATGAGAGCACAAGAAAGATAGACAGTTGGGGAGAACAAACCTATAAAGCCAGGAAACTCAAACTCTTATATGAAACTGCACCCTGGGAATGCAAAAATGGTAATGGGAACTTGGGATACAATACAAGAGATAAGAGTAACAGATTCAGGACCCGGACGCAGTGGAGGACCAGGAACTATTTGCATATGGTCTTTTGAATAGAGAAAGGGAAGTGAGACCAGGAAGAATAAGGAGAAGGGAATTGCTAACCCCTTAAAACAACCGCATAACTTGATACTTTGGATGACAAGATACTATTTGCATATGGTCTACAGAAGGGAGTAAGAACTGAGAAGGAACTTGGGACAAAATACAAGCACCAGGAGAAGGGAATCATTCTCCTTACCTTAGTTATAATCGTGGTAGGGTCAGTGAGCTTAATTGGGTCAGAGGACGGGTTTGTTTTTGGACATTCATTCTGACTGATGAGTACCTTTGTTAGAATGATAGGCAGAAAACACCCAATAGTTCTAAGGAGAGATATGCCTTATTTTACTTTAAATAAACTGCACAGTAAGAATATGCCTTTACTGAGTCTGTGTCCTTTTTTTATACTTTATTTTTGTTTTCATAAACATACATCAACCAACATAACCAAACCCCTGCCCCCTAGTTGTTGAATTCAGTTGCTTTGCATTTACAATTTCTTAATTTCAAACAAAGCATAGACAGTCAGTACAAACATCACAAATATGAAATCCCCAAATCTTTTCAAATATGAACATTTTTTTCCCGACCATAAATTACTCTTTTCATATCTGCAAACTTCATCATTTCATCTATCCAGTCCTCCACCTCAGGTGACAATCCCGATTTACAACCTCTCAATATCAACTTCTTGGCAAAAGAGGCCCCTCTAAATAACCATTTTCGTTGTGAAATGCTTCGATCTTCCATGAATTCGTCAAGCCCTAGTATTAAGGTGCTGAAATTATAGTTGAAGGTTTGACCTAACATTCTCAAAAATTTCACAGATTCTCCTCCAGAAGTTACTTACTTACACACACACCCGAAGCATGTGTTCCAATGTTCCTATCCTATGAACACAACCCCAACAATCATTCTTATCCAACAAACCTCTCTTGTGTAAACGTTCAGGAGTCCAATACACTATTCAGAATTTTACACCGACGTGATCTCTCGCACAAAGTGAGAGAACACAGGCAAACATTCTTACACTTTCTTCCATCATTCTTTTGTAATCGCACACTAATCTATTGCTCCATTCTTCCAACAGTAATCAGTTATCCTTTGACTTGGAAACGATCAAACTTCTATCTATTCGCCAGCCCACCTCAACCAGCCTTGTTACTAGTAGTTAAAGCTACAAAATCAGTGCCCTTCTTAGAGTCTATTTCACCAATAGCTATTTCTAGTCTCTTCTAATCACATAGAGTTCAATTTGGTATTTTGCACATATCTTTAACTTCATTAAGGGTTCGCCATCTGCCATTTTGTCTCAGATCCCCAATCCATTGTATTCAACCCAAGAACCAATCCAGCCAAAAAGTGTTTTCCCACTTTTCTTTATTTTTGGGTTGTACCATATAGAGGAGTCTAGGACCTTAAATGCGTTCTCGCCTAGTAGATTCATAAGCTCTTTCCAAGAACTCCTCAGAAATGGAGTTGTGGGTTCCACTTTACTTCCTGGTCTGGATGTAGTAGACAACATAGCCCTTAGTGTCAGTGGCCTTCCTCTTTCGCCCACTCATTTGGTTCCTTCTCCAAGAACGGGGCATAAAATTGTGCCATGAATGCCAGATGCTATGCGTAAAAATTCAGCACTCCTAAAACACCTTTCTCAAGAGGTAACTGCAATTTCCATCATTTCATCCTCAGAGGTTTGTTGTCCCAAAGAAAGCTCTGTTTAAGTCCATCACATTCCTTCCAATATCTTCTTCCAACATTCAATGGTAATATATGCTCAAAACATGTGTTATCTTAGGTGTGGAGTTTAGTGCATTCCCCCTTAAGGAAAGATTCAGTAATGTCCACCTTTCTAAATCCTGTTTCAATCCAACGCTCAATTCCTTCGTATTCTCATGAACCATTCCTTCTAATCTTTTGGTCATCTAGACGCCTAAGTATCTGATTTTCTCTGGGCACCATTTAAATCCAAGATAAGTAACCCACCGCTTATCACAAGTAATTGTCAAAGGCAAAGCGTCCCACTTTGCCCAGTTGATCTTGTAGCCTGTGCACGTATTAAAATCCGAAATAATCTTCATCAAAGCCGGTAATTAATTTCCCAGGTCTCTCATCACCAGTAACAGGTCATCAGCATATAGCCATAATTTCTGGCCTACTCCTCCATAGCATATGCCTTGTATATATCATTCTTGTCTAGTGGCAGCCGCCAGCGGTTCAAATAAAAGCAGGGACAAAGGACACCCCTGCCTAGTTCCCCGCACTAATTGAAAATTTGCAGATCTCAAACCATTTGTTCCTAGATCTGATGTCGGGCAGGAGTATGGTAGTTTAACCCAATTTATAAAGCCTTCACCCAAACCCATCCTTTCGAGCACGTCATACAAGTAAGTCCAATTCATCCGATCGAAAGCTCTCAACATCCAGAGAGAAGATTGCTATATCATCACATTTATATGCCATTTGGGATATAGTTTGCAAACGCCTTCTAATATTACCAGTTGCAGGTCTACCCTTAATAAATCCAGATTGGTTTACATGTACCAGCCTCAGCAACAATACCTCTAATTTTGCAGCCAGGGTCTTTGACAATGTTTAGTTGTCCTCATTCAGCAGGCTTATTGGGCGATAATTTGCTGGCAATGTCTGGTCCCTATCCTTTTTAATTAATGTAATTGTAGTATGGTGAGTTGACTGAGGTAACACTCCTTCATTTAGTGAAGAAACAAACATGTCCCTTAAGAGATTTAGAACAGATTCCTACATAATTTTATAGAATTCTGCCGGGAGACCATCAGGGCCTGGTGATTTCCTAGAAATCAAATGCGTAATAGACTTTCTTATTTTGTCGATCGTTAGTTTGCCAAGAAAAATGACATTTTATTTGCAGATAATGAAGTCTATTTAATTGAATTTAATTATAAATAAAACTGATGTTAAGCAAAGGAGGAGTTCTAATAAAGCACCAGCACTGGGGAGGGGAAGAGCACAAACCGAATGTAATGCCTTGTCCATATGTGACCAGGAGGTGGTTTTCCCACTAGCATTTTCTTGCCATTGTAGCACCTCCTTCACTTCAGAGGTGGACTTCTCTCCATCAGGAAGTGATATTGTCATAATTCCAGCTTTATTCATTCCTTTTTCTTTGGCCAGATCTTAGCTGCCTTAAATGACCTTCCTTTCAGTAATATCTCCTAAGGGTAATCTGGATAAATAAAATTTTTTTCCCTTTAAAACTGGTACTTCCTTTGATCCTTGCAGCCTGTAGCAGATTCTCCTTTGCCCTTACACTGGTAAAGGCTATCAGAATTCGTCTGGCTCTGGATGTGGAGAATGTCCCCAACTATATAGGCAAAATCTATATAACTGTTTGTAATCAAATCATATCCAAAACAGTCTGTGAAAATCTCGAACACAAATGCCAATATATTGTCAGTCTCCCGCATTTTCCTCCACTCATACCAGACTTCGTTTCCTTCCACACAATTTCAAGTCCAATTCCAGAGATTTAGCCTTTTCTTTTTGGAGCTCAGCTTTTAGATTATTATAAGCTTTGAAACATCCAGTGATCTCCACCCCCAGGGATACAGATCCAGCTTCCAGTTAGGAACTGGGGTATCTATAAGAGGAAACCTTCCAATTAAGATCAGAGAAAGGACCTCATCAACATATTGAGCAACTTTCAGCAACAGAGCGTAGATGTCCTTGGTGTTGGGGACTTCAGTCATCTTGGAGGTCTGCTTAGGCTTCTTGGGAACTGGGTTTTCTGCCACCTCAATCTTTTAGTGTTCATTATCCTTAAATTATTCTTATAGGAGAGGATGCAGGAGCTGATGAATTAAGCTGCTGTCTCAGCGACCAACATTCCGGAATTGTCAAGTCACTTTCTGAGTCTGTGTCCTTCTGATCCTCCACAAATGTCAACAGGTGCAAAAACAGCAGGTGGTGGCAAGCCATGCTGGTCACGGCAGAGGTCACTTATGATACAACCAACATATCTTAATATATTGAGCATCCTCTCGATACTACAGAAAAACAGCCTGGCAATCAGGCGGTTTCTTATTGGGCCTTTTCATGGTCAGCCATACTAAATGCATCCTCTCCTTTTCTCACTCTGTCAATGGTTGCATGAAAGGGCATTAACCCCCTATCTAAGGGCCCTCCGCTGTTACATAATCACTCAACGCTCCTAAGATCAGCAGTCTCTCACTGCATTCCCGTACCAGTGTTGCCTCAAAGGGACGTGGAAGTTAAAAGTGAATCAGTGTCACCCAAACGACAGCTACACTATGGGAAAAACGAAAAGGCACAATACAGCTATATCTGGCCCCAACATAAGGGGTGATAATGAGATATTATGGAAACTTGTCTAGCAATATCCAATACAGATTCCATTCATCCATTTTATTAAGGGCATTTTTCTCAGTGTGGACTACAGAGAACCAGAGTGCTGTAACAGAGAGACACATCCATGTCTAACAGTAAGAGATACTTCGAAAAACTCAAGTGGGGAAGAACATATAGCTCAAAGCCATTAAATTAAAAGCATGTCAGTGTGGGATCAGGGTACATTCATGATCACGACTGTACACATTTAGTGAGGGTATGTTCAAATAAGAGAAATTGTGTTTTGCAAACTACAGAGCTAGCTTATTGGACACAAGCTGGAAGCCAATACAGAATCGTCAATGTGTGAGAAGTTTTCAACTTTCATTTGACCATGATCAGACAGGCAGTTGCATGGAAACGGTCTTCAGTAACGCCGGGGCGGTATCTGCCAGACCAGTGAAGTGTGTCCTCCTGTCTAAATGCGGTCTAGGACCTGGGCTAGAAATGGGCTACGTGATTATGGGTTCTTGGTGTAATCAGATGTTAATTAGCAAGTTTGTGAAATATTCTTCTGTCATTGGATCTCAGTATTGAGTGTGGGGTAGGTGGAAAGCAGAAGATTCATTCAGAACTGTACCTTCTTACATGACTTTAGACAGGTGTTCCAACTCTTACACAACAGGGATCTTCTAGAAAATGTAAATAGCTACTCTGTCGAAAAAACCTGTACGGTTGTACAGTTAGCAGCAAATTAGGAGTTAGAACGGCCTACTAAGCTTTCCAGAGTCTCATGTAACAGCCACAGAAAATCAACTACATCCTTTGAGAAAGGCAGCGTTTTCTGATCCTGCTGGTTAATACAGGCAGGGTTTTACAGGTAGTTCCAGATGTCTATCACAATTGTGCTGTGTTCCACAATTCAGGGGTTTTGGCACACCAAATTATTTCTTTTGAATTCACTCAGCTAAAGCGTCAACTTTATTTTAGCCAATTGTATAAACCCTTCAAAATTAACTACATCAACGTTTTTTCTAAAGCGGGGCTAATGCGTTTAAAACAATTTAATCAAATGACGCCCGTTTTGGAAGAAAAGCAATTGTAAAAAAATAATTAGCTTTCATGATCTTGATTTTATGTCACAGTGTTTTTGCTCGACAAGCGCCAATTTGAGCAACTTGAAAATACATTGGAACATTACCTTCAATTGGATACATATTGTTTATGTGTTTAAACAATATAAAAAAGACAAGTTATTAGGAAACACATTATTAGACTACTCATGACCATACATAGAAGACATATGAAAAATGTTACGAAAATAAAATATGTATGTGTTAAAAAATATTGTAACATTGCGTTTTTACAAAACATACATTTTAAGAGGCTTTCAAAGCCAGTCAAACACCGATTTCCCACCAACAGTAAAAAAACAGACCTTTAAATTGTAACAGACACCAAAGGAAAAGGAGTGATAAACATGGATCGGAGACTTAACTAAAATGCTAGCAAATATAAGTGCAATTTGTAGGCAATTGTCAATATATTTACATAAAGTCCAGAAGGTTTAAGTTTAGACTAGTTAAAATATTGAAAGAATAACTTCGATATGGTGGCAGGCTTTTTTCAGCAAGTATTTTAAAACACAAATGTATTTCTGATAAGAAAATATAAAGCAATTTTGTGTAAAATGTTAATTTGTCAGTGATTAAATAGCAATTGCCAATGTGAGAGTAAGGAGATTAAAGAATAGGAGTGTTTATCAGAAGTCCACAAACCCCTCAGTGCAGAATCAAATTAACCCACAGAGAATGGTGCTCGAGTTACCAGCCCTCCCTTGGTACTAAAAATTAGGTGTTCTAGAGCGGGAACCGGAATTAAAGGTAACATTAATGGCCATTGTAAACAACTAAACTGTTGAGTTTGGATTCTGGATTCAAGTCTCCCAATATTCAAACAGAGGATAAGAGCAACATTTAAACTGTGGGAGGACAAAAGAAGATGTGAATATTGGTTGAATTTTGGTTTATAGTCATGTTATGGGTGATGCAATCAAACCAGGAAAAACGGAAATGGCTTGTCATCTGAAATGATTTTCCAGGGACAAGAATCAATTTAGCTTGCAACTAAGTGAATGGCCAGTGTTGAAGTGTGCCGAGATCTTTGTAGAAGGCCAACAGTGACTTGTGAATACATACGCCAAAAGCATGCAATGTCCACATTTGGCCTTCCATGCCGGTTACACAAGGCAATGGACACAACCAGTGCAACCAAGTTCAAAAAGAGCTCGGATTGTGAGGCAGGTAGATTGAGTTAACCAACACTGTCATAACAGAGGTGCCTGTGGAGATCTGCCATCCTACAAAATAATGCAATGTTCTACAATAATGCAGTGTGCGTACTGCTTTCTAGCGAGGCACTAAATATACACTTAAGGATTCTTCAAAACTAGATTTGTGTCAACAGTCCTTTGACTGCAATACTGAAGACATGATCAGATGACTATTCCTAATACCTTTTTGCCATGTCGGGATCTTGTCTTTTCATATGGAGTGTAAAGTTCCATATTCCCGTGGCACCAATGACTGCACCCCAGAAAGCAACCGTACTCAAACTACATATCGAGCATGGGTGACCCTTCCCATGCTGCACTATAGGCAGATCCACTGCAAAGCTGCCTCACCACATTCATGGCCCAGGCAT
Organism: Ambystoma mexicanum; assembly: GCF_040938575.1. NCBI lineage: Eukaryota > Metazoa > Chordata > Amphibia > Caudata > Ambystomatidae > Ambystoma > Ambystoma mexicanum. Next base: position 535,251,863 of record NC_090924.1, on the reverse strand, counting down.
TCAAGAATGTCCATGCCACAGCATGTGGCCATAGCCCACCTCCGCCCCTAGACATGACTGCCATGGGTACCCTATCAATTGCCCCACACCATCATGTCGAACGTGAGGAGCCGGCATAGGTGGACGAAGAAGGCAATATTGGAAGTAGAATCATTGACGATTAGAACAACAGTGTGGAAAAGGTTCAGGTAAGGTGAGCGGCCACACAGTAACATGTGTTGAAATATCTGAAATATGTCTGAACTGGGCAACGTCTGAGATGTAGGGTACGACAGAATGAGATATAAGGGTGTGGGAATGTGGATAGGACTACTGGTAATTTGGCCATATACGTTTGAGGCTGGGTTAGGGGAAAGATGGATAGTGGACACATGTGCCCTTTGTCAATCATAGGAGGAAATACAATGGAATAACAACCAACGACCTAAATGCATGCTATATGTTAATGCGAAAAGCAATGTTTCTGGGTCTATGTGTGTGAAGGAAAATTATTTAGAACTCAAGAAAAGAGCTGGTCGATCAGGTGTAGGCAAAGGAATTATTGCATTTTGCATTGAACGCACCGACTAGCTTGATTAATAGGGAATACTAACTGACCAAAGTATTATAATCTAAAAGCTGTTGTGTTGATATAGTTTCTTTAAAACAATGTGAGGGGCAAAGCGTTACTCATTCTTCTGTCTGGGAAGACCACTGCAACATCTCAGCCAGATTCATTGTCTTTGCAGCTCATTTGACTGCAACCAATTTGCATCTCTGGAAAAGTGGGTCTGTTGCTCAGTATTGGGGTAGGTCAGTAGAAGGGCATGTCTTTCGTTGCAGTTTTGCTTGTATTCCTTCAAGAGCCATTCAAAACTTGCAAACTTAAATAGTGACCGTTACCCAGTTTAGAGAAGGAACAGTACAAACCAAAACAAAAAAGATCAAGGCTGAAATGCTCAATTTACGAAGCTTCCGTTTTCTGCAGTTGACAATATTTTATATTTTGATAAGCGACCATCACAACATTCAAGGATAATTTGCTGCTGCACGATTAAGCCAATGGGGTCTCTGCTAGTCACTCTTCGAGCTGTTCACTGAAGTGTCTTCCGAAGAAAAAATTAAACCAGGCTGTAAAGAACTCCCATGTTCGCGATTCTTTGCACAGGTCCTAGGTAGTGAGAAAAACAAATAAAACACAAAATTTGATTAATCAATATTATTGACATTTTCCCTATGCTTAAGTTCACTACAGATATCTGTTAGTGCTGTCTTAGTCGGGCCTCTAGCCCACACTTTGCTGAAAACATCACATAGATCACGCAACAGCCACATGCATTATCTCAATTGTGTAGCCAGCTTAAACGTGATTGTTAAAATTACTTTGGCAGCAAAAGACACTAAGGATGGAAAACGTCAGTGGTTCTGCACCAAAAGGCAGGTGCAAACTTAAGATACCTCCCTACATACCGTCTACTGCAGCACATGATCACAGCTGTCAAATGAGCCCATGATGAGTGTCACTTCTGACAAGTCATGTTCCTTCAGTCAACCCCATTCGGCATGATGGAAGTTGTTGGGCCATATCCAAAATAGGAAAAGCAAAGTTACAATAGCTAGAAGGCAAAGTGCAGTTGCCTGAGAAAGGTTGATCGAAGGAGGCCTCTGCACTAGAGGCATTTGGACACACCACCACCACCGCCACCTACGGACATATTTTCAGCAACACTGATGGCAAGCTGCACGATGCAGCAAGATCCGTTGACGTGGTTAGGAAAATATGGTCAGTTACTCGTTAAAGTTTATCAATATAATTTGTGCTTCGAGCTTGACTGACAATACCCAATTTCATGGCTAGGCTACTGCCAGTGGCTAATGCTCTCTGGAGAATACTGAATTAAACAACTTCCTGAAAGTCCAGGGGCCCCTGCGCACCATAATATGGAGTTAAGACCCGATCTGGCAGGCCGGATAGGGTTTTAAGGCTATTATCACACTGGGTTACCCCAAGCGGTAACCCGGGGTGCTAAATGCAAACAAAAAAAAACAAGTATTTTCATTCAGTGAACGGGACACCACGTGTGTCCCATTCAATGAATGAAAATACTGTCTAATGATGGCCGCCATGGAAATGGAAGGCGGGGCTCCATACGGAACCCCTCTTCCATGTCCACAGCGGCCACGGAGCATCAGCATAAGCATGGTGGCGGTAGAGGGGCTGCCGTTGAAAACAGGTAAGTAGGGCAGGGCTGTGGAGAGAAACATTAAAAATATTCAAATGAAGGGAGGGTGGGGGTAAGATGGTGCTGCGGGCCTGGGAAGCAGCCAGTAGGCTGCTAAGAACGTGGGCTGAGATTAGCGGTCTCAGCCCACGTTTCGAGCAACCTGATTGATTGGCTCCCACGCCCGGGGTGCTAATGAGGATTAAAGACAAACAAACCACTAACGGTATATTGTGTGGCAGCAATTGGAATGCAGCCATATCTCCCTGTGGCTACTGGAGGATTGTGATGAACTCCACCACTACTGTAGTATGGTCTTTACCATTTTTTGATGCTCCAGATAAGTACCTGCTTGTGGAACAAACCGGCTTAAGATTCAAGACTGAATTACCAAACCAAATGAATTCAACCATTGTATTAATGCCAATGCAGAAACAAACCTCTCCTAATCGGTGCATCAACAACGACCAACAAGCGGGTTTAGCCCTCATTGTGAAATAGAGGCTGGAGAGAGTCACACAGTGTATGGAATTATGTCTGTGCTGTGCCGTTTCAGCAGAACCAGAGAATAAACAGTGACAATAAATCCACTTCATGAACTCTTTGTTGCTGGTCAATAAATGCTCTAAAGCTTTCAATTAAACTGGAGTGCTGGCAGCTTGTACTTTATTTAAGCCAAAGAACGTTCATAGCAACACGTGTTTTGGTGATGTAAGCTTTGGCCTTTAGCCTATTTGACTGGACAAAGCAAGGATCAGAGTGTGCAAGATAGCTACTTGCTTGCTCTGGCGTCTGGACCGACCTGCATCACATCACTCAATTTACCATCGAATCAGTACGCAAGGTACGCAAGTTTAAATAATGTGATATGTCTTGCAGTCACCCTTCTGGGAGCAGAAATGCAGTGCCTAAAACTGTATAGCACAACTCTGGCTCCTACTCGATATCAACAGTCAACTCTTGATGTGAAAACGGAAGCGACATACAGACCAGAACTGCATTTTAGTGTTGGATGGGAAATGCTGCAGAAGGCGCGGGGGTATTAGCTTAAATTAAATTGTAAAACTAAACTTCGGGGGTGATGTAAGTTACAAACAGTGGCCACAAAATGACCCAAAACTGAAACCCGGATAATAATGAGGAAACTAAACTGGTCTTGTAGCGGACAAACACTCTTTAATTAGTAACCAAAAATACTCCTTTAGATAACTTAGCTACCCTCGAGGGAGGAGAGTTGCTAAAAAATGCATTGGAAGCATTCATTTTGTATATTTGTAATAAATCGTAATCTCTCCCCCAGCCAACATCAATGCTTCCCGAATGCCTGCCAGGCACAAAGCACTGCCTAAATAAAAGCACTGCGGCCGATGGAATATGTGTAACATAGGTCACCCGATACACTGAAGCACCTTTTCTAAAAGGCATTAGGTTTCAAATCTAAAGACCAAGTGGGTTTTGAAGCCAGTGAATGCGATTGAAGACGGCAGTGTGTGCTCCTCAGCACAATGCATGGACATTGTAGCCAATCTCGACCTCAGGAAACAATTTGGCAATAGTGCCCATTTCCCTGGCACAAATGATAGTGCACACTACTGTATAGTATAGGGTGGCACTGACCGCATTTCAGAATGATGCAGTGTCCCGCTGAAGTAGCTTTGGTTATCAAAATTAATGGTAACTTCCTAATGATTTGCCGCACATGACATGTTCTCCCTGAATTGATAGCTGCGAGATGGCGCAAGGGCAGATGATGGCAAGGCCTGGCACAGGTCTATCCAATGCCTGTACAAATGCAAACACTTCCAGCATCTTATGGTTCGAAGCAATGTTAATTGTGGGGGAATTCTTGGTTTGAGCGTACAGGCCACATTATACCATTTAACGTGTACTTCACTTGAACGATGTACGTATTGTCTGCATGTCAATATTTCACTATAACTGTAAAGGTTAAATCCTTTCTTCATTATTTTTCTGTGCATGCTGCAAGCAAACCTTTTAATACACTAAGGAATTTAGAAGCACTCACCTTGAAAGGTATGCATAGTTGGTTAGACTTGAAATGGCAGCGTAGCACACGCTAAGCACTCCCGAGATTGCAAAGGAAAGGACTGCCAACACACACAGGACACAAAACAAGGCAACACCGCCCAGGGACATCACAACACCTGAAAAAGAGAACCACAATTTGCTACAAGACGTGAATCTGCACACATTCATCAAGGAGACGCATGACACCAGGACACGAACGCAGCCCAAACACCCAAGATCAGTTATTTGCAGCTGTAACTCAAAGGAAAAAAAACATTGGCAAAGCCAACAATTCTGGCTCGTGTGGATGCGTAGGATCCGCATTTTCCAGGTGCTGCCATAACGGGACTCCCCGGCTACAAGAGGGCAACAGATGACAAATCGTGGTGATATTATGGCAGTGCCGGACAAATGCCTATGTAATCCTGATAAACGAGCCAAAACTATTGCCTTTACCAATGCCTGTGTTAACAGTAATGCTGTCCCAGGAACAGAGCCCGCTTATACGTCAAGTGGCTGAAGTCCGTTTTTATTAAATCAAGAGCTAGTTTATTGCTGAAATTAGGACATTAACTTTCAGAACGCTGACCAGAAAGCACAGGGATCCCAGGGTCTTGTGATTTGGGAGGGGCAGGTAGTGAGTGGGAATTGTGCCACAGAGAATGGGTTGGCGAAGGGCAGTCAATGGGGAGTGGGGGTTTTACCAAACACCCACAGGTTCAGTGTTCCCTCCTCATAGCTCCTGTGTTACCTTCGCTTCCCAGGACCACTGTTTCCGCGGCAACTAATAGCCCAAACTAATGAGGCGTCTTGGACATGAGGATCTGCCATCGAAGCCTTAATTGTTCAAAGAATCAAATCTCTTCCTTTCTGTATCCTGTGCCCAACTGAGCCATCCACACAATTCACGATTGAGGCCAGGAACTTTTTCTTTGAGGTTGGTCAATTGTGCAACTACAGTCTGTACTTTTGCTATGTTGGTGCAGTGCTCTGAGTTTAATAACTTCCACTCTCCGATTAGAAGAGCTCTGCTCCAGTTTGCCTTTATAGGCCAAGCACAAAGAGAAACTGGGAGGCACATGGTCTCGCAATGAGGTCTGTCGAATATTTTCTTAACTGGTCTCTAATCAGCAGAACATTTAAAACAGAAAGCAATTAGGGGAAGGTGGCTGAAGAAAGCTGTGAGAAAGGAGCGATTGTCGTCCAAGGCAAATTATTTAAAACGTGCGACTGTTGGGTAATTAGAAAGACCAGGTGTGGTAACACTGAATACGACTTGAAACGATTATTAAAAGCAGCTGAACGTATCATGCATTTTCCTTCCCTGTGCATGGTTAAGTCTTCAAAGTAGAGCACTTGGAAGACATGTGGGTCTTCATTAAAAGGAATGGGAAAATGAAGTCACAATCACACTTATTCCTCAAATTGTTTTTGGTGACTATTCCACTCGTCTCTTTAAAACACAATTATTTTAGCTCTTGAAGAGAAACCTTAAACATGTGTACAAACTAATGCTGCATTATGTGGTTAACAGTCTTAATTTCAGACCCGGGTTCACTCCTTATGGTGTGATCCTCAGCAAATCGCTTGTTTTCACGTCTGCTAAAATTGAGAGTCCGCCGTGACGCAGTTTGCAGTGTATGCTATTCAAAAAAGGCTCACTGATGGTTCACTATATTATTGACGTTTCATATACAATTATTGTCGCAATATGGCACACCACAAAGTTATTGGCCTCTGGGATTACTCATAGCAACTTCTCGCAATTTAATTTGGCTAGGTCACTCTTGACTCAGGCTTGACAGTCCCAGAATAAAAATTCTGGAGTTTGTCCTGGGGTACAATGTATAAATGTTACCCCGACAAATAAGCCACCAACCTTCCAAGATTGCCAGTTCACGCACTTTCACAACTGAAACATTACATTATTTTCCAACTAGACATGGAAACAGAACCCAGTTATCACAATCCTCATCACATACTCTTCTTTTGCAGAACTATTATCCTCTTTACAGGACTGACATACACTAAGGTGCGACACAAAAGATCCTTCTCCCACGACATCTCTTCCCCCGCGATTCCAAATAGCATGCATTTCCCACTTTCCTATCATCTCATCTCCCCCTTGCTCCTTTTCGTTTCTCTGGAAGACTTCTATCTGAATACTCTCTGCCCGGGCACATCGCCCCTCCGCAGACAAGCCAAGGTGTTCCAAAACTAATAGGGTGAGGATCTGATGGAGTAGGAAAATTCGTTCACGTAACACAACATACATTCCTTGATGCCTTAGAGTATGCTTACTCGTTATGCAGCCCTCCAGGTCACCATCAACTAGGCTGGCTAGTGCTGATACGATTGGAGGTCTAACATCTGGAGGGCTATTTAATGAGTAACCATGCCTTCGAGTATTAAAGGCCGAGGTCATCTTTTTCGGCGACCTGACTTTGGATGCCAATGCATATGCAAATTAGAGGGCCAGCATATATTTTGCAGCACAAGGCCTTGAAAAACTTAGTACCAGCCCTGGAGAGGAATCTAACCAGTCAGTGCACTGCATAACAGTTCTACAATTGTGTTATTTTTTTGTGCTGAATATTCATTGTAAGAAACTGGAAAAGTGCGTTTGCCCTCACAAAAATAAAATCCCTTCTAAAAACGGTTATGAATACAGTGAAATCATGGGCCTTTTGTTTTTCTTGCTGGTGTTGGGAAAAGGGGCCAGAGGCTGCATGGGGGAGAAATTGTGTTTTTGGGAAGGTGGGAAATGGAGGGTAGGGATAACATACACCAAATGGCAGAAATGGCATTTATGTGTGGTCCTGTGGCATGTGACTAGGCTCAGTTCCCTTTCCGTTTGCCTCTTTTAGGTGGGTTTCCTTTTAACATTTATTTTCCGGAGAGTTTCGTCCAATTGAAACCAGATAAGACTACAACTCTCAGAAATCATGGATTTGCTAAATAGAAGCCCCTGACTGAGGGGGTCAGGGGCCGTGGTGGGAAGTGTCCTGTTGACCTCGAGTTGTCTGACCACCCTATGCCAAACACTGGGAAATAAGAACATTATTTGTGCAATTTGGGCGAAGTGTTACATTTTTATCCCTTCTTATAACCACGGGTTTTAGGCAAAGGAGACAGGAGATGGAACAATTGGAGGCGAAAAGATCAGAGGAGATGGTTACATCGCAGGGGAGGCTGCCGATTAATGAGGGGATTCCTCACTTGTATAAAAATCCTGCTTCCACAGAATGGTGTCAGTCGAAGACAGCCCCTCATCCGGATGGGCGTCTAGCTTTATTCACATTACCGAGTTATCACGTCCGTCTACACCGCACGCCTGTAATGGTGAGAATGTCTCAAGAAAAATGTATGACATCACATCCCTTGTTAACCATAAACAAATGAAACACATACAGAACTATTACGCTCCCAACATAAACATCACCCCCACCCACAAGCCTGGTTATTTATGTATAATGCTAAACCTTCTTTTCCTGGCTAATCAATCATGTGGTCTTCTAGTCTCCTGAGGATGTGTCAGTGTTCTCTTTTCTGATATCCTGCCTGTAGCGATTTCCTCATTTCGTCATCAGGAATCTGAATTTCATCGTCTTCCGACAATGAGATTCCTGCATTCATCATGGGCGGTATTGTCCGGGTCATTCCCTTCCAGAAGTGTCATCTTCCTCTTGCAGGTCATTCATCCGTGGGTGAGGCTACTTTTCTAAACCAAATACAGTTCTTCATCTCTCTCTCTCTCCCCCTCTCTCCCTCTCCCCCACAACACCTTCTTGCAGTCATAATGGATCATTTCCAGCCCGCGACGACCCATACAAGCAGATTTGTAGGTTAGACAGTTTGGGCACCAGCATCCTGTTGCGAATGAGGGCCGCGTCACCAACTTGGACCTGCGACAACACCAACCTCCTTCGAACAGACACTTTAATTTCTCGTCATCTGCATGTTTCTCATATGGCACCAGGAACCTCACTATTGATTCAGGAAAGCTTCTGCCAGGGCAAAACCTTGTGTGTGGTGTTGTCGAACATGCCAGTAGAAACATCACCAGTGCTGTGTCGAGCACTGTCCAATTTTGAAGCCCTATGCTAAAAACCTTATTAAATGTGCACACAAATCGCTCCACATCACCATTCGCACTGGGCAAGCACGGCATGATGCGCATGTGCTTGATGCCATAGTCATTAAAAGCCCTTACTCTGGAAGGGGGAACAGTTGTCCGACCGCCGGGTTACAGACAGCCTGTGGGCTGCAAATACTTCTGACACAATTGGTATGATTCATTCAGCAGCGGTTGATTGAATGCACCACACCTCTGGATATCTTGAGAATTCAACAAGAATTAGAATGAAATCAAGGTTCTGCTTGATCGTCCCAAAGTCTATACTAACAGCTTGCCATGGTGCAGTGGCTCGCACCGGGAATTCAATCAGGGGTTGTTTGTTAGGCTGGCATGAGGCTTCCCACTGCCTAGTTGCGCTTCCACATACTTTTCCAGTTCCGGAAACCAGACCTGTCCCCTCAATCTTGCCTTGGTTTTTGTGGCACACTGGTGGCCAGTGTGTGTGATATCAATTACCTTGTGAGGAGAGCTGGAGGAATTGCAATCCTCATGCCCCTAAACAAAATTCCATCTGTGCCCACAGATGGTTCTTACCGCACTTTGCACAGGAATTGCCGAAATAGCCTGGTTTCCAATGTATATCTGGCCTGGTCTGTCAGGACTGATATCCATTGACCATCTCTCAACTGATCAACTACTCTTTGTAGACCGCCGTGCTGTCTCGTAGCTTCAGCAATGTTGTCGAGTGACTGTCTTGGGCATTGCTAGATGAGTCATATGCATCAATGCTTCAGCTTCTTATGGTACTACTGCCAGACCATTGCCTTGACCCAAAGAGTGTTGCGACAGGTAATCTGTAGGATTGCCCGCTCCAGCCCTGAATTGTGGTGTTACCCCAAAATGGTACAACTACAACATCCACCTCTTCAACCCGAGTGGGGGATGGAATGCTGATCCTTGCAGTATAAGCAATAAGGGTTTATGGTCCATTATGATGGTAACTGGGAGCCCAAACACATAATGAAAGTGTATGCAGCCCCACAGTAGTGCTAGCACCTTTCTCTCAGAGTATTGGTTCCCAGTCAGAGGTAGAGCTACCGGGTTAGCATCAAACAGTAACTGAGCTTTTTCTCAGCTCGAAGAAATCCATGGTTGTTTCCACCATCAACGCCAAATGCTTTCTGAGTGGAGGATTTTCATGCCCAATTTGAGTACTTCTTGATGAGGGCACAGAGGCTCCGTAACAGTGGCAAGATTTGGAATTAACCTGTTACAAAAGTGAATCATCCCAAGGAAGATTCTTATTTCCAATGGATTCATCAAAGGTACGAAGTTTTGAACCACTGCAAACTACTCAGGGTCTACTGATAAGCCTGCCCCCTGAAATGAAAACCCAAATAACTGCATCTTGGGTTGCAGAAATTACAATTGTTTGTGCATTATTAGCCCTTCTGTTTTAGTTGTTGGAACACTGCATCCACCAGCAACAGATGCTCTTTTTCAGACTGAGCAAATGACTATGTCATCACTGAGGTTGAGGACGCCTTTGAGCCCCACCAGTACTCTGTGCACTATGTGCTGAATACCCCTTGTAGCGAAACAGTCAAATATGGGACGAGAACCTCCTAATTGGTCGCAAATCTTTGTAAAGAGGAATTTGGTAGTATCCAGAGCAGAGGTCGGTGGTAGAGAATATCGTTGCCCCATGAAGATTCACCAAAATGTCAGTGTCAGTGTTGGTTGGGTGCCTCTCCCTTTTGATGGCCTGGTTTAAGAGTCTCATAACTACTGTGGCAGATCAGAGGAAGGACACAGACTAGAAAATGCCTATGCTTATTATACTTTATTCAAAAGAAAAGAGAACACTCCTAACTTTCCCTATTCTATGGGTTTTCTCTACCTAAACAAAACTAATTAGGGTGATTGTCAATAGGTCCAAAAGGAAGATCTGTACACTACCCAAAACGAATCTAAGCAGACCCTACCACTACCGAAAACAACTAAGGCTCAGGAGAATGACTCCCTTCTCCTGTGGGCTGATTTTTCATCAGATATTTCCCAAATTCTAATGTCCAGTCCTCTCTAGGACTAATGAAATTATACTAATAGTGATTATCTTCCTTGTTATTAGTTTGTCTATTTATCATCTTGTGTGGACATATTGGAATGTTCCAATTAGAACTCTCGCTTTCTTGATACACGGTACACAGTTGAGCTTTACCAAGACCAGTACAACTGTTCCAGTGATGATTCTCACTCTTCTTCAATATTGGTTCTTTACTGGGACGAGTATGAATGTTCCAGTAATGTTTCTCACTTTTTGATATTTGTTCTTTACTGGCACCAGTAGGAGTGTTTTACTAATGATTCTTTTTCACTACTTGGTCATTTACAGGGACTAGTATGATAATTCCAGTATCTATTCTTACTCTTCTTCACTACTGGATCTTTACTGGGACAGGTATGAGTGTTCCAGTACTGATTCCCATTCTTCTTCTGTACCTTTAATATTTGGCACTCACTGGGACAAGTACGATTATTCCCTTTGTTACTTTCGGTTTCCTTCCCGGGTCTCCCGCACTCCCCCTTACCTTTTTTTTTGGGATCATGTCACTGTAACTGTGGTCCACACGTGAACTTCTTCTGTGACTGTCAGTTTGGCATCTCGGCTCTCTGTCTCTCCTTAGTTATTCACGCTCCGCCATGCCTTTGGGAAAATGGTCTCAGCGTTGTTCCTGGAATTCTAAGTTCACAGACCTTCGGTCACGCCACAACTTCTTACTGTATTCTTTGCCAACTCCAGTCGTTCATTTTATCTCAGTTACCACAGGTTAAGGTTGCACTCCAGCTCTCTCTCAGGCTTGGGAGTCGTGTGTTCCAGTCTCCTTCAGCTACGCCTGCACAGCTGATTTGAAATTCTTGGGCTTCTCTATCTCTCTATCTCAGCTTTCCTCCCGTTCAATTAAGGATGCTGCCACTGGACTTCCATGGCATAACGTCAAAGTCCTTTCTCACTGTTCTGCTAGTGATTTTTAGGACTCAGGTAGTTTTCTACATCTCAGTACCAGAGACGTACTGCTTTGTACGCAGGTGAAAAGGCAATCCGCGATGCCGTAGAGTTACCTGCTGGATCATGTGGTCAATGTATAACCTCGCAACTTGCCCCTTTAGGCAGCCTACACCTTAGACTAGATCATTGTATTCCGCACAGTGTTTCAATGTCCGTTTCATAAACATTAAATACTAAGTGCACAACCCCCAGAGTTTCAGCTGTGTTGCAGCTCAGCAATGTATCTTTAGCATCCAATGTAATGTAGCAAGTTAAGTTTCAAGGGGTGTGGAGTTGTGGGATCGGGACTAATGGTCCCCTGTGCACCTTGTATTTGTGGTTAGAATTTAGCCTGCAGCCCAGAACATGGTTTGTCCGGGAACCAACTCCAGGATCCCTGAGTGATTGATGCTTGCTGGGGTGACAACCCTTGTTAGGTATGGGCGCTGGCTGGATCCGTGTGTCCAATCTTAGCAGTTAAGCTATCTTTTTGTCATCTAGTAATAGTCCAGTCTTTAGGTTTGTAGACATGGTGTTTTATTGGTGTATACTACCAAAAACCGTCAATATGGCATTGTGAGCCAAAAGTGATGAAACAAAACAGCTGACGCGCGTTTCAACCAAAGTCTTTCTCAAGGCCGGGGTGGTAAATCAGGAGGCTCCTGATGGAGCTAGTTGCTGATCACCCGCGTAAGGGTGCCATTAGGAGGCTGAGTAGCCTGATCCGGTGCCGGGATCGGCGAAGCAATCCAGACGCGGTCCTGTAGGAAGTGAGTCAGTAATGTAGAAAGTTGCCAGGGTAGAATTTCTGTCATGCACAACTAGAGTATGGCACACTCCTTCCAACAGAATTGGGGAATTTCCTCCATATGTAAAGATACTTATCTTGGGCCTGGGTAGTCATGGAATCGGTTGAAGTTTTTGAAACTAAGCCAACGGCATAACATTTACTGATACATCTGTATCTATCAACACCGGGACCTACGTAGTCAAAATAGTACAGCACATCTAGGCTGTTGTTTATTCTTTTGTAGCCCCAATGAAAGTGTTCATATACAGATCTTCAGTGTCTGCAGTGAAATTCTGTTGTGATGTCTTTTGAAAGGTTTGCTACTTTCCTTCCTTGTTCGACCTTTCGGCTGCTGTCCAGTAAGCTGTGTCTGGGTCAGGGGCCATGGTGCCCTGCAGACGTTTGCAAAATGTCCAGTTTTCCCACAGCGGCCACATTTGCGTCCCATAGCAGGACACCTTGTGGGAGAGGTAGCCCACCACCAAAAACTCCCATTTCTTTTTTTTGACAACACCACAGAAGTTTGCTTGCTGTGAAGATCTTCCTCTGGTTTTTGGAGGATAGCGCAGGAGCAACGTGTTCACTTTGGAAGAAAGACGACACGGAGCAACTCATGTTCGATCTCCGGGTCCACCCATATAAGCCTCTGGGTATTAAGCACGTTTTAAATAACCTAACGTATCATATCTGTGCACAAAGGAAGCTAGTCATTCAGGGCAGTTTGTAGACAATTTGGCACGGAGGGCAAAACACTAGAATGCACCTTCCAGACCCACAACGCAAACGCCGCCCCAATGTCACAGACCCGTTGCAACATAAAGAAAGCTCGAACAAGTATTACAAGTTGCAAAGGAAACAACAATATTTACTACCGCAATTCCCCAACATATTCATTATTTTCATTTATGTGTGCATTGTCTAAATAAAGGGCACTCTTCTAGATTTTTGTGATACGTGCCTGTTACTGCTTGATCTAACTTTCTTTTCAATCATGTTGCTCTCAACTGAACTTTGTAATATGTTTAGCATCAGGATTAATTTATACCCCTCACAAGTATCAAGAGCAGCTGGGAATATGACCAGGATCCTCCAAGTGACCTCGTATTTTGAAACAAATGTTTTTGTATGGTGCATATTACCACAAACAAAATATTTTAACTATCCACAAGCCACAATTGTTCACTGTCTGTGCTTGTCTTCAGTGTGTGCACGTTAACATTTTTCACATTAAAAGGAAATCTGCCTGTTCACCTACCCTGCCAGCCATAAATGCCAGTGCACTAGTCAGTGTTCTAATCTTAGTCTCTATGATGACGTCCACTCGTCCGAGCTGTTCTCCCCTTTACACACGTGTGGCGCAGTCAGACATGACTTCTCTAGGATTTGAATAAATGGAGCAGCAGTTGCTGGCAAATACCATTCTGTGTCGTCGTGATTTTAGTACAAGTGAGGAATCCCCTCACTAATCGGCGGCCTCCACACCAATAGAAGAACTGGCGATGAAGCAGTGTAGAGACCCGCTTGTGTCCTCGCATGAGCAGAGTGTGGTGAGGTTGCTCGCGATTGAGGGGATCACACTGGAAGGTTTCACCGGCTAAACATCAGTCATCTGGGCGAGGGTATCCCGCTGGGTGGAGGTATATAGCCCCCCCGACCCCTGGTTCCCAAGGTGCCAAGGTGCCACCAGACACCCATTGGTGAACGTGTCAGGAGCCCGTTGTGCACGTCAAAACATGTTGGCGGCAACGGTTATTACACCCTTTACATAACATGTTACGAGGGAGAAGCATAGCTGCTGCTTCACCTGCATCTGGCTGGACTCTCGTCCACAATACAAGAGAAGGCTTGGCCATGGAGGATGGCGCATCATCCTCAACATCAGCAGGTCTGTGTGCCGATGGTGCGTGTTCCAGAGAAATGAGAAGTCAACTCCACGCCCAAGACAATTCCACAGCTGTCCTGTGCCCAAATTTTATACCATGGGCAATCCAGCGTCCCTGGGGCCAAGATGGCTGCTGGCGAAGGAATGCCTTCAAATATTTTTTGTGGCTGTTGAAATTGATGATTACAAAAAGAAATCTGTTAGTTTTCTAAGTAGGCAGCAAAGTATGTAAACTGTTCAAGACTCTCTCTCAAGGCGTGGGTTTGTACACAGATGCTGGAAATGTGCTCACAAATTACTTCATGCCATTGGTGAATGTAGATTATGAGAAGTTTAAGCTAAGACAAGCGACCCAGGATCCCAATGAGTCACTGGACGCCTTTACACATGACTGCGGCACCTAGAGGTGACAATGCCTTTCAGGATAAGGAGCGGGCGCTGCGAGGACGAATCATACAGATGTGCTTCTCCACACAACTCTGGAAGCAGATAATAAAAGAGCCAGGGCTGACATTACTTTGAATCCTCTAACTAGGCGATGCCCGTGAGCTGGCCACATCAAGGGCCATGCACATGGAAGAAGCCATGAAGGTCTTGAAGGTGGAAGATGTCCCAGCAATTGATGCTACTCCACGAAAGAACTTCCTTTCCAGAGGTTGAACAAGATATGAAACCGCAGCGTTTTCCAACACAATAACGTTGTATTTATGTTTGCGGTCGCTTCAAAAGCGACCGCAAACATAAATACAACGTTTTTAAAGCTGCGGTTTTATTTCTAAGTTTTCCGGACTCCTAGTGCTTATTTTAAAAAAAAAAAAAAATAGCACTTACCGAGATTCAGCTGCAGCTTTCCTGCTCTGGTCTCCGGTCCCCGTCCTCCGCGTACAGCACTAATGAAGGGAAAGCCACCCAGCGGTAGCTTTTGTTTACTACAGCTGGCTGGCTTTTTCTTCATTAGTGCCGCAAAAGCAAAAGCCAGCACAGGAGGGCATCCATTTCACAAAATGGATGCGCCCATGTGGTTGCTTTTGTGAAATTTGAGCTTGAATAGCTCAAAATTTTACATAGGAAGTTTTAAAAAAGAGAATGCTAGTATTTATTTTTATGTTGCCTATCTATTTTTGAAATAACATTTTTTACTAGACCATGCCTTTAATATAGCAATCGGACAGAATCAATTATAATGACCGTAGCAGAGATGTGTGCAAACAAAAGAACAAAGCCGGTTTAATGCTCTAATAAGCACAATACAAGATGCGCACCGTTAGACCCCCATTGCAACTGCACTAGCCACAATAGTAAATGAAAACTTGCCTGGAGTCAATAGGCTAAGCAATACAATGCAGGCTCAGTTACAATGTTTGTTTGTTTATTTGATAAAGCGCAACCAAACCCTTAGGTAGCTGGGCGCAAACATTTAAAGTATACTTAGAGCTTAGTTACATAGATGATAGTGGTACATACATACAGGAGAAGTAAGCCAAGTTACTACCACCTAGTATACAACAAGACAAGTGGTCATATACAAGTATTACAAGATTACACAGCAAAATTACATTCTGGTGTGACATAGGTGACGACTGCATTAAGAGCGATATGCCTAGCATACATATGATGGCGAGTGTTGACAAGGTTAAAGTAAAGGCAGTGGTAAGTTGAGAATTTCGGGTAGGTTAGGAATCATTAGACCGAATCCAGGAAAGGGTTTTACGTATAAAACTAGAGTAAGGTTGATCTGATCAGAGATCCTGAGGGTGTGAATTCCAGGATTGTGCGGCTATGACTGGGAAGCTAGTGCCACCAGCTGTGGAACGTTTAAATCTGGGGACCTCAAGGGTATGGATGTTGGTAGATCTCATGGGGCGGGTAGTGATTCTCTTGTTGATTCTTTCAGCAAGGTAAGGAGGAGCTATGTTGTTCAGACATTTGGAAGTGAGAGAAAGTGTTTTAAGGAGGATCCTATCATGAATCTTGAGCCAGTGGACCTTTCTTCTGAATATGCAAATATTTTCTCCGATGGGAATATTTAGGGCTGCTCTGAGGGCATTATTTTGAAGTCTTTGCAGTTTGTCAATAATATACTTGTTAGCTCCTGCGTATAAGGCATTGCAGTAATCCAGTCTGGATTATTATAAGTGCATTTGCCAGGGCAATGCAGCTCTATTTGGAGAGAAACGGTCTACTAGCTCGGATAAATTTGTAGGTGTATGCTGTAGAGGATGTAAGAGAATTAACTTGCTTCTTAAGGCCAAGTGCAGAGTCAAGATAAAAGCCAAGGGTTTTGACTGGGGGCATTACTTTGATAATGTTGAAGGAGGCATAGCTCAGGTTAAGTTTTTTCATAGCCGTCTCTGAACCTAGGATCACTAGCTCCGTTTTGTCATCATTCAGGCAGAGGCTGTGGGAGGCCATCCATGCCTGAATGAGGAGGTATATTTTGTTAACAATGGCCGAGTCCTCCATGAAGTTGCCCGAAAGGGGTATAAGGATCGGGGTGTCATCTGCATAGTTAGTGTAGGTGACACCCAGTCTGTCCAACTTGTCGAACAGGGGCTTAGTAAAGATATATACATGGTAGGAGAGACACATGATCCCTGATGTACACCACAGGAGACTTGTATGGGATCAGCCGCTGCTGATGGGGAGAAGACTCTCATTGTACAGTTGGCTAGGAAGGACTGAATCCAGGTTATGGCATCACTTGAGAAATGGGCAGCCGACCTAAGATGCCAACAGGTCAAAGGCTGCTGATAGGTCAAGGAGGAGTAGCAAAGCTGATTTCCCATAGTCCTTCAACTTATCAATTTGAGTCTTAAGGTCTATTAATGCGGTTTCCGTGCCATGGAGAAGGTGGCAGCCAGATTGACGTGATCCTAATAGGTGGTTGGCTTCTAGGGAGTCCTTTATTTGCAGGTAAGCTAATCTATCAATAATTTTAAGTAGAAAGGGGACTGTGGTGATAGGTCTATAGTTGGTTGGGATGGGCGGGTTTAGCGTTTGTTTTTTGAGCAGTGGGAGTACCGAAGATTCTTTAAGGTTATTTTTTTATTTTATTTGTTATAGCTGCCTTGACAACTTTTCAAATTTTATCATACACATATCTCATATTTTACATTCTCCTTTCATCGTTTCACTAATACAAGTCAACATAAAACCGTTTAAGTACTGGGAAAATAAAATTGCCATACTGAGAATACATAAAATTCCTTATATCAATCATGATCTATCACAGACATCACTTACATTGCACATCGTTAATTCAATTCATGGGTACAAGAGGCGGGACATCACAATATCATAGTGAGTCTCATCTACTTGTTACATAAGCGCCCTTACTCAGCCACTTTCAAAAGTTAAATTATTTCCCCTTATGATTCTTCCAGTCAAGGTAACACCATTTGCAAATATTGGACTATTGCTATCTGTATCCTTGAGCGAGGACTTGAAAACAATAAATGCCACATTTGATCACTCCCCATGTAACTCTGTGTACTTATCAATCCCTTGGAACACCTTACCCGAACTTCATTTAGGGCTTCACACTCTACTATTAGATGTTGAAGAGTTTCTCTTTGATGTAATGCACAGCAGTATCTACAATAGTTTTGCTCCTGTGTCAACATTTTTCTTTTACAGAGTACATCTCTCGTAATCCATAAATTTAATCTGAACCTCAAATAACCCATTCACACTTTCGGGGATGGACTTTTCAATAAATAACTCGCCATAACCCCATATCTTTTTATCCCGAATAGGTAGATATTAATGTCTTTGTACTGTAGACATCTTGTTAGGTTCACCGACCAGTCTGCCAGATATATTTTCACTTTTGCCCTGTCCGGATTTTGCATCAACAACCCATAGTGATGTCTGCCTCTGCCAATTTGTCTGGTACATGATTTCTCCACTCAATAGCAAATGGACTTCCCGACTGTATCAAATAGTAGGCTATCACCTCTAAGATGTTATTGTTTGTCAGACCTAGCAAACATTTGCGAAAGAACGCACACTGCTTCCACGTTACCTGCGCATACATGGATAGGATGCCAAATTCATGATGTAGAATCGCTATCCAAACACTGGTTGGTAAATGTAATATCTGTTTCCAATAGACTGATTCTAACAAATCCCAATAACTCCTTATTTTGGGCTAATTCCCTCTACACCATATAGCACAATTGGTAACACCTTCATCTTATAAAACAATACTATGTGTTTCAAAGAAAACTTCCCAAATGTGTTGATTAAAACTCGTGATTGGGAGATTAGATGCTGTAGTTTGTACCTTGCTGCTTGCTCCTCAATTTGTCTCCTTTTTTCATTATTGATGGATACCCCCAGATATTTAGACTGGATAACACTTACTAGCTGAGAGTCTTGTAACTCCCATGAGTACTTCTTACTCTTTACACCAAGCTCATTACTGCACCTTAATATTTGGTATTTCTCGATATTAATTTCCAAATTATTTGCTTGAACATATGACCCCAACTGCTTCAACATTCTTTGAAGGCCCTGTGGCGTTTGTGACAACAGTAGGAGGTCATCCGCGTGAAGCAGATACAGAATTTTCTGTTCACCCCCCACAGTTAGTTATAAAATTCTTCACTTAAGTCCAATATGAAGAAGTTAAACAAAAAAGGCTGCTAAAGGACACCCCCGTTTTAGGCCTCTTTGCGTCAAAATTGAAGGAGATAACCTACCATCTAGAGAAATCCGAACCCTCATTGAAGTGTTCGTATGGAAGAGGATTATCAACGAGAGGAGAGATTCTAGACAATCATGTTTTAATTTCCCATATAGGGTGCTTCTATTAACGGAGTCGAAAGCAGCTCTGAAGTCAATATACCCCACATAGAGAGGCTGCTTTCTCTCCGCCTGCTGCGCTTGGATCATACTCAAGGTGATAATATTTGGGATAGTTCCCAAGCCCTTCACAAACCCTGATTGTAAGGGGTCAGTAACTTTTTACTCCTCACCCATGCCTGTAACTGTTGAAGGATTAGCCTACGGAATAATTTACCAGAAATATCTAAAAGAGAGATAGGCCTGTAGCCACTCGGAGCCTGTCTATCGCCCTTTTTGTAGATTGGGACGATGATCGCTGGCGTCCAGGTCTCTGGCAAAGTCTTTGTGTTCACCAATGAGAAGACCCTATATAAAAGATCGAGGCCCAGATTTCTGGGTGCTTTTTCGAAAGGTGGTTTGAAATACCATCCGGCCCACTTACTTTGGAATTACTTGCTGTTCTGATAAGTTCTAATGTATCTGACTGGTCAAACTCTAGATGGAAAGCGGACAATACTCTCAGGTGCTCCACTGTCTGTTTATTCTTTACCTGGGCATACAATTGTGTAAAGTGATCGACCCATACATGTGTGAGCACTGCCGTCGACTGCATTACTAGTTGTGGAACTGCAACAACCTGGTTTATAGCTGTCCACATTCTAGAGATGTTTTTACAATGTTTTTAGCATCTTAGCGCAATCTTCCTGATACATTGCTACTTGATGCGACTTCACCCACTTTCTGTAGCGCGTTCTAATCCTGTTGGTTAACTGTATTCTGCGCGACATAGGCTCATTTCTCACCTGTCTCAACTCTGCCCGACACTGTGCTTTCTTTTCTCTAACCGCCATATCATGAGCGTGCAGGTGTACTCGAGACCAATTTACTTTATGATTTTGCTGTTGTACCACCTGTATTAAGTCAAGGTATACATGTCTCATACTTCCAGGCGGATTACCCTTTTCTCCTTGATCGCGGCTTAACAGGCTATTCAGTTGTACTACTTCTTTCTCTGACCATCAGAGGTGATTCCCTCCCGCATTCAACACACTGATATTTTGCAAGGAGTCAAATTCATTACTTTCAAGTGGCCCTCTTACCCCCCATTCCGCGGTCAGAATATTATGGTCACTTGCCTTTGTTTTGATCACACAGAAGTTTATCACCTGCCACATAGCCTCTACCGGCGGTATATCCGGTGTAAAAGCTCCATTGAGCATACACAGGCCTCTTGCTTTAATTAAGGAGTTTCATTTAGTGTGTCTTGCTTTATTTCTGTTGTCTATTTTATCCAGATAATTTAAATTTAGATCTCCCGCCAAAACCAGTCCACTAATCTTTTGATCTTCCATTACTAGGTCTAACATGTAATTTAGATCTTGGAAAAATGTATCGTCGGACATGGCAATCGGGTTCCAGTAAGCATTCAGTTTTGCGTAACCTTCATTTACAGACATAACTTTTACCAGTAGCATGTATTTACTTGAGGCAGCCCAAAATTACGAGGCCAACCCCCTCCCCATTTTTCCGAGCCGTTAACATGCCCGAACTTGGGCGTCCAACAAGTGGTTTATGTGCAGCATTTATGTGAATTTTGTGATTTTGCCAGAGGTAATTCTGAGAGCCAAGTCTCTTGCAGTAGTATTATATCCCATTTGCTTAGCTCACTTTGATCGTTGTTAATAAGGTGTTTAAACCCCCTTGTGTTACAGCATAGGAGGGATACCCTACTTTCTTGCCCATCTTCGTCTAGTTACTTCTGGTTCTGCTGGCAACTGCACACACACAGGGTTTTCTTCAGCTGTCGTTCCTTCATCATATTTGATTCGCCTGCTGTTTTTGCTTGCACCTTTTCCTGATCCTTTCTCAAGGGTTGTTCTAGGTTGCCTTTTGGCTCTATGCTTAGTGCAAAACCCAGTTTAAACAGCTCCTCTTTAGCCTTCCAAGTTAAATTATGGACAACCCTGAATTTAATCCAGAGTCTTACAGAATTTAGGCATCCTTTACTAGTAAATTCAACCAGTACTATACCCGAGGAAACAATGTCCTCCAATTGCAGGATCTCGGAAAATATGGCCATCATATTGCATAGACGTGGCATTCTACACGATAGGACCAGAGAATAGGGTGCTGGAGCTACTCTGAGAATTCCTTAAATTTCTAACCTCCCCCTATAGCCGTCCATCTTTGGAACCCAAGTGTGTTGTTTGCAAATTTTGCACCACCAATTTGCTCAACGCACTTTCTATTAGACGTGCAATGGTACCCGTCATATCATTCTGGCCCCCATCGAGTTCTTTTTGCAACATTCCACTGGGTCTTGAATACGTGTACAATCTGAGAAACGAATGGTGTAGGGCCTCAAACAATTTCAATGGTATCCAGGTCTAGTAATGTTTGTTTTTCATGTTTAACTTCTAGTAGTAGGTTTAGTGGAATACCCATACAGTGTGAAGTAACTGGTTTCACAGGGTCATCATATGTAATCCAGCTTCCCATATCTCGCACCTACTCACTGGAATGCCTTACCTCCCACCATCCGAAGTGAGGCCTCCCTCCTCGCTTTCCGCAAAGCAATGAAAACCATCCTCTTCTCATAAGGTCCTTCATAGCGGCATGAATACCAACCATAGGACCCACTGCTTAATCTGTATTGACCAATCAAATAAGCTGTAATGATACCCATGTCTGTGTTTGTATGCAATGTGCCATTTACTGCTACCACGTCTGTACCTCTATAACTAAGCTCATGCAAGAAACAGCGCCTCAATGCCCTTGGGCTGCTGCGCGCTATATAAATAAATAAATAACTTAATTTGATTGGTCTGCAATTAACCAAGACCCTGAAATAACAAGGTAAATTGTTTAATAACCTAATCTTTTGCATTACAAGTATAAAGCATCATGAGGCAATATAGGATGTGAACCAACCCCCATTTATAATGTTGATTTAAAGGAGCATACATCCTCCTAGGACCTCTACTTTAATGATGTAGATGTGCAGTTGGGTCATCATTTCTTTAAAGAACAGATCGGAGAGAAAACATTTGCACTTGAATGCTGCTTCACCGATGATATTCACTGGGTCTCCTGGGTCAATGAGTAATTCTACTTTATCACCATTAATTTACAGTAGAATAACAGGCTATGTTCAATGGCAGTATGGTTTCCCAGAGTGAAAACACATCCAGGTTTTCTTTAATCGCTGTCTTGATAATGCGATTTAGCTTCAAGGTATTGTACTTTCTGATCTGACTTAACTTTTTCTGGTGATCGGCAATTACAATTTGAGGATTGCTGCTGGTGTTAGGACAAGCGATATGTGCAGGTCGAAGAGTGATATTGAAGTTCAGATGTGCGTCTGAGATTTGCTTGATGAGGTTGAATTTTGAATTCAGAAAGGACTGCCACCTTTAAGCGCAAAGTGTTGGTTTATGGTTTATAGGCTCTAGCTACGGACTTAAAATGGTTTTCCGAATTGGGGTTATGTGGAATTTCCACTGCATGGCCCAGACCTTCATGAGGGAAATCTTATCCACATGAATAACCGGTGTACTTGAAGGCAGTTTCTGGCTTGTATTTACTTGCCATATTGACGCTGATGTAGGTTTGGTTAACAATTGTATTCATTGCATCTGCTTGTACGTCTCTTGCCATGCAAGCCATGTTTAAGTAGTTTTTGGGAGTAATTTCTTTCTGAAGGTAGAAGATTAATATTGATGATTTGCTTGCAACTGGAGTGCTTGTTCGTTGGAATATTTGTCAAAATCACAGTATTTTAGGTATGTTCATAATCTCTAATGTCTCACCTTTTGCTTGAATTGGGGTGTGAAAAATGAGTCTCAATCTACTTTTTTTGTGGGGGGTTTGAGGGTTGAAAAGACCACTCAAGATACTTGGTTAGGTTATAAGGTTTTCAGTAGGTTTGTAGTCATAGGTAAATACAATAGGTTATAATACAGGACAAGTTCATGATAACAGAAGCATCCACCGGTCCCAGCTGTGCCAAGCTCAGTTTCCAACTGCTGCAATAAGAACTTAGGCACTCACACAATAACATTCTCGGTAGAACACTCTGATGCGAACATTCCAGATACATACTCGCACATAAATAGGCATTGGCTACAAACACAGGATGGTTAAAACATAACAGGCGAAATATGTATTTAAGCTCTTAAGCTATAAAACGTGGCTGTTGCATCTTCTTGTAGTTCATACATTATATCTAGTACCAAGTCATAACGTAAGCAGTGTTGCCTAGCAATTGGCTATGCAATTCTGTAGGTTTGCAAATTAAATTGATACTTGTGTAGCAAAGCTAGCTATTTGTTACCCTGTTACATGAAATCACAGCTTGCCCTGCATTCCTCTTACCTCAACGGCTCTATACCCTCTTTTCTCTGTTCACTTTAAGTTCAAAGGGGCCTTTTCACGTGGCTACAGAGCACTTCTATTACCATGCATGATTCTGTAGAATATTGCATGCCTCTTGTGAGTTTACCAACATACTCGATAGGCGGTTCCGTTCCCAAACCTGCTAATGCCCTCTTGGACTAAGTTAGAATTTGATGTCCCTCCTTGGAGGTTTATCGTGTTCGCGGTGTGATCATTTATAAAAACCGAAGTTATTCAATCTGCTTTTAAATTAAGGCAAATGCAAGAAGGGACATTTAATTGTAGATTTATATAGTTGTCCAATATTCTTCATATTGTGTCATCTTGAGCTTTTCTTTGGGGTTGCCACTTTGTTTGAAGGAAAAACTGGATTTTACGCACCGTCCCTTATCACACTCCTTTGTATAGATTTAAAAAACGTTAGTAGATTAGCAAGGGGTTGTAAAAACATGCTTTCAGTTTTGTTAATGTACCTATAATCATTTGAAAAAAAAAAAAGCTATAAGAATTATGTACGGTTGAAAATGAAATTCAAACCATGATATACCATTGAAACATCCTGTACTCTATGTACTTATACGCCAAAGTCCACTTCTATACTTCCTTCCGTGCATCTCTCCCATTCCACTCTAACTAAATAACTTCACTCCCGATCTTGTTTTTATAAGCAAAGGAAAGGTGAAACAGCAATTTAATTTTGAGGCTGAGATCTAAACGTGAACCTTATGTGTGCTGATAATGCGCTTATTCCCGTGCTGTGTGCATTCATTATGTAAGTTCGGCTAATGAAAAGAAATACCAACCCAAAATGTATGCACGTGATCTTACTTTAATTTAGGAACTGAAATATAGAAAAGAACAGAATAATAACACAAATCATTATTGTATTAATATTGTTACCATCCTTATTTCTAATATAATTTTTTTTAATGAATCATCGCATGCCGAATAAACACTGCTTTCATTAAATTTAATAATAGTTGGTGACATTGTCCAACTGCATTACTCTATGCATTTATTCCCTTGGAAGGATGGGAGACGAAGAAACGTTACTGCATGAATGATGCACTTGCATTTCTGCAGTGAACACTCAACCCAATGAGCTGTCGTAGTACTTTGCTATACAAATCAATTTCAGTTAAAAAAGGTCCATGTCGGTGCAATTCTTTTGAAGCGGCTAAAGTTTATTTGGCTGATGGTGAATATCCAAACTGTAACATAACTTCTGACGAATACTTATTACTAAAATAACTTCTTTAGAGCTGAATTAATGATTTTGATTTGCATTTATTTTGAAAACTCGCTGCTCTGGCTAAGAAGAAAGCAAGATGTACCTACGCTCTTGCTGCCTCCACGGGATGTTGATGACCACAAATCCTGCTATGATTAAGTTCTATGTGAAGCAGTGGTCAGTTTTGATGACTTAATTTACTTTCAGCACGTGTCTAGTTAGACAGTCGCTGCTTAAACACACTAATAGCCAGGGTATGGAAATTACCAAAGTGAACAAGTAAGATGAAGTACCTTCTAAAAGTTTATTGTAATGCAGGTCCGTGATCAGGAAAGACCCCATTAACAGCCGGGCCAGCAAGAAAGTGACAGTTGAACTGACAGACTGTATATGTCACAGCTCTTCTGCGCGAGGAAGCTCAGCACAAGTCATCTTGCGCACCGAAGTATACTACATAAGATCCCCCATATTGATAGCATATAAATATGAATCTGTACAGAGACCATCATACGAAAAGAAATATAAGTGACAAAATAAGCTTAGGTGCAGGAGTTACTAGAAATGGTAACATGAACATATGAACGAAACAAATATTAGAGATATACAAGATGAACAAGTTACTCTCTTACCTGGTAATGTTCTTTTGATGGGATGGTCCGACAACGTATTTCATATCTAGGACAGTAATCACCACAGCTGTGCTGCTTCAGAAAATCTTCGGCGTCTGCGTCAATGACATTGATACGCCACCCTCGAGGACCTCCTCCGACGTCACTGGATGTTATAAGTAGGACGCACGACGCCCGTAGCCTCAGTTGTAGTTTTTTCCCCCAGAACGTGTGGCACAGGTCTTCTGCAAGTCTGACACACAAAGCCTTGCGGAAACTAAGCTGCAATCGCATAAGAAATTCTGTAGCAGGGAGGGAGCGATATGGAATACATCATCGGACCATCCCATCGACGTATTCCATATCTATGACAGACTCCCAAAGCAGTACCAATGCAAGGAGGTGGGAAAAGAATTTAGAAAACCGGAATTTAGAATGCCCAATCAAACTTTGGAGTAAAGGACCGCCTTGCCAAAGGCCAGATCCTGCCCCTGGATGGAATCGATGGAGTAGTGACGTACCAAAGTATGTAGCGAAGCCCAGGTGGCTGCATCACAGATGTTACGAATAGGAACACCCCTCTGTAGGGCAGTAGAGGTAGCCATACCCCTGGTAGAATGGGCACCTAAGCCGACCGGTGGGTCCTTACCCGCCAAGTGGTAAGGCTCAGAGATAGCCAAAATAATCCAGCGAGACAATCTGTTTCATCACAGCTTGTCCCAAACGCTTTCCAACGTAACCAATGAAGAGTTGATCGTCCACTCTGACCCGGGACATGCGTGAAATATAAAAGCTTAACGCTCTCCTATGATCAAGAATATGGAGCCTCTCCTCTTCCTTACCAGGATGTGGAGCGGGATAAAATGCCGGAAGAACAACCTTCTGGCCTAAATTAAATTCCGACACCACCTTCGGAAGAAAGGAAGGACGAACTCTAAGGACAACCCTGTCCTTATGAAACACAGTGAAGGGTGGCTTAACTGAAAGTGCTTGTAACTCACTCTGCGAGTGGAAGTAACCGCAACCAAAAATACAGTTTTAAGAGTTAACACTCTCAAAGGGCATGAATGCAAAGGCTCAAACGGAGCACCCATCAGAAACTTGAGAACAAGGTTCAAATCCCAACAGGGCACCTGGAAAGGTGACGGAGGGAACACATTAGTGAGCCCTTTCAGAAGCTGAGAAATTAAAGGAATTTTAAAATAGGAACACGCTTCAGACGAACGCTTAAATATGGACAGCGCCGCCAGGTAACCTTTAACGGTACCCACTTGCAAGCCCCTGTGGGCCAAAGAAAGCAAAAAAGACAGAACCATGGGAATGTCACATGCAAAAGGATCCACATTCTTAACCCTGCACCAGTCGCAGAACTTACGCCAACGGCAAAGGGACTTTGTTGCTGGCCGTCTGGCCGAGACCCACACCTTCAACACATCTTCAGGGAGGTCCCAATTCTTATACCTCAACCTTTCAGAAACCAAGCATGAAGGTTGAGGGATCTGACCTCTGCATGGAGAACCTGACCCCCCTCCCGTGAGAGCAGATCGTCTCGGTAGGGAAGACAACGTGGAGCGCAGATGGACAAGTCGAGAAGATCTGGGTACCACGTCCTCCGGGCCCACGCTGGAGCAATGAGGATCATCCGGGAACCGAACCTCCGTAACCTCTGCAGTACTTGCGGGATGACGGGGACTGGAGGAAACGCGTACAGCTGTGGGATTGACCACTCCACCACAAACGCGTCTCCTAAGGCTCCTTATGGAGGAAATTCCCGCAAGCAAAACCTCTCGCACTTCCGGTTGACACTGGAGGCAAAGAGATCCACTTGAGGGGTCCCCCAAATGGTGAAGATCTCCAGGAGAATCTCCTGAGCCAACCCCCACTCGTGAGAGATCGTGCTCTGCCTGCTCAGAGCGTCCGCCGTCTTGTTTTCGTCTCCGGCCAGATGAACTGCCGAGATCGAAACTTCCTGCTGGATTGCCCGGAACCAGAGATGCATCGCCTCCCTGCACAGAGGAAGTGACCCTGTCGCCCCCCTTTTTGTTGAGGTAGTGCATGGCCACCGTGTTGTCCGTCAGGATCAGGACATTCTTCCCTCGCACAGTCGGCAGAAAAGCCTTCAGGGCTAGCCTGACGGCCCTCAGCTCCAACAGACTGATATGGAGTCTGGACTCCGACAGAGACCAACGGCCGCTGATTGTCAACTCGTTGGCATGAGCTCCCCATCCCGTGAGGGATGCGTCCGTCACAATCGTCACCTCCGGCCAGGGTAGCCAAAATGGAGCCCCCTTCATCAGATTGTCTTCGACGGCCCACCACAGAAGGTCCTGGGCGACCGAGGACGGCACCTGAACAGGGTCCGACATCCTGCTGGAGGACTGAGACCACTGGAGCTTGAGTGCCCATTGCAAAGATCTCATGCGCAACCTGGCCTCTGGCACCAGAAGAATGCAGGATGCCATGAGGCCGAGCAATCTCAAGAACTCGAATGCTGGGAGACTCTGGGCAAGCTGAAACTTGTGCACCATCTGCTGAACGTGAGGAGCTCTCACCTGGGGAGGAAAACACTGCCCCAGGGACGTGTCGAGCACTGCTTCGATGTACTGGAGCCTCTGAGTTGGTGTCAAATGGGACTTCTTTAAGTTGAGGGAGAAGCCCAGCTTGTGGAGGGAGTGGCAGGTAAGTGACAGATGCTCCAGGACTTGCTTTGGAGAGCGTGCCCAAATCAACCAAACGTCCAGGTAGTGGTAGACGTGAATCCCCCCTTTCCTGAGGTGCGCTGCCACCACTACCATGAGCTTGGTGAAGAACCTCAGGGCGGAGGTCAATCCGAACGGCAGGACCCGAAACTGAAAGTGCAAGTCGCCAACCGCGAACCTCAGGTACTTCTTGTGCTTTGGATGTATCGGCACATGAAAATAAGCATCCTTGAGGTCGAGAGACACCAACCAGTCCTGAAGTTGAAGGGCCTGGAGGACTTGAGAGAGAGAGTAACCATCTTGAACTTGTCCTTCCTGAGGAGTTTGTTCAAATCGTGCAAGTCCATGATGGGTCTCAATCTCTTGTCTTTCTTGGAAATCAAAAAATAAGGGGAATACCATCCCTTGTTCCTCTCCGCTACAGGCACCAGTTCTATGGCACCTTTCTCCAGCAGGGATTGAATTTCCTGCGCAAGGAGCGGATCCAGACTCTTCAAAGAGAGATTCCCCGGTGGATTGTCTTGAGGCCTCTGCCGGAAAGGAAGACAGTAGCCGTGGGTTATGATCTCCAGAACCCACACATCTGAAGATGTGCGCCAGCCTTCCCCTAACCGGTGAACCATGGGACATGGCCTCATGACTGAGCTGAAGCGGCTGGGGCATTGCCTGAGGGCAAAGAGGCAACAGCCCGAGCGGCCTTGGCACCTCGAGTACCTTGTTTTCCACCTCTGGCACTCCTACGGTGGCCCCTTTGAATGGCAGCTCCTCTCGCTTTATCAAAGGATGAGTAATAACAAAAAGGAACCTCCCCTCCATTGCTGTCCCCTAGGACAAAAAGGCAGAGGTTGGCGAACTGCAGCGCCCAATGACTTTGCTGCAGCTTTGGAGGTCTGCAACCTCTCAAGGCTTTCATCAGCCTTGCTGCCAAAAAGATGTTCCCCCGTCAAAGGGCATGTTGAGGAGCCGGGCCTGCACATCAGGAGCAAACCCCGAATTCCGCAACCACGCAAATATGCATATCACAGTGCTCGCCGCCATGGACCGGCTGACGCAATCTGCCATGTCCAAACCCGACTGAACGGCCTCACACATGGCATCCTTGCCATCCTCAACCATGGCAAGGAAACCATCCCGTTCGTCCCCTTCAGGAATATGTTCAGCCGCTAAGGGAACACAGTTCCACAGAGAGTGCGTGAAACGTGACAAGGCACAAACGGAGTTGGCCGCCTGAAGCTCCATAACCCCTGAAGAAAACACTTTCTTCGCCGAGCCGTCAAAACGCTTGTCGTCCCCATCAGGAGAGTTGGTAAAATACGACACCTGCTTTGCCTGGGGCGTAGCCGCCTGCACCACCAAACTCTCCGGAGTGGGGTGCTTGGTCAAGTAGCAGGGGTTGCTGCTGGGTGGTATTTTCGCGGCAAAGACTTGCCCACTGCTGGGAGACTCTCTGGAGCAGTCCAAGTCGCCGCCACCCTCCTCTGTAGAGCCATATGGAATGGCAGTACCGGGTCAGTTGGTGGACCTTGGTCAAGGATATCCGTAAGGTCATTCTGAAGAAAATCCCCAGGGGGAGCAGACCATCTCAAGTACTCGGTGACCCTGGACATAAGGCGCCGGTACAAGGAGTCGGCATGAGTGCCAGGAGAGGTGTCCAACCCACTGGCATCGTGCAGGGACTGCAGCAGGTCCTCAATTTGGCTATGGCCCGAGAGAATCTTGTCCGGCACTGTATCCGGAACCATGCCATCATCAGAGCCCTCATCCACCTCTGAAATAAACTCAAGCTGGCGCTAAGAAGGCCCAGAATGTGGAACAAAGCCATGCTTGACCTCTGCCAGAGCCTTTCTAGGTGGTTCCACCGAGCCCCGGGGAACCCCCGTTGAAACAGCCTCGAAAGGCGTTGAGGGCGTCGAATGAATCGGCGTCGACGCCGAACGCGGCGCCGACAGCATCGATGGCATCAACACAGTCCTCGAGGCCGGAGCCCCGAGTATGTCCCTCAACAGCCTGGGCACCGACGACTTCTTCGGAGGCGGGGCTTCGAAAGAGTCAGTCGACGACCTTGGTGTCGACGTCTTCCTCAAAGACACCGCAGGTACACACGGTCTCGAGCGCGTCGAGGACCGGGACCTGGAACGGGCATGACAAGAACGATTCCCCTTGTTCAAGCGGGACCTCTCCCGCGAATCATGCCGACCACCCGAGCCCGAAGGCGTGCGAGCGGTGTCTCTCAACCGATCACGATTGACCCCACTCGGAGGCGCGGACGGACCAGTGCCCTGCGATTCGAGAATCGCCAACATTTTCTTCCCTAAGGAAGCCCATTCCTCCGGCGTCGCAAACTTGGTGGGGTAAGCGACCCGCCGACGGGCGGAGTCCTCAGATGAGGACGGGGAAGGTGACCGATGACAGCGCCTCCGGGAGTGCCTCGGAGAGGCAGAGGAGTGGTGGGACCGACTCCAGGACCGAGACCCACTGGAGTTCCGACGACGACGCAGAGTCGCCACCTCGAAGCGTCCGTCCAAAGCCCCGCAGACCTCGACTTCTGTGGCTTGGACACCTTACCTACCGATAACTTCTTACGCTCCTGCAAGGCTTTGGACGTGAGCAACTGGCAGTCGCCACAGTCATCTGTGTCATGGGCCTCCCCGAGGCACCAGAGGCAGGCGTCGTGCGAGTCCGTAACCGACATCTTGGGCCCACAGTCCCCGCACTTCTTCAAGCCCGGACACGGTGTGGAAGACGAGGTAGACATCATCACGAAGAAAGACTTCACAATACGAACGGGTTCGAAGAACCGAGAAAGAACAAACTCCAAAGAGTCGAGGGGCGCCGAGATCTCCGAAGTGAACACGGAAAAAAACAGAACTGAGGCTACGGGCGTCGTGCTTCCTACTTATAACATCCAGTGACGTCGGCCGTCGGAGGAGGTCCTCGAGGGCGGCGTATTGACGTCATCAACGCAGGAGCCGAAGATTTTCCGGAGCAGCACAGCTGTGGTGATTACTGTCATAGATATGGAATACGTCGGAGGACCCAATCCCCCTCAAAGCACGTCTTACTCATGATGCCTGGAAGAAAACATCATTGATACATTTCATAATCATTACATTTCACTGGTCTTTTCCTCATGCAGCATGTGGTGTCCCTACCGATACCCTGACTAGCTCCACTGATTTCTTCTACTACAGATGGGGAGCAGTTGCAAGTGGATCTAGGTCACCTGGCCTAACCCACCTTCTTAGCCCTGCCTCTTACTTTCTGCTTGTAACTCTTCAATCAAGGGCATCTCTCACCCAGGCATCCAAAGCGAAGAGCAGATGAAGAAAAGAGCCATTCCCGTTTGGACCAGGAGGACCCAGGGCCCAAACCCCTGCTAAGACAGAAGTTAAGTATGCACCAACATGTGTTTGCTCCCTCTGTCGCCAGAGGTCATCCCCACCATCATCAGGCAACGTCAACTTCTCTGGGGCGAGTACAGGTGCTCCGTGGCACAGTAAATTGTGCATTTGTAAAAGTTTTATTCTTGCGCACCAGCGCGTATGCGCCTGCTTCCTCTCCCTTTGTCCCGGTTGCTTCCTTGTTTGCTGGTCCTCCCCTGTCTCTCCCTCCCACTGCGCTCCCAATGGTTTGCAGGCTCTTTAAATTGGCCAACCAAGTCAACCCCTGCCGTGGCAGCCCCCTCGGCCACGGACCCGAGGCCAAGGACAGCTCCAGTGGTGTCTGCCAGTTTCCGCAGTGGTAGCACATGGTCTGCAGCCATCGACCCGCTGCTACTGAACAGGTAAGTTGAATCTGGGTGTGTTGTATTGTGCTGTGCTAAAAAAACCTAGCATTTTTCCCCCTTTTGGGAAAGTCTAATCTGTGTTTTGGATTGTGCTGTGTTTAAATACTTGGCAAACAACTTGGTCGCGTGCGAGCTCCCTCGCATCGTAGGTCCCTGCATCCTGTTCCACCCCTGCACCTCCTTTGTTTCCCTTCCTTCTTCTTGCATCTCAGCCCTTCTTCAATCTATTGTGTACTATTCTGACACTGTCCTGTGCTCCACTGTTTTTCTGCAATTACTTTGCATCGCCTGCATTATTCTTCTAGTTTCCTGTTGTGTTCTGTGCCTTGTTGACTGTATTGAATTGGCGTTTGCTCTCTACGGTTCCTGATATTGTGTTGCTATCCACGGTTTGTGCCATCACATTACAATTGCCTGCATTCTTCACTTCTAGGCTCCCTGCCGACCTCTGTGTTTTGCTTTTGGTCCTGTATTTCATCTGTTTTTTTTACTTCCATGTTTCCTGTTGTCATTTGTGCTTTGCCTTGGTTGTGTACTATATCTTCATTCTCTACTTCTAGGTTCCCTGTCGTGTTCTTTTTCTTTGTGATGGCTCTGTACTGCATCCGGTTTGTTGTTCTTGTTCTTTGTTGTGCCCCCCTCTCTTTGATTCCCCCCATGCCTTCCTCCTGCCCCCCCGTATGCCCCTGCGTGACCTCCCCCTCTCTCCCTGCCAGGGCTCCCCTCTCCCTGACCCCCCTCTTTCCTCTCCACACACCCTATGGTGTTCACTGTCTCACCTTTCCTTTCTAACTGCTTTTCTATAGACTATCCTATCCCTCTCACTAAGGCTGGCAGGAAGAAGTTCAAAAGGGACATCCTGGTCTCCAACCCGGGCCTCCCCATCGCCGATAAATATACCAGTGCCTTCTCCAAACAGACCCTTACCGACATACTCTTTGTCGGTCCCTCTCAAGATCCATGACCCCCCCCCCCCCCAATATGGTCTCTGTCCCCTCTCCATTTTCCTCTTCTCCCTGGCCCCTCTTCAACTCCTCTAAGACCATCATTAATGTCTAATTAAATGGCACCATCTTGGTCCAGTGCTCTCAGGCCAAATTTCCTCCTCTTTGAAAGATGCTTCCCGCGCCTTATCAACTTCCTTTCCTCTCCTGCTATCCCTTCTTATCCCTCTCTGGCTACTCTGCCACCTCCTTCCTCTGCCACCTCTTCGGCACACCCTGATGCTTCTCTGGCCACCCTGTTGTCTCCCTCTGCCACCACTCTCACACTCTTCTCCCTCTCCAACTACCCTGCCTTCTCTTCCTTCCTACTCTGCCCAAGAACTTGATTTGGATGTACTTGGTCTCACCGAGACTTGGTTCAAGGCCAGCCCTGTCACGAGTTTCCACACTCTCCTTCCTGAAGGCTATAGGATCCTCTCCGAACCCAGAATTAACTGTCCCAGTGTGGGTGCAGCCCTGATTTTCCCCAGAGTGGATCCCTGCTTCTATCATTCCAATGCAGCACTACTCTCCTTTGAATGCCTGGTCTGCAGGCTCTCCATCTCTCCTGGCCTCTCTCTCTCTCTCTCTCTCTCTCTCTCTCTCTCTCTCACTGTGAGCACCATCTACAGGCCGCCTGGGTTGACCTCTCCTCCACGCTCCTTGCCTCTACCTCCGAACTTCTCCTCCTCTGAGACTTGAACATCCACCTGGATGCTACCAGCCCTTCTTCAGGACTCCTTCGCAACCGCTGCGATTCTGTATGCCTCCATTCTTCCCTCTGGCCCGACTCACTGTGCAGGGCACACCCTGGATGTTCTGATCTCCTCAGAACTCCCCTTCTCTAACCCCGTCACCACTCCTCTCTCTTGGAGTGATCATCTCCCTCTCTCTCCCTGCCTCCCTCCCATCCTCCCTCCCCCCCCCCGCAGTTCAAGCCGACTCCAGCACAGATCATGGATATCTACCTTCTCGGTCATCCAACGCATGAAGCGTGTGTCTGTTGAGGCTTTTGCCGCTATTTTCTCGCCTCCTGCACAGTTGGCTGACTCACACCCTGACACAGCCCTCTCTAACCTTCATCTCTCCATCTCCAACACTCTGGATGTCCGTGCCCCTGTCATGAGGATCCAATTGAAGCCCAAATCTAAGTACAACTCTTGGTACGATTCCAACCTTGCCACCCTTAAAGTCAAGTGTAGGGCAGCAGAGGGGAAGTGGAGGGCCTTGGGCGCACCCCCGACAAACTGGCCTGCTCCAAAGGTAGTACAAAGACTGTCCTCTCTAGAAAGAGAGCCTACATCCAAGCCCGCATCTCTGCTGCATCTAACAACTCGGCCGAACTTTTCAAAATCTGCAAGCAGCTGGCCAATCCTGCTGCAATCTCTACCTCTCATGTCCCCTCCCAGGTCCTCAGCACGGCCTTGGCCTCTCATTTCACTACTAAAACTCAGGACATCCTGTCCACACTCTCTTCCTCTAGGCCGTCTCTCCTCCTCCTTTCCCCTGTTCACCCCCGATGATGTTTCTAGACAAGTCCGATCTATGAAAGTCACATCAAAGCAGGTTCTCCCCTTCTCATCTAGAACAATCAAGGACCACATTGACACCCTTGGACGATTTCTGCAGTCACACTAAAACATTCCCCTCCCCCTCAAGCACTCTTTTGCACCCCCTTCTCTCCGGCTACCCATCGCCTGATCTCTATCACTCCTTTCCTTGGCAAACTCTTGGAAAAGCTGGCCATCTCCCAGCTTAATCTACATACCAAATCTGCTGGTTGCCTCAATGACCACCAGTCTGGCTTTAGAGCTGTCGGAAGAAAGGAAACTGCTCTCCTGAACACCCGTGAAGACTTGCTCTCCAATCGTGACTCTAATCTCCCTTCTGTTCTTATTCTCCTTGATCTATCCTCTGCTTTTGACACGGTCAACCATGTGATCCTGCTCATTCGTCTCCGGGACAACCTTGGTATTACTGATCAGGCCCTGGCCTGATTGACCTCCTTTCTCACCGACCGACCCTCTCAGGTCCAACTGGGGTCTTTCCTCTCTTCCATCTCTCCAGCTACTTGTGGTGTTTTCAAGGGGTCTAACCTCTGTCCCTGGCTCTTCAACCACTACCTGGCACCTCTTGCCCACTGCATCGCTACTTTCTGCTCCAATTTTCAATGTTATGCAGATGACAGTCAGCTCTCTTTCAGGCTCCCCTCTGCCACCTCTGCTTCTTCCCTCAAACCAGACTGTCTGGCCACAATTCAGGAATTGTGTGCCGCCAATGATCTCTGCCTTAATGCCACCAAGACTGAGATCCTTCTCATTGGGATACCCGATCCCTCCTTTGCTCTCTCTCTGGCCGCCCACTCTAGGCCCTCTTCCTGCTCCTTCCTGTGAGGCTAAAAACCTTGGTGTCATCTTCGACTCCACCCTCTCCTCTCCTCACATCTCTGACGTCTCTAAGAAGTCCAACTATCAGCTGCACCTCCTCAGAGGTATTCTCACTTTCCCGCAGAAGCTCACTGTCTCCAGAGCTCAGGTCCTCTCTAGGCTGGACTATTACAACAGCCTCTTTCTAAATCTTCCTGCCTCTGCTCTTCGACCTTTACAACTTATCCAGA
Organism: Ambystoma mexicanum; assembly: GCF_040938575.1. Lineage (NCBI taxonomy): Eukaryota > Metazoa > Chordata > Amphibia > Caudata > Ambystomatidae > Ambystoma > Ambystoma mexicanum. The sequence goes on along the minus strand of NC_090924.1, from coordinate 535,216,727 downwards.
ACAGGACTGCAAGACGTGTCCTTGGCCTCAAGCCCAGGGATCGTATCTCTCCAGCTCTGAAATCTCTTCAATGGCTCCCCATGGCTGCAAGGATCAACCTCAAGAGCCTCTGCATTGTCCACAAGGATTTCTGGGGCCTGGGACCGTTGTACCTCCAACTTCCTCTTCCAAAACATCTTCCTTCTCGAGCTCTCCGCTCATCCAACTCCGAGTCTCTGAGGGTCAGACGCTTCTCCAAGCAGAGAGTTGGGGGCAGATCCATCTGCTCAGCTGGGGCCTCCCACTGGAACAGCCTCCCAGCCCCTCTCAAACTTTAGCAGCACCACCTCCAGTTACAGAAGCAACTCAAGACTGCCCTTTTCGCTTCCGCTTTCTCTCCCATGCTGATGCACCGGATTGCTCCTTGTACTGGTCACCCACTGAACTTGGGCCTAGGCTGCTGCATGTCCCGCTGCCCTCGCACTGCCTCTGGGCTCCCCAGCACTTAAGGGTCTGTATCTGCAACCCTACAGTCCCTTCTCCTCTGCACCTATGAGACACCTGCTGGCTGCACTTTTGAGTTAACTGCACTTCCCCCTGCCTCTCCTCCCTGGCACTTCTCCCCTTTCCTCTTCCTCGCACTTGCACGATCTGAATGACACAAGGCCTAGTAAGATCATTATTGTGTCCTCCCTTGTTTACCCCTCCTCGTCTTGTCACAACTAGAAACACTTGTGTACAGGGCCGTTATGAATGCCACTTCACATCATACTAATGGGTTGAAACCTGTTGGCAATAACCGCATGGGTTAATATTCTCTGATCACCTCTCAATTTAATTTCCACTCATTTTTCACTTGTACAGGAACCTCCTTGGACCATTCATCCCCCACCTCATTGTACGGGATGTTACTCCCGTTACTATCCCATGCTTCAGGGTATTTCATAACAGCCATACAGCTCATGCTCCAGCATTTACCATCACTGGGCAGGACGGGTTTCTGAGCCACCTTGGTAACTACAATAGGGTCAAAGTATGGAGACCATCTTTTGGGTACTCTAAAAGGCTTTTTTTTTATCCTTACTGTGTCTCCCACTTTTAATCCTTGCTCCTTACTCTCATCTCTTCCCCTAGCACTTTCATGCCGATTCATTAACCAATCCGGAAAAATATAAGAACCCATATCTCTACATCTCATCATGCAAAATTGAGATATGCCCGTTAATATATGTGGTGTGTCGCGATGTGCACTCAACATGTGTATGCCTTTTTTCTACTCCTGTCCACTAGCCGAACACAGTTGTAAACCTGCTTTGATTATGCGATTTGTGCGTTCCACTAAGCGGTTTGCTCTTGGATTGTACAAAGCAGTACAATTGTTTTCAATTCTATGAAGTTCTAAAAATTGTTTCATTTAATTCGATACTAACTGAACACCATTGTCAGATACAATCCCTTTTTTGGATAACCTTCCCAGGCAAACAACTTTTCCAGAAATTCAATTACAGTTCCTGTAGATATGTTATCTACAAACTCGACTTCAAACCACCTGGAAGCGTAGTCAACTACCACTATTGCAAACGGATTCTCTTTCCCTAGTCTGCACCAGAGGGCCCATGAAGTCTGTTGCAATCTTCTCCCAAGGCCTCTCCGGAATGTCCACACTGCCAGTCTCCACTTTGTGTTTTCAAGGCTTTGTCACTTGCCGAACATGGGATACAGTGTCCCACCTCAGCTTCTACCATAGAATCCATTCCCGGCCACCAAAACCTTGACCTCAATCTTCTTTTGGTTAGACTTATTCCCAAATGACCATTGTGAGCTCTCCTAGTAAGTTCATGCTGTAATGATAAAGGGGAAATCAGCCTCTCCCCCCGAGCTAGACCCCACTCCGAGCTGCTCACCTCATCTCTGAATTTGTAATAGGGACTATTTTTTGCTTCACTTGTGCACCTACCTTGCTCTATTCCTACTACAGCCTCTCTCATCTCTTGGTCTTCTTTCACCCCATCGAAACACAAATATTTCAAAAAGACATCACAAACTGAACTCCTAATTTGTGCAATCTACTCATCTCCTACATCGTCCTGAGCCAGCACCCTCTTCATGGGTGCTCTTGATAAAAAATCTGGTATAAGGTAATATTATCGCCACCAATAATATCGCCATATATATATATAGTCGTCAGGAACGGCCATAGGCGATATTAGTGGGGATAATTTAATTTGTGCATTAAATGGGAGCGTGGATATTAACACATGGAACCAAAAATCTGCAGCAATACACTGTGAAATTGTCACTCTGTAATGCTGCTAACCACATAGCAATTCTAGGGGTCGCTAGACCTTATCCTTCTGTAGAGAATAGATGTATAAAAGGCTTGCGGTCGCTCCCAATTTTGTAAGGTATGCCCCATATGTAAGTTTTAAAATATACAGAAGCCCAGTAACATGCAAGGTTTTCACGTTCAATGGTCGAATATCTTGATTCTGTGTCAGCTAGAGATCTCGATTGCAAAAGCTACTGGCACTTCCTGGCTCAAGACCGCCCCCAACCTCGACGCACATGCATCCACTGACAATAGTTTCTGCCGAAGGGTCAAATCTATACAACGTGGGTGCATTTGCAATTCCTTCCTTAAGACCTCTGAAAGCAGTTTCTTCCTCCATACCCCAACTGAATTCCTTTCTCTTCTTAAACAAAGCTCTAAGCAGTTGGCTTTTTACCGCCAGATTCCCCACAAATTTGGAATAAAACCCCATTAACCCTAAGAAGGATTTCAGCTCATCTTTGTTGGTAGGCAATTTCACCACCACAATAGCATTCGCCATTTCCGGGCGTGGAATCATACCCTCTTTGGTGAGCTTATGCCCCAAATACAATACTTGATTTTCACTAAATTGGCACTTGCATAACTTAACCATCAAACCAGCCTTTTCCAGTCTCGTTAATAAATCATACACTCTGGTATCATGTTCACTTTCATTCTTTCCCCCAATTATTATGTCATCCTGAAAACACTTGACTCCTGGTATGGCCCCCAACATATCCTCCATGATCTTTTGAAAACAGCAGATGCCGATGCTTACCAGAAAGGCATCCTTTTAAATTGGTAAGCACCCATCGGGGTGATGAAAGCCGTTAAGGCCTGAGATGAAGTTTGTAGGTCAATCTGGCAATATGCTGATCAAAGAACCAAAGTAGTGCACCATTCCACTTCCGCCATGGTTATTAGCATCTCATTGATCTTAGGTAACGGGTGTCTATTGACCAAAATAGATTTATTGAGGTCCCTTAAGTCCACAAATAGCCTAATACAATCCCAATGTTGAGTGACCACGATTCACTGCTTTCAATGTGTTCTATTATGCCTTGCCCGCACAGACCCCGAAGTTCCTCCCTCACTTTCTCTCTCACACCAAATGGAAGGTTGCGTACTTTGTGCACAGAAGGTATGGCACGGGCAGACAATTCAATCTTATTGCAATATGTGTATGCCATGCCCAAACACCTTCTAGAACCCAATGCCCACCTCTTCAGCAAATTTCTCCGCCCCATTTAGCTCTATTGCTTTGACCTGCATAGGTTTGCCTGGATGTGGTTCAAGGCCCAATTTCCCTTGATGCCACCAACCTAACAAATGATCACCTTTGGCAGCCACGTACATGTTTGCCCTTATGTTTCTGTCACCATAAGCAATGTCACACCACACAAAACCTTTGATATCAATCCTTCCCCCACCATATGCTCTTGGCATAATGTCAGTGTTGTGGAATATATGGTTTTTGTCGCTCCAGATTTCCTTGGATTTACCTTCCAAAAACTATGGTATATGTAGATCCAGAATCGGCTAGTGCTTTGAGCAGACACCCCGCAATTACAATTTTCAGTTCCGGAGGCACATACTCATCCTCATCCTCATCATCATCATTCTCTATACCTCCCACAGTATGTACAATTTTGTTTGCCCACTCACTTCTCCCTTCTCCCACAAATTGAATATCTTTTTCCACCTCCATAATTCTGTTAAATTTACACAACCTAGCGAAATTCCCCATCTTGACAACGTCTACTTTTCACTCTCATGGCTGGGCATTTCTTGAGATTCATGGCGTGTTTCTCAAACCCTGCACCTAGTGTGTTGTCCCTTTTGGTTAACATGTACATATGCATTATTCCCATCAGACAAAATATGTCCACTAGCACCATAACGACCCCTGCCCCTTTTGGTGTGTTACTTTAGATTCATCACTAGCACACAATGTCTTCCTCTATCTACTATAGCTTGTACATTCTGCTTGTTATTCTTAGAATTCACCTGTTTTAAACACATGCAAGTTAATTCTATTCCCATGGCTATTGCCAATGCAACCAGTAAGGGAGGATTCTTTGCCTGCCACAACCTTTCTTGAATTTTAGGGTTAGACATATGCATCATGAGTTGATCTCTTATATACTCACCTTCATTACCTGTAAATTCACATGATGCCAATAGCACTATTAAATCAGCTACAAATGAGTCCACTGCCTTCCCCACTCCGTCTTCTTGAAAAGAACGTATACCACCTCTGTAAGACTATATTGACCCGTCTACCAAACTGTACTTGTAATTTTCTTCATTGCCATTGATTAAAACCCTTCCCCATCACCCCTCCCACCATCAGCTGCACCATCAGCCACAACATCAGGCAATTTTTTGATAATGCATACTGCTTCTGCTCCCAGACAACACATTCATGTTGAATACTTCCTCTCATCCGATTACCTTTCTTCACCCGATGCCACAAAATAAAATGTAAACAAATCTCTCCAATCTTCCCATGGTATTAAGGGTTCCTCAGGTGTAGCCAAAAATGTGGGTGGTGGCTTTAGATTTTGCATGGTGCTATGCTGACTAATAACTGAACAGTTCATAGCACAGTTATACGGATGAGGATAGTCTCCAGGATGAACATAGTTCTCTATTGGCACAAACTCAAGATCCCAGCTCTCTCCAGACAGTGGTTCCCTCCACGACACTTCCAGATGGTGCTGGGATAGTCTCTCACTCCAAGAAAAAAATCACACAGGGGATACAGGTGCTAATAACCTGGATCGATTCCCCCAAAATTAATCCTTGTGTTTCCATTTGTTTTTCTCTACCACAGGGTAAAACTACAATTCAAAGGTATCTTCTTATTGTTCACCTTGAATATACCACTGACCACTCCGACTTTCCTGAATGCTTAATGGATTTCCCAGGAATCCACAATAAACCAAGGAGAAAAATAAATGTCTTCTTTTAATCACCACTGAGGGAGCTGTGGGTGTATTATGTAACTGCCTCCAGAGGAACTGAACATGGATCATTTGAAGCACCACCCACAATAAGCGTGAGGGACGTACACCGGATATCTTTCCTTAAGCCCCTCGTTCTACCATTAGCTCCTGCTTTATGCCTCCTCCTCCGTCTACCTCCCTGCTTCTCCCGCTATGAAGTGATTAGCAGCCCTCAAAGCCTTGGGCTGCCACCTCTTATCGTCTGGCATGCTCCCGCCATATATTACAACTTGCTGTCCCTCAACAGCTGCTCCGAGTTACGGGGAGCCACGGCCCGCAACACCAACGAACTGCATCAAACCCAGCTCACCTCATCAGCGGCAGAGCATGCGCCTTGCGAGTTCCTTGGAGAGCGACTCAATACTCTGGGCCGGACAAAGCCAAACAGGGATGGCAGACAGATCCTAGGATGCGTGCGGTGCTAGCGGGGTATTCCACCTCATCCCATACCTCGTCACCATTCTAATAGTGAACACCTAAAATGAAGTACATTATAAAAGTTTATTGTAATACAAGTCTGTGATAAGGAAAGAACACATTAACAGCTGGGGCCAGCAAGAAAGTGACAGTTGAACTGATAGACTATATATCAAAGCTTTTTATGCGCGACAAAGCTCAGCCAGAGTCATCTCGCGCACCAAAGTATACTACACACACCTCAGTATCCCTTATACAGACCTGCTCCCCCCATATACCCTTTGCTTCCACCAATCGAGTGCCATTGCTTTGATTTCACAGCCCCCTCCCCACTCCAGGGTCCCCTCCTCCCCTTTCGGTGCCCCATGTATCCCCTTGCCACACACCTCTCCCCGTTCCCTCAGCACCACCACCCTCCAAATGTATTTACATGCCCATATGGGTATTATTTCTTCACCTAAGCAAGCAGATGTCAGCAAACTTGACATTTACGGTCAAAGATCCAGTTATATAAAATGTTATGTGGATTGGGGTAGAGGGGGTCCTGCATAGTTATGTTTTTCAACTGGTTTGCTTATCAGTGTACTGTTAATCATGAGCATGCTTGTACTTTCCTGTGCAGCTACTTTTCCACTGATAAACACATGTTCTCATTATTAGAAGGCCAATCCGGTGTGTGCATGGTGTTAAAGTTGGTAACTAGAAGACTCATGCGATTTGCATATCACATTGCCTTCTCTCTGCGCTCTCTCCCCCTCACTGGACTGCTCCTTGCACGCTTGCTCCCTCGCCCCTCCTTGTATGCTCCGTCTCTCTCCCTCTACTTTCGCTGTAACTCTCCTGCACCATTCCCCTTTGTGCCTTACTCTCCCTCTAAACGTAGCACGCAGTAAGATATTCCCTCATGCATCATCCTTCCATCTTCTCCACCTGTCACCTTTTGCTCGCTGCCATTACTTTTTCTCTCATCCTTCCTCTCACATCCTTGCTTTTTCATAACCCTCCCACTCAAACTTTCTCCCTCATTTCATCTTGCTCATCATTAATGGCACCCTCTCGATGGCTTCCTCTTTCTCTATTCCCCTTTTCATTCTCTTGCACATCTGTGTTAGGCAGAATTGCATGCAGTACCCTCTGGGACCACCACACACAATTAGGACTACAAGTGTAAGCCAAACCAACCTTTGGTATAAGTCTGTACCACACAGTTTTTGGCAGCAAGCTGACCAGCCAGGATTATCTCAAAGGCATGGTCTAGTAAAACATTTTATTTAAAAAATAGATAGGCAAAAAAAAAAATACGAGCATTCTCTTTTTTAAAACTTATGTAAAATTTTGAGCTATTCAAGCTCAAAATTCGCAAAAGCAAGCACATGGGCGCGTCCATTTTGTGAAATGGATGCCCTCCTGTGCTGGCTTTTGCGGCTCTTATGAAGGAAAAGCCAGCCAGCTGTAGTAAACAAAAGCTACCGCTGGGTGGCTTTCCCTTCATTAGTGCTGTACGCGGAGGACGGGGACCGGAGACCAGAGCAGGAAAGCTGCAGCTGAATCTCGGTAAGTGCCATTTATTTTTTTTTTAAAAATAAGCACTAGCTGCGTTTTATTTTCTACGTTTTCCGGGCTGGAGGAGCCTGAAAAAATTATAAATAAAACCGCAGCTTTAAAAACGTATTTATGTTTGCGGTCACATTTGAAGCGACCGCAAACATAAATACAACGTTATTGTGTTGGAAAACGCTGCAGTTTTTCTTTCCAAGTTTCTCAGGCTCCTCCGGCTCGGAGGAGCCTGAGAAACAAAGAAAACACGCAGCGTTTTCCAACACAACCGCGTTGTGTTTCTGCCTGCTGTGGCTATCACGTTGGGTCTCCGGTGCTCTTCTGGGGGAGCACCGGAGACCCAAAGTGAAAGCCACAGCAGGCAGAAACACAACGCGGTTGTGTTTACATGCCGCGTAGTGTTTCTGCCTACAGCTGATTTCCCATTTGGGGCTCTCGGGGAGCCCCAAATGGGAAATGCTAAATGCTGCGTTGTTTCTGCCTAAATCTGCTTTCCCATTTGGGGCTCTCGGGCTCCCCGTGGGGAGCCCGAGAGCCCCAAATGGGAAAGCAGATTCAGGCAGAAACAACGCGGTTGTTTTCCGCAATGCTGTGTTGTTTCTGCCTGAATCTGCTTTTCCATTTGGGGCTCTCGGGCTCCCTGTGGAGAGCCCGAGAGCCCCAAATGGGAAAGCAGATTCAGGCAGAAACACAACGCCGTTGTGTTGGAAAACGCTGCGGTTTTTCTTTCCGAGTTTCTCAGGCTCCTCCGAGCACAAAAACGTAGAAAAAAAACTGCAGCTAGTGCTTATTTTTTTAAAAAAAATAAATAGCACTTACCGAGATTCAGCTGCAGCTTTCCTGCTCTGGTCTCCGGTCCCCGTCCTCTGCGTACAGCACTAATGAAGGGAAAGCCACCCAGCGGTAGCTTTTGTTTACTACAGCTGGCTGGCTTTTCCTTCATTAGTGTCGCAAAAGCAAAAGCCAGCACAGGAGGGCATCCATTTCACAAAATGGATGCGCCCATGTGCTTGCTTTTGCGAATTTTGAGCTTGAATAGCTCAAAATTTAAAATTTTACATAGGAAGTTTTAAAATAGATAATGCTGGTATTTTTTTTTATGTTGCCTATCTATTTTTTAAATAACATTTTTTACTAGACCATGCCTTTAAGAGTGAATGTGAGCAGTACAAAAGGTTACACAGAGGTCTTTCAATCACAGTGGTTCAAGTAGACACTTATACTCAAGGTTTCTTGGTAAAAACACGTATTAATTTATTACACAATCATTAAGAAAACATTCACTAGAAGGAAGCAAATTATATACCATTACACTACAATACAAAACTAAGTTTGAGACAGTTTGAACTCTCCTGAAATAGGAGCCAAATGGCAGTTCAGTTACTTAGAAGTGAACAAAAGGCATAAAGGTAAGTAGAATAGATCATATATACTTGTGAAACAGTGCAAATAGTTTCAGTTCACAAGAAGAGTTCAAATCAAGTCAATAGGCCTAGGCCAAAGTCAATGGGCTAGTGTTCGGGATAGGAAAGAACACCAACAGTAAAGTCTTTGGAAAAGTTTTCAGAAGTAGTTTAGGTGAAAAAGAATCATATGTTGGGTCACAAGCTGATTAGGCCTGCTAGTGAGAAAGTTTCATGAACTTTCACAGCGAGAGTGGCGTTCTCTCAATCGGGTTGGCACAGTACCTTAGTATGAAGAAAGAAATGCAACTGGAGTCGTTGGTTCATGGCAGTTCCTGCAGAATTCACTGTTCCTGAGCCTCAGTCGTGGGGACAAGAGGTACGACATCGGGGGACTCCTGCACTGCACGGGATCGTCGGAAAACACAAACAAATGGAGTCACTTCAGTTCCAATAGCTGTAGATTCAAGCACACAAGCTGGTATCCCTCTCCCTGTTTAAGCCTAACCAGCTTTGAGAATGGTATCCAGGCGGCTTATGAGTTGATTGGTTCTACCAACTCAAAGGAAGCAGTCGTCCTTGAAGGGACTTCTCTGTCGAGATGAACTTGGCAATTCGGACCTGCAGCAGGGCTTCACCGGGCAAACAAACAGTCTAGGAGTTGCAGCAGCCGTCCTCTTCCAGCTCTTATTCGGTTCTTTCGTTCCAGTGGTCGACTCTGGTTTCCAGTCCAAGAGACTCACCTTTTAAACAGTTCTCTTCCTTTCATTCCAGCCTAGCTGTCCCTCACCCAGCAGGGTGGCTGTCCTTGCCGGACAGTCAGCCAGCCAATCACGCCAGAGTGCATGTGGACTCTTAGGAGACTAAGCTCAGGGAGTTTTGGGCACCTCCCTCACTTCCTGCCCACCCCAGACACTCAGCCGCCAGAGACGGTCTTCAGTACTGAAGCTCGCCAAAGTCATAAGAACAAAGGGACCAAACCTGGCGCGCAGAGACAAACAGTAGAAGGACCTTTGCAAAAAGAAACGGCGAAAAAAGAAGACCGGGCCCTGTTTAAACAAAAGGGGGCTTAAGGCGCCATCTTGAAAAACATGGCTCCTGTGATTTTTAGCTACTGGTGTTAGCGGTCGGGAAAAAACCATGGTAGTTCATTGTAAATCCACTGCCACCAGCTTTTTCAATAGGAAAGGGTAGCATTTGACTGCTACATGAGTATTTAGACACAGGGGATACCATGTAACCCCTCCAGCACTCCATTTTAAGATTGTGTGTGCTGGGTCTAGGAATTTAGAAAGACTACTAAAGTCAATTTCACTTTACATTCTCTGGGAAATTGTAGTCCATCCCAGAGAAGGTATTTAAACCTTTGGGAAGTCTAGAAGACATCCATGTGTCACTGCACTGAAGGTGCTGTGTAACACACATGAACAGATGATGCCTATGGAGTTATCTAAAACTCCATAATTAAAGTACACAAGTGTAAAACACATCAAAATACATGAAAGAGTGCGAAAAAAGGCTCACGCTCTTTTCAGGTAAAAAAAAAAAAAAATCAAGTCCTCAAAATCCAGCAAAGCTGCTGGGGTTCTCTAAGGTGAAGGGAATTAGCACATTTATGAGAATTCTCCCTAACAATCTGCATCCCTTCTCCTATCCTCCCTTGAAAATGTGCACACTCCTCCTTGTACCCTAGTGCCTCTAAATGCAGCTAGCGAAAGACTGAAACACTCAAATATTAAAAGCAATTCAAAGAAATGGGGGAGGTGCTTGTCCCGACTGGCAATCCTTTCAAAGAGCAGTGGAATTGGGGATAATTAATAAAAAAGAACCCAGAGGATGACCCAGAAGGATTGAGCTCTTGAGAGTTCAGCTGTTGGGCCTCACAGGTGTTGCATTTACCATGGAACTCGACTCAAACATGCCTGAAAACTCACAATCAGTTATAGGCTGAAGATATGGTAGAAAACACTGCTTGGGGCATACCCCCCCAGCCTGACCTAGTGAAATTCTGGATTGGCAGCTCACTGTGGGAGAGAACACATTTCAACCTTTGCAGTCTTCAACGATATGGCTCTTAAATATTTGCATAGTGGGTCCGAATTGGCGGGGTGTGAGATGCTTTGCATCAAGGGCATTTTACAGAAATAAGATTGGTTATTACATGGGGTCTTCAATGTGACCTGCAACACAAATGTGACCCTAATGCAGTCAGTCATAAATGAAAATGTTGGGAGGAGGTTGTGAGAAACCAAATATGGATTTCCCATGAATTAAGCAGATTTGCCTTCTCTTGACACCAGACAACGTAGCACATGCAGCGTCTTTGGCATATGCCTGGTCCCAAGAGTTACAAATTCAAATTGAAGTTGCAGAGTTTATCACCTTGTGGGATCCGATTGAAAAGTTTTCTATTTCCCATGTTCAGATCGGACTAAGACTCTCCAATATGTTGCCTTGGTTGCAAACCTTATCGGTCGCTGTGTCATTTATTTTCGTTATGCCCCAAAATGAGGACATCCAGTGGTGGGGGGAGTGGAAAGAATTTGAAGATTTGTTTCTCATTGTATCCCTCCAGATTGACCTGCATTTTGGCTCTTTGGTGAGGCCATACTGCTAACAAACAAACGAACATTCTGTTTTCACAACGTTGATTTCTGCCATACAAACTATACTGCGTTTATGGAACACTGAAAATGGCCTTGTATCCGGCAACAGTACATTCATCTTTCACTAACTGCAATGGCTAAAAGACTAAGTTCAACTAAAAGACTCTTCCCAAGTAAATTAGATCTGATATGGAATGTATACACTATGTTACTGCAAGAGTGGGAAACATATTGGGGACGTGCCATCGCCACTTATTTAGAGGATAAGCACTTCTTATTTCTAAGTAAGACTATACTTTTTACAATGAGACTTGGGAGGCTCAAGGTCCCGATTGGCTGTATTTGAAAGGTACTTAGTAATTTTTTTAAATTATTATTATTATTATTAGAGTATTTGAGGGCAGACATAGCATTGGGAAGCAGCAAAGCGCTTTACAAATCATAGGGCAAGAGTCAGCAACCTGGGACTCTCCAGATGCTTTAGACTACAACTCCCATGATCGCTTACCATGGAGTAAGCTGGCTAATGCAGATGGAAATTGTATTCCAAAACATCTGGAGAATCAAAAGTTGAAGAACCCCGTTATGGGGCAAGAGGGAGGTCACAGTGATGGAAGCAGAGACACAAGGTAGCGGAGAGCTAACGGGGGAGGACGGGCAATTTGGCAGCAAGCGATCGACAAGCAACCAAGACAACGGTACAGTCTTGTGGAGGATGCGTGGGTCTGCGTGTTAGCATGTTGCTTAAGAAGAGTGATATTTCATTAGCGGGAAATAATCAACAAGGTGTTAAAATGATTGAAGAACATTTTAGTGTACTATACATGAATGCAACCGCCTGGAACATGTAATGATTCTGCAAGCACGCTCATGTAGTGTAAGCTGTTCTTTGACTTGAATGCTGGTTGTATTCTTCTGAATCTTTAAAGGGAATAAAATATATAAAAAGCAAACAAAAAGAAAATGATGTAGGGGAGTTCCCTTTTAACAACAGAAGGAACATAATGGTACAAGTGATCACTGCTGAAAATAATGGATCAAGAAATGTGCATATACCTTCCATCAGTATGACCATGATGCAGGCTGCCACGCCTGTCCCTACCAAAAGAATTAGGAACAAGCCAACTGGAATGGCCGACATCACAACAAACACCAACAGTGACAAAGAGACAAATGGATGTTCCTCCAAGTATTGCCCAACGGGAGAGCTCATGAACGCTACAACCTGTAAAAAAGAATAAGGAAACCGGAATCAGACAAGAACATGCAAGATGAGCACAACTATATTTCCAAGCAAAATGGGTTACTAAATTAACCAACAGTTCTTCATTTTGGCCACCCTTCCATAAATCTACACTATTCCCAAATGCGGAGGTGTGAGAAAGAATCGGAAAACATTCCAGCAAGGAACATTATTTTCGTATTCACTCTTAAGGTGTAGACATTTATAGGGTAATTCATAGATTTCAGCGCAGAGGCAGCGCACGCGAGCAGTGCAGAGAGGTAGCGTGCGCCAGTGTGCGCAAGCCGTGTGCGCTAAACAGCATTCTGGAATATCAAAGCCATTTTGAGCGCTGGCGCAGAGAACATCCCGCAGCGCCAGTTACGCCCCCCAAAAAACACCCCTTGCGTAAGGATAAGGCATTGGAATTCCCCAATGCAGCGCGAAGGGCTGCGCTAACCCTGCACCAGTTCACAGGGCTGGTACAGTGCATTTGGGGGGTGCGTGGGAAGTTTCACATGTGATAGGGCTTGGGCGAGCGGGGTACGTGTATTTTGGGGGTGCACGGGAAGTAATACATGCGATAGGCCTTGGGCGAGCGGGGTACGTGTATAACGGGGGTGCGCGGGAAGTAATACACCCGATAGGCCTTGTGCGAGCGGGGTACGTGTATTCTGAGGGGTGCGAGGGAAGTTTAACACGCGATAGGCCTTGGGCGAGCGGGTACATGTATTCTGAGGGGTGCGTGGGAAGTTTCACACGCGATAGGCCTTGGGCGAGCAGGGTATGTGTATTTTTGGGGTGCACGGGAAGTTATACATGCGATAGGCCTTGTGCGAGGGGGTACGTGTATTCTGAGGGGTGCGCAGGAAGTTTCACACGCGATAGGGCTTTTGCGAGCGGGGTACGTGTATTTCTGGGGGTGCGGGGGAGTTGCACACGCAAATTGGCAGTGTGGTTCCTCCCAGGTGTGCCCTCTCCTCCCTCCCCAGACCCCGCAGGCAGCCCATCCACCTAGGCCATGCCCCGCAGGTAGCCCATCCACCCTGGGCATGCCCCCCCAGCCAGCCCACATGTCACCATGCACCAGTGAGCACCCACACCCACCCGGCAGTGAGCGGCACCTGCCAGCAGGCCCCAACTCATGTCCCCCCCCCCACATGTCATCTTGATCCACAATCATGGCCCTCATGGCCACCCAAATCCCACCGCACGCCACCCCTGCCCAAAGAACCAACCAAGTATTACATCCACCCCACATTGAAATGCCCATTACATGATACAACCCAAATGGCATGTAGGTACATCGACAGACAGACAGTGAATGTGAAAACCCACATCGTGACATGCATGAAACCAATGAGAGAATACCACACATTGAAGTATGAAACAAAAATGTATTCAACACAAAATGAAGGGAATCAAATGAAAACACACAATAATGGAAATAAGAAATAAAATGCAGCATGTCCCAAAATGGAAAAAAATATGAAATCAGAATCCAAATGAAAATGTGCCCAAAGTCTCCGTCCAACAAAGCAAATCCAAAGGGAAAGAAATAATTAAAATCCACTGCTCCATGGTGGAAAAAAAAAGATAAATCCACTGTTCAACTATATACAAATAACAAATCCTGGGTCCATGAGCCCAACCATTGAAATCAAACCTACAAAAAAAACGACCTAATAAATAACTGTCTACAAAAAGGTGGGGCAAAGTCCAAGCGCTGCAAATGAAAGAAAAACAAATGAATCCTAACACTAACTAACTGTATACAATGGCGGCGGGCAAGTCGTACGGCTCACTTGCCGATTTCCCGGGCCAGGGCATCATCGAACTCCTGTTCTATGTCCTGGAGGTGGGCCTGTTCCATGGCCCCGAGGTTTCGCATGGATAACGCCATGTCCAACTCCAACTCCCTGCGAATTGCCTCAAGGCACTCGGCCCGCCTCAGTGCCGTGCACATGGAGTTCTCCGCTCTGACCATAGTGAGCCGTGCCTCTTCCGCCCGCCGCCACTCCGCATCCATGTGCTGGCCCAACCGCTGCCACACGGAAGACACTCCCAATCCAGGGTCCTCCTGCCCTCCGGCCGATGCCTGCCCCTCTGATGTTGATGGCCCTGAGCAACCTCATCGCTCCCACCTTGAGCCTGCTGCTGCTGTGCCTGTGCCCTGCCTCTTGATGCCTGCATGTCCTCCTCCTGCTGGGGTGCAGTTGTTGGTGTGGCCACCCCTGCTGTACCTCCGACTCCGGACTGTGGCAGGGATGTGTCCTCCACCAGCCTGGCCACTGGGTCAGAGGCAGCTCCACAGGGTGTCCAGGTGATACATGGGCCGGAAGATGGCACAGAGGACGACTGACGCATAAGGGGTTCAGGTGAGGAGGGGGCCGGTACAAGGTCCAGCAGACGGAGGAATCCAGCACTGGTGACCCGTCCTAGTAGGTCGACGCGGTCAACGAGGCATCCGAGATAACGTGCAGTGTCTTCACAAAAACACTGCAGGTCATCCCGCATGCCCCGTTGACGCAACGCTACCCCAGCCAGGACAGGCTCAACCCAGTCCCAGATTGCCCCTTCTGCAGGGAAAGGAAGGCCAGTTGTTGTGCGCTCATCCACTCCCTGAGAAAGGGTCTGGACGTAGGCATCCCTGCTGGTGCGGGATGATGCAGTCACAGGATCGGGGACAGGATTACACACAGGCACCTGCGCGGCGGCCTGTGCTTCCTCTTGTCCCTGCCCCTGGACTGCACCACTAGCACCAGTGGAATCCCCCCCTCCAGACCCTGTGTGTGTCCCTTCCACGGCATCCTCAACCAAACTCCCCCACCAACCTGGATGACTCCGTGCCATCTTCCTCCATCAGACCCTGTGGGGTCTCAGCTGTCCCTTCTGCTGCCGAGGAGTCCACCTCCAACCTCCACCTCTTGGACCTACCCTCGGCAGCTGCGGCCACGGACGTGACACCAGACTCCTCACTCCCCGATGAGATGACAACATGGGAGGAGGGCCGGGCCTTGCGTCTCCGGCTGGCGGTGCGATTCCTGCCGCTTTGTTCCACAGCACCGTCTCCGCCCTCTTCATCAGTTGACGCTGCAGACAGGGAGAGATAGAACACAGGCATCAGGGCACTGTACAATGGTCTGATAAACAGTTGTACATGAGTGGCAGTGTCAAACTCCAGACATGGCATCACACTCCCCAACACACATGTCATTTCAACTCACACACATGAGCACATCAACAGGAATGTTGCACCAGGCAGCACCATCCATACACAAACAGCATGAGCAGCCGGAGGTGAGCCTCACCTCACATGCAACACGAGGAGTGCAGAACACATGCACACACACAACCAGACATACATGCATCTGTACATCTCCACCACCTGTCGCAGTGATGAGATCGCCATCCATGTCACATCTGGCAATCAGCCTCCTACATGTCAGTATCACATGCATCCATGGTGTATCACAGTTGCACATTTGTCAAATAAACACACACACGTACATAGTGCAGATACATGCAGGTGGAACCACCATCTATGTGTGACACCACAACCATGCCAGTGTACATACACAGAAATGTAAAAATGTGTGCACCCACACCTGCATTTGGCCAGCATGCTTACCAACACATACACCATCAATGTGTCTCACACATGAGAGGACTCACATGGGGCAGGCTCATTTCCCTGCACATACACATGCCTACATGGCCCTACACAGACATATGTACAACCTGCACACTCCTGCCACACCTCAACATGCATAGCGTCCAATCTGTACGCATGAACACTTACCGCTCGACTCCAGACGGGTCTGCCTCTCAAGGACCTGGAGGTGGAGCGCTGGGCGAATACATTCCAGGACCCTCATCTGGTTGTTGGTTAGGCGGACCCAGCACCCCTCGGCATCTGCTGCCTTCAAGAGGCGCCGGGCCTTGTTGGAGGGTCCCGGACCTGAAGTGCTCCCAGCGCTTCCAGACGTGTTGAAGGTCACGGACTGCCACCCCCTCCACATTGATGGCAGTCACGATGTCCATCCAGAGCCTCTTCCGCCCTTCATTGTCGGCGCGCAAACTTCCAAAGAGGGCATCATACTGCTCCAGGACTTGCTCCACCAGGATACCAACTTCACTGCCACTGAAGCTGGTAGCCCTCTGCCTCTCTGGCCGGGGGTTGCCAGTGGTGCCAGATGTTGTTGTATCTGACATGACAACCCCAGAGGTAGGTGTGGGTGGGCAACTGGGTCCTGGGGCTGGGCTGTGGAGCGATTGAATACCAGTCTGGAGTCTTCTGTTCCAGCAGGGGTGGTCACAGCAACTGCACCCCTGCAGATGGCTGACGTGCAGGCAGCAGGCATATGGGCAGCAGGCAGGCAGCAGCAGACGGCAGGTGGGAGCGTGCTCGGGGCTCTGGGGGGCAGGAAAATGGCCTTCTGGGCAATAGCTTGGTCTTGTGTGTTGTTGCGGGGCCAGCTTGATACGGAGTGATTTGGCACGTGAAAAAACTGCACTGTAATTTGAGGAAAGGCCCTTAGCCCGTAAGCGTGTCTGACGTGATGCGCAAGACCGTTTCCCTCAACACGGGTGCATGTTGATCGTGTGCAAAAACTGCACATCCGGGTGTCACTGCGTGCAATTGGAGGAAAGGGCCTTAGCGCGTATGCGCGTAAGTGATGTTGCACGTGTGGGCTGGCTTAAAGGGTACGTGTAGGACGACATTTTCTTGTATGTGCTTTTTGTTGCAAGCGGGTGATTCTTGTACTTCTTGTCGGTACACACGCGATAACTTCACAACGGTTCCAGTTCGTACTCCCTGTTTACTCAGACAGCATTCAATTCTTTTTTTTTTGGCGGGGGTGTTTCCAACGCGCACATGCGTGTCTTTTTCACGTTCTTTTTCCAGGCAGACTGTGAGTGACGCACGTATTTTCCAACTGTGGTTGCCCCCGTGTGTTGTGCACCCATTCAGAGGTCATTGTAGGCTGCATGTACCATGCGTATGCTTATTTTTGCGTTTCTGGGGGCCACAGCGTAGTGCGGGTTCATTTTGCCACGCACGTGGTCTACCAGGGGTTGCATGCACGTTAAATATTGTTTTTGGGGTGGGGGCGCTGCTGCGCAACAAGATGGCCGCATAGCCGAGGAGCTCCGCTCCGGCATGAATCCTTGTAAACACTTTCACCCGGATCCAGAGTGCGTCGAACCCCCTAAATAACTGGGCTGCCTCTCGCCATATCCGGACTCCTGTGGGGAAAATCCCGGCTGAAATCGGACATTGTGAGCCCACGAATGAGTGAGGGCTGCGGGCTCGCTCGCCTGGGCCGCCACGCAGCTCCACGGACTGCTGCGTGAGAGCCGCGGCTGGGACCGCCCCTGTACTCCTGTCCTGAGGCCCTTGTGGACGTGAACAGGCACCCGCTGAGCTGCGGCCCAACTTCCCGGACCCGATCCTTCGGTGCGAGACGAGACGGTGGACCCCTGGCGCTGCCCTGGAGCCGGAAAGGGCGAGCGGAGACTGCGCTGCCCCACAGGAACGTGGTTGGGCAGGCGCCGACGTGGCGATCTTCGAGCCCTGGTGGGTTGTCGGGTCTGGCCCTGCGCCGCTACGTGGGAGAGCAGTAAAACAAACATACTGAGGGACATCCTTGAACCGCCGATACTCTGCGCGGCGTCGTTGGGCCCTCCGGCTAACACACCCGCCACTTATGGACGAAACATTTGGCTGGGAGAGGGCCCTTCGTGGAGCTTGCCCTGCCCCCACGTTGTGAAGGAAGTGCTGGGGAGATCCTCCTGTAACGCACACCAGCGCTGGCTGGGAAGCAACCTGTTTATTACTGACCTGCACATAGTTTGTTACTTTCCTGCATTGGAGCTGGGCATTGTCATCCTTCGTGTACACTTGGGGAGACAAAGTGCGTCTGATATAATATGGCGGGCCCCTGGACGACCCATGGTGGATGTGATCAGAGCCCTCTGATTCACTGCGGGCCCCCCCGCGGGTCAGCCCTCGATCCCGTTGCTGCTCCACACCAGTGCCATTAGACAAATCTCCTACTGCGACACGCTGAGGCACGAACTCCAGACTCCCTCATATCCCACATTATGCCCAGCAAGAACTTAAATAAGAACAGAAGGACCGGCCCTATGGATTCGTTCACCAGTTCGCAGACACCCCCTGTAAGTCCGGATACGCCGCCCCCCACCGCATCCGTACTGTCGGAAGACTCCAAGTTCGACCACCTACTCACCACAGTACAGAGCGGATTCCTGGCCATAAATGTCAAGCTCGATGACATCGTATCCACAATTGGCTCACTGAAGACCCGAGTAGACAAGGAAAGTGCCAGGATCACCGAAGTAGAGGGTAGAATTGGTTTGAACGAGGACTCCACCCGCCAAAACACCCAGGACATTACCCACCTGAAGGGGGAAATGGACAAACTCCGTAGCAAATGCGACGATTTGGAGTCTCGTTCCAGGCGGAACAATATCCGCATTGTCGGCCTTTCAGAATCGTTCTGCAGGGGCCCAATGGAGCTTCGGATCGAGGACTTGCTGAAATCCCTCCTTGGGGAAGAGGCCTTTTCATCTCAATTTCTGGTAGAGAGGGCCCATCGCTCTCTCGCCCCACCGCCTAGACCTGGGGCCCCACCCCGTACTGTTATAGCCAAACTGTTAAACTACAGGGACAGGGACGCTGTCCTACGACTGGCTAGGGAGAAAGGTCCCCTAAGAATTGGAAATGATCACATCCATATTTACCCGGACTTTTCAGCAGGGGTCCAGACTCAAAGACGGTCCTACGAAATAATTAAACGTCAACTGCGACAAGTCCCCTATGCCCTTCTGTACCCTGCTAAACTCCGAATACAGCATGGCGGAAGAGCGCACTTCTTCGAATCCCCTGCAGCCGCCCTGTCCTACATGGAAGCTTCGATACCCCTTCCGCCAGGGAGGCAGGGTGCCGACCAGGATGGCCTGCATCAACCGGTGTAGCCTGAATACTCATCTTACAACGTGCGGCCAGATAATTTGGGGGACAAGTGAACTGCCGACGGCAATGGAATCGAGGGGGGTGGAGACGCACCTCTGCCTTCGATCCTTGAATGTAGCCGGATGTGTTGCTGCGCACGACCCCTTTCTTTGGGTTCTCCCACAAGTTAGTAATAAGAAAAGGGATCATCATCAAGTTGGGTTTGATGTGGGAGGGGGTGGGTTATGGCGATATGGGTTGCCACCTGGTTCTAGAGGCCGCGGTTGATGCCTCAAGATGCCCCTGTTGGGCACTCGACACAAAGCTTCTCTTAGCTGGTTATCGGTTACTTTTGGTTAAAATTGCACTCACTGGCTCGCTCGCTGTCCCATGTTATCACTATGAATACAAATGGCACAAACCACTAGAACACCCCAGGGGCTACGATTGAAACTAATCACGTGGAACATTCGAGGGTTTAACAACAGAGCAAAGGCTAGTAAGGTGGGCGCATACATTAATAGACATCATCCGCATATTGTAATGCTCCAGGAAGCCCACACACACGAAAAAATACTTAGGCAATGGGGTGGCAATAGACATTACACAGAATATTCCTCTCAGAGTAGAGGGGTCATCACACTGATACACCCCTCCTTGGAGTTCTCCACCGAAAAATGCAGGATAGATCCACAGGGAAGATATGTGGTGGTCTGGGGTAGCTTGGCTGGGATAAAACTCATTTTGATAAACACATATGGCCCAAATATGATGATCCGCAGTTCTATATACAGCTTCTTACAACGATAGGCCTTACAACTAACGCCTGGGTCCTTTGGGGAGGAGATCTAAACACCATTCTCGATACTACATTGGATAGGTCCTCCAGCAGGCCTAGAGCTCTCACTAAAGCGGCAAATGTTATTCGACATGCCCTCGAAGAGTTCACCCTCTCTGATGCCTGGAGGGGTATACATCCCACTGAGAGGAAGTACTCATTTTACTCCTCAGTGCATGACACTGAATCTAGAATAGACTATTGGCTAATTTCGTCCCCTCTGGTCAATTACACGGAACAATGCGAAATCCTTCCCCGTACGCTCTCGGACCACTCCCCGGTCACCTTGGCCATACTGTTCCCTGGCACAGATCGCCCAACACAAAGATGGAGGATGTCCCCCAACATATTAAAAGACCCGAATGTCGTGGAAACTCTCCACACTGACAGAGGAATTTTTCCAATTGAACAATGGCTCTGTAGACAGCTGGGCGATCTTATGGGAAACATTTAAGGTCTGGGTGAGGGGCATTCTGATGTCCAAGACGACTGGTCTCCTTAAAGCCGTGAGAAACGAACTGGACATCACAGAATCGCGCTTGCAGACACTCGAAACTGAATATAGTATGACACACGACAGGCATATCCTGTCTGACATCAGCGCACATCTCCAAACGTTCAACGATCTGGCGACCAGGGAGCAACAGTACATGGCCACTCCCATCAGAGCACGCAGATATGGGGAGGGTAACAGAGCAGGTCACCTCCTAGCCCGTATGCTCCGCTATGAACGCTCCCATACCCCAATTGCGAGCATCTTGACAGAGGGAGGTGCAGTTGTCAGTGGCGAGAAAGAGATAAATGACGAATTCTCACGCTACTATGCTGACCTATATTACAATCATGATAGTAGTACACAAGAAGAAATACGTATATACCTGAGTAAAATTGATCTCCCTAAATTAAACTTGGAAGATAACCAAATCCTTGAGCAGCCTATAACCTGTGATGAAATAACTGAAGCAATTAAATCACTGACTTCAGGTAAAACCCCGGGCCTGGATGGGATAGGTGCTGAGTTATACAAATCCTTCTCAACGATCCTTGCTCCTGTCCTCACCCGCATATGGGAAGAGGCCATCGTGGTTGGCTCGCTCCCAGAATCAATGACAGACGCTGTCATCACAGTACTCCTGAAACCTAGACGTCCAGCCCATGATCGTTCCTCTTATCCCTGTCATTGATAAACACGGACGCCAAAGTCTACGCAAAGGTTCTTGCTAATAGACTGCTTCCTAAAATGGCTACGCTGGTTCATCCCGACCAATGTGGTTTTATACCCACTAGATCCACGGCACTAAACTTGCGTAGACTGTTTTGCATTCTAGCACAGATTAAACCACAAGCGCAGGCTGTAGCAATATCCCTAGATGCAGAAAAAGCGTTCGATTCAGTTTCTTGGGTGTATATGTTTGAGGTTCTCCATAAATTTGGATTCGGCCCTTACTTAACCAGTTGTATTGGGCTCCTGTACGCGTCACCCAAAGCCAGGGTATTGACCAACCGAACACTGTCTAACCAAATCTCACTACACAGAGGGACAAGACAGGGTTGTCCCTTCTCCCCTATACTATTTGCTCTAACAATTGAACTGGTGGCGGCAGCAGTTAGGGCAGTACAGGAATCCAGAGGCATATATATGTCAGGGGCGTACCAAGCCATCTCGCTGTATGCTGACGACGCTCTGTTATATGTTCGAGAACCTGAGAAAAACGTACTTCCTATACTGGCCGTAATAAATGACTTCACCCTACATTCGGGGTACAAAGTTAATAAGACCAAATCCGAAATCTTTCCATTGACCAATGCCACCACCTGTCCCACAAACACGTATGGTCTCGCATGGGCTCCTGAACACATTCGATATTTGGGAATACAGGTCTCCCGTGACAGCACCTCTCTATATATAGACAATCATGAGACCACTCTACAAATCATATATTCAAAACTCCAGATCTGGGCTAATCTCCCCATATCCCTGGCTGGCCGAATAGCGGTGCTCAAGATGACCGTGTTACCTTAACTCCTTTACATCTTCTGCAACGTCCCTATCTGGCCGGGCAGACCATTTTTCGACAACCTTCGATCTATGGCTACAACCTTCGTTTGGAATGGAGGGGCAAATAGGATAAGCTGGGCCAAATTGGTCGAACCTTATGAAAAGGGAGGCTTCGCGGCTCCTGATTTCGAACTATATTGTCAAGTAGCACAAGCCCACTATGTGAAATTCTGGCAGGACCCCTCGGACACTACACCACACGTACCCATAGAACGCCACTCAGTCCGCCCAACAGACCTGCGTTCAATCATTTACTCAAAAAGACAGAGATGACTGCAAATTTGACCCAACCTCCTGCACGATCGCAGCATGGAATGCAATCAGTAAACGACTTGGCATAGATGACCCCTACGACTCACAAGCCCCGCTTTGGAATTTCCCAGGCATCGCACCCACATATGACATTGGTATTCAAAAGAATTGGCTCCCAGAATATGATTTCACAATGAAAACTATGTTCCCAAACGGTAAATTTGTGACTCTCGAAGATTTCGCAGAATCGGTCGGTGAGACTCCCCTAACAATCCTACAGTTCCACAGAATGAGAGCAGCGTTCAAGAAGCGCTGGCCCACATTTCCAGATGAACCTCCAGAGCACGCATGTTACCAATCTCTGCACTCCCAGACTGGTACGGGGGTGTCCAAACTGTATACCCTAGTCCAGACGCATACGGACACCTTGGCCACCATTAAGTCATCTTGGGAAAAAGATATGGGCACTGTTATTGAAACAGGGAAATGGTCCAGATACTGTCTCCTATCCAAAAAGATATCGTTAAATGCTTCACTTCACCCCGGCAAAGATGGCAAAGTGCTACGCTAATGTGCCTGACACCTGCCCAAAATGCCACGCCCCTGGCGCAGACTCCTTCCATATGTACTGGGATTGTCCTCCTGTAGCAAAATTCTGGAGTGAAGTAGCAAATACCCTAGAAAGCATCACACAAATCCCTGCAAACCTTTACCCCCCGAAATACCTATTTGGAGACATCGGAAAGGTCTCGGAAAAAATTAGGAGATTATTCAATGTTGCCTGTGCAGTTGCAAAGAAATGCATCCTACAGAAATGTAAAAGTACACAGGCCCCGACATTGGGACAATTTCTCTCTACACTGGTATATGTGAACGAATGTGAAGAAAAGTATGTGGGATTGTTGCCCGCTCCATGCAAACCGAAAGACATTTGGGCGCCGCTCAGGACGTATCTAACCGAAAATTCCTCGGATACAGAGAGCTCTGATAGTGACAGTGTAAACGAACTATAATGCTTTTCAACCCTATGTAGCACTTTTTCTCCCCTTATGCACACTTCTGTCTGTTTTGTACCTATGATGTCGTATGTCCGAAAATATAATATTAATCAGGAACAACTGATGCAAATCTGAATGTACATAACATGTTTGTAAAGAATATGTGAGTTTCTCAGCGAGATAGCCGTGTTATGCAACCAAAAATAAAGTTTTAAAAAAAAAATATATTGTTTTTGGGGTGCCTGTGCGTTGCGTGATCAGTCATCTTCCCCCAGGGGTCACAGACAGCCTTGCTAGAGCACTAGGGTACGAATTCCATCTAGTACCCTACCCCTTTCACCCCAATTGCACAGGACAATTGTTTCCTGCAACTCCCATACGCACAACAACATCAGTGCCATGGTTGGGAGGCGACCAAGCAGTTAGGGAGCTAAAGGTGGCCGACCTCAAAGAGGTGGGCACGGTAGGGGACGTGGCCAGGATGTGCAGGGTGGTCCAAGAGGCCAGTGTGTGAAAGACCAATCAGGGACACCTATGACCCCCCCCCCCCAATGGTTCGGGGAGATGTAGCTGACACCATCCCAGCTCAGCCCTTGTTAAACTGGCCCATATTGTCAACAGAACCGGCACAGGATGACTCCCAGGCCGACTTCCGTGTCACCAACTCTAAGCCACGTGTGGCGGTGAAAGTTGCTGTCACCAGGCCACGTGGATCTGGGGCAGCAATGTCATCTGCTGCCCCAAGTAGCCAGGGTGAGGAGGCTGCAGGGGCAGCTCAATCCACCCCAGCTCCGAGTGTCCCAGCCGAGACAGTGTTGGTCCAAGTGCATCACACCGAGGTTGGTCCTGCCAACATCACCCAGCAGCCAATGCCTGCAGTGAGACCTTTGGTCATCGTGCCTTTGGCAACTTCCAGTGCCCAGTCCACCTGCGTTCCTGCCCCTACCAACCAGAGCGGCGTAAGCCACTCAGGGTCCGCACCACCATCCAAGAGGAAGAAGGGTGCTCTTACAGTACAGGCTGGGACCTCAGACACGGCTACCCACTCCGGCACGTCAAGGAAGCCTAGTTTCAATGATGCAGAACTAGAGGCACTTGTGGGCTATGTGTCGGCCCATGGCCGCGAAACGGTGGTGACTGCAGGGTGCAAGACTACGACTGCTCAACGTAGGGCCCACTGGCAGACCATCGCGGACCACATTAGTTCCCTTGGATTTGTGAAGCGCACAGCTGATGATTGCTCCAAGCGCTGGAATGACCTGAAACGCAGAGCAAAGAACAACCTGGCTTCAAATCATGCCTCTACTCTGGTGACTGGCGGTGGGTCTCCACCAGAGGAGGAACAAGTGGAGCATTCATCACAGAGGATCAGATCCAAGGCGTGGGGGACCTACCAGATCTTGAAGCAATGTCCGGTGAGTGACCATGCATGTGTGTGCAATCCATGTGTATGTTGCTTGGGTGATGTGTTCTGATTGAGTGCCAGGTGAGGCTGTCTAGTCATGACTGCTATGGGTCACCCATGTGGTCCCTCAAAACCATTCCCCGGCCTTGTGTTTCTGTTTCACAGTATCCCTTCTGACCGCAGTTCACTTTTTTGCACATGATTAATCCACTTGGCCTTCAGCTGTCCTCTTGCCACAACATTGTTCATACTGTTTTCCTCTTCATTCAGCCAGATTGATGAAATGATTAGCATATTTACCAGACATTTTTGTGGCCTACTGTCCCAAATGTGACATACTTCTGTCATAGATTACACCACACAATGGCCCACATTTCTTGACTTATTAGGGGAAAGATTTCTACAATCAGGCTGATTGAGTAATGTGCACCTACGCATGGCCTGCACACTATCATTTTGGGACCCTGTTTGAATGTTGAACATGACAATTGTATCCTCTCATGCCCAAGTGACCAACCATTGATGTTTCCATGTGCCTGCCATCACTGCATCAGTGAACACTGGCTTTGTTGCAGCGTGTGGCACATGCATGTTTACTCACTCTTTTTTACATGTTTAATTTCATGATGTCTATCTCACATGGATGGGTGACAGTACTGATTTGCTACCATCTGGGTGTCCTTGTCAAATCTGCCATGGCTATGGTATGTGCCGTCTATGTGCTGGCATGTGTCATGTATGAGGATTGTCCATGCCACTCACAGGCTAATGTTTGATGCCAGTGCCATCCAGCATGCAGCACGTGTTGGTTTTCCATCTTGCAGTCATCAGTGTGTGCTTTTTGCCTCCCCTTCCAACTCATTGACAGTGCATGCATGCCAGAGTTATTGTCATGTGGGACATGTGTCATTTATGTACTGGATCTCTGCCTTGTCATGCCTATGTGTGTGTGCTATGGTGCTCATGCCTGTTTCCATTTGTTATCTTTCATGTTTTGCAGATGATGAGGCACTCGATGCTGTTGAGGAGGAGGAGGAGGAGATGGCGCAGACCCAGGAGGACTCACAGCCACAACCGGGCACCAGTGGAGGACGTAGGGTGGTGGTGGGTGAGAGCCCATTACTCCTACAGACCATACTGTTCACAGGTGTCTCTGGGTACTCCTCCGGAGACCTCTATGAATCAGGTGCTGAATTGGACATTGAGACATATGTGCCATCGCAGGTGAGTGTTTCTGGCAGGGATGCTGTTCTGTCCAACCCACCTGCACCGGGGGTAGACCCCTCTATGGGGCATTCAGTGTTGGAAAGTCCGCCTGTGGCGGTTACGGATGCAGGGTCACACTCCACATTATTTGCTCCTGTTCCTGGGCCAGCAGATCAAAGGAGGAACGCAGTCCTGCAGCCTCAGGCAGTGCCAGCACAGCAAGGTGCACATCACCTTGCCCAAAACAGGTGTGGTGCCCGCCAACGCGGTGGCCGTGCGCCACCAGGTAATACTGTGTGGGAGAACTCCATGTACACTATAGCAGCACAAAAGGGGGCATCGTGTGAACTGATGGCTCAGGCAATGGATAGGATGGCCACTTCCATTCTCCCCCCTGAAGGCAGATGGAGCTCCAGCAGCAGGCAACAGAGTCCATTTGCCACTCACACAGAGAGGACATGTTGGCATTAGACAGGGAGCGACGGGCTGGACTGGAGACTCTGCGCATAGCCATATCTGTACAGTCACAGGCCCACGCACACTCTCAGCTGAACTCCAGGCAACCAGTCAGGAGATCCAGGCATCACGCGAGGCCATGCAGGCAGAAATGCGTTCTACCCGTGAGGTGCTGCATGAGGATCTCCGTACCATCATCCTGGAGAACCAAACCTTTCAGACCCGCATGCTTGCTGCCATGGAGAAGCATGCCAGGGCTTTGCGTGGTCTTCCTCCCATATCACGGCCACCTTCTAATGTAACACCAGAGGGTGATGACAGCGACGGCAGTTCTCCCACTGTAGCATAGCTGTGCAGGCCATGAGTCCATGGAGGTATTTTTGTTTTTTCTCAACATCCACGCATGTGGGTGTTGGGGTGCACCCTGTACCTCGTCCGTCCTGGGTGGCCTCCCCCTCCACCCCCTGGTCCACACATGGCCATTTTTGATTATTATTTTTTTTTTAAACAGTGTGGTCCTTTGTGTGGCTCCCATAGGCATCCACTGTGTATTCCAGCTGGGCACATACAGGCTTGTCCTGTCTTTGGGTTAGATGCTTGGGTTCCTGACACACCCCCTCCTGCTTCCCCTTTCCATGGGCTTGCAAAGGTTGTGACCAAGTGACAGTAACTTACACAGTGACATTGGGCTCCCATAAGTTGTGTGGACAGACTAGTCAAAACTGTGTATACATACCTAGTGGGTATTGTTATAGAAATCTCCACTGCATGGTGGATTTATGTATGGTTCTACATCCATGACTTTTTCCTTATATACATGTACCTTCTTCGTGTCTTAACAAGCCCGTCTACTTTGCAGATGCAGTTCATGTTGTATGTAATACACTGAAACATTTGCCTACCACCAACACTCTGCAGTTGGAAGGGGTCGATGTGCTGTCTTAGTGAGGTTGTGACACTTGCACTACTTTGATTTTTAATTCTCATATATTGCCACTGTTTGAACATGTACTGATGTTTTCTCTTGCGGGTAAGTATTTGTTCATGTGTGTTTTTTTTTATTCATTATTGAGAGCAAATTGTCTGTGGCCTGTTTCCACTTAGGACAGTGCACTTTGTAACACTTGTGTCATGTGTTGTGCATTCATTTGGTTGCTTTCACATTGCATGCCATGCCATGGTGTGTTGGGGAGGTGTTGGGTGACATGCCACTATTTCGATGTGGTATTTTGCAAGGGGGGTAAGTCATTCATGCTGCATGAATTTGTGCCTTTTTGTGACACAGCATTGGGTGTCTTTGAGTAACTAGGGATACACACAATGTAGCACTTCCAGGTGAACAATCTCAGGCTGGTATGGTTGTGACAGTTGACTGTCCCTTTTGTCATCATCATTGATTGTGAGCTGGTATGTGCCAGGCCTGTGTGCACTCTGCAGGGGAGGGATTTTAGGTGAAGTAATTTGCCACAAGTTTGGTCTGGGCTGCCTCACCACGTGCCCTTTCACCTCCCATGCGCAGCCGGCGTGCATGTGGTTGGGGATGTGGGGGCACCACCACGTCCCCTGGCACGCCCTGTCGGGTTGCAACGTTGTGCAGGACACATGCTGCCACTATGATCCTGCACACTACTGGGGGCGCATATAGCAGCTGCCCACCAGACGGTCAAGGGAGCACTCCGAATGTGCGCACCACTATGCACCGGGTTGCAATATGGGCTGTGTTGTATCTTACCTCGGGTGTTGTGGTGGGGTTCCGAATTGGCGTCATCATGTACATGCTCAGAGGGTAGGCACTGTCCCCTGAGGAGGTGATAATGTTTGTCATTAGTGGGGTTGTCCCGTTTCTCAGTTTCTGACATGCATGCATGTGCAGAGGCATTTATACTCACCAATTGTGTCGCCATGCCGGCCAATTTCCAGGTCCCGGTTTAGGGTGACATTCTGAATATGAAACCATCATGGCTGGACCCTGGATAGTTGGCATATACTGAGGTGATGATTCCCTTGGCATCACATACAACCTGCACGTTGATGCAATGCCAGTGCTTGCGGTTCTGATAGATATGCTCAGTGGCCCTGGGTGTACGTAGAGCCACATGGGTGCAATCAATGGCACCTAGGACTTTGGGGAAGTGTGCCACCCCGTAAAATTGCTGGACAAAGCCTGCCTTTCTGCAGGTGTTCTGGGCATGTATATGTGCCTGCGGACTGAGGGGCGTGCAGTCATGATGGCCAACATCTGGTGTAGGCAGCGTGACTGGGTAGCCTGTGACACCCCCCCCCCCCACTATGGCACTTGTACGCTGAAATGAACCAGTAGCCAAGAAGTGCAGTACATTGAGCACCTTTTCCAAGGGGCTCAGTGCTTGCGAGCACAGGGTGGGTGATGTGAGGTTATCCTCCCACTCCCTCACCAGGTCTAGGATTATGTGTGGTGGAAACCTGTACCTCCCATAAACCTGGTCATCAGGCATCCCAAAAAGGCTGGTCCTGGGTAAAAAAAAAATGCGGGGCCTGGCTATCCTCCTCCTGCGGTGTCCCACGACCACTGCTGCGAGGAACGGTATATTCATAGTAGCGTATGAGCTTGTTTGTGCGCACTTTTATTCTGTGCGGGGTCGCTTACGCCTGCTTCTTGCTGGCGTACGTGTTTCCGGATTAGCGCGTCTTTTTTGGCGCACACCTTTCCCCTTTTCGATTCCATGAATACATGTTGTTAGCGTGCGTGTGGGCGTTGCGAGCATTTACCTCCTGTACTTCCCCTGTAACGCCCACATTTTCACGCGTTGTTTCCCATTCCGCGTGTTACGCCCAGTGTTCCGCCCACTTTTCTTGTGTGCGCTACACTATGTGCTCTTTCCCTGTGCGTGTAGCGCACGCCATTTAGTGACATGTGCGCCCGCGTGCGCTACCCACGGATTTAGCGCACATCCCAGCTTTTACTAGCGCAGCGCATTCCATGAATCGATCAACGGCTGTGTGCTCGGCTTTGGCACGCGTGCGCTGCGATTTTCACGCTTGCGCTCCCCTTTTCGGCGCACATTTTTCCATGAATTACCCCGTTTGTTATCGAAAACCTTAAACAGCACCATGATGCTTGGTTTCTGGAGCCTGTTTGGGTTATTTTGGGAGAGGACAGTGATAGCATTGGCATTTTATAAAACATGACAGCCTCGAATACCTTTATTATTCTTATTCGGGGTGGTTGTGAAATCACTTCTGATCTTTAATTTTAAAAAATGACATTCTTACAGTGACTGTAATCAGTTATTACAGTTGGTTAGGACATCACAATGCTAGCTGCTGGAGCTAAAATTCCAGCTAACTAAAGCGCTTAATTAAAAGCAGCGGCCAGCTTTTCGGATTACTTTCTTCTAAAATAGCTTTCTTTGACACTTTTAAGCCATTCATTGACAAATCACAGTTTATGCTAGTATGCTAATTTTGTGCACGACCGAAGTACAACTCTGGAAGGAATGAATCTATCTGCAGGTTATCATTTATTTTAAACCACATAACTGATTTTAGGTGCATTTTATTTAACTGCAACACATTACAAGTTACCCATCAGTTTTTTTTTAATCCAAACAGATGCGCTGATTAAAGACTGTTTATTATATGCATCAATAATTAAAAGATCTATTACATTTTATTAATTAAGATGCCTGCTATTAAGGAGATGGCACTGTATTATAAAAAATAAAATATTCCAAAACATTATAAAAAGGAACTTTACCTTAGGCCTCATTGCTCCGTTTGGTCATGGAAGGTCTGTGACTTGCAGCACCCTCATAATGTAGCATAAGGGTACTTTATCTCAAATACAAAAAGGGATGCTGGAAGGGTTACAAGTCAATGTAAACAAGAGATCCATAGTGCAGGAACACTTAAAACCAACCCATTGTTTTTAATTCTGCAGCATGGATCGTATGTGGAGTTGTTGGATGCTTCGAATAGAGAATCAAGAATGCTATATACAGATTTTTATGACAGATAGTCCAATCGTTACAAAAATCTCCTTTTCCAAATAGCAATGCTTACAAAAGGGGAGTATGGTTGCATACCATATCTCTGCAAGAGTGTCTCTGCAACACTAGCAATAGCCAACAGTTTCCATAAGGTAGCTGTACTTGAATGAGCAGTCATTTTGGGAAAGAGAGATGGCCTCGTTACTACGAGAATATGGGAAAGGCCCACTGAAGATCTTGCTTTAAAAACAAGTGCTAAACTTTACACCACACACAAGCCACTACAGAATAGTTTCCCAGAAAGACCTTGGTCCTATTGCACAATCTACAAAGACGGTCACGCAACGCAATACACTGTTAGTTGATGAACAAGGAAATGCAGACAAAGGATGGGCCATACTAGGTTACAAGAGGTTATCAATTTAATGGTAAAAGAAAGAAGAAAAAGGTATCTGAAAAAAGAATGCAGAATTCCTGAGACAGGCAAAACCCAGAGTGCCTAATTTTTATATTACGCGAAGATGCATAAAGATCTGAATTATACCCTGATATGTCTAACTGTACAAAGATTGCCTCAGTACTGAAAGCACTGTCAAAATATGCAGATTTGTTCCTAAAAAGAAAACATACCAAAGATGCAGTCATTTGTACAAGGCAGTATTTACACAATGAATATTGTGGACGGAACAAGAATACAAATGAAAGATTTGTTCCTAATTGCTACGGGCAAAGAATCACTATATAATAGAATCCCACAGGCTGTCACAAGAGATTGTTGCCGAAAAACTACAAGATCCTCCAGATGAGGCATCTAGGGAATTGATCATATTTCACATGAAGTAAGCTCTGAAAGAACATTATTTTCAATTCAATGAAACATTTTATGATCCGATAGGGGGCGCAACAAGAGGGCAGGTGATAAAGGGTAAATGGTAGTCCAGAATGTGGGAAATGTATATGTGGAGTTTTAAAAAAAAAAAACAAATATACAAAAACAATCTCTTTGGAAAACATCACATGGCACAGATACACAGACTATGTATTTTTCTTTATTTGTAAATCAGAAGACTACGCAAATTAGTTTTTATTAGGGCTCAAATACATATTTGAAAAGTACATCTTTGGTGGGTGACTAACAGGTGCATTTCTTGGACCTGGTCGAATATAAGATCGAAAATAGATTGGGCATAAGACACTATAGAAGACCCACAGGGGAAAAAAACTCTATATCGCATTAGGATACCTTTCATCCAAAAGCCTCAAGAGACAACCTCCCCTATGGTCCGTTCATTTGATTACACAGGAACAGAAATATAGCAGAACATTTAGTGACAACTGAGGAAGAGAGCGTATTGTGATAAAGTTATAAGAAAAGCAAGGACACGAGCCATCACTCACTGTGAAGCAATCAGAGAAAAAAAACAAAAAGATACACACAAGGATTTGATTCCCTTTGTGAACACGTATTCAAAATTGGCATATTAAAATGAAAAGGATAGTTAAAAACATTGGAGGAGCGTCACACAAGCCACAATACCTGTACAGTTTGCAAATAAAAGAAGAACACCCATCAGATCTGGGGAAAGAAAGCAATGATGCTGCTTCTCTGGTATCACATTGTATGCTTATGGGGCATAGAGAGTATGACCCAAGATGGACCGTGCTAAGAAAATGGCCACTACAAGGATACAATATCCTCATATATTGAGAACAGACTAATCGCCAGCAGGAAGAGCTATACAAAAGGCATGAATGATCTAGAAACACGTACATTAAGCTAATACATTATAGGGAACGTGGTAAAATCTGTTACCTTGGTCCCTTTAATTCATAATATCTCCTTGTATAGCTCAGCAATATGGTACGTACAAATTGGAATTCATCAGCTGGAGAAACACAATAAGGAAATAAAGGTACACAAGTGATCCCTGAAATATCTTTGTTCTTCTTTATAGTCTTTCTATTGGGGTGGTAGAATCCAGTCCAGTTTAAAGTTTACGTTTTCCAGGCTGTCCTCTACTGAAGTATAATGCTTCTGTGGGAAGCAATATATAATATACTAGAAGCAGCAGTGTGCACAAGAGGTGCTGAAAATAAAGTGACAAATTCAGAAAACAGAAGGAATCATGTAATTAGTCATTGTGGGAGTCAGTGTGAATGTTGATGAAGAGCTACTTCATACCACTGCAAACCAAGAGACAGAAAGTTCACAATTATTCTAAAGTATTTATATGGCCAGTAGTATTGTAACTGTATTTTTTCATATTTTATACTATCGGGTAAATGGAATCCCTTAAATGTGCAAATGATGTTTTTTCCCCCAGACCAAGATGATAGAAGACCCAAGACCCTCCAATAAAATCAAAGGAACGGTCTAGTTCTTGGGAATAGGCCACATGGTACATGAATGGAAAGAATTCGGGCCAAAAGTTCAAAAGAGGCAAACTAGTGTAAACAATTCAGGAATGTATCAGCATTTTTGCACTAGGGCAACGTTTGCCCTAGTGCAAAAATGCTGCAGCAAAAAAATGTATCTTTTTTGCATTAGGGACATTTTTGCCCTGGTGCCAATACCATGCCAAACTGCAGTTGTCCTGGTACAATGTTTTCTTACATGTCCCAGTGTTTTAAAAATGGTGCAAACATTATCCTAGTACTAATATCGTGCCACTTTGCACTTGCATCGGTGCAATCTGGCCACAGGAAACCAGCCAGTGTTTGGCCACCCAGTAATTACTTGGACAATATTTAGGCACACTTCACACCTTATTGTTCTCCTCAATACAAAATGTACTGCATTTGTCATTGCTCCAGAGTGACATCCGTTTGTTACACACAATCAAGGAAATTACTAATAAAGCTGCATTGATGGGGGGTTGACGGAATTAGGTTGCACCTTAAGCTATCGGGCGTGCCCTTCTTCAGGTGCATATCCTCCACCTGCTGCAGAAAGTACTTGTCTGATTTTATAGGAACTTTGCCAGTCAAAACAGCTGCTAACACACGTTTCGTTTGCACATTGATATTGCTGCTGGTTTTTACCATTTGATGACACTTAATTTTACGGGTTTAACTTGCAATTCCTGGGCGTATACACTTTTTTACTATAGATATTAGCAGCATGAATATCACATGAATTTTCTGCAGTTCTTACATTTTGTTAATGCACTGTGCACTTTGTCAATCTAGTGGAACACCAATACGTTTGATCTTTATCCTTGTTGACCTATTGTTGATTTGTGCAACTGTATAAATTGTGCTAAATCTGTTAAATGTCTGAAATATTGATTTTACTATAAACAGATATACTCCATTTTACATTCATCTTATTGCTCTTAAGTGAAGTAGATTGATTCTATGTGAAAAGGTCTCCTGGGAAAAAGTCGCCAAGTAAGCCTTATTTACTATTCCAACTCCAGTCCTAGAATATTTGGGAAAAGGGCTTGATTTTCTTGGGAGTGCAAATATGGGGAAATGTAACCCGCTGCCAATCTTTTCTTAGGCGACTATCACCGGATACCATAGAATCATGGTACAGAGGAAGGCCACCATGTGTTTCTTCCTTTTAGCAGGTCAAACACTCAGCAATAACAAGTAACCCAATTGAAGAAGCAAACAAGTTAACAAATGAAACTGAGACTCTGGAGCTGCTCAGATCCTGGAAAAGAGAACCCAAACATATTGCCCACGGGTCAGTTACATTGTGCTATGTAGGAAGATGTGGATTTTCTAATAACCAATATTGAATATGATGTAGTAAAAAACACTGAATAAAAAAAAGAGAAAAGGTCCAAGAGTCAAAATATCCCCATAAATGCTAAATATCTCATGTGCTACCCAATTACGAAATCTCAAGAAACACGGCGCAATAAGGACGCAATTAAAGTTTCCCAGTAGAATTGCATGAAACATTAAATGACCAGGATAATCGGGTAGAGCCATTAGAGAGTCCTGAACAAATATGTCAAGATAATATTAACACATCTGAAATTGCTTATGGCTACAATGAGGTGATAGCCAATGTACGCGCCTCCAATGATTTGAGGCTCTAACTGTTGAACCCTTAGAAATTGAGGAAAGAACGATAAATATTGCCCTTGCATATGAATACCCACAGAGAATTCCCTATGGTGTTACCATCCAGGGATAGTTTGTTGGAGATGAATTGCGATATGAATCTTGACCCTAGAAAACAAGTTGACTGTCGCAAGTGGGCATGGTATTATCAAATACAAAATCTTCTCTGATAACATATCCGCCACATGTGGGCGTGCCAACAAATTAGCAGAGGACATGCTGATTTTTAAAAGACACAGTTGGAACTCTCCAACAAGGATGAGAATATCTAAGGAAACTGCTGATAGCCCATATAGTTAGGCAGAAGAGCATCAAAAGGTATGGTTTACCATACTGAACCTATGCCGTCATCTGGAATGATAGGTGACAATGATCAAGATGGTATAGATCTCACCAACACACAATTAAAACGGAGTGCCCGTACCCAATTTAATATTATCTTCCAAGATTAATAGAGCCATTGAAAATCATGTTACAAAAAAGGAAAGAGGATTACAGGTTTGGCCTAACAAGTAACAATTGTCTGATAATTAACAAAAGACCTTTCAAGCTACAGGGGGCACTACCTGCAAAAAACAACCTTTATGTCCGTCCCTGTGGCAGTAGTACTTTTTATAAGACTAACATTCCTAAATTTGACGCCAGAGAGAATGAGGACTCACTGAGAAACAAACGCATACACTGGCTGAGGCATAAGTGGGACTGCCTCAATTATCCAAGAGGCTTATAGGGTGCCTACGATTTAAGACAGAAGTAGACACTCCTAGATTACATCTGCTTTACACTGAAGAATAATTTAATCTCCAAAAGGCAACTATCTTTTAAAATACAGAACTCTCCCTCTGCATGTGTCATATGTACAACTCAGACCCAGACCCCTCGTTAATCATAGATGACACCAACCTAGAAATAAAGCGGTTATAGAGGCACACTCTAACATGGCTAACAGTAAGGCTGTGACAGAGTCTACTTCAAAAGTAGATTCTGGAGTTGACTGCCCATCACTTGATATTGATTGTGGGAATCCTCATGCAGCTAATGATGGAGAGTACTTATTCATCTTCATTGTAGTTTGAAATACTTTCATGGAACATTGCAGGGCTGTGGAAAAGCATTCATGAGTTTTGGTGTGAATGTTTGTTTATTTATATGGCACACCGGACCAGAAGGTATGAGGGCGCAAGCATTACAGGTATATTCTTAGCTTAGTTACAGTTCAGTACATTATTTACATTATTATATACATTACATTATTATATACATTGTCATCCAAGGGCACAGCGAGTGTGTGCCTAGAGACAGTAGAATTACAACAGAGTTCCAGATTGAGAGATTTTTGTAGTAGTTACCGGGTGTCGGTTATTGGTCTTTGTTCTTAAGCCACTGGATATAGTTACGCCTAAATTGGTGGTAGGTTTGTGGTGCTCTGACGGAGGGAGGTAGTGTGCTCCAGTGTTGGGCTGCTTTCACCTGGAAGCTATTGCCGCCCATTTTCGCTCGCTTGAATCTGGGAACAACGAGCAGGTTAGCATTGCTGTTTCTAGTGTCTCTGTTGGGCGTGTATCTGGTTATTCTGTCTGTTAGATAACGGGG
Source organism: Ambystoma mexicanum (assembly GCF_040938575.1). NCBI lineage: Eukaryota > Metazoa > Chordata > Amphibia > Caudata > Ambystomatidae > Ambystoma > Ambystoma mexicanum. Next base: position 535,180,393 of record NC_090924.1, on the reverse strand, counting down.
AGCTGCGTTAAGGCATTTGTGGGTAAGGGAGGCTACCTTAAGCAGGATTTTGTCCGAAGTACTGAGCCAGTTGTGTGTTCTTCTGGTATTCGAGATGTGTTCTCTTTTACGGAAGCTAAGTGCTGCTCTGAGGGCATTGTTCTGAAGGATCTGGATTTTATTGGTAATCTGTTTGTTAGCGCCTACATAGAGGGAGTTACAATAGTCCAGTTTTGATAGTATGAGAGCTCTGGCTAGAGTAATGCAGCTTTGGGTGGAGAGGAAGGGTTTGGCTGAGCGTATAAACTTGCAAGTGTAGGCTGTGGTGGATGCCATGGAGCTGACCTGTTTATGGAAGGAGAGGGTGGAATCGAGGTAGATGCCAAGTGTTTTCACTTCCTTGGCTACCTTGATAGAGTTGCCGTCTATGGTGAAGTTGGAGTAGTTTATGTCCATTTTGTTTAGGTTCGAGGCTGATCCCAGGATGATGTGTTCGGTCTTGTCATCATTCAGGCATAGACTATGGGATGCCATCCATGCCTGGATGATGAGGTACACCTTGTTCACCAAGGCCAAATCCGTGTTGTAATCTCCCGTCAACGGGATGAGGATTTGGGTATCATCAGCATAGTTAGTGTAGGTGGTACCCAAACCGTCAAGATCATCAAACAGGGGCTTAGTGAACACGTTGTACAGTGTGGGGGAGACACATGACCCCTGCGGGACCCCACATGTGATGGGAATGGGGTCAGCGGAGGCCGTGGTAGAGAAGACGCGCATGGATCTGTTGCTCAAGAATGATGTGATCCAGCTAATAGCATCTTGGGAAAAGTGGGCAGACGAGTCTAAGTGGCTACATAGGATTTTGTGATCAACAAGGTCGAAAGCTGCCGAGAGGTCTAGGAGGAGCAGTAAGGCAGTTTTCCCATTATCTCTCAGAGTCTCAATTTGGGCCTCGAGGTCGATGAGTGCAGTTTCTGTGCCGTGTTGGGGTCTAAATCCTGATTGCCAGACTCCTAGGAGGTGGTTTTGTTCAAGGAATTTTTGAATTTGAAGGTAGGCTGTTTTGTCGAGGATTTTTAGTAGGAAGGGGACGGTGGTGATGGGCCTGTAGTAGGTGGGTACGGCTGGGTCGAGTGTGGGTTTTTTTAGTAGGGGGAGGACCCAGGATTATTTTAGGTTGTTGGGGATAGTACCTGAAGAGAAGGAGGCGTTGATGAGTTTGGTAATGAACGGGGATAGGTCTCTGGCTGCGTCTTTGATGATTTGAGGTGGGCATAGGTCGCCTTGGCAGTTAGAAGGCTTGAGGCAGAGTATGATTTTTTTCCACTTCTAGCGTGGAACCTTGGAAAAGCTGAAGCGAGTGAGGGTGTTGGGGGGAGGGTGTTGAGGGATGGTGCGTGGGGGGGTGTTGATGGGTTTGGAGTAGGATAAAGTCTCTTTCTTGTTGTTAATTTTGATTTGGAGGCCTGCAACTTTGTTGGATAGGGCATTTTGGATGCTGGTGCACCATTGTTTGTCTTTTTTGCAGGTGTCTGGGGCCGGGATGGGTGTTTCTAGCTCTTTTAATATGGTAGTGCTGGATTTGGCATGCAGTATTCTCAGGTTGTAAGATTCTTGTTTGGCGAGGAGGATTTATTTTTTATAGGTGGAAACTATTTTGTTGAGGATCAGCTTGTTGCTGTCTGTGGGAGCTTGTCTCCAAATTTGTTCCTTTTTGCGTTTCTCCGATCTGAGGGCTTTTAGGTGGGGCGTGAACCAGGCATTCAAGTGTTTATTCGGCTTGGGTTTTCTCAGCTTTAGTGGTGCGATGGCATCTAGGGCTAGGCGCATGCTATTGTTGTAGCTTTCAAGCAAGAGGTGGGGGTTGGAGTTGGCAGGGAGTTGTTTCAATGTGGGTAGAATAAGAGGGATGAGTTTTTCTACAGTTCTATTTCTCGCTTCTAGTCGGGATGGCTGTGGCTAGGGAGGTGTTAGCGATTGGGCTGGGCGCTTCAAGTGAAGGAGAGGAGGCGGTGGTCTGACCAGGGTTGCGGGGTGATGGCAGTGATGGAAATCGTGCAGTTGTGGTCAGCTATCCAGTCAAGGATTCTCCCTTTGTTATGAGTGGGGGTTGACACTCTTTGGGTGAAGCCTAGTTCTGACAGTGAGTTATTGATGGTGGACGCTTGGGCGCCTTTAAAGTCATTGTAGCCAAGGTTAAAGTCTCCTATGAGGAGGCATTGGGAGGTATTCTTTAGGTTCTTGGAGAGGATGGAGTTAAGGTATTCCTCGAAGGAGCATAGGGGACCTGGGGGTCTGTATAGAAGGTGGATGGTGATGGTTTGGGAGTTAGTAGTGGGGAGTTTGGCTGTGAGCAATTGTAATATGTCATGGTATTCACCAGTACCATGTTATTTGCTTCTAGAAAATATGGGAAAATGAGCACCAATGCTTGCAAAGGTGTGCAAGCTCTAGTATATCTTTCCACAAAGAAAAAGTGGCTAGACCAAGTGGGGGTCTTCTTACATGTGTAGATGCTTCCCTTAATACAAAGTAAATGACATCATGTCTGGGAGTAATGCCTTGCAAGTGCTGCAAGTCAGTTTAATAGACTGGAGGAAAATATTTATCCTGAACATGTATAATGGACACTCAAATGATCATGGAATGTAAACCATACAGCTAGTTAAACTTGCGTGGAGATCTGGAGAGATACAGTGGGAAGCCAAACGCTAGTCCTCCTGATGGGCGAACTGAATAATCAAATTGAACCACTGACTTTAACTGATGGCTTACTGGACGAGGACGATGCTGCGTGGAATATCTAAATTACAGGCCGCAGACTCGTTAATCTCCCAGATTATCAGCAAGAGGAACTGATTATCCCCAGCATTCAAGAACAGAGTCGTCCAACAACGTAACAAAGTTTAACTGCTTTATTAGAGAGCTCTCATGCAGGAGTTCAGCAATGGAAAATAGAGATTCTCCATGACTTCTTCCGATGATCTCAAACTTATCAGCCCTTTTTGTTACTGTATGACATCACAAAACAATAATACTTCATGAAAACCTACCATGGAGAGGGATTGGTTAGTAAGGCCACCTGTGTATAGGATATATACAGTATTAGTTCAGGGATCAGATGTGCATATCTGGTGCCTCCTCCTGTGACCACCCTCTAAACGTTGCGACTATGACATCTCAGGTTAGTGTACTGAAATTGGGCTGTGCAACAAAGTGTGAGCTTAATGTGAACGGTGAGAAAGGATTGCTCAGGGTGTCTTCTGAGCCTTGGTGCTCTGGAAAGCCACCAGCTAAGTGCAACTATTCAAGGTAGTGAGAACGACCCAGAAGGTGCTGCATGTCCTTGATAAGTTACCATCTCCAATCCTCTATGCCTTAAGACAGAACATTTAAGAATTGAACCTGGTATTCCTTTTATATCACCCTGCTTTCAGTCGGATGGGAACAACAGCCACCGTCTTGATCGAATGAACAGGCTCTGTTGCTCAGGTCTCGATCATGTGCCTCGGACCACAAATTTGACTTTTTCCTGTCTGCAATTATGAGGATTTTTAGCTTTTACTCATGCAGGTGTCCTAGCTCATCTGCTAATATGAAATGTGTCCCTTTCGGTGACCTTAGCAAGGCCGTGCACATTAAGCACTGGAAACAGTGTGAACGTCTCTGCGAAATCAGCATATCTGCCTCTCTGCATTCTCAAATTCTTTCAGCATCTCCCATTCACTTCAATGCCCTCATGGCCTCCATTTTGACTTACATGGCCGACCATGTTAGGTGCATTTAGCTTCAGCAAGCAGGTCATATCCAGGTTTATGCGATTTGAGGGTTTCTGCTCAGCAAAATTGTGTGCGCCCTGTAGCCAGGTGAGTCATGATCATGTTCTTTGCGCTGCCAGCAATTTAATCTAAAGGTTCGTGTAGCTTTATGCAGGGATGCATATATGCAAAATGTCCAACACATCTATGTCATGATTCAGTCGTGATGTCATTAGCTTCAGTGCGGTCTGGATCAGCCTACCTGCTCCACTGACTGCACTTTTATGTTTTCGGTGAAGTCATTAGGGTATGTCTGAATGGCTGTCTAAGTGAATGGCATTTCTCACATCTCCAGTCCATCAACAATGTTCATCGCTCATTTCTCTGGCTCCCCTGATGAGTGCGGTGGGTGTAACGAGGGCTACGTTTAGGTCTCCCTCTTCATATCCCTGAATTAGCATTGTGCAACTGAAAAAACATCCATAACCTTAGAGCCAGCTCATATTTGGTCCTCAGTGGGGCTAGGTGCATGCAATGGAAGAACTAAAGGGGACTGCCCAGCGACTCACACCTATGCTGTTGTCAATCGTTCAAGTTTGTTCTTGTGGAGCTTTTTTTATGGCAATGGGTCGAGGAATTCAAGGTCATTAATATATCTAATGGTGATTGTCGCCTTCGGTCATCGACGCTAACCGCAAAGTTAAATTTCAAAGAAAGGGTAGTCGTGCAACTAACGTGCCAGAAGAAATAATTGGGCTTACCATATAGTCGATCATATGGGTTTATCTAGATAAAGATATAGTAATCCCTCTTATTTATAGAAATATAATTGAATGCTGGAAAAGATCCCTTTTTTTACTTTCCAACTGTTTTAATCAAACCACTTTGGCAATATATGAAGGCATTTGCGCAGTGGTGCAAATATGGACTTTCAAACCTAAAAATGCAATAAAGTGCATTTCTGAGAAGTAGCCAACACAGTTAACTAAAGAATGCAAGGCTGCTAAGAATGAGCTCTTGGTCGGTGTTAAAAAATTAAATATTGTTTGTGCCAATTACGTAGCTCATAGTAGGAGTAAATACAAAAAATGGTTAGCTACTAAAAAACAAGAACATGCTGAAGAAAAGTGGAAGATGCTTTTCCAAGCTAGGGATGGCACTGCAGCTTTCTGAAAGATAGTTGCTACCGGCACAATGGAGAGCAAGGGCCAGCTACATGTTAACACCTTTGAACATTTCAAAAAGCTCTACAGTGAAATAACAATTTGGAATGCTTCAAAATGATATTCTACTTAAGAGTACATTTCAGATTTCAGAATGCATGACCTTTACTCTGGACAAGGTCACTGTTGCTATTGAATCTCAGAAAAGAAGCAAAGCACCAGGACCTAACAAGATTCCTGCTGATATATTTAAAAGTGAACCATTGAGCTTTGGTCCTGTATTTGTGTAACTATTTAATGCTATATCTAGAAATGATGATACCAAATTCTTGGACAACAGACACAATTGTGCCGATTTATAAGAAGGGACAACAGGAAAAGCATTAATGACTGAGCTACAGAGAACTGCTTGATTAACCACCTCCAGGCTGGGTTTCAGACAGGTGAGAACACAGTAATCAGAACATTAGATTTGTTTTCTTCTTGTACCATCATTAATAGAAAGTCAAGTTATATGTCCTGTTTGTAGACCTTGACACATTTGATGGAGAACCACAGACCAAGCATTAACAAACATTAAAGTTGGGCATACCACCATCATTATATAAACCTATATTGGCATTGTACACAAATAATATGGCTGTTGCTAGGTGGCGCCTGGGGGGTTAAGTCATGGAACCATTTGCCTTGCAAAAGGGATTGCAACAGGGCTGCATGTTTGCCCCCAGTCTCTTCTGTTTATTTATAAAAGGTTTCATTCATTCTGGGTTATCGACCCCAAAGGATGCACTCAAATTAGGAACAGGCAAGTACCCACTTTTGTTTTTTGCCAATGATGCGGTCCCAATATCACTGATCCCAATTGGCTTGAAGCGGCGGTTAAGTATAATTGATCAGCTTTTGCAACAGGATGGACTAGGAAGTTGCTCAAAGAAGACTAACGCAGCAAAACGTAGCTGTGTTTGGACACTGCAGATTATCCAAGCAGACCCAGATAGGAGACCCCGCAGTGGATGAAGGATGCTTGCAAGGAAGGCATCCGGATGGTGAGACAATAAGGCCATAAGCAAATCCGCCCCACAGAGTGAAGCACCCATGAGAAACCCCGAAGAAGACAACAAAACTGGAATCTCACCAGAGTAAACAAGACGCGATAATTGGAAGGGACCAAACCTAAGTGGCAGCAAGTTGTCTATGCGGAGAGACAGGCCGGTTCGTAGACTAATACGCTCAGGACGCATATGAGCGTGTAAAGAGGAACTATCAGCATAGATATTAGGAAGATCAACCCCAATGAAAGGTAGATATCCCTAAACAAAGGATAAGAGTGCCACTGGCTGAGAAAGCAAAAGGGTAGTGAGGAATAGAACCACCGACCCCACCTGCTTTGAAAAAAGAAATCCTTAAGCAGAAATGAAACTGTATGATCAGTATGTGTTCTGTACACCCGTTATGAATTTTCTAGTTAGAATGTATAGAAGAATGAGTGAGGAATGAAACGTGTTAGGTTATGAGAGGTGTGTGAAAATATGGATGACTGAATAGGATCACTGTAATCACTGCATACTAAGGACTGTTGTGTGTCTTCCTGAGCTCGAGGATGAACAGAGATCAAGATCTGTTGAATTAATCTCAAGAAGAAAATAGTAATTAGTATTGTACAGACCATACAGACTGATTGTATTGCTTTTTAAAGCAACATTGCATGTGGTGTACACATTTCCTTTAAGAAAAAGTAAAAAATTAGTATTTCTTGGTAATTAACTTTTCGTCATTTTATGTGGAATGAATAAAGATATATATTTTTGTAGTAACTTAAGGATTCATAGAGTTCCTTCTCGACATTGGGAATGAAAAGTGAAAGTGTACGTTATTGATAAAACTAGTTGAACCTAGTCACATGAGCCAATTGGTGAAAGCATGAAAAAGCAAGGGGCCATCTAGACAAAGTTGATGTACCATATCAAAAATGAATGCAATGTCACTGGGCATCATGGGAGTGTGTGGGGGTTAACTTGCTTTGCAGGCCGATAATAGTTCTAATACAGGTAAATAGCATAATTATCTAGGAATTAGATTGATGACTTGGGTACATTTTAACTACATATTGAAACATCCAACCTAGTGCCAACAAAACATATTTTGGCAATCTGAATATCCTCAAAAGAATATGGCAAGGCTGCATTAAGCCCCATACTAATATATAAATCCCAGTCTCTGCAGGCTGCTTTATATGGCGCAGAACTCCGGGGACATCATTTATGCCTGACCTGCTGATCACGGAAAATAGCTTCTTGAAAACATCTCTTGTCCTCCCTAAGAACATTGACTACAATGTCACAAGAAGAAGTTAAGTAAGCTATATCAATCATGATTGCTTTGAAGCCTGGCCTATATTTACTTCAGTGCTTTCCTGTATTTAAATAATGTTGGCAGGCTCCATAGTCCAAGGACGTGTCCCAAGATGGCGACACATCCCTGCACTGGTGTAGACACGTCAAGGATATGCTAACCTATCTGGGGTACTTTGAGCTTTGGGCAAACCCTTTGTTAATTTCAAAAGGTGTTAAACAAAAATGATTTACCATACCAAGACAAAGAGGAAGAACACACAATAATCGAAAGTTCTAAATCCACTATTACGGTACTGGAACCACAAATTAACCTTTGGGTTCAAAAAGATATTTGGATATAGTGAGACCTTTGCTTGCATGTTGCTGTGATGCCAAATTTAGATTTGAGATCTTAACCTTAACTGATCAAAAGAAACTATGGTCCGAGAAAACAGAACAGTGTTTTTATTTATTTATAATATAATATAGCCATACATACATAATACAGTACAATACAAATCCATACATTTCGTAAATTGTTATCTACAATTCACTAAAAACATTCTACACAAAAAGAAGAAATGTCATCATTAATTGTTCAACACCAGCATCAATAAAATGTCAGCCACACAATTCCAAAGCTTGTTCATGTGATAAATAAGAAAAAAACATCTTAGTAAAATTGCCACAGAATCAGAATCCACCTCAAGCGGTTTGTGAACAGCTGCCAAAGTGTCTTGGCAAGAATAATCGCAAGGCCTCGCACTCCAACAATAAATACTTTGGACTTTCAACATGGTGTCCCCACATAAACGACAACAGGGCCGACTTTCACAAATGCTGTTCTTTCTAAAAGAGTGCATATTTCAGATTAAACTTAATTCGTAAAAAAGTCCCTATAATCTGGTTAGAAGGATAAATCAGCAAGTAGCTGGCACCACCATATAAGACAAGTAAGCAAATGGTCAGAGTCAATGGGAATTAATTCTTAGTAGCCATGTTTATTTTGCCCCCGACCAGCCCTGCATAACAGCTTGGCTTACTGGCCAAACAGATGGTCAAATCCTCAAATGTGCGACAAAAAGGTAACCTCTTACATTCTAGAAGATCAAACCGAGTAACCAATTGATTACAATAAAGGGGGGGGGGTTCCTTCAGCACCGTTGGCACTCTTACAGTATAAATTAACACTGCTAATCATGCATGCACAATTTAGTGAGTACAACTTTTTCCAACAGTATGTACTCCATACAGGTAGGTAGCATTAGCAAGGATTGAATACTTTGCCATAACTGATTGCACCCAGATGTCAGTCCCATACAGTAGCATAGGGTGAATCTTAGCTTTATACAGCCGGATTAGACTTATCAAGGAGCACCCCGCATTCTGAGATGAAAATTGCTTTAGCCCAGTGATAACAGATTTAACCCTAAACTGCAACCGCTCCAAGTGGGAATTCCACATCAGTTGGTTCTCAAATATTAAGCCAAGATATTCATATGTAGTGACTTGCTCAACTTGATGGGGCCCCAGAGTGATGCAGGAGCGAGGGAGGTTTTTTGGTTTATTAGGGCAAAATATCATGGACTCAAGTCTTTCCCAACTTGAACCTCAGCCCATTAGTTACACAGTATTGGGCTAAGCAGTCTAAAGAGCTCTGTAGGCCCGACAGAGTCAAGTCGAGAAGGATCAAATCATCTGCGTAGCCCAACCAAGGAACTGTATTTATCCCTCAGTCTGGGCGGCACGCCCAACAGACTCTCCAAAGCCCCCGAAAGATCACTCCAGCATAGATTAAATAACATGGATGCTAAAATACCCTCCTGCTTTTGGTCAACATGGGGGTCATCTGGATTGCTGGTGTTACCATAGTTGTCCAGTCTCACCTTAACTGTAGTATTCAAAATAATGGGGCAACCGACATTCTTAATAAGCCGTGTGGGATACCCTAGGCTAGTAATTTCTTCCAAAGTCTTTCCCTTGGAACTGTATCAAACGCGGCACTCAAGTCCACATAAACCACATGGACCCGACCTTTCCGTACTTTCCATGTGTAATGTATCACGTTCATTAAGGTCAGATTTGTAAGTGTACCAGCTCCATGTGTAAACCCCATTTGAAATTTAGGGATGATTCTTTTCCGAGGCCTAAGAGCCAAGTACTAAGAGCAGGACCTGCGCAAGTACTTTAGATGCAACATCCAACATAGCTAATAGCCGATAATTTGCATCATCAGATCCACTGCCCTTTTTGTGGATCAGTACCATAATACTTTTTAGACCTGTGCCAGGAAAAATGTTAATATTGGAAACTTGTGTAAACAATTTGTAGAGAACACCCCATCCGGGGGATCTAGTTGCTTTAAGAGATTAAATGATTTTACTGATATCACACAATAGCAAATTAAACTCCCAGATGGCAGAATCTGAGTTATCTTTTTCCAAGTCATTCAGACATTTTCCTATATTAGTACACAGATAGTCCTGCTAGACTTCCGTGCCAACGTCTGAAATGACACACCTATTTTTTTTTTATCACAAGCTATGTCCCAAAAGTGCTTATCATTGTTAGTTAATATGGCAGTGGTTAGATCAACCCACTTTTTTGTTATTGATAAGCCCCCAACCATGTGCGGTAAGCGCGTTTCCTGGAATACAACCTTTCTGCCATGCCTTCGATGGCACTAACCTTATTAACAATTTCTCTTAGATCTTTTCACAATAGTCTTGCCATTTAAAATAGTGTTGTCAAACCATTTGATTGAAGAGCCAGCCTCTGGCTGATCGAGTTCACAGTGGTGTCTTAATGATCTCAGCCAATAAAATGGGATATTTTATAGTAATGAAGTTAGTGGCAAAATTACGACACTAACACTATAGCTCACGGTCAGTACTCATGAATCCATTGACAGGATATGATAAAGTAAAGACATTCACTTTAATCAGTTTCCTGTCATTCCAGATAAATAGATTATTTGCCTGGCTTAGCTGCAACCTAGGAGCATATTAAGTGTAAGACGATGAAAAAGAAGAGCAGATTTTCAACAAGACCAACAATGGGAAGTGGTCACTCTTCACGTCGAATGATCCAATGGCCAACCTCCTCAGTTATTAAAGTCAGGTTCATAAAAGCGTAGTCTATAGTGCTTGCAGCGTTAGATGTAACGCGCATATAATTGCATGGTCTATCAGATCTGCACCAACCATTCAGCATGTAAAGGTTACAGCCAGTTAGATACTGCGACCAGTCCTTTTAAGCACGTATAGTTTGCTTCAATTCAGCCAAAGGCAAATCATCAGTATCATATTCATTTGGTGGAATCCTAGAATTAAAGTCACCAAGAAGAATAATTGGGCTAGAGCCGTCAAAGCCTGATATATTTACCACTTTATCTTGAATAATGTTGGTATACATCCTCCTTTTTGGAACTTTGCAATTATGTGCACCAACTAAGGGTTATTTGTTCTTGATGTGACTTAGGGTGAGATACTGGACTGTTCTGGTCTGGCTACCATGTATGTACACTTTTTCAGGGACTCTCTGGTTGATTGTTGCTGCTGCTGAAGAGTATTTTATTAGCCTTGGGTATTCTTGTTGTATCACATCACCTCCTATAAAAAGGGGGAGGGAAACCTGTTTCTTTAATACTTTTTTCCACTAAATCTGGTGTTAGTCAGGGAACTCACCCAGTCGTAAGCATTAGTGAGCCTCTTCAGTTAGCTCCAACTAACTTCTGCTGGTCTGGCGAAAAGGTAGCTACTGCTAATGTAGACCTAATACACTCTCAACCTATTCAGGTAGCTACTAATAGTAGGGGAGATGGGGCAATCACTTTTTGTAATAACTCTAATTTAAGGCAGACCATTGCAGTGGAGGATTGGACTTGGCTATCCTCGTTTCTCCCCTGTAATACCTATAAGCAACCCAAACTATACCTGCAAGATATTATCCTGGAATACCAGAGGCCATTCTTATCTATTTATGGAGGATGGATTGCTTAGTAATCTTACGCCCCTCACTATAATAGCACTCCAGGAGACCTGGAGAACATATGAGATTGTTTTAGTGGGTAGAGTTACAATCCAAATCCAGGCCAACAAGGCACCAATTGTAGGGCCGAAAGGGCGGATTATGGATCGGTTGCTCCTCAGCTTGTACCCTGACTAATTTGAATGTGTTTTTCAAATTCATTCTGGTGGGAACACTAGGGTGGGATAGCTTTGAGATGAAAAGTGCAAGGTGACTTATAATAAACACCTACGATCCACATCAAAGTGAAAACATCAGAATGGTGAAACAAACTTTGAATCTTAACTGTTCGAACAAATATGCTACCCTCAGCCTCAGAGGTCATGTTTCTCGGGCCATACAATGTAGGAGAGTCAATCATAGAAGAGTTGCTTTGCTCAAGACCGGGGTAATCGGAGTTAGAAGCGATGATTGGTAAGGCGAACATTCCAACCTGGGGCGTAGTAATTGTAGATTCATGACAACAGTATTTTACAGCTTTAGTTCCACATGGCATAACCACAGACATGACCTCCAGAGTCTTTATAATATCGGCCAAATGTGGTTCAAACTGGTGCATATATCTTCAATAATGACAGATGTCAATAGACACTTTGCAAGTCTTTTTTTTTCGATTGCTGGGTTCAGACATTGCCTTAGGATTATTAGCCATGGTTAAAGTAGTATTAATCTTCATGTTTTCTTTTTAGCAAGGGCTCCTTGCTTCCTAATTTTGGTACTGACAGATGCAAGATTAACCCCAACAGCAGCACTTCTACCACCCTTTTCCTGTCAAGGCATCAGGCCAACACCAATTAATTATCCCTTAGGGGCAAATCTACTACTTGAGTGTTGACGTTCATTAGAACTAACAAGCACCAACATGGTGGGTTTGATAGCATCAAAAGCAATAACAGGTCCACTATTCAATATTTCCCCCTCTCTTTTACCTCATTTAATTTGTGGTGAGCCGGTTATTAACAACCACATTTTCAGGGGTCTATTCTTCAATTGCGTAACTATGGGACCAGCAACATTCGAAATAGGTATTCTAGTATACGTCAGATGATTCAGTTTAGAGCGCAACCGTGTGTGAATTCACAAAGGCAGTTATTGTGGGACATTTATTCAAAAAGATCACTGATCAAGGATTCAAAAGACTGAATATGTTCGCATTTATCAAGAACCGTACTATCCAGCCGTTTTAATACTTCGAATTGGCTGCAGGAGGAAGCGCTGGAATTCGAAGCATTCTCAACCAAAGATGATTCGGGTGGAGGCACGCAGGCCCCGAAAAATTAATCAGACAAGGTGATTTGTCCAAATAAAGTCCAGTCACAGAATGGTCTACTGTTACAGGGGCCAAGTCAGCCAGAGTAGAATTGTGATCCAATTTTTCGTTCCAGGATGAATTGTTGATTCAGAGCCAAACAAACTTCTCCTCGACTCCATAGATAAGAGTTACGGAACTATGTCGCTAGAGTGATTGTCCACCACAATGTTAGGCTTATTAGGGCTCAAATTAGCTTGAGGTATGGCTATATGGGTGACATCAGAGCAGCCCTGCACCGGTATTTATTCAATATCCACCAGGGGGATGATAGAATTCGCTAGCTTGCTTCCCAAACAACTAAACGAGGGAACAAGAAAGCCTCGCATGGTGGTATCGGGGGCCTCGGATTCGCTCAAAGTGCGCCAGACAATATTTTGTCATTTTCAATCTATTATTCGCCAGAGGAGCGTAATATTCTTAGGCAGGCAACCCCTATTGTTGCCGTAAAGCATAGAGGCATGAATTATCATCAATGTTAAGACCTGAACTTACGTTAGAGGCAATCACTTTGTTGTTGACCAGAGCAGGAGATCAGTGAGAGCTTACCATATCCAGTGCCGTAGTAAGAACGTCAGGCACCGTCACTCGATCCAGTTCAGTCTTCCGCTAAGCTAGGCCACCAGATGACAGTGTTACAGCGATGCGTGCTGTGCGCTGAGCGTCAAGGTCCCAGATGGCCCTATGTGCAGCTCAAAGGGCAATGATTGGCCCTGCTAGTACTGCAGAGGCCAATGAGAATTATAGTCCAGTAGTCACAATCACAGTCACAAGATGAAGATTAGCCATCAACACGGCAGAAGAATAATTTCCAAATACAACTGATCATTGTCTATCTTGTTGCAATGCAACGGAAACAGAAGAACATTTCCTGGTGCTTTGCCCAATATTTATGTAGTACAAAAGATTATACTTAAGAACTGTATTTTTTAATGCTGGAATTCCTACAATTCGCAAGGCTAAGCCATTTTGTAAAAAAGCCGTCAACCGTTTAAGAATCTCCCTTAGAGCATAGTTATATAGAATGGTGTTTATGAAAACAAATTGATTCCATACACCTACTATTTAGCAAGATGCTTTTACCCGTCTCACAGGTCTTTATGGTGAGAATTACTTGATTTAGCCTGCTCAAACGAGCATGACCTCTGTTATTCATTGCTGCAATTTTCATCTTATACAGTTCATTTCCTTCCAAGTGAAAATATCTTTTTAATTTAAACAAATGTTTAAATAAATATAGATTTAAAACGACCAACTGTCACGCCTCTGGGCGTATACAAATGCATGCAGGGGCCAACAGGGGGGGGGGGGGGGTGGTGTGTGTGTGTGTGTGAGAGAGAGAGAGAGATACTTCCATGGTGTGTATTGTCTGTAAGTTTTTCTGTGCACGAGTCCAGATTAGACCCCTGGCAGTGCAGCACATCTTTATCTTTGGTGAACACGACCCATGGGATACCCCCATGGCACCCATGGTTAGGGGTACCCAAGCATGTATTTTTGGGATGCAGTGTGTTGCCCACAGAGCAGGGTATGGGCTGGTGGCAGGTACATGCCGATTTTGCCCTGGGCCTCCTCCATTTAGGGGACACCCAGGCACTGCCATAGGCATCGATGGATTCCTGAGCAAAGGCAAGATGGCCACTGTAAACCTCATGGCTTTCTGCATTTCCCTCTGGTTTCTCAAAGTCCTGAGAAGCCCTGGCTCTGTCCCCCTTTCCTCCCGATTGGATGTTGGGTAGAAGGACCGTATATGGGTCTGGGGCTGCCCTCACTTATTTTGGATAGACCCTAGGGGTGGGCCTGACTGAATGGAAAGAGGAGTCAACTCACATTCTCTGTTGTGGTTGTCTGGTTCTGGCTGTGTGTCACAATGCCTGTGGTCCTGCCAGAGCCAGACCTGTCCGAAACTGAGTGAATGCAGTGTGTACTCTGAAAGGCTGTAAATTGTTCCCAATACACAGCCACCGTTTTGGGAGAAAATACTGAATGCACTAGTGTGCGATTGGCTGACTGGGCCTAGCTCAGCCTGAGAGAATGGGAGAATTTGTGTAAATCAGAAGACCCCCCTCACTTACTTCTGTGTTAGAAGCTTGGAGTTTTCCTGGAAGCCTGTATCCTGTATCCAGCTGGAGGAAGACTTTCTGCTGTTGCAACTCTTTATCGAATCCAAAGGCTGCTGTGCTGATTCAAGGACTGATCGGAGAGGACCTGGACAGACGACCTCTTCCCGTAGCTACGAGGGGACATTGTGCAACTGTTCTTCACCAGAAATGTCCTGGAAGCCAGTCCGGAGTGCCTGCCATCCTGCAGAGCTAGCTTTGTGAGTCCTGAAGAATAGTGACTGGACATCTTGTGCCCAAGAAGTCCACCAGCATCGTCCAGGGTCCTGAGGCTGTCCGTGACCACTGTGGTGTATCGCCCAGAAGAGGGGGTGCCCTAGCTTAGTGCTACTTGACGCCAGGAGTTTGCCAAGTTCCAACCAACTGAAGAAAACTTCAAGTGGCACTGCAGACGCAACATCTGTCCACTTTTCCACGGCTGAGGAAGTCCAGCGTCGGCACCTGCACTCTGTACCGAGGAACAAGTCCTGAAGGTCCAAACTAGGTGGAGGCCCGCAGAGTACAGTGCTCAAGTCCAACTTGCCAAAAGCCATCCTGTCATCTGTACTGTGACTGCAGCACCGAAGAAGCAAACGGTGGCAAACTGCAAACCAGCAAAACCCAACATCTACTTCTGTCACTGCACCCTCCGCCATCGAAGATCATCAACAAAAACCAAAGCACTCCTACTCGCCTCCGAATCCTTGTCGAGGTCGACAGCGAGTTTAATCTTTGTGGGACATCCACAGCTGGCGTAGTAACCAGACCAAGGATACCACCACAAGAGACCATCACTGTTGCCTATCCAAAACTGCTTGGTTGCCTTCTCCTGCTCGAGAGCAACGATCCAGCAACTTCTTCGAAGGCGGGGTCCATCCTCGAGGGACATCATCAAGTAATGCTGAGAGACTCAACCACTTCGCCTTCCTGGGCACCCAAGGTGCTGTGACGAGGAAGATGGGATTCCTCCTGCAGCGGTAACACCAGGGTTGTAGGTGCGCCCTAAACCCCGTTCCCTTGGTGCTTCCCAAGTACTTGGTGGGTTGCAAGAACTAGAGAAATAACAGAATTATTCAACACATAAGGACTGGGCATTAATATAAAAGCAAAGTAGAACTTATCTTTTATTGCAGGTTGTCACGGTTTTATTACACTGCACACTCCAGCCAGGGACTCCTTCCCCCGACAATGAATGGGGAATACAATAAAGCGCTTTTTATTTTTAATAAACCACGGTTCTTTTCTGTTTGAGTAGGCCTCCAACCTGTCTCGCTCCCAACCTCCACAAACACCCTGTGTCACAATGGACCAGTAATTAGGGCCACATAGAAATAAAGTAGGAAAATTGGTTTTGGTGAGAAAGCAAATGCAAAAGGAAAAATAAAATGGCAAATGGAAATTCGTTTTACACTGGATTTACGACAGGCAGCTCAGAATAGGGAAATCGGTTTTCATTGACACGGACAGAGACACAACAGATAGACTTGTAGGCACAAGGGATTGCTCTGAATGGGACTACAGTTTGGGATTTTAATAGGACAGATGCAAATAGGAATTTGTGGGGTAATGCACACGATGCACAGGCAAATTCGGTTTTCAGTTACTAGGAGATATTCTTTTGAGGCAACACTTTAAGGACTATAATTATTAAAGAAAGACACCAGGGACACGGGGGTTAATTTTTGAATTTTAACCAACTTGTACTGTGAATTTCAATGGGGGAATTAATTGATTTACTTAAAAATATGCTAAGGATTTACACAGACAGCGAGAGGTTTACCAAAGGGAATATGCCAACATACACAGGCTAAACACAGATTCTTCTATGGGAAGGTGACTGAATTACACTAGCAATGTGAGGTCTTCAAATGGGTTTTCAATGGGTTCAATACTACAAAAAGGAAGGGCGTATGCAATTTAGGAGTGAGGTTATTTGCTACTTACAAAGTAAGTCTTGGTTTGGGATTCTGTAAGGGCAGCTGGATATCAGGACACTTCGGACAGGTAGGCAAAGGGTCTGGTCACTGAACTCTCAAAGATGCTATGGTTCAGCTGCCTCCTCTCCGTCCTTCTCCTGTCTCCCTGTGTTTGTGTCTGACTTAGTACATTCCCCCTTATATAGCCCAAATGACATCACTCACTTTACAATTGTCATGACCCTTACCCTTGGCCCTCATTGGCAAGTCAGCCTTCCAGTTGGGGACAGGTCAAAGCCCTAAAACCTCATCAAAGACTCTCTTGGAGTCAGCCTTTGGCGCCAGGCTCATAACCATCATGAAGACCAACATTAGAATGGGACTATTTACTTGGGACTTTTTAACTTGGGGGGGGGGGGGGTTCAGCCAACATGGAGGCACACACATAGCTCAGTTACAAGGAACTGAGCTATGCAGTCTATTCTTTTGGGTGTGGCAGGCCTGGGACTATTTTACTTAGACTACTTTACCCGAGACTATTTAAACCACACCCAAACAGCTGAACACGCTTCGCGTTATTCTGCTGTGGGCAGCGTAACGCTCACCATGTCCAGTTCTTTAATGCCAGCTTACCTGAAACCAAGGACCTGCAGAGAGAGAAAGAACACTACGAAACTTACCTGGAACAGTATCCTGTCTTGAATCCATTGCCGACTTCAGTTCCACTCACCTGAAGGTACGAACTCCATCATCCGGCACTGGATGCATCCTGGAATACCATAACCTGGAAAGAGGAGAAAGAAAGTATTAGTAAGCGTTTACTCACGTTTCCTCCCGAACGAAGAAAGCCAGACAGTTCTTACCTGGGTAGTCATCTCCTGGTCAGTATCATCGCTAGAACATTACGGCGCTTGCCGAGGAACACTGCGACCTGCAACGAGAGAAAAGACACAGGTTAGCAATATAAAAGTCGAAACAGCGCAGCTCATCGCGCATTACTCACCGGACAGCATCGCGCACACTGCGCTTTCGCCTACCGGCCCATGCTCATCTTCAAACTGCATGACAACACCAAAATACCTTTCCATACCTAAAAGGAAAGAAGCAAGACATTATTATTCGAACTAAGAGGAACATAAGAACTGCGTGTAAAGACTGTAAAGCAGCAAACCTACAGAGTCGTAGCAGGCCTGGATTCCCACAGGGGGGGCTTACACAGTGAAGTAACTTGGTCGCTGTTTGCCCCCCACATCTACGCACCCCTGCCACGAGGAGCAGGACGGAGAATTCACCTTTTACAATATTAAGGTGAGGAGAATGCCCAAGTGGGTGGAAGGAGTTGAAGCCAAGGCAGGTGGGAAAACAAAGACAATCTGGTATTGAATCCAGCTCTCCTATATTGCAGATCCATCTTTAACCAGAGGCCTTACCAAGGGACCGGGAGAGGATTTGAGAGTGCAAATCATCCAACCAGGGCTTGGTGGCGTCCCCGTGGATACCAGGTGAGCGTAACAACAATCTAGGGGGAGTATACTATAATTACCCCTACCCCTCGGATAGGACAGTTTACCATTCCTCTCTCTGCCCCCTGGCACGATTGGTTCAAGGGAAGAGATCACCATCAGTCTATTTGCATTTATTACCCTTTTTTGTTCTCTTGGCCACTTTTTGATAAAACCCAGTTATGTCTCATAACTTCATATTTCTACCAGCCCCTGACATATACAATATATATACGGTTTGAGTGGGTCATAGGGAATTAGGTAAGCCGATCGCCAACTCCGTACAAGGTAGCATGGCCCTTTGGCACAGTTTTGTCATCTTCATCAAATGTATAACAGTTATGACCCTGCAAATGATCAAGCATGTTCCTAATTTCACCTTCCATCTTTCTATCAAATCTCATAATGGTCACATCTTCCGAGCAGCCAGAAATTAGTCTTAACTGGGCATTTTAGTCCCCAAAATCCTAGGAAAATGCACTTCAGCTCTTAAAAAGTGCCGGGAAATTACATAAAAACATAGCATAAAACAAAATTATTTCTCATTCTAATTGCTACAAAAATGACTTTCCGTTTGCATTGTTTCAAGGGCTGCTGTTCAAATGAAATGGAAAGCAAAAGCCATGTCTGGTTGTAATGTTGAAATCTTTACCTGAATTAAATGTAAAACTATGGCCGTTTTTGGATGTAGTGCATAACTACATGTCATTCAGGTGAAACAAAAGCAAAGCAGGGCTGTTTTTTGGATGCAGTAGTCCAATGCTTGCCACTCATGTGACAGGGAAAGCAAAGCACAGCAGTTTTTGGTGACAGGGTTCAAATGCAATGTTTCAGGTGAAGGGGATTTCTGTTTAGGGCCTTAAATGCTCCCCACACCAGATGTGGGATGGGGTCATGGGGAATCTCCACACAGTGCTACCTTTGGACTCTAAAAAAGCATTCTAGCAGTGGTGTGAAGTATTTGCTTGCATTTCTAAAGTTGTGTTTTGAGGTTCATACAGTGCTTAATAATTTCATTGCATTTTATGACCTACACCAGTTGGTGCATTATTGCTGAATGTAAGAATAACTGTGGTACCACATAGTTCTGTATATGTTGTGTTAATTCCTCACGATTACTCCCGATTCAATGTACGTCTCATTCTGCACTGCCTTCATGCACTCACTAGCCTTCCCCCTAACCTTACTTTGTTCTTTTGTATCTCTGCAACTGTTGCTCAGCATTTTTGTTGCACCCTTCTGCATCCTCTTCCTCCTCCTCGATCTCCATGGTGCAGGACCCCAGAGAAGTGGAGTGGAGGCCAAGAGGAGGACCAGCAGTGCCCTCCCAGAGCCCTATTTGCAGGAGAACTCTGGACCGGTGCCATTAGAGGAGGAGGTAGCACCGGCGCTGTGGCAGCAGATCCCACACCGATTTCCATTAAAGGAGCCAGGTCAAAGGGGACTGAGCGACACAGGCTCACTCTGAAGGTCTCTGGCTCCCAGAAAGAAAGGTGGGGCACTGGGGATGGGATCCAGTAGTTAGGTTGCACCTTCACGAAAATACAGACTGAACGTTGGAGGGCTTGTGACAAGAAAGCAGTGGAGTAACTTTGCTGAAAAAGTTGGGGGGGAGAGGGGGACATGACATCTGAAGAAAAGTTGCCCCAGCCGAATGAATGGGGACAGAATGGTGTGCCATGAAAGTTGGGGGGACAAACACCCATGTGTCCCCCCTAGAATTACACCCATGCAAGAAAGGTTAGGAGACACGTAGTTCATCTCCCACTTTCCCTAGACCCAGGCACCTGGGAGGGGAGGGAGGGTTATGGGGGAGGCAGATATCCAGAGACCAGTAACGAAAGCAAACAGAGGTGAAGTAGTCCTCATGGTTATGTTATTTAGATCAAATTTCAAAAGCACAGGGTAAAACACAATCCAAGGAAGGAAGGAAAGTGGCACAGCAAAGTAGAAATCCGGGCCCAATGCAGTCCCTCTGACAAACACTGAAGAAGAATAACAAGCTAAATGAAAGGTATAGAAAGAAGAGCAGGGGACCGTTAAAGACTGGGATCCGCAAACAGTGATGCCTGTAGGTGGTCATTATGGGGTCCTATTTCCCACCAGAAATTGTGAGATTGGTAGTTAACAACCAGGAGGGAGAGGAATTATCCAGGTGAAACATTGGGTTGTATATCTCACTGACACACTCACCAATTGGCAATAGACGAGGGAAATTGGAGTAGAAGGAACGTTACACATTCTCTCATCAAGAACACTGGAAAATAAGAAAACCTAATGTCTACTCCGGTTTCACAGAGATGGCCCAGGAGGGAAGGGAAGGGTGCAAGGCAATGAAGCAAGACAAGTCTATCCTTGCGGAACTTAATGCAATGAGGTAATCGATCCAAACCACAATCTCAGAATTGAGGTGAAAAGTAGAGAACATCAAAGACAGGGTCGAAGTTTTTGAGAACATCCAGTTATTCAAAGATCTCCTAGAACTGAAATACGAGAAAAGACTTCGGACATCTGAAAAGCAACCTGACAGTGTATTTAGGTTGGATGATTTTGAAAACCGCAAATGAAGGTGTAATGTGTGTATTTCTGGAGTCCTGGAGGTAGCAAAGGAAATCCCTGCTCAATTTGAACAAGAGGTGCTGCTAACAGTGGATGTCCTTTTCGGCAGGAGAAGTAACAAAGCTGCAGGAGAAGAGACAATACGCGTGAAAGGGGACCATCCTTTCACTCAAATAAATGGAAAAATACGGATTAAATCAAAACAAAATCACAGGGAAACTGCTGGCTCCACATGAAGGCGAGAGGTCTGGTTTGGCAAGGCCTCCTTTTGCAAGTACACCACAAAAGGGAGGTAATCGAATGACCCAAGTTCCAGGCTCTAGGAAATTCATGCAAGTTATCCTGGGTGGTGGTGGTGGGAACATCCTGCTTCAATGTACAACGTAACTGAGGCTGCCCATTCAGGCCTCCTCGCCGTGATCCAAGAGTCAGCTAAGCCCTGTTGGGTTTATGTTCAACATATGCTTTTTGCCATCTCAAAATGGCTGCACCATTATTAAAGCCTACAGCTGCCTACTCTGGCACTCCTATGCTCCTGCCTCTACCTGGTTTCTATTGGAGGTTGGATACCTTTTTACAGCCAACCAACAAGAGCCGGCAGGCAACACAGGACCCTCCTAAGGCCCTGTTATCTTCCGTGGCTGCCGCAGCTGCCGGTGTGACACCTTCCTTCAACCCGAGGCATTGCCCTGAATCTGGTCAATGACTTGACATTTGCAGCGACTTGAGGACCACTGTTTTGGTACTGCCACAGAGGATGGCCTTTCAAGGGTAATACTCTGGTTATGCATCCCTTACCATGACTTCCTTACCCCCATCTGTATCCGAAGGAGCCACTTGACTGTGGTACGGCTTTCCCAAACCTGGTCGATACCCTGCTGTCCCTCATACTATACCGGTGCCTACCATTCCTGTGCAACCATGCTAGACTACCTACATTTCAGCAAACTCCCTGGTACACTTACTTTTCATCCATCTCACCTGTCTCAGCCTTGTCGACAATTGAGCTCTACCTTAAACTGCAACGTAACCCTCCTAATTGCACCCATACATCCTTGCGCTGCCTGTATTACAAGCTTACATTCTATTTTGCATATCCTCTACTCCTCACATGTCTTGTAATCCCCGACTTCCTTTACCACACTTTGCCCTCCATCTACCGGATTATGCCTCCCAACCCAGCGTTGCTTATGTAACCCGACCCCCACTTGTTTATGACTCCAAGTATTGCATTGCACTTTTAAACTGCCTGTGCCTTACTGGATCCTTGCCTCACACTGCATTTGCAACCGCTCTGTGCCCATTTAATCTGCTGCATATGTTTCACCCTGCTACCTACCCCTTTGTGACCTTTGCCTCGCATAATGTAGAGGTACGTTGCTTGATACAGTTTTTGAGTGGAATGTTGCCTCACACTATAACACAGGCTGCCTGGCACCCACTTGATTATGACCTTCTAGCCTACTTATCAGGTTTGCATCCTACCTGACCTGCAGTCTAGTGCAGACTATTTTGTGTACCTGCATTTTACCCGACTGTCTCTTGCTTATTTGCCTAACTGATTTAGCCCCTTGTGCCATGCCCAAGTACTCTACTTTGAGGAAGGTGATGTGCACCCATCCATATGCTGCTTTTTACCTACCTGCCCCTGAATATTTGTTGTTGCCCCCTGCTCCATGAGGTAAGGCATTCCAATGTTGCATTTTACCTACTTGTACCTGCATACTTGATCTAGCCCCGTTAGGTGAGGATTCCCAATGTGTGCACCCATCCTAATGTTGCACCTTACCTATTTTACCTGCATATTTGATGTAGCTCCCGTACCATGGGGCCAGGCTCTGCCAAAGCATGCTTCCTTTAATTTGACAATTTGAACTTAATGTAACTATCGTTGCAATACCTCAGGGTCTTGGGCGCTGCTATTAATGCTACAATATAATAAATGGCATTATTGCATTCCGCTCTGACTGGCACTTCCCCCGCCCCCACCTCTCCCACTCCCTTGTACTTCATGTTACTGCACTTGCACAATCTGAATGTCAAGGCATAGGACCGTTTTTTTTTCTTTCCCCCACATAACCGTTGTCTCCCCCTCCCCTCCGTCCACCTTTGCCTTGTTGCATCTTGAAACTCCATTTACTTTATAGGTGAATTATAACTATCCAGTAAATAAATTATGGAAAGAAAACGGACAGGGGAATTAACTACCTTATGGTGAAACTATAGGCTTTGTTGGGGAACACAGCATGGCTCTGGGTGGAATAGGGACAGTTGAGGAGCCATGTCATGACCAGGGACCAAGATATTTTGAAGAATGGTAATTGTGCAATAATTAAAGTAGACACAGGGGCTCGGGTCGTTACTGGGACTTGGAGAAGAGGAGGGGCTGAGCTCTTACATCTGGTGTACCAATTTGTGCATGCAAGAAATGGGTAGTCTCATGGGAACGAGGCCGAAATCGATTGAAGGGAAGCGGATAGGGAGGAGCCCCTTGACCACCTGTTCTGCTAGCAGCTAAGAAGCCATTCTCAGGAAAAGAGGGCTGTGGGAGGGGCGTTATGGGGGAAAAGGGTGGGAAAGGGCATGGAAGGTAAAGACAGGCTTTAGAGTTTTGAGACTGGTTGATAGATTTCCAGGTTGGACAGAGATGATTCAAAGAAAGAGGCAGTGCAAGGAGTTTCCTGGGAAGAATAGTGGTGAAAAGATATCTCTAAGACGAGTTGGTTGATAATGGAGGACTATCTTAAAAGGGTTGGAAAATGGCAACCTTTAATGTAAAGGGATTGAATACCCTGCACAAGGGGTCGCAGTTGCTGAGGGAAATCCAACAATCTTTAAAATAAATAAATAAGACCTTTTTCTCCCAAGCACGCCAGAGAACATCCTGCATTGACCTCTTTCTGATAGAGGAACATTAACAGCCTTATAATTACAAGGGCAGAGGTAGTGCCCATCATGTGATGGAACCATAATATGGTCGTAGTGAACCTGCGCTGTCCAAAGGAGGAGAAAGGGGTGGGAAGCTGGCAATATAATGCCCTATTGATGAGACACACTTTTCAAAGAATACTTTGAAGATGAAATTGCAGGGTACTTTGAAACAAAGGTTACAAAGGAAATCTCCCGAGGAATAGTACGGGAAACAGCTAAGGAGGTAGTACAGGGCCTATTACTCTGAAGAATAGGGCCGAGGGGACGCAGAGGCAAAGCTAAGAGGAGATCAAAACATTACAGAGTGATTTGAAGGCCAAAGGTAGTATTGACCATACCCGGCAGGGGGAAAAGGCAACTACCAAAAGGAAAGATCCAAGTAACTTGCTATTAGTGAGACCTATAGTAAACTAAATTTCCTGAGACAGAAATATTATGTGAAAGGAGACAAAGCAGATATGTTGTTAGTGCATAGGCTTAGGAATCAAGGAGCAGAAAGGAGGGTTGGGGAAATTATAGGAAGAGAGCAGAGAAAAAGATTGACATCCAGAAAGATATCAGGTTTTGTGGACTGCCATTAGAAATTATATTCTTAGAGAGGAATCCCAGGTGCAGAGAATGTAGGTTTTGGAATACCTAAATCCGGTATAACAATTACAGATACTGGAGGAAACCATTACAGAGCTTTAGGCTAAGAAAGAAATAAAGATTATAAAGCCCCAGGGTTGGATGGATAAACCGTCCAGTTTTATAAAATCTTTGTAGACCTAACCAGGTGTTGCAGGGGGCAGGCATTCCTGTAACATTCCTGGAAGGCATATTGGTCAAACCAAAAGAGGGGGAAAGACACAAAGTGATGTGGTTCCTATAGGCCAGTCCCTTTGCTTAATACAAACATTAGGATTTTGAGCAAAATACTGACCACGAGGTTAAACGTAGGCCTACTGAATGTCATCCGCCCGGATCAAGTAGTATTTGTCCCGGGAGGCAGGTGGAAGACAACATCAGAAAAGCTATAAACCTCAAACCCTATGTGAGGTACATGAAGGAACTCAACTCGCCTCTCCTCAAACACAGAAAAGGCTTTTGGCAGGGTGGAATGTCAATGTTTAGACAGTGTGATGCAAGCATATGGATTTGGCCAGAACAGGGTGAATGCACTGTAATCACAGCAGATAACATGGCGAGGGAGGGACATGGCAGAGCTACCCTTTAGCTCTCCCCTGCTGTCCACCACAAACATTGAATACTCTGGCGGAAAGAATAGGAAAGTTGAGGGATATGTGGATATTCAGAAGTAGGTGAGGGTGAATATAAACTTGGGCTCCTGGATAACGATGTGCTCCTAGTTACTACAAGACCGGTCTCCTCATTAGTCGCTCTGAAATAAGAAAGCGGACTGAAAGATTTCACCTTCAGAATCTGCAATGAAGGTTTTAAATATACAGGAGTGCGGTTGGGAGGTGACAGGGCGGGGGTGGGTTCGTTGATCCTCATTTTCCATCCCTGTAGAAGGTATTCACTGCACCCTAGGTTTGGATTGGAAGGGGAGTATAAATACAGTTAAGAGGAATGTTCTTACCAGGCTATTTTTCCCCTTTAAATGCTCATAGTAGCAGTTCAAGGGGAAGTTCTTAATGCAAGTTAAAATGTTATATAGATTTCTCTGGGCAGGAAAGAAGGTGAAGATGTCCTATGCCCACTTGGTCTTCCCACAAGATGACGGGAGTTCATTTCCCAGATTTTGATATTCTACAATTTAGCAAACCACCTCAGGACATTGCTCTTCTACCTCAGACCAGCAGGAGCTAAACAATGGGTCAACCTGAGAAACATGGTCATACAAACAGTGATGGTGAGGGTGTGGCTGTTGGTACCTAGAACATTCTTATCCAGGAGGTTTACACAACAACCAACATTGGGCCCCTTACAAGAGGGTCTGCAAAAAAATGTAAGGCCACAGAATTTGTCAACATGACCGTACATCAATATGATATCATTGGGTATTAAGCGTGTTAGAAATAACCTGAGTTTTCTAAGTGCGGACCCTGGGATCGAACCTGTGGTGCTCTGTGTAGTCTTGCTTCCAAGGCGAGCACATTGCCCCAGAGCTATTCTCCAGAGACAAATATGGGCACCATCCCCCATTTTTACTACATAGTTGTACTGGAGAGATTTCAAGCCAGGTTTGGGGCAGGCTTAAAAGGGCCGGTCAGGTCGGGAGAGAAGGAAAATGCATAGAAATGCCCACACTG
Source organism: Ambystoma mexicanum (assembly GCF_040938575.1). NCBI lineage: Eukaryota > Metazoa > Chordata > Amphibia > Caudata > Ambystomatidae > Ambystoma > Ambystoma mexicanum. Next base: position 535,154,557 of record NC_090924.1, on the reverse strand, counting down.
GAAAGGGAATGGAGTATAGGGAAACTCCGTTTTTCTGTATATGCAGCTGAAGGGGCTCCCGTCACAGAAAAAGTGGAAAGAAAATCTTGCAAAAGCCTTAACAAGATTCAAACAGATTCTGGCCGTGTACCCTAGAAACAATTGACTAATCTCAGCAATCTACAGGTGCATAAATAATGCACAGAAGGGGAATTCAGTAGACCCAATGGATTCATGTGAAAGACTTGGGGGGGTTCCATTTGCCAAAGATGTTTGGTCCCGCATCGGTTCTAGAGCTCATACAAAGTTGAAGGAAATTTAGTTCAAACTCCACGGTTTAAAACGGCTACATAGATGGCAAACTCCTCCAGCCAAACCTGCCGGGGTGCATTTAGATAGCTTAGATCTGCATTGGCAAAGTTGCAGAGAGAAGGGTACATTTTCCGATATTTAGTGGTTGTGTAAAGTAATACAGGACTTCTGTGCCAATGTTCTCACACAGATAAAGGAGGTGGGAGGACAGACAACGACTCAAACAATTATGAATGTTGTTAGGCATCTCCTGTCAAGAGGAATGTAAAAAAGACTGCTCACATATGACATTTGATTTTAGATCTTCAGCTTTTGATCTTGTAGATCATGATCTCCTAGCCGAACAACTTCAATCAGTCACGGGATGTTCACCAAAAGCTGCTCTCTGGATCTCTTCATTTCTAGTTCCAAGGACTGCACGAGTCAGTGTGGGCGATGCTTCCTCTGCCCCTTCCCTTATCTGCGGCATCCTTTAGGGGTCTTGCATCGCTAAAATGCTGTTCAACATCTATATGATCCCCTTCTTGCTCCTGTTCCTCAGCTTAGGTGTGCTGGTGGCTAATTATGACGACGACACTCAAGTTGTCATCACACTTTCAGGCTCATACTCTGCGGATTTAGTAACTCCGAGTACTATTTACAGGTCCACCCATGTCTGGATGGCTGTAAATTCACAGGTATTAAACACAAGTAAAACTGAGCTTCTTATCGTCGTCCCAAGCCCTAAATTGAGATCCCTGCCAGGAGAGTATGCAAAGTTTATAATCGTGAACACGCCTATCATGGTACAAATAAAATAAGTAAAACCAACATTTTACCAGAAGATTAGATTTAGATTTTATCATGGAGTACTTGCCTCTCTGTGCCATCGTATCACAACACTGGCATACCATTAAGTAGTACTAGTTGCAGTAAATTAGGAATTAGGATTTAGATAATTAATCATCAGACAATTCTGCTACCAAATCTCAAAACACATAGCACAAGTCCTGTTTGCTTTACTGTGTAATTGGCAAGGTTTGGGTGTTAAAAATTAAAATATATACAGAAGAGATCAAATGTGAAGACCTGTGTAGAGGAAAAATGAACATTGTAGGAGCATTGAGTGACTCACCCTGCAATATTAACATCCCCTTCTGCAGCATGCTTAAGGAAGTGAATCCGCTGAGAGTGGCTGGTAAATGGTACACAAAATCATGTGTTGTTCTACAGTTCAATTTCTTCCATTTAAAGTTTCCAACTATGTGGAGCTTTTCTGATTCTGTACACAGTTAGCCTTTATATTTGAACTAGTTATCAATGCTATATTAGGTCTCTATGTGATGAGCTTGCACTGCCGGGGCAATTAATTTTTCTTGTTCTATGTGGGTGGTGCTCGCAGTGTATGCTATTCCTATTCTATGTGAGGGGAGTCTGAATCACTTAGCCTCTGACAGGCAAGTTTTGTGATGGGAATGCAGAGTACTGATGCCTTTGCGGTTTCTGTTCTATACAAGTGTAGCTGGAATTTCTGAGGCCCTTCATTTACCGGTTCCTTATGGGGGTTCTTACACTGCTCCATCCCATGCAGTTGCTTCTCTATGCAAGTGGAACTTCTACAGCTGTGACCAACGAGCAACCTGTGGTCATCTCGTACTATTGAGATATATGATGTTCCAGTTCCATGTGAGGAAAGAATGAGCCAATGAGGTGGATAGCATACTGTTTCTATATTGGAAGGTGAGTGTCCACTGCTGAAACCTATGTTGCACCTTTTCTGTGTTGTTGTACCCATTCTTTGCATGCAGGGCAAGCTCAGAGTGTTGGTGCTCATCTGTTCCATTTGCGAGAGGGTGCCGATCTACTGCACACTGTGCTGTACCTGTTAATTGTGAGAGCAACATGTGGACTGCTGCCACATAATGATGTTCGTAGTTTTAACTTTTTGATGCGTTGGCTGGATGTCGCATACTTTTTACTCTCTTGTGAAGGAGAAAACTCATTTTTAATCTCTTGAAATCACACTACTTAAAATAGGGAGTAAAATACTTGCACCTTAAATTCTTATCTGTAGCACTCAGTATAATATTTGTGCTGTATTAAAAAATAAATATTTTCTCTCGAAATCCCAATAAAATGCTTTATGAAAAAATACACCCAGCAAATAAGAATTACCTTTTGAGTATAGAGGCACAGTAATGCAATCAAACGTCTTCCATCTTGACATTAAACAACTTCAGTATGACTGCCCTCAAGTACAAAAGTGAGCATTTAGGCAGACTAGTAATAGAATCTCTGGAGCGCTCCCATCCCACCTCTGAACAGCAGTCCTGAAATCAGCTAAAGAAATGCTTGTAATTCACAAATGTCTACAATTGGACACAATTATGTCAAGAATCCAGGGTGTAACATAGAAATTGTCCTGGTATAAGGAGGAACAGCACCAAACAAACCGTGCTAAGGAGCAGAAATTCCATCTTTGATTGCTTCCTTTCATGAAAAGTTTTCCTATTTTGAGAGGTTCTTTCCTCTAGCTTTTTCCTTCGAGAGCCTCATCGAGAGAGCGGGTTACTTTTACCGGTGTTTTACTGGTGTTTGCAAGTTGCTGACCTGAAGTCTGAAGGAAGCAGGAAGCGGTAAGCCTGAAGCCTGACGTAAACCCTGCTCGCAAACCACCCTCAACTGCTCGCCCCTACTTGCTCCTCCCGAGTCCAGCAGCCCAGCAGCCCGTGAGGGGCAACGGGGGTGAGGCATCCGGCACCCGGCACCAGTGCGAAGGTCTGGTGTGGCACTAAAGGGGTAAGGCTCCTGTTCTTGCTCTCGCTCTCAGGGCTCCTTTACAGGGCACTTAGTACCAACTACTAAGTACTAACAGTAAATAGCTAACAGCTAATAGCCATACATACAGCAACTAAGCTCCCAAGCAAGCCCCCTCCACATTAAAACTGACAACTTACCCTCATGCGGGGTGGGGGCCATACTTAATTCAGATTTTAAGGACAAAGTTGTCTGCTTGGATAGACATATCTAGAACAGCTAGAATAGCTTGGTAACTTAAGCTCTGCACCTGGTCGGGAGACTTTGGGAGTTAATCCTTTGATCCGGACCAGAGCACGTATTCCATCTACATCTATTTAAACATTGTACCTTCTATAATTACACCTATAGGAGGCCCCTCGGCTTGGCTAACAGGCTTGGCCAAACCGCTTCATGCTGTGCTCATTTGGGGAATTCGGGAAAATCATGGCTACCGAGGCCCCAAGTACAGACGAAACCTTGGTAGGGGGGATTCCCAGTAGCCTTGACCTGGAGCTTATGCCAAACTATCCACTAGAGGCACGAGTGGATATAGGGCAAAAAACAGAATCTGCCCTGAATTTGTTGGATTCTGTGAGGGATCTTGACCCAGAGTCTGGCCAAATGCCTGAGGCAAATATTCTAAATGATACAGGGTCAGAATTACTCCAAGATGCCCACAATGATACACATATTAATGCTGAATATGTCCCTAAGGCAGCTACCATAGAGTCATCTGAGACTCCAGACAGTTGTCCCTTGACCCTTAAAAACTCTAACAGCATGGGCCTCCCTCTAGCCAACAAGGTGACCACTACTACTACAGATGAGGATGATGACCTCTAAATGGCAGAATTGCCTTGTGAAACAGCTTCGCCCACTGCTTTACCAGAACCCCTGGTACAGAAAACCTTCAATAACTCATATAGAGGCACCTCAAATTGCCCAGTTTGGAAACCTAGTGGCTTAAGTTTTGGCTCCCATTTTGGTAATCCACGACATGTGTCAAGCGGCACCTTCCTGAGCACTACTACCCATACGCAACCTACAGTTGTTTATTTTGGCTCAAGTAAAAGTGGGGGTGCTTCACATCAGAAAAAACAAGAAGCTCTACCTGGTAAAACTAGACAAACTTTGATTACCCAACACGTTATTACCAACTATGGAGATTAAAATGTGGGTAAATCGAACTTGGAGCCTCTTGGTGAGGAGGAACAGGCCCTCGCCATTGATAAACCAAACACTAATTCACTCTCTTGTCTGGTCGAGGTGGAGAGGTTAAACTGCGAAGACGAGGAAATTCAGCCCAGTGTGAGGAAGAGAATCAAATCTACAGAAAAACAAGGAAGGCCTTCAGATCTTCTGCCTCCACCAGGGACTAGCTGCCCCAGGAAGCGTCGTAGGCTATCCACAGCGACGGAGGCAGACTTGAGGTCAAATGCGTCAATATCAGACAAAGACCTATCATTGGACATGGTTGCTGCTCAGGTGGAGGAAAAGTTATCTACAAGGGCATCCTTAGATGTGAATATGATTGCAGCATTTTCTGACACCATGAGTCCTTTTATGAAATTGTATGAAAGCATTGCTGATCAACTAAAAGATCAATCCACCTTGATTGCAATGCTCCACTCCAAAATGATTTTTGTGGAAGTGTTCATTTCTGCCCTACCTGAAAACAAGCAAAAGTAGGAAGAACATATTACCAACTTTTTGAAGTCTATTCTGGATGCCTTGATCAGAGACAAGGAAAAGGAGACCATCTAGATCAAGCTCCATTCAAAATGGTACGATTTTTGACACAGCTGAGAGAAGCATCTCTGTAAGCCTGGGTGCATCGGAAATAAACCCGAGTGCTACAACATCCTTGCCAATTCCAGCCTTAATCTCCATTATAGTAGTGGACAATCTCGATGGTACTGACAAACTCTCTGGGGAAGGTAATAAGTTGAGCCTAAAATCAACCAACAACAGCACACGCAGGAGTAAACATCCAGAGGATTTCATGCCCCCTCCAGGGGGAATGGAACCTCGTCGGAGTGGTGGCTAACCAGATCCCTGGGACCTCGAAGCAGATCTCCAAGAGACAACATGGAGGGATCGGCAACCTCGAGAGGAATCTCAGGAAACCAAAAACGACCAAGGGTGTCAAACAGCATGTCATCCGAAACTATTGAGATGAGTGAGCCACCTGCAGCAGCGTCCTCAGCATTTTCAAAAACGTACGACACCTTTATAAATGGTGGGGACACGGGAAACAGCCCTAGAGGGTAGTCTGGCACGGGAAAGAAATGCCCCCGGCCCAACAAACTAACCAAACATGTGAATTTTGCCAAAACAATTGAGAAAAGCAAACAAGGTCCTCATCCTGTCACAAAGAACTTCAAGGACTTGGCCCACCAACAAAGGACCTGGCAATAGGGGACCCACACATCACGAAACTCAAATCCAAATGAAGATTCTTTCACAAGCGTAGAAACTAGAAGGAACCCAACTGGTTCAAATAACATAAGACCAAAAAATGCCTCGAACTGTGCAGATCTGGAGGCCTGATGAATCTCCCTGTGTACTCTGCTGATTGGGAGGAGGTCCTCGGGATCGACACCTGCTTGGAAGACCGTTTAAGGCACTTATAACCAACAATGTCTGGGCATCCTCGCCTAGCATTCTACTGGAAGCAATTAACTTTGAGGGTATCGACTGTGAGACATCATGTGATTCTGATTGCGAGGATCAACACAAACTGCCCTTGACCTTGCCTGCAACTCCCCGTTTTAAAACAAGAGTTCACGGAAGCAAATACTTTAGAGAGGAGACCCCGTAATTGGGGGGGGTGCAGATTCACGAAGTTCGAACAAAATAGCAGGGCAACTGATAAACAATCAAAATGGCCAAATAGGAATCAAACTATGGACAACAGGAAATTCGAGAACAGAGCCCTAAAGGAGATAACATCAGTTCCCACGTGCCTGCTATTAAGTAGAATCCTTAGCATTCAAGACAACCTGGTTTTAAATAGAGCTAATATCTTGATGCTCTTTCATAGCATTAATACACTGTCTGGGTTTAGTACTAAGGATATCCTACTAGTAGAATTTTCGGATGACTCAAATTATGACAATGTTATACTGCATCTTGCATCTATGGAAGTGAAAACCAGATTAATGCAAAACACCGACATGTTAAAAAACAGGGGGTTATCTCTCAAGGCCATACCAACCTCACACCATGAAAGAAGAGAAGAGGAGAGACCACAGACTTGGTTGCCGGCCAATGATTGCCAGCCTATTAGCAAAAATTCAAGACTGGGGAGTGGGAAGACTGGCAACGGTGCAGGAAACTGTCCTCACAGTGTAAATAAAACTCTACACGACGAAAGGCTGAGTAAAACCCATGAAAAGTTCAGAATTACGATTAACAACTCCAGCCCGCGCAGTGGGTATGCCACGGGGGCCCGTGAACACTAAGGATGGGAACAACTGGGACTGACTGGCTAGCACATTGTCTCGAAGATCATAATGCCAGGGTCCAGGTAACAATAAACCCCCGCCCTATGTTAATTTGGGCTGCTGGAACACGAGGGGCTTTAAACATTTGTTGGGAGAAGGTAGTATTTGTCTTAGAGACTTTGATGTCATCTGTCTCCAGGGGACATGGCTGCGTGTTCAACCAAAATTTGAGGGGGTTGTAGTCCTCCTGAATCCGGCTACAAAGGGCCCAAAGGGTAGGCCGATGGCGGGCCTACTGACTGCAATCAAAGAGTTGTGGTTTTAGAGTAGTATGGTCAAAAAACATTTCACCATTAATTCAAGTTCTTTTGCTGGAATATCAAACTGGGGAGGATGACACTACAAGGTCAAGTCTGGAGGAGGTTGACAATGAAATAATTAATAACTCCAACATGAACGTGATCTTATGTGGGGACCTAGATATTCACTGCTTCAACAACTGTGGCGTCCTCATAAATCATTATACGAGCAACTTACAAGAAGCGGAAAAACGAGGATTGTCATTCAGGAAAGAGCTTCAACTAAGAAACATCTCATTACTAAACGACTCAATATCGGGGGATATTCTGCCAACTTCTACATGGAGGAGAGGGTCTGAATCCAATGCTTTGGACTATTTCCTCGCCTCGGAAAACCACCATGCCAATGTAGTGGTACTGACCATTATTGATACACCACAAAGTGATCACAACATGTTGCAGCTATGCCTCGAATTGGGCGCAAACACACAGCCTGTACCGGAAGGAAACATTCTGGAAGTCCAGTCAGGAAGAAATAGACTATCTCATAATAATCAAGAGACTTAAAAGATAATGGCAGACCAGAAGATATAGACTGCACACAGTCTGACAATCTACAGGGAAATAATGTGCCCAGGCCGAGTCATGGGTTTTTGCCATAAATATAACTTCCACCATGAAGTTGATCCAAGGAACAAAGAACTAAAAAGATTACTAAGGGCGCACAAAAAAACCCTCATCAGGTTCCATATGCAGCTGTCAAGAAAATCAGGACAACGCATAACAATTGGTTGAAGCATTATAGACTATCCCTAATGCAATTTAACGCAGAGCACTTGCTGCAATTGGTTGCAGCCAAAGATTCAAGGGAAATTGGGCAAATCGTTAACATGTTGGATGGCCCTCAGCAAAGTCTTATTACCAACCCCATTTCAGCGAAGGATTGGATGGAACACTTTTCTAGACTCTTCTCAAAGCCCAACTCGCATAAATCTCATAGGAAATTCATGTTTCAGATGGGAGTTTGGAACTGATAGAGAGGACATTCTTGCCTTAATCAAAACCTCCAACAACTCCAAGGCAGCAGGCCCGGATGGCCTCACGCATTTGACTTTAAACAGCACCCTGAGGAATGGGCATCCTTCTTACATTGCCCATTTCTCTTGGTGAAATCAAAACGTAACATTCGGCCACATGGACAAAATCTAGAATTGTACCCATCTTTAAGAAAGGTGATAGGTCTGTGGCAACAAACTACAGGCCTATCGCCCTTTTGGATGTTATCAGGAATCTTTTTGCCGCTTTGTTCCTGAATCATCTCACAGATTGGAGCCGGGACTCTAAACATCGGGACGGTTGGCAGGCTGGGTTCGAAAAGGGAATCGGAACATCGTTGAACCTTTTCCAAATCAACTACCTGAAATGGAGAACTGCAAAGAAGAACAGTAAAAATATATATCTTGCATCAGTGGACCTGTCACAAGCGTTTGATTCAGTTAATAGAGATAGACTTTGGCAGAAGTTAAGGGAGTGGGGCTGTCTGGCAGATCTACGTAAGGCCATGGAGGCTTTTCATTCAAACACCAGCATTCACATTAAACTCAATAAAAAGGGTGATATGGCAAAACCGATTAAAACAGGAGTGGGCCTCAAACAGGGTTGCCGCCTAGCCCCTGCTATTTTCAAACTGTATATCTCAGACATGGGCGACGCCTTCACAGACATTAGGTGCTTTCCACCATGTACCGCAAGTATCCCAATGAACAGATTGTTGTATGCCGACGATGTTATCCTTTTGAATGAAACCCTGATGGGGCTACAGCGCCAATTGGATGTCTTGGCATCCTTCCTGTCTTCCAACAATCTGACAGTAAATGCTACCAAATCAGCAGTGCTCATTCTTGGTAAGCTAAGGTGCCAATCGCTAAAATTTAAGGGTTGATACATAAACGGAGATCAAATTCGTGAGACAACCGAAATGCTTTACTTAGGTATACCAATCAATGCAAGCTGCAGTGAAGCCCCAAGAGAAGTAGTGTTGAGGCGTAAATTGAAGATGCTAACTGCCCAGGCAAGATTGACTGTAGGCAGATACTGCAAATTTACACTGGCTCCTCTGCTACGTTTTTATACCATGAAGGTAGTCCCTATTGTGACCTGTGGGGATGAGTGTTCTCTCCAGTTGAGTTGGAATCTGTGGCAAATTCTAGAGTGTCTCTTTTGGAGAGCCGTACTCAACCTTCCTAATTGTATGCCGATGGCAGTGATAAGGAGAGAGTTTGGACTTGCATCTCTAATCACCTATATTAGTTGGACATCTCTCTCCTTCTTTCGTAAATGCCTGCTGCCTCCACCGGATAGTGGATTTGGGTTGTTGGGACAGGCGCTCAAGACAGGAAGAGAGCCATTACTCGTCGATTGGAGCATTAAATACGTGGGACTGTTGGACTCAATAGATACTACAGAAACAATACACATCGAAAATCCTGATCTTGTGAAAAAACATCCGAGTATGACTGGATTGAGTCGTCCAAGTCAGCACAGTCGTCCAAACTTTATGGGAAATACTGTGTTGCCCTGAACAAGCGTGGCTTAACTCCGCTCTATCCGAGTAGGTTTCTGTCGGCTGTGCTACGACGACAATATCTCAGATTGCGCCTCAACATTTTTCTGACAAAATAAATTCTTGAAGCAAGGAAACCGAAGAGTACTAGACACTATAACTGCAGGCTCTGTGGTCACAAAATGGAAACGCTTTGCCATCTTATTATGAGCTGTCAGGGCGCCATGGACATCCGACGTGAACAATCGAACTCTAACAAAGACAGACATTTGGTTGCAACTTCTACAGGGTTCAAGGTTATCTGTAACCTTTGCCCTGTTAGAGATGGTATCAATAATTTTCTAAAAGGTTGAAGATAACAAGTGAAACTTAAATTTACAAGAGCATATTGATTATTTTTGGGTTTCAGTCCCATTGATTGTATTATGTGGTTTTATTATGAGTTTTATTTTTTAAACTGTAAATGGTAAAAAAAAAGCTTCTTTTGAAGCTAAATGCTATTATAAAATAAATATATATAAGAATACATTAGTGTGTTTATAAGATCTCCACCTACATGAATTCTGTGGGAATATCTAAACTACGTGCCAAAATGCGATCAAAAGAATTGGCTTTGCCCGAGTTCCTCCGTCACACTATAGAGCACAGAGCTATGTGGTTCTGTAACCATTTACCTCTTTGATGCTTCACTAAAAGGGTGTCACTTTACCAAATGTATTGTTTTTAACAAGGTTTCGCTGATGAAAGCAGGAGTCAAACTCATAAGCCAATTGAATTCAATAAAACCAAACTCACAGGAAAGCAACCAGAAATACTATAAAACAGTACAAGCAGAAGGAATCCATGACAAAGGGAAAAAAATGACATTCGCAGAACGGTTTGTTTCTGGAACCACCCAGAATTTTGAATGAGCCATTTTGCTGCCAGGGGCTCCACTCACTCTTCTGCCGCAGATCCTCCAAGCCGAGGGTCAGCTCCCACGCAGCCCTCCTGAGGGCTGGCGTCTGCTGGTGGAGAAGGCCCAGTCCTCTGCCACTCAAGGGACTGATGACTCGGTCGGTTACCCAGTCATTGATGAGGTCCGAATGTGTGGCTGTTTACCCATAGGTATCAAGTGCTCTTTCCTACCCATATTGAAGTGGAGCGGGAGCCCGGCATTGCCAGTGGCCAGAGTAAAGTCTACATCTAAACGTCAGTTTACTCATCTGGTCGCTCACCATTGTATGCAAGCGGCAGGAACGGAGGTGCATATCAATCACCTGTGAGGGATCGGTATAGGAGCACAGAAGAAACAACAAATATAGAAAGAGGTTGATGGGGTCTACCTCTAAGTGACCGTCGTATTAATTTTGTTTAAAGGAAGAACAAGTTACTTACCAACTGGTAACGTTCTTTCGACTGGATGTTCCTCCAACGCATTCCACATCTTTGACATGTAATGTCCACAGCTGTGCATTTCGGAAACATTTTCAGCAGAGGGCATCCTGCATCGATGGCGTCGGATCCATGTTCGAGGGCCTCCGTTGAGGACGATGTCACAGGATGTTATAAATAGGACGCACAGCGCCAATAGCCTCAGTTCTGTCTTTTCCGCGAACGTTTTAACTTTGTGAGACTCTGCGCGCCTCGTGTGTTTTCTTCATTGAAGATGTCATTCTCATCGACCCCTCCGACTCCGCGGTCCGGAATCAAGACCTGCCGGGACTCCAAGTGTAAGATGTCGCTCACCGACCCCCACCGCATTTGTTTGTGGTGCCTGGCCTTGTCGCACGACACTGAAGACTGCTCGAAATGCCAGTCGCTGACTGCCAAGACCTTGCGGGAGCGGAAGGGGAGCCTCCAAGTAGGCAGGGGCTCTAAGCCCATCAAGTCCTGGACTTCCAAGTCCAAGGGGGTTTCCACCGACGACTCGAGGGGCGACTCTCCGCGTCGGAATGATTCCCGGGGATCTCGGTCCCGGAGTGGTTCCCGCCACCCGTCTTCCTCGTCCCGTCACTCCAGGAAGCACTCTCACCGGTTGCCTTCCCCGTCCTCCTCGGGGGATGGTGCCTCGAGGAAGGTTTTGTGCCCTACGAAGTCCTCGACTCCGGAGAAAAGGGTGGCATTTTGAAAATCCATTATGGCAATTTTTCAATCGCAGGACACGGGTCCGGTCGCACCTTCTGAAGAAGCCGGCCAGGATCGGTCTCGTTCTGTGACTCGCACGCCTTGGGCTCGGGTTCACGATGCGACACTCAACGGGAGCCATCGAAGTCCCGTACGGACAAGGAATCAAAAGGTCGCAAGAGGCATGTCTCTAGGTCTCAGTCCTCCTCTCCAGCGAGACCGCAGCAACCTATTGAGGGCTCAGGCCGGTGTCGACTCGTTCGGCGCAATGTCCGTCCGATTCGGACTTCAACGCTTTGCCGTCGTATCAGCCCACATATCAGCATCATATTTATTACATCCTGGGACATGGACCCGACGCCATTGACGCAGGACGCCCTCTGCTGAAAAAGTTTCTGAAGTGCACAACTGTGGACATTACATGTCAAAGATGTGGAATGCGTTGGAGGCCACAATCCATTTGAAACATAATTACCCAAAGACCTTAACTTCAGGAAAGCTCTCCGACCTCGCACGACTTTCCCACGCATCCAATATTTACTGTCTACAGATGGCTTGTCCCATCTTTGGTTTTACGCTCCTCACTCAGTAAGTCAGTCAAAAAACACATTTTTCCCAACAAATCTTTCAAGCCAGCTACCCCTAGACAGAGCTTTGCAGGGGACTTGCCGAACCTTTGAAACTGGCGTATTCCAAACACCATCCAAGTTCTGTCACAAAAGATCAGATAACTTGGCCACCTTCCTTCATACCAACATTTTAAACTTAGGGCAAAATATGTCACGTTGCAATGCTTCTCCCACATCCTCCATCTACCAACCTCCACCCTTCTAATGCTTTGCTCTCCTCTCCTACTATCAATTTGAAATTCTTTTCAACAAACGCAAGCCAGTCGATTCCCTCTTTTCACCTTACTAGACTTTGGGAACCACACCTTCAGCTCTGGCGCAATGGCCTCTTGAAAGAGGTTGTTGCTGATCTACTAATTCGTTTTTTTTAAACTACAACATTATGATTATTCCAACTACAGATCAATACAAAAACTTCTGTTCTTCACCAAGCTCCTCGAAGGCGCTGTGTCATAATCATAGCTTGTAGCTTGATTATGTGGCCGAGTGCTGTTTGGTGGTGTTTACATCTGTGTGTAAGTTCAGTGTTCTTACCTGCTTGAGCTCTGAGATCATGTAGAATCTTTAGGTCTCATGGAAGGTTGGCAGGGTTTGGGGTTCCGGGATTCTAGGAATGACAGTTGAAGGCTGCTCTGGTCGAGTGTGGATGTCCCGGTACTTCCTTCATGGTACTTACTTACCTGTAACTACCTTACGTAATAAACCTGTATTATAATTTACCGGACCCTAGTATTTCCATTATATCACGCTGCTTGTGAACTCATTGAAAATAACTTCTTCTTGGTTCCTCACCCAGCAGGCTTCTGTCCCCACTCATGGGGCTCAACAATCATTCAATGACAGCGGTTATCAATGGTGTTGATGCTTTGATCCTTCTTGACCTCTGGGGCCTTTGGCATGGTTTACGCAATCTTCCTAGAATGTGGCCAATCCCTTCTGAAACCAGTCCTCCTTAACCTGCAGTACTCCACTTATCCTCCCCTCATAATCAAACTCTACATTTGCCTCTGTAACATAATTTGTTCCTTCAGATTCAATTTCCATATGTACACTTTGAGGGTGTAGAAGAAGACTGACAAGGAGGGATCATTTTGTGGGCTACAAACTCTTATTAAATCAATAAAGAAACCTGTCTCCCCCTACTTCTAGGAGGCTTGTGCTGCCTCAACTTAGGAAAACTTGGGTGAGCTGTCAGAATGTCTCAAAATTAAATGTTCTCCATCCGAAACCAACTAATCTAGTCCCAACACTATAAACATAAGTCTTTAACTAAAGTGAAGTTTGTGTTTCCTTCACCAGGAGAAGGACTCCCTTCTACTGGTGTATTGTTTCCATCTTACAATGCAAATCATTTCTTCGATGTTCGATCTCAAAGGACCAGGGGAATGACAGCCTTCTCCTGGTCCTTCCAAGTTCTCCACAGTGGTCTTTAAGCACTCCCACAGAAAACTTGGATTAGTCTTCCATTTACAGCTCTGATGAGGGAGATGGTTCCCGTTCCACTCTTACTTAGGCAATGATGTTTGGCTGACCACTGTGATGAAGGAGATGATTCCCGATACACTCTGCTTGAGCAGTGGTAATTGGCTGACCACTGCGATGAGGGAGAGGATTCCTGATTCACTCTGGTTCAATGGCATGGTTCGGGTTGTCACCATTGTGACGATGAAGCCAACCCCCGATGTACTCTGGCTTCTTGGTTTGGATTCCCCGACCCGTCCCAGTCGTCCCATTAGTTTGTTTTCTGCTGGGACACAGCTCTGCTTCTTCCCTGGGTCACAGGTTCCTTCCTCTACGATTTCCGACACAAGTTAGAACTAACGGCCCACCGTTCTGCGGTTGTGCCACCACCCCGATTGCTTCTTATTTCTGCTAAATCGGCTCCCAGCCAGCGTCCCGTTCTTTGCGGCCTTTGCCTGGAGAAACAGCTTCTACGGGTCTCCAGTCCTCCCATTTCTATGCAGGATGAGCAGTCTTTAGTCTGTTCTTAGTTGTTTCTTTATATCGTTGACTCTGCCCTTGCGCAACGTCAACACCATCTTGGAAAGTTTCTTTGGCACTCTTCATACCTTCAGTGAGCCACCTTGTTGCAGTACTTGATTGGTTTGCCATACGGCTTCTCATGTTCTTCTTTGTCCCGGTATTATCTACATTTGTCCCAGTAATGGCTTTACAATAACATAGTTCCACTATTAATGGTGGGAGAAAAGGATGACCATGAGGGTGGGGAGTTATGCGACAGGGATCTAGGGAGGCTTTTCCCCAGGTGGATGTCCTTATCCCAAGGAGGGGAGCCTCCCTCTGTGAGATCCTCCAGCATATTACCACCCCTATGGGGATTATTGGGTAGTGGCCTCACCTCCCTAGCCTTATAGGAAAGGGCTCCCCCACCCCCCCAGGCAGAAGTGACAAGACCTGGTGAATCATCACAATGCTCACGCCACACAGATTTTACACAAAATTGGACACAAAATACAGGATAGGTCTGTTGTCCCTTAAGTGCAAACTCTTAAATGGGTTCATATCTGCTGAAGCTAAAACATTAAAAAACTAAAATTCAGCTCATTGGCGAAGGCCCACATCGTTGTAGCAAACATCTTTGGCCCCCCTGCCTTTGACAGCTACTCTGACAGATTTAACAGCAGAGTGACGGCAAAGATCTAGGCTTCATCATTGACTCATATCTCTCCATTTTTGGCTATGTGAACTTAGCCACCACATTCTGACTTATTTCAACTTATATTCCCCAATGTACTTTCCCCTTCTACCCTTTAGTGACAGTACTTGTTGCAAGTAGCCCCATTTCGACCCATCTATATTATTTGCCTGGGCCTTCAATCTAGACACTGTTCACCTCCAAAGAGTGTGAGCCTAGCAGTGCACTTCTTTTCTAACTCCAGAACACATCGCACAGGTGCAATCAACCTCCTATCAGCTCAAAGTGCGAAAAAAGTCCAATTCATCCTCTACAGAACTCTGTGCTGCAGGACTCAGAACATTTGATTGTTCCAAAACTCAAGACCAACAAGAGAGGAACAGTTTTCTCCTATCTAAGCAACAACCTATGGAACTCTTCCCCATTTCACTCCTCACCAGATTCAGAAAGGAACTCATTTACCTTTCCAGAGTGTAATGTCTCTTCCCCCCAAATGGCTTCAGACCCTGCGGTAATGGCAATCTTTCATAAACAGATGCAAGAATTGGAACTGCACACTGCTGGGAAACACTTGAAACCGGTGTGCTTCCGACATGAAACTACTCTGCTTTATGTAATTTATGAATTTTTTATCTCATATTTTGGGGGATTTGTTTACCAAGTGCTCCTAAATTTGTCACGTGAGGGAACTCTGGTGCAGTAGTACAAAGAACAAGTTAATTACCCCTGATAACATTCTTTCGACTGGATGTTCCTCCCACGCATTTGTCATCTTTGCTATTCAATATCCAGCTTCAGCTGCTTTGAAATTTGGCAGAGGGCGCTGTGCGTCGATGCAGTCTACTATGTCCCTCGAGGGCCTCTGTCTTGAGGATGATGTCATTGAAGGTATATATAGCATGCGCAGAGCCTGTTGGCTTCAGTTCTGTTTTTTTTTAGTAGAACTACCCGCATAAAAATGGGTTTGTCCGTACTAAGCTTTGAAGGAGCGAACACTGTAATAGCATGGGAAATTCTACTGTGGGGTAGGCTGGGAGGCCGATGTGGAATACGTGGGAGACCATCCAGTCGAAAGAACGTTACCAAGGGTAACTTGTTCTACAAATTGATTGTGTCCTCCCACATATTCCTCATCTTTGATACTCCCAAAGCAGGGTTTGTTTTGGTGGAGGGAGTAAGAATTTTATCAATGGATTCTATGAACCGAATTGAGGAGGACATATTTTTCAAAGCTTGCATCCTGACTGAGGGAAGAATCAAGGCAGTAATGCTTCTTGAACGTGTGTATTGAAGACCACGTAGCTGCCTCTCAAATGTTTATAATAGGAACACCTCTTTGCAAAGCCGAAGAGGTAGCCGTGGCCCTGGTGGAATGGGCTCTCAAGCCTTCTGGAGGATCTTTGCCTGCCAGCCTGTGAAATTCTAAGATTGCTAGAATGATCCATCTTGATAAGGTCTGCTTTGTTATCGCCTGACCCAGTTTGTCACTGGTATAACCTATAAAAAGTTGATCATCCACACGTAGTTTGGACAATCTAGAAATGTAGAAGCTTAGAGCTCTAAGTGGATCTAATTTGTGCAACCGCTCTTCCTCCTTACCAGGATGAGGTGGCGGGTAAAAAGTGGGTAACAATCTTTTGTTTGACATGAAAATCTGAAATGATCTTACGCAAAAATGAAGGCTTAACCCGCAGGACAAACTTGTCTTTGTGGAATACCGTAAAGGGTGGTTTAGATGATAGTGCCTGCAACTTACTCACTCTACAGGCAGAAGTTTGTGCTACTAACAAAATGGTCTTGAACGTTAGTAACCTTAATGAACATGAATGTAAAGGTTCAAACGGTGCACACATCAGAAATGTTAACAGCAAATGAAGGTCCCAAACGGGAACCTGCGGGAACCTGAAAAGGAGATGGACGAAACACATTGGTGAGTCCCTTCAGAAATGGTATCATCAGTGGTATCTTAAAATATGAGGTTTATTCAGACGAGCGCTTAAAGATGGATATCGCTGCCAAATAGCCTTTCATTGTACCAACCTGGAGCCCCAGATTGGCTAGGTACAGTAGAAAGGATAACACCTGTGGTGTCTTGTATAGTAAAGGGTCTGCATTCTTGTCCCTGCACCAGCTGCAGAATTTGTTCCAATGCCAGCGGTACAAGGACTTTTTTACTGGCCTTCTGGCCAAAGGAAAATCACCATTTTGTCATCTGCGAGGTTGCAATCCTGGTCTCTCAAGCTCTCAGAACAGAAACAATGCCTGAAGGCTGAGTGTCTTGATCTCTGGATGGAGAACCCGACCCTCCTCTCGTGAGACAACGCCCTCTCTTGGTGTTAGACAGATGGGAATTTCCAGAAGGTCCGGGTACCACATACTCCCAGTTAATCACAAACGCGTCGCCTGGAGCTCCTCTTGGAGGAAATTACCTGCGGAAGTACAATTTGCACTTCCGGTTGACATCGGTCGCGAACATATCCACTTGAGGGATTCCCCAAGGGGTGAAGGGAAGGTCTCTCTAAGAACTTCCCCGAGCTAGTTACCCCTCCTGGGAAACTGTGCTCTGCCTGCTCAGAGCATCCGCGGCCGTGTTCTCCTCCCCTCACCCCCGGCTAGGTGAACTGCCAACAGGAAGAGTCCTTCTTGTACTGCCCACAACCAGAGCTGCATTGTTGCCTCTCTGCACAGTGGTAGTGACCCTACGCCACCTCTCTTGTTGAGGTAGTACATGGCCACCATGTCGTCCGTCATTATCAGGAAATTCTTTCCCCTTACAGAGGACAGAAAGGCCTTCAGCGCAATTCTGATTGCCCTCAGCTCCACATGATTGATGTATAGTTTGGACTCCAATGGAGACCATAAATCGCTGATTGTGGGCTCCCCAACCTTTGAGTGAGGAGTCTGTTACTACTGTGATCTCTGACCATGGTTGCAAAAAAGGTTTTTACTTCAGAATATAGTCCTGCAGGCCCACCACAGAAGATCCTGTGCGTCCCTGCTTGGAACCTGAAGTAGGTCTGACATGTTGCCCGAGAAATGAGACAGGCCACTGAGTCCTGAGAGCTCATTGAAGGGATCTCATTCTCAGGACAGTCTCTGGAACCAGAAAAATGCAGGATGCCATGAGGCTGAGCAACCACAAAAAAAAAAAAGTCAAAGGGCGGAAGACGCTGGGCACATAACCTCGGGTGGCGAGCTCTTTCCCAAAGATGTATCCAGTATGGCCACGGAGAATTGAAGCTTTTGAGATTGGTGACATATGGGACTTCTTGAAATTGAGGGAGAAGCCCAGTCTGAAGAGAGTGGCAGGTGACGTTGAGATGATCCAGGACTTGTTCAGGAGAACGCGCCCTGGTCAACCAATCATCCAGGTAGGAGTAGACGTGAACGCCCCATCTCCTGAGACTCGCAGCCACCAACGCCATCAGGTTGGTGAAACCCTTGGGGCGGAGGTCAGCCCGAAAGACAGAACTCGAAACTGATAATGAGAACCACTAACGGCAAACCTCAGGTATTCCCTGTGCTTGAGATGGATTGGCACATGTCATGATGCCTACCCCCGGGGCACCAGACCAGGTCCAGCAACCCCGGAAGCAGGCATCAAGTTATTTTGAGCAAGCCCAAAAACCCCTGCTAGGGGCTGTTTGGGTGCGGTCCTGGCGCCTACGGCGCCAGGCTCATATGGAGAGTCAGTCCTGGCGCCATAGGCGCCAGGCTCATAGTAGAACTTACCCGATGCAGACCATGCTGCAAGCTTACCTGATGCAGACCAAAGGAGGCTTGGAAGGGACTATTTTACCTTGGGACTATTTTTTACTCGGGTGGCGCTGGGGAGGAATACTTACCTGGGACTACTTTGGAGGCTATTTAAACCACGCCCGAAGAGCAGTACACGCTTCGCGTTATTCTGCATCCAGCAGCGTAACGCTCACCGTGTCTGCAAGCCTGCATCCAGTCTTCTGCCACGCCTGCCTCGAGTCTGCAGCTCCTAGAAAAAGGGAGGAACAGAACGAGAAGAGTTTAGAATAAGAGCAAAACCTTCGATCCTTACCTGAATTCCGGATCCACCGCACCTTCGAGCTGGAAGAAAAAAGCATTTTACGCGTGCCGCCTCGCCTGCTGCAGCGCCGCGCTGAACTCACCGGCCTTTGCAGCATCCTCACGATCCACCGCATCCTTCTGCACGTTCCCGCCGCACTCTGGCACATAAGGGGAACACAAGAACAGCAAAGGTGAGCCAAGGGAAGAAACAGAGGCAATAGTAACTACCCCCATAGACTTACCCGATTACCGCCGGGGGTACTATTCCTCTTCACGGGTCGGCGCAGTCTCGATTGCATCCTCGCTGTACCCCAGCCTGTAAGGGGAACAAAAGGACAACAAGGTGAGACAAAGGGACAAACAAGGGGGAACTCTTCTCACCACAATAGACTTAACTAATTTTCCCGCCGGAGGCATTATTCCCCAAACTTCATATTTTCTCTCCACACCTGAATAAGGGAGCAAGCAACAGGTCACATTCTGGCCTTATTTTATTGAACTATGTAGGATAAGCCAAATCCTTACCTGAACTTCGTCAGATACAACGAGGAACTCTTCGCTGGGGTCAAGCTGCAAAACTGCAAGAAATTGGACAAGAGTGAAAGTCAGACATGTGAACTCCTACATACTTTTCGGAGTCAATATTGTTCTGGAACTTACCAATTCCTTCGAGCCAGTGAAGCAACTGGTTATAAATGCGCCCCTGCGCTCAATGCAGGATGGAGAGCTCATCTTTTCAAACAATCAGGTGAGACTATAAGAGGGGACATCAAAGGTGATCTGTGGGGGGGGGGGAGGAACAGCAGGGGTGGGGGGGATTTACGCTCAACTCCACAGGTGGTTAATCCCCTTTCTCTATTTGCAGAATAATATTCCTACGGGACAAGCAAACAAAGCTAGGTGGGCCAGTCCGTCATCTCGGCCCTACGCATCACATTGGTGGAGACCACATCTGTCCCGTTCAGATTGACGCCTCTGTGGGAGCCAGGTGAGCGTAACAGCACATGAGAATTAGCATCTGGATGGTCCAATGACACCATCCAATCCTTGAGTTGGAGGGCCTAAAGGATCTGAGAAAGTGTGACCATCTTGAACCTGTCCTTCCTGAGGAACTTTTTCAAGTATCTCAAGTCCAAGATGGGTCTCAGTCCTCTGTCCTTCTTGGGCATTAAGAAATATGGCGAGTACCATCCTTTGTGTCTCTCTGCTACAGATACCGGCTCTATAGCACCTTCCTCTAGCAGTAACAAGATTTACTGCACAAGGAGCTGATCGGGAACCCTCAAAGAATGGTTCCCTGGTGGATGGTTCGGAGGTCTCTGAATGAAGGGAAGGCAGTAACCTTGGGCTACGGTTTCTAATGCCCAAGCATCCAAAGAAATGTCTCTCCATTCTTTCAGATGCAGAGACAGTCTGCCTCCCACTGGGGTTTCGTAAAGACCTCAGAGGTTTCGAGGGGGCTGAAGCAGTGGCTGCTAGTAAAGATGCCCATGCTTGAGTGGGCTTTGCACCTCTCCCTCGTCCACCACAAGGGAATCTTCTTTGGCCTCTTTGACCAGCCATTGCGCTCTCTCTTCCAACAGAGGAGTAATAGCAAAACAATCTACCCCTCCAGGAAGGGCCACTGGGGCGAAAGGGCTGAGGCTACCCAATAGCTGCACCTAAAGATTTGGCTGCCGTCCATAGAGGTCTGCAGCTTCTCAATGATTTTGTCAGCCATGCTGCCAAAAAGGTGAGACCCATCAAAAGGCACGTTAAGGAGTCTAGATTGCACATCCGGTACAAATCCAGACTTCCTTAACCATGCAAATCAACAAATTACAGTGCTTGCTGCCATGGCCTTGCTGATGCGGTCAGCAGAATCCAGACCAAACTGAAGAGACTCGCACATGGCTTCTTTGCCGTCTCTAACAATAGCCAAGAAACTGTCTCTTGCCTCCCCTTCGGGAATATGCTTAGCCGCCATAGAAATACAGTCCCAGAGTGAATGAAAACTTTGCTAAGGCACATGTGGAGTTGACTGACTGAAGAGCCATGCTCCGCATAGAAAATACTTTTCTTGCCCATGCATCTACCCTTTTGTCATGCCGATGCGGTGGGATGGTTGGATAAGGGGCCTGTTTGAGGTTACAGTAGCTGCCTGCACCACCAGGCTTTCTGGGGTCAGGTGTTTTGATAAGTAGTTGGGGTAACTACTAGATGGGCGGTATTTTCTTGTCAAGTTCTTGTTTATTGCCGGACTTGACTCTAGAATCACCCAATTGGCAGACGCCCTTTTTTGAAGAGCAATGCGGAAAGGTAAAATGGGATCCTTTTGCGGACCCTTATCAAGGATGTCCGTTAGATCATCCTTCTTGAAGGGGAGATAAAGCCTACTCCATCACAGGTAATCTACAACCTTAGACATCAACTGCCTATATGATGCATCTGCATGTTCATCAGATTTAGGTTTACCAAATTCCAACTCTGGTGAAGTGTCCTCTCCATTGGCTGTTTGTAAATTTTCATAGAGGTCTTTTAGCCTGGATTCCTCTGATAAAAAGCTAACAGGGACATTTGGTGTACCATACTGTAACCCAAATGGTGCATTGTTATCTGATGGCTAAAGTAACAAAGTAATCCTTTCTAGGTAAAGGAGTGTAATTTTAATCTGGTAAGGGCATCAAAAGGTATCAAAAAATGTGAACTCTATGCTCGAGGAGTCAAGGTCTTCAATTAAGTAATTTTGTGAATTCGATGGTGTCGATGGAGCCATTGTTGTTGATGGGCTGGCTGGCATCGAGGACGCAGATGACGCCTACTACCTCGACTTATTCTTTGACTTGCGGCTCAAAAGATCCTTCGATGATTTCTCAACCGGTCGAGAACTCAGCGGCTTTCGATGTGGATCTGTCCATTATTCCAGGCTCGAGGGTGCGCAGCTTTTGGCTCGAGCCCTTTCCTTACCGGCTTCAGAAGGCGCAGTAGGAGCATGGCTTGATGAGGCTTTTAGTTTTTCAAAAATGTTCAGCATTTCTAACATGAATGCTTCCCATTCGGCAGGAGTGCAGGCCTTTGTGGGAAAGGAAATAACTCTCTCAGGAGAGGAGTCAGACGAAGAAGTCGTAGTGGACTTATGGTGCCTCTTCTTTGACTTCCTCTATGACGTGGAGTGGTGGGAGCCACTCCTCGACCTGCACATTTTCGCCTTCTTCCTTAAACGAAAGTCTCCTTTCGCATAGTCCGAAAAAGGTTTCTTCAACGGGGTAGTCGATGGGGATTTCTAATAAAGTTACTTACCGTAGTGACTACCTTACTCCTAGTCCATAGTCCCCTTTCCTCCATACTTATGGGACATTCCTCCGGCCTGTGGGACGGGACTGCGACGGGAAAGGATCACTATGTAAAAAGCATCACATTGTTCAAAAATGGGTCCTTCCTTGCTTGCTTTTTACGGGGGGGTACCGCACGCAGCTGTAACCCTGCCCTCCTTAGCTCCGCCCAGCGCATCTACCATCAGTCTTTTTTTATCGCCAGTTCTGAGACCTTCAAGCAATAACACAGGAGGCTTTTAAGAGGGGACGGCGGGCGGGCGTAAGGAAGGAAGGGGACTATGGACTAGGAGTAAGGTAGTCACTACGGTGAGTAGCTTTATTATACTCCTACGTCCCGTCCCCTTTCCTCCATACTTATGGGAGATTTCCAAGCACTCCTCACAGAAATTACGGGTGGATGGAGAACTCCTTATTGAAACAGGTTTTTTAGCACAGCTTGACCGAACTGAGCATCAGCTCTGGAGCTCAGGTCTAGATAGTAATGCCTACAAAAAGCCGATGGGGAGGCCCACGTAGCCGCTTTCACAATGGTCCCACAGGGGACATACTTTTGGAAGGCAACAGCAGCCGCCTTGCCCCATACAAGATGAGCATGAATCCCTTTTGGAGGTTGAAGGCCCTGAACAGCGTAAGCCTCTGCAATACAGGCAGCAATCCATCTGGAGATGGTCGCTTTCAAGACCGGCTTACCTTGCGGTTTACCGAAAGTCATCAAAAGCTGAGAAGAGTTCCTAAACTTAGATGTTCTGTCCAGATAGAACTTAAGAGCTCTTCTAACGTCTAGGCAATGCAAAACCCTTTCAGCCTCTGAGGCTGGGTTTGGGAAGAAGACAGGCAAGAAGATTGACTGATTCAGATGAAAATCAGAGACCACTTTTGGAAAGAAGGATGGATTCGTCCTCAGGACAACCTTATCCTTATGAAAAACCAGGAAGGGATGCTCCACCGACAAGGCCTGGAGCTCACTCACACGCCTAACTGAAGTCACTGCAACCAAGGAGGACACTTTCCACAAAAGGTACTTAACGTCTACCATAGCCATGGGCTCAAAGGGAATATGGCACAAGGCCATAAGAACCACATTCAGATCCCACGTTGGATGCGGTTTGCGAACAGGAGGGTAAAGGTGGATGAGGCACACAAAGTTTCTTTTAATGACTGGATTTGACAGTGAAAAAGAGCACTGATCCGTGGACAGATAAGCGGCAATAGCCGACAGATAAGTCCTGCAGGACAAAACATGATTGCCAGACTCTGCCAGATGTGAGACAAAGGACAGAACTGCGTCGATCGTAGCCTCCCTGGGGTGAAGCTGCCTAGCCAAGCACCAGTGGCAGAACCATAGCCATTTACTTTTATACTGAGATCTCGTGGAGGGCTTCTTGGCCGCCTGAATAATGCGCATGTTGTCTGCAGACAAATTAAGGTGCTCTGGATCTGAAGGCACCATGCTGCCAAGTTTTTCTTTTATTTTTGTTGACCGAGGCATATAGCATACACATACATCGGAGCAGTAGAAACAAATTTGGTACATATATAGATGAATACAAGGGCATATAAGCAAGAGTAGAGCAACAGTAGTTGAGTAACGACATATCACGGATCATCAAGTTCTTAAACAGAATGGAGAGGGCTGGGAGGACTTGTCCACCGAGGAAGTGTCATTTAAGCTATTCAAATAGCTGTTGAAGGCGGACCATATGTTTTGGGGGCGAGAACGGGATGGGAGCATACCCAGGAACGCTTCCTCGCAGTTTCGGGACCATGCGAGTAAATTTAACCATTTCTGGAATGTATGGGGGGTAGGGCTCTTCCAGCTCTGTAAAACACATTTCTTGGCCACTACACAGCTCACTTTCAGGAACTTCACAATGTCCTTAGCCCCCCTCAGGCTGCCACACCCCAAACAGAACCCCCATCAGGTCAGGATCAACAACAGAATCAGTGATTGCAGACAGTGTCTCTATGATCTTACTCCAGAATGTGTCCAGTTAAGGGCAGTCCCAAAACATGTGTAGATGGTCAGCACCCTCTGCGCCGCAGCGAGGACAGAGCCGAGGATCAGAGCGTGCAAACCTCGACCATGCTGCCAAGTTGAGCAATTGTGGGGAGGGGTGCCACTACTGCCAATCGCTCTGGTGAAACAGGTTGGGAACCATTGGAAGCCTGATCGGTGCACACGCTGAAACTCTGAAAAACAAAACCTGGCCGGCCACCACATAGCTATGAACAGAAAAGAACAATTTACTGTGTCACTTAGCTTGCAAAGCGCCCGAGGAATCAGGGACAGAGGCGAAAAAGCATAGGCCCTCATGTTGTGCCAGGACATCGAGAGCATCTCCCAGCGAGGAGGCTGCCAGCCCGTTTCTGGAGGCATACAGGGGAAGCTTCCCGTTTGTCGACGTCGCAAAGAGATCCACTTCTGGAGTGCCCCAACAATGAAAAATCTGTAAGAGTTGTAAAGGAGGAAGCAGGCAGCCAGGTATATGAAACTAAAACAGCCTTTATTCAGGAAAAAAAAATGATAATATAGCTCAGGGTTCCAATATAGCTTTCATCTTCTGTCTGTAGTAAGGATGAGCCTTGCAAAAGTGACGCCTAGTCTTCGCATGCCCAGAGGATCTCGGGTGCAGCTCTCTCTCCCTCTTCTCAGATATTCTGCAAGAGATCGGGAAAAACACACACAGTCTGTCATTCGTTTCACCCTTATATAGGGGCTGGAGTCGGCTGGACCAATCAGGAAGACTATGTTGGGTTTCTCTATAAATTTCCCCATAAGCCCCGCCCCTTTCTCTTTGATCGAAGGTTGCCACACCGCCTCACCCGTCAATGCCGGAAAACCGCGAGGAACCCCCGTCTCCAAGCAAGCCGGCACTGCCAAGGCTCCCGGAACGCTGCAGCTCAACAAGGAAGGTGAGTGACAGGTGGGGAACCGGGGAAAAGTTACTGTTTCGTTAATGTCTATTGCGTTTTCCTGCTGTGTTGAAAGGCGAACCGCGTGGTATGCAGCTGGAGGGGACGCGTGAGCGCGTACGGCACTGTTACCCTTGGTCCTGTCTTCTCGTTTGTCAGGAATGATGTTCAAGGGATGTGTATAAAACAGGGGAGCGGGTACTGCCGGGGCATTCTCATTCGCGTCTCCTGTGACCTCGGCTCCAGGTGTTCGCTGCCGTCAGCCGCATGTTGGACTGAGCGGGCTCTCACATTGTCTCACTTCGCTACTGTGGTGTTCCAACTTCGGCAGCCCCTCGGTCTGTCCTTTTTCCTTGTACTCCTCCATGTTCACTTTCCGTTCACAGAGGACCTCCGTGTTCAGTTTCCACTCGTAGCTGACCATTGTTCGTCAGCTGAGGGCATCTGCAGTAACATTCAGCTGGCCCGGGATGTGTACTGCCACCAGACCGATGCCATGCTGAACCGCCCATTCCCAAATCTGAATGGCAAGATCCACAAGAGGAGGTGACTTGGTACCCCCTGCTTGTTGATCTAGAACATGGACACCACATTGTCCGTGCGGACACGGACCACTTTGTTGACAAGTGATTTATATGAAGCTGTCTGTCCTGCAGCGACCAGAGATCGGAAACCTGAAGACGATCCAACGTCACACCCCAACCCAGAAGGGAGGAGTCTGTCGTCCCCGTCAGTAGCGGGCAGGGGTCTTGAAAAGCAACGCCCACCAATAGATTGTTGAGAGAAGACCACCACAGGAGGTCTATCCTCATGAAGGATGGAACCAGGATCATTTTAGAGTCTGGATCCACTGCTTGGCACAAAGAGCTCCGAAGAGCCATCTGCGTCGTCCTCATCTTGAGACGAGCAAGGGGAAGAGCCAGCACACACAAGGCCATGAGGCCCAGAAGCCTATGGAACCACCAGACCGACATGCTCTCAGACCACAAACACCGGACACGTGGCCAACAGATCCGCCATTCTGTCCCCGATCAGGTATACTCTGCAGTCGATCGTGTTCCAACGAAAACCCAGGAAAATCAAGTCCTGAGAGACCGTCATGGAGGATTTCCTCCAGTTCACTGACAGCCCAAGGAGCTGGAGGAGAGACTGAAGGTTGTTCGAGGCTGACAGAGGACAAGGACTGCGCAGCAGCCAATCGTCCAAATACAGATACACATGGATACCATGTAGCCGAAGATAAGCTGCGATGACCGACATCGTCGTAAAGCACCCTGAAGGTCCACCACGATGAGCCAGTCGCCCTTCTGCAAAGAGGACTTTATCTGACAGGGGGTGATCATCTTGAGAATTTCTCTTGAGGAAGAGAGAGAAACGGTCTAGGATGGTGCGCAAGCCAGCCTGGTTGGGCACCGTAAACAGCCGGAGTAGAAGCCCTCCCCTCGCTCCCCAAGGGGAACGGGTTGCACCGCCCTGAGATCCTGAGCTTCTGGATCTCGGCTCTAAGGGAGGGTGACCCTGACTGCTGGAAGGGAGGATTGAAGGGTGGCGTAGGGGGAAATGGGGCAAGCGGAAGCCCGCCCGAGCGACTGACAAGACCCACCGGTCCTCGGTGATTGTCTGCCACGCCTCCCAGTGAGGTGCAATGTGCCCTCCCACCGGGGTCTCGTGCGAGCACAGAAAATCCTCATTTAGCTGTTTTTTCGGTGGCTGTACCACCAGAACCTGAGGAGGAGGGCGAGGATCGAGAGAAAAACAAGCCCTGTTGCCGACGCCGACAGGAGTTTCCTGTTGGGAGTATGGACTCTACGCGTCTTCCGATCCAGAAACCCCCGAAAACCAGAGGAAGGCCGAGGCTGCGAAAAGATCCTCTGCACCCTGAAAGACAGTTTCACCAAGACGGACAGGGATTTGGCGTCAGAGTGCTGTCCTTAGTCTTGGTCAGTTCAACGTCTGTCGATGAATGAAAAAGCTCTTTGCCATCAAAAGGCAGGTCCAGAACCTTATCATGCACCTCTTTGGAAAACTTTGTGGCACGAAGCCAAGCCTGACGAGAGGTGTCCACGCCAAGCATGAGGCCACAAGCCGAGGTGTAGACATGATGCGCCGCAGCCTCAAGCATATCCTGCACCAGGACCCGGTCATCTGACAAACCCGCTTTAAAATAGTCTTGTTTATCCACGGGGATGAATTCCTCAAATTCCGACAGACCTTTCCACATTTTCATATTCGCCCCCGCTAACACAAGCTCCGCGTTCGCTTGACGCAACTGCAGGGCTGAATTAGCAAAGATCTTCCTCCCCAAAGAGTCAAGAATCTTGTCCTCTTTGGCCAGAACCTGTGCTGCCACTGTAGATGACGCTGAAGCCAGTCTGGATTGTAATGTTGCAGCCGCCACCACCGTGGATGAAGGGGGCGGACAAGACGCTAAGGCCACCTCTTCCGAAAAATGAAGCCCATAACAAGCATCTATCGTTTAGTTAACAATCAGTCCAGAGTGTGGTTTATCTCAGACCTTTCAGACCTCGGCCAAAACGTCCTTCTGGAAGAACAAGCCGGTACGCTCCAGAGGAGACCAGGTGAACGCCCCAGAAAGCACCCCTTCCTGGGGAGCGGGTGACTCGGGTACTGGAACATCCAGAAGACATGTCCAGCACGCGGTCCTGGAAGGCTCTAACAGAGCGGGGCTTGTCCTAGTTGTCCTGATCCCCCTGTGTGTCATCCGATACATTCAGGTCAGGCTGCGTCGTATCTGGCACCTGCTGAAGATTTGTCCACTGGAGGCAAGGGAGGGAGAGCTGGAGGCGGGCCAGCCGGTTGAGGCAGAGCTGCCGGAACCACCGGTGCCGCAACTGGAACCCACGGCGCAGGAGCCACTGGAGGGCATATTTCCCTAAACAAACCTCAGAAATACTCCTTCTCTGCATAAGCCTTTGAAATCTTCCGAAAAAGGCATCCTCCGCCGACTGTTTAGTCATGGCAAGAGGGGGCCTCTCATAAGCGGAATAGCTCCAGGGACGTAAGGGAGAGGGCTGCCAAGAAGGTTCTTCTCCACTCAAATCAACTAGATCAATGATGCAGATGCCGCAGGGAGCAAGACGGTGTGCGGTAAAGGCATCCGAGCGTTCCAGTCATACACTGGACGAAAAGGATGCGCACAAGGAAAACGATGATCACCTGAAAAACCACTCACAGCACCTAAAGCCGATGGCGTAGGTGTAAGGGAGGAATCCAAAATGGCAACCGTAGTCATGGCGGGAACAGCCGCCATTTTTGCAGCACCCGAGGAGAACTGCGACACATGTGGGAGTGAGGATGTGGGAGTGAGGCAGGGGTCTCCACAGGCGGGTCAGGGGTCTTCATTTTAGCCTTGACACAAGGAACCTCAGCAGAGCCGGTACTGTGTGGCTTAGGATGTTTCCGAGACATGCTATCAGCCAAATTAGCCTCCAATGGAGGGACCTCGGCCATGCCAGTAGCAGAGGAATTCCGGTCAGACACCTCACTCTGTGCCCCCCTCGACAGAACCGGTGGCACCACCTGAGCGGGAACGATGAGGAGCACACCTCACCGACAAGACCTTTACAGGCCTCTCAGAACTGTCAGTCACCTTAGCCCCAAACAGAGGAACCTCAGACCAGCGTTCGGTAACAGCCCCCTCACGAGGGGCCTCTAACCTTAGTTCGATACAGAAAGCCTCCACAGAGGCCTCAGGGCGTACCCCAGTGTCTGTATGGGAAGCTCCAGACAAAAGGACTTCGAAGCAAGCTCCGGTACCCACCGCCTCAGTAGAACTGGGCCCAAAAACAGCCCCCAGAGGAGGGGCCTCAGATTGTAATCTGGTGTCAATAGGCCCCTTACGGAGGCCCTCCGAGAAAACTCTGGTACACTTCTTAGGCCTAGAAGGCACCTCAGGGGAAACCCCAGTAACAGAGCTTTTGAAGCTCCTCCTGGACTGGGAAGACCCCGGGAAGGAGTCCCCCGGCCGGGGTGCTCTAAAAACTAAACAACTTACCGGGCGTCTCTTCTTTTTGTCGATGAAACTTTGAAAATGCAGAGGAGGAGTGCACTGAAACACCTCCTCCCAACGCTCCAGACGACGTTTAAGAGCCCGGACCGAAAGGGAATCACAGTAGAAGTATGAGTCCCAACGGTGGTCCGGACCCAAACACTCTAAACAAAGAGGATGGGGATCCGTCCTAGCGAAGTGTCGATCGCAGGAAGAACAAATAGGAAAATCTAACTGAAGCGGCATAGATGGACTACTACACGACCGCTAAGGAGCAGAAGAGAAGGACACTGGAAGGAAAAAATCTCCCAAAGATGCAAGTGCGTCCAGTCCCGATTGTGCGGAGAAAATGATGGGGGCGATGCACTGGGCAGAGCTAAGGAGGTCAGGGTTATGGTCGCGTGCGGTACCCCGCATAAAAAGAGAGGAAGGACACATTTTTGAAAAATGTGATGCTTTTTACAAAGTGCTCCAGTCCAATCCCACAGGACAGAGGAATGTCCCATAAGTATGGAGGAAAGGGGACAGGACGTAGGAGTATTGGTGTTTCTACCTACCGCTAATTTCCCCCTTACACTTCTTCCACAAGTGTACTCAATGCGGATAGGTTATATACATTTTGTAACCGCAGCCTTGACACTTTTTAATCCTGGTCTTCGGGGTAGTCAGTGTCAAAGATGAAGACATTTTCTTATCTTTCGCGAATGAAACGATTGAAGTGGGCCTAGTTCTTGAAGCGTAACCTTACTTGGAAAAACGGAACGGAAGCCAACGAGCACTGTGTGTGCTATACATACCTTCGATGACATGATCCTTGAGACGGATGACCTTGAGGGACATCGATGTTGACTGTACCGACGCACAGGGCCCTCTGCCAAAAAATAATTTCCGAAGCAGCTGAAGGATTCCATAAAAAGCTTGTGCTTTTAACAAAGGTCAGTAGGGCCTGAAAAGAGTTTGTCATGTGATTCACTCCCTGCAGTTGAAAGACGAGAAGGGTGCAGCATCCTTGCTTTTATTCTGCTATAGCAGTCTTGGACCCGCTACCTTTGCTTAGGGTCCAGTTGAGCACTGGAGACTGAAACAAGTGCAGCGCTCTATTTCTGTCCAACAAACTGGTGTGAGAGGAATGAGAGGCTCTTGCTTGCCCGAGATCCGAACAGGTATTGTGCAAGACTGGAACTAAGACACGATGGGGACTAGCAATACCAAATGTGGTGGGGATTGTGGCAGCTGTTCTGGTAAAGAGTCAGGGTTGGCATGAGATCCAGTCAGGCGCATGAAGCACTATCTGCACATGTTGCTAGAGTATGGGAAAAGGCTTCCCACCCAGGTGGCAGCTGTAACAACTTGGTTAGTGAAGCTTGACTGGTAGGTTTTAAAGGGATAGTCTAGTAAAAAAATTTATTTCAAAAATAGATAGGCCACATTAAAAAAGAAAATACTAGCATCCTCCGTTTTAAAACTTCCTATGTAAAATTTTGAGCTATTCCAAGCTCAAAATTCGAAAAAGCAAGCATAGGGGCGCCGCCATTTTGTGAAATGGAGGCCCTCCTGTGCTGGCTTTTGCGGCACTAATGAAGGAAAAGCCAGCCAGCTGTAGTAAACAAAGTCTACCGCTGGGTGGCTTTCCCTTCATTAGTGCCGGGACTCGGAGGACGCGGACCGGAGACCAGAGCAGGAAAGCTGCAGCTGAATCTCAGTAAGTGCTATACAAAAAATAAGCACTAGCTGTGTTTTTTTTTCTAAGTTTTCCGGGCTGGAGGAGCCCGGAAAACTTAGAAATAAAACCGCATCTTTAAAAACGTTGTATTTATGTTTGCGGTCGCTTTTGAAGCGACTGCAAACATAAATACAACGTTGTGTTTGTAAACGCTGCGATTTTTCTTTCCAAGTTTGGAGGAGCCTGAGAAACTCGGAAAGAAAAACCGCAGCGTTTTCAAACACAACCGTGTGTGTTTCTGCCTGCTGTGGCTATCACTTTGGGTCTCCGGTGCTCCCAGGGGAGCACCGAAGACCCAAAGTGAAAGCCACAGCAGGCAGAAACACACGCGGTTGTGTTTACATGCCGCGTAGTGTTTCTACCTGCAGCTGATTTCCCATTTGGGGCTCTCGGGCTCCCCGTGTTTTCCGCAACGCCGCGTTGTGTCTGCCTGAATCTGCTTTTCCATTTGGGGCTCTCGGGCTCCCCGTGGGGAGCCCGAGAGCCCCAAATGGGAAATGCTACGTTGTCTGCCTGAATCTTCTTTTCCATTTGGGGCTCTCGGCTCCCCGTGGGATTCAGGCATGATTTCGGTTTTGCAGATGGCTTAGTCTACAGTGTGTTTTTTCACCCTTCCTTCATGCAAGTTTTGGTTGTTCACCTTGTTAGGTTCTCCCGCTTCCATAATTTCTGGCTACAGTTTGTTTTGCACTACTTAAGAGATTCTGCATGGTTCTTCCTTTTCTATTTCAGCCCTCCCACATTTACAGTGGGAGCCAAATGTACCTTACACCTAGTTGAATTGTACAGATTATTTTGAAGGAGGAATACATAGCATTAGTTCCCTGGCGGACGTTCGTCCACTGGATACACTTAAAGTGATTGGCTCGTTTCAGAGCCATACCACGGTGTAATCCTGTGGACGCACGTACGTGCCTGGGTATGGTCACGGCAGGGACGTAGCCACCCCTTAGCCAATGAGGAGGCTCGCAAAGGGGCACTCCCCACTCCGGGCCTCCCCATGGCTGGAGGCTGCCTTCGTCCCCCGCATGGAACTCAGGTAATTAATTTTTTCCTCCACCCTATTTACCTTCTTTTTTCTTTTCTCGGGAGCGAACACGCTGGGAACACTTCTGTTCCCAGCGCGTCCGCTCCCGATGCGTGCCATGGAAAGGGAAAACGGACTAGGTTTTCCCTTTCCTGGCGGCCATTTTATTTTATTCTTTTTTCTTTTGTTATGAAAACGCAGCAGCGTTTCAGAACAGAAAAAAAAGGCCATTAGTACCCCGGTCTAATGGGCCTGGGTACTAATGGCTATAAGCCCCTCAACAGCAGGCCAATACCGCCCACGGTAATGCCCCCAGGGCCTCGCTAACTGTAACTAGAGGGCTCTGGGGCATTACCTGGGGTGGTGTTGGCCCGCTGTCTCGGGGCTTATTGCCACAATATGGGTACTTTTAAATCACAGGGTTCGGTCTTCCTCACCTAGTTTCCCGCAATGCCCTAGAGTTAAGGAAGCCCTCTATGACTGAGATTATTGAGGGATTAGCATCCAGAGGACTCTGTGGGAATACCTTCTGGATCACAGTTTGCCAGAACCCATTACATTGTGCATTAGGATGAAGGCAGGTGCAAATCACTGAATTGGGATGGTCAATGGCATAGAAGAAGTCCAAAGGAGTCAACAGCTAGGGCAGAGACATATTTCAATAGGCTGTATCAGTTACATTCTCAAGCAACGCTTGTGGCTTCCTCCAGCTCAGAATGGGCTGGCTGCAGTAGGGTTAACAATTTTACCACCTCTTTATTCAAAGGTACTAGCGATCCAAAGACTTTACAGACAATTTTAACCCAGCGACAACTACATTTTATGAATCTACTTCAACCATTTAGTTCAGTGATTGGTAAGGTTACCTTATCTTATTTGTCAAAATATGCCGCAATACAAGCAACAATTTATTTTGAAGCAATCTCTGGTTGCAGGATTACTATTTTTTTTTTATTTTTCTGTTCGAGAGATTTTCTAAAGACCAGATTATCTAATTTTATGTGAGGGGAATCGAGAGTTTGTAACCTGTATTGAACATTATCAACAATTTGTATACGTTGGACCGATGAGCCGGTTATCAATGTTTTCTATAAAATGCCTCCAAAAAGAAGGTGCATTATTTATATTTTGTCTCCAATCACAGCACAGTTGTGGAACAGTGTAGACCAACATCCATTGGGCGTGCAACTTGCTTCCAGAGCACTCTGCACTCAAATTGATGATGCCAGCTTTCTCCATTCTAACAAGGGCTCCTTAGAAGGAAAGATCTGAAAGGGTCCTTAAGAGTGACCAACACTGCTGCCATCTAGTAAGTTGCAGAGAATTAATTTTGCCATCGAGCTCTTGAACAAAAGCTCTTTCTTGGAAGGAAAATCCAGATAATGAAATGTAAACTTAGTGAGAAAGAACAGAAGCATGGCCTAAACACAGTGCTGAAGGGTAGTTTAAGGATCGTTGAGTGTGTGTGTGTGATGTACTGGAGGAGTAATGGCACCAAAGAAGGTCTAAGATGCATTAGTGTTTCTAAGAACATTGTGATGAACCGCAATCGTGTATAGATTTTACTTCAGTAGGTGATCAGGGTACTTGCTATCCCCGACCATAGGTTTTTTGGGCACCTCACCATTAAGGGGTCAGCAATTTGCAGATTCTTTTTTAACTTGTGTGGTTCTTTTCAATACTAGAAGGCACTGTAAATAGATCATTCTCATGCAGAGTGCGCATAAGTATTTGCTCTCTCTCATGTAGATACGTGGACACTATTGTATCCAGGTAAGCAAGACTACTAGTCAGGTCTCCTATGTTACCTGCCATTTCATCATGAGCGGTACTGCCCCAAACATATTCTGACCATTCACTGCTTCAAGTCAACCTTGTCCTGTCCAAATCATATCTGGCACGTCCCCCTGGCATCTCAAGACTATGGCCCTTTGTGATGTGGCTTTCCATGGTGAGACCCGCACTCAAATACTTTCTTACTCTGAGCATAATGCAGGTTTGTTTTCCTTTAAGCTTAAGGCGTTTAGCTGCGATACTTGCATGGCAATTGAGGGATGGAATTTGAAAGACTAGAAGATGGCAACATGCTACTTTGGATACTTAGCTAAAAGATGTTGAGACCAATTACTACTACATACTTAGTAACTACTAAAAGGACACTCCTTCATACTTTAAACATACAATTAGATGCCTACCGCGATATGGCGGGCAGATTGAGTTTGACGACCAGGCCAAATGTTGCAAGAAGAGTTGGCTAGGGGGATAAGAGGATAGATCAGGCAGAACCCTGGTGTGGTAGCTTCAGAGAGAGCAGACTGACATTTGGCACTGAAAGATGGAGAGTATTGTCCACATGGACCACTCTGATCAAGGAGACATTGAAGTACTATGCCACTTTATATTTTCAGTGTGAAGTGGTTTGCGGTCCCCGATTTGACAGATTGCCTATGTCAAATGCCTCTTAAATGTCTGGACAAATATACTGCAAAATCCTTCAATTAGCCAATAACGTGCAAGAGATCCTTCATATCACACACCTTTATCAAATCAACTCAGACCTCTGGCTCAAACAGGTTACCATCTGAATTATTTAAAAAAGGCAGGAAACCAATTTCAAACAAAAGAAATTCTGAACATAAAAAATAAAACACAGAGTGACATAATTTGCAGGCTATGCAAAGGACAGGTCAAATCGCTTAAGCATCTTGTCCTGTTTTGCCCTGGCCTGGAGGAAGAGAGGCTGAAAATCCTAGGATCCGAGAGTGTGAAAAGAACAACATGGCATCATGAAGAATGGTGGAGTGCATTCTTTGATGGCTCCAATAAAAAAATAACTTTTTGCGTTAATCTTATTTCTGAATGAAATGGATAAAAAATGTTATACAACAGAAATGGTCTAAGGGAAATATGCTTGGACTTAACTTATGAAGGGAGTAACGAGACAGAAGATCGAATTACTCCTCTCTTCGACTCTAGACTGAAAAGAAATGGAAGAAATATTTCCTTTTAAAAAAGTTTGTAATAAACTAAATAAAAAATAAAAATAAAATAAAAAATATTTAAAATATAAGTTTTAGCCCTCCTTCAAATACTAAACCTTTTTAAGGATCTGGGAGGAGGCAATGGAAGCTCAATGCCGTGAATTCCCCCCACCCTCCAATCTTAAAAATGGTATGTCCAGCTCATACTAGTGGGGTTCGTTTGTCCATGTAGTGTTATGCAGTTC
This sequence comes from Ambystoma mexicanum, assembly GCF_040938575.1. Taxonomy (NCBI): domain Eukaryota; kingdom Metazoa; phylum Chordata; class Amphibia; order Caudata; family Ambystomatidae; genus Ambystoma; species Ambystoma mexicanum. The sequence continues at coordinate 535,119,536 of NC_090924.1, read as the reverse complement.
ATTTTAGCAATTGGAGCAATTTCAATTTTGACCCACAAAATCAAATCTATGTGGAATTCACAATGCAGTACTCAGGCTGGTATCAACATTTCCAAACTTGAGATTGCACGTAGTTAAGGATTCTGCAATATTAAATTGCAATCCAAAGTTTACCATTGAGTTTATGACCGGACACCTCCCAACCACATGAAACATTAGATAGAAACACATATGACCTACGTCTTCCCAGCATAAGGAACCATAGCTTTGTATGCCAGCAACACTGGAGCAGCTCATACCCTTCTCCTATATTTGCACCTCAACTAACCACATTCCAGTACACCGGAAAGGTGTGCAAAAGACCACTAAAAAAGGGACAGATACAAAATGACAACAACACTGTTGGAATGACAGTTGCAAGGCAGACTACGCTGAAGGAGCCATACTAACAGTGGCACCACCGATTATTTCTGACCCCACCACCACGACTAAAAGCAACATGCAACAGCAACATGCTTACCATCAAACTCCAATGTCATGAATGGTTCCATACCAGGCCACACAGGGGGCATAGAATTGCTTACAAATGAAACTATGGTGTCCCAGAATGTTACAAAAAGTTAACGCCATGAGGGAATATGAGGGAATATTTCTCAAACTACTCTCCGCCCGCAAAACCATCCGGCTCCCCGCTACACCCCTGCCCGGCCACAACCCTCAAAGAAATATTCGCATCTACCTGCGCAGGAGAACACGCAAGAACCATCATAAACTACTTCCTCTCCTCGGGAATTTTTCCCCGGCGCGTTCAAAACCGCTCATGTCAAGCCTCTTCTAAAAAATCTTCCCTCGATCCTCTCAACCCCAAAAACTACTGCCCCATCTCAAACACCAGGTTCCTTGCTAAACTCATTGACCGAACCGCCTACTCCCAACTAAATGCCTTTGTCGAAGCCAACTGTCACGATGCAGTCACTCAAGACGCCGACAAGGCAGCCGCATTCAGGAAGTCCGGTTTCATGGCGGCGCGGGTCGCACTCACCATCAGCACCCGTGCCTGTACGCAAACCGTACTTACCTCCTACCGTCAGCCTGGCCCGACAACCTGCAGCCTCTCACTTGTCATGGCGCCTCTGGCCTCGGTGGCGGTGGAAACGTCCATGGCGGCTCCGTGCCCGATATGTCCTGCCCCAATCCTGGTTGCTTACATGACATTATTGTTGTTGTTTTCCTTACGCTTACATGCACAACAGTCACGTGACGCTGCATGATCATGTGACCAGGAAACTATGGTCACGAGATCAGCAAGTCAGGGGATTTAAGGAGCACGATTCATTCGAACAGTGCTTCCCAGCTGTTCAGACGGCGATTGGCGATCCTCGTGTTCTACTGATCCCTGTATCGATTTATCTTGTTTTTTGGATTTGGACTCTTCTTTGGATTACTACTTTTGGATTGGTTACCTGGTTGGACTGATTACCTGAATTGCCTTGATCTTAGAACTTGTTCACTGGATTGATTTTGTTCTTGTCCTTCTGCCTTGGTGAAATTGGACTAGAGTATCAAACTCCCTACGCTTTGTTGAACCTTGCTCACGTACTAACTGTAATTTCATCATCACGGTGGACTCCGATTAATTAGGGGTGATCCTCACCTCATATTTTGCTGCATCTCAACATCCCAGGGGGAACAGTTAGGTTTACAGCGGCAGCCAGTTGACCCAAGGGTAGGTGTATCTTGTCTTTCCATTTCCAATAGTCCTGATCTCATAATTTGGATATTTTGATGTGCATACTTAACCCTGTATTTACCTTGCAGCCACCCGGGACCCAGTGTTCTTGTTCCTACCACCTGTGGCTCCAATCATTGGTCAGTGAGTGAATATATTCTTCTCTGACTGGTACTTGGGGACGGAGGTATTCTAATCTACGTGGACCTCAGATCTTGACATCAACAATCTCCTAGACCCCGCTCAACCGAAACCACCCTAACCTCAATCTGGGATGACCTTAAAAACACTGCAGACTCTGCGGGATGCGCTGCGCTAATCCTTCTTGACCTATCCACCGCCTTTGACACAATCAACCACTCAATCCTCCTCGACCGCCTCCACTCCCTAGGAATCCGTGGAAATGCTCTCAAATGGATAGCATCATTCCTCAATAGGAACCAAATAACCCTACTCTCCTCCTTTGCTTACCCCGCCCGACCAGTCAATACCGGAGTTACACAAGGAGCGTGCCCATCAGCCCTCCTGTTCAACCTCTATATGTCCACCCTCCCACAAAATAATCTGCTCGCACAATAGCCTGTGCTACAACTACGCCGAGGACACCCAACTAATCCTAAAACTCCTTAATTCAAAAACCAACTGCAAACCCAACCTCGCTGCCTGCTTCCTTGACATTGATCACTGGATGACCACAAATCGCCTCCTGTTAAATCCCTCCAAAACTGAAATCATGGTATGTGGCAACACCAAACTTCTTCCACACCCCCTACCCTGGCCATCTACCATGGGCAATTCCCCCAACAACCTCAACCTCAGTGAAAAACCTTGGATGCACTCTCGTTGCTGAACTAACCCTCGCGCACCAAGTCAACAACGTCTCTAAGTCCTGCCACTACCAACTCAAAATTCTTAGGTGTATTTTTCCATACCTCTCCTTTCCAAACAGACTCGGCGCAGATTTTAATGTCAAGACTGGACTATGCTAACCCCCTCTACCTCGGAATCCATGCGTACCACATGAATAAACTACAAAGAGCACAAAATGCTGCAGCCAAACTGCTACTAGCACTTGGCCCAAGAGACCACACCTCCCCAGCTCTCAAAACTCTGCACTGGCTTCCGGTTCCACGAAGTGTGACCTTCAAAACCTTATGCATCTCTCACCGAGCTATGCATAAAACCGGACCTCAATATCTGCAGGACAAACTAAAACCCTACCATCTACCATGCCTTCTAAGATCAAGCTCTGCCCGCCACCTTGTGGTACCAAAAACCAACTCAGTCAGATTAGGCGGATCATCCTTCTCAGGCCTGGCCCTCCACTCTGTGGAACTCACTTCCACCCCACATCCGACTCACCGAAGACCTCATGTCTTTCCGCAAACTACTGAAAACGTGGCTCTTCCCCTTAAAAAAAAAAAAAAACTGACTCTGAACACAAACAGTATAAGAGCAACAATAATAAGTAGCCCGTGATTGCTGTATCAAAAATCAAAAAAAATGTAAATACAAATTACAATCCATCATCGAGACCTGATCGAGAAACATGGAAAACTAAAACTGCTAGTGTAAATTAAAGCAAATAAACTGAATAGAACGAATGAAGTGGATGAAAGAAATTATGTAGTTGCAGTGGGTGAAACGGATGAAAGGACGGATCGGATGAAGCAGACGGAGCAAGCGGATGGAACGGAGCAAGCGGATGGAACGGAGCAAGCGGATGGAACGAAAGAAGAATCGGATAGAATGGACGAAGAAGGGATTAAAAGAAGTAACCTGAATAGATGAAATTTAATGAACAAATGAAATATAAAGTACGGACCAAGTAAACGAAACAAAGTAGATCGAACGCGTGGAAAGGATGGAGTGGACAGAAAAGGTGACTGAATTGAGCAGAGGGAGTAGATGGAACAGATGGAGCGGACAGAACACAGCGGATCGAACGCACAGAACGAATCAAACGGACAAAGTGAATTCAAAGGATGGAACAAAGAGCTAGCAGGAATAAGTCTACTTGTCAAAACGAAAGGATGAAGTGGATGGACCAGATGAATCAGATGGAACGGAGTAAATGCACTAACTGGCAGAATGAATGTAACAGACTAAACATGTACCGTGGTTAGAATGGATGGAGCGCGCGGAACGGATGGAGTGGGTAGAACTGACCGAAAGGATGGTAGAGGTCGAACAGATAAAACGGATGAGTGGATTGAACGGGTGAGACTACAGAGCTGATTGAACGAATGGAAAAATGAGTAGCTTTAACGAATGGAACAGATCAAATGGACCGAACGGGTGCAGTGGACGAAACAGATACAGTAGGCAGTACAGATGGGGTTGATGAAACAAATGGAGCAGAGGAAACAGCTGGAGTAGATCGAGCTGATGGAGTAGATGGAATCGATGAAGTGAATGGAACAGGTAGAGTATGAACAGATGGAATGGACAGAACAGAAAGAAGTGGATGGAATAGATGGAACTGATTGAGTTGAACAAAAAGCTGGAATGGATAGAACAGATGGAACAAACAGAGCGGATTGGAGTGGATGGAATTGATGGAACAGGTGAAGTGGATAGAACAGGTGAAGTGGATGGAACAGGTGAAGTGGATGGAACAGGTGAAGTGGATGGAACAGGTGAAGTGGATGGAACAGGTGAAGTGGATGGAACGGATAGACCGGAGAGAACGAATGGAGTGGAGAGAACGGTTGGAGTGGAGCGAACGGATGGAGTGGAGCGAACGGATGGAGTGGAGCGAACGGATGGAGTAGATGGAACGGATGGAGTAGATGGAACGGATGGAATATACGGAACGGACAGAACAGATGGAGGGCATGGAAAGGAGGGAGTGCATGGAACGGATGGAGTGGAGTGGATGGAACTGATGAAGCGAGTTAAACACATGGAACAGTTCGAACAAATAAAAAGGATAGCACAGATGGAACACACTAAACCGATGCGAAGGATGAAATGGATCAACAGATTGGATGGAATAGTTTATGTAGATGAAGGTTCGAATGATGAAATGGAAGGAAAGACTAGTAAACTAAATGATGAACCAGACGAAATGTATGAACAGAGGAAACTGAGTGAACAGACAGAGTGAATAAAATAGATGGTACAGATGAGCGCTCGATCTCAAGCGCCTTCCTGAAAACCACCATATCACACTACCACGCTTACTCTCTCCTGTACACCACCACTCAATTAGAACACAGCGATACTATGACACATTCGTTATAGCTGTTCTCATACTAACACCCGCCACATACTCCACATCATCCTAATTAAACACAGCTAGCTGAGCACACAGCGCTAGCCTAAGCGTCTCCTCAGGTGTAACGCATCCAGAAACCAGTCTGGATATCAACCCACCAGAATGAACACATATTCCTGACCTCCCAACCACCACACCTACCGCTAAGAAGCAGCTATCATGCAAATGCCACACCAGCTGCACACATATCTGGTGCAACCACGCATATTATGACTCCCCCTCTCTCTCTTGCTCTACTGACTTGAACTACAGTTCCTGAGGGCGTTCAACCTACCAGCGCCTTTAGATCACACCAATGATCCATAAGGCGATATACAAATGCAAAGTAACATAACATAACAATATACACACACAGACACTCATTCGGGCATCCGGGGAAGCAGGCACCCTGACTAACTTTGATAGAGGTGAATTGGGCAGCATGTTTGGGCAGCACTTGCAGATTTCCGGCGCTCGCATAAAACAAGGTAAGCCTTCTAAAACTAGAAGCATATGCAACATTTTTGGCACCCTTAAGTTGTTCAGTGCAATACATTCACTGCATACATTTTTCAGAGCAGAAAAAACATTGCAATGCAATTCACCTACAATACATATGTTATGTTATAGCGCACCGTCGCCAACGGAATTGGTCCCCAGGCGCTCTGGCGGATCTGTAAACAGGAAGGGTGGGTAGGGTTAGTCGGGAAGAGGGGAGAAGAAGAATGGGAGAAGTGGTGTGCTGTTGGCAGCTTCAGCTCGGTATACACTGAGTGCTGGGCTTTGGTGCTAGTATCGGATTGGATGAAGGCCTCGAGTGCTATGGGTGAAGTTTATGTGTTGATGCGGTGTGGTAAAGTGCGTGCGGATTTCTGGGAGAGAGATGGTTGTGTGGTTTTGTGTGGGTGGTTTTGTGTGGGTTTAAGTATGCAGAAGATTGAGGGTTAGGTTAGTGGGGTCTGTATCCCGATTCAGGTACTTATGATTCCGTTAGAGTTGTATACTTGTGGGTTGGGATTTTGCTGGTTCCTCGTGGGCCGACTCGCTTTGGTGATGTTGCGCTGATCCAACTGTATCCTGTTGAGTATAGTTTGGATTGGTGGGTGCGTCTGAACCCAATCTTCAGGTGTGGGACTGGGCAGGTGATATCTATTCTCAGGTGATCTAGTGTGACCCTGGTCGGTTAAGGCTTTGAATGGTTCAGGGTTGGGGTTGTGTTGTCCTAGTGGATCGGTCTTGGTGAGCCCGTGTATTCAGATGTTCGTATCCTTCTGTCCTGACTGGGTCTTTGATTTCCGTGGGGTGAACATCTTTGGGACTGTTGTTTAGTTGTAGTTTTGTGAGGTGGGGCATTGTGCTTCCTGCTTTGTATTGGTGGACAGTGTGTAGTGATGAAACATTCTGTTTCTCACCCATTGCTTTGGGGCCCGTGATGCAGTGCTTCCTTTCCCTTTCTATGTTTTGTTCTTAGGGCTGTTGGGGAAGGTAATAGTTAAGGTCATGGTCCTCTTGATGATTCGTTCTAGTCATTCTGTCTTAGTTTGCTATGTGTACTGTCTTTGGTCGTATTGCGACTGTCTCCTGTTTGGTCCTTTAATATGTTGTGGGATATTTACCTCAGCTTTTCCCATTGATTGATCGGTGTATATCACGGTCGCTCTACATTCATTGATGTTTTTAGTTATGTCGGTGCCCCTGTAGCCAGTCTTTCTAGTTAGGACGTGAAGAACAGGAGGTTTCTTGCGTTACGTATGTACTTTGGAAGGTCGTTCCAGGTTTTCGGGGCTTGGTGAGCGAAGGAGGATCCAGTTTTCTTTTGTTGTAGGGCTTTGGTTTCAGGCGGATGTCCAGGCTTGATCTGAGCGTTCTTGTTGGTTGTTGTAGGCGCAGTTTGTCTCTTAGGAACTCAGCGCCTTCGTTGTGAACTGCTCTGTTCGTAATGCACATTGTTTTGAATTTTATTCATTGTTTTATTGGTAGCCAATGTAGTGTGTTTTCAGCGCTGGTGCGGTGTGTTCTCTTCGGGGTAGTTTTAGAAGAAGTCTGGATGCCGTGTTTTGAATGGGTTGTAGTTTTTTTGGAGTCGTTCAGGCATGCCTAGGTATAGGCTATTGGCGTAGTCTACTAGGGACATGACGAGTGCAAGGATGGTGGTCGTTTTGTTGGTGAACGATAGGAACAGTAAGATTCTCTTTGCCGCTCGCAGGAGGAAGAAGCATTTGAGGAGAGAGTTTACTTGTGGCTCTAGCGTGAGATTATTGTCCATCAGAACCCCAAGGTTTTCTTTTTTCTTTTTTCTTTTTTTTTTACAATCGGCGAGGGTGCTGGGGTTGTCCCAAGTTCCCTTGACCAAGGGATAAATTGGTTTTCTCCTCCATTTTTTTTGACGATCATTATTTCAGTTTTGCCTGGGTTGATTTTGAGGGAATTGGAGTTCATCCAGAAGAATACATTGCAGAGGCAGTTCTAGCGTTGAGTTTCTTTCCGGGTAGTCTTGTATTTTGAAGATTATTTGTGCATCATCAGCGTAGTGGTAGCAGGCGAGGCCATGGCTTTTGATGATTCTGATCAGTAGATACAGGTAGATGTTGAATAGTAGCAGGGAGAAGGATGATCCTTGTGGTACTCCAAAGGTGGAATCTCTCGGGCTGGATTTGAAGGGTTTCATCCATACAGTTTCCGTTCTGTTAGGAAAGATTTGATCCATAGTAGGGCGGTGTCTGTTTTTCAAAGTCCTTCTAATCTCGTTATGAAGGTGTCATGGTCGACTGTGTCAAATGCTGCCAATAGGTGTAGGAGTATCAACGCAGTGCTGTTGTCCGAGTCTGCGTTGATTTTTAGATCATCCTATATTGAGAGTAGAGCCGATTCTGTTCCTCTCAGTGGTCTGAAGCCAACTTGTGTCTGGTCTAGTAGGCCATGCTCTTCTATAAACTCTTGGGTCGTTTTGTATATGTACGTTTCAAGCAGCTTGGCTGTATACAGGATGTTGGAGATGGGTCTCTTAGTTGGAGGTCCTCTACGTTTCCGGCTGTATCTTTGAGTAGTGGCCTGATGTATGCAGTTTTGAAGGCTTGTGGCACTTTCCCAGTTGCGATGGAATGGTTGAGGATGTTCCTGTGATATTCCATGGGCGTTCCTTTTTTAAGAATCGATTTGTATATGTCTGGTGGGCAGGGGTCTTCGCGGGACCCTGAGTTATTGCTTTAATTCACCAGTTTGACTAATGTCTCTATTGTTATTTCCGGACAGCTTCGTAGTTTGTTTGGGTGCTCCTCCCGGGTGTAGGTTGAGGTTGTGGTCAGATCAGACGGTCTGCTTTGTATGGTTTGTTGGATGTTGGTGATTTTGTTTTTGAAGTGGTCTGCAAGGTCGTTGCAGAGTTTTAGCGGACGGAGTTGGTGTGTTGTTACATCCGGAGGGTTTTTGATTTAGTTTATGATTTTGAAGAGTTCTTTTTGGGTGTTTGGTACTTCGAAGATTCAGTTGTCGTAGTGTTTCCTCTTTGCTTTTTGTAAGCCCGGTTGTGTTGTAGGAATTTCAGTTTGTTTGCTGCGTCGTTTTGTTTTCCCCAATCAAGTTCTAGTCTTCGGTTTTTTCTTTTCATGGTGCAAAGTAGTGGGGTGTTATAGCGCACCGTCACCAACGGAATGTAGTGGGGTGAACCATTTTGCCATAGACAGTTTATTAGAAGCAGCAAAGGGTTTTTCTTTGGCGATGTTTTCTATAGTAGTTATAATCCAGGAATGCAGCAGGGTTACCTTTTTGTCCAGGTCATCATCTTCCATGAATGTTGGGTGTGGTCTGTTTAGCCCCAGGAGTTCATTCAGGTTGGAGTTTTTGATGGTTCTCCAATTTCTTTTCATGTTTTTCGTTGTTTTGTCCGGTTGATTGTTAGCCTGGTCATTTTGATTACAAAGGGGATGATGAGGTGGTCACTGCAGGGTATTTGAATTGGGGGTGCCGTGGTGAGGAGTAGTTTGTTAGCAAAGATTGCGTCAAGAGTATACCTTGCCGAGTGGGTTGCTCCTTTGACTAGTTGTTGTAGGTTCATTGCTGCTAGTTGGCCGATTAGCGATTTTTGTATGGTCGTGCTTTCGTATATTCGTAAAAAGGTACAGATAGTATGTTTGGAAAAGGGGAGAATAGTTTATATTGAGTCAGTGGGTGATTAAGAGAACAGTTGCAAGGGTTGCCCAGATACTGATGCGGCAAAGAATTTGAAAACTTTGTACAAAAAGGAAAAAGTTCTGCGCTGAAAGAATTAGTGAAGCCAACATATGGGGCCCCATAACTGGATACACGAGTTTGTGCCTCAATGATCTGTTCTGTTCACCCTGGAGCATGATATCGTGTGGTTTGCCCGAGCAGAATGACCTCCATACATGTTTATAAAAACGACATCATTTGATTTTGATTTAACAGTTACACTTCAAAACTTACTCTATGCTTAATGTATTCCCTGGGGTATGCTATGATCCATGAGAATCTTGAAACATACAAACCACTTCTGGCTATTTTAGCACAGCACTTTCTGCAACTCAGCCCTAAAGCGGATCTTCAAGCTTACAAACAGCATTAGTCTCTGGACGAACTAAAATCTGAATCCAGATTACCACCCTGAAAAATTACAATCCAGACAAAATTGGCTACACAAAGAGAAAATATGAAACACTTTGATCATCTACTTTAAAGACTGGGTTTTAAACTACAGGCATTTAAATGAGAAGAATCAGAAAACAAATACATAAAAGCAAACCTTAGAGTTGCTGTTGATAGCTTGCATTACTGCGCTCAGCTGCTTCTGTAGCTCTTGCATCTTCTCTTGATATACACTTTCCTTAGTCGTCATTATATTCGGTTTCTGTCAAATTAAGTTCAGTTTGCAATTACCTTAAAGTTTAAAGAAAGAGGAAATAAGCTTGTACATAAAACATTTATACACATGTTATACAAATCTAGCATCCAGACTGTGAGCCTAAAGCTCCAGCACCCAAAATGTAAAGTAGCTCAGGCAAACCCACCATAAGACTCCCCAAACCTACAGCATCCCTCACTCTGGAAACATTTGCTGTCTTTTATAAAGTTAGGCTATGCAACTATAGTTGCAGTGATGCGCACACACCAGAAGTATTCTTAATTCTGCATATGGGTCAGGGAGTAAAGTTGTGTGGAAAGGGGAGCCTGGTGTGCTCGTGGTGGTAGGGCGCATTTAGCAGGGCTGTGCTATGTAACTTGGTAGTAGAGATATAGGGTTCTGATGTTGGATGACCATTGAGAGGGGTGTTCAATTACCATTTGTGGGTGGCTCAGGTGGTATATATATTGTGCATTGGAGCACAGAATATGAGCATCATGTTTGTGCAGGAAGCAGCTAGGGACATCAAAAGGGCAGGTTGGTGAAGAGAGCAGACAATGTCAACCCCATGCAGCAGATCAGATTATGGCATAGCAACAGATGAGAGGCGCAACATGCTAAAAACTAACTTGCGGTCATCCAAGTGCCCATTTTTTCACTTTCTGACTTTTCTACTTCTGTGCTGGGGATGTAGGAATGAGGGTGGAGCTGGCCAATCTGACTGCAGTCTGTACCTACCCTATTCATTCCCAGGCCATTTGTACAGCACTGGCTTCTCATTTCACCACTAAAACTCAAGACATCCTGTCCACCCTATCCTCTCCTCATCGTCTCCTTCTCCCTCTCCCTCTCCCTCTCCCAGGCCCCCTCCAGCCACCCTTCCATCTCCTCTCCCCTATAACACGTGATTATGTTTCTAGACAAATGTGGTCTATGAAAGTTTAATCCAAACGGGTGCTCCCATGCTACTCCAGAACCATTAAGGACACCATTGTTTCCCTCGCTCCAGACTTGGCCAATTTCTGCAATCATTCCTTTGCCACTGGATCTTTCCCCTCTTTCCAAGCACTCCCTTGTGAAAAAGCCTACTGCCGATCCTTCCTGCCCGGCCAACTATCGCCCGATCATCACTCCATTCCTGGGCAAACGTCGTCAGAAACTGGCCATCTCTCAGCTAAACCTCCACACTGAATCTGCTGGCTATCTCCATGACCATCGGACTGGCTTCAGATTGGCCAGAGGCACGGAATCTGAACTCCCGTGAAGATCTGCTCTCCAACCTTTACTCCAGCTCTCACTCTGTCCTCATCCTCCTTGACTTCTCCTTTGCTTTTGACACAGTCAATCACGCCACCCTGATCTACTGTCTCAGTCTGAACCTTGGCATCACTGGTCAGGCTCTGGCGTGGCTGACCTCCTTCCTCTTGGGCTGACCCTCCCAGGTCCAACTTGAGTCCTTTCTCTCCACCACCTCTTTCCACATGTGGTGTTCCCTAGGGCTCCATTCTCTCACCCTGGATCGTCAATGTCTATCTGGCCGACCTGATCTCTACTTTCTCCTCTAACATTCAGTGTTATGCGGATGAGACAGCTCTCTTTCAGGCTCCCCCAGATTCCTCTCCCTTCTCGCTCATTCCTGACCGTCTATCTGCTATTCAGGGATGGTGCCCCTCTAACGACCTCTGCCTTAATACCAGTAAGACAGATTCTTCTTATTTGGGACCGCTGCTCCCGCTTTTCTCTGTCCCTCTGGCCGCCCTCCTTGGGCCCCCACCCCTCACCCTTCTGTGAGGCAAAAAAACCTTGGCGTCATCTTTCTCTCCAGACATCCCAGACCTTGCAAAGAAATCCCACTTCCAGCTGCACCTCTTCAGAGGTAACACACCTTCCCCCCAGAAGCACACTGTCTCCAGAGCTTTAGTTCTCTCGAGGCTGGCCTACAGCAAGATCCTCTTTCTCAGTCTTCCTAACTCTACTCTTCGTCCTCTTCAACTAATCCAGAACAAGACTGCAAGACCTATCCTTGGCCTCAAGCCCAGTGACTGCATCTCTCCAGCTCTGCAATCTCATCACTGGCTCCCGGTGGCCATGAGGATCAAGTTAAAGAACATTTGATTCATCCACAACGCTTTCTGGGGGATGTCGTCCTCTCTATATCAAACACACTTCCTAAATACCTTGCTCAGCTACCACAAACTCTCTGCGGGTCAAACTCCCTCTGGAATGGCCTCCCTGCCCCTCAGACTTGAGCTGGATCACCCGATGTTCCAGAAGCTGCTCAAGACCTTCCACTTCTCTTCCTCCTCCTCCTCCTCCTCCTCCTCCCCTACTCATCCTGACTGGTGGCGTGGTTGCCCAGAGTTGCACAAGGTACTACGCCCCTGCACCTCTTTTACCAGTCACCCTGCACTGCCTTCTAGCCTACCCAGGACTTCTGGTCTGGGACTGCACCTATGTAGTCTTCTGCCATCCTCACACTTACTCAGAGCCCTGCTGCCCTAACTGCACATTCCCCTCGTACCCCTTCCTTGCACTTCTCCCAACACCCTCTCCCCTGCACTTCTCGTTGCACTTGCACGAGCTGAATGTCACAAGGCCTAGTAAGATCATTTGTCCGCCCTCCCCTCCTTGTCTTGTAGCGCCTAGAAACACTTGTGTATAGGTGCGTTATAAAAATATTAAATGTAACCGTGGTAAAATAAGGAAATGCAGTACTTTTCCAATTTCAGAGACGTGAAGTGGCTGTTACGGCTTATAATATGCACAGGTTGGGAACTGTCCTCACAGAAAGTTTCTTAGGGCCAGGACAGAACTGACTCACCTATCAACAGCTATTTGTACTACAAAGGGTAAAAAGAAATAGAGCGGGTGGCTTTCGAAAGTAAGGTAGGATGGACCGATTTATACCCATAAGTGTACACTTTGACACGATTTAGCTTGATTTGCAGAAGTATCAAAATTTAGTATGCATACTGGTGAAGCTAGCTGTAAAAGCTACGAAACTACATGTGCTTTGGCCATGCTGGCTTCTTCAGTTTGCCTGGTCATTTTCTACCACCAATTGATAAGTAGGCCTTCGACTCTAGGTTTGCTCTCGTCTGCCCATTGCTGGCCCATGAAATCCACCCATTTCCTGACTTCTCTCGACACACAGGCCTACTTGATCTGTCCCACAAATAAGCTCTGGGCATGATGGGTAAACCAGAGTGTACCAGATACCAGCCTATGCAGTTAAATAGCATTGATGTTTCTCAGGAAGGCAACCCTTTAGGTGGTGCTAAGCAAACAGCATTTTCACTGTCTTTGATATCAACCATAGGGTTTCTAGAAGAACAACATTTGGACCATCAGTGATAGCAGTCCTTGTGATTATGTTAAGTAAACAACATTCAGGCAGTCAAGGACCGACTGCACACAGACTATTATTATCAGTGTTATTTGGAATATGTGGATGCACAAGACGTAAACAAATCTGTGAATGAAAAGCAGCAGCTAGTGTCATGGTTTGATCATTATCACTGAAACAGCAAATATGGATTGTGAAGCTCCTAGTTGCGTTTTCAACCTCCTTCCAACAAAGTAAATAAAAAACACAAAGTAAAGCATTTTTTGAGTTTTATCGCATAAGGTGGTGCAAATCGACACCACATGTGCAAAACTAATGCTACAGAAAAGAGAAGGAAAGGAACGTTTGGAAGCAGAATAGCTGATTATCATGGCAACTGCATTGTTCGTGGCATGCATTAGCTGAAATCCAATTGGTCATTTTGTATGAATTTGAGTTACATCAACCAATCAAGAGCCGTTAGACAATTAATGTGTGCATCAATCAGGAGAGATGTTGGAAGGTGAGAGGGCTTGAGTGCTTCCTTGGCTGTGGAGTGCAGTCACTTGACTTCCTTTGCTTGCCTGACATTAGAAGAACAAGTTACTTTCTTACCTGGTAACGTTCTTTCGATGGGATGTTGCGACGACGTATTCCACGTCTATGACAGGTAATCACCACAGCTGTGCAGCAACGGAAAATTTTCAACTGATTGATTTGGCAACAATATAAATCAAAAAAGAGCATCTGGTTGTTGACCTGACTGGACTTGTGTTGCAGAAGAGATTAGGAAAGGGGACAGACAAAATCTGAAAAATTCCAACGGTAGTAGAAAAGGAACATGCTCAGGTGTGTGTGTAGTGGTGAAAGCTGTCACAAAGACATGGAAATAGTTTTGAAAGAGTATCAAGGGGTATTTGAACACAGAAAAGCTAGCATTTGTAAGTGCAGCCACAGCAGATTCCAAACTCCACAGGACCACACTGGCCCACAAGAAACCTTACCCCATATGGCACCACAGTATTTCATTAATGAGAATAATTCAGAAATTGATGAAAAAGGGCATTTGAGAAGACCGCATGCCTATCACTAGAAGCACAAGTTACTTACTTTCACTAATGCTATTTCTGATGGACACAATTCCTCTCAATGATGCCTTTTCTTAGAAATATCCACTCAACACAGGAAAACTCGTCAGCAGGTGGTGCCTTTCGGGTCCATCCTCGAACATATCCTCTTGATGGATAGTGCTCATGCTGAGGTGGCGTCATCAGCGTGCCAGTACAAAAACGGCTGCACCATTTTCTTCAGTTCCTTTTTTCACAGCAACCGCACCGGAATGTGTTTTATTTTCAAACACGTCTTCGAAAAGAAATTGGGCTTCAAAACCAGCAAAACATGCCACCAGTCAATGTCAGTCATGGAGCCCCACTCCTCAGGTATTTTCTCTCTAGGGAGAGACCATGAAGCCATGGAGTTCGAGTCCTGTCAGACGACGATGCCTCAGGCTCTGAAGGAAAGGCTGGCAAGGCTACAGATGGCCTCTTCAAAATTGGACAGCAGGAAAATCTTCCACAAGAAAAGAGTGACTGTCCCCCGACTCTTCAGACCAGCGTTCAAAGTCTGAAGAAAAAGAAGCTGAACCAGCATTCAAGACGCTATTCCTCATGGAAGCTTACAAGGCACTGTTAGAGGTCCAAGGAGCCAGATAAGTCAGAGCTTCCCACGGCATCATCCTCAAAAGGAGGAATGAAAGGCGTTTAGAACCTCCATTGAAAAAACACGACCTCAAAAGTGTTAAACATTGCTCCCACAGATTCCTCAACATTGAAAGATTCCAAAAGACAGGATGTCCAAGGAGGAGGGTATGGACGTATCTGGACGTATCTTAAGTCAGCATAGATTGGAGGACTGACTTTCCTACAAAAGGCATCATCATTGAAAGCTGAATCAAGCAAATAATGCAAGGAGTGAATGGAAGCCCAAGTGGCTGCATGGCATATGTCTGCTACAGGTACACTACTTTGTAGAGCCAATGTAACTCATGTACCCCCTGTAGAGTGTGCTCTTACACTGTATGGAATCTGTTTTTCAGCAAAGACATAACTTGAGGTAATGCATGGAATAACCCAGTGTGAACGGGTTGTCTTGGAGACCGCTTTTTTTCTGACCATTGTAGTTCACGAAAAGCTGCTCTTGTTTTCTAAACTCTTTAGTTGTGTTCAAGTAAAATTTTGATGCCAACACAGGGTCAGCATCTCCTCTGTGTTAGATGGGTGAAGGAGAAAAAAAATGGAAACCATTTGGGACAGATGGAATTCTGTCACTACTTTTGGTTAAAAAAAAAAAAGCGGCTTTATTCTTGAACAGTTTTTATGGTATTGTAGAAAGATAAAGCCTGCAATTCCGAAAATCTGACTGGCATTAATGTAATCAGGAATGCTCCTTTAAAAGACAGAGCCTTAACGAACATCAGCGTAGAGGCTCAAAAGGGGCTGCCATTAAACAAATTCAAATACCATGGTGGAACTACTGTCTGAGATAACCACTAGAGTCTCAAGAACAGTCCAAGGGTTTGTGTCGATTGATTTGTGGGGCGTATGGCTGCCCCTCACTCTCTTGCCTCCCATGGGAGTCAGACCCCTACTACTGCAGTTCTGTTACCACGGGTTAGTTCTACTGCCCAGTAACCCCCTACTATCCAATTTTTTGCTCGATATGATTGAGATCTTCCCTATATGCAGGCTCACTCACTCCATCTGGGGCTTCCCAACTATCCCTAGTCTATCCCTAGTCTCAACACCACAGGTTAATTTTTCTAACAAAGTTTGGAACAGTGCCGGAGATACTGTAAGAAATGTCAATTCCGCACACTTGATCTCACCTTTCCCTTCTACATGGTCTACACCCCCAACACAACTCCTCCCCACCTTCGTGTCTATCCCTTTGATGTTTCACTCGGCCCCATTACTACCTCTACCCTTTCAAGTTACCTTCCTGCTGGTCCCTACTCTCAATCCACTACTCTGCCTACACTGCCTGTCTCCTCAAACCACTACTACTCTCCTCTCACCACTGCTAACCTCATCTCCCACCATTACTACTCTGCTTCCACCACGACACACACCCTAACTCAGAGACATGCTTCACAGTCACACCCTCCAAATATTTTCAGCTACTCATTCACCACACAAACACATATAATCAAACTACAAAACCATTATCACTCCTAAACGAATACCTCACCTTCTCCAACACTGTTCCACCATCCGCAGCTCCTTCCTTCTTCCTGCAGGTCTCTTAGTCGTCGTCCTCCACTGCTGGCCCCACTTGATATGCTCTCCACTTCCCGTTTCCTCTACCCTCTTAAATACCCCTCTCTTCTCAGGGATCGGTTCTCTTCCCCTAGCCAATCTGGCTCGCTTTCCCGACCTGAGATGTGTATATGCAAAGGGAAGCTTGCAAAAAAGAAATAAGCACTGCGTGCACTCACCTTGTAATGGCGGTACATCAAGTCTCTGAGAATAGTTCACATTGTGGGGGGGGACAGGGTCCATTATTGTAGGGAAGTCTTTGTCCTACCCTGTGATTAAGTGGATGTGCACCGGAGCCTTTGGTTGAGTACCCAACCAGGACAACGCGGTCGCTGGTATTGACAGTATGCTCGTGGGTTCCCGTTGCGTCTCTCTCACCTGCTGTTTCCCCACGTGGATCTACGCTAATGCGAGCAGGCGAAAGAGTGGTTTGGTAGGACTTAGTTCTTCCCTGAACTGTATGATGTAACTGCTGCCTCTCAATCGGTTTCGTCAGTCTGATGGCCTTGTGCTCTGGGGGATCTGAAGCGGACAAAAACACTGGTGTGCATCTTTAGCATGAGACATTAGGAGAGGTGGTTCTGCACAGATGCATATGGGCAAAAGAGGGGATGGGGGGTTTAAAGGAACTTGGGTCCACCCGGCCATTACTACAGGAAGAAATGGACTTCAATCTCCCTCCCCACTTTCAGACAATGTCAGGTCCTTGACATAATACAAAAGGGAGATGGAAACATCGTTAGAAGCCCAGTCTAAAATGGTAAAACTAAGGGCATCCTAAAATGAGAACCCCGATTGAGTGTGCACTTGAATATAGAAAGAGCTGCCAAATAACCTTTGATTGTATTTGCATTAAGGCCTGACGTGGCCAGTGGGAACAAGGACATGATAACTCGCAGTGGAACAGGACAAAGGGTCAACTTGCTTTTCCATCCACCTGCTTTCAAATTTCTTACAGCAGAAACATATATTTACTTGGTTGAATGGCGTCTTGCCGAGAGCATCATCCCAAGAACAACCTCCAAGAGCTCCCAATCCTTGTACCTCAAGCGTCATGTCTGGAACTTGAGAAGTTAAGAATCCTGGAATTGAGGTAAAGCGCCCTGCCGCATGATTGGGTCAATAGATCCTTCCTCTAAGGGATGTTTCAGGCAGGCCAAAGCAGAATGTCCAGCATGATTGGGTACCAGGTCCTTTGTGGCCAGTCCGGCGCAAGATCATGGTTATCCCCTTCTGCTTCAACTTCATCAGCACCAGAAGAATCGGTAGAATGCAGTGGGTTGGGGGAAGAAGATCAAGGCGCATAAACCAGGACAAAGTCCTATGGCATGCCCCGAGAGGTCCCTTGTGGAAACGCCCTATAGCAAAAGATCTTGCATTTTTTGGTCAGGTTGGTCACGAACATGTCCATTTGGAATGCCCCCAAAATGGAGAAAATTGTTTCCACAATCTACTCATTCAGCTCTCACTCATGACACTCGACGTAATGCACCCAACTTGGATGTTTGGACTGCCGGAGAGGTGTGAAACAATCACTGACCACCAGTTCAGAATCACCCAAAAGCACAGCAGCATGGCCTCACAGCACGGCTTTAGATATCACACTCTGCCTGCACAGTGGAACCATTGATTGATGCAAGGAAGGATCGCAGTGCCAGACCTACTGTCCTGAGTTCCAGTAAATTGGTGGGGAAGGACCTCTCCAAGCCATCCAACAGACCGCTCACCGTAAGATCCTGCAGATGAGCTACCCATCTCTTCAAAGATTAATCTGCGACAAACATGAATTTGTGCCACAGTTGCTGAAATGGGAACCCCGCCAGAAGGAGGTTGGCTGTGGATGTCCATCAAAGAAGGTCCCTGGAGGGTTGTGGGGAGACTCGAATAACCTCCATGTCCGCATTGAAGTAGGATCACTGGCTTCTCTGGGACCTCAGACCACATCCGTAGTCTTGCTTTCGGGACTATGAAGATACTGTACACACAATGAGTCCGAGCAACCACAATGAGCCAGAGCAACCACAAAATAAACCTCTGAATGCTTGTCACGATTTCTGGTGGTGGGAAAGCCCTCTATCTCTACATATCCAGAACTGCACCTATAGACTAAGCTTTTTGAGGGGTCAGAAAGGCTTTCATTCGGTTGATGGAGAAACTTAATGTATGCAGAAGACTGCAAGTTGTTAAGTCCTGGAAGGCACCCTCTTCCGCTCTAACCCACAAAAGGTGATCGTCGAGGTAAGGGAAAACGTGAATCCTCTTTCTGTGAAGGTGAGCCACTACCAGTGTCATAACCTTTGGGAATAGTCTCTGGGCTTAGGTGAGGCCAAACGGGAGCACTGCAAACTGGAAATGAGTAGTTCCATCACAAAACAAAAAGGTCCTTTGGATGTTTGGCATGGATGGGGACATGGAAATAAGCATCCTGCAAGTCCACAAATCCCAGCCAGTCCTGATGTCCTATGGCATGCAGTATTTGTCCCAGAGTGACCATCTTGAATCAGTCCTTTCAGATGAGATTGTTGACGAGTTTAAAGTCTAAAATGGGCCTGAGGAATTCATCCTTCTTTGGAATGAGGAAGTAGTGGGAATACCAGCCTTTGCAGACTTCCTCTTCTAGCACAAGCTCCACCGCTCTCTTCAGCAAAAGCTGAGAAAGTTCTATCGGGAGCTGTTCCGGAAGAGGAGAATGCAATTTGGGTGGGTTCATTTTAAATGAAAAGCAGGCAGTAGCCCTGGTCCACCAGTTGTTCCCATCCATTAGATGTTACACTGAACCACCACCCAAAGTGTCTTACAACCCACCCCCCACCCCTAGGAAATTTGTGCAGAAAAGTTGAGCAACTTGAGGGGTTTTGGAGCCTGGGATCCTGAAAAGACAGAGGCTAGTGGTCTATAGAACCCCCTTTCTTCAGTGGGTTGTTACCTCCGAGTGAGTCCTCGGTCTTTTGTAGGAAAAGTGTACAGCCTAAACCTCCCTCTTACAAATCTGGTAGTAGCGGTAGATCAAGCAAAGCCTAATGACCGAGATGCTTCCTTGGACTTTGTGGGGGATTTTGACAGCTTTTGTGCCACAAATGTCAGGCAAATGTAGCAACTTACTTTTCACATGTTGAGCAAAGTTGCCTGTTGTTTTACCCATAAAGTGTGAAATGATTTCTACCCCTATTTGCGAATCTGGCAATGTGTCCTGTCTACTTGCCTTCTGCAAGCCTTTCTGCAGTTGCAAAAAGGAGTCTAAAGATTATGAATTCTTCAGGCCAAGTCTCGAAATGTCAAAACGTTAGTTGAAAGCCTGTAGATCTTCCTCTTCTTGCTCTTTAAACATGCACTCAAACATTCTCATTTGAGAAACCCTATCTCTGGGTTTTAAGAATAAAGTATCCTGCTCTGAGATCGAGTCCTCGATAAGCCTTCTCCCAACCGGAGCTTTGTCTCCCCACGCGGTCGACTGAGTCAACAATGTTATTTTTTGTAGGTGTCAGAGCTTTGTATACTGAAGCAGATGATGCAGACACTACGTCTTTTAGAGAGATTATTTTGCTTGTGTGTTTTACAGGTATCCGAGCTTTGACACATGTGGGAGCAGTGTTGGCCACGTCTTTTTCTTTAATCACCTGGAGAAAGTGTTATTTCCTGGGGCTTGTTGGAAAATCTTTTCCAAAGAGGTTCCGAACGCCACCCATTTCTACTTTGAGGATGCTGTGGGAAACTCTGGCTTACTCAGCTGCTTGGACCTTGAACAGTGCTTCATCAAAGAAGAGGGAAAACGTGTTTGAGGGGTATGATGAGCTTCTTGCATGGTGGTGGTGCTGCATTTTCTTTGAATGATGATCTGAGGATTCAGGGGTCACTGACCATTTTCTTGATTAAGATTTTCTCGGTGTCTCAATCCTTTATTTTACGGGGGTCGATTTGGACTACACCAAACTTCCAAACTTTCCGTCAGATTCTTCAGCATCATCGGCTGACAAAATGGACACACTGTTTAATTTAGTGGTTTTTCGGTAGACAGAAAAGACAAGGAGTGGGGCTCTGTCACAAACCAATGGTATATTTTACAGGCTTTGAAGACATATTTTGAAGACATGTTTGAAAATAAATGTTCCTGATAAGTGACATCTAAGCATTTTAGTGCATTGCCATGGAAAAAAGTAACTGAAGAGAATTGCGACAGATGCCTCTATACTTACAAGACGATGGTGCAGCCTCAACAAGAGGAGAGATGAGGACGGAGCCATGTGTCCATTTGAAAAACAACACTGTCTTAAGAGGACGGCGTCACATCAGTGGAGCTTGAGAGTGGATCAGAGGTTGAAGATCTAGCAGCTACAGTGAAGATAGTGGCTGCTTCTTCCCTCATCCCAAATCCCACCCTGAGTTCATAGCAACAATAAAGCCCTCTAATAAGTGGCATGGCATATTCTACATTCATAACTTTTTTCCAGAGCCACTCATGGTAGAAGGTAAAAGTTACATTTCCTTTCATTTTGATGGAAATATCCTGATGTGTTTGGTATTCCCCTTGAGGTTACGAGACTCGTATTTCACAGCACAAAATGAGACATTTAAAACATATTTCACCCGTCAAGAACAGGTAGTACATAAAAAAACATTACAGAGCATGCTAGTTAACTCAGGCATGCCTCTCAAATTCTAAGAAATTCCAAGAGACCTGCAGGGCGAGTTCCTTAATTTACATAATCAACCTGAGTGAAATTCACTCACCTCATGGTGATGGGTGACAACATATTGCCTATTGATTTCTGTAAAATGGTTCAGGGCACCATGAGCACACTTCATATTTGCCACCTAAAGGCCATCCCTGCACAGTAAAACCTATTTAGCATTTAACCCTCTTCTCTCATCAGTTTGAGAGAGGGAAATACAAATCACTATATATTGCTTCAGTCGTTTAACAGCGGATTTTGATGCAGTCAATCGTAATCTGTTGTGGCTTAAGTTGTATGAATGGAATCAGTGAACCTTTTACAGATGATAGTGGGCTTATATTCTAACACCAAGATCCAAGTCTACCTGAATCAACCTGGCCATTTATCTAAGATTGTAGACTCACATTGAGGTGTTAGGCAGGGATGCATTTTGGCTCCCTGCCAGTCCAACCTATACATGGCCGATATTGTCACACGCAGGGACTGCTGTTGTGTGTGTGGAGCCATTGGCGTCTGGTCGGCCATTAGACCGAGCCATCACGCTTCCTCGCTTCCCGCGGTCTAGTCTTTTTGGCGTTCTGCCATCTGCAGCCCTTTTACGTGGCCCAACACGGAAGCCTGCGCGTTGCAACCTATTCGCGTTAGGCTTCCAGGTTGGTACGCTGTGTTTCTCTCTCTCTCTCCCCCCTCGGCTGTACGCTGCTTGAGCTTCTCCCTCCTCTGCCTTTCCCAGCCCTGCTCTTTTTCCCTTGTTTGTGCTCCGCATGATTCTGTGCTTTAACGCTGTGCCCATTCCGGTGTTTGTTGCCCGCAGCTTGTTCTCTGGTGCTCTTGCCCTATTTTCTCACCCGATTACCTGGCCATCCTTTGCTTACCCTCGGGGGTATTTTCCCTTACCTGGGTTGTACTCATCAGCTCAGTAGAAGGTTGGAGCATCAGATCAGCTCTGACTCTGCAAGCCTCGGAAACATTCCACTCGGCTCTTCATTGTGTTATCAGACTGTCCAAACCCAGCCCAGGAAGGTTTTTTTTTATGCCTAGCGGCTTTTTCCCCTAATCTGGTCTGCTCCGGTACGGGGGGCCCTCTTGACCCCGGGTCTGAGGGGCAGGGTGGCTTCCTTCCGAGGCAGACCTTATCTTCAGTCAAGAGAGAAGGCCCTTTGGAAGAAGAGATTTGGAGTCGATCCTGAGGAAGAAACCACAGGTGAGGAGGAAGGGGAGTGGGGTGACCTGGTTGTAGGGGCGAAGTTGACAGATCCTGGAAGTTCGCATGACAGATATAGGAAAAAGTCTATTAGCAGTTACTTTTGTCTCTCCCAAATTATGCCATCTCCGTCCAGGGTGGCTTTCTGATGACTACCTTCTCTTCGATTGTATACCATTGGGTCTACAAAGACAATTTAATACCTTTAAAGAATGTTTAATTGCAAATTCGGTAAAGGTGAATCCCTTAAAAACTAAAATATTATAGTGCTGAACATCTGGAAAAAAGAAAGAAATCACGTGGTCTTTGGGGTCGGAACCAGTTGAGAAAGAGTCTTTGATTTATTTGGGATTCCCAATTTCTTCCAGGATCAGTGCTCTGAAGATTTATTCCTGGATTAAAAGTCAGGAGAGTGCTATGGCGATGCAACAGATGGTGGATGCTAAATATGGGAAATGTACCGAGACCTACAATGTGTTACAGTAATTTAGGTACTACCTTCCCTTCATAGTATGGGATTGACACCTATCCTGTGGTTGAAGCTTTATTGAGGAGACCTGTTTTAAGGCTCCGCTCCTCAATCCAGGTCGCAGCCATAAGGTATGAGCTGGGAGTTGTTTCATTGAAGGCTAGAGCGAATTGGAAAATTCTCTCTCCTTTAGAAAATCCTCGTCCCTCCTGATTTGGGGGAAATTCAACAAGACTTGATTTACTATCCATCTCAAATTAAAACTATTGTACAAGATGGATTGGATATCTACTATTGACACTATGCATGGTTATTCCTCCCTTGTCCTAGCAACTTATCCAGGTCGGTCCACTAGGTCATTATTTCTTGTTCGGTGGAACTTGATCTGGACTAAATCAACTCTTGTACATTATGGCATGTTAACAGAGGAACAAAACATACGTCGAGTTTGTAACGAGGCTCATACGCGAGACACGCTGAAGCATTTGTTATTAACCTGAACAAAGCTCCAGGGTCAGAGATCAATTTAAGAAATATTATCATATGTTTTTAACTTTCTGAATAGAGTCACATTGGACAGACTGTCTAGCTGGACCTTCTACTTCATTGGTAGTGCAGCTACAATTCATTGTTAGTGGCAGCTACTGGGTTTTTTTTAAAGCACTGAAGTAAGATGTTAATTCAATTTATTTGGAAGATTCTGTTGATAAGTCAGATGAAATGTGCATTAATTATTTGTAATGTGTATTTTATATGAATTGTTAGACACATTTTGAAATGGATTGTGTTTTTTTTTTAATTATGTCTTACCTATGTAGGTTGTATAAAATGTTGATTTTATATTTTACTAAATAAAAAGATAAATTCAAACAAAAATTCTATTCTCTTCTTCCCTTTCTCACCTCAATGTTCAATAGCTCAGTTCAATCCTCGGTGTTTCCCCCTCCTCTTTCAAACATGCTGCAATACTTCTGATTATCAAGAACCCTTTCTTAGACCCTTCAATTCCCTTGAATTACCGTCCTATACCCCTTCTCCCCTACCTCTCTAAGCTTCTGGAATGTGTAGTTTATTCTCAATTCTCTTCTTTTTTCACTTCTAACTCGCAAGTTCTTTGTTTTCAATCTGGTTTTCATCTTCACCACTCCACTGAGACTGATATACTTTCTGTCTGCGACTTCCTCCTCTCTGCACGTTACAGTAAGCACTCCTCACTCCCAATTCTCCTTGAATTGTCGGCAGAGTTCGACTACTTTCTCTTACATACAATCACTTTTTTCTCTTGGCTTCTCCAGTCGCTCCTCATCTGTCTCCCGGGAAGGTCCTCTCCCTTCCCCATTACATCATGGTGTCACCCAAAGTCAGTTCTGGGTAACCTCGCGTTCTCCCTCTACACTGGCCCTCTTGCTTCCATTATCTCCTCCTTTGGGGTGTTGCACCATCTTTATGCTGACACCCAGCTTTTTCTTTCTTCCTCTTCTTTTTCCTCCTCAAGCCATGCCACCATATCTTCAGGTCTTTTAGCCATCCAATCTTGGATGGCTGACCACTACCTTGTTCTCAACTCCTATAAAACCGATGTTCTCTTCCTTCTGGCCTCTATTGTTCGGCTGCAACGGCATAGTCAGGTGAAGAGATTTAGACTGCAGAAAATATATTAGCAGGCAACCAAGTGCTAGCAGTTCTCATTGGGCGCAGCAGAATGTGCATGTACCCATTTGTAGTTAACTTTGCCACATATTAGAAACACCATACAGCCATACAGAATGAGCAACAATGCATCTACTTTGAGGTTGCAGAGGTTAAAGATAGGGTGATGTATTTTACATTCAGCGGTAATGTACAGTGTAATGTTTTAAAGGATGTACGAGTAGGTAGCTGACATAGGTACGATGGAGTGAGATAAATGTTGCAGTAAAGGTGATGTCCAGGGTCTAAGGTAGCAGGAGTTACGTCATGTTGGATTTTAGGGCATGTTTTCAGGAATTATGAGAAACAGGCTTAACATGGAAAGGAATGCTGGGTCCAGGGAGGAAGGGTAGGGATGCACCCTTTGAAGGTTAAATTCATGTAAGCAGGGCATGGGTTTGTGTGATGCCAAGAGGCTTGGTGAAGATTCAGAGCACTACTTCCCTCACCTGAAGACAGGTCATCCTATTGAGGAGCGGAGGTGAAGCCAATACATTTATCTCCAAGGTTAGGGGGCCAATTGTGCGTGCCACACGTCCATACGGCACCATATAGCCACTTTTGTGAAACACCTGCATCCAAAATGCATTAACAGTATTGCCTACTTTCCGTTTCACCACAAGCACTTTTACTGTGATGGATGCTATAACACACGCATGACCTAGCATGGCCACATACCCAGGACACCTTTAGCATGTTTGTTCTAGGCACTTGGGCCATTCCGCATTAAACTCAAGATAGTGAACTTTGTTTTTGGTGTATACACTGAGGATGTGCAGTCGCTCAGAGTTGCATTGGAAGGATGAATGGTGAACCAGTTTGACTGCACATAGATTAAACTGCCCAGCCGGTAGCACTTGGGCGCATACCATTCCACCTCAGAGAGCAAGTTGAACACGAACTTTAGAAGCTGCTGCACTTCGATATATAACCTATTGATGGTCCCACCCCATGGGTTTCCCCAGATTGTCGCAGCGTGCAAGCCAAAGCAGCCCAATTACGCATGCATCGGTGTGGACATGCGCCTTCCCAACACAGCCATAAAAAGGGAGAGGTATAGCACCCCCACGATCGATGATGTGGTAGCGGACTTCCAGGGGACAGTTTTCTTTTCTAAAATTTGGATTTAAAAGCCAGGTATCAGTTGGTCCTGCACCCTGCTTCGCATTACATCACGATATTTACCAGGCATAAGGGCCTCTACCCTTACAAGCGGTTAAGATTTGGAAAATCCTCAGCTGCAGGGGTTTCAAAACTAAGCGAAGGGTGTGTTGGTAGGCATACAAGGAGCTATCACCATAAGTGACATGGACGATATTCTGGCATATGACCAATCCGAGGTAGAGCACCCGAAGTGACTGGAAAAGGGGCTGGAGAGGATCCGTTCTCTGCGCCAGACACATAATAAGGACAACTGTGAGTTCCTGCAACGAAGACAGAGTTCTTCGGGTTTGCATTTCAGGAAGGCAGCATGTTGGCGGATCTCGCCAAAGTGCAAGACATTAAGAGTGGCAAGCCTCTAGAGAACGTGGTGCAAAGTTTACTGGGCATGGTGACTTGTGGGTGGTTCATCAAGGATCTTGCCACGATCCCGGAGCCCCTTTGAAATCTGACGAAAAAAAGAGAATGCCTGGCAATGGACTCCCTCGGATCAGGTCGCGTTTGATGACATAAAAGGGGTGCTCACCGCGGGCAGTACAATGCCATTTTTTCATCCCAGAAAAATGTCAGAGTTGATTGTGGACACAAGCCCGTTTGGCATAGGGGCAGTGTTAACACAGTAACAAGGGGAGAGGTCAAGCCTGTATCATATGCAAGAAGGGCTTTGTCACCAACCGATCAACATTATTCACAAATTGAACGTGAAGCACTAGCAGTGGTGTGGGGGTGCAAGCACTTCCATTTGTATATCTATGGAAAACCGTTGACAGCGATCATGGACAAAAAGCCTCTCATTCCGATTTTGGTTGGGTCATTGTCCAAACTGCAGGCGCAAATTGAAAAATGGATGCTAGCCCTTCAAGAATATGTCAGTTTGGTATATCGCCCAGTAAGCAATAATGTGGCAGACTAATTGTCAAGGTCGAGAGAGGAACAGTGTAAAGATGAAGAGTTTTTTTCAGCCGATTTCAGAAAGCACCATCCCAAATTGCATGCCAGTTGAAGAACTGAGGATCGAGTCGGAGGACAATGAGGGTTTCAAAATTATGTAGACTGCAGTCACCAGTAGTGAATGGGAATGTTTGCTGGCAAGTTTAGACAAGCACACAGAGAGGGCCAGCACAGCACGTGAACAGTTGTGGTGCATCAAGAATTAACCTGCTTTCACTGTGGACGGTTAATTGCAGAGAGGGTCATGGATGGTCGTACCCTCCAAGCATATCCCAAGAGTCATGGAATTGGCACACCATGGTCATCAAGGAACTGCCAAAATGAAGGCTCGACCGAGGCAGAAGGTGTTGTTTTCTCGGTTGGCGGAGCAGGTAGACTAGTTTGTTAAAGTCTGTGTGTGGTGTCAACCGCCACTCCGGTGCAGAAGCAGCCCAGGATCGAGTCATTGCCCTAAAGCCCCAAGCCATGGGAATGGATACATGTGGATTTTCGTTCCACTAGCGGGGACACCCATTTTCTGGGATGATTGACCAGTGGGCCGATCTGTGCGTGATGATCGTTAGGTTGCAGGTTCGAATTCCGCCAGGGAAAACTCAGCCTTTCGAGGTCGATAACGCAGTACTGACTTTAGTTTGTGATAATTGCGATATTCTATGTACAGCGCTTTGCCAAAAGTGCTATATAAATAACCATTTCACCATGAGATTAGGGAGTCCTTGCCTCTCTGCACTGTTGTATCATAACAGTGGCATACTATTAGGTAGTAATAGCTCCAGGAAATTAGGACTTTCCTCAAACATCAAAAGACAATTCTGCTATCGAACCTCAAAACACAAGACAATTCATGTTTGCTTTACAATGTAATTGGCTGGGTTTTTGTGTTGTCAACATTTAAATATATACAAGAGAGATCAAAGGGCCGGACCTTTGAGAAATAATGAAAGGTGTATTCTGTCGCAATGCCGAAAGCGGTTGCGCAATACTGATTTCCATATAGTTTTTGCACACGTCGGCTGGATGTCACATACATTCTACGCTCTTGCAAAGATGAAGTCATTTTGACTCTTGAAATCACATTTACTCTCAAAGTTTAAAAATGAGGAGGAAAATACTCTCACCTAAAAATTTTATCTGGATCACTGGTTACAACAATTTTATGTTAACGCATTTTGAAGGCTGAATACAAAAAGCAGACATTTGTTTTCTGCCGATTTTGTGTCACCTCCAAAATATCCCACTCCAACATCGCCCTTGCCTCCTGTGCTCTGCCTGGACTCTTTCACGACCTCTGCGTCTCTCTCTCACTCACTATTCTCCCCTCTAGCCCGACTCACTCTGCAGGGCACACTTTGGATGTTCTGATCTCCTCAGACCTTCTCCTTTCTGTCCCTCTCTCCACTCCTCTCTCCTGGAGTGATCACTTTCTCCTCTCTTCCCACCTCACCCTCCCTACCCCTCAGGCCAAGCCACTTCCATCGCTGTCACCTACCTTCTCGGTCATCCGACCCATGAAGCGTGTGTCAGTTGAGGCCTTCGCCGCCACCTTCT
Source organism: Ambystoma mexicanum (assembly GCF_040938575.1). Lineage (NCBI taxonomy): Eukaryota > Metazoa > Chordata > Amphibia > Caudata > Ambystomatidae > Ambystoma > Ambystoma mexicanum. Next base: position 535,091,377 of record NC_090924.1, on the reverse strand, counting down.
CACCCCCCCTCCTCCTCTGGCAGACTCTCACCCTGACAAAGCCCTCTCCATGCTCAACTCTGCTATATCCGATACCCTTGATATCCTTGCCCCGGTCACGAGAATCCGCTTAAAGCCCAAAGCCAAGTGCAACTCCTGGTACGACACAGACCTCGTCACCCCAAAACCCAAGTGCAGGGTGGCCGAGAGGAAATGGCGTGCTACATGTGCATCCTCTGACAAACTGGCCTACCGCCTGCTCCAAAGGCAATATCGGCTCTCTGTCCTAATCAAGAAGAGAGCTCATATCCAAGCCCGCGTCTCTTTGGCATCTAACAACTCAGATGAACTCTTTAAAATCTGCAAGGAACTAGCCAATCCTGCCACAGTCTCTACCTCTCCTGTCCCTTCCCAGGCCCTTTGCACAGCACGGACTTCTCACTTCATCTCTAAAACTCAGGACATCCTGTTCCTGTCCTCACTCTCCTCCTATCCACTCCCTCCCTCTACTCCCTGCTCTTCCTCTGGCCCTTCTGCAGCCACCTCTCCTCCCTCCTTCTCTGCCTTTCCCCTGTTCTCCGCAGATGAGCTTTCTAGACAAGTCCGATCTATGAAAGTCTAGTCGAAACAGGTTCACCCCTGTTCCTCCAAAAGTATCAAGGACCACATTGACTCCCTGGCTCCTGCCCTGGCTGATTTCTGCAATCACTCCTTCGCCACTGGAGTCTTCCCATCCCCACTGAAGCACTCCCTTGTGCACCCTCTTCTTAAGAAACCCTCTGCCGACCCTTCCTGCCCGGCTAACTATCGCCCAATCTCCATCACTCCCTCCCTGGGCAAGCTCCTGGAGAAACTGGCCATCTCCCAGCTTAATCTCCACACTGAATCGGTTGGTTGTCTTCATGACCATCAGTCTGGCTTCAGAGCTGCCAGAAGCACGGAACCTGCTCTCCTGAAGATCCATGAAGACCTGCTCTCGAACCTGGACTCCAACACCCCTTGCGTCCTCATCCTGCTTGATCGCTCCTCTGCCTTTGACACGGTCAACCATGCCATCCTGCTCAATCATCTCTGTCATAATCTGGGTATCACTGGTCAGGCTCTGGTGTGGCTGACTTCTTTCCTCTCGGACCGTCCCTCCCAGGTCCAACTTGGGTCCTTCCTTTCCTCTATCTTTTTCTCTACCTGTGGCGTCCCCCAGGGTTCCAACCTCTCTCCCTGGCTGTTCAACCAATACCTGGCATTCCTTGCCCACCGCATTGCCGCTCTCTGCCCCAACTTTCAGTGCTATGCGGATGACACCAAACTAATTTTCAGGCTACCCTCAGCCTCCTCCTCTACTTCCCTCATCTCCGACTGTCTGGCTGCTATCCAGGAGTGGTGTGCCACCAATGACCTCTGCCTTAATGCCAGTAATTACACCCGGTCACTCCTTTCCTGTAGCTGTCTGGCCGGCCTCTCTTGGCCCTCTTCCTGCTCCCACCTGCAAGCCTAAAAGCCTCGGGGTCATCTTCGACTCTGCACTCTCCTTCTCTCCTCACATATCTGACGTCTCTAAAAAGTCACACTACCAACTGCACCTCAGAGGTATTCTTCCTTTTCTCTCCTTCCACCAGAAGCTCACGTTCTCCAGAGCCCTGGTTCTCTCAAGGCTGGATTACTGAAACAGCCCTTTTCTAAATCTGCCTGCCTCTACTCTTCGCCCTTTGAAATTTATCCAGAACAGGACTGCGAGACTTGTCCTTGGCCTCAAGCCCAGGATCGTATCTCACCAGGACTGAAATCTCTGCACTGGCTCCCAGTGGCTGCGAGGATTAAGTTCAAAACCCTCTGCATCGTCCACAAGGCCTTCTGGAGCCTAGGGCCTCAATACCTCCAACTCTCGCTTCCTAAATATCTTCCTTCTCGAGCTCTTCGCTCAGCCGCCTCCAACTCCCTCAGGGTCAGTCGCTTAATCCAAGCAACGAGTTGGTAGTAGATCTCTTTCCTCGGCTGGTGCCTCTCTCTGGAACAGCCTCCCTGCCTCCCTTAAACTTGAGGAGAACCATCTCCGTTTCTGGAAGCAGCTCAAAACCTTTCTCTTTGCTTCAGCTTTTTCTCCTCTTCTGCTCTGCCGACCGCCTGGCTGTTCCCTGAACTGCACTGGCTACCGGGACACCCTCTGATCTCGGGCCCAAGGCCCTCCCCCGCCAGCGTCACACACCTGCACTGCCCGCCTGGCAACCCCCGCACTTGGGGACTGTTTCTTTATCCCTACAGTCCCCCTACCAGCCCTTGACACCTGCTGTCTGCACTTACCCATTCACTTGCCACATGCTGCCACATGTACTGCACTGTCCCTGCCCCCCTGCCCCTGCACGCACAATCTGAATGACACCTGGCCTAGTAGGATCGTCGTTTGTCCTCCCTTTCTTCCCCTCCCTTGCCTTGTCGCGCCTTGAAACACTTGTGTATAGGCGCGTTATAAATGCCATATCATATCATGCCACTCCCACTCTCTGGCTGGATTGCAATGAATTCAGGGGGTGGCAGAGGGGTCAGTCCCCCCCCAAAAGCACTCCTTTCATCCCCTGCCAGCCCCTTCCCACCCCAAAAAATTTCCCCTCAACCCCCACCAATCACAAACACACACATCCCACACCCCGCCCCCTCCCCCTCCCTGCCTCACCCCAACATTCTCCCTCCTCTCTCACACAGAAACAAAGACAAAAACACAAACACCTCACTCCCGTAACTTCTCTCGCCTGGCTGCGCCCGTCAGCCCCTGCGTGCACTCATGTGCGGCAGGGGCAGGAGTTTGATTTAGAAAGACTGCTCCGAGTGGTCTCCGAGCCATCTTTCTAAATCTATTTTGTTTTTCTTTGTGTAAACAAAAACTATTTTTTCACCCCATACGATTACAACTTTGGGCTACAGCATGCAATAGGATGATTCATCATACTAAATTAATCTCTGAATTATAGGAGAACATTTTTGCCTCCATGGGTTTGTAAGCAAAAATAAAAATAACCACACTGTACTAACAACCCCTGCTCCGCTCTCCTCTCCAACATACCCCACACAACCTAACGTGCCAGCCCTAACACACACACACACCACACATCTGCCAAAAGAACAGCCAGCCACAAACAACCCAGACACTGGACGTAGCCCTTCCAGACAAAATACCCCAGTGCGCACAATCCAAACACCCTCAGAAAGCCAACATGCACAGATTGCAGTTGCTCCTGGTTCTGCAAGCACCAACAGGAGCACAACCTCGATCATATTCACTAACCTACCCTACCCAACCCACTTTCTGACAGAGCCACGTGAGCACCTGGAGACCATGCAAATGGTAGCACTGCACGGTACAAATCAACTTAACATAACCAGCAGGTGTGATCGTTTCCATGAATCTTTACTGCTGCATGACTGGGAACCTCTTTCCAAAGATGGTCACCGTACCATTGACATAGTTTCTGAAACAGTGCTATGAATTAAAATATTTGCAACTTTGGAAAGAGATTCCCAGTCATCCAGCAGTAAAGCTTCCTGGTAAGGATCACACCTACTGGTTATGTTAAGTTCATTTGTACTTTGCAGCGCTACCATTTGCACACTATTTCTATATATACCACTTTTCATACTATTCTCTACATTCAATCCTCTTCAAGCTCAATGGTTTGTCAAAACAAACATTTACTGGAACAAAAAATACATAGTTTAAACAGCAAGGCTAGAGAAGAATACGAATTAGACCTGGCAGATTCCAGGAACATGGATGAAAGACGCATTTCAAAGAAGTGGAGCCATGGGGACTTTGCTCCAAAGTCAATCGGTCTGGTTTTGAAAAGGTAGCGCCCAAGACTTTTCGGTCCTGTAAACTGTCCTTCCACAAAGAAATCTTACCGCACACATGGCCCTTTCCAATGTTGCTCTTCGCTTCCTAACTCTGCAGCGGGTGATTCAAGCACCTTGCACCCGGTCACTTCTTCCCAATCTCCCAAGCATGATTCTTCCCCTCTCCCAAGCTTGATTCTTTTTAGAATTTCTGATCACCCCGAGCAAGGGCCAAGCTTTGCTTACTAGTTCTGTCTTCTAGCAGGCTGGAGAAAGTGAAAAGTCACATATCGCAAACTTATTTTTAACGTCTTTGCTCTTGCAACTGCATGGCATTTCTGCTTATGGGAATCGAGTCAGACTTGAATAAATGTGAAACCAACGATGCATGTGTTGCTGAACAGGAACAATAGGTTTGCAGCTGACTGGAGATGGCAAAGGATACATATAAATGTAGTATATTGGCCCAAATGCAAAGCAATTTGTTTTCAGTGCAGGAGAGGAGAGCCCTTAATGCAGAGACACGTCAGTGGATGGCCAGCCCTCAGAGGGGGCGCTAGAGGAACAGCCAGCATTGCAGGCCACCCCTCTGCTCCCCCGCTTGCCCCCGGCGTATTCATCGCCTCGCCAGAGAGGCAGAAGAGGCAGTCCCCTGGTCCATCCCGAACCGGCTCGGGACCAGGGGGACCTTTAAAAGTACCAGGGCTGCAGAGACTTGTCCTCTTTGAAGTCCCGGACGAACACCCACCCACCTACTCCTTTAAGTAGCTTCAGTCAGGGGATTGATTATGGTATAATAAGATGGTGTAGGGATATGATTTAGCAAGCAAGTGTCTTGAGTGCCGTTAGTACTACTTTTATGCATGTAAACGCTTTGTGTGAATTAGTGTGTCGTAACAATTTTTTCGGTTTATAGGTTGCACGGTTTTGGTGCCAATTTTCTTTTTCTCCCCCCATCACAGGCAGCGTTACAGTGCGGTCCTAGCCGGGGAGGAATTTTTGCTCCGGTACCCACTGGCTTCGCACGATTTAGGTGTGGGGTTTGTCGGGCACTAACACCCCCACCCCCCTTGCGAACAATTGCGACTCGTTAACTGAATGCAGTGGTCCCTGGTTTATTCACTCGGGAGGGACCTGCTGTCTGTCAGTTTGTGAAACCAGAGGCAGATTTCTGCTACATAACAATCGGAAGTGACATGGTCACATGAGGACAAAATACTGGTGAAAGCCTGGAAATTGAAAGGGCCGCCCAAAAGGTGTTGTAGGCCATTAAGTCTCGTGTTGCTTTTGGGTAACAATGAAGAGTGAAGATTCCTGTCCATATTCCATGTTTTCAATACTGATCAACTCTAGAAGTGAAAGTTTCTCGAAAAACTGCAATGGATTTTCTAAGCAGGTTCCCCCCTGCCTCCTCCAACCCCCCTCACCCACCCTCAAGAGTACACCAACAGGATAAATCCTATAATAGATACCCAACAGATCTCAAACTGTGCTCTGATGTTAGACTAAGGATCAACACAGGACGAGACAGGGTTGAACGAAAGAGGTTTATTTGGTCGAAACACAGGTAGAGTTGGTTTAAGAGAAAGTTACCTCTCCAGAGTGAGATTCAGAGCTAGTCGAACTGGAATCAAGATAAAACCATGGTGCCGATTCAAAGTTGCACTATATTATAGCTTGTAGTGAGGGTGACCTTTTCTGACCACTGCATCAAGGTTACCCCCATGTTATCATGGCCGAGGGGTTTTCGAAATCCACCCTGGCAGTTGCAAGCATACAATGGCCCTCCTGAGCTGTGGTAATCTGGTCGGTCGGTCTCTCTCCAGCATCTACTCTGATGATTTTTCAGTCCGTCATTACAAGCACGAGTCATTATGCCAATGACAATTTAGCAGGTCATCTCTGTGGGCATTAGAATGGGTGGATGTGCTAAGCCGCGCCCATATAGTGTCAGGAACTTAAGCAGCCTGTGGGAAAGAGTGAGGCAACCATTCTTGAATCAGGTGCAACGGTTATGCCGGCAATCAGATTCCGCCATATGTCCCTCCAAGTGTGTGGCAGTCTCCTTTCAGGCTTTTAGCTGAATGTTTTGGCAGCTCCAGCAGTCTTTGCCGTTTTCACGAACAGGAGGTAAATTGAAGCTCATGTTTGGCTCTAAAGGTGCAGGACTCTTCCATGGTTTTGCTTCCTGGTTTTCACATGGGAACGCAGTCCCAATTTAAACACTTCACAAACTTTGGATTGTGGGGCATGCAGGTGTCCTGGCAACAAAGGTTGGGCACTGATGAAGAGGCCCTGGTAGACCCTACTATACCACCTCTGGGTTTTGATCATGCAAGGGAAAAAGCCTTGGCAAAGCCCAACAATTTTAACTTCAGCCAGGTACTGGCAAAAATGGTCCTATCTGGCCATAAAATATCAACAGCTGGAAAACGGCGAGGATACCCGTGCATAGGATATCAATGCATCGCAAATGCTCGTTTAATACCTATATACAAGCCAAAAAAGTTGACTTTGCCAGTGCTTACCATTAACTGAACTTCTGTGAAAGGAATAGATTCGAGGACACATACGGCTTATAAATCAAGTGGCTAAAGGCATAATTGGCTAACACATTTTTTAATGAACTGGTAGCACATATACAGATGCAACTAAACAATTGCATCTCAGAAATAACACTAGCAGAACCTACACAGCACAACGTTTGATGTTACAGTGCGACAGCGGTAGCCCTAAGTGAATCAAGCAGTGTTTGATTTTGTTAGAGGATGGGAAGGCAGGTAGTGGGTGGGAGAGGAGCATAGGGATTAGCATGGGTGGTCGGTCAATGAATGGCCAAAAAGCAAAAACACCCATATGTTGTGTGCCCGGCTCACATTCCATTTTCCTCTGTAGTACAATGCCATAGTTCAGCTTCCAGGCAGAGCTGAAGGGACATTTAATAGTCAAAACAAACAAAAAGACAGGTCTTCCCCTTTTTGGTTAAAGGGAGGATTAAGTTCAGTACTGTGGCCAAAGTGTTAACGGAAGGGCAAAGATGGCATGTGGCAGAGACCGCCCACTATAGGAGGTCCCCTACCTGGCTGCATCATGCAAAGAAATCGGTGGATATTTTATTTTACAAAATATACATGGAATTGTGTCAGTAGCTGCGGAGGCTCTCTGACATCTGCCTGACCATTGTGGATAATAACCGGATCACTTAATCCTGTAAAGCATTCCCAGTTGGGATATACAGTTTGGGTTCTTACTACAGCACAACATTGAGCAGCTTCCACCTTTCTTTGAGAAATACATTGATCATATACAATAAGTAGAAATGCATACTAATAAGTTTGAATTTGGCTAAGACGATTGCTCACTGCGTTAAGCACATGCCGCAGGGAACCGCATTAACACAAAGGTCAGCGATTTCAATAACTACGGTGCTTTAAAACAGGGTAACTGCACAAGAAAGCAGTGGTGATGTTTTGTGTACGAAAGATTTATTATCAGGTTAATATGCATAGGGAGGAGGAATTTATATTGCTTAAAAGTGATGTTAAGGCCAATTCAGTATACCAAGAGAATTGACATATTTACCTATGTAAGATTGTGCAATGGAAAGCATATATTGTTGAACTACTCATAACTGTACTGCCAATGCTTTTTGTATTTGAAATCATTAAATAAACGTTTTTTTTTTTTTAAAAGAACTACTAATAATATAAATAGGATGTAGGTCTAGATCTCGGTGCCCCCCCCAACAAGCAAAACAATTAGGCAAGAGGGTACAATTCCAGCAATGAAAAGCAGAATGTTGTAGTCGGGAGAGGCAGCTAGGTAACCAAAGAACAGACAGCGTAATCAAAGCATCTAGGCCTATATCTTGGCTTTGTCACCAGACAATACTGTGTTCCTTGACAGATCTCATCGGGCTATCTAGTACTTACTGTGCAATCTTTGATGAAACAGTTTGCACTCAAATTCCATACATAAAAAGAGAGCAGACAGTGGGCAAACGAATGATACTGGAATGTGAGCCAGTGTGAGGTGGGACCCGGAGTGGAGGGGGTGCCGGGAGGGGTAGCGGGACTCCGGGGTAGCGGGACTCCGCGGCAACGGGCCGCGAGACAGAAAGCACAGCCCCATCCCACCCGTCCGCCCCTGGACTCTACAGGATCGAAGCAATGGGCCGCGAGACGAAAAGCGCGGCACCCTCCCACCCAGCCTTACCTGAACCCGCCAGGGGTGACGCCGGGGCTTGCAGCCCGGGATCCGGGTTAGTGGCGGCGAGTCCGCGGGGAGCACGAGTGGTCGCGGAGAGCCGGCCCACATGGCCCGCCGAGCGTCTCTCACTGCCAGGAAGAGAGAGGAGGGCGAGACGGCTTGCTCAGCGGGGCGGTCCGCTCTGGAGCGGCCGCGTGCACGAGCCCACATGGCGGGAGGGAGAGACTTCCAAAGGGGGGAGGGACTCACGGGATGGAGTTGGCTGGGGGCAGGACTCTCCTGGCAGGCAGCAGAATCAGGCACTTTGGGAAACAACGGCAGCCTTTAAAGGAGGCGGGACATGGCTATACCAGTCAATGGGAAGCCAGATTGACAGGGGAGGTTTTCATTGGGGGGGAAGCAAGTCACTCACATCACATAAAAGCCCGGGAACTAATCCAGCGTTTGTTGATTTTCCTAGTCATACGAGGAGGACGAGGAGAGAAGGAACAACTGGTGGACCTATCCGGACACCAAGGAGACTTAGGAGGGTTTAAGTCACGTCCCTGGAAGGCAGCCTAAGAGTGGAGTAACTCTCAAGGAGTTTGTGGACTATATTTTCTTTAGTTTAAAATCACAAGAATAAAGTATAATTTCAGCAACCCAAACCTGGTCCGGGTCTTGATTTCTACATTGGCGATGAAGGTGGGATTTGCGACAACGCGATGGAGACCCTAATTAAAACCCTGATGGATGGCCAACAGCAGTTGCAGCAATTAATACAGCTGCAAACGCAACAGGCAGTGGCTGACCGCCAGGCGTTCCAGCAAGCCATCCAATTACAGGGCACCCTACAGACCACGGCCCAGGACAAACAACATGAGAACATTATCAGGCTCACAGATGCAGTGACCAGCACGAGGAACCAACCCATGGTGCCGTCCACCCTGCTCCAGAAGTATAAGGAGGGAGAGGATCCAGCCTTTTTCTTCACAAGTTTTGAGAGGATTGCAAGAAATGCGCAATGGCCGCCTGAACGCTGGGGACAGTATGTTGCTCCCTTGTTATCTGGGGTAATGCAGGGTGCATATCAGGCTGTGAACCCCAATGGTAACACTCCATATGGGGAAATTAAAGCAGCCGTACTGGACCGTCTAGGCCTGGATGAGGAGGCCTATCGCCTTCAGCTAAGGGACACCAAGTTAAGAAACAGAGAGAGTCCCAGGCAGTTATATTACCGCATTAAAGATCTGACAGAGAAGTGGATGCAATCCCCCACACCAGCCAACCAACCAACCCCTCCTGGATAAGATAATCCTGGAACAGTTCATAGAAGCCTTGCCGGGCCCAATGCAAAGATGGGTTAGGCAACACCACAGGCCTACATTGGCGGAAGCCGTGGACATTGCGTCGGCTTACCAAAAGGCCAGGTATAGTCGCTTCCCCTCAACAAGTATACCAGGAAGGATGACATCGTCAAGCTTTGAACATCAGATACAAAAGGGCCCAAAAGTGGCACACACCAGATGGAGGCAACCGGAGGAGGTTTCCAGGAAACCAGAAGAAAGGAAGACTGGATACGAGGAGAAACAGTCACCCATAATCCCGGGATTTCGACAACCCCAGTGCTTTGAGTGTGGTGAATGGGGTCACATTGCCCGGTTATGCCCCAGAAGGAAGACCACAGAGCCTATGGAAATTGGCTACATGAAGCCACATCCGGAAGTACGTAGCCCTGGTCCATACATCGTGGATATAAGGGTGGATGGACGACCGACCCGGGCGCTGCTGGATAGCGGAAGTCGACAAACAGCCATATCTCCCACCGTGAGTAATAACCCTAATTTACCTAACATTTCTATACCGATAAAGTGTATACATGGGGACATTAAAACATACCCGATGAGAGAGGTACAGATAGAGGTGAATCATGAAACCACTCAATTAAAGGCTGCCGTCCTTCCTACCCTACCCACCCCAGTGGTCCTGGGAACAGACCTGCCCCACTTTGGTAAAGCACTAGATGAAGAAAGAGCGAAGAGTAACAGAACCACGAACATCGGAGACTCTAGAAACCTTCCCGGACATAAAAGACGGAATAGACTAGAGTGGTGCCAAGCCAGTTACATGACCCGACCCATTAACTGGCAACCCGAGGATCATGAGGACTCCCTGAGGGGGGAAACCCTAACTGATCCCACCCTTCGGGTAGCCCATGAGAGAGCGGCCAATGAGAAAGATCCAGACGTAACAAAAGGACCTGGCTTTCTGTTCCGTCACGGACTATTGTACCGAAAATATAAGGCGGACGATGGGACTGTAAAGGAACAATTGGTATTATCAAAACCCCATAGAATGGTCATAATGCAACTGGCACACAACCACCCCTGTGGCGGACATATGGCCTCCCTGAAAACGCAGCAGAACATCCTGAGACGCTTCTACTGGCCAGGCATATACGGGGAAGTATCCAAGTTCTGTAAAGCGTGCCCCCACTTGCCAGCTAACAAGTGGTGTCTTACCAGCAAAAGCCCCTTTGCAGAAGATGCCCCTTATTAACGTTCCTTTTCAGCGGATAGGCATGGACATCGTTGGACCAATAGAACCCGCATCCCGTGGATACAAGTATCTACTAGTCATTGTTGACTATGCTACGCGGTATCCAGAGGCATTTCCCTTAAAGGGAACATCAGCCCGACAACTATGCGACCAGCTCATTCCCTTCTTCGCAAGAGTGGGGTTACCCTCGGAAGTTATCACCGACCAAGGGACCAATTTTATGTCCACCTTACTTCGGCAGGTATGCGAAAGACTGCAGATACAGCAGTTACGCACCTCGGTATACCATCCCCAGACTGATGGCCTTGTCGAAAGGTACAACAAGACGATCAAGAAAATGATACGGAGAGTGACCGGGTCAGATGGGAAGAACTGGGACCGCATATTGCCCTTGGTCTTGATGGTATTACGCGACACCCCATAGTCGTCTACCGGTTTTTCTCCATTCGAGCTCCTTTTCGGAAGACAAAACTGAACCATCTTGGATCTTGTAAAAGAAGAATGGGAGACTTCGGTTGAGATCTCTTTAACAGAGTACACCGAAGAATTGAAGGAACATCTGACAGCACTCCGCTCGATGGCCGAGACAAATCTGGGACACGCACAGACAAACCAAGAGAAAAACTATAACAAAGGAAGTCGGATGAGAACCTTCCGAATAGGAGACCAAGTACTAATCCTACTACCCACCAGTACTAACAAGCTATTGGCCAGATGGAGAGGTCCTTATGAAGTTAAGGAGGTACTCAGCCCTGACGTATCGGATCCACCAACCCGATCGTGCCACACCAGACAAGGTATACCATGTGAACCTGCTAAAGGCATGGACCGCGCCTGTATTGGTAGCCACAATGGATACCGGTGAGGATACCTCAGAACAAAATGTGAATCGTGAACAGGGCAAGCTAGAAGACGTGCAATGGGGAACCATCTTGACTCCTTCCATGAAGTCAGAACTTTTGACCACACTGTCACCCTTTGGAGGAGCGTTCTCGGCCTTACCAGGGAGGACCGATTTAATCGAACATGAGATCAAAACCGATCCCGGACAGATTGTTAGGCTAAGGCCCTATCGTATTCCAGAAGCAGGAAGACTGGTTATTCGAAACGAAGTAGAAGAGATGCTCCGTATGGATATAATCAAACCATCAACCAGCCCATGGTCATCCCCGGTAGTGTTGGTACCAAAGTCTGATGGTACAATTAGATATTGTATGGACTACCGACAAATACAATTTCCAATTACGAAGCATATCCTATGCCACAAATGGACGAGCTGTTGGAAAGGCTAGGATCCGCCAACTTCCTAAGTACGCTTGACCTAACTAAGGGTTACTGGCAGATTCCCTTGAAATCCACGGACCGGGAAAAGACTGCCTTTACAACTCCCCAAGGTCTATATCAATTCAAGATTTTGCCATTCGGGCTACACGGTGCACCAGTCACCTTTCAGAGACTGATGGATGTCATACTACGTCCCCATGAGAATTATGCTGCGGCTTACTTAGACGACATCGTCGTGTATAGCACGACCTGGACAGACCATGTACACCACTTGGAACAGGTGGTGTCTGAGTTGTTTAAGGCAGACCTACACATTAATCCGAAGAAAACAGTGATAGGGGCACACGAGATGAAATATCTGGGACACTTGGTAGGCGGAGGCACGATACGACCACAATTCTCGAAAATCAAGGCCATTCACGAGATTCCTACTCCATCCACGAGGAAACAGATCCGTGCCTTTTTGGGTTTCATAGGCTACTACCGTAGATTTATCCCAGATTTCTCCTTGGTGGCAGCTCCACTAACTGACGCTTTGAGGAACAAAGGGTCTCCTGATTTGACCAAGAACACCGCTGCTTTGGAAGCTATCAATGTCCTAAAGCAGAGGATCACCTCAAATACAGTACTTCGGTGCCCCGACTTCCATAGTCAATTTTTTCTTCAGACGGACGCGTCGAATCAGGGACTGGGAGCAGTACTTTCACAGGAACAAGAGGGCGAACTTCAACCCGTCTGTTTCGTGAGCAGGAAGCTCGTACCTCACAAGGAGGCCTATTCCACTATTGAGAAGGAGTGTTTGGCCATCAAGTGGGCGGTGGAGACCCTCAGGTATTACCTCTTGGGTCGCTGCTTTACGTTATATACCGACCATGCCCCCTTACAGTGGCTCGCAAGACATAAGGATACCAACCAGCGGGTGCTTAGATGGTTCCCGTCTCTACAACCGTTCGATTTCCTTACCTTACACAGACCTGCGGGTTTCCAGCTTGTGGCTGTCTATCTGTCCCGGAATGCTCCCTTGCCCAATTGGCCAGGGTTTGTGATGGGGAGATGTGAGGCGGGACCCGGAGTGGAGGGGGTGCCGGGAGGGGTAGCGGGACTCCGCAGGATCGCGGCAACGGGCCGCGAGACAGAAAGCGCAGCCCCATCCCACCCGTCCTCCCCGGGACTCTGCAGGATCGCGGCAATGGGCCGCGAGACGAAAAGCGCAGCCCCCTCTCACCCAGCCTTACCTGAACCCGCCAGGGGTGACGCCGGGGCTTGCAGCCCGGGATCCGGGTTAGTGGCAGCGAGTCCGCGGGGAGCACGAGTGGTCGCGGAGAGCCGGCCCACACGGCCCGCCGAGCGTCTCACCGCCAGGAAGGGAGAGGAGGGAGAGACGGCTTGCTCGGCGGGGCGGTCCGCTCTGGAGCGGCCGCGTGCACGAGCCCACATGGCGGGAGGGAGAGACTTCCAAAGGGGGGAGGGACTCACAGGATGGAGTTGCCTGGGAGCGGGACTCTCCTGGCAGGCAGCAGAATCAGGCACTTTGGGAAACAATGGCAGCCTTTAAAGGAGGCGGGACATGGCTATACCAGCCAATGGGAAGCCAGATTGACAGGGAGGTTTTCATTGGGGGGGAAGCAAGTCACTCACATCACATAAAAGCCCGGGAACTAATCCAGCGTTTGTTGTTGATTTTCCTAGTCATACGAGGAGGACGAGGAGAGAAGGAACAAATGGTGGGCCTATCGGGACACCAAGGAGACTTAGGAGGGTTTAAGTCACGTCCCTGGAAGGCAGCCTAAGAGTGGAGTAACTCTCAAGGAGTTCGTGGACTTTATTTTCTTTAGTTTAAAATCACAAGAATAAAGTATAATTTCAGCAACCCAAACCTGGTCCGGGTCTTGATTTCTACAGACAGCTAAGGGCCTAAGAGAGGAGCGAGCTGAATAAATGTCAGTTATGTCGGATGAGCGCATTTTGATGTCACCATATGTCAAAAACGGTTCGCTCCCCCCATCCCCAAAAGGATTTCAAGTGTTGTTCTTCACCTCATTAATACTAATATGCAAGCCTGTTAAACAATAACTATATACAAGTGACCTGATCTCACAGTCTGCTGGGTGTATTTAAATCTTGTAAATACAGTAGTAAAACCCAGAGGAATTGGTTCTTCTTGCATCACTTGATCTACTGGTCATACCACTTCCTTTTATGACAGAAAATAAAACTGCAATCATGCCTTCTTGCATAACAAACTTCTGGTTGCCCCTGTCACAGCCCAGCGTTACACTTCTGAATAAAATTATTTTTTTTTCAAACCAACAAGCGTTGGGTGTTATTACACATAATAAAAACGAACACATAATAAAAAACCAGACGGTTTTATGATTTTGAACAAATAATTTATTTATAAAAAAGACATTCAATACATAAGGAAAATAAAAAGTTATGCACAAACAGTTCAATGCAGAGAGGACAAAAGTTCTAAGTGTAAAAGCATTGTTAAAAATATATTATGACCGCTTGAAATTAACTCACCGCAACAAAATGTACTTCTTCACGGTCCCTGAAGAGGCAGTCAATTTCATCGAAGCTCAAATCCCGCTAACAGAACCGGAAGGGGATCCAATGGACAACGACTAAGGCGATGTCCCCTCGTCCCTTACGATGAACTGTTCTCCAAAGCGACCTGCAATCTTCCCCCTACCGCTCGCTGCGACCCTCCACCTCTGTAGCGTTTGGAGACATTGGTGCCAAACTGCCACCACCTTGCTGGTACCATCTATAGAAGGGAAACATGTCTCCAGATCACCACACCACAACCCCACATGCGTGGGTCATATCCCAGCAGCCAGGTTGCGCATGTACCCATCACTCCTGGCCCTCGTCTGCTTAGATCTTGCATGTTAATGATATGTTTGTTCTCCAACTGAATGTATCTAGTGCCGTTTAAAGATGTATGATGGCCAATCGCAACAATATTAATCAAGGTTGGTTACACGGCAGCCACAGCCTCCTTTGCAGCTGCAATGTTTTCAAAAGCAGAGCTTTTAAGGTTGTGCCCCTGTTGGGCTACTGGTCGAGCGCTGCCGAGTTGGGGATGGCACGCAATTGGTTGCTCCTGGGGAGGGGAATTCTGCACTGCTAGTTGGGATTGGGCGGTGGGGGTGGGGTAGTTGGGGAATTTTACACAAAATCTGGCAGGGAGGAAGCGACTGGTGCTGTGCGGTGGGACACTTGTGCTGCAGTGGCGCACAGAAAGATAGGCCGAGACAGATCCTTCAGTTGGGATGTTCCATAGTCTTCACCCATGTCCATTAAAATGATGACGTGGAATATTAGGGGGTTAACTAATTTCACTAAGGCTCGCAAGATCATCGCCTATGCCCAAAGACATGGAACTAAGATACTCCTACGCCAGGAAACGCAAGCTCTGAAGCACCTGGCGTCAAACCTGGCTCAGACCTGAGGCCCCACCTGGCTGGTTGGGAATGCCTGCTGGGAAACACGTATGGGCCAAATATTGACTCCCTGGAATTCTTTGATGAGCTCGTCTCTCTCCTTGCCAGATACGTGGGGGTCCCTATCGTGTGGGCGGGAGACATGATCCTCATTCTAGACAATACCCTTGATAGAACGGGCAGCACCCCCAGAGCCGTATCCCGAGCCGCAAGACGTCTCAAAACACATATGACGTCCCTGAATCTGCATGACGTGTGGCGAACACTACATCCCCCTAGAAAGAGATTATACCTTTTTTGTTACACAGTCCACAACAGTGCGTCAAGAATAGACATGTTTCTGGTGTCCGGCTGCCAGATGGGCAGGATAACTGACGTCAAGATATTAGCGCGCACTCTCTGATCACTTCACGGTGCTGATGCAGATCCAATTAGGCTCTTCCCTGCCCACCCGCCCAGCCTGGCGTTTCAAATCCGAGGCCTTGCGTGACAGTTTTTAAAGCTGAGATCCTAGCTGATGTAAACACCATTTTTGACAACAATAAATGACATGATACCTCCGAAGGGACCCACTAGGAGGCATTCAAAGTATACATTAGGGGTATTTGCATATCTAGGGAGGCGGGGGTACTAAAAGCCATTAGACAGGCCCTACACGCTTCTGAAACTAAACGCAAGGCGCTAGAGCGCGAACACGCTCCAGCACCCTCCCCTGCCGCCTTGGCAGGAGTTAGAGCGGAGCTTTAACTGTTTGAATGTCACGCCCTCCGTGAAGTGCGCTACTATGCTCGCCCACTGGCAGCGTGGCAATATGGTGAGGGAGACAGACCGGGCAGAACTCTGGCAAGACTGCTTTGCGCAGAGAGAGTCAAGACCCACATAGATAGCATCATAGATGCGCAGGGCACTAGACACTGGTCCGACCAAGGTATCCTTGATGCCTTCGCTGACTTTTACATGGACCTATATAGCCCCCAGCGGGACCACACAGCCCATGACCTAGACGACCTTCTCAAGCATATCCCAATGACCCTCATTTCCCAAGATACTAAAGAACAACTTGATGCCCCATTTACCTTGGAAGAGATTGTTCAGATTATCTCAGACCTGCCCAAGGGTAAGGCCCTGGGCCCCGACGGGCTCACATCAGAGTTTTACCAAGAATATGTAGCAATCCTGGCACCTGTACTCTACGAGGTGTGGGCTGAATCGCTCTGAGTAGCCATCCTCCCGAGATCCTTAAGAGAAGCCCTAATAACTGTTCTTCCCAAGGCTGGGAAGCCACCAGATGAGTGCGGATCCTACAGGCCTTTATCGCTCATAAATACGGATATGAAAATATACGCTAAAGTAATAGCCAACAGGTTTCTTCCAATCATGCCGCACCTGTTCCATCCGGACCAAAGCGGGTTCGTCCCTGGCCGTTCCACTGCCCTCAATATTCCCCAACTCTTCAACGTGATGTCTAGAATCGACCCGAAGGCCGACGCTGTAGTAGTCACACTAGACACCTAGAAGGCGTTCGATATTGTCTCCTGGCAGTATATGTGGGCTGTGCTGGGGAAAATGGGGGTGGGACCACGAATGCTCTCCTACATAAAACTGCTATATATGGGACCTACGGCTATGGTCCTGGTGAGCTCCATGACGTCTCCTCCCTTTCAGCTATATAGGGGTACCCGAGAGGGCTGTCCATTCTCCCCGATCCGATTTGCGCTCGCCATAGAGCCCATGGCAGACAGCGTCGGGGACGGACACACACGCAAAGGGGTACGCATGCGCGACAAACCTGAAATCATCTGACTTTATGCTGACGATGTACTTTTATATGTCAGGAACCCATCTATATATCTAGACCCGATCATCCATGATATAACCAAGATAGGTACATAGTCGGGCTTCACCATCAACTATTCTAAGTCAGAGATATTTCCCCTCACAGCGGCAACGCAGCAACCATCATGTGAGTTTCCCTTAAGTTGGTCCCCGGATGGCATTAAATATTTGGGGGTGTAGATGTCACTATCCAAAACCTCCTTGTTGGCGGATAACTAAGTTGCCACGGCGCCGCTCAGAGTAAAAAATGGAACGCTGGCAGGGCCTCCCATTATCGCTCGCGGGCAGATTATCCCTGATAAAAATGATAGCGGTCCCCAAGCTCCTCCACTACATCTTTACTAACGTACCAATATGGCCGGGGAAGCAATATTTCAAGAAGTTCCACGCGGCGTGCGCCCAATTTCTTTGCCACTCAGCCGCCGTCTGCAAGAAGTGGCGGCATATGACCCATCCCTATGAAAAAGGGGGCTTTGCGGCCCCTGACTTGACACTGTTTTGGTTTGCGGCACAGGCTCAACACGCCACACACTGGTACGCGCGTTCACGGCCCCCTCCCCCCACACGTGAAAGTTGAAGAGCTGGCGGGAGAGGGGACCAACATCATGTCCCTAATATTGCACCATGCATATCAAACTGATGACCAGGCTGACCCAGTGGCCACCACGACCAAGGCATGGAATAAATTGTTGCAGTCACGACCGGAGCACCGCCCATACTATAATTGGCTCCCCATCTGGCAGTTTCCGTGACTCTCCCCTACACACGATGGTCACCTCCTGAGACACTGGTCTGACTTGGGCTACCGGGCCTTAACAGATCTATACCCCGACGGGAAATTTGTCACCCCTCAGACATGGTCACCTGAGCACTCTGATTCCCCGCTAGAAATGCTACAATACTTCAGGCTGAGGGCAGCTGTCCGTGCTCACCCGAGATCCAGTACATTGCCAACTCCCCGGGCACCAAGGGCATCATATCCTCTCTGTATAAAATGCTGTTGGAAAAGTCGGGGGATATAACCCCCAAACCACGGGAGGAATGGGCGGGAGACCTGGGCTTGGAAATTTCGGACGAAATATGGAACAAGATGTGCGCACTTCCGCGCAAGGTCTCCCTCAATGCCAGGTTTAGATGCATACAGTATAAACTCCTAAATAGACTATACTACACGCCACACAAAGTAGCAACATTTGCACATACCCAGGCCCATACCTGCCCCAGGTGCAGATCTGAGGGGGCAGATCACATCCACATGTTCTGGTCCTGCGAGGCATTTGGCATATTCTGGACAAATGTAACAAATGCTTTATCAGAAATAATAGAGACCCCGGTGAACCCTGACCCACTGGCTTGTTGTTTGGAATATGGACTGGGGATGTGGAAAAACTTTTTTTTTCAAATTCTTGAATATAGGTGCCATGGTGGCAAAAAAATGTATATTGCAATGCTGGAAGCGCCGCTCACCCCTGACATTTGAAATGTGGCTACGCTCCCTCACTTGGACACAAACGTGTGAAGAGGAATACATTGGTTCCCTCCCCATGGCGGCTCGACCCAGAAATGTGTGGACTGAGTTTTGTACCTACTTGAACAAGAGTGACAGCGATGAGTGGGCAACTGCCCCCTCAACTAACCTGCCTGGAAGCCCCTATGCCCTGTGCTCGTTATGCTTCATCGCTCTGGTGAATGGACCCCTCTTTCAAAGTGCTATGTCTTGATGTATGTTGATAATATAATGTTGCCCCTGTGTAGCGCAATACACTGCATGCTGTGTCTGTTGCAACTTCCTGCCAATAAATAATATATATATATATAAAATGACAAATGGTTCAGAGCTTGTCACATCACATGTGAAAATAAAAAAAACATTTTTGAAAACACAAGCTTTAAATTGGGCCTGAACTTACTTCGCATTATACATATGAATGAATAAAATAACAGTTATGCGTGTTAATATACATAATACATAGGACCGCATAATAAAGAGCCAGACTAATTTATGAATTGTAAAAATGTGTTTATATGAAAAAAAAGTAATTTAATACAGAATGAAAAAACATTTAAGGCAAAAGAAAAAAATGTAACATGGAGGTTCAATACTCAAATACTCAACGCTCAGACAAACAGCTAGAAGGACAGGTCATGTACGTGACATAGTTGATTTAGAAAAAGGCGACATGGCAGGGGCGTTGTGGAATAATGAAGGGGCTCATAAAGATTAACATTAAAAATATTTAATAGCCATAGGGGTACGTCAATCCGCTTATCAAACACAACACTGAGTTTTGTAGAGTGACAGTGCTAATATCACGCTGTTTTTTATTGCACAATGATGTGCAACAATGAGACTTTGGGGTGTTACAAGCATCTGTTTGTTTAAAGGACTGCACCAGCTCTTTCAAACTATCAAAATGTATTGTGGTCGTGTTGATAACATTTAACGATATACCTTTTACTTTCATGCCGACGGTTCCTAGAGATGTGCGATAGGCGTATGTTTTGGGGCCAGCGGATACAAACTCCACAATGTATTCTTCAGGAGCTAGCTCAGAAGTTAAATCCCCTAGATAATTGACGGTGGGCGGGTTGACATTCCCAGGGCGGCTCACAAAAACAATGCAATCGGTATCGTGATACAGAACCCACTCTTGTTCCATCACACCAAACAGTTTTAAGTGTGCCTGAGCGGATGTGAACGCCACTATGAATAGGGTTGTGTAGTCTGAAGATGTTGGATATTCCATGCATCTATGAACATGCAGCTGCTCACGTCGTAATTATCATCAAATAGATAGGCGTAAAGCACATCAGGGTCTGTGATGATGGATGTGTTGGGCAAACTAGCTCTTTGTGCAAACTTACCCCACAAAGAATTAAGGCATCATTTTTCCAACAGCCACCGAGCAGGGTTGTGTTCCATATGCAAGTGTATGCTCTGATGTTTATAATCATCAATGTAAGCCCACTCCCTGAGCCACTGCACAGATGTCCAACAAATATTGTCCGTAGTGCATTTCACCACCGCCGGTTAGGGCGTACTGTATAGAGAGGTTGTCCGTTTCAGAGATGTGCAAGAGCCACTGAATAGACACGTCAAATAATGTTTTTGACGTCCGTGATATGAATTATAGGGCAACAGAACGATTTTTTTTTTGTTTTAGATATAGCTGTGTGTAGATCTACATACAAGTAGCCAGCGTAGTGCTTTGAACAGGATACTTCACCCTTTATAGGTGTTTCAGGAGTCATTTGAATGATCCCTGTCCTTGGACAAATTACAAGCTTGCCTTAAAATGTTGGCATTTTCTTGACAGTAGGCCCTTAACTCCTGGCGAAACACATTGTGTTAATTCGCCTTGCACCGTGCCACAAACTGGCCTTTTCGCTAAGCATCATGTTTGGAATGCCATACGGGTCTGGTGTGGAAATCAGACTTACGTAGTTCTGGTTAGCAGCCACATGAGTCTAACAGGGAAGAGCTATTGAAAATGTACAGATGTCTGGCACAGATATAGTATGGTTGGTGGGTTACACTCTTGGTGAGCCTCCATATCATACTATGTAGTCCTCTGCTTTATCTTGAGGTCTACCGGCCGACATGCAACAGGTGTTTATCCGTGATGACAACAGAAACGTTACACACTTTACAGATTATTCCAGTACAGTTATGACTCTCAGGTAGACATTTTTCACAGGCGGGGCAGTCAATGCACGGGCCACACACGGCCAGCCCCAATCCTGCTTTTTGAATGTGCGTGTGTAGACAGCTCCAAGACCGTGCAAACGTGTAATAGGGAGGACTTTTTTCAGGTTCTTCATTTAAGCGTTTGACATTCCTCTCAAACACAGGCGACAATGATACTAACAACTGTGTCTGTTTTTGGAAATGTGGTGTCAGTGCGACAGACATTTAGCCCCCAGCAAACCTTTTAAAATTGATTACACCGTAAAAATGGCTGTCGTGGTGTAAAACATACAGCGTGTTTCTGGCCGTTTCAGCAGTTAGCGGGAAATACTGCATCACCCCATCGTTAAAGTAAAGTATCTTGATGGGTCTATCAAAATATTCTGCAAAGAAATTCAGCGGTCCAAAACCTACAGGTGTGTCTGTCGGGACCACCAGCTTCTTGTGCACTTGGAGAGCTTTCGCAGGTATAACAGTGTCATTTTTGCTCCGTGGCTCGATTAAACCTATGAGACTAGACGCCAGGCAGAGATTTCAAGGGCCCGTAATCAGAATTTAGTGATCAAAATTTTACAACCATCTGCCTTTGGATTTTATGATGTGGCTGTGCAGAATTTTGCTTAAAAGTTAATAAACACTGCCGGAAGGAGGTGAGACAACTGGCGACACAATTATTTGCGGCACAACACACAAAATCAAAGTCTTACACTGCAGAATCTCTGTAAATCCTCCAGAAATTCTAAAACACAGAAAGTACCCCAATGGAATCGCCTTGTAAACAAGGGTCCATTTAAACCCTCAGCCTCCATTCTTATTTCAACAAAATCCTTGGGACCAACAGTTTACAATATTTGCCGATCAGTTTTTACACAGCCTTAGTTTTAACTGTTAGTCTGTGCCCCAGTGAGCATAACTGGTCCAAGTTTAAATTCCTCGTAATGCTTCACGGCGGAGAATGTTTTATAACTTCTTGGATAGGTCCACACCCTCAACAAATAAATAGAAGAGTTCAGTGTCTGGGGTGTTGATGCCTGTGGTGTACTAGCTCAATCACGCCTGGATATAACCAATCTGGCCTTTTTTCAAGATTTTAAATAGGTGACGCATCTGAGCTCGATGGTCTACTTAGGCCACTACCACATGACGGTACTAGTAGATAATCAGTGAAAAAAAGGGAATTTCAAAGCGTTCACCATACATTCCAAAGTGTTCAGACTTCATGTCTAAAGTGCGTTTGTTGGTCTGTGTTTATTTTTCATTTGCTGCAGTATAAGCATCAAAGGAAATGTAAACATCGGGGGTGGTGGGGGTTAAATTTTCATGTTGTAAAAAATTTCCCAGCTCCACATGCTTTACCACTGCTGAAGGACACACGGTTCATAACATACCTCAACTACCACTCAGGGGGGGTAATCGTAGAAAGTGTTACATTTTGTATCCTGCATACCTTGCATGGTGAGCTTACAATAAAGAATGTTCATAGGGGAGACTGAGGAAGGGGTTGAAGGGTCTGGCCCAACCCAATGGTCTTGTGTTTGGCACACCTAATTTGTTAGAAGAAAGCTTTGAATGATGAGACTTTAATGATGTTGCTTTTGGCAGGGAGGCTCTAAACATTCAAGGACAATATGTAATATGTCACTCCCTCGTATTTTCTTACTAGAGTTCATGAAAATCTTTTGGGTAGTAGATGTTGTTGCATCTAATGCTGGTGTGCTCAAAGCACTTTATTATATCTTTACTTAGACATGTATTTAGCAACATAAAAACATATTCAAAAAGTGGAGCATATGCCTTAATGCCAGTAAGACTAAGATTCTACTCATCGGCACAACAACTCTCTCTTTCCCTGCAGCTCTCTGGCCAGCCTCTCTTGGCCCTCTTCCTGCAAGGCAAAAAACCTCGGGGTCATCTTCGACTCCACACTCTCCTTCTCTCCTCATATCTGACGTCTCTAAAAAGTCACACTACCAGCTGCACCTCCTCAGAGGTATTCTTTCCTTCCTCTCCTTCCTCCAGAAGCTCACGGTCTCCAGAGCCCTGGTTCTCTCGAAGCTGGACTACTGTAACAGCCTCGATCTTAATCTGCCTGCCTTCACTCTCCGCCCTCTGCAACTCATCCAGAACAGGACTGCGAGACTTGTCCTTGGCCTCAAGCCAAGGGACCGTATCTCTCCAGGACTGAAATCTCTACACTGGCTGCGAGGATTAAGTTCAAAACCCTCTGCATTGTCCACAAGGCCTTCTGGGGGCTGGGGTCTAAATACCTTCAACTCTCTCTTCCTAAATCTCTTCCTTCCCGAGCCCTTCGCTCATCCGTCTCCAACTCCCTCAGGGTCAGCTGCTTCTCGAAGCAACGAGCTGGGGGTAGATCTCTCTCCGTGGCAGGGGCCTCCCTCTGGAACAGCCTTCCTGCCTCCCTGAAACTTGAGGAGAACCATCTCCGGTTCCGGAAGCACCTCAAAACCTTCCTCTTTGCTTCTGCTTTCTCTCTCCCTCTCCCCTGCTAAATTCTTCACTGAAACTGCACTGAATCTGCAACTGGGCCACTCTCACCTACCTCGGTCCTTGGAGCCACTCTCCACTTGCACTGCCTCCATGGCAACCCCTGCACTGCGGGACTGTCTCTGTATCCCTACAACCCCCCCTTCCCAGCACTTGTCTGCACTTACCTTGCACTTGCCACCAGCTGGCCTAATTTATTTATTTTTATTCTACTTACCCTGTACTGCACTCCCCCCCGTCCCCTTCCCCTTCCCCTTGCACTTTTTCCCCTCCCCCCTCCCCCTGCACTTGCGATCTAAATGATACCTTGCCTAGTAGGATCGTTGTCTGTCTTCCCCTTGTTCCCCCCCTCCCTGCCTCGTCGCGCCTTGAAACACTTGTGTATAGGCGCGTTACAAATGCCATATCATATCTATTTAGGGGTCAAATATATGTTGTATAACTAAATAACATGAATTTAACTTCGGCTATACATTGGAGTTCGCCAACAAACCATGTACAGATATTTAAGTGCAAGCTTCTTGGGTGAGGTTAAATCGCAGCGCGTAGTTAGCCTTTCAATCTTCTATACGTAGATTAAAAAAAACACTGCTGTATCTGAGAGTGTATGTACAGCGCTGAAGCAACACGTGAAAAGCTACAAATGAAATGCATGGTCTTCTCTAGCGTACCTAGAAGTAGCAAACAAAAACATGTGACAGTTTTTGCATATTTTCTTCAACAATGTGACATTAAGGACTAAATACATCCACATCATTCACAACATATCTTTACAAGTTATGATGAATCATCCAACATATAGTGCCACATCTCAACACCCTGATAGAAAACAACGGGGTGCTGTTTGTCAGGCACCCCAGAACACCTGTTCTTGAGGCCCATTGATAAATCAAAAGAACTCCGCTCATCGAGACCTCCCCCCAGGCATTCCTCTGGCCCTTTGATGAATCAAAAATAAAGAACAACTTCATGCGTCAGGGCCCCCAGGCAATCCAGCGGCCCTTCTTATCAACAAAGATGACTGACCCACGGGCCCTCAAAACAATGCTTCACATTCTGTAGTGCTGGTTCTGGAGCTCATAACCACTATCTGTAGCACCCAGTGCTCGATAACCTGGTAGCGGCAGCTCCTCTGGTGTATAACCCCTGGCACTGATGCAGCAATGGGCGCCATCACCCCCACTATACCTTGTGCTTGCGGATAGCGACGAGGTCCAAAAACCCTGCTCTTTTTCCTTCAGACATTTCCATAACCCTCGTTACTGGGGCTCTTTAAACTAGCCCAAAAACCATTCTCCATTGTTGGTGGGAACCCCAGGCCTGTGGCTTGCAGCCCCCCCCCCCCTGCCCCCTCCCGAGAACCAGCAAGTGGCACACTCCACAAATCCTTGCCACGAAGATCCAGCATTGATGACTGCGTGAACCCAGACGACACATCCATGGGTATTCCTAGATTCATGCCGTTAAACTTAAGCTGCTTGCCAGAGGCCACATGCCACATACAGTGCGGGAACAGCACAGAGATCATGATGATTTGTCCAGCCCCCAAACACCATTCTCTGGCCCTCAAAACACCCACAGATTGTTTAATTATGTGTAGAAATGTCTCTAAATCCAACGGGCGTCGATTGCCAGGCTCCGCCGGCTGTTTTTTCAGCATGCTACAATGTTCACCTACCATGTTAGTAACACACAGCGTTTTGCAATGTCCGCATCAAATTAAATCCAATGTTAAAACCAAGTACAGGTCCCTAAGAAATTGAAATTGCAATCAGTTTAAATAAAAAAAATCGCAGCTACACCACTTCAAAAAGGTGTGATCTTTGGCAAAACAAAATAATTAATAACACTTTAAAAAAACAACAAAAAAAAACAAATCCACCACCTCTTGGCGCGTGTCAAGATTGCATAAAACACTGCAAAAGTTATAACCGTATTTTAAAAGTCCTGGCACACTTCTACCTCGCAATTGTGTTTTAAAGCAGCCCTAGTTTTCACCTCTTCCGTCAATTAGTTGCCACTGCAGGGATATCCTAATCAGGTGTTCTATCACTGAGGTTTACACTTTTCTTTGTTGCAGTCAGAGACCCCCTTTTAAAAAGGGGCGAAAGCTCAATGCACAGATGTATGCATTTTTGTTTAGTTTGCAAAAATTGGGTTGCTTATCAACAGAAGCAGAGCATGGTATTTCCTGCATACTGCTTCCTATGTAATATGGCAACATCTAAAGGTTCAACCTACAGATGCTTCTTGTGCCGGCCGTTAGTCACAAGTTAAAAATAGCTTTGCTAACGTCCATTAGTTCTAGTTGGTAAACAATGTGTATTCCAGCAATCTAAAAATAAACCCCATCTTTGCTTTTTGCTGATGTGGCTAGAATATATCAGTCACCACATTCCTGGGATTCCCCAGGCCTTGTCTGAACATAAAACTCCTACAGTGTTGATTCACAGCTCTTCGGTGAGTCGCAGAGGGACACATGTATGCCGCACGTGAGATGTTGCAGACCCCTTAGAAACAATAGTTTGACTTTTGTACAGGCTCTGGGAAGCACAATTTACTTGTAAAGTAAACTGCTTTTCATTATTTACACTCTATATCAAAGCCAGTTCATACAAGATTGGAATACATTTTAATGCAGGGGAAGTTCATATACAAAATGTAAAATATTTAATATTAATAAATATATATATATATACACATTTCTATATAGGAAAAAAATGTTATCTAAAATTTCTATTCAAAAATGATTTTTATATAAATGTATATACCAACAAATCATATTTGTATATCCATTTTTATATTAAAAAATATCAACATTGCTGGATATCATTTTCCACTTCCTATAAAAATTATATGAAAATTATTGGGGTTCAATAAAATAGCCATCAAAAACTTTGATGGGGCTTAACAATTTGATATGAAATGTATATCCTCTGCCTATCACCCCAGGGTGAAACCCCTATGCAACATCATCACTGCATCACTCTGAGAAACCCTAGATTCACAGTCCCTGTCTTCAAAGCTGAAGTCACTCGATCAAACAACATCGGCAAGCATCGCTTCCATCTTTAAATAAAATGTATTTTCACTTTATATGAAAATGGATTTATAAAACACTTTATAGCCAATATACTTTTGATATAAAATCGATATGAAAGAGGTTTATCCTTTTTATATCAAATTAATATTAAGTTCATACCAAAGCACATCAAAAGGGGGCAAACTAAGACCAGAAGCAGGGGGCGTACCCACCTGTCAAAATTTAACATTGTGCAAAAAGGGGGACTTCCCTTCTACTACTTACGCACTACGCAGGACTGGATTTTTTTAATAGAAAAAAGATGTAGATTAGACAAGAGGTATGGGAAGGGGTTCTGAAAGCAGAATGGGGCAGGAGAATCTTAAGACCTAGCAGACGGATTAGAAAGAAGAGCCCACTTCAAAAAGGGACGTCAGCACACGTTATGATAAAGAAACTTGCAAGTTATTACAAAAACAGAGCTCCTGAGGCCACCAGGGGGCGCAGGCAAGATGGCCGCCTAAGCCTTTGGCTCCATTCGATGCCCTGTGAACCATGCAGAGTTCATGAGGAGAGGGGGATCTAACCCCTAATACAGCCTCAGAGATCGACGGCTGAACCAGACACCACCCTGAGGTAGCAACTCCATATTTGAAGAGGCCCCCTGAGCCGAGATAATTGAAGTGTTGTTCGAGGTGCCCCTCCCCCACATTCACGCCTTCTGCACAACCAACGGAGGGACCGGGGCCTCGGGGTGGCGCACTGGTGTGTTATGAGGCAGCTGTGCGGGCGGTTCGGGTCCTCACACACACACACGGGGACACAGCCCGCATTGCGCCGCTTCTGCGCGGACATGGCCCCGGAGGCGTATAAGACCTGACCCCGTGGACCAGCGGTGCGGAGCCCTCCGGCGGGCCTGGCTGAAAGTGGACATTGGCCCGCGGGACAAGGGGAGGGGGAGGTTACCCCCTCGCATCGCTGGCCGCTCAGAGGCCGGAAAAGGTGGTGCTGGGCTGGTGAGTGGAAGCCCCCCCTTTCCTCCCGTCTCAGCTGGTGTGCGTGCTGCAAACTCCCTCCCCCCCGGGAGATCTTTTCGGGGGGTCCCAAAATCTGTGGAGGATCACAGAGGCCTGGGTGGGCTCAGATGTAGGGCCCGGACATTCCCGCCGGCCCTCCCCGTCCCGAGTGACAGCTAGCTACCTGGCAGTCAGAGGAAGAGGAGCGGACCTGCGCAAGTCCCCCCCCCCAATTAGCACAAAACGTGTGATCGTGCTGGTGGTGGAGACACATAGCGGACCGGAGGCGGTGTGGACCCAATAGAGACACTTGGGAAGAGTTACACACGCACTCCCTACAGTGCGGGCTGGTTTGTCTGGGTGGGGGCCCCCTCTTAACCCCCCCCCAACCCGGCTGCAACATTGAGGTGCTGGCCTCTTCTATGAAAAAATGTAATTCGATGGAACAGCCCCTTGCAAGCAGATACGCACAGCTCCCTGCATGTGAAACTCCACCTGGCCTCACGCTATATTGTCCCATCATCCACCCGAGGGGGGACACACCACGCCAGAGCTTACTAGCCATTGAGGACCCCACGCTGAGACCTGGGGCCGAGTGAAAGGGGTGGGCCCCGCAATCCCCTCCAAGTCTGCTCCCCCTGCTGCGGCACCACTTCTAAACACACGGGACCCCATCGCCCAGGGTCACCAACATAACACCGGGGAGGTGGACACTGGAGCATCGCTGCACTTGGTGGCTCTGGCAATGTCGTGACTCGACCCACATGAGCAGGAAGGAGGTTCTATCCAGATACCAGTTACAGGCAGCGAGGGTGAGATGGCGTCTAGGGGCCTCCCCGCCCCTACCCCTGATCTCGGGAGGAATACAAACATCTAGATGATCCTGGAGGAAATTCGAGGGATAAGAACGGACATGGGGGCCAAACTGGCAGACCTCAACGAAAGTAACCACGCTGGAGGATCGCATGGAAGGGGTCAAGAACAATCAGCTCTCCAAAGCACTACTGGAAACCCAGATGGCGGCAAGGTTCATGGACCGGCAGAGTCGAGATGAAGAAATGCAATTCAAGGTCGATGACATGGAAAAATCAGTAGAGAAGAAATAATCTATGCATCTTTGGCTTGGCGCAATCGGAGGGCAAAATCCTGCTTGGCTTAGAAGCAAGGTGCAGTACATTATAGAGATTGTCTTGGGTGCCGATGCAGGAGAGGAGATCATACTGGACAGAGTCCATCGTGCCGGGGGAGTGAGGGGCCCCCGCTCGGTACTGGCATGGCTACACTATTACAGAGACAAAGGAAGGATCCTGGATAGGGCCAAGAACCTTAGGAATATACAGTATGGCAAATCCACAGTGGCAATTTTAAGGACCTCTCGGCCCTCACCCTGCTGATGAGGAAAACATTTGGCAACCTCACCAAATGGCTACAGGAGAACGGGGTCAGATATCGTTGGGGTCATCCTTTTTATCTGGCATTTGAGTGGAAGGGGGAAAGACACCATCTTGTGTCTGAGGAGGACATCCAGAGGGTCACGGATGATCTTGTGAGTGGTCAGCCCGGCCCCTCGGGCGACCGGAGTGGGGGAGACAGGGACCTCACCCGAGGTCCAAGTGGTCCGGACTTGTTTAAGGGGAAGACAAAGGTGAAGGGGACCCGTACATTTCAGAAAATTAGACACCCTTCCTCTGCTTCTGAGGGGCACTTAAAGTGACTTTGTAACTGTTCTCTGAAGTGTTGGGCCTGTTCTTGAATTTGTGGCCCCATGCATAAAGGTTGCAGTCTCTGGGGGTGGATGGGCCTGGGTACCAGGATGTGACGAGAAGGCTCACCAAGTTATGTTAATGTTATGTTTACTATCATAGGTGGGGATCCAATTCACCGATTTCGTTGATAGCCAAGACGCAGATGGGGGGTACAACTGGGAGACCCGGATTCATTGAGATATGTGATCTAGGATGGTTTGGCTTCGAGGCTCGGGGCGATACCCCCGTTTTTTGATCGAATCGGGACAAGGAACGAGTTCCTGGTGGTTCGTTGACTCAGCCCAACGAATCTTGGGTGACGGAGACGGACACCTTGAAAGGGGAAATGGGAGGGAGGGAAGGAATGTAAGATTGGGATGGGGGAAGGGTTTTTACAGAAAAGAATCGAAAGGGATCAGCCTGATCAGACCATGGCTTTATGCATCACGACGGGCATTAAATTGAATACAAAGTGAAGTGTTTTCAGAAGACAGTATAAAGGATGATAATGGTTGTAGGACAGATAGGCACACTGAATGTCAAGGGCCTGAGCTCTCAGAACAAGAGATCACTAACTAGCAACATGTTCCGTAAACACCAATTGAAAGTCCTCTTCCTGCAAGAACCTCACTACAGACAAGGGAGGGAATCAATGATAAAGGGGAGGGAAATTGGAAGAAAGGTCTCTGCCTCCCACAAGAGTTCTAAGAAGGAGGAGGTGGGCATACTCTTGGGCAAGTCATTCCACCTCACGGGAACAGAGACCAAGACAGGCTTTGGGGTCCGGTTCCTTGGGATAAAAGGCAATTGTGAGGGTGAACGGATTACATTAGCAACCTTATACGCACCCAATGTAGGGCAGATACGATTTTTGAACCAGAGCTTCAGGGTAATGGATGACTGGGCAGAGGGGGCTATGATAATCGGTGGTGATTTCAATCTTATAATGGACCCCCAACTGGACTGGTGGTCGGCAAAGGGAGTGGGGACTAAGGGGACATCCAAGGACAACATGGCCCTACAGGCCCTTTTGAGGAAGCATTACCCTTCCACATCCCCTGCCACCAGGAGGACCTGGGCATCATCCGGATGCAAGGTAGGACCCTCGGCACCCACCTAAATATATTGCGACCCAACATGCTTATTCTCGCATTTCGTCACGGATCCGCTTTTTGAGCTCCCACAATTCCGACTTGAGCAGCCTGATCACTGGCACTGAGTCGGATTACAGCGGAGGCCAGCCATTGTGCATTTACATGGTCATTCTGATCTGGGCCACCATTGAAGCCCACGAGGCTTCGCCATTACAAGATGGCCGTCTGCACTTTTCGTCTTGCCTCAAGAGCCCTAACTAGCTCCCAGGACTCATCCAGGACTTACCTCCTTGTGTGATTGGCTGCCAGGGATTATATCCTGCCAATCCCTTGCCGTCCGGCAATAAACCGGTCCACCCCCGAAGGCACACACCCTAAGACCCCCTGCTGTCCAAAGCCTGTCCACAGCCGTACATGCTGTCAGCCAGCCACTATGCCTATGAACTGATAAACCTGCAAGGATAGTCCCAGCGACACTGAACACTTGCAAAGGTATTTCTAACATGCAAAACATTATTTTCGACCTTGCTTAGGCTTGTTACTGACCCGGACTGTTGAACCTTGTACTGTTAATCCCTCATCATGCTTCTTGTTACGTTTGCTACGCGTGCTGTAAACGTGCAGTAAACCTCTGCATGCATTAACCTATGCTTTATTGCTAAAATGATTGTTTGGAACCGCCGCTTCATTGTTATGCATCACCCTATCAAGCCACTTGTAATTAGTCCACTGCCGCTTTCACCAACAGCAGCTGCCCTTCACCTCCGCCCGTGCACTTAGTGGCATACGCCCATAACTGGGGCCACAAACAATTGCCTACCTAATATGCTTAAGGCACTGCAAAATTAGCGTTGCAGTATTTACATAGATATTTATTTATGCACATTTGCCTGTACACACAGTAACCTCAGTCATGAATAATCGCGCATGCGTTACGGGAATATCTACTACACTAGCTTACGTGTACCACTCTCACTCCTGAGTGACCATCCGGCACCCCCTTGCCACAGATCTATTTATACCATTACACTGTATGCTCATTACAGCATTGTATAAATAGCGCTGCCTACCTCAAGAAGTCGCTGAGCTTTGTTTTGTTTGCAAGTATGTACAACAGCATCACTCAAACTGCTTTTACCTATAATCCTCCGTTTAAATTTAGCCACTTTCTTAGCCGGCCTAGCTTTCTATTGCATAGAATCTGCCTTAAATGTGTACCCATTGCCACCTGCTGTACTAGCCTAGCCTTTTACCTACTACTTTCAATCTGTACTAGCCTGCCTTAGGCTTACTGTGGTATTTTTTTTTTTTTTTTTTTTTAAACTTTTATTTTTGCTGACAGAGGCAGATAACATACACACTTACATCGGGACAATAAGAACATATTCAGTGTACATATACATGGATACATGAACTTATATGCAGAAGGTAGGCAACGGAGGTCAATTAGCAACAAAACATGAGTCACCAACATCTTAAACAGCGATTGAAGAGGACCGGGAGGACCCGCCGGTCCAGGAGGTGTCATTTAGACTATTCAGATAGCTATTGAAGGCAGGCCAAATATTATGGGGACGGGAACGGGTCGGGAGCATGTTGAGGAATCCCTCCTCGCAGTTCCGAGACCACGTAAGCAGATTCAGCCATTTTTGGTATGTCGGGGGGGTCGAGCTCCTCCAACCCTGCAAGACACATTTCTTGGCCACCACACAACTCACATTCAGGAACTTAACCACATCTCTAGGCTCCCCAGGACTCCACACCCCAAACAATGCCCCCAGTGGGTCAAGATCGACCGTAGAGTCGATAATTGTAGACAGTGTCTGCATGATCTTAGACCAGAACGTGGCCAGCTCCGGGCAGGCCCAGAACATGTGTAAATGGTCAGCTCCCTCGGCACCACAGCGAGGGCAGACCCGGGGATCAGAGCGTGCAAATCTTGATATTCTACCCGGTGTATAGTACAACCTGTTGAGCAGTTTATATTGTATAGTGCGGTAACGGAAGTTCAAAGACACCCCACTAGTATGAGAGCACATTTTCCCCCACAGTTGGTCAGTAAGTTCCGTCCCTAGTTCAGCGGCCCAATCCTCCCGTGCCCTAGATGGTCGGGGAGGGGCAACGGACAGCAACAGTTTATATAATGAGGAGACCACTCCGCGTGCACCCCCCGAATTTGCAATGTAGGCAACCCCAGGGGAGTCCCGGGGCTCAGCAGGAAAGTCAGGCCACGCGCTACGAAAGGCCGCGCGCAGCCTGTAGAACTGCAGGAGCTCCATAACTGAACCAGAATGCCCCGGCCTCCACGTCTGCAGCGTTATAAATTGCCCTTCTGGATAGAAGTCAGTGAGGGCGCGGTACCCCAATGCCTCCCAGTGCCGCGCCACTGCGGTGTCGTGCGTGGGTTCCAGCCCGGGAACATTCCAGGCGGGGAGCCACTTGTAATATGGGTGTTGTTCATCACAGGTTGCAAACAGCTGGCCCCAGGCCTGTACGGTGGCCCGGACCGGATCAATAGGCGAATCCGGTTCGTACTTCCTATTCAGAATCAGGGACATTATGTTACAGCGCGCCCCCGCTAGGACCTCCAGCTTGACGTGAGGGCGGGGTGGGGTGGGGGTCCAGGGTACCAATACGAAGCGAATTGTGCCTGAGCGGCCGTCCAATATTTTAGCAGGTCCGGGGCCGTGAAGCCCCCTCTGTCATAGGGCAGACACATGTCCGACCATTTCTTACGTACTGCACCAGAATGCCAGAGGAATTGTGCGAGTGTTTTATGAAGGTTTGCAAAGTATCTCCTGCCTGGCCAGACGGGGACATTACAGAAGATGTATAATAGCTTAGGGAGCAGGATCATTTTCACCAGTGAGAGTCTACCGGCCAGTGATAGTGGAAGGGCACGCCAGCGCACGATTTTGGCCTCAGCCTGCTCCGCCACTGCCCGGTAGTTATCCGCCAGCAGTGTTTCCCTGGTCCGGGACACCTGGACCCCCAAATATCTAATCCCCCGCGGGGACCAACGCAACGGGTACTCTGTAACGGGCTGTGACGTGGAACTAGTAAGGGGGAAAATTTCAGATTTGGTGTAGTTAATGGTGAACCCGGAGTGTGTGCCAATTCGGGTAATATCACGTAAAATCGGGTCCAGGTGCACATTCGGGTCTCTCACGAAAAGTAACACGTCGTCTGCGTACAGCGAGACGATATCTGGGGCGTCTTTTAACCTAATCCCTCGGTATGCATGCCGCTCCCTAATATAGTCGGCCATTGGTTCTATTGCCAGGGCAAATAAGATCGGGGAAAACGGGCAACCCTGGCGGGTGCCCCTGGAAAGAGGGAACAGGGCTGACGCCTGGGAGTTAACCCGTACCCTAGCCACCGGGGAAGTATATAGCAATTTAATGTACGCTATCATATTTGGCCCTACACCCATATTTTCCAGTACCAACCAGGTATATTTCCAGGACACCATGTCAAAGGCCTTCTGGGCATCCAGCGTAACAGCCACTGCACTAACACCCTGATCCATGCGAGCCATGACATTAAATAATCTTCTAACATTGTGGGACGTCGACCTCCCGGGGACGAAACCTGATTGGTCATCGTGCACCATATAAGACATGACCGGAAGAAAACGATTGGAAATCACTTTGGCAAATATTTTGGTGTCCAGGTTCATCAATGAGAGGGGCCTGTAAGATCCGCACTCATCAGCAGGTTTTCCCGGTTTAAGGAGAACCGTGATGACGGCCTCCCGCAATGTCGGAGGGAGGGTGCCCAGTCGGAGCGATTCGTTCCAAACTTCCAGTAATTTGGGGGCCAAGATGGCTACATGCTCCTGATAAAATTCTGCTGTCAGCCCGTCCGGACCAGGGGCTTTTCCCTTAGGGAATTTGGATATTGCCTCAACTATTTCCTCCAACAGAACGGGGGAGTCTAATTGGTCTTTAGTTGTGGGGGAAATGAGTGTCGTAGGGATCTGGCTGAGGAGGTCACGCATTTGAGACTCGCTATGTTCAGGGGGCCGGGAGTATAGGTCAGTGTAGAAGTCTGTAAAAACTTCCAAAATCCGTCGATCAGTCAGTTGGTCCAACCCCGACCTGTCCTTAATACTAGCAATCGGTGTATGACCCCACTCGCCCCTGGCCACCGCCGCCAGTGTCCTACCCGGCCTGTCCCCTTCACCGTATTTGCGGGCCGCCTGCGGGCGACTGAAATATCGAACTTCCCTGATGGCCTGTTCATTAAAAACTTGGAGCTCCTCACTAATCCGGGAAAGAGTAGCTGGGTCGACAGATGTAGGATGAGCGCTCTCCAGGTCACGTAATTTGGCTTCGGAGCGGGTAAGAGCTGCTCGTATGGCTCTGAGTACTCCCGCCTCCTTCGATATGGACATTCCCCTGATGTAGACCTTGAAGGCCTCCCATCGGACCCCCAGGGAAGTGGAGTGGGATAGATTAAACTCAAAGTAGGACTGTATGTCTGCAAGAATATCCGCCTTGAATACTATGTCCTGGAGGGCTGAAGACTTGAAGCGCCATGTGTTAATCGTGGGAGCAGGAACTCCCAGGTCAACGGCCAGCTGAACAGGAGAATGATCCGATAAGGTGCGCGCCAAAATCTGAATCTCAGCCACCCTACCCAGGAGCGTACTAGACAAAAAAAACATGTCAATTCTCGAGGAGCTGTCGTGCACAGAGGAGTAATGAGTATATTCATGCATTAGTGGATGCATCACCCGCCATGCATCTCGAATATCTAGCGTCGCACTATGCGCTAAGAGTCTACGCGCTGCACCAGAAAGCAATCTGGGGGCAGTGCCCGTTCTGTCCAGTGTGGTGTCCATTATAAAATGCATGTCCCCGCCCCAAATAATCTGCACTCCCGCATAGCCCAGTAAAATCGCTGCCAGCCGATCGATAAAATCAGGAGAGTCCACGTTAGGACCATATGTATTAACTAACAGGTATTCCCTATTATCCAACGAGCAATGTAGAATAATATATCTTCCTTCTGGGTCTACATATTTCTTATGAAGTGCAAACTTGAGTGACCTATGAACCATCGTCAGAACCCCCCTGGCCCGGGACGAGTAGGAGGTGAAATATCTATTGGGGCCCCAGGATGGAGCCATGCATCTGGCCAAGTGGCCCTCAGAGTGCGTCTCCTGTAGGAGTAAGATTTTACAGCTATGTCTGTTGGCGTAGGCCATAATCTTACGAGCTTTGGTATAGTTACTAAGACCCCGAACATTCCAGGACATCACTACAGTTGCCATTACATGTAACTAGGGTGCATCCCACACTCTCTGCCGTAGTCCAGCTAGTGATTTGATGGAGTCCCCACAGAGGTGCCCCGATGTAGCGCTTTCTGCCATACTACCCCCGTCTTTTTTAATACAATCCCAAAGATTCCCAACATCACCACCCACCACCCTCACTGCCCACCCACAAATTGCAGTGAAAATTGTCCCCCACCCAAAACTTGAGTCCCCAGCCAAACCAGCGTCAGGGCCAGTAGGCAGGCCAGGGTCCCCCAACCGGGGGAGAACGGAGAGCACTACCCAACAGGGATATGCCCATACTTTGGCCCAACAGGGGCCACCCAGCCTTAACAGCAAACCAAACACAAACATTGCAAACGCAAAGGGGGCGCTGTAGCCGTGCGGACGGCTTCTTAAGCATCATATAGGACGGCATGTGCCGTCGAGTCAAGTTCTGCAGTAACGGATCCAAGTTCAGGTCTCGGATTCCCCAGCGCACAGATGAGATCAGATGGTAGTGGAGGAACAGTAAATGAATCCAAGCAGGACCAAACAGTATACGAGGGGCAAGGAGTGACGTCCAAGGGACCAAAGTAAACCCTAGGCCGGATGGCCACCCACAGGATCTAAGCTGCTGAGGTTGTAGTACAGTATTGCCACCATCACATTCCAGATGAGCGGAGGTAAATGGTAAGGAGAATAGAGCACTACAGGGAGTGTCTACACGGCAGCCGCGGGATCATTTCTTGAATTATGCAGTGGTATTTCCGACTCGATGAACCTCACCGCCTCCTCAGGGACCGTGAAGAAGTAGAGTTTTCCGTTGTGGGTCAACTTCAGTCGAGCCGGGAATAGGATAGCGTATGGGACATTGCGTTCCCTGAGCAGCTTTTTGACGCCAAGAAATTGGCGCCTCTCCTGTTGAACCGCAACAGAAAAGTCGGGAAAAATCCTGACGGTATTGGCTTCCATGCGCAACTCTCCCTTCTCCCGTGCCAAGCGTAGGATGAGGTCCCTGTCCCGGTAGTTCAGGATCCTGGCGATGATGGGTCTCGGAACATCGCCAGGCCTGGGCCGAGGGGACAGAGCTCGATGTGCACGCTCGACTGTAAAATGCGGTGACAAGGCTGGATTATCCAGCAGATCCCTGAGCAAGCTCTCGATAGCATCCTCCATGCGCCCCTTGAGTGCGTTCTCGGGAACGCCAATAATGCGTAGATTATTTCTACGGGAGCGGGATTCCAAGTCGTCACACTTAGACTTAACCGCCTTCATGTCTCGTGACAGGGCCGCAACCGTGGACTGCAGCACGTGTATTTCATCCTCGTTTGTAGAAATCCTACTTTCAGCCTCTGCTATTCGAGTCCCAGCTTGATCTACCCGTGCCTTGAGCGAGGCAACGTTGGCATTTATATCGTCCAGTTTCTCGTGGAAAGAGGCGAAGTTTTTGGCCATTGACTCCATGATGACTGTGAGGTCAGGCCCCGATGTTCCGGCGTGTGCCTCCACCCCAGACTCTTCCAGCGAGGATGGGGACGCGCAAGCATCAGTCCTTGACACCGCTCTAGCAAATTTATCCATAGATCCTCCCTTGGCGTTCCCCTTCAGTTTACTCGGCATGCTGGATGGTGGCAAGGCCAACATGGTCAGTGAGCGTCGCCCGCGAAGAAACAGGAGGCGTGGGACTCAGGGATCAAGTCAGGATATGGTAGACAGCCGGCAGGCCCACCAGGCCTCCACCGATGTAGTTGCAGATGACACTTGTAGTGCGCTGAGTGCACAGCAGGGACCAGTGGAATACGCAGGCAAAGACAGGGTGGCCGCCGGTCGATCAATAAACCGCGGCCGCCCCCGGGAACACAGGCAGGAGGGCACCAGCCCAGGGGAGGTGGCAGGCGTCAGGCAGATGCGGCGTTGTCAGCGGACGCTCCCCAGTATGAACGTGGGGGCCAGGGCCGCAGGGCACCCACCATCAGTGGGCATGGCAGAGAACAATCACCCAGCGCCTCAGGGGCATCCAGCACGTAGGCGCTGCGGTCCAGCGACGGAGGCAGGGCTGGTATAGTCACGGGGGATCTGGTCCCCGGATTGCGCGGAACGAGGAGAGCGGGCCGGCCCAGGCGCACGGGGCCACAGGTCTGGCAGAGGCCGGGGGCACCGCACCCCCCACAAGGCCCGTCCCCCCTCCGCTCCTCACCTCGACAGCGCAGTCCCCCGTACGCGCTCAGGCTCCCCAGCACAGCGGTGGAGGCTCCAGCCCCAGAGGCACTGGAATGGGCCGGGGCGCGCTCCGGCGTCGGCCCCCGGCAGCAGAGTGTTGGTGTGGCGGCGTTTCCCCGAGAGGGGACCGCCGCAGTTGTTGGCTCAGTGCCAGCCTCCCGGCCAGGCAGTGGATCGCTCCGCAGGGCCCTCTGGGGGGATAGACAAGGCGCCGGTGCGGCGCGCCGGGAAGAGGAGGCGAGGCCCGGGTATATGTCGCAGCCCCAGCCAGACCCAGGCCTCCAATGAAACGTGGCCGTAATCGGCCTCCAAGTGTCCGAATAAGGCCAGGACCTCGCCAGGGGCTGCCCAGTAGACAGGGGCAAGTGGCCAGCCGCGACAGGAGCGCAGGAGGTTCCGATGTTCGCAGATATTAGCAGATGTAAGCCGGAGCCGCACGGAGCTCAAAAGCTAGGCAGCCATCTTGGACTGCTCCACAGCGCCACCTCTTACTGTGGTATTTTGACCCGATAATATGCAATTTGAAATATGTACTCTTCATCACCTGCTGTACTTGCCTAGCCTCTAGCCCTCAAGTTCTGTGCCACCCATACATACATCTGCCACTGTCGGTTAACTTCCTGCCAGTCCCACAGCTATCCAGCTACTGGCTAGTCAACCCTAACCAAGCCTCGACTATGTATGCTATTGTCATTCACCCTTTACATTGAGGCCCCAGCTACTGTATGGAACAAGATAACTGCAGTAACTGTATTTTGTGACTTACCCGAGACCCTTGGTCGCCTGCCACTGTATTTTGTAACTTACCCGAGACCCTTTGGTCGTCTGCCACTGCATTTTGTTACTTACTGAGACCATTTGGTCGGCTTAATGCCCTAACTACCTTGCTCTCCTCTACCTCCCATCACGATGTGCCTTAATAAAACCCAGATAGCATCTCTACTGTGCTTTACCAAATTCAGCACCGCTATCATTATGTCCTCCTATAAATACGCACCGTGTCTCACCATGGACAGAAACAACAGACTTCGAGCCAGATTACCCCGCCTTTATGAGCCCATATGTCATAGCAACAAGGCCTCTAGCCCCCATTATAAACCTACCTCACGGTACAATAAGCCACATCCCAACCCAACTATATTACACAGCCCAAACTAATTCCAATAAAAACTCTAAACACACCTAATGTAAACATACTATCTAGTGCATTGATCAATGCCAGGTCCTTAGTGGCCCACACCACTGAAATAGCAGACACTATTATCTGATCACCTTGACCTCTTGGCAGTCACTGAATCATGGCTGCATGAAGCAGCAGGTCCAGCACTTTCTCGAGCTATCCCTGAACATTACCAACTAATTAGAATGGATAGACCTAACAGCAAAGGACGGGGCTTAGCTATTATAGCTAAAAACCAACCTTGCTATCAAAATACAAGCCTCTTCTCCTCTCAAATCATGCTAACTCCTTATAGCCAAATTGCCCATCTCCAACTGCCATATACTAACCATCTACCTAATATACAGGCCACCTGGCCCCATTGGGACCTTCGAAGAAGACCTATCCAGTCTCCTAGCAAATAACATCAAAGACTCGTCACAAATCCTATTACTAGGCAACCTTAACCTAGGATTTAACGACCCAGATGACAAACCAGCCCAATCTATAGCCACTATGTTAGCTGAACACGGCTTAAACCAAAAATGTTTTCACCCCAACTCACAATAACGGAAGGGCCTTGGATTGGGTCGCACCCTGAATTGTGATCCCGTTATTACCAAAATTACCCCCCCCCCCCCGATATTGGACAAACCACTACCTCATCCCAATAGAGCCAAAAAAAACAACTCCAGACAACATCATACCATTGCTACTACCTAATATCAATGCTCTTCCAAACAACCAGAATCCTGAGCTCTTAGTATAAAGCTACAATAATGCTATGAAAACAGCATTTGACACCATTGCTCCACTAAAACTTCAAAAGAGTAAACACGCTCACCTAAAGGCTTGGTTCACCCCACATCTAAAAGAATTAAGAATGCAAAAAGGGACATTAGAGTCTAAATGGCGCCATACCCCATCTGAAGAAAATAAACTGCAACTTAGACTCTTCGCTAATAAATACAAAAAAGAAATCCTACTTATAAAAAGAAATCTCTTTAATGAAAGAATTTGTAACGCAAGCTCCAACACGAGAGAATTATTTACCATCCTAAGGGAGCTGGAATCCCCCGTACCACCACCTGACAATATTGCTAAAGACAAACAATGGTGCACCAGCATCCAAAATTCCTAGCAAATAAAATGAAGACACCCCAAACTAAAATTGTCTTTAAAAAATTTTTTAAGAAAAGACTCCCTAACTCCAAATGAAACATTACCCATCACCATTCCCATGACCACTAACTCACCTGGCCTCAACCCCTTCAAATTCAAAACAATATCCATCCCGGAAACTGAAAAGATCATCGCCTCCCTCAAACCATCCAATTATAACAGTTGCCCAGCCCAGTTAATTAACGACACCGCAAGAGACCTAGCCCCTTCATAACCAAAGTGATCAATGCCTCCTTCTCCTCCGAAACCATCCCAATTAACCTAAGAGTCCTGGGTCCTACCCCTCCTCAAAAAGCAAACTCTAGACCCGGCCATTCCCACCAACTATAGACCCATCAGCACGGTACCATTTCTCCTCAAGATAATAGACAGAGTAGCAGGCTTGCAAATCCAGCACTCGAAACTAACCAACTCCTAGGCACACGCTAATCAGGATTCAGACCGCAAAACGGCACAGAAACTGCCTTAATTGATCTTGAAGTACAGATTGACAAACTCAATGACAAGGGAAACACTGCCATGCTACTCCTTGATCTGTCGGTGGCCTTTGATCTGGTGGATCACGCAGTGCTGTGCAAACATCTGGCATCGGCTGCTCACTTTTGAAATGGAGGCTATAGCTTGGATCCAATCATTTTTGGACAACCGCACAAAGAGTTTTCTCAACATTGGCATCAGCAGACCCTATCAAAATAACCTGCGGTGTACCCCAAGGTTCTTGCATCTCGCCAACTCTATCCAATATCTTTACTAAGCCCCTATTTGACAAATTGGACAGACTGGGTGTCACCTACACAAATTATGCAGACGACACCCAGCTCCTCATTCCCCTTTCGGGCAATTTTGACAAAGATACGCCTTGGTAAATAAAATATACCTAATCATTCAGGCATGGATGGCCACACATGGACTATGCCTGAATGATGATAACACTGAAATTCTACTTCTCGGATCCACTGGCAACTTTAAAAAACTTAGCCTCGACTACACAGCATTTAACATTGACGGCAACATAATCACAGTTTCCAAATCTGTGAAAAAACACTAGGTTTTCATCTTGACTCAGTGCTAACACTAAAAAAACAAGTCAACTCCCTAGCATCCTCCAAAGCCTACACCTGCAAGCTCATTAGGGCAAGCAGAGCCTTCCTCACCCAAGCCAGCTGTATTATCATTGCCAATGCCCTAATACTTTCTAAACTTGATTATTGCAATGCTCTGTATTTGGGAGCTAACAAGTACATCATTGACAAAATTCAAACATTACAAAACAACGCCCTTAGAACTGCCCTCAACTTACCTTCTAAAGAACACATTTCCTACACTAGAAGAAAACACAAATGTCTCAAAATCTGCGACAGAATCGGACTTAAGACAGCATCACTCACCTTCAAATGTCTTAATAATGCAGCCCCCCCTTAAATGGTAGCAAGAACTGTGAGAAAAACTTCAATTCGCCCTTCCAGAACCGCCAACTCCTACTGCCTTCAGACACCCAAATTTAGACCAAAAAAAACAGGCGGCAGTAGCTTCCCAGTTAAGGCGGCCCAATACTGGAATGCCCTCCGACTTGACATCAGAATAGACCAGTCCTGCTACAGCTTTAGACGGAATATACTTGCATGGTTACATTCCAATGACCCCCCAAGATTAACCATGGACCAATCCATACCCGACTGTACATATGTATATTCTTTAATTGACACATCGTGATGTCAAGTATATGATTATACTTGACTTTGACATGTACTGATACAATGTATATGCTTATGCTGTGCCTTGTAACAAAGTTTTTAAGCAATCCGTTTTCCTGCTCTCTAGCGCCGTTACCTTTGGGTTTGGCGCGCCATATAAAATCAATAAACAAATACTGGGTAGACGTATGGCATAGATTCTGTCAGGATCCGGGGGTATATACCTTCTTCTCTCCCCCTCACCATACATATACTCGAATTGATCTCCTACTAATTTCTGAAGAGGGAGGAGGGGACATTGCGGCGCCAAGAGTGGAAGCAATCACATGGTCCGACCATGAACTCCTGGTGACCTATTGGTCAATACCCGTCACCCAGAGAACCTCTAGAAGGCGTTGCAATGATACGCTCCTGAGAGATCCGTTTTTTAGGGAATCCCTGAAGGAAGACATGATGCATACTTTGAAACGAATGATGATGGGGAATCCGATATGGTGATGTTTTGGGAAGCGGCGATGGCCACTTTTTGGGGTCTTCCGATTTGGGGACTTATTGAGAATAGTCTCCGTGAAGAATTGTTGGCCATGCGGGTCAGACTCACCCGTGAGGGGGGAAAACCGATAGACACTCCTAGGGTAGATGAGAGAGAAAAGACAGGCGT
Organism: Ambystoma mexicanum; assembly: GCF_040938575.1. Taxonomy (NCBI): domain Eukaryota; kingdom Metazoa; phylum Chordata; class Amphibia; order Caudata; family Ambystomatidae; genus Ambystoma; species Ambystoma mexicanum. The sequence continues at coordinate 535,049,011 of NC_090924.1, read as the reverse complement.
TACATACGGTCCTTATTGGGGAAGTGGTTAAGAAGTTGAGGTACACAAGGCAAAAGGTATTACGAACAGGGGGGCAGGGTGGGGACCCTCTTGGTATGAAGAGCGAGGGTGGATTTGTTAGGGATAGGGGAGGTAACATATACAAAAAAAAAAAAGTGAAGAAATAGCGGAACACTTTGCGGAGTTCTACAGAGAATTATATACCAAACAAGGAGACGAATCAATGGCAGAGATCCAGGCATATCTGGCCAAGCATCCCCTGCCTCGATTAACGGCTTCGGAACTTGAGGGTCTTGAGGGTCTTGAGAGGGGAAATAACGGTGGAAGAGGTTAAGGGAGCCACCAAGAGGTTAAAAACAGGTAATGCCCCGGGAGGCGATGGAAACACGGCCGATATAAACATTGTCAATCCATTCTGGCAAATCCGTTGGCCAAGTTGTTTGACCAAATTAGAGACCAGGACTCCATCCCACCCACATTCTTACAGGCCCAGATAGCGGTGATACCAAGTTAGGAAAGGACCAGGTGGACTGTGGCCCATACAGGCCTATTTCCCTCCTGATCCTAGACGCTAAGATATTCACCAGAATTCTGGCGACACGGCTGGAGGGGTACCTCCCTCGTCTGATTAACCCAGATCAGGTGGGGTTTGTGTTGGACAGACAGGGCTCAGACAGCATGCGTAAAACCCTTCACATACTGAACTCAAGGGTGGTATGGGAGGAGGGAGCTCTTTTCTTAGCCCTGGATGCCGAAAAGGCCTTTGACAGGGTCAGCTGGGCCTTTATGGGTGAGGTCTTCTCGTCTCTGGTAATGGGGCCTAGGTGGCGGGGCTGGATGTCAGCTTTATATTCGGCTCCCTCTGCCAGAGTGGTGGTGAGTGGGACGGAATCAGGGATGTTCCCCCTTGGGAGGGGCAAAAGGCAGGGATGCTCGCTGTCCACCCCCTAATATACACACTAGTCATGGAACCCTGGGCGATTTCAGTTCGTAACGATGTGGGGATCGATGGGGTTAGAGTTGGAGACTCACTCTGCAAGGTAGGCCTTTTTGCTGATTATGTACTGCTTTACATTACTAAACCATCTCAGACGGTCCTCTGGGTACTGCAGAGTTTAACACACTATGGAGATCTCTCTGGGTTCAAGGTCAATTTAGGGAAATCGGTGGCGTTCCCGGCGGGCAACCTACCAGACACAGAAATAGAAGTACACTATGTGAAGGGGCTTCCTTTCCAGATCCAGCAGGAAGGGTTTCGGTATCTGGGTGGTCAGGTGACGCGCAACCCTGATGACCTCTTCCCTAATAATTTCCTCCCCCTCTGGACTGCGATAAAAAAGGGACATAGTAAGGTGGGCGGGATCTCATGGATGACGTGCCTCAATTTGGTGAAAATGGTGGTTCTCAAATTTTTGTTTCTGTTCCAAATGCTTCCGATCCAGGGTGCCAAAGACATTCTTTACAGGGTAAAACGAGCCCTTCGAAAGTTTCTCTGGGCAGACAAGAAACATAGGATCTCCTATGATGTACTCACTAGGCCTAAGGGGGATAATGGAGTGGGGTTCCCGGATCTGGACACATTACAGAGCCTCCCAGTTGAGAATATTGGCGGACCACTTCACTCCAGGGACAGAGAAGCAATAGGTAGCCTTGGATAACAGGTTGCTTGCTCCGGTAACACTGGACGAATGGCTGTGGGCCCCTAGGGCACGCATCCCCAGAAGAGTCCTGCAACATCCGGTATTAGGGGATCTTATGGTCAGTGTGGAAGGGGGATACTTCAGGTGGCTTGCGACATGGCCTTCCCACTGAGCTGCATATGGGCCCCTCCTATCTGGGACAAAATAGTTGACCCAGGTGCGTTTCGCCAATGGTATCAGACTGGTCTCAGTAGGACGGGCCAAATGTGGGTGGGAGGTTCATTTGTGTCTCAGAGAGCTGGAGGAGGCCCGGGGACCGAGCAACCTCTCCCCGTTCCGCTATCTCCAACTTAGGGGGGTGCTTTCTGAGCCATCTTGGGGGGATACCCTTAGAAGAGAATTAACAGATTTTGAAAAACATATTTCTAGGCAGGGATGATGGGGAGTAATATCCCAACTTTACAAACTCCTCCTTTTCCCAGTCCCGAGAGACGTAACACCAGCGAGGACACAATGGGAGAGGGACCTAGGGGAAGAAATAGATGACAGGAGGTGGGCTACAATGTGTAAACGTGCCAACCGATCAACTGCCTCTCCATTTTCGACACCAGGCCTTAAAGGTGTTACACAAATGGCACTACCCCACCAAAGGATAGCCAGGATGAAGGAGGGATACGTGTCACGATCCATGCCCCCGACCCCCTCCGGTATAACAGCCCCCTGGCAGCAGTGGGGCTAAAGCCCTTCACACTGGCCCCAAGGACCTTAAAACTCCATCAGAAACATACAGAGTCAGTCCTGGCGCCTTTGGCGCCAGGCTCATTATCAGGAATAACGGAATACCAGTTTTGGACCTTAATCCAACATGGAGGCCTATTACACAGCTCTGTTCTTTAGAACCAAGCCATGCGGTCTAGTGTTTTGGGTGTGGCTGGGCCTGGAACTACTTTACCTGGGCTATTCAACCCACATCCAAACAGCAGAACACGCTTCGCGTTATTCTGCACTCCTGCAGCGTAACACTCACCATGTCTAGTTCCCGCTCAGCTGCTTCTCCGGCGGCCCGATCCTGAAGCCCTAGATCTGGATTCCATTAATAACCTGGAAGAACAAGAACAGCATTAGCGAGCAAGAACACTTACCTGTGAAGTAACCGGCCTTGAATTCATCCTGCGCTTTGCTTATTCGCCGCAACCTACAGAGGTAAAGAAACAAGCATTAATAACAATTCTTGCCTGGGCAAGCAGGGAGTCCTGGCAGCACCCTGCGCTTCTCTTACCTTGCCATCTCCGGGTTTCATCGCAACCTGCAAAGGAGAAGGAACAAGGTCAGCATTAACAAAAGCACTTACCTGGGCAAGCAGCGCTTCGATCACTCATCACTCCGGAACATCACTGCAACCTGTACAAAGAAGAGAAGAGAACACAGGTTAGCAATTAACACCAATAAACAGCGCAGCGCTCCACGCATCAATAACTCACTGTGGTCTTCGCCATCGGCATGGCAACTTCGAGATCGCAAACATCCCTGTGAAAACAAAAGAGACATTGTTAGGGAACAGCGTAGTGGAGCAAGACTCAGAGAAGACAGAAAACGGAGGGAAAAGAATAGACAGAATAAAGACGGAAAAGACATAACTCACCTGGCAGACAGCAGGCAGAGTCGGAGTCACAGCCGGTCTGCACCCGACATAAGGGCACACGGACCAGTGAAGCAACTAGGTCCACGGAAGGCCCTCACCAACCACGTGCCCCTGCACAGAGATGCAGGACGGAGAGTTCAACGCACAAAACCCTAAGGTGAGCAATAACTTCAAGGGAGGGGATTTGGACCAGAGGGAGGTGGGAGTCCACCCATCACAGAACCAGTATCTTAACCCTCCATTCTCCTGTTAGAGGCGGTACCCAACGTCTGGCACAACCAATCAGAGAGGGGTCCGGGATAGCGCTTAGACCTCCATCCAGTATCGTGTGGCGCCCCGTGGATACCAGGTGAGCGTAACAATACGAACCCACTGTTGGAAATGTAGGGTTGAGAAGGGGGGGGGGGGACTACATACATATGTGGTGGACCCTATGCCCATGGCTGCTCCTTTTTGGAATAGATGTGAAGGGAGATCTGGAGGGAACCCAGGGTCACATGCTTCAGGTGATGCTGGTGGTCGCCAGGTGTTGTCTAGCTCAGAAATGGAAAAATCCATGCATGTCCAGGCTATCTAGGACATGGAATTCTTAACACACCTTATTGATGAATCCAAGTCAGACATTGAAGGGTTATGGCTTCCCTTTTTTGAAAAGTACGGACGCTTCGCTTGATACGGTAATAATGTACATGGGGTGAACCCCAGACGTGGAAGACCACCAAGAATAGTAAACTGCTATGACTAAAGGTCATGGGAGGAATGGGCCATGGAGTCAAAAAGAGTCAAGCCCAAGAACTCGGTGTGCAATTGAATATAATCCTGAAACACTATTTGTGGCTCTATAGATGCTGATGGTATTGGTGCTCGGTCTATGGCTGTGGGAAGAGAAAGGAGAGGGCTGGGGGGAGGGCTACTGTTCCAATTGTATTTTGGAGAATAAAAGTTGACTCATAACGCACAACGTTATAATCTGAAAATGTTGATAAAACTTTGATTTTCAAAAAAACAGCTCCTTCACACACGATATTGGTCTAGACAATTTTCAACTCAAGGTACTTCGATACAAGTAAACTGATTAAATAAAAAAATAAATAAATAAATAAAAGGAGGACTCAAATCTAAAAAGGGTCAAATGTGTCCAGAAAAGTGACGTTTTACACCAAATGTTAAAGAGGAAGCCTCAGAATGAAGAGAAGAGTCTAGAGTGAGAGGCTCAAAAGATTGAATGAAACCTAGAATGGTCGGTTTCAAAATGTAAAAAAGTGTTACAAACTAACAAGCCCCTTGCTAACTCAACCTCAGGTTGCAGTCTTGCCTCGTACCCAATGAACCCAAGAAAATAAAAGTAAATTTTTTTTTTTTTTTTTTTAAAAGGGGGTGGGGTTGAACAACAGAAGACATTACTATTTTTTTCTGCAACGTTCAAGTTCCCGTTCGGCATAACCGCCCACCCCCGCAGTCTGTTCTACACCAGCAAAGCTGTTATACACCTTCCCGACTTCTCCACTGTAAATTGCTACAAGAAAACATGTTGAGCCCTCCAGTTTATTCCCCAGGCAGTGCAGAAGGGGCTGACACCTCCAGGGCAACACCATACAGACCTTCCACTAATGGATGCAGAGCACTGTATGGTCATCCAGGCCCCTTTAACACAATCAACAGGAACAAACACGGATGGGACCAATTAAGAGACTAAGCACGCCCAATGGACGCTAATGGGTCTTAGAAATGTGATTAAAAGAATGCAAAAATTGGAAGACCTGGTGTGATTTATATAAGACTTACAAAGAATAACAGTGTGATATCTCGGACAACATGAATTAACTCCCGACAGCTAATTTGTCCGCAGAAGCACGACAGCAATTCATTGAACAAAGCAAATGGCCAACTACAGATAACAGTATAGAGCAAATGGCCAACTACAGATAACGGTATAGATAAAGGTGCGCAATTATAAATGGCACAAATTAATGTAGCAACTAATTGAGGAATGCCCAAAAAACACACTGGCAAAACATAATAATCTCCACTACAATGGGACACATATTTGTGTATTTTCAACATTCCAATATACAAAAACCCATGTATGCTGCACAATAAAATACAACCTAAAATGTGCAGTAGGTTATCCGTGTAGGCTGGCAAGCAAACCATTAGTGGAACTGGTGACATAAGCAAATAGTTGTGTTGCATGCCAAAGATAGGGAAGTTCTTCTTCTTCTTCTTCTTCCTCCTCCTCCTCCTCCATCACCCCCCCTCCCCGCAGGAGGATCACCTGGGGTCTTCGGGGAGTGGGACACCCGATGGCGAGAAGCAGTATTCTGGTGACGCTCGCTCCCACTCCCCCCAAAACCTTTACCCCCATCCTGCCCCCCCAAGCTATTTGGGAACTTTCCCCCACCACCCCTCCATTCCCTTCATGAACACTTTCACACAGACAGCCCTCTCTGGGAGAAAACAGACTCACACCTGAGCATTGTACCGGTCATGTCCCACTACTATGGTCAGGAAAGGTCAGGCAATTACTGGTAACCACTCACAACAGACTTCTATTAAGCTTCCACACACGGATAAAAGTTAGAGTACGAGAGCACACTGAGTGAGGCAAAGCACATGAAGGAGCAGCATTTTCCAGATGGCAGCTGAACTAGGGGCAAAAGATGGCAAACCAAGAAGCATGCGTAAGGAGGGAAGATACCCTTGATCTTTCCGGCGAGAAACAGTTACTTTCCAGAATCCTTCAGATTAAAAAGCTAGGGCCAGGAAACCAGACCGACAAATCCTACATTGTGTGTCGGAGATACCCGGGGCCCTCCTGCATGGCTGACCGAGTCAGAGGAGGAGCAGCAGCCACTGTGGTACCATCCTTGGCTCCGGGATCAAAGCAGCGCCATATAGATCAACACAGCCGATGAGTTGGGGAGAAGGATGCAAGGCCGGTCTGTGTTGAAGTCAATGTTGCAAGCAGAAACATTGTATAAAGTGTGCAGGAATGAAGATTGGTAACACGTGTGATGAAAGACTGGAGGAAAGCTTAATTGCTGATGGATGTTTGAACTTTAAACAGAGAAAGATACAGGACAGTGGTCCGGCAACGCGAGTGTGACTAATAGAAGGTCTCTGAGGTATCCAGCCAAGAAGTAGCATAAGCGAAAATAAAAGATGAGAATGAGAAATGAAGTGAAATCGAAGTGGTCCTGCAACGGTTCAAGCAGAATCCATTGCACAATCGAAAGTCTTTGATTTTTGATACAAAGAGGAAAGCTTAGAAAGTGAGATTACATGGACCGAGCCAGAACGACAGAGACCCTTTATGAGCATTGTGTTTAAAGGGGTCTGAGCCTGAATGAGGGAGATCCGTGGTCCAAGTCCGATCGAGGGAGCCCAATTGTTATCCTGGTGTTAAAAGGGGGTCGAGCCTGAAGGAGGGAGACCCATGGTCAACAGTGGACCAAATAACTGAAAATCTTTATAAGAAAGGAACTTGTTGCTTTGTTACATCAGGCCCTGTGCAATAAGAGACTGTTATTGGGAAAGAGACTTGGTAGAAGGCCCCGAAAGCTATGCTTTGAACTATATCCTTATGGCAGAGAAGCCAGAGTGTGTGCAAAGCTCCAGCATGCCACCTTGTCCCGTGCTGAAAATGTGGGAAAGGGAAGCCAACTTCTGAACTATCCGACTATCATTTCTTGAACACTTCTTTTTTGCATACATTGTTGTAACACACCATTTGTATTCAGAAGTAAGGACTGGCAATCAGGTTTATTAGTATAGGCTCTTTTATTTTGACAGACTCCACTAGGACTGCCTTATTATTATTTGATGGTCGCAGCTTGCTCCCAACCTTAGATTTAGGGTTAGATAGGGATTCAACCAACCCATTGAAATTCAATAAACACCCTTAAACTGTGATCACTGGTGTCTGTTTTCACTGTTTGATACCATGCCTTCCTTACACTGCCAATACCATTCCTGGTCAAAATCCACAAAGAAACCACTAATTCTCCTGCAGAACAGAGTTAGCCGTCTTGAGAGGCAGGTTAACGCGTCATCCATAGCTACTGCCCCTCCCCCAGCACAAAAGTGCAGAAGAATATTAACATGGCATCCATAAAGACATGAAGAACACCAACATAAGCAATGGGAATGCAGCATGAACAGCACGCAAATATAGCTCACTAACAGAAACACAACAGTAATGGGCAGCCATCCAAAATGGAAGCCACAGCACTCTTTCAAGTTAATGAAAAGCCTCAAGACTTTAAGATGCTTAAATCACAGAAATACAGAGCTCAGGCAGTAGCTGGCAATCAAAGCCAAGGTTACTGAGGAATTAGGGAGGATACGAACGCTGCAGAAAAGGCACAAGATTATAGTTCCCAGGACATAAGACTACAATGCATCTAATTAAAGTCTGTAAGAGCACAACCGACCATTGTGAGCCAGATGCAAACAAATCAAACCCAAGAAGACCCCATAATGAATAAGTGTCCCCGGTGTTAAAAGGAAACACAACACTCCGATTAATATTCGCTCAAATCTGAATACATGCAGGGAGAAATAATTCCAAATGCAGTCTCATCACATGTGACCCATAATTGAAGATAGTCGATTTATTAGCAATGGACACAGATAGGACATCACCCTCACTCCTCACGCATACTCCCAGACACGAGGTGCCACACAAAGCCAACTACAAAGAAATTATTTTGGCTCATAGACGAGGAATAAGGGATGGCATCTTCTTTAATTGACAGGAAAGAAGTTAGCAGACCTCTCTGCCTCTACTCCTGCCTGAATCAGGTCTAGATGACACGTCAGTTGCCCAAGGTTAGTTAGTACTGAGCCAACCAATCAAAACTGCAATTCTATGCAGCCCAGTATGTATTATGCCAACCAATAGACTATTGTAGAGATTATTGTCATCAATTTAGAGGGGGACTCGGGAGGAGCCATCAGATTGTTATTAGAAGTTTAACCCTTAAATAAGGTATAAGTAGTAAATCCCCTTGATCAATTGCCTCACCACATAGGGTTTTAGTACAGTACGATGCCAATGACGCGAAAGATCGACTTAAAAGCTGTTTTTGATAAACATGTGGAGAGCTTCAAGATTTGTATGCTTGCATGAGGACCCCATTTTATTTTGAGGTCAATAAAGCTGGGTTTTGCCTTGCACTTTGTAAATGCCCGTTATTGTGTTTCGTTTGATCTAGCACCAGAACCTCTTTGTACTTTTGGGGCCTTCCCAAGCGGTCTTTACAGCCGTTTCTGCCCTCCCCCAATTAGGACAGCCTAACAGAAGGTAACCTCATCATGAATACTTTAATTCCTGTTGACCAAGAAGGCCAATTTATGCAACGAGTAATTGAACCTATGTCCGATAAGGGCGGGTGTTAGCAGGTGGGCTATATAGGGGTGAAGATTTTTCTAGTGCCCTGCTTTCCTCTGCCAAAGCTGTTGGCATGTTTTTTTTTTTAACTCTTATATTAGTTAATTTAACCATAACAAGAAATACAAAAAACAGAAAAGAAAGGACGGCAGTACATTTTCAGACATATGAGGTGGATTATAGTGGTGGCAGTTAACAGAACTTCAGTGAGTTAATCAGCAAGCAAATCACACAGGCGGTGCTGCATGCTCTGGATATTAAATAGGCCACATAGGACCCCCCATATATTCTTCGGTCTAGCAGAAAGGCGCATCGTGACCCACAATATTCAACCTCTACATCATGGTAGTACAAAATTTCAGATTTCCATTGTGTTTTTTTTTCCCCCTTAGGCTCATATGGCTTTACAAATGGAAACCCTTTTGCCTACAAGTGTCCAATTTCAAAACCGGAAAGAAAAAAGAACAAAAAAAAAAAAAGACAAATAAGAAAGGACCAGGGAAGGAATAACACATAAAAACAATTTTCTATGTTGGGATACAGTTCATCAATGCGTCCCATTTCATCTCTAAGGCCTGAATGCTTTTCAATACTATTTTCAACAACTTAATCAGAGCCAAAGTGGTCGAGATAAGGTCCCCTGCTAATATTTCTCTCCACTAGTCGTCATCAGCGGATATTGCTGGGTGCGGTTATTCTGTTAATTGGTATATGACAATCTGTATCACTAACCTGGGCAGACTGTGGTTCCCAATGAAGACAGCCAGCAAGGAATTGGAAGATCTCCCGTGGGAATCCTGCTCCCCTCTCTCCCGCGGTCGAATGTCAGGGAGGAGGAACTTACAATGAATCCTGAATGGTGTCCACTATAGGGCTGGACTACTCTCTGAGGTTCGAGGAAGACAGAGAAGTTTGCCCTGCACAGCTTGATCGGTAGCGGGGCTAAATGTAAAAAAAGACTGGATATCCAGAAATAGATAGCTTGGTGGGAAGGCTGATGACTGGAGGATAGAGAAGGATAACGGCAACACTCACTGTCGAGGACGGGACTTCGCTCAAGGTACTAACAGAAGGAGCGGTAATCGGCCAGAGCGTAAGGTAGGATTCCTAGGAGCGGATTTACAGAGCGTCGGTAAAGACAGTAGAGACGCATTTGCTTGATGCTCTTCCTTCCTGATCAGGTATCACGTGATCCGTCGCGGAAGCGGCAGGCGAACGTGAAACTAGACCGCTGCTTCCAGTATGAAACGCTGTAGTGTCGGTAGTTCTCACAATAACATTTCCTACCGTTCTTCCTAATCTTTTCCTCTGCCACCATGACCAACGTTGGTAATATGTAACAGGTACCTGTTGAACTCTTGGGACAGCAGGAATGTTTACATCTTTCATTGCAAAGTAATAACAGATGTTTAAGTGATTCTGAGGAGGTCTTTTCTTCACATAATCTGCATGTTATCACTCCTTTGGTTGCCATTCTTCAATTTAGTACGTCCCCTAGTAGGGAACAAATTTAATCTCCACCTCAAGAATTGGTCTCTAAAATGCCAATTCGGAAATAGACGTAGATATTTTGGAATGGTGCTTAGACTTCTGGCTTCTTGTAGAGGTTTTCCATATGAACTGAAGGACTGTCTTTCCTCTCGAGTCCAATCCCATATGTACATTTTTTTTTATTCTGTCTGGATTATTTACCAGAGTGCTGTCTGATTCACCCAAATCTATTAAAATGGCTTTGCAGATAGAGCTCCACTCCTTGAGCATTAGTTTTGTTGGTATCTTCGCAAGCTTTCTTTAGAGTCATGAATCCTCCCCTTGGCGATTCTTCAATACATTTTCTGTATACTTCTAATGATTTCCAGGTCACTGTTGCTTTGATTTATGTTAGACCTAGTTCCATTCGGACCGCTTGGATCAGTATACTTTTTCGGCAGCCTTAAAACTCTTTTCCAAAAGATGCATTCCAACTTTGGACAATTTCCGGCTTGGAATGTAAAAGGAGTTTCCGCTCCATAGGTGAGAATCAGCACCACCCTCATCCTGTAGAATGAGATAAATGGAATTATTGAGAAACCGCAGAATCTCTTCAATAATAATCTTCCCTGGCTCGCCAAATTGGTGGCTTTTAATCTCAAAGATTCTACTCTGAGAGTGTCTGTTTTGCTGGTGTTCAAACACTCTCCCAGGTATGTGAATCTTTTACCTCCAAGATCTTACTGCCAACTCGGTACCATGCCGTAGCCATTTCTAGAGGCCCACACGCGGCCTCACCAAAAGCCATTATCCACGATTTCTCAGTATTTAGTTTCAAACCACCGGATTCTACATATTTGTGAAGGACATCTAGCTGGCGTTGCAGGCAGATTGGAATTTGATCCAACAGTACGTCATCTGCATATAGAAGTCTGTTGATGGGAGTTCCAGCTATTTTAGGTGGAAAACATTGAATAGTATGAAACTCTTCTTTGATGTCTGAAATGAACAGATTAAACCGTTCCGGTGCCAGTGAACATCCTTGTTTGAGACCCTTGTTGGTAGGATTTTCAGAAGATATAATAAAAAGGTCCTGACCTGTCCAACCTGATCCTTACGTTGGTTCCTAAATAAAGTTATTTTATGATCTCCAGGACGTCACTCGGACAACCCTGTTCATGCTTGTTTCATAGTTTACGGCGTTGCACTGTGTCGAAATCCTGTGAGAGGTCTATGAAGGCTAAATACAGCCTTCGACTTTTGTTCCGCTCAACTTGTTCTTTCAAGATGTTAATTATAAAGATATTCAGGTGTGTGCCTATATGTTTCACAAACCCGGCTTGCCACTCGTCTCGATGCCCCATTGCGATGCTCCAGGTTTTTAAGGCCTTCAATACAAATTGTGCAAATAATTTTCCCGGTGCATCCAGCAGCGCAATTGCCCGATAATTTGAAGGTTCAATCCTAGCCCCCTTCTTGTAAAAATTGGAAATGTTACCGCTCCCTTCCAAGAACGCTATATTTTTTGAAACTTTAGTATGTAGCTGCACCTGGGTGCTGGTGCCATGACGCTGAACAGCATGTCCCTTCCCCTACGATGCACGGATAGCATCTGTCCCTGCGTCTCCGTGGACAGGGTTGGCGAGCACCACAGGCATGGCTGGGTGACCCGGAGGCTGGGTCGTGTTTGCTACAGCTGCCCCTGCAGCTTTCTGACCCTGTTGGGTGGGGGGCATAGCTCTCCCTACACGGGCCCGCACACCTCCGCCACCCTGGCCCCCCCTTTGCCTCCATTCCCACTAGTTGCCCTCCCAGTCATGGCACAGATGGATTGGTGCTATGGGAGGTGCAGCTATCGATTGTCCTGGGCAATTTGAGTGAGGGGGCAGTGTACGTGATATCAAAGAACCAGTGTGCCTCAGCAAGGCTCGATGGAACACCTGGGGAAAAAAATAAAATGAGCCGCGTAACGCACAGGCACCCCCAAATATGAAAAATATGTGTACGCCACCCCTCAGCAGCCCACGTGTAAAGAAAAAATCTAACGCAGTACGCTGTGGCACCCAGCAACACAAAAAATATTTACGCAAAGAACACGTAAGCTACAGTGATGTTAAATAAGGGGTTATGCAACACACAGGGGCACCCACAGATTGCAAAATGCGTACGCAACTCACCTTCAGCTTCAAAAGTACACGCGCGTGTCCGCGGAGGCAATCCCCCACCAAAAGGAGAGGCTCGCATACAGTGAAGAGATCGCATGGAAACAAAGTCCACACGTCTGTCCGCTATAACTCTTGCAAGCGTTGGATGTTCTCCTACGCACTATATCCTGATCCTGAACGCCATGCCCAACGTTTAGCGCATGTCACAACTATGCGCTTAGGGCCTTTCCTCTGATTTCACGCGAACGTGCCGTTTCTGCATGTGCAGAGTGACGGTTTCCGGCTGGCCTCCTACAAGCCAATTTCCCTGCCTCCAAGTGCCCTGAGCTGCCTCCTACGAGCCATCCGCTGCTGACTGCCAACTGTGTGGGCCTGCTGCCCACGTGCCCTGCAATTTTGGTGCCTGCTGTACAGCCATTGCCAGAGCTCCTGTCATTCGACCTATGACCACATCTGCTGATCCAGAAGACTCCCGTCGTGCCAGACCACCACTCCACAGCCCAGCACCAGGACCACCATGCCCACACACACACACACACACACACACACACCTGCGCCGGGGGTTGCCATGTCTGAATCAAAATCATCCGTGGCAAGTGGCAACCCCCCGGCAGCGACGCAGAGGGCTGTCGGCTTCTCAGCCAGGGAAGTTGACATCCTGGTGGAGCAAGTCCTGGTGCATTACGATGCCCTCTTCCCCGGACCATTGCAAGTCGGCAAGGAAGGCCGGATGAAGATCTGGGCGGACATCGTAGGTGCCATCAACGCGGAGGAGGTAGCACCCTGCGACTACATCCATGTCCACAAGCTCTGGGAGGACTTCAAAGCCAGGACCCGCAACAAGGCCTGGCGCCTTGTCAAGGCGGCATAGACCAAGAGGGGCGCCGGGTCCGGTTGACCACCACCAGCAAGCGGGTCCTGGAGCAGTTCTATCCGGTGCTGTATGCCCAGGTCAGGGAATTAGAACTCTGTCTGGAGTCGGCTGGTAATTGCCCATGTGTACTTGTCCACCATAGTACATATTGATGTACTGTTGTAGTGTGCACCTTGGCCTTATGTCTCTTGTACAGATGTCTGTGTGCATGTCCCATACAGTGCTGCATTTGTGTCCATTCCAGCATGTGTAACATCAACAAGGTCTCTGTTGCAATGTGTGATGCGCGGCAGCATATAACAACATGTGCATGGTTGCATACATGTGTCTGGATGTGGCCATGTGAGAGGTGTGACACGTGTGCTTTTGGCAGCATCATGGACATGCATGGTGTACATGTGAATGTGTCTGGGAAGTGAGTGTGTGACTGGCCAACAATCCTGGATGGATATTACTGGAGCATTTGAATGTGTGCTTGACTCTTGCTGGCAATTTTTGCTTCAGTGGACTCTGACGTGATAGTTATGTGGCCTGCTTCATTAATGTCAGATGATGTGTGTGAATGCAATGTGCATGTCCCATGATGCATGTGAGGGACATGCACAATATTGAGGTGCTGATAGGGACTTGTCCAAGGATGTGATGGTCTGTTGTGAAGGACACATGATTGTGCATGTGCGTTTATTGCACAAACTGGTGTGTTGCGGAGAATGATGATGGTTGTGACCTTTGCCAGTGCATCTCATGTACATTTGTTCTGTGCAAAACAGACAGGTGTTCAGTTCCATGATGTTTGTGTTCTATGTCTCCCTGTCCACAGCGACGATAGAAGAGGGTAGAGAAGGCGCTGTGGAGTAAGGCAGAAGGGATGCCTCTACCAAGGTTGTCAACCGGTTTTAGCAGGGAAACTAATTTGCCGCTTTCTTCAGGACTGTACAATGTGCCTCCTACGGGCACTTTATTTTGACATAAAAAAAGACAGTCATTGAATGTTGCGGTCTTCCAATTTCTTTGTCTGGCATGGGCATCTTCTACATTGCTGGGACATCTCGTCACAAAGTTCACTCCCTAAAAGGGGAAAATACACACATCAGGAATCTGGAATGTACATGACTGCTGTACTTTCTAATTCAATATTTTCAGTGTTTCTTACCGGAATATATGGCCTTTGGAATATAGGCGTGATAATTCCAGTCTCTTTTTGTGTGTTGCTAAAGGTCTTGGATACCTGTCAGTTAAATGGCCTTAGGTCAGTTTATGCCTAGATCATAATGCTAGCAGTCTGCTTATAATGATTTGTTTGTAAAGGGTACAGTTGTGGACACTTACCCTATTGGTTCCACTTCAGCTGCCTGAGTAGTTATTGTGACCTTCTGTGATTAGCAGTCCTTCTCTTGTTGTTGATGGACTGTACCTGTAATAATGAGGTAGTATGAGCCAATTGTTATGTGCTTGAGGTTGTAGCCTAATATAACATCCCGAGGTTACAGTGCTTAACTAGTCACTCCCATGTTTATCATTTTTACAAACCCGGGCTGTGCTTCTTGGTCAGTGCTTACTGGTGTATCTGGATCACTCCTACCTGTGAGGCACGCGGGATCTTATCCCTGATGAGTGTCTGCATCAGAGGTTCTAATCCCCCATAGTCATTCTGTGCGTTGGCAACAGGTACCGTATGCCGTTTGTTAGTCTGTTGGCGGTCCCATCTTTTCGGTTTCCTGTTATTACATGGTTGCCCGTTTCAAATTTCTCTACCATGCATCATTGATCTCAAGTGACACTCTTGCTGTTTACCAAATGCCTGTGGATCTAGACAGCTGTTTTCACCCTTATTGCCATATACAGGAAGTAATTAACATTACTGTAGGAGGTGCGCAATTCAATCGCCTGTTGCGTTGGTTCTTGTGCCCAAGTGTTTACATACCCGTGCCGGGAAGAAAAGTAAATACTGCGCAGGTGCTATTAGCGGCAGATTTCACAGTTCTGTAATCTTTACATATCCCACTAAAGACTATAGACTAGACACAGTGAACTGTCAGTTTGCCTGATGGTTGGCTAGTGTCTCGCTGTGCCCGTCTCCTTATTTCGCCAGAGTAGATTGCAGGTGCCATTTTGGGAGGATATTCCTTTTGTATCATCCTTCCAGGACTGAAGTCCTTTTTTAGTTTTCACATATACACCAGATCGTATTTGCTTCAGTGCTATGTAATTAGATTCTACACCTCGCATATGCATAACTATTATTTGTTTGTAGCACCATTCTTTATTTATTTATTTTGGCGTCCATCCGCTACACGAAATCAGTGTTCACTCTTTATCGGTTGGTGAATTTCTTTTTGGTGGGAATAACAATTCTAGTCTTTTTTCAGTGTCCATGATACAGTATTTATTGGTGATCCCAATAGTATAGTAGTAGCAGTATAGCACTGTGTATAGTGCCACGTATTTTCAGTAAGCAGAGTTTAAGTATCATATTAATAATACATATATGTCTTTTGCAGATAATATATGTATTGTTCTGCCTCTTTTTTGTATAATGACAAATCGTGTGCTGTGTAGTTATAGCAAGTGCGACTACTGATATTCATTGGTCACTGCTACCATATGTATTACAATTATGTAGGCTATGAATATCAGTATTCACAGAACTGCTAAGGTTTGCCAACATATTCCTTCGTTCAGGCCAATCAGGTGGCTCTTAAGCCTGAATATCCACAATGTCTTATTACAGGGGCATTTTATCAGGTAGACTACATTAGAGGTATTGCAGTTAGTCAGCACCCTCTGTTCCCATGGCGTGTTCCACCCGATATCAACAGTTGTAGTCCTTTTTGTGAAGGGACAGGCTGAGCATGAGCCACATGGTGTATGGCCCGTGGCTTTTGGCCAATTCCACACTGTTAGTTGGTTCTGCATCATCTCCTTCTTCTGCTTGTAAGTTTGCACCAGACTGTCTCCTATATGGAGTCTTCTCTTAATGGCGAACCTCGGGGTGTTACGATTATTATCGCCTACATTCAGGATGTGCCAGAGTCTTTTCACCTCTTTCTTAATTCGATTCACTATGGGCGAGCGGCTGAACACTGCTGTGATCTGCTTATCTGGCTTTTTCTTGGGATGTTGTTCCAGGGTCACTTCTCTTGGGATGTTTCACGCCCTTTTCCTGGCATGTCTTATGATTTTTTCTGGATAACTCCTTTCCCGCAGTTTTCTCACCAGTCTCTCTGCTTGTGTGTCATATTCACTACGGTTTGAGCAGTTGCGTCGGAAACAGAGAAATTGCCCAAAGGGTACATTTTCTTTTAACAATCTTTGACGGAAACTGTTGTATTCCAATAGTGAATTGCGGTCAGTTATTTTCTGGTAGACCATTGTTTCTATTCTTCTCCCTTTTCTCTGTAGTTTTAAAATCGAGGAAGGTCGCAGTTTCCTTGCTGCATTCAAATGTAAATTTAAGAAATGGATTTTGTAAATTTAGCCATTCCGTAAATTTCTGAAATGTTTGTTCATCTCCATCGAACAGCATCAGCACGTCGTCAATGTAACGGTGGCAACTCAGAATCTTATTTGAGAAGGGGTTGGAAGGATGGTAAATTACCTGTTCCTCAAAGTCGGCGACGTATAGATTTGCTAAGGCTGGGGCAACCGTTGCCCCTATTGCGATTCCCGAGATTTGTTCAAAGAATTTTTCTTCTACTATAAAGTAGTTCTTAGTCAGGGTTAGTTCTGCTAGTTGCATAATGAAACAGATGGGTATCCCCATCTCTGGATTTTTTGCCCATAGTGTTTTTTCTATAATTTTCAAAGTTTCTCCCTGGGGTATCTTGGAGTATAATGATTCTATATCCATGGTGACAATATATATATTATCATTGTCCAATGTTAAGTTGTCCAGGTATGTAAGGACTGCAGTAGTGTCCTTAGTATATGATCTCATTTTTGTCACTTCCTCCTTCAAGAAATAGTCCACAAATTGAGACAGAGGTTCTAATATAGAGCCAATGCCTGACACTATGGGGCGTCCAGGAGTGGGTGTGATGCCTTTATGTACCTTAGGTAGGGCGTATAACGCCGGACATCTGGGATGCTTAGGGCAGAGGAATTCTGCCTCTTTTTGGCAGATATATACTTCTGAGAGCGCCTTCTCGATAATTGGATCGATCAGTTGTTTCAAGGCCTCCGTGGGGTCTCTGCCAAGTCTTCTGTATGTGGTTCTGTCATTTACCAGAGTCGCTACCATATTGTTGTAACTTTCTTCTCCATAACCACTATGGCACCCTCTTTGTCAGCAGGTTTAATTACGATGAGTTTGTTGTTCTCCGAGTGCCTGGCTCTCAGTTTTTTGCAAATTGAAGAAAGGTTTGATCTCTTCTGATTCAATTCTCTTGAGCAGGGCCTTCTCAAATGTGATGGATTCAGGAGAGATAGAGTGTGGGGGAGGGTAGTAGATGGATTTGTTGTGGAGATTGGTGGCACATAGATTCTCCCACGTGGTTGAATTCGCAAAAAATTGTTTATAAGGATCTTTCTCAGTTGTGGGACTTCAATCCGGACTTCAAAAGGGATTGTGTTTTCTTGTGGGGACAAAGGATAGTCCCTTTTGTAATACTTTTAGTTGTTCCTGTGTCAGTGTTATATTCGATAAGTTGACCACCAAAGACTGTGCCGTGTTTGTAATACAGTCTCGTGTTTTCCAATTCATACTCTTGAGGCGTTTTGTTCGTACCAGCCACGTCCGTGATTGCGAGTCACTCGCGGCGACTGGTCCTGCCACCAATCTCTTGATCTCCCTCAGCCTCCAACGCACAGAATGACTATGGGGGATTAGAACCTCTGATGCAGACAGAAAAATAGGCGAGACACGCATCAGGGACAACATCCCGCGTGCCTCACATGTAAGAGTGATACAGTTACACCAGTAAGCACTGACCAAAAAGCACAGCCCGGGTTTGTAAAAATGGTAAACATGGGAGTGCCTAGTTAAGCACTGTAACCTCAGGATATTATATTGGGGTACAACCTCAAGCACACAACAATTGGCTCATACTACCTCATTATTACAGGCACAATCCATCAACAACAAGAGAAGGACTGCTAATCACAGAAGGTTACAATAACTACTCTATATATCAAGGCATCTGAAGTGGAACCAATAGAGTAAGTGTCCACAACGGTACCCTTTACAAACAATTATAAGCAGACTGCTAGCATTATGATCTAGACATAAACTGGCCTAAGGCCATTTTAAAAAAAGGTATCCAAGACCTTTACCAACACATAAAAAGAGACTGGAATTATCACGCATATATTCCGGTAAGAAACATTGAAAATATTGAATTAGAAAGTACAGCCGTCATGTACGTTCCAGATTCCTGATGTGTATTTTTTCCCTTTTTAGGGCGTGGACGTTGTGACGAGATGTCCCAGCAATGTAGAATACGCCAGTGCCAGACAAAGTAATTGGAAGACAGCAACATTCAATGACTGTCTTTTTTTATGTCAAAATAAAGTGCCACTAGGAGGCACATTGTACAGTCCTGAAGAAAGCGGCACATTAGTTTCCCCGCTGAAACCGGTTGACATACTTGTCTCACTAAATTCAGCAAGTGAGCATGTACATAGGACATACATGTTTTAGAAACCCAGTGGGATCGGCTCCACCATTTGGCGGACGGCCTACGGAATTTTTAAAGATAAGTCACACTGAAGGACAGCAACGCCAGTAAAGAGGATTGTTGACTGCCCAACAGTGGCAAGTTTTAGAAGTAGGAAAGTAGTGAGCCAGGCTAGGGTGAGCTGTCTTCACTGTCCCCTCATCTAGATAGGCGAAGTATTAGCGCCATACTAGAAATAACATTGCAAGGGACAGTTAGTTTTCTGTATAGGGACATTTACTTATTTGTAGGGACTGAAGCGAAAGGTCTAAATAATTTACAAATTGATACAATTGAGTCTGCTCATGATGTGCTAGCATAAATGAGGAAGGAGACAGGATCTATAACCCATGTGACTTCAATTGTATTGAAATTCCTCCACCAAGCACAGACGCAAGGCCCAGTCACGCTCCCGTACTGATGACGTACTGTCATCTTCAGGGAGCGAAAAGACTGGTGCTGCGTCCGAGCCAACGGCCGAAATGCTGAGGGTAGGTCTTAGAGGGTGAAGGTGGTTGTGGACTCCTCAGCAGTGGGAGGGACAGGTGAGCCCGCACAGGGGCAAGACACTGCGTAAGACGGTGGGGAGGCATCCAGGTTGGCAGGGGTGGAGGAGGCAGCATCAGCCGAGCCCACGGGGCCCGGCGGGGGTGATAACGTGGGTGTGACTGGTCCAGTCCAGACTCCGGGGCAGGAGCCAGTACAGGTCGATGTGGAGAGGCCTGTGACTGATCCTGCTCCTGGGACTGCGAATGCATCAGTATGCACCTGCGGGCATGCCTCAGGCCGGACCCATCCACAGGTGGAAGATGTTTCCACGCAAACAGAAACACCAATGCCTGCGGATTTCACCAGTCAGGACAGTGTGAAACCTGTGCTAGCCGGTGTCATGAGGCAGACAGGCACCATCCGTGATGATGTGCAGGCTTCCAATCGGGGGTTTGCATGTCATCACAATGAGGTCGTCCGTCTCTTGAACTGGCTAGCACATTACCTGGTCTTGCAATGGGTCCGTGGGCTGGCCACTTATGTGACACCCCCCGCTCGTCTTCCTCCTCTGTGCACCAGTAGTCCTCCCTGCCGTCTTCTGGCCCAGATACCACCAGAGCCCCTTGTGAACCTGTCACAACCCCACCGGCCAGTCTGGTGGAGATCACATCCTTGCCAGAGTTGGAAGTTGAATCAGCAGATGTGGTCACCATGCTGATCCAGCAGGCGACAGGGGCTGTGCCAATGGAGGATAAGCATGCACCAAGGAGCAGGGCACATGCACGATGGCCCCGGCGGTTGACAACATCCTGGAGGCTATCCTTGAGGTGCAGGCACCGGGCAATTTGGCAGCAGCAGACTCGGAGTAGGAGGCTACAGGACTCTGGGCTTTCAACAGCAGAGGGGCAGGAATCGGCAATCAGGGAGGAGGCAAACGTGGGCCTTCCAACAAGGATATCTTCTGTGTTGGAGCATTTGGGCCAGCAGATCGGGGAAGAGCAGCAGCAGGCACAGCCGGCAAGACACACCATGGCCAGGGCAGAGATTACACTGTGCCGGGCAGAGAGATGGGCGGAGGTCCTCAAGGAGACTTGCAGGGAGTTTGAGAGGAGAATGTTGGAGTCCCTGCAAGACCTTGAGGGGGAAGCCGAGGCCCGTCTAGGGGAAGTGGACGCAGTGTTTGATGATGCCCTGGCGGAGACTATGAGGGAGCATGGTGAGGAGATTGACTAACCTGCTGCCATTGTATATAGTTCTTTAGGTGTACGTTTCTTTTATTTGGAGTTTTGGGACTTTGCTCCACATTTTGTACATAGTTCTTTTTTAATAGTATTTCTTAACATGGTTTTTGGGACAATGGACCCTAGTTGTTTTTCCCGGATCCTTTTCTGTTCGCCATGGAGGAATGTTTTTTTTTTCATTTGGATTTACATATATGGACCGCATCTTTGAGTATTTTTATTTTTTTAAATTTCATCCAATATTTTTCCGTTTTCACAATCTTTTATTTCTTGATTTGTTTCATGCAGATTTTATTTATTGATTTGACTAAGTATGACTTTCATACTGATTTTTAATATATTTTTCACCTTGGAAATCAAAGTGGTGTCTGGTCTCAATGGTTTAGAGCAAGTTTCACTCTTCCTTAACACAATTCTGTGTCCCTGATGCTGACCAATGTTGTTCATGTGTGTGCACACATGCATGTGTGATTTATGAATTCCAATCCCATGGGGCATGTTCTGGGGTGCATGACCAATGGATGGGTGTTAAGGCGCACTTGGTGTGCAGTGTGTGGTGGCATTTCATTTCACATGTGCTGCATGAATGTATACTGCTCCACAGTGTTTTGGGATGGGGGGATATCCCATGTTGTTGCCGTCACAAGTGTTGGGGAGTGGGGGGAGGGGATCCGTTAGGGAGAATTCTCAACATGTGCTAATTTCCCTTACCTTTTGAGACCCCCCAGCAACTTTGCTGGATTTCTAGGATTTGATTTTTTTGCCTGGGAAGAGTGTGAGCCTTTTTTTCCTACTCTTCCATGTATTTCGAGGTGTGTTTTACTTTTGTGTTCTTTGGTTATGGAGTTTTAAAACAACTCCATATGCATCATCTTTTTCTGTGTGTCACACAGCACCTTCAGTGCAGTGACACAGGGATGTCTTTCAGACTTCCCAAGGTTTAAATACCTTCTCTGGGACTGACTCCTGTCTCCCAGAGCATTTAAAGTTAAACTGACTCTACTAGTCTCTTTAAATTCACAGACCCAGCACACACCATCTTCCTATAGAGTGCTGGAGGGGTTGCCTAGCTTCCCCCGAGTCCAAACACTCATGTAACAGTCAAATGTTACCCTTTCCTACTTTAAATGGCTGGTGGCAGTGGTTTAGATCAAACTACCATAATTTTTCCGACAGCGAACAACAGTGGCTTTAAAATAATTAGGTCAGCCATGCTTTCCAATATGGCGCTCAGGACCGATCTGCACAAACAGACTCCGGTCAACCTTTTTCACCCTTTCTTTTAGGAAAGGTGCTTCTGGTTTTTGTCTCTGCGTGACAAACCAGGTTTGGTCCCTTTGTTTGTTGGCCTTTGGCAGGATTCAGTGCTGAGGCCCTCCTCTGGCGCTAGGGTCTCTGGGGTGGACAGGATGGGAGGGAGGGGCCCGAAAGTCCCTGTGCTTAGTCTCATAGGAGACCTGAATGCACTCTAGCGTGACTGGCCGGCTGGCCGTCCATCAACCTCCACCTTGCTGTGAGTGACAGCTAGGCTGGAATGAATGGGGGAAACTGTTTACAACAGGTCTCTGGGACTTGGAAAGCAGAGTCTACCACTGGAATGAAAGAACTGAAGACAAGCTGAAGGAAGAGGACTTCTGCAACTCCTGGAAGACCGGTGAAGCCCTGCTGCAGGTCCGAATTGCCTGAAACTCCATTGACAGAGAAGCCCTTCAAGGTGAACTTCTTCCCTTGAGTTTGGTGGGAACAACCAACTCGTAAGCCGCCTGGACACCATCCCCTCCTGGTCGAATTTTCCGCATAGTGCTGTGGAAAACCAGATAGCCAGAGGGAAGGATACCAGTTTGTCGTCTTTAAGGCACTCGCACCTTAAACCGACACTATGCCAAGCTTGTGGCCTCCTCCCTGGGCAGTGCAGGAACCTCCTGACGTCGTCCTTGTCCCCACGACTGTAGCTCAGGAACAGCGAGATCTGCTCGAACTGCCAGGAACAACTGCCTCAACTACAGCTCTTCTAAAAAGGTACTGTGCAAACACGGTCCGGAAATCTTTTTGGCCATTGTGAAAGCTCGTGGAACTTTCCTCAACTTCGAAGGCTTGTCCTTCAGTAAACATTCGTCTAACTTTTCGCCTAGCCAAATTCTTCTAAACTCTGTGGCAAAGACTTAACCGTTTACTACCAGAACTGTGCTACCCTATACAAAGACTCTGAACCATTGACTTTGGCCCAGGCCTATGAACTGAATTGATGGTTGTAGTTTACTGAACCCTTTCCCCTGCCTATGCAATTATTTGTGCTATTGATTCTTATAACCTTACCTTTTTACCCCTTTTAAAAGTATCTGAAGTGCTATTTTGCTCCCACTTCAGGGGAGCTGAACTTGTTCAGTAACTTATTGGTTGTGGATTTGTAGTATATTAGTGTGTATATACCAAAAAACCTTGAGTAAGTGTATATTTAAATATATGTATTTGTTGGTCCTTTGTGTAACTTGTTCTACTGCTCACTTAACTCTTGAGATAAGTCTGGCTGCTCAGCCACTGCTACCACATAACTGTGGTACAGGCTTGTACCAAAGGTGAAATTGTACTGACACTTGTAGCCTTAAATTGCATGTAGTGTTCCCAAAGGGTACTGCATGTGATTCTGCCTAACAGGGGGGGTTGGGGGGGGGATGGGGTTTGAGAGACATGAGGCGTGGCCTGCCTGTAGGTTGCCGTCACAGGTGTTGGGGAGGGGGGGGAGGGAACATGAGGCAGGGCCTGCCAGCGGGCTGTGGCTACGAGTGATAGGGGGGGGTCCCATGTGGTGTGGGCTGCCTGCGGTCCCGGGTAATGGGGCCCCCCCCCCATGTGATGTGGGCTGCCAGTGGGGTGTGGTCACGGGTGATGGGGGCTGGGGTGTGGCAGTGCCGTGAGGAGGGGTCAGCTTCCTGTGGATTTGTGCGTGTTCTGCGGGGTACGCGCTGAGTTTCCACATGATTTGTCTGGGGGTGCGGGTGGAGTGATCTCGTGGAGACTCATTGTGTACCCAGTCTGCAACGGATTTTCACACGATTTGGGTGGGGGACTGTATGCTGGACCAGGGATGACGCGGGGGCTTGCGCCTTGTTCAGCATTTCACTGGCTCTTTTACTGCACATGGGGGGGGGGGGGGGTGTTGGGGTATTACTGCCGTAGCTTGATGTTCCTTGCGCCATGGCTAGTGATGCCTCGGTTAATCCATGAATACACGTGCCGTGCAATTATTTCTTTGCACCATGGCTGGCGCACGCTCCTTCTCGGAGCGCGCCACTTGCGCCTATCCTGCACTGGATTCTATGAATTGGGCCCTACATATGGCAGCAGAGACAATAGTTTCTGCAGCTGCATTACCAATGGATGGGTGTTAAGGTGCACTTGGAGTGTGCAGTGTGGTGACATTTCATTTCACATGTGCTGCATGAATGTATATTGCTCCAGAGTGTTTTGGGGTGGTGGGGTGTCCCATGATGTTGCCGTCACAGGTGTTGGGAGGTTAGGAGGGGTGGAGGGGAATCATGAGGCGGGGCCTGCCCGTGGGCTGTGGTCACGAGTGATGGGGGTCCCATGTGATGTGGGCTGCTTGTGGACTGTGGTTATAGGGGGGTCCCATGTGGTGTGGGCTGCCCAAGGGCTGTGGTCACGGGTGATGGGGGGAGGCACATGTGTTGTGGGCTGCCTGCGCGTTGTGGTCATGGGTGATGGGGGTTGGCGTGTGGCTGTCCCATGAGGAGGGATCAGCTGCCAGTGGATTTGTGCGTGTTTCGCAGGGTAAACGCTGAGTTTCCACATGATGTGGCTGCGGTGCGGGTGGAGTGATTCTGGAGACTCATCGCGTACCCAGTCTGCAATTGATTTTCACACGATTTGGGTGGGCGGGGGGCTGTATGGTGGACCAGGGATGAAGCGGGGGCTTGCGCCGTGTTAAGCATTTTGCTGGCTCTTTTAATGCGCGTGGGGGAGCGTTGGTGGCATTACTCAGTCAGCTTGATGTTCTTTGCGCCACGGCCAGCGATGCCTCGGTTAATCCATGAATATGCGTGCCGTGCAATTGTTTCTTTACGTCATGGCTGGCACACGCTCCTTCTCAGAGCATGCCGCTTGCGCCTATCCTGCACTGGATTCTATGAATTGGGCCCTACATATGGCAGCAGAGACAATAGTTTCTGCAGCTGCATGTCTGAAAATCAAAGTTATTTAAATTACAAAAAAGTGTCAAGCACGGAGCAAGTACTGGGTTAAGATACGATCTCTGTTTCAAAACTGTTTTTTGTGGCCAGCAAATTTAGATATATTGTAGAAATCCGGTGCACTGGCAAACATTACATGAATAGTAGGTAACCTGTGATCCTGAATACTTTATTCAAATGCTAAATGTGTTATACAGATGAAATACCAATTTGATGTGGCTGAAAACACCAAATAAAGCTTTACAAAAGAAAAATAAATGTTTTTAAAAGAATTGTTTTCCAATTACAAATTTCAACTAAATTCTAAAATTAAATACAACCCATAAATTATATTAAAATAAAATCCACGCTGGCATTAAAACCTTTTGTATATATTACTATGAAACGCAATGTGGTAGATCTTGAAGTACAACACAACATGCCTTCTCAAGTTAGATCTCAACCAATCATTGCATGGTAGGAAAATCACAGACGGGGAGGAGAAAAATCAGATGACTGCTTCGGAGTCAGAGACCTCATTTAGAGCAGGGCAAACACACGTTTTGTGCCATACTGCACAAGCATGATCCCATCAAAGACACCAGAATTTGTCAGCGGAGTCTACACTCCCTTTGCCCTTCAAGCACACTGTCTGGCCTTTTGTACATCCATTTAAGCCATCAATGGAGAACAGAGCCTTGCTTTGAGGCTGTTCAGTACTCTTCTCATCTCCAAGATGCTTTCCCTGGATCAACCTTCAAGACAGGGATCTTAGACACACTTTATGCCTTCTTGCACCGCCTTTTGTAAGAAGGCCGCTGGCCGGGCATTAGGTCATTTTGTGAACTATTGTTGGATTCATCAGTTATGTCAAACATTTAATTTTCAATATTCTGCTGAAATGTTGGGTGAACAACTTACAAATTATTATACCTTTCGAATTAGACTATGCTTAAAAGTATGGAGTGATCCATCAGGAATACTGTACTAACAAACCATTCCCAAAACTCTAGGACCAACGTTGTTCTTTCTGTTGGGTATGCCTTTTATCTCATTTTCAAGCCTGGTCTCCTCTTCACACCAGAGCAGATGGGCCGATAAACCTGGGGCTGTTGCTCTGTGGTATGACCTTATGCGTTTGGGTGCCAGCCTGTCTTCCAATGATATGCATACATCCACTCAGTGCTGTGAGGGGTCAGACTGAGAGACGGACACAAAGTTGTAGCTTTCTCAAAGTTTGCCAGATGTATTAAAAGTAAAGAAGAGCACAATAAACGCTCATCTGTCCCTATCCTAACGAGAACGTTCCTACCTAGCAAACTAAAGATGACCTTGTGTTCAAACGTATGGGACACCAATATATACAACCAAAGTGCATAAGGTAAATGTATCTGGTTTTAGTTCAACAATAACTGTGCACAAGTTCAAACTTCTAAGTCTCACAAAGGACCCCTTGTAAACCGGGTGTGGTTCCCTTCCTCGGAATCACTTCAACAAGACCTTTGATAAAGTTCAGAATCAACAAAGTTCTATTCAGTTCAATGCAAAATGTCTTTTCCATCCAATACGTCTTACAACTTGGTAAAGTAAATGTTCTTTCACAAAAGACTTGTTCAAAAACCAAAGCAACTGTCTCTTCCACAAGGTATTCTTCCCAAGATGTAAAACGGTTATAAGAAGATCACCATTATTCTTCCAATTAACAACAATTAGCAAATGTCTTTTGTTATATAACAGTTTGTCAGGATGATAAAGTTGATCTTTTCTTTCCACAACCCTTTTTTACCACAACCACATACTTCAAAGCAACTGTTTCTTCCCTGGTTTACTCGCCCAACAGGAAGAAAGCTCCTACAACTACAAATGGTCTCTTCCGCTAGTGGCAATATTTGCCCCAATATTCTCCACACCAATATCCCAAGTGATGAGGATTGTACAATGTTTGCCTGTCTTTATAATGTCTTGGCTATAATGTCTAGTCTGATAGCATGTGGGTTATAGGTTTCCCCAAACTGGTATCTCATGAAAAAGAATTTGCACTGTGTTGCTCTTCTTTTCCCCTGGTTCGGTATTCAAAACTGTCTTTTACTAATAAATGTTCTGCTCTGAGCGCCACAGGGTTACCTCCCTCTTTAGGCCAACTAAATGGCTTCTTTCGGCATCTCCATGTCACTCCTGGATGCTGCATTGTAGTATTGGTGAGGGCAGGACTTTGAGGAACCGTCAGACCTTCTGCAGTCCGGCAATACAGTTTACAGCTCTCCTGTGACTGCTGTAGCCTGCATGCCCTTCTCTGGAGCTCCACAGGCTGTGTCGGGTTCCCATGTCCTTCAGCACACCCCAGAGATTCACATCAAATCGAAGAGTCTCCTGTACGTCTGGGCTTCCCTCCCCGCTGCCGTCTTCCACATGTTTGCTTCGTACTGCGCATACTCTGCAAAACTGCACACCTTCTCGTCTCACGTCAGCTTCTTCTGGTGCTTTAACTACTGCTTCAATTTCAACTGCTGTTCGGCCTTCAGTGGCTGTACGGACTTCCATCTCTTGGCTGCTTCTGCTGAACCCTCCTTCACCTGTGGATCGTTTCCACATTTAAGTGTCCCCACTTAGGTGAAACAACTAGACTGCATGGTCTGCTCAGTAGCACCATTGATCATCATTAACTCTTTGTTCCTCTTCCTTGTCCAACTACCATAGGCATTATGGGTCTTGAAGTCCACAGTAGTTTTAGGCTTTTCATAGTTATTTAGTTTTGATTGATTGTTGAACTGAAAGCAGATCTAGAAGAGGTTATGTGAATGATATATGCCCTGACATTGGGGTTGGGACATCACAATTTGAATTCCCAAGGTACAAAAATGTACTCTGTTCAGGCGACTTCATAGAATGTTCTTTGGGTTTTCTCACGAGAGGGACTTGTGCAGTGACACTATGCTATTAGATATTTGGGAATTATAGGATCCTTATAAGAAGAGGACCACTGTGTTTCTGCTAAGGGAGTCACCACTTTACCCTGACAGCCATCTCCTCCCACGTGGTCCTCCTCATGATGCCACCTCCAGGGTTAGGATCAGTTAGCGGTTGCCTTCCCCGAGCCACATGGGAGAAGGTTTTAGGCTCTGGTTCAGTGAGGACTCGCAAGACTCATCACATTGCCTACCAGGTTTTGGGGTAAATCTGCCAGTTTCAAGAAGTAGCGTTCCCAATTTTCTACAATTGAATCCCACTGCATGGTGATGAGCAAGGACACACATTACAATCTTCTTTCAGTATTGGGCATCGTAAAGCAGTGTGGCCATTCTTGAAATAGTGTTTTCTGGCTATGAGGGGTCTTTAGGCACCCATCAAATGCTTTCTACTGCGGATAACCGTTCAATTACATGACACGCTTGGGGATAGGCTATTGGCACATGCATTGCGTTGGCACTGTACCTGGGTTCGTCTTTAAAAATGTTATACTGCCTAGACACATTTGCAATTCTCCTTTTCTTTCAACCTCTATTGTAGTGACATTTCGGGGCAGACACAGGCCCATTATGTAATCTTGGGATTTAAAACGAATTCTAGCAAGACAAAATAAACACCAAAAGGTTTTACTTTAGGTTGGAAGAATATTTTCAATTTAGTCCATCTGACCATCCCAATCCTTCTCCACTCTTTGAACCAACATTCACCTTTCTGTAGTATATTGTGTCATGAACCGCCGATTGCGTCCATTCTGGACATCGTGGTCCCTGACCCATAGAGGACTGAATTCCGTGATCCTTCCAACATGGCCATTTGGTGCAGAACACAGCTTGCCAGCCTTTACGCGCTACGTTCAACTTCCTACAAAACAGTCAGGCCCCCGCGGCTCTGCGTGTCTCAACACTACCGCTCAGTGTAATCAGACCTGTGTCGCCGGAGTTCGCTTGGTGCTTCCTTCCGAGTCCTGTTTCCCGATTCCTTGAATTCACTTCCTTTTCTATTTTTCCCTTTTCTATTTTCCCTTCCTCGAACTTACCCTACCGTGCATTCTTCCTGGATCTTCTCCTGTGCTCGGGTCACGGCGTTCCGTGCCTCTGTGTTCAGACATTGTTTCCTTCCTGGTTCCCGGTCCTGGATATCTGAACACTACTTGGCATAGGACTGCTATCCTCACGCTGGAATCCAAAGACCTGCACACTGGGCCTGTACAAATCCCGGACCGTGCGAAAGAACACATCCAAGAAAGTCGCAAGCAAGGAGAAACAGGTGAGAAGGGGAGAAACTTGTGACATATTGTGGACTAGGCCACATTCGGCCCCCAACTTCCAAGGGTTTTTTCCAAGCACCAGTGATTTGAGGGTGTTTGCCAGAGCTGAAACCCAGAAGTTATTTCTAAGCATCAGCACATATTTCAGAATCATCTCAATTATGACATGCTATTTTAACAACTTAATATCAGTCTAAATCACAACAATCAATAACGGTGTAAGGCACCA
Source organism: Ambystoma mexicanum (assembly GCF_040938575.1). Taxonomy (NCBI): domain Eukaryota; kingdom Metazoa; phylum Chordata; class Amphibia; order Caudata; family Ambystomatidae; genus Ambystoma; species Ambystoma mexicanum. Next base: position 535,019,794 of record NC_090924.1, on the reverse strand, counting down.
CAGCACTGCTGTGGTCGTGATCCAGCTTCACGAGCGAGCCAGAAGGCGACAGAGCTGGGTGTTCATCGTTCCACACACTGCTATAGTCTCTACGTGACATTGGTGCCACTCCTACGTTAATGACTGGCAAATGGGTGGATTGGGCGCGTCGTGTATGCAGCAGACCATCACAGACAGTACTATGAGCAACTCACTATTTCAACTGCCAGCCAGACCCCTCACGTACATGCGCCAGAAGCAGTATGATGCTGGCTTTGCTGCACCTCTGCAGGTGGGACTCAGCAGGAACATACAGGGCCTTGTTAAGATGGTGTCGTGACCCTTGCCGCTGGCCATCACAGGCAAGTCAGCCTTCCAGTTAGGGCCAGGTCAAAGGCCTTAAAACCTCATCCAAGACTCTCTTGGAGTCAGTCCTGGCGCCTTTGGTGCCAGGCTCATAACCATCATGAAGGCCAACATTAGAATGGGACTATTTAACTTGGGGGGAGAGGGGGTGGGGTTCAGCCAACATGGAGGCACACACATAGCTCAGTTACAAGGAACTGAGCTATGCGGTCTTGTGTTTTGGGTGTGGCAGGGCTGGGACTACTTTGGGTGTGGCAGGCCTGAGACTATTTTACCTGGACTACTTTACCTGAGACTATTTAAACCGCACCCAAACAGCAGAACATGCTTTGCTTTATTCTGCTGTGGGCAACGTAACGCTCACCGTGTCCAGTTCTTTGATGTCAGCTTACCTGAAACCAAGGACCTGCAGAGAGAGAAGAATACTAGGAAACTTACCTGGAACAGTATCCTGTCTTCAATCCATCGCTGACTTCAGTTCCACTCACCTGAAGGTGCGAACTCCATCATCCGGCACCGCATGCATCCTGGAATACCATAACCTGAAAATAGGAGAAAGAAAGACAGCATTATTAAGCGTTTACTCACGTTTCCTCCCGAATGAAGAAAGCCACACAATTGTTACCTGGGTAGTCATCTCCTGGTCAGTATCACTGCTGGAACATTACGGCGCTCGGCAAGGAACATCGCAACCTGCAAGGAGAGAAAAGAAACAGGTTAGCAATATAAAAAGGCAAAACAGCGCCGCGCATAGCGCATTACTCAACGGACAGCATTGCGCACACCGCGCTCTCGCCTACCGGCCCATGCTCATCTTCAAACTGCATGACAACACCAAAATACCTTTCCATACCTAAAAGGAAAGAAGCAAGACATTATTATTCAAACTAAGAGGAACATAAGAACTGCATATAAAGAATGTAAAGCAGCAAACCTACGGAGTCGCAGCAGGCCTGGATTCCCACAGGGGGGCTTGTACCAGTGAAGTAACTTGGTCACTGCTCGCCCCCCACATCTACGCGCCCCTGCCACGAGGAGCAGGACGGAGAATCCACCTTTTACAATATTAAGTAAGGAGAAGGCCCAAGGGGGAGGAAGGAGTTGAGGCCAAGGGAGATGGGAAAACAAAGACAGACAATCTGGTATTGAATCCAGCTCTCCTGTATTGCAGACCCATTTTTAACCAGAGGCCTTACCAAGGGACCTGGAGAGGGTTCGAGAGTGCAAATCATCCAACCAGGGCTGGGTGGCGTCCCCGTCGATACCAGGTAAGCGTAACAGATGGGCCCTTCCACTTTTTCTTCTGACATTTATTTATTTATTTATTGTGCATATGTTAGGCGCTAATACCGCAAATAAATTATGTTTCAAAGCGCACACAGGGCAACAGGGAGGGAACATGGAGGGAACATGCGATAGAAAACAAAGAATACACTGGAGGATAAAGACGAACCTACTAAACCTTGTGAACATTCAGAGCGTGCAAGTGCAGAGAGAGGGGAGGGGAAGAAGGAGAGGGGGGATAAGTGCTGGAGTGCTCGTGCTCACAAGTGAGCAGCAGGTGAAAGTGCCCAATGTAGGAAGTGCTAGGGAGTTTTTAGTTGTAATAAATAAATGGGTAGGTGCAGGCCTACAGTGACGCAGGCTAGTAAGTGTCAAGGCAAGTGGTGTTTGTAGGCAGAGGCTGAGACTATAGGGTGTGGCTGTGGGGGGGACCAGGGCCCCAAAGGATACACAAGGGCCCTGGTCACCAATCACAGCGACTCAGATTAGCAGAGGAGGGAAGAAGGGAAGGAGGAGGTGAAAAGGAGAGTCTTGATGAGCTTCCGGAATTTGAGGAGGTCCAGATCAAGGCAAAGAGGTGGAGGCTGTCCATAAGAGGGAGCCAGTTGAAGGAAGATCTGCCATGTCCTTCTGTGAGAGTATTTAGTAAGAACAAGTTGCAGATAGAGTGGTCCCCAGCCCCTGACAGCCTTATGGCTGCCATCAATTATGTTAGCTCATCACCAGTACTTGCAACCTGCAGGGTCCCACAGGGCTCCTGCCTTTCGCCCATTCTCTTCAACATTAACATCCTGACGCTGCTGGGGCTTCTCGACGACCTGGGCGTCCTTTATACCAACTATACAGATGACACCCAGGTTGTCCTAAAGCTCTCAGACACCCACTCCCTATACACACTGGCCATGAATCTACCCTACCATCCTCTTTTGCCCTGAATTCCCAAAAGAAAACCAGAGCTTCTAGTTTTTGCATCTGGCCACATGCTTAAAAAACGTGCCCCCTCCCAGAGTACAAAAACGTTGCCATCGCCAACATCACCATCCCAGTGGCCAAGAGCGTAAAGACCCTGGGTGTTATCTTATGTGCCAAACTGACAATGAGACAACATATCACCCAGATCCGGGCATCCTGCAGCTTTATTAACAAGCCGCTTAATCACATTCGCCCATCTCTCACATAGAAACATCTCTCTTAGCCTTAGCCCTCGTAAAAATTCACGCCTGATTACTGCAAAGGTCTACTGTCCGGTACCTCCCAATCCAACCTCTCAGCATTACAACTGACCGAAAAAGGGGGCAGTGCAAACAATCTCGGGTCTCTCTAGACAAGATCATAGTACCCACGCAAGGAGGGAGTTGCACTGGCTGCCCGTGAAGCATCATGTGTCCCACAAGGTCCAGACTCTGACCCACAAATCTCTGGCTCATGAGGCCCCAACATATCTTGTGGGGCACCTGGAGTCCTACCAGCCATCAGCACACTCAGGTCCAAGCCAGACTCTACCTGCCTAGATTTAGGCTGGTTAGATTTGGAGGCACAGGTTTTGCCGTTCAAACCCCACGAATATGGAACTCCCTCCCACGTGATTTAAGAAAAATCCAAACGACAAATGAGTTTAAAAAAAGGCTGAAGACATTTCTATTCAACAGCCCTTCTAACCAAGCACCGATTTCCTTACATACATCGCCACTGACTGCCCTCTGTTGTTGTTAGTCTTTTATTGTCTTACGTGCACCCTAAGGCCTTCGGGAGAGATGGCACGTTTCAAAAACTTAAAATAAATAAATACATTTGAACTTCCTCCTTGCAGCGAATGGGAGCCAGTGAAGAGTGTTTAGGGCAGGAGAGATGTGGTCCCTGAGCTTGAGACCAAGGATAAGTCTTGATGCCCTATTCTGGATTAGCTGGAGGGGTGGTAGGGAGAAGGACAGTAGATTCAAGAGAAGGCTATTAAAATAGTCTAGCCTAGAGAGAACCAGAGCTCTGGTAACTGAGCTTCTGGGGGAAAGTGAGAAAACTGAGAATTCCTTTTGAGAAGGAAGAGTAGAAAGTTTGAATTCTTGGCAATGTCCTGGATGTGAGGGAGGAAGGAAAGAGGAGTCGAAGAAGACTCCCAGGTTTCTGGCTTCCGATGAAGGAGAAGGAGGAGCCCATAGAGCATGACTGGGGGGAAGAAAGAGGGAGCAGGGGTCCCAATAGGAAGGATCTCAGTCTTGCTGGCAATTGAGGCAGAGATTGGTGGAAGTGCAGATAGGACTGGATGGCAGATAGGCAGTCCAGGATGATGGAAGTAGCAAGAGGGTCAGCAGGAAGTTTGAAGAAGAGTGGAACGTCATCTGCCTAGTACTGGAAGTTGGGGGAGACGGAGGTAATTTATGTGTGCCAGTGGAGCAAGGTAAGCGTTGAAGAGCCACGGGGAAGAGGTTGGAGCCCTGGGGGACACCACAGGTGCAGAAGGAGGTGGGTGAGGAGTCGGTGCCCAAAATATCCTGGGAGGGAGGGTCAGTTAGGAAGGTGGCCAGCCAGTACCCACTCCGAGATACCTAGGGTATCATAGAGACGTTTTAGGAGGATGGAGTGATTGAGCATGTCAAAAGGTAGAGGTGAGATCGAGTAGAATGAGGACAGCTGGAGAGTTAAGAATCCAGAGATGCAAGCAGTTCTTCACGGGTGCTCAGAAAAGCAGCTTCCGTGCCTCAGGATGCTCGAAAATCCAGATTGATGGTTGTGGAGAACGCCAACAAGTTCAGTGTGTGAGGTAAATTGGGGCAAGGCCAGCTTCTCCAGGAGTTTCCCCAGGGAGGGGCTGATAGAAATAGGGCGGTAGTTAGCTGTGCATGTAGGGTGTGCTGAAGGTTTTTTCAGGAGGGGGCGCACAAGGGAGTTCTTGAGGGAGAAGGGGAATGATCCGGTAGGAAAAGAGTGGTTGCAGAAATCAGCAAGTGAGGAGGCAAGGGAGCCAATGTTGTCCTTGATGGTTCTGGAGGAGAAAAGGGAAACCTGTTTGGAGAAGTCCTTCATAGAGCGGACAACTCTGGTGACCTCATCAGGTGTGACAGGGGAGAAGGAGGAGAGGAAGAAGGAGGGTGGGAGGCCATAGGAGGTAAAGGGGTGGGTGGGGGCATAGCAAAGGTGCGAAGAGTTCAGCCATGTTGTTGGATGCACCAAATACCCATGCGTGTATGGGCCTTTTCTTGGTATGGATGGAGAGTCTGCATCGCCTTTGGAGTAGACTGTAGGCCGGTTTGTCGAAGGCGAGCCTGAGGTTTGCCACTTCCGTTCCGCAGCTCTGCACTTGCGTTTCAGAGCTGCAAGTTCAGAGTAGTACCAGGTATTACACTTAGAGGCAGGTTTCAGGTGCATCCTCGTGACTGGGGCAAGAATGTCCAGATGAAGGTTGCTGAGAGCAGAGTCGGAGGTACAGTCTGGGGAGGGGGGGGGGTGGATGTGAAGGCAGCAGCTGACACTTGTTTCTTTGGACTGATGTTCGTGAACTAGATGGGCAGGGCAGGGGAGGGGGAGGTGCAGCCAGAGGGCAGAGGGGACCAAGGTAAGAGGAGATAAGAGAATGGACAGACCAGGAGAGAGGTGCGATCAGGTGGGTGGGGGGAGGTCAGAGTGGATGAGGGCATCAGGAGGGTGTCCTGCTGAGTGGGTTGGACCAGAAGGGATAATGGTGAGAGAGCGAGGTACCGAGGTCAAGGAAGCGGGGGGATGCTGTGACGGAGGAGTCCAAATGGATGTTGAAGTCCCCCAATAGAAGGAGTTTAGAGGAGGTTGTGAGGCGACGGGAACAGAAATCAGCCCATTCAGAGAGGAACAGGGTTGTAGTGCAAGGGGGCCTGTAGATAGTGACAATGGTCAGAGAGGAGGAGGGCGAGATGATCAACTTGTAGATCAGGCTCTCAAAGGAAGAAAGTAAGGCTGGGTGGGTATGAGGAAGCAACCCACTCAGGGAAGATTAAGGCCATCTGGATTAAGGCAGTCAAAAGCTGGCATTGAACCATGTCTCAGTAAGTGCGAGAATGGCAAAGGCAATGTCTTCAAGGCGGCCTCAGATGTCGGTGTAGTGTTTGCTGGCTGAACAGGCGTTAAGTGTGGCCAGGTGAAGGAGGTCGCTGCCTTTGTTTTCTGAGGAGGAATACGGGGCGTGCTACAGCTGGGGAAGGGACAGGAGGAGGGACAGAGAGTGGTTGTGGGAGAGGCAGGTGAGGGAAGGAAGTTAATGAGGGATGGCAGGCACCGGTCAAAGAGAAGGAGATTGGGTTGAGGACCGTGAACCAAGATAGTGCCAGTGTGGTAGACATTAATGATACAGCGTGATGATGAGAAGCCTGCCAAGAGGACTTCCCACTTGGTGCAACCATTAATGGGAGAGGATGTGAGAGGGTAGAGATGAGATGAGGAATCCATAGATCTGGGCAGGGGACAGAGAAGAGGATATTAATGAAGACCTGCCTGGAAGTTGTGCTGATAGTTGTCTGTGATGGGTAAGCCAGGGTTGGCACTCGGTGTCTTTTTATGAGCTTTTTTCTTGCAGGCTTCGTGAGAGAGGTGATAGTGTAGCAATTAGAGAAGATAGGAGAGATGGTAAGTGCCATCCGCGTAGCAGAGGATAGTTGAAGGAAAGATGGTTGGCTGGTTCTGGTGTATGGCTGGGAAATTTATAATGGTAGCTAGAATAAATTGTAAGTGGTAGTAACAGAGGGACGGGGCAGGATGTAAAACGTTTTAGACCTATATGCAAAGTCATGAGTACTGTGTTTAATGTGATCTGCTGCCTTCCCTACTGTATCTCCCGTTTAAATAGGCACCCCTGCCAACTCACCGATTCTTAAACTCTCACTGACAGTGGACTACAATCAGTGCCGCACTGTTGGCAGAGCTATTTGTGGGGCAGAGGGACACCGGGCACCGAGAGGACAAAAACCGGCCAGCCAACAGAACCAGAAGGCCAGGGAAACCGTCACTGCCAAGCAAGAGAGCTTGTGCGGAGTGCTCACCAATGAAAGATCTTTCTGAGATGCTTCACAGGAAGGCTCATCAATTCAGTAGTTAGGTCTGCATTATTATGATTTCACTGTCAAAAGAAAGCACTGTTGCTCCATTTTCTGTGGATCAAAAGTCACAATGTCCCATTTGCCACCAACAGAATCAGAGGGAAATTACTTAAATAAAATAAATTGTGTTTAAAGAAGCAATTAAAAATGGGTCTTGTTTCAAGGAACAACATAACTTATGTATGTTACAGGATAGATTTGTTATTTTGGCATTTACATCACACGCCCGCCACTATAGGTGCACACAGCACCCCCAATGAGCAGTTTAAAGTTGTAGTTAACACGTCAAATAACCAATGTGGCAAGGGTATGCTAGAAAAAATTTGAGCCCGGGCACTATTTGCAAATTAAGCACCACCTAGCATATCTGGGTCGCTCTCATGCATCCAAACATTACATGGGCAACATTGTCCAAGTCTGCCTTTATTAGTCTAAATGTTCCCATACACTTTAGAACATAGATCTTTCTTTTATGCATTATTGGTCGATCGAAACAGGACCAACATTCAGCCATGCCATCACAACACATTTTTCACAGCTGTAGCTCGCCTTTCCTTTTGTCTGTGCCACTCATTCTCTCTTTCCCATCCTCCTGCACCTTCTTATGTCTAGATACCCCAGACAGGGAACATTTCCGACAAGCCTAGTACCCACTACAAGACTACTACGGTTGTGACCTGCTGTATTATAAAGCATTTGTAGACTAACCTCATTGCCCAGTTACTCAACCCCAATCCTAATTTAGGCACCATCTTGCTTCACTACAGAGAAGATGATGGATGGGATTCTTCTTGTCCCTTATACCACCAGTGAAGCACTAAGAGGTCCTACTGCCAGACGTGCATGAAGCCATGCCACCAGTCTTCGGCAGGTAAAATAGGGTTCACATCTCATAGGATCAATGACTCCTCCCATTTCTCAACTACATTGAAGCACTGAGGGCCCAGAAGATACACTCAGAAAGAAGAGGGCAATGCAGATTAGCGTCCCAAGGGTGGGAGGGAGTAGGACATTTTACAGACAGTACCTCTACCAAAGAGTGATCAAGATGATACAGCCTTCAAAGTATCATATTGTACAAGATGGCATTTTATAACAGAAACCAAACCAAAGGGGAAAGAATCAGCATATGATGAAATAACGAGCCTGTGCGAATTTGGGTGCTGCATGCAATTTCAAACATCAGACAGATTGCAGGATCTGCAACATGCTGGTGGTGCACATGAAGGATCCCAAATTCAAGAAAAACAGACCAAAGGATTTACCTTAAAAAGGACAGGCTCACATTAACACACAAACGACTAAACAACTGTGTAGAAATAGGAGACCAACCAATTCAACACATGGTACTGAATGGGCAAAGGAAAAAATAAGAATAAAAATAAGAAAAATAATGCATGACCAGAACAAAAAGGCCAAGCAAGAGATCAGGTGTTGCTTTTTTCCCCCCTCTGCGATAAAGAATTTTACGGGAGTAATACATACACTAGGAACAGAGAGTGTGTGATATGTGGTTGCATGTGTGTCATCCCTTCTGAGCTCAGCAGGGGCATCCCAGTTAAGAATGGAACAGTGAAGGGTGAAAACCAACAGTTGACCAGCCTCTTTGCCCTTTGCGTTGTCCTGATACTTGTCTTTAAGTACCCATTAACGAGTCTTCTCAACTTCACCTCACGACACCACACCACAGCTTCTCATGTCATCTCTTCCTTTCCCTCCTAATTCTCTCTTCAGTTCAGAACCATATTAACTCCCATCCCGTCATCTTTCTCCACTACTCCCTAGTCTCAAAACTTCAATTGCACTTCCTCTTCTCCCATCACCTCTCTTTTTCTCAGACTCAGCATCACTATGCTTCTAAATCTCAACTCTCTTTCTACTGCTCTTTGGATTGCACCGTATGCAATAAAACCTCCTTTACCTCCGACTTCTTCCCTTCTCATTCTCATGACCTCATTACCCTTACTGAAACCTGGACCTCCCACTCCGACTCTGCAACCCTTGCTGCCCTTCATGGCCCTGCCTACATCTTCATTCACACTCCCCGCCCCACTGGCAGGGGTGGTGGTGTAGGACTGCTTTCATCCTCTCCAAACTTTCCCTCTCTCCTACTCCCGTTATCACTTGCTAATTCTCCCTCATTTCAATACACCCACCTCCACAATCACTGTCCCCCTACAACATACATATTGTCTTGCTCAACTGGCCCCCTGGTCCGGCAGGTCAATTCTTTGGCCACATCTCCCAACTAATTGACTCTCTCCCTCCCGTTCACCACCTCATGGTGATTGAGGACTTCAACCTCCCCTCTCTCTCCCTCTGCTGCTCTATCCATCTACTTTAACTCTGTTCTACTTAACCACTCGCTTCTGTCCACTCCTTGCCCACCTTCAATTTCCATTGACCTTATTCTCATATCCTCTCACCTCCAATATCTCCACCACTACTTCCCCCTCCAAACACTATTGTCTTTACCTCACTCTCCACTTCTGCTTTTTCTTCCTCACTATCGCACAGGTTTCCCTCCCCCACACTCCCTAACTACTGCTCTGACCTACACCACTCACTCTCCAAGCCAATTTTAACAGTGCTTTTATGCTCCCTTGTCACACTACCCTCTCAAATCCTCCCCTCCACGGACTGGGATTACAACACTCAACCGCACCCTAAAAGCAACAATGCAGAAAAAGCTTTGCACTTGGCAAAGGTCAAGACACCCCTCCAACTCTATCCCACTGTTCTTTAAAACTATTCCTCTAATCTTGACTGACAAACGCGACTTCCATCTTACTCTCATTTCATCTCAACCTAGGCGCCTCCAAAAGTCTCAACTCAATTCTCTCACTTCCATCTCACCTACTCTTTCTGCAAATGATCTTGCACTCTACTGTGCTTCCAAAATGTATACCATTCACAATAACCTAGCAATTTACCTTTTATCCTCTTCTATCCCCTCCTTACTTTTCTCCACCACCCCTACCCTCCTCTTCCACTAGGTCTTCCTTGCACTCACCAAGCGTGATGAGATTCTTGCCCGCTCCTCAAGGCGACCCCTTCCTGTGCCCCCACTGACCCTGCACATTGTGAAACACACAGCTCCCAGTGTTGCACCACATCTTGCCTCCCTCTTTAACAGCACTCTTGAAAATGCCACTTTTACCTCATCTTACAAGAAAGCCGCCGTCATCCCTCTCCTTAAGAAACCTGTTCTATATCCCAACTGCCCTGCCAACTACCGTCCTGTCTCCTACCACGCTATTCCAAAATCCAAGAGAGAATAGTATTCAATCCATTCACGGAGTTCCTCGATACTGGCAACCTCTGGGAGCCTCTTCAATCTGGCTTCCAACCTCTGCATTCTACTGAGACAGCTCTCAATAATGTCAGCAACTTCATCTCTTCCACTCGTCATGCAAATCTTTCATATATTCTTATTCTTGTCAACCTCTCGGCTGCCTTTGATACGGTCGACCATTCTGACCTCTCTACATTCTCTCTCCTTGGCATCAGAGATAAGGTGACATGTAATTTCCCATGTTAGCCCAGGTTAGCCATGCTCCGAATCACATGAGGTATGAGCCATAGACCCAGCATTGTTGCCAAATACACAGTGCGATGTAAACACTTCATATTTAGTAAAATACAAGAAGTGGGATTCGCTTTTGCAAAGTTGAAGTACAGTAGTTTCTTTTCAGTAGTCCGGGCTGGGTGCTAGCGACCTTGGGTCCGGTAAATTACAAACCTCTTCCATAAACTGTTCGCTGCTCTTTGCAGGCTTTTTCAATAGCCTGGGCTGAGCACCAGCTACCTAGAGTCTAGCACACCACAGGCCACTTGTATAAACAAAGGCTGTTTGCTGGTACGTAGGTGTTTTCTAGGGCAAGAGCCAATGTTCTAGCAAAATAGAAGAGATCAGGACACAAGAAATACCCGTCCTAGTTGTACTTTCTGCCCGCAAACACTTTCGTTAGAAAGATTCCTAGTGCTGGGTCCTTGGCTAATATTTATACAATAAAAAAGGTGCTATGCGCTAAACACCTGTTGGAAATATTCCTATTGTTGGATGACGATTTTGTCCTTGCTATTGCTTACACACCAAAAAAAAGAAGAAAATAAAACTCACTGATATTTTTATTTAGAAAGATTTTCAGTGCTGGACAGACTTTTTGCAGGTGTGGAATATGGAAGGCCCAAAAGGTATAAATAGAATAAGCTTCAGACCGGGGTGGCAGGGCTAGCAAGGGAAAGATGCACACAGCTGGAAGACTGAAGAGAGCACATAGGCTTTATAGTTTTCTTAGATTTGAAAGCCACCAGGCTGAATTCTGGCTGTTTTTAAGCATTCTAAGTCCCTAAAGCACGCTACCCATTGACTTTTGAGCAGAACTTAGATTCTGTTTAAGATGCTTGGGAAACAATTTTACCCCCAAGGCAAATCCACAAACCACCTAAGAGCAGACACCTTATTCTGGGTTGGCTATATGCTGGCCCCAGCTACACATGGAATTCTTTTTTTGAAGCATGTTATCCTATTTGATACTATTTTGATGAAGTTAATGGTGCATTAATATGTGGTTTGGTTTTTTTCCCTTGAAATGTGGATATTCTCAGGCATCCAGTCTACTCAAGCCCTCTCAGCTCCCTACCTTCTACAGTTAATGAGTATGGAGGCCTTTTACCCTTCATTTGATTTCACATTGGAAAATGTATTGGATTGAGGCAGATGCTTGAGGCAGATGCTTCTATGAGGTTGCCTATCAGGATATTGCGAGGCAGGTAGTTGGTTTTTAAGGAGACTATGATTTCTTGGAGACGGATGATCAGCCTTAGCCTTCATTGAGATAGAGGCAATGACAATGATTTTCAGCTTTTTCATTAATTATTTCCATTAATTTCTTTCCCTTTGGAAGTTTATACTGGTGAATATTGGAAGGGCATGAAAGCATGCGAGGTTGAAACTTGCCACCAGAAGTTAATGAGACTGCAAATTGATTCTTCGAGGTTGAAACTTGGTTGAGGGATAATGCACATAAAGTGGCTAGGAGCAATTTTGTACCAGCAGTAGACAGTGGGGTGAGAAACCAACAGACCTTCGATATTGAGATTCAGCATGCCAAACGATACATGGAAGGTTATTACAAAGATCAAAGCCAGTCTAAAAGGTGGAGAGCAGCCTAAAACCGCCCCCATTGAAATAGTAATCATAAAAAACTAGAGACATTGGCTAAAAACGCACTAAGTAAGCAAGATAAAAAAAATCCTGGGAAAAAGGTGTGCAGATCTTCCAAAAAGGGATCATCACAAAATATGGGACATTCTGACGCTGACTTAGGATGTAACAGACAAAAAGTTAATAAATCCCATTCCAGGGCACATTTGGCATGCCTATGTAAATAAGAAATTCTAGCCAAACCTTGTTGCGCACAGGGATCCAAATGAACCTTGGATTTTACTTTTGAGCCGGATGGGGGGATACAAGAGGCCATTGTTAAACTGAAGGCCTCGAGATCACCCAGCCCGAACAGCCTCGCCAATCCAGCAAACTGGGAGCAGGTTCTGTTAATACGGTTTGCCCGAGTCGGTAGAGAGCGCTCAGTGATGCCCTTTTGGCGGCAGTCTGTGTTTGTACCGGTACATAAGAAAGGAGACCGGCTGGATGTGAAGAACTACAGACTGCTGTCCATGTTGGACGTCACCGGGAAGCTATTTGCCTCGTTGGTATTGAAGGAACTGACTGAATGGACTGAAAGGAACTTTGTTCTTCACCCCTTTCAGACGTGTTTCCGTGCTGGATCAGGTACTATACATAATATCCAAGCTCTAGCATCTCTAGAGCATCTTATACAAGAAGCGCGTAGTAAGGATGCCCGGCTTTATACATTGTATACGTTTGACTTCAAATCAGCCTTTGACCAAGTAAACGGGGCTACTCTGTGGGCTAAAATGCAGAAGATGGGTTGCCTTTCTGGGTTACTCCAGATGGTTATTGAATTACATACCAATAACCAGGCACAAGTTTGTCTGGATAACAATGGAACTACCAACAGCAGAGGCATACATCTTTAGAGGAGTCAAACAAGGATGCACAGTGCTCCTTTTTTATTCAATCTATATATATCCGATCTCCTGGGTATATTGGAGGCCAAATCCTCGTGTCCACCAAAAATTGGTATTAGCCCCACTGTTGCAATGCTATGTGCGGACGATTTAATCATGTTCGCGAGAACTATATCAGATATGAAAATATCATGCGATGAGTTGGGGCAGTTCGCGACCAAACATGATTTGGGCATACGCCTTATGAAATCCCAGATTATGCGAATTTAAAAAAAATAATAATAATAATAAAATGGGTTCAGGTAAGATTCGAGACTGCTGAAGATGGCTAAAGCTCAGGCAGGTTTTTCACTTGCTGGGGTCATTCTCCTCAACAAACAATGTTTTTGCCAGACAATATTATATGGCCTTGAAGTCTTAACATTACAGGACCTAACATGGTTGGACAGGACCATGGGCGCTTTTTGGTGAAAGATACTAGGCCCCCCCGGCTCTCATGTCCAGTCCAACTGATGGAACTGGGTCTCATATAATTGCAGTGCTTGGTATGCAAGGGTAGGGGCCAGTTACATATAAAAACCAAAATGAACCCTAAATGTGGGCTATTGAGATGGTTGTGCGGCACCATAAATCGAAAGTACAGTGTGGGAAAAAGGATCTATGATGTGTTGATGAAGGATCTTTTTCAACAGATTGAATGGTGGACGGACTTTGAGAGCTATAAGAGTCAGGGGGAGATAGTAAGGGCTTTAAAAAAAGAAGCTGAACAGATGGGATTGGCAAAAGAATTATTCCCATCTGGAGAAATTGAAAAGTTGTGACGTCTTAGCCAAGACATCTCATACATATCTGAAACCGCAACCGTACCTAATTTACCCAGACCCTGATGCTCTTAAGAATGAATGAACGAACAGCCAGTGCTGTCCGTTTGTGGCACAAAATTGGTTCTAAACTCTAGAGAGTGGTTTTGTCCGATATGTAGGCTACAACATGTGTCCGAAACAGTTAAACACGTTCTTACAAAGTGCGTGAAATCGGCCCCAGTATACATGTGTAACCTGTACATCTGTATGATACAATCAAAACTGAAACCTTTCGGTTATACTGTTTAAAAGTACAATCTACGCCTAGCCAATTGACACTGTACCATATATGGAAACATGTAAAAATGTCTTTATCCTAAGGCTTAAAATTGGAAGACACACCCCCTCCTCTACTGTACGATTAAAGCCACATTGTCTGTAGCAGAGTAATGGAAAGCAGGAGGATTAGAGTAGTGGAAACCGGGAGGATTTATCCACTCCGTTATCTACCAGTAGGATATATGGGTCTCATTTGGAAGCTTTTTATTGATATTTTATTCCTATCGCGCTCATACACAAGTGTTTCAGAGCGCAACAAGGCAAGGGAAGGGGAACAGAGTAGAAACAAAAACAACGATCTTACTATGCCCAGTGACATTGAGAACGTGCAAGTGCATGGTAGAGGGGGAGAGGGAGAAGTGCATGGAAGGGGGAACAAAAGGAGAGTGCGGAGCAAGGAGGAAAAAAACCCATAAATAATAATAAATAAAAAGTCAACAAACAGAGGGAGTGCAGCCAGCAAGTGGCAGTGCTGGGTTTATGGCAGCAGGCTGGGTAGGTCTGATTGCAGGAAGAACAAAACAAAGGGGTGGGGGCTGTATGGGTACAGATACAGACCCCAGTGCAAGGGGTGGCCCGGAGGCAGTGCGTGCGGGTGGCAAGAAGAGCAGGTACCTGGGCCCGGAGTAAAGAGGGTGGCCTGATCGGTATGTATGTTTGCTTGCTTCTTTGGTGTTTGTATGGCACTGATTAATTTGTTAATACTGATATTGTTATGATGTATATTCTACTATGAATTTCGAACCTATGGAGATTTTAGCATTTTAGTCAATTGTTTGTAGCTGGACTGTAAAAAAGGAAATTGATGTTAAAGTAAGATGTTCCTAAATGGTGTTTTAAATGAGATTATGATGATTAAGTTATGTAATGTTTATGTCAAGATTATTATTTGTGTAAAGCTCTTGGAGCTAAATCACAAGATTATTAATTACTATCATGCTATATCGGAAGATCAAGGATCCATTGTCGTCGATGATCTTCACCATGGTTCAAGAAGAGATGAATGCAGGAAAATGTAAAATGCTGGCTACATGGGAGATTAGGTGTAAATCAATCCTAGATGACTGTGGCAGTAACATTGAAGAACTGATCTTTAACCCCACTAAAAGCAAAAAACGACTGGATGAAACAGACTGGATCAATACGTTAGAGAAGGCATCTGTCTACAAATTGACCAAGCAATCTGCCGATATCGATCAGAAAATTGAACGAAGTTCAACCCTTCCTCATTAAACACCCAAGCAGAAAAACACGATCAACACTCCTCCGGGCCAGGTTGAATCTACTCCCCACAAATGAGATCCGAAAAATGAGAGGCCTTTCGTCGTCCAACACCTGCCACTTTTGTAACTCTACTGAAAGCATCGAAACACTGCGTCATCTTCTACTATCATGTCCGGACACACAGCTTTACAGATCTCCATATTTGCTCCATAATTTGGAGAAAGCCTACTTGACAGAAGAAGCTCTTTGGTGGAAACGACTTATAGGGGTCCTTCGACCATCCTGGACCATAGCGGCTACCAAAATTCTGGATCTAATTTTCAAGGACAAAGTAACAGAACTCTCACCAGACACTTAAATCAACTGAACCTTGAAGGGTGCTTCTTTGCACTCTAAGTTTTGATCTACGGAATTAAAGTTGCAGCGCTTTAATGTACGTTTTACTCCTTTTCCTGCCCCTAAGTTTTTTTGGAGTTTATTTTCATCGTCTTCTTTTCTTATCATCTGCTTCTTTTTGGCTGTTCGTATTGTATTTTTTTTTTTAATCTTGCAACTAACTTGTAAAAATCACTTCGGTGATTGAAACTCGTAAATAAAAAAAATAAAAAAATACTTTTTGCATTTTAAGTGTGTTGTCTACAGTGATGATAACGGTAATGTTCGTTTATTACAAATTTCTCATAATTAAAAGATTTATTTTTTACATGAGTGTAAGAAGCATTCATGGAGTGTTCATTACTTAAATGATAAGTATTTGAACAAGAACTTTAAGAGTGGAGCATCCTAAATGCATTGTGTATTGAAGTGCTATATATGGTACATGTCTTTTAATACACATATGAAGGGTTACTGTTTGTTTGTTTGTTTATTTATAGGGCGCCAGAAAACCCTTAGGTAGCTGGGCGCACAGAATAACAAGAATACTTAGCGCTTGGTTACAGGTTGGCATGTGTTATATACAGTAATTACATTATATACATTCTTTACATGTAAGGATAGAGCTAACATATTATACACAGTAAATACATTATGTACATTATACAAGTGAGAGTGGAGGGGAACGTATGGCATCAGATCACTGTGCATATGGTCTCAGATTTCAAAGGTCATTGGGTTACTAGATGGGGTGTGCAGTGGACTATTAAAAATATGTGACATTGGTAAACCCCTCCTGTGGTGATGAATGAGTAGCAGCCACCCACTGCAGGGGGATGATCGCCTTCTCTCATTATGGATGCATAGTGACAGGTATATGCTTTTCCCCTAGCCCTAGTCCTACCACAGCCCTTGCTGGAGTAATCAGGGGGGGTGGATGCAAAGCTGTGAAGGTAGGGATGATTAAATAAAATTAAAAAATACATCAAAGGCTCTCCCTCGATTTGCTTCATACCTTGCCCCCCAAAACATTTAGTTGTCCTCGAACAGCTTTACCACCCCACTCACCGGGAGTTACCCAAGGGTCTGAGCTTCTTCTACTTTTCTTCACTCAGCTCTTGGCACCCTGGTTTCCTCTTACAGCTTCTCCTATCAACTCTTCACTGACGACACTCTGATCTTCTCCTTTCCCTCCTTATCCGACGAGCTGTTGCCGGAAATGGCAAACTGTCTCTCCACCATCAAATACAGGATGACAACTCACTTGCTCATGGTCAACTCATTTAAGACTTAAGTGCTCTACTATCCGTAGACTTGCCCCGCCCTACCCAGCTGCTCATCTCACTCCCTACTCTCCTTCTCGCTCGCATCATCCTTGGCTCACCTCCTGGCCACCACTTGAGTCCCCTGGGCTCCCTCTCATTTCCACTCTCTCTCCTTGCTACACCATGCTCTTTCTCTCCACACTACCCAGACTCTACCACTATTTACATCCAACCTCAAAGCTCTTTCCTGAAGAACATGTTTCCTAGTACTCTACACTAAAGCATCACCCAGTTTTCCCCTCTTCCAACCCTTCCTGGACAACCTTACAGCACCTTCCCATTACCGGTCCATCCTTAATTCAGCACTTCCTCCACCATCCTATTCCTATGGCATTCTGTCTGTCCTCGCCCCTGCTTTATGTTTCCATCTTCACCTGCAACATGTGGTCTTAGTCATATTCTCTCATCCCCATTGTAGAGGACCAATGTCCTCCGGAGCGTTGGCAAATGGTTTCCCTGTGGTTTGTGTTAGGGAGAATTCTCATTCATGGCTAATTTCCCTTACCTAATGAGTCCCTCAGCAGCTTTGCTGGATTTCTAGGATTTATTTTTTTCACCTGGTAAGAGCGTGAGCCTTTTTCCCCCACTCTTACATGTGTTTTGCTGTGTGTGTTTACCATGTGTGTGATCTTGGGCTCTGGAACCTCACCTACTCCATGAGCATCATTTTTAGGTGTGTTACACAGCACCTTCAGTGCTGTAACACAGGGTTGTCTTTTAGACTTCCCACTGACTCCATTTTTCTGGGACTGACTACTGTCTCCCAGGAACATGTAAAGTTGCCATTAACTTTATGTAGTCTTTATGTAGTCTCTTTAAACCACAGACCCAGTACAACCCATCTTACATGGAATATTGGAAAGGGTTAATTCCTATCCCTTTTTGTCTGTTTCGCTCTCTTTATATCAAGACTTGGCTGGTGGCAGTGGTAATTACCCTAATTTTTCTACCGCGGTTATCTTATATAACCATGGTATTGTTTTAGGCTATTATATTAGCCTCGAACATAAACCCGCTTGACCAAATACATTTTATTTTGGCTCCGGCTGGGCTTAGTCGCCATTTCTTTTTGTTAAAGTCTTTCTCGTGTTTTTCTCTTTGTGCCAAACCGGGGTTGATTCCTTTGTTCGCCGGCTTCTGCACAGAAGCCCTCCTTAAGGTGCCTCAAAGTCTGGGTAGGCAGGATGTGAGTGCGGGGTCATCGGACCCCTGCCATGGGTTCCTTTGGTAACCCAAGTCGCACTCCTGTTTGATTGGCTGGGTGACTGTCCTTGCCAGGACAGCCACCCTGCTGGGTGATTGACAGCCAGGCTGTATGAAGGAAAACTGCATAAAAAGCAGGTCTCTGGGACTGGAAAGGCAGAGTCTCCACTGGAACGAATGAACCAACGAGGAGCTGATGGAAGAGGACCCCTACAACGACTTAATCGCCCGGTGAAGCCCTTCTGCAGGTCCAAATCTTCAGAATCCGAGGACAGCGAAGATCCTCCAGGAAACTTCTTCCCGTGAGATGGTGGGACCAACCAGTTCGCCCAAACTGCAAGCCAGGACATCTCCTCTGTTCGAATTCGCTGTACAGAGCTACAGTGGGCCGGATAGCCAGGAAGGTCGGACCCTGCTTGGGTTTTAAGGAGTGCACCTTTTATTTGGTGCTTTGCTTCTGGTTTCTTCCCTGGGTAGCGCAGGCCCTCCAGTCTTCCTACTTCTTGTCAATCCGACAGTCGCTTCAGGAACGTGAGCCTGCAGGAACTACCAGGAACGTCCGCCTCAAATACAGCTTCCTCTTAGTTTTAAGGTACTGTGCAAATCCGGTTGTTTATTTCGGCAAGCCCGTGGTGAAAGCGTTTGAAATCTTTCTCCAATCTGAAGGCTTGTCCTTCTCTTCGAACTAACATTTCTACCAACCAACCTCGTCCGGACTCCGTGGCACGAACTTTAACGCAAACTACCTTGAACCGTGTGATCTTGGGCAAAAGACTTTTGACCCATTGACTGTGGCCCTAAGCCTTTTCTACCCAATTCTATCACTGTAGTTCCTTTTTGTTCAATTGCCCTGAGTACTTACCTGTTGGTGTGATTTCATTTCTATTAACTTTGTCTGATCCCTTTTAAATTGCTGGAGTGCCATTTTGCTCCCACTTCATATTGTGAGATTAACGTGTCTGGAATGTGGTGTGGTGTATTAAGAGTGTGATTTTTAAACTGATTATAGTGTAATGTTGTACAACTGAAGAGTAAAATAAATGTATATTCTTTTACTTGAAAACCTTGAGTTAGTGTTTGCCTGAATCATAGTAATTGCTGTCCTTTGTGTAACTATCTGATACTACTCACTTGCTCTTGAGGCAAGTCTGTCTGCTCAGCCATCGCTACCACTTTAACTGTGTAATAAAGGCTTGTGAGGTGAATTTGTACTGTCACTTGTAGTCTTAATTGTGTGTGGTGGTCCCAAAGGGTACTGCATATAATTCTGTCTAACACTTTGTATACATAAATAGTGCCTCTTCACAATGAGCTGCTGCTAGAAGCAAATGTAGTGTGTCCTCACTGAAAGAGGGTTGAAAATAGAGACAAAGAAGACACCACTGATTGAAATGTACTTTGGGACAACCAAAGGGGGGGTGGCACATTGCTTGGAGATAGTCGATGGAAACAAAAGTTGAGCAGATGGCAGACTCTTACAGGTTCATGGTGCGGTCTATGCCAAATGCATACAAGAAAATGGTACGACAAAATTGGGGTTCAATTCCAAAGTGTTTGGAAGTACCAATGCTGATCTTTTACGTCATTACTGCAGTGCGTTATGGATTCAGGGAAGGTGTACTTCACACAACATGGCCCAGTTATCAGTATATAGCACAGAGACCTCACGAAAAAGTCAGTGGCATGCACCAAGGGATAAGGGATTAACCGGTACACGTAAATGTGCGAGAAGATTCTAGAGCACCACATTGACATTTTCTCCGAATGAGTTGGGTGTGTGAAAAAGTTGCTCACAAAATAGAACTGTGTAAAGGAGCCTAAACAAAACCATCTGGCAAGCTCTCACAGACCACCTACTACATGGTGACCAGAACATAGAAGGGATGACGGGACCAGAAGAGCCATAGAAATGTAGAAGCCAGTGCTTGTTTTAAAGTTGGTCTCTAACGGCTCTTGGAGGGAAAAAAACAGAAATCATTACACCTGCTAAACAAAGCAGAGTTAAAATAAGAGTTGCAGAAGGGAAATCTTACCTAGCGGATAGAGAGGGCTACATCTACATGAGCGCGGGCTGAATTTTCAAAGGCTGATTCCAGTACCTATGGAATGGCAGTGACCCTTATTCAGAGAAGGAGAGAGGCAATGGAAGCAATGACATTAGCTGCCAGAACACAAGAGTCTAAAAAGAACCTTTAATTAAGATAGAGAGATGTTCACATCTGTGTGGACAGTTACTTACGTCAGAACATATTCAAGGGGTTGTACTGTGGGATGTATTGACCCAACCCAGCTGTACTTCCCCCCACATCACCAAGCTGCATTTCAGCAGAAACAACAAAATAGCTGTGCTGGCTCCAGTAAGCACCATTGCACCAAAACTGTGTTTTGCAGCAACAAAAAGATGGCTGCACCATCTTGCCAAGCACATATTGGGCAAGATGGAACAAGGGGGCACACTAAGGGAGCTTGCCAGTATGTTCTTACATATGCAAAAGAAATAGAGTGAAAAAGCAGCGCCGTTTTGCTACCAGCCCGTATAGAGACACATATCTTGTCTTGTCTTTTTCCTTATCCTACTCTCTAAGTAGTCCTATTTACACCCTGGTAACTTGTTGAAACTGTTGGAATTATCCTCATATCCTGTCCTTAATGTTCAAGTGCTAGCGCCATCTCTTTTCAATTTTGTCTGGTGTAAATTATAAGCCCTTAGTTATATTTGGGGTAATCAAACTAATTTCCATATATTTTATTGTTGGGGTTGAGCACTGGCGTGATAAGGTTGACCTTGTGAATCAACCTTGGAGCTTACTGTGTTCCTCCTTAACAATATAGCCTAGATAATGTAGTGTAAGTAACATTTTCTCTTTCTTTCAAAACCGATTTTCTCACTTTTGACTGCTCCATTTACCTAAAAACGAACCTCACTCTACCTTCCAAATCCCTCTCAATTTACCAGCTAAAAACCTATTTTCACCTCTATATTGTCCCTGTGATAAACCTCTATGCCCCAGCCCAAAAACTGCACTCCAGAGCAAGAGTATTTCACCCATTTTTATTAAAAACCGTTTGGGTAATTTAAAGCGGGAATTGGGGAAATTGCAACTTTTCAACATGTCATTTGGCTGCAGACATGTTCGAATTGTATGCATTTTGCTGATCCATTGCCTTGTGAGTGCCAGTGATATAACATACCTGCTATTGTGATAAAACATATGTATATTATAATTAACCACACATTCATTAATTATTTGTAAAATTCGAGTGTTATTTTAGGCCTTTGCTAAGGGTTTAATATCAGTTTGTTTTTGCCTCTTATTCTGTGAGGGAATTATTCCCGACTACCTGCTGCTTCTTCCTATCCACTCAGAATTCGAATAGTTGTAGGTTGAGGGAACATTTCAGGGGGAAACCTTAACTTGGGTGCTATCTATCCTCATCCAAAAAGTGCTCCTATTCAGTGTACTTTGTATATGTTCTAGGAGAAGGTTAACCAAGTGTGTTGCTTCCATTTTCATTGTAAATATCACCCAATTGGCGATTACTGGCCCATATTAAAAAATTGTATGATTCTTTTGAATTTTAAAATAATTAAATATTGTAGGTTCACCAACCCGCCTGGTTCATGGTCCATTGTGACCCGCGGTATGATACGAGTTGTGTACCATCTCAAATTGAATTTGCATAAAATAAAGAGAAAGGCATATACATTGAGCTACATCCTTGGCTGAGACCAAGGTGCCTGTCACCTGATTGAAATATTTAACAGTACATTCAGCAGCAACTGACCACAAACCTCTACTAGATTGTTAGTCCGAGTGTTACCAAATCTTCCATCCCACAAGTAGTAGCAAAAGAGCAAGAATACTTTTCATAGTAGGGCATTTACCCGAAGAACAATCAAGCTTAGTGGGGCATTTACCCGAAGAACAATCAAGCTTACCGAAGTCACATCTACCCTGCAAGGAACCTGTGCTGCCAACATTTTTATAAACAAAATATGTAGCTGCAAACCTGTAAGAAATCTTTGAATGATTAGCAAAAAAGGAAGAAGATCATTGAAGGTGAATGGCTGGAAGCAATGGATGCATATGACGCACTATAATTAGGCCCGTTTAAATTTGTCTGACATACGAGCTTCAAGATTACAGACATTTATTTCAAACTCCACAGAGCATGCGATATATCGATGAGTTAAAACAATAACCCCATTCAGGTCAAGAACTGTGATCAGCACCAAAGCCAATGAAGGACACCCAAGACCAACTGTCACCAACCGCAGGGAGAAAAGGTAGAGGATTGCCTCGAATGAGTAGTTATCAAGTACAACAAGTGTTACACCAGTCATAAGAGACATCACTGCAGGCAGTCTCCACAAAAGAGCATTGAGAGAAACTTCAAGGACACGCTTTACCAAAGAATCGATAAGCAACAACAAACTCGAACTGGTATCCAATGATATGGTGACCGTATTAAAGGAATGGAATATCCAGCAACTCAAGATGGCCCTTTAGCACCCACAAGTGGGCGAGTAAAAAGGGCAAATAGATTAAGTAGCCTTCATTTAGCAAAGGTGTCCTGTAAAGACCCAAAAATGACTGCCCTGGAAGCAAACGATTCACATGTTGATGGCCAACAAATTTACAGATGCGTTGCTGCTCCAAGGGCCCTACTTTGATTCCACCTGGTTACTCGATGCCAATGTGGAACACAGTGTACAAAAAGAAAAACCCTAGGGCATTAAAATAAAAATAACTAAAGATGTACAAACAAGTGGTAAGACAACCAGTACAGCTTCTTTAAAAAAATAAAACATTCCTGGTGATTGGGTCAAGAAAAATTGAGCCATAACAAGATCTACTCTGAAGAGAATCAGAAAAACTCAGCACAACTCTAAGAACAGAGCCGCTGACACCAAGCGGGAGGAACAGAAAGAATCAGCAACTCTATGAGAACCAAGAGACGTAACTGACGGCGCTCAGTGGAGAGGTTCCATGTGTTAATATCCCCGCAAAAATATCGCCATATTTTTCCGGCAATATTAAGGCATGGAACCTGCGGGGGACACACCTGCAACGGGGACACCGCTGCAACCCCGTATTATTTTAAAAGGAGCGGGGGACACTACCGCAACCCCGCTCCCAAAAAAACCTAATATTATCCCCACTAAAAATATCGCCTATGGCCGTTCCCGACGACCATATATAAGGCAATATTTTTGGTGGGGATAATATTACCCGATGCCAGTGGGGAAGACATCCAGGGTCCATCAGCAGCCAGTCACTATGATGGAACTTTGCTGGGGTCAATGAACGAATACAAGAATGGTCTTGAGGACGAACGGCTCTGAATTTAGCAATATTCCCTCTCACTCCTTTGATGCTATGTCAAAGGGAGATATGCGTGTGTCCTCCCTTCCCGGTGACCATGTGTGACATTTTTATTTGCAAACAACCAACCAGGCTTATAAGTACCACGGGCAAATGCCAGTTCTGCACACAAGACGACTTTTCTTATCTGAGAAGACTGAAACCTAGTGTACATTGAGGCAAACTATGCACACACACTTGTTGCATCCCCTAGAGTGAACCAGGATTCCCCGTCACCAAACATACTACATGGCTGTAGCAGATTTAAGGCACTGACCCCGTGGGCAAGAGCACCAAAGGACTTTGGCCAGGTGGCAAGTGGAGCTTAGGGTGTGGGGCGTTACTAAGTGTCTCAAGCGCGACCATTATGAACTTTGTAAAAAAGTCATGCGGATTCCAGAGGAATCCATTGGTTTACCGTCAGGATAAAAATAAAATGCTGGCAGAAAACCATGGAAATTTGGCACACGGTTCATAAAAAGCTGTGTTCTCCAACTTCGCCTGCCAGATCATACAAAATACTGTAGGGTATCAAAAATGACAGTAACAATGTTTCCTAAAAATAATGGCCACTACACGGACTGGTAAAATGTCACCCTATAAGTGTAGCTTATTTTCCTGAACGGAAGGCCACAAGTTCCAACATGCAAATTAAAGAGAACCTTAAAAAAAACCTGCTAGAAACAAAAAATGCATGACAAAGTCATTATTTCACACAGCTTGTTCTGTACCTCCATAATTTCTAATCACCCAGCAATCAAACTAAAATAGCTTTTTAAAATCTTATACAATTCTATGAAAAATACGTTTCACAGCATAGTAAATGCCAGATACCTGTTCCCATCACGGATTACTTCCTGTTGTTAAGGGTCTGTTGCTGAGACATGTTAAACAGATAAAACCTCAGTGGGAAGTCATGTGAAGGCCTGGCTGTGCGTATTTTAGGTCAGAAGGGCAGAGACAGAGGGCCCTCTGGGCATTTGCCCATTGTCCGACTTTTACATCTAACTCAGCTGGCTGGACCTTTGTACACAGTTCTTTGCTTACATGTTAATTCGTAGAACGAAATACCTTCTCTCAATTACTCAACCTCAATATTACTTGCTTCGGCGGCTAACATTTTCCCAAAGTCACCCTCCAAAATATTCATACAGTACTTTCTCATTAAGTTGCACAAACATTCTAACGTCTGCTAACAAGAATTACAACTCTGAAAGCTTGAGAGATAACATTTAAGGGGTATTTGAAATCCCATACCTTGAATTGCATTATATTTTGTATAAAGGCTACACATAACCAAATATACCAATAAAGAAAGGGAAACGCCCTGGGCTCTCATTTGTCAGGTTGTTGGTGTTGTCAACTAGTAACCACTCTACTGCCTACTCTAAATGAATGTGGGACCAGAAATCAGCTACCAACTTCTCATAGCTAGTTTTCTGGGACGACAACCGCGGGTGACAACAGCGCTCCACCACAAAAAGTGCAACTAATCTCAATGTCGGAGTGCAAGCAGAACGTTCCCTGAAGTAGTCTACACATAAACCTTAGTAAATACGGGGATTTTACCGAGTACTTGCGGATTGTGCCTTCTAATTACAACTCCTGAATCAGATTGTTGTCCACTCATCTCTAGAATGATGCTTAAACTCCTAATGGCATGGGCGGTGCATCCGCAGCTGCAGGAGCTGAAAATACTCAGGATGCCTTCCAGTTGTTGCCGTGAAGCCCATAAAAAAATAGCACGAAGCCAGACGTCGCAAGCCAATACTACATTCATTGAAATTTGTCGGCCATGTTGCCACTTGCAAAATGTCCACTACGATCATAAGTATATTAAAATGTTAAAATACATTATTCGTTGTTGAAGATATACACATAATCACATACTGCTTATATTTCTAAAACGTAAGTAGTAGTGCAATAAAATCATGTTCTTAATAGCAGCAAAGATAGATATGATAAACAACTTATTTAAACGGTTTTGTTGAAATGACAATTAATTTAAACAATCGTACTTCCGTCATAGGATAGGGTAGCGTATCTTCAATTTACTGAACGAGTTCTGAAATGTAAATCTGCGCTTAAATTGGTAGACATAAAAAGAGGGTTCACATTCAGCGACCATTCCAAACGTAAACATAGAACGTACAGAGTGCTCTCTCAGTCATCTGCCAGCTTCTCAAAGGGTGGGGAGACGGGTGTTCGCTGAAACGTGGGTCATTCACGGGAGTTTCATTTTGTTGATTTAACTAAATGCAGGGATTACTTATCGGTAATCTTCATTATGCCTATTCCTTTTCCTCCTCGTCACAGTGCTTTACTCTATAAAGGAGTCAGCAATCACCCGAGTCCCTCATAGCATTTCTTCATTTTTCCCAGTCCCCCTCTCGGTATAAGCATACCTCCACAACTCCTGTTCATACCTGTGGTGTTCCAGACTCTCAGGCAACACGTGAAGGGAGGGGGGAGCCCACCCCACGTGGTGTATAGGAAGAGGAGGGGAGAGAAGAATAATAGACGTGCACGCGCAGGAAACGGCTAGTGCAACCCACGACCCAGACACAAGTATCTGTGTGTTATTGTGTGTGACAAATAGTAGGCCGCTGCGTTCCCACTCAAGCTGGCCTGCACGAACATGGGAAACTCAAACAGCTTTGGTGACATGGGTAGAACCGCAACCGCACATGGTGGAGCCATCTCCAGCCTCCTCCGGAGCAGCCGCCATATGCTGGAACCGCCTGGGCCTGCAGGCAGCGCGCACCTGTCATCAGTGACTGCGATCGAAGCTGCTCAGGAGCATCACGACAAAAAGGCATAGCCTGGGAGACTCATAGAAAAAAGGAGGTTGAAAGCAGCAGGTGAGCCAGCACAAGTTCATGCCCCCAACAAACACCTCCAGACCATACCCCGCCCCAGAAGCCTGGTCCCAACCCCCAAGGACAGCAGAGCTCGGGTGTAAAGGAAGGGAAAACAACCATCCCCGATAAAAAGAAACAGCCCCAAAGAACACCGACCAGATGAGAAAAGACAGCTTTCTCATGATGGACAGCCCACAGGCTCCTCCATGAGACCATTTGACCCATACGCACCAGGGGCTGCGCTGCGCTGAGAATTATGCATCCAGCAGTTTGAGCTACACGTTAAAGCAAAGAAAATCACAGAAGCAGAGGAGTTACAGACTCTGCTGAAGCTCAACCTAGGTATGCTAGCGCTGAGGTTATTTAACACACTTCCCAATAGAGGGCAAGCTGATGACTATAAATCAGCAAAGGTTGCCCTGAATGAGAAGTTCAAACCAGAATTGAACCCAGATCACAAACGCTTCCAGCATGGCCCGGCAAGTACCACAAGAGAAAATCGATGATTTCCATGCCCACATCAGGGAAATGGTCCTAGGCTGTGAGTTCCCGCACAAGGAATTCACAGTGCATAAGCAAATCATTCATGGGATCTCAGAGAAGTTGCACAGGGCAATCCTATCAGAGAGGAACCTACCGCTAAACTGGATCCTGGCAATGGGCCGACAAAGGGAACATACTGACGAGCAAGTCGCAGCAATCGAAGTAGCAATGAGTAGCCTGCCAAGTAACAACTTCAAGGAAAAGGAAAGCATTGCAGCCATCAAATCCAGGTCTGAAGCGAGGAGACCTGCAACATCTCGCCGCATCGGCAAAACAGGCGGCAAGAGTCGTGCAAATGGTGCAGAGTGGCGTGGCACATGGGTGAACCTTGTCCAGCAGTAGGCGCTACCTGCCGAAAATGAAAACAACTAAACCACTTTGTGGCAGTCTGTCTCAACCCACGCCACGGGAAAGAAACAGGGTGGCCAAGCACCAACACCTACAAAAGACAAAGGCAAAGCGAGAGCCGCGGCAGCAGATCAGAAACAATTCAGTGACAGTGAAGAGGAGGAGACGTCAGAAGAAGATTCCTCACCTGATAGGCAAGGAAGTCAGCCCAAGAAACACAGCGAGCAAGTCCACATGATCTCAGCCATTGAACCAGCCAAGAAAACTCAAAACAAGAAGAGAACGAAGTCTGAAGAAATTAAACCATTACCTCAGCTCCAAAACAAGAAAGTGCATCTTTTTGCATATGGGTGCAAGAAACCACTTCCCGTAGTAGGATCATTTAGATCAAACCTAACACACAACAGAACCAAATCTATAGGACCCGCATATATACAGTCGACGTGGGAATCGAGACCCTCATGAGCTGTAAAACTGCCGAAAAATGTCAAACTGATACACTTTGCATTCAGGATCAACCCACCGAAATCGACAGACAACTTGAAAAACATGCCAAGTTACTTAAAGGGGCGAACAGTCAAGCGACCATTGAACCCAGGGCAGTATGACATCAGCGTGTCCCATTCCATTTGTGAGCAAATCCTTGGAAATTGAATTAGAGAAACTAGAAAACATGGGGATCACTGAGAAGACTTCTGGACACACCCTATGCGACTACCAAATGTGGCGAGAATGCCACATAACACCAACCATTGGCGAACTGATTGTGGATCTGACATGCGCAGCAGTGTTCAGCAAACGGGTCCTACGTTCGGGATAGCTCCATATATGCCTGGCCCGTCAATCAAGGTACAGCACAAACTTCTCGTCCCACCTCGGCCTCCAGAGGTATTGCAGGCTGAATTACGTAATATCCTTGGCGGCCGAGGTATTCCAGAATGAGATCCGGAGAGTGCTACACGATCTGGCTGGCACGACCAATGTTGGAGATGACATACTGGTCTACGGGAAGTATCCACAGGAACACAACAACTGTGTAGGAGCCGTATTACAACGACTGGAAAAGTGCGAGATCAGAAAGAGGGAACTCGCCTTCTTTGGATATGTGTTCAATGCCGGAGTGTTGCCTGAACCAGCCAAAGTCACTGACATTAAAGGGGCCACAGTCACTAGAAGCCTCCGAAGTCAGAAGCTTCATGGGCATGGCCACAGTCACTGCCCCTCTGTGCAAACTGACCCAAAAAGAGGTGTCATGGGAATGGGACAAAAAGCAAGAAAAGGCTTTCCAGCAGATCAAAGACTCACTAACAGGAAAAGCAAAGAGGGCGTTCTTCAACACTGAGCTGAGCACCAAACTGTGGGTAGACAGACACCTGCCCAATAGGTCTGGGAGTGGCCAAGTCCTCAAGTGGACCAAGAAGGCACCATATCCCCATCGCATTGGCCAGCAGAGCTCTCAACAAAACAGAACAAAACAATGCTCATATCGAGAAAGAAGCTCTGGCAATACTGTGGGGGGTGCCGGCTTTTTCAGGCGCACCTCCTTGGCCAGCCAGCCAAAATATTCACTGATTATAAACCTCTGATCCCAATATTCAAAGGATCAGCACCACACCGCCAGCCCAATTGGAAAAGTGGATGCTACAGCTGCAGCCTTTCAACATTGAGGTTGTATACCGTGCAGGAGCAGATAACCCAGTGGACTATCTGTCGTGGCACCTACGACCAGCCAAACTACAGGAGCAAGAACACACGCAAGAGACTGAAGAACACGTTTGCCACGTATTAGCATGCACTTGCCCAAAAGCCATGACTCTACCAGAGATAATCGAAGAAACAGAAGAGACTTGTGCCTACAGTGAGTGAAACTAACACCCTCCTGTCAGCCATAACATGCTGCACTGCAGCAGTGCAAGAAAAGCTACACGCCCTGTTTGGGATTCGAAATTAGTTGACCATCTTGGCCAAAGGTGTCATTCTAAAAGGGCACTGTATCATACTACCCGAAGCGCTGGAAGAACAGGCACTCCGGCTGGCACATGAAGAACATCAAGAGGTAGTGAAGACCCAAGCCTACTTAAAGTCCTGAATCTAGATACACAAGGTCCAACACAGAGTCCTGGCCCTAATCAAGGCCTGTGTAGCCTGTCAATCCTCCCAATGGCAGATGGCCTCAGAACTCCTAGCCAGCACCCCGAATCTTTGCAAGGTGGCCAATGAAAGCTATCTACTGGTGACCATAGATGAATTCAGCAGGTACCCACATGTAGAACCTGTGAAGTCCACAGACACATCTTCTGTCATAACAGCCATGGAGAAAATGTTTGCGGTTCACGGCTTGCCAAGTAAAATCAAGAACAATAACTGGTCCCCATTTACTAGCCGGGAGTTGCAGAATTTCCTGGAAAATCTCAACATCAGTCTCCACAAGATCACCCCATGCTGGCCGCAAGCAAATGGGGATGCTGAAAGATTCATGGGATCTTTGAAAAAGGTAATATGAATTGCCAAGAATCAACAGCCATGGCTACCAGCAGTGTACCACTTCCTACAGTCCTACTGGCAGACCCCCCCCCCCACACTGCTACTCGAATAAGCCCCATTGCACTGATGTTCTGGGTGTCAATTCAGGCAGAACTTCCCCTCCATCTGAACTGGGTGGTGCCAGAGATGGAAATTGAGCAAGTTGAGAGTACACAGAAACAACATAATGAGAAGGAGAGTCAAGCCTGCCAGGCACAACATCGGGAGCGCCAAACAGGAGACACAGTGCTAGTAAAGAATCGATGTCCACCCAAGAAAATGATGATGTCATATGAATCACACCCTTGGACCGTTGTGGAGACAGACCATAGCATGGCGACGGCGGCCCGGGGATGAGAGGTTGTCACCCGAACATAAAATCACACTTCCGCAAGGAGCCACAGCTAATGTGGAAAGAGAGAATAGCTGCAAACACGGAGACTGATGAGCCGCCGGTTGGCCAAGAGGAAACCCCAGAGGAGAAGAAAGGACAGATATGAACAATGCACCGATGACACAAAGCCCCCATTCCCTGTGCCCCACGAGCTAAGGGC
This sequence comes from Ambystoma mexicanum, assembly GCF_040938575.1. NCBI lineage: Eukaryota > Metazoa > Chordata > Amphibia > Caudata > Ambystomatidae > Ambystoma > Ambystoma mexicanum. Next base: position 534,989,584 of record NC_090924.1, on the reverse strand, counting down.
GTCAACCCCCCCCAAAGCAAGAGAGAGGATCCCGCTATCCACTGAGAGAATGTCCCCAACCATTATCCAGACTATGAGGATACGTACTCTAGGGGGTATACCACCGAAAGACAGTGTCACTGTGATGAGCGCGCTAGATGCTATGTGCCATACACCACTGAGCTAGACAGGTACTACACTGATGTTTCACAAATTGTTTCACAAATGTAAGTTTGGGAGGAATGTGGTGTTACAGTTGTGAAAAACCAGTGGGTGTTTCACGACCTAGTGCCCGGGGATCACATACTCAGGTGGCCATAGAAGGACCATTGCTTTTGCATCCCGACCCTGGGGGTGGACAAGCGAGGGGGGATCACTTGGGTAGGGGCTCCTCAGGGAGTGAGAGTTAAGCACCCAATGGTGAGATATGGTATCCCCCTTTTTCTGTAGCCCATTTAACCCCTATTCCTGCTTATTTTATGAGAAACTACAGCTTCCATAATTCCTCCCCACATTACATTATCAACAATACTGAACCGAGGAAGATGAGGAATGAGGTCAGACAGATTACTCTTACTGAATTTCAATGGCTCTGTCCCTGTAATAAGGCCAGGCAGAGTCGGGCACGTAATTCTAACTATGTACACCTGCCACTTGTTAACACGCCCGTTCGGCTGAATAAATGGTGGCGCGGACAGGCACAAAGTGATAGAGGCTAGTTATGAGAAGGAACAGCTATTCCAGGGTTCATGTGAACCAGGCAATGGAAGTTGGAAGGTCAAGGCCTGATCCACAGTTACGAAGATCGAGAGAGAGCCACCCGAAAATTCCACACTTTCAGGAAGCCGTAAGCGTTTGCAGACTGAATCCGAGTGAGCATAGGAAGGAAACCTTCAGGGTACTTGAAAGCGGCCCGCGACTCTCCCAGGTGAACGACAGAGCTGGGGAGGAACAGAGGAAACAGCCTTCACTGATGTATGAAAAGCGCTGATGAAAGAAGACCGATTAGCACAACCCGTGAGTTATCGAAGGCAACAAAAGTCTGGTTTGTGTCGAAACCCAAAAGTAACTAACTTAAAAGTTGAAGGTTGCGCTTGTGCCGATAAAATGCATAATGAAAAGGACAATTTGTGAATTGGAAAAGGAATGGATTCAAAGTAACAGAGTGGTTCTGCGAGGCGAAATCGCACATTCAAATGTCTCTGTGAAATGTTCTGAGTTGAACGGGAACCTAAGGCAAAAAAACTGCAATCCCGAAAGAAAGTTGAATGAATGATAAGTATGTGAACTCTGAATATGCCAATAGGGCAACATTTATTAACTGTGAACGAAACTACAAATACCAAGAAGTATTGGTATTTTATATGAGTTTGGTCATACATAGCTCCATGTAAAAACCCTGCAGTTTCGAAAGGCTTTGATAGTGAAAAGACGTCTGAGACAAAACATGGGGAAGGGAACCCCACGAAGAGAAAAACAGGCTTGAGCCCGGCAGAGGGAAGCCTGTGCTGAACTGTGTGATAAAGTGAAAGGTGAAAGACAGGCTCAAGCCCAGCAAAGGGAAGCCTGTGCTGAACTGTGTGATAAAGTAAAAGGTGAAAGACAGGCTTAAGCCCGGCAGAGGTGAGGCCTGTACAGAACTATGTGATAAATGAAGAAATTGACTGTGATAAAAGAGGCAGACTCCCACACGGTAGAGGGAAGCCTGTGTTAGATTGTGGGAAAGTAAAGGTCCAAAGTGAAAATGTATATTTGTGACAAGGCGGACAAAGCCTAAGGAAGTGATTGAACTTTCAGAAGCTTGAAGCCCAAGCATGAAATGGTAATTTGTACAAGTAAGCCAAAGTGTGCAAGACTGAAAGAACTGTTCCATCCACCTATACTTTTTAGGAAACGCTCTAAACCCTGTGCTGCTGAAAGTGGGGCAGGGAGTTGTTATTTAAGCCATTCTGACATTTCTTTTGAGACACTATTTCCCTTTTGTATTCCCTTAACACATTTGTCATTTTGAGTACGAGGGCAAGGCTAGGTTTTTTTAGTATAGGCCTTTTTATTTTCAACTAAACTGAGTTGGACTGTTTTGTTATTTATTCTATCGTTAGGGCCAGTTAGAAATTCTACCAACCCAACCGAAATACCGAATAAAGGATTTTGAAACTTGTATCTATTGTGTCTGTGTCTACTATTGATACCATGCCTTCCTTACAAATTCTTCCGGGCAACACGTGATGGGAGAGGTAGCCCGCCCCACGTGGTGTATAGGAAGAGGAGGGGAGAGAACAATAAAAGACACATGTGCGCCAGAAATGGGGCCATGGGACCCATGACCCAGACACAAGTGTCTGCGTGTTATTGTCTGTGTCAAATAGCAGGCCGCTGCATACCTGCTCGTGCTGGCCTGCACGAACATGGGATGATGGGTGGACCGTCCATGGGAGAGAGAGGAATGTGACCCAAAGAGAAGGACTAGATGTCATGAAGATTACCAGTAAATGCTTTCTGCATTACTTTAACACCCCTCTTTTCCTCCTCCAAGTCATTTACTGAATAAAGCTTACCCAATACAGGACAGGCCACCCTAGAATAAAAAAGGCACATCCAAGATACTGCAAACCCAGTGATCTTTAATTACACCACAATTCAAGGATGAACAGCCTGCCATACTAGTTCACTAATCTGTCCACTGCGGGATAGCCAGTTTGTACATTTTAGTGAAGGTATTGGAGGAAGCCCAGGTAGCTGCCATACAGATATCCTCCAAAGAAACCCCACTCCAAGTTTCAGCCAAAGCGGTGGCCATACCCGTGGTGGAGTAACCACGCTACCAGGAACTGGAACCCCAGATACAGAAAATGCCAAAGCAATGGTTTCTTTAATCCATCTGCTGAACAAAGCAGTCATCCCCAAATAACAAAGTAGAACTTCCCTTGACCCAAATCCACCAGTTGGGAGCACACCTCCAGCCCCAAATGAGAAAGAAGACATGGGATCATGACCTCCTGGGATAGATGAAAAGTGGAGACCACCTTAGTGTAGAAGGAAGAGTCACATCTCAAGACTGCCGCCTCAGGAGACACAGATAGGTATGGGGGAGGACACAGCGGAGCCCGTAATTCCCGAATCTTGCGATCTGAAAGAATAGCAGTCAGAAAAACATCTGCTGCCTCTAGAGCTCAAAGGGGGAACCATGAAGGCCTTGAACACCAATGGAAAATCCCACAGAGAAGCAATGGTGCAAACCTTAAACCTGTGTGGCTGGGCCAAGGACCGAGAACGGTGAGTGGCCCAGTTGCAGATTGCAGATTCAGTGCAGTTTCAGTAGTATTAGCAGGGGAGAGAAAGCAGAGGCAAAGAGGAAGGTTTTGAGGTGCTTCCGGAACCGGAGATGGTTCTCCTCAAGTTTCAGGGAGGCAGGAAGGCTGTTCCAGAGGGTGGCCCCTGCAGCGGAGAGAGATCTGCCCCCAACTCGTTGTTTGGAGAAGCGGCTGACCCTGAGGGAGTTGGAGGCGGATGAGCGAAGAGCTCAAGAAGGAAGATATTTAGGAAGAGAGAGTTGAAGGTATTTTGGCCCAAGGCCCTAGACGGCCTTGTGGACAATGCAAAGGGTTTTGAACTTGATCCTCGCAGTCACTGGGAGCCAGTGTAGTGATTTCAGTCTTGGAGAGATACGGTCCCTGGGCTTGAGGCCAAGGACAAGTCTCGCAGTCCTGTTCTGGAGGAGTTGCAAAGGGCGTAGAGTAGAGGCGGACAGATTTAGCTAGAGGCTGTTACAGTAGTCCAGCTTCGAGAGAACCAGGGCTCTAGAGACAGTGAGCATCTGGGGGAAGGAGAGGAAAGGAAGGATACCTCTGAGGAGGTGTAGCTGGTAGTGTGACTTCTTAGAGACGCCAGATATGTGAGGAGAGAAGGAGAGTGTGGAGTCGAAGATGACCCCGAGGTTTTTTGCCTTGCAGGTAGGAGCAGGAAGAGGGCCCAGAGAGGCTGGCCAGAGAGCTGCAGGGAAGGAGGGAGTGGGAGTGCCGATGAGTAGAATCTCAGTCTTACTGGCATTAAGGCAGAGGTCGTTGGCGGCACACCATTCCTGGATAGCAGAAAGACAGTCAGAGATGAGGGAAGGAGAAGTGGAGGCCGAGGGTAGCCTAAAAATGAGCTGGGTATGGTCCGCATAGCACTGTAAATTGGGGCAGAGAGGAGCAATGCGGTGGGCGAAAAGTGCCAGATACTGATTGAACAGCCAGGGAGAGAGGTTAGGTCCCTGGGGGACACCACAGGTAGAGAAAAAGATATCAGAGAGGAAAGACCCCAGTTGGACCTGGAAGGGTCGATTGGAGAGGAAAGAGGTCAGCCACGCCAGAGCCTGACCAGTGATACCCAGGTTATCACGGAGACGGTTGAGCAGGATGGTATGGTTGACAGTATCAAAGGCAGAAGAGAGATCAAGCAAAATGAGGATACATGGAATGTTAGAGTCAAGGTTCGAGAGCAGGTCCTCATGGATGTTCAGGAGAGCAGTTCCCGTGCTTCTGGCAGCTCTGAAGCCAGACTGATGGTCATGAAGACTACCAACAGATTCAGCATGGAGATTAAGCTGGGAGATGGCCAGTTTCTCCAGGAGCTTGCCCAGGAAGGGAGTGATAGAGATTGGGAGATAGTTAGATGGGCAGGAAGGGTAGGAAGAGGGTTTCTTAAGAAGGGGGTGCACAAGGGAGTGCTTGAGAGGGGATGGGAACACTCCAGAGGCGAAGGAATGATTGCAGAAGTCAGCAAGGGCAGGAGCCAAGGAGTCAATGTGGTCCTTGATAGTTTTGGAGGAACAGGGGTGGACCTGTTTTGACGAGACTTTCATAGATCGGACTTGTCTTGAAACCATCGCCTCTTGGTCCATGTACTTGCCCTTAGATTCTGTCTTATCCTGACAGATCAGATTCAGCTGAGGAGCTCCTTGTGCTGGAGGAAGAGAGGGAGGCACTTCTGTTACTTGAGCTGGGGCTCCTCCCCCTCCAGGAACACTGTTCTTCCCTCAGCATTTCTCTGATAATGGCCTTGAGCTTCTTCCTGGATTGCTGACTCTTTACCTGAGAAGCAGGGGAAGAGGAGCTACTGGACTCACTGTTCGTATCACACCCTCTCCTGCTTTTCTTATGAGACCCTACAGCTGCACACTGAAACACAGTGGTGCCACCGAATCCAAACACACACACCATGTAGCCTTATTTGCTTCTCCTTATGTGCCATGCCCTAGCCTACCTGGGGGCAGTAGGGAGTGCTGCACAGATTATAGGGCAGTGGCATTGAAAGGTTATTAACATTGCTAGAGATCAGTTTTTGAGTGGCGGGTGGGGGTGAAAAAGGCACAACTCAACAGGTAGGCCTTCTTTACCCCTTTAAGGAAGCAGCAGGCTGATGGACAAGGAAATAGACTCAAGCCTAAAGAGGGATGGGTGGGAGGCAGCAGCTTCCCCAAGTCAGTGTTATGGCAAAGCAACATCTTCTTTAAATTAGTACGTTAAATGTTGCAAGATGCAGGCTGCCATTGGTTGCGAGCTCCTTCAGGCCATCACTTCGGCCTCTGCCAATATCCATCGATGTTCTTATCTCCTCATTGCCTTTTACTCTGGTTTCCTCTACATAAACGTTTTTGTCAACAAGGTGCTAAACCGCTTTTTGGCAGACATTTAGTATTTCAGCTCCGTAGCTGCCTGTACCATTATAATCAGCAGCTATTAACACATTGCTGCTTTCAACTGTCTCCAATTTAAGCACCGCAGGGTGTCTCAGACTGATTTTCGCAGCTGTAGGCAGGGGCCCCAAACACCATTTTGAAATGGGCTCCCATGAGTCCTGACGCATCTTCAGCCGACCCTGCTGATGGAGCAGGCTATACTCCTCAGGAGGGATGTGAGCTCTGTAAGGAAGGCATGGTATCAACAGTAAGACAGACAGACACAAGCGAACACAGTTCAAGGGTGTTTATTGAACTTCAAAAAGGGTTTGAAAAACGCCTATCTACTCCTAAATCTATGGATTGGGGCAAGCTACGACCATCAAATAATAATAACGCAGTCCTCGTAGTGTCTTGTCAAAATAAAAGAGCTTATAATAATAAACCTGTTGCCAATCCCTACCTCTAAATGCAAATTGTGTCAGAAACAATGTTACAAAAAAGAAAGAAGTGTTCACAAATGATATGTCAGGATGTTCATGTCGTTGGTCTCCCATCCCCAGGTTTTCGGCATGCGACAAGGTGGTACACTTGAGCTTAGCACAGTCTCTGGCTTCTCTAGCACGAGGATACAGTTCAATCATTAGTATACGGGCCTTCTGTGCCCAAGCCTCTTTGCCATCAAAGTCTCTTCACTCAGAGGGCTTGATGCAAAAAACAAATGATAATGTTCTTTTCCAGATTTTCAGTGTTCAATTCTTTAGGCGATTCTGTGATTTACGTGGCTGTGAAAGCTGTGTCTCCCCTTTCTCTTTTCTTCCCTCCACACTCTCCTCACCTGAGTCCTCAGAGTCACCGGTGTTCTGTAGGTTTCGCCGGCTCAGGTAATCCCGTTGTTTTTTAGGTAGCACTTGCCTGTCTCGGTGAGAAGCCACAGTGACCGCTGACTGGACAGCCGTCCTGGGACCCCTTGACCGGGAACAGGCCGGACAAGAAAGGGAAAAACCCACAAGTGGGAAAAAACCCTTAGGAAGTTCTGGTAAAGAGGAGTGGGACGAATCGAACTGGAAGCTGATGCGTGATCCACTGGTTAGAACTCAGGAGGGATATCCAATGCTCCAAAGAATGGTGGAAGGAACCAGGCCACGGATAAGTTGGGAGCGGTGAGAGAAAGAGAAAAGAAAACTGATGGACAGAGAAAAAAGGAAAACTGGAGAGCCGCGAGAGAAAAGAGCGGCAAAGCGAAAGGATAAAAATAGCACGCCCGCCGCCGGAGCGGCGAGTCTAGAAAGAGAAAAAACAAAGAAGAGCCGAAGGATCGGCAAGTACAAAATGCTGCAAAAAGCAAAAAACTGCCGCTGTAATCAAACAGCGAAATAGGTAAGAGGAAAAGAACTCCTATACCAAAACTGAGGAGTGAGCAAGCAAAGGAGACCCGCTGCAAGTCGAGGCTAGCAGAGGGCAACGCTGGAGAGCGCAAAAACACGAGCCGCTGGAGAGAGCGCCAGCAACGGTTGAAACGCAGCGACTGTCGGGCTTGGATGACAGATAAACTGCCGGCAGTGCTGTGATTGGTGGTGGTAGGTACTAGATACAAAGAAAGGACTAAATGGCTCTACCTGCCGGAGAGCCTCCAACGTGGAAGGAGCCGCCATCCGCGGTAGCGGTTGCGGATGACAGTATGACCCCCTCCCCACCTAACCGCCCCAGGCTTCCCCGGATAGCGGCGGTGAAAAGTAGCCAATAACCTTGGTGCATGAACCTGAGAAGCCGGTTCCCATGAGTCCTCCGACTCCGGGTATCCCTTCCAGGACAGAAGGTACTCAAGACGTCCACGATAATACCTGGAATCACGGATCTTAGATACCTCATATTCCTCAGGCTCCGAGGACTTTGCTAGTATAGATCTGGGGATAGTTCTCTGGTGAAGATCGGGATGGTAAGGTTTGAGAAGAGAGGAATGAAAGACCGGGTGAATGCGGTGAAGAGAGGAAGGAAGCCGAAGGCGGAAAGCTACAGGATTCACTTTAGAGAGAATAGTGAAAGGTCCCAGAAAACGAGGAGACAGTTTAGAAGGCCTTGTCCATCTAGGTAGAAACTTGGTGGATAACCACACCTGATCCCCTGGCTTCCAAACAGGACATTCTTTCCGATGTTGATCGGCACTGGATTTCGTCCGTCTTCTGCTAATCTCTAAACTCCGCATAGCAGAGGTTTGGGCCTCCTTGATATTTCCTAATACCTCTTCCACTGTAGGGGAGTTAGTATAACTGGGAACCTCCGGAAATACTGCACGAGGGTGAACCCCGTAAGTGCAGTAGAAAGGAGAGAGTTCTGTCGAGGAATGTCTAGTATTGTTGTATGAGAATTCCGCTGTGGGAAGCAGCGATACCCAGTTGTCCTGATGTTGAGAAATATAACACCTTAAGTATTGTTCCAGTGTTGCATTAAGGCGTTCCGTCTGACCATTGGTCTCTGGGTGAAAACCTGAAGACAGAGCTCTTTCAATGCCCAAACGGTGGCAGAAGGCGGTCCAAAACTTTGAGATATACTGACTTCCCCGATCCGAGATTATCTTATCGGGAAGACCATGTAGCTTGAATATATCTCGAGAGAAAACCTCCGCCATCTTAGCAGCAGTGGGCAGACCAGGAAGGGGAGAAAAATGAGCCAACTTTGAAAAAGCGTCTACTGTGACCATGATGCAGGTACAGGATTCCGAAACAGGCAAATCAACTATGAAATCGGTCGATATAAGACCCCAAGGGCGCGTTGGAAGTTTGACCTGAGTGAGCAGACCCAATGGTTTTCCTAGGCGGTACTTGGCTCTGGCACAAATTGGACAAGTGTTGACATACTCGTATGTCTCCTTTCTAGCATTTGGCCAAAGAAATGTTCTAGAGAGAAGTTCCAAAGTACTCTCAGGTCCTCTATGGCCGGCCGAGCGAGAGTCGTGACTCCACTTTAGAATTCTCGAACGAAGAGGACCCGTGGGGATGTAAAATTTCTGTTTGTAGAATAACCAGTCACCTCTTTGTTGAAAAGGAGAGGTGTTACGTAGGGGTATTTGAAGTCTTTCCTGAGTGAGGGCAGTCTTCACTTCTTTGAGGAAAGAACCAACCAAGGCCAGAATTTGGTTGCGTTTGAACATGGATTCCCTCTTTACTTCCAAGTGTTCCTTGGTAGAGTCTTTGCGGGATAAGGCATCCGCCAGACTGTTCTGGGATCCCGGGATATACGAGACTTGGAATTCAAACTGTGCGAAGTGATGTGCCCACCTGGCCTGTCTGGAATTTGAACATTCCAATTCTTGTAATACCTTGAGGTTCTTGTGATCGGTCCTAATCAGAAAAGGATGTCTGGCTCCTAGCAGGAGATGGCGCCACTCTTCGCAGGCTAGTTTCATGGCCAGAAGTTCTTTCTCCAGTACCGAATAGTTGAGCTGGCTGGGAGAAAGGGTCTTTGACATGTAGGCTACGGGGTGTTCCGCTCCTTGGATAAACTGGAGAAGCACCGCTCCTACAGCTACCGCAGACGCGTCCGTTTCCAGAACAAAAGGTTTTGATTGATCCGGATGCTGGAGAATGGGAGCAGTACAGAACAATCTTTTGAGAAAGTTGAAGCTTTTCTCTGCTTCCTCAGACCAAAAAAAAGGAATAGCCTCCTTCTTGAGTAAGCGCGTAATCGGGTATACTACCTCTGAAAAGTCTGAAATGAATCTGCGGTAGTAGTTGGCTAGTCCTAGGAATCTCTGGACTTCTCGGACTGAAGTAGGAGCTGGCCAATCCAGAATCGCATCCACCTTGGTTTGGTCCATGGCCACCCCTTCCTCTGAAAGAATGAATCCGAGATAGTGAACTGAGGATACTGCAAATTTACACTTCCCGCTCTTGACTAGCAACTGATTTTTCTGAAGGCGAGACAGTACTTGTGTGACATGTTGAACGTGTTCCTCCTGGGTAGGGGAGAAAACCAGAATGTCATCGAGGTAGATGATGACTGAGACTGACAGCAGATCAGAGAATAGCCTGTCCATGAACCTTTGGAATATAGCCGGTGCATTCACTAGGCCGAACGGCATTACTCTGTACTCAAACAAACCGAATGGAGTTCGAAAAGCCGTCTTCCATTCGTCCCCCTCGGTGATGCGAAGCAAATGATACGCATTTCGGAGATCCAATTTTGTAAATATTCGAGCCCCTTGTACTGCCTCAATAATGTCGGTTATGAGTGGCATGGGATACCGGTCACGGATTGTAACCTTATTGAGGCCCCGGTAATCGATACAGGGTCGAAGATCAGTCGAGTCTTTTTTCTTAATGAAGAACAGGGAGGCGCCAGCAGGCGACTTCGAAGGTCTAATAAGACCGTTCTCCAAGTTGGTATCTAGATAGACTCTTAATGCCTTCTTCTCAGCCTGAGAGAGAGAGAACATGCGCCCAAATGGTACCAGTGCATTGGGTTCGAGATCGATTGCACAGTCTTCTGGTCTATGGGGAGGTAGCTGAGCGTGAAGGTTCTCTTGAAATACCCCGAAATATCTTGCACAGAAACTAGGAAGCGCGTGAATACCTAAATGATCCTTGGAGAGAACTCTGATAGACTGTTGATCCGCCCTGGTATCGGGAGGAAAACAGTGTACCGAACAGTAAGTAGAGCAAAAGCTTAGTCGATTTTCCGTCCAGTCGATATACGGATTATGCCTGCGCAGCCAGGGAATGCCTAAGATTATGGGGAAATGTGCGGCTCTAATGATGTCGAACTGCAGGTTTTCTGTGTGTTGGTTGATGACCATGGAGAGTTGTTCAGTGGTATGAGTGATTAATCCGGATGACAAAGGTGTACCGTCCACTCCTTCTACCTTCTGACCCACCTTCCGTACTATCCGTGTGAGCCCCATCTTGTCTGCCCACAGAGTGTCCACAAAGTTTCCGGCCGCTCCACAATCCAATAAGGCTAATGTTTCTACCAGTCTTCCATTCAAATTCAAGGTAACAGATAGTACCATCAGTCTGGAATCCTCTTGGGATTCTGACGCTGATACCGAAAGTGTGACATAGGGACGCTGAAAAAGATCTGAATACCCCCGGCTGCCCGTCCCTATTGGCGCCGAGGGCAATCGTTTCCCACCTTCTTCTCCGGTACTTCAGAGCAGTCCTTCAGTACATGTTGATCGGAACCACAATAGGCGCACAACCCATTTTCTCTTCTTCGCCTTCTCTCCGCTGACGATAGAGGTGCTCTGGTAGCTCCGATCTGCATCGGTTCTTCGCTTGGAGTAGAGGTGAATCGTCCAGAAGGAGAGTGTGAAGGAGGGTTCATGAGATTTCCTGGTCCTCTTTGTTTCCTGCGTTCTGTCCTTCTCTCTTGGAGACGGTATTCAATGTGGAGCGCGGCAGCAAGTAAGTCTGGAAATGTGGGAGAGCGTGGAGATCTGGCTAACTCATCTTTGATCTCCTCTCTCAACCCTCTTCGGAATACAGCGTATTGTGCTTGTTCGGACCATCCTGATCCTGCCGCCAGTGTCTTAAAAGAGGAAATATATGACAGCACATCCAGTGCACCCTGTCGTGCATCCAGCAGGTCCTCACCTGCAGTAAAAGATAGTTCAGGTCGCTCGAAAGTCTGTTTCAATAGGTTCTGGAAACCTGAGCAATCCTGTAGAATAGCATTGCTGCTCGTAACTAGCGGAGTAGCCCAGGCTAAAGCATTCCCTGTCATATTGGAGATCATGAAACCTACTCTGGCTTGATCTGTAGAGAAGGTGTGTGGTCTGAAGGTAAAATATACATTGCAGGCTTCCAGGAATTCCTTCACCCTTTTAGGTGAGCCATCAAATCTTCCTGACGAAAGAGTCATAGGAGGCAATTCCGGAGGATGTGAGGGTTCCCGGACCGCTACCATTTGCTTTAGAAGGGCATTCTCCGACTTTACCCCCTGTAATTCCAGTGACATGGCCTGAAAAGCCTTCCATAATTCTTGGACTTGTTCTTCGGCAGACATCTTGGTCCTAGATGGCGTTTCAATCTGTGATTTACGTGGCTGTGAAAGCTGTGTCTCCCCTTTCTCTTTTCTTCCCTCCACACTCTCCTCACCTGAGTCCTCAGAGTCACCGGTGTTCTGTAGGTTTCGCCGGCTCAGGTAATCCCGTTGTTTTTTAGGTAGCACTTGCCTGTCTCGGTGAGAAGCCACAGTGACCGCTGACTGGACAGCCGTCCTGGGACCCCTTGACCGGGAACAGGCCGGACAAGAAAGGGAAAAACCCACAAGTGGGAAAAAACCCTTAGGAAGTTCTGGTAAAGAGGAGTGGGACGAATCGAACTGGAAGCTGATGCGTGATCCACTGGTTAGAACTCAGGAGGGATATCCAATGCTCCAAAGAATGGTGGAAGGAACCAGGCCACGGATAAGTTGGGAGCGGTGAGAGAAAGAGAAAAGAAAACTGATGGACAGAGAAAAAAGGAAAACTGGAGAGCCGCGAGAGAAAAGAGCGGCAAAGCGAAAGGATAAAAATAGCACGCCCGCCGCCGGAGCGGCGAGTCTAGAAAGAGAAAAAACAAAGAAGAGCCGAAGGATCGGCAAGTACAAAATGCTGCAAAAAGCAAAAAACTGCCGCTGTAATCAAACAGCGAAATAGGTAAGAGGAAAAGAACTCCTATACCAAAACTGAGGAGTGAGCAAGCAAAGGAGACCCGCTGCAAGTCGAGGCTAGCAGAGGGCAACGCTGGAGAGCGCAAAAACACGAGCCGCTGGAGAGAGCGCCAGCAACGGTTGAAACGCAGCGACTGTCGGGCTTGGATGACAGATAAACTGCCGGCAGTGCTGTGATTGGTGGTGGTAGGTACTAGATACAAAGAAAGGACTAAATGGCTCTACCTGCCGGAGAGCCTCCAACGTGGAAGGAGCCGCCATCCGCGGTAGCGGTTGCGGATGACAGATTCACTATTCACCTTGGATACCCCTCAGCCGGGCTCAGATCCCTTCAACACAATGTTCGTACTTTATTTATGCATTGGATTTCTCATAAAGTATTTTTGTTTGGGTGACTCACGGTCCACCATGGATTCCGATCTCAGGCTCAGATTACGGATCCCACTCGGTCGGGCTCAGATCTTGGATCCCCTTGGTTGGGCTCAGATTCCTTTTAACACAATGTTCATAACTTTACATAAACTTGCTTTAACCAAAAGCTTTTTAGCTGATCTCCCACTGCCAGGCTTGGACCAACTTCAACACACCATTTCAGCAACTATGGAAGACTTTTGAATGTGCACGGGGGTTTTGCTTGACCCCTTGCAGGACCCCTTTGATTCAACAATTCTTCGTCACATTTGCCACCTTCCAGCTGGATACCTAACATAGAACTTCGAATGAGCACCCACGTGGCACCAGACCATTCTGTCTATGGTATTGTATCTTGGCTTCAAAGTTCAATCACTCATCTGCTGGTTTTATAGTGCTCACGTCACTTGCCACATGTGCTTTGTACACTATTCTCTGTAGTTTTCACTATACAATGTTGTCGCTTGCAACCTTGGCTTCAACACAGACCGCTCTGGTATCAGTCTCCTCAACTCACCCACTGTGCTGACTTCACTGGCGCTGCTTTTTTTGTAGGAGCCAAGGCTGACAATTCTTCAGCCTCGATTCCGGGTCTTATGTTTCTTATTCTTGAAAGTTCATGAAAGCAACGGTTTTTCAGTGAAAAGGTCAAGGGCACTTCTCTCCTTGCAATACTCTCGGTCTTGCCGTCTTTCGCCTTGTATTAAACTGCCATCTCGCCACTGCTGCTTCCTCGTGTGCTTTGTCTTGCTCAGAGTGCGCTTTTGTACTCTGCCTTTTATCCATGTGGGGAAGTGTGATGGAAATCAGTAGTGTGTAATGATCAGTAATTGCCTGACCTTTGTTTTGGGACATGTCAGGTATATGGCTCGGGTGTTAGTCCGTTTTACCTCACAGTGAGCAGTCTGTGAGAAAGTGTTTGTGTTGGGAAAGCGGGCGGGGGTTGAATTCCCAGGTATCCTATCTGGTAGGAGAGAATAAAGGTGTGAGAGGGAAGGGGATAATGCGTCTCACCGGCCGGTGACCCCACTTCCACTCCTCGAGGACGCTTCACACATGTGTTTCTCCCCACTTGTACACCCCCAGGAACTGGATTCAAAAGCGATGGCTGTTTCCTGGACACTTGGATGATAGATCCCCGGGGAGAAGCAGGTGAGACACCTTCAGGTTTCTCACAGCTAGCACAGAAGCAGACCAAACAACAATAACTGTAGTACTAAAATAAAAGAATGTCTAACCAAGGTTCTACAAAAATAGTATACTTTAAACTCACAACACACTGGTCCAAATCTATATAACCCACCCCCTTAAAGGAAGAACACAGACTATGCATACTTGCAATGAAAGGGGGCGATCTGGCTCTGAAGTCAGGAAAACACAGGCAATAATGTCAGCAGCAATATCAATTTCCCTCAAGATGTGTTTTAAATAGGTAGGGAGTGTGGTCTATCTGATTACTAGGGCAATTAAAGGCAGGAAAGGGTAACAGAACCACTTCACATACCTTTACTACTTGTTCTTAGGGCTCGATAGCATTGTCATGCCACGGGACTCGAGACGGGTTTCAAGAATTCCACGATTCGCCAAGAGTCTTGCTAAACCTAATTTAATACGGAAATACAGCAAAAGATTCCTGCATTTCCGACCCGATTCTTACAGAAGGGCTTGGAAGTTACCTTGGCAACGGTGGAAGCCATTGTGAAGGGGAGGGAGTCGGCGTTCAGGAAGCAAACACTAGTCACATGACTTACTCTTCTTAAACTCCGCCCTGTCCTAAGTTCAGTGCTTCTGATTGAGCTTTTTGGGTATACTGCTTCGATCTGTGCCTTTTTTGTGATTTCTGCTTACGTTTTTCAGACCTGCATTTGGATTTCCCTAGTCTGTCTTGGTACCTGGAACTTCTGGTTTTTTCAACGTACGGCACTCATCCCTGGACTCTCTACTTGCTTGCTCCTTGGTTCTGTCGCCGCCCGCTTGTGTTTTTGATTTGGACTGGTATGTGGCTTGCTGTTCTTGACCCCTTGTTTTTTGACGCCTATACGGATTTCAGGTTTTCCGCGTTTGAGTTCCTTTCTTGTGTACTCACTTTTGTTATTTCCACATACTTTCGAATCGATAACTTTCTCAACCCTCGCTTCCCTGCGGGATAGGAGTGCTTCAGCCTCAGCTGCACCGCGGGATAGTATCAGCCTCCGCTGCATCGTGGGAATAGGAGTTCTCAGCCTCAGCTGCACCGCGGGATCCTGCCAGCCTCTGCTGCTACGTGGGAGTGTTGTGTTTTCCATCCTGGTCACCCCGTAGACTTCGTTGAAGAACCAGACCCGGACTCAGCCTCAGCTGCACCCTGGGAGAGATCTAGTGGAACTATTGCGGTATGGTAACTTGTGCTTCATTTTTGGCTTACTTTTTGGTTCAGGGAAGTGGGTCACTCCAAACCATACGGGTTAGATAGGAATTTTTCTCTGACGTTTGGCTATCCAAGGGATATTATTACCTCCTCATACTGTTTATCTAACATAGGGGTTAGGCTATTATTTGTATCATTGATCCCTCAGTCTATTCTGTTCTCACGCAGTGGTTTCTGTTACAGGAAGTTCCACGACTACTGACTAGAGTCCTTGTCCTAATAGTTCTGGGTCTTACCACTAACCTCACAGGTTAGTGTAATAGATATCTTGTTCGAATTTTTGTTATAAGAATTCAGGTTATTAATTACTGTATCTTTTTTCACAGCCACAAGGTCTCCAAGGATTCCAGTCTTTCGATTAATCAATCTTTCTGTATGTTCCTTTGTACATTCAGAGAGGTATATTGATAGAAAGAATTCTTCCTCTACACTACGGGGTCTAGTTTGTGAGGAAGAATTCTGACAAGCATGAAGCCAGGTTGCTAGGAGCTTTAAATGGGCCAAGTCAACATTGCGACATTTCGAGTCAGTGGTTCTCAATGTATCGCAGGCATCAAGAAAGTAGAGTTGGGTGAATAGCATTTAGGCAATGGGGCGAGTCAGCGTCTCGAATTTGGATGAGTCTGGTTCAAAGAGAACCAACAATGCAGTGCGATTGGCTCGAAGATGGCTGGAGTGCTGGCAGGTGACGGGTCGAGTCAGCTGCTCGACAGCAGATACAAAAGTGCCAAATGTAAAAGACAGCAGCAGGTGCTTGCTGCAGCATGAAAGGTTTCTTGAAGAAGTCAAGCCAGCTTGGAAATTGATCAAAGCTGAAAAACAGGTTTCAAAGCTGAGTCTCCATGGACAAGGAAAGTCCTTCTTTTCTGAACTTCCCAGCCAGGAAGGTTTTAACCAGCACTTGAAGGGGCTGTCACCTCCAGTGAGCATGTTCTTGGTTTCAAGTGGTCTGAGTTTTCAATAGGGCTTACCCAGCCAGCCGGTCGCCCCAAATGTTCCACTGGCATGGTTAAAGGAAGGGATTTTGTCATTTTCTGGAGCCTTTATCTTCACCTGTATGGCAGGGAGCTTTGTAGCAGACCGTTTCCACAATAAAGGTCCAATGGAATCATTCTTCAGATGGCCAAAGATGAATTAATGGGGGTGTAGTCTCACCCCCTTAAATAAGCACTCTTCTACGCCGGATTGGTTTGCTTCGAGCCTTCTGTAAGGGGTCTAATACAGGCTGCTATTTCACAATATTCTGCCTTGTTATGTTATACCTAGAATGCTTTGCCTGTAGGAAGTGGGGAAGAGGTGCAGGCAGTTGGGTGCCATGGAAGAATCCAAGATGGTGGCACCCTTCTTTGGCCAGATGCTTCTCGCCTGGCTGCTCTAACTCTGCCACGTCTCCGGACTGCCTACTGTAAGAGATCAAGAGTAAGACTCAGACACAGTGGCATTATGGTGATTGTTAAAGACTTTTATTGAAAAAATTAAAGAGAGGGTTGGGGAAATCCTACCTATGTTACCTATCCTTAACTCAAGGAGGGGTTACGCAGCCTCAAAAAAAACTAAGGAACGTCTGTGCCAGAATGTCCAAAGCAACAAGTTTTCCGTCCTGTGTTCAAAATCCTAACCTGTCCCTCACACACTAAACTCAATATAACATGAAGGGAAACATTTCTTTTGGCTGCTCACCTGCAGCCCCTTTCAAAAGTTCTAACATAAAGTTCCAAAGTGTCATGGAAACCATCAAAGTTCTACCAGCTAAAGGGGGTCCTTCCCTGCCCCTGGATTTCTCTCTTTTTTCAATGTTCTTCACTTTCACATTACCATACTCCACAATCTCAAGGGGGATGACTCTTCCCGAGTTTCCTCCAGTTTACAGAGTTCATCAACTCAAGATATATGATTTCTCTCTTGATCTCCTTTTTGGTTATACGATTCCACAATCTAAAGGGGTATGACCCTTCCCTTGAGATTGTCACAGTTCCACAATTCACAGGCTCAAGGACTATGCCTCTGCCCCTGAGCTTTTTTACCTTTTCCACAATTCACAGTTCCACAATTCACAGCGTCCAGGGTCATGCTTCTTCCCCTGAACCTTCTTAGCTTTTCCACAGTTTACAGATTTCACAGTTTCACAATTAACAGGCTGAAGGGGTATGCAACTTCCCCTGAGCTTTCTTGACTTTACCATAGTTCACAGGCGTCACCTGCAAAGGTGGAGGGGACTCCCGTCCCCTAGATTCGACACATTTGCGGAACTGCTTTCCCCTTTTCCAGGGTCAGCCATCTGGATTGGGTGTGGGTCCCAGACCCGCTGTATGCCTGGTTTACTCTCTTATCTGGACTTTTTTATTCTTCACTTGGGTGCTGGTCTCAGACATGCTGTATGCCTGATTTACTCTCGTGCCAGGACTTTCTTAATTGGTTCAGTATTTGGGTGTGGGTCCCAGACTTGCACTTTGCATTGTGAGACAGGCCTGGTATCAAGAGATGACACAGACAACAGAGTATATATTCAATAATGCAATCTTTATTAAATATCAGGATGGATGTAATACCTAACTTGCCCTATAGCTATGGTGGGGATTTCCCTACATAAAGAAGCTTAGAAAAGTCTGTGTCCGTAAGTCCAACTCAAAGGTCTGTCTAAGTCAAAACCTATACTTGCTCCTGGTTCACAAAAACAATGTTCCAAAGGAGCTCATTGCTCACTTCCCCAGGCTTCAAGCACTGGTTCACAAAAACAATGTCCCAAGGGAGCTCAGGGTTCACTTCCCCAAGCTTCAAGCACTGGTTCACACACGTTTAACTTTATCTTGTTTCAGTGTTGCTTTTGCCCTTCTTCTGGATGTGTTGGGACTTCCTGGTCTAGGGGCAGATGATAGGGCGCACGGCCCATCCATTACAAGTCATGCAACAGTTGCCGTTGCCCAGCTTCCTGCCACTTTGGCATTTCACAAAGACTCACATGTTCATAGATTAAAAGATTTGCCTTTTTTGACACCTCTTGGGCTCTCTTTTCAATAATGTACTTTGGTGGCTTTTATTTACACCCTTCATTCTGCGTATTCAATGTAGTTTTGCCCATTCGGCATTTTGCTTGCACTTCACTGCTTCTCCTTTTTGCTCGCACTTTTCTTGCCCTTCAACCACCCCTGGATGGCTCTTCCATTCAGGGAAAGACTCATTTCCCGGCCACAGCGAAGGGACTGACAAGTTCAATTTTTCCCTTCTCCTGCCTTCTCCGGCTCCCTAGAGACACAGCTCTTTCGCCACAAAATGATACTCTGCTTCACCCTGCAGTCCTTCGACGTCTCAGCGTCCCGTTCTCCTCTGGCTTCTCACGGGCTGTGCTGGCCTGCCTCCCTCCCACCTGCCCCTGCCCACCTTTTATACACCTGGGCCCACTTGCCTGGTTTGCCTGATGCCAATTAAGCCAATTACTGGGCATGCCTGACCTTTAGCTTGGTATTCATCACGATCCCTCTTCTTCATCCCAGTATTATAATGGTGGGGTATCTTCCTTTTCTCAGTCCTCTGGGAACTTTTAGGGGGAACATGAGGATATGTACAACAATATCCTACAAAGGCTAAGCAAGGGTAGATAATGTCAGGAAAGGAGCAATACCGTGTCTCGCTCTCTGGCACCCTCTCCCCAATCTCCAAAGACTCTCTTCCCAGGTGATCCTGCCTCGCTAGTCCACCCCCAGGGTCGGGACCCAAAAGCTATGGCCCTTCCCTGACAACCTGAATAGAAGATTCCTGGGAAGTAGTTGTGAGGATGCCCTCAGGTTTCTCACAGCATCCGTAATCACCTTATCTTATATATAGTTCCAAGATTCTTTCATTATACCTTTCATATATTGGGTCAGCGACTACTCTTCATTTGTCTTCGTCCCGTTGCTCAATCGCCCCGGTGTCTCCCTTGTTTAGGCTTACCAGGTTCATCAACGGTACACAGCATCTGCCATGAAGTGCCCTGGTGTCCCAACCTTGCTTGCTGGGCTCACCGGTTTCCGTCAGCTGCATCACTGTCCTTCGCATCTCAATGTTCTCGCTACTGCTTGCTTGCCTGCTGGGAGGGCGTCCCATCTGCTTTGCAGTTCCCGCTTTGTCTCCTTCTTCACCTGACAGTTCCTGCTGTCCATGGCACAAGTGCGGCAAACCTTCCTCTTCCAGACTTCCCCGGATGGCACCTCCAGCAGCTTCTCCACTCCGCACTGCAGACTTCTCTCCTTCAGTGTCCCGACCGACATCAGGAGAAGTGAATCTCTCTTTCTCTACAGATGCAGTGCTTTTAAATGTCCCGGCACCTGTTAACCGTTTCCCAAAACTGGAGCATAGCGTTTGCTTTCCACCTAGTGATCTTCATTACTTCAGTCCTCTTCCTCGTCTCAGTGTTATCAATCAAAGGAGAATGTAAATACACTTGATGATTGGTCCTGCATGGAGGTTCTACACCCATGCTACAGTATGCCATACAGGAATAGGGTGGCAAGTGGGTGTTACAGATGCTTAAGAAACAGGGAAATGCCTGCCTTGACCTAGCAAATCTACTCCATCTCCCCTAGGGTTGTCTTACCTCATGTGGTCCTCCCACTGAAAACCACCCCAGGGTCAGAGTCAGGTAGCTTCTGCCTTTCCTTGGCCGCGCAAGGGAAGATTTATGGAAGTGAAATAGTGACAACCTTGCTAGATTCGTCACATACCCTTCCCCTAATGTCGCTGGTTTCTTCTACACCTATTGAAAAACGGGAAATGTAATCCACTTTCCCTTGGTCTTTTCCTTTCCTGTGTTCCATACTGAAACAATAGGGCTGCAAATCTAGAAACCAGCGCATTACTTGGGCATTGTTATTTTTACAGAGACTGATCCAGGGTAGAGGAGAATGATCAGCAACTAACCAGAATTTTCTCTCTGTAAAGACATGGCCCATTTGATAGCTAATGCCTCAAGTTCAATTCTGGCATTGTTTTTCTCCCTAGGAAAGGATTTCTGGCTGATGTACACAATCGGGTGGTCAATTGGGAGGGAACTGCCCCCAACCTGATTTGGGATGCATCCGTTTGCAAAATGAACTCCTTACTAAAGTTGGCCACCTTCAAGGCGAGTTTACTAAATAGAATTTGCTTGAGGGTGGTAAAGCAAGCTTGGTCTTCCTTTTGGGGCTCTGCATTTTTAAGTTTGTCAGTAAAGCAAGCCGTTATAGAAGAATAGTTGGGTATAAATCTTCTATAATACCCCACTAACCCAAGGAATGCCCTTAAACCCCTCTTTATTTTTGGTGCAGGTGTTACTTGTATGATTCGGAGCTGCCATCACTCTCCCAGTTCCGTGCCCCATCTAGAAATGGGAGGCAGCATTTCCCGAGCAATGTGGTGGCACTATGGGACAATCTTTAACCAAATGATTGCGAGAAGCGCATTACAGAGTCCCTGAGCCATTCTTCGGAGTCTTTCTTCTGAGGTCAACGGTCCACGTGTAAGACCATATATGGAATAAAGGCACAATAACCATATACTAATGACATGCCAGTCATGAGGTTCGTTTCCCAAACAAGCCTGGTTTATTTTCAGAGTATCTCAGTCGGCCAACCGGGTCTCAATACCTCACGACATGTGTTCACAGACACTGTGAGAGGAGAGAGAGCGAGCATCGGTCAAGCAGTAATATAGATACATAACACATCATCATTGTACAGCATTATTCGGTCTGGCCATATACATGACATACAAGCTAGGGTTCAGTAATTGACAGTTATGCACGTAACTTCATTCATTCTAAACATTTGGTATTTCTAGCTGAGGCTGTAGAGACAGCTTACTGTTTTGGGGAACACTGGGCACTGGCACAGGGAAGGATACCATGTTCTAGCTGGGAGACATTCCAACTAATTTTATCTATTCACTGCGCTAATGTGCTAAGGGTCAGACAGTTCTGAAGCAGAGAAAATACCATCTTTCATGGGGGAGCACTATTAGTCGCATATAATTCTTATTTAACTGCCTTCTACAACAGCGTTTGCAAAACAGGCTGGCACCTGGGTTGCTGATTAGTCGATGCTTATGTACAGCTTCAAGGCTAAAAAAAATAAGAAAAACAATGTATTTCAGCAGGGTTTCACATTTCTGCCTATGTTAGCATTCAAAGTTCAAGCTGTGGCCTCGCACTGTGTGTAGGACTGAAGCACAGAATATATTTGCAAAAGCGTTTAGAAAAGAAAATGGCAGGCTATTAGAAAATGGACTCCCAATGGTCACATTCAGGTTTCATGGTTTGCAATGTTTGTCATATGATGCGATTTGCTTCTTTCCAACATATTATTCATACCATTCTGGCTATACGATTGCATTACAGTTTTACAAACCCTCCTTTTGGCCTCAAGCCAATAGCATTATCCAAACATTGCGTCATCATCGGACCAAGTATCACTTTCCGAACTACCTAAGTTGCTATCATAATCATTATCCGAAATATTGATTGCCATAAACTCCTTGATTATTTTATTCTCATGTTTGAGACCACCATTTATCATATTGGGTTTGGGCTTCAGGCTCTTTGTACTAATTATCTGTACACATTCATTTGTGATTATGGAATAAATGGCTGGCAAACATTGTATGCAACAACAGCAGAGTATGAGGATACTGAATATCATGATAAAAATTGCGATCAATTTCCATCCCCAGGATCGTAACAATTCCCAGAACCATGTACTCAAATTTAGATTCCAGCCACCTGTGAGAACATGGATTTCAGAACTTAAAACATGTCAGTTTTTAATTGCTTCAAATATTGTAGGCGAGGAGTCGTTTACAAATACACAGCACGCTGATCCCACTAATTTGCATACACCTCCACGGTCAGCCAAAATAATGTCAAGAACCATTCTATTTTGAAGTGCAACTAGTCTGATTGCTTTTTGTTCCAGTGTCATGTTGTATAGTATGTCAGTGGTTTCATTAATTGTTTTCTCTAACACCCTGGACAGTCTTCTAATATTCCATGAATGTATTGCTTGTCCCCAAAAAGGTACAAAGGATTTAGCTATGTCACCAAAAATCTGCCCAGCAGCATCATCATCCCACCGGGGCTGAGATCTGGATACTTTTGCTATTTCTGAGGTTGTAGCGAGAAATACACCAGGTAAAAGTATCCCTAAATAACAGGTACCTTCCCAGTTTCTAGGTAACCATGGATAGGCTTGATCCCCACATACAAAATAGACAGAACCTCCTATACATAGAGTTTCTCTTCATGCTCAGGTACAGCAGTATGCTTACATCTCGTAAATGTACCTTTTTTCCACAAACAGAATGGAACAGAGTGTGGACTATGGTTAATAGTGTAGGAAGGAGGCATGGCATCTTTGTTACCTACAGCAGCCATTTTAAAAGTAATCAGCGATTGGTAAGGTCTAAAGAGTCTATCAATGGACTGGTCAATGCAGTGTTCATTTTGCTTCTATTTGAAAACACGTAACAACTGTAAAGACCGGTAGGGGGTGTCTGTACTTCTGCTCTATATATGGTAGAGGAGAGGCACAGAGGAACCAAGTCAAGATTCTCTATTATTGGTACGTGGTCGAGCAATCAAGGCCTAGCTTCTCAGGAGGTGATGCTGGCTGGTTCTTAAGTACAGTGTAGTCCCCGAACCCCCACAAAGGAATGTCCACACACAGTATTACTGAAAACACAGTCTTTATATAATGAATATTCAAAGGTATGTACACGATCACAATAACGCACTTTGTACTCGGAAGTCAATAATGATAATTATATACAATTCTAAAGTGGTACCACCAATGTTATCGAATCTCATTAAAGTGCATCAACTGTACAGTTAAAATGTCACACAGATCAATAACGAGTAAACCAGCAATAGAGATAGGAAGGAACGCAAAATGGTTGAAACAGTAGGCAGAATACTGACCCCTACTACGAGGCACAGTTCTGTGTGGAGATCCCCCCACCTGGGCAACCTGTAAATAAAGATATATAGCACAAGCCCAGTTCATAGGTTCAATAGTCTCACGTCTTCCTATTACAGTTTTACCCCCCCAATGTACCTGGTGGAGTAGAGTTCTCCGACGATGCGGCAACCGATCTTTCTTGAGTGACTCCCTTTCAGGCGGGAGCCACGGATCGTCGAGAGGTGTCAGGGAACTTGGCCTTCGGTGTCGGGGAATCGACGGCCCTTCTTGAGTGCCCTCCCTTTAAGGCGGGAGTCACGGGTCGTCAAACGTCCGACCGTGAACAGGTGGAACTACGACAGGTTCATTCCTAGCGGTGCCCGTCGACGACAGAGCGTTGGCGTCCTGCAAGGAAGAGGCGTGCGGGGCACCTCCGTGACGGTAATTCTGGACCGCAAAGAGATGATGAAGAACTGTGGCCCAGCAAGGGCGTCGAGTCGTCAGCGTCTCTGCGGGAAACCCACCAGTGGTTGCTCCTCGGAGCGTAGACGGTCAGGCCTTCTCCAGCGGGAGACAAGCGGTTGACGATGCAGACGAGAGCGTCCGATGATCAATTGAAGTTCTTAGGCAAACGGGAGCACGGCGGCTCCGGTCGGCAACGGCGGTCGTCGACAGTGGTGGACAACAGTCCAAGTGCTTCTCCTCGAAGTTCCGCAGCAGTCGGTTACAGGTCATTTGGTCGAAAAAAAAAGGTCGACAGGACAAATGGTCGACGCAATTTGGTCGAAAGACAAATGGTCGAATGTTTTGCTAAAAAAACCTTTTTTTTCCTAAACGAAAACCTGAAAAATATATATAAAAATGTTTTAAAAAGTTTGACCATTTGTCTTTCGACCAAATTGCGTCGACCATTTGTCTGTCGACCAATTGTCTGTCGACCAAATGACTGGACAGCGCAGCAGTCCCCGTATCGGGTCGACAGCCTGTCGTAGGTCTATCTACCAGGGAGCTTTGGCAAAGATCAGCTGTGCACGATGGACCCTCGTAGCTCGAGAAGAGGGTGCCTTACCAGGTCCTCTCTGGGTCAGTCCTTGGAGGCACAGCAGCTTTCAGATTGTAAAGGAGAGCAACAGCAATTCTTCTCGTCCAGCAGGGCTTCAAGGTCAAGCGTCAGTTACTCCAGTTACTCGTCGTAGTGGGCTTCAGCTTCTGAACACAATTCCTAGCAGTGAGAGGTCCCCATATATACTGTTGATCTACCATTCATTCCGCTGGGTCACACTCAAGCATCCAATCACGACTACGGGCATTCATGCAGGCAGGCAGCCAATCAGGCACACAAGGTATTCAGGCCATTCACTTCTCTCCAGACACTCACAACAAGTTATGTGTATTGGGAAAAGTACCGAGCCAATCAACACTCCAAGCTGCATTAATACCGGTTTCGGGCAGGGCTGTGTCAACCACCAGATACTAGACATCCACAAAACAGAATGCATATTCGTCACACACTCTATTCACCCAGGTCCCACCCACAGGAGGTACCCACAACCTACATCACCGGGAAGGCTCCAGCTAGTCTGGCCGGGCCTTCACAACAACACCATATATGGCATTTCCACCCAACAGCCAGTCAGGGGGAAGGGACAGAGTCAGGGCTTCCCAGGACTTTGGGAAAACAAGGTAATGGGTAATAGAAAGCAAGAGGCCACCGGGGCCATCTTGTTTTCCATCAGGAATCAACTGATCCCAATGGCAGGGCCGAGGTATCCCAAAATGGAGGATACTCTGCGCACCTGTCAAATTCAACATGGAGCTGCCACCAGCCCATACCCTGCTCTGCGGGCCGCCCACAGGTGCCCAAAAACATACACTAGGGGCACAAGGTTGTACCCCCACCCATGGGTGCCATACGGGTATCCCACGGGTCCGTTCACCAAACCAAAAGAGAGCTGCACCGCCAGGAGTCCCACATGAACTCCTGCGCGGAAAACAAGACAGAACACACGATAAAAAGCAGTAAAGGACAAGGATACGGAGGCCCTGTCCCTTCGATGCATTTCCAGCATCACAGTCGCCCAACCCAGACTGAGGTGGAGGGCGCCTAATCTCCCACAGGATAGACACCCTCATCCAGACGGTCAACATACCTTCTGGAAAGGCCATCTGCATTATCGTGACTCT
Organism: Ambystoma mexicanum; assembly: GCF_040938575.1. NCBI lineage: Eukaryota > Metazoa > Chordata > Amphibia > Caudata > Ambystomatidae > Ambystoma > Ambystoma mexicanum. The sequence goes on along the minus strand of NC_090924.1, from coordinate 534,964,386 downwards.
TCCCTGGTCTGTGCTCTATGGTGAAGTCTAGCCCTTGCAGGCTAATGGACCACCTGAGCAGTTTCGGGTTTTCACCCTTCATCTGCATAAGCCACTTCAGTGATCTGTTTGGACCTTGAAGGTAGACCCTGTAAGGTAGGGCCTAAAACGCCTAAGGCTCCAAACTATCCTAAAACATTCCTTTTCAACAGTAGCCCACCTAAGTTCTCTACCCTTGAGTTGTCTACTGATGAATATGATAGGATGTTCTCTCCCTTTGTCATCTAACTGGGACAAGACAGCTCCAATTCCGGTGTCGCTGGCATCTGTCTGGACGATAAAGGGTCGGCTGTAGTCAGGCGCACACAACACGGGTGCCCGACACAGATTTTCTTTCAAGCCATCAAAGGCCCCCTGACAGTCTTCAGTCCAATTGACCTTCCTAGGCTGCTTGGGTGAAGTCAGAGCTGTCAGTGGTGCAACTATGGTTCCATAGTCCGCCATGAAATTGCGATAATACCCGGTGAGGCCCAAAAAGGCTCTCACCTGGGTTTGAGTAGTGGGAGTCTCCCAGTACTGTACATCCTGTACCTTACTGGGGAGAGGTTGGATTTGACCCCCTCCAACCTCATGACCAAGAATCGTGACTTTCCCCTGAGCTATCTGGCACTTGGTGGCCTTGATAGTGAGGTTAGCCCTCTTTAAGGCCTGCGACACTCTACCCAGATGTGTCAAGTGCTCTTCCCAAGTGGAGCTGTAGACGGCAATGTCGTCTAAATAAGCCACACAAAAGGCTTCCAGCCCACTGAGAGCATGACTGACCAATCTCTGGAAGGTGGCAGGGGCATTCTTCAACCCAAAAGGCATGACCCTAAACTGGTAGAGTCCCTCTGGTGTTGAGAACGCCGTCTTTTCCTTGGCATGGTCCGTCAGAGCTATTTGCCAATAGCCTGAGGTGAGGTCAAAGGTGCTCACAAATTTGGCAGCACCTATGGTGTCCACGAGATCATCAGCCCTGGGCAATGGGTGCGTGTCAGTTTTGGTGACGGCATTGACTCCTCGGTAGTCCACACAGAACCTCCAGTCCTTGGAACCTGCCTGGGAACTTGCCTTGGGGACAAGGACCACGGGACTGGATCCAACATCTTGGCAACCTCAGCCTGGATGTGGTTCTTAACCGTATCTGACATTCTGTAGCTCCTGCTCTTGACAGGCACACTGTCACCAGTGTCAATCTCGTGCTTACACCACGGTGTAAGGCCTGGCGTCAGCGAAAACAGAGAGGCATACTTCTGGAGCAAAGTCCTGCAGGCCATCTGCTGCTCGGTTGTCAAATCTGGAGAGAGCTGCACTCCCTCCACGGAGCCATCCTGAGGGTTGCTATGCAGCAAATCAGGAAGGGGCTCACTCTCATCCTATTCTTGCTCTGAAGCTAGCAAGAGACATGAGACTTCTGCTCGCCTGTGGAAAGGCTTGAGTCTATTGACATGGAATACCTGAGGGGCTACCCCTGGGACTCCCATGTCAACCAGATAGTTGACCTCGCCCATCTTGGAGATTATCCAGTAGGGTCCAGTCCATTTATCTGCCAATGCCCGAGGCTTGGTAGGCTCCATCACAAGGACCTCCTGTCCCGGAGTCCAATCCACTTGCAATGCTTTAAGATCATGCCAGTATTTGTTCAATTCCTGGCTGGCCCTGAGATTCGCCGTTGCTTGACCCATCATCTGTGTCATCCTCCGTCTGAGGCCTAACACATAGTCCGCCACTTGCTTGGCGGGACCGGGAGGGTTGGCTTCCAAACCTTCTCGGATCAAGGCGAGGGCCCCCTCACAGGATGTCCAAAGAGTAACTCAAAGGGGCTGAAACCAACACCTTCTTGAGGTACCTCTCTGTAAGCAAACAGCAGGCATGGCAGGAGGAGATCCCATTCCCTCTTTGGGGGTTCTTCCAAAGCACCTAGCATGCCCTTGAGAGTTTTATTAAATCTCTCAACCAGACCATTGGTCTGGGGTGGTAGGAAGTGGAGAACTTGTAGGTTACCCCACACTCTTTCCACATGGTTTTCATGTAGCTAGACATGAAGTTGGATCCTCGGTCAGAGACAACCTCCTTGGGAAATCCAACATGGGTGAAAATGCCCAGGAGGGCCCGGGCAACCACCTTGGCCGTAACAGTCCGAAGTGGTATAGCCTCAGGGTACCTGGTGGCATGATCTTCCAAAACCAGGATGAACCGATGTCCACCTGACGTGGGAGGGTCAAGGGGACCGACAATGTCGATGCCCACCCTCTCAAACGGTGTGCCAACCACTGGCAATGGCTGCAGTGGGGCGATGACACTGCCTCCAGTCTTTCCAGACAACTGACATGTTGGGCAGGTCCTGCAGTGGGACTCCACTTCTACTCCCATCCGAGGCCAGTAGAAATGGGCAGAGAGCCTCTGCTTAGTCTTCTTGGTACCAAGATGACCAGCCAAGGGCACCTCATGTGCCAACTGCAGTAGGAAGGGCCTGTAAACCTGGGGTTCCACCAACCTCTTGAGGGCACCAGGTTCTGGCTTAGTGGGCTCACTAACAAGGAGCTCACCCTCCCAATAAATCCAGAATGTCCTAGGCACTTCTCTGTGTGCCTGGGACAGGGCCTGTTTCCTCAGACCCTCGAGAGAGGGACACTCTCTCTGTCCTTTACAGAATTCTGCCCGGGAGGGTCCCCCTCTAGCTAACAAGCATTGAAGATCAGGATGATCCTCCGGGTTGAGAACCTCTCCCACAGGAGAGTCTTCTGGCTCCTCTCCCACAGGAGTTGAGACGGGGTTTACCACTGGGCCCAGCCCATCCGGAGCATGGATACCAAGGGGTGCTGTAGCAACAGCAGGAAGAGAAGGAGCTCCCTTCACAGAGGTGGCCTTCTTGCTCTTCCTTCGTCTTGCCTTAGGCCGCGCCTTCGGCTCGGGTACCTGACTCACAGCCAGACACGGGGTCACCTGTGACCTAGTGACTGCAGCAGCAGTCATGGGAAGACCATCCGCGATCAATCCCATCTCTACTAGATCGTTCCTAACAGAATGTTAGCAGGGACATTGTCCTGAACCAGGACAGGAAGCTTTGCTGTCCTGTCTCCAATTACGAGTGTGACTCGGGCTACAGGCGATAATTTGGGAGGCCCACCAGCTAACCTGGTGGTTCTCAGAGGAGCATCTACATAGTCCTCTGGCTTGAGCAGGGTCCTGTCCACCACTGTCATGCTTGCCCCAGTGTCTCTCAAACCAGTAGAAGGCTGGCCATTCAGGAGGACACTTCTACGGGTGTTCTGTGGGAGAGTCGCCAGTACTTCCGCGTACTGGTTCCAGGCCCCAAGGGACACCAAGGAAATCTCTACGGGAGCACCAAAAGTGATCCCTGTAGAGGAGGGGAGGACAGTGGCCTCCACCTCAGACATAGGGTAAGGGTAGGTCAGGCTGACAGCCTGTACTCTGAGTGCCTTACCTTTACACTTGGAGTCACCCCTTTTGTGATCCAGAGCCCCACAGTCCCAACAAGTGCCGGGAGTGCGGGGTACGATACTGGAACCACCGGGAGCCTGCTTTGCAGCAGGTGGACCACTACTCTTATTCCCACCCACAGATGACTTATCCCCATGAGATTTTTGGGTCTTAGGAGAGGAGGGTCTAGGTTTATTCGACTGTGACTGCTTTGGGACTCCTCAGCTTTCTGAGAGGCCCCTTTTTCTTTGTCCTTGTCCTTCCCACTGGAGTCCTTAGGGGACACCCGGTAGGAGACCCACCTGTCAGCCAACCTAGCCAGCTTAAAGGGATCCAAAATGTTCTGGTCAGCAACATACTGATGCAGCTCCGGTGAACAGGCTTCAGAAAAATGCTCAAAAAACAACAGGTGGGACAATTCAGCAAAAGTTTTCACCTTGTAACCATCAATCCACCCCATCATATTCAGGTGCGCAGCACTCACCCAGTCAACGCAAGACACATTCTCTCTTTTCTTAAAATCCCTGAACCTTTTAAGGTATTGGGTAGGCGTCTTGCCAAACTTGGAAATCAAAGCAGATTTCATACACTCATACTGTCCCCTTTCTTCCACACTTAGCTTCAGAATACAGTCATATCCAGTTTGAGGCACTCTGCTTAGCAAACACTTAGCCCAATCTCTTTTGTCAACATTGTGAATTGCACAAGCCATTTCAAACGCTTCAATCCATTGGAGGATATCAGAACCCTCCGAAAACACACCAACCAAATCCTTTATAAATTTAGTTGCTGGGGACCTGACACTCTCACTGGGTTTCGCTGAAGTCTCCACTCGAGCTTTCTCTAGCTGGATTCTCTGACATTCAGTGTCCTTGTCTTTGAGTTCAAGATCCCTATTCTTGAGATCAAGATCCCTATTCTTGAGCTCCACTTGTTGAGCCAACTCCTCCTTCTTAAGTTCAGCATCTATTTCCAACTTGCGATATTCAAAGGCCAATTTCATCCTTAATAACTCAAGTTCCAAGGTATTGCTGGGGTTCGGAAGCAGCAGGAATGGCAGCATTCCCAGAAACAGATTCAGTAGAAACCCCAGGGGCAGAGTCCTCATTGATTGCATCCCCACCCCTCATCAAGAGCTTCACCATCGGTCTGGTAGTCCACCAGGGCAGCTATCAGCTCGGCCCTAAACTTATCCACAAAGTCTAACTCCCTGGCTTCACAAGCACTCTGGAGAGCCTCTAAGCTCATCCGAGGCAATTTACCATTCGCAATAGACTCCATTGCTTGTAATGCAGTTATTTTGTACACAGCAGTACAATAGATGGGTACCCCCTACATCGCTGGCAAGAGGGGAAACAACCAGAAACAAGGCACAGAAATCAAGCCAGCGGATATAAACAAGTCCACTATAAACAACACAATCCCACCAGTATTCGGGGCGGTCCCTCAATCAACCCCTCAGATCACTACACGTAATACATAGACAAGTTTTTTTGAAAAATGTATTTATTCTTCTTTATTTAATTAGAAACATTAAAATGATTATTAAATAGATCAGAGCTCATATAAGAGTAAGTATAAATATAGGACATACAGTTATACAACATGAATAAAGTGCAAAATGTGAAGAAAAATGCTAATATCACAATAGAGCTGCTGGGAACAGACGTATAGCATCCCATGTTAGACTTTTTAGAGTATGGGTTTATGAATATCATTTTTGTGAAGACTTTTCAGTTTCTTGTTTATTGCAATGTTCAAACTGCTAGATTCGGAACTAACAACTTTTTTTGCTGCCACTATCAGGATTTAATCCATCAATAATGATAAATATATACAATTCTAAAGTGGTACCACCAATGTTATCGAATCTCATTAAAGTGCATCAACTACACGGTTAAAATGTCATACAGATCAATAACAAGTAAACCAGCAATAGAGATAGGAAGGAACGCAAAATGGTTGAAACAGTGGGCAGAATACTGACCCCTACCACGAGGCACAGTTCTGTGTGGAGATCGCCCCACCTGGGCAACCTGTAAATAAAGATATATAGCACAAGCCCAGTCCATAGGTTCAATAGTTTCACGTCTTCCTATTACGGTTCTACCCCCCTATTGTACCTGGTGGAGTAGAGTTCTCCGACGATGCGGTGACCGATCCTTCTTGAGTGACTCCCTTTCAGGCGGGAGCCACCGATCGTCGAGAGGTGTCGGGGAACTTGGCGTTCGGTGTCAGGGAATCGACGGCCCTTCTAGAGTGCCCTCCCTTTAAGGCGGGAGTCACGGGTCATCAAACGTCCGACGGTGAACAGGTGGAACTACGACAGGAAAGTGACAGCTTTGTTCCGTGCGGTGCTCGTCAACGACAGAGCGTTGGCGTCCTGCAAGGAAGAGGCGTGCGGGGCACCTCGGTGACGATAGTTTTGGACCGCAAAGAGATGATGAAGAACTGTGGCCCAGCAAGGGCGTCGAGTCGTCGGCGTCTCTGTGGTCCTTAGGTGGCGGGAAACCCACCGTTGGATGCTCCTCGGCGCATCGACGGTCGGGCCTTCTCCAGCGGGAGACAAGCGGATGACGATGCAGGCAAGAGCGTCCGATGATCAATTGAAGTTCTTAAGCTCCGGTCGGCGACGGCGGTCGTCGACAGTGGCGGACAACAGTCCGAGTGCTTCTCCTTGGAGTTCCGCAGCAGTCCCTGTATCGGGTCGACAGCCTGTCGTAGGTCTATCTACCAGGGAGCTTTGGCAAAGATCAGCTGTGCACGATGGTCCCTCGTAGCTCGGGAAGAGGGCGCCTTACCAGGTCCTCTCTGGGTCAGTCCTTGGAGGCACAGCAGCTTTTAGATTGTGAAGGAGAGCAATAGCAATTCTTCTCGTCCAGCAATGCTTCAAGGTCAAGCGTCAGTTACTCCAGTTACTCGTCGTAGTGGACTTCAGCTTCTGAACACGATTCCTAGCAGTGAGAGGTCCCCAGATATACTGTTGATCTCCCATTCATTCCGCTGGGTCACACTCAAGCATCCAATCACGACTACGGGCATTCATGCAAGCAGGCAGCCTATCAGGCACACGAGGTATTCAGGCCATTCACTTCTCTCCAGACACTCACAACAAGTTATGTGTATTGGGACAAGTACCGAGCCATTCAACACTCCAAGCTGCATTAATACCGGTTTCGGGCAAGGCTGTCTCAGTCATTGTGTCAACCACCAGATACTAGACATCCACAACACAGAATGCATATTCGTCACACACTCTATTCACCCAGGTCCCACCCACAGGAGGTACCCACAACATACATCACCGGGAAGGCTCCAGCTAGTCTGGCTGGGCCTTCACAACAACACCATATATGGCATTTCCACCCAACAGCCAGTTAGGGAGAAGGGACAGAGTCAGGGCTTCCCAGGACTTTGTGAAAACAAGGTAATGGGTAATAGAAAGCAAGAGGCCACCGGGGCCATCTTGTTTTCCATCAGGAATCAACTGATCCCAATGGCAGGGCCGGGGTATCCCAAAATGGAGGATACTCCGCGCACCTGTCAGATTCAGCATGGAGCTGCCACCAGACCATACCCTGCTCTGCGGGCCACCCACAGGTGCCCAAAAACATAAACTAGGGGCACAGGGTTGTATCCCCACCCATGGGTGCCATACGGGTATCCCACGGGTCCGTTCACCAAACCAAAAGAGAGCTGCACCGCCAGGAGTCCCACATGAACTCCTGCGCGGAAAACAAGACAGAACACACGATAAAAAGCAGTAAAGGACAAGGATACGGAGGCCCTGTCCCTCCGATGCATTTCCAGCATTACAACAACCCAAGGGTGTCAATGCCAATCTCTCAAATTCATTTATGTTAGTTCCATCAAAGTTTCCAGTGACACTATCATTCCATCTCCCAAAAAACAGAGCTCTTAGTGGTGCATAACAGGCAGTACTCAGGGGTAAAGGATGTATATACCAACCCATTCCTCTTTCCCCATGCTGGGGTAAATGCGAGCACACCCAGCAATTCGATCGGTTCAAGATTGCATGTGTCCTATTCATAATCAATAACAGAGTATTGTTATTGTATCCTTTTCTGTGTTTAACATCTCGTGGAGGAAGAGTGTAAGAAAGCACATGAGCCGGGGTCATGGTGGGAGCATCGACAGTGGGCAATAGGATATTCATTGGATGTATATCTTCTAAATACCAGGACATTGGAATTAGAGTAAATAAAATGCAGATAGGTATGATGGCCAGGAGCAGTTTAGTCTTAATAGTCCAAGTATTTCTCGGAGCAGATTCATTGTCAATGTCTATGGTTCTATTAATGTCTTCATCAGCACAAGAGGCAACATGAGCGAATACAGGCATGATCTATAAAGGATTATTTAAAATGTTTCTGAGCGTTCATTGAAAAAAGTCTCACACGGCGATACACGTTTAGTCAGTAGAATGTAAGCAAATTCGGTCTGCTTAAGATGGCAGCAAGCAGGTGTTTGCCTCAGAGGCTCCAAAATATAGGAGCAAGTATCAACATCAGTTTTCCATAGTGTTGGTACCTTTGCCCCGCTTGTCTGCGATAGGTTGCAAAGCCCTTCACTTTCAAAAATAGCACTGGGAAATCAGGTGTCAGAGCTTTTAGCCGATGCAGCTCATATGCTCCCTTTCCCTAGACCTCCATTTCTAGCCCCATCTGTGTGCCAGAAACAAACGCTGTTGCAATTACTTCCAAATTTGTGGACACAGATTGTACCTTAAAGCTCCAGGTACGGTGTGGTCGATGAACAATGCACTATCGTTGTTTGCAGCAGATGCAGAAACAGTGCCAACTGGTGATGCAATTGATGATGATGAGGCAGCAGGCAAACAAGGTTGAGGTAACACTAATAATGTTTCAGATTTTGTTGCAATCTCCCCAAGCCCCTTCTTGGGCTCAGGAAGTTGTTACGGCTGAATTTCGGCGATGTTCTTGTAATCAATTAAAGCTGGTTCACTCTGGAAATCAGAATCATCAGTCTCTTTCTCATGTGGCAAAGGAAACATAATTCTTTTAGTGTGCGTTGCATATATACAATGCTTCCGATTCCTTATTCGAACCGCAGTCTGCGTGGCCAGAAGTACCTAGTATGGTCCCTTCCACTGTGGTGCAAGTGAAGACTTTCTCTCAAAATTCTTGATCAGGACCCAGTCCCCCGGTTTCAGACAATGGCCTGGGCCCGTATATCTGACAGGAAGAGCCTCCTGCACCTGCTGATGAATCAAACACAAGTTTTGAGTCAACTGTTTACAGTATTCAGTAAGTAATGGATACTCTATATCCCTTAACCTTCTTGGACATGGCACATTCAATACATTATCTGGTCTCTCCATTATAATTTTGTAGGGGGAGAGACCAGTCTTTGATTGCACAGACGTACGCATAGATAACAAGGCTAGCGGTAAAGCATTGGGCCATTTCAAATTACTTTCGGTGCATACTTTCGCCAATTTATTTTTCCGAATACCGTTTTGCCGTTCCACAAGACCGGCACTCATCGGATGTCTGGCTGAATGGAATCGTTTATCAATTTGGAGGCCTGCACAGATCCGTAGTATCACAGCAGCTATAAAATGAGGGCCGTTATCTGACCATATGACACGTGGTAGCCCAAACTTTGGAAAGTATCTTTTAACATGGATTCTGCTGTTGACTTGGCTGAACAATCTTTCAGGGGTTAGGCCTCTACCCATTTGCTAAATGCACAGACCACTACAAGCACATACTTGAAGTTGTGGCATCTCTCCATTTCTATAAAGTCGAAATGGATTACTTCAAAGGGCATTGAGAGAGGACTAAAACTTCCTACTGGTGTCACTGATCTCTTTCCAATGTTGTGTTGTAAACAAGTCATGCAATTTTGAACCAACCTCTCAGCAGTTTTTGTAATATTGTCATTGTATCATACAGAATCAATGTACTGACAAATCTTTTTCGCACAAATATGTGTTGGACCATGGGCCATAGTAACCATTGCCATAACATACGCATTCGGCAACATCCATCTACGGTTCTCTTTGTCTACCTAACAACCCCCGGGATCTAATTCTGCTGGACCCTCAGACCATTGTTTTATTTCCTCAGGAGTTGTTTCTGCTTGTATTTCTTGTACATTCCAAATTCCATCCTCTATCATGCAGGACACCCTGTCTGTTGTTTCAACATACATTTTGGTGTGCGAATCAGTGGCAGTTTGTTTCACGATTCTGTCTGCAAATGTATTTCCTTTTCCTACGTTACACGTTACTTTTTTATGGGCGTTACATTTAATTATTGCTAATCGCTTAGGAAGCACAAGTGCTGACAACAGTTTCACTATTAAAGTGCTATGTTGAATCTTGTTTCCATGTGACGTCAGCAAACCCCTTTCAGCCCATAATCGGCCAAAGTTGTGGACCACCCCAAAGGCGTATTGACAGCAAGCTCCCGCTCACCTTCGGACTTGTCTCTGGATTGCACTGCAAGGCCTCTGAGCCCCTGGGGTGCACAGCATGGAGCACGTGTGTTCTGGGAACTAGATGACGAATTGAGTCCAAGGAGATACTCATGCTCATAGCATTCACCCTGCCCCACACAAATGTATCCTTACACTGGAGACCACATGGCTCTGCCTTTTGGTACTACTCCAGTCTTGACACTGCATATGCCTGATGCATGGTACATCTTCTGGTGGGTCTCAATTGGAATGCTTTGCTGCTGGTGCGGTTGTGATGCTCACTAGGGGTGCAGGGAGGGGAAACGGAATGGGCTCTAGGGGCCCATCTCAGGTGGTGGCATTACACAGTATGTAGCTTTCCCTGATCTCTGCATTCCCCCAGCAACCCCAGATGCACTCCCCATGAGTGGGTATACAGAACCCATCAGTGGTTGCATCTGTGGCTGAGTAATGGGGGCGGGGCTGAATAAGAGCAAGATGAGTGGCTGGGTCACTATTCTTAGAGAGGCAGAGCTACACCCTACTGATGAGGTTCAACCTGTCTGGCAGAGAGTCTCCCAGGGCCCCCCTTGTTATTTGCACATTTCAAGTAACTTTGGGTCTCGCCCTAAGTTACTAGGGGAATCTAGACGTGGACCCCTTGCTCACTATTCTTAGAGAGGCACAGCTAAACCCTACTGATGAGGTTCAACCAGACCAAAACACGTGTCTGGGGTTGCTGTTGGTACTCTTGTTCAGAGGAGAATTGCCTAGCATTTCAGTGCTGGACTGCCCCAGGGCAGGACAAAGACTGATATGTTTAGGATGTTTCTCCTCTGTGAACAATAGTGAGCTAAAGACTCTGGGTAAGGCTCTTGTAACCAGGACTCATGTCTGGCAGAGAGTCTCCCAGGACCCCCCCCCCTTGTTATTTACACATTTCAAGTAACTTTGGGTCTCACACTAAGTTACTAGGGGAATCCAGACGTGGACCCCTTGCTCACTATTCTTAGAGAGGCACAGCTACACCCTACTGATGAGGTTCAACCAGACTGAAACACGTGTCTGGGGTTGCTGTTGGTACTCTTGTTCAGAGGAGAATTGCCTAGTATTTTGGTGCTGGATTGCCCCAGAGCAGGACAACGACTGATATGTTTAGGATATTTCTCCTCTGTGAAAGATAGTGAGCTAAAGACTCCGGGTAAGGCTCTTGTAACCAGGACTCATGTCTGGCAGAGAGTCTCCCAGGACCCCCCTTGTTATTTGCATATTTCAAGTAACTTTGGGTCTCACCCTAAGTTACTAGGGGAATCCAGACGTGGACCCCTTGCTCGCTATTCTTAGAGAGGCACAGCTAAACCCTACTGATGAGGTTCAACCAGACCAAAACACGTGTCTGGGGTTGCTGTTGGTACTCTTGTTCAGAGGAGAATTGCCTAGCATTTCGGTGCTGGACTGCCCCAGGGCAGGACAAAGACTGATATGTTTAGGATATTTCTCCACTGTGAAAGATAGTGAGGTAAAGACTCTGGGTAAGGCTCTTGCAGCCAGGACCCATGTCTGGCAGAGAGTCTCCCAGGACCCTCCTTGTTATTTGCATACTTCAAGTAACTTTGGGTCTCACCCTAAATTACTAGGGGTATCCAGACTTGGACCCCTTGTTCACTATTCTTAGAGAGGCACAGCTACACCCTACTGATGAGGTTCAACCAGACCGAAACACGTGCCTGGGATTGCTGTTCGTACTCTTGTTCAGAGGAGAATTGCCTAGCATTTCGGTGCTGGACTGCCCCAGGGCAGGACAAAGACTGATATGTTTAGGATATTTCTCCACTGTGAAAGATAGTGAGGTAAAGACTCTGGGTAAGGCTCTTGCAGCCAGGACTCATGTCTGGCAGAGAGTCTCCCAGGACCCTCCTTGTTATTTGCATACTTCAAGTAACTTTGGGTCTCACCCTAAATTACTAGGGGTATCCAGACTTGGACCCCTTGTTCACTATTCTTAGAGAGGCACAGCTACACCCTACTGATGAGGTTCAACCAGACCGAAACACGTGCCTGGGATTGCTGTTCGTACTCTTGTTCAAAGGAGAATTGCCTAGCATTTCGGTGCTGGACTGCCCCAGGGCAGGACTAAGACTTATATGTTTAGGATATTTCTCCTCTGTGAAGGATAGTGAGCTAAAGACTCTGGGTAAGGCTCTTGTAACCAGGACTCATGTCTGGCAGAGAGTCTCCCAGGACCCCCCCCCCCCTTGTTATTTGGGTCATTTGTGGCACCTGATTGGCTGGTTAGGAGCAATCAGCATGGTTCTATGGATCTATCCCAAACATTTGAAACCCTCTTCTAAACAAAGCTACCTTTCTAACACCCAAGTCCAAAATCAAACCGGCCAGGAATAGGCATTCAATGATGGGTTTCATCTCCCGAACACTACATACCAGTCACACCCCTCCACTGGCCTGCTCTCTCGATGCACCTTGTGCTCCTCATCCCCTGGCCCCACCTCAACCGTCCATTGTACTTTCCCCCCTCCACTCTATCCCCAGGCACCCACACTACCCAGAGCCTCTCTCCTTGGCCTGCCGTCTTCCATGCTTAATGGACTTCATTGGGCCCGCCTTTTCTATTGCGAGTGTCTGTGGGCTGCGTTTCCTGGGTGGACTCTTTTCGGGATGGTCCGGGATATGCAGGGCCATATTCACAAAACTTATTTTAGCGCAAATGAAGAGATGCACTATGGGAAGTGAAGAGATGCACTATGGGAATGGGGCAGTGACAGCACACCCTAAGAAGCCAGTCGCCTGGATGGGATGCAGTTTGGTTGCATAGCAACCAGTCAGCGACAATATGTGGCACCTGAATGCCATAGCACCAACGCTACATACTGCTTATGCCTGCACCCTTTTTCTAAAGGCAGTGCTTTGCTGCCAAACCAGCCCCGGAGGAGACAGGGCACATTGGACATGGACAGTGTGTAGCAGAAGTGATATTATTTGCCACCTGTTCCCAAGTGACATCACAGGAAATAACAACACACAACTGTTCACCCCTTGACAAAACAAGAAGTGGCATCACATAGCATTGTTCCTCAGAACACTAAGAAAAATATGGTAACAATATCACTGCAATGCGGTAAAGGTGCAAATTCAAAACCTACCAATTACATGAATGATGGAGGCAAGCAGGGGGTGTGGCTGGAGGTGAAGACATCCTTGACAGCTGAGCTGTGTAACTTATGCGCTGTGTGCGGAGCTGCAGCCAGAGATGTCCATGGAGAAGAGTGGGGGCACCAAGTGGGGCATGGGGCAGAGGGGCGTGAGGGGGATAGGGATAAGGGGTAGTGGGTAGAAGTGGTAGTGTAGTATAAAATGAACAACATAACAGACAGCCATTTTGGAGCATAGGCCTCAGGTAAGACATTTGTCTGTTCACAGCCACAGACCCTGTGCCTGGCAAATCTGAACCTCTTGAGTACTCAGCTACAGCAGTGTGCTGGAGAAATGTTGAAAGTTGGCAGTTCCCAGGAGAACTTAGCCCCTGGGGAATGGGTGCTCGCTGGGAGGTGTAGAGAATTAATAAGTAAATACAGGCAAATAAAATTCAACCACGGTGGGGTAAGCAGTTACAAATCACCCCTTGACAGATGGGCCTGGGAAGAGGGCTGTGGGACGAGGGGGTGAGCTGGGAGAGGACCACTCACTGGGAGAATTTTAGTGTCCCTAGGGTGCAAAAGTGTCTTGTGTCCTTGCTGATGTCTGCATGCACCTCATTGGCCAGATGCCGTATGAATGTCTCCCCTTTGCCAAGCTCAGGTTGTTTCGTGTGCTCCATGACAGCTGACCAATGGCAGAGGAATACAGTTCCAGTGTTCAGCACAATCACGTAATGCCACTAAAGGCCATTGTGAGATGGTGTGGGAAGGTTTGTGATATCACGAGGGGTGGTGTTGGACAATGGGTGTCAGGATGGCCTCAACCAATTGCAAGCATTCAACGTATACTTAGATATAGGGGACTGACGTAGTCCCACTGATAAGCTTTTTAGGATGAACTAACAAAAGTTTCAACTTTGCGTATGCTAATTATGCCAGTCATGCATAAAAAGTTTGCCCGCATTGGGCGGCCTTGACAGCTCTCTTCACACAGTTCTGTTCCACTGTGCTGTTTGAACCCTGCTCTCCCTGCGCCTGGGCCTAAATTAGATTGTGTTACTTCTTGCTTGGTGTACGCTCCTCTTGGATTACTTTGTTGTTCTTGTCGACGCCTGATTAAGCAATATGATATACATTTCATACAAGAATGGATCACCATACGTAGCGTCAATATCAGTGTCTATAGGCCCATATTACTAAATCACTGTGAATGTAAGCATTTGCACTTACCTTGGCTTGCCTGCAGTTACAGTCATCTCGCGGTTCCGGGCAAGGCAATAAAAGCTGCTCCTGCTTGGTGTTGGTATGCTCTGCCCATCCTACTCCCAGTCCTATGCCACAGGATGCAGAAACCTGGCATAGAACGAAATGGCAATGCGCGGTCAGGGCGCCCAATTACACTTAAACTAATGCGACGTGCACCTAACGAGAAAAAGAAGGCAAAGCAGCATGCAGCACAAGCAACAGCACATCTTGACTATCTGTAATTCCCTTGGATTTAGTGGGCAATTTTGCAAAAACAATGCCGTCTAGAAAATATTAGGAGAAAACAAAGCACAAAAAGCTGTGTCTCTGGGTGAAGTCTTCCAACACCTGCATAGGTAATTCCAATTACCTCTAGAGAACAAAAGAAACGTACAACAGGAAGCTATCAAATACACTAATCCTATCAACCTCAGAAGAAGGTCCCTATGCAGTGACTCCAGTAATGCATGCTTTCAGTCCTAAGTAAATGCTAACAAAAGACACACATCATCGGGTCGCTGGAATCCCTATTCTGGGCATATGCTATGATAGGTTATTTATAACGCTCTTAATACCCAGAGACCCGGGGATCGAAGTTGTGTTGCTCTGTGCCATTTTCCTTCCAAGGTGAGCACATTGCCCCTGAGCTATCCTCCTGAGACAGCATAGAAGGGTAGAGATCAAGTGGTGGATCTGCTGCTTGCTGTGCTGTCAACATCACTAGCCCTGGCTGGAACAAGAGGCATTCCTGTCATTACAGTATATGTAAAACATAGCCAAATTGAGTTTAAGGGGACAGGGGGTTGGACATGCCAGTTGACCACTTACAAATGCCTTCTACTGGACCAAGTAGCAGCTATTGGTTTTTGGGCAGTGAATGGGATCTCTATTGCTAAATAAACACACACATTGAAAGCAATAGCCACCAATGATCTGTTCTCTGCGCAGAAACTCCTATTTAACTGGACCCAGTAGAAACAGTGCCTAAGTGGTAAAGCAGAGACACAAAGTGCAGTATCCGGTCATTTTTTCAAAAACTTATTTTCAAAACACCATTTTGTCGAAAACATTTTGCCGAAATCTTTTTTTCGAATTTATTATTTTGTAATTTATTTTTTTTGGTTTCATAAGTAAAAAAAGGTTTTAAAAAAAGGGGGTTTGGGGGGAACCCCCCATTTCAAAAATAAAATAACCCCCCATTTCAAAAATAACATTTTTAAAAATAAACATTCGAAAAAAAATGTTGGCACACTTGTGTGGAGAAAATGGCATTTGAAAATATGCCATTTGAAAAAATCACTATAAACCGGAAAGTGCAGTATCGTGCAATGCACCCATGCTGCTCCCAACACCCACGGCCAGTAGAGGGTCCGGGTGAGACTCTATTAGAATCAAGGATGTGATGGTGAGGAGACCCTGAACCGTGCTCACATCACGACAGTTCCACACTAGTCTACATGCAGGCTTTAACCCGAGACAGAATACGGATGAACTTAAAGAGGGCAGGGAAAACGAAACCTAGTTCATGTCCAGCGTTAGCAGTGCTGATGCGTGACAAGTAACCTGGTCAAAATAGCCGTGGCACTCCACCCCCGGGTCAACGGGATGGTGGTCTCTATGACTTCATGTCAGAGTGGCAAATTAATCACTCCAAGAGCGTAGGGGTGCCCGCAATGACATATGTAGATGTCTATATGGCCCATTGTTTAATGACCTCGTAACTACCATACAGATTGTTTGGTTTATGTTATCCTACCTTATTGAGCTTTGGTTAACAGATACTCAATTGAGAGCACTGTTTCGGTACTACTCAGTTGAAAATAACACCTGGATGAATTTCCAACAATTAATGTTGGAGACGCTCTGCAAACAAAAAGTGGATGCGTGCATTGAGCACCCTATTTTGGGGATCCAGTACTCTGAAACGCATATTTATTACTAGTAGCCTAAAAACCCTACTGCATCGTTTATTATTAGGAAAGACTGCATGCGCGCCTATGTACCAGGAGCAGACTCCAGATGGTCTAGCCAATGGGTGCTATGTGCACAAGTGATGGCAACAGTGCTAGCAGCATTTGAATTCTGGTGCCAAGACTCACAATCCTGGGTCTATTGCGACTAGCTCCAGGGCCTCACCACAAGTTGGGCGGCATCCCAGCTCTAATACCGCCTAACTGTAATAGCGTTAGCACCCACCCGTCTGGCGGTATTACCGCTGGATCATGGGTTGGGCGCTAACGGTAAATCCCCCTTCCCCATTAGGTCCTTTGGATCCAATGGGGCATTTTGAGCGGTAATACTGCATGCCAATATAGCCAGCGGTAATACAGGGCGCTAAATGGGATTTTCACCTCCTGAAAAAAGCTGGGGGTAAAGCAGCCCATCTAGCACCCAACTCGTGATAGGGCCAGCCCTTAAATGCGTCGGTAATACGCTTACTGCCACTTTTAAGGGCTAGAGCCCAACTCGTGATGAGGCCCCAACTGAACTTTTATGGTAGGCATTCCAATCGGAAATGGTGTTTCAGCTACAATGCCTTGCTATTTGCAAATACAAAGATCTAATTGGTAAACACACATTTCGAAAATAATTATCGATGCAAGTCAATAAACTGGAATGTAATATGTAAGTATTGAACCAGGACCAGTCAAGGGATGAAAGGGTGGGAGCACACAGTACCGGCCACTGGAGCTAGGGATGGGGTCAACCACTTCAAGTGAAACTGGGATCAGCGAGATTGATTTAAGCTACAGAGTGTACTCATTGTGCCAGAGTGAGCGGGCTGATGAAACTGCTCAAATGGTGCGGGATCATGAATACGCTGCGATGTCTAAGCAGCAACAGAAACCATTGTCTTACTTACGTAGGATTACTTCACAACGTGTAATGCCTGAGCCGCTTGCGACAGCTATCTGCCCTGCTCGGGAGGATAGCTCAGGGGCAACTTGCTCGTCTTGGAAGCAAAACAACACAGAGCAACACAGGTTGGATCCCCGGGTCCGCGCTTAGAAACCTCTGGGTATTAAGCTCGTTATGAATAAACTATCATTTCATATCATGATGGTTCTGGTCAGCTTACCTTTATTAGGTACAGATATACACAGTGGCACTTTTGACTTTATTCAATAAGGTGGTAGTCAAATGTAGAGGATAGTGATTCATCACTGAGATCTTGATAATGTTTGTACATAGGCCACCTATTTTGTCATTCACAATAAACAGTGTGAAGTATCTGGAGACCTTAAGTTCTTGGTAAAACCGTTGGCACTGTATGCTTTCAGGTGTATTTCTTTTGTCTGTTAATACGTAGACCCAACTACATGGTGGTTTTGCTTCCGCCTCCAGGTCTGTGAAATCATTGCATTGGCAATCTTGGGGTAACATTTTCGCCCAAGCATTGTCAAACACATTTTTAAACAACAGGAATCCTTCTGGAAGGCTGCTGTCCATCAGCCCTATATATGCCATTGTGGAGGAAAGAACTGATCTCTAGCCTGTCCTATGTCAACACAACTTGCACAGTAAATTCATGTTATTTGGTCCAGGTGATGAGGGGCTTGTGCACTGTAAGCGGTTATAGTTGATAGGACCGAACACAAAGATCCGAAAAACAAAATGATCGAATCAAAAGGATTGAAAGTCAAAGTTTCGACATCTGGTAGAAAACATGTAAAAAGTCATTTGGTCAAAAAAAAGGATTGAAGGTTAAACAACATAGTACTTGAAAACTTGATTGATAAAGGGTTAAAACAATAGGTAGGAATGACGAGTAAATAACCTTGTGTAGAGAGCATATGCACAGGTGACAGTTGAAAACAAACTGTCAGTGCATGAGTGCGTGACTGAAATCATCAGTAAGCAAAACGCATGAAACTAATGAAATAATAGTAAAAGACACACATTAGAGTCAGCAAACAATAATTAACGATAAATTTCACTGTTTCAGATACATGATGAGTGCGAAAAATGAGTATATAAAATCTCAAATGGGAGGAACCCAATTAGTGTACGAAGGCTGCACCTATAATCGAGAAATAACACGTAAATAATTCCCTTACTGGAAATGTACCGAATATAGAAAATGAAAGTGTACAGGAAGAGTGATTACAGAAGGTGAAAATATAAGATGCACAGGAGAACAAAACCATATGCCTGACACTACAGAGATAATAATTAACAAATCGATAAATGAAATTAAAAGACAACCAGAAGAAAATCGTAATGAATGTTACGCTCACCTGGCTCCCACAGGGGCGTCGGTCGGACCCGGACAGCTGCGGTCTCCACTCACGTGATGTGTAGTGCAGCGATGACTGACTGGATCTGCCCTCCTAATCTTGTCTGCTTAGCCCGTAGAAATATTCTCCTGCAAGTGGAGAGATGGATTTAGCCGCTTGTGGATTCAAGTGATGGCACCCCCACAGTCCTCCCCAACTAATCACCTCCGAACTGCCCTCACAGCAATCTCACCTTATATTCGTCCTGCTTGGATTTGCAGGGGCACGTTGATTCCAGTTTCTTCACTGGTTTGAAGGCTCGGGAGAGTTCCGGAGAGTATTGACTCTGAGGTTCCTGATGAGGACCAGTAAGTATTAAGTTCATAGAGTTCAATATGTCCGATGTTCACTCTTGTTCCCCCCTTCCTTTCTTGTCTTGCATCTGACTCGTGAAAAGATGCTCTTATGGCAGCTGGTGGTGCTTAGGTAAGAGTCTGTATTACCCGGTGCTGTCCGGTAAATGTTGCACGAGGAAAACATGTTGTTTTGTCTCTCTTTACAGATGCGGCACGTGAAAATATGGAGAGTCACAAAAGGATGCCTCCAGTGGTAAATCAGGTAAGTCTATGGTGGTAAGAATTATATTTGTTGGTTCCCGCGGCTCACCTTGTGATTTTCTTTTGTCTCCTAGGTGCCGAAGTTCGGCGAAGAAATGATGGAGGCAGCGCCAACCCGAAGGATGCTGTGAAGACTGGTGAGTATGGCGCGGCACTGCAGCTGGAGGTGCGGCGCGTGCAGAAATGATGTTCTTTACAGGTCCGCAGACAAGATGGATCCAGAATCAGGTGTGGAATAGAAATAAGTTTGTTTTCTAGCCTTGTCCCTTTCTTTCCTCTTTGTTTTAGGAGCTCCGGATTCGAGGCGGGCGTGGCAGAAGACTCGATGCAGGCTGCAGGCACGGTGAGTGTTACGCTGCTGGATGCAGAATAACGCAAAGCGTGTGTTGCTGGTCGGCCGTGGTTTAAATAGCCTCAAAAGTAGTCCCAGGTAAGAAGTCGCTAGAACCACACCCGAGTAAAAAATAGTCCCTGTAGAAAAATAGTCCATTTCAGGCTTCATGTTGGATTGGAGTCATTTGCAGCATGGTCTGCCTGAGGTAAGTAATGACTATGAGCCTGGCGCCTTAGGCGCCAGGACTGATTCCTACTATGAGCCTGGCGCCTAAGGCGCCAGGACTGAACCCAGATAGCCCCTAGCCGGGGCTGCTGAGGTTTTACTAAATGCCTAGATGCCTGCTCCCGGGGCTGATGGGCTTGGTCCGGATGCCTGGGGGTAGGCATCATGACATCACTCCCCCCAAGGCCCCTCCTAAAGTTGTTCTTGCCCTGGGCCCTGGTTTGTCTGGGAAGTTCCGATGGAATCTTTTCACCAACCGAGGTGCATGGACATGGTCACTAGGTTCCCATGACCTTTCTTGTGGTCCGTAGCCCTTCCAATCAATTAAATAAAAAAGTTTTGATTTAACCATCTTGGAGTCCAGGATATTTTTTACCTCGAATTCAGGTTCTCTGTCTATCAAGATGGGGTCGGGTGGTTTGGTTAATCTTGATCCTGGTTGAACTGGTTTTAAAAGTGAAACATGAAAGACAGGATGAATGCGCATATTAGAGGGTAATTCCAATTTGACGGCTACCGGGTTGATAATGGCCTTAATAGTGTAAGGTCCCAAATATCTAGGGTTAAAAGTCTGAGTTCCCTTCAGAGGTATGTGTTTTGTAGCCAGCCAAACTTGATCCCCAATCTGGCATTGTGGAGTTTCACTTCTATGTTGATCAGCATTTTTCTTATATTTCTCTTTTGCTTGTTTCAAATGTTCTGTTGCCTCTTTAAAGGCTTGTGTAATAGTAGAATGCAAATGACTAACTGCAGGCATTTCTTAATGCTGAGGCAAATCTAGTTCTGAGGTTTGAGGGTGATGTCCATATATGGTATAAAAGGGGCTTTGTCCGGTTCCTGAATGTACAGAGTTATTGTATGCATACTCAGAAATCCATAAAATATCTTTAAAAGTACTTTCGGTGTGGTGTAGCATGCAACGTAGGTACTGTTCAAGGGTCTGGTTGGTCCTCTCTGTCTGACCATCGGTCTGGGGATAGTGACTGATAACCTCACGTCGATTTGCGCCAGTTGACAACATTTCTTCCAAAAATGTGAAATGAATTGACTACCTCAGTCAGAGACCAATACGGAAGGAAATCCGTGTATTCGAACAATGTTTTCGAGGAACTCCTTGGCCAGAATTGAAGCAGAAGTAATCCCTTTAGAGGAATAAAGTCGGCCATCTTGGAAAAAAGATCCACAATAACTAGAATGGTGTTAAATCCATTACATGGAGGTAGATCTGTAATAAAGTGTAACAATAAGGTGTGCCATGGTGTAGGTGGAATATCCAAAGGTTATAAGAGGCCAGTTGTTTTTTTCTTCTGACTTTTGTTTTGGGCGCAAATGCCACAAGACATTACAAATGACTTTACGTCTTTTCGTCAGGTGGGCCACCAGAATTGTCTCTTAATTTTAGCTTCAGTTTTTGCGTTACCTGGGTGTCCTTCCATCAGGGTGTCATGATAATTGGAGCTGACTAGTTATTGTAGTTCCTTGTGTGGTAGAAATAGTCACCCTTGATAATAAGGTAGGTCATTGATGACTGAGTAGTCCGGGCCTTTCTTCACCCAGTCCTGCAGGGCTGTTGGATCGAAGAGTTGTTGGATCTTTACTTGAATATCCTCTAGTGTCTGTAGAGTGGTTATGCCAAGAATTCTTTGTTCTGAAATTATAGGCATCGGTTCCGGGTTCGCATATGCTTCTCCCATCCCTATTCGGGATAAGGCATCTGCCTTGCCATTTTTACAACCTGGTCGATAAGTGATCACAAAATCGAACTCGGCAAAGAACAATGCCCATCGAAGTTGACGCGACGATTGGGCCTTGGCTGTTTTTAAATACTGCAAGTTCCGGTGATCGGTGATTACCGTAATGGTATGCCTGGCACAGAGAAGATAATGCCGCCAAGCCTTGAAGGCGGATTTGATGGCTAATAATTCTTTATCGGTAACCGCATAGTTTAACTCGGGTGCCGAGAACTTTCTGGACCAAAATGCTACTGGGGGAAGTTGACCGGTTTCAGGATCCTTCTGGGACAGGACAGCTCCCATGGCTAAACTGGATGCATCAGTTTCAACTATGTATGGAAGTTCGGGGCGTGGATACTTTAAGACAGGTGCAGACGTGAATTTCGCTTTCAGCTCTTGGAAGGCCTTTTCAGCTTCTTCGGTCCACAAGAAGCGTTTGTTTTTTCGCAAAGGTGCTGTGATAGGGTGTACAACATGTGAGAAATCCGGAATGAATCTGCGGTAGAAATTAGCTAAACCGAGCATGATTTGTACCCCTTTAACTGAACTGGGTGATGGCCACTTGAGGATTGCATCCACCTTTCGAGAGTCCATTCGGACTCCTTTTGGAGTCAGGATAAATCCAAGGAATTTAACTTCCGTAGCATGAAAAACGCATTTTTCCAATTTTGCATATAACTTGTTCTGGCGTAGTTTCTCAAGGACTGCACGAACGTGCTTCACATGGTCTGATTCTGAAGAGGAGTACACTAGAATATCGTCTATGTATACAACAACACAGACGTCAATGAGTTCACGAAGGACATCGTTCATAAAATACTGGAAGGCTGCTGGTGCATTGCACAACCCGAAGGGCATCACCTGGTATTCGAATAACCCGTACTTAGTGCGAAAAGCAGTCTTCCATTCGTCGCCTTTCTTTACACGTACCAGATGATATGCCCCTAGGAGATCTAATTTAGTGTAGATGCAAGCGTCCTTTACTTGGTCTAGTAATTCAGGGATCAGAGGCAATGGGTATCGGTTCTTAACCGTGATCTGATTTAATGCGCGGTAGTCTATGCACGTTCTGAGGTCACCTTCCTTTTTAGGCACGAAGAACAAAGCTGAAGATGCAGGGGACTTGGATGGACGAATGAAGCCATTACCAAGGTATTGGTCCAAGTACTGTCGTAGGTGAAGGTTTTCGGGTTCCGTAAGGGCGTAGATCCTACTACATGGAGGTTGTGCACCGGGTATGAGATCGATTTGACAATTGTATGATCTGTGAGGTGGTAGGGTGTTTGCCTGTTCCTTTTGGAAAACATCCTGGAATTCTTGATATTCCTGAGGTAACTGCACGACTGGAGTAGCGACTGTGGCCAGGCCTTAGTTCAAGGGTTTTTTTGGGTAACAAGTATGTGCACAATCCGGGAAGGTTATTCTCTTCTCTCGCCAATCAATACAAGGATTATGTGTTTCCAACCAAGGTATCCCCAGTATTATTTGGAACTGCGGGGCTTTGATTAAATCAAACACAATAGTCTCTCGATGCCCATCCTGACCAAATAGTGTCATCTCTGCAGTGGAATGAGTTACAGGCCCAGAGGCAATTTCAGTTCCATCGACTGTGGTGATGACATCCGAAGTGGTCTTTTTGCAGAGAGATAGATTCATCCTAGAATCCAACTCGTGGTCCACATAGTTTCCTATGGCCCCGCTATCAATGTATGCCCTCACTGCGTGCATACGTGATGGCTGCCTTCGATCTATAAGGTCCATTGGTATGATGAAGTGCGAAGTTTGAGTATCTTTCTTCAAGCTCGGCAAGTGGACCTCTACGCTTGTCAGGCGTGGTCGTTTCCCGAATCAGGCTCTGTTTGATTTTTATCAGCAACTCCGACTACTTTTTTAGATGTTTTTATAGGGCAATCCCGTAGAAAATGTCCTGAGGCCCCGCAGTACAGACACAATTGCATCTGCCGTCTTCTTTCTCTTTCCTTTTGAGTTAAGGGTCCCTTGACCCCCCCGATCTGCATCGGTTCTGATACATCTGTTCCTTTGAGGGTAACATTGGTTTTAACCAATACCCGATTCTCGAACTTAGCTCGATCAGCCTTTCTATTCTGAAGTCGGTGGTCTAACTGGACCACTAAGTGTATATATTCTGCACAATCCTGAGGTGAGTTCACAACTTGGGCCAAAACGTCTTTGAGTTCACCCCGAAGTCCACAATGAAATAATGTAATTCGTTTTACCTCTGGCCATCTGGTTTCCACCACTAACCTATTGAAAGTGGCGATATAGGTTAGTAGATCCTGGTTACCTTGTCGTAATGATAAAAGTTTGTTATCCAGGGCATGTCCCTGTGAATGTCTGGCAAATAGTCTTTCCATGCTCAATTGAAAACCTTGAAAATCCCGAAGAAGAGGGTCATCCTGGTTAACTAATGGAATTGACCAATCCGCTGCGCTGCCACTAAGATATGATAGTACAAAGGCTACTTTGGTTTGGTCGTTCGGAAAAGCTCCAGGTCTGCATAAAAAGTGTAAGCGGCATTGGTTCATAAACACGGCGAACTTTTTTGGGTCCCCAACAAAATGTTCGGGTGGAGCTAAAGGAATGCTCCCTGGTAGAACCACTTGCACAGGATTGCTCGATGAAACAGGAGTTGGATTCCCCCCGAGTCCAGGTAATGGTGTTTGCCCAGCTTGGTTTTGCAGTAATTGTCTAGCAAGATCATCAGTGCGCTCCTTTGACACAATCAGTTCTCTCCTGAGGGCATTAGTCTCTTGGCGCGCGGAGTGCACTTCTGCCCTAAATTCCCCTAACAATAGGGCTAGTTGTTTGGTTTCTGAGGTTTCCATAACGCCCGGGTGGGGATTTGTAGATAGGCTTCGCATTCTGTTACGCTCACCTGGCTCCCACAGGGGCATCGGTCGGACCCAGACAGCTGCGGTCTCCACCCACGTGATGCGTAGTGCAGCGATGACTGACTGGATCTGCCCTCCTAATCTTGTCTGCTTAACCCGTAGAAATATTCTCCTGCAAGTGGAGAGATGGATTTAGCCGCTTGTGGATTCAAGTGATGGCACCCCCACAGTCCTCCCCAACTAATCACCTCCGAAATGCCCTCACAGCAATCTCACCTTATATTCTTGAAAGATGAGCTCTCCATCCTGCGTGGATTTGCAGGGGCGCGTTGATTCCAATTACTTCACTGGTTTGAAAGTACGGGAGAGTTCCGGAGAGTATTGACCCTGAGGTTCCTTGTGAGGACTAGTAAGTATTAAGTTCATAGAGTTCAATATGTCCGATGTTCACTCTTGTTCACCCCTTCCTTTCTTGTCTTGCATCTGGCTCGTGAAAAGATGCTCTTGTGGCAGCTGGTGGCGCTCGGGTAAGAGTCTGTATTACCCGGTCCTGTCCGGTAAATGTTGCACGAGGAAAACGTGTTATTTTGTCTCTCTTTACAGATGCGGCACGTGAAAATATGGAGAGTCACAAAAGGATGCCTCCGGTGGTAAATCAGGTAAGTCTATGGTGGTAAGAATTATATTTGTTGGTTCTCTCGGCTCACCTTGTGGTTTTCTTTTGTCTCCTTGGTGCCGAAGTTCGGCAAAGAAATGATGGAGGCAGCGCCAACCCGAAGGATGCCGTGAAGACTGGTGAGTATGGCGCGGCGCTGCAGCTGGAGGTGCGGCGCGTGCAGAAATGATGTTCTTTACAGGTCCGGAGACAAGATGGATCCAGAATCAGGTGTGGAATAGAAATAAGTTTGTTTTCTAGCCTTGTCCCTTTCTTTCCTCTTTGTTTTAGGAGCTCCGGATTCGAGGCGGGCATGGAAGAAGACTGGATGCAGGCTGCAGGCACAGTGAGTGTTACGCTGCTGGATGCCGAATAACGCGAAGCGTGTGTTGCTGGTCGGGCGTGATTTAAATAGCCTCAAAAGTAGTCCCAGGTAAGAAGTCCCTAGAACCACACCAGAGGAAAAAATAGTCCCTGTAGAAAAATCAGGCTTCATGTTGGATTGGAGTCATTTGCAGCATGGTCTGCCTGAGGTAAGTAATGACTATGAGCCTGGCGCCTTAGGCGCCAGGACTGATTCCTACTATGAGCCTGGCGCCTAAGGCGCCAGGACTGAACCCAGATAGCCCCTAGCCGGGGCTGCTGAGGTTTTACTAAATGTCTAGATGCCTGCTCCCGGGGCTGATGGGCTTGGTCCGGATGGCTGGGGGTAGGCATCATGACAGCGAAGCAAGTAGCTCAATAGTGAACAAAACATATGGAAACATTCTGCTCCATGTAGCGGGCCAGATGCCGAACACAAAACTACTAAAATGAAGCATAAATAGACAAAAACAGCAGAAAGAAAACCTGCCGATGGCACCACAAACCTATGTTGACATAACTGTACCTGATATTTTACAAAAAACTGAAAATGGTGAACAATTTCTGTTTGCATCAATGGAGATTAAAAATGAGAAAATGATGATTTGTACGACTGATACTAATTTGTCACATCTAGGAAATTCAACGATATGGCACGGAGATGCAACGTTTAAATCATGTCCAGCGCCCTTTCATTAATTTTATAGCATTCATGGTACAATCAATGGAACAGTAATAGCTTTAATTTATGTGTTAATGCCAGGCAAAACCGAAGAACTATACAGGTGTGTATTAACGAAAATCAAGGGGGCAATACCAGATAAAACACTGAATACAATAATCATGGACTTTGAGCAGGGTCCTCTGAAAGGTTTTCAAACAACATACCCAAACACCCGCATACAAGGATGTTTTTTTCATTTTGCACAATCAATATGGCGAAAAATACAAAGGTTAGGCCTAAGAACAAAATACATTGAAAACAGTGATTTTCAGCACAAAATGAAACAAATTTTTGCATTGGCATTTGTACAAGAGGACAAAGTGATAACATATTATGAAAAATTGGATGCAATACCATATTTCACAATAAATGAGGACGAATTAGCTGATTTGATGGATTATTTAGAAAACACATGGATAGGGTAACTTACTAGAAAAGGAACAAGGAGAAGGGCCAAATATCCAATTTCAATTTGGAACTGTTACCGAGCAATAAAGGAAAACTGGCCAAGAACGAACAATATTCAGGAGGGTTGGCATAGCAAAATAAACAAAGAATTCAATGTAAATAACCCCAATTTGTGGCATTTCCTAAAACACCTTAAAATGGAGCAAACAACACAACAAATAAAAATCGCACAAACTATTTTGCTGGAAAATATTCATAAAATAAAATACAGGGATTATGAAGAGAGAATAACAAGCATAGTGAACAATTTCGAGTCAATGGAATCAATGCAGTATTTAGAAGCCATATCTTCTAACTTGAAATGTTAAAATAAATAAACAAAAACCCACTGAAATCGCTGACTCTGCAGTCCAAAAAACGTACCAAAATCCAAGAAATCCATAATGAACCAATCCGTAACATCAGAAAACCATAATCCGAATCCGAAATCCATTCAAAAGTAAAATAAAAGCCATTCCAGGCGAAAAAAAACATGAAAAAAGGAAATCCATGCAGAAAAATCCAAGTGAGCAGGAATCGTAAATCCAAATGAAGCATCCATCCAGACGTAGAAAAAATCCATTCCACAATAAAAAAACAGTCCAAAAAGCCACCTCGCTTCAGCATGAAAAAAAACAATTCCATAAAAAAATCGAGAGCGCGTATGCATGGGAACCCGTTCAAACAAAAAAAAACTCGCAAAATGGCATCCATGCAAGAATGCGTAAACGTGGGACGTCATACATTGGACTCTGGAAACATAAACAAAACTTGAATAATAGAATAACTAATACGACAGCGCCATCTACAGTTTGAAAATTACACCAGTTTGGAAAGTTAAAAAAGTTGAAATGTTTAATTTATTTATTTAAATAAATAATGTATATATTAACTATATGTTATTTATACAGTTTACAATGATATATATATATATAAATATAATAAATCGAAAACAGTATTAAAATAAACTCAATATTACATAAATGTTAAAATAAAACCATTATTATTATTACAAAACCGATGAGTGTCTCTATTATTATTATTAGACATATTGTTCAAAAATTATTCTCACAAATGCCTATTCGAAACTAAGGTTATTAGTACAAATGTATCCTCAACTATTGTATTCGATCCCTTTTTTTCGATCCTTTGACTGGACATCACCGTAAGCAGGGGTATGCCTAGACTAGCCTTAATCTGAGTGGCATTCATGATATCAATGTATTACTGCTCAGGGTACCTGGTAGCAAATGTCATTAGTATATCTACTGCTTGGGTCATGGTAGGCCCTAAGGTCATTGATGATCCATTCACTGCTTTACCGTATCCTGGACATTGTTTGAAACCTGTGGCAATGCTTCACTCCTCTGTATATTGGGCAGCTATGAAATTCCCATGGGCTCTGAAATACACTGATATGTCTATATAGAGTAGTCCTCCCTCCCCTGTGAACTGAGCAGGCAACATCAAATGTGCGACCTGTGTTTGCAGAGTGTTGGCTAGACAACGACGATCCCTTAGTGGGTCCAAGTTGGAAATATTCAGGGGAGAAAAGACCAAAGGTTATTTTGGAAAAATAATCTTCGGTCTTTTCTCCCCCGAACATTTCTATCTCAGGCTTTCAAACCCGAACCCTATTAAAATGCAACTTGCACGAGGTTAGGAGATACTGAGACTAATTTATGGTATTAGCATAATTGACCTAAAAACAGTTGACCTAAAACATTTGATCAAATTTTTTTGACCTTGTTTTCGGTCAAATTTAATTAAATATATATATATGGGGTTGTTAAGGGCATAGATTAGGTTGAGGGGAAGTGGGACGGGTTGCGGTGGGTCATTTTAGACTGGAAAAAAGGTCAAATAAATTTGATCAAATGTAATTAGGTCAAATGATTTAGGTCAAATATACCCAAACCGTAAAATCTTTCGCTAAATATTTATGTGGGGGCACAAGGTAGAGGAGGGGGCTTTGATAGCGCATATGCCGGCTGCACCCAGTTCCCATACAGATTTGGTTGTGTAATGGGAAGAACATGTAGAGGGAAGCTTGTGAACGGCAAATTACATTGATTTTTTTTCATCGAATGTGACATTTGATGCGAATTAGAGGTTTGTCAAAGTCACATATTGCGATGTCATCGGGCAAAACGTACCTTCAAACAGAACACTTCTACCATTTTGTTTATTATACCGTACAAGAAAAGCAGGGGTTGCGGGATTGTCCCCTGCTCCCCTTGTATGTTATAATGGGTTCGGGCACTGTGGGGGTATTCCCCGCTTCCATTGGAAGGATTGGGGGATAAATGTCTGGTAATCATTATTCTAAGTTTAGTGGTAGCGAGCGAAACATTTCTCTCCTCAGCAAAAGGTACAGCCATTTTGGCGCGGCTGTTTCGGCGCAGCCAAAGTGCTGCGCGAGCCAATTCGGGGTGAGCCTTTTGGTGCAGGGGTCGTTTGGACGCGGCTGACATTGCAGCGTAGTGCAAACGGCCCTCGTGTCAAATGGGCCTGCATGTGTTAATGCTGTAGAGTCCTAAAAAGGAAAGCCAATTTGCTTATAAATGGCCTAACGTCAATACATATAGAAGAGGATACACCTCCATTTCGCTTCACAATGCAACAGACAAAGTACAGCATAACATGTCCAATGTAGAGCTGTCACATACTATGGTGAAAAAGTGCTAAACATTTTTGTTTTAACTAAGACATCTTTAGGGACTACTTGCCAAAGTCAAGTTTTCCTTAAGCACAGATCCTGAATGCAGTGACCAGTTCAGATGCGACTGCAGCACTCCTTTTTTTCAAGCTTCGGTTTCTTCACCCATTGGTTTTATGGGTATTCAGGACATCGTGGACCATATTTGGTCATATGCCCCTGTACTATTGTATGGAAACGGTTGTGCTCTATAGCCCCATGTCTATAACTCATGGCACGCAGTGGCAATGTGTGCCATGGAATGGGTTGCATGCATACTTTTCCTAAGCCTGGTAGCCCAGCGTATATCACTTGCTTCTATGTCATATCATCGACAGTCATTTTTGCGACTGGTGTTTTTACGAATACATTTTGCCGAAAACAGTCATTGAAATGCAATTTTTTTTACTTTGTGGAGTTCCTCCAAAACCCCCACTCCACCTATTTTTAACTGTTCCTGACAATCAACCCCTTATCTGCCCTTTCCCACCCCTCAACACCCCAAAATGTTGATGAATTTTTTCAGCAAAGTCTATTCGTTAAAAAAACTTACGTAAAAACGACTGCCGATGCAACAACGTCGTACCTATCACTTTTCCCCATATGTGAGAGTGACAGTTTAGTCAGAAACTCTATCATAGTAATGTACAAAGCTTATAATTTTAACCAAAAATACATTTTAAAAATGTGAAAAAGAAAAGGTAGTCTACATGTATTGAATGCACCATCGACTTTTGGAAGCAGCAATTAATGGGTAACATTTGATACGCATGCGTGGATTTTGAACAACATAAACTCGATCATTTGTATTTATTGTTTAATGCTGTTTTATAGCACAGTAATACTTCACATGCATTAGGTTTTATTTTAAGCTTTAGTTAGCGGCTTAAATTCACATAATTGGCATTAGCTCTAATCCACGCCCTTAACTTGTCATGCCGTATTGATTAGGAGGGGCTTTGGCTTCTCAGACTTGGCTAATGTCAGCACTAAAACCTTGGCTAATGGCATGTCCAGACTCGTTTGACTGGGGGTGCCCAAGTGGGGCAGTGACTTATGCAGGGATGGCATGAAGCGTGAGCGTGTGCGAGACACCCACGCGCACGCACGCACGCACGCACTTAGGATAATGGGGTGGCCAGTCAGATGCCAGGGGTAGCTACCTCGGCCCACTCCCTTGACACGCCTAATGTCTTCACAGGGTGGGCCCCAAAACGGCAGCAGTGCGCTTTTCAGCATGACTACACATTGCATTGCTCTAGCCATGGGACCTCCCGTCTTAAACCAAGTGAATCGCATTTTACAGGGACTGGCCGCATGCATTTGCATTTCTAATTCCATGGGTCATTTCAATTAATGCATTTTACGATGGGTAGACAATTTATAGAACAAAATAATATACATATTCTAATGTACTGCATCTTTCAATGTGTTATCTGCTTGAAAGCGTACTTTCCCTACATTGGGTGTATGGATCTACGTGATTTGTCTGCGGGTAAATTACCTGCGACGGAAATGTTTGCATGGGAAATGTACCCAATACAAAATGCTCGTACATTTCCCATGCAAACATTTCCATTACAAATCACACACCTTCACACACACCCTCACGCACACCCCGAACACACCCCCACCCCACTACTTACCTTTCCTTCAGACGCGCTGTGTCCCTGCGGCGCCGGTACCCTTTCACTGCCGTGGTCGGGAACTGGTGCTGCAGGGTGCTTTTCTTTTTTCTTTACTTTTGCTCAGGTGATCTGCGGGGGCGTCCCCCGCAACACCCCGCTCACTAGTGAGCGGGGTGTTGCGGGGGACGGCCCCGCAGCTCACCCGAGCAAAAGTAAAAAAAAAAAAAAAAAAAAAGGACCCTGCAGTGGCGGTCTAGTGAGCGGGGTGTTACGGGGGACACTCACGCGGCCCCCAGCTTTTTTTTTTGGTTCTGGTGGGGTTTCGGGGGTGTGTACCCTGCAACACCCTACTCACTGTAGTGAGCGGGGTATTGTGGGGGACACCCCCCACCCCCCAGCAGCCTTTTTTAAAAAAAAAAAAAAAAGAATGTTCATACCGACCTCACCAAAACACCTAAACACATACCACGAAAAGTTTGAACTTTTGATAGTTAGAACCTTTCGTGGTGTGTGTTTTAGGTCTTTTGGTGGGGTCGGTAATTTTTATTCGGACATTTCATCCTATTCCGAATGTATGAGTGATTAATGGCCTTGGACAATCTCTATTGCTATTTTATCTGCCTACACGCCAGGCGCTCCCCACCTAACCCAGCGATTTTTGACTGCTCATTAATTATATTTAAGCCACATATTAAAACAGATTTTACTCCTCTTGATTTCAGGTAACAAAAGTGATCACAGTTGTTAGGCAAGTACTTTCATTGGCTCCTTAGCTGTAAACCAGGCAATTCTTAGGCCCCGGAGCAAATACTGGTTCATGACATGTTAGGGCCCCCACTGGATATTTGTATCAGCATTACTGGTGCTATAGAGAAGCTGGGGCACAAGTGCTGAAGACAAGAGCAGCACACGGACCTGCAGGGACTGGAGGGTCTCTGCGTCAGGAGTTCTCTGGGGACCACAGACCGCTCTGGCTGCTCCATCTCTTCACATCTCCATCTAAATACATCATTCTCTCCAGCCTTCACTTACCGAAGACCTCCAGTTGCTAAAATGTGCCTTGCGCGCAGTGTACACCTCCAGTCCAAGGGTTGATCTCCATAATGTTTCCTCTGTTAGATTTAGCCAATGAAAGCACAATGCAAGATATGTTTCCAAGCTTAAGTTAATGCAGGTATGATACTCGTGTTATAAGCGTTTTGCATATTCCAAGCAACTATAAATACTGCAGCCAGGACTTTAGGTGGGCCTGGCCAGCAGTGCCGGCCTCTGTGGTGGCAGCGCCCCGGGCAGAAAAAGAAAAATGTGGTGCCCCCACCCCTGGTCAATCGGGGTGAGGAGGGGGTTGGAAGGCGCCAAATCTTTATTTTTGGTGGTGGGAGACGGCGTCCTTTTGAAATTAAATGCGCTCACAGGAATGGGCGCATTGAACAATAGGGTGCTGCGGCACCCGATTTAGATCATTACCTCCCCACTCCCGCGACGGAGCAGGGAGTTCATCACTGGAATGGGCCTGATGCATGCATCAGCGCCCCGCTCTAATAAAAACCGCCCCGCTCCCTCTCGAAGAGGGAGCGCATTTAGTTTCAAAAGGACGCCTTCTCGGGGCCTTCTCCCACCACGCCAGCTCGCGGTAGCCCTTAAAAGCCTCCCCGAGCTGGCGCCCTGGGGAGCTAATGGCGCCACGGGCGGGCAGCCCCTAATGCCGGACCTGCCGGCCAGAGATTCAGGCTTTTGTCTGCCCACTAAGACGCAGCCAAAAGTTCAACCCACCCTTGCTGCATTAGTATGTATTTGGACCTCTATGCCTCAAACGCAACAGTGCACGTTTATTTTGATGTAAAATACTACAAAAATGTTACTAATAAAAAGCAAGAGCACACTCTCCTAGACATGATTTCACAAGCCCCACTAGGTGGCAGATCCGAACCAAAGATACAGAATGAACTCGCGGCCAAACATCCTTGAGCCAAAACGTGCCAGCGCCCTGGCGGCTACGTCATGCCGAAACGTCCCAGCCGGAATGGTCGCGGCCTAACGTCCTGCTCCCCTAGCAAAAGGTAAATACAGTATGAATTGTGCAATGCTGCCATCATGTGGACATTTTCCTTTTTTATACACGCTTAATGAACGTACGAGAAACGCTTTGCGAGCGTTTCGCTTTCGCAGCTTTTTCAGGCAATGAAGTTGCTCTCTATAAAATCACCCTAAACCGGGATGCTTCATCAGTGTGCGAAAGTCACCAGCACCTTTAGCCCATCAGCTTGGTGTACACCTGCCGTAATTAGGGTACTAGATGTTATGAATGCCAAAGGTGTGCATTTTCTGTCTGTAGTTCTTGGAAGGACTCCAAAATCTCTCTAAAATCTGCTGCCATTAGATCAGTGCGGCCCCAGGAGCGCCAGCGCCCCGTGCGAGATTTGTGCGCCCCCCCCACTCACTGCCCCGCCCACCACAAATGCATAACAGCCGGGGACTCAGTTCTGTTGTTAACAGAACGGAGCCCCATGCTGTTCTTGTACAGTGTGTTTAAGGGCGCCTTGCCGCCAGTTGTGTAATTAGTGTCTATTATAGTAGGCGCTCTTTACGTGAGCTGGGGCTAGGCGCCCTGTGCCGAGGTTGCACCCTTGTGCGGCTGCACCCTCTGAGCGCACCTTGACCTTGAGCCGGCGCTGCATTAGCACCTCGCTGCTGTTTGCAAGAGCGATAGCTTTTCCTATGCTGATGTGTGTGTGTGTGTGTGTGGGGGGGGAGGGGGGTGGGGGCAGGGGAGGATACTTACTGTTCCTAGCAGAGAACTGCCACAGACACACCTGAGGACCACAGTCCTGCACCATGAAGCCACAACACACGAATGCCACCTCCAATGATGACTTAGCCTAAGGATTCATCAGCCGCTGCCCCACCATGCCAAACTATCAACAATTACCAACAGGAAGATAATAAGGGGCAAAACATGAGAGCCTTTCGGAATATAGGCAAAACACCTGAAATCGCTCCTGCATGAAAGGGCACCAGTCCCATTCAGGAGCAGGGAAAGGTCCTGGCAAGTATCAATCAAGACACGTATTGGGCAGTTAAGACATTCAGCAGTACTACGAAGAAGGCCAGCGCTTAGCTGTAGTCAACACAGATTGGGCTACCAACCAAAAGGAAGAGCAAAGAGAATAGACGCCCCAGTGATATAGCCATACGCTGGGAGAGACCAGACTGAGAGCATCAACTAAAGCCTGCTGCAAGCTATATCTGAGACACTAAGAGACCAGCTTGAGAAAGGAAGCCAAGAGCCTGCTGAGGGCTATATCTTAGACAGAGGGGGAGACCGGAATAAAAGAGATCTAACTGTTCACTTGGCATATATCTCAGACCCTGGGAGAGCCAAAACCAAGAGAGAGTCCTGAAGACCTAATTGAGAGCAATAGCCACTGACCAGGAGACATCAGCCAAGAAGGTAGATCCATGGATTTTATTTTATTATTTATTTGTATTTTTTGCATTTGTGTGGCACGCACAAACCCTGAGGCATCAGGGCGCTGTAGAGGATCAACATGCATTCGCCTGGTCACAGTCCAGGGACATGAATGGTAGGTACATAGGTGATACAGGTACAGGTAGGTTACAGGAGCACCAGCATTACATTAGATAAGCAGCAAGGTTTTAAGAGCTTTCTGGGAATTTGCGGATGGAGGGCATTAAAATCAAAGCAATGGTCCTGCATGAACGAGAGAAGATCTTCCTGGGAGCTAGCCGCTCCCCAGACAATGGAAGAGACCAGACCAGGGGACCTTGGTCCAGGAGGGTGACCTGTGGCAGAAGAGTGAAATTATTACATTCTGGCCAAAACCCTTATCAAAGGGGAAGGAACACTCGCTGGTAAAACAAAGATACTGCTAAGGGCCAGGGAGCCGACTTGCGGCTAGAGGCTGAGAATCTCTAAGGCTCTCTGTGTCACCAAAGATGCATATTGGGCGCTATATCCCTGGGATTTAATGCTTGATTATGGAAACCAGTGGAATGGGACTATTCCCTACTTAAAACCTGAGGCAGGTAAGTCATCCTGACACCCATATGATAAAAAAACACACTAGTTTGCTTTCCCTACAATCACTAGGTGTTACCCACACCCATCGTGCCAATCATAAATATTGGGTAGAAATTGTACTTTGTTCTCTGAGTGTTCAGTTTGCCCTTTGTCACAGATCTAAATTATAGGAGGTATGAAGGAGGTTGGTTCTTGTGGGTTTTGAATGTTCCAGGTACTTGTGTTCAGAAGCTTCTTTTCCAATCCAGCACAAACAAAGCAACTGGAACCTAAAGCCTATCAAAAACGTTGTGTTGGACAACTAGAAGTTCTACTGAGAACTGCTCTGAGCAACACCACTTAAAACATGCCCATGATGCTGGAGCCTTCTCTCTTTGTCCCTTAAATGTCATTGTCTATGCCTCCTGGGAGAACTGACCTCATGTATTCATGAAGTGAACAGTCTTGAAAGTTTTATTTAGTGATGTTTCTTGTGCAGATCTCATGCAGCCCGAGTGTCGCTTCAGAGCGTGTGAAAACAAGATAGCAGTGGTCTTAAAAGGCCTGTGTGGGAAGTCCTGAATGTATGGGCCTCATTATGAGTATTTTGAATACCTCCTATTTTTAAGACACCACCTAATTATGAGTCAGGATTGCATTGGATGTTTACAGCATAGTGTACATAGAAATGACTGCATGCAGTAATTGTGAGGAATGGCCGTCTGGAAAGGGTGCAAAGCTCTGGATTTATTTTTAAATTATCAAAGAGAATGATGACGGTAATTCGATCTCCAGAAGTGGAAATCTGCCAAACAGATTCACCCCTTCCCGTAGACTCCATGCCAAAAGCATTGTGCACTCATGTCCTGCCGCATCAGTAGCCTGATCGTGGTGCCTGCTATACTTGTGGCAAAGAGCAGGATCACAGGTCACGAGACAGCTACCTGACAGCCGCAGAGACAGGCAAGTCGCCTCTGTAGCGCAGATGCGGCATTTAAGATATGCCCCCCATACCCAAAACTATGATGATCATAAGTAACACAGGCTGGTAGCAGGGTAAACTCTAAATGCAGCAGTAAACAACTCTAAATGAAAGCTATGCCTGAGTTTAGGCATCGTGCGTGGTAATACTTATGATCACGACCACCACATTCCAATTGATATCGCACATGTGTCAGCTCCTGTGAGTCAGCTCTGCTGTGGAAGGTGATGTGCATTCTGGTCAGCTGGGTGTAGCTCACCAAATGGCAGGTCAAGAACTTGGAGGGCCAAGCCTCCTCTTTGATCTCTTTGTGAGGGCAGGTGACACCCTCTGCCCGAGGCAGCCACACAGCAGTCAGCTGTCCTGGGCACAGGCATCAAATGCGCACACTCATTCAAAAGGAGTAGCCTCACTCCAGGGTGCTGCATCTCTAAAGGCCTGTGTTCCCAGTGAGAAGGGAAGGAGGTAGGATTATGACAGGCAGGAGGGCTCTGATCAATGGAAGGAGGCTTCCACCATCTTGATTCTCACTGTCCTCCTCTCTTTTTCTTGTCCCCTCCACTTCCTCTGGAGCAAAGCACTTTGGGTGTGACATCAGATGGGTGAAGTCCACTCTGTTCAAGAGCAGGGATTGGACCACTAAGGCAGGCTAGCTTTAGTCTAATCACCTGAGGACTTGTGCTTTTAAAAGAAGAGGCCTTCCCCCCTTTCATGAGATTCACTCAGATCCTCGTGGATC
The DNA here is from genome assembly GCF_040938575.1 of Ambystoma mexicanum. Lineage (NCBI taxonomy): Eukaryota > Metazoa > Chordata > Amphibia > Caudata > Ambystomatidae > Ambystoma > Ambystoma mexicanum. The sequence continues at coordinate 534,927,845 of NC_090924.1, read as the reverse complement.
CTTTAAGGCTGCAGATTTGTTCTGAAGATCTCACTGGACTTCCTTTGGGAGAGTTACAATCTCCAAAGCCCTCAGCCTGAGGTGAATAAGGAATCATCCACGAAAGAAGGAAGATCTGTCCCCTACGATGCAGAGAGTAATTCAGAAGTAACCTTTGCTGTGGACATACACCTCTGCGCCAGAATCTCCTTAGCTGGGAGCGCAGACCCTAAACAGAACTATGCTATCCTCGAGCCCCTCTGAAAGGGCCTCACAGCAAACAGAGGACCAGACCAGCCAAAGGTTCCTATTCTACCCCACCAAACCGGTCGCTCGTGTTCACCGCACCTGCAACAAGAGGGAAGTTGCCTTGTTGGTGGCTGCGCTCCTCCACCATATCGAACATTGCTTGTACTTCCGTCCAGCTCGACACTGCATTGTGTCCTGGCTAAAGCTTGCCATCTGCTAGGCCTGAAGTGACTGCTCAATGCCAGGACCTGAACCGAATCACAGGAAAATCACACACCGACTCGAACCGGGGGTTACAACCAAGGCTAGACCCAGCTAGCTCATGAACTGCTGCCTCATCAATCACACATCGATGCACCCAAGTTCACCAATTCGATGATCGTCACCCAGTGACTGGAACAGGTGGATCGTCACTCATCGACCCCTCCCGGAGGCTAAAGTCTGGCTCTGCCTGGCCAACTGCGAAGCGTTCCACGGACCGCCTGACGTGCCTCCTTGAGAGCCATCCCCTTCTACCGCACAGTGCACCTGTCTTCACTGCTACTCGACTCCTGCTTGTTGCTGGGGCCTCCATGATCCTACTTGCACGAACTGAGCCTGATTGGCTCATATCTACATTCGACACCGGGTCTGACTGGGTCAGCCCACTAAGAACTGAATACAGTGCTGTATTCTCTAAAGTGCCCCCTCTGTCCACTTGGGACCTAGAGACTGGTTGGGTCATGATCGCTTTTTGTGGTTAGTACTTTACCTACCGCCCCTGAAACTATGCTCAGAGTGATACTTTCTCCAGTCTGTCGCATCTTCTCTGTTCTTCCTTCAGGGTGGGTTTTTGTATAGTGTTGTCATTCGTTCTACGTGCAGATGGTGTGTTTGATTAAAGTATGTATATTTTTTATAGTACCTTGATTGGATATTCCCTTTATTTTGGACTGTGATACTGTGTTGTTTGGGTCAGTACTGGTTCACCTTCACACCACTCTTAAGAGCATAGTCTTCCATCGGCCCACATTAGCGCAAAGGAGGTATATCTCGGTCCCTGTTTTATCTTTATGACTGTGTTGTGTTTTGGTTGTAGAAGTGTGAGGGCTGAGTGGCCCATTTTATCCCTACTCATCGTTCTACTCCTGCTGAGCATAATCAATTAGTCACAGTAATTAACCCATATTTTCCACATGCAGTACTTTTCTGACGTAAATAGCCCATGCAATCCCAACTCATAGTTAGACAGTATTTAAAAAAATAAGTGCTATTTAAAGTAGTACATGTTTAGCTGTTACCATTGTAATCGGTCTGCTGCTCTAGGATACACATTGGAAACCCTGTTTGAAGGTCGCCTCTGCTCACTATGATTCATAGAGCACCTGTATAAGAACTATGCATCCAAGTAAAACACCCAGCAGTGCGCACCTGTATGAATGTTCACTGCACCTGAACTGTTCTATGGTCCAGACACTGGAAAGTTGGTGGAAGAAAACCTCTCAAGACCAACTAACTCCAGCTACGGTGCTGGTGCAAAGGCGAATTCCCTTCACTTCTGAAATCCTTCAACGATGCTCTGCTCAGTCTATTGCTATGGAAGATGCTAAGCCCAGCTTCTTCCCCAACCTCACCTTTGAGCTCCACTCCAAACCATGAAAACTCTCTGCTGCCTTTAAGGCCTTGCTGCTGCCTATTCTCTCACTATCGACCTCCTCTCTGTCAAATAATGACTTGGCCATCTACTTCTCTATAAGAGCTGTCAGATCTTGGACACCCTAACTGTCCTTTTATATCTCCCACCTCATTCTCTGTTATCCTTCTCACCAATGTTGTATCCTCTCTGTCTCCTTCTCCCCTACATAAACCACCAAACCTATGCCCATTTTCCAGGAGGCCATTTCATCCTGCCCTGCTCTGGACCCATTAAAGCCTAATCAATCACAGTTTTAGCACCCCTTACCTTCTGCTACCCCTACCTCTTCTGCCTTTTTATTGAAGAATCTTCCTCACCTGCTACAAATAGCCAGAGTTCTATTGACCCCTAATAAGCCCAACAACCAAGCCAGCTGTTGTCCTGTCTCACTTCACCCTTTCTATAGTTGTCTCTTCCTTCCCCTCGCCTACTCCAAAGCCTGCAAACGGGGGGCCTTTTAATGAACGAGCAGTTACCTTAATTTCAACAGTCTCCATGAGCCTCACCAATCTGGAATCCTGAGTCTACATTCTATCGAAAAGGGTTGCTGTAATTTTCTCACCACTGCCCATCATTCCAAACCTTCATTCATCCTCATCCTTCTAAACCTCTCAGTTGCTTTTGACACTATTGACCATTTTCACCTTTCAACCCTCTCATAGTTTGGCATTCAAAACACTGCTGTTCCCTGAGTTGCTTTTTACCTTTCAGACTGTTCATTTTCTATCTCCTGCAACACCAACACCTAAGATCTCACGCAACTCCTCCCGGTGTACCCCAAAGTGCTGCCCATGTCCCAGTGCTCTTTGCCCTCTAAAAATCTTATCTACCATCTATTTACTGATGCTAGCCCCTTTCCCCCCGAAAACCCCCACCTTTAACCCTACCTCTCCTTCAAATCTATAATTGCCTTTTGGCTAAGTGCCACTGGATGGCAAATTATTGTTTTATCCTCAACTCCCTTTAGACCAAAGCCATCTGTCTGCTTGCTCACCATGCTCCACCCCATCTGCTCTCTACCATGTCTTGCCCCAATGAATTATCACACCACCCGCAAGACCCAGAGTCTTGGGTGTCTCTTCAATAACAATCGTACATTTCACCAAATTCATCATTGCCACTGCAAAGGCTTCAAGTCTTAACCTACTTAACCCTAAGTACAATTTGCTCACTTCACACTTATCACACCATTAAAACTCTCATCTCTTGTGCTCATGCCACTAGACTACAGCTCTAGCCTTCTCCTAAGACCCCCTCTCAGTTCTGTTGTCCCCCTTAACACATTTCTTATCATCGCAGCTTGTGCTCTGTACAGCCTCCCTACTCAATGTTGGCTGGCTCTCCATGCATCACGAATTCTTCTAGTTCCTTCTACTCACCTTTAAAAAACGTCATAGACTGTGGCCCCTATCTGGCAGCCTCGATCAACTGCAACTCCCCACCTCATACCCTTTTAATTCACATTTTCAACACAGATGTTACAGAGGCAAAGGATTATGCTAAACTCTCAACTTCACTTCTCGAGCAGCATCATTATAATTAAACAGTAATCATAACAAAGCGAAAAAACTACAATCCCTATATGGTTTGAGGCCTTTGTAGTCATTTGAGTTATTGGTCTTCTTAAAACATGTGACCCTTCTTAACCAAGCGTGCATATCTATTCCTAATAAAGTCTGTCCACCATTTTACAACCTCCTCTTTCTTTTGCTGGTCCTCTCAACTATGGCGCCCAACTGGTAAACGCTGATTGAAAGTGCCCTTTTCAATTATAATCATGAACCCGTCGTCTTGTTATCCGTCATGGAACCTGCAACATAAACCATATTTCAGACATTTGGTGTAATCGGGTGGGTAATCGTAACACCAAGAAGAAAAAACATTTGCATCATCAGTTTGCATCAGACATTACATTACATCATTACATTATTCATTATTGAAATTCAATTAGTCAGGTGAGATGATCCTTCGCCTCTGTGTCTTTAATAGAATTATGACTTTATGTAACGTATGTGTTCAAAATCTGAATGCTATGTCAAGACCCAGAGGTGCAGATTATGCTTGTTCAAAGCTTACTTACCACCAACATTGCCACATTTTCTACTGGCTTGAAATAAAACATTTTGAATGCTGACTCATTCATTCAATCTGATGCCTTCATAATGTCTTCTAGTCTGGCCCAACATAAAAGGCCTTAGAGGCCATCCCCCCCCCCCTCCTCCCTGTCACGACCCTCGCCCAAAACCCCCTCTGGCAAACCCATTGGCCAGGTGAAGTCAGGACTCGGGCCTCTAGAGCCTGGCATCCTCTTCAAAAGCCCTCATGCACCATGAAGAACAATGTGCTTGGGAACTACTTTATTGTATTGTCAGCCAATATGGAGGCAACCACATAGCTTGGTTCTTAGCTATGCGATCTAGTGTTTTGGGTGTGGCAGGCCTGGAACTACTTTCCCTGGTACTACTTTACCTGGGCTATGTAAACCACACCCTGACTGCAGAACATGCTTCGTGTTACTTTGCAGCTTGCAACGTGACGCTCACCGTGTCCAGCTATTCCCTCGAGCCTCGGAGAAGCAGAACCTGCAAGGAGACAAAAGGAACATCATTAGCAGCAGCATCTTACCTGCAGTCTTCATCTTTAAACACTCGCAGCTACTGAGAACAGCTTCCTCGAATCTGCATGCCTCCCGGACAACACGACCTGAAAGAGGAAGATAGAGGCAACATTAAAGAAAGCTGTAGAGATGTTTACAAATTACAAACTGCTCAAAAGGCTTACCTGGCTGGTCGCCTCTCGGCTGGCACCACTCCGGACATTCCACTCGCGCTGAAGAACACCGCGACCTACAAGGAAGGAAAACACAGGTTAGCAAAGGCAAGACTTCGCAGCGCTGCGCATAGCGCTTACTTACCGCATCATAGCGCTCTTAATACGCCATCATTTACCAGCGGGGCTCAACCAAGCCAGTTCGGCACGCTGAAGCTCCGCATACCTAAGGGAGAAAAAAGAGACATTTTAAACAGAGAAAGGCATGCAGGATAGCAACAAAACTAAAGAACAGCAATAAACCTACCTGAACAATATCAAACGGGCCGGCGTCAGTGAAGTAACTGGACCGCACTCGCCCATAAAAGACAACGCGCCCCTGCAAAGAAGGCAGGACAGAGAGCACGCCTAATTCTACCACAAGGCAGAACCTTCCCCGCAGACCACATCAGGGCAAAGCTGTGAAGCATACCAGCGAATAACCCAGCTGGGTGGCGTCCCTGTGGATACCAGGTGAGCGTAACAGAACACAAAGACTACCATAACAAATCCACCTGGGCGCCATGGAGACATCAGAAATAGACCAATTCGCCCAATTACTAGGAGAGCTTCGTGCTGAGGTTCATTCTGCCCGACAAGTGACTAATGCCCTCCGGAGAGACCTAATAGTGACCAAAGAACGCACTGAAGAGATTAGCAGGCAATACTTGCAATCACAGGCAGGACAGACGCCTCTACCTGGAAGCAATCCAACGATGCAAAACCCCACCATACCACCCACTCCGGTACAGATTACGTTACCTGGAACAGTGCCCCTGGCACCACCAGAAAGGTTCTCAGGTGACCCACGGAAGTATGCAGCATTCATCAATCAGTGCCACCTTCATTTTCTTTGTAGGCCTGGAGCATTTCCAAACGACCAAGCTCGGATAGCTTTTGTCTTATCATACCTGAGTGGTAGTGCAGCAGATTGGTCGGTGCCATTGGTATCCCATGACGATCCTCTATTACATGACTTTGGGGGGTTCCAGAGAGAAATGGAAAACCTTTTTGCTCGCCATACCCAGGAACAAGCAGTAGACTATTAACTCTTGTCCCTCCGACAGGGGAATCAGGACTTGTTAACGTACATTGCTACCTTCAACAGACTGGTTGCTGAAGCTAGGTGGCCAGAAAACAAAAGAACCACGTTTTTCCATCGAGGCTTACGAGGCGAATTAAAGGACGTCTTAGCCCAGGTGGTTGATCCACCCAGAGACTGTGCAGAATTCATAAATCTTGTCGTGCAGCTAGACCACCGGTTGCAGGACCAAAAGGCAGACCGGTCTAAGACGGACCCTCGGACCGTGTATGTTCGACCAAGGGAAAACACACCCCGTGTACCTGAAAATGCTGTAGGACCCATGCAGATTGGAGGGATATGGCCTCCATTAACAAAACAAGAGCGGGACAAAAGAAGACAACAACAGCTTTGGTTTTATCGTGGGAAACCAGGACATTTCCTGAAGGGCTGTCCAGTAAAACCCCCAAGAAGAACAGTCGGGGCCACAGAGAAGGATGAAGCTAAAGAATCAGGAAACTACCAAGCTCGACAAACGTAGAGGTCAGTTTGTTGAGTGAGAAGAAAGAGTTGCTGTCCTCACACTTTGCAATACCAGTGATCTTAATTAACCACCAACAGTCGTCAAGAATGCACGCTGTTGAAGCATACATCAATAGCGGAGCAGTTGGAAATTATATTGATCAAGAACTGGCAGCAGAGATGGGGCTTCCTTTGTGTTCCAAGCCAACTATCGACAAGGTAACCACTGTGGATGGGACAGAAATCACTTCCGGACCAGTAACCCAGTGCACGGTCAGGGTAACCTTACTGTGTCAGGACGGACATCGGGAGTCTATTTCATTCGCTCTCATCAAGGCACCTCAGTTCAGGCTAATACTAGGGATGCCATGGTTGGTTGCTCACAACCCTTTGATAGACTGGCAGGCACGACAATTAACCTTCTCTGGTGACTGCTCCCCTGCCTGCTATTACCAAGAGGAGAAACCCAACGTCTGTATCCCTATGACTCCCGGAGCAACAGTATCAACCCTGGGAGCAACTAATACCTTGCCAAGTGAATACCATGATTTCCAGGATATTTTCCGAAAGGACCAAGCCAATACATTGCCGCCGCACAGGCCCTATGACTGTCGGATTGACCTTGTTCCTGGTGCACAAATCCCTTGCGGCAGGATCTACGCTCTCACAGAACCAGAAAACCTTCATTTGAAATCCTATTTAGACCAGTACCTTGCAAACGGATTTATCCGTCCTTCGAAGTCCCCCGCAGCCAGTCCTTTGTTCTTCGTACCGAAAAAGGAAGGAGACTTGAGAACCTGTATTGACTACTGCGCATTGAACCAGATCACTGTGAAGAACCGCTACCCCTTGCCACTTATCCCAGAGATGCTAGACCAAGTTAAAGATGCCCAGATTTATACCAAATTGGACCTTCGAGGAGCGTACTTCCTGGTCCGAGTCAGAAAAGGAGATGAATGGAAAACCGCCCTCCGTACTAAGTACGGCTTGTTTGAATATCAAGTCATGCCCTTCGGGTTATGCAACGCTCCTGCGGTATTCCAATCCAATATTTCATGCATGACGTCTTAAGGGAGTTAATTGATGTGTGCACCTTAGTGTACATAGACGACATCTTAGTATACTCAGACTCGGAACAAGATCATGTCATGCACGTTCGTTCAGTCCTCACCAAGCTCCGTCAACATCGCTTTTTTGCAAAACTTGAAAAATGCTTTTTTGACATCACCGAAGTAGAATTTATAAAGAAAGGCATGCAGGATAGCAACAAAACTAAAGAACAGCAATAAGACCTACCTGAACAATATCAAACGGGCCGGCGTCAGTGAAGTAACTGGACCGCACTCGCCCATGAAAGACAACACGCCCCTGCAAAGAAGGCAGGACGGAGAGCACGCCTAATTCTACCACAAGGCAGAACCTTCCCCGCAGACCACATCAGGGCAAAGCTGAGAAGCATAACAGCGAGTAACCCAGCTGGGTGGCGTCCCTGTGGATACCAGGTGAGCGTAACACTCCCTCACTGAATGGGCAACATAACAGTCAGTATTTATGCCTGCTTGCGTCATCACCCATCTGACCCATCTTGCCAGAGTTGCGGGAGCTACTGCCCCAAAGGGTTTCCTTAAAGCAGTAAGTCATTGAGTTACCCATGTGGGTCTTATGTCCTTAGTCATATCTTCGTATGCCGATATACATCTTACTGGACATAACTTAGGATGGTCTGAGAAAGATTCATATGAGACCACTCTCAAGTTCGTTTTTGTTCTTTTCATGATGTGAAAGGTTATCCCCGGTGGGGATAAGGATTTCCTTTTGTACTCTTATGCTCTCACATCCAATACTCTCTTACAAGACAGTAAGTTACAAGGCATGAATTAGTTTTCAAAAATGTATTAGCAGAGTTTTCTAATTAACATGTGTCTGATAAGCAAACAGACCCATTTGATTAGCAATTTTTTACTAATATTGTTAATGTCACCAGAATGTATTTGTACCCAAGAAATGAAATTAGCAATAAGACAGCAGTTTTGCATAACGCTGAAATAAGACATTGAGAGGAGTCAGGCCTTGCAAATTCTTTAAATTTCAGCTAGACCTACAGGTAGCGCAACTTACTTTACCTATTCAACCTAACAGAAATGCACTCGACCCATAGCAATGGAGGACAACAAATTTAAAATGCGATTTCAGTAAAATGGTGCATGTCGCTACAAACCCGATTTATATTTGGCACACTTGCCACCATGCGCAGTGAAACATTTGACATTCACTGCAAACAAAGTAAATGTTAACTAAAAGTTGCAAACAACTCTTGCAAATGCTGCTCGCCCTTCATTAAATCTACTCGACTATGTGAGTGGACAAAAAGACGAACCAAAGATGAGTGTTTGTAAAATGTAAAAGGTTAGCTGCATGAATGGACATAAAAACATAGATATGATAAAAAAGGCTCTGAAAACAGTTTGGCCAGCTGTCTCCGGCAGGTGGAAATATATAATGCAAACATAATCCTAAAGCAAAGCAAGCTCTGGAAGCTAACTACAGCATTTGGTATTTGGTATTGCAGTAGATGTACAGACTGGATGGAACTATTGATCACTACTTTGCGTAAGCATCTAGTTCGCTTTGTGTACTCGCTATGTAAGAGGAAAGAACAAGACTAAGCAGAGTGGATTGCGTAGCAGGCAGAGAACTGGCTAAACTAGGTAGAATCTTGTAGTTTGTGGTCATCCCACTTTCAGGGTACCTGGTATAAAGCAACAGGCTGATAATATAGAATGTCAAGGGGTAAGGGTTTGCTCATGGGTTGAGCACTAATTGCAAGATGTATGCAACCTGCAGGTTACAGAACTAGGTCTGCCATCAAACTCATTTGTTAATGTGATCATGTACACTTTTGAAAGTGTTCACTCGTCAATATGGATACCTATTGATAATATTGCCGGAAATATTAACGACTGAATTTACAAAGATGAAAACATATTTCTAGAATTAATAGTGGGTAAAAAATACCGACCAGCAGAAAAAACATCGAAATAACGGCAAGAAAGAGTAATGATAGGGTTGAGTTTTAGGTATAAAAAACAGATTTAGGTTAAAATTGGGATAAAGGTGAGGGAGACAAGGAAAGTTTAGGATTAGGAGAGGTAAGGGTGGGGTTAGGGGAGGCCCCCATCGATAAAAGGTATTTTTACAATGGGCAATGTAAAAAGCATGTGGATATTTTTTATTGCAATATTTATTGCACTTTGTAATTGTACGTCACTGTAATTTCAACAATAAAATCACAGAAAACCCTCAATATATGATGCATCTTCCCGAACAAAATGAAATATAGTTGAGACTATGAAATTTAGATACACTAACCTAAACTTTACTGTAAAGCATGGAGAGGGCGCAGTGTTTTACAGTATCAATATTGTAATGATGCATTGTGTAACAACTTACATTTTAGAAATGGAATTGCATGACTGTCTTTTAAAAAAAATATAAAGTTGAGACATACTGGTCTTTACCAGACAGGATATAGAAAGCTTAATAAAAATCATCCGATTACTTCTGGTTTGCCTAGCACTCCCACACATGCCATTGGCACTTAGAGTAAAGGCTATGATTACTGCTGCACTTTCTCTCCATTAGCACTTGAAGTGAACAGAAAAAAAGAGGGCAGAGAGAACACCAAGGGTAAGAAAGGAATGTAGGCCGAGCTGTGCTTTTATTGAAGAGGGTAATTTAAATAGCTAGCTTTGCTGCACAAGTGTTCATTTGATTAGCAGTGATTCTATTTTTGGGTGACCCGCTGATATTGCTCCTGTAGGCTTTGCCCTATGCCACCTGTTGTGCTCGGAAATTGGCTATGTGTACCACATCTGTTATAGAGGGATGTACGTCCCTTTCCAGGCACCAGCAATGCCAGGTGGACCAAGCTGCAGCGGCATTGCTAAGGGGTTGGGGGGCTTTGGGGGCTATAGCCCCTGGTCATTCGGTTGTAGCCCCGAATAGAATCTCAGGGTCTACAACCAAAAGGCTAGCTAGCCCCGAGTACTGACAATCCCGACATTAGTGTAGCCCCGGATCTTTTCCAGGCCTAGAAACACCCCTGCTGACCTGTATGCCTTCCTGGTCCCTGGTGCCCAGGATTCCTTGATGATGTGTTCACAATCGTCCGATAATCCTGGCCTAGACCAGCATTCCTTGAAATTGCCCACACAATGAAGCTGAGGCTGCTTGTCTTCACCAGTGGGTAACGGCCTCCTGCAGTGTCTCTCACTATTAGCTTGTACCTCGGTAGAGCTATCAGATTGTCATAAAGGTAATGGGTGTATGTGTAAATATAAGCCCCAATAGGTCGTGTGATCTAGGCAGATCATCAATGTTTTAAGGAGGGTCTGTCCCACAAGGTAACGCAATACCTTAATATCTCCCACTTGTATAGCGTCCTGTCATTCAATTGTTCCATCAGGGTGGCTACACCTTGGGTTCTTCGTCTCTTTTATCCATCATTTTCTCTAGCTGTTGGAGAAACAAAGCAAGTGCTAGAGACAGTTTTTTGTGAGTACTGCAGTGCAGACGTGTCCACCAGTCTTCAGTACTGTATGTTGTAACCAGATGTCTTCCTTGAAGCAAATATTTGGATCGTACATCTTTGAGCCCTGGGCAGTTCACTACCAAGTGTTTCAAGGTTTCAGTGTCGGCTTGGCAAAACCGACATCTCACGTCTTTGCCTGCCCAATTTCTACTGTTACTGAGCACATCTCGTGTTTCGTATAGGTTCAATCTGAATCTCAGATAATACCTCCTTAGAATTTTACACAGAAACAATTCCATGTATATTGGAGTGTCTGATTCACACCCTTTGCTTCGACTGGGCTGTTAGCCATGCAATTATGAGCACTTCTTTTTTCTATTGTCTTGACCCAATCGTGCTCAAAGAGTTTCTTCTTTACTGCATTTGGGTTGGTTATCAGCATTTTGACGTCAGCTCCTACATCTTGCAGGATTTTCTTGCAGTTCACTCTCCATTGTTCAAGAATCGGCTGTGTCCGCACTGATTCTTGTTCTGCCAGTAACTCATATTGCGGACCAGCTGGTTCTATTGACTTGCTATATAGTGAGAGCATGTTCCATGTGATTCTGGCATTCAAGGTCACCCCTCCTACTTCATACAGGACACATGCCATTGGAGAACTTACTGGAATTTGTAAGATCTTTTTCCAGATCATGCCCTCACAGCGAGACCAAATTTCACATGGACACCCGAACATACTCTCTGCTCCAAAGATTAGTGCTGGGACAACTTTGCTCTTGTAAAAGTTCATCACTGGTCTATACGAGAATTTCCCGTATTTGTTGTGAACTGCCAGCGCTTGTGCTGTTAATTGCTTACATTTGCTTATTATTTTCTGTGCCATTGGTTCGTCACATAAGCTCGAGTTGATGTATACTCCTAGGTATCTACTGCATTTAACTTTTTTCAGTTCTTCCTTTCCCAGTGTCCAGCGAAATTTTTGTTTTTTCGAGGGGGCTCCTTTTAGATTTTCAAGGATTAGAATCTCTGATTTAGCAGTATTTACTTCTAGGCCCATTTTCACTGTATAGGCGTTTAGGGCTGAGAGTTTCCGTTGCAGACCTATCGGTGTAAGATCTAATAACACGATATCGTCTGCGTATAGGAGCCAGCTAATATGAGTGCCATTCAGGGTGGGGGGAGTACTTCTTACTCACTCAAACGCTTTTCCCACTTCGGAGATATAAAAGTTAAACAGCGTTGCACCCAACGGGCACCCTTGTTTTATTCCTCGGGCGGTTGGAATTGCCTTAGAATAATGGCTTTGGTTGTCTAGCCGGATCTTTACTGTTGTCTGGGAGTACAGCTCCTTTATCGCCAGAATGAGACTAGTAGGACATCCTCGCCTTTTCAAATTGAGCCAGAGGGTTTCTCGATCTACTCCGTCAAAGGCGTGAGCGAGGTCAATTAGTGCTAAGTAGACCTTCTGGCCTGAACGGATCGCATCCATTTTCAATAGATTAATTATCAGAAGATTTAGGCTGCACCCTACTCCCCTTACGAAACCAGTTTGTCTGATGTCAATCCTTTTGCTTGTTTTCAACCATGCTGACAGCTTCTGTAATAGCAGAGTGGCAAAGATTTTCCCAACCAATATTCTCCAAAAAACAAAGTGGATCCACTTCGTTAGGAAAGGCGCTTCTCAGTTAGCCCCAATAAATGGTTGCTGTTTGTTGGATAAATGCTCATAGTAACAGAAACTTCTTAATTAAATGAATGTGAAACAGAAAATGTTTAATGCACATTTCTGAATTGTTGGATGAAAATCTTCTTAATAGATAACACATAGAGCATCCATCGAAAATTGTCCATAATACTGTGGTGTTAGTGCCAATGCATTTCGGTGAAAACCTTCATCAGGGCAGTATTACAGCTCAACATAATATATTGTATATTTATTCTATTAACAACAATTTTAACAATATTATTGACAAAGATTGCAAAATTCATTTAAATGTAACGAGTGAAAAACACGTACCCATTCGCGAAAACACATCCATGTGGAGAATTGGAAGCAAAAGGAAAGGCAATTCAATTAGTATTCTACGTTACTAAAGGGTGTGTGAGTAATTCAACAAGCTTACAGATACTCCATACCTTCATTGAGTCTCTGAACGCCTGGTTAACCTCGTCGCTTGTTAGCAAAACGTGAAAATCTGGAATAAATTATAGTTTTAGAACCAGGGGTAAGCCCCTCACTAATTAAGACTAAGCTATCAATCCTAGAAATCCTAGGGAGTGTCAAATCTTACCTGACGGTTTGTAAGACAATTCAACCGCAAGTGCAGCGTCCAGCGCGCTTGCGGTGTGAATGATTGTGTATTTAAGGGTAACCATGGAGACGATGCGAGGCGTCGTGGTCACGAGGAAGCACGTACGCCTCGCGCCCCACCCCCTGGCGTTAGCCCTGGGGCGGGGATGTCTCCATGGTTACTGAAAGCTTGTCGGTTACAGCATTCTTGGTAACCACCAGTGGGTACGTATATATATGAGAGCCGGGTAAGTAGTATCAAAAGTATACTCTTAGAACTGGCATGGAAGCTCTTTATACACTCTGTCTCGTGCAAACGAGGACGTACGGGTATTATAGCATGGCGAAGTGTTAATGTCTATGATGAACATGATTATATCCATTTATTAACGATTCGCGTTCATCGCTGAGGTATTAAAGGAAAATTAGTAAGGGACATCGGATGGGTACCTTATATAATTAATTACTCCAGTGCTTTGAAATTTTTGGTAGTAGAAAAAATCGCACACAGAATTTATGTCCATAGTGGTAAAAGGGAAATTACTACACTTTAAATGTGTATACCCACTCAAACCAATCAAACAGTTAACAATTTATAAACTGAAAAACATTTATCACAGCAAAGTATGTCCATCTACATAAGATACCTAGCCCATTTATCTCAACCATGTTAAGGAATTGTAGCCTGATCCTGTTGGAAAAAAATCATTCATTGAGTCCCTATACTTCATAGATAGCACATATAGTTGATCTCTTCATTGAGCCCTCTCGGTGTGAGGGAGCTCAAGCGGTCAATCCAAAAGGTCTCTCTTTGGTCCATCTTTCTTTGGAGATCCTCATGCATGTCTTTTTTCATGATCACTTCTAGTATCACAAACTGGATTTGGGCTAAGTTATGTTTTTTCTCATCCCAATGTCTTGATACTGCTGAATTCACGTTATGATTCCTTATGCAAGATCGATGTTCGTTCCATCTAGTCTTTGCTGTTCTGATAGTTTGGCCCACATAATATAGACCGCATGGGCATTTGATGGCATAAACAACATTTTGGGAGTCACATGTAGCAAAACTCTTAAGTTTAATTGTCTCTCCTGTGTAGGGATGCTTCACTGTCTCTCCTTTTATGACGTAGCTACAATTACTACAATTAAAACACGGGAAAGTGCCAATCTTCGTTGTGAATTTCCCTTTTAAAGGTGGTTTTGTTTGAACCAGTCTGTCCTTTAGATTCTGGCTCCGCTGATATGCAAATGTAGGAGTTTCCTTAAACAGTTGTTCAACTCGTTGATCGCATAGAAGGGTATTCCAGTGTTTCTTGATGATACACTTAATGTGATTGCTCTGGCGTGAATATTTGGATACGTAAACCAGCGGTGGAGCTCGCTCTTGTTTCGTATTGACCTTCAATAGGTCTTCCCTCCTCTGGGTGGCTACCCGGGATTGGGCTGCCTGTACTTCTTCTTCTGAATATCCTCTATCCAAAAACTTTTTGCCCATCTCTAGGATGGCCTCCTGGTAATCCTCTGGGTCACTTACGAGTCTTTTCACCCTCAGCATTTGACTGTACGGGAGGTTCTTTATGAGGCTCGGCTGATGGAAGCTAAGGCGTTGAAGTAGATTATTACGGTCTGTTGGTTTACGAAAAATGGTGGTCTGGTATCCCATGGAAGTGATCTTGATGTCTACATCCAAAAAATGGATGTTGCTGAGTGAGTATTCATGGGTGTATTGAATTCGCGCATCAATGTTGTTCAGGTATTCAAAGAAATTTAGCAATTCTTCCTCTGTATCTCTCCATATTCCAAATATATCGTCGATATATCTTATCCAGAGGCCCAATTTAGAATACCAATTCTCATTCTTTAGTATTTTTTCCGATTCAAATTTATGCATAAAGGAATTTGCGTAGGAGGGGGCCATAGTGGCTCCCATAGCTGTACCTGCCACTTGAAGATAATATTCATCCTTGTATCGAAAATAAGAGTTGTTATTAATAAATTCAAGGAGTACCATTATAAACTCTTTCTGGGCTGGTATTTCTTCTGCATTTAGTAGCATCCACTCTACGGCCTCTCCCCCTAAATCGTGCGGGATCGACGTGTAGAGGCTCTTGACGTCGATTGTGAAGCAGATATTCTGGGCTTCAAATCTGGTGGAATTCAACAATTGTAAGAAGTGGGTTGAGTCCTTTATGTATGTATTTGTTCCTTGAATCAATGGTTGCAAGAAAAAATCTACATACTTGCCTAAAGGTTCTAATATGCTGTTCATTCCTGCCACAATTGGTCTCCCAGGTGGACTAACCGGATCTTTGTGCACCTTTGGCAGTGTGTAGAAGTGTGGTATTTTTGGATGAGTATTTGTCAGAAATTTCTTCGTATGGTGATTTATCCACTCCAATTCTTCCGCCTTGTCAAGCAAATTCTTTAGATTGTCTCTTATCTCTGGTGTCGGGTCATGTGGCAATTTGGCATAAGTACTAGTGTCACTAAGTTGCCTTTCACACTCTTGTTCGTATTCTTGTGTGTTTAGCAGAACAAGACCTGAAAGAATTTAGAAGTAAAAGCACGTTCATTCCTCCAATAAGTGTACCTTCTATTGAAATTTTCCAAAAACAGGTAACAAGAGATTTCGAAAAACTCAAGTTTAAAGGACATTCACCACGAAACATGAAACCTCATGAATTAAAATTGATACGAGATTTATATGGAGACTCGTCGATTACAATAAGGGCTGCAGACAAAGGAGGAGGTCTTGTTCTGCTAAACACACAAGAATACGAACAAGAGTGTGAAAGGATAAATCACCATACGAAGAAATTTCTGACAAATACTCATCCAAAAATACCACACTTCTACACACTGCCAAAGGTGCACAAAGATCCGGTTAGTCCACCTGGGAGACCAATTGTGGCAGGAATGAACAGCATATTAGAACCTTTAGGCAAGTATGTAGATTTTTTCTTGCAACCATTGATTCAAGGAACAAATACATACATAAAGGACTCAACCCACTTCTTACAATTGTTGAATTCCACCAGATTTGAAGCCCAGAATATCTGCTTCACAATCGACGTCAAGAGCCTCTACACGTCGATCCCGCACGATTTAGGGGGAGAGGCCGTAGAGTGGATGCTACTAAATGCAGAAGAAATACCAGCCCAGAAAGAGTTTATAATGGTACTCCTTGAATTTATTAATAACAACTCTTATTTTCGATACAAGGATGAATATTATCTTCAAGTGGCAGGTACAGCTATGGGAGCCACTATGGCCCCCTCCTACGCAAATTCCTTTATGCATAAATTTGAATCGGAAAAAATACTAAAGAATGAGAATTGGTATTCTAAATTGGGCCTCTGGATAAGATATATCGACGATATATTTGGAATATGGAGAGATACAGAGGAAGAATTGCTAAATTTCTTTGAATACCTGAACAACATTGATGCGCGAATTCAATTCACCCATGAATACTCACTCAGCAACATCCATTTTTTGGATGTAGACATCAAGATCACTTCCATGGGATACCAGACCACCATTTTTCGTAAACCAACAGACCGTAATAATCTACTTCAACGCCTTAGCTTCCATCAGCCGAGCCTCATAAAGAACCTCCCGTACAGTCAAATGCTGAGGGTGAAAAGACTCGTAAGTGACCCAGAGGATTACCAGGAGGCCATCCTAGAGATGGGCAAAAAGTTTTTGGATAGAGGATATTCAGAAGAAGAAGTACAGGCAGCCCAATCCCGGGTAGCCACCCAGAGGAGGGAAGACCTATTGAAGGTCAATACGAAACAAGAGCGAGCTCCACCGCTGGTTTACGTATCCAAATATTCACGCCAGAGCAATCACATTAAGTGTATCATCAAGAAACACTGGAATACCCTTCTATGCGATCAACGAGTTGAACAACTGTTTAAGGAAACTCCTACATTTGCATATTAGCGGAGCCAGAATCTAAAGGACAGACTGGTTCAAACAAAACCACCTTTAAAAGGGAAATTCACAACGAAGATTGGCACTTTCCCGTGTTTTAATTGTAGTAATTGTAGCTACGTCATAAAAGGAGAGACAGTGAAGCATCCCTACACAGGAGAGACAATTAAACTTAAGAGTTTTGCTACATGTGACTCCCAAAATGTTGTTTATGCCATCAAATGCCCATGCGGTCTATATTATGTGGGCCAAACTATCAGAACAGCAAAGACTAGATGGAACGAACATCGATCTTGCATAAGGAATCATAACGTGAATTCAGCAGTATCAAGACATTGGGATGAGAAAAAACATAACTTAGCCCAAATCCAGTTTGTGATACTAGAAGTGATCATGAAAAAAGACATGCATGAGGATCTCCAAAGAAAGATGGACCAAAGAGAGACCTTTTGGATTGACCGCTTGAGCTCCCTCACACCGAGAGGGCTCAATGAAGAGATCAACTATATGTGCTATCTATGAAGTATAGGGACTCAATGAATGATTTTTTTCCAACAGGATCAGGCTACAATTCCTTAACATGGTTGAGATAAATGGGCTAGGTATCTTATGTAGATGGACATACTTTGCTGTGATAAATGTTTTTCAGTTTATAAATTGTTAACTGTTTGATTGGTTTGAGTGGGTATACACATTTAAAGTGTAGTAATTTCCCTTTTACCACTATGGACATAAATTCTGTGTGCGATTTTTTCTACTACCAAAAATTTCAAAGCACTGGAGTAATTAATTATATAAGGTACCCATCCGATGTCCCTTACTAATTTTCCTTTAATACCTCAGCGATGAACGCGAATCGTTAATAAATGGATATAATCATGTTCATCATAGACATTAACACTTCGCCATGCTATAATACCCGTACGTCCTCGTTTGCACGAGACAGAGTGTATAAAGAGCTTCCATGCCAGTTCTAAGAGTATACTTTTGATACTACTTACCCGGCTCTCATATATATACGTACCCACTGGTGTTTACCAAGAATGCTGTAACCGACAAGCTTTCAGTAACCATGGA
This sequence comes from Ambystoma mexicanum, assembly GCF_040938575.1. Lineage (NCBI taxonomy): Eukaryota > Metazoa > Chordata > Amphibia > Caudata > Ambystomatidae > Ambystoma > Ambystoma mexicanum. The sequence goes on along the minus strand of NC_090924.1, from coordinate 534,909,751 downwards.
GACATCCCCGCCCCAGGGCTAACGCCAGGGGGTGGGGCGCGAGGCGTACGTGCTTCCTCGTGACCACGACGCCTCGCATCGTCTCCATGGTTACCCTTAAATACACAATCATTCACACCGCAAGCGCGCTGGACGCTGCACTTGCGGTTGAATTGTCTTACAAACCGTCAGGTAAGATTTGACACTCCCTAGGATTTCTAGGATTGATAGCTTAGTCTTAATTAGTGAGGGGCTTACCCCTGGTTCTAAAACTATAATTTATTCTAGATTTTCACGTTTTGCTAACAAGCGACGAGGTTAACCAGGCGTTCAGAGACTCAATGAAGGTATGGAGTATCTGTAAGCTTGTTGAATTACTCACACACCCTTTAGTAACGTAGAATACTAATTGAATTGCCTTTCCTTTTGCTTCCAATTCTCCACATGGATGTGTTTTCGCGAATGGGTACGTGTTTTTCATTCGTTACATTTAAATGAATTTTGCAATCTTTGTCAATAATATTGTTAAAATTGTTGTTAATAGAATAAATATACAATATATTATGTTGAGCTGTAATACTGCCCTGATGAAGGTTTTCACCGAAATGCATTGGCACTAACACCACAGTATTATGGACAATTTTCGATGGATGCTCTATGTGTTATCTATTAAGAAGATTTTCATCCAACAATTCAGAAATGTGCATTAAACATTTTCTGTTTCACATTCATTTAATTAAGAAGTTTCTGTTACTATGAGCATTTATCCAACAAACAGCAACCATTTATTGGGGCTAACTGAGAAGCGCCTTTCCTAACGAAGTGGATCCACTTTGTTTTTTGGAGAATATTGGTTAGAATAGATCCCGGTGCTAAGGGATCCTTTTTGGACTGGCTGCTCCAGGCTAAAGTATTTTTATAGATTCTCTTCCAATAGAGGAAAAAAAAGAGGTATAGACATTTCTTACTATCTAGTGGTGCCCTCCTCTCTTTCCTTATTCAAAGATTTTCCTAACCACATCTAACAGGGCTATCGGCCTGTAGTTAGTTGGTTCCGTTCGGCATCCTTTTTTGAAAATAGGTACAATTATGCCCTCTTTCCATGTCAGTGGTATACGGGCTTCTTGTGTGATATTTCTGAATAACGTCTTGCAGAACTCGGTCCATTCTTCTATGTTTTCTTTAAGCATCTGATTCGATAGACTGTCTGGGCCTGCAGCACGCGAGGTACTACATTTTTTAATGCACTCCTTAATGTCGTCATGCTCAAAAGACAGGTCCCAGGGTTGTATATTCGGGAACTCAGGGGAGCTGGTCACCATTATTTTTTCAAACAGGCAGGTGTGTGTTTCCCACAAGCTTTCTGTTACCATTTTTTTTATCACTGCCGTTTGCGGGTTATCTGCTTCATTCACCAGCGACCAAAAGCCTCTAGCGTTTCTTTGCCCGAGTGTCTTCAGCATTATTTCAGCATCTTTTTGCTCTTGCGTTGCTCTGTGAGTTTTTGCCCAATTTCTATATTTGTTCTTCAGAGCTCTTATTTGTTGCCCCTGGTCTGCCTTATTTCCACCTTTGATTTTACGGTAATTTTTCCTTAGCTCCCTTTTTCTTTCAGCAATTTGTTCGTCGAAAGTGTGTTTTATGTATTGAGGCTTTGCTGTGCATTTTGATGCCATTCTGTAGATTTCCATAAATTCCCGGTACTCCGTAGGATATTTGTTTGGGTCACTGGGTTCAGGTTTTATCACGGCCGCCAACATTTTTATGTCTTTTGCTAACATTCTCAGGCGGTTTCGTTCTGGTTCTAGTTCAAGGTCTTGGTTTGACTGTAATTTTTTTATGGGAACGGTTTGGTTCCAGTAAAGCGTTACTAGATTATGATCGCTTTGGACGGTCTTTATCACCTTCATCTCTGCAGTTTCGGCTGCCATGGTTTCAGTTAAGAAGTAGTCTAGAATTGACTTTTGCGTTCCTCTCTCCCACGTTTCCACTGGGGGGATGTCTCCCTTTATGTTTTTATTCATCATGTTCAGGGATTGATCATCCATTTCTTCTAGCCATGTTTTTTTCATCTTCGCCTCTTTTGTCAGGAGTTTCACCTTCGCTGTGCTCTTTACCTCTATTTCTATCAGTTTCATATTTAGATCGCCACATATTACTATATCCGCCTCACTATTGTTTGTCATCACATTGTCCACAGCGTCCAGAAGCTCATCCATTAGATTGGCCTGTTTTGGGTCCTGATGGTTCCAATAGATGTTAAAAATGTGAACTGTTTTTTTCTTTGATCTCATCTGCGGGTTTGACTCCAATTTGGCATATTGTATGTTGGGTGACAGGTTTCTCGTTGTTTTAATCCCAAAACCGCAGTTGCGGTTGACTAGAATGAGCTGGCCTGTCTTAGGGCGTCCCTTCTTCTGGACTATAGCAGGGTTTATTGCTGCCTCAAATCCTTCAATGCATGTAAACATATTATGTCACATGTTCGTAAAACCTCTGCGGAAAGAACTGCTAGATGGGCGAAACCTCTGGTGTTCCAAGTAGCCCATTTGACCTGGTTTTTTCCTCTTGGCATTAACGTCTCTGTGGCTCATTTAGGGCCTTTGCTAACCAGGCCCATTTACATTCCTCTTCACTGCAGGTATCACTTTTTTTGTAGGCTTGTGAGCACCATTTGCCTCGGATGTGTTGGACACCGTAATTTCAATTTTGGATACTTTTGTACCATCGCCCGAGCCATTCCGTCAACCTTGAAATGCTCTTTCAAGGATTCTGGGCTCTGCCTCTCTATCCTTACTGGGGGTATGGTATCAGCACTCAGGGTTTCCTTTATTGTGTTCCGCTTTGTTGGTAGAGCATTGTCTACTTCATAGATCTGAAATCCAGCTTCTATTAGGAGTTTTTCGCACATCATCACCTGTTGGGTTATTTTAAGGGACTCGATATGTAACAGTGCGCTTGCACAACCATTTTCATTTAGCAGTTCTACACGGCTTATTTCTGCACTCTTGATTGCCCGCAGTGCAGGGATAAAATGGAAGAGTTGTAACACCCGGTTTCTATTTAACGGCTGGTCTGCCTTTTTTGGGAAAATTCTTTCGATCAGGACTCTGAAAGGTTAATTTGCCATCATTGTTCTTTCGTTGTCTCGGTTCGCTGGCTTTCCAGGTTTTTCTCCACCGGTCTGGCACTCGTCTATTTTTACAGGCTCTGGTCTTGGCTTTTTGTTGCGCATCTGGAATGGACATTCCTTCATGAATTTCTCCGAAGTTAGCCTCTCCTCAGCGACCACCTTTTTGTTGCACTTTTCAGACTCTAGCTTGTTTTTCATCAGGCTTCGTTTCAATTTTTCCTCTATTGTGTAGAAGGATTTTATATTCGAGGGGTCCACTGCATTGTCGCACCCTTTCTCCTCTTTCTCTTTTTCCGATGAGGCAATTAGCCGAATTATTCTTTTAATTGCTGGTTCGGTCTTGGGGTTCGCGGTCTCTTATGTTATTGTCTCTGCGGGCTCTGAGGCATCCTCGTTACCAGCTGGCGACTGGTCCATCTCTTTTACCATCTCGTCCTCTTGGTCATCGTGAATACTATATACTGACATATTCAACAGTTCCTCGCCATCACTCTCTTGGTCGCTGCCCCCCACCATCGTCTTACACTTCTCTATTGGTGCTGGCGTATCTGATAGTTCGCTTTGCTTTCCCTTCTCTGAGCCCTTCTTGTTCGCCACCTCCCTGTTCGGCTCCGCATTATTTATTTTCACATTCAAGGCTTTGATGTTTCTAAAGAAGTTCAATGTACTTTTTGCGTTTTTGTTCTTCTGCGCCACCATATTTTTTGTTTTCTTTTTGCATTTGCCTTGCTTAATTTCCCCTCCTTTTAGCTTTTTAGTTTCCTTCCCTTGGTTTGAGGAATGTGGTTTTTCAAATATTTCAAACCACTCATGTTCAATGGATTTTTCTTTTGCCAGCGATTGCTTTGACGGGGTTCCCCTTGGCTCGTTGTTCTCATGCATTGGGATTGTATTAGGCAACTCTGCTGTTGCACTTGGAACTGACTTCAATCCCTCTATTGGAGGCGCCATTGGCTCTTCTTCGTTTTGGGAGCCCTGGAACGCCATTTGCTCACTCGCGTCTCCATTGCATGCTTTATTGTCGGCTGTCTCCAGCTGCGCAACCTTATCCAGCGCGCTTGTCCTTTTTGCTTCCTGAGGCTCTCCCTCTTTATCGAGGGTGACTATGCTTGAAGCGGGGTTTGTTTCTCCTTTGTCATGGTGTGTGCTCATGTCAAGTTGGCCTCTTGCGGATTCCTTAAAGTGAACTGACTCACTTCTTTGTTTTATCAGATTTTGATTCTTTTGAGCCTCTCGTCCTACGGCCATTTGGGCATGCTCCGTTCTCCTCTCTTGCTCTTTGTTCAGACTGGTTAAGGCTTGTTTTGCGACCACAGCTAATAAGCGTTTGTCCTCGGCATTACTTTTTAATGCTTCTTTTAGGGCAGAGATTGAGTGTTCATTACCACGTCGAGCCATTTTGTTTTGTAAAGTCATTTCAAGCAGATCGCTTTCCATTTCTATCACTTTAGCACTCAATAAGGCGATCAAAGTGTTTTGGTCCTTACATGTCTCATTTAGTTGCTCATATAGTTTTGTCAGCGGGGCTACTGCAATTGTTGTAGCTGACATCAGTATTGGCCGTAGTTCATTCACTACTTTTTCGATTACTGCCTTAGAAGCCATCATCCCATCTCGTTCTTTTCGTGATAGAAATTTTGCGTTCTTATCTTTCTGTTGCGCAACATTAGATTTTCCTGCATAGGAGTCCGTGGACGAAGATGTTGTTGAAACCGCTCTCTCGGTCGGGCCACTAGACCTGTTCTTCTGTTGGGTTATGCTCACTTTTAGCATGTTATTCTCCACACTTGATTTTTTGCATGTTTCTGGGAGTGATGGAATTCACTCTCCGAGCTTGCCTCATTGCGGGTTCTTTTTGACTGTCCATCATTCCATGCCTCTCTCATGTTCTGATGTCTCGCTGCAGTCATATCAGGGGCGGTTTTAAATCTATGAGCGGGGTTGATCCCATTCATTACTGCCCCAACCTGCACTTTGCTACAAGTATGCGCCGGGGCCGTAGTCCCCATTTTGGCATTCAACAATGTCAGGTCTCTAATCACTTGATCCGCTATTGCGATGGAGTTTCTTCATGATTGATACTGAAGGCTTGTGGAGGTCTCCAATTGTCTCCAATACTAGCGGTGGAACCCTGTATCCATGTTTCAGATTCTGTTTGTTGGTGCGTAGGGGCGGAGAATGACTTTTCCTTTTGTGTCATGTCGGCCCCATCAAATGGATTATTCCACTCTTGTTCGTCAGATGATGCTTGGCCTGATGATGATTGCCCTTGGGTAGGCCTCCACCGCCACTTATTCTGGCTTCTTACCGCTTTTTCATCAGTCAATTGGGGTGTAACTCCCCTCATTGCCTTCATTGAGGTGTTCTCAAGGCACTCACGGCTATTTTCACTTTTGTCTGTGCTTATTAGCTCGCTTGGAGCATGGTGTTCAAGTAAGCCCATCCTTTCTTTGGAACTTACGAGGACACTATAGGGTAAGTCTTTATTTTCATTCCTTTTGCCATTAATGTTCCTGACTTTTCCTTTCTTCATTTCATTATTGGTTCCCTCCTCGACCTTCTTCCATGCCAATATTTTTAGGGAACAAATGTTAGATTTCAGAGTTTGCAACTGGCTCAGGAGATCTACAGACTTGTTTGCATAATTAAGTCCTTCATGGTTTGGTGTATTAGCTAACACGTTAGCTTCACATTCAGCGTCTGTTTCTCCTGGCTCAAGCAGCTCAGAGCAATCACTCTTTCTGTTCTGAGCTCTCACCTGATCCGGGATTACACTGGGTCTGCCACAGTGCTCCCTCGCTCGCGGTCCTCGTCTGTGACCGCCTCCGGGGCAGCCTCCTCGCTTACTTCGCTCACGGCCCCTCCCACCTCCGACAGCTTCGCACTGCGGGCTGTGGGCGTTTTCACCACCCTCTCGGTCTCCTGCTCCGAGAGCCTGCTCGAGGTAAGTGAATCGCCTTTCATCTCCTTTGTTTGCTTACTTTGGTTATTTCGGGCAGTTGTTTTAACACTTTGTAGTTTCGCGTTCAACATGCTTTTGCAATTACTCTGGACCGCAGAGCACGACGTGAGGGGGAGGGAAGCAAGCGGCAGCTCTGAGGCTTCCAGTGCAGCCAGAGCTTCCATGTCACTCATGGGTTTCGTAGGTTCCGTGGGTGAACAGCGTAACGCTGCCTTTAAGTGTAGCCCCTCCAGTGAACAGTTGTCCCCGCTCTCACTCCTTCCCACAGCCAGTTCACCCAGAGTCTCGCTCTCATTCTCGTTCTCTCTCATGAGAGGCTGACTGCATCGTTCTTCATTCACATCTCTCATTTCTTCATGTTGTAGGGCTGGGAGGGGTGCAGGGGTGGGAGGTGAAGGGGGGATGGGCAAGAAAGAGGTGAAGGAAGGTGAACGAGGTTCTAAGAGACTCACCACATTTGTATGAAAGGACTGGGTTCTCTGACCTTTGATGAGCCCTCCACTGGACTCGCCGCGCTTCACTTGCTTCAACTGAGCACGGGTCAACGTTCTCCCTGCCATGTCCTTTGCTCCCATGGGCTTAGCAGGGCTCACCAAGGAACACACTCCTGCTACACTCCGCGACGCTCCGCGTCAGGACAGGGGTTTTACTGGTTCAGCTCCTCCCTCAGCAATGGAGCAGGAAAAACACTGAGCTTGGTCCACAGGCAACACACTCCTGCCACACTCCGCCTGTACTATAGCTGCTTTCAGAACCAGACCTCTTAATTCTGTATCTAATAGAGCCTTGTCTGCTATGCTCTGTACTAACTCGTTTGACCATCTCTCCTGTATTGGGAGGGTGTGCCAGTCTATATGAAAACCTTGGACTGTGTCTATAACCCAAGCATCTGCTGATAATTGACACCATTTTTCTACGCATTGCACTACTCTCCCGCGTACTGCGGGGGTCTGTATATTTAACCTTTCTGCCTGAGCATTTAATCTCAACTGTGGTAGCTTGGTGTTGGTTTTCTGCTGGTCTCCAACCTCTCCCTCTCAAAGGGAAGAACAGGTTGGGGTTTCACTCATTTTGCTTCGGTTGGTATCTGTCATTGCAGGACCTATTGAACGTGTGGTGGCTGGCAGAGCGGCCCCTGCCTCTTCCAGAACATCAAAAAATCTGTTTGTCGAACACCCTCTTTAGGGATGATTGAGCCTTGTCGATGGCTGTATACGAATTAGTAAATTTCCTTTATGAAGGAGTTGCCAAATAGTGTCCCTTTGGCTGTTGTTGCAGCAGCTTCTGGTGTGGCTAGTTCACTGAGCTTCAGGTCGATCTTTATGAGAATCGACCTCATCCTTTCAGCCTTTTTTGCGCTATTAGCATTGCCCAGTAAACAAATCGCTCTCTGAGCCCAACCATAGAGTATCACTGGGTCTGTAACCTCTTTCTTCTCTTTTGCATCATCTGCCATTTCCATAATTTTTGTGAATGGGCCCATCACGTGTCATGCCTGCGCCATGGGCGCATACATTGGCGATCAATATGGACTAATTGTTATTCATTTATCTGCGGAAAACTTACTTCCCATTTGCGAGACTTTGGTGCTTTTCTATTTTTCCCAACAAACTACACTTACCACAATGCACTTGGCTATAACTATCTATTCCTGGCTATTCCTATTTGTCACCATTGGAACTACAATCTCCAGAAGCCCTAGGGATCAGCCCTGCTTCCACCAGCTCAGGGACAGAGAGGGAGGAGGCAGATTGTATGCAGGTGTGCTGATCCAGGTGCGACCAACTAGCCTGCCTCTGTGCTGGGCAGGGCGGTATAAAAGCTGCTGCCTGCAGGGGCTCAGTCTCTTGCATTAAGAGTCCTTCCAGCACCTTTTTGCTTCGAGCTACGGATCTTTGTATGCAGATCCTCCTTACTCCTGCTTTGGATCCAGTGCCCTGCCTGGCTCTCTGCATTGCAGCCAATCACGCTCTGCTGCTTTCCAGCCTCCGCCTTTGCCCTTCCGGGCTCCAGCCTTGCATCCGATCACGCTCAGCTGCTACCTTCCGCCTTTGTCTTCCAGGCTCCTGCCTTGCAGCCGATCACGCTCCACTGCTACCTTCCGCCTTTGTCTTCCGGGCTCCTGCCTTGCAGCCGATCATGCTCCGCTGCCTTCAACCTACCGCCTTCGTCTGCTGGGCTCCCTGTCTTGCAGCCTGTTACACCCTGTTGCCTACAGCTCTAGCCTTTTGGGCTCCCTGCCTCACAGCCCTGCTTCTCTGGGCTTACTCCTTGCTGCCCGACCCTTCTGGCTCCTTGCCGCGCAGCCTGCTTCACTCCGCTGCCCTAAACCCTTTCCCTCTGGGCTCCCTTCCTTACAGCCCTGCTCCTTTGGGCTTGCTCATTGCTTTCCTGCTCTTCTGAGCTCTCAACCTTGTACCCTACCATCCTCTGCTATCCACAACAGTTCACCTATATTATTTACTTTCAGTTATTGCAGTCCCCCTGTTTCTTGACTGCTGCTCCCTTGCTTTCTTCCTTGTTTTCTACCCTCTGTTCTTTATCCCTATCCAATCCTATTTTACGGCTTTCCCTTCATTTCCTTCTGCTAGTTTGCTTATCGACTTCCTTTTTCCTGGATTTGTCTGTTAGTGTCTTCTCTTGTACTGTTTGTAGACCCCTTTGTACAGAGCTTCTCTGTTTGTTTCCGTCAGGCAACCTCTGCCCCTTCCCTTGTCTCGTTTCTGCATTACAGACACCCATAGCTGTTGTTCCAAGCCATGAGCAAACAGCGTGGGCCTCTGTTATAGCAAACTGTGCAGAAGGCTAGAGTTTTTCCTAAGGTCCGTGGAATACTCTTTTCCTATATCTGCATACACCCCAAGACGGAATCCATTCTGTTGTACCTTATTTCCTTGCTACACTCGCCTAGCCTTCATTCTCTTTACTTTCAGCTGTGTGTGTACTTATCTGTCCACCTTACTTCGACACAACCACCCCAACCCTTCCTGGGTGTCCTGTGCCACTCTTAACAGAGTGCCATCCTTGACATCACGTCCAGCATCTTGTCCTGGCAAGAGTGCCATTAACTGTACAAGCCCTCCTTGATGTCCTTCACGTATCTGCCCATGAACGTGACCGTCTGGTCGTCAATATCCGGGGGTTTCCGCTATCCCCTCTGGCAGATGTGGCCTTGGGCACTCCACCCGTAGTTTATTCCTGGCCTCCTTCTCCAAGGGCATCCTAAGATGCTTCTTTATGTATGCCACTATTTTCGGAGGTGGTTCCCACTCCGTAGAGCATGGGTGAATAAAGGCATCCAGGTCGAAATCGTCCCTGGCCTCCTCCTCCATGTCCTCTACCTTCTTTTTCTTGGAAGCTCTTATTCGCTTCCCTTTCTCGAGAATATTATTTCAACCTCCTCTGACGACTGACTCTGCCAATCGTCTTCTTCATGCTCATCTAACTGTCTGAGGTTGCGTCTCGTGATCTGCTCTCCTTTGTTCTAGAGCTCACTGCCTTTCTCTTGCCCTTTCTTTTTTGTTGCATGCCCGGGGGTGGTCTTGGCCTCTCTGGCCTTACGGGCTTTCTTTCTTCCATCTTTCTCTCTTTGCAGTCCACTGGCTCCCCTGAGTTTCTCTGTACCTTTGGAGAACTTCAGCCAGTCCTCCATGATGGACAACTGGTGGGACCCATGTCCCAAACTGGCTCCCGGAGCCTGCTGTATAACTTGACCCATACTGGGCTGAATTCGATTTTGGCTGAACTGAGCCCTTCCCTCTTCACTGGTGCTGGGCATCTTGATAGCTCAATACGAGAGATTTGCCACCCAATCAACAAAAAACAGGTTTCCTGGGCCTGCACCTTTCCAAATATAAATATATATATATATATATATATACTGTGCCTGACACACTTACATACATTTAGACTTCTCACGCGAGAATATGTTTGGCCACCAGTTGGTGCTGATTATCACTGTAGCGTGTTCACAACCGCCTTTTGGCTTACTGCACAAAAACCCAGACTCATTTAAAAGTGGAAAAGGTCGCTTTAATGTGACAGGCCAAAGCTTACAATTAAACGCTTACCTGGCTCCATGGCCTTGCAGACTAACGAAATATTTAAACAACCAATTAACTAATTACACATTTTTATTTCCCCCAACAATTAAATAATTAAATAAAGCCATTTCCTCCCTAACTGTCCCTTGGACCCTACCATCTCCTTACCCCTTTTGCAGGCGTCCCGCTTTCTCCCTGGGGCCATGCCCCTCCAGGCTCAATACATGTTCCCCCGGGGTGGCCCGCTTGTGCAAACAGCACCACCCCATCCTTTCCCGTGTCATTCCCGCATTGTGCTTCCCTCCCCCCACATCAAAAGGGGCCATGCCCCCGGCACCAGAAAAACCCTCCCCTGAGGTGTTCTTTCTGCCCCCCCCACAACTTTACTTTATTTCCAACTCTTTAACCAATCTCCTAGCCAAGAGCCCAGGTCCGCCAAATAGTGGTTGTTCCCATAAATCGACAAGTGTACACCATCCTCCCTAAAGATCATAAAGCCCTCATACACTATTTCCTTATGTTCCATCACCTGCACCGCCACAGAGGCACAAAACTTCACCATTTCTCTGTTGATCCCCTTTCTAGCCCGCTCTATCGCTCCCTCGCTCCTTGCTCCCCTCCACACTCTGCGCAGCAACAACTTAGTCCATAACACCTCTACTTGAGGCCACATTTCCCGCACCCAGACTAAATCCCTTTTCATTTTCCTCAGCAGTGCCACCCCCGTATCCCTTACCAGGTCATTCTCCCCAGCGTGAATAATCAACACCTCCGGCGCCCCGTAGCGTTCCCGCAACCCCGCCAACACAGGCAGCAACTGGTCCCAGCGCAGGCCCCCTAACCCGTCCCATCTTACCACCACATCCTTGTAGCTACACCCCAGTTGCCTGCCCATAACCCTTTTCTCCGCTTCTTTCCCAGCCTATTTAACAATTGAATGGCCGACAATCCACACTTGCGCCAACTGCCCCTCCTTTCGCACAGCATCTGAAAAAGAAATTACAAAATTACCACCACAATACATACAACCCCCACGCTGTTGTCCGCCAGATTCTGCCACCTTCCTTCAAAATTCCCCTTTATGAAACTCCCTGACATACCCCTTGTATCTCCCAGACCTCCAACGCCCCAAACTTTTCACCTTATCCTCCGAAAAACCCAACGTGTTACCCTCCGATGCTGCACCCATCCTAAATGAATGTGTACCAAAATCCTCTCCCTTTTCTCTTACCACTAGCAGAGCCTTCCGCAATACCCCCAAAACTTGTGCCGCTGAAACCGGCGACCCATCCTCACGCTTAAACACCAAGCCTGTCTTCCCTCCACACCGCTCCTTCCACAACCTGCCTGCCTGCACTGGGCATAAATCCTTGCTCCCCTGCCCCAACAAAACCCAGGAACTCTTCCCCCTCTGGTCCGTTTTAGACTTATTAATCTTGATGTCCAAACCCCCTTCTGTGATTTGCACATCCTCCCACTGCAATCCCCCAGACCCTCCCTTTTCCCCCCACCAACTCCGAGACCCGAAAAGCCCCGAAAAATAACCATGTAAAACAGGTCGCAAAAAGCTCCCCTTCCCATATCGACCAGCAAACTCCCCCCTACTGCCTTAACCAACCTCTGCAGCAATTCAGCCGATATCGGCCTCCTCCTGTCCTTGTCCCTCTTACTTTCCCTTGCCCATCCTTTCAACATCCTACTCGCCATTTCCCCCCCACTCGGCTGGAAACCCCAAAACCATTTCCCGTAAAAAGCAATTCCTGCTAACTTCCCTGCTATAGTTGCTCTCGACCAGCCCCTGTCCATGCACCTCAGGAGGAAGTTCATGACATTGTCCCTCCTCCGCTCTTCCGCAGCCCATCTACCCTTCCAACTACGCGCCCCCCCCCCCAATAAAATCCTCCCAGGCCCTCCTGTATGACTCCTTAGACGCCCCGGACAATGAACCCTCCACCAAAGCCAGCGCTCTCATCTTCCTATCTTCCACAGCTCCTCTGGAATCTGCTGCCCCTCCTGATCCGCATCTGGAGCCAATCCACGGAATCTCTGCCACTGAAAACGAGATAATGCATCAGCGATGCCATTATCCTTCCCTGGCACATGTGTTGCCTTAAACACCACATTCAATTCCATGCAACGCAGCACAAACTCTCTCATGAGTCTTGCCACCCTCTGGTCCCTTGCCGACTGCCTGTTTACCACATGGACCACGCCTTCATTGTCCACATTGAAATTCACTTTCCTATCCCGCAAATCCTTCCCCCACAACTCCAAAGCCACCAGTAATGGGAAAAATTCAAGGAATGCTATACTCCTTCCCTCCTTCAACCACAGATCCGGCCATTTCTCCGCACACCATTTCCCCCCCCAAAATACTCCAAAACCTCCTGCTCCTGCTGCGTCCGAAAATATCTGTACTTCCCATGTCACTGGGTCTCCCTGCAACCACATTGACACCCCATTAAACTTCTCCAAAAAACGCAGCCAAATTCTGCAGTCCTCCCTCACTGACCCCGATACTCTTATCCGGTGATGTGGGCACTTTGCTCCCGCCATAGCCCTCGCCATGTTCCTACAGAACGTCTGTCCTGGGGCCACCACCTTGGATGCAAAATTCAAATGCCCTACCAATCTCTGCATGTCAACCAGCGTCATTTTCTTGACCCCTACCGCCTTTTCCAGCAACACCACCAGTTTGCTCACCTTGTCGTGCGGCAAGCGTGAGGTCATAGCCACTGAATCCAATTCAATTCCCAGAAATGTCAACACCACTGCAGGCCCTTCCGTTTTGTCTTCCGCTAACAGCACGCCCAACTCCTCCATTAGCTCCTGAAACAACTTTAGCATTCCTTTGCACTCCCCCTCTCTATCTGCCCCGCTAATGAACAAAAAGTCGTCCAGATAGTGTAGCACAAAACTTCCCCGGGGGGAAACGCTTCGCGTGGGGCCCCCTTACGGCTTCCACTCTTCAAACGCTTTGCGTTAGATCTGAAAAAGAGTCTGTTATTACTCTGACACTTGTCCGCCTTTCACTCCGGGGTTGTTACTCTCCAGCGGTCACGTCACAGTGATCAACGAGCGCCAAAACTTTAATTAGTCCCGTCGCGCTCTCATCGCTTCTGTGACCGCAGTGCCCCCTTACACCTCCACAGAACGTTGCGGTCACTGGAACCAACTAAACAATAAAGTTAAATACTTCCTTTCGGATAAGCTCCGTCACACCTCCCTTGCGCTGTGCTCGCATTGTCCTGCATACTCTAGCACTGGCTTTACCAAGTAAAAATGTGTACACTTTAATTATTAATAATAATAATAATAATAATAATAATAATAATAACTGTAAAGCACTTAACTGGCTGCCCGAGCAGCAAAGAAAGCGGAGGTTCTAATGGTGGTCCGACTTTTTTCGGAATGGATATGCACAGTTGGTTAAGAAGTGTCACATTTCACGAAGGCCAACAACTCTAAGGACTACAAAGGACTCCAAACTCATGTGGATTGTAGTTTGTTGGCTTTGTTATGGTTATTGTTTAATTTTAATGATGCTGCTCGAGAAGTAAAGTTAAGAGTTTAGCATGAACTGAGCCTCCGGTTCTTGACATAGAATCCCTCTGCACCCATCCAGCCCAACCTGTGCTGGCTATTGCTTCATCTCCTTTTGTCCCCTTGTCCCTCTCCTACGTAACTCCCTACCTTGTGACATCAAACACATCTCTGCTGTTCCTTTATTTAAATCTTACTTAAAGCTCCAACTCCCCTCCTAAGCAGGGGCCATAACCCAAAGTATCACCCCTCCCACTTGATCCCCTCCTCGCCGAGCGTGCATATAATGATAAGAAGCCATTTGGGAGATTTTGCCTTAATAGCTCCTGGGTCATAGGAGTAATTTCTGGTCAGAAGAAAATCCTCGAAACCCAGGAGCATTCAGCTTCTGCTCCATGAATCTCCATTTCGAGCCCTGCATATTGTATTCAATCGTGGTTTATTTTACTGACTGGTAGTATTTTCCCAATGCCATGTCCCATCATGTAAATTGCTCTCATCTGAGTTTGACCTCATTATGCTACACGGCACCTCTATTACAGAGCATATAGGCTCGACGTTTCAAGCAATGGTAGAAGCTGACCCTCTTCCCCGCCCCCTTCCCGGGTCAAGGTCCCGGAGCCAACTTCAACCCTCAAATTTAAAACTCTGCCGTTGAGGAATCCTTTCGACCTGTGCCTATGGCCCACACCCACAACGTTGATTATATTTAGACAAGACTACTAGCACTCGTTACAAGTGTCCCCTTCTCCGACCTGTGTTATCTCTTCAAAACAAATCTGTGGCACGCACAGTTCACAGTCAACCCGGCGGAAAGTGCAGCAAAAATGGCGGCGGACGGACGGGATGGGAGGGTGCTAAGCGCCCGTCGCCTAGCGACCGGGAGGGGACGCGGTGACCACGGCAACAGCACACTGGACATGACACAGAGCACGAAGCAGGTGGACTACCCGGACCGCGCCACGGACGAATCGGCCCAGGAGGAGGACTCGCACGGGGCAGACCCAATAATGCCGGTTAGGGACTCCTCTCTCCTTCCCGCGGGATCCGGCATAGGTAGCTCAACCAGTACCAATGGCGCACGAAGAGGGACTCTCCGTACTTCGCCACACTGCACTGTAGACCCTGTTCAGTTTCCAAACGTTGCACAGGGTAAACGCAGCCTCAGCCCAACCCCATCCAGCAGCAGCACCGTGAAGACCACATCGCTTACCCCAAGACTGCTCCAGGTAAAAGTCCCTGCGGCGCCTCACGCAGGCTCTGCTTATCTCTCGGTGTAACATGCACGGCACCAAACTTCCCTCGATTCAATTTGAGTTTGCAGAAACATGCATTGAAAGGTACAAGCGAATAGCCATTTAAACCCAGCGGCAAAATCATTCCCCCTTTTGCAAAAATAAAAAAAAAATACATTATTTAAAAGGGATGGAAAAGCGCTCATTTCGAAAGTTTCTGACAGATAACCCATGCTAAAACGAAACACGTTTTGCAATACCATGTGTTGCCTCAGTCACTTAAAAGTAGCAGTAAAATACATGTCTATGTGTACGTGTTTTGGCATGTTGCCCCTCATCTGTAAATATGCCTTTTGCCATCGTAGTGGCAATATTAACTCGTTCTGCACTGTAGCCTCAATAGCACCTCATCACCCATTAGTGACTTTTCATTTATTTCACGTTTCTACTTTAATCGAACTTCCCTTTGGTGGGTGTGACTTATTAACAGGCTTATTTTGCTTGTTCCTTGGAGGTGATCGGCTTATGTGCCTACTTGAATAGATAGATTCACGTATCTTCGCTGTTGTGAAATCCTGGTATGTTTCCTAAAAGCAGAGCTTTTTTTAAATAAAAAAAAAACACAGGTGGGTTTTTTCCCCCCCAAAACATGAACACAGCAGTAATTTACAACCAATTTATACAGCAAATATACTAAAACAAACAAATTACCATCCGCAACCCTTATCTTTTCTTTTTTTAAATTGTGTATTGCAATATGGTTCATACTAAAACCGTACACAATTATACATCTAAACAATTTAGACAACATACAATAATACATGATTAAAAATTGCATTGTACACATTTACATAATACACACATTCAATAAGTAAACGTTTAAGAGTCTCAATATAAGATTTACATACATCTAAATCGCCCCAATATTCTGTAATCTTACAACAGGACCAAAGCAAATGTATGCAAGATCGTCTCTTTTTCTTTTTTTACAGGACCGTGATATATTAGAAGGCATCAATTTACACAGGCACATTTTCCACGGTGACCAACACAGATATGCAGTCGCCCTCTGGTGTGTGTGTGTGTGTGTGTTTGTGATGCAAATTCCGATCTACCTTATAACAAGTGGCTCCGGTGCAGATCCGAATCCAATCTTTATCTGAGATCAGATGCTCCAAGTCAGCCTCCCAAGCATTTCTACCTCTGTAAAATAGAACTTGATTCTGGAGGGACTAGACATTTGTAAATCCTACAGGTGAATAGTGGGGCAGTCTTTGAAAGTTGAAACAGCCCTGGAGGAGTATGAATTGGTGCTCTCGGTGGGGTCAACCGAGTAATAAACACTTTTTTGGCGTTGACAATAGCAGAGTTTTCCATGTTCCTTCAGTTTATATTTAGATTTTAGGAACTCGATCTCCAGTAAATCATTCCCATCATAAATTTGACCTGTTTTCCATATCCTGGCCCGTTGCCAAGATACCCAGGAAAGCATAGAATGATTACTTGTCAAGTGCAGGATTTTTACAGAGGCAGGACCCCTTAGACAGCAGACATTTCTCACCCCTGAGCTGATTACCATTCTTCCATTCCAGTACCGCATGCCTACCTGGTGTGGAATAACTGGGAACCTCCTATCCTTATACAACAAACAATCTAGCAGGATTGGATGTGTAGCATTACTCTTAATATGCACCCAATTTACACTTTCAGACGTGTCCTTGTTGATCCAATAATACAACGTGCATAATGTTGATGCCCTATGATTTGTTTTTATTTTTGGATACCCAAATCTCCCCTCCCGCATAGGACTCTACAGCACATCAAGCAGTATTTTTGCTTTTACTCTGTGCCCTTATAGAAAACTGTTAAATACTTTATGTATTTCCAAAATCGGTGTCTTTGAAAGAGGAAGAAGGAGCTTACTAAAGACACATATAAGGTGATATTACTCGAGTGAGTAATTTGGCGGTTGTGTGACATTACGTGTAGACATGCACATAGGCAGCTCCTTGCTGCCAAATCCTGGTCATTTGTGCAAATGAGTAAATGTTGCCTGCCATGGTAGGCAGTCTTTACAATTGCAATTAAATGCTGCCTACCATGCATGCATGGTAGGCAACGTTTAACTGTAAATGCGGCCTGCCATGCAAGCATGGTAGACAGTGTTTCATTGTAATTGTTCATGCTGCCTGCCATGCAAGCCTGAAAGACAGCCTGTATAGTGGATCCCTACGGTGTCTGCCTGCTTATGTTGGCGCATAAAGCTGGCAGGCTCCATAAGCATTCCCAGCATTTGTGCCAGCATGAAAATGCATGTTGACGCAAATCCTGGGGCGATGCAAATCCTGGGGCATTTGTATGGTGGAGCAGAAGGGAGGTGGTGGAAACTCAAGCTGAATTCCTACCCTCCTTTCCGCCATACAGATAGATGACAATGTAATTTGATGTGGATGAAAGGTGTGAAAGCCTTACACAAGGCGTCTCCATAGTGATTTGGGGAGTGATTACATCTTTCCCCAGATTGTCATGTCCATCCTACTCCATCTATTGAACAAAGCACTTATCTCTGCCAGTTTCAATCACACATTCTTTATAAGAATCTGACTTGTGTCTTTGGAATTTCGAATTGCCAGATCTTGAAACCCCAGGCCCTTGTTAGTCCAGGAAGAGCGGGACACCAAACAGTTTTTTATGACAAGATAGCGTTATAGGAAAGACTTCCATTTGTGAAGCCTTTACTTTAAAATTCACCTGGACAGAAACTTTTCCCCACATATATAAGATTAATTTCCTCTGCAATTTCTTATCCAGTTATTTCTACTTCTAGAGAAGTTGCTTCATTAGCATTGTATTGGGGGTATCACTAATCACTCAAGATAACCTGCATCTATTCATTCAATAAGACAGTACAATTTCCCATAGAGGCCTTTGAAGGTGTCACATATATCCTCACCTCATTCATTCTCAGGACGATACCACTCTCCTTCACATTCAAAAGAAAATGCCTTCCCTCCTTATTTTGTCTTAGACTATCTGTTAACATCGAGCCTATATTTTCTCTGTGTTCCAAGAAGGCCTGACTGGCGAAGAACAGCCTTTGTTTACCTTGTAAAGTTAGCTTATGCTCAAGGGAAAGTCTTGCTCTTACTAAAACCTCCCTGTTCTGCTCTGAGGGGGTCATCAATTACGGGTTGATCTGCTATTTGGTGTTCCACTTCCAGCATATTTAATTCACATTCTCTCTCTCTCTACGTGTATGCGCTGTGCATCTAATTATTCTGCCTCGTATTGTGGCTTTCAATGCCTCCAAACCATGTCTACATCCGAAATAGACCCCTCATTAGCCATCAAGTACAGCGATATTTCGTTTTTAATATGATTAATACAATTATCATCCGATAGGAGACACCCATCCTCCAGCATTTCATCTCAGTTCGTCCTCCTAATTAACTATCTTCAACAATCTCAATGCATGGTCAGCTATTACCATACTACCCACCTCTGCTGCTATTGTATCACCAAAGACAGTCCTAGAGACCAAAACCTATACATTTGCAAGGCTATCCCGTGAGGGGTGTAGTAAAAGGTATGTTGCTGATCCCTTGGGTGTAATCCATGCCAAGGCTTTTAAGTCCACTTCTAGCCCTTTCTTCTGGGTACTAGTTGCCCCCTCCCCAGTTGCAGCGTCCTGATTTATCCAGCACACCATCAAGCATTACATTACAATCACCGCCCAAGATGACTAAATGTTCTCCCATGCTCTCCAGGACATCCATTTGGAATGAAAAAAACTTCTGATTAACATTGAGATGTAGGGCTCAAAAGAAATGCATGGTGCTCAGTAATAAGTAACAGTCGAAGGGTCTGTTACTGGGTGAATGACAGTAGTAGTATCCGAAATGCTCACCATCTCTCCAGATATGTGGACATGAGAAAATGTATTCATTCATAAGACTGATCTGTTTGCTCCTGTATCCACCGGACATGGTATCGGTATGCCTTGCACACTACAGCGGACATAAGGCTTGTCCTGATCAATGGGAATCATTAATGCTTCTAGAGTACCTTCTCCTTCAGATTGTCAGAACGCACTCCCATCCCCACTTGCCCCTAATAGGTCTCGAGGGAAGAATGGATTAGAATCCGGATTGGGGAGCTGGGGCATCGGTTCAACCTGCCCCGATTGCTTCAGAATCTGCTTCCCCTGTTCCGGCATGGGCATATTATTTGGGTCGTTATTACCTTGTGATGGTAACCTCTGCTGCCTAAATGGGCACTCATTCTTCCAATGACCCTCTTGTTTGCAGTAATTACAAACCAACGAATCTGGTCTCATGGCTCTAGGAGCCTGTTGATTACTCCAACCTCCCTGTTGTCCATGTGCTCCCCATGGTTGATGTGGTACCCCTGGTGCCCACTGTCGTTGCTGTTGCAGTTGTCCCACATATCCCCCTGGGGTGTTTGATATCCTGGCTTTGATATCCTGGCGGCCCCCCTTGTCCTCCATCTCTTCCTCGTCCTCTCGATCTCTCGCTCTTCCCCACCTTTGGGCCTGATTTCCCAGATGTTGCCCCTTGTAACTGCCCCTGCACTTGTCCCTGCAGACTCTGAATCTGTAACGACATAAGCTTGTTCTTGAATGTCTCCTTCTTTTGGTCTTGGCAGGCAACGCAATGATTCGCCACCCCCACCAGCTCCACTAACGGCTTGGTCTGCCAACCTATGCACCCGTACTTAAGCTGAACTTGCACCTTCAGAAGTAAACCTGTGTTAGGACAGTTTTTCTGAAGACCAACTACGGGTTTAGTAAAACTATTCAACTGAGGCAGTACAGGACTCCACTCTTAGTATAAGGCTGTACCACCTGAGTTCATGGTAGCGTAGACAGAGCAGCCAGGCTTATCTTAGGAGGGAGAGAGGGCTGTAGAATCAGTACAAGTGAAATTGTAATACAAATGATCCAAAGAAACACTGAAACTTAAACCTAAGAGGATGACGAAGGAAACGTGGTGGAAACGATTTCCAGCGTCCAGAGAACCTGCTGTGTAACAGAAGCCTGTTATAGCCCTTCTTTCCAATCGACCTGGGGACTCTGGAAACAACGACACTGTCCCAGAGCCTGGTGAGACCCACTAGACTCATGAAGACCTGCATTTTGAGCCATCCCACGCATTGCTACCATGCGTTGTTGCAATACCCCAATACCCTGGGACCTCGAGCCATCGTGCGGTGCACAGTCTTCCAAATTCCGAATCTCGATGAAACGTTGTGGGCATCCTGGTGGATCTCCATAGACACAAATAGAGTCTGAAAAGTCCCCTAACCAGAGTGCTGTACCTTTTTAAAACTACGAAAATTCAACCACGATTTTCTATCTTCTTCTGTGCTCCTTGAAAAGGTGCCATATCCGCAGAACCATATTCAGCCGCAAGGGAAACCTTGCCTAGAGCCTTCTTCATCAATCCCTGCTGCAAAGTCCCTTCTGAGGTCTTGTTTTCAGTCTCCACGACAAGGAATTCACTGACCGGGTATTTGGCTGCAGACCCTGAAGCAAAATCTTCTTCAATGCTGAGGTACTGTGTTGGCTTGGGTAGGTACTTACCTTAATCCTGTTAGGATTTCTGTTGTAGCTGTGGGTGGTTTTCTGTGATGGGGTGGCCTCTCATCCAGTCCACCCAGTCCCACTGCTAGAATCCTGCTAGGGTGTCTTCTGCGAAGCCCCTGGACCCGCTTCTAACTCTAAAGTAAAGTACTTACCTGTTTGCCCAGTTTTCCTAAGGAACTCTGATGTTTGCTACTAAAGAACCTATTCTGACACTGCCTGTTGGTTACTAGTCCTAGTGACCCCCTTCTGTCACTGAGAACATGCATGCTCCAAGAATAAGGGAAAGATTTTCAAGGGATTGGGACGTTTGCCTAGAAAAGAAAATAAGTGTTTAAACGTTACTTACTTGTGTAGAGTTAGTTGGTAAGTGTAATTCTAAGAGAGAACAGTTACAAAAGTTCTTACTGATCTTGAATGTGTTATGCACTATTCATAAAAGTATGTCTTCCTTAGCAACTGTTTTGCCAGTCTAATAGAAAGTAGATGTGAAGGTATTTTACTCTCCTGTGATTAGGTTGTGCCTCTTCCCAAAAGTAAAGTGTTGGTATCACCAGATTAGTCCTTTGAGGATAATTCTTTGAGTGTCCCCCAACTGGGTCTTGCTTCCCCTGACTTGCTGCTAGCCTGTCTCTAATAAATCTGTAATATGTAGTTGCCTACCTAGAATAACTTTGAGTCATTTAGTAAAGTGTAACACTGGGTTTTATTTTCCCCCTTCATTGTGAGGTTAAAAAAAGTATGTGGGTTTTACTTACCTTGTGTTTGCTGTGTGCCATCCCAAAAATAAGTTACAAGAGTTATTTCTTATCTCAATCTGGAGTTCCCTGATTTCAAAAGGACCTGTAATTGTATATTACATAAATAGGTTTTACTCACCTAGTATAACTGTGTGTAATCACAAAAGTAGTTATAGGTTTTTACTGCACCTAGAATAAGTGTTCCACTATTCACCAAAAGTATATTGTCCAGTTGACTGATTAATTGATTTGTACTGAGAATCATTATACAACTGGAAGGGTCTACTGCCCTTGCATTACTGAATGTAATTGTAAAAGTAACCATTGGTTTTTACTCCCGAAGAATAGGCTAGATCTATACTGAATTTGTATGAAAAGGTTTTGACCTCCCTAGAACTACCGCTGGTACTTCAAATAAGGTCTATACTTGGGTCGTGTACTTTCAAGTATAGTTTTGTGTTTTTATATTGTGATTTCATGTAATGTGTTAGTACTTACTTACCCGCTAGATTTATCTGGGCCTACTTGTATTTAAATCCTCTATTTTTACATACATAGTGTTTCTTTGGATCATTTGTATTACAATTTCACTTGTACTGATTCTACAGCCCTCTCTCCCTCCTAAGATAAGTCTGGCTGCTCTGTCTACACTACCATGAACTCAGATGGTAAAGCCTTATACTAAGAGTGGAGCCTTGTACTACCTCAGTTGAATGGTTTTAGTAAGCCCTTAGTTGGACTTCATAAAAACTGTCCTAACAACCTGCTATGAAGGAGTTCGCTATAGCCTTCTGAGCTGTATTCTCTGACTTAGTAACACCCGAGTGCTGCGGGAATACCATCTTCAGTCAATCTAAATAATCGTTGGGAGTTTCACCCTTATTCTGTTTACAATTCTATATTTTTGCCCAATCAGTCTTTTGAGGGCACACCTCTACAACTGCCGTAACTAGTCCTACCCTAGCTTACACCAGGACATCCCATGTGCCTATACCAGCCGCCGATCAGTCCAACCTTTCCACCAATCTCTGTTCACCTCAGTTGGCATCACTAGTCCCGTTAACTGATTCATATCCGCCCATGATGGATTGTAACACTGTAGCACTGTCTGCAACTTTTCCACAAATCATTGGGGTTCCTCCCATATATTGGGACACTCCTTCGCCAATGTTTGAAGATCCATCTGGTGTCCACGGTACATGGACTGTGATCAAACCCTGTTGTTGTTGCTTCTTCCAACCTTCCTGCTGACCCACTAATGGTACCTGTCTATGGGGCACCTGAAAGGTGTGTGAATCCCTTCCATATATTGTACCTCCCCTCGTCATCGAGTGATCGTACGTAGGTGGCAGCACCATGGATGCTTGTGCCTCTGTTGGTCTGGACCTGGTCGAACCTTGTGCCCCTAAAACTACTGCTCCCAAAGGGGGTAGTTCTCATGAGTGCCCTTTCCTGTGCTTCTTCCATTCACGGCCCCATAAAGGGTCTCCTGCTGGTGAAACATTTTAATATGTACTTCAGTGTCTCACTGTTATGTTCCTCATTACCCTGCTTTGCCTTATTTGGTTCAATGGACCCTTCTTTCTGAACTATCTGGGGGCGCAACCGAGCCCCATCTGCTCCTCTCCTACCCCTTACAAATGTAATCTGTCCCCTCAACCAGTCATTCATTTCTCTCAGTCCTATGACCCTACTGTCACATTTCCTAGCTGTTGCCTCTTCTAGCCATGTGGCAAATACTCCCCACTGTACTGATGATATTTTAGTTCCCTCCGCTTCTAGAGCCCTCCTTATAGTGCCCAATTAATCCAAATTAAATGTTCCTTCAATGGGAAACTGAGTCTGCCTGCTGCGTCCAGCCAAATAATGCCATGAATCCAAATAGTCACAAGACAAATCATTAAACTGCCTACATATAACGGGGGGAGGAGGGTCGGGGTGACCCCTTTGGGGGTTCCTCTGCCTGTTTCAACTGTGGCTTACCTGTTTTACTTTCCCTAGTTTATTTTACATTCACCCATCAATTTGACCACACTACCCAGACGCCCCGTTCCATTCACACAATCACTCCACTCTTTTGCAGTCCTGAGACGGATAGGGGTTTATATTCAATAACCAGAGACACCGCAGAGTGGTCCTGACAGTGATAAGTACTCTTCGGCGGCTTATAACTTCACACCCCCTGGACGAATCCTCACCAAACTTTGTAAAATAAGTATATGGCCAGCTCTGAATTTCTTCACCAAGTTGAGTGAGGTTTCGTGCGGGGGGGAGGGAAGTTGTAGGAGGGGTCCCACATTTTTTTCCCCTGTAGACTGAATGGGGAAAACTTTGCGCATGGCTACAGCCCGAACAGCTGGATGGATTTTCAACAAATTTGTGCCAGGAGCGAGGGCTTGGGCCAGAAGGCGTGCTTTTGTGTGTTTGGTGGAAATCCGACAAGTAATTTCTTTGTAAAATACTGAAATGTACATACCAAAAAATGTGTGATATCTGGGTCCGCTGCGCCGACCCATTTACCTGTTCGCTCTGCGGACAGAAGTGTCATTGGATTGCGGTACGGCGAGGTGTCGGAGAAGTTTGGACACGGCCAGTGGTTGGCTGGAGGGAAGCGTGCTGTGCGTCAACATTTTCTGGGAAAGCTGTCATGGCGTATCGGAGGACAGTGCAGCGGCGGAAGGGTCTGGAAAATGTACCGTACACATTGTGTTGGCAGCAATAAGGGAGGGAATGGCTGGGGGAGTGAGAAGTGGAGGCATGCATGGGTGAATGAAGGTGCGGTGTGTCTGTGAAAGGATTACACTATTGGGTGCATGGTCATAGCCCATAGGCTGTAGGGCATGCACTGGGGAGCGTAGGCGTGCAACATACACACCGCAGGAAGGCATGTTTGAGTCTGCATCCGGTACAGGGTGGTGCTTGCATAGTGCGATGGGTGCGGATTGGTTGCAGTAGCGTTAGTGCTGCAAACTGAATGTGGGTAGGTTGGCAGTGACACAGTACTTTGTGAATGGGAGTGGGTACGCCTATAGTATGTGAATGAAAGTGTATAGGGGTGCAGAGAGAGGGCTTTCTTTCCACATTGTGTTAACTGTTGCAATTTGTTGCTGCATAGCTACATGGTGGTGCGCAGGTTGGGTAGGACTGCTGGTGACAGTGGTGTGCATGTCGATGGTCATAGTTGGTGAAATGATGAAATGCATGGTGGCATTACATTGCTGTAGGTGTGTTCCAGGCCTATGCTGTGTGCAGAACTGTTGAAGTAGGCCGAATGTTGTGAAAGTGGTGTGGTTAGTGACACAATCCTTTGCGAATGGCTGTGGGTAGAGGTGGTAGAGGATGTGGTATGTTTGTGCATTCTGGTAAGTGCACCTGTGTTCGTGATTGGGTGTTTTACGGTGTGGGGGAGTTGGGATAAAGTGCTGCTACCTATGTGTGGTACATTTGTGCAGAATGGTAGCTGCCCACATGGCCATTATGTTAACTGTTGCCATTTGTTGCTGCGTAGCGCCATGGGGGTGTACAGGTTGGGTAGGAGTGTTAGTGGCAGTGGTGTCTATGTGGATTGTTGCAGTTGCTGATATGGAGACATGAATTGTGGCATTATGTTGCTGTGAGTGTGGTCAAGGACTAGACTATTGGATGCATGGCCCAAGGCCGTAGGCCATGCATTCAAGAGCCTAGGCCTTGAGGACACACTTGGCAGTAATGCATTTTTCAATGTGCAAGAGTTAGAGGGTGGTGACATGTAAGGAATGAGTGTGGAGCACATTTAAGCTGTTTATGGGCCACTGTTGCAAACAGATTGTGGGTAGGTTGGCAGTGGCACAATACTTTGTGAATGGCAGTGGGCACGCCCATAGTATGTGATTGAAAGTGCGCAGGGATGCAGGAGAGAGTGTCTTGTTTCTACATTATGGTAACTGTTGCAATTTGTTACTGCATAGCTCCATGGCGGTGCCCTGTGGTTGGAGATGCTGCAGTGAAAAAGTCACGCTGTGTGGGCACTGGGTGCAATGCTTGTGTACTGTCAGTATGTTACAGGGTATGGTTGAAGGGCAGCTTATATGTGCTTGGATAGTGTGCTGTGTGCACAATGCTTGCAGTATGGGCAATGTTGGAAACATGTTCTGTTTACGTTGCCAGTGAAACAATCCTTTCTGAGTGGAAGTGGGTAAGACAATAGTATGTGAATGAAAGGGCGTAGGGGTGCCAGAGACAGTGTAATGTTTATACATTATGGTAACCGTTGTATGTAATGATGTGTATGTCCATTGCTGTGTCGAGGTTGGTTAGGAGTGCTGGTGCCAGTGGTGCATATGTGTGCATAGTGGTAGTTGGTGATATGCTGACATGTATTGTTGAATTACGGTGGGGGGAATGTGTGCAAGTAGCAGACCCACTGGAGCAATGCAGGTTTGGCAGTGTATGAGGCACAGGGTGGTGATCTTTGGAGAATGCGTGTGGAGCACATTGTCGACGTGCCACAGAAGCACAAGTGAGTTGCAAAGCGGGTATTGTGCATTCTATGGTTGTGGTGATAGTTGGTACATGCTACAGTATTTGGTTTGTGTCAGGAGATGGTGCAGTGAGAAGTTCGGTAGTGTGGCCACAGGGTGCAGTGCATACGTAATGCAAATATGGAAGTGGGTATGGTTGAAGGGCAGTTTATATGTGGTTGGTTACTCTGCTGTGTGCAGATTTATTGAAGTAGGCCCAATGTTGTGAAGGTGGTGTGCATAGGTTGGCAGTGACACAATAGCATGTGAATGGTAGTGCCTGTGGGTGGTGCAGGCTGCGCTATGTTTGTGGCTTCTGCTAAGTGTGACACGTTTTTGTGAATGGGTGTTTTATGGCTTGGGGGAGATGGGTAGAACTGCCGCCACATATGTAACGTTTGTGCATAATGTTAGGTGCCCACATGGTCACTTGCTTGGATGTATAGTGTTGTGGTGGGTGTGGAAAGGGTTGCAACGTTGTGTGCATAGCCAAAGGTGTGCTGGGGGAGTGTTAGGATGTTTGTGGATGCTGCAATAGTACCTTCCTTAGCAGAAGGTTCTGGTGGAGGGTCTTTGCAATCAAACGGAACGTGTACTGAGAGTGTTTAACGGTAAATAAGGCGTGATGTATAGAAATGACAGTGTGCAATGCAGAGGTTTTGTATATGATTGGTGCATGCCTGTTTTGAAATGTGACAGCACCCAATTGGGGGAGTGCTGCAAAAAGTGACTGTGCAAAGGGAAGAAGTATTGTCAGAGCTTTACTGCGCCATGGCCCTCACTGTAGATGGGAAAGCGCATGTGCACATCCTCCCATTATGAGCAGGGTGGAAATGGAAATGTGCGAAATAGGCAATTAGGAGTTTAGGGCGTGATTCATAGGAATGGGCGGTACCATTTCGTTACAATACTGTGTCGCGAGCGTGGTCGACATGGAGAGACGCACAGTACTTATCGTCAGTGATACCTTTGTGCGCCATCTGCACAGGTGTTGCATGCAAAGATGCGTTGCTGGTAATTTCGGGTTCAAAGGAGTGGACACTTTCTGGGCCTGTCAGGGTGACTGCAGTTTCGGCGGGATGGTTCGCCTTTGCAGATATATGGTGTCCGTTACGAACGTGGACTGTGTTGTGGTGCATTATGGAAGTGTATATTTGGATTACATGTCATGTGGATGATTAATTTGTCTCCTGAAGAGGTTGCTGACCGCAGTGATGCATATTTTTCCTACTGCCCAGGTGGTTTTCTCATGCATAACACCAAGAGCAGTGTGGGTCCATGACGGTGTAATTTGTCCCCAGCCAGCAGTCGGAAGGTGTCTTATAAACAGAATTATGCATCAGTTTATGCAGACTGCTCGCATGTTCTCCACCCACTATGAGATTATGAGGTCGCAAAATATGCAGTGGTTCCATAGAAATGGCATTTATTTGAGCGCCATTGGCAATGCCGTTTTCTTTCACACTGTGCAAGAAGCATTGACCAGAATGTTGTAAAAATGTGAGGACAGGCAAACAGAAACACATATCAAGAGAAAATACAAAATAAAACTGCTTGCATGCACGCAAAGAAAAACACTTCATACATATACGTTGGAAGACTGAATCCCCTGCCCAGTTTCATATTGTTTAGCACCCCCTACCCCCCACCTTCACTATCACGAAAAGGTAGTGGATCATGCAGTACTTTCAGGGTGGCACATGCCACATCCTGGGTGGCTATGTGGATGTATGCGGATGGGGAAATCGTGCATACTTTCATTGACCTTTGTAGTGGTCGTGCTTTGTAATGGCCTGACATTTGTACTGAAAATGTGTAACGGTACATTTCAAGTGTTGTACAGCAGTGATCGCACGCAGCATGAAAGTAAAATACAGGGATTTTGCGGGTGGCGGCCACGAAAATGGAACTATGGGGATTGTTCAATGAGTTGCTTAAGATGTGCGGCAATAGGAAGAGGGACTCCTGCTGCACTGGGGACCGGCCCTCGACTTACTTGGGCACCCGCACATGCCACATTCGACGCTCCTCACCATGTTGGCCTATGGAAATGGGACTGTATCGATTGTCCTATCATGTGCTGCTCAGGGTTTGTGTCAGAGGAAAGCGCGCCAATAGGAAGAAGGACTCCTCCTGCTTTACTGGGGCGTGGCCCTGGTGGTATTTGGAGAAAGGCACGTGCCATATTCTGTGTTTGTGAGCATGCTGGGCAATAGAAATGGGACTGTGGCCTTTGGCCAATCAGGTGCTTTGGGTGTGCGTCACAGGAAAGGGAGGCATTCATTTTCTCCATTACTTTGTGTACTGTGGCTGGCAAATATGGCAAGACGTACAGTTTTCGGCGTGGGTGATGGCTTTGTGGAAGATCTGTGCGTGTACGCCCTCCAAGAAGACATGTCTGGCAATTTCGGTTTGGACGGAGTGGACGCTTTGTGGAGTAGTGTCGAATCGTGCTGTTTCGGCGGACTGCGCCTAGAATGTCGTCGCGTGGCCTCTTCGTCAACTGTCCATGTATTGATTGTGCATTTTTGAGCCTTCTTTATGGCTTACATGCCTTGTTCCCATGTGTTCCGTCAACTGAAGATTATGATGAAAGCAGTGTAGCGCTTTTTTCCTACTGCCAAGGTGCTTTTCTCATGTATATCCCCGAGAATAGATATTTAAAAAAAATTTTATTATTTGTTTATGGCTATCAAAACCTTTACAAATATTATCACATCCATACAACAAAACAATCCTCATTAAAAAGAAAGAAAAAAGAAAGACTTCCATTTTGACAGATCCTTCATGGGAGTCTCAGACCTTTTCTACTTAATAAAATCACAATGTCCATTTCACTTGTTCACAACCCCCTTGCTTCTTATTGCATCTGCTACTTTAGCGTCTCTTTTGTGTTACCCTCCTAAGAGGTCCAGCTCCCTACCCCTCCATTGAGCCTAAGTGAGGAGTTTCAAGGCCTTCAATATAGCAACCACTGCTGCTTTTAACTGTACTTCTTGGCCTGAGATCATTCTGTTCCAAATGTGATCTGATAGAATGGCATCCTCTCTGTGGACCAAACTTCGAAACTTGGATAACCTTAAGAGCCATGTTCCTTCACATTCCATTAATAGATAATGAAGCAACTGATTTGATGTTATGGCACAGGTATTACATAGCTTACTCGCTTGGTCACCTTGCTTACGTATATTCAGAACTTCGCCAGTAGGGAGGAGATTTAGTCTTACCCATAGGAAATTGTTCCTTATCCTTTGGTCGGGGTAATTTACCAGATAATGAGGCATATGGCCTTGCTTTTTTTCCACTGCCAAGAATGAGTTGGTTGGAGTCGAGCTTCGTACCTTGACTATGGTCTCTATCCAATCAAGATTTTCAAGGTCATGCTTAATCTTCAAGCGGTTGGTCATTAGAGTTTCTATGTCTAGAATTGTCTTTGCTAGGATTGTTTTTACATTTACTTCTAGACCTGCCAGTATACGGGACTTTGAGTTGGATAGATGTTCTTTTATATGTTCAAACAGGGAGCCCGGCCTTGGACTCACTATCTCTCTGTAGAGTGTTACCAATTTCCACTCGGCCATACACTTTAAGGATTTTAAGCCCAACTCAAACTGCACATTCCGCCCCGGGGTGCTCATCGGTAGATTTAACGCCTCCTTCCAGATTCTGCCCTCTATCTTTGCCCAGTTTGAGTTCCACGGATGGATTTTGGTCTCTAGGCAATAGAGGATAATGGGTGCTAGTTCAACTTGATAGTACTTTAACATGGGCACAATGGAGAATTTACAGTACCCACTCGTGATTTTCTTCATATGTGGTATCGGAGTCTGCATTTTATTTAAGGTAAGGTATCAGACTCTGACTTGTATACTGCCGGGCTTGAGTAGATCTTATATCCCAGATACCTCAATTTATCTACTTGCGGAATGATTTGACTGTTCAGAGACCATTTCCCAAAATATATTTGTTCGTTTGGGCTCCTGAACACTAAGATCCTAGATTTTGAGAGGTTTACCTCAAGCCCATTGGTATTGGCGTAGATACCAAATCTTGTCAGGAGTCTTTGCCGGCCTATCTATGGCGGTCCTGTCTAGCAGGACAATATCGTCCGCATAGGCCAGCCAAAAGATCTTTTTCCCATTTATGAGGGGGCTGGGCAAAGCGGACGATTCTAAATCCTCCCCCAGATCAGAAAGGAATAGATTGAAAAATAAGGGGGCTCCAAGACACCCCTGTTTTACCCCCTTCTCCACTTCCACTGAGTCGGACAGGTTCCCTTTGTCGTCTAGTCTCACCCTCACTGAGGTGCCTTTATGTAGCTCCATTAGCATGGCTAACGGATGTTCTGGGGCACCCTTTGCCCTCCGCTTCGCCCATAGTTTGGATCTATCAATCTGGTCGAAAGCTTTAGAAAGGTCAATCCAAACTCATGAGTTCCTAACAACAGTATTATCCCCAGAGGGATTCACTGGCTCCGTATCGAGCTTATACAAATCGGCCCAGGAACATACCCCCTCCGGTAATGTAATGAAAAGTAGATGGGAACGGGACCTGCACACTGACATAGAAGACGCCCAATGGTCCAGATATTGCTGGTACACCAAGGAGATATCTATGAACTCAAACTTCAGGTTAATTCAGTTTAAAATTCTAAACCACTTACATATAACGCCCAAACAGATCTCCAAGTATGAGTATTCTGTTCCAAAAGCCTGCCCCAAAAGCGGCAACAACAATGCAGACTCTATACACATGTATTGGGAATGTCCCCCGATAAAATCCTTCTGGGAAGCTATAGTTGTAAAAATAAGTGACATTACAGGGTTACAGATCCCAGCCCTCCCACACAAATATCTCCTGGGCGATATCGGAAAGGCCTCTGTAAAAACTCAGAGATTCGTGGCGGTGGCGGGGCAGTGGCGAAAAGAAACATACTACAACTATGGAAATCTAAGGCCGCCCCTACAGAGGAGGCATGGCTACGTGACTTAATATATGTGCAAGACACAGAGGAGCGATTTGTGAACAGTGTCAATCCTACCAGTAGACCAAAAGACATTTAGGCACCTTTACGAATGTACCTCAGAGACAACCAAGAGGGGGAATCGGAAGACTCCTCAAGAAATGTTCTAGTGAATGTAAATAGAATCAAAAGTCAATATCCTTAAAACGAAAGAAAATAACTAAGGGTGATATAGCATAACTGCAAAATATGGACCTAATACATGTAGTAGAAATAATGTAATGGTATGTGACCAATGGGTCTATGTTGGTATACTCTTTCAGTAAATGTTTTGGTCTGATGATGAAGATTAATAAAAATAAAAAGAAAGGTCAATCCATGCGCCATATAATGGCTGACCTCCCTTCGACCTCGATGATTCGCTCACCAGATTCAGTGTCAACCCATTCAGTGTAGTCGAGAGTCCACGCCTAAAATCTGTCTGGAAACGGGATAATGCTCCGACCTAGTCCACTCAAACTGTGAGTTCTTTAACCATCGGTTTCATAAAGATCTTGCTCTCTATGTCCAAAAGGGCGATAGGACGATAGTTTACCGGATCAGTCCTATCGTCCCCCCCCACCCCCCCTTGGAATTACCAGGGCTGTTTTTCCAGGATGGAGGGAATTCTTTAGCCCTTAGGATCTCTTCAAACAGTTGCAGCAGGATCCTTGCCCAGAATTCGGTTTCATTTTTGAGAACCTGGTAAGTTAGGCCACCAGGGCCGGCAGCCTTGGAAGAGGAAGATTTGCAAATGATATCTACAATTTCTTCCTGATTCAAGGATACCTTCCACTCAATAGCTGATGGCATGATTATCTCACCCTCCTGGGGATTCCTGAAGATGCGGGAAAGATGTTCTACCCATTTATGTTCCGGCACTAGATTACATGAAGAGCTGTCTGAATGCAAATCAAGCTGGCTCATAACTGACCAGAAGCTTCTCGAGTTTGTTTCTGCTAGAAGCTTTAGCATCTGTCCCTGTCTGTCCATTTGCAGGCATGCCATCCTATGGTTTTTCGACCAATGCCTTTAGTTGTTCTTTACACTTTTTTGATTTCTTTTAGGTATATATCTAGGTTCAGGGGGAATGATTTTAGCCTCCGAAGCTCTCTTCTCACAGCTTGCTTTTTGGCTCTTGATTCTTCATCAAACCCATGTAAGTGTTTCTGCTTAGCTCCCACGGATGGCATTGCGGGAGGAACTGTTGACCAAATAAAGTTAACATAGTTATCTGGACGACACTGATCTTCTAAAATGGAACATGGCACTTCCTTTATCCTTTTATATTTAGTTTCAACCCTCCATGCCCATACTTTACTAGCCGGATTCTTCCTTTTTTTCCATTAGCTCCTGTTTATGAACCACCTGGGTGGCTGTCAAGAGATCTGGAAATGACAGCTCTAGCCGGGCGTGATCGCTCCGCCCCACTTCCTGTTTGATCTCTAGGGTGGATTTTAAGGAAAAGAAACCCGGGCTAACAAAAATATAGTCCAACGTTGATGATGAGTTACCCCGTCTCCAGGTTGCGGTGGGTGCCTCATCACCCTCCGAGGTGCCATTTAGCATTCTTAAGTCCCATGAGCTCATAAAGTCCATCCAATGAGCTATTTTTAAGTGCTATTAGGAGTCCTGCAGCTGCACTACCTAGGGCTTTCTGGCTTGCTGGTAAGCGGTGAACCGTGAAGCCCTCGATTTCTATCAGGTACACCTGCAAGGTCTCCTGAAAAACCAGAATGTCCATCTTCCCTAATAAGTCATCTCTGGTTTCTTTTGATCTAAATGTACTTGAGGTCGTGTATTCCAGATTACAACATGTAAACCATCCTGTTTAAAGTCGCTGCAGTCCCAAACCTATTTTTGTCAGAACTTGTGTTAGGATTTCTGGATTGCGGTTAACAGTTTTTCTTCCATTGAGCTTTCTCCCAATTTTGAATGGCTTTCTTTCTGCGGCCCAGATGGGCCTCTTTCTTGACTGTGGAAGCTATTTTTGTCTAAGCCCTGCTGCTGACATAAGGCAACTGAGGATTGCCCAAAGGGCTCTTTGGCCACTATGCGACCTTGTTGTTCCAGAGCACCTGTGGCTTTTAGGATGGCTTGCTGGGCATTTATTGTGCTTAGTCCTAGCTCCACCACAAGTCCATTTTTACAGTCTGGAAATTTCACAAATTCCAGATCTGTAGAAGCAAATAGAAATAGACTTCTTATTTTCTTAAACGGGGATAACATCACAGATCTGCTGAGGGACGTGTAGTGATTGTTCTTTTTTGTTGCTTTCAGCCATAGTCTGGGGACTTCAAAGCCTGTTATCTCTTCCTCTGTATCCTCCTCCCTCGTCTGAGTTCTTTCTTGGGAGGGGATGGACAAGTCCCGAGTGAGCATTAGCGCCTTCGATTTCCCAGTCCCATTCCAAATACCCTGGATGGTCTGATGTTTCCCTTCACCCAGGACCATCGATTGGGCAAGGACGGTATTTGGTTGGATTGCTAAAGTGCACTTATTAGCGCTTTTGCCTGATGTCTGAAAAATTGGCGCTAATTTTAGTTTTGGCCCTTGAGCGTTGTTAATTACTTGCCGTGCTCCCTAACTGGGTTTTGGGGGTTGTTTTTTTCTGAAAGATCAGTGCCAATTTCAAATTTCTTCCAGTCTGGCTCAATGTGTTTTGATGAATATTTGTAGCTTTCGCCTGTTGAACTTGGTCGATGACTTCCCTATCCTTTCTCTTCATATTGCCAATGCTACTTTCATCCTCTTGGCAGATTCTTTTTTCTGGTGGGTCTGTCTGTAGGCCAATTCTCACAGTCTTGGTCAGTCTTGTAG
This sequence comes from Ambystoma mexicanum, assembly GCF_040938575.1. Classification (NCBI taxonomy): domain Eukaryota; kingdom Metazoa; phylum Chordata; class Amphibia; order Caudata; family Ambystomatidae; genus Ambystoma; species Ambystoma mexicanum. The sequence continues at coordinate 534,876,193 of NC_090924.1, read as the reverse complement.
CTTTTGCCTAGGGGTTTGCTTCTTTCTTTCCTGGGATTGCCCCTTCCCTGCATTCTCATTTGTGATTGAATCCGTGGCTTGGAGCCATGGTGGCTTTTGATGACACCATGGATCTATACTGACTTTACCTTCTCTTATTGTTTCTGGTTGCTCTTGTGGAAGTGGAAATGAGATGTTACTCATGAAATTTAGTATTCCTGTCTTTTTAGTTTTTTTGGATTTCTTAGATTTCTTGACATTTTCCCTGAATTCTTTTTTGATTGTGGCTGAGTCAAGTTCTGAGTCATTTTCCCACGTTCTTTCTTTTTCATTTTTCTTCTTCTCCTATGATTTTGTTTTCTTGCCGCTATCCATACTGGATCCTCCACAGCTCCATTCTCTGGTTCCCCTCTGGGGGTTTCCTTTGTCGTGGGATTTGCTTCCCCATGTACTTCTGTTTGTCCTTCAATCACATGGGCCAGTCTCCTAAATTCTTCCAGGGTGGATTCTGACAATGGAGTATCATCAAAAATTGCCGGGTTCTCTGGAGTATCACTTGCCTCTTTTTCCTGAGATGGGGGTGGGGGGGGGCTACTTGCCAAAAACGTGATAATTCTCTCAGCTGGCTTTTTATTGAATCATCTCCGTCTTTGTTTTCTGACAACGCCCTTTGTATAGCTGAGATATCCAAGTCCTGCTTTGCCACTTCAGTTCAAATGTCGTTTGGGGCTGGGGTAATAGAGGAAGTTAATACGTTCTTGAGTCCCACCAGTGATGATTCACTTTTGGCCACTTCATTTGTGAGTTCAAGAAGAATTCCAGCTTGCAATTGCACTTCATTCTTTAGTAACTCAAAGACTAACACTAAAGAGTTCAAAACAAAGGTTAGTGCCTTTAGGGTGGTGTCATCTGACTGATGGGTTGTACTACTTACCAGCTCATGTTCTGGCAGTGAGCCTTCCTCTTCTAAGTCTCTAATACAGGGGTTTCACAGTCTGCTACCTCCTGAGCTATTGATGGAATACTTTGTTGTCGAGTTGAGCTTGATAACTGAGGCTCCTCACCCACCAATGTCGGGGTTTGCTGTCCCTGGCTTACCACTGCTGCATCGTCTGCATCATTCAGGCTTTTATGCCGCTTCTTCCCAAAGTACTCCTTGATTTTTCTTTGTATGTTCTTGGTGGTGACTGTATAATCTATGCCACGTTTCCATTGATTCACAAGTTCCAAGTGGTTGGTTGTTTCTTCTCCTGTCTCAAGCTGGATCGGGGGGCCGTGGACTTCGGCTACAGTTAACCCAAGCGGGATTGGTTGCAGAGGTCCTGCCATGTCCACAGAGGGTGTCCCCAGCACCGTAGAGTGCACCATAGGCTCCAGGTAGGAGCCGTTCCATTCTGATGTTCACGATCGTTCCAAAATTGCTGTGCTACGGAGCTTCATTCTTGGAGACTTGTGTTTAGTCCCTTTATAGAGCGCACTTAAGGCTAGGGACAATGAGGAGGGGGCTCAAGATTTCCACTGGGGTATGTCTACCTTCCAGATTCCACTGGTTGCCCAGATGCTCTAATGTTATGCCCTGCGTTCCCTTGCTCCAGACTAACCTCATGTAGATGTGGAAGATCCAATGGCGGAATTACCCAGTGGGCCCATGAAGCTTTACTTGATTCTTTCCGGCTGGGAGTGAGATCTTGGTGTAGCTCCCTTCAAACACCATATCAACTGGCACCAGCTGACTTGGCCCTTTATAGCATTCTATACGTTCCATACATAGTGCTTACCGGGGCTGCGCTCGTGCCTGATCGACCTTCAGCTCCCTGCTACGTCCTGTTCCTGGTTCCTCTGAGCTGGCTCTGGCTGCATTCAGGATAATTGTTAGTCCTGGGCCGGCGTCCTGCAGTGTGACAGTCCTTGGCTAAGCCGATCCGGTATCCGGGCAGCATGGCCAGCACAAACAGCAAAAAACAGCAGTTCCAGTCCTCTGCCCTTTTCTCTTCAACGGGCTTCTCGCCTCAAGGGCCGGTGGTACCTGTTTTCACCCGCACTTCCTGGTGGGCGTGTCCCGCCTCTGTTTTAGAGTTAAAAGGGCCATGTGAGGTTCACTCCGTTGGCTCTGCAGTTTTCAGCAGACACGATGTGCAGCTCTGCTCTCTCCAACACGGCACACTACTGTAGGCAGTGAATAGATAGTTGTTATTTTGCGTGGCACAGCACAGCACACAGAAAAAACAGCAGTTCCAGTCCTCTGCCCTTTTCTCCTGAGAATAGTGTGCAAGTATTCCAATGATTCCTGTCGCCAGCCAGAGGTCATAAAGGGTTTCATCAACAGAAGCATGTGTGACTTAAGTGATGAGTGATGTCATGAATGAGATTTGTGAGGCCATCTTTGATGTCATGGGTGTTAGTCCTTGCAGTGCACACTGATGGCACGAGTTATGGTTGCTTAGCTTACCATAACTGTCGAATTTAGTGGGTTTTTCGGTTTTACCTGTAACCATAACATCCCTGTAACAACGTTTTTCCATCGAATTTCATAGGTTTTTGCTAGTGCAACTTAACCATAACGTCCCTTTAACAATGTTTTTGTTAGTGAATATATATATATACATATATATATATATATATACAAATTACCACACCTACCAACTCCGTCTCTAACCTTGATATTTTTCTACATTAATCTCTGTATTGATAAAAGACAAAATCACAACAATAACACAACCAACAACACTATCTATCCTACCCAGAATTCCCATTCCATTTCCGCATACCTCTTAAAAATGTCCCTTCACGTGTTGGCCATCTCCCGGTCCCAATCAGAACCCTCAGACCCCCGTGCGACGCCACATGCACTCTCACCAACCCTGATGTCCTCCTCCAGAAACCCCTGTCGGAGATTTGAAAATAGGTGTCCTATCTTATTGTGGTGAGTGCTCGTGGAGGGGTCCGGACAGATGCCCTTGGGAGCGGCAGGTCTGTAGGGTAGAGCAATGAGATCCATGTCTTGGTCACCATCTATCAACGCAAATCAAATGCAAGAATTAATAGTCAGATAGAGAATGGATAACACAAGAATATTTATTGAACTCAACTCGCCTCCAACTTGCCTTCCCCTTATATCGCTTCATGGCCTGGCCCCATCCATTTGACATCCTGTCCAATTGACCTTTACCATCCCCACGACATGTCCAATTGACCTTTACCATCCCCACGACATCACAATACTCTCAATTGTACCTTATGGTAGTCCGTTTCCAGTTTCTATCTGGATTCTCCTTCCCATCTGATCGTTTCCTTATGGTTCCGTCACTCTCATCTGATGATATCCGGCATCCACCTCCTCAGATGATTGGCGTAGGGTCACCTCCCCATGATGTATTTCCGGCCATGAATACGGTCCCATTGTTCTGTCCAGTCCAAACTAGCTAGATCCAAGATGGGGGCCCAAGTGGCCTTCACCCAGAGAGCTCCCAAATAGCTGTCTCAGAGGTCCTACAGCACATGCTTGAGCTCTGGAGCTCCCGGGACTGGGACAAGCATTACCAAAGGCAAAAAGGGGTATTCCCTAACCAATGTCTGCTGAAACCAAAAGGAAATAATAAACACTTGGGCATGTTCATACACAAATGACACATCAGGGTTTATATAATTCTCGAACTCCTTCCACTTCATAGTATCACAAATCATCATAACAAACCTCACCCCTCAAATCATCTCCCTATGCCTTCCGGGGGTCCTTGGTCGTTCACACATCTCTCAGGGAATTTGTAAACATACATAATCATGTGAGACTTTAAAAGCTGGATAAACCTTCACATACTCCCTTGATAGTGACTTGGCCGAAATTGACTGAAGGTGTTTCTTCATCACAGATTGCAAAAAGTGGACGGAATTCTATGCAGATCATACATTTAAATATCATCACATTGGAAATGATGATGAAATATCACAGGTTTGATAATTACTTTGATGCTTCTTTAGCACTGTTGGCTTTAAGGTCTGTAGGCCCCTACTCTGGCTCAGTTGCGTTCCGCCCCTCTTCTCCACCATACAAATGAATGAAAATGAGCTGTGGCCTCAATGGAAGGAGTTTTTACTCCTTCCATTGACAGTACTGGTCAATTGAATTTCCTCGACACATTCATTCCATTTCCCTGGTGTTTCAAGCCATCTATCCTAACACAAATATCCTTTCTCTCCTACTGTGGATGTTGCAGCACCAACTTTGCTCTAGCTCTCCTACAACATGACTGTATTTAGCTAAATAGAATGGATGTACGTGATTACACCGCGGCGAGAAATGATGAATTCAAAAATATCGAATTTGAAAAGCACACACTCAGATAAGGTTTCCCCACATCCCCTTACCTGTTACACCTGCCTGCCCTACTTACCTTTTGGCAGCACACAAAGAAGTGTGCCGCGGTCTCCCTGTGATGCCAGTTCCCTTCACTTACGTGGATGGGAACTGGCGCCGCAGGATCCTGTTTTTAAAAACTTTATTTTCCCCCCGAAAGCGGGGGACACCTGCGCAACCACTGATCCCATTATAGCAAACAGGGGGGACACGGACCTCCCCCTGCCAGCTCCCCCACCCGCCCCAGCTCCTGCTTCCTGTTTGCTATAATGGGACAGTGTGGTATAATTGTTCGTCATTTTGGGATGTATGAAATTTGAGTACAGCTAAATTCAATCATTTATACCACACATACATACACACATTTATTTTCGACATTTCGGGGGATTCGAAATAGAACAGCTCTTCTTTAGGTGTCAGTAACTAACTAATTAATTTATCTTTTATTACGTCTAAGTGGTGGGCCAAGATTCAAACCTGTGTTGCTCTGCTGTGTCTTGCTTCCAAGACATTACCCCTGAGCTATCCACCCGGCCCAAGTAAGCTAATTTGGTTTAATTGCCCAATTTAGTTAAATTTAGCTAATTTAATACATCATTTATAACACACTTAACACCAGAGACCAGTCGCTAGGCCTGGGACTGGGATTCGAGCCTGTGTTGCTCTGCGTTGCCTTGCATCAAGACAAATGGTTTGTCCTTGAGCTATCTGCCCAGCCTGTGAGGATTAGTAGTATTCATTAATTAGTACTAATAGTTTCCTCCTTTTCATTCTTGCACTTATAATTATGCCTTTTCCAATAGAAACACCAATCTAAAAAGCCTTAATAGAAAGGAATCAGCCTGACAGGAGAAGCCACTCTCACGTGAAATGGGAGCACAGGAACAAAGCTACTGATGCAGGAAAGGACCCTTCCTGCAACGTCTTCTGGCAACACAGTCTGCTCTACTTAGCCGCCAGCTCTGACTTTACTTTAACATCCTTAACTGGGGTAATCGTCCATGTACCCCACTAAGCCACCCCAGAGTACATCACTGCATTCTTGGAGGGGGGGGGTGTTTCCCAAATTGGTTTCTTTCATGCAGAGGACCTTTTCATCTCGGGTGTCCTTTGGTCCTTTTAGCGACACTGAGTTTGGAAGGACACAAACATAATATTCACTTTAAGTCTTTGGATAGCAATAACGTCCTGTGACATTGGGAAATATTGATAACACAATTGTTTATCAAACAAGTTAGATTGCTAATCAAGAAAACTGTAATTTGCAAATCTTTTAAGTATTTTGTAAACGTGAATGAATGCCTTGAAGTGAATTTTATATGGGCCAAAGGCGTGTGCATCAATGGGAAATCCTGTTAATTCGCATTTCCACAGAATGTTCAGCCTACAACTGTATCCCTTTATCACAGTATGCAAGTCCCCATGGAGTGGGGCAACCCTGAAACAACAGAAAGGTACAGAGCACTTGCTGACATTTGCATCCAAGACCTTATTGCCATCAGAATTAATGTATTCTGTAATTGAAAACAAGATGTTGGCTTGTGCTTGGGCAACTGAAGCCTTAAATATTTTGTTGCAAATTGTGTTTGAGGACAGATCACTGAACTGTTGGTGTATATGCTTACCTGGCGCATAGTAACAGATCACACACAACCTTTATTTAGAATGGGGATTAATAAAGCCTAAAGTTTCTAGGGGCATCAAAATAGAAGTAATATCGATAACATTCCTACCGATGTCAGGATGGGTTAACTCAACTTGTCTCAATGCCCCAAATATGGTAATACTTTTTTCTCCCTGGGTTCCCTGGATTACTACACTGATTCGGGGATATAGCAGCCAGCACGCCTCTTTGTTCAATCAGTTTCAGGGTTATAGCAGCCAGCTGGCTTCTTGTCAGTCTCAGTCCTAGGAATTTAGCACACTACTTGCTTCTCATCACTGTCATCCCTAGGAATATGTCACCCTCCATGCTTCTTGGCAAACTCCTCCAAGAAAGTATTCCCCCACACCCCCTGTTTCGAGAACTTGTCAGGCCCAGATATTCTCACTCTAGCCATGAGCTATCCTCCAGGGCTATCAAACAAATACCTTTTAACACACTCCCACCAGCATGTACTTCTTCCCTTTTGCTTTAGGGTAATTGTCATTCCTAGATGGTCCACTCTAGAGCCAGAGCCCTCCCCCCCTCCCCCAGCCATTGGCATGCTTTTTGACTTCCCAGTCAAGTCACTCCCAGCAATCTCCCCATATTGTCCTGGTATTTGCCAATGTCTGAGGTGTGGCTCTCAGAAAGCCCTTGGTTCTCTCTGTCAATCTGGCCCATTGTCTAAATTATAGCTCTTAATTCTCTGAGTTCAAAAAGCTGATTTGATGAGCAAGAGCTAAAAGCAGTTCCTGGGTGTAAGTCATCACCTCGCAGGCAGGAGCTACCATTGTGAAGCCAGGAACGAGCACACAGCACACTATAAATGTAACTTCCAATGAGATGCAAACTTTGCCCATTATGTATGATCCATTATGTTTAAATGTGTACTAACTGTGCCATAATTCCTCTTTATTAACATTCTCAAATACTCAAAGTTAATGTCACATATGCATGTTTATAAGGCACCAGTTGTCCAGGGGAGCCAAAAGTAGCTCCTGGTGGCTTTGGGTTGCAAGCTAACCAGACTCTCCTAGACTAGAAGCAGGAACTAAATAGCACCTAGCTCCCAGCAATTTCCAACCCTGTTTTCGGCAAGCTCTTGGTTCTCTCTTCTGGTGTGGTATATCCCAGTGTCTCAGGTATAGCTCTCAGCAAGCTCTTGCTCCTTTCTACAGTCTGGTTTATACCAACGTCTGCAGAATTGCTCTCTGGAAGCTCCTGGTTGCCCCTCCTGGTCTAGTCTCTGCCAGAGTCTAAGCGATAGCTCTCGGACATCTCTAACTTGTACTCCTTCTTGCTCTAGCTTGTGCTCTGGTCTGTCACACCTACGGCAGAGCTCTTTGCTCATTTATAGTACTCTTGGTTAATGTAATTACTCCATAACGAGCAGGGTTAAATCGGTCTCAGTCATGTGCCAATAAACAAGGAATAACTATCCTCAGTGTGGATACTTGGCACCTAGTGCCTGTGAAATCCACTGACAATTTGGTTACTGCAGAAGAGAAAGTACAACAATCTACGCTGATGCTTTTATTACAAAGGTAAATATAGAAGGCAAAAAACATTTGTTATTATAGTCAGTTCTTGTTAGCACAGTATACACAGATGCACAAATTCCCCCATCCATCCTCCATCTATGGCAGCTCCTCACACCAACAGCCTGGTTAGTTCAGTGCCAATGTAAATCCGAGCTTCCCTTGAAACCCAATGCATAATGAACATGTCGGCTATCTCTCAATGAATTATACAGAAAAACCTTCTCAATTTATAGAGGTTTCTGTGGGTGATTGAGGCAATTGTAAACAATTTTATATTCACTTAACTTAGGGATCTACCTATGCTCAACTTCAAGATTGTATTAGGCAGAAAGTGCAGCCCTCAAGATAAAGGGTCAGTCCAGTTGTATCTGTTACATCTGCTCACCTTGATCGGCAGGTATGAAACCCTACTGTCCACCATATGAAAAGGAAATGTAATATGTTTCGGCTTTAGGCAATGACAGGTTGGGCAAATTCAAATGATTCTAAATGATACTTTGAAGGAACTAAGACGTAATCGCTTGGATCGTCTCTAGATCTATTTGCTCTTGCTTCTCTATGTCTTCCATCAATGCTAAGAACAACCTTCAGATTGATACATTCAGCTCCTTTTTTATCAAAACAAAACCGCAAGGATGTCTCCTAATAAATGCTCGTCTCCGAGCAGCCAGCAAATAAATATCACAAATGAACCCTCAAAGCATCCGTAGAAGCCCATCCTATCACCCTATAATCCAATAAGTAACCCAGGCAGCAAAGGTAGAGACCAGATTTATTTCCAGACAGTAATGCAGAAGTCGAAAGGAAAATTTGCATAGTATCCCCGTCAAGCACAGAAACCTCTGGGTTTCGATATTTCATACACAATTGTCTCATAACGAGGTTGGCGGAAACCCGTAGGTGCTACCTGCGGGTTGCCGCTGACCTCGAAACACAGAATCCGCCGCCTGACTTCTCGGTGCCACTGGGACATTACAAGTCCCGGCGGAGCGGGAAGTTAGGCGGGGGATTCGGTAAGTCCCCATTCCCATGGAATCCCTTAGTACTCCATGGGAATGTGGACTCGTAAGCACTGGCACTGTTGCTAACAGTTCCAGTGCTTCAGTGAAAAGTCTGCCTGCAGGAGCCGTTGCGCCTGGGAGGTCTGACCCTGCTGAGTTTAAAGGCCCCTGCAGGCAGACTTGTAGTGTGCCGGTCTGGAAACTAGGGTGCCGGTCCGCCACACTCGGAATGAGGCTTGTGAGCCCTATACAGAAAGAATTGGTATGATACATTTTGTTGGGTACATTAACAATTAACTTTCTAACTGAACATCCTCTGGCCTTGGAGGGTATGATTGTACTGCACCGTTCAAGACTTTTACATTCCTGACCGGCCACCCTTGTGGCGTAAACCACTGCCTCTAGCTGAAGTGCCCATGGGATTCCAGATTTCAGGTTGCTAAGCACACCTACAATAAGGAGCTCTTCTCTTGGCAAACCTGTGCTTCGGGCAGGTGCTTTTATCATTCTGCATATTCGTAAGGACTCCCATATATGCCAATCAAATCTCTCACTGTGCCACCTCCCTAAAACATGGCTGCAGTAACTGCGTCATGGACCAGTATTGGCCATGGTTCTGCTTTCTGTGTCTTATGTCCACGGCTCCTAAGAAATAAAATACGGTCGGCTAAAAAACATATCTACTTTACTAAGGCGAGTGCACGTGATTTAATGTGACACCCTTACACAATCAATTGTGAACGTGGTAAGGTGTTGCACAATATATTGGCTTTGGTGCAATACTTAGAAATACACTTGGCAGTGTAGGCACAATGTATTCAACTTCTTTTGTGTCTGAAATCACACACAAAATTTGTATTGCTTTGAGAGAACACTCTCGTTATGCAAGAAATCGACCTGAATCCAATTTATTAACACCACTGTATTAAGAATTCCTACAGGAGAATAGTGGTTTCCAGACTGTTTACCCCTCAAAGCTAGGCTGTAAGCTGAGCCACATTACAACATCACAAGTCAAAGTAGTAGTTGAGAGGCCTCAAAAAACCCAAAGTGAGGAGTATTCTGGGAAAGGAAGTCCTTTCACTTCCCAACATGGGGTAGGCAGAGATGGAGAAATTATGCAATATGCAAAGACATAATAGAATAGTCTTTCATAGAAAGGGAATGAAGGATTTCAGAGCTGTAAATTATGAACGACTAGCCATATTGATAGCCACTCAGAGAAAGATAAATCAGAGAACGACAAAGCACCAAAGACTTAATGAGAGAACAATCTTTCACTTAATGTGATCTAAGGAATATAAGTTTTTTGTTGATTAGAACTTTGAGTTGTGACCTCATCATCATTGGCGCAAACCTCCAGTCATGGTGGGAGAGGTCGGATCGCAGGGACCTGACATGAAGACCTGACCCACAATAAAATAAATGATATCCGAAACCTTGAATGAATAGACCGAGACAGACTTGTGCATTCTAATGATGACACCCTACTCTTACACACCAAACCTTGAAACAGGGGAATCTGCTGTGGTTGATCTTCACAGCTCATATGATTATCAAGTTTCAAGCAGAGACAGAGCAATATATCCTGGCAGCCATCCTCTTGTAATAATACACATGCATTGCTCTACACTCCAGACTGGCTATCCATATAATTGATGGATGGGTCTGAGTAACAGATGAGTACTGAAAGGACTATTAGATGAGTTCTCTTTTTATTTTTACGAACAACACCATTGTAAGTCAAGTCCCGCTCCAAGTAGTAAAAAAACAATCCACCGAGCCAAAAATGAATACACGCGATATGGGAAAAACTAACATTTATTATAATAGCCTAGGCAGGGAATAATCTATAAAGACATTCAACTACTAACTGTAAGATGGCAAATTACATAAAAGGAAAAGACAACAAATGTTGCAGATTAATCACGTTTTCCAGGTCTCCCATTGGCCATTGTCATTTGCACTAAAGGGGCTTCCATACATTTCCTAATTCTATTTGTTTTTTCTAACCTTCTGACTAAATTAAATATTGTATGGCAAGTCCCTTTTGCATCAATACAAATTAATCCAAAGAGCCAAAAAATGTGATGCACGAGATATGAATGTATTGTATTGCCATGGCAGGGAAACATTTAACAGACATTCGAATTCAAGTAGAGAAAATGGTTGATTTTATAGTAATTACAGAACCGAGAAGAAAACAGTTGTTTCAAAACCTTTTCAATATTCATTGGCTGGTGTGATTTACACTGTAGGTGCTTCTGTACATTTGAAACCTTAATTGCCTATTCTAAGCACGTGATAGAAAGTGACGTTCTTGCTAGTCTTCCTCTTGACCTCAGTGGTCGGCACCAACATACAGTTACCATAATTTCAAACTGCTTACTATCCGCTCATTTTGCAACTCCATTGTTGGAAAGAATACTTGCATTTCCTTCCTGTTTCTAATGATTTCATCTGTTTGGTTTCTGACCTTGTGCGCTGGGGCTTAGCTACTTTCAAACTTCGTTCTTTCATAATGGCGCAAATGTCATGTGTTCATTCAGTGTACATTATCATAAAATTGTCTTTATTTACTATTACATTTGTGCGATGTGAATTGGGTATAAACTACTGTACTGACCATTGGTCCCTAAATACTTCTATTATATGGGCAATGGTGCTCGTATAGGGTGTGGTTTCATGAGTTGTCCCTATTACTATTGCATACATGCGGTGTGAGCTATGAGCGAACTTCTGCATTGCTCACTAATTCCTAATTAGGCCTACATTGTGGATAACAGTGTTTTGCATAACCGTTTCATTGACAAGGAGAGATCTATTTGCGAAGGCAAGTTTACCCTACAGTGGGCAGTGTTGTGCTATTATTGGTCCATCTGTGCAACCATGCTTCTTCCTGACTTGCTGCTCAACTTCTGACCTTCATTAAGTTACATTTGGTTGTTCTGCCTAGGACACACATTGTTATAACTGTCTGGGACATGGCTATGGGAACTCGGCAGACATGATGTGTTCTGACCAATCAGTGGACAGTGTCTTGTCCTTAAACTCCTGACTTCCCTGCCGCAAACTAAATCCTGGGAAAACATTTGCCCCCTTGCTTTTTTTAAAAAAAACATTTTTTTATTAGCATTTCAAATTTTGCAATAAGAACTTTACCCTCCCCACGACCCCCAATCCCATGCATGGTACTAGATCAACTGTTCAGAAAGTGACTGAATGCCAGAATGCAGAGATACTGAGGACACTTTTGAATATTAGTCAGATTGTAAAAAGTCGAGCACCTCAGCCCAGTCTTGTGAGAATTTTGCTTGATCTCCTTGTATCATGTAAGTAATCCATTCAAGTGCTACAAAGGTTCAGATTCCAGATAGCCCATTCAGTCAACTGTGGTGGGTCTTTAGACTTCCATTTCCGTGCTATTCCTAACAAAGCTGCCAATTGTAAGATAACACACATTTTTGTTTGAAGCTATGTCTCATACTTGGTTCGAGGATCATTAATAAGTTTTACTTCATAGATACAGGTTTTGATACACCAAATATTTGCTTCATACAAACATCAATTTCTGCCCAGTATTCCACCAGAATCGTACAATTCCACCACACATGCTCCCCAGTCGCCACATTGTCTCCAGCATTGCTCCGATACAGAACATTCATTTTATGTAGGCGAGCCGAAATGTAGTGCCATTGGGTTAGCTGTTTATACCAAAATTCCCATATTTGCATCGAGCGGGTACATTTGGGAATATCATGCCAAAGTGCCTCCCATTCTGTTTCAGAGATTTGTTCTCCTAGTCTTAGTTGCCATTGTGTTCTATAGAGTGAGGTAATGCCGTGGGAGGCCCTATTTATTATTTTATATAAGTTTGATAATAGTGTCTTATGCCCTGGCTTAGTAATTACACATTTTTCAAAGTTTCCTCCCTAGTTGCCGCCTGTCTAATTGAAGGGGGCCATATCCAGTGTCGGACCTGGAAGTACTGAAAGTAGTCTGTCAGTCCCAATTCCAATTTGCATTGTGTAAAAGGCTTGGGTTCCCTACCACAGAAAAGTGTCTTGCAGTTTCTTGCAGCCTGCTTGTTTCCATTGAAGAAATGCCAGAGGATCAAGACCCGGTGCAAATTTAGGATTAAGATATAGTGGCGTGAAGGGTGAGTGAATGTCGTAAGATCACTATTGATTCACCGCTGTGTCCCACAATTCTTCCACTAAGCTAGTAATCTTACTATTTTGAATGTTAGGGGGTCGATCGCTTTTGGGTAGCCAAGAAGTTTCAGCTAATTGCGGTCCTCCTATTGCACGTTCCATCTGCACCCAGCGTTTCTCAGCTTCTGCACACCACCCTTTACTATTTGGAGTTGAGATACTTGATAGAATCTTTGAAAATTAGGAAGACCCAAACCTCCCTTAATAGGAGCAGTTAGAACCTCATATGCCACCCTTGGAGTTTTATTGTTCCATATATAAGTCGAAATCATTTTTTTAAGCATTTTAAAGAATGGTGCCGGTACTCGAATTGGGAGTGCTTTTTAAAAAATAAAGTACTTCAGGGAGAATGGTCATTTTTATTACACTGATTCGCCCCAGCCAGGAGATCGCCAACGGACCCCAATTCGCTAATTGGTTCATGATATCCTTCAACAAGGGGGGATGATTAACCTCGTATGTCCCCGGTTATTTCCCGGGTTATAGTAACTCCCAATAGCTTAATTTGGTTTTGTGCCCAGCTGAATTGTGTTTCAGCTCGTAAGGAAAGGACTTCATTAGGGGAAAGGGGATACTTTTAAAATTACCGACTTAGTCATATTGATTTTTAAACCAGCCACTGAGACGTATCTCTAGGTGTTTTCCCTGGTTGTGATATAACTTGCAACATATTGTCTGCATACGCCATAGTTTTATGCTTACCCTCCCTGAATTATATTCCTTGGATATCTTCCGTTTGTCGAACCATTGCTAAAAATGGCTCCTAACCGAAAGCATACAATAGTGGTGACATCGGACAACCTTGCTTGGTCCCTTTTTGAAGAGCAATAAGGGAAGATAGTTGTCCATTAATCAATAAACAGGCAATCAGAAATGTATAGTTTACCTTAATTCTGGCTATAGAATGCGGATCAAAGCCCATCTTGGCCATGACCTGAAAGAGGAATGACCACTCAACTTGGTCAAAAGCCTTTTCGGCATCCAATGAAAGTAACAACCCCTTGAAATGTTTTTTCTCAACCTTTTCTAAGATATGACCGGTGCGTCTAATATTGTCATGGGTCTGATGATTTTGTACAAGGCTTGATTGATCCGGGTGTATGATTCAGGGGAGTAAGTCTTCTATCCTATTAGCCAATATTTTGGAGTACATTTTTGCGTCAAGATTGATAAGTGCGATAGGGCGATAAGATACGTATCTACTTGGTGTCAGGATTTGATTGTTGCGAAGAGTATGAATACCTCTGTCCACAAGTACCGCAGAGAGAGAATACAAGATTACTCCCTATGCAGTCATTGAGGCCACAGGTGGGTGATCCTCGAAGCCCGGAACCGCGGAACTTGACAACCCCAAGACTGCTGAAAAGGAAAGCGTTAATTAGCACCAGATGAGCACAGTACAGAGAAGATCACTTGGAATGAGCATTAACAGTTTACCTAACAAGGGAGATGATGTGGCTGTAACCCCAGGGATTTAGGGTGTTGTTCCGTGGGAGGGGCACGTGAGCAGGTTCCCCGATGACAAAGAGGTGAGGTGTAGCAGCCTAGGGAATAACCCCCGCCCAACCCGTCTGTAGTGAAGTCTTGCAAAAAAAAAAGCAGAACCAGTATCCTGGAATATCCAATGGCAGCAAAATCAGAAAACGCCAAGTCCAAGAAGGTAAATCCAAAGCAGTCCGAGTTAACAATCCGAGGTCTGATGATCCGTCAAGGTAACCAGCAACAAAGGGGCAATACCAGAGCAAATCCGTGGAAGAGTTCCGAGTCGTAAATCTGTGAAAACAGGTATGAATCTTGATCGCTGTACAGAGCTCCTGGGAACAGCTGTGAAGCGAGGAATAGCGGGCAGCTTAGCGTTTAAATTGGGAACACTTCTGCGTCACGTGATCCGCGAGGGAAACGCTTGACCGTGAGTCCAGCGTCGCACGACGCGGAAGCAGCTGTCCGCGGATGCCATCCCGCATGCGCCATAGTAGACGCCAATGAAGGAATGGAGAATCCCATGAGCGGAACCTGCACCTGTTTGCTCGAACACAGATGTGATGGCGCCGGGGGTGAAGCCGCTGCTCACGCGACCCCCTCCCCATGTTATTGACAGAAAGGGGGGCTACAGGTAGTGTGGATGTAGTAGAACCCCTGGATGTCATGGATGCATGTGTGTGATGCGAGAGCGTGACAGAGCCCCCCCCCCCCCAAGGGCCTACAACCCTGTGGGCAGGAGGGATGATCCCTATGGAAGCGGGAGACCAGACTGGGAGCATGGGCATCCCTGGCAGGGACCCAGGAACGCTCTTCAGGCCCATAACCCTCATAATCCACAAAGTACTGCAAACCCCCCTTGAAAATACGAGAACCCAGGATAGCAGAGACCACAAACGCATCTGGGGAATCAGGAGAAACCACAGCAGCCGGGGAACGAAGACGGGTAGGCCCGGGACAAGGCTTGAGAAGGGACACATGAAAGACCGGGTGAAGCCGCCAAGCCTTCGGGACCTGAAGCCGGTAGGCTACGGGATTGATCACACGGGAGACCACATAGGGGCCAACAAACCGGGGCAGTCACTTGCGACAACCCGGTAACCGGAGATGCTGAGAGGACAGCCAGATCCTATCCCCCACGGAATGAACCGGGGCAGCCGCGTGCTTCCGGTCAGCTATGGATTTCATCGAAGCCTTGGTCTCCCTGAGATGAAGCAAAGTCTGAGAGTGGACAGCAGACACATCCTGGACACAGGCAGTAGCGGCCGGATTGCCAGAAAGCGAGAAATCGGGGCTAGGCAAGACCCTAGGATGCTGACCATAAAGGGCATAGAATGGAGAGAACCCAGTGGAAGAATGCACAGCATTGTTGTACGCAAATTCAGCCAAATGCAAAACACGAAACCAGGACTGCTGATGTTGAAGCATCAAACAACGTAGGTATTGCTCCATGGTTTGATTGACTCGCTCCGTCTGTCCGCCCATCTTCGGAGTAACGTGAATCGATCCCCATCAACCTAGTCAGGGCACGCCAAAAGCGGGAGGTGAACTGAGAACCCCTGTCGGAAATCAATACAGAAGGCAACCCAAAGAGACAGACTATGGATTTAAAAAACAAGCCCCCTAAGACCGGAGCGGAGGGAATGCCCGTGCACAGAATAAACCATGCCATTTTAGTAAAGGCGTCCACCACTACCCAGATGGAATCAAAGCCTTGTACCTTGGGGAGGTACCTCACAAAATCCATAGTAAGGGTATGCCATGGCTTTGTGGGTATGGGTAGCGGTTGCAGGAGACCCAAAGGCCGTCCCTTCCGGTGCTTACATTGGACACAAACAGAGCAGGTGTTAACGTAGCACTCCACGTCTCTTCTCATGGAAGGCCACCAACACCAGAGTTGCAAAAGCGACAGGGTTCTTCTTTGACCAGGGTGGCCATTAATGGGTAGATCATGAGACCATTCCAGAGCTAGATTACGAGCGTCTGACGTGGGTAAAAACAACTTGTTTTGGAAAAAAGGCAATCCATCATGCAAGACCAGATCCCATTCGGTGAGTAGATTCGGGTGCACAGATACCCAAGTGCGAATAGTGTCCAAGAGAGGCAGGGAAGGGGTACAAAGACATATGATGTTACGCTTGTCCAGTAAGGTCTCAGGGTAGACAGGTAACGAAATGCCGCCAGGAGAACGAGATAAGGCATCAGCCTTTCCATGAACGGTTCCTGGATGGTGTTTGATTTGAAAGTCATAAGCGGCAAAAAGCAAATGCCATCTGACCTGTCTGCTGTTAATGCATTTGAGTGAAGCCAGGTCTTGGAGGTTCTGGTGGTCTGAGAAGACCGTTATTCAGTGTTTGGCACCTAATAGGTGGTGGCGCCACACCTGAAATGCTTCTTTCACTGCCAAGAGCTCTTTTTCGGTTACCATGTAGTGTCATTCCGTGGGGTTAAACTTACGAGAGTGGAATGCAACGTGATGCAGGCGACCTGAGGAAGGGTATTCTTGGGATAGGATTGCCCCCAGGGCAAACGAGGATGCGTCTGCCTCAACTATGAATGGTAACTCGGGGTCTGGGTGCTGAAGGACCGGAGCTCTGGTAAAAGCCGATTTGAGAGTATCAAACGCTCGCTGTTGATCCTCCGACCATAGGTATGGAACACGAGGACTAGTCAGAGCGGTGAGAGGTGCTGCAATGGAGGAAAAGCCAAAGATGAAATGCCTATAAAAATTGACGAAGACCAAAAATGACTGCAACACCTTGAGATTAGTAGGGACCGGCCACTCCAACACTGCTTTAACTTTGGCCTGATTCATGGCTAACCCATCTGGTGTGATGTGAAACCCCAAGAATTCGACGTTGTCAACATGGAACTGGCATTTCTCCGGTTTTGTGAAAAGGGAATGCTTGCGGAAGTGTGCCAATATCTCCCGCATATGCAAGACGTGTTCCTCCCTCGTCTGTGAAAAAATGAGGATATCATCTAAATAGACGACCATGAATACGTCCAGTATGTCACTAAACATCTCATTCATGAAGCGCTGAAACGTGGCTAGCGCGTTACACAGGACAAATGGCATGACTAAATATTCATATAGCCCATAACGAGTGCAAAAGGCTGTTTTCCACTCGTCCCCTTTTCGCACAAGGACCAAATTGTAGGCTCCCGGGAGATATAGCTTGGTATACACTGATGCTTGTGTAAGGCGATACAGCAAAGGTGTTATCAGAGGTATTGGGTACCGGTCTTTCTTGGTAATAGAGTTAAGACGTCGATAGTCCACACAAGGACGGAGATCACCCTCTTTCTTGGGGACAAAGAAGATTGGACTGGCTGCCGGGGACGAGGATGGGCGTATATAACCCATTTGTAGGGATTTCTGTATGTAGGTCCTTAGTGCTTGTTCTTCAGAAGGGGACAGTGAACAGATACGACCAGTCGGAACCATAGAATCAGGTAACGGGTCTATGGGGCAGTTGTATGGCCTATGAGGAGGGAGGACCTCAGAGGATCCTTGCTCAAATACCTCTTGGTAATCTCGGTAGACCTCTGGTATGTCCCCAGCCACTAGACCCACTACATGTGGATTCTCCGTGGGAGCCCGGGATTCCTCCAAAGTGAGTTGTGTAATGGTGCTTAGGGCTTGGGATGGAGACTCCTCTCCTGGAGATACCAAGAGACAGAAATCCTGACATATATCCGATTCAAAAAGCACAGTACCCGTCTTCCAGTTGATCAGCGGGTTGTGTTGGCGTAACCATGGAATGGCCAAAATGAGGCCAAATTGCGGCATGGTTATCAGATCGAAACTGATGGTTTCCTTATGTGTAGCCTGAATGACCAAAGTGAGTGGAGCCTTCTGCTGCTTAACGGGACCTGACACCAGGGCGCTCCCATCCACAGCTTGTATGGGTTCAGGCCGGGTTTTGGTTATCAGAGGAAGGTTCAGGGATAGGGCTAATGTGATATCTATGTAATTCCCTGTGGCCCCTGAATCAATGATGATACTAACTGGATGTGAGGTGGTTGGAGTGGGCTGTAACAGGGCTTGTACAACAATGGGTCTGATAGCGTGAAAAGCAGGTATGGACTCTGAGGAAAAACAAGAAGTGCTCGATTCCCGCCCCCGGATCTATGATCGAGCAGTCTGAAAAACCTGGTTCTTAGGTTTTGGATGACGTGGATACTCTTTCACAAAATGCCCAACCAAACCACAGTAATAACAGGCGTTATCCACCCTCCTACATTCCCTTTCTGATGGTGTGAGTGGACTGCGAAGCCCCCCTACTTGCATGGGTTCTGTTGGTAAATCAGAAGAAGGGGCAGAAGGGGAAACAGTAGAACCAGAGAACCCGGCTTCAGCACTCCATTCCAATCGGCGTGCGTGGACCTGGAGAGCCAAATCCACTAGATCGGGGAACTGAGTGGGCAAGGACGGGACAACCGAAAGGGCATCCTTCATGGTGTTACTCAAACCCCTGTAAAATACTACCACCCTTTTGCTCTCAGGCCATGAGGTTTCTGCTGACCTCTGATTAAAACGAGTGATGTACTCAATGAGTGTCCCTCTACCCTGGTGTAGGTCCAACAATTCCAGATCCCGGAACTGAACCTTGTGACAGGTATCAAAAACACGAGGTCAAAGTCGTACAATGTGGGACTATGGTTTTCAAGAAGGGGATTAGCCCAAGCAGCTGCATTGCCGGATAAGTGAGACAACAGAAAGGCGGCTTTAGTGGTGGAATCAGGGAAGGCAGCGGGCCTGCACAGGAAATGCAGTTTACATTGATTGAGAAAGGTACGCTATTTGCTGGGGTCCCCTTGGAACCTTTCAGGTGCAGCCAATGGGAAAGGAGAGGGGAGGACCACATGAGCTGGAGTGGTAGGAATAGGAGCTTGGGGGTTGGAATGGATGGTGTTGAATCCCTAAAGTTGGCATCCGCAGGTAGGGTATGGCGGACACTCTGAATAGAATCTAACCGCTGGTGAATGGCTGTGGTGGCCGGAGCCATGTCCACTCTTAGTACTGTGATCGCCTGAACCATAGCAGCCATGGTGTCTTCTGTGGAGCCCTCCATACTCCACACGACAAATGGCTTCACAGTCTGTCAGGATTTGATTGTCGTGAAGAGTATGAATACCTCCGTCCACAGGTACCGCAGAGAGAGAATACAAGATTACTCCCTATGCAGTCATTGAGGCCACAGGTGGGTGATCCTCGAAGCCTGGAACCGCGGAACATTGAGAACCCCAAGACTGCTGAAAAGGAAAGTGTTAATTAGCACCATATGAGCACAGTACAGAGAAGGTCACTTGGAATGAGCAATAACAGCTTACCTAACAAGGGAGATGATGTGGCTGTAACCCCAGGGGTTTAGGGTGTCGTTCCGTGGGAGGGGCACGTGAGCAGGTTCCTCGATGACAGAGAGGTGAGGTGTAGCAGCCTAGGGAATAACCGCCGGCCAATCCGCCTGTAGTGAAGTCTTGCAAAAAAAAACAGAACCAGTATCCTGGAATATCCAAAGGGAGCAAAATCAGAAAACGCCAAGTCCAAGAAGGTAAATCCAAAGCAGTCCGAGTTAGCAATCCGAGGTCTGATGATCCGTCAAGGTAACCAGCAACAAAGGGGCAATACCAGAGCAAATCCGTGGAAGAGTTCCGAGTCGTAAATCCGTGAAAACAGGTATGAATCTTGATCGCCATACAGAGCTCCTGGGAACAGCTGTGAAGCGAGGAATCGCGGGCAGCTTAGCGTTTAAATAGGGAACGCTTCCGCGTCACATGATCCGCGAGGGAAACACATGACCGAGAGTCCAGCATCACATGACGCGGAAGCAGCTGTCCGCGGATGCCGTCCCGCATGCGCCATGGTAGACGCCAACGAAGGAATGGAGAGTCCCATGAGTGGAACCTGCGCTTGTTTGCTCGAACACAGATGCGGGTGAAGCCGCTGGTCACGCGACCCCCCCCCCCCCCTCCCCACGTGATTGACAGAAAGGGGGGGGCTACAGGTAGTGTTAATGTAGTAGAACCCCTGGATGTCGTGAATGCATGTGTGTGATGCAAAGCCTGAGTGTGATGCGAGGTAGGTGACGAGAGTGTGACACTTGGGCCCTTACCAGGCTTCGGGAACAATACTATCTTTGCCTCCTCCATAGTGGGAGATATACATCCTGATTTCGTAAATGAGTTATATAAAGATACAAGCCTTGGTTCTAATATTTGTCGGAATGTCTTCTAAAACAGTGCAGGGAGTCTATATGGACCAGGAGCTTTGTTTGGGGGAAGAGAAGTTATAACCCTTGTTACTTCTTCTGGAGTGTTATCATTCTCACGTGATTCCCGATCTACTGTAGTTATCCGAGGAAGAGTAACAGCTCCCAAATACCTCGCCTGAGTTTGTTTATCCGGATATTCTGACTGATAAAGTTCTGAGTAAAAGGCATAAAATTGTGACATAATTTGGGAGGTTTCCGTTATTATATCCCCTTCAGATGTTCAGATTGACTGAATAGTTTGCAAAGCTATTCTTTGTCGTAATTGTCTGGCCAGCAAGCCGTCTGCCCCATTAGCATTAACATAATACATCTGCCAGAGATATGGAAGGGATTTTTTTGGCCTTTTCTGTTTGAAGCAAGTTAAACTTGCCCTTTACTGTTCTATATGCCTTGTGAATAGCAGGGCCTCATTTAGTTTGTTTCCCCCATTATCCGTTGTTTCTTGCTCCAATTCTATTTCTAACGCCATTTTCTGTTTCGTATTGTGGGGCACCTCTGCTATGAACCCACGTCCCGTTTTGTTGCTTTAAACACATTCCAGGTAACATTTTTGGACGTATCTGCAACAGATTAAATTCAAAGAACTCCGCTATTTTGCTTTCAATTTTACCCTTTGTTAGCAAATCCTGCAGAATTTCAAATGTGAATCACAAGACCTATACCCTCTGGATAGCCCCTACGATGTTAAGATCCAAAATCAATGGTACATGGTCTGAAAGCGTAATTTCCTGACAAATGATTTGGATGACCCTTCAAAGAAGTGATTGTGAAACCCAAGTATAATCAATACGGGAAAATTATCTGTGTACATGAGAGAAATAGGTATATCCTTTTTCATCCCCCATTAATGTTAGCCAAACATCCACCAGTGTTAAATTTGCAAATTTTTGTTTTACTGTTTTAGAGGGTGACAGTTGCATAGAATGGGTGACCGCACTCCGATCACGCAAGGAATCCCAAGCTAAGTTGAAATCCCTCAGCAAAATTACTTTGCCCTCACTGAAAGTTTCCAACAATGTTATAACTGATTTCAAAAAGCATTCCTGGCCAGTATTGGGAGAATTTATCGAAGCCACTGTAGTACTCTTCAGACCTATTCTCAGTGTTGTAAAAAGATAGCGTGCCTCTTTGTGTATTTTTGTTCTTAGCACCTTAATACGGGGAGCAAGGAGCAAGTTTCAATGCCATCAGTACCCCTGCAACCTCTCCCACAGCATTTGCCTTAACACTATCGGGTATCATCGCAAACGGGATTTGTATCTATCTGCGAGGCAGATATGTGTCTCCTGGAGCACCACCAAGTCCGGTTGGTGACGCCCCGGGAGAGCTTCAAGCTTCCTGCATTTCGCCCCCTAACATTCAACGTTAAGCACTTGAATTATCCCAATTATTCACTAAGCATAATAAACAAGAAGATCGTGTGAACACCTCAGTTCTTGGGTTGCCTGTCAAATTCCATGCATTCTGCCCCCCCACATCTAGCGGAACCCTCCTCGTTACCCCTCAACCCCAACTTTCTCACTTAATGTCCCCTGGTGTGAGCTGGGGTACCTAACATAATTTAGGACACTAGACCCCAGCTTTGAGTGAACTTTACTCCCAGGGCAATGTGGGGGGCAACCTAGTACCCCCATTTGTTACCTGAACAGATGTGTTCCAAGATGTTGTGCACCGTCTGTTCCTCCAGCTTTGACCAACAGATCGATGCCTGATTCATTCGCTACTGCCTAAGTTGGCTTGAGTTTCCTTATTCTGGTGGTTTTGTGGGAGGACCTCTAAGTTGCGCCTTCCATTCCTCTTGTGGTTTCGTTTTCTGTTTCCGCCCTCGGCACGATGAGATTGACCACTCCCATGGTCTGTGTTGTTGAGCCGATTGGCCATTTGCGGCTTCAGATGGACCTGTCGCTTTCTCCTCATTGATTTATTATAAAGCCATGCCTGACTCTCGTGAGGTAATCCTGGGAGAAAAAAAATCCAAAGGGAAAGGTCCACTTGTACTTGATCTCCCGTAATTAGAGTGTTCTGACCACTGGCTGCATTTCATGTCTTTTTTAGTCTGGGAGAGATCTTGGTAAAATTGGATCTCAGTCCCGTTGTATGTAATCAAGGATTGCTCCCAGGCCTTGCTTAGGATTTGCTCCTTCTGTGAGTATGACGTGCAGGCTGCTGGGACGTCACGTGGGCATGCCCCCGGATCATTTCTCTTCAGACCTGTTCTGTGTAAACAATCCAATAAGACTGTGGGGGTCACTTCACCCAAGATCAGGTCTGTAAAGATGTGGACTATAGTGTCTTTTAAATCAGAATCTGGGATTGATTCCGGTAAATTTCGTACCCGAGTGTTAGTGTCAAGGCCTGTTCTTGAGGTCCTCACATTGTAGTTCAAGATTGTGCATTACCCTAGCCAGTCCTTCAAGCGCGATGTCTGGTTGTGTACTCTCCCGTGTCAATTCCTGGAAAGCCAGTCTATTGACATCAATCAGCTTGCCATGGGTAGCGATATCTTTACTAAAGTCTGATAAGGATTGCCTAATTTCCATAGTAAAAGAAGTCAATTGAAGTTGGAATGATACCGAGAACTTGTCCTGAAATTGATAGAAGCTTGTTGCAAAGTCTTCTTTTGACACTGACATTTCTGATCCGGGACCAATTTTTTCTGTACTCGAGAGAGGTATCCCTGAATCTCCAGTTCTAACTGACACCTGACCCAGTGCCCCCCAGAGCTTTTGTAAAGAGTTCTGTTTGTCCTGTAAATCCTTGGTGGCCCTCTCCTGGGTGAGCTTCTTCCTCCCCCTCATCATGTGATGTATAAACTGCTAGCATATATATCCAGAGGTCCTAGAATAACGTTATGTGCGATTACTGGATGCTACACAAATATGTAAAGGGTGATAGGAGCTGACTGGATTCCACCTCGCAACCCGGGATATATATATATATATATATATATATATATATATATATACACATATATATATATACACATATATTCACTAATTGGGGGCTTAACAGCCACTCTACCACATTTTGTTTCCCCAAGTATCCCAAAGTAACTTTCTGTAATTTTGGAGAACGTTACACAGGTGTGCAGAGGAAGAAAAAGGGGCCTGCCAGAGTCTACCTCCGAGCCTAGGACACACCTGGGTGTAAATGTCTTTGCTTAAAGGGCCATTGCCAAATAAACTGCCAAGATCTTTCCAGATGCACCAGTTTCAGAGTTGTTAGCCCATGTTCCTCCAGTTGTTTCTTATATTGAATGAATGTGGCACTGAATAAAAACATTACTATTGCGGTATCCCGTCTGTCTTTTCTGTTCTTCTTGATGGGGTCCAGATGCCAATCAACGCTTCCCAGCGGGAGTTGGGGCTCGAAGCGGGTGCAGGTTGGGGCTTGGAGCAAGTGTTTATTTTGGTGTCAGAGAGGGTTTAAAAACATGTGCACACGCGAAGATGAAAATGTCCATGCGTTTATGTTTGGATACCTTGATCTGCATTCCCATACGTTATGCTCTGCTCTGATGATGCTAGGCCTCCAAGCCTGGCCAGCCCTGCGAGTCCGCTTCTAGATCCTTCGGGCCACTGCTTGGTGATTGCACTCACTCGCAGCCGTGACTCAGGCTCTTCTCATTGATCACCCACCCTGCATTGTCTGGGGACCTCCAAGCACCAGTTCACATCCCGGGGACAACTATGGGAGGGGGGGGGGGCCACCACCGTTACTGGAGACATTGTTCAGAGCACACTGCATGCGCATCCCCAGGATGTGGTGGCCGTTTTGGAATCATCCCTGTTGCTTTAACCAATCACTGCACAGCATTCATTCTCTGGTTGTGTGAATTGTTGCAACTTAGAATGTGTGTGTGTGCCTTTCCGCAAAGGTCTGTGTCAAGATCCAACCCACCTGCTACATGTGCGCATTCATAGACTCTGTTTATGGCATAATTGTTTAGTAACACCCTACAATCTGCCTCTGCAATCATTTACTTGTTTTACTGCTGCAGTTTTGGACCAATCTAATTTAATATTCCATTCCAGTTTTGGGTTAAACCAGCAGATGCATTCTGGTACATGTATGCTGCCCAAGAGGAAGAGGGCTGCAGGAGGCATACTGAGTACAATTGTTTGCAGCAAGCTACTAAGAGCTGGAGAGGCCCTTGTTGCATTACCTGTTTCAAGCTACTGCAGGCAAGGCTACCAAGAAAGGACGAGGCTTTAATTGCAACCCACTGCTGCAGGACACTATAGCCTGGACTGGGCTTCATTGGGCACAACTGCCTCAGGCTGCAATCAGCTTCATCCTGTTGGGCTGTTAGCTGGGAGGGCCTTTATAAGCACACTTTGAACAGAAGCAGTTGTTCAGTCAACTGCTTTCACTGGGAGTTTGCGTGCACCTGTGATCAGTTTCTCAACCTTTACTGAATATCCCTATTTTTGGCTTTTGAATCCTGTTTGTTACTACTTTGCAACACCCTTTTCAGTCCGATTTTGCAGTCTGCCTGTTTTCTTTAGCCTTTCCTTGATTTCCAGCTTTTGACTTCTGAAACCTTTTCCTGTGTTGCTGCTAAAGACATTCAGTGCTTTACTGATATCTTTTCTGCCTTTCTGACTTGCTGTAAACACCCTTTCTGCCTAGTTTTTTCTCTTTTGTATTCCTTGTCTGTGATATTACCAGGCTTCAGTCCATAGTTCTAGTGCCGGTTCCTAGTGCTCTGAGTTTCCTGAATCCCTCGTATTCGCTGTGTTGGCAGCGACCTATCTTGTCCGAGACCTTTGCCTTGTGTATTCTGATATTCCAATCTCTGCTTTGTACTTTGTTTCTCTATCCTGTCCTTTACCTGGTTACCTTTTTAAACATTATCTTCCGCCTGTATTATATCTAGGGGTGTACCGAATAGTTAATTTACTATTCGGCCGAATACCGAATAGTTCGTCCAGCTATTCGGCCGGAGCCAAATAGTATATATATATATATTTTTTTTTTTTTTAGGCAAACATGTTCTAGGGCATAATAAACAACATTTCAATAAATAAACTAAGGAAGCATTCTATTGCATGGGTATTCTTTGGACACAATCTCTGTAAGCTTATTAAAAAGACAAAATTAAATACAAAACCGATCTGGAAAAAGCTGAAGTCTACTTTACTTTTATGTCACTCAATAATAAGAGTAACCTGTAAGGGGAAGGTTACTCGCCAGAATTGTAAGCACTAGGCGGTGATTTGCATCAAGGTGGAATGGCAAGCCGGTCTAGGAGGTGAGCTTCCTTGGATGGTGCTGTGTTTTTTCTGTGCCGTTGTACGACTAAAAATAAAGGATTATGTTAAGTGTGAGCGGATGAGAGCAGGGTGCGCCAATGCTTACTTACCAACTTATACTTCACACAGAGGGTTCTGCAGCACCCACCCTTATACTCCTATGCCAGACCCCAAGCCCCCAGAACAGCAAGACACCAGAGGCCAATGCTGTCCTCTGTCACATCTAAGCCACCTTGCAAATCACTCGAATCTAATCCACAGATTTCTGGTGTCATAGTTGGGCATTTTTTGAGGCAATGTGGTGGGCCAGTTTGATGAGTTACTTCGCTATGTGGCTAATCGTTTTGATCACTGTTGCAGAATGAATATTCTATAAAATGAACAATTTCTACTGCATCACATTTGATGCAAAAACACCCCCTGAGGCATAATCAAAAAGTGTCAGAAAAGGAATGAATAGCCATTTGCAACAGCGAGCCACTTTTTTGGAATGGATAATAGGGCAAATGCCTGAACCAAGACTTTAAATGCTGGGAGACTGCAAAGTGCAGCAACCCGTCATGTCAGCCAAGAGAGACATATGAGTGAAAAAGAAAGACGGGTAAAATATGCTTTCTGGAATCTGACCTCCTGCAGACAGGACTGAACTCTACTGCCAGCTCGGAACAGCTCCAATGAAAACGAAATAAAAGAGCAAAGGTGGCGGCCTTTGAACCAATTATTTGAAGCATCGTATTGACATTAAATAAAAGGTTAACAGCGCTGAGTGGCATCAAAGTGGAATTTCATGAATATGTCAATAATGCCATGCTATGTGCCTGTTGCATAGTATCGCGCCAGTTGACAGCCCTCGTGCAGAAACATGTGACTCTTTAGGATAGCATAAAGTGGACGGAAGACTTTTAGGATGATGGTAAAAACCCTGAAACGAGCACATGCCTTATTTACGAGGACTGATGAGTTTTGAATAAAATAGTGAAAATGGAAGAAAAGTCTCTTGCTTGAGAATGCGGGCATGGCCTTAACACATTTTGAGGCCGTCAGGTTGGACAAAGTGCCCCAGCGGGCGTGTGAGTCTGGGGGCTGCTCCTGGAGAGTGGAGCTGACCCCAAATACTGCAATGAGGGTTGGGCCACCGGCTTTGCACTGGTGGCCCTACGGAAATATTGAGCATTTTGGTGAGGCTGCGTGCATGCAGGACATCCCCGCAGCCTCACCGTGTTGAAGGGGGAGGGGGGCTTCAACAATAATTTTTGGTCCTCACTGTTTTGGAGGGAAGAGGGTAGGAGGAGGGGGGTGAACTTACAAACTTACCTGGGTAGTGGTCTCTCTGGGTCTGCTGGTCCGTCGTTGGCATAGGAAGTGAGGGAAGGGAAAACCTGTTCCCTTCCCTCACTTCCTATTTCAACGCGTGCAGAGGCTGCTTTCTTTGCTGTCAGGCTGCAGTAGCCAATAAGCAAACGGCTTATTTGGCTTCTGCAGCATAGACACTAATACACTTTCAGTGATTGGCTGTCATCTCCCAAACAGGGAGAAGACAGCTAATCATAGAAAGTGGACTTAGGCTTCGAGTCACTATGGCAGAAACTATTCTGCGGAAGCCGAATAGCTGTTTATCAGCTGAATTTCGGCCGAATAGTGACTCCTAGCCAAAGTTCGGTACACCCCTAATTATATCTTGGTCCACTGTTGTGCCTCACTCTGTATCCTTTTACAGTGTAGCCCCTGGGTTGGTCTCTGTTCAGATCAGATAAGGGAAATACTTCTGTTACCTTTGCCTAGTCCGTTGTAGACTTCAGTATATGGTCTCCAGTTTTACCCTTGCACTGAGTACAGCAGTCTCTTCAGCACGCTCAACTCCTAATGTTGCTGTATGACAGTTGTTAAGAGTAATCTGCTAGTACCAATCCCAAGGGCTTCCCGTAATCCATGGAGACCTTTTTATCATATTCCAGTACACCCTTTATTCTGATCAATCCATGTTGCCCCCCAGAATATTTTCTGGTCTTTGCCTTCTCTCTGTCTCTTTGCTTACTGACAGCTTTTGCCCCTGCAGTTCCTGTGAATACCTGTTTCAACTCCGATCAGCTTGGTATGTACCCTGTTTCTGTTGTATGGTAGCATTGCCTCAGAAATCTCCCCCAATCTACAGTGCAGACTGTGAGATATAGCCTTTACACCATGCTCCCCGGCCAGATTCCTGACAGTCAGGCTGCTGTTCTCTGTCGTGGGGTGATGGGGAGTTTTCATGCTTCAGTACAAGATATCTAGATCTTGAGGCCTACATGTAGTGTATTCAGCTAATGTAAAACAATGGGTGATCACTTACTATTCATTATAAACTCTGCTTATTATTTTATAACTAAAGCTATATGATGCAGGATCTGGTTATGACTACACGGTTATGTTCACTGATAAGGTGTATGGGTTATACCCTGTGCCTCGTTGGCCCTACACAGGAAGCGTTTGCTAAATGAAGCTGCTTGCTTCGTTGTGTGCCTATTCATAGTGACCTTCGCATGTGATATTTTCGTGCATGTTTGGGACATTGGATAAATTCTCCCAAGTTCTCATACTACCTACATTCCCACCTTTCATCCTTGAGGGATGAATGTTTCTCTAAACTCTCTTTCATAGTTTTCTTCTTCTGGCCACTCATAGACACTTCTGGGTAGCCATATTGTGCCTACATCTCTCGGGTCTCCTCCATATATGATGTAATCTTGTGGAGTGCAGTGCAAATAGCTATTTGGCCACTCTAAAGTGGTATCAATGTAGCACTCCAGGTAGTTAGTAGGGTCATTGAGTTTAGACCAAAGGGCATTATCTGTGCAACAGCGTCTGCTCATTGGGTACCCGTTCCCTTGTCCTACCTGTGGTTGCTCATCTGTTTGACTGCTTTTATCTTTCCAACGAGGAGTGGCACTACCTGTCATAACTACAAGGATATTTCTTTAATTGTCACGGGACACACAACAGGTGATAATTAAATGATACGTGCACCAGAGTAATGCCAGGAGGATGAGGATAGGAAACAAAATTCGACAAAAACGAAAAAGCCAATGGGGTATCCATGAACATTGTCAGTCAGTCGTCATCCTTAGTAATCCCTCCTTCCTTTTCCATGGCAGCTGTCAATTTGGCCATCAGCTTGATAGTGAGAGTTAGTGTCCCATTATCCGCTGGACTGGCAGGTAGGTGCAGCAGGAGCTTCCAATTTTCCTCCAGACCCGATCCTCCATTGCTGTAATTAGGTGGAGCACCATGCGGTTTTGGAGTGCCATAAGCCTAAGTGTAGCCATTTAGAGTTGGTGACTACTTGTATCCAGGGCACCATCAATGAGGTAAAGAACACCTTAGTCTTGGTAAAAAGGCGTTACTGGTCTCGCATCTTTTTCAATGCTTCATCAGCTTCCATTGAAAAGTAACTGGGCCCTTTCTTTCTTTGCACCCTAGGAGAGTCCAAATGTGATTCACTTTTTGGCAATTATACATGTTTCGCAGGAATTACCATAACATGTGCAGGCAGGGTGACGAGGGAGCAGAGGCCACTCCATGATGGCGGCAGATAATGGTAGGCTTACTACCGCACGGCCAGAGGATATCCATTATTGTTGCTGTGCTGTCGTTCAATGCTGACATCTGGTATGTCCAGTTACAATTTGTATTGCTGCCGATGGGCACACTGCCTTTGCCTCGGAAAAAAATTAAGATCAATTGAGTTTCTGTACTCTTACAGGTTGTTCATGTTGATGCCCACTTGTCAACTTCTTCACATGTAATGCCCACACATGTCTACAAAATTCATCCGTACGTTTTACTTCTTCTGTGAATCCCATTAGTTCCTGAGTGTTGAATATTGCTTGCCCCTTTACCCACTTCTTGTTCCAAAACATTGCACCTTCTATGACCACCAGTGGTTTTTCTAGACATTGTGTGCCTTCTTGTTTCCCCATCTTCTCACATTCATCTTTTGATCTCTTTTCCATTCGTATGTAAACTGTATGCCCCTGGAATTGGCCCAGAACATTGCCAGTAACTAAATGTGCCAAGCACTGTCTCTAAAGTCGGCACTTCCTGCGATAAGAACAGTCTGGGGGTGCCAACTGCATGGGGATACACCCACATATATAGCATGATACATTTACCTGTGCCCGACTGAATTCTTTCATGAGGTCCTATCCTCTGAATGATTTTCATCTAACATGCCACTTGTTTCTTTGTTCACTTGCTTTCTATGTCTAATCATTAGGTTATTTCTAAGTGCGAATACATTTTCAACCTGTGTGCCATATTGTTTAGAACCTCTAAGTCCTAATCTTAGCAGCTCTGTTAAGAGGATAAAACGAAGAGAGAAAAATAAACAACATATTCCTATCAACACATTTTCACATTTCTATGACTATTGTCTTGGGCTTTCTGCATATCCATAGTTGCACTTGTCCTGCTATGCCCGAAGGGCCTCAGTTTCGTCTTGCACTTGTTTTTATAGTCAACAATTGTACTCCTCTTTGGTTGCTTGTTCCTGGGTTGGAGGCGGTTGTTTTGCAGAGTTGAGGTATGGTGCTTCTGTCTTTTTACAGGTCGGTTAAATGCACCCAGGCACGCCGATCTTTGATTTTCGCAGCTGTTGGGGGTCGAATGTTCCACTTGGTATGGACCAGTACATCTTGGGTCATTCCATTTCCGCAGGTATTGTCTTGTGTACACCTCATTACCACATTGTAACTGGAGCGGTGACTCTGTTGCGGTGTCTTGTGACCCGTTGGGGCCCGGTTGCTTGCTCTGATGTTTATCTATGAAGAAATTAACTTTGCACAGGTTGACAATTTTTTAAGATATTCATTGAATGCCTCTCTTAACAAGTCTGCACTGCAATGTGCATCTGACATTGTTTGAGAGGGTACAGCTGGAGCATACACTCTCCTTCCCGTCACCACCTTATGGTGTGTGAGGTAGTGGTCCTTGCTAGGCTGATTTCATAAATAGGGCCAGGTGCAAGCAATGAAGCCAGCTCCTTTTAAGGGTCTCACAGAGTTCAGCTAGCTTTATTTTCAACAGGCAGTTAAGCCTCTCTAACACCCTGTTTGCTTGTCAGTGATATGCAGTACAGAGTTTGCGCCTGGATCCTAGTAGTCTAAGGACCTCCCCCAGGCATTTATTCACAAAGTGGGGACCATTATCTGATCTCAAAGTCTCACATATCCCCCATCTAGGGAACACTTCCCTTAGTAAGAACTTGGCGTTGGATTTAGCATCTGCATTAAGACAAGAACCTGCCTAAATCCAATGAGAATTTGGGCATACTATCACTAGTACATACCTGTATGTGTTGCACTGATTACCATATCTGTATAGTCTATATGAGTTCTTTGAATGGCCCTGTGGGGCGGGGCAATATTCCCTTCAATGTTATGTCAGCAGCTATGTGCTGCTTAGGTGCATGCGTGGGGTAATGGAGCTGTTCTAATGTGATGTTTAATAACTCAACAGGCATCACTACTGTGCTGCTTTGTCTCTATACAATGTCCGTTGGTGATAGGGCGCTCCCTCTTTTTACCCATACAGACTTTTCCTCTGCTGGTGTTCCTTCCTGAAATTCCAATATATGCTCCTTTGATAATGCACTATACGCTTCTGGTAACCTTCCTTGTTGGGCTGCGGTAACAGGCATTTTACTTTCTTCTAGAAAGGGCATATAAGCTGCCTGTTTTGAATCTGCAGCAGCATTTTCGCATGAGACTAAGGGCATCATCACAGGTCCAGTGGTAACGCTTAAAAGCGATGGTAATGGAATTAGCAGCACCAATACCGCTCCGCCGGGTCATGCGCTGGCGCAAATACTGCTTGCCCCACTCCCCAGGGTGAGGCCCTCACATTGGACCCTCACTGGCAGCCAGTTGGTTACCCTGTACCTCCTCAACAAGGAGACCATAACTGAGCTGCTCACCACAATACAGGATGACATAGGGAGCAGGATTAACATCCAGACAGCTGTGCCCCCACTGCTGAAGCTAATGTCCGTCCTACAATTCCTCGGAACTGGCACCTTGCAGCACTCCGTGGCCATGCTGCATGGCATGGCACAGCCCACGTTCTGTACAGTGCAGGCCCAGGTGCTTGAAGCCCTCCTGCGGCAAGTGCAATGCGACATCTCACTGCCTACCACCCCAGCCCAGGTGAATGCCATGAAGGCACAGTTCTATGCCATTGCCCAAATGCCAAATGTGATTGCTGCCCTGGACTGTACCCATGTTGCGCTGGTGGTCCCCCAGACCCACGAAGCAGTGTACCAAAACCGCAAGCACTACCAGTCCCTGAATGTGCAGGTGACCTGTGACCCCCCCCCCACCTCCTCACCCCCTGCTGTGCCCATTACCCTGGTTCCACCCACGATGCCATGGTCAAATGGAACAGCACACTGCCAGGATACATGGAAAGGCACAGGAGTAGAAAAGCTAGCACACATACACTGTGGGTCACTGTCACGACCAATGTTCCCTCTAAGCTGTGCGCATGTGCGCTTGCCCAGCTTCCTTCTGGGTGCCGCTCAGAAGAATTTTAGCAGCGCACACAGACAATTCTCACCTAGTCAAAAAGATTTAATAAGGCACAAGCCACAGCAATTACCTGAAATGTTCTTTCTCTTAAAATAAACTAGTCTTGATATTCTGCTCATTTGCATTACACTAGTATGCAAGGGTGACTGTAAAAACACCTAAAATCCCGAACGGCAAAATGCACACAAGAGGTTAAAAACGATTATGAAAAACTAGCTCCATGAACAGAAGAAACTAACCAAGATATGCCTGCACACATTAACCAAATAATGGTCCCTCCTCACCCATGACTCCTAAACCTGAGTCTACCACACTTTTACCTTATGACTCTTTCCAGAGAACACATTAATATACTAGCGGACAACCTTGACTCTTCTTGGCTATGCGAAAGGTTAGCAGACATGTACCTACACCCACTTGTTTTATGTTTGGTGTAACATGAATAATGTTCACGCACTATAATTCTTGTTACTCTTTGTGCCTTACCAAAAGCTTTACCCACACTATATAATTTAACTAAAAGCTCAAATATCGGATACTGACTGTGAGTAAGCAGGCTACTTGGGTGTGTAACCTTGTCCCATACTTACTCTTCTTTGTACATATGTCACGCAAGTGCTTTCAAGCGGCCCACTTGAAGTGAACACATAAAACTCAAATATTAATTTGCCCTCTAAAGATTTTGAGAAGACAAATATCGTCTCCTACTTTAGCATTACTAACATTACCCTATAAGTGGAGAGCAACATTGCAATATCATTTACTTAGCCTACAAGGGATAATGGGTATGGACTATGTCTGGGATTACTTGTCCATAGTATCAGGGCACAGTATATTCAGAAAGGAGAATGCTTCTCACACAATCTGCATCATTTCCAAGTGTTCAGAGTTCCTTTGGGCATAGACCTTCACACATTCATGGTAACTCCCTTCTATACAAAAATTGTTTCACTGAGCACTTGTGTAATCCTACACAATGATATAAGGGTGGGGTATGTTGCAAACAATCTTGTATGCACTGCAAAAGAATTTTGTAAATGCAGAGTCATGACATTCTTAAAATGCACTTCATATGTTGAGGCATTAAATATGCCTTGCTTGCAAAGTATTGTGGATATACAAATATTCCAGTGAGTGTTTACTGTTACAAGCCCTCACATTTACAGTGCTCTATCAACTAGTATTGGAGTCTAGCGTAGGGGAAGTGTATAAGTGGAAGAGCACAGGCCATCACTCCTTGCGAGTGGTGAACAAAGCAACACATTTAAAAAGCCAAGTCAGATGTTTCGGCAGTACACTGAATGAAATGTGTTGCTTGTTTGCTAAAGGATCGGACATTCTAGTACCCATCTAGACAAAAGCACCGCATTTTTCTTTCTATGCTCAGCTGCTGAGGGCTTTTCAATGTAACCATGTGTTATTTGTGTATAGTCTCTAGCATCTCCCTGCATCTTATTTAACTGATCACAAAGAATTACAGAAGAGGGATCCATAGTTACAGAAGAGGCACTAAATCAGTTGTATCTCTGATGAATTGATGCTATTAACTCAAAAGGCATATATGTGTAGTTTTCATCATCATGTCTCCATAATAAACCTCAGTAAGGCTCTCGTTTAATTTTCTCTAGGCTGTGGTGTGGAAGGGTGGGCAAAACTATACACTTTATTATGTGCCCTGTCATTTCACTTCCAATGTCAGGGGTACAAGCAGGGCTCTAATCAGATGTTGCTCCCTAATTGGAGTCAAATAATTTTTATAAGAGTAAAAAAGTTATTAGCTTTGCCAATAGGTAAACTGTCTGCTTATTAAAAGATGATCTTTCCCCTTAAAATTCCTTTTGAGATCGGGCATTACTATTATTAGAGTTCCTTCCTATGCCAGTACTCTACTGGTCACTAATTCTAAAAAATATCAGTGGAACTTTGTGGTT
Source organism: Ambystoma mexicanum (assembly GCF_040938575.1). Classification (NCBI taxonomy): domain Eukaryota; kingdom Metazoa; phylum Chordata; class Amphibia; order Caudata; family Ambystomatidae; genus Ambystoma; species Ambystoma mexicanum. The sequence continues at coordinate 534,841,956 of NC_090924.1, read as the reverse complement.
TGAAGCAATATGTTAATTGTTTCACATTTTTGTTAGGCACATTTTCCTTTTTTTAGGGATTAAACATGGATGGTGCATATGTCTCTTGGCTGTAAGGCTGCTGTTATCACTACTCGCTGGAGAACGTAATGTGGATAGTAAGCAGAGGCATAGGAATCTTTGATCATCCTATTCTGAGGTGCAGTTATTATGATGCAATTATCATCCTTACTCAAATTATTAGAAGCACGTTCTCCTTGCCCTTGAATTACTTAATTAAAGTGGCACTTGAAGTCCTATCAGCATGTTTTTTGGCACATTGCTTTTAATTGCCATTAATCCATCTGCAAATGTATTCTGTCTGAATTTCTTGACAGCCACATTAGTTATGACAAGAGATATTTGTGTTTTGTAATGCACATGAGTTATTTTCCAGTGGCATGAAACCTACAGGGCCTCATTATGAGTTTGGCAGTAAATCCACTGGAATACTGCCCAAATGAATTACCGTTATTACCACTTGGTCTGGTGGAATTTTCACCGGATTACAAGTGGTGGTGGCGGTGTAATTCCCCATTCATATTGAGCCCATTGCACTCAATGGGGCTTTATTGGCAGAATTACTACGGCGGAATTTCTGCTGCAGTAATTCTGCCCATGAAGCCAATTTTTGGGCAGTGGGTTGGAGAATTTACCCCCAGGATTTTCCTGGAGGCAAATCCTCCACTCCAGACCCGAAATTGTAATTTGGCGCAGCGGTAAAGTTGGCAGTAATTCGTTACTGCCAACTTTACCACTTACCTCCAAACTAGTAATGAGCCTGACATTTTGTTGCTGCGCAGAAGTACGTTTGCAAGTTACAGTGGCAGATGTTGAAGTCTTGGACTGGCTAATGAGTTTTCTGTATAATCGCATATGGCATATTTTATTTTAGCCTATGTGTTTGGAAAAAGTTTTGTAAGATTTGTAAAGAATTGCAGAATCTGGGAAGAGAAAATTCCTTTCCAAGCCCTCATTTGCTACGGTAGCTCACAAAGTGACGTACCTCGTTAGTCAGTTGCCCACATGGAAAATTATGGTCGCACAACAGCCAACCAGTTCCGCACATAGAGAAAAATAATTAGAGGGGACATTGGTCACGACCCTCGCCCAAAACCCCCTCTGGTAAACACATTGGCCAGGTGGAGTCAGGACTTGGGCCTCTAGAGCCTGGCATCCTCTTCAAAAGTCCTCATGGGGCAGTCCTGGCGCCTATGGGCCAGTCCTGGCGCCTATGGTGCCAGGCTCATACACCATGAACAACAATGTGCTTGGGAACTACTTTATTGTATTGTCAGCCAACATGGAGGCATCCACATAGCTTGGTTCTCTAAGAACCAAGCTATGCGGTCTAGTGTTTTGGGTGTGGCAGGCCTGGAACTACTTTCCCTGGTACTACTTTACCTGGGCATATAAACCACACCCTGACTGCAGAACATGCTTCGTGTTACTTTGCAGCTTGCAACGTGACGCTCACCGTGTCCAGCTGTTCCCTCGAACCTCAGAGAAGCAGAACCTGCAAGGAGACAAAAGGAACATCATTAGCAGCACCATCTTACCTGCAGTCTTCATCTTTAAACACTCACAGCAACTGAGAACAGCTCCCTAGAATCTGCACACCTCCCGGACAGAACGACCTGAAAGAGGAAGATAGAGGCAACATTAAAGAAAGCTGTAGAGACATTTACAAATTACGAACTGTTCAAAAGGCTTACCTGGCTGGTCGCCTCTCGGCTGGCACCACTCCGGACATTCCACTCGCGCTGAAGAACACCGCGACCTACAAGGAAGGAAAACACAGGTTAGCAAAGGCAAGACTTTGCAGCGCTGCGCATAGCGCTTACTTACCGCATCATAGCGCTCTTGATGCGCCATCATTTACCAGCTGGGCTCAACCAAGCCAATTCGCCGCGCTGAAGCTCTGCATACCTAAGGGAGAAAAAGAGACATTTTAAACAAAGAAAGGCATGCAGGATAGCAACAAAACTAAAGAACAGCAATAAAACCTACCTGAACAATATCAAATGGGCCGGCGTCAGTGAAGTAACTGGACCGCAATCGCCCATGAAAGACAACGCGCCCCTGCAAAGAAGGCAGGACGGAGAGCACACCTCATTCTACCACAAGGCAGAACCTTCCCCGCAGACCACATCAGGGCAAAGCTGAGAAGCATACCAGCGAGTAACCCGGCTGGGTGGCGTCCCTTTGGATACCAGGTGAGCGTAACAGTCACATGACCAAATGGGGGGGGGGCGCACATGACCACACAAAGGATGGCATCACAAGCAAATGTGAAATCCACACTTAACCACCTCCCACCCCACCATCACAGTACAGACCAGGGAGCATGCACACCTCGGATCCACCTGCATGGAGAAGCAGCAGTACACATACAATATTGACAAAATCCACCAACATGACTACAGGTACCACAATGCAACATGCACCCACCACAGCAATGTAGACAAATGGCCAAATTGCCACACGGAACAGCATCCCTGCCAGTGCCACGGCCATGCAACCATGTGCGGCCAGCCCACAATGCCCCCCTCCCCCTGTTGCCACCAGGCGCTGTATTGCTCTCCCCAGAGTGCACTGAAAAACATAAATCACCAATGCAATTATAGAGCCAATACTTTGAACGCAGAAAGACGCAATAACTCGCAACCACACACTCTTAGAAGATAATCAGCACTTATACGGCTATTTATTCAAAGCTTAGAAGCAACCAGTGATAACATAGAAATAACTCACAGAAGTAACATAGACATAAATCATAGAAGAAGCAAAGAATTCAAAAGGAAATGCATCACTGTGAGCGTAACTGGATTCCTCATCTCGCCCAGAAGCGGCTGGAAGACCCCGGGAACAGCCAGGCCGAGAGCACCACAGCTCACAGGAGTGCCGGACGTAAGCATCCTTCTCCGGCTGAAGTCTCACCTGACCACCTCTGGGTTTCCGCATATATACACACTCCGAAAAGGGGTGGCAGTTCTCGAACCTTCTGGAAATGGCACTTGCGCAGTTGATGAGCAGCCGTTGGTTGCCAGCTGGGTCAATCGACAGCCACCCTCAAGGAGCAGAGTGCCTCCCTCCTCTAAAAACACGCTCCACGGAGAACAGTAACAAACCATAACAAAGTTAGCTTTCCCAGCAGAAATGTCCTTGTTCGCATACCAAGTTTGGAAAGCATGTTTTCCTCAGCACCGTGAATCTAACGCTCAGCAAAATGTGTGCAGCTTTTCACTGCAGCATGAAGTAAATATCCATCATGGCTCCGAGCGCTCCCAGAATGCACTGCGCACCAGCGCCATTTTAGTTCAAGCATAACAGACGCCCAGGGAGGGTCCATGGGAATCCCAGCATCATGCCCCATGCACAGTGTGAATACACATCCACATGATAGTCCGCTGGACATGTCACCGACAGACACCCTATGTAACATATGCTGCAAGGGAACAGGATGCATGTGAAGCACAACCAATGCATGGCACGAGTGACACTGCATGAATAGACAGATGCCGTGAAAAGAGGGCCCATCTGCTTGCACAAGTTGTCCACTGACCTGATATTGTGTAAGCCCACACCCTACACTGTGACTAATGCCTGCGCCTCCTACCATGCAGTTCACACCGGATACCTACATCTGCCCTGGCTGAATCCCCCTGTACATGATCCACAAACAAATGTGTAGGCCCAAATTGTGCATAATGATGGCAGAAGAATAAAAAGTGAGAATGAGTCTTCACAGATTCATGGTCAGACGTACCCAAACATTCATGGGTTTCCAGGTTCCCTTACCTTCCTAAATCTGCTTCAAGACCTCTGCCTGCAGTCTAGTGATATCACTTACTTTAATTCCTCTGGGGAGTCATACAGGTTTATCAGTCCCAGTTAAAACCCATTATTTTATACGTGTACACCAGCATGAGTTCTCCCCCCATCTATGGTCATCACGTCCGACCAAAGCTTTTTAAAAACAAACAATTCAAGTTTGTCGCAGATATGTGCCCCACTACAAGACAGGCCTGAGGGTCGCTTTACCTTGGAGGAGCTGCTGGTCTGTTTCGTTCCGTACTATGGTTGTGCCAGTTTTAGGGTCAAAGCTGAGCATGGATTTAAGCAAAAACATTCTCCACCACATGGGGTAGGGTTACATTCGCATGTCCTCATAACCCACAAGCACACAGGGTGCTGTTGACTAATCAAACATCTGATAACTGCAAAAGTAACCAAGGTCAACGGGCACGCTCGGAGTAAGCACAGGTGCAGTAAATGCTTTTCTTTTGTTGTATTTTGTAATTGATTGATTCACCAATTTGTCAGAAAAAAAGAACCTCTAGAATATTCTATATGTGAATTTTAAAAGTGTTACTGAACGACTCACCTTTTTGATTCGTTGTAGTCCAAGGAGGACTCCATTCATAACATGAGCCACTCAAAAGGACTGCCTGGGCTGCCGCCTTTGCCCCCTGGTGCCATTAAAGAGCCATCTGAACTATACCAGGTATATGACGCTTTCTTTTCCTAATGTCTTTAAAGCTGAGGGATGTGTTTTCCGACTTTTAATACATTGTTCCCAGTAATGTTTCAAACTAGTGTTCATGGATTCACTCCTCGGCAACCCAATGTTCCAGTTTTATACAATGCATAACGATGTATGCATTATCTAATGCTTTAACCTGTATTTTTGCTTGTTTTTTCATGTCGTGTTCATTTTCCCTAAAATCTCCTTTTAAGTACATAGCAATGAAACACTATTGGGATTAAAAAGGTCTTACGTTAACTACTGCAGTGGGTTGGTTACACAGAAGGAAACATTATGCAAAATTCTACATTTATGATGTGCAGCAAATTGCCTTTTAAAATGTACTTTTATTGCACAAAACCAGTAATGCACAACATGAGGTAGATTCACAAAGCAAGGTAAATGTTAGCGATACCACACCCCACAGTGACGCAATGAGATAACGAGACTGCAGAATGCTTCCTCAGTACATTGCAACACATTCCTCAACACCGGGGAGCAGAGAAAGGCAACACATAGTTGGTCTCATTTCTGTGCTGGGGTTGGCTCCCAGATAAGCCTCTTCAGACCACAAGGAAAGAGTATTTTCAATTCACCAATCAAACATTTTAAAAACGCGGATTGTAGCTTGATCTATGCAAACAATGTATCACTCGCAAGGACGTTTTGTGCATACATAATATAGACAAATGTGGCCTGCCAATTAGGTCATTTTAATTTGGCCTGCTATGGGGACATGTCACATTAATGGAGTATCTAATAAAAGCCTTTTAGAATGGGAGCAGTCAACACATAATCAGGGTTAGGATTGCGAACATCACGTTGTAATTTTATGTTCATTGGCAGGTCATTGCAAAATTGAGCTCTTGCTTGCCATTTAAGCTTTACTTGGCACAGATATTTTACGTTTTGGATTTAAAGGCTTACAATATTACTACTGTAAGCCTTTAAATCCAAAACTTAGTACTATTGTAAGCCTTTAAATCCAAAACTTAAAATATTTGTGCCAAGTAAAGCTTAAATTGTGTGTGGTCAAGTGATTCCAATGCACAGAGGGTTAACCTCTCATTCATTGCTTAGCCAAAGTGTGTGATCTTGGACAAATATTTTAATCTCCCTCTGAGTTAACTACACACATTGGAGCAGTTTCACACTTTATAAAAACGGATGCCCGAACAATAGGGAAGATTTAATTAATTGTAGGGACACACTGGTGTATTCTCATGCTTCTCTGTTGGTGGCCCCCAGTGCTGTCACCTAGAATCGTATTCTAGTTGCTTTGGCCCTCGCTCAGAACCATATCCATAAATTTGACAGGCAGATAAACAATATCAGCAGCCATTCAGTGCCTCAGAGATTTCTGTATAGCGGGTGGACTGCGGCTGAACCAACATTAATATCCTCCCCTCCTGCCAGTCACTGAAGTAGCTTGGGACGTCCAGACAAAGGAGAATGAGTGAGACTCTTATATTTATTAAATCTTACAGAGCAAGCCTTTGGCCATTTTCTTGTTTTTTGGAGCTCCAGGAGCTGCACGACATAGAGTGGGGAACTAATTTAATAGCAGTGGCATTGCAAGCAGCAGGACAGGGTTGCTTTGTTACAATGTTTGTCTGCAGATATGAAAAGATAAGGCTGTCTGTGGGGGTGTAATGGTTTTAGATATTTTGTGAGCTCCCTATGGCAGTGGTTAGTGTTCCCTCCAGGTTTTTAAGGTAATTATTTGTGGGGTTGTCTGTGGTGGTTGTTAGAGCAGTGCTTAAGGAGTGCAGAGAGTTATGTTGGTGTATCTGTGGTGGGTTAATGTGGCATTTAGGAAATGTAGTGCACCTTCTAGTTGTGTACATTCCATTGTGTAACCTGTGTTGTTTCAGTGGAGGAGTTGCGTCTCAAGATGCGTTGTAGGTTAGCGTGGGAGGTAGAATGACATTGGGCCTCATTACGAGGAAGGAGGTAACCATGCCGCTTTTTGCGGCATGGCTACCTCCATTCCGGGTTCCCTGAATGGGGAAATACCGGGCCATTCCAACCTTGGAGGGCCCGGTATTTCCCCATTCAGGGAACCCGGACCCGGTACATCCCCATTCCCATTTCAGCTCCCCCATAGGGCTCAATGAGAATGGGGATGATGCTAACAACGTGCCCGTTAATGACGGGCCCGTTGTTAGCATCCTGGTAAAACCAGGCGTCCTTAGCTGGTCCCGCTTACTGCCTTCCTCGTAATGAGGCCCATTGACTTGGTTATTGTTACTCTGTATGTCTCCAATCGGTGCCCAATTTGATTGCATGGACACACAACCACAAGCATGGGAATTTGGGGCTTTCACTTTAGGTAGGTAGCAACAGCACACAGAAAACGGTAGCATTTTGCAGTTTGTTTTTGACTGGAATTCCCAAGGAAGCCAAAGACTAAAAGGAAAACGCATAATAAGAGCTTCCCGTACAGAGATCTTACATACATGCCAACATGCCCCATTCCATTCTGTAGATATTAGTACAGTCCCGACTTTAACCTTGCTTTCTGGGACTTGTAGTCCTGTGTTGCCCGATAGGCAAACCCAGGACTGGAATAATATCTGATGAATGGAATGGAATGGGTCAGGTCGGGATATATGCTAATGTATGATTCCTCACCTCTGAACCTGGGTGACTCGGCAGAAGCATTGCGTGCAATCAGTGATGGTCGCTCGCCGTACATTATTTGTTTCACTTTTCTTTGTTTGTACCTGATTTGCATTTTTTTTAAACATACAATGTGAAACAATTGGTGTTTCACGGAAACCATTCATATTTTGAACAGAACGTTTAAGACCATCAAGAAGTATGTGGTTGGGCAAGTCCCTACCTATATTTGGGCAATAGACTGATGTTGCTTTCTGGCAACCCGGGCACCGTCTTTCTTGCACTGAGTGCCCGCAGAAGCTAGCCAGCCATGCCAGTGTAGTCTGTCCTACCTCTACCAGAAATCTGTGCCCCTGCAAACTGCAAGATGAATGTGTTTGCAGCAGGCAGAGCCATTTCCTGAACAATGCTGCTGCAAGGCCCACGGGACTTTAGTGTATTGGTCTGCAGAGCCAGTGATCTCAGGAAGTCTCTCTCCCTGGGGTATCCAGTCCCTCATTGTCCAGTCTGCACAAGGCTAAAACGGGTCTTGTTTGCAGCAGGCTAAACCGTACTCTAGCCTAGCCCCACAGCAGTTATATATGAAGTAGCTTTTTGAATGGTGTAGAAGGTAAAAGGTGAAAGACAGGACATCACAATGGTTTCAGACACTTGATCTAATTGGACAGGAATAGTTATTAAGGAAGTCTTTAGGTTAGTTTCCTTCCGCAGGTAGCCCTTTAGGTACCCAAGGACATCGCACATAATGGGAGAAATGCAAAGCTTTGTTGGGTTGTATGAAGGCAGAAAATCCCTTCTTTCTAGGCAAGTCAAGTGTTTACTGCACGATATCGTATGTAAATCTTGCAACTATATCCTCAGGAATAGCACAGTGGGCTGAGACATTTAATGTTTTTTTGGGGCCACAGACGAGTTCACCATGCAGTGCTCCCCATCCTTTCCTTTCGGGGTAATGGGCTGCTAGGTATGGGGGTGACCTGGTCTCGACCTGATGTGACTTCTTAGGCCAGATCCTGAGGGGTCCTGAAGTGTCCCTTATGACAATGGAAGAGGATTTGGAAGACTATAGGTCCCGCAATTCATGAGGGACATCTCATAGGGGCTGGAAACCCAGTGTTATGTGTAAACTCTCTGAGAGTGCAGAAACTAGCAACACTGGAACTTTCACAGTTACTCCTCTAGAAAGGAGGGAAGGGTCACAGTAAGACCACACATTCATGGCTTCCCCCAAACACCCGGTAATAAGTGACACTCAGAATTGCGAACCCACGATGTTCGCACACTTCATTAATAGAATACCTACCAGAGCAATAGCTGGGCGATAGAAGACTGCACGTAGAGTGCTACTGCGGCCCTGAAGGAATGACAGGACTGGAAAGACTGGAGGACTACCGTAACACGTGGCTCCGCATTCAGCATCACACACAATTCTAAGATGGAACTGACCCCAACACTATACTTTAATACCTCGCCGACCTTCATTAGAGATGATCAGAGCCATCAGATCGGAAACAATCCACACAGGGGACTGATATTGAGACAATAAGGAAGAAGAACTTAACCCGAAGAAAATAACCAATCCATGTCCCGGATTCAAACAAGAAAGGCAAACAACCTATGGGAAAAAAGTGATAAAAACAAGCCCTGGCCTACGGAGTATAAAAGGGGCTGGAAAATGACAGCCGAAGAGAGGATCCTGATTCAGACAGACCCATCTGTCCCTGCTCCATGTTACCAAGAGGAAAACCTAAAAGGCTCAACTCCCGGGAAGACCACAGGCTGGGGTGCCCTGCAACACTTTGGCAGAGCTGCTGCCAATCAGGGGAAAACATACCCAACAGAAGAAGCCTTTGATATTGTGGCTACGCAGGAGGTGTAGATATTCACCTATTGACCCTGAGGGAAGTGGTTGGACAAGAACCTCAGACCTCCATCAGCTACCACAAGGCAAGCGACTGAACCTTACCAGGAATGGCATTTAAATATTGTCTGTCTGACAAGGACCCCGATGAGGGGGAGAAATACCTATAACCACACTTGAAGATACAGCTTGATGAAAAGGAAGTGAAAAAATGTGGACACAAAGGTCTAGTGGTAGAACTAGAAGAAACTCAGAGATAGCTTGACAAGGCTCGTTAAGAATTCTGTTGGGGTATAAGACTTTGCAAGAAAACCAAAAGTGGAGGCCTGGCGAAAAGCCTAGTGTGACTGTTACTACAGAAGTCTGACAGAGGGCCTAAGGAACACTCTGCAGAGGCAGCCAGATGAAAAGGTTCAGTAAGAATTCTATTCCAAAGGTCTGGTGGAGGACCTGAAAAGAGACCGTCTGGTGGGAAGGCCCATGTTGGCTCCAGGAAAAGGTCTTGCCGAAGATCTATAAAGTAACCTAATGTCCACAGATTGAACACCCTGCTAGTCCTGAAAACTGAGTGTAGTGAGAGGTTCAACAGAAACTGCAAGGTAAAGGTCCAGAAGCTGACCCAATGTAAAACTGAGCCAAGGACTAGTTGAAGAACTTGATGGGCTAAAAAGTGCCTCCAAGAGTGATAGACGGGCCTAGAAAGAAGATCCAGACTCTGAATAACCATTATGAGAAGAGCAATTTAGTTTGCTACAGTCGTGTTTGGATGGACCTCTGAAGAGTAGGGTTTTTTGGACTATTTAACTTTTTTTGTTATTAGACTAGGGTAGCCGAAGTGTGCAAGCAGAGAGGACTAGAAAAAAGATCCAGACTGTGAGTAACCATTACTAGAACATTAACTAAACAAACCATTTTGTTTGCTGCAGTATTTTAGGGATTGAGTTCTAACGGTTAGGGTTTTATGCCTTATTCACTGTGGCTTATTCTTGGAACTTTTGTTACTAGATTACGGTAGCCGAATGGCTAAGGACTTCTGAAAATTAGATTTTGTTTTCTGTTGGGCACCAATGTGGACTCCTCAGAGTAGAATGTTTCACGAGAGATGAGGACTTTTAACAAAGGCAAATCACCACAGTGTGGAGGATAGACTCCGTAGATGAAACAGTGTATTTCATTTATCCTGACACTCGCCTCTTTTACAACCTACAATTTCAATTATAGTGTTTTCCTTTTGAATGGTTAGGTGTTAATCTGAACTTGTCCTTTGATATTTAAGTGGTGTGAGAAGTGGGATAGCGAGCCGTGATACTGACTAATGCTTAATTATAGTAACTCCAGTCCTGACTACAGTGAGCAACAAGTACCTCCAGACAGAGTTAGAGGACTCAAACCCAGCTGGACTTTTTTTAAAGGAATATAAAGCAGGGGCTTCAGCCCCCCCTTCTGCAGCTACCAGGTGCAGGGGGGCCCCCCACCATTGGGACAGTGTGTTGGGCACTCCACGGATTGGGAGGTGTCCCGCCCCAGCATAGAAGACGTCTGGAGGAACGGAGGAGGAGAGTGGTGGGTCCGTTGCAGCACAGAGCCGCTGCAATCGAAAAGCCGGTTTCATCAGCGCTGGAGCCTGTCAAGTGGTGCCTGGAGGACTATATAGTGGTTAGTGGCCAAAGCGGTCACATGGCAAGAAGCAATCTACAACACTAGAGGGGAACGGAGCTCCTCATATTTTATCTGTGCTTAATCACACCTAGTGAGACGCATTAATAGACTGGTGTTGCTGGAAGGAGGGCCTATGTAAGTGCCATTGAGAAGGCCGAGATCCCACTAACGGTGTCTGGAGATGGGCGGGGATGCTCCCTATCCAAAGAATGGTGTAGGCTGGTCCTCAGGGAGCTGTTCTCATCATCTGCATCAACACTTGTGGATTGGGTCAGGGAGATGCCTATACCCTCCCCCTCACGACTTAACACAGCAACTGACGCCTATTAATATTGCTGAGGAAGTTGGAAGTTGAATGATATGAGGCTGTGCCATGCCTTGGGAAGGTGCTTGTCTGGGATTCCACAAACTGCAATTGTAGGTGAGGAGCAGCGTGGAGATCTTTGCTGCTAAGACTTGCTCTGGTGACTGACTTTGCTGGGGGATCAGAGGAAGGGGTACGGAATCCTAATCTTGGTTAAGTGTGTGCCCATTGGTGCAATACAAGGTTGTTAGAGCAAGTTCGAGTTACTACCTCAACGGAGACTTTAAAGAGCAGGACTGACTCGCCCTGGGTCAAGGGGAGAAATCAAGGTAAGGCACATGCCAAAAGCAAAGGGAAAAGGATGGAATAAGGCTGCTCTGACACAACCTATATCGAACCCCTGGGGGGCTGAGGGCACACACACACAAGATGCTGGCAGATGGAGATGCAGGCAATTCCAGGAGCTGCAAACCTTTCGCAGTCATGACCCTCAGAAGAGGAAATTCCTGAACATTGGTATACGATGTCGATCACCAAGGAAGAATTGATGCAATGTTTGCAGACCATCAGCAGCGCCTTAAGGACTCTCTTCAGGATTCTGTTCAGGAACAGATCTCCTCTTTGAAAACAGATATTAAAACTGCAGTACAAGAACTAAAAGGTGAAATTTCAAAGTTGGGGGAATGAGTAGATATGAACAAATGGCACTTACAGGAGTTGTCGGGGGACACCCAGAAAAATAATGAAGCAATAGAACAATTGGCAAGGATGTCACACAATTTAGAGCTTCAGTGTGAAGACCTCGAGAACAGGCCAAGGCGCTGGAACATCCGCTTAAAGAACATTCCGGATGAAAAAGCAGACCAAGAGCTAACAATCGATGCAAAGTTTTTGTGCTGAGTTACTACTAGGGATCCCTTCGGAAGACATTCACTTGGATAGGATGCACAGAGTGGGACCAATGAGAAAAGAGCCGGGGCAAGATCGAGGGATGTTTTGGCAGCCTTTTCGCCCTATGGACAGATGGAAGAGATTCTGAGAGCAGCACGAGCAGGCACATCCTTGACAATCAATGGCTCAGAGGTACAGCTTTTCCAAGACTTGGCTTTTTCTACTCTATTGAAAAGGAGGCAGATGGGACCAGTCACCAGTATTCTTAATCAGGAAAAGGTTCGATATTGATGTACTTTCCTGTTTGGTTTGCTATTTTCTTGGAAAGGCAGGCAGATTCATGTGACTTGTGAAGAAGGTCTCAACATGTTGGCACCGGAGAGCAGTGAGCAGACCAGGCAGGTCACAGGAGGAGGAGAGTCACAGTGGAGGCAGCGGTGGGAATGGTCCATGGTGAAACGAGACAGTGGACAGGCCCGTGCCCCAAGAGGCTGGGAGAAATCAAAGGTCATGCCAGGCATGAGGGGGTGGGGGTCCAGGTACTTTGGTGAGTGGCAACAGGAATGTTATTACTTGAATTTACGGGGGGGGTGTTTGGGTAATTGATGGGCTGGGGGCGAGGTGAGGAGGGAGGTTGTGTTGGCCACCTGTTTGGGATATAATGGAAAGGGTTCTCTCTGCTATTCACTGGTTCATGGTCCGGGGTTCTCCCGTTGCTGTCATTAGGACCCATGATTTGGCCCGGGTCAATGCAGGGGGGCGAAGGAGTGAGAACGGCAGGGTATGGGAAGAGAGGTGGGTAGGGGCGGTGGGTAAGAGGGCAGGCGATACAAGGATCCGAATACAGAGCTTTTATGCTGATAGAGGTAAATCAAGAGACCAAGGGGACTTCTTGAGGGGATTTAGTGCGAAGGACCCAAAGGAATGTAAGGGATTCTCTAAAATCGGAACTGATTCATGGGTTTTAAAGTCACCTCATACAATATTAGAGGGCTGAATTCAGTGGCAAAGCGAAGTAAGATGGAGCCGTTTTTGAGGTGCGAGAAACCAGACTTTCTCACGCTCCAAGAAACCCACATATGTAAAAAGGATAGGCTGAGACTTCGGATCATGGGATACCCACAAATCCTCTTGTCTAATGCGAAGGAGAAAAAGGCTGGGGTTTTAGTGGCATTTAGGATGTGGTGATTTTGGGCTCCAGGGAGCATAAGCTAGGAAGATATCTATTTGTCAAGCTTCATATTGGGACAGAGATATATACAGTAGCAACAGTGTATGCACCTAATTCCATACAGGATGTCTTCCGCAGGGCCACACTGTCGACATTAGAAACCTTCCTAGACGGATATATCGTATTAACAGGGAATATTAATATAGCTTGGGATGCAGTGATGGATAGAAGTGGTGTAGGCTATGCGCCTCGGGGCTCGCTCTCTCAACAACTTAAAGAAAAACTCAAGCATTTGGGGTTGGTAGATGTGTGGCGTGCTTGTAAGGGTAAGGAAGCAGGATTCATATTTTATTCACATGTTCATAGATCCCAATCGCGTATCAATTACATTTGGGTCCACTCCCGATTGGTGGGACGAGTCCGAGAAGTATCTCTGGGGGCGTTCATGCTATCTGACCATGCCCCGTTAGGGGCAACCTTAAAGATGACATTTCGGCAAAAGGGGTTATGGCAATGGGTATTACCAGAATGGATTCTGACTGATATGTTATCTTCAGCCAAGATAGGAGAGAAGATTCAAAGTTATGTTAGAGAGAATGTAAAGGAGAAAACCTCCCCAATATATGGTGGGGCGCCTTCAAAGCGGTAATAAGGGGGGAAATGATTGCATGTAAAGCCCTGAGAGAAACATTAAGTCGGCAGTTGAGGAGAATTTAGAGGCTCAACTTAAAGATAATATGCCGAAAATGGGGCATTACCCAATGAGGGAAACGTTGAAAGCATATAGAGCAGTTTGCAGGCAACTTGAGATATTAAGGGCTAAAAAAGCAGAGAGGACCCTTCTCAGAACCAAATAGCACAATTATATCAAGGGGAATAGGGTGGGAGATTACAAGCATGACAACTGAGACAAAGGGGGGTAGCCCAAACAATCTTGAAAATTAGTGAAGGGGGAGGAAGTGGTTGATATGGAGTGAATTATTGGATGTTTTGAAAGCTTTTATGGAGCGCTATGGTCCTCAGAAAAGCCCAAAGGCGATTTGCAATCTTCTTATCTTGAGGTAACTCTCCCAAAGTTGCCAAAAGAGGCCAAGGAAGAACTTGAGAAAGATATCACAGAGGAGGAAGTCAATATAGCTATAGGTAAGCTTCCCCTAAATAAAGCGCTGGGTCCTGATGGATTTGCAGCCCTCTTTTATAAGAAATACCAGACAGTTCTCGACCTGTATTTAACACAATTATACAACTCCTTTGAAAGAACTGGCCACATTACAGCATCAATGGATCAGGCTAAATTAGTAATATTCCCAAAACTGGGGAAGGATCTGACACAGTGCAGGTCTTACCGCCTGATAGCGTTAATTAACATTGATGCTAAGATATACACTAAGATCTTAGACTTGCGACTAGAGGATAGACTCATTTGACAATATTAGAAGGGTTTGTCATCTAATAGAAAAGGTAGAGAGGTGTGAGATTCCGGCTGTCCTTCTCGCCATATATGCTGAAAAGGCATTCGACCGGGTGGAATGGTCATTTGTTTCGAACAATGAGGAGCATGGGGTTTGGGGAACGCCACTTATGAAGTTACAAGACAACTTTCAGACCCCAACCCTGCGCTTGTCTATCAATGGGCAACTGTCCGGTTCTATCCAATTGGAAAGGGGGACTAAACAAGGATGCCTAGTGTCTCCTTTGCTTTATGCAATTTACCTAGAACCTTTTTTGCAGCATGTCCGAGAAGCTTTAGGAGTGAAAGGCATCCAATTTGGGGGAATGGAACAGCATTAGGGGATCCAATGGAATCCTTAAAGGTGGTAACCTCTGTGCTGGCTCTCTTTGGGGAAGTCTCTGGACTAAAAATGTATACAAATAAATCAGAGATATTAAAGCTCTCACTATCAACGGAAAACGAAAGGGAACTACGGGGGTGGACAAAATCAAATATTTAGGGATTCATATTATGAAGACGATGGTGTAACGCTCACCTGGTATCCACGGGGACGTCACTCAGCCTATTCTGACCTCTTACGACCTCGAACCCTTCCCTGGAGGCTATTCGACTGGAGACTGGGCCTGAAACACAGGATTGGTAGAGTTTAACTCCGTATTGTCTCTGTGTGCTTGAACCCCTTCTTCCCCGGGGTCCAACCCTTCCCTTTAATCCACAGCTCACCTTGTTTTCTTGGATAGTGTGCTCTCCGCCCTGCTTTCAGCGCAGGGGCGCGTTGATTGATGCAGGCTCGTTGCTGCCTAGTTACTTCACTGGCAAGAGTCCAACAGGTAAGTATAATAAGTCTCTTGAACAGTTCTCTAACTTTGTTCCTTTCCTTCCTTAGATGATGGCCTGCATCTGGGGATTGCGGCGTGCTGCTGAGATGAGTAGCGCTGAAGGTGAGTGAGAGCGCGATGCACCCCTTTCGTATTTGCATTGAACTGAGTTCTTTTTCTGTGTCTTTTTAGGTGCCGCGACGTTTTTCAGCGTGGATGCCGGTTATGTAGAACAAATGCGGTGGGTAAGCGCGGTATGCGGCGCCTCTAGATGTTTCCACGCTAACCTGGTGTCTCTGGGCTGAACCACACCCAAAAGACTAGACCGCACATGCAGTTCTGGGAACCGAAATATGTGGGGCCATCCATCTTGTCCCCATCAATGCACTACAAGTCCAATCCCCAATGTTATCCTATGGGAGTGAGTGAGTCTGGTGCCACAAGCGCCAAGTCTGACTCCAAGTGGGTCTTTGGAGGGATGGAGAGGCCCTTGAGGGCCATGTAGGTGATCGTGGCCTGGCTCCAGCCTGACATCTTGGAGGGCTGGGGACATGAGGGGCAGGAATCATGACAGCTGGCTACATTATATGAGGAGAATTATTCCCAATTACATAGCACACTCAAAACCGACTCACAATGATGGAATCTGTTACATATCTCATAGATCGGGCTTATGGCCTTGGTTAAAATGGTGACCCTTCCACGCTTTCTTGACTATTTTCAGGCCTTGCCGGTCCATCCCCGGGCCAGTTTTTAAGCCACTCAATCGTCTATAGTCTATTGTCTACATTTATATTGTGAAAGAAGAGACAGCAGGTGGCCCTGCAAACTTTAATGGCTCCAAGGAATAGGGGAGGAATGGCGGTTCCCGATTTTAGACTATACTACTGGGCGGCCCAATTGCGGGTGTTGAAATCTTGGCTGTCAGGGGACGAAAGTAAACTCTGGGTTTTATGGATAAGGCAGTTGTGGGGACTCCACTAGAAGCAGTTTTATGGTTCACTAAAGAGGATCGACCTCAAAATATGAAGGCATCGTGGATCACAGCATTAGTGGGGAAGTGTGGGATGAGGTGATTCTCGACAATTCCGGGCCCTTTCATGCCACTGTTTGGAAATCCCCAGTTCACACCAAGGAGGGATGCACAAGCATTTGGGAAAAGGAGGTAGGCCACATGTTTAAGGTTGGGGGACATGATGGAGGGCAAGGAAGTTTTGAGCAATGTAAGCAATCTTTTGGCTTGGATAAGTTTAGCTATTATCAACTACGGCATTGGGTTGTACATCCCCTTAATAAATCAGCGGCTTGTAGGCAACTTTCTGCATTTGAAAAGTATATAACAACTCAAGTGGGAGATTCACATCTAATCTCCACATTTTATGCATTAATAGCTGAAGGGGGTCCACGGGAAGGGTGACCTTACATGGAAACGTGTGCTAGAACGCTAGATCGACATATACCAGAGGAGGAGTGGGAGGTTTTGTGGGGCAATATCCCGAGGCTTACTTGATCCATCCAGTTTAGGGAGATGGCATTATACTCCGGAGAGACTTAGATTCATGTATCTTGAGACCTCCCAGGAATTCTGGCGGAAATGCAAAGGGAAGGGGGATTGGCACCATATTTGGTGGTCTTGCTTGGCCTTAAGAGCATACTGGGGTGAAGTATGTTCAACAATGCAGAAGGTGGTAGGGACAGATATACCCTTGGGGATTGAGGAATGCCTATGGTCAAAGGATAAGGCACCAAGAAGATGGGCGAATTTCGAAGCATGTATGGTTCTGAGTTTGGCAGCCTTATTGTTGTTAGCTCGGAATTGAAAGCAGAAGGCCGCTCCCACCGTTTACGAATGGCTATTTAAGATTTGGCAGATTATAGCTATGGAATGGGTTACCTACACATTCCAAGGAGATATCCAACAATATTGTTGCAATTTTGAGAGATGAATATTGGATCCAAATGTCTGCATAACTTTAGAATGTTGGACATTTTGTGAATGACTTTTAATCAAATGATAAAAATGAAAAACTCAGTTATTTAAATATGCATATTTGGTGAGAAGAGGTATACTGGTGGGGTGGAAGGTGTGTAGTGGAGAAAGGGGGGGTCCCCATTATTATTATTTTTTTTTTTCTGTATTATACAGTTTAACATATAGTCAACTTTAAATCCTGTTCTGAACCACATTTAAGAACAAAGAATGCTATGCTTTACAGTAAGATATTAAAAATGTATAATTCTTCGGGATTAGACATGGGATATGGACCTTAGGAACTAGAAAAGAAGTATCTCTAGTCAGTTTCTACACATAACAATAAATATTGGCCGAGCAAGACAGGATTCTACATTCAATGTTCCACCACCAAACTCTTTTGTTTGTCCTGATGAAGGCCACCCAACTCCAAGCACTCAAGACCAGCTACGAGTGGCCGAAACACACCTGTGTTGACATTTCTTTCCCCAGTGTTTAATGCCAACACTGCCACTATTTTCAGTTGTTTAAATCGGCTTGTTTTTTCAAATTAGATTGTACGATCCCATAAGACTGTGTGGGACCTTTTTGCTCTGTTTGTCTTACACAAAATGTTTTGACACCTATGTTCGTTGAGTTTATGTATCCCTTGTACAGTTGCTACACTTTTTACACTTTTTGTGCTGTGTAATATTGATTTCTCACAATATTTTTGTATCAAATCACCTGTTTGAAAACTAAAATTAATTTTACGATACTTTACATGAGTGGCATCTGCTATATGATTCATTGAATACATGGCTGTGGTGATCTCGTTTGGTCGCCCTGATCAATTGTGCTTTCACTACTTTACTTACCTGGATAGATCAGGGAATTGCCAGGAGCCCTATTCACTATACTCTCCTCTCATGTGGCCGGGGGAAGGCAGCCACTACCTGATCCTAACCCTGAGGCTGGTATCATGAGGGAGGATCACATTGGAGGAGATGGCTGTCAGGGGGAAGTGGTGTGGGATGCAGTATTCATCAGTATTGCAGTATTCATCTTCTTATGAGAATGAAAGTTCCTATAATTCCCAATTACCTAATGGCATGCTGTCATTGCACAAGTCCCTCCCATGATACCAAAAGAACATGCTATGAAAATATATCTGACCCGAATAAGGTTTGTACCTTGGGAGTTCAGGAGTTAAATGTGACATCCCCTAATTGCCATGATTCGTTTTTAGGTGGCGGTCCTAACCCCAATGTTAAATTACAAACCTTATATATAACATCCCCTAACTCTGATAACTCGCAGTTCATAAAACAATCAAAGCTAACTAAATATCAAAGGACCAAAACCACTATGGACATCAGTATCCTTAATGCCTGTGGTACTGGGACTGGGAAGAGGGAATTAGTAAGGATCATAGGTCCCATTGAACAGAATGTGCAGTCTAGTTGTTGTAGACCAAGGCACCTGAGCGTGATATTTAAACTCCAGAATGAGTTATAGCTGGAAAGAGATGTGGAATAAGTAGTAGAGGCAGAAGCAGTTCGAGTTCTAGGAATGCCACAGAAGGAAGTTCACCAGCTGGGGCCAACGCGGGAAGAGAAGGCATGTGAGATTGGAGAGTGCATGCCACAGGAAGCAGCATTGTGAAAGGCAGCGGGAAGAGGAGCCCAGCCATAGAGGAGGTTGTGCTGCCAGCCCGACGTGTGCTGTCTCGGTGTGCAACAGGAAGCAGAGGTCCAATGGGGCTGGCAACGGAGCTGGCAGAGCTCCAGAGAAGAGCCGGACAGACTACTAAAGTTATGTGGGAGATGGCAATGGAGCAGGCAGAATGAGGAAGGTTTGCCACAGCAGCAGAAAGTGAAACGGAGATGCCAGAGAAGACTGGTGAGTTGGCCTGAAGTTAAAGGTAATCCCCGGGTGCTCCAGGCAGGACATTGGGCAGGACATTGGGTAGTAACCTATAATATACTGAATACCAAACAATTAATGAAAAGAGGTGACAAGGACGCATTTCTCCTTTTATGGAACACCAACTGGGGCAAAGCTGTAACCCACATTGCCAACAGCCAATAGGCTGTAAAGAAGCAGTACAAAGGCTACCAAGGCGCAATTCCCCTTTTATGGGAAACCTACTAGGGGAAACCTGTAACCCGCATTGCCAACAGACAAGGGGTTATCAAGAAGCAGTCAAGAGGCAACTTGTGCACAATTCTCTTTTCCTAAGTTTTCAAGTTTGGAGGAACCTGTAACCCACATTGCCAAGAGTCAAGATACTGTAAAAAGAGGCAGCCATTGTTCAGCCTTCCTCACATGGGACACTGGTGTGGACAATCTTCAAACAGATATTTCCACCAAGACCAATTGTACTTATAGGAGTTTCCTTCCTGGCAGGCGAGTATACCAGGAAAGGGATCAATAGTAATTAGTCCTGGCAGGCGGGTATACCAGGAAAGAAGATGTTTTGAAGAAGTGTGGTTGTGGCAAAAAGGTTTGGTGGAAAGAACTTGTTAACTCTAATATCAGGACGCTGTGGAGTGAAAAGAGTGAAAGGACATTTTGTGTTGAACTTAAAAGAACTTGGCTGAATCAGAACTTTTTCAAGGGTCTTCCAATTGATTCAGGGGAAGAAGCCCAACCCTGTTCACAAGGAGTACTTTCTAAAACGTATAGTTTTGAACTTTTATATTGTTTCATTGAACTGAAGTATTCCATGTATATTTTTGTTGTATTTATAAGTGCGAGGGTAAGAGACATTTTGGACACTGTCCTCTTTCTTTAGTTTTAGTTTTCTAGGCAGGAACTTCCTTTTTAGGATCAAGAAAGATAGGTGTTTATCTCACCCCTTTTTCCTTTAATAAATGGCAAACCTTGAGAAAACTACACCTTTGTGTCCATCTCACATTTCTGACCCCTCACAATAGGCAACTTCCAAATTAACCATGCCTGTTCAGTGGTGGTAATCAAAGACAGACAGTCCATTGCCAGCAGTGCTAGAACCCCTTCTAAACCAAGTTTGGTTAACAGAAATGATGTTATTTTCCACGATCCAGTTGTTTAATTCCCCAAGTAGGATCTTGGCAAAGATGTTAGCGTGGCATAAAGCATTGCAAACAACTTGTAATTACAAGGATCCTGTTTACTGCCTTTTTTTATAAATGGGAACTATTGTGCTTTCCCTCCAAGTTTACAGGAGTTGCTTGGTTGTGCCGATTAATGTAAACTGACAATTTGAGACACCTGCCCATAGAATCGGATCATCCTCGATCCATCAGGGCCCGGTGCTGTGCATGGTCCTATGATTTTAATGATATCTACCTGCTCCAAGCGATATTCCCATAATACCCCAGTGGTGCAAATGTTGGAAGCAGCAGTAATGGAAATAATCCAAATGTTGCCTCAATGTGCCTGACCCAGTCTCCCTCCAGCACATCACAAATCACTGGGCTATATTCCTTGTGTCAATTAATGAACCTCCAAAACATCTTTGCATCATTTGTTATGCTACTGTATACAAAATTTGGGCCATTTCAAAGATTCCAAGGTATGTTTATGCTTCCTCAGCCACATTCTTTGCAGTGCTTGTGACTTTCCAACCACTTGTGTGTGTTTCTTTGGATCAAATGATTCACGTGCAATCCCCCTAAGTTCTGTTCTGAGTTGCCTCTTTCTATTCCTCAAAGCAATGTCGATGCACCAACCATATGTTATTCTCTTCCCGTTTATAGAGACTTCTCTTGCCTGTTGTTATACTTAAACTAATCTTATTCATGCAGCTCTGGTATCTCACAATTCCGTAGTTTGCCATTTCAATAGTCATTTGATTAGATTGCATCATCTCACACTTGGAGGAGAAAGTAATGAATAAATCATTAGCTACCTCCCCCGCCACAAGTAGATTATTAGCGGACCATGTGATGTGGTTAAGCTGTTGATCAATAGTGAGCACAAATTGCTCACCACAGCTAGTGGTGGGCGCAGACGAATTCAGGGTGCAGATAAGTGGTAGATGATCACTCTCCTCTCTGTGAGACACACATATCTGCCACCAATGTTGATGTCATTGTAAATAAAAACCTGATCGATGGTATTTGAGCTGCAGACAGATGACTAAGTGAAATGGGGTGGGAAGTCAGAGGGGCAGTTTCCATTCACTATGGTTAAGCCCATTGAGTACGACAGACTAGCCCAACTCATTCGTTATTTGCAACCTGTATCTTTTCTCCCAATGATATGGGGAGATGAGCACTGTTTTGTTTTTGTTTCATCAGTCGGGCAATTCCAGGGTTCCCAGAGTCGGCCAATTTCTGAGAACCCTGGAATTAAGGTCCCCACATACTACCACGTTTGCAAATCCCATATAAGATAATAAATCCCCCTCTGCCGGGCTCGCGCCCACTTTAACACAAAGCTTTCAATTGTTCTACCTCTGCTGGGCTCGGACCAACTTTATCTACTTTTCCAAGCTTTCTTTAATTCAAAAATCGAAGACTTTCGACTGTGCGCGTGATTTTGCTTAACCTGTAGCAGGACCACTTAGATTCACAATTACTCGTTCTCTTCTTGATATAACCCTTTTCTCACTTTCACTTTTGCCACTTCTCAGCTGGATACCTTACAGAGATTTTTGATTGAGCACCCACAAGGTGCCGAACCATTCTGTCAAAGGTATATTATCTTGCATTAAAAGTTCAATCACTCAGCAGTTCAACTTTACTTGTGTCTTTCATCACACATGTTTTAAAAATGTTCTTTGGAGCGCTCGCCATACAATGTTTCTGCTTGCAACCTTGGCTTCAACACAGACCAATCTTGTATAAGCCTCCCCAACTCGCCGGCTGGGTTGATTTCATTGACGGTGCTTTGTTCTTGGAGCCAATGAGGATGCCTCGGCTTCTGGTGATTCTCCCTGCATTGTGATTGGGTGCCGTTCCGCTCCCATGGTTAGTAGAGTTTGGAGGACTGGGGTGATGGGAGGCTCATCTGGTATTTAGGGTTTAAGTCAGCTGTGCAAAATTATAGAACTGTCTCCCAGGCATCTGAAACATTCTTACCCATTCTGTGAAGGGCAGCAATGTTCATGCTTCAAACAGGTATCACACCATTCAAAACCCAACTTGGGCACATCTGTCTTTACCTATACCCCCAATCCGCTCTCAGAGGAGTGTCGGAGCTATAACCTGCCACCAACTTTAATTGGCTGCATACTCTTTTCCAAACCTACTGGACCGTTCGTGTGATGCAGGTTGCCCGAAACCTCCCAACTTCTCCTCACAGTGTTTCCAAACCTGTATGATGCTTTATGGGCATACCCAGTAGTGACCTATCTATCCCATCACCCGCAATGTCCAATCTAGCCGCATGTTGCAATTGAGAAGCTAAATAATATAGATGAAACTCAGGGATGGCGAGTCTTCGAAGGTGCCCAAAGCGAGGGATACCGCTTTTTTTTTTCTCCATATGAATTCAGAATCCAGACAATCTGCCTTTGCGGTCTGTCATATCAAGCATGTACAGTACATGCAACATTGGATCTTGGACATAGAGGAGGGCGTCATCCGCATACAGAGATATTACATGGGTTTGGCCATCTATCGTTTTTCCTGCATTCCTAAATTGGTCTTTGAAAATATTTGCCTGGGGTTCCAATGCTAGGGCGAAGAGGATAAAGGACAGAGGGCACCCCTGCTGTGTGCCCCTTTCCAGCTGCCATCTAGGTGAAACCTCCTTACCAGTTTTTACCCTTTCCAGGGGATTTTGAAATAGTAGATGTTTCAATTTCCTCTTTCCTCATGTTCGGACCCAGCCTGAGTCTTATTAGTACTTGAAAAACCCAATTCCACTCCAATTTTCTTTCTTTCTTTCTTTCTTTCTTTCTTTCTTTCTTTCTTTCTTTCTTTCTTTCTTTCTTTCTTTCTTTCTTTCTTTCTTTCTTTCTTTCTTTCTTTCTTTCTTTCTCTCTCTCTCTCTCTACCATAGGTTCATACTTGTTTCACCCACCCACAAAACCACATTGATCATGATGGACTAGGTACAGAGTCTGTTTTGTCAGTCTATTTTGGTTAACACTGTGCCTAAGGTTTTCACATCTAGATTCAGCAGGAGATGGGATGGTATGATTCCCATCTGTGTGGGTCTCTCCCAGGCTTTAACATCATCACTGTTATTGTCTCTGTCATGTAGTCCGGCAGGATCCCTTTCTGAAAGGCTGAATCATAAAATTATTTCAGTTCGGGGACTAGGTCAGCATAGGTAGAGAAAGATTCGGTCGGGAGACTGGCCCGCCCCCCCCCCCCCCCCGGTTATTTCCTTATCCCCAAGGAGTCAATTGCTGCTCTATTTCTCCTTCCATCACTGATCCCTCCATCCCCTCTGTGGCCGCCATCAACTTTGACAGGTAAGCTTGCTTCAATAACTCTGTCAGGTTTTCAGCATTCGATGGGCCTCCACTTTTTCAGGGGAGGGATCACCAATGCGTCTTTTAGATTAACTTAACTCGACATAGTGTTCACGAGAAATCTTGTTGATAACCTCCTGTGTTGTAACCAGATCTCCCACTTCTGTAATAATTTGGGCTAATGTCTCCTTTGGTTCCTCCCTCCTGAGAAGCCAGGTCAATAGCTGGCCTGGCTTACCCTTTCCCCTTGAATCCTCTTAACGTTCTGTGCATAATCGGGTTTCCCTAATTGTTCCTGCGGGTGGGCCCTAAGGATATATTCCTGCAGTAGTTCTGCCCCGCATGTGGACCCTTTGGCTAGTTCTCCTCCCAATTTCATTATTCAATCTTCCGAGTTCCGTAGGTGGGACTGCAACTTTGATCGAATACCACATGTGGTGGGTAAACATTTCCCCCGGATGGTGACCTTAAATGCATTCACACTACCCCACAATCTCCCACTGACTCTTCTTTAAATCTTTATATATAAAGCTGAATGAATGTATGTGTGTATGTTTTTCCGGCTATACAAATCCACACTGTTGAAACCACGTCTACCATATTTTGCATGGATTCTTCTTTTGCCTGGGTCAAGATCCTAGTCTGTTTGGATGCCAAAATCTTATATGCAAAAAAATGTTTGGATGTGTGTATGTATGATTGTGCAGCTATACAAATCCACACTGTTGAAACCACTGCTACCAGATTTTGCATGGATTTGTTTGGGGCAAGATTGTAGTCTGTTTTTGGATGCTAAAAATTCACTGCGTGGACACCCTCATTTATTGATGCTCACCCCGATTTCACTACAGTAGGTAATAGAAGGAGGCAACATTTGGAAAAGTGTCTGAAGCAATGTGTTCGATGTGTTGGTTACACCTTTGAAATGTATTACTATTGTATACAGCTGGAAAGTGTTTATTAAAGCATTTTTAAAGGGAATAAAAAAAGAAATTAAATCTTTTTATCACACCACTCCAAATATGGAAAATGCAAGGTTACAGTTTACTTAAGCTCATTCATGAGAAGAGAGCACAACCAATCAATCTTTTTTGGACATTTTCTCAAATGCGCTGAAGCCATTGAGGGACTGAAACATGCTGCACAAAAAACGAACATCACTTGGAAAAGCTCCATCTGATGCAACGCGAAAATCAATATTAAGAGCTTCTGAAACACAACAACAAACAGCAGCACGACTTGCCGACCAGAGGCCAAGAGCAATTTTCACCAGGGCAAATGAGATGCCAGAGCAAACTGAAGCATGACTTGCTGACATGAGGACAAGAGCAACATCCTCCAGGGCACATGAGACACCAGAGAAAACTGAAGCAAGACTTGCCGACTAGAGGACAAGAGCATCATTGTCTATGGCACATGAGAAACCACTCGATCAGGAAACGGGCAACCCTGAGTACCCCTGCTAGTGCAAAGTTATTTACAATGGCCTGGTCCATCTCTTCCCTATAGATATCCTTTAACAACTCTGCCCTGAGCTTCCAATTGGGTGTTGTCCCCCCTGTCCCCTTGCCCAGGTCATTGTGACTTTCAGTGGGGCATGGTCTGATAGCGTGTTCCTTAGGTAAGTGGCTTCCCTATAATTGGTAAATTGAGCTCTGCCTACTAGGATAAAATCTATACGCGAAGGTGAATTGTGAGGATGGGAATAGAAGGTGCACCCTCTTTCATCTCTGTTTTTTTCCTGCCACAAGTCGACCAAATCAAGATCTTCAGTGACTCGTCGCTAAGGATTTGTGTGTTGGAACGGGGCCAGATCTGTCCAGACTTGGGTTTAGGGGTCAGTTGAAGCCCCCCCCACCATATCATCCCCCTGTAGATGTGTCCCACCAGCACCATACCACCCCTGGAAAGTATGTTACATTATCGATGTTGGGGCATATGTGCTTTTGAGGTTTATTTCCCTCCCTTTTAGGATTCTTAGGATTCTTAATAGTATGAGTGTTCATCCTTCTTCATCACAAATAACTTTAGAGATCTGTATGGGAGTCCTTCTGGCTATCCATGTTAAGACTCCTTGAGAATAGGATGAAAACTGTGTGCCATATACTGCTCCACCCCAATTTGTATTGACTTTTCCAAGGTCTGTCTGTGTTAAATGTGTCTCCTGTAGGAATGTTATATGCCCCCCAACTCTGCAAAGATCCTAACATCTCTCTCCCGTTTTAGCACGGCCCATTCTCTGCACATTCCAAGTTAGTATTGTGAGAATTCCCATGTTAAATGAATGACCCTCAACCCCTCCCACGGATCCCTCTGTTGAATCCCTTAATTGCATAACTCTAAGTTGGAACATTTCCCTCCTCCGCCCGGCACTTCTCCCCTCCCAGCTACCCTGCACTTGCACAATCTCAATGTCACTAGGCCTAGTAAGATTGTTGTTTTGTCCTTCCTGTTTGCCCTCCTTTGCCTCATTGCGCCTTGA
Source organism: Ambystoma mexicanum (assembly GCF_040938575.1). NCBI lineage: Eukaryota > Metazoa > Chordata > Amphibia > Caudata > Ambystomatidae > Ambystoma > Ambystoma mexicanum. The sequence goes on along the minus strand of NC_090924.1, from coordinate 534,815,786 downwards.
AACACTGGTGGATAGGCGCGTTATAAATGCCATATCATATCATATCCCTCCCCTTCTCCCCAATTTCCCTTCCTCCCTCATACCCTTCCAACTTTCCAACAATCAAACCAATATGAACAACTTGGAGCATCACCTCCAACTGTGAGGGTGCTCTATGTAGAATACCTACAATGTATGTGCATGTGGGTCGACCGTGTCCCCTCGGAGGCAGGGGGATCGGCAGTCAACTCACGTCTGGGGTTTGGTGTCACTGCTCCTCCATGTGAGAGAACCCATAGTGAGTCCAGGGGAAGCAAACCTCGAGCAGCCCCTTCAAATGGTTCCCTCGGTCTCTCCACTGCCGCCCGTACTCGATCCCCACAGATCTCACGCAGGTCTCTTTTGTTGGTGCCCGAGTTTTGATTCAATGCCTGGGATGTCCTCTAACTGCAGAGGTTCCACCGTGCTGTCTCTTTAGTCTAATTCATCCACTGATGTGTCCGTATCCATTCCCTCCACCCCGACAGCCCCACCATCCCTAGGGTGTCATCTTCAGTCACTGTGATCCTTTCCGACACCTGAGCTTTCCATTATGGTTTCCCTTCATCTCAGTTCCGGTCGCCTTCTGGATTTCTGTTGCACGGAGGATTTTTGTCTCTGTTTATTCCCGGATGCTTTGGTGCACCAGGTCCCTTCTGCTTCCCACCATTCCCACGCTTCCTCCGGGGAGTTACAGAAGGAATGCATATCGCCATCGATGATCAGTCTCGGGAGCATAGCTCAGGGGCAACGTGCTCGCCTTGGAAGCAAGACAGTGCTGAGTAACACTGGTTCGATCCCCGGGTCCGCGCTTAGAAACCGCTGGGTATTAAGCGCGTTATAAATAATCAATCATATCATATATCTTCAACCTGGCCGGGTGGAGCAGCATGTATCGAACATCATTCTCTCTCAGGATCCTTTTTATTTCCCGAAGTTTTGCCTTTGCTGTTGTACTTTTTTAGTATAATAAGGGAAGATCAGGACAGACCCGTTGGTCATGCGTATTGACCATTTCGTCTGGCCAGTTGAAGAATTGCATCACAGTCTCTATAATTATAGATCTGCTCCACTAACAGCCGAGGTCAGCTTCCAGGTGGGGGCTTACTTGTGGGGAACCTTTAAGCATGCTCTATTGCAATCCATTGTGAGAGGCCTTTGGATCTTAGCTTGCTCTCTAGCCAGGTTTCCAGGAACAATTCCATTGATTCTCCTTCTCCCTCCAGTAGCCCAATGATGCACAATTTGTTCCTCTTCCAGCGGCCCTCTGCATCCTCCCCTCTTGCTTCTAGGGTTTTGGTTATCTGTAATAATGAGGAAACCTGTCTCTTGAGCATTTGCATCTCAGTTTCAGCGGTTAAGACCGTGGTGTCCGTCTCTTTTAGTTTTTCAGACGCTTTATGCATGTCTGTGTGTGTTAAATTCAGCTCTTTGCCAATATTTCCAATTTTCAGTTCCAAAGCCGATCAAGAATTTCGAACTGACAGGAGGACCTCTGTGTATTTTGTTCTCCAGATTTTTAACAGAGTCCGCCTTCTGAGCGGAGGGCTCTGTTTTCATGGTGCTCTGTGAACGCATTGCTGGTGTCATGAATGGGTCACTTTTTGGTTGCCGCCCTTTGCTCCCATCTTGATGTGTCGTTTGTCTGTGGGGTGTTGAGTTGGTGTGAAAAGACAGAGGAGTGGAGAGGGCTGTTTAGTAAATCCTGTGCTGAGACGGCTGAAAGAGTAAGTCCATATCCGATAATGTATCCTCAGCCCTCCTCCTAGGCAAGCCAGGTCCCCTTGGGCCGTTGTGCCTGCCAGTACCTGAGTGCTATGCCAGGAGCATTCAGACTGCATCTGTATAATTTTGATTGGGCCGTTAGGTTGTCATCCATGAAATTCCAGGAGAAGCCCAGTCCGGTGGGTTGTGACTGAGCTGTTGTGCTAACTGAGAGAGTCCCCGAGGCTCGTGCCCCTGCAAATGTGGGTAGTTGAATCCTGTTGTGTTATGTAACAGTTTCTATATCTGCTACCCTTCCAGAGACTCACTCTCCCAACATCTTGCTCACCCTGTTGAGCGGAGCACTATATGCATCCTGCCTTATGTTATAAGTTGGCCTTGGGATTCTACATTGGGTGTTTCTTTTGGAGAAGCCCCAGAATCATTGTATCTGGACTCCCACACCCATGCAGCACTCGCCAGAAGTAACGGGGTGATCAGAACCAGTCGCAGGCCCCCTCCCCTTATGTGTTGTGGGTCTCACAATAGGCAGACAGGCCTCCCTGTGTTGCTGCTGAAAGTAACTCTCCACCTGTCCCCAGGGGTGCAGGGTGGCTGTTGCACTTGAATGCGGTTCCAACTGGTGTCCCGTGCTCCCCAGTTGCTGGATGCACTATTTGATGGAGGACTAGGAGTTCCCCCACACCTATTGACCCTGAGTCCCCCCGGCACCCCCTACCTCGACAGTTTACTGTGCTCCCCTGTCCCATGCCGAGCTGTATGCCATCTTTGCCTTACCCTCAGGTAGACTGCTGCTGCTCCAGCGCGGCATGTGCTGTCAGTCCACCCCAGGCACTCTCCCTTGACGGTCCTTACACAGCCGATGCTGGTCGCTCACAGGGGTTACTCCTGTTGTTTCTCCACTCTGGGCAGGGGACCCTCCCTTAACCGGTTTGTCTGCCAGAGTCACTGATCAAGTTTGGTCACAGTGCTGGGCCATGGCGACTGTTGATTCCAGCCCCCGGAAGTCAGCTCAGTTCCAGAGACGGAAGGTGCCCATCTTGGCGCCATCTGCCTGTGCCTTTTATCTCCAGAGGGATTGATGTCAGGTGAGTTCTGGGATCGATGTTCCCTGTTGAGAGAGTCAATGTGCCGACTCCCCCGGTATTACTATAAATTAGGCAGTGTGTGGATTCAAGATTAGTGTCCTGCTTCCAGGATTAATTCAGGATTTCTTCAGGTGGCTACATGAGTGCAGGAGGACTATGTTTTCATCCTTCTCCTGCTGGTCACACCCCCAGGGGCGGGCCAACTTAAATAAAAACAGGATCTTACCCAAAAGAAATAACAAAATATAGGATGGCCTTCTTTCCCAAATGTCTTCACTGTTTCAAAGTCTCAAAGGAGTTACCTCACTCCTCCCTAACGATAAAAGCTCCAGTATGTAGCAAACCCTTCTCCTACTTGTCTGATCCTAGGTATGGGTCTCAAACCCTAAGATCAGACCAGTCCTTTATGCTCTGCAGAACCCTCAAGGATTTATCATAGATGGAGCTGTGGTCAGCCAGGAGAGAGGCGGAAATCCTTGCTAGCCTTCCTTCCTAACTCTGTTCTACCCACCTCCTCTGTGAATTGTCAGTAGGCTCCCTGATCTCTGCTGGAACCTCCTCCCACCCATCAGACCTGCATACGGCCTTACATGGCCCTCCGGGAACCTCCTACCTCTATCTGACTAGGCTGCTTCTGGCTCCTCGGCTTTTCAATATCTTTATAATATCCCAATCTCTTTTCTCTATATTGCTTTCTTTTTTTTCCGCCAGTGCTTTTCAACCCTTGGCCAATCTTCTTTACCGACCTCACCTGAAGAAGTATCGTCTTCAGCCACCTCACTTTTGCCTACCCCCTCTTCCTGCTGATTCGTTCCTGTCTCCTTGCTACCTCCTTGGACTGTTGCTGCCCTCTTCTACTCCACTTTGGGTCTTACTTCCTCCAGCCTTCTAATGTAACTCCTTCCTTGAACTCCATTCCAGGTTTTAGTTCCTCCAACCTTTCTTCCACTCCACTCCTAGTTTTACTTCCCCCCCACCTTTCCTTTGTTCCTACTACCGACTTCCCCTCCACTCCTGGTTCTTCTTCCCCCCCCCTCCTTTCCTCAGTTCCTACTACAGACTTCCATTCCACTCATGGTTTTACTATACCCCTCTTTCCCCCTGTTCCTTCTACCACACTCCACTCAACTTCTGGTTCTGCTTTCTGCACCCTTCCCTTCTTTCACTCTCAACAATTTCCTTTTTTCTCTAGAGTTCACCTCCTCATCTCTCCTTCTTCCACTTTTTCAGTTCCCCTCTGCAGCACTCGCCATTCTCCAAAATCTCTGCAGCACCTCTGTCAGGTCTCACCGTCCTTGGTCATTATTCTCTTCCTGGTTCCATGCTTCCCATGGACTACGAGACTACGATGTGTTAACCTTTCCAACATGGTGGCTACAAGCACCACGTTACAGTCTAGTGTTCCACGGTCGCCATCTTTGTTTTACTGAGCGTTTGGAGTCGTCTGGGATTTGTGACATGCTCGTACTGCCTGCCTCACATCTTAACACTAGGGATTCTCAGATCCTAGTTCAGCACTTGTAAGTTCCCGTGTTGTCTGCCTACCTTGCCTGTTTCTCCTTGCCTACTCCGTTCCTTGACTGTTCTGCCCGCCCTCCTGCCTTCCTTCTGGTCCCAGGATTGTTACCTTCTTTTGTTGCATTCTCCTTCCTGAGATTGGTCTTCTGTTCCGCTGCTCTTGTGGACAAACCCTCCGCTGGGGTTTGCCAGTTCCCAGCTCCGACATTGAAGACCTTCAGTAAAATCCTGATTATTCATTGGACCGCAGGGGTTTCCTTTCTCATTGAAGGGTTTTTCTCCTGCTACTTGGCAGTTGCTCCTGGGGTCATTCTGTTAGCTGTCTCATTCAGCAGACGTCGTGGTTTCCGGAGAGGCCTGCCCTTATCTTCGAGACACCAGGACTCGAAGATCACCTCGTATCCACTGGGATTGCTACATCAACATTTTACTTCCAGACAAACCCTGGCAGATCATCACCACTGACATTATAGTGGAGTTACCCCCTTCAAGAGGATTCACTACTAATATGGCTACCATTGATTTGCTTACCAGAATGGCTCATTTCTCTCCTTTAGCAAAACTTTCTACAGCTTCACAAATGGCACAAGTCTACATGGACTACTATCATTTCTGACAGAGGGAGTTGGTACACCCAATTGTGGACTCAAGTTTGCGGTACTTTGGGAATTCAAAGGGCTCTTTCTTCTGGTTACTATCCCCAAACTAACAGCATCACTGAAAGATTTAATAAAACTTTAGCGCAGTACCTACAATGTTTTTCCTCTCAAGTACATACCGATTGGGCAGTGCTTCTGCCAGTGGCAGAATTTGCTTACAATAATTCCATCCCTTCTTCATTGAAAACATCTCCTTTCCACTGCTCATATGGTTTTCACCCAAGCATGTTCCCTTCTGTTAACCCGGTGCCTTCTTCTGTCCCCTTGGTTGACCAGTGGATCACAGATCTTGTCATGCTTCAAAAGAATTCAAAGGTCCACCTTGAAAAGGCCTTGCAAGATTCCAAGCTCTCTGCTGATAAGAAATGCATCCCAGCTCCCATCAATGCGGTTGGGAACTTGTGTGGCATTCATCTAAGAATCTGTCAAAACATTTGTCTCCTAAAGAATTATCTCCTTGCTTTTTTGGTCCCTTTTATCATTGAGCGAGTGAACCCTGCCCCTTGTCACCTGCAACTCCCACCTACTTGGCACAGAATACACCCAGTATTCTATACCTCTCTTCTCAAACCTTACCGAGGCGACAGTACCCCCCCCCCCCTCCGCCAGTTCCTCCACCAATGCTCACTTCGGATCAAGAATTTGAATGAGGTCTTGCGGATATGTGATTCTAGATATCTCAGAGGCCGGCTAATGCACTTTGTGGAGTGGAAAGGCTATCTGCCTAGTGAAAAGACTTTGGAACCATTGGCAAACATCCATGTCCCTGCCATTCTTCATCAGTTTCATCTTTAGCACCCTGACAAGCCAGGAGGTGCTGGTCTTCGGAAGGGGTATATATGTCAGGTTTCACCGTCCTTGGTCATTATTCTCTTCCTGGACCCTTGCTTCCTGTGGAATACGATGTGCTAACCTTTCCAACATGGTGGCTGAAAGCACCACCTTGCGGTCTAGTGTTCCTCAGCGTCCATCTTTGTTTTCCTGTGCATCTGGAGTCATCCAGAATTTATGAATTTTCGGATCCTTGTTCAGCACTTGTAAGTTACTGTGTTGTGTGCCTACCTTGCCCGTTTCTCCGTGCCAACTCTGTTCCTTGCCTGTTCTACCCCAACCCCTGTCTTCCTTCTGGTCATCAGATTCTTGCCTTCTTTGGTTGCTTCGTCCTTCCTGAGATTGGTCTTCTGTTCCGCTGCTCTCATGGACTTCCCCCGCCCCCTGGGGATCGCCTGTGCCCAGCTCCGACATTGAAGCTCTTCAGTCTGATTATTCATTGGACTGAAGGTTTTTCCCTTCTCATTGAAGTGGTTTTCTCCTGCTACTTGGCAGGCGCTCCTGAGGTCATTCTGTTTGCTGTCTCATTCAGCAGACGTTGTGGCTACCAGAGAGACTCGCCCTTATCTTCGAGACGCCAGGACTCCAAGATCACCTCAGGATGCACCTGCCTTGGACTCCAGCACATGTCGCAAGACTGAGGTGAGCAAATCTGCCAAAGATTCTGACACTCTCCTCTCTAGCTGTCTTCCCTCACCAGCCTTCTCCAAAGAGGAGCCATTTGCTCCTGTCATCTGCCACGGTGAACTGGGCTACCTGGTATGGGCGTAATTATAGGAGGGTGGGGGGACAAGTCCGCCCCAACTCTTGTGGCATGCACACCCTCCCCCCATCTTTTGGTCGGGGGGCCGCATTGTGGCCGCTGCATTCTTTGATCTTGTAATAGGACAGCTCGAGCCTGGCTGAGGTGCCCAGTCAGGCTCACGCTGTCTCATTACATAATGCCGAGCTGATCTCAGCTGTGTGTATGTTTGTTTGACGGCTGGGCTGCAGGCTGACCCTAGTGAGGTGGCACATTTGGACAATCACATTTGGGGTCAAGGGAGAATCCAGCATTGCAAGAGTGAGGGGTGAGGTGAGCCCCAAAATGCAGTGTGTGTAAACATTTTAATTCACACCCCCAAACCGCCCACCCGTGCCCCAATCTACTTTTTTGGTAACATTAGTGGCAGATGGCATTTTTATGTTTACAGATAGAAAAATAAAACTGCAGGATCATTGCAGATGCAGGAAACTCATCTATTAGAGCTCTGTCCAGGCCCTCTGGGGCAAAATACATGGAAACCTCCTAATTTGCACATGGATTGCCCAACAGAAATGACTTCAAAGAAAAGGACATTGCAAGGAGCGTCATTAGTCTTTGATACATAGAGGCACCATGTAAGTGACTTTAGAATAAGTTGCCATAAGTAAGCCAAGTGACAAATGACTTTGTGGTGCACAATACCTATATTGCACTATTGTTATATATGGAGAAACTCTATAGTCCTTAGTCTTTTTTATTATAATAGCATGATATATTAACATAAGCCTTTCAAGTGAAACAGAATCCCATACAGAGCGTCAGTGTGATTTAATGAATTGCCCAGGATCACACACTTAGGTTAAATGGTGACACTTGGATGTGAACAATTTAAGCAACTGTGCAGTTCTTCCCAGGTTTAGTTGGTATAGATATTTAGTAAGGTTCTGCTTTACATTTCATGTGCTTAAATAACTATTTCTGGCAATGCCTTGGAAGCAAACCACATTACATAATAAGATAGCCTTTCATAGTAAACTAACTGTACACTATATACATTGTCATAGAAATATGTTGAGCAATAAGAGCATGGCTTTAGTTTTACTCTCCCCATCCTGCATGCAAAGTCACAATAGCATCATGCAGATTAACGTGAGCCTTGTGTTTTAAAGCCATAGTCATTATTTCATAAAGCATTCAACATTGTGCACCCTTATCACTTCTGATCACTCCCTCCCATACGCATTTCTAAAAGGAAAAAAGTCCCTGCTAATAGTCGCCCCCTCCCTCCCATCAGTGCCTAATGGCTTGCAGTTTAATGCTCTGTTGACACAAAGCAACATGAGGAACCTCCGATTCCCGGAGCTCCTTGGGACATTGTCCTAGCAGCAGGACACCTCTACCGTTCGGAAAGGGTAAGGTGTCATGTTGCCAGGACAATAAGTGTGCTGAGCAGGAATTGCTTGGCACACATTGGGCCTCATTATGAGTATGCCGGTCCGGTAACAAAGGTGCCTGTAAGCTACTCCGATTTCTGCAAGCAGGTGCCTTTCCGCCCGCCAGGTCTGAACGGCACCCACTCGCAGACCTTGACGGATGCACCAGCACTGTTGCACACAGTGCCGGTGCATCCGTCATCCCCATTCCTATTGAGTCCTATGGGACTCGAATGGGAATGGGGAGTAATTTTTCCAGGCACCTGGCTATGGGGAATTACCTGGACCGGCGGGCTGTAATGCCAGGTAATTCCCCATTGCCAGGCGCTTGAAAAAAATGACACTGGCAGCAGCCGTGCCGTTTTTACTGGCACATCTACTGCCAGGGTCCTACCAGTGAGACGCCTTTTCCTTTGCGCACCCTCTTTGAGGTGCTGAACGGAAGTGGCGTCCCACTGACAAATGTCCCGGTCTGACCTCCAGCTCGATACACTACTCCTTCGTGTCATTTGAACACAAGAAAACATACCTTAATTTTAATGAGTCTGAATATTGCAAGTAAGTAATGAAATCAGAATAAGCAGCCTAAAGTGCAGTTTTAAAATCTTGCAGGCATCCATTTTGTATTATGTCTATATGCTTGTTTGAGTCAGTGCCCTGGTGGCAATAATCAAACACCAGGTCCCTTCAGCCTGCTTGCAGGCCCTCTTTAGGTAGAGGGGGCGCATGCGTTTTAACTGTTGTCAATGCAGTGAATTCTGAAGACCAACTGTAGTGTTGTATGTTTCAGAAGACTGGAGTGTCTTTGAAATTGAATTTTAAAGATACGCCACCAGTCTTATGAAAGTTATAACAGAGCGTCGGCAATGGAATCTTGTGGTGTAGTAGTTTAGTGTTATCCCTCAGAGCCACGGTCCGCCTTTCCTCCAAACTGAACCTTTCTTTCAGTTGTCATGTCCTCCCCAACATTTTCAGCAAAGTTACTCCACTGCTACCTGGGTTGTACAGAAACCTGTTCCCTCCCCTTGATTGGAACTAGGACTGATGGTCTGCAGCAGTGAACTAAAGGGTTTGAGGATAGCAATTGGCTAAGCCCTCTCACTTCTTGATGGTCAGAATAAGAACCTGGTGGCAATATTGATACTCTCTGTGGATGGAGAGGCTGAACAAACTGCTTGTATTGAGGATAACCTGCTACACTGCTGTTGGAAAAGCAAGTAGGTTAGTGGGCTCTAAGGGTGGTTAGGGTTCCCTCAGGGTATTCCTGTCTTTGGAGGGTTTTCCTACTGTCTCCCTTTCCTTGAAGGGAATATTTTGTTTCCTTGATCCATTCTGGGTTTGCCAGTTGGGAGAGAAGGGCTTTTGGAAGTTGTAGTCCACCTGAGGGTGGTTCATCGGTTTTTGGGCCATGAGACAGTGTCTTGATGTATTCTCTGGTTTACCTGACCTCGCTAGGTATTTTGCCAAGTTTACCCTCTTCCCTGTCCCTAATTCCACTTCCCGGATCCAGTTGTGTTTTGTTCCTGAGGTGTATTGTGGGAAATGTATTTATCTCACTTGCTTGGCAAGGTACCTGACTCCCTAAGTCATCTGCCTCGTGGTCACTAGAGGAAGTTCCAGGGAGGACACTTTTGTCACCCTACATTGTCAATCATTCATATTTATAAGGAGCTCTATATCATTATCCTAAATATGTTATATTATCACAATAAATCAAGACCTGGGATCTCATTATAAGTATGCTGGTGCAGAATTAACGTGCCGGTAATTCCATTTACTGGCATATTTCCGCACCAACATGCTCCAAGTTTGCAGGTGGGGTGGCAGGAATTAACTCCAGGCAAAAGCTGGAGTTAATTCCGGCACCCCACCAGTAAAAACAGATGGTATTACCGGCACCGGCATTACTGGTGACAATAATACCAGAAACTCCCCCCATGGGGTCCTCTGGGACTCCATGGAATGAGGAATAACTCCCCTAACTGGCACTTGTAATCTGCCGGTTATTCCGGCAGACCAAGTGCCGGTACTGGTAATACCATTTGGTGGTATTCCGCTGGATTTACTGGTGGGATACCACCAATCCTGTAATGAAGCCTATGGTTTCACACTTCGCATAAATGGAAGACTGGCGCATCCAAAAAAAGATAGGACTTCACTGACATAAAACACGATAAAAAAGAGGAAATGTGAAAGAATAAAGAAAATAAACTATTATCATGCAGATTTAAAAAAACAGCGTAAGCCACTTACTGAAACAATAAAGACACAGCATAGCAATCTCTGAGCAAAGTGGCGCTCTTGGACCAGGGCAAATGAAAAAAGTAATTTCATCTTGGCAGCCAAACCCTTTGTGCCAACTGTGGCAGATTGACTAGTGCAAAATAGGTGCCAAGGGCTTGATTGTCAATGCAGAATGAGTTAGTATGAGTGAGGATGTGGGCTGTGAGTAAAATCATTACAAGAAATGTAGTGTTAGCTGCAGTAATTGATGTTGGTATGTTGATTACTTTATAGTAATGAGTAAAAGTCTCTTAAAGTGTGCCAATAACAGGTCCCCTCGTTCCCATGTTGTGACATTGTAGCATCTGGGGCCACTCTTGGCTAGACCCTAAAGATGTATTTGCCACAGGGCAGCCTGGTGGTCGTCATCATCAGTGTATCCCCTTCTGTTGCTGTGCTATCCTCAACTGCTCTTTCTCTTAAAATGAGACAGTCAGTCGAAGAGGCCTAGCTTGCCCATGCAGATGTTCCACATGGGCTGTATGATGTCAGAAGTGTCATTGCTCCTCTCTCCTCAGACTTTCCCGATGCTGCTATTGGTTCTTTCACTGTTCTACATCCAATGCAATGGCATTAGCAGGCTGGAATAAGAGAAGGGGCCAAATGTGGAGAAGGAGCTTCTGCAATGGCCCATGCAACTGCTGTTGGTCTTCTCCTTCTATCCCTCCTGGGTGGTGATTTCAGCAAGAGGAGGCTTTGCAAGTTAAAACTGTACCATGGACACTAACTGCAGGATGGGAGCAACATCTCTTCCATAATCTGCATACACCCACTGTTCCCTCCTCTTCTTTGATCTGCACACAGTCATGGTAGCAGGATTAGGGTACTAACGTTTCTTCCAGTAAAGCCTCTTTAAATGCCTACTGGTGAGGATCGCTAGCGCCTCTTATCAATTTCCCAAATAATGCATCTGGTTCTTTTGATCCTCTCCCTCCCCCATTTTGACACCAACAGGGAGGGCATGAGGAAGAGAAACAGAAGTAATGAGGAGGAAAGAACTACTACCACACAGTAATGCAAGAATGTATTGTCTGTAATGGATGCCCCAGGGTCTAGCGGTGCGCTATACAAATAATAAACTAAACTAAACTGTAACAGTGTCTATCATCTGGTGAAGTCATTTTCTAAATCAAATTTAGTAAAAACTCCACTTTATCTGACTCCTATGTGCAGCATTTTCCTTACAAGTTATTTGAAGACCACTTCTTGTATTGTTTGTAAATTCTCTGTGTAATTACTTCTTGTATGGCCTAAACATTTCATATTGTGATTTGTTTCTCGATTTCAGATTATCCTCAAACACAGCTTTTACCCTCCTATGATGCAGCTTACTTCATGGACTTTGGCTGCCCCTTTTAAAGAACAACGCTATCATCGTAGTCCAAGCGATTCCATTGCTAACAACTATACCCCAACAGCACGCGACCTGAAACTAGGAGATCTACAAAAGATGGCAGCTGCTAGTCCCAGGACATCATTGCCTTCTCCAAGGCAGAGAGCACATTCCCGTATCCTTCCTAAATCAACAATAACTTCCTCATTATTTACCTGTAATCTTCATTACTCGGTCTTACTCGTTCTTGTCTTTGATCCAATAGCGACTGTAGCCCGTCTCTGAGACAGCTCTCTGTCTGTTGTGCCTTTGGAAATTACTTCTGAAGGTGAGAATGCATTACTTTTCAATAGTCAAGCTAAGAAGAAATCCAAGTTCGACCAACCAAAAAAAGGAGGGAGAGATGGGATGTGCAATTGGTACAAGTTAGTATAGGACTATAAATACTGAAAATTACTGTTACGCAATCCGTACATTACCTAATTTCCCCTCTTTCTTATCTCAATCGTTAAAAGTGAGGACATTAAAGCACTCCAACTTTGATTACAAACACACATTGTACAAAGGCACAGATACTGCAATCCATCTATTTCTTAAGCTCACACCATAAAAAGAAAATTGAGCAGAACTATATAGTTGTTCAGAGAGGTGGAGTTTATTTATTTTATTAGTCAATAAAAAAGTAGACTTTTAATCCAAAAGGACCATCTATAGACAAATAATAGAATCAATATTTACAGTGGAAAAAAAGAAAAGGGGAGAAAAAACAAGCAAGCAAAAATAATCCTCCAATATAGTAATATTTTGTTACAATAAAATGAATTAATTGCATGAAGAATGTGTACAGCAAGACTCAAAATCAATAATAAAAATCAATCCAAAGAGCCAATATAAATAATGCACGAGATGTGAGAAAAACAAAAAGTGCATTACACACAATCTTACGCACAACCTAGGTCGGGGAATTATCAAAGAGACATTCCACAGTCAATTCTAAAATGGGCGGTTTTTATAGCAAATTACAGAAGAGAAAAGACAACAAATGCTACAGATTATCAACACTTCCCGACCGTTGATTGCACATTGTCGTTTACACGATAGGTACTTCCATCCATTTACTTAACTCTATTGGCCTATTCTAACCTCGTGACTAAATTGAAATGTTAATCAGTTAGCTCATTTGTATTGAGATCATCTCCTTTCACAATTTTTTTCTGAATGGATAGCATTCTTTTAATTATGTATCATTCAAACTCGACTTCTAATTGGGTACTCCAAGAGGAGTATATGTGGAGTGAAATGACAAAGTAAATTTCGACCAATCCTTATGTGAGATGTGACAGTGTAACATTGAAATTATAACTCTTATAACCTTTCCTATTGACCTAAGCGATTGGCACCATTTTACCGGTGCTACCGGGATATCACATGCAGTGGTAGTATGGTAAGTTCCCATTCCCATGGAGTCCCATAGGTGGTAACGGAGCTGGTGCTTCAGTGAAATACCTGCCGGTAGCGTCATGAACTACCCGTAGTTCAGGGCTGCTGGTTGTTCAGTGACCCTACCGGCAGACTCAAAGCGAGCCAGTCAAGAAATGGTGCTGGTAACTTGTTGCCGGCACCTTTATTTCCAGACCGGCTCACTTATAATGAGGCCCAATGTGCTGGGACTTCATTCTCTTACAGTGAGCTGTGTGTGTGTGTATATATACATATATATTACATGGCCCGTGGTAGCGGGCGTGTAGTTATGGTTAAGTTGCTAAACTTATAGGAAGAGCACTTTTTCGGCAGCTTATAACTTTACTCTCCCTGGAGGAATCGTCGCCAAACTTTGCAAAGAAAAAGTATATGGGCGGCTCTGAATTATTTTGCCAAGTTGGGTGAGGTTTCGTGAAGAGGGGGGCAAAGTTATAGGGGTGGTCAGAAAGCGTGCTTTTGTGAGTTTGGTGGCAATCCCACCAGTAGTTTTGTTGCAAAGAACAGAAATGTACGTCGTAAAAAATTAGTGATATCTGGTTCCGCTCCGCGGACCCATTTCCATGTTCGCTACGTGGACCGAAGTGTCATTGGCCTGCAGTACGCAGTGATGTCGGCGAACATTGGACGTGGCCGGTGGTTGGCTGGAGGGAAGTGTGTTGTGCGTCCAATTTTTTGGGATCCGTCGCCATAGTGTATAGGAGGACAGTGCGGCGGCGAAATGGATTGACAAACATAATGTATGGCATGTGGTGGTGGGAAGAGGGGATGGAAAGGGTGGGGAAGAGAGAAGTGGGTCATCTGATATGTGTGAATATTAGGTGGACGATGATGGTGGTGTGCCTGCAGTGTTCATGCGTACAGCACCAATTCACCGGTCCCTGCACAGGCGACTAGCATGTGTGGTGAATATAGGCAGCATTCGTTACAGCACGATAGCTCGAGCCGCAACCTTTTCCTGTGCCGACAGCTGGAAGCTGAGTAGCAGACGGGGAGTGAACAGCAAAACATATATTATGCTATCTGTTGGTGGGTGAAGGGATGGCAAGGGTGTAGGAGTGATAAGTGAATCATCTGAGATATGTCAATAGGTGGACAGAAATGTTCATGTGCCTGCTGTGTTCGTGCATACAGTGCCACTTTGTGGGTCTATGCATAGGCGCCTAACGTGTGTTGAATGCAGGCAGGTTTTGTCACGGCACGATAGCTGCTGCAGAGACTTATTTCTGTGGTGACTGGTGGGAGCCCAAATGTAGAAGGGGAGTGCAAAGCCCATGACATGCACATTGTAAGGTAGCGTGTACAGCAGTGTTTTCCATGTGGTAAGGCCATAGCCCATTCGATGCACGGATGGATGACTTGCTCCGACATCTATGTGGTGTGGTGTTAGTGGTAGTCTAGGCCTTGCCCACACCCACCGCAACATTGCTGTTTCGACTGCATCTGTCTGAGGGTGCTCACCTTTATAGAATGGCTCTGGAGCACATGTTAGACTTGCTACTGCACCAGAAGTCAGCTGAAATGCTTGTAGTGTTGGTTGGGTCAGTAACACCATTGTATGTGAATGAAAGTGGATAGGGGTGCCATAGGCTGTGTTAAATTTGCAGATTCTGCAAAACAGTGCCTCGTACTATGCATAGCTGTTGCAGTGTTGTGGTTGGGTAGGAGTGCAGGTGGCTGTGGTATGTGTGTGGATTGTGCTAGTTGGTGTCATGTAGCCATGCATGGCTGGATAATGTTGCGGTGGGTGTGGCCAAGGCGTAGACTATTGGGTGCATGGCCAAAGACTGTAGGCAGTAGGTCATGCACCCAAAAGCCAAGGCCTTCACCACACGCACCGCAGCAATGCAGTTTGCACTGCATCTCTCAGAGGGTGGTCACCTTTACAGTATGGTTGAGGAGCACATTTTACTCTTCATAGAGCACCAGAAGTGCGTTGCCATGCACATATTGTTGGTTTCATGGGTGTGGTGATTGCACCAACATTCAATGGAATTCGGTGTATGGCTGGAGATTGTGCAGTGAAAAGTCTTGCAGTGTGCCCACTGGGTGCAGTGTTAGAACACTGTCAGTATAGAAGAGGGTAGGGTTGAAGTGAATCTTGTATGTCGTTGGAGTTTCTTGTTTGTGTAGCTTCATGGGAGTAGGCCCAATTTAGTGAATATTGTGTAGTTTGATTGCCAGTGATGTAATACTTTGTGAATGGAAGTGGGTAGGGGTGATGGAGGTAGTGGTATGTTTGTGGAATGTGCTAACTGTAACATGTTTCCATGTATTGTTGTGTTATATTGATAGGGTTGGGTAGAAGTGCCACTGCCTAAATTACGTTGGTGGATTGTGGTTTCTGACCACATGTGCACATGAATGGGTACATTATGTTGTGCTGGGTGTGGCCAAGCAGTAGACTCTTGTGTAGATGGTCAAAGGTGTGATGGGTGCCGCTCTGGATGCTTTTGAATGCTGACATTGTGTATTTGTTTGTAGACCTTTGTACTGAAGGCGTTTTGGTAGCACACACGACGTGTACTCTGAGTGTTGAATAGTAAATATGCAGTGCTGTACAGAAATGATAGTGTTGTATGCAGAGTTCTTGCCTGTGATTGCTGCATGCTGGTGTGATTTTTTTTTTTTTTTTTTTTTCACAGTACTCAATGAGGGACAGCTGGAAGAATAACAGTGCAGAGGGGAGAAGGACTGTGTCTGCTTTACTGCGGTGTAGCCCTCCCTGTAGCAGGGAATGCGCAAGCGCCACACCCTGCTATTTATACAATGGTGGGCATGCAAATGCAATTGTGGGGATTATGGAATCACGTGTGAAGGGTGTGGTTCACAGGAAGGGGCGGTACAACATTTTCCCTATACTCTCTGTGTAATGAGGTTGGTAGAGATGGACAGACGCACAGTGCTGATCGTGGGTGATAGATTTGTGCAAGATCTGCACAGGTATGTCGTGCAAAGAGGCGTAGCTGGTAATTTCGGGTTGGAAGGAGTGGTCCAGTCTGTATGCTTGCAGTTTCGGCGGAATGGTTCGCCTATGCAGATATGTGGCCTCTGTTGTTACAGTTGAAGTTGTGGTGGTGCATTATGGAGGTTTACATTTGGGTTACATGACATGTGGAGATTTGCTCTGTCACCTGAAGAAGTTGATGAGTGCAGTGATGCGGATGTTTCCCACTGCCAAGGTCGTTTTCTCAACAATTCTACCAAGAGGAGCATGGGACCATGCAGTCTAATTTGTCCCCAGCCAGAGCTCAGAAGGTGACTTATAAACGAAACAATGTCTGCATTTATGTCCATTGATGGGATGTTCTCCACTCACTATGAGAGCATGACGTTGCAAAATATACAGTGCTTCAAGGCAAATGGCATTTCTTTGAACACCATTGGCAATACCATTTTCTTTTACACTGTGCAAGAAGCGTTGACTATAATTCAGTAAAAAGCGAAGGAGGAGAAGCAAGCAGAAAGTTATACAAAGAGAAAAAACAAAAAAGGTTGTTGGAAAGCACATGAAATATAAAAACGCAAGGAAAAAAAAAAACTTTTCCACACAGCGACCAATGAAGACTCAATCCCCTAACCTGTTTAACCCTTTCCGCCCCACTCATCCCTTCCTTGCACGTGCCACATCCGAGACATGGAAATGGGACTGTGGAGCGATAGACCTAGTTCAATAAGGTTTGTGGTTGTGATCTTCAAGCAAAAACTGTGGCAAAGGGTCTCTTTCCTAAGAGTGCAGATGGCTACGGTGGAAGTGTGCAAGGAAAGGGGCAGGCACCCTATTTGTTTGCATGAACTGTATGTACTTGTTTGAAGTTGGTAGCATGCATGCAGTGCTGCTTTTGTGCGATACGTTTTGGACAGTTTGTAGTAGGAGGAGTGAGTATGGGGGGAAAAAAACCTGAGAAGTGTACAAGGTAAGTGGAAGGCATCCTGTAGTCATGAATGCATTATCTGTATGATGTCATATGATATGGCATTGATAATGCGCCTATACACAAGTTTTGCAAGGCGCAACGAGGCAAGGAAGGAGGAACAGAAGGGAGACAGAGATATCGAACCTACTAGGCCAGGTGTCATTGGGAGCGTCCAAGTGCATGGGTAGGGGGAGGGGAATGTGTAGTACATGAGAAGAACAAATGCCAATAAGTAAATAACGGCCTGATTGTGCCAAGTGGAAGGATAAGTGCGGGGATGAGCTGGTGGTGAACTGTTAGGGATAAAGAAGTCTTGTGGATGAGTTGCAGAGGGTGGAGAGTAGAAGTGGACACATTTAAAAAGAGGCTGTTGCAATAGGCCTGCCATGAGAGTAGCACAGCTGTGCACACAGTGACCTTATGGGAATTTCATTTAGGTTGCTAAAATACATTCACTGCTGCTTTCGGTGGCATATTTGTACGATTTATGTAGGAGATGGGCTAGTGGGGAAAACAAATCGTAGCATTGTCGGGACAAAAGCAGAGAGTTACTGCAAGCACATACCATTGAAGTGCCACTTGATGGTTGGGGATCGGAAAAAAACAGTATGCTTTTTAAGAACGTAACGGACGCTCCCGGCCACATACCGTGCACAGAAGCGCTTCTAACAGAGTTGTAAACATACTGCGGGACAAGTTTGCAGACCTCCATTTTGTGGTGATGGGTGCTCATGTGGCTGAACATGGATGCAAAAACCTTGCAATCTTTTACTGAACTTTCTACTAGACGTGCTTTGCAATGACTGGACACTTGCAGGCTGATTTAGTAATGGTACTTTTGAAGTGTTGTGTAGAACTAAGAGTGTTAGATGGTACGGTCTTGGATGGCACTAGTGGATGCCTGTGTTACTGTTTAACCGTAGCCAGTGAGGTAGTGGTACTTGGGGAAGCGCACGTGCCACATTGTGTGCTTCTCACCATGCGGCCCAACGAAAATGGGACTGTGGGGATTATCCAATCAGGTACTGAGGGTGTGGTTCACTGAAAGGGGTGGTCATAGAGTGTTACATTACTCTGCGTTGTGAGGGTGGCTGAGATGGTGAAACGCATCGTGCTGATTTTGGGTGATGCCTTTGTGATAGATCTACACAGGTATGCCTTGGAAAGACACTTTGATGGCCATTTCGGTTTGGAAGGAGTGGAAGCCTTGTGGAACGCTGTCTATGAGCACAGTTTCGCCGATATGCATGCACTTTGCAGAGACCTGGCCACTTTTGCGACTGTGGATGTCGTCGTCCTTCACTACGGCGGTATGCATATGGGTTACGTGGCTTGTTTAGGTTTGTTCGGTCGAAGTGGCTAAATGCAGTACAGCGCCTTTTTCCCACTGCCCAAGTGCTCTTCTCATCCATACCACCAAGAAGAGTATGGGACAATGCTGATGCATGTTGTTCTGAGCCAGATGCTGGGAGGTGTCTTATCAACAGAAGCCTGTCAGATTGTGTGTCCGCTCGTGGGAGGTTCTTCTGCAACAATGACCTCCATTAGTTGTGGAAATGCAGAGTTTTTTCATCCAATGGCATTTCCTTGTCGCCCATTGGCAATGCTGTTTTGTTTGCCAATCTACCGTTTGCGTTTTACTGTAACAATGTGACCAGAAGAACACAGAAAATCAATTAAAAATTGAAAAAAGGTGCTTCACTACAAGTACCTAAAATGAAAAATTAAGAAAAAAACCTCTTTGGAGAGCGGCCCTTAAAAACAAACTCCCCTATGCTGGTTGGAATTTATTTCCCCACGGCCGCACGCAGCACGAAAACCTCATCCAGGGATTTTGTGGATGGCCATGGAAATGGGATTGTGCTGGCTGAGGTATTGCGCAAAGCTGTTTCTGGGTGTGTTGTGTACGCAGAGGACTGGTGTTCAAAACTGATACTGTTACATGGAGAGCTCTTCAATGTGATTGGTGGATGCGTGTGGAACATTCTAACAGAACATAACGACGGCATACAGGAAAGAAGGAAGTGGAAAGGAAAGAAGAATTGTTGCTGCTTTAGTCGGCCGAGGCCCTAGCAGTACTTGCAGAAGCGCACGTGCCACAAACTCCGCTTCTCACCATGGTGGCCAATGGAAATGAGACTGTGGGCATTGTCCAATCAGGTGCTCAGGGTGTGCGTGACAGGCAAGGGCAGCAATAGGGAGAAGGACTCCTCCTGCTACACTGCGGCGCGACCCTTGCCGTACTTTGTGAACCGCACGTGCCATATTCTGTGCTTCGCACCATGCTGGCGAATGGAAATGGGACTGTGTCTTTTGTCCAATAAGGTACTGTGGGTGTGGTTCACAGAAAGGGGTGGTCATACTATTGTATATTACTCTGCGTAGTGAGGCTGTCTGACACGGCGAAACACATTCAGTTGATTTTGGGTGATGCCTTTGTGATACATATGCACAAGTATGCCCTGGAAAGACACTTTGATGGCAATTTCGGTTTGGAAGGAGTGCACACATTGTGCTGCGCATTGTATGACCGCAGTTTCGGCAATATGCATGCACTTTGCAGAGACCTGGCCACTTTTCATACTGTCGTCATGCAGTACGCGGTATGTATATGGGTTACCTGGCTTGTTTAGTTTTCCTCTGTCGACTGAAGAGGTTGCTCAGTGTCGTGAAGATGCTTTTTCGCACTGCCAAGGTGCCTTTCTTGTCCATAACACTAAGGAGAGTATGGGACAATGGTCATGGAAGTTGTTCCGAGCCAGAGGTTGGAAGGTGTCTCTTCAACAGAAGCATGTATACTTTTTTGTCAGCTGGTGGGATGTTCTTCTGCAACAATGAACTCATTAGGGTTCCATGTGTTAATATCCCCGCAAAAATATTGCGATACAAAAATATCGGCATATTTGTGCGGCGATATTGAGCCATGGACCCTGTGGGGGACACCCCCGCAAACCCTGAATTATTTTAAAATGTGCGGGGGAAACCCCCATAACCCCTGCTCCGACAAATTATCCCCCTCAAAAATATCGCCTACAGCGAGACAAACAACCATATGTACGGCGATATTTTTGGTGGGGATAATATGTAGGGATACCCTCATTAGTTGTGGAAATGCAGAGTCTTTCCAAGCAAAAGGCATTTCGTTGTCGCCCATTGGTAATGCTGATTTGTTTGCGTGTCTACAGGATGCAGTGAAGAGTTTACTGTAACAATGTGAGCACAAGAAAACACAAAAGCAAATGAAAACTGAAAAAAAGGGTGTTTCAGTAGAAGCATCTACAATACTAATTAAAAAAAAGACGCTCTTTTCAGAGCCGCCCTTACACACAAACTCCCCTACCGTGGTTGCAATTTATTCACCCACGCCCACACGCAGCACGAAATCCACATCCAGGGATTTTCAGGATGGCCATGGAAGTGGGACTGTGCAGGCTGAGGAATTGCACAATAAAGTTTCTGGGTGTGGTGGGTACACAGAGGACTGGTGTACATAACTCATACTGTTACATGGAGAGCTCTTCAATGTGATTGGTGGATGCGTGTGGAACATTCTAAGTGCAACCAATGCTGGCACGCTGGAAAGAAGGAAGAGGAAAAGGAGGAAGGAATGTTTCTGCTTCGTTGGGGTACGGCCTTCGCCATACTTGGGGGGTCGGGGGGGGGTGGGAACACACGTGCCACATGCAACCGTTTGCAGCATGTTACCCATGGGAATAGGACAGTGGGGTTGCACAGTAAAGGACCTTACGGAGGTACCGGCGGATGTCCCGTGAGAGGGGCGGCGATATCATGAGTGGCAGCTCCCGCTCCGGAAATTCTGAGCCTGGCAAGCCACGGAGCAGTAGGCTGCCATACGCTCTCCCCTGCAACCTCCTGCCCGAGACTGTGACTCACCTTAATACATGGACCATCAGCAGGACAATAGCAATCGTATAAGTTGATGCTAAAATGTATTATGAAAGGTGACTGAAATATAAAGGCAGTGCTATGTGTGAAGAGTTAATAAAAGCACACCAACTCAACCTTCAGGTCTGGTGTGATCATTGACAAGCCACTAGAGGGGGCTATTGCAACTGAGGCTGTGGGTTACAGGAAGGGCTGTTAATACTTTTCTTCATTACTGTGCGTACTGAGCCGGGTTGCCATTACTTGGAAAGACAATGCAGCACAGAAGACTCGGTCCAACCTCACTTACAGGGTAAAGTACTGTGGCCTGCTAGTCTGTTCTGAAAAGCTACAAACAGTTTGCGGAGGATCTCTGTGGTGTGGCCTTTTGCAAGACTGCTGTGGAGAACTTGTACCTGGCAAACAGGCCTTCATTCTTCAAAAACATACATACATGTGCAATGGCACATTATGGTGTGTTTGTAAGCGTGTACTTTCCAAAAAACACTCTGTACATTGCACAACACTGCACTTTTACGCTGTCCGAGGGTCCACATTGTGTCCCCAAAATAAGGGCCCACGCGCAGCATGGCTGCGGTCGCATGGTGATGTCGCCACTGTTCTCCTTTGGGACGGCTGTCCGCAGGATGCGTTTTGGGCGGAATACGTTGTGCGCATGACCATAAGTGTCCTATGCACACCGTCGCCACTTGTCTACTGAATAACAGTGCGACACATCTGCACCAACCATTTTGGGAGACGCTGGATGTTTATAGGGTATGTTTATAGGGTGGGATGTTTATCTGTATAGCTATTTGTAGGACGTGGGCGGGCGCATCAAGCTAATTACAGTTCCTTTGCATATGCTGCACAGTGGCGGTGTTACCAGGACACACAGGAACAGCTACACATGCGTCTACTTGCACAACGAGCAAACGTCCGCTCCCACACATTATTATAGGTGGTGAACAACATGCGCCGTTGCGGATAGTGTTGGCGTGGTACGGATGCTTCCATTGTCAAAGTGGATAGGCCGGGCAAGTGTGGTGTTCGTAGGAGACCTACCTTTACTTAATTGCAGGCAGTCCTACAAGGACTGTGTGCCGCTGAGTCTTGACGGCATTTAAAAAAAAAACAATACCACAAATACACTCAACCAATTTAAATATCAATGTTTACTTGTACACATTCAGACACACCATTAGGAAAGGGAAGGGGTAGCACAAGTGAATACTTATTGTGGGGATTTGGGGATTTCCGCAACGTGGTTGTGAGGGGAGGAAGAGATTGAGGTATCACCGTAATGTCTCCCATCACACGGATTTTGAGGGGATGGCGGGTTGTGACATTGGGAAGGGGGTACACGTGCAGGTCTGCCAGTGCTGTTTTATTTTGTCCATAATATACCCTTGTATGCAGTCTTTTAAGGCGGCACAATTGCTCACCAATGTTTCCATTTTGGCTTCCAGGCTGTCCATTTTGTTATTTACAGAGTTTCTCTCCTTCCCTATCTCTGAATGTTGTTGTGGAAGGGGAGACGCTTGTGCTGCCTTGCTTTCCTTTCCAATATGCTCTGTTACAGAAAACAAAATATGTTAGGTGTACATGAAGCAATATATATTACATAATTTACGTTCCACCCATACGTGAGTAGCAATGGGGTTAATATCGCGTCATGAGGGAAATGTTCTTCCAGCCACTGTAAGGTGCTTGCCATTGCTACGTACAAAAAACAAATGTTCTGGTTCTTTACCATTGCATACTGCACCATCTGCGCATTTATCACTCAAAATGTACTGTGCTTGCTACGTTGCAGTGATGATCTGGTCTTAGTTCTTTCCCGTCCTTACTCTGGCCTTTCCTTCTTTGTTCCCATGCAGAGTATCAGTGAGGAAAGATTGCTGAATTAGACGTCACTTCTGTTGTTGGTGCACTCCGTTATGGTGTACTCACTATGCCTTTGTGCTGTTTGCTTCTTAAGAACACCATTTGCAGACCGACTCTATTTTACCTTCCAATTCATGTACATGGTGCTGCTTGCATATGTTCCTTGTGTTTGCTGACTGGTACCACTATGTAAGAGAGCCCCTGCCTTTCTCAGCAGTTTGGATGCCACATGATGTCCGTGAACAGACGCATAGTCTGCAACTGCTGTGTGCATTAACATGGTGCCAGCAGGCTCAGTATGTTGTACAGTACACCTTTACAAACTAAGGGTATCCAGGTAAAAACCTATGAAATTCAGTGAAAAAACTTTGTTAAAGGGATATTATGGTTAAGTTGCACTAGTAAAAACCTATGAAATTCAATGGAAAAATGTTGTTACAGGGACGTTATGGTTACAGGTATAACCGAAAAACACCCAGAAATACGCCAGTTATGGTAAGCTAAGCAACCATAACTCCCGCTACCACTGTGCACTGCAAGGACTAACATCTATGACATTAAAGATGACATCACAAATGTCATTGATGATGGTTAAGGGGCTGGCGTCATGACCGCTGACACGTGACGTCTCTGCCGATTGGCTGCAGTGAGATTGTTTGGATGCGCCTGACAACTTGGATCCACCGACAGCACAGCGGCCACCAGCAGCAACATGCTATTTCGAAAACTATTTTGCTGTGTCAGAGTGCTTCGGGAGGTTCAGACATTAAGAGATGGGTGAAAAACTGTATTTGTTCAGGCGGTAGATGTTAATGATGTATTCCCTATGCCTGCCTTGTTCGGGATGTTTGTAAGTACAGAAAATGAGGGGTCTCATAAGGGTAGTATTTCAGTCCGTGCTGTGCGCAGGCAACTTGAAACTGTTCTAAGGACACGTGTGGTGTTAGCGAACATTGAAATTGAGTACATGCCGTAATAAAATTATTTTTTTTCTATGGGTGTGCTATTAATTTGTACGCCGCTATGGGTGTGACATGCTGCGGTGGTTGTGGCCAGGGCCTAGAGTCTTGGATGCATGGCCGTAGGCCGTAGGTCGAAGGCCATACTTCTAAGACTGTACGCCCTGGCCACAACCACCGCAGCATGTCACAGCAATGGATACACCTGTAGTATTCATTATCGATCAGATGGTTGTGGGGAGTGTGTAGAGTCTTGGGCACTGGAGGTATAAGCCACTGCACACTCATACATTGTTATATCTATGAACATACAGCTAGGAGTCTAGCCTCTGGCCACAACCACTGAAGCATAGCACACCTATAGATACACCCGTACTACTGCACATCACTCAGGTGGTTGTGGGGAGGGCCTGCAGTCTTGGGTGCTTGGTGGTTGTGGGCAGGTTTCCTGCCAACAATTTCATACGGTAAAGTGGAAGTTGGTGCTCAATGTACGGCGAGCAATGCCTGCGTCTGTGTAATGTTTTCAGATTAATATTGAAGTCGGACTGGCGTCCTATGTTTTGAAATTTGAGGCGGCCACCTGGAGTGTTTGATGGAAACAGTGGTTTACGCACGCACCGTATGGGAGTAGCGGTTCTCATGATAGGATGCTCATATGTTGTTGCAAAGTGAGAATGTATTTGCCTTCTGAGTGAAGGTCAGTTGATTTGCTTTTTTTGGTTGCAAGCTCAGTAGGCCCAAGCATTCAAGTCAATTCATAAGGGGCTATTGTTTTTTTACCTTGAGCGAAAGGGAAACTTTAAAAGCTACGCAAGGAATCAAAGCTTGGAAAAAAAATACTATTTGATAAGGTTACAGTTTAAAAACGCTTGTAAGGAACATGAAATATCAGTTCACGAATATTCTTTGATGTGAACAGTTTGCTGTCTGACTTTGGCAAAAATAATGGAGGCTGTGAAGATGATGTAAGTTTAATTTTGACGACTGTACACTAATTGTGACAATGTAACTGAAGTATTATATTTTTGCGTAGTTGTAATTTTCCTCCAATAACAGAGAGTGTACATTGTTCGTGTTTGCAGGCTAAGACCGTTGGTGACCGTTATTTCTTTTTCTTTGAAATGCTATGCTTGCCCATATAGCTTTGTGTATCAGTTTGCACGTTCTTTTGGTCTTGTGTAACATTACAACATGTAATTATTTCTTGCTTGTCCATTCATGCTGCCTCCATAACTGAATTACCATCTCATTGTGTAGTTTTCCTTTTTTTAACCCTCACGGCGAGTGCTGTTTATCTGCGTTTGTAGGGTGCCATTGTATGTACCCATGGTGAACTCTAATATTTCTTTAAAATGTCATGTTTGGCTACTTACATTTGTGTAGTATTTTCTACAATCTTTGTCTGTTTTGGAAATTTTTCGTAAAGGTTGGGTATTGACACAGATTTTCTCTTACGTTTTTCGCCTAGCTACATTTTGCCTTACTGTGCGTGCCACGGTTTTCTGATGCCGAGTGACCGCTTCTTTCCACGCCAGATGCAACTGCTTTTGACCGGGTGCCTGCCCATTATAATGTTATGGGATGACAGGCCAGGGCCGCTCTGTCCCTACGCTGAACTAGCGACAAAGAGCAACTTAATATCATTTATGGTGGTGTTAAGTAACGGTGATGCCGCCGTGTTGGAAATACCTGTGCAAACAAATCGAGTGCTTCAACAGAAACGCATATTTTGTGTATGCGAAATTAACTGCATGTGTCTCTCCATGAACATTTTCAATGTTGGCCTTGGAGTCATTGCTACAAATTATTTGGAAATGGAATTAGTCCGTTCATCTCTGACAGTTGTTTCTTAAATAAAAGTACTTTCCAAATTCTAAAATGTTACCGTTTTCTTTTAAAATCATGTGCATCATTTTGAAATGTAAAGTACCACATTATACGTCGCTGTATGTTTATTTACAGGTTATGTGTCACGGTACATACTGTTGCTTTTTCTTTGCTGTCATGGAAAGCAAATAGGGGCTATGTATGGAACAAACGCCATTCCTTTCGATGGTGGCCATCTTGAAAAAGGATTTTGTTTAACCAGAAATCCTATTTTTCCGTAGCACACATTAATGCTTTGCACATCTATACTATTATTGTCAAATCTTATTGGTCTATGTACTTTACTGTGAAAGGTGGTTCTTAACGCAACATTTACTTTAACGGACAGCTTCCATTTTTGGTAGGACAGCTAAGAAGGCCATTTGTAAACGGAAATGAGGAAAGACATATCAAACAGTGATATGGGGGAGTGGGTGGCTGGTGCAAAAATATTGTGCGTTTGTTATTTCTAAGGTTGGGGCAGTGTTTCTCATGCTCCTTCATTACAGTAGTGCTGTTGTTTCTTGGGGAGGATGGATGGCCTTAGCTGATGTCATTTTCAGATAACTAAAACTTTTTCTGAAGTATGCAATGTGCCCTACATTGTTAATGGATAACTACCAATACGTGTTGGCACTGTGCAAGGCACATGTTGCACTTGGACGTTCCTATATCAATATGAAATCTGTTTCCACATTGTCCACGACGCAAACATCTTGCTGTTAAGTGTTTACGGATTCTGGGACACGTTACCTTGCTGTACACCAGCATATTGTCAAATGGTATTCTCCGCAAGGTATTTAAATAAGTCAGAAATTGCTTTACATTATGGTTACGTGGCACTACTGTAAACCGATCATCTTTAGCAAAAAAACTTTGCAAGAGGGAGGTTATGGCTAAGTTGGCCTACTAAAAACCCGTAAAATTCACTAGAAAAAACTTTGTTTGAGGGACGTTATGTATATATATATAAATTCAGTGAAAAAACTTTGTTAAAGGGACGTTATGGTTCCAAGTAAAACCGAAAAACCCTTGAAATTCGCCAGTTATGGTAAGCTAAGCAACCATAACTCGCACCACCACCGTGCACTGCTAAGCCTAACACCCAGGACATCAAAGATGACATCACAAATGTCATCGATGACATCCCATGTCTGAAGCCCCCTTTTTTCCTTTTCTGACATATCTAGGCCACATGATTTTCTTCAGTAACAGTCAGGAACTAAAAATTGTAAATGTACTATATTTGTAGACTTATCCTTCTAGTATGTGTCAGAATGCACCAAAGTATCAACCGAAAAGGATACAATATTCAAAAGGATACAGGAGGTAGGGTCTTCCGGATCCTTGTTCACCCGACTTGATAGTCGTGAAGTCAACAAAGACCTTCCAAATGATACAACCCTCTGGCTGATAAAACAGGCAGAGCGATGGATCACTGGAAAGGGCGTGGGTAAGGTATAGTAATCCAGCCTAGGACAAATTAAAGTATCATGAATAACTGCTCCAACCTGAGTATGATGAGTTAGATAATGACAGGAATGATCACACTGACCTGTATCTCTGGGTAGAACAATCCAGAAGTCTCTTGATGGATTCGAAATGAAGAACAAAACGACAGGGAAGGGAAAATTAGTAAGGGAGACTTATCCCGGACGGAACGAGGCTCACGCTAGATACGGGTTGAATTCACCACAGGATAGCGTTCAAAGTTCAGTTCAAAAGTCACTTCCAATAATCCTTGAAAGGCTTCCTTCCCACTTAGGGATCAATCCTTCTGTTAATTCCACAGATGCAGGAGGTAGAAGAAAACAGTGTTTGAAGACAACGTGAGCGTGTGGATTTACACGCGGGCAGGAATCGCGCAGCCTGGGCCAGCCGCGTGTGAAGACAACGTGCGCGTGTGGATTTACACGCGGGCAGGGTTCGCGCAGCCTTGGCCAGCCGCGTATGAAGACAAAGAGCGCGTGTGGACTTTACACGCGGGCAGGTTTCACGCAGCCTGGGCCGGCCGCGCTTGAAGACGAAGAGCGCGTGTGGATGTTACACGCGGGCAGGATTTACGCAGCCTTGGCCAGCCGCGTATGAAGACAAAGAGCGCGTGTGGACTTTACACGCGGGCAGGATTCACGCAGCCTGGGCCGGCCGCACTTGAAGACGAAGAGCGCGTGTGGATGTTACACGCGGGCAGGATTTACGCAGCCTTGGCCAGCCGCGTATGAAGACAAAGAGCGCGTGTGGACTTTACACGCGGGCAGGATTCACGCAGCCTGGCCCGGCCGCACTTGAAGACGAAGAGCGCGTGTGGATGTTACACGCGGGCAGGATTTACGCAGCCTTGGCCAGCCGCGTATGAAGACAAAGAGCGCGTGTGGATTTAACACGCGGGCAGGATTCACGCGGCCTGGGCCGGCCGCACTTGCAGACGAAGAGCGCGTGTGGAATAGCACGCGAAGGGATAGCTCCAGGAATCAGCGTGTGGCGGAACACACGCTATCGAAGGCCCAAAAGTAGCTGTAGGAAAATACCAGGTTGTAGATCAGAGGTTCAGCTACACGACGCCAATAGAGACGATCAGAAGCAGCGAGTGAAGTTTCTACGCTGCTTAAATACGTGATACCGTAGTTCACGTGACGAAGCAAGTCACGTGAAGTTAGCGACGTGTAAAGTGTAAACGTCGTTTTCCCGGTAACGTATCGAATAGCCTCCATTTAGAGTAGAACGGTCTAGCTGTTCTACGAGCGTAGCGTCCAGCATGCATGACAGTGCCATCCCCCAAAGGGACAACCTCTCCCCTTCTTGTGTGGAAGCGCTTCAATAAAGCAGGAGCATGAATGTTGGAAAGAGGTTCCCAAGACCTATCTTCGGGTCCATAGCCCTTCCAGTCCACCAGATAAAATGGTCTACCAGAACGGAGTTTCATATCCAGTATGTCTTGTACCTCGTATTCATCAGACCCCCGCACAGAAATAGCCACAGGCCGTACCGGCAGTCTAGTAGTGTCAGAGAAAGGCTTGATGAGCGAGACGTGGAATACAGGATGCACCCGCCATCGTTGTGGCAAAGCCAGACGTACAGCAGCAGGATTAAGAACATGGAGCACAACATACGGACCGATGAATCTAGGCAACCGCTTCTTCTTGCCCGGAATTCTTAAGTTCTTAGTGGATAGCCAGACTTTCATCCCAGCCTTATAGACAGGTGCGGACACCCTATGAGCATCGGCATAGAACTTGTCACGTCGTTTGGCTTTCTCCAAATGCTGCTTCACCCTTCTTTGTAATCTCTTCAGATCACGAAGCGTACGGCCTGCGGCAGGCGTGTCCAGGGATAGACCGGAATCTAGAGGTATTGATCGGGGGTGTTGTCCATAGAGAGCATAGAACGGTGAAGTGCCTATGGCACTATGATAAGAGTTGTTATAGGCGAATTCAGCCGCCGGCAGCACCGTGAGCCAATCCGATTGGTATTGCAAACACAGACACCGCAGATATTGTTCCATAGTACAATTGACCCTTTCGGTCTGTCCGTCGGTTTGAGGATGATAAGCGCTGGACATTCTATCATCAATTAGTAATGCAGATGTTAAGGCTCTCCAAAAGCGTGACGCAAACTGCGAGCCCCTGTCAGTAATGATTACTGATGGTAGACCAAAGAAACGGAATACATGATGGATGAATAGATCAGCCAGAACAGTAGCAGTTGGTAAACCAATACAAGGTATAAATAGGGCCAATTTAGTGAAATAATCCACTACGACCCATAGGGTATCATATCCTTGATTTGGGGGGAGTTCCACCACAAAGTCCATAGATATCATGTCCCATGGTTTGGTAGGGACAGGCAGGGATTGGAGTAAGCCCACTGGTTTACCAGGAGTATTTTTACATTGGATACATACAGAGCAAGAAGACACGTAGTTTATAACGTCTTTTGCCATGGATGGCCACCAGCACCACCTTTTGAGCAGGTCCAGTGTTTTCTTCTGTCCAGGATGGGCTGCAATCAAGGAATCATGATTCCATTTGAGGGCTTTATCCCGCATTGAAGGAGTTGATAGATAAAGCACCCCCTGTGTGAATGGTAAACCGTTATGCACGTCTAGATTCATATCCCGGACTACTTGTGGGTTATTTTTTACCCACTCTTGTATTTCGGTTTTTAGGGATGGTTGAACCGAACACCCACAAATTACATGATCTGCCAACAGCTGGATCTGTACTTGTTTTTCTTCCTGCGCCTCTTTACTCATACGGGACAAAGCGTCCGACTTAACATGTTCTCGGGCAGGACGATAAGTGACCTGGAAATCGTATTGGGCAAAAAAGACATGCCATCTGGCCTGACGGGCCGTAAGGCATTTCATGGATTTGAATGTTTGGAGATTTCTATGGTCGGAGTACACCAACACCTGTTGTTTGGCCCCAAGAAGATGATGACGCCATTCTCGGAAGGCATCTTTGATAGCCAGTAGTTCCCGTTCAGTAACGGTGTAGTTCCGTTCATATGAGGTGAGTTTACGAGAGAAGAAAGCCACTGGGTGTTCCTCCTTGGTTTCTGTGCAGACTTGTGAGAGCACGGCGCCAATAGCGACACTGGATGCATCCGCTTCAACGACAAACTGGCGATCAGGATCCGGATGTTGAAGCACGGGTGCAGTGGTAAATGCTTCCTTCAGTTTTTCAAATGCTGCTTGGGCATGTTGGTTCCAACAGAAAGGCACTTTGGAGCTAGTTAAAGCCGTCAAAGGAGCTACTGTTTTGGAGAAGGAATGGATGAATCTGCGATAGAAATTCGCAAAGCCCAAGAAAGACTGTAGCGATTTGACGTTATGTGGGATTGGCCAATTCAGGACGGCCTTTACCTTGGAACGACTCATTCGAGCACCTAGATTGGTAATGTCGTAACCAAGGAATTCCACTTCCTGCGAATGGAAGACACATTTTTCGGCTTTCACATAGAGGTGGTTCTCCCTAAGTCTTTGTAGGACTGTAGAAACATGTCTGACGTGTTCCGATAGAGACGAGGAGTAAATCAGAATGTCGTCCAGATAGACAACCACAAATCGGTCCATGATGTCTCTGAATATATCATTCATGAAGAATTGAAATGTGGCGGGAGCATTGCACAGACCAAAAGGCATCACTGAATATTCGTAAAGACCATACCGTGTCTTAAAAGCGGTCTTCCATTCGTCGCCTTCACGAATGCGAACCAAATTGTATGCACCTCGCAAGTCCAGTTTGGTGAAGTAGCTGGAAGTGCCTAACTGATCCAACAGCACGTTTATTAGCGGTAAGGGGTATTGGTTTTTGATGGTGATATCATTGAGTGCCCTGTAATCAATGCAGGGTCTGAGGTCTCCCTCTTTCTTAGGAACAAAGAATAGAGGAGATGCAGCAGGAGATTGCGAGGGTCGTATAAAGCCCATGGCTAGCGCCTTGTCAATGTATTCCTTTAACACGACATCTTCTTTAGGTGTTAAAGAATAAACACGGCCTGTAGGAATTTTGGCACCCGGAATCAGTTCGATAGGACAGTCGTACTGTCGATGAGGAGGTAATTGTTCTGCCTGGCCTTTATCAAAGACATCAGCGTAATCAGCGTATTCGCATGGTATGATATTGTCGCATTGATGTACAACGCTGATAGCAGAATCCTCCACCACAGAGGCCAATAAGTGTTGTTTATTTGACACCTCCTGACTGGTAAAGCAATGTTCGTTGCAATGAGTCGAAGGATATTGGAGCGATCCCGAAACCCAGTCAACAGTAGGATTGTGAAGGGTTAACCATGCAAGACCAAGTATGATCTCGTACTGCGGAGCAGCAATAACATCGAAGACGATTTCTTCTGAATGGTTATTTGATAACGTCATCCGAACAGGTACCGTCTCCTGGGTTACCATACCAGAAGTTAACACAGATCCGTCCACGGTGTTCACCGTTTCGGGTTTTTTTTTGTTTACTAGGGGTAAGGAGCGGTTCTTGGCATAGGTGATGTCTATATAATTGCTGGTGGCGCCAGAATCAACCATGGCCTTGGAAACCACTTCTCGCTCATCACAATGTAACGTCACCTGAACTATTACAGGTGCATGTTTAGGAATGGTACTGGAGTCCGATGAAACACTCGACATAGGGACTCCTGCTAATGTCGAGTTTTGGCGTTTCCCGCACGCTTGACGGGTTTTTTAGGACATGTTGCCAATAAATGCTCGGAAGAACCACAATACATACATAAGTGGTTTTTTCTTCGGTTCTCCCGTTCTGTATTGGACAAGCGGCCTCTCACGGCGCCTATTTGCATGGGTTCAGGGTCGTTAGAGACGACTGCTGGTGTCTCTGACCGCCCCGAGACTGGCATGAAGGGCTTTTTCTCTCCCTTTCGAGCATTCCTTCGGGCGTCGATTTGTAGAACCAAATCAAGCAGCTCTGGGAAACCCGTAGGAACCACAGGAACAGTAGATAAGGCGTCTTTCAGTTCTTCAGAAAGACCCTTGTAAAAAACAGCCGTTTTCTTGCTGTCAGGCCATTGGGTTTCCGCCGTCAGTTGATTGAACCGGGCGACGTAAGACATAAGGGGTTGGCTGCCTTGTTGTAGGTTAAGCAACTCCAAATCTGTGGCTTGAGTAGAGTAACGCATGTCAAAAACTTTACTCATAGCAGTCAAGAGATCGTCACAATCGTACAACAAAGGGCTATTAGTTTCCAACAAAGGGTTAGCCCAAGCAGCAGCCGTGCCCCCTAAATGGGAAAGCACGAAGGCTGCTTTTGTAGTTAGGTCAGGAAAAGATGTAGGACGGCAAAGGAAATGGAGTCGGCACTGGTTTACAAAGGTTCTGTAGGTTTTGGGATCACCCGTGAACCTTTCTGGAGGGGCCAAGGGAAACTGAGTGGGCATAACCACGTTAATAGTCTCCTGTGGGGGTGCCGTGGTCCCAGATCCGGATGCGGTAGCCATCGGCGCTTGTGTTCCCTGAGGACTACCATGTAGGGCGTCTTGCATAACGTCCATACGGTGCCGTAACATGTCCTGTGCAGTAACCATTTCGTTTCTTAAGTCGTGGATCAACTGTGTCAAAACAGTTAAAGGATCCGTACCCTCCATGGCTTCTGATTCTGTCAGAATGCACCAAAGTATCAACCGAAAAGGATACAATATTCAAAAGGATACAGGAGGTAGGGTCTTCCGGATCCTTGTTCACCCGACTTGATAGTCGTGAAGTCAACAAAGACCTTCCAAATGATACAACCCTCTGGCTGATAAAACAGGCAGAGCGATGGATCACTGGAAAGGGCGTGGGTAAGGTATAGTAATCCAGCCTAGGACAAATTAAAGTATCATGAATAACTGCTCCAACCTGAGTATGATGAGTTAGATAATGACAGGAATGATCACACTGACCTGTATCTCTGGGTAGAACAATCCAGAAGTCTCTTGATGGATTCGAAATGAAGAACAAAACGACAGGGAAGGGAAAATTAGTAAGGGAGACTTATCCCGGACGGAACGAGGCTCACGCTAGATACGGGTTGAATTCACCACAGGATAGCGTTCAAAGTTCAGTTCAAAAGTCACTTCCAATAATCCTTGAAAGGCTTCCTTCCCACTTAGGGATCAATCCTTCTGTTAATTCCACAGATGCAGGAGGTAGAAGAAAACAGTGTTTGAAGACAACGTGAGCGTGTGGATTTACACGCGGGCAGGAATCGCGCAGCCTGGGCCAGCCGCGTGTGAAGACGAAGAGCGCGTGTGGATGTTACACGCGGGCAGGATTTACGCAGCCTTGGCCAGCCGCGTATGAAGACAAAGAGCGCGTGTGGACTTTACACGCGGGCAGGATTCACGCAGCCTGGGCCGGCCGCACTTGAAGACGAAGAGCGCGTGTGGATGTTACACGCGGGCAGGATTTACGCAGCCTTGGCCAGCCGCGTATGAAGACAAAGAGCGCGTGTGGACTTTACACGCGGGCAGGATTCACGCAGCCTGGGCCGGCCGCACTTGAAGACGAAGAGCGCGTGTGGATGTTACACGCGGGCAGGATTTACGCAGCCTTGGCCAGCCGCGTATGAAGACAAAGAGCGCGTGTGGATTTAACACGCGGGCAGGATTCACGCGGCCTGGGCCGGCCGCACTTGCAGACGAAGAGCGCGTGTGGAATAGCACGCGAAGGGATAGCTCCAGGAATCAGCGTGTGGCGGAACACACGCTATCGAAGGCCCAAAAGTAGCTGTAGGAAAATACCAGGTTGTAGATCAGAGGTTCAGCTACACGACGCCAATAGAGACGATCAGAAGCAGCGAGTGAAGTTTCTACGCTGCTTAAATACGTGATACCGTAGTTCACGTGACGAAGCAAGTCACGTGAAGTTAGCGACGTGTAAAGTGTAAACGTCGTTTTCCCGGTAACGTATCGAATAGCCTCCATTTAGAGTAGAACGGTCTAGCTGTTCTACGAGCGTAGCGTCCAGCATGCATGACAGTATGTTCTTAGAATAATTCCATTATGGTTCAGTCATATCATATGAAACATATACATAGGGGAAGACACAACCTTGAAAGACAGCAATCCTTTTTGTGTATTAAAATTATCAGTAGAGTTATCAGCACTTTCTGATAGTTTTGATGTTTTTTTATTACTGTACTTTCCCTGCATATGCTCATATTTTTACATGTTGTACTCGCACTATTTTCCTTAGGGCGCAGACACATCATGTGATATATATAGATAGGGTAAGTAACAGCTTTGAAACGGAGCAATCATTTCTCTGCATAAAGGTAATCAGTTAGGTTATGAACACTTTCTGCTACTATTGCTGTTTTTTTTCTTACTTCAATTCCCTTGTATATATTCATATTTGTATGTGGTGTTGTCTCGTTGTGATTTGTCTATAATAATGCAATTATGTAGTAAGTGAGTTTTATTACCTACTTATCACAGGTTTCACTGTACGCAAAACTCTAATATGAAAACAGTTATCATTTCACTATTCAACATGGCAAGCTTATGAATATTGCACCTCCATCATGTATGCTGCACACAATGCCTATGTTTCTACATGAGTACCTTAGTATACTGGATTGAAGTTAATAATAGAGTGCTATTTATATCAATGCACTGATTAGCACTTGATATTTCTTTCAATAATCTTTGACACTTTTTTTAATTAACATTACACTAAGAATCCATTGTACAGACTTTTCATGAAAGGTAAATGCACATGTGATGTTATCAATGACATTTGTGATGTCATCTTTGATGTCCTGGGTGTTAGGCCTAGCAGTGCACGGTGGTGGCGCGAGTTATGGTTGCTTAGCTTACCATAACTGGCGAATTTCAAGGGTTTTTCGGTTTTACTTGGAACCATAACGTCCATTTAACAAAGTTTTTTTCACTGAATTTCATTGGTTTCTATTAGTGCAACTTTACCATAACGTCCCTTTTAACAATGTTTTTTCATTGAATTTCATAGTTTTTTTATTAGTGCAACGTAACCATAACGTCCTTTTCAATGGATGAAGACCACTAGCATCCTAGGTTCTCAAAGTGGGAACAAGATTTTTCTTCCCAAACCGGAACGCCTGCGGCCTCCCGGTGTACGAAGGAAAATCTTTTACCAAGATGGACACCATGGAAAGGGAAGGCGGGGTGTATAAAGAGAACACAACAGGGCATGGGGGACCAGGAGGGAGACACGGGGAATGTGCGGGGGTTGTAGGGTAACAGGAGGGAGACACGGGGCATGAGCGGGGGGTGGAGGGCAACAGCAGGGAGACACGGGGCATGAGCGGGGGTGGGGGGCAACAGCAGGGAGACACGGGGCATGCGCGGGGGTAACAGGAGAGAGACACGGGCATGAACGGGGGTGGGGGCAACAACAGGGAGACATGGGGCATGAGCGGGGGTGGGGGACAATAGCAGGGAGACACGGGGCATGAGCGGGGGCCGGGGGGAACACGAGGGAGACACGGGGCATGAGAGGGGAGTGGGGGTAACAGGAGAGAGACACGGGGCATGAACGGGGGTGGGGGGCAACAGCAGGGAGACACGGGGCATGACCGGGGGGTGGGGGGGCAACAGAAGGGAGACACAGGGCATGACCGGGGGTGGGGGGCAACAGGAGAGAGACACGAGGCATGAGAGAGGGGTGGGGGTAACAGGAGAGAGACACGGGGCATGAGGGGGGTGGGGGTAACAGGAGAGAGACACGGGGCATGAGCGGGGGGTAGAGGGCAACAGCAGGGAGACACGGGGCATGACCGGAGGGTGGGGGCAACAGGAGGGAGACACGGGGCATGAGCGGCGGGTGGGGGGGGGAAACAGGGGAGACACAGGGCATGAGCGGGGGGGTGGGGGGAACAGGAGGGAGACACGGGGCATAAGCGGGCGGTGGGGGTTTTACAGGGGAGACACAGGGCATGAGCGGCTGGTGGGGGGAACACAAGGGAGACACGGGGCATGAGAGGGGGGTGGGGCGAACAGGGGAGACACGGGGCATGAGCGGGGGGTGGGGGAAACAAGAGAGAGACACGAGGCATGTGCGGGAGGTGATGGGGTACAGGAGGGAGACACTGGTAATGAGCGGGGGTGGGGGGGAATGGGATATCCGCTCCTCAGTCCTCCGCAGGCCACCGTGTACTGATGGCGTGTCTTCTGCAAGTCTGCAGCAGCCTGGGATGTTCAGGAAGTGTAATCCACATGAACCTCACACAACCCCATTGAAGGCCCCGCTGTCCTCTGATCTTATCGCATCGGAATTTTCACTTGTTACATTGTGATAATCACTTGTGAAGTCTGAAGTCACTGCAGAGCTTGCCACAGATGCCAATATACGAACAATAAACTAAGATGGCGGGCGTCTCTGAAAATAAGACGCACTGCACGCTTTACTGCAGCCAATGGGAGAGCACGTCAGATGTCTGCAGACATCACGCAAGTCGCTTGCCCACTCCCCGTCCTGTCCGCGGAGCGAACAGGGAAGTGTGTCCACGAAGCGGACACAGATATCACTATTTTTTTTCACTTACATTTTTGTCTTTTTTTAAAAAACTACTGGACTGATTTATACCAAATAAAGCACGCTTTCGGGACCAAGCCGCCGCTCCTGCTGCAACTTTGGTGTAAATCCGTCCAGCGGTTTGGGCTGTAGGCGTGAGCAAGGTTTTTTCCCATTATGTCTATGGGAAAAAAAAGTGTTGGGACCCCCCTATAACTTTGCCCCCCCCTGGACCAAACCTCACCAAACTTTGCATTCAGAGTGGGCCATATACTTTTTTTTGCAAATTTTAGTGAGGATTCGTCCAGGGGGAGCGAAGTTATAAGCCGCCCAAAAAGTGATCTTCCTATGGAAACAGCAACTTAACCATAACTACTACCGTGGCCATGTAAAGTTGTCCTTACTACTGTTATGTACCTGCTGTGAGGGTTATGTGTGAGCTTTAGTAAAATCACAAACTCCTAATAAATTTGATTTCATGCGTAATGGTGTTTTTCATGACTTCTTTCTCAATAATTGAAGCTCTATTAGTGTGATTCATCCTGCAGAGGGCAGTGTTGTGCTGTGATCATTATGTCCTGACAATTATGCTTCTTTACTTCTTGTCGTTCAATTCCTGCCAACTTGTGACCTTCATTATGATACATGTGGATGTTCTGGTTAGGAACATAAATTGGTTTATCTCTCTTGAACATGACTTGGGAACTCGGCTTGGTGTGTTTTGAGCAATCAGTGTGCAGTGCCTTGTCCTTTAGCTCTGGGGTCTGATATCTGTTTTTGTTGCTCTTTCATGACCTCACTATCACAATTCAGGTCTGCGAACATCCTCGCCCCCTTGCCTTAACCAATCACTGTGCAGCATTCATCCTTTGGCTTCGGGACGATACAACTTTGAATGTGTGTGGCTCTCTGCAAGACTCTGGCTGATGTTTTCTTCTGAGGGAGGTTTTCATGCTTCAGTGATAGCTTACTAAATCTCAAGGTCTACATGCATTATGCATTTAGCAAATATAAAAGGTTGTAGTTGTTCATTATTATTATGAATACTCCTATGTTTCCCTATCTAATGTTAAGTGATGCTGTATCTACTAAAGGACACATAGTTAGTTTCATCTTTAAAGTGTGCACGTTATGGCTTAATGAAGCATGGCTACTAGTACCTTTTTGGGCCCCTGTGGGAAAGCCTTCTTTATATGAGGCTACCTGCTTCTACAATAAGTACCTTTTCATACTGACTTTTGCAGCTTGTATTTTTGCACACGTTTAGGGCGTTGGATATATTCAACATTTTCGTACTCCCCAACGTTCCCCCCTTTCATCCCATGAGGAACAAATCTCTCTAGAAACATTTGTTCACACTCCCCTTCCTCCTGCTGCTAGTCAAAGACACTCTTGGGTATCCACTTTTTTATCGGCAACAATTTCTATTCATTGGGGGTACCTTTGTGTTTCTCCTACCTGTAACTGCTCATCTGTTTGACAGCTTTCATCTTTCCAACTAGGAGTGGCATTACCTTTCATAACTGCAAGGAGATTACGTTTATTACCCTGAGACACACAAGTGACAATTATTTGATAAATACACCAGAGTATTATTAAAAGAATGAGGATAGGGAACAAAATTCTTTGTATATTTGTGAGCCATTCGGGCATCCATGATGCAAGTATAGCTAGCCAGTCATCCTTCTTAGCGATCCCTCCTGCTTTCTCGATATCAGTTGTCAATCTGGCCATTTGCTTAATTGCGAGGATTAGAGTTCAGTTGTCTGCATCGTTGGGAGACATGCAAGTACAGTATTGCTGTATGTAGGTTGAGCACCATCAGATTCTGGAGTGCCACGAGTCTGAGTGCACAAAGCTTCTCTCTGATTGCATTTAGACCATTTTCTGTGGCATCCAACAGTTCAATCAGGTTCCAGCATATCGTTTGAAGCCATTTTGAGTTGGTTGCAGTCTGAATCCCTGGAGCTAGCAATGAGGTAAAGAATACCTTAGTCTTTGAAAACAATCGAAACTGTGCAGGTACCTTCTTCAAGGCTTTGTTAGCTTCCTCTGAAAAATACCCAGAACATTTCTTACTTTGCACCATGGGTGAGTTGATTTGTTCTACAACTGTTGGGGGCTGTTCAGGGGACTGGGGTAGTCCTTTGTGCAAATATACATGCTTCTCATGTATCATCATCACAGGGGCATGCAAAGTTACCAGTGATCAAAGGCCATTCCAAGAGGGTGGTGTGAGAAACCTAGGAGTATTCTCCCATTTGGATCCTGAGAATCCTCTATTCGGGTGGCCTGGGGAGGGCTGTTTTTTTCAGATCCCAACCTTGGGGCTGGACAAGTGCGGGATGGGGTTGGGGAGTCCAGGGTCATTTTCATGGGAATATCCTAGGCGAGACACGGTATCCCCCTTTTACCAGTTAACCACAATCGCACACCTTCTGTCTTTTTGGGATATTTTCAAACACATCATTGCCCCTCCTCATTTTTGCATTGCACTGGGAAGAATGAGAGACAACTGAGAGTAGCAAAGATTACCTGTATGAAACACCTTACGAAACAGAGGAAAGACTACAACCTCATGTTATCCCGCTAATGAAGTCAGGCAAGGTCAGGCAGACCCAACCCTGATCACACACTTGCATCCCATTAATATCACATGGTTGAATAAAGGGAGGCTGCTGAGGGAGAGAAATTGGATGCATTTGGGAGGCAGGAGGGAGGCTGCAAGGCTGAGACAGGCAGAGGATCCCTCTTCAAATCCCAAAAACCAGCAGCGAGCTGGGAAGGTTGTCTGGAACAGAGAAACCTAAAGGTTAGGGTCTGCCAAGGAGATCCAAAGAAGGACAGTGTGCTACGGTGCTGGCCCGGTGAGAAGAAAGGGCTGCAGCTTGTCACAGGAGCCGTGCCTCATAAGTATTGGAATCAGGCAGACAGGACCCTGCTGGCAAGACCAAGACAATTGTCGTTCCCTTGGGGCCAGTACCAACCCCAGGGTGTCTGAGGGGCAGGCAGTGGGACCCTGACCTCAGCCCACAGATACAGAGGGACTACCTGTCATCGCTGTGCTACCTGGGTGAGACAGAGAGAGAGCAACCCAGTCGTATGCTTGTGGCTGAAGAGGGGCAGAGATCTGGAAGTGGAAATTCTAAGTATGAAGTTAAAAGGCAAAGGAAGAAGTGCATTCTGGGAGTTGTAGTGATCTGAAAGCTCATATTATTTTTAAGTGCACAAAAGTTACCGGTAGTCCAAGAGGGTTTGAGCCTGGCAGAGGGAAACCCAATTGAGAAAGACAGGTTTGAGCCCGACGGAGGGAATGCTATGTTGAACTGTGCATTTATCAGAACGTGAATATTGGGTTATCAATGTGCCAAGAAAGCAGAAGATGAACCATAAGTGCTAGAGACAGCATGCATATGAGACAACTAGATTTGACAGAAAGCAATGGTGCCATTAGAGCATGTATAAACGGTGTTAAGTGTGAGAGTCAAAGTGGTCATGCTGAGGTACATATCAAATCCTTGCCCATTTGAAAGTCTTCGACGGGAAAGCAAAACAACAATCGGGAAGTGAAATTTAGAACATTAAGTACGAAGGGGTCCCGACTCAGGTGAGGGAAACCTGATGGACCTGTTGGGAAATTATATTGTAGCGAACATGAAAGACCAGAGAGAGAAACCCAGACCTAAACCAAGAGAAGCCTGAGAGGTCTGTTTTCAAATATTGATGGGTTAGAATTGTGATGAGTCTTTTTTGTTGCTTGGAACCAAGAAAAGGAAAGTTTGACAAGATTCTGTTGTGGAAATATTTATTTCAAGGAAAAACTAACATTGCGAATCATACCAAGTGGTTTGAAGTTTGCAAATCCTGTTAACTGTATGAGCCAGCCACTCTTTAACCCTCCCACCACCCCCCAACCCCCTGCCCCTTGGCTAACAGGAACATCCTAACATTTCTTTTGAACACTGATTTTCCTTTTTGAACTACACATCCCCTTTTCACATTTATTGTATTCGAGTAAAGGCAGGCATTAGGTTTATTTTAGTATAGGCCATTTTAATTTGACTAGGACTGTTTTCTTTTATGTTGATGGTTGAGATCACTCCCATCCTAGTTATAGTGCTAAATAGGAGTTCTCCGACCCAGCCAAACATTTAATAATAAAGGTTTTGAAACTGTTCTGTGTCATACTTGTGATATCATGCCTACCTTATAGTGGTAGGTAAAAGTTGGCCTTAGTTCCACATTGCAGTTCCTGTTGGTTCCTACAGGCACAGTTCCTTTGCCCCTGAAACAAAATGACAATCAAGTGAGTTTCTCTAATTTCACAGGTTGTTCATGTTGATGCAGACTGATTAACTCATTTACATGTAATGCCCATATAGTTTTACAGCTTTCCTCTATTTCCATTATTTCTCTTTCTGTGAATCCCATTAGCCCCTCAGCAGTAAACATGGCCTGCCCCTTCACCCATTTCTTGTTCCAAAATGTTGCTCCTTCTATGACCATTTGTGGCTTTGCAGAACACTGTGCTTCTTCATATTTCCCCATCCCATTGCATTCACTTTTGGTTCTCTTTCCCATTTTTATGTGTACTGGGTGTCCCTGAAATTGTCCTTGCAACCTACATATTATTAAATGTGCTAAGCACTGTGCCTCTAATGTCGGCACTGAGATAAGAACAGTTTGGGGGTGCCAACCGCATGTGGGATAAATCCACATATGTAACATGATTCATTTACCTGGGCCCTTCTAATGGCCTTCATGGGATCGTACCACATGTTGGTACCTTCTGAATGATGTTTACGTGGTACATAGCTTATGTCTTATACTTAGCAATTTGATGTCCTCGTTAAAGAATAGATGTACAAAATGGGGCCTGTTATCTGAACTCAGAACTTCGCAAGTTCCCAATCTGCAGAATACTTCCCTTACAAGGAATCTTGCTGAAGATTTAGAGCTTGCATTCACGCAGGGTCCAGCCTCTATCCACCTGGAATATGGGCATACCAACACTAGTACATACCTGTATGTGTTACACTTGTTCACCATATCGAAATAATCTATATGGAGCTCCTTTAACGGCCCTGTGGGGTGGGGCAATGTTGCCTGTAGAGCCTTGAGTGTATGTCATGGATGGAACCTGTGGCATGTGGTACAATTGGTCACACATTTGTCGGCTTGCTCGGCCAAATTAGGCATGAAGCAGTCCTCACTAATGTCAGCAGCAATGTGCTGCTTAGGTGCATGTGTAGGGAATTGTGTATCATATCAAACGTGGCATTAAAATCTATGAAAGCTACATACAGTTTGATCCAAATATTCAGCTCCTGTAATACTACCTGGGCAAATATCTGTTTCTGAGGAATCTGCATTGCCAGCAAATGCTTACC
Organism: Ambystoma mexicanum; assembly: GCF_040938575.1. NCBI lineage: Eukaryota > Metazoa > Chordata > Amphibia > Caudata > Ambystomatidae > Ambystoma > Ambystoma mexicanum. The sequence goes on along the minus strand of NC_090924.1, from coordinate 534,773,768 downwards.
CCTTTTTATAGACTTGTACCAGAATGCTCTCTTCAAGTGATGGGGTGTCGACTTGTTGGGCTTATACCTCCAAAAAGGTTGGGTAGAACCGCAGACTAAATAGTAGGGTTGAGCCTAATTAGGTTATTACAAAGGCCGTCCACACCTGGCACCTGTAAGCAACTCATGGTGGCACCAGTAATGACAGACACAAGTGATCACAGTTCAAGGGTGTTTCTTTAACAATGAATGCAGGGTGGAAAAATCCCTAAGATAAACCTAAATCTAAGATGGGAGCAAGCGTCAACCATCAAAATGAAAAATAAGGCAGTCCTAGTGACGTTGTGTCAAAACAAAAGGGCCCATGCTAAGAAAGACCTATTGCCAATTGCTTACAACTAATTACAGAACGAGTCTGGGATAGGGTATCGATAAAGAAAGAAGTGTTCTCAAATCATAATTAAGGATGTGATTGCCAGGAGTCTCCCTTCCCCATGGTTTCAGCACGGGACAAGAAAGGACCTTGGAGCATAGCACTCACTCAGGCTTTCTCAGCACGAGCCGACAGTTCCATTCCAGCTATCAGGTTCTTCAATGGTAAAGTCTCTTTGCCTAAAAACAGTCTCTTGACTTCATGGCCTGATGTATTTAACAAACAAACACAAACAAAAAGTTAATTGCCCCTGGATCCCCCTCTTCTGGGCACCAACCCCTCACGTATCATACTCAACCAATCAATTGTACAGTTCTTTCTCAATGAATTTTGGGTGATGACTTGTCACCCCTGGACCTCATTCGACCGGGCTCAGACCCACTTGACAAGGGGAAAAATTCACTTCCCCTGGTCTTCCAATACCTCTCACTTTTACAAGTTGTAATGGGGGTCATTACGACCCTGCCGGTCCGCAAACAACGGTACCAATAAGCTTGCCAGTACCGTTGTTTCTGGACTGGCAGATTACAAGTCTGCGAGTGGGTGCCTGTCTGCCCGCCAGGTCTGACCTGGCAGGTGGAAAGGCACCGGCTTGCAGACCATGTCGAATGCACCGGCACCATTCACGAATAGTGCCGGTGCATCTGACCTCCCCATTCCCATCGTGTCCAATGGGAATGGGGACGAATATTTTCCGGCACCCGGGAATGGGCAGTTACCGTGTCTGCTGGGACTGTAATGCCCCGATAATTGCCCATTCCCAGGCGCCGGAAAAAAAATTACTCTACCGCCGAAGTCATAATGAGGCCCAATGTCTTTGTAAACAGTATTTCAGACTTTGTTTCTGATTTTCGGCTTCCCTCTTCCGGGTTCACTCTCAGCAGCTTTCACCACATAATTCACTCATTCTAGGGTGATGGTTCTTCACCCCTGGGTCCCATCTTCTGAGCGCAGACCTCTTTCGAATATTTGTCTCAGTTCTCAGCCTCCCTCTTCTGGGTTCACTATGGCTTTGCACAAAGACAGTTCACTTTTTAACTTTCACCAGTCTTAATGTCTTTTCAAACAATTCTCGATTGGCATCCCTCCACTGGGTACACTCTTGCCACTTCTTAATTCCCTTTTACTTGTAATGATTGTGGGAGTCACTTCCCTTGCTTATACTGCTCATACGCTCATTTCATCATGCAGAATTCACTTCCCTTAGCTTTTGCAATCATCTGCCGCTCAAAGACTTTTGACGGTACAGAGGATTTTACAAGACCCCTGTATGACGACTTTGACCTTTCTTTGCCTCTTCCCAAGGGCTTCTGGTTAAAGTATTTTCTATCTTCGGGTAATCACCCAGAGTTTCCTGCTTGAGCACCCACCTGGCGCCATACTCCTCTGTTGCTGGTTCCCTCCCCTTTCATTCCTCGGTAGTATCTTTAAAAGTTAAAATTAGCCGTTGGCTATTTTTCATTCAAGGCAGTTCGGTTTCTTATCAATTCTCCCCTCGACTCACCATCTGTGATGAACCGCTTACCTTTCTTTATCCTTGGAGACAAGGTTGCTACCACCAAGACCAATGTCCTTCCCCGGCTTGGTTATCAGCAGAGGAGGGCCTTGCGTACCATAGACCTCTGCGGCAACACATGCTGGCTATTGTTTGCGGTCTTATGCTTCCATCGGTGGAGGTTTCACAAGCTTTGATCGGAAAGGGCAGGGTTACTTCTCTCCTTGTCACCCTCTTGGTATTTGCTGTCAATCGCCTCCTCTTGAACTGCCGTGCTGAGTTAGATCTCATGTTGTGCGGTCTGCCTTGCTCTGGTGCTCCACCTTTTATCCCTGTGGGGAAGGGAAAGGGCTGTCGGGTGGGTGTGATTCTGGTCAATTGCCTGACTTTGCCTGACCCTTGTATTGGGACATGCCAGGTAAACTGCTCTGGTGTTAGTCCATTGTCTTCAGTGTTGTGTGAAAGTGTTTGTGTCAGAAAAGGTGGGGGGGCAGTGTTTTGGAATATCCTATGTGGTATGATGGGGAAAGGTGTTGAAGGAAGAGGGATACCCTGTCTCACCCATCGGTGTCCCACTCCCACTCCCCAAGGACCCACCATCCAGGTGATGCTCACTCACTGATCCACCCCCAAGAACTGGATCCAATAGCGATGGCTGTGTCCTGGCCACCTGGATGACAGATCCCCAGGGACTAGCCAGGGAGACACCGTCGGGTTTCTCAGGCACCCTAGATGATTTAGTGGAGGAAAAGCATTTTATATATATTTTGCTGGTTGAGAGTATACGGCCACTGCACCGCAAAAGGGTCCTATAATTTCAGTGGCAAGGGAGATTTACCCAAAGTCACAGAGATGTAAGATTCACAATCTTATTATGAAACACCCCCAGCCACGAACATACTTATGTTTTGTTCATTGATAATGTTCCAGAGACCTCTTCCATCGTTATTTAATGCACTAAGTACCAAATCATGCAATTTTTCACGATCCACTTCATGCTTGTATTTTCTGTTCCATGTCTGGTACTGGGTGCAGAGTTTTATTTCCCTCAGCCACATATTCCTCTGCAGACAAAGTGTAATGGGAGATGGAACGAAGAACTTGTCTATTTATTTTCCTAGTTCTAATCTTTTTATTAAATGGGCATGCATGCAAGACATTATTTAATCCGGAGAACAGCCGAGCTTTAAGGTTAGATATCCTCAATATGCAGTAACTCGCTACTAATAGATGTGATCATACCGATCTATAAACCCATTTAGATCAATAACACTTTGCAGGAACATGGTCACATCGGGGAGTCTATCAATACGAGTATGTAGAATTCTATTTACATAATCATTATTTGGATTTTAGTAAATACGGTTGTATTGAGGATTCAACCTCATTAATCCCTGCTCCTTCTCAACAACTTCTGTTATGAAGATACCGAGAGTTGAGATGAGAGGGAAGTGATCGCCTTCATGCCTTTGCCTTTGCAGAATGCACATATCTTGAATAAGGAACCTATACCTCCCCTGTATAAACACATAGTTAAGGATGTTGGCACTGTTGGTCGAGTCCCTAGTGAATTGCCCAGATCAATCCCTTGGACAATTGCCATTCAGTATGGCAAATGCCAGTGAATAAAGTAGTCAAGCCCATCTTATTTGCTTGTTACAAGTGTTAATATCACACAATGGAAGGGTGTACTGTGTCCGTCACCTGCGATAAGACAGGGATTTGCCTAATTTGCTGGTGCCTTCCTGAGTCAAACAGTGGGATGGAGCATGCATACACCTATCACTGACATGAGTGCAGCATATTCCCTCTCACCGAAGAAGTGCCACCAGAGTGATCAGGACTTTGGTGAACAGTTGAGTGGCCAAATTGAAGGACTTCAAACTAAAACTGATGACTTTGATGTTTTTGCACCATAGGTGCGTGGAAGTATGCATCTTGTAAGTTGACAGAGGTCATGAATTCTCTTGTGCTTGCTCAAAAATCAGGTGTTAGTATAAGCAGAGGAGGCAAAAGGTAAAGAAATGGTGACTTGTTTCTCGGTTAGAACATAAGCAATGTCTTCCAGAGTCAGAGAGGATTACGTTTAAACAGACTTTCCTGGCCTTTAAGTGCATTCAAGGGTTGAGTTCAGTAAACCTACAAGAAACAGTTACACCTATTGGTGCCCATCACAATCGCTTCTCTCTTCTTTTTTGGCATTATTAAAACTTTGTCACTTTACACCGTCTTCCAAACGTGGTGGGTCTTACTTAGTCAAAGCGATAAAGGTCTGAAATGCACTGCATCACAGTTACATTTCGTTAAGTCCCTTCCTCTCTTCAGGTAAAGTTTGAAGGTCTATCTGTTTGCAGAAGTCTCTTAATTACAGCCCCTTCTCCAAGAACCGAGTTTATTGCCCTTTATGGAGGAGCTTTAGATCAGTGCTCATAGACCTACTGAGGTGCAGTGTGCTATGTAAATGCTGTCTCAGTCAAATATGTCTCTTTTCTCCAACAGAAATGGACTCCTCGGAATACGTGCCTGGGCCTTTACAAGACCCCAGAGAGATCTGCTTTCCATTAAGTAAGGAAGTGATAGAGGGAGGAGGTGTGAATGTAATGACCTCCCCCTGTTGAATAGTGTCCAGTACCTAATTTCTGAAATTGACTCTGTTCAGGTTCGACAAACCTGCTGATTAGATGTCCTTCGAGTGGTCCACAGACCAGCACTGCTGCATTGAGGCAAGGTGAATTTTAGGTTGTTGCTCCATGACCTTGACCTCTGACCCTAACCCAGGGTCTTACTGACAGAAAAACCGGCTATCACGGGTGATCTTTTGCTGGTGGGCTCTTCCAAGGTGTTGATGGTGGTCTCGGTCCGCCATAGCAGTGCAAACCTTGCCCAAGGTTTACACTTTTGCTTTGCCAAGTTTCTAGCTCCTCTGAGTTTGTGCCCCAGGCTATGTTCAGAACTTGCATGTTACTGCTTCTCATAACCCTTTCCCACTTCTGTTTTCTCCTCCACGGATAGAGGTACATTCCTACAGTTTTGTGCGTTTGCCACAGCCACGCTGCCTCAGAGATAACCGCAAGCTGTGGGTAAAGGAGGCCCTTATGGTTCCTCCCATAGGGGAGATATGACTTGTTTTGAGACTAATTTTCAAAAGAAAAGTTTGACAAAGGAGAATAGACTCGGTGGTAGGATCACTTCACTGTTGTGGAATGGGTCAAGGGAGAAAGGCGATGAGGTAATTTCGGACACTACAAATTGCCAATGTGTAACTATTGGCTATGCTAATGTATTGAATTGCTTTTTGAGCACTTTAATTTGAATATTGGCCTGCTCTGAATTGTAGATCACTCATCCATTTAGGTGCCATTGCGGTGTCTAGACCGGGTAAAAATACATCATCCAGTTAGCTATGCAGTGCACTTAAAATCCCTGCTGTGTATGTTATGGTAGGTAGGGAATAATAAACAAGGTTTGCGTATCTATGAGCTCTGAAATTGTAAAGCCTAAGGTTGACTTTATAGTAACTTTCTTTCTTGGAAGACGCAAATGCCTCTTTATATTCAAATCTCCCTTTCTCTAAATCCAACTTCAATAAATGCAGTATCCTCTGATTTAATGCAGAGATTGGTTGTTTTGGTTTTTGGGGCCCTCGTGTAACCTAAATGTCTTCAGAGGCCAGTCATGTAAAAGGAATGCTTTGACCACCAAGAGGGGTTGAAGCATCCTCTAGTCTACAGCATGTCCTGCCAGGCCTGTTGGCGCAGGGATCACAGAGGTGCCCTGATGGAACGGGCAGCTCCAGTTCAAGCCATGGGGTTTAATTGCACAGTAATTCTATGTCAAGACGGAGGCGAGCTTTATGCTTCATCATCTATTTATTCTATGCTAGCCTCTATGCTCGCCTCCTTGTCTTTAATAGAATCAAGAGCTCCCTGCGCTATTAGCAGGGGGAATCTTCATTGTCTGGTTCATACGGCAACATAATGTGCGTATTGTTAGTCGTTCCTTTTATATGGAGGGTTCCTTTAATAACTAAAGTTACTTTCAGTCATGCCCTTAACAGACTGTCCTAGCTGCAAAAGGAACTTCTTCCCAGAAGAGGATCAAACTCTCTCCCAGAAATAAAGCTGGCACCGAGAGGTAAGCACTGAATCTTCCATGAAGGTTCTAATCATCATATTATAAAAGCAATGATGCACTGGCAAAGCCAATAGTTTTGGCTTTGTTTAGTGGAAAGTGTTTCTGTGTTGGTGAGTGACAGATGAACATAGAGGACTGAGTAGAGTAAAAGTACACAGCATACAGAGCGGGTGGTGGCATCAGAGTCAGAGCAAAGGCATATACATGGATGTATAGAAGGGCCATAGAAGCAAGAACTGTGATCTTGAAAGGAGTGAGGAAAGCCAAGGCACAAAGAGGTTAAGGGGCTGAAAGGATCACTGAACTGGAAGAGCCAGCGAGGGAGCAGAAGCACACATGGATATTTAGCGCGGAAGTGCAGCACGCGTCACTGAGGTTATAAAGCGGTCAAAGGGGTGGAATCAACAGAGGTTGGTGTGCAGAGAAAAGGAAGACCGGTTAAGGGAGCAGAGGACATCAAAGGTGATCAATGGTAAAGGAGGCAGAAGAACACAGAGGGCAACCAGCCGGGTGAGGGGAGCAGAGAAACACATCACCAAGAGATGGGTGAGTGGTGCAAAGGTGAGCCAGCATGGTGAGGGTGATGGCAAAGTAAGAAGGAACTGGTAGCCACAGTGAGGCATGAATGGAATATGAATAAACTAGAATATAGTTGGTCGTGTACTTGGTTGTGTGTTTCTATGAGCGGTTTCTGTCAGTTTGAACTTGGAGTCTGTGCATAGTAGTAGTGTCTATGCGTATCCTTCCTCCACTCTGGTTGGAGGGGAGAAATAAAGAAGATGCAAGGGTTGGGTAGGGTTCATTCACAAATGGATTTGCTGTATGATGCAAAGTCTCACGCTTTGGGCAACATTTCACATACCGCTGCCTACTGAATTAATGCAATTGCATTCCAGAATCCCATCTGCCCAGCTCTGCAGGGTGGACTCATCACACAAAGGCGAGAAGCTGATCACGCCAAAAGAAGACCCACGGTATCCAGAAAGCAGACCCATGTCGCCAGAAGAACAGGTACACGTGATGCTGCAGCAAGAGGAGGAACAGAGTAAACTAGAAAAGCCCCCCTCCGAGAGGGATCTAGAGGTTGGTACAGATTAAGCATTTACATTTAATCTGTAAATGTTGCTTTTTAAAATATCTTTTACTGCAAATGTAGTTACATTCAATTATTGGTGGCAGGTTCTGACGACTTAAAATTCATATATATGTAGTCGTTTTACGGTGCCTGGCCTTGTCCAAAATGTGGGATATTGTGACCCTGCCAGGGTCCGCCAGACATTAGTCTGCAGAAAGGAAGGGGAGGTTTTGGGAGGGGCGTTGGTAGGACAGAGAAACTAGACAATAGAATGATCATAAACAGAGAGGAAAAACAGTTGGGATGAGTGGGAGGGGGTATGGTTGTCGAGGGTGGGGATGTGTTTCTTAAATGTCATGTTATTGGTAAGCAGGAGTGTAGGACTCGGGAGAGTACAACTCGGATTAGAGCAGTTTTGCATTGTGATGGCAACATCTAGAACCGAGCATCAAACTAGATGTAGCTAGATGGTGACTGGCTGCGTGATAGACTTGAGAGGTGCTCACGCGGGTCCTAGTAGAGAACCCTTTGAAAAATGTTCAGCATGATTCAGAGCATGTAGAATTCAGTTCAGGTATTTATTTGCTCATTTGTAGAGCTCACCTGACCCGAAGTTATCTGGGCGCATTACTTAATTTAATCATTGTTACATGCATGAGTGACATTAACTTACATTGAGGTTAGGACGAGGAGGATCTATGTGATTATTGCGACAGCCGAAAATGCCGACCCCCGCAACTCCTCCATATTAATATTCTATTCTATACCCCCCACATAAAAAAAGTCGCCATTTTTGGCCATCGTAATAATGAGGGCGAAATTCTGGTACGATTACGACGAGGACATTCTTGAGCAAGGACAGTTCTAGACTTTGCATTTTGTTACATTACGCAAGGGTATTTCTAGACATTGCATTACATTACTTGTATAAGGAGACATTTTTACAGAGATAAATCATGGCAGTGCAGGTAACGATGAGGAGGACAACATTTGGCACTCATGTGCAAAGAGCCAGGTTTTCAAATTTTTTCTAAAAATTCAAAAGGAAGGTTCAGCTGTAAGAACTGGAGGCTTGCAATTCCACAGTTTGGCAGCTAGTACCGGGAAGCTGTTTCCACCGGCTTTTTATAGTTTAAATCTGGGACTCATTAGCAGGTGCACATGGGTAGATCGAGTAGGTCTATTTGTTTGATTTTTTTTTTGTGAATTTGTTCACAAGGTATTTAGGAGCTGTATTTGATAGGCGTGTGTGTCATTGATAGAGTTTCAAGGCAATTCTATCTTGGATTGGGAGCCAGTGGACATTTATTCTGGCAGGCGTGATCTGGTTGGCTCTTTAAATGTTAATGCTGCTCTTAAGGCATTATTTTGAAGAACTCGTTTTTTTACATTGCGGTTACTCGTACCTAAGTACAGGGCATCGCAATAGTCGAGCCTCGATAGTATCAGAGCTGTGGCCAAAGTGATGCAACTGTCTGCTGAGAGGAAGGACCTGCAGGCGTTACTTAATTTTGAGGTGTAGGCTGCTGCCGTAGCATTAACTTGTCTCTTAAGGTTAAGAGCTGAGTCCAAATAGATCCCTAAGGTTTTCACTTCTTTGGCCACTTTGATAGTGCTGCGGTCAATGTTAAATGATTTGAATTGATTGTCTAGTTTGTTTAGTTTATTTTGTGATCCGATAAGGAGTAACTCCGTTGTGTCGTCGTTAAGACAAAGGCCATGGATAGCCATCCACTCTTGTATGGTATGGTATATTTCATTCAGTAGTTTTGAGTCGGTGTTTTAGGAGCCTATGATAGGAATGAGGATTTGGGTGTCGTACTCATAATTAGTGTAGGTGACACCCATATCATCCAGATGGTCAAAGAACGGCTTAGTAAATATGTTATACAGTGTGGTTGAGATGCAGGAACCCTGCGGAACTCCTTATTTTTCCTCTTATGCATTCCGCAAAATATCACAAGTAAATAGTCGATTCCTTATCCTGTACTCTGCAAACGGACAACATTGCCTAACCAATCCGACCTTGTATTTATAGGTAAAGGAAAAGCAGTGATGTTCTGGATGTGGCTTTTGTTTCTAGTTCTTTGTTTTCACTTCGACAGGTGAAATGTGTATGTTACTTTTTTCACCTAAATAACATTGTTTGCAAGTATTTTGGAAGATTCATGTCCGCAAAAGCGTACTTTTAAAAAGCAAAATAACAATGCCCCTTTCTTTAATGACTACCGACCAATCAGCCCCTACAACAGCCACAGACAAAAAGAATTGGGGCCGGGGTGGGGCACAGACCAACCCTGCCGCTAACCCCAATTTTGGATCTATACATACGCCCTCATAGCAAAATTAGATATACAGACATGTTAAGGCATTCAAAGGGTTAATAGGGAGTTTCCCCTGATAGCCCATTATATTACTGCAGCCTTCTTCCCTTTCCATTGTCCTCACCATCTTCACATAGCCTATAGAGGTTGTCTATTTTTCATTGAGGCAATGAGTCTGACATTTCCTTTTTCTCAGTTTTCCACTGCCTCCTAGGTCTCCTTTTCACTCACTCACCTCCCCCTCCCTTCCCCAGTCTCTGCTTACCTTCCCCTGCTTGCCATCGTTTTCCTGCATTCTCCCATGTATGATGCTGTGGCAATGCAGTTGGACCCTGCAGTAAAAGTGTGCCTGGAGTAAAATGCCTGCTCTAAAATGATGGTTGCCATATTGCTGCAGTACATGTTTTTTTTCTTTATGTAAATAAATATTTGATTATCCACTTACCCTGAATATAAATTAGATTATATAATGATCACAATCTAAGTGCCTTTGCATTAGACATTTTTAAATGTTTTATTGATTTTTACCGACACTGGGAATCACGTTTCATTTAACCTTTTTAATCTATTATATTTTAGTTTCTCAAAAAGTTGTAGATTGCTTGGCTTTAATTATTATTTTCATTTATTTCAAGAAACAGATTATCTGTGGTGCCATCCTCTGCATTTCTATTAGTGTTCAAGGAACACATTTTTCCCAAAATAAACGTATATATTTTCTATATTTGTTCATCTTTTCAAAACCCCAACTACACAATTATTTTGTATTCATGTCAATATACAACCTTCATTAAACAATCTGAGGTCTCCATACATTCCACTTTCACTCTCATCTTCACTTCGCATACAAATATATCTGCAATCATTCAACAATTATGTATTTAAGCTGTCTGTTCATTTTCGAATAGCACTGTATTGTATATATAGTCAATTTCAATAAGTTCTCGTTTTTCACTCTGTTTCTGCACATTAAACTCAGAATTCAAATGTCAGAAGAACCGAACAGGTTTCGACCAGTCATAGTCTTTCTTCATTAGACCCTGTGTTCTTCAGTGGTGGGTTTGATTTGTTTATGGATATGAACATTCTTCTCGGTATGACATAAAGTGATGCATAATTGCCCTGCACATCATTTAATTTACTAGATTTAAATGAAGGGGAAAAGGAGAGCTAAAGGGACAGATACATCAATATGGCATAATGTAAATATCTTATGAGTTAACAAGATAACCATATTTTATTCCTGGCCATGGTCCCGTATTCACCTATTCCACAATTGACATTATTGCATTTTAAAAGCTATAATATATTCTTAAAGACTTATCAGTGATCAGCTTCCTTAATCAAATCAAAGCATTGCTTCCTTCTAGATTTATTAATTGTTCTTCCCATGTCTAAACATTGCATTATAAGCAATTATCATAATGTGGTCCCTGCTAGCAATAAAATAGTGACTAAAAATGATAACCCTCTACGTTTGCACACTATACACAGTATATAACTTAGACAGCACTAGACAGCATTATAGTATGTTTAATTGATGTATTTAATGATATATACCGGTGTAAGTGATGCATATAAGGGTGTGGCTATCAACTTGGGAGACACCCTCATTCTCATAAGGCGTCATTAGATTAGAAAAGGACAAGTTATGACTACCTCCCAATGGTTCTGTTTACTATCGCGCTCATATTCTACAGATAGGCTATAATAATGTTGCCTTATAGAGGGGTCATTATTGCAGGATAATGACCTGCCAACTAGTTATGTTGAGAGGCAAAACCGAGGGCCACAGGTTGGAGAAAGGTCATTATCCGAGGTGATAATGACACCTCCTGAGGCATATAAGGTTATTGACACACAACCTTGGAGAGGGTTTAACATGAGCATGCATTAGGGGTTGCGTAAAAGTAACCCGTTTCCCGATAAGAAAGTGAAGCTTTCTCTTTTCTATGCTAAATAGGATGTTGCAGCAAAAACACATCCTCCTAGAGAGGATGTGTCCTGTTGAAAGACATCTTACCTGGAAATTGTACTATTGTTTGTTTGTCTGCTTTTGAAGTCAGAATGTTCAGAATGCAGTCAATACCGGTAGTTATTGGCTGCACTCTAAACATGCCAATTGGCTGAGAGGAGGTCAATAAAGACCTCCATGTGCTAGTATGGATTCATACCTTCATATAAGACACAGTTGTACAACTCTATCCAAGCCAAAAGCATGTTATAATGTGGATTGTGGATGGTAAATTCCCTTAGAAACCCTAGTTATTAACTGACACCTCTCTTTAGTTAAAACCTGGGGTTTGGGAGGATGGGGGTTCTGTAATAATAAATCTCAATCATCCAATAGCAATGAAAGTCATAAATGTTAGACTGACAGGTATGCCGGAAATGTAACTGTTAGCTCATGATTCTCGTACAAGATCATCAGGCTCATCTCAGAATCTTTGGCTCATTATATCATCCATTTTCCCTGTGGTGGTGTAGTAATATCAATGCAGTATTAATACAGTGATAATGAAGTGACCCTTGTAAAGAGGAGCTTAGAGGAAAAACATTGAAAATCATCCACGGCTTAGGTTCATCTACTAATAAGCTGGCAGAGCCCCCACATGTTTCCTCTTACGGTATGTGCAACCAATTATATTATTTCTGAATCAACGTTTATCTTAAACTTTCTTTTTGAGGCAATAAACGGGAGGTGCCCTTGTAGCACATCTGGTACTCTACTTTTGACCAAAATGGACCACAACATCCCCCGTGATACACAGTCAAAAGCGATTCTGAGATCAACAAACACAGAAAACACGTTCATGTTTCTCAGGGTGGTGTATTTCTGCGTGACCAGATGTAATCGGAATGCCTGGTCCATGGAGCCTGTTTTGGGTCTGAACCCTGCCTGGACACGGTCGACCAAATCTTCCTGTGCATCCATGCCTGCAAATGCTCATAAATGATTCTGGTAAATACTTTGCCCACTCCATCCAATAAAGAAATCAGCCCAAAATTCCTGGGTTCTCTCTCCCTCCCTGTTTGTAGATAGGGATTATAGTTGCATTTTGCCAATAGGGGGGCACCTTATTAAATCTAAGAATAGCACTAAAAAGATACCATAGTACTGGTGCCCACACAGTTGGTTCATCCTTCACCAGATCAATGGGTATTAGGTCTGGCCCCGGGGCTTGTCCCCATCTTTAAGATCAGATGGCATTAGCGGCTTCCTGTAGGTCAAATTGGAGTAAGTCTGAACTTGTCACTCTCTCCTGGCCTTGCAGGATGGTACCCTGGGTACCAGATGTAATTTCTTTCCCATAGAGATTCTGGAAATGTTTCCTCAAGGGACTTGGGCTAATATTAACAGCCATTTCATTACCACTGCCTTCTTTGTTTCCACTATCTTCCAGAACAGACGAGTGTCCCCCAATTCTGAGGCTTCCTGCAATCTATGCCATTCATGCTGAACATGCTAATCTTTTTTATCTTAATCAAATGTCTATAGCATGCTCGTATGTGCCTTAATTCAATCTTGTCATGACCCAAGCCTCTCTTTAAGCATTTTAGGATATCTAATATGGTTATCTTGCAGCCCTCATCAAACCAAGTATTTTATTTTATGGCACTTTTACTTATGGGTCTAGTGACAAATGGTTGTATGGTCAGAATCAGGTTGTCATATACAGAGTAGATATCTATATTCCTCGGTTCCATTATTGAGAGCCTCTCTAAGTCGGGCAAGATCGACTCATAAATGTTTGGTCGCCAATGCTCCAGGTCGAGAGGAAGCCATTTGATTCTTTGTTTGGATTGTCCCTGGATTTGAGTTGCTATAATTACTTTGATGATCATTATCATGTTTACCGAGATTAATCAATATTAAAGACTGAGGCTTATGATCACTTACCTTTTGTTCCAGGACCTCAAAATCCTTTATATGGGTCCACATTTTCAAAGATAAAAAGATGTAATCTATGGTCGAAATGCTATTAGTCCCTTGATATGTGGGTTTTGCTGGTTGATCTTTTCCAAGTCGCCCATTACAGGCCCTTAAACCCATACAAAACAAGATGGCAGCACAACCGAGGGCCTGGGGATGCACCTTGCCCAATGTGGGGGAGTCCAATGAGGGGATGTCCCACACCTCTTCTAGATCATCCCATTCCTCGCCCAGATCATCCCATACCTCCTACAGATCGGGCAGGAGCTCAACTTGCAAATTCAGGTCTCGGGCAATTATGGTTCGTGGACCCAAACCCCTTTGTATTTCCTTCATTGCTACAAGCTTTATGTAATATGGAATCCAAATATCAGGAACTTGAGTATATGGAAAAACAGGTAAACTTTGTGAATCCCTGAAACATATGGAGATGGAAGAAAAAACAAACGGTGAAGTTTGGAAGAACTGGATCTGTACCAAACATTAATGCTGTCAAGGGGGAGGTAGGATTGGAATGTCCTAGCACTAAAATAAAGAACAATGCAGTTCACAAATGCCTTTAATGCCGCCAAGTTAGGAAATGGAAACACCATTTTCCGAAATAAAGACATGAATTGGGGCTTCAATCATTTCTACAGAAATGTGTTCTAGAAATCTAGATCCCACCAAAATTGACAGCTTTTTGCAATCACTGACAATCTCCAAGGTGAGTGATACTAGTCGAGACATGCTGCATCTCTCAATTCTACAAGTGGAAGTGGGGAGGGCATGTGCTCCTGGAAGAAGAGAAACTATACAGGCATAGGGGTTTTAAAAAAATATATGTTATGTACACCCTTTAAATCACACTTATGTCTGCTACTGACCAATATGTTCAGTGAAGTAATTATCTGCAACTGCTTTCTGTCTTAACCCTAATACCTAAACCCAACGGGGGTCACCTTTATTGCCCCAAATAGAAAACAATACCACTGCTCAGTGTTAACAGCAAACCCCTCACCAACCTATCAGCAGTATGGCAGAACAAAGTCAAATGAATTGCAAACAAAGATCAAAATACTTTTAGTAAAGTTAAGGCACACACAATATAGCACAAGTCAATGGCACCCGGGATTTAACAGTGATGCGATAGCACCATCACCTGTTGATAAGTTCAGATGTTGGAAAGATCTTTTATACCTTAATTTGACGTCCTTATTCAAAACCATGGGTCTGATGATTCTCAGGGTCTTCTTTTGGAACTGGCAAGCATTACTCTGCAAACACTCCTCTGCCTATCTTAGCACAAACACCTTCTATAGGAATTCATACCAACGCACAAAGGTACAATACTAAGATACTTTTAATCACTGCTGTAGTTTAAAGTAGCTTTGGGTACTGTGCCATGCAAACTCATGATGAAATCAAAGTAACTAGACTTAGAAACTACATGAGCAAAAGACTGAAGTCTGCAGACTATATGATTACCCCCAGCACTCCTGCATCACTCCCTTTCTTTTGAAGCCCATCTTTTAAGCCTACCTTGCAGCATGTCAACAAGGAAACATGCAGCCACGTACCCTTGAAATGTTAATCGAAAGAACTTACATTCTGCATATTATAATGACACGAGAGCGTGTTGATATCCAAAACTGCAATTCAACTTTGTGCAATTGGACAAAGTAAACTTATGCACATGGGCAAACAACAGTGTCATATAGATAATCCTTTTCCCTGGAATATTTTAGCAAACTCTGCACTCCAGGTGGCAGGGCTATGTAGATGAACCTTAAAAATCTTCTGAAAAAATGCCTATGGACCCCAAAAACGAAGCCATTGATTTTACTAAATAAGCTTAAAATGCCTACGACGAAGGGCGGTTTGTAACAACACTCCCTGAAACACCAAACTGCACACTGATTGAATCGCACAGTGCACCTAATCTGGAACTTGGGTACATTCTGTTTGCCAATAGTCTTTGCACCAAAACCAGAATAACAATAAAATTGACAATAAATCACAATCGTATTCCATCCCATTTTTTTTAAAACCCTCCACACCAACTGAAAAATCCAAAAATCAAGGTGTTTTGTTGGGCTCAGATTTCTCCTTCTCGCACCAATTGCATGCACTCAATAAGAGCGTCCACCTCTAAATTCACCTACTGAAAGGAAAGATCTAAAAACAATGAACTGGTGCAAGCTTTAGTGTTGAGCACACTGGACTACTGCAGTGAATTCTTCCTGTGCCTACCAAAATACTTGATCACAAAGTTATAACTGGTACAGGACAAGTCTGCAAGACTCCTTTTCAGTCTAAAAAACAGAGGCTGCTTCCTACTAGTTCCTAGATCCCTAATGTGGCTCTCAACAATTTCACTGCTCACTACAGACAGTCAAGACCGCTAAGATCTTCCACAGCAAGCAATCTGCAAATGTCCCAAGGCAAACAAATATACGATCGGCACAAGGTGACTAGCCACTAAAGGCCTTACACTATGGAAAGGTCTACCACAGTTGATTAGAGAAGACCAGAACGTCCTAAGATTTGAAACCACCTGAAAAGAGAACACACAATACAAGCCTTCATTATGTCATACCCACATCACTTAAGCAGTTATACAGTTTTACCTTGTATACATTCTGTAAGCATCCTTGTGTAATTACAATAACATTTTGAGCACTTAAGATGATTTTGTGACTTAAAGCGACTGGCTCTGCATGTAGTGCCTATACAAATCACAATACATGAATAAATAAACATATCCTGACTTCGATACAGTGTCTCTGTAGTGAAGTATCCTGACTTGCGATGCAGACTGCCACAAAATTGAAGTCAGTGGATTATAGGCGTGGGGGCAGAATGTGGAGGATCGTTGTCACTCTCTCTTGGACCCAGTCGTTTGGCAGGGGCCAGTCAATTTAAAGCCATCCTTCTCCAGCTGTGTACCTCAAACCCAGCACCTTTTAACAAAAATTCAGCCTGAAATGGCAGACGGCCTATGGAGAATCTTGTGGGTCCACGAACAGGCCTCCCGGAAGATCCAAAAGGTTCATGGACCATCTTTTAAGTTTGCAGACTCGCTTGAGGTGCCGCAAAATTGCCAAACAAACACAGTGAGTGACAAAAAATGTGCGACACACCCAACCCTCTCTCCCCCTAAACTGGACTCATAGGCACAGCAATAACACACAGATTTGTTTCTTCCACAGGCAAATTTCCCAGACCCTCTAAACACAAACATGAAGTCCAAAATGGCTGACAGGCCTAATATAGGTATAGGTCGGCCCCTCGGACTGAACTGGACCCAAGTAAGGCTGAAGGCAACAGCCAAACCCAACCCTATAGGGATTGGGAATTGCAGGTACGGACCCTCACCTAGAATCCCTCACAAGGAAAGGGGAGATCTCTCTCCCTATATAAACAACTCTGTATAATCTGCCAGTGCGGGAATTTGAGCGGCTTGTGGCTGGTGACTGGAGACTGACACGACTGAAGATGCTGTTGGAGGTGAGGGGAATGAAAGAGCTAGGAGGAGAGGACGAAGAGTTGGAGTAGGTTATTGTAGGAGAAGGTGGAGAGAGTTTGGAAGAGGTGCTAACATCAGCAGGAGGTAATGAACCCAAGGAGCAGATGGTAACACGTGGAAGATACGTATTTAGACGATAAGAGGACCAGGGGTGCAAGCCTGAAGGTGGGGGAAGTGACTTTACAAAGGTTGCAGAGACTCTCGGCTCTAACCCAAACTCTTTGAGTAGCTCAGGTTGTACCTACAGTATGATGCAAAGGTGGATCATCTATAATTATAATTGTTTATTTATAACACGCTTAATACTGAATGATTTCTAAGTGCAGACCGGGAATTCAAACCTGTTTTGCTCTGCATCGTCTTGCTTCAAAGACGAGCACGTTGCCTCTGAGCTATACTACCCATGGCATTGCTTTGGACTTGTAGGGATTCTTGTTGCTAGATAGCAAAGAGATCGTTGTGTCACTCTCCCTTAGACCCAGTCACTTGGCAGGGGCCAGTCACTCTAAAGCCACCACACAACATTCTCCCGCTGTGTACCTCAAACACTGCACCTTTTAACTAACATTCACCCTGAAACGGCGGGCAGACTCTGGAGAACATTGTGGGTCCTCAAACATGCCTCCCGGCAGATCCACAAGGTTCATAGACCTATCTTTGAAGTTTAGGATAGGGTAAGAGAATCTCTGTGGTTATACCCAATACTTTTTCCGTCCACTAATCTCACTTTTGTTTTGACCCTTTCACACTGTGAAAATAAGGCCGTAAACCACAATTCCTGAGTCCAGACAATTGTGCACCCAAACTGGCCTGCATCACAGTCTCATTCTAGGAGAATCTTTAGAGAAGTCTGCAAAAAATTCCATTTAGAAGCAAATACTGTAGTCTTCGATTTTCCAACATATGGGAAGATCCTCTGAATAAATCCCCAGATGAGCAGCCATTCACGACTCAATGGATGAACCAAGATGTCACATGTTCTGTAAAAACAAACTAAAAGTCTTCAGTGTTCTGTGAAGGCATCATGAAGTAAGACAACAGATTCAATTTTCAAAAATGAAGCGTTTGCTTCTCAAATGTCAGGATGGAGTAAGGCCTAACTTGCCCTAGTCTAAAGTGGGATTTCCCTACCTAAAGAAACTAAGGCTAGTCTGTGTCATAAAGTTCAATTTAATAGTCTGTCTGTGTCCAAAACCTATGCTTGCCCCAACAACTAAATCTATACAATGTCCTTCATTACATGTTTGTTTGTCTGGAAACAAGGTTGCCTGTAGCAGCATACTGGCACACTTTCCGGACCGCCAAATTACGAATTTGCCGGTAGGGGCACAGAACTCCCGGCAGGTCTGACTTTCCGGGAGTTCAGGCCCCTACGGGCAGTGCTTTCACTGAAGCACTGGCACCGTTGGCACCGGTGCCGGTGCTTCAGTGGCCCCATTGCCGTGGAGTCCGGGAATGGGGATTTCCTGTTCTGCCACCTGCCATGATATACCGGTGGTGCCGTGGTGTCACGCAGCGGAAACAGTGTTACGTGGTCAGCGGTAGTCCACCGCCTACCGGCGGGTGTTACGGCCAACCCCATAATGATGTCCAATGTGGAGGGATGTCTGCAACCAAAGAAACAGTGTTTAAAATAAAGTTTCTTGCTTCTTCCAGCTCCTAGATAACTTTCAGCTTCCTTTTCCTCAAGTTCAAAATGGTTCCACAAAAAGACCTCAGGCTCGCTTCCCCAAGTTCAACACAACTGCAAACAGTCATGGGGTTCCCTTCCCCAAGTTCAACACAGTTCACAATTAATTCAACTTTCTCAGCTTGCAAGATTATTTCAAAATCCACTTTGTAACCATTTAGGCTTTTCAACCATTCACTTGGCTTATTCTTCTCTTTAGCTACTTTATCGCTTGTTATGCAAAACAACTTCAACCTCTTCATTTTCTTTGGTTCACTCCAAAGTAGGGGTTACTCGGTCTAGGTGCAGTTGTCGGACCACACAGTCCACCAATTACAGGTCACACAACTGATAACCCTTGACACTTTGCAGTGTTCACTGATTCTCATTGGACTCCTTTGTCCCCATAGGTTTCCTCTCTCTACACCTGTGAGATTAGTCCATCTGTATTCTGGTTTCTCCTTGGCAGTCTCTTGACTCTGCCAACACGTACCTTTCACCCAATGCAATTCATGGTGTTTATACCTTGTCACCACCTTGCTTTCACACCATCCAATAGTGCTTATTATTTGCCTTGTATTTGCTTCATAAGCTTGTATTACTGGGTTTTCAATTGGCTTTGTAATTTCACATTGTTCATAGGTGCTTGTTCCTTATTTTCACTGTTTTCATAAATACCCATCACTTTCTCTCCACTCATGCAGTATTTACATATATTTTGAATAGCATTTTCTTTAGTTCGGTATTCAATAACTCATTCAGCACTTTGTAGCTTGTTCGATATTCAATAATGTCCATTTGGTCTCTGGACCCATTCATTATTCACTTTGACTTATTCAGTATCTTTCTTTGCCCACACCAAGCTCCTGGAGCGCCCCGGCATGAGTGCGCTCTCCCCGTCACTCACCTGTGTAAGGCCGCCCCCTTGGGTGCTTGCACGTTCCTCTTCTGCTTTTGCTCGCTCACCTCTCTCACGTCAGGAGCACCGGTGAGCAGCTCTCTCCTCCGAACCTTCGTGCTGCTTCTTGCAGCATAGTGGAGACTTTGGTATACCCCAGCTCCAACGGGGGAGATGCGGATCAGGGCTCTCCAAGGCCCTTTACTGTCTCGGCTCCCTCTGGCCTCGGTGTCTTTCCTGCTCTCCTTCAGCAGTCAGCGTCCTTTTCACCGGCCCCTCTCCAGCCTGCTCCACCTCGTCCTGGCTTCCCAGGTGGTTCTCCTTCTCGATGTGGATTTTTCCTTTTTATATGCACCTGTAGGCTCTGAGGCTGCTGCAGGTGCAAGTCCTTGCCTAACCACAATTACTTTGGTCAATGGGATATGCCTGACCTTGAGAGTGGTGTTTCACAGTCCTCTTCCTCGTCCCAGTACCAAAGTGGTGTGCACAGAGGGAAGTGTGCATTACTTAAGCAATATGCCCCGAGCAGCGGGGGCATTACCAGAGTCGGTAATGCCCCCGCTGCGAGGGGCATATAGCTATTAGTACCCCAGCCCGCAAGATCTGCGTGACCGGGCCACTAAAAGCATTTTTACTGTCCCGAAACGCTGCAGTGTTTCGGGACAGAAAAAAAGGACCAATAAAATGGCCACCGGGAAAGTGAAAACTGACTCAGTTTTCCCTTTCCATGGCGGCCATCAGGAGAGGACGCGCTGGGAACAGAAGTGTTCCCAGCGCGTCCGTTCCTGAAAGATGACAGGAGGGGAAAGAAAAAAAATAAACGTACCTGGGTCCCCGGCGGGGGACGATGGAAGCCTCCAGCTGCGTGGAGGCTCGGAGCGGGGATGTCCCGGCGTTAAGTCTCCAGATGGCTGGAGGCTGCCATCGTCCCCGACCATGGACAAAGCAGGCAGAAGGTAAGTGAGGGTGGGAGTACAAAAAAAATAAACGTACCTGAATCCCCGGTGGGGGACAAAGGCGGCCTCCAGCCGTGTGGAGGCTCGAAGCAGGGATGGTCCTGCTTCGAGCCTCCTCATTGGCTGAGGGGCTGCCACGCCCCCCGCTGGGTACAAAGGCATGGAATTCAGGGATTCTCGGCCGGCTAATGCCCCGGCGAGGGCCAATCGGAATGGTCCTTTCTTTCTGATTCGCCCTCGCCGGGTACTAATTGTAGTTGCCTCTTCCTCGTCCCAGTCTCAAAGGGATATGAAGGGGGACAGTTGGAGTGTGTGATAGTGGGGAACATTGGTAATAACCTATAAATGTCAGAGAAGGGTAGGATGTATTTTGACAGTTTCTTGATTTAACCAGAGGAGGTAGATGTGGGTCTAACCTGCCCCTATAATGTGTAATTCTTGTTATTGTCTTATTCCCTGTAGGAGGTACATGTGGATCTAGCCTTTCCATATAATGAGGTGTTTTGGTTATTGTTTTCTTCCCTGTCCCTCGATACTGAAGAGTTACCCAAGGGTTGATTTGAAAGGAAGAAATGGGGGGGACGTTGACAGTGCCCTATAAAAACCTCAGGTACTGAAGGTTCATTGTGAAATGGAAACAGGGGGTACCGCTTCTCACCTAATGGTATCCTACTTCCATTCCCCAAATCTCCACCATCGAGGTGATCCTCCCTCACATATCCACCGCCAGGGTCAGGCTCCAAAAGCAAGGGCCTTTTCCTGGCGACCTGAGCAGAGGAAGCTGGAGAGAAGGAAGTGAGGACGCTCTCAGGTTTCTCAGTTATTAACAAATATTTTGGCCTGGCAGATGATCAGATATGGAAGTACTTGAAAGTTAAGCATTGCCTATAGAAAACGGTCACATCTAGATGTATCATCCCTTCGAAAATCTCTGTAGAGAAAATGATGAACACTGCAAAGAAAGGCGTGCACACCTCTTGAATGCTCTCAAGATGTTTGACTATGTCACCTGCCATTCCGTATACCACAAAGAAAACTGACTGGAAATCTGAACACCATTTCATGACAGATCACTCCTAATCACACTATGACTGGATTTCCAGGAAGATAACATCCACCCACTTGTACTTGCAAAATAAAATACTTTACCAGATTATTTTGGACCCTCGAAAAATGTTTAACCTTTATCTATGCAAATACGAGAACTGCTAAAAAACTGTAAAAGACATTGTGCCCCCCCTATCCCACATCCACTCTAGTTGTCTCTTTTTGTCCATGTGTTGTTTAGATCCAGAAAGCAGACTAACAGTAACATTGTGAATAGGCTATAAATTGAGCCCTACGGCACATATATGCCATTATATCAAAGAATTATCTCCCATATGTTTGTCTCCGCAACATTGGTTGATGATGACAAAAAACATTGTTCGACGGAACAGAAAAAGGATTGCAAAACCAAAATGCAGGGATGGTTATCAAACATGAGCTCCCTTGTGGCAATGTCTAAAATAATATCTTACAGTCTCAAAGTGGAGTGCAAGGAGTTGAAGGACATTAGGGAAGAATTTCTTCAGTTATAAAACAGTCATCTTTGCCTGGCGGCACTTTGCCACAAGGGACAATCGCTTCTGGTGGATTTTAGTGTTTAGTCTGTCCCTAAATAGGTAAGATCCGTTTTTTTCATTTAACCATTCGTAACTTTGAAATGTTATGAATACAATTATCTAGGTGGTGATGATCTGCGCCATTCTCAGTAGAGCTGCACTGTATCACCAATATATCAGTCAAAGATGGATGCACTCCTCCGCGTTGAAATAACTTTAAGAGATTGGATGTTAAGTTCTCCGTAGACATCTTGGAAATTCCAAATGAAACTTCTGCTTGCTTCCCTCCTTATGTTTCCTACAATATTCCTTCAGCCCGCTAAGGCCTATATTTCTCCTCTTGGAGTCTAGCCTACTATGGTAGGCAGCTGTCCTCCTGGGCGGTAGCTAATCTTTGTTTGAAGTGGACTAACATCAAGTGTAGTCAGCTCGCTGTGCTTCTGAAGCACCGAATGAATTTAATAACCTATGGAATAAGCACTGAAGACCTTAAGAGAGTGTTGGGATTAGGCTGCTGTGTGGGTGCTGATGATATTCAGCTGCTTTTTCAACTGTTGTGCAGAGGATCCTTCCCGCATTTCTGACCCAAGTATTTGGGTGAGGGCAAAAGCACTTTTGTAAGAAACCTTAAGACGGAGGCCCTCACAGATTTCATATGAGCCTTAAATAACAGATTGAGACCCCTGATGTTACTATTTGTGTTACACAGGTATTTGAAACAAATTGGCATCATTCTACATTAACATGGGATCTTGTTTTCTTCAATTTTGTTGTGCCCTCCAACTTCCAAGTGCAAAACTCATTTCCACTGATCAAGACATTTGCTGCACAGGAAAATTGTTCACTCTAAAGTCCTAATGTATATTGCAGTTTGATTGTACTTCTGTAATGCGTTTTATGAAGCTTCCGAAAAGTTCCATCTCTTGCTCATTCCTGTCTTAATAAATGTGGGATTATCGACCTGCATTGTCTGCATGTCAGCTGGCTATTGATTATTTCCTATAATCCAGCGAGGTCGCTCTACTCTGCCATCACTTTTTCCATGTTTTCCCCCAGATTTCTGTCAGCTCCCAGTGCAAATTCCATGGGAGCTGCTGGCCCCACAAACTCCACAGAGCATGTAGACCATAGCATTTGTATATTCCTGCTATGTTCCCTACTATCCCAAGGCCAGGGGGAACTGGTTAACATGAAAAACACCTGGTTCACCTTTGGGTTCCATGCGACATCTGCTAAAAGAAATGAACAGCTGTCTGAACTGATAATACTCTTTCCAAGGTTCTTTCTGTACCCACAGGCCTCTGCAGTACATGTTTGCCGCTGCTTGAAGCCTAGCGGCAAGTGCCCATTAGCTTCTTCCTTAATTTGGTCTTCTAGGCCTGTTCCAAAACATAACCTGAAGCTCCAGGATTTCTTTCAAGCACTTTAACCATACAAAGATTACCAAAGGTTCCAAAGTCTCACTTGGTTTTCATGTCTTGTAATCGCGAAATAACCTAACCCTAAACTAACCTATTCTGTAACTATTTTCTGATATTCCTTGTATTACCCAAGTTCTCCTGCAATCACTTGCTCTGCAGCAAGAACTTTCCTTGTGAGTGTTATTTTATGCTGATCTATTTTCCTGAGCGCGACAAACATTTTGATTTTGATGCCTTAGACGCCATTGACACCTTTCCACCCACGAATGCACACATGCACACAAAGGAATCCTTCATGTAAGACCTCTTAGCAAGCCTGTAAATTAATGTGTGCAGAAGTCGAACTGCGCACTCACAGAGCCAAAGAAATCTTGAGACGGATCACGCACAACTTACTTCCAGATTAAATACGGTTGACATTACTCTTACGTTTTCCACACTGCCCCCTCCCCCACCACACCTGGGATCTTGATTGGATACTGCCCCCCACCTCCTTCTCCAAATAGACAGGCAGGAAAACTAACTAGACCTTGAACAATAAGATGATGATGAGGCTGGCCAGAGCGTGGCTCTGCACTACTGGGAAGCAAGGTATCTATTTTCGGAATATTTATACTACTAGAAACTATTTTTACAGTTTATGTGAAGAGCTGCCCAGTTGATCAGTCAACTTGTTCCACATACAGTCTTCTTTAATGAATGTTTACATAACCAACTGTCCCAAATTAGTTATTTAGTTCCCACACTTTCATTGGATCATGTCCCTTTTCTTTCACTAGACCCATTCTGTTCTTAATGAGTTACAGTTAGACCCTGCCTGGACCTCTGCTAAATAGGACCAGCTTCTTAGAAGACTTGTAATGAAAGGCAGTCATTGGAATCTTTGCAAAGTTTCTATACTGCCAAGCAAAGTGTTATAACCAATAAGAAGCTCAGACTTTCCTCACTATCTTGTCATGGGACTGAAATTTCTATTTGAAGTATAGACCCCAAAAAGTAAAGGTTGATGCCACATTCCACACATACACAAAAAGATTCCCCCAGGGAAAATGTCTATATATGACCTAAGTTGGACATGCCTTTAAACTAAGAGGCCACTTGTTATGGACTATTCACCTGGCACACGCTTGTTCTGCCCCCCTTTTAGACCTTTTTGGAGGCCCCAGGGATCCTTGGATATTCAAAAATAAAAATGTAGCTCAGGTTTACCACATGATTGTGCAATCTGAAGTTTCAAATGCATGCACTCCACAAATACTTGTTTGTTGGTTTATTCATTCATTATTTCTCTAGATTCAGACCACTAACCATCCTAGCTCTCCCAACTTCTTACTCCCAGGTCTAGCTAGTGAGTTCAGCTTCAGATCAGAAGAAGTTGGCCCAGTAGCCCTGATGTGGAGCTTTGTCATAAATCGCTTTACAAACATATTTCCCCAGAGCATCCTGACAGACTTGTCCACCTTAGAGCTGTCCCTCGCCTGGCCATCTTCCACATAGTGTGACGGTACATGGGATCACGTCACTTCTTCCCAGGGGCGGCCTTCCCTGTGAGGCTATGCCAGTGAGACAGATATGCAACGTTCCTCCTAGGGGTGGTGGAAAGCAGGACCTCAAGAGGGAGAGACTGCCCTCACTGGGATAAGGACTCATGTCCCGTGATGGAACTCCATAACCCTCTTGCCCTCGAAACCATGAAACCCATAAGTTCTGCTCAATATGACAGCTCTACTGTATGTTATTGCAATACTCCTTCCTTTCTTCCTGTAAGAAGGGATACCGCCAAGACAGGAAAGCCTAAACTAAATATATAGTCTGACCTCAAGTCCTCTTCAAAGAATCCTGTGAAGAAGAAGATTGGTGGAGTTATACAAACAACTCCTTTGACAAGTACAGAAGGTACTGGGATGAGGTGGCCCTGAGGAGGCGCAAAGAATACAACATGGAGACAAACAATGCACTATGTCACTTGTGAGGAACCTGAGGGCATCCTCACTTCTTTTCCTGCTGGGTCCTCCTCTCAGGTGGCCAGGGAAAGGCCATTGCTTTTGGATCCCGACCCTGGGGGTGGATATGGGAGGATCACCTGGGTGGAGGGAACTTGGGGAGTGGGGAGAGGACGTCCTTAGGTGAGACATGGTATCCCTCTTTCGCTTTTCAAAATGAACCCTCTATCCCTCGAGCCTTTGTAGCTTACTGTCAGTCTTTTTCCCTTCCTTCCCCCCAAAATGTCCCACAGAAACATCATTTTAATACTGGTTAGAGGAGGAGACAACACAGAATTATGCACCTTTTATTCTAACCTCCCCAACTCCACTCTGGTACTGAGACGAGGAAGAGTGCTATGGAGGATTTCAGCTGGAACAGTCAGGCATGTCCAGCTAATAGGTTTCACCATGGTCAGGCAATTGAAGTCCATGACCCGCACCTGAGGTCATTCAAAAATGTCAAGGTGTAAAAAAGGGCTGGCTACCCAGCACAGAGAAAGAGAGACGGCCTGGAGAAAAAGAAGCGGGCTGGAGAGCCAAAGTGGGCTGGAGAGGAACGGACTGGAGAGGAGCCGTGCCGAGCATGAGACAGAGATGCCGAGGCCAAGGCTGGCCAGGAGAGTGTCTAGAAATCCTGCTGTCCCCCCTTTCAGGTGCATGCAGCAGGAGCTATGGGGTGCCGAAGCCTTCCAATCGCCGCAGGACTCTTAAGGAGTAAGTGGTGCTCTCTGTAGCTGCCGCTGGGAGAGAGCAGAGCTTTTCGCCGCAGGACTCCAGGAGAGCGAGCGCTGCTCACTGTGGCTACCGTGAGAGAAGAGCATACTGAATAGTAGCTGGGAAAGCAGAGCGGAGAAACACGAGGGAGCTACCATATACAACTGGTGAGTGAAAACAGGGAAGCACTTGTACCGGGGTGCTCCGGGGACTGGACGTTTGAATGCCGAACAAATTGAAAGTTATTATAAGCATTTGGAAGGCCAAAACAAGTGCCTTTGAATACCCAACAAGCTGAAGGTTGTTATAAATACTTTTAAAAGCTGAAACAGTTATATTGAATACCGAACGAACTGAAAGACTTTGTAAGCACATTTGAATACCGCACAGAACAAAAGCTAGTTATGAGCACTTATGAATGAAGTGGAAGCAAGGTGGTACAAATAGCAGATACCACAGAATGAATTGTGTCAGACACATGTGGTGGCAAAGCCAAAATACTACGAAGAAGAGTATAATAAAGTGAATGGTGGCCAACAAGCTGCGGTCAAGCATTTCAGGTTAAGAGGAAACCTGTGTTGGCAAGAGCCAGAGGAATACAGAAAGTGTAACAAAGTGCATTGCATCATCGGTTGCGTGACCTGTAATGGGTGGACCATGTGTTCTGACAACTGTTCCTAGACTGAGTGCCCCCTTCTTGGAAAGAGCCAAGGAAAGTAAATATAAAGAAGCTTATGTTTTGCAACGCTTGCATGAGTGATTTTGAACTGAAGAAACAGAATCTAAGTGTCTCAAAGAACTGTGTTATTTTGAAAAGCTGGAAGATTTGAATTGGTATTGTTTTTGAAAGCTGGAAGATTTTAACTCTTGGGGAAGGTAACCCCGAGACTTTGAACTGTTTTGAACTTGGGGAAGGGAAAGCTGAGTACAAGCTGGAAGAAGCTCAGACCTTTATTTTGACCTTTATTTTGACCACTATTAATTTTGCTGCTGACATCCCTATACATTGTATACCGTTAGTTGTTAGGGCAAGTATAGGTTTTGGACTTTTGATTCAGACTTACTGACACAGACTATCCTTAGTTTTGTTTAGTTAGGGAAATCCCACCTTAGCACAGGGCAAGTTAGGCCTTACTCCAATCTGAATTTTAAGTTAAATAAAACTTCGGAGTACAAATTTGAATCTTTTCTCTGTGTCTTACTTCATGATGCCTTCACAGATGGTGTCAGGACTGGGAATGCGGCCCAACCGATACAAGTTGGGGAATTCTAAAATTTGAAAAGCTAAGTCCCAGAGCATCAGACCCCTCAGTAGTCACAAAGGGCTTTATTGGGTTTCATATTTGCAGCAGTAGGGACGGGGACGAGATCATTCCCCCAGGCGAAAGAAGACTAATACCCACTAATTTGATTCTGATTCCACCCCCTGATACCTACATCAGACTGGCTCCGAAATCAGGATTAGCGTGGAGGTTTGGAATTGATGTGCTAGCTGGGGTTATAGATCCAGACTTCAGAGGTGACATTGAAGTGTTATTACCGAATCATGGAAAGCATCCATTCCCAATCCATCAGGGGGATACAATTGTACAACTCGGCTGTATGACATAAAAGTGAAGAAAGGACTGAGTGAAGAGCGAAGCAGGCTTGAAGCCTGTCAGATCCAGGATGTTCGAACCTGGAAGCAAGAAGCTACAGCAGAGTCAGAAGGTTGCGGACAGCAGGTTGCAAAAGTCCTTTGTAAGCCGACACAAAGCAGGCCTGACTGGAAGCTGGGAACCGAATGACGTTGGCGTGACCTCGAGTAGGTGAACTAAGTGGTGCTTTAATTACACCAACACCGCCTGGGCGGAGACCCCGTGAAGCCAAATCACAGTAGTGTGAATGGAGAGAGAAGCAAGAAGATCATTCAAAGGGAATGCAGCAACCCAACACCCCAGGAAGAAGCAGTGACATGTCCCCACCAAAGAAGAGGCAGTGGGAGTCACAGGATACCCGGTAGGAGATTGGGGAAGGGTGCCGAATGTAAAGAAGACATTGGGAGTAATCGCTGTCATCTCAGTCTTTGTCTCAGAAGTAACCACATCATTGGGAGTGATCTCCCTCATCTCAGTCTGTTTGCCAGAAGTACTGAATGTAAAGAAGGCATCAGGAGAAATCTCCCTCGTCTCAGTAGTGGTGTCAAGAATATTGAATGGAAAGAGCATCGGGAGGAGTCTCCCTTGTCTCCAGAGTTGTGACAGAAATATCAAGTGTGGAGATTATATCACAAGTTATTTTACCGTCTCAGTTGTGTTAAAGAGATTAAAAGAGAAGAACATATCGGGAGCAGTCCACCTCAACACTATAGCCTTAAGACGGACAGTAAGGCCAGAGGGAACCACCGGAAAAGTCTTCTTTGGCAGAGTGTTAGAAGCAACCAAGGACACTATGTGAACAGTTCCCCTTGTTCTTAACAACACGAAGAACATAAGGAAAGGCAAGGAATAACTGTGTATTGGAAACCAAAGGAGTGAGTGACTTTTAAGCAAACCCTAAGAGAACCCTGGGAAGAATTGAAAAGGTTGATAAAAAAAACTATTGCAGGAAGTTATCCAAAGATAGCCAGTGGCTGAACCACGAGAAGGGAGTCATTCTCCTGGTATTCTCTAAATGTGCAGAAACTGTACTGTTAACAAAGACTAGTAGAAACACGCCCAGAGGGCTGATCCCATTGAACCAGGAGAAGGGAGTAATTCTCCTGTAAGTATTTATGTGAATGTCTTTTGCTACTGGTAGGGTAGAGTAGGCAAGTTTGGACCGAGGATGAACACTTTGAGTTGGACAACCACTCTGACGACGAGCACCCCAGTTATTCTTTAGTTAGATAGCGAAAACCCTTTAGGTATAGGGAAAGATGGGCCTTTTTCATTATTATTTAAATAAAAATCACAGTGGAAATGTCACCCCTTTGTCCGACCCCTTACTCCAGCACGCCACAATAGGCCATGTGTCTCACCCCACATTAGAGCCGCTATACTCCTTCAACCTGTCCATGCGCAGTGGGGCCAAATTCTGCCTCTTTGGTATTGTGGCTTTTGATCCTAGGCCACCCAGTTGGAATTTCCAGCTTAATGCCTAGGGAGAGAGTACCATGTGCTGGGGTGTCTTTGGCTCCCTCCTTATCCTGTAATTTGCCAGCTTCCTCTTTAACATCTGCCACCCTGCTTATTCTACTGGGGACTGACTGCTGCTCTTCAAATTATGGGGTGCTTGCCCTCTGCCCCTATGTTCATTTTCTCATTCCCCACTAACCCACCTGTCTGCACCCACTGGCTGATGTGGAGGCCAGAACAAGCAACTCCTTGTCTTCACCTTGTAGAGTCCAGAGCTTACATTCTTCTTTTTCCAATAAATATTTTATATCCTGTTACACCTTATCCATTGTTGTACCCCTTTTCACGTTGTGGTTCTCTATGACCATGATAAACCTATAGACTTGTCTTCCACCATTCTAAACAATACTAAAATTATGTGCCCAACTGACCCCCTTGTCCTACAGCAAATAATACAGAGAACCATGGTGCAAGCCTCTTAACTCTGACAATTTTAGCAAAGCCTAAACTCCAACAATTTACAATCTCAACTCAAGTCATAGCCCACCATCTTCAACTTCTCCACACTAAAGTCATCTTACGCTAGAACAGGTAACCAGGAACGCAGATGTCTAAATGAACCCCCTCTTCACCCTCAAATCTCCCTTTCAAGCCCGCTCCAGGAAGAGGTTTCTACTATGCAATTAGCCAGTACAAAAAATAAACACGGATAAAAAAAAATCAGTTCACTTCCAACTGCTCACACTTACCAAAATATGGTTTGGCTGGCGACTTGTCAGCATGGACACAACCTCTTTTCCCTCCACGGTAAAAAAAAAAGATTAAGCAAGTGAGGCAGAGCAGAAGCCCTAAAGCAAGCTGACAGCTTTTCCTGTGGCTCTACCTTTGGTATTCCCAATTTGACATGGTTTTCAAAGCCCGATTTTGTTGTACCTTCAAATAGAACCCAAAAACGTGCAGGAATACCTGACAGCAATGTTATTGATAATTTTGTAGTTTGGCAGCACCATAACAGTATAAGAACAACTTTGCATTATGGTCAATTGAATAAACTAGTTAAAAAAAAAAAACAACTTTGTGCAAAGGAGTCCATCTTTGCGCCAAAAGGATGTCATGTTACTGTAATGCGTGTGCGTAAATGAGCTAAAACCTGGTGCCGGTGTGCAGTCATGTTGGACATTCACTTCCAGAACCGCAATGAAAGTCTACGTTTCTGTGAGCTCAGTTAGGAAGCAGACATGAATTCTGCAAGGGTTGCGAGAATCAAATGAACTCATTATGGAGGATAGTTGGCGTATTGTTCAATCAAGGACGCGCCAAGAAGGGAGTCGGAGTTCTGCAGGTGCAGTGATGAGGGGTGCTGGGAACAAGCGTGCGGGAGACAAACTGGGTTATTTCCACTATTAAAGGGATTTTTCCACTCTGTGCTCCCCATGCTTGCTGTCTGTCCTTCGGCCAGGGACAGTTGGCAACCTGAGGTTGGCAGGCATTTGCTCCCCATAAGAGAAGAGGTATCTGGGTAGTAGAATTGAATTGGAACCCCGGGTGATGAAGTCTCGCTGACAGGGAGGACTATCTGCTCCAGACCACGTTAGCATGTGTGATCTCTCTGCCTACCTGCCTTGACACTGAGTAGTGTTGTCGTGGTTGAGATGACGTTTTCTCCTGCAACTGCACTAACTGTGATGTAGACTAATATAATCGTTTTTCATTCTGTGCATATGTCCATGTATGACTTATTATCTTTTAGTTCACTGTTTACCTGTATATCTGTGAATAAACGGCCTGTAAAGAGTAATTATATTCTAACCGTGAGTCTAAGTGTATATTATTGGCTCCCTGAGTCCAAGAACTTTTGGTCACTGTAATCTGGTAATTGGTTTCTAGGGTAATTACACGTGACAGAAAAGCAAAACAGTTACCCTCTGCACAAGACTACAGCAACCTCTGGCATGTTTCTGCCTCAGTGTTTCTCCGCAGGCGTAACCTACACCTCTAGTGACAGCAGGCAAAATATCCATCATGGAGATGCTAGGGGTGGACGAACCTAATTTGCCCAAAAGCAAACCTGGTCGTTTTTAAAAAAAAATTTTTTTTAGAAACATGTCATTTCCCTGTGGAAAAGCGAGTCACTCTACGTCACCTAAAATGTTTCACTGACCAAAAAGCAAAAATGTATCTATTCATTACAAACATATTTGCTAAAAAAGGTTATATTTAAAAAAGTTTAAAACGATTGTTTAATACATAAATACATTTGTAAACAATAAACCCTATGCTTATTAAGAGAAAGCAATGTTTTCGTTTCAAATCCAGATAATGTTTTTAAAAATGAAATAATTTTCTATTGCCCGAAAAAATTGGACTATCAGTCTGATTCACCGATTGAGGAGGGGATAGGGGACAGAGGAGATAATTGCACAGCTATAGCGTATATCATCCGCACGTAAGGATGTCAACCAGAGAAAAAGCTAGAGCAAAAGCTTTTAATCAGATCTATGCATAATATTCCCGATTTATTTATTCCCCCTACACTTCTGCTGAATTATTTAACAGATTTTACCACTTTTTTACAGTAAAATGTGGGGGTAGACCCCCACACCTTCTCTTACTTCCCACACCCCTTCTATATTTCTTACCCCCTACTTACCAGCTGAATGATTGAGGTAACAAAAGTGGAACAAAAATGCAGCAAAATAAATTCTGCAAAAGTGTAATTCGTCGGAAGTGGGCAATAGCTTCTTGTCATTTGCAATATAGGGTATGTTAAGTGGCACTCCGGTTGCCAGCGGTTTCCCGTGGCAGTTCTGTTGTTGAATATAATGGAGGAGTTACTTTTTACTTAACCGAAAACCTATACGATTCTGTAACTATCCTAAATAGCTTTGACGAACATAACTCTACTATATTACGTTTATGGTTTATGTACTATTAATCAGTTATAACAGAAATACAGTAATGATATGCAAATCAGATTCATGAGGGGAGACCATTTTGTTTGGGTTTCTTGACCAACCTAATTTACAGTCTACACATACTGGGAAGGGTTATGCACCATACACTGTTATGTTGTCTTGAATTTGTAGAACACCTCTGGCTTTGGGCTATGGCGTTGAATCGCTTTGCTTGTCAGAAGCAAAGGAGGAGTAGGATAGAAACTCACTATTGGTAGTAGGGTAGATATTTGGGATGAGGGCGAAGGATAGATGAGGTGTTCAGGAAGGCATGAGAAAGAAAAGGTGGAGGATCTATGTGTACAACTGGACTGCATTTATCGTGGGACTGTAAGGAACTCATGGTGGCAACAGTAAAGAAAGACACAAGTCAGCACAGTTCAAGGGTATTTATTAAACTGTACAATGGGTGAGATAAACGCCTAATCTAAACCTCTATCTAAGATGGGAGCACCATCAAATAATAAAATGCAGTCCAAGTAGAGTCTAGTCAAATAATAAAGGCCTTTACTAAAAAAATAATATTGCCATTCCTTACCGCTACGTTACAAAAGAGTGTGGGATAATGTTCATAAGAAAAGAAGGAAGTGTTCTCAAAATGAAGTCAGGATGGTATAGCTGGAGTCTCCCTTCCCCACGTTTTTAGCACAGGACAAGACGGGACAAGACGGGACATCTGAGCACAGCACACTCTTGGGGTTTTGGTCTATATGACCTAAAACATTTGACTTAATAGCATTTGATCGAATTTATTTGATCCGCAAACCCCCCCCCACTTCCCCTCAACCTAATCTATACCCGTACCCAACCCCATATATATATTTAATTAAATTTGACCAAAGAAAGGTCAAACAAATTCGATCAAATGTTTTAGGTCAAATGTTTTTAATTCCATTATGCCCGATTCGCAGGCATTCCTCAGCCGGGTTCACACTTGCCAGATACAGTCTTTGCTTCATCACAATGCAGGATTTACTCTCCTTAACTTTCCCCTTGGCATCCCTCTGTCTGGTTCACATAGTCATTTTAACACAGTTCATGATCTGCTCATCTCATCAGGAAGTGGGGGTTCCCTTCGCCTAGCTTTTTCTCAGCATCCCTCTGTCTGGCTCACACTTGCCTTAGCTCACAATGTTCACAATCTCCTCAGAAAGCGGGTGGTCCCTTCCCCTGGCTTTCTCTCTACAAGGGGTTAGAGACTTTAGATTGTACAAGGAATTTGACGTGACTCTTGCAGGACCAATCTGACACCTCACGCCGCACTGTAGTTTCAACACACAAAAAAAGGGGGCCAGCCAGAGTCCTTCGAATGAGCACTCCTGTGCCGCT
Source organism: Ambystoma mexicanum (assembly GCF_040938575.1). Classification (NCBI taxonomy): domain Eukaryota; kingdom Metazoa; phylum Chordata; class Amphibia; order Caudata; family Ambystomatidae; genus Ambystoma; species Ambystoma mexicanum. The sequence continues at coordinate 534,740,261 of NC_090924.1, read as the reverse complement.
TGACCACTCTGCAGCTGGCCCTGCTCTGGGCTCTCCCAGAGGTTTGAACACACACAAGTACTTTGTTCACAAGTTCCTTGCGTTCATATAATGTTCTCAATAGCAAACTGAACTGTGTTGAGCCCAAGGTTGCAATCAGCTTTCTCCAACTCACCGGATGTGCTGAACCCGTTAGCTTGTCTTGCTTCTGGCATCAAGGACGGTACCACGGTAGCCAGCGTGCCTCCCTGCCTGCGCTATCAATGTGGGAGGCCCACTTGCACCGTTTACACCTATCACACCACATGCCAGCTGTACTTCCCAGTCTTGTAATTCCACTTTCAGAGGCTTTGCAGGTCTTAGATGAAAAGGGCAAGGGCAATTCCCTCCTCGTCTTCCTTTCAGGTCTTACTCCAAGTGTGCTCTGTGGCTCTGCCTTTTATCCCTTTGGGGAAGAGAAAGGGCCGTCAGGTGTTTGTAGTGATTGTCAATTGTATTACTTTGCCTGACCCTTGTGTCGGGACATGTCAGGTATACGGCTCTAGTGTTAGTCCGTCTTGATTCAAAACTGGGACACCTTGGCAGGCTTTCATCAATAATTATATCCCTCGTATTCCCATGGGGATTCTTTCTTTTTTTTTTTTTTTGAAATATATTTATTGATTTTTCAAAGAAACTTATACAACCAGCATCATCCACATAGCAATCAGTTATATATCCACAATAACTTCCCATTCCCTCCTCCCCCCATGCGAACCCGGACCGGGGTTGCGCGGTCTGCCATTGGTGTTAGGGTGAGCCCGGGCTGTCCAGGTCCTCACCTGAGGTACTGACTTCTTTAGGACGGAACAGGGCTGTCGTGAGGGCTATCCATTGCAAGAGGTCTTCCGAGTCACCTGTTTTCTGCTGTCGCTGTGCCAGCTCCCAGGCCCCGGTTTCAGCCACAGACCACCTACGGAGGTCTTCCCACCATGTCACAAGTCTAGGGGCCCTGGGGCACTTCCAGGCCATTGCGATGCGCCTTTTTGCGAGGATGTACATCAAGTCCTTGAGCCTATTGAGGGGTTTGTTTTTTTTGCCTCGCGGATATGAGCCCAATAGACATGCCTTAGGGGATTGCACGTCTAGCGTTATGTCCTCCTCCGCTATCCTGGTCTGAATTTGCGACCAGAAGGTTTGTATATCCGGGCAGGCCCAAAACATGTGGGTCAGTGAAGCCGCGGGTTCTTGGCACTTGGGGCACGGCACTACGCCGGCGCCATTGAATCTCGAGATGACAGCAGGGGTAAGGTAGGCCCTGTGGATGATGTAAAATTGGATAAGCTGGAATCGGGCATTCCTGGAGACTTTTTTATGGTAGTGTGTTATTGTTTCCCACTCCGTGTCTCCGAATAGCGTGTTTAGCTCGGCTTCCCATTTACCCTTGCATGTGAGTTCGTTATGTGTGGTGTTGTCAATTAGGATCTCATAAAGCCTAGAGGTTTCGTGTCCCCCCTCTGCAACGCCCACCAAGTTCTCAATGGTCTCGTGTCCGGCGCATTGGGATTCCGCTTCCGGCCATCGCTTCCTAAGCCTGTCCATCACCGCCCCATGCAAAAGGAACTGACCCAGTGGAACCCCAGTCAACTCGTGCAGTTCGGAAAATGTGTGAGTGCCCTGGTCGTCTATCAGATCGCCCAGGGTGGCAACACCGGAGGGTTCCCACATGTTCCGGATCGCCTTCCGGTCCTCCGGTCTAGTGGACATGATGGCGGCTATAGGGATTTGTGGGGAGTAGGGGTCGGTCAACCTGACCGATTTGCAGGCCCGACTCCAGATCTGAGTGCCTAGGCGGATGAGGTGTGCATCCAGCGTTTTAGGTATTGGTCTGATCCAGAGGAGGTCCCTAAGCAACCAAGGTGCGTCTGGGGGCTGCAATAGGCGTGTGTCCGTCGTGGCATCATCGGCCATCCACTGGATCACGTGCTTAAGCTGGGCCGCTATGTAGTAGAGCTCAAAGTTAGGGGTTTTCAGGCCTCCCCTCTCGTACGGTCTTTGAGTTATGTCTAGGGCAACTCTGTGCCTCCCCTCCCGCCATAGGAGTTTCCTACATAGTTTGCTCAGGTCTTTGAAGAAACGTTGGGGGATGTTGTAGGGGACGTTAGTGAAGAAATGTAGAAGACGCGGGAGTGCAACCATTTTAAGGAGTCCCGCCCTGCCAGCCATTGAAAGGGGCAATTTACACCATAGGTCAATTGATTTAGCCAGCCCCTCCTTAGCCCTGCCCGTGTTTAATGCATGTTCGGCTTCGGGGTCCCGGTGGATCGCGACGCCCAGATATTTGAACGTGGTGGGTTCCCATTTCAGGGCCAGAGGGGGGAGGTGTTCTTTCTTGGTTCCACTAAGTGCAGCCAGGGGGAATAGGCAAGACTTGCCGTGGTTAATCTGGATCCCGGTGCATCTGTGGAACCCATCTAGGGTTTCGAGAATGTAGGGGAGAAGAAGTTCGGGATCCCTTAGGTAGAGGAGCGTGTCATCCGCATACATGGAGACAAGGTGGTTCACTCCATTTACCACTATCCCCCCGTCTCCATACTCCTGCCTAAGGTATGCCGCCACTGGTTCAATCGCCAGGATGTAGAGGAAAGGGGATAGGGGGCACCCTTGCCGAGTGCCCCTGGCCAGGCTCCATTTTTCCGAAAAGGTGTTGTTGGTTCGCACACTGGCTGTGGGATTAGTGTAAATGAGTTTGACCCAATTCAAGAAAGCCGTTCCGATCCCCATCTTGGCAAGGGTGGCATAGAGCCATGTCCATCGGACTGAATCAAAGGCCTTAGAGGCGTCTAGGGACACAACTGCATATTTACCGGGCATGCCGTTTGTGCTGTGTATCACATGATGCAGCCTTCGCAGGTTCTCAGACATGGAGCGGCCCTGCATGTAGCCTGTCTGATCTTGGTGTATAAGGTGCGGGACGGCTGTACGCAGCCTTCTGGCCAGTAGTGCGGTAAGGATCTTATTGTCTACATTCAGCATGGATAAGGGGCGGTATGAGCCGCAGTCAGAGCTTTCCTTGCCGGGCTTAAGTAAGGGGATGATGGTGGCTTCGGTCATGGAGTCGGGGAGGTGGCCTGTTTCATACGCCTCGTTGTATACTTTGGACAGTAGGGGGGCCAGTATGTCCTCATAGGTCTTATAAAATTCGCCCGGGAGACCGTCCGGTCCCGGCGTTTTACCGGAGGGCAGTGCCCTAATGGTGGCTGCGACCTCATCTGGGGTGACGGGGCCTCCGAGGGAATCTGCCAAATGGTCCTCCAGGCGAGGGAGCCTGATGGCGTCCAGGGCGTCTTCGATCGCGTGGTCTGGGGGCTGGGCTGGATCGGAGTAAAGGGTTTGGTAATATTGCTTAAACACTGCGTTAATACCCACTTGCGTGTGAAGGGTCAAGCCGTCTGTATTACGGATGGAGCATATGGGGTGTCTGGGGGTTTCTCGTTTATAAAGCCATGCAAGGAGTTTCCCGGGTTTGTCGCCCAGGGCGTGGTTCCTTTCCGTGAATTTGGTATAACTGAGCCTCCCCAGCGTCTCCCAGTGTGTTAAGCACGTTTGTTTAAGTTCAATCATTTTCTGCAGGTGGGCGGGATCAGGGGATGGGGTGGCTTCGAGGTCTTGGAGTTCGGTCTCAGCGTGCTCTAGCAGGGTCGTGACGGATTTCAGGGCCCCTCCGGCCGCGGCTATCATTTCCCCTCTAGTTACCACCTTGTAGGCTTCCCATGCTGTGCCCAAGTATCTGACGCTATCAATGTTGGTTTGCCAATAGTGTGTGGAGCCCTCCCTGATTTGTTCATTGAAGGCTTTGTCTAATAGCGCTTTGCTTCTTAATTTCCACGTCGGGATGGGGGGCCTGGGGGCTGTGGTCACCCACGAGGTCATCAGTGGGGAGTGGTCTGAAAGCACCCTGGCCAGATACTGCGTATCCTCAAACCCCGCCACGTGCTCTTCGCTAATGAACAGGCAGTCTATCCTGGTGTGGACCTTATGTGGGGGGGAGTAGAAGGAGTAGCCTCTGATTCCGGGGTTTTGCGCTCTCCACAGGTCTTTCAGGGCATATTGCTGTGTGAGGGCGTTCAGTATCTTGGCGGGTGGGGAGGGGTCACCATGCTTACCATCCGATCTATCTATGCGAGGGTTTGAGGTACAGTTGTTGTCGCCTCCCCATATCGTTATGCATTCGTTACTCGGGGACAGCCGGGCGTACAACGAACGAAAGAAAACAGTGGCATCATGATTCGGGGCATAGGTGCAAATCAGGCGAACGTCACGCCCCTCTATGGTGCCCTGAATTAGGGCCATCCTACCTTCATTGTCCGTTTTGGTGTGGGTCAGCTTGACTGGGACAGAGGGGGCAATCCATATCAAGACTCCTCTGGAGTAGGTGGAGTAGGAGGAACCCACTAGGGTACCTCGCCAGACCTTAGCTAGCGCTGCAAGCTTACGGCCACATAAGTGGGTCTCCTGAAGGAGAGCGATTCCGACTCTGTGGCGCTTCATGTAGGCGTAAATGCGGCGCTGTTTGATGTAGCTGTTTAGTCCCCTGACGTTCCAGGACATGACTCTGATCCTCTCAGCCATAGTCTAGGTGTGGTCGTGTGGCTGTGGGAAGCCTGAGATTGAGGTGTTCGGCGAACTTGGTCGTCCTCGTAGCAATTCCGCTGCGCTTGGTCCCGGTCCGGTTTATGTCCGATTCAAACTGTGATCCCAACTTGGGGTTCAGACCCCCATGAACAACAACGTCTAACTTAACTACAAACACAACTTCAAACACAACACGTCTAGCGAGGTTGCCCTTGCTCTGACATCCCCGTTTCTGCCCCATCAGACCAAGGTCTTCCGGTGCCCTACGGGCGGGTGAGCTCACCCAAATTATCCTGGGGATAGGAGAGGGGCTACCTCCGAGGGTGTTATCAGGAGGTGCGCCACGACCAGCGCGGCTCCGGTACCATCAGTGTCGCCACTCTTACTGGCATATTAATGTATGATCGGCTACTGCAGCCAGTAAGTGGTGAGAAGAAGTCCCTTTGTTACAGGCGGCTAGGGCCCGCGCTGCCTCCGTTCAATGTCTGGGATCTGTTCACTGTCCATCCATTCGCAGGCCTCTGCGGGAGTGTCAAATAAGTGTGCCTTATTGTTGTGCAGGACCTTGAGTCTGGCCGGGTAGAGGAGTAGGTAGCGCAGGCCTGCCTCCTTGAGTCTTGCCTTGGTGTGGTGGAACTGGGCTCTGCTCCTTTGAACCTGCAAGGTGTAGTCGGGGTATATTGCAATCTTCGCGGCGTCCCTCTGTATGGAACCGCCCATCCTGGTAAAGGCCAAAATGGATTCCCTGTCCCTGTAGTTGAGGACTTTGGCTATTATGGGTCTGGATGGGCTCCCCGGTGGCGGCCTCCTGGCTAGGGAGCGATGGGCTCTTTCTATGGTGAAGCCCTGCGACAGTTTCCCAGCCCCAATTTCCTGTATGAGCAGGTTCTCGATGTAGTTAGTGGGGTCGCTGCCCTCGATACCCTCGGGCAGGCCGATGATTCTGATGTTGTTCCTGCGGGCCCTTCCTTCAGCCTCCTCGGCCCTGTCTTCCAGATTTTTCACTCTTTGCGCCAAAATGTCCACATCCTTTAAGAGTTGAGTTTTGGCGTCTGTGTTGTCTCGGACTTGGATCTCAAGAGCGTCCGTTCTGCCGGTGATAGAGCGCACATCCTGCCTCAATAAGTTCAGGTCGATGGCGACCGCGTCTATTTTGTCCTCCATGGTTTTCTGGAGTGTCTTGATGGCCTCTAGCAGTTGGGAGTTGGCCGGCTCGGGCCTCTCGGAGCCCGGCGCCTCCCCAGGGGCTGGATCCTCCTTGGGTCCGGTCACTCCAGCGGCCGCGAAGGACTCCATGGTGGTTTGGCGGTGTTTGCTTCGGGCGCCCTTAGTGGTCATGTCCTGTCCGCGGGATCCGCCAGGCCTCGGCGGGCACTATATGGTTCACTGGCGCCGGCGGGAGATGCTTCGTGAGGGGGGGTTGTGTGTCGTCCGGGCAGTGTCAATGGGCCGCTCGGCAGGGCGGTCGGGCACAATCCTGCCGCTCCAGGTGCCCCCCCTCCGGCGGGGGTGCAGTTAAGGCCGCTCCAGGTGCCCCCCCCTCTGACTCCTTACCGCACTTCTTCGGGACGCAGGAGCGTGAATCTCAGCTTAGGCCACCGCCGCCGCTTCAGTTCGAGTTCCACTAAGGCAGATCCCTGGTGGGCTCCTCTGGGGTCGATCACAGGGCTCCGCTACAGCACTGGGCCGGGGATCATCATGGCCGCCATTTCCTGCCTTCGCATGGCGTTCTGTTTCTTTTCACTGGTGCGGGCCAACAGAGGGACGTGAGGTTCCCAAACTTCGACAGCAGGCGGGACACACCTTCACACGACCTGTGTTCGTTTTTCAGATGACTGCAGTCAAGTTAAGCGATGGTTGGCGGCGGATCCATAATCGTATCGAGCGGAGCTGCGCCGAACACGTCTCTCCTACATGGCGGTTAGCCACGCCCCCCCTCCATGGGGATTCTTTCTACCTCCTATTTCATTAACCCTCGTCCTAGAGGGGTTGGTATTTTCGGAAGGGTGAGATTTGTAGGGTTTGTGAGATGAATGGGAAAATCCATAAAATAATAGTTGGACAGTTTGTCGATGGTAGGACCGGGATTATTGTTGTGAAATTAATAGGGGGTTGTGAGAATAGTGGTGTTTGGTTGAAGCAGACTGGGAGTTCGGGAAATAATAATCGGGAGGGACGGTGAGAAGAATAACTGGGAGTGGTTGGGTAGACAACAGGACAACAGGGATTCTGGAAGATGTAGTTTCCCACGACAGCAAGGTTTGGATTCCTAATAGGTTTACCAGATGCAGAGGGGTTGTTGGATTTAGGTAAGGGAGATTAATTGAATGGAAGGGAGTTTGATTTCAAACTGCCTATAAAAACCCCAGGGGCTTGGTCCTCCTCGTCTTCTTCCCTTAATGTCATACCGTGTCTCACCTGTGGTATTCCCCCAAACATAACCCTGGGTTCCCCTACGCAGGTGATCCTCCCCCACTGGTCCACCCCCAGGAACTGGATCCAGCAGCGATGGCCTTGTCCACATGGATAAGGGATTCCTGAGCTCTACGGAGAATACCCTTAGGTTTCTCACAGGACTCAACTGTATGCTATGGGGTGCAGCACCGAAAGGAGAGACAGCTGCAGAGAGTTGCTCACTGCACTAGGCCGTATGTCTTAAATGTACTCATCTCATGCTGAGCCTGGCATGATAAGCCATGCCCAAGAAAACACATACTGTAAAGGCCTTCTACTTTTCTCTTCCCTAGGCTCCCAACAGTGATGAACCCATACCAATTTTTTTTTTTATTACTAAAACTCTACCCTTGTGCTTCTGGGCTAAGTGCTTACGGACACAAAGCCTGCCTGTGGCTCAGCAGTGCTCAGACCTTTGGCCCTTCCACAGTGTCACGGTGATCGTGGGCATGTTGAAGCCATGGCCAAGAAAACACAGACGGCAAAGTCCTTCTACTTTCTTCTTTCCATAGGTTCCCAACAACATTTAGGAGCAGTAGCACGACATAAATCCGAATTTGACAAGCTTGGAAAAGGCTCCTCAAAGCGAGCAAAACAACGCTTTTTTGTTTTTTGGGTTTCCTCATTTATATCATGGGTAGCAAACAGATTTTCCTTTTTACCAAAACCCTAGGCTTGTGCTTCGGTGCAAAGTGCTGAAGGACACAAAGCCTATGTATGGCTCAGCAGTGGTCAGGCTTTTGAGCCTTCCACAGGGCCAAGGTGTGCCAAGTCATGTAGAAACCATGCCCACGAAAACACAGCTCACATACAGCTCATTTATTTGTTTACAAAATGTGGAAATAATATTTAAATCATGCACACATAAAATACGATGCACCGAATTAACTGAATAAAAAATGGTAATGTTTTATTTATCTTCAGAAAAGTAGACTGGAACGTTTTGCCGGATTTTATAAACTTGACTGGAAAAATGAAAACAATGCTTTTGGAAATAATGTCACCCTAGGCTACTGGCCAGAGCCTTCAAATAGTGGTAACTGACGGGTGTGGCAAAATGCCCCATGGAACCCAGCCTGCAATAAAGCTCAGCGCCAACCACCATAGGCTACTGACCAGTATTTTCAACTAGTGGTTACTGACAGGTGTGGCAAAATGCAGCCATGGAACCCAGCCTGTAGTAAAGCTCAGTGGCAATCACCATAGGCTACTGACCGGTGTGGCAAAATACAGGTTTAGAGCCCAGCCTGCATAAAGGCACAGCAGCAATTTTGATGCAGAGCTGGGTGAAGTAAATCACCCCTATTTGTCTAAAGCAGGATTGAAATCGTAAAACTGAATTGTAATTCAAATTGCTATTCACTGTAGTCTGCTGCGTTTCCCTCACATATTAATAAGAAGTGGGCAAGATCCTGCTTGAAGATTGACCCCCTTTGTATTTTGCTCCATTTTAGATGACAACGCTAGCCGTAGCTTACTAGTTGTGTCCATTTTGTATGAAATGGAGTCATTTACATAGAGATTTTCTGATGGAATCAATTTTCATTTTAAGTAGAAATGTGTTGCAGTTTTAATTTGCTTTGAATTCAAATATTTTCAACGCATTGTTCTTTCCAGAGATACTTTTACTATATACTCCGTGGAATTCAGAAGGAGATGCTGGAGCCGCAGGAGAATGAGCAGATCAACAGAATTTTGAAGAATATTCCAAATCGCTTGTTGAGCGACCCCAACCTGGAGAAGCTGTTTCTTCGGCTCTATGAGGAGATTGACAACGACTACAATCTTAGCCTCAGGAAAAGCATTGGTAAAACAGAACAAGGGACCCTGCACCTCAATACAGCCCGTTGATAATCTGGGAATTAGCATAATACTGGTGCATGGATGGATACCAGGCAGTTCACCAGCACTTGTCAAATGCCCATGCGGACGTACAACTCTAGTAGGCCAAGTCACTCCTTCCTATGTTCTGTGAGACTGCCCTACCCACAACTATTAATGTTACCATTACTCCCTATAGATAATTAATGTTATCTTGCGTATTGGGTGAGTGTACACCACATGCTTCTGCTTGTATATGAAATGTCCATAGACCTACGCATATTGTTTTCTATTTTTAGTTGACTACGTCTTAAAAGACAAAGAGGAAAAAGACAGACTGTTCATCAACAGTATCCCTCAAGAATACCCTCAAAGAATAATTCGTGCCCCAGTTCCATGGCACAACACCTACAGAGAAGCGAAGGAGTGGAACGAAGGCCATCTTTTTCTTGGGAACCCAATGATGCTCCTGTTGCAGCAGCTTTGGTTTACAGGGTAAGATTTTTCTCTCCTCCCCAACGATAAATAATTTAAAGCATCGTAAATAGCAAGTGCTATGTCTGTGTGTCTATGTTCAAGGAACATTCATTGTGAAATAAATGGGAAGCTTCTGACATACACTGATAATGCAAAAATTACTGTACATGTTTACATTGTAAACTTAAAGGGACTGTAGAATGTTTTGGGCAGCAGTATGGCGTGCAACTGAAGGCTGAATAATGTCATTGAGTTGAAATGTGTCTGTCGCAAAGCGATAAACAGCAATTCTAATCCCTGTACACAACAGATCCGCATCTGATACAAAATATGATGGGACCAGTTGAAGGAAAATCCCTAGTACAATAACAACCGCTACTGCCACATAGCAAGCATGAATGAGATGCACGAGAGGCCTAATGTGAGGTTGTCTAGTGTCCAGTGGCATCTAGTCCTACATTTGAAACATTACGTTAGAAAATTGTGACAGCATTTTGAAAAATCCACATCAAAACATTAGTTGGAAAGGGAATACAGGGCTGAAGGAATTGGAGGCTGAAAAGGAACATGTAATTGGGTAGTATTTCACAAAATCCACCCAATGCAGAGTTTACCACTGGCATAGGTGGTATTTCTGGAATATCTCCAGTGGTATTCCATAAAAACCACCTCCACCAGTGGTAACCTTAAACAGTCTTTTTAAAACACTTTTCTACCTATTCCCACCTTCAACGTGAATGTGGAAATTGGTAATGCACAGAAGCGGTTCAAACTACTACTGCACATTTATGTAAAGCAGACAAGCATCAATGCTGACCGTAGTATGCATTACATGACTATTGTGGTGAAAGGGGCATCAAAGATACCCACCTGGGCTGCAATACGTTTTTCTATAAAAAGAAATATTTTTATTGGGTTTTTGCCATGTAACTTTAAAACAGTTAATAATAGCTAATAACAGATAATGCGTGACAGGACAGTAACATACAGTGAAGGCACGCCCCTGCACGCTCACACCAGAATAACGAGAATAAATACAGCCCGCTAATGAAAAAAAACTCTTGTAAGGATAGCAAGTATTTATTTCTACAAAAATAGGAATGCATCACCAAAGAACTCTGCTGCCGCGGAACGTTCTGATGTCTGTTGGCATGTGCAGTACATTATAAGCACAAAAAGCGTCACTAATTAAGTCATTGTATACAGTACAATTCCACAATATGGATTGGCGGAGGCCTATAGATGTATGGCTTGCTCCATAAGGGATGCCACAGCATTGGTCGATCTTCATCTGTCCATCTCTGTTCACGTGGGTGCTGCTGGGTTCATCATCTGCAGTGAGCTGAACTAACAATTAATTAGCTACTCTTAACACACAATGTTATTCTTACGATTGTAACAGTGAACCTGGCAGATACAGGGATGGGCTTGGGGGAGAACTCACACACACTTCACTCGTTCCAAGACAGATCACCAACTCCCAAGGTCCTCCACCTAAGTTTTGAGCTATAATTCTGATGCCACCCTGCACCTCACTGCACAAATCGCGTGACCCATTCCTGAAGACGCGATAGTCTTGCCTTCTGATATTAGTTATCCATCGAGGGCTGTAAACATTTTATGGTCGGTGGTCTGGGTTTGGATGGTGCCGTGGCATGCGGGGGTCATGGGATGAAAGCATGGCAATGCTGTATTTCTCATGTGGGTTTTGTTGGGGGCAGGAGGGCTTTGCTATCTGTTCTGTGGGTTGGTACTGCCAAGAGGCACTCCTCTCCCTTTTCATGTCCTTGCAGGGCACATTCTGTCCAGGCGCGAGGGCCTGTACCTTTCTGAACAATAGAGGAGGTTGTGAATCTCTCACACCTGGCCAGGGTGGGGGTGGAGTTCACGCTCATGCAAGGGGCCTAATACTAACACACAAAATACTGTTCGCCACGCTCGGGCCTAACTTCTAAGATGGCTGCCGTTTGCCAAGATGGCGTTCACACCTGCATCTACCATATAGCTTGTAATGCATGCACTAAACTGAGCGCACACCCTCTTTATGTGCACCCCACTGCTCCCTGGATGCGTTCTATTACGTCCATATCTCGTCAGCCTCATCTCCCAACAGGGAAGCAAACAAATGTTTGATGTAATTGTAATTGGTTATTGATAATGCTCTTAATACCCAGAGGTTTCTAAGCACAGACCCGGTGATTGAACCTGTGTTGCTCTGCGTCGTCTTGCTACCAAGGCAAGCGCATTGCCCCTGAGCTAACCTCCCAAGACAACCTCCTTTTCCCATGTCTCCGACAGCTAAAGTGATCTCTGCTGTGTGCTTCTCTAGGCCAAAAATCCACTTGCCAGCTCAAGCGGTGAGGATGGGCAAGGGGTGCAAAAAGTTGTCCTGATCCATGTGGGGCCAGGGCACATAATGCGATCTCCCTGTACCCTTGTGCAACAACTGGAACTGTGTACCTCGCTTCTCATACTGCAATACTTTCCCTTGCTTCTTACTCTTTGCTAGGGCCATTCAACCAAGATGCGGTCTAATCCTGCGAGCCCATGGTGTTATTTCTTCCCGGTCCTCTGTTTCATACCCATCGTCATCATCTTTTACTTCTCTGGTGGTATATACCAAGTCATAGTCTGTACTGTGATTGCGGCTATCCATTTCCTGTGCACCCACTGTAGCTTCCCCTAAATTGGGTGTTTCCCCCTTGTCTACTATCTGTGGTTCTTCGATCGCTTCACTTTCAATCTTAAAAATAATTTGTCCCACCATCTATTGGTCTGTGCCTATTGACACAAAATGCCCATTACCTTGTGCCTGTGCTGCTTTTGCCAACTCCTCCTCTGCCTTCTGTAATGCTGCTTCTAATTTTCAGCAAGCCTTGTTTTCAATTTCTAAATTCAATGGGTCTCTGATGGTGTCCTTGGGTTTCCCAAACTTTCCCTCTGTATCTTCAGTGGGGGGGTAAGAACTTGGGATTAGTGTATCTTATGGTAGGCTGTAGAAGGTAGGACTCATAAGGGGGCGGGGCTATGGTCTGACTGTGTACCATTACAGTTCTCTGGGCCATTCTCTTCCTCTACAAACATTTTCCTTATATGAAGTATGATCTGCCTATCTTTCAACTGTTTCCCTTTGTAGGTTGACAACAAATATGTATGCACATTGTGAAGAATCCTGCCGATCCCTCCCTGAAACACTGCCTAACATCTCCACCCTGGTGGCCAGGGGATGGCAGATGATTTCTGATCCCAACCCTGGGGGTGGTGTACTGCAGGAGGATCACCTGGGTGGAGACAGGACCTAGGGAGATTCCGTGGGGTGAGACACAGTATTTTTCCTCTGCTAGGGAAATTCTTACCACTGTGCCAAATGAGATTATGGCTTATTGTCATTTTATTTCTCTCAGCCTCATATTACATATAAGGTTGTGAACCCTAAGGTTGAAACATCAAAGCATACTATACCAAAAGAAAGACCCTTTTTGGTATTTAAACCTAAATGCCCTCCTCAATCCCAAGGGTACAACATAAAGGATTGTGAAAATGTTGCCTTCTTTAAACTATCCTCCTCTCTAAAAGTTAAAACCCACAGCCCTTCTGTTAAAAATATGAAGTGAATTAAATCTACCCTTATAAAGATTCAAGAAGCAGAAAAAACAAACTTTGCTAAAACAAACTACATTTCCCAGAATCCTAAAGGGACTGAGACGAGGAAGAGGGCTGAAGAGGGATGTAGATGTAGTAGTCAGGCAATTAGGCCTAGCAGCCATTGCAGGAGGCAGGTAATGGAAGCTAATGGCTCACACCTGAATTCTTATGTCAAACATGTGAGGCATAAAAGGCTTCAACAGGAAAGCAGGAGAGGGAGAAGGAACTGGTGCAGGAGCTGGCAGACTGCCAGTATAAGTAGCGGAGGAGAAGCACAAGGCTGGCAAGTCACAAGGAAGCTGGCAGCACAGAAGGGACACCAGAACGTGGAGACAGCAGATTTCACCTGCAAGTTCTGAGAGGGTCTTGTGTTCCCAAAACTTGTATTGCAGAGGCTGCGCAGAGGAAGACTTGCTGGAAGTGAAGTTATCCGCATGTGAGCCGAATTGTTGTGATTGCAGAGCCCTGACCCTGCAAGGGTCCAAGGCCAGAAGCAGAAGGCAAGCGGAGTGTCGCAGGAGAAAAAGGAACTCCCAATTAAATCAGCCAGACCAGAGACACCCGTGATGGAGAAGGGTATGGGTCCCAAGTGAACCAGAAGTAGTAGCAGTGGTCCAGGAAGTCGGGGAAGCAGAGCAACCTGCACCCGCAGTGTCTCTGAAGCAGGTGAATGAAGCACGGCATTCAGATTCACTCCATAAGCCTTGCCAGTAACTGTAGCCAGCTCTGAAGTAACTTGTGTAACGTGTAAAGTGAGTAGAAGTTGTTTGGCATCTTTAACCCCTTATGTGCTAAGGATGAGATGCCTTGTCCTTAGCACTACGTTTACAGTGCTGAAGACGAGATACCTTGTCCTTTTTAGCACTTACTTTTGGGGGGTAAATCGCCCCCCCCACCTGTCGCAGCTCCCATCTCCCTGTCGCCCAGGCAGTGAAAGGGAAGACTTCCCCTTCCATGCTTGGGTGTCAGGGGGGGCTGTGATGACGTTGGTCCATGCTACGTGTGCGAACGTCATCAGGAAATATTAGCACGCTGAAGCCGGTAGGCTTCAGCGTGCAAATATAGCAGACACGGTTGTTAGTGCTGCACAGGCATTTTCTTCTCGAATTGTATGGGGTAGGGCTCATTGGAAAGGGGAGACTCTCCCCTTTCCAACAAGCCCTGCCACAAGCAGATTGCTTGCAGATGATCATTCGTCAGCCCACTAAACCGCCAGAGAATTGAATGTGGGGGTGCCCCCCCACGAGGGAATTGAATGTAGGGGCGGCACCCCCCCCACCAGGCCAAACAGCCACCTCCCCAAAAAAAAACAATGCCAGTATGTTTTGCCTTGTTTTGGGGCAGGTGGGTGCTGTTTTTCACCCATATTCCCCCAGAGAAGGCAACAAAAAATTCACACTTGGGAGGCATTGGGGGGCTGGCCCTGTACCTGTAGGCCAGACCTCCAGAAATCCCCCCAGGGAGGGGCAGATTCTTGCTGCTTCCCTGGGGTGGGTGGGGAAATTGGGGGTCTGTCCCGATTTGCCACCCAGGGAAGCAGCAAGGGACCACTAGGCTACCAGGAATATGATCTTGGGGTGGGGGTCCAGGCCAATCAGCCCCCACCCACAGAAAATGGCAACGAGATGGTATAATGTTGTTCTGCATTCTTTGAGGCAAATTGGTGCAGTTTTGCACCGATTTAACCCCAAGGAAGGCAAAACAACATTACACTTCACATATAGTGGAACACTTGAGGGTATCGGGGGGCTGGCCCTGTGGGCCAGCCCCCTTACAATTCCCCCCCCCCCCCAAGGATGGGCAGACGCTTGCTGCATCCCTGGGGGCATAATTGGGCTTCTGGCCCCATTTTGCCACCCCTGGGAAGCAGCAAGGACCACTAGGCCACCAGCGATATGATCTTGGGAGTGGGCACCCCCCCACCCCCCAGGCTAACCTGCCCCACCCTCACCTCCCAAAAATGCCAACAAGATGGTATAACATTGTTTTGCCTTCTTTGGGGACAAATTAGTGCTGTTTTACACCCATTTGCCCCCAAAGAAGGCAAAACAACACAGGGAAATTTTGCCAGAGGCACACTAGGGGGCATCAGGGGGCTGGCCCTATGCACGTAGGGCCAGCCCCCTCGGGAATCCCCCCATGGAGTGGCAGATCCTTTCTGGTTCCCTGGTGGGCAACATTGAGGGTCTGGTCCCATTTTGCCAACCCCGTGAAGCAATAAGGAGCACTAAGCCACCAGAGAAAAGATTCTGGGGTTGGGGGCTGTTTCGCCCATTGCCTGTCGCAGTACACCCGGCTGTCCTGAATCTCTGGCAGGGCCACGTTGGAGCATTTCCCTCTGGGGAGGGATGGGGACCCTGTGGGGCCTCCTTGGGACCATTGCTGGGCTGTGGCTTGCCGAGCCACGTGCGAGGCAGACGTCCAAGGCCGGGGGCAGCACCCCCTGCCATCCTAGAGCTCTGGCTGGGCTGCATTACAGCTTTTCCCTCCGGGGAGGGATGGGGACCCATTTGGGGCTCCCTGGGACCACCGATGGGCTCTGGGACGGTCGACCCACATGGGAGTCAGGCGCCCAAGCCCGGCAGCAGCACCCCGACCGTCCAGGATCTTTTGCCAATGCCACGTTACAGCTTTTCTCTCTGGGAGGGATGGGAACCCTACCGGGATGTCCCATGACCGCTATTAGATGGGGGGCAGTGGACCGATGTGCGAGGCAGACACCCAAGGCTGGGGCAGCACCCCTGGTCATCCTAGAGCTCTGGCTGGGCTGCATTACAGCTTTTCCCTCTGGGTTGGGAAGGGGGCCCTGCATGGGCTCACTGGGAATGTTGCTCAGCCTGGGGACAGGCAGCCGGGGCAGTACCCCTGGCTGTCCTGGAGCTCTGGCCATGACGCGTTACAGCTTTTCCCTCCAGGGAGGGATGGTCCCCAGCCAGGCCTCCCTGGGACAACAGCTGGGCCTGGGGTCACGCAACCCACATGGGAGACAGGTGCCCAAGGAAGGGGGCAGTACCTCGGCTGTCCTGCAGCTCTGGCCATGCTGCATTACAGTTTTTCCCTCTGGGGAGAGACAGAGACCCAGCCAGGTCATCTGAGTCTGATGACCTTCTGATGACCTCAGATGGGCTGGGGGGCAGTCTACCCAAGTGCAAGGCAGACACTTGAGGCCTTGGGCAGCACCCCCGGCCGTCCTAGAGCTCTGTCCTGGCTGCGTTACAGCTTTTCCTTCTGGGAAGGGATGGGGACCCTGCCGGGGCTCCCGGGGACCTTAGATAAAGTTTTCCTAATATTGTAGAAGTGCTTTACACAAATGCTCCAGTGGAGCATCCATAATCACAGAAGGTTCCAGTCCAACTCAAGCCAATAATTCACAGATACCGAACAAGCGGCATCTTATTTCCAAAGCTCACACTATACAGATAAACCAATTATTTGCATAACCATCACAAAGCACTAAAACCCTAGCACACCTTCATTTGTACATTTGCAAAAAACAACTCCTTACCCACGAGCACCTATTATATGCACCATATGCTAATAATGCCTCACAATCAAGACCTCTATTTACACAACTGCTAACAATATCTGCAATTAAAACACATTTCTTTACAGAATGATGTAGAACCTTCCCCTGCCTCCTTACCTCGAGGCGAGGATACTTTAACCATCTCAAGTTCCCTTCACTTCTAGAACTGAGGGATAACCTGTCCTTTCCTCATAGGACAATTATTTCATATGAAGCGCTGTTTTTACCCACATTAATTCATCACTTTTATGATGGCATCTTTCCCTGCATCAGGGGAGATTCACCTCAACACTTCATTAATACTCATGCAATATTGTACAACGTTGTCTTTCCGCACCTAGATGAGTTTTCCCCTGCTATTTCATCCACTCCTAGACAATAGCAATTTACAAGCAGTAGCACAAAATTTCAAGAATACTGTGTTTCACACAAAATGTGTTAGGACATTTTTTCTAAAGCCCTACCAGTCTTCATAAAAAACATACATCTGAGGAGTTACATAAGCTCCAATCTTAGTATAAGGCTGTACCACCTGAGGATGGGGGTAGCATGGACAGAGCAGCCAGGCTTATTTTATGAGGGAGAGAGGGTTGTGGCATACATATGGTCCAAAGAAACACTATGTATAGTACAAATAAAGGGTTTATTTAAATACAAGTAGACCAGGATAATTCTTGGGTAAGCAAGTACTATAACACTATATAAACACAATCGTAAAAAATCAACTCAATACCTATGGTATGCAAACCGAGGTATATATAACCTTATTTAGAGGAGCAAGAAGCAAGTCAAAATGAGTCATATCTAAGATTATACATTCAGGATAGTAATATACTATTCTTAGGGAATAAGACCAGGTTAGATATACTTTTAAAATACAATCAGTAATTCAAGGGTAGTTGACCCTGTCAGTCATGCAATGACAGTCGGATATAAAATCACATAATAAACCAACCCTGTTACAAGTATACACCTTGCAACATTACTTGTTTTAACTCAGTTCAGAACTAGTAAATCAACTCATAAACCTTGAGTATACACCTCTAAGGGCCTTAAGCTACTCTATGATAGGTGTGACCACACAATAACTATTTTAGAATGCACTCAACAAACCAGGGAAAGCAAACCCCTATTACACTTTAAGAATGACACAAGGTTATTCAAGTTAAGTAATTGACTACTGGTACATAACTAACTGCTACTTAATAGCTAGTTATACTTAGTATACTTTTAAGAAGTGTATAGTACAGTTTCTAAGGCAAGTAAGAACGTTATGAAACTATTTTAGAATAGCACCAAAGCAATTCAGGGAAGCACAACCCAGGGTTACAAGTTTAGAAAAGCAACAGCTAATCAAGGTGAGTAAGACCTATATACTTTTAGGAGGGGCTACAAGCAACTCTAAGACAAGTATTCACTCAAAGGACTGTTTTAGATCTGTATAAAGCAGACCAGGGAAAGCAACACCCAATGATACACTTTAAGAATGACACAAGGTTATTCAAGGCAGGTAAACCCTATTGGTAAGCTTTTACAGTCATTCAGTTAAGCAATGATAAAACAGTACCAACACTTATTACTTTTTAGAAGGGGGAAACATCAATCAAAGTAGGTAAAGCAATGTATACTCATTTTTTTTTTAGAGGGGCAGAATGCAACTCAAAGGTAAGCATAAACTTAATGAGACTTTGTAACTTCTTCTTTCACACAGATACAGTTACCACACTAATGGCCCCATCAGGAGGTTGGCGGTATCCCAGCGGCAATAGCGCCGGTATACCGGCAACGCAAATAGCATTACCGCTACTCGGTCCAGCACAATTTGCACCGGATCACGAGTAGCGGTAAGGCGGATAAACCCCATTCCCCATTGGGTCAGGTTTTCCACGTTATTAGTGCCTGCACAATTAACGCTGTGATAACAGTGCTGAAAACGGGCAGAAAGTGGAGATTTTTACCTGCAGCAAAAGCTGGAGGTAAATCTCCAACTTTCTGCCCAACTCAAGATTGGGCCAACCCTTAAATGCGGTGTTAATAGCGCTACCACCACATTTAAGAGCTACTGCCCAACTCGTGAGGAGGCTAATTCTTTCAGGAAGGAAGTACATTTACACTGGTCATACTTTTCAAGACAGAAGTCTTTTCTTATCCTTCCCTAGTCTATTGCATGAGTTCTCTCAGAGGCAGAAGAGGCACCTAGTGGTGGCAGCTGTAGCAAGGTTGAGATAGGTTTCAGTTGCAGGAAAGTCAAAGTTCCATAAGAGATCTTCATGAACAAGTAAGTATTCACTTTCAGAGTTAGTTTAAGTGTACAGGGACTTCTGAGAAGGCTCCCTATATGCGTTCCAGCATTGGGCCTGGGCAAGTGGTATGGGCAAACTCCCAACCACACAGATCACCCACTCAACCTCACAGGATTCACACAAGACTTAAGGTAAGTATTGCCCAAGCCCACAAAGTACCTTAGGAGCAAAGAAGAGCTTCGAAGTGGATGCCTTCAGGATGCAGCAGCACAGGACCCGGTCCCTGGATTCTTGGTCTGGGATGAAAGAACTGGACACTGGATGGGAACTTGCAGCAGCAGTCATCAGAGAAGGCTTCCAGCAATGGACATATAGATTCTCGCAGCTCTGTGTTTTTGGCACCTTTTTACAGCAGCGAGATGAAGGACGAATATCACTGGTCAAATTCTCTTCACTCTCTCGGTCCTGCACCCTGGTGAGGGGACTTCAGGGATTCGAATTGTGTCTCTGGCGAGCCAGGAAGAGGCCACTAAAGTTTCAGATGGATTCAGACTTCGGAAGACCATACACCCCACAATGGCTCGAGGTCACAGGTTATTGGGATATTTCAGCCCAGCAAGGTCACCGAAAGTTAGGGATGGCTCTAAATGCAGGTCTTCTTGAGACTAGTGGATATCACTAGCGTCTGGGTAGAAGTCGTGGCGTTCCGGACCCCCTGGTCATTTGGAAGGAAGGGTTACAGCAGGCTCTGGTTACACAGCAGGCTCTCCGGTCGCTGGAAATTGCTACAGCCGTCTTTTCTTCATCTTCCTCTTCAGTTGCAGCTCCAGTGATCGACTTGTCAGCAGCTTCCAGGTTTGGAGTATTTATCAGGAACTACAATACAATTTCTGCAATCTCTCTGCATTTTACAGAAAGGGGTGGTCTGGCTGTCCAATCATGACAGCCACCCCCCACTGAGATTTAGTTACTTTCTGGAAAGGTGAAAGACAAAGGGCTGTAGAGGTTGGACTCCTGCCTTGCTTCCTGCCTTCTCAGACACTCTGGACCCTCAGCAGGGAATACAAAGAATTCCCGCCGAAGACAAAACTTTCACTGAGATTGTTCCCACCTAGAATGGCAGGGGAGCACCCCTGAAACAACAAGCACATGAGGAATGGTGAAAAAGAAGGTGCCCATCATTTTAGCAAAATGGTGGCACTTCTGTGCATTACCGAGGCTGATTTAACAGCCTGCGAGTAATCAAACTAAAATGTCAGCTAAGGTAAAACCCCTGCCACCAGCCATTCAAGTAAACTTGAAATTGTAACAAAATTGTTACCAGGAAAGTAAGAAAGTGGCTACATTGTACCCCACTAGCACTCCACATAAGGTGGGGTTTTGCAGGCTCACTATAGAAAATGGAAAGGGGATGACCCCTTGGAGCGGTAGTTCACCCAAGTACCTTAAAGAGAAATTAACAGGGCAGCCCAAAGGAGAAACCCAGCCTAAGCCCAAAAGTTATAGGAAACTATAACTCCAACCATACACTATGGAAAGACATAAACAGGTTTCCCATAAAAAGAGTAAAAGACTTGGTGAGAGGGGAAAAAGATCCCGTTCACCTAGGGACAAGAGAAATAATTAATCAAGTCCAAGCAAAAAGTTCTGCGGTTGACACAGGTCAGACAGATGTATCACAAATATGAAAATCGTACCTACCAATGTGTACTCACTTACTATGTGTCCACCGAGTTCCCTCGATGGTGTGCCCCCTTTAACTGCCTACACAGTGTGGCACGCCGCCCTCAATCCAGAGGTCAGACAGACATTTAGAAACCATGGCGTCTGCTCACCTACTCCGTTCGTGTACACACAAACTGCTCGCTGAAGGGCAGGCGCTTGTGGCCCAGGGCATGTGGCAGGGGGCCCCGGCCTCTTCTGGGGGGCACTGGAGGTCACGTCGGCAGGTCACCAGATGTTTGACTCCAAATAAGTCCAAGAAACAATAATGAGGTGCACAAGTTGTAGAAAGACAGCACTTTAATGCATGCATTTATCGTCCGGGAGGTCAATCGGCCTCAAGTGACCAACAGGCTGAGGAATCTCCACCTCCTCACATCAGGTTACAGTCTTTATAGACAAACCACAAAGGTCCAATAATATTCCAGACATTAAGTAGAGGCAAATCCCTCTTCTCCTACTGGCTCTTGCCATTCACATACCTAAAGATCGACATAGCCTGCTCTATTGGTTAGTACATTACACATTACATTCCAAATCTGCCCCCCTGCAGATAATCTAACAGGCAGTTAGCAAAAGTGAAATCAGCACCTTGTGGCAACAATATTAGAAACACTAGCGTTCTTTCCCATGACACCAAACATTTTGGCACCCTAGCCTGTTCCCAGGCCTTGCGACTTCCTCGCCGTGAAACCTCTCTTTGCATCTAGCACATCGATATATTCATTAGACCAATGGCAGAAACGGTTAGTTTGCAGGTCGTTCATCTTGTTTGCAAAAGTGAGATCTTTATAGAAAAACATACAACGCAGACTTTACTTTTGAGGAATTAGTTTGTGTATTGTTTGTGCTATTGGCCACTCTGCCACATATCCGGCAGTCCTAGGACCTCGTTAGAGGGCAGTGGATTCAAAGCCTGATTCATTATTTTGGTAGTGCCTCAACCTGAGGTCTAGTTCACACCAGAATGCATCTTTTGCAACTATAGCATTTACATCTGACTAATGGTAAAGACATAAATAATTATTCCTCCATGTGCTCCCCTGGGAAAGGTTTTGTGAGACAGACAGAGAGAATGACGGGAACCTCATCCTTGAATCAAAGCCTAGAGTCAGCCATGTCCTCAACACCTTAAGATGTTTTCTTGGATGCAGCAGGCCCGAGGCCCAATTCAAAATGGCAGAGACATTAAAGCACCATGGCATCAATACTATCATTGTAATGGCAGAAATCCTTATACTTCCCTTTACGTACAGGGCATTGCATTTGCATATTTACAATAGATCAACATTTTATCAGAGTTGCCATTCTACAAAGTTCTCATTCTCTTATTGCTCCTGTTTTTACTGTGCCCGAAACCCACCAATGACTTTTATTCTGTACTTGCTGCTCCTTTGCGCTGCTCTCGGCCATCACCCTTTCCTACCTGGAAAGGCATCCTTAGTAAGATGCAACACACGCCGTGGGTGCTTTAATGACAGTGAGCTTCATTCTACTTGCTCCCTGAGCCCTTGGGATCATCTAGGCAGGCAATGTTTTTTAGGCTGTTGGCAACCCATTTACCATGTGTATTTACAACGCTGAGTTTCCTACTATTTCCTCTGTTTATGCTCGTCCTGGGAGGTGATGCACATGCATGTCTGCCTCTCTGCAAGGAATGTATGTGGTAATTGATATTAATTGCTTTTGCAGAATTTGTGTAGATAAGAGATGCTCATGGTAGAAATAGTTTCACAGCCATTGCTGGCAGGTAGCTTCCATAGAAGCCCTTGGATTTATAAAGTCTATCTAAAATAAAAAGAACCATGACTTTAAGGATCCTCATCAAACGATGAGGAGTCTTCTAACCGCATCAGACTCAGCACATGGTGCCCTGGAGGAACTCCAATATGACACAACTGGTTGTGCATGGGAGGGCAGTGAAGAGTGGTCCAAAATAAGCGGCTGGAACTGCACACAAATGTTGTTGACATCCATACGGATAAACGGCAAACCTGTCGGTTTTACTACCTAAAATTAGCCTCGTAATCCCCCGACCCCGCTGAAAAAACACAACGTGAACACCGGATGATCGGGTGTCTTCCCATTATTGCGACCTGCACTTCTGTGTTGATGAGTGCAGTCTAGAGGCACAAGCAGCACCTGCAACACAGAGGAGCTTTGCTGTTGCATTATTTCATCTGAAGAAGACCTGCAAGTGATTAAAAAAAATACCTTTCAATTTGCGGCAATTACTGGGAGCAGTACATCGTTTGTGTTACTCCCAAATTGCCCATGGGATTTAAAAAGAAATCTATTTTACTTACCTAAAATACCCCAAAAAACAACGAGAACTCCCTTTTCACTCCTTGAAAAATCCCTTTTCTCCCAACACTCGGGGGTGAAGTACTTCAAAATCTTCTATGGAGCACAGGTTGCTCCAATTAAAGAATGCGTTTTAGACTTAAAACTTGGGCACGTAAAATCTTCATCAAGAAGATGAGTTGGAAAGGAGACTTTCTGACTGAATCGGCACCATTTTAGCACAGGTGTCATTTGAAAGACTGGTGCGATTACTGCCTCATCTCCTTGTGAAATTGCAGCTCATTGGTGAGCCTGATTGGGTCGTATATGGTGTGATGTCAGTTTGATGGCCAGCTTCTTTCCAATAGATGAAAGGCTCACCTGGGTAACTACCTGGGTAGCTACATCGCTTGAAAAAAAGACACTCACCTAGCACAGCCTCTCTAGCTGCAAACGTGTAGCCATCTTTGAAGGGAACTGGTTTGCTTTATGCCAGTTGATGTATTTAGAGAATGTTAAGTGTTTACCTTGTGTTCATGTATATTCATCATGTTAGATGTGCTAATGCAACCCGCTAAACATGTTTGATGTCTTGGAAAGGGGCAGCATTTCCTTGTAATATAATGTCGGTACATCATACATCACACAGTTAACTTGTGGAAAAGTGTGCTGCACGCACTGTGCTCCATACTGCAACATTTTTTCCAAAGCAAGCCACTGATAGCCCCTTTGTGAAGTAAAAGAACATGTCTTCCTAGTGCTACAGTGGACAACCAGCAACAACAAAAACGTTATTCTCGAGTGTGATCTTGATTTCTGACCACCTCCTCTGGACTGTGGCCAGGAGAAGTAATGGTATCAAGACTGCTGCGTGCAACCTATGATGCTGTGTCTTTTTTACTGGTGATGCTGTGTCCTTCGGTTGGGGCAGCTCCAATTGTGTCACCTAATTTGGGACCTTCATGGCTTTTCTGTGAGGTTTGCGCGCAACCTATGATGATGTGTCTCTTTTACTGGTGATGCTCTGCCCTTCGTCTGGGACACCTCCACTTGTGTCACCTAATTTGGGACCTTCATGGCTTTTCTGTGAGGTTTGCGCGCAACCTATGATGCTGTGTCTTTTTTACTGGTGATGCTGTGCCCTTCATCTGGGACACCTCCACTTGTGTCACCTAATTTGGGACCTGCCTGGCTTTTCCATAAGGTTTGTGCGCGACCTATGATGCTGACTCTTTTACTGGTGATGCTGTGCCCTTCGGTTGGGACACATGCACTTGTGTCACCTAATCTGGGACCTGCATTGCTTTTATGTGAGGTTTGCGCGCAACCTATGATGCTGTCTCTTTTATTGGTGATGCTGCACCCTTCAGTTGGGACACCTGCACTTGTGTCACCTAATTTGGGACCTGCCTGACTTTTCTATGAGGTTTGATTGTTGACACAGAGCAGGTACATTCTGTAATGACCTTTCTGCATGCTCTTGAAAGTAGATGCCCCAATTGGTTAAAAAGCGTAAAACCTGCTCAGTGGTGTCCAGAGTCGTACGTTTAAACATGCTTAGCTCACGCAAAAGAACATTTTTGTTGTTGAATAGTCAATCATCAAAGAGAAAGGGTTAATTATCACTTTTCTATGGTCGATTGTAGGCATAGGCTGCTTCCTTAAACAAGTCTGCGCTTGTGAGCAGTAGTCTTTTTTTTTTTTTCCAGCTAACCATTTACTCTTGTTAAGTCTCCCATGACTCAAATGATCAGCTTCCCAGTCAGTCAAGACTTTTTTTATTGTAAAATTGTAGTTGACTCTTTTTTAGCCCATCCGGAGTACTGCAAAAACATATTAAAAAAACAGTGTAATGTATGTTGATAATAAAACAATGAAAGCAGGACATGCTGACCAGAAGAGTTAAGGCAAACTACATCTTCAGTGGGACTTATTGCCAAACTCTGGATTCTGCCCTTGAAGACCTACACGCCTTTCAGCTGATAAAGTGTCCTAAAGATAGGAAACCGAGGTTGTGCTGAGGAGCAATGGGTATAAGAATTATTGGTGAAGGTTCAACTTTGCCTTCAATTACTGAGGCTGTAGTCCCTCCACTCTAGAGACTACATTAGGTATGAATTCAGAACCTCAGTGGAAGACGGGCAGTAACGGGCTTGAAGTGAGAACACATTTCCGCCTCCCATCAGCTCTTGATGGGACAAGACAAAGCTGTCCAGCAGTTCTGTTCGAATTGGATTGACCAGTCTTTTCCATAATATCTTACACTACAAAATCACATTGGAAAGGACTTGGTTTGGTATGAACAGTATGTCTTGGTCATGCCTTGACTGATTTTGAGCAGCACAGCCCAGTAGGCTGAGAGACTTAGGTGGGGTTGTGTCTCCCACCTCTTTGTATACCTATTGTTGATCTCAACTGGGATCATTCAACACCAGTTCCTTGGTTACTGGCATGCCATTAGTGATCTGATTTCAGAGCAGAGGCGTAGACAGGGTAGGGCCTGAGCAGGCAATGCCCACCCAAAATCTGTAAATGCCCACTCAGCAGCGCTGTGTGGGCATTCACTGCTGTGGGCCCAATTGCATTAGCTTCAGGACCCACATGTTAGGCAATTCTGGCTATGCCTGTGTTTCAGAGAGAAGGGCCGATCATGTGTTCCTTGGAAATAGTCGTTCCTAACTACCTTTAGAATAGCCAGTCATGGATTCACAAAAGACGATGAGCACTCAACACTTTACGGCAGAGATCCAGAAGTTCGATGGGAGTGCAAGGAGTCCTTTCTCTTGTCCAGATTCATATGGACTGAAGCAGATGTGCTGTCCAAAGAGTCTAACTTCAGTTTTCTGTCACCTCCTTCAGTGTAAGAGCCCCAAGTCATTTCTGAAGCAGTTGCTCAATTTAGTTTTCATTTAACTACCTTAAGATGCATTCATCAATATTTTAGCAACACATAAGTTAATGCCAGTTCAAGGTGTTCTTCTTTCCAAACTGACTTGCACCAAAGTCCGCTATACGGGACCCCCAGTAAAGTAGTTATACAAATTACAGAACATTAAACATAAAGTTAGGGTTGAACATCACACCTTGGAATCACACGTAGCATGTGATGAAGTCACTACACTTTTACTAATCACCAAAATAATTAGGTTTAAGGTATAGGTGCTCATTACGAGTTGGCCGGTATATGGTAAAAGTGCTTGTGCTTTGCCAGACTGGCAAAGTACGAGTGTGTGGGAACACAGTGGCCAGAATTACCAGTGCAGATAGCAACTCTTCCGCAATTACCAGCGCAGGTATTACTGCCACCAGAAATACCGGATGGGCATGAAACTTGCACCGGTAACACCAGCACAATGGTAACACTGGCATATCATGAGCTTTGACTTTCTGGTAATACTGGCTGATATTTGCTGGTATTACCAGCAAATGAAAGGTGGGTATACCTCCACCTTAAGTACAAAAAAGAAGGTGGGTGAGGCGCGCACTCCCGGTCCTGGTCAATTGAACCTGTTGCAAAAAATATAATAAGTAGCTGGGTCAAATCCCAAAATGGACAAATATTCACAGGGTTAGATCCCTTCTGCTGCAAATCAGGTACTCAGTAATAACAGGGTTAGATCCCTTGCTGCAAATCAGGTACTCAGTAATAACAGGGTTAAATCCCTCAGCTGCAGTTCTGTGGTCTGTAGTTGTTCTCCTCCTAGCGCTTTCTTATCTCAAATAATCATCAGGGAGGCTGTTTTAGGTGTGTCTAATTAGACTCAAAGGATTCTGGTAGCTGTAGTGAAAACGTTTTTTTCTGTTCAGGTGACCAGCAACCGACACCCCTCCAAAGCACAAGTCCTTCCCAAATTTGGGGGAGGGGAGAGAACCATCTTTATGATTCTCCAAAGTGGGGCACAGTCACCCCGTGGGGCTGCCTCTGGAGCCCGGGACTCCCATAGCATTCAGTACAAAAAAGAAGGTGAGTGAGGCGCGCACTCCCGGTCCTGGTCAATTGTTGCAAAAAATAAGTAGCTGGGTCACATCCCAAAATGGACAAATATTCACAGGGTTAGATCCCTTCTGCTGCAAATCAGGTACTCAGTATTAACAGGGTTAGATCCCTTGCTGCAAATCAGGTACTTAGTAATAACAGGGTTAGATCCCTCAGCTGCAGTTCTGTGGTCTGTAGTTGTTCTCCTCCTAGCGCTTTCTTATCTCAAATAATCATCAGGGAGGCTGTTGAGCAGGTGTGTCTAATTAGACTCAAAGGATTCTGGTAGCTGTAGTGAAAACGTTTTTTTCTGTTCAGGTGACCAGCAACCGACACCCCTCCAAAGCACAAGTCTTCCCCAAACAGACTTCCCTACACCACCATGCTGCCACTGATCGAAGTCAGCATTGACATGCAGCTGCTCCAGTCCAACGTGGAGCTGCAGGGACTGGAGGACCACCAGAGGGAGCAAGAGGCAGTAGAGAGGAGGAGGAGGAGTAGGATTGTGAGGAAGAGACTCCATGAAAGGGGTGCGCCTGTACCCCGTGTAAGGGCTACACCATGGGTCCTCACTTGACATGCAAATCCTCACCCTGTACCGCCTTGACAGGGAGAGCATTGCAGAGCTCAACCTGATCCATGAAGACCTAAGGAATAGGATTGGCATCAGGACAGCCATACCACCAATGGTGAAGCTGGTGTTGGTCCTGCACTTCCTTTCCACGGGCATGTTTCCAGCACATTGTGACCCAGTTGCATGGAATTTCACAGCCTGCATTCTCCAAAGTGCTGGGTCAGGTGCTGGACGTATTCCTGCGGCATGTGGGACACCACATTGCACTCGCTACCACCCTGGCACTGGTGAAAGCCATGATGGCAAGATTCCATGCCATTGCGTGCATGCCAAATGTGGTGGCAGCTCTGGATTGCACACATGTAGAGCTGGTGGCACCTCAGGCCGTGAAGGAAGTCTACAGAAAATGGAAGCAGTTCCATTGACTTAATGTCCAGGTCACCTGTGATGCCAAACTCACGATCACCCACTGCTTGTGTCCAGTTACCCGGATCAACCCATGGTGCCATGG
This sequence comes from Ambystoma mexicanum, assembly GCF_040938575.1. NCBI lineage: Eukaryota > Metazoa > Chordata > Amphibia > Caudata > Ambystomatidae > Ambystoma > Ambystoma mexicanum. Next base: position 534,712,436 of record NC_090924.1, on the reverse strand, counting down.
TCCTGTGGAACTGCACACTGCCAGCATTCTTGGAAGGGCATAGAGGCCAACAGACCTGTATATTGGTTGAGTACTTATACCATCACACCAAACTTGAAGTACAAGTGAAATGCAAGGTGGGGGCACACACATAGAGATTGAATGCTCTAACAATGCCCCATACATGCAGGGACCATATGCACACCCAACACATGACAGGCAGCAACCCACAGGAGTAGGGCATGACCCATAATTCAACAGTGAATGTCCAAGACATGCTTCCCATCAGGCCAGTCCCACACAATGGACTACAGGTACCAGAATGCAACATCAGACATCCCACTACATGCATGGACTGTCAATTGAGATGCTGCTGTTACAGGCAATGCTTTCACAGATCACCATTATATACTTATATGTTTAGCCCCCTTCTAGGTGACACTGGATACCCACAGCTTCTGTGGCTCATGACACCTCTGAGGACTCCCCTGATGGCCAGGAGGTGGCATACAACCGGGCCTGTAGCCGCACTACGGTGTCCATTGAGTGTGCCTTTGGCTTGTGGAAGGGCCGCTGCCGATGTCTACACTAGACTGGTGGTGTGCTTATGTACATGCCGGACAAGGTGGGCCAGATAGGACTGGCATGTGCTATGTTGCACAACATATGCATCCGGCGCAACATTCCCCTGCCCGCGGATGTGGACATGCCACCCCCTGAGGAGGATGACGTTGTGGCTGCGGATACCACACATGCACGCACTTAGCATGTAGAGGCCAGGCTCGGGCAACTGGCTCGTCAGGAAGTCATTCACAACTTCTTTGGATGAGGCACTCTGCTTGCACCTTTGTAGAGTGAAACTTAACTGCGCACATTAAACACATTAAACACTTGAACTCAATAAGGAATTTCCATTCATTGCTTCAAGTGATTTCCTTTTTAATTCTTGCAATGTGCATCATGCAACTAACATCCCCACAACAACATCACCCTCCCCAAACATCCACCCTCAAGATCACCCCTGCAGTGCAGTGTCAAAATGTTATGTCATGAGGCCTGCTCCTGCTCCTTGTTGGTGAGATGGCGCAGTGAATGGTACATTGGGGTGCTTGTTAGGGAACCTCCTGTGGGTGTAACAGAAGCGGAAGGCTCAGACCCTCAGCCCCGGATGTACTGGAAGGTCGGCTCAATGGCCTGGTTCAGCGACTCAGCTGAGGTCGAGGAAGAATATGTGTGCGTGAGCATTCTTTGGCCCAGTGTCGCCATGGCTGCGATGGCATGGACGAATTAGCGTACCATCCCGTGGGTGCACCTCTGCAGGCAGTACCGCATTGCCTGAATTTCTTGCAGCTACTGGCCCACAAGTGTGTGGATGTCCAGCTTGCTGCCTCTCAATGGCATCCAGCCTCACACGTATTGTGTGCAAGGTGGACTCAGGCAGTGGTGGTGGACTATGCAGACTTTGTGGCTGGGATGGGCTGAAGCATGGTGTTGTATCACCCTCATACTCCTCCTCTTCTTCCTCCTGCTATTGCTCTTCAGTGGTAGGTACATGTGCCCTGCTGCAAAGTGCCAGGGACTGCACTCCACATGATGGGGACGATGGTGGGCTGGCTCCCTCTGGTCTGTGTACCATTTCTGTGACAGTCAGTGTGTGCCCCTAAAGGCAGTGGCTGAAGCATGGCACTGGGAGCTGTAGTGACAGCTGTGTTACTTGCCTGGCTAGTGAAGGGGCCACTGTCCGCTGGCATATTTGTTGTCTCCCTCAGGGTTTGATGGAATCTCCACAGTGGTGGTAGATGGAGTTGGTGGTAGTGGCCCGGCAGCCCCGCCCTGCTGCTTGCTCCTGCTGGCGAGTGGTTTGGCCTGTGCAGGGGTGGGGGCAGTTGATGTGGCTGAGGTCGAGGATCTGGCCTCGTCACTGTCCATGGACTGCGCTCCTGTTGGAAATGTAATAACGTGCTGCTGGTCATCTAGCAGACATGTCTGTGGGCTTGCATTACACTCATGCCACATTGTGTGTATCCCAGAGTTCACCATTTCAGGTAGATCGCTTGGATGCTATTGCTCTGATGGGTGCTCAAGCATGTATAGGGTGGTGCTGGTGGTGATGGTGGTGCCTGCTCATTACGTACACAGAGCATGCTTATGCATATTGTCTGTTGGCCTGCCAAGGTGGGTTTTTTGTCACCGGTCTGGTGGGGCATCACTTTCTGACATGGCGAATCTTGGCAGACATGGGTGCTTCTCAGGTGTCAATGGGCATGCATGCATGTGCTTTAGTACATTCCCTCAAAACCCCTCTCACTGCCCATTTGCTGTGCCTGCCACCTTTTCAACCATTTCACATGCTCATTCTGTGCAGCTATGGTGGTGGATGCATGCAATTGGGGACTACATGCGCATGTACATGCAGTTGTACTTATCGCCATCATCTTGGGTCCCTGCTCCAGCCTCAGTGCTTCCTATCCCCTCAATGCCCTCCATGTGCAGAATGCTGCTTGCTTTATCCTCACAGGACATGAGGCGGAGGGGGTCCACAGTGCCTCCTCTGGTGACAGCACACTCCCTCCTGTGCTTGGAAATGAGGCTACGAACCCTTACCTTCAGGTCGTCTCCCATATTTCTACAATCCCTGGTACTGCGGGGCACAGGTCCCATGGCCGTCACACTTGACATGACTTGGGCCCATAGTTCACTCTTTTTCTGCACACTGGTCTTCCTGTACTTGGTCCCAAACAGTTTCTGCATGCTGTACCACCGCATCTGACAATTTAGGCTTGCAGAGCCAGGGATCTGGTACCTGGGACTTTTTTCCTGTGACATCTTCGGGAAGCACTTCTGGGCCTGGATGGCAGCAGGAACGGGGGGATTTAGGGTGGATTGTGTTTTTAAAATGGCCTTCGCCGGGCTTCTCATTCCGGCGGTGATGCTATTTCCGGCAGCGGTATTACTGGCAATGCCATCAGTTTGCCAGTATTACTGACAGTTTGGTTGCCGGTATCGATATTGACGGCACTTATCTGCTGGTAATTCTAGCACATTGCTATTGTCGCCGGTAAAACTGGCGTGCCAGTGTTAGTTTCCAGTGGGGTGGGGTGGTTGTGCGCGTGCCCACGCAGTATGCTGGTAATTCCAGCAATCGCCCTGCCAGAAACGGTAATATTGGCAGGCCTGTATTTTTACCATTTTAACAGTGTACTCGTAATGAGCCCTATAGTAATCAATTCTCAAGGCATACTGTATTCAGAGTCGTTTTTATCCTAAAAAAGTTATCACCATGTGCATTCGACCTTCAGCATTTACTCCTCAATTAATGGCCCCAACGTTTTAAAAAGCTCCAGCTGGTCCTGAAGTACCCTATTCGTATGAGGTATCATTCATCCCCCAGTGTTGCCTACATAGTTAGATTGCAGAGAAATGAAGTCAGGGGTCTGCAACCTGAGGCTCTCCAGAACTTTTGTATTACAGCACCCATTATCTAACGCTGAATGCACTGCCTTGGGCTGATGGGAGTTGTAGTTGAAAACATGTGGAGAGCCAAAGTTTGCAGAGCCCTGAATTAAGTCCTACAACAAATTCACAGGGAGCAGCAGGATATTTCTCTCTTCGAGCTCTGATGTAGTCACATGGTGACATGTATTGTGCTATAAAACTGTGGTAACATAATTTTATAACATATGAGTAACCACATTCTGCACAATCTGGAATTTTCATTAAAGTTGAATTCAGAGCTCTGCGTATAGAACATTATAGCAGCCTTTATAGCAGATGGGTTGGTGCATAGCTAATCGGAGGGCTTGGAATGCAAGGCTGCTGATGGTCTGAATTTCCGAGCCCATGGATCAGCTGTGGGCGTAGTCATCCCCAGCCCTCCCCTATAAGTTCGATTCACCTCCCCTGCAGCTACCAGCCCGCACCTCACCTCTCTGACCATAGAAATGTAGAAGGGCCTCTGCTTAGTTCCCGCAGCCTAAGGGTCTGCAATTAGTGGATTTTCAGCTGTTTTGGACCTCAACTCCCATGATCCCTCAACATTGACTATGCTGGCTAGGGTGGATGGAAATTGTAGCCCAAACTATCTGGAGACCCAAAGGTTGCAAAGCCCAGTCTTAGCCATTTGCATGGCGGCCAGTATTTTGTAGTTCTTTTTTAATGAGAAATATCCAGCACACTCTGCGTGTGCCAAGCCTCTCTGCCAAAACAAACCTGTTAGCACTCCAAACATTACTTGCAGCACCGGCTCTAGGACCTTGTCAAAGGCTTTAAGTTGGTCCCTGGGTCATTACTGCCACATAAAGCCCTCTTCCCAGGAGTTATTTCTTACACATGTAAAGATAAAGGCATGAACTAAAGATTCAAGATCCTGAAAGGACAACACATTGCCTATTCCTATGAGTTTTAGGGATGGCAGTGGCCCAATTTGGCCCAGCCATGGTATGAGATTTCATGTTCGAGCTCTTGGCAAAAATGCCACCTCGTTTAGCAAACGCTGGCGCAAAAATTGAAGCCTCAATAGCTTGTGGCATCTAAAGCTTTCTCTGATCCATTAAGTGTCTCCAGGAGCTAAATTCCATTTTGTCGAAATACAGCTTCAAGCATTTCAATTGCATCGATGTGGTGACCTCAGCCTCTGGGCTCCCTGAAAAATAGACAGTAGCCATGATTATCATCATATATTTACTGGTGTCCCTTTCCGATAATGGCTACAGGTAACATGGCTCAATGGCCTTACATAGATATTGCACAAAGGGGTGATGGGGCCAACCTCTGATCCCAACGAGAGGAAGATTTGTTGATCAGCTATGGGGAATGTCTGTCCATCTTTGTGCCCTGAACATGCAGGAAAGAGGGGGATCTACTACAGAAATGAACACTGTGGGCCAGTATGGGCCTTGTTGCCAAAGTAACAAGAAATGCTAATTGGACACGTGGAGAGGATCTGTCACCGACACTCGGGCAGGGGCTGTGCATTGACCAGCACAGAAATGTGCTGAGTAATACTGATGAAGCCTATAATAAACAAAGGTCAAGCCAGCGGGTTTGAAAATAAGTTCACTTGAAAGGACACAGTCCCATCAGCAATGTAGGAACAGGGACCCCCAGTCAATACCGCAGATCACCCCATACAGACCACAACAAAAACTTGTTAAAAAACGAGATTTTTTATTATTTAGTCAAATTCATTAAGAAGTTATTAAATAGTTTAAAGTTCACACAGAGATATAACATACAACAATATAACATTAATCTTGTGCAATGTGTGAAAAAAGTGCTAGTCACAAGAGGAGGCTGCAAACAATTCACTGCCAGTTAACAGTACAGCGGGAAAATCGCAATAGTCCCTAATGTAGATGTTCAGTTGCCAGGCCAACAGACTCCATCGGGAGAAAGCAATCTCTCGAGAAGGAGAAGCCAGGTCAACTGGACAAATCTAAATGTAGAAAAATACTGATGAAGCCTATCCACTGAAAACAGCCTCAACTGAGATGCTCGTATATTGTACACAATCGTCCTATAAAACAGAGAATTTAAGATGAGTGGACTGTTGACTGAAGGTTTAACCTAATGCTCTTATTTCTTCAGGCGTCTTCTTACGAGAGTTTTTTTTGTAATTTTTGTTATCACCTATATAGATTGAGAGCGACATCAAAACACTACATTGTCACTCAGCAACACAATATTCAATAGCACTGGCCTAGCATGTGAGCAGTGGCGAGCTTTACAAAAGGTGGGCGCCTGCCTTTTGCTTGATATTTTATACAGTAGTGCAGTACTGTTGGTGGAGGACGGGTGTGATTTGTATTCGTCTGCGGGGATTGTTGAAAGGGCCACATCTGCATTGTTTTGCGGAACTGGAAGAAGGTGGAGCATTTCGGGCCTTGGCTGGATTGGGTTCCAGATGGTTGGGGCATGGCAGAAGGACTGCTTGCAAGCATTCCCTCTATGTGCCAACTCAGGCGCCAACCTTTTGATCGTTTTTCTATGTTAGGAAGGAGAGCCTCCAGAGGTGTGGAATGTAGCCGCCAGCTGCTGTTCTTTCTCTTCAAGGCTGCTTTGCATCTGGTCAATGTAGTTTTGAATGTGATAAATCTCTGCACAGTCCCTTGCCCAATAAAGCTTTATCAAAATAAGAAAGTAGTCTTGCAGTTATAAGATCTAGAAAAGTCTTATATTTATTTTTAGACAATATATTGAAAAAAGTTGCATTGCTCCCATTGTTACTAGAAACCAAAGTGAAAAAAGTGTTAGAAGATTGTGATATCTTACAGTAATATACATTTCAAATTCCATTGATATCTTCCAATTTGATTCAAAAGTATAAACTTTAAGGGGCCGATACATGGAAAAGAGCACATAAATCCTGCAAGTGCTACGCGCCGAGAATGACACTGCCCGAGCCTGCGCGCATAATAAAGCATGCACGCCCCACGTATTTATTAAATTCTCTCCGCAAAGTAACCGTATACGCAAGTTGCAGATGGAATGCTTTGTCATGCGCATTTGTGTGCGTCATATGGACTGCCTGCAGCACATCCCTCGTAACGCCCACTTTTTCCCTTGTTCTTCCTCACTTTCTGAGTTCTGCCCCCCTACTGGGCCCTCTGCGCAGGCCTCACCCACGCTCTGCGTGGTGTCTTGCGCAAAGCACTCAACTGCTCGCAGAGACGTACCGAGCCTGTGCAAAGTGCACGCAAGTTAGGAAAAAAGTTCTGCACAGTCAATTCCATGAATCGGCGAACAGGGTTTTGCACGCAGCATGGCACGCAAATCCCCGATTTTCCATGCAATTAATTCCATGAATCGGTCCCTATGTGTCAGTTTAGCCATTCCCCTCATTCAATGCATATGCAGATCTTCTGCTTCATATTTCTTCTAAATCGTGCTGATTGTCAAAAGAATGAGTTATTCAAGTTTCCTTATTAGCCGTCCTTATGTTGAGCATCCTTGTGTGAGCGCTGTACACCAGCGGACTTCTGTAAATTACCCACTCACAAAATGCGAAAGATCCTGTGCTCTCTCGGTACTCCATCCCATCACCTGGCACTATCGCAAACAAACCACTCTAGCGCAGTATACATACTGCAAAAATAAACACTGAGGGCCTGATTCATGGACATTTTTAGCATGGTGCAAAGTGACTTTGCATTGCCAAAAACACCCTGATTCACAGAGCAGTGCAAAGTGTTTTTTGCAATGAAAAGTGATTTTGCACCGACTTTGCACTTCAAAAATGTGCTTTGCACCTTTCTTTGAATCATGGTGTTTGTTGGCACTGCGCAAAAAAATCTACGAATCGGGCCCTGAGTTCAGCTCCTTCTAATAACTGACTACTGGCACTTCATATCTGGGCAGGGCAAAACAATTCAATTAGCACTGGAGAGTGACGGTGAGTGACAGAAAAACAACTACATGATTTTCTCATGTTGCAAATTTGTTCTTGCATTGTTTCAATTTTTGAACTTTAGAGAAATACTTTTGCATACGTTTCTTGCATGAAATCTAAGTGTGCGGTAATTACTCTAACAATCCCGTGACCCATGAATGTGCAATCGGGAAATGTACTGTGTGTTGTGCTGGCTGCATGTGGCCTAGTATATTGGATTTGAATTCCTGTTTTGTTTCTTTGTAGGTTTGATGACCTGAGGTTTGTTCGAACGAAGGATATGCTGTCGGGCAACCTGCCCCTTCTTCCAGAAGAATTTGAAGAGTTAGTTAAAATACACTGCATGGAAGCTCACACTATTCTCCGAGACACGTTAGTAGCACATTTCATTTTCCTTTCTTCTAAATTTTAAATCCCACGTTTTAAAAGATATGCTCCGAAATACTGATCAAAGTAAATTGCCCTGGGAGTGAATATATATTTCTTCAAAGGATTGATTAAAAAAAAACACAGTTAAATGAACAGAACAAAAGGCTCTACCTTTCATCTAAGAGGCGATATCCCTAATTACTCTTGCTCAAGCGGCGTAGTGGCATCCAGTGCGGCTGTAGGGTAGTGGCATGGGAGGTGGGGGAGGGTAGTGGCATGCAGTGCAGGTGTAGGATAGTAGCATGGGAGGTGGGGGAGGGTAATGGCATTCAGTGCGGGTGTGGGGTAGTGGCATGGGAGGTGGGGGAGGGTACTGGCATGCAGTGTAGGTGTAGGGTAGTGGCATGGGAGGTGGGGGAGGGTAGTGGCATGCAGTGAAGGTGTTGGGTAGTGGCATGGGGGTGGAGGGGTAGTGGCATGCAGTGCAGCTGTAGGGTAGTGGCATGGGAGGTGGGCGAGGGTAGTGGCATGCAGTGCGGGTGTGGGGTAGTGGCTTGGGAGGCCGGGGAGTGTACTGGCATGCAGTGAAGGTGTAGGGTAGTGGCATGGGAGGTGGGAGAGGGTAGTGGCATGCAGTGCAGGTGTAGGATAGTGGCATGGGAGGTGAGCAGGGTAGTGGCATGCAGTGAAGGTGTAGGGTAGTGGCATGGGAGGTGGGGGAGGGTAGTGGCATGCAGTGCGGGTGTGGGGTAGTGGCATGGGGGTACTGGCATGCAGTGTGGGTGTAGGGTAGTGGCATGGGAGGTGGGGGGAGGGTAGTGGTGGAAAGGGATGGAATAGGCAGATTGGCCATCAAACAGAGTGACCTGCAACATCACGGGAAAGTGCTCTTTTTCACAGAGCGGGAATACAGTCTTCAAACCTTCAATGCTCACTTCCAGGGGGTATTGTGCGTAGGCAGAGTTCTCAGATTGTTCCATGTTGGGTGAATTCACTTATTCAGTCCTGTTTGTTTCTTTGCATTCTGGGATGTGTAGTACTTTATTTTAATCGTCCCGGGGTGCAAATAGGGAAGCAGAAATGGATGCCCTACTTGCACCTTGAGGCCTCTTCACATGCCATTCCTATGTTATTGCTTTAGGAATAAAATTTAGCGATTTTTTTTTCTAAAATATGCTGGTTATTTGCTTCAGAGAAACTGTTATATCATATCATCTGTGTTGTATCCAGAGCAAAAAGTGTTATACCCAGTACCATTGATGTTGCCCTTTCTGCCGATACCCTTTAAAACATGTATGGACCCTTATTTCCATCATTCTGATTTGCAGGTGGCTGCCACAGTGTGCATTGCTCTTCCTCTCTCACAAGGAAAACTGGGTTCAGTTTTTGCCCCAAAGCAATAGTGACTCTTCGCAGCAAATCCAAGAATTCTTCTCCTCCGTTGCAGCCGTCATGTCCCTCCAGCTGCGGGGGATGGTTATCAACTCTCTGCAAGACATCCTCTCCTTCTTTGCGATTCATAAGGTACAGGGCGTTATGCATATTTGTGATGTCCACTTTTGCTTGAAATATGTCTATTTAGGGTTCCATATCTTTATATCTGTGCATATTTATATTCAATGAAAAAACTTTGTTAAGGGGACGTTATGGTTAAGTTGCACTAATAAGCACCTATGAAATTCAATGAAAAAACTTTGTTAAACTTTGTTAAAGGGACGTTATGGTTAAGTTGCACTAATAAAAACCTATGAAATTCAATGAAAAAACTTTATTAAAGGGACGTTATGGTTACAAGTAAAACTGAAAAAATCCTGCAATTCGCCAGTTATGGTAAACTAAGCAAGCATTACTCGCGCCACCACCGTGCACTGCTAAGACTAACACCCAGGGCATCATCGCGTGGCCAGCTTGATACAGAGTGATTTGGCACGTGAAAAAATTGCACGTCAGCGTGTAATTCGAGGAAAGGCCCTTAGCGCGTCAGTGACGTTAGGCGCACAGGCGTTGCCCACAACACGGGTGCATAGTGAATCAGTACGTGAGAAAACTGCACGTCACTGTGCTATTGGAGGAAAGGGCCTTAGCGCGTAAGTGACATTTCACGTGTTGGCTGGCTTAAAAGGTACAAGTATCACGCTATTTCCTTGTACGTGCTTTTTGTGGAGAGCGAGCGGGTGTATCTTGTACTTCTTGTCGGTTCACACGCGATTACTTCACAACATTTCCAGTTCGTACTCCCTGTTTCCTCAGACTGCGTTCTTTTCTTCTTTTGGTGGGGGTGTTGACTACGCGCACACGCGTGTCTTTTTCACGTTCTTTTTCAAGGCAGACGGTGAGTCGCACATGTATTTTCCAACTGTGGTTGCCCCCGTGTGTCGTGTACCCCTTCAGAGGTCATTGTAGGCTGCGTGTAACACGCATACGCTTATTTTTGTGTTTCTGGGTGCCACAGCATAGTACGGGTTTATTTTTCCATGCACCTGGTCTACCAGGGGTTGCGTGCACATGTGCTTTTGTTTTTGAGGTGCCTGTGCATTGTGTGACCCGTCATCTTCCCCCAGGGGTCACATACAGCCTTGCTAGAGCACTAGGGTACGAATTCCATCTAGTACCCTACCCCTTTCACCCCAATTGCCCAGGACAATTGTTTACTGTAACTCCCATACGCACATCAGTGCCATTTTTGGGAGGCGACCAAGCAGTAAGGGCAGCAAAGGTGGCCGACCTCCAAAAGGTGGGTGTGGTGGGCGCGGTAGGGGACGTGGCCAGGATTTGTAGGGATGGAGCACCAATCAGGGACACCCATGCCCCCCCATGGTTGTGGGAAATGTAGCTGACACCATCCCAGCTCAGCCCTTTTTGGACCGGCCCATTTTGGCACGTGAACCGGCACAGGATGGCTCCCAGGCTGACTTCCAGGTCACCAAGTCTAAGTCACGTGTGGCGGTGCAAGTTGCTGTCACCAGGCCACGTGGATCTGGGGCAGCAATGTCATCTGCTGCTCCAAGTAGGCAGGGTGGGGTGGCTGCAGGAGCAGCTGCAGCTCTATCCACCCCAGCTCTGAGTCTCTCAGCCGGGACAGTGTTGGTCCAGGTCCATCAAACCGACGTTGGCTCTTCCAACGCCACCATGCAGCCAATGCCTGCACCAAGACATATGGTCATTGTGCATTCGCACACTTCTAGTACCCAGTCCACCTGCGCTTCTGCCCCTAATGACCAGAGCAGCGTAAGCCACTCAGGATCTGCACCACCTTTGAAAAAGAAGGGTGCTCTGGCATTACAGGCTGAGACCCCAGACACGGCTACACACTCCGGCACGTCAAGGAAGCCTAGCTTTAATGATGCCAAACTTGATGCACTTGTGGCCTATGTGTCGGCACATAGCCGCAAAATGGTGGTGACTGCAGGGTGCAAGACCACACCTGGTCAACGTAGGGCACACTGGCAGACCATCGCGGACCACATTAGTGCCCTTGGATTTGTGAGGCGCACAGCTGGCGATTGCTACAAGCGGTGGAATGACCTGAAACGCAGAGCAAAGAACAAGCTGGCCTCAAATCATGCCTCTACTCTGGTGACTGGCGGTGGGTCTCCACCAGAGGACAACCAACTCACTGAACATGAGTCTGTTGCTGGAACCTTTGTCACAGAGGAACAGATCCAAGGCATGGGAGACCTACCAGATTACGACGCATTGTCCGGTGAGTGCCCATGCATGTGTGTAATCCATGTGTATGTTGTTTGGGTGACGGCTTCTGATTGAGTGCCAGGCGAGGGTGTGTACTCCTGAGTGGTATGGGTCACCCATGTGCTTCCTACAAAACATTCACCGGCCTTGGATTTGGGTATGACAGTATCCCTTCTGCCTACAGTAGCCAATTAGCGCCACATTACTTCAGTTGCCCTTGAACTGTCATCTTGCTACAACATTGTTCTGAATTTTTCAGTGTTCATTCAGGCTGATTGTTTCAATTCTCCCAATTTTTCAACGCATTTTTCAGCCCTAATGCCACATATGAGACATGCCTCTGTCAATGATTACACCCCACATTGGCCCATATTTGTTGCCTTGTTATGTGAATGATTAGACCATTCAGGCTGATTGAGTATTGGTCTGCTCACATTAATTTTTGGGGCCTGTTGGAATGTGGAACATGATAGTTGTTTCCCGTCATGTTGAAGTGACCAACCATTGATGTGTACATCTGCCTACGATCACTGTATTATTGTACACTGGATGTGTTGCAGTGTGTGGCACATGCATATTTTGTCACACTATTTAGCATTTTTCATCTCATCATTTCCATCTCATATGGATGGGTGACAGTACTCATTCACTCTGTTTCAACAAAGGTTTACCGTTCCCCTTGTTTTAACAATCCCTCTCTCTCACGGTTAGGGGATAACCAACATTTTCATCATATAAAGGAGACAGTAATTACATTCCCTCATTCAACACTGATCTTATCATTTTGTATGATGCTATACAACCTTCTTTGTACCAATGATCTTGAAAAAATAGACCTAGTACCTAGTTATTTTTTTGCAATATCAAAAATGGTTTATTTTAATAGGTTAAATCACAACCCAATTTTTTCTTTTATAAAACTAACTTTAAAAATAGAATTTTCAGTAAAATAGACCCTACAACACAAAGTGGATACATCTACAATACAAATTACTAGTTTCACACACATACATTCCTATAACATGACAATACAATACAACAGCATATAAAATTTATATAATGATTTAAACATTTCTAATCACTGAGTATAATTAACTCAGATTAAACAGTCCCGACATGTTTCAGTTCCTCATGGCGCTTGGTGCATGAACCTTCTTCAGGGGAAGAACGCTTTTATTATTATTCTCCACCATGTAATCCAGGGCCACAACAGTACTCTTCAAAACCGTACTCCTATAATTTATTCAATACACAAAAAAAGTGGGGTATCACTACAAATCTACATCATCACAAATACATAAGTCAGCTATATAATACTAAATATACTACAGTACCATTGAAGTATATACCAATGTACTGATCAGATTCAATAAAACCAGAAAGCCACTACATACCTCACAAGTAGGATTACTGCAGTGTAGGTGTGCCACAATGCACCAGAATCACCAAAGACCTCTTAGATAAGTCTGGTAATATTTTCTTAATGGTTCTTAAGTAACCAGGAACCCGATTTCTGCTGAAAAGGAACATCAAACAAACAGTGGTGTGAACAACACAACCACTACTTCCTCACTTCATCACAACCGTCACGTGACCACACAAATTAAGGTGAGCTTAGAAAACCATGCCACTCCTGGTGGAGCCCCATCGTGTACCACTATCATTCAATGTGCTGCTGAGACTACACCCTTCACCATGGCAATGTCACCAATTCAAAACAATATATACATATATACCTATTATGCCACACCACCAATCCTGCGTCCAATGCTGAGATTGTTTACATATTCTTCATCGCTGGTTGGTGATCCAAGAAAATATCCTACAACAGAAAAAACTGGATCAATACTCTAGCCACACACTATCGTGTATATTTCTATACCGTACTCTGCCCACTACGTTATGATTAGCTTAATATAAACCATTATTGGAGAAAAAAATCCAGACAATGCTCGCGTATGACGATGGCCCGTCATTTCATACCCTGTAGTGGCGTCTACAATACAATACACTCAATGTCACTCGTTGTTACCTTAAATAAGAACAGAAGCTTCACCCAATGTGACTCCGAGAACCCCAGAATCGATTCCGGTTAGTGCGGCGGTTCGGCTGTTAACCACCTACTCTCGCGATGAGCAACAGTTAAAATACACTATAGCTCAGACATAAACGAAGGACTAACCTTCTTTGTTTCATGATGCGTCAAGCCTACTATTGTGGGAGACATAAACAACGGACTAACCTTCTTTGTTTAATAAACATAGACAACATAACCCACTCAACCCTGGCTGGTGGGCCGGCAAGTGAACAACAATTCCAGGTTACAAAAAAAATGTAGCCCAACCACTATTATAGTCATTATCAGCACAAACAGCGGCTGCACGCCGGCACATATCTCATCCTAAACACAAAAATGTGAATCAACTCGCATCCATCTATCGCGGTGGGCACAATGGTGATCACAATTGCAATTAGCACAGGATTCCATGATGGAGAACCTAAAATCCACTAGACAATTTCGAAAACCTAGGGATTATAGCCCAACTCGGATCTAAATATAATTGATTATCGGCAATCGAAATTTCTCACCCAACATATAGTGATTCATACAGCCCATTACACAAGTACATTACACTACTCGAACATTATTGACTCATCACGTTATATTTTCAAAGTCTAAACATGTGCCATTTTTCTATTCAGTAGATCATATTGAGTCTTCATATTTTACACTCATTACCAATGAGATATATCCATATCTCCACACAAATGTATAAACATCAATGGTCCATTTATCTCTGAGTATGTGGCCAATCAATTTCTTCATTAAGACCAATAATATGACTTTGGCACTTGTAAATCATTTTTTGTTCAAATACAATGAGTTTGCCATCTATTTCTGATTTGTTTTTGCCACAAATTTTCTTTAAGATCACCCAACTGAAATCCTCGTATGAATGTTTCATCTGTACAAAGTGTTTGACCATAGGGGCTAACAGTACTTGATTTTTTATGCAACTACGATGTTCTATCATACGGGTGCGACATTTCCTGTTAGTTTTACCTACATATTGTAATCCGCACGGACACGTGATTAGCTAAACCACATTTTCAGTGTTGCAATTAGTCATTTCATTGAGAACCCACTTAGTATTGGGATTCAACATAATATGTTTAGTTTCCTTCGTCTTGGCACACATCACACATTTTCCACAGGGAAAATGTCCCTTAACAGGCGGAAGACCCCATAACGTAGTTTGCCTGGGTTCTAATGATTGTTTGATGGATATATCATTCCTAATTAGCATCTGTCTGATGTTTTGGCTTTTCCTGAATGCCATCAATGGGGGACGAGTCGATTCGTCATTATACACTTTTTTCCATGCTTTGTTAATAATGCCTTTGATCTTATATGACAAATTTGAAAACGTGTTAACAAATATAATCCGATCCCCTTTGTCATCTCTTTGTCTTTTCTCTAGTAAGGCTTCTCGATTATTGTTGAAAGCTCTTTTAGAAGACCTCTTTACCAACTTGGCTGGATAGCCCTTATTACACAATTTTCTTGACAACTCGGCTGCACTTTCTTTATAATCCTGCTGCAAACTACTGTTTCTCTTAAGCCTCAAAAACTGCCCAAAGGGCAGGTTGGCCTTGATATGATTGGCATGGTGGCTAGAGAAATGAAGAAGAGCATTTTTATCAGTTCTTTTGTTATAAGGTTTAACTTTAAGATAGCCTTCATAATGAAAAATGGTGATATCTAAGAAATTAATTTCTTGTGCATTGATCTCTTTGGTGAATTTTAAGAAAGGGTTCTATACATTAAGCCACTCAACGAAAAGTTCTGCCTCTGTAACTGTTCCTTCCCATAATATAAAAATGTCATCTATGTACCGAAGCCATTTCAAAAGATGTTTCCTATATGGGTTGGTGACCGGATAAATAAACATTTTTTCAAAAAATTCCACATATAAATTAGCAAGATTGGGTGCCATGGCGGCACCCATGGCTGTGCCCTCAATTTGTTCAAAAAAAGCACCTTGAAACTGAAAAAAATTACGAGTCAAAGCAAACTCAGCACACCACATGATAAAGGCATTACTAACAGGATGACCATCTACCCTATCTCGTAGAGTTTCTTCTATAACCTCCAAAGTGGCCCTTTGAGGAATAACCGTATATAAGGATTGTATGTCCAGACTAATCAACAAAAACCGGCCTGAAATAAAAGGTAAATTTTCAATTTTGTTGATAGCATCCGATGTATCTCTCAGATAACTGTCCATTTTGAGCACAAATGGTCTTAAATAGAAATCAACAAATTTGGACAAGGGTTCAAGGATAGAATTTACTCCAGAGACAATAGGTCTACCTGGGGGATTAGTGAGGCTCTTGTGTACCTTAGGTAGAATATAAAAAACAGGTACACGTCCTTGTTTTCTAATAAGGTAGTCACGTTCCTGTTTACTAATCATTTCTGTTTCATATGCTCTCTGTACTTTGCCTTCTATAATCTCCATCATAGAAGTAGATGGGTCAGAAGGTATAGAATGATAACTGGTGCCATCACTCAGTAAACGCTGGCATTCCCCCACATAATCAGCGCGGTTCAAAAGCACTATGGCTCCACCTTTGTCGGCCTGCCTCACTATTACATCTTGTGTTTTGGCCAACCGTGATACCAATTCTCGCTGAGCATTACTAAAATTAGAATGATGCGGTATGCCTAGTTGTTCCAATTTCTGTACCTCTTTAAGAACTTGTTTTTCAAAGACACGAGATTCAGGGGTATAACTGTGTGTAGGGGCACAAAAGGTAGATTTATTTCTAAGACCCGTGTGATTAACGTTCTCATACACGTTGTCATTACGAAAAAACTCATTCAAATGGACCTTCCGCATGAAACTGTGGAATTCCGATCTGAACTCGAAAGGATCATGATATTTAGTGGTAACGAAATTCAAACCTTTATTGAGAACCGTTTCTTCTTCAATGCTCAAATCGTAGGTAGATAAATTAATCACCATTGATTCCTCGCTCGACTGCGGGTTTGAATTTGGTTTCCCCAATCTCCTCGGTTTGGCCCTTGTCCTAAAAAACAAGGACGTCCTTGCTGGGGGAATGCCAGCGTTTACTGAGTGATGGCACCAGTTATCATTCTATACCTTCTGACCCATCTACTTCTATGATGGAGATTATAGAAGGACGTCCTTGTTTTTTAGGACAAGGGCCAAACCGAGGAGATTGGGGAAACCAAATTCAAACCCGCAGTCGAGCGAGGAATCAATGGTGATTAATTTATCTACCTACGATTTGAGCATTGAAGAAGAAACGGTTCTCAATAAAGGTTTGAATTTCGTTACCACTAAATATCATGATCCTTTCGAGTTCAGATCGGAATTCCACAGTTTCATGCGGAAGGTCCATTTGAATGAGTTTTTTCGTAATGACAACGTGTATGAGAACGTTAATCACACGGGTCTTAGAAATAAATCTACCTTTTGTGCCCCTACACACAGTTATACCCCTGAATCTCGTGTCTTTGAAAAACAAGTTCTTAAAGAGGTACAGAAATTGGAACAACTAGGCATACCGCATCATTCTAATTTTAGTAATGCTCAGCGAGAATTGGTATCACGGTTGGCCAAAACACAAGATGTAATAGTGAGGCAGGCCGACAAAGGTGGAGCCATAGTGCTTTTGAACCGCGCTGATTATGTGGGGGAATGCCAGCGTTTACTGAGTGATAGCACCAGTTATCATTCTATACCTTCTGACCCATCTACTTCTATGATGGAGATTATAGAAGGCAAAGTACAGAGAGCATATGAAACAGAAATGATTAGTAAACAGGAACGTGACTACCTTATTAGAAAACAAGGACGTGTACCTGTTTTTTATATTCTACCTAAGGTACACAAGAGCCTCACTAATCCCCCAGGTAGACCTATTGTCTCTGGAGTAAATTCTATCCTTGAACCCTTGTCCAAATTTGTTGATTTCTATTTAAGACCATTTGTGCTCAAAATGGACAGTTATCTGAGAGATACATCGGATGCTATCAACAAAATTGAAAATTTACCTTTTATTTCAGGCCGGTTTTTGTTGATTAGTCTGGACATACAATCCTTATATACGGTTATTCCTCAAAGGGCCACTTTGGAGGTTATAGAAGAAACTCTACGAGATAGGGTAGATGGTCATCCTGTTAGTAATGGCTTTATCATGTGGTGTGCTGAGTTTGCTTTGACTCGTAATTTTTTTCAGTTTCAAGGTGCTTTTTTTGAACAAATTGAGGGCACAGCCATGGGTGCCGCCATGGCACCCAATCTTGCTAATTTATATGTGTAATTTTTTGAAAAAATGTTTATTTATCCGGTCACCAACCCATATAGGAAACATCTTTTGAAATGGCTTCGGTACATAGATGACATTTTTATATTATGGGAAGGAACAGTTACAGAGGCAGAACTTTTCGTTGAGTGGCTTAATGTACAGAACCCTTTCTTAAAATTCACCAAAGAGATCAATGCACAAGAAATTAATTTCTTAGATATCACCATTTTTCATTATGAAGGCTATCTTAAAGTTAAACCTTATAACAAAAGAACTGATAAAAATGCTCTTCTTCATTTCTCTAGCCACCATGCCAATCATATCAAGGCCAACCTGCCCTTTGGGCAGTTTTTGAGGCTTAAGAGAAACAGTAGTTTGCAGCAGGATTATAAAGAAAGTGCAGCCGAGTTGTCAAGAAAATTGTGTAATAAGGGCTATCCAGCCAAGTTGGTAAAGAGGTCTTCTAAAAGAGCTTTCAACAATAATCGAGAAGCCTTACTAGAGAAAAGACAAAGAGATGACAAAGGGGATCGGATTATATTTGTTAACACGTTTTCAAATTTGTCATATAATATCAAAGGCATTATTAACAAAGCATGGAAAAAAGTGTATAATGACGAATCGACTCGTCCCCCATTGATGGCATTCAGGAAAAGCCAAAACATCAGACAGATGCTAATTAGGAATGATATATCCATCAAACAATCATTAGAACCCAGGCAAACTACGTTATGGGGTCTTCCGCCTGTTAAGGGACATTTTCCCTGTGGAAAATGTGTGATGTGTGCCAAGACGAAGGAAACTAAACATATTATGTTGAATCCCAATACTAAGTGGGTTCTCAATGAAATGACTAATTGCAACACTGAAAATGTGGTTTATCTAATCACGTGTCCGTGCGGATTACAATATGTAGGTAAAACTAACAGGAAATGTCGCACCCGTATGATAGAACATCGTAGTTGCATAAAAAATCAAGTACTGTTAGCCCCTATGGTCAAACACTTTGTACAGATGAAACATTCATACGAGGATTTCAGTTGGGTGATCTTAAAGAAAATTTGTGGCAAAAACAAATCAGAAATAGATGGCAAACTCATTGTATTTGAACAAAAAATGATTTACAAGTGCCAAAGTCATATTATTGGTCTTAATGAAGAAATTGATTGGCCACATACTCAGAGATAAATGGACCATTGATGTTTATACATTTGTGTGGAGATATGGATATATCTCATTGGTAATGAGTGTAAAATATGAAGACTCAATATGATCTACTGAATAGAAAAATGGCACATGTTTAGACTTTGAAAATATAACGTGATGAGTCAATAATGTTCGAGTAGTGTAATGTACTTGTGTAATGGGCTGTATGAATCACTATATGTTGGGTGAGAAATTTCGATTGCCGATAATCAATTATATTTAGATCCGAGTTGGGCTATAATCCCTAGGTTTTCGAAATTGTCTAGTGGATTTTAGGTTCTCCATCATGGAATCCTGTGCTAATTGCAATTGTGATCACCATTGTGCCCACCGCGATAGATGGATGCGAGTTGATTCACATTTTTGTGTTTAGGATGAGATATGTGCCGGCGTGCAGCCGCTGTTTGTGCTGATAATGACTATAATAGTGGTTGGGCTACATTTTTTTTGTAACCTGGAATTGTTGTTCACTTGCCGGCCCACCAGCCAGGGTTGAGTGGGTTATGTTGTCTATGTTTATTAAACAAAGAAGGTTAGTCCGTTGTTTATGTCTCCCACAATAGTAGGCTTGACGCATCATGAAACAAAGAAGGTTAGTCCTTCGTTTATGTCTGAGCTATAGTGTATTTTAACTGTTGCTCATCGCGAGAGTAGGTGGTTAACAGCCGAACCGCCGCACTAACCGGAATCGATTCTGGGGTTCTCGGAGTCACATTGGGTGAAGCTTCTGTTCTTATTTAAGGTAACAACGAGTGACATTGAGTGTATTGTATTGTAGACGCCACTACAGGGTATGAAATGACGGGCCATCGTCATACGCGAGCATTGTCTGGATTTTTTTCTCCAATAATGGTTTATATTAAGCTAATCATAACGTAGTGGGCAGAGTACGGTATAGAAATATACACGATAGTGTGTGGCTAGAGTATTGATCCAGTTTTTTCTGTTGTAGGATATTTTCTTGGATCACCAACCAGCGATGAAGAAAATGTAAACAATCTCAGCATTGGACGCAGGATTGGTGGTGTGGCATAATAGGTATATATGTATATATTGTTTTGAATTGGTGACATTGCCATGGTGAAGGGTGTAGTCTCAGCAGCACATTGAATGATAGTGGTACACGATGGGGCTCCACCAGGAGTGGCATGGTTTTCTAAGCTCACCTTAATTTGTGTGGTCACGTGACGGTTGTGATGAAGTGAGGAAGTAGTGGTTGTGTTGTTCACACCACTGTTTGTTTGATGTTCCTTTTCAGCAGAAATCGGGTTCCTGGTTACTTAAGAACCATTAAGAAAATATTACCAGACTTATCTAAGAGGTCTTTGGTGATTCTGGTGCATTGTGGCACACCTACACTGCAGTAATCCTACTTGTGAGGTATGTAGTGGCTTTCTGGTTTTATTGAATCTGATCAGTACATTGGTATATACTTCAATGGTACTGTAGTATATTTAGTATTATAGTGCTGACTTATGTATTTGTGATGATGTAGATTTGTAGTGATACCCCACTTTTTTTGTGTATTGAATAAATTATAGGAGTACGGTTTTGAAGAGTACTGTTGTGGCCCTGGATTACATGGTGGAGAATAATAATAAAAGCGTTCTTCCCCTGAAGAAGGTTCATGCACCAAGCGCCATGAGGAACTGAAACATGTCGGGACTGTTTAATCTGAGTTAATTATACTCAGTGATTAGAAATGTTTAAATCATTATATAAATTTTATATGCTGTTGTATTGTATTGTCATGTTATAGGAATGTATGTGTGTGAAACTAGTAATTTGTATTGTAGATGTATCCACTTTGTGTTGTAGGGTCTATTTTACTGAAAATTCTATTTTTAAAGTTAGTTTTATAAAAGAAAAAATTGGGTTGTGATTTAACCTATTAAAATAAACCATTTTTGATATTGCAAAAAAATAACTAGGTACAAGGTCTATTTTTTCAAGATCATTGGTACAAAGAAGGTTGTATAGCATCATACAAAATGATAAGATCAGTGTTGAATGAGGGATTGTAAGTACTCATTCACTGACATATGGCTATACTTGTCAAATGTACCATGGCTAGGCTACATGCCATCTGTGTGCTGGCATGTGTCATGTATGTGTATTGGACATGCCACTCACAGGCTAATGTATGATGCCAGTGCTACCCAGCATGCAGCAAATGTGTTGCTTTTCCATCTTGCTGTCCTCAGTGTCCGGTTTTTTCCTCCCCTTCCAACTCATTGACAGTGCATGCATGCCAGGGTTATTGTCATGTGGGACATGTGTAAATCATGTACTGGATCTCTGGCTTGTCAGGCCTATGTGTGTGCTATGGTGCTCATGCCTGTTTCCATTTGTTGTCTTTCATGTTTTTGCAGGTGATGACGCACTTGATGCTGTTGAGGTTGAGGAGATGGTGCAGACCCAGGAGGTATCTCAGACACGACCGGGCACCAGTGGAGGACGTGGTGTGGTGGTGGGTGAAAACCCAATCTTATTGCAGACCATACTGTCCAGGGGTGTCTCTGGTTGCACCTCCCCAGACCTCTAAGAATCAGGTGCTGATCGGATGATGAGACTTATGTGCTGTCACAGGTGAGTGTTTCTGGCAGGGATTCTGTTCTGTCCAACCCACCTGCACCAGGGGTAGAACTCTCTATGGGGATGTCAGTGTTGGTAACTCCGCCTTTGGTTTTTACGGATGCAGGGTCACACTCCACAACATCTGATCCTGTTCCTGGGCCAGCAGATCAGATAGGGAATGCAGTTCTGCAGCCTCAGGCAGTGCCGGCACAGCAAGGTGCAGATCGCCTTGCACCAACCAGGTGTGGTGCCCGCCGACGCGGTGGCCGTGCGCCAGCAGGCAATACTGTATGGGAAAACTCCATGTACTGTATAGCAGCACAACAGGGAGCATCAGTTGAAATGATGGCTCAGGCAATGGAGAGGGTGGCCACTTCCATTCTCCCCGCTGAAAGGCAGATGGAGCAACAACAGCAGGCAACAGACTCCATTTGCCAATCACACAGGGAAGACATGTTGGCGTCCAACAGGGACCGACGGGCGGCACAGGAGACTCTGCGGGAAGCCATTTCTGTAGAGTCACAGGGCCACAGGGAAGCCCGGAGGTTATAACTCCAGTTCCTCAGGCAGACTCTAAGTGAACTTGAGGCTTCCCGAAATTTAAGGTCAGAACAGCAGCTGGAGCAGCTCACACGTTCGCTCTCAGCTGAGCTGCAGGCAACTCGGGAGGAGATCCAGGCATCACGTGAGGCCATGCGTGCAGAAATGCAGGCAACCCATGAGGTGCTGCATGGGGATCTCCGCACTATCATCCTCCAGAATCAGACCTTCAACACCTGCATGCTTGCTGCCATGGAGGACCATACCAGGGCTTTGCGTGGGCTGCCTCCCATAGCACCACCACCACCTCCTGATGCAGAAGCAGAGGGTGAAGAGAGCGACAGCAGCAGTTCTCCCACAATAGCGTAGCCGTGCAGGCCATGAGCCCATGGAGGTATTTTTTTTTCTCGTAACATCAACGCAGGTGGGTGTTGGTATGCACCCTGTCCTCGAACCTCCTGGGTGGCCTCCTCCCCCCTGGCCCCCACATGGCCATTTTTTGATTTATTTATTTATTACAGTGTGTTGCCTTGTGTGGCTCCCATGGGCATCCACTGTGTATTCCAGCTGGGCACATGCAGGCTTGTCCTGTCTTTGGGTTAGATGCTTGGGTTCCTGACAAACACACCCCTCCTGCTTCCCTTTCCATGGGCTTGCAAAGGGTGTGACCAAGTGACAGTGACTTACACAGTGACATTGGGCTCCCATGAGCTGTGTGGGCAGTCTGTAGTCAAAACTGTGTGTACATCCCTAGTGGGGATTGTTGTTGTATTGAACACTGCATGGTGTATTGATATGTGCTTGGGCATCCATGTCTTCCTCCTTATTCACACGTACCTTCTTCATGTCTTCACAAGGCCGTCTCCTTTGCGGATGCAGTTCATGTTGTATGCAGTACACTGACACATTTGCCTGACGTCAACACTCTGCAGTTGGAATGGGTGGATGTGCTGGCTTATTCAGGTTGTATAACTTGCACTACTTTGATTTGGTACTGTCATATTTTGGCAATGTTTCATCCTGTGTTGCTGTATTGTGTTGCTGGTAAGTATTTGGTCATGTGTGCTGTTTGTTATTGATTACTGGGAGCATATTGTCTGTGGCCTGTTTCCATTTGGGACAGTGCACTTTGTGACACTTGTGTCATGTGTTGTGCATTCCTTTGTTTGCTTTCACATTGCATGACATGCCATGGTGTGTTGGGTAGCGGAGATGGGCAGGGGTTGGGTGACATGGCGCTGTTTTCATGTTCTATTTTGCAAGGGGGTAGCCATTCATGCAGCATAAATGTGTGTCTTTTGATGACACAGCATTGGTGGTGTTTGTGTAGGTAGGGATGCACACAATGTAACACTTCCAGGTGACCAATCTCAGGCTGGTATGGTTGTGACAGTTGACTGTCCCTTATGTCATCATCATTGATTGTCAGCTGGTATGTACCAGGGCTGTGTGCACTCCACAGGGGTGTTATTTTAGGTGAAGTAATTAGCCACCAGCTGCGTACGGGCTGCCTCACCCCGTGCCCTTTCCCCTCCCATGCGCAGTGGGCGTGCATGTGGTTGGGGATGTGGGGGCACCACCATGTCCACTGGCAGGCCCCGGCGGGTTGCAACGTTGTGCAGGACACATGCTGCCACTATGAACCTGCACACTACTGGGGGCGCGTATAGCAGCTGCCCACGAGAGCGGTCAAGTGAGCGAAAGCGTGACTTGAGCACTCCGAATGTGCGCTCCACTATGCCCCGGGTTGCAATATGGGCTGTGTTGTATCTTACCTCGGGTGGTGTGGTGGGGTTCCGAATTGTTGTCATCAGGTGGGTGCTCAGAGGGTAGGCACTGTCCCCTGGGGAGGTGATGATGGGTATCATTAGTGGGGTTGTGACATTACTCAGTATCTGACATGCATGCATGTGCAGATGCATTTATACTCACCAAGCAGCCATGTATCGCCATGCCGCCCAGATTCTAGGTCCCGGTTAAGGGTTGACATTCTGTAAATGAAACTGTCATGGGTGGATCCTGGATAGTTGGCATATACTGAGGTGATGATTCCCTTGGCATCACATACTACCTGCACGTTGATGGAATGCCAGTTCTTGCGGTTTCGATAGATGGGCTCAGTTCCCATGGGAATACGTAGAGCCACATGGGTGCAATCAATGGCACCTAGCACTTTGGGGAAGTGTGCCACCCCGTAAAAATCCTGGACGGCAGCCTGCCTTTCTGCAGGTGTTCTGGGCAGGTATATGTGCCTGCAGACTGATGGGTGTGCAGTCATGATGGCCAACACCTGGTGTAGGCAGCATGACTGCGTGGCTTGTGACACCTCCCCCCACTATGGCACTTGTCCGCTGAAATGAACCAGTGGCCGAGAAGTACAGTACATTGAGCACCTTTTCCAAGGGGCTCAGTGCTTAGGAGCACAGGGTGGGTGATGTGAGGTCATCCTCCCACTCACTCACCAGGTCGAGTATTATGTGAGGTACCTCCCATACACCTGGCCATCAGGCATCCCAAAAAGGCTGGTCCTGGGTGTAAAAATTCTGGCCCTGACTATCCTCCTCCTGCGGTGTCCCATGAACACTGCTGCGAGGAACAGTATATTCATCGTAGCGTCTGAGCTTGGTCGTTGTTTGCGCACACTTTTATGCTGCGCGGGTCCGTGTATGCCTGCTTCCTGCTGGCGTACGTGTTTCCGGATTAGCGCGTCTTTTTTGGCGCACGCGTTTCCCCTGTTCGATTCCATGAATATGTGTTGTCGGCGCGTGTGTGGGCGTTCCGCGCATTTGCCTCCTGTACTTCCCCCGTAACGCCCACATTTTCATGCGTTGTTCCCCATTCTGCATGTTCCGCCCCGTGTTCCGCCTACTTTTGTTGTGTGCGCCACGCTATGTGCGCTCTCACTGTGCGTGTAGCGCACGCTGTTTGAAGACGTGTGCGCCCGCGTGCACCACGCAGGATTTTGGCGCACATCCCAGTATTTACACACGCATGGACTTCCATGAATCGATGTGCGTGGCTTTCGCACGCTTGCACTGCGATTGTCGCACTTGTGCTGCGATTCGCACGCTTTCGCACGCTTGCGCTGAGATTTTCGGCGCACATTAATTCCATGAATCGACCTGTAAGTGTCACCTTAAAACTCTGCCATATCCCACCTTCTAGAATCATTTTTAACACTTGTATACACTTTTTGCAACTATTTCAACTAGTTTTGCATCTGTAATCGTCTACGAACATCTGACTTCATTGCAGACCTTCCGTACAGTGCCACATGACCATACTCTGGCGCGCAGCATGATGACGTGTCCGAGAACCCGTCTGCTATTTATCTTAAAATGGCATCAGCTAATGCCATCCCTCCTCCCCAAGAGCCACCACCAGTGCTGTAATCAAGGAGCATGAGAAACACTGCCCCCTACCTTAGAAATAA
The DNA here is from genome assembly GCF_040938575.1 of Ambystoma mexicanum. Taxonomy (NCBI): domain Eukaryota; kingdom Metazoa; phylum Chordata; class Amphibia; order Caudata; family Ambystomatidae; genus Ambystoma; species Ambystoma mexicanum. The sequence goes on along the minus strand of NC_090924.1, from coordinate 534,686,916 downwards.
CACACGCGCAACATTTACCTCTGTCCACTTCCCCTCCATATTAGTGTTTGGTGCCTCTTCCCTCATTTCCTCCCCACCTTTCGTTCTTGGCTCTCCTGCCAAAAAAAATACATCCAAAAACAATAAAAGAAATGTTCCTTTAGGAACCACCTTTCACAGTTAAAAAAATGGAACTAAAAAAAAACGTATAGACTCCATCTAATTTATATTTCTCAGTAAAGTACATGGACTCAATAAGATTTTCCAACATTTCCATTTGCATTTTGTGTTATGCTAATGGGAATATTGTGGCGTTCATCCTCCGTTCCAGGGACTGGAATGGTGGATACTGGCCCGGCAGCCCAAGTTATCAGCCCAAGCGAAGCAAGGGTGGATAACAAGGTCTCTGGACTATTATCCCCCCCATTCCAGCCCCTGTAATGGAGGATGAAGGCCATTAGCACCCTAGGTTCCCAAAATGGGAACCCGGGGTGCTAAAAAAAGGATTTTTCTTCCTACACCAGGACGCCGCAGGCCTACGGCGTCCCGGTGTAGGAAGGAAATTCCTTTTCCAAGATGGCCACCATGGAAAGGGAAGGCGGGGTTCCATACAGGGCCCCTTTTCACTTTCCATGGAAGCCTGTAGAAGGCAAAAAGAGAACCCTGTGACCTTATTACCACAAGCACATTTTTCTTCCCTTTCAAATCAATCCCAATTTCGAATACCTTTACCACAAAGCCAGTCCCAGGTGAACATGGCCACTTTAACCCCATGTTTTGTCCCTTGTGTTCATGGCCAGTAGCCAGATTGTCCGGATCATGACCTTATTCCATGACCCGGACAATCTGGCCACTGCCCATGGCTATACAGGCTACACCCCAGTCACCATAAGATATATCACAATTTTTTGTACGTACATTATGACACTTGTCAAAAAATAAAACACGGGCACATTTGCAAAACCATGCTTTCAGGTCCTTCCCAATGCTCCTTACATAAGTTTGCTGGAAATCCACCCACATTTTATTTTTTCAAAAGTGTTAAATGTATGCACATACAATCGTCATATAACCTAGCCCCCACTTGACAAAATCCATTCAGACTTTACGATAACATTTATATCTAGATCTATAATCTTTGCGCGAACCTTTGTGTAGATTTATCGAATGGCACCACATTTATAAGCCTTTACAATATTTTGGGACCCCCCCCTCTAATTTTGCCCCCTCTTGACAGAATCCCACTGAACTTTGCAAACTCCTTCGGAATCAGGTCAGGAACATAATTGCATAATTTCATGCAGTTTCATTGAGTAGTGCCAAAAGTTATATGCCATCCAAAAACTGCCCCCAAACATCTGGAGTGTCCCCGAACTTCTCGGGACTGCCCGCAAACATCCGAACTGTTTGCGGACTTTTGCTTCAAAACCACCCGTTTTTTTGCTTCTTGCAGCGATATCCTATCCCATCCTCATCACCCCTCACCTCCCCAGAGATTATTTGATAAGTTTGACAAGTGCAATGTTGTGTTTTTTGATGTTTTTACTACGATGTCCGCAGACACCGGCCGCTGTCTGCGAATCCAAGATGGCGGGCGTTTCCAAAAATCTGACGCACTTCACGCTTTTCACCATCCAATCAGTGGACACGTCCGTTGTCCGTGGACACCACGTTGCCCTCTAAGCCAATCAGAGTCCAGTCCGCGGACCGCACAGGGAAGTGTGTCCGCGGAGCGGACAAAGATATCACTAATTTTTTGGGACCTACTTTTTAGTTATTTAAAAAAAAAAACTACTGTATGGATTTACACCAAATTAACGAAAGCATGCTTTCCCGCTCCTGCCACAAATTTGGTTAAAATCCGTCCAGCGGTTTAGGCTGTAGGCGTGAGCAAAGTTTTTTCCCATTATGTTTATGGGAAAATAAGAAATCTTGGGCCCCCCCAGTAACTTTTCCCCCCTCCCCCCTCCCCCCTCCCCCCTTTACCAAACCTCACCAAACTTTGTAAAGATATTCAGAGTGGGTCATACACTTTTTTTTGCAAAAAAGGTTGGTGAGGATTCGTCCAGGGGGAGCGAAGTTATAGGCCGCCCAAAAAGTGCTCTTGCTATGGGTTTAGCAACTTAATCATAACTACATGGCCGCTACCGCAGGCCATGTATTTTATTTGCGCTGCTGTATTTGACTCTGTGAATTTTAATACATTTTTGTAAAGAGGGGAGTCGCCCGCATCCCCTCCATTTAGACTTTTTTCAATACCCCTTATTTACATTTTTTTTGCTTGCTGCCTGAAAAATGAGAAAACCCGATGAAAATTGAGCGATGCAGAGGCATCGAAGTAAAGACATGTGTAGACCCAAGCAGACAGAGGTGGTTATTCAAGACGTCTAGAAAGCCGTGGATGTTATCTTGTTGGCAAAGCCCCAGCAAGAAAAAACTTGAATCCAATGGCCCTCGTTATGTTTGCCGGTATCCCACCGGTATTGCCGGCAAACTGCACTTACTGTCTCCGCTGCCCGATATCCCAGTACTACCGGGATATTACGGGCGGCGGCGAGCCAGTAAGTTCCCATTTCCATGGAGTCAACGACACTGGTATTACCGGTGCCAGTGATTCAGGCATTTCATTACCAGCAGGTTAGGACTACAGCGAGATCTGTGGCTCTCACCGTCAAACTTGAAGTGTGACGGTCTGGAAAAAATGCCAGTGCCAGAATTACTGGCATTTTTTCCAGCATTTCTTCCGGACCAGCACACTTGTAGTGACACCCATATGTGTGCATTTACAGAGACAAACCTACTAGCTTTGCCAGTGTTTGTTGTGGCATATGGGTGTGTGCAGAGAGAGGCCTGCACTATCACCTTGTAGGGCAGAGATAGTTGTCTACCTTTTTGTTTAACCACTTGAGAATGTTCAAGTTGCTTGCTTTTTCATTTTCTTGAGCCGTGCTTTTTATTTCAGAGTCACTGTTCACTTTTTATCGTTTTGCAGTTTTTTCTTTTTGCTCTGCCATTAAACACATATACCAGACGTTATAGCATTTACCAGATAGAATACTTCTGATATTCCAGCAGAGTGTGGATAAGGCATGTTGTAAGGTGCTCACTTGTGGAAATATAAACAGGCTTGTATTGAAAAATCACAGAACAGTACAGAACTGGTAACCACGCAAGTAAATGAAATCTTGCACCCAAGTTTATCAGCAATATTTTTACATAAAAGAAGGCTTTTGCCTGTACCTTATGCATATAGCGCCTGGAGACTGCCCTTGGGTGGTAGCGGTGCGTGGTATAAATCAACATAATATGTTTTGGGCCTCATTCTGACCCTGCCAGTGTCCTGTTGGTAGAGCCGCCAGGATACCAGCATTTGGTACTCACCTTTACCGGCACTCGGTCCGGCGGCATTGCCGCTGGATTACGAGTGCCGGTGCGACGATGTTCATCCCCATTCATGGAGTTCCATAGGACTCGAGGAGCAGATTTGCCGTCATTACCGCCACCGGCAATGTCGGCTTATATTGCCTGTTGGGGCGCCTGGCTAACCTCAAGCTTTTAGCTGGAGGTAACCCAGGTCCCCCACCGGCAAACCCGAAGTCAGGCGGTCCGGTAAAGTGCCTGTATTCACGGATACCGGCACTTTTTTACCGGACCGTCCGACTCGGAATGAGGCCCATGGTCGGCATATGCTCCCACATCTAATAGTCTCTTACATTTATTTTTGGTCTATTTTCTACATTTCGCCCAAAATGCTCAGATAAGAAAACATTGTTGTCAAAGCATTCCATTTTTTTTTTAAATTTTGCATGGTTCAATTTTAAGGATCTGAAAATAAGAACAAAACAATTTTCTGCTGCCCGCACTCCATGGGGCACAGCGGAGCAATCCGATTTTGTATGTATTGAGAAACTGCGCCAAGTAGATTGCTCAGTAAATTAAGCTTTCGCCTCTGATATGGGACCAGTCGGCACTTTGCAAGTTCGAAACTGAGCACGCTGACTCACCCCTTCACGTTTCTATGGTCGGTAATGTGAGTAGCACGAACTGATGTAATAATATCACCGACTGTTGAAGTACTTTGGGGTTGGTAGAATTGTGTCCTATAGAAAAACAAATGCTGTTATTTCTTTGTCATTTTGCTTATGATTAATGCTCGATTCAGCCACAAACGGCTGGCTGTAGCAAACCTCCAGGTTGCTTTGTATTATTTATACTTTGTAGGTTGGTGTACTGTAGCTCTGCCTTGTTTCAATACCCACTTCACCGGGACCAGTAAAAGTAGAAAGCAAGCTTTTTCTGTTGGTCCAGTCGATTTAAAAAATAATCGGTTTATTAACACTTTAATTATATTATTTACGGTATTGGGGGAGGGAAAGTCCCAGCAGGGCTGTAGGCATGATTGATTAGGCACTCGTCTGGTCCCCAGAAGAAATAAAAACAAATTAAATTAAAACAACGATTTATAACAAGATCCGAGATGGTCACTAAAATGTTTGAAAAGCAATACCCTGACTTCTCCTTGTTGTCACCCCTTAGAAGGAAAAGGTGTCTAGAAGTCGAGAAGGGAGCAGTGGCAATGTCTTCAGAACCTCCCAGAGGAGCCGAGCCCTAGAGGGGAGCTACCAGGCAGCCAGGCACAGGGAGTGGGCTTAGAGTAGCGACGGGCTCAGGCCCGCCCCATTTGAATGACTTTCATCCAGAGGTGCAGAACATGCCTTTAGGACGTCAGTCAGGTAGTCACTCAGTCAGTCATTTCAGGTGTATGAAGCCTTCGTGGTCCCGTTTTTGACTTTGCATCATGATATGTGCAATTTGACTTCTGTTTAAAAACATCAAATGCCATTAAAAGGCTACTGTTAGAGTAAAAAGAGTAATACAAAGTACACCTTAAAACCCTATTTTAGTCACAAATTCTCGCACTGATGCCCCTCCCACTTGCTAATTGTCATGGATAGTTCGCTCGCTGTTTGGAAGTTGAAGGGCGTCCCAGCTTTAGCCCATAAAGCTTAGTTATCTATAGAATCTATAGAATCTGTTCTTTACCAGCTGTTTGCGGAGTAAGAAAGTGGGCGAACTTAGCACTACACTCCTCTGGGCAATGTTGGAGCCCGGCAGAACAGCACCATTTTGCCCACTAGAGCTCACTCCTATCACTCTAATGAGAAGGAATGGTGACAAAAAAAATGGCCTTAAATGAATGTGCAAATGCTAGGGCTGGGAAGGGGGCTGTCGAGTCAACGCTTTCTGCTATAACCGGAGCCTCTGGTTATACATCGCTGCAATGCGCACCTCGCTTTGCGTGGTAATAAACAGACTGAGACGGAGCGGACAGTCTCCACTTCTCCATCATACGTGCACTGACTACTTCCTGTCCCCGTGTCACTTCTCTCCCTGTGCCCTTGTCCCGCCCCCCCTAACATGACTACAACTTCTGACATTACACCTCCCCCAATTTGAACACTAACAACATAACTTCACCCTATTTCTTCAATTAGTCTGTGGCCTGGGCGCTTTGTGGATGAGGCTCCCCAGGCTCTGGTCTTTCCCGCTGGTCACCCTGCTCCATTTCCTCCTGACCTGAAGCTTCTGACTCTCCTCCGTCTCCATGATACGAATCATCCGATGCATAGTCCATTTCCTCTTTCTGTGCTCCCTGTCATCGCCCTTGGAATGTTCCAGACAGTCTCTTGACATGCAATGAGTTTCTGGTCACCTGACGCTGGTCTCCTTCTGCAGTGATTAGGGGACCCTTCTTCATGAAAGAACGCATCTCCTTTATTGATCAAAAATTGTTTCACAACCACCATATCTCCTAGTGCTAAGGAGAATGGTCTTGCTTGTCTCCTGTGATCTGCATAGGCCTTCATCCTTTCCTTCGAGTCCATATCCTTGATACGCATCTCCTGGTCTCCATCGGGGTGCTCAGAGTCCCCTTGTGGTGAGGCAGTCTGGTGCGAATACTCAGTCCGAACAGGACTTCAGCAGGATGCTTTCCTGTCGAGCTGTGTAGGGTGCTTTTGTAGTCCCTCAAGAGTTGATGAAGCACTTGCTCATATGGATGCCCTGTTAATTGGGAGATTTGCAATGTTCGCTTCAGTTTGGCTATGAAGCGATCAATCATGCCATTTGCCTGGGGCCACAGTGGAGTCACTTTAGGCATGAAGTTCCAGAGAAACTAGGGATCAGTCACACCTGCATTTTTATTTTATATAGATGGCCGTGGTTAGTTTATTTCCTCCTTCTGACCAAGCTTCCATATTGAGAAGTATACCTTCAGGGTGGGGGGAATAGGTATTTGTGGACATCAGCAAAGATATTGTGGTGCACAATGCAGCTGAGTTTGAACTCAATCCTAGCACCTATTGGTAGCTACTTAAGTGCCCTTAACCTGGAAGAGATGGAAACATATGGTTTTATGTCCAGGACCAAACCAGCATTTGTTTCTGGATTAGAGCATTTGGCAGATTGTGGACTTGTTTAGGTCTATGTTAGACCATTACAGTACTCTAGATGTGATAAGTCCAGGTTCTGGTGTGCCATCTTGAGATGGGGAATTATTTTCATCACTATATGAAATTGGAAGTGAGATGTATTTATTTATTTATTTTTATTTATTAATATAGTTGTATTTTAGTTCATGGAACTTTAACAACTGTATTAACAATCGACTTATTCTCACAACAACAACAATACACAACAATTCTACATTCATCATAAAAATTCAAAATTCATATCTAAAAGATACGTTAATATTGATCTCACTCATTTTGTTAAATTCTTATGCGTATATTTCATTCAGTATATATAACATAGTTAAATATGGCACAAAAAACATCATAATCTTCATTCATAACTATAGGTGCAGAATTTCGAGTTAATAAGAATATCCTCGGGTATTATTTAAGGAGCAATTATCATCCACATGAGCTTATGTTTAGACAGGAGAAGACATGTTCCATTTCGATTCAGCTACAGTCCAAATCCTATGAAGTGCAATGTGCAAAGAATTCATTGGCAAATTCAAACAAAATTGCCAAAAGTGTATCGAAGCTATAGTAGAATGACAATATACATATTGATTGTACAAATTATGATACCAACTCTCAAGCTTGGGACATTCTGTAAGGATATGTCTTACGGTTTCAAGAGATTCTAAATTATTACATATCCTGCAGAATCTCTGGTTGGTATCAAGTTTCCATTGGGAGCCATACGTAGCTCTCACAGGTAATTGATTGGTTAATATTAAAACTCTAAACTGACGAACTGCAGGGCTGTGGCATCGAATTAAGTATATTTGAGGTTTTAAGTATGTATATACTGTACCCTCAAGATATTGGCTGTTGCATAAGCTGTTAATATATTCAAAACTATTACTCCAGTCAATCATATGTAGTTTCTTTTTAAAGGAATATTTACTATCTTGGAAGCACTCGCCTCTATGTTTGTCTAGGGTCCAATTTAAATAACTGAAAAGATCTCTGCATTCTGAGTCATAAATATTGTGTTTTTCTCGTCGTGAATATGCATGATATCAGTCGCAATAATGCGTTGGATCGTGCTCTCAGGATAATGTAGAGCTTTCAAGACCTCGTTGTTGTTGAATAATACATTTCAAAGAAGACAGTCCCATTTCTGTACGAATATACTGTATTGGGCATGTACGTGGTAGACATAGTACCACACGCCAGAAAAAGCCTTCAATTCGATTGAGCCTTTCAATATTTTTGATCGTCAGTGCTTCGAGGCCATAAGCAACCACCGGAATAAACCATTGCGATTAATGCATTAGAATGCCTCGCAGTGAGTACCCGGCATAGTTAAATACAAAACTGCAAACCAACGTAGAAATATGCTTCGCTTGGTGAATCTTTTTGGCTATTAAGCTAACATAACCTCTACCGCAATCAATTTCAACCCCAAGATATTTGTATAGAGACACATATTCAACAGTGCCCCAGCTAAGAGACATTTTGGGTCGATTTACTCTTTTGCTAGAAAACAACATAATTTTGGTTTTGCTGATAGTTATGTCCATATCTAAGTCATTAGTAAAACATCCCAATTCTTCCAACAAAAGCTTCATACCTGTAAATGTATGGTCGATAACAACCAGGCCATCTGCATAGAGAAGAGCGGTAATCTTGGTTTCTCTAAATCTTACAGGGCATCTGGCACAGCTTTCCAGCCGTCTTCTCAAATGAGCATTATAAAGATTGAACAAAAGTGCCACAAGCATACAACCCTGCTTGACACCCTTGTTAATCCTTATAGGGTTAGATAAGCGGCCCTCGTTATCTAATCTCATACGAGCTACATTGTTGGTGTGTAGTTTTACAATGATAGTGAGTAACCATTTAGGGCATTTCAGATTGACCAAAATCTTACAGAGTAGTATGCGATTCACTTTATCAAACGCAGAGCTAAAATCTACAAAGGTAACATAGACAGATGGATTGGGTGATTGTTTTGCCTGTGTAGCAATAGCATCAAGAATACGGATGTTATGAGTGGTGCTACAACCCTTGCAAAATCCTGATTGAAGAGGGTTTAATAGGTTGTTAGTGCCACCCAGCTCTGCAAGTGATCAAGTAAAATAGCAGTAAAAACTTTGCTGGTAGTATCAAGGATGGAAAGGATTCTGTAATTTCCGGGGATTGAGCGAGAGCCCGCTTTAAAAATTGTTATCAGAATTGACGTCAACCGGGATGATGCAATAGTTCTTTCCTGGCAGACCTTTTTACAGAGTATGTACAGGATATCCACCCATTTCAATGGGTCCCTCTTATTGCCATAGATGCTAGACCATTTGGTCCTCGGGCTCTGGAATTGTTTAATTTGTTTATGATCTTTATGATGTCATTTTTAATGAAGTCTAAAGGCCATTCACTCACTTCAAAGTCAAATTCTGGTGTCAGGGTGCTATCATACATATGGTTCGTAATATGGGTGTGCCATGTATCTTCAGCAATCGCATTAAGAGGCGAAGGACCAGAAGACACACACTCTTTATTAAGCACACTCCATATTAGACGAGTAGCTCCATCTTTTAGTTTACCCATCATATCTTGCCATTTTTTGTTAGTGATTTAGAATTTATGCTGTTTACACCAATTCCTGTGTTTGTTGATCAAGATCTTTTTTAAATGCAGATATTGGTGATCAGCTAAGGGAGTTTTCTTTAACTTCCGTAGCTCTCTGCAATATTTTCGCTTAGCAATCAGGGTAGCATAATCTAAATTAGTTGTTCTACTTTTACCATTAGCAATACATGGGGAGCTCTTTATATTAGCCACCTCTTCAGAAGTTGTTTTTAAGAGTTTTTCCATTTCGTCGCTACTCATTAAGGCCATGTCAGGAGTCAACTCTTTCAGTAAAGAATTAACTTTACATGTCATTCTCTTACATTTGGACATATTCCATTACATTTTCTTACCACAGTTTGATACTGTAATGTTGGTGGGCCCTCTAACATCTGGGGGATGCATCATTAAATTCAGGGTAGCAAAAATAAGAAGGTGATCGCTAAAGGGAGGTTGTATAGTTTCAAAATCATTGATGATCTCCAAAGCTGGCATATTTCCACTTATATAGTCAAGTGTGGCGGAGTTAGAACCACTCTGCCAAGTACATTTACCCGGATTGTCGTTGGCAGTACGACCATTTAGCAGCCATATCTCCCAGTCTTTCATGAAATCAGACCACATCTTCCCTTTAATATTTTGTTTCGGTTTAACCATAATATTAGTTTCCTTGATTTTCTCAAAAACAGATTTCATCGTTGTTACCCCACATTGTGCATTAAAATCTCCGCAAAGCAAAATCACATTATTGTCATCAATCAGTAGCCATTTGGCAAGAATTGAATCAATAGCTTCATGCATGATATTTGTCAAATCTTTTCCTGGAAGATCGTATATATTGATGATTAACATGTTGGGTGCAGAGGTTGGATTTTTAAGTCGCATCTGAACAACCAACCTATTATCATCAATCTCTATGTTCAAAGGAATAACATTAACCAAGAAATCATGTGAAACTCCAATAAGAAGGCCACCAAAGGGTTGGCCAAAGTTCCCTTTTTTTGTATGTCTTTGAAAAATCTGAGTATCAATGTAGTAAACATTGAGAAGCCATGTTTCCTGCAACATAAAAATTGGAAAAGAGGTAATAAGATCAAGTGAAGGACCAGAACTGAGGAAGTGGGAGTGGCCTCGTGTATTCCATGAGGCAACCCTAATTTCTCATGGGTTCGCTTTTTCAAGTTGACCAAGCATATTCTTTAGCCACTTCCATCCGGCCTGGTTTTCACTAACTGAAACAGTTTGCCTCAGGGGTTTACAACTTTCTGCATTAGGATTATGGTTGCATTGGTCGCAGGACTGTGTATTCACAGAGACTGGAATCGGTAAATCAAGATCATACCCAAGAAATTCTAGTGACTCAGCTTGTGTTCTTATCAAAGATGCTGTAGTAGGTAAAACAATGAATACGACTAATGCCTCCAAATGGGCGTTTTGTTGCTTCTATAAAGTCAGTGTTTAGACCTAAGAATACGAAGTGTCAGAATTTTAAAATCTATTATGCATGGCCTATTGATTGTTCGCTTAGATTTTTTATACACCCGTTCGTTCACCATGATCTTCGGGTCAATAATAAAAGATGATGTGTTAGCTGCTTCATTATTATTTTGCATAGTCACTTTTTTCTTTTTAATTGGACTCTTCGTTGAGTCGATTCATCAAGTGCTTCAAGGGAAGGTTGTTCAACCTCATCCTCTGCTTCTTCATTAGGTTGAGATTCATTATGGTGGTTGTTTATGAGCCAGCTGGTAAGTGTTCCAATTTTTTGTTGTTGTTTCCTTTTCTTCCGGTTTACACTTTTACGCTGTTTAATAGTGCGCTGTAGATTATCCATAGAGGTAGCAGTAGAGTTAAGAGGTGGACAATTAGTATCAGATATTTCAATGGTATTAGTTGGAATAACATTTTTCGCAGCTCCCTTTCTTTGTTTCTTTTGCATCAGTCTTCGTTGTTTCCGTGTAGGGTAAGAAAGGGGTGACTCAATGATATTATAAGAAGCATTCAATCTGACTTGTGTTCAAACATGATCCGATGTTTTCTCTAGATCAGCAGTACGTATAACTGGGTCATTTATTTCACCACCAACATTATGTTCATTATGATAAGACATGAGGGTATTTAGCAGTTCCCCATTTCGTTCGGTTTGAAAATAGGTTTGGTCGCACAATTTTATTAAGAGTTTCATTGCAACATGCATCATGCCCAGTGAGGGTAAAGAGTTGTTTTCAGCATTATTCACTTCTTTGGATGGTGCATTAATGGGTTTCCCCTGATCTATAAATGGGTCATTAGGAGTTGCCTCTTGGTGTTATGAAATCGCAAAAGTCTGAGATTCTGGTATACTAGCTGGAAATAGTGAAGGTGTACTAGAGAGACGCTGTACTAGAAGGTGTACTAGAGAAGTCGTCTCATGATGATTAGAGACTTCTGGTGGTCCGTGGGTAGCATCCGGAGGGGACGAATTCAATACCACTTCAGCTTCTGCATCTTCAGCAGATGCTCGATTAGAACCACATAGGCGGTAGCATAAGTCCAGTAGTGAATTATCATCGATCACGCCTGTTGAAAAAGAGAGAGGAGGATTGTAGCCTGAGTTGAGGGGAGCTTGATGTATCATAGCAACGGCCTGGCGCTGCGATACTTCAATGTTCGTCTCCACAGGAGCTAGCTTCTCGGCTCCAGGCTTAAAAAGTCAGTAATTTGCCCCGGCTGCGGGACAGGAAGAGTATTATTGCCTCTTGAAACAACGTGGATAGACAATTTCTTGGTTTTACTACGTGTTTCAGTTTCTGAAATATCGCGATTTTCACGGCAATAACCAGAGCTTTTACCATAAGGTTTGGTTTTCCATAGATTGTAGTGTTTTGATTTAGTAACAGTTTTACCAGGCATGACTAATGTTCGTTTTCAATTGAATAAAAAGTCGCTTGTCTAAAAAGTTTAAAAGGACTTTAAAAAAATGGTCAGTGAACCAGAGTTCAAGGGCATACAAAAACAATAAGGAGTACTTTACGCGGAGAGTGGGGCCACTCAAACTCCACTTACCAAACAAGGACGAACCCACTGCCTCACACTCCACTCACGCTCCGCGTGGCGGCTATGAGGTAATACAGAGTCTTTGTTCCACAGCACGAGCGTCTCCACAGTAGACAGAAAAAAGGGACTTCAGTGGAAACGAGATCCACGGAATTGGAAGTGAGATTTGTTTGTGATACTATTTACCTGTTAGATAATAGACAGGACTCCCCAAAGTGATGCCCAAGATATTAACATTTTCTTTGGGGCTGGGAGTAATCCCCATAGTATCTGACCACCTGAAGGGCAACAAAATAGTCGTCGGGATCCTGTCATATCAACAAATAGTTTAAAAAGCAATAAAATGCAGGAAGGCAGGAATATCTTGATGTAGGGTACAATTTCTGTGAATGATAAGAAACTGGGGTGGAGTAGGGAGTGTGGTAAATCTTGGACATCCAACAGGAAGCGGTTCCGCTAAATTTGATCTCAAGACATATCAACCTTGAGAGAGACATTTCTGATCATTTATGAGACTATAATACCAATTAGCTCCAAAGATGTTGGGTGAGCAGATCAGCTGGCTTGAAATGTGAGCATTATCTGCCTTCATTCCAAGCCAGCTGCTGCGTGCCACACCTTCATGCTGCCTGTTGCAGCTCACTTCTGAGGTGTCTGTCTGTCCTTCTTGCCTTCTTCTCCTTCTCCCCCTTCTTGCCTGCTACCATGCTTGTCCACCTCCTCCAACCCCTTACTTGTAAGCCTCTTACCCCTTCCAGCATTGCGTTCCTACATCCTTTTGGGCTGGCTGTGGGCTACTTTCTCTGCTTTCATCCACAAGCTTCCTTCTTCCCCACTCACCCAACTCCACGTTCTTTCAGTCAGTGGTGCACACTAATAGGCCTTGTATTTTTTTTTAAATTCCTAGTTAGCACCTAATGGCGATAACAGCTGCTTGGGCAGGCCATCCCTGTGGGTAGTGGCACTGTACTCGTCCCTTTACCTAGATCAGGCGAGCAGGTTTTATAGCCTTAATATAACTTAATTGACTTATAGTTTCAGCTTAAAATCTCCTTATAATTGGCCATTTCTGACATCACAACTATCAATTATAATATAGTCGACTAGTTGTGAAATCATCACATTGTATAGGATAGACAATTTTGTAGTACTTCCCCCAGCCACAGTACGCCTTACCAAAGTTTATTTTTAGATCTGTCCCTGCGCCTCATCCAAGAAACCATCCTTTCTCTTCGCCACAAGCCCATCCCACACAAAGCCTATTCCACCCCGAGGTACATCCGTGGCTCGGGGTCAGTCTCTTCCCTGAGGCTCAACCCCCCATGGCAGGCCCACCCCTGCTTCAAGGCTCACTTCTACCCCAATGTTCATATCTGCTCCAAAGCCCATCCCTGCTTGCGGGTCTCCAGATATTTTGAACTATGACTCCCATGATCCCTCACCATTGACTCTGTTTGCTGGAGCTAATGGGAGTTGGTTTCCAAAACATCCGGTGAGCAGAAGATTGTAGACAGACACCTGGTTAAGGGGTTCCTCTCTCCAAGTCTCATGCCTGCTATGAGGCCCATCTCCGCCTCAAGGCCCATCTCTTCTCTGAAGGCTTTTCCTACTCTGAGGCCCATCTCCATCCCATGGCCTGATGCTCCTGTGATGCCGATACCTTCTCCATAGCCCGCCCTTCAACCTCTCTAAGGTCAGAACTAGGGCATTATGTACAATCCTATGTTTGAAAAAATCTAAAACGATATTCTTTCAATCTACGTTGCTATCTTGCAAAATCAAAACAGGAACTTTGCAATGCTTTTCCTCTGTGCCTGCATAAAGCACTTGACCTTGTGCCTTATATTGCACAGAGCTCCACTGTAGCTTTTATTACCCCTTTAATGTAGAGCTGGGGTACATTATTCTATATTTTATAAGTTATATTGTGGACATTATTACTATCTGTCAGACAGGTAACATATACTCCCGGGCAATGCTGTCTCATCTCATCTCTCAGTTGCCAAAATGTTTCACAGCCCAACATTGCAAAACCAATACTAAGAAGAACTGGTCAGGGTTGTTATTTGTCCCTTCTGATAATGATTTGGCAGGGTTGTCCTCTACCTCTTCTGAAAAGGACTGGCCAGGGTTGTCCTCTGTTCCCTCTGATAAGGACTTGGCACGGTTGTCCTCTTTCCCTTTCTGTTAAGGATTCATCAGGGTTGTCTTCTTCCCCTTCTGGTGGGGACTAGGCATGGTTGTACTCTTTCCCTTCTGATAAGGATTCGGCAGGATTGTCCTCTTTCCCCTTCTGTTAAGGGTTCAGCTGGGTGGTCCTCTTTCCATTCTGATAAAGATTCTGTAGGGTTGTCCTCTGTCCCCTCTGATAAGGACTGGGCAGGGATGTTCTATTTGGCAAGTTTGTTCTCGTTCACCTCTGATTACGGTTCAGCAGGGTTGTCCTCTGTGCCACCTGATAAGTATTAGGCAGGGTTGTACTCTGGCCCTCTCTAATTCGGATTCAGCAGTGTTGTCCTTGTTTCCTTCTGATAAGGATTCAGCAGGGTTCTCCTCTTCCCCTTCTGATAAGGATCCAACAGGACTGTCCATTGTCCACTCTGATAAGGATTCAGAATGCTTGTCTTCTGTCTCCTCTGATTTCACATCATACTTGCACATCTTGGTGGTAAGAATCTTAGGGACATTGACATCCCTCATATAGTTTTACATACTGCACATCCTCATATTCCTTAAGTCCCTTGTTTGGCACCCTCCTGCTTATCCACAGGCAAAAGAAGGTTAGAAAAAGAAAATGTGCCAACGTATTGAGAATTCTTTGTCCATCTTCCAATTTATAAGAAGCCTTTAGTGATTGTTTAGAGTTCTGGTGTTTTCAATCAAGCACCAAGAAGCGATTTTACAGGGACATGTCTACTTAATAAATCCCATTGATTGAAGGCATTGATTTCACTGTGCGTCGGAGCTGCAGGACGCTGTTCTACTTACCTTTACTGCTCCCACAACAGCCAGCCAGCCCCCCCTCCTAACAGCATTGCGAGCACAGTGCTCTTGCTGTCTACAGGGAGGCGGAGCCGCTGAGGAACACGTGACCTGCTCACGTGACTTGCAGAATAACTTTAAAATTGCCGCGAAGCCGCCCGAGCGGTGTTGATTGAAGGCATTGATTTCACTGTGCGTCGGAGCTGCAGGATGCTGTTCTACTTACCTTTACTGCTCTCACAACAGCCAGCCAGCCCCCCCTCCTAACAGCATTGCGAGCACAGTGCTCTTGCTGTCTACAGGGAGGCGGAGCCGCTGAGGAACACGTGACCTGCTCACGTGACTTGCAGAATAACTTTAAAATTGCCGCGAAGCCGCCCGAGCGGTGTTGATTGAAGGCATTGATTTCACTGTGCGTCGGAGCTGCAGGACGCTGTTCTACTTACCTTTACTGCTCCCACAACAGCCAGCCAGCCCCCCCTCCTAACAGCATTGCGAGCACAGTGCTCTTGCTGTCTACAGGGAGGCGGAGCCGCTGAGGAACACGTGACCTGCTCACGTGACTTGCAGAATAACTTTAAAATTGCCGCGAAGCCGCCCGAGCGGTGTTGATTGAAGGCATTGATTTCACTGTGCGTCGGAGCTGCAGGACGCTGTTCTACTTACCTTTACTGCTCCCACAACAGCCAGCCAGCCCCCCCTCCTAACAGCATTGCGAGCACAGTGCTCTTGCTGTCTACAGGGAGGCGGAGCCGCTGAGGAACACGTGACCTGCTCACGTGACTTGCAGAATAACTTTAAAATTGCCGCGAAGCCGCCCGAGCGGTGTTGATTGAAGGCATTGATTTCACTGTGCGTCGGAGCTGCAGGACGCTGTTCTACTTACCTTTACTGCTCCCACAACAGCCAGCCAGCCCCCCTCCTAACAGCATTGCGAGCACAGTGCTCTTGCTGTCTACAGGGAGGCGGAGCCGCTGAGGAACACGTGACCTGCTCACGTGACTTGCAGAATAACTTTAAAATTGCCGCGAAGCTACCCTCGCGGCGTAAGCCCTGGTGACAGAAGGGCTGGTGCTGTTTGGCTGTTCGGCGTGGACAGCGATCTTCAATTAGTAAGCCTTCTTTTCTTCCAGACTCACCAATCTGGCTGGCCGCTCTTTTGGTATCGACATAATATCACTTACAAAGCTACTGTCATTGACTATTTTTAATTTCCCAATAATAGAAATTTGTGCTCTTAGTGACAGCGGAGCTGCAGACTAATAACACTCATACTGACTGCTATATTTTTCATCCGGCCACACTCATACTCAGGTTAACCAGATTAAGGATAAACACAACATTTTATTTTTTGGGGAAGTTGGCGGCAAGGATTTGTTTCTATAACGCTATTTCATTGCTTAAATACTGTTTTTATCTAATCTTATGATGAGATCTGGTTTGCGCAGCCAAAAAGGCCCTCTATTATTATCAGATGCTATTATAGTTGACCCGGCTTTACATGTTGACCCTACCTGCATCATGGCCAAGTGTAGATTATCTAACACTGTGTCCTCAATCACTTCTAAGTCTCTCTGTATTGTTCCATCTTCGATGGAATCTACCCCTCTTTCAAATAATGCCATGTCTTGTAGCCTCACTTCGATAAAGCCTATTACTTTAAACACCCTGGAATCTAGTCTTCCACTAGCCACTCATAAAGCTATGATACATAACTCTGAGACTACAGATGTTACTACCAGTGTTTCTGCAGCAGGCGATATTGTAGTACATAAAACTCCTAGAAAACCCAAACTATACCAACAAGTACTTGGGCAGACATACATGGACAAATACATCTTAAAAGCAACCTCAACCAGTACAGAAAATAAACTTCCCAAAGTTTTTAGAGGCAACGCTATGCTAGATCACTCGGCAATGTCTACACAAGCTTTTTTCGGTGGAAATAATAAAATAATAATATCACTGATCTTAGCATAATTGAGTGTGCGGATAAAGTTATGAATCTGCCATATACTACTGGAATTCCGGATATCTCTAGATCCTCTTCTCAAGAGCCAGTGGCTGATAACACACCCACCGCTCTAACTAACATTATTGAAGATATTGAAAACAACATAGCGGACTATGATCCGGACTTAGGCCCTGTGTCCATCAATCGGAACCAAGTAAATTCTCCACAATTACATCATACATTAAAAGACGTGGATGAACGGATTCGATTGACGCATCTGACAGTCTCAGCCCTAAACGTTGTTCTGAGCTCCTTTGTTGAGCTATATGACAATGTTTGGTCCGAGCTTAAATCTGTCAAAACTGCAATGACAGAATTTAACCTGAAAATTGACTGTATTGGTACAGATATCTTAGTGGATCTTACTAATAAAGTGGATTGGATCGGCACTGAGATATCCCAGAGGCGGCCGGTGCAAGCACCACAGGGCGAAAGTTCTCTAACCCCCCCTAGTCAAACAGCCATTGTCAATACCCAAATTATAGAGATATCGGATAACAACTTGCCAGTGGAATCTTCTAATATTGCTGTTGCTCATGATCAGGATCTACCAGCAATTTCTGCTGGTCTTGGTACTCCTGCCATCTCTACAGGCATATTGGCCGACCCTATTCAAAGCTTGCCTAATTCGATTCCCAATCCGGGTCAATCTAACTTTATTTGGTCCCCAGTTACCATAGGAAATGCCATTAATAAAGAAATTCTTTCTGAACAAACTAAGCCCACTTCATTGGCTAATCCCTGCAATACTGCTGAGGACCTATTGAATACTACAAAACCTACTCAGTCGATAGAGTCCAGTCCTATAACAAGCTTGATCCCAACTCAGGTTTTTAAATGTACACAAGACAGTGCTACTAAGCACCCAGCTCTCAAGAAAACGACGGCCCCACGCAAAACGCGCCTTATCAAGCGGAAATTGGCTACAAAGCAAACCAACTTACTCTTCACCAAATCTACTGCAAAGGTCTCTACTTTCTTGAATACTGCCTCTATCTCTAAGGGTAAATCAACGAATGTCTTTAAGCCTCCAATGACCAAATTGGTTGATTCCATGGCTCAAACCGATAGTTGTAACCCTCCAGTTACTCATGTTTCTGACATGTGGTCAGGAAACCCTTCAAAATTCTGTTTGGCCCCCTCAAAACAGCCTATAAGTGAAACCCTATACGCATCCCCTATTTTAAAACTGTGCCCTTTGGTGCCACTTCAACATGGTTGTGGTACAGGCAAATTTAGGTCCAGTGAGCAAACTCTAACGGCTCCGATGGCTGCACAAGCTGCAAACCCCAGCAAACTACAACCTGGAGTTGATACTAGTAAATTTAAAACCTACGAAGCAGCTCTGTTGACTCCTGGCGTGACTCAAGCTAGTGGTACTGGCAATTCCAAGATCCGAGAAGAACTTCCCATGGTTCCTGCGATTCCACATGGTGTAAATCATACTAAATTACATCAGGGGTGTGGTATTGGAAAATTTACAACCTTTGAAGTAACTCCTCTGTCTCGGGTTGTGACTCAAGCTACCGATCTAAATTACTCACAGAGCTCGTCGGTCTTAAGGTCTCATCAAATCCTGGCAAATTGGGGTCCCATTCAATTGCAACCTCCTATGAATATAATACCTAATCAGCCCCTGATCCCTGCTCTTCCTTTGGATCTGGGATTGGAGAGGGGATTCTTTCAGGATATTAACAATCTGCCTGCCTCTACCCACCCCACAATCTCTGTTGGGATTCGCAACCTGGTGGATCGCCTATATAGACCACAGGCCAGACCTTTGCCCCCTGCTGCTGTCAAACACCTTGATATAATCATGAAGGGTTCTCAAAATCTATCAGCGGACACTTTAACACGCCAAGAATGTACGAATAATAAGAAACCCAATCCTTTACACTTGATAAAGATTCAAAGTCTGCTGAAATTGGAAGAGCCTGTTTGTTTGAATCGCTGTAATGTATTATCTATTTTTTCTGAAATCCCAGCCCTCGCTCTCATTTCCTCTAAGGATATTGATAGAGTGGCCTTCCTGGATTGTAACTCTTTGGATATGAGCATGATTCTCCTTGCGTCACCACTTGTCAAAGAACTGATTCTTACCCAAAAAGACTCTCTGAAGGAATTGGGATTCAGAGTTGAAGCGGCCTCAGCATGGGAAATGTCGACCAATGGGCCCTCTTTTTCACAATCAGCAGTTAAACCAATAGGGGCCCATGCAGGTGGCCAGGATACCCTGCCCATACCATTAACCTCATTGAATCAACAAAACAAAGACGTTGACTGGGCCGCCATCATCTCCACCCTGTGGCAAAAACTTGTGCCTTAGGCTTATCCCCCTAAATCTGACCTTAGATTCTCAGTCGAACCTTTGTATAAAATCTTGGAACTCCAGAGGCAATCAACACCTATTCTCGAATTTGGAGTGCCTACATCTGTTGAGAGATGCAAATGTTATATGTATTCAAGAGACTTGGATGACCTCAGCCCCTTGTTTAGATGGTTTTCAAATTTTCGATCAGCCGGCCCAATATAATCTGAGGGGTAGACCTTCGGGTGGTTTACTGGTGGCAGTAGATAACTGCTCTGGGCTATCCGGCAAGGCTCTTTTGGGTCTTCCCTATGGGGCATTGGGGGTAGTTCTTAATTTGAGTACTGGCCATCTAAAATTACTAATTATTAACATCTATTGGCACACAGGGTTTGGTGAAGTTAAGCTGTTTGTGTCTCTTATCTCGCAGATTATTTTGGAGTGGGTGCTGGCTAATGACTCAGGACATGTACTACTAGCTGGGGATTTGAACTGTGATTGTTTAATCGACTATTCACCATGGGCACTATGTGAGCTGTATCCCTTTGACCGATGTGACAAAGGGGAAAAAACTGGCTAGTCAAACTTGGTACATTGAATTGGGCAATCTAGGTTTACAACCTCTGCGTGACCTCTCACAACCCTCTTCAAATCCTATTAGTTATACCTGGCGGCGGGGGTCTTCCACCTCTATGCTCGACTACATCTTTGTGGACGATTATCTTCTTACAAGATGCTCGAAGTTTGAAATCTTCCTGAACTCCTGGAGTGACCATGGTATATTAACGGCAACTTTTAACATCTGCCTGACAAAGGGGCGGCTGTGCCATTCGATCGGGGTCTCTCCAAATTTATCAGGATCTGCTATTCGGTGGTCCCCTAAAAATATTTAAACTCTGAATGGTAAACTGTGGGACATGCTTAACAAGACTACTCTTGACTGGAAATTGGCAACATTTAATTCTGCAATGGTTACTACCCTGATACAAGTGGCAGTAGATGATATTGGCACTAGCTCTGTAAGCCGAACTCCAGTTACTAGGCATTCACATCAATATAACTCTGAGGTGGCAGCAGCAAAAACTATTAAGAATAAAAATATTAGGAAATTACAAACTGCAATAAGCGACCAGTCCATTCGCCTATCCCTTATTAAGAAGGTTAAACAAGCCCACAAGAACTACTGTAAAACAATTAAACATCAGTTATTACAACAGGACTCGGAATTAATGTTACAGGTTATCATGAAGGCAAATGTGGGAGCCTTCTGGCAGATCGTTAATGGACAGGATGGTAACCAGGCCATTGCTGAACTTAATCCGATTGCGGAACAAGGTTGGCTAGAGTTTTACTCAAATAGATTTTCTCCTAGCCCCCTAGCGGCAATGGCCAGTTTTACTGACTATGATCCATTAGTCCCTCATCCTAAATGGGATCCACCGTTAGAGATTGATACGACCCTGGAGTTAATTCGCAGGTGCAAGAGATCAAGAGCCCCTGGCCCGAATGGGTTAACGAACAATACCTTTAAAGCAGACCCGAATCTTTGGGCCAATCTCTTATGTATTGAGTTTCGGGATATCTTGCAAACTGGGACATGTCCTATTTCTTGGTCCACTGCATATGTTATCCCGATCTTCAAATGCGGTAGTAGGTCCGATCCCAAAAACTATCGGCCTATCGCTTTGATAGATGCGGATTGTAAAATCTTCTCTGCTTTTCTTCTTTCCCACTTAAGGGATTGGGAAAAAAACTAGCCATCCTTTGAGCCCCTTTCAAACGGGCTTCCGTAAAAACCACTCCACTAACATCAATGGACTGGTAGTTAAGTGTATTCAGGAGACTGCCTGGAGCTCAACTAGGGGACCTATTTTTATGGCCTCAGTGGATCTCTCGGCAGCCTTTGATTGTGTTGACCGAAACAGGCTATGGCAAAAACTTTATGCCTGGGGTCTGCCAAGGGGCTTAATTAGCCTATTGGAGGGGGTATATAACAATTCTACTGTTCGAATCCGGTTAAATAAAAAGGGGGACATGTCAGGTGCTGTCCGTACCCATCGTGGGGTTAGACAGGGTTGTGTGCTAGCCCCTTGGGTGTTTAATCAATATGTTTCAGATGTAGCAGAACACCTTGTGAAAGAGGGGCTATTAGCGCCGAGTATTGGCACTTTGAAGCTTATTTGGTTGGCTTACGCTGACGATTTTGTTTTATTTGATCTAACTAAGGTGGGGTTACAGCGTTTGCTGGATGTATTCGCCAACTATGCTCAACTTAATGGCTTGAATATTAATCCTGCGAAAACCAAAATCCTTGCCTTATCTAAAAGGGTTGTCAGGAAGAAAACAAACCTCTGGAAGTTAGGAGGCGCAACTGTAACCTGCTCCACTTGCCTTACTTACCTGGGCTATTATCTGGGAGCAAGAAGAGGTTCAAAAGGGCAGAACCTTCGTCTCCTGAATAAAGCTAAGGTACTGGCCAGTCAGGTCCTTAAAATTGACCGTAAATATGGCCGATTTTCCATTAGACCTGCTTTACTCTTTTTCGAGGGGAAAATCGCACCGAAATTGATTTATGGCCTAGAGTTTGGCACTCGGTTAACCATCGCCAAATTGGATGGTATTGAAGGGGACATATGGAGACGGGTCTTACTCATCCCCAATGCAGTACCCCTGGCTGCGATTCGCTTCGAGCTAGGCTATATCTCTTTAACAGCACGAGTTGATTGGAGGAAGCTTCTGCTTTATGCTAAACTTAAGGCCCCTACTGCCAACACGTTATATGAATTGGCTGGCAATAACATTCACCGATCTGGATTCCTATATAAATTTGCTATGCTCTGCGAAGATATTTTGGCCAATATCAGTTCTGATTTAGAGCAACTAATCATTAATCCCACTAAAACTAAAATGAAGTTGTGGGACTTTGATTGGTGCCGGACTGTGGATGCTTTTCATGCATATACTTCCATGTCACACTTGGCTCATGAACATAAAAAAAGAGGAACTCTTTCTTCAATTCTTAAGATCTTCCCAAACCGGGATCACAGACAAACACTACTCAGACTGCGGTGGAATATTCTACCTACTCTGGATACTAAACTGAGGTGGAAACAGATTACAGCGGCTAACAGTCTTTGTAGATTTTGCTACTTAGTTCCTGAAACGGCTAAACACCTCATTCTGTTTTGTACTCATCTCAACGTCCTGAGAGACTCTTGTTTGAATGCCTTGAAATTACAATTTCTAGGTCTCCCGATTGACCTAGTATGGCAACGCTGTCTGTGTATTGGAACAAGTAGGGAGGGTCTGGCCTTATCCAGTTTTATTCATAACCTCCATCTTGAATAGATATGCCTGTTGTTACCATGCTGTCTCAAGATATAGGTTAAAGATATAGGTTAATCTGCTGCTATTGCGTTTGTTCTTGCAATTTTATGATGACTCTCTGATTTCTCCGCTGTTAAATAATTTCAAAGCTTTTGCAATATTCTAAATATGTAATTGTGTATTTATTCTATGTGTTAGTGCTTTTTGTAAAGGTTTAATAAAACCATACACAAATAAAAAAAAAATAAAAAAAAAAAATCCCATAACATCATTTTATTTTGTTTATTTTATTTTCCACAGCATTTAACATTTAATGTAGACCGACTGATTCGGTTTGAAAGATCTGACTCTAAATTGATACATGCTTTTCTGTTTTTGTTACTATTCCTCCCTGATCCAAGTATGTGACTTTATAGATAAAATACAATTCTTTTTATTTGATAACATTTATTAAAAGGGCAGCATGGTTTAAGTTAGGGACATATTATGATTGTAGAGCTGTTATAAGATATTGTTATATCTGAATACAGTTCTAATATTTAAACATGTTGAATTCCTGCTTCATAGTTACAATGAACATGTAATGAAACACTCATTGGCAAAGCCAATGTGTCCATTTTATGTTGTTTGCCATCTCATTTGCCCGGCTATAGCCATCACATGCCCAGGGACTGCCTCACTTGTACTAGTGGTATCATCATATGCTAGATGCAGCCTCACATGTCATGTACTGCAATCATATGGTACGTACAACTTCCATTGTCCAGGTAGAGCCAAAGAAACACTGAACAGCAGTCTATGCCGATGATTTGCCTTGTGTTTATTTATTTATTTATTTTGACTTTTGTAAGGCGCACCTAACCCTAAGGCATTTGGGCGCTCATTTTTGAGAATAAATACAGTGTGGTAATGGTTGAGAGTACATCATATATAAATGCAAACATGCATAAATAGGTATAGTTTAACAGTTCGAATTCAGCAGGAGGCATAAAGTTAACAGTGATGGCCTGCATAGATATGTGAAGTGACATGAGAGAGGATTAGGTTCATTTAGACGATCTTGTGAGAATAGCCAGGTTTTCAGATTTTTACGGAAGGACCAGAAGGACGATTCAGATCTTAGTGAGGATGGTAGTGCGTTCCAGTATTTCGCAGCTATCACTGGGAAGCTGCTACTCCCTACTTTCTGTAATTTACATTTGAGAATGGTGAGGAGATGCACATAGGCTGAGCGCATAGGTCTATTGAATTGTTTTTTTGCGAATTTGTTGGATAAATACTTGGGGGTTGAGTTAGATATGCATTTGTGAGTCAATGAGAAGGTTTTGAACAGGATTCGATCTTGGATCGGCAGCCAGTGGGCTTTTCTTCTCGCCATGGTAATGTGATTATTTTTTGGGATGTTCAGCGCTGCTCTTAGAGTATTGTTTTGAATGACCTGAGGTTTTTTTATGTTGCGTTTGTACCAGTATAGATGGCATTACAGTAGTCTAATCTGAATAGGATGCAAGCTCTAGCCAAAGTAATACAACTGTCTGAGGACAAGAAAGGTCTGCAGGCATTGATAAGCTTAGATAATAAATCAGAGCAGAGTTGAGGTAAATGCCCACGGTTTTTACTTCCTTAGAGACATTGATAGTGATGCCATCAATAATAAAGGATTTGAAGACGTCGTCAAGTTTGTTTAGGCGGAGTTGTGAGCCGATGAGGAGTAATTCTGTTTTTCGCCATTTAAACAGAGACCGTGTTGGCCCATCCAAGCCTGGATGTTTTGGTAGATTTCATTTAGTGATTTAGAGTATAGGTCATGTATGCCAGTTATGGGTATGAGGATTTGGGTGTTGTCTGCGTAGTTAGTGTAGGTGACACCCAAGTAATCAAGAAGATCGAATAGTGGTTTTGTGAAAATATTGTAGAGTGTGGGGGACACACAGGATCCTTGCGGAACGCCACAGGTGACAGGGGCTGGTCCCTGGACCCTCATGGTTCTATTGGTTAAGAAGGACTGTATCCAATATATGGCATTAGTTAATGAGTGGGCCGATGAGGCGAGTTGTTTGCACAGTATGTTATGGTTGACCAGGTCAAAAGCTGCTGAGAGGTCTATCAGGAGGACGATTGCTAGATTACTGTTGTCTTTAATCTCATCCTTTTGTATTTTTAGATCCAACAATGCTGACTCAGTGCTGTGTCCTGGGCGGAAACTTGATTGGCATAGGCCTAAGAGATTGTTAGATTCCAAGTGGTTTTGGATTTGCAGATAGGCTGCTCTGTCCAATATTTTGAGGAGGAAGGGTACTTTTGTAATGGGATGGTAGTTTGTAGGGATAATAGGCTCTTAGATAGGCTTTTTGAGTAGGGGGAGGACCCGTGCATATTTAAGGTTAGTGGGGACGGTACTTGTTTCAAAGGAGGCACTGATTAGAGTTCTGATAAAAGGGGTGAGTTTGGTCATGCAATCTTTAATGAGAGAGGCTGGGCATATGTCCCCTAGGCACCTTGAAGGTTTGAGGCTTTTGATCATTTTCCACACTTCGCTTGTTGAGACTGGGGCGAAATCTAATTGCGTATTCACGCTCTGAACTGCATATATAGGAATCTGTAGGGATTGGCATGGTGATATTTTCCACTTTTTAGTTCGATTTTGGATTGAAGTAGGGACATTTTGTCGAGGAGAGCTTTTTGTATATCTGTACACCAGTCAATATATTTCAGACATGATTCTTGCGGAGGCACTGGTGATTCCAGTTTGCGAAGGATCCTGAAAAGCTCTTTAGTGCCAGAATTGGCTTTAGTGATTCTTTCGTTGTAGGTGGAGCTTTTGTTTTGGGTGATGACCTTTTTATATTTTTTTGAGGCAAGAGTGAAGATTTCTTTATTGGATTCAGTAGGAGATTTTTTCCAGTTGCTCTCAGCAGTTCTCTTAGTCCCCCGTAAGGTTTTGAGGTTAGGAGTGAACCATTAGTTTAAGTGAGCATGTGGTTTAGCTTTGCACATGCTCAGAGGTGCTACTTTATCGATGGCAGCTAGGAAGGTTTGATTCTATAGCTCTACCATAGTGGATGGGTCGTTGACAGGGTTATTCTGATGTTCTGTGATGGGACATAGCCGAGGTAGTAGTTTCTCTGGTGTTATGCTGCAAGAGTTTCTGGATGGGGCAGCTGGGGCTTGGGGTGTTCCAGCTGTAGTCATCAAATTACCTCATGAAATCATGTGCCAAGTACACCCCTGTCTGTTAGGCACAGCCTCACATACCCAGATGCTCCCATAACATTTCAGGTTTTACCACAATATGCCTCAATACCCAAGAGGTAAGAATGGTAGCTCCTTTACAAAGTATGCAATCACTGCAGAACTAAATTTCCTAGTTTGCACTCTGCTCATTTAGTGCATAAGGTCATGCATGTCCTAGAATGCCACCCTCCCACCTCTCTAACGAGGTGCAGTGGTTTGACCATCCCTTGTGCAAGGCCTGCTAGGGAGATGTCCATGGGTGTTATGGCCAGCTGTTTGAGGTGTGTATTTGTTGTCAGCTCACAGGGTTGCATTAAACATGTTTTTGACATCTGTGATCAGTGTGCATTTCATTGCAAATTCAAGATTTCTTCAAATGTTTTCGTTAGGATGGCAATGATTTTGAAGAACCTTATCAAGATATGGATTTCTTCACGCCACAGACACTAATACTAAAACTCAAAGTTGAAGAACCCAAAATTGCCTTTGTGCCAATTTTGGAAGATTGTTGGAATTTAATCCACCGCAGTTTCAAAGAAGTTATTCGGAGTGCCAAAGGACTTCCAAAGGTAATGTACATCATTAAAACAATATTAATGTTTATCTTGTATTTAATTAATATTATGATCTAGTCCTCTGGTGAGGGGTTCGCAGAAAGCACCTGTAGAGTGAGTGTGTGCAAGAGTTTGCACCAAGTGAGGTCCAGCTTGTACTGGTAAATGTGCCAGATCAGCCTGGCTTCAGTATTTGGAAGTTAGAGGAGGGGTGTAAAGTATGGATCATGCACACAGCAACAAAATGTAAAAGAGTATCTAAGCAGTGTGTACTGTCAACATATATACTCTTATTTTAAACAGTTTGTGCATAAAAACAGATGTACACACTAACAATGATACTATAAATAGTGTGTCAGAAAAGGGACAAAAAAAAAACACTTTAAAAAGTAATACCATTGTAATTAAAATGTTGAGCACAACCTGCGTTTTAAAGTGTGAGAAGAAGTGTTACACCAACAACCTTTAACATTAAAAGGCAATTGTAAGGGTGTAGAAGGAGACTGGCACACAGGTTACCATGCTTGTGGCTATAGACTTATATTAGTGAGCACATAAAGGAGAAACACCTTTCTGACCCTAGTTCTAAGAGGGGTTTCCCAGCCTCAACAAATACCAAGGAAATGCTCAGGATGTCGGTCTACAACAAGTCCACTGTCCTATGCCAAAAGCCTAATTCCATCCCTTAACACTATAAACTGAACAAGGAAAGAGGGAGTGGTCTTTCTGGTCCAGAAGAAGGGCTCCCTTCTTCTGGACAACAATCCAAAGTTCAGTCCTGGGTGCATCATGCACAATTGTTCTTCTACAGGAATGTAAATCAAAAGTCTCAGAAAGGTTCTTTGAGTGTATTCTAGCAGAACATACAAAACAAATGCCTCATATCTTCACAGCGTTGGGAGGGATTAATTTCCCCCCTTGCCCGCTCCCCCTGGCCTTTCTTTGGTTTCTCAATGGTTCTCACAATGCCAGGACAAGTGTCTTTTATTATCCTGGCTTTTAACAGATATTTCACAAAGCCAAGAGGGCACTTCACCCTCTTGGATCTTTCCACAATGTTCTTAAGACCAAGGGGTTTGTCTCACTTCCTCTGGCCTTTCTCAAACTCTTCAGGATGCCAAGAGAATAACCTCCTTCGCTTGGCTGGTTCACCAATCTTCCAGGTACTGTGACTATGATGATGGTCCAGGAGGCAATTCATCATTAGCTGTGGGTCCCAGACCCTTCTCAGTTCCTCTTGTTCCCTGGGAGTTGCACCAGGTTCACTATCCTGCCAGGCATTCCCCCTTGTCAGGTCCCAGGCACCCCTTATTAGTGTCTTTCTTCATCGTGGGTCCCAGACCCATTTCTGTATTGGTGCTCTTCTCTCCTTAGGGTCCCAGGCCTCTTTGGCATAGGCTTCTCTCTCTCTTGGGTCCCAGATCCTTTTTGTATTCGCCCCTTTGGGTCTCAGACCCTTTTGGAAATGATGTCTCTCTTTTGGGGGCCCCCATAATCATCCCTGTCTTCCTACCCTCTTTCTATGCTTACCGGTGTCTCGCGGTTGCATGCAGGCTTCGATTCACCTCTCCGGCGTCTCCTGATCCTTCCAGGGATTGCAGCAGTTCCGCAGCGGTTCCCAGAGGCATCCTCTGAATTTTCCAGGGGCTGCAGTGGCTCCCTGCTGCTAGGCTGCGCGGCCCAGGCGGTTCGTTACTGCTCCAGCCTTCTCATTCAGCTGGGAGCTCTGCCTTCTGTCTCCTGCTCCAGCCTTTCTAGAACGAAACTCTTGGTGACGTAATTGCAGACGGGTATCTTTTTCTTCCCCTGCTGTTCCTTCCTTCGTACAGGAATTAAATCTACCAGTTCCTTCAGGGAGGGCCTCTCTGATTTAGAATTCCTGCTTCTATTTTAATGGTAGCTCGGTCAATAGGAATCCTCTGACAAATGGACCGTTCAGTAGAGGTGCTCTTTATGCTTCCGCACTGCTTCCTTGTCCCAGTACTCATGTTGAGGACTCTTAGTTAGTCAGTTGGTCTCTTCCTCGTCTCAGTACATAAGAGATATAAGTCCATTGAGGAGTACACACTCTTCCTTGTCTGAGTACTTCCTACCTGGCTTGGATGGCAAAGGTACATGGTTACACTAGGGAAGGTACTGTTGGGAGGGGGGGTAGGACGGTGTGTGAGGGTTAGGTGCGTTATTGGGTTACTCTGTTCTCCCCAGGTCCTCACTAATTCTACAGGGGGCTCCCCTCCCCATGAGATCCACTGCTGAGTACCACCCCTAGGGGGACTATTGGGTAGTAGTCTCACCTCACCTCTCTGTCCTCATGGGAAGGAGCTCCCCGTCGGATAGAAGCGACAACGTCCGTGGATTCATCACACAATGTATAAAGATTCAGGTGACTGTCACAAATAGTCTTACTCCAGTACCTGTACAAGCGTCCATTACAATGTTACAAGTAAGCAAAACGTGTATCCACTTTTAGATACTTTAAAAAAAAGTTAAGATACATTACTCCAGAGGATCTAATGAGATAAACTCAATGGCCAAGCTTCATTTATAAAGACATAGTTGGTAAATTCTACATAAAGGTCTGTAGGATCATGGAAGCAGGCAGCCACCCAGCAGAGGAAGCAGGAGGACCCAGCAGAAAAGATGAATGCCCAAGTTCGACGACCCGAGTCCTGAGAAGGGATGGCTGCACAGTAGGTCCACAAGCCTACTGAAGAATCTTGTCACTATAAGGGGCGACACATTGCACATGCAGCGCAGGGACCTGGGTGAAGGAGACCAGCAATGAGATGGGGATCTTAAGACTCAGGAAATACTTCTCAAGCTGAAAATATGGTGGAGAAGGCCAAGGAGCCATGGGCAGAGCTCTCTCTTGAGATAGGGCATAGCTAGGCATTTTGGTTGTGGCATCAGGGTTCCAGGAGCTGAGCAGGTTATACAGTAGAATGCACGAAGATGAAGGACATCCTTCAGGTGTCGCACAATGAAGAAGTCATAGCAGCGAGGCAGTAAAGAGGTGACCCTTTCAAACAGGTCACAGGTGACTCAGGCGGGACAGCAGACTCGGCATTGACAACAGACCCGGTGCCACATCAAAGAGCAGCAGTGGGACCATTGAACCAAGGTGTCCCATGAGGGAGTCAGTACTTGGGGGCGCAGCAGCATACAATGCTGGCTTGAGTCCAGGTACAGAAGGACCCTTCACTCATGCTGTGCGCTATTACATCTAGGTAGATTCAGGTGGGTCGGGAAGAACTAGTAAACTTTAAAGGATGATGAACCGACTGTTCCTGCCAGTTTGAAGGAATGAAGCCCCTTCACGAAATGTTCCCCTGGCCAGCAAGAGAGAGTTTCACCTCAGTAGGAAAGGCTGTTAACAGCACAGCTTCCAGTATATTCATCAGTGTCCCTCTTGATTATGGGATCATGGGCGTAACTACCAGGGGAGTTAAGGTTGTCCTGACCCCCTCAGAATATGAAATGTGACATGACCGTTGGTCCCCATCAAGCATTCCACCACACCCTCACTTCTTTGTCATCCAGTAATGGGGTCTGCAGTCTAATCAGGCTAACCCTAATAGCCCAGAGCAAATGCTGTCCAAAAAATGATACATGTCTCAAGGTTTGCAAACATTTTAGTGTTAGTGAGAATTGTGACAAATTAAATATGCAACAGATACATTGTACATTATGTACTGAGAATAATTTCAGCTTAAATCGCTGTTGCAGGCATATTTGTCAAACACAAATATCTTCGGCCGTTCTGATGTTCCCAAAATGCTCTTTGGTTTTATGCAGAGCAGCAAGATACACTTTGCCCTTCTGCTCTTTCCCCTAGGTGATTTATTTACAGAATAAAGGTGATTAACTTAATAGGACTCATTTTAAAGGCTGTGGTCCAGTAAAATAAGTGAAAAAATAAGGCATACAAGGCCCACACCATTCATTACATTTGTTTTACTGTCTGGGACATTTAAAAAATCTTTTGCAGGCAGAGTGGGAGACAGGAGGGGAAAATACATTTCATCTTCCTCATGCCTGCTGCACTTGCAAAACTTGATTGTTTTAAGACCTGCGTGAGATTTCCATGCAATCCTAAAACTAATGGATTCCTAGGGAATCTGACTGTGTAACACCTGCCAAAAGAAAATGAATCCTATGGGAATTGTGCCGATTCACATGATCTCGTCTCTTCTCCCCACAGGGGAGTCCTTCCCTGTGGGGCTAGAGTGGTGAGCCCACTATGCAACATTCCCCATAGGGGTGGTGGTCAGCAAGACCTCACAGGGAGAGACTCTCCTTTTGGGGACAAGGACTCCCATTCCGTGAAGGAACTCCCTGCCACACTTTGCTATGAACCCCTCAGACCATCCCTGTCTCGGAAGACACAACCTGAACGGACCACTGTTTGCTATTGTAATACAACTTCCAGTATTAGCACCAAACACAAATCCACTGAGAAGAAGAAAAGTGAAGGAGCAATGTTGGTCACTCCTCCATGGCAAATAGAGAATACTGTGAAGAGTGGGATCTATGGAGTAAGAAAGAATACTCCAGGGAAAGAGAGGAAGGACAAAGATCCTCCCCTGGAGACGACCCAGCTCAGATGCATAAAAAGCAAAGAAGAACATGCATTAGGAAGTCCTGTTCACTGAGCCTATGAAGCCCAGGATGTTCGAACCTGGGAGAGAGAAGCCAGGACATTCCGGGAGGTCCTTGGCCAAGAGAACATAGAGAACACAGGAGGAAAGCGGTACAGGAGCCGGCAGGGAGCCGACTCGTGGGTGTGGCAAGCATTGCCAGGTGGTGGCATGACCTGGTGGACTGCGTGGTCCGACAACAATGCCAAGACCATACAGCAGAATACTCCACAGAGCCACGCAGAGTGATGCAGAGAAGAACAGGAAGGCACTGGACGCGTTTGACACAGCGTGATCCGGACCCCTTAGGAAGAACCAGTGATGCCAAACCGACAAGCTAGATGTAACGTAAATGGTGGGAGACCCTGTATACTGAGAGACTCATCATACTCATCCCAGTAACTGCGAAAGCCGCAGAACACATAATACATCCCAAGGGACTCATACTGGTCCCAGTAAGTGTGAAAGCAGCAGACTATAAATCAAATACAGAGTGAATCCTCACAGTCCTCCTAGTGATTGCAAAAGCAGTAATGATAGTGAAGAAAGTCAAGACTGGTAATCCTTGTCTTAGTGGTTGGGAAGACCAAGACAATAGCAAAGAGGAAAAGAAGAACCTACATGGTGGTTTCCATAAGTGGAAGCGCTTAGAAGATAACTAAGTAGTACAAGGGATAGGGGACACTGGTCTCCGTGGAATGAAAGAATGTGAAACAAGGAAAAGTGAGAGTGAAATTGATGCAAAAGAACGTCGGAGGGATATAGGCCAAAACCTTAAGTGGGGAAACAAGGGACTGTAAATAGGTCAAGACGGGATACCTGAGAGAAGGCGGAAGACTTCCCTTGAAGAATTAAAGGAACTGATGACACTTTTTGTTAGGCCTTTTGATTATTATTTCAATAAAGTCACAGGTAGAAATGCCACCTCTTTGCCTGCAACCGTGTTCTGGCCTACCACAGAATCCATTGTAAATGTGATCTGCAAAGTGTAATTTGCAGACTCGATGTACAATTGTTCCCAAAACCGAAGACAAAATGAAAGTGAAAAGGTGGTTTTGCCTACATTTGCTCTTTCTTTGTGCACTCCGTTTTGTAAAAATGTAAAATTGCATGCAAGGGGGCCAACAGCACAAGTGCTAATGTTGGTGGTGCCCTGCATGCATTTACCACTTTTTTCATAATTAGCCCGACTGAACTGTTTAAATACTGAGTGTGAGACTGTTGTATTTGGAGGCAGTGATTTATTTACAAACTGGGCCAGAGAGATTTGTTTACAATATGCTGGCTGGAAGAAAACAAGACCATCAAAGATCATGCTGAGTGACCCAAAAAAGATGTTAGCAGAGTCTCCTGATTTATGTTTGTTTATTGAGTTCATATAGCGCTTTACTCCAAAGTGCTTTACATTATAACAACAGTACAAAAAAGAAAGAAGCATATTTACAAACTTGAAACAAACCAGTGGTACAGTATACAGAACAATTTGCTCGAGGGAGGGTGGGAAGGGAGGGAAAAGGGGAGGGGAGAAGATCCCGGAGGTCTTAACGCCCTTGGGTGGTTACAGCATCCAATATGGTCATCGGGAGGACAGGGAGGGGGAGGTGATGGATGGGAAGGGGGAAGGGTATGGGGGAGAGGTAGGGAAGGAGAGTCATGGGGGGTGGAGAAGAAGGGCTTCCAGGGAGGAGCGGAAAGATGGGTAGGTGGGGGAGGAACGGATAGGGAGAGGAAGGGAGTTCCAGTGGAGGGGGACCAAGAGTTGGAAGGAGCGGAAGCGTGAGGAGGCACAAGGGGCTGGGGTACAGTGAGAGGTTATTGATCAGCTGAGCGAAGAGGGCGTGAAGGAGAGTAGAATGAGAGGAGGGAGGAAAGATAGTGGGGGTGAGGTCATGGAGAGATGTATTGTTTGAGGCACGCAGCTCCCTCCACTCTTAAGACAAAACCCCTTGTTAGGCCTCCTCAACTTCACATCTAGTTTATTTTTTCATGTGTTACCATAAAGAATGAAGTGTACATTGAGGGCTTTTTACCACCTTTTTCTAAATAATTGTGCAGTAATATGCACCATCTCAGCACATTATTTTAAATCGGCAGAATGGCGGAAGGGTTACATCTCCCAAAATTACTCAGTGCTCCGTCACTATGCTCAGTCACTGGCACTCATTTGTGGGAGATGGTAAGGCCCCTCCACTAAAAATATTCACCTGCTCTCACTGACCTTGAATCGTTTACAATGCCAGTGCCTCCAGAGGTGCTGGGGACTTGGCAGTCGTGGTGCAGCATGTGTTTCTTTGAGGGGCTTGGCAGGCAGGACCCCTCAGCAGTGCTTACAGACCACCCACTCCCTCATTTTGTGTTACGCCACTGACATACATAATACTGCCATGGTGATAAGACAGTTCAAAGCCACACATCTTCCTTTCAACATGCTGTTGACTATATTTGACTTATTATGAGTGTATTACCTAGGCTTCAACTGCTGCAGCTGACTGTTATCTTACAAACTCAACACAAAGCATGCTGTACCGGGACCTGCTTTTGAGTCTGTCTGCTCCAGGTAAAATTGATACAAATGTTGTGAGCTGTGCAATCTCGGCCACCATTGTCTGCTTGAATGCAGGCGCAAACTACTGGCCTACCACAACGCCAAGTCACTAAGCTAGAGAGAGAACTAGTGTCAGTCAGACACTAGATTGAAGCAGAATTGATCCAATAAATCTGTGGCCACAGCCCACTCCAATATCAACTGCACCTCGAATTGAAAGAAAATCAGCCCAAATTCTAAAAACCTGAAAAATACTGCCTGAGACGAGCAGCTCTCCCACTTCAAAAGGGAAACAATGGGACATAAAACAAAATGCTTTGGAGCTTCTCGCAAGACCATGCTCTTCCCTTCGGTATTGTTTTCTTTATTTTCATTTCACATGTTTCTCCCAGAG
The DNA here is from genome assembly GCF_040938575.1 of Ambystoma mexicanum. Taxonomy (NCBI): domain Eukaryota; kingdom Metazoa; phylum Chordata; class Amphibia; order Caudata; family Ambystomatidae; genus Ambystoma; species Ambystoma mexicanum. The sequence goes on along the minus strand of NC_090924.1, from coordinate 534,652,823 downwards.
TCTCCCTAAACCCATACTCCATAAAATGCTCACAGTCCCAATGAGTGGTCAGCTAATATAGCAAGACTGTTATGATAATAAAGTGCTGCCATAATGAGAGCCTACCCGCTCAGCTAGATTGGATTTGGGAAGTGCATGAAGAGTGATACTAATGAATAAAGCAAGGGCGGTAAGGGACAGTGTGGGCTGAGAGCAGAGCAGGACAAATGTCAGAGAAGGTGAATGATACAAGCGGATATATGTGAGAATAGAGTGAGTACCTAGCCTTTGGATCATATCTCTCCAGAAAGAGGCTAAGGACTGACAGTGCGTGAATACAGACCACCTACTCTAGCGGAGTGTTAGGCCATATATTGCATTGGCATAGCATCCCGAATCAATCAGAGAATTCACATCTTTGGAGGGAGGCCAAAGAATGGATAATCTGATAAATTCAAAAAACTCAATGCAAGGCCTCCAGAAAGAAGAACAGGAAGCAATTGACTGGCCATTTGCTGACTTGAGCCTTCCAAATTGTGGTGTGTTGAATTAGGCATCCCTCTGCAATTCCCAGTCTTAATTAAGGGCAGTGTCCATATATGGACAATCATACAGGATAATAACAGTAAGTGCAGTTGACCGGGTTACATGGTGGTCGACAAAGGAAAAGAGTACATTAATAAGTGTGTCAGACAGTGGTGGAATTCTTGTTGGCGAGCCAGGACTTTGTTTTTTCTCTGAGGGTCCAAAAGGAAGGTTCTGCTCGAAGGTTCAGCAGTATAGCGTTCCATTGTTTGGCTGCTAGGACTGGGAAGCTGGATCTGCCTGCTTTTTTTTGGGAGAATTTGGGGATGGATAGGCAGTGTGAGTACAAGGTTCTGGTTGGTCTGGTTGAAGTGTGTTTGAAGAACTTGTCTGCCAGATATTTGGGGGCCTCATTGGCGAGGCATTTGTGGACGATGATGAGGGATCTGAGGGTGATTCTGTCTCGTACACGGAGCCAATGGGCATCTTGTCTGAAGCTGGAGATGTGCGAGTGTCACGGGATACTCAGAGCGGCTCTGAGGGCATTATTCTGAAGCACCTGCAGTTTGTTTAAATTGCGTTGTGAGGAGCCGAGAAAGAGAGTATTGCAGTAGTCAATTTTTGAAAGCACTAGCGCTCTGGCTAGTGTAATGCAGCTGGAGGGCGAGAGGAAGGGTTTGCAGGCATTGAGGAGCTTATTTGTATAAGCTGTGGTAGAGGCTGTGGCATTCACCTGTTTTTGAGCGATAGTGTGGAATCTAGATAGACCCCTAGAGTTTTAATTTCTTTGGCCACACTGATTAGGTTACCGTCTATGTTGATAGAAGCGTAACAGGGGTCCAGTTTGTTTAGCCGTGGTTGGGAGCCGTTAAGAAGGAGATCAGTTTTTCGTCGTTGAGGCATAAGCCGTGTTCTGCCATCCAGGCTTGGATCTCCAGGTAGAGGTTGTTAATCCGTGTGGAGTCCTCTTCATAGCAGCCTGATAGGGTGATGAGAACCTGGGTATCGTCAGCATAATTTGTGTATGTGACACCCAGGTTATCAAGGTGGTCGAACAATAGCTTTGTGAAGATATTGTATAGGGTTGGCGAGATGCACAAGCCTTGTGGCACTCCACAGAGGATGGGGATGGGGATGGGGTGGGCTGAAGTCCCTGGAGAGAAGACCTGAGTGGTTCGGTCGGCTAGGAAGGATTGGATCCAGGCGGTCGCCTAGTTAGAGAAAGCAGCTGAGGCCGTCGGATGTTCCGTGAGGATCTGATGGTCGACAAGGTCAAAGGCTGCTGAGAGGTCAAGCAGCAGGAGAATGGCTAAATTGCCCTTATCCTTTGCCTCGTCCATCTGGATTTTTAAGTCCAGGAGGGCTATCTCTGTTCCGTGCCTTGGTCTGAAGCCAGATTGTCTAAGGACCAGGAGGTTGTTCTCTTCCAGATGCTTCTGGATTTACAGATAGGCCACTCTGTCTAAGATCTTTAGGATGTAGGGGACGGTGGTGATTGGCCTGTAGTTGGTTGGGTTATTGGGGTCTAGGTTAGGTTTTCTATAGAAGGGCCATGACCCAGGCCTCCTTGAGGCTGCTAGGGACTGAGCTTGTTTTGAAGGAGGCGTTTATTAGGGCTGTTATGAAAGGGGCAGGTTGGCGGCACCTTCCTGGATGATGGGAGCTGGGCAGGAGTCCCCTTGGCATCTGGAGGGCTTGAGGCCTTTGATGATGCTTTCCACTTCTTTTGTTGACACCAGGGTAAAGGAGAAGGGGGGCATGGTGGAGTGTTAGAGGTGGGTGGTGGTGGAGGGTTTGCTTTTTTGGCTAGGCTGAGCTTTTTCTGTTCAATACTGGATTGTAGCATGGCAATTTTGTCTGCCAAGGCTTTTTGGATCCTCTCACACCAGTCTGCATCTTTCACGCAGGTTTCTGAGGGTGTGGAGGGTGACTCCAGTTCCCGAAGGATGGTGAAGAGCTCTTTTGTTTTAGATTTGGTGTTCTCAATTCTGTTGTCATAGGTCTCTTTTTTGGCCCTGAGGATAGAGGTTTTGTAGGTGGTGGCTGCTATCGTGAGTAGTGTCTTGTTGGCCTTTTTGGGTGTTTTTCTCCAGGTGGCTGCTGCCGCTCATTTGGCGTTCCAGAGGATTTTAAGCTCAAGGCTGAACGACTTGTTCAGTTGGGCTGCTGGTTTAGCTTTAGTGAGTTTGATAGGAGCGATGAAATCTACTGCTGACTCAAGTGTTTTATTATAGAGGTCAGCAAGTTTATCCACATCTAGGTTGCCATCGTTTGCGGGAGTAAGGATGTTGTGGATTAGATGGCGAAGGTTCTGCAGGGTGATGTTGCGGTTGTTACTGGTGAAGGTTTGTGGGATAGTAGCTGGAGGGGTGTTCGGTTAAATCCTTTGTCCCTTTCCAGTCTTATTGGTCCTATCCGCTATTGGAGGTAAACGACTTTGTATATGTGCCGAGTATACTGAGCCCATCCCACACTATATTTGATAGGCTCTGCATCATTGGGCTAACCACTTCAGCCCATCCTGTCTTGGAGGGGGATCATTTGTATGCATGTGATAGTACTTTGGACCATCCAGTCAGAGAGATGGGAGGTTATGCACCTATGTTTTAATTCCAGTGAACTCAAATGTTTTGCGAGTTTCTCTACTAGATTAAAAACACTGTTTTTGTGCAGCGCGTCCTGTTGGAAAGTTCCTGCCTCTAAGTCCTATGCTAATAGCTGTTAATAGCATTTGTAATGGTAGTCCATTTATAGACCTCAAACTGGAGAAGAGCTAAATTGGAGTTGCCAGGCTTTGAATCTGTGTTCTCTAGGCTAAATACAAATGTCTGAAGCAAGCACATAACTCGGCAACCGTCCGTTCTGCATGTGACTTGTTCTGTTTCTCTGGAGTAAATTCTCAGATGGCCATCCTTCCTACAGACAAAGTTCCTGGGCTCTGGAGAGAAGATAGAGACTCATTCTATATGCAGATGGCAGATTATCCATCCCTGCATAATCCAATCCTTCCCAGGGTCAACAGTTTTCACCAGATGTGTGAACTCGTAAAAGCAGCCTTTTCCTTAGTCTACCTGTTTTATATTCCTGGGTGACTCCCCAGAACGTCTCCTTCCTATAGGTGACATGCTGTCCACCCATGGACAAATCTACAGAACAGGTTGTTCCTCTGAGTGGAATGTTTTATATCCCTGTGTGGGTGAATCCCAGAATCCATCCTCCCAACAGGTGACAGAATGTATTCCCTGTGTTAATAACATTAATCTTTTCTTGTTTATTTATTTCTTAATTCCATTGTAATTGTGGGTCATTAATCCACCATCAGATCTGGCAGAGATCTTGAGCGTGATCTATGCTACCCATGTTTAAGTTAGGGTTTCTTTGCTGGGGCATCTGGCTAGTTTCTGACTGTGGTTGGTTGAACAGGGTGTTCCTCACAGGTCCCGCTCTTTGCCTAATCCCTCAAAGCCATCCTACTTGCAGGTGCCCTATTTCTCTGTCTCTAGTGAATCCATAATGCCCTTCCCCCTTGCTGATTATCCTAGGTCCACTCCAAGAACCAACCCTTCCTGTAGGTGACCGATTCACCACCTCTTTGCTAATCACTAGAGCCAACTCTTCCAGCATCACAATCACTTGTGTTGGTATAACTTTTACTGATGCAGATTCATATTTTAACAGAGGTTCTCTGTGCAGATCCCCAAAGCCCATTCGTTCTACAGGTAGAAGATTGTTTGGCCATCATCAAATCCCACAAATCCATCCATCCTACAGTTGACAGGCTCCTGGCCGTGGGTGAATCCTCAAAACCCCTACTTCCTACAAGAGAAAAGTTGTTTTGGTCTCTGACAATATTACTAGAATCCACCCTTCCTACACGGGACAGATTCTCTATGCCTCAATGAATCCTTAGAGCCATCCATCCTTCGGGTAATGGGTCATGCCTTGTTCACTGGGCCCTGGAAATTACCCTGAACTCATTATTTCAACAGGCAAATGTGTAATACACCCACACCCTTCGTTTAAGTGAGACAATGCCCAAGATCTATCAAGTGAAATGCAAAGTTTGTACTTGGGGACAATGGGCAGAATATATGCTTGTTGGATGTCAAATGTATTGTTTTGGGCCGGTGACAATGCCCACAACCCAGCTACCCCAACATGTGAAAGATAGTTTGTTGATGAGCAAATCTCCAGACCTCATAACCTAGAAGTGACAATTCCCTTTCCAGAGGCAAACTTCTAGATTCCATCATTCTTTCAGGTGATGGTTCATGGGGCTTGATGAAACCCACTTTGCGCCTGTTTTCCAGAAAAAACTTATCTTAAAGACTCATCCTTCCTAAGGGAAAGGCAGTCCTCACCGGAGCCATCCTTTCTACAGGTGGCAGATGGTTCACTCCTTCATGCAGGCTGAGACCACGTTATCACTGTGCACAACTATCTAGCCTGCAAAAGTGACTACATAGTCATTTTCCAAAGTAATGCTGCAGAACCACTCAAAAAGCACAATCCTAAATGTACATATGGCTGTATTGGTCCCCGCGCCCCAAACGTTTGATCGGTGGTTGCTCCCCTGCACTTGATTGTGTTGCTTTCTTCAGGATCAGGTCTAGTGGTCGATTGAAGAATGCCCGGAGAATGAGGTCCACATATATGGGCATCCCTGCCCACAAACAGGAGAAAGATGTTCAAAAAAGCCAGTGATTTGGGCTGCATTGCTTAAAATAACAAAGTAGCTTTTTTGCTTACTACACAAACAAATGAGATGAAACAGTGGGGGCACTAGAAACACTGCCACCTGCGTGCACCAAACCCACTGCTTGGGAGGCGTAAGAACAAAAGGTTCAAGGGTTACCAAGCCCATGTAGCCATAGGGAGTACTAGGGCAGCCCATAGAAAAATGAGTACGTTTTTTGAAAAAGAATTACAAAAAAAATACGCCAGCAAGTACTGCCGTGGGTCTATAAAAAGTGAGTCAAAAAGCAGCCAAAGGGGAAGTTTTCCATAACAATGAATGACTAATAGTGTGAAGAAGGAAAGGAATAAGAGATTAAGTTAAGACCTAGGTTAGCGTTCCTGAGAGCTAGTGTCAGAGGGAGAGTTGCTGTAGAGAGAATGGAGGAGAAAGCAAGGAAACAGGAGGAGAGATTGGAGGAGGAGAAAGGAGAGCAGGAGGTGGTGGAGTAGCAAAGGCAGAAGGAGGAACAGGAATAAAAGCGGGAGATTCAGGACAGGAACGGATGGTTTTAGACCGATAGGATCCCCCTGGGGAATGCCATTGACAATAAAGGGGTGTCAACTCCATGCAAACCCAGTGAGCCAGTATACATGTGCATGGTAAAGTCTAAGGAAGGGGCCTGTTAAGGATGTGTAAACAGAAGCTGGTAGATGCCAGACTAAAAGTATTAGTCAGGTTTCTGTAGCAAGTCTGGTATGTTACATCCTCTTAAGGTTGTTGAAGTGTGTCAGGGATCCTATATCACCTTTAGCTTGCTGAAGTACATTGAGGAGCTATATCCCCTAAAGTTAGCAGAGCGAGCCGGGTGTTATATCCACAGGACCAGCTAGACTAGAAAGACATGGTGGGGTTTAGACTATGGTGGCAATGGGCAGGCCATCACCACTACCCAGAGACCCTAGAACTAGTGCCCAGTCTGCTTGTCCATCCTTGCATGTATTGTTTTTCACCAGGGCAAGGATGGAACCATTGTTGAGTTTGCCAGCTCATACTAGTAACTGGTGGGGAAGATGTCGCTCAGATAGTGGGCCTGAAATGTTTCATGGACGTATGGGTTCAAGTTCCAACCTGGAGATCCTCCAAGCAAGAGGCTACAAGCTTTACAGTGCCTATACTACATTATCCCTTCGACATGAAGTTGCTATGTTAGGAAATCATGTTAACGTCAAGATCCCCTCCGGCAATTATATTATAGGCTCATGCCATGACCTGTAGGCCACGTCTATGGAAAATTATATAGGGTCCAGGCCGTGTTGGCCCCTGCCTACCAACTGGAAATGCTGATTATATTAGCCCTACATGTTTACCAGTCCCCCATATGGTATTTTAAAATGAATAATTCAATGCACACAGGCCGAGGGCAAAAACCTAGGGTGATGGAAGAATTTTAAGCAAACCCACAGGTAAACGTCTTCAAGACCAGGAGACCCCAACTGCAAGTTGTTTTTTTCCTGGGATACTATCTGCATCATTTGGAACCCAGAACAGGAGACTAACCAAGGAGCTTGATCGATACGAGGAAAACTCTCCCCATCTCCAGTCCGCTGTGACAAACGTAGGGGTATTCTCCCATGTAGACCACGAGAATCCTCTATTCAGGCCATCACTTTTGGATCCCAACCCTGGGGGTGGACAAGTGAGGGAGGATCACCTGGGTAGTGGAGACCAGGCCTTCTCTCAGCAGAATACCTTAGGAGAGATGCAGTATTCCAACGGGACAATAGGTAAAGACATCCCGGAAGCCTTTGTGGGTTATGCAGGCCCCATTATCCCTAATCAAAACAAAAGAGGTGATGGCTGGAAGGTTTAGAATACATCTTAACCTCTGGCATTGATCTGGGCAACCCTCCAGACCATCGTTCTTCGCCTGCCAAGCCATTACAAAAGGGAAAAGACCATATGCAAATCAGGCATGGTCCCACCCCCAAAGGGGTAGCCCAGCCCGAACTGCTAGGTCACATCCCTTCTGCGCGAGACCACAAGCATCCCCAGACATGTTTCAGCCTTGTTGGGCGTCATCAGTGAGGAGTAGCTAGGGTCTCTGAGCCCAGCAGGCATGGGACCCAAGTCTGGGCATACCCGTCCCACTCGGGGTGACAATAGCAAAACAAAAGAGGTGCTGGTTGGAAGGTTTAGAATACATTTTAACCTCTGGCCATAAGTATTTTTGGGTCTCAACCTAAGTTACTAGGGGAATCCAGAAGTGGACCCCTTGCTCACTATTCTTAGGCACAGCGCCGCCCTACTAATGAGGTCCAACCAGACCGAAACATGTGTCTGCGTTTGCTCTTGGTACTCTTGTTCAGAGGAGAATTGTTTAGCATTTCGGTGCTGGACTGCCCTAGGGCAGAACAAAGACTGATATGTTTTAGATATTTCTCTTTTGTGAAAGATAATGAGCTAAAGACACTGGGTAAGTCTCTCGTAACCAGGACTAATGTCTGGCAGAGAGACTCCCAGAACCCCTCCCCCCTTGTTTTTTGCCCATTATCCCTCACCCAAGAAAGAGACAAACCGGTTTATCCCAGAGCAACCCCAAGGAAAGGGGGAAGCAAGGTGAGACAAAGACCTAATCTCAATTGCAACACTTATTTGTCTTTCCCCAGTTTAGATCATGGGAAGGGGTAAACAGGCCCAGGCTTGCATTTTCGGGTGGGTAATATAAGGAGTAATTTAATACAAAGAGATTCACCTTTTGCCTACCAATCACCCTGTCATAGCATTGCCTGTCAATATCAAGTCCCATCGCATTCCATCTCCCCCTCCCCATTTTCAACAAATACTGAGACGAGGAAGAGGCGACTAAGAACAGTAAATATTACCCATGGGAATAGCATGGGGAAAATAAGGGAACCTACCCTAGGAAGAACTAAAGTTGTCCCACTAATAGAGTCAGGCAGGGTCAGGCATCATTTAATAGTAACTATTTACTCCACTTGACTTGCTGTGGAGCTGAGGCATAGCAGTCAGCCCAGTGAGCCTGAAAACATTGCAGAGCCGGATTGTGAAGAGCGTGATCCAAATTTACACTAGCAACGCGTAAGGCAGAGGACCGCGTTTGTGCGAGTGTCTTCGATTGAAGCTAATGGGAATATTTAAATGAAAGAAAAGATACAAGTGGTAGTGTAAGCCCGAAACTAGGGAGAAGCGCCTGTGAAATAATACATAAAATTAAGTCAGACAATGAAGTGATACGAGAGGAAAGAGGGCCAAAACCACAGGGAAAAGGTGCAAGAGGCATGAAAAGAAAGACAGTGGGCCTCATTATAAGTTTGCTGGTCCGAAAATAAGGGCGCCGGAAAGCTCACCGGCATCCTTGTTTCCGGACCGGTGAACTCTGTGTTTTGCCTGCCATGGCTGCTGCGCCCGACAGGTCTGACCCTACTGGGCGCAGCGGCCACGGTAGGCAAAAACTTCACATAAACTCCGGCACCATTAGCTTCCGTGTCCCCACTCCCATAGAGTCCTGGGAATGGGGACTTACATTTTGCCGGTGCCTGACTTCCTGGGCCGCCGGAGTTGTAATCTCCCGGAGGGCACTGGTAAGTCAGGTGCCGGTAAAATATTATGGGTCAGGCATCAACCCACCCGTAGCACCGGCAGGGTTACCGCCGGGCCCGTGAGGCCCAGTGTAAAAAGGGTGCAAGGTACCTGGAAAGATAAAAACAGGTGCAGGAGTGCACGGAAGAGCGAAAGAAGCGTGCCAGAGAAGGAATAAAGGATAGTGCAAGTGTGCATGACAAAAAGGAAAGCAAGAGTAAGAAACAAATAGAGGGGCAAAGGGTCAGAGTGGTTGCTCTGAGGATGTGCAAAGAGCCTGACGTTTTTGAAAGCCTCTGACTCCTCCCCATGAATGCCAATAAGAAAGAATATATATAAGGAAGAGGCACATCCTGACCAGCTGAATTGGTGTTTGGAACTAGAGGGGCCTAAGCTTGAGGAGGGGCGGCCTGAGAAAACAAAAAAGGAACAGTGATATATTTTGTTTTGTGTTGAAAGTTGGAAGAGGCCTGAGCTTGAGAAATGGAACTCATAGAGGCCTATTGAGGAAACAGACTTTGTGTTTTGAGACCTGCAAGAGGCCTGAGCTGGGGGAAGGGAACCCTGAGGCCCTAGATGAGTGGATGTATCCCCAGGCATTGTACCCTTGCTAGCTGTGCCTTAGGGAAACTAGCTGAACCTCACTGGTGAGGCTCAACAAGGCTAAGATGTGTTTGAAGTTGCTTGTATTTTTGTGCAGGTGACACCCGGTTTAGCATTGCGGCTGGCCTGTTCTCATTGGTGGCAGGACTAACACTGAATTACATAAGACTAGTTCCCTTCTGCAATGGTGCAGGCAGACTGAAAAATGATGGTGTGGAAGGTAACTCAGAGCAATGCCCGTCACATTTTCTGGTCATTTTTTGGGTATTTCTATTCCTCAGCCCTGGCGAGTGCCTTTGCAGTGTTACACTCCAAAACTATACTTTCCCTCACAACTAAAGCTAAACAATGTGTAGGGATGTCAAAAACAAATCAAGTAGTGTTCTAAACTAAGGTTCTGAGCTTATTCCAGCTCTTAGCTTGCTTTCCAGCTCCACTTCCCCAAGTTCAAGACAGTTCCACAAAGTCTTGTGGTTCCCTTCCCCAAGAAGACAACACAGTTCCAACAAGGTATTGAGGTTCCCTTCCTCAATGCGACAAGAAAGTTCATAAGGTCTTGGGTTTCTCTTTCCCAAGACGTCAACTTGTCCAACCTGCCAGCTCACACTTTGTTTCAGTCTCTTAATATTCAAAAACTAGTTCTAGGTCACCTTTGCACTCCTTCTGTTTCCTTGACAGTTTATACAGACTACTTTCTTCTGCTTCACTTAAGCAATCTTTCATATATGCGTTTAACTTTCACAGATGGGGTATCCCTGGTCTAGGTGCAATTGTCAGCCACAAGGTCCACCCATTACAGGTCACGCAACCGGTAACCCTAGGCTTTCTTGCCCACACAGGTTCTTCTATCTCTGCACATGTGTTCTGGTTCACATTCACTTTGCCTTCTCTTCACCAACCTGTTGGGTTTGCCACAATGTGTTTTCCTCTTTGCCATTTTCTTGACTTTGCCACAATGTGTTCTTTCATACAGTTCACTCTGTAGTGTTCTCTTTCACCACATTACTTTCACACTCTTCAGTAATATTCATTACTTGCCTTTCATTGTATTTCATAAGATTCGTTCTTAGCCTTTCAGTATATATCATGTGTGCTTCTCACAAACTTACATTCGATTCATAGGTTTTTCAAAGCTTTCCTTTAGCTTGATATTCAATAGTTCTTAGTTCATATTCTTTCACTTGCAATTCAACTTCTTCGCATTGTTCACAACAACTCTTCACTTTGGGTTCACTTTAGCTTGTACATCTCATTACATTAGTTCTGCAATTACTTTTGCCATCTGGTAGCCCCCTGGAGCGCGCCGGTACGAATGTTCCCTTTTGTTCACTCACCGTTCCCTTGCTGCTCGTCCGGGCGGCATCTTTCCTCTGCTTCTGCTCCGCATACAGGTGTCCGTAGTAATGCAACCCGTGCTCACACTGTTGTTCCCTCTGTGGGTTGCCGCCTGCTCTGCTCGCCTCTCTCTGACGCTGCCGGTGGCTTGCAGCAACAGTCTCTCTTCAGTGCCCCACTGCTCATGCTGTGGGCACTCGACCAGAGAGGCCCCAACAACTATGACCCTCTCATGGCCCGATCTGGCCTCTGCTGCGCTGTCTCTTCGAGGTATATGCCGGCATCCTGGGCTCCAAGCAGGACCCTCCTCGGCAGCCTCGTCTTCAACTGGATTTCTCAGCTCGCAGGCCAGAAATGCTTATCCCGGCTTCTCTCCTCCTCGTCTCTCTGCTGGCCTCTCCTTTTATGCACCTGCAACCGTTTAACACGTTGCAGGTGTGAGTCCTCTAGTCTATTTGCCTGACCATAGTTATTGGTGTGCTGGGGTCTTTAGGCCCCTTCCTTGTTCCAGGACTATAGTGGCATGAATGAGGGGAAATGGAGGAACATGATTGGCAACAGCCTATAAAGGCAGGGTGGGAGGGTAAGATTGTTTCACAAGGAAAGGGGGAATACCATGGCTTGCCTGTGACAACCTCTGCCAAATCCCCAAGGACCCTCTACCCAGGTGATCATCCCTTGCATCTCCACCACCCAGGGTCAGGATCCTAAAGTGATGACCTTTGCCTGGCCACCTGAGAAGAGGATCCAAGGGGAGTAGGTGTTAGGATATCCTCTGGTTTCTCACACCTTTCCATTCTAAAGATGTGGTATCAGAAACAACTCTTGCTCAGCCAATCAAAGCAAAGTCCATCCCTCCCTGTTCCCTCTAAGAGGGACATGTACTATAATTCAGTGGGATATTAGCTAACTGTTCCCAGAGGGCATCCATTCAAGAACAATGGATATGCTGAGCCCTGGTCAACTTAAATCATCAATGAGCCAACATTTAACCACAACCCTGCAGTTTGGAGTCTACGACCACTTCCACTTATGGTTTTCTTGGAGCTTGCTTGCCTGCTACTGTACAGAAAGACTTGCTTTGCTGTAAAGTTAAAAAGATGTTCTTGCCTTAACAATTGTGGGGACAGGCCTGTGATTCAAAGTATTAAAGAGTTACACTGTTTCCTTGTTCACCCTCCCACGTTTTAAAAGCCTAGGAGAGCCCAAGGAAGCCCATGTTGTTTCTACGTCAGTTGCATGCATCACTGTACCCTATGGCTCCAGGAAATAGACCACACTGTACCCCAGTTCCCCTTCTCTCACGGCCGGCCGACTCTGGTTACTTACCCATCTGGATTACAGAATTGTACATTTAGAAAGACAACTTGTTTTCAAATGGTATGCTTTCAATATTTCACGTGTCCACATTGGTTTTTCAGGTGGAAATGGAACTGTTTCCGGAAATTGATGTGGTGGATGCTTTCCTCGGCACCGTCCAGCAAGAGGAGTCATTGGTGGCAGATTTTGTGAATAAAACGAGGGATATTTTCAACAGTAATATAGTAGGTCCTCAAAAGTAAGTTACCTTTGACACATTACAACACTGGTCTGCAGGGTTAAGTCTTGGGTCTCATTAAAAGTTTGGCGGAAATCCCTCTGTTAATACCGCCATACCCTTTTACCATTACGTCATCTGGTACGCATGCAGTAACGGTCCGCATGATTCAGGCCCTTCAGTTATTCCCCATTTTGAGGTCACGTAGAAGCCCAGGTGGACATACCATATTGCGGCATTCAGTAATATCAGTTCCTGTCTTGCTTTTCGGCTGAGGAAATTTCATCCACGCAAAAGCAGGCAGTCCCAGAAGTGAAACTCCTAATTTGACAGAGGGTTAAAGTGGCAATACGTTTTTTTACGCCCACTTTTTTCCTTGACCTGCCAAACTCTGAATGATGCCCTATGTATGATAAATGCTGTATATATTGTACTGTATGTTGTATCCATGTACAATAGAGAAAGACCTACCCATCTATTTCCCATAGGTCACACTTAGGCATCTGTCTTGCAGTCATCAGCAAAACAAAAGAGGTGATGGCTGGAAGGTTTAGAATTAATCTTAACCTCTGGCATTGCTCTGGGCAACCCTCCACACCATCGTTCTTTGTCTGCCAAGCCTTTACAGATAGGGGGAAAGACATTATGCAAATCAGACTTGGACCCACTTGGACCCACCCCAAAAGGGACAGTCCAGCCCAAACTGTTAGGCCACCTCCCTTCTACATGAGACCGCAAGCATCCCCAAACATGTTTCAGGCCGTGGGGCCTCAGCAGTGCATGCTTTTGTTATATCCCTAGTCTGGCATCAGAGCAGTCATAAAACAGCTCCTCTGTTTTGCTAATTCACACTCTGGATTACACTGCCACTTTTGAATGCAATAAAACATACACAGAGAGTTTTCCCCCCACAGTCCCACAGCAGTGCTGCACAGTGAGTGGGGATTGAGGGTGATCAATGGCGGTATCTGAAATGTGGGGGCAGATTTTCTACTTGTGCATGCCCCTTCCTGCTACCTCTGTCCATGCGTCACAGCAGGGTTGACCTCCACGCGCAATCTGACACCCCGCACGTATGCAGTAGCACGCCATGCCGTGATGCACAGTGTTGCTGCACTTCGACAACCAGGCAAATTGCATTGACGAGTAGAGGGGCTGCTGTGCACACCCCCACAGTCGGCATTCCCATGACATTGGGCACAGCAGAGATGCAACCGAGAGTCATTGCACACATGTAGTGGCAGGGCCAGTTCATTGAGTCAGTAAGAGGGCATTAATTCATTTCCAAGTCCACCGCTGTGTCTGTGATAACTGAAATATTATCTGCAATTTTGGCTCATCAGTAAAATGCATGCACCTTATTGGCAAAAAGGAACTCCTGTATTTGTAACGTTACACGTGTATACCACTGTACTGATCAGAAATTAAAGGTAAAATAGCAAAGAAATGTGTATAATTAATCCCAGGTGATAGGGATTGTGCTAGATAGTTCATTCTCTTAGCATATTTGAAATGCTCATACCTGTCCATTTGCTGTCCAGCCTCCCCCTCCTCAGCGTCCAGTCCCTGCTCATCCAATCCAGGCACTGCCCTCTTGACCTCACCCACTTCTCTAACTATGCACTCCTTAACCTCCTCACCCACAAGCCATTGGTCCCCTCTCTGGAAGAACTCCCTCATTCACATGTCCATATGTGCTGCTCCCTCTGCCATCACATTCATTCCTGGACCAGCTTTTTAAGGTTCCTGGTCACACCTAAGTTGCCCCCTCCTCTTCCTCTACCAAGTCCACAGGAGCAAGCGCCCATTCTAATGTAGCACCTATATATCCCGGCATAAAATCACTTGATATAGTAAGTTTATTCTATCAAGCCTTTGTTTCTGCCTTCAGTAAAGTCTAGCTCCATCACACCTTTACCCCAAATCCTCTGTCCCTGCGTCGTTCTTATAGTAAACACCATATTGGTGACTTTAGAACCATCTTGTACACTCACTCCCACCAATGGGGAAATAGACAATTCTCGAGCCTCTTGGGAAATACAAGCCACCCACCGAAGCCTACAGCAGGCTTGATGGGCCAGTAGGGCAAGACGTCAATGCCAGAAGGGCTGACTGCAGAGCCCCATCAGTGATGGCTTTATGGGCCAGTTTCATGTCTTAGTGCAGTGAGTCACTGTGGATCTGAGCAATGTCGCTAGATTACAAATGCCCCATTTTGCCACCATTGCCCCCTAAAGACCAGCCTCTACCCAAGTCTTACTCAATTTGTGTTGAAAAGTCACAAATTGTGATGTGCAAATGTGGGTGACTTTTCATGGGGGCCCCCGTTGGGCATGTGAAATTCACGTATTCCCTTCCACTCATTTATTCTCTCAGTTCCCGCCTGCCAGCCACACAAGCACCCTCCACTCTCTCCTTGCTCCCCGCATGCACAGCTCTCACTCTGCCATCACACACAGTCAACAACGAACGTCGCCATCCTTCTGATACTGGCCCCCATCTGAGCTTGAACGCCATGCTTTTTAGCACCTTGATGCCTTCAGGCCTTAGTTCGCGCTCTATAAGTACACATACATACATACATACATACATACATACATGCTGTAGGCTGATGCTGTGATCCATCATCTCAATGCTGTGAACTTTAAGGAAGGAGGAAAATCAGGCCTCAAGCATAACTCCCAACTGTCTTATTTCTTCCACCTTTGGTGTGGCTTAGTTTTGATTCTGATATTTGGTCTCATTAAGAGCTTGGCAGTAATTCCGGAGCAATTGCTGCCAAACTCATTTACCATTACCACCACTTAGTCCAACAAAATCACTGCCAGAAAACGAGTGTCAGAGTTAGTCCCCATTTTTGGAGTGCATAGGACTCTTGAGAGATTTTGGAGGATTTACCACGAGCAGTAATTCGGTGCAGTAAATCCTGCAATTCATCACCACTCTCAGAATTTGGTGTGCAGTCAAAATGGCAGCAAATCCATTACCATAAGAAAATCTATTGGTAATGGATTTATCACCACTTTTTTTTACCACACCACCCAACTCATAATGATAGGTTATTTGTAACGTCCTAAATACCCAGAGGTTTCTAAGCGCGGGCACAGGATCGTACCTGTGTTGCTCCGTGTCGTCTTGCTTCCAAGGCAAGCACGTTGCCCTTGAGCTATCCTCTCGAGACAATGATGCCTCAGCTCTGTTATTTATATGTAGAAAAATACACAGTACACAGAAATAATAGAGGCAAAGCCATTTCCTCCATGCATGCATGCACAAAACATTTTGTGATGTGTTCTCAATAATCATTTATTCTCGACTGTTGTGACCTTTTTCTGTGATTGTCTTCCCCTTTTATTAAGATACCTAAATGTGTACAAAAAATACAGTGATCTTCTGAACAGCAAAGCAGACCAGGATATTACTGCATTTCTGCAAGAAGACCATTCTCTGCAGGCTTTCACTAAGGTAACATCGCGTTGATCTGTAACAAACCTGCAATATGAGATTTGAGCCTTGCTTTATGTTCATGATTTTGAGAGGTACCAGATACATGTGGTTAATTATTCAATTTGGATCAATATGGTGCTTTTTTCCAAGGTGCATCACATAAACAAATCATCAGTACCAACTAATGAGAAATCCAGATAGACAGACCTACCAAACAGAAAGTAACACATGTCAAACATGTTGACAATTGAATTTCAAGGTACATTAGAACATGGAATGTTCAGAAGATGTTCCTTTGGACGTTTCGCAACAATAAGATGGAAGAACAAGAACAATTTAGGTGCTAACAGTTGGAAGGAGCAATTGTTAGAAGAGGAACAAGGGGACGCTGGAAAGAAAGCACAACATAGGCAGAAGAGTATACCTCTCTAGAAGGTTGAAGTAATAAAATAAAACCAGGAAAATAAAATAGAGAAATAACATGCATACATTTGAAATGATGCATAAGATGTGCAATTGAAATGTAGGAATAATAGGGAAAGATGCACTCATAAAATGGAGGGGAAGACTCATCCCAAATGAGAGAATAAACCAATCATAGCACAGGTATAATTTTACAACTTTCTTTATATTCAATAGACCTATTAATGAATGTCATTTAGCCAATAATATTAATTTCTTGATTTATTGCTCACAGCAGGGAATAATACTGTGATGGTGATAAAGAAGACCAATGATATTTAACAAAAAGAAACATTAATGAACACATGGAAATGTCACCTAGAACCTCCAAATTTAGAATAGTTTATGACATCATGTCTATTAAATAGATGAACCATTAATTGGGTGAATGCATGTTAACACTCAGTTCTCAAGTCAAAGTGTATCACCACAACATTTCCCGATGAATGTTAGTATACAGACACATGTTGGAAATCTCAGGTGTATGATTAGAGATATGCTACAACTAATGGATTAATGCCATCCAATTAAACAATGGTAAAGACATGTCATTGAATAATTATGAAACAGCTATATACCATTGTTACCTATGAGTGTAAGTGTGGTAGACTTAAGAGTTTTCGGTTGCCTTGTCATAATTGTTGATCAAGGTTTGTAATGTCATTTAGATTTATAAGAGGTGTTTCATAATGTTTTGAGTAATTTCTTTTTTTTGCAGTATTGACATGTTTCAATTTGGATCTAAGTAAGATAATGTATGATACAGCATCACAAAGTTGATATTTCTTAAGTAGTTTTTCACTAATAAAATATATTTTATAAGAGTTTGGCAATACCTGATATATTATAATGGAGTAATAGGGAACCAATACAGGTGGGCCAGATAGGAGGAGACAAGGGACAGTAATGTGCAAAATAGATTGAAAAGGGAGGACTGCATATTTAGAGAGAACTAAGTACAAGGGACAGCAATAATCTAAGAGGGATAGAACTAAACATTGAAATAAATGTTCAGTAGAAGAAAAAGGCAGTTAGTGCTGAATTTTACAAATATTGAACAGTTGGAAACAATAAGTGTGAACTACTGATAGAATTTAATTTGGCATGGAACAGAAGAATCATAAATGCAAACCTAATGTTTTTTATTTGTATTTAATTGAAGAACAGTGGTGTCAATTTCATTGAAGATGGCGGAAGTATTCCCACGCAGGGTGTCTGTACAATAGCATAAAGATGAGAACAAGTGGTGAGCCAGTTTGAGGGTGTACACATTTAGGACATATACCAGGGACAAAACGAAAAAAGCTGAAACAAGATGTATATAATAAAACGGGTGACTAATAAAGGTAACATTATCCTAAGTGGGCAAGCGCTACAAGCTAAATAGGAGTACTATTTAAACATGCACAGTTATATTATTAAGCATAAACATGACATGCTCAAGCATTATTAGCTACCGGTAGAGGGGTTTGGGGCATAATGGATGGGGGGGGGACTAATAACTGAGGATGTTGTAGGCAAAAAACAAAAGTTAGTTTACTTCTGATTTAACTGTAAATAAGGTAAAACCATCAATTTCTCACTAAATGATGAGGAATTTGCGAGCTGTTGAGGAAGACAATCAGAAACATTTGGAAAGGGTAAGAAAATCTTGAGTGTCATTGGCATAACAATTAACTGAAAAATCAAAAGGGGAAATCAATGAAGTTATTGGAATGGGACGAAGAGAACAAGGAAGAGGACTGAGTTCTGAGCCTCGAGGAACACCAAAATGGAAGGACAAAGCCGAGGGGTAGATCCCTTCCATGAAACAGGAAAATGCAATAAAATATTCATCAACTGGAGAGTGGTTACTTAAAGGCATTTTGTAAAGCAGGGGTCCTCAACCTTTGGCTCACCAGGCATTTTGGACTACAACTCATACAAGTCCTAGCCAGCATAGTCAATGGTGAGGGATCACAGGAATCGTAGTCCAGAACATCTGGAGAGCCACCAGTTTCAGACCCCCGAATGGTCACCCTGGCTTACTGTCCTAAGTAAGGATTAGTGAACTTTGTAAATCAAAAGTATTTATCTATTGATTTTGTGACAACATCAAAGCATTGTTTGTGTCATTCCTATAGAAATGAAAGGGAGTGAAAATACCACAAATGCAAAACTTGAAAAACAACGGGCACATAGGAGTTTGCACACTGCCTCCTCTCACACAGGCCCACAAGATAAGTTTGGATCAATGGTAGCAGCAGCGACATGCCACAGGAGCAAGCTCGTACGTCAGTACTGCTTGTGCTAAAAGGGAATGTTGAGGGAATTAACAGGAGGAAGGAAGTATGGATTACAAAAATATATCTGCATTTTGAATTATTTTTACTTGCCTAAAAATACCCCACCAGCATGTATATTTTATACTCTGGAAAACAATATTTTACACTGAACTTCAGAAAATGGAGAGTAAAATCTTCCACTTGAAATCTTTACTGGACCCTTGATTCATTTGTGTTCGAGTCAAGGAGTTCGTTTTTTCTTAAACCATTTGTTTCTCTATTGAAATCAGTAAGCCTAAATATTTAAGGTATCACAAATATAGATGGTAATTTACAAGAGGCTCAATCATACATTCTATTTGTAGATGCGTATATATATATATGACCTATATGATTGTCATGACCATTTATTTAACCTACTCGCTGGTCTTTACTAACCTTGCTTCCTTGTATGAGCAAGCCATTTTCCTGATGTGTCTGTCCCCTGCTCTCGCTTGTGGGAATCTAAGGTATAATCTGCTGTATCAGTGTTTCATTGCCTCACATTAGGGCCAGTAATTGATACCTCGCACTCATACATGCGCAAGTGCAGCCCAGCAGCCACTGCCTTCTCACTTTGGAGATCTGGGTAGAAAAGCTATTTGTGAATGTGGGCTTGCTACGAGGTGATTCGCGTCTGTTCTGGACATCGTGTGGTTAGACACACAAATGCGTGCATTCAAACGTTTAAACTTGAACCAGCAGCTCGTTTGCTGATGAACTGTTTGCTCGACATTTTGAAATCTATCCATCTCAGGATGCTCAAACCTGTCTGCTGTTCAAATCCTGAGCCTGGGCGCCATCTTCGCAAGGGTAAACTATATTCTTGTGTCGCAATAGTTTCCAAAAGAGTAGGGCTTTTTTTTGCTAAGAAAAAGGCGATAATATATACTAATGGTGATGACCACAACTGTATCATTTACACGAATGAGGTTTCTTTTGTGACTATTTTGACACAATCATGGGGCCTGATATTGTGTTTGGTTGTATTACCACTATTAGTACAGCCCATTTACCATTACCACTTGCGAGTCATGTGGACCCTTTGGTTATTTCTCACTTAGGCGTCCACAGGGCTCCATTCAGGTCATGCTATATTACCACATGCGGTAGTAATACAGTATGCGGTACCGCTTTTGTTTGGAGGTGATTTCTCCCAAACCGAAGCAGGCACAAAAATGAGTTTCAGCACTGAAACTTGCAGTTTGGAGGAGTGTTAAAATATGGGTATGTGAAAATATTGCATGTTTTACACTATCACCAAACTTAGTGTTACTAGGGTAAGAAGTATTACTAAAGCTAATACGTGGGTGTATTATTTTTGCAGATGATAACTGATTTGGATAACCTGAAGAAAGAAATCGCCTCCATGCACATCACTGTTCCCCTGGCCATGTTCTGCTTGGACGCCTTGAAACTCAATGATGACCTCTGTGCTCGCGCGGAGCAGCTCAAGGAAAGGCTTGTTTTGTTTGAAGTGAATGAAAACAGAGAGCTCAACACCAGGTTTGCATCTATCAAAGTATTGCGTGCTTTTTAATGCATTTATTTCATAATGGTCCGATGCCATGTGTGCCAATGTGTGACTTCAACGTATGACCCCGTCCCATATCTCTCTGTGACTAGCGCTTTGACTCTCACGGATGCATGAATGGGCGAGGTTATCTTTAACATTTTTAGTGCCTTAAAAACAGGCATATTTCAAATATAGCAAACTAAAATAACAGTCCTATTGCTTTACATTAGAAACATGAAGCTGGCGGCTGTTGGGGGTTTGTCCTTTACCCCATGTGTGGCCGCAAGCCCCCACCCTGAAAGGACCACACAGCTCACTCGTCCTTTCAGTTCGGGCTCCCCGGTCGCTGTGCCGCGGCCAGGAACGCCCTGTTTATTTATGCAGCACGCGGCGGCGTGCAACGTCACGCCGCCGCGTGCGCATCACACACGGGGCAGTGCCATACTCCTCCTTTTTCGGGAGGACACACAACTGCTTTTATTACTAAACACTACAAACCACACAACAAAATAACAGCAACATTTTACGCCCACGCCCCTTTAATGTCAGCCGCCCGGGTCCCCTTATTCTGGCAGACTGTCCAAATGTCCAGCACGTATTTGCTGAGGTAAGCGGGTTTCCCTCGCCCAACCCTCTGGGTGCACCTCCCGCTTACCTCCAGCACGGGAAGTCCTTCCGCAGCAGTTCCCCGAACAGGGGAATGCGGTGTGCCCAAGGGAACTCCGGCGTCCTCCGGTTCCTCCGCCAAATCCGGGTCCAGTGGTGGTTCAGTTCGTGGATCACCCAGTTTCTTAAAGAAACTGACGTTTTGGGTGATGGCAGATCTTCCTCCGAGGCCGTCACCAAGGACCCCTTTACAGCTACCAGGTCCAATGGCTCTGGCTCATAGGGGAGCGAGAGCTTCCCATGGGGGTGTCGGTTGCGAATGAGCACCTCGTCTCCCGGTTCCAGCCGCTGGGGGCGAAGACCCCTTCGCAAGTTCTCCTGGTCAATCCTAACCCGCCTGCTGGTTGTCAATCACTCCCGGCTCCTTCTCCCGGACCTCTGGCAGTAGGCCCCGGGGACATCGCCTGAACAGAGCCTCCGCAGGGGCTACCCTCGTGGAGGCATATGGGGTGGTGCGGTACACCTGCAGGAATTGGTATAGGGCTCGTTGGAGTGGCTGCCCTTGTCCCTGGGCAATCCTGAAGGTCTTATTGAGTGTCCGCATCAGTCTTTCAGCGTCACCATTAGCTCGGGGCCACAGCGGGGATATCTTCCTGTGCTGAATCCCGCAGCTCTCCATGAACTCCGAGAACCACTCACTTTGGAATGGCGACCCATTGTCCGAGCACAGAGTGAGTGGAAAACCATGGGCCGTAAACACCTTCTCCACGGCCACGACCACGTGCTCGAAGGCCACCGACTCCACAAACTCCACCTCCGGGTATCGTGAGTACTCATCAACGATTACGAGAAAGTAGGTGCCGCATGGACGACCTCCCAGGGCCGGGTCCCCCGGGGCATCGCCTCAATGGCCGGCTCTCGTTGTACGGGAGAAGCCGCCTGGCACCACACACAGGCCGCAACAAAGTCATCCACCCTTCTCTCCAGTTCCGGGAACCAAACCTTCAGCCGCAGTCTCGCCTTGGTCTTGGCGGCGCCCTGATGTCCATGGTGGGCCAAGGTGATTACCTCCTTTATCTTGGATTGGGGGACCACTATGCGATCACCTCGGAGCAAGAGACCCGATTCCGAGAAGGATAGCTCGTCCTTGACCTTCCACAATTGCTCGAGCCCTGTCCTGGCCTCCTGGGTCCGCCCCGCCAGAGCCTCCAAGATGGACTTCCAGGAGCCGTGCTGCATTGAGTGCTTTAGGATCTGGAAGCACTCATCCTCGGCCGCGGCAGCCTCCAGCACTGACAGGGTCATTGCATTCGGCGTGGCCCCCTCCACCACCATTCGAATGTGGTCGTCGGCCTCCTCCGCACAGGTGTCGTACTCCTCTCCCCTGCGCACTCCAGGATGCTGGGAGAGGTAGTCCGCTGCGTTGTTGGTCCCTTGCCGATACACCAGGGTAACTCCATACTCAAGCAAGGCAAGCATCCACCTCTCAATCCTAGCCGGGGGCTTCGAGGATGACCCAGCCAGAATGGGAAGCAGGGGCTTGTGGTCTGTAACCACGGTCACTGGACGCCCCAAGACATAGAGTCGAAAATGTCTGCAACCCCAGAGGACCGCCAGTGCCTCCCGCTCGATCTGGGAGTATCGTTGCTCCGTTTCCGAGAGCGCCTTGCTGGCGTATGCCACTGGGCGAACGCTCCCGTCCCGGTCCACCTGAGTCAATACAGCCCCCAGGCCGAATGGACTAGCGTCCACAATGATCTCCGACGCCAGCGCCGGGTCGAAAAACGCCATGGTGTCCTCTGCTGTTAAGGCGCTCTTAATGTCCTCAAAGGCCGACTGCTCAAGTGGGCCCCACTGCCAGATCGACTCCTTCTTTGTCAACGCCCTGAGCGGCTCGGACCTTGAAGCGAGATTTTGAATGAAGCGTCCACAGTATGTCACCATACCAAGGAAGCTCCTCACGTCGGACACCGACTCGGGGGGCTGCGCCTTCTTAATGTCCTGGACCTTCCTCGGATCGGGCGACACCCCCCCCCTCCTTGAACACGAACCCGAAGAATTCGATGGAGGGGCGCAGGAACTCACATTTGTCCCTATGAGGGGTGAGGCCCAGCGACTGCAGCCTCTCAAAAGTCTTTCCAAGCCTCCTCAGATGGTCCACCTCTGTCATAGCGAACACCAGAATATCATCTCTGATATTAAGGACACCCTCCAGATCTGCTAGGGCGCCCCGTATAATGTTCTGAAATACTTCTGCAGCCAATGACACCCCAAAACTCAACCTCTTGTACCTGTATTGCCCACGGAGGGTGGTAAACGTTGTTACGTACCGGGACTCGGGGTGGAGGACAACCTGATGATATCCTGCTCGCAGGTCTAACTTGGAGAAGAAATGGGCCCCTTGTACTTCAGTGATAATGTCATTGATGGTAGTGGTGAGATGCCGTTCCCTCTCGATGGCCTTGTTGGGCCGCCTCATGTCCACACAAATCCGGACAGAGTCAAGTTGTTTAGGTTTTCTAGCCACAACAATAGGGGACACCCAGGGCGTCGGGCCCTCGACCTTCTCGATAATGTCCAGACTCACCAGGTTGTCTAACTCCTTGTCCACCTGCTCCCTCAGATGGAACGGTACCCTGCGGTGCTTCAGGGCAATGGGCTGTACAGAGTCATCAATGTGCAGCCTGACCGGGTCACCGGTCATCTTTCCAATGCTGTTGAAGAGGGCAGCGTACTTATCAAGGAGGTCATTGATGTCCTCCAAGTACACCGAGTACGCGAAACTGACAATTCCGAGAGCCTCGGCAGCAGCACAGCTTAGGAGAGTGTTGTTACTCACAGGGGTCACATAGAACCGAGCCCTGATCCGGAGCCCTCATGCTCCACACTTGCCACGAAGGCACCGTCCAGCGGTATTGGTTGTAGTCCTCCAAAAGCGAATATGCGGGCTCTCGGCGTAGCCAAGTCCGGGGGCGGGTCAAGGGCGTCATAGTGTCCCCTAGCCATTACATTGACCGAAGCTCCCATGTCCACCAGCACAGGGACCGGAGAGTGGTTAACCTCCACCACACACCTCGGCTGCCTCCTGCTCTTCCCCTTCAGGACTCCCACACTCGAAACAAAGAAGATGTTCTCTTCCTCTTCTTCATCTGCCTCGTCCACCTGGGCCTCCTCTTCACCTTGGTCTACCTGGGCCACATTTGGTGGTTGGCTCTGGCGCGGAGTCCACGTCTGGGCCGGACCTCTCGGTACCATCACGGGCACGGCCGCCTTGCACACTCTAGAGAAATGGTCAGGCAGGCCGCACCTGCCACATGTTCTTCCCGCTGCCGGGCACTCCGTCGGGTGGGGAAGGTCATAGCCACACTTCTGGCACGACTCCCCTGATCTTCCTGCTATGTCCCGGGGTCCTCTGCCAGGCCTTCTCATTCCTCTGCCGCCTCGCCACACAGCACACACCTCCTCCGACTTTATTGAGCGGGACCCCGCCTCCATCTTGCTGGCGCGAGCCTCTGCCACCTCATGACATCGGCCCATTTCCAATATGTGGGGCAGAGTGATGCCCGGCTCTCTCAGGACTTGCCTCCTGAGCTTGCCGGAGGAACACGCCTGAATCAGCATCGTGCGCATCATGTCCTCCGCGTCCCCCCATGCACAACCCAGGGAGAGGCAGCGCAGGCAACCATAAAATGTGTCCAGTGTCTCATCGTCCTTTTGTTTGGCTGACAGCATAACAAATCTCTCATAGTCCACGTTGGCAAGGGGCAGAAAGTGTGCAAGGAGCACCGCCTTGGCCGCATCATAGGATTGGTCCACCGGAGTAAGCCACTCAAAAATTTCCTCGACCGCAGGCCACGCCGAGGACAACATAGTGGCCACCATGCTGTCCTCGTCCGTCACCTGAGAAGCCCTGAAATACATGTCAAGGCGGGCCAACCCACCTCCTCCACCGGGGCCCCATGCTGGAAGGTGGGCCCGATGCATCAAATTCGGGGATGTGTTGAAGGGCAGCCAGGGCTCGTGCCTGAGCCATGACGGGGAGTCCTTGCTGAGCACCTGGCTGTGCCACCGGTAGCACCTGGGGTACAGGAGCCTGAACACCTACTTGCGGGGGCAGCTGTAGAGCCGCCGCTGGTTGTTGAACTGGAAGCACTGGGGGCTGCAAGGCCTGCTGATGTTGTGCCGCTTGGCCACCGTCCTGAGGAAGCTGTGCGGCTACGGCGGCCTCACCCTCCTAATCATCAATGTCAATCATGGGCTTGAGCGCACAGGCACCGCACCAAGTGTCCTGAGGGCCGCAACTCAACCACCCACCACCACCATGCAGACAAAACCTCCCCCCCTCTTCCAGGCACAGCAACAGTCCAACCTAGGGGAGAGGCGGTGGTGACTTGTCCCTCGCTCACCTTGGACAGCTTCCAGCCACAAGACCAATGGAAGAGAAGAAGACACCCACTGCAGCCATCCTCGCGATGATGAAGGGGACAAAGAAGAAGCCACAGCGTCCTGATGATGAAGGGGACAAAGAAAAACGCTGTGTTTCCACCTTGTGGTAGTCCACAGGGGTGTGGATGTTCCAAAAATTAAGCTACAACTGTGGAGTGGACTAAACGGGCCCTGCCATGTTAGTCCTTCCCCTAGCTTTCACTCGACGTAGTAGTCCCAAAACTGGAGTAAAATTCACAAACCAGGCTTGGGCGTACAGGTTAGTCTGCCTGCAAGCAGAATATCAAAGAATTAGACCTGTATCACCTTGACCCTCCAAACCGGAGCCTGATGAAGTTCCACGGCCTCAGAGACAAAATGGCCGCCAGCCGCGTGCACGATCCGCAGCCACGGCGTGAAACGAAACATCCGAACGTTCCGTTTCAAGGAAAAAAATTCCGGAATGCCTTCACCGCCGGGCATCCGTTAACACTCGTCGCCACTGTTGGGGGTTTGTCCTTTACCCCATGCGTGCCCGCAAGCCCCCACCCTGAAAGGACCACACAGCTCACACGTCCTTTCAGTTCGGGCTTCCCGGTCGCTCTGCCGCGGCCGGGAATGCCCCGTTTATTTATGCAGCACGCGGCGGCGTGCAACGTCACACCGCCGCGTGCGCGTCCCACACAGGGCAGCGCCACAGCAGCCATGTTAGATGCACATCGTCCCCTCTCTGTGTTTACTATGTTTCTTTGCCATCTCGAGCCTCCCAAGTCCTGTCTTCTGTTATTTCTCCTCGTCTACTCCCTTTACTCTGGACCACTTTCAGGAAGCTGTCTCTTTTGTACTCATTCATTTCGGGCAAGGGTGTGTTTGTTCACGTAAGAGCACTGCGCTGGTGATTGGCATGGCATAAAAACAGAATGATATAACATATCACAGAAGGACCGTTAATATACACTACCCATATCCCCCTCCCTTGTGTCCGCCATTAAGGTAAGAATTCTATCATCTTCACACTGTGGCATGGCGTGTAGAGGGGGCTCGGGGTGGGCAAACCATGTCTTCCTCTAGTGGGGCCGAGGTGAACGAAGAGACTCGCGAACCCTCGCTCAATGGAGCAGTGGGCGATGGACGAAAAAAGGATGGAAAGGAAGGGCTGGCAATTCAGCTGCTATTATATTAGACTTTAGCTGCTCTTGTGGGTGAAGGTGGGACCATTTCTATTTATTTCAGCTTCCAGAGTAATGAACGGGACAGCACTTCAGTGCTCAAGGGCATACCAATTTAAAACCAACCAAAATACAGCTGCTAAGTCTGTCTTCTCTAATTCTGGGACCCAAACTATCCTTACCGGGAATAAACCGCCTACTCCAGGCTCCCATCTTATCTAGGGTTCACTGTGATTTGATTGCGGCAATAACAGTGACGTACAATTACAAAGTGGGATCAATATTGCATGAAAAAATATGAAAATGCCTTTTGCAGTGCACATTGTAAAAAGAGCTATTTTCGTGGTGTGGGGGAAACCCTGAGCACCCCTTACTTCTCCTACTCCTAAACGCTCCTTGTCTTCCTCCCCTTTATCACAATTTTAACCTAAATCTTTTTTTAACACCTAAAACCCACACCTATCATTACATTTTCTTTTCTTTATTTCAATATTTGTTCTGCTTTTAGGTCTTTTTTTACCCTCTCTGTTATTTCTTGAAATATTTTTTCATCTTTGGAAATTCATTTATTATTATTTCCTGCAATATTATGTCTGGATACCCTCATCTACACTTTACGTTAAAAACAGACCACACCATCCCCTGGTTTAACAAACGTACATTATCAAAAGCTCGTAAAATGTTGCCAATTTTCCAGGAATGTACTTGGTATAGCCTCTTTTATCACAGTGATTTTTTTCCATTTTAGTGTGGCAACAGTGGAGGCTCCACTTGTTTCCACTTTTGTACGATCGTGCCTAGGTGGCCACGAAACACTGTGTAATTAATTTGCCCATAGGTGCACACATGGAGTAAGTGCCCCAGACATCACGAGCACCCATGCCCATTAGCCCAGGATCTTTTAGTAATGTGGCCGGTGTCCCATGGCCATTCTAATCCTAATGCCATTTCCACCAACTACTTGCCCCTCCACACCTAAAACACTTCCTCCAAGTATCTGTTCAAGCTAGCTCTATCAAGCAATGCAATTGATCTTTGTGCACTATAGGGCATGCCAGTGTTACTTATAAGATGCATTCTGTGAATGAATGGCTTCATTGAAGCGGTAAATGCCTTAATTGTGTGATAAAAATGTCTTAACCAGGTGTGTGTCCAGCCACTTTATCTATACGTGGTATGTTTCTCCTCAAATCTGTTCCCTGCACTGCAGGCTTTTAAAAAAACAACATTGGCAAATCCAACAGTTTTGGCTTGTGTGTAGGTATTATATAGGCATTTGCCAAGCATCAACAAAATGTACCCAGGTACTCGCCAATTTCTAGCTGTTGCCATGTTATGTCCAGCTATTACCATTATCACAATGCCTAGCAAATTTCTATCCAGTATTGACACAAAAGCAAAAACATTTGGCTTTGCCAATGTTTGTTAGTGCTTGCCTGCTATACATATGAAGTAACAGTGAGCAATTGCTTGGGGACCACTGCCAAACCCTTGCAAGGCTTAACCATACACTGGCACCCATCCCACTGTCTCAGGAAGATTTGCAAGATGCCAGAGTTGTCACAACTGTGCCATGTGAGCACCAATTTGCATCCATTGTGGAATATTTGGAACTCATTCATCACCATAAACCTCCCCAGACAATGCCCAGTCATATTTATTCTTTATATTCCATTTGCAAGACTTTTGTACTTCCTTATTTAATTTCACAAGCTATATATTCCATAGTGCACCATGTGGCAGTTCGCATTCCCTGTCTATTCCTATGTAGCAATCCTTAGCGATCAGTGCTGCTTTCACTTTCCCAGAACCAGAGAGGGAGGAGGCAGATTACCTTCAGAAGCACAGGGCTCTTGCACTGAGTTCACTCCAAGCCCTTTGTGCTTTGATCCTTGGATTTCTGCTGTGTCCTGTTCCTTCCGGAACCTGCTCCTGTCCCAGTGCTCTGTGCTCCCTGCCTTGCAGCCCTGCTACTCTGCCTACACTCCCCAGCCTTGTGTCTCCTGTCTGGTGCCCTTTGCTCTCTACCACCTATTATCTTGTTCATGGCCTGCAGTTTCTTGTTCTATGCCCATAATCCGTGTTATCTGGCTTTTAGCTTCCAAGTTTCCAGTCCTGAGTTTCCTTGTTATCTCTCTGCAGTCCTGCCCTTGTTATTCCAGTCCGGATTTACAGTTCCTTGAATTCCTTGTAACCAGTTCAGTCCCTGTTTTCCTAGTCCAGAGTTTCAGTACTGAGTTTTCTTGCTCCTGGTCTATAGTTCAGTCAATTGTTCCATGATTCCGGTCCTTGGATACTAGTCTGCAGCTCTAGTGAATAGACGATAGAACAGCGGCAAGGTGCTGGTCTTGGAAGCAATACCTTACAGAGAAACAAAGGTTCAAATCCCGGATCCGTGCTTAAAAACCGAACACTGCTATTAAGCGCGTTATAAAAAAAAACAATGAAATAAATAAAAATAAAATCTCCTGTACCATTGCACATTACTGGTCTCTGTCCTGAACTTTGCTTACTTTGACTCCCTGTTCTTCACTGGATATGTATTTTACTGTTCTTGTCCTCAATTGTGCTTGTGTAATTTCTTTATTTAGAGTTTGGCTGCTGGGTTTCCCAGCAGGCAATCTCTGCCCTGTTCCTTATTCGTGTTTCGGTATTGTACCTTGTGCTATATTGTTTACAGTGTGCTGATTCCTGCTACAGGAGTCAGTCATTGTTCAGTTCCTGCTGGACCCTTACAGGCTTGTGAACACTGTGTCTTTGTTTGTGCGTAAGGGTCCAGACACAGACACCCACTCCTGCTGCTCCTTTCCATGAGCATTCAGAGTGGGGCCACGTAACAGTAACCAGCTCAGAAGGGTAGAGTTTCACCAGAACCTGTGGGAAACTCTTCCCACATTCTGTGTACACCTGAACTGGGAACCTAAAGTGTTTGTTGTACTCCCTGATCCTTTCTGTTCACGTCCTTTGTTGCCTGTCTGTAGTACTTGCTTATCATTTCTTGTCTGCAGGATTACTTGCACTCCTGACTCTTGTGCACTTTTCTCCCCTCGGTTTTGTGATCACGTATATGCCCTCAAGCCCCTGACAAGTAAGTACTTTCCTATTTGAGACTGACATGAACAGACCCTGGCATTGTTAGTGCATTGCAAGCACGTCACAGGTATGGGTGCCAAGCTCAGCAACGGTGGCAAACAGTGCAACATAAGAAGTAAAAACCAGACACGATGACCAGATGTGTTATTGGTGAGTTATAGTAAGCCCACCATAGGTCTTGCCATCTCCCAATACTTTAGCGATGAAAGCCCCCAGGGTGGTATATTTCCTACAGGGGATTGCAATGGATATGGAGCAAGAGCCACTGCATAGTAATAGCTCACTTTCTAAAGTGCTTGCAAAGCTATCAGAAAAGAGAATCCAGCACAAAACTGCACTGTCGTTTGGTGATTTATTCAGAGAATAGCTCTTTCAAATGTGCAAACGTGACTACTAAATGTTAATGGATTGAAGGAAAATATGTGATTCCAGAGAGTGCCAACATCAGTAAGGAACTGTCGCTTTAAAAAACCCAGCACATATCCTTCTGCCTCCTTTTCTCTTTCTATAGGTAAGGAGCGCCATTATGATTGTTTGTGGTAGGTGGTTCTACCAAGTGTGAGAAACCTGACGGTGGCCAGGATACGGTCATCCCTATTGGATCTAGTTCCTGGGGGTGGACCTGTGAGGGAGGATCACTTCGATGGGGGGGTCTTTGGGGAGTGGGAGTTGGACACCGGCAGGTGAGACGCAGTATCCCCCTTCTTTCAACACCCTTTCCCCATCCTACCTCGTAGGATATTCCAAAACACTGCCCCCGCACAATTTCCAACACAAACACTTTCCCACAACACGAAACACAACGGACTAACACCGGAGCCGTTTACCTGAAAGGTCCCAATACAAGGGTCAGGCAAAGTCAAGCAATTGATCAGAATCACACACACCTGACGGCCCTTTCCCTTCCCCACTGGGATAAAAGGTGGAGCACGAGAGCACAGACGAGCAAGATAGACTGCCCGATGTGAGAGCTAACCCAGCACGGCAGTTCAAGAGGCAGCGCATACAGAGAGGGTGACGAGGAGAGAAGCGACCTTGCCCTTTCCGATAAAGGCCCGTGAAACCTACGCAGACGGAACCATAAGACCGAAAACAATAGCCAGTGTGTGTTACAGCAGGTGTCAGCGATACACGTATCTCTCCTCTGCAGATTACCAAGCCGGGGAGAGACAATTGTCTCGGAGGTACCAACCTTGACTCCAAGAGAGAAAGAAAACCAAGCGTTTCATCACAGCCGGTGAGTCGAGGGGAGAGCCAATAAAAAAACAAACTGTGTTGAAGTAAAAATAGCAAACGGCTAATTTGAACTTTGAAAGGTTTAAAGAGATAATTGATGAAAAAGGGGGAAAACCACAGCAACAGAGGCATCTGGTACCACATGGGTGCGCACACAAGAAACTCTGGGCGATTACCCGATGGTAGAGACTACCGTAACCAGAAGGCCTTGGGAAGAGTCAAAGAGAGGTCAAAATGGTCATACAGGGGTCTTCTAAAATCCTCTGTACCGTCAAAAGTCTTGGACCGACAAATGACTGTGAAAGCTAATGGAAATTAATCCTGCATGGTGAAAGTAGTACATGAACAGTGCGTTGCAAAGGTTGGCAAGAGTGAACCCGGCAGAGGGATACTAACAAGAAGGGATGAAGTCTGAAGTCCCATGAACAGTGTGTTGACGGGAATGAACCCAACGGAGGGATGTCTACAGTGAATTGTTTGAAAACACATTAAGGTTCTTGATTACAAGAAGGTTTGTGAGACCAGGCAAATTGGATTGTCCCCCTTGGCATTAGGATCCGAGTCTGGCAAAGAGAGATCCAGGGTGTGGAAAGGCATCAACCCAATGTTCATTTTGAGAGGAACCTTTTGTTTGTTTGTTAAATTGAATGCATCAGGCCCTCACAGAGACTTTTATTGAAAAGAGACTTAACCATTGAAGAACCTGATAGCCGGTATGGAACTGTCGACTTGTGCTGGGAAAGCTCGAGTGTGTGCTGTGCTCAGGAGGGTTTCTAGTCATAATATCGACTCCAGAAATGTTGAAAGTAATAAAAAAGAGAGAGAAAAAAAAAGTCGGGAAAAAAAAATCAAATTTCTTTTTTAATACGTTTTTTATTCGAAATGGGGGGGTTACCCCCCCAACTTCCCTTTTTTAATTGTTTTTTTGTTTTTACCTTTTGTTTTTACATGCC
This sequence comes from Ambystoma mexicanum, assembly GCF_040938575.1. Classification (NCBI taxonomy): domain Eukaryota; kingdom Metazoa; phylum Chordata; class Amphibia; order Caudata; family Ambystomatidae; genus Ambystoma; species Ambystoma mexicanum. Next base: position 534,621,356 of record NC_090924.1, on the reverse strand, counting down.
GAACCCCAAAAAAATATATAAATAAAAAAATAAAGAATTCAATTTTTTTTCGACATTTTTTTTCTCAAATTTAATGTAATTCGACATTTTATTTTCGATATTATGACTGACCACCGCTCAGGAGATCTACCTTGTCCCGTGCTCAAAACGTGGGGAAGGGAGACCCCTTTCAATCATATCCTGACTTATTATTTGTGAACACTTTCTTCTTTATTGAAAACCCTATGCCACACTAATTTCAGTAATTAGGTGTAAGGATTTGGCAATAGTTTGTTTTTAGTATAGGCCTTTTTACTTTGACAAGACACCACAAGGACTGCCTTATTTTTCATTTGATGGTCGAAGATTGCTCTCATCTTCCACCCTGCATTTACAGTTCAATAAAAACCCTTGAACTGTGATCACTTGTGTCTGTCTTTACTGATGCCACCATGAGTTCCTTACACAAGAGAATACACTTTTAAATTGCCATTACTAGTCGTTGCTAACTTCAACTTTGTATATTGGTATGAGGTGGAAAACAGCATGGCCTTTGCAACACTGGTTCAGGTTGACGTTTTCAACTAGGCCCAGGGATGTTAGACTAATTGATGAAGGAAGAGCCTGCTGCTCTGTAGCCTACTGGGACACAAATGACTCAAATTGTAACAACGATAACAGCTTGTTTTTTTGAGAAAGTGTGTTTTTTTGAGAAAGTTCTAATTAGTCTTTCATCTTACTTAGATTTAAGGGGGCATAGAGCCTTATCAATAATGTTATATGATGTTCCTTGCTATTCACTATTCACATTTCAGCTTCTGCCAGTTTCATTCCATCTGTCTTTTTTAGCATATTTGTAAGCATTGTTCTTCCTGAGGTTGTCCTAAAACAAGAAGTGGCAGCAGAGGAGGAGTGCAAGCGCAGTGCAGTATGTCGATCCGTTTTACCAGAAAGGATGCAAAGGGAAAGGTTGAGCTTTCCTATTTAAAACATAAAGTAAGATGCACGTTATTCATGTCATGAAACTCTTTCCAGCAAACAAGTGTCTTTTTATAGTCCGGAGCAAGAACAACATTTAAACAAGAATAGGAAATGAGGCCCATTGGAGTATTGTGTGGTGGAAGGATTCCAAATATGCAAACAGGTTATTGTTCAACAGGCTTTTATGGTCTCCATTCACTATAATGCCCAGATATGTAACGTCCACAATCCCCAATATTGGATGGCTTGAGGGTTCCATTTGTGAGGGGGAAAAGTAGAGACGTGGGTCCAATTTACCCATACCCCAGAGAAATGACCGAATTGTACAACCTCTAAAGCAAGCAGGTGCAAATTGACTTCCAGAACCTTAATGAAGAGCAGGACGTTGGCCGCATATAGGGAAATGATTTCCCTTTGTCCTCCAAGAGGTAGACCCCTAGCTATATGAAGCTGTTTGATTTTGCATGCCAACAATTCTACCGCAATAGCATAAAGAAGGGGCGATGGAGGACAACCTTGTCTCGTACCTCTACTCAAGGCCCTGGAGACAGATAGACTCTTGCAGTGGAGCCCGAGTACAGCTACCTAACACATTGCAGGAAATATGCAGAAATTCCCAATCGCTCCAGGCTGGCAGATAATAATTCCCTCGACAGCGAGTCGAACAATGCATCTGCATCCAATAATGCAGCTACTGCCTGCACTTACGGATCAAGTTGTGCCATAACCAGTCAACGGAGGTTAAGAGCAGTTGACCTTTCTGGCAAGAATCTACATTGATCCAGATGTAGTAATGGGCCCACCAGAACCATCAAATGCTCAGATAAGATTTTCGCAAAACTTTTGGTATCCATATTTAATAATGAAACGGGTCTATCTGAAGCGCAGGAGGTGGGATCTTTGTTGGGTTTCAGTATTACCTTAATGACGTCTCATCGACGATAGGAGGCTGCCTACTCTGAGAGCTTCCCGCCAGACCTCAAGGGAATGTGGAGCTAATATAAAGTCAAACTCTTTATAAAACTCTGATGTCAAGTCATCAGAAGCAGGAGCCTTAGAGGCAGGACGTGAAGAAATGGAATTAATGATGGCAGTCATAGTTATTGGAGTATATAGACAGTTCTGCCCATCCCGGACTAGTTTTGGCAGTGGTGCATCACCATATATTCTTATTTTGGTTGAAAATACTGGGTTTCTGAAGAAACTTATAGGTTCTCATATAAGTTATGAAACACTCCCACAATCTAGTCCGGGGATGAAAGTAATTTACATTCTGCCTTTTTTTATAACTGAGGCTTCTTTTTGCTTAAGTGATAATGCGTCTAATTACATGTTTGCCGGTCTGGAATTAACGTGCCAATTAATAACGTGTACCGGCACATTTCTGGATCGACAAATTACAATTTTGCCGGTGGGGTGGCCTGATTTACCTCCAGCCAAAACCTGGAGGTAAGTCAGGCACCCCATCGGCAAAATATTACCAGTGCCGATAATACTTGCAATCCCTGCATGGAGTACTATGGGGCTCCATGGAGTGGGGATTAACCTACCCTTGCCGTCACCTGTAATGTGCCGGTAATTCTGGCAGACTGGGTGCTGGTAATGGTATTACCGTTTGGTGGTATACCACCGGATTTACCGGCGGGATACCACCAAACATATAATGAGGCCCATAGTGTATGCGCCAAGAGGCAGACAGGTCTTCCATCTTTTCCATATCTCCTTGCCAGGGTTAGGGTTGGTAATAAATTTCACCTCCGGTCTGAAAGGGAAGGAGTTGGTGCAGTTTGGTTTTCAGCAGGAAGAACAAGTCTTCCTTTTTTGAATGCTCTATCTCTATTTCTGGCCCTTTTTATTTCTAATTGACATCTCACATCAAATAATTTTAAGCACATCATTTTCAATCCTGATACAAAGACCCCTAATGTAGACCTTAAATGTTTCCCAAATTGTGGAATTTTGGGGAACCAATCTGGGGTTAATGTAAAAAATGATAAGATCGCCATTTCCAGATCACTCCTAAATGCATAATTGGTAATGGCATAGGACTTAAAGTGCTATGGTGGATGCTGAGGAGCGTCCTCATCCAGCTGGAATGGCCATACAATTGGGGAGTGGTCTGAAAGGGTCCTAGGTAAGAGGTTTTACCTAACTGTTTTATTTTGGAGGGGAACCAGGGCCAGCAAGCAGTTTATCCTAGAGAACATATTATGTACTGTGAGAAACCAAAGGGTGTCCCACTTAATAGTCCCTTGTGATCTCTCTCTCAGGTAGCCAGGGCATGGCCATCGCCTTTGGATCCAGACCCTGGGGGTGGACCAGTGCGGGAGGATCACATGGGTCGGGGATCTTCGTGGAGTGGGGGTGAGGCAACCGATGGTGAGACACAGTATCCCTCCCTTTCCTGTGCCCCTACAGCATCCTATTTTGTAGGATTTTCCCACATTGCAACCCCCCTTCTACACAAACACTGGGCCAAGGAAGATGACGACTTAGAGTAAAGAGGCTAACATTTATATATCTAATTGACATGTCCCGTTAATCAAGTCATGCTAAGTTAGGCACTTGACCATAATCACATACATCCGATACCCGTTAACTCCCCACAAACGGATAAAAGGAAGAACATAGAGACACACTCTGAGCAAGGTGAGGCACGAGAAGGAGCAGATCTTCCGGGAGCAAAGGGTTGGGAAACCCTGAAGATCCCTGCAGGAGGTCCTGACCTCTGGGAAACCACAAAGGATACATGGGGAAAGCCAAATCCCAGACAAGAAGAAACTTGCATTGTGTTATAAGAATGCCAGCGACCCTCCCGGGTGAATGACCGAGGTGGGGAGGCGAGGCCAAGCCTATGGTATCAACCTTGACTCGTGAATCAAAGCCACAGAGAGAAGAAATGAACACACACAACAAGTGAGTTAGCGAAAGACATGAAAGGCCAGTTTGTGTCAAGGAAAGATTGAAGCCGCAACAGTGTATCTGAAGGTTGTGCGCATGCTGATAAGACGCTGTTAGGAAAGATTTCCATTTATGGGTAATTTGCCCTCCAGTTATGAACCCCCAACTTTTTTCTGCTGTCTGACCATCCTAGCCTGACATTTACCAGTGGAGCCCAGCCTTCTGCTGCATTCCGCTGTGCTTTTGCTCATTTTGTTATGGGGAAACTGGCATGTGCTTCAGACTGTCAGTACTGGGAGAGTTTGTTTCCCTTAGTCTTTCACTTTGTTGTTATTTCTTAGCAACATTTTATCAGTGCACAATGTATCTTCCAGAACAGTGCGATGGGCTCTTTGTTTTCATTTTTAAGGCCCTAGACACCCAGGTATTTTTGGGGACTGTACAAGTGTGTCCAGGACAGAGATGGTGGCAGCAGTTACTTTTAATGCATGTTTGACTCTTTTCTATGATCCAAACTATGTTTACCGTGTTTGGCTCAGGAGAGTGGGCAGTGCCTAAAATGGCCATGCCACGAGGTCCTTTGTTCTGTCCTTTGGCCATTTTGTTGAGCAGACCTGGGAATTTCCTTTTTTGGTTATGCAGACCCCCGCGCAAACTGAAATTTTCGCTGGCTTCTGCATGTCTTGTGTGTGTGGATAACCAGTTCTTGTGTTGCCCCGCTGTGGTGACAATCTTCGTAGGTGCCCTAAGACTAGCTGCAGTGGAACTGGGCTGATCCCTTCACCAGAAGCGGAGAAATCATCACTGTCCCGCCACAGACTGAGGTCCTGGAACACAGCCCCTGAAAGCCAGAAAGATGCGCAACTGCGGGATTCGAATGTGTGACAAACTGGACTTGACTGGCAAAGTTTGGTCCTGAGTGCGCAGAGGGTCGGTAAGCAACAATTACCGGTGGCCACTGGCGCATCCATAGACTTTTACGCACAAGTGTCCCCTGAGGTCCGCTCTCGTTTGTTAAGATAGCGTGTGCTACCAAGCCATTCTGATTTTGGAAATTGCTCTGCCCTCTTATGGAGGCCCTCCTTGAATAGTGGGACCCTATTCTTCATCACCTCACCTACCTTCCTGAGCCAGTACAGCCCCCTGAAGAAGACCCGTTTTGAACTCAGCCGCACGATCGAGTGCTCTCGCACTGAATGTACTTTTGAGTGCACAGCTCCACATTTCTTAGGGACTGGCCTGCCTATTAGTTAGGGTTTGATTTGTTGAAGGACTGCCTAAATTATATTTGCACTTTGTGACCCCTTTCTTGGCAGGTTGTGGATCTCTGCTTGCATAATATTCCTTTAGGCCAATGGTTGCTGTATATGTTTCCTAGTTAGTGTTGTGATAGTTTGGTTAATATTGCTGAGATTTACTTTGTGTTTTGAGTTAAAAGGCCTTTAATAAATGTATATGTATTTTTGATATATACACTTGACTGTGAGTAATTTGTGGTGCCGTTTAATGTAAGTGGCCATTGTGGGCTTTCTATCACCCTTACCCCTCCCGAGACCTAGTCTTGACCACCGCCAATGCTACCTTGATTGGTCTGGCTTGTCCGTTACCCTGTTCCAAGAAACTATGTTCTTCTGAACCTCTGCCCACCAGGTCAGAGTTCAGAAATCCATCTTAACAGACGCGAAAGAAAGCAAACCAGTAGTGAATTTTTAAGTTACTGATAACTGTGAAGCAAAGTGAACAAACTCTGAAATGTGGAATGGTCAAGATTAACCCAGACAAAAGGGGAAGGTAAAGGTGATTACTTTAGGAGGAAGATTTCTTTGAACTTTTCTGTCTGTGGTATTGAACTACCAAGACCAAGAGACACTGAGGACAATAACATACCAGAGAGCTGAAGTGAATGTTGAAGTGGTCCTGTGCAGGTCTATGGTTAAAGCCTTGTACCTTTGAAAGTCTTCAACATCAGTAAAAGGTTTTTGTTGAAAGGTCTGAGCCGTTTGTGGGTGACTGGAAATATGAAATAAGTTTGGGGAATGGAACCCCTAACAAATGTGAATAAAGCTTGGGGAAGGGAACCCCTGCAAGTGCTGTGATTATGAGGTCCGACAGAGGGAGACCTACATGAACTTTTGTTGAACTGTGAAAGAACTTTTAGAAAACTCCAATAAGTAACTTTAACGTGGAAGACCAAGTGGGCCTCTGCGCACATTTTTTAACTACCTTTTTTTGATACCCTGAGCTAGAGGGTGTCATCCTGTTTACGGGGGCCGCCTTACTCTGTGCTGCACATCGTGGGGAGGAGAGCTGACTCATCCACCTTGATCCTTTGTTATAACACTGACTTTCCTTGGCATACACATTCTCCTTTACACACTTTTTATATAAGAGATAGGGCAGTCATTAGGATTTGTTAGTATAGGCCATTTTGATTTGACAAAGACTGACTGGGAATTTATTATTTGATTGTAGAGACTACTCCCATCATAGCTATAGGGCAAAGTAGGTGTTTTTCCAAACTTGTAACTCTTGTGTCAGTGTCATACTTGTGATACCATGCCTCCCTTACAGCACCGAGAAGTAAAATGAGTAATATGAGTACTCTTGTGCGCATGGTCGAAGGGTCCTCTATACATCAACCAGACTGAGGGTAGACATACCATCAATATCTCCTGCACCACCAGAGAAGCCGAACTAGATGTTTAACTTGTTCGTTCCAGGTCAAGGATTGTATTAAAATCACGACCAAATAATATGGGTATCGATGTATCTTAACCAGAAGGGATATAAAGAAGTGAAGACTGTCTCTATTCGATGCATACATATTAAACATTGAGAGTTTGGTTTGTGAGAGGATACCAGAGACTATACCAAGGCACCCATTGGGGTCAGTTTGACTATTGGTCAGTTGAAATGGCAGGGAATTATGCATCAGCGTTGGTACGCCTCTTGAGTTAGAGAAAAAGGAAGTGTAGCATCTTCTTTTGCCCCATACTTTTGCAAATGCTTCCTTAGTTGGGCCCATTGAATGAGAAGGACATTGAGATCAAACAGCGACATACTTAAAGAATCAAGGTGCAACAAGAAAACCAGGTGCGGCGGGACTGCCTTCTCCATCATCTTAGCACAAATATGGAACTCGGCCCAAAAGAAATCGGGATGGCAGAAGAACATCTGCCATTCAGTAAAGATGAAAAACCTCTTGCTATTCAATACAGCAAGAAAAGGATCCACCCATAATCCTAAAATAAGAAACAAAGAACAGACCACCACAAGACCACACCTGCACATATCAACACATTTTCAACATGTGGTACTTTAACACTAGTACATTGACCAAAACGCCTCTTTTAAGAAACACAGCAGAGCTCCATAACAAAGGAACACCAACAAACAGTGCTAACCTTCACCAAAGATTACAAGTTTTGTACGAGTGCCAGGGAGACCTATGCCTTGCATCCGTCATCAAGGACGGAGCAAGAGAATTAGCACCGTTCATAACTACCTTGATAAATTCCTCCTTTGAAAACTGCTCAGTTCCTGACAACCTCATAGAAGCATGGGTCATGCCGCTTCTCAAGAAACCTAACCTAGACCCCAACATTCCTACAAATTATAGGCCTATCACTACGGTTCCCCTTCTCTTGAAAGTTCTAGACCACGCTTCATATATCCAAATCCAAAAACACTTGGAAGATAACAAGCTATTAGGCCTCAGACAGTCCGGTTTCAGACCAAGACATGGTACTGAGACGGTTCTTTTAGATCTAAAAATACAGATGGATGAAGCAAAAGATAAAGGCAAATTGGCCATCCTCCGTCTGTTGGATCTATTAGCAGCCTTCGACCTGGTCGACCACAATATTCTGACTAAACAAATAACATCAGCAGCAGCCTCCTAACCGAATGCTACCATCTGGATCCAATCCTTCCTCTCTAACAGAACCACTAGCGTCTTCGCTCCTTAAGCCTCCGCACCTCCAGTTCCCATCAACTGTGGAGTTCCACAGTGTTCTTGCATCTCGCCCATGCTGTTTAATCTATTTACTAAGCTCCTCTTTGACCGTCATGACAGTCTGGGTGTCACCTACACTAGCTATGCAGATGACACCCAGATCCTCATTACCCTCACTGGTTGCTACACTAAAGACACAAAAATGATCAATGACATCTATCTAGAGATCCAAGCCTGGATGGCCACTCATAGTTTATGCTTAAACGACGATAAGACTGAACTGCTGATCATTGGCTCCCAAGCTCACTTGAACAAACTAGACAAGATACTCTGCTTTCATCATAGACGGGAACACCATGAAAGTCTCCAGTGAAGTCAAAACACTTGGCGTCTATTTAGTCTCCACTCTATCCTTAAAAACAAGTTAAGGCCACAGCGTCCTCCACTGCCTATACCAACAAACTTATAAATGCCTGTAAACCATTCTTATCTACTAACAGATGTATCACACTGGCCAGAGCATTGATCCTGTTGAAGCTGGATTACTGCAACACCTTATTCCTTAGCTTGTCATCATGGAACTTAAACAAACTCCAAGTTCTCCAGAACAATGCCTTAAGAGCAGCCCTAAACATTGCACGATACAGCCAGATCTTTGCCTTCAGGGGGGATGCAACCTGGCTACCCGTGCGCGACAGAATCACTATATGATTGCTTGTCATTATTCAAAAATGTCTTGACAACATTGCCCCGAAATACCTAACAGAAAAATTCTCCAGATATCCGGCAAATAGACCCACCAGATCTAACTACCTCAACCAACTCACCATCCCACAATTCAACTTAAAAACGGCAGGAGGGCCCAGATTCCCAATGCTTGCGGCCAAATGCTGGAACTCCCTCCTCACAGACATAAGAGCAGAACCCTCCTTCGGGTCCTTCTGAGCCAAGACAAAATCCTGGCTCCTCGCCCAGACTACGATTTAGCCTCGCTACCACTCTGCACTCAATATTCAACAGATACCTGTATAGTCAAACTGTTTCTCTGTATGGCTTTTGGTGTGTGGGCCAAGGTAACCACTGTAAATCTCTTGTATATAGTCTAAGCCTGACACTTGTACATGATTCTTTGTAAATTTCTGCTGTTGTAATTTTGCTTTTTGCCTGTGTTTGTATGATGATCTGTAATATACTATGTACCCAGGTTAAGTGCCCAGATACCCTTGGGTTAGGTGCGCTATATAAGTAATAAACTAAACTAAAGAAGATACAAATGGAAAAATACTCAAGACATCATATAACTCCAAGTCAATCAAATCTGTCCAAAGAATCCAACCGTCTAACAACCTCACTCTTACAACACCTTACTCAACACACGCTCCCCAACTCCCTACACATAAATACGGCAAAATAAATGTCATGTCAGCCCAACCCAACTTGGTCAAAGCTCTACACTTCTCCAACCAATTGGTAAAACCTCACCCACAATACACAGATTCCCCATCCCCGCAGGTCACCCAAGAGAAAAATAGATCTGCTGGGAAAACACCACAAACCACCTAGAAAACTCACCTGCACTAATTCCTTGTTGCTCCGGACTCTACTGGCACTGTGAGAAACCTGAGGGTACTCTCAAATCGACTCCCCAGGGATCTTCTGTTCAGGTGGCCAGGGAAGGGCCATCACTTTTGGATCCCGACCCTGGGGGTGGACAAGCGAGAGAGGATCACCTGGGTGGAGGGTCCTTGGGGATTGGGGAGAGAGTGCCTCGGGGCGAGACATGGTATCCCCCTTTCCTAGCACTGATTTAGCTAACCCCTCCTTTGCCTTTATGGGTTATATGCAATCCTAACCCATGACTCCCCATTCACCCCTATCTGGTACCGAGATGAAGATGAGGGGACTAGGAGTAATGTACACTTCCTATATAAAACACCACTATAGTACTCGGATGAAGAAGAGGAGTATGCAGACATCAACTACTGAAGGTCAGTATCATGATCATCCATAATCCCACTCCACAGGTGCCTTCATCCAAGAATAGGAAGACTCATGCTTACGCCACTCACACCCAAAGACAAGTTGGACTCTTTCCTGGTGCGCCTGGAGTTTATTGCATGCCAACCAATAATACTGCAGAGGTTGGTAGTTAACTTCCTCATTCCCCAAGATGGCGTGTCAACAAGCCTTAGGGAGTATGGGTTTGTGCTTTCTAGTTGCTGGGTGTGGCTGCCGGCTATATAAGCCACACCCAGATTGAAGTCTGTGGTTCACGTTATTTCTGCTTAATGGCAGATAACGGATCCTCGACCTGAGGACCTGAAAGAGAGAGCAAAGACAAGTTAGTAGAAGCATTACCATCGCGGACCATTCGTTCAACTTCAGTCTTCACCTGCTTCGCTCCAGCGTCCCGTCTCCCTGCATACCGGCTCAAGTCTCCTTTTGTTTGAAGCTCTGACGCCGGGTTCATCCTCTCCATTCTGCTCACCTGCTCCTTTCTGCTCACGGTGGTGATGGCATTCCTGAAAAAGAACAAGACACATTAAAAACAGGTAAGCAAGCAGCTCACACTAGTCAACAGCATATTTTAAGAGCGTAGCAGCAGAAACTCACTATATACGCTCCGCAGCGCGTTCCAGATAAACTGGAAGGAGCGTAGTTGCAAGACTTGCCTCACACATGCTGCAAGCAGCTGATCGCAGCAGCAAGTCTGTCGGCATTCATTCTAATTACAGACAGTACTACGTGAACAACAGGTACACTTGCCTCTCAGTAGTTAGGCACTCGTGTGTGTTGCACAGCGCAACAGGCCGCATACAGATTTTGCAATATCAAACCAAGGATTTAAAGAGGGCCATTCCCGGGCCATAGGCTTTCAGTGAACAGTGCAAGTTCAGCTCAAGCCACAGCCAGTTTGGGTGTGGTTACTAGTGAAGGAACTGGTTCATAACTGCACATCCATACCAGTGAGGAAACTTGTTCTCATCTACACTCCAGAACTGTGTCCCTACTAAAGTTAGCAGGAAGGAGAGCCTGCATTCTTTAATTATCAGGTGAGCTGAACGCCCAGTGGGAGTGAGAGGGAATTAGGGTTATCTCCGAGGAGGAGGGATGCTCTGGAAACATCAGTGGTCGAAGTGTACAAAAAGAAGTAGTGGAACTATGTTCCCTGCTAGCCTGCACCCCACCCCTCCTCCCCCCACAAACCCCATCACCACACCGCCTCCCACGCACAATACACACCCCCAAACACATGCCCCTGCTGTTTCAGGGAACGTTCAGTTCACAGCACTGAAAGTGCAAGTTTCAACTGCTTCCTACACTGTTATTTTAAAACGAAACCGTTCCGGAATGATTTCTTTTTAAAATAAAAGTATAGGAGCAGTAAAACTTAATTTAAATAAGTAGAGGAGCACCGCTCCCAACCACTCCTGCTCACTTCGACCACTGGGAAACATAGACAGTATTTACACCCATCCTCTCTCACTGGGTAAAGCTCCAGAGTTTGACCGAAACCAACCCAAGATCTACCTGGAGGCCCAGAAGCTCCCGCAGACCAGGTAAGCGTAACAGTCAGGCATGTACCAATAAATGGATTTTTTATGGTCAGGCAATACCAATTAACATACACCGGAAACCTATTAACAAGGCTCAGGAGTATACAAGGTGGAGCTCAAATTAGTTAAAAGGGAGAGAGCTGCCTAGGGGTGTAAGAGAGAGCTATCGTGGTGGAAGGTGATCTGAAGGTTGGGAGACTTGCCACCATCCCGGAGGACCCAGAAGACCAGAAGTGAGTGAGTCGTGTGGTGGGTCCAGCACCGTTTTAGGTAAGATTTTCATAGTAATGATAAATCTTCCTGACCTGTGTCAACCCCAGAACTACAGTTCCCAAGGGTAGAAAGGATCTTTGGATCCCTGTTAGATTTTATTAGGTGACACCAGCACCCCCATCCCCACCTTATGTGGAGGGCTGGGGGGATACTGGGTATCCCCTTTCTCCTTCTAAATGTAACATTTATGTTACAAGGACAAACGTACGCCATTTCAGTGTTCCTTGTCCTTTCTTGTTCCTTCCCCTGACCTCCAGGGTGGTAACATTATTTGTCTTAACTTTATCTTTGGTGGGAATCCTGTGATTTCCCCACCCAAGCTCCGTAGTGTCTGTGAAGGCAGGAAGCGAGGAAGGAGTCCAAAACTTCGCATCCCTTTGTCTTCCAGCCTGCCTGCGAGAATCCAGTTCAAACTGGGTGGCTCGCTGTCCAGAAAGTACTGCCAACCCCCCAAGTTTGAATATTGCGTATCTGTTTGATTGACTGGGTTCCTGCATAAAAGTCCACTCCTGGAAGCTGAAGAGGTAGTCGACCACTGGAACTGAAACCGAAGAGGATGATGAAGAAAACATGGCTGAGACGATTTCCAGCGACCAGAGGGCCTGCTGTGTAGCCAGAGTCTGCCTGCTGTTACCCATCGTTCCAATCAACCTGGGGATCCTGAAACAGACGACCATGACCCAGAACCTGGTGAAACCCACTAGACTCAAGAAGACCTGCATTTTGAGCCATCCCACGGCTTGCATGGCTGCTGGGGCTGCAATACCCCAATACTGTGGGACCTCGAGCTATTGTGCGGTGAAAGATCTTCCAAATTCTGAATCTTGCTGAAACTTTGTGGGCATCCTGCTGGACCTCCAGAGATGTGAATTGAGTCCAAAAAGTCCCCTCACCAGAGTGCTGGACCTTGCAAACGACGAGAATCCGACCAGCGATATTCTGTCTGCTTCTGTGCTCCTGAAAAGGTGCCAAATCCACAGAGCTGCATCCAGTGGTGAAGAAATACTTGCCTGAAGCCTTCTGTGTCGATCCCCGCTGATAAAGCCCACCCAGGGTCCTGTCTTCTGTCCTCCTGACAAGGAATACAGTGCCTGGATTTTTGGCTACAGATCCTGTTTCAAAATCCTCTTCTATGCTGAGGTACTGTGCTGGCTTTTGTATTTACGTACCTTAAGTATGTGTAGTTTTTGGGTGTTTTCTGTGATTGGGATGCCTCTTGTCCAGTTCACCCAGGCCCACTGCTGGAACCCTCCTAGGGTGTTTTTTCTGAAGTCCCTGGACCCTCAACTAACATTAAAGTAGAATACTTACTTGTTTGAACAGCCTTCATCTGGAACTCTGGACTTTGCCTGCAACTGAGCCCCATCACACCCTGCCTACATATGGCTCCTAGACCACTAGGGTCCATGTTCTGCCTCTGAGAGAACTAATTTACTAGAATTGGAACGGGCTGGATACTTTTAGGGGTCTGCCTTGAAAAGTAAAACAAGTGTTGAAAAGTTTGCTGACTTGTAAATGAGTTAGTTGTTAACTTTAGACTCTCAGCGTGAATAGTTACAAGTTATTACTTACCTTAGATATGTTCGCCATTCTGAAAAGTATATATAGGATTTACTTACCTTGAATAAGCTGTGTGCCTTCTTAAATAAGTGTTTTCAAAGTTTTTTTACTTTCCTTAGAAACTGTCTCGCCATTCTAACAGAAAGTCGATAAAAGGTTAACTTACTCACCTGTGAATTGGGTTCCCCTCTTACCAAAAGTAATGCTGTTGTTTAACTTTATTATTCCTGTTATGATAATTGAGTGTCCCCAATTGGGTCTTGCTTCCCCTGACTTACTGTTAGCTTTTCCAGAATAAGTCTGTATAGGTCATACTTACCTTTTAGGTTGCTGGTAGCTCCTACAAAAGTATACAGATTTTACTTACCTTGCAAAGCTGTGTGCCATCCAAAAATAGCTTTACAAGTTACTGCTTCCGTCAGTCTGTGAAATGAAAAGCAAAATTGAATATTAGACAAAAAGGGTCTTACTAACCTGGTATAAATGTGTTATCCAAAACTTAGATAAAGGTTGATACTGTTCCTAGAATCTATGTTCCACTATTCTGAAAAGTATATTGCTAGTTGACTTACTATGTGAATTCTTGCTGAGCGTCACGGTACAACTGCTAGGGTCTACTACCCTGTATTACTGTAAGTAATCAAAAAGTAACTATTGGTTTTGACTTCGCTAGAACTACTGTTAGATGTTCCAAATTAGGTTCTATGCTTTGGTCTGTGTACCTGCAAGCATAGTGTTGTGTTTTTCTAATGTGTTTATATATAATGTGATAGTACTTATATACCCAAGATGTACCTTGGTCTGCTTGTATTTTAATAAACCCTTTATTTTTACAAAGCATAGTCTGTCAGTGTTTGTTTAGACCATATGTGTACTACAATGTCATTGTACTGATTCTACAGCCCTCTCTCCTAAAATAAGCCTGGCTGCTCTGTCTATGCTATCATGCGCTAGGTGGTACAGCCTTATGCTAAGAGTGGAGTCTTGTACTGTCTCAGTTGAATGGTTTTACTAAGCCCTTAGTAGGACTTCAGAAAAACTGTCCTAACAGACCGGGAACATATGACTGTGGAGAAAGACAGCGGGAAGCTATCAAATGAAAGAAAAGTAGAACGGCTGCAAACCGCAGCCGCTCCGGTTGTGGGCGTGTGCAGAGAAAAGTCTGGCGAGGAAAAGAAGTGAAAGCGGTCCGCATCCCAGTTGGCAAAGGGACTGCCGCAGTAGAGCGGGAAGAACTGGTGAAGGTCAAAGGACGGGAAAGCACCAGTGCGCACCCAAGGAACCGCATGCAAGTACCGGTTTACAGAATTTAATGCAATTACGCAATCTTGAATACCGAACTGAACAAACAATATTGCTTGAATGCAATTACGCAATCTTGAATACAGAACTGAACAAACAATATTGCTTGAATGCAATTACGCAATTTTGAATACAGAACTGAATGATAAGTGCAGTGTGAATGAAAATATGCACTATTAAAGACTGAGCAGAATGGGAAGTAGTGTTTGAAGTAAAACCAAGGCATATTAAACACTGGCATATTAAACACTGAACAAAAATGGCCAAATAAACTGACAAGGAGTGTTCGACTGAGTGAAAGCAGTATTGTGAACAGAACTAAAGCAAAAAGGTTGACAAACTAATGTGGAGAAGACTTGCCAAAGACTGATGTACAAGATTGTGGCAACAGACGCCAAAGGGGGGAACTTATGGTTGCGCGACCCTGTGATGGGTGGACCTTGTGGTTTGTCAACTGCCCCTTGACCTGGAAGTTCCCCACTGTGAAATTCACATACAGTGCGAATCAAGTCAAGCAGAAGCACAGGGCTCCTGGTTGCCTGACCTGCGATGGGTGGACCATGTAGTCCAAAAACTGCGCCTAGACCACGGGGCCTTAGATGGTGAGAAGCCTGAGACTTTGTGGCAAGTCAACGGAGTACTAGAATACAGTCTTGGGGAAGGGAATCCTGAGAACTTAAAGAACTGAGAAACATTGTCTTGAGCAGGGCAACCTAAAGACCCCCTTTTAGTGAACTGTGCTAAACTGAACTTGGGGAAGGGAACCTTGAGTTGTGGCAGAACACTGGTTAGACGTACAGCTATTGGAACAACTTCAAGCCTGAAGTATAAGGAACTTAAGCTGAGAGAAGCTGGGACTTTTTTTGTTAACACTATTTTGGTTAGCACAATCCCACACTTTGTTTATTTACAAACGTGAGGGCATGCATAGGCTTTGAGACACAGGCAGAGCTTTGATTTGGACTTACAGACTCAGACTTTCTTTTAGTTTCTTTAGGATGGAGAAATCCATACCTTAGTTATAGGGCAAGTTAGGCCTTACACCATCCTGACATTTTAGTTAATTTTGTTGAAACTTGAATTCTGTTTTCTGTGTCGTCTGTCTTTGTACCATGCCTGTCTCATAGCACCAACAGAAGAGCAAAATGCCTAGTCCTTTCCTGCTAACCCCAAAGTCCCTCCCGCACCTTTCTTAATCTACAGAGGCATGAGAGTACCTGGGGACCATGAAAATGGTAGCAGTGCGTGGTACAAATCACAGTAACACAGCATAACCATGGGGATGGAGATTGGATGCATACGCTTGTCTGTGATTCTAAGAAGGAGTCACTTTGGTTGAAGTGTAGTTTCAGTTCTATTAACTGTTTTAAGCTGCCTGGTTGATCAACTCCAAAACAGGTTTGTATGGGCCCCTAGACGCCTCTTGAAAAGATGTGCTCATGGGGCTGTCAATGAACTAATGAACTTCAAAGTTTCTTGTTCATTTGATTATTGCATTCATTGTAGCCATACTGAACACCTTTTGGAAGCATTTCTTCTTGAAGAGAGATACCATTCTATTTTTCAGGTACATAACCTGTTTATTCCTTGTATTTTTCTGCCCATTATTATTTTTCTGTGACTCATCCATCAGGGTGTCCTCCATTTAAACGATCTCCCAAGCTAGGTGAAGATTCGGGGCTGACTGAGAAATCAGGTTTTTCCCCAAAATGTCTCCATATTTCTTTCAGACTTTTCATTTAGGTACAGTGGTGGGGAAACTCATCAGTATATATTTTTTCATTCCATTTTGAAGTGCCTGATTGCACTCACATTGCCAAATGGCCGCTTCAGAGTGCTTGAAGACAAAAGGTGAGAGAAGTGGCATAGAAGAGGTCAAAGAGCAGATTTTGGGTATATAGCCTGAGAACAATTCTCTTATATAAATCATGAGATCTTGTTCTGTGCGTAGGAGTGAGGGAGGTACCACCGTTACTGGTACTCGGAATCCGGTGGATGAGTGCCGGTAACAGTATAACCATTTGCCAGTATCCTGGTGGAATTACCACCAGGATACTGAAAGCAAGCGTCCCCAAACAGCACGATCCTTCCCGCAATGAGAGACAATGAAGGACTCTCCCAAAATGGGAATAAGGCCAAGACAGAGTGCGGGTGAGCGTAAATGGGAGTTTATCAATCAGAATTGGGCATGCAAAGAACTCTGCAAACTCCGAGAGCGCTCTGTCTGACAATAGCAAAGACAGGCGTATATATTTACAAAAAACGTCATCAAAACCTACATACTATAGGGGGCACAAGTTCATTGGGATTGGGTGGCGACGACTAACTATAGGTGCCGCTGCGGTGTGGTTGGTCTTGGCTGGAGGACGTCACTGGTCACCCTCGTGGGTTGGGCTGGGCCTGGCAGGTCGGCTTGAGTTCATCCGGGCGGTGTTGGTGTGCCGAGGCGGCCTGTGGCAGAGATGAATGCCTTTTCTGACTTACTTGCCCTCTGCCATGCACACTGCAGTCATTCAGTCATTTACAGTTTTATTCTCTTTAGTAAATCTTTTAATAGGTTAAATGCAACACAGGAGGAATGCATCTTGTGAGGGATCTGGAGATAATATATCGTGGCCTGGCTACTTGTGATCTGTTGACCGGGACCATAGGTCGAGGGGCTAAGCTTCGGGGACTGGGGCGGGTGGTACAGGTCTTTCTGTCTTGTTAGAAGTGATTATGGATGTTTCGCTGTGTGTTGTCAAAGTGTTGGGTGTCCTGATTGCACAGGGCCATAAGTCTGAGACAGTCCGGTGGGTTGTGGGGTTTACGAGGGGGCGCTTGAGTTTAAACTAAGGTTTACTGCTGTGCTGTAAATAATGCAGGTGGCTGGCCGCGGCCTTGGGTGCTGGAGTGGGGCTGCAAGTCTTTGAAGCGACTCCAGTCGGGTCGGGGGAGGCGTGATAGCGCAGAGCAGGGCTCTGTTCTCATGTCTTGGCAGCCTTCTGAGGGAGGGAGGGGGATACATCGAGACCTTGTACGCTTTCACAAAGGTATCTCCCTCGTGCGTTGCTGAATATAAGTAAAGACATCGCAAACATTTGAATACTTTCTATAATACTTATTTAAAATCACTTCGAAACATGCATTTAACCTTTGCTGGGTGCGTTTCGATTATACCCAGTTCGAGCATCATATTTGTACATTAGACTCTAGCAGCTACAGTGTTTCAGTTACATGCATATACATTCGTAGTAAATGAGGTAGTGGTTAGATAAGTGGAGTACATAGAAAACGACCCGCCACTGTACGTGACGGTGGTGGCATATGAGGGGCTCAGACATTCACACATGATACGTGCACTCTCGCGCATTCTTTACATGGGTTCATAGTATAGTTGCATCCGCTTTCTCGTGTACTCTAGCAGCATTAGCTTTGGTTATGGCGCGAAACCACGTGAGGTAGGCTGCCCAGTGATACACGCAACGAACAGATCCCTGGAGCGTTCCTTCATCATTGGCATCCACCTGCAATGGTGCGAGCTTGCCATAGCTTATATCATGGGAGCATACTTTCTCATTTTAATACCTTCTACAGGCGTTTGTAAAGAAATAATGCAAGAGGTCTTGACATTAATGCATAAAGACTGTCTGCCATCTGATGACCATATTACTGTTCTTTTCATTTCCCAGGCCTGCTGGCCGGGTCATGCTAGGAGCGATGATACACTGCGGGAGGTGAACTGATACAATGTTAGTGCATTACGCTAGCTCATGTCCGTTTTGTTCGTGGGAACGTGCTCGCAGCGGATCTGCCAGGGTGCTGCGGCAACAGGGATGTTCTCCAAGGGTGGGGGCCGCGCTACAGTGCGCTGAGCTCACACCATCCTTACCGGGCAAAGAATGGTTTTTGGGCCTAGCTAAATTTGTGTTGTAATCAATACATATGGGCATTCGATACGTGTGGGCAATGTCTCCAGTGGGTGAGCCCTCCACCACCTGGGCCCGGGTGGCATGAGGGAACGCCCAATGGGCCATAGCCCTCACCTGGGGAAGAAACGCAGGCGAGAGGGGTCTCCTGGACCAGCCCTCCCCTACATTTCCCCCCTTTCGTTACTTAAAGTAACAAATTCTTTAACTCCTCTATCCTCCTACACTCTGCTTCGTCCATCACCGCCTCATCCCATGCAGGAGTTCCTTTGATAGGCATCCATGCTCTGCACACCCCCCTTAAACTCTCACCTCTCCTGGCGTATTCATCTGGAGTACACGTAAGATATATGCACCCACCATCTCCTTCCAAATCTACCCACACTTCCTCGTACCATTCTAGTATGCGGGGCTCTTTGATGGTGGTGTGCCAAAGCTTATCTACAATATCCTTGTCATGGTACATGGGCACCAGTTGGTACCTTGGTGTGTTGTCTACCCCTGTTTGTACTTGTGCTTCTTGCACCGTTTTTATTGTACCGTGTGAGTTGCCCATTGTCACCATCATCATTGCACCATTTGGTACTGTGTTAGCACAGACTCGAAGACCCACCTGGCATAGGCAGAAAATCAAAAGCAGGAACACCACGGCTGGCATCAAAAATTTCATTGTTGTTCCAAGCCATGAGGGGACCCAGGAGAAGAGGTTATCGAACCATGTACTATCTTCTGCTCCGCCTTCCATCTTCATTTTTTCTCCTAGGTTATGGACTGCTTCGATCACATGGGACAGGGAGCCGTTCTCTGCGTCTTCAGAAGGTACGAAAGTGCAGCAGGCACTTCCTATTTTTCGGCAAACACCGCCGTCCATCGCCGTCAACAGGTCCAGGACATACCTGTTCTGCATGGTCATCAGTCGCAAGGCTCTTAGTTCGACCTTTATTATGTTAAAACCTTCTTCGGTGTCGTTCGCCAGCTGAATTAATTCCCAGCGGGTTATCTGGAGCCATTTTGCGTTAGCCCTTGCTTGGACACTTGATACGAGCGAGGCAAAAAACGTTTCTGCTGAGCTGAATAATCGATATTTGTCTGGGATCTGGGCCAATAGTTCTGATGATGCCTTTGATATATAGTTTGATGCTCGTCTGTTGCGGGTCAGCACTTCTTCCTTGCTTCCAGAAGACAGAACATACATTTTGTGGTTCTGCAGTCGGTTGGGCCGCACTCTGTGGTGTGCGTTCCTGTGTCCTTTTGTTTCCATCGATGTGGCTTTCTGGTATCACCATCAGAGCTGAGTGCAGAGTGGCCATTGAGCAGCTGCCACTCCACGACGGGGGGAGGTGTAGGTATGCCTGTTTTCCACATATCCAATACGTGTCCATAAGGGCCGCAGACCCTTTTCTTAGGTCTGGGATAGTGAGGGTTTTGTTGCACTTCTTGTTCGTCCCCATGGACGTTCTCCCCTCTCCTTTGAAACATAGTTCATAGTCTATTTCATTCTGCAACTTGAAAGGCTTTTCGATGGGCGTAACCCAGGTTAGTTTTGAAATGTGTTCTCTCCATACGGGTGTGCATGTTTCTTCTATCCATTGCAATTTCTCCGGTGCCACACCCCTCAGTGCTTCAGCTTTACACATTACTTCTTCATTCTTCCACTTGTTATCAGAAAAAAGTGTCCCTTTGATTGCAAAAAATGGTTCTCTCAGACATACAACCCCTGACGGTTTTGGGTAGCACGTTTTCTCGTTCTGCAGCATTTGAAAAGTCACTTCATGTGCCTGGAAGGTGTTCTTAATTCTGCATAACGTGAGATGAAGGAGACATTGGGCATCTATAATCGGCAACTCTTTGGGTAACAGTACTTTGGGTGTACCTGATGCGTGAGGGATGAGGGAGCAAACATAACAGCTCTCGTTTGTTGTTTGTCTAGCTGTGGCACTCATGTCTGCATACCACTTATTTGTTTGGTGGGGGTGTCGCGGGTCTTCCATCTTATCTAGACCTAACCCATAGTACTCATCATACTTCTTCCTTCCTGCTTCCCTCTTCCGTCTATTGTTCTTATTCCTCATATTCTTCCCGATTCCCTGGGCAAGAGACAAACTAGACCCCTCTTTCTCATTCCCGCCCCCCTTCACCCAGTCATCATATAATATTTCATGTGTTTCTCTCATTCTTTGATTCTCTATGGCCGTGGGGGCAGGTTGGCTGGTGGGGGTATTATACAACCAGGATATGGCAGAGGGATTTCGGTCGTTTAAGCTGTGAGCATTGTAATTAGACATCTCAGGTGGGGACAGTGTGTTGTTTTGTCTTTCACCCTTTGGCCCTCCATCGTGTGAAATGACAACATTGGGTGACGTAGTATAGTAGCCCCACACAAGTTTAGTTCCATCCCATATTAAAAAATCACCTTCCCTTGTAGTTGCATTGACACTTGCAGTTGTATTGGTCCCAGTAGTTGTGTTACTCCCTCCCCCCTCGTTCATCTCGATAGAGATGAACGCTATGAACCAGTATGTAACCAGACCAAATAATAATGTAAAAAACAATATAATGCACGCAGATAGTCCACATTCATACGAATATATACATTTCACAGTTAACCATTCTCTAATTCTAGTACATCTATCCGTTGCAGGCCGCCCGTTAGATGCCATGGAAGCTCCTGTTTAAGATATAAAAGTGCATTGAGTGCATACATGTAAACATTTTGTTGGCACCATCAGTGCCAATATACATGTGACGGGGAATGGAAGCGGGTGGGGATGCGGGGAGGGGTATTCACAGACAAGGGTGTATACAAGTTCATAGTTCAGCTTTCCATTTTATATATGTATATATATATATATATATATATATTTACACTCAACAAGATGAAGGTTAAAACAAAATTTTCCCTTTTTTTTTTTTTTTTTTCATCTTTATCAGTTGTGCATTTCTTCAAATTCAGTACCAGCACATACACGCAAGTTCATATTCAGTCATTCTGCTCAGTTGCAGCGTTTGCTGTTGTCTGTGCCTCCCCATCTACCTCCTCTTGTACGTTGCTATATGCCTTCCGTACATCGGTCAAGTGCACCCAGTACCTCAACCCTTTGACCTTTACCGCCGTAGGTGTGCAAAATATTACTTCATATGGGCCATGGAATCGTGGTGCATTCCACCGACGCACAAAACTTCTGACATATATCCAATCGCCTGGTATTAGCTGTAGTTGTTGCTCCGGCTCCGTGACAGCGCCTGTTACATTTCCCTCTTCTCTAGTGAAGGGTGGGGACAATTGCTTTGCTATCACGCGCGCTGCCCTTGTCAGTTTCTTTAAATAGTCTGTGAACTCATCTCCCAATATCGCGGCGCTTCTGTGAGCGTCCGAGTGTTCGCGCAGTGGTGAGTTTGCAGTGTTCATCCGTCTCCCAGTCACGATCTCGTGCGGGGACAAATGGTGGTCTTTGCTTGGCTGGTTTCGTAACTCAAATAGCGCAAGCGGTAGGCAGTAAATCCAATTCTTTTTCAATGAGAAGCATAGTTTTGATAACCTGCCCTTCAACAATCCGTTCATCTTTTCCACTACGCCATTACTTTGAGGATGATAAATTGAACATAATTTATGTTTTATTCCCAACAATGCAGTCACTTCCTTAAAAAGCTCATTCACAAAATGAGTGCCATTGTCTGAGCGGATGACGTCACAAATTCCCCAGCGCGGGAATACCTCCCTTACTAGGAACTTGGCGGCGCTCTTGGCATCGGGTCGCGCGCAGGGTCCTGCTTCCACCCACCTTGAAAATGGGCACACGACCACAATCATGTACCGTGCACCATTACACCTTTCCCCCATATCTGCGTAATCTATGTGTAGTTCCTTGAATGGGCCAATGGGCTTAGGGATTGTTCCCCGGAGAGTACGTAATCCCTGAATTGTATATTTGGCATGTTGTACATTCCATTGCCAAGCGAGACACATGCTCCTGGAGACAGGGCACGAACCATTCTTCCTGTATTTCTGCTGCGATGTGTTGTTTGGTGTTATGTGCAGGGAAGTGTAGCTGTTGAAATGCAATCTCTAGTAGCTCAATTGGCATTACCACCTTCCCCGAGTTATTATGCCTCCACAGCAGGTCTGTTCCTGACTTGCTGCACCCTCGCTTTGTCCACAATAGTTTTTCCTCTGCACTGGCTCCTTCCTGCAATTCTATTATTTGTGGTATGGGCATGACATTATATCCCTCTGGGGCCTCTTCGTTTGTTTTGTCCTTAAGCATGTATTCACCTGTGTCATTTTTCTGAAAATAGGAAGCCTCCTTGGCGGCAGCGTCCGCTGCCGCGTTCCCTAAAGACACAACATCTGTGTTGGACGTATGTGCTTGGCATTTTACTATTGCTACTGCAGTGGGGTTTTGCAGGGCCTCAATTAACTCTTTTAACAATTCTGCATGCTGTACAGGTGTTCCATCTGCCCTCCTAAAGCCCCTCCGCCCCTATCTTGCTAGGCCTCCATGTACTGTTGTTGTCATGTAAGCTGAGTCTGTGTATATCGTCACTGCACAACCCTTTGCTGCATGTAGTGCTTCTATGAGTGCAATCAGTTCTGCTGCCTGCGCGGAGTAATGTGATGGGAGACGATATTGTACCAGTGTTTCATACTCACCGTCTTCTAACCTCACCACTGCCATGCCAACGTGTTTTTCTCCCGTGTCCGTGTCAATAGATGCGGACCCATCCACAAAGTACACTTCCCCTTCGCTTAGAGCGTTCTCACACACCACTGTCTCCTCCCCACTTCCTCCTGTGTAGGTTGCGCAATCGTGGTTCTGCATGTCTTCGAGCGTGCACGCTTCTGTAATGAATGTGGCGGGGTTCACTGTCTTGCATCTCACTATATGGATGTTGGCATTGGACAGTATAATCTCGTAGGCAGTTGCCCGCTGTGTGGTCAGTGTGCTTTTTGATCGCTCCAGTATGGCAAATAATGAATGTTCCACAAACAATGTTACAGGGCAGCCCATTACTATTGTGGCACTTTTCTCAATCGCGAACGCGGCTGCAGCGAGTGATTGCTCGCACGCGAAATGGCCCTGCATCACGGCATCTAAAGTGCCACTATAGTAAGCCAATGGCTTGTGTCCTAGGGATGTTTTTTGTGTCAGGACTGCTGTCATCAGTGCTTCCTTGCAGTGGGAGAATAGATAAAACTCGCGTCCATAATCAGGGTTTGCGAGTACTGGGGCGCTTGAAATCAACTCTTTTAGTGTTTGGAAGGAGGAACTCATCTCTTCCGTCCATTCCACCTTCCTGTTCTCCTGTTGGGCCACCTTTAATGCTTGTAATAAGGGCCTAGTGTATGCCGCATAATCTAGTATCCATGCTCGGCAGTAATTGCACATTCCCAAAAATTTCTGCATGTCTTTTACTGTTGTGGGTTCTTGTACTGATCTTATGGCTTCTACCCTGTCTGGTATTATTCTTTTTCCATCTCTCGAAATCAGCTGTCCTAGATACAGGACCTCTGTCAGGCAGTATTGTAGCTTTCCCTTGTCCACTTTGTACCCCTTGTTGGCCAGCAAAGTCAATAGAGTTATGGAATCTGTTCTGCATGTCTCTTCGTTTCGTGCGCAGACTAGTAAATCATCTACGTACTGAATAATGGTGCTCTCAACTGATAGGTTTCCTAGGTCTTCATGTAATACGCGATTGAAGATGCTCGGGCTCTCGCAGTAACCCTGTGGTAATCTGCAATGCTCATACCTTTTACCCCCCAGTGTGAAGGCGGTAAGGTATCTACTTTCTTCAGCCAGGGGAATAGAGAAAAATGCGTTTTTCAAATCCACTACTGTGAAATGTGATGCCTCTTTCGGGATGCTGCACAGTATTGATGCAGGGTTCGGGACTAGAGGGAACTCCTTCTGAATTACATCGTTGAGGGGGCGTAAGTCCTGTATCATCCTCCAAGACCCCCCTTTTGCTTTTTTGATCGGATAAATACAAGTGTTACATGGGGAGTTTGAAGGCACTATTATCCCTTGTGCTAGTAGGGCGTTTATTGTCTCTTTTATCCCTTCTTCAGCTTCACGAGACAGAGGATACTGTTTAACTCGTGGTAAAATTGCTCCTTGTTTTAGCTTTATTACCACAGGCTGTACTCCATGCAACAGTCCCACATCATGGGGGCCTGTTGTCCATAAGTTATTTGGTACGAGCCTCATGTCGTCATCAAAAAACGACGGTGGTGCTCCTACCACTGTCATCAATTGGACGGGATTCTCCCTTGATTGTATTAAAAAATCACAGGGCATCGCTATTTCCATCACTATTTCACCATCCCCTTCTGAGTCTGAGAAGAGATCCTCATCTGTTACCTCTCGCAGGGCGATGTTGGCGTTTGTGCATAGCACTGTGCGCCACTCACACCCTTCCTCGTCCACTCCGATCACAGCTATTCTTTTTGCTGACACTTGCACAGCGTGCAAATCTAACGATACCACTGATCCTGGTGCTGCGTTGGGGCATACTATGGGGCGGAAGAGGAACTCCGCCGGGATCCTCCAGTCCATGCTTCTCAGCTCGGGAATTATGAGGGCCAGAGTCTTCAGCCCTTTGATAAACATTTCCTCATTCTGTGGCAGTCCTCGTATTTCCTGCGTGGTTGTGTAGGCTTGCACTACCAACATTGCACGCAAGGGGCATATCCCGGGTGTGGAACACACTATCCCTCTCTCGGTAAATGATATGGTCATGTTGAGTTTACTCAGGAGATCCCTCCCTAGCAAGTTAATTGGGGAATGTTCGTAATATAATAAGGGTGCCTTCACAGTCTTACCCCCCACTGTCACATGCAAAGCTTCTGTGTAAGGAACTTCAACTACAGCCCCAGAGAACCCCTGCGTCTCTAACTTCCTGTTAGATAACGGGAATCGGCCCTCTCTGATACATGATTTCTCCGCTCCCGAATCAACCATGAATATAAACTGCTTGTCTCCTATCTGCGCCCCTACCAATGGTTCCTCTGCTGCATTGTAGGTGGTGGATAGAACTGGACACGCAAGTGTTCTCTGTGGGCTGTCCTATGCGGGGTATCTCGTCGCCCCTCCCTCATTAAGGACATTTCCGGAAACTACCGACATGCCGCTGTAAGGCGCTGGCGCGGGGGCCCCGTTTGCTGTTGTCGCGAAAGGGTTACCTGGCGTGTATTGCATGCTGTCATTGTTTTGGGGGTGGTTCTGTGTCCTGTACTGGTGTCCTTGTTGCTGGCCCGTGGTACCCTGGCCGGGGTTTCTTAGTTGCTGCTGTCCCATTGGGAGACCGTATGGGCTTCCCGGGTGTGGATGACCATAAGTCTCCCCCTCCTGGAACCCATTGTTTTGTCTACTTCTGCACTCCCTGGAGTAATGTCCCCATCGTCCACAGTTCCAGCAACTCCCTTGGGGGCCCCTGGGACCCTGCCATCCATTTCCTCCCATTCCTCCATACCCCTGTCCGCCTCCACTCCGGCCCCTGTACCCACCTCGTCCCCCTCGAGGGGTCCACTCTTGCCACTGCGGGCTTCCACCTTGCTCTTGCTCAGTCCACTGCCGCTGTGCTGGTCCTGCCCAATTAGTTGCCACCCTTCCTTGGAGTGCTATCAGCCCCTCCTCCTCCTCATCTCCCTCCCTACTGTGTGGGAGCGCGGCTACTGCTGCTGCAACCTTCACTAACTTTGACTGTACTAACTTCGCCTCGTCTGCCAATCTTTTCTGCGCCACCTCCTTCTCCCTCTCCTTGATTCTTTTACAATGGTGTACTATTATGCTTTGAATTTCTGGCCATCCCTTTGCTTCAATACCTGCTATCTTGTCAAGCGCCTTCTGCACTTCCTTTGGGAGCCCTCTCTTTATAATAAAATAAAATAAAGATGTCGATTGATACCAGGGCGTGCCCGTTTCTGCTCTCCACATCTCTTGGACCCGAAAAATGTAATCCATAGCCTCCTCCCCGTCATTCATTGTACACTGCATCACTGACTGCAAGTCCGGTGTGTCTGGGAATGTTTCGCGTAAGGCATCCCACACCCTGGCACGCACCGTGTTAAACGATGCCCCATCATGGCGGTCACAGTCTAACGTTACTCCCGGGAAACCGGCCTTAACCCATACCCTTTCAGCCTGGTCACCTACCGCTGATACGAGTAGACTTTTCACATCTCCTATGGCTAGGGGTACCCCGGCAGTATGTTTCTCAAAGGCATATATCCACTTACTTGCCCCTCCTGACAACGGGGGCAATAGCTTCAATAAATTGGCCTTATCCATCTGTGCCCATGGGATATAGTTAGGCCTCCCTCCTCCCCTGTGTATCAATGGGAGCTGTAGCCTTCCTTTTGTCGTTCCGTCCGGACCCGTTTGATCTGTTGATGTCCCTAGTGATGCCATTTTTCCCACTCTGTTCCTTAGTCGCCCCGTCCACTCATCGTCCAGGGTTCTCAGTGAACACGTACCTTCCCCCCCTTCGCTTCCCCCTCCTATCGCCATACTCAACCTGTCGCTTTCTTCTATCTCGTCCCTTATGTCACACAGCAACTCCTCTCTAATTCCCCCCCGCCTTTCTTCGCTTGCAATATCTCCCTCTCCGGGCCCTATTTCTATTATTCGCGTTGGTTCTTCCTCAATTCTGAACAAAATCTCGCCCTTTTTCCACCCCTCTTCGGGCTTTCTATTTTCACCTTGCGCTCTGGACGTACGCCCTGATCTAGTTGCATCTAGTGCTGTTCGTTCACATATATCTTTTATCCTCGAGAGCTCATCCTTTGCTATCGTCAGTCTTGATTCTAAATCATCTGTGAGCTTCTCTATATCCACCCTTTGTGCGCCTGCCTGGGCTCGCTCTCTCGTGCTTTCGTATGGCGGAGGTGCCGTGGGCCGGAGGGGTGTAGTATCTCTCGGGGGAGGTATGTAAGTGGGATCACTGTACCCCTCTGCGGGCACAGGCTTCTTTATTATCGGGTACAAACTTATTACCTCTACTGGTGGCGCTACACTTGGACCTTCTTTGACATCTCTTTGTATTAGCAGTGGATTGTCTGTGGTGGACGGGAGATCAGGATTTAATGCTGGTGTCTTAGGCGGTGGTATCTCTTCAAATAACCTCCACAGATCCAATATTTCCCTCCTATTTTGCAGCTGCTTTCCTTTGTATTTTAGATAAATGCATGTGGCCACTGTATCCAGGACACTTTTATCAAACGACCCTCCCTCGGGCCAAATCTGAGGTAACCCCTTCCCCTTTAGCTCGGTCACCCATTGGTCATGATATTTTTTAATCCGCTCCACGTATCCCGGGAGATTCTTACAAATATGTGATAAGGGTGTTTCAGCCCCCATCTCTGTGCCCTCCTAGTGCTGATGTGCCTCGTGTGTTTGCAACTACAATGTAAATGTCTTATCAATATTATTCTTTATATTTTACTTCACATTCAATGTTGGGTCCCTTTGGGCTCTCCCCCTCCCTGTCTGCACAATACAAAACTGGCCGTACACAATATCTATTATGTTCTTTTTGAGGGGCACATACAAGAGCAACCCATCCTTTGGTTTGACAATGTCAGACTGGAAATCAAAAAGGTACTCACTCACTCCACTATATTGGCGTTGTCTGAAGAGAGAAAAAACTTTTATCCGACCACACTTATTATGACCATTTAACTATTATGCACTTATAATTGTTCACACATTCACAACGTCAAAATCTCCTCTAGCACATACGAGGTGCACACACCTCTTGGCACCATTCACCATTCAAGCTGCCCTCCCTTTCCTCCCTAGCCGGCTGTCCCTAATCGCCTTATTTGAGTATCTAGATGCGCATATATATATATATAGATATTAACCTGTTTTCCCCTCCTTCTAATAGGACTTTGTTTCTCTTACTGTCTCCCCAAGTCTGTGCTAATCACAGTTCTTTATTCTCCCCCCTACCCTTAAGAAAAGGAAAAAAGTAATAGCGGTCACTAATGTACTCTCAGTGTCCCCTTTTGCTGAACACTTTTATTTTATACTCCACATCTTCATATATTCCCAGTACTAGTCAAGATAGCACTATGCGGCGCCGCCTTCCACCCCCTTTCGGAGCTAGGTTCCCGTCACTGTTTATCTCTTATTCACCTCTTAATCCTAATGGCCATATGCAAAGAAAAAGCAAGGAAATTTTAAGATGATCTTTAGTAGATCTGTGTACCCCCTCTTCGTTTCCTGTCCTACACTTCACTCCCCGCTCCCCTTAAGATCGCTCGCACTCAGTACTCACGTGCCCGTCTTGAACCGATACTCTCCGAAACTGGGTCCGTCCAGGCAGTGTCGCCGTCAGCTCAACAGTCAGCCCCGGCTCCGGCGAGCGGTACTCAAAGGGGATTTTTCAACCGGGATCCCGTACCCCCTCTCTATTGAGTGCGCACTTCTTAGTGTACCGGTCGCCGTTGGCGGGCAGCCTCCCGGAGCCGGCTCACCGTCCGTATCCCTTTTCGACCGGAGATTCTCGTGCCAAACGGGGACGGTTATAAGGAGTTTAGGAAGAAATAAAAATCACGCTATCGGGGTCACCACTGAAAGCAAGCGTCCCCAAACAGCACGATCCTTCCCGCAATGAGAGACAATGAAGGACTCTCCCAAAATGGGAATAAGGCCAAGACAGAGTGCGGGTGAGCGTAAATGGGAGTTTATCAATCAGAATTGGGCATGCAAAGAACTCTGCAAACTCCGAGAGCGCTCTGTCTGACAATAGCAAAGACAGGCGTATATATTTACAAAAAACGTCATCAAAACCTACATACTATAGGGGGCACAAGTTCATTGGGATTGGGTGGCGACGACTAACTATAGGTGCCGCTGCGGTGTGGTTGGTCTTGGCTGGAGGACGTCACTGGTCACCCTCGTGGGTTGGGCTGGGCCTGGCAGGTCGGCTTGAGTTCATCCGGGCGGTGTTGGTGTGCCGAGGCGGCCTGTGGCAGAGATGAATGCCTTTTCTGACTTACTTGCCCTCTGCCATGCACACTGCAGTCATTCAGTCATTTACAGTTTTATTCTCTTTAGTAAATCTTTTAATAGGTTAAATGCAACACAGGAGGAATGCACCTTGTGAGGGATCTGGAGATAATATATCGTGGCCTGGCTACTTGTGATCTGTTGACCGGGACCATAGGTCGAGGGGCTAAGCTTCGGGGACTGGGGCGGGTGGTACAGGTCTTTCTGTCTTGTTAGAAGTGATTATGGATGTTTCGCTGTGTGTTGTCAAAGTGTTGGGTGTCCTGATTGCACAGGGCCATAAGTCTGAGACAGTCTGGTGGGTTGTGGGGTTTACGAGGGGGCGCTTGAGTTTAAACTAAGGTTTACTGCTGTGCTGTAAATAATGCAGGTGGCTGGCCGCGGCCTTGGGTGCTGGAGTGGGGCTACAAGTCTTTGAAGCGACTCCAGTCGGGTCGGGGGAGGCGTGATAGCGCAGAGCGGGGCTCTGTTCTCATGTCTTGGCAGCCTTCTGAGGGAGGGAGGGGGATACATCGAGACCTTGTACGCTTTCACAAAGGTATCTCCCTCGTGCGTTGCTGAATATAAGTAAAGACATCGCAAACATTTGAATACTTTCTATAATACTTATTTAAAATCACTTCGAAACATGCATTTAACCTTTGCTGGGTGCGTTTCGATTATACCCAGTTTGAGCATCATATTTGTACATTAGACTCTAGCAGCTACAGTGTTTCAGTTACATGCATATACATTCGTAGTAAATGAGGTAGTGGTTAGATAAGTGGAGTACATAGAAAACGACCCGCCACTGTACGTGACGGTGGTGGCATATGAGGGGCTCAGACATTCACACATGATACGTGCACTCTCGCGCATTCTTTACATGGGTTCATAGTATAGTTGCATCCGCTTTCTCGTGTACTCTAGCAGCATTAGCTTTGGTTATGGCGCGAAACCACGTGAGGTAGGCTGCCCAGTGATACACGCAACGAACAGATCCCTGGAGCGTTCCTTCATCATTGGCATCCACCTGCAATGGTGCGAGCTTGCCATAGCTTATATCATGGGAGCATACTTTCTCATTTTAATACCTTCTACAGGCGTTTGTAAAGAAATAATGCAAGAGGTCTTGACATTAATGCATAAAGACTGTCTGCCATCTGATGACCATATTACTGTTCTTTTCATTTCCCAGGCCTGCTGGCCGGGTCATGCTAGGAGCGATGATACACTGCGGGAGGTGAACTGATACAATGTTAGTGCATTACGCTAGCTCATGTCCGTTTTGTTCGTGGGAACGTGCTCGCAGCGGATCTGCCAGGGTGCTGCGGCAACAGGGATGTTCTCCAAGGGTGGGGGCCGTGCTACAGTGCGCTGAGCTCACACCATCCTTACCGGGCAAAGAATGGTTTTTGGGCCTAGCTAAATTTGTGTTGTAATCAATACATATGGGCATTCGATACGTGTGGGCAATGTCTCCAGTGGGTGAGCCCTCCACCACCTGGGCCCGGGTGGCATGAGGGAACGCCCAATGGGCCATAGCCCTCACCTGGGGAAGAAACGCAGGCGAGAGGGGTCTCCTGGACCAGCCCTCCCCTACAATACCTGCAAACCCATGAGAGCCAATATGTTATTTGATTCAGCCCAACCTTCAATCCTGGCCAGGAGAACGTGCCCGACATTTTTTAAGAGAGTCCATGACCGATATTGGTCTGCACGAGGCCAGCGTATCCCTGGTGTTTGTTTTCTGAAGATTGGTTAAAATATGGCAGTTTAACAAGATAAAGCTATTGATCCGATAGTAATTGTGAGGATAGGTGCCCATAGGTCTATTTCAGTGCAAAACAGGTAGACAGGGGTACTATCAGGTCTCAGAGACCTATTAAGATTTTGACAATTTATGGCCACAATCACTTCCTCGATGGAAAATTATATCTCCATGCCCAAACTTTCTCCTGACCAAGGTTGATGCGCCTGGTCCTCAAATGATGATAATGGGTTTCTCACACCGGCACTATATAAACCGGAGAAGTGATCCATCCATACATGTTCTTGGACAATAGTATCCAATCACTGGTTTGTGTATTTATAATATGGGCCTTTATTCACTATATCCCAGAATGTTCTTGTATGCTTTTGGTCCAATGCATTTACTAACTCGGTACATGTATTGCTTTCTATTTCTTTTCTTTATATCAACTATAGACAAAGAACAGTTTGTGGCACTATTCAGAGGAGAACCAACTGTGCACGTCTATAAAGAATCCTAACCATAAATTGAACTAATTATATGCACAAATTCAAGCAGCGGGTGATGGTGTGGATAAGAACTCCTTGCCCCAGGGGTCCCATAAAAAATTAACACAGCAAAATAACACTGCGCTGTAGAAACACAAGGCGTGTGTCTCGGTGAAGTTTTATTCTTAGCAGCAAAGCCCGACACGTGTTTCGGCCTTCCGGTCTTTTTCAGGGCTGAACGGCTTCATTGATATAAAGTTCAAAAAACAAAATCATTGCAAGATAATTACAGAGTACCCAACAATTGGTAAACCCCACAGGTCATTGGTGAAATCCCCCATTACCTAGATGGAGAAACAATCAATTGCACAGTTGTGCATAACCGTGGCATAAATGTATGTATTGTATCATTGTTAACAATCAATTGATGTAAATATACTGGGCCCATACAGTGGGGTTAAAAAAAAGCGCAGGGAAATTCATAACAACATAGAAAAAGAGAAACAAAACAGAAAAAAAAATAGGGAGACATTTTTTGTACTTGCCACACTACCAGCTACTCCTGTCCCAAATAGCTCAATGCCACATTGCATAACAACAACAAAAAACGCCATCTTGAACATCAATGGACAACAGGTGCGCCACATGCAGCCCATCTCCCCACACGATTTATTGCACAGGTGTAGGTTATTATACCGCTAACAACATCCTAGTGTACAAGACCACCAAGTGGAATATTAAAGCAGAGACACCCATGATTACAGAGTACTTGTTACATGAATGCCCCAATTCTAAACTATTGCACTAGTATGTTTAAGTGAACCCAGAAAGATGGACTCGGAGGTGAGCAGCCAATAACATGCATCACCTACCTTGAAACAGAACTTTAATACTAACTCCCCCCTATGTGAACGGACCAAACTGAAGACACACAATGGTTAATTCTCACACTGCATAAACAAAGTGAATCCAATTTCCAAAGGCTTATGATGTGCTGTGCTACCAACCGTATGAAGTGCGCTTTTCATACCTGATCTCACAGACGAATAATCACAATCAGTGCAGAAGCTACTATTTGATGGTTCTGCCAAACAACAAAAAAAGACATTGACCGTAGTCCATAAACACATTGAAGCTTACAATACAGCTTGTCGTTAACTTACTGAAACCACACTGAAACAATAGCAGCCTCTTACCTCTATTGAGCTGGTGCAAGCTCGTAAATTGCAGCCACTCATAACCACCGAAGAGTGGACCAAATACTCAGCGACCGGAGCCCAGAACCGGAAGTGCCGGGTCATACTAAATTAGCTGCCATCTTGGAAAGGGTCATTACATGAATAGAAAAACTAGTAAATACTTGTAAGAATAAGCTTGACTGAGCGAGCCAGGTATTAAAAAGCAACACCCTGAACCAATGTACTACACGTATCGATGATCATGATCTGCCCAAGTCAGAGATGCACTCCGAACCTGATACATTATATTGCCAAAGTAACGGCTTGTCTGATTCAAACCAACAAATAAAAATGCCTTAGTGGTTCAAAATAGATGAACTTACTCTATTAAGCCAGGTTGTCAATTATGACAACAATTATGCACAAGAAGGGAGATAGACACAGGTGGCACACATGTTCCCCATGTAAAAACAATTACTGCAATTAACAGAGACAATTCTGGCTATAAAAGCGGTGCATGGCATGAGAGAACAGCATCAATCAATGCAGGCCATTTTAAAAACACGGCAAACTCATCATTTATGTTTAACCCAAAATGGACCGTCCTATATTTACAAATGAGCCGGTATTCTAGTTGCCACAAACACAAATGACTATTCCCACCTATTTGTGACAATTTGACTTGCATTAGGCCTACAAAACATATTGCTTACTTATTATCCAATTGGTGAGTGAGCTGCCAATGGGCAGCAAGCGGAAATTTGGATTCCTGGCTTGAGATAGAATTGAGGTGTTCTCTAATATGAACTCTCAATGGCCATATTGTGCTACCAATGTAGTATGCACTACAAACACATTTAATGCAGTAAATAACATATTTAGTATTGCAGTTGATAAAACTTGTGATCTTGTGATTAGCAATGCTACCAAACAGAACACAATCAGTTTCCCATGCATGTATACACACAGAACAATGGCCACATTTATGGAAACCACCACTATGTGTCTGGGACAACCAGTTCTGGCTCATACTTTCCTCTTGCATGTATGAAGGGCACAAAATATTCCTCAACTTCAGTGCTTTACTATATGTGATGCTCAATTTGCGAGCTACATAGTGCACTAAAAAACAATCTAACTGTAACAAGTGCCAATGACGGTTCAGAATGTGATACAATTTGTAACTATCTGCATTGAATCAAGTTATCAGTCTCAATGTTTTGCCGCTCATTGGCACTTCCTTGGGCTTATGAATTAACAATTGGGCTCTATCCACTGTAGTAACTTATCTCTGGGCCTGTTCAAGTAAAGACAAAGGATACCTTCTGGACAGATATCTGGCCTGGATATTTTTGCATTCTAGTTCAAAGTTTTCACTGTGACTACAATTACTTTTGGCTCTAATATACTCCTGTTTAGGGATATTTGTAACCACTGTTTTTCTATGACAACTCTTAGCATGTAACACAGAGTTGACTGTGGTTTTTCTAAAGTGTTTAGTGATATACCCTGTCAGTGAGATGCATATTTGGAGATCCAGGAAATCAATGCTAGATCTGCTGTGACAGAATGTGAATGACAATCCCAAAGTATTGCCTTTAAGATATTCTACAAACTGTTAAGCTTTGTGTCAGTACCTTGCCAAATCATAATTACCTCGTCAATGTATCGACGACACAGATATATGTATTTCAAGAAAGCTGTAATGAAAAACAGATAGGATTCTTCGAACTGATGCATAAAAATATCGGCGGGAGACAGAGCAAAGCTTGCCCCCATTGCAATACCAATTACTTGTTTATAGTAAACACCATTAAACAGAAACACATTGTTTTTCAAAGCAAAATTTAACAGGTCTTCTATCATCAATATGTGGTCATGGTAAGATGCAGATGTTTGTCTGAATAGGTAGTTTACACTTGCTATAGCCAAGTCATGTTTGATAGACGTTTATAAAGACTTTACGTCCAGAGTGACCAGTATGTGATGCCAACCAATTGTGAGTGTGTTAAATAGTTGGGGCACATGCATGGTATCTCAGAGATAAGTGTGTGTGCTCTTACCTTCAGGTAACAAGATGTCATTGATGTATTGTGACATAGGTTCTATCATCCACCCCTTGCCACTGATGATCGGTCTGCGATCTGGCATTGACTGGTAGGGTTTATAGATTTTAGGACAAAAGTACATCGTGGGTAGAGTAGGATTTTCAACCGTCATAAATTGCTTTTCTGCATCCGTCAACATACCTTTTCTATAACATTTCAAAATTCATTGTATTGAACTAGTAGCAATGGATTTAGTGGGATGGGACCCAAGTGTCGAATAACAGCCTGGACCCTTTAGATGATGTAGGCCATTTGTATATAATCTGGTTTGTCCAATACCATAACGTTACCTCCTTTGTCTGCCTCTTTGGTCTCGTTGTTCATAAGTTGTTGCAGAGCCTTGGATTCTGTCCGAGTAAGATTAGTACTGCAGGTTGATGGACCTTGATCTTTTAAAGTTTGGATTTCCCTAATTACTGCTTTGTGAAATGTTTCAATGAGGTTGTCACCTGTAAAATAGGGTGTCAACCTGGATGTAACTGTGCAATTGATTGTTTGCCCCATCTGTGTAATGTGGGGGTTCCACCAATGACCTGTGGGGTTTACCAATTGTTGGGTTGTAATTATCTCTCAATGATTTTGTATTTTGAACTGTAAATCAAGGAAGCCATTTCAGCCCATGAAAATGACCGGCTGTCGAAATACGTGTTGGTCTTTGCTGCTAAGAATACAACTTCACCAAGACATACGCCTTGTGTTTCTGGCGCGCAGTGCGATTGTGTTTTGCTGTGTTCATGTCAACTATAGTTTTTTTATACAAGGCTCTCGCCTCTCTGTTTACATTCCTAGCGGTGATAGGAGTTTTAACCGATGTTATAGACCTCATCTTGGCTTTTGTACATTCAGAATTGAACCACCCAGGATAACCCAACTTGTTTTTTGTGCGACAAATAGTTGTAAATGCATTCAATATGTTTCCTGTCAGCATACTAAAATTAACCAGATTACCAGTCTGATCATCCCGCCCTCCAATATGGTTTCAATAATGGGATGATTCATACTAACTATATTTTCCATTATTTTCCCTTGATCAACCTTAATCCCTTAACCCTTTGTTTGCCAGTATCCAAATATGTTTTAGTCAGGTGTGGTAAATTAATGGAGTTATTCCCATTAAATATTTTGAGCTTCAGCACGATAAGGAGATGGTCCCTAATTATATCTTCAACAACATGAAAATCCAGAACTGAATCCCAGCATTTCATTGGAAGACATAAATAGTCAATTGACTAACTGCCTTGGGCTGTGCTAAATGTGACCTTGACAGGTCTATCATTGGGGAAACCCCCATTCACTTTCCTCATACCCAAATCATGCAAACTCGTTAGCGGTGTAAACCCTTTGGTGCAAATTCGGGTTTCCATCATAATTTGCATTAGAATCCCTGCCATGTTGTTTTCTGTCACATCAAAGAGATTACACAGAGGGCTGATCCCCATTTTTACGGTAAATCCCTACCGAAAATTAAAACACATTATGCTTGACAACATTCTTTCACAAATCATCTATAAACACAATCAATTCAGATAAGCAGCCATCTGTATATTGGGCATATGGACTATTTTAAAAATGGACCTACGAAATGTGTTTGGCGCTAGGCACTTGTGTAACCTAACCATTTGTAAAAATGACTTGGAAGGCTCTAGAGGTATTAAATGACTGTGAGGAACCTGAGGGCATCCACACTTCTTTTTCCCCTGTAGCCTCCTCTCGGGTGACCAGGGAAAGGCCATAAGCGAGGGAGGATCACCCGGGAAGTGGGGAGAGGACGTCCCCAGGCAAGACATGGTATCCCCCATTTCGTTTTCATAATGAACCCTCCATCTCTCAAGCCTTTGTAGACTTTTGTCAGCCCTTTCCCTGTTCTTCCCTCAAAATTGTGCCGAAGAAACACCAGCACAACACTGGGACGAGGAAGAGACTAACTCGGAAGCCACATCCTCATGTTGTTGAAACAAACACATATCAGCATCATTTTGTTAATGCAGACACATATCAGCCTCCTTTTATTAATACAGACACATATCAGCCTCAGGTATGTACTGGGATGATGATGAGGAGGATAGCACAAGTAAGGCAGAACTTCCTTTCCACTGGTGAGCAGTCTAGTCTTTCCTTGCCTCATCATGGTGACAGGAACTTTAAAAGCCGACAACCTTTGGTAAATGGAGTCAGCTGTGGAGGCAGAAGCAGCAGCTGGGAAGGCAACTGTGGATTAGTGGTGTGGCAAGCAGAGCGCTCGAGACCTGTGTACAGATGCAGAGTTTATGTGGCAGGAAGCAAAAACAAAGTGCTGGCTGCCGGTAGCAGTCCATGAGAGGGAGGCCGGCGTAACCGAGCAAAGTGGTCGCAAGAATCCTGGCCTGCAGGTGGAGCATCACTGGGGAGCCACGCCATGAAGGTACCGCATGGGAAGACAAGCACCCGTAGCAGCAGCCCGTAGCAGAAGAGACCTTCCAACGCTGTAATATCAGACTAGTGTGTGTGGGAAGCACCGGGTTGGCAGGTGACGCCATAAGCTCCGACCGGTGAGTGTGGGAAACATCAGGCTGGCAGGCACATATGCGATGAACATTATTTTGAATACCAAATAAAATGAAAACGTTTACAAGTACTTTATGAATACCAAACAGAACAAATATAAGTACTTTTGCATAATGAACAAACTCAGTCATTATAAATGCTTTTGAATACCGATTAGAGCAAAAGCAATTTTTAGCACTCGTTAGTGGATTAAAAGAAAGGTGGTGAAAGTAACGGATACCACAGTTTTTTTCTGAAACACAAGTATTGGCAAAGTCAAGAGAATGCCCAGATGGGTATGGTATGAGAAATCAAGTATTGGCCAAAGCCAAAAGAAAATTCAAGGAACTGCATGCTATGAGGAAACTGTTATGGGCAAGAGTCAGGAGAATACAAGAAGGTGTAATAAATGCATGGTGGCCAACCAAGCCACGGTACAGTGTCAGAAGAGTGTGGCACCAGTGTATAGAAGCAGTAGCATATTGTTGATGGAAAGTAGCCAAGACAGGGGTATCGGTTGCGTGACCTGTAATGGGTGGGCCATGTGGTCCGACAACTGCACCTAGACAGAGTGCCCCCTTGTATGCAGAAGCCAATATAGCATCCATAAAGAAACGTGTGTTTTGCAACAACTGCTTATGTGATTTTTAAGTGAAAACATTGAACTGCCTATGTGAAATAGTGAAAAGAACCAATATCACAAAAGCTGAGAAGTGTCCCAAGGAACTGTATTGTTTTTGAAAAGCTGGAAGATGTGAACTCTTTGGGAAGGGAAACCTGTTGTCTTGTGAAGCTGAATATAAGCCAAGAGCTGGAAGAAGCTTTGAACTTTATTTTGAACACTATTCATTTTAATGCTGTCCTCCCTACACATTGTATATACTTAGTTGTGAGGGTAAGTATAGGTTTTGAACACAGACATTTGATTTGGACTTCCTGACACAGACTAATAGTTAATGTATCTAAAAACGGAACAGCGGAGCAGTGGTGCGATAAACGCTATAAAGATTTATTAATAGTTAAGGTTTCTAAAACAGAATGGAGTCTCGGCGGTGCGAGAAAAGGTGGCATGAAGTTATTAATAGTTGAATCAGTAGAAGTAGTAAGGAGGCCCGGCAGTGTGAAAAGTTTCAAAATGCACAGGCAATTTAGTAAGAAAGCGCAACAAAATGAGAAGTAGTTCTGAAGACAAGTAGGCGCTTCAGTTATAAAAAAAGTTTAACAACAACTGCAAGTCCTTCAAGAGAAAAAATCTGCCAAGTATATAAATATAAATAAGTTGAGAAGTTAGTAGGAGTTTAAGAAGGAGATTCAAAGCAGAAGATCCAGATTAGTCCCGCAATCTAATCGATATTCTCAAGGAAGACAAAGGGCCTCATTACACGGAAGGCGGTGGTCCAGGGTGCTATTAGCACCCTGGACCATGCCGGTAAATTACCGGCACCGCCTTGGCGGAAAGGGGATTTACCGCCCCATTCCAAGGTTGGTGGGGCGGTAAATCCCCCTTCCGCCATTGCCCTTCCCCATTCCCATTTCTGCCCCATAGGGCTCTATGGGAATGGGGAAGGCGCTAATTACGGCACCGCAATTTTGCGGTGCCGTAATTAGCTCCGAGGTCCCTTAGCGGGTTGGTTTTTAACGCCTGCAAAAAGCAGGCGTTAAAACACCAACCCGCTAAGGGACCTCGTAGTAAGGCGGTAATGGTTAACGGTGGCCGTTAACCATTACCGCCTTCCGTGTAATGAGGCCCAAAGAATGCAAAATAAAGTAATCTCACAGTCAGTTTCTTTAAGAAAAGATTTAGCAAGACATCAGTGATTCCTTCTGGCAGAAACACAGTCTAGTCTAAGCAGATTGAAGGAGGAGTCAGAAGAGGCCTTCTAGGTCTGAGAGGAGGCAGATGGGTAACCAGAATTTCTTTTTAATTAGAGGTGAAGAGAGAACAGAAGGTGAGGAAACAATATAAATGCTATGCATTTGATTTAGGTCCGCAGCTCATGATTGGAAGCAGTGAGGACAAACGTCATAAGCATAGTCCTGTCATTTGTTATTATATCCCCTTCCCCTGAGGTTATGGTCTCAGCAGTAGTTACTAAAACTCATGAAGTCCACAACCTCGAAGGGGTTAGTGGGGTTCATCTTCAGCCTCCGTGGGATCAGACGCTGGGACCTGAAACAAAGATGCTGGCGAGCCGGGTGGCTGTTCAAAGCGGGAGATGCACTAAAGAGCTTGTAGTTTCAGCTGAGGCAGTGACACGCTCAGCTAGCATGGTGCAGCGGTGGACAGGTGCAGTTCAGCTATTTGGGTACAGCAGTTGCATTGTTTTAGGCAGGAGCAGATGTTGAGCAGTGATCGTACAGGAGCTTGTGCGTTTCGAAGGCGATAATCTGAGAAGTGCGGATTGTGAGGCCCAGAAGGGTCGGTTCAACAGTCAGTTCGGTGGCAGAGAGGCTGGTGACTGGATGCACAGTGTAAGTTGAGCGGCTCCAGTGTAGCGTTGGAAGGTCGCAGTTCAAAGGATCCCTCATGGTCTGGTCGACTGTGGATGAAGATTGAAGATGCTGGTGGATCGAAGAGGTGGTTAGAAAGGGGAGGGTGCAATGATGAGCTTCAAATTCGAGTCGGGGCAACAATTTGCTCATCTAGCATGATACAATGGCAAACAAGTTAGAATGTGCAGTTTAAAGAGTGTGTGAGTGCCAACAGCAGCTCTGTGGGGTCCTGATCATTCGAAGCTGTCGAATGGGCTCGAATCAGGGTTTGAATTGGTTTGATGGCGAAAACACAGGTTACTGAATGCCTTGGCTCTTAGTTGCTGCGAGTCCCAATCCAGGGATTCCAGGATATGTTTTCAGTCCTTGTTCTTGGGGTCCCACACACAGGGGAGGCTGGGCCACAACTGTACGGTTCTTTCAACATGGTGTGATCCTGGTTACCATTGCGACTGGCAAAGAGGCAGGTCTTGTCCCAGGAGCAGTTCACACCCTCCGGTCTGTGGGGCTGGTTAGGGTACAGAGCACGTCTCTGCCTTGGACACTCAGTCTTCACCTCAGTGGTAGAGAACTTTGGAAAGATCAACTCTCCTAACAGAAGCCCAACTGTTTTTCCAAAAGTGGATCAAAGAAAGAGTGGGAGAGTCCTTCTTTTAAAGGCAAAATCCCTCAGGTTATTGTACTAGAACTAGCCTGCTTTAGGGATCCAATCCCTGTTCTTCTATCAAGTGGAGTTTTCCTTCTGACATCACACCCAAAGTACATTGTGCTAAAGGAAGTGGCAGAGACAGGAAGGAAAGAGGCAGAGAGAAAAAAGATGGTGGAATCTTCCTCCAGCTGTAAAGAGCTCCCTCTGTTTACACTAACCCGCCCTTTGTCTTCTCAATAGAATCAAAGGCGTTTAGTTATGCAGCCCTTGTATAATGCTACTCCTGTTGTGAATGGGTGTGCTCTTTGATTCTAGTTCCCAGGACAGCTTCATGTGGAATGGATGTCTCTCTGGGGAGGGTGTTACCTACCGTCACAAAGGAACAAAGAGAGGCAATCCCCAAGGCACCAACCCTGCTAGCTCAGGTATGACTTATATTTAAAGATGTACCTGCCACCAGGACAGTAAACTCCTAATCATAGTATTTTGGTACCTGGGTGCATGTCTTAAATGCAACCCCTGGACTGCAGAGACATGGCTGTCACTGCAGCTGTCAAATGCAAATGGGGACTTGTGTCCTCTGAACCTGTGTCCTCTGAACCTGCTCTGTACCACAGTATACTGATGCAGCAGGGCACAGGTACACACAATGCTTTTGGCATGGATCCTATGAAAGGGGGATCTGATTGGCAGATGACTGTTCCAGAGATGGAATTACAATACAATTGTATTCATTTAGTAAAAATCAAAATAGCCAGGGCTTCTACATCCTTGCCAAATGGCAATCCATCACAATTGGTGTTCTGGTCGTAGAGGACAATCTGGCAAGAGGTTGCCTGCGTGTCAGGCTAGGGGAGAGCCCGGACCTACCTTGAGACAAAGCATGCCCCTAGGAGGGAATGCAAGAGGGTCTCTGGCAATGTATTGGTGTCATGTATTGGTGTCATAATGGCTACTACGGACAGAAAAATCTGTTTAAAATGTGCAATCGGCAGGCGAATGCCTGATAGGCCTGCAGTACAACAGACGGCATTAGTGTTTTCTTTGGATCCCGCTCACAGGTCAGTTACTGAATGGTGATTTGAGAATGGACATCTGCCAGGAGAACAAAACTCTGACCAGGCAACAGACCAAATGTTTGAGAAAATCCTTTGTGGACAAAGTAAAATAACTTCATTCACTGTTGGTGGTCAGTGCCTAAGTGCTTACAGAAAAATATTCAGTTCCTGTGAGCATGGCAGCTAGGGTGCCGGGTTGCAGAGCCAGTTCCCCACTAACTTTCCAAGGAGTTCAACATCTTAGTAAACAGCCTTGGCAATCTTCTCTGACCCTAACATTGTGGGCACATGAACTATACTATTAGAAAGATCCCCTCATTTGGGGTTTAGGAGGAGGAGGTTTTACTCGCAAGCTGAGGTTGTCACACAGGTTCAGAGCCAACCAGGGCAAACTCAATCCCCAGCGCACTGGGCCCCATCCAGGACTGCAAAGGGCCAGGGACATGATAGCTCTCTGCAGGCTGTGAGTGACTCATCCTCTCTTCTGGCACCTTGCAGCCCAGTTGGAGTGCTCCTAATTCGCCCATGTGATTCTTACTGTTTGGGTATCTAGGCCTGCATACTGTCGCAAACTGAACCAGGACGTGAGACTGTGGTGTTGAGCTAAGAGATCCTCCTCTTATAT
Organism: Ambystoma mexicanum; assembly: GCF_040938575.1. NCBI lineage: Eukaryota > Metazoa > Chordata > Amphibia > Caudata > Ambystomatidae > Ambystoma > Ambystoma mexicanum. The sequence continues at coordinate 534,579,074 of NC_090924.1, read as the reverse complement.
GCAAATAAACATTGCATTTACTCTGAGTTCTGTAATTATTTATTTGTATTTATTTGAAGAACACAGATGTCAATTCCGACCAGAAAATGGCTTACAATAACGCATTTACAGATTGTGGAAGCATTGCCATAAGGGTGTATAATAACACAAAGATGAGAACAAGTGGTGGGCCTGTTTATGACAGTTTAAAAAAGTTGAACCTATACCAGGGCCAGAACGAAACATATATATATATATATATATATATATATATATATATATATATATATATATATATATATATATATATATATCTCTAAGAAAACAAGTGACTTACAAAGGTAACATTAAAGTAAGGGGTAAAGCTTCAAACTAAAGAGGAGTACTATTTAAATCTACAAAATTACATTATCGGGCATCAATAGTCATTGGTGGGGTAGGGTGTGTAGCATGCGGGAGAGAGCAGGGGGAGCTCCTTCTTTAACAATTAAGCGAAGTTTAAGCATCTGGTCTGAGTATTCTTTTCTGGACTCTTTATGACATATCTGTTACACCATTTTCTAATTTAAGTGAGTTTATTGAAAACCATGACATATTTAACACTTTCAGTACACAATGCATTTTTTCACAGTGCTTACCAAAATTAACATTAAATGAAGGAATAGCATATATGACGCATTCCTTAGCACTGGGCACTTAGTGCCTAGAGTGTGACCTACATGTCCTTAACATTTGAGGGGTTAAAAAGAAACCATTATTTCCTTTTTAGAAAACTACAAGACATGTTGCTACACGCAATACAGCAAAACAAGAGGTGATGGCTGGAAGGTTTAGAATTAATCTTGACCTCTGGCATTGCTCTGGGCAACCCTCCAGACCATCTTTCTTCACCTGCCAAGCCATTACAAAAGGGGAAAGACCATGTGCAAATCAGGCTTGGTCCCACCCCAAGGCCAGTCCATCCCAAACTGCTTAGTCACATTCCTTCTCCACAAGACCACAAGCATCCCCAAACATGTTTCGGCCTGGTTGGGCCTCATCAGTGGGAAGTAGCTTGGGTCTGTAGGCCCAGCAGTCACGGGGCCCACGTCTGGGCATACCCATGGGGTCCCGTCCCACTCTGGGTGACTACAGCAAAACAAAAGAGGTGATGGTTGGAAGATTTACAGACAGTGACACAATGAACTGAGGATAATCACAGAAATAATGGGTTTACTTAAAATAATGTGGTACCATGCAGAGAGTATGAAGTTGGCCCCATAACCAAAATAGGGGGGGTCACTTTAAAATGGGCAGTGTGCAAAATGAAGTCGTAAAAGCAAAGTGTAATTCCATGGTTGGATCACCACTGCCAGTTTGAATGGTGTAGATTCTTACCATTGGTGGATCTGGGTGCGCTTGCAGTGCAAATCTTGGTTAAAAGGAGGATTCCTACAGCCATTAAATAGATAATCGTTGGAGCCAAGACCCTTACGAAGATTTGTAGCTGACTGTTGCAGCTCCAGCCAAGTTCCGGAGAAGCCCTGCTCCTTTGTCCTAATCTCATTGGTGATTCCACCCCTTGACCAGTGGGAACAACCTGTCTCGACCCCTGCTCATGGATACGTACCTGCTGAGCCTTTCAGAAGTGTCCCTGGACCAAGCGATGGATAGACCATCTCTCTCCTGGGATACCTTGCTACATTCCTCACCATTCTGAGTGAATCCATGGAACTTGGAGGATCGTCAACTTGTGCCACAGGATGATTGCTCCTGTATTTTCGTCCCCATAGTCCCAATAGGAACCGTGCAGGACCTGCTCTTTTATTTGCCAAAGGAAGATTGCCTGTCATAGCCTCACTGTAGTGACTCCCGCTGCAGTCTATCTTCATTGCTCCCTGGAGGTCTCCTGAGGTTGCCTGCTCCACAGAGGTCTTCGTAGTTTCGTGGCAAGGGTGACCAGCTGGCCAGCCTCTGGAACCGTAATAGAGGTACCACGACCGACCAAAGTGAAATTCTGTGTTCAAAACCTACATCTGCACCCGCAAACCCTGTTAGGCAGAAACCTGTGCAGTTCCCTCTGGGACCACTGCAAAAGATTTAAGACTACAGGTGTTTGGCAGTAAACCCACTTGGTAGCAGTCTGTACCACACAGATTCACTGTGGCTGAGCAGTCAGCCTTCCCTCAAGAAGAGCTAGGCAGTATACAGAGTATTCACAATAGGTCAAAAGAACACAGTGGAACAAGTAAACACTGACCAGAGCTTGGTGTAGAAGAGATAGAATTATTTATTTAAAAACCACATCTAGAAAAACACACAGGCACTAATAGTAAGCAATTCAAAAACACGGTCACTAAAAGATATACACTCCCTTAGAAGAATTTTAGACGAGTCTTAAGTAAAGACCCACTTATTTTCAGACCGCGGTGAGCACTTAACGCAGATGGCAGAGTATAATATGAAACAGATCCCAACACTTTCATAAGATCAAAACAAGAGAGGAAGGCAAGTACAACCGTGAAGTTAAAGTTCAGTAGGCCAGATCCACTTTAAGAGGATCAGAACAAAATGTGTCCAAGGTCACACGGTTGAAGTGCACAAGAGTCTTGCAAAGGTTCAAAAAGAGTTGGACCAAAAGAAAGGGACCAGTTAGAAGGTCAAGGCGGCCAGCCCAGTCCAGAAGGTTAAGTGGTTATTATTACCTTGGAGCAATCTTTAGAAAGGGAAGCCTGGTGGACACGGTACCTTAAAGTGGTGAGAATACTGCAGCAGGGGCAGTTGTTCCTGGCAGCGGATGCAAGTCGGTGCTTCGTCCGGGGGAAGAGAGGATCTCGTTGGGGAGGAAGACAGGAGTCTGTTACACTGCCAGGGAAGAAACCAGCCGCAGAGTTTTTCAGGTAAAAGGAGCGGTCCTTTTATTCGCGGTCCAGTGGTAAGTGGCTATCCGGTTGCTGGGGTGCTTGGCACGGGCAATTCGACCACAAGATGGCCTGGGATGCGAAGAGAAGAAGGTAAACTGGTTGTGCCCACCAGTCAGGGGAAGAAGCCTCTCCAGCCGGGAGATCTTCTCTGTCGTCGGGAAGTGGTGAGTCGGTTCCGCAGGGCTCCACCGGTGGTGTCGTCGTGGTAGGTCGGCTCAACTTCTCCCTCGTCGGATTCTCAGGTCCTGTGGCGACTTCTGAAGTTCCAGTCCCCAAAGCCCTGCTTTTATGCAGCACACCCCCGTTCACTCAGCCTAGCTGTCAATCAAACATGCTAAGTGGTGACCTAGCCGGCTCACCACTTGGGCCAATCACACAAGAGTGCGACTTGAGTTACCAAGGTAACTCAGTCCAGGGTGCCTAAACCTCCTCCCACACCCCCTGTGGTACCCAGACAGAGTGGCACCACTTTTGGAGGCTTCTGTGGAGAAGCCCGCCAAAAAGTGGAACAAAGGGCTCGACTTGGGTTGAAGTCACAGAGGAGAACACAAACGCCATTTTAGAATCGAGTCCTGGCAAAAAATACCAACCGGCGAATTAATATTAAATAAACCGGCGGTATGTTCGAGGCTATGAGAATTAAATAATTAAAGTTGGTAGCCTCGAACAATGGGAACATCCCATAGGGATATATTTGCGGTCGAATATAAAAAGTAGTATCCACTGCCACCAGCCAAAACCCGATCAGGGGGGACGGAGACGTGCCCCCTCGACTAATAGACCCCGGGGCAATCGAATTGCCCCGACCAGTACATCCACAATATGATGGTTTGTACCGGTTTCTGTTAATAATTTGGGACTAGTAAAGCCAATGGTGACTTTACATGCCCTGGGAGACAGTAGTCAGTCCCAGGGTATGGAGTCTATGGTGGGATGTCACTATGACACCCTTGTGTCACTGCACGGAGGGTGCTGTGTAACACACATAGTAAAAACACATGAGACCCTATGGGGTAAAGGACCCCATAGCCCATAAAATACATAAACTGTCAAAGGAACACCATAAATCATGTCCAAAAGTGGGAGAAAAAGAATCTCGCTCTTGGCAGGAGAAAAAAACAAACTCCAGAAATCCAGCAAAGTTGCTGGGGGACTCACTAGGTTAGGAAATTCAGCCTAAAGAGAGAATTCTCCCTAACAAACCCTAGGCTCCCTAGATCGAACCAAGCACAGAAGGACGTGTCCCCAATGGAATCCGGGACCTCTGAAAGGGAAAGCTGAGTGATGGGAGGTTAAGTTAACACACCCGTTTTCTCCCTCTATCCTCCATAAGGTTACATGAATGTAAAATCCTGGCCCTCTCTTTCAGACTCAGATCGGCGGTGGTCTAGCCTGGGATCAGCTCCCAAGCTTTCCCTAGTGTAGTGGGACTGAGAGAGCTACTTACCGGACTATTTCTTAACTTTTGAAATGCTGAATTGCAACCACTGGCATCATCCAATCCAGTAGTAAACCTAGCTGAAAAGTAGATCTTTTAGAACTGATGTCTTTAGGGCACTAGGCCCCAATCCATCTCAGGGCTGAACTTAAGTGTTAGAGAACTATTCTACTGTTGCTCTTAAGTGTTTCTACTGTGTTTTCCGAATCTAATAACTTAACTGTATTGCATTGATTTTGAATCAATTGATTTTCTATCTCCTCACAAAAGGGAACATCTATTTGTACTTTATAGTAGTTGTGTGACTAAACTTACCTATCGGTTTCATTGCTAAGTGTGTATTTTAAGGCCTAATACATCATTGTATGTTTTTGTACTTCTCTAACTGACATTATTGGAGTGCTCTGTGTGTATCTCATTGTACGCCTAGACCACTTGCATCCCTCTGCTGAGTGTAAGCCTTATCGCTCTGCTACCTGCCTTGTTTGGGTTTGGCTAGACTTCAGTGTTTTTCCTGTTTACCATAATATGTTGGCCTCCTTGTAGGGTTGATTTTGGAAATCCTTATTAGAACTCACTTTTATCCATGGAAATTGTACCGGACATTAACATAGGACCACAGGCATCATTGTGGATACCATTAAATCCGATACCAATATATTGAAAATGCTAATTACTTGTACTGGAGAAGATATGTATTTTGAGATTGAGTAGCCCTAGATTAGGTCTCAATGCATAGTTTGAAAGTCAAGTACTTCTGGCTTAATATATACCATCCACCACTGACACATGATCAAAGCGCAATGCTTATTGGAAAGGGGGCCAAAACTTAAACATCATGAAAAACAAGCATTACCTGCGAAGAGAGTTTATAGTACTTATTTGGAAGCACTGAAATTAGTCATTATGCACTGGACACCTGACCACCATCTGAATTCAGGCCCAGGTCCCTGCTTCTCCAGTTGCACACCTGCACTGCCTCCTGGCACCCTTGCGCTTGTGGTAGGTATCTATAACCCTACAGTCCCCTTTCCTGCACTTATTAGACACTTGCTGTCTGCACTTTTACCACACGCACTTTCCTCCTGTTGGCTGCCCTACTTGTAATTAATCCCATGCCCTATAGTTGCCCTTCCTCCACTTGCCAGCACTTTTCCCCCTCCCCTCTTCCCTGCACTCGCGTGATCTTAATGTCACTAGGCCTAATAAAATCGTTGTTTTGTTTTCCATGTGTCTCCCCTCCCTTGCCTTGAAACACTTGTGTATAGGGGTGTTATAAATGCCATATCGTATCATGGCATATCATTGAGTGGTTGCGTAATGGTCTCGGGATGTACTGAAGATCACCCTTGAACAATAGAGGCTTGTTTGCTGGGTTACATATTACTGACACTCGACAGACTCCAGAGAAATGAATTTGGGATTACCCAGAAAACTCTCAGGAGTGACAGGATCCAGCATTGGCTGTGTGTAAAAAGATGAATGAAGAATGCCATGTAGGGGAAAAAGAGATGGGGAAGGTGGGGTGCCATAGCAATAGCTTCTTAGCCATGCACTAAGGAACAGGTACTTTAGCATGGGAGCAGAGTACTATGCTATGTAATATCTAGGTGGCACAACATATTCCGGTTTTCATCAGTGTGTCATACCAACTTGACGACATAGTGAGAAGTATGTCATATTATGTAGTGTGAGCATACTGTGCTATGTAACATCTAAAGTGCAGGGGATGTGCCCTGTTCATTACAAAGGAGTGTGGGAGCCCCTCTACTGAGAACGATCATGGGTCAAATACCCTGTTCTATGGAATTTCTTCCACTCAGGAGGGTCTAGAACCACTCTTTAGCACGCTGCACCCTTCACAGAGGAGAAATAACTATTTGCATATCAGTCTTTGTCCCACCCACAGGGGCAGTTCAGCATTGAAATGCTAGGAAATGTTCCTATGAACAAGAGTACCATCAGCAACCCCAGACACTTGTTTCAGCCCAGCCTGTTCTCATATCAGTGACTGAGTCTATAGACAATAACACATCTTATACAATGGTGCAAGTCAAGTAACACGAGATGGAAGATTAGAGTACATGACAGTTAAAACTGAGCAAGGAGCAGTAGGCATATGTTAACATAAATGATGCAATACGTGCTGTGACGAAGTATCCCTCCTTTCTCTCGGGGTTAGAGATGGGATGACCAAGGGTGATGAGTACCACCACCTGCTTGCTATGTGATGCACGAGCCACGGTGGCTTGTGGAGTATCCCCTGGTCTACCCCACCTTCTCCCAAGAGCATGGCAGGGACTTCTCAAATGGGGTGAATTAACAACATGGCCCCTTTAAGACATCCAACCAGTCTCTGAAGCAGCAGTGAAATGTGCAAGCAATGCAGCAAAGGATTGTCTCTGCAGGAAAAAGATACCTAAGGCCACACTTAACCAACTAAAGATCGTAAGCCTTGAATAAGCCTGTTCATGAGCATTGAGACTTGTGAACAGGAAACACAGTGACCAACACTACTCTTTTCCATGGAGTACGCAGCGCGCATGCAAGGGCAAAGTGGAGCAAGGGCTTGTATCGGCTCACTCTGTGGAGCCACGTCAAAAGGAGGAGGAGCCTCTACATCTTTCTAGATACAGACCACACTTTCAAACATGCCAATCCAATATGGCAACCAATTATTCAGCAAACCTGATAGTAATGAAAGAGGGGAGCTCCCAAGAGGAGGCGTATGAACCCCTATAAAAAAGGCCAGGTTTGGCAGACCAGTGTGGGAATTTGGACTGAGCCGAGAAGAAGAGAAGGGGTGGGCTAGAGGTGGGAGAAAGAGGTTGTTTTGGTGGTGGCTTGAGGAGAAGAGAGGAGGTGTCTAAGAGTAAAGTGGAGGAGGTGAATTGAAGGAGAACAATGGCGTTGGTTAGGAAGAGAGAGTCCCAGGAGGATGGGAAGAGAGAGACCCATGAGGCTTGGAGAAGAGAGACCCAGGTGAGTGGGAAGAGGGAGACCTGTGAGACTGGAAGGAGAGAGACCCAGGAGGCTGGGAGAGATAGTCCCAGGATTCTTGGCGAAAGGGACACACTGCAAGAGACAGGGAGAAGAACTGAGGGGGCTGTGGATAGTGATACCCAGGAGGCTTGAGCAGGAGACAGGAGAGTTGGTAAAAGACCAGATGGGGGTGAAAAGAGCAGTGTATCAGAACAAGGAGGATGTGGCAGGAGTACTGGAGCAGGTGGTACAGGGACAGGTCAGAAGGGAGCACTTAGAAGAGAAGAGGGGAGGAAGGATAGCTCAGGGGAAACATGTTTGTCTTGAAAGCAATACAACGCAGCGCAACACAGGATTGAATCCCATGCTTAGAACCCACTTGTTGGTATTAAGCATGTTATAAATGAACAATTGTTATTATTATTATTTATTATTAAATGGTAGAGGAAGACATTAAGAAATGATAGACGACAAAGTCTGTGGCTTGTGGAGATGAGAAAGGGAGCCTAGACAGGCAGAGACAGAGAGGGAACATGCCCTGATATGTTTTATACCTGGTGGACCGGTAGGGGTGGAAGGAAGAATGAACATTTGGTGAAATAATGAGAAAGTGACGGGTGTTCAGAGTGAAGAAGGAATAATTAGTGAAGGCAAAGAGAGATGAAGGGAACCCCAAGGAACAAGATTGTTACAGATGCAGGAGGAGAACAGCCATAAATAAGGCTTAGTCTGCGATTCCCTGGGACAGAGTAGGGAATCCCTCCATCTGAGACCCCAACTAACCTGCCAAGACCAGCAGAGACCTCAAGGACTCTATTTGGTGCCCAGCACCCTCCTTTCAGTGGTCGCCATCTTTGTATAGCATGGATGTGCGACCCTTAGACCTAAGTCCTACAGAAAAAGTGAAAAATAAGGGGATAGCACCCACTGAACTTGTGAAAAGAAGTATTGAGATACACCACAGGCTTTGAGGGACTTTAATTCCCAGTGGAGTGCTGGGAAGGAGGATCCTGACTCTGAGACTATTGCATCTGGAAACTGATGTTTGGTTTACTTGTTTCAAACCAAGGGGATGCCATCCTGTAATTTGTTTGACTTGATGCCCTTAACTTGTTACTTCAAAATTAAATCCACACTTGACTCTGAGAAAATGCATCACTCAACAATAAGTATATAGCAAGTACATGTGTTGTGAAGCCAGCCTATCTGGTGACCAGTACGAGTACCTCTCTATTTTGGGGAATAGAAAAAGGCTAGGTTTATCTAGGAGGACATCACACCACCACCAGCCCCACAACTGGTATGGTCAGAGGTATATGCTAAATATAAGGGTAAGGATCCCAAGGGTGGCGCCTGTAGGGTCTAAATGATAGAAAGATAGGCAAAGGGACATGTCTTAATGACAGTTTTAAAGTCAGCACAAACAGGATTGGCTCGGCTGTTGTTTGGCAAGGAGTTCCAGAGTTATGGAGCTACAATAGAGGGAGCCAAACCCAAAAGAGACAGTGCAAACTGTGAAGATAATCGAATGGTGGGAATGGGTCTTTGTCTACAGGAATTTAGGATCTGTCCCGTGTATTGCATTTAAAGTAATGCACAAGGATGTGAAGTCTACGCTTACAGTTCTAGGGAGGCAGTGTTTAACAAAGAAGGGTTAGAGAGATGTCTGACCCTGACCCCAATTCTTAGAAGAATGAGGACTGCAACATTTTGAACTCTTTTTGGTCATGCAATTAGTTAGGCCTGACCACCCAGGTATAAGCTATTCAGATAGTCCAGCATAGAGAGACCTGTGGAAATAAGTTTTATATCTCTGATACAAGGATGGAGAGGGTTCTGTGGAGGACATTGGAGCTTCTGCTGCAGAGTGAAGCTGTGGCTGGGAGAGGGGCAGCGTGAGCAAAGCTCGTACAGCCTGAGCCTTGGCAGTAGCGCAGAGCCAATAGAACCTGGAGATCCGACCATGTCCAATAAGTGGTGGACGGAGAACCTGCGTAACGCCACCGAGCACAGGAGGGGTGAGAGTCCTTAGCCCCAATGTCTCTGCATGAAGAGGACCAAACTACTGCTGATGCAGCGACCTTCTGCATTTGAAGCACAGTGCCTGACCAGAAAAGGAACTGCAATTAACCAACAGCCTGAGAAATACAGAATGAACATGATCCGAGCTAATGCCTTCCCTGACGAAGAACACTGCAGTACAAAGTTGCGTGGTTTACATTGAGGAGAAAGTGGCCGAGCTCCATAGAGTTACAAAGGGGAACACGGACGTGATAAAACCGAACAAAGCAACCAAAAGCCCCTGTGGGGGTACCAGAGACCCGAGAACAATGGAAAGACCCAGAGGGAGTGAGCAGGAAAGTAACAACCCAAGAGGGGTTGCCAAATACCAAACAGAGAGAAAACACTCTGAGGCGGTGAAGCTGAATCTAATAACCCACAAGGAGTTACTGAATCCAAGAGACAAAGAGAAACGCTCTGAGGGTGTAGCATTGTGCCCAACAACCCATGACGGCTATCAAATTCAAAAGGGAGAGAAAAGCACTCCAAGGGGGTGAAGCTGAATCCTTTAATGCACCCATAAGGGGTTACTGAATACCCAAGAAGGAGAGAGATAGAGAGAGACTATGGGGGATGGAGAGGGGTGAACTGGAAGACAACAATTCGAAAAGGGACACAGGTGATTAGAGAGTAAGCAAAAACCCAAAAAGGGGTGATCCTGAGCTGAAGCAGATGTTAATGGTAACATTAAAGGATATTTGTACCGTGCACTATAACCACTGGAGTGGTCCCCTGGCGCTCTGGCGGCTCTGAAAAAAAGGAGGGGTGGGGGGGGTAGTGGGGATGAGCTGGAGAAGTGGAAGAGAGCGGTGATGTGCTGTTGGCGGCCTCAGCCTGGAATTCCGTGGCTGGGCTTGGGGTGCTGTACTGTCGGAAGACGTTGTGTGCTGTTGTGTGGGTCTATGTGTGCTTTGTTTTGTTATTGTAGTGTAGTGAAGTTTGTGCGGATTGTTGTATTGTAGGTTTGTGGTTGTGTTTGGTTAGAATTTGAGAGGTGTATGCAGAGGGTGAAGTTGTTAGTGGGTTGGTTAATTGGCATTGCTGTCTTGAAGTGAGGCTCTAAATTTCTGTATTTCTAATCAGGTGGGGTGTGTGTGTGCATCTCCGTGTCTACTTCCAAATCAGGGCTGTACGACACTCATGGTCCCTTTCCCATATGGCATCTGTTCATATGCATAACCTTGCCCAAGTTGGGCACCGGCTGCCTACATGGCCCCTGTTTGTATGCGGGGCAGCCAGGCATTTGTGCGTCCCCTGCAGTCTAGCCCAGAATGCATTCCCAATCTAGTAAGAGGGTGGCATCGGTAAACCCGGGTTTACTCCCTCCATGTGTTGGGGCTGCTCGGCATTCATCATTTTATTCGGTTGCTCATTCATGTTACCGCTCCAACCCCCTTTGGAATGTCGCAATGCTAATGCTTGCAATTATGTCCATGGGCGGTGTCTGCCTTCATTCACAACTCTCTTCGGTCCATACCCTGCCAAATATCCACAGCTTAGTTGGTGTGGCAAGTGCTAATGTTCACACAACTTTATACAGGTATGATCGATGGTAGCATTTATCGAGATGATGAAATACAGAGTGCTTCCGTTAAATATGAGAAGGATTTCTTACCGTCGTCATTTTCACCCTTTTTACAAAACTGGCAATTTTTTTTATATTTCAAAGAAAATTGGCATTACCTGAATGGCAGCATCAATTGATAATGATTCTTTGGTACAATCTAAACTTTTTGTTTAATGCTCATCCAGTTTTGTAGCAGGACTGCTAAGATAAATGTATTTTGTATATCAGGCAAATTCTTTCTATTTAACTCCTTGCATAAGTACTATGGACATAATAATCTTGTGTTCACAAAACATGCTTTGATCACTCAAACCATTTATCTCAGTTACAATATAATACGTTATTACTTAAATCTCCTCCAAAAATGTCAACGCTTACATCCTTAAAAACCAATACTAAGGTGTCTATTGTTTTATAAGTGAATATGTACTTCTGCAAAGGATGATACTAAATTGAAAGCCCAAGTGCAATAGAAACTATACTCTATTAAAAAAACTGATACTGAAACTTGGAAAGAAAACATCTTACTTACATATTTTAAAATGTCATTGTTAGCAGACCTTACCCAATGTTTTAGATTCCTCACATGATTTGTGTATACTCCTAAAAGATTATCTTATTTTCTAAAGAGTGTAATGGTCTGGATGCTTCTTTTAGGTATTTTATTTAACTAGAAAAGAATCTCTAATGTTAGGACTAATGTTTGGTCTATTCTACACACATTATTTTGTTTTTCTACTGTGCTGATACCATCTAATCTTATTCTTGGTCCCTTAGCTGATGTATATGGTAAAATCATTGCATCTCTGAGGTTACTTCACCTTTCAATTATGATTGCATTCCAAAAGATCACTAGTAACTGGAAAAATGCAGAATATTTCAGTTACAGAATATAAGTTGTGCTACATATGATATTGAGAATATTATATGAAATGTGCATCTTTAATAATATATCCCAGTAATACTAAATCATTAACTGGTCTTAGTTATTTTGATCACGATACCCATGTTATCAATCTCCTGAAGTGCTTGATTGTCATTCATCTCTTTTTAAATACATTTTTATAGTGTGTTGATTATATATTTTCCTCACAATATACATTATGTGCTGATGTTTTCTGTTTTGCTAAGTCTTGTATGTCTTTATCCTCCATTGTATGTCTTGATGCTGTTTTACCTTTTTATTAACATTAATATGAAAATGTATATTGCCTAGGCAACGTTTAACCATATAATCTTAACCTATGTATAATAGATGTAGGCACTGATTTGAATGCATACCACCACTCTGGTGCATCATTTGTGCTAGGGTATTACTGTATATTTGTGTTATTTTAAGACTATGTCAATTCGTAATTTGTAGTTCATAACAATTTATTTTCGATGTATATTGTTAATAATGCAATTTTTAAATTGCCATTCTTGCTATATGTAATTATACATGGATTACTAAGACATATACAACACATTATAAAAAAAAAAAGAGGACACGGGTCCTGTTTATGTAGTAATGCATGGCAAGGAATACGTGATGGACAGGAGGACAGTGCATGGGGAGTTGTCCCAAAGCTGTGTAGCTCTGGAATTGGGTGAAGAGCGCCTCAGTGCCACAGCAGTGACCACAGCAGAGAATTGCAATAACGCTGAAACGTATCTCGGCTATTTACAGCGCTTGATTCCCTGTGCCCTTGTCACATGCCACCACAATGTTTGTTTCCTTGTAATGATAACCAGTGTCCTGGGAATCGTTTTCGTCTTTCTGTTCATTTCTAAAGAGCCTGTTCCATAAAGACTGCACAGACTTTAAACCTGTTAAGAACTATTTACAAAAAAATATTCCATACACAACCTTGCACGTTTGCCATTGGATATGTAACATGAAATCATCACACCAACGTTTGCATACTTTTGTTTGATTCCAGCATCTGCGATAAATATACTGCCATTGCAGAGAGAGCCAACGAAATTCCGCCCACAACGCAGGACCTGGTGGCCCTGACTGAGTTCCTCAACAAGTCTAACGATGTCACTGTGTACAAGCTGAAGGATGAGATCTCTGAGGCAGCGAGTCGACTACTATTTCTGCTGGACTATGCCGACCTTCACTGTAAGTTGGCATACCAAAAATAATATGCAAAACCCCATTAAAAACACTACTAATATTAAGCAGGGCACATATGCAGAAGTGTACCCACGCCCTGGACAATATGTTGCACTGCTGTGGTCCCAACCTTGCTTCGGCCGGGGGAGGACACAGGCGGTTTACATCATATGAAAATAGCGGGGCTACTCCATTTTGAACATTGAAATCCTTTTACATTCATTCCTTAGCTGGGAAACCTATTATAACCTGGATCATGTTTTGGTGCATCCTTATAAAAAATATTTTTCACTAGGAATAAGGGAAGCCAAATTAATGTTTGCATTTATCGAGTTATAATGAAGGAAATGGCCTTAGAAATGCTCTGTCAGGATCCGTGGGGTTGGGTTGGCAACCCATGAACTGGATGCTCGTGGTTTAGGTGATGCACAGTTGCCCTGCTTTGATAATGTATTCAACACAGAAAGATATTCCGGGGAAAGATACAGTTGCAAAGGCTGCTGAAGCATAATTAAGAAAGGAGGCAACTTCTTTTTCTCTGACCAACTTGCCTCTAAAATAAGTATATTATGTAGTGGATCAAATCCATACCCCCTTGTTTCAATTCATGTACCTCATTGTAAACAACTTGGATATTAGTTCTCTGATGAAACATCTTCTACATTTCTGTCTTGATCAAATCCAACTATTATAATAATGGATTATCTGGCATGACTAAAGGAATAGGCCATGTTGCACCATCCCCTGGAAAGATGAGAGAATAAAAATCCTCTTTACTGCAGACCTTGTCTGCAGACAGAATAGGCCTTGTCTCTATCCTCCACAAAAGGAACCCCCACAAAATCATAAACCCATTGTAGTCTTGTAGGATCTCAGTTTGTAACATTCTGGGGCAACTACAGATATGAGCACATCGGTGCTCAAGCATCTGTGAATTGCTTTACTAACTGGGGGAACAGGATCCCGCCCTTAGAAACTACTGGAATAGTGGTCTGCCTGCAATCAGAAAGCTCTTTAGTTTCTGGTAAGGATCGTGGACCTGAGACAATGGGGTCTGACTAGGGTATAAAAAAGGTAACCCTATTAGTAAGTGCCTGTAAATGTTGTTGTAGGGCTTGATTCTGTAATCGAAGTACAGCCACCTTTTTGCAAACGGGCATCCAATTGAGGCCAACAACAGCAGCTGTGGGAATGAAAAAAGGTTGGGCCTTTCAATCTGTCAAGGTCACAGGCAACAACTACTGCAGGAGCTGCTATGCCCCACCAGTCCCCAACCCTCCCTTCTCACAGTCACTAGTGACCAAAAACTGCACCCAATGAGCTAAAGGGGAGAGGGAAGTGGGATAAAATAAATAACAAAGTACCTCAGTTTAGCAGATGCTTCTTGCTATGCAAACACAACATATATATAATATTAGTTTCTAGCTTCAACACCTAGTCCACTTTATTTCCCTAATCTTGCCCCCTTAAATCCTTGTCAGCCTCTCTGCACTTATGAGCCACCAAACCGAACCACTTACGAGCTACTTGATCTCTCCTCCCTTCCTCCCTCCCCTGGCACTTCTCTCTGATTTGAGGATTGCTTAGAAATTGCCAGACCTTGTAAGGGGAAATCATTGACTCACTTGCTCAAATCAATGATCTTCTGACCCCTCTGTTGAAAGAATCGAATGGCTTCTTCAGGAAATATTCTGGTCTCTCCCTGTTCCACTTGTGGCACACATTCTTATTTTTATTTGGACTTTAAAACTTCTTTGGCAATGCTTTAAGCAGTACCCAACTCCCCTCTAACTGTTCCTAGTAACCTGTCTGTACTAACTACAAACACTTATGAAGTCAAGATACTCATGCCACACATGTATCAGTCCTGCTTAATTGAGAGTGCAATGATCAACCTCCTTCCCCGCGGACATTCACAAGTTCAGTCTTAATCCCTAACATCACACATGCGCAGCAAACCACGTTCCATTGCTATCCAGGAATCGCATTGGGTCCTGAAATTGCTGATAGGGTCATGCCCATCCAGATACTGTTATGTGGATTTTCTATTTTCCAGCAATTCATTGCATAGCGGTGAAGAGAGGCCTTAAGAGATATACTTGAACCAAAGACAGGTATTTCATTTGGGTGTTGCCTGGGGTAGCAGCTGCTACCCCTACCCACCCCCCTCTGCTACTCCTAGACCTTTCCTGGCTACCCCTGGGTCACTGAACAAAGAGGCAGTGCCAAGAGAAGACCTCTGCGTCGCACCTGAAAAAGGCAGTTGTAAATGCAGCTAAATGTACCACAGGTTTTTACACCTGGAATGTAGATCTTGTTAGCTGTATAAATAACAGGGATGCAGGAAACACCATGAAGCCGCCATCACTAACGGGTTGGCAGTCCATTAGTGAAAAATTCCTGATGGTTGGGTTCAGAGACAGGGCTGTTTGTGCAGCTCATACCCAGTACTGTAGCAACAAGAAGGGTATGGGGGGGGCTACGTCTAGGTAGCTGGGAATGGGTAAGGGCAGCCTGCACTACTCACTGATAGCACAGCATGACCGCAAATCTCATCAGTGTTTCTCGTTGTCTGCTTTGCACTTCCAGTGAGCCAGTGGGCCTGTGATGAGAGGGGCGTACCCCAGTGGCTTCTGCCTGTACACTGAGTGACCTGACTCAGATCGGCCAGATATACATCACAGACACACTGTAGATAGACACAAGGTGAGATAGTTAATTTACATCAAGTTGCCCTCCACCTTTGAAGTAAGTTATCTGTTGCTTCCTCAAGCAAAAACGTATATATTTGGAAGGATCAGGGCCAACACACTTGATTTTGGAACAAGAGGATGCAATGCAAAATGGTTTCAGTTCTTGTTCCAGTGCTTAGAAGCTGGAGGAGGCTAGCATTAAGCAAGCTATAAAGGACCAAAGAAAATAATAAAATGGGCCTTTTCTAGGGTTGATGTCATTGAGCTGCTGCTGCTGTCTACATAAAAAAAATGCAATTACTGTGACCTGCAACATATCCTTCCCCTCTATCTCCTATCTAACAAAACAAACTGTGGGTTACTTATCAAATAAGCAAAACTTACTTTGAGGAGCTACACAGGGGCAATAAAACCACGGGTGAAGAGTCTAAACTATCACTGTCACCCCGAACCATCACATATTGCAAAGATGACATCGTAGCCATAATCAAAAGGGCCAATAATTCAAGAGCACCGGGCCCAGACGGCCTAACGATCTTTACCTTGAAACAGCATCCCGAGATTTGGGCAGAGATATGTGTAGCTCTATTCGAAAGAATAAACATTGCAGGTAAATCTCCAAAATCATGGAAAACGGCGATCATAATACCAATTTATAAAAAAGGGGACAGATCAAACCCAAAAAACTATCGGCCGGTGGCACTATTAGACGTCCTGGGCAAGGTTTACGCCACCACATTCCAACAGAAGTTGGTTCAGTGGGCTGCAAATACAGGACATGTGGACGCCAGACAGGCGGGTTTTGTTAAACAAGTTGGTTGCTCCCTAAATCTTTTAGTACTTAACCTGGCAAAAATGGAGGCCATCAAATTCAACACTGTAGTACATCTGGCGTTCATTGACTTTTCAAGCGCTTTTGATACCATTGACCGCAACCTCCTGTGGGCAAAATTGCGACGGTGGGGCTGCCCGGAAGACCTTGTATCTGCTATCCAGGAGCTTCACACGGAAACATCCATAAAGATTTGCTTGGATCAAGCTGGAACATTATCAACAGCAATAGCTACAGGCAAGGGCGTTAAACAAGGCTGCCCGCTTGCTGCATCTATATTTAGCTTGTTTATATCGGACATTAGCACTGCAATAGAGGTAGTGAATTCATTCCCGCCGAAAATAAATAAATCACACATAAGCTGGCTTCTCTACGCCGATGATCTTGTCATAATGGATTTAACAGCCATCGGCTTACAAAGAAAACTTGACGCCATTCAGCGATATGTAAGTGAGAACCAGCTGTTGATCAACCCAAATAAAAGCGAAATCCTAACATTTAAGAACTTGAAAGGAGGGTCCTCGAAAATAGCGAAAAAGTTCAGATGGACCCTGGGCGAGCAACACTGAAGAGATCTCAAAGTGTGAAATACCTGGGAATGGTCCTAAGTTCCTGTATTAATGACGGTCCCTGGAGAGATGAGACCAAAAGGAAATGTGCTCAGCTAGCCAGCCAAGCCTTAATTATAAAAAGGAAATTTGGGAAGTTCTCTTATGAACCATTGAGACTGTTTTACCAACAGAAGGTCACTCCAGTTCTAATCTACGGGGCAGAAAATGCCCTGGGATGCACTCACGAATTATGGTCCTCCTTAGAGAACCAATTTTGGACAAATGTACTGGGCCTTCCTCGAGGAACGATGACTGCATGTATTAGATATGAATTATCCCTGATTTCTCTTCAAGCTAGAATTACTTGGAACCTGTTATCCTTATTTCGAAAGACACGTGCCCGAGAAAACATCCTCCAGTTCCAAATCCTGCACACTGCAACGGCCAAAGGACAGAACTTAGTGGCTATGTGGATCCAAAGATGCGAAAGCATACTAGTTGATTTTGACATCAAGATTGATATGCTCCACGAAAACCTGGACGCTGCGAAAACAAAAATCTGGCACATAGATTGGGAGAGAACTTGCGCCCAAAGAGCTGCTGCGAAATTGATGATAGATGTACCAGCTGAAGCTCGTGCCTTCAATACGGCACAACGCTACATCAGTTTATTCCCAGATCCCAACGCACGCAGACGCTTTGTTATTTCGCATGAATCTATTTAGAACAAAGGAGCGTTTACAGATGTGGAAATGCAACAAAAGCCCAAATCTT
The DNA here is from genome assembly GCF_040938575.1 of Ambystoma mexicanum. Classification (NCBI taxonomy): domain Eukaryota; kingdom Metazoa; phylum Chordata; class Amphibia; order Caudata; family Ambystomatidae; genus Ambystoma; species Ambystoma mexicanum. The sequence continues at coordinate 534,561,193 of NC_090924.1, read as the reverse complement.
TCTTGCAGATTTTGCTTAAGTGCTCCCGAATCATTGAAGCATCTGGTCCTTTTCTGCAAAAAGCTTCGTAATGAGGTCCGTGGAGCGTAAGTCATCCGTCATTGTGCGCGGATGATTGGTGAGGACATATGTTCAATGGAATTGACTTAAAACTGCTAAATCCACTAACGAACTTCTTACGAATAATTGAAGTGCGACTTAACCTGGACGATGTTGTCCAGGACGTTGGCACTGGCCAAATGGAGGGTTGGACTTAATAGACGCTGGCGGGAGAGGGAGGAGGTGAGGACCCTGCTTAACGACGGAAAATGATGCATGTTATTTGTTGTTTTGTTGATAGTTTGTAAAATATTTTAAAGGTTTCTATAAACCGAATAAAATAAAAAAATAAATAAAAATAAAAAAATAAGCAAAACAGGTGATGGCTGAAAGGTTTCAAATCATTCATAACCACTGGCACAGCTCTTGGCAACCCTCCTGAGCATTGTTTTTCTGGTTGGACTTGTATTGATCAATTGCTGTTTCCAGTCTCTGGCCAGACATTTGGTAGGCACTGGATGTCTGCGCTTTGGGGTTTAGGCCTCTTCGAGATGCTCTGTCTGTTTAGAGTTTAGCCCAAGTGATGTACAATTGCCCAGGTTGTTTGGTTGAACATCTACTTACATTCACAGTTATTTGGTAATATGGGCCTATACACACTGATATTAACGCTACATGTGGTGATCCATTCTTGTATGAAATGTATATCATGTTACAATGATATTGTAACCAGATTTTCCTAAGTGTACTGAGGAACAATGCTATGTGATGCCACTTCCTGTTTTGTCAAGGGGTGAAAGGTTGTGTGCCATCACGTCACTTGGGGTGGGGTCAAAAGACACCACATCCTGTGATTTCATCAGAGGTCAAGGGTTGTGTGATGTCACTTCCGCTGCCCTTGACATTTTGATTAAATGGCGTCACTGGCCAAAAGATCACTGTTGTTGTTTTTTAATGGAGTTCTTACAGACAACCTTACAGCAGTGGGGAAAAGGTCTGCATCTGCAAAACACTGGATTGTTCCTTCTGATACACTTTTCAGCTCACAAAAGAGGGATATGTTTGCAGCTGAAACCATAGCACTCAATACCCTGAATGTCTCATGCACTTGATCTTGGTGTAGCTATGGCATTTGGGAGGTTCTCCCAAACATCCTCTACGCAGGTGGCCAGGGAAGGACCATCACTCGTGGATTCCGACCCTGAGGGTGCAGATGCGAGGGAGGATCACCTGGGTAGGGGAGACTTGGGGAGTGGTAGGAGGGATGTCCTTGGGTGAGACATGGTATCCCCCATTTCCTTTTCATGATGACCCCTCAGTCCCAGCAGCATTTGTGGGATATTGTGACTCTTTTCCCTTTTCTTCCTTCTAGCACAACCCTAGAAAATGCCATCCCCTGGTCGCCTGTGATGCTGTGGGTGCCCCTCACCCCAGGTCACCTGTGATGCTGTGTATGTGTCCCTCATCCCCCCTCTGGTTACCTGTGATGCTGTGTGTACCCCTCACCTCTGGTCGCAGTTTTTGTGCTGCTGCTACCCTGCATCATGGGGTAGACATCATGTATTTGCCTGTTGATTGACTTTCGCATTTGTGTGCTGATGCCGCCCTGCAAAATGGGGTAGGCACCATGCATGTGCCGGTACATTTCTATAGGTGTCTGCAAAAGCAGCGACCCTGTTCACCAAAGAGATCCAACTCTACCAACAGGGTAATAGATTACATTAATATACAAAGGAGATGGATCATTTTTTAACACATTGTCTCTGTATCAAGGATCCCAAGTGTCCCGAGTTCACCAAAGTTCACTAGTCTTGAAAAAATAGACTTGTGTAATACATCGAATTCAAAATCAACAAACATTTTATTAAAAAAACAATCAATTTTGTTAAAACTAGTATAAACCCTAACAACAAGCAAGTGATTCAAATAACTTAATGTAACATTATGTAACATTTACCTAAACATCACAATTAAATGCACAGGACACAAATGAAAACACTCATCACATACAAAAAACCTAAATGTGTCTAAAAAACTCAAATCCCGCCATGTTTCTGTTCTGAACATTCTTAAACATGTTTCTGTTCTTCAAATCCCTATTAGGATGAACATTCTTCAGGGGAACACTTCATTAAAATACCGTTGTTTTCTTCAACACTTAGGTGGAGAGGGTCTTGTTTGAAGTAACCTGCTATTGGTGATACATATGAGGCATATTCCAATATATCAATCACCACATTTTCATGTTTGAAGTAACCTACAACACAAAAAGGAACCCTCAATGTTTTCGATAAAGAGTAAACAATACCAATGTAGTCACCTACACTTATATTAAATAACAGTGTAAAAGGACGATAAGGACATGAACACATCACCATTCCTGGAAAGGTTCAGAAATTATGAACAATGATTACCTGCTATTGGTAATACATATGGGGCGTATTCCAAAATATTAATCACCAAATTTTCAATCATGAACCATCTAGATTTCCACTAGGCGCAAAAAGTCGCCACTGTAGTCCTGAGGACCACCTGCAATACAACACAAATACAAATACTCTTCAATAAATATGCCTATTGGACTTAACTCATACTGCACATAAAATATTCAAAACAAATAGTTACCTCTATCAGATATATCATTGTACACCAATCACAAAAGTCTTTGGTTCGCTACCATGTGTCCAAGGCATCACTCTCCTTGTCCAAATTCAAAAAGCGGTATACGATATACCTAGGAATCACAAAAACACAGCCAATGAATCACGGTCCACGTGTGTAAAAAAGGCATATGAAGCTGTCATTATGCACTGGGACTCCCATTCCAAAACTCGAAACTACGGGTAAAAGACCAACTATAGGCAAAGCAGTTACCAGGCACCTCAATTAGCCTCAAAACAACATAATTTCACTAACCGCTTCTTCGTACAACGTTACAATTGTGAGACAGGCTGATGAGGGTAGAGCCATTGTGCTAATGAATCAATGTGATTATGTTAAAGAATGTGTGTCACCAGAAGGTGTCTCACCCCCAAGTCCCCGGGGATCTATCATCCAGGTGGCCAGGACACACCCATCGCTTTTGGATCCAGTTCCTGGCGGTGGACCAGTGTGAGAAGATCACCTCGGTGAGGGGTTTTGGGGGAGTGGGAGTGAGACACCGGATGGCAAGACGCGGTATCCCTCTCTTCCCTATAAACCTTTACCCCATACTACCAGGTAGGCTATGTGGGAAACTTACCCCCGACTCCCTTTCCCACTGCAGCACTTTCACACGGACAGCCCGCTCTGGGAGCAAACAGACTCACACCCGAGCCGTGTACCTGACATTTCCTGCTACTATGGTGAGGCGAAGTCAGGCAGTTACTGACAATCACTCACACCTGACTTCCATTAAACCTCACTACATGGATAAAAGGCAGAGCATGAGAGCACACTCTGAGTGAGGAAAAGCACACAAAGGAACCGCAGTTTCGAGTCGGTAGCTGAACGAGGGGATAAAGACTGCAAACCCAGAAGGATTTGTAAGAAGGAAAATACCCTTGACCTTTTTGACCAGACTCTGTTACTTTTAAGAAACCTTCAAGGCAGAAAGCATAAGGCCAGGAAACCAGACTAAAGAATCCTGCATTGTATGTCGAAGATAACGAGACCCACGATTAACATTGAAAGCGAGAACTTGTGCATGTAAAAATCCTGATAGTAATGGAACTTGGAGACTTTGTTTGTTACGACAGAACCTCTGCAGTACGAGACTGTTATTGGAAAAGAGGCTATAACAGAAGGCCCAGATGCCTGTGCTTTGGATTGTATCCTCGTGGTCGAGAAGCCAGAGTATGGGCAAAGTTCAAATGTGCCGCCTTGGCCCGTGCTGAAGGGAAGCCAACTGCTCAACCGTCCTGACATATTTCTTGAACACTTTTCTTTTTGCATACATAATTGTCCCACACCTTTTTGTATTTAGAAGTAAGGATTGGCAATAGGTTTATTAGTATAGGCCCTTTTATTTGACAGAGACTTGACTAGGACTGCGTTATTATTATTTGATGGCCATAGCTTGCTCCCATCCTTAGATTTAGATATGCATTCAGCTAACCCAATTGAAGTTCAATGAACACCCTTGAACTGTGATCACTTGTGTCTGTCTTCACAGTTTGATACCATCCCTTCCTTAAACACGGTATACCCCTTTTCCTTGTGAGTACCAATCTTATCCTCCCCCTGCTTTTATAGACTTTTGCCAATCATTTCCCTCCATTTCCCCTCATTCATGCCACTATAGTACTGGGATGAGGAAGAGGCGACTAGGAGTGGTACACACTAACATGTAATTTCCCCATTCTGGTACCGAAACGAGGAAGAGGCCTGAAGACCGTTGTGATGGTCAGGAATGTCCCCAGCATACCAATAACTATGGTGAGTCAACTAGACTTGCAGACTCACACCTGCAACCTGTTAAATGGTTGCAGGTGCATATAAGGAGAGGCCAGCAGAGAGGACTTTGAGCACCTCCCTAAACCCTTGTTGTTATTTACTGCATGTGACAAACAAAAACCTCCCACAAGGGGGGGAAGATAAGACACTACAAGATAAGAAAGCCTTTCAATAATTTACATTGTACGGATGGTTCTTACAAGTTGTATGAAGAGTTACTGCCTGCACTTCTTAACAAAGCCCTCCCCCAAAAAATAACATGCTGACTTTTCCTCCACCAGAACCGCTCATGCAATAAGAAATAGCCCAGCTTTTGCAGAATGGATCAGTGGAGCTTGGTCCAGCTGTCAAGGTGGGGACAGGCCATGGGGAGGCAGATGCTTCCTGATCCCAACCCTGGGGATGGTGTCCTGCAGGAGGATGACCTGGGAGAAGACAGGGCCCAGCGTGGTGAGGAGATTACGTGGGATGAAACACAGGGCCCGATTGTTATGTTGGCACAGTGAGCATGCTAAATAGCATGCTTCACTGCGCCTTTTCTTGTCGGCCAGGCACCACGAGAATTCTCAAGTGGGCCTGGGCGTCATCGCACTGCACAACAGCGCTCTACCTGCAATCTGCCTGTTTCTGTCGAGAACGGGCGGATTTCAGAATCTTGGCACAACTTTTGTGGAAAAAACGAGGGATTTGTAATTTTACAAAAGTGCTGCCGAGATCATGACATTTACGATTGTTAGGGAGAATTCTCTGTTTAGGCTGAATTTCCTAACCTAGTGAGTCCCCCAGCAGCTTTGCTGGATTTCTGGAGTTTGTTTTTTTCTCCTGCCAAGAGTGAGACTCTTTTTCTCCCACTCTTAGACAGGATTTATGGTGTTTCTTTGACTGCTAATGTGTTTTATAGGCTATGGGGTCCTTTACTCCATAGGGTCTCATGTGTTTTTACTATGTGTGTTAACCAGCACCCTCCGTGCAGTGACACAGGGGTGTCATAGTGACACCCCACCATAGACTCCATACCCTGGGACCGACTACTGTCTCCCAGGGCATGTAAAGTCCCCATTGGCTTTACTAGTCCCAAATTATGAACAGAAACCAGTACAAACCATCATATTGTGGACGTACTGGTTGGGGCAATTTGATTGCCCCGGGGTCTGTTAGTTGAGGGGGCACGTCTCCGTCCTCCCCTGATCGAGTTTTGGTTGGTGGCAGTGGATACTACTTTTTATATTCGACCGCGAATATATCTCTATGGGATTTTCCCATTGTTTGAGGCTACCAACTTTAACTATTTCATTCTCATAGCCTCGAACATACCGCCGGTTTATTTATTTAATATTAATTTGCCGGTTGGTATTTTTTGCCAGGACTCGATTCTAAAATGGCGTTTGTGTTCTCCTCTGTGACACCAACCCAAGTCGAGCCCTTTGTTCCACTTTTTGGCGGGCTTCTCCACAGAAGCCTCCAAAAGTGGTGCCGCCACTCTGTCTGGGTACTACAGGGGGCGTGGGAGGGGGTTTAGGCACCCTAGACTGAGTTACCTTGGTAACTCAAGTCGCACTCTTGTGTGATTGGCCCAAGTGGTGAGCCGGCCGGCTCACCACTTAGCATGTTTGATTGACAGATAGGCTGAGTGAATGGGGTGTGCTGCATAAAAGCAGGGCTTTTGGGACTGGAACTTTAGAAGTCGCCACAGGACCTAAGAATCCGACGAGGGAGAAGCTGAGCCGACCTGCTATGATGACACTGCCGGTGGAGCCCTGCGGAACCGGCTCACCACTTCCCGACGACAGAGAAGATCTCCCGGCTGGAGAGTCTTCTTCCCCTGACTGATGGGCACAACCAGTTTACCTTCTTATCCTCGCATCCCAGGACGTCTAGTGGTCGAATTGCCCGTGCCAAGCACCCCCGCAACCGGATAGCCACTTACCACTGGACCGCGAATAAAAGGACCGCTCCTTTTTAACTGAGAACTCCGCGCCTGGTTTCTTCCCTGGCAGTGCAACGGACTCCTGTCTTCCTCCCCGACAAGATCCTCTCTTCCCCCGGACGAAGCACCGACTTGCATCCGCTGCCAGGAACAACTGCCCCCGCTGGAGTATTCTCACCACTTTAAGGTATCGTGTCCGCCAGACCTCCCTTTCTAAAGATTGCTACAAGGTAATAATAATCTTTTAACCTTCTGGACTGGGCTGCCCGCCTTGACCATCTAACTGGTCCCTTTCTTTTGGTCCAACTCTTTCTGAACCTTTTCGAGACTTTTGTGCACTTTTCAACCGTGTGACCTTGGACACATTTCGTTCTGATCCTCAAAGTGGATCCGGCTTTCTGAAATCTAACTTCACGGTTTGACTCTGCCTTCCTCTCTTGCTGTGTTCTTTTGAAAGTGTTGGGATCTGTTTCAATTTATGCTCTGCCTTTCTCTCCCTTTTTAAACCGAATTATTAGAGTGCCATCTGCGTTAAGCGCTCACCGCTCTCTGAAAATAAGTGGGGCTTTACTTAAGACTTGTCTAATATTCTTTTAAGGGAGTGTATATCTTTTAGTGACCGTATTTTTGAACTGTTTAATATTAGTGCCTATGTGTTTTATTAGATGTGGTTTTAAATAAATAATTATATCCCTTTTACACCAAGCTCTGGTCAGTGTTTGCTTGTTCTACTGTGTTCTTCTGACCTATTGTGAATACTCTGTATACTGCCTAACTCTTCTTGAGGGAAGTCTGACTGCTCAGCCACAGCTACCAAGTGAATCTGTGTGGTATAGACTGCTACCAAGTGGGTTTACTGCCAAACACCTGTAGTCTTAAATCTTTTGCAGTGGTCCCAGAGGGAACTGCACAGGTTTCTGCCTAACAACGATCATAAACATGTATTTATAAATATAAAAAACAAAGCACTCTTCGCTTTAAAATGCACACCTGTAACCATGAGCAATCTCTTGACTGATTAAATCTGTGCTTCTTGTGGCATTCCTCCACAAGAACGACACCAATTCGGTACCGTACATCAGCGCCAGTTTAAGCCCATTCCGAAAGTGGATGAGTGCCACAAGAATTGGCATGCAAAATGCCAAATACTGAAGTGTCGGTTGCTAGGTCGGTTTTCAGCCCTTCATAGCAACCAGCATACATATTTCGAAAGTGGCGCATTCATTCAGACTTCGGAAGAATGTGCCACCTTCAGAATAGGTCTTAAGTACCGAAAAGGTTGCTAATGCTTTTAACGACCTTTTCGGTACTTGACACCTTGATCAGAATGGAGGCCTCAGTATTTTTCCTCTGATGGGAAGATTCTTAACACTGTACCTAAAAAGCTTATGGCTGATTGTCATAATAATGTCCCTCAACCTGACATGAGATATAAGGCTGTGAACCCTAAGGTTAGAAAATCAGAACAAACTATACCGAAAGAAAGATCCTTTTTGGTATCCTAGAATAAACACCTTTCTCAAACCCAACGGTTCAATTTAAAGGATTATGGAAATGTTGTCTTCACTAAACCAGCTTCCTCTGTAATCTGTTAAAAGCCTTAAGGAAGTTACATCTACACTTATAAAAAATGCAGAATATGAAAAACATAACATTTGTGGAAGAAACTACAAGTCCCAGAATCCTAGAGATGCTGAGATGAGGAAGGGGACTGAAGAAGCATGTCGATATAGCAGTTAGGCAATTGAGCCTAGTAGCCATTGCATTAGTCAAAGAATTAACGCTAATAGCCTGAAGCCTATTGTGAAACCTGTCAGGCATAAAAGGCCCAGCAGGAGAGGAGTATTAGAAGGAGCTGGCACAAGGATTTGAAGTGTAGTAGCAGTAGCAGAGGAGAAGCATGAGGCTGGAAAATCACTAGAAAGTGGCAAACTAGAAGGGACACCGGAGCGTGAAGACAACAGATTTCAACTGCAAGCTCAGAGAGAGTCCTTTTCTGTCAAACTCTTAATTGCAGAGGCTGTGCAGAGGAAGACGTGCAGGGTGCTGAGTTTTCCCCATGTCAGCCATGTTACAGTGATCGCAGAGCTGTGGAAGTACAGGACACTAAGACCAAAAGCAGAAGGCATGCCGAGTGTCTCGGGTGAAAAGGGAACTCACAATTTAAGTAGCTGGACCTCAGACACCCGTGCTGGAGAAGGGTGTGGGTCCCCAGCAAGCCAGAAGTAGTAGAAGAAGCAGAACATGTCAGGAAAGCAGTGCAACCACCAAAACCAGTGTAATTGAAGCCGGTGAGTGAAGCACTGCGTTCAAATACACTGCGCGAACTTTGCCGGTAATTGTAACCAGCTCCTAATTGAGTTGTGTATGAGTAAATGCGAATAAAAGCTGTTTATTATATCAGATGTCTTTTTTAGCTTCTCACTATTTGCGTGAGAAGCTAAAGTACTTGAAACCCATTGTTCAAGCCTTGAAAGACTGTTGCTGTATCATGGAGTGGTCTCGTATCCCTAATTAAGAGGGAATGCTTCCTAAACTATTACCGAATACCGAACATTGTCCATATATAATCCACAAGTTACAGAAAGCAAAACTACTTCAAAGAGCGGTTGTGTGTGCCAAATTATAGTTCCCAAATGAAGTCAGAATCTCATCCTTTATTGTTACCTGGGAATATAATTCATCACTCAACTTTCAACCTAAAAATCTGTTTGAAGGAGAGTTTGCGTGTGCCTAATTGTGTTTTCACTTCAGAGGCGGAACTCTATACTGTATTCAGTAGTGATATTGATTCTATTCCAAACAAGTAAAGAGTCTAAAGTATTGGAGAGAAGAACAAGTATGACCCAAGCCAATATGCATCCCCTTTTTATAATGAAACCAGTGTTGCTGAGCATTAAAATGTCCTCTAACTCCACTGTAAAGTTGTTAACAATCAAGTGGCATAGGAAACAAGTAACCCATTGTTACGTGAAGCTGGGAGAGTGGCACATAAGCTACCGGGTAATTACATGGGTTGCCGCTCGCTGTCTACTTGGACACTGCTCTCCAACCATTGGTACAATCTATCAGCACATACCTCAAAGACACTACTCATTTTTTGAGAACTTTACAATCACTACAGTTGGATGAGGAAAACCCACTATTCTTCACAATGGACGTTAACAGTTTATACACCTCCATCCCTCACTCTGAAGGCATTGAGGCACTGGAGTGGTTTTTACTTACACACAGACAAGTGAACATCCAAAATGTTTTTGCATTGGAATTGTTACATATCATACTTTACAATAACTATTTCAGGTACAATGGACAATATTATCTCCAGATCTCTGGCACCTCAATGGGGTCCTCGGTGGCCCCATTCTATGCCAATATTTTCATGTATCAACCCGAAAAAACGTATGTACTTGACAAACCAGAATGGAATCACAAGATAAAAATCTGGCTGAGATATATCGGTGATATATTTTGAATCTGGAGAGGTACAGAAACTGAACTCCTAGAATTTTTGGAGTTACTTGAACACCTGCAATCCGAGAATAAGTTTCACGATGGAAATTAGCAAACCGTCGGTAAACTTCCTTGATCTCACAGTGGAATATACGGACACGCACATCAAAACCAAAATCTTTAGAAAACCCACAGATGTGAATAGTTGTTTACACCATGCAAGCCATCATCCAAAACATCTAGAGGACAATCTACCCTATCGTCAACTATTGCGACTCAAAAGAATCACCTCGGAGTCAAGTACATTACAAGATGATTACAATACAATGAAAAAGAGGTTTTTGGACAGAGGATTTCCACCCGAGACTGTGGATAAAGCAATTGCACGTACTGAAACCCAGGACAGAAACACACTTTTACAAGATCATCAAAAGAAAAAAAAAGACAAGAATTTGATACACACACTCAAATACTCGAGCCAGAGTTTCCAAATTAAAAGAATCATACACAAGAACTGGGATTTAATGAAATCAGATGACACTCTATCACGTCTCTTTCCAAACCCGCCTATGATGGCCTATAAGCGAGGTAAAAACTTCAAAGACCAACTCATAAAGGCTGAAAGAAGCAAACCAACATCCCAGAGGACACTAAGTAAACCGAAGGTTGGTACCTTTGCTTGCTTACAATGCCAACATTGCAATAACTTGATCAAAGGAGATCACATCCGTCACCCACAGACTGACAAGAAGATTATGGGTGTGCAGTCATAATGTCGACAGTCAAAATGTCGACAAATAAATGTCGAAAAACAATAATGTCGACAAACAAAAATGTCGACATTTTTCGATATTTTTTCGAAATTTTGTATTTATTGTAAAAATAAATAAATAAATATATAATTAGAATGTGTTGAGTATTAGGGGTGGGAGGGTGGTTGGGGAGGGTGTGGGGGGGTGGCAGGGGGGTGTTGGGTGAGGGGGGGTTGGGGGGGACCCCCCCCAATAGTAAATGATACTCTTTTTGATTATTTATTGAAAAAATAAATAAATAAATAAATATATAATTAGAATGTGTTGAGTATGAGGGGTGGGAGGATGGTTCGGGAGGGTGTGGGGGGGTGGCAGGGGGGTGTTGGGTGAGGGGGGTTGGGGGGACACCCCCCCATAGTAAATGATACTCTTTTTGGTTATTTATTTATTGAAAAAATAAATAAATAAATATATAATTAGAATGTGTTGAGTATGAGGGGTGGGAGGGTGGTGGTGTGGGGTGTGGGGGGGGGTTGCAGGGGGGTGTTGGGTGAGGTGTTGATAGTTTTAAGTGACATTTTTTTGTCGACATTTTTTTTTCGAAAAAATGACTTTTTACATTATAAGTATAGGATGTCGACATTATTATTTTCGACATTTTTTTTTCGACATTTTTTTTTCGACATTTTGACTATAAACCAGATTATGCTAAAGAACTTTGCAACATGTGACACGAAGAATGTCATCTATGCTATACGCTGCCCCTGTGGGAAATATTATGTGGGCAAGACAAACAGAAGGGCAAAAGATAGGTGGACGGAACACAAATCATGCATTGGGACAGGCAATATCAAATCACCTATCTTTAGACACTTCCGAGACATGAGACACAATGTCTCGCAGATGCGAATGGTAATATTGGAGGTCCTACGTCCATTGAGCAGGGGAGGTAATCTTCCCAAACTACTGGCACAAAGAGAACTGTTCTGGATCAATAAACTGGATGCGATGACCCCGCTAGGACTAAATGAAGACTATTACTTCGCTCCATTTTTATAGATTCACACCAATAAGACACAATTATTAAGAAAACCTCCCCTTTTTAAAAAAAAAAAATTAAAACATTTTTTTAAAAAAAATGTTTTCCACTGTTTTTTATTTTTCTTTCTGTTTTGAACCACTTGTCCTGCAAATTCTGCGAGGAATGTATATATTAGTACCAGTACCCACAATGACCATGCAAAAATGCAGTAACAACAGATTGTACACCCATCTGTTTGAGGGTAGATTTGTTTTGAAAAATGTCCTCTCTATTGTATACATTGTATATGTAGTGTGTCAACAATATACATAAGCTTGATCATCTAGTCATCCACAACAGTGCTTACACCAAATTAACTAACCCCATTATCACAGTGCCTGGAGCATGATTAAATTAGGGGACCTTAATAACTATCCCGTACCTTGAGTCTCTCGCGATCTAATCTTATTCTTGATAGGATTACTCTCCTTAGCACTTTTCTAGCTTAGTATTATAGAGTTCCTTCCACAGTACTTTTTAGCACACACTATGAGATTTCTATCGCTTAAATCTTTCCTACTTACCCTTAAGGGCACTCTATTTAATACCTAATATTTACATCCAGACACATTTAATAATCTATGGCTCATATTTTTAGTAATATATGATCCTATGGTACACTGTCAGGTTCTGACGTATTATGTGATGGTCATGAGCATCTCTCATATCAATAGTCCTATACCCATTAATATTTACAGTTGGATACATTTTCTTCCTTAGTAATACATGTACTTAAGGCACACCGCCACGTTCTGAAGGCTTAAGTCATAATTGTAAGCATCACCGATGCATACTATTAACACCATCGTTATTCCTCTTTCTCCTGCACAAAATGAGATCCACATTAGTCTATCCATAAAGACCATTCGGACATGGCTGCACCTCATCACCTATCCGGCTGATACTTTACGTCGCTGGTATGACGTCACTTTCACATACGCGACCTGCATGCGTACATGTATTTAATCAGTTTTATACATTCCAAACATTCTGATATATACGCTGGTCTGGACATGTTCTGGACCAGAGTAATGGTGACTCATCATGCCATACAAGCTACTTTACTCTTTACTTACATTACGGACAAGTAATGCCGCTCGCGCATGTGTGAGTGACGTCACATATCAATATAAATAGAGCAACCAGCGGAGGTTGCGGACGGAAAGCAGCGCTTCCTGTCCTCGCCGCCGCTGACGATAATCACACCCTCAAAATAAGTAAGTATTGACACGGTGGGCAACTCCTTGGGTCCACGAACTTGGTCTCCATTTTTTCTAAAAAGACCCATGCTTTCTCTCCAGATCTTAGGAGCACAGAGCATGCTTTCAACCCTACTTTCACCCCAGTGAAAACATGGTTTATTTTACCATGCCTATCCAGATCTTTAATTAGGGGTCTCTGAGCTCCTTAGCCCCCTTATGGAAGGGTGAGTTTAATCTAATATTTAAGTGATTACTTGTCACATTTCTTTCTGGTGGAGGCACTGTTGTGGAAAAACACACTAAAAATGCAGCCATATCTTTCCTAAGGCTTAATATTTTGAGACCAGCTGAACACACGGTGTCACACTATATAGAAACAAATGACGTTGCTGTATGTATGCTGAATTGTTCATAAAGCTTTATTTGTTTAGCACCATTAAATGTCCAGTGCAATTGGTGATGGGATACCCATTGAAGTTTGTGACTATCAACAAAAAGGTTTTCTTATGCCACCACCTCTATGCAAATAACAAAGTTGGTAAACTTTTGACCCATACTTGTTATTTTTTCGAATGGATTTTTAGAATGGATTATGAAATTGAAATTGATATTGAAAATTGATGCCCCTGAAGAAGAGTATTTTGAAACTCAAAACGCTTTGGGCCAACTTATGCATTGTTAATAAAAAGGAGAAGAAGGTTCTGTGAAGAAAAGGACTTATTGAATTTTTTCAGGAACATTAATTCAATTGCATTTTTGAATATTACTATTAATTATTCAAGATAACAGTTAGGCCTACTTTTGGGCCTTGTAGAAAGTGTGCAGTGGACACGGGTTTCCAAAAATGTGGATCTCTTTGCTTCTTTGTACTTTTCCAGCCTAGATACCAAGGCTGAGTTTTTCTCCCCCGCACCTTGAACCCTATAAATGTGCATCTTTATATATTTGACTATATTACCATTCAGATAAGGGTGTGCAAGTGTAACCTTTGTGTTTTGTTAATTACATGGGTTGCTACCTGGTGGAAAGGTGAGAACAAAGCTGGGGAAGGGGCACAGATGCTTGTAAAGAAAACCCTGAAGTAGAATACAACCTGTGGTGCAAAAGAATGCTGAAGTTGAAACAGAGAGAGCTTGATGGGCAGAAGCAGGTTGTTCTTACTGTAGTTAGACAGACTGAAGAGGCACAGAGGCTGCCTCTTTTAAGAAAGCCATTGAAAGGAAGAGTGCCATGCCTACCTGAAGAGGTCGGGTGTCTGGTTGAAATCTACCTAATAATTCAGCAGTACCGGAGTAGTACTAGTAACACTTGAAATGTGGTGGTATATAAAGTTGTCAGCCGATGTCGCAGTGAAGTGATTGAAGCAGTAACGTGCTGTGGGACAAAGGTGACTGTTCTCATAGTACCAACAGTAAAAGTGTGGTTGTTGAAAATAGAAGCAGGAGCACAGAGACAGCATCCTGACAAATATACCAAATGTAAAGTTGTAACTGAAGAAGTCCCAAAGAATTGTGTATTATTGACATTTAAGGAATATTGCACTTCCTTTTGAACTGTGGCAAATTATCTTGAAGAAGAGACAATCATCATTGCAGGATTACCAGTGGTGCTATTTTCTTTCTGGAAGTTGGAAGGGGATCTTTTCACCCAAGAACAAGAAATTGTTATCAGTGGATTTTTGTTTGGTGAACTTTTGTATTGACTTTGAACTTTCAAGAGCTAGTTCAAAACCCTTCTTTTCTTTTGTTGAACATTTTGAAGTGACCTTAAAGCCTGGGAAAGGGACCTTACCCAGGACAAGAGAAGGCCATTCCGATATTGTGTTAATGTTGTTTATTATATTGTGTTACTCTATAATTTCCCTTGTATATTGGTTGTTTAGTGTGAGGTCCCTGTTAGACAATGTTCACCTAGCCTTTAGGCTAGTTAGGGAATTCTTCTGTAGAGTAAGGCAAGCAAGGTACTTTCTCACTATAATTTCTTTAATAAAATGGCATTTTCTGAGAAATGTACAAGCAGTTGCCTGTCTCGAATTACTCACCCATTACATATTGCACAACTGGCATGTGTTTTCTGATCAGCGGGGGTGGTAGGGGGTCTACTTTCACATGCTTACCCATCCCATGCATCCGAAGTACCTTCATTTTCTGATGAGAAGCATTAACTACCTGTTCAAGGTGCTCCCTTCATCCTTTTTTCGGCCCAGATTCTGGCGGTGTTGGTGGGGCATCAGCACAGGAGTAGAGTGCATATCTACCTTAGCTAGGGTAGTACTTTCCTACTTCGACAACTGTCTTCTGCAGATCATGTCGGATGAGCGAACATTGTTGTGTCAGGTCCTGACTTGCTAAAACCCGCTTCTAAACCCCACAGACCGACAAGGACGTCTCACCTACAACTGATTATTATCACAGCTGAACCCGACAGACCCCAGGGGGAGTGGATAAAATAAGCAAACAAATTTCCGGTCTTACTAGTTGCATGGAGATATGCAGGGGTGAGAAAGAAGAACATACAGTAAAATATTTACTGCGCCTTTAGGTTTTCCCAACCACCACTCCCTTGTTAACCACTCCATACCTGTGCTCCTCTGCCAATAGCGGAGAGGAGAGAATGTAAATGATTTATGAAAGTTAACATCCAGAGGTGCTCTTTTCGGAGTTCCTTATAATTAACTGCTATCTCTCATGTACAACCTAGAAATTAATTTCTACTCCGATGCATCTGGCGTTCTGAAGCTGTGCATTAAATGTGCTTGCATATACTAACTGTCCCTAATTAAAAACAAACTACTTTACAGATATAGCTAGAAATAGAATTATTAACACTAAAACTAAAAAACGTCCTTGTCATGTTTCTTGTGGATTTGCCTTTGTTAATGTTAGTCACCAGCTCTCTGACTCGTATGTCCCGTCCCCTTTCCTCCATCCTTGTGGGCGTCCCCCAACATGGGGACAGTACCGGAACCTTTGACAGTGGAAAATTGAGCTTCCCCTTTAAATTTAGTATAACGTGCGTGTGTGGCCTCGGGCATGTGAATGCCCCACTTAGGCCCCGCCCTCTGGTACCTCAGCTCAGTCCCTTTTCCGCACAGATGGTATCGGACCTGGCAGCTAGGCACAGAGATTAACTTTTTGCTTTATCCCTGTTGTTTTGTTTGAAATCTTCTTCACCTCGCTTCGGTGCCTCGCCCACCCAGTGCATGTCGGCTGAAAGAAGATTCACAAGATGTATGTCTTGCAATTGCTCGTTCACGGCCTTGGACCCCCATGCACTCTGTCTTGAGTGCCTGGGGTCCGACCACCGCTGGGACGTGTGCGCAGCTTGCAGCACTCTCGGTCACTGGGCATTGAAGAATCGGTTGTCACGTTAGAGGGAGATCTTCCACACTTCTTGTCCAGCTCATCATAAGGACTTCGACTCCGGCACCTCATAGCAAGACAAGGAAGGCCCTTTGTTCAGTACCGCGTCTCAGCGCGGTAACTCCTTCCCACGAGTCCTCACGGGCAAGGGTTCCTTCAATTCCGGCTACCAGCTCCCAAGCTGAGGGGACATGGGGTTCTTCTGGGCAATACGTGGGCACACCCGTGGCTGTCAAGGCTACCGGCCCCCAGGCCAAGGGGCTCAGGGGCTCTACTGAACAGTCCATGGAGGGGCAATCAAGTTTGTTTTCCTCTTCGACTCCAAGGGGCAAGGGATCGTCGGGTTCTACCTCCAAGAGACAGTCTTCAGTACGATCCAACATGATTACCAGCGAGGGGCAGAGGGTGCACATCCTACCGGAGCTTCCTCCAAGGTCGTGAGTCAGGGCATTTCAACTATCCGCCCCCAGGCAGAGCATGCTTGGAGGTCGACGCTTCTGTTTCGGTTGCAAGACACAAGGCATGTCTTCTCATGTCTGAGCCGGCACATGGCACAGGGCCTTCGCGCCCTACCACCCTGAGTGTGACGCAAACCCCCAAGATGGAGGATAGGCACATGGCGGAGCCTGCTAGTCCACCGACCATTTTGTTTTCCAGTGTGGGTCCGCCCGTGCTCTCGCCGATTGAATGGGCCCTGAAAGAAGGTCCCAGTCCCCTTCCCTCTGGAAGCGACGGACTGTATGGCCCCGGAAGGATACATCTACCCTTTACAGCCTTATGGCTACACGCCTCACGTGCCTTGCGCTTCGATCATGAATGGAGGCCTAGTGATTTGGAGGGCCAGGACCCTCAGGACCCGGTGGCTTGCGAGGACCGCTTCTTTGAGTGCTCCCTCCTCCTCATGCGTTCCCCGCAGATGACGGGGCTCCTCAAGGGCATTGTCAAGGAGGTGATCGTGCAGGTTGTGCCACCCTGGCCTCCTCCACTGGACCCTCCACGGTTCCTCCAGTGGTCAAGGCCTTGCCGGTTATCCAGACCCCTCTGCCTCCTCCTGTACCACCAACGCCTCCCCCTTAGCAACCGTTGGATCATTCTTCAGTCCGGGTTTAAGGGGGGAACCCACTGGCACAGGGCGCTGACTCCCCTCAGCCTGAAGAAAGGGTGGTTTGGGGACAATGACGGCGATGATGGCACCCAGGACGACAAACCCTTGGCATCTGTAAACGTCTTTCGTGAACGCCTTCAGGGCCACGCAGACCCAAGGATGACCTGCATGTGGCGAGGAAGTTCTGGGAGAAGCCCAGGGCCAACGCCCAGATGAACAAGAGGTTGGACAGCAGGTTCAGACTGACGGATGGGGAGCCAATCCTATTGGGCGAGATGAATCACCAAATACCCTGAGATTTGCTGCCAGTGTTTTCTACAGTGGCACCAGAGAAAAGTTAATTTGCACCAAAAAGAAAAGAATTCAAAGGCAGCACTGCTAGGCTGCCAGCCCAAAACTTCACTGAAAAAGAAATGATGGCGCCCTGATACTCTTTTCCACTGTTTTGAACCGTACACATTGTGTTCCAGTGAGACCCAGTTATGCCCAGCCATATTCAGGTTGTGCTCCAACAACAGAGGGCTTTTCTCACTGAATGACAAGCTGTTTCAGGCAAGATCTGTAAAATAACAAAGAACTTTACTCCCAGCGTAGGGAAAAATGCTTTACTTTGCAACAAACTATCACAGCTGAACTCTTCACAAGAAGCCCTATTTCTCTGTGCTTATGTTATTGTCAGTGGACCTTTGACTTGAACAGATTGCTGTGTATGAGAAATGGACTAGGGCTGAAATTCTGTTTAGAATCTAGATGTAAGAGAAAACCGCATTGGAAGTGACAGCAAAAGGAAATTTCAGCATGTTTAAAAAGGGTTGCTTTTTGCAAACAAGAAAATGTCTGCTTAAAAGTAAATTGTTGAGTTAAGGCTCTGTCCTTGCGTAGAAAGGTGAAGGGGGGGGGGGGTCTGGTGAAATATATGTAGGATTTCCAACAGTCTTGCTTTCTGGTTCAGGCAAGAGAAAATAAAAATGAATAAATCTACTGTGAAGCCACAGAACAGGTTTTTCCAGGCCCTGGCTTCAAAGTGCATTTGCTTTCTGGCAACAGAATCTGCCTTCCCCCAAGGGGACCAGCATCTGGAAACAATGAATGGGCCAAGGGGAACACCTTGCACGCCCGTCAGACTTTGTGGCTGTGCTCCACCCTGCCACAATGGAATTTTGGGACACATAGGTGTGACCTGTTAAGCAGCACCTCCCCTCCACTTAAACTGGGGAGCCTCTAAGGCCACTCCAGAGCAACATTTGGAAGTATGACCATATTTGGAAGACAATGCTGCCCATTTGGGGCAAAAGACTGTTCTGAATTAATAAACTTAAGACTTTTATCTCTGCAACCGGAAGACGCAGAAATGCGACAGTTTAACAGTTTAAATGTAAATTTGGTGGCATTAAACAAGACATTGTTGATTCCCCTAGCATGTGGAGATGCAAACGGCAGAAAAAGTTAAATCATGGGAAAAGTATCCATGATGCAACTCTGGAAATCAATGCAAACATGTTCTATGATAATATGTTCACATCTATAGTTATAGAATTGTAAGTGAAATATTTCCCACCAAAAAGTGAGAAAGATTATTAGAAGGATGAAACAATGTTATACAGACCATAGAGTTGGAACGTTATGTTCTGTGTGGAATATGCCATTTGCCTATGTGATTTGCAAAAGTGCCACAACTGTAAAAATGTGCGATTTATGTCATAACTGATTTTTGGCAAAAATGACTGTGGGATGGCTCTGTAGCTCATAAAAACACACCCCATAAAACAGAGTCCCCTCCTTCAGTCCAACCTGCTGCTAGGGAGGAGGCGACTTATATAGGCTGACCTATCTGATTCTTAGGGGTAGGTCTAGCTTTGTTCTGCCCCACAGTAAATCCTGTGATGTCACCCACCTTTATAAAAGGTAGAGGCTCACCGATACAAACAATACACTCTTCTGAATTTCGAGCTCTTGCGTATCCAGAAATTCCATATTCATCCTGCAAGATTCCAGATTCAACTGCCAGGCCAGAGCATAGTTGACCTTATCCAGGCAGGACCACTGATCCAAAAAGAAACCCCACTGAAAAACCCAATAACTCATGGCCGAAAGGGGGAAAAGCTGTGGTACCCTTTTTGAGAGTATCCTGTGACCAGACTGGCTTTTTGCCCCACTACCTGCATGCCAGCTGTACCCTCGCTATCCAGTGACCAGACAGGCCCAGCTGTGTTCTGTTAGGAGAGCCCACCGTTGTGCCGTGACCAGATCCTTTGAGTCCAGAAACCTGGTTGGCTGTCCCAAATCCCAAATTCAAGTGCTGATTGTGAGTATAACTCCATCCCATGGCAACACATAGCATACCCCATCTTAATACCTTGTCTTTGTTCCACCTTCTAAGTAATCCCATCAAGATCCTGATAACTTGTTTAAAACTGTCAGAATTCTCTGCATCCTGTTCTTGATTTCCTTGTGTTAGCGCCATTCTTCCACTCATTTCTGTCATGTGTAAATCCTTAGTCATATTTTGATTAAATAAATTAATTCTCCCAAAAGAGGCACACTGCGTGAAGGGTTACAACTGCAGCGTAGCTTTTCTATTCACGTGTGGCGTTTCTCTTTTCTAGCCACTAAGTCTAGTTTAAGTGAAACTTGTCCTTTCCTTTCCAAACCGATTTTTCTCTGTCAACTGCTTTTATTCTTAAAACCGAATTTCCTTTCGGATTGAGAATCTCATCCTGTTATTAAGTTAGTTACTCTTTCACTTGCATATTATCCCTGTGATGTGCATCAGTCATTCAGCATAAAAACTGCATTCCGATTCTGTCTATTTCACCCATTTTTCAAACCGTTTGACATTTAAACCTGTCAAAGTAAGAAAGTGCAGTTTTTACGCGTGTGATTTTACTGCACTGTGTTGTCACTTCAAAGTGGATTTTCTGAACTGTATGCCCGTTGTTGGTACCTTGCCTTGTATTTGCTAGTGTTCTTACATCCCTGATACTGTTAGAACTCATATTTACCTCATTCATTCAACCGCACATTAAATTAAATATTTAGTAATTCCGAGCGTTATTTTATGCAATTGCAAAGGTTTTAAAATCCGTGGGGAAGGTCGGATTTTAATTCTGTTTGCTGCCTAGTATCCATGACTCCTTGTTGCTCATTTCTATCCACTCAAAATTTGATTAATAGGGGTTTGAGGGAGCATTGCAGGGGGAAATCTTAACTCGGGTGCTATCTACCCGAACAGTAAAATTGCTCCCATTCATTTGTGCTTTGGATATGTTATGGTAGAAGGTCAAGCTAAGTGTATTTCGTCATTTTACCTTGTAATTATCACCCCACTTGTGATTTCTGTCCAATATTACATTTGTGTGATTTTCTTTGAATTTCAAATAAATAAATATTGTATTATCACCCACCGTCCTGGTTCATGGTCCATTGTGCAAAGTAGGAAGAGTAAGAGGAGAGGATTGGGAGCTCTCCCGTCCCCTGCACACTTTGAAATATTGTCAAAAAGACATTGTATAGTTCATAATGAAACTTCACATATAGAAAACGTTTAGTTATAGTCAATGATAATCTCAGTTTAGAAAAAGTATAAGCATTTAATTAAGGAAAACAAAGCAAACATGTTTTTCTTACTACAATTGATTGTAAGTATATCGCCATAAGATGCAAAAAAAGGAAAAAAATGGAAAAGAATCCGTAAATTCAATGTGCTTGGCTGACACGGTTCGAGGTAGTTTCCTTTTCTTTTTGAGCCTATTAGCACTAGGACTCATTCAAGCAAGGTATAGAGAAAGATCCAGTAAAGGGAAAAAAAGGAAGAGGGTAAATCTCAGGAGTATGTTTTGTCATAGTTATATCCGACAAACATTATAAGACACATGATGGGGGAAATCTCTTAGCGGGGATGGTCAATTACCAAAGGTGCAGAGTACTTAGGTGGTTGTTTATGTGACATGCTATATATACATTAGACAATCATCACGGTGACCAGTATCATGCTGTTATTGGACATTCCATTATTCTGCATATTATGCTTCGTTTAGAAGGCATTTTAAGGGTACCTGGTGAGCACCAATTTTAGTGGAGCATTAGTTTACGGAGTTCCTAAATAAGCCTGGCCATACTACATTCTGTGTAATGATGAATGATGAATAATCAAGTGCTGTTCTTTGAATCGGAATGATCACCTGGTAATAGAGGGCTGATCATATATATTCTAGGTGGATGGAAGCTCATCAGGCTGATAGTAGCGACATCAAAGGTAAATGTAATTACTCACATGTAGAGAGAGGTAGTCAAAGGGTTCTACCTCTATGCTTGAAAGTGGACGAATCCTTAAAATGTGGAAAATGCAGGAAAATTGCATTCAAATCGACACGATGTGACTCACTCAGTCTGTGGGTTTAAAACAAGGGCAAGGACCCATGTCACCTGGTATATTTTGAAGCAACTGGTCAACATGTTGTTTTTGTGAATTTTGCCATAACTATAACAATTAAGTGGAACTCACTCGTGTGGCTGTCAAGCGGGAATACGAGGCCTGGAAATGTCGTCAACATTGCATCCGAGGACTGCTATGTTCTCATGTGAGTACGTTGATGCGAGCAAACTCTAAAGAAGAGGGGTAAGCAAATGTGCGATATGAAATATTGATCCGACGTGAGGTGGTGGAAAAATAATTAAATCAGCATCTCTGTGAAATACCTGGTGCAGACAAAACTGCCCTCAGCAAGTGCAACGGCTCTGAGCGTGTAGGGTGCTGCCGTGCTGCTAAAAGGAGGCATCACTCATTAGATGGGGTGAAGATCACTGTTGTGTGTGTAAGCCTCACGCTGTAATTCAGCAGGTTTTTGTTCCGTGTCTATGGTGGCAGAGAAGGAAGAGTTGAACACTATAAAATTTGCGAGGAAAGTGCCTCCGGACAAGTGTATATTGGTTAAAACATATACCTGTCTGCTGGCAACATGCGCTGTGTCTGGACAAGCTGCACTCAGGAAAGTGTGGCGGTTGCCACGGTGATGGGAGTAAGTGAATCTCGTGTTTGTTAACCACCATTTTGGGTCAGTAAATGAAATGACTGGGAGCATCATAGAAGCTGAAGATGGACTAGGTGTTATGCATGTCTGAATTGGGTTCCATGTTGAAGTGGATGCTCAAAGACAAAAGTCAGTGTGAAGTCTAATTGATCCGAGCTAATGTTCTCAATTGGTGTGAAGCGGGTGCCCTTTTTACATTGAATGATGATCTTATGACATATATTTCGTCTTTATATGCAGTATTACGTGGTCCATTGTATTTGTAAAAGTGGGTGTGAGATGGGTTGGGTGCCAGCTCAATCCAAATTCTAGAAAATAAAGAACAATTATTTTAATTGTGCGCTACATCCTAGGCTAAGGGCAAGAGTCCTGGTCTGGTGTGTGATGCCCGATTGGAATCCTTAACAGATTGGGGTTTTGTGCCGGGATTTGAGACAAGTGTGGCCACCCGTGGCAGCTTAACACAGCAGACTTATCTTCAAGGTAGTGATACTTTGTGTGGCTAGAAATCTGTGTTACGCTGTAAAAAGTGCCTCCCCAAAACATAGACCCTAAGTACCAGGCCTGTGTGTAAAATTAAAGCAAAATCAACCCCCAAACTAGACAAAAAGCAACAGAATACAGGTTACTCTTATATAAATAAATTAAGAAAGAAAGAACACTCTCCAAAATGACCACAGTAGAGACAAATATGGCTAGGCAGCACCTTCTGCACAAGTCATTTGTCAGAGAGGAATGGCCACAGCAAGCTGAGGAGGTATGGCTAGAAGAAAAGATGCAACAGGTCACCGCCATGGATATGTGGCAGGACAGTGGCCTATAACATCAAGCTTTGAGCGAGTTATACATGACTCTGAACATTAAAGAGGAGCAGATTAAAATGTTCCGAATCACAGCCTACATGTATCGCCATATGGGAGCGATGCAGGCAAAACATAAAGAAAACGGAACCCTTGCGCAAAACCAGTCGGGGTTCTTAAACCAAATCCAGACTGAATTAAAATTAGTGGAAGAAAAATTGAAATGGCAAGATTATGAGGAAGAATCTGAAATTTAAATTAAACAGCCAAAAGAGGACTTGGCTCTACAACAAAATAAATCTGACCAAGAGGTCCAATTAGATGCATTAACAGTGGAGTGTCAGGAAAAGGTGAGAGAGTCAACAGAAGCAGAATCAACTAAAATATAACAGAGCCTGCGCAGAACAAATAACCATCTTACAAAATCAGATCAAAAAATTGGAAGAGGAGAATAGCAAATTCATTATTAAAGAACTCCATTCTCAAGAAGAATTTGACCAAGAATGCCAGAAATTAAACACTATCAAACAACAAAGGGATGACCTGGCTGAACAGAGGTGCACCCTAAATCAGGAGAAAGATGCCCTATGTCAGGAAGTGAGCAACCTACAAACAGATTTACAGGAAAGAGAGTTAGGGCTCCAGAAACTAAATGAACTAAAAGTAGAACACAAAAAGTTATTGGAGCACACCAGACGAGTAGAAGGTGCTCTGGAAGAGAACACTCAAACTAAAAATGCTCAAACTCAGGAGATAAATCTCCTGCAACAAAAATTATCTTGTGTTCCCAAACCATACAGGCAGCACAAAAAGACAATGAGGCCCTCTGTGAGGAGAGACCCATGGACTTCACAAGTAGGTGGCAGCTCAAGAGCTGGCCATAGAGGCTAGTCAAGCGCTGATAGCTGAGCAAAAGGCTCAGACCTTTGCCTACTATCAAGAGGTAGAGGCTGTGAAGGTGAAACTAGGGAGGTTGGAGAAAGAGTATGCCAGGCTCAATCCAAACTTGAGGGACTGTGAACAAGTAGAGAGGGACAGGGCAACCCCTGATCACTGTGTGATGCCCTCAGTACTAAGGGACTCCAACCCATTTAATACTCTCTGCACTGCTGACTTCATGTCCGCTGGGTCACAAGAACTGGGTGTCATGGGGGAGTCAGACTTAAATATGCCTAGCATGCTTGAACAGGTAGGCCACCGCCCATTAGAGATTGATGGACGGGCCTCCCTGTATAGATACAAAAATATTATGGCTGATGTCTCTGACCAGGAAGTCTCTTATGAGGACAAAGTCAGGGAATTAGACCTGCAGAAGCATTATCTCCAAAGGGACCATTTGGTTTGATTTGCAGAAAAACAGCATGAAATGGGGTCCCAAAAGAGCATTCTGAAGACTTCCACCCAATCAGGGCAGTGGGGGGGATCCTCTGCCAACCCTGAAAGCAGGGAGGAGTCAGAAGACTACTCTCCTGTGCGCCACAGGGGAGAAGAAACTAGACCCCACCATTCTGCAAGCCCCTCACAAGCTCACAGAATCAGAAAGTGCCTAGAAGATCATGAGGGGACCTCCAACAGTAGCGGCTCTGAGTCTGAGGGTGAGTTGACTCGGGAGACCCGGCAAAAGAAGGCAAATAAACTAAAGAGAGTTCTGGTGAAAGACCCCATTAGGCAGATCAAGGCTATTAGGAATTTCCTAACACTAGCACAAAAACGCAAAATATTCTGTCTGGGAGCATCTGGAACTCTATGAACAAATGATGAACACTTTTCACATCAAAGATAGCCAGAACTGCATAGAGTATGCCAAATGGACATTCTCTCTGGAGTACTCCAGCTTCTTTGTTGGACTGGAAGACCAAAACCATTCCAGGTGGTCCACCTACAAGGCGACCATCTTGAAGCACTTTTCCGCCCACAGAAACCCCCAGGAGGCTCGCAAAGCGGCCTACAACTTGCAATGCGAAGAAGATCAGGCCCCAAGAAAGTTTGTGCAGGAGCTGAAATGCGCCTTTGCACAAACTACCAGGAGGGTGCGCACAGATAGTAGAGAGCTTATAACTACCTATTTTCATGCGCTCCCAAAATACATAATGACCCAGCTGGTGAGGTATTTTCATGACGAAAGATCCCTGGACTGGGTAATAGAGCAGGCTAGCCGGATCTATGAGGTCCAAAAACCTGCAGAAAATAAAAATCCGACAAGAAAACCTCAAACCAAACAACATCTCTGCTGCTGCTAAGGTGGCGGAGGAGAAGGTTGCCCCCATTTTGGACCTATAAATGGGGGTGCCTAAAAATGCACCTACCCAAAACCAGCAAATTCAGAGGCAAAGAAAGCCTTCTAATCAATCAGCAGCAGGTGGCAGTCAGGGAGGTAACCCCGCCAATGGGACCCCTAACTCTCCTGATTAGACAAGTCCCAGATACAAGGGCAACCAACCTATCTTGTGGTATGTAGGGACTCCCCCAGCCCAAGGGGGTGAGATCCAACCAGGTAAGTACTGCCCCAGGAAACTTCCCTCCTAACTTCCCTCAGGAGGGCAGTAATCCCCCCAAATCCAGGGTTAAGTTTCTTTCCCCGGTATCTACCAAACCCCAACCTGCAGTTCAACCCTACTTTCTTTCCCCGGTTTCAGGAGTCCAGACCACCCAAACCGGAAGAGGGGAGGCCAAGGGTGGAGGATTACCAAAATCCCCAATACCTAGGGTACTCCGGGAGAAGGGATCGTTGCCCTTCCGGTGAACCACCTAGGTTTGAACAAAGACCCCCGTACCAGCCGGAACGGGTGTCCCTACTGGGGCGCCACGTCCAGAACCTCACGCAGGATCTGAGGCGCATGTTGAGGGCTCAGCAGAACCCTCAGATGAACATGGCGGCTCAGAACCCCACAATCTAAGGGTCTGGCACCCCAGAACAATGACTGGGAGAGAACCCCGACAACTCACTGGTTCTAGAGGAGGAGGGACTGGACGAAGGGGGGGTTTAAAGCCCTAGTGGAAGCTTCCTTCCTCAACCATGAAAAGCCCCTGGACACCCCAGAACCAGAACTAAAATCTACTGCCCCTGACAATTTGCAACCCAGGTAACAGAGGGTGGGTAGGAGAAATAAAGACATCAAAAAGGCCCATTTTGTGGAGGAAGTTAGTGTCCTCCAGTTTGAAGGCGAAGAATCCTTCGAGGATTCTGGGGAAATAATCTTCTCCTTCAGGGATGGGGGAATTCCTCCCAAAGAAAAATATGTCCCAAGAGATCTAAATGAAGACTGGGTGGGTGTGGGGACTGATTCTGAGTCACCCATCCCTGAACCCCAGAATTGTCATCCTGAGAAAAAAATAGTTAAAGAGGGATCCTCCCCACAAATTGGTTCTAGTGACTGCCACCAGGTAAGAGGGGGCAGCACAGAGCTAACGGAAAAAGGGGATTCCAAAATCCCATCTGTTTCAGGATGCCACATTTTTATTACAGATTCCCAGACTCCGGCACAGAGAATTGTCCAAAACTCCACGGTGTCGGTGTCCAAAATAAAGAAATTGACCACCCAGCTTGCCCAAAATGCCCATACGGGAATGACATTTCTGTCGAGGGGACTGCAGATTTGGAAATAGAAATTGGGCAACATAAGGTGAAACACCCAGTCATAGTTGTGACTCCAGAGGGAACACCCTGTCTATTGGAGAATTACATGCTTCGCAGGTTGTCTCCCCTAATAGACTGTGTGAACAAGGTCCTCTGGAATCAGACTAACCAGCCAATACAATTAAAACAGAGTGTCAACCATGTTAGTTTAAATGGGACATGCCACATGGTTGAACAAAAATCTGATCATATTGAGTTTCATTTCCAAAATAATCAATACCTGATGATGTTACAGTAATTGCTGTAGGACAACAAACTGGTGATGAGAACTCCTCTCCATTCCTGAAAATCAACCTTCCTTCCAGTTTTAAGTGGCATTCCACACTGGAAGGAAATACATTGACATTTTATACCAATTCACAATCTGAAAATCCCAACTCTATAGTCAAAAGTGATGAAAAACCACCTCAAAGTTTAGCTCACATTTAGAAAATTAGAGAACAGTTGTTCCTCCCTATTTAGTTAAATGATGAGAAGGAGTCTGTTCTCACCAGAGTGTACGTGAACAACGGAAAGAGCTTCATCAGCGAAGCCATGTTCAGAAAGCTCCCAAAAGATCCAACCATTGCCACATTTAAATTGGTTGATAAGTGGGAAATGGGCCTGGAAACTCCCAATTCCAAACATCTCCTGTTTAGCAGGTGTATGCTCAAAATGTCTATAGGTGACAAAATCATAGAGCATAATTGACATTCTCAATCGGTTTGCAATTAATTTGGACCTTATAAATTACAAGGCCTGGTCCGGACTAGGGGGTAATCCCATGGGCTTTGATGATTCTGAAAAAGCATTTTGGTCAGCCCACTTGCTGCCGTATGCAGTTGAAGTTCAAATTGGGGAGGAGGTCAGCATCCCAGGACGCACCTGACAATTCCCACTTGAATTGAAAATTAATAGAGGACAGAAACTGCAAAATTCTGACGCCTATGTACATCTCAGTGCCCATCTCCAACAGCAGGGGTTGGGGTTAAACCCAACACCATTAGTCAGTGAAGAACACAACACCATTCCAATATTGATGGATAACAGCGACCCTATAAGTATCACTGTGGGTGCAGGCATCATTATTGGAATGGCGGTTGATGGCTGGCATTTTTCCATGGTTCAAGTAAATTAACTGATGTGACCAATCCCCAATGACTGCTTTGACAATGACAGTGACAATAACATACCACCAGACAGGATCTTCACCCGGGAGGGGGGTCATTTCCTGGTTTACTCTTCCTGCTCTTATGGGGAGGAAGAGGTGACCTGTGACATCGGGCACGAGGAGGTGATATTCCAGGTCCACAATGACTGCCTCTCCTACCTGAAACCCTCCGTCCAGGTCAATACTCTAACCAGAGACCTCTCCACCCAGCTGGAGGAGGCCTCTGAGATAGCAAAACCCGAAGTCTTTCCAGGCTTCAGGCAAATGTTGAAGAGCGGGTCAACCTCGCTGATACCTGTGAGACTAAGGAGCAAAAGCAAAAGTTGAAACAGGAGTTCTTAGATTCCCAAGATATATTTGCTGTGGACTCATACGACTGTGGTTGCACTGAGATCCATAGTACCACAATTTCCACTGACCCTGGAATGACTCCTGTGTTTCTGAAGCAATATTGCTTTCCTCTCACATCCATGGAGTCCCTGACACAAATAAGCAAAAACCTAGAGTCCCGTGGGATAATTCATCCAGTCCACAGCAGCTTTAATAATCCGGGCTGAGGATTTTAAAACCAAATGGCCAATGGAGACTTTGCGCAAAAGGTTCCACATGCCCCGATGGCCTCTCCCCTACATTGACCAGGGGCTGGCCCAGATCCAAGGCTCAAAGGTATACACTGCTATTGACCTGACAAATGGATACAGGATCATGCCCGTCAGTAGTGAGGACCAATGCAGCTGCCCTTTACCTTCGGGGGGGCAGCAGTACACGTGGACCCGGACTTCCTTCGGATACATAAACTTCGTCAAAAAAATTCAACATATTCTTACGTAAGGCTATGCCCGAGTGTGGTGAAAGGGGTAACCAGGCCTATGTGGATGATGTCTTGATAAAAAGCTCAACTGTGGAGAAACACATAGCGGAAATCGGTTATGTTCTGACCCAGTTGAGGGTCACCGGAGCAAAATTGTCCTTCTCGAAGGCACAGTGGTGCAGGACCCATGTCAACTTCTTGGGACATGAAATGACTCCTGAGGGTCTCTGTCCCTAAGAGAAAAAAGTGGAAGCACTATTAAAACTAAAATACCCCACAACTCTGCGTGAGCTAAGAAGCCTCCTTGGACTAACTAATTACAGTAGGAAGTTCATTGATTAACCAGAGGTCACAAGACCCCTGATCCATCTGTTGAAGGGGGGGTCAAGTGGGAGTAGGGTCCAGAACAAGCCGAGGCATTAAAGCAACTCAAAAGCAATCTCTCACAAGTGCCTTGCCTAACTTACCCTGTCAAAACAAGGAGTTCTTCTTGGAGACAGGGTTCTCGAATACATGCTTGACAGCAGTATTATATCAAAAGCATGACAAGGTCAATAAAGTAATCTCCTACGCAAGCAAGACTTTATCCTCTGTGGAGGAAAAATTCAACAATTGTGAGAAGGCACTCCTGGGGACGGTGTGGGCATTGAAAAATTACCGCCCGTTCATCCAGGGGGAACACATCATAGTGGTGACTTCACAACAGCCTTTGAATACCTCGAAAGTGACAGAATCTGGCCCAGAAATGTGAGTAATTCTAGAATTACTTCCTGGATTCTGTCAATGCAAGGCTTTCCTGTGGAGGTCAGATATGGCCAAAACAAGAAGAGTCCCCTCGCGCAAGGTCTGGCTGACTTGCATGATTGTGCCAGAGAAAGCTGTCTCGAGGACGAAAGTCTTAAAACACAGGGCAACATGGGGGCATGCCTGAATTCCCAGCACAAAGTCTATGAAGAAGACAAGTGCGAGAGGATGCCCACAGTTTGTGAACGGGTGCTCCTACCATGTTGACAACAATGGGGAAAAGGAACTGGTGGACGGCATTGGGAATGCTTGTGTGAAGTAAGCCCCGGAACCCTCCGCTGGGTACTAAATCGGTCCACGCATTAGTCAGGTGGCAGAGCTGATGGCAGTTCATAAGGCCATCCTCACTGCAGTCCAACACCAACTCCACAAACTGGTCATAATCACCGACTCAGATTATGTCCGGAACGGGTTCGTGGAGCACCTGGTAAATTGGAAAACCAGAGGCATGCTATGTGCTAATAACAAACTGCTTAAACATGGCAAGCCAATACAAAATATTGATGATCTGGTCACCTCTAATGGGATGACCATCTGTTGGAAAAAGATTAAGGGTCATTCCAGAATAGAGGGGCCAGACAAAACTGTAAATGACTTAGCTGATCAGCTGGCCAGAACCGGAGCCATCCAGGGAGATCTGTTTGAGATCGAGTCCCTCTTGGGAGAAATCCAGGTCAATGCTGTCAGTAGGTCCCAGACAAATGCTCACAATGAGCTCTCAACTGCCCAGTGGAATAAGGAGACCCCAGATGCTGATTTAATTACAGCACAAAAAGGGGATCCAATTATTGGGAAATGTTATCAACAAATTGAGGACCCTGAGAACTTTTCTCTGACGGATACCGATTATATTGGGAAAGAGCACCTCAGGGTGTTGATGAAGTGTCCCAAAATGTTCCGAATCCAAGACGGTTTGTTGGTAAGGAGGTCCATCTCTGGTTGTGACCAGTGGGTGGTACCTACCTCATTCCAAAGCCTGACGCTAAATCAGGCCCATGACGTGGCCACAGCCGGTCATCAGGGGTTTCACACTACTCTAGAAATCTTGCGGGAGGTTGCATACTGGCCACACATTGGGCAGGACCTCGACCTATATTTGGTGTGTCTTGTGTGTGCAGAATTTCAGCCAAGTTCACTTACACACCGAGCTCCCCTACAGAAGAGGGGGATGACACTGCCTTGGTCAGATTTACAAGTAGATTTAATCGGGCACGTGATTTGCTCCTCTAGGGGGAACAAGTACATGTTAACAGTAACATGTTTTGCTTGTTTACCAAATGGGTGGAATGTCTCCCGGCCCCAAATTGCAAGGCAGAAACAGCAGCTGCCCTGATGATCAACCACATCTTCTCACTTTTTGGCCTACCACAAAGGATTGAGTCAGACAGAGGAAGTCACTTCACCAGTGAAGTGATGACAAAGATGTGGGAGATACTTGGGGTAAAAAGGAAACTTCACATTGCATACCACAAGTTCTCTAGTTTTGGAGTTGAGAGGTACAATAAAACAATTGTGATCATTCTAAAAAACTTTGTGTCAGAGTATGGGCCAAGTCGGGACATCCGATTATGGCTTGTCCTGATGGCCATCACATCTACATCATCTTCTGCGACCAAAATGTCTACATTTGAGCTGATGACTGGACAAAGGATGGTGCTACCTCAGCATCTAATCTATAGAACACAAGAGCGGACTCTGATAAACGCCTCCACAACACATGAGTATGTTGAGAATCTAAGAAAACACCTTCAACATGCTTTTGCGTATGCTCAGCGGAACCTGGTAAAATCAGCAGAGGGGATGAAGGCTCAATATAATTTAAAAACAACCAAAGAAGAGTACCAAGTAGGAGACGGGGTCTACTTGTACAATTTTTAAAGGAACCAGACCAAGGAGCGGAAATTTCTCCCTAGCTGGTGCGGTCCTTTTGAAATTGTAGATACATTTTCACCTGCTGCCTACAGAATTAGCATCCCCAAAAGAGAGTTGACAGAAGAGAAATGGTTCCGGTTAAAGAGTTGTCACCCCAGACACACTTTGCAGCTGATTGAGGAGCCCAAGGAAAGTCAAATAGAGGAGACATCTGGAGAATGAGAACAAGAAAAAGAAGAACCAGAAGGGAACAACTAGGTTCATATGTATATCTATCTAACTGGGAGTACTTTTCTTTGTCAGTGCAAAAATGTATGATAATTACATAGTGTAATTATCAATAGTTATCTGTGTCTTGTAAGGAATTATTTGCTGTTATTGTTCGAGCACTTTAATGAATAAATGTATGTGTGTCCCACTGATGTCAACCTTCCGGGAAGACAGTCAGTGGGAAAAATGTGTAACCTGTCTTTATCTATCCACTAGTTAGTATCAATTCCGTTCCTTCAGAGACCGAGGAGGACATTCCCGGGGACCTGTAAAGGAAAGACCGAAGGAAAATCTGGGGGTGTCGCTCCACACTCAACAAAAGACAAAGGGATGAAGAACACCTGATGAACCCCACTTTGCCCTACTCTCTGGGGGCGGGGGGGTTGTGGGGTACATTTACCAACCCAGCAGAATTCCCCTCCATCACCAAGCTGCAATTCAGCAGTACCAGCAGAATGGCTGTGCTGGCTCCTTTGAGTACCATTGCCTCGCATCAAATCTGCGTTTGCAGCCATAAAAATGATGGCTGCGCTGTCTTTGCCAAGTACATATTGGGCGGGATGAATCGCCAAATACCCTGAGAATTGCTGCCAGTGTTTTCTTCAGTGACACCAGAGAAAAGTTAATTTGCACCAAAAAGAAAATAATTCAAAGGCAGCCCTGCTAGGCTACAAGGCCAAAGGTTCACTGAAAAATAAATTATACTGCCTTTTAAAATGATGACGCCCTGATACTCTTTTCAACCGTACACAGTTTGTTCCAGTGAGACCCAGCTATGCCCAGCCATATTCAAGCTGTGCTCCAACAAAAGAGGGCATTTCTCACTGAATGACAGGCTGTGTCAGGCAAAATCTGTAAAATCACAAAGCGCTTTACTCCCAGCCGTAGGGAAACATGCTTTACTTTGCAACAAAATATCACAGCTGAACTCTTCAAAAGAAGCCCTATTTCTCTGTACTTATGTTAGTGTCAGTGGACCTTTGCCTTGAACAGATTGCTGTGTATGAGAAATTGACTAGGGCTGCAAATAATGTTTAGAATCTAGATGTAAGAGAAAACTGTGTTGGAAGTAACAGCAAAAAGAAAATTCACCACGTGTGAAAAGGGTTGCTTTTTGCAAACAAGAAAATTTCTGTTTAAAAGTCAGTTGTTGAATTAAGGCCCTGTCCTTGAATGGAAAGGTGAAGGGGGTTTGTGGTGAAATAGATGTAACATATTAATTTCCAACAGTTTTGCTTTCTGGTTCAGGAAAGAGAAAATAAATAAATAAATAAATCTGCTGTGAAGCCAAAAAACAGGTTTTTCATTCCCTGGCTTCAACGGACATTTGCATTCTGGGAACAGGGTTTGCCTTCCCCAAGGGGACCAGCATCAGGAATCTATGAATGGGCCAAGGGGAAGACCTTGCATGCCCATCAGACTTTGTGGCCGTTCTCCACCCTGCCACAATGGAATTCAGGGACACATAGGTGTGACCTGTTAAGTAGTACCTCCCCTTCACTTAAACTGGGGAGCCTCTAAAGTCACTCCAGAGCAACATTTGGAAGTATGACCATATTTGGAAGACAATGCTGCCCATTTGGGGCAAAATAATGTTCTGAATGAATAAACTTTAAGTCTTTTATCTCTGCAACCGGAAGACGCAGAAATGCGACAGTTTAACAGTTTAAATGTAAATTTGGTGGCAATAAAACAAGACATTGTTGATTCCCCTAGCATGTGGGACGCAAACGGCAGAAAAAGGTAAATCATGGGGAAAGTATCCATGATGCAACTTTGGAAATCAATGCAAACACATGTATAAAGTTATAGAATTGTAAGTGAAATATTTCCCACCAAAAAGTGCGAAAGATTATTAGAAGGATGAAACAATGTCGTACAGACCTGGGAGTTGAAACGTTATGCTTTGTGTGGAATATGTAATTTGCCTATGTCATTTGCAAAAGTGCCACAACTGTAAAAATGTGGCTCTGTACCTCATAAAAACACACCCCATAAAATGGAGCCCCCTCCTTCAATCCAACCTGCTGCTAGGGAGGAGGTGACTTACATAGGCTGACCTATCCGATTCTCAGGGGTAGGTCTATCTTAGTTCTGCCCCACAGTGAATCCTGTGATGTCACCCGCCTTATAAAAGGTAGAGGCTCACAGAGACAAAGGATACACTCTTCTGAATTTGCAGCTCCTGCGTATCCAGACATTCCATATTCATCCTACAAGATTACAGATTCCACTGCCAGGCCAGAGCATGGCTGACCCTATCCAGGCAGGACCGCTCATCCAAAAAGAAACCCCACTGAAAATCCCAATAACTCGGGGAGAAAGGGGGAAAAGCTGTGGTACCCTTTTTGAGAGTATCCTGTGACCAGACCGGCTTTTTTCCCCACTACCTGCATGCCAGCTATACCCTCGCTATCCAGTGACCATGCAGGCCCAGCTGTGTTCTGTTACGAGAGCCCGCTGTTGTGCCGTGACCAGATCCTTTGAGTCCAGAAACCCGGTTGGCTGTCCCAAATCCCAAACTCAAGTGCTGATTGTGAGTATAACTCCATCC
The DNA here is from genome assembly GCF_040938575.1 of Ambystoma mexicanum. Classification (NCBI taxonomy): domain Eukaryota; kingdom Metazoa; phylum Chordata; class Amphibia; order Caudata; family Ambystomatidae; genus Ambystoma; species Ambystoma mexicanum. The sequence goes on along the minus strand of NC_090924.1, from coordinate 534,526,910 downwards.
CTTAGCAACACATAGCATACCCCATCTTGATACCTTTTCTTTCTTCCACCTTCTAAGTAATCCCATCAATACCCTGATAACTTGTTTAAAACTGTCAGAATTCTCTGTGCATCCTGTTCTTGATTTCCTAGTGTTAGCGCCATTCTTCCACTCATTTCTGTCATGTGTAAATCCTTAGCCATATTTTGATTAAATAAATTAATTCTCCCTAAAAAGAGGCACACTCCTTGAAGGGTTACAACTGCAGCGTAACATTCCTATTCACGTGTGGCGTTTCTCTGTTCTTGCCACTAAATCTAGTTTAAGTGAAACTTGTCCTTTCCTTTCCAAACCGATTTTCTCTGTCAACTGCTTTTATTCTTAAAACCGAAATTCCTTTCGCATTGAGAATCTCATCCTGTTAAGTTAGTCACTCTTTCACTTTCATATTATCCCTGCGATGTGCAGCTGTCATTCAGCATAAAAACCTCATTCCGATTCTGTCTGTTTCACTCTTTTTTCAAACCGTTTTGACATTTAAACCTGTCAAAGTAAAAAAAAGTGCAATTTCTACGCATGTGATTTTACTGCACTGTGTTGTCACTTCAAAGTGGATTTTCTGAACTGTATGCCCGTTGTTGGTACCTTGCCTTGTGGCTGCTAGTGTTCTTACATTCTAGATACTGTTAGAACTCCTATTTACCTCACTCATTCAACCGCACATTAAATTAAATATTTAGTAATTCTGAGTGCTATTTTATTCAATTGCAAAGGTTTTAAAATTCTGATTTTGCATCTCATCTCGTGGGGGAAGGTCGGATTTTAATTCTGTTTGCTGCCTAGTATCCCTAACTCCTTGTTGCTCCTTTATTTTTTTTTCAACTCAACATTTTATTAGCATTTTAAGGAATAACAAAGACATCAGACATTACATGTATACATATAAAAATACAACATTAGAACACACTTAGTGCAATCTCACATTGGGGGTGTCGGGCGCGTGGGAGTGTGCGGCCTTCTGGGGATGAACAGTCAGTGCGGATTAGTGGGGGCCTTCGAGTGAGAGCAGGGAATTTTACTGCGTAGTCCATAAATGGGGCCCATATGTTACGAAAGGGGTTCTGGTTCCCTGATCGTAGTGCTGTGATCTTTTCGGCCACTACAATGTCCCAGTACTTTGGCCACCATATCGGGATTGAGGTGCCCTCTGGGTTTTTCCAGATAGTGATAGTGCTATTTTGGCTGCCTTTACAAGGTGGGTACATAGTTGGGCTGTGTGGCCTGTCAGTGGGAACTCTCTGTCACCAGTATTCCCCAACAGTATGATTCCTGTATGCCAGGGAATTGCAAGGCCGATGATCAACTTTATATGATCCAGTACCCCTCGCCAGTATTTCGCGGCTTGCAGGCAGGTCCATAGCAAGTGAAATAATGTTCCCTCAATTGTGCAGCCTCTCCAGCAGCTCGATGGAATGTTTGGGTTGGATTTATGTAGTTGTACTGGGGTGACGTAGTATCTGTAACAAACCTTATACCTGCCCTCTCTGTTGGTGACACATTGGGTGCTTTTCTGCGTTCTTGCCCAAATCTTGTCCCAGTCTTCAATGTCTATTGTTCGTTCCGGGTCTTTCTCCCGGTTGGCCATATATTTTTCTTTAGTGGTGGGGTCTGACTTGTCCAAAAGTCGATATATAGTGGAGATTTTCCCTCTGGGGGAGAGTGGATGTTAATGTTAATTCCAATGCTGTAAGGTGTCTGGAGCCCTTCTCCTTAACAATCCTCTGGGATAGCCAGTGACGGATCTGAGAGTATCTGAATCTTTCCCCTTCTGTGATTTTGAATTTTGTCTTGCAGCCTTCAAAAGTGAGTGGGTTACCCCCCTCTAGGAAGTCTGAGAATTTCCGGAGGCCCCGTCTTGCCAGGCGGAAAAGCTCTGAGAGTGAAGACCCGGTGAAAACTCAGGATTGTCCCATAATGGTTTGAGAGGGCCCAGAGTCCCCATGCATCTCCATTTCCGAGCTGCTGCTTTCCAATTTGCCACTGTATTGTGGGGTGCTGTAAGAGGACCATAGTTTGGCTAGGTCTTTGGAGCCTGGATGTGTGGTAGGTCGGCTAGAAGGTATTTGCACCATGCTTCCTCTATCTGCTTCCAGTATGGTGAATCTGAGGTTCGTGTCCATGTGAATCCGTGGGAGAGCTGTGCTGCTCACCTATATCTGAAGACGTCTTGGGCTCCCTGTCCCCCTGAGTTTCGACCCCGGGTCATGATTCTCTTTGCTATACAGGGTTTTTTCCCTCCCCAGATACATTTTAATATGGTTTACTGTAGGGCATATAGTTCATTTTCTGGCATGTGTGTCAGGAGTGCTAGGCATTGGTAGATTAATCTAGGATTAAGGTTCATTTTTATTGCTGCTATTCTGCCCAGCCATGAGATCTCCTGTCTACCCCAGTGGTGTATATCTCTCTGCAGGTCCTTAAACAATTGCGGGAAGTTGCTATGATAGACCTGAGTGTGGGTTTTGGGAATATGGATCCCGAGCTATCTGATTGCTGCATCTGTCCACGGGATGGGGAATCTGGGGTTGAGCTCTTCCTTCTGTTCCTTTGTAAGGTTGATCGCTAATGCAGAGGATTTGTCATAATTTACCCTGAATCCAGAGGCTTTTCCAAATGCATAGAGCTCCTTCAGTAAAGCTGCTAGGGATGTGCCGGGGTGGGTTATTGTTAGTAGAACATCGTCAGCATATAATGTTGCTTCATATTCCCTACCCCCTACCATCAGCCCCTGATGTCCATGTTTTGTCGGACCCTTTCAGCAAAAGGTTCCATGGATAACGCAAACACCATGGGAGATAACAGGCAGCCCTGACGCGTGCCCCTATTTATAGTTATACTCTCCAATCTCATTCTGGTCACCCGCAGATGAGTGGTCGGGAACGGATAGTTCGCCATTATCCACTTCGTAAAGTTGCATCCAAGTCCCATATGTGTAAGTGTGAGCCTAATATATTCCCAGTCCACAAGGTTGAACACCTTGTGAGCATCTAGGGAGATTACCAATACTTCCTCCCCCCGCCGGTTGGCACTTGCAATGAGGTCCAGCATTCTTCTGATATTATCGTGCGTTCACCTCCCCGGAATGAACCCCATCTGGTCCCTGTCTATCATGTTTGATAGAATATTCCCCAGTCTGGATGCTAGGATTTTAGAGTAGATCTACTCATGCAAGATCATAAGCGTTATCGGTCTATATGAGGCCTCCTGCTCTGGGTCTTTCCCTGATTTATGAACTAGTACAGTAAGCGATTCTGCCATTGATTTGGTCACTTTCCAGGTTTCCAAGAATTAATTGAATACAAGTGCAAGCTGTGGGGCTAGGATTTGTGCGTATGTTTTATAAAAGTTTGCTGTTAACCCATATGGGCCAGTGGCTGTGTTTTTCAGGGATTTGATGCTGGCAGACACCTCCTCTACCGATTTTGGGGCTTCTAGGGACTCGAGCTGGGGTTTGGTATTGGGTGCTATATATGATTGTAAATACTGTAAGCTTTGAGGTTGATTCCCCGGTTGGGGTTGCGGGCCTGACATGATTGCTCTATGGTGGGCTAGTAAGGCTTCTATCTTATCCGTGTTGGAGTATCCGGGTTTGCCATCTTCCCCGAGGAGGCACGCTATGTTGTTCCTTTTATTTACCCATTGCAATTCATAAGCTAGTATGCTGTTTATCACTTTTTTGTGTATGATAGGGTTTTAGCTGAGCGGTCCGCCCAGTGGATTTCTAAGGCTATTCTCGCTTTTTTCAATTCTCTCTCTTCCTTCCTCGTATGGCGGGTCTTTAGCTCCTTCTCCAGTGCTGAGACCTTTAGCTCTAGAGTGTTTGCTTGGATCTTAGAGATCCGATATTGTTCAGCAGCTGCGCTTATGAGTGTTCCCCTCACCACCGGCTTCATGGCCTCCCAAATTGTTCCAATAGATGTGTCGAGAGTTGTGTTTTCTCTGAAATAGTTGGTCAGCATTTCCCTCACCTCTGCTTTAATTTTTTTGTCTAGTAAGATGGAGATGTTAAGCTTCCAGTATCTCGGGTGGGGGCGACCCTCTGAATGATAGTTCTGCTGATACTGGGGCATTGTCAGAAATCATCCAGGTGTGGATTTCTATTTTCCCTAGACATGGGAACAGGGCCCCCGTGATCAGGAGTAGATCAATTTGTGAGGGGCCATCATGTGCGTTAGAATAAAAGGTGTAATCCCTGTCCGCCATGTTTGCCAACCTCCAAGCGTCTGTTTCAGTTTCTAGCAAGAGTTCAGCGAGAGTTAGGGCCTGTATAAAATCGACATTGAACTGAGGGAGGGTTTTGTCTGTTAGTGGATCGGGAACCATGTTAAAGTCTCCACCGATGAGGAGGTGTCCTGTTGTAAATGTCAATAGTATTGGGATGAGATCCAGCAAGAATTTATCTTGACCAGCGTTTGGGCAGTAGATCCCAACTATAGTGATTGGTTGCTCCGATATGTATCTCTATAGTAAGAGGTACCTGCCTCCGGGGTCCCTTTTTACTGTGGGTTCCATGAGTGGGAAGTTATCACTAAGTAGGATCGCTACCCCCTGCTTTTTCTCCCCCAAAGTGGTGAAATAGGCCTTTTTGAACCGATTGAATCTAATGCGCTGCTCATCCGCAGCTAATAAATGTGTCTCTTGGAGAATTACTATATCACCTGCTAGTGCGTTAATTCAGCCTTCTACCGATTTGCACTTCCCGGGGAAGTTGCGGCCTCGTACGTTCCACTTGAGAATGCAAATGTCTCTTTCATCATCCGACCCCATGGGACTCCTGAGTGGATTTAGCTATGGGCACCTTAATACTGGGCCCTATGTTAATGTCTTGGGGTGTCCCCTGTGAGACTGTGCGTGCGTGCTCTCTGTATATGTCTGAGTTACACAATGATTTGCTTTTTTTGGATTGTACATCCCCCGATCCCCAACTTCCCCTCCTCTGCCCCCCCCCCCCAAACCAAAACCAGCTGAGCCCCATCATCGAACCTGTTGAGGCCAACGGGGCCCATAGGCCTTCAACGGGACAGCAGGAAGTACAATCAGACACTGAAAAGGGACCTGCATATTCTGTTCTGATCGTACCATGGTATTCTATTTTAGGTGTATAGGTAGCGCTTCCCCTGGATACTGGGGGAACCGCCCGTTACTTGCATGCCCCTCTAATGGCTGTGTGAGTGATGCTCCTATGGAGAGTCCGTGAAAGGGAGCCTTGTGGAGAGGTGTAACTGACCTGCGAATAGCTGATATTATTCCGATGCGGTCTGCTTTGGTGGTTTTCCAGGGGCCTCGGAGCCTTTGCTTCCTATTGACTCGGGACCAGGTGCCGGTAGAGGGCATCTTTGTTTGATCTGGGGCAGGTGCTTCTGATTCGGAGTCTCCACTTTCTGCCCCTGCTCCCATGAATTTCTCTGCTTCTTTTGGAGTGCGGATTTGCCTTCGGACACCTTTCCACATGAAATTCAGGGCTGTTGGGATGCTCCAGCGTTATTGGATTTTCCGATCCTGTAGCCATTCTGTGAGGTTCCTGAGTGCTTTCCGCTTCTGTAGGGTAGCGATGCTAGGTCTTGGTATTGCGAGATGGTTGCCCCTCTGAAGATGATCTGTTTAGTTTTTCTAGCCTCCCTCATTATTTCTTCTTTCATTTTGAAGAAGTGAATCCGTGCTAGAACATCCAGAGGTGATGAGGATGCCTGTCTCGGGGCTGTTAGATGGACTTGGTCTATGTCCATGGGCGAGCTGTCCGGGAGAGTTAGGATAAATATAAACAGATCCCTTGTAAAGCCTTCCAGCTCTGCGTCGGTAATTGTTGTAGGGATTCTTCGGAGGCGGATGTTATTCCTACTGGAGTGATTTTCTGCATTGTCTAGCTTAGCCTCTAACGCATCACATGTTGCTTCAAGGGCTGCGATGCAGTCCATTCCCTTTTCCAGCTCAAAAGCGTTATCACACAAGTTGTTTTCCACATCTCTGGTGCGTTTGTCAACCTCTTCCACCCTCTTGTCCAGCGCTGAGATCTTCTTCCTGACCTTGTCTGTTCCTTTCTGGATCTCCTTTGTTATGGCTGACAGCAGGTCTTTGAGGTCTGATTTAGTCGCGGATTGGGCTGACTCAGACACCTCCATAGTGTTGGTTATCTCGGCGGTGAGCCCCTGTACTTGATCGCTTTTCTTCATTTTCTCGTGAGTAGGATTGCTCATTAGGGCTGTGATGTCAGTTTGTTTTGTTGCTTTCCCGCTCTTTGCCATGGCTTCTGCGGTAGACTCGATGGTTGCGTGTAGTGGTGAGGACTCCTCGCTCCTGAGCCAGGCCTTGGGTTGGACCCCTGCTGCTATGCGGGTTTGGTAAGGCAGCTGGGTCCCTGATACGCCCCCCCTGCTGATGTACGCACCCAGATTCCGCTGTGTGCTTCCGCCACCTCCCCCTGCTGGATGCCTTATTGCATTCACTCCTTTTGGTGTGCCTCCAACTTGCTCACTTGCAGCTGGGGGATTGCTTCTCCTTTTCACCTTCGGTGCGCGGGTGGTGGTTATCTTGATTGTGGGAGAGTCCCAGTAGTAGACGCCTGGAGCTTTTGCGTTTTACGTGGAGATGAGGGGCCTGTGCGGGTGGATGCTGATTTGGGGGCTTTCCACAGGCATGTATCCCCTTTCAGATCGGGGTCCCCGCAGGTGGTGTGGGAGTGTCTGCTCCTTGGCAGCTGTAGGGATGGCTCCAGGTGGACTGGCTGCTTTGCTTGGAGTCCCTGGTCCTTCTGCGGGCAAACAGGTGATTGCAATTTCTAGCTGTTGCAGGGAGACCGCTCAGGGTGATCTTGATCTACCGGCTGAGGGTTGTTAGTATCCGCCTCCCGCTCTCCGAGTCTGCTCCAGCCTGAGGAGATTTATTTGCCTGCAGGAGATTGCACCGACTGTCGGTCTGTATGTAGTGCAATTGGGGTAGTTGCGGTTTCTGTGCGTCAGCGTGGGTGAGGGGGTTGATCTATTTATTTGAGAGCGTACAAACTCTTGGATTACACATGGTGCTCTGGAGGCTGTTGTGGGCTCCCGTAAGATGACGGAATGGTTGGAACACGGGTCCGCACCTCTTGGTACCTCTGTTGGCTGCGTGTCAGCGTGGCTCGCTCCTGCTTCGGATCCCGCTCAGTGGGTGGTGGGACGCCGGATGTCTCCCACCTTGCTGGTGCCAAAATCCTCTGGGTTGCGGGCTGATACGTGCAAGCTGTCCCCAATGCTTTAGGGTCCGGATGACTCAGGCGGGGTCCTGGTGCGAATGCTGCACCAGGGACGGACCGGGCGAGCAGTCTCCTCCTCGGGTGCTGGGATCGCTACTGGAGTTTGCTGTAGGATTATGGTGCACGCCTCATGTTGATCGGCAGGTCCTTTAATTTTCAGTGCTGTATTGCGCACGTTAAGGTGGCGCTAGGCGATCAGACCGTTGATATGGTTGCGCCTCCGCCTCTGCTCGCGGAGCGCAGAGCTCCGGGACTCTATGCCCGCCATCTTTCCTCCGCTGCTGCAGGCTGAGGCCGAAGATTCCACCGGGGATATTAGAGCGTACGTGCTAGTCGGCGCTCCCGGTCCATAATTGTAGGGTGCAGAATCCTTTCTTAACGGTTTTCAAATCTTAACGGGGGCTTAAGTTCATAAATATGGATTTGGATGATGGGCTCAGCCAGGAGCTTTCACAGACCCATGCTGCTTGAGTTGGCTCCAAGCCACGCCTCTTGTTGCTCCTTTCTATCCACTCAAAATTTGATTAATAGGGGTTTGATGGAGCATTGCAGGGGGAAATCTTAACTTGGGTGCTATCTACCCGAACAGTAAAATTGTGATTTGGATATGTTATAGTAGAAGGTCAAACTAAGTGTATTTCATCATTTTACCTTGTAATTATCACCCCATTGGTGATTTCTGCCCAATATTAAATCTATGTGATTTTCTTTGAATTTAAAATAAATAAATATTGTATTACCACCCACCAGCCTGGTTCATGGTCCATTGTGACCCGAGCTATTCGTAAATGGGGGTGTGAGCCGGGTTGGGAGCCAGCTCAATCCGAATTCTAGGAAATAAAGAAAGTATTTTAATTGTGCGCTATATCCTAGGCTAAGGTCCTAGTCTGGTGTTTGACGTCCGATTGGAATCCCTAACATGCTATGCCATATCAGAGCTACATTTGCGGCAGGCCAACGCTGACACCCTATTAGCTGTGGCTAACCAGAAGCTGTGGCGTGAGCTTGGGGAGTTTCTGCTTTACCTCCCCCTGGACAGGCAGGCCTACTTCAAGACCGGTGTGGCGGATGTCCGGGCAGTTTTGCAGGACCTCATGGAGTCCTTGGTCTCCCACATTGACACAGCCAGCAGAGGACTGTGCTTTGGTGACGAGATGAGAAGGATGGCGTGGATTCATGCCACAAAATCTTCTTCTGACATGCAGGAGCAGATCTTAGATCTTCCCTTCGAGGACGTGGACCTCTTTCATTCGTCAACCAATGATAAGTTGACACAGAATAAAACCTCTACGGAAACTGCCAAGTCTTGGCCATCCTGACTCAGCCAGGGCAGAAGTCCTTTCCTCAGGCTTAGGGCAAGTTGGGATTCAAACCCCACGCTTTCACTGGATTCAAACCCTGCGCTTTCACCAGATTCAGATTCAAGAGGTCACCCAGCGACAACAGGAGGAAGCAGCAGAGGACTTTGCACAGGTTTTTCTGCTCCCCCTCCTCTGCTCCTGCCTCTGATGCCAAGAAGCAGTGACGCTACGGTTGGGGACCACAGCCCAGTAGGGGGCTGTCTGGCTCTTTTCTAGTACAGCTGGAAGCATCTTTTCAAGAACCCTTGGATCCAATCTATAGTCTTCATGGGTTTCAGTCTTCCTCTTCCTTTTCCTCTACCATCCTCTCCCCATCTTTGTCAGATTGGGTCCCTGGCTCTTTTCTCTCTTGGAGATGCAGACAATGGAACTGGTTCCTCAGTCAGAAAGGTGCTCCGGTGTCTACTACAGGATTTCTGAGCTACCCAAGAACAACTAGGCTGGCCTTAGGGTAGTCCTGGACCTGTCATTTCTCAATCTGTCTTTACCATCCGAACGCTTCAAGATGATTACTCCCATGCACATAGCAGAATCTCTGTGTGCAGGGGACTGGATGTGTTGCCTAGACCTCAAAGATGTGTACCTGCATGTCCCCATTTACCAGCTGCCCCGGGAAGTTTCTGCGGTTCATGATTGTCATACCACTTCCAGTGCAAGGTGCTTCATTTTGGCCTGAACTTAGCCCCTCGTGTCTTCACAAAGTTGATGAACACAGTGGCGGATCTCCTTCACCTGGAGGGCCATCACCTATACCATCTGGACAACTGGCTCGTGAGAGCCGGTTAACCCGAGGGGGTGGTTCCCGCTTGCCAGAGATAGGTGGATATTCTTCTCCAGCTGTGGTTCTCCCTCAACCAGAGGAAGTCACAGTTGTCCCCCTCCCAGAATCTGGTCTTCCTAGGTGTGCGTTGGAACAGCCGTTCAGCGGGGGTTGCCCATGTCCCATAGGCTCCTCTCCCTTCGCAACGTGATAGGGCACTTTCTGGCCAACTCGACCACCTCGGCATTGTGGTTCCAGCACCTTCTGGGGCTGATGGCATCCTGTGTGCTCACGGTACAGCACGCCTGCCTCAGGATGAGGCACCTCCAGCTCCACCTGGCAGCCAATTGGGATCAGGAGATGGTGTCTCAGTCGGACAGGACCCCAATAACCCTGCTTCTCATCCCGATCTTCGCTGATGGTTAATGGACGGCAATGTTTCCATGGGAGCTCCCTTTACCTGACCGGAACGTTCCCTGGAGGTGACGACAACTCTTCTCTTTCGGGCTGGGGGGCTACTCTGGAGGGCTACGCGATTCAAGATGCTTGATCCAGGATGGAAGCCCTTCTGCATGTTAATCTACTCAAGCTCAGGGCAGTGGTCCTGGCCCTCAGGGCCTTTCTGCCCCTCATCAGGGAGAGGTGTGTTCTGGTCAGGACGGACAACTCCACTGCAATGTTTTACCTGAAGAAGCAGAGTGGCACCCGTTCCCCCTCCTCTGCATGGAGGCGGTATCGATCTGCGAATGGGCCCTGATGAACGGGATATGAATTTCAGCAGTCCCCGCCCCCGGGGACAGCAATGCTGAAGCAGATCAGCTGACCCTCTTGGGGTCCAACACCTATGAGTGGGAGTTACACACCAACTCCTTGTTGCACCTGTTCCAGCAGTGGGGGTTCCTGGATTTGGACTTGTTCGCATCTCCTCGGAATTCCAAGTGCCCCCGGTTTGCTTCATGGGCAGAACAGGGTCAGGGGTCTCTGGGAGATCCCTTCCAGATCTGTTGGCGCGGCCACAGGTGTTACGCATTCCTCTCCACCCCCGCCCTGCTCCAACAGACCCTCTTCAAGTTCCGGGCTTCGGTATGCTACAGCCTCATCCTTATTGCCCCCCACTGGCCTTCGAGTGCCTGGTTCTTGGATGTGCTGCAGTTGTGCTCCAAGGGGCCCATCCACCTTCCGATCCCCAACAGGGGCTTCCTGATGCAGCAAGACTTGGCTAGGGCTTGTGTTGTCCCACATCTTATCAGTCCCGGGCGTAAGGCTGCAGATGTGGTGACTACAGAGGTGTCTGTGTAGCTAGTGGTCCCAGATCAATGGGCATATGAAGGGCTTTAGTCCCCTTACATGTCATAAAGACTTGATTTTGTGGGCATCCATGACTAACCTCCTTCAGAGAGTGCCATTCCGTCAGCCACGGGCAATGTGGAACAACCATGATCTTTAGCACACTGGAATAGGTATTGAGGACCTCATACTTAGTTGTGTTGGACATTCTTCTTTGCCCTCTGTGGAAGATCCCATGGAGGGAGAATCTTCTCACAAAGGCCTGCAGCATATGCTGCTTCACCCTGATGCATGGACACTGATACTATATGTATGTCACTTGTGTGATGCCCCCAGCGAGGCGCCCATCCGCCAAGCCTATGCTTGTCGCTGGCAGAGGTTTGAGATGGTGTCAGGATAGGGAGCTCCAATGATTGTAGAGCTTCACTGGCACTGTTAGAGTTTTTGTTCTTTGGCCAAATCAGGTCTTAATGATGCATCATGTTGTCCACACACGTTCTTAGGTAAAAGTGTGTTTTATTTAACACAATAAACTCCTCTTGGGGGTCAAAAGGCAAACATTAAGGACAGGCTTATTTCAACAGTTCCACCAGTTCAAGGGGTTCTGTCTAAAATGCACAAGATTTCAGGGCACTTCTGTGTCACTCAGACTCTAGGGCTCATTTTCCATAAGTTATTTTTACCCCTTGGTGGTGGGATTCAACCACCCCATCAATATGTCTCTGCCAAGAAGATTCAGCTGGGGGGTCATTGTCAGATAGTTCTTGTGGTTCCACAAACCCTGTTGCTAGCCACTCATCCCTACAAGCTGTTTGTCTCAGCAGATTTAGTTTATTCTGCTGTTTGCCCACAGTCCGGTGGAGACGAGGGGATTGGGACAAATGGCAAACTCTGCCATATCTGTTTTTGAAATTCTGAGGCTTAAAGACATAAGGAAAAATAATGTGTTTCCTAAGCTCTACTCAGGACTCACTCCTGTTCAAATCCTCAGAGAGATTTTCCTCGGTCGAAAATCCCAGAGAATATGGTAAGGATTCTCAGATTAGAAGATTACATTAACCGCAATTGATCTTTTAAAAGTAGTCCTGAATCCTACTGAGAGCATTCTCCTTTTCTCTTCTTCATATGGTGGATGAGAGAGGGGGGGAGAAACGGAGTCTTCTGTAAGTAATTCCTGTTTTAAAATGTGTCCTCGACTCACCCCCTTACACTCCAAGTCAATGCTTGTTGGGAGGCGTTATGAGGCTCTAGTCTTCCTCGCTTAATGATTACATTAAGAGAAAATATAACTAAAAAATACAAATACTAAAACTAGTCTGGCTCCCTACCTCAAAAATGATCCTCACTATAATGCCCCCTAAGCCGTTACTAACTAAAACTCACTAAGGGCCGCATGCTACCTGTGAAGACTTCTGAATAGCCCTACATTTCCAGCATTGGTGTCTTAAATGGTCTGAGTTCCAACTTATAAGTCTTTATTTCTAGAGTCACTTTTTCTAATCAGTTCATTTTCCATGAATGAGCTCAATTCCATCATTTATTCAGCCTCTGGCACATATTTGCTTTGCGCTAAGAGCGGAACATTGGTCACTGAATGACTACAGAGTTCAATGGCTCATCAGTGCATCAGCAAAAACAAAATGTTGATGGCTGGAAGGTTTAGAATTAATCTTAACTGCTGGCATTGGTCTGCGCAACCCTCCAGACCATCGTTCTTCGCCATATGCAAATCAGGCTGGGTCCCACCTCATCAGTGCATCAGACAGCTCTCTAGTCACTTATCTGTTGAGGTGATTAGCGTCTCATTTGTACTCCAAACTATACACAGTCTGTTCCATAGGAGATTAGCGACTCTGTGTTGCACATGGAATCCCGGGAGAAGACTAGAATCTTATTGTACATGCCTTGAGCGGCAGTATCCGGGAGGAATCTGATGAAAGGCTGTAACAGAGGTTTCCAAAGTGCAGCCTCCTGAGGCAGAATTTGCACTAAAGGTCAGTTAGGGCTGACAGCACGAGACACTTCTGTCAGGTCTGTGTTTTCACAAGATGTCCTCAGGAGCTGCTGAACCCTACAATCCCTCTAAGGTGTTACCCCCGCAACCTGATTATTATACGGCTGAGCCTGAAACAACCCAAGGGAAAAGGGAAGTGGATAAAATAACAAGTGATTTACATTCCTGGCCTTGACTCTGGAGGATATCTGCACGGGAATGCAAAAGATAAACACGTTAGAAAAGCATTCTTAATTAATCTGACCCTCTTCTCCCTTCCTCTGAATACTTACAGTACATGAATTCACTCCTTTAACTTCTAGAGGGTTAACGTCATGTAAGGACTTCTCATTATTTTATTTATTTTCAAAGTCTTTAAAGAGTAACAAATTTCATCTGGTTGAGGTCTTTTCAGTATAGTTTTTTTTAATGAAAACTGATGAGTGCCTTGAGTCTTGCACCCCAGCTCTTCTGCCTTGACTTTGCCTCTGAATTTAATGTAATTCCAGTGTACAAGAAAGTTGGCTAGACTTCCACAGTACTTGCTTGTACAATCCAACTTGAAAAGAGGCTGTTATTTAACTAACCGCGTGAGCCGCGAGTTCAGGGAAGTACAAATGTCGAATAAACGATAGCTTCATCTGCATGCATGCAGTTACATTAAAGCCCACTAGAGGGCTCTTATCTCCCGTTAGCTTGAGAGACAAATCTCAGTCACTGGGCAAGCCACACAGAAAATGATTCTCTGGAAAGAAAGTCCCACTCTGAGCATGTTCCCAGCTCAGAGAACAGTCGCAGTGCTATCCGTGCTCTTCCTTCCTTTTCTACAAATGGTATACCTTGGGAGAGCTTCCTTGATGGCTCGTTACACGATGAAGGTTTCCTTGTGGCGCCACACAGGTCGCTGCCAGCCGTGCTCTTCTTTGCTTACCATTAAATGAAATAACTTGTGAGCATTTCTAAAAAGCCGTAATCACAACGCAGTTTTCACTGCTGCCAACCCCATGCTCAATTACACTAACGCTCACCATACAGAACGTTGCAGCTGCCTTAAGTTACGCGCGCGCAGCCCAAACATTTTTTTTTACATTTATTTTAAATTTATGTAAATCAACTGTGAAAGCATCATGAAGTAGACACAGACAACTGAATGAAGTTCAGGCTACAAACTTTTATTAAAATCAAAAGAAGGTTGTTAGAAGGCCTAACTTGTCCTATGCTAAGGTGGGATTTCCCTACCTAACTGAAACTAATCCTAGCCTGTGTCAGGAAGTTCAAAGCAAATGTCTGTCTGTGTCCAAAACCTATGCTTGCCCTCCCATCTAAATGTATACAATGTGTAGGAATGTCCGCATCAAATAAGAAGTGTTCAAAATAGCTTCTCCCAGCTCTTAGATGGAAAAGTGTTCTCCCTTCCCCATGATTCAAACTGTTCCAGTTCCAAAAGGGGTTCCCTATCCCACGCTTTCAAGTCTTTCAATGTTTCAATATGTTACCATTCCTTTGGATCTTCAATGGTCCAAAATATAATGTTCAGGTCCTCAATTTCAGTTCACACTGATTATTCAGTCACACAAATGACATGTATTTGGTCTAGCCGCAGTTGTTGGACCACATGGTCCACCCATTACAGGTCACGCAACCGTGCATCTGTTTCATAGATATCTTGCCACAGATTCAGCTTCACAGTGAGGCTTGACTTAATCTCCTTTCAAGTGCCCTTCAAGCTTTATTCTCACTTGTTTTATCATTCACTTATCAGCTTTCACTTGTACAAATCAATATAGGCTTCCCATTACACTCTCTTGCTAGGAAATGTATTCTCTGTTTCAGGTTTCTTGATTATCACATCTGGCGCCCTTTTCCCAGGTTCCTCTTGCATTCAGACTTTGTTGAAATTATCTTACTTTCACACAATTATTATTGGCTCTTGGCCATGCTTGCTTATTTAACACTTGGTAATGTTTTCTCATTTAACACATTTATTCTTGGCTCTTGGCGGTTACCAGACATTTGGTTGCAAAACAATTGGTCGACTGGACAAATGGTCGAACCAATTTGGTCGAAAACCAAATGGTCGAATCTTTTTTTTTATTTTCACCCCTTTTTTGTTTTTTTTGGGGGGGTCCCACCCGGGGGGGTGGGGGGGTCCCACCCTAACCCCCTTCCTAACCCCCTTTTTTTTCTAAAAAAACCCTTTTTTTTAAAACGAAAACCCGAAAAATATATATATATATATATATATATATATATATATATATATAAATAAATAAAAAAATTCGACCATTTGGTTTTCGACCAAATTGCGTCGACCAAATGTCTTTCGACCAGTTTTCAGTCGACCAAATGTCTGGACACCCTCTTGGCAATACTTATTTTCACAGCTCCTTATTAAGTTCATTATGTTTTCACATTGTTTTTGCTAATATTCAATTCAGATATTCAAAATTAAATGTCTTTTCCTCCAAGCAGCCCATCCACCATGTCTCTGGCCACCTTTTCACCCAGGCGGACTCGCAGGCCTTCTCAAGGTCTGCTTTTCACTTTCTGCAACTTTCCAGAGGCTTGTCTCCGGGTTGCGGTCTGCTCACTCTGGTTCCCTCAGGCATACAGCATCTACCATGGCTCTGTCGCTTGCCCGCTGCTTACTTTGGAGCTTTGGTAGACTTCAGTCAGCGGTCCTGCACCTGCAAACATTTGGGAGTCTCTCTGTCGCTCATGGTGCCTTCGCTTCGTTCCGCACTGCTTGCCAGCTCTGCCTCAGACTGCCAACGAGCCTGGATCAGGATCTGATCTCGACGGCCTTTCCCTGGCCACCTGGGAGGAGGATATTTTGGAGAAGGAAGTGAGGGCGCTCTCAGATTCCTTGCAAAACTTCTTTTCACACGCCAGACTTCGGGTCTTGATAAAAAGTTCTTAATATTAACAGTTCTTGTTGAAACAAAAAAGGAACTTGTACAATTAACGCGTTAAGCACTTAGCTGCTGTCTGCAGCTGTTGCAGATTTCTTCATTACATTTCTCCTCCCTCCTGACTCTTGATCTCCAGAATGTTTTCTCTTGCTCATCAATCTGCTTTTTCTTGCTGAAGGGGGAAACTGGGCCTACCTTGGGAAGAAAACAAAACACACAACCTGCCTCATGGACAAAGACTAATGAAAGGCAGTTTAGAGTGTTGATCACTTGAGCCTTTATTCACAAGTCTTTCAGTGCGCAGAGGCTCGTTCACCATTTTAGCTAGGGACAACTGTCCTACTCTGAGCACATGAGTTAAGGTCCAAACCAAAGTTAGAAAAGAAAGACAGACAAAATTCAATGTTTAATGATCTGAACACCCCCTCTAGCCAAGGTAAACCTCATGCCCTTCTAATCCAGGACCTGACACCTTCAGGATTGTTCTGTGCACCAGGTGCAAGCAACTGAAGTGGAGGGGTGCGAAAGCCCCCCTCATAAAAGCAAGAGGTCTGGTTCAGGGAAAATCCCCACACCCAAGAAACGGAACAAGTCCAAAAATGTGACAAAACCACTGTTTATTAAGAGAACTCACAAACGGGGATAGACATGGACATCTCATGATTCCCAATTTTCCCTCAGCTGATTACATGCTTGGCAACTGGTTTTAAAGGGTGATGATGTCAGAAGCGACACATTATTCTACAAAACCCAAGGCACGCTGGGGTTGGTTAGTGGGGCAAACTACATATAGCATCGATATGGGGTTAGTGTTCTGATTGGCCAAACGTTATCTGGTGGCTCCACCTGTGACCTCCTCCAGAATGAAGTGAAATTATGAAAACAATGGACAGAGAGGAACTTTTCATTTAGATAACCTGTGCTACTAGGTAAATGTCACTGCACAGACTTTCCCTTTGCGTCGGTGTGCTATCACTAGTCTGCGGTGGTGGGCTGCCTATCTAGTTGAAAGACAGAAAGAGGAACTGTCCCTGTCTAAGCTCGTTCTAAAAATACATTGGCTCTCAACTAGTCATTAGGTTTTATTATCAACCGTTGTACCAATAGCTCCAAAAGCTATTTTTTTTGTAAAGAATGTTTTCAGTGTCAAAAAAGCAAGTGGGGGTTAGCCTTTACTTTTAAATGTATTATCCCTGTAGTTTATCTAGGTGTGTATTGATGCCATTACTGTATCGTCAACCGGTTTCAGTGGAATAGAGTTAAGTGGTAACATCTTCGTCAGGACGGTCAGTTCAAATGTCAATCATGAACCATCTTGATTGTCTATTCTGTTTGCTGTTGGCACTGTCCCATAGCATAATTGCTTCATGCTCTGGACATTGCACATCCTGTAGGGGACAAAGTGAAATAAAGAGCAAGTAGTGCTCTTAGAAAACTGCTTAGAGGGCTACTACATACATAAGATGCACCTGGCATGCACTGTTACCACATTCAATCAACTCCATTGTGGTTTAAATACAAGGCTGGAGTATATAAAGAGAGACAGGGCTTGCTGTGTCATTTCTAGAGAAAACAATTGCTAGAAAAACATTGGTCAGATTCTGTTCTGGCCAGTGCTGTGGTTTACTGGCGCTCATGTTGATGGAATCTTGTCAGGGTACTAATTCCTTGTAGGGCCCACTGTTTGTTGCTGGGAGACCATGGTTCTCATTGCCCATGTACCAGTGAGAAAATGGACAAGAGAGAACTTTAAAAAGGATTTGAGAGTGCCCCTATTATTACTTAAAGTGCATATACTGTGCATCTGTACCACGTGTTGTCAGCTTCTATTGGATTACTTGTGGCAGAGTGCACTGCCTTCCTACTATCATGCTTGTAAGCACAATCTTGCATATGCTAGTGGTGTCTAGAGGTGTCTAACTGATATGCTTAAAAAGAGATACCATTGTTTCTGGCTGTGTTTTATATATCCTTGTCATTTATTGTGTAAAACACATGCTATGTGCATTTTCCATGTGTTGTCAGCTCTGATTGCGCCTCTCGCAGCTTTTTTCATCTTCGCTCTGTTTGCGTCTATTAGTAATATGTAATCATTGCTTGCCGTAATTATAAATTACTTGTGGCTATGATCCATAGCTTCTTGCATGTTGCAACATCTCAAACCCTCACCTGTTGCGCTCCTGGTTGTGTGTGTGAGACTCTTATCTCGAGTCCGTGTGAGTGAATCCACGGATCAGCTTGTCTGCAACTAAGCGAGCCGATCAGCGCGGGCATGTTATGTAACCATGTCGACCTGCAAACTCGTGGTTTGTAGCTGTTGGTTATTTGCCTATTTTTGGATCCGCCATCTTGTAGTGGAGGATATGACTCAGTAAACTGTGTGAGTGGCGCAGAAAACGAAATGTAATGCCTCTCAGGCATATGGTTTTTTGTATGTGTTGTTGTTGTGATAATGGGCCTCATTACAACTGAGGCGGTAAGGGGTTAATGGTGCTGGCAAAGGTGCCAGCGCCGTTAACCCCGTACCGCATCATTACGAGGATCCCTTGCAGGACCCTCTCTGGACGTCTGGTCAGACCAGATGTCCTTTGCGGGTCCCACAAGGGGTCCAGCATGCAAAGAACGGGTCTGTCATGAACGGGCCCGTCGTTAGCATGCTCCCCATTCCCATTGAGCCCTAAGTCCGGGTTCCCTGAATGGGGAAATACCGGGCCCTCCAAAGTCGGAATGGCCCGGTATTTCCTCATTCAGGGACCACAGACCCGGACCCGAGTTTGGAGGCAGCCATGCCCTTATTAAGGACATGGCTACCTCCAAACTCGTAATGAGGCCCCATGTCATATTAATTTTGCACAATTTTCTCCTTTTCTATTTTTCTTTGTGTTGCGCTATTTTACTGTGTCCAGTCATTTTTGCCTAATTGGGCCTTGTTATCTGTGTGGTTTTAGTTGGCATATTGCTTCCCTACTGTTGCTATTGGCTAATCAGTCTGTAAGTGCTTAACAAACAAAGGCAGACTTGTGATGTCTTAATCTCCATAGTCCAGTGCGTGTAACGAGATGCTCACGGGTCCCTTTCATTATAGACTCGAGGTGTCTAAATGTCTAGACCAGTATTACTCATGAAATAGTCCAATGTGAAATTGTCATGCTAGTGTGTTGTGAGTGGCTGCTGCAACAAAGTGCGAGGGAGAGTTAAGGTGGGTAGGAATAGTCTTTCTCAGCCTTGGTGCCTTGGAGGTTACAAGCACAATAGGGGGTGCTGAGAAGGGCCTCAGGGTACCGCCTGTTCCAATAAGGTTACCACTCTCTGACTCCCCTGGCCGCAAGCAAGGACATTCTTTTGTCCCAATGAAATGGATGGGAACGAAAGTCTCTGCCAATGCAAGTCACGCGTGTAGGGGCCGCATTATGTATTATCTTGCCCAGTAATTTGTGAGGATTTTAGCTGGTTTTACTATGGATGTCTTGGCCTCTGGAGACATATTCAGGCTGTTTTCCCCTCTGTGTCAGGTATAAGCTGATGAGAAGCTGACATTTCTGCAACATTTGTTTTTGTTTATTCAGATAGTTATGTCTCTCGCCTGGGATTTGCTTATTGTCTGTATTTTTCCAATGCTGGCTGAAACCTGCCTTCCCATGATGACCTTGGCAACTGTGCACTTGCTGTCCGGGCTTGGGTCTTTTCGCTGGCTCAGTAGGACTGAATCTTTCTCCCCACCGGGTTAAGGATTCTCAATGGCTCCCATTAATTTAACATGGCTGCCTCTTCCATCTTGGTTTACATGGCCACTCAGTTTAGTTGCGTTATGCATCAAGCAAGCAGTAATATGTATTTGTGTGCGATTTTCATTTCAGCATAAAAGAGATAGGGTGTATGTGATCTCTATCTTAGTGATTGTAAGCATGTTCTTCGTGTCTGAGAGCAGTTTGACCTGGTGCCTGTGTAGCTTTGTGTAGGGATGCATGTGTGCTAATGTTTAGTGCATCTACGTGTGTGTTCAGCCATGACGTCACTCACCTCTTCATATTTACAACTCATTTAGTTGCCCCATCGCCAGCAGGTTCATTGCTGCAGTGATGTCATCTGGTTATGGTCTGTACGACTGCTTCAGTGAGTGGCGTCTGTCACCTTGACGGTATAATGGTGGGAAGGTGGTAGGCACCAGTAGCGATATGCACCGTTCATGTCTGTCAGGCCAGAACGGGGGAGGGTGGGTGCTCATACACTCCACCTCTCTACACAAACGTTCAGCCTCTTGGTGGCACAAGCTTCTTCTATATTCCAGCCCACCATCACAGCTCCTTCTCGATGGTCAGCTTGGAGCTATATAAGACATTAAGGTTGTCAATATCCAAGCAAGCACTTAAAAACACACCTATACCAATAGAAATCAAACAAACTAAAAAGGCACCCGGTAGCATCATTCCACTTATATACCTACCTTCACCAGAGGGAGACCATCCACTCAAAGAGCCCTGACAGTACCCCCTTCTTAATAGCCCTGGCTAGGGTCTTCTTTAGAGTGTTTTTTGCATGACAGCAAGCCACTAAGCAGAAAGTGGAAAAGAGTTTCCCGGGTTCCCAATACTGTTCCTCTGGCCCATAGCCTTCCCAGTCCACAAGATACTGCAAATTTCCCCTGGAAATGTGCAAGTCACCTCATACTCCTCTTCATTCTCAACATCTGGCAGTAGTACATTTTGAGATACTCGTTTTCCTTTTCAGTCGTGCATAAATTCTGCTACATGGAAAGGGAGTCCACACTTCAAGCTCTTTTTTGCAATCAAACATCCTTTGAAGCAAATGTCTTAGCGTGTGCTCCGAGCAGAGGCAGGACGGCAGCTTTAAGAAGCCACAAAAAGATCATGAATTTCTTTTTCTAAGCCAGAAACCCATCTTGAATTTCGTATCTAAGCCAGAAAACCATGTTGAATAGTTTTTCTAAGTCTGCACATGTACGACACCCATCGAAGACTGCAGCAGAGCCACCTCTGCAATGGCATCTGCAGTGAGTGGTGCCAGTGTTTTAGAATTGTTATACCTTCTCATGGGGTCAAACCTTTCCCTTATTGAGCCTGCGCTGGGAAGGGGGTGCACTTCCCCACATGAGGATTCAGGACTACTGGCAAGGCCCTTAAATGGCCAGTACCACTTATGTCCGGCATGCAACGGTTTTCTTCCTAGCGACAGGGGCTAAGTCAAAGTAACCATAGGCTGGACCCAAGTAGACTGTTGAAATTGTACCCCTTTCCAAATTGGTTCTGTCTGAGCACCAGCTTTTTGGGTGATTTGCAAGGCCTAAGAAAGGCAAGGCAATCACTAAACACACCATCTCTAGATGGATTGTTCTTTGCACCATGACTTGCTATGAGCTGGCAGACAAGGAGGTCTCAGAAGGGTTGAGAGCCCATTGTATAAAGGGTCAAGCAGCAGCTTCTTCCTTGTAGAAGGGGGTCACTGTACTGGACATTTTCCAGGCGGCCACATGGGCGTTGTTGCACACGTTCACAAAGTGCTACCATCTTTATTCCCAAGTGTGTGAGGATGTGGGACAGTTTGATCCCTCAGATTTAATCCGCTCCTGATTTAATTGCACATTCTTCTCAATTTACCTCCTCCACATATCTCTTGGCATGAATTTAGGACTCTTGCAGAAGATGAGGAATCTGTGGGAGGAATGTATCCATTAGAAGAATAAATGGAGTACCTCTGGTAATTTTCCTTCTGATGGATACATAATTCCTCCCACAGATTCCTCCTCGGCTGCCCTCCTGTCACTCAAAACTGTGCACTTGAATGAGCATCAATTGAATTTTTGGGGGATTTTCAGTCTACATTTTTATTTAGTTCTCTAATGGTCAGTTCTGCTAATCTTTGCGAACGCCAGAGGCATAAAGACAGAACTGAGGCAAATGGTGACGGTGGCTTTGAGTATATGTTCAGTGACGTCACTGCCGGCATGAGGCCGGGCAAAGATGTCATGATGAAGCTAACTTCAGAGTTGCATAGGGACACCTAGTGACTATTCAAAAACGTTCTAGAGAAGACTGTATGTCTGATGTGTATTTCAAAAGATGAGGAACCTGTGAGAGGAATTACATATCGATCAGAAAGAAAATGACCAGAAGGAAGTAATTTGTTCATTGGAACTTTATGTGCACAAATGGGGTTTAACTCTTCATTTCTCCCAATCCCTGTTACAGCCACTCAGATAGTTCCTTTTTTCTCTGAGGCAATTCACACCGGGAGTTCCCATCATGGCACGTTGGGTTACAGACACAATGCAGTGAGCTCCCGGTTTTCTATGACAATCCCTGAACTTTGCAATAAGGATGTACGTCGGCATCCAAGATGGTGAGCCATGCAAATACCGGCACTCATAGGATATTGACTCATTCGTTAAGGAGCGTGTGCGCTACCTCATTTCGATCCCTTGCCCCTGCACTAAAGAAGGAGCAGTTTCTCATGGACACATCACTTCACAATGTGTTGCTTGAAGCCAAAGCTCTAGGTATCCGTTGTTGATTCCCGTTGTTCCTGGCTGTCCACGACCCATCTCTGTGCTTTCTGAGGGAAGGTTAGTCATGCTTCTCTGCTGCTTCAGCACAGATTTCCGGTGCCCATCATCACCCTTGTCTACCCCTTGACAGATGCTGGATTTCATCCAGGAAGACGAATCACATTAGGGGTCCTCAGCCCCATATGACGCGTGCACCGTACACCGCAAGTTAGTAAGATTCAGAACCCCTACAGTATTTACTGGGGAGCACTAAAGGCCATCCTGCTAATGTCGTACTTTGTTTCAATTTGCAGCTGGGTAGAGCCACAATGAATGACAGCTGTGAATCCTTGTATAGCTGGGGCAAAATTATTTCTCTGAATTCTTATAACGCTGATTATCAACTGTTCCCCTCCTTGAACCAATTTTGTCCAAGATCTGTCAGTGCTGCCTCTGCAGCCCAGCCAACCCCTTGGCTCTAGAATAACTGTCCATTGTTTTAACTGTATACCTACTGTTTTTAATTACAGATGATGATTTGAAGCTAAATAGTACGGTTTTCCACTGGCCCGAACAAATTGACACGATTCTTGAAGTTAACATAAGTCGCCTCCTGTCCAGAAGAGAGCAAGCAGAAGACGAATTGAAGAAGAGGTACTTTTTTAATGCAGTTTCTCTTGAGCTGGTCCTTGGAAAAAAACAATGCTGAATACCTTTCAGAGGAAAGACATGCACGTTAGCAGACCTTGTCAGGGTCCGCTAGTTCAGCTCAGAGGCCTGGCTTCTTCTAATGTCACAAGTTCTATAAGATGAAAAACAGTTTCTTCCTTTCCCTCCTTCTCACACTAGTTGCAAACCTTGGTCCGAGCCGTCATTCTTTCAGCTCATCTGCTCTTTAATAAGGTGTTGTGGTTTGAGACTTGAATAAGGAGAATCCCTGCATGCATGTTTGCTATTGCACCAAGCTGCCTCTCCATGCACCCGCCCAATGTGACCTTTTCAGAGCCGTTTTCATTTCAACTTGTTGATAAGTGAACTGATCCGCTGTGCTGCCTTCACACATTTTAAGGGAATGCGACCTATTTAACGTTCACATTCTTTTATGCAAGGAGTCTGTTTGATCTTCACATTTAGGGGCTGATTCCCCCCAAAAAGTTACAAAAAGTAACCGGCTTACTCCTGGAAAGGGACTATTTAATTTACAAAGAGGTTACCTGGAGTAACTCCAACGTACTCCTGACTTACTCCAGGTAAAACAAGGGTAAGTCAGGATTTAATCCGAGTTACTGCGGGAATCTTCTTTGGGATTCAACTAATCTCTACACAGTAGTAATTCAGAGCTACTCCTGGTACCTTCTTTGTGATTCTGCCACTTATGGGCTCATTTTCATCAGGGCTCTAACGTCCTTGCATAAGTCTTTTACGCCTTCCATTGATGCCATGGCTCCAGAGGCATTGCTGGGAGGGGGGCTGAGGGGGCTATAGCCCCGGGTCTTGTGGTTGTAGCCCCGGGTAGAAGCTATGGGGTTACAACCAAAACTGCTAGCTAGCCCCCAGTCCTGACAGTCCCAAAATTAGCATAGCCTGAGATCTTTTCCAGAACTAGCAACACCCTGCATGGCTAATTTCCAATCAATTGTTTGACGGAGAGACGGGGCGGTAGGCAACTTGCGTTTCTGCCGCTGTGCTTCCTCTCCGCTATACAAATGCTCCAGCATTTGTGCCAGCATGCATTTTCATGCGGGCACACATGTTGGGGATCCCTATGGATCCCGCCGGCTTTATGCACCGGCTTAAAGCAGGCGGACTCCATAGGGATCTATTGTACATGCTGCCAGCCATGCTTGCATGGCAGGCAGCGTTTAATTGAAATTGTAAACGCTCCCTGTCATGCTGGCATGGTAGGCACTGTTTACTCTTGCATGGCAGAGTGCAAATGTACAGGGCAAAAAGCAACCTACACGTTTGTAGGCTGCCTTTTCCGTGCATATTTGTACTCCGCTGTGCAAATGACCAAATTTGGTGCCGGGAAGCCACCTATATGTATGCCTGCACATAATGGCTTCCCGCCACCAAATTATGACATGGAGCAAAATTAGCTCCTTAGTGTTTATTTTGATTCTTTGTTTCATCATTGGCACCCCCTTCCTTCTGTTTCACACATGCTACTTCAGACATGTTTTAAGATGTGAATAATTACAATAGTTATTTTATAACGCGCTTAATACCGTGGACCAGTACCTAAGCACAAGCCCTGGAATCGAACCTGTGTTGCTAGGCTTTGTCTTGCTTCCAAGACAAATGCGCTGCCCCTGAGCTATCCTCCCAGCCACGTTTTAAGATGTGAATAGGTTGGTATAGCCCCCGGTACAGCCAGATCTTACTGGGTGACGTGCATTCTGTCCCTCTGTGCTCCATTTGGATTTCTGTTCATTGTTTTGCTATTGAATGGCAACAGTTCGGTACCACAGGTTACAGCGAGCTTTGATGCAAATACATTAGAAAGAAGCTTTTGGTAAGAGGAACTAGGGGGTAAGACATGTGAAGGCGGCTTACCCAGTAGCTGCCCGTTGGGGGGAATATTTGTCAGAGTGAACCTCCTTTCCAATAGAAAGTGTTAAGCTGCAAGACTGAGAATCATGTGCCACTAGATTCCTTGTTCACATTTTAGAATGGTATACGGGTGCCATAGGGGCATGGCCTAGGCGTTGCCCCAGAGAGCTAACTTGTGTCCTGGGGTTCATCAGACTGAATCTAAATTACTTCAATCACCAAGAAATTTGATCAGGGGGTTCTATACCTGCTACTGCCAGGTGTATACTCTCCGCCTTGTTCACTCTTGTGTCGGTGAAGAGAGTTGGTGAAGCGGAAATATACAGTATTGGGTATGTTATAGATATGCATACTTTACGGTACAGATTAAAATCCTTTGACATATTCCCAACTGTCAGAGTGGGAACCCACAGAAAACCTTTTTCTTTTTTTCTGATTCACACAGACTGCCCAATGAGAAATACAGCCTTTTGTGACACAAGCCTGTATTTTAAAACCTGCAGTTTTGCTTTCTGCTTCTTTTTCCACCTGTTGGAAAAGGAAGCCTTTGAGAGAACTCCTGTTTAGCTCTGCTGTTTGCAAGAATGGAGAATTGAAGACAGAAATTCAACCTTTCCTGGTTTTCAGCCTGTTCCAGTGCTCAATGGGTCACTGTAGATGTAATATGCTGGAGCTGTAAGCCTTTCTGATTGGCCAAAAAAGGATGTAACTTGCCAAGCTGTGTTCTATGTTCATAAGGAGGAATATAGGACAGGACTCCCCCCACAAGCACCACATCTACTGTCTTCATCCCCATGATGATGCTGCCTGTTGACTGTTCCAGAGTCTGTCCTTCATGACCAGGTCTAACAGAGACAGAAAGCTTTTGGCTTCACAACCGTAAACAGGTTAAAAAAGTGATCCTTTACCGCACTTTCATTGGAGGATCCAGCATCTCCGAAGAAGACGTGACTATCCTCACTGCCACCACCACTGGTGTTGAAGTTTGAAGTGTTACTGGCAAGTGGAGACCTGCCATTGTTGACAGTATGTCGGGGCTAAGCCAAGATATTATTCCGCAGGTGCCAATGCTGACCCACAGTCTCCCTTGAACGTCCAGTGTAAAAAAGCTCAAGTGCTTTAGAGTCAAGTTCAATGCCCTGGGGGAAAAGGGATTGGGAGAAAAGAATAAACTGACAATTCAAGTTCTTGAGTAATCTGCTGGTAGAAAAATAAGAAGAAAATAGACATTCATTCTCAATTTACTTTCGCAGCTTCATTTTCTCTTGCTCACCTGCCAGAAGACTAGAGTTGAATCCACAAGTAGAGGAAAATAGTGACAAGACAATCTGTAGCAAATTCACAGAGAATCTTGCAAATGACTAGTTTTGAAATAATAGGTCCTTGTCCTCTAATCTCCAATTCTTAGAACAACTAACAAACTTTCCCTTGCTGACTATGCACACTAAGTGCCCAGCTGTCCTGGCACCTCTTCTTCCATTGTTCCATACCATGACGGCCACCTGGGTGTCTTTTCTCAGTAGTGTGTTCTCTTTGAAGGTCTGAAAACCAATATGATCCTGCTTGGCAAAGACCCTCTGCTGCTTTTACATTGAAGTTGTCACAGATTTCCCCCTGTTAGGGAGAATTCTCTGAAAAGGCTAATTTCCCAAACCTAGTGAGTCCCCCAGCAGCTTTGCTGGATTTTTGGGGTTTATTTTTTTCTCCTGCTAAGAGTGAGACTCTTTTACTCCCACTCTTAGACATGATTTGAGGTGTTCCTTTGTCTTTCCATGTGTTTTATGGGCTATGGGGTCTTTTACTCCATAGGGTCTCATGTGTTTTTGATGTGGGTTACACAGCAGCCTCTGTGCTGTAACCCAGGGGTGTCGTAGCGACCCCCAAACATAGACTCCATACCCTGGGACTGACTACTGTCTCCCAGGGCATGTAAAGTCACCATTGGCTTTACTAGTCCCAAATTATGAACAGAAACCAGTACAAACCATCATATTGTGGACGTACTGGTCGGGGCAATTCGATTGCCCCGTGGTCTGTTATTCGAGGGGGCACATCTCTGTCCCCCCTGATCGAGTGTTGGCTGGTGGCAGTGGATACTACTTTTTATATTCGACCTCGAATATATCTCTATGGGATTTTCA
This sequence comes from Ambystoma mexicanum, assembly GCF_040938575.1. NCBI lineage: Eukaryota > Metazoa > Chordata > Amphibia > Caudata > Ambystomatidae > Ambystoma > Ambystoma mexicanum. Next base: position 534,500,134 of record NC_090924.1, on the reverse strand, counting down.
CATTGTTCGAGGCTACCAACTTTAATTATTTAATTCCTATAGCCTCGAACATACCGCCGGTTTATTTATTTAATATTAATTCACCGGTTGGTATTTTTTGCCAGAACTCGATTCTAAAATGGCGTTTGTGTTCTCTTCTGTGACTCCAACCGAAGTTGAGCCCTTTGTTCCACTTTTTCACGGGCTTCTCCACAGAAGCCTCCAAAAGTGGTGCCACTCTGTCTGGGTACCACAGGGATGTAGGAGGGGGTTTAGGCACCCTGGACTGAGTTGCCTTGGCAACTCAAGTCGCACTCTTGTGTGATTGGCCCAAGTGGTGAGCCGGCCGGCTCACCACTTAGCATGTTTGATTGACAGCTAGGCTGAATGAATGGGGGTTTGCTGCATAAAAGCAGGGCTTTGGGGACTGGAACTTCAGAAGTCGCCACAGGACCCAAGAATCTGAGGAGGGAGAAGCTGAGCCGACCTGCAACGACGACACCACTGTGGAGCCCTGCTGAACCGTCTCACCACTTATCCCGACGACAGAGGAGATCTCCAGTCCGGAGAGTCTTCTTCCTTTGACTGGTGGGGATAACCAGTTTTGCCTTCTTTTCACCTTCCTGGAGCATCTCGTGGCCGCCTTGCCCGTGCCAAGCCCCCCGGCAACCGGAATACCTTTCAACTGAAGAACTCCGCGGCTGGTTTCTTCCCTGGCAGTGCAACAACCTTCATCTTTCCTCCACGGCGAGACCTCCTCTTCCTCTGGACGAAACACAGACTTGCACCCGCTGCCAGGAACAACTGCCCCCGCTGGAGCTTCCTTCACACTTAAGGTACTGTGTCCCGTCTGGCTTCCCTTGCGACAGATCGTTCGGGGTGACAGTAAAGCCTCGACTTTCTAACCTGGGCTGGCCTGGGACAACCTAGCTTAACCTTTCCTGACTTTAATTTCATTCTTTGTGTGCGAACTATCTACAAGACTCTTTGGGCATAACCCCACTGTGTGAACCTGGACCCCTTCTGCTTGCTCTCTCCAAGAGTGGGCCTTGCAATTGACTTCCTTGCTCTCCAGTAGAACTCTGCCTATCCTGCCTTACTGTGGTTCTTGTAAAAGTATTGAAATTTGTGTGCTTCCATAACTCTGCCTTTTTCCCTCCCTTTTAATAACTTATTAGAGTGCCATCTTATGTTAAGCGCTCACCTCTGTCTGAAAATAAGTGGTGTTTCTCATTAAGACTTGTCTAATAAGTAATTAGGGTTGTATATATATAATATGGACTGTGTGCTGAATTTACTTTTCTCTTTGTGCTAGTGTAATCTTCAAGTGTGTCTTTAAATAAATAACTATATACTTTTACACCAAAGCTCTGGTCAGCGTTTGCTTGCGCTACTGTATCTCTGTACCTATTGTGTATACTCTATATACTGCCTAACTCTTCTTGAGAGAAGTCTGACTGCTCAGCCACAGCTACCACGTGAATCTGTGTGGTACAGACTGCTACCAAGTGGGTTTACTGCCAAACACCTGTAGTCTTAAATCTTTTGCAGTGGTCCCTAAAGGAACTGCACAGGTTTCTGCCTAACACCCCCTTTCTCACCTGAGTTCGATCCTTGCAGGAATTCTTGGAAGGAGCCTTCTTGCGTACGGATCGGGTTTTGTACAAGCCCGCGCGAGCCTCTTCTGGTTCCAGCGTGCGTTCAGCATCCAGGGGTACTTGGAGTCTCTGGGAAGTCCAGGAAACGAGGGAGGTGTACTCGGAGGCGGTACACAAGATTTGGGAATCAAGGCAGAGTAAAGAGGGAGGGAGGAAGGGAAGAGGGGTAAATCGAGGATCCGGGAACCAGGAAACAAGAGATTAGTTACAGCGAACCTCAGAGCACACGTCTAGCCACTGCAAGCAGTAGCACTGAGACGCGCAAAGCCACGGGGGCGTGGAGGCTGGTGGAGAGCGTACCACGTTAGACAGCCATGTTGGAAGTACCAAGGAGTGCAAGCCCCGTTGTGACAGAGACCAGGAAGTCCAAAAGGGACGCATTCTATGGATCATGACAGCATGCCTCCTCCGAAAACCTGTCCCACCAGGTTTGCCGGGTGTATGAGATGATACCTTCTGAGCAATCGAGGGGTATTCAGATTTGAAAATGGTTCCCAGGTTCTTTCACTAGGAGGATATCCTTTCCACTCAACCAGGTATTGAAGTTGACCCCGTTTATACCTGGAGTCGCATATTCTGGATACTTCATATTCCAGCTGGTCGTCCACAACCACAGGGTTGGGTCTGAAGGACTTCCGGGAGGACTGGATGTAAGGTTTTAATACAGAGGTGTGAAAAACTGGATGAATCTTCTTCCAGGAGTCTGGCAATTTGAGCTGGAATGTCACTGGGTTTATGATTTCCTTTATGGAAAAAGGGCCATAGTACCGGGGAGCCAGTTTGTTTGGTCTTCAATGTCGAGGTAGTAGTTTCGAGGACAGCCAGACCTTATCACCGACTGCATAAGAAGGTCCTGGTCTTCTTTTGGAGTCCGCATAATGCTTGGTGTGAGTTCGGGCCTTTTCTAAGTGTTTTTTGGCTTCCTTGTGTACGTTGATGAGAGTTTCAATCCAGGAGTCGACTGTTGGTACTGGTGTGGGATGTGGGAGAATGGAAGGTAGAACCGAAGGGTGGAATCCTTGGCTCCAAAAAAAAGGGCTGGTCTTAACTGCAGAGTGATCAGAATTGTTGTAGGCAAATTCAGCCACAGGTATTAAGAGTGACCAGTCGTCCTGTACCTTGGTGGCGAAACAACGAAGGTATTGCTCCAGGGTCTGGTTCACACGTTCGGTAGCTCTGTTAGTCTGTGGATGATAACCTGAAGAGAGGGCATGTCGGATTTCTAGAATACGGCATAAGTGTTTCCAGAATTGAGAGACGTATTGAGGTCCCCTGTCTGATATGATCTTGGAAGGGAGTCCATAAAGTCGAAATATGTGTTCCAGGAAGATGCCAGCGAGTTCTGAGGAAGATGGCAATTTGTACAATGGTGTAAAATGAGCCACGTGGGTGAATAAATTAATGGTGACCATGATAGTCGTGTAACCTCTGGATGGTGGTAATTCCACAATAAAGTCTGTATCGATGAATTCCCAGGGCCTAGACGGTAGCGTAGGTTGAAGTAGGAGACCTGCCGGTTTCTTGTTATCATGCTTGTTTTGATTGCAGACTGCACAGGCTTGAATGTACCGTTGAATGTCAATTTTCATTTTAGGCCACCAAAATTCTCTTTGTATGAGACGGAGGGTGTTGGTGACGCGACGATGTCCGGAGTGAAGGGTATCGTGACAGAGGTTAATAATCCGTTGTTGTAGTCTCTGTGTGGGAATGACCAGGCCATTATCCTTAAACAGGTACCTGTCTCTTGTTCTAAGATTCCACCGATTCTTCCCCGTAAATTCCTTCCAGATCTCAGAGGACTGGGTTTGCATCCGAATGTCTTCCAGGAGACTGATTGCTTGGGCTACAAAAATTGTGTGGGGAAACATCTTCGGGAAGGACCGATCTTCAAGAGTTTCATAGTCGGGACGTCGGGATAAGGCGTCAGCAATTATGTTCTGTGATCCGGGTACATGATGGATGTAGAACTGGTACTGGGCAAAGAAGAAGGCCAAATGGGCTTGACGACTATTCCTACATTCCAAAGATTGTACAACTTGAAGATTTCGATGGTCCGTACGGACCTGAACTGGATGTTTAGCTCCCAGAAGTAGATGACGCCATTCTGTGAAGGCTTGACGGATGGCTAACAGCTCCTTTTCCAAGACGGAATAATGAGTCTCGCTGGGAGTCAGGGTTCGTGAAAGGTAAGCAATGGGATGTTCACGTTTGTCCTCAAATTCCTGTTTTAGCACTGCTCCTATGGCATAGTTAGAGGCATCCGTCTCCACTAGAAACGGTCGATTAATATCAGTTTCAGCTAGGATGGGGGCTTGAGTAAACTCTGCTTTTAATCATTGGAATGCCTTATCTTGAGCTGATGTCCAGAGAAAGGGAGTATCTTTCTTCAACAATGCAATGATCGGTTGAACTATCTCAGAAAAGGACGGTATGAATTTCCAGTAAAAGTTGGCAAGCCGGACAACCAGGGGGCGCAGAGCATGCAAGACGTGTGAGGCTCGCGCTCCCGTTGCACCGCAGGGCCTACTGTGCCTTTTCAGACCCCGGCTGGGGGGTACAGAGTTTACCCGAGGAACATCTGCCACCCTGCACATTGGAACCCACAGAACGAGCACGTTTGGGGGCTACTCCGAGCTTCCCCGAGGTGTGGGCCCGTTCCATGGCCCCGAGGAAGGGGCCCGACTAACTGTGAGCACCGGAGCTGGGGGATCTGCGGGCACCGAGAGACCGGCCTCTGCTGCCAAACCAGGTTGAGACGGGGGGGGCCGTGCGCCCCCCCCGCCGTCACTGCCGCCCGAGGGAGGACGCAAGCTGCCGGAGCGCGGACCCGCACCGCCTGCATCCCACCGAAGTGAGAACTTTCTGGGCTCAATGCCTCGGCCCCAGTAGGAGAGTCGAGGCAGACGCGGGCTGAGGAGCTCGGCGAGCGCTGGGGACAGCGAGGTCAGTCAGACCATCGAGGACCCAGGGGGAACTGGGGGTCGGGCCCCCCCACCACCAGCAGAGTGCGTTCCAGGGCCGTGGCCTGGGGGCGGGGGTTTCCGTGCTTTCCCGAGGGCCAGAGGCAAGAGCTCCTGCGCATACAGACTAGAGGGAAGGACCTCTCGGGCCTGCTCCGTGGCCTCGGAGAAGAAGCAATACAAGCGCCGGCTGCAGGGCCGGGCGCGAGCTGCGGTCGGTGGGGCCGGCTCAACTCGCGGGGCCCGCTGGTAAAATCCGCCCCCCTCCGCCACCCCGCCACGAGGGAGGTGCACTATCCGGAGTGAGTGCCGGGGGTGACGGCGGTCCTCGGGTGGCCTGGGGCGCTGCCCCGCCGCACAAGCATCCCACAAAGAATTGAAGGGCCCATGGACAGAGGGGGAGCTGCCTCCAGCTCCTCATCGGACTATCGGGGAGTGGGGATCCGCCGGAGGGATTTCACGGTGACAATCCCACAGTGGTATCTAGGGCCTCTTGGACCTGAGATTGATCTCGCTGTTACGCGCACCTGGCTCCCACAGGGGCGTCGATCTGAACTGGACAGCTGCGGTCTCCACCAATGTGACGCTAAGTGCCGAAATGACAGACTGGACTGGCCCACCTAGCTTCGTTTGCATGGCCTGTAGGAGTATTCTTATGCAAATGGAGAAAGGGAATTAACCACCCATGGAGTTGAGTGTTAACCCCCACCCCCGCTGTTCTCCCCACTGATCACCTTTAATGTCCCCTCTTATAGTCTAACCTGATGGTTTGGAAAGATGAGCTCTCCATCCTGTATTGAGCGCAGGGACGCGTAGATAACCAGTTGCTTCACTGGTTCGAAGGAATTGGTGAGTTCCAGAACAATATTGACTCTGAGATTTACGGCGAGACGCCGTAAGTATATAGTTCATAAGAGTTCAAATGTCTGACTTTCACTCTTGTCCGATTCCTTGCAGGTTGCAGCTTGACCCTAGCGAAGAGTTCCTCGTGGCAACCGGTAACATTCAGGTAAGGATTTGGATTATCCAACACGGTTCGATAAAATAATGTCAGTATGTAACCTGTTGCTTTCTCCCTTATTCAGGTGCTGAGAGAAATTATGAAGTCTCTGGGAATAATGCCTCCGGCGGTAAAATTAGGTAAGTCTGTTGTGGTGAGAAGGATTCCCCTTGTTTGTCCCTTTGTTTCATCTTGCTGTCCTTTTGTTTCCCTTAGGGGCCGGGGTGCGGCAAAGATACGGTGGAGGCTGCGCCGACCAGTGAAGAGGAATAGTACCCCCGGCGGTAAAATCAGGTAAGTCTATGGGGGGTAACTAATATTGTCTCTGTTTATTCTCTTGGCTCACCTTGCTGTTCTTGTGTTCCCCTTAGGTGCCGGAGTGCGGCAGGAACATGCAGAAGGATGCGGTGGATAGTGAAGATGCTGCGAAGGCCGGTGAGTTGAGCGCGGCACTGCATCAGGCGAGGCGATGCGTATAAAATAACTTCTTTCTTCCAGCTCGAAGGTGCGGTGGATCGGGAATTCAGGTAAGGATTAAAGGTATTGCTCTTGTTCTAACCTTTTCTCCTTCTTTCTCCCTCTTTCTAGGAGCTCCAGACTCGAGGCGGGCGTGGCAGAGGACTGGATGCAGACTTGCAGGCACGGTGAGCGTTACGCTGCTGGATGCAGAATAACGCGAAGCGTGTGCTGCTCTTCGGGCGTGGTTTAAATGGCCTCCAAAGTAGTCCCAGGTAAGTATTCCTCCTCGACCCCACCTGAGTAAAAAATAGTCCCTAGGTAAAGTAGTCCCTTCCAAGCCTCTTTTGGCTTGGAGCTCTTGCAGCATGGTCTGCATCAGGTAAGTTTGCAGCATGGTCTGCATCAGGTAAGTTTTAATCTATGAGCCTGGCGCATTGGCGCCAGGACTGACTCTCCATATGAGCCTGGCGCCATAGATGCCAGGACTGCACCCAACTAGCCCCTAGCAGGGGTTGTTGGGCTTGCTTGGAATAAGTTGATGCCTGCTCCCAGGATTGCTGGACTTGATCTGGATCCCCGGGGGTAGGCATCATGACACTCGCAGGCCTACCGGGCCCCGCTTTGCCGAGATACCGGCCTTTCTGGACTCCGTGGGATCACCCGGGCGGCGCTGCCCACGCAGTGGTGCTAGAAGGAGCGACTAGATAGACAATAAGGTGAGGAGGAGGCGCGAGAAGAGTGGGAGATAGGGGCCCCGATGTAAGGGGGTGCCCCCCCAGAAATCCCCCAGCTGATAAACCCAGTGGCCGCTCAGGGGACTACAGACGCTTTGACCACCGCACTTTCTGTGAAACCCCCCCATCAGGGGCAGAGGGGGCCAGTCCGGGGAAGAGGGCCCCGACTCGGGCCTTGGACCTCCCATATCCCATGGGGGACACCAAGCCCTTTATATTGCAACGCAGTTCACCAATACAGAAGCAGGGCCAGGGCCCCGACCCAAACACGCTTGGCACCCCGTGTTGAACATACACAGAGGTGCCACCTCTAGGTGCCCCTTCCGGCACGGACCCTGGAGGGGACCCCAGCCTCTGGAGGGATCACCTTGCTACAGCGGTTCCGCAGGCATTCCCTGACACGGCCCAAGGCCACTGGAGCCACCATGCCCTCTGTGGGAGATCCACCCTCAGCTGCGCTCACCAAGGACGACCTTAGGGACATCCTCCAAGAAATCAAGGCGATTTGCATGGACATACAGGCATCTATCCTAGACCTCAAGGGGAGAGTGGACACTCTGGAGGACAAAATGGAGGGGATGGAAAACAACCATCTCCAAACAGACCTTTTAGACATGAAATATGAGGCAAGGCTAACAGACTTGGAGATAAGAGAGGAGGACATGGTTCTCAAGATGGACAATTTAGAAAATAGAGAATGCCGAAACAACCTGCGTATCATGGGTGTGACACAGGAGAGAGGGGAGACAGCAGCCGACATGGGGAGAAAAGTCCAGGGCTTGATCAACCAACTCTTTGCGCTGGAGGGGGGCAAAGAGGTCCAACTGGAGAGAGCACATCGAGGTGGAGGAGGGGCGGGGGGGCCCCAAGGTCAATCGCGGTGCGGTTCCTCCGCTACAGGGAGAAAATGGAGGTCCTCGAAAAGGCAAAAAGGCTGGGGAGCTTCATCTTTGAATGAGACAAGATTAGGATTTATCAAGATTTATCCGCTCTCACGCTTACCCGTAGAAGGGAATGCCGCCCGCTCACTCAGTGGCTCACTAGTCAGGACATTAGATACAGATGGTCCTACCTGTTTGCCTTATCCTTCAAATGGGTGGGGGTGGACTACAGGGTCATCAGCGGAAAGGAAGCCACACAGGTGCTCAAGGGAGATAACCACGAGGAGAGAGAAGGAGCAGGAACCCAAGAAAGGGCAGAACCAAGGAGAGAAGCGGAGGGCCCCTGGTCAACAAAGAAGAGAACAAAGGGCAGCAGAAAATTTTAAAAACTTAACACGCTTGGAATACCTTAGTCCGAGGCCCTAGATGCCCCGATTTCAGAGGAGGAGGTGTTGAAAGCAATATCGGGACTGAAGCTGGGTAGGGCCCCCGGAGAGGACGGGTACACAGCGGGTTTCTATAAGGCCTTCTCGGGACGGCTGGTGGGATTCTTGGCCAGTCTGTTCTCACACATGATGCAGACGGGAAGGGCGCCCCCGTCCTTTGGCAAAGCGCTGATCACAGTAATCCCAAAGGAGGGAAAAGATCCAGCGGACTGTCGCTCCTATAGACCTATCTCTCTCCTCAAGGTAGACGCTAAACTGTTCACGAGGATCATCGCGACGAGGCTGGATGGCCATATGCCGAACCTAATCCACCCAGATCAGGTTGGTTTTATCCAGGGTAGACAAGGGGCTGACACTCTCCGTAAAACTCTGCATCTCATGAGGATCGCAGCCCCGCAGGGAAATAACCTGGTCCTGGTGTCCATCGACGCCGAAAAAGCATTTGACCGGGTCGACTGGGGGTTTCTACATGGGGTCCTCGTTAAGCTAGGGTTTGGAATCTGGATCAGGCAGGCCATCAAAGCGTTGTATGAGTCCCCGGCAGCCAGAGTAACCGTCAATGGGTAACTCTCACATGCTTTTCGCCTCCAGAGAGGGACGAGGCAGGGCTGTCCCTTCTCCCCCCTCCTCTTCGCCTTGACCATGAAAATACTCGCAGAGTATCTCAGAATTGCTACTTTGGTGCGGGGCATAGAGGTGGGAGACCGCACATTCAAACTGGGTCTTTATGCAGATGATATCTTGCTCCACCTAAGGGAACCCACTCGGTCAATCCCGGCCGCTCTGCAGATAATTGAGCGGTTCGGCCATTTTTCCGGCTTCACGGTCAACATCGGCAAATCGATGATCTTCCCATTCGCATCAGATGCTTGTCCGAATTGGCCTCTCTAGGCCTCCAGGTTTGTGTTGATGGGATAAAATATCTGGGAATCAATATTGTTCGGCCGAATGAGGACCTGAATCAGGCAAACTACCCCCCTCTGTTTGAGAAACTATACAGGGAAATGGAAGGATGGGGGAAGGGGCAAATCTCGTGGATGGGTAGAATTAACGCGGTAAAGATGAACCTGCTCCCCAGAGTGCTGTACCTCTTCCAGATGCTCCCACTGGAGGCCCCCACACTACATCTAAGAGAAGCCAGGAGGCGCATAGTGAAATTTATATGGCAAGGCCGGAAACCCAGAATAGGGTATGAGACCCTTACCCTCCCCAAAGAAAGAGGGGGTGTCGCCCTCCCAGATCTCGAGGCCTATCACAGAGCGACCCAACTTAGAGTTTTAGCCCCTCACCTTAGAGAGGACCCCAATAAACACTGAGTCTACATTGAGAACTCCTTCCTGAGCCCCGTCACGGTTGGTGAATGGTTATGGGTCCCACTGCAAAAACTCCAGAGAAGGATCAGGTATCACCCAATTCTGGGTACGATGTGGAAGACTTTAGCAGGGAAGGGAAACAGGGAGAAAGTGACTACATGGCCCTCCCCACTAAGTCACATCTGGTCTACCCCAGTCCTAGAGGAAATCCCAGGCCATGAACACTATCAGCACTGGTTCAATGCTAGGTTGTGCAGGGTTTGTCAGCTGGTGAGGGAGAACTCGTTCATACCTATCCAGGAACTTGAGGAGGCATTGGGAATTGGTAGGCTCTCCCCTCACCTATACCTTAGACTCAAGGGAATTCTAATGAAGCCAAAACTGGAGGAACGTATGCAAAGAAAGCTCACCCCAGTGGAGAAAATTTCAGACTCCCATACAGAAATGAAGGGGCTCATCTCACTCCTGTATCAAGCTCTATTGGCCCCCCCGGGAGGAAACGACGGGGAGCCTTAGAAGGAGATGGGAAAAGGACCTGGGCTGCGCCAAAGAGGACGACCTCTGGGGGAGACTCTGCACCAGGGCCTTCAAAACGTTGATCTCCTGCCAGTATAAAACCCACGCAGTCAAACTCCTCCACAGGTGGCAATACGACCCGACCACCCTCTCAAAGATGTTCCCGGATGTTGTCCCAGTGTGTTGCCACCGATGTGGGGGTAAGGCTGACTACTGGCATATGTGGTGGATGTGCCAAAAGGTCCAAACGTATTGGTCAGAGGTGCTTAGTTGGATCAGGGAGGTGGGGGAGGGGGACTACCCACTGGACCCCATCTTGGTGACGTTTGGTTTAGAACAAGGAGATGAATGCTGGGAAAAACTGCCAGACCTGACACACTTTCTTCTGCTGGCTGCTAGAGCGGCATGAGCCAGGACTTGGAAAAGAGGGGCCCTCCCTACAAAAAGGGAATGGGTGGCAGTGGACATCTATTTTATGGAGAGACTAACGGCGGCAATACATGGCTCAAGTGCACACATAGAAATGGCATGGCTGCAATTCATAGAGGTGTTTGCCAACACCGAGGTCAGGTCCGGAGGAAAACAGGATCTCGCCACCCGGCCCGAAATTGTCCCTTGCACAAAACACGTGGTATATGACTCAGGAGAGTCAACTATACGTTGACTGCCATAGGCCCGGAGGACACTGCCCAAAGAGGGGTATTACATTAATTAAACTCTGAGCCTCGAGGTAAGGGCGGAGGAGGGGGGGAGGGGGAGGGGAAAAAAGTACCGAAGTCTTGTGTGGTCTTTAAGTTCTGAAGTTGTTGCAGGCCCGTGCCCAACCTATAGTACATGCATAAGGTCTTTTATTGTTTTGAAAAACCAATAAAAATTGATTTAAAAAAAAAAAATGGCAAGCCCCAGGAAGGATTGAATCTGTTTCACGGTAGTGGGAACAGGCCAAGATAGTATGGATTTTACCTTTGAGTGGTCCATTCCAATTCCTTCTGGACTAAGGACAAATCCTAGATAGTGAACAGTAGAGACATGAAAAAGGCATTTCTCGGGTTTAGCTAGGAGTTTGTGTTCACGTAGCCTTTGTAAGACTGCCTTAACATGTTCTTCATGCTTTAGATGGTCCTTGGAGTAAATCAAGATATCGTCCAGGTAAACTATGACGAAGAGGAACAACATGTCAGAAAACACCCGATCCATGAAACGTTGGAAGACCGCTGGGGCATTAGCGAGTCCAAAGGGCATGACCAGGTATTCAAAGTTACCAAAGGGTGTTCAAAAGGCTGTTTTCCATTCGTCTCCTTCCCTGATACGGATCAGATGATAGGCACCCCTGAGATCCAATTTCGTGAATACTACAGCTCCTCTCACCGCTTCCAGGATATCTGAGATTAAGGGCAACGGGTAGCGGTCCTTGAGGGTGCATTGATTTAATCCACGAAAATCAAGACAAGGCCTAAGCACTTTAGTGTCTTTCTTGGGAACAAAAAACAACGAAGCTCCAGCTGGAGATTTGGATGGTCTTATGGTGCCATTTTCAAGGTTGGTATCCAAGTATTCTCAGAGGGCCCTTTTTTCTGGTTCGGATGAAATGAACATCCTTCCAAAGGGAATCACTGCTGAAGGTTCCGTATCAATAGCGCAGTCTTCAGGCCTGTGAGGGGGTAGAGCCTGGACTATAGCAGTTGAAAACACATCAGCGTATTCCTGATAGGCCTTAGGAACCTGTATGATATTTGAAACCATGAATGGGCCTTGCTGGTCTGTTGGCGTGCCTTCGGAAGATGTCGAGAAGGAATCCAGGAATAGACAGTGAGACATGCAATGCTCAGAACCAAGAAACAAGGATCCTGCTGCCCAGTTGATATATGGGTTGTGCTTCCGTAACCAGGGCATACCCAGTACCATTGGGTAATGAGCTGACTTCATGATGTCAAATTTGATCACCTCTTGATGATGGTTTATCGAGAGTTGGATCTCCTTGGTCTGTAAGGTTATGGGTCCTGAAGAAAGAGGTCTAACGTCATTCGCCTCCACAGGTTGCATGATGCCTCGAGCTTCATATGGAATGTGGTGGCTAAAGACCCAATCTAGATCTATGAATATCCCCATGGCCCCACAATCCACCAAGGCCAAAGTGGGGTAGGTCTCATTCTTGGATGGCGATAGAAAGGCATGTAGAATCACTAGGTTGTTCTGTCCATGAGAGTTCAAGGATGGAATAGATGTGGAGCAAACATCTCTCTCCCGAAGCCTTGCTCCATCTAGGATCGGGAGCTGGCGTTTCCCGAACGCTGTGGAGTGGCTAGAGGACACTCTCTAACTAGATGTTTATCCGAGGCACAATACATACATAACCCCGTCTGGATCCTTCGCATCCTCTCTTGCGGGGATATGGGTCCACGGAAAGCCCCTAATTGCATGGGTTCTGGATCGTTAACAGAGGCAGGAGTAGGGTCAGACTCTCAATGGAAACCTTCTGGAAGGGCATCTTGGTTTTCTTCTTCTCTGCCTTCCTTTCCTGGATACGAAAGTCTATCTGCATACCGAGATCCATAAGGGCCTGGAATGAACTTGGGCGAGCCACTCTGGCTAGTTCATCTTTGATGTCTTCATTTAGCCCCCTTCGGAAAAGAGTAAAGCATGCTTCTGAGGACCAATCCGCTTCTTTAGCCAATTGTTTAAATTGTGTTACATACGTAAGCATGTCCTGGGAACCTTGCTGGAAATCAAGTAGACGTTCCTGGGCGCTATAGACCTGTTCTGGCCGGTCAAACATGGTCTTAAGGGCCTGTATAAATCTGTCGTAATCATCCAGGAGGGCATCTCCAGAATTGACTCAAGGTGTGGCCCAGGTTAGTGAATTTCCGGAGAGGTACGAAATTATAAAGCCCACTTTAGCCCTGGGGGTAGAAAAGTAGTAGGGCTTAAAGGTAAAGTGGACTAAACAGGAGTCAAGGAATCCACAAAGGGTTTTTGCAGGCCCATCGTATTTATCTACAATGCCGCCCAGTAGTACGCTCTGCTTTGTAGCGGAATCACGGGACAAAACTAATTGTTTTAATGTAGCATTATCCGCTTTCAGATTCTGCACCTCGGTCGTTAATTCTTGCATGCGCGCATGAGATCCTGGACGGCCGCCTCCATGTCAGATTCAACTTCGGTCGTTTGGCGTCTCAATCTGTCATGGATTTCCCCCTTTCTCACCTGAGTTCGATCCTTGCAGGAATTCTTGGAAGGAGCCTTCTTGCGTGCGGATCGGGTTTTGTACAAGCCCGCGCAAGCTTCTTCTGGTTTCAGCGTGCGTTCAGCATTCAGCGTCCAGGGGTACTTGAAGTCACCGGGAAGTCCAGGAAACGAGGGAGGTGTACTCGGAGGCGGTACATGAGATCCGGGAATCAAGGCAGCGTAAGGAGGGAGGAAGGGATGAGGGGGAAATCGAGGGTCCGGGAACCAGGGAACAAGAGATTAGTTACAGCGAACTACGGAGCACACGTCTAGCTACTGCAAGCAGTAGCGTTGAGACGCGCGGGGATGTGGGGCGTGGTCTCTTTGTAGAATGAGCTACATCTGACGCGGTGGCTGGTGGAGAGCGTACCACGTTAGACGGCCATGTTGGAAGTACCAAGGAGTGCAAGCCCTGTTTTGACAGAGACCAGGAAGTCCAAAAGGGACGCTTTCTATGGATCATGACAGAAGTCTCCTTGACTGGAGCTGGTTATTTATATTTACTGTTTATTCATTCATTCTATATTCATTTGAACCATTGAGAGTTGTGCTGGGGTCTTCGGCCTTGCGTATGCATGCAGCATTTGGATTCTACAGCTCAGAGAAGTGCTGCAGTGAGGGGCAATAATCTCTGCTATGGAAGCATTCCACAAACATAGGTCTTTCCGCAAATCACCATATTAGGAGGCAACGTCCTGACTGTTTGCTTTGTGTGAAAACTGATACTATGCATGGAGTATGCACTGATATGGAGCTCTCAATTCTTGCAGTTCTGCAACTTTGGTCTGTGCACTCACTGATCCAACGTAGGCAGCATGCGCTGACAAGGATGGCCCACTTTTCACTCTTGCTCAGTGCACGTTGTTCCAGTGCACAGACCATGTGCGGCACAGGCAGCTAATTCTCCAGACCTCCATGTGGAAGTACGTGTCCTGAAAAAAGCAGGACATACTGGTAGTTAAATGCTGTATCATGTACTTTTTACAGAAAGTTCAATTGCTGATGTTTTCCCTTTGAAAGCAGTCACATGTCTTTTCCTGGACACAGGGACACTAGAAAACCTTATCTTTACTAGATTAATTCCTTTTAAAGAATACACTACACTGTAATAGTGATCCAGAACCTGCCCCACACGTAATATCAGGTATATAAGAACAACTTTCAACTTTTTGCCCTGCAATTACATTATTTTCTTGAAGTTAATTACACGAGGTCTGCTCTCTGGGCTTGGCTTGTCTGATTTAAAGCCAGGTTAGAACTCTCCTGAACATGCCAATGCATTGTCCAGCCCTAAAGAGCTACTCAATTCTCAGCACCTCTTTCTCCTTCTTAGATTGGGCAACACCTAATTTCCTGAGCATAACTGTGATCAAGGAAAATGATAACTCATACACACACTTCCAGAAAATGATTCTCCTGGCTTTAGCACTTGCTTTGTCCCCATGCCCACAATTTGTCATAGACACCTGGTGGACATTACAGTAACCCCCACCCCCTCATGGGATAGTCCCCGGGATGGGTTTTCCCCCCTGCACTGGAACTCCTTAACTCTCTCAATCCGCTCTATACCTACCTTTTCCTCCTTCCGCTCTTCCCTGAAATCTCACCTTCTCCATTCCCCGCCATGAAACCTTCCCCACCTCTCATTCTCTCTCCTTCCCTCAAATCTACCCTATGATCCTCTCTACCCTCCCCCTTCTCCTTACCTTCCCTAATTTTCACCCTTATACCCCTTCCCTCTTCCCTCACAGATTAATTGCTCTACTTACTGTTGTATGATTGTAAATTGCTTCTACTGTTATAATGTTCTATGTATTCTGTTGTTATAATGTAAAGCGCTTTGGATTAAAGCGCTATATAAACACAATAAATACAATACAATACAACTCAACCTCATAGCAAGTGAATGTATTCTCTTAAGAATTCCAAAAAGGCGTTGTGAGAATCAGGACCATAACCGAGGTGGAGTTTGAAAGACCTTTATTATACACTGGTTAAATGTATTGGGCCTCATTACGACCCTGGCGCTAATGTGTTAACGACGCCGTAAAAGGCTGCGGTGCCATTAACCCATTAGCGCCTAATTACGAGGTCCCTTTGCGAGACCCGACCGTAACTGCTGGTCTAGACCAGCCGTTAAAGTAGGGACCCGCAAAGGGACCTTCGCGGTAAGTATGGTACCGCAATTTGCGGTACCGTACTTAGCGCCTTCGCCATTCCCATTATGCCCTATGGGGCAAAAATGGGAATGGGGAAGGGCCATGGGGAAATGGGGAAATACCGCCCCGCCAACCTTGGAATGGGGTGGTATTTCCCCATTTCACCATGGCAGACACGTTATGATACCGGCACCAACCATGGTGCTAATAACGCCATGGTTTAGCGCCTGTATCGTAATGAGGGCCATAGTCTTAACCACGATAATTGGAGTCCAGGTTGTCCCACAATTGCTTCACTGTGACAAAGGCACCAGGATTTCCTTTCCGTTTGAAGTGTCTCCTATACTCTCGGACCCGGATAGGCCCACCAGTTGCTCTCACTCTCCTCTCCTTCTCCCTGCAAAAAGCAACAATACTGCAGTTAGGCCAGTCCCCTTTATATCTGTTGCTAGGAGGGAAAAAGGGCCAATCAGGGACACTTTCCCTCCCCCCTCTTCTGATTGGTAGGGTTTCTAGGCATTCCTCCTCTATATGTAGAGCTGCCCTCTCCCTTCCTCCTCCCTTCCCTTGGTTGCCAGGTTCCTGCTCCCCTTCTCTGCCCTCAACCCCTCCTAGGTTGCTACAGCTCCTGGGACGTGCCTGATGCACGTTTTCCCCACAGGCCCCGCCCCCCCCAAGATGGTGCTCCAGCAGAGGTTTGCCTCGCCTGAGGCCTCGCGTCTGTAACCTCGCCAGGTAAGGAGGGGTTCTGGTCCTGTCTTGCCCCCAATTGCTTTCTCCTCTGTGTTGTTTTCCTCCGACACCGAGCGGTCGGCACGAGCGTGGCTCTTGGTTTCCCAAGCCCTGCCACCGCTCGACGTCGGAGGCTGTTGAGACAAGCTGTGTCCTTGGACCGTGTGGCTGCAGCACCAGCGACCCGGGCCTATGTGGGAGGGCCCGGCTCTGTGACAACACTGGCGGCTCTGCCGCGGAACGCCAGCAAGGCGCCCCCGCTGTCAGGGACCCCCTCCCCGGCGCTCCCTGTCAGCGCATCCCGCGGCGGCTTTCCCCCCATGTGTACGGACTGCGTCGACTGCGGAGCTGTATGCTCTGCCTTTCGGTCATCCGCCATTCTCCCATCCTCACATACCCCCACCACAGATCCACGCCGGTCGGCCGGATCGGACATCTGGACAAGTAATCAGCCACTAGCTGGAAGCTGGCAGGCTTATGTAAGGTGACAAAGTCGAAGGGTTGGAGGGACAGGAACCAACACAGCACCCGCTGGTTAGAGTCTTTGTGTCTCGCCAACCACTGCAAAGGAGCATGGTCAGCATACAGCGTAAACCTCCTACCTAACAGGTAATAACGTAGGGTGTCCACTGCCCACTTTATGGCGAGACATTCCTTTTCTATCTTGGAATACGCCAATTCATGCGGAAGAAGCTTCCTGCTCACAAAACAGATCGGTTGTAGGAAATCATCCACCTCCTGCGTCAAGACCGCCCCTAACCCCATGCCCGAGGCATCCGTCTTCAGGAAGAAATGCTTCTGGAAGTCAGGGCACAACAACACTGGGTGGGATGATATACTGCGCTTCAATTCCTCCACGGCCAGTATGGCTATGGGATCGGTCGACGGGTCCGGGGAGCCTCTGATCTTCAGCGCCTCGGTCAGTCGCGCAGCCAGGGATGAAAAACCGGGAATAATGCGTCTGTAGTACCCTATAAACCCCAAGAAGGCTCTTATCTGTTTCGTGTTGGTTGGAACTGGAATCTTTTGGATTGCTTTGATTTTAGATACCTGTGGTCGAATCACCCCCGTCCTCCAATGACATGTCCTAGGTACTTGGTTTCCCGGGCCCCTAGGACCGTTTTCCTCGGATTGATATGGAGTCCGGCCCGGGTTAGGGGTACAGACCACCTCACGTAGATGGATCAGGTGATCACTCCATGATGTACTGTATACTACGATGTCGTCCAGGTAGGCTGCGGCGTACTGGTTGTGTGGTTGCAGAAGGACATCCATTAGTATCTGGAAGGTGGCTGGAGCCCCATGTAACCTGAAGGGTAGTACCTTATACTGAAAGAGCCCCTGGGGTGTAGCAAAGGCTGTCTTTTCCTTGTCAGGTTTCCATAGTGGAATCTGCCAGTTCCCCTTGGTGAGGTCCAAGTTACTGAGGTAACGGGCAGCACCTAGCCTTTCCAGCAGTTCATTCATTCTGGCCATGGGATAGGCCTCATAGTGTGAGACCGTGTTGAGCTGTCTAAAATCCATACAAAACCATACAGCCCCATCTGGCTTGGGTACGAGTATGATTGGGGAACACCACACACTGGTTGAGGGTTCAATGATGTCCAGTTTGATCATTTCTTCGGTCTCTCTCTTGATGATCAACCTTCGGGCCTCCGGGATCCTGTAAGGTCGCAGCTGGACTGTGTCCGGGTAGGGTTTCAATACAATGCTCTATTAGGCTGGTCCTTCCAGGTAAATGGGAGAAGGCGTTACGGTGGGTTTTGAGCATCTCCTGGATCTCGTTCTTCCTGGGTTCCGTTAGTGATCCCCCCCACTGTACCGCATCCAAATGGCTGGTTGTACAATCCACCCCAGTACCTTGGGTAGTCAGAACGTTGATCGGGGCAGGTTTGGTCCATTTCTTCAGGATGTTTATATGGTAAATTTTATGTGAGGGGGTCCGGTCGGGTTGGTGTATTCGATAGTTCACCGGTCCCACCACGTCCTTTACCACATATGGGCCCCTCCACAGAGCCAACATTTTGTTTGTACTGGTGGGTAACAACACTAGTACCCTCTCCCCTGGTTCTAGCTTTCTTAGACGACTGCCCTTGTTATACGCCCTCTCCTGCTGGTCTTGGGCTGTACCTAGATGGGTTTCTGCTAAACCCCTCAAGGTAGACAGATGTTCCCTAAGGTCTTCGGCATACTCGGTGAGGGACGTTTACCTAGTGTTTTCCCAGTCTTCTTTGACCAGATCTAGAATTGTTCTGGGTTGTCTCCCAAATAGCAGCTCAAATGGTGAGAACCCTGTCGAGGATTGGGGAGTGTCCCTCAATACCATTAGGATCAGGGGTATGATCCTATCCCAGTCCTTCCCCTCCGGGCCTGTTACTCTTTTCATCATCTTCTTTATCGTTTGATTATACCTCTCCACCAAGCCATCCGTCTGGGGGTGGTAGACGGAGGTGCGCAGCTGTCTGATCTGTAGTCTTTCACAGACTTGTCTCATGAGAGCCGACATGAAGTTCGTACCCTGATCGATAAGGATTTCGGTGGGTAGGCCTACCCGTGAGAAATAAGGGATGAGTTGGTCACATATTTGGTTAGCTGAAGTCCCCTTTAGGGGGAAGGCCTCGGGATACCTGGTGGCATAGTCCACAATGACCAGCAGGTATCGGTATCCATGACTGACTGGCTCTAGCGGGCCTACCAGATCCATACCTATCCTTTGGAAGGGTATGGTGATCAAGGGCATCCGTTGTAAAGGTGCCATGGTTGGCTTCTCCCCACTCGTCAGCTGGCAGGTCCTGCACTCCTTACAAAATGTCACCACCTCCCCATAGATCTCTGGCCAATAGAAACATTTTAGAATGTTTTGCTGTGTTTTAGGGAGGCCATATGGCCCCCACACGGGTGATTGTGCGCCAGTTGGAGGACAATACCCCTGTGTGGTTTGGGTAGGAGTAGCTGTTCCCTTCGTATCCCTCCTTCCGCCTGGCAGACCCATAGAGCAGACCCTGTCTAGATGAATAACCGGCTCCCTTGGTCAGGTCCGGGTCCCCATCTATGATGGCTCTTTCGCGGGCAAGTTTTAAAGTGGGGTCCATCATGGTTTCTCCCCGGATGGATTCCTCATGATCCTCGGGGTTCCAGGCTATCCTTTGGGTGGCATACATGGATGCGCATTTAGCAAGTCGGGCTTCCCTTCTTTTCATACTGACTCTCTCCCGTCCCTGGGTGTTCGGGGAGATGAGCTCCCTGGCAAAGGGTGCTTCTTCCCACCATCCCTGGTCTAGGGCCTTGAGAGCCTGGTGGAAGTGGGGCAGATCGGTTCCAATCACCACCGGGGCGGGTAAGGAAGGGAGGATGGCTGCTCTCATCTCTGAAATGTTAGGGCCCACCTCTACTGTTATGGTTTTGATAGGGTATGTCCTCACGTCCCCGTGTATACACCGTATCGGAATACTAACATTAGTGAGGTAAGGAGAATCATTTACGGTTGGTAGCACTGCCGTCTGCCGACTTCCACTATCGAGTAGGGCCGTAGTCTGGTTCCCATCCACCCTGATGTCCATGTCGTAGAGACCTTGGCATCGCGGTCCCTATTCCGTCTTCATAAATCCGATCTCCATCGGCTCGGTGCCTCTTTTCCAGGGACAAAACCGGGCTATATGGCCCCATTCACCACAGTCATGGCATTGTGGTTGCCGGAATCCTGTGGATAACTGGGTGGGTCGAGCATCGGGACTGTTCCTCTTCTCTTCTGCTGTAGAAGGACGTTCTTCCATTGATCTCCATCTGGGTGGCACTACTCTAGGGCTCTTGGTTGTGAAGGGTTCCAACGGGGGCATCGGACTGCGATTGGAAGAACTGGCTCCGAAGGGTTTACCCCCCCCACCTCCCGGCCTTTTGGTAGGCTTATGCTATGTCCACAGCCTCAGATAAGGTGGGTCGGTGATGTTGTCGGACCCATCTTTGCATCGGAGGGGGCAGGGCCTCGGTAAACTGCTCAAGGGTGACTTTATCCAACACATCCTGTAGGCCTGTTTCCGGTGCTTGCAGCCATTTCTCGGTGAGGCCCTTAACGCAGTAGAAGAGCTGTCAGGGGTTCTCCCCAGGTTTGAGTCTGGTGTCACGTAGCCTCATTCTGTAGGCTTCCTCGTCAAGTCCCAACCGGTCCAACACTGCCTTCTTGATTTCAGCATAAGGGGTGGTTCCGTTTAGGTTAACGGCCTGGTAGGCTCCTTGCATGATACCAGATAATAGGGGAGCGACATACTGGCCCCAGCGGTCCACCGGCCACTGTGTGTTTCGGGCGATCCTCTCAAATGTGGTGAAAAAGAAGGCCGGGTCTATGCCTTCCTTGAATTTCTGTAACACTGCGGAAGGGACCATGGGCTGGTTTTGGGTGCCGGTCACGGCATCCGTCAGGTGTCTTATAGTCTCTTGATGTTTGTCCTGAGACGTGGACTGAACTCTGCATCTGTATTGCCTGCTGAAAGGCTTGGCGATCAGCAGCCGCCTGCTGGGCCTGTAGTTGGAGGAGCTGTTGTAGATGCTGTTGTCCCTCTGACAGCGTTTGAATTATTTTCTCCATTGCGTTCTCACCAATCCTGCCGACTACGCCACTTGTGAGAATCAGGACAATAGCCGAGGTGGAGTTTGAAAGACCTTTATTATACACTAGTTAAATGTATAGTCTTAACCACGATAATTGGAGTCCAGGTTGTCCCACAGTTGCTTCACTGTGAGAAAGGCAACAGGATTTCCTCTCCGTTTGAAGTGTCTCCTATACTCTCTGACCCGGATAGACCCACCAGTTGCTCTCACTCTCCTCTCCTTTTCCCTGCAAAAAGCAACAATACTGCTGTTAGGCCAGTCCCCTTTATACCCGGTGCTAGGAGGGGAAAAAGGCCAATCAGGGACACTCCACCCCCCCCCACCTTCTGATTGGTAGGGTTTCTAGGCACTCCTCCTCTACATGTAGAGCTGCCCTCTCCCTTCCTCCTCCCTCCCCTTGGTTGCCAGGTTCCTGCTCCCCTTCTCTGCCCTTAACCCCTCCCAGGTTGCTACAGCTCCTGGGACGTGCCTGATGCACGTTTTCCCCACAGGCCCGCCCCCCCAAGATGCTGCTCCAGCAGAGGTTTGCCTCGCCTGAGGCCTCGCGTCTGTTACCTCGCCGGGTAAAGAGGGGGTTCTGGTCCTGTCTTGCCCCCAATTGCTTTCTCCTCTGTGTTGTTTTCCTCCGATGCCGAGCGGTCGGCACGAGCATGGCTCTTGGTTTCCCAAGCCCTGCCGCCGCTCGACGTCCGAGGCTGTTGGGACAAGCTGTGTCCCTGGACCGTGCGGCCGCAGCACCAGCGACCCGGGCCTCTGTGGGAGGGCCCGGTGCTGTGACAACACTGGCGGCTCTGCCGCGGAACGCGGGCAAGGCGCCTCCGCGGTCAGGGACTCCTCCCCGGCGCTCCCCGTCAGCGCGGTCCGTGTTGGTGGTTCTGCCGCGGAGCGCCGGCAAGGCACCCCCTGCTGTCAGGGACCCCTCCCCGGCGCTCCCTGTCAGCGCCTCCTGCGGCAGCTTCCCCCCCATGTGTACGGACTGCGCCGACTGCGGAGCTGTATGCTCCGCCTTTCGGTCGTCCGCCATTCTCCCATCCTCACAGGCGTATAAAACCGGGTCTGAATGTGCTTGGTTCACAAACAAACACCACCACCACTGTGATAACTGGGAGCTCGGTGACCAGAACAATCAGCAAATGTCTTTTACCCCTCTTTGCTCGAATGCACTGCTTTTACTTACTGCTGAAGATTCTCCTCCACAACTCTTAGGCAAACTTCCAGATCCGTTACCATGAATTACTCAGTGCCAGTTTCCCAAAGAAAACTTTGATGATATTCCCGTGTGCAGAAATAAGGAGACATTGATATGGAGTCCTTGGCTGAGTTATTGTAACACAACTCGGCTAACCAAACAAGATCCATCCAAACCTTTCCTACTTTCAGAAAGCATCTTAGCTATTTTTCTAGCTCCTGGTTCATGTGTTCTGTCTGTACATTAGTCTGAGGATGACAACCTGAAGACAGTTTCATCTCAATATCCAACTGTTTTCTAAATGCCTGGCAGATTTTGGTGATAAATTGGTGGTGTTTGTTTTGCCCCCGGTAAGGTTTGGGTGAGTATTGTTAGGAAAGATTCCCAGTTTATGCGAAGATTTCCCTCCAGTTGTGTACCCCCTCCAACCCCCCAACCTTTTGCTGCTGTTAACACCACAGTCTGCCAGTGGAGCACAGCCTTCAGCTTCACTCCCCTGGGCTTTTCGCTCACTTTATTCTGGGAAAATTGACATGCCCTTAAAGACAGTCCGTACCGGGAGGCTTTGGGCCTCATTCCGAGATTGGAGGTAGCCATGGCGCTATTTGCTCCATGGCTGCCTCCAATACCGGGTCCGGCACCGGTCTGGTTGAATGGGGACTTACCGGTTTCATTCTGACCCTTGCGGAGCGGTTAAATCCCCATTCACCAAACCATTCCCCATTCGCATTTGAACCCCCATAGGGCTCAATGGGAATGGGGAAGGCGCTAATAATAAAAAAACATTAGCGCACTGGTCTCTTAGCGGGACCCGTAAAGGACGTGTTGTCAGACCACATATCCTTTACGGTTCCCGCTATGGTTCCCGCTAAGGGACCTCGGAATTGGGCTCCCTTACTGCCCACCTCGGAATGAGGCCCTTTATTTCCCTTAGTCCTTGGCAACTTTTCTGCAACATGTTGCAAGTGCACAATGTACCTTACAGTACAGTGAACTTGGGTCTTCCTGTCATTTCCAAAGGCCCTATATACTCTCAAAGGATTTTTTAGGAGAAGTGCAGATGCGCCTTGGACAGGGCTGGTGGCAGCTTATCTTTTCATGTAATTGTAACCCTTTCCTGCCAGGTAAACCATGTTTACTGTGTTTCGCACAAATAGGTGGCCTGGCTCCAAAATGGCCATGCCACGAGGTTATTTGCCCTATCCTTTGGCCATCTTGCCCCTTCACCTTTCCCAGGTCGAGCGGACCCGTGTCAGTCCTTATTTGGGCATGCATTTTCCTACAAAAGGCCAAGTTTTCACAGGCTTCTGCATGCCTTGTGTTTGTACTTCCAGGATGTGGGCTGGACTGTCTAGTTCCAATACACATCCTGGGCGCCAGAGAGTCTGGTGTGCTGTGAATGCCTGGGACCACCGTGGTCCATGATTGGTCCACGTATGGTATGCCTGTATGTGAGCAGATCTCCAATTGGGTCCTCTTCGTTTTGGCGCAAAGGAGATTCTGAATAAGAGAAGGCTCCAAACACCCATACCATGTCAATCTCTTGAGTTCTCACTGAGCGAAGGATAGGATCCACGTATCCTGAAACTAAGAAGCTGAATTGAGGAACCGCTAGTGAGCCGCTGGAAGATTTGGCACCCTGAGCCCGCCGTCGTCCCGCTGGACCCCTCTGCATCTGCTCGAACTAGAAGGTCTGCGAAGACGCTTCGACCCATTAGAATAGTGGGACTAACTATTCTCTGCACCGTCATCAAACCCTGCAAGTAAGCCTTCTCAGAAGTGTCCCTGGGCCAACCAGTGGGCTGACCAGCTTGCGCAGGACCTTTGCCCTGATACAGCCGCCATTTCGAAGAGACCCTTGAAACTTGGTACATCGCTAGCTCTGCGTTCACCGCACTCTCACACCGAATTCCGTACACTTTGTGTTCCCAGGTCTGGAGTAAAGAGGGAGCCTTATCCAGAGTAAATGCGGCAACCGTGTCGCCCAGCCGTGGGGACGAACTTTCCAGGTGCACTGCTTCTATGCCCCTCTTGCCCCTGAAGCCCACTACAGTGAAACTGGCCTGATCCATCCACCAGGAGCAGAGAAATCGCCACTGTCCCATTTGGGAATCAACGCTGTAAATTTGTCGCTGAAAGCCGCAGAGCCGCAGAATTGAACCTGCAACCGAATTGGACTCGACTGCTGAAATTTGGTCTGGAGTGCGCCAGGGGGGTCGGTGAGAACTAGCAACCCTTACCGGTGGTCCCTAGTGCGTCCAACCCTTTTTACGCGTGAGTGGCCCCTAAGGGCCCCTCTCTTTTTAGCTATCGAGCTATTCCCAACTCTTGGAACCTGCTCTGCCCTGTTGGGGAGAACCTCCTCGAATAGTGGGAACTTATTCTTCATCACCTCATCTGCTTTCCTGAGCTGCTACAGACCCTACAAAAGACCCTGTTCCGCCCATCTGCACTACCGCGTGCGCCAGCAGTGCAAGTACATTTGAGAAATAGGCTCCTCTCATCGTAGGGATTGGACTGCCTTTCAGTTAGGATTGTGATTACTGCAGAATTGCATAAAGTCTCTTTGCACTGCCTACTTCCTTCCCTTTCTAGGTTGTGGACCCACTTGGTGCATTAACCCCTTAGGCCACTAGGTCTTGTATTTATGTATTTTAGTAGGATTGTGTTGGTTTAGAAGTGTTACTGTGATTATTACTGTGTGTTGAACTTCAAAGGCCTTGAATAAATGTATTTGTATTTTTAATTTATATACACCTGACTGGGAGTGATTTTAAGGTGTCCTTTACTCTTTGTGCTCATTGATGTCTTTCATTCACCCTCACCCTTCTTGAGACTTTGGGCCTCATTACACGGTAGGCGGTAAACCATGGTGCTATTAGCGCCATGGTTCATGCCGGTAATTTACCGGTACCGCCTTGGAGGAAAGGGGAATTACCGCCCCATTCCAAGGTTGGCGGGGCGGTAATTCCCCCTTCCACCATTGCCCCTCCCCATTCCCATTTTTGCCCCATAGGGCTCTATGGGAATGGGGAAGGCGCTAATTACGGTACCGCAAATTGCGGTACCGTAATTAGCTCCTCTGGTCCCTTTGCGGGTTGGTTTTTAACGCCTGCAAAAAGCAGGCGTTAAATTCCCCAACCCGCAAAGGGACCTCGTAGTAAGGCGGTAAGGATTTACCGGTATTTTACCGGTACCGGTAAACCCTTACCGCCTACCGTGTAATGAGGCCCTTAGTCTTGACCGCCGCCAATGCTACCTTGATTGGTCTGGCTTGTCTAGAAAGTTACCCTCTTCTAAGAAACTAGGCTGGCCTTCTGAACCTCTGCCCACCAGGCCAGAGTTCCGAAATCCATTATAACAAGTATCATTTTTTTATTGGAGCCTGTCATCAAGGGACTCTTCTTGTTGTTCATGAACCAGAATCTTCCACACATAAAGATTTCATTGTAGGGTAAGATCCAGGGATCACTCTACCCCCTGACTTCACTGGCCACCATTGCTGAGGTGGCACGGTCATCAATCCTTCACCATGCCAAACCTTTCAGAGCAGTCAGGTTGGTCAGCACAGGCAGAGTGAGGGTCCAATGGCTACAATGAGTGGAGAACAAGGCTTTTCTCCAGTCCTGATGGAGAGGATCTTTGAAGTTGTGCTGCAGCTCTCTACTGCATGGTTGACCATGGACCAGAGGTAGTTCCTGAAGTCCAAACAACTATATACTCGGGGGGAAGAGTTTCAAGATGAGGAGGAAGTGCCCTTTGAGAAGTCACCACTCACAAGGAGTTTGTGGGCAGCACAGATGGGTAGGGAATATTGATGCAGTAATTGCTGGCCATATTTATGAGCGCCTCTTAAATTGTAGTAAATTCTCTGTTTTTTGATAGTGTCACTGAGAGGAGCATTTGCGTGGTTCACAAATGCAATGTCACATGTTGGATAAGTATACACGTGTCACTTTTTTTGATTTGCCCAAAAGTGTTTTTACTCGTCGGAATGACTAAACTGAAACAAGATTGATCAGTTTTTCCAAACCGCTGGTGTTTACTCTTTTAAAGCTGCTGTAATCACTTGCAGTTAGCCGTACTAGGTCTGTTTCTTCCGCTGTATGTTCACACTCTACTGTGGGTTTCTGTTGGTTACTGTTGTGCTCACGAGGACAGTTGTTTCCCCTCCAGGTTCCAACTCTACTTTAGTTACTATTGATTACCGTTTGTGCTCTCTAGTTCTGTATTTCCCCTTCTGGGTTTACACTCTACTGTTGGTTACCAAGTTTCGGTTGCACCCACTAAGCTCTCTCCAACTCTCTAGGTTCCCACTTTGATTAAAGGTTACTGTTGGTTACTGCTGTGTTCACTTGCACCTCCCCTCTAGGTTGTACCATACCCTTGTACTTAGTCCTTGCTGTATTCTTGTATTCCCTTTGTGGTGGGTTACCTGCGTGTGCTTCTTTTACTGTGTTTCCTTCTGTTGTTACCCGCCTTTTGTGCAGCCTGCATTGCACAGGGCTGGTCTTTGCTCCTCCCCCTCTCTCTTCTATCCCTCATTTCCTCCTCTTTGCTCCTCACACCCTTTATGGTGCTCTCAATTTCTCCCATCTTCTCCAACTGCTACTCTATCTCCTATCCTATCATTCTCACTAACTCTGGAAGTCAAAAGTTCAAGAAGGATTTCCTGGTCTGCAACCTAGTCCTTCCTATCACAGATACCTACATCACCGTTTCCTCTAGACAGACTCTCACCAACATCCTCTTTGTCGTTCCCTCTCCATATCTATGGACCCTCATATGGTCTCTGTTCTCTGTCCTTTCTCCTCCTCTTCCATTAATGGTGGCACCCGATGGGAGGTCCTCTTGGCCTCCTTCCATTGCTCCAAAGCTATCATCAATGTGTATCTTAATGGTACCGTCATGGTCCAGGCCTCTTAGCCCAATCTCCTCCTCCTTGATGGGTGTCTCCTGTGTCTTATCAACTTCCTCCCTTCTCATGCTACCCCTGCTACCATCTCTCTGGCTCCTCTGCCACCTCTGTCTACTGCGTCAGCCCACTCTGTGGCCCCTCTGCCGCTTCCGCTGGGTGAACCTCACTCCCCACCCTGGTCTTTCAAATGTGGCAACCTGCTCCACGTAGCTACTCTCAACTCTGCTGCCAAACACTCCTCTGACATTTGCCACCTCCCTGAACACCTTGACCTGGATGTCCTCGCTCTCACCTAGACATGGTTCACGGCCAGCTCTGTCACGAGGTTTGACCGTCTCGTCTCTGAGGGCTACATGATCCCAGCCCAGAACCAACTGGCCCTGAGGTGAAATGGCCCTGATCTTTCCTGAGTGGGTGCCTTCTTCTGTCATTCCTATGCAAGCCTATTCCTCAATTGAATGCCTGGTCTGCAGGCTCTCTATCTCTCCTGGCCTCTCCCCGACTGTGGCCACCATCTACAGGCCACCTTGCCAGGTCACCCCCTTCCTCTCAGGAGGGGCTCACCTCTCCTCTTCACTCCTTGCCTCTACCTCTCAGCGTCTCCTCCTCCGAGACCTCAACATCCACTTGGATGCGTCTAATCCCACCTCTGCAGCTCTTACATAA
Organism: Ambystoma mexicanum; assembly: GCF_040938575.1. Lineage (NCBI taxonomy): Eukaryota > Metazoa > Chordata > Amphibia > Caudata > Ambystomatidae > Ambystoma > Ambystoma mexicanum. The sequence goes on along the minus strand of NC_090924.1, from coordinate 534,472,694 downwards.
CCTCTGTGACTCTCCCTTTCCATTCTACCCTCTGGTCCGAGAAACTCTGCTGGGCACACCTTGGATGTTCTCATCTCCTCTGACATCCCCCTCTCCAACCCTTTCACTACTCCTCTCTTTTGGACTAACCATGTTTAATTTTTATTTATTTGCATTTTTAAAGCACTAACACAGCCTTGGCTGATTTCTGCAATCACTCTTTTGTCACTAGATCATTCCCTTCTCTCCTCAAGCACTCCCTTGTGCACCCCCTCATAAAAAAGCCTGGCCAAACTCCTGGAAAAGCTGGTGATCTGCCAGTTTACACTGCACACTGAATCTGTATGTTGTCTCCATGACCATCAATATGGCTTTATGAGCAGCCAGAGGCACTGAAACTGTGCTCCAGAACCCCTGTGAAGATCTGCTCTCTAATCTTGATTCCAGCTCTCCCTCTGTCCTCATCCTCCTTGTACCTTTCCTCTGCTTTTGATACAGTCAATCATCCCATCCTGATCAACTGACTTTGCGTGAACTTGGGCATCACGGATCAGGCCCTGGAATGGCTGTCCTCCTTCCCCCAGGACTAACCCTCCCAGGTCCAACTTGGGTCGTTCTCGCCACCACCTCTCTCCACTTGTGTTGTGCCCCAGGGCGCTATCCTCTCACCCTGGCTCTTCTCACCCTGGCTCTTCAATGTCTATCGGTCTCCTTTGGCCCACCTGATCTCCACGTTCTCATCTATGTTTCAGTGTTATGCGGATGACAGTCAGCTCGCCTTCATGCTTCCTTCAGCCTCCTCTCCTTCCTCGCGCATTCCTGGCTGTCTATCCGCAATTCAAGAATGGTCTCTGCCTCAATGCCAGTAAGACTGAGATCCTTCTTATTGGGACTCCTGCTTTGCCTCTCTCACTCTGACTGCCCTCCTTGGGCCCTCTACCGTCACCTTCCGGTGAGGCAAAAAACCTTGGTATCATCTTTGACTTCACTCTCTCCTTCTCTCCTCATATCAATGACCTTGCCAAGAAGGCCCACTTCCAGCTGCACCTCCTCAGAGGCATTCTACCTTTTTTCACCTTGCCCCAGAAGCTCACTGTCTCCAGAGCTCTGGTTCTCTCCAGACTTGACTTCTGCAATAGCCTCTTTCTCAATCTTCCTAACTCTACCCTTTGCCCTCTGCAACTAATCCAGAACAGGACTGTAAGACTTATCCTTGGCCTCAAGCCCAGGGACCACATCTCTTCAGCCCTGAAATCTCTCCACTGGCTTCCGGTGGCTACAAGGATCAAGTTCAAGACCCTCTGCATCGTCCACAAGGCTTTCTGAGGCCGGGGTACTCACTATATCCAACTCTCTCTGCCTAAATACCTTCCTTCTGGAGCCCTTCACTCAGCTACTTCTAACTCTCTGAGAGCAAGACACTTCTACAAGCATAGAGTCAGAGGTAGATCTCTCTCCTCTGCAGGTGCCTCCCTCTGTTATGGCCTCCCCGCCCCTCTGACTTGAGCCAGACCACATGAAATTCCGAAAGCTGCTCAAGACCTTCCTTTTCCCCTCTGCCTTCTCTCTCTCACTTCCTTGCTAACTGTGTCTGCTGCCCTGACTGGTTGTTTGGTACCGTCAGAGATTCACTGGGCACTGGCCCCCTACATGACCAGTCATTATTGCACTGCCTCCTGGCCTACCACTCACTTAGGGGCTGTAACTGCTACTTCTAAAGCCCTCCTGCCTCATTGGACTTACCCAGAGCCACGCTGCCCTGGCTGCACTTACTCAGAGCCATGTTGCCCTGTCTCCCTTCCCCGTTGTCACACTTGCACGATCCGAATGACACAAGGCCTAATAGGATTACCTCACCTTTTCCCCCATCCTCTCACGTAGTACATTCAAAGACACTGCCCCTACCCCCCTTTTCTGGCACGAGCACCTTTGCACCACACAGTAGACAACGGATTAATGATAAACCTGTGTACCTGACATGTCCCAACCCGAGGGTCAGGCAAAGTCAGGCAATTGACTTAAATCACACACACACCTGATGGCCCTTCCTTTTCCCCACAGGGATAAAAGGTGGAGCAAGAGAGCACAGTACGAGGAAGGAGATTACAGGAGACAGCACAGCGAGAGGGCTGCCACGCGGCAGTTCAAGAGAAGTAGAAAGTTAGAGACGGCAAGAGTAAACTCGAAGGAGGGGTGCCAGAGAAAAAGCTATCACCCAAATACTAGCAGTCAAGAGAGGTCCGAGCCTGGCAGAGGGTGATCCAGTGGTGAAGCGATCATCCAAGCTTGAAGAAAAGGAACTCGTATATAAAAGTAAGGAATACGAAATGTAAAGGGTCAGCCCAGAAGAGGGGGACCCAGTGGTGAAACCATCACCCTCTCTGAACTTTTCGATTACAATTGAGAAGGGTCAACGCCCTGAAGAGGGAGATCCATGGGTGACCCTGTCACCCAGTGAACTTTGGAAACTAACTTTCATTTGGTTAAAGGAACTTTTGTTTTTGTTATTTGAACACATTAGGCCCTGAAGGCAAGAGACTTTCAAAGGAAACAATACTTGGTCATCAACGGTCCTGAGAACTGCCATTGGAATTGTTGCCTTGTGCTGGAGAAGCCTGAGACAGTACTGTGCTCCAAGCTCCCACCTTACCCCATGCACAAAATGTGGGGAAGGATGTCCCAGGCTACTGCATCCTGATATATCATTTGAGAACACTTATTTCTTTTCTTGAGAACTATCCACACCCCTTTTTGTATTAGTAGTGATGTTTGGCAATAGGTTTCTTAGTATAGGCCCTTTTAATTTGACACAACATCGCTAGGACTGCCTTATTTTTCATTTTATGGTCGACACTTGCTCCCATCTTAGATATAGGTTTAGAATAGGTGTTTTTCCAATCTGCATACAACTTTCATTGTTCAATAAACACCCTTGAACTGTGAGCACTTGTGTCTGTCTTGCGTGTTGGCACCATGAGTTTCTCACAGCACCTAAAAACACTTGTGTACAAGCGTGTTATAAATAACCAATCATATCATATATCAAGTCAAATTATGTTTCCCCAATCCCATCTTTCCCAGTCAACAATGTGGCCTTCCAGGGCTTGATGTCTAGCGTGGCAAGTCACCTTCATCTGTACATTCAGGTGCCACTGAAGGGGAGGACTTCGTTCTTACCTGTAGGTCCAACACATTCGCCCAGTTAGCCCCTAGCATGCATAAGATCTTGAAATTGGGACCAGAAGTCCTCAGGGCCCAACCACTGCTGTGTATACAGGGGTCCTCTGATCACACCAAATAAAAAATAGTAGTCAAAAAGAGCACACACCGGGCAAGAAGTAATGCTGTTTATTATAGCTGGGTAAGCACAAATCAAACGGCACAGTGGAAAGGCACTAGTTGATGAGAGTTGACAAGAGGGCGCACAACAAACGTTTGTTTTTATAGGATGAGTACAATGACCAAGCATTTGAAAAGGTTACAGTTAGAATGTGCATATTTTTCCTTTGTTCCCAGGGCAGTCATTGGCTGTGTTATGTCATATCCTTAGGGCTGTGCATATGTTAGTGAAACATGATTGGAGTGACCAAATCAACCATATCCCAATAGATCCCTCCCATATGGTGCCACACCGATCCTTATCCCTCCCCGGAACAATTTGTAATTAGTAATATAACATTTTTGCTGACCACTGGTGCTTTATTGATCTGCCATTGGTCAGCACCACTGCGAATAAGACACGAGGCACCCTGCTTCTGGTGGGAAGGGAGAGAGTCACATGGTACCTTCTGAATTTTGGCCTTAGCAGTGTTTGTAGTTCATACTCTGAAGGCTGGCCACCACACAAGGACACAAAACGTATGGCTTGATTGGTTCCTCCAGGAACACCACTCCACTCAGCTTCCATTCACATAACCACCTGCCAATCGGCATTTGTAGCCCTTTGAATGATATGATATGGCATTTATAACGCTCCTGTACACAAGTGTTTCTAGGCGTGAAAGGATCGCTGGATCAGGTCCACTTCCCCCTCCATCCCCGAGTGCCCACAGGATTGGCTGGCTGCCCTATGTTGACATCACCCTATGAGGCTGCAGCTGGCTCAGTCTGCCAGTGATGTGCTGTGTGAGCTCTGCTCCCCTGCCCCCCTGGCCCGCAGAAAGTTGATAATGTGCTTGTAGCGGGATTTCCCAGACATGGGGACTTTCCCTGTTATGTTTGTTCTATTTAAGATAGGCCATCTTTGTAGCATGCTTAATTATACGTAGGTCCTTTGAGCTGTTAATATATGTAAGACATCGCCACTCCTGCAATTTCCCACGTGTTCTCTTCGCATATTAGGACTGTATTTTTGGTTGTCCTGTGTCCCCCTACCCCCTTTTAGGGTGCTCTGTCCCCCTTTGCTCACTCCTGCAGGTTGCAGGCTCACCCCCATCCCCCCCCCCCCTATATGACGCTGGTTCAGCACCTTCATTATAGCTGGTTGGCCAGACAAAATGTTTCAGGATTCCAGACTTTGCTTCATTGTTCTTCAGGGATCAGCCTTATCTAGAATATATCTTGGTGTTGAGATAAAAATCAGCAACAGGTGGGGATTTGTTCACACTGCCCCCAGACAAGTTGTCCCGCATAATCGGTGTGACTGGGAGAAGCATCCTACAATGGTTATTCAATATGAGGCAGCTGTACGGGACATTAGACTCTGTAGATGCCAGTTTTCAGGGTAGACAAGTCTTCAAGAAACACTGGAGTCTGCTGTAGGAAGAGGTGGAGTAGATATGAATAAGGAATGTCATTAGGTTGGTCCCCAAAGGGGACAGGGTACAGAGAGACTCCTCAAGGTACTTCCTCATTCAAAAGAGAGTCAGAAGGCACAGTCACCCTCTGAACAAATGAATTGTCTTGAAAACATTGAAGGTGGTGACCTTCTACAATGTAATCCTGCTGGTTCAAGAGGGGGAATTGTCTTTGCACTATACATCTGAAGAGCATTGGCCGATCCTAAACAAGCATAGATAATTTCTGTGGTTTGTGTTTCTGAGAGATCGTTATCAATTCAGGACACTGCCCTTTGGACTGAGCTCTGCACCTTGGGTTCTTAAGAAGTGTCTTGCTCTAGCGATGATGCTCCAGTGAACATGTAGGATTGGGCTACAGTGTGTGGGTGTTGATTTGATTACGTTATGAAGGGAATGACTCTAAGAAATGTTCAAATGGACTTTTGCATAATGTTGATACTGGATTGCATCATCCAGGATTTAGCAATGTCCTGCAACAATGTCCTAGATGCTTTAAGGGAAGGTGCAGTTCAGACAGCTTATTCTACCATGACCATGTAAAGAGCAAATATAAATGTATTTGCAGTCTTTTTTCAGTATGAGAAAATATCAAAAAAAGCTTTAAATGCGATTGGTCTATCGTGTGTATTATCATGAAGAAAATGAGCATGGCTTTGGAGCCACTGCCATTTAGAATCAGGCGTTTTCACTTGTGATGCCCTCTAATGCTCAACAATGTGTCTGACTTATAAAGGGGTCTGGAAACATTGGTATGGACAGAAAATATTAGTTTTGTTCTTTTTGTAGACATACGAAATGAATTGTAAAAAACTGGCTTCTAATTGCAGGCGTATTGAATTTGAACAAAAACTGCAAGGATACACCAAAGACGTAGATTACTTCAGAAAACGTGATCAAGTGGCAATGGAAGAAATGAAGAATAATGTTGAAAAAATACGTGAGCTAGATTCAAATCTGATGGCAGCTTCCGCTGAATTCGAGGTTTGTATTATTATGTCCATCAATTCTCTTTTTAGTTTTTAATGATTTATTAAAATATTTATGGATGAAAAAAGTATATTAGATGCAAACAACTACTAAGTGAACTGTTTCAAGGCACCAGACAACCAACCAGGATTACACAGACAAACCAGATGCCAACCACAGAGACCTACATGAGTAGACGGTGTTTACGGTCCATAGCACACTGGGAACTAAAGCCTTTGTGACCTAAAGTAGCATATTTAGATGGAGACATAACCAAAAGATTGGCCGTCAATGACTGCAATACAACTTTTGGGAACATTATTTTCTAGGTGTACATGCCAAATACTTAGCGGCCTGACCAGAAAGATTCAGGAGACGTTTGAGGAGTTGAAACATTCACTGTGCGAAGCCCCACTTCTCATCTTGCCTGATTCCTCCCAGTAATTCAGCATGCAGACTGACACCTCTCATATAGTTATCAAGGCAGTTTTGTCTCAAGAGAAATGGGACTTGGTGAACGCTCCATCCTGTACACAAATAGAAAATGCTTGCCCATGGAAAAGAAGTACACAGCCATAGAATGAGACTGCCTGGCCACAAGTTTGTGTTTGAAGCTATTGGATCTTATTAATCTCTGCCAGTAAGTGGGACAGGCAAGTTGACCTCTATTTAGTTCAACGTTTCTTTTAGGGACCCTACTGGCTAAAGAACGGTATACTGATTAGTTGAGTGGTATTGTTCTTCTAAGGGAATGCCTAAGGGTAACAGTTGGCATTATAAACCACCACCAAAATGAATCGGTTCACATCTCTAGAAGATTGCAGGGCTCTATGATTTCAATTCCTAGATGGGAGTAAGGTTCCTTAATGATGTGTTTGAAGCAGAGATTTCACCACATCTGATCTACATAAGTTTTGTCAAATTAAGTGGGTTTCACAACAATGTTTAAGATGATGAAAGATGGGCATCCAGAACAACTGGCTCAGGATATGCTCCTGTGTTTTGACAATGACCTGCTGTCCTGAGGATTAGTTGGAAGGAGGTAGAAAGGAGGTAAAAAGGGGTACGAACCAACAGTTGGCATCAGCTTTTCATTTCCTACTTTACATTGTTTTCCTCCCTGTACATCAGACCCTTCCTTTCAACAAAAAAGCAAACTATGCATAGTGGCATCTTCCATTAATAGAATCACTTAATCAAACTTGTGTTGAAGGGAGACATCATTCGGTTGATTTGGAGGTAGGGTGAGCTCTTACAACGGGCTTGACAAGGGAGATGGATGAGTGGAGCCAACAAAAAAAAAAACTCCAACCATCCAGTTTGGGTAAGCTGCTTCACCTTCATAAATGTCTGGATTCAAGATGACTTCACAAAAGAGTTTAGCAATGGGTCTCCCTGGCATACTGGGAAAGAGGAAAGAAGGATTCGCAGGACTTGCACAATTCCCCTGTAATCTTTGTCAACTTCTCCAGCACCAAACCCAACCCCATGTTTTACTGCCAGCCCTGATTAGGAGTAATCTGTTTGTAAGCCTCACCTGGGATTTGAGCATTAATACGAGTTGGAATCAGAGCCCTAACTCTTGCAGGGAGTACCATTTCCTCCATGCTATAGTAATGAAGGCCGGTTGCCACAAGGTGGCGCTGTGGGGTAACTTTGCTGATGTGAAAACCATTATCACTTTTATTGGTGGAAACCGTTTGGAAAGTCCAAAGTGGGAAAGACCTGTGCCTACTTGGACTAAGTTGCATTTCTGCAACCCCCACTCACAGTATAGTGTGCATGGGTTGGGGGGACACCCCCGCAGCCCTAGACCAAATTGAAAAGACCTACCCAACCAAAAATCGAACTTTTAGAAGGTTGAACATTTCGTAGTACTTATTTCGGACTTTTGGTTGGGTAGGTCTTTTCAACTTGGCCGAAACCGAAAAAAACGATCTTGAAAAAGACCAAAAAGTAGAATCGGAGTGATTTGCCCGCGATTGAAAGTACCGCGGGCAAATCGTTTGCATGAGAGGTGCGAACTACCAAAGGTTTGCACCTTTCTCATGCGAACAAACATCCATTCTCGCGCACACACAACACACCCATAACACCCCCCCAACCCACACCATAAACAACGCCCACTTACCTTGTCTTCATGCTGGGTTCCTGCAGCGCCAGTTCCCTTTCACTTCCGTGATCAGGAACCAGTGCTGTAGGGTCCTTTTATTTTCTTCTTTAAATGACTCCGCTCACTATACCATAAAGTATAGTGAGCGGGGCGATGCGGGGGACACCCCCGCAGCCCCTGTTTCTTTTTTTTTACAATGCTACCACCAAAGGTTCAAACTTTTGGTTTTCGAACCTTTGGTGGTAGCACTTTTAGAACAAATGGTCATTGCGACCATTTGTTTACGGTAAAATTGGTCTAAACCCAAAAAGTCATTGTCGATGGAGGAATGGATTGACAATGTGATCGCTATATCAGCATTTGTGGAAATTAAGCCGTTGAGTAGTGATGACAAGGCAAGGTTTGAAGGCATGTGGCCATCTTTTAATCGGATGTATACTAAAATTGTTATTCGGGATTTTGTCTGCGTCTTCTCGGTTCTTAGCAGGATGTGGCTGCCGGCACCATATTTGTATTTACTAGCGTGTTTTAACCTTTGTATTGTGTAGGTGGGCTACAGCGTTAGTGATGATGTGATGGGTCCTGGGGCAGTGCGTTTTGCCGCCATTATTACTGTCCTGTATTTCACATGCTACTCTAAGAAAAATCATTCATTCAAAAAAGTCCTATCCGGATTCAGTTTGGGCAGGCCTGCTATTCTACCTGTCTACTTGGCTTCATCTTTATGACATGCCAATTCCTTATGTAAATCACATGTATTCTTTCTAAATAGCGTGGGACCTTGTAAATAGAGGGGTTTATAGATATGACGTGTGTAGGCCCTCTTATGCCACGTACCACAATCCTAATCGGCCCTTTGAGGTTTTCAAGCAATGTTCTTGGTGATCTATTGGGTCCTTTATAAAGAAAATGAGTCGTGTTGAAAGGGTTATTTTCCTTATGGTGCTTAAAATGTTCTGGAGGTGCAAAACAACTCACCCCTTCTCTCACTATGATTCTGAAGGAGTTATTATTTTCTATATTTTAGATAACCCAAACCACAACAGAGGACTGCATCTCCTTCAGAGTTCAGAAGCGTACAGCGGACAGTGTCATATTTCCCCTGTGCTATTGTTACATTGTTTGTTTCATTGTGTTCCTGCGTCGCACCTGAACTGTGTCCCGTGTTAATATGCGTTTCCCCATTCATTCCACAGGCTATCAACAGGGAAGAAGAGCTCCTCGAGCATGAGAAGAGCCAGTTCCCTTTGCTTCAAGCTACCATCTTAAATAAGCTTCCCTACGAGCAGCTGTGGGTGACTGCGTATGAATTCCAGATCAAGTCAGAGGAATGGCTGAATGGTGAGAATGGGATGTTATGGGATTGCGACTACTAGTGCTTACTTCTATTGACCTCTGGGAGTCTCATGAACATGCCAAAATGTAACATAATTGAAGGGCAGGGAGACCGGGCCATCTTAACAGTTTGGGGACCGGGGGCAAATACAGCCTTGGAGCCCCATATCCCCCCAAAACCCATGCCCCCCCCCCCAAACCCATGTTGCCCCCCAAAACACATGTCCTACTCCCACCCCTCTCCAAACCCATGTCGCCCCCGCGACATGGCACCCATGCCCCCTCCCAATGTTAAAAAAGGAAGGGATTACATATCTCGAGTCCAATTCAACAGATACTCCTCTAAGCTTCCAATGGATTATCTAGTTGTTAATAAAATATAAACATTATACATCTGTGATCTGTTTCCCCAAGAGGATGCTATATTAAGTACATTTCACTTTGTTTTTGTTTCGAATAATATATTCATTTTGAAAGAAAACATAGGAAAAGGATTTTAAGCAAGCATTTATTAAACAAAATGAAAACCTAACAGTTCAACATGAGCCTTTTTTCCCTGTATAAATGTGTCCAAAGTACAAGCACTTGGAAAAACATTAAATAAATAAGGCAGTACAGAAATGACAAAAGCATGTTTGAAGGGCCCAGAACTACAGGGCACAATGTGGCGGGAGGATAGCTTAGGGGCCACACAAGTTTGATCCCCGGGTCCGCACTTAGAAACCAGCGCCATGGCTGATGATGGTTCTGCCTCCTGCAGCGGGCTGCACTGGGAGGCATACCAGGGTAGTTGCCAGAGCCAGTCTTACCCCTGAGGTGAAGGCGGTGGAGAGGGACCCCATTCCTGTTCCCTCTTGTGCCCAGTTGTTAATGCCCCTCGGACCTTTTTAGAGGTTAGTACCAGGCCTCTAGACTGCCTTACTTGTAATGTCACTTTCGCTACCCCTGGCATTTTGGTGAAATTACGTCCCTGCGTTTAGCTAGTTTAGGTGGATTCAGAAAATCTAAAGCAGTAGAAATCTAAGAGTTAAAGGTGCTCAGTCCGACTCTGACTCACATTTTCTCCCGACGGATATATGACATGAAGCTATATGGAATGGAAATTCCAATGGCTACTGCATTCCAGAGTAAAAGGGGGAGCTAAGCTACACAGTAGAGTGTGACTCGAAAAATGTGGAGGGCCCACAAACTGCTGAGTGTGGAATGTCTCCATGTTAGAAATGAAAGGGCTCAATACGCTTGCACTCAAGACAAAGTTGTTTAATAACACAAAATATCCCAAATGAAAATCCATTCATTCACTTTACATATACGAATACTGAACACTGAAAAGAACATGTTACATTCGCTACCATCCTGCAAGAATCACGCTGCATTAACTTTTTGCACGACGATATTTTAGATGAGATCCGCTATGCTCCTGGAAGCCATCACACTTGGGACGTGAACCCCACTCCGTGTTTGACCAATTACTTTATGCCCTCGAGGGTTCATCATACTCCCCCCTCGAACCCACACGATCTATTTGGGGACCGAAAAGGCAAGCTTCATCTTTTTGGGAACGTTTATTGAGTGCCTCTCCATACAAGGACACCGACATCCCATAAAGAAATATCTATGGGCTGCGCAGGGTCGTCTCTATGTTGGGGCAAACGGGGCACGGCTGCGGAGAAGAAATTGCAGGCCGCGCACCGCACACGCCTACACAGGTGCAGGCACTCTATCATACCTACACACGCAGAAGTGCACGCCTGTGACTTGTGCTGTGCAGACTCAGAGCGTCGGTGCAGCTGCGAGGGACGACCTGAGGACTGGACCTGTGCTCGCGTGGGAAGCACGGCGGGGAGCACCCGACACGGCAACGGAGCCCGTACAGGAAGTGCCTATGATGACATGTGCACGTATGTGCATCTGTGTAGTTGCATTGCTTAAACATGGGGAGAGGGAAAACCCACTGCGCCCCTTTTATTTCTTTTTGTCTGTGTCCCAGCCCCTTAACGTTTTTGTATGTGTTCTGCTTATTCCTTAAACAGATGCAAATGCACAGGTGCACACATCTGTAATGTGAAGACTTGCAATCGGAGGTGATGAGCTGCGGAAGAAGAAGCAGGCCACAGGGCAGTGGTCATTGTGGAGAGAGAAGCAGGCAGGGCCCCAGGGGAGAAAGCAGGGCAGCTGGCATGGTGGACAGAGGAGCAGGCAGTCGGGGTAGGGAAGCAGGGAGTGCGTACGTACGTTATATTAGCCTCCTGAAAGCGTAGGTGGGAAAATCATGCAGTGGGAGCATCGCCTTGATACAAAGGCAGAAGAGGTGCAGCACACAGTGAATACAGGGAAGGGACAGTCTGGATTTGTGTGCAGCGTGATAGCGACGGGCACTATTAGGCATGGTAGGCAGGTACACGTCGTGTGGCAAGCAGGGAGTGATATTAGGTGGAGTGGCATGCTGAAGAGAAGTGGGCGCCGGGGGGACAGGGGGTGGGGGGCGGTGGCATCACTGGCATGCAGTGCAGTGGGAGCAGATGACAAGCAGAGTGGAAACAACGAGGAGCGCAGAGAGTGGGCGCAAACAATGGCATGGCAGCAAAAGACAGCCTATGTGGTGGGTGGCCTCGGCGTGGAGGGCAGTGACGACCAGCCCGGGCAGTAGGAAGCGGGAGCCTAGACTTGGAAAATGACAATTGCAATGTGTTAGGCAGAACCCCGTGTAGTGCCCTTAGGAACCACTACACACAATTAAGACTACAGGTGGTGATACAAGTTTTACCTTTGGTACAAGCCTGTACTACTATGTCATAGTGGTAGCAGTGGCGGAGCAGCCAGGTTTATCTCAAGAGTATATGAGCAGTAGAAGAGATTACACAAAGGGACCACAATTACTGAGACTCAAGCAAACACTGACTCAAGGTTTCAGGTAGAAAAATATAAGTAAATTTATTTTTTAAACCATTCGTTATAAACACAACACTTCTATTAAACTTCAATTAAAAACCACACGTTAAATATACTACAACTAACCAATTCACTTTGTACAGTAAGTCTCAAGGTAAGTACCCTGTGTTGGAATGAACCGGTGTTAGACACAAAAACACGTTACCGCAGATATGAATGCAATCACTTTTTGACAGTTCCGTCTACTAAACAAACGCGTATCCGTGACATGAAATGCTACCGGGGCAAAAACACACTTAGCACCTGAGATAACCAGAGGGAGTTGGAGGCAAAAATCACAGGCAGTATTTTGGTTAGGCAGGCAGAATCCAGAAACATTCAGAGCAAGGAGTTCAAAAGTCAAAGGGCCGGAGCCAGGGTCGCAAGACACCGGGGCCAGTTGCCGAAGATCACACGGTCTAACAGTTCACGATTCAACGGAGCCAAAAGTACTTCGATATTGTCAATGTTCGGAAGCAAAAGTTATAAGAAGGAGGGAAGACAAGGTCAAGCCTTGGAAATGAAGAAAAAGGGATTCACCCAGTTTCCTCAACAGAACACAGTACCTTGTTCTAATTGGTGCATCTGGTGCCCTGGCAGTTGTTCCTGTTGGTTTCCCGCAGACCCACGATTCCTGGAGCTTCGTCGAGAAGGGAGGACGTCTGAAGGGGGTCTGCACCACACAGGGATGAGGCCGGCAGCAGCGACACGGAATAAAAGGTGCACTCTTTAAAAACAGGAGAGGCTCTTCAGGTGGCTATCCGGACCACTACAGCAGTGTGCAGCGATTTCGACCACGGAAGAGGATCCTCTGGCTTTAGAAGACGAGCTGGTTATCCCCACCAAGCTCTGAGTCGTTGAAGGGCAGATGGCTCAGGACTGCAGCAGGGCTTCACCGGGACGGGGTAGTTGCAACAGCCGTCGTTCTCTCCGCTTCTGTTCGGTTCCTTGTAGTTCCAGTGGCGACTCTCTGACTTCTAGCCCAAGAGACTTGCCTTTTATGCGAAAAAACCCCATTCACGCAGCCTGGCTGTCATTCCCCCAGCAGGGGGGTTGTCCAGCCCGGAAAACTACCCTGGCCAATCATGACAAAGTGTGACTTGGGTTTCCTAGGATACCCTGTGCAGGGGGTGACTACACGCCTCCCTCACATTCAGCCCACCTAGACACCCAGGCGCCTTGAGGAGAGCTTCTGGGCAGAAGCCCCCCAAAAGACAGTGAACAAAGAAGGCGAACCTAGTTTGCAGCGCAAAGTAAAACACAAGAAGGACTTTAACAAAAAGAAATGGCGAATAAACCCAACCGGAGCCAAAAGAAAGACGATTTGGTCAAGCAGGTTTATGTTCAAGGCTAATATAATAGCCGAGAACAGTACCACGTTTATCTAATATAATCGCGGTAGAAAAGTTATGGTAGATACCACTGCCACCAGCCAAGTCTAAATGTTAAAAGAGCGAAACAATGCTCTAGGAGGTACAGATAAAAAGAGGTACGAGTTAACCCTTTCCAGTACTCCATGGAATATGGGGTGTACTGGATCTGTGGTAGATTGACCAAGTAAAGTTAATGGTAACTTTACCCTTTTCTGGGGGACAGTAGTCGCCTCAGAAATGGAGTCGAGGGAAGTCTCAATGACAACCCTGTGCCACAGCACTGAAGGTGCTGTGTGACACACACCAAGAAGGGGGCTACTGAAGTGGTGTACTTCAGAGTCCACAATCACAGAAATAGTTGGAAACACATAGCAAAACACAGGTCAGAGTGGGGGAAAAGCTCTCACTCTTACCAGGTGGAAAAAAATAAACTCCAGAAGTCCAGCAGAGCTGCTGGGGGACTCACTAGGTGAGGGAAATTAGCCATAAATGAGAATTCTCCCTAACACAATGTGATCTGTTTCAGCTCTGGAACCGGCACTACCTAATCAGGCTATGATACCCCTTTGCAGGGCTCATTATAAACTGAAACCAATGTGTCCTACAGGTGACCTGGTACCCAGGGGTGGCAGAAAACCAATGGTCACAAACATTGTCTTGAAAAATTGTACATGGCATGGGCGGTGTTTAGTCTGCTCGATGGTGACAAAGGTAGCATGCTGCCTAGGAGATTAAGGGAAGAGTGAGAATGAGGAGACACGGTGCAGGCGTAAGAGCATGTGAGTAACCTCCACTTGTGCTCCTGGGAGGCGGGTGCAGCAGCCGGATGGCATGACAGTTGATCAGCACTGCTGCACCGAGGTGCCCGCGGGGGAGGCTGCTCAGGGTTAATCGCAGCCTGGACTGTACATGACCCGCGGCTACCATTGAATTGAGCTATTTATGGGGGTTTGCTTTACCTAGGCGACTTTGGTTCCAGCGCAGGCAAGATGACTGCAATGCATGATGCATGCACTACATTCATCCTGGCTTCCGCACAAACGAACACAACGCTGGAAAGCACAGGGGGCTTATTATTGCAAGATTGGTCTGTTAAGAAAGTGTGTGCAAGAGCAGGGCATATTAGCAGGTTTCCGACTGGTGTCCTGATGCCTCCTGGCTGCTGGGTCCTGGCCAGGGCCCTGGGCCTAGGAGGACGACCAGGTGTCGGACTCGGGGACCACGCCTCCGCCGCACGGGCCCGGCCCGGACCTGGGGGACTTGGAATCACTTGGGGCACTGGCACTGACTTCACTTATGGTCGTCTCTTACCTGATTTGGAGTCGGCTAGGCTGCCGGCGGGGATTCTGTCTCCTGTCGGGGCCTCGGGGGTGGCCAGTGCACACTGCTGGCATGGCACACTGGCAAGGCCCAACTAGGCTGGGCGCACGCAGCAGGCTCTGTCTCAAGACCGACGCGCGCCATGCCTAGACAACTCGTGAAATGAAGGTGGCGCCGTGCGCTGCCTCTCCTGTGGCAACAACACGTCACCCTGTCATTTCACTGCAGCCAATTAAAACTGCACATTCTGTGTTACTATACCGAATGTATCAAATACTGTATAGTAACAACAGAATGGTAGTTTTCATTGGCTGTCATTTGTTTGTAACATTTGGGTCCCTCCCAGGCCCAGCCATGGCCTGCAACAATGATTTATGATCCATCCAAGCGAAGTGGGAGACTGCACTCACGTGGCTTCACTCTTGTTGTTGTCAACTCGAAATCATTAAGCTGGCCCGGTGGGGGTGGGGGTGGGAGCACAGAGAGGAGAGCACTATGTTGTTGCTTAGTTACTTCTTGGCCTTTGAGTTACTTACGATTAAACTTTAAATTAAAGTCACGGCCGGGGAGGGGGAGCCAGCCGTGCGCGGTGCGCCCGTGCCTCCTGCTGCAGGCAGGCTGGCACGTGTTATTTTCTCACACTCTCCAGGATCTGTGGGGGCCCCTCCAGGTCCTCCAGGGTGGGGGCCTGCGACACGTGCCCCGGTTCCCCCCCCCCCTCATAGAGACGTCCCTGCAAGCATTTCCCCTCGGATGATCGACTTGTGTCGCTGCAGAGCAGTCAAGTCCAATGAGCTCTTCAGCATGCACGCAACGAAAATGCATGGGATCAAATCTACGCATTATACGCTCAAAGGGAGCTTACGAAAATCTGACTACAGTATGCTTTTAGGTCGGGTCAGCTTTTATTTCAGTACAACTGTGCAAACATTAACATGGAACCTGGCCCCAGTGTCACTATTCTCTGGGTTTTTACACGGTTGTAGACAGAGCGGCTCATACGGAAAAGTAATTATGATGAATGGAGCTGGTTACATTAACACTAAGCTTCCTAATGCCTCATCCTCTGGCCCTGAGTGGCGTGGCTTTGCAGCACCATGCCAGACCTGTTCGATTCCGCCCAGCCTACCCACGTGGCACAACCTCTGCCTCTGCAGTGGACTGTTCCATTACACATAACGGGACCTGATTTGGTGACTAGCAGTCACATGATCACCATTGCGCTTCTCGGGCAAGGAAACCTACTTTATAGGGGATGGCTCACGGGCCACTGGCCGTGCCGGCGCCCCTAGCAGAGACTAACATCATGGCTGAAAAGCCTTATAGCCTTTCTTGTTTCATGGCAGCCAATCATAATTGATTAGGCTTTTCACAGGGCTCTTCTCCGCAGCCATGGCTGTTGTTCTGCTCTGCCCCTGTATGTACAGGGGTAATGGGGAATACAAAATACTTTCCGTTTCGACAGGCCGAAAGCCCAGTCCTAGAAATAATATTAAAGAAAAATGCAGGGTTTGTCCTATATCTCTTGCTTCTCTTGTTCTCAAAAGTTTTGTGTGTAGCTCTGGCTGCGATATGCATAAATATTTGCACATTTATATTTGCGTTTTGCTGGTGCATTTTTCAGAATCACAGCCCGACATTCATTGCAGGTGCTCGGAGGAGATGGGGCATGAAAGCACTTCAAGATTCACAGAAGGATGTGCTTACAAGTGTGCCCAGCATGCAGCTCTTTCCCCTTTCCACTTAAAATCTTCAAATTCTGCAGAATGCCGTGAAACAAGTTCACCTCCCATAAGGCAAGACACCACCACTGCAATACTGAAAGGTGACCCTTGCCACAGTACTAAGACAAGTGCACCACCTGCAAGATCAAAGCCACAGCTACAACCTTAAAAGTGATCCTTGATGTGACAATTGGTCACCCCACAGTACATCATCACTGAAAGGTGACCCTCACTGTAACACTGTCACAAGTGCACACCATACCTAATGGGACACCACCACTGCGATACTGAAAGGTAACATTCACTGCTAGAGTGTAATAACTGAGCCTCACACAGGACACTTCCCACCCAATAGTAAAATGTAACTCGCACTGCAGGACTGCAACAGTTGTGCTTCATACAGGATACTGGCGCACCAGTACTGCAAGATGGTCCGAGACAGAAAAGGAAGCCACCAATGTAAAACAA
Organism: Ambystoma mexicanum; assembly: GCF_040938575.1. Classification (NCBI taxonomy): domain Eukaryota; kingdom Metazoa; phylum Chordata; class Amphibia; order Caudata; family Ambystomatidae; genus Ambystoma; species Ambystoma mexicanum. The sequence continues at coordinate 534,455,686 of NC_090924.1, read as the reverse complement.
AAAGGTCACCCACAATGCATTACCAACACCAGCGAACCTCACACAGGTCACCACCTCAGTAATAATGAAGGAGGACCCACACTGTGTGATTAAAACCAATTGCACTACTCACAGATGAAGTACACCAGGGTACCAAATATTTGTCTACCAGGTTAACATAAAAGGGAGGGGTAGATTGACTAGGATGTTGCATTCTCTGTGCTAAAACAAGGATCAGCGAAATGAATACATACAGGGAGGGAAAAGAATGGGTAGTCTTGGCTAAATTATATTGAATGAGCATGGTGCCTCAGGAGGTTGGGTGCCTGCAGGTCAATACCTCATCAGGTGCTGTGGAAAAGTCACGTTATTTGTCCATCGTAGTATTAACAGAGACCCTCCATCTATCATAGTCATTCTTGTGTTATAGTGTTTGAAAACTATGTGGGTCAACCGGCCAAATCCTCCAGCCAATGCACTCATCCTTGGGAGATACAGAGTCCTTATCCTTCAAGTTCCTGCACATTTGGCCTTCACTGGTATTGCATGTACACAGCAGACCTTCGAGGGATTGCTGTTAGTGATCTACACCTGTTAATACAGATTGCAGTAGTTACACTCACAAGTAAAGCCTTCGTTTTTGGTTGATCCGCAGTTAGGACATATGCTCTTACATTCTTTCACCAGCGTTTGCAGTCTACTTAACTGCTGTTAAGGCAGATTTTGTACCACCCTCTGTTGAGGATGCTACACGAACTAATTGGAAGGGGGATGGATACACTGACAAGAAAGGGAATCCAAACCTGTCTGAAGCATGGGTAGCATGGGAAGAGTGACAAGGCTTAAATTCCAGGTAGGGGTAGTAAATCCACACAGAGGTGCAGTTAGTCCACCTCATAGCTCTCGAAAATACAGCAACTGATATACCGAAAAAATATATAGTTTAATAAAGTCACACATATAAAACTATCAGTTCATAAGTACTTTGGTAAATTAACAAACAGTATTAAAAATATACCAGTCTAAATGTGGGCCATCTACCTGAGGTGACCATCCAAACATAAAATAACAGGGGCATGGTGAGAACCAGTAAACTATAAACACTAGCAAGCATGTAAGTACTGTGATGGCATCATGAAGCAAAGACACAGACAACAGACTTAAAGTTCAAAATAAAATAATGTATTAAAGTAAATGTCAGGATGGTTGAATGCTTAACTTGCCCTATGATAAGGTGGGATTTTCCTGCCTGAACGAAACCAAGGAAAGTCTGAGTCGAAGAGTTCATCTGAAAAGCCTGCCTGTGTCAAAACCTATCTTTGTCCTCACAACTAAAGCTAAACCACGTGTAGGGATGTCAGTGATCAAAGAAATAGTGTTCAACATAAAGTCTGAGCTTCTCCCAGGGGGTCTTGGCCTCCTTTTTGGTTCCCCTTCCGCAAGTTCAAGAAAGTTCCACAAAAGTCTTAAGATTACTTTTCTCAAATTCAAATCAATATAGTTCCACACAATCCTCGGGCTTCCCTTCTGCAAGTTCCAAGCAACACAGTTCAAAAGAAAAGGGTCTTAAGGCTCCGTCCTCAAGACAGCATTTGTAGTTCCTCAGGTCTCAGGTTTCCCTTCCCCAAGACTTCAATACCACAAGTGATAATTGTTTCAGTCTTTCAAAGTTCAACACAGATCCAGGCCAACTTGAACCTCCTTCTGGTTTGCAACACCAGTGCTTCTTCTGGATGTATTTCACAATGTCTTTGACTTTCAGACCTCAGTGTTCCCTGGTCTAGGCGCAGTTGTCAGACCACACGGACCACCCATAACAGGTCGTGCAACCAGGAACCCAAGGCTCTTTAGCCCTACACAGGTTCTTCTGTTTTACTCCTGTGTACAGATTCATCTTCACCTGACTTCTCTTTGTCGGCCTCTTGGTTATATGTATAGGTTCACACTTTCCTGGCTTCTCTTTGTCAGCCTCTAGACTTTGCCATTATGTGTTACACACCTCTGTGCCAGTCGTTGGCCTTTTAGCACTGTATTCTTTCATAAGGTTCACTGTATTGCAGTGATCTGGTTCATGCCCCACCTTTCTGTGACACTCTTTCACACTTGCGCTCTTTTATGAAGTTTGCGTTTAATTGGGCACTTTCCCTTTTAACTTTCATCCCTTAGAAGTTCCCCCATATTCACTATGCAAAACATGTTCTTGTTTCACGTTTTCCATCAGTTCTGTATTCATTATATTTATAGTTCAAGGTTGGTTAAAGTTTTCATTCAGCTAGGTATTTAAAATGCATATTTTATCTTTGGTTTGAGTTTTCATTCCATTTGGTATTCAGGTAACATTGTACTGCAGTTCATTATCTGTGCGCAGCCTTCCCAAGGTGCCCTGGCTTCGAGTGACCTCCCCGACACTGCCGCCGGTAATGAAATTTTACCGGGTCCATGGAATGGGCAATTACTGCGTCATGCCAACCTTGGCGGACCCGGTAATTGCCCATTCCATGGACCCTGTAAAAGTTAATCCCCATTCCCATTGAGTCCCAAAGGGCTCAATGGGAATGGGGACGGAGCTAACAGGCCCATTAATAACGGGCCCGTTGTTAGCTCTGTGGTCCCCTCGCGGGACCCGGAAAGGACTTCTGGTCTGACCAGATGTCCTTTCCAGGTCCCGCGAGGGAACCTCGTAATAGGGCGGAGTGGGTTTAACGGCACCGGTAGCATTACAGGTGGGAGTAGGAAGAGGGGCAAGGGAGGCCGGCCAGAGAGCTGCAGGTAAGGAGGGAGTGGGTGTGCCGATGAGTAGAATCTCAGTCTTACTGGCATTAAGGCAGAGGTTGTTGGTGGCACACCACTCCTGGATGGCAGACAGACAGTCAGAGATGAGGGAAGGAGAGGAGGAGGATGAGGGTAGGCTGAAAATGAGCTGGGTATCATCCGCATAGCACTGAAAGTTGGGACAGAGAGTGGCGATGCGATGGGCAAGGAGTGCCAGGTATTGGTTGAACAGCCAGGGAGAGAGGTTAGATCGCTGCGGGACACCACAGGTGGAGGAAAAGATGTCGTAGAAGAAGGACCCCAGTTGGACCTCGGAGGGTCGGTTGGAGAGGAAAGAAGTCAGCCATGCCAGAGCCTGACCAGTGATACCCAGGTTATCACAGAGACGGTTCAGCAGGATGGCGTGGTTGACAGTGTCAAAGGCAGAAGAGAGGTCAAGCAAGATGAGAACGCACAGGGTATTAGAGTCAAGGTTGGTGAGCAGGTCTTCACAGATGTTAAGGAGAGCAGTTTCCATGCTTTTGGTAGCTCTGAAACCAGACTGATGGTCATGAAGACAACCAACAGATTCAGTGTGGAGACTAAGCTGGGAGATGGCCAGTTTCTCCAGGAGCTTGCCCAGAAAGGGAGTGATGGAGATTGGGCGATAGTTAGCCGGGCAGGCGGGGTCTGTAGAGGGTTTCTTTAGGAGAGGGTGCACAAGGGAGTGCTTCAGGGGGGAAGGGAAGACTCCAGTTGCGAAGGAGTGGTTGCAGAAATCAGCCAGGGCAGGAGCCAGGCAGTCGATGTGGTCCTTGATAGTTTTGGAGGAACAGGGGTGAACCTGAAGGAGGGAGGAGGGGTGGCTGAGGAAGGGCCAGAGGAAGAGCCGGAAGTAGAGGGGGGGGAGGCGAAAGGAGGAGAGTGAGGACAGGATGTCCTGAGTTTTAGAAATGAAGTGAGAAGCCAGTGCCGTGCAGAGGGCCTGGGAAGGGACGGGAGAGGTAGAGACTGCGGCAGGATTGGCCAGTTCCTTGCAGATTTTCAAGAGTTCAGCCGAGTTGTTAGATGCCGCAGAGACGTGGGCTTGGATATGAGCTCTCTTCTTGCTGAGGACAGAGAGCCGGTATTGCCTTTGCAGCAGGCCTTGATTGCTTCTGTAATGTCAAACACTCCTTCGTAATGGAGTGCTTGACATAGCATAGCTATGCTCCATCGCATAGCTGTACCCCTACCAGGGCACGGCCAGTCACCACATAGATCTGCAATAACCACAGCTCGACTTCACCCACCCAATACACATCACTACTTCCAATAGAATGCAGCTGAGTGCCACGAGAAAATGCGGTCCAGCTCTGCATATAATCCGTCTTATTGACTCTCCTTTTATGCTGATAGTTCATCACAGCAACCATCCTCTCTTGCATTTTCCATGGGCTGCTATTATGGACCTAGCCACTCCCCACTTAGCTTCAGGCTGGCAAAAAACAAAGAAAATGTACACACACATTTCAAAATTCTAAGGACCTAGCCACTCCCTACCTACCTTCGTGCTGGCTAAAAAATGCACACACACATTTAACAACCCTACTTTCACACCTCACATCTCGAACCACGGTCTTCCAAAGGCCGTTCATCACCACAGCACTCAGGCGCTATACAATCGCCATGTAACATAACATAACTTAATATTTGTCCTGACTACAAAATAGGGGACTTGCTTTTTAAAACCTCTGCTGCTGCCACCCCATTTCATTTATCCTGACCACCAACAGAGAAAATAATGATCAGGGACACCATAAAAACATTAGGAAAGTCACAAAACACCTGAGAGGTAACCAGTGAAAGAAGACAATACCCATCATTATTTGGGGAAATAGGAACGCTAGGGAATAACAATCATAGCCATTAGTGGATTAGCACGTTATTCTACTGTACTATAAAAGAGTTCCGGGCTCGGCATTAGGTTGAGGCATGCCAGGTTAGAAGCTAGGAGAGAAAGTAGTAGCGGGTGGAGTTAGAAACTTGGTAGAGGGGATGCTGGCTAAGATACCCTGCTGTTTGGCTGTCTATGCATGTGGCTGTAGAAGTGCCCACACAGGCTTTAAAAGATCCTAATCAAGACGGTTGGAAGAGAGGGATTGAAGTACCTGTTAAGAGCTGTGCCTTAGACATTTGGAGGGAACAGGTGGGAGAGATGGAATGCACAGCTTGCGGAGAGCCATACCGCAGAGACACTGGGAGAGACCAGATGAGAGAAAAATGGAAGCGCTTGCTGTCACAAAGCCAAGTGGTTCCCACAAAAGGCACAGCACAATAAATGTAAAAGTGTAGTTCCACACGATTTGTTGTGTTTATTTACAAGGTGGGCCAAAAAAAAAAAAATACGTAAACTAGATTCTCTCATAATTCTCCTTGTAGGGCGTGGCTTGGAGGCCATGCAGTGAGCAGCACATATTCGGAGCTCCCTAGTCATCCTAAAAAAAAGACTGCCAAACTGGCCTGATATCCAGTAAAAGTTGGACTAAAGGCAGTATAAGGGTGTCAGAAGACTCGTGGAATGCCCAGGGAGAAGCTTGTGGCGTGAAATCCAGTGAGAGGCCCAGAACACGACGCTGGGACAAGCCGCGCAGAAGAGGGCAAGATGGCAGATGGGCACCAGCTCCGACTCTGATGAAGCCACCGAACGAGAGTGGCACAAGACTGCAAAATGCGGCGGGGGTCTGGGTCGGAGAGAAACTGTGAGAGGGACCCGACCCCGGCAAAGTTTGAGGTCCACCACACTGGGAGGCTGTGGTGGTGGTGCAAGCCACGGAAGAGAGGCAGCCAAGAGCGGAAGCAACGAGAGACCGTCAGCACTGCAGAGCCACCAAATGCCATGCTAAACTGAGCCCGGAGGAACAGTGAAGACACCACGGCTCGAGAGGTGAGGGATGGGTGTGCTGATGGCCAGTGCACGGCCCCCTCCACCCCACCCGGACACCCATATTACGGTGCGGGGAGGAGATTGCAGCACGCCTGCAAAGCACATGACTCGGACTGAGGCACTGGCACAGCAGCTCGGGTAACCTCGCCAGGTGGGGAGAGCCCAGGACTTGAAACTGTAACGGGAAGCAAGCAGCCGACGTGGCCCCCTCAAGAGAGTGCAGACCAATGCAGGAGAATGGCACCTGCACCGATTGGCACGAGAAGGGGCAGTTCACTGCAGTGTGGGGATCTTCTCACACCGCGCCGGAGCGACCACCGAGTGTGCCGACATCCCGCCCCACAAGGGAAAGAGAGGAGACAACAAGAAATGAAGATGGAGGGAAGAGGCCACTAAACAACCTGAGGTGAAAGGAGACACAAGCAGACCCCGCTACGGGACGCCAGCAGCCGGCAGACCTCAAGGCGAAGAGGAGACTAGTGTGTGATTTGCACATAGCTCGGGAGAGCGAGGAGATCACAGTCTACACTCAAGAGCCGGAAGAAGGCAAACATAAGTATCCACCTGGGGACCAAAGAAGCAGTAAATAAAGGAGAGAGAGAAGCATGCGGGAGGGCATAATCCACTGAGCCCGCCTGCACCAAACTCTCGTAGCCCTCTAAACTGCCCAAAGGGCAGCACCCGGACCCATCACCATCTGGGACTCGGTCAAAGGCCTAAGTTGGGCGGACAGTGGCCACAACAACCCACCTTTACTCCATAAGATCTCTGGCGTAGGCGAATACAAATGAAAGCACCCACTGGCCGCACCATAGGGGACGCATAGTACACAGCCAGAGAGGGCTGTACACAACGGCAGATGGAAGGAAGCTACATGGGCTCTGACCCATCCCGGCGCACATCACACTGGGAAGCATGCATGCCTACACAGTAGCGAGCAAGGCCAGTTTATAGGGTTGTTACCCAAAGTTAACCGATCACCTCTCGAGCCCCGGTGCAGGGAACTCCGGGCTCCTTAGCCAGTCCGGCAGAGCGGCCCGGGCTACCAATACGGAACACACAGCAGGGGAAGAGGATACCCGCGAGTCCCTCCTCCACAAGGGAGGCCGACCCTTGCTTTGGAGGGCTCGACAGCGGCACAGGCCTCCTCCCTTGGGGGAAGATGCACGTTGATCAGGCGTAAGACATTGCAGTGCCTGGAACGCGTTGCACAACAGCGGACACACACCCCGGCTAGCAGCACAGAGGGAGGCACGACCCGTGGACGCTCAGCACCAGAAGAACCCAGCCTCGATTCAGCAGACAACCAGCACCAGATGGATGGTGCACAACACGCATGGTAGGTGGAGGGCAACCCATGTGAAGGGACAATAGCAGCTATAGGGAGTGGACAAAGGAATAAAATCCAGAGCCCAAGAAGTATGGGACTGCAGTGAAAGACCATGCACAATGGCTACATCCGAGGAAGCCGCATGGGTCTAGACCATCCTGTGAGGACACAGCTCGGAGCAGCCTCCAGGCCCACTGAGTGACACGGAAGACCTACCAATAGCACGGAGCACGCATGAGGTACGAACACAATACCTACCGCAAGCCGGTATGTGGGGGAATAACCCGCTGGCTCACAGATAGCCTTTGACCTGCATCTACAAATCGGTGGGCAGAACATGAACATTTGCATGCACGAATAAGACAGTTGCTTAAGCAAGAAATACCAGCGGCGGCAAAGAAGAACGGGGGCAACCACCAGAGAGATCATACCCACGGTGCACACCGCTTTGGAGGGGTGACAAGAGCGGCACTGCAGGGCAACTAGTGGACATGGGAGAACACAATCCACTCAATGACATACGCTGCTAGAACCCGCTCAGGGCAAATTGACACAGGAGAAGACTGCCGGACAGGGGGACATACAGTCCGCCCAAAATAGAGGAATACAAATCGAAAGGGAGCAAAGGCAAACAAACAAGCATTGAATCCTTTGCTAGGAAATCAAACAGGGGCCAACCAACACCATCGGAGGCAACCATGGCTTCGTCTGGTACAGTGCAGCAGGAAGAAGGCAAGAGCGCGATATTGGAAGCCATAATGGCCCTGAAGGCATCTATGGAGTGCAAGCTGGACACAGCCATAGCGGCCCTCAAGACGTCCCTAGAGAACAAAATGGACACAGTGATGGTGGACATGAGTCTCCTCAGGCAGGACATAAGGACCCTGGCAGACCGAGTGGGCACAGCGGGGCAACAGGTACAGCAAAACACCACCGATGTGGCAGCAACCTTGAATCAAATGTTGGACGTGCTCCTGAGGTTCGAGGTCCTGGAACAGAGGGCGGAGGATGCAGAAGGAAGGGCTAGAAGGAATAACATCCAGATCGTTGAACTACCGGAGGGAGAGGGGGGGACAGGACCCTACGAACTATGTCAAGAACGTCCTGCTACAGGAGATTGGGTCGGGGGCACTATGCCAAGGCTTCGCAGTGGAGAGAGCACACAGGGCCCAGACCAGAAGGCCCCAACCCGGAGCCCCCCCGAGATTAATGATCGCGAGGATCATGAATTTCAAGGATAGAGAGAAGATACTGATGTACTCTAGGGAAGTGGGGTCGATAACCAGGAACTCCTCCAGGATAACGATTTACCCAGATTACACTATCCTGGTACAGAGGCAACGAGCACGCTTTGGCCCCACCAAGGAATGCCTCGGTGCGGCGGGCATCCGTTACATGCTGTTATACCCAGCAAAACTCAAGGTGATATGAGAGGGCAGATCGTATTTCTTCGAGACAACAGAAGAGGCCCAAACATGGATGGACCAACAGGGTATCCCTCAAGGGAGAATCAGGGATGCCAATAACTATGCAAATCTTCCCAGGGGGCAACCATAGTGAGACTGCTATGGACGAGATGGTTCCGAATCCATGAGTAGTACACAGCCAGATTGAATATAATTAAAGGAGCAACGGGTGATGGTATTGCCGCAGAAGGTGACAGGACACGCGACCCCAAGACTTTTGTTAGTTAGGATGCCAGTTTTAAGGCACCACACTGCCGCGGGCCCGAGCAGGGGGATGGAGGCTGGGCGTTTGTTTGATAGTTAAGGTTAAAAAGTGGTTAGTTAGGAGGAGGGAATGCATGAGTGGAGGAGGAAGCACCAAGCAGCTGGAACCAGGTGCAAATGGCAGGCAAATAAACAAGTATCCCGACTATGGCTACCAGGGAACAATAAGGCGGTACACTCGCAATGGGCAAGACAGGGGGCGAAGGGGGAGAGACAGACCCACCACAAGAGAGAGAAATCAGCAGCTGAGAGAACAAAATTGCCCAACAGCAGAAAGGCCGGCCTATGGGAACGGATGGACCACGAGACAATACAAGCAAATGGGCCATGATAAGGCGGTCATAGCCACTTGGAACGTCAGGGGACTAAACTCCTACATCAAGAGACTAAGGGTCTATGCCTGGCTGAACAAAGCAAAGGTACAAATTGCTATGCTGCAAGAAACACATCTAACGGCGGAAAAGAAAATCAAGATAGCTAAGAAATGGGGAGGACAAATATATGGCTCAACATACTCGAACTATGTCAGAGGAGTACTGACATTGGTAGCTCCAGGAGTCCCCTTCCAGCTAATAAGACGAGAGAGGGACAAGGAAGGCAGAATGCTGATCATAAACGGAATGTTGGAGAGCAAAGAGGTGTGCTTGATTAACACATATGCCCCTAACCATAATGCAACAGAGTTCTTTAGGACGATCACACCCTGGCTGGCCCCCTACAGAGGAGCTTCATTCATATGGGCAGCAGATTTCAAATGCACGCTGAGCCCGCAGGTGTGTAGATCCGACAGCAAGCAGACAAAACCAGCTCAGCCAGCCAGGGCCTTGCAGAAGACTCTAGACCAGCTGGAATTGGAAGGCGTCTGCAGGAAGGTACATGCCAACACACATTATAGCGCCCCACACGGCACACATACCTGCATTGACTACTTATTTGCGGGCATGGAATCCCTTGGGGAATTCACAGGGATACATATTAAGGCAAGAATGCTATCCGACCACTCCCCGATTTTACCAACATGGAGTTATACATATAGAGGAGCTCTCATACCTACTTGGAGACTGAAGGCGGAAGCGCTGACAGATGAGGCTTTCCAAGAACATATCAGAGAGACGATAGAGGATTACTTTGATCATAATGTGAGGAGTGTGGATAGCATTCGCATGGTCTGGGAAGCCTTCAAAGTGATCGTCAGAGGAGCGGCGATAGGGAAGGCGGGCGGACTTGGGGGATCCATTCTGGCTGAACTGGGGGAAGTAGAAAAGGATATAGAATGGGCAGATGCACGTGCAGGGGAGTTGGGAGAAGAGCCAGAGGAGCTCATAGCGCTGCGATTGCCGTGTTGCTCAATTTGGGAAAAACTGGGCAAATTAGACTATGGGAAGTATGTGCAGAGACTACATGCAGAAGGGGACAAGCCGGGCAGGCTTCTAGCCTGGCTCACTAAACAAGAGAATAGGCGCAAACCAATAACCGCCATCAGGAATGAACAAGGTGATGATGTGAGGACCCATGAAGGGATTAATGAGGTGTTCTTGTGGTTCTATGAGGAACTGGATTCTAGGAAACAAAAAGTGGAGGGGGAGGATATAACTGATGCCTTAGGGGAGATTCCCTTCCCTAGGCTATCTGAGGAGCAGGAGCAGGCGCAGACACTGGATGCACCCCTCACGCTTGAGAAGCTGACCGCAGTGATAGCCGACCTCCCAACAGGAGTCTGGATGGGATACCTGGGGAGTTCTATAAGAAATACAAAGATACTCCGGCCCCACAGCTGCTAGAGATGTTTCAGGGAGCATATGAGAGGGGAAGGTTTCAACAGAGCCTGTCGGAATCTGTCATCATACCCATATTGAAACCGGGGAAGCCACCTCTCGAGTGCGCTCCTATAGACTGATCTCCCTAATCAATCAGGACTCTAAAATTCTGACCGCAGCCCTAGAAAATCAACTCAAGCGGGTCATATCCACGCTAGTATACCCAGACCAGATGGGATAAGTACCAGGGAGGAATGTGACATGGAATCTGCGTAGACTCCACCACGTAATCGAGAACACGAACCAGGAACAAGGGGAACGCGCGGTAGCGTCACTAGGAACTAGGCGATCAAGGCATTTGATTCAGTAAATTGGGACTGGCTCTTGGGGGCTCTTGCCCATTTTGGGATAGGGTAGGGGTTCCTTCGCTGAATTCGGCTTCTTTATACCGACCCCAGAGCAAGGGTGAAAATGGGGAGACATATCTCGGAGGGGTGGAAGATCAGCAGGGATACGAAGTAGGGATGCCCACTTTCCCCGATGCTATATATACTGGCTCTGGAGCCATTTGCAGTTTTCCTCAGGGAAAAGTACGGGAACACCGGAATAGAGATAGATGGGTAGTACACTTGATTTCGATATATGCAGATGATTTAGTCCTCTATGTTGGGAACCCAAGGGAAAACATGCCAGACCTACTAGAAGCACTGGGGGCATTTGCCAGGATGTCGGGAATTACGATAAACAAGGAGAAGTCCTAGCTCTTCCCCCTGGCAGGTTTGAGGGAGGCTGCCCCCGGCCAGTTACTTAGCCTGGGACTCACATGGACCCCAATCATCTTCCGCTATCTGGGAGTAGACATACACCACAGTACCACAGCGACGAACATGGCCAATACACAGGCGGCCCTTGTCAAAACAGAAAAAGCTAACATTTTGGAAGACACTCCCACTAGGGATGATAGGAAGGGCAGCCCTATTGAAGATAACAGTCCTGCCCTGCCTACTGTATTACTTTACTAATATCCCAACAGCATCCCCAGGCCCTTTTTTAGACGGCTACTCACACTGGCAAGAGAGTTCCTGTCGGGCGGGGAGGAGCAGGATAGCGCTAAACACACTACTAAGGGACTATGAATGGGGGGGTCAAGCGACCAGACTTTGAACGCTACTATTTGGCAGGCCAGCTCCAATTCGTTGTGAAATGGTTGGGAGAAGACACGTCTATAGATGCACTGCTTTTTCAGCCAGCAATACAACAGTACTACTTGAGGGAACTCCCATGGATAGACAGGGCCTTAGCCAAACCACTCCCTACTATAGTTCAACTGGGGTTGACTCTATGGAAGAGGCTGTTACGGAGAATTCTCCAGAATGGCTAATTTCCCTTACCTACGGAGTCCCACAGCAGCTTTCCTGGATTTCTAGGATTTATTTTTTTCACCTGGTAAGAGTGTGAGCCTTTTTTCAAACTATTACATGTGTTTTGCTATGTGTTTTACATTTTTGTGTTCATAGACTGTGAAGCCTCACCTACTCCATAGGCATCATCATTTTACTGTGTGTCACACAGCACCTTTAGTGCAGTGGCACAGGGTTGTCTTTTTCAGACTTCCCACTTTAAACTCCATTTTTTGGGACTGACTACTGTCTCCTAGAACATATAAAGTTGCCATCAACTTTATTAGTCTTTTTAAATTCACAGACCTAGTACAAACTATCTTCCATAGATTACTGGAAAGGGTTAATAGTTATCCCTTTTTGTCTGTCTCTCATGGAACATTATTTTGTTCCCCTTTCTTTAAGATTTGGCTGGTGGCAGTGGTATCTACCATATTTTTCCGACCGCGGTCTATGAAAATAGTCTTGGTAATGTTTTAGGCTATGTTAGTAGCCTCGAACTTTAATCCGCTGGACCCCATTTACTTTTATTTGGTTCCGGCTGGGTTTATTCGCCATTTCTTTTTGTAAAGGTCTTTCTTGTGTTTTACTCTGCGCGCCAAACCAGGTTTGGTTCCTTTGTTCACCATGCTTTGGTGGCCTTCTGCACAGAAGCCCTCCTTAGGCACCTGAGAGTCTGGGTAGACAGGATGTGAAGGAGGGGTTGTAGGACCCCTGCCAAGGTCTCCTTGGAGACCCAGGTCGCATTCTTTTTGGATTGGATAGGTGACTGTCCTGCCAGGACATCCACCCTGCTGTGCGATTGACATCCAGGCTGTGTGAATGGGGGGAAAACTGCATAAAAAACAGGTCTCTGGGACCTGGAAGGCAGAGTCGCCAATGGATCTGGAGAACCAAAGAGAAGCTTAAGGAAGAGGACTGCTGCAACTACTGAACCTCCCGGTGAAGCTCTGCTGAGGGTCTGAATCTCCAAACTTCGATGTCAGAGAAGATCTGCAAGGAATCTTCTTCCCTTGAGCTGGTGGGACCAACCAGTTCACCAAACACCAAGCAAGACCTCCCTCCCCAGGTCAAATTTGCTATGCATCGCTGCAGTGAACCTGATAGCCAGGAGGACCGGACCGTGTTTGGGTTTTAAGGAGCGCACCTTTTATTTGTTGCATTGCTCTGCTGCTGGTTTCTTCCCTGGGCAGTGCAGGACCCCCCAGTCTTCCTCCTTCGTGTCAGTCCGACAGTCGCTTCAGGAACCGTGAACCTGCAGGATCTGCCAGGAACTTCTGCCTCAGCTACAGCATTCTTCTTCTTCTTCTAAGGGGCTGTTCAAACCCGGTTGTTCATTCTGTCCGACCGCAGTGAAAGTGTTTTAAATCTTTCACCAATCCGAGGGCTTGTCCTTCTCTACTCTTTTAAATAACCTTTCCTTTCGACCAACTTCGTTTGAAGCTCTTGGCAAACACTTAACCGCGAACGATTCTGAACTGTGTGATCCTCTGCAAAGACTCTGAACCATTAAAATTGGCCCAGGCCTATTGAATTGAATCCTCATTGCAGCAAGCCTTTTCTAGATTGCCCTGCCTACTTAATTGTTGGTACTGTTTGGTTTTGTATAACCTTGTCTTTTCGTCCCTTTTTAAATTGCTGCAGTGCCATTTTGCTCACACTTCATTTTGAGCTTAACTTGTCCAAAATTGATTGGGTGTTGTGTAGCTATATTAAGATTGTGATTGTTCTGCTGCTTTACTTAGTGAACTGATTTACAAATGATTGTGTAAATAAATGTATATTCTTCTACTCAGAAACCTTGATTTTGATTTGATTTTGAGTATTTCGTACGCACACCAGGCAGAATAAACTGCATTTGGGCGCAGATGGTAACTATGATTTGTACCTTGATCAGCATATAGCGACTGTGATATAGATCACCTAAGTTCACTTAAATAGGAAGGTTTTTAGTGCTTTTCTGAAGCTTTCCAATGATGGACAAGAACGGATAGTCAATGGTAGTTGGTTCCATAACTTTGGACCGAAGACCGAGAACCTCCTATCTCTCTTTGAGGTCAGTTTAGTCCGGGGTATTATCAACAGCATTTTATCTCCTGATTAGAGATCTCTCGTTGGTTGAAGGTGGTGGATCCTGGCACTTTAAATATTTTGGTGCATGATCATAGAAGCATTTATGCATAAGGCAGGCCATCTTAAATTTCACCCGATCCTCCACCATCAACCAATGGAGAGAGCTACGTGAAGCTGACACATGGTCTCTTTTTCTTAGGTGGGCGATTAACCTGACTGCCGCATTCTGGGCTCTTTGCGGTCTCATCACCTGTTTGACTGGGATCCCTGCCATTAAACTGTTGCAGTAATCGAGGTGAGAGTTGGTTAGCGCCCCTACGACCACAGGGTGATCTTCTACTGCCACAAAGGGGAGCACATTCCTAAGCATACGTAGGGAGTCATACACAGCCTTCACTTTGGCCCCTACCTGGGCTTCGCTCCCTAGGTTTTCCTGCCATGTGCATCCGAGGTTCTTTATTTTCTTTGAAAATTGAATCTCTTCCCCTAGGATCCGTGGGATTTTACTTTGTTTTTCGGCCCTCAACTTGTTCCCTGCTCCAAATTGAATTACCTCTGTTTTAGCTGCATTCAACTGTAGCTGATTGCACGCCATCCATATTCTAATTTCCTGCATACACCGGTTGATCTTTTCAAAGGCCTCTTCTATATTCTCTGTTTCCACATAAATCTGGGTGTCATCACTGTAAGAGTGAAATCTTAATCCATACCTCCTAAAAATATCGAATAATGGTCGGATGTATAGGTTGAAGGTCAAAGATGACAATGCTGATCACTGTGGAACTCCACATCTTAACCATAGTAGTTCCGATAGAAAGCCTCCCAGTGTTACCCGCTGGGTCCTGTCCTTCAGGAAGGAACTGAACCAGTCTACCACTACTTTCGAGGCTCTCCCAACTGTCTCAATACGTTGGAGAATGATCTCATGATTGATCGTATCGAAAGCCGCAGAGAGGTCCAGCAAACAGTATTGTGGATCCTCCCCTATCTGCAGCTTCTAACAGATCCTCCTGGACTGCCAACAAGGCGGTCTCTGTTCCATGAATGGGGTGAAACCCCGACTGGCATTCATCCAGGATGCTCTTGCTGTCCACGAAATCCTGAAATTGGCCACAGACCACTTTCTCCAAGATTTTAGTGGGCCAGCATAAATTAGCTACTGGCCGATAGTTTTTAAGGACTGTTGGGTCTAAGTTGGGCTTTTTCAATAAAGGTTTTACCAGTGCTCCCTTCAAAGTACTAGGGACATAGCCCTCCATTAGGGATTTTATTATAAACTTTGTTAAAAATGGCGCAGGATTTGCTGCCAAACGGATAGCTGTACATGCTGGCATTGGAAATGCCAAGTCCTTTGTTGGCTTTAGTTGGAGTATCTGGGCTAGCACAGTCTTGTTGTCAATGGTTTTAAAATGGAATCTCTCCTCTTCTCCCTTTTGGTCTCTAGTCTCTCTCTCTTCTGAGTACTCCTCCCATTTTTCACCCATCTTCACTTTGGCAATGCTTTTCTGGATATCCGAAATCTTTTCTTCAAAAAAGTTGTTAAACTTATTGGCTTGTTCCTGGGTTGCGGTAGTGGGGGCTGCCATACATGCCGGGTTCCTAAACCTTGCCACTACATCAAATAATTCTCTAGCTTGGTTTCCTGCCTGTTTCATTTGTCTTTGGAGGAAATCTTTTTTTTCTGTAAAAAGGGCTAATTTATAGTCCTTTAACAAAGCTTTCACTTTCACGGCATCTCTATCCTGTTTGGATAACCTCCACCCTTTATTAGCCTGTCGTAGCTGTTTACGCATAAGGGGCAGTGCTGGTCAAAACCATGATTTGGATTTTTTTGTAACCTTTAATTTTAGGGGTGCTTACTTATCACAAATCTCTTCTAAAATCTCTGACCCCTTACTGAGAAAATCCTCACAGTGGAGCTCGGGGTCTAGCTTTTCCAGTCTTGCCTACACTTCTCCTGGAATCTTTTCCAAATCCTCCATCTTTCGAATCCACACTGGCATATTTTCCCGACCTCTTCCTTCCTGTGATTCCGGTCCCCCTAGTCCAAATAGTTGTACACAGTGATCTAACCACAGGAGTGGGATAGACTTAAAAAATGGTACCACTCCTCCTCTTATAGCTAGTAGTGACCCTTATTGTGGGAGGATTCCCTAGTGACAACCTCTAAACTATGGTTGTCCAAAAGCTCTCTTAGGGCGCCAGAATTGGGGTGTGTATCACTCTCCATCCAAATGTTCCAGTCCCCCACACAGAGAAGCTCTTTGTATTTGCTTCCCGTTAAGGTAAGGTGGGCATCTAGTTTATCTAAAAAGTTTCCCAGGGGCCCGGGTGGCCTATATCCCAAAATCTCCTTTATTGCCCTAGTATGGGATAGTGAAAATTGAGAATTCTCCGAATTGGATGTTATCATTCCAATCCAACCTTTCCAGGAGTGAGATGGTCATTGAGGCTTTATAAATTATGGCTATGCCCCCTCCTCTTCTGTCCTCTCTGTTGATAACTTGAATATAGTTCTTGGGTACAAGCTTATGGAATATAGTTCGGGACCCATCTGTGAACCATGTCTCTGTCAGACAGAGAGTCAGTGTTTGTTTGAACCATAGCAATTGCTGTCGTTTGTGTAACTTCTGATACTGCTCACTTTACTCTTGAGATAAGTCTGGCTGCTCAGCCATCACTACCACTTTACTGTGTAGTACAGGCTTGTACCAAAGGTGAATTTGTACTGTCACTTGTAGTCTTAATTGTGTGTGGTGTTCCCAAAGGGTACTGCATATGATTCTGCCTAACAGAGGGCATGGAAGATACAAAGGGTGTGTGACCCCTACTCGAGACGGATCCGCCTTGCAGGCCTAGTGGATAGTCGCACGATGTCCATGACCATCTATCGCATGCAGTGGGAAGACAAAGGAGTGGCACAGATCGGAGATCTATGGAAAGATGGACAGTGGGTAGATTTTCAGACCCTGATGGACGAGCAAGGCATACATAGTGGACAATTCCTATTGTACAATAGCATGATACAGAGGATCAAGAAGAGGTGCAGGACGTTGCCAGGAGAAGAAGATGTTGTACGATGTTTAGTTTAGTTTATTATTTGATAATGCGCTCCAAACCCAGGGGTAGCCGGGCGCAGCAGTTACAAGAATACTTAGGCTTAGGTTGCATACATAGTGAGGAAACATACAGAAGATGCATTATGTGTGTTATTAACATATATATAATACAAATATACACATGTACAAGAGATACGAAATGTGAGTCCCTCTCATAGGTCTGGTGTCGGAAGAATCAAAGGTGGTTATACGTAATGATAGGACCGGGTTCAGTAGGTTAGTTGTTGTTACTCCAAAGCCAACTTTTCACCTTACATCTGAATCTAGCGTAGGGTAGATTGGCTCTCAATGCCGTAGGGAGTGCATTCCAGGCACAGGCCGCTCTAACAGGGAATCTTGCACCGCCTGCTTTAGGTAGTCTAAATCTGGGCGTTTCAAGTAGGGAGTGGTTAGAGGCTCTGGTGTGGTGAGTAGAGGATTTTCTGGTCAGTCTAGCCGAGACGTATGGGGGCGCAGTGTTGTTCAGTCCTTTATGTGTGAGAGATAGCGTTTTAAGGAGAACTCTGTCACTGATTTTTAACCAGCGATTGTCTTTCCTAATGTTCGATATGTGTGCTCTATGGGGTATGTCTAGGGCTGCTCTAAGAGCATTATTCTGCAATATTTGCAGTTTGTTTGTGACATTTTTATTGGCGCCCGTATGTAGGGCATTGCAGTAATCCAGTTTGGACATTACTAGGCCATTGGCTAGTGTGATGCAATTGGTTTTAGACAAGTACGGTCTGCAGCCCCTAATTAATTTGCAAGTGTAGGCTGTGGAGGAAGCCAGGGAATTGACTTGTTTTTTGAGAGATAAAGGGAGTCGAGGTAGAAACCTAGTGTTTTTACTTCCGTTGCCACTTTGATTATATTGCTGTCTATATTGAAGGCACTATAGTTGGGGCTAAGTTTTTTGAGGTTGGAGTCGGAACCCAGTATCAGTATCTCTGTTTTATCGTGATTCAGAGGGGTACGATACGATGTATCGGAGGGAGGACACACGATATCCAGACTCTATGAACAGCTCATGCGGGTTAATAATGAAAGGGCGCTACAAACAAGAGCTAGATGGGAAGACTAGCTCCACATGACCTTCACGGATGAGGAGTGGAACAGGACACTTCAGTACGCTAAAAAAGTCTCCAGAAACGTGAGATTCAAGCAAATGCAACTGTACCTCATGCATAGGGTGTACCTCACACCCAAGAGAATGTTGCACATGGGACACAAACCCGAAGCTCCCCACGGTGCGCGGAAGAGCAGGCGGATATGATGCATATGTTCTGGTTCTGCCCGGTGATACTTCACTTTTGGTACGCAGTGAAAATGAGGGCAGAGGCAGGAGGGATCCAAATGCAAGCATGGTCGCCCGAATCCTACCTGTTGGGGCTGTTCCCGACAGATGGCAAACAACGGCGCTTACAGCGAAAATGAAAGACCTAATGTGTATTCTAGCGAAGCGCTGAATAGCGATGGCATGGAATACGAGCACAAGGCCATCAGCAGAAATGTGGTGGGTGGACCTGAAAAAATTGACAATAGCAGAAACATCAGTGTGGACCAGAGCGACACAGAGGGAGAGGGAGAGTGAGAGTGTGGAGCCAGACTACTTGCATGGAACTCTCTTATACTGGATCTATTTAATAATATGGAAGGGCAAGACACGACAGGCCCGGTGGAGGACTGAACCTGCTGAGGACGTGAGCGACAGAACTCTGAGGAGGCTGTGGACATGCCGCAAGGGATTCAATGAGAGAACCAGGGACGAACAGTACTGAACGTGATGGACAGACAAGGAGAGAGCCTAGCCTAGGTGCCAAGGAGATAGAGGATCGAGTGCGGATCCCAACACAACGTGCCAGTTGCAGTGTGATGTTTGTGCTTTTGTTGTTGTTGGTTTGTTTGTGTGTTTAGCGTTGGAATAAATAAACAGTTAAAGAAACAAACATCTCCTTGTAGACGCTCCGGGCCTGTCCCAATCACGCGCAGACTTTGGGCCATGTGGGTCTTTCTTGATCTTCCTATATTCTTGGTGGTGTCTTTCAGTGGCTCAAGTATGGTGGTGAGCCCTCAAGTCTCGAGTGGAGTTCTTTGCCAAAATTCCAAGTGTCTCACAACTGCCCATATTCGTAGGTAGAGAGGAGATCACCTATGATTTTTCCACTGACTTTCTTCTAGGACTCTCACCTCTTCTCTTAGCCAGAATTGCTATAATTTGTTGTTTTTAGCACAACCTGCTTATTTGATTAAGCCGTCGCAGGCACTTCAGAACTCTGCTGCTAGAGCTGCTGTCTCTGCATCCTGGGGTTCCCATATCTCCCCTATGCGTCGTCATTTGCATTGGTTACCTGTGGCAAAATGCATACATTTTAAGGCTCACTGTTTGGTGCATTGTGCCTATCATAGTGTGGGGGTGGACTATTTACAGGCAAAGTTTCATCCATATATTCCTTCTTGGACCCTCTGCTCGGCCGATTCTTGCATGTTGGAGGTTCCTCATTTTAGATATGTCCGCATTGGTGGTCAGTCATTCTCTGTGGTCTGAGAAACCTGAAGGTGTCTCCCTAACTAGTCCCCAGGGATCTATCATCCAGGTAGCCAGGACATGGCCATCGCTATTGGATCCAGTTCCTGGGGGTAGACCAGTGAGGGAGGATCACCAGGATGTGTGTGAACCCGTAGGCCTTAAGCAAGGTAGCACTTTATTGGATGGATGGGGATGCAGAATTTACTCTTACACCAATAATAAGACCGACTCAGGAAGTTGGCAAAACTTACCTGTTTTATTTGTAATTGTCTAAAACAGGGAGTACAACGGACGATCAACGGACTTTTGCTCAAGTATCTCAATGTTTTTCATGAAAAAATGCACATTTATAGCAAAAACTCATCTTCATTGACATCATACTACGTGGCAAAGTAATAAAACCTACTTGGGGTTGTGGTTGGTCTACAGGGAACATCTAGGTATACTTTCTATGGGGGATAGAATTGTGATTGGATCCCTAGAATCAGGTGGACAACTATGACCAGTGTTAGGAAAGATTTCATATTGTATGTCATTTTCCCTCCATCTGGCAACCCCCAAACTTTTTGCTGCTGTTTTACACCCTGATCTAGACTTTGCCAGAGAAGCGCAGCCTTCTGCCGCACTCCTCTGGGCTTTTGCTCAATTCTTATGTGGAAACTGACATGCCCTTAAGACAGTCAGTACTGGGAGACTTTGTTTCCCTTAGTCCTTTTCTCATGTTGCAGCTTTTGTGCAACATAACACAAGAGGGCGCTGTAACCGAAGTTACCGCACTCTTGGGTCTCTAGTCATTCCAAAGGCCCTAGAAACCTCTCGCTGGACTTATTATGAACTGTGCAAGTGTGTCACGGACAGGACTGGTGGCAGCTATCGTTTCTCTTGTGTTTTGAACCCTTTTTTCGCCATGTTATCCACGCTTACCGCGTTTGGCACAAATGAGTGGCCTGGCTCCAAAATGGACATGCCACGAGGTTCTTTGTCCTGTCTGCTGACCGTCTTGCCCCTTTACCTTCCCCTGGTCGAGCCGACCCGGGTCCATCCTTATTTGGTCATGCACTTTCCCACGAAACCCAACACTTTCGCGGGCTTCTGCATGCCTGTGTGTTCCTCCAGGATGTGGGCTGGGATGTCTGTTCCCAATACACATCCTGGGTGCCAGAGAGTATGGAGTGTCCTGAATGCCCGGGACCACCGTGGTCCGTGATAGGTCCACATATGGTGTGAGTGTTTGTGAGCAGATCTCCCATTGAGTCCTCTCCGTTTTGGCGTGAAGGGAACTTTGGATAAGAGGAGGCTGAAAACACCACTACCAGGTCGATCTCCTGAGTTCACACCGAACAAGGGATAAGGAGCCAAGTATCCTGCAACAAGAAGCTGAGTTGAAGAACCGCTGGTGACCCGCTGAAGGTTTGGCACCCTGAACTGCTGTCGTCCTGCGAGACCCCTCTGCATATGATCGTCCTAGAAGGTCTGCGAAGGCGCTACGACCCATTGGAATAGTGGGATCAACTATTCCCGGCACCTTCATCAAACCCTGCAAGTAAGCCTCTTCAGAAGTGTCCCTGGGCCAACCAGTGGGCTGACCAGCTTACGCAGGACGCTTTGCTCTGTCACCGCCGCCGTTTCGGGGAAGCCCTCGAAATTTGGTTTACTGCTTGCTCTGCGTCCACAGCACCCTCACACCGAATTTCGTACACTTGGCATTCCAAGGTCTGAAGTGAGACGAGCGCGCCCGGACCAGAGTAAACGTGGTTGCCGTGTTGCCCTGCTGCGGTAACAACCTGGGCACGTCCGCTGCCTTTGGGACACCCTCGACCCTGCATCCTGCTAACACAGAATCTACACGGTGTTGAGGTGTCCTGATCATCGCAGCTGAACCTGCCAGCAACGTGAACTGAACTGGAGAAGCCTGGGTCTGCCTGCGTCGGGGGCCAGTGAGTAGTCCATACCCCAACCGGTGGCCCCTTGCACAGGAGCCCGTTTCTTTTCTACCAATGTTGCAAAATAGCGACTCTATCCCGCACTCTCACCTTGCATCTGCCCACAAGTGGAGACCTTGCGTGAGTAGTGGGGACTTGTTCTGCATCGCTTCATCCACCTTCCTGAACTGCCTCATATCCTTGAAGAGGCCCTCTTTTGTCCATTGGCACCAGCTCGTGCAGGTACCTTTGAGCATAAGGCTCCTCTCTTCGTAGGGCTCGGACTTCCTCCTAGTTAGGTGTATTTCAGATGTCGAACCGGGTCTAATGATTACTTGCGCTGCCTGTTTTCCTCCCCATCTAGGTGGACTACATATTATGTGCTCCTAACTCCTTAGACCCCTCGGTCTTGTATATATATATATATATTGTATTGATTGTGATGTGTTGGTTTACTTTAGTATTATTGTGATTCTTTGCTATGGTCGATGTTACAAAGGCCTTGTAATAAATGTGTCTATATTTTTAATATAACACCTGTCTGGAGTCATTTGTAAGTGTCCTTGCTTTGTGTGCTCATTGCGGGCTTTCAGTCACCCTCACCCCTCTTGAGACTTAGTCTTGACCGCCGCCATCGCTTCCCTGATTGGTCTGGCTTGTCCAGAGGTTACCCTGTTCCAAGAAACTAGGCTGACCTTCTGAACCTCTGCCCCTCCAGGTCAGAGTTCAGAAATCCATCTTAACACCCACCCCTAGTGCAAGTCATCTTCATTGTCATCAAATACACAATGTTTCATTGGCTCTCAAACTATAGGGCTCTTAGCTATGATTGGTTGGCATGCTTTTACCCTTATGGAATATTCCACTCGCTAGCAGCACGGAAGCTCGTACCCCAGTTGCATGTGGGTGGACTTGGCTATGCCTTCCCACCCAATTAGTCAATCATCCATCATCACTGCTGCTGTCTGCCTATCGAATTGTCTTTGAACTCGGCCTTGCAAAGTATCACTGCTCCTGAGAAAAGAAGGGAGTGTGAGCACATTCTTCTCTTCAGTCTCGATGTCGTTTGCCCAAAGTCTATTTCCATTTATGCCATTTGACAGGAGACCGTGTTTTAGCTCCTTCTTCGCATTTAATACTATTAAATGAATAAAACTTGGCACTCATAGTGTTTTTCCATTGACCTCAATAGGAGCTTGCCTCGCTTCTAACGTTCATTGTATCTTCTCGAATAGATAACCAGTTTCTTGGCTGCTTCAACCTTTGACACTGAGCCAGACAAGCCTTCTCAATTCTTCCTTCATCGTCAGCTGCCTTTTTCTGCTCTGCCACACTTTCACCCCTTCCTTCCTCGGGTCCTGGCTTACTAAAATGCGACGTGGATTATCCAGATTCTATACATGTATATATACATTGGCTGCACCGCCTGCAGTCTATTCACTACATATAGCCAGCCTTCATAGTTACTTATCCTACTTGTGTTACTGCATCTGTACAGTTAAAAAGTGATTTTGCATTTTCTTCGGTGCTTTTCGCACGTGCAGTCTTCATTCCACACATGAAATGTTACTCAATTCTTTACTTCGTCATCAGATGATATAAGGTATATATACTCTCTTTCTTCTTGGCATTTCTTCTTGGTGCGTCACCTCTTCTTCATGCAACATCACCAGTCTCTTGCCTTTGTCACTTCACACTTCTTCAGGGACCTCCTTTAAGAGACTGTACATCAAGTAGGGCTTTCTCAATGGATACCTTGTTTCAAGAATTCTTCGTGGGATAGGTACCATTATTGACGTCGAATTTCATGTCGCAATTTCCAGCTTCCAACATATAGGCAAAATAGGGGCAGGACCTCCGGTAGAGACATTTGACTTCTCCTCTACACTCCCCTTCTGGTTGATTCATCAACCACTCTTCCATCAGTCTTCACATCTAGACATCCTCGTCTGAAAAAGTGCTTCTTTGGAGTCCATATCTTCATTGCTCCTTCCAGAGATCTTGCCGATTTTACAAGTTGAGCAACACTCTAGGTCATGTGACTACATTGTCCATTTGGGCTACAGTAGA
Source organism: Ambystoma mexicanum (assembly GCF_040938575.1). Lineage (NCBI taxonomy): Eukaryota > Metazoa > Chordata > Amphibia > Caudata > Ambystomatidae > Ambystoma > Ambystoma mexicanum. The sequence continues at coordinate 534,432,123 of NC_090924.1, read as the reverse complement.
TCCATCTTCCCACATACTTCTTGTGGTTTCTTGGATTCAGGAACTTCGTTCCCTCAGGTGCAAGAATACTTGCTTCTATATATTTTCTGATTCCTTCATCTGTCAGCTCTTTGGGTCGAAAGCCAAACTTGACATCAATCATGATCTTCATTCCTAGTGCTTTCTTTGCTGTCTTCTTGCACTGTGTGATTATTATTCTGATCACACAGAATCCAAACATGATCATCACCAATAGTGCTCCGAGGAACTTGAAGATATTAGCCATCCTTTGTGGAACCCATGAGAAGATTGATGCAAACCAGCTATCATCCGTACTATCTTCTGTCTCATTTTCTATTTTGATGTGCAAGTTCGTCAGCATTGTTGTGGCCTCTGTCAAAGTCCCATTCTCGTCATCGTGAGAAGGTATTAATGTGCAACATGATTCTCCGATTTTGGCAGAAACACCTCCATCCATATCTGTAATCATGTCCGGGACATATCTATTCTGCAGGGTCATCAGTATTATGGCTCTCAACTCTTCCTTGATAGTGTTGAATCCCTTTATGGTAGTGTTGATCGTCTGCAGGAGCTCACAGCAAGTTATTTGCAACCACTTCGCATTCGCCATAGTCTAGATTCCTGGCATGAAGAGAGTCGTGAACACTGCAGCAGTTTGACTGAACAACCTGTGTTCATACGGAATAGAATCAAAGGCTTCTATGGACTTGGCTCGATTAAGAAATCCAACTGATCTCTTCTACCTCATGTGAGCATCTGCTTTTTGAAACTCTCCAATGTTCAAGTCACTCTTCGGAATCACCAATGCTGGCACATGAATGAGTACTATGGAACACAGCCCCCCTCACCCCGAGTCTTTGTGAAACTTCATGTATGATCTGGATCCACAGGCCCATTAGTGGTCCATTATTACTATCGTTCCATCCTTCATTCCTAGTACATCGAAAATTTGGCCGCATTGCTGATTCATTCCAACTCTTACTGTGCCATTGTTTCTGAAGCACAGTTCTGCACTAGCTAGAGGCACTATCTGCAACGGGCCTCCTTTATCATCAACCCATGTCAGCAACTTTGCAATCTTCGGCCAATGATGCTTGCATTCATTCTCCGCAGTATCAATAACTGGCTCATAATATCCTGTAAGTGCTAATGCATCACATATAATAAGACCTTCACCCCATCCCTCTTCAGTTAGCACTGTTCCCTTGATTTGCAGATGACCTCTCTCCTTGCATCTTTGTATTACTTTGTAGTTCTTTCCTTGACAATTGAGCATTTTATTTTCTTCCAATCTGATTCCTGCTCCATTTATTCCAGGCTGTTCATATCTTATTACGTGATCTCTTTTAACTGGTCTCTCTCTTGTCTTTAAATCTTACACATGTTCATCTTCTCTTGGAGCTGTCTTCTCAGTCAACCGTGCCAAGTGCGTCAGGCAGTGAGCTTTCTGGACTACTACTTCTATAGCTATGAATATCTTGGGATTCCCCATGGCATAAGGTATGAGAGCACAAAAATAGCAACTCTTTGGACGTTCTCTCTCCCACCTTTTTCATGTGCTGATACCACATGTTATTATTCTAGATAATTATTTAATTCATAATCATCTTCACTTATGCTTCTCTTGTGTCTTCCTCTTGCAAAGTGAGTTCTAGCATAATACTCAAGAAGTATATCAGTAATGGTCCTTCCTACCTGGGAGATCATCCGTGCCTTCGCTTTAGCAATAGGCAATCTTACATGAGTTATTGGTGTGGGAAAAATAACAAATGGTCTGTCTTTCAGTAATAGACAATTCTGTGGGAGTCACTGGAGTGGGCAGACTCAAAGGGACTTCTACCTTGCTTGGACCAATAAAATAAACAGTATGCATTAGCAAAATCAAGAAAACAACGATAAACGGTGAGCACGCATATATTATGCACCAATACATCAATCCCCACCATATACGATTCTCCACACGTCGTTCAGTTTGCTCACTTTCCAAAACTGTACCATTCTCGACATTCCTCATTGTGCCTGTATACTGCTCTAAGGAAGGAAAATCCCTTTTAATCAGGCAACCCTGTTAAATGGACAGGTAACTGTAGGATCTGTTCAACTATCACCAAAAGCAGCCTCCTGATTGCAGGGCCATTTTGAGGATCATGCAGAAAAGTGTGTATATCAGTACTGTGCCCAACAGGAGCAGGGTAAGCTCGAAGTATGAAAACAAAACAGTGAGAAGTAGCCTATGGGCATCGGCATCTGTCAGGACCATTGGATTAACCAAACAGAAACTCAGTGAGGAACGAGTCTGGAAACTGCTCACGTTTCCAGTCGTAAAATTCAAACTCCAGGTTTGGCATATTTAGGACGTCAACACTTTTTAAAGTCAAAAGATTCCTGTGACTCAATAACTGGGTTTGCACTCTTGCTATAACATCTATAAAGAGTGTCCGGGGTGAGCCACAGTCCAAAGGCACACTTGCATTCATTTAATCAGCAACCTTAGCGTCCTTCTTCCTCGCCATTGATGGGGTCTACACATGCTGAACTTCTTCCGAATCGATAGTTGGGGGTGCATCGGTCTCACCAGCGTATGACTTTGTTGGTGAAATGGACCCAGGCCTGTCTTACCTGGACTTTTACTGCTGAGGGAGTAATGATTTCCACCACGTAGGGATCACTAAAGCGTGGCTCGTGCCACTTCCGGTGAAGTTCCTTATTAAAACTGGGTCTCCAATAAAAAGTCTAGGTACATGAAATGAACTGCACAACACTGATTTTGTGAAGCGTTTGGACTCTGGCCACAGTGGGGAACCAGCCCCTAAACTTACAGTTGCAACATTTGAACAAACTCCCATGTTCTGGGAATGTACTACAATGTATCAGTAACAGAGACTGCTTCAGTTATTTGCCGTTTATATTCTTGAGGAGAATCAACTACTTTAGAATTGGCCCATATATCTGCCCCTAAGGAGGGCTTGGGTTTTCCAACTCAGTTTGAATAACATACGTCTTGCCTTGAAAAGGACCAGTTGTTTTGGGTCGAAACACGTGTCGGCAGTCTTGTTTTTGCATCAACTCATAAAATCTGTTTCAACAGCGTTTTTTTGACTGAAGAATCTATTGCTTTGGACTCTTTGTTTCACTGTATTTGTTGTCCAGTTACGTATTCAATTTGAACAGGATATTTACCATTCGCTTAGGGCTGCGCAATCATTTAGATATGACATTTTTCAAGTATAGGTACATGAAGTAGTTCTTGAATTCTGGTTGCTGACTGGTCTTCATCTATGTCCTGAGACCGACCCCTCTTGCTCTTGAGTTGATGTGAAATGAAACAGATACTAGCGGTCATACATGTCAAATATGCATGTAACTCATTTCCTAACATTTCTGCAGTCTTCTGGGCATCACTTCTGCTCCTCGATGGAGGAGACAAAGGCATTCTCATTCGCCTACCAGTCACTAGCTCGTGGGGTGTGAGATGGTGGTCCGACCCAGGCTAATTCCTTAATGCAAGGGGCAAGCAGTACAGCCATCCCTTCTTCAGTGTCCATTTTAATTTCGCAGTTCTCTCTTTAAGGAGACCGTTGAGTCACTCATATATTCCATTCACTTGCGGGTGATAAGCCGAAGAAAACTTGTGTTTTATACTTAGAAATAGACTAATCTGTTCAAATACTTCCTTAACAAAATGGGGCTATTGTCAGACCTCAACACCTCACACCCCCCCATCTGGGACACACCACCTCTATCATATACCTGTATCCACTACATACTTGTAGCATGTCAACATAATCGATATGTAAATGCTGAAACAGACCATTCGGTCGACAAATCACTCCTCTGATCATTCGCAGTATATGCCTAGTGGGAAAACCTTCGACATACGATGCAATTTACTACATAAAATGCAACATGTTCTAAGAGGTCTGGTACAAACCAATCCTCCTCAATAGCTGCTGCAAGGCTTTCCCTAGTTACATGAGCAGGGTAGTGCAGTTGTTCAAGCGCTACCTTTAACAATGCTACTGGCATCACTGACTTTCCAGTGCTGTCCTGTCACCATAATACTTCAAAGGGGGATAAAGAACACCCCCTCTGTTTCCAAAACTCTTGCTCTTCCTGTGGTGCACTGCTTTGAACCTCCATCAACTGTGTTCTCGATAAATGATTAAACTCTTCATTTAATGTCATAATCGTGACTACTTTTTCCTTTACATCTGGAGTATCAAAACTTGAAATATCTGGCGAATATGCAACCCTTTAGGCCTCTTCGTCTGCGGCTTCGTTCCCGCGAGAGATAGTCAGTTCGCTTAGTATGTGCTGTGCATTTAACTATTGCAAGGGCTACTGGGAGTTGTAGTGCTTTAATAAGCCTGTCCAATAATGCTGCATGTTGCACTGGTGTGTCATCCGCTCAGAGGTATCCCCTCCTTTTCCAACGTGCTAGCCCTTCCTGCATGGTTGACGTCACATAGGTGGTGTCACTGTAAACCGTTACTTCCTGCCCTGTATGTTTCTCAAGCGCGACAATAAGCACCACCAATTATGCTGCTTGCGCTGAAAAGTGAGACGTAGTCTTGCACTTGCTACCACCTCAAATTCACCATTTGCTCTGTGTCTTAACACAGCTGGACCAGAATGCCTTTCCCCACTAATTTGATCGATTTTCGAAGAACTATCAATAAAGAGAATCTCACCCCCTCCTAACACATTTTCCTTTATGCGTGGGATGTCATCATAGAATACCTCGTAGTTGGCACAATCATGCACATGCTCACCCTCCATCACAGGTTCGGCTACAAATGTGGCAGGGTTCACTATTTTACACCTGACTATTTTGATTGCTGGACTCGATATAACTACCTCATATATGCAGAAACTCTCGGAGGTGTCAAAGTACCCTTGGGTTTTTCCAAAATGGCAAACAAAGCATGCTCTACAAAGTGTCATGGAGCACCCCACCACAATACCAGTAGACTTCTCTATTGTGAACCACGGCGCTGCCAGCGATTCTTTGCAAGGAAGTACCCTTTCATAACTGGATCCAGAATCCCACTTTAATATGCCAGAGATTTATACCCTAATGTAGTTCTCTGTGTAAGTACTGCTGTCATGACTGTCCCATTCATGTGCGAAAATAAAAAGAACTCCTTGTCATAATTGGGAATTCCTAAAATTGGAGCTGCACAATTTGCTTTCTTCAGTTCTTCAAACCCTCCATCCATTTCCTCAGTCTGTTCTTTGTTTCCTTATTCACTTGTGCTTTCTTCAGAGCCTGCAAAAGGGGTCTTGTATATGAACTATAATCAAACACTCACGCTCTAACATAATTGCATAATCCTAACAACTGTTGCTGTGATGTGTTTTACCATGTACAGTTTTGCTGTTTACATAATCGCCTCATCTCTTTCTGGTGTGACCCTTTTTCCCTCATGTGTGATCAACTGGCCTATATACAAAACCTCTTCTTGACAGTATTGCAACTTCTCTTTGTCTACCTTATATCCCTTGTCTGCCACGATAGTCATTGACTGAATCAAGTCTTGTACTCATCTTCTGTTGTGCTACAAACCAAAATATCATCTATGTACTGTATCAACGCTTTTCAAATCAATATTGCTTAGGTCCATTTGAAGGACCCTGTTAAGGATTCATGGAGCCTCCCAGTACCGTTGGGGCAAACAAGTGCTTTTCAGTTTAGTTTGCTGAAACGTAAATGGTGTAAGATCTTGGGAGTCCTTATGCAACGGGATTGAGAAAAACACATTTTTTCAAGTCAATAACCGTAAAATATCGTGCTTCTGCTGGATACCACATAATATTGTCACCGGATTAGGATCTAAAGGAAACTCTGCTTCTACAATCTGGTTAATCGGTCTCATATCTTGTATGAATATCATTTCATCATCTGATGGATCATCTCCAAACATAGCCTCGTCAGTGACATCAGTCAATCTATACCCTTCCCCACTGGTACTCACTGTTTACCATGGCCTGCCCTCGTCATCGGTTCCTTTGAGCATGGCCATCAGCCCCTCGCACTATGGCTTCATTTAACTCCAGGGGAATAATCATACTTTTCCCTGTACCTGTGAAAGGACTTCCTCCTACCACAGTGACACCCCCTGCTCTAGGTGTCAGTAGCTGTCCCGTGTTTGCATTCTGCTGAATTTCCATGGGTGCGTGCTGTGACTGCCCTTGTGGGGATTCAATGGTGCTTGCTGTGGCTGCAATGCCTGTTGCATTTGCAACGCTTGTGCTTGATACATTATCTGTTCTTGGGCAAACCCATCCCTAGCTTGTGAGCTATATGGTGGAGGATAAGCTGTCCCCCCTCTTGAGAATTGCCCATTCTGTACATACCCTTGGCTTCCACATGTGCGCACAATGTGCCCTGTCATCCCACATGTCCAAAATACAGGAGGAGCTCTTCTGATTTTTCCCCCTTGATTAAATCCTCCTTGCATATTCTGATTATCTTTCCGCATATTCTGAAAACCGCTTTGATTATTTTGGGAACCACCCCTTTCTCTATAGCCCGTTCCTCTGCCTCACGACATACACCCATTCCCTCCTTGATCAATTTGGTGCCGATCATTCGCCTGTGATGCATCCACTGCTTGTTGCATTACCAATCCTTCTACGCTTGTCAACACTGCACCTTCTATGGCATATTTTGACAATTTCTTCTTAATTAACTTGGCTTCCTCAAGTTTTCTAGCATCTTCATTCTTCCTATTTTCCTCTTGCAACAACATGCAGTGATGCACTATGGTCAACTGTATTTCTGCCCATGGCTTCGCTTCCATTCCCACTAATTTCTTGAGCTGTCTCTGTGCCTGTTCTGGCAATCCTTGACATAGAATGTGGTAAAATACTGCCACTGTCTTCCCCCACATTTCCTGCATTTCAAGAGTCCACCATTCCTGAATACTTTTGAATGTAAGCAAGCGGATCTTTGTCATCTTTCATCTTACGTGCCATAATTGCCCCATATCTGATTTATCAGGATATTGTATCCTGAGCACTCTCTAGACACCTGCTCTACAATTATTAGATGGTGCTCCATCGTGCGCTGTGTTCTGTGTTGTCACACTTGAGTATCCTGCTCTCGTCCAAATGCTAAGGTATTTCCCCCTGTCATTTTTTCAAGTTAATAAATTCCTTTTCCCGCACCCACTGTTAAACTGGCAAGTTTACACTTTAAATTATCTTTATCCATTTGTGACCAAGGAATATACTGCGGCCTAGCCCCTCCTTTCACTAATAAAGGGAACTGCGTGAACCCAAATCCACAATCGGCTCCCATCATCTGCCTATCCATAGTGGGGACAATGGTTCCTGATTGCTTCTACCTGGCAATTACCTCAGCCTGCTCACATATGGTGGTGACTCTCCCTTCTCGATATGCGATCGTCCTTTAGGTCTCTCTGGATACCCTATAGGATCTGGCGTCCCATCTTTAGGCTACTCTAGATCAGACCATCTCACTTCCTTGTCTGTCTACAGACATCCATCGGGACCATATGCACTTCCTCCCTCCTCCACATGGAAGGTTTCTCTCTCTTCGTCTGACATATCTAGTCCCCAGCTAATATGGCTATCATCCCCTTCACCCTTATCTAAAGTTAGCCTGTCTAAAGAGAGGGCTCTATGCGCGAGACTGTTCTCCCTTCCCTCGGCTTCCCGGTTCGGTTCTTTCTCTTAAATCTTGATAGGCTTTATCTATCCTCTCTCCGATGCTCCCTATGTCAAAATTCTCCTCTAGGGCTACCCTAGATGGCCCTGACCTTGCTCCCTGTGACGGGAGTAACTCCTTTATATTGCCCCATGATATTAGTGGGCTTGGTTCCATTAACTCTTTCTGAATGCGATCAATATTGCGCGCCCTTTGTCTCCTTTTTCGCTCCATTTCTTCATCTGACTCTTTCTGCTTTTTCACTTCTCATCAAACTCTTTCCTCTTCTTGTCTTTTCTTTTCCCTTCTTTCATTCACTCGACACTCTTCTTCTTCCCTTCGTCTTTGTATTCTTTTATCCCTTCATTTCTGTGCTTCCTCCTCTTCTCTCTTCCTTTCTTGCCTATCTCGTTCTTCAATTGCTCTGTCTATTGTCATATTTCCTTTACTCCTCTGCCCTTTATTCTTTCCTTTGCTGTTCTTCCTGATACATCTGTGCTCGCCTCTGCCTACTCTTTCTCTTATGTTCATCCTCTTTCAATCTCTTTTCTTGTTCTTTGTCGTTTCTATCCTGCTCATCTTGATTTTCCCTTTGCCTAATTTCCTCAATACCTTTCCCATCAAGCTTGAGCAATATCAGTCTTCGAATCCATTCGTTCTGTACACGCGTTACCTCGTCAGCTTTATCCTTTTCTCCTTTCTATCTCTTAATCTCTCGTTCTAGGTCTGTGGTTACATTTGATCGTTCGCTTTTCTCATCCTTTTTTTGTAAGGTCTTAAAGATCGCCTCCTTTCTTCTAGCCTCTTCTGGACTACCGTCATTGCTATACGCAGGCGGTTCATGTATTGGGTTGCTATACCCTGTCGTCGCTTTTAGTTCCTTTAACAGATACAATCCTACGTTTTCTACACTATTGTCTTTTACTTCTGGTGAGGTAAGGGGAGCAGAAGGCTCAACACCTTCCTCTTTACACTGATTAAGCATCCAATCCTCAGGTGGCTGATCCTCTCTCTCTTCCTGATACACTTTCCAAAGCTCTAAAATAGCTAACCTTTTCTCTAATTTCTTCCCTGTGTGCGCAGCGTGCAAGTATGTGGTCATGTGTTGCAATACCACTTTCGATGGTGATCCCCCTTGTGGCCACGGCATGAACATTTTGTCTGCTGTGCCTTTTACCCATTACGCACTATACTGTTTGAGCTTAGGCGCGTGTTTTGGCAGCGTTTTACACAGGTGCATCAATGGAGTAATATCGCCCATTGTGACGAGTCTCAATTGACTGTCAATACTTACAGTCGTTTACACAGATACGTTTCAGAAAAACAACAAATATGAGCATGCTCCAACCTTTGCCGCTCAAAGCCTCTGTTTCTCAATTATCTCAACTTTTCAGTCGGCTCCGACAATGACTTAAAATAGGTAATAACTTTTTATCTCTATTTCAACTTTACACAACTTATTCCTGTCGCTTTTCAACACCTTTTTCATTTGCAAAATACACTACATACAGACAGCCTAGTCGACTTTTCACATGTATACACCATGGTACTCATTTTCTCCTAGCCCCTAAAATACTCTGATTGGACTTTCAATCATTCCCTCTCATAAACCTCTTTATGTGCCGCCTATTTATACCCTGATTGGGGTTTGAAATGACTCCTTCTAGACCTGCCTTGAGGTAGGAAACCGGGCTCTATAAACGCTCCTTGTTATTTTTTAAACAACCCCCTGTTACTTTGTCACCACAATCCCATTCCCTTATTTTGCGAGTCCCCTTAAGTCTACTCACCATTCGCTGTTCAGCTTAAGGCCTTCGGTATCGTCTCCCCTCCAATCGACCACCGCCCCTTGCATCCGCTCAGCGCCGGTGGAAATAAGGAGGGATTTTGTCAAAGAGGGACCTGTCCGACCTATATCGATCTTCTTGCAACTATTCTATATTGGCCGCTCTCCACAGGAAACCTTGCGATCTTCGGGCTAGATGGCGGAGGGTGTCTGATCATCCGAAACACTGGAAACCTACTGGTCGATGGGTCTTTTCAAACCATCCTATCTCTGGTACGACGTGAACCCGTAGGCCCTTTAAATGAGGTAGCGCTTTATTGGATGGATGGGGATGCAGAATTTACTCTTATAACAATAAGACCGACTCAGGAAGTTGGCAAACCTTAGCTGTTTTATTTGCAATTGTCTAAAACAGTGAGTACAACGGACATCAACGGACATTCACTCAAGTCTCTCAATGTTTTTCATGAAAAAATACACATTTATAGCAAAAACCCATCATCATTGACGTCATACTACGTGGCAAAGTAAGAAAACCTACTTGAGGTTGTGGTTGGTCTACGGGGAACATCTAGGTATACATTCTATGGTGGATAGGATTGTGATTGGATCCCTAAAATCAGGTGGACAACTATGCCCACCCCTAGTGCAAGTCCTCTTCATTGTCATCAAATACACAACATTTCATTGTCTCTCAAACTATAGGGCTCTTTGCTCTGTGCCCCTCTATGTTTGATTGGCACGCTTGTACCCTTCTGGAATATTCCACTTGCAAGCAGCACACACGCTGTTACACCAGGTGCTTGTGGGTGTACTTGACCATGCCTTCCCACACAATTAGTCCATCGTCCATCATCACTCCTGCTGCCTGCCATTCAAATTGTCTTTGAACTCGGCCTTGCAAAGTATCACTGAGCCTGAGAATAGAAGGGAGTGTGAGCACATTCTTATCTTCAGTCTCGATGTGGTTTGCCCAAAGTCTATTTCCATATACCCCCATGTGACAGGAGACCGTGTTTAAGCTCCTTCCTTGCATTTAATACTATTAAATGAATAAAACTTGACACTCGTAGTGTTTTTCCATTGCACCTCAAAAGGAGGTTGCCTCGCTTCTCACATTCATTGTATCTTCTCGAATAGATAACCAGTTTATTTACTGCCTCAACCCTTGACACTGAGCCAGACAAGCCTTCTCGATTCTTCCTTCATCGTCAGCTGCCTTTTTCTGCTGCGCCACACTTTCAGCCCTTCTCTTCCTCGGGTCCTGGCTTACTAAAATACGACGTGGAACATCAAGATTCTATACATGTATATATACATTGGCTGCACTGCCTGCAGTCTGTTCACTACATGTAGCCAGCCTTCATGGTTACTTATCCTACCTGCTTTACAGCATCTGTACAGTTATAAAGCGATTTTGCATTTTCTTCAGTGCTCTTCAAACGTGCAATCTTCATTCGCGCATGAAATGTTAAACAATTCTTTACTTCGTCATCAGATTCTATAAGGTCTATATACTCTCTTCCTCGGCATTTCTTCTTGGTGTGTCACCTCTGCTTAATGCAACGTCACCAGACTCTTGCCTTTGTCACTTCACACTTCTTCAGGGACCTCCTTTAAGAGACTGTTATTTCTTCGTGGGTACATCATGTAGGGCTTTCTCAATGGATACCTTGTTTCAAGAATTCTTCATGGGATAGGTACCATTATTGACGTTGTGCATGTCGCAATTTCCGGCTCCTAACATAGAGGCAAAATAGGGGCGGGACTTCCGGTAGAAGCATTTGGTTCCTCCTCTACAGGTGGTCCTCAGGAAGTGGGAGTGGGTCATCGATGGGTGAGACGCGGTATCGCCCTTCCTGTTACACCTTTTCCCCATCATTTTACGGAGGACTGCCCCCGCCTAACACTTTCGCACAGCACAAAGGACAACGGACTAACACCAGAGCCGTTTACCTGACATGCCCAGGGTCAGGCAAAATCTGGCAATTGATCAGAATCACACACACCTGACGGCTCTTTTCCTTCCACACACGGATAAAATGTGGAGCCAGAGTGCACAGTACGACCAAGTCAAATACAGCGGACAGCAGGACTAGACGGCAACCACGTGGCAGTTCAAAAGAAGGAGAAAGGTGTCAGGGAGCAAGATGCTGGTGAGGAGAGACGTGACCTTGCCCTTTTGGTCCCAGGCCCACAGAACCTTCATGCAAGAGAGCCTAAGACTGCAAACAATAGCACAAGTGTCCTGCAGCAGATGTTAACGGTACACGGAGCAAGCCTATGCCGATAAGCAGGAGCGAGGGACTCTCCCACGCCTGTGGTACCAGCCTTGACTTCAGAGAAGCCAACAGCCAAACAGTCCATCACAGCCAGTGAGTAGAGGGGAGAACCGATGAGAACTTGGCTGTGATGAGTGAGAATAGCAAAGTAGCAAGTTTTGAACGAAAGCTAATGAACTTTGAATTAACTGTTAAAAGTGTGAAGGGCAGGCCAGCTGCCGAGGGAAAGCGGCCCCACGTAGGTGCTAACTCGAGAGACTCTGGTCGAGCCCCATATGAGAGAAACTACAAGTACCAGAAGACTATAGGAGGGCCCCCAAAATAGGTCAAAGTGGTCATATAGAGGGTCGAGCAAAATCCCTGTCCAATCGAAAGACTTTGATCTACCAACATTGAGAAGCCAAGGGAAAAGAAAGCCTGCAAAAGACTGAGGGGTCCGAGCCCGAACGAGGGAAATCCAGGGGTGAAGATGTCACCCAAAGTAGATTGATGAAGGAACTGCAATATATTTTCAAATATGATTGAGAAGGGTGAGCACAAAAAAAGGGGGACCCATGGGTGAACCCATCACCCAGCGAGCATTGGAAAAGAACTTTCATGATCACATCAGGTCCTCGAAGGCAAGAGACTTTCAAGAGAAAGGAGACTTGGCCATCGACGGCCCTGATGACTAAAAGCCTGAGAGGGTGTCCCGAGAGCTGTCATTGGAACGGTTGTCTCGTGCTGGAGAAGCTCGAAACCATACTGTGCTTCAAGCTCCCATTTTACTCCATGTCTACAACATGGGGAAGGGAGATCCAGGCTACTGCATCCTGACATATTATTTGAGAGCACGTCTTTCTTTTCTTGAGAACTATTCCACACCCCTTTTTGTATTAGTTGTGAGTTTTGGCAATAGGTTTCTTAGTATAGGCCCTTTTATTTTGACACGCTACTTGGACTGCCTTAATTTTCATTTGACGGTCGACGCTTGCTCCCATCTTAGATTTAGACTAGGCATTTTTCCTACCCGCACTCAGTATTCATTGTTCAATGTACACCCTTGAACTGTGATCACTTGTGTCTGTCTTACTTGTTGTCAACATGAGTTCTTCACAGTGGCCGCAGCCCAACTTTGGAATTCTCTCCCTCGTGCATCGCGTGCTAGTGAGACCCATTTGTTATTTAAAGCTTCCTTGAAGACCTATCCGTTTTAATTATTTCTGTTGGGTTAAGCACCAAGCTGCCTTAGGGCAGTGGTCTTAAAACCTTTTATGCCTTGTCCCCCCCCAAGCAACATGTGGAAAGGCAGGGCCCCCCAAAAATGCCAAATGGACAGTAAGTACAAATGGCTATAAACTATTGCATGCCATCACCGCACCCTACTCCCAGTATAGACCTTGGGCTCCCCACCTGCTCCCATCTCAGTCTCTGGGCTCCTTCATCCCACTCTCCCCACCCCACCTTAGAGTATTGTCTCTCCCCACGCTGCTTCCACCACTATCCCATGGCTCCCCACAGTTTGAAGACCTCTGCCTTAGAGAGTACGTGCGCTCCATAAATATTTTTAACATAACATGCTGCTTTATTGGCACACCAGTGTGATCCCTCTCTCCTCCAACATGTGCTTGTAGCTACGGGGCCTCCTTCTAGGCCCTGCCTCTCCTTCTCTTTTACTGATTTCTTCACTTACAGCTCTGTTATGCTCCACCACATGCTCTTTGCTACTCCCTCTCCAGGCTCCACCTCCTCCTTCTCAGTCTCATGGTTCGCCATTCTCCACTCTACCACTTTCACTCCCTTGGAGCACAAACGTGTCCGTCTTCTTTCTTCATCTTTGCCTCCTCTTTCATCGCACGCGCTCTCCAACTCAGATATTACACCTCTCCTCACCCTCCTCCACGCTCCATTTCTTGTTGTGCATCTACTGTTCCCCCTTTCCTCCTGTCTTCATACTCATTCTCTACCTTTCTTCTCACCCCCTTTTCTCTGTTCCATTCTCCCCCAAATCGATTCTCTCTCTCTCTCTCTCTCTCTCTCTCTCTCTCTTTCTCTCTTTCTCTCTCTTTCTCTCTCTTTCTCTCTCTTTCTCTCTCTTTCTCTCTCTTTCTCTCTTTCTCTCTCTTTCTCTCTCTTTCTCTCTCTCTCTGTCTGATACACTTATGGGTTTTCTGCATGTGGAACTATATCCGAGGTGACTGACTGAAACGCAAGTAGACGACTTCTTACACTCCTCTCTTGACCTAACTCCTAGTCGTCCAGCCAGAAATGTGAGCTACATGTGCCAGGCATGTCCACCCTCCACTGCCTTTTGAAACCATGCAACTATTTATCATGTAATCCACGTGTTTCTCAAGGAGTTCACAATCCTTTTCTTCATAAGTAATTCCAATGTTTTTCCAGCTCTTGTAAACCCAAAGTTGGCAGCCTCCTCCCTGTTAGCACTGATGTGTCATGAAAACAGATCTGAAATGTGTTTTTAACTCCTAAAACATCTCTTCATCAACAAGAATGCAAGAAATGTGGGTTGAATCAGTTGAAGGAGTCGAGCGTCATCGTTCACTCACTGCTGACCGCTGATTTGTTTCTCCTATGGAGAGGCTGCACCTGTTTGCCAGGGCTGAGCCGAAGGGCTTATTTTCAGACGTAGTTTTATTTTTTATCTGTGGTGTTTGGGCAACTTTATCATTTTAGCTGTAAGTTATAGTAACAGCAGGCTGGAGAGGCCACATGTCTCTACATCGTGGGCTGGCTCCTTGTTATTCATAAACCAGATGGGCGATGCTGGTGCTGCTTTGCTAGTTATCCACACAATAAGCTGGATGCTGACAGTCAGTGCTTTATGTGGGCAGGCACTTGCTGGTCCTGAGTACCTGCACTTTAATTTGAAAGACAGCGTACCAGCACTTCTCAGCAGGAAGCCAATACCAGCAATGGTGCAATACTGGCACTTCTCACGAATAAGCAGGTACTCTGGGATAGTGAGTGCCTCCGTTCCTTTTGACAATGTTGGGTGCTTTTGCTGTTAGCACACAAAAAAGGGTATGGAGTGCATATTTGTTGGATTATGTTAGTCACATCAGAGCCAATCTGTTTATCACACTAATACTATCCCTACATGGAAGCACACCCTATCCCTACAAGGGGGTAGCCCGACCGGTGGCCGGTGGGGCTGGGTTAAAGTCCTTCTCTGCATCTTCTTTCTTTTGTGGACTGGATGCTGGAGGTAGCTTTAGACTTGCTGAGCACATCTGGCTCGGTATAGGCAGCTAATGGCCTCAAAAGGAGCCTCCTTACCTTTTTGGTTCATCTTATGTTCCTACTGGGTGTTGTTTCTCTTTCTACAAGGCAGGTGTGTGGGAATTACCCAGCTGAAGTCCCTCGTGGATGCAGGCGGGGCTGGAACTGAGAATAGAAGTGATCTTTCAAGTTCGTGTGAACAGTGCACCCAGTCTCTTTGTTCTCTTGGTCTTTATCCCTAAGTTGCAGTAGAGGCAGGAAGGGCCGGGGTAGTTGCAGGCTTTGTGCTGGACGCAGACCCTGAGGCTTCCTTCACGGAAGTATTGGCAGCTTGGCACTGAATTATGCCATCATTTGTATTAAAGTGTTGCCAATAAAGCTAGGACTGTATCTGTTTTGCAGTTAGCAACATGGTAAACATGGTAGCTACCTAGTGTGGCGGACCAGAAGGAGTCTGATGCACTGAGGGCTTTAAGACTTTTTTTATTAAATAATAATAAAAGAAAGGCCTAACTCTTCTCATCGCTAAGGGGATATTCCCTACCTACGACTAGAGTAAGGGTGCTCATCCATTGTCAAAGTCCAAAGAAAATGTCCTCCATCCAAATCCTACTTCTAACTGACCCTTCCACTATAACTAACAACTAAATAATACCAATATATTCAGCTTCTGGTAACTTCTCTTTAGCCGGAATCAATGAGCTTCTTCTTAGGGGTATTGCATGAAAACAAGAAAAACAAGCACAATTCTTAAGAGTTCCAAAAAGTGCTTAAAAGTCAATAAACAAGATTTCTCAAGTGTCCTTGATTGTCTCTTATAAGACGCTGAAGCTCTTGATACCGGTTTACGGATTGGTTCGACATGAGGTTATGGAACCTCCTGTATTATTCTTGCACCCCTTTTGGTGGTGATCTTTTCATCTTCTCCTCCTCGCTTTAACTCCCCTGTACTCTTAAGTTTCACGCTGTCTCTGATATGGCATTCTGGACCCTTTTTAGTCGATGGACACAACAATTCTTGTGGCCTCCCCAAAGGTGTATGTTTTCTCAGGCTCCCGCAACTGGTGTTCACACTTAATTCAATTGGTTTCTTGAAGTCTCTCATTGAGCACTGCCAGTGTTCGTCAACAGTTTTTGTTCAACAACTCTCTTGGCGTCTCTCAAGTCATATATTTTGGGTTTCTCAAATTCCCATAATCAGTATTAGAACTTGGTTCATACAGTTCATTTAGTCCCAGTTGCCTACTCCTTTCCTGAAACACCTGTATACCTTCTCTTGGTATGGGCTGGTTCACAGGGCTTGGTGTCAGTATATGGCTGCTTTGCCTTCTCTCGTTCTCTGCTTCCTCAAATGTATCGCCTACTCACTCTTAGCATCTGTTAGCTTCGGTAGGCTCTGCATATGTCAGCAGATGGGAGATTTTGTTCTTCCAGGTTTGACTGGTCTCTGCATTATTTAGCGGGACCTGGGCTCACCACGGGTTCCTCGTGGCCACGCCACCAAGCAGGGCAGTCTCTGTGACTCCGTCCCTGCAGTGGTTGCTCCACTGCTCGCTACACCGGGCGTCCGGCATTCTATTCAGGCATTCTCTTGCTCTCAGGCTGCCGCTGGCTCTGCTGCGCACCGACCCTCGAGGTTGTACCTACATCAGAGTTCCTCCCCTGTGTAAGGTTCCCCCCTCCTGTTTCAAATTTTCTCTTGGGTTTTTGTACATCATCCGAAACAAAAGGAATATGTCTTTCCTTTTTGACCATGAAGTTCAGGCGAGATCCAGCATTACCTCAAACCAAACAGATTGAGGAAATGTCACTACTTGGTGTATTCAGAAGAGAAGTATTCAGAACAGAAGTAACAATTTTTCCATTCCCATGTAGGCAGATAACGTTCTCTGGACCCGGAGTTCCTTATCGGAATGGGAGTCATTGTCCCCAAGCGGGGAGTCACTTTGAGTGAGGTCCCACTTGCCCAGACCCCGAGGGAGGGTCTTGCTTAGCGGTCTCACCTCTCTAGCCTCAAAGGGGGTGATTTCCCCCCTGTGGAGACGGGACGAATACCCTAGATTTGTAACAATAGATACATAAGGAACTCTTCTCATCACTAGCACAAGGTAGATGATGAACGCCAAAGTCATTTACTTAAAGGGAATACCACTGGGGCTAAAGGTTACCTACTGGGTAGCTTTATAACCCTATAAACATCCTCGTGAGCATTTTTGGAGACAGGGATTGCTACCTTTAAGAAAAGGAAGGACGTGGGCAGTGCAGGCTTTGATGTCTTTCATTTTCATGCACAGGTGAACAGGGCTTCTTTTGTCTAGGTGTTTTGTATCTTTACTTAGCAGCAGTGGTGCTCCTTTTAATTAAGTTTTACTGATCCTATACTTTTATTTTACAAGGAAACCATTCTGGAATGTTTTCGTTTTTAAATAAAAGTGCAGGAAGAAGTTGACATTGCACTTCAGTGCACTACACTGAATGTTCCCTTAAACAGCAGGCGCGTTTTTTTGGGGTTTTGGATTGCGCGTGGGTGGGGCACGCCAAAGGGATTTGTGGGGAGCTGGGGCAGACCAACATAGTTCCACTACTTCTTTTCGTACACTTCAACCACTGGTCAGCAGAGTTGGTTTTGAAAGAAAGCTCTATATGACATGGCTGTGACCTGGCAACAAAAGTGAGTAGAAGCTATTCCCGGGGTTCAGGATGCGAGGGTATGACAAGTTAATGCCAAGCATACTTGTAGAGTTTCTTGTTTTCAGTGTTGGTTTTTCCAAACCTTGTGCTGTATTTTAATGGTTTTCAAAACATTTCTAAAACTTTCTTTATCAGTGCTTGCCCATTGTCTCCCTAAAATAAATCGCTGACAACAGTGTCTTTCCAGTGTAGACAAAATGTATCTTTTGTTGCTGCATGTATGTTGTGCATGCTTCTTTTGAAGCAGAAGAACACTGATTACACTCATGCAACCCTCGTGAGCTCTGTTCATTATTGCCACCATATTAGTGAATGTATAATGGAAAAGAAAAAATATCATACAGGAATACAAAACATCTAATTGGGACTTGATGGTCTCTAGTTACCTGACATGTGGCAAGGAAAGAGTTCAGAATAATTTTACAATGAACTCTAAGACTTGCACTACCCAATGTGAATATGCATTGTGGCGTATTGGAGATGAAGGGCAATGGTCATAGGGGACAGAGGCAGGTTCATCTACGGATTCATTTTTAAAGCTACATGCAGGACAAAAAAACTGATTAACCTTTTTTTTGTTGAAACCCCTTATGGTTAACCAGCTTCTCATCACGCAGATTACAATGATACCCATGGTAACAATGGAGTTTGCATAGTTAGTAAGTGGACTGTTAAGAAGATTCTGGAAGCATAAAAAAGGAGCTGGATATTTAATTAGATGGGAATTAGGGATGACAAATCACAGGCATAATTTTGCTATTCTTTACCTAATTGTAAAATTGCAGTTTGCTGAAAGAATTGCATTATTGGAATAGAAGTGGCATATTCTTTGTCTATTTCTGCACTAGAACTTGAACAGACCAGTGTGTAATGGAGGATCATTCTCTCACAAGTTCCCAACTGAAATTGTTTGGCCCTGTAGCTTCGGGAATCCCAAAATTACCTCCAAATTGCTTGTTTTATAAAATACATAGGCCATATTATAAATAATTATTAAGGGGAACACATCATATGGCTTATTTCAGTTTGGCAAACACACTGGGCCTCATTAGGAGTCTGGAGGCAGCCATGCCCTTAATAAGGGCATGACTGCCTCCAAACTCGGGTCCGGGTTCCCTGACTGGGGAAATACCAGGCCATTCCAACTTTGGAGGGAACCCGGACTCGGACCTTCCCCATTCACATTCGAGCCCCCATAGGGGTCAATGGGGAAGGGGGAGGGAGCTCAGCGGAATGAGTTTAACAGCGCCGGACCTTTACCGGTGCCGTTAAACCCATTCCGCCCGCCTCGTAATGAGGCCCAATATATTCAAAAACCTCCCTTGTGATGCAGGCAGTTGGTGTGTGAATTCACAATCAATCCTGAACCTATCTTGATGGAAATATTATTAAACCTCTTCTCAGAAAACATATACGCGTATCACTCATTAAAACAAGAATCAAATCCTCTGTTTCATGCATATAGTTGTCTCAAATATTTATTTCCAATTATTTAAAAATATAAAGCATTGATACAACACACTAATGGCAAATGCAATATTGCCATATTCGGACTATGGTGCAATCCGTATGAAACCAGAACTGTAGCTTGGAAGATAAAAAACGGGTGGCTGGGAACAAAACTTGCTTTGAGCCGAACAGGGACATAAGTATGGTTCTCGGCAGCAGTAAATGAAGATCTCACATTGACCAGCTGGGAGGACCGAATGACTATGCATCACAAACCATCTATCCAACAGAAGACACTGCCTTTAGTGTTCCTACAAAGCTAGACTTCAGACTGCTACAAAGATCTGCATATCCATCCATCCAAACAAACATAGATTCCCTGCAAAAAAGAGCAGCCATCAAAAGAAATGGGGGATGTAGTTGCCTTGAACATCCTGATCTAGATACAGTCATAGAAATAATAAATGAAACCAATAAAATGGAGCAGCATAGACTTAACACCATACCAGCATCTCTCACATAAATTTGTATGCACAACCCACAGATGCTAATGGAGGTATACATATGCTTCCAAGAAAAAACACAAAGGACAATTTGTAGAAAGACAGATTAAACGTTTAGTTTGGAAGACTCTGTTCCGTGTTTAAACAGTTTGGTGCTTTAGGATTTCCATGCAGATGTAACCCTGTTGCCTGTATTGTGACAGCTTTCTTCATTCTTATTGGGCCACTCCCATTGATATCTTCATATTGAGGTCAGTCACCAGTTGCGCCTTGGAGAACAGCAACAGACTTGCACAGATATCTGAATTAGCCCGAGGAATGAGCCCTCCATTTGGGTTGTGTGGGTAATCATTGTACAGTCAGTCAATTTGTCCAACTCTTTGCTCAGTTTTCAAAACAAAGATTGGGTCCTCGGAGATCCTATCACAAAGCGGCAATATTGCATTTTATGTTATTGTCCCTCATAGTTGAAGAATGAGCTTCTTCCACGTCAAACCCTGTGATGCTATGTACATATCCTTTCTGCAAACCGCCAAAAATAACCTGACCAAAATGCACACAAAAGAGGCATTTTCTTAGTGTACTGGAACAATACTATATGATGCTGCTTTCTGTTTTGTCAAGGGGTGAAAGGTCGTGTGCCATCACTTCCTGTGATGTCATTTGAGGGTGGGGTCAAATCACTTCCTGTGTTGTCATCAGAGGTCAAGGGTTGTGTGATGTCACATCCACTACCCTAGGCATTTTGGTGAAATGACATCCCTGGTCCCAACGCTGGGTTTTGTTTTTTTCGTTAAACCGTGATTGATGCCTGGTGCTACCGTATCACAAGAGGGGCCCGTGCATAAGCACAGAAAACAGTTTTCTTCTTTTTGGGCACCCGGAGTGGAATGACTGTGTAACAGAGCAATGGTGATCAACCCTTTTGGGTGGCACAGGAAAGCAGAAGCGGGAACAGCCACGGGCTCTGGTGGCACAGCCTCCTCACTTTATTCGGCAGTGCTCCCCCTGTGGAAACATGTGCACTCCATGGGACATCTGAAAGAATTGGTGGCAATCTGGTTTATTTAAATATAATGTACACACAGAGCGCAGGGATACATGGAGGGCAGTGCACACGTGCCTCTGTTTTCCTTTCCGCCTTTTGTTTTTTCGTTTTCCTGATCGTGCCTATCCAGAGTAAGACACAGGCACTTCCGGGGCCCTCCACTTCAGTTCTTATTGCTGCTGTTCTGATTGGAGAAGGGGGTCCCGTAGTGTAGGCAGCTGGGCTGGAGCGGCACTTAAGGCCTAGAGCAGGCCTACGTGGAGCTCTGACAGCAACTGATGGTGCGACTCTCCTATCCACTGCCAAGTGCCCTTGGCCCTCCGCATGGATTTAAAGGGGCTTTTTATTATGAACATTCCACAGGGCCTCACCATTCAGTGCTTGCCAAAGGAAGGGGACAGTGGACATGTACATTGACCTCGGAAAGGGCACTGTGCCCCCCTTCTGGGACACAGCAATTTCAGCTATTTCTTGAGTGGCCAATCGGGTAAGTCCAGGTGAGTACATACAATTATTTATTTGTACAAGAGTGTTTTTTTCACCAGCTCAGTGTTTTGTAAACACAGTACGTAACAGTGGACACGTAATGTTTTACAGTAAGGATCCCTGCACTGAAAATGCATTGCTTCTGACGTAAGAGACATGAACACATTGCATTTACAAATTACTTTTAAAAAATGCAATAGAGTGATATTCAACTCGCAATAGAGCTGATATATGCCAGGTCTCCGAACCAGTGAGTCTTAAACACATGATAGTACATAACTGTGACTATTGCTGCACGGTTGCAGTGACATTAGTGTTGTGATCAGGTGTGGCCTGTGAATCAGTGGCGCAGCAAGGATGAGGCTGACACGAAGTTCTGCATAAACACGTCTACTTTATTTTATCTTACAACATGAACTGCCCTGCCCCCGCCCCCCTTGCGTCACTTCCCTTTCCTACCTGGTTCCTCCCGCCCCCGTTGTCATGGAGACATCAACGCACATCTCCCCCATTTTTAAACAGTTACCAGATTCTTCGCAACAGGCGGTGGTCTGGTGGGCTTCTATTCCATTTCCTCAATCCATTGGCGAGGTCTGTTCCGAGCCCTCTGCGGGCGTGCCTGACTTTGCCCTGGTGATGGTCCGCTCTCTGCAACTTCTTGCCCTGCATCTGGCTCCGATTCCTCTGAGTCCCACTGATCTCCTTGATAGGGATCCTCTGAGTCGTAATTCCAGTGAGCCTGTACTCTCCCACTCAAACGCCTGGCTCCCGTCGAAGGAAGTTCTTTGAAGTGGGACGAGTTCATTGTGACAGAACCCTCCGACCCTTGGCCGGTGTCATGGATCACTTCTTCTGGGTGACTAGTAGGGGCTCTTCCCGGAACGCTGACATGTGTTTGTGTGTCAGCGGTTGCCAGACCGTTACCACGTCTCCTACCTCTATGTGCGAGGTCTGTGCCCGCCTGCGGGCTTCTGCATACTCCTTCATTCGAGCTTTCGCTGCTTCGTCCCGTTCTTGCACCTCCTGGTCCAGAGTCGGAGGTGGGCTGATGGCTTCGGCCTGTGGAATGCGCGTTTGTGTGTTCCGTCCAAACATTAGTTCAGCCGGGGTCTTCCCTGTATGGGGTGCTCCTCAGTAGTCTTGCATAAGTTGGTTGAGTACCTGTTCGTATGGCTGTCCTGTTAGCCGGGCGATCTGTAGGGCTCATTTCAGGTTAGCCATAAACCGCTCAATCATCCCATTGGCTTGGGGTCACAGGGGAGTGATCGTCCTATGACGGAATCCGAGGTATTCGGCGAATTGGGTGCACTGATGTCCGCAGAATGGGGGCACATTGTCCGGTTTAAGCACTTTGGGTACTCCATAGGCCGAGAACATGTGGTCTAGGGCGGGGATGACATGGTGGGCCACCGTCGATATTAGCCGAACATAAGGATACCGTGAGTGTTCATCCATCACAGCCAGGATGTATTTTCCTCCTTCGATAGGTCCAAAGAAGTCGGCCGCAAAGGCCTCCCATATTCTCTGCGGAAGCTCTGACATGATTTGGCGTGATGAGGCAGCATGTGGGGCACGCTTTCAACGCTGCTTCTACTAGGGTGTCCATGTGAGGAAACCATACCTTTTGGCGGAGCATGCGTTTGGTGGATACCATGCCCCTATGGGTCTCGTGGGCTAGCTCGATGACTTTGGCTCTCATGGCTTCCGGAATCACTGGCTTGCAGTCTTTCAGGAGCAGGTGGTCTTCAGACACCGCAAGCTCGTCTTTCACTTGTAATAGTCTTTCTACGTCCTCTGGCACCTTGCCTCCTGCGGCTCTCCCCCTTTCCATTGCCCTTCGCCACAGTCCCGACAGCAGTCCTTCGCAAATGATGCGACAGGCCAAATCGCGCTCGGTCTCTGACGAGCGCCTCCATGTTGATTCCTTCTGGTGCGGTCTGGTGGATGAGGTACCTTAGGTACCTGTCAGCCACTGACGGTTCTGGTACGATCTCATCCCGTGGTCTCCCGGACAGGAAGTCTGCCGGGTTTTCGCCTTTCCCCGGCCTGTGGATGATATCAAACACATAGTCCTGTAGTCTCAGACCCCATCGGGCAGTTCGCGGGGGCATTTTGGCTTGGGGATTGCCGTACAGGAATAATAGTGCTTAGTGGTCTGTGACAACCTGGAACAGTTTCCCATATAGTAACAGGTGGAAATGCTGGCACGCCCATACGACTGCGAGCCCTTCCTTCTCTGCTTGAGAATATGCTTGTTCGGTGGTGGACAGACTGTGACTGGTGTAGGCCACTATGTATTTTTGCTAGGGGTCCTTTGGGTCGAGATGCGCCAGGATGGCTCCCAGACCCACGGGACTGGCGTCGACCGTTAGCTCGGTCTTCCTGCTGGGGTCATAGTATGACATGTTTTCCGCTTTTGCGACCCTTTCTCTTATTAGTTCGAATGCTTTTTGACAGTGGCTGGTCCACTCGAATTTCACATCCTGGTGCGTTAGCTGCCTTAGCGGTTCGCTGACTGACGCAAAGTCCCGGATGTACCGGTTGCAATAACTGGCTAGGCTCAGAAAGGACCGAATTTCTGACACATTGGTTGGGGCGGAGGTGTCATTCAGCGCCGCTACCTTGTCCGGGTCAGGAGTCATTCCTGACTCCGAAAAGACATGTCCAAAGAATTTTAGTGTGCTTTTGCGGAATTCACACATGTCTCTGTTCAAGGTGAGATTGGCATCGTGCAGGGCCTTGCATACTTCCATTAGGGTCTCATCGTGCTTGTTCACGTCGCTGCCGAGGACACCCCAAAGCTCAGTCTTTTATACCTGAAAAGGCCGACGTGAGTGACAAAGGTTATGTTCCTTTTCTCGGCGTGTAGTACTAGCTGGTGGTACCCTTTTTGCAGACCAAGCTTCGAAAAGACCTTTGCCCCGTTCAGTAGATGAATCATGTCCGTGATGCGTGGCGCGGGGTATCTCTCCCTTTTGATGGCTTGATTCGGGCGTCGCATGTCTACGCACAATCTTATTGCCTCAGAACCCTTTTTGGGAACTGGGACGATCGGGGATACCCACGTGGTGGGTCCGGTGGCCCTTTCGATGATGTCTTGTTCTAGTAGTTTCTGGAGCTCATCCTCAACTTTCTTTTGAATGTTAACCGGGATTCCGCGGTATGGTTGGGCTACTGAGCGTATGGAATCGTCCACATGGAGCTTAATTTGCCTGTTTCTGAGTTTGCCTATTCCTTTGAATATTTTGGGGTACAGATTGTTTATCATTTCGACCGGGTCTATGTATTTGTGGACCATTATGTTGTAAAGAATATGTATCAAGCCCATGGCGGCGGCCACCTTAAAACTTAGGACGCAGCCGCTGTCAGTCTCCGTGGCTAGAACATGTATCGGTATCCTCATTTCATGTCCTTTATAGTGACAGAGCCCGCTGAATTGTCCCAGGCATTTTATGGGTGTTTTGGCTCGGTACGCCTATATGTCCACAGTTGCCGGATGCAGCTTGGGTTTCTGAGGAAGGTCAGTGTAGACCCTTTCACTTACCACGTTGACCGTGCTCCTGTGTCTATAAGAAACTCTGTTGGTCTCTCTTGTAGTTTGATGATAAGGGTTGGGCTGTGCGCTGTCGCCGTGGGGTTGCCCAGCGCATATACGTACGCCTTTTTCTTTTGGTCACTCTCTGATGAGCTGGGGGCAGAGTCTGTCTGGGACTGTTCCACCAGGTATCGTACATGGCGTCTGGATCTGCGCTCAGGCCTTGCATGCATTACAAACCTTTTTCTTTCTCTCCTCCTCTGCCGGTCCTCTCCAGAGTCTCTATCTCGCTGGTCACCCGTGGGTTGATTCTAGGTGGTTGGGGCACTTGGGGCTGGGTTGTTATTTGACGAACCCCCCCATAGCGGCTTCTCGGGCGAGAAGTGTTGTCTTTGGGTCGGTCGCTCCCTCGATTTCGGAACAGTCTACATACTGCCTTGAAGTGTCCTTCTTCGCCACAGGATGTGCACCATTGTCCCACTGCAGGGCATGTACCCTCGTGCGGGTATTCGAACCCTCATTTGTAACAGAAGAGTTCTTCTGTTTTCTTCTCCATTTGTAGTCTGTTTAGGTTTTCTCCTGCATTGGTGTTGCCGAAACTCTCCACTTGAGTCAATGGCCCTCTCGACTCTTGCTAGCGCTAGGATTTCCTCCAGCATGCAGGATTTTTGAAGTAGCTTCCTGCGGAAGGCTTGAGATTCGCATCCTGAGATGATCTGTGACCTCAGGGCTTCGGTGTAGCCGCATCATGTAGGTGTCCATGGTTTCCCCGTTAGCCTGTTTGGTGCTGTGAAGTAGGTGTCTTTTATAGTCGACATTGGTATGTGGCGCAAAGTATGCTGCTAGTGCATCTTTGAGGTCTTTCATCGAGTCTATGGAGTCCTGGGGCATTTCGTCGATTATATCACACGTGGCAGATCCGACGGCCAATTTTAGAAGGTATACTTGCCTTGCGTCGGCAACCTGCCCTGTGGCTCCCATGTACAGATCAAAATCCCTTATCCACTTGGTCCACCTGGGACCCATATTGCTTGTGTCTGTCACGTCGAATGCTCCCGGCATTTGGGCTGCCAGTGTGTCCGGTAGTTGGCACGTGATCTGGTCTTGGGGCCACTGGTGCTGGGGGTCCATTCCCTTTGGCTTGTGCTCCTTTTCCATCATCTTGGCCCGACATTATGCTTGATAGATTGGTCACTTACTAGATGTTTGTGGTGCTGGTAGCTCCTTTAGTTGGATGGCCGCCGCTGGGGCAGGAGCACCACCCAGTGGGTGTGATGGGCACCTGCGAAAGAGTCCTCGGTGCTGTCTCCCCCCCTCCAGGGAGTGGTTCCACCTCTTGCTAGCATTGGATGGCCGCCAGACGTGGCACGAGCACCATCAAATTGTCCATGACCCCTTCTGGGGTTTTCCGTAGCACTGCATGCTGTAGCCCTTTTGTCTTGGGCACCTAGTGCTGTCCATTTACAAGGCTTCCTTTGGCCTGCAGAGCGCACGTGCTGTACAGTTTCCACTTCCCTTGCGGGCCTGTAGACACGAGGGTCTCTCCCTTCCGTGAAGCACGTGTACCGCGTGGGCCTCCCCCTCTCTCCTCAGGGGCGTGCACTACAGGTGCTCCCCTTTCTGCGGGACCTGTGTGAGCCGTGTGTTCACCGGCCGGACGCTGTGGGGGAGGCTCGCTCCTTTGCGGAGGGCACGAGTTAAAGTGCCTACCTTCACCGCTGCTGCTCCTCCGCATGGGTGACCACCACCGCGGCCCTGGCCGCGTATCACAGTGCGCCAGCTGGGCGGGCTCGCGCTCACGAGCGCTCCGCGCCTCAATCCCGTGGTTGCTGTGGGCGGACTGCAGGGCTCTCCTACGAGCGTTGCCCTGCCTGCACTCGTCGCCATTGTTGTGATCAGGCGCGGCCTGTGAAGCAGTGGCGCAGCAAGGATGAGGCCGACGCGGACCTCTGCATAAACACGTTGTGGGGACATCACATGATCGCGGGAGCGTGTTCTCGCGAGATCTCGCGAGACGGGATCTCGCGAGCCCACGCTCCGCGGGAAAACGTTCCCGCTTAAGAGTTGGCGCCCTGCCAGCTGAAGCGGTCACAGAGGAGCGCTGCTCCTGATTACAGGAGAAGAAGCAGTGAGCCACAGGACTCACACCACAGCTTCTAGGGCGTAACACAACAGCCACAGGAGGCTACATGGGGGCCCTAGAAGTTTACAGCGTGCCACCGGTGAGCACAACCTTTCCACAGTGAATCAACTGGGAAAGCACAGGACTTGATCGCAATGAACTGTAAGTAAGCGCCCAGCGCCACCAGGCCACGTTAGAGCCTTTCTCCCTTTTGTCAGTCAATAAAGACTGTTAGAAACCCTACAGCGTCCTGTCATCTATTTAGGCCACAACACACGTCTACTTTATTTTATCTTACAACACGAACTGCCCTGCCCCGCCCCCCCCTTGCGTCACTTCCCTTTCCTCCCTGGTTCCTCCCGCCCCCCGTTGTCATGGAGACATCAACATGACAATTAGTAGGGCGGTGGGCACGGCCAACACGACGCAGGCACCTTTAGGCACAAGTATGTTTCGGTGCACAGAAACATGCCTTTAATAGGAGACATACTCTCTCTAGTGGTCGTAGACAAAAAGGCCCTCCATTCTCCATTCACTACCTACACGTCTGTTTTAAACCCTGCGAAGATTACTGCTTTGCCTGCATTTTTTGCAGTTTCTGATCCATGCTGCGCACAGCAAACTGCTGGAACTCTAAGAGTTTCTGAAAAGCATTGGCACAGCTTTCGTTACGGTGAAACCGTGTGTCTTTTTTGAGGAGCGCACAGAGCGATCCTGTCTTTTCAGAGAAGTCTTTCGCAAACCGTAACATTTCGCCGTCCGCGTGAAGGAGCACAGCTGGCCTTTGGAAGTGAGCCGTGCAACAGCTGGAATGATTGTCACCAAAATCAGCCAGGGAGCATTTCTTCTTTGGGAAATGTTGTGCCCCAAGTGTTTAACGGAGCATGGCCGAACACAGCACTGTGCAGTGAAAGGCTACCCGGATGTATTCTGTGCAAGACCCACTCAAGAATCCGATTATGCGCGTGTTGCGTGTCTCCATGCACAAAAAAAGGACCTAGAAAGTGCACAGCTATAGGACTCTTTCTCAAAAGATGCCCCATCACCCTGCAGCAGAAAAGAGACAGAATGGCACCCCAGTCAACTGAATGGTGGCTTCCAGTGCCACAAAAGCAGCGAGGTGCTTATAAACAGGATGCCATCCAATATGGCAATATGTAATCCTCAAATCGAGCGTTGAAGACAGTGTGTGTCTTTGCCCAGCTGTAGAATCAAGCTCTCCATGTTTTGCAGAGGATGGAAAAGAAAGTGAATCTCAGCGGGCAGCCACACCATGTTGGGAAGGCCGGAAGGCAGCTACGGGGCAGTGGAGCTTCTGGGGAGCTCACACAGCCACGGAAACCGTCACGGCCGGGGCACTGACTGGAAGGGGAAGACTTTAGCAAAACAGAAAGGTGATGGCTGGAAGGTTTTGAATTAATCATAACCACGGGCAAAGCTCTGGGCAACCCTCCAAACCATCGTTTTTCATCCTGCCAAGCCATTACAGAAGGAGAAAAACCATATGCAAATCAGGCTTGGTCCTACCACAAAAGGGGCAGCCCAGCCCGAACTGCTAGGTCACATCCCTTCTGGATGTGACCTAGCAGTTTGGGCTGGACTACCGCTTTTGGGGTGGGGCCAAGCCTGATGTGCATATGGTATTTTCCCTTCTGTAATGGCTTGGCAGGTGAAGAACGATGGTCCGGAGGGTTGCCCAGAGCAATGCCAGTGGTTATGATTCATTCTAAACCTTCCAGCCATCACCTCTTTGTTTTTCCTTTGTCACCCCGAGTGGGATGGATATGTCCAGACGTGGGTCCCGTGCCTGCTGGGCCTAGAGACCCAAGCTACTCCTCACTGATGAGGCCCAACTAGGCTGAAACATGTCTGGAGATGCTTGTGGTCTCGTGCAGAAGGGATGTTACCTAGCAGTTCGGGCTGGACTAGCCCTTTTGAGGTGGGGCCAAGCCTGATTTGCATATGGTATTTCTCCTTCTGTAATGGCTTGGCAGGGGAAGAACGATGGTCTGGAGGGTTGCCCAGAGCAATGCCAGTGGTTAAGAATCATTCTAAACCTTCCAGCCATCACCTCTTTGTTTTTGGAAGGGGAAGAGCCTGGTGGAGACATCTGTGTAGCACTGATCTTAGCCAGACTACTGCTTGTGTTAAAAAGCATTGAAGAGGGTGAAGATTGATGGACTGCTGTTATTGGCCACATATGCAAGTGAGAACGACTGGAGGGGTTGCGTTTAATTTCCTCCCTTTTCACTCTGCCTTTCTTCCCGCTCTTCTGCCTGTCACTGGTACTTTTAATTATACATGTGTTTTGGCTTCCGGTTTTCGTTTCCTGGTCTCTTTCTCGCATCCCTCTCTTTTTCTCCCCTCCCATCTAGTTCGCTCTCTTTCTGTCCCTCACTCTCTTGCTTGCTCGCCCCTCCCTCTTTCTCTTCACCCCCCCATCACGCACACTTTTTTCCTCTCCTTCCCTTTCTAACTCTCTTTCGCCCCCCCCCCTTTCTGTCTCTCGCGTTCTATGGCGTTCCCCCTCATGTGTGACCCCAGTTGCATTATTTGTGCATTATTTGTTGACTGCGCCACTGCGATTTCTGCCAATGGAAACATTCCCTATTTGTTTCTATGCATCAGTAGACAGGGAAGACTCAAAGCGTCTGTGCAAATTAAAGAAGTGGGTATTTTAAGGGCATCACCGATGGTGGGTTCTGTCACCCTCCTTGGTTTGGCCGACAACTTCCAGTAGTTGTTGACCAAATGCCAAGGAAGCCGAGTGAATCTCGTTATGTTACAGTCTGGTCTTTCTGGCATTGTATTGCAGGGTACATTATGTATTGGACTCTTCCCGGTTGCACTGGAATTGGCTCTTGACACTGTACTCCCCAGTTCCCCAACTTAACTCCAAATAGTAAAACGGGAAAGTCATGCATCCATGGCCCTGATCTCTGTGGCAGAAGGAATTCCTTGGGTTGGCGACATTGAGAGTGAAGGTAATGGCTGCCAGCGTTGGTAATGGGCATAAAGGGTGAGGATAAGTTGTTTTCCGCTTAGTGCACTTAGGAAGACGGGGAGCAGGACATTTGGGGACGAGGTATTGGGAGCTAGAAAACACATTTGTGACGCTCATTTTGCTTTTCTACTTTCAAACATGTTTAAAGTACTCATTTGCCATGAGGGCTGTTTACACATCGGCTGCAACGTCGGCCACGTCTAAACAACCCCCGTGCCAAATACCCGGCGCCAAATTGGATTTTGCGCCGAAAGGGGCTCTGCGGCAAAAGTGGTGTGGCAAAACATGCCGTACCGCAGAGGAGCACCCATAACTGAGAGAGGGCAACTGGACATTCACCAGCCACTACCACCAACAAAAAGACAAGGCCAGTCAAAAGGCCACTGCCAAGAAGCAGTGCCTTTGCTGATTGGCGACTTATAAAAGAAGACCTTACAGCATCATTTAACAGGCACATTCTTCAGTTCCTTGATGGTTTTGTCTGCACTTGTCTATCAGTTTACTATAGTAAGCAGTGGGCTGTACGGAACCTAGTGTGCCTTTTTTTTTTTGCTTCTCCCATGGTGGGGAGAATTGGGCAACTTTTATACATATAGCGTTCTTAGATCTCATGGGTCACACTTTTGGTGGAGGTTGCTGTTGAGGGGGTGCCATTTTCCCCACTGCCATCAGGTTATTGTGTTGCATTATTCTAAAGGTGCTTACTCGTATTAAGACACAAGCGGTTCCCAGCATAACATTCACCGTTCTAGCATATCTTCAAGGTCAATATTGGTCGGTAATTCTTAGGGTCACTTCTGCCCCCCTTCCTAAATATCAGAATTACTACTGATCGCTTCCAGTAAAGGGGTGTAGGTCCCTGTGTCTTATTAATGGTCATTGAAAAGGCTAAATGTATCAGATGGAATGAGAGGTATGAGCGGTATAAGAACAGTAGCTAAGTTCTATCGATCACACAGGCCTCAATGATGTGTCTTTGGAGATGCATAATTGTCAACCTTTCTCCTTTGCAGAGTCCCCGTGATGGCATAAGATTGCACAGTAGCATATTTACAGCACCTACTTTCAGTTTTAGCTTGTGAGGAGGCATTCGTCCTACAGCATTTCACTCTGTTGAAATGGTAGCTGTTGTTGAAGTGGGTGCACTTTGCCATTTGGACAGCAGAGGACAACCTAACACTGATAAATTTCATCAACTGATTATGGAAGCATGCCTAAGCGTTTTATATATGTGTATATATAGATGCTTTCAAATGATTGTTCTTGTGTCCTTTGTCCTTCAGAATACATGTGTGTTGCTACAAGCGTGTACAAAAGCAAGACAAGAGGCCTCATTCTGAACATGGCGGTGTGGTGAAATAGTGGAGTACCGGAATTACTGCCACTTTTGCAGACCTATTTTGTAAGGTTGCAGGTTAGTTGGAGGAAAAACCTACAGCACTTGGCTGGAGATTTGTCTTCCACACTACTGCCATTAAATGGAGCATTTACAGGAGGAGGATTTACCACCTGTGGAAAATGCTCCCAACCCCAATGGAGTTCTGCAGTACTAACTCAGCCGCCCCACCACTCACAATTTGGCAGATTTACCAACAAACAAGAGTCAGTAATGGTAAATGAGAATGGCTGTATTTGCGCATTAGACCCAGAATGTGCACATTATAATGATATAATTTGTTACCCATTATGATGATTCCAAGCAATGCACTTACATGCTCTTTGTGCAAATCAAAAGGTAACTACTTTCTCCTCATATTTCTACAGGCTCTTTCCAGTCGTTAAATGCAGAAGACATTGTGGAAGACGTTGGAAACATGTGGAGAACCATGTACAAACTCACAAAAACCTTTGCTGAGGTACCTGCGCCTAAACGAGTGGCCGAGAACATGAAGTTTAAAGTCGATAAGTTCAAGCAACATCTTCCCATTATCTCTGTCATCTGCAACCGTGGGATGAAGGACAGGCACTGGGAGAAGGTGAGAGAAGAAACCATGATGCCAATCTCAAGGCTCTTGAGCCCCATATTTTTCTATCTTAAATCAAGTCTTTAGAAATGTAACGTCTAATTTGTAATCTTCCAAACACACCAAGTCCAATCACAATTTGAGTGTACAACTTGGAGAAACCTTTTCTTACACCTTATTTTGGAGACATTTCTACTGTCTTTTCGATTAACAGGTTACTTTGAGTGACCCTTTAAAATCTGGTGGGGGTTCCCAGGCCTTCTCTGCGTCTGTTTGCAGCCCGCCCGCCAGTTGTGGATTATTTTCCACATTGAGTGGATAATGACGGCCGCTATGTACAAACATGGCAGCCATCGTAAGACTAGATTGCTATGATTGCACCTGTCCTTGTGTACTGCGAAAGAGCAGGCATAGTCCATGGGGATCCCAGGCTCATGAAAACGTGAAGCTGGCTGAGATGTTGGCGGATTATGCAGGTGGAGCAGAATTCCCACTCCATCTAGTGAATCCCCATCAACAGGACATTTAGGCAGGGAAAACTGTGTCACGCTTTTCTCCCCATGAACTACCACCCAAGTGCCACCTGTAAGGCTTATCGAAACGAGGCTTATGTACACAAGACAACATGTACGTTTGAACACCATTTAGCGCCATGATGCCACTGGTGACAAGTTCCCAAACAAACATCTGCCCACATCTGTATATGGTATACCTCTCTGAGCATCACTTATGCAGCAGTTTCTATCTCATTTCTATTTTCTTGAAAAGAGTAGTTCTACTAGACACTGTTGACTCTAATTTGAAAAATCTGCAATTTTTTAAGATACAACCGTACTGGCTGTCGGTAATGCATATTAAGTATCACTTTGTTTCAATTGCTGCTTTACTGAGGTTTTTGAACGGTACTACCTCTCTTTTGTCTCTTTTTGTTATTCGACATATCCTGGATGGGTTTGCTAGGCAGAGAATGGTATCAAGGCGATGGGTGTGGTCATGAGCATTGTGCATATAGTAGACGTTTTCTGTATTCACAATATGCATCAGATACTCTATATCCCCTCCCCATACCCTTCTTCCTACCCCTCCCCAGCCACCAACATGGTGCCTACCCATCCAACCTCTAAAACCCCCCAAACTCGCATATGCATGTTTGTATTGTGATTTCTATAGCGTTTATTTGGATCAATAGTTGTCAGTTCATATATGGTCGGGTATTTAGTATATTTAGTATAGAATATAAAGTATAGAATATAGTACAGAGGTCCCGCCAGATCCTATTGAGGAGAGGTATGTCATTTGTGTGTTAAGCTTGCCTTCTGTCGAGGGGGGGGGGGCGAGCAAGCATATTTTGGTTAGTAGGGTCAGCAAGGTCAGTTTAGTAGGGACTGTATCTGTCTTCCAGTGAAGGATCAGGATTTTGCAGGCAGAGAAAAGCACGGTATGCACACGTTTTCTAGCCATCAGGTCAGTATGCCAGTCCTCTATGTGGGAAGCAAAGTGACAGTCTGCAGGATACTACGTGCTTTACTGCTTTTCTGTAGGAGACGGAGAAGTGTTTCCTCACTGTTCATTCAATAAGCACGCTCTACCTGCCAACAGCAGTATTTACTAATTTCCCTCCGCGAAGCGGTCTGCGAAGTGGGACGCAAAGTGACAATCTGCAGTCCGCAGACCGAAGGCTGTGGTGTGGCCACGAGGCGCTATCCGCTCTTGTTTCTTAGATAGGAACAAGTCTGAGTTGCGCTGAAGTTCTGGAATGGTAAGTGGAACTTCTCCACTTAGCAGCGCCCGTGACTAATGGATCTGCTTTCCATTCTTAAAATCACACTGAAATCCCTTTTCCCAGAGACTGCAGGGATATCTCTTTCCCTTTGATCTGGGATATTCACTGGTTGTCATGGTCATGAAGTCAGGGGCAAAGGCATGCAGGGGTCACATGCACAGTAGACCTGGGCGCCAGGCTCATGAACAAAAGTAAAAAAGAACATCCATTTAACACCAAAAAGCTTTTATTATGAACATAGCACTTCAGATGCATTAACCTTGAACATTCCATCCATTAAGCAAGATGCATTAACATTGAACATTCCATCCATTAAGCAGCCCCAAGTGTATTCTTGGGTGTGACAGCTAATGGATTGCCTTCGAATGTGCACACTCTCTAGGAGCGGCAGGGTGTGGCTTGTAAGCCGGCCCTAATGGGCGTGCCCATGATCTCAGCTATATAAGCTGCCCCGATTCTCAAGATAGACGCTTCGCGTTATTCTGCACTTGCAAGCAGCGTAACGCTCACTGTCGCTTGAGGGTCAGATTTACCTTTGAAGATCCTGATTCCTGGACACCCTGCTTCCTGCCAGCATACTTACCAACTGGGGGAAGCTGTTCTTACCTGTACATCTCTTCAGCGAACCAAGTATTCATCTTTACACTTTCCGAGCGCCGAAATCTTCATGTTGGCACTGCAGCACGATGCGCTCCTTCGTTGACAACAGCGTCTGCAAGGAAAAACAGAAGACAAGGTTAGACATCGAAAAAACAGTCAGTTTAAGGTTGCACTTCACCATACTTTGCGCTTTTCCGTAAACCATCACTTAACTGCTGTCGAACATTGCGGTAGCATCCATCTTCCATCCGGCCGCGTCTCGCGTCTCACAGCTGCATTGAGGCCGCATTTCCATCTGAGGGAAGAAAACAGAAGAGAGACATTATTGCGGGCATAAATAGGAGCAACATATAAACACATCAAACAGAAAGAACAGCATCACAAGAGCTCAAGAAAGACTTACCAATCATAAGGATAAGCATAGTCACAGCTGGACTGGACTAATCCTTATCGGGGATCAGTGAAGGAACTAGATCCCATTCGACGCACCTCTGCCAGAAGTAGCAGGACAGAGAGCTTAACTTCCATAATTCACAGGTGAGCTTTATGGGCCGGCGTATACTCACAGACACTGTACTTTGGGGAGAAGGGTTCAAGAGGTACAACAATCACAAATTGGCACACTCACACACTCATCTCCACGCAGGAGCAGTATCACCACGTACCACCGCTCACAGCTTTTCTACTGAGGGAAAGGCCTGAAGGGGTGATTCAAGTTCCGGGAGGGCTGCAACCATGCCCGAACACCTCCGCAGAGACCAGGTGAGCGTAACAGAACATGAAGCCTCTAATACTCTCTGCCTGGGTGTTGTGGAAACTTCAGAAACAGATCACTTAGCCCTCTTACTAGGGGAATTACGGGCTGAAGTACATGCTTCAAGACAGGAAACCAATGCATTACGGAGGGATCTTATTGTAACTCGAGAAAGAACTGACGAATTGGCAAGACAAATGCTACAAGCACAAGCAGTACAAGTTCCACTGCCTGGAGTGACCCATTCTTCTCATTTTTCCACACCACAACAATCAACACCAGTTCAGGTGGTTCTTCCAGGAGCAGTGCCTCTAGCCCCTCCCGAACGCTTCATCTGCGACCCAAACAAGTTCGCTGTATTTATGAACCAATGTCGCCTTCATTTCTTATGCAGACCAGGAGCCTTTCCTAATGACAAAGTCAAAGTGGCGTTTGTACTCTCGTATTTAGGAGGTAGTGCGGCGGACTGGTCTATACCTTTGGTAAATCAAAATTACCCTTTACGCCAGAACTTTAGGAATTTCCAACATGAGATGGAGAAATTGTTTGCACGTCATACTCGAGGACAAGCTCTGGACAACGAGTTGTTGTCACTCAGACAAGGGAGTCAAGATATATTAACCTTTATTGCAATCTTCAATCGTCTCATAGCCTAGACCAACTTGCCAGAAGAGAAGAGGTCTACACTCTTTTATTGAGGGTTATGTGAAGAACTTAAGGATGTGTTGGCGCAAGTGGTGAATCCCCCTGAGAGGTGTGCGGACTAATAGACCTGACGGTGCAACTCGATCATAGGTTGCAGAATCGGAAAATGGATCGAGCTAGATCAGAGGGACGGTCAGTTTACGTACAACCACATGAACAGTCTGACCCAATGCATATTGGTGGATTAAGAAGTCCCCTTACTAAAGCAGAAAGGGAAAAAAGAAGACAACAACAGCTTTGCTTATATTGTGGACAAGCAGATCACTTCCTCCGTCACTTCCCGGTAAAACCACCCAAGAAAACGGTTGGGGCAACAGACAAAACTGATGAAGAAGCACAGAACTCGGGGGGGGGTTGGGGGAACGCTAATGCCCGGCAAGTGTAGGGGTCTGCTTGTCGAGCCTAAAAAGGAATCCGTACAGACCTCACATCTAGTCTTTTGAGTGCTTTTGGTGAATCACAAGCAACCATCAAAAATACATGCCTTGGAGGCATATATTGATTGTGGAGCTGTGGGTTAATACATTGACCAATATTTGGCTCTCCGAATAGGCCTTCCTCTCCGACAGAAGCAGAAATCGGAAAACATCACTGCTGTGGATATTTCTCAGCTATCATCCGGCCCGGTGACACAATACACTGAGAAAGTCAAGCTTCTGGTTCAAGACGGGCATCAAGAGGACATTACTTTCGATCTCATCGGTGCTCCTCAGTTCCAGATGATATAGGGAATGCCTGGCTGGAGACCTACAATCCTAGGATCGACTGGCGAAAACAAGTTCTGACATTTCCTCATGATTGTGCCGACACATGTTACAAAAAAAATGACACCAATCTGAAACCGAAGAAAGGAATCGTGTTGGGCCTCATCAGCTCCTTACCGCTTGAATACCAAGATTACCAGGATGTCTTCAAAAAATAGCAAGCCAACTTTCTTCCCCCGCACAGACCCTACGATTGTCAAATAGATCTTGTACCGGGAGCCCAGATCTCTTGCAGCCGAATTTACGCTCTGACAGAACAAGAAAATCAGCATCTTAGAACTTACCTGGATCAGTACCTGGCGAACGGTTTCATTCGCCCGTCCAAGTCACCTGCCTCCTCACCCTTATTCTTCACTTAAGAACTTGCATCGACTATAGAGCCATCAATCAGATCACAAAAAAAATCAATATCCTTAACCACTTATTCCAGAGCTCCTGGATCAAGTGAAACATGCTCAAATCTACACAACTGGATTTAAGAGGAGCATACCATCTTCTAAGAGTAAAAGAGGGAGACTAGTGGAAAACGGCCTTCCGCACGAAGTACAACCTCTTTGAATACTAGGTCATGCCCTTCCGGCTGTGCAATGCCCCCGCAGCATTCCAATTCTATATGAATGATGTACTCCGTGAACTACTGGACGTTTGCGCTGTTTACATTGACGGCATTCTTAT
The DNA here is from genome assembly GCF_040938575.1 of Ambystoma mexicanum. Lineage (NCBI taxonomy): Eukaryota > Metazoa > Chordata > Amphibia > Caudata > Ambystomatidae > Ambystoma > Ambystoma mexicanum. The sequence continues at coordinate 534,395,081 of NC_090924.1, read as the reverse complement.
CTACTCAAATTCCATGGAAGAACATGTAGGCCATAGCATTCTTAGAGAAGCTTCGACAACACTAATTGTATGGCAAGTTGGAAAAATGATTTTTCCATGTACCCGAAGTTGAGTTTCTCAGTTTCATGCTTACACCACAAGGCGTACATATGGATACACGAAAGGTGGATGCAATCCTCCAATGGCCTTCACCAACATCCACTAAAGGAGTGCAAAGCGTGCTCGGATTCGCAAACCTTTACCATCGGTTTATACCTGGGTTTTCACAAATTGTACATCCAATTACCTCCTTGTTAAAGAAAAATGAAAAGTTCCATTGGTCGACAGAAGCTGAAGAAGCCTCCAGAAGTTGAAACTAGCATTCACTACAGCACCAGAACTACCTTACATAGTTGAGACAGAAGCTTCAAAAATAGCCATGGGAGCTTTATTGTCACAACGAGACCCTGAAACAGGACAACTACACCCTGTCGCATTCTGGTCCCACAAATTTTCAGCCCAAAAGTTGAACTATGCAATCACAGATAAGGAATTACTAGCCATTAAAGCAGCACTCAAGGCCTGGAAACATTAACTTCTTGGGGCGAGACATACGGTCAATGTCATCACAGACCACCGTAACTTGCAATACTTGAAAACCGCCAAAGCACAATCCTCGCGTCAACTTGGTTGGGCTCTCTTTTTCATGGAATACGATTATACTATCACTTATAGACCTGGAATACGCAATGGGAAAGTAAACGCTCTATTGCGCATGAGTGAAGAAAAAGAGGCTTTTACAGCATCCAACCCTGTTGCCATAATTCCTGAGGAAAGGATTCAAACCAGAATAGCTGCCACCACGTGTGTGGATGACCAAAGAACCAGTTTGCAATCCCTGATGGATCAATCAACACAACAGGAATGGCTGTTAAAAGGTGACCAGTACACCATTGAAGAAAATCTACCGTATTTCCAAGGACGATTATATGTCCAAGACCAAGAACTGCAAAAGCAAATCACCACAAATTACCACAAATCATTAGTGAAGGACACCCAGGAATAGCCAAAACTCAAGCTAAGGTAAAACAAAACTACTGGTGGCCAACCTGGCAAAAAGACATCGCCCAATTTATTGAAACCTGGAGTGTCTGTGCACAACACAGTTCTCAGAAAAAGAACCCCACTGGCTTACTACATCCCCTAACAGTACCGCCAGCACCTTGGCATATCCTGTCGATGGACTTCATCACAGATCTTCCACCCTGCAATGGATAAAACACCATAGTAGTCGTTGTGGATTTATTCTCCAAAATGGCCTATTTCATCCCTCTGAAGGGACTCCCAACTGCGTCAACTCTCACTTCTGTGTTCCTAGAGCAAATTGTTTGATTGCATTGATTTCCATCAATATTAGTATCTGATCGCCCAACTCAGTTTGTTTCTGCCTTTTGGAGAAAGTGTTGTACGATTGCCAAAATCGATCTCCGGTTGTCCACAAGCCATCACCCTCAAACTGATGTGCAAACTGAATGAACCAGCCAAACTTTAGAGCAACTTCTCAGGTGTATGTTGCAACAGTCCGAGGATTCTTGGAAAAATATACTCTGGATTGCTGAGTATGCATACCACAACTCAGTTCATACAAGCACAGGGCAAACTCCATTCTACACTGTGCACAGAAGACATCCGAGGACATCAGTATTTGATCCATCCAATACCCTGGAAATGCCAGCCATAAAAAACTTGCATAAAACCATAACTCAGGTTCTTAAGGAGGCGACGGAGCATCTGACCAAGGCTAAGGAAAGACAAAAACTGTTGCTGATTGACATCAGAAGGAAGCTCCCACCTACCAGATTGGAGAAAAGGTGTGGTTAGCATCCAAATATATTCCCCGGAAAGGGCCAAGAGTTTTCCGCCCAAGATACCTGGGCCCCTATCCTATAAAGTCCATAATCAATCCTGTCGCCATGAAATTGGAGTTACCATCTCACATGAAAATTCACCCCGTATTTCATGTCTCTCTCCTCAAACCAATGAAATCCAATACACGGCTTAGTTCTCCGCCAGAGCCCGAAGTAATAGATGGAGAACCACAATATGAAGTCAAATCCATCCTGGACTCCAAGGTGGTTTGATCAAAATTGTATTACCTAATTGACTGGAAAGGTTACGGACCTCAAGACCGAACTTGGGAACCCAGTGAACATGTCCATGCCCCACGTTTAATCGGACAGTTCTATCGCAATAATCCCACCAAACCAGGACCAGGAGGAGAACCACCCTTGAAAGGGGCCTTGAGGGGGAGTGCTGTCATGGTCATGAAGTCAGGGGCACAGGCATGCAGGGGTTGAATGCACAGCAGACCTGGGTGGAAACTGTCCTGGCACCTTTGGCGTCAGGCTCATGAACAAAAGTAAACAAGAACATCCATTTAACACCAAAAAGCTTTTATTATGGACATAGCACTTCAGATGCATTAACCTTGAACATTCCATCCATTAAGCAGGATGCATTAACCTTGAGCATTCCATCCATTAAGCAGCCCAAAGTGTATTCTTGGGTGTAGCTGCTAATGGAATGCCTTCGCCCGTGCTCACTCTCTAGGAGTGGCAGGGTGTGGCTGGTAAACCGGCCCTAATGGGCGTGCCCACAGTCTCAGATATATAAGCTGCCCCGATCCTCAAGACAGACGCTTCGCGTTATTCTGCACATGCAAGCAGCTTAACGCTCACCATCGCCTGAGGTCAGACTTACCTTTGAAGATCCTGCTTCCTGGACATCCTGTTTCCTGCCAGCATATTTACTAACTGAGGGAAGCTGTTGTTACCTGTACATCTCTTCGGCGAACCAAGTATTAATTTTTACACTTTCCGAAAGCCAAAATCTTCATCTTGGCACCGCAGCTTGACACGCTCCATCGTTGACAGCAGCGCCTGCAAGGAAAAACAGAAGACAAGGTTAGACATTGAAAAAACAGTCATTTTAAGGTTGCGCTTCGCCATAATTTGCGCTTTTCCTTAAACCATCACTTACCTGCTGTTGAACATTGCGGTAGCATCCATCTTCCATCCGGCCGCGTCTCGTATCTCACAGCTGCATTGAGGCCACATTTCCATCTAAGGGAAGAAAACAGCAGAGAGACATTATTGCGGGTATAAATAGGAGCAACATATAAAGATATAAAACAGAACGAACAGCATCACAAGAGTTCAAGAAAGACTTACCAATCATAAGGAGAAGCATAGTCACAGCTGGACTGGACTAATCCTTATCAGGGATCAGTGAAGGAACTAGATCCCATTCGATGCGCCACTGCCACAAGTAGCAGGACGGAGAGTTTATCTTCCATAATTCACAGGTGAGCTTTATGGGCCGGCATATGCTCACACAAACTATACTGGGAGGGGGGGGTGAAGGGTTCGAGAGGTACACAGATTGCCGTACTCACACACTCTTAGCTGTATCACCACGTACCACTGCTCACAGCTTTTCTACTGAGGGAGATGCCTGAAGGGGGTGATTCAAGTTCAGGGAGGGCTGTAACCATGCACCAACGCTTCTGCAGAGACCAGGTGAGCGTAATACTGGTATGATTTAAGCCCGCTGGTGTGTTATAAAAAGACTGTGCTCGCTCTGCTACAGTGTCTTACTTGTGCTATAAGTAAAAGACTATTCACAGTCACAGAGACTGTGTGGATATTGTTCCCTTTGACCTGGGCCAGCTGTAAATCTTTACGGGATAGACTAAAGCAACATAGTAGTATTTTCCTGCCCTGTATTCCTCCTCCTACTTTGTTTTCAACAGCGAACAACAAATTGTATTTGATTTGCTTCATGACCCCTATACCTTACCATGAGTAGAGACCTGGAATTGCCGGGCAGTACTGGTAGGTTTCTACAGTCATCTTGCAAGCAGGTTTGCAAAGTCAGTCGAGCCAAGAGTTCCAATTGGGCCTGCCAATAGCACCTGAACCAGCTGAATTGTTTGATAGCGTCTCCCTGCTTGGTGATAATGATCAGGTGCTTTAAACTCCACAGGTGTCTACATCGCTGTGCCGGTTCTCCCCTCCTACAAATAGTGCTGAGATGCTTCGGCAGGTGCCCTGTGGAGAAATAAATGCTGGTCACTCAGTACCTCAACTGATCCCAACTATGGATGATCTGTTTAATCCCGCTAAACCAACAAACATGGAGAGAGGGCCATCAGGTACTACTCAACAGGAAATAAGTAGGAATACATCCAACAAATCCTTGGCTCTGTTTAAAAGCCCTTGAGCCAACCCAGTTCTTCTGCCCATTTCTGGACAACGTTTTCTGGACCAGTACTTCGTAAAAACAGCAACAACAAGCAATGAAATTACATTGTTGCCGACGGTAAGGGGAAAAGCCATGCTGGACCAGTCAGTGATGTCTGCACAAGACAACTTTGGTGGGAATAAAGACCTTACAGATATTAGCATTATCGAATTTGACAACCAAACTGTAGAATATGAGGCCACCTGGGAACCGATGCAGTTTGACAATGCAGACAGCGTGACGCAACAAACGGGCAACGCATCAGTGCCTGGTTCACTGTCGGACCTTACTAATCTAATTGATAAGTATGCCATCAATAATGATCCCTAAGGCCATGTACAGGTCAACACTGACCGCTCTTCGGAAGCTGATGAGCAACATGAAAATCCAGCCATGCATCATACACTGAGGGAAATTGATGAAAGAATCCGTCTGACCCATCCGCTGGTCTCTGCCCTCAATATGGTTCTCAGTTCCTTTGTATCTCTTTGCCAAAATATTTGAGCTGAGTTAAAGTCAGCAAACTCTCTGATGACTGAGGTGAACTGTAAACTTGACCTCATAGAATCTGAGGTGCGTTTCCACCCAATGGGATGTGTTACAAGTGATCTGGGAGTCCCCCCTTGGGGGTTCACAGACCAAGATGGCGAATGTGGATGAGATTATTGAGATTATTGAAATCTCTGATAACACTATTTGTACGGCTATGGAACAAATCCCTGACAACGGTTCCCGCCCAGTCTCAGAGCCAGGGCAAAAATCGTACGTTTCTAAACCACGGGTCAACATAAGGCACATTCTAAGGATCGATTTGACGGGTGAACAGTGTGCACCGGTGCAAGCTTCCTCTGTTCGTGGTGAGGCTGTGCCGGGTTTCATGGAGGCTGTTGAGGAATCCCCATCTACTATTCTATCTCAAGGGAAACAACCCAAACCTACCAAGAAAAGACCTTTGCAACGAAAGTCTTGTGAACACACTATTAGACTGAATTACAAACCACTCTTTAGAAATAACATGTTCCATCTCATTGAAGAGGGTGCTTCATTGAACTTGGTGACGAGCAAGGATATAACAATTGATTCCATTGTACAGACTGACCCGGTTCCCCTTGACCTCTCTGTCCCTCCGCAGTTATCCCATATTAATGAGGAGATGGGCTTGTATGTTTTACCGTGTAAAAGTGGGGGTGCTTTTTTGGAACTGGATCCCTCTAGGTCGAGCAATACAGCTGTTGGGGCCAAACCCGGCAACTACGTTCATGTGCAGCGGTTGCCCTCTACAACAGGTAAGCCGTTATCTTCTTTTACCCCAACCTCCAACAACCTGGTTGGGAAGCCTACGGAATACGGGGGGACGTTACCTGGGCAATGTTTGAACATAAATCTATCTCAGGGTGGAGAAGGGAACCAGTTAAGTAGAAGAGATTCCCTAATGAGATTACTCTGTTTACCATCCAAGGAAGTGATGAAGGCAGATCAGAAATGGGTGGATACATGCCAGGGGAAGAAGGCACCATTATTGGAACCAGGAGCTAGTGGAGCTCAGATTCTGAGTACCTTGCCTTCAAATGTACACCCATTAGTAGCGTCGGAGTGAGTGACCTGCTACGTCTACATGTACCAATCACATATGTCCCACGTGATCACTCTCCTGAATGGCCCGCCTCAAAACGAGGCAAACATAGCATTTTGCATCATGGTAGAGGATCGGAGACATAGGTGGAGGAGAGGTTGCAAGGTACTATGAGAAGGAGAGTGAATGAATCGATTGGGGGTAAGAGGGATCTCAGACTGAAGATGTCATCAGTACTTGGCTCTGATTTTCCAGTTTGCCTTAATCGGTCTAACATTCTGTTGATTTATGCCGAAATCCCGTCCCAGGGTCTGTTAAGTTCTTCCGATATTGACAGAGTGGCTTTTCCGGACAGGACACATCCGGATACTAGTATCATCTACCTTAACTTCCCTCTAGTAAAATAACTTGTTTTTTCTCAGCATTTATATCTCCTAGACTTGGGATTTGATATCAGCCCCACCAAGTTGGAGGAGGGGGGCTCTCTGGGGTCTAGAGAAAATTTGCGAATTGTGGTCCGTTCATGTGAAAATGAGAGCCGGAACGGTGGGTTATGGGGTGCATGAGAGTAAAATAGACTGGGCAGCAGTTACGTCAACTCTGTGGCGTAAACCAGTGCCATGAACAAATAAAATCTTTGGGAATGGGGTCGAGAGAGATAACCCTGTCCCTCAAATCTTGGAATACTCGTGGGAGCAGACATCTCCTTACTAATCCCCACTGCTTCTCTATGTTAAGAGAGGAAAGTTGTATATGTTTACAAGAGACTTGGATGTTCTCTGCACCTGTCCTTGATGGCTTCCAAGTGTATATCCAATCTGCAAAACCAAAAAATGGTGGGAGATCATCTGGGGGTTTGTTAATTGCAGTAGATGGTGTGTTGGGTCTGATTGGGACTCCTCTAGACAAATTACCTTTTGGTGCCATGTGGGTGGATTTCTCTTCCTCTGACAGTACTCTGAAGATTCTGCTTATTAACATCTATTGGCTAAAGGGAATCTTAGAGATGAATCGCTTTGTGGAAACAGTGTGCGAATGCATTGATGAGTGGTCCTCTAGACATCCAAATGATAGAATCATTGTTATGAGAGATCTTAATGCCAACTGCCTGCTCCAAAACACTACCTGGAATTGTGTGGCTCTCTAGTAGACAATAAGAATATGACCTCTAAATGCCAAGCTGGAAGATCATGGTTTTTGGGGCTGGGGGTGTTTGGGCTGCAGCCTCTGGTGGGTAATTGAGTCAGCCAAACAAGAAAGACTGGCATACTTGCACAGAGGGAGTAGCTCTTCACTAATGGATTGTATATATATCAATGACTATCTGTTTAACTGTGGTGTTTTGTATTCGGTGTTTAAGAATGATTGGAGTGATCATTGTTTATTAATGGCGTTATTTGATGTTGTTCTTATCACTAGAGAATTTAGAACCCAACCAAACCTCATAACCAACTCAAGAGGCAATGCAATTTGCTGGTCTGATTCCAATATTAATCTCTTAAATCAAAACCTAAGTGCTACCATGAACACCACCACCCAAGAGTGGAAAATCAATCGTTTCAATGTGACTCGGACCCAGAGGTTTATTTACAAACTCATCTCTGGGGTACGCTCTCACTTCGGAACTAAGTCAAGCAAACCGGTTAGACCCCTGCATTGCTATACCAAAGATCTAGCTACTGCAAAAACTAATATGGTGAGGGAGATTAGACAAACCCGGGGCCTGAATGTAGATGAATCAGCTTGTTTTGTTCTTATTAATAAAATCGAGCAGAAGTACAAGAACTATTGCAAGTCAATTAAAAGCCTGTTATTACAGCACAATGCTGAGATCATGCTCAGGTTCTTGATCAACTTCCGAGTGAGTGCTTTTTGGTCACGTATTAATGGACAGGACTCCAAGTACGCAGTAATACAACTAAACCCCATTCCAGAGCTGGAGTGCATTTCTTTTTTTGGGAACATATTTGGGTCTCCGGAGAGTAATATTGTGAGTGACTTGGGTCCTAATCATCTATAGATACTAACATGTGGCAGCCTAAATTAGAGATCTCTACTATCCATGCCCTTATAAAAAAAAAAGTTAACATTCTCGAGCCTCTGGACCAAATGGCCTAACCAATAATACTCCTAAGGCTGATCAACTAAATTGGGCCAATGTCCTCTATTTTGAATTTCTAGATATCATCTGTACAGGAATTACACCCCTTCCTGGGGTACGGCCCACGTAGTTCCGATCTTTAAATGTGGTAGCAGGTCTGATTTTAAAAACTATCGGCCAATTTCTCTAATAGATGCAGATTGCAAGATCTTGTCTGCATTCCTGCTGACCCACTTAGAAAAATGGGCCTTGTCTGAACACCCCCTGAACCAACTGCAGACAGGTTACTGCAAGGGCCACTCCACCAACATTAACAGCCTTGTAGTTAAATGCATCCAGGAAGCCTCCTGGCGGATGCCTAAAGGTTGTACATGCATGGCATCAATAGACTTATTGTCTGCTTTTGATAGCATGGACTGGAACAGTCTATGGGCCAAATTGGCTGGATGGGGTATTCTGGCAGGGCTTTTGAGGCTTGTAAACGGGGTCTATGAAAACTGCGGAATACAGGTACAGTTGAGCCAAAAAGAGGACCTTAGTAAGAATATCCGCTCACACCGGTGGTTCAAGCAGGACTGTGTGCTGCTCCATGGCTGTTCAACCGATATATGTCTGATGTTGTGGACCGTCTGGGTGTTGGAGGTCTAATCTCTCCTAAGGTTGGACTGGCGAAAATAGCATAGCTGGCCTATGCAGACGATTTTATAATATTTGATCAAGCAAGGGTCGGTCTGCAAAGATTGCTAAAGGCGTTTTCTGGGTATGCCAAAGATAACGTTCTCATTATCAACCCCAAGAAAACAAAAACATTAGCATTTACTAAGGCAGGTAGAAAGAGTAGTAATAGCATGTGGAATATCAAAGGGACTCCTGTTAAGAATGGTCTCGGGGTTGTGTACTTGGGGTTTTACTTTGGGGCTCATACAGGCTTAAAAACGGGTTTAGACATTCTGTTGCAAAAGGCAGCACAGTTACAGTGCCAGATAATGAAAACAGACCGCAAATTTGACAGATTTTCAATCAAACCTGCCATTATGTTCTAGGAAGGGAAAATTGTACCCAAAGTAACCTATGGCCTTGAACTACAAAACGATACAATAGCTAATTCATTAGATTGGTTTGAGGGTAGGCTGCGGAGGAAGATCCTCAGGGTTCCGAATGCTGTACCATTGGTGGCTATTAGGTATGAACTTGGGGCTATTTCATTAAAAGCCTGTGTTGAGTGGCAACTATTGACACTGTTCTCAAAACTTATGGCTCCTTTACTCAATTTTTTTATATCAGATCCTGGGCACTGCCATCAACTCTGGAAATGAGCCCAATGGTAAATCTAACTATCTGGGGCTTCTCCGGATTAGAGGTGAAGCAATCCTGACAAGAATTGTTTCTGATATGGAGACCTTAATTAACAATCCTTCAAAAAATTAAACGGTCCCTGTTCGACTTTGATTGGATACTGACAATAGATGCCTTCCATTCTTATGCATCTATTGTCCACCTTTCCCACAAGCATAAACGCTGAGGAACTCTCTCTACACATTGACCCAATTTCCCAATCGCTATTGCAGGGGGCTGTTACTCAGGTTACTTTGGAACCTGCTTCCGACCAAAGAAATAATGCTTAGCAGAGGGCAGATTGCAGATGATGAGACTAGGTGTAGATTTTGCAGCTTTGTACCAGAAACAACAAAGCACTTAGTTCTCGAATGTGAAGCATTAACAACGCGCAAGATCAAATATATGATGCCCTTTCTGAAATATAAAGCAGACTGCAGTGTGGACACTATTTGGAAATGATGCTTAAACATCCAAAACGCACATGAAGGTTTGGCATTAGCAGCAGGCTTTCTTAAAAGCCTAAATATCTTGTAAAGCTTGTTGGGTATATCTACTAATATAGCTGTCTCAGTGTATGTTCAACCATTATGAGGTGTTGGAGGAATGAAGATTTCTATTTCTATTTTTTATTTTGATCTTTAGTAGTTATTTTATTTGAACGTGAATAGTTCAGTAACGGGTATCCTGATTAAGATTATGTATTTATGTATGAACACATTTGATTTGTATGTATGATCGAAGTATTTTGCTCTGTTGCTGAGCATTTTTCCTTTTATTATATTTCTGTATTATGGTATCTTTGTATTTTCTCAAAACATTTGTAAAAGGTTTAATTTAAACCAAATAGAATTTAAAAAAAGATGTCAGTCCTCATTCCCAGCACTAAACAGCACTGGGCCTGGGGCTAGATCTATAGTGACTCTGTGAGCCCCAATGGCCTGCTTGTAAACCATTACCTAGAATGCCTTAATATTCGGGCAGGTCCAGAGGATATGTCCCATTGTACCCAGTCCCCTGCAATGTCGCCAGCATGAAGGTGTCTGTATGAGCCCCATCCTATATAATTTACTTGATGTATAATATAACCTTTCGATCAGTTTGAATTGAATCCCTCTATTGCGCATATTGTGTGATGTTGAGAGTATGGCATAAAAAATCTGTAAACATCCCTTACGTCCACCAGAATTTCCAAGTCGGTGGACCATTGTGACGCGAGTGTTTGGTTCCGCCTGATATTATTTGGGGTGCAGATAGTGTAGCATGTGCATAGGCTTGGTAGGATAGTCACGTTCTGACCCATCTCAATTTCCCCAGTGGACAGATTAGCTTGTAGCATTTGCTCAGTCGTGTTTGAGCGTATCACCACCAGGAGAGTGTGGTATCGCAACCAGTCTGACCTCTGTAATTGTAGGACCTGGCTGGCTTCCTGAAAGTCGATGGGGGATTGTTCATCATAAAGTTCCATTTCTTTAATCCTTGATCATAGAGAGTCTTGGTTAGGTTGTAGTGAGTGGTCGAAGTCAATCGATAGGATCGCCCTTACACTAATGCATGCAACCCGAACATCCACGCCCAGAAGCGCTCTCATTTTGTGCCACTGTGTCAGCGTTGGACCCAATATGGGGTCCAAGCTAATGTTTCCAGGCACTTTCTTCGGCAGGATGGCTAAGATCTCTGACGGAGAGTATGGTGCCATCAAGGACAGCTCCATGCGCTTCCAGCTTGTTGTGTCCATCGTATCAAGCCAGCATTTGGGCCAGCATATTTGGGACGATTGGTAGTAGGTGCACCAAGCCGGCACAGCAAAACATTTTCAGCCTGAAATATGCATCCTATACCCCTTCATTGGTAGCCTGAAGGTCTTCCAATCGAAGCTGTGCTTTTTTCCCCCTTCTATAAAAATATTTTAGGCATGCGTCTAGGTCTCTATACATCTGGCATGTTGGTGCATATGGTAGCATCATAGCCAAATAGATATGTTTTGGAAGGGAGTTCATTTTGAATGCATTAATGCGGGCCATGAGGGAGAGCGGCAGTGTATTCCATCAATATAGATCAGATTTAATCGTTAGGAGGGTCAGGGATAGTTTAATTCCGAGATTTTATCGAGAGAGGAGCCGACTAGTATCCCGGATATTTAATATTGTGCAGCTGAAGGTGAAATTGAGCAACCCCACCTAGGTCCCATGGTATATCCGCTCTAAGCGCAGAATTTCTGTTTTCGAACAGTGGACCCTTTAGCCTATCATGGTGTTGAAGTTGTGTAGTAGTTGTTGTAGCTGTGGGGGTGACGTCCGCCATCTGCCGACGTATACCAGGACGTTGTCCGCATATAGCGATACACGGTCTTCCTCTCCCACCTGTAGTATCCCCATCGATTCTGGATCAGCGCAAAGCTTTTCCGCTAGCGGTTTAATTGAGAGTGCATACAAAAGGGGGGTGAAGGGGCATCATTTCCTGGTACCGGAATATAGTTCGACCAGATCAGAGGTGATGCCATTGGGGTTTGTGTAAAGTCGTTTCACTAGTCTTAGAAACGCTGGCGGGAAGCCATACACTGTCAGTACTTGGAACATAAAGTCCCACATGACTTGGTCGAATGCTTTTTCAGCATAGATTGTTAGGATTACGTTGCCCGAGTCTTTTTGTCTGGCTATGATGTGTAGCAGCTGTCTGACATTATCTGTTGAGTGTTGGCCATGAATAAACACAGTTTGATCTTTATGAATGAGCTGTGGGAGGATTTTTTCTATTCCTTCCTCTAGGCATTTTGCCAGAATCTTGGTATCCACGTTAATCAGAGAGATTGGTCGATACAATCCGCAGTCTTCTGGGTCGCGGCCCTTCTTGTGAAAGACTATGATGTTAGCCGCAAGCATTGATCATTTTAGATGGCCGTTATTATGGGCTTCCGTGAATACCGCCTCGAGTAGTGGACCAGTCAGTCCGACATTGGCTTGCAGAGGTCTATAGGAAGGCCACCGGGACCAATAGCTTGGGTTATTTCTGTGGCTGTGATTGGGCTCTCCAGTTCAGCTATTTGGGTGGGATCAATTTTCTGTAGTCGCAGGCTCGCCAGGAAGGTGTCGATCTGACCAGGAGATATTGGTTCTGGATTAATGTATAGTTCACCATAGAATTCGGCGACAGTCTGTTTGTCGGTCTCTATTGTGAGGAGAGTCGTGTGGCGATACCGGATGCTGTGTATGCTATGGGAGGCCTGTCTGGTGCGGAGGGCGAGGGCCATAAATGGGAGGGGGCAGTCCCCGTCTTGGTAGCAGACTTGTGACCAGCTGGAGAACGATTTTTGAGCCTGTTGGGGGGGGGGGGGTGATATGTTTGAGTTCTGCCCGCAACTGAACAAACTGTATATTTATTAGGGAATTCTGCATGTGCTTATGTATTCTCTCATTTCGTGCAATGTCGTTGCTAATCTGCGTTTCCCGTTCCCGCCATTTATTTAGTTTGTGGGCCCACCTGGATATACATTGCCCCTAAGAAAGGCCTTAAAAGCGTAACAGCAAGTGCTAGCGAGATATCCCGGGGTCAGGTTGGTCTGCCAAAATATGTCGGTGTCAATTTCAAGGTACTCGAAGTCCGGGTAGTTCAATGCGCTTCAATTTAGTCACCACGTTTGTCTTTTTTGTGGCGTTCCCGGTAGCTCGATGCAGAGAAGTACAGGTGTGTGGTCGACAATATCTCGGGCAGTATTGTACATTGTCGTACCAATGAAAGAGCGGTCGTGGGGGCCAGCCAGTCTGTAGTAGGATCCATGGCGATTTTAATAAAAGGTGTAGTCTTGGTGTTGCGGGTGTAGAGCACGCCATACGTCTGCGAGTCTGAGATCAGTCTAGCAGTGGGTCGAGCTCTGTGCTCCAGTCGCCCCCTATGATAGTAAGGTTCCCTAGAAGGTGTGAAAAAGGATGGTGTATCCGTTGTAGGTGCATATATGTTTAATAGGGTAATTGGCCGGTGATGTATAAGACCATGTAGAAGGACATATTTTCCCTCAGTGCAGTAATCGTGTGAAGAGTATAGAATGGAATGCATTTGTGTATCAAGATAGACACCCCTAATTTTCCCCTCTGTGGAGAGTATGCGGCTACCTCGATCCACCCACAGCAGAGTTTCCCCGACTCAAATGTGTCAAGATGCGTTTTCTGCAGGAATGCAATGTCACTCTGTAAGTCCCACATCCCACAGATGGTTAAGTACCTGTCGTCTCTTCATAGGACGGCCGATCCCCTGAGCATTAAGGGTCACCAGGCTTAGTATAATCGCCATACCATTATCCAGGGAGGCTAATGAATAGGTCTTGGTATCTCATAGCGGTGTATTAGTATAGCCTTCTCTATTGACCTTACATGACATACGTATGCATGTAACGAGTTCCCAAAAATCAAAGAGAATAAATGACCTTGGAAGGGTAATGTAAACATTGGAATAATAAATGTTATCCCAATACAGTGTTGAGCAAGCATATTCAGTAGGGGGGTTTGGAGGGAGGCTAGGCAGTTCCCCCACAACACCCCTTGCATGTCATCAACCCTGTGAGGGTCCGCTGGCAGTTCGAACAAACAAACGGTGGCCTATGATGTCCCCGGGTGGCGAGCAATTCGGCGAAGTATCGCCCTCATAGAATGTGGTGTCTAATTGATGTAGTTTTTACAGTTTAAAGATTTCAACAATGGTATAGTCAAGATCAGGAATGTGGTAATCGTCTTCTCAGCATTCACTCTCCTTAATTGGTGACACATGACCACTCCTGGATGTAGTAACACTCTTTTAATAATGCAACAATGGGTTTCAACAACATTAGCGTCTCACACAAGTAAAAGACCCTTTCACAGTATATGCGAGTGCTACATTTCTGTTCTTCATAGTATTTCAACTTCAGCAAACAACTTCTACACTTTATCTCTTACGCAAGTTAACAGGAAGCTGGATAGTGTTACCAGCAATGCTTGTGCAAGGTGTTAGAACGCTGTGCTTCACTCACTGGCTTCTTTGATACTTGCTCTGCTAGTCGCACTGCTTCCACGCCTTCTGCCACAACTTCTACTGCTTCTGTGTGCTTAGGGAACCACACCATTCCTCTGCAAAAGGTGTCACCGGTCTGGCCACACGTTTATGGAGTCCCTCTCGCTCCTGAGAACCACAGCTTGACAACCGCTCCACGCCTCAGTCTCCAGCTGGTCCTCTGCATGGCAACCACAGCAACAATCAGACTCAAATGGGGATAGTCAGCTCTCCTGCATGACTTCCGTTGCACAGCCTCTGCACTTCAGAGTTTGGGGGAACAGGACCCTCTCAGAACAAGCAGGTTAAATCTGCTGTTTCCCCCTTCTGGCGTCCCTCGTGTTCTCCCACTTCTGCTTTGTTTGCCCGCCTCGTGCCTTCTTCCTTCCACTATTACTGCTACAGCTCACATACCAGTCACAGTTCCAGCTCCTTCCACTCCTTCTAATTGCCTGCACTTGAGGGGGCCTTTTATACCTCCCAGGTTCCTTCAGGTGTGGTCTGTTAGGCTTGATCGCCTGACTACTGCAACTGTACGCCTCTTCAGCCCTCTTCCTCGTACCAGTACTTCTGGGATTATGGGACTTGTAGTCTCCTTCAAAAAGGTAGCTCTTTTAATCAATGAGTTATTTTTAAGGATAGATGTATTTCCCTTAAACTCATTAAAAGATGGACTGTCAGATTTTGTTAGTACAAAGGAAGATATTGAATGTAAGGCATTTTCTCTAGATCCTTTTATATTATACCTTTGGGAGTAAGGAAGGTGTTTATTCCGAGATATCCTGAAAGATCTTTCTGTTAATAAGATTTTTCCAGTTTTAACAGAATGTATACCCTGGACTAAAGGTCATGCATGGGGGTCAGGGACATTTAAATGACAATATGCCATTGCCTATTTTGGCAACCCAGAAAGTCACTTCCTTTCAGAGGACAAATACTGCATCTCATCCCACGGGATCTCTTCACCGCCCTGGGCCCTGTCTTCTCCCAGGGGATCCTCCCGCAGTACACCACCCGAAGGTCAGGATCAGGAAGCGCCTGCCTTTCCCTGGCCACCTGGGAGGAGACTTTAGGCAGCGTTTCAGTGAGGGATCCATAGGATTCTTCACAAGACTTACTCTCAGATATATCTGCGTGTCATCCACGTATGAATGGTATCCCAGGTCTTCTTTGCTAGGGTGCCACTGTTTTGGGATATGAGCTGTGCCTTGCCGTGTCTTGGAAGCTCTGTCCCCTTGGAGGAAGAGGAAGAGGAGGGGCGATAAAATCTCCTACAGTGGCCCTTGCGCTGCTGTTTTGGGTTGTTTAGAAGCTGCTTTTGAGGCATTCTGGGGGGAGACATTGAGCCTTTCCAGCATACCCGTATTACATAGGTTTACAAAGGATATCCGCGTGTGGAGCATATTAATTTCATGAACGCTGCACAGCTTAGTGTTGCCAGTCCGCTAGGTGAGGTAAACATACAATTATCAAAAATTGATAGAAAGATGATTGACAGTATCAATCGTGAACCGCGATCACTCACTTATTGCTATTGTTACTGTTGTGGTGTACTGAGCAACTTGAATGCTATATTACTGCCACAATACCAAAGTGTGTGGCGCGTGGCATGTGGAGAGATAACTGGAGATCCTATTGGGAGGAATCAGCCGTCAGAGCTCAGATCTTGCTCATAAGACAAAACTGTTACTGTTACAAAACTGTTACCTGAGGAGGGTAGGGCGCAGTGTCTTGCAGGCAGTTTGCTGCTCGTAGGTAGCCTGCACATCAGTTGAAAAATCTCTCTGAAGGAATAAACCTACATTGACTTCACCAGAGAAGGCTAGAGTTCAGAAACTGCTGCTGTTTGACTGGGTTCCTCACATTCGCACTCTGCAAATAACCGCAAGTAACAGTGAGCGAGAGAACGTGGTACCTCTCTAAAGTGGGCTGAGATTGTCACTAACTATATTTTTACTTGGTGAAGCTGATAATTTGACAAGTGGAACACTGTTTATAACTCCAATCTCCACTTTGATTTTATAATCTCATATTACTACACTCATATTTGTAGTTGGGAGGAAGCGGACTCTGGCAGCCTTTAAGCCATTCAGGCGTGCCCTGACCCACTGCTCTGATGCTTTGTATGTCTTTTTTAAATAATCTTTTCGGCTTAGAGCCTGATTTTATTTTTGTGACTGTTTTCTTCAACTTTAGCATAGTGTTGATGCATTGGTTGTTTTAGTCTTGTGTCCTGTGTAGCCCTTATGGGTTTTAACTATGGTTGAACGTTTTTTGCAAAACTTTCATATTTGCACATTTGCATCATTTCCTATTGTTTTGCGCTGACTTGCATTTTCTTGTGTAAACCAGCTAATATAGTTCCTTTGCTATGACGAAAAGGAATGCAATGCCTTCCATCTCGCCTGGGACTCAACAAAAGAAAATCTCTAAAATGTTTGGCCCCATAAAGGATGTGAAAATTCTGATTACTGAAATCAAGGACCTAATACAAGGTATTGATTGTCTTGACACAAGTGGAAAGAGAGGGCAAAAGGCTTCCAAATGTGCCTCTAACTGTGTTGTAACAGGGGATGATGTGATATTAGTGTGTGTACTCCGGCACCCATGTAATCCCTATGGGTGGTTCTGTAAACTCAGAGACCTGTGGAACTAGAGCCATGAGAAATATCATAGATCCACTCAAAACATTTAAAGTAGGAAAAAGGGATGCACTAGAACAATGGAGGAGTTATGTTCTACCGGCTAATGTGGTGGAGGGTTTGGGGTGCCATGAGCGTGATGTTCTGTGTGATATTATTGAAGTTGATGTCCACCAGGCCACACATATGATGTGGCATTGAAACCAGCCACTATTGATACAATGGATCTTACTCCACTAGGAATAACCATTGAGGTAAATGAAAATGCGTTGATGACAGGACTGGTCGGTGGGGCAATTAAGGAAAACATCACTGTTATTGACCTCACTGTCCCACTGTCTAATAGATTCACAGCTTTAACTGATCAGGACACTTACTACATTGAGGGTAGCACCCGACAGAATAAACGAAGAAAGGGTTGTCAGCTTATCACTTGTAAAGGTGTTAAAAAGCACAGGCTAAAAAGTGATGGGAATCCTAAATGTTCCAATAAAAGATTAACAAAGACATCTAAGCAAATCTAGGCTGGGTGTCGAGGAGAGACGCAGTCCGTCCTAGGTCTGAAAAAGCCACCACCATTTAATGGCTCCTTAAGCCACGATTTCCATGTGAACAATTTACGGGATGCAATGGGAGACAAATTTGAGCAGATATTAGCCTTGCTGCAAGAACTGACGTCGGAGGTCAGAGCCCTGAATGGTAGCATTCATGATTTGGGAAAGAAGATCGATTATAGACCTAGAATTGATTACTATGACCCTCCAGTAAAGGAAAATAGTGTAGAGGGTTCGAGCACTAAAGATAGACTTAACTCTGCACTGAGAAATGTAAATCAGGTTAAATGTATGCATGCTACTACCTCCCACAACAAGGCAAATAATTGTACTGGCTGGGTTATAGTGGTGGAGCATGCTGCACCCGGTGAAAACCGACCTATTAATATCTTGAGGTTGATTATTGAAGTAATAGATTTGCACATGCAGCGCAACACTAAATGGAATAGACTACAAGAAACCTATTATGCAACAAGGGATAGGTTGTTCGCGGGGAGGGCAGACCCGTTAAGATCTGAGGGCCAAGGGGTGGACTGGCCTTTTGTGGTGATGCACAATGTACCAAGGTTAACACCACGCTCTTATGAAAATCAGGATTCCCTGAGAAATAAATGTATTTATTGGATAAAGAGCGTAAAATGGTGTACCTCGATAATTCAAGAAGATATTGTTAAGTGCATACGAAAGAGAGGATCTGTTGGCTTGGTTGACTGTCTTATATTTCTAACCAGCCCATACTTGATGCAAAGCCTTTGACAATCTATTATAGAATCCATCGGCCACAGGTAACAGTGATAACACTGAGGGCTTACCTCCTGGGAAGTGAGAGGCCAGTGGGTAATACGGGAGAGTCTGGGTGTGGAAAGAGGGCTGTTAAAGGGACCCAATCTACTTTAAGTATGATGACCAGAGAGAATGGACTGTTGATTGGAACTTGTGCTATCCGTGGGGATGAAGTATTGGAGGGTGTCGATTGACCACCATTGGATTTCGCAGTGAAGCTAAAACTGTCCTATTTACCATGCTCTCCAGGAATATAGCGGGTCTCTTTAAACAGGTGTCCACACTGAGAAACCAAACGGTGTCTCACCTACTACTCCCCGGGGATCTCTCTCTCTCAGGTGGCCAGGGCACAGCCATCGCCTTTGGATCCAGACCCTGAGGGTGGATCAGTGCGGGAGGATCACCTCGGTGAAGGTTCTTTGGGGTGTCGGGTTGAGGCGACCGATGGTGAGATGCACGGTATTCCCCCTTTCCTGTACACATGACCTATCCTATTTTATATGTCCCAAGCCCCCCCCCCCTTTTCACACAAACACTGGGCAGAGGAAGAGGGTGACTGAGCGTAAAGAGACTAACCCTTACATATCTCATTGGACATGTCCTGCAAATCGGGTCAGGCAAAGTCAGACATTTGACTTTAAGTACATACATCTGATACCAGTTAGCTCTCCCCACACAGATAAAAGCATAACATAGAGACACAATCTGAGCAAGGTGGAACACGAGCAAGAGCAGAACTACCGGGGCAAAGGCGAAGATACAGGAGCAGAGCGACGGACAGAGTGATAAGAGCAACTGGTAGAGAAACCCAGGCGTTCCATGCAGGAGGTCCTTGCCTCCAAAGAGCCCTGAAAGACACATGGAGAAGGCCAAATCTCGGACAAGACGACTGCATTCTGTTTCAAGGACTCCAGCGACCCTGCCCGGTGAATGGCATAGTTGGGGAGGCGAGGCCAAGCCTGTGGTATTAACCTTGACTCGTGAATTGAAACTGCAAAGACAAGAAAGGAATGCACACAGCTTGTGAGTTGATGAGCGACATGAAAGACTGGTGTGTAAGCAAAGATTGAAGTTGCAACAGTATATCGCACCATTGAAGGCTGCACGTGTGTGCATGAGACCTATAGGAAGTCAGGCCTGTGGTGAACTTTGAATTACTTATAGCTGTGAAACCAGAGGTACTGAGTAGCGTAGTGGTCCGACAAAAGCAAGTAGCCCATTAGAAAGTCTCTGTAAAAGGTGAAATGTTTGTAATAGGAAACGATAAAGTGAATGTACTATAAGACGCAAAGTGATCATAATTAAACCCGGGAAAAGGGGGGAATTAAAAAGGTGAATGTTGAACGTTTGTGCTTATGACATCAAACTACCCAGACCAAGAGACACTGGGGCAAATAACACAAGAGTGCGAGTTGAAGGGAAAGTCAAGGTGGTTCTGCGGTGGTCTATAGCAAAAGCCACGTGCGTTAGAAAGTCTTCAACATCAAGAAAAGGTCTGAGCCCGACTGAGGGAGCCCGGGGAAGTGTGATAAATTAGAGGAAGGGAACCCCTAAACAATATGAATTAAACTTGAGCAAGGGAACCCATGCAAGTTTTGTGTTTGAATGTTCTGAGCCCGATTGAGGGAGAGCGTCGTGAACTTTTTGTTGAACTGTGTTTTGAAAGCTGGAAATAGACTTTAAAGTGGAAGGCCAGGCGGGTCTCAATGTATGTTTTGAAATGCCTTTGTTTTGAGAACCTGAGCCAGCGTGTGTCATCCTATCTACGGAGACTGCCTTACCCCGTGCTGTCTAACGTGGGGCAGAAAGCTGACTCAGCCACATTTATTCTCTATATACTAACACTGATTTTCCTTTGCATACATATTCTCCTTTACACACTTTTTGTACAAGAGATAGGGAAGGCATTAGGTTTTGTTAGTGTAGGCCATTTTGGTTTGACGGACTGAACTATGACTGTTTTATATATTATCTGATGGTAGAGATTACTCCCATCATAGCTTTAAGGCAAAGTAGGAGTTTTTCCAAACTCCGAAAATTGAAGAAATGTTTTACAAATTGTACCTTTTCTGTCAGTGTCATACCTGTGATGCCATGCCTCCCTTACAACACCAAATACAAGAAACCAAAAATAAATGGCCATCAATGGCTGCATGTATATATTAACTAATAGCAGAGACAGATAGGAGCCAGAGGAATGCCACAATCCATTGGGATAGAATCTGACACATGGTTTGCAATTTTGACACATTAGTGGCAGTTGAACAAAAATTATTGAAACCATTTCTAAGCATGATCTGACTCTCCTGTTACCTCATCCAGTGTGGACAATAACATATTCCAGTCCACCATGCCGAATGCTGCTGAGAAATCGAGCATCACCAGCAGAGTGAGATCTCTTTCATCAGCAATTTTTAAAATGTCATCCCATACAACCATCAGAGCAGTCTCTGTACCTTGTAGTGGCCGAAATCCTGGTTGAAAAGTGTCCATGACTGCTGACTTAGTCACATGCTCCTGAAGCTGTACTTTCTCCAGAATGTTGACTAAACATGGTAGGTAGGCCACTGGACGGTAGTTCTGTAGGTCCCTGGGCTCCTAGGATGTTTTATTAAAAATGGAGGGATGCAGATATTTTCAGGTCAGACAGAACTAAACCTTGGTCTCCGACAGGTTAGCAAAAGTGGTCAGAAACCAAGCCAGGGATGTTGCGTTTGTTCACGCTAAGCAAGCAGGACGTGAGTTGAAGATACAGTTTTTAGGTTTCAAATTTTATAGAAACGTAGTAATAAGATCAGCGGTGACTAGTGTAAAATCAAATAGTCAATCCTCCATAATGGATTTACACTGAATAGATTCAGTCTGGCATGAGGCTTGATCGATCCTGTCCTGGATAGGTTTTATTTTATTCAGGAAACGAGTATTGAATTTATTTGCATGACCATACGAGGGTAAAATGATAGGTGTTATACTCTGGGGATTTAGAAATTTGGAGATGGTAGCAAACCGTTCCTTTGGTTTGTTCTTCGAGACTGAAATATTATTCTGCAGAAACCTAACTTAAGCCTCAAATATGACTTTCGTATGAGATTTTAGTGCACCTTTTGGGCACTCTAAAGTTGTTTAAATTTCTAGATTTTCTCCAAGCTCTTTCCTTTTCACGATATTGTTGCTTCATGGCTGCTAGCGTTGGCAAATACCATGGATTAGAGTGTTTTTTTGGGTGTGTAGGTTGAAGAGGAGCTATTGAATCACAGATTAAGTTTGGCTCCTTGGAGCCTCTGACAAAATATTCATCACTTCTGGTGTCCTTATCATTACTTGATAAAGCTGTGGCTAGATCATTCCACAAGATCCTGGCTAAATCCTTTTTACTGACTTACCTATGTTGAGATGAAATGTGAGGCTCCTGGAAGGTGTGAAAAGAGAAGAATCTAATGAAATGGTCAGACCAGGAAGTGGCCACCGTATCATGCATAGTAATTCCAGAGCCATGCAAAATTATGAAATCCAGACAATGTCCTATCTTGTGAGACAGGGTTGTAGTCCAAGGACGCAGGTTATGACTATTCAGGATCTCCCAAATTTAGGATGAGTCAGAGATAGCGCTGGGGGAAGGGTGGAACAAGGGGTGTATCTAGCCAAATATTAAAATCTCCAATGATCAATAGTCGGTGTATCCAACGACAGTTGTGGCCAAAATTGGTCTTATTTGCATAGGAAAGTTCTTGCAGGGCCTGGGGTTCTATAGCATAAAATAAGTTTGAAAGAAACACATGGGAATAAATCAAGATTAAAAAATCCAATTTGAGAGGCTTCATCCCAAAGAAAGAAAGGCGCAGCGCTAAGCAGGCAGGTGGGGCAATGGTAATGTTACCTATATCCACTTGGACCAGTTGACTAACTGTGAAACGACAACATTGTTATGTGTTATATCTGTAAATAGTTACTATTTTTATGTATGTTTACTCTGTTCATCTTTGTCTCTGCAGCTCTGCTGCACCTTTGATCCATGGAACCTTTGTGTGTTCTGGGATGTTGGCATTGAGATGATTCTGTGGGTGGCAGTTTATAGATAGGATGGTGAGATGGTTTTAGACGTTCCTCCTGGGGGATTGCAGGAACCCACGCTGTTGAACCTGTACCCAAAATAAAGGGCCTAGCTCAGTGAGCGGACCCTGTATCTGACATTTGTGTTTCCCAATACATTGCTTTAAATACTCTTTTGACATCACCGGTGACAGTATTTTGAATTTTGTAATGGAGTGAGTTTGATCAGGAGTCTCGTAAAATAAGTTGATCTTGACTTATGTTATCTGCAATACTTATATTGGCAAAGCATATTCAGTGATCTTTTTAGATATCGCTAAAGTCAGAATTGTGGACTATTTCTAGACTTGTCTGGTGTTAGCATAATGAGAAAGACATCTCTTTACTGGTCATCAATAAATTATCTATCTGGACTTGGTGAGCATATGTCTTAGGATCCAAAGGTAAAGAAAATAATGATAAATAACCACTTGAGGGAAAATATGGCATAAAGTGAATTTACTCTCTTACGGGTAGACTCTTAAAACCTCTGACTGAAGCCTAGGATGACCATATCTGTGAGCAGTTCTTGAGATGGTATGTTGGTGGCACATCTTTCCATAGCATTAGACCTCCAAACATGAGTACTTTATCTGAAGTGGTTTGTGGTTAGTGCTAGCCACTCCTCGTGTAAGACAGTGTTAGTGTTGGGAATTAGAATACTGCTAGAATTCGTCTTTGTAGGGTTTGATGGTTATAAAGCTAGACTATTTTGGATCACGTTATCTCTGTGTTTTGTGTACCTAAAATATGTATTATTTTAATGTAATAATTTTCTTGAATGCAGGCCAGGAAAAAGAGCACCCACTGCACTGGATCTACAGAATATGAAGAGCTTGCCAAAATGTTTACCTGGTTATTTAATTTGTCATGAATTACGTATTTATTCTATGTGAAGTATTTGTTTGATGAATCCATGAAGCTTTATTATTGCAGCGATTAATTTGCTATAACCATTTATGTTATAAATGTGTTCCCTTTTTGCACAGTATTTTAAAAAACAGCTAGCCGTTGTATGCTAATGATAGTCCTATTTCATTTATCTATTTTGTTTATCGAGCCGTTATATTTTTAATTACAAGGTAGTCACACATTTTACCATTGTCCAGCAGATGTGTGCATTTCTCTATGATTGTCTGTGCATGAAGGGGTGTATTTTGTATTGCTCAATGCAGGTAGTTGTGTTGTGTTTTGGGCATTTCCATGCCAGTAAATTATTTGTCTCAAATGTCCACATAGTTCTGTATTAGAGTCCTATGGGTTAATTGGGAGGTGTCTACCCAGAGCCCAGAGTTGTAGATACCGAATGGGTTTTGAGCTTCACATTACATAATCAAATTTTGCAGACTATTGCGCAATCCGGTGGTAAAAAAAATCAATACGAAGGACTGCTGTAGCTGCACTAACAAGCTCTTATCGCCATCAGGGCTGGGTCAGCCCATCATCCTTGAGAGTTTGATAAGTTGAATACAATTGCATTGTATAATAATAGCTATTGTTACAGTGCTCAGATGCTTAGGGAATCCTGCATGAAGGGCTATATAAAAACCTGATGCTATTATAGCTATCCGATGCATGGTATACACCGGTAGCCCCAGAGGTGGAGAAGTCGAAGATCTGATAAATGTGCCAACATCCTCAATGTTAAGCCTCAGAAGGACTTATGTGTTAGGCACCTTCTGCCATGGGCTATCATTCACCTAGCAGCTATAAACTACAGAAATAGAAGTACCAGTGAGGTTTGTAACAAAGTCACCTGCTTGATCACAGAAGTGAATGGCAGTGTTGCCAAGTGGTCCAGGTGCCCAAACAAACCTCCTGAAACGTGGGGTGGATAATATTGTGTTTTCATATATATAGAGTTTCATGACAGACTAATCCAGGTTCTAGGTGCTGTACTAACAGTTGTTCGAATTACCCCTTTTTAGTTTGGGCTATTAGGTGGTGCTGAAAGCGCTACCTTAAAAGCCGAAACTATTGTCATTGACAAAAGAGCTTCAAATATGGGCATTGGAAGTGGGTCTATGATGCTTTTACAATGAGGATGATATTTGAGGAGGGATATACAGTTGTAATCCCTCCCGGTCCCTGCCCCTAGCCAATGTAATCCTTATGGCTAATCCCACCCATTCCTGCCTATCTCAGAACTTTTTAATTTACTACAGTCATAGTATTCTTACTCAAGCATCTGTTTGTTTTTGGCCATCTCAATGACCTGGTGCATGGGCAAGAAGCTTCCAGGGTCCACGGGTAACTGTTGCTGCTCGTCTCCCAGGGCGGAGAAGTGGCCAATGCTGCCTTCTGTGTTCAAAAGAAAAGCACGCCCCTCGCTGTAAAAAGCACAGCTGAGGTAACAGAGAGCCATGACAGGAGCAGAGGCACCGCACAGGACCAGGGAGAGATCAAATCCATGGTGCCCTCTGTGACATCCAGCCTTGCTCTTGCCTCTTGTCAGACACTGCTCCCTCTCTGTGGCAACACTCCAGCCCCCCCTGCATGTGCTGACGCCTCCTCCCGCTTCCAAACTTCTCTGCTGTCTCCTGCCAGATGTGGCATGTCAAGCTGTCTCCACGACTGTAGTGCGAAATGGGAGGGAAAAAAACTTACCATGTGCTGGTTCTTTTCCCCAGGAGGTTCAGGATATAGGCAGTGCTTTTAGGAGAGTTTCGAGCGCAGTTTGTATTCCAGGAAAGAGGCGCTGCTAAACTCCCAGCTGCCTTTACATCGGTCTGTCGGGATATGAACAGAGCCTGTGTTTTGGGCGCTGGCTTCCCTCACATGTTCATAGTGTAACCTTTTAGCTTCAGCTGGCAGACCATTGGTGGTGCCTCTGCCCACCACCACCCACTCCCTGTTTGCACTCGAAGTCCCTACTGCGGGCTTGTTTCCCCACGTATGACTGAATCGCTGCGGGCCAAGACTGCCGAAGTCACTGTGCTTTCCCAGCACCAGGGAGTTCTTGAAACCGCAAGGATAAAGTGCCGGATTCAAACAAACTTCAATGCACCATCCCCGGGGACGACTCCAGTGTCTCAATGGCATTCATAATAAATAGCTGCTTGCAAGAGAGAGTTATGCTGTGCACAAATACACGAGGAATAAAGTTGAACCCAGGCCAGTGCAAGCCAACACAGGACACCCTCACCCCCTCCCCACGTACCCACAAAGCAAAAAAGAGAGTAATTAATAAACGTTTTAGGAAATGGCTTCATTCGTCAAATAAGATGTCTAACCAGTGCCCCCTCTGAGACATTTTTGGGTCAAATGAGGAATAGCCATAAGAAGTGCATTTTTTACCCAATACACATTCTTTAATCACAATGTCCCATTAATATGTATCAACACTCACTCTAAAGAAGTGCCATCAACCTACAAATTAAACTTCAACTCACACTGAGATACTGCTTCACACGACTTGTGTTAATTGTAGTATTGGTGTACGCTACCTAACACTTAAAGCTTGCTGAGTATCTTTAGATTGTAGACATGATTTCCAGTCCCATCTACTTCAATGGATCACATTGTGTGATCTTGGGCAGAATTGGTCCCAGTATTTGTTAAATTGTTAACCCCTAGTAGGGTGAGTTTTGGAGGAATATAAAATAAACAACAAGCATTGGTAATGCTCAGCTCCATTGTCCAGAGATGTGAGGATGTGACGCAGCATGCACGAATGATGTGCTAATACTAGTAACACATATAATTATAGCACTTAGAAGTCTGGAGAATTTGGCATCAAGCACTATACAATTCACTAAAATATTATTGCTTGTACTCTATCTATGCCATTGAAACCCATATGCATGCATGCTAGCCTATGGGACACACCGAGAGACGAATTTAGCATTTGAAACAGGGTGTCCTGCTGATTTGCATTGGAGTGGATGATAAGAAAGAAGTGGCCAAATACGTTAATGCTTGCCCATTAAATAAGGCACACCACTCACCAATGTAAAAGCATTCAGAGTGGACAACGGATAAAGCACTATTCTGATTAGTTGTTAACAATGAAAGCTTGTGTGACATAGGCCGTGCATTTATTGAATAGCAGTGTGGTCGACGAGTGGAGCAGTACTGCAGTCACTCTACTCTATGCTGCTTTGAGCAGAGACTTTTTACTCTGTTTACCCTGCTGGTTGACTGGGAGGAGCTGGTGCTAAAAGCTCAGTCTGACCGTGGAGCGGCCGCGGAGTGGTCGACGAGTGGAGCAGTTCTGCAGTCACTCTACTCTATGCTGCTTTGAGCAGAGTCTTTCTACTCTGTTTACCCTGCTGGTTGACTGGGAGGAGCTGGTGTTAAAAGCCCAGTCTGACCGCGGAGCGGCCGATGAGTGGAGCAGTCCTGCAGTCATGACAGGCAAGACGGCAACAGAGATGGAGGAGAATGAGGAGCGCTGCCTCAGAAGCACTAGATGCAGACGTGACGGGGGGCTGTCGCAAAATAAGGAGAACGAGGACCCGGCTGGTCGGGATGACTTTCAAGAGTCTAGAGGTAAAAGGAAGCTGGGTACAGGCTCTGGGCCATCTCCGGTTACATTAAGACCTAGACAACTGCGTATACCTGTTCTGAAGCCCCCTTTAAGGCTACCTCTAAATATCTCCAACATCTCTAACACCACTAACACCACTACCATTATCAATAACTCTACTGAACTGCTGCACTCTCCAAACAAATTAAGCACTACCCCTGTTAGTGCACCCCCAATTCTTTTCAACATTGGGGACTCTAAACCCTTGGCTCAGCCTGCATTGGAGGACAGGCGAACTTTTGAGAGTCCAGTGCAGAGGGGGGAGAAGGAGGTGGGGTGTGTATTACACGCTGAACTTTCTGAATTTCCTGAAAATGTGAAGAAGTCAAAAAATGGAATCAGCAACGGTGCCAGCAATATAGACTCTGTTGACATTGCTATGCCCTCTGATGAAGACACAGTGACTACCCCCAAAACTGGAATCATCGTCCCTACTACCAACCCAAACGCCGCGTCCAAGTTATCAAATAACATTAAAGAGAACGATAACAACCCCCACCGGCCCTACTTACCGTACCTAGTGTGGGGCGGTCAGGGGGCGCTTTGCCTTGTGACCCAGGAGACATGGGAGGCGTTCTAGGGCCGCTGCCTGCCGCAGAAGTAGAGTCTTCGAGCGGGTCTGTGCCAGCCGCGGTGACACCCGCCCTCCTGGGGGGGGGGTGTTGGTTGCGCCGGTCGTCCACGCGCCCGAGGAGAGAGGGGGCTGTGGAGAGTTGGGCGAGGGAGGTGGAGGGGGAATGGGTTCGACGCTGTGGTTGGAGCCCCGGCGGGGAGAGGATGCGGCACTCTGCGATCCTGGAGCTGCCACTGCGGCAAGCGTGGTGTCCGTGGGGGACGCCGCTGGCGACGATGCTGGTCGCGGTGCACTGGAGGAGGAGGGGGTTCCCTACTCAGCCTGGCCGATAGATCATTCGGTGTCCTCAGTAAAGGAGGGGGAGAAAAGTCAAGTCGCGGCAGAGACCGGGCCTGAGTTCGCTGGCCAACACACAGCAGGAGTGGTCACTGACACCTGCTGGCGGCCTGCATGTACTGCGGAGGCCAGGCCAGTTAAAAGAAAGGAACGTGCATTAACAGCACTCAAACAAAAGAAACTGAACGGGGGGAAATCCTCCACTAAACCCTACTACAGAGGATCAAGCAAAAAAAGTAAGACACTCAAAGTACTGCCCCACAATCAGGTGACAAATTTCTTTTAAAAAAAGGGTGTAAGCCGCCCCACACCACAAAAAGAAATATCGGATGGAGAGCTTTTGGAGGGGTGGGTGGCGGTTGAAGAGTCTATTTTAAAAGAACAACCATCCAATAGCCAAGAGGAGAGGGGAGTTGTTAAACAGAGGACCGGGGTCAAATTGCCACAACTTGAAACGCCAGTAAGGTGGCACTTTGGGAAACCCCCCCTGGCCTCTCCTATTCCACACCTTCCTGCACTGACGGCAGGTGTGCCGCCCCTGGAGCCTAACCAGACCACTAACAACCTAAAGAGTACCCACGAGTCTTTGGAGGTGATGGAGGAATTGAACGTGTGGTCTCAAAGTGGGCACCTGCAAGAGGAAACCTCTGGCCAGACCCACCTTGGCCCCCAGAAGGAATTGGGAAGTCCCCTGGGATGTAGTGTGGCCTCAAACATACCCGAAAAAAGCCTGGCAAAGACACCGCCCAGAGGTGCCACGGGAAAACCAACACTGGCCCCCGAGGTGTGCCTTACCCCAGGTAGAGTGAGGACCGACAGAGACTCATTACATGGGAGTGTAAAGGAAACACTGCATAAGAAAATAGACCTAATGGGTATAATGTCCACTGTGACGATCGCTCTAACTCCCTTTAACAAACTATACGAAGCACTGAATGATTCTGTGAAAGATCAAGCTGTAATCACGGCCCTAATACACACCAAGTTATTATACTTGGAAAAATACATATTGACTAATGAAGTGAGACAAGAAAACACCAGAGACCGAGGATCATCGTGCTCTCTAGAATTGGAGCAGAATACACAAGGAACACAGACCAGTGCCAATTGCTGGAGCAAAAATAATGACTTGGCACTGGACATGGAGGAAAAAAACACAAGTGCCCAGATGAGCATGAATGGCCAAACTAAACCTAGCGACCTGCCGCCTGGTGGAAAGAAAGCGACGCCCATGTCAGAAAATGGATACATTAATTTAGACTGCTCAGGAATAACCCCGATCGAAGCGGAAAAGGGGTCGGGGGGGCAAAATCAAAACCAAACGTACAAACACAAAACAGAAAGAATTTGGAAACTTCTTTAACAAGAAAGTGAAACCAGTGGAAAATTTAAATTTAAAAAAGGTACTAGTGCCTGAAAAAATAGAAGCCAAGAAGGTAGTACTAAAGATAACGACCCCACCAAAGTTGCCAAGAAGAACAGCAACAGCGAGACGACGAATGGGAACGAGTGAAACCTGCAATGCAAAACCATCAGGAAAGGGTGAATCAAGAAAAAGAAAATTCTCGGAGGAAGAGAAAGTGGAGGAAGAGTTTAACTCTATGGAAGCCTTATTGAATCTAAGTACATATACAGTGGAAGATTCAGAAACAGACATTCCATCTTTTAAGACTAGATCACATACTGAAAGTGTGTCTGGAGGTGATGTAGTCCCAGCCCCCCACCCAGGGAGCCAAAGAGGGAGACAGCACAGTAAAGACCAATTCAGACATACGGAAGGGAAGAAAAGGAAGACCTCAAAACCCCTCATAGCCAACGTCCCAAAGACACGAAAGAGAGTAACTCTCCTTATGACAAACGCAACAACGACCTAAGTACTGGAGACAAGAGGTCTTGGCGGAAAGAGTCCAAAACCAGGAGGATTCTAGAGAATCTTTCTAGTAATAGTCAGCGAAATAAAGAGAGAGAACAACGCAGGGCCCGTTCGCTGCAGGAGAGCCGTAAGAAACAGACAAGGAGTAGAATGAACAAACGCATCAAGATGGATTATGCCATCTTCAAACTGGAGAGAAGGAGAGAAAAGCCAGATGACTTCAGGCTGAGCAGGAACACAATGCTGTATATCTTTGAGCAAATCCCAAATCTACGACTCTTGACCTCTCAAGATTTAAAAATTGTCGAACCATGTGAGAACGGACGGAGCGATCAGGCCTACATACACATATCATCGCAATTAATAAGCAACATCTTGAAGGCTGAGAAAGATAACCTCTGGTATTTGGGATATGAACTGAAAGAAATTCAGGCCATTCAAAAACAGAGGTATCATCGGACGCATAGCACCTCAGTGCAAGATCCTTAACAAGAAGAAAGAGAACATCGTTAGAACAAAATCACCACAGCAAAGATAAAGGAAAGTGTCGGCCGAGCCAAAAGTCTCACCCTCCACAAGACAAGCAAAATATACATGGCCCAAGTAGGTCGAGGGAAAGGAAGAGGAGGGAGGAGTCACCACACCAAGGTTGTAAGAAATATTACGATGGCAACCGAGCAATAAACCCGGAAAGATAGCCAAAAGGACCGGCAGAAAAAATAAGAATCACAATAACTGGAAGCCCCGTGAAAGTTTCACGAGTGGAGAGAGGCACCGAAGCCAGGAGCCCAGTTAGACAGCACAACAGGAGGTGGATATCAAATACACGTCAATATGCAAACAAAATCTATCAATTAGTGGACAGAAAACCCTCGCCGAGCCAACTGGCAAAGCAATCGCCTTTGATAATGGGCTCATGGAACAGTGGTTTTCCCACTTGACGGCAAGTTCCGATGTTAATCTAGAAGCCTTTGATATCTTGTGTCTGCAAGAAACGTGGCTGTTGACGAAAACCTTACCTCGACGGATACATTTTGATCTTCACCCCGGCAGAGAAGGGAGCCACAGGAAGGCCAAGGGCTGGTCTTGTGACTGCAGTAAGAGCGGGATGTGGCTTAGTGCCCAGGGCAGAATTACATCTCTCCCCGCTTATCCAAGGCACCAGTTTAGAGTGGCAACTGGATGGTGTCGGAACGGGGAAGGAAAATTCTCTACAAAAACTGCTAGTTATCAACACATACTGGAATCCGGCAGAGATTACTACAGGTCAATATCTAGAGGCTATCGACAACCTCCTTGAGGATGAAAGCGAAAGCCAACAACAAAGCCTCATCATTATAAATGGCGATCTAAACTGCACAATGGAGGATGACGAGACTCCCACATGCATGAGATCTACAACAGATGGGGACAGAGCTAAACGATGGGGTAACCTGATGGACAAATGGGATCTGCATAACCTGCATTGGTTACGCTCTAAAGAGAATAAGAAGATCCCAACATGGCAAAGAAATCATCAAAAGGGAACTATTGATCATACTTTTGTATCAAAGGCCTTACTGAGCATGATAAAGTCTTTCAATGTGGTGAAAACGGACAAAAGCGATCACAACATCTTAAAAACGACCTGGCACCCTTACAGGCCGGCGCAAGAATCCATTCTACAAGGCTTGGAAGCTAAACCGAGTGGCAATCGCCTTAGGTTAACGGCTAAAGCCATTAGTGAAATAACAACGGTTTATAAAAACATCAGCAATAAGCTTATTGATAAGCCAGTTGGAGCCGCTACTGCTGATTACGTGCCGTTATTGGAAACCTACCGCAGATCGAAGCAACAAGGGGGTCCTACGCACTTAGTCCATAAACACAGTTACAATAAGGAACTGGTAAAGCAAAGAGTGGCCTTGAGAAAAATCCAGAGAATGGCAAAATCCAGTAACTCAATAAACCTGCAAACGAAATACCACCTTGCGCAACGCAGGTACAAAAATTGGGTGAGACATCAGCGTGCAAGTCTCCTACAGCACGACGCAGAACAAATGCTACGTATACTTTGAAAGAAAAGCAGCAAAGAATTCTGGTCTTTGATCCATATGAAAACAACAAGTACCCAGATCAGCCTCCAGAATAACGTCAGCGAAGAGAAATGGGTGGACTTCTTTGCGTCGCTATATAAAAAGGAGGATAGAAGGATATCGAACATCCGGAGGTGCCAAGTGCCAAACTGGGAAATACCCTGTGACTATGACGCCATTACATCAAAAATTAAGAAGCTAAAAAAACTCTAGAGCGCCAGGGCCGGACGGCATCTCCAACATAGATCTGAAGACCAACGTTGTAACTTGGGCTCCACTTATTAGCCAGATTTTCCAGAACTGTAACACATCTAAATCTGTGCCCCCCTCTTGGAAGACTTCAAATGTGGTCCCAATCTTTAAAAAAGGAGCGAAGGAAGATCCGAGAAATTACCGTCCCATAGCGCTCTTGGACGTCATCGGGAAGTTATTTGGCTCTTGTGCTCTGGACGGCCTGAACAACTGGCTAAAGGAATCCAATTATAGAGATCAATTCCAGACTGGTTTTGTCAGAAACATCGGCACCACAGCAAACATTCTGGTACTATGCTCCCTGAAAGCAAGAGTCCAACAAGGAGCGCCGAGAATATTCATGGCCTTCGTCAACTTCGTGCAGGCATTCAACTGTGTGAGACGCGAGCGCCTGTGGGCCAAACTAATTGTCAAGAACTGCCCAGAAAAAATCTTATCCCCAATAAGAGCTCTTTATGAAGATACCACCATGAGAGTCCGGCTGAATGGCGCAGGGACACTGTCAAAGGTTATTCATACCGCCCGAGGAGTAAAGCAGGGCTGTCCTTTAGCTCCAGCACTGTATAATGCCTATATAGCAGACCTGGAAGATGACTTTGCTAAAACTAGGTGCTTTCCCCCATCATTAGGAGGAGAGAAAATACAGAGACTCCTCTATGCAGATGATATCATCTTATTAGATCAGACAGCGGTGGGGCTCCACAGGCAGTTGAACAGTCTACTTGCATACTTGGGAAACAACCATTTAGAACTAAATAAAAGTAAAACCAAGATCATGGCCTTCGAAACTACAACTCGAACAGCAGGCAAAGAAAAATGGAGCCTAGAAAACGAAAAAATTGAAATCGTAAAGAGCTTTAAATATTTGGGAGTGACGCTAAGTAACAGCCCCACGGAAATTCCAATGCAGGAGATGCTAATAGCCAAAACAAAGACCTTGTCATGCCAAGCACGGACAATCGACATGAAATACGGAAAGTTCTCATTGATTCCAGTGGTGTTTTTCTTTAAAACCAAGGTCGTCCCAAGCATAACGTATGGAGCCGAAGCCATACCACAAATCCCGAGGCAGTTTTGGGACAGGTTGGAGGGCCAATTTCGGAAGAAGGTGCTGGGGTTGCCAATGTCTGTTCCCATATGTCACATCAGACAAGAACTCTGCCTAACATCTGTGAAGGGGATGGTGGCGAGGAATACTCTGATGCTCTTCAGGAAAGTGATCATGGACTCGTCAGTGCCTGTTTTTGAGATTCTGAAGAACGAACTGGCCAGCGGGAAAAACAAAATATTAGCATCATGGGAGGAACATTGTGTAAACCTGTTACAAGAGGTGGCCATCACTAGAGCAACCCTAATACAAAATCCAATGAAGGTGGTGAGAAAGCTGACCGAATTGGATTGGATCAGAACGCAGGATAATGTTGCCTCATATAAATCAAGCAAAAACCTTCTGATAATCCAAAAGAGAGTCAACAAGGTGAGAGGGTACTTGAAAAAGTTTCTGGACAAAAAGCTGCGTAACACCTTTCTCAGAATCAGATTGAACCTCTTAAAAACAAATGAGATCTTGGCCCGAAG
The DNA here is from genome assembly GCF_040938575.1 of Ambystoma mexicanum. Taxonomy (NCBI): domain Eukaryota; kingdom Metazoa; phylum Chordata; class Amphibia; order Caudata; family Ambystomatidae; genus Ambystoma; species Ambystoma mexicanum. Next base: position 534,361,485 of record NC_090924.1, on the reverse strand, counting down.
AGGAGAGGCAACCTCTGATAAGTGCGGTATTGTAATACCCAGCAGGTGGAATCCATCAGACACCTTCTGCTAAAGTGTAAGGGTACCCAAGTAGCAAGAGAAATCTATCTAATGAAACACCTGAGCAGTGTAACTACAGCTGACGAAGAGGATTGGTGGAACGGCTTACTGGGGGGGGGGGACCGAATGGTCAGTGGCAGTGACTTTGTTCTTTAAACAAATTGGACTCGTACAGGAGTACAAAAAGAGTTCAGGAGCGAAAAGGCCAGTAATGGAGACAGGCGTAAGCTGAAGCCTAAACTCTTGCTCTCTTAAGCTAGGAACTCTTGAATTTAATTTGGATGGAATGCAATCTAATTTGGAGGGATGAACCATCATCTGCTTGTTTCTTTTGTAAAAATTGTAAAATTGTATTACAATTAAATCAAATAAATAATAAAAAAAATAAAATAGCAGTGTTTCACAAAGCCTGGGTGTAAGCACACATTTTTGGCTACACCTTTGAAAAGTCGTCACTCGGTGAAAGTATGCTGCTTGTCAAAAGAGAGAGGGTCTAAGGGCCAGGGAGACAGAATGATTTGCCTACGATCACACTGTTTCTCAAATGGGAAGTCCCAATACAGGGACCCCAAATACTGGACACAGAGATAGTTTGCATCCTTCTCAGTTTTTATCAGTAAATTTAAGTGTTCATTGTTTCATTCTTGCACACACTCATGTAACCATTTCTAGTCACGTGAGCACTACCATGTGTTTAAAAATGAACTTGGAAACTAGGCGACTGGGCACTTTGGGAAAAATTATAGCCGGACACACTCTGACATGCAAGGTACTGTTGTGATCTCACGCTTTCAAAAACGTATAATGCAGAAGAAAGGCTTTTCAAAGTATGAGCTTGCAAGGATGGTATGGACCCTTCAATAATGTGTGTGGCTAGAACGCCCTGGGTGCCTGCAGTGTGTTGTTTAATAGGAATGCCTACAATGGCTGCTAAAAACGCGCACTCAAATGCTGTTTCTTTCAAAATCCACTAAGCAGAGAATGGAATATTATATTTGGGGTTTTAACCCTATTATGTAACCCATGTGAAAGACAAGTGATTTTTTCTCACTTCAATTTTACTTGAGCCTACATTTATTTGTATAATAATCTGTCAACATTTACATAGAAGCTTTTTCGAGACTGTTTCAAGTGCAAGTGCATTCCTGGTCTGGACACATAACTTGTGGGTATTCAGTTTACCCATTCATTGACTTCCCATAATCATGACAATCTCTGGCCACTCACATCCACAACTTTCCCCTCCCTGCCAAAAGCACATGATCCTTGGATCTTTTTGAGCGATCCCTGTCATGCAGCAACATCAAACTTTGTGTTGTGTATGGCCTGCCAGTATTATTTCTATGCACCATTCAAAGAGTGACAGCATAGCTTTTCATATAGAGACGCAGTTGGTGTAATCAAAATGACTTAACCAAGTGTTCTTTCAGCCACTAGATGTATAAGTAATATGTGTCCTCACATGTGTTCTTTGCACTGAGTTGTGTGAGTACCGTATGTTGGAGATGACACAAAGATTGTAGGCGTTTGGTTATTTGCCCACCCATTGATCGACCATGTGTATAAGTAATAGGCATTTGGCAGGCCCGCAACTGCCCAAATTGTTGGCATTGCCAATGCTTGTTTAATTGATACTTGATTTATTGATTTTGGAAGGATTAAGGGCTAAATTAGCCCTGCCACAGGATTCGAACTTGAAAAGCGCAGGCTGCTCTCGTATGTCATGTTATGTTATGTTATTTTGAATTTATATAGCGCCTTATATACCATTGGTATGGTCTGAAGGCGCTGGTAGGTTGAACGCCCTTGGGAACCGAAGTTCAGATCAGTAGAGAGAGTAGATAGAGTTAAAAGGTGCATGTGAGCACCGGGTATGTGTGCAGCTCGTGCGATATCCGTGTAGTAGCTGCTTCTTAGTAGTATGTGTGGTGGTTGGGAGATCAGGAGAATGGGGTTCGTTCAGGCAGGTTTTATCCAGAACGGCTGCGGCTGCGTTAGGCCTGAAGAGAACGCCTGGCTGGGGTGTGAGATCAGCAGTGTCAAATTAGAATGATGTGGAGTGAGCGGTGGATGTTGGTATGAGAACAGTTATACCGAATGGTGTCATAGTCTAGTTGAGTGGTGATGTAAAGGAGAGAGTAAGCGTGGCAGTGTGATATGATGAGTTATATGCTCTTTCAAACGTTCTCTGCATTCTAAACCATACTATTTACGTCACGCAATTCTATGCGATCCAGTCTGTACCGTGCACACCTATCCATTCTGTGCATCACAGTCTGGTCCAATACACTCCTGTCCGCCCTGCGCGGTCTAGTCTGCTCCGCGCATGCGCTCTTGTCCGTCTCACGACTGTCCACTTGTCCGCCCCACGCATGCCCTCTTGACTGGCCCAGGCATGCATTCTTGACTGCCTCAGGCATGCACTCCTGACTGTTTCATGCTCTACGCATTCAGTAGCTCAACGCACTCATCCATTCTACGCACTCATTGGTACTAAATGGGTCAGTGCTCGTTCAATCTACGTACTCGTCAGCTCTACGCGACGCGTCAGTTCACTCTGGGTACACGATCGCTCCAGGCACTCGTTCGCTCCAGGTACTCATCTGCTTTATGGCCTCACGCTTGCTATGCGTTCACCTGTTTTACGCACTGCTCCCTCTACGTACTCGCCCCCTCTACGTACTCGCCCCCTCTACGTACTCGACCCCTCTATGCACACACCCCCTCTACACGCTCACCCCCTCTACACGCTCACCCCCTCTACACGCTTACCCCCTCTACACGCTCACCCCCTCTACACGCTCACCCCCTCTACATGCTCACCCCTCTACGCGCTCACCCCCTCTACCCACTCATCCGCTTTACGCACTCATCCTCTCTATGCATTAATCCGCCGCTCCATGCACTTATCCGTTCCACACACTCATCCTCTCCGCACTCATCTGTTTTAATCACTCGTGATTTTCACGCATCCATCAGTAATATCTTGTTCTATATATTCATCTTTACACTCACCTGTCCTATACCTTCATTTACTCTGAATATTCATTCACTTCATATATTCATCTATTCCATACGCCTATCCGTTCAATACACCCATCGGCATCATATACTCAACCGCTCCATACACTCAACCTCTCTATACACCTGTCCGCTCCATACACTCGTCTGCTCCATACACTCGTCTGCTCCATACACTCGTCTGCTCCATACACTCGTCTGCTCCATACACTCGTCCGCTCCATACACCCATCCGCTCTATACACTGATCCATTCCCCGCAATCCTCTACACCCTACACTCATCAGGTTAATACCCTCATCGGCTCTATACACTGATCCATTCCCTACAGTCATCTACACCCTACACTCATCCACTCCCTACACTCATCCGGTTCATACCCTCATCGGCTTCCTACACTCATTCACTCCATACATTCGCCAGGTCTGTACAATCGTCTGCTCCGGCGATAAAAACACTCTCCGCAATTCCGCATTCATCAGCTATCCAGACTCGTTGGCTATACATACTCATCCGTTCCACATACTCATCTGTTCTACACACACATATCACACCAACAATTTGCCTGTGTGGCAGTCAACCCTTGGATCCACTGGCTTCCCCCACCATGTCACGAACAGGAGGCAGGGGGTTGCCATAAGTGGTTCACTTTTTTTACTGGCCTTTTAAGGGACACCAAGGTATGCCCCATCGTTAACTGTTCCTAGGAAGTAAGGTTCCCAAATGTGCTTACAAAACATACACAATACCTCACAAGCAGATCCACACAGTTAATGACACAAACTATGTTGAAGGAAATAAGGACCGAGAATGAGGCACCATTCGTGTTCCATCCTTGCCACAATTAGGCATTGGGAAGTGGGTCCTGTGAGTTGGGTGACTACAGTGAGGAAAGACACAGTAAGAGTGAAGAGAGTCAGCTTGAGCAAACTGCTCCATGCTGTGAAAACAGGGGAAAGAAAATCCAAGATGGAAAACCCCATGCTGGAACCCTGAGCCTGCAGACTTACATTGTGGGAGTCCACAGAGAAGTGCACACCCATGCATAATGAAGACAAAGCACGGCTCAACGAGTCCAACAGCCTCACACCAAGGTTCCCACAAGGGCAATCTATTCCCTTGTCAGACCGCCATTTAGCAGGCCATCTGGGTTATAAAAGGGGAGGGCAGTGTTGGTCTATGGGGAAGGAGAAGGCTGGAGGAGAGAGTAGACACAGTGAAGGCGGGACAAGAGAGCAGAGAAGCAGGAGTAGAGAGGAGCGGTGGAGAGAAAAAATATCAGGAGTTGGAAAGAGGAGGAAGTATGTGACGAGAGGTGAGAAGGAACATCAGGCACTAGAAAGAAAAGGAGGGTGAGTAGAGAGGATAGGTGTAAAGGAGGAACATCAGGAGTTAGAAAGAAGTGGCAGTGGGTAGAAGGTAGGAGAGCAGGGTGACAAGGGTGACGAGACGAGAGGTGGACAGGAGGTAAATAGAGGAGGAGTGTGAGAGAAGGGAATTAAGGTGGTAGGAGGTGAACCTAGAGACTGAACTAAGGGAATTTCGGAGTGAGTGGAGGAAAGGGCATGTGGTGGAGCGTTGAGGGGGTACCTGTGAAATCAGTGGGCAGAGAGGAGGTGACAGAGTGTTGAGGTTGTACATGTGAAGTCAGTGGGTAAAAAGGAGGAGGATAAGGGTTTAGATGCAGGTCTCCTAGGTTCAGGTCTGTGGCAGGGTGTCATTGAGGAGAGAGAACATTGATTTATGGGCCAGAGAGCCAGGACCCTAAGTCAGGGAGATGGAAAGAGGTCTAGGAGACTTCACAAGGCGTTTTGGCATGGTAGCTTACTGTTTGCCTACGACCGTGGGCCATTGTGAGAAGCCTGCTCAGACATTGCACTGTGGTACAGGCCCAAGGAGTGAACCTCACTCCAGACCTGAGATCCCAGGAGGAGAACTCCTGTCTGTACTCAATCCAGCGAAAGACACCCCCCAAGAAAGCAGGAAGGCCAAGAAATGCATACAGCATAACAGACTGTCAGTGATTGGGAACAGCCCTGAGAATCCCCAAAGAAAACTGAGAGATATTGCTTTTCGTTAAGTTTGTTGTCCACCTATTTCTCACTTCTAATTATACATGTCAACTGTTAGGAGGAATCAAAACCCAAGCTTTTTCAAGAACTGAAGGACTTTGTCTTGATCCACTTTGTTGTTTGTGTGATCCTCATCCCAGAAATTCTGATAAATTGGGCCAACCTGAAAATAACCCATGAGGAAATTGAGTAGCCCCTAGAGAACCTGGTTACTGAGGAAGTCTACGCTTATTTCTGTTTATGTTCTGGCCTTACAGAATTAGGTTTAATATAGCCCATTGAGAGAAATTTTTTATAAATAGCTATTGATGGACAATTATATATCTGACTTTGTCGTAATACAGGTTCACTTTGTGAAAGGCCACACCTGCTATCAATAAGCATAGCAGGATAGACAAATCGCAGACCCCAGTTTAGTTTCTTTGACGTACGTTTTTATTTGGTATGGTCCGTTTGGTAATATACCCATAATGAACATAAACAACCCACAAGCCCTTCCCTGGCTCGTAACAAGGGTTTTCTCTCCCTACCAATTTGTGGGCACGGCCTGGTTTTATGACAAAGGCTTGGGGTCTGTGGGCTTGTTCCTTGAATGTAACAAAACCTCTGGTTGCAACACAAAAAAGTCTCTTGACTTAGTGTTAGGAAAGATTTTCTTTTTGCCACTTTCCACTGCATAGAAATCTGTGGACCAAGGCCCCCAATTGTTGCTGTTTATTTTTACCTGACCTGACATTTGGAGGTAAGAAAATGTGTTTTACTTTCCTTGCTTAGTTCATCTGTTTTGGTAGCACTGGCTAGTCCCTATGGCGAAGACTGTCCTCCTTTACGAAATTCCATGTTTGTTTTGCACTGCACACATCACATTATAGTGATGTGTGGTGGGGATACTTTGTATCCCTTTATCTTTGTTTTTAGTAACTTTATGGTTACTTGCATGATGTGTCAAGGATGTGCTAGTGGCAGCAAATTATTTTCTTCCATGCTTTTTTAACATCTCACTTGCACTTTTGCATTTGACCTCATAATACCTCTTAGAATACCAGATACTCTAAAATGGCTGTGCCACTAGATTTATCCCTGCCCTCTGACCATCTTGTTATTTAACCTTCTTCCTACCCTCTCAAGGCTGGATTTGTCATATATGGTAAGCCCTTGTTCAGGCAAAGAATCCTCTTTCCCGGGTAAAGCGTGGTTTGTGTTTGTGGCCAAATGTAGGGGCTCGAAGCTGGTCTTGGCCAGCCCCTGCTAGATTGAATAGTGCAGAAGCCTATCATTGGTTGGCTCCGTGGCAACTCCACCTCGAATCTACGATAAAATTAGGACTCCTACAGCTATTCATCAGATCGTTGTTGGAGCCAAGACCTCTTCAAAGAGGAGCATTCAGATGAAGATCCAGAACTCATTGCAGCCATTGAGCATTGTCTTCAACCATACGAGCAAAGACTTGCTCCTTTGCTGATATCTAGAAGGCCATCATTTGTGCTTTGACCCCCCCCTATGCCAGTGGGAACAACCAGCCTCGACCCCTGCTTAATGATCTTGCATTTGGAAGCCTTTTCAAGCATCCCAGGGACCATCTTACTTTTAAACTTCCTCTCTGGACCAGTCATCCTCCAGAGTTCTGACATCGGACTCTACAGACGCTTGCATTGTGAAACAAGAGGTCTCCCCCTGCAGTTGCAGCTCTCCAGCGCAAAGAGGGGTGTTGCAGGACCAGCTTATTTCTTTCCACCACAAGGGTCGTCATTCACTATTTGATCTTGATGGCCATTGCTGGGCCCTGCCAACATTGTGTCCATCGGATCTTCTGAGGTTGTTGATGTCATACTTGTCTTTTCTTCATTGTCCCAGGGTTGTCCAGCTATCCGTTACCAGGAACCATCTCGCCAGAGCATGGAACTACTGACTAGCTAGACTTAAAGTGACCTCTGTACAAGCAGCCCCTTGATGCCCTCAAAGAGCACCAAAACACGAAGCAAGGGGGCCCTGAAAATTCAGCTGTCCGTGACCGAATTAGAGTACAGGGGGTAAGGTAACATGTGTGTTTCTAACCCACCCTCCACTTTCATAAGGTTCAACAGACATAAACATTTGCTCTACCACTTGCCTGACCGTGATCGGGGCAGTTCTGGTCAAGGACCCCCTCTTGGACTTTCCCCAAGGTGGTGCTTTCAGGAGAGCACATTCTAATAACTTTACTTGTTCTGATCATAACTACTAAAACACTTACACACTGCCTGTTGACTTTGCCAACACTTGTTCAGCCTACTTTAATGACTCCTTGCTTCCTGCAAAGGGATTTATTGGGACTTGTGACTCTAAGGGTACCAGGCCCCACTTCTTCTTGCAAGGGAAGGACTCTTAAAGTGTAGAACCTTGTAATTAAAAACCTGTGTGTTGTTTATTAACTCCTTTCTTTTTACATATCAAGTCTCAAATTGGTTTATGACTTACCTTTTCTTCACATACTTTGTACACTACAGTGTTCTGTTGATGATCATGCCATGTTTAAAAGAAGCCAGAGCACCCCAAAAGTGAATGTGTATATATCGGTAGTGTATGTTTAGTGATTTACTTACCTGTCATTTTTGATTGATAAGATTTGTCCATGGCCTAAATTGAACTGTATTTGTATACATTCTTCCTAATGTGTATTATTAAGAGCGCTGAGGGTGGCCTCTCAGAATCTGTCCACAGGGCTAATTCTGAAAATCCATCTTAACACTTATCAAAAAGGCTCCCAATCTTTACTCTGCTGGAGAATTGGAAAGGGAGGACAAGGCTTAAACGAGTAATGGAAATGTTCAGAAACGTAACATGTCGTCTTCACAAGTATCATTAAAACAGTCTTCTGGATAAATAGTAAGTCTTCAATGCCACTGCAAGGTTTCTCAGTTCTGGGGTCCTGTCCCGGGAGTATTTTAGTCACTCCCAGTCCCAGTGTGGGGGTTTAAGTGGGCCACCCTTTTTTGTTGATACCTAATTTATTCATATTGGTTCCTCTACTTTTTGGCCCTGTTCTTCTGATTCTAAGAAGACCCTTCTACCTGGGTCTCAGGCCAGCCAAACCCCACAGCTTCCACCAGACACTGTGCCAGGTTTGGTTGATTTTTGCACTTCTCCTCCCTTCCTGGGGAACCTGACTTCTGAAAGCAAGCGTCCCCAAACAGCACGATCCTCCCCGCAATGAGAGACAATGAAGGACTCTCCCAAAATGGGAATAAGGCCAAGACAGAGTGCGGGTGAGCGTAAATGGGAGTTTATCAATCAGAATTGGGCATGCAAAGAACTCTGCAAACTCCGAGAGCGCTCTGTCTGACAATAGCAAAGACAGGCATATATATTTACAAAAAACGTCATCAAAACCTACATACTATAGGGGGCACAAGTTCATTGGGATTGGGTGGCGACGACTAACTATAGGTGCTGCTGTGGCGTGGTTGGTCTTGGCTGGAGGACGTCACTGGTCACCCTCGTGGGTTGGGCTGGGCCTGGCAGGTCGGCTTGAGTTCATCCGGGCGGTGTTGGTGTGCCGAGGCGGCCTGTGGCAGAGATGAATGCCTTTTCTGACTTACTTGCCCTCTGCCATGCACACCGCAGTCATTCAGTCATTTACAGTTCTATTCTCTTTAGTAAATCTTTCAATAGGTTAATGCAACACAGGAGGAATGCACCTTGTGAGGGGTCTGGAGATAATATATCGAGGCCTGGTTACTCGTGATCTGTTGACCGGGACCGTAGGTCGAGGGGCTAAGCTTCGGGGACTGGGGCGGGTGGTACAGGTCTTTCTGTCTTGTTAGAAGTGGTTATGGATGTTTCGCTGTGTGTTGTCAAAGTGTTGGGTGTCCTGATTGCACAGGGCCATAAGTCTAAGACAGTCCGGTGGGTTGTGGGGTTTACGAGGGGGTGCTTGAGTTTAAACTAAGGTTTACTGCTGTGCTGTAAATAATGCAGGTGGCTGGCCGCGGCCTTGGGTGCTGCAGTGGGGCTACAAGTCTTTGAAGCGGCTCCAGTCGGGTCGGGGGAGGCGTGACAACGCAGAGCGGGGCTCTGTTCTCATGTCTTGGCAGCCTTCTGAGGGAGGGAGGGGGATACATCGAGACCTTGTACGCTTTCACAAAGGTATCTCCCTCGTGTGTTGCCGAATATAGGTAAAGACATCGCAAACATTTGAATACTTTCTATAATACTTATTTAAAATCACTTCAAAACATGCATTTAACCTTTGCTGGGTGCGTTTCGATTATACCCAGTCCGATCACCATATTTGTACATTATATTCTAGCAGCTACAGTGTTTTAGTTACATGCATATATATTCGCAGAAAATGAGGTAGTGGTTAGATCAGTGGAGTACATAGAAAACGACCCGCCACTGTACGTGACGGTGGTAGCATATGAGGGGCTCAGACATTCACACATGATAAGTGCACGCTCGCGCATTCTTTACATGAGTTCATAGTATAGTTGCATCCGCTTCCTCGTGTACTCTAGCAGCATTAGCTTTAGTTATGGCGCGAAACCATGTGAGGTAGGCTGCCCAGTGATACACGCAACGAACAGATCCCTGGAGCATTCCTTTATCATTAGCATCCACCTGTAATGGTGCGAGCTCGCCGTAGCTTATATCACGGGAGCATACTCTCTCATTCTAATACATTCTACAGGCATTTGTATTATGTGGAAGAAAGAAATAATGCAAGAGGTCTTGACATTAATATATACATATACATAAAGACTGTCTGCCATCAGATGACCATTTTACTGTTCTTCTCATTGTTCAGGCCTGCTGGCCGGGTCAGGCTGATAGTGATGGTACACTGCGGGAGGTGAACTGTTACAATGTTAGCGTATTGCGCTAGCTCATGTCCGTCTTGTTCGTGGGAACGTGCTCGCAGCGGATCTGCCAGGGTGCTGCGGCAACAGGGATGTTCTCCAAGGGTGGGGGCCGCGCTACAGTGTGCTGAGCTCACACCATCTTTACCGGGCAAAGAATGGTTTTTGGGCCTAGCTAAATTTGTGTTGTAATCAATACATGTGGGCATTCGATACGTGTGGGCAATGTCTCCAGTGGGTGAGCCCTCCATCACCTGGGCCCGGGTGGCATGAGGGAACGCCCAATGGGCCATAGCCCTCACCTGGGGAAGAAACGCAGACGAGAGGGGTCTCCTGGACCAGTTCTCCCCTACATTTCCCCCCTTTCGTTACTTAAGTAACGAATTCTTTAACTCCTCTATCCTCCTACATTCTGCTTCGTCCATCACCGCCTCATCCCATGCAGGAGTTCCTTTGATAGGCATCCATGCTCTGCACACCCCCCTTAAACTCTCACCTCTCCTGGCGTATTCATCTGGAGTACACGTAAGATATATGCACCCACCATCTCCTTCCAAATCTACCCACACTTCCTCGTACCATTCTAGTATGCGGGGCTCTTTGATGGTGGTGTGCCAAAGCTTATCTACAATATCCTTGTCGTGGTACATGGGCACCAGTTGGTACCTGGGTGTGTTGTCTACCCCTGTTTGTACTTGTGCTTCTTGCATCGTTTTTATTGTACCGTGTGAGTTGCCCATTGTCACCATCATCATTGCACCATTTGGTACTGCGCTGGCACAGACTCGAAGACCCACCTGGCATAGGCAGAAAATCAAAAGGAGGAACACCACAGCTGGCATCAAAAATTTCATCGTTGTTCCAAGCCATGAGGGGACCCAGGAGAAGAGGTTATCGAACCATGTACTATCTTCTGCTCCGCCTTCCATCTTCATTTTTTCTCCTAGGTTGTGGACTGCTTCGATCACATGGGACAGGGAGCCGTTCTCTGCGTCTTCAGAAGGTACGAAAGTGCAGCAGGCACTTCCTATTTTTCGGCAAACACCGCCGTCCATCGCCGTCAACAGGTCCAGGACATACCTGTTTTGCATGGTCATCAGTCGCAAGGCTCTTAGTTCGACCTTTATTATGTTAAAACCTTCTTCAGTGTCGTTCGCCAGCTGAATTAATTCCCAGCGGGTTATCTGGAGCCATTTTGCGTTAGCCCTTGCTTGGACACTTGATACGAGCGAGGCAAAAAATGTTTCTGCTGAGCTGAATAATCGATATTTGTCTGGGATCTGGGCCAATAGTTCTGATGATGCCTTTGATATATAGTTTGATGCTCGTCTGTTGCAGGTCAGCACCTCTCCCTTGCTTCCAGAAGACAGGACATACATTTGTGGTTCTGCAGTTGGTTGGGCCACACTCTGTTGTGTGCGTTCCTGTGTCCTTTTGCTTCCATCGATGTGGCTTTCTGGTATCACCATTAGAGCTGAGTGCAGAGTGGCCAGTGAGCAGCTGCCACTCCACGATGGGGGGAGGTGTAGGTATGCCTGGTTGCCACATACCCAATACGTGTCCATAAGGGCCTCAGTCCCTTTTCTTAGGTCTGGGATAGTGAGGGTTTTGTTGCACTTCTTGTTCGTCCCCATGGACGTTCTCCCCTCTCCTTTGAAGCATAGTTCATAGTCTATTTCATTCTGCAACTTGAAAGGCTTTTCGATGGGCGTAACCCAGGTTAGTTTTGAAATGTGTTCTCTCCATACGGGTGTGCATGTTTCTTCTATCCATTGCAATTTCTCCGGTGCCACACCCCTCAGTGCTTCGGCTTTACACATTACTTCTTCGTTCTTCCACTTGTTATCAGAAAAAAGTGTCCCTTCGATTGCAAAAAATGGTTCTTTCAGACATACAACCCCTGACGGTTTTGGGTAGCACGTTTTCTCGTTCTGCAGCATTTGAAAAGTCACTTCATGTGCCTGGAAGGTGTTCTTAATTCTGCACAACGTGAGATGAAGGAGACATTGGGCATCTATAATCGGCAACTCTTTGGGTAACAGTACTTTGGGTGTACCTGATGCGTGAGGGATGAGGGAGCAAACATAACAGCTCTCGTTTGTTGTTTGTTTAGCTGTGGCACTCATGTCTGCATACCACTTATTTGTTTGGTGGGGGTGTCGTGGGTCTTCCATCTTATCTAGACCTAGCCCATAGTACTCATCATACTTCCTCCTCCCTGCTTCCCTCTTCCGTCTATTGTTCTTATTTCTCATATTCTTCCCGATTCCCTGGGCAAGGGACAAACTAGACCCCCCTTTCTCATTCCCGCCCCCCTTCACCCAGTCATCATATAATATTTCATGTGTTTCTCTCATTCTTTGATTCTCTATGGCCGTGGGGGCAGGTTGGCTGGTGGGGGTATTATACAACCAGGATATGGCAGAGGGATTTCGGTCGTTTAAGCTGTGAGCATTGTAATTAGACATCTCAGGTGGGGACAGTGTGTTGTTTTGTTTTTCACCCTTTGGCCCTCCATCGAGTGAGATGACAACACTGGATGACGTAGTATAGTAGCCCCACACAAGTTTAGTTCCGTCCCATATCAAAAAATCACCTTCCCTTGTAGTTGCATTGATACTTGCAGTTGTATTGGTCCCAGTAGTTGTGTTGCCCCCTCCCCCCTCGTTCATCTCGATAGAGATGAACGCTATGAACCAGTATGTAACCAGACCAAATAATAATGTAAAAAACAATATAATGCACGCAGATAGTCCACATTCATACGAATATATACATTTCACAGTTAACCATTCTATATGTCTAGTAAATCTATCCGTTGCAGGCCGCCCGTTAGATGCCATGGATGCTCCTGTTTTAAGATATAAAAGTGCATTGAGTGCATACATGTAAACATTTTGTTGGCACCATCAGTGCCAATATACATGTGACGGGGAATGGAAGCGGGTGGGGATACGGGGAGGGGTATTCACAGACAAGGGTGTATACAAGCTCATAGTTTGGCATTCCATTTAATATATGTACATATATTCACACTCAACAAGATGAAAGTTAAAACAAAATTTTCCCCTTTTTTTTTTTTTTTTTGCATCTTTATCAGTTGTACATTTCTTCAAATTCAGTACCAGCACATACACGCAAGTTCATATTCAGTCATTCTGCTCAGTTGCAGCGTTTGCTGTTGTCTGTGCCTCCCCATCTACCTCCTCTTGTACGTTGCTATATGCTTTCCGTACATCGGTCAAGTGCACCCAGTACCTCAACCCTTTGACCTTTACCGCCGTAGGCGTGCAAAATATTACTTCATATGGGCCATGGAATCGTGGTGCATTCCACCGACGCACAAAACTTCTGACATATATCCAGTCGCCTGGCGTTAGCTGTAGTTGTTGCCCTGGCTCCGTGTCAGCGCCTGTTACGTTTCCCTCTTCTCTAGTGAAGGGTGGGGACAATTGCTTTGCTATCACGCGCGCTGCCCTTGTCAGTTTCTTTAAATAGTCTGTGAACTCATCTCCCAATATCGCGGCGCTTCTGTGAGCGTCTGAGTGTTCGCGCAGTGGTGAATGTGCTGTGTTCATCCGTCTCCCAGTCACAATCTCGTGCGGGGACAAATGATGGTCTTTGCTTGGCTGGTTTCGTAACTCAAATAGCGCAAGCGGTAGGCAGTAAATCCAATTCTTTTTTAATGAAAAGCATAGTTTTGATAACCTGCCCTTCAACAGTCCGTTCATTTTTTCCACTACGCCATTACTTTGAGGATGATAAATTGAGCATAATTTATGTTTTATTCCCAACAATGTAGTCACTTCCTTAAAAAGCTCATTCACAAAATGGGTGCCATTGTCTGAGCGGATCACGTCACAAATTCCCCAGCGCGGGAATACTTCCCTTACTAGGAACTTGGCGGCGCTCTTGGCATCGGGTCGCGTGCAGGGTCCTGCTTCCACCCACCTTGAAAATGGGCACACGACCACAATCATGTACCGTGCACCATTACACCTTTCCCCCATGTCTGCGTAATCTATGTGTAGTTCCTTGAATGGGCCACTGGGTTTAGGGATTGTTCCCCGGAGAGTGCGTAATGTCATCCCTGAATTGTATATTTGGCATGTTGTACATTCCATTGCCAATCGAGACACATGCTCCTGGAGACAGGGCACGAACCATTCTTCCTGTATTTCTGCTGCGATGTGTTGTTTGGTGTTATGTGCAGGGAAGTGTAGCTGTTGAAATGCTATCTCTAGTAGCTGAATTGGCATTACCACCTTCCCCGAGTTATTTTGCCTCCACAGCAGGTCTGTTCCTGACTTACTGCACCCTCGCTTTGTCCACAATAGTTTTTCCTCTGCACTGGCTCCTTCCTGCAATTCTATTATTTGTGGTATGGGCATGACATTATATCCCTCTGGGGGCTCTTCGTTTGTTTTGTCCTTAAGCATGTATTCACCTGTGTCATTTTTCTGAAAATAGGAAGCCTCCTTGGCGGCGGCGTCCGCTGCCGCGTTCCCTAAAGACACAACATCTGTGTTGGATGTATGTGCTTGGCAATTTACTATTGCTACTGCAGTGGGGTTTTGCAGGGCCTCAATTAACTCTTTTAACAATTCTGCATGCTGTACAGGTGTTCCATCTGCCCTCCTAAAGCCCCTCCGCCCCCACCTTGCTAGGCCTCCATGTACTGTCGTTGTCATGTAAGCTGAGTCTGTGTATATCGTCACTGCACAACCCTTTGCTGCATGTAGTGCTTCTATGAGCGCAATCAGTTCTGCTGCCTGCGCGGAGTAATGTGATGGGAGGCGGTATTGTACCAGTGTTTCATACTCACCGTCTTCTAACCTCACCACTGCCATGCCAACGTGTTTTTCTCCCGTGTCCGCATCAATTGATGCGGACCCATCCACAAAGTACACTTCCCCTTCGCTTAGAGCGTTTTCACACACCACTGTCTTCTCCCCGCTTCCTCCTGTGTAGGTTGCGCAATCGTGGTTCTGCATGTCTTCGAGCGTGCACGCTTCTGTAATGAATGTGGCGGGGTTCACTGTCTTGCATCTCACTATATGGATGTTGGCACTGGACAGTATAATCTCGTAGGCGGTCGCCCGCTGTGTGGTCAGTGTGCTTTTTGATCTCTCGAGTATTGCAAATAATGAATGTTCCACAAACAATGTCACAGGGCAGCCCATTACTATTGTGGCACTTTTCTCAATCGCGAACGCGGCTGCAGCGAGTGATTGCTCGCACGCGAAATGGCCCTGCATCACGGCATCTAAAGTGCCACTATAGTAAGCCAATGGCTTGTGTCCTAAGGATGTTTTTTGTGTCAGGACTGCTGTCATCAGTGTTTCCTTGCAGTGTGAGAATAGGTAAAACTCGCGTCCATAATCAGGGTTTGCGAGTACTGGGGCGCTTGAAATCAACTCTTTTAGTGTTTGGAAGCAGGAACTCATCTCTTCCGTCCATTCCACCTTCCTGTTCTCCTGTTGGGCCACCTTTAGTGCTTGTAATAAGGGCCTGGTGTATGCTGCATAATCTAATATCCATGCTCGGCAGTAATTGCACATTCCCAAAAATTTCTGCATGTCTTTTACTGTTGTGGGTTCTTGTACTGATCTTATGGCTTCTACCCTGTCTGGTATTATTCTTTTCCCATTTCTTGAAATCAGCTGTCCTAGGTACAGGACCTCTGTCAGACAGTATTGTAGCTTTCCCTTGTCCACTTTGTACCCCTTGTTGGCCAGCAAAGTCAATAATGTTATTGAATCTGTTCTGCATGTCTCTTCGTTTCGTGCGCAGACTAGTAAATCATCTACGTACTGAATAATGGTGCTCTCAACTGATAGGTTTCCTAAGTCTTCATGTAATACGCGATTGAAGATGCTCGGGCTCTCACAGTAACCCTGTGGTAATCTGCAATGCTCATACCTTTTACCCCCCAGTGTGAAGGCGGTGAGGTATCTACTCTCTTCAGCCAGGGGTATAGAGAAAAATGCATTTTTCAAATCCACTACTGTGAAATGTGATGCCTCTTTCGGGATGCTGCATAGT
Source organism: Ambystoma mexicanum (assembly GCF_040938575.1). NCBI lineage: Eukaryota > Metazoa > Chordata > Amphibia > Caudata > Ambystomatidae > Ambystoma > Ambystoma mexicanum. The sequence goes on along the minus strand of NC_090924.1, from coordinate 534,345,450 downwards.
ATTGATGCGGGGTTCGGGACTAGAGGGAACTCCTTCTGAATTACATCATTGAGGGGGCCTAAGTCCTGTATCATCCTCCAAGACTCCCCTTTTGCTTTTTTGATCGGATAAATACAAGTGTTACATGGGGAGTTTGAAGGCACTATTATCCCTTGTGCTAGTAGGGCATTTATTGTCTCTTTTATCCCTTCTTCAGCTTCACGAGACAGAGGATACTGTTTAACTCGTGGTAAAATTGCTCCTTGCTTTAACTTTATTACCACAGGCTGTACTCCATGCAACAGTCCCACATCATGGGGGCCTGTTGTCCATAAGTTGTTTGGTACGAGCCTCATGTCGTCATCAAAAAACGACGGTGGTGCTCCTACCACTGTCATCAATTGGACGGGAGTCTCCCTTGCTTGTATTAAAATATCACAGGGCATCGCTATTTCCATCACTATTTCACCATCCCCTTCTGAGTCTGAAAAGAGATCCTCATCTGTTACCTTTCACAGGGCAATGTTGGCGTTTGTGCATAGCACTGTGCGCCACTCACACCCTTCCTCGTCCACTCCGATCACAGCTATTCTTTTTGCTGACACTTGCACAGCGTGCAAATCTAACGATACCACTGATCCTGGTGCTGTGTTGGGGCATACTATGGGGCGGAAGAGGAACTCCGCCGGGATCCTCCAGTCCATGCTTCTCAGCTCGGGAATTATGAGGGCCAGAGTCTTCAGCCCTTTGATAAACATTTCCTCATTTTGTGGCAGTCCTCGTATTTCCTGCGTGGTTGTGTAGGCTTGCACTACCAACATTGCACGCAAGGGGCATATCCCGGGTGTGGAACACACTATCCCTCTCTCGGTAAATGATATGGTCATGTTGAGTTTACTCAGGAGATCCCTCCCTAGCAAGTTAATTGGGGAATGTTCGTAATACAATAAGGGTGCCTTCACAGTCTTACCCCCCACTGTTACATCCAAAGCTTCTGTGTAAGGAACTTCAACTACAGCCCCAGAGAACCCCTGCGTCTCTAACTTCCTGTTAGATAACGGGAATCGGCCCTATCTGATACATGATTTCTCCGCTCCCGAATCAACCATGAATATAAACTGCTTGTCTCCTATCTGCGCCCCTACCAATGGTTCCTCTGCTGCATTGTAGGTGGTGGATAGAACTGGACACGCAAGTGTTCTCTGTGGGCTGTCCTATGCGGGGTATCTCGTCGCCCCTCCCTCATTAAAGACATTTCCGGAAACTACCGACATGCCGCTGTAAGGTGCTGGCGCGGGGGCCCCGTTTGCTGTTGTCGCGAAAGGGTTACCTGGCGTGTATTGCATGCTGTCATTGTTTTGGGGGTGGTTCTGTGTCCTATACTGGTGTCCTTGTTGCTGGCCCGTGGTACCCTGGCCGGTGTTTCTTAGTTGCTGCTGTCCCATTGGGAGACCGTATGGGCTTCCCGGGTGTGGATGACCATAACTCTCCCCCTCCTGGAACCCATTGTTTTGTCTACTTCTGCACTCCCTGGAGTAATGTCCCCATCGTCCACAGTTCCAGCAACTCCCTTGGGGGCCCCTGGGACCCTGCCATCCATTTCCTCCCATTCCCCCATACCCCTGTCCACCTCCTCTCCGGCCCCTGTACCCACCTCGTCCCCCTCGAGGGGTCCACTCTTGCCACTGCGAACTTCCACCTTGCTCCTGCTCAGTCCACTGCCGCTGTGCTGGTCCTGCCCAATTAGTTGCCACCCTTCCTTGGAGTGCTATCAGCCCCTCCTCCTCCTCATCTCCCTCTCTACTGTGTGGGAGCGCGGCTACTGCTGCTGCAACCTTCACTAACTTTGACTGTACTAACTTCGCCTCGTCTGCCAATCTTTTCTGCGCCACCTCCTTCTCCCTCTCCTTGATTCTTTTACAATGGTGTACTATTATGCTCTGAATTTCTGGCCATCCCTTTGCTTCAATGCCTGCTATCTTGTCAAGCGCCTTCTGCACTTCCTTTGGGAGCCCTCTCTTTATAATAAAATAAAGATGTCGATTGATACCAGGGCGTGCCCGTTTCTGCTCTCCACATCTCTTGGACCCGAAAAATATAATCCATAGCCTCTTCCCCGTCATTCATTGTACACTGCATCACTGACTGCAAGTCCGGTGTGTCTGGGAATGTTTCGCGTAAGGCATCCCACACCCTGGCACGCACCGTGTTAAAGGATGCCCCATCATGGCGGTCACAGTCTAACGTTACTCCCGGGAAACCGGCCTTAACCCATACCCTTCCAGCCTGATCACCTACTGCTGATACGAGTAGACTTTTTACATCTCCTATGGCTAGGGGTACCCGGCAGTATGTTTCTCAAAGGCATATATCCACTTACTTGCCCCTCCTGACAACGGGGGCAATAGCTTTAATAAATTGGCTTTATCCATCTGTGCCCATGGGATATAGTTAGGCCTCCCTCCTCCCCTGTGTATCAACGGGAGCTGTAGCCTTCCTTTTGTCGTTCCGTCCGGACCCGTTTGAGCTGTTGATGTCCCCAGTGATGCCATTTTTCCCACTCTGTTCCTTAGTCGCCCCGTCCACTCATCATCCAGGGTTCTCAGTGAACACGTACCTTCCTCCCCTTCGCTTCCCCCTCCTATCGCCATACTCAACCTGTCGCTTTCTTCTACCTCGTCCCTTATATCACACAGCAACTCCTCTCTAATTCCCCCCGCCTTTCTTCGCTTGCAGCATCTCCCTCTCCGTTGGTTCTTCCTCAATTCTGAACAAAATCTCGCCCTTTTTCCACCCCTCTTCGGGCTTTCTATTTTCACCTAGCGCTCTGGACGTACGCCCTGATCTAGTTGCATCTAGTGCTGTTCGTTCGCATATGTCTTTTATCCTCGAGAGCTCATCCTTTGCTATCGTCAGTCTTGATTCTAAATCATCTGTGAGCTTCTCTATATCTACCCTTTGTGCGCCTGCCTGGGCTCGCTCCCTCGTGCTTTCGTATGGCGGAGGTGCCGTGGGCCGGAGGGGTGTAGTATCTCTCGGGGGAGGTATGTAAGTGGGATCACTGTACCCCTCTGCGGGCACAGGCTTCTTTATTATCGGGTACAAACTTATTACCTCTACTGGTGGCGCTACACTTGAGCCTTCTTTGACATCTCTTTGTATTAGCAGTGGATTGTCTGTGGTGGACGGGAGATCAGGATTTAGTGCTGGTGTCTTAGGCGGTGGTATCTCTTCAAATAACCTCCAAAGATCTAATATTGCCCTCTTATTTTGCAGCTGCTTTCCTTTGTATTTTAGATAAATGCATGTGGCCACTGTATCCAGGACACTTTTATCAAACGACCCTCCCTCGGGCCAAATCTGAGGTAACCCCTCCCCCTTTAGCTCGGTCACCCATTGGTCGTGATATTTTTTAATCCGCTCCACGTATCCCGGGAGATTCTTACAAATATGTGATAAGGGTGTTTCAGCCCCCATCTCTGTGCCCTCCTAGTGCTGATGTGCCTAGTGTGTTTGCAACTACAATGTGAATGTAGTATCAATATTATTCTTTATATTTTACTTCACATTCAATGTTGGGTCCCTTTGGGCTCTCCCCCTCCCTGACTGCACAATACAAAACTGGCCGTACACAATGTCTATTATGTTCTTTTTGAGGGGCACATACAAGAGCAACCCATTCTTTGGTTTGACAATGTCAGACTGGAAATCCAAAAGGTACTCACACACTCCACTATATTGACGTTATCTGAAGAGAGAAAAAACTTTTATCCGACCACACTTATCATGACCATTTAACTATTATGCACTTATAATCGCTCACACATTCACAACGCTAAAATCTCTTCTAGCACATACGAGGTGCACACACCTCTTGGCACCATTCACCATTCAAGCTGCCCTCCCTTTCCTCCCTAGCCGGCTGTCCCTAATCGCCTTATTTGAATATCTAGATGAGCATATATATATAGATATTAACCTGTTTCCCCCTCCTTCTAATAGGACTCTGTTTCTCTTACTGTCTCCCCAAGTCTGTGCTAATCACAGTTCTTTATTCTCCCCCCTACCCTGAAGAAAAGGAAAGAAGTAATAGCGGTCACTAATGTACTCTGTGTCCCCTTTTGCTGAACACTTTTATTTTATACTCCACTTCTTCATATATTCCCAGTACTAGTCAAGATAGCACTATGCGGCGCCGCCTTCCACCCCCTTTCGGAGCTAGGTTCCCGTCACTTTTATCTCTTATTCACCTCTTAATCCTAATGGCCATATGCAAAGAAAAAGCAAGGAAAATTTAAGATGATCTTTAGTAGATCTGCGTACCCCCTCTTCGTTTCCTGTCCTACACTTCACTCCCCGCTCCCCTTAAGATCGCTCGCACTCAGTACTCACGTGCCCGTCTTGAACCGATACTCTCCGAAACTGGGTCCGTCCAGGCAGTGTCGCCGTCAGCTCAACAGTCAGCCCCGGCTCCGGCGAGCGGTACTCAAAGGGGATTTTTTAACCGGGATCCCGTACCCCCTCTCTATTGAGTGCGCACTTCTTAGTGTACCGGTCGCCGTTGGCGGGCAGCCTCCCGGAGCCGGCTCACCGTGCGTATCCCTTTTCGACCGGAGATTCTCGTGCCAAACGGGGACGGTTATAAGGAGGTTAGGAAGAAATAAATATCACGCTATCGGGGTCACCACTGAAAGCAAGCGTCCCCAAACAGCACGATCCTCCCCGCAATGAGAGACAATGAAGGACTCTCCCAAAATGGGAATAAGGCCAAGACAGAGTGCGGGTGAGCGTAAATGGGAGTTTATCAATCAGAATTGGGCATGCAAAGAACTCTGCAAACTCCGAGAGCGCTCTGTCTGACAATAGCAAAGACAGGCGTATATATTTACAAAAAACGTCATCAAAACCTACATACTATAGGGGGCACAAGTTCATTGGGATTGGGTGGCGACGACTAACTATAGGTGCTGCTGTGGCGTGGTTGGTCTTGGCTGGAGGACGTCACTGGTCACCCTCGTGGGTTGGGCTGGGCCTGGCAGGTCGGCTTGAGTTCATCCGGGCGGTGTTGGTGTGCCGAGGCGGCCTGTGGCAGAGATGAATGCCTTTTCTGACTTACTTGCCCTCTGCCATGCACACCGCAGTCATTCAGTCATTTACAGTTCTATTCTCTTTAGTAAATCTTTCAATAGGTTAATGCAACACAGGAGGAATGCACCTTGTGAGGGGTCTGGAGATAATATATCGAGGCCTGGTTACTCGTGATCTGTTGACCGGGACCGTAGGTCGAGGGGCTAAGCTTCGGGGACTGGGGCGGGTGGTACAGGTCTTTCTGTCTTGTTAGAAGTGGTTATGGATGTTTCGCTGTGTGTTGTCAAAGTGTTGGGTGTCCTGATTGCACAGGGCCATAAGTCTAAGACAGTCCGGTGGGTTGTGGGGTTTACGAGGGGGTGCTTGAGTTTAAACTAAGGTTTACTGCTGTGCTGTAAATAATGCAGGTGGCTGGCCGCGGCCTTGGGTGCTGCAGTGGGGCTACAAGTCTTTGAAGCGGCTCCAGTCGGGTCGGGGGAGGCGTGACAACGCAGGGCGGGGCTCTGTTCTCATGTCTTGGCAGCCTTCTGAGGGAGGGAGGGGGATACATCGAGACCTTGTACGCTTTCACAAAGGTATCTCCCTCGTGTGTTGCCGAATATAGGTAAAGACATCGCAAACATTTGAATACTTTCTATAATACTTATTTAAAATCACTTCAAAACATGCATTTAACCTTTGCTGGGTGCGTTTCGATTATACCCAGTCCGATCACCATATTTGTACATTATATTCTAGCAGCTACAGTGTTTTAGTTACATGCATATATATTCGCAGAAAATGAGGTAGTGGTTAGATCAGTGGAGTACATAGAAAACGACCCGCCACTGTACGTGACGGTGGTAGCATATGAGGGGCTCAGACATTCACACATGATAAGTGCACGCTCGCGCATTCTTTACATGAGTTCATAGTATAGTTGCATCCGCTTCCTCGTGTACTCTAGCAGCATTAGCTTTAGTTATGGCGCGAAACCATGTGAGGTAGGCTGCCCAGTGATACACGCAACGAACAGATCCCTGGAGCGTTCCTTTATCATTAGCATCCACCTGTAATGGTGCAAGCTCGCCGTAGCTTATATCACGGGAGCATACTCTCTCATTCTAATACATTCTACAGGCATTTGTATTATGTGGAAGAAAGAAATAATGCAAGCGGTCTTGACATTAATATATACATATACATAAAGACTGTCTGCCATCAGAGGACCATTTTACTGTTCTTCTCATTGTTCAGGCCTGCTGGCCGGGTCAGGCTGATAGTGATGGTACACTGCGGGAGGTGAACTGTTACAATGTTAGCGTATTGCGCTAGCTCATGTCCGTCTTGTTCGTGGGAACGTGCTCGCAGCGGATCTGCCAGGGTGCTGCGGCAACAGGGATGTTCTCCAAGGGTGGGGGCCGCGCTACAGTGTGCTGAGCTCACACCATCTTTACCGGGCAAAGAATGGTTTTTGGGCCTAGCTAAATTTGTGTTGTAATCAATACATGTGGGCATTCGATACGTGTGGGCAATGTCTCCAGTGGGTGAGCCCTCCATCACCTGGGCCCGGGTGGCATGAGGGAACGCCCAATGGGCCATAGCCCTCACCTGGGGAAGAAACGCAGGCGAGAGGGGTCTCCTGGACCAGTTCTCCCCTACACTTCGTTCCCCAACACCCCATATTCCTCTGCCTTCTTGACAGGTCTGTACTATCTAATTTCTAATGGAGTCTCTGCTTCCTCTCCTCTGTTCTCCCCTGTTGTCGCTCCTTCTGTACTACCACCTCCTAAATGCTTTGCCATGTGGTTGTTTTTCCTCCTCACTTCTCTTCTCTCAGGCTTGTAGTATGCCTGCTTCTCTTGATCTGTTGTGTAGCCCCTAATGTGTACAGTCTCCCCACCCCGACTCCTCAGAGGTCTCCCACAACCTCCTCCACAATGTTTTCTCCATTATCTTCTGATTTCTCTCCTTCACTTCTTGATCTTCCTCTAAGCCATCCTCCTTCTAACCCTGCTCCTTGTCCTGTGTGTTCTTTAAAGTCTTTCGTGCCACCTCCTCCATAGTTATCACTTCCGTTCTCCACTCCCTCTCCTTTTCTCTCTTTCACCTTCTCGCTGCTCTTCCCTCTCCATCCTCCTAGTCTCCTCAATAGCTTGACCTCCACCTCTCTCCATCCTCCGTCTATCCAGCCGCTTCTCTCCTTAACTCTTTCTGTCTCCCAAACATTCCTTCACCACATCGCCATCGTCACCAAACACCCACACCTTTATGACCACTCTGGTACCCTATAAAAAGAGCTGAAACTACCTCTGGGTACTGGCCACAATCAACTATATTCAGGTGCATAACACTGGGTTGGTCAATGTTCACCTTCTTGCGGTTTCCCTGCCACACAAGAGACCCTACTCCTTACCTCTGGAGGGTGGCTGACCACACCTTTATGAAGGTGTAATAAGGCAAAGGAAGTGATGGGTAGTCAGAGCCAAGCTAATGTCATTTCTGATAAGCAGCATGTAAGGGCAAGAGCTAATGGGTGATGTCATGAAAGGCTGGATGCTGCTAGGTAACAGTTATCTTCTTGGTCCAATCAGAAGCCAGTGTGGAGTCAAATGGTACTTTTTTCTAATGTTGGTGACGTTTTCCTTGTTTGTTTTGTGTCATGTTGTATTTTGAATACGGATGAAGGAAGTGGCAGTTCCTGAAGACGACCCAACCTATGAATTGAATGGGCCTATAAAAATAATAGCCAGACCGAGGGAGAGGAAGGATTGATGTTGCACCCGTTGTGCAAAGTAAAGACTTGTGTGCCCGTTATTTAAGGAAGAAGTTGTTAGGATGAAAGACTTATACATTCTTGTCGAGGACCGCATTATTCGAGCCCTCTACTGCCGCCTGTGTCAGAATCACAGCCTGCCTGCGGCGCTGCTCCTCGCCCCCACCCTTCGGGAGGAGGAATTCAGTGAAGCGATCGCCGCTCGCCGAAGTAACAGAGGAAAGAGAGGCCGGGCCCTGAACAACCAATGGGGACCGAGTTCACTGCATAAAACTGATTTTTTTTTTTTTTTTAAAGTATTTTATTGCCATTTATATAAGTACATAACAACCATCAAACGGTAACATAACAAACAAACTACAACTAATTAACTACCACAGTCTTCGTAGCTCAATATGTTGTTCATAATTGTAGCGGGGGGGAGAGGGATCGGTAGTCGGCGTACCCAAGGTCGCGGGGGATGGGTTTTCGGGTTGTCCATTCTTGGGGGTAAGCCTCAGGCAAGTCTCTAGCAAGGGTGATAGCTCAGGGGGGTTTGTGGTCCGAGGCATATTGGATGTCGCGCACCAGGGCCTTCCATGATTCTAGGGTGTCATTGGAGTCATCATCGTTTGAGTGGATTCCATCCTGCCAGGCTCTGGTCTCTGCCTCCGTCCACTTTTCCAGGTCCTTAAGCCAACGTCCGTGCCTCGGGCCCCCTGGTGATTTCCATGCCATAGCTATGGACCTTTTTGCGAGGATGCAGGCTAGGTCCATTAGTTTGACCAGGTGTTTGTATTTGCTGAGTCTGGGATGGGCTCCCAGTAAGCATTCCTTTGGGTTCCACTCATATATCGCGAGTCCCGCTTTGGTGCAGGTGCTTTCCACCATGGACCAGAATTTCGCCGTTTTGGTGCAGGTCCAGAACATGTGGATCATGTCCGCTTTATCATTTCCGCACCAGGGACAGTTCAGCGGTGCTTGTTTGTTAAAGGTAGCAACTCTTAATGGGGTCATGTAAGTTCTGTATAGCACATTCAATTGAACATGTTTGAATCTAGTGTTCCTCGACACCTCTTTGGGGTATAGTAGTATTCGCTCCCATTCACTGTCAGTTAGTGTGGTCCCTAATTCGGTTTCCCATTTTTGTCTCAGGGACGCGCTTTTTGGATTGGGTCTATCATTTAGTTTGATGTATAAGCGGGAGACCGGCTTCCAGCCGTCTGCTAAATCGTACATCTCCTGAAGGAGGGGGTCCGGTGGGGGTTCTTCTGGCCAGACAGGCCACTGTGCCCTGGCTGTCCGCTTGAGGCGGTGGTATCACAGGAATTGGGTGTTCGAGATGCCTTCATTAGCTTGTAGGGATTCAAGTTCTCTGAACATACCGTCTTCAAACAGGTCTCCCCATGTGTAGATTCCGGCTCTCTCCCATTTCCTGGCTGTCGCTAAGTCTGCCTGAGTTTTTCATACATCCGCCAGGATGGGGGTATTGGGATTGTAGGGATGTTTCAGTGTCGAAGGAAGCCAATTCTGGCCCATATCTGCCTGCCCAGGGTAACAATCATGGGAACTTCAGAAGTTTGTTTCGTCGGGTTCCAAAGCATTTCTTTAGGGAATAGCTTGGAGGTCGGATGTCGCAGGAGCCCCACTTCAGCTGACAGGTCATCGGAGAGCCATTTCGTCGCGTGGCTGAGCTGCGCAGCTAGATAGTACCTTTGCAGATCGGGTAGTTGTATCCCTCCTTCTTTGTACGGGAGCGTGAGTGTAGGCAAAGAGAGCTTGTGTCTGGACGACCCCCATATGAAGTCCTTGATTAGAGAGTCTAGTTTTTTGAAGAAGGGAGGTCTGATGTAGAAGCATACATTCGTGCAGTGATATAAGAAGCGGGGGAGAACTATCATCTTGACTATTGCCGCTCTGCCCATTTCTGCCAGTGGTAGCTTCGACCAAATGTTCATAGATTTGCGGAGGGCTCTTACTGCTTTTTCTGTGTTGTGTTCGTGCGTGAGCGCAAGGGTATGACACACTTCGATTCCCAGGTACTTAAACTGCTCTGGTTGCCATTGTATCCCGACGTCTGGAAGGTCGGACTTATCCAGACCCCTGAGTCTGGCCAGTGGGAACGCACACGACTTTAGTTTGCTAAATGTTATCCCAGAGTATCGGGCATAGTTGTCGAGGATGTCTAACGCGACTTGTGCATTGAGCTGAGGGTTATTCAGATACAGGAGGACGTCATCCGCATACATGGATATTATGGCGTGATCACTGCCCAGCCCAATGCCCGCGTCGAAGTGTTGTTTCCTGAAATAGGCAGCCACTGGCTCCAGGCCCAGTATGTATAGCATCGGGGACAACGGGCATCCTTGCCGCGTGCCCCGCTGTATCGGCCAGGCTTCAGACACCGTCCCTCCAGTCTTCACTCTCGCTGTCGGTGTATTGTACAATACCTCGACCCACTTTACAAAGCTCTCACCAAAGCCGAATTCCCTTAGCACTTCGATCAGCCACTCCCAGTAGATGGAATCGAAGGCTTTTATAGCATCCAAGGATAGCACTGCTAGGTCCTCGTCTCGATCATAGGTCTCTGCCCTGATGTGTTGGAGCCTCCTCAGGTTCGCGGTGGTGTTGCGTCCTGGTACAAAACCATTCTGGTCCTCGTGAATCAGGGTTCCTATCACCCTCGCCAGCCTCTTAGCCAGGATTGTGGTCAGGATCTTGCAGTCATAGTTTAGCATGGCGATTGGGCGGTATGATTCACAGTTGTCGACAGGTTTGTTGGGTTTGAGTATAGGGATGATAATTGTCTCTTTCATGGAGTTGGGTAGGTTTCCGTTTTCGTATGCCTCCATATACACCTTGTGGAGTGTTGGGGCAAGGGTCGCTTCATACGCTTTGTAGAATTCTGGTGGAAGCCTGTCACTCCCGGGGGTCTTGCAGGTGGTTAGCGATTTAATCGCCTCCGTCACGTCCTCTGGAGTGATTTCCGCATCCAGTAGCTCTCTTTGGGCCTCCTTCAGTCTTAGGAGCTCAATCTCAGCCAGTGTGGCCTTTATGTCCTCCACTGGTATTTTGGTGTCGTGGACGTACAATCTGGAGTAGAAGGCCGCAAATGCTGAGTTAATGTCTTGTTGCGTCCTGTGGGTTATCCCCCTTTCGTCAGTTATTTCAGTGGGGAGGTGTCTTGGGAACTCGCGTTTGCATAGCCAGGCCAACATTCTACCAGGTTTATTTGCTTCTTTGTGTGCCCTGGCTATGTAGGTCGTGTATTCGAATTTGGACAGTCTATTCCAGGCCAAAAGGCACTCCTCCCGGGTGCCCTTCAGTTCTGTTTCAGCGTCTGGCATGATGTCGATTTCGGATTCCAGGTGCGTGATCTTGTTCTCCAGTTCCTCCAGTTCCAGCTTCAGGTGCTTACGGATGCCACCAGCACCTGATATAACTTCTCCCCGTGTTACAACCTTCATGGCCTCCCATAGTGTGCTCCAGCTTGACACTGAGCCTGTGTTAATGTCTAGGTATTCCTCAAGTTTGGTACCAAGTTCCTCCTTAAATGCGTGGTCTGTGAGTGCTGATCGGATATGGTTCTGCCTAGGTACAATGTGTCGTCCACTTGTTGAGCCAGCTCACGATCTATGAACAGATAGTCTATTCTCGTGTGGACCTTGTGCGGGCCGAGTAATAAGAATAGCACCTCTCAGTGCGATGTTGTTCCCTCCAGATGTCTACTAGGTCGAGCTGTTCTATTGCGGTTTTTAGCGCGTTAGATGCAGGGTTATTTGAATGACAGGGGGGTCTGATCTGTCCACAGCTCCGTTCCTGATGCAGTTGAAGTTGCCACCCCATGTGAAGGCACTCTCTCTGTATGAGTTCACCAGGCAGACTGGCGTGAATTCAATGGTACCCCATATCATTAGGTATCTGCCCTTTTTGTCGGCTTCATAGCCCAGTAGCTGGAAGGGCACAGTCGGGCTCACCCACGTAAACACTCCTCTGATGAATTTGGAGTATGGCGCCCCTTTCCCGATCCCTCCCCATCTTTCGGATAATTTGGCCGTGGTTTCTTCCGTGAGGTGAGTTTCTTGAAGCATCGCTACCGACACCTTTTTCCTGCGCAGGTAGGAGTGGATCCGATTCCTTCTCAAGTATGTGCCCATTCCCCTCACATTCCACGTCATCACCCTAAGTTGGAGTGCCATTGGGTTTGTGTCTTGGTTTCATCTTTCCGGTCGCCCCCGTTTTCACGGGGCGGCCCTTCTCCAGGTGGTGAGGCTCTCCCTCTGGGTTCTGGTGTTTTCTCTTACTCGGCCCCCAAGGGCCTCCGGTCCCATGTTTCCGCTCCGCTAATAATTCGAGGACTGTGGTGTGAACAAACAATTAACAAAACTGTAACTGGTGCGCCCAGCAACGACAATGTCCTGCTGGTGCTCAGGCGCTCTCGTACCGTCAGGACCCATCCGGGTGTCGGGCACGAGGGAGGTCGGTCAGGCAACTTGCCTGTCCTGTACTGTTCGTGGGGGTAGAGCTCTGTGCTTGGCGTGGGTCGAGCGAGGGCCGCATCTTCGTTGCTAACTGTTGGGTGATTTTACTTTCTCTTAGGTCATTTGCCTTGCGTCCGAGTTGGCTTTATGAGTCATGGCTTCGTCCATGCCTCAGGCGCAGGGGATTCTTCAATTTTCCGTGGGCTGAGGGTCCTTATCTGCGGCTAGATTGTTGTCTTCCAGCCACATGTTTGCAGCTGCCGGGGATTCCAAGAAGATCGCCCTCCCCTTGTGAATCACTTTCAGTCTGGAGGGGTATAACAACATATACTTCAGGTTCAGTTGCCTGAGTCGGGCTTTAATCAGCACAAATGAGTTCCTCTCCCGTTGGACTTTCGGGGTGTAATCGGGGTAGATCGTGATCTTCGAGCTCCCACGTTCAATGGGGCCCTCCTCTCTGGAGTGCCGGAGGATGGTCTCTCTATCCTGGAAGTTGAGTACTTTAGCGATTATAGGGTGCGGGTGTGAGCCCGGCGGGGGTCTCTTCTGAAGTGATCTGTGCGCCCTTTCGATCGAGAATCCTTGCGTTAGCCTTCCAGCGCCCACCTCCTGTTGTATCAGGGATTCTATATAGGCCGTCGGATTCGGGTCCTCACTTCCCTCCGGTAGCCCCAGTATTCTGATGTTGGCGCGTCTGGCCCGGCCCTCGGCCTCCTCAGCCCTGGCCTCGAATGTGAACACCTTCCGTTCCAGGTCCAGTACCTTAGCTTTCAGCTCTGCTGTGTCTCCCAACGTCTCTTTTATGGTGGTTTCGGTGGTGGTTACTCTTTCTGTTAGATTGTGGGCATCCTGGCGCATGATTTGTAGCTCGGATTTGAACTCCCCGATTCTGGAATCTATAAATGCGCTGTTGGGGAGAAGCTGGACCCCCCCCCATGGCAGCGGGGGGCCAGCAGCCATACCCTCACCAGCCATGGGAGGCCCCAACACCTCCCATATGGCCCCCAGAAATGCAACAGAGTCCCAAGCAGGCAGCAGCATGTTTCAAACTGCATTTATTTCTGGGCAGCAAAAAAAAAACACACAGAGCATCGTGCACATCGCGAGTTCAGGCGCCGTCTTCCCAGGGCTGGCTTGCAAGCCAGCTTTGTAATCACACTGCAGGCTGACCTCACAGAATTGGATCAGCTCCCAGAAACATATCTCCTCCTGCTATTGGCTGCTAAGTGGTAGGTTACCTATGTAGCCCTTATAGTGAGACTGACAATTGGATATTAACCTTTTGCGTCAGTGGGTTGATTTAGCTGTGCCAGCCCCCATTATCTAATTCTACCTTGTTGCAATATGACCTTGTTCCCATAACTTTTTAGCTGAACAAGCAGTTCGCACCTGGGCTCTGGGCGCTGGGCTGCGCCATTCTTGTTACAATTTATGTTTCAAATGTTGTGCGAGTCCTTGAGAAAATGTCTTTCTTTCCCGGAAAGAAAAAAAAAGCACACTGGGTTGCCGTGATTTATTCGCATTTGTGGCAGTCTTATTTTGAATGTGTGGCCTTGGCAGGTCGGATATTTTTGCGAGGAACATTTATGAAGGCTCCCGCAGCCAGTGTTCAGTGAGGGAAATGAACTTGGCTGTAATTTTCCTGAAACATGGCTTTACACTGTGCATTTAGACCATGTTAATTCATATAGGCATTTGCAAGCCTTTAAACAGGGATTTTTATGTTTGTAGATTGTGATATTGCAGCATTGATTGTAATGTAGCATGGAAGTTGCACTGTTGGTGAAGTGGGTGTGTTTCAGCATATTTGTCACCCATGGGAGCGCTGGGGCCTGGTTGAAATGATAAGTGCGCTCCTTGTTCTTCCTGCTGTTCTTCTATATATGCGCTTGGGGTGAGGGGGAATGGGTTTGGTCTCGATTTTCCCTCTTCAGTCCGCCCTCTGGTCGACTTTGTCGACCACACCACCAAGCAACATTCACCTCCTTCCGGTCTGCATATCTTTGTCAATTCCTTGAAGTGTCCATAATTTTCTGCATTGTTGTTGATGAACAGTACATATAGGAGTGTTCTCCTTCTGTGTTCCACCACACTCACTTCCCTTCATACTTCCTCTGATCACAGGGAGTGGCCACCTTTATTACTGCTGGAACCATGTTGCACACCGCTATCTTAGTCCGGCTCTTCCTTTCACCATGTCTCTTATTTGCATTCCGATGTCTTCTTCTGTTGTTCTCTTACACCTTGCAATGTATCTCTATCTTGCACAATGATGCTGTGCTCGGTACTAGTCCTTCTGTTATCACCTTCAATCAACCAGGCAGTCATGATGTCATCCATTACCATGCAAGCACTAGCTAGTTCTTTGCTTTCTCTTTTCAGATGCATTTTTTGCTGATCATTCTTTAGTATGCTGGTACTGCACCCAATCATTCTTCTGTCTCGCTCGAGAAGTAATTCCCCCCTCTTTTTACTCCTCTGTCTGTTTCTCTTCTTCCGTTGTTTTCCATCTTGGTGAATGTGTCACTCTTCACATCTTCCTTGGTCATCACCAACAAGGGCATGCTGATGCGCACCAATGAACACTGTCCTCCCCAATTCAGTGGTAGTTTCTCTTGATCTTTAGATGCATGTGCTCAATAGTAGTCCATAAGCAGTGATGTTCCTGCTCTCATCTCGCAACTTCTCTCAACCTTCTTGCATCCAGAATGATTGTCCACTTCTTGTCACTGTTGTGCTGGTAACATAACGTTGGTACCTTAACAGTATACGTCCTTCATTCTCCACCCAAGTGACCATCTTCGCTCTTTTGTCTCACTCCGTTAGGCACTTATCATATTTTTTGTCTTTTATTTTATTTTTTTCTTCTCTTTTTGTTTTTCTTTCTTCTTTTATTATTTATTTATTTATTTTTTTCTTTATTTTATTTTTTTTCTCTTGCAGCTTGCTCACTTGTGCATTTGCTCGTTGTTTCTTCTCTCTCTGGTCACTTTCCACATACAGTTGTTCTCCAATTAGCTGCTTTATGTAATCATCTTCCATAGGGGATTACCCCCCTTTTTTTTTTCTTTTTTTTTTTTTCAATCTCAATGTTGCTGTCTTCCCTTGCAATCTTCTTCGCACCTTGTCATACATGGGCGTCGTGCTCTGCTGTAGTAATTTCTGTTGTAATCAATTCTCTTCCGGCATATGTTAAAGAACAGTCAGGACAGCTCTCTCCAGTGGTGTCCCTACCAATTTTGTACATGTGTGCATGTTGTTGGTCACTTCTGCTATGTGTGTTATGCGTATGTTTTACTCCCTTTGTGTCTGCCCTTAACTCTCTTTACTTTAGCAGCAGCTTTTCCTTACCCACTGACGCCGTAACTCTTCCTGCTTAGGTTAGGGAATGTTAGCAGGGGATACAGCGGTAATGCTCACTATTACATATCATTTTCAAAGTACCACCCCCATTATTTCGTTCATCATTAATAGTCCCATCGTGAAGGTAAAAGTCCTTATTTGCGTGCCCATAACCACTTACGCTGCTGGGTCCTTGCAGCTGATGAGATGATAAAGTTGCCCGCCTGAAAATCGCAAGAAAGGCGTTAATACGTTAGTACTTGTTAGTAACCTCAAGCTCCGCGAACTAAACAATCACTAAGGGCAAAAATCAAACCTCCCCCTGGACATTTCGTGTTTTCAAAATTTCTCAATATGGGTAGGGAAAATCTTGGGCTGTTTATGCAATGGAAGCAAGGAAATATACTTCAGGGAAACATGCTCTAAGGGGTCTGAGGTTCTTGATAGGGTGGGCAATTGAGTGGGGAATGCTTCACAATGTTTTAATCAGTAGGCCTCACAGTTTCTAATGGAAGATAATATTAAGGAAACTTCCTACACATTTCTAACAGCATACATACGCAACAACCTGCATGTGCGGGGAAAAGAGAAGAAACAAAACAGTGTTACAGCTGTAGGTGCACAAAATGTAATATGAACCGCAATTAAACTTTGGAAATGCGTGTGTCAGTCCCTATTCTAGTTGCTAGTGTGCGTTGGACCATAGGATGGCCATGTTTCCCTAGCTCGGAAGTGTTCGTGCTATTTTGCAGTTCATGAAAATCTCTTGCGTTGGCCCTGTTGATCGTTGCTCCCTCGTTGCCAGGGTGGCCACCGCTTTGTAGGGCTTGACGCCTTACACTTCTAACAAAGTCTGTCAGGAGGGGAAAATGTCCCACTGTAGTCCATAGCCATTGGGTGTTGGTTGTCCGTTGTCTTCAGGCCTGCCCTGGGTCCTTTATATCTGGCGAGAAATGAAATAGAAGCGCTTGAGACCTGAGAATTTACATATTCTTCAATTTCTTGACCTAACCTCTCTTCACTACTCTCACACTATTCAGTGTCCTAGTGGGAGGAGCCAATGGTACACCTATGCACCATCCTGTCACCACCTGGTGGCGTTCAATGGCGGTCTGACTGTAAATTATTACACAATTCAGAATGTACCCAGAAAATGGGTAGGCACTTAATTTATGTGAAGATACTCATTACACACTTGGATCATATATACGCAATTTAGGTGCTAGTGTACAAATGGGCCTTTGGATCTTTATATTTACTGTGCTTTTGCTGTAGGCTATTTATAGTGCGTGCCTTTGTCCCGTGGGGCATCAGGTACTGACAAGCTAAATAGGGAAACATCAGGGTGGTAAATTTGTCATATAGGGTGGCTGTGTTTCTAAATTAAGTGCACCATGTTAATTAGTTAAGATAATCGCAGGGTTTTTAAATCTTTTTTTTTTTTCTATGGCTCCTCTCTCACTTCTCAGGGCGTGCCTCGCAGTGAACTGCAGGCACTTTAAGCTGGTACTAATGAAATCCGCTACCAAATATTCGCTACCTGTCTCTCCCCCCTCTTTTGTATTTATTTATTTATTTATTTACTTATTTGTTTCCTCTTTTCTTTCAAACCCAACCCTCACAATTTACACCTACTCTCTCTATCCCACCCCATGTCCACTTTTTAAACCCTACCTACTCTGTTAATTACTCATTTAGTCTAGTATTTTATTACTCCACTACTGTAATTACTGTTACATTTAAACAATATATTTCTCCCCCCAATATCTGCTCTCAAATTTTAATACAACCATCATTCTCCAGTTCGTGCAGCAATGACCTCTTTCCCTATGTGTGTTGGCTAACGCATTTGTGCCAGTGCTGTTTTCAAAAGCGCTAGTGGCATTACCACTTGCACTGTTATTGTGTCGCCAAATTCATTCTGTTGGGAACATGGATCATCCACCCTTTACCTCCATTTCTCTCCTCCCGTGGTGAACTGTCAATGAAATGTAGGCCTCCCCCCTCAAGCGCACCTTCTTCCACCTTGTGTGTCTCATTTAATTGTTCTGTGTTATTCGTGTATTCATGAGCCCAGTCTCCTCGCTGAAAGATGTGTGCTCAAAATGTAGCTAAATGTACTCTCTTGTGATGCGCTATCATTATGCACCCCCCTCTGTACCGTGCACCCCCATTATGCTTAAACAATCTTCCTTACTTTCAACATGTGTATGCCTGGTGTTTAACAAGTTATGGATTTCTCTGTTAATAAGGTGGTCATATCCACATCGCTCATGATGTCACAAATGTCTCTTCCCTAATGCATGGCCTAGTCGCCCCACTGTCACCCAGAAAAGAAAATGTTTTGATACCTATCACCACCCCTATGCAATTATCCTCTGCATTATTGAGTGTGCGTGAGTGTGTGTGCCGGCGCGCGTCTCGCCCGCTCTGTCGGGGAGGTGGAGCATGAGTGTGTGTGGCATAGTGAGTCAAATCAAGTTTGTCTTGGGCTGTCCTATTAGCGGTATAATGTCAATCTATGTCCTTTGAAAGGTTTGTTTCCCATCAGGAAGACCCCTCCCAGTCATGTAACCGTTACCATTGCTATTGTGTCAGTGTTCTGTATGGGTGCTGGCTGCTGTGCAGTGCCCCTGTGTTGTGATTCTAGTCAGTCCTGGGGTAGTGGTGCTGTCATTTGTTGTGTCTGTACATGTAGTGGTGACAGTACCTGCGTTTGTGCTTGTGGTGTCTGCTGAAATGATCCCATCCTGCCCCATGTATCCTCCCCACATGGGCGGTGCATATTGTGGTGATTGTTGACACTGCTATTGTCATTCTTGTGCGTGTGTGTTGAGGCTGTTTTTAACTGCCCCTCCCATTGCATACTTTAATAATTTATTTTGTGCCTACTTGTCCTCATCTGCCTTTCTCTGCCCCTGTGTCATCAAATATTACACTCCCGGAGGTTCAGAAGGGTGAGTCCCCTCTTCCCTCTGCTCGTGCTGGTTCAGCATCAGCTGACCCCTCGCATCTTCCCTTTCCTTCGTGCACACAGTTCAACTGTAGCCATGTGCTTTTAAAGCTATTCCCATGTAAGTGCTGTGTATGTGTGTCCTTAGTGATTGCTGCACGCTTCTGGAGAAGCCGCCTATGCGCAGCCATGGTCTTTTTTAATTTACCTTCAGTACTTTTGAATCTTTGCACACTATGTTTTACTGACTTATTTCGGCATGGAAGCTGTGTGCTACACAACAGGTGAAGGGGAGTCATTTCTGTATTGTGTGATACATTTTACCTCTATTCAATTTGAAAATATCGATAGTCCGCTGTTCAGGGAGCAAAAGTTAGAAGATAATTGAACATTTTTCAACTTCTGTGAGCCTTCTTGGCTCCGCACCGTAGCCAGTGCACTCCACGTGCAGCCCATCTTCACCAAACCATTGCCTTCTTCGGCACACCCCCACAATCTTGCGCATGTGTCTTCCACACACCGCCTCTGGGTCACCTATTCTCCAAATCCAAAACCACATCACTATCTCCTCACCATCAAAACTCTGTGTCCTATGCATCAATCTGAAGGTGATGTCACCAAACTAAAAACACAGTGCAAATGAACAGACAAATGTGCATACACAGAACAATAACTCATTTCTCCCAACCCCACAAAAATCCCAAAATAAAACCCCACAACTGTCTTCCTGTCTCAACTGGAACAAGGTAAACCACAATAAAACTCTTATAATTGGACTGCACACGCTGCGTCGCCTAACGTGTGATACGCTCCTCACCAGGGGACCTTAACCAGCCAACTATCATCCACTCACTGAACTAAAGCGCTCAATTAGCAGGGAACCTCATCTACTCATTGATCTATAACGTCAATTCATAGGAAATCCAGACCCCGTACATGAAATCACCATCCAGACCAATCAGCGCGGCACTCCTGTTCTATATGTAGGGAGTCACTACCCCACCCAATAGGCTCAAAAACACAAGAAGGGACCACTGCCACCGCCCCAGTCCCAACTACAATTCACGTGCCGATCACCACCAATGCGCTGAATTTTGCGACAATGTACAATCACCCACCACCCAATTTACAATGCCTCCCCCATTTTCTACCTAAACAAAAGAACTTAACATTTCTGCAACATACTGATCAACAATGCATCATAATACTTTAAACATTTCCCCCCCTCAAAGCCCATGTTGCTGGTTGACTTACATTTTCCTATGCTGCACTGGCAGTTGCTCCGCTGCTGGACACCCCCTCAAGGCGCTTCACCGGACCCCTTCTCCTGCAGGGCTCTCACCTGCCCTCAAGCGGGGTATTTCCAAGTGGCCCCCGAAGCCTTTAGCCGGTTACGCGTTTTCCGGTGGTCTTCAGGTGCAGGCGAGGGTCCCACAGCTTCCTTGAGTCGGCGGGAGGGAGTTCAGTTCAACGCAGGGCTTGCGCAGGCAGTGCTCATTTACCCATGTTACAATGAGCAATGAGCCTCACAGAGGGCACCAACTTGTTGGGGAGAAGCTGGACCCCCCCCCATGGCAGTGGGGGGCCAGCAGCCCATACCCTCACCAGCCATGGGAGGCCCCAACACCTCCCATATGGCCCCCAGAAATGCAACAGAGTCCCAAGCAGGCAGCAGCATGTTTCAAACTGCATTTATTTCTGGGCAGCAAAAAAAAAAAAAAAAAACACACAGAGCATCGTACACATCGCGAGTTCAGGCGCCGTCTTCCCGGGGCTGGCTTGCAAGCCAGCTTTGTAATCACACTGCAGGCTGACCTCACAGAATTGGATCAGCTCCCAGAAACCTATCTCCTCCTGCTATTGGCTGCTAAGTGGTAGGTTACCTATGTAGCCCTTATAGTGAGACTGACAATTGGATATTAACCTTTTGCGTCAGTGGGTTGATTTAGCTGTGCCAGCCCCCATTATCTAATTCTACCTTGTTGCAATATGACCTCTTTCCCATAACTTTTTAGCTGAACAAGCAGTTCGCACCTGGGCTCTGGGCTGCGCCATTCTTGTTACAATTTATGTTTCAAATGTTGTGCGAGTCCTTGAGAAAATGTCTTTCTTTCCCGGAAAGAAAAAAAAAGCACACTGGGTTGCCGTGATTTATTCGCATTTGTGGCAGTCTTATCTTGAATGTGTGGCCTTGGCAGGTCGGATGTTTTGCGAGGAACATTGATGAAGGCTCCCGCAGCCAGTGTTCAGTGAGGGAAATGAACTTGGCTGTAATTTTCCTGAAACATGGCTTTACACTGTGCATTTAGACCATGTTAATTCATATAGGCATTTGCACGCCTTTAAACAGGGATTTTTATGTTTGTAGATTGTGATATTGCAGCATTGATTGTAATGTAGCATGGAAGTTGCACTGTTGGTGAAGTGGGTGTGTTTCAGCATATTTGTCACCCATGGGAGCGCTGGGGCCTGGTTCAAATGATAAGTGCGCTCCTTGTTCTTCCTGCTGTTGTTCTATATATGCGCTTGGGGTGAGGGGGCATGGGTTTGGTCTCGATTTTCCCTCTTCAGCGCGCAGTGATGCAATTGCCTCCAGTACCTGAGCTTGATTTTCGGGAGAGTCCGCCGGTTTTGCTCAGGGAGGTTCGGGAGTGGAAGTGCATGGCTGCGGAGGAGTTTTCGCTTTAGCGGACACATATGTATCCATGGTGCTTGTCTTCGTCTTGTTCCTGGCCGCCATGGTGTGGGGCGGTCGGAGACGCCACTCGGTCGTGTGGGGGTAGATGGTGGTGGGCGTCGTTTCCTCAGCAATGCCCCTACCAGCCCAGTGATTTCGGTGTGTGGGCTGGGGAGCTTATGGTCCGGAGGTGGGGTGGTCCGTTTTACGCGGGGTCATTGTTCAAGTTCTCGGAGGGATATACAACGGCACATGTTCGATTGGTTTATGCCCTCACCCAGTGCTCTCCTCACCTCCACCTTCTTCTGCTGTCGATGGTGGGGCTCCCCGCACCCGGGGGTCGGCGTAGCCACTCACGGTGCCGGTCTCCCCGGACGGGAGCTCCCGGTTGGCTCCCCGGTCGGTAGCTGTCGCAGCAGAGGTTCGGACCCGGGTGGAGGGGGAGGCTCCTCTTCCTTGTGTCAGTCGTGGCAGCAGCTTATGGATCGACTTCGCTGCAAAGGCGGCTAGCGTTTTCCTCCGGCATCAGCTTCAAAAGATGGCTGCCATCTTAGGTCCCGCCAACAGAGGGGACCTTTATCGGGAAGAATCCGTGGGTTTGGAGGTCCGAATACAGGAGAAGACCACAGTATCGTGTCCGGGGTCGGTTCCCCTTCCCTCGGAACCAGTTCTTTCCGTCTTCAGGTGCAATTTCAGGCAGGTAAAAGGATCGAGTTACGGCGTCTCGGCCGGAGCACGGCGCCTCAGCTTCCACTCGCCATGAGCTCCAGGCCACTCCCCCCACTGCATAAAACTGATAAACAGCTGTGCGCTTTCTATGCAACGAAGGAGGAGGGGCCAGGCTCACCGCAGCTCAGAGCGGCGGTCAGCTGTGGGCCTGCTACGCACCGGAGCGAGAGGGACGTTATAAAGAGCTTACAAGCCGTGCCTTGTAGAGTTTGAGAGGACTCCGGATGAGGCTACATTGAGGCCACGAACAAGGTATGATTAAATAAGACTGTATTGTGCCTTAAGCTTGCAGAAGGGGCTCATAAGTTTATTAAGACTGAAAAGCGGAGAGTAAAAGGAGCTTTCAAAGACATACTTCGTATAAGGAAGACAGTTGATAAGAATAAAAGCAGGATGGCAGTTTACCAGCCAACTCTTCTAACGTGGATTTGAACTAAAGGGAAAGAACTACCTGTGCCACATCATTGAGTGAACTCATAAAATTGAGTCAGCTTAGAGAACAATTACATGGCCAGCTGCTACCACGCTTCTCTATGAGACTCTATAAATCCATGCATATCTTCTCACCGGTGAACAGGGGAACCAGCCAGAAGGAAGAAGAATTCCAGACCTACTTGTATCCTTTTTTTCAATCATTTCTTCTTGTTTTATTCCAAGAGTTATATAGTAAATAAAGTTTGTTAAGACATAACAAGTGTCTAGTGCTCTATCCACCGCCCTGGCTTGTTACAGAAGGCTATTAACCATCTTAGATTTTCATACTGTGCATACGTGGGAAAGGGCTATTGCAGTGGAGGCGGGTATATCACACCTCTACCTCACTCTCCCCACTTGTGGGCAACATTTACTAAGTCTGAGGAATCCTGCACATGAAGGATCATGTTGATGAGTTCTAGTTCTGTCTCACTGTTTTAGTGTTTCCCTGATCCATCCACCTCCCAAAATAATCTCTGGATTTACAGCAAGCAGGCATTTCACATCTGCTCTGAACTTTTGTTAAACAATACCTCATTTGGGGAACCCCAGACCCAAGAAGGGGTGTAAGGCATACAGGGCACATTCTGAACATGATCTTCCCTTAGAGAGACCGGGCTGCACATTTTCTGTTTGGGACAAGTCCCTGCCATATGAGTGGGGTAATCCAAGTGTTAGGAAAGGTTGTTCTTTTTGCTGCTTTCCCTCCATATACATCAATGGGACACCACACTTTTTTCAATTGTGGTGAATCTTTCCTGACTTTCTGAGGTAAGCGAAGGCTTTTTGCTTCACTTATCTTGCTAAGCACATTGTTTTGAGGGCACTGATCCTCCCCTATGGTTATCAGTGCAAGAGAATCATGCTCCCAATAGTAAAATTCCTGGTTTATTTTGCCCTGCATACATTGCCTTCTGTGAAGTGTGGTACAGACAATGTGTCCCCCTATAACTTTGTGGTTACTTGCACAATGGACCTCATTACACGGACGGCGGTAAGGGTTAACGGTCACCGTTAATGGCAACGGTGACCGTTAACCCTTACCGCCGTACTACGAGGTCCCTTTGCGGGTTGGAGGATTTAACGCCTGCTTCTTGCAGGCGTTAAAATCCAACCCGCTAAGGTTCCTCAGAGCTAATTACGTCACCGCAAAATTGCGGTGGCGTAATTAGCGCCTTCCCCATTTCCATAGAGCCCTATGGGGCAGAAATGGGAATGGGGAAGGGCAATGGCGGAAAGGGGATTTACCGCCCCTCCAACCTTGGAATGGCATGAACCATGGCGCTAACAGCCCCATGGCTCACCGCCTACCGTGTAATGAGGCCCAATGTGTCCAGGCGGGCTTGGGACAGCGGCTACTTTTTTAACCATTATTTTGTAAGTCTCGTACATTTTGAATTTTATCGCACATTACCATCTAGAGTACCATATACTCTAAAATGGCCACGCCACAGGTTTTCTGCCTGTCTTTTGGCCATCTTTTAGTTTGACTTTTTTCCTGTTTTTGAGCTGCCAGGTTATCCATGTATGGTAAGCACTTTCCCTGGAAAGCTTCAGCTTTCATGGGGAAAGTGCTGGTCTGTGGAGGCTGGGTCTTTCTGGCGACAGTCTACAATCGTGCTAGAGCATGTCTGTTGCTGGGCAGATGCAGCAGCCAGAGGCTGTCTAGGAATGGACAGCCCATGCCAACTTTGAATAGTGCAGATCCTTGCCATTGTTGGGCCGGGGGCAACTCTGATCCTGGATAAATGGGGGACTCCTGCAGCCATTCTTCAGATTTTCTTTGGAGTCAAGATAGCTTACAAAGGAGATCAGCCCACTGGAGACCAGGACCTCATTGTTGAAAGCTTGCCAGCACCCCTTTCTTCACTTGCCCAGTGAAGCTGCTGTTTCTCTGCAACTCTCATGAAGGCTTTCATCTGTGCTTCAACCTCTGAACCAATAGGACCAACCAAAGCCGACCTCTGCTCGAAGATCAAGTCATTGGAAGCACTCAAGAGTCCCGGAAGCCTCCTGTGGGCTAGCCAGACTTCATCCTGGGCTACTTTGCTGCACCAGTCGCCATTGCATGTTAAACCCTATGACTCTGCAGATCCTCAGTTTATGGAACAAGAAGTATTTCCCAGAAGCAGCAGCTCTCTACCATGAAGAGGAGCCTTGTAGCACCATTTTCTTTGTTTCTGCCACAAGGGCTGCCTTCCGCTAATTGCTTCAAGTGGCCATCACTGTGCGCCACCTGCATCTCATCATGGGAGTCCTCTGAGAGCCTCATCAGAGTGATTGTCCAGTAACCGATGAGTCATGAGCGTCAGGCTGTCCAGTGCACAGAACCCGGTCAATCAGAACTGGGAAGTGCAGACTAGCCGGATCCAAAAACCTGACACCTGAAGTTACCTCTGCACCCAAGGCCCCTGGGCTTTATCCAATGGAACCAAGGCACGTATCCAAAAGGCAAAGTGAATTGAGGAACTCCTAGAGTGGTTCCTGACTGTGAGAAACATACCTGTTTTGCCCCCCTCCCCACCATCCTGGTCTCCATAGGGTTGTATGGGTGTAAAGTCCTGGCCCTACATCTCCCTTTGCTAGTCGTGAACAGTGGTGTTCCTGGCCAAGTATGCTCCCATGGCTCTCCACTAAATTGTTTGGATTGGGAAGGGTCTTTGTGACAAGGCCTGTGAACAGGCCCTGTCAGGAGAGAGAGGGAGCTCACACCAAACAACCTGCGGTCCCTGCGCGACTGTGTACAGGCCCCCCTCCCTACCTTACCTGGTATGATGGCAGCATCCCCACCGCAGGAGAACACAGATGGGAAGAAGCTGCAACAGGCTGCAGCAGAAGGAAGAAACCAGGCAGAAGGAGTCCACTCTTTGCTGCAGGATGCAGCAAGCAGCCTAACACTGGCCTCAAGAGAAAGGGACGCTGCAGAGACTCTTGAGTCTACGTGGTGTCCACAAATAGAAGGCTTATTAATGAACCTCCACTAGCCCGCCAGGGAAAATGAACATCAAAAGGCCCACTAGAAAGCCTTATCAAACAGGGTCTCCAGTCCCTTAGAAAGTCTTTTACTTTTTTTGCAAGAGATGCTGCCAGAAAAAGAGGTGGGGCATACAAGCCCTTTTTGAGACCTACCTAAGCGCATCCCCTGCCACACCCCCTTGAGCCTGGTAAATGATTGGACAGGGTGAGTATTCAATCCTGGGAAGGGGTGGAGTGTTTATGGAGGTGCATGCGAGTTGTTGTGTGTGTGTTAGTTAGGTGAGGGCAGGAGGTGGAGGAGGATGTCTGAGAGACCAGAGCAGGTTAACGTGAAAGGAGTGTGAAGGCTACTAGTGAGAGGGGGTCTGTGGAGTGTTTGTGTTTGAAAGTAAGGAGTGTGTGAAATAGCAATAGAGTGGAAAATAGTAGTAGTTGGGAGTGGTGGTAGTAGCAGGAAGTGTTAGTAGTAGTGGACAGTAGTGAATGGTAGAAACACTATTGGAAGTGACAGTAGCAGGAGAGAGTGAGTTAGGGAGAGTATTAGTGGTAGTAGTAGGAACAGCAGCGAGCTAGTTGTTGTAGCGTGGAACTAGTGGAAACAGTAGAGAAGGAGTACAAGTTGGAGTAGTAGTGAGGAGGAAGGGATAGTAGCAGGGGTACTGGTAGTAGAGTGGTAGTTGAGGTAGAGGAATAGGGAGAGTGGTAACATCTAAGGTTGGAGGTAGGAAGGTGGAGTTTGAGGGCAGAGGGATAGTACTAGGGCAGGAGGGGAACTTCCTGGGGCCCATTGCAGAGAAGGGTCAAGAGAGACTGTGTGTGCAAGGAGAACAAGTGGAACTGGGTGGAAGGAAGCACCAACCCATATCTTGCATCTAGTACTAAGCAGGACAAGGTGAGGGACAACTGTAAGGCCCCTAGGGAGGTAGCCAGCCGCCATCTTAGGGATACTCATTTTAGCCTAAGGAAGAAAGGCAGACAGTGGGGGGGGGGGGTCACCTTGCGATATTACTAACACCCCGCTATGGACGCCTGGGCTAGGGAGGAGGAAACGACTGGTTAGTCGAGTTAGAGAGGGGTGACCGTAGCGCTAAACATCCTAGCAACCAAACAGCTATTTTGAGTGTTGAGATAGCTACAATAAAGACCCTTGTAACGTATTCACGTCTCCGGGGTGGATCTATGTGGCGGGCGGCCCGTCAGTGTGTTAAGACCTTTACCCCTGTACACATTGTGCTCTGGAACACTTACAAACTACCTGTTGGCTCCAGCGAACAGTTTTTCAGCTTCTCAAAGACACTCCTGAAAAGACTTCTACTGTGACCTGTGACTGTAGGGACACCAGGTCTTTCCTTTGCTAACTAGGGAAGGGATTTTTAAGAAGATCCTATTTCTAGGGCTTTGTTTGGTGTTTGTAACTCCTTTATTTTCTGCCTATTAGTTCTGAACTTGTTGATTACTTACCTGGTTCTAATTTTTGTATTCACCTTCTTTACTACACTTACAATATCTTGAAAGGGACGTGTCAGTGCTCTTACCAGAGGACCCCATGATGAATGTGTATATAATAGTAGTGAATGTTTTAGTGTGTTACACCCCTCTGTTTGTTCATTGCTAAGAGTTTGTCTAAGGCCTAAAATCATTAACTGTATTTTTATACATTCTGCATAACCTCTATTATTAAGAGTGCTCTGTGTGTACTTAACGTAACCCTTCACCACTTTCACGTCCTAAGTCTAAGCCTTAGTGTTCAGTCACATTACCCTGATAGTTTGGCTATACGTTTGTGTTTGTCTGTATTCATCAGAATAGGGTGACCTCTCAGAATGTTGTCCACAGATCTTGAATATACATCTTAATACCTAGGTATCCTGCTTGCACCTTCTCCAGGCTGAGTATCACTTAGTTTGCAGCAGCACCTGACCCCATTGCTATTCCACCCTTCAACCCAAGAGGCAGGTAGGGGACTTTGTCCCACTAGAGACCGGTAATTAGCCCACACAATTTATTATTGTGGCAGGGACCACCGGGCCCTTTGCTATAGGACAAGAGAAACAAGCAACTCCTATGTTCTTATTGGATGTCACAGATACATTGCATAACAATACACAAAGTAGCACCAGTTCACTGATTAAGATGAGGAACTGCTGTATTTCATGTTGCAGCTACACTACCTCTTAATCAATTGCCATAGAGCTGAAACAGACCCATGGCTTGCTGAAAGGCAGTTCCCTCCCGGGCCCATCAGGCAGCATAACAAAATGCTTTCAGGTTGTCCACTGTTCAGTGTCTTAAGTATAGGCAAGGATGTGACTTACTGTTTTTGTCTCAATTGTTTGTTCCCGAGAAACTCGGGTACCAACTGATCACATTTTAGCTTGAAATAATAGTGCTTAAGAGGACCTGTATGATTTGTCTGCATACTGTTTAGACTATAAAAAGGCCTGCCTTGTGTGTCGTAAGGCACTTCTACTGTAAGGCAGCTTCTGCACATTGCGTATTGTACAATTCAGGGCCTGGGACAATGCAATATAGTCATGGTTCTGTTGCTTTTGCCAATGTCAATGTGAAAGTTAAACAGTGAACTAAATCCTAGTCTAAATAATTGAAACATTTCATTTGGGTCACCACTGCATAATGAGCTTTGAATAATTTATTTCAACAATACTTTCCCATTACATTTTAGATGAGCGAAATAGTTGGATTTGATGTAAAACCTACCGAAAATACCTCACTAATGACCATGTTAGAGTATGGACTATCAAAGTTCATTGAGCGGTAAGTAACTGAATGCTTTAAAACATTTTACTTATTTAGTTTCAACTAGAATAACACATGGGGCAATATTAAGTGTTTTTATCCATACAGTTCTTCCAATGTGTGCAGGAAGCTTCAGCACACACCTATAAATATAAATATACAGGGTGCAGTTGTCTCAGAAGTAGTTGTTTCAATGGAGATGCACCTATTTGTTATACCGCTCCCTGAGTGATTGAAACTAGTTCCAATCACAACTTAACTCATCACAGTGAAAGCAGCAGTAGAAGGAAAGCTGGACATATTGCCAAAGGATCATGGATTGTCAAACAAGCACTGAATGCTCTTGATCTTTCGCTATTGCTGTTTCATACGATAATTTGTGTGTATCAATAAAGAACACTCAAACACGTATACTGTGGTAACATCAGATATGGTGTTAGACAAGTATAAAGTAAGTTTATTAATGTATACATTGATTTACCTACATTATTTGTATAGCGCCTTTATTCAAATCGCTGTACACAAGCAACAACAAGCAGCACTGAACAGTACATAGAATAATAATACATTACATGAACACCAGTAAAAGTATGACCAGGCCACATTTGATCAGAAAAGACCACCAAATATCCCCACGGATGACCAATCTTAAATGTTAATTGAAAGAATCTTGAACACATAAAAAAGGCATCAACCTTTTTTTTTTTTTTTTTTTTTTTAAGGAAGGTGTAGAGGAAGAGTGGATGCGAAGTAAAGAACTCCACAGTTTAGGAACCATTATCTGAAATGAATGAAAACCAGTAAAAGCATGCTGTGGGCACTGAGAAGAAAGAAGAAACCGGGCTAAGTGCGCAAGATGGTTGATGCAAGGAAATGCAATCACAAAGATAACCTGAGCCAAATGTGAAGAATCCTATGGATCCCTCACTGAACCCCTGCCTAAAGTCTCCTCCCAGGTGGCCAGGGAAAGGTTGACGCTGCCTCATCCTGACCTTGTGGGTGGTGTACTGGGGGAGGATCACATGGGATGAGAGAAGGCCCAGGGTGGTGAGGAGATCATGTGGGATGAGACACGGTATGTGTCCTTTGAAGGGGAACATCTTTCTAAATTGCCTAAGCAGGTAATGGCTTATTGCCTTTATAATATATGTGAACCACATATCAAATCTGTGGCTCTGGGCACAAGTATTATAAAACCTAAACCAGCTTTACCCACAGAAATACCCTTCAAAGTATTTCAGGATAAACACCCACCTTACTCCCAAAGGTATAATGGAAAGGAATCTAGAATTATTACCTTAAATAGACTGGGGGTCATTATGACCCTGGCAGTAGCCGTGCCGGTAAAGACCGGCACAGCTACCACCGGAGTCATGAATTTTCCGGCACCTGGCAATGGGGACTTACTGGGGCATTACAGCCCCGGCAGTCCCAGTAATTCCCCATTGCCGGATGCCAGAAAATATTACTCCCCATTCCCATTTGAGTCCCATTGGACTCAATGAGAATGGGGATGCTGGATGCACCGGCACCATTCATCAATGGTGCCGGTTCATCCGGCAAAGTCTGCGAACGGGGCCATTCCGCCCGCCAGGTCAGACCTGGCAGGCTGAAAGGCACCTGCTCGCAGAACTTGTAGTTTGCTGGTTTGGAAACAACAGTACCAGCAAGCTTACCAGTACCGTGGTTCCGGACCGGCAAAGTTATAATGAGGCCCACTGCTTTCCTCTAACTACAAATTCTAATGATGTGTTCTTAAATAACTTTAAGGGGACTAAATCTACCCATAAAAATCTAAAGTTATTTAAAAGAACTAACTTTGTTTTTTCGGAACTACAAGTACCATAATCCTATAAGTACTAGGACGAGGAAGAGGGCTGAAGAGGTGTGCTGTATTTGAGAAACCAGAAGGTGTCTCACATGTTGATGGCCAGGGATTTGTCATCCAGGTGGCCAGGACACAGCCATCGCTATTGGATCCAGTTCCTGGGGGTGGACCAGTGCGGGAGGCTATCCTGGATGAAGGGCCCTCGGGGAGTGGAAGTGGGACACCGAAGGGTCAGACGCGGTACCCCCTTACCTGTGACGCCTTTTCCCCATCCTACCAGGTAAGATGTTTAGGAACTCAGCCACCCCACCCCTTTCAGATACAGACACTCAGACACTTTTTAACGGACAACTCACTGTGGGCGTCATCAAGACTAACCCCCTTTATCGACAGTATTTTTCCCGATTTTCCTAAATTTACTAGTGAAAACTACAATCCCCATAATTCCTCCCCTCTGTTCTTTTCTAAAGTCACTGAGACAAGGAGGAGAGAGATTGGGAGGATGGAGATTACCAACAGGGAACCACAGACACAGAAAAGAGACTCCCCTTTCTACAGCAGACTTTCCCATAAATGAGGCCAGGCTAGGTCAGGCCTCCCTCTTTAATTATTCGCACCTGACTTAACTTGTCTCTCCCAGGCAGCATAAAAGGCGGAGAAAGAAAGCACACTTTGAGCAAGTCGGGGATGCTGGAAGGTGCAGGAGAGAAGGAAAAAGCCCTAGTGAGCTGCAGAAGCCCTGGAAGACCTGGAGGAGGAGAAAACTGCCCAAACACTGGCCCTGCTATTTGAAAGGAGACTGCTGTGTGGAGAAGGGAGATGTACTTCCAGAAGGCAAAACCAGGGGCAGCAGGAGGTTGCCTGACGGTACTTACAGCAGAACCTATCCTCTGGGGCCAGACAGGCGAACCCAGGTACATGAGGGGCAGGAGGTAAGACCCTGACCTCATTGAAACATCCCCCTTGTGGCTCCTACAGCTCCCAAAACATGGAATGCCGATTGGGGAGCCGTGAAGTGGGATCAAAATTATCACAAGTGAATTCTGGGACTGGGAGTCCAAAAGCATACTTTTGAAGATTGCGAACTTTGCGAGAGGGGTCCAAGTCTGGCAGAGGGAGACCCTTGTGAACGGGGTCAGAGCCCGGTAGAGGTCGACCTTGTGAACCTTTGTGAGAGAAACTGGCACCAGAGATAGTGGTCAGGCCCCACGTGGGCACTCATTTGCAGGGCTCTGGCTGGTACCCCCTCTCCCGAATCAGGAGTAACAACAAGTACCAAGAGGCCTTAGGGGAGGCCGGCGTGAGGTGTCAAAGTGGTCATACGAGGGTCAAACCAAACCCCTTGTACAGTTGAAAGTCTTTGACACCTTGTGGAGGCAAACGTGAACCCAACTGAGGGATGCCTGCGAATGGGATCAGAGCCCGGCTGAGGGTGATCCTAGGGTGAAGAGTAATTACCTGACGTGAAGGTTAGCAGAAGGAACTTTTGTTATGTTGTGAATGTCATATCAGGCCCTCTGAAGCAAGAGACTTTGCATGAAAGAGACTTGGACACGGAAGGTCATGATATAGAGGAAAGGAACTGTCCATAAATCCTTCTCTTCTTACAGGGCCTTCCGGCTCCAGATAGACCCGCAACGCACCTGGCAGGCGGTACACGCACTGCAGACACCACTGGGCACTTCTCTGAACAGATAAGCACTCACCTATTGCGGACTTTGGCAACTGACCACCGATGTGCACCTGCAATTTGATATAGGACATACCAAGCTTCAGCAGCTGGCAGAGCCCTCTTAAATACCTATACCGGGTATCTCGATATACAGCTCGGCCATAACAGCTAGAAACCCAGTATAACCCTGGCATCACTATATCATTGCGGCTGCGTTCTACAAGCCCAACACGGATGGCGGGAAGGATCAGAGAGACGTGGGAGAACACAAGCCACTCGGCCCACCATTTGGGCCGCCATGACAAGAAAGGGGTGGGCTCCAAGAAAACAGGTCCAATGGACTCATTTGCCAGCTCCCAGCCTCATGGGTCGACCACACCACCACAAAAACCAATGGACAGCCAACCAGAGCCTCCGGCGGACGAGAGAGTAGACTGATTAATGACAATGGTCCAGAACGGCTTCCTCGCAGTCAACAGTAATTTGGACGAAATTGTGGCGACAATCAGCTCCCTGAAGGCAAGGGTAGACAAGGAAAGCACACGTATCACGGAGGCGGAAAACAGGATCAGTACCAATGAAGATTCGATAACACAGCACAGCCGAGACATCGCCCAGCTGAAAGGAGACCGCCAAAAGACTCTGAATAAATGCGAGGACCTCGAATCTAGGTCCAGAAGGAATAACATCCGCCTAGTCGGGGTGGCAGAAACCTTTGGCAAGGGGTCCATGGAACGCCAGGTGGAAACCCTCCTGAAAACCCTTTTGGGCGCCGACTCCTTCTCAGACCACTTCCTTGTGGAGCGAGCCCACCGCACCCTGGCACCTACCCCCAGACCCGGAGCACCACCCCGTACGATAATAGCCCGTCTCCTCAACTATAGGGACAGGGACGCAATCCTGAGAGTATCCAGGGAAAAAGGCACTCTGCACTACGAGAACAGCAGAATACATATATACCTGGACTTTTCAACCAACGTGCAAACACTAAGAAGGTCCTACGAACCAGTTAAGAGACAACTGAGGCTACGTCGGATCCCCTATGTGCTCATCTTCCCAGCAAAGATGAGAATTCAACTTTGGGGCAGAGCACATTTCTTTGAAAATCCCACGGAAGCCATGGCATATGTTGAAGCCTCCATCCCTCTGCCCCCCAGAGATCGAGCAATATACCAGAATTTGCCATCACAGCCTGTCGAGGAACTGGACGACCCTGCCGGCTGACGGACAACCGTTCGTATTATACCCGTTATAAAGTTCTAAACCAGAGGACGGTGGGGTGGCCCTGACCACCACTTCTTTTAAGCCAGGTTGTGAGCCCCCTCGATCAGCAGCCAAGCGAGTACAGCTTGCACCCCAAGGAGACTTCCAAAAGTTATGGTTAAAAGGATACATCATCTTGTTGGGGTTGATGATGCGGGTTGGGGTGGGAAGGGGAATCGAGAAAGGGTTACTCCTGGCAGTTTGCCAGGCCTGTTTGGGGATGTTACAACTTTAAAATCAGGGAGCTGTTCTATGGCGGGAGCCCAGCACTGCGCAGAGATGCGGCAACGCAACGGACAAACAAGCAATTCCAGATATGGCTATGACACAGGCTAACAAAGGCTTAAATATTAAACTACTATCCTGGAATATCCAGGGGCTTAACAACCCGGTTAAAGCCAGGAAGATCACAGTCTTTATAACGTGACATAACCCTCATATTCTTCTTATACAAGAAACACATACATTAGGTAACGTCAATACCAAATTTCTGCCACGATGGGGACCTCACAGATATCACATGGAATACTCGGCCCAATGTAGGGGAGTTCTCACGCTTATACATCCCAAGCTGTGTTTCAAACATCACTCTAGTAAGATAGACCCACAAGGTAGGTATGCACTGGTTTGGGGGGAATTAGCGGGGCGTCAGATAGTAATAATTAACACGTATGGTCCTAACATAGACGACCCTGAATTCTACTGTACAATACTTGATAAATTGTCTGCATCGGGGAGGCACAAGTAATTTGGGGAGGAGATTTCAACACAATACTCGATCAATCCTTAGACCGCTTGTCGACCACCCCTAGGGCTCCCTCCAAAGCCCCAATAGTTCTGAAACAAATAATGGAACAGACAGACACAATTGATGCATGGCGTACACTATACCCATACGAGCGGAAATTCACCTTCGATTCGTCAGTGCATGATTCCCATTCGCGTATAGACTTCTGGCTTATCCCTTTCTGGAACGGTTTCTGGTTGCGAAATACACCCCTGCACCCTTTCAGACCACTGACCTATAACGCTTGATATCAACCTAAGTGATACCCCATCACCAGCTCGAAGATGGAGGGTGCCCTCCACAATCTTGAGAGACCCCATGTATGTGAAGCCCTTCATACTGAAATTGAGGAATTCCTTGAACTTAATGAGGGGTCGGTGAACACTTATGCTACCCTGTGGGAGACATTCAAGGTCTGCATCCGGGGAGCTATCCTAGGCAAGTCCACCGGTATGTTGAAATCCATGCGAAGGGAACTGGGCATAACCGAAGCAAAAATACACACCTTACAAACCGAATACAGTGCCACACTTAACAAGGAAACCCTATCGAATATCCATATCACACTAAAGGAATTTAACGAAATGGTCAATAGGGAGGTCCTGTACATGACTGCCCCAGCTAAGGCCCACAGATATGGGGAAAGCAATAAGGCTGGCAAATTCTTAGCCAATATGCTTAAAGCCGATAGACATCACACTCCTATCCCAAGTATAAACAGACAACTTTAGGAACAACGGTTAAAAAAAAACAGGACATTAATGCCACATTCGCCGACTTCTACTCTTCCCTATACTCTAACCATGATGTGAAGTCCAGGGAAGACACAATTAGGTACCTAGATGACCTAGACCTCCCAACATTAACTCCCGAGACACGGAACATACTCGATCAACCCATCACAGTTGAGGAACTTGTTGCGGCTATCAAATCATTATCCTCTGGTCGGGCCCCCGGTTCGGACAGCCTGGGCTCCAAATTATATAAATAAATTCAGGATAAATTAGCCCCTTTACTTTTGAAACTGTGGGAGGAAGCTATGGACCGAGGTGCCCTCCCGGAGTCAATGCGTGAAGCAATTATCACAGTCCTCCTGAAACCCCACAGACCAGCACAAGACATGGCCTCTTATAGACCCCTATCCTTAATAAACACTGACGCGAAGATCTTCGCTAAAGTACTGGCCACCAGACTTCTCCCGTATATGCCAACCCTGGTACACCCCGATCAGGCCGGCTTAATCCGAACCAGATCCACGGCCCTAAACCTAAGACGTTTATTTGGCATAATGGCACAGATTGACCCGGGGCGAGGGCGGCTATAGTGGCTTTGGACGCCGAAAAGGCCTTCGACTCAGTTTCTTGGGCATATCTTTTTTTGGTGCTTGAGCAGTTCGGTCTTGGTCAATATTTTGTCAAATGTGTTCTGTTATTATATACACAGCCATCAGCCAGAGTTCTGACCAATAACACCTTGTCCCCCACATTCCTGTTACACAGAGGAACCCGACAGGGCTGCCCCTTTTCTCCCATCCTATTTGCACTTACCATAGAATGAATGGCCGAATGTATCCGTAAGAACCACTAGCACAGAGGACTCAGGGTGACCGGTCCCCCACAGATCATATCACTGTACGCGGACGACACTCTACTGTATGTCCGAAACCCGCAGGAGAATGTGCAACATATAATGACAGATATACACATATTTTCGGATTACTCTGGATACAAAATCAACGTCCCAAAGTCCGAAATATTCCTACTGACCCCGAACGCTGGAGACTTTTCTGGGATAAAGGGGTTTAAGCCCGCTCCTATTCAGGTACGCTATTTGGGAATCATGGTAACCAGGGATAAACAAATACTATGCACACACAACCACGGGGAGCTACTACTAAACCTGACGACCAAGTTCCAGTTGTGGACCAACCTTCCGCTATCCTTATACGGTCGAGTGGCACTACTTAAAATGGTGGTACTTCCCAAACTGCTATACTACTTTAACAACATCCCGCTTTGGCCCGGCAAGACCTTCTTTACAAAACTCCAGTCACTTGCCTCTTCCTTTATTTGGAATGGAAAGATGGCTAGGCTAGGGTGGGCGAAGATGGTGGAACCATTTTCGCAGGGCGGTATCCCCGCCCCTGACTTTGAACTATACTATTTAATAGCACAGGCATAATTTGCGAAACACTAGTTCGACCCGGAGGACACAGCTACCCACATATTCCTGGAAAAACATGCCGCCCGTCCCAATGACATACGCTTCTTTTTTTTTCAACTCTACCTACAAAGACACCTGCCCATTTGACCTGGTACGTACCACCCTACATGCTTGGTCCAGGATATATAAGAGAATTGGCCTATATATAAGAGAATTGGCCTAGAGACCCCATACGACCCAGATCCCCCTATGGAATTTCCCCAGCATCGCCCCTACTTTCGACAGGCCCCCCAGCACTCATGGGATCCAGATAAACTCTTCAAAATGCGGGACATGTTCCCGGGTGGCACATTCTGTGAACTTACAGACTTTATCAATGCGGTGGGCGGGGGCCAGCTTAAACGCTTTCAATTCCACCGAATGAGGGCTGCGTTTGAGCAAGGTGGCCAACATTCCCACTGGAACCCCCAACGCATGAATGTATCAGAGCTGTGGTGTTCACAGA
Source organism: Ambystoma mexicanum (assembly GCF_040938575.1). Lineage (NCBI taxonomy): Eukaryota > Metazoa > Chordata > Amphibia > Caudata > Ambystomatidae > Ambystoma > Ambystoma mexicanum. Next base: position 534,309,042 of record NC_090924.1, on the reverse strand, counting down.
TGGTCATGGCAAGGGGGTCTCGATGTTATACTCACTGGTTCAGGCACACTCCACTCCACTCCACTTCACGCAACACAATTAAAGAGACCTGGGAACGTGATACAGGCACCGTGATCGACGACACTAAGTGGTCCCACTATTGTCAACTCACCAAAACTGTCTCAATGAACTCTGGGCTGTGACTGATACAATTCAAAATTTTAAATTAACTGCACTACTCCCCAACCAGATTAGTCAAATTCGTAGAAAACTGTACAGGATCCTGCCCAAAATGCAACGCCCCAGATGCTGGAACGTACCACATGTACTGGTCATGCCCTTTGATTGTAGAGTTCTGGCAGGAGGTGGCGGAGCATCTTGAGGAAATCACTTCGATCCCAGCGACCTTATCCCCCCTAAAATACTTGTTTGGGGATATTGGCAAGGTGAAAGAAACCACAAGGCAACTGTTTAATATCTCATGCCTCATTGCCAAGCGATGTAACCTGAAATGTTGGAAATCCTCAGCGAGACCAACCAGAACCGATTTCCTGAAAGACTTATGTATGGTAAATGATAATAAGGAACTTTTTTGTACTGTCGGTCCCAACACCCTGCCACCCCAAGGACATGTGGACACTACTGCGGCTCTATCTAATGATCTGCTACCCGAGGCTGATATAACCCGTCCACCCTCCCGATGATTTAATGTATTTACCCGTTTGCCTTGTGCATATATGTGACAGAATTATGCCTGTGCCTTAATGCAATGTTTGTATAATGGACCTGCCGTGAAGCAGCTTTCCTAATAAATAAACGTTTAAAAAAAACACAAAGCTGGTAAACCAAGCAGAAGAGGGAGAACCAGAGGGATGCAGGAACGTGGATGCAGCAGATTTCACCTTCTTGTTCTGAGAGGGTCCTGTTCCCCCAAATGCTGAAATGCAGAGGATGTGCAGTGGAAGACATGCAGGAAGGCTGTCTTTCCCCATGTGAGCCTGATTGCTGTGGTTGCTGTGCAGAGAACGTGTCGGAGACTGAGGCGAGGAGCTATTGTCAAGCCGTGGGTCTCAAGAGTGAAAAGGGCTCCTTAAACAAGTGGCTGGACCAGAGACACCTTCAGCAAGGAAGGGTCTGGCTCCCGGAGAAGCCAGAAGCAGTAGAAGTTGTCAGAAGTCAAGGAAGTTGTGCGCTCCATAGAACAAGGTTCGATGAAGCCTGTGAGTGAAACCTGGCCTTCTGATACCTTGCATGAGCACTGCTGGTAACAGTGTCCAGTTTCCTATGCACTCGCATATAGCCAGAAGCGAGCTGAAGTTATTCATTGACGCTTTATTAAGGGAACAATGGAAATGTAGCACTTGCGTGCATCCGTTAATTCCCGTTTGTTAGCGTGAAGTACAAACCCTGCGAAAGACCATTGTTAAACCCTTAAAAGACTGTAAACTATCTGAAGAAGTGGTTGCATGTCATTTATTATGAAGTATAAATGCTGTGAGGACCATTGTTGAACATTTAACATTACTAAGACCATTGTTGAATGTTTAACCTAACAAAACTTCCTGAAGAAGTGGTTGTGTGTGCCTAATTGTGCTTTTCAAAGGAAGACTGAACTCAATCCTTTATTTCACAAGGGCATTCATCTCTTATAAAAGAAGTTAAGCAGTAAAACATTGTGTCTATAATTAAATAGCAGGGCAAGCATTGCCCAAGGCAAGAGTCTCCCCATATTAAGTCTGAAAGCAGCCTTTTCAGAACCAAAAAGCAATCAAACTATTACTGTGAACCTAACAGTTCAACCTTGCCTAAGATACAAGTGTGCAATCATTACCTGAAGCTAAGAGAGTGGTACCAAGGCTTTTGGGTAATTACTATGGGTTATAGTGGGCAGAAAGGTGAAGACAAAGTTGGGAAGAGGGACTTGCTGCTTGTAAAGATTATTTTGAAGTTGACACTTCCAAAGATTGTGCAAGAGAGAGATAAGTAGGTCATAAAGGCAAACCTAGGTTTTTATTGTGGCAGGCAGACAAGAGAGGCAAAGAGGCTGCCCGTTTTGAAGAAAGATATTCAGAGGAAGAGTGCTTTGACTACTTGAAAGTGTTGAAGTACTTTAAAGTGAATCTTGTCAAAACTTGGCTTGAGTCACAGATTACTGAAGCTGAGGTAGTAGTCCAAAGTACTGAAGCTCTGGTAGTGGTACTAAGTACTGAAGCTGTGGTGGTATATCTGATTGTCAGTAGATACAACATTTTAGTGGCTTAAACAAAATGGAGTACTATGAGGCAAAGGAGACTGTTCTCGTGGTAAAATTGAGTAGAAGTGAAGTTGTTGAAGTAGAAGCAGCAGCACTGTGAAATCATCCTGACAAATATACTCACTGCGAATCCTAATCTTGTAACTAATGACATACTAACTGTTAACCAAGAACTGTTCACTGACAGTTGTAGCAGTTGCATTTGTTGTGAAGTGTGGAGAGTCATCTTGGATTACTGAAAATGGTGACAAAGCATTGTGTCTGGCAATACCATTGGTGCTGTTTTGAAAAAGTGGAAAGACCATGCTTCACCAAAAAGAAAAGAATTGGTAGTGTTGGAACTCTGGTTAACAAAACTTTATTTGGACATTGAAACATCAGGCATTGATTTGAGACTACTCAATCTTCATGGATTTTCTTTTCTTTTCCTTATTTGAACATTGGAACATAATTCACTTTTGAATCCTGGGGAAGGGAAATCACCCAGTGTATTGAAAGATTATCAAGAAACTGAATGTTGTTGTTGGTATTTGAATTGCCATATATTTTCTTTTCTATTTAATGTTTAGAGTGAGGGCCAGACATCTTATAGAGTGTTTGGGCAGGGAAATCCTCGGGAGAGCAGGGATAGTGAGGCATTTAATGTTATTTATACCTTAATAAAATGGCACGTTTTACAACAATCATCAAACAGTTGCCCGCCACGCATTGCTCACCCCGCTCACAAAACATGAACATATTTAAAACTGTGCATACAAATATGAAACTCAAACCTTACAGGAATAGAAAGCCAGCGGGGTAGAGCTAATAAAGAAGACATAGAGAATGTAGACAAAAAAAATAGACAAAAAAGACTACAGGCAACAAAATACAGACCTCTTTGTAGAGGAATCATAACATAATGGAGCAATCATTATATACAAAACCAATGCCTTTCACAGTAACTTGGTAGTAGTAAAGGTAAGGTGTCAAATCTTGCATGTATTATAAAATTAAAAATGACAAGCCTGAACTACTATTAGAATATGATGTTGTCAAGAAAAATTGGTATTGAAAATAAAACTTAAATTACGGGCAGATTCTGAGATAAACAATAATAAGGGAGGAAAAGAGATGGATGCAGGGAAAGTCACTGAGTACGATTTTATTTATTTATTTTATTGGTCATTTGTAATTATGAAATTGTGTTTCAAAGAACCCACAAGGCAAAGGGAAGGGAACAGCAGGTATGGAATATGATAACAGAGATGAGCAAAACCTAGATGCGGTCTTACTAGGCCTTGTGAACATTTGGATCGTGCAAGTGCAGAGAGCGAGAAGGTGGATTGGAAGGGGATAAGTGCTAGAGGTTCCACAGAGGGGTGAGCGTCCAGAGACCCAGTTGCAAAGGCAATCGGTAAGTGCCAGGCAGTGACCACCAGATGGCGGAGGGGTCACCAGCCCATACAAAAAGCGCAGGCCTGTGAGACAAGACAGGCCAAGTGGTGCCCGAAGGCAAGTGCAGGTAGAGGGCGGATGCTGCAGGTGATCGGACAAGAGGCCAGGATCCAGAAGGACACATAAGGGCCCAGGCCACCAATCACAGCGACTGAGGGACTTAGCAAGGGAGGGAGAGAGGTAAGGAGGAGGAAAAGAGGAAAGTCTTCAGGTGCTTGCAGAGCTTGAGGAGAACCAGCTCAAGATGGAGAGAGAGGGGGAGACTGTTCCTGAGGAGGGAGCCAGCCGAGGAAAGGGAACGGCCGCCCGTTCTCTGCTTAGAGAAGGCCTGGACAAGCATAGAGTTGGAGCCGGAGGATCAGAGAGCTCCGGAAGAAGAGTATTTGGTAAGAGCAAGTTGCAGATAACATGGTCCCTGGCACCAGACAGCCTTATGGATGATGCAGAGGGTTTTGAATTTGATCCTTGCAGCAACCTGCACAAATTGTCACAATTGTTAAAAATGTGTTCTTCCAATTAAAACTCCAACCAAATATCTCCCCTTCATTCCCAAGGAGACTCACCCCATGAACGTTGGAGCAGTTATTGAACATTCCAGGATTATGGAAATTCCCTCTACTTTGGCTTTTAGACCTACAAAGTCAGAGGCTACAAAGAGTTCAAAACACTTCTGCATTGAATGCCTAGTTTTCGGCCCAAAAATAGTCTGTGTCACCCTTGTGAAGGAGCCTCCACTGGCTCCCAATATGTGCAAGGATTTATTTAAAAGTTCTTTGTCTTATTTATTTATTTTACGAGTGTTGTAAAGCAGGTCATTTAGTAGCACCTTAGAGCATCAACAGCATAGGTCCACTCTACTCCCCCATTACCTGCACCCCTGCCATTTGCAATACTTCTAAGCCAACCTACCTCCAGCCTCCGGGGCAAAATGTAGAGGGGAATGATACTTGCCTTTAAGTGGTCCTCGCCTGTGGAACAACTTGCCCCAAGGAGGATGACAACCCACCCACCTCCTCGTGTAGTTCACAGCGCTCCTCCTTGAAAAGCCTGGACAACAAAATGACTACACCCAGCCCCTTCGTCTGCAAGTTTTATCACCTTGCCCAAACAGTAATGGTTATCAACCCACCCCCACAGAAGTGTTCCCAATTAGTTTGCTGTGGCATCCTAACTGAAAACTGCAAAACCTGCTGCCACTTTAACATCCACGATCCCTATGAGGCAATGCTACACCCAACAAATAGGAAAGAAGCAACTCTGTGCATCAATAGTGGCCTCATACAGTAACCGCATAGGGATGCTCTGAGCTGCCGCATCAGCCCTCTGCATTAACGGACATATGTAACACTCGTCTAAGATGCTGCTTGTTTATCACCAAGAAGTAGTTGAGTCTGCCATGTGCATGCATTGAATTAGCTAAGAATAGAAATTAGGTATATCATATACTGATGGGTGCCTAGAATGGTAGAGCATGTTGCAAGACGTGCGAGCAGGGATCACTGTCTTCTATTTCTATTTTATCTGTGCTAAAATGGCTCTATTGTAGTAAGTTTCCTGTAGCCAAGAAAACCCAAAGAGCCTAGGGAGAAGGAGGAGGAAGGGCTAGGCAGCTCATATAAATGTCATGTTGCCTTCTGTGCCCGCTACTAGGTGACAGTACCGCCCAAAACATGGGCATATGAGAGATTTTAAAATTAGGAGTAATGGAGGCATTTTGAAGATAAATTGAATATTATTCAGTCCTATTTCTGTTGACAGTCTGATGAAGAATGAAATTCAAACATATTTGTCAGCATTTTAGCATTTCACAACAATGAATAAAGATTTCAGAAATCACGATCACAGACTCTTTTAGGAAATAATTCACAATGTTTTGCTTTTCAATGAACATCGCATGAAGCCAATGATAGGAATGAATGTCTCAGTACGGTGGTACATCGAGGCTCTCGCGCGCCCTTGTGTAAATGCACAGGTGTTCACTGACATTTTTTAACGGAATCTTGTGTTGACTTCATATTGTATTTTCCAGAACAGAAATAACCCAATCTGAAGCTAGTTGTTACTGAAACTCTGTTATTTATTTTTGCTTAGATTGGAACAGGTTGGGGCATCTGCTGTCAAAGAGTACTCTTTGGAGAAAGCCATGGAGAAAATGAAATCTGAATGGGCGGAAATATTCTTCACTTTTGTTCGGTACAGGGACTCTGTAAGTGGACATTTTTTGCATTTTCAAATAATTTCTTTTCTCCTTGATCAACTATCTTCAGAAATGGGCCACGTGTATTTGTGCATTCCTACTGCAGATGCTCAGTACGTACTGTATTGAAGAAGAATTTCACTTTCTCTTGCATAAATTCTCCAAAAGACCCTAAATATTTGTCATGCATATGATTTTTCTTTTGCATCAGATTGCTTTTTCATGCATGCCATCTCCAACATATTCCCACATGTATGATTTCCATCAATGACTCGAAGATCCCAGAATGCAATTAAGGGAAGACAGTGTTTTTTCTGTGAAAGGTCACAACTTTCCATGTCAGATTCCTTGCTTCTATTCCCTATCTCTTCAGCGCTAGTAGAGTATGCACTGATGCGTGTGTACATATGCCATACTTTTTATTTTAAGTAGTCTGAGTTTACCTGCACACAGTGTGCCACACTGCAACTTGTGGTCTTATTTAGAAATGTTCTTTTTGTTTGATATCAAAGTGTTCTTTACAATTTCGTAAATAATGTTTCTTTTCTGCATAATCTCGATGCATGCTTTTATGGTCTTTGGTGGACAGGAGCCACTCTTTATGATTACTCACAGATCTTCAGAACAGGGGTTGTGTCTCATACACCCTGTCATTCAAATACAGTCCTTTTCCTTTGTTGAGGCTTCTTCCTTCAACTTTGCCAGGGCTCACAAGGGGTCTCTTTACATACTGAATGCAGAGGTAAGGAATATGGGCCCTGGTTCTGGGCTCCAATTCGCTCCTAATATGCCCAGGTATATCCTGCAGGTACAGCCTCCAGTACGTCTCTGTCCTGCAAGCAAAGGGATAGAAATCATCATTCTCCCTGTTGTAAGACTCGCCGTCCTTCGCAACCGTCTGTGGAAGCTGCGCGCGTGCATGCCTAAGCACGCCTGCTGCTAGGAGGTGCAACCACACACCAAGTTGGTCTCATAAGACCTCCTTTATTCGCGCACTCGATGCATTCACGCACTCGATGCACTCACATTAATAGTGGTCAGCTGACCAAGTAACGCGTGCCGCTGTGTCCCTCACTAAGGTAATCACGGGTGACACCACAGTCCCCAGACTTCTCCCTCCTTCCGTACCCATCCTATCTCGAGGTGGCCCCCAATCCCTGCAGTCCCAGAAGTGCCTTCTGTGGTGAGGAAAGCCCCGTCCCTCTCTGTTCACCACATTCTGTTTTTGTCAGCACACCACTTTGCCGTGGTCACGGCCCACCATCCCATATCAGAACCCATGCATGGCATCTGCGGGCTGATACCAGCAGCATCTCCTGTAGCCTCTGCGGGCTGATGCCAGCAGACTCTGCTGTGGTTGCTGCCATCATCGGTGACGAGGCCCAATCCCTGCAGTACCCACCATGAGAACCCTCCCTACAGCAGAGAGTGGGCATCAGCATTCTGCCAGCACGTCCGCACAGGGATACCCTTTTGCACCCTCTGGTTGGTGCCCTATTACACCTACCGGCTGTGTCAGTGGCAAGAGCTGCAACATCACAGGACATCAAAGGAGAGAGACACTTTTCATTTAGGCAAGGAGGCTTATTTCAAAATGACTAAATGCAGCAAGGTCCAAGGCGTGCCTGCCCTCTAGTGAAAGGTCTGTTGACAAGGGTTGGCCTAATAGCCAATCATCTGCTGTAATTCTGCACCAGAGGTTGAAATTGTCCCTGTGTCTAGCTCAGTTGACTGCTGATGATATGCTTCCCTCCACTTTCCTGGTGAACTTTCACATTAAAGTCCTCTCTGTGCACAGACAAAATCTTCTGATGCTGAACAACATACAACAACCTAGAACTGGCTGGGATATTTGCATTGGATGCATAGATACTGATGACATAGAAGTACTGCAGATCCCATTTGAAGCCTTATTAGGGATGTGGTGGTAACAGTAAATACATATAGTTTTTTCAATTCCTCCTATGTTTAAAATACCTCCTAGTAATGAGTTGTGATTTGATAGGATGGTAATGGCATAGTATATGTAGAAGTTACTGAATGAGGTAAAAAACACATAGTTCACATATGCAGAACATTTGTGTACTCTATGCCATAATTATCTCATACGGTCCCAACTTGTAATAATGTGGTATTTTCAAAGCAGTACATATTTGAAATGTTACATGTTTTTAGCATTAACACTATACTCATAATCAGGCTCTCTAACCTGGCCATGTCCTGTGTAACGTAACACAATAGATTCCCATCTCCAACTAATGTGTTTAATTCACTCTATGCCTCCACAATGTCTATCAAAGGCCTTTTGTATGACCTTATTTGCGCCCAGCAATCCTACTGGAAGAATAGGTTCATGTATTAATCACCCTTTGGTTGATAAAGGACTTATGATGTTCTCCCTGAGACACCCTTGGCGAGTCTCCTCTCATAATTCCTTGTTCCAGAATAACATCTTCACCGAAATACACTAATCTTCTGTTCTGATTTGAGGGTGGCGTGCCAGTTACATTGTATCAACCCTAAGTGGCACACGCTTTAGAACTCAGAAGCTTGGTTTAGATTCTGGTTAAACCTAAGAACTCAAAGGTGTGGTTGGATCAAGGGGTAAAGAGGCTAAAGATTAGTATATTTAAGTTGTTTATGTGAACTGTTTCTAGCTCCCATGTCCTAGAAATGCCCCCTGGTTCCTTCCCGGACCCCTCTCTCCTTTGGGATCACCATGTCACACAACAGTTGCAACACCCATTTTAAGGCGTTTGTGGGGTTCACAGACTCAGCTCACAGCATTTTCTTGGGTACACAGAACCGCAGCTCAAGCCTGTGAATTTGACGGAGTCTGTGTGCATGTGGGAATGAATAAAACAACGTAAACTTAAAAATGCATTAACAACGCTTCTTGGACGTGCTCTATGTCAGAAACTATCACAGAAACAGCCTAGGCAAATAGCTTTTCCCGCACATTGAACACTCCAAAATGGCTGCCCTCCTCGACATGACTTTATGCTTGGCGGCTGACCCCCCCTACCACATTACCCTGGGCACATGGCCCAATCAGGGCACAGACCCTGCAACATGGCTGAAACCAATGCTGGAGAGAGGAACAGAGAATGGTAGGAGGGAGGGAGGGGGAGAGAGAGGGAGAGAGGGAAAGAGGGAGGGAGGGAGGGAGGGAGATGGAGAGAGAGAGAGAGAGGGAGGGAGGGAGGGAGGGAGGGAGAGAGAGAGAGGGAGGGAGAGATAGAGAGCGAGAGAGAGAGAGAGGGAGGGAGAGGGAGGGAGAGAGAACACCACTATTCAGGAGGGAATGTGATAAAGGGGCAGGTGAAAAGTAGCAGCTTTGAGGGGGAACAGAGTGACTCTGTTGAAGGGGACTAAGGAGGCGATTATAGAGGAGAGGTACATGGAAGAGAGTAGTGGCTACAATAGCAGTGAGAATCCTACTTGGAGATAGCAAAATAGAGAGTGTAGAGGAAGAGAAGAGTGTTGTGAGTAGAAGAAAGGAGACAACAGTAGGTTGAGAGAGAGTTAGAAGCTGAAAGACAGGTAACCTCAAGTGAGGCACAGAAGGATTGAAAGCCTAGAGAGGGGAGAAACTTAAACCTCAAACAGATGTTAGAAAAGGGGAGACCCGCTACTGAGACGGCGATGACCGCAAGGTCCAGAAGGACTACATTCAATCAGGGGAGAGTGAAAAGGTGGTTGGAGGAACAGGACAGCATGGCTACACAAGGATGATTCTAGAGTAGACGGGGAATGTCAAGAGCAGGGGAGGATAGGGGGCAAGTGGGGACAGACCTCTCAACCAAACAACACCAGGGCATACTAAACCTCTGAGGTGGCAACCGGAGATACAGCATGGCTGGAAGTAATTATTGTTCCACCTGGGGACTGCCTCATTGAAACCACCTAAAAGGCAGCAAGCAGACAGACCCCCACAAACATTTGGCTGCTGAGAGGCCTGGGACCACGGCGAGAAAATGTCTACAATCCTGGCCTAGGGGAAGAGGACTGGAAGACTTCTGATTAGATCCTGGGAGGGGCAACAACACTCTCCATGAGGAAAAAACACTTTGCTTTACATTTCCACATATTGAGGTGATCAAAAGGAACTTTGGAAAAAATAGCTTGCACCCTTCACTTGGCTTAGATAATTTGACCTGTTTGTTGCAACTGGATAGGACTATTGCTTTGGCGACCTCTTTGGTGAAAGACTTTGCTTTGTTCTGCTTAACAGGTTGACAGTCCCAGACACCCCTTCATTTCATAGGTTGATTATATTTATGCACAGGGTGGGGGTGCACACTTGGGACTCAGACTCATACTCCCCCCTATATTTTACAGTAGGAATGTTTCCCATCAATGAAGTATGGCTTTCCAGATTCGCATGGTCAAGCCGAGTTCATGCATCATATGTGGCATGAATTTGTGTGATGAAATATAATGGCATTATTCATATTTATATAATTTTTCAATTAATAAATGTGAATAGGTCGTATTTCATTCCATTTTGTAAAGGAGTCCCTCACAGTTTCTAAACACTTGGTCTGTTGATTCTAGCCATCTGCACTGTAATGTTATAGAGGAAAACGTTTTTAAAATGTACCAAATAATGCTAATGGTCCGCTATTTTCTATTGAACTTTTGCACAAGAAAACAAAACCTTCTGTTAGCATGAGTCATGTGAATGCCTCCGGAGACCCTTTGTGAAGCTAATAACTAATACGAGGGTCTGATGTGTCCTTTTGTGTGAGTTTCCATTACCTCCAGGTGGTGAATTTTTATGGGGTGGCAGAGTTCAAATTCTTAAGTGCAGTTATTTTCCTTTGAAAACACAAAGTTGGACAGCCGACTTGCTCATCACGTGAGCGCATTAGATCTTTATTAGCTGGAGGACCATAGATTCGGCTTTACCATGGCAAAGATGTATATCTAGGCCTATACCAGAAATGTGTACTCCTTTTGTTGCACTGAATGTAACACATTTCTTTGATGGCAGGGTAAGGAGCTAACCCTCCATATGGAACATTTTCAATCCCTTGTGTTTTCAGCCCTTTCCACATCAGCAATGTGTATTTGTGTAGGTTAAACAAAACTGTAGCTTGAATTAAACTCATTGGAGACCCATCAAAAGCAAGGATTGGCCAAGCCAAAATGTTGGCTAATTCTGAGAATGCTTAGGGGCGACTCCTCAACAGTAACTGGCACTGGGCCACAGGTCTCATAGGGCAGTTCAGTCACCATTTGTTTACCTCAAACCAAAAACGGTTGCAAAATAATTGGCTGGGTTCACCCGAATACATGCTTTTCTAACAGCCCCAAAGAATGAATTTCCTTCTCCCAATTTCTCGCCCCTAGATTATATTTCTGGCTTATAAAGAGTTTCTAGTAGGGATGGACTATACCTCTGGGTTTCACATATATCTGAATCCTAGGGTTTCTCCTCTTGTGTGTGATAAACTCTTAGAGGAATTCCATACAACTGGATTAGTTATTTCTTGAGCCAGTAAGGGAGCTCCACGTCAAGAAGTACCAGGATCCCAAAGGAAACCTCACATATCTTCACCACTTAGCTAGAAACAAAGGGAACCAACACCAAACACATATAGAGACATATTGTGGACAGTCTTCTTTTTCCAAATTTCCCTCCTGAGACATGGTTGAAGAAGTTATCTTTAATAGTCATAAAGCCTGTTTGCCATGCATTATTATTTGTGTGACTTAATAATAGGCAGACTGATGAAATCCCTCACAGGGGGCTGGGTGATAGAACATTGTGTACCCTTGAGGCCTTGTAGCACCACCTACTCATTATACAGGGCCCAGAGGGCCGATGCGGGGGTCCCCAGGCTCTCTAGTCCATCCCCAGCCTTTTATGTGTTCCACATCTGGACATCTCCAAACAAAATATGAGAGTTCATATGGCCTAAATAATAGAATGACAGATATAGACTTGTGTATTGTACAAAGTGATGATGGTTCACATTGTGGCAATGATGTAGGAGCAGTAGTCATGAAAGAGGATGTGGCACAGAATTAATAGAGATTTGTTGGCGGGCGCACAAGTACCCAGAAGACAGTGTGAGTATAAGATAAGCCAAAAGCCGAGGCGCAGGTATTCCTACCTACGTGCCCCACATTAATGAAAGCAGGTTCAGCTGCCTGAGAACTGGAATGACAGCCACGTGAATACTGAGTCTGCAGTTTTGTGCCGCTATGTGTAATGGAAAGCTCCTGTAGGTGTGGGCCGAGCAGTATTCCATTGATCTCGGATGGTCCTGTAAAGCCGGGGGCCCCCGGAGGTAATAGCGCTGTTACTGCCCCATAAAGTCCTATGGACTCTACAAAAAATGGGGAGTAACAGCCTTAACACAACTTGCGATCCGGCGCCAATAGCACCAGACTGAGTTGCTGTAACGCTATTTGCAATGGCGGTATCCTGGCAGATTTACCGCCGGGATACCGCCAAGGTTTTGATGAGGCCCATTGACTTCAGACCAGACTAAGATAGGATAAGGAAATAAGCACAGCTAACATGGTCAGTTGCAAAGTAAGTGTCTCTCCAAGTGCTACATGTCAGCATCTTTTATATGCGTCATATGGGATGTAATTTATTTCACAGTAAGCCACAAGGATGGATTTCCAAGGGTTGTCCTCATAATGACGCCACACAGTCAGAGGAAAAGAAGGCCTATTGGCCAAGAAGGAACTCCTTGTCATTCTTGACTGCATGCCACAATCATGTGGCACATTGAGTAAAGGGGACACCCCGGCTCATCCTCCATGGACTTTGGTCGATGGGTAACAATATTCTTCGCTCCTGTAAATTGAAAAAAAGTCTCTCTAGATCTATACAGTTGGTAAATTTGACTGATTTGCAGATGTCTCTTTTATATTGAAATAAGTGTGCTAAACCACTGTGCATATTGTTAGGGAGAATTCTCACTTATGGCTAATTTCCCTTACCTATAGAGTCCCCCAGCAGCTTTGCTGGATTTGAAGGGTTTATTTCTTTTTACCTGCTAAGAGTGAGACTCTTTTTCCCACTCTTAGGCATCTTTGCTATGTGTGTTCTAGGCTATTTTTGTGTTTAATGCCTATGGGACCTTTTCTCTCACCCATAGGAACCATCTTTATGCACATGTCTTACACAGCACCCTCCGTGCAGTGACACAGGGGTGTCGTAGCGACCCCCAAACATAGACTCCATTCCCTGGGACTGACTACTGTCTCCCAGGGCATGTAAAGTCCCCATTGACTTTACTAGTCAATCTCTATGAACTAAACCAGTACACCCCATCTTAATATGGAAGTACTGGAAGGGGTTAATAGTTTTTCCGCCTATGTTCATTTTCGAGAGGGTACCTTAAAGTCCCCCTCTACAAAGTTTCTGGCTGGTGGCAGTGGTTACTACCTTTTAATATTCGACTAAGAATATTTTCCTATGGGATTTTCCCATTGTTCAAGGCTAATACTTTTACTGACAGCCTCTAACATACCGCCGGATTATTTTATTATTAACTTTACTCCGGTAGGTTTTATTTGCCAGAACTTTGATAAAACTTCTTTCTCGAGTTTTACTCCATTTTCCTAACCCAGGTCGGGGATCCTTTATTCGCTCTTTTGGCAGGCTTCTGCCCAGAAGCCCTCCTTTCGGCGCCTCTGAGTCTGGGGTGGGTCTGTTGTTTGGGAGGGGGAGTAGAACCCCTGGACAGAGTTGCCACAACAACTCAGGTCGCACTCTAACCTGATAGGCTGGAGGGTCTCCCGCCAAGATGACCACTCCACTGTGTGAGTGACAGCTAGGCTGTATGAATGGGTCTCTTTCTGCATAAAAGCAGGGTCCTGAGGACTGGAAGAGCAAGACGTCGCCACTGGAACTACGGAACCGAAGGGGAGAGAAGCCACAGACACCTTCAGCAACTACACCACTGGTGAAGCCCTGCCAGATCGTCTCACCACTCTTCTTCCACAAGACGAGAGGAGATCTTCAGCGAAAGAGCCTCCTTCCCTTGAGATGGTGGGGTCAACCAGTTCACTAATCGCTTCCTCGGACCTACCTTGGTCGAATCGACAGTGCCCAGCACTTGGAGACAGGATAGCCAGGCAGCTATCGACACGGACCGCGATTAAAAGGAGCGTACCTTTTAAACTTCGTTTGGCAGCACCGCGGCTGGTTTCATCCCTGGGTAGTGCAGCGATTTGAATCTTCTTCCACGACGAGAGCCTCCCTTCCTCTGTTGGATTCCTCGACCTGCAGGAACTACCAGGAACGACAACCACCGCAGGAGCCACCTCTTCACGTTTAAGGTACATTGTTCCGCCAGACCGCCCTTTTTCTGTGGTAGCCCTAAAGGTGTTTTAAATCCTCTAACTACTTGTGGGGTCGGCCGCCCTCTCTCTTAACATTGTCTTTCGCCTTGCATCTACGTCAACGATTTTCTACTAAAGACTTGACTGCAGCTACAAGAACATTTTTGCTCCTAAGCTCCTGGTCCTGTACCACTAACTCTGGCTCAGGCCTTTTGACTCTGGCTGATTTGTTAGATCTGCTCTCACTAGTTTAGTTTTCAATAAGAAATGTGTGGGTGCACCTAAATCTTCTAAACCCCACTTCCTTCCTACTGTTTTAACTTGTGGAGTGCCATTTTGCTCAGTTTTCATTCACTTATCTTTTGGCTAAAGTGTTACTGTGCATTACTTGTTCACAAAGATTCAGGGAAGTGTTGTTAGGGGGTGTCTGAAGGTATTTCAGCTTAACATGTGCTTTCCCTCCCTTTCAGTACATTGTTAGAGTGTCATCTGTAGTTGGTTTTCACTGTGCCATTTTGCTCAGTTTTCACTCTACCGTAAATGTATCCATCATTGAATAGGGAGTTGCATATGCTTTTCTTTTGACTAAACTTAACTTACTTTATTAACTGTGATCTATGTGTTGACTTAGAAGTGTATAAAATAAATATATATTCTCTTTTTAATACAAAACTTTGGTCAGTGTTTCCTTGCTCCATAGTACTCTACTACCTATTGTGTCAACCCTGAATACTGCCTGAATACTGCTCATCTCCCTCTTGAGGTAAGTCTGACCAGGGGCGTTGCTAGGGGGGGGTTAAGGGGGCTATAGCCCCTGGTCTTTTGGCTGTAGCCCCGGATAGAATCTCAGGAGCTACAGCCAAAAGACTAGCTAGCCCCCAGTCCCAACAGTTCCGACATCAGTTTAGCCTCGGGTTTTTTCCAGACCTAGCAACTCCCCTGAGTCTGACTGCTCAGCCACAGCTACCAACTAAATCTTTGTGGTACAGACTGATGCCAAAGGGGATTTATTGCCCTCGCCTGTAGTCCTAATCTGGGGTAGTGCTCCCTAAGGGAACTGCCCTGGATTCTGCCTAACACATATGTTTTGTATACACAGCAAAAACAATGTCTACCAGCCTATTTGTTGAAGATGTCTAACAAAATGTGCTGTGTTTGCAGAATACAAGCATCCTGTCAGCTGTTGATGATATCCAGCTGCTGCTTGATGATCACATTGTAAAGATCCAGACGATGTGTGGTTCTCCGTTCATCAAACCGATAGAAGAAGAAGCCCGGGTAAGATACAAACCGGAACTTTGACCGTGCTTTGTTACTTTGTGTGATTGCCATCTTCTTAAAACAACATGCAAGTGCTGATATAAAAATGTAAGAAATGTAAAGAGGATCCTGGCCTAGTGGTATGTATTATTGTTATGATTATAGTTTCATAGAGTGTTGGCTCTTTGGTGTAAATTCACAAGAAAGCAAATGAAAAAAAAGTGCAGAGAATGGGCTTTTTTCATTTGCGTTCATTTCAGCAATGTGCAGGTCACCTTATTCTGAAAGGGGTGTGCGCCCCAGCTCCCTTGCACACATTATGTGAGAAAAAGAAACAAGCTTGCATCTTGACTTCAGTCTCAGGCTTGTGGTGTCCAAGCCGCTTCTTGATTTCACCTGCTAGCAAGTAGTTATCCCCCTCGCCTTAGGGTACCAGTTAGACTGGGATATCATCGCCCTTAGCGCGAAACACCTTCCTGTTGGCAAAAATAGAATGATTGGAGGTTTTCAATACAAACAATAATACACATTCTGCCTACACTGCACTCCATAATATAGCAATCTGATGCAAGAAACAAATAAGGTTTTTGTGAAAATTAAGACCAATATGTAAAAGCGACAGCTGGAAAAGAACAACCCAAAACTCGGGATAAAAAGGGGAGGCACAGGAGAAGATGATGAAATGAAAGTATGCATGGACCATCACTGAGGCATCCGGTCAGTCATGGAACTTCGTCACAATACCTCGGGACCCCACTCTGCTCTATTGGTTCAAATCGCTATAAGCCTATTAGAGGGAGGGTTTACCGACCTGTAACAGTACCAGGGCTTGCATTAACTTTAACCTAGGCCTCGGGCCACTACCATCTGGTTAAGTAGGATCATTTCAAACATGCCAGTGTGTTTATATAGCCTTCTGGCCTGCTTGCCATTAGTAAGAGGGTGATATTAGCTGGCATGAGGTGCTACTGAACATGCACCCAGGACTGGTGCCACTTTAAGGCAATTCTAAGTGACTGCATGTGGACATCAGGGAACACCAAGGAAGCAATATTGGCACTGAAACAAAAGATCTGTCCCATTTTAAGGGTGTGTGAGTGCAAAAGCGGCACATTTTTGAATCAGCATATATCCTTTTAGTATTCAGTCACAATAACTACTTTTAAATGCTGACAGCAAGATATGCCATTAGCAACAAAAAACAATCTCGCCCCATATGTAGGGAGAGAGCTGGGGTAAAGATGGTGGGGAAGGTAGGTGTTAAGATAGGTGGGAGGGGCGACCCCACACCCACATAAAACAGTAATGCCACCCACAGCCACAATTTCAGTTGGCGTTTAAGAAAACAGTATTTAGACATAGACCAATGATTACACACTCCTCGAATATTCTGGAAACGTCTTACATTGCAGAGCTACGCAGAAGTGTTCATTTTCAGAATCATGTAACTGAAGTCACTGTTTGAAAGTATCATTACCATGCAGGAAACAAGTCATTCAGATTTCAATTATGAACAAATCCTACAACCAGACCATAGATGTATTCTTTAAAAAAAAGTAATCTGATGTTTAGCTTTTGGAAGGGTACTTTGTGCACGGTTGGAAACCAGCTTGATATATTGATTTCTGTTTTCGGCAGGAATGGGAAAGTAAGCTGACATCTATGCAAGATATTTTGGATGCCTGGTTAAAATGCCAAGCTACGTGGCTCTATCTGGAGCCCATCTTCAGTTCAGAAGACATTATAGCTCAAATGCCAGAAGAAGGACGAAAGTTTGGCATAGTTGACGGCTACTGGAAAGACATAATGGTCGAAGCGGTAAGTGTCTGTTTGGTTAATGCATAAATCACACAGTATTTTGCCATATTGTTGTGCCCGATGCATATGACGCTATGTCCTTTATGGAGGTATACCAACACCCAGAAGCACAATATGGTCAGAATTCAGGTTTCCTTGTGAGAAAATGCAGTTTTTCAATGCCTGTTATAGGGGCTGAAACGTAGGAGAGGTTCTCTGAGTAATGGGGTTAAACAGTTTTGGGGCGATCAGAGAGAATTATGCAGAATTCCTCATAGAAAATCATAAGAGGTTGCAACAATCTATTGAAGATACAATTTGACATATACAAGTCATGAATTCAACTTCTACATCGAGTACATTTTTATTACTGGAGTATCTTAAAAAGGGATATGAACCAAAATGGAAGACAGTTCAAATTTGGCCACACATAACTATGCACTAGTCTGTCGTGACTAAATGTGTACATCACACATTGTATGCATAATTGCCTATAATTATTGGGTTGCTTTACATCAAAGGATGACCTCACATCTGGAAGTCAATATTTCATATAATGTATTTCCTTATATGTAACGTCATGTTACAGTTTCACAACCACAGCCGTCCTCCTTCCTCAACCAGCTCTCAATCCCCCTTTCCATTCTAGTACCTACTCACATAACAGAGGAGCTTTTTCAAGCTTCACACAACATATCCTCGTCTTATCACAAAGCCACTCTCTAAGCCTCACTACATCCTCACCTTCACCACCCTACCTAAGCTCCACCATTGATCTGCACTCGTTAGGACACTGATCTTTGTAACTCCTACCACATTAGCCGTTTTACTAAATTTAGACGATTTATGCATAGTATGAGGTAACTTTATCTAGACATTGTCACCCTCTTTAATACCAACATAACCTCGTCTTCTGTCATACTCATGCTTCATTCTCTCCCTACTCCCAGTCTTATTCAAGTCCACACTTACATTCACACTGCTCGTCTTTTGCCACAGCAATTCCTCCATCCAACCAGGAAACCTGGCATCTCTACAACACCTTCCTCTCATTAGCTTAAATGGACACCTATCCGTATTGGAGTTTTTCATCACCATGTGTGCCTACATCTTGCTCAATTCCTCATCCAGATCCAACCTTGGTTCCCTGCTCAATTGTATTAATTTGTCACCACTCTGTTGAATCTTTCCACTAATCCATTAGCTTGTGTATGATAAAACTGCTTAGTAATGTGTTAAATCCCCTTCTCATTCATGAATTTTACCTTTCTATTGGACATAAATTGTGGCCCATTGTCAGTGACAATTTCCTTTGGGATTCCCTCCCTTTCAAATATATCTTGTAAAATTGTTATCACTGTTTCTGGGGTGACTTCTCTGACAAATTTTACTTCAGGCCAATGACTATAGTAGTCTATTAAGTCCAATGCATTATTTGTATCTGCACACAACCCATCAAAAGGTCATATTATATCCCTGGCAACCCTCGACCATGGTTCTGTTTGTAGCTTAGGTGACCGCAATGGTGGTGTTCTGGTAATCAAAATCTTGTCACTCACATTGCACTGACTGCACTCTCTGACATACCTGTCTACCTCCCTGTCCATACCTGGCCACTAAAATATTTCTCTGACCAAATATTTGGTACCTCTCATACCTGAGTGGCCAACGTGTGCATTTGTGCTGATGGCTCCCCTAACAAATCTGGGTGGTATAACTCTTTCACCCCTTCTCAATATCCCACCTTCCATAAATACGTCTTCACAAATTATCCCAAATGGATTGACACTCATGTTTTGGTTCTTTGGCAGTGGCCATCCTTCGACCACATACCTGCACACTTCGTGAATGGTCTCATCATTGCTTTGAGCATTCGTCCAGTCGTCTTTTGTTATCACACTCCCTGCCAACACACACACTTCTGCGATGGATATTGCATCATCTAATGTACTGTCTTCACACCCTACTTCTATAATTTGCATCCTCGATAAAAAAATCGGCAACTTTGTTATGCTGCCCTTCCTTAACCTCAACTCTGTAATTATATTATTTTTTTTATTTGCTTTGATTACAATTTTTTTTGCAAGAAAGTATTAAAATTCTTTCCATTCGATTTCGAAATAAAATACAAACAATGCAAAATGCTTAAAATTACAACAAAGTTTTCCATGAAGTAAAACGTCAAGTCCCCCGGTTTTTGTTGGAGTATTTTGTCCATGAATGAGACAACTGCTATCACAAGTTAGGTCTTTTCTCTGCTCATCAGAACAGCCCACGAGTCCTACCCATCGAGTGAGAGGGAACTTGGACATCACCTGGCCGATTAATTTCGTCCTCTCCCCGGTTAAACTTGGGCAGTGTAGCAAGAGATGTTTCAATGTTTCAACACTGTCTTTTCCTCTACAGAATCGGCACTAGTTCTGGTTAGATTTAGCGCGGATTGCAAGGACTTTGTTTGTTGGTAGGAGGTTCAGACCTGTTCTAAGAAATTGGTCATAATAGAATCTATTTGGAAAATTTGCTAGGTAGTCTGGAAGTGCATTTAGTTTTCGTGTTGCCACCACCAGGTGTGCAGTTAATTGGTAGCAAGCAGCACTTGCAAGGGTAGTTATCCAGTCATTCTCACCTAGCTTCTTTTTTACTCGCATTGGGTTTAGGTCATCTTCGATACATGCAATTTCACTTAGTTTATCTGTGTTGGTTTTTGTCAAATTTATTAAAGTTACTTTGGACTCTAACGTGTTATCTATTAAGCAGCAGGTTTCTCATATTCAGTCCTTCTGTGGATATGTCACCAAGTTGCTGAACCAGATAAGGCCTCATTTGTCTTTCAGTAACAGATCTCTTCTAGCCACTGCCTTGGTGAATACCAGGCTCGACTATTGTAATAGTCTTCTTGCTGGAAACTCACAAGCCAACCTACACTACCTCCAGACCACGCAAAATGGTGCGGGGTGAGCCACCTATGGCTTATCAAAACGAGACCACGTGATCTCATCTAGACGGGCCCGACATTGGCTACTTGTCAAGCATGGGACCACTCATAAAGTGTTGTCACTAACATATACATTTTGGACCGCTATTGCTCCCCAATAGCAGTCTGATCGCTTCATTGTCAATCAGCCTAGGTGTAATCTGCGCTCTAGCGACAACCATAAACTGGTGCAACCACGTTTTAAACTAATGAAATGTGGTGGAGCAAGTTCGTTGCAGAAGCCCCTAGGGAATGGAACGCCCTTCCTCTCTCTTTGAGGGCATCCCTGTGCCTGGTAGAATCTAAGAGATCCGTTAAAACCCGCCTGTTCAACCTAAAACTAGGCTGAAAAACTAAGCTCCCCTACCTCCTGTCCTCTATTGTCTGGCTGTTAGGCTTCTTGCTCCTAGTTGTTGTGTTTGCGCCCTGAAGCCCATGGGCATGTGGTGCGTAATAAAAAAGAAATAATAATAATATTTTTTTTTTTATTTAAACTTAGTTTATTATTAAACTTTTTTGTTTTAACACATCATCTCACACAAAACAAATCCTTTACAACCTCAAGAAGAAGCCTGCCCCTCCACCCACATAGGCCTTATAATTGAATGGCATCAATAAAGTTTATCACTGAGCATGTTAGGTGAATAGAACTCCCACTCAGTATTCGGTACCACCAGTCCTCCATATTCTCATTTCTCGGAGCGTATTTACTCAGATGTACAGATCTTAAAGAACGGAGATTGGGGCAGGCAACTAACAGGTGTCTCACTGTTTCAATGTCCCCTTGGCAAAATCTACACAGATTGTCTCTGGTCTCTGCGTCCTTTCTTATTAGTAAGATTTCCTTTGTTCTTATCGCATTCATTCTCACTTTCAGAAAGCGATCACGATGATACCTCGAGGGAAACTGTAGAAGGTACCCTGGCATCTTGTTCATTTTATTGGCAGTGGGCCCAAGTTTGGGTGCAGATGTCTGACCTTCCAATCTTGCTATATTACCCGCCCATGTCCATTCTTTTAGTTTTCTTTTTGCGACTTGTGGCCACTTTATCAGCATTTCTTCAGATATATTAGCGGCTGTCATGATGTCATTCGCCTTCTTAGACCATTTTGTATATGCATCTCCGGCAAGTTTCATATCTTTTACCGCTAAGATTTCATACGCAGGTTCTTTATTCGCTATTAGCATCTTTCGCAATAGTGCAAGTGATTTCCATAGCACAGTTGTATATAGGTCATCCAAAGCTAGTTCTTGCCTTATTACTGTTATTGAAAGGCATTTTGGTAACCTTAATACTCGCTTCCAGAAGTGGCCCTCCAATTTTGCCCAGATTTTATAATCGAGATTCCATCCAGATTCGGCTCCATAAGTAATTGAAGGAATTACTTTTTGCAAGTAAAACAGACGAATCGGAATCAATAAGAATTTTCCAAAGAGATTATGAATTCGTGAGCCTTGCGCTGCCAGAATCTTTATCCGGAGCTCCACATCACGGACCCAACTCCTCTCACATATCGAGGTGTTAACCATGATGCCCAGATATCTGATTTCTGTTACTTCTTCAATATAGTTTGTTCCCACTCTCCAGCTAAATGGATGTTTCTTCGCTCCTTTGTAAGATCCGACTTTCATAATCTTTGTTTTTGACGTGTTTATTTTCAAATTATTGGTCGACATATACTGTTGTAGCTTTTGAAGGAGTCGTTGCAATCCGATCTGCGTAGTGTCAGCCAAAACAAGATCGTCTGCATATATCATGCAATTTATATGGGTCCCGTTTATCTTTGGTGGAAAGCAGCGAACGTCACCTAGAGCGGTGGGAATATCAGCAATAAAAAGCTTGAATAAGCAAGCAGCAATCGGGCAACCCTGCTTGACTCCTCTTTGTGTTTTCATACTTTCTGATAAGTGACCTGCTTCATTCAGCCTTATTTGGATTGTTGTTGCCGTGTGTAATGCTATCATTGGTAGCAAGATTTCATGGGGACAATTCCAGTTGTATAATTTCTCCCACAATAAATCTCGGTCAATACAATCGAAGGCCTGATGAAGGTCTATGAATGCTAAGAACAACTTCGTGTTTCTTGCCAGTGCATTCAGTTTTAGAATGTTAAGCAGTGTCAAGTTGGTTTCGGTTCCGACACCTTTCGTGAACCCGGTTTGTCGGCAGTCTGTGATTCCAGTTGCATTTGACCACTTCGTTAATTTTTTTGGGAGAAAATTTGCAAACACCTTGCCGATTGTGTCCAGAAGGGCGATGGGGCGATAATTAGCTGGATTTGCCCGATCGCCCTTCTTAAAGATTAGGACAATTATTGCTGTTGTCCAATTTGCAGGAATTATTCTCATCAATGCAATCTTGGCAAATAATGTCTCGATGAATTTAGACCATTCCAGTTTATTTTGTTTAAGCATCACATTTGTGATGCCATCGGGTCCTGCAGCTCGCAAATTTTTCAACTTCTCAATTGCGGTGACTATGTCGTCGGCGGATTCACAGCAGTCCCACTTTACAGCTGATAGAGCAAGGTGTTTTGGTTCAATTTCAACGTCTCCTAGGAAGACTTTGTTGAAATGTTGGTTCCAATCGGCTTCCGTCACCACATTTGCCATCCTGGTTGCTTGGTTGATTGTACAGTTATTAAGTATTTGCCAGGTGTCTCTGCATTTATGCGATTTCAGCAGGCTCAACATTACTTCTCCACGTTCTTGGTCACGCTGGTACTTAAAGGCTTTTACCCAGTTGCGGTATGCGTGCCGTCGTTTTTGTATCGATTTACTCATGTCCGGTCCGCCATGTAATTTCAACTGGCGTATTTCACTATTTGCCTTCTTTTTTTCGTTGTTTAGCTTTGTGATCCATTCATGAGTGTGCATTTTTACAGAGTTTATCTTCCATAACGCACTATCTTGACGGCAGGGTAAGAGTGACACATAGTCTATGTTACTGCCCGACCAGGTCTTTACTTCATCTAATTCAGTCGTGATGGTAGATATCAGACGGGAAGATATTCGTAGCCTGTTTTTCCCATTATTTACTTCAAGGATAGGTGTTGATTGCTGCCTCGTACACCCAGAGATTATGTTCATATTCATCACCATTATCTCGTGGTCGCTATTTTTGGTTGGTGTTACGTGCATGTCTCTAATTACGTCCCATGAATGTTTGGACACCCAGATATAATCTAGTGTTTTTGCAAGACCCATGTTGTGCCACGTGTTATTTTGTGGTATGTCACCAATCACTTGTCCATTTACCATGTCACAATCATAGGTCTCCATGATGTTGTCCCATTGAGTTCGTCTAGCTTGATTTTGATGACATTGCGTACTCTTGCGATTCAACCGGCCACCATTCGAATCAAATCATGACAGATTCATGTCTCCGCATATGATGACCATAAGGTTGCTCGTTTCGTGCAGGTTTGTATCCAAGATTGCCGTTATGGCAGATACAAAGTTCTTAGTTGTAATCATCACCGGGTTCCAGTACACATTTAATATTAGGATGTGCTGCTGTAGCCGTGGACTGCGATCTTTGTATTGGAGCAGCGTACATTGGATAAATATATTAGGATTTTCACTTTTTAGCACCTCCCAATTGCGACCAATTTTGATCATGGTTATTAGACCTGAAAACGGTCGTCCATATGCATTTTTACCTGCCGGATTTAGCAGGCTCACATAGCCATCTTTCACCGGGGGGGTCCTCAGCCACGTTTCTTGTAGACAAATTATCAAGTTATTTTCCAATTCAATTGGAAATTCTTCAAGCAGGTGTCGAAATCCTCTCGTGTTCCATGAGATTAAGGAGGTCGCTATTTGTTCCTTGACGGCCGGTAGCTAATGATTTGACGCGTCAGGCCTATTTTGAGTTCCATGATGATTTGAATGAGATGCTGTTTTCAAGTGTTGTCTTAGCTCGAATTTTCTCTTTGCAAGGGTGAATACTCTGTTTTCATACCTACTGGCGGACTTTCTCTCGTTTGGGCTGGCAACCCGTTCAGGTTTAAGCTTTGGTTCGCTAACATCAAAACCAAGCTGCAATAAATCGTCTTTTGCTGCCAGGATGACTTTTCGGACCGCATTGACTTTATGTGCAAGTATACTCGGTCCTCGTGGTCTTCCGACATGTATTCGATGATCGCTATGTCGTCAGTGGACACTGTTCTTAGTGCGGGCACCGAATGTAAGAGGCGCATAACATTTCTTCTATTCAGATTTACCTCAGAGTCGTCTTTGAGGATGTTGATAATAGCAATTCTTGCATTTTTCTCCAATCGATACTCTTTGGCATCTGTACTAGCATTTGTGTTTTCCTTTGCTCGCTGTCCAGCTGTTAGTTTTGGATTCAGGCTCCTCATTTTATTTATGCGGCCCTGATGTACCAAACCGGGCCGTTCGTCCTTTAAGGATTTGTGGAGGAGCCTGGCATTCCTGTTTGGTGTCCTGTGATCAAGGATGGTGGATTGGTTTATCTTGTTTAACAGGACCACCTCTTTTAGACCAGATTTTTTCTTTAAAGCCCAGGGATTTGTCAGCGGCGAGACTTCATCAGTTATGATCACGTTTCAATCAGAGCTACCCATAGTGCTATTCAGGACACTTATCTGGGCTGTTTCTGTGTCGTCATCGTTTGAATACGTGGATAGGTCACATAGATCAATTGATGAAGATCCTGCTGCACTTTCCAGGTCATCGGAGTCGAGCCTTTGTCGTTTTTTAGGATTCACCTTTGCTTCTGCAGCTTCAGGCACATCCTTGCCTATCCTTTTTGTACCTTTATAGGTCTGCAGTAAGGCTCCATTTGTGTTTCTCGAAAAAAAGTTCAGTTTCGGTGGAGTCGTCAGGTTGCGTATACATTTCTTTGAGTTGCTGGTTTGTGGACGAGCGGCACAGTGCTTTCGCTTTTCAGTCTGTTTTTTCGGTTGGTTCGTTATCAAACGAGTATTTTGTCCATTTGACGGGATTCCTTTGTCCTTGTGTAGATTTAGGGCAGGCCCGTCAAAAATGCCAAAAGTTACTCTTTTGTTACCACATGCAGGGTGGGTCAAGACTTTTTGGTTCATTTTCCAAAGGAGGACGCTCAACCGCGACAGAAGACGTTGACGGCTTCTCAGCTGCATTCACAGATAACCCTCCAAAGGGGTCAGCAGCTGTCTCAGCTATAGGCAAGATCGGAGCGGCAGGCAAGGATCTACCTACCCCCTCCTCATTTGCATGAATATCATGTAAGGGGACTGAGGGCCCGATCTTAGCCGTCTCACTCGCAATCACCACCACTGGTTCCTTCACCACCAGGGGACGGCCACAGAGGCTGTCGCCATGCTGACACAGCTGTTGCAATGAGGTTGTGGTTTGCTTTAAACATGCCGTGACTGCTACTGTCATCGCTTTTACATCTGACGTGTCCTTGGACGTAATTTCATGTAATTACATTTGCATTGACTGCAGGGCATCTTTATCAATGTCGAGTTTATTTTGTAACTGAGCAATTGTTTGTTCTTGCTTGGCTAGTTTTTCCATAATGTGCAGAAGCATACCTCCATTCGATTGGATGGATTTGTGTATATTTTCGTATAATTTGGTGAAGGGAATAAGGGCAACCGATGTTGCGGCTAGCACATTGTTGTGTATTTGTAGGGCCACTGCTGCCGATAAATTTGACTTGAAGGCTGCCGCCGCCTCTTTCATTACCTCCATATCATTTTTTTGGTTTTGATATTCCATGACCTTAATCGGATTTACGCCCATCCTCGTAGAGTCATCCTTCTTACTTGTCGTGTCAGACGGTGTTACCTGGTGCATGGGAGTTGAGTGTGTTGACAATGTCCTCAAGTTGTCATTGAAAAGCTTCGCTGGCAAGGGGGACCTGCCATCAGCCCCTGTCAGTGGAAGGCCACTGAGAGGGAGATTTGCTTCGACGAAGGGCCTTGGCACCACTTTGCTCGTCCCAAGGCCTGGTCTTTGATGTTCCTGTTCCGTACTCATCGTACTCAGGTTTATCGAGTCTGAGTTAGAGGAGGACTTGTCGGCCAGGTCAATATCGGGTCTTGCAAAATTGGCCGACAGACTTTGCTTCATGTGCTCAAAATCAACCCTCAAGCGTTCAGCTAATCTTGCTTCACGCCCAGCTAGATCCAGCAACTGACCCGATTCGCTAGGCCTCAGTTGTTGGCAATTTGGGCTGCTGGGGTCAGGAGCACTACATCTGATATTAGTTAAACACGTCTTTAGTACACTCTGGTTCACACGTCCTGATGGAGACTTGTTGCTCCAGATCAACTTGCTAGCTTCGGCTTTCCGCACAGGGAGCGGCCGATGTAGCACCGCATCATTCGGCTGAGAACCTGACACCACGTTATCGCCATAATTTGCCGCACTGGACGGCTCTGCCAAGGTGTATGAGTCATCTGGTTTGTTGACTGGATACAGAAATCTAAGCCTTCTAGACTCATTTCGTTCCGACGGCACTTCAAGTTCCAGCAATTCAGAGTCAGTAACGTCGAAAGGAGATTGAAACACCGCAGTATTTATTTCAATCACCAGCTGTGAGGCATCGTTTGACGCAACTGTTTCTAAGCAGGCGGGCTTGACTGTCGAGCTGCCTATCTTATGGCTGCTCGGTACCTCAAGGGAACCTTCCGTGGCGCCCACCTCCTGTACATGGCTGGGATGCAGGCTCGATATTCTTGTGTCCGATGTAATCAGTGGTCAGCGATTTCCATGGTCCATTGTAGGACCTCGAAGGCGGGAGTTGATCACTTTAGGGCAAGCGAAAGCAGGTAAGTCAAGCGAGCTACTACTGGGGGCATGTGGCGAGGTTTGAATGGGAGAATGAGTCACCTGTAGCACATTTTCCATGCATAAAGCATCTGCGGGCATCGTTAGACTCTTTCCGCGCTGCCCACTCTGATTTCCCCAGTCATATCCGGCTAGTGAACACACATGCGGCGGTGAAATGCTCTGGATGGTGTTTACAGCAATTACCACAGGGTCCACTGGTTCAACAAGGCCGAGCTCGTCTTTGCCACTATGAGTATTGCTCTCGGCGGCAGCCTCGGAAGCAGAAGCAGAGGCAGCTAAGTGGTCAGACCTCGCTCTAGGGAGGAGCGTTTGCCTGACCATTGCACGCGTCAGGGGGCCGGTTTCGGCCATCCAAGAAGTAGTGAGGAATTAGTTAATTAGTTTCACTTACCTTCTCACGACCGTCAGCCGAGCAGCCCGCCTCAACCAGCCTCCGTTCAGCCGCGGACTGCCGCAGACTGAACTCTGCCCGAGATCCGCGCGCGCTCTGCGCTCCAGGCAGGTTTTTATAGGAAGTTGGGCTTTTCTTTTTCTTAAAGGGGTAAGTATAGTGGAACACAATCCTACAATCCAGCAAAGTCGCAGTCGCTGCAGCTCCTCTCACCACACTCCACCAGGTTCTGCCGCAGACTGAACTCTGCCCGAGCTACGCGCGCGCTCCGCGCTCCAGGCAGGTTTTTATAGGAAGTTGGGCTTTTCTTTTTCTTAAAGGGGTAAGTATAGTGGAACACAATCCTACAATCCAGCAAAGTCGCAGTCGCTGCAGCTCCTCTCACCACACATCCAGGTACTGCCGCAGACTGCACTCTGCCCGAGCTCCGCGCGCGCTCCGCGCTCCAGGCAGGTTTTTATAGGAAGTTGGGCTTTTCTTTTTCTTAAAGGGGTAAGTATAGTGGAACACAATCCTACAATCCAGCAAAGTCGCAGTCGCTGCAGCTCCTCTCACCACACTCCACCAGGTACTGCCGCAAACTGAACTCTGCCCGAACTCCGCGCGCGCTCCGCGCTCCAGGCAGGTTTTTATAGGAAGTTGGGCTTTTCTTTTTCTTAAAGGGGTAAGTATAGTGGAACACAATCCTACAATCCAGCAAAGTCGCAGTTGCTGCAGCTCCTCTCACCACACTCCACCAGGTACTGCCGCAGACTGAACTCTGCCCGAACTCCGTGCGCGCTCCGCGCTCCAGGCAGGTTTTTATAGGAAGTTGGGCTTTTCTTTTTCTTAAAGGGGTAAGTATAGTGGAACACAATCCTACAATCCAGCAAAGTCGCAGTCGCTGCAGCTCCTCTCACCACACTCCACCAGGTACTGCCGCAGACTGAACTCTGCCCGAACTCTGCGCGCGCTCCGCGCTCCAGGCAGGTTTTTATAGGAAGTTGGGCTTTTCTTTTTCTTAAAGGAGTAAGTATAGTGGAACACAATCCTACAATCCAGCAAAGTTGCAGTCGCTGCAGCTCCTCTCACCACACTCCACCAGGTACTGCCGCAGACTGAACTCTGCCCGAACTCCGCGCGCGCTCCGCGCTCCAGCAGGTTTTTATAGGAAGTTGGGCTTTTCTTTTTCTTAAAGGGGTAAGTATAGTGGAACACAATCCTACAATCCAGCAAAGTCGCAGTCGCTGCAGCTCCTCTCACCACACTCCACCAGGTACTGCCGCAGACTGAACTCTGCCCGAACTCTGCCTATAATAGTCGGGTTGCTTTTCTTTTTAAGTTAGAGGTTGTGAAAAATGGTGGTTGGTGATGAAAACTGCACAGCACAGAAATCCAGCCTTGTGCTGTTTTTTTTCCTTGTTTTGCGCAAGTAGAGAAGACCTATCCACAAACCAAGCTTATTAGAGACGTGTGCATACCAGTCTTTATTGTTCTCATCTGTGCTAGTCTAGATGTCAAACTCTTTGCTTGCGTCAGATTGAAAATAAGATCAGTGCAGTGGCACCAGATTCTAATATGAGATCAGACTTGGGGCTACCAGTTCTCAAACTGCTGGAGAAAAGTCTGATTACTTTTTGTTTGTTCAGTGCATCCGTTTGCGTTTTTTAAAAAGCAGTCTTGAGAAAATGGCCACATTCAAGCCTCCCTTGCTTTGTATTTCTGTTGCAGTTGATTGTTCGCAAAATGGGCCCATTGTCAGATCCTTAAAACACAAGGGAGCTAATTTTGTAAGAGCTTGCAATTCGGTGGCGGGGACCTGTTAGGTGTAGACATACACGTAAGCGGGTCCCCACCACAGAATTGTGGTCATTTGCATTGTAGAGTGCAAAAGTGTAGGGCAAAACGTGGCATACAAGCGTGAAAAACAAGTTACTTAGCCGACAGTAATGTTCTTTCTGATGGATGTTTCTCTCACTAATTCCTGATCACTCTCTCTACCTGCACTTCTTTGTCGGATAGCTTTTGAACCATCAGTTCCACGGTCCGTCAGTGCCAGAGTGCTATGGAAAACGGGTGGAGCTGATGGTGTGGCACCTCAATAAATACTTCCCCGATGACATGTCTGGCACGGACGGGTAAAGGTCTTGGGCAGAGCCGACATAGAGCCACGCTGCACCCCCTGATGGTGGAAACATTTCAGAAGAGCAGCTTTGCTGCAAAACAATATCATAGATGAGAAATCCATGGGAGGAACATCCATCAGAAAGAATATTACAGAGAAGTAAGTAATTAGTTATTTGCAGCACAACATTTTTTAGGCACATTTATAACTGAGTTAATGGTGCATGGGGGAGTGCAAGGGTGAAGGTGAGAGAGAAAGGGTGAAAGAGTAACAGCTTCTAGAAATGTATCCTCATGGCGACCAACACAAGCAACAAATGCTTATTTGTATGGTGTCACTAATATTAAATATGGGCAACATTAGTCTACTAACTCATGAATGAGGCTTTTTGGAATAATGTGCAATGCAAACTAACTCCTTTTTATGGACTCACAGTTTTGGCTGATACGGCACAGTGAGATTAAATGATTTGCCCAGAATCATATATTTCAGTTAAGTAATGAAGCTGGAATTTGAACTTAGTCTAAAAGGTAGGTACATATATCCCCAGCTCCGGTGGTAGAATAATTTGTTAATGCATGGGTTTGAAAACAACCAGAGTATTTCGTTTTATGGAGATGACTTTTAAAGTCCACAAGTCACTCATTTAAACACCTTGACCATTTATAAATTATTGTACAAAGATATTAAGCAAAACGAATTGACTATAGCTTTGCTTTAGCCATTCCTGAATAGAAGCCTCCAATTTACAGCATGCAAAATAATGTGAACCTACAAAAATATCTACCGACACAAAGTGAAAGAATATGCAATGGCATGCTCATTGTGTCCCGGCGGTTGCACGAGATTCAATCGCAGCCATTTTCACGGTGGCTTCTTTAATCATGGAGTTTTCGCCCCAGCGCATTTTGTCAATTATATATTTGTTTTAATTGGGCGATTCCGCCTATCCCCTTATCTAACCCACCACCACCAACTCACCCTACCACCCACCACCCCCAAAGCCCATACATAAACACACAACAAATAAACATATATTTAAAAAACCATGAAAAACGGCTGCATCAAAATCAAGGACCACATTGACTCCCTGGCTCCTGCCCTGGCTGACTTTTGCAACCACTACTTCGCCTCTGGAGTCTTCCCATCCCCCCTTAAGCACTCCCTTGTGCACCCTCTTCTTAAGAAACCCTCTTCTGACCCCTCCTACCCGGTTAACTATCGCCCAATCTCCATCACTCCCTTCCTGGGCAAGCTCCTGGAGAAACTGGCCATCTCCCAGCTTAACCTCCATGCTGAATCTGTTGGCAGTCTTCATGACCATCAATCTGGCTTCAGAGCTGCCAGAAGCACGGAAACTGCTCTCCTGAACATCCGTGAGGACATGCTCTTGAACCTCGACTCCAACACTCCGTCTGTTCTCATTCTGCTCGATCTCTCTTCTGCCTTTGACACTGTCAACCATGCCATCCTGCTCAACCGTCTCCGTGATAACCTGGGTATCACTGGTCAGGCGTGGCTGACCTCTTTCCTCTCCAATCGACCCTCCCAGGTCCAACTCGGGTCCTTCCTCTCTGACATCTTTTTCTCCACCTGTGGTGTCCCCCAGGGATCTAATCTCTCCCCCTGGCTGTTCAACCAGTATCTGGCACTCCTTGCCCACCGCATCGCCGCTCTCTGCCCCAACTTTCAGTGCTATGCGGACGATACCCAGCTCATTTTCAGGCTACCCTCGGCCTCCTCCTCTCCCTCCCTCATCTCTGACTGTCTGTCTGCTATCCAGGAATGGTGTGCCGCCAATGACCTCTGCCTTAATGCCAGTAAGACTGAGATTCTGCTCATCGGCACACCCACTCCCTCCTTCCCTGCAACTCTCTGGCCGGCCTCTCTTGGCCCTCTTCCTGCTCCTACCTGCCAGGCAAAAAACCTCGGGGTTATCTTCGACTCCACACTCTCCTTCTCTCCTCATATATCTGAAGTCTCTAAGAAGTCACACTACCAGCTGCACCTCCTCAGAGTAATTCTTCCCTTCCTCTCCTTCCCCCAGAAGCTCGCTGTCTCCCGAGCCCTGGTTCTCTCAAAGCTGGACTACTGTAACAGCCTCTATCTTAATCTGCCTGCCTCCACACTCCGCCCTCTGCAACTCATCCAGAACAGAACTGCGAGACTTGTCGTTGGCCTCAAGCCCAGGGACCGTATCTCTCCAGGACTGAAATCTCTACACTGGCTCCCAGTGGCTGCGAGGATAAAGTTCAAAACCCTCTGCATTGTCCACAAGGCCTTCTGGGGCCTGGGGCCCAAATACCTTCAACTCTCTCTTCCTAAATATCTTCCTTCCCGAGCCCTTCGCTCATCCGTCTCCAACTCCCTCAGGGTCAGCCGCTTCTCGAAGCAACGAGCTGGGGGTAGATCTCTCTCCGCGGCAGAGGCCTCCCTCTGGAACAGCCTTCCTGCCCCCTGAAACTTGAGGAGAACCATCTCCGGTTCCAGAAGCACCTCAAAACCTTCCTCTTTGCTTCTGCTTTCTCTCTCCCCTGCTAATTCTTCGCTGAAACTGCACTGAATCTGCAACTGGGCCACCCTCACCGACCTCGGTCCTGGGCCCAGCCACTCTCCACTTGCACTGCTTCCCTGGCAACCCCTGCACTGCAGGACTGTCTCTGTATCCCTACAGCCCCCCCTTCCCAGCACTTACCTTGCACTTGCCACCAGCTGGCCCTTTTTATTTATTTATTCTACTTACCTTGTACTGCACTTCCCCCCCTTCCCTTCCCCATGCACCTCTCCCTTCCCCCTACCCCTGCACTTGCGCGATCTGAATGATACCTGGCCTAGTAGGATCGTTGTCTGTCTTCCCCTTGTTCCCCCCTCCCTGCCTCGTTGCGCCTTGAAACACTTGTGTATAGGCGCGTTACAAATGCCTTATCATATCATATATCATATCATATCATATATCATATATCATATCATAACGGTTAAAACAGCTGCAGTGAAAAAAAGACACGATTAACACTCAGAAACCAATCCTGGCTGTTTGTTTTTAAAGTTAGAGAGTCAGTGCAGGGAACATCAAAGATGTCCCTTTGGCACTTGCTCCTTGGTCCCCTGCTAAATCTGCCTTGCTCTTTACGTGAACATGTGAAATTAAGGACCTATGTGCCTTTCCACGGCGTCCACTGATTGTGAGGACACTTCCAAAGGTAAGATAATCAATGAACAAGGTCAGGCTAATTGTGATAGTTCCAGCCTAACTTTGCCAGATATGTTTTTTTAGCACCTTATGAACACTTGTATATGTCAGAGGAGAATATGAATATCATAATTTCAGCAACAATATGACCATTAACCATTGAAGAGTACATGTGCAAATGGATGAGATGGTCCTGCTAGGCTTTAGAAAGGAGGATTGCTCTTCTTCTTGCATCATTAGAAGTGTCATGACACTCACATTTCACTTCTAGGGTACAGGAATCCTCAAGGAATCTTTTAAGCATTATCTTTTGTCCACTGCTGTAAAGATGCCACACATAGAGGTATCTATCACAGAGGCCATGTTGGCGCCTCAAAGGTTATTGTTCAAGTTTCTGCTAACAAGGCAATTTGTGGAGCCTACTGCTGTAACTTTGGCATCCATGAACAAAACTTTCCTGAAACAACTCTTGATGTTTTACATGGGACAGAGCAGAGCAAAGTTCTACTCTGTG
Organism: Ambystoma mexicanum; assembly: GCF_040938575.1. Lineage (NCBI taxonomy): Eukaryota > Metazoa > Chordata > Amphibia > Caudata > Ambystomatidae > Ambystoma > Ambystoma mexicanum. The sequence goes on along the minus strand of NC_090924.1, from coordinate 534,275,827 downwards.
CCAAAAAACCAACATTCAAGCTTCCATTGGGAATGTATGCGTTCACCTACTTAAAAAAAAGTTGGTTTGGTTTTAAACAAACTTGTATGCAATGTTGGTCCCTGGTACAACTTGAAGTCTTCACTTGGTTTGCTGAAAATTCAAAAAGTGGGATAAAAAAAATAAAGATTTAATTATGGGTGGATTTGTGGCATTTTGTGAACTTCAATTCAAATCTGAATCCAGGGCTATGTGTGATGAATGACAGGCTTAAACATTGTGCCTGGCAGCCATCTTGGGTTCGCAAACTTGGGTCAAGATTGCAAACTTCATAATTCAGACAGTTTTTGAGGAAAAATGTAGCTGCCCTGTGGGGACATATCCTAAGCTTTGACGGGTTTAGACACGCACGCTCCGTCCAAGCATACACAGATTGTATCCTAGCTCAGGCAGACCAGGACAAGCATATCGGTATAGGCTCTGACTAAGAAGATCTGCCTAACCAGGTCTCCTACGAATCAACAGTAGCAGACCCTTGACTGCCGTGCCTAGTCGTATGAGCACGACACACACAGGATTTTCCCATTAATTGAACATCCATCAATTTCTTCCTGTCCTGATTAAGGCCGCCCTACTAACAGCATCTTCCAACTGCTACTCGTGGCCAAAACACAACCATGTCGACATTTCTACATAGTATTGAATGTTCATGCTGTTTAGAAAAGCTGTTTTTTCAACAAATAGAATGACCTATGGTTCCATATAAATGTAAAGGGACCCTCCTATTTTAGTAATAATCTAGGTTTATCACAATGATGTTTCCAGTATGTGTTTAACTGTATCATGTTCACTATGTATTTTGATTGTTTAGCATTCATTTTTTTTGTCCTGTGACACATTAAGTTTATACCATTGTCAACATATGTCCTACATCATTAGGACATAGGAAATTGTGATGTCTTGTTACCTACTAATCCACTAGTAAATCTCATTTCAATTCTTTTTCTGGAGTCTAATCTATTCGGGCCCGCCTTGATCATTTTCTGTTTAGTATTTACCTTTCCACCAGGACAGATCAGGGAATTGCCAGGAGCCCTTTAGTTTTACACTAAGCGTTGGCGGGGCAGGGACAGACAGGGGCATTCTCCAGAATGGATGAGTATGGCCTTTGAAAGAAACAAAAATATCATTTGGCTGCAAAAATTGCAAACTTATGTGCAGGACTATGAACATTTTTGCATCCTTTGAAAAATGTAGAGTCCAATTAGACTGTCGGAAAAAGGGATCCCGGGCAACATTATTCCCAATTATCTTTGTACCCTAGGGGTGAAATTATGTGGAATTTACCCAGAGTAATGTACATCCCATGTTGTGGAATGTTTCATGAAGCTGCATCGAGGTGTGCACATTTATATGGGAGCTCCCTTAAATGCAAAGTTGGGATGTATATCTCTTGGAATGGCCTAAGTCTATACCCTCGGCACAGTGACTGCAGAGCATGGCCACAAACCATGCCCTGTGGGACCTGTAGTTGGGGGGGTTAGTGACTGCTTCATCATATTCATATCCTTATAATAGACAAACTGAGCCTTGTGCAGTATTGATGTATTGTGTGTTAAGGTTTCATTTGTAGTTGGATGAACATTGTATTTGAGAAATAGTTGATATGGGGCGAGTATTCTTTAAAATTGGCATATCCAATGTTTGTACACTTTCCTCTTACAGGGAGCGTGATGAGGACCCATACTTGACTCTGGGGACTGCTAACGGGGTGACTGTGTATGATGGCCCCAGGGGAAAGATGGGGATCCCCTGGTCACCCTCTCTTGGTGCCCAGCGCATGACAGACGGCAGTCACAGAATCACCTTGAATGGACCTTCTCCCCTACTGATAGATCCTGAAGCAACGAATCTCCCACTGAGCGGACTGAACATTCTAGCTGGAGAAGGAAATATTTTGTACCACCAGTATTCAATTTCATTCACATAATGCAGTGTTGCAAATTCATGGCTATTTGACCGCAATATCGGACACACTATTTTCCAGCTCCACTGAGATGCTCTCTGAGCACCTGGAAACCACACTTGCTGTATGTTTGTTGTTCTCCAGCCACAGGGTCTCCCTCATATGATGTACAGTGCCCAATCATTGCTTTATGGACAAGCGTTCTCTTGCCGCTGACACAGCATTGCATATTTCCCATAAAATAGCCTGCTCTACACATTCCAAGGATTCAGAAAGCTTAGCCTGAGTTATTTCAGCTTGGAGTTCATACCCGAGTGTAGAGGAGAACAGGGTCCTGCACAAAACGCAGTAGAGAAAGTATGGGAGGAAAGAGTGAAATCCAAGATGGCGGGCAGACCGGATGAAGGCTTGGTCCGGCTCACTATCCCCTAAGTGATGTCTGGTATTCCAAGGGGCAGCGACCAATCTCAACCCTCTCCCAATTACTAGTCACAGGAGCCCCACTCACTGAGAGCAAAACCCAGGGAGAACACTATATATGGTAAGCCACAGCCTTCAGTCTGCCAGTGTGGGTTGTTGTAGAAGGTTATGGCAGGTTATTGGATAGAGATAGGATTAATGTTAAGGAACTGCTGTAAACAAGAGGAGGAAAAGACAGGAGGGTGGTGTAACGGAGTGGGAGGTTTTAGCAGGGGAGAAGGTGGCAGCAACAGAGAAGGTAGAGTTTGTAACGACAGGCAAGGAGAATGTGGTAACAGCAGAGGAAGATATAGTTGTTGCAGGGGAGAAGGTTGTAACGACTCAGAAGGAGGAGGAAGCAACAGCAGAGTGCAAGGGGAGAACAGCAGAGGAGAAGGAGGTAACCGTAGAAGTGATAACAGCGGATAAGGAGGAGGAGGGCAGTTACCTAGCCAGGAAACAGGAAGGCACAAGGATGCTAGGCTGGCCCAAGGCAGGCCGCAAGATAACAGATGGGACAACCCCTGTGCCCACCTCCACCACTACAGATGCTACAGCTAAACCACCAGCTGGTGAAAGAGATGATTAACTAATTGAGAGAAATTTAGCTATTCTGGAACGCGTTAACAAATAGCACCATGAGGAACCACTCAGTAAATTCTAAAGAACACTCTGTGACCGTGAGATTATTTCAAAAAATATATTTCGAATGTATTGTGTCCTCCCACGTATTCCTCATTTTAGGATATCTTCATATCCAGTAAAGTGCAGTGTGCTGAAGTACAAAATCAATTACCATTCTTCAAACGATATATTCATGTTCTTCAAATCTATTGAACACAAGTACTAATATGAGATAGACCAGTCTCTATTGAGCAGTTTCATTAATCAACCTAGTGCATCCTCATTACTATATTTTTAACATCACTAGAGCTGAAACTGCAGATGACATTTTTAGTTTATTTGGTCAATTTCAGACTTGGTCACCAGTATACATGTCTAATTGTATTGTAGGTGTGCAACCCCCACGGAACTGGATGCTGAATGCATTACTTGTTTCAGAAAGAGGGCTGGTCGAGAGTATAGGGGGGGATGTGAAAAATGACTTTGAAAGGAGTGTTCATTAAATGGATACAGCAGGGCTAGAGTGGGTTGCAATGATGGGTCATATACAGGGACAATTACTTAGTACTTGGACTGCTATAAAGAAAGAAAAATAAGACCATGACATAATTTGAAAAGATTGTGTGTCGTTAGGAAAAGAACTAAAGGAAAACAGTTGACAGGCAGAGTCGGATTGCTGATAATTGTGCCTCATTGCGAGTTTAGTGGTATTGCGGCGGTAAATCCGGTGAGATACCATCAAACAGAATTATTGTTACCACCACTTGGTCTTGTGGATTTACCATGGGATTACAAGTGGTGGTAGGTGGTTTAAATCCCCATTTTCTGGAGTCCCTAGAACTCCATTGGGGATTTTTGAAGAATCCTCAATTTTTCCATCAAAAATCGTGGGAATTACCACTAGGTAATTACGCCAGTGGTAATTACATCAAAAATTGAGGTAACGGGATTATCTCCACTTTACTCCCGCACTGCCAAACTCGTAATGAGCCCCAGTTATCTTGTGCCTCGCCAATTTAATTTTTAACCAAAAGTGCACAATATGTTTTGGGTCGCACAAAGTTATATTCTGGGAGTATGGTTCAACAAAAGGCTAGTAGACAATTGGTGTACAGTGTGAATGACATAAGAGTCCCCGTTCTTTCTGATCTCTCTTTACTTGCTCTCCTGTCTCTCCACTCCAAATTTCGTCATCTTCGCGCTGTCCACAAGTGCCCCTGCACACTCTCTCATTTCTGTTCTTTCTCTCTTCTGACCCCCAGACTCTTGAACTCTCTTCCACCAGACATTTGTTCTTCTACTTCTGTTCATATTTTCAGTTCTTGACTTAAAGCTTGTTTACTCACGTCACTTTCCTCAACTTTGTTGCCTTCTGATTACATGTACATATTTTGTCTGCCTCTCACATGTATAGTTTTTGTAGCTGCTTTACAGAGCTATATAACCTCCAATAAAAAACAAAATAAAAATTGAAAGCTACACCTGGACACTACACCTATAGGGTTACAAGGAAGACTATCTTTTATGGAGAGCTATACTAAGACTAGCAACCTATTCGTATAGCCAATGAAATTGGTTCTATGTGAAAAGACCTCATTATTTGGCTGAATGTAATTTTAACTGGCATATGGACGGTAATATAATCTATTTGCAATATGCTTTTACAAGTAAGAAGCATCTTTCCCTTGCGATGGGTAAAATGCAACAACAAATAGATGCTTTTTGTCGTTCAAATGAAAGTAATCCGGAGAAAGTTCTGTTTTTATTCCCTGTTGCCTTTGGCAGAATTTTGTAAGGCCAAAGTAACCCTGTCGATATTATATTGCCTAATCAGATTAAGAAATGGTTAAATATTTGAGAAGTAAAAGTTTGGTGTACAGTTTCAAAATTGCCTATGTCTGCCCCTATAAGGAGCTGCTAGGATTGAACTTGGTTTTAAGTCCTGGTGGTAGTCATTTTAAGTGAATAAATTGCACTTTATTTTAATATTAGAGGAAAGCAGGATGACAATGTATATGCTGAGCTGGTCAAGTTCTATAGAAGGAAATTGGATCCATCCCTGGATGATCTTATGGAAAGCTGCAAGAAAATTTGAATGCAGGCAACTTTAAACTTTGATTTGCCCGACTTAGTCATTATTAAGAAACTAAAGGAATGGGATCACATTGAGATGTTGTCTAATATTTATAACTTAAAGTTATATATGGAGTACTTAAAGAATGCAGTTGTTGAACTGGGGTGCAGCAACTCCTTTAACCTATGTCTGCAAAGCACAGCCTATGGACTATTGGATATGCCTTTTATGGTTTAGTTTAAATTGTCTGCAAACTCTAGAGGTGGTGGGGCCGCGGATAGGGCTCCCAGTCGTCAATAGGAATTGCAGGCTATGTAAGAGTGATGATGAGTCCCTACTACATTTAGTTTTTAAATGTGAAAATCTGTTTTTAGTGAAAATCTCTGGTGACATCTAATTATATATCATTGTCATTTGCATTGTATGAATTCCTAAAATACATTTTTGTTACGTTAGATGATATTTCTATCCAAGCCAAGCTATTATTAAGCTTAGGAGACTGAGTGAGTGTATTGTGAATACTTAATGCTAAATTTGATGCTGCTTCATGGTTACTATCTTATTTTATGTTAGATTTGTTTTGCTGGATAATTGTTTTTTAATAATGTCATTTTTATACTGTTTTGAATTTGTAATTTGATATGAATTTGTGAAGGGTTTAATATTAAATCAAAGCACAATAAAGTAATAAATACATAAGTTAAGAATTCTTTCAGCTAGGTATGCGATATTGTCAGCAATCTTAAGCTGTCACTTTCACCCTGGTTCCATTTCTTCTTTTTCAGGTCTTTCTTTTGTCTTATTAGTTTCTTTCTTTACCGCAGTACCATTACTGATTAATCTTCCCCGTACGTAACCCTTCTCTGCATCCCATGCTACCCCCCATATATTTACTGAATTAACAATATTTGGCAGGAGATGTCTGACAACCACCCCTAAGTTCTCCACCAACCCTCTTCCCGATATGACTGATGCATTCAGCCTCCAGTTTCTCAGCAGTTTGACAAGAGTGCTAGAGTTGGTTAAGTGGGACTTTATTAGATGGTACACACGTAATTTTAGTTTCTGGGGTAAGTAGAATGTGATATGTATGAATGTGCTTGCAAAGCTGCCCCATGTCTTTAGGTGCATCCTGCTGAGAGTGAACAGGAAAATGTTGCGGCAAATTTATAAAGAGATGGGTTGTTTTTTATGGGGACATGGCAATACGTCAAACATTTCAAAGGACATACTTCAAGAGTCTAGGAGTAGTGGTGGTTTTGCTATCCCTGATTGTGCATGTTACATGTATCTTAAGTCGGTTCTACGTTATTTCGCCGAATGATTTTACATCGTGGGATTTTTCATCGCCAAAAACTCCTTTTTTAATTTTTATATTTATGGGGGGGCTTTGACCCCCAAACCTCCCCCCCTACTTAAATAATCATTCCCCAAACCGCACCAAACAGCCCCCCATAAAAAAGTTAAAAAAACAAAGTTTTTGGCGATGAAAGGGTTGGCGATGAAAAGTCCCATGATGTAAAATCATTCGACGAAATGCGTGTATACCCTTAAGTCAGCTGTAAGATAGGCTGAGCGGTGGCAAAGTTAATACATGGGAAGAAATGGAGGGCCTCATTACAAGTCAGTGGAACTACTGCCAAAATCACTTACTGTTATCGCCACTCAGTCCCATGGAATTACAACAGGATTATGGATTGTGGCAAAGCAGTGTTGATCCCCATTTTTGGAGTCCATATGACTCGCTGGGGATTTCTTCAGATTTCCCACAAGCGGTACTTCCACTGCTGTACACATGCCGATTTTTGTAGGTGAAGTGGAGGAGTTATTTCCAGTTGTGTGCGGGAGGTAAAGCCTTGGTATGGCAGTGCGGGAAAGTGGCACTATTGCCATTACTGCCACTTTACCACTGTTTCCATTCCGCTGTCCTTGTAATGAGGCTGTTTAAAGTCTGGAGTATTGGGATACTGGGACTTGAGGAGGATTTTGCTAATGTAAGGGCCTCTTTAGTGAGCAGACAACATGGTTTTTTGCCAAGGCAGTAGAGGAGATTGGCTTTATGCATTGAAAGTATTTGGACAAGCAGACAATGATGGACAACGTCGAATATTAGGAAAGGCAGTATTTTTAAAAGCGAAGGAAAAAGATTTCTGTTTCACTTTTGGGTAATGGCAAGTGTATTTTCAGTAGACCACGTGTGGTAGGATCGAAGCATGCTAAACTTTGAGTTCCTGCAGTTGAACTACAAGCTGCCATTGACTGAAGTTATGAGATATCCCTTTTTGAAGGAGTGTCTATTATGAGTGATGAGGAATGCCAGGGACCCTGAAAGATTGCCTGACCTGCAACTGAATCTTTGATTAGAAAGAAAGAGAATTAGCAATGTTTATACCTTCTTGGTGGGATTGAAGGCATGGCGGACGTATGAAGCATACCTCCCGAAGTGTGTCACAGACATTTATTTATTTGTTTGCTTTTTAGGCGCTTATACAGGAAATACATTGTACTAGGGAGACCCCCAGCCAGCCCATAGAGTCGGGGTTTTCTCTGCAGTACTTTAAGAAGTGATAGCTGCACCTTTGAGATGGATGGGGATGCAGGTATATTACTCCAACACCAATCAATAAGGACAACTCAATAGTTTGGCAAAGGGGAGTCCGTTTAATGACAAGTACAAAAGACGGGGTAACATGGAAATCAACAGTGATGCGATAGTCCGTCTTGCTTCAACTCCTGCGAACTTCATGCAAACAGTAACATTTATACCCAAAACTCATCATTATTGACGTGTAACACTCAAAAGTTAACATGCAATTCTATTGGTTAGGAAAAGGTAACTTTACTATAGGTACTATATCTGTATATGGTAACGGAGTTAGAGGATTGGATAAACACTATGGGTGGGCGCCTAAGACCTTCCTTCTAACATTACTATTGTGGACGTCACTAAGAGTACGACGTTCCATTGGTTCTACTATCTATAGGACCCTAGATTATTTGGTCCATTGTGATTGGGGTGGCTTCAACCCCATGCATAAATCTCTACTTTACGTAGCAGTACGCAGAATGGTCCGCCAGGTGCAGGGTGCCCTACGATTCACCCCGCCTCCCTTCTATCAATCATTACTTTAGTGGCTATGTGTCAATTAGTTGGCTGTGGTTGACCTCGAAACTGTATCTTCTTGTCAGGAAAAGTTATGATATCTCTGTCTGGGCGACAGTCAGGCGTAGGTGTGAACCTGTGCTTCTTCTCGCTCGGATGGTCACGTGATGCTCACCCTCGTGAATTTTCCTAGTTTCCCTCAATTTGTGCATTTACTTCTTATTCGGCTTGCCACCTGCCTACGCCTCCTTATCTCGGCCTTCCTGAGATAGGCTATTCTGTTCTTAAGTTTCGATTCCGCGAAGCTACTGTTCGCTCCTTCTATTGGTCTGACCTTGGCTCTTTCCTGGAGCACGTTGCCTCTGCTGAGTTTCGATTCAGCCATCTCTTCTCGTTTTTAGCTGGAATTCGACTCCTGTACTGTTTCACCTCTAACAACCTGAGTTGATTCTGCTTTTGTGTAACGTGGACTTGCACTTATATACTGTGATTCATTGAGGTAGATATGTATAGGTGGCGCTTGCGGCGGTCTATCTTCTACTAAGCATAGCAAGCCACACTGTTGTCTTAGCTTTCTTGCTGTTTCAAACATATGTACAGGCGTTGGTGGTTGAGTGACTTCTTCCTGCTTTACAGCTTAAGTTTCTGTATATTTCAACATTGTCTCTCCTTCTAGGTTCATGATATCCTTATTCATGGTGTTTGTCTCTGTGTGTCATTCTTGCGTAGTCATATCTTCTACTTGTGGGTCCATTCGGGCCTTCGTGACGTCACCATTCGTCTTCCATTAAGGCCTTTTGAGTTTCCTGCGGGACAGTGTTTAGGCTATCTTCATTTCGTCTTAATTGCTGGTAGGGTTTTCTCGATGGATACCTTACTGTGCATGGTTTTCTAGGTATCGGTACTTCAACAGGTGTTGTTCTTCTGATAGGCACTGGGCAGAGCCCTACCTCGGCTCTCTGCTGGTATCATACGTCATATATTTTAGTGTGAACATTCCTCCTCTACAAACATTCTGTTTCAAAGCGCCAGGGAGCAGGGAGGGAAAATGGCATAGCAGTACAATTAAATTAAAAAAATACAGAGAGGGAAGGGGCGGGCAAACCTACTATGGCTTTTGAGTTTTCAGAAAGTGCAAGTGCAGGAAGAAAGAGGGCAGTGGGGTAGGTGCTGTGGTGTCCGTGCTCGAGGGTGAGCCACAGTTGAAGTGCAATGTATGGTATGTGCTATGCGGCCAGGAGCCGCTTTGGGAGGAAAGTGCAGGAAAGTGCAAATCTCCGGTGCGGAGGGTGTGCCTAGGCACAAGTGCTGAGGGAGATTGGATGTGAATATTCAGAGGCCCAGAGGATGCATAAGGGTCCAAGACAACAATCGCAGAAACTCTGGGATTAGCAGAGGAAGGAAGAAGGGAAGGAGGAGGAAAGGATGAGAGTCTTGTGGTGCTTTCGAAACTTCAGAAGGTCCTGCTCAAGATGCAGAGGGAGGGAGAGGCTGTTCCAGAGGAGGGATCCTTCTGGGGAAAGCGAGTGGCCTCCTGTTCTCTGTTTAGCGAAACACTTTACACACAGAGAGTTGGTGTCAGAGGAGCATAGAGTTCTAGAAGGAGAGTATTTGGTAAGAGACAGTTGCAGATAGTGTGGGCCCTGGCCCCAGATAGCCTTGTGGGTGATGCAGAGGGATTTGAATGTGATCCATGTGGCAACCAGGAGTCAGTCGAGGCTTCTTAGGGCAGGAGAGATACAGTCCAAGGGCTTAAGGATAAGTCTTGCTGCTCCATTGTAGATTAGCTGTAGGGGTAGCGGAGTGGAAGATGGTAGATTGAGGAGGAGGCTGTTGCAATAGTCAAGCCTATACATAACCAGGGCCCGAATCTGGGGGAAAGTGAGAAATGGGAGAGTTTCTTTGAGAAAGAAGAGTTGGAAGTGTGACTTCTTGGCAATGTCCTCTGTGTGAGGGAGGAAGGATACAGAGGAGTCAAAGATAACTCCAAGGTTTCTAGCTTAAGAAGAAGGAGCAGGGGGAGAGCCCAATGTGGGAGGCCAGAGAGAAGGGAAGAAGAGGGGGTAGGGGTGCCAATAGGAAGGATCTCAGTTTTGCCTGCATTGAGGCAGAGATCATTGGAAGAGCTCCAAGCCTGGATGGCAGGCAGGTAGTCAGGGATGAAGGAAGGTTGCAAGGGAGTCAGCCGGAAGTCTGAAAAAGAGTTGTTGTCTGCAGAACATTGGAAGTAGGGGAAGGAGGAGGAGATGAGGTGTGCCAGCTGAGCAAGATAGATCTTAAAGAGCCAGGGGGAGAGGATAGATCCCTGGGGTACAGCAAAAGGTGCCCAGGATAACATGGGAAGAGCGGTCAATTGGGAAAGAAGTCAGCCATTCCCTTGCCCGTTCCGAGATACCAAGGGTATTGTGGAGCCTTTGTATGAGGATGGAATGGTTGCGAGTGTCAAAGGCAGAATAGAGATCAAGTAGAATGAGGACAGCTGGGGAGTTGGAGTCCAGGGATGCAAGCAGTTCTTCACAGATGTTCATAAGAGCAGTTTCCATGCCTCTGGATGCTCAGAATCAAGATTGATGATCGTGGAAACCACCGACAAGTTCAGTGTGCGAGTTGAGCTGAGGCAAGGCCAGCTTCTCCAGAAGTTTCCCCAGGATGGAGGTGATTGAAATAGGGCGGTGGTTGGATGGATAGGTAGGATCTGCTGAAGGCTTTTTCAATAGTGGGCTCAAGGGAGAAAGTGAAAGGAATGACTGAACAGTTTCTTGGAGTGTATGTTACATCCGCAATGGACTTGACATTCGTTTATATCCAGTAGAGAAACCTTTTTAACAAATTCTGGATCCCAGTCAAAATTAGGAGCTGCAGTTAGTTGAATGATAGTAAATACTTATTTTTTTATTCTAGTAGGGGGGTCACAGTTTTGCCTGGAATTGTCAGGCATTACAAGCACACTAGTGGGAACACAAATTTAACTAATGGCTCAATGAAGGGATCTGGGTAATGAGGTGGAGAAGAAGGGTACTAGTGATAACTTTAGTGGTTGCAAAGAAGGTTATACTGAGAGTCTGGAAGCATGCTGTTCCCCCTATGGTGGAAGGCTGGATCCAGGATATGGAACCTACTATCACCTCATGAGAAGGTAATGCCTTCAAAGATTTGGCATCCCTTGTGAGAAACCTGAGGGTATTCTCCCAAGCAGGCCTTGATAATCCCTTATTCTGGTGGCCAGGGAAGGGCTCGAGCTCTCAGATCCCCACCCTGGGGGTGGACTAGCGAGGGAGGATCTCCTCGGTAGGTGAGCCCGGGGTTATGCTCGGGGGTAATACCCCAGGTGAGATGCAGTATTACACCAGGGAGGAAGACGAAATATCTGAGGCCGTTCTAGGCTATTTCAAATCTACCAACCCCTCCCCATCTGGTAAATCCCCAGGAGCCCAAACCCCATTGCACTTGGAAACCACATCTCCCAGAATCGCTGCTTTCCTGTTTCCTACCCGAACACTCCAAGTTATTCTTCTTCCCGTCCCTCTCCTTCTTATTTTCCGAACTCCCAGTCTGCTTTGACAAAACACTAACATTCCCACAATCCTCCCTGTTCATTTCATGATAATAATCCTGGTCATTCCCGTTTGTTTCACAAACCCTGCCAAAATCACCCTTCTGAGTTTACCAACACCCCTAGTACGAGGGCTATTATTCCATTTAACACCTTTTCCTCATTCTACCCTGTAGGATACTTGGAAACTCTACCACCCTGCTTTTCCGACACAAACACTTTCTTACACAGAGAAAGACAGCGGACTAACTCCAGAGCCGTTTACCTCACATGTCCCAATACAAAGGTCAGGCAGAGTCAGGCAATGAACAGTAACACGCACACCCGATGGCCCTTTACCTTCCCCACCGGGATAAAAGGTGGAGCACGAGAGCACACTACGAACAAGGCTGAACGCATGAGGAAACAGCTACACCAGATCGGCAATTCAAACGGAGAAGGAAGGCTGGCGGGACCTGGAGGGACAACGAAGGGGGAACTGCCCTTGCCCTTTTCAACTCAGACCAGCGAAGCCTCCAAAAGGGAAATAACAAGACCAGGATTTACTGCTAGCATTTGGATCAACAGATGTCAACGGTGCATGGGGGCCTCCCGCATTGATAGCACAGGCGGGGAGGCACGCTGGCTACCCTGGCACCATCCTTGACTCCAGAAGCAAGGCAATCCAACAGGTTCATCACAACCGGTGAATCGGAGGAAGCTGATAGCAAAATTAACTGTGTTGAGCCCAAGGTTGCAAGTGGCAACATTATATGAAAGCAAGGAACTTGCGAACAAAGAACTTTTGTTTTTGTACTTTTGGGACAGCCCAGAAAAGGGCCAGCTGGAGATTCGGGAGCTGCAGGAGTGCTCATTGGAAGGACTCTCAATGGCCCCTTTTGTTTTGAGTTAAAACTGCAAGTACCCGAAGGGCCTAGGAAAGAGCGGCGTGAGATGTCAGAGTGATCCTACAAGGGTCACTTCAAACCCTGCTTTCTTAAGAGAGCGTTCAGTGAACTGTGGAAAGTGTGAACCCGACAGAGGGATGCCAAAAGAAAGTTAGGGGAAAGGGAATTACGCTTTTTGATAAGGTTGTGAATATTGTGGAATAAGGCAAGTGTGAACCTGACAGAGGGATGCCGAAAGAAAGCTAGGAGAAGGGAACCCACACTTTCTGATGAGATGAAGCAAATCATGAACTAGATTAGTAAATTCATTAACTGTGTTAAAGATGGCTATGTGAACCTGACGGAGGGATGCCAAGGGAAAACCTTAGAGAGTATATCCTGCAAGTGATGAAGCAAAGTGAACAGTGAAATTGGCAAACGTGAACCCGGTTGAGGGATGCCTGCCAATCAGGGTGAAGCATGATGCACTCGAGAACATTGTGTTGATATTCAGAGTGAAAGGCTGTAGTGAACCCGGCAGAGGGAGGCCCACAGTGCAGAAAGGATCCGAGCCCGTAGGAGGGAGATCCTAGGGGCGAAGAGCAATCGTCCAAGGTGCAAGACCACCAAAGGAACTTTTGTTTGTTGTTTTTGATCCAGCAGGCCTTATAAGGCAAGAGACTTTGTAATCTGGTATCATTGAATGGAATTGTGAGCCTTATGCTGGAGAGGCCCAGGAGTGTGCTGTGCCCACAAGTCCCGCCTTGTCCTGTGCTTAAAACGTGGGGACGGGAGACCCAGCCATACCATCCTGCCTAGAGACCCTGGATGCTTGTGGTCTCGTGCAGAAGGGATTTGACCTAGCGTTCGGGCTGGACTGCCCTTTTTCAGTGGGACCAAGCCTGATTTGCATATGGTCTTTAACCTTCTGTAATGATTTGGCAGGCAACGAACGATGGTCTGGAGGGTTGCCCAGAGCAGTGCCAAAGGGTAAGATTCAGTCTAAACCTTGCAGCCATCACCTTTATGTTTTTGCTTTATCATTTTGTGAACACTTCTCTCTTTTTCTGCTGAACATTATCCCACACTCTTGTGTAACTTAGTGGTAAGGATTGGCAATAGGCTTTTTAGTATAGGCCCTTTTTATTTTGCAAGACACTACTTGGACTGCCTTATTATTTGATGGTTGTAGCTTGTTCCCATCTTAGCTTTAGGTTTAGATTAGGCGTTTTTCTCACCCACAGTTTAATAAAGACCCTTGAACTGTGATCACTTGTATCTGTCTTTACTGTTGCCACCATGAGTTCCTTACACCCTTTACAGACTGGATTATAATCACGGTGGTGGCGAGAAGTTTGGTGGTGAATGTAAATGTTATGGCTCAAGAAAGCATAGAAGGGCACAACCCTGTAACATTTTTTGTCTTTCCATCTTCCCTAAATGTGTCTTGTCTCGTGTTTGTCTCAATCTGGTGATGGGAGCAGAACATCTATCTATTAATATTTGTTTTTCCCTACAACTTTTATTTAAATCAACAAGTTGTGAGAGCGGAAACATACTTAGCTATACGTACAGCAGCACAATACATTTCTGTGTAGGCAGCCCAGAGCTCGCTGGACCACCCCCCAACATAAGAGTTCCTTCCAGGCCAGCTCACAGCAATGAGAATAGTTGCAACATTGGGGGTTTCGCCACCATAGCGGGGTATTTCCCGGGATCGTCAATGAATGGGGCCCACACTGAGACTTACTTTGCATAGCGGCCCCTGCATAGTGCCATGATTTTGTCTGCCACCAGAATGTCCCAGACCCTGACCAGCCACATCGGCACCATTTCTCTGTCAAACTATCATTTCCTACCTCTCGTACTCTCCTCCCCCCCCATTACCTTCACTATGTCCTCTTTCTCTCCGGTCACACATTCTGATGTCACTCTACTCCTATCCAACACTCATCCTACTGCTTCTCCCTCTGACCCTATTCCCTCTCCCCTCATCCCTAAAATCTACCCCCTCCTCATACCCTACCTCACCTCCTTCTTCAACATCTGCCTCTCAACTTCCACTTTTCCTTCTCCTTTTAAACATGCTACTATCATCCCTATTCTTAAAAAAACCTTCTGTTAACCCCATCTTGCCTCCAATTATCGCCCCATCTCTCTACTACCCTTCCTTTATAAACTTCTTGAACGCATTGTCTATTCCCAACTCACTTCCTTCATCTTTAGCCACTCACTCCTTCCCTCCACCCAATCCGGCTTCTGCCCACAGCACTCCACAGAAACTGCCCTCACCTCTGTTCTTAACTCTCTCTTCTCCGCACGCTACTCAAAATACTCCACTCTTATTCTCCTTGACCTTTCCTTCTTTCCCCCGTTCTTACCTCCTCTAACATCTACTACTCCCTTGCACACCTCTCCCATCCTTACACCCTCCTCACCCCTGCAATTGTGTAAGTTGTTCTTTATACTGTTTTCAGGTTGTGGTTCAATTGTCATCTCATGCTTGCTGTATTGTTTACTTGTTCTCATGTAAAGCACTTTGGAGTAAGGGCTATATAAATTCAATAAAATACAAATACACCACCAGCCCATCTCTTGTTTTCCATGGCTTAGCGATCACTAGTTTTGCCGCCAGTAGGAGGTGCCCGATCAGGGTGGCCAGAGAACCGGTCAAGGGGAACAACCCCCCCCATCTGTATCCCCTAGTATCACCACTCCAGGGTACGCAGCGAGATCCAGTCCTGTGATTTCCTTTATCCTAGCCAGCACTTCCTTCTAGTATAGGTCGACTTTAGGACAAACCCACACCATGTGAAACAGTGTACCCACTGCCCCGCAGCCCCTCCAACAGTTGGCTGAGTATTTTTTGTCCATGTGGTGTAGCCTCTCAGGGTGAGATACCACCTATAGCAAAATGTGTAGGTGCATTCCCTGTCTGTGACACACCGAAGGACTTAAGCATTCCTTCTCATATTTGCAGCCATTTGTCATCTTCTATGGGGCCCCCCAGATCCTCCTCCCATTTGGACATGTATGGCAGGCACGTTATAGGAGCCCCTGTGTATAGAGGTTTGTACGGCCTAGATACCCCCCGACCCCAACAGTATTGTCCTGTAGCGTCAGCTCTCGAGCCGATAAGGCTCTTGTCCCTCCCTCCTTTGTGCGTGGGTGAGATGCCCAGTGCCGGAGTTGTGTGTATCTTAAGCGTTCTGGCTCTTGTATGTTGAATGTGAGTTTGCATTCTTCAAACAGTGTTTTTTGTCTTTATACAACTGGCGTACACATTCCAGGCCTCCCTCCATCCACCTGCTAAAATCCGCCCCTCCACTCCCTGGAGGAAAGCCAGGATTATTCCACACTGGTGTCATGGGCCCCAGCCATCTGCATATCCCCCATCTGTGGAGCGTCCACCCCATGTAGTAGAGAGTGCATTTGGTTGTTGCGAGTAAGGAGAAGCCCCGCTCCTGTCCTAGATGTCTCGCCTCCATGTAAGGCAGCTGTGCCAGGGCAACCCGCGACTGAGCCTGCTCTATAAGTTTCCATTTTGGCAGTGAGGTGCGTTTGTACCAAGTAGAGGCGTGGGCAACCTGTGCGACCAGATTATAACGAAATACATCTGAGACCCCTAGGCCACCCACTCTTGCTGGTTTCAGTAGTGCCCTTGTAGATATCCTGACTCTTTTATTCCTCCAAATGAAGCCTAGGATCTTCCCCTGTAGGCGTCGGAGAGCTGAGTCCGGGACTCTTACCGCTAGCGCCGAGCTCACGTAGAGCAAGCGTGGCACTGTATTAGTTTTAACTGCCGCTATGCGGCCAAACCAGGAAATCTCCCGTTTCCCCCATCTCCCTAAATCATTGGACAACTCCTCTAGCAGTGGAGGAAAGTTGCGTCTATAAACCTCTGAAAGTTTGCTTGGGATGTGGACCCCCAGGTACGGGACCAATTCCCGGGACCACTGTATGGGAGTGAGACCGCCTATGAGCTCCCTGTCCCTGGGCCTTAGGGAGACGTCCAGGCCATGTGATTTGTCATAGTTCACCTTAAACCCAGAGGCTCGGCCACACTCGTCCAGTTCCCCCAGCACCGCTACCAGGGATGTGGCAGTATCGCTCAGGTTGAGCAGGACATTGTCCGCGTAGAGGGATATCTTAAAGTCTGTGGTCCCCACCCTCACTCCCCTTTATCGACTCTGCCGCTCGAATATGACTGGTGAGAGGCTCCACGCAGAGCACGAACATCAACAGGGAGAGCAGAGCAGCAGTCCTGCCTTGTGCCCCTAGTGATGTTTAAGTTGGGTGATGCTCCCCCATTCACTCATAGGTGTGTGGACTGGTTCTGGTAAATTGCCATGACCCATTTGGTGAAATTTGGCCCGAACCCAAAACATTCTAGGACCCTCTTCAGATAACCCAGTCTACTCTATCGGAAGGCTTTATGGGCGTCAGGGTGATAATCCCATATTCCCAAGTATAGATCCGATCGCATACCCAGCTCCAGCAGCCCAAAGTCTGTCTCACATTGTCCTGCACGCCCCGCCCTGAGATAAATCACGGTTGATCCCCATCTACAAGACCCGGCAGTACCCCCATCAGTCGGCGGGGCAATATTTTGGAAATTATCTTAGAGTTCACGTTGGTAGGCGTAATGGGCCTATATGAGTCGCACTTAGTCGGGTCCTTCCCCGGCTTAGGCAGAAGGACCGTTGCCGAAGCGCCCATGGATGGGGCGACCCTCCCAGAGGACAGGAAAGAGTTAAACAACCCCACCAGGGGGGGAACCAGCACAATGCTCAATTATTTTATAAAAAGGGGGCCGGAGAGCCATCTGGGCCTGGAGCCATGTTCTTTATTTATTTTATAGCCCACTCCACCTGCTGTTCAAGATCCCCCAGATCCTCCTGCTTCAATTAAGTTAGGCGCGCTGCCCCAAGTATCAGGCCTGAGCCTCCTCCAGTGGGAGTTCCCCCGATAATACTGCTGAGAAGTGCGCCTCCAGAATTTCCCACTTAGTGGCCTCATCCCGCTGTAGCTTCCCTTCCCCATCCCGTAGGGCCTGAATTAAATTCCGAGACTGGAGCTTGCGTAATTTGTCCACTAGCAACAGATTAGCGTGATTCCCCTTTCCATAGTAGTACTGCTTGGTTTTCATTATTGCGTGGGCCGTCCTATCCGCCAGATGCGCTTCTAGCTGTTTCCGCGCCACTCTCAATCCTTGCATTACCCTACGTGAACCTGACTTGTGTTCCTGTTCCGCTAGGCCTATCCCTTTCTCCAACCTCTCCCAGACCAGCCTCCTTTCTCTCGTGTATGCTGCGGTCCTACTAATGAGTTCCCCTTAACACCGCTTTCATAGCGTCCCATACCATATCCGGCGGGTGGCACGGCCCTTCATTTTCTTTAATAATAGTTGGCAATTACTTCCCTTATCTCTCGGGTCAGAATGGGATCTCTGAGCACCGGGTCATACAGCTTCCATGGGCGCCTGGGTCTCATAGGTCTATCTGCGACAGCCAATGCTACTTATACAGGTGCGTGGTCGGACAGCGTATGTGTGCCTATATTCGTCCCCTGAGTGCACGGGTACAATTCACCGGGCAGCAGTATTAAATATAGTGTTGAGTAACCCCCTTTGAACGTGCGAGTAGAAAGAGAAATCCCTGTCATCCCCATGAGCTAACCTCCATACGTCCACCAGCCCATCTACGGGAGAAAAAGGCTGAAGAGTTCTTAAAGTCTAGTTTGGTGGGTTGAAGTGTTTTGTCTTCCATGGGATTTGGGACAAGGTTAAAGTTTCCCCCTAGCAGAATCTGCCCTTCCGCGAATTATAGTATTTTGGGAATGAGACCTTCCAAGAAGCCGTACTGGCCCGCATTTGGAACATACAGGGATACCAGGGTGAATGTGCGGTCCCAGAGTAACCCCTTGACAGAGAGATATCTCCCATGTGGATCTCTGAGGACCTTAATGATTGTGATTGGGATTTGCCCACTTATGAAAATAACCACCCCCCTTTTTCTCTCCCCCCCTGAAGTGTAATACTGGTGCAGGAATTCCCTGTTTTTCATACACCCCTCATCCTGGGCCAACAGATGCATCTCCTGCAGGAACACAATAGACAATTACATATCTCTCAATTTTCCCAGGATTGACCTTCTCTTATTTGGGGAGTTCAGACCCTGAACGTTCCATGTCCCCAGCGTTATGGTGTCTCGTTTAGTTAGGTTACCTCCGCCCCCATGCAACTCTAGTTTTCAGACTCCTTTCCCCAGCCCCCATGTGTGTGCCTCCACCTTCACGTCCCCTTAATGCCACTGTCTGCCTCACAAACAACCTTTCAACCTTCTATGAATCCCCCCTTGTCCTCAAACCAAGCTCCAACATGAGCTTCTGTCAAACCTTGGGTGCATACGTCAAAGGCTCGACTGGGAGGGCGGAAGAAGACTACATCCTCCGTTAGCCCCCCCCCCGCACCAGCACACTAGCCCAGCTTTCCATTGCTTACACCGTATTGGGGCCTTCCCGCCATCAGCCCTAATCATTCCAGACTGACCAGGAGCCCCTGGACCCCAAAGTGAACTGCTGTAACTTCAGACCCCTCAGATGTTCCTATTGGGACCCCTCGAGCGCCTCCCTCAGCCCACCTTACGCCACTTCTGCTGGGACTCCGCTTCCAACCCACCCTCAGATTCCCCCATGCCACCGACCCTCCCCCGCCCGGATTTTCCATATTCAGCAGGCCATCCACCTCCGCCATGGAGTGCACCAACCAGCACCTTCCCTGGTAGGTGAAATGTAGGGCAGTGGGGAACACCCACCGATACGGTCTCTTTCGTACGCAACCATTCTGACAGTGAACATAGTGCTTTACATTTCATTAGGGTTTCAGCCGCCAAATCTTGGTATAGAGAGAGTATCATGTTGCGAAAGGTGATGGTAGGTGTGGATCTGGCCACTGCCATTATGCACTCCTTAAGTTGATAGAAATGGACCCGGGTCAGAATGTCCGCAGGTCTGTCCTGTGTCCTAGCTACGTGAGACGTAGTGCAGGTCGTTCTGTCCGGCTTCATGGCCTGATCCCCCGGTGCTTTGAGGATGAAACGAAATAGGTCTGGCGGATCCTCGTCCCGTACCGTGGTAGAGATACCCCGGATGCAAATGTTGTTCCTACGGGAACTATTCTCCCCGCCCTCCAGCTTCTCCATGGCGTCGCAGCACGTCTCCAAAGACTCCAGGCGCTTGGAACATTCTTTGACCACATTTGTTTGCTCACAGACTGTGTCCTCTACTTCTGACACTCTGTGTTCTGCTTATGTAACCCTCATGTCCAGGGCCAGGATTTTGTGGGAGAGTTCCTCCGTGCTTTTATGTATCTCTTTGCGGATTTTGGCTAGCAAGTCCTGTTGATCCGCCTTTGTTGACATCTACGTAAACATGGCGGGTAAGGGGTCTGCATTGTGGACCTGTGCTGCAACCACCTCCATGCATCTGCTTCTGTCCGCTGCCTGCAGCATGGTTGAGACATCCCCTTGTTTTCCACTCTTCAGGTTTTTGGCCATTGCCAACTGCATGCAGAGCCTAGGGCTCCGGCAGCTGGACAACCGCCTGGTCCGTTTCACTCCACTGGCAGGGTCAGGAGTCCCTCCGGATGAGCCTTACCGTGGGGGCCTCTTCCCGATGGTCAGACTATGGATGCAGGCCGATATGGCAGCAGGAACAGGCGGGATGCGGCCTCCCAGCCACCCCTCAGTCCCCCTGCGGCCCCACTCAGCACAGATGTTCCCCACACACTTCTGTACTGTCTCTTCTTTTTGCCCCTTGTCTGTGGCAGTTAGCACAATGGAGTTGTTGAGTCTGGTGCCTCAGCCTCTTGGGCTGTTGTGGGTCGATGTTAAGGCATTATTGGGCAGCTAAGCTCTGTAGGCTATTGCTCACACCCCTCCAGGTGCCTTCCTTGCTTGCTCCTGGCTTTAGGCTGCTGTGGGTCAGCTTTATGATTACATTGGGCAGCTGGGCCATGCAGGTTACTGCTCACACCCCTCCAGATGCTTTACTT
This sequence comes from Ambystoma mexicanum, assembly GCF_040938575.1. Taxonomy (NCBI): domain Eukaryota; kingdom Metazoa; phylum Chordata; class Amphibia; order Caudata; family Ambystomatidae; genus Ambystoma; species Ambystoma mexicanum. The sequence continues at coordinate 534,255,150 of NC_090924.1, read as the reverse complement.
GCTGCTCCCTGGCTTCAGGCCACTGCTGCGAGTTGAGGGAACTTCCGTACTCCCTCCCGCTTGCCTCCTGCTTGTGAGTTCCATCGCCCCGCTGCCCTCCCATGCCAGGCCAGCGAGGCCAGCGAGGACCAGCCTACGACTCGCAGAGGTAAAAAAGGGGGGGCTCACATTGCCTTTGGCTCTGCTCTGTTGGCCAGGCACCCCCCTCGGAAGCCCCCCCCCCCGACAGCACTCCTCACCGTCTCGACATGCTTCTCCAACCTCTTTCTCCCTGGTTCCTCTCTGCTGCAGCACCACCCACACAGTTCCGGGCAGCTCACGGTTGGGTTTGCACTCCAGCTGGGCACGGTGCTCGCCTGTCACCCGGCGGGCCACCTCCTCCCGGCTCCTCTCGCTCTCTCTGGCGCTCCAGGAGCCCTCACCTCACCAGCATTGGCTTCAGCCCAGCACAACAGCTGGAGCCGCGTGTGCCCGCAACCTGTCCTTCACGCCATTTTTGGCCCGCCACGCAGCTCCTCCGAGGCAGCACTCAGCGGGCGAACACCGGCACCCCCAGGTCCCGCAGGCCTCACAAAACATAGCTGCTGTCAAACTGAGATGCATTCCATCATTCTTTTTCACAATCGGAGCCAAAGGAGAGATAATTATCTTGCTCCTCCGCCCTTTCGACGCCAGAGACTCTTAGATGGCCATCTTGCTGATGGCGTTCCAAGCCACGCCCCCCCTATCTATTACTATTTTTAATAGTTATGGCTTCGAGGCAGATATAATCCGTGATGTACAAGTCTTAAGATGTTCAATAAGATATTCTTACAGGCTAGTGCACTCTGAAATAACCGAAAGGTGCAAAGTTATCTGTGCAACAAATAACAAACATTAATTTCAAGCAATGATCATACGCCTTCACGAAGTACACCATGTGGCGTTATCTGACCCGCGAAGATGTTCGGTCAGTTTTGACATCGACTATGTTAGTGTGTAATTGTATGTGCCTGTCTGTTTATGTATCAGTGTATGGATGCATGCATCGCTCCCAAATCACCCCATGTTATGAGGAATTGGGGTTGGTTTACCGCGGCAGAAATGTCAGCGACGGAAATGACCGCATGAGAAATATACATTATACATAAATGTTAGTACATTTCTCATGCGGACATCCATAGTAAAACAACCCCAAATCCATACCATCACTAACCCCTGCCCACACACCCACACCTCAGACACCCCTCCGCCCCCTACTTACCTTTCATTGTGACGTGCTGTGTCCCTGCGATGCTGGTTCCCTTTCACGTCTGTGATCGGGAACCAGCGCTGCAGGGTTTTTCTCGGGTGAGCTGCGGGGGTGTCCCTCGCTCACTATACTGTGCAGTATAGTGAGCGGGGTGTTGCGGGGGATACCCCGCAGCATATTTTTTTTAAAATTTATTTAATTTTTTTTAGGAGCAGCTCAGCTGCGGGGTTGTCCCTCGCAGCCCCTGCAGCCTTTGTGTTTCTTTTTTTTTTTACCTACCCCACCAAAAGACCTAATATAAATACCACAGTCAAACTTTTGGTAGTTCAAACTTTCTGTGTTATGTATATAAGGTCTTTTGGTGGGGTAGGTAAATTGGTTTCGGTCATTTTGGCCGAATCCGTCATGAGCGTCACCAGCAGCCAGTCCTGGCATTTAAGCCAACCACAGTTTGTATTCATAATTCGACTTTCCTCATTGTGAAACTGGAAATGGCTGAAGATGATTCTCATGAGGTGGCCAGTTCTATTGTAACTGTGACATTTATGGAAAGTTGATGCACTCATTGCAAAGGAGTCGGTCCTGAAACAGTCACATAGAAACTTCACTGTATGTTTAACTGTTTTTCACAACTAATTAAAAATGGTTAACTTTCACACCGATTTTCCCTAAACTTCACTAGCCACATCAAAAAAATGTGTTGAAAGGGTTTTTCATTTTTTGTAATATTTATTTAATTACATTAGTTTTACCATGCACCAAATTGCAGGAATCTGCATTAAGGTGGCATGTTAAGTGTTTGGTCCACTCCATCCCTCAACCCTTTCCCATTCATGTCCTTCCAACTCTCTCTCCATGTACCCCATTCTTCCCCCTCTGTCCTGTCCACCATCCACCTCTTTCTTTCTGCCTCTGCCACTTTCCTCCGCTGGGTCCATTCCGGAACCTACAACATTCTGAGGAGGGAACAAGACTTGTGGTGAGATAGGACAGAGCTCTCAATATTTTAAGTCACCTGTGATTTTCAAAGTAAATTAACCACTGTTACCTGAAATGCCACTGCCTCCATGTCTCCATTCATCGTACCCAGAACTGGTAACAAGGAGGACCAAACCTATCAACCAGCGGCCTCCATTGAACACCTACTGAGAAGATCAACCTCCATCCACACGCTTTTGAGCAACCTCCTGTGACAAACGCTATGCAGTATTGCAGGAACTAACAAACCCGTCACTGACTTTGCCCGATGCCCAATCCTGTAACCTGAGGTCCCTGTGCACTGTGAACCTTCCGTTAATTATGCCATTAACCATGCCCCTGTTGTGGGGCAGTTGCACGCATGACCCACACTCCCCCTGATATCTGCAGCATCACTTTGCCCAAAAATGCCCTAAGCTCCTGTTATTACTGAATATCATATTAAAGGCTCACAAGTTCTCAAAGGATATTCTGCATGTCAATCTAAAATACTCCACCCCCCCCCCCGCCCATCAGCACAAAATACATAGAGCACAAAGAAACTTGCATCCTAAGTGAACTACAAAGGTATGCCACCAAGCACCTACAGAATTCCATACAACCAGAAGAACCAGACCTCGCCTTTCATCTGGTTAACTGAACAAACACCCCTTCAGGCTGCACAACACTGATCATCCTGTTGACCTGCCTGACATGACAAATGCCACTGGGCCCTGTCTGGTCTGTTCCAGGCAAACCCCCCCCCTCTATTAAATGGAGTATACCATGTCAGTGTATGGCCCAACATACTCTGTGGACAGAAAAAATGCACTTCTTTTACATTGTCTAGGCCATGATGAACAGACGTTTTACAAGTGATAGCCTGAACCTTTGGGGGAAGAACACAACTTCAGCTTAACCTCTGACATCAACAAGGAACACCCAGAAACCAGTGTTGTGACAAAAATTACCAAACCAGGGAGCCCTGGGCAGAGGCAACTCGTCTCTTATGAGTGAGGGGGCATTGCCCAGCGGCCTCCTTGTCCATTATGGAGGAGCCGAGGAACCAGCCTAGCCCTGCTTTTTCCAGGTGAAGGAGTGCTCCTGGGCTGGCTGAAAGGTTAAGGGGAACCACTGTTTCCTTTTGACAGATCAGTGCCCCAGCCGCACATGCTCAATGAGCCATGCAAGGCTGGGGGCGTTTTGCTTCCCCAGCCTTGCATAGCTCATTGGAAATGCTGGGGAACTGCATGTTCTCACACGTACAGACAGAGCAGGCAGGAGCATGGCGTTTCAGTACCCACGCTCAGGCCCAGGAAGCTCTTGCTTTCCGATTCTGGTTCATGATGCAGGAGCTGGAGTGCTGGGGAGGAAACTTCAGGACCCAGGCAGGAGGTACGTTTATGTTCATTTATTTTTTATTTAAATTGGTGTATGGAAGCGTGTATGCTTGTGTTATGAGTGAATGTATGATGATGGGGGTTTGTGTGAATGATGGTGCTTGCTGTGTGAACGTGTGTGTGTGTGGGTGTGTGTGTTGGTCCATGGAATTTTAAAAATGCCTTTGTTGCACAATCCCCCTACCTACTGGCCAAAATCAGCTCTCCTTCTGAGGCGCTGTGGTGCGCAAGGGACAGGGATGGTATTTTATTTACTGGACATCTATAATAGATATCCAGTGAAAAAGACCATGCCTGCCCCCTGGATCCCCCAGGGCCTCACATACACACATAATGTGCACATAGCTCAAAGAATTTCTCTCCACACCCCATCCAGACCCTCCAGAGCTGCTTATTCCAACAGAATCACTGTTCCCCTTACCCACAGAGTGCGTGCGGGTGGTACCAGCTTCCCAAATATGGCTGCCAATTTCTGGAACTCCCTCCACCCTCAGATAAGATTGATTGACTCCCATGCAGCCTTCAGGAAAGCTGTCCAAACTAGGCTCTTTGTTTGACATTCCACATGTTCTATCTGTTGCTGCATTATTTTTGCCTGAATGTTTCTACGCAACTGTAACTAAGCATACTGTACCAAGTAATTTCTGTTTGGCTGCATTCGTGTAACCCTGAATCAAGCCTGCTTACGTTTCCCTCATATCGCCTCGATGCCCGTGGGCTGTAGTGCGCTCTATAAATCCATAAATAAATAAATAATCACATTGATTGTGCGAGTGCGTTAGGGCTCTGTTGTGCCCAGGGGACAGGCATGGTATCTTTTTACTAGATATCGATCATAGATGTCCAGTAAAAAATACCATGCCTGCCCCCTGGGCCCCCCAGTGCCAGTTGCAAACTGTTTGGCTTTTTACCCAATTTCTTTTTTAAATTGTGCTCTAAAATGCAACATTTTAACCCATTATTTAAAAATATTTACCGGGGGAGAACCCCCCACCCTCCCACAAAACCCCCTTGATTAGTTCAGGCTCCCTCCCTACGCTCGGTCGCTATGGCATATCTGGGGGAAATATTGATGCCCCTCCACTTAAAAAATTCACCAGTCGCCACTGGCCCTGAGACTGTGCTAGGAGCGGGTGGCAGGAGCCCAGAGACTGTGGCGGGAGCAGAATAGGGGGAGCCCAGAGACTGCAGTCGGAGCAGGATGAGGGGAGCCATGGGATAATGGTGGGAGCAGGGTGGTAGAGCCCAGGATCTGTGGTGGGGTAGGGAGAGCCCAGGATCTGATCTAGGAGTGGGATGAGAGAGCCCTGAGTCTGTGATGGGAGCAGGTGGGGGAGCCCAGGGGCTATACTGGGAGCAGGGTGCAGCAATAGCACGCAATCGTTCATAGCCATTTGGACTTAAATTTTACTCAGGGGGGACCCAGCCCAGAAAAGTTTGACGAACACTGTAAGGAAGGCAGGGTAGCAAACAGTGAAGACAGACACAAGTGATCAGAGTTGAAGGGTGTTTATTGAACTTGCAATTGGTCGGTCGAATACCTATCTAAAGCTAAGGATGGGAGCAAGCTACTACCATCAAATAATAACGCAGTCCTAGTAAAAATAAAAGGGCCTATACTAATAAGCCTATTGCCAATCCTTAAGTCTAAATACAAAAGAGTGTGGGACAATGGTGTATGCAAAAGAAAAGTGTTCAAGAAGTGTTCAAGAAATAATATGTCATGACGGTTGAGCAGTTGGCTTCCCTTCTCCCCGTTTTCAGCATGGGGCATGGCGGCACATTTGAGCTTCGCACACACTCTGGTTTCTTGTCCTTGAGCATACAGTTCAAAGCATAGACATCGGGACCTTCTGCCAAAGCCTCTTTCCAATAATAATCTCTTATTGCAGAGGGTCTGTTGTCAAAGTTCTATTCCTATCAGGATTTTCACATGCATAAATTCTCGCTTTCAATGTTCATCATGGGTCTCCCTCTTCAGGTTGAGACCCCCTTTTTATCACAATATTCACACTTGGTCTCCCTCGGACAATGGATCTCTCTTATTCGGGCTCGAATCCCCTTGATATGTATCTCTCTCATTAAGGCTCGGATCCTAGTGATATGGTTCTCCCTTGTTCGGGCTCGGATCCTCTTTCAAGACTTTCAAATGTGCGATGGGTTTTGCTTAAACCGTTGCAGGACCACTTCTATTAACTTCACACAATTATTGTCATCAATCTTCTACTTTCGTTTCTCTTGCCGGTATACCTTACAGAGACTTTCAATTGAGCACATCCACGGTGCCGGATCACTCTGTCAACTATATCGTGTCTTTCCTTCTCAAGTTCAAACATTCATAAGCAGTTTAGCTTTACTCGCGTCTTTCATCACACATGTTTAACAATGTTTGTTCCAGTGCTTGTTATACAATGTTGCTGCTTGCAATCTTGAGTTCAACACAGACCGGTCTTGCACCGGCCTCCACCAACTCACTGGCTGTGTTGCTCTCTCTGGCACTTCTTGGTTCTGGGAGCCAAGGACGATACCACAGCGGCTGCTGCTGCTCCTCCTCCCCTTGGTCAGATGCGCGGGAGGGCCTTTGGTATCTCTGACAAACAATGCAGGATTCTTTAGTCTGGTTTCCTGGCCTTGTGCTTTCTGACTCAAAGGTTTCTTGAAAGTAACAGTGTCTGGCCAAAGAGATCAAGGCTAGTTCCCTTCTTACGAACCCTTCTTGGTTTGCCATCTTTTATCTGTGTGGAAATGTCTAATGGAAGTCAGGTGTGAGTGATTGTCAGTAATTGCCTGACCTCACCTCACCAAAGTAGCGGGACCTGTCAGATACACTGTTCGGGTGTGAGTCTGTTTTCTCCCAGAGCAGGCTTTCTGTATGAAAGTGTTGGGAAAAGGAAAGGGGGGTGGGGGAGTATGGTCCCACGTATTCTACATGGTAGGATGGGGTAAATGTGTTGCAGGGGAGGTATACTGCGTCTCGCCATCTGGTGTCCTGTGTCCCACTCCCCCAAGATCCCTCACCCAGGTTATGCTCCCACACTGGTCCACCCCCAGGAACTGGATCCAAAAGTGGTGTCCATGTCCTAGCCACTTGGATGACGGATCCCCGGAGACCAGTGGGTGAAACACCTTCTGGTTTCTTACAACCCGGCATTAATGTCTCATTCTGTGAGTTTGTCAGTAGAGGCCGCCTCGTTCATTCCTGCACATTTTCCAACGGTACACCCAAATTGGTGCAAGTAGTACACAGGGTTGAAGGACATGAGGAAATGTACTATTGGGGTGAGGAGGTCATGTCTATTAGCGGGGTGGAAAGTAATACAAAAAGGAAGAATCCATTTGTTAAAATTCATATCTGTGGGGTTCCCAGCGATACTGAATACACCATTATAGGCTACTAAGTATGGTGAGTGCAATTGAACAGCTGGCTGCTCAAAGAGACTGATATACAAGCCAACAACTATAGAGAGATACCCATCGGGCTCCTCATGAAGTTCCATGCCACTTTTGAATTTAAGGGGCCATATGCTGTGCGTGTAGTCCAAGTCACCAGGAAAGGAGTAAAGCTGCTGGTTTGGGATGATGAAGTTAAACTAGATATGATTTTATTTAATGTGGTTAGCTCACATTGAACTTTGCATGCATAAAATGTATAACAAAAAAGAAGAAGTAATAGAATAAATGCACTAAAAACAAATTGACATAAAATGTCAAGATAGTTAACATAATAAACTTCTTCAATACGATTTAAATCTGGATCATAAAATTTATACTGACTCAGAATTTACACATTTCTCCACTGTGGCCAGACTCAAAATAGGGAATTATGTAAACGTACCAAACTCGTATTCAGGAAGTAAAATCAGAAATGTTCACCCTTAATTTCTTCATTCTCTCCTTCAAATGCTCCTAGGTTGCACGTGTAAACATTACTGAGTTTTAAACATCTTGTCTTTACATGTCTTGGGGTCTCTAACATGTGGAGCAATTTACAAATCCTACAGAATCTATTTTTAGCCAATACGCCTTGTCTTGGGCCCATGATTGAAAGCACGGGCAGTTGCTTAATGCGTAATTGTAGTATCAAACTTCTCACCTCGGGATCAGGGCACTCCATTAAGTATTTTTGGGGGGGCCAAAAATGTATATACCAACCACCCCACCATCTGAAGAGCAGACAGTTTCTTCAGATGCCTAAAATTCAAGTTCCAATCCCACAAAATATTTGTATTATAGAAGGAACGTTCAAGCCTGTAATAGTCCTCCCTTTCTTTACCATTACAAGTAGACAAAGACCAGTTGATCAACTCAAAAAGGGATTGGTTAGTCGGTGCAAAGGCAGCTCATCTAATCATAGGTTCCTTTTCATAGTACCCAGCCAGGACACTGAGGACCAGGCACTTAGGAGAGGCTAAAGATTTCGGGTATAATTCACCTCTGCGCTTTAATGCCATAGTCTTCAATGAAGTTACAACCTCAGAATGCGCATTGGAACCACTTGAGGAAGTTTCAACATGCACTTCCAGAAGTGGCCCTCAAGAACATTGACTCATTCATAATTGGGCAAAACAATATGGCCGGGCAGAATCACTGAACATAGAGCTTCCTGATGCCGGTCATACTGTACCCCGCCATCTGCCCTGCAAAGCTTGAGAAGAGACCTGTCAGTTGCCCCGCTCGTCTACATTTAATTGAGAGCACTTCCTCATAGCGGCCAGCACTTCAAATCTTTAGCTCAAATAAGTATAGCTGATGGCATATTCTATTACTTTCTTCTCTAATATAAGAGGGAGTTTTGACATTTTACAATAAGAAAAAGCATAGCTTTCATTTTGGTGTATTTCATCTCAAGATGATTCCCACTAACGTCTTCCCCAAACACTTTGAAGGATCTGAGCATAGCCAAAACAGTGTGGTAACAAATTACCAGGTCATCTGCATACATTAAAGAGGGTATCAAGACCTTTCTCAACCTAAAGGGGCAATGGGCAACAGCTCTCAATCTTAGAGGGAGATCAGCCATGTGTACAGGTTGAATAACAGGGGTGCCAAAAGACAAATCCATGTAACAAGCATATAAACATGCTCCGCCACTGCCAATTGCTCTTAATCAACAAGACGTAGGTTATTTGAAGTAGAGCCATCGGACGAAATCATGTTTAAAAATCGTCCAGGATGTGGGAAGAATCGACCCATTGCTGGAGTGCGCAAAGGGTCAAGGAGGCAAAAATGTTGCCCATCACATCAAGCATAGATAGGAGATGGTCGTTCAATGGTAGGGTCCGCAATCCTTTCATGAAGACTGAGACCATGCAACAGGATTTAGGAATAATACGGGACCAGCAAACCTTGTCAAAGAGGATCTCCAGAATCTCCAAGTTTCTGTGTCCTTCTTTAAGACAACATTTGCCAGGCCATTGGGGCCTGGAGCTTTGGAACTTTTTAACTTCCAAATCGCTACTAGAATGTCATCACAGTCCCATTCTAACAACCAATCCGTGTCAAGTGAAGCTACCCCCAAAGCGGTGTCTTCATCACTAGAGCAAGTAGAATGGACTTGTGCCGACCAACAGGCTGAGCCAATAGGATTAATCATCAATGCCTCCTTCTGACAAATGGCCCCTTGAAGCACCTGCCATATAGACTTGGTGGAACCAGCCTTCAATATACTAACCATATGTTGCCATTATTTATTCTTTTCAGAACAGTTCCACCATCTCACCCAGTTTCGATATTTCAGCTTCATTTTATTAATAGCTAAATCCAGCTGGTTTTTATTAAGGTTGCTACATGTTGCCTTACGAAGTTCGCTATGTTTGTCTCTTGGCGTCCCTGGTAGTTTTATCAAACACTTTCCCCTTGGAATTTAAACAAGGGGCCGGATAGAATCATGGTATCGAACCAAATTCATCAGACAACAATTTAAACCAGTTTTCTAACTCATCACTGTTGAGATGTGTCACACTCACCTGTGTCTCTGCAGGAGCGATAGACGAGCCTCCCTTGACCCCGAGTCTTCACTTCCCCTGTTTCACCCGGAGGAATACCTGTCAAATACAAGGTGTACACAAAGACCTGAATTCACCCGATTCCCCTGGGCCCTTCCCTTCTCTTTACTGTGTGCTGTGATGTCCCCCTATGGGCTTACCTCGATCATTAGTAGGGTATGCACTGCATCCTGCATTTGAAGGGTTGCAATTCAATCATGTGATTGGTGCCAATTTCTGTAGGCTGAGTTCAGATGCCAAGCGCTGTTTTATGCTTTCACAGCGAGGCCGAGAGTTCAAGGCGCCAGTTTTTTCACTGACTAGAAAGTCCTTCCCACAAGTGAATGTTGCGCGGATAATGTTGAGGTCCAAAATTGTCCGTATTGTCTTTGTTTGCCGGTATTTTTGTGGGTGAGTAGCGCTGCATGTAGAAGCTGGTATCCAGTTAAAATGTCAAACATTTTTTGAATGCAATAATGTGGCAAAAAATAATGGCGAAAAAAAAAATGTTTGAATGTGTTTTTTTTATTTGTATGTTTTTTGTTTTGGTTTAGCTAGTAAAAATAAATGGTAAATAAAAAATGGAGGTTTGGGGGAACCTCCCCATTAAAAAAATAAAAATAAAATCAAAATCATTTTTTTCTGCATTTTCTTCTCCGACATTATGGCATTCGAAAAAATGTCATTCGACATATTCACTATAAACCGTAGAAGCTAGCTGCTGGTAGGTTTGCGCAGTGCCTTCAATTCAAGCGTGCCTGGTAATGTCTCTCCCTTTCCCTTGCAGGAGAAATTATGTGGTATTAGCGCCTCGAGTCCGGTTTCAGTGCTACTGGAGACTTGGTGGTTAGGTAAGTTTGCACGGAGGCTTTTGGTAAGTATGCACCGCGTAGAGAGAGGGAGCGCAGTGAAATTAGTGTCCGCGTTATTGGAGCGAGCGCAATGAATAATGTCTCTTCTTTCTTACAGTGGTTTGTGCGCTCGTGCAACTAAGCTGGTTTCCAGTGTCGCGGGAAGATTCGGTGAGTATGCGCAGCGTTACTGATGTGTGCATGTTAACGCTGTTCTTCTTTTTTCTTACAGGTGCCGGTGTAGAAGTCCCCTCTTGACTGGAGATGGCTGCGGCTTGGAGTAAGAACCAGGTAAGCTGAAGCTGAATGATCCAGAGCGGGTAAGCAGAAGTAGGATGATCCGGAGCAGGTAAGCAGAAGCAGGATGATCCGGAGCAGGTAAGCAGAAGCAGGATGATCCGGAGCAGGTAAGCAGAAACAGGATGATCCGGAGCAGGTAAGCAGATGCTGGCTGATCCAGAGCCTGCCAAGTGTGTTGCTGATACAGCTCACAGTAAGCAACACGAAGCACTGGAAGAATCTTGGGTGTGGCTTTTATAGCCAGCCACACCCACACACTAGAGAGCTCATGAGTTATCATGCACTTCCTGTTTGGCAACAGGAAGTGGTAACCAGGAAGTTACTAGAAACACTAGGAAGGAATGAAAGGAGGGATTTGTTATGGGTTCTTTGTGTGCCTATGCCAGGCCTGCCAAGCCTCCACCCAGCTTTCCCCAACTACCTGCCTGATACCTATGACAGTCTTCCCCCTTAAGACCCCTCCCAATGGTGTGTATGAGGGCTTTGGTTTCTCAGGATGGTAGGATGGTCCCGATGGAATTTCCGCACCAACCAGGGGGCAGACACGTGCATGCTGGGTTCCCATGATCTTTCCTGGGGTCCGTACCCCTTCCAGTCAATCAAATAATACAGGGTCTTTCGTACTTGTTTGGAATCTAATATGTTCTTTACTTCATATTCCGCTGCTTCTTCACCCACTTGTATGGGTGCGGTAGGTGTGGAAGTTCGGATTCCTGCGTGTGCTGGTTTTAATAGCGACACGTGAAATACGGGATGTATACACATATGTTGAGTTAACGCCAGTGTCATGGCTGCTGGATTAATTACTTTTTCTATTGTATACGGGCCGATGTATCTAGGCTGAAATTTCTTGGGACCCTTTAAAGCAACGTGTCTAGTTGCCAGCCAGACCGAGTCTCCCACTTGATAATCTGGAGCTTTTCATAGATGGCGATCAGCGTTTCTTTTCTGTGTTTCTTTGGCTTGCTGTAGGTTCCTGCTGGCTTCTCTGGCTGCTTTCATGATTTTGGCATGTAAATTCTTTACTGCGGGTATTTCAATCTTTTCTGGCGGATCGTAGACCATCGTTCTGGGGTTTCGACCATATATAGTAAAGAAGGGTGTTGCTTGGGTTGATGAATGTGTTGAGTTGTTGTAGGCATACTCTGCCATCCATAGAATTTCTGTCCAGCTTTGGTTTGTTTGTTGTAATAGACAGAGCAAATACTGTTCCATGGTCTGGTTCGTGCGCTCGGTTTGGCCGTCCGTTTGAGGGTGGTGACTAGAAGACAAACGGACTTCTACTCTTTCCAGGGCACAACATTTTTTCCAAAAGCGAGATACAAATTGGCTGCCTCTCTCAGAAACAATTATGGTAGGGAATCCATGTAACGTGACTATTTGGTCTAGAAAAACCTGTGCCAGTGTCTGAGCTGAGGGAATTGAAATGGGGCATTTTGGAGAAGAGTTCCACTACTACGAGGATGGTATTATAACCTGAGTTCGGAGGTAGATCAGTGACGAAGTCCATTGATACTGTGTGCCAGGGCGCTGGCGGAATGGTGATTGGCTGAAGGAGGCCGGCTGGTTTTTGCCTGGATGTTTTGTATTGTGCACACACCTCACAGGTGCCTATGTAGGTGTCAATATCTTCTCGCCAAGTTGGCCACCAATAAGATTTGCTTACTTTCTTACATGGTTTTGGTTATACCCGGATGGGCTTCTAACTGCGAGTCGTGGTAGTCTGATATGATTGCTTGTTGCAGATCCTTAGTTGGAATGTAGAGGCGTTTTTGGTAGTATGGTAGTTTGTCCTGAATGATGAACTGATCTTCCTTCGTGTCCCAAGCCAGTAGGTCTTCTTCAGACATATTTTCTTTTAAAGTTTCCTGCAGAGTATGGGCCGATGCAGAGGGAGAGAATTTTATGGCTGTGTATGATCTCCACTGTGTTAGGGGCATTGTAGACTTCCTCTCCTGTGCCAATGCGGAATAACGCATCTGCTTTCCCGTTCTCAACTCCGGGCGGTAGGTGATTACAAAGTCGTTTTCCATTAAGGATAGGGCCCAATGGAGCTGCCTAGAAGACTGAGCTTTTGCTGAGCGTAAGTAGTGCAAGTTCTGATGATCTTTTATTATTGTGATGGTATGTTTTGCTCCTAGTAAGTAACATCGCCATTCACACAGTGCGCTTTTGATTGCTAGGAGTTCTTTCTCAGAAATTGCATAGTTTAATTCTGCTGGGGAAAATTTCCTTGACCAAAAGGCAATGGGGTGAAGGCATCCGGTTTCAGGATTTTGTTGAGACAATACGGCCCCCATGGCAATGCTTGAAGCGTCTGTTTCCACAATGTACGGTAAATCGGGCTGTGGGTGTTGCAGAATTGGGGCTGAGGTGAATTTTTCCTTGAGAGCTTGGAAAGCTTCTTCCGCCGCTGGTGTCCATTCAAAATTTGTGTTTGCGCAGCAAGGATGTTATTGGATGCACAATATGTGAGAATCCTGGTATGAAGCGTCGATAAAAGTTTGCAAATCCTAGGAAACTCTGTACTCCCTTTACAGATGTGGATGATGACCAATTGAGGATTGCCTCCACTTTTCTATTGTCCATCTTGATCCCCTGCGGTGTCAGTACATATCCCAGAAACTCCACCTCAGTGACGTGGAAGGAGCATTTTTCTAGCTTTGCGTACAGTTGATTTTCACGCATTTGCAGAGTACAGCTCGCATGTGGGTTACATGCTCTTGGGGAGTGGTGGAGCAGATCAGAATGTCATCGATGTAGACTACGCAGACATCGAGGAGTTCCCGTAACACATCATTCATAAAATGCTGGAACGCAGCCGGTGCATTGCAAAGCCCAAAGGGAATGACCTGGTATTCGTACAAGCCATAGCGGGTACGGAACGCAGTCTTCCACTCGCCCCTTTCTTCATGCCTACCAGGTGACATGCGCTGCTTGGTGAAAATCTTTGCTTGTCTCACCTGGTCTATGAGTACTGGTATCAGAGGTAACGGGTACTTATTTTTTATGGTGACTTGATTTAGGGCCCGGTAATCAATACACGTTCTTAAGTCCCCCTCTTTCTTCGGTACGAAGAAGAGTGGGGAGGCGGCTGGTGACTTAGATGGTCTAATGAAGCCATTGGCCAGGTATTGATCCAAGTAGGTCCGTAGATGAGTGTTTTCTTCCTCGGTTAATGCATAAATGCGGCGGCAGGGTACTTGTGCCCCTGGTTGCAGGTCGATCTGGCAGTCGTAAACTCAATGTGTTGGTAGTGTATTAGCTTGCTCCTTTGCGAACACATCCTGGAACTCCTGGTATTCCTCTGGTAAAGTGCCCACCAAGCCTAAACCTGCTATCTTTTCCTGTGAAGCTAACAATGGGCTTCCTTTGATCCCTTTGATGTTGTAACAAGAGGCGCATTCCGTGGAAAAGCGTAAGGTTCGAGCTCGCCAATCTATCTTTGGGTTGTGCGTCTCTAGCCACGGTATCCCAAGAATCAGTTGGAATTGGGGTGCAGCGATAAGGTCGAATCTAATACTTTCTCTGTGGCCATCTTAGCAGATTAAGGTGATGGTGGAAGTACACTGTGTTACTGGTCCCGAAAGCAGTTGTGTGCCACCCACAGCTGTCATGCTTTCTGCGGTGTCCTTACAGTTGAATGCTAATCCCAAGGTGTTTGCTGTGTTTATGTCCAGGTAGTTCCCAATAGCCCCATTGTCTATGAAAGCCTTGAGGGCATGCATTCCGGTGGGCTGTGAAGGGTCTACCAAAACCACAGGAATACTGAAATGTGAGATCTGAGTGCTGCGTTCCTGGCTCGACAGACCGACCTCTACATCTGCCAGGCGGTGGAGTTTTCCACTACTGCACCTGTGTCTTCCCCTATGTTATCTAGTACCCCCATTGTCTTCCGTGGGGGTTTAATCATGCAGTTCCAGAGGAAGTGACCAGATTGTCCGCAATATAAGCAAAGTTTTTCCTGACGCCTCCGTTCTCTCTCCGCCTTGGAGAGTGGTCCCCTGAGAACACCCAATTGCATGGGCTCTCAGTGTATTTCTGAGGCCTGTCGATGAGACGCTTCCTTTGGTCGGACATACACTGGTCTATGCTCTGATCTGGTTCGGTCGGCCTTGCGATCCTGTAACCGGTGGTCTAGTTGCATTGTTAGGTTGATGTATTCACTGCAGTCTTTGGGAGCATTAACTACTTGCGCCAAGACATTTTTTAATTCTCCTCTCAGTCCTCGATAAAATAACGTTATTAGTTTCTCCTCTGGCCAACCTGATTTGGCTATTAAGCGATTGAATGTGGTGACATATGAGATTAGATCCTGACCACCCTGCTGCAGAGAGATTAGCTCATTATCCAGGGCCTGACCTCGAGTCGGACGGGCAAATAGTTTTTCCAGTTCACGCTGAAAACCCGGGTAATTTCTCAGTAAAGGGTCGTCCCTAATCACTAACGGGATAGACCAGTCTGCCGTGTGCCCTCCTAAATAGGAGAGGACAAAAGCTACTTTAGCTTGGTCATTCAGAAAGGTGTCTGGTTTGCATATGAAATGTAGCCGGCATTAATTCATGAACGCTCCATATTTCTTGGGATCCCCAGAGAAGCGCTACGGGGGTGCTAAAGGGATGTTGCCTGGAAGCAAACCCTGAACTGGTGTGGCTACAGGTGCCACGGTAGGCTGCCCCTGTGGAACTCCACCTGGTAGGGGTGCTAGACCAGCTTGGGTCTGTAGGAGCTGTCTTGCCAAATCGTCTGTTTTGTCCCTGTTGGCTGCCAGTTCGCGCCTTAAGGCATTTGTCTCTGAGCGGGCTGCATGCGTGTAGAAGCTAGCTGCAGGTAGGTTTGCGCAGCACCTTCAATTCGAGCGTGCCTGGTAATGTCTCTCCCTTTACCTTGCAGGAGAAATTATGTGGCATTAGCGCCTTGAGTCTGGGTTCAGCGCTACTGGAGACTTGGTGGTTAGGTAAGTTTACACAGAGGCTTTTGGTAAATATGCACCGTGTAGAGAGAGAGCGCAGTGAAATTAGTGTCTGTGTTATTTGTGCGAGCGCAATGAATAATGTCTCTTCTTTCTTACAGGGGTTTGTGCGCTGGTGCAACGAACCTGGATTCCAGTGTTGCGGGAAGATTCGGTGAGTATGTGCAGCGTTACTGATGTACGCGTGTTAACGCTGTTCTTTTTTGTTCTTACAGGTGCCGGTGTAGAAGTCCCCTCTTGACTGGAGATAGCTGCGGCATGGAGTAAGAACCAGGTAAACTGAAGCTGAATGATCCAGAATGGGAAAGCAGAAGTAGGATGATCCAGAGCAGGTAAGCAGAAACAGGATGACCCGGAGCAGGTAAGCAGATGCTGGCTGATCCAGAGCCTGCCAAGTGTGTTGCTGATACAGCTCACAGTAAGCAACACTAAGCACTGGAAGAATCTTGGGTGTGTCTTATATAGCCAGCCACACCCAAACACTAGATAGCTCATGAATTATCATGCACTACCTGTTTGGCAACAGGAAGTGGTAACCAGAAAGTTACTACAAACACTAGGAAGGAATGAAAGGAGGGATTTGTTATGGTTTCTTTGTGTGCCTATGCCAGGTCTGCCAAGCATCCACCCAGCTTGCCCCAACTACCTGCCTGATACCCATCACAAGATGGTAGAGTTCAACAGCCAGATCAATCTCAGTATTTTGCCAGAATTTAGTAAACTGGTTTGGGTAGCCTCAGTCCAGGATGTGCGGTTTTACGGCAGTGTTGATGTCTAAATCACCAATTTGTATTGCAAGAAGCGATTTAACTAACAGGGTGATGGTTAAAGAGTTCCTTGTGTGGTCACTCCAATCAATAGGGCTTATGGAAAGTGCCTTAATTTAATTCAGCATATTTTCAGAGGAGAACCATTACTCCAAGGTAGCAAAAGATTTACCATTCAATCAAGTTGACCCTGGAATATCCCCCACCATTCTGCCGTTGGGTCCCAATCCTTATACAATCCCAACCGGTGGAAACCGTGGTAATTAGAATTTTTATAAGGGCGTTGTGCACTTATCTGCAACGTAAAGATAGGTTGTGATAACATTTCCGTCAAAGCATCTGGCATTAAAATCTACACCCATCAAAATCCAATCACTAGCATTGGCCTTATATCATTCAATTAATGCATTAGTAATTAGTTCTAATAAATTATCGCTGTATGAGGCACCTAGAGGGTTGTGTATGTTCACAATAAGTGCAAGCTTAATGGGATTAGTAGTTAAAACTACGTCAGTGGCCAAGATAAATTCACTATCAATTCTGACCTGTCTAGCTGACCAGTGGGACTTGATACCTGTGAGTAGACCACCAAAAGCTCTCCCTGTGTGATCCTTCTTTGCCAAAGACTGATACATAGTATAGCTTTCGGCACAAAATGGAGCCATCAGTCAGGTTTCCTGTGAAATGAACAAGTGGT
Source organism: Ambystoma mexicanum (assembly GCF_040938575.1). Lineage (NCBI taxonomy): Eukaryota > Metazoa > Chordata > Amphibia > Caudata > Ambystomatidae > Ambystoma > Ambystoma mexicanum. The sequence continues at coordinate 534,237,991 of NC_090924.1, read as the reverse complement.
TAGTTAAAGGTTCAGATAAAGACCCAGCTGTGTCCAAGAAGTGACGATGGCCGCATGTATTTCAGACATTAAGTTGGATTCAAATCACGCAAATCAGGTTCTGGTCATGGCTCCTACACACGAAGAAGTCAATTGAGGTGACATCTGCTCATGATATCCCGAGGAATTCAACCTCCAAACTGGATGTCTTAAGGTATTCGTGCATCTAATAAGACTTAAAAAGGGGGTCACAAACATAGTGTGAAAGGTGAGGAGCATTCCTTTTGGCTCTCAAGGAGGAGGCGAAGGGTGAACTGGAAATCAGGGAAGACCTAGAATTTACGGATGCATCTAAGTGGTTCAACCCGATAGTACTAGTATGCAAGGTGAACGGGCAGTGAGACTCTGCATTGATTACAGAGGTTTAAACAGGAATGTAGTGATGGAGGTTCCCACTTCCCAAGATCATAGAGCTGAAACAGAAACTTCAGGAGCCAATGTGTTTTCTTTGATATCCCCCTACTACCAGATCAAGTTACATTCTGATTCCATAGACCTGATCGCATTCGTCAGACCAGAGGGCCCTACTGATGTAACTTAATGCTTTTCGGTTGGGTATCCATTGCCAACATCTTCTATAAACTAATTCACATCGTTTTTGGAGAGTTCCAAGGCATCATATATTATTGGGATGATATCCATACTTGGGTAAAGGACACAAGTGAAAATAATGTCAGACTAAGGGAGGTATCTCATCAGCAGGACTGACAATTTCTGAAAATTAGTGCCAGTTCAGCAAGATAAGAGTGTAATTTCTGGGCCATAAAAAGTCAAAGGAAGATTTAAGATCCAAACTGGGCACTACTGATGCAATCAATGGAGCTTGCCTTCTTCTTTGGGCTAACAGAATTCTATGTATTTTGCAGACAAATTAAAATACATGAGGAATGTACCATATGTATGGTTAGATGGTGGTCCAAAGGAGTTTGATAGGCTCAAACAGGAAATTGTGGATGCACCTGTGATCCCAGGATTTGAAGAGATTAGAGAAACCTGTGTGTATGCTGATGCAAGTGAGTCATGTTTGGGTGCCGTTCTGATGCAACTGAATGTTGATTTGCAGGGAATGATTGCTTTTGCATCCATGAGTTTAAAGGGAGCTAAAACACACTATTCTGTCATAGAGAGGGAGACTTTGGCATGCAACATCAGAATTGATCACAAACTGTTGGTTGCTTTTTTAATAGAAACAGGGCAGATGGGGTGTACTGACACATCATGAAGTGGATTGCCAGTGTTCAGGGTCTCATCTTCAGGATCGAGCACATCTGTGGGAAGAGCAATGTAGTGGCAGGTGCCCTCTCATGTAACTTCATACCTGTTTCTGAGAATGAGTCTGTATCTGAGGGTGTTGGTGTTGAGTGGTTTTCAAAGATATTTAATGTCTCAAAGTGCATACTGTAGGGAGAATGGCATGAGTTATGTGCCGAAGAAATAACCTACATTAAGATCAGGACTATGTCATGAATGGTTGGCCGCTTATGTGCTTGATCTATGGATCAAAGCATTTAAGAGGTTTCAGAATAATGATTTTTTTTTGTAATGGGGAGCACTACCGAAGAGGAACAGGCTTATGGTTTCCGAGGATCTGCAAGAGAATGTTATCACCACTGATCACAAAGGTCATTTAAATATCGCCAAGATGAAGACCATCCTTTGGGAGGCTTTCTCCTGGCCTGGGATGGATGGTATGGTAGAAAGATGTTTTGGGAGTGCACTAAATGTCTGGACAGTGACAAGACACTCACCCCTAGGATTTACCTCATGACCATTCCAAAAACATTGGTGGCACTCTAGGAGAAAGATGCAAGGTTGTTATGTGGAGCTTCTGGTTAACTTATTTTCCAGACATTTTTGTTGTTCATGAATCAAGCATCAAGGCAATCATGAAGTTTCTTGAGTCAGTTTGTTGTAGGAAAAAGCCCAGGAAACATCTCACGGACAATGGCATGCAGCTGCTGTTAAGGGAAATGCAGGAATTCTTTGCTGATGATGGCAATGCTCACTTCACGATTGTACTTTATCACCCGAACGCAAACAGCTATGTGTGAAGCATTTCAACCACACCACATTGATTTCATGCGCATAGCAGTTGGTAATGAAGGTGACTGGGATAGGGTGGTGATAAATCAAGTTTTCAATATAGGATTGCACCACATGCCACCACGAAGATATCCCTATTCAAAGTACTGAGGAGGAGCGCAGGCCTAATACAAGACTATGGGCTCCATTACAAGTTTCTTGTGCTGGAAACAAGTGAAGGTAATTCCGTTACCGCCACTTTTTTGGGCGCTAACAGAATTACCACTGTTGTTCCCACGCTGCCAAATTATAGACTTCAGTGTATTTACCTCTCGCGGAATTACAGTGCAGTAAATCTGCTGATTTTTGGAGGAAAAGTGGCAGATTCACCTCCAGCTTTTACCATGCAGTAATTCTGCCAGTCGAAAGCCACCAAAAAACCTGATAGAATCGTATGGACTCCAATAATGGGGAATTACACTGCCCTACCACCACTTGTAATCCTGTTGCAACTCCAAGTGGCTGTGATGGTAATCGAGTTTGGCAGTCATTTGGCAGATTTACTGCTAAATTATTTCCATGGCAGTGTGGGAAGAAGGGTAGTAATTCAGTTACTGTCACTTTTTGGGTGGTAATAGAATTACCACCATTTTTCCCTCACCAACAAATGATAGGTTTTGGCAGATTTACCACCAGCAGAATTACCACATAGTAAATCTGCTGATTATTGGAGGAAAAGTGGAGGATTCAAGTCCAGTTTAGGAGGTAAATTCTCCACTTTACCTCTAGAAATTGACAAATTTACTGAGTGGTTATTCTGCCATTATGAATTCACCAAAAGTCTTGTCCTATGGACTGCAAAAAGAGGGAATTACGCTGCCCTACCACCACTTGTAATCAAATGGTAACTCCACAGGACCCAAGTGGCAGTAACAGTAATCGAGTTTGGCAGCAATTCGACAGACTTACTGCCGAATAACTACCAAACTCGTAACATGGCCCTTTGTGCTGGGTGGATGGGTAGGGCCTCTGTGATGACTGTGGGTTATAAGTGCATGAGGAGAACTGTCATCAGAGCAGATTGTGTGCATGGGTTGAGGGAAATAGTTGCAGAACCTGGCTGGGTGGTGAAGCTCAAGTTACTGTGGCATATTTTAAAGAAGAAAACCAGAAACTCCTGCAGAATGGTAAGGTAGGGACACCTTGGGCAGAACTGTGCATCTGGGTGATGGCTCGGTGTGCAACAAGGATAAGAGTGGTGGTGCTGCTGAGAAGCATTAAGCTGATTAGCCTTCAGGCTCTTCAGAGCTGTTCTGCGTGCTTGCCACATCCTGCCAAACCCCATTGTATGTGGTCAAAGGGCGAACAAGGTGTTGGGTCCACCCACATCCCTGAATATCTTCCCGCTAATGTCCTTGCAACACTCCATCACTATTACCCATGTTTCCCCTTACATCCTGTCCACCTCCCTCCCTACCTCTGTCACTTCTCTAGTTGGGTTCTCTTGGTGAAAGGGGGCATTCCGTAGGGACAGTAAAAGAGCCCTGGGGCTTTTATGGCCATCGTCGCTTTCAAAGTAAATCGTTAGCGCTCTCTGCAACGCCAGTGCCTTCTTGTCTCCTTCCACTCTTCCCAATATTAGGGTAGCTGGGAAATAAGACATGGTGGGACAAGGAGCAGGGAAGGAGAGAAACCATTGATGAATTGCAGTAACTATTCACAGCACAAATGTTTACAGATTCCAAACAAAATCTAAGGTACATATGAGAATATTACACATGGATCAAAGTGTAGTCAGCGATTCGTTTCAGCTTGAATTTCTTAGTGAACTAAGCTGGTTTTGACAGTCATATTATAGCATTATTAACCAAAGTGGTTCCAACGGGGTTGTCGATTCATTTGATGGGATTAACCAGTATGAAATAGTACATCGATATTTCCCATACTTTATGTGTAAATCAATATGGCCGAAATATTGATTTTTAAAACTTGGTGAGCATTACTCTTCAAAAGTACTTGTATTGCTTTTCCTAGATTGCACGTTCTGCACTGGATTTTGCTGATAGGTTTCAACTCCTTAGCAAGCAAGAGCATTGGACCCTTAACCCACCCTTGATTGCTTGCAGGAAACTACACAGATATGAACCCAAACGGCCCAAGATCATGCCTCGGAACTAGATAGTCTTTTGCTAAGAACTTGAAGTATTTTATGGATGCACTAGAGAGACTGGAGTGCACGTACATCTTCTTTTCAGATGAGAATTGTAGTCTCAGTTGCTGGACCCATAGCATGGTTGTACCACCTTCACAAAACGTACCCTTCCATATGTTGTTGATCTATAACTTTTCTGTCCTCATAAAAAGTAAGAGCAATATCTATCAGTGGTACAAAAAGGGACATTTATCCAGTTAAAACACCGGTTCGGGGGAAAACCCCTGAAAGAACTATGCCAGGCACCGTTTGGACAGTGAGTGTGGGGTTGCAGAAGGAAAAACACAGCCTTAACATTTTGAATACAATGTTGCAATATCTTATTACTGACCTGCCATCAAATTAAAGATGTTGACACAACAAAGGATGATCTATAATGTGAAAGTGAATATGATAAGTAGTTTAGCTCTGGGGTTTGATTAGCACTCCTGAATCACCTGTGTATGTATTATACTTGTATGTTTGCACTTAGAATTATGAAAGCTGTTCTTCTGGTGCCATTTACTTAGTGTTTGTTATGCTCTTTTGATATTGCCTTATTGTCTAAAAAAGAAATAAAAAAGTTGAAATTGATTGTAAATTTAATTAAAATTGGAATTTTTGTTCAGAGAAAATTTCAAATGTGGTGAATAATCTTGATGAGTACTTTAGCTTAATGTTCATTGTGTTTTTTTAATGGCAGGTAAAAGACACCAAAGTACTTGTAGCAACTGAACAGCCAAACATGCTTGGAAGACTTGCCGAAGCAAATGTTCTGTTGGAAGACATCCAAAGGGGACTCAATTTCTATTTGGAGAAGAAGCGGTTATTCTTTCCCAGGTACAATTGTCCATTGGTTTCACATAGTGTTCCATTACACTCAGGCCATTTGTCTGAAGACAGTTGCTTTTACACCATGCACACTTCAGACACAAGGGGTATTTGATGTTGCTTACAACAGAAAAAATAAACTAACAATAATTGTAATAACACAACTCCCGAACATCCTTCCTCCCCTACTAGCCAATTGATACTTATCATCAATGGGAAGGTTGAGAGGAAGCTGAAACCAGAATGCAAGTTTTCATCCCCATAGCTGGAACAGACACCTCAAGGTTTTAATGGAGTAACAAGGTAGTGTAATATGCAACAGAACGCTCAAGCTGATAAATACCTCAGAGTATATGAATAGCAGAAGACAGAAGTGTTATGCTCCACAAGCATGGGAAGGTCATGGGTGAGATGAAGGTCCTGGACAAGTCAGACAGCAAGACTACACCAGAGTCCACGGAAAAGTGAATAAGACTACCCAAAGGACTATAACCAGAATGACATTCAAGGGACTCCACCAATAGAAGATAGAGAGGCCGACCCAGTTATGCAAAAGCAGTGAAAGGAGATTTGAAGTCATCAGAGCCCAGAGGGAGTACAACATCAAGTTAATAGAAGCCAACACCAATAGCGGGGTTCAAATACCTAACATCAGCAGGGTATCCTGCAAGAGCAAGGTTGGCTGAGCATTGTCTTCACTAAGAAGACTCCTTATAAGCCATCGCGGGCACAGGATGCTAGAAATGCATGGAAATCCATGAGTGGAACCCTGGTCATGGTATTCCCCAAAACATAAGCCTTAAAAGACCCTCAGCATCAGCCACCATGACATGTGATAGTTTGCACTGACTGCTGCAAGTATCTAGGCAGTAGAGTGCAAAGCTCTAAACCACTCATTAACAGTGTTTGCCCAAGGGGACACTGCACAATCATTTGGTCCATCAGTGGAACATGGCCTCAAGCCCAAACCAACAAGAAACAAGGGCGCATCAAGCCGCGAGCCAGAAACAGACCTGAGACATGCAGGATAGAATCCCGTCCCACAGCAACCCTTAGGCAGGAATGTTTTGTATATGCCTCGATAATTGAACATCCTAAAAAAGGAATACACAAAATATTCCCTTTTCCAAGTTACTAGGAATCCTGTTAATTATGTTTTGGGCTTGTGAATGGGGTAGATTTTGAACTCCCACCTTGCTGACCATCATGCAGCAACTGATTTGGAAGTGAACGATCATAGGGACTCACATATAGGATGGTTCATTCTTCTTAGTGGAACAGAGTTTAGTTACAATGATATCATAACAAATACTGACATTTATGCATGTCAAAGTAAAGCTCAGTTTTGTACGGGGCAGGCTTTGAATCCTTAAATGTGACAGAGGAAGATAATTAGCTAGTGCTACTTCAGATGGAGCAAGCCATTTGAGGAATTGAATAAGCCCAAGGAGTCTCCTACAAAAGCACAAAAGATGTATATTAACATAAATCAGTCTTTAAATCGGGTTTCTGTGAGAAAAGCATGTTATGCTGCAAAGTGGACTTCTAACTCAAAAAATATCTTTGGGGTTGGAGGGGTGGGAACGTGAGAGCGATTACATAATGGGCCTTACAGAAAATCCTTTCAATTATAAATGAAGAAACTGCAAATCTTGTCATTTTGATCAGGGACAGAAATTAAGTTTTTATAAGGACTTGCATGCAAAGGCCAAGTTAAATGCTTACCTTAACTCAAACTACTTTTATAGAACATAAAGCAACAAGCAAGTGTAAAATGTTTCTTGTTCCATGTGATTAGTCGGTTGAATTTTAACATACTTTTTCTTTATTTGTGTTTATATTTATTGAAGAGCTGGGAGTCATTTTCAACTGAAATGACTTATGAAGTAGGCAATAGCATAGAGCGGAGACAGTACTAATGTTCTGTGCCTTTGCATAAGAGCATTGAGAATCTAAACTTTGTATTTACAAATTACACAGGGTGATCCTGAGGGCAGAATGCAGAAAAGGTGGATCAGGTAGTTAGTTTGGCTATTAGGGTGTGAAGGTTTGGGGACACCCATCACTAGCAGGTTAAATTGAAGCGCTCCACTGAAGAGATGGCTATGATGGCAAAGGGAGTGCATTTCAGTGGATTGGGGCACGTAAAGTACAGAGCAAAAGCATGAAGAGGAATCTGGTGGACTGAGAGGTGGTGATGATATGAGGAACATACAGATTGAGAGAGAGACTATAGATACATGCAATCAGGAAGGTTGGGGGAAGGGGGCAAGACCGTTGATACATTTATAGGCATGTAGCAGGTATTTAAAGAGAGAACAATTTTTCACGTGGAGCTATCCAGCGTTGCGACGGTAGGTAGAGTGGAGGAATATCTGGGAACATTGAAAAGGGAATGAATCAAAACGTTGAGGACTTGGTTAAGGAAAGCATATGGGTAAAGGGATAAACCAAGAAGTGGGCTTTGCCCGTAGTCGAGTTTGCTGAGCACAAGAGAGAAATAACTGTTTTCGTTGAGTGGTGCGTGAGGTGTGGGAGGATTGTTCTAATTTTGGGTCTGGTTGTGGTGGCAGAGGCCATGAAGAACTGAAAGAGTTTAAAGTTGTTGTCTAAGAGAACCCTAAGTCTGCAAGCCATACATGTGAGGAGGTCAGGGGGAAAGAGAATGGGGTTGATGTTGGAGTTGGGAGAAAGATACCATCCATCTTTGAGGAGCTGAGCAAGAGGGAGCTAGTTATGCACTCAGACATTACAGGGGTAAAGGAGGGGAAGGAGAAGATCTGAGTATCTTCAGAAAAAGGTGATAGATAAAGCCAAAGGAGAACATTCGTTTTTATAGGGAGGATGTATATAGGATCAAGGGAAGTAAAGTGCTGACGTTCCATGAGATGGAGGTGGAGTGGCCAGACAGATGGGGAAACCTAGTAGAGTACAGTATCCTTGAAGTTAAGGAGGGAAATAGTTTGAATGAGGGATGATCACAATGTTAAATGCAGCTGCAAATTCTAGAGGGATGGGAGAGAGGTGAGTGTGGAGGGCAGTGCTAAGAGAATTGGTGACATGGATGAGATCAGTCTCAATGGAGTGTTTGGACCAGAATCCTAATTGGAGAGGCTTAGCAAAGGAGTGCACTTGAAGATAGCCGACTAAGGGTTAAAGGCAACCCTTTCAAGGATGTGAGAGTGTCAGTGAATGAGAGAGAAAGGTCTGTAGAAGGATGGGTTGTTGGAAACAGCACTTGGTTTCTGTATATGCGGTATGACTGTGGCTGTTTTTATACCAGTTGGGGTAAGTTGAGAGCAAAAGAGAGGTCGAATGAAGCAGAGAGGTGAACGGAGGTGACAGATAATTGGAGGGTAGGATGGGCTGATGAGTGGAGGATGGGTAGAAGTTCAGTGGAGGAAGTGAGGGCGAAGTGGGATAGAGACAAAGGTGTGATGAAGATGGGAGGAAGCACATGAAGGAGGGGGTGGGAGAGATAGAAAGGTGGGCAGGGTGTCCATTATTTTGGTAATTTAAATGGAGTAATAGGAGGCAAAAGTCATTGTCAGAGACAGAAAGAGAGAGAGAGAAAAGGAGAGAGAGAGAGCGAGAGAGAGGGAGAGAAGAAAAGGGCGAGGGGTGGGGGCAGTACACCTCTTGGATCCTTGATGGTTTTCAAGGGTGTGAGTGAAGAGATGAAACAAAGTTAGGGAAATAGGTGGATCTGGCTAGGCTATGTCGAGAGCACAGTGAAGAGTTGAATCCAGTAAAGTTGAGATCACTGGAGTGAGCAAATAAAGGAGAGCGTTCCATATGATATTGACTTGGTTGAAATAGGGGACCATGGAGACGGGCTTGAATTTACATTTGGCGATAGTTGAGGGAGGTGGGGGAAAAGTGAAGGATGGTGATTGGGAGACAGTGGAAGGGGCTGAGGGAGAAGTGATGGAGAGAGAGAGGATGGGTGGGCGGACAGACAGAGAGAGAGAGAGAGAGAGAGAGAGAGAGAGAGAGAGAGAGACGGAGAGAGAGCATGTGAAGCAATACCAATGAGAATGATGAGTATTGGCAGAAGAATGGTAGGTAGGGGGCGATTTGGGTGGTTTCAAGGGGAAGCAGGGGGTCCTAAGCATTAACAAATGTAATTAAAACAGTCATAGGTGGCAATAAAATGCAGTTTAAGGAAAACCACATTCCTTATGTCTAAATCGTGCAACCTATACATTTCAGTTATAGATGGCAAGGACATTACAGACCAATGCGTGTTTCTATTGATCCTCAAAATCCATCATTGTGTACTTTTTTCTATTCAATAAAGTTGTTCAATGTGTTTCAAAATGTTATCTAAAATCTCTATGATCCCTTCGGAAGCAGTTAACTCATAAACTGATACTCCATTCTCCGCCAGGTTCTTCAGAATCCATAAGGAATTAAACATGTTAAGGAACTGATAGATTCTGACAACTACAATCCAGCTAATTACATTATACCCTTGACCACTAAATTATAGCTATGTTGCATTCTGAAACAAGGTGCGGTGAGCCCTAAATGCATAGAGCAACCATCTAGCCAGTTGCAGCTTCTACTAAATACCACAAAGTGAGAAGCCTTTGGCTGTGCACTATCGATCTAAAAAAAAAATATATAAACTTTATGCAAATATATTTTGTAGAACTGGCAAATACGTTTGCATGTTTAATTACAGATTTGACAATGGTTCGTATTTCATTGCTGAATAACAATGTATAGTCCTTTCCAACAGTCAACTAACAATTTTAATCACAATAAAGACTAAATAACAATGTACACCATTAACATTCAAGTAAAAGTAGTAACTACAACATAGCCAACATGTGTTTTGCGTTCCTCTGTACGTTTTCAATGCTTCAATATGTTTCTGGTGGAGATCCAATTTCAATAGCCATCCTTTTCTTTTTTAACTATTATGTCATTGTGTTCTCCCCGAAGCTCCTCTCACATCAATCATTTACTGGTCATTCCCTGTTAAATGGAATCGTTACTTCCTGTTGCATAATTCAAACCCATATCGTGGTTTCAAACCTGTACCTTGTAATGTGTTTCTGTTTGTTACGATACAGGCATGAATGCACTACTAATTGGGTTAATCAGCCCCAAGCTGTAGTTTCAGACCTGTGCTATCTAATAATTTTCTAATTATTTTATGATCGAGGCATACAATTTTCATGACTGAGCTTCAGCGTGTAGGCAGGCCAAACAACTAATGGATGTAATTAGCAGACATTTCAAGGATGCACTCAGCTTGGCTGTATTTTAATGCAGAAAACATTTTAAATAGTAATAATTGGAAATATCTGAAATATGGTTTGGGAATATGTGAGTTGAGCCTATCTTCTTAAGATTGTTTAGAGTGCTTCATTTGGAGAGAGGAGAGTATGTTTCAACAAATAGATTTTTATCAAAGGAGTTTGAGCTACATCGTGGCTTTGTTTTGTTTCTTTTTAATCTCTCCTCTGGCGCTCTGGCGTTTCGGAATAGAGAAAAAAAAGGAAACAAATGGCCGCTGGGTAAGGGAAAACAAAGTCTGTTTTGCCTTTCCATGGCAGCTATTGAAAACAATAAAAAAAGTAAACAGACAAAATGGCCGCAGTGGAAAGGGAGAAGGGACTACACAGTCCCTTCTCGTTTCCCATAGCGGCCATTCAAAAAAAAAGGAAAAAAGTAAACAAAAAAGTGCCCGCCGTGGAAAGGAGCTTTCTTTCCATGGCGGCCTTTTGCAGATCTGGAGCCGACGTGCTGGAGACAGAAGTGTTTCCAGCGTGTCTGCTCCCGAAAAGCAGGTAAGTGTGGGGGGGGGAGCGAAGGGCATGAGGGAGAGAAATGTTGGGAAGGGGGAGGTGAAAGGGGCGTTTAGAAGCACTTATTCCCCGGCAAGGGGAGATGGCAGCCGCCAGTCCTGAGGAGGCTCAGAGATATGATATGATATGATAGGTTATTTATGACGCGCTTAATACCCAGAGGTTTCTAAGCGCGGACCCGGGGATCGAACCTGTGTTGCTCCGTGTTGTCTTGCTTCCAAGGCGAGCACGTTGGCACTGAGCTATCCTCCCGAGACGAGCAGCAGGATTACCATCTGTAACGGCCACGATCTGAGCCTCCCCATTGGCTTGGAGGCCGCTACACTTGAACACAGCAACATAATGTAGTCCAGTTGCTCGACTTCTGCATAGCCCCCTAAAAATATCCTGATATTTATGACGACCAACGTCTTTTCTTGAAGCGATGCTGGCGCCTGCTGTGCAGCATCGATGTAACACAGGAGTGGAGCCCATTCCAATGGTGGAACCAAAGGAACAGCATATACTCTGAGGGTCGACATCCGGAAGCCTAGAAGCCGCAGAGGCCAGTGCCGGCTAACGCTGCAGCAGACGTGAGTGGCACAGCTATCCTGGGTCCATCCTGAAGTGACAGGGAGCAGGCCGTGGCACTGATTGGCCCTAGAGGACTGGCAGCAGACCATCTGGCATAGGGAGCTGACCGAACCCTGTCCCAAGTCTGGTCAGACCAACACCCAGTGCTGTTGGGCAGTGGTCTCCCCTTTAACTCCCATTCTTTGGGATCTAGGTGTGTGGCCCGGTGATGGTGGGCATTTGTGGCTGGTGGCCCATGACTCACAGACCGTTGCTGACCCATTCTCTCGGCCTGTCGGAAGACCCACTGGTGGCAGAGTGCAGGAGGACATTGCTGTGCCACTTTATGAAGTGAAAACAATAGGGGCAAGTTCTGGACCCCTGGGTTGGGCAATTGTGAGTGGTGAAGTCGCAGGTGAGGGGGGACTGCTCTGTGGAACCTGCCCCTTTTTTTAACCCCACTGAGGTTCGTGTTTTGGCAGACTTCTGGACGGCCTGGAGCCATGTTACAGGTCCACCTCCATAACAAAGATGACAAGAGATAAACCCCACAAGCACAGTATGCAGAGGAAGTTGGAGGCTATACTTCTTCGCCTGCCCAGCAGGGATCATCCCAAGTGGGAGAAACAACAACTATGGGCATACACGATTCATCTGGTACACCCTCCATGCTGGGTGTTATGCAGGCCATAAATGACTTCAAGTCATCAAACAACAGTAACATTGACTTGGAATTGATGTTGGCCTATTTTGGCAAGACCACCATAACATCTTGGCCCAAATGGTTGAAGTGGAAACCAGGATGTCCGACGTGGAGGATGTTTTAACTACAATACACATTCAGCTATCAGACTTCATTCAATGTACTAAAATCCTGGAAGATAAAGTGGAGGGTGCAGAGCGAGCATCTCGGCGGAACAACGTCTGTCTTGTAGGCCTTCCCTCAAGATTGGAGGGTCCCTCGATCGTGCTTTTCATGGAGTCCTGATTCAAGCATCTAGCGGGGCCCACCGGACTATCTGACTTTTTCTCTATTGAATGAGCACACTGGGTTCTGGCTAAGCCCCTGCTGCCTGGAGCCCCGCCCAGAGCAGTTGTGATGCAAATATGACACAATCCTACTGCCAGCAAGACTGAAGGGAAAAAATGGAATGGCAGGGAGCCAAGAATGCATTATTCCCCGATTTCACCCGGGCGGTGCAGAAGGCCAGACAATAGTTTGACGCTATAAAGAAGCAACTAATGGCAACAGACATCAAATATGCCCTGTATTATCCAGCCAATTTAAAAGTTTACCATTAAGGTCGATCACTGTTCTTACCTCGGTAAGCACGGTAATGGCTGGAGCTGCGGCAGGGTAAAAGCTGAATCGGCAACGGGGGAGAGAACAGACTACCAGTGTTAATTCTTGCCTGCCGCTGAAACATACGAAGATCCACGGATCCCTACGTCATCCCAGTGAACAGCAGGGCTTTAAATCGCTGGGTGGAATGCACAAAAGGCACTGACACCTATGCTAAAAGACTGTGCTTGTACTGATGTGATTGATGCCTTTCGGTTAGTCAGTTGACATTCATGGGGGTATGCAATGGTAAATGGAGAGACCACTGTATCGCTCTGTTCTCTGCCTCTGTGGAAGTTGGAAACTATTTTTTTTGTATTGATTTAGTTGAAGAAAATCAACTTTTCAATAGACACATTTTCATAAACATCAACTTTTACAATCTTCATAAAATACATTCGTTTTAAAACTAGAGTAACAATAAAATAAAACAAGAGTGGGAAAGGTAAAAAAAAATGAAAAGAAATATGAATATGAAAACTAAACCTAACAGATCAAATAGAGAAAATATGCCTCAGCATAGTCTTAAGATTCATTATCCATGCAAGTTCTCCTTCAAAACTATGATTTATAGCGAGAATGAGGCATCCCAAATGCAATTTCCAGCCTATGTTTGAGCTGAATTACGTTAATTTGAGTGATTCTAGATAGTTCACAATAGCTTACTTCATAGAAGTTTGTTGACAATTAAAAAGCATATTCCATAACAATTCCGGTGTTAATATATAATAATCGCAGAAAAAGTGCTGAAAATACAGTTGCCGTCTTGTTAGCAAGCCAGGGGCATGTGGTTAGCAAATGTCTGATGGTCTCTGATTGGTCTGGTTTCTGGCATAACCTGCAAATATTTTTCTCTTTGTCTATAATATTACGTCTTGCTAATACATCATTAGTCTGCCATACATTTAACCGAAACCTCAAATATCGGTCTCTATATTTCGGAGCCGGAAATTTAACGAGGTACGATTCTACAATATTCAGCTTCTTGGGTAGTAAAACATGTTCTTGCAAAAGATGTTGTTTCATACATTGATCTCTAGTAGTGATCGAATCTGACTGTCACAATATTTTCTTAGCTCTATCTGGGTCCATTTTTAAAAGATCCTCATGTATATCAGCAAGTCGCGTAGTATCTTGCACCTTCAATTTCCATAGCTGCTTCATTTTGTGTGGTGTGGTGTTTGTAAAAGTGGAAAGAATGCACATCAGGGAGCCCTTCTTCACAAGCAAATAAGCACCATCTATAGAAGGAACACATTGTCCACATGTATAAAGTGTTTAAAGACAAAGGCCTAGTTCATGTCTCAGGACACACAATGATAGACTCTGGGCGAGGTTCAATCATTTTTCCAAAAATATCCCTCAATGCGCAACCAAAACCTTTCAGGGCGCCATGTTCTAGACTCAGCGCCATAAATGATAGTAGGAACAACCTTTTGTTTATAAAAAAAAATCAGTACTGGCATCAAGGAAAATTTCCCATAACATGCTTGCAGGTTACGTGCTTGGGCAGTCGCTGTGCTCATTTTTTTTCTGCAAATCTAAGAGGTAGGGCCGATTTGATATGATAGTTGGTATTCAATCCGAGGAACTTATATTCATCAAAAACCTGCAATGATTTCCCCTGTGGAGGAGACTCTTTCTTTGCTGTTTGGTCGCACTTATTAATAATTAATATCTTAGACTTCGTCTGATTCACCGTCAGCAAATTCACTTCAAACTAGGTGGCTAACTGGGACAGAAGCAATTGTAATCCCCTGGGAGTTTAGCCAACAAAACAAGGTCATCGGCATAAAACAACCAGGGGATTGGATGGTTACCGAGCTTTGGCGAATCAAAAAGAATGTTGGTAAAACAATGCCTCATGTCCGAAATGAAAAAGTTAGAGAGTCGATGCAAGATGCATCCTTGCTTCAGCCCACTGAAGGTGGAATGGGGGCTGATAGCTTCCCATCCAGAGATAGTCGTACTTGGACGGTCATATTAGAATGAAATGGTTCATAGTCATTGCATCGACAGCCAAACCGTAGAATGCCCTACCATTGAAAAAAATGCATTGGAAAAAAAGCATCTAATGCATTTTAAAAAAAAGCTTTTGGGGGGGTGTGGGGGTTCCACCCCAAACCCCCCTTTTTTTACCCTTTAAACCCAATTTTCATTAAACCCGTTACCATTTTAAAAAAATGCATTCAATGCTTTTGTTTCGTTGCATTTTTTTCAATGGTATGGCATTCAACAGTTTGGCTGTCGATGCAATGACCAAATACCGAATGAAACTGGTGTATACAGTGCTGAAGATGCGCCGGGCAGGCTGTTTTAGACAACTTGGACCTGAGCAGCTCTCTGGATATCGAATCAAATGCAGCCTGGAAGTCTATGAAAGCTCGTTGCACAGATTGTTTCATTTGGGATTAATGCAGTTTAATGGCATGCAGGGTTTGTAGATTTACAGTTGTTCCTAGGTCCAGCACAAATCCTGTCTGATACAGATCTTGTGAATTCACAGCAGTTGTCCATTGATTTAACTCTCTGAGCATTAGTCTAGCAAATAGCTTTCCCGGAGCATTAAGTAGAGCCACAGGCCTATAATTTTCTGGAAGTTGGCGGTCTCCTTTTTTTATATATGGGCACTATGATCGATTTGGATACTAGTTACTTATATGTGGGCACTATGATCGATTTGGATACTAGTTACTTGGTTATAGGTGGGTGACGGATGCACCAAGTTAAAGGATGTTTGGGGTGTGGGGATAACTGTGGGATGTAAAGAGTTGCAAGTTAGGGTCAGCGTGTATATGTTGTTCATTCTCTATAACACATTTATTTGGTATGCACTGATTATAACGAATCACAAAATAACTAGTCCAATAACAACAAACCAAAAATAACGAATTCCAAAATAACGAATTTGAAAAAAACTAAAAAAGGGGTTGAGAGTCGAAATAGTGGTTTGGGGTTGGGGAAAAGTATTAGGAACAAAAAAGGGGGTTTTGGGGGACCCACTCCCTGACCCCCCATAAAAACAACTAAAAAAGTAATTTATTATTTTGAAATTCGTTATCATGGTATTATTTTTAATGGGATTAGTTGTTTTGGATTCGATAAAATCAGATGTAACCATTTATTTTGGAGCCAGGATCTGGCGCTGGTTAATTACAGCAAAATGGCCCAATGAGTATACATATGGAACTAACACATTTCAGTGTATGCCCTGTGAGAAAATTAAGTGTGTACCATATTGCAACAACTTAATGGATATAGGCCTGAGTTTGTATTTCTGCAAAAAACTCACTTGCCTGGGAAGGAATGTAAAGTGTTTTTGACAACTATCTATGGGAGGACCTTTCATGCCAGATTGATGAGGGGCTTCAGGGGAGTTATGATTACGCTACGGGAGGTTTTCCCATTTGAGATCAAAGCAGTGGTGCCAGACACAGGTCCAGGTACGTACTACTGATTGGGGTGCTTTGAGGTGAGGTACTGGGGCTTCTTAATGTTTATGCTCCCACACCGCCGGGAAGGGAATTTGCTACTTGAACTTCAAGGGTTACTAGCGACATGCAGAGGACCTTTGGATTGTGGGGGGGATTTCAATGATTTCATGAACAGGGCTCCAGACAGCTCCAGACAGATTTCCAAACACTACGGGTGGAACTCACACTCAGACTATGAGTAACAGCTTTGTGAACACCAGGATTATTCGTTCGACTCCAGGGTACATCTTTCCTTATCGCGAATCAACAACTTTATTATGCCTATTACTGACACCCCTCGTGATACTAAAAAGAAAATGCCTCATTGACCCTATTCTAAAAGAAAATTCCCTTCCTAAAAACTATAAACTAAGGTGCTCGTCGATGGTCCAAAATAAAAGCAGTCCTCGGTCTAAACCTAGGTTCGCCCAAAGAAACTGTTCTTGGCAGTCTATAAAGGTTCCACAAAAGTTTCCCCAAAGTTCCAACAAAAAGTCTCAGTTCCCTGAAAACACAAAATGTCCACATTTCTTTAGGTGGAAAGATATTTCCCTGATTCCTCTCCACCACTTTGGATGATCTCTCCTCACTTTAGTCAACTGTTGTGTGCCCCCATTCACCCCTTGTGTCCGTTCTTCACTTTGCTTATTGGGCCCCTGTGGCTCCTGTGGGTCCCTCTTTCCCAATGTCAAACTTACCTCTCTGGGGTTTTGTTGACCCCTCTCTCTGTTTGGTTCTCTTAGCTCTCATGGGTCCCTGTGACCCCTCTGAAGGTTTGTACAGCTCTGGTTTCTCTGGCTCCTGCAACCCTTCTTCTCTTATGGTATTCCCCCTCTTGTCAGGTCACTGTGACCCTTTGATGGGGTTAGGAGGTTCCTTCCCTCTACCCCACTCATTCGTTCCTCTCCTACCTCCGACCTGGGCAACCTGCATACCTGCTGTGTTGTGGGTTTTGCTTCAGTGAGGATCCGTTCCTGAGAGGTGGTAGTGTTCCCCATGGCTTGCTGTCCCACTGTACTGGAGACAAGCGTTTTTCGCGTCCCACTTGTCTTGGTGTTCTCTCGCTCATTGGCTCTCGGGATGAGAGCAGAGGACCCCGTCCTCTCTTCGTTTCCCTCGATTCGGGCGGCTGTGGGAAGGGTATGCCCAGAGGTGCGTCCGGTGCCTGCTGGACCTATAGAGCCAAGGTACTCCTTACTGATGAGGCTCAATAAGGCTGATACATGTCTTTGGGTGCTAGTGGTCTTGTGGGGTGGGACCAAGCCTGATTTGCTTATGGTCTTTCCTCTTCTGTAATGGCTTGGCAGGTGAGGAACGATGTCCTGGAGGGTTGCCCAAAGCAATTCCAGAGATTAATATTAATTCTAAACCTTCCAGCCATCACCTTGTGTTTTTTGCGGGCTCCGGACCCACCATGTCGGGCACGTTCCTCTTTGCATGTGGCTCTGCCTCTCAGGCCCTCTGCTCTGCAATGCTGGGCAAACGGCATCTCTCTCTGGTGTCTGCTTTCTCCCGTGCTACAGCCAGCTCTGCTGTTCTGTCAAGACTCTGCCCCTCGCTGACGTGCTCACGCCAGAGGCACAACTCAGCGTAGGGTTTCTCCTGCTCCATTCAAGGGTTGTTGGCCTCTATTCTCGCTGTGAGATGGAAAAGGGGCAGACTGGTCACCAACGGCTGTCAAGCCTGTAGGAAGTTCAACACTACCTTGAGTCAAACACATAGAGGTAATGACAGTCTTTCTTACTCCCATATAGGTAGATATTACTTTAGGTATAGGGAGTCCTTGTCCTCTGAAGGAGAGTCTCACGAATATGGACTGCCACCTCACCTGTTTAATCCAAAGATGTGTCGGAGGAACACCTTGGTTGAGGAACTGAATCCAACTTCTTTCGTGCAGAACGGCGACCCTCAAAGAGATATGGTCTGTTCTGGTTAGATGCAACAATGCCCATCTGGAGGTAAGAAATGGGACGAAGTGATCCCTAAGGCACAGCCAAAAGAAGAGGAAAAACTGATAAGGCATTAAAAAAAACCCTGGTCCAAATTGCTGGCAGCAGTAGATCCTGTCTTCAAGAAGGATCGAAAGGATAAGTAGCGCTGAAGTTTGGCCAGTTCAAACATCCTGGAGAGGCTAAGAAAGGGAAAACTGGTGAGTAGCAGGATGCAGAGCGGAAAAAAGAAGGCAACAGCCAGATCGTGGAGAAAGCAAGCAGCGGAAGGAAAGGCCGAGCGGCTGAGGGAGAAGGAAGATCAGCCAGGACTGGAGAGAACAAAGCGAACATCGCTCAAGCGGAGAGACAAGCGGAACAAACTAGCGTCTTACCCTGAAAGGCAGAAGGAAGGGTTGCAATATGAAGCGTTGTGGTTCAGAAGTGCTAATGATCAGAAAGGCAGGTGCCATGTAAAAAATAGGCTAGAGCGCTAACCAATGTCAAGGTAAACGTGATGGAACATTCAATGGAGGCTTTTCCAATGAAGTCACAACTTCAAGGGAACCCGAGCCATGACAGGGAGTCACCCCCAGTGAAGTCCTGCTTTCCCAACCTCCTAGAGAGAGTTTTGCTGAGAGGGCTCACCTGCCTAGCCTCAAAGGGGGTGGCTACCCCTAGGGAAGAAGGAACAAAGTCTCATTCATCACAGTACCTTTTTTCAGATGTACATTTCTCTTCAAAATGTTGGTTTTTATACCTTTTATTGGGCTAACTGAAAGTTTTATACATAGATGAATCAATGCTCATGCTTTCGAAGTCCCATAGAGTTCTTTTTTTATATCGCGCAGGGCTCAATTTTGCAGTGTCGGTTTCTCAGTATTTTGGTGCCACCATTAAATTTCATATAGCACAGATGTAGTTTTCCTATCTTTTTTCAATTTTCAGTGAACGCACCAATGAATGCTTGGTGATAATGTTATAGAGCCAAATCTACAAGAAGACATAATGGCCCTTATTGTGAGTTCAGCGGTAAGAAAGATGGAATTACTGTTACCGCAGAGCGTCCTGGTGGAATGTCTGATGATTCATGAGTAGGCAGTGGCATGCACCACCCATCAGTGGTAACGATAATTCTGCTGACGGAATTACAGCCGAAAACAGGACAGCAGCAGTAATTCCACCAATTTTCGATAGAATTACCATTACCGCCGTATATTGACTGAATTACCGAATGCTCTGTGTGGTTGCGGAGCAGGTGGTTGCCCATGTAGAGAAGTTGTTTGGGTCATAAAACATCAGCAGCGGAAGAACTCGATCTGGGCTGAATCAGGGACAAGGTGGTGGCCGTAGGACATGTCCCACACGACATTGAGGACATGCATAAGAGGTGGAATTACCTCAAAGCCAGAGTCCGAACCCTCATCTCCAACCACGATCTGGAGACAGCTGCCACTGGTGGAGTAACACTTGCCCCAGCGCAGCTCACACCATGGAAGGAGACAGTGAACAGCATTTTCCACATGGCGGGCCTGGAGGGTGTGGATTCAGTAGAGGTCATAGCCAGCAGCCAGGAAGACCCTGATGATTACATGAGTGAATAATGGTCGCATTGAAGACCCTGGTGAGTACATGAGTGAACAATGGGCCCATTGCACAACACCACCAATAGCATGTTGAAATATACATACTTCCATGCATCCAGCTGAGAGTAACCCAGACAATGCACAAGCAATCAATGTGACACTGCAGGACAGTACATCAGGAGGCATGGAAGGTGTAACCCGCTTATATACTCACCATGTAGAATTAAGTGGCTGTGATGTAGGGCACATACAAATACCATGGAACAGCAAGAATCATGGACAGTCACCCAATCGCATGTCACATCGCCACCACCCCTTGCCAGCTTGCCGATCACCCATGTACAGACACATCAGCTAAACTACTGGTACGCATGTAACGTATGGAAATTAATCAACACCACTAGGCGTGTAGCTCAAACTAACAACTAGTGCAACAGACCAGGAGTTACAAGGCCTCCATGAAGATTGTGTTGCATCTAATGTCGTAATCATACCGCCAAAGCTAACAGTGCACCCCTCAGCTGACAGTACAGAAGGATATGCAAGCAACATTTTGCCTGCCCTACATGAGCACCCATGACCTTGCACAACTGTGAAGCACATGTACAAGCAAGGCACACATTCTTGACTGTCCAGATGCACAAAAGACCATCAAGCCGGTAAACCATCATACTGTCTGCCACATGAAGTAGGCCCCATGGGGCTGTGGCACCCCGTGACCTCATAGTCCATAGAGCACTACATCAGAGCACACCCTACTAAAGTCCATCAAGGTATTGATGCACTAGTTCCCGTCTCCTAACAGACACAGAAGACACCCAGGACCCCATTGAATGCAGCAGCACCTCCGGCACACCGGCCCCAGGAAGTTGCAAAAAAGGCACAGGACATGCCACACCCAGGAAGGGAGGGCCCACAAGACACCCAAAACACTGCTGTTCAAGGGTACTGATGCTGTCACCTCTGGGGGAACATGCACATCTGCCACGATTGTGCCACCAACTCCGGCCATCATAGTGGCTGCAGGACCTCCCAGAGCCATCTTCCACCACTGCTGGGGAGTCTGAGGACCAACCCACCCACGTGCCAACAAAATGCAGGCATGGAGCCTGGCCCCTTCAACCGCTGACGCTGCAGCACTGAAGTCTGACACCATTGCCTCAACCTCTGCAGCTTCCCCTTAGAGGTAGATGTCCTCAAATTCATCCCCCTGCCCAGCATATTTCCCATGTAGTCCTCCCCCTTGTCATCTAACGGTGCTCTTTGTTAACACTGTCCCGAGGTCGCAGATTCCCAAAGTCAGGGTGACGAGGAGCAAGGAGAGTGGACAGCTGGCATTGAGGGACGGCGCCCAATCTGTCTCCCAGGCCAGTGCAGAAACACACCCTAAATGCCATCTGGGAGGGACTCGCCCAGATCAAGCAGCACCAGGAGGCAATTAATCAGATTGCCAAGGAGCAACTGGGACACTTCCAGGCAATGCATGATGGTGCGCTGGGTGCCTGCAGGTGGGTGGCCACTTCCCTGGGCCGTCTGTGTTGGGGTGCACCCGAATCCATGCCATCAACACCCAAATGAGTTGGAGGGTACGGGAGTTGGCTGAGCAAATGTCTGCTTCACATGAGACAATGGCTAGAGTCATCGCCCTTACAATTCAGCACATCCAAGGCAGTGAACTTGGAAGTTCCATACTGATGTAACTGCGGTTATGGGATAAAACTTTAAAAGACAAAGAGAGAGTTAGAAAATTAGATGAATACAGGAATTTTACAGTGAGGCGTGGAGTAACCTATTGGGGCAACATGTGAAGGGGTGCACGAAGGCTGTGCATACTGGACAGGGCCAAACGCATTGGCTAGTGGGCCCGAAGGTCATGTACAGTGGCCACTGCCGAAGGACATGGCCCCCTACTGGGGTCCAAAAGAAACATATTGGGGAAACATGTACAGTGGACATGAACGAAGGCTGTGGTCACTGGCCATGGCCGCTGAAAGCCATCGCTAGTGGCCCAGTAGTGTTTTAAAGGCCCTGGATATTGATCCAAAATACATGTACAGTGGACAAAGGCCGTGGCCACCTAGTGGGTCCAAAAGAAACATATTGGGGGAGCATGTAAAGTGGACATGACTGAAGACTGTGGCCACTGGCTATTACCGAGGGCCATGGCTTGTGGTCTGGAAGTGTTTTAAATATGCAGTGGGCAAGGCCGAAGGTTGTGCTCACTGGCCCTGTGGGCTCGAAAGTCTTGTATAGCCACCTAATGGGTCCAAATGAAACATATTGGGGGAACATGTACAGTGGGCACAACCGAAGGATGTGGGGTGTCATGACCAGCTTAACTCGGCGCGTTCCCGTTGTTGCAAAGCCCATGAGCACATACATATTTGAAGAAAAAGGATTCACAATAACATACAAAATGGCATTATGGGGGACATTGCCTTATGGGAGACATCAAAGGGAGCACGCTGAGTTATGACTTCCCACATCCGCTGAATTACAAGGGTTTTGTTACGTTAAATCTGCACAACTTAACTGCACCTTAACTAAGGATTTTCCAGTGAATATATATTATGTTAGTCGTCAACCTAGATTTAAGGTGAATCCTATGATTCAGTGGCTTTGCGAAAATTCTATTTCTAATAACTTATGACTCATTCGACATAGCTATATGAAATTTTACAAAGTTGTTGTCTGGCCCATATTTGCCTTTTGGTGGTTTGGTGTAAAACTGTCCAGTTGTTTAAAAAAAAAAACATAGGCAGTGAACAGGGTCCCCAGCACCAAAAGCAATTTTTTTTAATCTCCCATGGTATATTGCAGCAAATGAGTTTTTTCAGAAATAAAAAGCCACCATCTTTTCACTGTTGCGAGCCTTTCTTGTAAAGATTTTCATGAGAATGCACCAATGTTCTCAAAATTATGTCAGGAGGGGGAAATGTGGATGTTTGTCTTAAAGAGGACGTGGGAAGGTTGAAACAGTATCAGTTGGGAAGTTTGAAAGTTTGTGATGGGCTGCAGTTAGTACTTATTTTTATTTGTTTTTCATCTATTCGCAAGAATGATGTTCTCGCAAAAAAGCTTCCTTGAGAACGTCACTGGAATATTTTTTGCGACTGTCCCAATAAATCACAGAAAATAGTCACAGTACAATCTCACAAGCCCATATTTACAGTGAGCTAAAGACATGGTAGAGTCTCCCAGGGGTTATTCACCCAAGAAAAAATCATTGGGCTGTGTTCGTGCTGGTAGAGAGAATCCCAGACCCCCCCTTGTTTTGTATAAATTAACTTTGGGTCTCACCCTAAGTTACCAGGGCGATCCAGACGTGGACCTCTTGCTCACTGTTGTTAGTGAGGCACAGCTTCACCTCACTGATGATGCCAAGCAAGGCTGATAAATGTGTATGGGGTTGCTGTTGGTACACTTGTTCAGAGGAGAAGTGCCTAGTATTTCGGTGCTGGACTGCCCCTGGGCAGGACAAAGACTGATATGCAGGGAAATTTCTTCTCTGTGAAAGGGACAGTGAGCTAAAGACATGGTAGAGTCTCGCCCAGGGGGTATTCACACAAGAACAGGTCATTGGGCTGTGTTCGAACTGGTAGAGAGATTCCCAGACCCCCCCTTGTTTTGCATATTGGGGGTGTGGGCAGGCACAAAAAATTAATTTCAAAATGTATGCTAAAACAACTAATATCGGAAGCCACCAGGAGGCGCGTCTATGAACAGACTGTGAATCGTAGCTCCCGGCCGCCAGAGTGAAAAGGGAACCTGATCCCCACCACCTTCAACCTCCTCCCACTGTGCCGAGAACTTAATCGCGGGTGAAAGAGGGGTGAAAGAGGGACAGGGAGAAGTGCGAGAAGAGCAATTTTACCATGTGGCACTGGGTACACCGGCAGCGGACCACAGGAGGGGCTCCTTCTGGAGTGGTGTCCCCCCACCCCCTTTTGATGCTGGAAGGTACTTATTCCCATATACCCTGCCCCAGTGCAAGCAGCAGCACTCTATCCCCATATCGGTAATATATCCTGAAGGGGTGGCAGGGTGGTCACGAAAACCCCTCACTCCAGAACTCGCCTTGCTATTTTCTGATCCTCTGAAGTTTGCGGCTCGGCTCTCCCCTTCTGAGAGAGGGTCCAACAGACTACCATCCTTGGGTAAAGCAGCCCAGGAATCTTTACAGCGCTTTTCTCTCCATATGGACTGAAGAACTTCCTTGCAGCAGGTCCATTATACCTGGCACGCTCCGCCGCCAACGGAGAGCCATGAAAGAGGGAAATAGTTATGAAGCCTCCACCAAAATAGATATTGTCTCCCTGATGGATGAAATTAGGGGCATGAGAGCAGATATTGGTGGCAAGCTGGACAGACTGAATCAGCAAGAAGACAAAATGGACGAGAGGATACAGCAAGTCGAGCAAAACCAATCTTGCTTGGATACCCTAGAAACACAGATGGATATGAGCCTGTCGGAACTGGAGAGGCGAGAGGCGGAAATAACCCTAAAGATGGATGAGTTTGAAAATAGCGAAAGGAAGAAGAACCTATGCTTTTTTGGTTTGCCAGAAAAGGAGGGTGAAACCGAGAGTGATGTGAGGAGAGCTATTCATGACATGGTGAAAAGAGGGCCAACCAAGGGAAGGGATGTGGCGCACCAAACTGGCCAACAACCGGCTCTCAAAAATATAGAACACTCCTCCGAGAGGCCCATCTTAACTGAGGGGGTGATTTGTTGGGTTTGAACTAAGTTTTAGCTCTGGGTGGTCAATCCCCGACCAGTGGGGATAATGATGACTCTTTGTATAGCCCTTTTTATTCTGGGCGGAGAGATGACCAGGTTTCGACCTAGGGAAGCTGAGGATGGTGTGTAAGTTGAGGTTGGGTGGAGGGTGGGGGGACTTCGTGACAGGAGATGGGGATAGGCCAGTTGCACTGTGAAGATTTATCATGAAGGGTTGGGGGGGTGGCGAGGTTCTGAGTCGGGGTTGAAGCTAGAATAAGGCAATGTTATACATTTGATGTTGGTGTTTATAAGGGGGCTCAGGAGGAGAGAGGTGTGATTTGGAAGGCTGTAGTGCCGGGAACCTTAATAGTGGTCCGTTCAGAGGTCACTCTGGTGATTGATCAAGACTGGATGCTTTTGCAGGGGTGTATGGCGGGGAAACGGGGGAAGTTGCAGAGTTGCTTGTTTTGGGAAGATATTTTCCCCTCTCAAGCATTGAGTTGTGGTTCATGTGGCCACACTATATGGATGACTGAGTGCCTTGCTCAGTCGGTGCAGAGCAGTGAGAAATGGGGCAGATTGTGTTGGGTGAAAGATCACCAGGAGATTCATGGGGATTGACAGAACAATTGGCTCCCTGAATGTAAGGGGAGCAAACTTTGAGAAACCAGAAGATGTCTCACCCGCTAGTCCCCGGGGATCTGTCATCCAGGTGGCCGGGACAAGGCCATCGTTTTTGGATCCAGTTCCTAGGGGTGGACCATTGGGGCAGGATTACATGAGTGAGGGGCCTTTAGGGAGTGGGACACCGGATGGCAAGACACATTATCCCTTTCCCTGTAACACCTTTACCCCATCCTATCAGGTAGGATACTTAGGAACTCAACTCCCTCCCTTTCCCAACACAAACACGTTCTCACAAACAGCTTGCTGTGAGAGAAAACGGACTAACACCCAAGCCGTTCACCTGACTTGTCCCACTACAATGGTCAGGCAATTACTGACCATTACACACACCTGACGAGAGCACACTCTGAGCTAGGCAAAGCACAAGAGGAAACCGCAGTTCCAAAAAGGCAGTTTAATACAAGGCAAAAGATGGCAAAACCAAAAGGGATTGCAAGGACCGAAGTGCCCTTGACCTTCTCCATGAGGAACTGTTATGTTTTCTATTCTCGAAGGTTCATGAAAGTAAGACCAGGAAACAAGACTGATGAATCCACCATTGTGTGTCAGAGGTACCCAGAGCTCTCCTGCATCGATAGTCAAGGCGGGGAGGATCGCTTGCCGCCGTGGTACTGTCCTTGGCTCCTACAACTGTAACGCTCACCTGATTCTCGCAGAGGCGCCGGTCTTGACTGGGCGACTACCGTATCTTCAAAGGTGATGTGTAGCACCCGGTTGGCTCTTTGGGCTGGACCTCTGTGCACTGTATGCCTGACGTGTAGAGTAAGATGTCTGCAGATAGAAAATATGGGGTTAATGAACTGGGGTTATTGGGGTGTCCCTATCTCTTTCATCTTCTCCTCTCCTGTAGACCCCCAAAGGTTAACGCTCTCACCTTAGGTAAGTGAATGCCGAGCTCTCCATCTGCCTTGGGGCAGGGTGCTGTAACCAGTTTCTTCACTGGATAGGTAGCGCAGGCCTCTTGACTTCAGAGGACTGCTGTCCGTCGTTTACTGCACGAACGGTAAGTTTCGAGTCATTCAAATGTCTTTAAAGTCTTTAGTAATGATGTCTCTTGTTTTGCAGGGTTCCGGCGATGGCGGATGACGGGCTGAAGTGAGTTGAAGATGGAGCCCGTGTGATGAATAGAAGCGCCTGGAAGCACGTAAGTAAGCGCTTGTTGCCTGCTTCACTATGCGCTCTAACTGTCTTTTTATTTTGCAGGTACGAGTTCGGAGCGGCTGCAGGGTGCCGGAATACCCACTGGATTAGATGTGGAAAGGAGTAATGGCACGTGAGTATTAAAGTTCCCCAATGTCTTTAAACGCACCTTGTTTTGTCTTTCAGATGCGGGATGCAGCGCCGAAGGCCTCCGGAGCGTACGAAGAGTAGGTAAGCCTTTGCCTTTCAGATGCCGGAATGCTAACCTGTTCTTTCTTGTCTTTATAGGTGTTGCTGAAGACTGGATTCAGGATGGTAAGCCTTTGCCTTTCAGATGCCGGAATGCTAACCTGTTCTTTCTTGTCTTTATAGGTGTTGCTGAAGACTGGATTCAGGATGGTAAGCCTTTTTCCTTAGGCCCAGGACCGGATGCAGAAGACACGATGAGCGTTCTGCTGCAGAGGTTGCAGAATAACGCAAAGCAAGATTCATCCACCGGGTGTGGTTTAAATAGCCTCCTGTAGTGCTTAGGTGTCTCCTTCCACAGCCACGCCTAAGTAAGAAAAGAGTTCCTGGTAAGAAAAGAGTTCCTGCCTTCCAGAAGAGTTCCAGTGTTCTGAATCTAGGGAGTGGCTCCAGCCCCACCCAACAGGAAAAGTAGTTCCAAACAGAAGAGGATCTGAGGCTCAACTGGCAGGCAAGTAAGCAGCATGGTCTGCTGAAGGTAAGTCCACCCAAGCATTATGAGCCCGGCGCTTCCAGCGCTGGGACTGGGCATATTTATGAGCCTGGTGCCACTGGCGCCAGGACTGGGTCCAAAAGGTCCCAATTGGGACTGGTTGGCACTCGGAACCTGGGTTATGGATCTGCTTCCAAGGGAGTTGGGAAAACCCTGACCTTTTGGAAGCAGAGATCATGACAGTACCCCCCCTCAAGGCCCCTCCCAAACCGGGCTTCTCCGGGGGTTTTGGCTTGTCAGGAAATGTTCGGTGAAATCTTTTGATTAGGCGAGGAGCGTGGACATATTCAGCAGGTTCCCAGGATCTCTCTTGGGGGCCGTAGCCTTTCCAGTCAATTAGGTAGAATAGTTTAGATTTGGAGATCTTGGAGTCCAGAATGCTTTTGACTTCAAACTCGAGTTCTCCATCCACTAGGATAGGTTTTGGAGATTTGGTTAGTCGGGTTTGAGGTTGCACAGGTTTTAATAGAGAGACGTGGAAGACCGGATGTATCTTCATGTGCGGGGGCAAGTCCAACTTGACCGCTACTGGGTTTACTATGGTAGTGATGGAATAGGGACCAAGGTATCTTGGGTTGAATGTGCGTGGCCCTTTTAGAGATAGATATTTGGTGGATAACCAGACTTGATCCCCTACTTGATAGTGAGGGGCTTCCTTCCGATGTTGATCTGCTCCTTTCTTGTACTGTTCTTTAGCCCTTTGAAGGTGAGAAACAGCGTCCTTAAAGGCTTGGCTGATTGTAGAATGCAGGTAGTCTACTGCTGGTGTTTCAAGATCTTGGAGGGGATCCAACTCCGAGGTTCGAGGGTGACTGCCGTACAAAAGAAAAAACGGGGTTTTCCCAGTTCCCGAATGGACAGAGTTATTGTAGGCATACTCGGCTATCCAAAGGATATCTTTCCAAGTTTTTTCAGTTTGTTGCAGCATGCAGCGTAAATACTGTTCCAGAGTTTGATTGGTCCTCTCGGTTTGTCCGTCGGTCTGAGGGTGGTGACTGGTCGATAGTCTCACATCAATTTGAGCCGACCGACAGCAACTTCGCCAAAAATGAGAAATAAATTGACTACCTCGATCCGAAATTAGAACCGAAGGAAAACCGTGCAGTCGGACGATGTTTTCGAGAAATTCTCGGGCCAGAGTTGCTGCTGTTGGCAAGCCTTTGAGCGGAATGAAATGCGCCATCTTGGAGAATAAGTCCACGATTACTAGAATCGTATTGTATCCGGAGCATGGAGGTAGATCGGTGATGAAGTCCATAGAAAGCGTATGCCAAGGGCGAGGTGGGATGTCAATAGGGCGTAAGAGGCCTGCTGGTCTTTCCTTTTGACTCTTGTTTTGGGCGCATACTCCACAGGACATTATAAAGTCTCTGATATCTTTTTTCCAAGACGGCCACCAGAAGTAGCGCTTGATCTTTTCTGAGGTCTTGGCTATACCGGGATGACCTTCCATTAAAGAGTCGTGATAACAAGAGATTACTTTTTTCTGTAAATCTGTGCTGGGTAGGTATAATCGTTCTTGGAAATACAATAAGTTGTCCTTTACTGCAAAGTCCTTTCCCTGCAGATGCCAATTCTGTATGTCTGCTGGAGTTACAAGTTGCCTGGCTTTATCCTTAACTTCCTCTATGGATTCTGTGGCGATTACACCCAGAATTCTTTGTTCGGGAATGATTGGTACAGGTTTAGGGTTGACCAAGTGTTCTTCCACTCCCATCCGAGAAAGGGCATCGGCTTTACCGTTCTTTGTACCAGGTCGATAGGTAATTATGAAGTCAAACTCGGCAAAGAATAATGCCCAACGGAGTTGTCTAGAGGATTGGGCTTTTGCGGTCTTCAAATATTGCAGGTTTCGGTGATCCGTAATCACAGTAACGGTGTGTCGGGCCCCCAGCAGATAATGCCGCCAAGCCTTAAAGGCAGACTTGATAGCCAGAAGTTCCTTGTCAGTAATCGTGTAATTGATTTCAGGAGGCGAGAATTTGCGGGACCAAAATGCCACGGGATGCAACTGATTGGTTACCGGGTCCTTTTGTGATAGAACTGCCCCCATGGCAAGGCTTGAAGCATCAGTTTCCACGATGTAGGGGAGTTCGGGGCGAGGGTGTTTTAAGATTGGTGCAGAGATAAATTTAGTCTTCAAATCCTGGAAAGCTTGTTCCGCCTCGGTAGACCATTCAAAACGTTTGTTTTTCTTTAACAAGGCAGTGATGGGCTGGACTATTCGAGAGAATTCGGGGATAAACCTGCGGTAAAAGTTAGCGAAGCCTAACATGCTTTGCACACCTTTTACGGAGGATGGTGATGGCCATTTGAGAACTGCATCGACCTTCTTTGAATCCATACGCACTCCGCCAGGTGATAATATGAATCCCAAGAATTCAACTTCAGTCACGTTGAAAACACATTTTTCCAACTTAGCGAAAAGTTTGTGTTGACGCAATCTTTCGAGGACCATTTTCACGTGTTTCCGATGTTCAGATTCCGATGAAGAATAAACGAGGATGTCGTCAATGTAAACAACAACACATACATCTATGAGCTCTCTGAGGACATCGTTCATAAAATATTGAAAGGCGGCCGGGGCATTGCAAAGTCCGAAGGGCATGACCTGATATTCAAATAGCCCATACTTGGTGCGGAAGGCCGTCTTCCATTCATCGCCCTCTTTTACTCGTACCAAGTGGTAAGCTCCTCTAAGATCCAGCTTTGTATATATGCATGCTTTTCTGACTTGGTCCAGGAGTTCAGGGATCAAAGGTAACGGATATCTATTCTTAACAGTGATCTGGTTCAGGGAGCGATAATCGATACAAGTTCTAAGGTCTCCTTCCTTTTTTGGAACGAAGAACAAAGCTGAAGAAGCAGGGGACTTGGAAGGACGAATAAACCCATTTGCCAGGTATTGATCCAGGTATTGTCGAAGGTGAAGGTTCTCAGGCTCGGTGAGGGCATAAATTCTACTACAAGGAGGAGTAGATCCAGATATCAGGTCTATCTGGCAGTCATAAGACCTATGAGGAGGTAGAGAGTTAGCCTGATCCTTCCGGAAAACATCTTGGTATTCTAGGTATTCGGGAGGTAACTGGGGAGTCTCTGAAGAAATTGCGGCCAGTGCAACACCAGGTGGAGGGTGACAAGTAGAGACACATTCTGGAAACTGGACCGTTCTTGCTCGCCAATCGATCAGAGGATTGTGTTTCTCTAACCAAGGTATTCCTAGAATAATCTGAAACTGAGGGGCCTTGATCACATCGAACACGATCTTCTCATGGTGTCCATCTTGACTTACTAGCGTCACCTCTTGAGTGGTATGCGTTACTGGCCCGGAGGCTATCTCCGTACCATCCACCGTAGTAATGACGTCCTTTACAGCCTTGGGACAAAGAGTTAGATTCATCCTCAAAACCATTTCATGATCCACATAATTGCCGATGGCACCGCTGTCGACGTAAGCTTCAATTGCATGTAATCGATCCGGATTATCAGGGCTAATGAGGACCATAGGTATCACGAAATGCGAGGTCACGGAACTGGTTTTCACGCTCGGCAAGAGGACCTCTATTCTTGTCGGGCGAGGTCGTTTCCCTGCTCAGAGTTTGTAACTTTGGTAACTGCAGATCCTACTGCCTTCTTGGCAGGTTTCACCGGACAGTCTCGAAGAAAGTGCCCTGAGTTTCCGCAATATAGGCATAATTGCAACTGTTTCCTCCTTTCCCGCTCCCTTTGTGTTAGAGGACCTTTCAGACCCCCTATTTGCATGGGTTCCCCGGAGTCTACTCCTTTGGAAGGAGTTGGCGGTTTGGAAAATACTCGAGCATCAAACTTGGAACGATCGGCCTTCCTGTTCTGCAGCCTGTGATCTATTTGAACGACCAAGTCTATATAATCCGAACAGTCTTGTGGGGGATTCACTACTTGGGCTAAAACGTCTTTGAGCTCTCCACGTAGACCTCTATAAAACAGCGTAATCCTTTTGTCCTCAGGCCATTGAGTTTCCACTATTAGTCTATTGAAAGATGCAATATAAGCCAAAAGGTCTTGATTACCCTGTCGCAACGAAAGAAGCTCATTGTCCAAGGCCTGCCCCTGTGAATGTCTTGCGAACAGTTTTTCCATACTAAGCTGAAAGGCTTGAAAATCATGGAGAACCGGATCATCTTGATTAACTAGAGGGATCGACCAGTCTGCCGCATTGCCACTAAGGTACGAAAGTACAAAAGCTACTTTTGCTTGATCAGTTGGAAAGGCTGCTGGCCGGCATAAGAAGTGCAACCGGCACTGATTGATAAATACTGCAAACCTCTTTGGGTCACCAGAAAATCGTTCGGGCGGAGCCAGAGGTACATTCCCAGGTAGGTTGATCTGCACTGGATTCATAGAGGATGTTGAAGGAAGATTTGCCCCTGATGCGGGTAACGGGGTCTGTCCGGCTTGTGACTGTAGCACTTGTCTAGCAAGATTGTCTGTTCTCTCCTTGGAAATAATTAGTTCCCTTCTTAGAGCATTCGTTTCCTGACGAGCTGCATGCACTTCTGCCCTTAGTTCCCCAAGTAACCGGGCTAGGGGGTCAGTATCCGAGGTTTCCATAGCGCCTGGGCGAGAGTTTTGCGGTAGGCTTTGCGTTCTGTAACGCTCACCTGATTCTCGCAGAGGCGCCGGTCTTGACTGGGCGACTACCGTATCTTCAAAGGTGATGTGTAGCACCCGGTTGGCTCTTTGGGCTGGACCTCTGTGCACTGTATGCCTGACGTGTAGAGTAAGATGTCTGCAGATAGAAAATATGGGGTTAATGAACTGGGGTTATTGGGGTGTCCCTATCTCTTTCATCTTCTCCTCTCCTGTAGACCCCCAAAGGTTAACGCTCTCACCTTAGGTAAGTGAATGCCGAGCTCTCCATCTGCCTCGGGGCAGGGTGCTGTAACCAGTTTCTTCACTGGATAGGTAGCGCAGGCCTCTTGACTTCAGAGGACTGCTGTCCGTCGTTTACTGCACGAACGGTAAGTTTCGAGTCATTCAAATGTCTTTAAAGTCTTTAGTAATGATGTCTCTTGTTTTGCAGGGTTCCGGCGATGGCGGATGACGGGCTGAAGTGAGTTGAAGATGGAGCCCGTGTGATGAATAGAAGCGCCTGGAAGCACGTAAGTAAGCGCTTGTTGCCTGCTTCACTATGCGCTCTAACTGTCTTTTTATTTTGCAGGTACGAGTTCGGAGCGGCTGCAGGGTGCCGGAATACCCACTGGATTAGATGTGGAAAGGAGTAATGGCACGTGAGTATTAAAGTTCCCCAATGTCTTTAAACGCACCTTGTTTTGTCTTTCAGATGCGGGATGCAGCGCCGAAGGCCTCCGGAGCGTACGAAGAGTAGGTAAGCCTTTGCCTTTCGGATGCCGGAATGCTAACCTGTTCTTTCTTGTCTTTATAGGTGTTGCTGAAGACTGGATTCAGGATGGTAAGCCTTTGCCTTTCATATGCCGGAATGCTAACCTGTTCTTTCTTGTCTTTATCGGTGTTGCTGAAGACTGGATTCAGGATGGTAAGCCTTTTTCCTTAGGCCCAGGACCGGATGCAGAAGACACGATGAGCGTTCTGCTGCAGAGGTTGCAGAATAACGCAAAGCAAGATTCATCCACCGGGTGTGGTTTAAATAGCCTCCTGTAGTGCTTAGGTGTCTCCTTCCACAGCCACGCCTAAGTAAGAAAAGAGTTCCTGGTAAGAAAAGAGTTCCTGCCTTCCAGAAGAGTTCCAGTGTTCTGAATCTAGGGAGTGGCTCCAGCCCCACCCAACAGGAAAAGTAGTTCCAAACAGAAGAGGATCAGAGGCTCAACTGGCAGGCAAGTAAGCAGCATGGTCTGCTGAAGGTAAGTCCACCCAAGCATTATGAGCCCGGCGCTTCCAGCGCTGGGACTGGGCATATTTATGAGCCTGGTGCCACTGGCGCCAGGACTGGGTCCAAAAGGTCCCAATTGGGACTGGTTGGCACTCGGAACCTGGGTTATGGATCTGCTTCCAAGGGAGTTGGGAAAACCCTGACCTTTTGGAAGCAGAGATCATGACAACAACAAAGCAGCGCCAGTAAAGTCAGCAAAGCCGCTGAGTTGGGGAGACTGATACTAGATCGGTCTGTGTTGAAGCCAAAGGTTGCAAGCGGCAACATTGCATATTGAAAGCTGAAGTGAACATTGTATGAAGCGTATGTGATAATCAACGCAAGTAAAATTGAACAACAGATGCGTGATTGAACTTTGAAGCCCCGACACGATACCTTAGAGTGGTCGGCACCACTTGCATGCTCATTCGAAAGTCTTTGTAAGGTATCCAACTGGGAAGAGTGACAAAGAATTGTGAATCGAAGTGGTCCTGCAACGAGTCAAGCAAAATCTTGTGCACAATCGGAAGTATTCAATGTTCATAGCGTAAAGAAAGTTGATGACAAAGTAGATGAAGTTGTTCCAAGCCCAGCGGAGGTAGATCAACTGAGAGATTTTGGTTAGAGCAAGTTTGTGTTAAAATGTTAAATTGAAATTGGTCTGAGCCAGGCGGAGGGAGACTATTTGAACATTGTGTTAAAGAGGATCTGAGCCCGACTGAGGGGGATCCGAGGTGAATAGTGAATCGTCTGAGAAATTGAGTACTTAAGAGGAAAAGAGCTTATTGTTTGTCACATCAGGCCCTATGAAAGAAGAGACTTTGAGAGGAAAAGAGGCTTGGGCACGGAAGGCCCTGGTGCTAATGATTGAACTGTATCCTCGTGCTAGAGAAGCCAGAGACTGTGCTAAGCTCGAGTGTACCGCTTTGTCCCGTGCTGAAAACGTGGGGTAGGGAGGCCAACTGCCTGAACATCCTGACATATCATTTTGTGAACACTTCTTTCTTTTTCGTAGCACTGTTTCCCACAGTATTTGTATTAAGTATTGGCAATAGGCTTATTAGTAAACGCCCTTTTGATTTGACAAGACACCACTAGGACTGCGTTATTATTATTTGATAGTCGTAGCTTGCTCACATCTGTAGATTTAGTATTAGATAGGTGTTTTTCCAAACCCTTTTCGAAGTTCAATAAACACCCTTGAACTGTGGTCACTTGTGGCTGTCTTACTGTTGGTACCATGCCTTCCTTAAAAAACTCACTTAAGAGATCCCTCTTGCTGAGGGAATTCAGAATGGCGCAGCTAAACCTATTGTAGATCCAGGAAACGCGCTGGAAGTCAAGGGAGGAACCTTCTCTCCGTGCAAACTCACTGGGTGACATTTACAAGGCTTTGGCGAACTCTAAAAAGGGGTATGGCAATTATCCTGTCCGGTTGCTTGAATTTCAAAGTGGAGGCCCGGATGACGGACCAGGAGGGGAGGTTTATCTTCATAAAGGGCAAACTGGCGGGGGTGCTGATTACGGTGGGGTCGGTTTACTGTCCCAATGAGGGTCCATTTTTGTTCTGGGTAGGGGTCAGGGACAAGTGGAGGACTTTTGCTGAGGGCCTCCTAGTGATAGGACGTGATTTTTACATGGTTTTAGACCCGGTCAAGGACCGCTACAGAGTGGGCAAGGTGGTGGGACCCCAGATCAGTGCCGAGGTTTCTGAGAAGTTTCGGGAAGTGAATAGGGATCTTGGGTTAGCAAACTCCTGGGTGGAACCGGAGGGTGGCGGCAGGCCCTTTATGTCTTATTCCCAAGTTTACAACTCCTATTTGAGGATAGATTTAATCCTAATCAACGACACACTAACATGCCAGATTTTGAGTTCTCAGGTGGACCCAGTCCCATGGTCTGACCATGACCTAGTGAAGGTAGTTTGGGAAATTGGGCGGTGGGGACACCAAGGTGTAGATGGATGTGTAACAATACCCTCCTTGAGGATAAAGAAACAGCACAAGTTCTGCTTGCAGAGGTTAAATCCTACTTTGAACACAACGATAAAGGAGGGGTGGGAGATCACATCTTGTAGGAGGGGTTCAGAGCCACCATACGCAGAGTTCTGATTAAAATAGGGTCCAACAAGAAAAGGCAGGGAGTGAGACAAAAGGAAGTTCTGTGGGAGAAGATAGCAGGTATAACGTTGGTCCCTTGAGGAAAAAGCCACCTGCACCTTGGGGAAGCAAGTAAGCACCGTAGATATGAAGCCCAATTGAAAACATTACTGGTACACGACACCGAGAGGAAACTATTATTCCTTAAACAGAAATATTATAAGAAGCGGGATAAAGCTGATAAGATACTGGCCTGGAAGCTATGGGAAGTACGTAAAAAGAAAATGGTGACTGACATTAGGGTACCTGGTGGTTCCACAGTGTATGATGCCGAAGGGTTTAGGGAGCAATTTAATACCTTCTTTGAATTCCTCAATACCATGGGATAAACAGAGACCAGGTCCCATGTCATGGAGTTGCCTGGTCGTCTATCCTTTCCCAGCCTCTTTAGCGAGATAGCTGCCACCTTATAGGATCCAATAGGGGCAGAGGAGTTGGAGGCAATGATTAAAAGGATGAAAGGCAATACAACACCGGGTAGTGATGGCTTCTTGGTACACTTCTATAAACGATATCAATCAACCCTTGCTCCATTTTGGGCAAGAGCGTTTAACAAGTTCTTGGCGGGAAGACCCCTTCCGGAAACAATGATGGGAGCAATTATTGTAGTATTACCAAAGGAGGGTGGAGACGCAGC
This sequence comes from Ambystoma mexicanum, assembly GCF_040938575.1. Lineage (NCBI taxonomy): Eukaryota > Metazoa > Chordata > Amphibia > Caudata > Ambystomatidae > Ambystoma > Ambystoma mexicanum. Next base: position 534,202,254 of record NC_090924.1, on the reverse strand, counting down.
GCTGTGCGCCTCTTACAGGCCGATTTCCCTACTGAATATAGATGTGAAAATCCTATAAAGAACAAAGATGAGCAAGGTCATGTGAGTCTCACTGCTGACAAAGGAACAACAGCCTCCTGAGTTTGTCACGACTTGATGTAGTGGACACAGAATTATACACAACAAACAATAATTGTCTTGAAAGGAAAATTCTGTCTACTGTAGTTCAGTTTAAATTTTGTGCAGTCAGTGTTCAAGATACACTTGTATTTCTAAATCACAGGATAGTTCAACATTTATAGATTTACAAAAGTATAGTACCTTGGTTATATGGAACAAATGTTGAGTATTTGCAGGACAAAGTTCTATTGCTTCTACATTCTCTATGTATTCCTTGGGAGGGAAACTAGAGAATTTAGTGAGGTAATAGCAGAATCATCAGCGTAATTGCATGGAACACAATGTGGGGTTGAACAACAACAACAAAAAAACAAGTCAACACGACAGTGTTTCGGCCATATGGTAAGCTAAATGAGCTTTTTGGTGGTGTAGGCCTTCATCAGGATGGGATATTCATGGGGTAGAAGTATCCTATGCAGGCTGTTGGATTAAACAGACAGAAAGTATATCAGGAGTCAGTCATTTCAGGTAGTCTAGCAGTAGAGAAGTAAATATATACATGGAGATACCGGAGTTTACCGGATCTGGAGAGCACAGTGGCTCGATGCATCAAAGTGTATATGTACACTGAGGAGGATTCACTATCGATTTGGAAAAGACCTTCGATCATGTAGAATGGGGGTACATGATGGAGGTTTTGAGGAAGATGGGCTTTGGGGAAAATTTCAGAAGATGGGTTGCAGCCGACAGCCCACATTCAGGTGAACGGGACGTTGACGTCCCGTTTCACCTTTCCCCAATGTTATATGCATTGCTCATGGAGCCCCTTGCTATCTTGATTAGATCCAACCTGAGTATAAAGGGAATTTCTAGAGGGGGGTTGAATTCAAACTTTCCCTACCTGTCTGACCTGCAGAACTCTCTTCCAGAATTAGTTTCCCAGATTTCCCATTTTTGTGTGTTCTCGGGTCTCAAAATTACTGCAGAAAAATCCAGGGTGATGCTGATGAAGAGGGGACAGTCCTGTCTCGATTCAGAGGCAAAGATATGTGGAATAAAGGTGGAGGGGATAGGCATAATGTACCTGGGGGTAACCATTACTAGAGACCTTTCAAGCCTGGAAAAGGTGAACTTTACCCCTGTGTTGGACGGAATTAGAGTAGATCTGAAAAGTTGGGAGCCAGCAGTCCTAACCTGGTATGGCTGGATGACCTCAGTGAAAATGAATATACTGCCTTGTCTCCTTAACCTCTTTACATCCCTTCCAGTGTTCCTTTCGGAAAGGTTTCTTGACAAACTGAATACAATGGTGTCTCGGTTCATTTAGGGGAGTAAGAAAGCGAGACTGTTCCAAGGGACCACAGCGGATTTGGCTGCACGGATTTCCAAAACTACTACCGGGCTTGTCAGCTGAGGGTCATGTTTGAGCTCATGATAGAGGGTTTGAGGAATTATTAGTCATTCTTGGAGGACATGGACGCCCACCCCAGGAAGGTGAGGATTACCTATGGGCCCCTGTAAGGAAGGTACGGTATCAAAAGTAAGACGGCACAAGTGACCACAGTTCAAGGGTGTTTATTGAACTTCAGAAAGGGTTTGAAAAACACCCATCTAATCCTAAATCTACAGATGGGAGCAAGCTACGACCATCAAATAATAATAATAACGCAGTCCTAGTGGTGTCTTGTCAAAATAAAAGGGCCTATTGTAATAAACCTATTGACAATCCTTACCTCTAAATACAAATAGTGTGGGAAACAATGTTATGTAAAAGAAAGAGGTGTTCAAGAAATGATATGTCAGGATCTTCAGGCCATTGTCCTCCCGTCGCAACGTTTTCAGCATGGGATAAGGTGACCCACTCGAACTTAACAAAGTCTCTGGCTACTCTAGCACAAGGTTCCAGTTCAAACATTAGCATCAGGACCTTTCGTGCCAAGTCTCTTTGCCTTCCAAAGTTTGTTCTTGCAGAGGGTCTGATGCGATGAACAAACAAGTTATTTTCGTCTCTGAATTTTACACATACTCAATTTCTCAAGTGATTCACTATTCACCTCAGATCCCCTTTACTACAAACTTCGTAGGATTTTCATGTGTCCAATTTCTCAGGTTATTCACTGTCCACCCCGGATGCCCCTCAGATCCGTTTTAACACAATGTTCAATCAGTCTCCCTCCACCGGGTTTCAACCAATTTAATTCACTTTAACACAAACTTCCTTTATCCCAAAAGCTTTCAATTGATCTCCCCCGTTCGGGCTCGGACCAACTTTCTCTATTTTATCATCAACTTATTCAATTGATTCCCCCCCCCCGTTCGGGATCGCACCAACTTTCTCTATTTTGTCATTAACTTGCTTGGCAGTATCAACATCGAAGACTTAAGATAGTGCACAGGATTTTGCTTGACCCGTCGCAGGACCACTTGGATGTACAGTTCTTTGCCACTCTTTCTCCTTTCTCAACTCTCAGTTGGATACCTTAAAAAGACCACCGAATGAGCACCTAAGCGGTGCCGGACCACTCTGTCAAGGGTATCGTATCTTGGTTTCAAAGTTCAATCAAACATCTGTTGTTCAATTTTTACTTGTGTTGGTTATCACACGCGTTTCCTACACTGTTCGATTCGGCGCTCACCATACAATGTTGCTGCTTGCAACCTTGGCTTCAACACAGACCGGTCTGGTATCAGTCTCCCCAACTCACTGGCTGTGTTGATTTCACTAGATCTGCTTTGTTGTAGGAGGTAGGAGCCAAGGACAGTACCACAGCATCAAGCGATTCTCCCTGCCTTAATTATCGACGCAAGAGGGCCCCGGGTACCTCCGACACACAATGCAGGATTCTTCAGCCTGGTCTTAAGCTTTCTATTCTCGAGGGCTCATGAAAGTAATGGTTCTTCATCGAAAAGGTCAAGGACAATTCCCTCCTTGCGATCCCCTTCTGTTTTGCCGTCTTTCTCCTCATGTTAAACTGCCATCTTGGAACTGCTGCTTCCTCATGTGCTTTGCCTTACTAAGAGTGTGCTCTTGTGCTCCACCTTTTATCCATGTGAGAAAGTGTAATGGAGGTCAGGTGTGTGTGTGGTCAGTAATTGCCATTGTATTGGGACATGTCAGGTATATGGCTTGGGTGTTCGGTCTGTTTTCTCTCATAGTGAGCTGTCTGTGAGAAAGTGTTTGTTTTGTGAAGGGGGGGGTTGTGTTCCTAAATATCCTACCTGGTAGGATGGGGTGAAGGTGTTACAGGGAATGTGTGGAAATCAGCAGATTCTGGGAGGAGGTGGCTTGTATCATGGGTAAGGTGCAGATCAGATTGGACGCAAGTTCCCCATAGGTGTGCCTGTTGGGGGGCTTCCCAGGGCCACATAGGGCTAAGCATGTGAGCAAACTAAAGGACCTGACATATATACTGGCTAAATGTAGAATCGCCATGTGTTGATAAGCACGGACGAGACCGTCTGCTCAAGGGTGGTGGCGGGATGTGCAGAAAATGGCGAATGCGGAAACAGCAGTGTGGCAAGCAGCCAGGGGGAGGAATGAGGATTCGGAGGATGGAGGAATAGCCGCGTGGATACAATAGGTGGCCGCTCTATCTGTATTGGACCAGAGCGGTCAGGACATAAATTAACCTAAGGATAAAATGTTACTGTGACGAGGCTTGGTGAAAGGAAGACCGTGCGGTGCGGTGTAGGCCGAGTTGGGGTTAGGGGAAGTTACGGGCGGGGGTAGAAAAACATAAAACAAATTATATAACTATATATGTAAGCTTGTGGTGGCTCAAGATCTTGTAAAGATGTATGGTTATGTGCTGAATAAAAAGTGTTTAAAAAATAAAGGTGTTACAGCCAAGGGGATACCGCATCTCGCCATCCGGTGTCCCACTCCCACTCCCCAAAGACCCCTCATTCAGGTGATCCTCCCACACTGGTCCACCCTCAGGAACTGGATCCAAAAGCGATGGCCATGTCCTGGCCACCTGGATGACAGATCCCCGGGGACTAGCGGGTGAGACACCTTCAGGTTTCTCACACCCCACATAAAGTCATGGCCCCCACTTTACAGACCCACCCAACCCTAGGGGTGCTGTGGGCGACTTGGCAGAGTGGTAAGGCGATGGGGGCCCGATCTACTTGGCCTTCACCTCTGACATCATTTTGGGGCCCACAGATAGGCCTCCATAGATAAAACTTTAAGTACTCCCATCAGTGGTCGGATGGGGGACTCGAATGTGCAGGGCAACTATTCCACCAATCTGTCTTTACAAACAGGAAGGAGTTTCAGGAGGAAATGTCTCAGGAAAAATTCCCGATCTTTGTCAATTTAAGATTGAAAGGGATACTTACAGTGCCCAAGTGGGAACTCCGACTGTCCAGGGAACTCACACCCTTTGAGACGTGATAAACATGGCGACGAGCAGGAAGGGGATGGTATTGCAGTTATATAGGGTGCTGGTCTCAGCGGACCTGAGGGAAGGCAAACGTTTAAGAAGATTTGTGAAGAGATGGCAGGGAAGGAAATCACTGGGGAGGAGTGGGACCGGATATATAAAATAGCCTTCCATGGTAACCTGTTCATGGCCACAATGGAACACAATTTCAAAATCCTTCAGGGGTGGTATAGAGACCCCTTTAAACCATCAAAGATGTTCCCGGGGACCTCTCCTAAATGTCCCAGATTATGTGGCCAAGTGGGATCTTTCACACATGTGGTGGAGTTGTTGAAGAGTACAACTGTTCTGGACGGAGGTCTAGAGCTGGATCAAGAACGTGGAAGGGGGTCAGCTGGTGCTGGACCCTCTTCAAATGCTCTTGGGCCTCCTGACAGCAGATAGGCCAGAGTTTAGACTGACTAGACCCGTTGAAGCAATGTTGAGAGCCACTAGAATAGCCATAGCCCAGAAATGGAAGAGGGAATATTTTCAGAATAAACCTGACTGGGACTTCAAACTCAAGGACATGATGACTATGGAAAAACTAAAAGCTGTAGTGAATGATTGCCTGGCTGTGTTTTAAGAGGAATGGGGTCCCCTAATTACCAAATGGGAGACGGAAGGGGAAGACGGTTGAACGGGGAGGTGGGGATCGTCAACAACGAGAAGATTATTCTGAGTGGGTTATGAAGAGGAGAGGAGAGGAGAGGGGAGTTGGATGTGGGGCCATAAGGGGCGATGGAACTGGGTGGGTCGTGGGGGAACAAAGTATTGGGGAACCGGGGGTAGGAGGTCTGTGACAAGGGATGATTTGAAGTGTCGGAGTCTGTGTTGACTAGAGCACCTTCAGGGGGCGAGCGACATTGAAACCTTGCAGGGTTCTGTTCTTCACCTAGAGTCAATCAAATGTGAAGTGTACCTCAGAAGACCACAGGGAGAAATAATTGATACATTGTACTCAGTGCTATGAGACGTAGAATGAGGGGGGGTTTACACTGGCAAATTGGTATTGTGAAATGTTTGTGATTTGTTGTAAGTGAACAAATATGTTAATAAAAACTAAAGTTGAAAAAAATATATTTATATCACACATTCTTTTTTTTCCGCATGCATTATCGCAGAACGGCCAATGGGCCACAGCCCACTACTGGGGAAGCATCCCATGGTGTGTGGCTTAGAAATACGCTCATGGAACGTGGCATTGTGGGGATAGAAAAAGAAGAATCTTTAGCACTACGGGTGGTGTGAGATATAGCATAACCAAACCCTTGAAAGTGAGTGACAACACCTTTGAGATACAGCAAATGCTGAGGTGTGCAGCATCCGTTAGTAGGCCCTGTTGTTTTTCTTTTCTCTGGCGTTGCCACAGTAGCTCAGTTTTTCTGGACAGCAATCCTGAGTGTGCCGACTCCTGTATGTCTGTACCTCTTCTTACATGGGTCTGCAACCTCCAAATTGAGATATAAAGCTTGGGATTGGATGAGACATCTCCCTATCACCTGCGAGTTGCCAGATTGGGTAATCCTCCTCTCTCCCTCATGCGTTTTGTGTCTCTGTTGTGGTTTCCTCAAGTGTTGTGATTTTTCTCCTTCCTTGCCCCTCTAATTGACTGATTGGCCTCTGGAGCGCGAACCGAAAGGTTAAAGCCACGGTCCACGGCTTAAGGTGAGTGTCAAGCATGCCATTTCCCTGCTCCGTGCCCCATCTATCGCTTCACGGATGGGTCCTGTGTTCACTAGTGAGTTACCATGCGTTGGATTACTAACAGAAGGCTGAAGGCTGTATGCAATCCCTAGTGGCTCCCCGTTGGGAGGAGTATTGTCTATGTGATCCCCTGGCACTGCAGTAGTGCTAAAGGGACTGTGTGCTCCTTCTGTTTGTTCTGAATTTGTTCTGGGGAGCAGGGCTTCCTTATTTGTTATACCTAACAATGAGTCACAGTTACACAGGACAAGCTGTATACCTGAGGATGTCAACCCTGTGCAAGGTCTCCTGACATATAAGGACACCTATTCCAACCGCCTCACCTTCAGCCTGAGAGATTAGGAGCTTGGGGAGAGGAGGAAGACCATTCTGATTCCTCCTTACAACACTTCCTTCACAATGCAAATCGGCATCCCCGGCCTCTGCAGTCCCCCAATCCTTCTGAATCCCAATCCCAGTTGGCTACTTAAATGTGACTATGTCCCAGTGTATTTGTGAAATGCCAGATTATACATTTTTTATAGTAATTTGTGGGATTCTTTTGCCAGAAAAACATTGGCATGAATGAATATCTTTGCAATAACATTAGTAACGTCAGTGTTTTTACCATAAAAGACACCATATTTTGTGGGAGAAGCACACACTTTCAAAAGGAAAGTATAGTGGGGGAGAACTTGGAAGTGAGGATAACCTTTAAAAATTCGTGCAAGAAGTGGAAAAAACAATTGAATGAAAATCATTGTTAATAGTACGCTGTGATGGGGAAGGGAGGGCAGATAGGCTATCGCTGTGATTTACCATGCAGATATGAAAGAAAACAAAATCTCCACACCTGTCAGTTCAGCCCTCATAAAAAAGTATGAAAAAAAGCAATATTTATTCTCAACAATTCCATCTACAAATTACCAAAGGGATTCTCTAATACATCATTCCTACTAGGCCTTTTGTACATTAACATTAAGGATCTACAATAAAATATTGTTAGATGTCTGTTATTACTTGTTGTTTCAAAAGATTACTTTGTTTTATTGATTTCTTTTTTACAGATTCTTTTTTCTGTCCAATGATGAACTACTTGAGATCTTGTCAGAAACAAAAGATCCACTAAGAGTGCAGCCACATCTGAAAAAGTGTTTTGAGGGAATAGCAAAACTGGAATTCACAGAAGACTTAGAAATCACAGGCATGATCAGTTCAGAGAAGGAAATTGTTCCTTTGGTGCAGAAAATCTACCCAGCTAAAGCAAAAGTAAGTAGTTTTGAAAACAATGGTTTATATAGAAAGTATATTGTGAAAGAACGTGTACAGTGTTACCATTTTTACAACTGAAGGCACAGTGCAGCTTTCCCATACAAGCTAAGAAAGGGGTGTAGCGCTTTGATTACATACTCAGTGTGATACCTTCAGCCTTTACTCTACACCTTCCAGCATCAAGAAAAACAATTTCACATATTTTCAAAAGAAACCACATACTCCCTAAACCCACAGGACATGTTGTAGTACTTAAAATCAAACAGTTCTCAACTTGGTCAAACCTCTAGCCACCCATAACTTTGATATCCTATTCTCTTGTTCAGACCCTCCCCTGTCTTTGAAGTGCCCTACTGCTAGTCCTTCACCAGTCAATTTATGGAAACATCAGACAAGAGAACAAAACCACAACGAAGAACTCCCAAAACCAGGAGGCAATGCCAAATGAGACAGAATCAGTGACAGGAATCAGCCCATGCCACTACCAGGAAGATCACAGCAGTGCAGCATTCAAGAAGCCTTAATTTCAGAAAATGACGGCAAAACCAAAATTAAGAAGTTATTACCAATCCAGGCAACAACCCTGATATTCATGTTTACCCAGTACATATAACAGCAGGTTACAAAAATGTTCACTTTTAATATAATCAGTACTTCCTCTCAGTATCTAGTATTGTGAATCTACATACTATGGCAAACCACAGAGCTAAGTATAATGCTTATTTAAAAAGCTTACCTGTCACTAATGAAACCACTCCATTACCTGTGTCAAAGTCAGAATTCGTCAAGGCTGATTCTTCCAGCCAAGCTGCCACTTTTAAGACATTTTCCAGCAGAGCCCCTACATCCAAAGCCCTAGATCACATAGCACCCCTAGCCTAATGCTCTAGCAGATGGGTGAAAAATGTGTAAGGTCCATATCGGCCTGCTCCATGGCCACAAACCCAACAAGGTCCGAGGCCCTAGAACACACAGTACCCCTAGCCTAATGGCCTAGCAAATGGGTGCCAAAAGGTTACGGGTCAAAATCAGCCTGCTCCATGGGCTGCAAACCCAACAAGCTATACTAGATGCTAATACAGATCAAAAGTGCCTTGGCAAAGCAATCATCAATTGCTGACTGCCCTGTCAAAAGTCATGGCACACTCATATCCTGGCAGGCAGTGACTACTGCATGGTGCGGATTATCCTGAAACATTTAGCTAACCAAACCTGAACTGCCAATCACACGTCTTCAGACATGGAGATCATGTAGGTCAAATATAAAGTCATCCTGAGTCCCTGGCTCCTTAGAAAAGCCACTGCCTGCCTCTTTAACCTGGTGAAATATCAGGGAGGTGACAAAAGGCCAAAAGGAGACATGCAAGCACCCAACGTAACTCTGCACAAAGACTGTACAGAAAATGTGTGTGATGGGATGAATTGGCACTGTCAAGAGTCGCATCTTTCAAATCCAGATTGGGCCAGCCAATCACCTTCCTGCAATACATTGCAAAGAAGGTGAACTCCCCCATTTTGAAATGGCAGTAAACCACTCAGGCATTCATGTCCGTTATGCTGCTCATTGGCCTCACCATCTCCTTTGTGTGCAGCAGGATCAGATTGTTTATAAAGCCACTGGGATGACCTCATTATCCCAGTATATCCTCCATCAGTACGAGAGCTTCCCCTTCTACATCAAACAAATATTTCTCCTGAAAAAAAGCAGCAAGTGGAATGAAGCCTTTGTTTGGAACAGGGGTTAAACAAACTCAGTCAGAAGCCCTGGCTGTTTTTCACAATCCAGGCATCCACTCAGAACTGCACTGATTGTGTCCAAAGAAATGCAATCCTGCCCTCCGCTCGGGGGGGGGTGGGGGTTTCTTGCAGAGTTGTTGCCACCTGAGGTAATGTTTGGAAGGGAAGAAGTTGTCTCTGTCATGATTGTCCCAGTACTGGGAGGTGCCACGATCATGGGACCTTGGATGGCTGTGAAACAGGCAGGATCAGAGCCCCTTTCCCTTGTAGAAAATAATGAGGAAAGCTTTTCTCACGCACTGCACCTTGTACATCTCTCTAGCAAAAGGATGCAAAAAATAGATGACCCGCAGGGCTCTGTAAGACTGCACTTCCCCCCCCCCAATTTGAAATACATTTTTAGGAGGAGAGTCGTATGCCTATCCACAAAAAATGGTGCAGTTGCTGTTGCCCAATAAGCAAACAGCTGTCGCAGCCTAAGACACCAAAACAGCTGGGCCCACAGGTTTACCAGTATCCTGAGCCCTCTTGGACAGCTCCTTACTTTTTCCCAGCAGTCCGTCAAGCTCTATACCTTTATCTCGCCACGATCTCCATGAGGGATCCACCCCTTAATTCGGATGTCTATGACGTTTAACCAAAACATGTATGTTAGGTGATTTCTACTTTGCCATTGAGGAATGTGTAGGCGCCCTCAGCCTTAAGCTTGAAGTGTAACTCCTTGTCCAACTGTTTCAGAAGCCTCAGTAGCATAAATTCCACCACATCAGGGTCAAACATGACACTAGAGGGTGTTACCTCCTCTGTGATAAAGGGCTGGGAATCAAACGGGGATTTTAATGCATTGTTTCCTCCCCTGGATTCCTCCTCTTAAATATCTCGACCTGGTACCATTTGTAATAGAGGTGCCCCCTTATTAACCTTGTTAACCTTATTAACCTTGTTCCACTTTGCACCAAAAGGTGCCTCAACTACTTCCACCACTGCAGAATAGTAATACTAAACATGGGCAGTGCTAGAAGAACACTCAATATGCAAATGGTAATTTTCCCCACCACTGAAGTAAAGTTAAGAGTAGCTGTATACCCTTTGAAGGCATACTTTTTCCATTTCATCTTTAATTTTCTTTCATTCTCCTTTCGTATGTTTTTCCACTACAGATTAGTTCACCAAATTATTTGGTGAGTAAAAAGTGTCCACATTTTCGAATGCAACCCTAATACTGATGTTGCCAGTGTGTTTTCTTTTTCATTATGATGTGTCCACAAAATAATGAGATATCACACACAAGCGTGTAGAGGAGATCCCAAATAAAGCGTGCACTCCAGTCGCCCATTTCAAAGTACCAGGAACGTTCACACCAAAATATGTGACGTATGATGAGCAAATAAGCCAGCAGAGAGCCACATTAGGGCTCTGCCTAGTGCCTATCAGAAAAACATCTATTGAAGTACCAATAACTAGACAACCATGTACAGTAAGGTATCCACTGAGAAAACCCTACCAGCAAATCAGACGAAATGAAGATTGCTTAAGTACTGTCCAGGAAGAAACAAAAAAGTTCCTAATGGAAGACGAATGGTGACGTCAGTAGGCTGTCATGAGGCCTACCCCCGGGCATCAGGACCAAACCCATCAGCTCTGGGAGCAGGCATCCAGATACTTATTAAAACCCCAACAGCCCCGGCTGGGGGCTGTTTGGGTTCAGTCCTGGTGCCTTAGGCGCCAGGCTCATCATGGAAATCAGTCCTGGCGCAATAGGCGCCAGGCTCATAGACTTTGCTTACCTGATGCAGACCATGCTGCTAGTGAGTCAAAGCCAACGTAAGGCCTGGATGGAACTATTTTTCTACAGGGACTATTTTTTTACTCGGGCGGGGTTCTAGGGAACTTCTTAGCTGGAACTACTTTGGAGGCTGTAAGAGGATTCAATTCAGCACTACAGCCAAGTCAACGCCTAGTCTAGAATACTGAATGAAAACCCTTATTGATATATCTTTATGTCCAGTTCATGCGTTCTGGATGACTACCCCTATATAACACGCCTCTCTTGGAATCCTCCTGACCCCACTGAGCCAAGAAGTAATTCTGTTTTGCAAGTTAAAAGGTTTATTTGATAATTTAAACAATAGATATATATATATCAGACTTTATAATAAATTAATAATTGAATATCACACTTAATCTGATATGATAAAGATTAACAACGGAGACTCTGGCACTAGCACACTTCTTTATAATCACTAAGGAGTTGACATGAAATGGATAAGATAGCACACTGGTAAATAGGGACAGAAGAATAATGTGGAAGAGAATGTTTTATAGGGTTCAAGGAAATGCAAGGTTGAATGAATGAAATGCAGTATAGAAAATACTCAATATGATTTCAACAAAACAATGTAATCACTTTTCTCTGGCAATTACCCCCCCTTTTATGCAATGCAAGGAAATGGAAGGAAGCACACAGTTCTCAGAAATGCAATTCAAATGTAATTCAGTTCACCCAGCAACTTAGACTACAGAAGTTGAAAACACAGGCAAAATGCTTTTAAATGTGCTGGAAATGAAGAAAAAAATATGCTAAAATGCTTTTAATTCCCTTTAGAGGTTCAGGGTGAGTGGTATCAAGTTAATATCAGCTCAGGCTCACTCTAGCAGTGATGCAGGGATAGTTTTTATGAGGCAAACGTTTTTTTTTCAGAGGAAAGCAAAAGCAGCTATCTTTTTGCAAGTGGAGAAATTTTCAAATCGCGGCAAAATTCGCGGATGCGTCTGGCATGATTACAGAGGAACTACAAGAACTATCACTATCGTTTTGTTGTCCTAGGAAAGCCTAGGATCTCAGCTTCCAGATGAAAGTTACTGCAAGTCTCTAGCACAAACGGTCGCGGAGATATGAGCGATTGAATAAAGGTCGTTTTTCAGATTGAAATTTTAAAGTTCAAAAAGACAAGTGCAGCTTGCAACTAGAAAATGACAGGTGACAGCTTTACAAATGACAGGTGACAGTTAGGAGACAGTTCTACTTAGATTAAGCTAAATTGAATTATATTATTTTAACTAGGAGATTGGTTCTGCACAGTTTTCTAGGTACTCACACTATATTCTTGAGTGAAATGGGCCTCGCCATGGATCTGGTCAGGTTTTAGACGGGACTCTGGTCTCTGCATTTCACAGTGATCTGGGTCTGCTCTCTCTCTGGATTCTGAAGATTGAGGGATTTAAAGTCTGGATCTTTCTGCACAGATTTCTCTGGAGATTGATGGAGGTAAAGTATGGATTTTCCCGGCAGAGCTTCCAGCTGCAAATGGATTTGAAAGTCCCTATCTGTCCTGTCTCTCTGCTTTTATGTGTTTTGAAAATGGGTGTGTGTGAGCATCACTGACCCTACCTCTCTCTCAGCTTCTAATTGGTCAAACTTCCATTTCTCACTTGATTGGGGGAGCTAGGTTGTGTCAGAGTGATGTCATTTTACAGCCTGCAGAGAGTCCACTCCTCCTGTCAACTTACACACAAATCTAGATTTGAACCAAATATATATTTCATAACTACACAGTGGTTTGAAATTACATGCACCCATCACATATCACAGGAGGTATACCCTGTTCAAACTCTGCTCTTCCTGGGGGCTTGCATTCAGAAATGGCAATATTTTGCACTTTTTAACTGGTTTGCGATACCGTACATTACCCCAAATTTACACACATGTGCGCAAGGAGTATGGACATTAGTTGATGAAGTGTCAGATTTTTCACATGCACACATTTTGAGTAATATCCTCTTTTCCGCCAAAACCCCCCTGAACATGCCACCGGTTCTAAAAACCTCTTAAAATGTGGGCAGAAAAATCACAAGAATTATGGTGTCATTTATACAATTTTCACATGTCAGCTCTATGAGTTATTCATCTTTTTCTAAAACCATATTCTGGCTATAGAGGTGTGTCTTTTCAGGTCACATGGCACAGAAACCAGTCTTTCCAGTTTCTGGCAAGCTCAGAGACCCTGCCCCTCCCAGCTTCTGCCAAGAGGAAGCTCCATTTACGACTCCCGCCAATAAAACATTTGCCTGAGTCAAGACAGGGCTTTGTTCAATTTCCTGCAGTGCCCAGGTAATTCAATCAGGGAAGTGTCATATCCCTTTTGGTGTGAGCAGCAAAAGGGCAGCTAGGCCTGGGAACACAGCTGTGACTCAAGTTTCACTCCTGATGGGGGTAGTTGCCAGGCAAATTGGAATCTCTTTAAGCTGTCATTTCTGTTCCCCAGTTTCTGCATTCAAATAAAACTAAACATTTTCACATATGCAGCTAGAAGGCTGATTCTAAGTTTAAAACTATGACATTTAGACAGTTACAAAGGCATGTGACACCAAACATAGGTCACTCATTTAATCTAAACATTTTCGATTTTAGTGTCTTTAAATCCAGTGCAACTTAAACTGCTGACTCCATAGCAGTTTTGTTATAAGCATTGTTTTGGGCTCTTCATTTCCCAGATTTTGTAAGTACACAAAACTCCATTCTGCCAAATGTCTGCTGGTGTTCAGTGAATATTTTGCACATGTTGCAATGTTTGAAAATAGGCATTTTGAGCCTGCCTTCAGAGAAACACAGGGTGGTTTTAAAGCGCTTTGAAGCTAACCGGCGCTACTGTTTTTCCTTTGGCAACCCGGCCTATCATTCTCGCATGGGGGGTGGCAAGTGAGGCAACCATTTTGGTGTGCGCACAAACTGCGCAGCTTTCCTGGATTTCGGCGCACATGTGGGTTTTCTGCCATCTTGAATCTTCTAAGCCCACAGCACCAAATGTTGCAGCATGATAGCTTAAACGTGGGTCAGGACACCCAACAAGCCCCCCCACGCGACTGCACTTTGAATTTGAGTCGATGGGGAGTCGGGTGCACAAGGGTTTTGACCCACGCACCGGTCTGTCCGCATAATCTTCTTCCAATTCTGCAAATGGCACAGCTCAGCATCTTCTTCTCCATCCGTTACTGATCGATCGGTTCTCCTCGCCGGTCCTGATGGGAAGATTGGGCGGTACCCCGGGCCCGTTGCGTCTCTGCTCCCGGTCTCCGGATCGTCCTCCTTGGCCCGTCTCCCGGTTTTCCTTCTCCTAGGACGACAAAGGAAGAGCGGCAATACCTACTCATAGACGTTTTTCCACCACTGTTGAGATAGTGGGGCAGCATATGCATTTCATCATCACGAAACATTACATTCTTATTTTGATAAAAAACAGTATAACTAAGAGACAGTTTCATGCAAATCACAATATTTTAGAGACTAGATGTGGTATGTTTTATGCTTGGAACTGAATTAGTCCGAGACAGTACCCGCTAGGATTCCAGAGGATTCCTCCAGTTTTTGCAGAGCGTGCCTGGGATGGCAACACTTCAACTGGTTTATGTGGACCCACTTGTCTTCCCCCGCTGCCAAAGGACCTTTGGGGATGTGGATTTTGTAGGCCACAGGGGAGATTTTGTCGATGATCTCAAAGGGTCCCTTCCATGTAGGCATAAATTTGCGCTGCTTGGCCTGGTTCCTTTGGAAGTTGTATAGATAGACCCGGTCCCCCACCTGATATTCCTTCCTGGAAGTTTTCAGGTCATAATGGGTCTTCATGCTATCAGCCGATCTTTCTAGATTCCGCTGAGCGTAAGCAAAAGCATGTTGGAGGTGTTTCCTTAAATTCTCCACATACTCATGAGTAGTGGAGGCATTTATCAGTGTCTGCTCTTGGGTCCTGTAGAGCAAATGCTGGGGAAGCACCATCTTGCACCCAGTCATCAACTCGAATGGTGACATTTTGGTTGCAGATGAAGGGGTAGATCTGATGGCCATTAGGACCAGAGGTAATCGGATATCCCAACTTGGCCCAGAATCTGCCACAAACTTCTTTAATATGCTCACAATGGTTCGGTTATATCTCTCTACTGCCCCAGAAGAAGCTGGTCTATAAGCAATATGCAGCTTTCTCTTGACCCCCAGTATCTCCCACATCTTTGTCATTACTTCACTGGTGAAGTGGCTACCTCTGTCTGACTCAATCCTTTGAGGTAGACCAAAACGGGAAAAGATGTGGTTAATCATCAAGGCAGCTGCAGTTTCTGCCTTGCAATTTGGGGCTGGGAGACATTCCACCCACTTGGTAAACAAGCATGTCACAGTCAACATGTACTTATTCCCCCTAGCCGAGCGAATCACAGGGCCTACAAAGTCGATTTGTAAATCTGACCATGGCAGGGTCATCCCCCTCTTTTGGAGAGGTGCACGGTGCGTGCGGGGTGATGGCTGAAATTGTGCACACACAAGACAACCCTTCAAATATTGGTCGAGGTCCTGCCCCATGTGTGGCCAGTATGCAACCTCTCTTAAGATTTCCAATGTTGTGTGAAACTCCCTATGACCGGCGGTGGCCGCATCATGGGCGTGACTTAACATCAGGCTTCGGAATGAGGTAGGAACCACCCACTGATCGTGGCCAGCTTTGGATTTCCTTACCAGCAAACCGTCTTGGATTCGGAATATTTTTGGACATTTCATCAACACTCTTAGGTCCTCTTTCCCAGTGTAATCGGTATCCGTCAGGGGAAAGTTCTCAGGGTCCTCAAGGTGCTGGTAAAATTTACCAATAATTGGATCCCCCTTCTGAGCGGTAATCAAATCAGCGTCAGGGGTCTCCTTACTCCATTGTGCAATTGACAGGTCGTTGTGAGCATTTGTCTGGGACCTAGTGATAGCAGTGACCTGGATTTCCCCCAACAGGGACTCAATCTCAATTAGATCCCCTTGGATGGCCCCGGTTTTGGCCAGCTGATCAGCTAAGTCATTTCCAGTTTTGTCTGGTCCCTCTACTTTGGAATGACCCTTGATCTTTTTCCAATAGATGGTCATCTCATTCGAGGTGACCAGATCATCAATGTTTTGGATCAACTTCCCATGTTTCAAGGGTTTGTTGTTAGCACATAACATGCCTCTGGTTTTCCAATTAACCAGGTGCTCCACGAACCCGTTCCGTACATAATCCGAATCTGTGATTATGACCAGTTCGTGGAGTTGATGCTGGACAGCAGTGAGGATGGCCTGATGCACAGCCATCAATTCTGCCACCTGACTACTTCGGGGACCAATTTTGTATCCAGCGGAGGGTTCTGGGTACTCATTCACCCATGCATTCCCTACGCCGGCCACCAGTTCTTTCTCCCCGTTGTTGTCAACATGGTAAGAGCATCCATCCACATAGACAGTGGGCATTCCCTCACACTTGTCCTCTTCAAAGACTTTGTGTGGGGAATTAAGGTATGCCTCCGTGTTGTCCTTTATTTTTAGACTTTCGTCCTCGAGACAGTTTTCTCTGGCACAATCATGCAAGTCAGCCAGACCTTGCGCGAGGGGGCTCTTCTTGTTTTGGCCATATCTGACCTCCACAGGAAAGCCTTGCATTGACAGAATCCAGGAAGTAATTCGGGAATTACTCACATTTCCGGTCCGGATTCTATCACTTTGGAGATACTGCAGAGGCTGGTGTGGAGTCTCCACTATGATGTGTTCCCCCTGGATAAACGGGCGGTAATTCTTCAATGCCCACACCGTTGCCAGGAGTGCCTTCTCACAATCGTTGAATTTTTCCTCCACAGAGGATAAAGTTTTGCTCGCATAGGAGATTACTTTATTGACCTTGTCATGCTTTTGGTATAATACTGCCGTCAAGCACGTATTAGAGAACCCCGTCTCCAGGAAGAACTCCTTGTTTCTGACAGGGTAAGCTAGGCAAGGCGCTTGTGAGAGGCTTCTTTTGAGTTGTCTTACTGCCTCGGCTTGTTCTGGACCCCATTCCCACTTGACCCCCCCTTTCAGGAGATGAATCAGGGGTCTGGTGATCTCTGCGTAGCCCTCAATGAACTTTCTGCTGTAATTAGTCAGTCCAAGGAGGCTCCTTAGTTCTCGCAGAGTTGTGGGGTCTTTCAGTTTCTGAAGTGCTTCCACTTTCTTTTCCTGGGGACAGAGACCCTGAGGAGTAATCTCATGCCCCAAGAAATTAACACGGGTTCTACACCACTGTGCTTTCTGAAAGGAAAGTTTTGCTCCGGCGGCCCTCAACTGCGTCAGAACATAACGGATCTCCGCTATGTGTTCCTCCACAGATGAACTTTTGATGAGGACATCATCTACATAAGCCAGGTTACCCCTCGCACCCAGGTCGGGCATGGCCTTATGTAGGAAAATGTTGAATTCATTGCCGGAGTTGAGGTATCCGAAGGGAGTCCGGGTCCATGTGTACTGCTGGCCCCCAAAGGTAAAAGCCAGCTTGTATTGGTCCTCCCTACTGACAGGCACAGTCCAGTATCCATTGGTCAGGTCTATTGCAGTGAATACCTGTGACCCCTGGATCTGGGCCAGCCCTTGGTCAATGTAGGGAAGAGGCCATCGGGAAGTATGGACCCGTTTGTTGAGCTCCCTGAGGTCGGCGCAGAGTCTCCACTGGCCGTTTGGCTTCAATATTCCCAGCACCGGATTATTGAAGGTGCTGTGGACTGGACGGATTATTCCCCTGGACTATCCGAATCTGTGATTATGACCAGTTCGTGGAGTTGATGCTGGACAGCAGTGAGGATGGCCTGATGCACAGCCATCAATTCTGCCACCTGACTACTTCGGGGACCAATTTTGTATCCAGCGGAGGGTTCTGGGGACTCATTCACCCATGCATTCCCTACGCCGGCCACCAGTTCTTTCTCCCCGTTGTTGTCAACATGGTAAGAGCATCCATCCACATAGACAGTGGGCATTCCCTCACACTTGTCCTCTTCAAAGACTTTGTGTGGGGAATTAAGGTATGCCTCCGTGTTGTCCTTTATTTTTAGACTTTCGTCCTCGAGACAGTTTTCTCTGGCACAATCATGCAAGTCAGCCAGACCTTGCGCGAGGGGACTCTTCTTGTTTTGGCCATATCTGACTCCACAGGAAAGCCTTGCATTGACAGAATCCAGGAAGTAATTCGGGAATTACTCACATTTCCGGTCCGGATTCTATCACTTTGGAGATACTGCAGAGGCTGGTGTGGAGTCTCCACTATGATGTGTTCCCCCTGGATAAACGGGCGGTAATTCTTCAATGCCCACACCGTTGCCAGGAGTGCCTTCTCACAATCGTTGAATTTTTCCTCCACAGAGGATAAAGTTTTGCTCGCATAGGAGATTACTTTATTGACCTTGTCATGCTTTTGGTATAATACTGCCGTCAAGCACGTATTAGAGAACCCCGTCTCCAGGAAGAACTCCTTGTTTCTGACAGGGTAAGCTAGGCAAGGCGCTTGTGAGAGGCTTCTTTTGAGTTGTCTTACTGCCTCGGCTTGTTCTGGACCCCATTCCCACTTGACCCCCCCTTTCAGGAGATGAATCAGGGGTCTGGTGATCTCTGCGTAGCCCTCAATGAACTTTCTGCTGTAATTAGTCAGTCCAAGGAGGCTCCTTAGTTCTCGCAGAGTTGTGGGGTCTTTCAGTTTCTGAAGTGCTTCCACTTTCTTTTCCTGGGGACAGAGACCCTGAGGAGTAATCTCATGCCCCAAGAAATTAACACGGGTTCTACACCACTGTGCTTTCTGAAAGGAAAGTTTTGCTCCGGCGGCCCTCAACTGCGTCAGAACATAACGGATCTCCGCTATGTGTTCCTCCACAGATGAACTTTTGATGAGGACATCATCTACATAAGCCAGGTTACCCCTCGCACCCAGGTCGGGCATGGCCTTATGTAGGAAAATGTTGAATTCATTGCCGGAGTTGAGGTATCCGAAGGGAGTCCGGGTCCATGTGTACTGCTGGCCCCCAAAGGTAAAAGCCAGCTTGTATTGGTCCTCCCTACTGACAGGCACAGTCCAGTATCCATTGGTCAGGTCTATTGCAGTGAATACCTGTGACCCCTGGATCTGGGCCAGCCCTTGGTCAATGTAGGGAAGAGGCCATCGGGAAGTATGGACCCGTTTGTTGAGCTCCCTGAGGTCGGCGCAGAGTCTCCACTGGCCGTTTGGCTTCAATATTCCCAGCACCGGATTATTGAAGGTGCTGTGGACTGGACGGATTATTCCCCTGGACTCAAGGTTCTTAATTATTTCAGTAAGGGACTCCATGGATGCGAGAGGCAAACGATATTGCTTCGCAAACACTGGAGTCATGCCAGGGTCCGTGGGGATTGTTGTTGTGTGGATGTCAGTGCGACCGCAGTCATATGAGTCTACCGCAAAGAGATCTTGGAAATCCAAGAAAACTTGTTTCAACTTTTGCTTTTGTTCCAGAGTCACACAGGCATCAGCTAGGTTGACTCTCTCTTCCACCATCTGCCTGAAGCCTGGAAAGACTTCTGGTTTGGCTATCTCCGCGGCCTCCTCCAGCTGGGTGGAGAAGTCCCTGGTCAGAGTGCTGATTTGGACTGGAGGCTTCAGGTGGGAAAGGCAGCCCTCATGGACCTGGAAAATCACCTCATCCCTCCTGAAGTCACAAGTCACATCTTCCTTACCATAAGGGCAAGAAGTGTACACCAGGAAGTTCCCCCCATGCCGGGTAAAAATCCTGTCTGGTGTTGTATTGTCCTCACTGTCACTGTCAAAACAGTTCTTGGGGATTAGTCCTAACAGTTCATTTACTAAGTCGATGGAAAAATGTCAGTCATCAACCGCCATTCCAATAATGGTGCCTGCGGCTAGAGTAATACTCTTTAAGTCGCTGTTATCCACCTCTATTAGAATGGTGTCATGTTCTATGTTGACTAATGGAGTTGGGTTTACCCCCAACCCTTGCTGTTGGAGAGAAGCGTTTAGATGTATGTAAGCATCAGGGTTTTGCAAATATTGTCCTCTTTTAGCTTTCACTTCCAGGGAGAATTGTCGGGTCCTTTCTGGGATGGTGACTTCCTCTTTAATCTGAATTTCAACTGCATAAGGTAGCAATTGAGCTGACCTAAATGCTTTTTCTGGATCATCAAAGCCCATGGGGTTATCCGCTAATCGGGACCAAGCTTTGAAGTTTATTAGGTCCAAACTAATGGCAAAGCGATTGAGAATGTCACTGCCTAAGTAAAAGGCGGCAGTGACGTCTCGCACGACCCAACAATTATGGACTATGCTCTTGTTGCCAATGGAGATTTTGAGCATACACCTGCTTGGCAGGAGTAGTTTGGAATTAGGCGCTTCCAGGTCCATTTCCCATTTGTCTATCAGTTTGAATGTGGGAATGGCTGGATCTTTTGGGAGTTGGCGGAACATGGCTTCGCTGATGAAGCTCTTACCGTTGTTCACACACACTCGAGCGAGAACAGAGTCCTTCCCATCATTTAACTGAACAGGGATGAACAACTGCTCTCCAATTTGCTGAATATCAGCCAGGCTCTGAGCTGATTTCACATCTTTCTGGACTATAGGAGTGGGAGTTTCTGATTGTGGATTAGTATAGAATCTCAGAGTGTTTCCTTCCAGCGTGGAGTACCACTTTAGACTGGAAGGAAGGTTGATTTTCAGAAATAGAGAGGACCCCCCATCACCAGTCTGTTGTCCTACTGCTATTACTGACACGTCTGGAATTTGGCTATTCTGGAAGTGAAATTCTACTTGGTCAGATTTTTGTTCAACCATGTGGCAGGTGCCGTTTAAACTAACATAGTTGACACTCTGTTTTAATTTTATGGGTCGGCTAGTCTGGGTCCAGAGGACCTTGTTTACGCAATCGATTAGGGGTGACAACCTTCTCAGGAGGTCATTCCCTAGTAAACAAGGGGTGCCCTCTGGGGTCACAACTATGACCGGGTGTTTCAACTTATGTCGCCCAATTTTAATGTCCAAATCTGCCGTCCCCTCGACGGGAATTTCCTTCCCGTCAAAGTTCTGCAGTTGTCCAGGAAGAGAGGTGAGAGGAATTTGGTAATTCTCTCCCCTTCCTGCATTCAGTTCATCAAAGGCCCTTCTGGACAGAAGGGTAGCTTGAGATCCAGTGTCCACCAGTGCCAAAATTGTACCCTGCCCCTGTACTTGTACCGGGGCATAATATCTTCCCTCCTTCTCCTCAAGGGGGCACAGATAATGTACATTTTTGGACAACTGGTGGGCTAATTTTCTGGTTTTGGACATCGCTAGCGAAGAGATTTGGGCAGAATTCTGTGGAGAGCCTTGGGAATCTGAAAGAAAAATTTGGCAACTGGAGATCAGAGCCATTGTGGGTTCCCCTGGCTCCGGTTCCGGGCCGCCCCCCCTTTTTGGAGGCAGTCACCAGGATGGGTTTGAACCAGGGGATTTTCTTGCTGTTGGTTCTGGGATGAGATGGTGGGCGGCGGTAGCTCAGTCTCCACATCTCCCCAGTCTGGATTTGCATCCCTAGGGACCCATTTTTCTTTGGGAGGGGTTCCCCCGTCTCTGAAGGAGAAGATCCTTTTCCCAGGATCCTCTGAGGATCCCTCTCCCTCAAATTGGAAGATCTGTACCTCCTCCTCAAACTGAGTCTGTTTGGGTCTTTTGTTTCTCCTACCACCCCTCTGCTCCTTAGGAGGCAGACTTTCAGGGGCAAGAGATTTTGTTTCCGGTTCCTGGGTTTCCAGGGGCTGTTTACAAGTGAGGAAGGAAGCTTCCTCCAAGGCTTTACACCCCCCTTCCCTTTGTGCCTCCTCCCTGGGAACCGGTGAGTTATCGGGGTGCTGCCCCCGTCATTGTTCTGGGGCACCAGGTCCAGAGTTGGGTGCGTTCTGCGCCGGCATGCCGATCTGAGGGTTCTGCTGAGCCCTCAGTATGTGACCCAGATCCCGCGCCATGTTTTGAACCTGGCGCTCTATCTGGGAAACCCGCTCAGGCTGATACGGGGCCCTGTTTTCTCCCCTGGGCTGATCCCGGGAAGGGTAGCTGTCCCTCCTCTGGTAATACCCCGGGTTGGGAAGATTTGGGTACCCCTCCACCCTTGGCCTCCCCTCTCCCGGATTCAGTGGTCTGGGCTCAGGGAATTGGGGAAAGAAGGATGGATGGTTTTGGGGCTGAATGTCGGGTGGATATCTGGGAAAAAAGTTCTGCCCAGGGTTTGGTAAATTTCTGCCCTCCTGTGGGAAGTTTGGAGGGAAGTTCCCTGGGTTAGGTGCTTGGCTGGATCCCCCCCCTTGGGCTGGAGGAGTCCACACATAACCCAGGATGGGTCGATTTCCCTTGTAACGGGGACTTACATAATCAGGAGAGCGAGGGACCCCATTTGTGGGGCTGCCTCCTTGGCTCCCAGTCTGTGACTGACCCGAGGACCTCCTGGGCCTAGCATTATTAGGTGCAGGTAGGTTTTTAGGCCCCCCCATCTCCAAATCCAAAACGGGGGTGACCTTTACCTCTGCCACCTTGGCAGCAGCAGGGGTGCTGTTGGCTTTGGGGTTTTTCTGGGCATTACTTTTGCTATCTATCGGTTTCTGCACCTCATAGATCCGGGTAGCCTGTTCAATGACCCAGTCCAAAGATCTTTTCTCGTGAAAATCCCTCACGAGCTGGGTCATGATATATTTGGGCAAGGCATGGAAAAACGTATTTATAAATTCTCTGCTATCCGTGCGCACCCTTCTTGTGGTCTGTGCAAAAGCACGCTTTAACTCCTGCACAAATTCTTGTGGGGCCTGATCCTCCCCACATTGCAAATTGTAGGCTGCCTTGCGAGCCTCTTGAGGATTTCTGTGAACAGAAAAATGTTTCAAGATGGCCGCCTTATAGGTGGACCATCTTAAATGATTTTGGTCCTCCAGCCCCGCAAAGAAACTGGAGTATTCCGGGGAGAAGGTCCACTTTACATATTGAATACAGCTTTGGCTGTCCTTCAAATGGAAAGTCTCCATCATTTGTTCAAACAACTCTAAGTGCTCCCAAACAGAATACTTAGCGTTCTTATGGTAAGGCGTGATGACGCTCCTGATCGCCTTAATCTGCTTTAAGGGGTCCTTAAGCAAGGCCCTTTTTGCCTTATTGGCCTTTTTGGTTCGGGTAACCCTTGTCCATTCGTCCTCGGACTCAGAGGCACTGCTCCCAGAGGTTCCCGTCTGTTCTTCCAGGTTTTCCCGGATTCTGCGAGCCTGGGAATGGCTGGCAGAATGTGGGGACCTGGTCTCCTGTGTCCTGCGCAGTTCAGAGGAGTCTTCAGATTCCTCCTTGCTGCCAGGATTTGATGGGTACCCCCTCCACTGACCTAACTGGGCAGAGGTTTTCAGGATGCCCTTAATGGGCATACTCTCCTGGGGTTCCCCATTGAACTGTACTGTACTTGGGTGCCCATACCCGGATGCCCACCCCTCCATTCCTGAGTGGTACTGGCCTATGAGCCCCATACTCTTAGCTGGATAGTAATCTGCCATCCCTGTGGCCCTGTGCTCATGTGCGCCAGGGGACATGGGGGTGGTAGAGTCCAGGGACTGGGGGAGATGAAGGCCCCTGGTGTTAGGGCTCCTGCGGTTATGGTCAGGAATCTCTCTTTCCCAGCGGACCTCATCTCTATCCGCCCCTGCTCCCTGTTGCAATGCAAGAGCCTGCATTTGTGCTTTCAGTTCCTCTGTTAAGGCCTTACTCGACTCTATCAGTTTCTCCTGCATCGCTACCTGTTGCTGGAGCCTCTCATTGTGCTGGCAGAGAGCCTCATTTTGCCTCCGTGCTTCCTGGTTGGTCCTGGAGAACTGGGCCAGTCTTTGCTGCAGGAGGGTTACCTCCTGAGCTGTGTCCCTATTGGCCTGCTCCTTTCTTGCCAGAGCCTCTTCCACCCTCCTGGTGTGCTCTAACAAGTTCTGGTTTTCTTTTTGGAGGTCACCCAGCCCCTGGAGGGCCAGGTGATTTTCTTCCATTTTCCTTTTTAAATGGCAGTCTTCCTGGCCTATGGTGTCTCTTTCCTGACTGAGAGCCTGCATCTGTGCTGCCAGGTCGTCCCTTTGCCTTTGGAAGGCACCAGCTTTCTGGCGCTCCTGATCAAACTCTGCCTGGGTATCCAGGTCTTTCAGAATCAGTTTATTGCTTTCTGCCTTCACTCTATCTAGGTGGCCTTGCAGGGTGACTACCTGCTCAGCACATACCCTGTTGAAGTCCAGTTGTTGCTCCAGCTTTTTCTGGCTTTGCAGTAGGGAGTCCAAACCTTCTTGGTGTTCCTTCTGCAAGGCCAGAAATCTGGTATCCTGTTCTGACTTTTCCTTTTGCAGCACATCCATATCCTCCTTTATTTTAGTGATGTACTGCCTGGTCTCATTTTCTGACTCCTGGCTCCTGTGCAGCCTTTGCTCAGAAGAGTCCAGATCAGATTGGGCCTTCTCTAACGCCATCTGTTGCCTTTTTGCCAGATCATGGCCTTCAGCACATTTATTATGTATGGCTCCCATGTATAAATATAAATATGCCGCTATCCTAACAATCTTGTCGTGTTCATCTTTGGCCTTAGGAGCCATATATAGTTCACTCAGGGCCACATGTAATGGACCCTGATCTCTCCATAAGTCTGACCCTGTTTCAGTGACCTGTCGCGTGATGGCCTGCAACCAGGCATCCTGGCCCTGCTCAGCCCATTCACCTCTCACAAATAGTTTATGTAAGAAGTGCTCTCTGGCTATTTTCATATCTACCAAGGTCGTCATTCTAGAGATTGGTCTCTGTCCTGACTTACAGAAGTTAGTATTTTATTTTTGCAGAACAGAACTTTTCTTGGAGTGTCCCTTTTGAGGAATGCTTCACAGCGTAATGCAGCGTGGTGATCCGACTGGATGTATGTATCCCGTCAGTTAGCACACTGTATTAAGCCGCACAAGTGGTATTCTAACCCAGAATCCCGGATACGAGCCCCCAATTTGTAAGAGGATTCAATTCAGCACTACAGCCAAGTCAACGCCTAGTCTAGAATACTGAATGAAAACCCTTATTGATATATCTTTATGTCCAGTTCATGCGTTCTGGATGACTACCCCTATATAACACCCCTCTCTTGGAATCCTCCTGACCCCACTGAGCCAAGAAGTAATTCTGTTTTGCAAGTTAAAAGGTTTATTTGATAATTTAAACAATAGATATATATATATCAGACTTTATAATAAATTAATAATTGAATATCACACTTAATCTGATATGATAAAGATTAACAACGGAGACTCTGGCACTAGCACACTTCTTTATAATCACTAAGGAGTTGACATGAAATGGATAAGATAGCACACTGGTAAATAGGGACAGAAGAATAATGTTGAAGAGAATGTTTTATAGGGTTCAAGGAAATGCAAGGTTGAATGAATGAAATGCAGTATAGAAAATACTCAATATGATTTCAACAAAACAATGTAATCACTTTTCTCTGGCAATTCACCCCCCCTTTTATGCAATGCAAGGAAATGGAAGGAAGCACACAGTTCTCAGAAATGCAATTCAAATGTAATTCAGTTCACCCAGCAACTTAGACTACAGAAGTTGAAAACACAGGCAAAATGCTTTTAAATGTGCTGGAAATGAAGAAAAAAATATGCTAAAATGCTTTTAATTCCCTTTAGAGGTTCAGGGTGAGTGGTATCAAGTTAATATCAGCTCAGGCTCACTCTAGCAGTGATGCAGGGATAGTTTTTATGAGGCAAACGTTTTTTTTTCAGAGGAAAGCAAAAGCAGCTATCTTTTTGCAAGTGGAGAAATTTTCAAATCGCGGCAAAATTCGCGGATGCGTCTGGCACGATTACAGAGGAACTACAAGAACTATCACTATCGTTTTGTTGTCCTAGGAAAGCCTAGGATCTCAGCTTCCAGATGAAAGTTACTGCAAGTCTCTAGCACAAACGGTCGCGGAGATATGAGCGATTGAATAAAGGTCGTTTTTCAGATTGAAATTTTAAAGTTCAAAAAGACAAGTGCAGCTTGCAACTAGAAAATGACAGGTGACATCTTTACAAATGACAGGTGACAGTTAGGAGACAGTTCTACTTAGATTAAGCTAGATTGAATTATATTATTTTAACTAGGAGATTGGTTCTGCACAGTTTTCTAGGTACTCACACTATATTCTTGAGTGAAATGGGCCTCGCCATGGATCTGGTCAGGTTTTAGACGGGACTCTGGTCTCTGCACTTCACAGTGATCTGGGTCTGCTCTCTCTCTGGATTCTGAAGATTGAGGGATTTAAAGTCTGGATCTTTCTGCACAGATTTCTCTGGAGATTGATGGAGGTAAAGTATGGATTTTCCCGGCAGAGCTTCCAGCTGCAAATGGATTTGAAAGTCCCTATCTGTCCTGTCTCTCTGCTTTTATGTGTTTTGAAAATGGGTGTGTGTGAGCATCACTGACCCTACCTCTCTCTCAGCTTCTAATTGGTCAAACTTCCATTTCTCACTTGATTGGGGGAGCTAGGTTGTGTCAGAGTGATGTCATTTTACAGCCTGCAGAGAGTCCACTCCTCCTGTCAACTTACACACAAATCTAGATTTGAACCAAATATATATTTCATAACTACACAGTGGTTTGAAATTACATGCACCCATCACATATCACAGGAGGTATACCCTGTTCAAACTCTGCTCTTCCTGGGGGCTTGCATTCAGAAATGGCAATATTTTGCACTTTTTAACTGGTTTGCGATACCGTACATTACCCCAAATTTACACACATGTGCGCAAGGAGTATGGACATTAGTTGATGAAGTGTCAGATTTTTCACATGCACACATTTTGAGTAATATCCTCTTTTCCGCCAAAACCCCCCTGAACATGCCACCGGTTCTAAAAACCTCTTAAAATGTGGGCAGAAAAATCACAAGAATTATGGTGTCATTTATACAATTTTCACATGTCCGCTCTATGAGTTATTCATCTTTTTCTAAAACCATATTCTGGCTATAGAGGTGTGTCTTTTCAGGTCACATGGCACAGAAACCAGTCTTTCCAGTTTCTGGCAAGCTCAGAGACCCTGCCCCTCCCAGCTTCTGCCAAGAGGAAGCTCCATTTACGACTCCCGCCAATAAAACATTTGCCTGAGTCAAGACAGGGCTTTGTTCAATTTCCTGCAGAGCCCAGGTAATTCAATCAGGGAAGTGTCATATCCCTTTTGGTGTGAGCAGCAAAAGGGCAGCTAGGCCTGGGAACACAGCTGTGACTCAAGTTTCACTCCTGATGGGGGTAGTTGCCAGGCAAATTGGAATCTCTTTAAGCTGTCATTTCTGTTCCCCAGTTTCTGCATTCAAATAAAACTAAACATTTTCACATATGCAGCTAGAAGGCTGATTCTAAGTTTAAAACTATGACATTTAGACAGTTACAAAGGCATGTGACACCAAACATAGGTCACTCATTTAATCTAAACATTTTCGATTTTAGTGTCTTTAAATCCAGTGCAACTTAAACTGCTGACTACATAGCAGTTTTGTTATAAGCATTGTTTTGGGCTCTTCATTTCCCAGATTTTGTAAGTACACAAAACTCCATTCTGCCAAATGTCTGCTGGTGTTCAGTGAATATTTTGCACATGTTGCAATGTTTGAAAATAGGCATTTTGAGCCTGCCTTCAGAGAAACACAGGGTGGTTTTAAAGCGCTTTGAAGCTAACCGGCGCTACTGTTTTTCCTTTGGCAACCCGGCCTATCATTCTCGCACGGGGGGTGGCAAGTGAGGCAACCATTTTGGTGTGCGCACAAACTGCGCAGCTTTCCTGGATTTCGGTGCACATGTGGGTTTTCCGCCATCTTGAATCTTCTAAGCCCACAGCACCAAATGTTGCAGCATGATAGCTTAAACGTGGGTCAGGACACCCAACAAGGCTATTTAAACCACGCCCGAAAAACAGCACACGCTTCGCGTTTTTCTGCATCCAGCAGCGTAACGCTCACCGTGCCTGCAGTCTGCATCCAGTCTTCTGCTAAGCCCGCCTCGAATCTGGAGTTCCTAAAACCAAGAGGAAAGAATAGGACAAGATTAGAAAACAAACTATTTCGAATTTCTCACCTGATTTCGGATCCACCTCGCCCCTGGACCTGGAAAGAACATAATTTCTGTACGCATTGCATCTCCAGCTGCAGCGCCGCGCCATACTCACCATTCCTCGCAGCATCTTTCGATTCGGTGCTGCCTCCATCATTTCTTCACCGAACTCCGGCACCTGAGGGACAAAAGAAAACAACAAGGTGAGCCGAGAAAACCAACAAATAAAACACTTTTCATCATAGACTTGCCTGATTACCACCAGAGGCATTATTCTATAACTCTCCACATCTTCATGTGCCGCACCTGCAAAGGGAGAGAAAACAACACGTTAAATGCCGGCAACATTTACCGGACGGCATCGGGTAATACAGACTCTTACCTGAGCGCCACCAACTGCCACGAGGGGTATGTTCTCACGATCTTAGTTGCAAGACAAGGAAGGAAGGGGGGGACAAGAGTGAATCATCGGACATATTGAACTCTATGAACTTGATACTTACCGAACTTTGCCAGGAAACCTTAGAGTCAATACTCTCTGGACCTCTTCCATGCCTTCAAACCAGTAAAGTAACTGGCATCAATGCTCCCCTGCAATCCACGCAGGATGGAGAGCTCATCATTTAAATACATAAGGTGAGGTTCCTAAAAGGGGATATTGGAGGTGACAAGAAGGGAGAACGAGAACAGTGGGAGGGAGCGATCACTCATATCCACGGGTGGCTAAATCCCTTTCTCCACTTACAGGAGAATACTTCTACGGGTCAAGCAGACAAGATTAGACAGGCAGTCATCTCGGCACTACGCATCACGTTGGTGGAGACCGCAGCTGTCCGGGTCCGATCGACGCCTCTGTGGGAACCATTTGAGCGTAACAGAGGGCCTGGACTAACGTACCCATAGAAGATATGACAATCCAAGTATGACGCAAAGAGACGAAATGCCATGAATAAAGATATTGTGAACCTGAAAGAAGAGAACGTTGTTTAAATACAAGGGAGCTTAAGCAGTAAGCAGGATGAAGATATTCAACCAGCTAATGCCTGTACATATGCTTATAACCACAAGAAAGCTAAGAAAACAGGGTGGCTTGCTATGCTAAGTAGAAGCATAGAGCGGCAAGCGCCATTATACACAATCTACCTCAAAATGAAGCATGTTATATAAGTGCTAGTCCGCTTTGCACTAAAAGCAGAACCAACCCAGGTTATTATAGGCCAAACGCAAGAGGATTCATATTCTAGCAAACATGAGGAAAGAAGGCTGAATCGAAACTCTGCAGAGGCAGCTTGTGCCGGGGAAGCCAAGGTCATACCAATGGAAGCTACTTTTAATTGAAGCTAAGAACAGAATATCCTGCCCCTGAAGGATCGAGTTAAGAAAGAGAAGGCAGGTGGCGGGTGAAACGAAAATCATACACACAAATTGAGAGAAACAAGGCAAATACACGGTGTGGTAGCACGTGACCATCCGAGCGAGAAGAGGCACGGGTTCACACCTACGCTTGGCATCCACCGAGACAGAGATATCGGACGGAAAGATGCAGTTTCGAGGCCAACCACAGCCAACTAATTGACACATAGCCCATAAAGTGATGATTGATTGAAGGAAGGCAGGGTGAATTGGTGGGCACCCTGCACTGGCTGACCGTTCTGCATGCTGCTAAGCAAAGTGGAAATGTATGCATGGGGTTGATGCCAACCCAATCATAATGGACCAAGTAATCTAGGGTCCTATAGTTAGTAGAACCAATGGGACGTCGTACTTTTAGTGACGTCTACAGTAGTCATTTTAAGGAACGTTTTTTGTACTTGTCATTAAACGGACTCCCTTTTGCCAAACCATTGAGTTGTCCTTATTGATTGGTGTTGGAGTAACAGATCTGCACCCCCATCCATCTCAAAGTGAAGCTATCTCGTTTTAAAGTATTTCGGAGCAAACCCTGACTCTCTGGGCCGGCCGGAGGTCTCCCCAGTACACTTGGTAGCAAGATTGGATGGTTTATTGACTATCGATTATTTATTAAAATAAGACACCTATTGACCATTTACATAAAGTAACTCTAGGTCCTCGGCAATATCACAAGTCCTTTGCCATTCGGCTGAGTAGACCGTGAAGCTCCCCGTAGACAGTGGTAGATAAAGAAGAGACTGCAGTCAGGGCCTGAATGGTCCTGTGTTCCCCACACTTCCCTTCCATTCCTATGGGCAGCTGATCAGCAACAAAGGCGGTGATCCCGAGAGTCCAGAGACAAACCATGTGAATGGTGAGTGAAGCAAAAAATGGAATGCTTTGGCAAGCAGTGCATGCCTTAGAACAAGTAAAGGGAAAAGGTAACGGAGGGAGGAAGGAAAATAAAAATAGTCTGCAGTAGAAAAGACTATATATATATATATATATATATATATGGGGATGATGACTCGAGAATAATTAAATAAATAAAAGTTACCTGGGAGGCCACCCGAGAAGGGAAAAGTTACAGGGGAGGACACCCAAGAAGGGAGAGGTTATTGGGGTAGACACCCGAGAAATGAGAGAATTCGCCTTATTCCTACGCTTTAATATAGCAGCTAGAAGAAACATGTACCCAAAGTCCCACATAATGGGGAATGAATAGGCTACCACAACATTTAAAGACGTTGTGAAAGGGGTACGTTTACACTCCGTGAAGGGGTAATGATTAGAGGCAGAGATATTTGTGTCCAGCTGGTGTCCATCTAGTCTGTTAAGCGTCTGTTTTACATGTTTTTTGTGACGTCATATGTAAAATATCTTTTCTTTTTTGAACTGGTTTAAACATTTTTGCTATTTAATAGCTGAGATAGAATCGCACATGAATTGATGAGTTTGAGTAAATTAGAATATATAACATTTTGTGAAAATTTGGATTGGAGCTTGCAGTGTTTGGTGCTCGCTCATATTGTCAGAAGTTGTTTAAACCATACGAAAGCATTGACAAGTGCTGTATAAGAGGAAAGGGAACAGATTTAAGCATGGAGGACATGACTCCATTATCACACTTACGCAAGCAATTGCCAAAACACGCACCCAAGCTAAAGAAGTATAGTACCGAGTGGGTTAAAGGTACCGCTCACAAGATTTTTATGCCATGGCTACAAAATGGGCCTTTATCTAAAGCCGTCTTACGACTTATGACGACATATTTGCATGCCACTTATACAGGCAAGAAGTTAGAAAAATGCCTTGCTGTTCTCGAATTGTGGAAAATGTACGAACAGGGAAAGGAGGAAGAGCCACCAACAGATGGGATAATTAATGCATGCACAGAGTGGGGTGTGACGCCTACCGCGCCACCTGCCCCACCCAAAGCGAAAGTCGATGAAAGGAAATGCGAGGGGTTATACCCACTGAGAGAACTTAAAGCAACCACGGGGTACAGCAATCCCGCATATGAATCACCTACACATAGTAGTGACGAAAAGCAAGGGAAAGATGAGGACAAAAATGCTACCTCCGTAGTCCCCAGGGACAAGGAGAGACGTGATGACGAAAGAAGACATCAGGCACAGACAAGTGCGTCTCTCGACAAGGAAAGAGAAGGGAAGAGATGGAAGCGAAGGTAGGACTGATGAGAAAGCATTCGCAAAAGATGAATGGATGGGAGGACAAATCTTATTGAAACTCGATGGCAAAGGCATTGATGACACGAAACAAAGTGAGGTTAGATGAGACACAGAGAAAGAGGAAAGAGAAGGAGCTAAGAGACGAAAGGATAAGAAGGAAAGACAGACAAAGGCGAGAACAGCTATATCGCGAAGAGCAAGACAGACTGCTTGATCGCAACCCAACAGCAGCCAATGATCAAGACAGACAGAAACAGCAAAGGTTAGAGGAAGAGCAAAGAATACGTGAGAAAATAATAAGAAGACGAAGAGATGAGGAAATTCGAAAGGGCAGAGGAACATAGAAATGAAAAGAGAAAGGAAGAGAAGAGAAGAGGCGAGAAAGCGCAAGGAAAATGATGACGATATCAAACGTAAGAGAAGACATACGCGATCTTGAGTATTTGGAGAGGGAGGTTAAAAAACCTGATCCAGTTTTAGACTGGAAAGACATCGAAGAATTCTTTCCTGCGTATGATTCAGTACCAGGCACGTCTAGGGCAAATATTGAACTTGACTTCGACACCAGAAGCATCAGGGAAATGATTGATAGAATATATGATGAAATGGGGCTGGAACAAACACCGTAAGGGGAGGGGGAAGATGAGCGCCTGGAGAGCACTCAGCTGTATGACACTGAGGATGTCTCCTGAAGTAGTGGAAATAGAGACCTATCCCTGGATAGGCTAGAAATAAGTAGGGATAAAGAGGATACGAGATGTTGCGTGAATTGGGGACAAACAATGTCCGACTCCGAAAGGGAGGAGCGCGAGGAAAACGAAGAAGGGAGGCAGAGAGAAAGACAACTCCCAAGGGAAAAGGGATACGATGGTCAGACACTAGCGAGTCTGCACCGAGGGCATCAGAGTCAGCCACGCAGTCTGACCGACATGAAGGAGTACCTCATGGTCAGAGGGGCGTGTCTTCACCACCCTATGTAGACAGACTAAGGACATTGCCAGGTAGACGGCGATGCAGGAATATTACCCCTGCAATAGACAGGAGAACAATGAGAGAAGTGAAAGAGGGCTTCGCATTTCAATTTCCGCTACTAGAGAAGGGGGAGTAAGACCACAAGATATTCCATGGCCACACATGGATTGAGAAAACTTGAAAAACAAGCTTCCAATGCTGACATCGGTAGCCGGAAAGTGGATACATGAGTTAGAACAAATGACAGGAGGAAACACGTTAGCCATAGGGGACATTAAGGGACTCCTAATCGCCATGCTTGGTGAGAGAGCAGACGATGTGTGGGCACGAGCAGGCTACCCTGGTGTAACCACAATTAATACCTTGCATGACAGAGCCCCATTTAACAATTGTAGAACCGCAGTATGGAAAGCGCTACAAGTGCTGTATCCAGATACTTCCGATATGGGAGCTATAATGACTTGAAAAATGAAGGATTCTGAGGATCCGTTAATTTACATACAGAATTTCCAAGACGCGTGGGTGCTCGAAACGCATGAATCTTGGATGAAATCAATACCTGTTTTTTACCATATATTGTGCCAAGGGTTGCCATAACCGGTGCAGAAACAACTCAAGAAATTGGTAGGAGTTGAGGCCAAACTTTGGGCTGAAATACAGTTGACTATCGCACATTATTGTAGACTGCTGCAGGAAAAAAACGCAAAAAGGAAGCAACTCGGAAAGGTGAGGAAGCGAAATTGGTGCAGAAGAAACTATCCAAGTATGCTCTTGAAGGAGCCATGCTAAATAGCGCAGCTGAACCAAGCATGCAGCAGGTGGCTAGTCCACAACAGAATAATCAGGGTAACGTAGGATTTTACCCACATGGAAGAGGATTTAGGGGAAGAGGATGGCAGAGCAATCAGGGAGGTTTCCAAAATAATCAAGGAGGCTTCCAAAACATGCTAAATGGAAACCCGGATATGTCGAATGGGCAAGTCATCCGACCACCGCCAGTATGTTGGCTGTGTGGAATGACAGGGCATTTGGCGCGCACATGCAGAAATAAGGAATGATACAGAACGACCAAGGAATGGGAGCAGGCATGGCAAATCTACTTGCAGTTTTACAACAGGGCGTTGCACAGAATCATACGGTGCAACAACAAGCACCAGGAGCACGTCAAGTAGTGCAGCCTCAGAGCATGGTCAATTTTCCATAGGACAATCCCAACAGGCACTGTTGCTAGTGTCACAGGTAATGAGCACAGGGCAGACTCCAAACCCTGGAAGGGGAAGTAACAATGGGAATGGGGAAAATCCACAAGTGCACAGTGGGCCAAATTTGTATATGAACTAGGACAGCTCACTGGGAACCCTGATGTGCTCTATCCTATCAGTGACACCAGACCCTCACAGGGAACCTAGGGTGGATGTCGTTATAGGGGGTAAAGAATATTCCTTTTTAGGGGACATGGGTGCAACACGCTTGTGCATACCTGAAGGAAAGTTTTCCTTGTCCGGCAAGGCCATAGATACTCAGAGTTTTACAGGAACTCACAGTAGAGTTCCCTTTACAAACGCACTCCCAGTCTCCATAGGAGAGTGCGAAATGAATATACTTTTATTATATTCACGTCAAACCCCAGTAAACATTTTGGGTTGAGACTTAATGACAAAGTTAAACATGACAATCTCATTCACGGAGGAGGGCATTGTATGTTCCACTCCAGGAATGCACTACTCAAATGTATGCAAAATGATTAGAGCATACTCAGGACACATAGCCATGAGAGCCATACCATTGGAGCCAGACATTTTTGCATATGGCATGCATGCGCTTATGGCGGGATTGCCAGGCCTTGCAGACAAAACCCTGAGAGCCCCTGATGAATTCCTATTCAGACCAAGAATACTGATGCATGAGGAGGAGGGACAAGTATTTCCCTTCATGATGCACACAGCTGCAGTGCAAGGGAAAGTGGTTTTGGTTGACGGTTACGATAACAAGGGCAGACAATGGTGCGTGATAATCGCCATCGAAGAAGGATATCGAGTGACTGACGTCACCGATGACAATCTATTTGAAGAACAAACAGATATAGGAGAGACAATGGTAGAAGTAAGTCTCATCTTTTTGGTAAAGATAATCAAGAGGGAGGTACCTCAGAGAATGATGCTAGCATTAAATCATCCTGAATATTTTGAAGATGACATGGCCCAGGTATCAGTCCCAGTATGGATTACAGGACCCTATGATGTAGGCCTCCTGAAGGGGGTGGGAGAAGTAAAAATGAAACTAAAATCAGGAGCAATTCTGCCCAAGGCACGACAATATCCCATGTCCAGAGAGGCAGATGAAGGGATTTTTAAGACAATTTCTGCCATGTTGGACCAGGGCATTTTAGAGACGTCAGAGACGTCCTGCAATAGCATGGTTTATCCGATCAAAAAAATGAAAGGGGGGGTCTTGGCGTTTAATCCAGGATTTACGGCCAATAAATGACATTGTCGAGGCCGAGTTCCCTCTAGTTCCTAACCCGTCTACAATCCTATGTAATATACCCGTTGAGGCAAAGTATTTCACAGTGATTGACTAGAAAAATGCCTTTTTCTCAATCCCATTACACCGTGACTCACAAGATCTGACCTCATTCACATTCAGACAAATGCGTCTGAAAAGCACAAGGCTGCCACAGGGATACTGCGAGTCTTCGTCTATTTTCAATAGAATCCTGCAGATGGATTTGAGCAATATTGCATTGGAAAGTGTTGTTTTACAATCTGTGGATGACATCCTAATTTGCAGCACCACAGAAGAGCAATGCAGGCACGATTCTGTTCTGCTATTGACTATACTGGCTGAGAAAGTATATAAGGTTGACAAAGCAAAGTTACAATATTTTCAACAAGAAGTGCTGTACATAGGCCAACTAATCTCACATGAGGGAAAGAATGTGACCCCAGAAAGGGCTGAAGCCATATCAAACACAGCCAAGCCACACACGATAAAGCAGATGCAGAGCATTCTAGGCCTATGTAACTATGTCAGGGCATGGGTCTTCGACTACAGCTCTTATACTAAGCCTTTACTTCAGGCCCTAAAGAAGGCCCAAGTGACGAAAGAAAAGATTGAATGGTCTGAAACAATGGAGAAAGGGTTTGCTGAACTCAAAAGAGCTATTTGTATTGCTCCAGTTCTCGGGATTCCCAATTTAGCAGAGAAATTTTACCTGTTTTCACACACAGATGGCAGCGTTATGACAGCAGTACTCGCTCAAAGAACCTCGTTGGGGTACAAGCCCCTGGCATATTACAGTGGGAATTTGGACCCAGTAATGAGAGGTCATTTTCCCTGCGAACAAAGTTTAGCTGCCGCTGCGTTCGCCATAGAAAAAGCTATAACCATTGTAATGGGATGCTCCATGACGTTGTACGTCGAGCACTCATTATTTGCCATTCTAGAGAAACCAAAGGGCACATTGACCTCTCAGAGAGCTTCTGCTTATGAAGTGATCATATCAAACCCATCGATTAAAATAGTCCGATGTAAGATAGTAAACCCAACTATGTTCATCGCAGAGCCAGTCACTGAGGGAGAGCCGATACATGACTGCACGAATTATGAAGAATTCTGTGATGAAATTCCCAGAGTAAAAGAAAAATCCTTGGCAGGAAGAGAGATCATCTTTATTGACAGATCTTCGAGAATCGATCAAAGTGATGGCCAAAGATACACAGGCGTTGCTGTGATGAAAAACACAACAAATGGAGAATTTCGAGTGCTTCTTAGTGCATGAATACCATCTCATTATTCAGCACAGGCTGCAGAATTATTGGCGTTGATACTCGCCATTGAGAATCACGCAGACCAGAAAGTAACGGTGTACAGTAACTCCGCCTATGTGACGTCAACGGTGCACACAGCCATAGCGTGCTGGAAAAGGAGGGGCTAGCTCCTTTTCCAGGTGCGGTTTACATGAACCGCACCTGAGGGTTACAACAATTTGGGGATAAACACAGTTAATGGAACTCCATGGGGAGGCACCGCAGGAAGAGAAGAACCTGTGGAAACGTCGAGGGTGCTCTTTAAACCCATCTGATAGCTTGTGGCGTCAAGACAGAACTGGTAAACCAGTAATGCCTGTAGCCTTATTAAAAATAGCGCTGGAACAACTACATTACCCAGCCCACATGACAAAAGAGAATCTAGCAGCAACGCTCGCGGATGACTGGTTCATATCGAATTTAGCAGAGCATGTTGCATTTTTCATGGTGAACTGCATAATCTGCCAGCAATTCACTGCTGGACACACATTAAAAGTAATGAGGAGTCATCCCCAGGCCAAATGGGCCTTTTCAGCACTTGCACGTCGATTACATCGACATGATTCAAGTATGCAACGGGTACAGATACCTAATTGTTGTGGTGTGTCCATTTTCTAGATGGATTGAGGCAGGTCCCTGTACACACCCAGACTCTACCTGTGCGGCCACATTTTTAGTGAGAGAAGTGTTCCCAAGGTGGGGGGTGTGCAAAGTCATGAGATCAGATAATGGCCCTCATTTTGTCAACGCAGTTTTCGAGCAGATTAGCTCGCTGCTTGGTATAGAGCACAAGTTCTCATCAGCGTATCATTCGCAAGGTAATGGAATCTGTGAGAAGCTCAACGGCTTGTTAAAGGAAAGGATAGCCAAGTTGAAGCTTACTCTAAAGAAGGGATGGCTGCACTGCCTTCCACTGGCACTGTATGCACTTTGGAACCAACCCGGCTCTGACCATGAGAACTCCCCTAACACCCCGAGATAGAGCTAGATGTGATGCCCAGTCAACAGGAGAGATTTTAGGGTCTGAAATGCAAAACTATCTGAACTGTATGACATCGTGCCTTACTGTAACTTCAGACTAGCTGCAGTGACGACAAAAAGGGTACAGCGTAGCACAGAACACAGAAGTAGACACTGCATCAGACTCAGTTCAAGGTCTACGTGTTCCACTCGTCTTCCCTGGAGACACCGTCCTTGTGAAAAATCATACAAGGAAAAGGTGGGACAAGCCAAGATTCAACGGTCCCTTTATCATAGAGGACTGCACTCTGTCCGATGTGAAGCACCAGGGCAGGAGAGCGTGGATTTCTCTCGGTGATATCAAACCCTACATTGGAGAAGGCCCCCCTGCCTGCACCCCAACAAGAGGAATCGACGAGCAACGGGGAAGAACCACAGCACGTGCAGACGAGATCCATGACGAAGAAGGACGACGCATGACCAGCTTGACAAAGACAAAGAACTTTTGTGCAAAAATTGTGGTTTCATTTTGGACATTCCTCTAAGCAAAAAGGGGGATAAGGACATAAAAAACATACACTGTGTGCATCCTAGTTCCAGGGTGAAGAAGAAAATTGCACGTGTAAGCCACAACATAGTCTGTTGACTTTGAACTTTGGACTGAGGCACGCTGAAGCCTTGATTAGAAAGGATATGCCAAATTTTGATCAAGGACACATAAATAGGAAGAAGATACAGTACCCAGATTCCTTCCACACCGA
Source organism: Ambystoma mexicanum (assembly GCF_040938575.1). NCBI lineage: Eukaryota > Metazoa > Chordata > Amphibia > Caudata > Ambystomatidae > Ambystoma > Ambystoma mexicanum. The sequence continues at coordinate 534,164,034 of NC_090924.1, read as the reverse complement.
GACCCTATTTGGAATCACTTATGGTGTCCCACAGTAGAGATATCACTGAGGATGTAGTCACATATTTCAACCTAGTGCTAAGATCATACCCGTCAATGGTAGGAAGACTCACTAGTGTCACAGACTTTCTCCAAGATCCTGAAAACAAAAAAATAATAAGAAAACTGCTTACTGTCATTGCCGAACAATTTATTATACTCCCGGAGTACAGTAAGAAAAAATCAAATGTTCCCAACACAGGCGGAAATAAATGAGCTTGTCAAAACACTGTTCTTTCGCATAATCGAAGACTGTCCAACTCTTATTGGAAGAACGACAGACACACTCACGTTTCTTCGAGACCCAGAAAACACCGAACACTTCAGCCATCTTTTAAATAAGGCATTATGGTCGCACTCCATGCAAACTGACAGTGCAGTCATTGTTTACATCGAGTAAAAAACATATAATCCTGAAACCAGCAAGACAGGACAGATGTCCCTGTCACCAGAAGACAGCAGATTGGTACACAATGTCCTTTTTCACCTAGTCACTAACTTTCCAGAGCTGGTGGGGAGACCTATCAAGGTTGATGTCCTCACCTTCATCAGAGATCCAGCTAATGTCGCACAGATGGGAATGCTCCTGCATGGAATCATACTCCAAGTAGAACTTTCCAACCATCAGAGAGATTATCTGAGGAGATTCTAAAAAAGCCTTCCGCCGAGGGACAGATTGAAGGAGCAGATTCAAGAACTTCACTTGTTATACTTGTTATTTTTTCCTATTTCTTCATACTGATCAGTGTCCAATATGTCCGCAGGACTGAAGAAGATTCGAGGGGTGGACTCAGAGCTTACCTACTTTGAACATGCACAGTAAAGGGACTCACTGAAGCATTACTTAATTAGATTTTTCCCATAGTCTAGCAAAAGAACTGTATCCTTAAATAAGAAGCAATTGTCACTCGCAAGAGGGGGCACACTTTTGGAACACCAGACACACCTAAAGACAGAACTCGAAAGACGATATTGGTTAAGGGAATAATAACATTGACATTTTGCGAATGATCGAGATGGGGGTCCAGAGCAGCAACCTGGTCCTCCCGCAAGCAGAGAGGCACCCCTGCTTCTCTGGAAGAAAATACTGCTGCCTAACATACAAAACTATCATGTACCTGTGTATCATATTTATCATTATTTTACTGTCATTAACGATCAGAACTGCATTCCTTATTGGTGCACGAAGCGTTTCAATTTCAGTGCACCCACATGATGATAAACGCATGAAACCCACAGGAGCACCCAGACCTTATATAGTTATTCCAGTCCCTAGAAGATCTGATGGTGGAGTGGATGAACTTGAAATGGATGTAATTAGCAACAATATGCTCACACTTGTGCTAACGAATGAAAAGAAAAGCTGGAGACAGGGTCAGCAAGAGATGAATGGAGTAAGATCACTGACAACTCCATGATTGCAAACACTGAATGTACACGAAACAGGCCTAGCATCAATGACTGCAGAACCACAAACCAAAGCAGCAGAAAAGACGAGACTGCCTGCCATAAGGAACTTCACAGAAACTGTCATGAGAAAACAAGAAGGGTTAAGAGAAAAGCCAACAGAAGTAGTCATATCAGAAACTCTTGAGAAAACAAAGGCCAACTCAGAAAAACTCTCCACAAGGACACAAATGTTAGTAAACTTACTATTCCCGCACATAGCCAGAGCGAGGAAACTGCATGAGGAACTGAAAAACAAAACCGCAGAGACTGCATTACCCAGCATATATGTTCCAACACAAGGGACAAGTACCAGTTCTACAATACAGCCATATACCGGCCCAGTGTCAGGCTGGTTGGCATGGGCATTTGCACGCAGCAGAGAAAAAATGTATGAAGAAAAGAAAAGAGTTGCCAGATACCTGTCCACTCAAATGGCGCAGATGAGGAAGCTTGCACCATGGACCAGGATACCTGAGAACCATCCAGTAAGAAAGAGCCATACAGATGCATTCAGAGATGTAGTAATAGCAAACTACATGAAAACCCTAAGAATCAAGAGGAGTATGCATGAAGACGACAATGAACTGAACGATTACCTGGATAGCACAGCACACCTAGGTAACAATATTTGGTACCAGCACATGAAGGAAGTTGGAAGACGAAATTCCAAAGGGGAATGCTTCGTTTGTGCACTCCTGCCGTACAGCATGGGGAAGTCCAAGATCTTCGTGGCTGTAGAAATTGACGTCCCAACAGCGCACTGTCTCTCACACATAGCAACATGCAATACCAGAGGCCAGTTCATGGGAAGTGATGCCTCATTGATATTGGCAACTGAAACAGCTTATCCTGATGAAGATGATTATGTCCAGGACATTAAGACAAGAAACAGAGCTCATACTAGGAATCATGTGATCAGGTACGAGAAGCCTGGAGTTAAAGGAGCAGGAATAAGATGGGAAGTGAACCCAAGACTAAATGTCCCAGGAAAAACTCCAGAAGAGGCTCACATTTGGAAAAACAGAGGCCAAATGCAGATTTGGGGCACAGTGCTTTCACCGGACGGTTGGGGAAAAGGGAGTAGTGATCTGCAGAGCATGGATGGTCCTCAGAGCCTGCAAGGAGGAAATTGAAAACTCATAAAGACTGTGCAAACCACTATGGCCTAAACTTACAAAATTACTAACATGGGTCGAAGACAGAGGAGGACCCCTGCAGATAGTGCTACTCGAAATTCCGAAATTGTGCTTCAGGAACAATGGCACAAGAAAAATGGAGGAGAATCAAAACAGCGTACACATTTTTGAGGCTCCAGGAATGACTCATGGGACTGCAGTGATCATGGATCATTATTGGGCATGTGAACCCAAAGCACATCAGACTGCCGAAAAACTGGGGAGGTATTTGCACAATAGTGAACGTCCACATTCCAGCATTAGTGATCCCGAAAAGTGACTTGAATATTGACAGTTTTCCGAAAGCAGATGTTCACCTGAGGAAGAGGAGATCTGTGGAACTGAAAACCCGAATAAAGAGAGAGAATTACTTCTCTTCTAAATCAGAAGAAGCATTTCATGCAATCCCATATGAACACAGGCTGTTCAGCCTCACCTCATCAATGTTCACAATGGTTTTCATGCCACAAATCCAAGTTGGAGTGAATACTAAATGGTTGCAGATAACCAGATGAGAGTTACTGCAAACCATCAACACAACAATAAAAGGATTCAATACAATCAAGGAAGAGTTAAGAGCCATCCGAATGATGACTCTCCAGAACAGATATGTACTTGACATGATCACAGCTATGGATGGAGGAGTTTGTGCAAAAATAGGAGAATCATGTTGCACATTTACACCTTCTCACAACGAGGAAAACAGAACTTTAACAGAAGCTATAGCGAGGCTGACAAACCTGCAGAAGAAAATGATCAATGAAACTGTCGAAATTGATGATGACAGCTGGTTTGGATCACTGTTTTCATGGGTTCCACAATGGATGGCGGATGCATTCAAGTTCCTGGGAGCCTTGCTAGTGATGATATTACTACGATTTTGCATTATCAAAATAATAGTCTCACAATGCCAGAAGACTGTGAAGAAAGCCATAGGGATGAAGATCTTGATATCAAACCAGGATGGAAGCCCAGAGATCTGACTGATGAAGAAATAAGAGGCTTTGTGAAGGCCAGCAAGCATGCACCAGAAGGTATGAAGTTTCTTTATCCCAGGAAATGCAGAAATTATGTGGGAAGATGGATTTACTGCAGCCCAAATGGACAATGGCAACTAATGACATGGAATAACGACGAACATGTAAGGACAGCAGGAAGCCTGAAAGGAGTAATAAAGGAGTAATAAAGATATGAACTCCAAAGAGACATATCATGTACAGACTCAGAAGATGAAGAAGGAATGAACCCAGACGTTGAAGTGAAGATGGATACAGAGGAACCAGGTAAGATGAATCCAAAGGAGGAAGTGAAAGTGGTTGATGAATCGCCCAGAGGGGGGAGTGTAGAGGAGGTCCCAAATAAAGCCTGCACTCCAGTTGCCCATTTCAAAGTACACGGAACGTTCACACCAAAATAAGTGACGTATGATGAGCAGATAAACCAGCAGAGAGCCACAGTAGGGCTCTGCCCAGTGCCTATCAGAAAAACAACACCTATTGAAGTACCAATAACCAGACAACCATGGACAGTAAGGTATCCACTGAGAAAACCCTACCAGAAAATGAGACGAAATGAAGATTGCATAAGTACTATCAAGGAAGAAACCAAAAAGTCCCTAATGGAAGATGAATGGTGACGTCACAAGGGCCTGGACTAATGCACCCATAGAAGATATGACGATCCAAGGATGATGTAAAGAGACGAAATGCCATGAATAAAGATATCGTGAACCTGAAAGAAGAGAACTTTGTTGAAATACAAAGGTGCTTAAGCAGTAAGCAGGATGAAGATATTCAACCAGCTAATGCCTGTACATATGTTTGTAACCGCAAGAAAACTAAGAAAACAGTGTGGCTTGCTATGCTAAGTAGAAGAATAGAGCGGCAAGCACCATTATACACAATCTACCTCAAAACGAAGCATGTTATATAAGTGCTAGTCCACTTTGCACTAAAAGCAGAACCAACCCAGGTTATTATAGGCCAAACACAAGAGGATTCATATTCTGGCAAACACGAGGAAAGAAGGCTGAATCGAAACTCGGCAGAGGCAGCTTGTGCCGGGGAAGCCAAGGTCATACCAATGGAAGCAACTTTTAATTGAAGCTAAAAACAGAATATCCTGCCCCTGAAGGATCAAGATAAGAAAGAGAAGGCAGGTGGCGAGTGAAAAGAAAATAAAATACACAAATTGAGAGAAACGAGGCAAATTCACGGTGTGGTAGCACGTGACCATCGGAGCGAGAAGAGGCACGGGTTCACACCTACGCTTGGCATCCACCCAGACAGAGATATCGGAACTTTCTCGAGACGAAAAGATGCAGTTTCGAGGCCAACCACAGCCAACTAATTGACACATAGCCCATAAAGTGATGATTGATTGAAGCAATTGGGGGGAACCCTGCACCTGGCTGACCATTCTGCATGCTGCTAAGCAAAGTGGAAATTTATGCATGGGGTTGATGCCAACCCAATCACATTGGCCCAAGTAAACTAGGGTCCTATAGTTAGTAGAACCAATGAGATGTTGTACTTTTAGTGACGTCTACAGTAGTCATTTTAAGGAAGGGCTTAGTTGCCCACCTGTTAGTATTTTACCCAATCCCCTCACTCCGTTACCATATACAGATATAGCACCTATATTAAAGTTACCTTTTCCTGACCAATAGAAATGCATGTTAACTGTTGAGTGTTACACGTCAGATTATGATGCGTTTTGAGTATAAAAGTTATGTTTTGTATGAAGTTCCACAAGTTGGAGTGAGACGGACTATCGCATCACTGCTGATTGCCATCGCTCCCCGTTTTTTGTACTTGTCATTAAACGGACTTCCTTTTGCAAAACATTGAGTTGTCCTTATTGATTGGTTTTGGAGTAACACATCTGCACCCCCATCCATCTCAAGGTGCAGCTATCTCGTCTTAAAGTACTTCGGAGCAAACCCTGACTCTATGGGCCGGCCGGGGGTCTCCCCAGTACACATTCTTGCCATATGTGGCTAACCACAGATGAATAACTGATAGCTATGGTTTAATGGTTTATTAAATATCAGAACAATGTGAAATCTCCAAGAGTCTCCTGAAATTAAGAAACAATTCTTTAACAATAAAGTCCCAGCATGCAATGTGTAAAGCTACGACTGTTTGAAAGTGACATACACGATATGGGGTGTTGACAACTTTTGCACCTCTTTTAATGTATATCTTCATATAGCAAGAGTGTGAGAAGTGGACGCCTATCAAGTTAGCATCCTCAGCATTCAGTGTTGCTGGTGTTCCCTAGGAGTTACCACAGGCACACTGTTCAAGGTACTTCGGGAAGACCTGGGTTGTAGTTGCTTGGAATACATCATCTATTAATACATGACACACCTATAGAAAATGTACAGCCCCTGATGAATGTCCGGTGAAGTAAAACCCAGTCAGGACAGAAACCTGTACAAGTAGGGCAGAGATAAGGGCATTGGAAAAATTATTCAGTCGATCTACGCTATGTCTCCAGAATTTTAAACATTGTATAAAATCAATATCGTGGTTGATGTGTGGCCTATAGGTTGTATGATTAGGTTTGCATAAATGCATTGAGCATCATTGGTTTTATTGAATACATCATGATTTTTAAGAGTATTGATTATGCATTATAAATTACATAGTAAAATTGAGAACTAAAAATTGTTATAATTCAATTTGGGTACAGGTTCACATTTATTTCAAAGACCCTACCCAGGTCCCTTCCCAAGTACCAGACTAACTGACATAATGATAGGAGCCTTCCTTTGGTGTAGCAATATCTTAATAAGGAACCTCAAGAATATTAAAAGAAAGTCGAAAGGAATTCAGGTTTAAGGGATTGTGCTTTACAAATGTTAAACAAGATCTCCATGTTATGAAGCATTGGCAGTTCTCCAGCTGTAGCAAATGTAGCATGTGCAATCACTACTCATCTCTTTATCACTCTTCCCTTCTTTGACTAACACTCAGCAATAGAAAACGTTGAACAGTGGCATACATTGGTCAGACAAGCATTATTATGATCTCTGGGCACAAACAACATAAACATGATTTACAATGGCATAAATAGTTGAGCCAAGACTCATGACACTCTGTGGGTACATATAGCATGACCATTTTTTACAATGTCATATATTGTTGAGGCAAAATCCAGGATAGTATTGGGAACAAGCTGCATGAAAATATGTTACAGTGGCAGTGCTGGCATATACTATTTGGATGTGTCGAATTTTCTTTGAGCACACCTAACTAAAAAGAGGCCATGCACTGGCATATAGCCTCAGGATGTTTTTTTTTTGTTGCAAAGGCAGCATGAACATGTTTTACGGTGGCAATGCCTGCATGTATAATTTAGAAAGGACTTAAAATTTTCTTTGGGAGAACCGAATTTAAAAGGTGGGAGTGCTGTTGTATATTGGTAAGTACAGCTTTCTAGATCATTCAGACTACTAAAGGATACAAGTATTTTTAACAACCATAAATACACACTGTAAATAAAGATATTTAGAAACTGCTAGTATGCCCATTCTCTTACATTATTGACTATGTTTGCTTTGGGAATGTTATACAATGTAAGTATTTAAAATCAGTGTCTTTCGCCCACCCCTCAGGAGTGGAGGCCACACCCCCAGTTTCATGACTCCACCCCCCAACCCCCAGTGTTGCACCTTTCCAAATTGTTGAAAGCTGCCAGTGTTGAGAGCTGCTGCTAAATAGTGGCGTGTCCATCTGGGTTGGAAGATGCAACCTGGTAGGAGGTGAGATGACCTCCAGGATGGTGAATTCCTAGAAAACAGCTTCAAGAAATGTGAGGATTGCGACACCAAGATGTTGATTACTGAACCCCACAAGGTTTGTCTTGTGTGTCTTGCTCTGGTCATGAGATGGGTGATTGCGGCTCTTGCCAGTCAATGACGTGAAGGCACTGAAGGAGAGAAAATCAAAGATGGCTCTTAGGCATTCTTCAAAGTCGCCTGGTCCCATTCTCTGAACAGAAAATCTCTTGAAGAGAAAGGCGCCAAGTCGACCAAAAGGTCACGTAAATTGCCAGAAAAAGGTTAAAAACACAAGAAAAGATCCCATTCACACCTTATTCGTCCTTAAACTCTTCAAAAAAGAAGAGGAGAAACAGGCATTACTCGCCAGACTCCTCGCCTGACAGACCGGTCAGATTCCCTTTTAAATCTGCCTCGTCAGAGAAGTGGCAGAAATTCCATCAGAACATAATTGAAGTGTTCAGTAAAGCAGCACCTTCAGCCTCTGAGTCGGAGCTGAGTAAGAAAAATAATGTGGATCCCAACGCATCCTACAAGAGCGGCAGGGAATCCAAAAAAGACCCATCCCATATGCTGAAAAGCCAAGGCTTGAAGTCCGTCTCAAAAAGCCTTCCAACTGCTTCGACAACAGAGGATACCATGACATCATTCGACACCGAACCAGCACATACTGCGAACGCCAGTTGGCGCCAAGCACTCAACAGTCTTTGACATTGAGATACATTCCTCTGTCGACGAAGGTTTAGATAAGCTCCCTTCGAAACATCTTCAATGAAGGAGACCCATTTTGGCTTTCAACCACTCAGGCCCTCCACCCCCTGGGAGAAATTCCTCTCAAAGGAAGATGTCATGGCAGACTTGGCATCAGACTTAAGGAATGCAAGCAGACTGGGCACCTCTCCTGAGGTGGAATTCACCCAACAAGACTCATATGGCAATCCCAATGCCTCTAACAGGAGGATCATGACAAAGGTCTCTTATGCCCTTGGATGGGGTCCACCAGTTAAAGATGTCACAGAGTGCGACCTGACTGACATATCAGACAAAGGGCTCCATGACATATCAGACAAAGGGCTCCAAAAGGAGCCAGTCCTCCCTTTCCACGCTGCCCTTAGGGGCCTATTACTCGAGCTGAGGAAGAAGCCCTACTAAGCACCATCAGTCCATAGTGACCTGGTGAAAGAGTATAAGTCGGCGACAACAAACCTGACTTCTTGTCGAGTCCCTCAGCCAGCAGAGCCTGGTAGTACAACCTGCAATGTCCGGTATCAGTGCTAGTGCTTACCCTACCTTACCTCCACATGGGGATAGTAAAAGATACAATGCCCTTTCAAAAAGGTTTTTGCCTCAGAGAGCATGGCCCAGAAAGCCATGAATGCACTGTGTGCCCTGACTAAATAAATCCACACCCTTTGGCACTTAATTTCAGACGCAGGGCAGTGCACCCATAATGGAGAAATGAGAGAAGGGTGTGCCACTATTGTTTCTGATGGTATAGAAGCAATGTGTAAAGCATTCCAGTCAGGACTGGACATTTACTGTGTGGGGAGAGCGATGGGCACAGGCTTGGTTACACAAAGATTCTCTTGGCTTAGGAAATCTGGCTTCGCTCCAGATGTGAAGGCAGGACTAATGGACATGCCCACCGATGGTTTAAACCTGTTCCTGCCTATGGCTGCCAATAGCCTGGAAAAGCTGCATGCCTCAAAGGCAGTGGAACAATCTGTAGGAGCTCCAATAAGACAGCAGCCAACCAAATCAGTATAACAAGGTTGGAGGGACAATTTCTTCTGGTTCTACAGCGCAAGAGCACAAGCATCTGTGAGACAAGGGAAGTGACAACTTGCGAAGCCTGCAATAAGAAGAGGAGGTAAATCTGCATAAGGTGCTTCCTCCATCCCATCAGGTGCAACAGAGGCAGCACAACCATGTTTAAGAATTCTCACACATGGCACCAATCAGATGGCGCCTGACAGTGGTGCAATATTACTTCAGATACATGGGTGTGGCAAGTAGTAACCGAAGTGTACTGTCTTCCCTTCCTCAAACACCCCCAACCTGCTCCCTTCGTCCCCCCACCACCTTGACCTGGATCTGTTACTTCTGCAGGAGATCTTATACCTGATGGAGAAAGGCACAATAGAATTGCTGCCTCAAGCGGAGAGAAAACAAGGGTTGTACTTCCACAACATCCTGGTATCAAAGAAGTAGGGAACTGGGACCCATCTTGGACCTGAGATGCTTGAACAACTTTCTCAGGAAAGACAAGTTCAAGATAGTTAAAATTTTGCAGATCCCCTAGGCCGTAGAGCTCCAGGATTGGTTTATGTCACTCCACCTGCAGGACGCTTATTTTCACATGCCCATACATCCCAAGTACAGGAAGTACCTAAGGTTTCTGATCAGCAGTTCCCGCTATCAGTTTCAGATCCTGACATTCTGACTCACCTTTCCCCACGTCATCATCAAGCTACTGTCAGTGGTGGCGGCCAGTTTGAGGAGAGGGGAGATCTACATCTTGATCAGGGCTCATTCTTCAGTGCAAGCTCAAGAACACCTCTACTGCACTTTCAGCCTCTTGCACAAGTTCGACCTTTACCTTAACATTAAGAACTATCAGTTGGCACCCTCACAAACTCTCCATTTCATTAGAGCGGTCCTGGACTCCTCCTCAGGGAACGCCTTTCCTCAAGAGGACAGGGTTTTACACATCCAGCAGATGATCTCCAGATTCCAGAACACCCCTGCACTGGGTTCCTATGGTTGCTAGCTCTTCTGGTATCCTGCTGTAGACCCATCTTCTGTGTTAACAGAAGATGGGTCCAAAAAGGCAAGAGTGGACTTGGGGAAGAGCGCTATGTAAGGCAATCTCGAAAGGCTAACTTGTGAATCCAGGACCCTCGAAGTAGTAATCCAGTACTCTCTATCTGTAATCATTATGGGAAAACAGAGCCTAAGAGAATGGCTGGAACCAGAAAGACCCTTATTGTGAAATGCACTGTGAATGGCATGGATCTACGTTATAACATCGAATTCTTTTTTGACGAATTCTAGAACATCTAATTGTTTTTTTTACTTCTTTTTAACGCATTTTGCCGCAATTATATGCAAGGGAAGACACCCTGCAGCCCCCCTAAATCCACACTCCCCCACCCCCCACCGTAATGAATCCCCTTACCCAACCCATCTGCCTTTTGGCGAAATGCGTTTGAAAAAGCTTGTTGTTATGGGATTCGAAAATATTGCCTTGCATGTTTTGGTACGATGCCGCGGCTGTAAACTAAAGGCTGCAGTGTATTGCACAGGCACTGCCATGTCCGTGGCTGTTCCTGTCCTCAAGCTGCCAGTACTCCATGCCGTCATAGAAATTGCTTTTGGGGCTTGAGTGCAGTGTGCCATTAACAGGAGAGCAGGTGCCTCGGCGGAGGTGGCCAACTTCTCGAACAATGTCCAATTCCAATGCACATGAAGCGGAGAAAGCAAGACGGGATGTCCCAGTCCATCATGGCGGGCTTCCATGCTGTGGGCGAGCAATGCTCAGAGCCCCTGGCCTGTGCCGGACACGAACCTGCCTGAAGATGCAGCCAACACCAGTTTAAAACACCTACAAAGAATAAACAGAAATACTCCGTACAGTCAGTAGAAACAAGCACCAAATTAAAATCCAGTTTTTTTCGTTGAAAGCAGCAAATGCAGAGGATGGTCTTGTAGACAGAATACGACATCAGAGCCATTGTAGGCTAGAGGCTAGAGACCAGGCCAAGTTGAAAAAAGTTTGATTTACAAGACTGGCCGTTGTAGTTTGTTTTGAAAATATGGTGAAACTATTTTCCTTGCTGCTCAAAGTTTTTCAGTAAAAGTTGAAAGCATAATACTCACCTGTGTGTCTTGATATACGATTAAATGTTGGGTACACATTTATTAAATGATAATAGTGAATGTGATGATCAATAATTAATGGGAGAAGAGTAGGGCAGAAACTTAGTGAAAATGTGTAGAAATGAATTAGCCTAAAATGAAAGTAGGGTGAAGTGCGAACCCGTTGCAAAACTGCCAGAAGGGCGGTATGGGTGGTAGCACTATTTTATGAGGGTGTGGGATGGAGGTTTTGTAAAAGTGAAGCATTAGTCAAAGGTTCATTCAACTGTACTGCGATGGAATGTAGTTAAAACGCTATTTGCATTGACATCGTTCAGGAGGATGTTGCAATGAGTTGGATCGTTCATGGACTATCCAAACATGAACTAACTCCGATACATGTATCATGTTATACAGGTAAGCAGTGCGCACTACTGGTACGAAAGATTTTCTTTCGCTGCGTTCCTTCCATATGCATCTATGAAGTCTTGCCCCCGCCGGCCCCCCATAATATTCTGCTGTTGTTTTAAATCTGTCCTGACCTTTGGAGGCAAGTATGGCCTTTTTACTTGACTTGCTCTGTAAAGCTCATCTGTTTTGGGGGCACTGATCAGTGGTGATGGCTAGTGGTGCAGTAGGGACTCTGCGTCCCATTTTGAAGCTTTCTGTTTATTTTTCACTGCACAATTCACGTTACTGTAAAGCGTGGTTGGGATACTTTGTGTCCGTTTAACGTTGCTTTGGTAACTTGGTGGTTACTTGCATGATGTCTTCAAGGGTTGCCTGGTGCCGCTGACCTTTTTCTGTCGTGTTGTTTTCTATTCTCCCGTGCACTTTTGCAGGGGACATGGGACTAGTGCATCCCGATTGGAAGGTGGCCTTGCCGGACTCAGGGCATCATGCTGATCTGGGGGGCCCAGACCAGCAAGACCTGCAGGACCGTGATCACAAGGCATGGGCCTGCAGACTCGAAATGAGAGACAGTCAGCAGTTCCATTGTTGGAGCCTGCAGCCGTTTCTGAGGCACGTGCATGCAGGAGCTCCTTTTATTAGGTCCGTCCATGACATAGTCATGGCCTATCTTAAAAGAGCAATACACTTGGGAGGGTCACACATAACACTCCTACATTTTCATAACGAACAAAGACAAATGTTACTGAAGTACAAACTGATCGCCCTCCCCCGTTACAAAACGAAAATACTTCGACCACTTGGGAATTGTAGGATAAACCAATGATACATAAATAGGGACTCAGGTAGTTGCAAACATGTAGCACATATCGAACACTCTATAAATATTCAGCGGGTGACAGTCGGGGTGGGCAAACTGCTGGTGGTATGTTGGCAGTTCTACCACATTTTAAGATACCCTTTATTAACCTTAAGTGTGTGGAACTTCAACCACTGAATGACACTATCGTCTGCTACTGTCAATACCTAGAGCATACCGACAGTCTTCATGAGCGCAACTTCACATAGATACCCTTACTGAGACCACTGTAAGCATGGAAATAACATGCAGACTCACAGCATCAACATACAAGTTGACTGAGTCCCCTTTAAGCATTTGCGGGGCTGCAAGCAGCCAGTTCAAACTTGCACTAGTATCAGTTTAGGCAGTTCAGCGGCTGGCAGAGCCACACCATGGTCTACAACGGCTTAGCGCCTTGATGTTGGTGCAGGCAGCGAGACACTGGTGGTAGGTGCACCTATGCTGCGCCATGTTCAGCGTCCCCCAAGCGGGAATGCTTCTGGATGTTGACAGGGCAAGGGGTGGCAGCATATTACCCATCCCCCTTCTTGGCTGCACGAGCACCCTCTCGTGGAGGGCTGTGCCAAGGTCCGTGCCGGCTTGATGGTAGCCGCTTTTGGAGAGGCCACACCGCACAGAGAGAAGGAGTCACATCTTTGCCATCGGTGCGGGGCAGCAAGACCTTGGTGGCATAGTGTCTGGGCCACACTCCCCCAAACAGCAGTAGCACCTTGCATGACTTGTGGGCGGGGTGGCTGCCCACTTGTCAGCTGGGTCGTTGCAATTTCACCCTCGGTCTCTCCCTCCTTCAGACAGGATATGTTCACTCACACTCCCGCAGGCAGAAGTCACTGCTATTGATGCGGCAGCAGTCCTGGCCAGTCCTAGCTACCCTTTCCCCTGGCAGGAAAATTGGGCAGTTGATGTCCCAGTTCAGGGGCCGGCAGAAACCTGCAACCCTGAGGCCACATCGGCTGGCTCATGGATAGTGGGGGCAGGCAGGGCGACATTGGTGGCACGGTGTCAGGCCACTTGCTTCTTAACTAGCTCCCACAGGCAAGAATCAATCAGCAGTGGATTGTGGGGAACCTCATTAAAGGTAACTTTTCTCTCTTGTGGCTTCTGGAAAAACTGCCTGCCTGGCAACGAAACGCTTGTGTGTTCAAATTACTGTGGCCTGTTTATTAAAAACAAAACAGGTTCAATCATGAACAGAAAGGTATAGCTAGGCTTACAGTGAACACAGGTTTGGGGAGTGGCGCTTGCCTTTGAGATGGATGCTCACATCAGCTGCCAAGGTCGAAATGTATTTAGTCTTTTTCACAGAATCGCAGGATGCCAGATAACCCGCACTTGGTTAGCAAAGATCGCTCTCAAACTTCATTTTCCCATTCGCTCAAGCATGGAGCACTTTCTCCGGGAGATCCGATGACAAGAGCACTCACGGTTCATCGCCCATGGGTCTGGGCCATTACGGGAGAGCCAAACACTTAGCGTTGCGGCCACGGCAGAACAGGACATTTCTTCCCCCTCCCTTTCTCTTTGCTCCGTACCGGAGCATGCACATTTTACCGCCCAGCCCTGGGATCCGCAGGGCGCACTGGCATGGGCGCTTTACTTATTATTTATTTTTTTCCATTTGCTCCGACACGGAGCAGAGTAACAGCCTTCCTTTCCTCTCCGATATGGAGCTGCAGTATTCACCACCGGTGGCCCAGACATGCCTGTCAGGGCTGGCGGCACAGCGAGAGTACAGGCATGTACTGCCGCTGCTTGCCGGGTGGGCTGGTCACTCACATGTGCGCGCAGCACCTTCTCTCTGATTTTGCCTCTGTGTTGCAGCAGCGGCTGGCCACTTCGTCTTTGGAGCTCTGATGGTGGAGTTTGGCTCTTTCTCCCTCTTGCGGCGGCTAACTAGATACTTGATGACAGATGCCACGGGGTCTGCAAGCTCGCCCTCACCCCGCCGCGTGAGCATAGCGGGAAGATCCCCATTGGTCACCCCCACCTCCTGTGGCTAGTATATCACAAACATATCATGTCAACAACAGACAACTTTTGTAAGGTTATTTGGAATATACAAGGTCACAGTTTATTTGGAGCAAACAATAAACTTGGGAGGGTCCCAGCCACACATTACATTACACTCAGGTAAGGGTGAACCGTGTCACCCTATCTGCCAAAGGCACAAGCTGAACACGCTTCTGGTTACTACCAGGCAAACACCGGTTACTACCAGTGGGACACTGTGGAGCACTGACAAGGAGGTTGTTGGCATAAAGCCCTAAAAGGGGAGTCGGTGCCCGTCGATGGATTTGGCTCGAGCCCGGCCAATCTTGAGCCACTGCCGCCGTAGCTGCAGCGTGAAAATCCCTCATTGGCTGTGACCAACCCGATACTCCGCCGCTTTGGGGGTGGCTTACACTGCCACCAATGCCCCCATACACTAGGACAATACTCACCATAACAATTATCTGCAGCCAGCCCTTCTGAGTGCAACTTGCATTGCTGTTAAGAACACATTGTTGCCCTTGTCTGATAGGTTAACACCATCTGCATGGAAATGGGAAGGTAGGGAGTTCAAGCAGCAATGCCCAACGTAACCCAAGCCTTCTGCCCTTGTGAATTTATCCACGCTTCTATTAAGACGCTACCTGGACTTTTCCATGCCTGCCATGGAAATGGCATCCCTCCAGACCTGCCTTTGCACCACCTCTGACCAAGAAATGTCAGTGCTCCTGGGCTGCTATGCGCAGAGCCACCTGTATCTGGGCCAGCAAGTGCCCCCGACCCAACTTGGCCAGATCGTTGCCGCCCAAATGAATTAACATCATCCTTGGCGCCCGCTCCCATCGAAGTTACCAATGAATGGCGGGCAGCAAAGAGTGCCACCTCATTCCAGGTGTGCACAACCATACCAATTTGGTCCCCTTAAATTCTAGGTTGGGGCCACCATCCATTGCAAGGCCCTCTTTTCCGCCTGCTTTATGAATGAATGGCCGATCACCCATACTGCATCATCTGTAGGAAAGAATTGAGTGTCATAAGTAAGCCATACTATCCCTCTGATCCCCTTTTGACCAAAAACCTTAAAACATGCCCATGGGGAAGTGGGGGGGGCGCATTAACAGTTTTCAGGGGATGTGCCAGGCTGTGGGCGTACATAAAGCCGATAACGGCCAGATTCCCATCTGCCCAACTTCATTATAGCCTGGGGAGACATGACCTGTTGGAAAGCCGTGGTAGCTGCACCTATCCTAAAACTGTGGGTGGTCCACCTCTCACCTTGAATGCCCAGAACGCTGAGGGACATGGCCAGCACCTTCCTGAATTGAAACACGGAAAGGGTGGAAGCATCAGCATGAATTAACAGTGGCCAGCACCCAAGGACCTGATTCCCAGGAAGAGCTTGAGGAGGAGAACGGGGCAGCTATCCTTGAGGGGAGACCCATGCAATTCTATACTAAACCCTTACCTTGCTGGTCTGTTTTGCTTTTCCTCAGCTTGATCCTGATCCCCTCGCCCATGTCCTCACTGAACAAAAAGATATCGCCCAAGACAATGGCCCTCCAGGATATGTCATTCTTGGATGTCGATCCCCACTCACTGATCCTGAAAGCCCCGAAAAAAGTAGGGATATTTCGTATTCATTAAAAACATACGGCCGACAAAGCAGACCATAATTTTACAAGAAACACAAAGTCAATGCGGACATCCTTTCTACTAGGCCCCGATCGTGCCCAGCCTTTCAGAGTGGTGCGCACCAGGAATCCTTTTGTGGGATTGGTCTTACCTTCCAGTTTAAAATGACAAGCTACTGCCGCCAGGTGAGATGCCGCCCAGCTTTTTGATTTACCTTCCCTGTGTGCCCATAACACAAATTCACTTACCTGTTCCTCAGCATTGTGCTCCATGCAATTCAAAGCCACAGTTACACTCCTGAACTTACCATAATTCTGCCGGTATCTAAACTTGACACCCGGTGTGCGCGAACCCTCACTTAACTCACAGAGCGCCCTGTCCACACTACCAGCTGCCACCACCACTTCCGGAACTGTGCTCCCTCCAGCCTGGCCACCGGGTGGGCCTTCCGAAACTTGGTCCACTGAAATTGAGAAAGAGTGTCAGCAGCAACATTTAGCGTGCCTGGCACATGCCGAGCCCTGAATTCAATATTACTGTAAAGCCAACTCTCCACTAATTTCCAGAGCAGGGCATGACACTGACTGTTAATTAATTGCCTGGACAACGGCCTTGTTGTCGGACCAAAAGCGCACTCTTTGGTTGGCTAACGCTTTGGGCCACAACATCAGTGCCACCACAATGGGAAACATTTCTAAAACCATGATGTTTTTTTGTCCTGCCCTATTTGTGCCATTGTTGTGGCCATCGTTGGGCGCACCACTCTGGCCCTAGAATCACACCAAAAGCCTTGCTACCTGCTGCGTCAGAATACAACTGTAGTTCAACACTTGTCTCCCAGGGGGTCTGCCAAATCTGCATCCCGTTGAAACTTTCCAGAAATTTGGGCCACATCCTTAAATCTGCCTTCAGGCCAGCACTTATTCTGATATGATGTTGCTTTTGGACCACACTGGAGCCATCCCTGCCTGAAAACAGAAAGTCATATAAGTAATGTACAATGGCGCTCCGTTGCTCTGACCTGCGCGGTGCCCACTCCAAGAAAGTGCAGAATGTCTCAAAAAGGGAACACGACACTGAGCAACCCATGGGCATACATTTATCAACGTAAAAGCTACATTTCCATTGAAAAACCGTAAAGGTGGAAGCTGACCGGGTTCACCGGCAGTAAGCGGAATGCAGATTCGACATCCACCTTTGCCAGCAAAGCCCTACTTCCCATGCCCACTACTACCACCATGGCCTGATCAAAAGAGGCATTATGCACAGAACATTGTTCAGGGTTCAACCAGTCATTCACCGACTCACCCTTTGGGTAGGATAAATGGTGAATAAGCCTGAACTTACCCGGTTCTTTCTTTGGAACTATGCCCAGTGGTGACACAATAAAGTTGGGAAGGGGGACGGGGAGGGGCATGGGAAAGGGACGGAAATTCTACCCAATTCCAATTCCTTACTTATCTTTTTCTCAACCTCACCTGGCTGATCCATTGCAGAGGGTAAGTTCTTTGCCAACCGGCAGGTCAATGGGCCCTCGTAAGTAATGAAGAATCCTTCCATGAAACCCTGTAAAAGCAAATCTCTTTCATGCCGCTTGGGATAATAGTTCAGATGTATCACTAAATTAGGCAAATTGACCGGGGCTTGTAAATCCTTGCTGTATAACCTCAGACTAGTAACCAGGGGAGGCAATTCAGCATGTGGCCGACTACTGTCCTTTATGCTGGCCCCTGCCCCCGGTGGCACCTTCTTGCTTCTTTGACCAGCGGATGACCCCACCGCCACATTTTTCACATTCATGGCTGTACTTGCACTTGGGGCCCCAAGTGCAGTTATCTTTGTTGAAGTAACGGCATGGGTTGCCGCCTGTCTTCCGCCCTTCTTGCTCTCTGTTTGTGTTGGGGCTGCCAACTCCCAAATCGTGCCTTTCCACCCAGGTCTTTCTTACCGTACAGAGTCCTTTTGCTTCCCTTGTAAATTCCAGTCCAAACCACACTGGTCCTCTGCTTTCCTCCCATAAAAGAGACTCAACCATCTAATTCTTTTTGGTCCCAGGTCACTTTCGGGCAATCCGCCATCATTTTCCTAAAACACCTATCATAATCAATCCACCCTGTTGACCCATATTGCTTAGCCTCACCCACAATTGTCTCCCTATATTTCGCCAAACTTGGCCCGTGCTCAAGGAACTTTTCCATCACTATCACAGTCAATATAGCAAACGCTTTTTCCCCAATTAGCAATGTTCTTTTCTGGATGATATTTTTTCTGCCTCTTATTGTTTTCCTCAGTGCTCTGTGTTAAGTTAGGGCCGGCACCCTCTAGTGACAGCAGGCAAAATATGTCAAAATACCCTCTTGACCATACCCGCTCTTTCATTTCCCAGGGGATGTTCCAAGCTAATGAGGACCTGACAGAAAGCAGCGGGGCAACCATTACTGTAGGCTGATTCATTCCTAAAGCGGACAGGGGCAAGGTGGGTGCAGCCCCCAGGGCACTGCCGCTCTGGTTCAAGGTGGCAGCTGTGGGGGTGGGTGTAGGAGTAGGAGAACCATTGATTGCAATGCTTGGTGTTGGTCCTGCATGACCCTTCCAAACGCTCCTTGCCACAAGAGGCGTGTCCGCCCTTATGGGCATGCCCCCTCCTCCCCTGACCATCAACATTATTTCCAAATATCTTTCATTGCCCAGCATGTTCACGCCTGGGGGCACCACAGTTTGGCTAGCTAGTGGAACTTGAACCAGTGTGGTTGTCGGTGCCACGGTTGGCACACCATTACCTACTAGCGACAACGTGACTGCGTTGGCCTGTGCTGGTATTGCAACACCAACCGCTTGAGTATACTAGCCACCCGCCAGCGGTGGCGCCAGCACCTGACATTCCTCTAGTGCTTTCTTACCCTTCGGCTGACGCTTCCTTTTGATAGGTAAAGGCTTCGGGGGGCTTTCATTTGGTGGTGGAGTGTCCACCCGTGGGGGTGGGTACAATTGCGCTTCTACAAGCAAAGGCTGGGTGGGCGGGCACTGTTCACCCTTCAATAGCTTCTTTGCCCAGCCCTTCCCCTCACTGTGCATTTTTTCCATAAACAGGGTCCAAGGTGCTCCTTCGTCCTCATCCTCGCTTGAACCCGGGGGGTTGGGGACCTCAATGGTATGGAACAAGTCCTGTGATCCCTCTACAGACATATTGGCCAGCTGTGTTCTGTTCTGCTGGAAAGGTTATAGACTCTGTGCTTACAGCTTCTCTCACTAGGAGACCTGTGTTACAGTACAGAAAAAGTGTGTCAAAACAGCCTTACATAATACACAAAACTAATAGGACATTGCTACAAATGCGTACATTGCTCACTATGTACATGCGCACATGGTAGCGTGGCCAGTCCGCCAACTAAGAGAGCACAGTGCTTGAAAGACAAATTAAAAACCATATGCGTGTGATTCTCCCCAACACATCCAAGGCTGAGGCACCTCAAGCCGCTTATACGAGGGTGAAAGGAACCCATGGAGCAGCACTCCTCCCACCTCCCCGAGCTACCGCTAGTCCTAACACGGACAAAACATGAAACCACGAGTAATTGCGTGTAGGATGCCTGCACGTTTGCGAAATCCTGGACCTGACTTTGAACTGCCTTGTGCGGCGCCTGGGGCAATGTGCCTGTAATGAGCCGCTATGACACATCCTAATAATCAGCTTCGGTCATTGCATTTCTCAAACATCCCAGGCTGGGCTTGAGTCCCCCCACCTTTAAGTCGCCACCTTACTGTATTACCCGTTTGAGCCAGACAGACTAATGCATCCTTAACTGGAAGACGAGGAAAACAGTAGGGCAAAAGTAATCGCGAACGTGTACGTCTGACTTTCTTTGTGGCCACAGTTGAGGCCTGTGATGCTACGACGCGTGGAAGATGAAACAAAAGATGAAACAAAAGTTTGAAACAAAAGTTTATTTTTCTTTTTTGAAGAAAAAAAAAAAAGAAAGAAAAAGAAACTGTAGTTTTTCAATAAAAAAAAAAAGTTATCGCGATCAAAGAAGGGAAAGTTTAAATATTAACCATTGCCCGCATAAAGCCACACATAACAAAACGTGTGGTGCACCGTGAAGCAAAAGTACACTGAAGTGAAAAACACGAGGCTTGGAGGCCTTGGTTCTTCGGCCCCTTATCGTACCGCATCTAGGCATTCCTACCACCAACAAAGACCTCCTGGGCTGGGCTTGAACCACTCCCTTTTAAGTAACCACCCTTATATATTACCAGTTTGCACCCCACAGCCTGTTTCGCATCACTTGAAACAAATGGAATTCTGGAAGCATGATAACCTTGCGAGGCCAAATGCGCAAACTTGAAATACCCACTGCAAATAAATGAAGTCTTTCCCATTCCGTATGCGCATTTGTTTGCCCGCACGGCGGTCGGCAAACAGCAAAAGCATAGCACCATGCATTACAAAATGGATAACCCCCGCCGCTTCCCGCCAAGCCAGCGGCTTGGACAAGCGATGAGGACAAAGGCAAAATTGCATCCAGCCAACCAAGCAATAGTCAGGGACATGGAGCCCAATCTGCCTAGCACAGCGCTCAGTGAAGAAGGAAAAACCAGTTGCAATTTTGACCCATAATATCCCGCAATTGACACAGCGGCCAGTGAATGTCCAACAAAACCTCACTTTTGCACAAAACGTGCATCCTTCCCGTGCAGTGACGCGGCGGCCCTGAAAATATGTGTAACGCAATCCCAAAACACAGACACTGCCGTGGCATACTGTACAAATACCACCATGTGGCGTGGCGTCCATGTAAGCGGTTAAAGCCTTTAGCAGATGAGGTGAATAAAACTACAGCCTTACAAATTCTGTATGTAAGCATTTGTTTGCCCGGCACGGCGGCCAGCAAACAACAAAAGCATAGCACCATGCAGTCACAATGGATAAACCGCCCTCCCCCATCCTGCCAAGCCGGCGGCTTGGTCAAGCAACGAGGACAACGGCTAAAATGCGGCCAGTCAACCAAGCAATCGCCAGGGAACGGGGCCCAATCTGCCTACCCCTGCTGCCAGCGTAGAATGAACAAACCAGTTGCAATTTTGACCCATAATATCCCGCAATTGACACGGCGGCCAGTGAATGTCCAACAAAAACCTCACTTTTGCCACAAAAACGTGCCTCATTCCCATACCGTGGCGGCCCTGACAACATTTGCACGCAATCCCAAACGCAGACACTGCCATGACATACTCCTCCTTTTTCACGGCGGTGGATGCTGCTTCCTCCTTTTTCCCCTCTGTGGGAGACCGAGAGCCACTTCTTTGTCGCAATTATTGGGGTACCGACAGTGGTCACACGGCCGGCCTCACCAGTGCTGGGGGGGACCAGCACCTTTGTGGATGCCAGGATCAGCTGGACTTACTGTTGCTGCACAGCGGGACCCTGGAGACATGGGCCTGGGCTGTTGGGGGCACCGTGGATGCCGGGAGCATCCTGGATGGAGGGTGGCCTGGTTGACCCAGGGCACCATGCTGATCTGGGGGGCCCAGACCAGCGAGAACTGCAGGACCGTGATCGCACAGTGTGGCCCTGCAGGCCAGGGCTGCAGGACCGTGATCTGCACGCAACTCTTGTGACTGCAACTCTCATCAGCCTTAGCAAGCTTAGTCAGTCATGATAACCTGGGCATTTGTCCATTAGCTATGCCGTTTGTATCCAACATTACTCATTTTGTCAGCCCCTTTCATTTCCCCTCCAGTAAGGTGCTGCATGATACATTTCCTTAGTTTTGGCATAACAAGGCCGCAGATTTATTTTTACATATACATAACCACTGCAAACAGGTATTAAAATTAGATCCAAAAGGTGTGGCGACTGCTCCTCGTCCTGCTTCCCCCTTTACCTCCATGTTGATTGCAGGCACAACTCCCCCAAGGCCTTCGAGTCTGAGAAACCGCCTGCCCCTGCAGGTCTTTGCGGACTGGGGGAGCGCCGTTTGTTGGGGGGAAGTTGAGCCCCAATTGCTACCGCCAGACACCCCCGCCGTTTAGGCTCCCAGGAGGCGCTGTCTAGAATGGGCGAAGCCCCTTCCGGTTTAGCAATGGCTCATTCGGAGTCTTTGTCTTATCATAGGTTGCCACAACCCGCCACGCCAAAGGTGGGTTACCGCCCACCGTGGCTCCCCCCTTTCCTGACTTATAACTCCAGTAATTTTGTGCAGATATTCCAGAAAAACAAATCCATTCCTTGCTCCGACAAATGCACTCCGTCCTTCAAGTAGTACTCCCTGTTTTTCAGATTGATCAAACCATGTCTGATATGCTGAAAGCCTCTCCCTTTGCAAAACTTAGCCATGGCCCGATTCAACTTCCTCCTTGAATTCTCCACGGCTGCCTGACTCTCAGCTCCCCTCCATTCGTGTCTCGAGATGATTTCAGACCACACCATTTCGGTCTCCCCCAATTCCGCCGATAACTCCTGTAATGAAAACATCATTTCCCTGAGCAAGATCCCCCTCCCCAGACCAGCCAAGTCATTGCCACCGAGGTGCACCACCAAACAAAACATCGGGCCTCCGATGTTCCCTCAGGAGTCTGCGCACGTGCCCCCGCAGCTGTGCCCATTTCATACCCGGCACTCCATGCCAATGCACCCGGTATTCCCCAGCGGTCAACTCATCCTGCTTGGCTGTCCAGCTTGCCCTGGCCCTTGATACAAACGAATGGCCCACCACCCCAGCGGACCGTCGCCTTCCCTTCCTCGATGCTACTGCGAGGAGATAGGAGGGAGGAACCGTTACTTACATTTTTTTTTTTTTTTTTTTCCCCTCTTCAGGCCTGACGTATCGCTTAAAACAACCGGACCTCCAGCCCCCAATCTGTTTGATTGCCTCTGCTCCCAGGCCCATCCCTGCCGCTGATGTGGCTGCCCCTATCCTGAAGGAATGCGTCCCCTAGACCCCCTTCGAGAACCCTGCCTCCACCAGTGCCATGTCCTTCACCTTTCTAGATTGGAAAGGGCTTAACGCTGTCCCATCGTTATGTACCAGAAAAGGATCCTCCTCCCCCGTGTGAATCCTTCAACTCAAATACCATCCTACTGGACAAACCGGGCTGCCCTGAGTACCTCCCAACATAATGCTTCTGCCTTTACCTGTCTGATCGGTCTTGGATCTACTCAAATATGTATAACCGCTCTCCCTGTACCCCTCTGTCACAGCTCCTAAGGAGACTTAAACCTTTACCCTTCTTGTTGGCTGGCACCAACTCGCTTACCCTAAAAGCCCCAAAAAATGCCAGTGCGAAAGCTGCTGACAACAATGCATTTTCATAATCGTCCCTACACACCACCGTTAAGCTCCTGATCATTTCGTGCAATTTGCCCACATCTATGGGCCGTCTCTCGTCGGGTTTACTTGTCACCTGTTTGGCCCAACCCCTCATTGCCATGATCCCCTCATGCCGATCCACCTCGACAGATCAGTAACTGACCTGAGCACCTCATGAACCTTTACCCCGCGGCCAAATCAGATAAACCCAGGGGGGGGTCCCTGAAAGCCGACACACTGCCCCCATTAAATAAATACCCTTGGTATATAACATGAGTTATTTATAACATGTTTAATACCCTGACATTTCTCTGAGCGGACCCGCTGCTCGACCCTGGTCTGCTTCGTGTCGTCTTGCTCACCAGGCGAGATATAATTCAGCACTTGTATAGTGCTACTAACCCGTGCTATGAAAATCAGGTATCTGAGCGCTGCTTATTATTACTGAACGGCTGAGTTTGGCCCTGTCGGGATCCGAACCTGTGTCAACTGGTTCTGCACAGGCGTCAAAGCGAGCGCTCACTCCTGTACTGCAGTTCTATATAGGTACCGGCATCCCGTGAAAGCACCCGACCCTGCACTGCAATTGTAATGCAGAAAGCTTATCGCCCCGGGCATTGCAAGCCCTGCCATCATTCACCACCATCACTTTGGGGAACTTACACTCTTGTGAATTAGGCGATTAAGAACGGTAGCTTGAGAGAGTGCTGTACCGCTAACCCCCTGACCTGCATACTGGCAGGTGGGTGTATGGGATGAGAGTTTGTAATGCAGCCCGCCAGTGTCATTCGTGCCCCCCGGGGAGTTTGGGGGGGCGATCCTGCACACGTTTGTGACTCCTGTCTTCCCCTGGGTTGAACTGGGAATATAAAGGGAATATAAAGGCTCCCATGGCCTCACTCAGATTTGCGATGAAGGAAGCTGAGCACCGTACGTGCCCATATGCAGGCACGCCCCAAGAGCCTAAAGGTGCAAATGGATGCCCGGCAACAAATCTGCAAGTTACATCTCCCTTGAAATCGGCAGTAGCCTGCTCCCTGATGACTGTACCACACCTGGCCAACTTTCCTTTCCCCTACATCCCATAGTGCAGAGAGCTGCCCTCCGACTTCTCACCCCTGTCTCACCTAAACCACAATTTGCGTCCCGTTATATACAAAACTCTCCCTTCATTAATATTCACGGGTTCACAAGAGAGAAATGACTAGCCCTTTGCAAGCCTGGGCAACTCGCCTTCCCTCCACACCAAGCAGTGCTGGAGGCTGCCCTCCAACTCCTCTCCCCAGCTTCACCTTGGCCACAATTCGTATCACATTATCTCAACAACTCACCCCTTGTCACTATTCAAAAACTGGTTCCCAACAGAAAAACAACACTACCCGTTCGGTAGAACTTCCTTCCGTGTAGGCCGCTTTGCCCCGGATGCCCACACTGCTTTGGTTTTAGTCTGCCTGTGTGTTGCATTGCTAATCCGCCACAGCACGCTGTGTGCTGCATGTCTGCATCATCCCAGGTTGCCTTTATCCGAAGCGGCTATTACCCCTGTTCTTGCTCTAGTGCAGTTTACCTGGACGCAAGGCTGCTTGATTATTCCTACCATGATGCATACAATCTGCCAATACTCTTATCCCTTTAAAGTTCCAACCATTTCTTTATGCTCGTGTTGCACCCCCTTCTACCAGTGAATTAGCATGGCTCCACTGTTATTGTCAGTCCGATGGGTTGGATCCGTTTTGCCCACTGCATTATGGTGTTTGAAGTCCGTGGGATGGAACATGGACTAACCTTGTAAACTTCCCCTCCCGTAATTCCGCTAGCGTAGCTCCCAAGTCACACATTTTTGGCGTTTGTCACCCGCCTCGTAAACGGCTGACTCACCCGCCAAGCCTCCTGCACGCCCATTCGTTTCAATGGGCCTCTCACCCGCCAAACTTAAAATCGGGTGTATTCACCTGCCTCTGCGACACAAATGGTTGAGAGCTATGCGCTAGTGTCTCTCTACTATCCCCGGGCCCGTATCTCAGCAGCTAATTCCCACAGGCATCTCCGTCGTGCATTTCTGGCACTATCCACTGAAATAGGTAATTTCAAGGGCCATAGATAAGAAAAAAAGTGAGTTGATAACCAACATCATGCAGAATGGGGCGCGGGGTCCCTGCTCTGCCCTTCACGTACCTAACGAAATGCACCTCTTGTAAAATATCCTGTATTCAACCACTCAAGGTGACCTTTTTGCATAACTGTTTTCCAGCATCGCCCTAGTTAGAAACAACGTATTCCCTGGAACCTCCAACGTTCTTGTCCCTAATCACATGCAGGCACTGCTTGAACCATTTTGTCCGACATACCCCAGCTAAAATAAGCATGAGGGAATCCCGCCATAAAACACAAACTTGGGCAGCGTTCGTATGCCAATGTGACCGACCTTACTCCTGCCCCAAACAATGGCTCGACACTAGTGCTATTGTCACGGCCACGCCACTTGTACCGTGAAGCCCTTGTACTGCTAACTTGCGGCGCAGAGGCCGTGAAAAACCAATGCCGCACCCCTCCACCTATTGCTTGAAATTATGCAAAAAAGAAATTAGCCTTTTATAGTCGATTGGACTTTTGTGAGGGGTTTGTGTTGCGCAGAGGCCACATACCCTACCAACACCTGTCAATAATTCATTTAAATAAGCATAAGCCGCATCCGCCCCATTTCTAACATATCAGATTTTCCTAGCTAATCAATGTAAAGCAGGTCTTTCCACGCGCGGCCATAACTTCTCAAATCAGTTCCTCATCGCATTAGCACGGCACCCAAACGAGGCAAAATTGAATTGAAGATACCCCCGGCCGTGCACTTTTGATCGCGGTACTAGTGATCCACTACCTAACACTTTGTATGGTGATACCACACATGGGGGCCCCTACGGGAAACACCAAGTGGCACGGTGGCCGCGCCGGCCCATATTAATAAAAACATGAGCCCTCGAAATGCGAGCCTGAGAACGTAATCCCCACGACTGTCCATCGTTATTTAAACTGCAGGTTTCCGCATGCCCGGAACGCATGTTGATGCTGCCACATAATGCAGTCAAAACATGTCTGAGACTTTGGTTGTGAGATATTACGGACCCCGACATGTCCAAAGCGACCACACCACTCCTACCATTTACGCCACGTGAATCCTCCCAATCACAGGCCGGCCTTGCTAAACGGCAAACAAATGTGAAAACATTACCGCCCCAAAATGCCAGCCCAAACGCCAGCCCCTTGCACAAAAAGGTCACATGCCTGATGGCTAGCTCCACGTGGCAAGGCAACCCAATTGCCCTTTAAGACGTGCCCCACGATCGCACATATGGATAACATTAAGTGGCCACATTCTTTGCTAGTATTCCGCCACTCGGAATACTAGCTGCTCGCTCGCTTTATAACATTTTAAGGTTTTAAATAGCACTGGCTGCAAGTTAAGCCCTAGCCTGCTGGATGCTGTGCACTCTGCGAGTAACACCCCGCTGTACACCAAATCCAAGTGAGCGCCACTACTCGCTGCGCTATCTGACCGGCACTATGGACAAACTTCCGCTAGTCTCGCAGAAGGCGTACCCACCACACTTTTAATCCCAGTAAGTTTTCCCCCGGGCCAATACAGCGGTTAAACCCATCCAGCCTGTTACCCCCGTGTGCTGATCTGCCTGGCCCCCCAATATCAAAATGCTGTGTGCATGCCCGCCCATACAAGGATTGGCCTCTTTGCTGCTCATTAACCAGAGAGCATATCTCCGCCCTCTCTTGTAGCCGTAGCTGCGACCATACAGCAAATGAATGCCCTTGTGCGCGCGACTATGAACGTGAGGTAAGCAGCAGGAGGGTGGGTGCTACCCAAGGGCCATGTGGGCCCCACCCGCCAAGGAACAATTCCTATTCCTTGCCCCTCCCCTGCACGTACCTCTGACCGCACATTTTTCTCTGCAATCGATGCTCCTTCTTCACTTGGACCCCGCTCCTTCAGCGCTGGAACCATTCCACTGGAACAGTCCTTTCACTGGATAGCCACCAGAAACAGGAGCACACCATCAAACGGGAACACAGGAGCACGGGAAACCGAGCCGAAAACAAAATCCTCTTCATGGTTCTTGAAAAACGAAGTACTCCACTTTTGGCGGGCGCCCGGCTGCTGGAAGAGCTGCAAGTGCTCCTAGGTCGGGCGCCCGCCGTATTTATGCCCCAAGCCCCGCCTCCTTCCTTTGTTGCCCTTCGCGGGCTTTCCAGGGCTCTTGGCGCCCTTTCCTTTGGCTCCTTTGCCGCCCTCTCCCCTGCCCCTGTGGGGGGAGGGGCGAGAGAGCGTAAAGGAGGAAGGCCCCTGCCCCGGTTATCGGGGTGCCTCCTCCATTCGCTGTGCTCCCCGTTCGTCACCTTCAGGAATCATGGGAATTGTTGTCCAACACATCTAGAGAGCCACGGGTTGCAGACCCCTGCTCTGTGGTCTTCAGAGCACTCCATGTTAAGCCTGTCTCTAGCTGTGAACCTTGGGGACTTTCTTCTTTTCTCCTTTGGTTTTGTATTGCATGCATTATTCGCTTTGAGTGTAGCACAGGAGGAATTGATGTTTACTAATCAGCCAGTCTTTTAAAACTGATTTCTCTTATAAACTGATTCATCCGAAAAACCACACTCCAAATTTTCCAGTGGATGTGCACACCCCTGCAAATGACAACAAATGCAGTAAGATACATTTGCGTGCAATGTGCATTGGGCAATGCGCACATTCAAGAAACTATACTGTTGGCCCACATGGATATTAGAATGGATACTCATCGACAAACGTCAACTATTATTCAGGAACAGCAGGTCGCAGAAAAGGGGTGTCATGTAGCTCTGTTTTATTGCTGTCGAACAAGCCATTTAAGCCCCCTAAATACCTTCTTTTAACAGCAGGAACTACATATCACACCTGGGAAGCATTTAGAATTAAGCAAAACACATATTTGTGAGTTTACAAGCCAGTCAAAGATGAACTAGCAAGACTTATTTGAACAGCAGGATTAGTACCTCAGTACTTGCAAAGCACATAGATTGTGCTTAGAAAGAAGCCCGTAGAACTTTATTGTTCACTGCATGTAAACACAAGATAGCGCTGAAAGCAGCAGGGGCGGCATGGGACAATTGCAAGCATGTGGAGCTTAAAGGTAGCGGTTTGCAGCATATTGACTTTATAAGATGTGCATGCGTAGTGCAATACATTGTGACTGCAACACGCTTTGTTCATTTGAGACTTTCAGGTCTCAGCATGGATGAGCAAGACCACAACTAGTTGAGTCAAAACATCGCAGAAAATGTAGATTGGCCTCGTACATTGTAACATGCAGATAACAAAACCGACAGAGACGGGCCATTTTGTAGTACGTATTTAATTTAGACAAAGACTGATGCAGTCCACAAAAAGGGCTGAATGCCAAAACTGCTATGTTCTAAAGTAAATGATATCCATTTTGAACCAAGCATGGTTCAACTTGTTTTTATTTTTAAAAACACACTGGAAGCCATTATGCTAAGTGAATAATAGCCTGTCTAGGACAACCCACAGTGATTGAGATGACGTGTATACATTTTGAAGTAGATTCTGAGAGAAACTAGCATTGGCAATGCCAATGGTTTTGTTGTTTACTGTTGTTCTTTGCATTTTGCATTTATAGGCACCTGCGTGCAAGGAGGAGAATGCAAAGTTTTAAAGGAGGCTGTGATATGGGGTGCTGGTGTCCAATGGAATGAGAAGGGGAATAACCACAAAGATTGCTTCTTGGCTCTCCTTTATTATCTACAGCAATGTGTTGGCGATATGTTGGTGGCTGCGGAGAATGCAGACTGTTATTTGATGGGGTGCGCACACGGTTTGATGGAGTGTGCAAAGTGTTGGATGGAGTATGCACTGCACAGTGTTTCATGAAGTGTGCATACTGTTGTTTGATGGGCTGGGCACTGTTTTGTGGAGTGAACACACTTGTTTGATGGGATTTTCTCTGTTTAATGGAGTGAGCACACGGTTTAATGGAGTGTCCCCCGTGTTTGAAGCACTGTGGGGGGAGGAATAAGAAATAAATGGCAACACGACGGAGAATAAAAAAAGCCATTCAATAAAAGCTGTGCTAGCAAAGGTGTGCATTGGGCCTACAATAAACAGTCGTTTTGTACTTACTTGTTTAAGTGTAAGCACTGTGTATTTCACTGTGTGGACCCCCTGACCTCACACGCCTGTCCTGAAACAGCCTTGAGCACTCTCCACGCTTACCTTGATTGGATTTTGCTAAACTCCCAGACTCCCTGTACACTATACTTCAGGTGCCCTTCTAAAATCTGTCCAGCAGGCAAGAAATTAAAAGTCCATCTTAACACCTATTTCCATTATGTTTCCTGTCAGAATCTTTTTGAGTTTATATTTTACAGAAAGCTTATCAGAACAAACTTCAAACGCTGTCCCCACAATTTCTAACTTTGGAGATGCCTGCACAAATCGACTTCTTCGAAAACACCACCATCTTCATTGTTTCTATAGTAACTCTCAAATGTATAGTCACATTAGTGTTTCGCAGGACAGCCCTATATTATTGTAGAGAATGGCTTAGTAAATGAGCCATTGCAAACTGCAAATTGTTTGGATTTTGCCACAGCAGTTCACATGGCACGAAGAAAGCGTATGCCCTTGGCGGAAAGTACATAACAATAACAGTCTAGGCAGATGGTTTATCATTCGGCCGGCTCAGTGCCGTTGTTGATATATTCTTACCATAACAGAACATACACGGGTCGGAGTCCAAGCAACCTGAAGAACCTCCAACAATCACCACCAGAAACCTCCAACAAACCATTGCACGGCACTAGCAGACGCATCTTAGCTCTGCCCCAGAAGGCACATATGCAGACACTGGCCTATCCCGAATTAATCACCACCCTAAACCATCCACCCACCTTCTACCAAACTCAAACCTCCACCACTGACTGCCATAACAGGTCTATCTAATACCACAGGAACACTTCTAAGCTGTTACCGAAGCTACTCTTCATCACACTCCCCCAACATTAACAGGCAACACAGACCACCAGCACCTATCATCCCTTTCAGTCCATGGGCTCTCCCATCAGGATAACACACTATAAAACAACTTGGCCATTCCCATAAGTGCACATCGACAGCCAGGAGCTGAGAACTTCCGACCTGCACCCATCAGTGCCAGAGATTTTGCATCAGCCTCTGTCACGAGCAAGCCTACCTCCCCACTTATTCTGCTTATCTAGTGTCTATTTAAGCTTGCCTTTTGGGGTCATTAACCTGGAGGCATGGGGTGTTAAGTGAAGCTAATGCATCAGAATGGGGCAGGGAGCAGAGTTGTAGCTCTTCACCAATGTATGTGTAGATTGTAAAGGAGGTGAAGCACTCGTAGCTAATAACAGGAAACATTGACCTAGGTCACACAGGGTGGGGGTGCTTTGGGCGACCCCTGGCATACTGACATCAAGTAGCTCTTCACAAGGTAGGCAAGCATCCCTGGTCCCTAAAGCCCCTCCAAGGACTAGGAGAGTGTCAAAGGTCTTCTAGTCTGTTACAACATACATTGCACCTTTCGCTGTCTGCTTCCAGAGCAAGTCCCTACTCAGTCTTCTTTACCCAGTTCCTCACCATTTGTCCTATTGTACACAGCTCACTACTCTGCCAAGTCTTGCCACCCTAATTACCCATCAGTCTTTTTGTGCACAGATACTCTACCCCCAGTCAGTAGTCCTTCTTACTTTGCCAGCTGTAAGATGAGTAATTTTACGAGTGACCAATACTTTGCAAATCTTACACCACTGTATGCTGAAATTGGGCACTTCAGGATTCTTCCAAAAGGTGCACTAATCACAATTTAGCCACTCGAAGCCAACATGTAATAAGATTTGCAGAGCATTGAGGCATGGCCGGCAGTACATTTCTACCTGATCCTCCAGCTACCCTGGTGATCAAAGACTTCTGTCCCCATAACCTACAGCGTGTTGTGACCATACTAATGGTGAAAGGCGCTATACAAATGATGCATTATATTACATACAAGACTGAAATGCTGGCAATTCTGAACTAACAGGGCCAAGATGTCCCTGTACCTTCATAAATACC
Organism: Ambystoma mexicanum; assembly: GCF_040938575.1. Classification (NCBI taxonomy): domain Eukaryota; kingdom Metazoa; phylum Chordata; class Amphibia; order Caudata; family Ambystomatidae; genus Ambystoma; species Ambystoma mexicanum. The sequence continues at coordinate 534,132,387 of NC_090924.1, read as the reverse complement.
TCTGTGGGGAGACGGTAATGCCCGGTGAGCCAGGAAATCTTATATGCCAAATTCAGCACACAATACAAATGCAGCCAAAGAGTGCAAAAGGGGTGTGGTTTTGCTTGGAGATGGGTGGGAATGGGCAGAAAATCGCATTGATTTGACTTGGAAATGAGTGTTAAATGGGTGGACACATAGCCAAACAACATGTATCCATCCTCATATGTCATCCCATGTGACCCTCATTCAAAGCCCCTAGTTGAAGCTCTTATGTTAAAGCTCACATTTGAATGACAATAGTTTTGGCTTCAAGGTAGTGCTTTTAGCGCCAAAATAAAAAGAATGACACCGAGTCATCGACGCTTGCCAGAGGTCCAGCCAAATGGGTTTTGTGGAGAATGACACCGGTGACTGCTGATTAGGAGCCTGCAGCAGAGAAGATCCAGGAAGGAGCAAGCCCAAGGTTTTGACATGTCACGTTAAGCAAATGCAGCACTGCAGCTCTACACAAGACGTTTAAAGATCCTATCGCAGAGGAAAAGGGGCATAGCATATGATTCCGTTTATCCTGAGTCTGAACTAAATGCATGAGATTCTGTTCACCCTGGTAACAAAATACGACAGGTTCTGACCAGCATTGAAGTGGAGGAATTAGTTTGATGTTTTTTCCTGGGTCTAAAGTAATTGAGTTAACAGCTGTAAAGAGTACAGGAAAGTGTTTTTCGCGTGCGCTGTGTTTAAACCTCTGCGTCTAAAGATTAGAATGATCTTTTTTGATGAGAGGATTTAGGTCAGAGGTCATCTAAATTACAAGAACAAGGCATTGCTTCAGACAGAACATAACACAGGCTAACCTGCACGCTTAATGTGCTGATACAAACTGGTTTTGAAACATACTTTGTTTAGCAGCAATTATACAACTGACATGAGTGGGTATAACATAACTTTTAAAACGCTAGTTAATGTCAACATTTTATTGAACCTAGATGCATGCAACAAGCAAGAACGTTTTAAATAGATGTAAATAATTACAATTACAAACTGTTGGATTTGTGTTTGCTATTTGTGAAACCAATGTATATTGCTTTTAATGAGTTGCAATAAAAGGTTAAGATTATTTTTGAGAGCATCAAAGCATTGGTGAATTGCCCTGTATATCGCTTCCCAAATTGTTGGGTTTAAATGTGCAGAAAGAACTCAGATGTATAAGGAATTGTGTCTGTGGGTCCTCAAAGAGTTGTTACTACTTCCTTATGAATTTTTATAGTTTCATATAAACACTGACAACCAAAAGCCATTTACCCTGTCTTTGTCAAAGGTGCCATAACTGGTGTTCATCTTCTCTTAAGGGCATGGTAGAGAAATGGCTTTTTCAAGTGGAACAAAATATGCTTTCCAGTTTAAGGCATGTCATCCATGAGGGGATTGAAGGCTATGTCCAGGTAAGGAACAATGTGCCATTGTTATTCCCATGATGTGTGAAGGCATCTTTAGTGTGAAAAGGTAAAGTTTGAAACACCAAAGTTTGAAAATTAAATCTTGAAAAAGTAAAGTTCGGAAATACACCTGTTTGTGTACTGTACTGCGAGTTGCCTCGGAACTCATCGGTAAAAATTTCAAAAGTAGTCTTAAAAAGGAGTGTTACACCAGGCAAGAAGTAACGCAATTTATTCTGGGCCCAGGCACAGCTGGGAAAGTGAAATTCAAACAGGGACAGAACTGTATGAAAATTGCTGTCAAAGATACACCACAAAAACAAAGGATTTTTTAATTATACAAACTAATTAGCATTGCCACATTAGTATAGTCCTCCATGTGAAGGTGATTGGCGAAGTTACATATTTCCTCTATAGAAGGACACACATTATCTTAAGATGATTGGGTCATACAAATGTTAACACACCACCCTTAGCCCCCTCTGTGATGTCACAGTCCAACCCACAATTCCCACATCATAGTGCCAAAACATTGAGACAATTCAGATGGCCAGCAGAACTTTATTCATCTGCCACCTTCCATCTCCATCTGTTTCTCATGGGAGCATCACCGATCATGACACTACAACTGATTGAGACTTAAGGGTCTGTATCTGCAACCCTACAGTCCCTTCTCTCTCCACTTATGAGCCACCCGCTGGCTGCAGTTGTGGGTTAACTACACTTCCCCCACTCCCCTCCCACCTGGCACTTCTCCCCTTCCATCTTCCCCTCACTTGCGCGATCTGAATGATACAAGGCCTAGTTAGATGGTTATTTTGTCCTCCCTTGTTTCCCCCTCCTTGTCTTGTCTCACCTAGAAAAACTTGTGTACAGGCGCGTTCTAAATGCCATATAATATCATATCATATATCATACAAGGGCCTTGAACTGTTGACAAGTTACCGGAGTAATTTTGCATCTTAGGAACTCTTCGAACTGCTTCCCAGGCTAAGATGTGCAAAGGGGCAATTTGAAACCACCATGGGATATCTTGAAACAGTCAGTAGACCAGTTTAATTAAATTAATATGCCAAATTATAAAATGATTGTGTGTTTGCAGCCTTTCCCAGGCACTGCAAGCTTAGCTTCCGGACCTCGAAAGTATCTAGGGCAGTTACTTTAATTCCTGTATAATTCTCGGAACGTGTAATTTACAATGTGCTGCCAGCCTCTATGGCTATGTTAGTAAAATGTGAATTAGGTTCTAGTAAAAAGCATGCCTGTTAACAGTGCCTCTGTCCAATATTAAGCCACATATACTTACCTATAACCTATCTTTACAGCCTATATGTTATTTACTTGAAGCACATTTATTCAGGGCATTCTCCAGCCTTGAATATAGAACTGTGTGGCTATCAATGAAGCCCTCTCCCATTTTAGTGGGCTACTCCTGCAATTGATAAGTTTGTGCCTTCTTACCGTGCTGAACTTGCTTTTTTACCACATTATTCCTCCTTTTATTGATCCATCAATAACTAAATCTTCTCCCCAATCCCCGCTCTGCTATTTGTTTTTTAGCTATCCACACCTTTTTTAGTCTGCACATGTCACCCCCATCCTCTTCCCAATTTTCAAATGGTCCATCTATCAACACACACCCTTGCCCATCCTTATCAATCGCAATCCAATAAGCTTCAGAGTTTTCTATATCTTCAGGTTGTACTATGACCCCATACACTTCATCAGTTTTGTCACCCTCTGTTACTGGGCTTACTTTTAGCACTTTCCCGGTCAACATTCAGAGGCAACATGAATCTTCCTCTATTTTTGTTAGTATAGAGTCTGAAAAGAATTTTGCCAGTGCAGAAGGTGACGAGCATGAGGACCAACACAGCGACAGTCACTCTGAATACTCCAGAAAGCCAGGTGGGCAGCAATGTGAAAATGTCCAGTTACTCGGATGCACCCCACTAACTTCACTTGTCATCCTTTCGTGGAGTGTCTGTATTGCACTGATACCATCAGGTACCACTGAGCAGCAACTGCTTCCAAACTTGGCAAACACTCCTCCTTCTATAGCAGTAAGAAAGTCCAGTAGACACCTATTCTGGAGAGCCGCTAGATGTAGTGCTCTCAACACTTGCTTTACTGCATATAGATTTGATTTGATATGATTTTGGATTTGTAAGGCACCGAAGCCTGCAGGCATCAGGGCGCCGAGAACCCATAAGAGTGGGAAAAGGCAGCAGAGGGTGGGCATAAGCAACAACTAGGTTACTCAAAGAGAATGGTCTTTAATCTCTTCCTGAATCCCAAGAGGTCTGCTCAGAGCATAGCTCCCTGGGCAACGAGTTCCACAGAGTGACGGCACAGACAGTAAATGATCTGCCCATGCCCCTGGTTCTTCTACGTAAAGGAACCATAAGCGCACTGACTCACTTCCTCTGGTAGATCTAGAATGATGCTGAATGGCAACACAATGTCTCGGATAGTCCGGACCTTGCCATACAAGCATCTATGAACAATGGTCAGCACTTTAAAATGAACTTGTGCCTCCACTGGAAGCCAGTGTAGATTCTTCCTATGTATAGTAATGGGATAATGTCTAGGGATCCAATTAACTATGCGCACTGTGTCGTTTTGGAGAACTTGGAGGCCCCTCAAACAATTTTTACTATGTCCAACCAGCAAAACATTACAATAATCGATCCTCGGCATGATTAATGCCTGCACAAGGATCTCACAATTGGTCTCTGTTACATATGGTTTCAGTCTCCTGAGTAACCTAAGAAGACATTGAGCTTTATTACAGATCTTTTTTTTTTTTTTGTGGTTTAAAATTTTTATTTTCATATCAACAAATAAGAACATTGAACAGCATTAATCAATGAAATGTACAGTTAATCATTTAAAGTCTAAACATACTAAGCAATCGGTCTCAAACTATTTCGGAATAATAAAAACAAAGAGGATTAGAAAAGTGTGGAAGAAAGAAAAGAAAAGGAGAGAAAGAAGAAAAGGAAAAGAAAGACAATATCAGATTAAATAGCTAGAACCTAGCATTTGAAATGATTAACATTCATGAAAATATCACACAACAATTGCATGAAATAATAAGTCAGCATACACCAATAGCACTTTTCAAAGCCAGAGACATACTCGTTCAAATTAAATTCCTGCTTTATCCATAAATGTGTCATGCGCCCGACCGCATGGAGACTGTGGAGGCTGTTCCGGTGGACTGGCCATTAGGTTGATACACGCCTTTCTGCTCTCGCATAGGAGGCGGTCTAGTCTTTTTCACATTTTTCACGTTGTGACGTCACCGTCTCCGGAAGACTTAGTCCGCGTCTTCCCGGCGGACGGCGGTTTGCAACTTTGAGCTTTCGCTTGCTTACTTTGTTGCGGTACGCTTGTGTTCTATCGCTCTATTTTTCTCTTTCAGAGCGCTTTCCACTCCCCGGTATTTTTTCCTCTCTTACTTATCTAGTGACGCTCTGTCGTTCTCTGCTCTCCTCGGGTCTCAATCCCATTTTCTTTCTCCGTCCACACTTTCCCATGTTTCCCGGCTTACCTGTGCTCTCCACCCATACTTCCTGCTCCACTCATTCCGTATATTTTGCCTCGTTGGAGTTCCATCATTGGCTGCGCCGGACTGCTCCTGGACTTTAGAATCCATCCAGCCGATTCTTCAGCACATCGAACTCTACAAAGGTTTTTTTTTGGCATTTGGCTTTTTCCCCTATTCACCCGCCTTCGGTGACGGGGCCGCACTGGCCACTTTTCACAAGCAGCCGCTGTGGCTTCTCACCGCGGAAGGGATTTAACTTCCAACTGTCTTCAATACCGAGAAGCTCCCAGATACGCCACGGACTCCAGTTCATCAGGTGAGGGGTCGGAGGAGGGAAGTGAGACCGACGGTTCTGATATCCATAGCGACAGCTTTGACAAAATGTCAAGGAAGCTGCTCCATATGTCCCAGAACTTGTCAACCTCATCTGTGTTTTTGTACATGGCTTTCTCATATGTTCAAACAGTGAGAAGTTCCTCCACCCAGTCATCAATATTAAAAGAATTACTTGACTTCCATGACCTCAATATCATCTTTTTAGCGATCATGAATGCTCGTAGCAACCATATTTTCTTGCCAAAGGTGAGTTAATCCAGTTGAGAAATATCGCCTAGAACCAACAAAGAAGCAGTCATAGGGATCATAATGTTCAAGACCAAACCTAGCCTCTCACATACTCTCTTTCAGAACTCCATTGTTTTTGAACAAAACCAAATCAAGTGACTAAGGGAGCCTCTTGATCCTTTACATTTCCAACAGAGATCACTGTCCAAAAGCCGTCTTCTAAATAACGTATCTGGTGTCCAGTATGCTCTAAAGAGTAATTTCGTCTGGGACGCTCTAAGGCCCCAGTCCAGACTCATCAGATAAGTGTTTTCACAGCATCTCCGCCAACATCTTAGGTTGACATTTTCTCCCAATTCTTCTGCCCAAATCACCGGTAACCTTGGATCTCCTTTTCGGCAAACTTTCAGGATACCGTACATTGTAGATGCAGGGTGTGATGCACTCGAGCATGTCTTTGAAACTGTCCAGGTGGCACTCTGAATGTTCATCTGTGGCTCATCAATACAGGCAGGAACGATAACCTTCAGCTTCCTGTAAAAGGGTTCCTCCTTGGTATCTCAAAGCTGGGTTATGCCAGATGGAGGCATCTTGGTGCAAGTTGGGATCTGCATTCATACGTCTTGAAATTTCACACCAGCAATCTTGCAAGAGCATAGTAAGTGGGTTGGTCTCTCTTAATTTACCTTTCTTAGTTGTCAATAAGGCTTTGGGATCCAATTCTGAGACCGCACCACACTCCCATGATAAGTATTCAGGTTGTTCATTGTCTAAGTCAATTATTCTGCACAAGTGGCAAGTGGAGAATGACAAATAGTAGTCCATGAAGTTAGGTAAAGTAATTCCTCCAAGCTTTAACAGGAGCTGAAGTTTCCATATTGCGAGTCTTGATGGTTTTCCATTCCAAATTAAATTTTGCATGATTCTATTGAACTCTTTAAAAATGTTCCTTGGCAATTTGATTTGATGCATGGACAAGATGTAATTTATCCGTGGTGCCAAGTTCATTTTTATGCAGTTTATTTTCGCCCATGTAGACAATTTCAAAAGTCCCCACCTTTCCAAATCTGATTTGAGTTTTGGGAGGATTAGTGTAAAATGTATTGTTGGTAACTTCACCACATCTGCTCCGATCCAGATGCCCAGATACTTCATCCTTTCTCCACAACACCTTAACTGAAATTGTGCACATGAGTGTCATTGACAGAGACTATTGATCAGGAGGATTTCAGATTTACTCCAATTGATCTTATAACCTGAGACCGTGGAGAAATATTGAATGTCTTGCATCAAGTGAGGAATACAAGCAATAGGGTTGTGAAGGGCAACTAAGAGATCATCAGCGTACAGCCAGAACAGGTCCTTTCGACCAGTTCCAATAATGGCTTGAAGATTCACATCCGCCCGTAAGCTTATTGCCAGTGGCTCCATAGACAAAATGAATAGACGAGGTGAGAGCGGGCAGCCCTGTTTCATACCTCGATGAAGAGTAAACGCATCAGAAATAAGGCAGCTTGTAAGCACACTTGCAGATGGATTTTCATACAACAGTTTAACCCAGCGCTGAAATCCCTTTCCAAAGTTCATTTTTTCTTGGTACGTGAAAAAAGCATTTCAGCACTTCCCAAACTGTTGAGATTTTGACGTCATTAGTCTTATTGATCTATATGAAACTTTCAACTTTCTCCATCACTTAATTTCTGATTTGATCATTTTTTAGGATATTAGAGTTCATTCTCCATCTTGAAGACTTTACCATAGTGTGTTGTAATGATAAACATAATGACACAGGTGCGTGATCTGACAGGGTAATGAGCCCGATATCTGTATCATAGCAACATGGAGTTATTTGTCCAGAGGTCAACAAAAAATCAATCCGAGAGTATGTATCCTGGCATTGAGAGTGAAAACTATAATCTCTTTCCATCGGGTGTTCCAGTCACCAAATGTCTGCCAGGTTGAATTCCCTTATCAAACCATCCAGAGATTGTTTTTTTTTTTGGAGTTAGTGCAGGCCCCATTCGATCGGTCCAAGGCTGGGTCCATCACCTGATTGAAATCACTGGCTATCACAATTGAGTCAACGTTAAAACTTTTAAGTATTTGCGGCAGCTTGTGAAAGAAAAGAGGATCATCCAGAGTAGGTGCATATACATTACACAAGAGAATGTCCACATCTTGAATTTTTGCTAACACACAAATAATCCTATCTTCTTTATCACCTTTACTTGCAATGATTGATATAGGCAGATTTTTATTAATAAGTATTGAAACGCCTTGCTGGATGAGTGAGTTGAGAAGTAAGTTTACCCAACCCATCCTCTTTTTAGTTTTTCAGCTTCAAGATTTTCCAAATGCGTCACTTGGAGGAATGCAATGTCACATGAATTTGATCGCAGATGAGACAATATTTTGGTCCTTTTCACCACATTATTGAGTCCGTTGACATTCCATGGGATGATTTTTAGATGTTCCACAATTTTAGTGTTACAGAACTTATTCTGGTTCATCGTAATATGAGTTATCACAATTAGTTAATAGGATGGAAAGAAAGGACAGAAAGAAGAAAAGAACTAAGATAAAGCATGTGCCCCAACCGGGCATTAGACCATTAGATTACACCAACATTGGTCACAAGTAGATGGCTCACTGTACAGATGTAACAGCAAGGCAACAAGTAACTATAGAATCACAATAGACACTTAACTTTTAGTAAGCACCAACCCCAAACCTCCTGTCCCCACCCTAAAAGATACTTACAATGGCTATCCCAAATATGTAGACACTGCATTGCATTATCTACATTTAATAAAGCCAGCCTTTCAGACCTATAAACAAGAAGATGTGATTGGGCATCATGCAATCCTAATATTCCAAGTCTAACATTCCATGCATTGGACACCTCCCACCCCTAAAACATTATCCATGGCACTTACGCCCAGGTACCTGAGGTACATTTGTATCAGCACAAAGCTATCAGCGAATAAACATCACAATAAACAGCATCATACTTTAACAACGTGAGCCTTGTAACCCATGCCTGTTGTATAATCACACTCACTCCAAAATCGCACCTTACTATCTACACACATTCCAGAGTGTGTGATCAAAGCACAACAACGCACAATGAGGGAGGTCTACAAGGTATAATATGAAGACCAAACATTATGCAAAAAATTCCAAACACATCAAAGGCCAACGGCACCCAAACGCTTCACTCCACAATAGGATTACCACCGCCCAAGGGCCAAGAGATGAACAAAGGACACATAAGTGCTCAGAACGCTCTGAAAAATCCACCATCCAACATACAGCCCGCTCACCGCTAGGGAGGAACAAGAAGCACTGAAACGCCCCAAAGACCTGCAAAAACCACCCCAAAATGCACCCTCCCCGCATCCCGGTAAACGCAATCGCGGTGGACCCCCATCCTGCACCATAGCTTTATTACAGATCTAATTGATATGCAAATTGGAATTCAGAGTGGAGTCAAAAACAACACCCAATGTTTTGACTCAATCTAGTGTTTTGGTGATGTGGTTATCAATAGAGAAGCTCTTGTACTGGTCATCCAATTTAGATCTGGCTTGGGGGGAACCGAAGGGCATGAGCTCAGTTTTAGTGGGGTTTGGGCATATAGGCCTTTTGCTGTTGAATTGGCCAGTTGCAGCAACTCCTACCTTGTCAGCTGGAGCCATTTAGCATTGGCTGCAGCTTGCACACCCGGAAGCAGTAAAGATGTGAAGAAGGTTGCTGCCTTGGAAAATAATTGGAATTCATCAGGAATAGCGGCCACATTTTCATTTTGAACAAATTTCATTATTTTTCCAAAACCATAACACAATACAATACCAAAAGCAATGTTCACATCAATGAATCATTTCACAACACAAAACCCAATATCTCCAAACCCAACCCACCCTCCACATATCAAAAAATACTACACGACAATTGAAAACATTCTAAAATATAAAGAAAGAGAGGAGAAGAAGAAAGAAAAGAAAAAAAATATAAAGAAAATATTTTTTTAAAAAAAGGGGGGGGGTTCTTTTAACAAACTTTAACTCATCCTTTCAATACCCTATAATAATTCCAAAAAATACAAAGCCTTTTTGTAATCCTCAAATCAATACCATACGATGATCTAATAATTCCAAGAAATACATCTCTCTTGCAGTCCTCAAATCAAACCCCTTCTTATGACATATTCAAATCCAAAAAAGGCCATCATTCAAGTCTTCCAGCAGTACAGTTTCACCTAGGATCAATGTTTCAAAGTTGTATTCCATCTCTTCCCCCACAACAGCATTCATTACGTTCATGATCCCATTCCAGAAATCCTTCAATTTAACACAATCCCACAGCATATGCTCCAAAGTGCCTTGCCCCAATGCACATCGCCAGCAAATGTCAGAGTTCAATAAACCATGTCTGAAAAGACGAACAGGAGTCCAAAATATTCTGTGGAGTATCTTAATCTGACGATCTTGATCAACATTCAGGGAGACTCTTTTGATATTTGCACATATACTTGTCCATCTTTGAGAAGTCATTTCCGTTTCCAAAACCCCTGACCATGTCATCAGGATCCCTTGATCTGGTTCTGAGAAGTCACTTAACAGAGTGTACATTCTAGAGGCTAAATGTGCCTTTCCAGATAAACTCTTGATACTGGAAACCAATTGGAAAGCATTTGCAGATGGCAGGCTCACCACTTTCCTCAATTTCCTGTAGTCACCATATACATTTTGGGCCAGGTTGTATTCCACCCTGAGCTCCCTGAATGTCTTCCATTTCTGATCCTTGAACAAATCCCCAATTGTCTTGATGCCTGCTGCGAACCAACTTCTCCAAAAAATCACTTTCTTCCCAATTCTAATTCTGGGATTCAGCCATATCGATGATTCTGCATTTGTACCAGAATCTATTCCGGCTACTTGATCATAGACACTCCAAATTTTCCTCAAGAAATCTGTCAGAGCTGAGCCGGGGGCCCTCTTGCAAGTAATGGTTGATGGAATGGCCCACATATCCAACGGCCCTGCCCTCTCCGCCTAAGCACGAGCCCACTCATCCTCTGACGTCAGGAACGGAAGGATGTGCCTCAAGGTGAACGCCTGGTGGTATCACTCAAAATGCAGAATGTTCAAGCCCCCTTTCTCTTTTTTGAGCTGTAGTTTCCAAAGTTTCAACCTTGGAATTTTCCCATTCCAAACAAATGACTGAAGCATACAATCCAATTTCTTCCATTCCGTTTTTCGCACTGGCATCGGAATCATTCCTAACATATAAGTTATTTTCGGTGTCAAAGTCATTTTTATTGCATTTACCCTGCCCCCTCAGGACAGCTGAAGTGCAGACCAGCGATCAATCTCCTGTTTTATCTTCTGCATACAGAGATCCATGTTAGTTTTCATAAGATCCTTCAAATTCTTAGTTATCCAGACACCTAGATATTTCATTTTACTAGCACACCATCTGAACCCAAAAGTTCACACCACTTCATAAGTTGTGGTGTCTGAGCATGGTAAGGTCTCTAATTTCTGCCAATTAATTCTGTAGTTTGAGATTGCACCAAAATCATCCAGGACCTTCATCAATTCAGCTATTGAGTTTGATGGATCTTGAACCACCACCAATAAATCATCCGCATATAACCAGAGCTTTTGGCAAGTTGTTCCATAGCAAACCCCTTTGATTCTTGGAGTGATCTGATTGCTTCTGCCAAGGGTTTAATCAAGATCACAAACAACAATGGAGACAGCGGGCATCCTTGTCGTGTCCCCCGCTGTAATTCAATTTCTCCAGACAATATGCCGTTGGTGTTAACCCACCAAACCTTCAGCATGACGTTGCATTGTTCCCCCCTCCCATTGGCCACCATACCACACTCCATATTTTATTCTCATGAATGGTCTTGTGAGACACCAGGGAATGCTGTGCCCCTCTTTATCTGTACACTGTAGTCATCTGTGTTCACTTATTATCTGCTCCCCCCTTTTTGAGCCTTCTGTCATATATTCCACTGTCATCTTTTTTGTTTCTTTGTTTTTCGCCAACCTGCCAATTTGCACGTAATTATCTGCGTACACCTCTTCCTCTTCATCCACCCATTGAACACAGACACTTCTTCCTTGTAATAGACCCCTAGTTTTGCAGAGGGATTAGTCCATTAGGCATCCTGCCTCCTCATATGATAGTGCCTGAGGCAGGAAAAGCTTTGGTGCCCCCAATATGTGTGGAATTAAGGAGAAGACATAACATGTGCCATTTGCTCTTTCTCTTCCGACCCATAGCATTTCATCATGATACAGTCTGCCCTTTTTCAGTGTCATTATGGAATTCCTCTTCATTTAACACATTTATTTTTCCCCCTCTTTACAGCAATATTTGAACATATCTCACTTGTTTCTCTAAATAAAAAGCATAAAAACATTATTAATCCTATACTAATGCATATTAATATCATCACACTCCAAAAAGCAGATCTTTTTTGCGATCTGTTTATAAAAACATTGTCCCGCCCATTGCCCTCTCCTCCTTCACTCGTTGGTCTTTTATAGAACCTTATTGCTGAGAAAAAAGTTAATGAGATCTGACTAATACTCCCCATCACGTTGCGCTCTGCCCATCTTCTCCATGGGGGGGGGACAGTGCTCTTGTCCCTGCGTATGTCGGTGAGATTAACCCATCCTCTGCTCCCTTCGATCTTTACAGCTGTTGGTGATGCATATACCGCTGTGTGAGGACCTGTGAATCTGTCCTCCATCCACTTCCTGATGTGATTTTTTATGAATACTTTGTCCCCAGGGTAAGGAGGTGCTCCATGCAGAAATTCCCTTTGTTTCTCGCCTGCTTGCTCCGTCTGAACTCTCGCTTTTGTCTGTAAAGATATATATGCAAGCCATTTAGCAAGTTCTGTGAGGTACATGTGAAATTCCTCCCCAAGTATGTTCGAAGAGTTAGCATCAGAGATCCTACGTGCCACTGGTATAGGCGCATGCATTCTCTGGCCAGTAACAAGATCATATGGAGTGAGATGATGATCTCCTCCAGGCGAATTGAATAAAGCAGAGAGTGCAAGAGGTAAGCAGTGCAACCAAGACTTACCCAGTCTTTTGGTTAGCTTGGCCAAGCACTCCTTTAGTAAACCATTCATTTTCTTAGCCTATCCATTTGCTTGCAGCCGGTAAACTGTGCATAGTTTGTGGCGTATCCCCACAGGGGCAGTTATTTCCTTAATGAAATAATTTGTGAAATGCTGACCATTGTCAGAGTGAACTTAATCTGGGATCCCCCACCTTGGGAATACATCCCTCACCAAAAATGCCTCTGCTGAGTGGGCGTCATGTGGGCACAGGGGCCAGCCTCAAGCCAACCTGAAAATGGACACACCACAGTAATTATGTATCTGTAATATCTGTAATAGGTACATCTATCTTGCATATCAACATAGCCTATTTGCAAGTGCCGGAAGGGCCCTTCCGGTCGTGATAATTTTACCTGTACCACTCTCAAAGTATGACCTGGCAGAAATTTCTGGCATAAAACACAACTATGCACAAATTCAGACACGCATTCTTATAAATTTGGCACAAACCAGTCTTCACTTATCCCCGCAGCCACATGCTCTTTTGATATGTGGGTGGGGTAGTGAAGCTTCTCCGGGGCCACATTCAATAACTTTTTGGCATCACCACTTTGCCTGTGCTGTCATGTTGCAAAAATGTTATCGGTTGGTGACAGAAAACACCCTCTTTTCATCCACAGCTCTTTTTCATCATTTAGTGCTTTCCCCTATAATTCTATTATTTGCACTATTGGGGGTGTGTTATAACTTTCTGGCAATTGTGAGAAACATGAAGGTGTCTCACTTGCTAGTTCCCGGGGATCTGTCATCCAGGTTGCCAGGACACACCCATCGCTATTAGATCCAGTTTTCTGGGGGTGGACCAGTGGGGGAGGATCCCCTAGATTGGGGGGGTCTTTGGGGAGTGGGAGTGGGACATCAACGGGTAAGACGCGGTACCCCCTTCCCTGTAACACCTTTTCACCATCCTACCCAATAGGTTATTTAGCAGCTCTAACCCTCCCTTTTTCCGACACGAACACTTTCTTACACAGAGAAAAACAGACTAACACCAGAGCTGTTTACCTGACATGTCCCAATACAGGGATCAGGCAGAGTCAGGCAATTGACAGTAACCACGCACAACTACCGGCCCTTTACTATCCCCACCTGGATAAAAGTCAGATAACGAGACCACACTTCAAGCAAGGCCGAACGCACGAAGGAAACAGCTACAGCGGATCGGCAATTCAAACGGAGGAGAAAGGCGGCCAGACCTGGAGGGATGACAAAGGGGGGACTGCCCTTGCCCTTTTCAACTCAGACCCGCAAAGCCTCCGAAAAGGGAATCACAAGACCGGCAAGTACAGCTGGCATGTGGTGTGACTGGTGTCAACGGTACATGGGGGCCTCCTACGTTGATAATACTGGCGGGGAGGCACGCTGGCTACCGTGGTACCGTCCTTGACTCCAGAAGCAAGACAAGCCAATGGGTTCAACACAGCCGGTGAGTCAGAGGAAGCTGATAGCAAACTGAACTGTGTTGAGCCTAACGTTGCAAGTGGCAACACTATATGAATGCAAGGAACTTGGGAACAAAGAACTTGTGTGTGTTTGAACTTTTGGGAAAACACAGGGAAGGGCCAACTGCAGAGTGGTCAGGCGCCGCAGGAGTGCTCATTCGAAACTACAAGTACCAAAAAGCCCTAGGAAAGGGTGGCGTGAGGTGTCAGAGTGGTCCTACAAGAGTCACATTAAATCCCTTGTACACTCAAGTCTCTGACCCATTGCCTAAAGAAAACTAGGGAAGGGGAATCCCCACCTTTATTGAAATGAGTAAATCATGAACTGCATCAGAAAAGTAAAGTGTACATTATGTTAAAATGGCTATTGAACCTGAAAGAGGGATTCCAAGGGAAAAGCTAAACGAAGTAAATCCTGCAATGAGATAAAAAGCAGAGTAGACTGTTAAATTGGCAAACACGAACCCGGTTGAGGGATGCCTACAAATCAGGGTGAGGCATGATACACCAAGAACATTTTGTTAAGATTGAGAGTGAAAGGCCGTAGTGAACCCGATGGAGGGAGGCCCACGTGTTGTGAATTAAAGCAAGTGTGAACCCGACAGACGGATGCCGAAAGAAAGCTAGGTCAAGTTAAACTTCGCTTTCTGAGGAGATAAAGCAAAGCATGAACTATGTTTAAAACTTCATGAACTGTGTTAAAGAAGGCTGTAGTGAACCCGACGGAGGGAGGCCCACGTTGCAAGGAGGATCCAAGCCCGGCAGAGGGAGATCCTACGGGTGAAGAGCAATCGGCCAAGGTGTACCATCACCGAAGGAACTTTTGTTTGTTTGTTGTTTTGATCCAGCAGGTCTTCTAAGGCAAGAGACTTTGCAGAAAAGAGACTTGGCCCCTGAAGGTCCTGGCATCGTTGAATAGAATTGTGAACCTCGTGCTGTAGAGGCCCAGGAACGTGCTTTGCTCAGAAATCCTGCCTTGTCCCGTGCCTAAAACTTTGAGGAAGGGAGACCCAGCCATACCATCCTGACTTATCAATTTGTGAACACTTCTTTTTTTCTGGTGAACATTATCCCACACTCTTTTGTAACTTAGTGGTAAGGATTGATAATAGGTTTTTTACTATAGGCCCTTTTTATTTGACAAGACGCTACTAGGACTGCCTTATTATTATTTGATGGTTGTAGCTTGCTCCCATCTTAGCTTTAGGTTTAGTTTAGGCGTTTTTCTCACCCATTTATACAGTTTAATAAACACCCTTGGACTGTGATCACGTGCCTGTCTTTATTGTTGCCAACATGAGTTCCTTACACAGTGCATCTTTTTCTTTTTGTTTTTATCAATGCTACAAGAGGTATTTGTTCTTCTTTTCCAGGGAACAGCACGTGTCCCTTCTGGCAGATATACTGCTTCTTTCTCTGCTTTGTCTGCTTTTTTGTTACCCAGTGAAGGGAAACCCTGTCCCCCTGTATGGGCCGTGCACTTAATTATTGCCAATTCTACTGGGAGTGGCAGCATTTCCAATAATGTACTCAAAAGTGCTGCATGTTGCACTGGTGTACCATCACTTCTCTTGAATCCTCTCCTTACCCATCTTGCTAGTCCTGAATGTACAGTGGACATACAATAGGAAAAAGGTTGAGTGCATATATAGCTACCCCTGCCTCTTATCTATAGGTTTGGTAGTACCTCTGTGTGAGGTGCAGATAATTAATGAATACAGCACTGAGCAATGCTCACTCTTCTGTGTAACACAACTTCAATTATTTATACACATAATTTTACAAAACTTATATGCAAATTACATCTTTACAACAAAGCATTATACAATGCGGGATTAGCAAGAATGTATCCTTGATACAAAAAAGGAACATGTTTGAACAAGTTGGACAAAATTGTTCTATATGGGTATGTATAGGAACCACTTATTCTACTACCCAGAGTCTGTTATTTGATCTTACAGTTCACTCATTTGTTTGGATAGACTATATTATTTACAAGTGGTTAATGCCAAACATTGCCCTGTGGGTCACAGGCGAAAGCTCTCTTTTCCACTTCTGGATGTTTTCTAAAACGATTGCCGACACAACATGAGGATTCGCGCATCCCAGCAATCCTCATCTCTGGGTGTCTAATGGGGCCTTCATCAGGACGGATGGTTATTTAGTTCATGAGAAGGTAGAAGGTCTGAGGTCTATTGTTCCAAGACTGGGCACTCAGATTTAAGTGAGACCCAGTTAGAGAAAACGACTAACCTGTACGATATTCAGACACAATGGGGCAGTTCTTTGTAGATCCCGGCGGAAGTTGCTTTCCATATGGATGGATATTGATTCTAGTTGGCTCTCTTCCTCCGAATTGGGCAAGGACCTATGTTAATAACAATTATCTAATTAGAGCTATCTTGATAGAGGCACCTACCATTTGTTGATACGGTGTCATGATACCTACCCCCGGGCAGCTGGACCAAGCCCATCTGCCCCGGAAGCAGGCATCCGGACATCTGTTTAAACCTCAGAAGCCCCGGCTAGGGGCTATCTGGGTTCAGTCCTGGCGCCTTAGGTGCCAGGCTCATAGTAGAAATCAGTCCTGGCACCTAAGGCGCCAGGCTCATAGTCATCACTTACCTCAGGCAGACCATGCTGCACATGCATCCAGGGCAACGTGAGACCTGGAGGGATTATTTTTCCACAAGGGCTACTTTTCACTCGGGTGTGGTTCTAGGGACTTCTTACCTGGGACTACTTTCAAAGCTATTTAAACCACGTCCGATCTTCAACACACGCTTCGCATTATTCTGCATTTAGCAGCGTAACACTCGCCTTGTCTGCAAACCTGCATCCAGCCTTCTGCCACGCCCGCCTCAAACACGGAGCCCCTACGAGAGAAAGGAAAATAGAAGAAGAGGTTAGATTACAGACTTTAATCTGATTCCTCACCTGATTTCGGATCCTGCATCACTCCGAGCCTTAAGGGACATTCTTCCAGCACGCGTCGCATCCCAGCTGCAGCGCCGCTCCATTTTCACCAGCCCACAGCATCTCCGACTCAGCGCTGCCTCCGTCACTTTTTCGGTGATTTTCAACACCTGGGGAAAAGACAAGAAAAAGCAAGGTGAGCCTAAAGAGACTAAAAAGACAATCACTTACATTACAAGATTTACCTGATTATCAACGGAGGCTTTATTCTTCAATACGCCGCATCAGGAAAAAAGGAAAAGATAGTGGCTAATTTCACGCATCTTTACAGGATAGTTTGGGTAATACAGACTCTTACCTGAATGCCGCCAGCAACCTCCAGACAGAATTTGCCGCCGCAAATCAACAGGGGAGTGCAAGAGTGAACTTTGGACATTTTGAACTCTTTAAAAACTTGCCAAACTCCAGACTCAATAATCCTCCAGAACCCCAACACTTAAAACCAGTGAAGTAACTGGTATCTACGCGCCCCTGCATGCCACGCAGGATGGAGAGCTCACTAATCAAAAACATAAGGTGAGGACACTGACCGGGAATATCGGAGGTGGCAAGTGGGGAGATCGGGAGCAGGGAGGGGGGTCTGCATTCACACCCACAGGGCTAAATACAGTTCTCCATCTACAGGAGAATATTTCTACGAGTCAAGCTTACAAGACTGAGGGGGTCCGTCCAGACATTAATCTTTGCCGTACGCTTCACGCTGGTGGAGGCCGCAGCTGTCCGGGTTCGATCTATGCCCCTGTGGGAACCAGGTGAGCGTAACATACGGTGTGTCCTCTATAGTCACCACAAATACAGGCATGTGTTACTGACCCATGTGTGTGACTGACGGAAACGCAGAGATTATCCGGTGCTTGGTTCCGTCCCTAGTGGTGCTACCTCTCTTCGTAGGTGCTGTGGAGAGAATTTATTGCATATTAGGGGACATCTTATGCTTGATTACTGGCATCATATGATACTTGCACTGCAGGGGAAACATCACTCCTACAGTGCTTTGTGATGGAGTTAAACAGGAGACATACCCACGCCTAGTGCGCTCTCAAATATTGTGCTCGGGCGCCTCTCTAAAAAAAGAATGTCATTATTAAAAATGTTTTCTCTGCAGGGAAATTTCTGTGTTTGCTGATCTATTGGATTTCATGAAAGACTCCTACTGGAGTCAGTCTTCCCCCATGTTGCCCTTGTTTTAACATGTGCATAGTGTCTACAAATGTATGTAAGGCAATCTGTACTGAGTATGCAGATGCTGTGCCGGGGTACACTCTCTCAACCACATGTCTCACTAGTTGGCCTCGATAGCCGATCACGTTTTGTACCTGTAATTGCTCGCTTCACTAACTCATACCAGTGGGAGAGCGGGGCACTTGAATAATGCAAGATTAGTTCTTGCTTACAAATGCTCTCAGCGGGACTGAAGTCTCCAGAGGCTTGGTATGGAGGTTACTGAGGCCGCGTTTGGTCTGTAAATTCTGGTTACCAGGGGAACGGCTTTATGTCCTTATCGATTCTGGATGCCTAAAGGGCTGCGGGGGAGCACAAGATTCCTGGTGGACATATTCAAACATGTTAAGCGCAGAGTGCGTTCATATACCCCAGTGTCATTGCTTTTCATGGAATACAAAGATAGAGGGGATAGATCAATCCTTGTACTGACATTGTATTAACGTCTTGCCCTTCTGACATGTTAAGTGCCTCAATTAATGCCACCAATTTTGCTGCTTGTGCAGAGTAGTGATTTGGCAGTCGTGTTTGGGAGTACACTATCAATTCTCCTTCCTTATGTATTCCATGTTTGTTTCCCACTACTGCTGAACCAGAATGCCTTTGTCCCGAATATGGATTGATACTTGAGCTCCCGTCAATAAAGATTATTTCCCCCTCTCAATTATTTATTCTTTTACTAGGGGGTTCCCTTCATTCCTGTCCATACACGCCAGACAATCATGTGCATAATCTCCCTCCCGTGTTCGTTCTGCAATGAATTCTGCTGGGTTTACCATCCTACACCTCACCCATTCTATTGCAGGATTTGTTAGTATAAATTCATACCTTGATGCTCTCTGCATTGTCAATGTTGAGTTGGACCTTTCTAGTACTGTGAACAATGCATGTTCCATGTACACAATTACTGGCCACCCCATCATAATTGTTGATGCTTTCTCAATTGCGAATGTAGCGGCAGCAAGTGCTTGCTCACAAGGAAAGTCTTGCTGCATCACTGGATCTAGTAATCCACTGCAATAGGCCAGTGGCTTGTGTCCCTGTGCCTTCTTTTGTGTCAGTACGGCTGTCCTTACCTTGCTATCCGAATGTGAACACAATGGAAACTTCTCTTTATAATTGGGTTTAGCCAATACTGGAGCATGTGCCAATTCATTTTTGAGTTTGTCAAAATTGTAATTCATTTCAGCTGTCCATTTGATGCTGTTTTTGTTTTTCTGAGCTTCCTTGAGTGCTTGGAGAAGTGGCCTGGTGTAAGTGCAGAAATCGAAAACCCATGGTCTGAAATAATTACATAAGCCTAGGAACTGTTGCATTTCTTGCATCACTTTCACTGTCTTTGGTCTGAGCATCGACCCCACACTAATTATTATTATGACATGTTAATAATCCGATTGCTTACATGAAGATGTTTATAAAATGAAAGGACCATGTCTGTTATCTGCTTGTAGTTTTGACAATGCTGGTAATTCTCTTTTAGGTTCCTCGAAAAAAGTGGGTGTTGCAGTGGGCGGGTCAAGTGGTCATTTGTGTTTCTACAATCTACTGGACCACAGAAGTATCTGAAGCAATAACCAGCAACTCTTTACCTGTAAGACACTGTTTTCTGAATGTACTGTTATTTTCAGCTCTCGTCATGTATCAGTTGGAAGACTTTCTTTTGCATGTGTTTCTATCTTGTCATATTTGATTTGGTTCCTCTATGAATAAGCAAGTACAGACGCAGGTCTCCAGGCAGCACCAGCCAAGAATTTAGGCCACGAAACACCAGGTTGGCTCTCATACACCCTTGCAATACAGCCAGTCTAGGACCCATTGATGCCCACTGCAGGTGGTACCTTAAGTGGATGCCTAGAATCGCCTCAATGTAGAACTACTGGTCCAGCAACAGGGGGTATCACCAACCAACCAAGTAGTGTTTCGGCACTGTTGGGCCTTATCCGTGAGGTGCAGCTAAAAGCGCTTCTTCACAAGCCAATGGGGTCAGGTAAGCGGTGAAGATGTGCTCAATGCCTTTGATAAACATTGGTTCACCTTCATCTCAAGCCCCATTTGCCTGTGACAGTACACTTCTAGCTGCACCTCGCTGATGATGCCCAGCAGGGCCGAAACATGCCATGGCTGCACATGTTAACCTGTAGAGGGGACGTAGCTTGGCAGTCCGGGATGGACTAGCCCTTTGGTAGCAGGATCAAGGCTCGTTTGCATATGTTGGTCTCCTCAGACAGCTAAATAACAATGGTATGGGTGTTTGCCAACAGCAGTGCCATTGGTTGTGATGAATTCAAATCCTTCCATCCCTCACGTTTTGATATAAGACACACGCACATAAATACCTATAGCTACACATAGAACCAAAATAGCATGAAGTTTCAGCTTAGCACATTTGCCTGATAGAAAAAAAAGGTGACCATAGAACAGTGAAAAATGACGGATCCGAGCATCAGATGAGTTCTTGTTGCCATTTACCCCGAGCGCTGTGTACTGGCGGGTTGTTAAGGGGCATCTTCAGCCTCCTTGTGGAGAAGGTGGAGTTTAAGTAAACTGAACAGTAAATGAGCCCAAGTTGCGGCAGATGGAATGCTTGAACAGGGAACGACAGACTTTCAAATGACTCACTGCACACCACTTAATGCAATCCAGTATTCCACTAGCCTTCATGCTCCAAAATCCAAGTAACTGATCACGCTCGATTAGTTAAGACTAACTCGTACAACCATAATAAGTCTTGTCCGTAAGGGTCAAGGTTCAAGTGTTTCTATTGTTTTGGAGAGAAAGGTAGAGAGTGAGGGAGAGAAAAGGAAAGAGAGGGAAAAAGAGAAGGGGGAGCAGTGGGATTACAATCTTATGTTTTACGATTTTTATGCATATGTAAATACTGTAATAAATAAATATATGTGCACACTCGCATATATATATACATACCACATCCTACCTTTTGTATACATTTACCATAACTATCCAAAGTTCCTCAAGTCTTCTCATGTCCTATGCCATGCTGCAGCACGATGCACAGAAATAATTCAAAATACACCATGTGCATTTTTGTTTGTTGTTATCGTCATCAAAAGTATTTGTTCGCAGAGATGTATCCATCAGCTCCAATGAAAATGCTTTTATTTCTCTCCAAGGCCTTCCTGGAGAAGAGCAACCACCAGATCAGCGAGATTGTAGAGCTCGTCAGAGGGAAGCTCGGTGGCGGCGCGCGCTCCACCCTCGGAGCACTCACAGTTATTGACGTTCATGGTAACATCCTCAGCAATGGGCACCTTTAGGACTGAAACCAATGTCACTCACAAAGTTAGATTATTTGGGGTGCGGTTTATTCAGAATGTGATGGGAAAACATGCATGTATGAGAGTAAACCCCTAGTTTAGACTGTGTTTAACAGTTCCAATGCATGTTTCCTACTTCCTAAACATAACTGGAGTGTTTCATGTTTTTTGTGGCCCAGTCTTTAAATTGTTCACGATAAGCGCTTTCCTTGCAGCCCTTAATGTTGAATAATGTGTCAAACTGTGACACAATATAAATCATTTTGCCAGAGACTCTACATCCGGCCAAGCATTTCCCTTCTACACAACGTTATCCTAACCAGTGTACTCACTCCACACGGATTATACAAAATGCACTGCTTTGTGGCACACAGACATCATAGCCACACGAGGGTGGATAAGGCAATGGAGATACATTCAAGCAGGGAAATGGTGGCCACATAACATAACATAACATAACATAACATGCACACAGCACATGCCTCCACACACGTGTGTGAAACCGTGAAGTGACACAAGTTGCTCAGGCGCAACTCAGAATGGCCCCTTACCAACAAAGTACTCTTCCCATATCATGCCAGAAAGGCATATCTGCCTGTGGGTGTGCTACTTTCCTTATAGCTCTTGCTAGTGTGATAGCTCAGCAAGTTCAGCTCCCGTTTATCATAGCTGCACAAGTTCGAATCCCAGCACCATCTTCAGCCTTCAATAAATTGGGTAATACAAAAACGACAGCAATCATTATAGAGCTTAGAAGTGGGAGGAATCTGACATAGCAGCTGTATTGAAAGCATATTTCTAATGTTATTGCTGCTATTTGTGGGCCTGGGACCTGATTATTTGCCAGTGGTCGTTCTAAATGGCCTCTCCTAAATGTATTTTTAGGATACTGCTGGAGTAATTTGTATATAAAGATAAATACACTTCGCATTACAAATGGGCAATGCTTTTCATCTGGACTTGATTCACACGATACATATATCGTCTGAACCTGTTTTCGATGTATTACACTCAGCTAAGCCTGTTGATTTCTGCTAAACGAAAAGTCTTGATTCTCTGTGCCTATACAGCGCGTGATGTGGTGGCGAAATTGTCTCAGGACAAGGTGTCCAGCCTGAACGACTTCCAGTGGATTTCCCAGCTGCGATACTACTGGGAGGACGACGACGTCATGGTGCGGATGATAACCACAGTGGTGAAATATGGCTACGAATACCTGGGCAATTCCCCGCGTCTAGTTATCACTCCGCTGACTGATCGGTGTTATAGGTAAGAAAAGCATCAACAAAATGGACGAACGGCCTAGATTCACTCTTCCTTTACAAAATGCACAGAGTGCGCCAGCTAAAGCATCCATTCTTGCTATTGCACACGTGTGCTTTGTGTTGTCCAATTAGGAAAGGGGGCACGCAGGCTGAATCTGACAGTAAAGGCCCGTATTCCCTGCACTGTGCTCTGTTATGTGAGGTAGCAGCTGCCATTTCCCTTGCCGCTCAGCCGTTATCTTCGTCTCCGTTTTTTGTATCCCCGGATCCTCTCTGGTGGTGAGCTAGGGTCACTTCTAATCGCCCGCAGCTCCTGGCATCCTCTCTAGGCCGGGCTCCCCCTTTTCCTATTCCAGCATTCTCTGTGCTTGCCACGCGATTCCTCTTCGGCTGCCGGCAGTGCGTCCCATGGGCCACCATTCTATGGCTACTTCTTTTTTGTTTGTTTTGAGAAGGGGGTTCTGAACTGAGAATATCTGGTTGGCATAGCAACTAGGGTGGCCAACTGTCCCGCTTTTAGAGGAATTGTCCCGCAATTAGGGACTCTGTCCCGCCGTTTGCAGAGTGGCTGTGCGGGACGCAGGTTGTCCCGACTTTCGTCAGGACAACCTGCATCCATCACAGCCACTCTGCGAATTGAAGTGTGCAGTTAAACAGCAAGGCGCTGCGCCTGCTGCTTTCATTCACCGGGCTGCTCTGCAGCCCGGGCTCCTTTTGAGCCTGCAGGTCGAGCTGTGACGCTTGATACTGGCTTCATTCAAATGCTAATGGTTTGTTCCTGGGTCGTGATGGTCATGTTTTCTGTTAAAAAACGTGACCATCACTTCCCAAGGACAAACCATTTGCATTGCAATTAAGCTTGGCGTCAGAGCATTACAGCTCGACCTGCAGACTCTAAAGGAGCCATTAAAAAAAAGCAAAAAAAAAAGGGGGCGGGCCAAACCTGAATGACGTGGTGACGTCATCGCTGCCCTGTGGCCAAGTGTCTCGCAAAATGCTATGAAAGAGTTGGCCACCCTAATAGCAACCCGCAATGCAATGCCATACCATGAACATGCCAACTCGCTAAAGTTTTTTTTTTTCATACACCTTTTGCCGCAGTGATCGAAGTGAGCGGGAACAGTCGGAGCAGTGTTCCACTACTTTTTTTTTATTTTCTGTTTACCATTACGACCATATTCACCATTCTATCCAGAGCATGTGTTCATGTATGTCCCTGTGCAAGTGTAAAGTTGTAATAGGAGCCTTAGTCACTAGTCACTTAGACTAATGCAATACCCCGGCTGCAACACATTGCCACATGTTCCGCAGTGCTTGTCTTCCGCCTGCCCTCTCCCCTGCCGAGACCACAGTTCCACTACTTTTATTATTTTCTGTTTACCATTACTCTACTTTTTACGACCATATTCACCATTCTATCCAGAGGATGTGTTCATTCATGTCCCTGTGCAAGTGTAAAGTTGTAATAGGAGCCTTAGTCACTAGTCACTTAGACTAATGCAATACCCCGGCTGCAACACATTGCCACATGTTCCGCAGTGCTTGTCTTCCGCCTGCCCTCTCCCCTGCCGAGACCACAGTTCCACTACTTTTATTATTTTCTGTTTACCATTACTCTACTTTTTACGACCATATTCACCATTCTATCCAGAGGATGTGTTCATTCATGTCCCTGTGCAAGTGTAAAGTTGTAATAGGAGCCTTAGTCACTAGTCACTTAGACTATTGCAATACCCCTGCTGCAACACATTGTCACATGTTGCGCTTGGCTTCCGCCTACCCTCTCCCCTTCCGAGACCACAGTTCCACTACTTTTTTGGTACACTTCTACCACTGCTTTGACGTACTCCTCAACGAGGAGTTCCCTAACGATATTTAATCCAATCAGCAGCGTCAGGCCCTGGCTTTCCATTTCACAGCCGCACAGTGATTTGTAAGGTTGCGATATTGGACTCTTTTGACCATTGGGCTATTCTCCCTCCCATTCCCTCCCCGCTGGCTCAATTGGGCTACTACATCCCATTAGTGCAGTAAAATATGGGGGTGTGCAGAGTGTGGACTATTTTGGGCTACTTTCGACTGGAGATATGTTTTTAGTACTCTAGAGGCTGTCTCTCTAACCCCCCACCAGACGCCCACTCTTTTTACCCCCCACTCTCTCTACTCCACCCACCCTGCTCTCTCTACCCCCACCAACCCCACCCCATTGCATGTGCTGGTTGGGTTTTGTTTGGTCTATTGTGGCATACTTACGGCGAGTCCTCCAGAGCCTACTTTGGTATTCATTTTTTTTGCCCCCAACTAACTACCACCACCCACACTCTCTCCTCCCCACTCTCTCTACACCTACTGCCCACTCCCACTACACCCACCCTACCCCCACTCTCCCTAATCCCGACCCACGCTACCCCCATTCTCTCTCCCCCACACACCCCAACTCTCTCTAAAAAATCACACCCACTAAACCCCAATTTATCCCCACCCACCCTACCCCTGCTCTCCATACCCCACCCACCTTGCCCCCATTCTCTCTCCTCCACACACCTCGATACCACCTTAGACTACTCAAAGCTATCAGGCCCTACTTATCAGAGGATAACTGTGCCATTATTGCAAGAGCAATCATAATGTCCCGCCTTGACTATGGTAACGCACTGGTCCTAGGCTCCACCAAACAATGTTTGCACAGTTACCAAGTTGTTCAGAACAATGCGGTAAGGATCATTAAGTACAAAACCAAATCGCAGCATATCAGTGACTCCAGAAGGGAGACAAATTGGCTGAAAAGATAGGGTGCACTTCAAGGCCTTAACGCTGGTGCATAGATGCATCTTTGGAAAAGCTCCGGCCTACCTAAAATCCAGGATACAATCCTATGTACCCAGCAGAACATTAAGATCCTCCAACCTGGGTAAAATCATAGTGACCCCGCACAAGCTCAAATGTGGCATGGGCAGATCCTTTCCCATATTAGCAGCCGGCCTTTGGAACAAACTCCCCAACCACATAAGATTGGAAGCCAACTACATGTGATTCCACAAACTAGTGTAAACCCATATTTTCAAATCAGAACCTCCCCCAGGTCACTTACCTAGCCTCTGTGTGATCTCGCTGAATGTCACGTCTCCACGTCAGTCACTGTCTACATTGTCCTTGTGTCCATGTCTCTGCGCCCCAGGCCTGCGAGCTACCGACGCAATATATATTATTAAATAAATAAATAGACTTTCTCTAAAAAAAAAGCCCACCCATCCAAACCCCACTATCCCTACAGTCACAACACACCCACCCTACCCCTACTCTCTCCCACACACACACCCCGAATCTCTCTGACCCCCCACCCACCCTAACCCCACACTCTCTACTGCCCCAACACACCCACTCTACCCCCACTCTCCCTGCAGGCACCCACCCAACCTCACTCTCTCTAACCCAGCTACTCACCCTACCCCCCACTCTCTCCAGCAAAAATACCCACTCTCTCTACCCCCACCCACCCTACCCCCACTCTCTCTTCCCCACCCACCCTACACCCACTCTCTCTACCCCCACCTACCCTACCCCCTCTCTCTCTACTCCCACCCAAGCACCCACCCTCTATACGCCACTCTCTTCCCCCACCCACACTCGCACCCTACCCCCAATCTCTCTACCACCACCCTCCCACCCTACCCCCAATCTCTCAAGCCCCACTCATCCACCTTACTACCACCCTCTTTACCCCATCCACTCACTGTACCCCCACTCTTCCTACCAATATCCACTCTCTCTACATACACCCACTCTCTCTAATACCACACCACCAACCCTTCCCCCACTCTCTCTACAGCCACCCCACCCTCTCTACCGCCATCGATCCCAGCCACGCTCTCTCTTTCCTAACCTATATTGCTATCATCTTTGGCGTATGATTTTAATTGAGCCTAGCAAACTGTCTGTGCTCAGAGACATGGAGCCGATGGCATCTTCTAAAACGTGGTTAAACAGTTTCCACTAGAATAGGTGTCCTGGCTAACACTGTACCCAGTTGTTTTTGTCACCAGTCCTCTCTCTGGCTCTTCCTGAAAAATAAAAATCAACGATTACTACCTTGGCCCAAGGCATTACACAAATACACAAATCAAACATTACTCTCTAATAGAGCTTCCACAGAGATGTCTGAAAGTTGCTTTGTCCCTAATTTCTGGATCCAGGTGGCTAGCTAGTGCTCCAATATGTATATTATTTATGTATTCATGTGCTGTGTTTCATAATGCACTACAGGCTGAAACACTGAACTAAACGGTACCTTTAAACTTTTTTAAGAAATGGGGTGCTCTTCCCTCGAAACTCCAGCAACTGCAAGATTACACCCCAGCCAGCAGGACACTGCAAGGGTCAGCACGGAATCTGCTCACCAGAAAGTGATATGCACATTGGAAGGCAAGGCTAGGACGGTATAACTTCATCCTTTGTGGTCCTTACCAAGAGCAAACCTTTACACATTAGATGCCCCTTGTCTGCACAGAGAAGACCGCAAACCAGCTCCCTTCTCTGCATGCAATCTCCTATGTGCAATTTTGAATCAGTTTGAACAGGGGTGTAAATATAATATAGAAATCAATCTGGGCAAATCCAGGTTACTGTGCTCCATTCACACCCTTTTCCAAAACGATTCCTAAATGCCTTCTTCCATGTACGTGAATGACAAAAGGCATTTACATGGATTAAAATGGAATCCGCCTGAATTTAGAATTAATGTTGCATGGAAGATACAGTCGCACTAACATAAAGAAATGCTGCTGTACATAGAAAGTTTAGAGGTACCGGCCACTTTCATTTTGGGACCATTGTGTCCTCTGCGGCATTGTACTCCCCTCTCGTCTCTCTTCCTATTCGTTGTTGCACACCACCTCTTCCTCTCCATCTGTCTGTTGCCTTTCATACAGATTTGGTATTCTCCACCGCAAGAGGTTGCTCATTCTGTAGTTACCTGGTGGCCATCTCGCAGTGGAATTTGCCTTGTCTTGTGATCCTCTTTCCAACAAAGGTGTTAATTAGATCCCAAAACTAGTGGCCAGGAATAATAGCCTCAGTCATGCGCTTGGGGTCTCTAAAAGGACTTCAGTGTCTAGAGCCTTATTAATGGTCCTTGATTTACTTGGGACAGTTAACTCTGGGTCCAGGTACTTCAGCCTGGAAAGCCCCACACTTCGGGCACTAATTCTAAATTACTGGTTGAGGAATCCAGAGGTATTGTATTAACTGTAAATAGCTGATGTACCCTTTAACATGTGACGTTGAGTATCAAGTTTTATAATAATAAAATAAAGAGAAAACACGTTAATAGTAACAATCGTTAAATAAATTGTTGGTCTTTACATTTTACTTCATTAAAAACAATTCATTTGTGTATTCTATGGTAGTGTTAGCAAAATCTGCTGGGAATATCAGTTTAGCCATGGATGGGAATGTCTTCAAGAAATAAGTGAGATAAGGAAGGAGATGGGCTACATGTCCCAACTCTCGATGACTCTGTAGACCTATTTTGTTTGTAACAGTTGTCTTTTTTTCCACAGAACACTGATGGGAGCATTGAAACTGAATCTTGGTGGTGCTCCAGAAGGCCCAGCCGGGACTGGGAAAACAGAAACTACCAAAGATCTTGCAAAAGCCATAGCCAAGCAGGTATTTTGTAGACAACAGCTAGCATTGCACAGCACTCACTGCACTGTTGACATTTTGGTACTCTGGGGAAGTCTGTACACAATGATCTATTTCCAACTTTAATTTGATGGTGTAGTACATTAAACAAAATGTTGCCCAGTGTTAGAAGCTTTCAGGCTCATAGCGTTTTGGGGACTTAGAAATAATGTTTGTGTAATAAAAATCTAACAATATGTTTGTTAAAATATAGTCCAGTATTTCTTCTAAATGTTTTCTCATCACAGAATTTCATCTCGTCAGTTAACTAAGATCCGTTTTGAGGATTTGGAAACATGATTTTTGAACTGAGAAATACTCAAAATACCTGCAGTTTGTGGGTTTAGACTATTCATATGTCTTTGGAACCTGTTATTTATACCAATATAGCTAGCTGTGCAACACCCAGGCCTTATGATCCCCTTTCCAATGGCACTCTTGAAACTGTATTTCTTTGTGATGATTCAACTGATATGGTCTTTGGAGAGGCATTTCCTGTCACTTTTTATGAGTGTCCATTCGATACAAAGTTGAAGTGAACGTTTATATATTTAATACAGCTATACAGTTAAATAAGGGGGATACAAAAATACTAAAGATAAAGGTTATGGTATTTGTAGCTTAGGATAAGAGGATTTCTAAGTGCAAAGATGAAGTAAGGCGTTTATCGCACTGGAAGTAATTCCAGAGCGTTAGGGACTATAGGCCAAATTAATAGAAGCAAGAGTTGGCACAGTAGGGGTGCGTGGACGAGGGATAGTTTGTTGACAGACAGGGCAGGACACAATGGCCCTGATTGACAGAGCGTTTTTCAATGGGATTTTGCCATTAAACACTGCTTCTGTGAATTAGGCCCAATGTTTTGAGAAGATGGAAGAAGGGAGCCAATGAAAAGTAGGAACACATGCAGAGCGTTGGTTGTCAAGGCAAGAGTTTCAGTTAAGATTTGTACAACCGGGAAAATGATAAAGGGGTGTTTTTCATGAGGGCTAAAGCAATGTAAGCGACAGAAGCACAATGTGGAGAGGTTAGAAGTGTTTAAATTCAGAGATGAATCAAAGATAAAGATGGCGCTCATTCTAAGCAGAGAGAGAGAGGGTTGATCTAGGTCGAACTTGGGTGGAAAAAATAAATGGTGACCAGAGATCGGGAGAGCGATGTGGACAGGCAGAGAAGAAGGCGTTTTCAGGTCTGTTACTATCTTGGATTCTTCATCTTAGCAAGCGCCATACTGCCAGTTTGAGACCTCAACGTTTTTCATGCTCTTGGTTATTAACATTACATATTTCCCAGGACATAGGGCCTCATTATGAGTCCAGCGGTAGCCGTGCCGGTAAATCTGGCATGCTGCCACCGGAGTCATTTTTTTTCCGGCACCCAGCAATGGGGATCTACCGGGGCATTCCAGCCACGGCGGACCTGATAATTCCTCATTGCCGGGTGCCAGAATATTTTACTCCCCATTCCCATTTGAGTCCCTTTGGACTCAATGGGAATGGGGAGCACGGTAGCACCGGCACCATTCTGAATGGTGCCGGTGCTACCGTCAGTGTCTGTGGGCGGGTGCCATTCCACCCGCCAGGTCAGATCTGGCGGGCTGGGGGGCACCCGCCCGCAGAACTCGTAGTTATCCGGTCCGGTAACAACGGTGCCGGTAGCTTACCAGCACCATTGTTACCAGACCGACTAACTTATAATGAGGCCCAGTAGATGTTTCTTGAAAGTGGGCAGATATAGTGATAGATATCATAAACTACTAGGCCATGTATGGTGCCACTAGGCCCATTCCCATCAGTTTCTTTCTCAGGGCCACAGGTATCGGAACATAGGAAGACTTGCGTGGAATTCCAGCATTCACACATGTGAATCAAATAACTAATTTGGTGTGGCATCATGACAACTGTGTATGCATTTTACTGACACCTTATTGAGGTTACATTCTGCCTCTTGTGATGAATCCAGTGGAGTTATCACTGATTTACCCGCGGTGGCATCCTCCCATGTGATCAAGGGACAGCAGTCACTGCATGATCTGGATCCTGGGGGCAGCTGTATAGGGAGGAATCACATGGTAGGAGACAGCTGTAAGGTGGAGGTGATGAATCCATTGAATGAGACAAGACATCCCCCTCTTTACCTTCAGGACAACTCTAGAATACCTAAGTCCTTAATAGCTTGTTGTCATCTAACCGCTCCATCCTGTAGTAAAAGTCCGAAAACCTTTCCTCTGAATCACTATAATGAAGCCCCCATTTATGATTCCAACTATCACAACTCATGCATAACATCTTATGGTTTTGATGTGCCTTTATGTGCCACTTTTAAACAACCATTTCTAAGAAATCCAGTAAAATCTGTGGACTTCAAATCCCATAAACACTCAGGTACTGAGACGAGGAAGAGGAGGAAAGAGGTTATGCAGACCAAGAGAAGCCTGAAGTCTAATGTGCAGACTAGTTGTTTGGCTGAACATAAAGCAGGCAGGACATTTAAAAATGGCAGTGGCATTGCAGAGGAGAACTGTGCAGGAGAGACCAAGGAACCCTGTGTTTGGTATCCTGGCCACAAGGTATCCGGACCGGTGTGGTGAGACAGAAAACAGAGTGCAGAGGAAAGAAAGTCATGGAGAGGCTGGAGGCCACACAGAAACTCCAAGGAACACGACTGCCCAAGCACACAGTGCTCTTTGGTCCGGGGAATACGGCGGTTGCTTGCTGAGCCATGTCGGACCCTGACACAGCATCTGCACAGTCCCAACGGGCAAGAGACAGCACTTTGGAAGCACAAGCAAGTTGAGAGACGCAAAGAAGACCCGCCAGTCTGCCTAGATCAGAGAGAGACCCCAGGCGTTACAACACGCACGTCAGCAAACATTTGAACTGTAAGAAGTTGCAAATGGCAGAAAGGCACAAACCGTGTTTATATACAATAAAGGAAAAGCACAGTTCAAACACCAATAAGAAGAACGTTTGAAAGCGAACAAAACAAAGTGCTGCAGCAAGTCCCAGGCAAGCATGGATGCATGAAATGTCAATGTAGGGGGAGAGAATTGAAGCAAGTACTACCATAGGCAACTATACCAAACATCTCGGGGTATATGCTGCTGTGGTGTAGTGAAAAGAACAGTGAAACAAATAAGAAGTCCTGGTAGATGAGTACACCAGGCAATTGGGAAGCAATGCCTGTGTGTGGAGAAGGGGGAGTAGAAAGGAAAGCCCTCCCCTCGTGAACTTTTGCAGAAGTCCTAGCAGACAAATAAATCAAGCAGTTGGGAAGCAAAGCCTGTGGGAGGAGAATGGGGGAGGGGGGTAGGAAGGAAAACCCTCACCTTGTGAACTTTTGCGCAAGCCCTGGCAGGCAAGAATACCAGGCACCTAAAGTTGTGTAAAGAATTTGACATTGTGAGAAGATATCTGACAGGGGAGTATACCAGGGGATCTGAAAATCCCATAGGATTCCTGGCAGGGGAGTACCAGGCAATCTGCAATAGTAACACAGAGAGTGAAAGAAAGACTTATAAAATTAATTGTTTGGAACTAAAGAAAGACTTTTGTGGAATCTAGTGTTTAAAGTTAAAGAAAGACTATTATGGAATGTATCGTTTGAACAAGTAATTTGTGAATTCAATAGCAAAGATACAAAGACTGTTGGCTAAAGATACACTTTTTGCCATCCGACCTAAAAATCCACAGGAAAGGATACACCCTCTGGATCCAAGGGTCTTTTCTTGGGAACCACTTTTTGTTGGAGCTATCCTTATATTTCTGGTTGTGAACACTCTTTGCTAATATCAAGTCAAAGGCATTTCCATGCACCCTTTGTTGTTTTGTTTCTAGTGTGAGGGTCAGCTTAGAATGTTTTGGACACAAGATCGTCTTTTTAGTTATGGACTACTTGACACAGACACGTTCTTAGTTTTAATTTTCAGGTAGGTAGAATCCTCTTTAGAACAGGGCTAGAGAGGTGTTTTCCCCATCCCGTTTCTGTTTAATAAAATGTCTGACTTAGAGAATAACATAACTTTGTGTCCGTCTCTCATTTCCGACCCCTCACACTTTTCTTTGTTAGCAATGCTTACTATAGAATGCAACATGTTTCATATTCTCATTTCTAATCCTAATGTTCGCTTCTTTTTTGACAGTGTGTTGTCTTTAATTGCTCTGATGGCCTTGATTACAAAGCCATGGGCAAGTTTTTCAAGGGACTTGCACAATCTGGAGCATGGGCCTGCTTTGATGAGTTCAACAGAATTGAGGTAATTATAAAGTTGAATGTGTGCATATTGTCTTGGTTTGTAGTTATATCAATATACCTATTTTTTATTTCAAATTTAAATCAACCCTGAACTGTTGACCTGAATATGATCATTTTGCACTATATAAATCTTTTCAGAATTGGATCCTTGGTAGGGTAACATCATTTAAATATCCTATGTGGACAGAGGGAATACAAAAACTTCCTCATATGAGCCACATCCCAAAGAAAGGGTACAAAACCCCCACTCTTTGACAGTCTTCTCAGTTAAAGTTTGTAGCTACCACAAGAGGATCCCTGGTCACTGCTGCTTAGAGAACGCAGTGGCCAGTGGTCATCCTGTGGCAGAAGTTCAACACAGACACTAAAAATACCTACTCATAGAAGAGCACTCATTTCCAGGACCAGGTTCAAACGTGTTCTATCCAGTTTCTGGTTGAAGGTTGGGCTGTCAAATTCATTAGCTGCTAATTAAAGTGGTAGACAGTTAGAGAGGCTCTGGCCATGATGACATCTCTTTCTAGTTGGAAGGTTAGCAGTAGTCCTCTTTTGAGTATACAGTATTTACAAAAATGGGGTATCTGTTAAAACTACCACCCTCAGCACCACATGGGCTGCTTCTAAACCGAATTTGGCACAGCAGTAAGACATGACCTTTGATTGAGGTAAAATGTTTTACTATTTTGCAGCTTTGGTGTTGATGGCACATGTAACCACATTCAGTGTTCGTTACCAGGATCATTTATTTGGAAGAGACACCTAACCCCTTGGGGTCATCATTGACATAAACCACTTCATTTTGTGGTGACGACACTGGAACCTCAAGCCAGCTGTGAGAAACCAAAAGGTGTCTCACCCGCTAGTCCCCGCCAATCTCTCTCTCTCATTTGGCCAGGGCACGGCCATTGCCTTTGGATCCAGACCCTGGGGGTGGACCAGTGCAGGACGATCACCGGGGTGAGGATCCCTGGGGTGAGAGGAACACCTTTATCCCATCCTACCCGATGGTATATTTAGACCTCCCACCCCTTTTCCTACATGAACACTTTTACACGAACAGCTTGCTCTGGGAGAAAACAGACTCACACCCGAGCCATGTACCTTACATGTCCCAATACTATGGTCAGGCATGGTCAGGCAATTATCGATGATCACTCACACCTGACTTCCATTACACTTCCCCACACAGATAAAAGGCAGAGCACAAGAGCACACTCTGAGCAAGGCAAAACACACAAAGGTACAGCAGTTTTGAGTCGGCAGCTGAATGTGGAGAGAAAGACGGCCAGGTACGAGAGGTTCATGAGAGGGACACCAACCTTGACCTTTTTAGCAGGAAGCCGTTACTTTCATAAGATCAGGAAATCAAGCTGAAGAAACCTGCATTGTGTGTTGGAGATACCGAGGGTCCTCCCGTGTGGCTGACAAAGGCGGAGTGGAGCGGCAGATGCAGTTGTGTCGTCCTTGGCTCCAAGAACAAAGAAGCGACAGAGAACAACACAGCCGGTGAGTTGGGGCGACCAATGCCAGACCGTTCTGTGTTGAAGTCAAGGTTGCAAGAGGCAACATTGTAAAAAGAGCGCTGGAACGAGCATAGTTAAATGCATGTGATAAAAGACGTGAGTAAAGCTAAAGTGCTGGTGAATATTTGAACATTAAAGGAAAGATACGATACCATTAACGGAGTGGTCCGGCACTGTGAATGTGCCCAGTCAAAGGTCTCTGTACGGTAGCCTGACAAAAGAAACGAAAGTAGAAGATTGATATGAAGTGTAAATTGTGTGAAGTGAATCGAAGTGGTCCTGTGACGGTTTAAGAAAAACCCATCGCACATTCAAAAGTCTTTGATTCTCTTATTGGTCTGAGCCTGAACAAGGGAGACCAAATTATGAACATTGTGGAAAAGGGGGTCTGATCCTGGACGAGGGGGATCCATGGTCTAAGCCCGAAGGAGGGAGACCAGTCTTGAACTTATGAAAGTAGAAACCCTGACAGACGAAAATAACTTTTGTGTTTTGTTTGTTACATCAGGCCCTCTGCAATAAGAGACTGTCATCACGAGAAAAACTTTGGCGGAAGACCCTGATGCCTATGTGTTGAACTGTCACCTCGTGGCCTAGAAGCCAGAGTGTGTGCGAAAGCCCGCACGTGTCGCCTTAACTGTGCTGAAAACATGGAGAAGGGAAGCTAACTGCTCAACCATCCTGACATATTGATTCTTGGACACTTTTCTTTTGCATACATTGTTATCCCACACCATTTTGTATGTAGAAGTAAGGATTGGCAATAGGTTTATTAGTATAGGCCATTTTATTTTGACAGACTCCACTAGGACTGCATTATTATTATTTGATGGTCGTAACTTGCTCCCATCTTTAGATTTAGGTTTAGATAGGCATTCTACCACCCCATTGAAGTTAAATTAACACCCTTGAACTGTGATCACTTGTGTCTGTCTGCTCTGTTTGATACCATGCCTTCCTTACACAGCACCGTGTCATCTGGAATGTTAGCAAGATATTCAGCACTGAGCTGCTTGGTATTCTGTTGCCTTGTGGATGAGAAGGTCCCAGCACCAACCACCTTATAACACAATATCCTTCAGACATATATTTCATTGAGCCAATCATACATTCTCCATTGCTGTGCAGTCCATGACACCTCTTGCTTCATACACTTCCACCTTTTGTACTGGACCAGCATAGTGTTCACTGATTAGATGAACTTGTAGATGCCAAGACGACTCTGTACAAGATGGACTATCTCATTATAGTCACTTTAAACAGAAGCACAGTCTATGATTCTGGGAGGGGCAGTCACATATTCAGTCCAATCATGTGATCATGTCCTCTTTGGATATGGTGAACCTTACTGGTAAGAAAGCCCTTGCTAAAACTCTGACTTGAGATCTGATATTCCTCAGAAAATTGATAACTTATGCAAGGAAGGCATGTCATCAAACCACAGCTCAAGGGTATTTATTGAACTTTTGCAAGGGGGTGAAAAACGCCTATCTAAACCTAAATCTACAGATGGGAGCAAGCTACGAGCATCACATAATAAGGAAGGCAGTCCTAGTGACGTCTGGTCAACATAAAAGCGCCTATACTAAAAAAAAAACGATTGCCAGTCCTACTAAATTACAAATAGTGTGGAGTGAAGTTCATGAAAAGAAAGAAGTGTTCACAAAATGATTAGTCAGGATACTTAGGCCGTTGGCCTCCCTTCCCCACGTTTTCAACACGCGGCAAGGCAGTTCACTCAAGCAAAGCACACACTTTGGCTTCCTTAACACGAGGATACAGTTCCAAGTTCAGCATCAGGACCTTCTGTGCTCAAGTCCCTTTTCCATCAGAGTCTCTTGATTCGGAAGGCCTGATGTACAAAAAAAAGCGACAGTTATTTTCTTCTTATTAATGTATGATGTGGGTGTCCCTCCCTGGATCACCCTCTGCCA
Source organism: Ambystoma mexicanum (assembly GCF_040938575.1). Lineage (NCBI taxonomy): Eukaryota > Metazoa > Chordata > Amphibia > Caudata > Ambystomatidae > Ambystoma > Ambystoma mexicanum. The sequence goes on along the minus strand of NC_090924.1, from coordinate 534,096,130 downwards.
GGCTCAGAGCCTCTTATTTTACGATTCTAAAATGTCCTTCTCGGGTGACTCACGGTTCATCCCAGATCCCCCTCAGCCGGGCTCAGATACTTTTCACAAATACAAAGTTCAACGTTGGATCCCCCTATTCCGGGCTCAGATCCATTTAACCAAAACAAGGTTCAATTAGTCTCTCTCAGCCGGGCTTGGACCAATTGGCTTTATTTTATGCTATTGACTTTCAAATATGCATGGATTTAGCACGACCCATTGTATGACCACTTTGATACTAAGTTCTCTTTTCACAATGCAGTTGCCATCTAGTTTATACCTAAAAGAGACCTTCGAATAAGCACCCATGTGGTGCCGGACCACTCTGTACACAGTATCTTTATTCGGTTTTTACAAAGTACATTCACTCCTTTAGTTTCCACTTGATCGCGCCTCTCATCACATGCGCTTCAAACACTGCTCTTTACAGAATTCTTCATACAATGTTGCCACTTACAACCTTGGTTAAAACGCAAACTGATTTTGCCTCGGTTTCTCCGACTCACCAGCTGTGCTGCTTTTACTGTTGCAGCTGTCTTGCAAGAGCCAAGGACAGTACCACAGTGGCAATCGCTCCTCCTGGCCACGGTTATCGACACAGGAGCGTCCTGAATACCTTCGATGCACAATGAAGGTTTGTTCAACTTCAGTTCCCGGTCTTAGGCTTCTCACTTTCTGAGGCTCATAAAAGTAGTGATTTCGGGAGGTCAAGGGTACTTCCCTCCTTGCAACCCTCTCCGGTCTCGCCGTCTTTCTTCTTGTGTTAAATCGCCACCTTGGAAATGCTGTTTCCTCGTGTGCTTTTCCTCGCTCGGAGTGTGCTTTCGTGCTCCGCCTTTTATCCGTGTGAGGAAGTGTGATGAGAGTCAGGTGCGTATCATTAGTAATTGCCTGACCAGGGTGTTGGGACATGTCAGGTATATGGCTCTGGTGTTAGTCTGCTGTCGCTCGCGATGAACTATCCATGAGAAAATATTTGTGTTGGGAAAGGGATGGGGGGGGTTGAGCTTATAGGTATCCTACCTGCTAGGATGGGGAAAAGGTATTACAGGAAAGAGGATACCGCGTCTCACCCACGTCTCACCCGTTCTCCCACTTCCCCTCCCGGAAGACCCCCCCCCCTATCCAGGTGATCCTCCCGCACTTGTCCACCCCCGGGAACTGGATCCAATTGCGATGGCTGTGTCCTGGCCACCTGGATGACAGATCCCCGGGGATTAGCGGATGAGACACCTTCAGGTTTCTCACACTTAACATTTATTGGCACAGCCCCCTTTCAGGCTCAGGCCCATTAAGGAATTAAAATCATTATAATAAGATAGTAATATTGTTAAAGTAGGTGGTGTGGATAGAGGAATGTATTATAGAGCGCCCCAGCAGTGAAGATCCATTTTACTGTACAGAGTTCAAGCTCTGCAGTGGCTGTAGCATTCATCGAGAGTTTAAAGACAGGTACAGGGGAGATGGCACCTCCTCAGATTAGAACCATAGACAGGCAACTCAATCCAAACAATGACTCCTTTCACATTACACATTTCTACAGCACCCTGGTGAGGAAATCTTTAGCTATTGTGAGATTTATGGCAGACCATAATATCAAAATCATAATAAGGTCATCAAAATCATTACAGTAAAGAAATTATATGCTTTATTCCAAAATTAAATAATATTAAACTACGCCAAACAACAAAAAGGAGGATGGTGCATTTATACAACAAATTAATGTTACATCACCAATGTGCATAACCTTTCTCACAAAGGGGAAAAAAAGTAAATGGTGTCTATTAGACGGAGCAAGGATGCAACATCATACTTTCTTGTAACGGCCTAGGTGTCTGGTCTCAACACTTCCTAACCTTCTTCACCATTGCACTTGAGCATCTCAGAGATGTTCTATGCATCCCCACATTTCCTCCAGCATCAAGTTTTGTTAATCATGTATAGGGTAGGAGGTGCAAATCTGAGACATGTGTGTCCTCTTTTGCTCCATTGCAGATCTGTGTGAACTGGGCTCCTGAAATGTAAAACGCAAACCCAAATTCCGCTACAGGGAGTCTAGACACTAACAATATTAGGGCATCTAGAGTAATTCGAGTAATTCTGCAGAGTTTTCATATTGGCACAGAAGAAACAGGCTCTTCTGACCTGTAGCCACCAGCACTAGAGGTTTTCTGCACCTGTCTTTCTTGCTATCCAACTAATACCCCAAGCTGCCTTTCTTATAGAGCCAGGTATAGTGATGCCAACATTTTTAACAGACGGGCACCATATTAGACCACTTACCTTACCCTACCTGGCAATCCATTTGCAAATATACTGGATCTCGGCCAGCCAGTTAATGTGATACATGTGGTTAGAATTATGCATTGCAGATGAATAGCAATGAGCTAAGAAATGATAGAAACGAGGCGTGAAAAATGTTAAGATGATGTTATTGGTAAAATGGTGAACAGCCATGAAGTATACATACTTTGTTACACAGTGATCCGTTTCAGCATTATTTTCCTTTTCTGTTTCCTGTTTATCTAATTCTAGGTGGAAGTGTTGTCTGTAGTCGCACAGCAAATTCTTAGTATCCAGCAGGCTATAATTCGAAAGTTGAAAACATTCATTTTTGAAGGAACGGAACTAACACTAAACCCAACCTGCTCAGTCTTCATCACTATGAATCCCGGCTATGCTGGACGTGCAGAGCTTCCTGATAATCTAAAGGTACTTTTGTAGTGTTATATGCTTTGTCCATATGTCTTGGTTAATGTATTCGAATGATTATTGTAGCCTTACAGCCCACTGTGGCAGCTATACCGGCATTAAAGGTATGCTCTTGCATTATTGGTCAAGCTAAAGGTGAGGGCCAATAACTAAGGAAAAGGCCTCTCCTGTGGTGGTAGTAGCCTGCTGAGTTGGGCTATAAGGAATTCAAATGTAACAAATATTCATGTATGTTGTGTAAAATATCCGCATTGGCACCACTGGCATTCCCCTTCCTCCACCAGCAGTGCCTGAATGGAACTGTTACAGCACAACCCAAGCTGTAATTGTTGGCATCCCTACTGTAATTGGGATTCTGTTACTTCAAGCGCCATAGTTGAAAAGAGGGAATCACCCTTGCCCCTGCCAAACTCTGTGCCTGAAGTGATGGCAAAGGAGAGAGATTGTGCCCATCTTTCAACTGTAGCTCCTTATTTAACTATAATTCTCATGCAAGCTGATGGTGGGGGTGTAATGATAACCTTCTCTTGTTGCTACCTCTTCCCATGCACCATAGTGTGGCCGGGATTGAGTGGTGGCAAAGGTGATGAAGCTTTGCTTTTTCTTCATCCATAGCTCTTATTTACCTAAATGTCAGAAGGAGCAGCAGGTTGAAGGAGGGGGTAACTTGCCATGTTCTTTTCCCCTGCCTAGCACACACTTGTGTAGGGCTTCTTATACCCTGCCTCTATGTTCTTCCGATAGGCAGGGGTTCAGTTAAGTAAGTGACTGCCTGGATTGCTTACTGTATCGTTATTGGATTATCGGCTGACTGGTAGGAACACATAGAAGTTTTCCAACTGACAGTGTGATGTTATAACTTCACTGTATGACACCAGCAATCTAGGTAAACTGAGAATGGGAATGAGTGATACACCAAAATGTCTAGGAGATGCCTGTTCCATGAGATCTAGTCATTATGTGGCGCGGAGTGAGGCTGCTGAGTGTTCTGCAGTCTGTAGCAGTGGGGATCTGTGAGTCTTTTTGCCGTGTTTACTGTTGGGCTGAGGAGGAACTTGCCCTACACAGCGTTTTTCTACAAAACCTCATTGCGGCCGTGGAGTGGGCCGCAGAGTGAGGCTTCTGACTGTGCTGCAGTCTGTAGCAGTCTGTGGCAGCAAAGGCACGACGGTGGAATAAGGAAGAAGGTTGGTGTCTGTGAATTATGCAGTCCAGACGTGAAGATCCCGAGAATCTGGAGCCAAAGAGCCCGCCTCAAATCCTGCTATCACCGCCAGGAACAAAGCCCACGTTGCTCACAGGTCTAACCAATGGAGAAATAACCACCTGCTCCAAATCAGACTGCACAACTTTATTTGACGTCTTTTTCCACCTCTTTGTTCCCCTGTTCACCTAGCTCTGATTCCTTTTCCAAATTAAAAACAAAACAATTGTGCTAATCAGCAGTCAGACACACATGAAATGCAGAGCAAAGACAGAAGTAAAAGCCAAAACGATAGCCCAGTACTTACTTTGGAGTCGAAGGGGGAGCTCCTGCCTGCCAAACTGCCTGCCAGGAGAGGCGAGGAGACAGCGAGGGTGGAACAGACACCGCGCTCTTCGTGTGTGCTGGTCATGCCTCACTATTGCGCTAGAGTCAGTTAGACTCCCGCGGGTGCTTGGACTTCCCGGCATCAGGTGAATGAGTGCCTAATGCCCGTTGAGAATGAACTCCGTTTGCACAATTCAGCGAAGAAGGGAGTCATTGTTGTGGAACTTGCTGAGAGAGCGAAGTCCTCTGGCATTGCTCTGGGAAGCCCCCAGGTGGTGGATCACTGCCAAAATACCAAGGGTGAATATGAGAGGAGTGGTTTGATTAAAACGATACAGGAAACAGACTCGGATGAAAAACCTGAACCTACCACAGATCGAGACGCAGCAACGACATTGTCATTATTAGTGGTGGAAATTGAAGTTCACAACGAATGTGGGAGAGATGATTTGCAGTGCCCCTCGCCTTTGCCTTCTTCCCATGACCAAGAAATCCTTCTTTGGATAAAACCAGCTCATCGGAAGAAGCTGAAACTATGGAGGAGGCAGACGTGAGGTTTCACTAGCATCAAACTCCAGCAGCGGGTCGCATGGGGAGCTGGACCTATCTCAACAAGATGAGCTTAGCCCCTCCCTTAATTGTACCAACAGAGACTCCAAGTCTGCTAAGGGTGGGAAGAAAACAACATTGACAAATCGATATCCTGGAAGAAAACAAATCATAGGGAAATCGACCCAAGTAACAAACAAAATGAAACCTAGATTCAAATTCAAAGCTCCTCAAGCGCCAAAATCTACATTGAATACATTTAATTTGGATAGCTTGAAACCACAAAAAAAAACCTGAACGTACAGGAAGATTACCCAATGAGGTCACTGGGTATGGGCACTGCGGGTACCTTTGTACACTTTATTGCCAAGAAGGGAAAAATTTGCATGGGGAATATAGGTGAATTATCCAACGCAGAGATCCTGGAATACGATGTTGATCATCCAGGGCGTGCAACAGTCCAGGACACAAAACAGGGATGTACAAGCACAATCACGGGCCAAGCAACACTACAAAAACCAGTAAGACAACAATGGCATTTTGGTCGGCCTCCAAATGTAAATCCTAACCAGGCCACGGACCACCCTCTGGGTCCTTTGAATCTCCCGGGAGATTCAGTATACAAACTGTACCCTCGGCAAGCAGAGGTTTTCGTAGGCACTGGTAGTATCAACGTGACAATCAGAAAAACAATAACACATCACCAAAAGTAAATGTCATAAAGGAAATGGGAATTTCAAGAGGTGTGTCATTAGATCTCTCCTATGACAAAACTCAGTCACCAAGTGCGACCACCATGCCAATAAATCATGAACCGACGCTGAGACAACATAATAATTTTGGTAGCAAAGTGGGAGAGCACGAGATGTCGGAAAATCATCTAGCACTAAGAACCAAGGATTCTCAGATCACATCTGAAAAATCTTGAGAAGGCGATTTTGACAACCTTCAAATGTCTCCTTGTCCTCGATCCTCTTCATCCACTTTTCACATGGCACGACACAGAAGATCAACGGAACAACCACAGTGCAGTGGAAAGGAAACGCCAAGTAAAAAAACAGATCTTTTTGCAATCATGTCTGCAGTAACGATTGCGCTTGCGCCGTTCAGCAAATTGTATGAAGCACTAAACGACACCTTCAAGGACCATTCTACAATGACTGCAATGATGCACTCCAAGTTAATTTACTTGGAGGGGTACATAACGCCTAATGAACTAAGGAAACATGACAGAAGACAATCAAGTCTAACTATTATAAGAATGGAGGCACCAGACCTTGGACCCACAGAAGAGGTAAAAACAAGTGAGACAAAGTATTCATCGGAAATAGGCACCCAAACACCCATTGAGTACATTGCACCAAACTGCTTTGTCACATTAGGAGATCCTGAAACGTAGGAAGGAAACTGCATGACCGCTAGTGACGCACAAAGAACTACCAGACATTCCTTGCACACACAGGCAACAGTTGACAAAATAGAGTGTTTGAATAAGGTCTCCAGAAATAAAAAGAAAATATGCTCAAACTTCTAAAACAACAAAAGACTCCACGTTACGGATGTATAGTGCTTGAAATATTGGGACAGGATTCAAACACAAGCTGTTCTCTACATCACATGACTAATAACGAAAACAATAACACACTGAACAAATCCATGAACTTCGCCATCTTTTCTCAAATGAGAAATAAAAATCAAGATGGTGCGAGAGCTTTGTCGCTTAAAGGAAAAGTGAACGACAAGCCCAAGATGATAAAGAAAAGTGGAGAAAACAAAACTTTGAATGTCAAACCTACACAAGCACCAATACAAATAAACAGTAATAGACAACTGAAAGAAATGGCAGACTCTGCCAGTATAAAGAAAGCAGACCTTCCAACCAAATCTGTAATAGTAATAGAAGAACCTGATGAGGACATTGACCTAATGGACCTATCCCAGAATCATAGCTGATGACTACAGCGCCTGAACAAAATCCAACAACGCCGAACTGACAGAGCTCAACAATAACTCCCCTAAAAAGACACTCTCCTGTCTTTTTGAGTTTGGCAGACAGATGCCAAAAATTGACTGAGGTGGGACACACAGCTAACCAAAGGTTAAATGGTTGGTTTACAAAAAAGACGAGAGGAGAAAACCTCCTCATACAAGGATCAAAAAGCTATCACCAAGAAGTCGAAGCAGGTTTGCGGAAACAGATGAGAGGAAAAGATCTCCCCACATAAGGATTGAACAGTTATCATCAAGAAGCCAAAGCAGGTATTTAACAAAGGAAAGGCCTCTGAAAAGAACACCCTCAACTTACAACAGAGAGGCACATTTCAGAGAAAAAAGGCTGATGGAGTGGAGGCCTCAAGATCCTCAAGGCACGCTCAATCAAACAATTAAAGGATCAGCCATCTCAAGAAAGGAGATCGTTGGCATAATAACAAAGACAGAAGCACCCGTACCTTTAAGCTGGAACAAATCTGGGACAAGGGGGACGAGGTAATACTGAACGAAAAATCTATCATGATCCAAGTTTGAAACAGCTCTGTTCTGAAGATCTGAAAACTGTTGAATTTGGGACAAGAGGTCGGAACAGATAGTGTTTATCTTCATGTTACTTCTCCAGTGGTGAAGGGCATGTTATCAGCCGCTACAGAAAGCTTTCTGATGCTTGGGTTTGATTTGACAGAAAGCACACTTGATGAAAAAACGGTACAAAATCAGAACACAAGGGTGGAGGAACATCTAACTCCACCAGAATATGGTTCCTCTGCATGCCAACCAGCTAATGGTAAATGGAGCGAAAAGAGGCGAGAATCTCTAATTGCAACAAATAATGCTGCACACTGCACTAATAGCAGCGAAAGAATGTCTTAGATTCCAGCAGAGGACCCCTTACGAAGAAACCTATGGAGCAACGAGAGGGGGAGACCAAGGAGCAGTGAGAAGAGAACCCTATACTTATAAGGACCCCTTAAACATAGGAAGGGTACCAAAAGGTCCTTTACCGAAACTAAGGGTGACCTTTAATCCGGAAATTGCTGGAGGCAACCAAAATAAAGCTATTACTAACTCTGCAGAAAAGCAAAAAGAGCAAGAGCAACAAACATGGGGATGGATTCCAGAGGCCCTTGCAAGGCAATCGCAAAGATAGCCATTCATAAAGCACCAAATATGCCATGAGAAAAAGACATCTACAGAAACACAGGCTCAAACCAAAAGCTTAATAACCATGGGCTATGGAACACTAGGGGCTTTGGCGATCTCACAGTCCCTATTGATGTCAACCTTGGAGATTTTTACATTTTGTGCCTCCAAGAGACATGGTTAATGGAAAAGCCTCATTTGGATGGTTATGAAATCATTTCACCAGCCCAGAAAGGTCGAAAAGAGCGTCCATACTCTGGCCTCAAAACAACTGTAAGACCGGGCAGCGACATACACCTCGACAAGATCTTAATCTCAAATCAATCTTTTCAAGTCCTGCTTATGAGATGGAGTTGTCAAGGAATGCGTAGAGACACCAAAACGACTGACCTTATGGCGATTATAAACACAAATTGGAACCCTCCTCTGACAATGCACAACGAAAAGTTCCTCTCAATGGCTTAAACTATAATTGACAATCTAAACTCTGACTACCAACCAACGTACATAATTATTTGTGGCGATTTAAATGCAATTTGTGCAGTGAATTCAGGAAGGATGAATCGAGTTAAAAAACAATCGCCTGCAGTTGAAAGAGGAACTTTATGGATGTCTATGATGGATTCTCGAGACATCTTCAATCTAAATGCATTGCAAGATCAAAACGGTTTGGTAATACCAACCTGGGAGAGCGATGGCAAAACTGCTACCATTGACCACATCTTTGTCTCTAGAGGATTCATTCCATTGATCACTTCTTTTAAAGTAGTACGAACAAATCATAGTGATCATTACCTGCCAAAAACAACATGGAAGGCCGAGAGAGAGCCGAGAACCAGAATGAAGGCTGAAGTAGAGGAGTGCAACAGTGGAACCCACTTAAGATTAAATGTAAAAACCCTCGAAGATTTAACAACTAAATATTTGACCACTACCGAGTGTACCAATGAAGACTCAAACAACTTAATGGTCGACTACCAACCTTTGCTAATAGCATACCATATAAAGGTTAAAAAAAAGGGAACAAAAGATAACATAAAAGCTAACCCTCACCTTTACGATAAGTTGGTGGTAGACAAGAGAATAGTCCTAAGGGCAGCTACGCATATGGCAACCAAGACTAAAAACACCAAAGATATAGAAAAGGCCAAGTGCGCGGAAAGTACATATAAAAGATGGCTTATGGCTCACAGAGTCCAAATTTACCAAGCAGACTCGGAACAAATGCTTAAAACAATATGTGGCAGGAAATCGAGAGAGTTTTGGTCCCTAATTAAAGTGTCAGCCAACGAGAGAAACGATTCCCTACAGAACAATGTAGGGGAAAAACAATGGGTGGAGCATTTCTCTGCTGTGTTCCAAAAACCGGGAGATGGGAATCTGCACTTGGCAAGATAATGCACAAATGTCATGGAATTTTCCATACGATGTGGAAACAATTTTGACAAAAATCAACAAGCTTAACACGTCAAGGGAGCCAGGCCCAGATGGGATAACAAACGCAGGCCTCAAGGAACATCCGAATGAATGGGCCATATTTATACATGAAGTCATCAGGAAATGTCTACGAACAGAAACCGTCCAGACATCATGGAAGACCTGAATGATAGTACCAATTTACAAAACAGGATGTGAAGAGAATCCTAGGAACTATCGTCCAATCGACTTACTAGACGTAAAAGTTAAGGTCTTTGGCTCTTTAATTCTAGACTGCTTCCAGCTATGGGCAAAAACGGCGGGCTGTGCTGATCAATTCCAAGCAGGATTCATGAAGAACATGGGAAAAACTGCAAATATTCTCCTCTTGAGTGCCTTAAAGGCAAAGATCTTGGAAGGCAGCCGCAGGATATGTGTTGCATTCATTGACCTGACACAAGTATTTGACCAGGTCAATCGAGACATTTTATGGCAGAAACTCTCAAACTGAAGTTGCCCTTTGGAGATCTTAGAACCCATAAAAGCCCTCCATGCCAATGTATCAATGAGGGTGTGCCTGAATCGTGTGGATCTGCTATCAACAGAAATCAGAACAGCAAGAGGAGTAAAGCAGGGCTGCCCACTGGCCCCAGCCTTATTTAACTCATACTTGGGAGATGTTCAATATTCCGAGGAAGAAATAAGGTCCTTCCCACCTGCACTAGGAGGCACCAAAATCACTTGCCTCCTCTACACAGAAAATCTAATTTTATTAGACCAGATAGCAGTCGGCCTATAGCGCCAACTGGACAATCTTGCAAAATATACCAAGATGAACAATCTGGAGATAAATAAAAGAAAAACCAAAATAATGTGTTTGGGAAGAAATCCCAAACAAACAGAAAAACTCCATTGCTACTTGGAAGGATCTGAAATCGTACAGGTCAAAGAATTTAAGTATCTCAAGGTGACTGTAAATAACAGCGCAGTCGAACACCCAATGCAAGTAGTCCTGCTTGGGAAAACCAAAAAAGCTGACGGCACAAGCAAAGGCAATTGACAGGAAATTCGTCCGACTTTCCATAATACCAGTAAGAGACGTCTACAAGCCAAAGGTCATTCCCACGTTGATGTACGGAGTGGAGGCAATGCCACAAATTCCTGACAGAATTTGGAAAAGGGTAGAAGGATACTTTTGGAGCTGTGTCCTTCGGCTCCCAGCATCAACACCAATGACCTCTATTTGTCGTGAGCTGGGCTTATTCTCACTTAGATCAACGGTTCATAGAAATGGCCTACTGCTCTACAGAAAGATAATAGCAGATGTATGACCGCATATTTATGACATCATAAATAATGAACTCAAGAGGGGATCTAACAAGATGTTAAAAAATTGGGCAAACAAAAGCAAATTTGATGACGCCGACTGTACTGTACGAAATCCAACGAAAGTGAAAAAAAACAGGAAATATGGGACTGGATCCAAACCCTGGAAACCACATTAAAGAATAAGCTGACAACCAGCACACCAATGAAATGAATACAAAGAAGTTAAACCAGTTACCGGGATACATGGCTAAATTCCCAAATAAATCCCCCCGAGATATCTTCTTGAGAGTACGTTTGAATTTGCCCCTGACTAATGAAATTAGAGCAATTAGGAGGAAATCATTATCAAACAAATGTCACGGACCAAGTCAAAACTGCAAGACATCTGTTACTATCTTGCCCGGGTCTTACAAAAGTAAGGACCACTTACTTGGGCCATCATTTTCCGGACCATCGGACCTATACGGAAGAAGATTGGTGGGCCAAGTTGATGTGTGGCAAAAGAACGTTATTGAGGATCTCTGTGGCACAATATTTAAAAAATATATTGCACTTGGCGACTGGGACACGATCCCGCCTACTGAAGATCAAAACCTAAACACTGCAGAATAAAGGGAGAAATTCATCAAAGAATCGACAAAATATATTTTTTTTAATAAAATGTGCTGTAAAAATTGCAATGCAATTGAAACATGTAAATGAAAATAAAAAAAACAATTGTGTGGTGAGCGTCCTCGAAAGGAAACGCGATATTTGGATTGCAATTGTTAATGTCTGAACGCTCTGGTTGAGAGAGCCTCCACAACTGCAATGAAATAGACAAGGTGAAGCTAAGTCATCTACTGACTGCTGCTGATCAGATTTTCTGGAAAGGAGTGGCCAAAGGGTTCATGCTAAATGGAATTCGAGTGCTTTTGGAACAGGATTAGGGCAAACTGGACAGGATGGAAGGGCGTGATCAGTTTCATCTATCCTCGGAAGACTGATTACTTCACAGTGAGTAGCTAGAGACAGGAATGAGAAATAGGATAAGTTGGAAGAGGGAAAAGATAATATGGTGTTAGCTGGCTCAAATGTAAACCACAATTGCATTGCTGTGTGTGTGCCAGCTGCAGCAGTGCATGCCCAACCCCACGGTGTGTATCAAGCACAGCCTCAAAGCAAAATAACCTCTGGCATGCAACACCAATCATAAGCATAAGCCCTGGCTGGGACAACAAGCAGACTTAACCATCCCATGCAGAGGGAGTATATAGAACAGTGAGGATACAGTTTCAAGCCCCACTGAAACAGTAGAGTGGATTCTGATGTTGCCAGTAGCCTGGTAGCAAAACATGCTCCATGGACATCGGGGAATTTGTCTTAAGAATTTTCTGAATATCAGGAAGGAACCAGAAAATGTTATTTCTGTATAGAAAACAGTACTGCAGAGGTATACAACCCCTCTTGACGGTTCCATGTGATAATTCTGCCATAAACATATCGCCATATTTTTGTGGCGAAATTCACATATGGACCCTGCAGGGGACACCGCTGCAAACTCTGCATAATTTTTTAATGTGCAGGGGACACCCCCCCAACCCCCGCCTCCACATAATATCCCCAACAAAAATATTGCCTATGGTGAACCAAACGGCCATATATGTGGCGATATTTTTGTTGGGTATATTATTACCTGATACCCTCTTGACGGCTATGATTCAGTGCATGAGGGTGATAATACCCACTGAGGTGTACAAATATCTGACTCAATTAAGAATGTGGCTCTTATGGGACGTGAGGTAGTAACAATTTCAACTTATCAGAATATCATGCCTTTGAGTTAGTGGGAGAGAACATTTCTGCTACCCCATTCAAGGCATCATGCATGATTACTCTTCTCATTTGAAGACTCAAAACCTCCTAATAGATGCAAAATAGGCCTGTCCAACACCCTGCTACAAATCTCTACAAATAAGTATTTATCATGTATATATTATGTTTACTCCATATTACAAAAAAAGATTATCTGTATGTTATGCCTCAACAGAGTTGAAACAGGATGCTGGAGACATTTTTCTGCATCAGTTAGTTGATAAAGGCAGACCAATTTTGGTTCAAGTATAACTTGGTGAAATCCCTGGTCTTGGTAACAATTTCAGTGACAAGATTTTATATCCAGAATGGCAAACATTACAGTGGTAAAACAATAGTGCTTGTTCAAAAAGATTTTCATGTCAGTATTTTGGGTTTTCCAAAAGTGGTTTGGTATAGAATGTGAAAGAAATGTTGCACGATAATGTAACCTATGTAATTGATATCTCTACAGTAAAAACATATTGAATGTTATTGCAGATCTGAAGTACGGAAGGTTGTTGAATTATTTATAAAGCATTCAGTATTATCCAAATGGCCTATGAGTGACATATCTTGAAGGAGTGGTTGACCTTGGTTATGGTTGTAGAATGGTGCAAAGTTGAATTTTTCTTTAATTGTGGTTGTCACCTCTTCAGGCCTTGTTTCGGACTGTTGCCATGATGGTGCCAGATTATGCTTTGATTGGAGAAATATCTCTTTACTCCATGGGATTCATTGATTCAAGAAGGTGAGTACTGTTGTATATGTTTCAACAACATATATGGAGGAAAATGATGATTATACATATAAAGTGTTTTCATATACTGATCCACTCAGACATTATTTTCTCTACAGATTCCTGACACTGTTTAAACTCCGTAACATGTTGAGCTACTGGAAGACAATTTTGACATTAAAGATTAAATAGACTATTACTTCACAAAACACATGACTGCTCCGCTGGTTTTACTGGGTGGTAGTCAATGCAGAATTGCCAGCAGTGTTGCATTACCACTGGCGGTAAGAAAAAACAGTGATAATTACTGCTGGGGGTAAAAAAGAAAGTGTAGCAAAACACATAATGTGTAAAGTTCAAGTAAGAGCACAAAGGGACCATAATTTACTGAAGGCAGTAACAAGCTCACGTTCAGCCCTAGCATTCATGCATTGTTGGGTCGGGAATAGGGCTATTAAGGCACTCACCACTCCTACATCACTCCCTGAATGTTTAGGGACCCCATCTGGCATATGCTTCAGGTAGTGGCACTTGTTATTGATGTTGACCCTGTTAAGGATCATCTCAGATCAAATCTAATTTCCAGTATTAATTAAGACCATTTTTAGGTGTTATTTTATTCTGTGTTGGGGGTTTGCAGGAATAATATAATGACCACATGTAGTTATTCATTCATCAGCAACAGTAATTTTACCACAGGTAACAATTTAGTAACAGCAGCAATGCGTTTTGTCTTTCTGTAATGGTGATTATTGTACTGAGAGCTGTAAATATATATTTCCCCCAGCAGTAATCATACCACTGGGGGCCCTACCTGATATTTATAGCAGCTGTAACTCATATACATCTGTTATAGGTTGCTGGAATTGATCAATGAATACATTTATCTGTGTTTATTGTAATTTATGAAATATTTTGTTTCAAACCCAATTGCTACAGAGCAGTAACTACTTCATTTGACATAGGATTTATTGCTATTAAATGGAGTAATACAGCTGAAGTGTTCACCTGATTAATGTCGTTGCAGATAACACAGCTTCTGCTGTATTTATCTTACAATTGTATGCCCAATCCCACTCACCATTCACAAAAGGAAGTTGGTGGGCACAGTAAAACTATTCGTAACACACCTCATATAATCCCCAGCTCCTTGTTCCCTGTAGCATTAGACATTGTGATAACAATTATAATCATACAAATTCAAGCAACTATTCCTGTCTCACTGTAGATGATACAGAAGAAAAAGTATCCAAAATGCCTGATACTCCCGTCCCCTGCAAACGTTTTTGCTGAAAAATTCATCCAGAGATGAGATGAGAAGTTTATGGTTATTTGACAATATATCAAACAATAATTTCACAAGAGAAATTCCAATGATTAAAATGACAATCCAGTTCAGTCAAAATTGGTATCTTTATATTCAAAGGTATCAGCACAGCGTGTTTCAGGATAACAATCCCTTCATCAGGTGCAAATTCTTACTTCTACAAAGTAAAGAGCAATCCATCAATTCCATATATCGATCTATTCATACATTAATAAAAACAAAATATATACCATGGTAAATAAAGTTTAGTATAATAGTAAATTTAAAACCCTTAAACATGTATTTTGTTCTCTATGGTCATTTCTGGTTGATCAGCGAGAAAACCTGCTCACACATGAGTGCTACAATTCAAATATTCCTTTGTTAAAGACTCAATTGTCAACTTTGCATCACTTCTATTCATACGTGAGTGAATATTTAGCTGGATACTGTTGTCTGAAGTGCTTGTGTAAGGAATCTGAATGCCTGGTTCAGCTCACCGGCTTCTGGGTTCCTTTCTCTGCATGCTGCACTACTTCTACAACTGCTAGCTTCACTTGGGACCCACACCTTTTCTCGCTGAAGGTGTCTCCAGTGCAGCCACTCAATTAAGGAGCCCCTTTCGCTCCTGAGACCCATGGCTTCATGGCAGCTTCTCGCAATGGTTTCCAACATGCTTTTTGCTGCGCAATCTCCGCAATTAGGCCCACATGGGGAAAGGCAGCCTTCCTGCATGCCTTCTGCTGTACAGCCTGTGCACATCAAAGTTTGGGGAACAGGACCCTCACAGGACAAGCAGGTGAAATCTGCTCCATCAGAGTCCCTTTGTGTCTCTCACTTCTGCTTGGATTGCCAACACTGTGGGCCTCATTACACGGTAGGCGGTAAGTAACGGTTCTTACCGGCATGGCGCAAATAACGTTTTCGTGTAGTAACCAGCCCGCTAATTGCGTGCCATTACGAGTACGCAGGCACGAGCTTTGCGCCATGCCGGTAAGGACACTACCGCCATGCCGTTAAAGGCCCCAAAAAGTCCCTTAGCTGATAGCACTTGCGCCATCCATGAATCCGGCATTAGCGGTAACCGCAAATAAGCGGAACCGGAAGTAGTGTCATCGCACAGGAACGGGAAAGAGCACAGCGGCCATCTTTAAAAACACAATCCATTGCCATCCTCTGCCCCCAGGTCCTGCAGCAACACTACAGCTGGTCAAACTTAATCCTACAACACCTGAGAATGCCCAAGGCCCTAAAGCAAGGTGCAGCGCGCCAGCGCAAGGAATGCTTCTCCAATGACAAACTGACAATGTTAGCAGACACACTAGCTGCTAACGCAGCGGTTGTTTTTGCGCACAACATGCAGCGTCCCACACTGATTAAAAAAAAAAGGAGATCTGGGCAGAGGTGGCACGGAAAGTCAGTGCAGTGCGGTGGGCTCCACCCCCCGCACTGTAAAGTACGTATGCAAGCAGTGGGACGATCTGCGCCTCCGTGTACGGAGCATACTAGCAGCCAATAGGAGCCTGGCCATGGGTACAGGAGGCGGAGGAGGATCCCCAATCAAGATGCAAGAGTGGGAGGAGACATGTGCCAGCATCATTGGCATCGAATCCATTGGGGGAGTGGGTGAAATGGAGCGCAGTGTGCCGTCATCGTCAGATGGAGGTGAGTGTCCACACAAAACACTGCAGTGCAAAGCATGAGGTACTCCCCCAAATGCGACCTGGAAATGAGCTAATGGATGGGGCATCACACACACATGTACACAACCCTGCCCATATGCTGTGCGCATCCCCACACAACCACATGCATGCAGCACCTCAGACACGTGTCACCCAGACTCATGCCTGTATGACCCAACCATCTGGCTAACAACCTGTATGGCCAAACTTGAAGTCCAAATGCACAGAACTGCAGCATCAACAACATATGCATGATGCACGTTGACCCATCACCAATGCTATCCCTCTCTTGGTCCCCCACAGGCTCACAATCTGACAGTGAGGAGCAGGACTCTGCAACACAGGCCCCAACACCAAAGAAGCAGGCCAAGGGCATGGAGGTAGGCACCAGGCCCAGCACATCGAGGGGCACTGGGAAATCTGGACTGCCGCGGAGGGCCAAAGCCACACATGTACCCACGTCACCAAGGCATGAAAGGCCGTCCGACAATGTGGTAGCACCCACACCAGCCATTCCCACCACGCAGGAGCCAGTTGCAGAAGGATCACTGGCTGCCGCAAACTGCTCGACTGGCGAGGCAGCTGCCACGGCACCCATGTCAGATGTCAAGGAAATTTGCATAACACCCGTGGAACACCACACACCCAGCCCGCAGCAGTCAGCCCAACGCAGCCCACGCCCCACATCAAATGCCAGCAGCCATGAGCTGTCTGGTGGTGAGTTTGAGGCAGGGAGCTGGAGTCCCATGGAGTCATCACCTGATGGCGGACACATGCCACAAGCTGCGTCAAGAACCACCAAACGCAGGCCCAGAGACCATGGCATCAGTATCATACGACAGTGCCAGGAGGAGCTGACTGCGCTGGTTGGCCAGCATGTGAGCGAGGGTGCCCTTGTGAGGGAGGAGTGCAGGGAACATGCCAAGGGCATTAAACAAGCTATTGAAGCCAGCACCAACCGCATTTGCGACAAATTATCAGCTGTGAGGCAGGTCTTCACCCGCATCGCAGATGCTATGGAGAGTCAGCGTCCCGCACAGGGACTGGACCAACCAAGCACCTCCTCCTCTGCCAGCTCAAGGCAGACCAGCCCCCTGCACAGGTCCGTGCGGGCCATGCGGCGCACAAACTTGCAACCACCCGATGCTGGTAGAGGAGGTGGGAAGTAGGGGCAGCGTGATGTTGGTGACTCGTGTACACTAATGCTGCACTGAAGTGCAAGCCATGTTTGGGGGAATTGTGGGGTGAGGGGGGACAGGGGGGAGAGGGTGTTTGTGGATTTGTGGGGGCAGGGGGGAACGGGTGTTTGGGAGAGTTGTGTGGGGAGGGGGGAAAGGGTGTTTGGGGGAGTTGTGGGGAGAGGGGGGAAAGGGTGTTTGGGATGGAGGGTCCATGCACTTCATAATCTTATAATACTTAATACACCCATTGTGTCATGACAGTGCACAGTGTTCTTTTCCCCACAACACCCAGTGCCCTGAGTCCCACATCCATTGCACCCTCTTCATCCATGTGTATTAGAAATATTGGTCTATCAGATGCTGGCGCACAGCAAGTCCCTCCTGTGCATCGCCACATGCATGACGTGCAGCCCCATCTTCTCCCTCCTCATCCTCACCAGGTGGTTGCTGTTCAATGTCAGGGGGCAGAGGCACGTTCCGTCTGATGCACATATTGTGCAGCATGACACATGCCATGGTGATCTTGGCCACCTTCTCATGCCCGTATAGGAGTGCCCCACCCGACTTGCTCAGGCAGCGAAACCGTGTCTTCAAAAGGCCAAATGTCTGCTCAATCACCACACGGGTACGGGTATGTGCACGATTGGAGTCCTCTTCCACCTGTTCTGTGGGTTCCAGACAGGGGTAAGGAGCCACCTCTTCAAGGGATAGCCAGCATCACCTGCATGGGTGCAACAATGGATATGTGTAAGTGATTACATCAAATGGAACCAGTACCTATCACACACAAGTCAACTTTGATTGATGGATGACATCCACATATCCCTACATGCATGGAGGTAATCAAAGTAACTGCAATGTGGGAAGGTGATCTAGTCCTTGCAAGTGTTCATGCACTGTGCATGCCTACAGCAGTTGTTGCCATGAACTAGGTGATGTGTAGTAATTCGTATCCTTCGGTCCTGTCACCGTTGGAACCAGACTCCTAGTGATCTGCCATTCCAGACTTGATGTCCCCATGCTGGCATGCAGCACTTCTGTTGTGGTGTATGGGTGAGATTCCATATATTAGCTTCAGGTGATCCCTCTGTATGCACTCAAGGTCGCATTTCCGTTGTGATGCTGTTCAGCGGATATTTGCATTGGCCACATTGACAGCATGTTGCTGCATTGTGTTGTAGAGGGTACGGTCTGATGATGTGCAGTGTACATGTGGATGGATATGGCATGGTTGCAGTAATGGCTTATTGTCATTGTTGTGCAGTTTACGTCTTGCATATTGTTTTCATGTGTCAGGTTCAATCTGGCCTGCCTTGGGGGACAGTGGTGTATTTCAGTATGGGCATTGTTTAGTCCGTCAACTGATCTCACCCAGTTGGAGTATGCATCTCCCCCCCCCCCACCCCAATCACACCCAGTTGGAGTATGCATCTCCCCCCCCCCCAATCACACCCAGTTGGAGTATGCATCTCCCCCCCTCCATCACACCCAGTTGGCGTATGCATCTCTCCCCCCACCCAATCACACCCAGTTGGAGTATGCATCTCTCCCCCACCCCCAATCACACCCAGTTGGAGTATGCATCTCCCCCACAATCACACTCAGTTGGAGTATGTATCTCTCCCCCCCAATCACACCCAGTTGGAGTATGCATCCCCTCCCCCCAAATCTACTCCCCACATCACACTGCCATGTGCTTGCCATGCTACTCACCGAGTACCCAGGAACGTTGTTTGGCATGTCGCTCCATGTAGCGTGCTATCGTTGAGTTCCGCAGGAACATTGAATCATGGGTTGATCCGGGATATCGGGCACAACAATGTGTGATGATCTTGTTAGTCACATACCATTTGCACGTTGATGGAGTGGTATTGCTTTCGGTTTCGGTACACTGCCTCCATGGCATGTGAGACCACCAATTCCACATGGGTGCAGTCGAGGGCCCCGATGCAAATTGGGATGCTTGCCAGTGAATGGAAGCCAACTTTGGTGTTAGAGATCTCCTGGGCAGTCCGTGGGAGGGATATGTGTTCACTTGTGTGCTTCAGGAGTGCATCGAGCACCTGGTTCAGCGTGCGTGAGAATACTGGTTGTGATATGCCATGCATCTGCCCTACCGTGTGCTGGTAGGTGCCTGTGGCCAGGAAGTGGAGCACAGAGACCACCTTCTGTAGAGGGGGGATGGCGGTACGGATGTCTATGAGGCTGACAATGTCATTGAGTGTCATGTCCACAATGGTGGTGATGGTATCCCGGTCCAGACGGTACAGGGTGTGGATCTGATCAGGGGTTAGGTTGAATGGACTGGCTCTGACTCTGGGGATTGGTGGCTGCCTCTGTGGTACAACTGCCTGCACTGGTGGGGCATGCTGTGCCTGTCTCGCCCTCCTTCTCCTCCTGTGTCTCCTCTGTGCTGCCTGTTGTTGTTGTTGCTGTTGCAGTGCAATCATGTCCTCCAGCCCCAGGATTGCTACTAGTATTGGAATCATTTTGCTGTGGGAATGGGTGTGGTGTGCTCCTTTTGTGCTGGCCCAGTCTACATTGCCCCCACCTGTGCTGATTGTGTGCACCTGTGGCAGTTGGGAACACTGCACATGGCCCTTTACGGGTGGTTCGCGATGGCGGTATTTCCGCCATGCCGGTGTCCGCTTTTTGGGCCTGATTCATGCCGCTATTTGCATGTCTGCCTTGTGATGTACTCCTATTTCCACCATGCCGCTATTGCCGGCATGAGGGGTCGCATGCCCGCTATTAGATGCACTGTTGTTTGCAGTGCCGCTAATAGCGGGTAGGCGGGTCGTAATGGACCGGAGCGGTTAGCGATGCCGGTAATCCTTTACCGGCATCGTTTTTCCCTTACCTCCTACCTCGTAATGAGCCCCTGTGTCATCTTCCTTCTGCTTCTGCTGCTACTGCATACACCCCAGCCACAGTTCCAGCTCCTTTTAATTGCCTGCACCTGAGGTGACCTTTTAAGCCTCTCAGCTTCCCTCAGGTGTAGGTTATCAGGCGTAATTGCCTGACAGCTACTACTACATGACTCTTCAGCTCTCTTCCTCATCCCAGTACTTATGGGAGTATGAGACTGGTAGTGCCTAACAACAGCATCAGTTATTTTTAGTAACTTCTTGGTTTCAAGGGTATATTTATTTTCCTTAGAGTTATTTTGTTACAGAATAAGACAATTCATTTAAGGCAATATTTCAAAATTCCTTTCCATTTTACCTCTGGGAGTAAGGATTATTTGTATCCTAAAGTACCGCAAATAGTCTTTTTGTTTTTATGGTTTGTTCAGGATGTATGGCATTTGTGCCCAGAGACACAGATCTTATATGTGGTTCAGATACATCATAATGACAATAAGCCATTACCTGTTTTGACAACTCTAAAAGGTTTTCCCTTTTAAAGGACAAATACTGCGTCTCATCCCACGGGATCTCCTCACCACCTGGGCCTTGTCTCCTCCCAGGTGATCCTCCTGAAGTACACACCAGACCCACCATACTATCTAGTACCAACCACCTATCAGTCCCCAGATTTAATCTCTCCAGAGTCGGGGGTTGCAGCTTCCCGGTTAAGGCAGCCCAACTCTGGAATTCACTACCACCCCCCCCGCGAGAAAATCAATCCTATCTAATATTTCATCAGAACCTCATAAGAAGGCTCAATGACCTTGATAAGACCTATCCGGCATCCCTCTCTTTCCTAGCCTTTCGGGCGCACCAAGGCAGCGAGTACACCCTCCAGCACCTACCACATATGTCTATCTAACTATTTACATACCTGTATATTCCTGCTTTCCGATATGCATTACTTGTGTACCTGGGTCTCATGCTATTGCCAACCTGAATTATGCTATGAATACCTTAGTATTTGCCCAGAGCCACAATTAAGCTGTAACCCTATATCTGTTGACGTTATGTGCCACCATTTGTATACCTGATTATATCGTTGTATATATTGTATTCCTGATTATGTTGTGTGTAACCAAGCTGTAAGCTCTCTTATGCAATGCACCCTAATACCCTTGGGTCTGGTGCGCAATATAAGTAATACAACAAACAAACAAACCACTCCCAAGGCCAGGATCACAAGGTCTCTGCCTTTCCCTGGCCACCTGGGATGAGATGTTAGGCAGCGGTTTAGTGAGGCATCAGTAGGATTCATCGCACTACGCTGAAGATAGGCTTCAAGAGATGTGTGGACTGTGATTCGAAGATGTCGATCACTGATCAACACAGTATTTGTCTCTGGGGCCTCACCGAATAACATGAGGTAATTGAGTGCTGCTCCAGCCAATCAATGACCGGCATAGCCTTAAAGGAGAGAAGCTCACCCTAGGTCGGTCGGTCTCCAAGTCTTTGTCTTCCACACGTCCGTAGAGAAAGTCTTCCGAAGGTAGAAGCTCCACCAGAGATAAGACTACAGGAAGGCCCAAGAAACGATCTTGACATTCCAAACAGTCCAGAACCAGGAGTGACTCCCGTCACTCTTTCTCTTTGTCATCAAAGAAACTATGCCATCGTTCCTCATCATCTGAATCCTCTCCTGACAAGCGTCCGGTACGTTTTCCCAATAATAGCACTTCTGTGGCCAAATGGGAAAAGTTCAGAGAAATGATGATGGCTGTCGTTTCAAAGGCGGCCCCTGCTGGTCCCCCAAAAGTGCCAAAAAAGGCTGTGAATCCAATTGCGTCTTTCAAGACCACCAGGGGATCCAGCAAGGCTTTGATCTGCATACACAAAAGCCTGGATCAGAAGACCTTGGGAATGTCGTCTTGCATAGCGTCGACCATGGAGACTTCATCGAAGCAAAAAGCTTCTGTGACTTCCTCCTCGACGGAGTTGAAGTCGAAAGACCCATTCACGTCGACTTCGGAGACAACTTTGAGTTTCAAAATCGGATATCTTAAGATCATTTGGGTCCATCTTCGGAGAATATGAGGAGGAAGATAACATTGCGCCCTTCTGTTATGAATGCTTTGGGGCCCCAATTCTCCAGAAGAGTTGGTCTCGAACCATTCCCGTCTTGAAGACTTAGCCACAGGTCTTAACAAAAGCCAAGCAGCCAGTGGTCTGGATACCTCCCCTGAGCTCGATTTTAGCACACCAGACATACAATCTCACCCTAATGTGACCTTTAAAACGGTCATGAATAAGGTTATTGAGTCATGGGTTGAGGACATCCTGATGAGGACATTACCCAGGATGACCGTACATACATTATGGATAGAGGTCCTCCTAAGGACCCCTTCCTCTCAGCACTAAGGAATCCTATTTTAGAAAATTGGCAAAAACCCAACACCACTCCTACTGTGAGCAAGGAGTTGGTGAAAAAATGCAGATCTTCCTCTGTTGACCCTGACTTCCTTTTGTGAAAAACCTGAGGGTGTTTCCCTACTCGAGCCCTGAGGATCCCTTATTCGGGTGGCCAGGGAAGGGCCATCGCTATTGTATCCAGACCCTGTGGGGGGGACAAGGAAGGGAGGATCACCTGGGTAGGGGGGTCCTTGGGCAGTGTGAAAAAAACACCAGAAGGCGAGATATGGTATCCCCCATTTCCTTACAATTGTTTACCCCATTTTCCCTCTACTTTTATGGGATACTACAACTGCCATAATTCCCCTCCTTTCTGTGTCAGCCAAACTACTGAGATGAGGAATACTGAGATTAGGAAGATTATACCTCGCAATATGCAATGGCCCTGTCCTGGTAAGGAGGCCGGGCAGGGTCAGGCACTCAGTCATAATCATACACACCTGAAACACATTGACGGCTACCCAGAGTATAAGAGGTGGAGCCTAGAGTCACACAGGGAACCAGTTGGAGCTTGGGAAGGCACACGAGTTGGAGGTTGAGCAGGCAGGCGAACTTGGTCGCCTAAGTACCCCAAACTCTGTCAACGGAGAGCGAAGCGATGAGACGCAGAGGGCCTGAGACGTTAAAAGGCTGCAGAAAGCGTGGCGAGGCGGCCTTGTCTCCAAAGAGCCAGAAGTGGGTTGATCGAGGAAACAAACTCCAAAAGAGAAAGCCTGGTACAGGTGTTCGTTCCCCCAAGCATGCGAGAAGGCTCTTGAGTGTCAGAGGGGCAGCGGAGAAGACCCTGACCTCGACACACATCAAGAGATAAAGAGAAACGCAGCCTGTGAGTTCCAAGCAGAAAGGAGCCCGGTTTGTGAAAAGCACGAGGCACGAATGAAATACAATGTTACAAAGTGAGGACAAGCATGTGGCGAGAGACGCTATGAAGATGAAAGCTTCAATTGTCCATTGTTGAAAGAGTGTGATGAGAAACGCAGTGACGGCGAGGCCGCGTGTACATTTACACGAATAAAGAGAGACTTTTTGTGATTGTAAATTACAGAGGGCTCAAAGCGTGTACAAAAGTGAAATAATAACTGTTATATTTGTGGAATTAAGAAGAGCATCAGGGACCCATAATGAGAATTAAGAGGGTCTGGGACCCACGAAGTGAACATTGTGTGCATGACCAAGTGAAATATAAAGACGAGCACAAACTGTATAGACGGTTTTAGTCAGTGGTCGAAGTGCACGAAAAGAAGTAGTGGAACTATGTTCCCTGCTGGCCTGCCCCTCCTCCCCACAAACCCCATCGCCATGCCACCTCCCACACACAATACACCACCCCCAAACACTTGCACCTGCTGTTTTAGGGAATGTTCAGTGCAGTGGACTGAAAGTGCAAGTTTCAACTTCTTCCTACACTTTTATTTTAAAATGAATCCATTCCGGAACGGTTCCTTTTTAAAATAAAAGTATAGGAGCTATAAAAGGTAATTTAACGAAATTCTCTGTTACTGTACTATGAACTAAAGAGGTGCCAAATGCATGATTGTGTGAAAGCCTCACTAGCAGAGTGGTCCCGCCCAGGGCTAGAGAATACTGTGCATTTGCAAAATCTCTGTTACCCAAACCATTGAAGGATTGTTGAACTGTTGGGGAAGGGAACCCCAGTATGAAACCAGTATTGAACTGTTGAGGAAGCGAAGCCCATTGTGAACCCTTTTTCGTTGATGCCGAATCAGGCAAGGGAAACCTGAAAAATAGGGTCAGACTGGGACTAGAAATATGCCCAGACGCCCAAAAGAAAGTGGCCCACCCCTTGCCTCACGACCCTGGACCTCTGATGACATCAACGGACGAGATGTCATTTGACCCCACCCTAAAGTGACATCCCAGGAAGCGTTGAAACACAACCTTTCACCCCTTGACAAAACAGGAAGTGGCATCAAATAGCATTGTTCCTAACTACACTGTGAAAAATATGGAAAATATGGTTTTGCAAAGGTCAGGCTACCCAAAGAGGACAAATGAGGTTTTCACATGCACCCAGAGGCCATGGAGGAAAAACTGCCCAGGCAACTACCTCCTCACTGTCCTCTGCCTCAACCAGAGCCCCAAAACCTCCCTGAGCACTTTGCTCACTTTCATGTGCATATACATCACAAGAACAGAAAGTACCTGAGGTTCGCCATTGGCAGTTCTCACTTTTAGAGTTGAATACTGCCTTTTGGGGTTACCTCTACCTCTGCCCTGAGAGTCTACACAAAACGGTTCCTAGTGATTGCATCGAATGCCTTAGCATCTAAAAAAAAGCAATGAAAAAAAAGCATTGAAAGCATTTTATTTTTCCATTTTGGTTTTTTAAATGCCCCCCCCCCACCAACCTCTATTTTTTTTACCCCTTAAAACCCATTATACTTAATATAAAACCTTTACCTTTAAAAGAAATGTATTCAATGCTTTTTTTCGATGCATTTTTTTCGATGCTTTTGGCATTCAATGCTTTGTATTCGATGCAATGACTGGATACCACACAAAACCAATGGCTATGGGTGCAGTGAATCTGAGGTGAGGGATTCACATCTTTCCCTTCCTAGACAATTGACTGATCAGAGCTTGTTCTCCCGAACAGGCACTTTAACATTTCAACAGCACTTACCACTCTCTCCACAGGCTGGGCTTCTCCCTCGACATCAAGAAGTCACAAGAGCCACCTTACTAAAAGCTTCATTTCAATTTCATTGGCGTGGTCCTGCACTCTTCCTCGGGTAAGACTTTGCCTCCTGAGTTGAGGGCTTAACATATTTAGTAGATGGTAACGAGATTTCAAAACAACCAACATCTACCATCATTTGACTTTCTGGAGTTGCTTGGCCTCATGGCATCCTTCATTTTCCTGGTGCCAGAAGTTTGCCTACGGATGAGGGCCCTGCAGTGAGCCCTGAGATCCCAATAGTCACAATTCTCAGGCAGGATGACAGACCTTCTTCAGGTCCCGAGCAATGTCGCAAAGGATCTCCTGTTGTGGGCCTGCAAGGAGAATGTGATGATAGGGGAACCTTTTTGGCAACCCTGGCCCGAGATAACAGCAGTCAGGGATTCTTCCCTCACAGGATGGGGAGCTCACGATCAGCTGAATTTAGTCCCTGTCATAATCAACACGAGACATAAACCTGTTGGAGCTGAGAGCGATCGAACTGGCGCTGATGGCCTTTTTACCTTCCATATAGGGGAAAACATCCTGATAATGATGGACAACACAGTGGCCATGCCTTTCCTCAATAAATAGTAGGTTTAGGGTCACTACCACTGTGCCAGGGGGCAAAGTAGCTCTGGTTTTGAGCACTACAAAATCGGATCGTTCTATCGTCTGTTCACCTAGCCGGAGAAGAGAATACGATGGCAGCCGCTCTAAGCAGGCAGAGCACAATCTCCCAACAGTGGGAGGTAGCTCAGGAAGTCCTTATATAGGTCTTTGCCCTTTGAGGAACCCTTCAAGTTGATCTTTTCACATCCAGTATCAACAGGAAATGCAACCTGTTCTGCCACAGGGAATTTCCTCAGAGAGGAGCTCTGGGGGACGCGTTAATAGTGGACTCGGATTTTCCGCTCCTGTACACATTCTCATCAGTCCCCGGCATTCCTCATGTCATCAGGAGGTTGAGGAAGTTCGGGGAAGTCCATGATCCTGATTGCTCTGGATTGGCCCAAAGGAACAGGGTACGTGGACCTTCTAGATATGCCCATCTGCCCTCCGTTCCATCTTTCCCAGAGAGTGGAACTACTCTCACAAGAGCAAGGCATTCACCTGCACCCAGGAATCAGAACTCTGAACCTTCACACCTGGTTTCTGAGAGGTTAAGATATAAAGATTGGAACCTCCTGGAAGGCGTGATGGAGGTGTTGCTTTCGGGCAGAAGACCAGCAGCAAAAGCACTATACTGCTGCCATTGGAATATGTTTTGCATCTGTTGTAGAGCTAAATATATTGATCCTTTCACTTGCAATACACCTGCAGTGCTTTCTTTATTGCTTCACCTAGCCAATCAACGGCTGTATGTGGCTACCATCTACGGGTACATGGACCTGGTGGTGTTATGCATTTTAAAACGCATGCCAAAGCAAGGCTTTTAGTTTAAGATCCTGATTATCATTCAGTTTTCCAGGCAAACCTCCTTTGCACAAGAGTACCAACAGCAACCCCATATTCGTATTTCAGTCTTGGTGGGCCTCATCAGTGAGGTGGAGCTGTTCCTCTCTGATCACAGAAGGTTTGCCAGGCATTTCGGTGCTGGACTGCCCTTGTGGGTGGGACAAAGACTGATATGCAAATGGCTATTCCTCTTTTGTGAAAAGTACAGTGAGCTAAAAGCAATGGCTGTGGACTCTCACAGTGGCTAAAAACCACAGAACAGGTTAACATGCCATGTTCTTTCGACAGAGGGGCGCCTGCTCCCTTTTTTGCATTTTTCTAAGGAACTTGGGGTTGGTCACTCTAAGTTACCTGGGGGAATGGAGGAACCCAGACGTGGACCCCTTGCTCACTGTGCTCAGAGAGGCACAGCTCCACCTCAATGTTGAGGCCCAACAAGGCTGAAACACATGTGTGGGGTTGCTGTTGGTACTCTTGTTCAAAGGAGGTTTGCCTGGCATTTCGGTGCTGGACTGCCCTTGTGGGCAGGACAAAGACGGATATGCAAATGGATATTCCTCCATTGTGAAATGTACAGTGAGATAAAAGTGATGGCTGCGGACTCTCACAGTGGCTAAAAAACACAGAACAGGTTAACATGCCATGTTCTTTCTCGAGAGGAGCGCCTGCTACCTTTTTTGACTTTTTTAATACACTTCTCTCTTTCAACGCCCATGCAGGTTATTTAATCCTCAAGTTGGCTGTGCAGAAAGAGTGAAAAACCAAGAACTGAGGCTACGGGTGCAGTGCATGTTTTTTATACCACGATCAACATCATGTCCAGACGCAGGAATGGTAAGCGTTGAGGGACATTGACTCGATGCTGCACAGCGGTCTCTGCTGTCAAAACAAATTCGGAGGCTGCAAAGCAGTACATGGATATATCTAAGCTGAGGAAGCCGTGGGAGGAACATCCAGTAGAAAGAGCATTACCAGGGGCAAGTAATTTGTTCTTCTCATCTATTGCAACATGTATACATAGGTTACAAGCTCTATATAGGCAGCATGAAATGTGAACTGAGAAAAAGGATAAGGGAGCACATATCCACCATCACAACTGGAAATGAATACCATCCCCTAGCTCAACATTGGCAAAAGGAAAAAGAAGGAAGAAGGATAAAAGGAATTCGATTTTTTGGACTTAAACATATCAAGTTGTCTGATAGAGCAGTGTGATGAATCCTACGTATTCCTTGCTAAACCCTTGCCTAAAGTCTCCTCTCGGGTGGCCAGGGAAAGGCAGATGCTTCCTGATCTTGACCTTGGGGTGTTGTTCTGCAGAGGATCACCTGGGAGGGGAAGAGGACCAGGGGAGTGAGAGGGTTCTGTGAGATGAGACCCAGTATTTGTCTTCCTCTGGGGAGGATGTCTCCTTAAGGGCAGAGTATGTAATGGCTTGTAATAATCATCTTTACATTTCACAAGATATGCATGTAAAAAGGGGTGAAAACAATCGCAAACTCCTAAGCATTGGGAGAAATAAAGACTTGTCAAGTTAAAAACCTCTCAAACACCCAATGGAACAATGAAAGGAAATCTATGAATAATACTGACTTAAAAGAATTGCCTTCCCCTTTTCAATTAGGCCTGCTAACTAATCCTTATGATATCCCCTTTGAGAATATTGTAAAGAACAGATTTGGGCTTAAAAGTAAAAATCAAATTAGAAAAACTGACTTTGTCATTAGGTACTTCAAGTGCCATAATTCCCTAAGTACTGGGACGAGGAAGAGGGCTGGAAAGGTCCATGGTTGCAGGAGTGATCAGATCATTAATGCAAATGACCCCCACCTGACAGAGACAGGGAGGCTTAAAAGGCCCCCTCACGACAGGCCATAGAGAATCAAGAGGAGAAGGAGAAGCAGCCAAAGAAGCAGTTACAGCAGGAGAAACGGAGTAGCAAAGAGAGCCAGCAGCAGAAGCCGCGTGGTTTGTGCAGGCAGCCCAGACAGAAGCTGGAAGAGAGCGAGGACTTCAGGACCTCTGGCTGGCAGAAATCGGCTGCCAGTCCTGATAGGGTCTGTGTCTCTCAACTCCTGATGTGCAGAGGCTGCGAAGCGGGAAGCGAAGGCAGGGGAACCTTTTGTTTCCAGGAGGCTGTCACTGGTGGCTGGCATGCACCTGAGGGCCTCAATGCTGTCTCTGGTGGCTGGAGTGCACCAGGGAGCCTCAGGAGCAATAGGGGCTCAAAGTACAGGTGGCGTAAGCGAAGGTGGACAACGAGAAGCAGTTTTCTGGGTCGCGAGGAGCCACAGAACCAGAAGTCCTGTGAGCAGTGAGGCGAACGGGAGGCTCACATTTTACCCAGTGAACTTACATGCTGGTAGTGACGGCGGAGCGCTCCGTACCCGCTCGTGTGTTCAAGGCAGGAATTCAGCAGAAGAGCAGCACACACGTATGAGTGAAAGTAACTTTAAAGGTACATTTGAATACCGAACTAGTGAACTCGCGTGGGAGTGAAAGTGATTCTAAAAGCAAGACTAAATACTGAAAGAAGAAAAAAGCTATTTGGGCAAGAAAATACAGAGACGTCCAGTGCTAGCACTCTGTTCCAATAATAGTTTGTTGAACGGCTGCGGGAGATATGCACAGTGTGGGTGTATTACCCTACACACCACTGTTCAGAAATACTATCACACAAAGTTTGTACAATCACACTGCGCCAAACACAAGGTTTTTCATTGCATAGTTATGCAAATGTAATAGTGAGTTGAATCAGCCTGACACATGTTTTGAGAATGTCTCTTCTTCTGAGGCAATTCCACTAGTTCGATTTTTTTCACAAGCATTAGTAAATTGTAGGTATTAATACGCCACATTATCTGCCACTTCCATTATATTCGGAATGCCTGTTAATTACAGATTGTTGAGCAGCCTTTCAGCTTGTGACAGCTAGGCGGGAGAAACTGCCGCCGTCTCTCCTAGTCAGGTATATACACCCGCTAAAGTGTTAACATTAGCTTGTGGCTCGCTTCAATGCGTCCGCCATCTTGGTTGGAATTGCCTCAGAAGAAGAGACGTTCTCGAAACACATGTCAGGCTCACTCAACTCAATATTAAATTTGCATAACTATGCAATGAAAAACCTTGTGTTTGGCACAGTGTGATTGTACAAACTTTGTGTGATAGTAAGACTAAATACTGAACTGTTAAGCAGCAGCCAAAGTCTTGTATAACAAAGATGAATGAATGCAACTTTGAAAGTGTGAGTCCCTGGAGAATTCAGCAACATAAAGGGGTGAAATTGTTCAAAATGAATGCCCACAAGTATTGCCCAAGCCAAAAGCAATTAAAATAAAGGCAAATGCAATACTACTTATATTGCCAATGACAAAAGGGACCTAATGAAAGGTCTCCAAGTTATGAAACTTGTTGCCCATGCTTATTATAAAATAGAATACATGCCGGTGTGAACACACATTTCCAAAGCCAATAGAAAGGCAGATAGATACCCAATGTTTAGCAGTGTTTGGTTACATGTGCAGTAGGAAAACAAGAGTGATAAAAAGGGTGCCCTTTTGGGAAGAAGGATTCAGAAGGAGAGGAGCATTAATTACAGAAGATTATTAAAAGGTCACTGTGAATCCCATTTCCCTAAAGAGTTGCTAAATGTCTTGAAGCTGAAATTGATGAATACTAGAAAACTGTTCTGTTGTAACCCTCTAGTCAGTTGACCTTAACCATAAGAGCAATTGTTGTTGTGAAACTTTATTTGGGCAGGGGAGTATACTCGGATGGCAAGCCTTTGGAGGTAGTAGGCCTGGCATGGGAGTAAATCAGGTGGAAGCCGAAGAACTTCTACCAAGGGGTCCTGAAGAGACAATTTATGTGCTTGTGTTCTGCAGAGACAAGCTCTGTAAAGCTACCAAGAAGTTGTGTTTTGTTATCAGTTGTGGAAAATCATCCTGACTAAGACAATTGTTGATGAAGTACAAAGTTGGCCTTTATCAAAGGAGGATAAACTGTTAAGGAAGAGGACGAGTCTTCTATTTTCTTTATTGAACCATCAGAGTATTGGAACTTTTTGTTGAACAATTGAACTTGCAAATAACTGCGTTTGAACTTTGTTGCAGACAAGGAATTCCTTACTTCCTTTTCTTGAACTGTGAAGCAGAAAGCTGGGGAAGGGTAATTTCCCCAGATTCTAAGAGAGTGTGGTTACAATCATCATCAGCCCTCCTTCTCTGCCTTTGCCCTCTTCTCCCCAGACAAGGTTTCTAGACAAGTCTGATCTATGAAAGTCTCGTCAAAACAGGTTCATCCCTTTTCCTCCAAAACCATCAATGAGCACATTGACTCCCCGACTCCTGCTCTCACCGACTTCTGCAACCACTCCTTCGCCACTTGAGTCTTCCCATCGCCCTGAAGCATTCCCCTGTGCACCCTTTTCTTAAGAAACCCTTTGCCGACCCGTCCTGCCTGGATAACTATAGCCCAATCTCCGTCACTCCTTTTCCTGGACGAACTCCTGGAAAAGCTGGCCATCTCCCAGCTCAATATTCACAGTGAACCTGTTAGTTGTCTTCATGACCATCAGTCTGGCTTCAAAGCTGCCAGAAGTCCAGAAACTGCTCTCCTGGACATCAGTGAAGACCTGTTCTCCAACCTTGATTCCAACACCCCCTGTGTCCTCATCTTACTTGATCTTCCTTCTGTCATTGACACGGTTAACCATGCCATACTGCTCAACAGTCTCCTTGGTATCACCGGTCAGGCACTGGCGTGGCTGACTTCTTTCCTCTTATCGACCCTCCCAGGTCCAACGTGGGTCCTCTCCTCTATCTCTATCGCTACCTGTGGTGTTCACAGGGGTCTAACCTCTCTCCCTTGCTGTTCAACCAATGCCTGACACTTCTTTCCCACCGCATTGCTGCTCTCTGCCCCAGCTTTCAGTGCTATGCAGATGACACTCAGCTCATTTTCAGACTACCTTCAGCCACCTATTCTCCTTCTCTCATCTCTGACTGTCTGCCATCCAGGAGTTGTGTGCTGCCTATGATCTCTGCCTTAATGCCAGTAAGACTGAGATTCTCCTCATCGGCACACCCGCTCCCTCCTTGCCTGTCACTCTCTGGCCGGCCTCTCTTGGCCCTCTTCCTGCTCCCACCTGAGAGGCTAAAAACCTTGGTGTCATCTTTGACTCCACACTCTCCTTCTCTCCTCACATCTCTGACATCTCTAAGAAGGCACACTACCAGCTGCACCTCCTCAGAGGTATTCTTCTTTTCCTCTCCTTCCCTCAGGAGTTCACTGTCTCCAGAGCTCTGGTTATTTCGAGGCTGGTCTATTGCAACAGCCTCTTTCTAAATCTGCCTGCGTCTACTCTCCCCCCCCCTGCAACTCATCCAGAACAGGACTGAAAGATTTGTCCATGGCCTCAAGCCCAGAGATCGTATCTCTCCAGGACTGAAATCTCTGCACTGGCTTCCAGTGGCTGCAAGGATTAAGTTCAGAACCTTCTGCATTGTCCACAAGGCCTTCTGGGGCCTGGGGCCTCAATACATTCAACTCTCTTCCTAAATATCTTCCTTCTCGAGCTCTTCGCTCATCCACCTCCAACTCCCTCAGGGTCAATCGCTTCTCCAAGCAACGAGTTGGTCGTAGATCTCTCTCTTCAGCTGGGGCTTCCCTCTGGAACAGCCTCCCTGCCTTCCTGAAACTTGAGGAGAACCATCTCCAGTTCCCGAAGCACCTCAAAACCTTCCTCTTTGCTTCTGCTTTCTGCCTTCCGCTCCCCTGCTGAACTCATGGCTGAAACTGATACTGCACTGGTTACCTGGCCACCCTCTGATCTCAGGCCTAGGTCCCCTCGCCCGCCAGTTACACACCTGCACTGCCTCCCTGGAAACCCCCGCACTTGGGACTGTTTTCTGTATCCCTACAGTCCCCTACCAGCACTTGCCACCAGCTGGCTGCACCTTTACTTATTGCTTTTATTTTCTTTATTTATTCTTTTTATCCCATGTACTGCACTATCCCCTCCCCCTTCCAACCCGCACTTTTCCCCTTCCCCTGCACTTGCGCGATCTGAATGACACCTGGCCTAGTAAGATCGTTGTCTCTGTCTTCTCTCTGTTCCCCCTCCCTTGCCTCGTCAAGCCTTGAAACACTTTTGTATAGGCACGTTATAAATGCCATATCATATCATATACCTCCTGCTTAACCTGTAAGCAAGCCTTTTCAAGAGTGTTCCTGGACCTCCCAGTGAACTGACCAGCTTGTATGGGACCTTTGCCCTGGAACCGCTGCTGTTTCAACTTGAGCCTTTGTAGACGGTAAACTCTGGCTATAAGGCACTCTCCCACCAAGCTAAGTACACCTAGCATTCCTAGGTCTGGAATTAGGAGAGTACGCCTGAACTCTAGCATATGCGGTCACCGTTTCGCGTCACTGTGTCGCTCAGCTGTGGTGACAATCTTCGTGGGTGCCTTGCTGCTGCCACCCTGTGCCCTAAGACTTGCTGCAGTGGAACTGGCCTGACCCCTTCAATAGGAGCGGAGAAATCGCTGCTGTTCAGCCACATAATCAGTTCTGGAACACAGCCCATGAAAGCTGCAGAGCCGTACAACTGCAGGATTTGAACCTGCAAACGATCAAGAGTTGACTGCTGAAGTTTGGTCCGGAGTGCGCCATGGGTCGGTAAGTACTTGCATCCCTTATCAGTGGCCCCTGGCGCATCCATAGGCTTTTTTACGCACAAGTGTCCCCTGAAGGCCACTCTCCTTTGTCGAGGTAGCCTGTGCTACCAAGCTATTCCCAATTCTTGGAACCTGCTCTGCCCTCTTGGGGAGACCCTCCGTGAATGGTGGGAAGTAATTCTTCATCACCTACAGCCCCTTGAAGAGACCCTGTTTTAAACTTAACCGCACAATCGCATGCTCCGGCACTGAATGTACTTTTGAGCTCAAGGCTCCACTCATCGTAGGGACGCGACTGCCTCTTGGTTAGGGTTTGAATTTTTGAAGGACTGCCTAAAGTATATTTGCACTGTGTGACTCCTTTCTTTGCAGGTTGGTGATCTCTATCTGTGTAATATTCCTTTAGGCCACAGTTACTGTATATATGTTTCATAGTTAGTGTTGTGGTAGTTTGGTTAATATTCATTCTGCTTTGTGTTTGACTTAAAAAGGCCTTTAATAAATGTATATGTATTTTTGATATATACAGCTGACTGAGAGTAATTTGTGGTGTTGTTTACTTTGTGTGCTCATTGTGGGCTTTTGACCACTCTCACCCCTCCTGAGACCGAGTCTTGACCACCGCCAACTCTACCCTGATTGGTCTGGCTTGTCCAGAAGGTTACCCTGTTCCAAGAAAAAAGGCTGGTCTTCTGGAGCTCTGCCCACCAAGTCAGAGTTCAGAAATCCATCTTAACCAAAGCCACAACATATATGAGTATGTTGTGGACCTTGTGGTGGGGGTCCATGTGGCAGAGAAGATGCAGGTTGCTGCACTTTTTCAAGTGCAGCAATCAGAAATAGATTGATCCCTTCTCAATGTGGGTTGCCAGAGTGTTGGATTTTGTGAATTCCTGGCTGTGCTCTGTGTCGTTTTGCAGAGGGTTGACCATGGTTCTTTTTCTCAAGATCCCTATTGCGGTACGATTTATCAAGGGACTGAACATCCTCTATTCACTAGTGCCATACATCCAGGCACAGTGCTACCTGTACTTGGTTGTAGAATGATTAGAGGCTCCACTGTTTGAGCCATTGCACGGCTGCAATTTCCCCTTCCCACCTGAAGACTACCTTTTCGGTGGCCATTACAATGACGAGATGGGTGGGCAAGTTGCAGGCTCTGTTGGTAGACAGGCCTAATACAGTATCCACAAAGGTAATTCCTACCTGTCGGACCACTCCTACTCAGTCTCCTATGCTGGTTCTACTTCCTTCTTTTTCCCCATGCACCAAGGTGTCCCTCAACCCTCAGTCCTTTGTCCCCTTCTTTTCTCCCTCCCTGCACGATTCATCTATCTGATCTAATTTCTTTCTTGAATCTATCTTGTCACTTCTACTATAATGACACTCATCACATTTTCTTCTGAATTTAATCTTTTTCTGATTCTCTCCATTGTACTCTTTCCAGCTACCTCTCTGCTATGCAATTGTAGATCACCTCTCACTTTCTCGATCTAAACTCCACTAAAACTGAGCTCCTTTTTTTCCAGCCAATACTCGACCTGCTCCTCTCCTTCCATCCTCTCTTCTCTTCCCTCCAACCCATCTTGCCTTCTCGTCCTCTGCCAAAAAATCTAGGTGTCATCTTTAACCCTCTTTCCTTTACTGCTCAGATATCCAACACTTCTCAGGTCGGTCGCTCTCATCTCTATAATGTCTGTCACGTTCATCCAATTTTATCCTTCTCTACAGCCAAACCTATCGTTGTTTCACTTATTTTCACCCGTATTGACTATTGTGCTGCCCTGTTAGTCTTCTCTTCCTTCTTCGTCCATGCACACCCATCAGCTCTTCCCTTTTGTCTGTCTTATTTATTCCCTTTTACTCTTGTCTCCTGTTTCACTTTCTTGTCATGGTCTTTAAGTGCCTCCATGGTCTTGCTCTTCCACGCCCTTCCTCTCTTATTTCTCTCTACACCCCTTCCCGAATCTTGCAGTTGCAATCCCAATTCCTCCTTGCCATTCCCTCTCCTCCTTGTGCCTCTTTTCGTTTCTGCTGTGTCACACTTCTTGCACCTAAACTCTCTCCCTCCAACTATTCACTCTTCTCCTTTGCTGCATCTTGTCCGCACTCGCCTTAAAGCCCATCTTCTCTCTACTCTTTCGAACTCATTTTTGTGTTTACCGCTATATCAAACTGTACAGTGCTTTGGCGAAAGCGCTTAACAAGCCGAAATAAATGCAAAACGCAAATACAAAATACAAAGGACAAGTTGAGACTTTGAGTGAAGCTGTCTTTTCTACCAAAAGTGATAGGTGAATTCCCTACCAACCAGGCAACTCAGCATCCAGCTTTCTTTCCCTCACTGCATCTTTCGAGGGTCCTGAACCATTACATTGTTTAGTCCGATTAATAAATAATCGACAGACAACTGCTTGTAGTTTTTGCCTGGACACCCAGAGAGGTGGCTGTGATCAGGCATACCATCTCCAGGTGAATTGGTTCATGTATTAGAATGTTTTATGAAGCAGCACACAAGACTCTGCACAGGGGATTGAAGCACATTCTACCCAGGGTCCTGCAAACTATGGCTGCTTTCAGACATTAAGATTGAGGTCTTATTTGGTAGAACAGTAATGCAGAAAATCTTTGGTTGAGTCCTTTTATAATTGTCTGGGGTGTACTCCTACATCCTGTCCCCTTTCCTTCATATTTATGGAATGTTCCCAAACGGGGGTAAGACAGTAGCCTTTCTGTTTCTCAGCATAAAAAACATATTTGTTATACTGGAATGCATGCGTGAAGCATAACTCCGCCACCGCATTACCTGTCCACTGGCTCTGCTCATCATCCTGTTGAACCGCAATGGGTTGGACTGTTTGTCTCTGAGCTGGTGGGTCCTTTTTCTTCTGACGCCACCCCTCTTTTGATTAAAATTATTTTTGATTAGTTCTATTTTCATGGTTGAGCCGCTGGTCAGGGCAGTTGACTCATGCCACGTTACTCAGGTTTTTTTGTTGTACCTCCTGTAATAGGAGCGTTTCAGTTGCAGAACCCTGCTCGTTGTGTCTGGAGTGTTTGGGCACAGATCACGCGTGGGACCTGTATGTTATTTGCAGCGCAATTTCACTATGGCCCACTATGGAGAAGCATCTTCATTGGGAAGGTCATTTTCGGACATCCCATCCACATAAGTTGCCCAGCTTTGTCCAAACCAAGGTCAAGAGAAAGCTGCAGGTTCAACTATTTTCTCCTCAGCACCCTGTCCTGGTGACTGCTTTCCTAAGACACTGGTTTGGGATTCGTCCTTCTGGTTCCCTGTTGCATTGAGCCGTGAGTCTCCAAAGCAGCAGAGGCTGCTTTGATAGCTCCATTATTTTCTCCGGTGACTCAGATACAGATATTTAAGGAAAATGGCGCATATGGCAGACAACTCGTCCAGACCCAGGTAGTCCTC
Source organism: Ambystoma mexicanum (assembly GCF_040938575.1). Taxonomy (NCBI): domain Eukaryota; kingdom Metazoa; phylum Chordata; class Amphibia; order Caudata; family Ambystomatidae; genus Ambystoma; species Ambystoma mexicanum. The sequence continues at coordinate 534,059,118 of NC_090924.1, read as the reverse complement.
TCAATCTGATTTGGTTCCAAAATATTCAGAGCAGTGAGAAATGCACCTGAAGGGGAGTGTGCCATATTGGCTATGGCGAGTTGCTCCATTAATCCTCATGCAGTGGATGCAAGTGATGGTGTTCCCTCTTCACAGAACAGTGGTCAGGCATGGCCCCTTCTTCATTCAGAGCCACCTATTCCCATGTCTATAGGGGTACGTGGGCCAGGCACCTCAAGGTCAGTATACACAGGGCATCCTCAAGTGCATAATCGGGAGGACTTTTGTTTAATAAGTTTCAAATTTCATTGCTTAATGACCTCTCATGCTTTGAAAGGTTACTTCAAGGGGTTGATTAAGGAGATCCAAGCAACGATGAATCTGCCTCTCCCAGTGAGCCAAGAGTAGTCCAGTAATCCTCCTCTTCCTGTGGGGTCACAATCTCCTCAACTGCCTCTGCCTATTGTCGACCCGCGGCAACTCTTGTGCCTTAGAAGCCTATTGATTCCTGTGGTATTTGGTCTGCTCCTAAACCGGTTGACCCTGACTTATCTTATGCTCCCAAGAGTCATCAAAGCAAGGCAATGCCCAACCTCTGCTTGAGTTTTTTTATGAACTGCTGGAATCTCTCATGAAATTGAAGGGCATAACTGTCCTTGATACTCCATTTTCAGAAGGTGTTCTAGCCTTGCTGTTGTCTTCCCAGACTCAGACAACTCCAGGAATCCACATTCAGAAGGATAATAAGCCCAAAATATAATATGTCCCGGGAGGATAGCTCAGGGGCAACATGCACGCCTTGGAAGCAAGACGACACGGAGCACCACACGTTCAATCACCAGGTCCGCGCTTAGAAATCTATGGGTAGTAAGCACATTATAAATAACATATCATATCATAAGGGCTTAACCTCATTCTTCTCCTTCGGAGAGGAACTCAAGATTCTTTTTAAGACTGTTCACAATTGAGAAAAACAACCAGGCAGGCCTGTACACAATTTGTATTTTTATGATGCATTTTATTTCATTTTATATAGCGCCTTAGGCCAAAGCGCTGTACATAAGAGTAAACAGTAAAAATAATGAAGTCAATATTTAAAACACAAAGTATTTCAGCAATTGCAAAACATCCTCATTAACCAGATAAAAGAAGATGGGCTCGTAGAGAGACCCGAAAAGATGAATATCAACCTTCGACCTACCCCTCCTCAATCTATCACTTACCCTTAAAAAAATAATTACACCTGCGCAGATAAAGCTCCCCTTGAACATGGGGGACTGGAATTGTGCCCTCAATCTGGAGGATTCTCAGCATCCGAGATTTCTTCATTTTGCAATAGGCGAACAACAATAGCAGTTCAAAGTCCTCCCTTTTGGTTTTAATGCAGCTCTTTGAGTCTTCATCAAATTGATGATAGTAGTGGAGACTGTATTCCGACTCAGAATTATGCATGTGTAACCCTACCTTGATGATTGGCTCGTTCTAGGTGGCCGTCAAGCTCAAACTATTGCTTCAGCCCAATGTAAGGAACGCATGGTATCAAACACTAAGACAGACAAGAGTGATCACTGTTCAAAGGTGTTTATTGAACTTCAATTGGGTTTGAAAAACACCTATCTAATCGTAAATCTAAAGATGGGAGACAGCTACGACCATCAAATAATAATAATGCAGTCCTAGTCGAGTCTGTCGAAATTAAAGGGCCTATACTAATACACCTATTGCCAATCCTTACTTACTTCTAAATACAAATAGTATGGAAAACAATGTTATGCAAAAAGAAAACTGTTAAAGAAATGATATGTCAGGATATTCAAGCAGTTGGCTCCCCTTCCCCATGTTTTCAGCACGGGACAAGGTGGCACAGTTGGGCTTAGCATAGTCTCTGGCTTCTCTAGCATGAGGATGCAGTTCAAATCTCAGTATCAGGGCCTTCTATGCCAATGTCTTTATCATTCAAAGTCTCTCATTTCAGAGGGCCTAATGCAACAAACAAAATTTAAAAACTTCCCTTCTCCTCAGGATTCTCATGAACAACTTCTTGGGTGCTTTACTGTTTGCCCCGGGTCCCCCTTCTCAGGCTCAGACCCACTTTAACACTAAGCTTTCAATTGATCTCCCTATGCTGGGCTCGAACCAACTTTCTTTGCTTTTACTTCAGAAATCGAAGGCTTTTGATTGTGCACTGGATTTTGCTCAACCCACCGCAGGACCACTTCGATTCACAAATTACTCTTCCTGATATGCTCTCTTTCTCACTTTACCAATACTCAGCTGGATACCCCACGGAGACTTTCGACTTAACACCCACGCGGTGCCGCACCACTCTGTCAAGGGTGTTGTATCTTGCTTTAAAAGTTCAATCACTCATCAGCAGTTCAACTTTACTTGCTTTATTTTATCACAAACTTTTTAATAATGTTCGAAACCGAGACCCCTCGGGCAGCTGATCCTCCAGCACTGATCCACCCCCAGGAACTGGATCCAAAAGTGATGGCCGTGTCTTGGCCACCTGTATGACAGATCCTTGGGGACTAGTGGGTGAGACACCTTCTGGTTTCTCACATGCCCTTAGCCTATGCGATATAGCGGCATCTATTTCACAGGGAAACAGAGAAAGGAAATCCTTCCCCTGGTCTTTACCTTTTCGATGCTCCACAGTGAAACAGTAGGGTTACATGACTTGAGGGTTAGAGTCCTTTCGCTGGCTGATCCACCCTAATGAAGAATGATCTGTGACAAGTGTGAACGAGATATTATCTTAGATGGCTGATGGCCCAGTTGATGGCAAGTGCCTTTAATTCTAGCACAGAGTAGTTTCTTCATGTGGGAAGAGTTTTCGATTATTGAATAGGATAGGGTGTTCTAATCCATCACAAACTGTGACAAAACTGCTCCTAACCATGTCAGTGAAGCGTCAGTCTCTAACACAAACTCCTTCTAGAAATCTACTACCTTTAGGATTGGGTTCTGGCAGAGGGTTTGTTTTAAGCTGTTGTAAGATACATCGTCCTAGTTAGTCCAGTGAATTTTCTGGGGTTCAGCGTTCTTTAATTTGTCTGTCGACCTAGCTGTTCTGTCCAAGAAATTAGGGATAAACCTATGGTAATAACCGATTAACCCTAAGAATGCTCTATGGTTGCTGAGGTGTTTCACAGCAGATTGAGCCAGCTTACATTTAGATGAATTGGCAGTTAAGTAGCTTCTCTGAGGGCTCTCATAATAGTATAGAGATGGACTAGACGGTCTTCCCATGTTTTACTTTACATGGTTATGTCGTCAATATAAGCCCAACAGAAATCAGAGTAGGGCTGTAATATCCGTTGGAAAGTGGCAGGCCCAAAAGGGGAGGATTTTCAACTGGAATAGTCCTTGTGGTGTTGAGAAAGCTGGCTTTTCCTTATCAGGTCCATGTACTTGGACTTGCCAGTACCCCTTGGTTAAGTCTATGATAGATAGGAAGATTGCATTTCTGAGTTTATCAATCAAATTGTCGACGTGCGGCATAGGATAGGTATCGAAGTTGGAAATAGTATTGACCTGTCGAAAGTCTATGCAAAACCTCTAGGATTGGTCAGGTTTTGCAACCAATACAATAGGGGAGGACCATGGGCTTGAAGAGGATTTGATCACATTTGCCCTTATCAGTTATTTTTTTCCTCAGCCACTATTTGTTTACGGGCTTCCGGGAGTCTATATGGTTTCAAATGGACCACTTTTCCCATTGGAGTTTTGATATAATAAGTGCTGTGCACTCTCACTGGTTTCTCGCAGAATACATCAGGGAATGTCGTGACTAAATATTTTAAGTCTTCTTGTTGACTAAATCGTTCTGTGGGAATTAGTTCAAAATTATCTATTTCCTCCGGGTCCAAGATAGTATTGAGGCAGTGGCTGCAAAAGGATGTTCTTTCCACTCTTTTAAGAGATTTATGTGGTAGAGATGGGCCTTTTGTTTCATGTCAGGTTGGGTGGTTTTATAGGTACAGGTTCCTGTTTGCTCTAATACTTCATATGGCCCATGCCACTTTGAGTCAAGTTAATTTTCAGAGCTAGGTAAGCGGGCTAATACCTTTTTGTCCTACTGAGTAAGATCTTAAGTTTACTGTCTTGTCGTTTGTGGACTTTTGTTGTGCTTGGGCTTTTTCCATGTGAGTATAGACTAGATTTCGAACAACTTTCATATGCTCTCGTAATCGGGTAGCTTTTTGTGAGAGGGGAGTAGGTGCCTCTTCTTTCTTCCCAGGTCATTCGGAGCATGTCTAGGACATCTCTTGGCTCTCTACCATAAGGTAGGAAAGAAGAGAATCAGGTGGATGCCTGAGGGGTCGGTCTTACTGCAAATACAATCCCAGTCCTTTGTGTCCTTGTCTACCAATTTTCTTAGGATCATCTTAAGTGTTTTGTTAAATATTTCTACCAAACCATCAGTTTGGGGATGGTAAACTGAGGTTCTTAAGGTGGAAATATGGAGCAATTCCTTGACTTCACCCATGAGTTCGCTCATAAAAACACCACAATCATTGAACTTTCAGTCTAGTGCCTGAGGTCTTAGTCTTAGGACATATAGGACTATCTGAAAACAATAATTCGATTTAAAGGTCAGCTAAGAAAGAATCCACGAGCTGTCAATTCTGCAGCAAATGGTTCAGATGCTGCCACTGGTCCCTGTCTAAATAGCTATACCCTCTTTCGGCTTCTTTAGATACTATATTGTTATTCATGGAGGCCTCGCTCAGTCAGGTGTGAGAACAGGTTATTGCAGAACTTATTTAGTGACTCTGGTGGCATATACAAATTCAAGCTCCTTGGATTTGTCCTTCTCTAGTCCCGTAATTAAAAGACATTTTGAGGGATTATTAAGGCTATACCTAATGGTGATGTTCGCTTATCCATCATTTGATTTGAATATTGTGTTAAATGCTAGTGCATAGGCCTTTTCGAGCCCAGGGCCACTTCCACAATTAATTTAATTTCCTGGAAGACACCATTTCTAGTGGCAGTCACATCAACCAGGTGAATATGCAGGATCCATGCATTCTCGGATACCGAACCTTTCACAGTATTCAATAAAGTCAACATGTTATTAAGGACTCACATTATCATTCTCCCCAAAATAGTGTCAGATTTCCACATTAACCTGGAGATATGCCTTCCAACCTTCGGTTTGGCCCACCAATCCAAAGCTGAAAGGAGGCTACACTACCCAGACGGACAGAGAGTCATAAAATTCTGTAGAGGACTAAGGTCTTGTGTTCCTCAGACAGACTCTTCCTAAATTAAGGCCTCTGTAGTTGTTGGCAAGCAAGCTTCAAAGGCTACCATCACAAGGTGTTTAGTTTCTTGGATCATTGAATTCTACAAGTGTCAGGCTAAAACTCAAGCCTTCATGCACACATGGTTAGGACAACGCCTGCCTCTGTAGCTTTTCAGAGGCAAGTCCCAATTGAGGTAATCTGCGAGATAGCCACATGGGCTTCCTCTTCCTCTTTTCGCAAACATTATTAATTGCATAATAGCTCCAGGTCATATGCATATTTGGGCAGGCAGTGTTACGTAACTGATTTGGCTAAAAAAAGGTCACACCTGCCTGTAACTATGACATGCTTTGTAAATCTCCCATACGTATGAAGGAAAGGGGACATCGCTTGGGGGTATATAGAGGTTACTCACCGTAGTGACTGCTGTACTCCTAGTCCATAGACCTCTTTTCCTCATGTGCTATCCACCATCCCCTCTTTTCCCGATCATGTCCCGGCCAGAGTGATTGAAATGTCTGGCAGGCGTAGCCAGTGGGCAGGGCATGCTGGGGTAGAGCTATGCTCCATGCATGTGCTCAAGCCCAGCACTAACAAATGTGGGTGGCTCTTTGCTGAGGAATATAAAGGCTTTACTCCCATCCCCATGTGGGGACATCCCATAAGTATGAAGGAAAGGGGACTATAAACTAGGAGAAGAACAGTCACTATGATGAGTAACTGTTACATCCCTGAGGCTACTGTCAATTGGCCTTGTGCATTTTGTGGTTCCTCAGATGAGGCTTCATTTGAGGACATTGCAGTGGGGGAGATGAGTCGGGTGGTCCCAGGTAACGGGTCTATCGAGAACAAGCTGCCAGTGAATGTTGCTCCTTCCTAAAGTGTTAGGTATTGCTAGGTGAAACTTTCAAAGATAGAAATCTCTAAGGGAGATAGTATCCGTTAGAAGAACAAGTTATGAACTTTATGGCTAACGTTGCTTATGATGGATACAAGTTTCCTTAACTGCCTGTCTCCCATTAGTCACCTCAGAATGCTTCCAGACCACATATTTTGGGACATAATCAGGGAACTATTGTGCTTGTGGCGGGAGGAGCCACATATACCCTGGATGCAAAACTTCCATTGGAGGCTAAGAGGATGCGCTTGCACCACAGCAGATATAGGTAGTGCCACCTGCCGCTGTGCAAGCTTTAATTTAAAATGTTCTGTGGTCCCAGCCATTAGGCTTAACATTTCAAAGATGAGGAATCTGCAGAGGAGACCTCATATTGATCAAAAACAACATTACCCATGATGTAAGTAACTTATTCAATATGTGCATATATGGGGATCGGACATCTGAAAAGAGTGGCTCCGCTGCACTCCTTTCAAATGCATGATTTTCGTGAGTCATATTAGTTCTTCAGTGGTATGTCAGGAAGTCCCTTGCCTGGCCCTTGTGTTAAAATGTGGGTTAGCCATGAGGGCTGGGTGCTGCCACCTGCTAAGCGATGCAGACCCTTGGCGGTGTATGAAGAATCCTCTGGCTTGCCGCACCACATCCCAGTTGTGAGGCTGGGCTTATCACATGAAGCCAAACCTGTTATTCTGTCTCTAAAAGTGACCTTCATGATATTGAAATTACTGCTACAAACACAATGCTTTTCTAGACATAGTGAACCCTAAGTTATGCTTTGCCCCAACGTTATTAGGTAATAATTCCTCCACAAAGACCCTGGCTTTAGTGGTGGGAAAGCCTTCCATTTGCATGCAGAAAAGTCAGGGATTTGAAGGTGTACAGTGTTATTATCGAATCTTTTATATAGAATGAATATATTTCGAATATTTTATATTGAAAACTTTTATAATGAATGCATTTAGGTGAGCGGTAAAGGGTTACATATTTTTGTGAAACGGTCAGGTGAGTTTTTAGGGGTCAGAAACAGGGGATTGGGGGCACCCCCCCAAAAAAGTACATTCACTATAAAAGTTTTCAATATAAAATATTCGACATATATTCATTCAATATAAAATATTTCGATATAAAGACATAAAACCGGATTTTAAAAGTCCATTAGCCACCAGGGAGAATTCAGCTTTTTTGCACAAATCACCGTCATGAGAGTTCTTTCCATTTGCCAAGTTCATTCCACGAGAGGGTAAGGCAAGGTGATACCGTGGACCTCCGCTATGACTGGCCTATTCCCCCCCCCCCATCTGTGCACTTAAAATCCAAGATGGTGGCATAACGACAGAAAAGTGTGTTCTGTGGTCCTGTGTAGTGACAATAATTGCGTACAGCTATTTTTGAGTAGTACATGAAAATTCACAAAAAACTCTGCTACTAACCCACACGAAATGTGTAGTTGCATGTGTAATTGATTTTTTGCTTTGTTTCTTAAAACCACTTCAACCAGGCCTCCTTGTTCACTGGCCTTTTTAGATGTTCGTCTAGCAACTAATTAAAATATCTCCTATGGATTTACAATCCTTTCTCTGTGTGATCTTTGTTGCCTAGTATTTGTTAAACCTAGCCTATGCTGCATTTTGAAACGCATGTACAGTGCATCTACGAATAGGGGTAGCCTTTGACTCTCCTTCCTTTCCTTGTGTAGTGAGGAGGCAGGTCCAAGAGAGCAGAGGGAAAGCCATGGTCCAGCAGAATGTAAGCAATCATGTTTCCAATTTCAAAAACCCACACACCTGAGCTTACTTAAGCAAGAGGGGTGCCAGGGGGTGGACCAGGTCTACACATAAGGTGCAATGTTAGGTGGGTGTGGGTGTTTGGAGACAGCAGCAATGTGATGTGGCAGGGAGTTGGAGGTTGACACAGAAGGGAGGAGAGAAGGAGAGACACAGGCTGTAGAAAGTGGGCCAGAGATGAGGAGGTGGATCTGGAGAGGAGGGAAGGAGGATGGAGAAAGAGGGCCAGCGAGGAGGCCGGGGAGGAGGAGGCAAAGCTGGAGAGGACAAAAAGGGGCTATAAAGAGGAGGTCAGAAAGGAGGTGAGAAAAAGGATAGTCGATAACTTAGGTGGTGGTGGTGGTGAATAACGACCATCCAGGAGGAGGAGGAGAGTAAAAAGGAGTTGATAACTAAGAGGAAGCTCAAGAAGGAAGCAGAGAAATTCCAAGTGATGGAGTTAAGTCCTGTGGAAAGAGGCAGACTAGAGTGGATGGGAGGTGCCCGAGAGTGATGTTAGAGGAAGGAAGGTAGTGAGACATGTAAATGGAAGGCTGAAAAGAGACAGTAAAGAGTAGGTACCCTGCAAGCCTGAGAGCAAGGAGATAAAGAGGGAAGGAGGAAACAACATGTGGTGGAATGTCAAGGAAGTTATGGAGGAGGCAAGACCGGAGTATAGTATAGATCAGAGAAGCAGAGAGGAAAAGGAAACTTCCTTAGGTACAAGATTGTCCCAGCTCATCAATGAGGCAGATGTAGGCTGGTGTTGGCGAATAGAAACGGGTCCTCCAAACGGATGGAGAAAAGGTACAATATCAAACCCAGCCTACAAGCCACCTTAGGTATACCAGTCCGCGGTGGAAACTCTGGTGAGTGGCCTAGAGACACTCAGCCTTCCCTCTTGCGTCTTTCTACATCTACAATGCAAGTGCACTCAGGTTCTGAGAATCTGGAGGAGGAGTCTCCTGAACACCAGAGAAACCTGGACCAGAAGTAGAAAGCCCCACTTGCAGAAACTACAAATCAAGAAGTGGGGGTCACTTTACCCCCATACTCTGTGTTGGCCATTAACCTGGAACTTTTTTTGTGGAGCGTCGGCATCTTGTCACATAAACACATGGTTAAGTTTGCAACTGTAATTCTTTTTCCCAGAGATGTTTATTGCATCTGGCTTTAGCCAACCTAAGACCTAAAATGTGACTTTTTAATGGCAAATACTTTATTGAAACCGAATTTGTGTAATGGGTGACATGAATGCACAATTATTGTCAATGTCTTTGTACATATAAATAATGGAATTTTCTTCTGTAAAGATACCTTTAATGGCAAGTGATGGGTATTTAATCCACAATAATTATTTTTTCTGTGTTTATAGTTTCTGTAATTAAGATGCTCCCAGCATTTCCTTTATTTAGCTGAGATTGGTTACCTCTTGCCGCTGTCTGTGCAATATATTTTTGATTCAAGCATTTTCCTTCAATGAGAAAATTCCGACAGCAAATTGGCACAAAAGATTAATGCATTTACAATGGCCACAGTATTCTCTCAAAATGTGTACAGATGTTTCAATCAGAAACATGAATGTCTGTTTAGCTTCTATTGCAGTGACAATATCATGCAATAAGCATGTTCGATTTTAAATGTTTGTTTGATGTGCTCCATTTATCTTTTTAGTCTTTCCCAGAAAATTGTTGCCACTTACCGCTTGTGCTCTGAGCAGTTATCCTCTCAGCATCACTATGATTATGGCATGCGGGCGGTGAAATCAGTGCTTACTGCTGCTGGAAACCTGAAACTGAAATATCAAGCGGAGAATGAAAGTGTGCTTTTGCTTCGAGCCCTACTGGACGTGAACTTGGCCAAATTCTTAGCACAGGACGTTCCCCTCTTTCAGGTGAGTACATAATCCAATATACCATGATGGGTTAATAGACAAAATTACACAGGTAATGTTTTGGGAGCAGACTGTCAGGTCCTGACTCGCCTGATCCGCAGCAGCTCCGGAATCCCACAGAACCGACACAGTCCAGGGGGAAAGGGGAGTAGATAAAATAACAAAAGACAGAGCCTTCTCATCTCATGGGATGTGGGAAGATCTTCAGAGTGCGAGTAAAAATAACATAGGTAAGGCAACCACAGCATATAACTTAACAGAACCCAACTTCTATTTGACCCTTGAATCTTCCACTGTTACCTACTCTCCTCTGCTAACAGCTAAGAGGAAATGCTATGGGTTGCATGCCTGAAGACTAATTTCTATTCTCTTCAGTTTTCCTTTTATCTTTTTTACAAGTACAAATTCATTCTCATTGATTACCCCAAGGTTAAAGTAAGAAACATGTAATATTGGATTAAAGAGTACTGAGTTGTAGAGACCCTAACAAAACTATATTAAGCATGTGCTTATTGAATGGAAAATGCTATGCGCTATTTGTTTGATGTTGTATTACCTTGTATGCTTTGATGTGTTTTTGTTACCGAAATAAAGTATTGTGATGATGATGATTAGCCAGGGGAAGGAGGGAGAGGCCTTACAAGGTCAAACAGCCTGCAACCTTGCACTCCTACCACTGACCGTTTGCAGATATGCCAAATGTTACCAGTTCACATTGCCATAGTTGTGGATGTTACTGAGCAGTGGGCTGCAGTGATAGAAAAGGAGGTTTGGGGATGGGGTTAGGACTTTCCAATAATACTGCAATCTTGAGTATGCAGTCACTCTGACACTTTTCTATGTAAGAGTCTCTGGAAGATATCCTATGCCACAACTTAATGATGGAACAAGGGCAAAAACAGCCATGCTTTATTCAACCAGATTTTAAGGGCTGTTCTTCCAAGTGTATGTGTGGGTTGTAAGGGAGATATGCACAAGGTGTGAGCTGTTCCCCATAGGTGGTCTCCTGGCATTGGGAAGGTACTACCTCACCCATTAACAGCTATTTAGAAAACATTTGATTGGCAGTTCTCTATCATGTGTAAATCCATTGTACCTGTCAATGGCAACCTTAACTATTTCAACGGTTTTGTCCACATACCAAAGCAGTTGCACTGCTGCCATTCACAAATGGAACATCCAAACTCTGTTACAAAGCCAAGTCGACTACATAGAGTATTGAAAAGGTTTTATTTAGGGCTTTACACAAAGAGCAGGGCATCACAAATGCTGAGGTATGGAAGGTAAATCAGTAAAAGAAACTCCTCTTGCTAGGGTCTATCCCCAGTGTCACTCCGTCTCTTGTGCTTGAATCAGCATTATTCAAATACATTCCGGTTTCCTTGCAGGTCTCTGTCTGTGGCTTCTGGCCAGGTAGACTATTTAAGGAAGAGCCAGCACAGAGGCGATAGGCCAGGAGGATGTCAAGGTGCTGGGTTAGGTGCTGCCTGTCCCAGGGCCCTGATTTTATTAAAAATGTGATCTTACTTTCGTAATCACAAAACGGATGCTCACTCATGCCTGAGGGGTCTATCTCAAGGTCCCTCTTGGACAATGGGTAGAATGGTGTTGTCTTGCTGCCTAGCTTGTAATTCCCCAACCATTTATATGTACTTATTCCTTCTTTTACTCCAGCTTTTCTACACTTTCAATGATGTCCCTCTCCTTCCACCTCTGTGTTGTCCCCTCCTCCTTGGTCTCTTCTCCGTCTGATCTCTGTTCCTCTTCATACAGTCTAAGTACCTCCTGCATCTCACACTTCTGCTCCACTAGCTCTTCCTACAACTCAACCTCCCTTCTTCTCATTCAGTTCTCTCCTCCTGCCTCACCCTCCTGCACCCGCTACCTCAAATCTTGCTTCCCCTTCAGCTCTCTCCACACCTCTTTCTCCTCCTCTTGCTTCTTACACCCTCTCTGCCTTGCCAGCATGCTATTTCAATCAAACACCCACCCTTTCTATCATCGCTCCTCTGCTTTTATAGAGCCGTGAGGCCTCCGCTGGGGCCACAGTATGATCTGTGGGTTGGATCTGCAGTTTGTTATTGCTTTGTGCTTTGGATTAGTTGTGTGGGGTAGTGTCAGGTGCTTTCCCTCTGTTATCCTCTGCACGTGCCGCCCCCCCAGACCAAGCCTTTAACAGGCCAGTCCGCTTTCTTGGATTTTTCCTCTGCATGCATGCTTGGGTGAGTGCAGTCAACAGAGCCTTGAGGGAGTAGTGGCAGGATCGTGGCCCGCTCACAGGTTGCAGCAGCCATTGGATCAAAACCATGCTTCAAGTTTAGGCTGGTGATCTTAACCTTCTTATTTTCACTTGTCAAACTCTGCGGGTCTGCAAAGGAGCAGGAAAGGGCGATGGCTTCTGTTATATCTAGCATAGTTTTTGAAGGGCCAACAGTAGAAGAGGAATAACTTTGGTGATCCCCTGCCCCAGGTGCTGTGGAGTGATCAGGTGATTCTCCCTATACTACCTCAGTGCCCACATCATCTGGAAAGTGGTGTATTCCCATGTCTAGAGTCTCCCCTACAGCTACCCTTAATGGCATGTGGGGGATCTCATATCACACCTACCTTACTAGTACCTCTGGACGGTGTTAAACCTTAATGTGAGAGGCGCCTGAACACATTACAGACAGACGCGATATGAACATGGAACCTGTCAGTACACTCCCCGCCTAAATACAATCTGACACATTGTTTGTGCCCTGATGAAGTAGCTGAATAATACCGAAAAGACAGGAATATTCACATGCTTCAATATGCCCCATAGCCATGCCTATACAACATATAGAAGACTGAGGAGGGATCCATAAAGACTATGATGCTTGATTCCAGCATAGAGAGTTTCAGCACCTGCCCTTTGGCTCTCCTGAATGTTTTTTAGTGAAATCCATTTAGCAAACCGCAAGAAGACTGGTTAAAAAACATTTTCAAGGAGCATCAAGAAGGGAGGTAGTATGATAAGATTCTAGTTCCTTTTTGTATATAGGACAAATCAAGGCATGGCACCACCTAGCTGAGATAAAACCAGTTGAGTAATGCTGATATTAAATTGCCTTTGTGTTCGAAGATATCCATTTAAATTGAATCTAGAACTTGGCTCTTTCAGAGAACTTAGGATTTTTGAATATTAATAACCTCAGTTAAAATACATTTTAACTAGACCCCATAGAATCACAACCAACCTCATGTTCTAGGAGGTACACAACATTTGGAATTCTACAAACAATGCTGAACCCAAAGGGAGGGAGTAACAACCTGTTACCCCAAATATGTGCTTCTGCCTTGTTGGCCGTTGTCATTGAGGTGTTGGCGTGGTGGCATGTCTCTCTAGGATCAGTGATCAAGTTAGCAAGTGTAATTCAGTCATGGATCCCTTGATCTCTTTACTTAGAGAGACACCACACCACAGCCACAACTATCTGATGACAGACAGCAAGTCAAAAACACATATCTGTGTTACTTTTCATTGCTACACTGTCCTTATGGTGGGGGGACAAACTTACATGCAAATGGACGCTTCTCTCATAAGGCACAGTGAGCTAAAACATGATTGCAGATCCTAATCACTGGGTAAACTCCCAGAGAACAGGTTATTTGCCCTGTTTTCTCCCAGTAGAGGGGCTCTCACATTTTTGGCAAATGTTTGAACACTTGGGGTTTCCACCCTAAATTACACCCGAGACAAGAGACTCCAACAGTTCAGCACAGCTGGTGAATCGGTGAAGACAGATAGTGAAACCGAAATGTGCTGGGCCCAAGGTTGCAGGCGGCAACCTTGTTTGAACAAAGAACATGTGTAATTGAACTTTAAAGAAACCCTAGGAAATAGTTCAGAAGCAGAGTGGTCAGGCGTCGTGGGGATGCTCATTCGAAGGACTCTGACGGAAGCGTTTTTTTTTTGGGGTATTGTTATTTGGTTGAAACTATGAAGACCAAGAGGCCTTAAGAGAGGCTAGTTTAAAGTGTCAAAGTGGTCCTACAAGGGTCGAGCAAAACCCCCTGTGCACTCAAAAGTCTTTGACACATGAGAGAAAACTGATCGACCTGTGAAACTGGCAAATGTGAACCTGACTGAGGGATGCCTGCAAATCACGGTTACCAGGGACACAACCGAGAACCAGATATTGATAGAGCTGGGTGCTTTAAGGGAAGCCTGTCTGGGGGCTTAGACCTGAGTTTAAATAAAAAGAACAACCTAAGAGGTTTTGTGCTGTGCTTGGCAAATGTGAACCCGATAGAGGGATGCCTGGAAATTGAGAATTGTGAACTGACAAGTGCGAACCTGGCTGAGGGATGTCCACAATGGATAGTTGGTGAAAAAGACATTGAGGCTTTTAAGTGATACAGTTTTGAGTGAAAGGCTGTAGTGAACCCGATTGAGGGAAGCTGACGTTGCAAGAAGGATCTGAGCCCGGCTGAGGGGGATCCAAGGGGTGAGGAGCAGTCGCCCAAGGTGAAAAGATTGCCAAAGGAACTTTTGTTTGTTTATTGTTGTGGTACAGCCGGCCTTCTAAGGCAAGAGACTTTTAGGAAAAGAGGCTTGGCACCGGAAGGTCCCTGTATCATTGAAAGGAACTGTAAACTCCTGGCGGCAAGGCCCAGGTGTGTGCTGTGCTCAAAGGTCCTGCCTTGTCCCATGTTAAAAACGTGGGGAAGGGAGACCCAGCCATACAATCCTGACTTATCATTTGGTGAACACTTCTTTCTTTTCTTGAGAACATTATTCCACACTATTTTTGTTTCTTAGTTGTAAGGATTGCCAATATTTCTTTTAGTATAGGCACTTTTTTATTTGACAAGACGCCACTAAGACTGCTTTCTTATTATTTGATGGTCGTAGCTTGCTCCCATCTTAGATTTAGGTTTAGATTAGGCATTTGTCTCACCCATTATACAGTTTAATAAACATCCTTGAACTGTGATCACTTGTGTCTGTGTTTACTGTTGCCACTATGAGTTCCTTACAGTAACAAGAGCTAATTTGGTCCTGGGAACAACCAGGAGATTACTGATGTTTGATTGTAATGTCCTTCGATTCGGAAGGCTGACCAGACTTTCAGAAAGATTCACCGGACTAGTGCCGAAGAGGGTTTTATGTGTAATAATCCTGAGTTGAAAGGAAATTCTGATAGCTACAGGGAGCCAATGAAGATCTCTTCTAGCTTGCGTTACAAGGTCCTGCCTGCCCAGTCCAATAACAACACGTACTGCACTGTTCTGTAATATCTGAAGCCTGTTCAATTCACCAGTACAGATACTATCTAGAAGGCTGACGCAATAGTCAATTTTTGTGCCAGTTATAGCCCTTACGATAGTTGCACAGTTTTCCCTGGTGACAAATGGCCAAATCTGGGTTAACAATTTAATGTAATAGGCTGTTGAAGAAATAAGATAGTTGACCTGAGCTTTCATTGTCATGTGCTGATCAAAATAAACCCCAAGGTTTTTACATTAGGCAACATATTCAATTTACAATCTGCTAGCATAAAATGCTGATATTTATTGCCAATTTATGTGATCTGATCAACTCTACCAATGACCATGAGTTCAGTTCTCAAGTCATTTAGGGCTGCCCCTTTTAACAACATCCACTGCTGTATAAGTGAGTACACAGAGTTTATAACCTCAATGTTTTTATAATGAACACCAGACAGAGGGATTAGACACTGTATCGTCAGCGTAGTTAGTGTAGCTAATCCCTCTGTCATCTAGTAAATTAAACAAATGCAAGGCAAACACATTCTACACTGTTGGCGATAAACAGGACCCCTATGGATCCCAATCAAGTCAATTGCTGCACTTAAGCTGTATACTCTCACTGAACAATTCACAAGAAAGGAATTAACCCAAGATGTCGCAGTGGGTGAACAAGCTGCTGCCTGTGAGCTCATCAGTGAGCAAGGCGTAATCCATGAGGTCAAACGCAGCAGAGAGATCTAACAAGATCAGCAGAACAGCTTGCCCCTTATCCACATACTGTAAAAAGTTTGATTTGAAATCCAACAGTGCTGATTCAGTCCCATGTGCTGAACAAACCCCGGATTGCCTTTTGTAATACCAAGTCTGCCCAAGCTGAGAGACGGAGCAGCCTGGTCGGGACCCTCCAAGTGAATGAAATTCCCCCTGGTGGTGTTGAACTGTGAAACCACGATACCAGGAGAATGGAGTGAGTCCCCCTGGTTGTGCTGAACTCTTTCAAGATAACAGGAGAAGGGAGTTATTGTCCTTTTCACCAAAGTGTAAAGACGTTCTGATACAAACTGTTAGAAGACAGGCAGTGAGTTTGCCAAGGAGAAGTGTTTAAAGTATTGCCCTTTTGTGTTTAAGGACAATTTAGACCCGGGGACTCCAGTCCAGAAGAAGGGAGTCATTCTTCTGGACCAAGAAGGTATACCTTATCTAGGCTTTAGTTTTGAGTGTAAGGGACAAAAGTAGGGCTTTTGACGCAGGACAGTGGACTATTGATTTACACAGACATTTTGACAGTACCCTTAGTGTTTATTTTTATTTTTATTATGTGGTTAAAATAACCTTTAATGAAATAATACAAAAAACAATCAATAATTTACATTTACATAAAACCTTAAAAGTGAATTGCTAAAGCATTTAAATTCATACATGAATATAAGTAAAACAGCATAAATTCATCACATTTGTCAAATTCCTACAAAACACTAATGATCATCACAAAGCTAATGCTTGTTTTAGGAAATGTATTGCTGCAGTCATCCATTGGTTCTGTCCGTGGGAGATCATAATATCACTTGTCTAGACAGAACTTGTTTCTGTTGCAGTAAGGGACCAAAGTAGTGAAAAAACGTCTGCCTTTCAAAACCTGACAGTGTAATAAAATATGTCGTAAGGTTTCCACCCGGTCAGGCGTAAAGCAGAACCTACATGTTCTTTGTTCCCTAGGTGTCTTAGTTCTAGCACCTATTATTTCATTCGTAAGTAGTAAGTTTAATCTAAAACCCATCTCCTGCGCATGCCAAAAATTACCTGGGGACTTTCTCAAATAAGCTGCACAAGCTCCTACCGGTCTCACATCAAGTAACAAATCTACATATTAGCTATGAGTTCTCAATTTCTCAATGGCATGAATCCAGTCCATTTCTCTCAATTTTCTTTTCGCTTCACGGGATGCTGCAAAGTCAACTCTCTAGAGATACAACAGTCCTAACAGATAATATCACAGTGTTTCTCCCATTCACTTAAGGAGGCCAATGTTTCTTTTCCAATAGGAGCTTCAATTCCCACCAGATTGAGCACTCCTCAGCACACCATATCCTCCTCAATAAAGATGTATTTATCCAAATTACATACAATTCATAGTGAATTACAGCTGCTGGTACTCAGTTGGGTAATTGTAAAGCCTTCCGCCAGAATAACCCCTCCAGCGCATCACAATCAAAATGAATTGGAAGCCCCAGCTGTCCCCCCTACCATACCTTATTGTTGGCTACATCTTCAATTTGTAAAAGTCGAGAACTGGAATCAAATAATAATGACCAAACCTAGAGGTCAGTACAGAAGCTTGTGCAGCCATCATTGACATTTTAGATCGATAATGGCTCTGCAACTTTATTTTATTATTTGAGGAAGGGAACCCCCTCCCACCTTATAGATTAGGAAAGTTAGGTTTTCTCGTTAAATTCCTGGCTAATACGTCTATAACAATCACCATGCCACATGGGTGTCAGTCTCCTCCTTCTGCAACCTTACACAGCCAATGAGGGCAATTGTCTTCATAATGACGTGGACCCCTTGCTCACTATTCTTAGAGAGGCACAGTTACACCCTACTGATGAGGTTCAACCAGACCGAAACACGTGTCTGGGGTTGCTGTTGGTACTCTTGTTCACAGGAGAATTGCCTAGCATTTCGGTGCTGGACTGCCCCAGGGCAGGACAAACACTGATATGTTTAGGATATTTCTCCTCTGTGAAAGATAGTGAGCTAAAGACTCTGGGTAAGGCTCTTGTAACCAGGACTCATGTCTGCTAGAGAGTCTCCCAGGACCCCCCCTTGTTATCTTCATAACGAGGAAACAGTAATTTAGTCACTTAGCTCTACTACAGGAAACTCTAATATTGTTCATTGGCTAAGGAGTCTTTCTTCATCTTCTTCATCTTCTTCATCTATGGAAAGCTTACTTATTCACTTCTTAAATAACCTGAGCATTAGTCTATAGTGGTTCTCACATTCTTTATCAGGATGATTATGAGGCCTGTCATTTATGCTATGTGTTTTTGTCATGTTGTTATTTGTATTATCTGCTGACTTGTTTATGTTCTTTGTTAGTGCTCTGCAACTGTTTTTGTGCTGGTATAAATCTACATTTAACAACAAGTGCTGTCTACTTTTATGCTCAATGTTCCTCTGTAAAATGGGTATTCACATAGATCCAGTACAGGTCCCCATCACAAAATAATTTGCCTCTGCCAAAGTATCTGCATCTGTACTGAGGATGATAGGAACGTGTTAGGCCCTGTAAGGGAGGCATGGCATCACAAGTATGACACTGACACACAAGGTACCATTTGTAAAACTTTAATTGAAGTTCAAATGGGGTTGGAGAAACTCCTATTTTGCCCTATAGCTAGGATGGGAGTAGTCTCAACCATCAAATAATAAATAGAACCGTCCTAGTTCAGTCCGTCAAATCAAAATTGCCTATACTAACAAAAATCTAATGCCTGCCCTATATCTTGTACAAAAAGTGTGAAAAGAAGAATATGTATGCAAAGGAAAGTCAGTGTTCAAACCTGAAGAATAAATGTGGCTGAGTAAGCTCTCCTCCCCACGTTGGAGAGCATAGAGTAAGGATGTCCCTGTAGACAAGATGACACACTCTAGCTCAGGCTCTTAAAACAATAGGCAGTTCAAAACGTGGATCGGGACCCGCTTGGCCCTCCACATTAAAGTCTTACTTTCCAATTTTCAAAACACAGTTCACCAAAAAGTTCACGTTTGTCCCCCACAATCGGGCTCAGACCTTTCACAGCAAAAGTTCACGCCAGTCTCCCTCAGTCGCGCTCAGACCTTTCACAGCAAAACAAAACACTTGCAGGGGTTCCCTTCCCCAAGCTTCACTCACCTCCTTTAGGGGTTCCCTTCCTCTATGATATTACACCTCTCCCTCAGTTGGGCTCAGACCGTTTCATAATGTCGAAGACTTTTGAATGTGTGCAGCTTTTTTATACATACCTCCAGCAGGACCACTTCGACTTCCCAGCTTTCAACTCACACTCCTATGTTATTTGCCGAAGTGCTGCCTGGTCTGGGTAGTTCACTGTATTATGCACTAATGTTTAACGTTCACCTTTTTACTCTCCCCTTTTCTCAGGGTTAATTTCAATCACCTCGCCTTTACAGTTCATTCACTTTATCGCTTCAAACCTTTCAATGAGACTTTCGAGTAGGCTACTTTCTTTTGCCAGACTACTCTGTTACTCAGTATCACTGACTTTACAGCTATCGTTACTTCAAGGTTCATTCGCAGGTCTGCCTTTCTTCGCATCTCATCCACACGCATGCAGCATTCAATTGAGTAATATAATGTTGCCACTTCAATCTCTCTTTAGCACACACCAGTCTCTCATGTCACTTGTCAACTCATCAGCTGTGCGCGTTTCTTTCTTGTCTTTGCTGTCTTCGAGTTTACAAGTAAAGGTTAGTACCACAGGCTTGCCCTCACCTCCCCAACTATGCTGTTCACCCGGGAGGGTCACTGGTGTCCTTGAAACATAATGCAGCCTTCTTGTTTGCCATTTAGCCTTCTTCACGTGTCTTTCGCAGCCTTTTGGAGGCAACAACCTCCTGCAGGGAACTCCTGGGGTTCTCCACCCGTGGGTCTCGTCCCTCGGTCCGTTGCTCTGCTCCAGTTGGAAGCCACGGAAATTCTGCTCTTACTCGTGTTCCGCCTTTCTCAGAGTGTGTCTCTATGTTCCGCCTTTTATCCGTGTAAGGAGAGCTAATTAGTATCAGATGTATGTACTTGGAACCAAGAGCCTGACTTTGCCTGACCCAATTAGCGGGATATGTCCAATGCGATGTGTAAGAGTTAGCATTGTTACTCTGTCGCCCTCTTCCTCAGCCCAGTGTTTGTGTAGAAAGAGGGAGGGAGTTGGGACATCAGGGAATCCTATTAAATAGGAGGGATCTTGGGTACAGGAAAGAGAGGAATACCGTGTCTAGCCGTCAGCTGCCTCACCCCTGATCCCCAAAGACTTCTCACCCAGGTAATCCTCCCGTACTAGTCCACCTCAAGGGTCTGAATCCAAAGGCGATGACTGTGCCCTGGCCACCTGTGAGAGAGATCCCCGGGGATTAGCAGGTGAGACACCCTTTGGTTTCTCACAGCCCCATTATCTGCACCTCAGGCAGTGTGCACCACCTCCATGGTGACTGTAAGTTCCTGGGATTCTCCGGTTGATCCCCACTTCCTGGATGCAGGACAGCATGGACTGGTGGGCATGCAGAAACCTACTGACAATCCAGTTGACAACCTTCTGTTTCTCTCCTGCGCAGCAGAGAGAAATAAAAGGCAAATCCCTTTCATCTGCAGTCTCCAGTCCCTGGAATGATGCTGTGGTCCCCTCCCAAAGTAGGTTGATCAAGGGCTGAAGTGGTGCATAATCTCCCTGGAGAGACAGGAAAATGATTACGCTTCCGTTGTCGGCAGAATCATCATGATTCTCTAGTCTGCAGAATATTCCAGCTGCACCGCTGCTACCTGTGGTGGATCTCCTGCTTAGGGAGACTCTCTGATGGCTGACCCGGCATTCATAATAGATGACTGATGCAGGAGGAAGACATGGAAAGGTTTTTTTGTTTCTTTCTTCCGCCTCTTGGCAGCCACACAAGAGGGTGTTGAGTGACATAAAAAGAACACTGGGCACAGAATGGGAAATAAGAAAAAATCCTGGGATTTTACAGCTAAAGGGAGGTTTCGTTTAGTTTGTAGATGTAAAATGTAAATTGAAGTTTTGTCTGTGACTTTTAAAAGATTGTCATTTTTGTTTTGTGCTAAATTAGGGAATTATCTCAGACTTGTTCCCTGGAGTTGTTCTTCCGAAACCAGATTATGATCTGTTCATCGATGCACTGAACGCAAACATCAAAAAGATGAAACTCCAGCCTGTTCCCTGGTTCATTGGAAAAATAATTCAGGTATTTGTTTTATTGAATGTTTGTTTTATACAGTAGTACCATACTGGTCATACAGAAATACCATACTGTTCATGCCTTTTAATTGCAAGCATTCTTTCTGCTTCAATTGTCAATCCAATCTTTATTTTAATAAACTATGGTCGTTACATTTATGTAATGATGGTATTCAGTATTTGAACCACAATAGAATTACTGAAATGTTGTCTTAATGTTCTTGCTGACAGTAGAATTGTAATTTATCAGCAACACAAACACTGTTGGGCTTTTAATTAAAATGTATATCACCAGAGTAAACAAATACGACTGGCTAGAAAAGATTTCAGTGAGAGCTAGCTAGTAGCAAATACCACTTCTTCATCATTTACAAGTTTTGGTGACCACACCTAACTTTGTAGGAGCAGCTGGTTATCGTTTTCCTTTTTTAAAAAGTAATGCTTCCATTTCTCTTGGGTGTAATTACTGCAATGTTTTAATAATATTTCTTTATGTAATTAGTATTTCTAACATTCTTTAAATTTTTGCTACAGTAATGTATTTCCCTTCTGTGATCATTTTGCCACCACAGTAACTTGGAAAAGTGAACAGATTCTATTGGCATTCAGTATTTTGCCAGTAGTAGCCAAACCTTTGCCATTATTCCTTCCACTCTCCCCATAATGATGGCTCCGGAAGTCAGATTACAGAAAGTGTAGTAGTGCTGGACAATTTTGCACTGGTCTGGGAAAGATTTATGATGACATTCACACCGGTTGACCATTGTCAATCAATTGCTGCAAATATCTGTCAAATTATCTGGCACCAGTACAAAATGTCATGGTACTGGAGCAATTCATGTAATCTGGACCTATGTGGGCAAGGCACTATGCCTGTGGGATTCATGATTGGTCTGACCATTGACAGCTTCCTAGGTCCATTGCCATTAGGCCCACTTTAGTGATGCCTCCTTCTACACTGTATGCATTGCGATATTGTCCGTGCTTTGCTAAGATTTGGTAAGGGCCCAATCTATTGGAAGCAAGATAGCAAACTCGAAAGCGTGTTTTAGGGTAAAGGCGTTCGTTAAAAGGCTATAGATTGACAAGACAAGGAAACCATTGAACTATGCTGAGTAATATACAGGGAATTGGGTGCAAAGCCCAGTCCTAAAAGTAGATTGTGGAATTTGGCTGGTATAGGACAATTCATTGGCAATTTCTGTGGATGACTATGGCACATTACATCTATGCCACATTGAATCAGAACAGTCATTATGCAGATATAACTGTCTTTTGGAGACAATTATGTCACCTGCATCCATATTTGCCTCTTTTATCTCTGGTGGTATCTCAGCAATTACATAGATGTCTCTGTTAGTAAATAACATTTTCATATTGACAAGGATTTCATTAACAAGTGCAGATTTGATATGCTTTTTAAAAAAAAGATTGTTTCCATGTTTCTCAGACTTACTGCGAGACACATCTAAAAGTGGGTATTGTGAGAAACCTGAAGGTGTCTCACTTACTAGTCCCCGGGGATCTGTCATTCTGGTGGCCAGGACATGGCCATCACTATTAGATCCAGTTCCTGGGGGTGGACCATTGCTAGAGGATCTCCGAGGAGTGGAGTGGTCACACAGAAGGTTGAGACGTGGTATCCCCTTCCGTATGTAATCTTTTTCCCATCCTGTCCAGTAGGATATCTAGAAACTCTATGTGCCCCCCCCCTTTCCAACACAGATACTTTCTCACATAGTGAGCGACAACAGACTAATACCAGAGCCGTTTACCTGACATGTCCCAACACAAGTGTCAGGCAGAGTCAAGCAATAGCCGGCAACTACACACACACCTGACTACCCTTTCCCTTTCCCACTGGGATAAAAAGCGGAGCACAAGAGCACACTTTGAGCAAGGCTGAACGCACAAGGAGACAGCTATTCAAGGACAGCAGTTCAAACAGAGGAGAAAGGCAGCGAGACCTGAAAGGACGTCAAGGAGGCAGTTGCCCGTGCCCTTTTCAACCCAGACGTCCGACAAAAGAGACTTCAGACACGAAATCACAGCTGGCAAATGGTGTGACAATGTCAGCGTTACAGGGAACCCACCTGCACTGATAGGCAGGGTGGGGAGACGTGGTTGTCATCATGGTTCCGTCCTTGACTCCAGCGGCAAAAAAAAGCCAACGAGTTCAGCACTAGTGAGTCAGAAGAACCAGATAGTGACCCGGACTGTGTTAGACTCAAGGTCGCAGTGGCAACATTAAGAAGTTTGAGATGCAAAGGGTTTTTGTGAACAAAGAGACTGTATTGAAACTCAAAATACCAAGACGCCGGCGTGAGGTGTTGAGGTGGTCATACCAGGGTCCAGCCAAACCCTTTTACAATCAAAAGTCCTTGACACGTTGCAGAGGATTTTTTTGACGAGAGCGAAATTGGGAAACAGGCGTTTGTGCCCGACGAAGGGGAATGCTGTGCGTACTGTGTTTTTTGTGAATGGACACACACTTGCCATACGCTAACAAAGTGACCCAGCGAGACGTGATCGCCCTTTTAAAGTCTTTGTCTAAACCTGGCAAGTGCTGTGGAACGTCTGAGCCCGGATGAGGGGGTCCTGACAAAAAGGTATTTGTTTAAGAAGACGTTAAGGGCTTCATTACACAGACGGCGGTGGACCAACGTGCTATTAGCACCTTGGTCCATGCCGGCAAAATACTGGCACCGCCTTGGTGGAAATGGGAATTACCGCCCTATTCCAAGGTTGGTGGGGCGGTAATTCCCCCTTCCCCCATTGCCCTTCCCTATTCCCATTTTTGCCCCGTAGGGCATAATGGGAATGGGGAAGGTGCTAATTACGGCACCGCAAATTGCGGTACCGTAATTAGCTCCCTGGTCCCTTTGCGGGTTGGTTTTTAACGTCTGCAAAAAGCAGGCGTTAAATCCTCCAACCCGCAAAGGGACCTCGTAATAAGGTGGTAAGGGTTTACCGGTACCGGTAAAATACCGGTACCGGTAAACCCTTACCGCCTACCGTGTAATGGGGCCCTAAGTCTTTTGGATATTACAAGTAAGGAGATTGTGATCGAAAAGATGATAGTGAACCTGAATGAGATACGTCAAGAGAAAAGTTGTGAAGAAACTAAGTGAACAACATTGTGATGGCAAATATGAACCCGGCTGAGGGATGTGCACAGTGAATGGTTGGTCTGAGCCCGATCGAGGGAGGCTAACGAGTAAGAGAAGAATCGGAGCCCGGATGAGGGGGATCGAAGGGGTGAAGGGTAATCACCCGATGTAAAGGTCAACAGTGGAAACTTTTGTTTTGGCATGTCAGGCCCTCTGAAGCAAGAGACTTGGGCACAGAAGATTATAAAGAAAAGGAATGGTAAGCTTGTGCCAGAGAAGCTCAGGAGTGTGCTGTGCACAAGAGTCCCGCCTTGTCCCGTGCTAAAAATGTGTGAAAGGGAGACCCCGGCCATAACATCCTGACTTACCATTTTGTGAACACTTCTGTCTTTTCTTGTGAACATTATCCCACACTATTTTGTAGCATAGCAGTAAGGATTGGCAATAGGTTTTCTTAGTATAGGCCCTTTGTATTTTACTAGACTCCACTAGGACTGTATTATTATTATTATTTGATGGTAATAACTTGCTCCCATCTTAGATTTAGGTTTAGATTAGGTGTTTATCTCACCCAATTCATAGTTTAATAAACACCCTTGAACTGTGGTCACTTGTGTCTGTTTTACATTGAGGCCATGCCTTTCTTACATGTGGTGTCAGGAATGGGATTTGATTCAATTTATAAAAATTGAAACCCATGCTGATAATTGTTGTACCACCAGAAGGGGAAAATAGAACCATTGAACTCCTTGACTCTGGCCGCGTATCCACCCTACAAGAGGTGTTGTTCTCCCAACTTCGGGTCCCGACTGGTTAACAAGATCTATTCTTTCAGACTCAAGTTTTATTGGACACCCTTCCTCTCTCACATTATAATGTACAACAGTGGGATCGAATAATACTGAAAATATGACCTACCTTTATTTTTATTAGAACTAGTGCTCTGAATCCCTCCCCCCTTTCGAACCTTTTTTTTGGTGCCCGATTGTCATTCATCGCAGGGCCATCAGGGGTAGAGATGAATTTACTGAGACTCATTCCTTCGGCAGACTCGGAATCAGAGGACTTCGAGCCCTCATCCGAGCAAGTCGAGAGTTGTTTCCTTTCTGAGTCAGAACCCTCCACTGAGGGAACCCTTAATCCCATGGAAGTAAATGGCCGACCTAGCCAATATCATCACGCAGTTAGCGGCCCATCAGATGCAGGCCGAAGCTAGACTCCAACAAAATTTAACAAAGCTAATTGAATTGCAAGCGAGACCCCTACCACCACAAGGGTTACCTCAACCATATCTGGAAGGTGAAGATTTAGGATTTTTTTTCTTGAACTTCGAGTGCCTGGCTGACCAACTAGGATGGGAAGAGAACCCCAAAAGATGCTATTTGGGCTCTTGTTTGAAAGGTGAATTACAAACCTCCAATCAACCACTTAATCTTGCACAGGGAGCCACCTTTCAATCTATCAAAGATGGGCTGTTAAAAAGAGTGGGGAAAACCTGCAATTTTTATTGGCAGAAGTTTAGAGCCATTAGATTAAACCCAAGAGAAACCCCCTTGGAAATGGGTGAACGTGTTAAAAACACTGTGGCCCTGTGGATTAATAACATATCCTTAGAATAACTGGTAGAGGTGTGAACCCTAGAACGATTCACAAAATGATTACTCACTTTTTTGCAAAAAGCTGTTCTACAGTTAAATCGACCTACCTTAGCTACGGCCATTGAGACGGCACAAAACTATTCAGATACAGCTAAACAATTCCACTCAACCCAT
The DNA here is from genome assembly GCF_040938575.1 of Ambystoma mexicanum. Lineage (NCBI taxonomy): Eukaryota > Metazoa > Chordata > Amphibia > Caudata > Ambystomatidae > Ambystoma > Ambystoma mexicanum. The sequence goes on along the minus strand of NC_090924.1, from coordinate 534,033,237 downwards.
CGGTGTGAGGAACAGAAGGATCATAAGCCTATCCACCAACCTCAACCTCAGGGATTAGATAAAGAAGGGGGGGTCGTATCGAACTAATGAAGGGATGCTGCGAGACAAAGTAGAAATCAGAAGAACTGCCCTTAAAACCAAAGATGAAAGTAAAAGGGAGGAAATAAAAGGGAGCAAACTGTCTTCTCCTGTCTGTTTTTCTTGTAGAGAAAAGAGGCATGTAGCTAGACACTGTCCAAAGAATCTATGGGACGAACCTATGGAAATAGGCTGTTTAAAGAGAACCAGATGAAGAGCTTGAGGCCTTTAGTATCTGTTTAAGTCGATCTTCACTGACTTTACATACAAAAAGGCCTGGGTAAACAGGAGGCATGTAAAGACCCTAATTGACTTGGGTAGTAAGCCAATTGCAATACGGGCCAATTTAGTTACAACAAAAGAATTGGAAAATTCAGCCTAGTTAGGGTTTCATGTGTACACAGGGACGATTAAGTGTACCCCAAAATACCCGTACACATTAATGTCCAGGGTGAATCCTATGAAATATCGTCAGCCATAATTCCTAGACTCACCGAAGAAGTTATTCTGAGGTGGAATTTCCCTACCTTTTCTACTCTCTTACAGGAAACTCACCTCCATTTGGAGATTTTCTACCCCAGAGTTGTTGGCAAACAGAATACTACTCTCAAAACTCTCTGATATGGGACTGGGTAAACTCTTAGCCTAGTAGACCTGAAACAGCTCTTAAAACGCTAAGGCTACTGTAGAGAGACCAGAAAAATCAATACACCTCTACCAACACCGGTCATGACAAATCAATGGACTATGCAAGAGTTCTTGGACATCTTTCGTCCCTGTTCTCTTCCTGGTACCTAATAAAGTGGAACCTAGACAGAGAATGGTCATATCCACCTCGCATAGGGGAAGGGTATGTGAGAAACCTGAAGGTGTCTCACTTACTAGGCCCTCTGAAGCAAGAGACTTTGCATGAGAAGAGACTTGGGCACAGAAGATTATAAAGAAAAGGAATGGTAAGCTTGTGCCAGAAAAGCTCGGGAGTGTGCTGTCCTAAAGAGTCCCGCCTTATCCCATGCTAAAAATGTGGGGAAGGGAGACTGCGGCCATAACATCCTGACGTATCATTTTGTGAACACTTCTTTCTTTTCTTGCAAACATTACTCCACAGTTTTTTGTAGCATAGCGGTAAGGATTGGCAATAGGTTTTCTTAGTATAGGCCCCTTTTATTTGACTAGACTCCACTAGGACTGTATTATTATTACTTGATGGTGGTAGCATGCTCCCATGTTAGATGTAGGTTTAGATTAGGCATTTATCTCACCCAATTTACAATTTAATAAACACCCTTGAACTGTGATCACTTGGTCTGTTTTACTTTGATGCCATGCCTTTCTTACAGTAGGCACTAATGATATCTTTCAATCTTGTTGAAGCCACTTGCTATGCTCAGACCCCAGGGCGTTGCCAACCGATACTTCCTTTCAAACTGGGTATTATTGCTTTTAGCACCCTAGGATTGCCAACCAAGATGCTAAGCACCAATGTTTTGTGTAAAACAACTGGCCCATGGCGAGCGTGCAACCTTTATTTTTATCCACAAAAAAACTCTTAAGAGGGACAGCTTGGAAATGGAAGCCGAGGGCATGCAGTGCCCCTCTTATTGTTTCATGGCAAGCCCTCAAGTGACCAGGTGGAGAGCCCAGGTGGCAGGTATAGAGAGGTTCTGGCCTGTGAGAAACCAGAGGGTATTCTCATTCCTAGACCCCTTGGATCGCCTACACAGGTGGCCAGGGAAAGGCCATCGCTTTTGGATCCTGACCCTGGGGTGGAGAAGCGAGGGAGGATCACCTGGGTGGAGGGTTCTTTGGGACTGGAAGTGGGGTGCCCTCGGGCGAGGCATGGTATTCCCCTTTCCAGATTAGTGACCAACCCAACCCTTCTCCCATCTTCATGGGCTGTTGTAAAACAAGTCACCTCATTTATTTCCCTTTAACACGTGACAGTACTGGGATGAAGAAGAGGCAACTAAGAACAATGAGGAGGACAACATTCTTTCAACACTCCTGTACTGTGACGAGCAAGATGTCTGCTGAGAGCTGTAGACGTCAGGCATGTCCTGTTAATTGTGGTCAGGCAGGGCTGATTAGACATCCACACCTGCAGCCTGTCAAGATGCTGGAGGTGTATAAACGGACGCTCGCCCAGCAGCATGGGAGAGGTCCAGGAAACCTGTGTATGGAGGAATGACAGGCACAGCAGCAGGAAGGCTGGTGCAAGCATGTCGTAGGAGCTGGTGCTCCGTGCAGCAAACTGAACACTAAGAAGGGAGCCATACAGAGAGGCTGTCCCTTTCATGCATGTTCAAAATGTTTGTTTCCCTGTGGCGGGATGTCGACACAGGAGTGTCTGAGGGGCAGGAGTTGGACCCCCGATGTGAGGAGCAAAAGACTGTACGATCCTGGCTGCTGTAAAATCTTTGAACGCGATCAGTGCGTTTCAATCCAGGCAGAAACCGGTGCGTGAGCGTTTAAACCTGGTTGTTCAAGAAATACCTTGTATCGGAGTGGTCGCGTGTTTGAGGAAACATGTTCTCGGAGGTCTCTGATTCCATCCACCCATTGTCCAATACTGAATGACAGGGAGAGTGGTCGCGTGTGAGGAAAAAACACATTTTCGAAAGTCCCCAACAGAAGTACATTTTGTTTGAGGTGAATGAAAGGCAATATTAAATTGCGGGTTAAATGGAAACCCTAACAAGTGCAACCCATAACAATTGAATCCCTAATTGAATAAAAACCAAGCTTTCTTGAATATCCTAAAATCCTAAAGAAGTGTCACTTGTGCCAATTGAATTTAAATCAGGTTTCTTGAATACCGAACTGAGTGAAAACCTAACAAGTGCAGCCTGTGCCTATTAAATACTAAATTGAGTATAATCCATGTTTTTTAACACCAGACAGTGTGAAAATCTAATAAAAGGGCAAAACTGTCACATCTTAAATACAGAATCTAAACGAATCTTCGAATCTGAGTAACACCATTAAGATGCTGGATATTAATATGAATGATATGTTACACGAAGTGAAACCAATATGTGATGTCTTCGAAAGTAAATGGAACTTTAAATCTAACTAAAGCTTTGAGAACTATTTCCACATAGTAATAGTATACGCATCAAAACCCACCATAAAAAGAGGGCACCAAAAGTGGCAAAAGACTAGCAAAAGACAAAGGATATCTTTGGTGCTGCTGAAATGTAATCTTGGGCAAGGGAACCATGAGGTTCAAGACATTTAGTAACATGAAGGTTGAGTCTCAAGGACTTTTGGTGTTTGGAACTATATTACTTGGAATTTGGGGAAGGGAACCCCCGAGTATTGTTTAAAACTGTAACATCCTGAACGCAAGAGAGGTAACATTGAGACTTTTTTTTGGAACTGTTTTGTATTGGAGAAGGAAGTTGAAAGGAAGCTGCGAGCCGGAAGCGGCTCATAACTTTGTGCTGACATCCCTACGCATTGTATATATTAGCTTTGATGGCAAGCATAGGTTTTGGACACAGACAGATTCTTCAGTTGAACTCTTTGACTCAGACTTTCCTTAGCATAGGGCGATTTAAGCGTTAATCGGTCCTGACATATAAGCAAAATAAGTGTTGGTTTGAACTTGAAGTTGGTTGTCTGTGTCGTACTTCATGATGCCTTCACATGCCCAAGCCAAATAAGAGGGAAGAGCATGGGGAGATGGGGCCGTAGAAGCATCAGTGCTGGAGAGCATGGAGGTCAGCATGACAAACATTGCGTATAGGTGCCAGCATCACTAAACTCACTCAGAACATGTGTTTGTAGAGATAGTTTTCGCCTGCATTCTCGGCGCACTATTTGGCTCATGTATCCGCCTTAGTTGCTAGTTCTGGAATGGATTCTATTACCCTTGTGGTGAGTGAGAGGCAGTCGGGTAGGAGCAGCTGATAGTGAGCACGCTGTTGTGATCAGTCACTAAACCAGCGGTGTGGCTTTATGTGCCACTCACCATTCACTGGGGCTTTTACTTTAAATGGCTATATGTGGCTTTTCACTTCTTTACTCTGCACGGCCATGCATTTGCGGGTGCCGCTCCATTCATCTGACGTCTTGCCACTGGCCCTTACCTTTAACCTGTTCCTGTTCTTGCTCTAAACCTGGCCCTGGGTCTCCAAATGCTAAATCTATTTGGAGGAGGAACAAGGGGCAGAGTGTAGCAGGTAGAGTGTAGCAGTAACCGGGGCTTCCAGTCAGGGAGTTCTTATGAACACAAAATGCCAGATGAAGTAAGTCTATGCCGTGTTGTGATGCGTTTGCTGTACTTGTGCTTATGTTGTGGTTAGCCCTGCCTGCACCAGTGTTGAAACCAGATGGTTGTTTAGCAGGGAAGCTGGTAAGCCAAACACTTTTTACTTCTACCCCATCTGACATTTTAACCAGTGGGCCAATGCTTTGTTGACACAGTGTTGTAACGGCAGTAAAAGCATCACTTTGCTAGATAATAGCCCCCTCACTATAACACCCAGACTACTGGCTTCTGGTCCCCTGACTCTGGGTGTAAAGAAGATCACCCAAATGATGGGGTCAAAGCTGGATAAGAGAAACAATGGCACTACAGAGACGCACATAGCCGGCAACTGTCTTACTGTTTCTCAGGAGAGTTCAACTGTGGGAAAAAAATAACAAGGTAAACGGTTAAGGAAAAGGAGTTTCAATTCCACCTCTTTAAATGACTCACTTCAAGCTTATCATAGTAGGTAGCGAGAGAACGATGAGGGGGTCAGTTGGAAAGGAACCAAGACGGGAACGCCCCAGGAAAGCTTTAATTAGGGGCTGTGGCAATGTCCCCTACCTATTTCTCGTATTCCTCCTGGAGACACTGAGGAGGCCTTCTAAATCCCCAAGCTAGGAGATGATGGATCAGGGGGGCAGTATGGGGAGAATCGCCTGATCACCCTCACTTGGACCCCCATCCAAAGGCAGGGCCAGCACAGAAGGCCTCATAGATCACCATTCCCTTTGAGAATGGTGGCTGCCATAGACGGGGACTTTATGGGACCCAGAGTCAGGGAAGTTACAGGTCCCCTGTACCTACAGCTTTCCTACTGCACTTGCTCAGGGGACTATTCTGTGTTGGAAATGAAGTTTTTATTCTCTTTCACTTGAGACTGATCCTAGTTCAGGCAGGTCTTGGTAGCTGGAATTGATTTGGGTGACAGCTCGGTATCCGCCCACCTTGTTGGGCCATTTCACTGCATTTTCTGCTGCATTTTATTCAAGGGGACGATGGAAGGGAAAATACATTGATGATTTTTAGCATCGTGCAGGAGAGCGAGGAGGCATGGGAGGTGGATATGGGCGCTTGCCCTCCATATAAAAATACTGCAAAAAATGTAGTGAAACGGCCATAGCAGCGAGGTATGCCTGATCCCACAGCTATTCTTTTTATTTTTCCCTCTGAGGATTTTCCTTCCATGTATATCTTTCTTTCTCTTCCCTGGGCACTTGTGGTCTATCCATTTCCATAAGAAGTCCCTACCCATACCCTGCAGACTTCATCCTCTTTTTTTCCTGTCTGGTATAGCTGTAGAGTAGGGAGTTGAAAGGTTGGGTCTAGACTAACCTGGACCGGCAATTCTACAGCGGAACACAATTGCTGTATGTCGAATGGATAATGTTGAAGGCTTTCCTGATGAACAAAAACAAGTCCCCAAGGAGATCAAGAAAGAAAGAGGAGCCATTCCCCTAAGCCTAGAACAGCAGAGGAAAGGCCAAGAACCCTGAAAAAGACAACTTCCAGACATTGGGCAACTGAAAGGGCTTTTTGTTTGTCATGATTTTTGCTGACTTGAGACTTTGATTTTTTTCTGTCACAAGAAATAAACCCAAAGCTCCATAAGGCTGAAGAAAACCAGTTTGAACTTTAGATCCCCTGACCCTTTAGTTTGTCACAGACCCAGAACTATTCTGACACTTCAGTTGCATATTTATGCCACCCTGTTTGGTATTTTACCCACTCACTGTCCAGTCCTTGATATCTGTTGTCTACATTACAGGGCAAAATCAAACCCCATTAGTCATCATGAAAACCTTCAACATTATCCATCTGACATGCAGCCATTGTGTTCCGCTGTAGAATTGCCGGTTCAGGTTAGTCTAGACCCAACCTTTCAACTCCCTATTCTACAGCTATACCTGACAGGAAAAAAGAGGATTAGGTCTGCAAGGTATGAGGAGGGCCACCTTATGGAATTGGTGGCCCAAGGGAAGAGAAAGAAATATATACATGGAAGGGAAATCATTAAATAGAAAAATAAATAGAATAGCTTTGGGATCTGGCATACCTCGCTGCTATAGCCATTTCACTGCACTTTGTGCTGTATTTTACTATGGATTGCAAGCCCCCATACCCACCTACCATGCCTCCTCATTCTCCTGCATGACGCTAAAAATCAGCAATTTATATTCCCTTCCATCGTCCCCCTAAATAAAATGCAGCGAAAAATGCAGTGAACTGGCCCCGACAATGTGGACGGATACCAAGTTGTCGCCCAAATCAATCCCAGCTACCGAGACCTGCCTGAACTAGGATCAGTCCCATGTGAAAGAGATCAAAAGCTACATTTCCAACATAGAATAGTTATTCTCAGAGTAAAGGTTCCATCAGATCCTGGTGAAAGAGATGGCAAATGGTTGACTGCCTCTGATCTCCAGCAAGTTAAGTAAGTCAGAGAGAGCTATGGCCATGGGAGAAAAATTAAACCAGTGTGACTTTACAGGGACTTTCCTGAGGTGCCACGGTGGTGGTAATCTTCGTAATAATTATGCAGGCATCACAAACAAACTGCACAGAGTCCCACACAACCTCAAACAGTTCATATGGCAAGTAGATTAAGCCAATGTCATCCAGATGTAACAAGGTGCATTGAAAATATGGCTCTACTAGATTAATCATCCAGCAGGTCTTCTAACACACCTGTGGGAGATTTTGTAAAATCCAGGGTAAATATGCCACCAACTGAAGATACAAAACTACAGGATATGATGAACTATAGTTGAAACCTGAATATTCTAAGCCTATCCACACCCACACGGAGAGAGCTGCACAGTACCTTAAACAGTCGTGATAGCACTTGTGCTGGACTGTTGCGATCTCAAGACATAAGACCTAAAGAACAGTTTCCCAGAGCATTTTGAAAGACCAAACACATGAGAACCACATCTTCCAAAATCCCTCTCTCACACAAAGGGAAAAACCAAAGCTCATCCAGAGAAAATCAACTACAGATTCAACGGATGGAAGACTTTGGGGAAACACATATCAGTCCAAAGAAGTACCTTCCCCAACCTGATGAGAACATTTATGAGAGACCTGCACCTCCATAGCTCTCAACCATTGGTGTTGCAAAGGCGGGTGAAATCACCCGATTTTGTTTTTGGCGGGTGAGACGCCCATTGGAATGAATGGTCTTGCAGGAGGCTTGGCGGGTGAGTCAGCCCTTTGCAAGGCGGGTGACACCCGCCAAAAGCGTGAGAGTTGAGAGCTATGCACCTCCCTCCCCTTTAACATCCAAGGTGAGAGGCAGAAGCACAACTCTTCCCTGTGTATCATCCGGCCACACAGAGGGCACTCCTCTTTTACCTACACTACAGCAAGAGATGAGGAAAGGAAAACAGAGAAAAGGAAAACTCATGTTTTCCCCACAGATGTATCCCTAGTAGAAGGAGAATTTCCTGCAGCCAATGCCCACTTTCAAATGAGTTGCAGCAGTAATCACACTATACAGGAGAAACATTTTTTCCAAACATTCAGTTCAAGAACATTATAAAAGTACAACAGAAACTAAACAGATGAATACAATGGAAAGCAAAGGTAAACTGCACGGAGGGTACGTCCTGCAGCCAGTTGTGAAGACGCACGACAGCAGCACCATTGGAGCAACTTGCAGCAGCACACATGAAAGAAATTAAAAATGGTGGCTAGACTATTTAGAGATTTATGTCCCAGACTCAGGATTACAAAGTATGCTTGCTCTAAGACTGCTCAAACAGACCACCCAACCTTTTCACCTTTCCAATTCTCAGGCAGAAGCTATTCAGTCCAAGGCTTATGCAAAGGCCAGATCCCAGGAAAGCATTGAAAAGGAGTTTTGGAGTTCAGGACTGACAAGTTGTAATATTGTAAAGCTGGAGAATTGTTATATAAGAAGGAAAGGACTGTGCAGGAGGGGACCACCAGAGGAGTGAGGAGGAATAAGCATGTAAGAACTTGAGAGCCGAGGAAGCTGGAGTGAAAATGAAAACCCAGAAAATGAAGAAAGATGAAGAGAAAAAGAAACTCCAGACAGTGGAGGTAGATGCAGTGAAAGATTAAACCCAGGAAGTGGAGAAGGCAGAGTGAAAGAGGAAACCCAGAATTTGTAGGAAAGTGGAGTGAAAGAGAAACCCCAGAGAGGGGACATAGGTGGACGAGAATACAAAAAAAAGAGGAACACATGGTGATCAGGGCAGCTTTTCCAAAAAGGAGTTGTACCCTTAACTCCATTGAAGAAACATAGAGGCTGTGGCCCAATAATAGGCAGAGGCCTTGGCTCGTGAAAAGGCAGCAAACGTGTAGGAAGAGGCTGTGGCCAAGGAGAAGGCAGGAGGAAAAAAGTCTCAACCCCAGGCTAAAGAGAAAACATGGAGAGAAGGGACTGACCTCCAGGCCAAAGAGTGAGCAGAAAAAGAAAAGGGAGAGCCCTTGCCAAAGCCAAAATTTGTATTGAAATGCCTGAAGCTCTGGCCAATAAAATGGCACAAAGAGAAAGGGCCAAAGCTGTGGTAGAAGAAAATGCACAGGAGGGAAATATACAACGCCAGCCAAGGAAAAGACGGAGAATGAAAATGAAAAATTAATAAATCAGGGAAAAGATGAGATAAGCATTAATCGTGGCTAGAACACTAACCCGGACAAGAGGGAAAAAAGGCATTAGCACTAGCCCAGAGAGAAGACAAGACAGAAGAAGAGTGACCTGCAACCCAACACAGCAAGAAGAGATCCCTGTAGAGACCAAAAACCTGAGAACCACCATAACAAAATAAATAACCGTTTTAACTTGAGTTTGTTGTATGCATAATTTGTGTTGCTTTGATACACATCCCACTTGTGTAACACACTGCAGTTTGCTCTCTTAGAGCAGGATTTGTATCTGGTAGAGGCAGGAGGGATAATAAAGGCTCATTTCGCCTAATCCCTACTCCAGCCACAGTTGGGCACAGTCATTGAAGGAGGGAGGTGAACCGGGGTAATCCTGGGCCACCATTTTGTATTTTGACAATCTCAAGACTTAAACTTTACAGAAGGGGATGGGAAATGGAAGAATAACATGCCATAATTGGACAAAGCCCAAAAGATAAGAGGTACATTGTTTAGACAGGGAACATTCCAAACATAATGCGACTTTAGAACAATAATGTGCCTACAGTTGAATTAGAGATATAACATGAATCTGGAAGGAAAGCAGAAGAGCGTGGCATTTCTTACACCAGGAAAGGATTACGAATAGTCCTGCAAGTTGCAACCCTATCACATTAAACTTTGAAAAAGACCAACAACAGTTCTGCTTCACCTAGGGAAAAACCTTAAGTTTCATGTAATATGGACGCCAGCCAACAGATTTGTATGATGTCTCCGGGCTCTAGGTAGTTTGTTCAATTTTGGGCCAGCAGCCCGCCACAAAACTGTAGAATTATTTAAAAACTGAAGCTTCTATGGACAAAACAATTCATGGAGAATAACGTGTTTCAATTTTAGCTGAGCATTGTGTTTGGTTTTACTTTTTAGATTGTTTCGTAATACCCGGACAAAGCATGAGAATTGGGAGTTTTACTTATTGTGCATTCCCCGATATGTCTGTAGTGTTTTTGCAGTGCCACCGTAAAGTTTTCAAAACTGTAAGAGTTATTATAAAAAATTAAACACATTGGCATATATCAATAGGAAGAAAAAAAAGGTTTTCATCATTTCAATTGTGATCCTGTATTCATTTGTGTGCTCCTTGTAGATTTATGAAATGATGCTTGTACGGCATGGCTTCATGATTGTTGGTGATCCACTGGGAGGAAAAACATGTGCCTATAAGGTGATGGCTGGGGCTCTCTCTGACTTGTACACAGGTAAAAATCTCCTTTATACCATGGTAGGTGTTTTTTCTCCTGAATAACAAAATGAGCAAAACATTGTGTGTTATAAACTGCTGTGATGTAAAATGTGTGCATCTCTTGTAAAGTTCAGCTTGCGTAAACTCATGTTGCCGTCAGGTTTTACACACCAGCACTGACAAAGTAGCAGACTCTGCCAGTGATGTTCCCAGCCATCCATCAGCAGACAGAGGCTACAGAGAGGTGAGACAGACCTTCACAGGTGTAGGGAGGGATGCAGGTTATTAGGTAGGCATGTCAGCTAAAGTGATACATTCTTTTGTAATGTATGTATTTATGTAGACACGCAGGTATATTATAAAATATGTATGTTTCTTTATTTGTCTTCTTTGTTGTTACACTAAGGTATTCAAACAGGTTCAGTAGGATATCCAACCAGCATTCTCTTCACACACGTTGCGGTCTGTTCACGCATCAATGACTCAATAATCTAAATTCAATCCCAGCAATCATGATATCAAATACATGTACTCTATATATGTAGAACTCTACAGTCACGGTCATCACATTACTCTTTCTAAGCCTTTCCCGGCCTTTGGAAGTATGAGGCCGGACTGTGTGCTTGGCCTGTTTCTGTTTAGGTTGTTGGCTTCCTCGCAGGTGCCTCACCAGATGCCATGTGTAGAATACAAGCCCATCTATTTTCAGGTTATATGGTCCTACTTGCATGAACAAAAATATCACTGGAATTTCTCCTGGCCAACCTTGAACAATTTTGCTCAAAAACATTTAGAAATACATGTAGTGAAATATGTATTCTTGTTTTGGGGAGCCAACAAGTATGATTATTTGTGTGTTCATTTTATAACTTCTGGTTCATGGTCCAGTCAAGTGCAAAAGAGCAGATTGGCCCTGCTAAACATCCAAAAGTGTCATTTCTCTTAACAGGTAGAATGGGGGTGATCTAGTCAAAGAGGCGCTGGAGGATTATTGTGCTAAGGCAGCCCCAAAGACTTCCATGCTTCTGTCAGGAGTAATCTTCTTTTGGTTCCACAGGAATAGACTCTGGCCCCACAGACCCTCTTAAGAGTCCATAGTGCTGCGATTACTTAACTATCGCTAGACTCCCCAGTCCCCCAGAAGGGAAAGGGGATTGGATAAAACACTAAACTCAGATATTCTGCTCTGCTGATGTGGCAATATCTGTAGAAAAGGGGAAGAGAGAACCGGGACACACGGTTAACTTTCATACCTCGGTTTTAGCATGAATGTTGTGGTCTGACAAATCTCACCACAAAAGTGATGGGTGGAAGGTTTCAAATGAATCTAAACCACTGGCAATTGCTCTGGGCCAACCTTTCACACCACCGTTTTTTAGCCCGTCTGCGCCATTGCAAAAGGGGACCAGCCATGTGCAAATCAGTCAGCAGCTGCCGCCACCGAAGGTAGCAGCCCAGCCCGAACTGCTAGGCCAGGTCCCCTCTGCACAGAAAACCAAGCAACCCCAGACATGTTTCGGCCTTGTTGGACCTCCTCAGTGAGGTGCAGCCTGGTTCCCTGTGGCGCAGCGAGCAAGGGACCCACGTCTGGGCATACCCTCTCTCACAAGGAGAAACAAACTGACCACAAAAGTGATGGGTGGAAGGTTTCGAATGAATCTAAACCACTGGCAATGGCGCAGACAGGCTAAAAAACGGGGGTGTGGAAGGTTGGCCCAGAGCAATTGCCAGTGGTTTAGAAAGCCAAGTGGAATAGCCATAATTTGAGCCTAGATGTAGATGCTTGATCACATCTTCAGAACTGAAGTTAGTACTAATATGTGTTGAAGTTTAGCTTTGAATATCTAAAATAATACTAAATTGTATGCAGATTACTTTTTAAAAAAATGCACAAGTCACATGATACACCAACCTGACAATATATTCATCATTGTAGCAAGTACTGGAAAAGTAAAGAGTAAAACACAGGTGAAAATAATCGCCTTTGCTCTTTACATGATCACTACGTGTGTGGAAAAGTTTAAATCACTTCCACAATTAACGATCGAGGGAGCCATCCACAATGGATTCTTTAAAAGTCAGGCAGGTCCCATAGGAATCTATTGGTTTTCTGCCAATGTAAAAATACATGCTGGTGGAATACCAATCAGATTTGGTAGAGTGACCTTGTTAAGTCTGATCTGCTCTTCAAATTCACCTGTAAAATCCTGCAGCTCATAAAAAGTGGAGCTACATGCATTTAGCGCCACTTCTTCCACTCCGCTTGACCTGAAAAATGATCCACTATGACTAACTTTATTTTCCCCATCCTGCATGGAAGCCTACAAGCTCCAGCATAGCAATTAATGAGAACTTACAAAAAATCCTATACAGACACAAAGTAAAATGAAATGCATTACATAACAAGGTTATTGTTTCACAGAGCTTGTTCTGTATCCCCTTACTTACTAATTGCCCAGCAATCACACTTAAATAGCTTCTTAAAAGCCTATTTTCTTTTAAACTGCCACAGCAAAGTTTACTGCATTTTTAACATTTCTCATCTCTAATCACTCCCTGTTGTAAATAATCTGCCTCTGAGACACGTTAAAAAGATAAGATCTCAGTGGGTGGGCCTGATCGTCATGACAGTTAAGATTTCGGGGTAGAGAGTAGAGCAGGCGGGGCATTGACATTTATAACCTATTCTGATTGCACTCTTTAGAAAATATTTAAATACTGATTTTTAGTTATAAAAGATGTACACCTTTTATACTTTGCCCACAACATTATAGAAAACACTCCGCTTTTTTGTTATTTTACGGGTGTTCATGTTTCATTTCCGGCACTGCCTAAACACCCATCACCCAGGATTTACATCATACTTTCCAAACAAATCCCACAACACACATGACATATTCTGTTTGCATGCACACTCTGTAACGTTACTCAAACAGAATGAGGTTATCAAGTCAGTACTTATCAGTTTGAATCATGAAATGTTCAGTCAGAATAGACTAGACTTCCAAACAAAGATATATTCTATTTAGGTTGGAGCCTCACTGGTAAGTATGCATGAGAAGATCTGAAATTGGTCAATACTTAACAACCTAGCCTTCTCATTTTCAGGTAGGACCAGCTCAGTGAGGTGCAGCTTGATTCCCTAGGCGTAGCAAGCAAGACACCCACATCTGAACATATACAAATTCACTTAGGGAGACAAACGGAAGCTAACATGCATTGGCAAAGCGCACAGATTGAGTTTTTGATTAGGCATGGATATGCATTTGCCAGGCACTGCCATAAGGTTACCACCTGGCCATAAAATGGGAACAGCTAGAAAATGCTGCCAGTAACTGGGCATTTGAGGGCATTGCCTGGCAAATGTCTGCTAATACCTATACGCAAGCCAAAACTGCTGGGTTTGTGATTGTTTGTTTAAGACAGGACTTCAGTGCAAATCACAGAGGCATTGACAAATATATTGCTTATAAATTCAACTGGCTGAAGACCCACACAAAGAGAATTTACTACACCAGGAGCTCATTTACAGAGGCAATTTAGTAATTAAACACTCAAAAGAATGCTTAGCTATAACACTGGCAGGCCCTATACAGCAACACGTTTGGTGTTACTTTGTGATAGAGCTTGCTCAAAGAGTTCTTGAAAGGTTAGGTTTTGGTGGTGAGGCATTGACATAGCCATGTGGATGTGTGTTTCTCCTCACATTTTATTGCCATCCTATCTGTGTTCCACAGCATCCGTTCTATTTGTAGCTAATAGATAAAAAAAAGTCTCTGAATCAATTAGAACCACCATCATTGCTCTGGCTAGCCTTCCATACCAATGTTTGCATATCAGCCTTGGCCCTGTCACTAATGCCAGAAGCCCTTCCCAAACTGCTAGACCATAGGGCCTAAAAATGCATGTGGTTGCCTGTGTTCCAGTGGAGAGGGAACATGGCCTAGCAATTCAGATTGAACTGCACCTTTTGGTGGCAGCACCAAAAGTCATTTGCTAATGGCTTGTCCCCTTCAATAATAGCACAGACATACTACAGAATTATGTCATGGAATGTTGTGCAGAGCAACGGTAGTGGTAATGTTTAATTCAAACCTTTGAATTTATCACTTTTTGATTTTACTACACTCTGCACTACAGAATTACATTTTTGTTACTATCAACCTTATCTTTTCACTTATAGTCAAGTAGTTAATGCAACAGAATATATATTTTGAATGTAATTTGTAAGGGCTCCCAGTGAGTTGACACACCTTCTGCAGAAATCTGCGTTCAAGCAACTTTACCTGTCATTTTTTGTTTGATATAGTTAACCATTTTATTAAGCATGATGTGAAAAACCACTATATTCCCACAAAAAATAAACATACTTTAATTGACAGAAACCAACATTGTGATTTTAGGTTTCAGAAAATAGTTGTAGGCAGCCTGCTTGAATAAGGGTGTGTATTGCTCTCCAAATGCACGGACAGTAATTTATCACCAGCGCAGCCGCAGAGCCAATACTTTGAACGCAGGTAGACAACGCAATGACTTACAACCACACGCATGCTTAGAGAGTAAGTAGCACTTATACGGCTATTTATTCGTAGTTAGGCATATATACAATACAAGCATAAATCAGATAAATCATAGGAAATTAGCAGGAATACATCACCATGGGCGTAACTTGACAAAACCTCATCTCGCCAGAAGCGGCTGAAAGACCCCGACAACAGCCAGGCCAAGAGCACAACAGCCCACAGGTATATCGGACCAGGGCGTCCCCCCTCCGACTGAGGTCTTTGTGCTTATCCCGGCTGACCGTTGAGGGCTTCCGCATATATGCCCTCCTCAACAAGGGGTGGCACCTTCTCGAACCTTCTGGCAAATGCGCTTGCGCATTGATGGGTGACCGTTGGTTGCCAGCTGGGTCAACCGACAGTAACCTCAAGGAGCAGAGCGCTTCCCTCTCCTAAGCGCCCCGGAAAACAATTCCATAACTCATCTCAAAACCTTGGCGCAAGCATAGCAAACCAAAACAAACTTCGTTATCAGGTACCAGCCGGCACCTGCGGATCTTAGCTTTCCCAGCGCCGTGTCCTTGGCTGAGAAGGCCTGCATTCCAAACCCATCAGCGAATAACGTTGAAAACATGTTGTTTCGCAAAGCAAGTGCAGCTTTCCACTGAGGCATGGATAAATATCCATCATGGCTCTGAGTTCCCCCAGAATGCACTGCGCACCAGCGCCATGTTTTTTAGCTCGAACACCACAATCCACCCTTGGATATTTACCTTCCATAGCCCAGTGGTAAAGTAAAACCAAGTTGGGAATACATTGAATACAACAACAACACGCTATTATAATAGCTAATATAATACAAATGCAAGCAAAGGCATAACGCAGTGTACCTCCAATATCAGGAATCCATGAAAATAACCAATCCCACCAATTCCCAGTTTGCTCCTGGGACACTTGAGAAATGAGATCCCTCAAACCTCGAATATGACTTTCAATGGATCGTGAATGGTCACTAAGATTGAAACAACACATACCCTCAACTGCGTTACAGCCTAAATTATGCTTCAGCAATAAGTAATCGACAGCAGCTCTGTTTTGCAAAGTAGCTTTTCTAATAACTTTGCTGTCAAGGAGTAACTCTTCTAAAGCTTGAGAAGTATGATTGAGTCCTTTTACTACTAAACATGCTAATTTGATCAAAGACTTGTACCCCCCAGCAGATAAACCCCAAACTCCTACTAATGAAAGGGTTAATGCTAGAACTTCAGCTTCTGATAACAAATGCACATGTGAATCACAATCGGGGGATAGACCCACAGATTCAAAAGTTGATCTTTTGTTTCGAGATATTGCTGGGTGTAAAGGAAACATCATTAGTCCTAATCGAGTTAAGGCACACGGACCTCCAGAAATGTTAGCTGGAATGTAAGTGTATGTGATGTTACCACATGAAAAGAGCCATCCTGTTGGAAGTTTCACATGATTTAGATGACTGGCAGCTATTACGGTATGATTGCAAGACATAGTATTATTCACACTGGTACATGTGCTTGGAACTCGTGAACACAACCGCTTCTCAAACACAGTTTGATTTTTCTGTTTGGTTAAATTTAGCTGTTGGCATTTGCCAATTTCTTTAGCATCGCAGGTCATAAAGTAGCACACATCGCCTTGAGTTATATTGTAGGTTATAATACGTGTCAAATTTCTCCATTTGCGATCCGTTTCCTTGCAAAACCTGCAGTACTCATAGACGGAAAAAGATTGTCTGATATCGGAATCTTGAACTAACGAATCATTGTGTGTGACGCCAAAAATATGCTTTAGAACCGGGACTGGCGTCGGCACTGCAACTAAACACGTAGTTAGTAAAGCTTCAGCATTGGGCACATCGGTTAAGCAAAAGTGAGTAATGTTGAGTACTTGTTGTGCCAGGTACGTCCACATATTCTCCGTTTGGGTAATCATCGGGGAATATTTTCGCCGTCCTAAAGACGCCTCTTGCATAGCTGGCATCGATGTTGTTTGGACTTGCACCTGACGTGTCCGTCGCCTTCCATGAATCCATGTTGTTGGTCTGGCTGGCTTTTCGGCATCGATATCGAGCTGCTTTTGGACGTCATTGCTCCTCATCATCGGTCTCCCATGGATCATTGGCACAGATATGACATTTTTTATCCGGAGCATCATGCCGTTTGACTCTCCCAAATGGAGTCCATTTAGTTCTACAATCACACCAGCCAGACACAGGATCTACAAGGCAAACCCAGAAAAGAGATATCAGTGTTGAAAATCACTCCCTTAGGTAACATTTGTCTGCGGGCACATACTGTCATTTGTCTTTACCAGGTTCCATTACTAAAACTATCTGGTCTTTGCCTGATGCAATAACATCTGCGGGCACGGGTGGACCACTTGGCCTTTCGACCCACACCTTTGCACCCGGTATCATACTGTCTGAAGAGCCAAAACCACGATCCCCACGGGTAGTTAACACTGTGGGAGGCTCCCCTTTTTTAATCATGGACAACTTAACAGGAATGATAATTAACTGAGCCACTCTATCACCCTTATGAATCGGTAACACTTGGTCCCCACTATTCATCAAGATGACTTTGATCTCGCCTTGGTAATCAGCATCAATGACCCCTCCCAGCACTTGAACTCCCTTCAATGCTAGTCCAGATCTAGGGGCAATCCATCCCATATGCTCTGGAGGAATTTGTACCCCAATCCCTGTTTCAATCACAACAATCCCTCTCGGGTCTAATCTGATTTCTTCATGAGAATGCAAGTCTACCCCTGCTGACTCGGGAGTCGCCCGATAGGGAGCTAAAGAGCCCGGGGTAATCTCCCAGTACAATAGAGTCTCTCTAACTAGGTTCGGTTGAATCTGTAAAGCAGGAGTCATTAGTCGCAACAATGGAGTCTCATGATTGTTCACCGGTCTATTATTCAACACTTGCACCGCATCAAACACGCGATCACGCCAACCTGCCAAACTGCCATCTCCAGACTTACGTAGCTGTTCCTTCAACAACCCATTCATTCTTTCAATTAACCCTGCCGCTTCCGGGTGATAGGGCACGTGGTAAAGCCACTCTATACTCTTCTCCTGACAATAGTCCTGAATTAATTTGCCTTTGAAGTGTGACCCGTTGTCACTTTGAATTTGCAAAGGCACTCCGTAATGCAACGTGATCTGATCTAGCAACTTAATGGTATTCAGTTGTGTGGCACGCTTGCATGGCAAAACCATCATGTATCCAGAGTAAGTATCCACAATAGTGCATGCATACTGACAACCTTTGCTGATTGGCAGAGGACCGATAAAATCGATCTGCCAAATTTGACCTGGTAACTTTCCTCTTCGCAACGTGCCGTGAACAATCTGAGGGATAGGCCTATGCTGTTGGTGTTGGCACACCGGACATTGCAAGATGACTGTTTTCACTACCTCTAAAGGAATACTAATTCCTCGAGCTTGTGCCCACCTGATAGTAGCCTTTTCTCCAAGGTGCCCACATTTCTGGTGAGCCCACTTGGCCAAACCCTCCAAATCGTCTTCCTGAGGCTCCGCATCCACAGATGAAATCTTGGTGTGTTCATCTGCAACAGAATTAAACCAACGTTCCAATGAATCTGTCGCACAATGCGCATCCACATGATACACCGTGACTTCACTTTGTGATAACATTTCTGAAATATCTTGCCACAATTCTTTTCCCCACAACTCTTTCGAATGAATCTTCCACCCATTCTTCTGCCAGGTTGGCAGCCACACCGCCAGCCCATTCGCCACTGACCATGAATCTGTGTACAAATGACATCGACCAGGGGTCTCTTGTTTCAAGGCTTGGTAAACTGCGTAAAGCTCTGCAAACTGACTGCTCTTCCCTTTCCCTGACGTCGTCAAAATCTTTTTTGTCTTGGGATTATATGACACTGCTTTCCAGTATCGCTCTGTTCCCACATATCGGGCTGAGCCATCAGTAAACCAGGCATGCTCTGTCTGCTCTACGGTCAAATCACCATATGGTACTCCCCATTTCACGGGAGACTCGCGTTTCTCAGACACTTCTGGTGGTATGTAATCCGAGGGCGGTATGTTGGCTACTTGCTCGTGTAACTTTGCAACCCCACCCTTTCCTGATTTGGCTCTGTCTTGAATGTACCATTTCCATTTAATTATGCTGGCTTCCTGGGCATGTCCTATTCTGTGTGTTTTAGGAGAACTCAACACCCATTGCATAATCGGTATTTCTGGCCTCATCAATACATCATGGCCCACCGTCATTTGCTCAGTATCAACCAGGGCCCAGTAACATGCCAGCAACTGCTTTTCAAATGGAGTGTATGAGTTACCAGCATCGGGCAACTTACGACTCCAAAACCCCAATGGCACACGTTTCCTGTCCTGTTTCTGCCACACACTCCAGTTAGCATAATTGTCTTGTACAGACACATTCAATTCCACTTCGCCTTCCTTTAATGGCCATAGATCGAGCACCTGCTGCACGGTGTCTTTTGCCAACTCAAATGCTTTCTGCTGCTCTTCCCCCCACTGAAACTCATATTTCTTTCGTGTCACTTTGTAAAGGGGGGCCAGTATCTGCCCTAAATGGGGAATGTGCTGTCTCCAGAACCCAAACAGCCCTATGAACTGTTGAGCTTGCTTTTTATTCATTGGCGTGGTAAACTCAAGTATTTTCTGTCGGGCCTTCGGCACCATTTCTCGATGCCCATTATGCCACTGAATTCCTAGAAATGTCACTGTCTCAGCTGGGCCTTGAATTTTGTTCGGGTTAATCTCCCACCCTTCCTTCTTCAATCCTTCCATAATGACTTCTAACTGGTTTTGCACACTGCACTCATCCTTGCCCTGAATCAAAATATCATCAATGTAGTGAGAGATTTGTATGTCCGGTTTACACGGTATCTTGTCTAAGTGCTCTGCCACCAGCCGGTGACAGATAGTCGGGCTATGTATGTACCCCATAGGTAACCTTGTGAAGGTGTACTGACGCCCGCTCCAAGAAAATGCAAACTGCTCTTGACACTCTTCAGCAATTGGCACAGAGAAAAATGCATTGGCTAAATCTATCACTGCATACCAAGTCCCCTCAAACTTTTGGACATTTTCAATCAAGGTAATGGCATCTGGGACTGCAGGCACCAAGGGAGGAGTGTGTTTATTCAACTCGCGGTAATCCACCGTCATCCTCCAAGACCCATCCCCTTTTTTGACGGGCCAGAGGGGGTTATTCCAGGCGGTAGTGATAGGTCGTAACACCCCCGCCTCTACATACTCTTTGATGGTGTCTGAAATTTCCTTTTGCCCCCCAGGAATGCGGTATTGCTTCATTGCTACCCGCTTGGTCGCCACAGGCACATGTACTGGGGGCATCTTCAATTTGCCTACTGTAATGGATGTACAAATTAATGCACTCACCCCAAACTGGTATGTTTTACCTCCAAGTCCTAAAGTCAACCCTTCCAGAATGTCAAAGCCAATTATGTACTCAGGTATCGGGACAATCAACACTTGGTATTTCTGCCTAGCCAAACTGCCTATTTTCATTTCCACTTCAGTTTGTACTGCGGGGGTCTCCTTCCCCCCTAGTCCTGTAATAGTAAAGTGTCTGCCTTTGAATCGTGTCGGATTCCCGTGAATCAGAGAGGCCTCCGCCCCGGTGTCTATCAATGCTCGCACCCCTTGCGTATTTCCTGGTCCCCAAAAAATCTTAACATTAACATGGGGCCGCCTATCCACCTTTATGCGAGCAGACGCTGCCGGAGCTTGGCCATAACCCTAGTCAAATTTTGAATGAGTGTGACCTGACTCTGCCTTTAGCATTGCACTCACCACCTTCCTCAAATCAGCATATGTCGGTTGGTACGGGGAAGGTGTCCCCATAGACCCCTCCTCCTGTTCTTCCTCAGGAGGGGCAGAAGGGGTGGTGTCCCCCTCTGGTTTAGTCACTACCTGTTTCTTAACCTGTTTGTAGCGCTCCTTGGCTGCAAGCCCTCTCTTTCTGTATAGTTCGTACATGACCCTGGTTTCAATGCCATCAATTTCTTCCCGTGGCACACCATCTTTTAACAGGGCCAAAAACATGTCTTTTCTGGACACTCGGGAGTCTCTGCTATCTTGCCTCCTGCCTTCAGTTCTTCTCTCGCTACGCCCCTCTCTCTCCCGTGGCCTGTTGTCACTCTTATCCCACTCCCCTAAATCTGCCAGTTGCCGAATGGCATCCACTACTTCATCTGTGGGTTTGCCCGTCATACCTACGAGCAAAGTCATAATGACACTTTTGTATGCGGGCGGTGCAGTTTTGATCACCATGTTTCTGGTTGAAACTGAGAGCGCCACGGCCCCCATGTGTCCTGGAGCATCTATATGAATTGCCTCTTTCATAGCATGCTCTCTAACCTTTTGAATCGCCTCTTTCAAAGTATACCACTTTGTTTCCTCACTAGGCCAATCTGTGGTAATGGGGTACTTGCGGTTACATGCTTGGGCTGCTAAATCCAACAAAGACATTTGTGGAGGTTGGCCATTCTCATCAGGGGGCGGCCCTGCCCTTAAAACCTCCTGTACACTGGTGTCATTGGACAAAGGCAAAAAACGCGGTGAGTCTGTGTCATCCACGAACAGCCCTGCAGCTCCCCCGTCTAGTAGTCTCACCATCCAGGTCAATAAAGGTTCCCCTGACTTTTGCCTCAAACGAGTAATAATCTCTCCAACCTCCTGCTGAGTGTAATCTTCCAACGTGGTTAAATCTACAACACCGCCTCCAGGGTTCTGCGGGTGGGGCCCAGCACGGCGTCTTCTAACCGGCTTGGCTGCCACTGCCTTCTGATTAATTTCTGCTTTGGAATCTGACTCATTTGCCGAGCTACTCTCTGGGCTTGTTGAGTCAAAGATGTCTCCATCCCATTTATCGGGATCCCAATTTACATCTGCGGTAGCGATTACCGCTGCCACTTTTTTTTGGTTGACCCCTCCCCGTCTTTTCCTATACTTATATCGGGCTACTCTGACTGCTGCCCTTTCAGCCACAGCCTGATATTTGTCAGCTTTGTCTTTGAAAAGTTTCAGCTGAATCTGCTGCATTAATGCAATCTGTTTCTCGGCGGCTAACTCTTTTTCCAATCGCAAAATATTATCCTTCATTTCCACATTTTTCTGATGCATCTTTCGGTAGGCATGCAGGAGAACCCAACCCCGCCTGCCTAGCGCGGCACATTCCTTTCCCCTCTCTACTGAAATCTGTTGTAAACAAGACATTACTTCTGACGGATCAGCGTCTCCCACTTCACCATCCTATGTTTCACACAGCCCTGCCCCGCATGCCCATAACTGAGCCAACTTATCATATGGGCTTTTTGCCCACCCTGGAATCATTACATCGGGACATTCACCGCCAGCGAGAACTCCCTTTTTCTTGAACAAACTATTCATCACTGCAGTAATGTACAAAGCCTCTGTATATATATATAAATATTGCTTTCCACACCGCAGTCACTTGCGCAGACACGCACACACACACAGAACAGATGAACACCGTCCAGCACTCTCTGCCAAATGAAAACAACCTTTCGCTCGCAATGTAAGCAAAACCTATCTGCGTTCAACCGGATTCTTTAATGGTTGGAACAATTCATCACAAACCATCCCATCCTCGTCGCCAAAGATGTATTGCTCTCCAAATGCACGGACAGTAATTTATCACCAGTACAGCCGCAGAGCCAAAACATGTATTGCTCGCCAATAGTGCACGGACAGTAATTTATCACCAGCGCAGCCGCAGAGCCAATACTTTGAACGCAGGTAGACAACGCAATGACTTACAACCACACGCACGCTTAGAGAGTAAGTAGCACTTATACGGCTATTTATTCGTAGTTAGGCATATATACAATACAAGCATAAATCAGATAAATCATAGGAAATTAGCAGGAATACATCACCATGGGCGTAACTTGACAAAACCTCATCTCGCCAGAAGCGGCTGAAAGACCCCGACAACAGCCAGGCCAAGAGCACAACAGCCCACTGGTATATCGGACCAGGGCATCCCCCCTCCGACTGAGGTCTTTGTGCTTATCCCGGCTGACCGTTGAGGGCTTCCGCATATATGCCCTCCTCAACAAGGGGTGGCACCTTCTCGAACCTTCTGGCAAATGCGCTTGCGCATTGATGGGTGACCGTTGGTTGCCAGCTGGGTCAACCGACAGTAACCTCAAGGAGCAGAGCGCTTCCCTCTCCTAAGCGCCCCGGAAAACAATTCCATAACTCATCTCAAAACCTTGGCGCAAGCATAGCAAACCAAAACAAACTTCGTTATCAGGTACCAGCCGGCACCTGCGGATCTTAGCTTTCCCAGCGCCGTGTCCTTGGCTGAGAAGGCCTGCATTCCAAACCCATCAGCGAATAACGTTGAAAACATGTTGTTTCGCAAAGCAAGTGCAGCTTTCCACTGAGGCATGGATAAATATCCATCATGGCTCTGAGTTCCCCCAGAATGCACTGCGCACCAGCGCCATGTTTTTTAGCTCGAACACCACAGGGTGTTACCTCACTTAGAGGTTTGACTGGCCCTCCATCTCCCTGGTCAGTTGTACTTTTATGGCTGTGGGTCATAAATCATTGTCTAGGGCAAGAAAAGAAATCCTGGCTGGGCCTCCTGCATTTAAGCTTCTCAGAATGATGTCTCCTTCGGTTTCTGCTGAACGTTTAGAGTCACATCTACCCTCCACTTCCTGGTTACCCGTGGTGTATAACAACACTGGCATGGCCTCCTTTCTAGGGGGGGCCAGAGGCTGGCTCTGGGGGTCGGGGGGCTGGCCCCCCTGGTCCCACTGCTGGAGCCGGGCCTGCTCGTCCCTTATGCTTTCCTCCTCCAACTGACAGATTTCAGTTCTGAGCCTGTGTTCAATAATGTTTCTTTCTCTCTTCTTGCAAGACCCTTCCTTTATTAAAATACCCCTCCAAGTTGCTTTTCCTGCCTCCCAGACCATTTGCTTGGATACCTCTCCAGTGTTATTTAGTTTAAAATATTTGTTTCTCAGTCTCCAATGTTGTTTTGAAGACAGGGTCTTTCAAAAGACTTTCGGTACATCAACATTTCTCTCCCATCACCGGTAGATCCTCCCACTGAATGTCTGCTATCACCATATTGTGATCTGACCATGTAACTGGGGTGATCTCTGAGTGTGTTGTGATGTCAGAGAGGTCTCTGGACAGATATATATAGTCGATTCGGGTGAACGTGTTGTGCGGATTAGAGTAAAAAGTGTAACCTTGTTCATTTCGGTGCGTGTCTCTCCAC
Organism: Ambystoma mexicanum; assembly: GCF_040938575.1. Taxonomy (NCBI): domain Eukaryota; kingdom Metazoa; phylum Chordata; class Amphibia; order Caudata; family Ambystomatidae; genus Ambystoma; species Ambystoma mexicanum. The sequence goes on along the minus strand of NC_090924.1, from coordinate 534,009,216 downwards.
GTATCTATCGTTCTGTATGTGTCCATCATCCCCATGAATTCCGTGCGGTCACCTCGGATTTGGCCTCTCGCATCGGGGTTACCAGGTTTCCAATCTTTAGTTGGGTCTGCCCATTGATTAAAGTCCCCTCCTAAGATGATATGGCCGGAGGCCTCTAGCATGAGTTTAGGAATCGTTTTTGCCAGAAATCTAGCCTGTCCAAAGTTGGGGGAGTAAAGAGTGGCAATCGTGACCTTCACCTTAGCAATGCTTCCCGTCACCAATAGGGCTCTCCCTTACACATCGGACCAGGTCTTGGTTAGTTCAAATTCTGTACCTTTTCTGATGAGAATACCCACTCCCCCTTTCCTCAGTTGTCCCGATCCCCAGAACTCCATCCCCGTACGTTTACCTAATATTTGCCTTTTTTCCCCCTTAGCGTATTTTGTCTCTTGTAACAGGAGAATGTCAATCTTGTCCCTACGGAATTCTGTGGATACCAGCGATCTCTTACTTGGTTAGTTGAGCCCTTTTACGTTGAGTGTTCCTACTCTTAGTGTGTCTCTTCCCATTACTTCAGTAGTCAGTTCCATTGGGTATTCTCGTGGGAAGGTATCTTATCCTTCGTGACCAGTGTTTTGTTTGCTCATTAGGTTTCCCACTATGTCGAGCGCTTCAGACCATTATAGGTGCTGCTTCAGCCCTATCCCCTTGTTTGCTGTCCCTCCCATTTAGTAAGTGGTCCACACATACGCCTAATGGCCAGTGTCAAAGAGGATAGATCTTGGTATATTGTTGTTTGGGCACCTCCTAGGGTGATCGCCTCGCTGCCTCTAGCCTTTCAAGAACTCTGGCCTTGTCTTGAAAGCGATGGAATCGGGCAAGGACCGATCTCGGCCCACCTGGGGGACCCCCGGCTCTATGGATCCATTCTGTATTAGGTTCATCAATTGTGTCATCTGCCACTAAGAGCTTGATGATGTCATGAAGCGTTTTCTTGATCACTTTCGGTTTCTCCTTCTCATTCCAGAATCACGAAAATGCGGAGATTGTTACGTCTTTCCCTGTTTTCCAAGTCATCCATCTTGAGCTTGAAGTCCTCTTCTCATTGCTCCAATTCAGTTATCCTCTGCTCGAGCTGTGCTTCAAGGGTGTCTATGGACGCTTGGTTGTTCTCCACTCTGTCAAGCCTTTCTTCCATGTTGTCTAGCCTTTGTGTGATCTTGTCTATTTTACCTCCTATGTTGGCCCCCATGGTCTTGATTTCGCCCAGCAAGGCTGCAATGTCACCTTTCGTGGCTGCCGAGTCACTTCTTGTGGTATCCATTGTTGCCATATTGGAGTTGTCGGGCCAAGTAGATGTGGGGATGTAGGGAAAGGAGGCTAATTTTTGTCTCACGCTCATGTGCTCTTGGGAGATGTGTTGGCAATGTGTTGTGATCTCACAAAGGGCGGATTGGTCCAAACTTTTGTTGAAGGTCGTGGAAGGGTGTCGCTGGGTCCCCCTAAACACCAAGAGGGGAGTACCTCACTTAGTTACTTTCAGAGGTTTACCAGTGTTGCTGTTAGTGGGAGGTTTTGTTGTATATACAGAGGCACTGCATCTGGGGAGGCTCAGTAGTGTCTTCTCAGTATGTGGTTCAGCGCTCAGTTTTCCCACATAGCCCTTTCTCCCTCAACCGTATGCATGGGGTGGTGAATTGGTCGCTAGACGGTGAGGCTGCGCCACTTTGAGTGTATGTGAGGGTGACTTCAGAATTATTCCAGGAGTAATCTGCGGTGTTGGGGCCGTTACCGGGTTCTTCCGTGTTTTACCCGCTCCAGGGTATGCACTTGACTTCAGTTTGTTTTCTACTTAGGGAGAGGAGAGGGGTGGTGGTACCTTTAGTCTCCAAGATATGCCTTTACTCTTGCTGCATCCATAGAAGTGCACCAGATAGGGGCGCTGTGCTCGTTTCTGCCGCTGCAAGGGGGTATTTAGCCTGTTGGTCCGTGGTGGCTTGGTTTGGCTAGGTTCTTATTGAGTCCCATTGGGAAATGCCATCAGGGCCCACAGGTCTTCCCACCCTCTGTGGTGTTAGAGTTAGGGTAGCTGTTTCTTGCTGCAACGTCCTTTGTGTCTGAGTGTTTCTTCTGGGGCACAGACTGTGTTCAAAAGTGTTGAGCTCTGGGCTCCTTATCTGCCCCTGTTCCGCTCCCTGCTGGCCTGGATGTGATTGTGCAGTTAACCTGGGGTCCTACCCTCCTGTGAGGCAGCGAATGGGCCGAGATTGCAAAGTACTTTGCTAGTGGGAGCAGTCCGTGTGATGTTCTATGGAGCCACAGGGACACAGGGTGTGGGGGCCTTTGCGCAGCCGCCCGCTGCCTGTGGTCTCAGTAGGTCGTGCGTCTGCAAGGGCTCCCAGTCTTCTATGGGGGTGGAGGCGCTTCGGGTCACCAGAGCCGCGATATGTCCAAGGGCGCTGGGTGCGGTACAACGTCCCTCACCTCTGTTGTACCTCGGGCAGTGGGTCCTCTGGCAGCCTCCACCGCCCGGCTCAGGTGGGGGCCTCGCACTGCACCTCCAAGGACAGTGGGGTAGAGCGGTTGACTAGCAAGTCTCATCCAGCAGCACCACCCCAGCGCAGGTATGAAGTGGGGCGGGCCTCCTGAAACAGCGGTCTGGATGCTTCCCAATCGGGGACACCCACCTTCACAATCCGTCTCTTCACCGGTGTTCGTCACAGAATTTCTTCACTGCTCGGGACCGTGGCCGTATATTAATACTGCGGGCTCCGTGTGCGGATCCTTGGAGTAGCCGTTCGCCGCAGTGAGGTCCTACAGCACACGTGTGCCAGATTTGTTTCGTTTTCGGCTCCGTGGGTTCAGTGGGCCGTAGTTTCAAATGTTGGTTTCGGGGGTATCCCCGTTCCGATTTTCACCGAGATTTCTCCCAGTGCAGGGGGAAGTATTCCCACTGCGGCTACTCGCTTTTCTCTTGTGGGGGGTCCAAAAAGTGGGGGCTCAATCCGCTTTTTGGGGCAATAGCAGCAGAGCTCACAGGGAGAGCATGGATGTCTCTGCGCTCCCTGGTGGCCAGTTGTAACTATCTTTTAAACTGTTTGATGATGTGTTGATTATCTATTGTGGTTTTGAGATATTTTGAAAGGTTTGTGTTGAACCACAACATAATTAAATAATAAAAAACATAGACATGTAAAATATTTAAAAATATAACCCAGTAAATATCCATATTCTTACATTGGCTATCTCTTGACAATAGCAGAGCAGTCACAGGTATAATAGGGAAATCAGGAGCAGGTGTATTTATAAGAAATATAACTGGTATTCATTACTTATTCCAACAGTTCTGCGAATCAGAAGAGCAGGTGAACCTGTGTTTGTTATTTTATCCACTTTCTCTTTGGGGTGACTTCTACCCAATAGTGATTAGATCTTCTGGGGGCAGAGCGCTAAGAGTGGACTAGTGGGGTTCAGCAGCTCCCACAGAGAGAGTAAGGTATGGACCTGAGTTTTAAAACTGACAGCAGGTGTTTTGTCCCAATTGCTTGATTTTGCTTGTCTTGTGGTAATCTATCCACTGTTTTTGTTTTAAATCTGGACAAAAGAGGACAAACTCCCATTAGTGATATCAGATTTTGCCTGAACTATTCACGCTCAACATGGACTTTTTTACGGCCCAAGTTGGTCACTTGTTGTTTATGGTCATGCAAATGGGTCTGCCCATATAATTATGGGGCATCCAGATTGGCCAGTTGAAAAAATAGACAATCTGTTTAGTTTGGGGACAGGAATCATTTTTCCAAATGATCGCCATTGTTATTCGCTGACTTTTTGTGGGGTGTTATGGACCCTGAACTACGGCATTCTATAAAAGAACAATATTGCCTAAAATGGCCCTCAGCAATGTCGGGTGTGGGGGGGGTCACATAGGAGTGTAAATCACTGCCTAAACTTTGACCTACATGGCGCACGAGTACAAAGTGTAGTGGAGGAGAGACAAGCACTAGTATTTAAGAAGTGTGTGGACTGTGAACTGGCCCTTGTATGTGATTTATTTTTTTCAATGTTGTATTTTTCTCATTATAGCTAAATCAATGGACGAATTTGCTGTTGAGTACAGGATTATCAATCCCAAAGCTATTACCATGGGCCAACTATATGGATGTTTTGACCCAGTGAGCCATGAGTGGACAGATGGAGTTCTTGCAACCACTTTCAGAGACCAAGCTTCTTCAACCACAGTAGACAGAAAGTGGATTATATTTGATGGACCAGTAGATGCTGTTTGGATAGAAAACATGAACACTGTATTGGATGATAACAAAAAGGTAATCATTTATCTAGGACGAGGAACAAATCACCCACTCTAAAATATGCATAGTACTAGTTTGTACAATAATCATGTTTTGATTGTGTAATGCACTGGCTTTCCAAATTGGCAGTATTTGCCCTCTTGGTATCTGTTGATCTCGAAGCAAGAACACTATTTACACCCTTACTCCACCTTTTAACTGTCTCCTGCTCATTGGCATCCTCCCTTCCTTATTCAAAAACCTCTTAGTCATTCCAAAAGTTCAATAGATATCTGTCCCCCAGGCCTGCACTCGCTCTGACTATTGTCTTACCTCTCTGCTTTTTAAGTGACATACGTAGAGCCCCATCCCCAGTAAATTCTGCAGTACCCTGAAACAGGCTCCTCTAGAAGACACTCCACCCAGATGACTAGCTTTTGCACATGTCTCCACCTTCATAATCACAGCCACCAGCACTCCATTCTCATCATTTGAGCATCATTTTCGATCCCTTTTCAATCCAGATTCCGCCCCGGGAATGGGACTGAATCCGTAATGGTGCCACTTACGGACAGTATTGCCATGCTTCAGGACCGCGTAGAGGTGGGAGCTCTGATTCTCCTTGACCTCTCTGCGGTCTTTGATATGGTTTACCACCAGAAACTGCTGTCCTGCCTTTATGAGGCAGGAATATCGGGCATCCCGCTTAAATGGTTCGCCTCTTTTCTATCGGACAGGGCCCAATCAGTTTCCCTTCCCCATTTACATCTCCTCCCAGTGGGCTGCACTGTGGGGTCCCCCATGGCTGTGCCCTGTCCCCACTGCTTTTGAATCGCTATATGCAGGCATTAGCCAAACTTATCACCAGCCATGGAGTACATTTCTTTTCCTACGCTGACGATACCCAGATTCTGTTTATTCTCAATACGCCTTCGTCCGATCACCCTTGTAAACTGAAAAACGGCCTTGTTGCAGTTGGCGGCTGTATGGCTAACAACTGGTTAAAGCTTAACAGCGAAACAACTGAGGTTCTTTTGGTTGGTTCAAATGTGGAGAGTCATTTATGGACTTCTGATTACTGACCGTCTTCCCTTGCCCCTTGTCCTGATCCTCCCCTCTGGTTAAGAGTTTTGGGATCAAACTTATGACCACTGGCTTGCGGGAAACTCACGTCTCAGCAGTTTGTCAGACTGGATTTCTTAAACTCAAGGTTCTAAAAAAGTTATCCCCCTCTTGCCACTTGCTCTGAGGTTAAAAATTGTCACAGCCTCAATCATGAGCTCTCTTGATTATTGCAATGCAATTTACCTTGGGCAACCGGAGAGGTTACTGCAACGACTCCAAACTCTCCAGAATGCTGCTGCACGCCTTGCTCTTGGAGCCCCCAGACTTGCTCACTCTCGTGAAATTTTACACCAACTACATTGCTTCCCATCAGAAGCCAAATCAAGTTCAAGGTTCTTTGTATGGTTCATCGGGCAATTCACAGTGCAGGGCCTGAATTCTTCCAGTCGCGGTTTCTGCCCTAAACTTCTTTTTTTTTTTTTACTTTTATTTTTATTGGCAGAGGCAAATAGCATACACACACATCAGAGCAACCAAGTATGACAAAAATGCATAAGCAATAAAGTACAGTGGTACATATAAACGGTGAGAGATAGCCTAGAAGAGAATACAGCAGCACAGAGCTGCCGGCGCTGTGGCACATAACAGAGATGTTTATGGTGAGTTGTCTGCCGAAGAGGGGGTATCCAGGCCATTAAGATAACTGTTGAAGGCAGACCAGATGTTTTTAGGCCGGGAGCGGGCCGGGAGGGTGCTGAGGTATTCCTCCTCACAGTTCCGAGGCCACGTCAATAGATTCAGCCATTTCTGGAAGGTGGGGGGCTAGAGCACTTCCAGTTCTGCAGAACACACTTTTTAGCAATTATGCAACCAACATTTAGGAATGTAGCCGCCCCTCTGGCTTCCTCAGCACCCCACGCCCCAAACAGTACCCGCAGGAGGTCAGGTACAATGACAGCATCACAGATCTCAGAGAGAGTTTTTAGGATCTCATCCCAGAATGCAGCTAACCTCGGGCAGTCCCAGAACATATGCAGATGGCCCGCGTCCTCTGCACCGCAGCGAGGACAGAGCCGTGGGTCATAACGGACAAACCTGGAGATCCTGCGCGGGGTGTATTATAGCCTGTTTAACAGTTTATACTGGATGGTACACTATTGAAAGTTCAGGGAGACTTTATTGATGTGGGAGCACATTTTCCCCCACAGCTGGTCTGTGAGTTCTACCTCCAATTTGGATGCCCAGTCGTCCCGAGCCCTGGAGGGCTATGATGGGGCAGCAGCGAGGATGAGTTTGTATATTGAAGACACCACCCCACGGGCCCCACCAGAGTTGGCGATGTAGGAAATCCCAGGAGAATCTGGGGGTTCGTTGGGGAACTCAGGCCAAGCGCCACGAAAGGAAGCGCAGAGTCTGTAGTATTGTAGCAGTTCCATCGGTGATCCCGAGTGGCCCGGTTTCCAAGTCTGCGGTGTTATGAATAGGCCATCCGGGTAGAAGTCAGTTGGGCCTGGTATCCCAGGGTCTGCCAGTGTCGTTCCAGGGCTAAGTCGCTTGTGGGTTCCAACCCGGGGAATCGCCAGACGGGAAGCCACTTGTAGTATGGGTGTTGCTCCGCACCTCCAACGAATATCCGCCCCCAGGCCAATAAAGTGGTTTGAACCGGGTCTATGGGTGAGTCCAGCTCATATCCTTGGTGTAGAATTAAAGACATTATATTGGTGCCCGAAGCAGCGAGGGCTTCCAGCTTGACATGCGGGCGAGGGGGGGGGGGCAGGGTACCAGTAAGTGGCAAACTGTGCCTGTGCTGCATTCCAGTATCGCATTAGGTCAGGGGCAGTGAACCCACCTTTTTCGTAGGGAAGCGCCATATCACGCCATTTTTTTTCGCACGGCTCCCTAGTGCCATAGAAAATGAGCGCACAGCTTGTGTAAATCTTCAAAGTACTTCTTGCCGGGCCATATAAGGACATTCTTGAATATGCACAGCAGCTTAGGGAGCAATATCATTTTTACCAGGGACAATCTCCCTGCCAATGGCAACGGGAGAGAACGCCAGTGCGCTATCTTTGTTTCCGCCAGTTCTGCCATGACCAAGTAGTTGTTAGCTAAGAGAGTGTCTCTGGTCAGGGACACCTGGACTCGCAGATATTTAATCCCGTCAGGGGTCCAACGGAGCAAATATTCCGTCGCAGGTTGTACAGTGGAGCTTGCGAGAGGGAAGAGTTTGCATTTAGTATAATTGGTAGTGAAACCAGAGTATTTGCCAATGCGGGTGATCTCGTGCAAGATTGGGTCAAGGTGGACATTGGGGTCTCTGACGAACAACAGTACGTCGTCTGCATAGAGTGAGATAATTTCGGGGATATCCTGTAGTCGTATCCCTTTGCGTGAGTGGCGTTCCCTGACATAGTCCGCCATCGGCTCGATGGCCAGGGCGAATAGGATCGGGGAGAATGGGCATCCCTGTCGAGTGCCTCTGAAAAGGGGGAACAGAGCAGACGTTTGAGAATTGACATGGACCCTGGCAACCGGGGAGGTGTATAGCAGCTTGATGTATCCAATCATCCTGGGCCCAACGTCCATGGTCTCAAGAACGAGCCACATGTACTTCCAGGACACCATGTCGAAGGCCTTCTGAGCATCCAGGGTGACCGCAACTGCACTCACCTCCTGATCGATATGTGCCATAACGTTAAGAAGCCTTCTGATATTATGTGACGTGGATCTCCCGGGCACAAAGCCTGACTGGTCATCATGCACCATATATGACATAACAGGTAGGAAGCGGTTAGCGATCACCTTGGCAAACATTTTCGTATCCAAGTTCATTAGTGAAAGAGGCCGGTATGATCCAGAGTCATCGCTAGGCTTACCAGGCTTGAGTAGGACCGTAGTAACAGCCTTGCGTAATGTTGGGGGGAGGGATCCTAACTGGAACGACTCATTCCATACCCCGAGTAGTTCGGGGGCCAATATAGCCACATGTTCCTGATAAAATTCAGCCGTTAGCCCGTCAGGACCCGGTGTCTTTCCTTTAGGGAGACTAGATATGGCCTCCACTATTTCATCCAATGTAACGGGGGAATCTAATTGGTCTCTCGTTGCGGGTGAGACAATAGTGGTGGGAATCTGCTCCAGGAGCTCCCACATTCTAGAGTCAGCATGCTCAGGGGGTTGAGAGTATAGGTCAGAGTAGAAGCCTGTGAAGACTTCAAGGATGTGTTGGTCAGACCACTGTATTGTCCCCTGATTGTCCTTAACACAGGTAATTTGGGATTGGCCCCACTCACCCCTCGCCAAGGCGGCCAGCGGTTTGCCGGGTCTGTCACCCTCGCCGTATTTCCGCGCGGCCTGTGGGCAGCTGAAATACTGGACTTCCCGATTGGCCTGCTCATTAAAGATTTTGAGCTCCTCGCTGATCTGGGAGAGGACACCCAGGTCAATCGAAGCCGGGTGGGCTCGCTCCAGGTCCTGTAGTTTAGTTTCAGTGCAAGACAGCGCAGCTCTTATAGTTTTGAGGACTCCCGACTCTCTAGAGATGGACGCGCCCCCTGATGAAGGCTTTGAAGCATCCCAGCGGACCCCCAGGGTGGTGGACTGTGGCGTATTGTGCTCAAAGTAGGACTGAATGTCAGCAATGATATCTGCCTTAAATACAATGTAATACAGAGCGGCCGATTTGAATCACCATGTATTGATGGTAGGAGCAGGAATTCCCAATTCCAGGGTCATCCAAATCGGTGAGTGATCAGATAGTGTGCGCGCCAGTATGCGTGTTTCCACTACCCTGCCCAGCATAGGGCCAGACAATAGGAACATATCGATCCTGGAGGAACTGTCATGCACCGATGAGTAGTAAGGAAACTCCCGCGATTGCGGGTGCAGTGCCCTCTATGCATCGTGAATGTCAAGTGTCGCGCTGTGGGTCAGTAGTCTACGCGCTGCACCAGACAGGGGCCTAGAGGCTGTGCCAGTCCTATCCATTGTGGTGTCAAGTATGAAGTTCATATCTCCACCCCAGATGATCTGCACCCCCACGTACCCCAGCAGTATGGACACCACCTGGTCAATAAATTTGGGAGAATCAACATTAGGGCCATAGGTATTCACCAGCAGATAATCCCTGTTGGCTATGGCGCAGTGCAACACAATGTATCTTCCTTCGGGGTCTATATAGCTCTTGTGGAGAACAAACTTAAGTGATTTATGGATCAACGTCAACACCCCTCTGGCACGTGTGGAATATGAGGTGAAATATCTGTGTGGACCCCAGGTTGGGGCTATGTTTTTGGCCAGAGGGCCCATTGAATGTGTCTCCTGCAGGAGCAGTACCTTGCAGCCATGTCTGCTGGCATATGCCATAATTTTACGAGCCTTGGTGTAATTACTCAGGCCCCACACATTCCAGGACATCACCGTTACCGGCATTGTAATGATCTAGAAAACATACCCTGAAATGGAGAGCCCGTGGAGTGCGTTTCCTGCAAAAATAATGTTTTGCCCCCATTACCGCTGACACATGCCCTGAGTACCCAAGCCTTGGTACAGTTACCCAGTCCCCGAATGGTCCTGGACATTACAGTTATAGGCATTACAGAAATCTAGTGCGCATCCCACCACTGTAGTCGTAGTGTAAATGTAGGGCGGAGCCCTCTCCAATGCAGGTGCCCTGATGTCATGCGGTCAGCCAATCCTCCTCTGCCTTTTGTCATAACTTTTCCCCAATCCCCAACAATCCCACCCCCAACTTGCAGTGGAGATCCCCCACCACCCCATGTAGGTGTCACCCACTAATCCGATCCTCCCTGAGATGTGGAGGTCGGAAGGCGAAATCCAACAGGGATAAGCCCCCAACAGTGCCCAACAGGGGCCCAAAGCAGTGACAACCTTCAAACCATAAGCGTTGCAATTGCAGTGAGGTGTGCTATTGCCGTGTGGGCGGCTCTTCAAGTGTCATGTAGGACAGCAAGGGCTGTCAGATGTAAGTTCTGCGGTAAGCGGACCCTATGTCAGGTCCCCAAAGCTGGCTGGCCATTGCCGGCGGAATGACACTGAAGAGATATCTAGGGCACATGGCCAGTACGGCGACCCATGTGGTAAAGGAGAGCAATGTCCGTCGCACCCGGGTCAAGCCGCAGCCCGGCCGAGTGCAGGGGGGAGCCTGGTTCGCTGAGTTTGCAGTACACTATTACCATTAACACATTCCGAATCTCGGATTTCCTGGATGGGTTAGTTTACATCAGGCCATATCTCACTGTGTCAATCATCGTTGACAAGGGCCCCCGCTGGGTTGTGGAGTGGTATGTGCGCCTCGATGAATTTCACCGCTTCTTCTGGGACGGTGAAGAAGTATAGTTTGCCATTGTGTGTAATTTTGAGACGTGCCGGGAATAGAATGGCGTACAGGACATTGCGTTCCCTAAGCAGTTTCTTGACTCCAGTAAACTGGCGCCTCTCCTGCTGTACTGCAATCGAGAAGTCAGGGAAAATCCTAATAGTGTGGGACTCAAGGCGCAGATCTCCCTTCTCACATGATAATCTGAGGATGAGGTCTCTGTCCCGGTAATTGAGGATCCTGGCTATGATGGGCCTTGGGATGTCGCCCGGCTTGGGACGTGGTGACAGGGCTTGGTTGGCTCGTTCAACTGTAAAATATGGTGACAGAGCCGGGTTGCCTAGCAAGTCTTTGAGTAAGGCTTCTACAGCATCCTCCATGCGCCCCTTGAGGGCATTCTCGGGGACCCCTATAATACACAGGTTGTTTCTGCGAGAGCACGATTCAAGGTCATAGCACTTTGCTCTCACACTCTTCATATCGCGCGACAAGGAAGCAACCGTATTCTGCAGTACATGTATCTCATCCTCATTCGCTGATATCCTGTTTTCGGCGTCGGTGATTCTGGTCCCCGCCTGATCAACCCTTGTTTTTAAGGAGGCAACGTTAGCATTGATGTCATCCAGCTTCTCGTGAAAGGAGGCGACATTTTTGGCCATAGATTCCATGAGAGTAGTCAGGTCAGGGGCCGTTGCACTGGGGTGAAGGTCAGCCTCCGGCTCCTCCTGCAAGGACGATGCGTGACCCACCTCTCCCCTCGGAACAGCTTTGGTGAATCTATCCATGGCTCCCCCCTTGGAAGTCCCCCTGGGCTTGTTTGGCATTGCTGGGTCAGCCCCAGGGGCAGCGAGGGCCAGAGGCGCAGCCACTGGAGGAGGGTGAATGGCCAGAGGACTGGGGGGCTGCTGGACAGCAGGTAGTATTACTGCGACAGAAATGTAGGTAGGCACTGGCAGCAGCAAAGGCGAGTTGGCCGCTGGCGGATTGAGAACATGAGGCCGCTCCTGGGGACATAAGATGGAGGGCGCCAGCCCACAGAGGTCAGCAGATGCCAGGTAGGTGCAGTAGTTGTGTAGTTGGAGGCACTCGCCTATATAGATGAGAGGCGTGGGACCAGGCCGACAGGTCACTCACTGCCAGAAGCCCAGTCACTACAGAGCAGGGGCAGAATAAAGACCAGGCGTCCAGCGCTCACAGGGGCCTCCAGGCTGTGGATGTTGAGCTGCAGGAAGGGTTATGGTGCAGCCTTTGCTTCAGAGGCGGGGGACGCGGGCGAGTCAGGCGCGACAAGAGGGGCTCCACGCGGCCCCCCCTTGAGAGCATGTACGCTGGGGATTATGGCCCGGATCAGGTAGGTAGGACAGAGGGCCGAGCGGAGGCCGGGGCGCCGTGATTCCTCAGAACGCGTCCCCCCTCCGCTCCTCACCTTATCAGCACGGTCCTCCGCGCCCGCTCAAACTCCCAGGTCTGTCATAGCGGCCGGGCTGTAGCCTGGTCGCCTCGGAGGCACGGATAGGGGCCGGGGTGCACTCCCGCGACGGCCCCGGCAGCCGAGTGTTCGTGCAGCGGCGTGTCCCAGGGGGGACTGCTGTGGCTGATGGCTCAGACCCAGCTCCCCGATCGGGCCGCGGATAGCTCTACGGGGCCCCCGAGGACAGAGGCAGAGCTATTGGGCGGCACGTCTCGTGCTCCACAGCCAACCGAGCGTGCCGGAACTCGAGGAGGAGGGGATGGGGGCCGGGCGCACGCTGCAGCCCCAGCAGGTCAGTAGGCCTTCACCGAAGGGGGCCCGCGGATGGCCTCCCAGTGTCCAAATCAGGCCGGAATTTTGCCAGGTACAGCCTGACACAAAGGGGCAGCTGCCCAGCCGTAACAGGAGTGTACAGAGTGACGATGATCGCAGATGCAGGCGGATATATGCCAGAGCCACACGGAGCTCAAAGGCTAAGCAGCCATCTGGGCTGCTACACAGCTTCCACCTCCTCTGCCCTAAACTTCTAATCGATCACTGCACTCCGCTAATAAACTCCTGCTACACGACCCCAGATTTTTTTTCGTCAGAGCTGGAGGAAGATCCTTCTCAGTTCTTGCCCCTACTTTTTGGAACACTCTGCCTTTAGATCTTGGTAAGCTCAATGAGTTCCTCCCTTTCCGTAAGGCTCTAAAAACCCTTCTGTTTTAGTTCTTCTGACCTCCTCCCCTCTCATTCCCCAACCCCCAGCACCTCGATACCTCACGGTTTTTGCCCGCTCTATAAATGCCATATACATAAATAATAAAAAAAAAATTTTAATAATGGAGCGGTTTGGCTGCTTGCAAGCACCACAGACAAAGCAATAATACAACAAACTTAATGTTTTAAGGAAAACAAGCACTGTAAAATATACATTGTCGAATGTTGCTCAAGCACTAAGGTAGGTGAAGGCCAGCCTCATGGAGGTTTAGTGATTTCATCATTATGAGTCTTGATAATACAATTTGTCGAATATACATGTGAATTGGAATAATCGTGCCAAACAATTACTGAAAACAGATCACATGGTTTCATATATTGCTAAGAACATAGGGGACTTAGCAAGGCATTTCTCGAGCCTGTGAACATTACAAATACCATTCCACCAAATGTTAATAGTTATACTATTCTTCCAATTAGCAGTAATCATTTGTAAGTCAATGATTAGCTAGAGTATTAAAAGTAAAACTTTCCAGTACAATATTTTCAGTTACAGGTGATAGGGTTATATTGAAGATTGTTAATGACATTTTTCAAACTCAAATCCTATTTACAGTTATAAAAGATATGGCTGCAAACACCTTCTTCTGGGTCACATGACCAGCATCTATTATTGTTATATATGTTGGCATCAAACAATGTAGATTGCATTAATAGAGCTCAATGCAGAACAACGTAGAACAATGGGCCTGAACTAGCAGAGGTTGAGATTAATCTATTTCAAACAGGTGTCCACTATCACTGTCCTGATAAGCATTACAGTCTAGCTTCCAGTGAGCCACTCATGGAGTTTTAACAAACTAAATTCGCTTATCAGTGGTATAAAGGTTGTATGCTTTGCACAAATTAATAGGTTTCATGCAATGTAACTAACTGGTCTGAGGATGATTAACTTGTTTTATGAACATAGATGGGTTCTTTCTCAATAGCATCACTCAATGTAAGATCCTAGGAGTGTGCAGTGGAGGGAAGAGAACATTGTTAATTACATCATCAAACACCAGCAGTGGAGATAAAAGTAATGCATGTATAAAGCCATGGTTTCCAAAAAAAGGGTTTCCCTGATGTTGGTGTCTTTGTTATACCAAGTGTAGTGTGCTATTATTTGAGAGGATTTCTTTGTAAGAGTATATATAAACTCTTTAATATGAGAGTATTTAAGTTATTTTGATTGCTTCAAACTACAACATTTTTTGGATAACTTGTTGTATAAAGTGATGCAGAGGGAGAAAGGGGGAAATGAATGTATTTTTCCAGTTATCTGTCCTGGGGGTCAGTTTTATCACTAGTAGCAAACAGGTGTGTGCTTGCTGAAGTGTAAAACAGCATGATACAGACTGACATTGGGTAATTTAATTCCCGTAGTATCTTTACCACAGTTTGCTGAGAGTGATTATCGGCTTTGCCCCCAACCACCTCCCCCCTTTATGACCTTATTTAAAATCAAGTAAATTCTCTTAATCGACACAGGAAGAGAAAGTGGGAGCATGCTTAAGTAATATAACACTACGGGTGAAAACATAATTTTAATTGCCTCTAGTTGAACCACCATAGGGAGGTGTCCAAGAGCTACTTAATTCATCTAAACAAGACATCAAAGTGCTGATGTTGAATCAGATGGTTCCTTTGCTAGAAGCAGAAATGTCAAAATGTAGACATGTAATACGTCTTAGGCACCATCCCATTCCTATGTCTTCAGTTTAATTTCTAAAACATTGTTTTTTCATTGAAATGATTTCTGATTTGTCCTTATGAAGTTTCTATACCCAAAAACAGATGTAAATACATCATTGGAATCAAGAAAATGATCCAGTGTGACCACCAGGATTTTTGAAGAAAATAAACACATAATCCACATAACCAGAATACAACAGACTACAAATAGTCCAGAATGCAGCAGCCAGATTGCTGCCAATGCTGAAAAGATACAAACACATAACCCCAACACTCCACGCACTCCACTGGCTCCTGCTCAACAGGAGTACTCACTTCAAAACTCTTATGAATTGCACTCCGCACATTTCACAGGAGGGGCCCTGAATCCATCACAAGGTACTTCTAGAGAGCTAAGTCTTGCCAGGTGAAGGCCTGCTGGGACCACAGAAGGCACAGACTCCAACGGGATCCTTCTACCTGAGCTACTG
This sequence comes from Ambystoma mexicanum, assembly GCF_040938575.1. Classification (NCBI taxonomy): domain Eukaryota; kingdom Metazoa; phylum Chordata; class Amphibia; order Caudata; family Ambystomatidae; genus Ambystoma; species Ambystoma mexicanum. Next base: position 533,994,162 of record NC_090924.1, on the reverse strand, counting down.
CTTCTCCAAGTGGCATGTAAAGCAACGGGGTTATGAGGTACCAGTCACTCCTTTTCCTGGATTCTGCAACAGAGTGCATACCTACGAGAAGCTACTGATCCAGCTTCATTATAGACAGGTACTGTTCTGTGCTTGTATTGAAATGATGCTGGAGAATTCCACAGCCCTTTAATGGCTTGTCATGCACACACTGCTGTTTTTATGTACAGACGCATATTGAATAAGCCTTAAAAACATAGTCATTCCTAAAATAAATGAACATTTGACTACAAACGTATGCACTATATACAGTATTATAGTATACAGATTTCTCAGTTCTATGATGTTTTAGCAATCACAGTTACTTTGACCACCTTTTGTTCGACTCTTGTTGGTCGTACGATATTTATGGTGTATAAGAATGAAGGAAATCTAATCTGTGGTAAATGCGATGTATATTTAGTCGTAGGTGTTCAAGCCTCTTACATGTCTGCCAGCTGTGTCGTAATTAAGCTTCACATGCTGCCTTCATGTTTGCATAGGAGAGATTGAAAGAATTCAGGGCGCTTTAGGCAAAGTGACAATTTAATGCCCTGACCCGACCATTACAGTTGGAACATATTTTAGATTCTAGGGCCAGGCAGGCATCCTTTGATGGACTCCTTGGCTTTGGTGCCTTTGGCAACTGCCTAGAATTGCCTGCTGTACCAACACCCCTGTTTATCAAGTTGTGGGTGATTTTTGCTCCAGCATTACATCTTTATTCCCAGTGCTATGTGTGAGGGTGTGGAAGGAGGAGACTGACATATAGGAGACATGTTTTTGGGCAAAGTCTTTTAATTTATACCAAAATAAAGAAACCTATTTAGCCCTAACTCTAAGAGGGGGTTCCTAGCCACAGCTAAAATTAAGGAAATGTCAGAATGTCCATAACTAAGAAGTCCACTGTACTGTGTCAAAATCTCTCAGGTTCCCAACGCTGTTATCCTGCAGGACTAGATGAATAGTCCTCCACACCCCCAAATCTGGTTTCTTCAGCAGTTTTAACTTTTCTACAACTACTGAACTGACCAGGCTGGGGGAAAGAGGAAGTGGATAAAATAACAAACGGTCAGGCCACCTTCAACAATCTTCAATACCTGGACCTCTCAGTCTTTTCTGGATAACCTGCAAATAAAACATCTAGGTTAAACATCTAGATATTACTACAGCTCTTACCTTAATATTGAACTCCTTATACCCACCTTTACCTGACTACCTCTGCCCCAAGCTTGGAGGCTGCTCTTGAGTAAAGAGTGGAATGCACTTCTACTCAGACGCTGCTGTTGCATTAAGTTCATTAAAGTACTTTTGAACTTTGATTACTTTTTTTCACAGAAAACATTCAGTTTAATTCTTTTGTGTTCACTGCTTTCCTGGATGATCAATTCTTGGTTGAGCTTCTTTCTCTTTCTTTTTCTTTAAAAGAAATAATTTGCTTAAAGTCTTTAAACTAGAAAACTCCCAAACGCGAGAGAAAACTGAAGGAATTACCTTGAACGTACTTTCAATAAACACGGAACCGTGGTGCCCGTGAAACTGACAGAATTCCTTTCTGTCAAACAACTTCTCCGAGGCGTAGTGTAACTCAACCTGCATATTCACAACTGCGTGGTATCTGGATACAAGGACTGGGGGCTCACACGTGATCAAATAGTAGCCCTTTTTGACGCAGAGACACGCCAATGGGTCCTTTCTACTAGCGCAACTGGAGCTTTGTGCGTGCTTGCATTAGGAAAGACCTTTTAACTTAAACGGTCAATCCGAAAAGGAAATCGAGGCGTTATTTCACAGAGTAGATTGCGCGCAAGGCATTAATTAAGTCGCCTCCCTCAGCAGCTGCGGAAGATGCGTTATACAACTCGCGGCTTCACTGCAAGTTTTTTTTTTTTTACTAGCTCCTGTTACTGTACAGAACACACGTTCGTCCTGAACTTGAAACTCCTTAACATTCAACAACTCGGTAAACGTTCATAGATACTTGCGCTGTAAACCTTTCTTGAAAGTATTACAATATTTCCTTTTTAAAGTATATTTCCTGGCACTTATCTTAGTGTTGTGTTTTCCTCTGGCTCTTGATCTCTGGATTTCTGGACTTAACTGCTGGCTTCTTGAATTATAATTGTTTCCTTTGGAGCCTTCCTATAGATGAGTCCTCTCTGGTATCTGGCTAGAATGAAAGGCAATTCAGAACCCTTCCTGAGGTTCCAAACTACCTCACCAGGCTCACAGCCAATCACTGTTTTCCAGCTGAAACACCATCTTGGATAGGGACAGAATCAGATGTATGCCAATGTAGTTAAGGTAATAAACTGACTACAATCCCACAGGGCAGACTAAACACTCAAATCAGGCGAGAACCATGCCCCCTGTGCCATACCCCTAACCTCCTTGAAGTTGAAATATCTAAAGGGAACCTGACAGTACCCCGAGCCCCCTGTCCCAGGGCCTGGTTTCTCTGGTTTAAATTGATGAGATCTTCTAACCAATATTGCACATCCTTCTTAGTCACCCATGATCTTTCCTCTTGATCATACCCTTTCCAATGCACCAAATACTGCAGTTTTTTCAACCGGGAATCCAGAATTTCCTGTACTTCAGATTCTTCTCCAGAACCCTCAATAAACGCTGGGCCTGGGGATTGCTTCAATCTAGTACCTTCTCTACAGAGTTTCAAAAGGTTGACATGAAAAGTTGGATGTATCTTTAGACTGGGAGGTAATCTCAATTTAACAGTCACTGGAGACCAAACCTGCACTATCTTGAATGGGCTAATGTATTGTGGATTCAACTTGTTCTTGCCTGTTAGAGCTACATTTTTACTAGATTACCAAACCAAATCTCCTTCCTGATCTTTTGGCACCTACCGTAAGCTTGCGGTCAACATTTTGTAATTGGCATTGCTCTTTTTTAACGCCTCCATTGCCCTCTTCATATTCTCACTCATGATTTTCAGTCTTCCTTCTACATCAGGGACCTCCACCTCAATCAGACTCACTTCCCTAAGAAACCTTGGATGAAACTCCTGATTTAAATAGAATGGGGACATAGATGTGGAGCCCTTTGATGTATTGTTATAGCAACATTTGGTTAACCAGAACAACTCCACCCAACCCTTACCAGATCTTAATTAACTTTGTAAATATTTTTCGAGCTCCTGATTCACTCTATGTCTGACCGTTTGCCTCAGGATGGAAACAGGTAGTCAAATTACCCTCAATCCTTAATTCTTTACAAAACGACTGCCAAAAATTTGATATGAATGTAGACCCCCGGTAAGAAATCACCTGCGAAGAAGACCATGCAACCTTACTATGTTTTGCAAAAAGGCTTGAGTTAAAGAGGTAGCTGTAGCCGCCTCTTTAATTGGGATAAAATGATCTGCTTTAGACAATACATCCACTACCACCAAAATTGTAGTGCAACCCTGATCAGGAGGAAGGTCGACAATGTAATCCAATGAAACTGTATGCTAGGAACGTTGTGGTATGGGTAAGGGAACCAATAATCTGGCAGGCTGTAGATTTTCTGACTTCACTCAAGCACAATTCTCACATGTTCTCACAAAATGTAATGTATCCTTGCGCATTCCCTCCCACCAGAACTCTCTACGCAACAGTTCCAGAGTTTTTCTAAAATCTGGATGACCTGCTAAGCATGAATCATGAACCTGCCTCAAGACTTCCTCCCGTAACTCTTCTGACGGTAAAAACAACCTAGAATCCACAAAAGGTAAACCTCCTTTAATCTGTCGTACAGGATCCTCTCTCTCTCCCAGTCACTCATTTGCTTTTGAGTCATAATTTTACGAACCTATGCCTCAAAACTCTCACTCCTCCGTACCTCAGCAACCACAAAATGTTTCTCTAGTAGAAACAGAACTGCTGGTTTGAAGGGGTCTTCTCTGATGCTTCCTGGATAGCATCTAGACAAGGCATTAGCCTTACCGTTTTGGCACCCTGGTTTATAGGTAATAACAGAATCATACTCTGCAAAAAATAAGGACCAGCACAATTGCTGCAGGCTTTAAAGTCTTGGCTGAACGCAACCATATCAGATTTGTGTGATTTGTGAGTACAGTCACTCAGTGCCAGGTGCCTAATTAATAGTGCCTCCACTCTCCAAATGCTGCCTTGATAGCCAGAAGCTCCCTGTCCGAGAAGATATAATTATTCTCTGTAGCCGAGAATTTTTTGGAATAAAAGGCTACCGGATGAAGTTGACCTGTTACAGGATGTCGGAAGCATCAGCCTCCACAAAGAACGGTTGCTCGACATCTGGTTGTAATAAAACGGGTCCTGTGATGAACTTCTGCTTCAAAGAAGAAAAGGCTTCCTCCGCCTCTCCTCCGCAAACAAATTTAATTCCTTTCTTCAACAAGCGAGTAATGGGTGCCACCACTTGTGAGAAGTCTTGAATAAATCTTTGGTAAAAATGTGCAAACTCGATGAAGCTTTGGATGTCCTTTGCACTTGTTGGACTGGGCCAATCCACAACTGCTCGAATCTTGCCAGAATCCATCTCTAACCCAGCTGGTGAAATTACAAACCCCAAGAACTCCACCTTTGGCGAATGAAATCGACTCTTCTCGAGCTTTGTAAATAAATGATTTTCTCGTAACTTCAGCAAAACCTTATGAACATGTTCCTCATGTTGACTCTCTTCACGTGAAAAAATTGAAATGTCGTCTATCTAGACGACCACGAAAATATCAAGATATTCTTGCAGCACCTCATGAATGAAAAACTGAAATGCCGCAGGAGCATTGCAAAGCCCAAAAGGCATCACCTGATATTGAAACAGACCAAAACGAGTGCGGAACGCTGTCTTGCACTCATCACCTTCTCTTATCTGCACTAAGTGATAAGCCCCTCTAAGATTCAATTCAGTAAATATCCTGGTGCCTTGTATCCTATCCAGCATCACAGAAATCAAAAGAAGTGGATAACAATTCTTCACAGTGATTTTGTTAATTGCTCTGTTCTCAATATATGTTCTCAAGGTCTTGTCCTTCTTGGGCACAAAAAATAAGGGCGACGAATGAATCCATTAGCCAAATTCTCCTGTAAATACTGCTTCAGCTGTTCATTCCCCTTTTCCGTTAACGCGCAGATTCTGCCAGAGGAAATTGAAGCCCCTTATTCCAAGTCAATTTTGCAGTCATATGGGCGATGTGGTGGCAACTCACAGGCTTCCTGCTCAAAGAAAACATCTTCCAAATCCTGATAACATTCAGACAAAACTCCCACTATAGCCCCCTCCACATGCTCCACAACAGCTCCCCCTGCCAACATCTCCCCCAAACTCCCCTTCTCCAACTGACCAACTTCCTTTCTCGCCTTAGTACACTGCTCAAGACAAAATTCAGCCTTAAACTCTGCCATTCTCCTACCCCAGTCTATCAGTGGATTATGGAGGGATAACCAGGGCATTCCAAGAATTATCTGTAACTGGGAGTGTCTATATATACAAACATTATTTCCTCCCAATGTCCCTCTGCTATTTTTAGACCTCACAAATCAGTTGTCTGAGTAATAAGTCCCGAAGTAAGTTGGGTCCCATCTACAGCTCTAACCTGTTCTGGAACTTCGTTAGCTATTATTGGAACACTCAGATGGATCACCAAGTTTCTATACATGAAATTTCCTGTAGCTCCGAAATCCAACATACAGGGGCCACCACATCTCAAACCACCCTTCCAATGCAAGGATACATTCAGGGTAATATGTGACACTGCGGTATGGGTGGTATTGGCCAGCATTTGTTCTCTTCCCATGGATGTTGGAAATCTTTGAGCGCTCGAGGACAGTTCCCTACAAAATGACTGCTATCCCCACAATACAAAGGTTTTCTTTTCATCTTTTCTCCTTCTCCTCTTTGGTTCAGGGTGGCCTAAACTGTCTCTCCCGCCCTGGAAACTTAATTTCCTTAGAAACGGATTCTAACCTGGGACGCTCACTCCGAGCCCAAGATCTTCCCTCAGCGGAACATCCCGAGCACCATCGCCTGCAATCTGGGAGGTTAACACCCCCGGGTTCGCTGTAAATGCAGCGAAAGAAGCGTTCCTCCGGCAGCCGGCACCGCATCCAAGATGGCAGCCGCTCCTCTGAGCCTGCGCCACTGCACCTCGCCAACTCGCCCCCGGGAGCCTCAGGTAAGGAGCTGGGGGTGGCCTAGCCCTCTGAGGCTTGCAACATCTGTCCCCCCCGGCGGCCCGCTGACCCACACAAATCCATGCTGCCCCCTCCTTGCGGGGCTCCGAAACTCCCGATGGCTGCTCCCCAGCCCGGAGTGTGACCCCTTCCTTGCTTTCCTGGGGCACTCCTGCCCACCTCCCCTCTTCGCCAGCCCGGGAGAGCCTGCTCCCGCCAGCCGCATCCTGGGCCCCGCCGCAGAGGGCCGCCTGGAGTCCCGTGGCCATCTTGCCCTGTGAGGCCCACCCATTACGGCGACCCACTCTGCTTCCTGAAAGCCTGAAATTCTTTCCACCTCCTGGGGCGCCCCGTCCCACTCCACCCCCAATCGCCTCGGCTTCCGCCATTTTTGGACCCTGCACCACCTGGATTCAGGGCCGGGCCCCCAGAGTGTGACTCCTCATTCCAAAGCCATGTCCAAAGCGCTGAAGTCCTCCAAATCGGCTGACATTTCCACCATGCTACAGGCCTCGGATAAAGGAAAGAAAGCAGATCCCTCCAAGCTTACACCCCAGAAAGCGACCGACGACAAAGGGACGCTCGCAACCAAAGAGGACCTCCAAGCCTTCATGTCGGATATCAAATCAGAATTTAGAACCTGCATGACGGAACTCACTGCTAAACTAGAACAAACTGACCAAAGGTTCTGTAGCATAGAGCAGAGGATGGGGGAGGCCGAGGACCTGGCCACAGATCACTCCAACTCGCTATCGGTACTACAACCTACCGTCCAGACGTTAATGGAGAGAACCGAAATTCTTAAGTTCAAACAGGAAGACATGGGAAACGGCTCCCGCCGCAACAACCTGCGCATCCGAGGGGTACCTACTTCAGTTTCTGATAAGGAGCTCCCTGAATATGTAAGCACTTTCTTCCAGTATCTCCTACCGGATCTGGACGAGGCCCAACTCCTACTTGATCGGACCCATAGGTTGCATGCTCGCCGGGAATTGGACTCCGACTGCCCTCTGGACATAATTACAAGGGTCCACTTTTACACCTCTAAGGAGGCCATCACAGCAATATGCCGATCAAAGGATGAGCTCTCTTTCCAGGGCGTCCCACTACAGATCTTCCAGGACCTCTCCCCTCTAACTCTCCAGAAGAGCAGGATGCTTCGCCCACTTTTGCTCTTTCTCCGAGACCAGCAGATCCGCTACCGGTGGTTCTTCCCCGTGGCGCTACAATTCTCCTACAAAGGCACCCCCGCACCATCAGCCGGTATCAGGTAATATTATCCCCATATATATGGTCACCGTACATAATATCGCAGGGAAAAGGTTGTGGCAATATTATATGGGTGACCATATATATGGGGACAGGGGCAGCCAAAAAAAAAAGGGTTTGGGGGTTGCAGGGGTGTCCCCTGCATGTTCCATGCAATAATGTCCCCACAAAAAATGGCCATTTTTCGGCGATATTTTTGCATGGCGATATTTTTGTGGGGACATTATTACATGGAACCCATCAGCCACCTCGACGATGCAGCATCAATTCTCCATCCGGACTCCCCCGGGACCTCCGATCCATCCTTCCCGGGCCGAACAAGCCCAGCCATGAATACCACCTTCCCAAACCCAAATCGGGCCCCTTGGTCAAGGGTGCAGAGAAACCGCAAACCCGAATGATGTGCGAGGATGCCCGCACAGGACACATAGCTTTGGAACCACCTGAGCCGCTCGAGCTCGCCGCGGACCCTATGCGGTCCATACCCTCCTCCAAGGCGGATGCCACCTTTTTACCCTTGGAGAAATTCCCAACCATGTTGGTCCTGTCGGACCACAGCTTGGGCGGCCAGGGGCCATGCCGATAGTTTAAAATTGGCCCCCCCTGGTCGCAGTCTGGACCTCCCGTTGGAGGCAGTTGTTGAATGCTCATATCTCCCGTTGGAGACTAGTTTTCAAACCCTCAACCACAGGAGAATTTGAAATAGCCATGCTCTCACAGCCATGGCTGATTTGATCCGCCCCCAATCCTCCTGCCCCCAGCAAGAGAACTCCTTGAGCCAGCCGCCACACTTGAAACTGAAGTTCACCACCCTGAATGTTAGGGGCTTGAACTCCCCCCTTCCCCCGAAGAGGAAATCCATTCTGCAAAGGCTACAGAACGATGGGACTTCGATCGCTTTTCTGCAAGAAACACACTTAATCCCAGCGGACTTTTCTCGTTTGTGAAGCAGACTCTTTCCTCTGCAATTCTTTGCTTCCAATGGATCTAAGGAGGGAGGCACTGCTATTCTGTTCGCGAAAGACCTGAAGCCCCAGATCCTGGACTTGCTACGATGTCAGGATGTTCGCTTTATCGCAATAAAATGCACCGTCCTTGGTCAACTTTGCACTCTCATTTCGGCCTACGCTCCGAACGAACACCAAGAAGGCTTCTACCAAGACCTAGAACACTCCCTCCTCCCATTCATCGAGGGGCAAGTCATCATGGGAGGGGACTTCAACGGGGTCCCGGACCACCTCAAGGACAAATTCCACCCCCCGACATCCAGAGATTTGAAGTTGGCCACTGGCCTGCTCCACTTGCTCTGCATGTTGAACATTGTGGACTCCTGGAGGGTATTGTCCCCAGATGAGAAAGATTTCACTTTCCACTCGTACATGCATCGCACCTTCTCCAGGATTGACCTACTCCTGACCTCCCCCCAGATCCTGACCTTCACGGACGATGTGGCGATTGGCCCCCGGATTCTCTCGGACCACGCTCCAGTCACCCTAACCCTGCGGTCTCATGACCCGAATCCCCCTCCTCGCCGCCAGTGGAGTCTATATGATCCTATTCTGGGGGACATGGCAGTGAGAGACTCAATCGCCAGGGCAATTAAAAACTTCTTTGCAGAAAACCGGGACGAGGATACTTCCCCGGCCAACACCTGGGATGCCATGAAGGCAGTGCTCAGAGGGGAACTGATCGCCCAAGGCGCCGCATTCCACAAAAGAAAGCAGGCGACCCGTGCTGCCCTGGAAGCTGAAATCCGTGAAGCTGAAGCCACCGACAAAAGAAAGGGCTGGGCCCCACAATTCTACAGGGTCCTGCAAATGGCAAGGAAGAGGCTCGAAGCGCATTACGCTGATGCCACTGCGAACCTATTAACTAGAACTAACCAATGGTATTATGTTCATAAAAATAAGGCCAACAAACTGCTGGTTAATAAGCTGGCTAGGGAGAAGAACAGGAACTCCATCTTGAGCCTCCGCGACCCTCGGGGAGCGATCCACTACACGGATCATGAGAAATTACGCCTGGCGGCCGCCCACCACTCAAATGTAATGAGGCAGCCCCAAGGGACCCGGCCGAGCAGCGCGCGTACATCCAAGAGGCGGCCCTCCCGCATCTGACCTCGGCGGCAAGGGAAGAACTTGAAGCGCCTATTACAAATGAGGAAGTGGAGGCTGCCATCAAAAGCTTGAAATCTAGAGCCCCAGGTCCGGACGGATTTTCCACCCATTTCTACAAACTCATCTGGCCCCAACTAGTGGCCCCCCGGCTCGCCTCTTCAACTCATTCGCGGCCACTGGAACGGTCACTCCAATGATGCAGGAATCCATCACAGTCCTCATCCTCAAGCCTGGAAAGGACCCTCAAGAAATCAGTTCGTATAGACCCATCTCTCTGCTGAATTTGGATGCCAACATATACTCTAAGATCCTGGCCAATCGTCTCGCACCTATCCTTCCGAGCATCATAGACCCAGACCAAACAGGGATTATAAGTCACAGGTCGACGAAAGATAACATCTGCAGAGCACTGGACCTAATAGAGATCGCCAATCGGGACTCCCAACAACTGGCCCTACTGGCGCTAGACGCAACCAAGGCCTTCGACAAGGTGGACTGATCTTACCTACGCCTCACTCTAGGGGCTTTCAACTTTGGTCTGACCTTCTGGAAAATGGTTTTCGCGAACTACCAAGCCCCAAAGACTAGGCTGAGGGTCAACAGGCGCCTATCGGACCCAATCCATCTCACATGCGGGACGAGGCAGGGATGCCCTTTATCCCCGCTGCTCTTTGCTCTGGCCATGGAGCCGCTGGCTCTACGAGTTTGCAAAAACCCCCGGATCAATGGCCCGAAGATCGGCTCCGAACAACATAAAGTTGCCCTCTACGCAGATGGCATCCTGTTGACCATCACGAACATTGAAAGCTCCATGAGGGCGGCCCTGATTGAAATCCATGACTTCGGGAGGGCATCGGGTTTGCCATTAATTTTCAAAAGTCAGCAGCGCTCGGAGTGGGCCTGACCCCGGCCGAACGAGAGACCTTAGAGGAACAAGGCCTGTTCCAATGGAGCACCCACTCGATCCCATACTTGGGGGTCCAGATTCCCTCGCACTCAACGAAAGTCTATCAGGCTAACTTTCCCGCCGCTCTTCGAGGAACTGGAGAAGGACTTGGCCCGCTGGCAATCGCAAGAAATCTACCTGTTAGGCCGCATCATGACATGTAAAGTGAACCTTCTCCCTCGCTTCCTCTATGCTTGTGCCTCCCTCCCAGCCCTAATTCCGCTTCCCCCCTACAGAGGCTCCAAAGGAAGATGGTTGCCTTCATCTGGAAGGGGAAGAAAGCATGCATCCCGCGAAGATCGATGATGGCCAGCACGAGACTGGGTGGATTGAGGGTGCCCGACCTCTGAAAATACCAAATTGCAGCGCAGCTGGCCCACCTTTAGGCATGGGGGCTCGCCACAGGGCGGCCGAAATGGGTGGAGATTGAGCAATCCTGCCTCCCTCTCCTCCTCTGCTTCCTCCCGTTTCTTCCCACCGCCTCACGCCAGAGCTGGCCGGGAGTACTGACGGCAACGAAACAATAAAGGCTTGGGAGTGGGCCCGCAGACATCATGGCATTCCTGGAGACCTGAGTGCTCTCTCTCCAATCTTCCTCAACCCAGCGTTCTCCCTCGGAGCCCATCCAAGGAACTTTAAGAACTGGGTCGCGGGAGGCCTTGAAACCCTGGGGCAACTATTCGACAGAGACTCCCCCCTAACCTTTGAACACTGTAAATCGCACTAACAGAGACGGATAGATAGTGCTTTGCCCAACTCAGGCACTGGTGCTCCCACCCCGAGACCCGGACTGCGGCCCCAAGACCCCTTACTCCACCAGAGCTAACAGTGAGCAACCTGCCGGCCTGGGGAAAGATCTCAACCCTCTATAAGCTGCTACAAGATGACCCCTTCCGTTCCAAGCCTTCCTATATGTCTCAATGGGAGATGGACCTTGGGCACGCCATAGAAGACCACACATGGGTGGACATCTGGTCCAGAACGCACAAAGCATCCCGCTGCATCACCAACCGGGAGTGCGCCCATAAACTGCTCTTGCGGTGGTATTACCCCCCACCTCCATCACTTCCAACAGGCCCTGGACCCTCACTGCTGGCGCCTCTGCGGCCTCCCAGGATCATACTTTCATATGTGGTGGACCTGCCCCAGAGTAAAGGAGTTCTGGACTCGCTGCCTAGCCACTATAAAGGACGTCACCCAGGTGGCCATTCCACTCACGCCTGAGCAAGTCCTCCTGGGGATCCCGTTACCAGACGTACACCCGAGATCAGGGAGGAGAGCAGCCCTGGTATCCCAGTTCTTACTGGCAGCCAAAATAACGGTGGCCCGCACTTGGAAATCCGCAGATGGACCCTTGATGACCCTCTGCTGGGTCAAACTCTGGGACATTCTGATAGCTGGGAAGGTCATGGCAGCTAAAGCAGGAGTGCTCCACCGATTTATGGACATTTGGGCACCGGTGCTGGACTATGATCAGAACTTCCCCGCCCTGACATTTAAGCCACGCCTGATTGCGAGAGCCCTTCATTCTATGGATGATCCGTCGCCGCTGCCGGACCAGGCCGATTAGGCCAGGGAACAGTGCCCACCGAGGAACCTAGGGGGTGGGGGGGGGGGGTTTGTGCCTTATATGTTTTGAGAGGCTATAAGTACTGTGAATGTATATGCTCCTGTGTGTTGAGTTATAAATAAACACATTTTGTTTAAAAAGGACTTACATTTTCATTTATCACTGGCAAAATGCTTCGGAGGAGCTCATGGGAGTGGTCACTGAAGATATTGCTGGTGAACCGCCTATTCTTCTTGCTGCTCCAACGTCTCTCCCAGACCCTGCTACCTCCTTCTCAGGACTCTCCATGACTCCAAACAGAACCACAAGGTCTCTCTTCTTCTGTAACTCCCTGGGCCTCATTACGACCCAGGCGGTAAGGAGTTTACGGCAGCGTAAACAGCGCCGACCCTTACCGCCTGATTCCGAGGTCCCTTAGCCCCATGGAGGATTTAACACCTGCTTTTAGCAGGTGTTAAAATCCATGGCGCTAAGGGACCTTGTTGTTAATTACGCCACCGTAATTTACGGTGGCGTAATTAACGCCTTCCCCACTCCCATTATGCCCTATGGTGCAAAAATGGGAATGGGGAAGGGTAAATGGGGATTGGGGACTTACCGGCCCGCCAACCTCGGAATGGGGCGGTAAGTCCGCCAACCACCATGGCGTAAACGTAGTTTACGCCATGGTGGTAAAGGTACGGCCCAGGCGGTAACTTACCGCCTGGGTCGTAATGAGGCCCCCTGACTGACCTAAAGACTCAACTCCTTCATTTTAGCATGTAACTCTGTGATCTTCCTCCTTGACTGCTTAAGTTCCTCCCTAATCTCCGCTAACATTTTCACCAAGGATCTCAACGATAAGTCAGAACCTGACTCCATATCTGTTCGGGCAGGTATTAAACACGTGGGCCTTTCATTCTCCGAGGTTCCCAATGCTGTTATCATGCAGGAGGTGATGAATAGTCCTCCAGTCCCCCTAATCTGGTTTCTTCAGCAGTTTGATCTTTTCTACAACTACTGACTGGCCAGGCCGGGGGAAAGGGGAAGTGGATAAAATAACAAACGGTCAGGCCACCTTCAACACCTGGACCTCAGTCTTTTCTGGATAACCTGCAAATAAAACATCTAGGTTAAACATCTAGATATTACTACAACTCTTATCTTAATGTTGAACTCCTTATACCCAACTTTACCTGACTACCTCTGCCCCAAGCTTGGCGGCTACTCTTGAGTAAAGAGTGGAATGCACTTCTGCTCAGAAGCTGCTGTTACATTAAGTTCATTACAATACTCTTTAACCTTGATTTACTTTTTCACAGAAAACTTTCAGTTCAATTCTTTTGTGTTCACTGCTTTCCTGGATGATCAATTTGTGGTTAAGAATTATTCCTCACTTATCACTTATATGTTTGTCTTTCTTTCTTTTCCTTTTTTTTTTAATTGCTTAAAGTCTTTGAACTAGAAAACTCCCAATCGCAAGAGAAAACTGATGGAATTACCTTGAAAGTACTTTCAATAAACACGGAACTGCGTCGCCCCGTGAAACTTGCAGAATTCCCTTCTGTCCAAGTCTCCTCTGAGGCGTACTAACTTTCAACTAACACAGAGCTGCGGCACTCCATGAAACTGACAAAATTCCTTTCTGTCAAACAACTTTTACAAGGCGTACTGTAACTCGACCTGCCCATTCACAACTGCGCGGTATCTGGATACAAGGACCGGGGGCTCACACACTATCAAATACTAGCCCTTATGGACTCAAAGGCACGCCATTGGTTACTTTCCACTAGCGCGACTGGAGCGCATCACACGCGCTTCCATTAGGAAAGACCTTTTAACTTAAACAGTCAATCCGAAAAGGAAACGGAGGCTTTAATTTACACAGTAGATCGCACTCAAGGCCCTGATTAAGTCGCTTCCCTCAGCAGCTGCGGAACGTGCGCTACACAACTCACGGCTTCACTGCAAGTTTACTTTTCACTAGTTCCTGTTACTTTACAGAACACATGTTCCTCCTCAACTTGAACCTCCTTAACATTCAACAACTCAGTAAATGTTCATAGATACTTGCGCTGTAAACATTTCTTGAAAGTATCACAATATTTACAGAAATATGTCAAGGGAACCTGACAAAATCCTACTTCTTACCCTCACACTTATATCAAAACTAAAATGGTTTTGTCTCTTCAAGATCCAGAACAATGGCTCCCTTTTTCTGGATGTTATGGTCTGCAAAGTAGGGGGAATGCCTCCCTTCCCCATGCCTTTCTCATTCTCCTTTTGGCAGTTCAGTGTGTTTGCGGGAATGTGTCCCTTCCCCAGGCCTTTCTCAGGCTTGTCTTGGTGAGTCACTATGGTTGGGGGAATGTCTCCTTCCACAGGCGTTTCTCAGGCTACTCTTGGCCATTCACTATGGTTGGGGTAATGCCTCCCTTCCCCAGGCCTTTCTCAGGCTCCTTTTGGTGATTCACTAGGGTTAGGGGAATGTCTCCCTTCCCCAGGCTTCTCTTGACTGTCAATGGACAGCCCTGGTGTTCTCTCCTGCCAGGGACAGTCTTTCTCAAGTGCGGATCCCAGACACCTTCTTACACTCCTTTTGGCTGTTCACTAGGCAGCCCTGGTGTTCTCTCCTGCCAGGGATGCCTTTTCTCAAATGTGGGTCCTAGACCCCTTCTAGGCTTCTCATATGCGGGACCCAGACCCCTTTGTACAAGCTTCTTATATGCGTGCCACAAACCACCCCTTTCTATTGGTTTCTTAAGTGTTGTTCGCAGACCCTTTTGCATTGATTTCTTAAGTGTGGTTCGCAGACCCCTTTACAATAGCTTCTCTCAAGTCCCAGAGGTCCCTGGCAGCCCACATATCTTCTTTCGGAGCACCTGTCCTTTGCCTCCTTCTCGGATCTATGTACGTTCTCTGGCAGCCCTTCTCAGCTTCTTCCTGTTCTTGCAATGGTTTACGCGGCACTGCCACTCTTCTGTGGTGGCACGCGGCGCGTACCTGCTCACCTGCATCATGCGGTGCTCTCCTGCGCCGGGCCCTTCAGTCTTGCTTCTTTTCAGCACGTCAGTCTTCAGTGAAGCAGGTAGGGGCTCTGGAACTCTCCCTGTTTCATCCCAGTCAGCAGCTGCAGGCTCAGCTCTTCCTGGTACGGCCAAAGACCTGCGCTTGCGGTGCCTCCGAGGAGGGACTGACAGCAATGTTAGTCCCTCTTGCATCTTTAAGCTACTTGAGAAGGATAACTGCAGCAACCGCGCTGGTTTTCTGAGAGGCTGTTTAGGGCTCCCTGCATCTTCTTCGTCACAGTACTTTGAGGGCATGACTTAGTAGTAGTACTACTGCTATAAAAAATACATAGAGGAACCTATAGGACAGGGGAAGGTAAAGAAGGTGTGGAAAGAAAGGAGGGTGGGTGGGTGAGTGTGTGTTGTACCGCATAGACTCCTGATGTCCTCCGTGTATCCCAGAGGGGAAATACCTCCCCATGAGACCCACCCATTGAGTACCACCTCCAGGAGGACTATCGGGTGTTAGGCAGAATCCCGTGCAGTGCCCTTAGGGACCACTACACACAATTAAGACTACAGGTGGCAATACAAGTTTTACCTTTGGTACAAGCCTGTACTACTATGTCAGAGTGGCGCAGTGGCGGAGCAGCCAGGCTTATCTCAAGAGTATATGAGCAGTAGCAGAGATTACACAAAGGGACCACAATTACTGTGACTCAAGCAAACACTGACTCAAGGTTTCAGGTAGAAAAATATAAGTACATTTATTTTTAAACCATTTGTTATAAACACAACACTTCTATTAAACTTAAACACAAACCACACGTTAAATATACTACAACTTACCAATTCACTTTTTACAGTATCTCTCAAGGTAAGTACCCTGTGTTTGGATGAACCGGTGTTAGGAACAAAACACATTACCGCGAATACGATTGCAATCACTTTTTGACAGTTCGGTCTACTAATTAAACACATATCCGTGACATGCAATGCTACTGGGGCAAAAACACACTTGGCATCTGAGATACCCAGAGGGAGTTGGAGGCAAAAATCACAGGCAATATTTTGGTTAGGCAGACAGAATCGAGAAACACTCAAGACAGGAGTTCAAGAGTCAAAGGGCCAGAGCCAGGGTCAAGTGACACCGGGAGCCTGTTGCCGAAGATCACACAGTCAGACAGTTCGCGATTCAACGTAGCCAAGAGTACTTCGATATTGTCAATGTTCGGAGGCAAAAGTTATAAGAAGGAGGGAAGACAAGGGCAAGCCTTGGAGATGAAGAAAAGGGGTTCATCCAGTTTCCTCAAGCAGAACACTGTACCTTATTCCAATGGTGCAGCTGGTGCCCTGGCAGTTGATCCTGTGGATTTCCCGCAGACCCAGGATTCCTGGAGCTTCGTTGTGAAGGAGGACGTCTGAAGAGGGTCTGCACCACACAGGGATGAAGCCGGCAGCAGCGACAATGAATAAAAGGTGCGCTCCTTAAAAACAGGAGAGGCTCTTCAAATGGCTATCCGGACCACTACATCAGTGTGCAGCAATTTTGATCAAGGAAGAGGATCCTCTTGCTGTGGAAGATGAGCTGGTTATCCCCACCAAGCTCAAGGGAAGAAGACTCCGGTCTGGATCGTCTTAGTCGTTGAAGGGTAGATAGCTCAGGACTGCAGCAGGGCTTCACCGGGACGGGGTAATTGCAGCAGTCCTCGTTCTCTTCGCGTCTCCTCGGTTCCTTGTAGTTCCAGTGGCGACTCTCTGACTTCTAGCCCAAGAGACCTGCCTTTTATGCGCAAAACCCCCATTCACACAGCCTGGCTGTCAATCACCCAGCAGGGGGGTTGTCCAGCCTGGACAACCACCTCAGCCAATCATGGCAAAGTGCGACTTGAGTTTCCTAGGATACCCTGTGCAGGGGGTGACTACACCCCTCCCTCAGATTCAGCCCACCTAGACACCCAGGTGCCTGGTGGAGGGCTTCTGAGCAGAAGCCCGCCAAAAGACGGTGAACAAAGAAGGCGAACCTAGTTTGCTGCGCAAAGTAAAACACAAGAAGGACTTTAACAAAAAGAAATGGTGAATAAACCCAACCGGAGCCAAAAGAAAGACAATTTGGTCTGGCAAGCGGGTTTATGTTCGAGGCTGATATAATAGCCAAGAACAATACCACGTTTATCTAATACAATTGCGGTAGAAAATTTAGGGTAGATACCACTGCCACCAGCCAAGTCTAAATGTTAAAAGAGCGAAACAATGCTCTAGGAGGTACAGATAAAAAGGGATACGAATTAACCCTTTCTGGTACTCCATGGAAGATGGGGTGTTCCGGATCTGTGGTAGATTGACTAAGTAAAGTTAATGGCAACCTTACCCTTTTCTGGGGGACTGTAGTCAGCCTCAGAAATGGAGTCGGGGGGGGAAGTCTCAAAGACAACCCTGTGCCACGGCACTGAAGGTGCTGTGTGACACACAAAAGAAGGGGGCTACTGAAGTGGTATACTTCAGAGTCTACAATCACAAAAACAGAAAAATACACATGGCAAAACACAGGAAAGAGTGGGGAAAAGCTCACACTCTTACCAAGTGGAAAAATAATAAACTCCAGAAGTCCAGCAAAGCTGCTGGGGGGACTCATTAGGTCAGGGAAATTAGCCATAAATGAGAATTCTCCCTAACATCGGGTAGCACCCTCAACTCGCTGGCCTCATGGAAAGGGTCACCCCCTGGGGGCGCAGGGGCAACATCATGAGATTCGTCACATAAGTCACATGTGTGTTTACTCTACAGATTACTAAAAACCATTTGGCTTCATGAAATACAGGATTGTTATGAGACCATTCACTTTACTTTAAAACCCAAATATGTTTGACACCAGACATTAATTCTTAGAGGATTGGCTATATTTATTTAAATCTAAGACAAATTAGGTCAATCCTATGATTGTTATGCTGGCAAGAGACATAATGCAAAATCTTCGTTTTTTGTCCCTGGCTCCTGTCATCGGGGGAAACTCCTCACTGTGCCCTTATCTGCCTAGTCCCACCTGCAAACATTTAAACTGTCCTGCCTGCAGTGATGATACACCTGCTTCACTCCTGGGGTGTGTGGGGAGGTGACTATGGGGCCTGTTGCCACCGCCCACTTTGTGCTGCAGGGGCAGTTTGGGGAGGATCCCCTGGTCATGTCGGAACTCCTGGGTCAGGGAGCGGGGGATTGTCACATGAGCAGTATAAAACTGCATGACCCTTTAGGGAATCCGCCAGATATATTTATGGCAGATATTGATCCCTGAGTTCCTGTGGACCCTTTAGGACAGGCCCCACGATTCTAAATTCCACTGTGTTCTATGCAGTATAAAGTGTACTTCTCATGGCATGACAACACCGCTTACCAAAAGTGAAAGTAAAAGTCAGCCCTCCGGGAACACTGCAATCGGAGCAGTGTTGGCTTTAGCTGCCTGACACACAGTTCCAAAGTCTCGGTGTATGCAGAGGACTCAATTGGTATTCAACATGGTGGACTGGCTCTATGTAACATCGGTCCCTGACACACAATGACCAATCTCACTCAACCAAAACAAATAACATACAGGTGCAAGCCTTTACCCAGGGCCTCATCCTTGCGGAGGGAACAGGAACGTACATTAAGGAATTTCAGAAAGTAAAGGTGTGGAAGTTTAGAAAAGAAGATGAGAGTTTGGTGAAGGTTGGCTAGAGGATCAAAGGAGATTGAGAAAGGAGAAAAGGCTGGCACAAGGAGTAGCAGAGGAGGTGGAGGAGAGATTATTATCAGAGCAGGTAGGGTAAAGAGAGGAGCTTGGGGCAGGAGATTTGGAAGAGCAGGTGAAAGGAGGAGCTGAGGAGCGGGAGGATAGGATAATCCTAGTTAAGGCAGAGAAGGAGTAGAGGAGATCGAGATAAGTGAATTGGAAGAGAGGACATCATGCACCCAATGCCAAAGGGGTGCTTGAGGAGCCAGTGGAGAGTCCGCTTCCAAATGAAGAGGTAGAGAGAGGACCGACGTATGACATTCTATCAGGGCTATAAGGTCAGGATTGAGGGTAGAACAGGACCATTACGCAGGGAGGTTGTCAGACGTCCAGTGGCAAGCTCATAAAACCTCTGAGCCTGCCTTTCCTGCTTGCCCTGGAAGTAGGTGCTGGCCACTTGGAACAAGTTAGTGTGCATCTGAATTAGGAAAACAAAAAGCACAGGTGCGTGGCAGATGAGCGCTGCACCGTAGCCCTTGAGATTAGAAGAAAGATTGTAAACTATTTATGGGAGACAGCAAAGAATCTGTTAATGGATTAAGAGAACCTACCTCTGCACCTGACACAGACTAATGCACAAAGTGAATCGAGCTATTGTGTTTCAGATGCCCTCAGCAGGCCCGGCTCTAGAAATTTTGATCTGGGTGGGCCAGGGTTGTGATCAGGTGGGCCCACATTCCATTGGGTGTGGGTCTAGGAGTACCCTCAACAAAATGCTGGTGTTGATCCAGATTTCCCAGATCTGTGATCCAGCAAAAAATGTCTTCCCAGATAAACTGTACATAGCAAAAGAGAAGCAAGGAAAATAGTGTTGCAACATGAATCTACCTATCTTCCCTTCGCATCTGCTCTCCCCTTTCTGGTATATCTGATCCTCCTTCACCTTTCACCGTCCAGTCACCTTCTCTCAGCTGCCCTAACCACGTTCCCATTTACCTCCCCTCCGACCTATTCAAACCAGCACCCAGCATATCTTTCCTGGACTGGCTTGGGAGAATTGAAGGTGATGCCGCCGCCTCCTCCTCCTCCTCCTCCTCCTCCTCCTCCTCCTCGTGCTCCTCTTCCTCCTCCTCTGAGAGGGCTGAGCAGTGAGGTCTACAGTCTTTTTTACCATCTAAGATGGTGTTCGCCCTGAGCACTGTGGCTACTTCCAGCAGGCCCGAGAAGAGATGCTTTGGTCCCTCCATCTTGTTGTGAAAGATAGACCCCCCCACCCAGAATACTGAAGCAAGGAATAGGAGATTTTGTTTCCTACAAAATTTCATTTTTTTCAAACTCCTTTAAATTTTAAGAACAGAACATACCATGTCCAATCAATACAGGTAGTCTTGTTGATCTTAACAATATTTCGAGCACAACATATCCTCCTATAACATACACATGTATACAATCCTCCCTTCACCCACCCATTCCACAACCCCCCTCCTTTCCAATTGAACCCCTAGAGTAGTCCCATTCGGAATGTCTCCCATCAATGGTTCATGTCCAAAATTACAGTTGGATTAGTTGCATTTTTGCAGCACAGTTTAATTGAGTTGAAAGTGCTAGGGAGTGCTGGGGCTTTAAGGGCTGCATCAGAAGACAGACAGTGCTGGTTGAGTGGTTTGTGGCGTCCTGGTATCACTCCTGGTGCGGCGTGCCCCTGTACATCATTGTTTGGTACATACTGTTTACATACTGGTTATAGAAATGCAATTGTCCATGATGACTCTTTGTTTGATGTGTTTACTTTGATTACCTATTGAATGACACAATTGTGTTCAATAAATGGGGCCCGGATATTTTCAAAGTTAGATGTGTGTGTGTCCTAATCCCTGTGCTGCCAATCTATTAAACCATGAGTGAGGCTTTTTGGAATTGCTTATAATGCGAACTGAATCACTTCTAGTGGCACTAAATTTTAACAGATAAGGTATACTGAAATTAAAAAATATGCCCAGGATCACACACTTTGGTCAAGTGGTATAGCCATAATTTGAGCCTAGATGTAGATGCTTGATCACATCTTCAGAACTGAAGTTAGTACAAGAAAATGAACAAGTCACATAATACACCAACCTGACAATATATGCATCATTGTAGCAAGTACTGGAAAAGTAAAGAGTAAAACACAGGTGAAAATAATCGCCTTTGCTCTTTACATTATCACTACGTGTGTGGAAAAGTGTAAATCACTTCCACAATTAACGATCGAGGGAGCTATCCACAATGGATTCTTTTGGACTCTGCCCGCTTTTTTTTCAGGTATAAAAGTCGGGCAGGTCCCATAGGAATCTATTGGTTTTCCGCCAATGTAAAAATACATGCTGGTGGAATACCAATCAGATTTGGTAGAGGGACCTTGTTAAGTCTGATCTGCTTTCCAACTTCACCTGTCAAATCATACAAAATCCTGCAGCTCATAAAAAGTGGAGCTACATGCATTTAGTGCCACTCTTCCACTCCGCTTGACCTGAAAAATGATCCCCTATAACAAACTTTATTTTCCCCATCCTGAATGGAAGCCTACAAGCTCCAGCATAGCAATTAATGAGAACTTACAAAAAATCCTAAATGCATAACAAGGTTATTGTTTCACAGAGCTTGTTCTGTATCCCCTTACTTACTAATTGCCCAGCAATCAGACTTAAATAGCTTCTTAAAACCCTATTTAATTTTTTTAAACAGCCACAGCAAGGGTCACTGCATTTTTAACATTTCTCATCTCTAATCACTTCCTGTTGTAAATAATCTGCCTCTGAGACACGTTAATAACATAAGATCTCAGTGGGTGGGCCTGATCGTCATGGCAGTTAAGATTTCGGGGTAGAGAGTAGAGCAGGCGGGGCATTGACATTTATAACCTATTCTGATTGCACTCTTTAGAAAATATTTAAATACTGCTTTTTAGTTATAAAAGATGTACACCTTTTATACTTTGCCCGCAACATTATAGAAAACACTCCGCTTTCTTGTTATTTTACGGGTGTTCATGTTTCATTTCCGGCACTGCCTAAACACCCAGCACCCAGGATTTACATCATACTTTCCAAACAAATCCCACAACACACATGACATATTCTGTTTGCATGCACACTCTGTAACGTTACTCAAACAGAATGAGGTTATCAAGTCAATACTTATCAGTTTGAATCATGAAATGTTCAGTCGGAGTAGACTAGACTTCCAAACAAAGATACATTCTATTTAGGTTGGAGCCCCACTGGTAAGTATGCATGAGAAGATCTGAAACTGGTCAATACTTGCCAACCTAGCCTTGTCATTTTCAGGTAGGACCAGCTCAGTGAGGTGCAGCTTGATTCCCTAGGCGTAGCAAGCAAGACACCCACATTCACCTAGGGAGACAAACGGAAGCTAACATGCATTGGCAAAGCCCACAGGTTGAGCTTTTGATTAGGCATGGATAGGCATTTGCCAGGCACTGCCATAAGGTTACCACCTGGCCATAAGATGGGAACAGCTAGAAAATG
Organism: Ambystoma mexicanum; assembly: GCF_040938575.1. Classification (NCBI taxonomy): domain Eukaryota; kingdom Metazoa; phylum Chordata; class Amphibia; order Caudata; family Ambystomatidae; genus Ambystoma; species Ambystoma mexicanum. The sequence continues at coordinate 533,971,864 of NC_090924.1, read as the reverse complement.
GTGCCAGTAACTGGGCATTTGAGGGCATTGCCTGGCAAATGTCTGCTAATACCTATACACAAGCCAAAACTGCTGGGTTTGTGATTGTTTGTTTAAGACAGGACTTCAGTGCAAATCACAGAGGCATTGACAAATATATTGCTTATAAAATCAACTGACTGAAGACACACAAAGAGAATTTACTACACCAGGAGCTCATTTACAGAGGCAAAAGAATGCTTAGCTATAACACTGGCAAGCCCTATTCAGCAACACGTTTGGTTTTACTTTGTGATAGAGCTTGCTCTAAGAGTTCTTGAAAGGTTAGGTTTTGATGGTGAAGCATTGACATAGCCATGGCTAGTCGTTAGGTGGGTAAATGACCAGACACACCCATAGGATGTGTGTTTCTCCTCACATTTTATTGCCATCCTATCTGTGTTCCACAGCATCCGTTCTGTTTGTAGCTAATAGATTAAAAAAAAGTCTCTGAATCAATTAGAACCACCGTCATTGCTCTGGCTAGCCTTCCATACCAATGTTTGCATATCAGCCTTGGCCCTGTCACTAATGCCAGAAGCCCTTCCCAAACTGCTAGACCACAGGGCCTAAACATGCATGTGGTTGCTTGTGTTTCAGTGGAGAGGGAACATGGCCTAGCAATTCAGATTGAACTGCACCTTTTGGTGGCAGCACCAAAAGTCATTTGCTAATGGCTTGTCCCCTTCAATAATAGCATAGACATACTACAGAATTATGTCATGGAATGTTGTGCAGAGCAACGGTAGTGGTAATGTTTAATTCAAAGCTTTGCATTTATCACTTTTTGATTTTACTACACTCTCCCCTACAGAATTACATTTTTGTTACTACCAACCTTATCCTTTCACTTATACTCAAGTAGTTAATGCAGCAGAATATATATTTTGAATGTAATTTGTAAGGGTCCCCAGTGAGTTGACGCACCTTCTGCAGAAATCTGCATTCAAGCAACTTTACCTGTCATTTATTGTTTGATATAGTTAACCATTTTATTAAGCATGATGTGAAAAACCACTATATTCCCACAAAAAATAAACATACTTTAATTGACAGAAACCAACATTGTGATTTTAGGTTTCCGAAAATAGTTGTAGGCAGCCTGCTTGAATATTAGAGGTTTGACTGGTCAGTTGTACTTTTATGGCTGTGGGTCATAAATCATTGTGTAGGGCAAGAAAACAAATCCTGGCTGGGCCTCCTGCAATTCAGCTTCTCAGAATGATGTCTCCTTGACATCTACCCCCCACTCCCTCGGTTACCAGTGGTGTACAACATCACTCGAATGGCAGCCTTTCTAGGGGGGGGGACAGAGGCAGGCTGTGGGGGGGCCTGGACCCCCTGGCCCCACTGCTGGAGCCGGGCCTGCCTCACAGCATGCACAGGTGCACATCTAAACCACAATAGCTGGATTCACTTTCTTGTATTAGCGTGCAACTACATTAGAATTTGGAGCCAAAGGCACAACCTCATTGAGCTGCAAACTCTCAGAGGACAACTCAATTGTTAAAAATCGGCCAGTACTGTGAGTGACGCTGGAGAGGGGGCGAGAGTGACTTTTGAGAGACATTTGTTGATTTACTTTGAATATCAACCCAAAAGGACTGCCATTCTGACCTACAGTGCTACTGTTTTGAATCTCGTCTTGGCCCTCGTTTGTGTTTATTGCTGAATAACCCTTTCCATGTTAAACTTAACAGTAGCTTTGAGTCTTTTGTGGAGACCACTTGGCTTCATGACACCACACACAGAGTTTCATACTTTTCCCTCCGCCCGTCTTAAGTTTGTGCATTCCTCAACGACTCCGACTACGTATTTAAAAATGCATTGCGGATTTGTGAGCCTGTTCTTTGGCAAGAGAATACTAAATGGCTGCCTTTGGTGCCACCAGCAGGATTGTTTATGGTGATGTCAAACTGGTCCCACAGGACCAGACATGTCCCTGCTCCTTAGGAGCAGGTGTGTCAACTTACCACTTTGCTTGAGGCGACATAAATCCTTGCATTGTACCTGAAAAGTTAGTTCAACCACTACTATGAAACAATTGAACAAATTGCTTTAATACCAACTGCCAGAAGTTAATGCTAAGCAGCACTGTGCCTTGACTTTCTTTGCCTCGTGCTTTCTTCCAGCTTTGTTTAATGAGTGGTGAGATCATTCAAATGAACTCCAAAATGAACCTGATCTTTGAGCCAGCAGATTTGGAGCAGGCATCGCCAGCAACTGTCAGCAGGTAACACTGATGATGCTTGGTGTGTGGCAAGATTAAATGTGAAATGAAACCCATTCCCACTTCCTGAAAATGCCAATTACTGAGTTGTCTAGAGGACTTAGAAGCTTGGATGGCTTCCCACTGTTTGAAGCTGAATACTTGTAAAAACCGAATTTTTATTATTTTCTCACTCTCAACACCCCTCCCTAGTTTGTATGCTTAATTGTCGTCTGTCTTTTATTCCTCACGTGCATAGGATTGTGAAATCTGCACATGTTCACCACTTAACATTAATTTTAATCTATTGTACATTTTAGACTCAGTGCAATCACTTTTATTTAATCAAGAATTGGCTTTGGAAACTATTTTCTTTGGTCTTCCCCAAACTACCTTGGCACCTCTAAAAGATATATTTCATGTTGCCGCTCGATGAGTATCCTGTGCCAGGAAATGTCACCATATCACCCTGATTTTAATTTCTTTGCAATGGCTTCCTTAAAATGGTCATCATATCACCCTGATTTTAGGTTCTTTGCAATGGCTTCCTTTAAATGGTCATCATATCACCCTGATTTTTAGATCTTTGCAATGGCTTCCTTTAACTGCTCGAATTGAATTTAAATGAAGGCGCAATACATACAAAGCGATTCATTTTTACACTCCCTTTTACGTGGGTGACAAGTTGAACATCTCTGGCGGCAGGAGTCATTTAGTGGTTGACCTATCGCGACTTGAAGTTTCCAAGTTTAGATGCATTTTTTCATCTAAACGTTCTTTTTCAGGTGCTGCTGTTTTAATTGGGACAGTTCCCTCCCCACCCCCAACCTTTGTAAGAACTCGGATTTTCTTAAATTCAGAACACTTTTGAAAGCGTGATTATGGAACTCATCATTTTTAAATCTTTCAGAACAAGTTGGTTGCTACCATCTAATCTTTGCAAGTTGTACCTGCAACTTCCACATACGACTTATTAGCTGGATTTTATTGTGTTGTATCCCTTTTTTTGGCCTGCTGTATTGCAATTGTATGTTCTGTATTTTATTCATATGTGTTCCTTGTTCACAGCTCAGATGCACTTGTGCTTTGTTCGCACATTTTGAGAAATAAAAAAATAAGACAATCAACACATCATACATAGATACATACCGATTTTGTAGACATAGGTCAAATAAATGTCCTGACAACAACAACGCTCTCCCAGCAACTGTGGCACCAAACTGTGTTTAACCTACGTTCCCTCCTTTCACCACGCTCCCCCTTTCATTCATGTGTGTTCAGTATGGTTATGTTTTATATTGTGAGTGAATGTTGGTGTATCGACCCCCGGACAGACTAGTCGTTAATGTATTCCTACTCTGCACTTGGCGGTCCTCCAGCAGCTCTGGAATCGCTTCATAATTAACTTTGGGGAGTTTAAGCTTTTGCGTGTCCCTTCACTCATACTTCGATATCGGTCTTGCTCAACTTCCCAATCTTAGCAGTATGCACCTACTCTCAGCATCTTTCTTCTCAAACCCTTCTCCTGCCCTGTTTGACAAAGAGAGAGGTTGATAACATTGTATTAAAAGTATGCTGTCTGTTTTGCTGTTTCTATATTCTTAGAACTGTTTTGATTGACTAAAAGATTTCTCCAAAGTGGAATGCAACCGAGAAGGAATGTGCAGACTCCCACAGCCCTCCAGCCCTCCAGTCCATGATCACACTCCCTTCCCAGTGCCCTTCTGCCTCACTGTGAGTAAACTGTTGGAGTGCCATCTGTCCCGCGGACACAGTGTAAGGGCAGAGGAAAGTTTCTTCTGTATCATAACTGCTTCCCTTGGGAACCACTGTTCGGGAGATGGAGAGGAACATCCAATTCCTCTGCTGCACCAACAATGAAATTGTACTGACCTTGTGTGGAGATGAGGTGGTAGTAGAATTCTTTATAAACCTTAACATAACAAATGTGTGTAGCCTGGTGGTACCTGTCTACGGGCTGTTTTCCACCCCTATAACCTGCATTTATTCAGCACATTTGAACAATCACTTTAGCTGATACCCAGGAGAGGTGAAAGGGGCATGAAAATGGTTATTGCCCTTCGGCGGACCATACAACAACTATTCTCCCCGGCTTGGTCATCTGACATTAATATGTGACCTTGTCTTTGCTGCAGAAATATGTTTACTTGATGAGCACACGAAAACGTAGGCTTTCATTGCTGTTTCATTGCGGTAAATGGAAGTGAATGTCCAAGATGGCCATGCATCAGTGCCATATTTTCGGGCTAATTTTCACACACGCACTACACCATGTCATGATTTGGCATCTGGCGTAGGGGAGAATGGTGCCTCCCCAATGTTGACTCCTGCTCCTTACTAAGTTGGTATAATAGTCAATGTATCGCAAACATATCTTGGGAACTTTAAAATGCGTTTTTGTCTGAATGTGATTCTGACTTCCCAGGCATTACGAAGGGACTGCATTAACTCTCCCCAAAACACTTGGCCTAGCCAATTGATAGACAGGGTGGCAATCCAATATCATGCATAAGAGTTGCCAGGCTCTGAAGCCCACCATTATCATAGTTGCTGTCAAAATCCAAACTTTTATTCCACTATGTACTGCCGTCATCCCTCTACCTCAACACTCTTGCAGGGATAGTTGTGCCAGAACAAGTGTGCCATTCCTGAAAGTATAAAGAAAGAAAAATGTTAAGGCTGTCGAATCAATCAATCAATCTTGCTTTATTTCGATAGTCATCAAAGTACATAGAAACAATAACACATTACATCATAATTGACATCCAAGCATTATTAAATAAAAGAACAAAGGGTTCTTATCAAAAATACATTTCCTGACTACTAGGGGGCGCGGGGCAAGATGGCTGCTTGAGTAGACAGCTTCCGCCCCCTCCAGCAGTATTGAGGAGATAGAGCCCCTGCGCCCATGGAAAAGTGCAATTAAATGCAGTGGTGGAAAGTTGACTGTCTTGTGCCTTCCCACATCCGAGCACAGTGCCGGAGGTCCACGAGAAAGGGGAGGAAGCAGTAGTGCGGCCCCCGACAGAGACCGTAGTGTGGTAACCATCATACGCAGAAGGAGAACACCACCGCCCAACAAGGCGAAGGGAAGACAGCGGGACTCCAGGCTGAGCAAGGCGACTGCCGGTGTGGACCCCTTTCCCTGGCGCTACACCGCACCCGCAGGTCATACACCCGCAGGAGATATTGGCGGTGTGCCCCCATCCCCGAAAAGCAGAGTGCAGGAACCCGGCCGGGCAGGACTTCGATGGAACGTGGTGCACCCGAAGTGAAACTCACCCGAGAGAGGTGAGCAGTGGTGACGGAGGCCGCCCGGCGGGGAGTAGACAACTCGCCCCGTTGCAGAGGGACACCCGCGATCGTAGAGGAGGTGGGTGTCGGGGTCCGGCTTGACTGAATTCCACAGGAGCTGATGCTGGCCCCACAGACCCTCACCAGGAGTTCACCTCTCAACCCTAAAGTAAAAGCTGAGCTGAGAACCCCAAGAAAGGGAAAGGGGAATTTGGATAAAATAACAACGGAGACACTGCAGCCCTGCAACCTTCTGGTAGGCTCTGGTATCTGTAGTAAACAAATACACTTCATTACTTATACATTAGTGTAAACCTTTTTCTCTAAATTATTTTTAAAACAAACTAACTTCTTTACCTCTTATACCTCTGTTTAAGACATAGAGGTTAATTATCTTTATGGAATATCTTGTAAACTGTTGTAATGTTTAATGCATATTGTCACTAGCCATTCCAGTCTCTTTAATATCCTAAAGAAAAATGACTCTTGGAAACACCTTACAAACTTAGATATTCTTCTTTGACTTTTAAGTTCATTTAACTCCAGTAAGTTCGAATTTTCAAATACTCTTGACAAATGCAGTCTTTCTTGAAGTATTGAATTCTCTTTTGTGTGAAAATTGCATTAAGTATAAACTCATAAACTTTCTTGAATGCTACTGCTTCTGCGTGTGAATCTTTTCTTTGTTACACATATAAATATATAGTTACTTTCTTGAATAACTTATTCACTCTCTGCAACCATGCGATTAACATGCGAAATCACAAGACGTGAGAAATTGTCCTTGCGGTAAAAAATTACACGCGCATCTTATAAATACACGCGCACGTGAAACACGCGCACCTTAAAAAATACACGCACACGTTAACAAATTCACGTGTACGTGAAAAACACGCGCTTGCACTGAAAAACTATGCGCGCTAGTTCCAATGGACCTGCGCTCTATCGCCAACCGAACTTGGGCTATTACTTGCGACGTCTCTCACGTGAAAATAGTTCACACGCCAAAAACAACTCACGCTCAATAAAAATTGACTCATGCTCTACCGCAATCCAACACGCGCTCTCATACGTAACGTCACTCACGTGAAAAATGTACACACGCTAAAAATTACCCGCGCTCAGTTAATATTGGCTCGCGATCTATCGCAATCCAACACGCGCTCTCGTACGTAACGTCACTCACGTGAAAAATGTACACGCGCTAAAAATTACCCGCACTCAGTTAATATGGGCTCGCGCTTTATCGCAATCCAACACGCGCTCTCATACGTAACGTCACTCACGTGAAAAATGTACACGCGCTAAAAATTACCCGCGCTCAGTTAATATGGGCTCGCGCTCTATCGCAATCCAACACGCGCTCTCATACGCACGCGCTCCCAGCGACGTTGCTGAAGACACGAAGACTTGCGTGCACGTTAGTCAGTCTTGAAACACATTTCACGCTATTAACAACTTTAAAACTTGCGCGCAGTCTTTTCAATTATTTTCCGTATTGTATATAAACTGTAAACGTTTTCTCTTCTTATAGTAAACTTTAAACTTCTAAACTCTTTAAGTTTCTGATATAAAATGGAAGTTCACTGTGAGAATCTTTGAGCTTTTAAAAGGAACGATCCCACCTGATGTCTTCTTGATCACTCTGGCTCAGCAACGATTTTCTCACTTCTTTAGTAAATCTTCCGAACTCTGAAAGGCCTCACTTAAGGAGCTTAACTAATGTACAACCAGCCACTGAATTACTTTGGATGAAAGGCAGTTTAGAATCTTGCTCACCTCCCAAGAATCCAACCCATTATCCTATCCACCAATCAGACAAACCAAACATACTATTGTTCCTTAAACCAATCAGATTAAGTTTCTTTCTCTCCATCTTGACTTGGGCAACCACAATGTTAATTCTATGTACATACTTTTCTGATTACTACTCCAGCCAGCCCTGACAGCGGGCAGACTGGGAACGCAGATTAGGAAGAAGTGCAGTGAGCCATCCAGAAAGCCAGGTACGCCAGGGCCCCTAAGAACACTGCACCTAGAGGCCATGTGAGCCCCTGCTGGAAAGGGGCCGGGAAGAGTGGTGAAGGGCCCCGAGAGTCGGGAAACCTGATATAATCGAGGGTCACCCCACGGGCAGACAGGAACCGGGAAGTAGGGTGCACAGTGTGGAGGAGAGCGGAGCACAGATTAAACAGCACCCTCCATAGCTCTGAGAGCCTTGGAACGGAAAGCGGACTCCTCCAATGGGGGAACCGCTGCGCATGCAGAGCCAGCGGTAAAGGTGACACCAAGTGAAATCAGCCTGGCCTAAACATAAATACTCCACCAGAGCTGGATGAAAAGTACACGTGGGGTGAGATCCATCCAACCTGGGACCACCCCAAGCGATTTAACGTTGCAACGTGCTTGAGGCCTCGAAAGAGACAAAGAATCCACACCAGTGTTGTGACACCAGGAGAAGGAACCTGCTAAGGGGGGCAAGGACATCTGCTAGGGAAAGAGAAGCACAAGATAACAGGGAGAAGCCTCCTACCCACTCTAACCCCCACCACCCAGCGGAGGGAGGCCAAACAAGTGGGACAGTGGAAGAAGGACTGAGACACAACACCCACAAGCCAGCGGGACTAGCGCAAGAAAAGCAGGGGAGGTTCCCAGTGCCACAGTGGTGGATGAGTCACGGGAAATACCGGGATAGCAGTCCCCTGGAACACTCGTGAAACGAGGAGGCTAACCTAGTGCTGGTGACCAGACAACGCACAGGGCTCAGTCATAAGAGAAAGCCAACACCCGGAGGGGCCCCAACTCACAATCTAGAACCCACAGGAACATGCTGTTAAGCGTAGGTAGCGGGGAGTGAACGAAATAACTGAGTCAGTGGCCCCACGGGTAGCTGACACAGAAGGTGGAGAAAGAGAAAAGAAGCAACAGGATAGATATGAACATGCGCAAAATTAAATAACGGATCGGCACACACATCAACAGAATCTGCAACGAGAGAGAACGGAGGACGTCTCCCAGAGGGCAAAGGCAAACGGAAGAAGAAAGGCCCAAAAGCACAAATGCCAACAGGCATGGACCTCTCCAAGTTTTCCACCCAAGGGGACACTGGGCACATCCTGGCGGAGATTAAGGCTCTTAGAGGGGATATACAGGCGTCACTGGTGGATTTGAGGGCAGAGTAACCACAGTGGAAGGGAAAATTGAAGAACTTGAACACAACCAACTTAATGCTGATATGGTGGAAATGCAGTTGGATGCAAGAATGATGGAACTGGATCTCAGAGAAGAGGAGGTAAGGCTCAAAATTGATGACCTTGAAAATAGGGAGACACGTAACAACATAAGGATTTTGGGCCTGAAGGAATCAGACAGAGAGACCCCACGTCAGGTTGAAGAGAAAGTACACGCACAAATACATAGACTCTTTGAAACGGAAGGGGGCAAGACGTTGCAACTCGAGAGGGCGCACAGAGGAGGATGACCATACGGGAACAGCCCTTGCTCCATAGTGGCCAGATTCTTAAGCTATAAGGACAGACTGGAGGTCTAAACAGAGCAAAGCAACAACAAGAGATAGAATTTTAAGGCTCTAAAGTTTCCATATATCAAGATCTCTCAAATCTCACACTAGCGCGGAGAAGAGGCTGCAGGCCACTCACAACATGGCTACGGGAGAGGGGGATCCGATACAGATGGGGTTACCCCTTCTCTCTGGAATTCGAAGCTGAAGGAATGGAGTACAGGCTGACATCGGCAGAGGTGGCAGAATAGGCACTGAGAAAACCTCACGTCGGACAGGCAAACTCAGCCAAGAGGTCCGCAAGGCCCTCAGGACCCACCTACAGACGGGGCACAAACCAGGCCTGCCCCGGGCCCACAAAGGAGGAGAGGACAGACGACGCGGAAGTCCATGAGGCTCAATGGACCCTCACTGTGAAAAGTGCCAGCACCACAAGAGCAGCAGACGGAGTAAGACAGCAGAGAGGGGTAGGTGAGCTGCTGTAACTCGAACCACGAGGACCGGGCAGATGCTTGGGAAAATCCAGAGGATTGCTGTAGGGAGGCAATATCAATCCCTCCAAAGTGTCCCCCGGTGGCGACAGGGGGCGTCACCCACATTTATGTTCAAAACTCTTTGGTGTTCTTGTTAGTTATAATGCAAAGTAGTAAGTTGGGTAAGGTATTTGGCGCCACAATGGCAAATATTAGGTACTTTGAGCACAATCCTCCAATGAACGGAAATACAGAACTTAAGGGGGCATCAACAATGGGTCAAAAGGATATAGGTGCAAAGGGAAACACCTGTGATGGGGAAAGGTGAAGCAACTAAGGGTCTGAAGGTGGGCACGCTTAACGTGAAAGGACTGAATTCCCCTACTAAGAGGTCTCTAGTTGTAAGGGAATTTCGGAAAGCCTCCCATGACATTTTATTCTTGGAGGAAACACGGCTGATACAGGGGAGGAGCGGGCACTAAGAGGGTGAGGAATAGGGCATGTCCACTGGGCATCAGGGAATACCAAAAAAGGAGGAGTGGGCCTAATTCTCAACAAGCACTGCCGGTTCCAAGACTGTGAATTTACGAACCTATTAGAGGGAAGACTGCTAATATTGGAGGGTACATTGGAGAGAGCTAAGATGTTATTGGCAGCAGTATACGCCCCGAATCAGGGACAAGAAAGGTTCCTAAAGGAAACCCTGGACATAATACAGGAGCAGGAGGCGGATTTATACATTATTGGGGAGACCTTAACTCCTGGGCAAATGAAACCTGGGATAGGAAGGCAAGGGAGGGGAACATAGACAAACGGGTGGATAAATGGGGACACCTGGGTTTGGCATTGGACCGGAGAAGTTTATTGGATGTATGGAGGATAAAGCACCTGAGGGAGGAGGGATACACATTCTTTTCAAAACCACATAAAACATACACAAGGATTGACTACCTCCTTATAAACAAGGACCAGACCTCGAGGGTTATGAATAGCAACATAAGGCCTGTGGGATGGTCCCACAATGAAATGGTAACCGTGACCCCGGACGTCAAGGGACTCCATAGATCCATGGGTTCATGACGGTGTAATGACTCGCTCTGGAATGATCCCATCTTCTCCGACCACCTGGCCAAAGAGATAACTGAATATTTTAGTTCAATGACACCAGGGATGTGAATGTGGAAACGGTGTGGGATGCGGGGAAAGCCACCGGGAGAGTTCTGTTGATAAGAGAGGAGGCAAGGAGGACGAGGGAGAGGGGCCTGGTGTAAGAACGACTCTGTAAAGGAATAGTGGAAAGGGAAGAGAGGATGCATGCCACAAAGGAAGACGTAGAGGAGCTAAGAGAGCAGGGGATGGCTAAAAGGGCAGATCTAAAGGCGCCGAGCATGGGAGAAACCCAATAGAAATTGAGATATTTGAAACAGAAGTATTATGAGAAGGGCGACAAGGCTGATGCCCTCCTTGCTGCAAGACTCAGGACCCAGAGGGCAGAAAGGTGGGTGACAAAGTGGAAGACCTGGGGGAGGGGAAGGGAGACCCACACGCACCAACCGACATTGCTGAGAGATTTGCCCAATATTACGAAACACTGTACGCCACTGAAGCACAAGGCACAGAAGAGGTGGTCAGGGAATGCTTAAGGGGGGTACACATGACTAAATTCCAATGCCCAGAGATAGAGCACCTAGACAGCCCGATCACAGCCGAAGAGGTCCAAGATACAATATCACGCCTCCCGAACGGGAATGCCCCGGGGGAAGAAGGCTACACTATAGTGTTTTACAAGATACACACGGGAGTCCTGACACAACAAATGGTAAAGTTGTTCAAGCACAACCTAGACACTGGGAAGGTCCCCGCAACATTTCGCAGGGCCTTGATATCGGTCATTCCAAAAGAGGGGAGGCACCCGACCCATTGTTCCTCATACCGCCCAATCTCATTCCTAAACGTAGATGAGAAAATATTCATGATAATCCTGGCAACGAGATTTGAAGAGAAGTTCCCTTTCCCTTGGGGGGAAAAGATAAGGAAAGATAACCTGATAAAGGGGATTGAGGTGGGAGAGCAGAAGCATAAAGTAAGCATGTATGCAGACAATATTCTTCTGTACTTATCGGACACAGGGGAGTTGGTGCAGAGGGTGTTCAGTCATTAGGGAATACGGGAAAGTGTCAGGTTTTAAGGTAAATATTGATAAGTCAACCCTCCTCCCTCTAGGAGAAGGTACTAAAGAACAGCTCAGGAGATGGTCTGACCTGGGGATACTGGTGGAAAGAGATAGCATACGGTACCTAGGGGTGCGAATATCGAGGGAACTAGGTAAACTATATGAATGTAACTTCCCTCCACTCCTGCACAAGCTTTCTGAAGATCTACAGAAATGGTCGAAATTGACAATCTCATGGCTGGGGCGGCTAAACTCATTGAAAATGGTACTTCCCCTCAGAGTGTTATACTTATACGAGGCTCTCCCAATAGAAATCCCAGAGATACACTTCGTAGAATAAAAAAGAAAATGATAAAACTCCTGTGGCAGGGGAAAAAGCAAAGGGTAGCCTACAAGCTACTGGTCCAACCCAAAGAGAAAGGAGGGGTGGGACTGCCAGAGATGCGAACATACTATATGGCTGCCTAATTTAGAGCTCTGGCCTCACATTTGTGCATGGATAAAGACAAACAGTGGGTGGAGATAGAGAACTTTCTTTTCCGTCTGGTCACATTGGGGGAATGGCTCTGGGCCCCGCTCAAAGCAATACCAAGCAGGGTCCACACACATAGGATTTTGGGCCCGCTATGGAGGTTGTGGAAGGTCAGAAAGGAGATGGAAGAGGTTACAATGTGGCCGTCTCCACTGAGCCATATATGGGCCCCTCCCATACAGGATAACATACCAGACCATGAGAGATTCCAAGACTGGTTTGAGGTGGGGTTGGAGAGAGTGGGACAGGTATTAAAGAAGGATAAATTCATAGACATAGCGGACCTTGAAGTGGCCCTCGGAATAGGGAACATCTCAGTCTTTAAGTATTTGCAACTAAAGGGAGTATTAATGGCGGAGGCGTGAAAGATGGAACTACAGAGGGAATTGACATATACAGAAAGGGTGTTGGATACAGCGGGGGGCACTAGCGGTCTCATTTCAAGAATGTACGAAGCGTTGCTCGAAGCTAATGGGGAAGATGTGACTGTACTCAAGATGAGATGGGATAGGGACCTGGGGAGGGAGATGGACGCAGAACATTGGAGGAAGCTATGTTTAAACGCCCATCGCACGTTAGTGGCTTGTCAATATAAACTGCATGGGCTCAAGCTACTGTATAGATGGCAGTGGGACCCGGCAAGATTAGGGAAAATGTTCACGGGGTGGACCCCCACTGCTGGAGGAAATGCAGACAAGTAGCCGACTATTGGCACATGTGGTGGAGTTGTGAGAAGGTGCAGAAATTCTGGAAGGAGGTACTAGGGTGGATAAGGGGCCTGGAAGGAGTAGAAAGAAGTATGGATCCCTTACTGGTCCTATTTGGGATGGAAACGTCTGAAGACGAATGGGTGAGGCTTCCACATATGCCACACTATCTTTTACTAGCAGCTAGGGCATGCCTGGCAGGGGGATGGAAAAGGGAGAGTCTCCCAAGTGAGACAGAGTGGGCAGCTAAGGCACTGGCCCTGTACAGGATGGAGGAACTGACCATGCAAATACACAACCGAGCTCCGACCAAAGCTATGGAATGGGCAACTTTCTTGGCAAAATATGATCTGGAAAACCTGCAGGAGCTAGAAGTGCAGGAGGAGACAGGTGTGGTGGTGGGCTAAAGGGAGAAGGGAGCAACTGTCCTACCTCCACCACAGACGACAGGAACAGGGTGATATAACGCCAAATACTAAGGTGCCACCATCGAGACCTGAATATCACAGAATGCACCCACAAGGACAGGACCTAGTGACCCGGAGAGATCTGTCAGGATTCGCCCCTGGAAATTATGGAGTTTGTGGCGGTTGTAGCTGAACTAACCTACGAGGCAGTGCAGTCCTCACTCAAGATGGCAGCTTACACTTTAAATCTAGGCCACGCCCACAGCCCAGCGCATTGTATCTGTTTTTTCCAGTTTGTTCAACGCTGCTGTGCTTTTGCTCAGTTTCCACTCCTTGGATCTTCGTTGCCCTTCCAGCCCATCTACCTTCTCTGCCCTTCGTGTCACTACCTTCTGTAGCGACCGTGTTACTTCCTCGCTACTTTCCTTCTAGTCTTTCGTTTCTTAGTCTCATCCTTCTATTCTTTATACTTACTTCTTTCCGTTTTTCACTGTCTACAGTACTATTGTACTTCTACCTTTCTGTCTCTTTATACACCTTCCTCCATCTTGCTCTTTATTCCGAACTACACCCTGGGTGATTTCTAAGGTTACTTGGCTTCCTGTGTCTGTGTTTTTCCTCGCGGTCGCAAGCCGCGTTTACATTCTCTGTGATTGCAGTTCGGCTTCCGACATACCGGGTGTCATTTACTTTAGGTAAGCAGCTTTTCTAAATACTTCCTTTCCATTATACTTTTCTTCTGTTTCCACTTTCCACACTTACCTTCTGCTTTCTTTAGTTCCTTCTTCTCGGGAGGTGCGCTTGCACTTATCCTATTCTTCCATTTGTTTATACCTTCTTCGTACTTGCTGTACTTCTTGCCAAAGAACCCCTGCTTCCTCTGTCATACCAAGAGGGGAGACTTTGAAATCTACATAAGGAACAGTATTCTTCCTGCATTCATCACTCAAGGACTAAGGAACAGTATTCTTCCTGCATTCATCACTCAAGGACTAAGGAACAGTATTCTTCCTGCATTCATCACTCAAGGACTATATCCATTGGACAAACAGGGTTTTTTCTGCTAAGGCTTTTTCCCTGGAATTTGGGGTTTGGCTCCTCGGGGTCCCCCTGAGGCAGGTTGCCACCTTCCTACCAAGGTGGCCTCTGGGGAAGCCAGACCCTACTTACGCGAACAGAAGAAGAAACCCATTAAAGGCAAGGCGACATCGGACCATAAGAAGTCTAAGAAGAAGAGAAGACTGCTGCAAATTCTCCCAAGGACTTATCCTCGGAAGGCTCAGGTGAGGAGGAGGTTGGGAAGGAGAGTGCCTTATCTGACAAGATCTAAGATGTGATTGCCCTGGAGCCTCCAGAGAACAGTTGGGTTAGGGAGTGGGAGGGGGGATTAAACAGTATGTTGGGAGGGTGGGAAAATATGGAAAACTTGTTTGGTGTCTTAAAATGTGGTAATGTCCACAGGAAGTTTGCGTTGAATTGTAAATTGCATATGCACCAATAAAATAGAATTTGAAAAAAAAATACATTTCCTAAAAAACGTTGAAAATCCCAGGATTATATAAGTATTGTATACAGTACTTTTACAATTATTAAAATGTTTCGAGGTTATAACTTCACGCTGTGATTTGTACATACAAGTATTTCCTATATGAACTTACACAGAAATCTTTTTTAGTCGTTTTTTTCTTCTTGGCCAAGCAGCTGCAAGACATTTAGAAATTGCTACGGTGCAGTCCGTGGTCGATAAAAGCTTTCAATACTGCAGTGGTGTCAGAGTGTATGTATACGTTTGTTCCTTAGCCATGGTTTTAAATATCTATTTCGAAATTCAGATCGCGCTGGGCATAAGAATAAGACATGTTGTGTGGATTCCATGCTTTGATTACATGTTTGGCAGATGTTTGCATAGTCAAGAGTTCCATTTGTTCAGCAATTTGACTATCGGTGAAATACCCATCTTAGTTTTATTATGCGATTTCTAGTAAAATGACTGTGGATAGTCAAGATAGTGTTCATCTTTAATGGACAGGTAGCTTAGAAATTGGTGTCTGTTCTGGCAGTTTAACAGAGACTGCTCTTGGTACCAGTCAAGTCGTTTTTGTTTAATCATGGGTGTGCAATTTACATTTCTGCTCTCAGGGTTATTCCACATTTCTTCTTCACCGATTTCGGGAAGGCGGGGTTTCACGTGTTTAAACCATGGGATTTTTCATATCCCACTTTGGCTAAGAAGATCATGTAAAGCATCTTTATAAACTGATACGTTTGGTTCAGAATGCAACTTCAGACAGTATAGGACCGGCATCATAGCAACCAATGTGTGATTCAGTGTCTATCCCAGCTTTTAGTGCACAGCGGTGTTTGGTGCTGACATTGGTAACCCTATGAGTTGCTTTAGAAATTATTTTTCATTCACAGTAAGTGTTTTGGGATTTGAGCAACCCCATAACTCAGAACCATAAGTGCATGCCTGGCTAGCTTTGGCCTTGTAACGGTTATGGCTGGTTGAATTAACCTACTTCCCTTCCTTCGTGTGAACTTCATAACTGCTCCATCATTTTTGGCCAGTATTATGCTGGAGTTGATGCATTGTTCTTGCCACATCCCCTTCCTATTCATTCTCAAGCCCAGGTAATAAAAAAAAGTACCTTTGTAAATGGGGAAATCGTTATGGATAGATTAAGAGATTGGACTTTTCCACATCCAGGGTCTTCTTTCTTTTATTGAATGTAATTTATGGATAAACATGACGATGTTTTCAACTTTTGTAAAAATTGTTTATCAATTAAATCAAATAAAATAAAAAGAAAATTACTGACCCCTCACATGACGCTGGCACACCTCCCTTTTGCCTGGATTTGGGGGCTCGCTGGGTTTCTGAACCCTCCTCTTCAGTCATTTCTAGGTGAAAGCTATCCAGGGTTCCATACCACTTGACAAACACTGTTACCAGTCTTTGTGAATGGGCGGGTCATTGGATGTAACTGGCAGAGACTGGTAACGGGGGGTTCTGTTTTTCCGGATGTCCGAACCTTAGACTTGATCACCTTCCCCTTCCTTAAACTGATAGTACTCTTCATGTCTCTGCATTGTTCCTTCTCCCACTGTCTCAGCCTATTAGGGCTGACCTGGCCTGCCAGAACCATCCTATTCTGTCTGTCTAGGCCCTACTCTTCCCATCTCCCTTCCTCTATCTTAGATCGCACATGCTTCCTCCCCACTTCCTCTGTACCACTGTCTTCTGATGTTACAACATCTCTGTTCTCCCTTCTAGTTTGCCTGGGGTTCTACCTCCTCTGACAGTTCTTCTTTTCCATTTCTTTGCTTCAGATGTCATCACCCCTTGGCTGCTGCCACCACATACTTCAGCTTACTCTACTCCAATTTTTCCACCATCTTTACTACCACTAGGACTTCCCACTCCTCTCCTGATGTCACTGCCTCTGTTATGATCAGCACCTCCTTTAGTTCACTCTCTGCTCCTGATGTAAACATCTTGTTACTCTCCATTCCTGAGTTTATCAATCCTCCTTATCAATATGTCCTCCTCCTTCCTTTCCACTATGGACACTATGAAGTCCTTCTGCTCCCCTCCTGATGTTACCACCTCCTACCTGTCCACTCCTGAAGTCACTTTCTCCTTCCTCATCCATTCAACTCTTACCACCTACTCCAGCACTCGCCTGCCACTAACTCTTCTCCAATCCTGCAGCCACTTGGTCTTCCACCACCTTCTGTCCTTCAACCCTCCCCAAAGGTGGGCCTCCTGCTCCCTTACCCCACACTGCAGGAAAAAGCTTTCTGGTTTATATAAGGAGATACCACCTGCCCCTGAGTACGACTCTGATTGAGGGTGGAAACCTGTGGTTTCCATGGGTTTGAGGGATATTAGCTTTGTCCCCTAGCTTCCTGTGATTCAGAATTAGGCTGAGGGGACCATTGTAAATCTTTGTGAATCCTGGTGGCTATTTTGGAATTCATATTCATGTATGATGGATCAGGGAGAGCTGTCTCTGCTTCACAGAAGCCCTGTGTGTGTTTGTTTATCAAATACAACAGTTTTGGAGGGTTATGGGAGGTTTACAGTCCTTTTGAGGTTTCCTATGATGGTTCCATTGATTTAGTATGTTTGTGAATGGGCTTGCAGACCTAGAGGTGAGCCAACCTCATGGGACATGCAACAATTAGGCTTGTGGGTCTCTGATTCCACATGGGCCAAGGACTTGGCAAGAGTTGTGTATGGGATACGGCTTGTGGGGTGGCTTAGGCTGGAATAGGGAGCACTTTGGTGGTATCACGATGACTGTCCCCTGCCAAGTGGCCTTGACGGAGAGGGGGAGAGCACTGCATATCTTCCCCTTTATGCACTGGCTCATCATCCACTGGTTTGGGGAGGCACCAGTCCCCCCTGCTGTGCCTTCTTGACCATTCTCAGAGCGAGATAGGGGATGTTGTCCCGTTACCTAGCTAGCTACAGTTCCTTCATGAAACGATGCCGCAAATTTGGTACCTTATAATTTGTAACACTTAACACTCCCCATTCTGGCTATCCCAACATTGCTGGATGACTCTTACAAAATATACTGTGTGACAAGGTCCTTGGAGACCTTGATGACTAGGGGCAACTCCCCGCACCAAAATGCTGGCCGTAGAGGCAGTATGCCGAGGAATCCCACAAGGCCTTCATGCTATCTCAAGCTTCATGTGTAGCAGCCCACATAGACATCAGGGACCTCCCTTATGTGCCTGAGACTTACAGGTAGTGAGTGTACACTTAGATGAGAGAGACATTTGTGGCATAATATGCTCAGCTCATGAACCCTTGCTCATGGGACTCTTCAAGCCACAGTTTGCATCACAATGAAAACAAATCAAATCCTGGTGAATGACAGGTGCGTAAACATCATTTGCAGAGCATGCCATCAGACACACCCACTGGAAAGGGGGAGTTTGAGGCCAAAACAGTAGAACATTAGAACATGGAGACACTGCAGCCCTGCAGCAGTACACCCATGAGGTGTTTTCCTGGAATTAGGCAGCCAGTGAGGCAAGACCCCCTGACTCCACTATGGGGGATACATTTTTAAGGCCTAATTGTGTGGAGCCATGACCCTGTGAATGGATCAAGTAGATCCATGTGTGGAGTTGATATTCCACCGAGAGGGTTTGCTGCCAATTACCACAGAGCTGCCCCAGATTTCCTTCTCAAAAGCCCAGTTACAGTCCAGGGAGGAATGTAAACGGGAGTCTGAAACAGAGTTAGGAGCTGGATAGCAAATACAGAAAGAGGCGAGAGCATAGAAAGTTGTGCAAAAGAGGAGGTAGAGGATCAAATGGAGCAAGGGAGTGCGACAGAGAGTAGAGGAGGAGGGAGAAGAGCACGAAGATAGAGAGGAGAAGAACAGATATGAAGGGGTATAGAAGGAGGAACATCAAAAGGGAGAGAGGAATGAGAGGTAGAGGAGGAACACTGAGAGGAAGAGGAGAAGGAGAAGCTTCAAGAGAGAAGGACAGGAGAGGAGGAAGCAACATCCATAGAGAGAGGAGAAGGAAGGACAGAGAGGAGAGGAAAGACAGTGTGTGTGTGAGTGAGAGAGAGAGAGAGAGAGAGAGAGAGAGAGAGAGAGAGAGAGAGAGAGAGAGAGAGAGCGAGAGAGAGAGAGAGAGAGAGCAGGAGTAGGAGAAACATCATAAGAGAGGAGAGGAGAGGAGGGAAAGGATGAATTAGACAGAGGTTAAGAAGAGAAGAGGATGAGGGAGTAAAACTGAAGAGACAATTAATTGCAAAAGAGTAGAGGGCAGTAGAAGAACTTTGCGAGAAGTGTGCCCCAGAGCTAGTGGATCTGGTTGCAGTCAAAGGTACACATGTAAATCATACAAATAAGTTAGTGAAGACCAACTCTAGTTCAGCCCCGAGAATAGAAGGGCCCACCTAAAGTCCTATCAGTAAGGGAATGGGAATTTACCATGATGTGTAACTGTTCCTGAAGAGTCTTAATGCCTGAACCACATCAGACCACCTAAGCATGGTAGGGTGGGGAGTGCCCAGTAGCAACGAGTTCAGCGGGACTCTCTGATGAATCCTGTGCCAGCTAAGAAAGATTCTGAGAAAGAAAGAAGTGCTCAAAGTGGTATTACCCCAAAACATCAAAGCCCATTATTGAGAATCACACTCCAACTAATTTCTTCATCGGATTTTAACACATGGGGTAATAATTATGATGGGGGGGAGGGTCTCCGCTGCATTTATTTTCGATGTAATGTGTTAAAAGTCAAAAAGGAATTCACCATTATGGGATGAGCAGTATAAAGTTTTGTTGTTTTAATGTAGATCTGCTCAGAGCACTATATAATCCCAGCGAGTACAGTCACTGTTTGCTCTACGCAGGCCGACAGCCCTTACCTAGAAATAGGACAGACTGAGGACTATGGTCCTTAAGGAAGTGAAGATCCAATTTGAAATACCGTCACTGTTATTTGGATCCATAACCAGGCCACATTTTGTAGGAGTACAGCCTCTTAATTTATCCCACAGCACCCCCCCCCCAGGCAATACTCCTCACCCATAACCCCCACTATGACAAAATAAAAAAAAATCAGCAGTCCCCAGAATTGGTTTTGAGTCATCTTTATCCCTAAGTCATTACATATGGTGTGAAAAGTGGCATTACATGCCTTGAGGCACCAGCGACTAACCAAGCATTCAAGAGTCCTGACCTAGCATAGGCAAAGTGGTTTAAACCTCCATCCTGTGTATATCTCTATCTGGGAGAGAAGGCAGATTCTATAGGCGGAAGAAAGGCTCAGAAACTAATTGACACCCACATCACCCATGTGCTCTTGCCCTCACATTAGCTTCGCATCAAACTGGCCTCTTTCTCTGCCTCTGAGGAGGATGACTTCACTACAGCACTTACGAAGTCCCAGAGGTTGACATATCAAACCCTGATAACCAGGTGTAAGGCAAACTGAAGCAGCTGTAACATTCTGTAAAAGCACTACTGACATGAACGCTGTTTATTTTATTGCAAAATGTATTCATAGAGCATGGTTAAGAAGAGCGAAATCTGTGTTGTATGTTTTGTTTGTTTATTTATTTATAATGCACACCAGACCCAAGGGTATTAGTGCGCAGAAGAAGGAACAGAGGATTGTTCAGCTTATGTTACATTGCTGTGCATTGCAGTACAAAAAGTTGATAAACAGTACTAGCATACAAATTAACAAATAGCAGAGAACATCAGGCAACAGTTATATACAATATATACAATTATATGCAGTAGTGGGCAGTGGTAAGGCAGTCTGGTAGAGGGTCAAGGGTCAAATGTCATGCTCCTTGATCCATTGGATAAGGTTGTATCTGAAGCGTGGGTAGGGCATGTCTTCTCTTAAGGAGGGTGGGAGTGAGTTCCAGTTCTGGGCAGCTTTGACCGGGAAGCTACTACCACCTGTCTTCATGCGTATGAATCTAGGCACTTGAAGTAGGTTGGTACTGGCTGTTATGGAAGGGCGGTTAGTAGATTGTCTCCGGAATTTGGAAGTAAGGTACTGGGGGGGCGGCCATATGTAGGCATTTATGAGTTAGGGAGGCTGATTTGAAGAGAATTCCATCTTTGGTGGAGAGCCAGCTGTTGGCTCTTCTGAAGTCCGATATGTGGACTTTCTTGGGAATGTTGAGGGCTGCTCTTAAAGCATTATTTTGTAAGATCTGGATCTTGTTGGTGGTGTATTTGTTGCAGCCTATGTATAGGGCGTTGCAATAATCCAGTTTGGATAATACCAAGGCTCTTGCTAGGGTAATGCAGTTGTTGGGGGTAAAGAATGGTTTTGCTGCTCTAATTAGCTTGCACGTGCAGGCGATGGCCGAGGCCATGGAGTTGACTTGAATCTGAGAGTGGAGTCTAGGTAGAAACCAAGAGTTTTCACTTCCTTGGCTACTGGGATGTTATTGTTGTCTATGGTGAAGTTAGAGTAGAGATGGCCTAATTTATTGAGGTTCGTTTGTAGGAATGAAAACTATAGATGTAACTAGGGATCTGATTTTAAATACCGCCAATCATGAATGGTTCTTAAATTGTAATAACATGTTTTGTTTTGTATGGCTGTTAATGAATTTTAAGTCTTCTAATCATTTTAATTGTAATACTGCTTTTATGGATAACAATTCCGTATAAAGCTTGTTTGAACACAAAACCTGATAACATGGAGATTGCCCCAGATAGGCAACTCTGGAGTCACATACTCAGTGGGAAGGCCGGCACCTGAAGTGGGTCAGACCATCCCTTCCTGCTAATTGGGCATTCAACCTATTGCACATACCTCCAAAGCAGATCCTTTAGGCCAGTGAGATAGTTAAAGGCGCAAGACTTCTGGAAGTCCTCATTCATCTATATAAACAAGCCCAAATGGAACATCCACACAAGAGTGTTATAAGATCCAAGCCTAAAAGAGACCCTGAGATATCCTTGGTGGGACTCCTAAAATAACTGTTAGCAGGCCAACTAAAGTTGATTGGCCATGGTGGTCCAACCCACCAAGGCACCAAAGCCTTCCCCAGCCATCTTACAAAAGTATGGTGAAGGAGAATACCAGGCTTCTTCACCAATTTCCAACAAGTCATTGTAACTACGAAGTGGGAAAAGGTGCAATGGGGAAGGTTCATTATCCCTCTTGAATTATGACAATCTAAACCAAGGAAAGGCTAGTCTACTACCCGGAATACCATCAAGTGAAGCTATGGGTTGTAGACTCCCTGGTAACTCTCCCACAGGATTCGAAGCAAAGTCTTTAAATGGATAGAGGGGATGACCCCTAGAGCTGGTGAATGTGGCTCTAGTATTGGAGCAGTTGTGTAACTCTCTACCCCATACCAAAGAAGGGGTTTGTGCTACCTTTGCTGGCTTATAGTAGAACAGGTTATCCAGGAGGCCAATGTTCTTCATAAGGCTTGTCAACTTTGCCCTAACCATGCAGAAGACCCATAAAGAAAAGAACCACCCACAAGTATCTGCAAAGGGATGGTACAAAGTTCTGAACAACCCCAGACCTTTGCAAACCTGTGACAAGGTCAACAGGGGAGGGTTTATGCAACCCCTTTATGCAACCCCTACTCGCAACCTGGAGGAAATGAAGAAGATGAGTGAAGTTGTTGATTTCCACCAAAGGGCATGGGCAATCCCATACCCTAGTGTTAAACCTGTGGAAAGATGGGGCATATTGCCAGAACACGCCCAGAGGTGCAAGCATAGGAGCCTATGTGTATGAGCTAAATCTACCCTAGACACAATCCTGATGACAGTTAGTGCTGGTGGAGGGAACTAGAAGGGATCGAGGTGACCTCAGGGGAAACACCTAGAAATGGTAACCCTCTGATAAGGAATATTACCTCTTTCATTTCTACCTCAGGGAAAACAATCCATAAGTAAAATGTTATTATTCTGGGCTCTGCCCTAAAACCTAAATATATAACTAATTGGGTATTCTAAAAAGAGTAATTTTGTGTTGCCTATATGAAATATTTAAATATAATTGTAATCATATTGTTGATTATGGAAACATTCTGTTGAAGGGGGTATTGCTGTTGCATCTTGGCAAGACTGTTAAGCTCTTGCATTGGACTGTCACTATAAAGTGCTTACAATTGAAAAGGCTCACACTACCAGTACATGGGGCAAATCCTGTTTAAAGTGTATCACAATCATCGCTAATGTTTAATTTTTATGGAATAATTCCCTGTTCCCTGCTGTACTGTCCATGAATGAATCATGATAGTAGCTTGATTGCATCTCCAAAGAGGAACAGAAAACATTGAGACCCTATGTCCTCCACAGGGAAAAGGTAAACCTTCTGGTAGTTGGTCCCTACACTGGCTTTGGAAGAGTCTATACATGGTGTACATCTCGGCGGGATGGGTGTAACAGCCATTGTTCTAAAAGCTTCAAATATAAACGCCAGGGTACAAAATCGAGGTTTTATTTTATATATCAAATACATTAATCACTGTAGGGGAAGGGGCATTTTATTGTCTTGCATCATATTCTTCAACTATCCTGATTTTGTGTAGCATGGATCTTCTAGAGTGACGCATATCAGGATAGATTAATGTATGTTTGTAATAAACTTCCCAGTCACATCACATGACCCCCCACTAGAATTCCAACATGAACAACATTTGTAGCGACTGAACTATTTGACCCATTTTGAGTACCCTTCTTCAGCCAGGGATAATCAAAATGGTTGTGATGTGGTTTCTCTCATAACATACATAAATGATAGATTTAATGCTACACCTGTGCTTCTATCCTATTCTCCAAGCCATGCTACCCACTTACTCCACTGATTGGGGTGCATCATGCATCTTGTTTACTTTGAGAAGTCTGTCTTTAGGTTTAATGATAATTTCTCTTCCAGGTGTGGTATGATTTACATGGAACCTCACCAGCTTGGATGGAAGCCTTTAAAGGATTCATATATGGACACACTACCTGCACAACTCTTGCCCGAACACAGAGAAATGGTAAACTCTCTAGCATATATGTATTACCTTCCATTGTAATAATTATGAAGTGCCCTTGTTGAAACTATTCACAAAGTGTAACCAAGTCTTGTTTTACTTTCTTAGTACATGGTCTACCTGCAGAAGCTATTTATGATATTTAAAAAGCTTGTTCAGGTTAATGCCTTAGAAACATAATATACTTTGGATATTGGTAATTATGTAGAAGAATGCTATTGAAAATGTGAAAATTAAATTAAGATGTACTATACCGCAGAGGGAGGATTTCTCAGAAGTGTCTAACTACCTCCAATTCTGCCTCAAACAAACTCGTTCCCTGGGCCTGTGACTAGCAGAAGCCTGAGCACAAGTCACACTCTTAGGCACACCCGAGCTAGTGAGGGCCTTATGTTCTCCCACAAGCTTGTGACTTGACAGGCTTCCGTCCCCGATTTGGTGACTCTCAATGTTGGGGTCCAGTAACTTCACCAGATCTCTCTGAGTAATGGAGCACTCCTCTGTTCGATCACCCACCCGAATTTCAATACAACACCGTGGGTAGGTTCTGACCATTCCCACCTGCCTCCACAGGTACTATTTGGTGCACCTGCCGTAGGTCGGGTCGGCTTCAATGCCAGTGGGCTCCGGTCCGCACTTCTTTTGACAACTTTTACTATGGCATTTCCACCATTGTGCCCCGTCCCTGTCCAGGCCGGCAATTGGTGGTTCTTCACCAGATGTAACATTCCACTCTTATCCACCGCACTGGTCCTCCTTTCATGTTACAGTATACGGGACGCTCCTGGACTTTGGTCGTCCTCAACAAAGCAAAAGATGTCAAAATCAAAGCTCGGTGGTAGAAGGAGAACTTTATATTTCCCTTGAATTTTCACTGAGCCTGCACCTCTAGGCGGCTACTGTTGAATAACGCCTTCCACCGCTGCTGCTGACTCTTGAAGAAGCTTTCATAGCCATCAATCGCATCTCTGCTCCCTTGGGGCTTTTTGTAGAAATAACTTTTTTTTGTGCAAGTCAATCTCTCCCTCCGTTAAGGCTGGGAGCTTTCTCTTTGTGTCTGCATTTGAGACACGGTCCGTGTCCTCTCACTTGCACACTTGAAGTCCTTTAGGGCCCGGTCCATCCCATCCCCCTCCTGTTCTGCCCCCCTTCAAGTCTGAGGTTTACGGTTCCTCTGGCGTACCTACGACAGTCTTGTTGAGAGACTCTGTGGGAATATCTCTCTTTCCCCTTTCCCCATACATCATTATGCACACAATCAACTCAAATCGGGTTGTTCAGAACTCCCCTTGAGGTTCCACATCCAGATTTAGTCACTAGCGTGGACTCATGGCACCCTCCCCTAAGATCAGGTTCATGTCCAACCTCTCAGACGCAGAGGGGAGCCGGACCTCAGCCCAGGCAGTCATAGCAAGAGAATTTTCCAAACTGCCCATCTCACCCTCAGGTGTCGTTCCGACCTTGTCCCCTTGCTTAGACATACGGAACACGGCAGCCAGTTATTCCAAACCTGACTGCAGACCAGCAAGCGGACCTGCAGACAGTTTTTCCAACTCCCTTACCTCCACGTTTTTCTTCTCACATGCTCAAAGCGGAATCTGTTTCTTTGTGAGCGTCGGTTCACTCAGCAAACGCAACTTTCCCCAACTATGCAGAATCTATCCCATGTCCTTGACGTCGGGACTAGTTCAGTTTCAAATACGCTCTCAAGGCAAATTTCCCCGCTCTTCAATTACCGACCTTCACCCATTCACCTGGCCCGCCGCAGACCACCGCTGACCACACTCAATGCACACACTGCACGCACTCCAGGCGGGAGTGATGTTTATGAAGGGGTGGAACTGGAAACACTGGAGAAGGACTCCCAAGTCAGTACAGCACAGCACAGCAGAAACAGCGCCTTGCCTCCACCGCTGACCACACTCGATGCACACTCCGCTAACTAACTTGTTTTTTTAATATACAAAAAAAGGACTCTACAAAGGGGAATCTCCTTGCAGGGTCTCCCCTGGTGAATTAATGATGGTCACTAGGGCTGTTGGCAGGCCGTAAATCAGGCACATGCAAAAGCTGAGTCTTTGAGCCCGGGTTGCCATATTTTTAGTTTAAAAGAATATAGTGCTTTAAAGAAAAGTGTTCCTCCTTCATAGAACAACACTTTTCTATTTTTTCAAGCACCTGAAAATCAGGCGCTCGGTCTCTGTACATAAACATCCCTTGTATGGCTTCCTGTTTATCACAGGTTTCATTGAGGCTAATTTGTTTGGTCTTTAAGTGTATGCACATACTTTCTGGAAGACAAGTTGGGATGTTATAAAGCAATGCAAAATGCTGTTCAGAGAATCAACTACTGACGTTTGAAAATCTTGCTGCAGGTTCAGAGATAATCATAGACTCTCTGTTTATTTATTTGTTTATTTATTACATTTGTTACACGCCCAGACCCTTGGGCATCATGGCGTAGTTACAGAAATATTCATTTACATAGTTGCACATAGACAAAATTACAAGATAGACATTAAGGCATAGGCAATTGTTATGCATAGAACGAAGCAATACAGGAATCCTATTTATTTACACAGTTAATCTAAGACCTCCAGTAGGTATGTGTTATTGTAGCCCTCGAGAGACTAGTGATGGCTATGGCGGCTGGCTTGTTTGCTAGAATTGGTTGAATAGCTAGGTTTTTACCAATTTTTTGAATCTCAGGAAGGATTCCTCATTTGTAATATTTAGTGGGAGGGAGTTCCAGTGTTTAGGAGCCAGGACTTGGAAGCTGCTCCCTCCTGCTCTAGAACTTTTGTACAGAGGGACCACGAGGAGCGAGTTGTTGTTGGATCTGAGTGTCCTGCTAGTACTGCTAGTGTCCTGTGGCTGGACCAAGTTTGTGGAACACTCTATCCCTCAAATTTTGAAAGATCAACTAGCTAGTTCCATTTTGAAAAGCATCTAAGACATTTTTATTTGTTAGTCATCTCCGCTCTTGCATTGGCTCTCATTGGTGTGTCTGTTCGGACTTGTAAGTAACTTGCACCTAGATGCAGTTTGGTGTTTTTTGTTGCGCGGTATGAATCAATGAAAAATCAATGAAAAATGAGCTCAGTCACAATATGACAGCACTGTTTTTCTTATATTTCCGAATACATTGTGTGTCAACTGTAACTATATCTATAAATTGTCACTTATGTGTCTTAGGCATGCTCATCTATCATGCTCATATCCACAAAGTATATGAATAATTTTTATTCCATGGAAAATAGCACATATGGATGTATGGAGGTATTTTCCTTCACATCTCATTTGATGGTGGTGTGCAAGGAACACTGGATAGAGAAATTTTCTCACCAAATAGGAACCTCCTACACTTACTAGCATTAAGGAATTCCATTAACTGCTTGTGAGGCACACTCTGGACAACCCCTGTCACACACAAGCACCCAAAATTCAAGTTGTTACCAACAGATGCGAGTCAAATGTTTTTGTTGATACTTGCTTTCTCTATTTTTAGTTAGCTTAGCCCTATAAGAGATGCTAGAGCATAAGCATAAAAAGAAACACAAATTATTTATTGACGATAATAGCCAGTGTAAACATTGTACATAATTCATCCTGTAGAGGTTGTCAAAACCAGTTTTAGTAAAAAAAAAAGGTTTGTACACATATGTCTTAATAAATCAATTATCCATCAAAATATAACATGCACTACTTATTTAAGATCGATAATTCCTCAACTAATGCCTGTATATGGTTCCTTAAGTGAAATACTGCCTGAGAGAGGATCATAGAATTCCCCTAAACTATGAATTACCATAACTGATCAGATTGTACTCAGCCTATGTTGGATACAAATTGGTTATAATAACCTGCCTTGTAAAAATTGATAAGGCACGTATGTTGTGATAATACATTTCGAGTTGTTTCTATATCAGTGAGACAGATACAAGACTCCCCCAAGACCCTGTAATGGACAAAGATGGGATCAAATTAAGTCGCATCTGACATTTTTCGCAATTGGGAGTTATTGAAAGTTATGTGCTTAATGGGAAATAGAAAAACCCCTGTTTAACATAGTAGGATTGTTTAGTTGCCAGATATTCCATATTGTTAGCACGATCCCAGCGTAAGGCCTATTTGTTTATCTGCTTTTTTGCAATGCCATAATTAGTATCGATCGCCAAGATCCAATCAATATCCTTGTAAAAATTGAAACATGAATCAGTGAATTCTTTTTATGTACTTGTCACAGGATTATCCTGTTCAATCAAATTGGAGAAAAGACCCAAGATCGGTTTTCATTCTTATAATCTGCCAAAATGTTTAAGTGTAGATTACTATGCTTGATCTTCAGCAAAGCAGGCAGAGATGTTTAATTCAGTACGAATAGCCTCTACCGGCACCGATCTAGGTAGGCCAAGGACTGATCGCCAGAGTTTCTCCTCAAGTAACCTGAGCCAGCTTAGTTAGCTCTCCCAATAACCTTCAAATCTGTATAAGGATCCAGTTACAATGCAAGCCTTACCCAACAAGCTTTGCCACACAAGAATGAGACATGTTTTCTAATGATAAATGAATTAGTTCCCCGCAAATGATAGTCCTTTTATTAAGAGGATATGTTTTGAAAATTCTTTATCACATACCACAACTGAGAACCATTTCTACTAAATATATAGATCTTGTAGTATTGCCTGATATCTACAGTGAAGCTAATTGAACATTTCATTCCTCTGTCATTGTTGAACGTATTCTGTCCTTTGCACAGCAGTTTTTTAAATTGGGTTTTGAAATGGCTCTCGGCCAACCAACATTTATTTCTGTTGAGCCACCTTTCATTTTTTAAAGTAACTCATAAGTCAACTAAAAATCCCTACTAATCAAGGTGGAAGAAAGATACACAATCTAGAAAATATTCATGCTCACAGATAACCACATAGTAGTAGTGATAATTGGTCATGGTTACTCTTGGTGTTGCAACTTAACAAGAATTGATACATTGAAAATACCACTCTGCCCACTCACATCCTCCCGCCCCAGTCACCACCCTCTCTTGGAAAGGTTGCCACAGTTCACAACCCTGTGATTCATTATCTAAATATTATTGTACAGATTCAAGACCATACATTTATAATGTGATTTCAGCATTCAACCAAAAAGTAGAAATATTCTGTTGTGCACAATTTGTATCCAGAGCAGGTTATTATGGTGCTAAAATATAGTCAACCTTTGTGATGAGAAGTTATATCAGATCCAAATTTTGGAATACAACATACAGTTCATGAAGAAATCTGAACAGCAGTGTTATACAGATGAAGTATTGGAAACAGGCTAGAACAAAATGCAGGTGCTAGTTAGGGAAATATTATAACAGAGTCTCTCTAGCAAAAAGAAAACGACAAGAATGACTGTTTTTCTAAACATACTAGAAAAAAGTACGTAAGTCAAGATGATTATCAATAAAAATCAGGGAATTATAACAATAGATATAACATAAAAGCATTCTTCCAAGAACGTCCAACTTTCTCCAAACAATATGAAAGTTTACATCACTTTAGCAAAGGCTGGGAAACAAAAGAAAGACTTGAAATCATTGTACATACATAAAAAGGGGAACAAGTTCCCTGTTTCAGCTGTAGTAACAGTCCTATGTAATCAAAGTGAAATGAATTATATTTGGCAGGCATAGTAGCAGCAGCGTGTGGAGGGGGAGGCTAAGTCCTTGTTGGCTGGGTTGCTTATGCCAGGTGCAGGCCAGCAAGTCAACAGCAGTGTGGGGGGAACCCCTCTAGTTCATGTGGCTGGGCTGTGTATTCCAGGAGCAGCCCCGCATAGATTGCAGCAGGGCTGGCCCCAGGGACTTCTTCAAACTTGTCTGGGTCTGCCAGCAGCAGCCCGGGGGAGTACTTGTGGCTGCCGACATAGGCAACGGACCCTTCTTCCATTCACGTGGCGCTGCCCTCTCCCACAGGGAGCGTCACGTTTTACAAAGGCAGCCCGGGAGGGGCGGTGGTGACGGGAGGTGCTGCACACTCAGGGAGTGCCATTGAGCTGGCCTGTGGCAGTGAGAGGAGCGTTAGGAAGCAGCAGTGAGTTTGGGCACTCCCCTCCCTGTCAGAGGAGCACCTCACATTAAGCAGGGGCTGCAGCACTGAATTTATTCACGGGCCTGACGTCATTTCACCAAAATGCCAGGGTAGCGGTAGTGACATCACATGACTTTTGACGCCATCACAGGAAGTAATGTCATTTGACCCCCCCCACCTCGAAGTGGCATCACGAGAAGTGATGGAAGACGACCTTTCACCCCTTGAAGAAACAGCAAGGGATATTACATATTGTTCATAAGTACACTACGAGAAATATGATTGCGATATCACTATAATATTATATACATTTCATAGAAGAATGGATCACCATATGTATCATTCATATCAGTGTGTATAAGACCATATTAATAAATAACTGTGAATGCAAGTAGACGTGCAAGGCCAAATGATAATGATATGTTATTATGTAGCATTTATGCTCAAGCGCTTATATATACAATATCACCCATCTGAAGTGTGCCTGGAGAGAAACCTTTATGAGTCTGTCAATTATTGGATATAATTCCAGAAAGATAAATGATGTGCTATTCCTATTCTTTCTTATTTAGCGTCACTGCTCAAAGTGATAAACTTGTGGAACCCCGTTTTTTTTGAGAGGCTTGAACAAGAATGTCAGCCACTCCAAAAATAAAGAGCCAAATGACACTGGCCACAGACCAGGAGGTTACATTAAAAAAAAAAAAAATTGTTTACATTTGTTTTCTTCTAGGGGTAGCAAGGGAGACCTCAGGGGTCGCAATTGCGACCCCCAAATGACGTACCGGGGCTGAGCAGAGCATAAGCTCGACCCTTCATCGGAAGTTTAACAACTCTCTGCTCGTGTCGTGATCAACATTTTTGTTTTTCCTTTGTAAAGGATCCCCAGAGCGGCATCACATGCCTGGGTCTTCTATTTTTTTTCTCTTTCCTTCTTATTTTTCCATTTAGTTTCCACCGCAAGGTTCTGAAAAAGCTATTGGTTGCTGTCTTCGCCACCTGCAAATATAACATATGGAAAGATTCTGCAACCAGAAATTCAAATGTTTCCTCAAGCCCGGATTGCAACCCTGGGACTACTGGTTGCAGAGAGTCTTGCCCCATTCAACTGCTGGGAGTACATTCATTAGATCTCCTGGAAAGAACGGTATAATCCAGCTTTTTTATAGAAAGCCTACAGTTTGACGGGCACTTTTGGTTGAATCGACCAATTACATGTTTGTATATAAGGGCAGAGGGTGGGGTATGGAGGAAGGTATAGTGGGAACCCAACCCATTAAAAACACTGGTCGAATTTGGATTGACCAAACTGCAGACTTTCAAAAGAAAGTCTTTCAAAACACGTGGAACCGAAAAGAACATAGTTGGGGAAACAGTCCGGCGGTAGCCGTACCAGTAAAACCGGCAGGCTGCCGCCAGACCGTTAGGGATTTACCGGCTCCGGACTTGCCGAACTTACCAGGGCATTACAGCCCTGGTGGTCCGGTAATTCCGTAACCGGCATTCCATGCGGTAATGGTGCCAGTGTTTCCACATCCGTCTGCGGCCGGTGGCGTTATGCCCGCCAGGTCAGACCTGGAGGGTGTAACACCACACAGCAACAAAAGTCGTAGTTAGCCGGGCCAGAAAACGGTGCCGGTATGGTTTTACCAGCAAAGTTAAATCCAGACCGGCTAACTTGTAATGAGGCACAATGTGTTTCTCCCACTATCCAATTCTTTCTCCACATATTGTAGGACTGAAATGTGTTCTTATAAGCTTACCAGTCCTAGAATTTGCAGAGATTGCTATTTATTACGATAATACACTGTTGTTGGCCCCAACAATGATTTTTCAGGGGATGTCATGACGAGGAACCCAACTGCTGCTGTCAGGATCCTTTGTAAGTGTGGTTCACCCTACTGTGTGTTCCATGAGCGGTGTTCGAATTTACACAATGGTTGTGTATGACCAGTTGGACAGTATTGTAATGTTGACTTCATTTTTCGTGAGGTGCTGAAATGTAAACAACATTCATAATTAGAACCTCTTTCGCTCACAGAACATTAACTATACTGTGCCTCTTTGAAACATGATATCTTTGGTTTGCAGTATTGCTATATTGAAATATGAACCACACTTTAGAATCATCTGCCCTTTGAGTGAACGTTTTTAATCACTATTGTACATGTATTTCATTCAGATTGAGGACATGTTTAACTGGCTGGTGCCGCCGTGCTTAAATTTTATACGTCTGGACTGCAAATTCTTGGTACAGACATCTCCAATTCACCTGGCCTTCAGCATGATGAGGCTGTACTCCTGTCTTCTTGGTGAGTGGTACTTTAAATTAACACGTTATATTAGTGAAAACCAAAATGCACGTTTTGATCTTGTAGTAAACGCTGCTCCTGATCTGTATTATTTGGCATCAAACTAAACTGGTTATGTGAGCACAGGTGAAATAACGCATTAAAATATGGTACTGTTTCTTACTAGAGTGGTAATGGATCTGAACGATGCACTTGCGCATTCTGGTTTTTAAAATGGATGCACTGCTACTGTTAATTTGCTGTCGGCTATTTACAATTTAGTGAAACGTGTGTATCCCACTTTTTCCAGATTGTCATATTGAACAAAAACATTGATTCTATGAAACAAGCCTTTAAAAAAAAATAAGCAACTGGCACGCCACATCCAGTGTACGTCAAAATGCATTATTGTTATTGACAAAAAGTCTGTATGTATCATTGTAGAGACTTGCAAATTACCCTCCCATACATGATGATGTTTCCTGGATCCTGCTCCAATGAACTCAGTGCATCTTCACCTGCTGAAGTCCTGGTAGCAAATGCTCTGATTGGACTCCTTGAACTGCGCAACGCGTATCGACAGCAGATGTGATTGGGCGTAGAAATCACCATTCCAGAGTAATGGATATGCCGCACTCATCTTCATACATCTTTGCCTGACTACACTGCATTTATCCATCTGCACCAATCTTCACATCTCCATACCACCTGTGTCTAACTATTGACATCCATAGCCAAATAAGGCCTAAACCCACACTTCCGACCCAATTTACACTTTAGTGTCCTCTTCGCTGTACTTATTCGCCAATTTGTGTATTACCTACTGGGCAGCAGGTGGAAAGAGTCAAAAAGCTTGGTATTTGAGGCAAAGAGTAAGAATTGGTATCCAATTTTCATGCAGGAAAAGTTTAGTTTTATGACTTCAAATGGCGGCTTTTTTTTAATTATATTTTGTACTGGGATATATCATAGAACAGCACAAACATAAAAGTCAAGTAAATGAAATTCACAGTGCTGAAATGCTATGTTTTGTAGCTGTACATATTTGTGAAACTTCCTGTAGCAGTAGAAAGGGGCTCTCAGTGGCACCCCGCTAGGACAATGACCCCTTGAAAAATCCTGACTCGGTTGTGTCCTTCTGTCAGCCATCTGTACGTCGGTACACCCCAGCTCCAACCACACTCAGTTCTTGCTTACACTTAAGCTGAATTATTTCTACCGATGTTTCCACTTTCTCTTACTGCAAAATCTGCTGCCCCCACCACCCATCTATATACCATATCCCAATTTATCATCTGCATGTTTGCTGTAAAGAATTGGACAAAAACAATTTGGCGGAAGTGTAATTTGCCAAAAGTGAGTAATACAATGTCATCCCATATAAAGTCTCTGCCCAATGGTCTGGAAGGCTACATGCAGATGATAGATTTTGTGAAACCTGTGACAAACCCTCAAAATGTATAAACATACTTTATCCAGCAAGATCATGTGGCCCACCCCTTTACATCCAACATCCTTCCTTTGTAGGGTGCCCTTCTGGCTATGTTTTAGATATGCCCCTTTTGGCCACCAGATAAGTGCAATGAAAGTATTGGTACTGCTTGGTACTGTTGATTGAGATGTTACCACTACAAGGCCTCATTTTTGGTTCTCATCAACCGTGATTCCAAAAACGGCTATGATTTTGGTCCGCAGCTCTTGCCTTGCTGATCTGTCTATCAGGGATCTGTGTGCCACCTCATCCTGATGTTCTCCCACCTTCTCCTTGCTGTCACAAACCTCCTCCTGACGCACTTCACCAACATTCTATTGATGTTTCCCTTACTTTTTCCACCCCCCTGCCGCTCCCTCATCTCCAATCTCTTCTCCAAACTCCTCTTGCCAAACCTCATAATGCTCTGCAGTTCACTCCAACTGCGTGTCACAGCCTCCTTCTCCAAGCTACCGCACTAACTGACTATGCGTGTGGTCTTTTATAGAGCTTTCACCTTGCTTGCTCTCTCTCTCTCTCTCGTGAATGGAGACTCAGGTGTGTTACTTAAGTCCATTGGTGGAGGGATAGGTGTTAGGGAGAATTCTCTGTTTAGGCTGAATTTCCTAACCTAGTGAGTCCCCCAGCAGCTTTGCTGGATTTCTGGAGTTTGTTTTTTTCTCCTGCCAAGAGTGAGACTCTTTTTTATCCCATTCTTGGACATGATTTATGGTGTTCCTTTGAATGTTAATGTGTTTCATGGGCTATGGGGTCTTTTACTCCATAGGGTCGCATATGTTTTTGTATGTGTGTTACACCGCACCCTCCGTGCAGTAACACCAGGGTGTCATAGTGACCTCCCACCATAGACTCCATACCCTGGGACTGACTACTGTCTCCCAGGGCATGTAAAGTCACCATTGGCTTTACTATTCCCAAATTACTAACAGAACCAGTACAAACCATCATATTGTGAATGTACTGGTAGGAGCAATTCGATTGCCCCTGGGTCTGTTATTCGAGGGGGCACTGTCGAGTTTTGGCTGGTGGCAGTGGATACTACTTTTTATATTCAACCGCGAATATATCTCTATGGGATTTTCCCATTGTTCGAGGCTAATACTTTTTAACATAGCCTCTAACATACCGCCGGTTTATTTATTTAATATTAATTCACCGGTTGGTATTTTCTGCCAGAACTCGGTTTTAAAATGGTGTTTTTGTTCGTCTCTGTAACTCCAAACCAAAGGTCGAGCCCTTTGTTCCACTTTTTGGCGGGCTTCTCCACAGAAGCCTCCAAAAGTGGTGCCACTCTGTCTGGATACCGCAGGGAGTGTGGGAGGGGGTTTAGGCACTCTGGACTGAGTTACCTTGGTAACTCAAGTCGCACTCTTGTGTGATTGGCCCAAGTGGTGAGCCGGCCGGCTCACCACTTAGCATGTTTGATTGACAGCTAGGCTGAGTGAATGGGGGTGTTATTGCATAAAAGCAGGGCTTTTGGGACTGGAACTTCAGAAGTCGCCACAGGACCTGAAAATACGACGAGGGAGAAGCTGAGCCGGCCTGCTACGACAACGCCACTGGTGGAGCCCTGCTGAACCGACTCAACACTTCCCAACGACAGAGGAGATCTCCCGGCTGGAGAGTCTTCTTCCCCTGACTGGCGGGCACAACCAGTTTACCTTCCTTTCTCGCATCCCAGGACGTCTTGTGGTCGAATTGCCCGTGCCAAGCATACCGGCAACCGGATAGCCACTTACCACTGGATCGCGAATAAAAGGACAGCTCCTTTTAATTGAGAACTCCGCGGCTGGTTTCTTCCCTGGCAGTGCAACGGACTCCTGCTTCCCCCCCCCCACGAGATCCTCTCTTCCTCCGGATGAAGCACCAACTTGCACCCGCTGCCAGGAACAACTGCCCCGCTGGAGCGCTCTCACCATTTTAAGGTACCGTGTCCGCCAGGCCTCCCTTTCTAAAGATTGCTACAAGGTAACAATAATCCCTTAACCTTCTGGACTGGGCTGGCCGCCTTGACCATCTAACTGGTCCCTTTCTTTTTGGTCCAACGCTTTCTGAACTTATTGCGAGACTTTTGGGCACTTTGAACAATGTGACCTTGGACACATATCGACCGGAGCCTCTTAAAGTGGGTCCGGCCTTGTTAACTTTGACTATGTAGGTTTGATTCTGAAAACTTGGCTAATCCTTGGTAGACAACCAAGGATCCCCCTCCGCCACCGTGCCAGATCCTTTCACCTCCATTCTGAGGGAGAGGTAGGAACGGTGGAGAGGTGTCATGGTATCTGCCCAATGAATTCATGTAAAGTGGGCACAGAAGCTGTGCTGCAGGTGTGCTGCAGGTTTTCAGGAATCATAGCAATTACGTTACAGAGCTTGCAGCATCTCTGTATTAATTTCTGTAATACAGAAATTTAACAAACTATAAGAAAACATAATGATCCTGAACTTTCAGCAACACACGCAACGGAGCAGGACATTTCAGCGCTGCCGCTGCAGTGTGGGCCGGTTTGGCGCTGACTTTTTGCCGCAGGAGCCGATTTGGCACTCACTCTTCGGCAGACCAGCTCTGCGCATGTTTAATTAACATTGTATTGCAATTGTAATTTTAATTAAAACAAATAAAAATATAGTATTAATTTTGTCGCGAAACACAAAGACACTACAGAACATATGGGCTATATGAAGAAAGTGCTACGTGGGATCTGCATGCTCGCAACACTTGCGTTCTTGTGGTTATGTGTGGTTTTGGTAAAACTGTGTGGATTTAGAGTCGTGGGAGCTCAGTCCATGCAAAACCTGTTGCCTTCTTGTGTCCACTAGTCCACACCGTTATGTGGGCGTGGCATAGCTGAGGCCACAGGAGAGTGTGGAGGCACCAGGACATGACGTTGGGGTTAGCGAGGGGCGGACACGGGTTTCCGGCAGTTGCCGACTATGTTGAATAAAAAGCAGTTGAACCGCAGTTGGGCGCCGTGTGTTTCATTATAGAGCCGGCCTTTCCCAGCAACGTCTATGTGTCCAACAATGGCGACGAGGGGTGCAAGACCCACTCGTGCCTTGGAGCAAGGCCTGCCGTTGGGCAGTTCAGCGCGTCGGCGTGCCTCCCGAGCACGAACGGTGCCGGCACAAACTGGGCCCCGCTGCGCAGACACGCTCAACACGCGTACGTCAGGCAAGGCGTACGCTGCTTTGGAGACTCGCGGCTGCCTCGGCACATGAGCAGCACACCAGCGAATGCTGCTGGCAATGCGCCCACGCCCCACGCTTCATTGCCTCTGAGGCGGAGGAGCCGGAACGGGCGAAACGGGCCCGCATTACGGCCGCAGAAAGGAAAACGTGTCACGCACACGCTCCCAGCTGACTGAGGCCCGTGAGGAAAGTAAAGTTCACGGCAGCAAGTTAAAAGAGGCAAGTGAAAAGTTGAATGAATGAAGGGTAATTACCCTAAGGAAAACGTCTGAAGGATATTCAAACACAGAGCATACAAGGACCTTGAAAGTCACAGAAGATCACCAAACACAGGAGACATTCCATAACAGGAGCAAACATGTCTGACACAGCACAAGCCACCGCATCCTCATCAGTGTCAGGCTGGTAATATCCACATCCAACGCAGGAGCTGCTGAGTCCCACGATCCCACTAAGATGTCTAGCTCACAACTAAACTGAACAGCTGAGTACTAGACACCCCTGGGGGGAAGGGGGAAAAGTGGATAAAATAACAAATCAGACACTGGATCTTCTATCTTCATCCGGTCTCTGCATGAATGAAAATTGTTAAGCATTAAATAATATTACAAAACTAAACAACTATTATTTTATGAATATCAACAATCCTACCTGAATACCCTCTGCAAAAAGCCCAGAGGATGATAATTATTTCTATATATTTTTTTTAGTTTTGAAATAACTCCAACTCTTTTACCCTAAAAGCAAACTTTGGTGGTCATGTTTCATAACTGTGCTGCTGAAAACCAATGAACTGAATGTCATTACAAGTGACTAAACTGATGGAGGTTCCTTGTGGAAATAAATGAAGTTGAAGAAAAGAAAATGTGTTTCCAAACAATGTCAATAAAACTGTGAACACAAACTCCAGAATGTCTCAGGAAGATGAGTCTTTTGAATGAAGCACACTTGAAAAAATAGTTGAAAACACAGAAATAATCTTTTGTTTTCCTTAAAATGATACTATTTCCTTAATCAGTTCATTCCATTTCATTTACCTCTCTTTATGGAAATAGTTCAACAACCAAAGGAAATACCATTTAATGTTGAGTGCAGTTTTAAAGTAAAGCTATTCCTCAAAAACGTCTTTGCATGTAATGAGATGCATTTGGAAGATTCCTCATATAATATGGTAAACAAGTCTTATATATTTTCCTCTTTGTTAAAAATACCTTGGCTCAAAAATAAATATCCTTCTTGGTGCTGCTTTTAAAAAACAAGGTTGCCTGTGCAGTCATTAACTTTAATAGCCTTTAAATATCATGTTTTCATGACTTAATCTCTGATGAATGAGTTTGCCATGTAAAAACACTGGCTTCACAACACAACGTCTTTTAATCCTTGCACTTCAGAGGAGAAAATAACAGAAGATAAGGCTAACTTTGGCAGTTCATTTAGATTAATTACATAAAAAGTACTTAGCTTATTTTTTGCTTTAGAAGACCTCTCAGCATTTTCTTCCACAGGGAAAAAATAATTTCTTTAGAGTAGATGTAACTTGAATGAGTTGTTTCTTTTTCTTTTAGTGTTGAAGATATTTTCTTAAGAGTTTTCCAAGGCCCAAAACATAGGAGATAAACAGAAACATGACCAGCTCAGGAAACTAAACTAATGAAAGGCAGTTTAGAATGTTGGGAGTCACACCATTGTCAACCTGCCACCCAATCAGCACTCCTGCCTCTGCCCTCCATCTTGGCTTGGGGTATCTGCTGTACTCTGAATTTGGAAGTTAAGGCCCAACCATTTTAACAGTGAAAGGACTATATTTAGTTTTTAAACCTAACAATGAAATAAACAAAGAACATAAGGATAATAATTCTTTAATTACCACCTATTTACTATGGAACCTGACAATCAGGAAGCGCAAACAACACGCAAGGAGATAACCAACCGAAACAGGAGGCAAGTGGCGCTGCACAAGTCATGCACATGCCAGGCCCATTTGAAATAATTGACACTTCAAACCTGGGACCCCGCTGGACCACGTGGCTGCGAGATGATGAGAGACTCAAAAACACGTTGTTCATGGCAGTGGGTCCAGCAGTAAGAGACATTGCAGGCGAATTAATGAACGTTGAAACAGTGACATATGGAGAACTCCATGACAAACTCTCCCATTACTTCGCCCCACATACCAACATTGACTATGAACGCCACATATTCCATACCACACGGCAAGAAAAAGGCAAATCCATGGCCAATTTTGTCATGCGACTCTGCATTAAATTGAAGCACTGCGAATTTCACAGGTATTCAAATGACGAAGCACTGAGATCACAGGTCATTGCAGGATGCCTTTCGCAACCGTTCCGCAAACAACTCCTGCAAAAACAAAGATCCCTGGATGAGATCCTGGTGCTCGCTCGCATGGAAGCTGCGGTAGAGTCGCAACTGGATACCCTGGGCAAAGTCACCATTCAGCAATCCGCAAGCAACCCCGACACCATAAACAAACTGTACGCAGCCCCCAGCCCTGGAGCAAGCGCCCGGACGCCACCTGCTACAGATGTGGCTACGAATACCCGCACATGGGTGATTGCCCCGCCATGGGTCAACAGTGCGCCTCCTGCAGGGGTATGGACCATTACAGAGCAATGTGCAAAAAGGCACCAGGCCCCGCCACGCACAAACAACGTACCCAGGACAGACAAAGATACTTACGACCGATCACAAGGAGGGAGGATGAACAAGCCACACCCAGAAGGGAGGACAGAGATCGCCCGGGTCCACCTCCCCGCGAGGACAGGCAGTCGATCACATGGAGGATCCAGACGCTCTCAAAGGAGACGCTTCGTCCGTTACATCGAGATGTGCTC
Organism: Ambystoma mexicanum; assembly: GCF_040938575.1. Lineage (NCBI taxonomy): Eukaryota > Metazoa > Chordata > Amphibia > Caudata > Ambystomatidae > Ambystoma > Ambystoma mexicanum. The sequence goes on along the minus strand of NC_090924.1, from coordinate 533,932,093 downwards.
TCCCTCCAGCAGCGACACCCCATCATCAGAAGAGGACCAGAGGAAGAAGGGGTATGTATGGGCACTCAACAACACCACTACCACCCAGCACAGCCCAATCCTCACGTTGCACGTTAACAACACCCCGCTGAACTTCCTGATTGACACGGTGCAACAGTCAACATTATAAGCGAGCAAGCTTATGAGTCGCTCACCCCACCACCAAAGGTCAAACAGACCACTGTTGACATTTACCCATATGGAGCGACAAAACCATTACCATGCAAGGGCATGATCACGGCCTGGTGCACCCACAAGGAACACGCAACCAAAATTCCCTTGCACATCCTGAACACGGAATACAACAGCGGGTGCATCCTGAGTTTCCGCACAGCTGTAGAGATGGGGCTAGTACACATATTATATCAACTAATGGCTCACAAGTACTTTGCCAAGACGGAAGCCATTGAGCAAATGTTCCCCAAACTATTTTGCGGTCTTGGAAAACTGAAAAACAGAAAAGTACACCTGCATATCAACCCCAATATTGAACCAGTGGCACAGCACTACCACAGCATACCGATCAACATTCAGCATCGGGTTGAGGAGGAACTGGACAAACTCATCAAAATGAACGTCATCGAGCCCATCTCAGGCCCCACACCCTGGGTATCACCCATTGTTCCCATACCAAAGAAATCCCCCGATGGGTCCATACGCCTGTGTGTCGACATGCGCAGATCAAACGTAGCCATCGAAAGAGAAAGACACCAGTCACCCAAAATAACGGACATGATCCACCTGTTACACGGGGCAATCATTTTCTCCAAACTGGATTTAACGAAAGGATACCACCAGATTGAAATTTCCCCAGAATCCAGGTACATCACCACATTCGCGACACACCTCGTCTATTTCAGTATAAACGACTCAGCTTCGGCATCTCGTCGGCAGCCGAGATATTCCAGGAGGAAATACACGGAGTGATCAGACACGTGCACAACTGCCTGAATTATTCCGATGACGTACTCGTATACGGAAAAACACAAGAAGAACATGACAGAGCACTGCACAGGGTGTGTCAGACCCTGGAAGAAGCAGGACTCACACTGAACAAGGCAAAGTGTGAATTCTCCAAAGGAGCGCTGAGATTCTTTGGGCACATCTTCTCGGAAAAAGGGATGATCCCAGACCCGGATAAAGTGAGAGCGTTGAACTCAGTCCCGCCCCCCAAAAACACGTCAGATCTGCGCTGATTTCTAGGCCTAGCTAGCTATTTCTCCAGGTACCTGAAGGACTACGCCACCATTAGCAAGCCGCTACGGCTACTCACCCGCAAAGATGCTCCATTCACATGGTCCACAGAGTGTCAGCAGGCCTTCGAGAACATCAGGAACGCCATCTCGCATGCGGAGGACATGGCATACTTTGATGCCCAGAGAGACACCGAAATCATAATAGATGCCAGCCCAGTGGGACTCGGCGCCATACTGACCCAGAAAGATCGCTTAGACCCACCCAACATCTACATCGTGGCCTACGCCAGCAGGAGTCTCACCACCACAGAACAGGCGTACTCCCAAGCGGAAAAAGAAAGCTTGGCAGTTGTATGGGCGTGCAAGTACTTCCACCTATTCCTATTCGGAAAAGAATTCACGATAGTGACAGATCACCAGGCGCTATTGACCATCTACGGCGACCCAAGAGCACGAATGCCCCTGAGGATAGCAAGATGGAGGCTACGCTTACAAGATTATAAATTCAAGGTGGTGCACCTCCCAGGAAAAGATGAAAACCCGGCGGATTACCTATCCCGACACCCCATGGGGCCAGCAGAATCACAGCCCTCCATAGCGGACGCGTACATAAATTACATAATCCATCACCTGCAGCCCCTACCGGTAGGGTGGATGGAACTAAATAAATACTCGGAGCAAGACCCAGCACTCCGGACAGTGCACCTGGCGCACGAGAGCCACAGAGGAGTGGTAGCCACCAAGCGCCTCCTCCGTCAAAAAGTGTGGTTCCTGCAACTCGACAAGCTGGTGGACAACATAGTGGGGGGATGCCACATCTGTGCGCAAGTAGCGCCACCTCCACACCCTAACCCACTACAAATGTCACCGCTGCCTAAACAAGTCTGGGAGGAACTCGCAGTGGACCTTTTCAGGCCTCTCAGGGATGGCACCCATGTAGTAGTTCTCATGGACGAGCACTCACGTTTCCCAGATGCGCAGATCGTGGAGAGCAGTGCGACGGCCAGCGTCATCCCGGCCCTAGACCGAATGCTATCAGCATATGGAATACCAAAAGTCATAAAGTCGGACAATGGCCCGACATTCGCAAGTCACGAGTTTCACAACTTCACCAAATACATGGGGTTTCAACACTGCAAGATCACCCCACGATGGCCGCAGGCAAATTGCATGGTCGAACGATTCATGGCCAGCATTAAAAGAACACTCCAGATAGCAAACATCCAGAACAAATCATTCGAGCAGGCCATCAACCAATTGCTGAGAGACTACCGGCACACACCCCACAGAACAACAGGAATATGCCCGGCGGATCTAATGTTCCGCAGACCAGTTTAGACGAGACTACCGGAAGATCCCAGGACACCTGAAATGACCAGGCTGGAACATGAAGCCAAAGACAACGATGAAACAGCCAAGGCAAAGATGAAAGAAGCAGCAGACTGCAATAGACTTGCAAGAGAAGCACCTGTATAGGTGGGAGATGAAGTGTGGCAAGACGCCACGTTTGCACCCCACTCGTAGTGACTCACAAGAAAGGCACAATGATTACTGCACAAGGAAATGACTGTTCGTCAGTAACCAGAAATGTATCATATTTTAAACGGGTGGTCTCCACTCATAGGGAGACAATGGACATGAACAGTGAAAGTGAAGAAGAAAGAATGCGAGATGAGCCCTACCAAGGAGATGGAGAAGAATCCGAAGGAGAGCGAAACACTGAGCTCCCCGCAAGAGAGTGGGCCACCCCCAGAAGCTCAAGACGCCCGCAGAGAAGTCGCATGAAGCCAGTCCGGCTCATAGAAGAAATGGGGTAAGGACGCTGATGCTAAAAAGGTGGGAGATGTCCGCTAGTCCATACCGTTATGTGGGCGTGGCGTAGCTGAGGCCACAGGAGAGTGCGGAGGCACCAGGACATGACGTTGGGGTTAGGGAGGGACGGGCACGGGTTTCCGGCAGTTGCCGACTATGTTGAATAAAAAGCAGTTGAACCGCAGCTGGGCTCCGTGTGTTTCATTATAGAGCCGGCCTTTCCTAGCAACGTCTATGGGTCCAACATCTTGCTGCTCCAAATTTACTAGGCTTTACGAAACTGAAGACACGGCATGTACCAACCTCAGAATGGTGGAAAAAGATTTCGCAGGGGAATGTCAGGTTTTTGACTTGCATTCGCTGAGCCCCAGAATCAAGTCCTAGGGGCCGATTCTGAGCTCATGATTAAACAGAGTGTGGAAATACGATATACTCCTCTCCAGTTTCCAGCACCAACATTTTGCGGTGGGTGGAAGTACTGGAGGGGAGATATTGTGCTTCCCAGCAGCAAAAGCTGCTAAAATCTCTCGTTGTAGGGGAAACATCTGCTCAAAGTAAAGTAGAAATGTGGCAGACGTATGGGAACGAAAGCTAGTCTAGATCAGCACATTCCTCTCTTGTAAAGAATCTTCCATATTTTGATTACGCCCTAGAATGTCTCTGATTTTCCATTAGGTTTAAAATGCTGGTGCTTGAAATTACTTTATACCTGCTTCATGATGGCCCGCACTGCCATCTTGTGGTCATCATTAGAATGTACTTTAATAGTCGTTTAAAAAAGAAAAAAACGAACACTTAAAATGAAGCCCATGCATCTTTTTTCTAGAACGACAGCTCCCTGATGTTGGTTACTGGCGCCTTTTTTTTGGTATCTTGGTGATAAGACGGTGCAAAGACAGGAGAATACCCTAGCAGCCACTCTCGTTTCTGATACGGCTGTCAGCAAGGGCCCGATTCTGAGTTTCTGTTAAAAGTAGTGAACACAGGAGACATTCTCCCCTCCAGTTTCCAGCACCACCATGTTGAGGTGCGTGGAAGCATTGGAGGGAGATATTTTGCTTCCCAGTAGAAAAAGCTGCTAAAATCTCTTTGTGGGGGAAACCTGTGTTCCAGTTGCAGTGCATGCATTTCTTAAGAGGGCCACTTTTCTAATTTAAGAAAGTTTTCTTAAACTTTAATCAAATAAGAAAAATGGTGCTGCAGTCTAAGAAATGCTATATTATATAAGGAAAAGGGGTGCAGTGGAATTTAACGGCTCCTCACAGGTGCCGTATTTGTGAGGTGCGAGTCACGTTGCGCGCATGCGCGAGCCTCGTTCGGGCTACGCGCATGCGCAGTTAAATAAAGTGCGCCCGTGCCGGCAGTTACGGCCGGGACGCGAAACGGCTAACACCGTGTCCCGTGTGTTCCTGTGTGAATGTGCGCAGGAGTGCATGCAGGCCTGCCCGAGGCACGGGCGGCCCACAACATTGTGGCAACGAGGCGGGACGCCAGCGGGGAGCAGAGTGAATGCTTTCATTTTCACAACGCTGCACCGCGGTATGTTGTGAACCCGGCGCGAACACAAAGGGGGTGTTTTCACGCTTCGTGGACAGCAGTAGCGACCTGAAAAGGTGCTCGTGCGCTGCTGTGTACCTGAAAGCATATCACAACCGAATTTTTGGAAACCCTGCAGTCTTCACCAAACAGGAGGTCTGTACCTCAACTAGCCGCCACCACCCAGGGGCTGCTGGTGCAACATTCAGGCAACTCGGAGGTTCAAGGACCGCGCAGTGTTTCAAGATACGTCCAATAGTCATCCAAGGCAGGTTTGCGGCCTCAAACCCACCACAAGGTGCCTGTGCGACCTGTGAACATGGCAGAGAGCGACGGCGAACAAGAGGCAGCGAGAGTGGTGGTAAGGAGGCAACAAGGGGCGTTACTTCCCATGCAAGAGTTCGATACAACGGGCCCCCCTTCCAAAGTAGGCCCGAGGTGGCTGTTGTGGATCAAGAAATTAGACATGTACTTTACTGCCACGGGGGAAACCGATGACGACGCAAAGAGAGCCACCCTGTTGTACTCGGCGGGCATGGACGTATTACGCATCTATGAGTCCCTGAATCTACAGGTAACAACCTATGACGCCGTCAAAGCTGCTCTTGAGAACTACTTTATCCCGTTATCCAATGTGGACTACGAGAGATTCCTGTTCTGCGGCGAAAAGCAGCGGGAAGAGGAGTCACTCGACCAGTTTTGCGCTCGCCTGCGTCAAATGACTACAACCTGTCGGAGGGACAATGAGGAATCCATGGTTCGAAATCAGGTCCCTCAAGGCTGTGGCTCTGGCAAGTTACGCAGGCAGGTTTTGAGGGAGCCGGGTTGGACTCTACAACAAATTTTGGACAGCGGCAGGACGCATGAGCTGGCGGAGTCAAGGGCTGCCAAAATGGATGCCGTGCCCGGGTAAGGTGGAGGAGGCTTTTGCAATTGGCAAACAGGGGGCGTCAAAGGCTAAGTGGGTCCAAAGGCGCCAGGACACGGGGTCGGTGCAAGGGGCGTCATCTGTGTGCCAGTACTGTGGATATGACCTTCCACACTCCGAAGAGTGTCCGGCCAAGTCGAGAACATGTGGCAGATGCAACAGTCCTGGTCATTATGCACGGATGTGTCATGCTCCTGCCCCGGTGACCGTGCAGAGGGGCTCTGCCAGGGTGTTCGGCGGAAGTGCAAGGAGACAGAGGAGCGTTGCCGCACTAGAGCAGGAAATGCAGAGGCTCAACTTGGCAGAGGAAGAGGAGGTGTTCTTCATTTCAAGTTTGGCCACGGGGGCGAGGAAGAAAAGGCAACCGAAGTGTGTTGTGGACATTCAAGGGATGCCGACACAAGTACTGGTAGACACGGGAGCCTCAGTGCGTGTACTGGCGTCCGACCACTACCAGTCCATACCGGGCCCACCGGCGCTGGATGTTTCAACGGCGAAAATATTCACGTTCGGAGGAGATACGCCGCTCCCCATCAAGGGCGTCTTCTTGGCACCGGTGTCCAGAGGAGGCAAGACCATCAAAGCTCGTTTCTTTGTCACAGACGTGAGCCCTCATTCTCTACTCAGTTGTGCAGCTTCTGAGGCCCTCAACCTGGTGCATTTCGCATGGGAAGTTTATCAAGTCAACATAGAGCAGTTACTGGGCAAGTTCCTAGGCATTTTCGAAGGCGTGGGGAAACTGAAGGCTCCTCCGGTATGGCTGCACATAGATGACAGCGTCAGGCCTATGGCGCTCAAGCATCGTAGAATCCTGTTCCACCTCAGGGAAAAGGTCGAAGAGGAGCTTCGGTCGCTGGTGAAGATGGACATCATTGAGAGGGTGGAAGGCCCTACGCCATGGGTCTCACCCATTGTGGTAGCCCCAAAGCCGAAGCAGCCTGGAGCGGTGCGTATATGTGTAGATATGTGGCTCCCCAACGCCACCATCAAGAGGGAGAGACACATCACACCCACTCTGGATGACATTATAGGCGAACTGCAAGGCGCAAGAGTATTCTCAAAGCTAGACTTACGAGCGGGCTACCATCAGCCTGAACTCCACCCAGACTCCAGATTCATTACAACGTTCACGACGCATGAAGGCCTGTACCAGTTTAAGCGCCTGAGCTTCGGCATTTCCTCAGCTGTCGAAGTCTTCCAGAACACCATCAGGGGGTCGCTGGCGGGCCTAAAAGGTGTTTTGAACATGAGTGATGACATTCTAGTGTTCTCAGAATCTGAATCGGAACACATGAAGAGGCTGGAGTGCACACTAAAGAGGTTGGATGATTTGGGACTCACCTTACATCGCGAAAAGTGCGAATTTTTCAAGGACAGGATCGGGTTCTTCGGATTCATCTTCCATGCCAGCGGTGTGTCTCCGGATCCGGCAAAGATTAAGGACATTCGTGAGGCCGACGCGCCCCAATCCCCTACCGAGGTGAGGAGTTTCTTGGGGATGGTCAATTACTGTGGGCGCTTCATCAGAGGGTTGGCCTCCCTGTCGGAACCGCTCAGGGCGTTGACCCGGAACGATGCCGTGTGGACTTGGGAGAGGGAGGAGCAAGAGGCCTTTCAGCGCCTCAAGAATGCCGTCGGATGATGACACCATGGCGTATTTCAACCCATCAGTTGAATCAGAAATTGTTGTAGATGCGAGTCCCGTGGGTGTTGGTGCAGTGCTACTACAGCCAGACAAAAGAGGGGAAATGAGACCCATCACGTATGCGAGCAAGGCACTCTCGGACACTGAAAGGCGCTACTCGCAAATTGAAAGAGAGGCTCTAGCCATTCTGTGGTGCTGTCGCCACTTTCGGCTATACATTCTGGGCAAGCCCGTGGTGGTCGTGACTGACCATAAGCCGTTACTGCCCATCCTGGCGGGAGTATCGTCTAAGCCGCCTCCCAGAATCGAGCGGTGGATGCTGGCCCTGATGGAGTATGGGGTGAGGCTCGTGTACAGGCCAGGCACCAACATCCCGGCGGACTATCTGTCGCGCCACCCCAACAAGGGGAGTGGGGACCTGAACGAGGAAGTGTCGGAATGCCAAGGACTACTCTGCCACGTCTTGGAAGGGGCATTGCCAGTGGCGCTATCGAGACTCACCATCGCAACTGAGTCATCCTAGGATGAGGTGTTCCACATCATCAAGGCGGCGGTGAGGAGTGGTGACTGGAAAGCTGTGCTAAGGGACAACTCCAGGCGGCAGCTAGAAGCCCAGAAGGACTTTCAGGCGCTCTGGAAGGTGAGGGATGAGTTGTCCATTTCGGATGATGGGCTGCTACTGAGAGGGAGACAGATTGTGATTCCGCAAGCCTTGAGGAATCACGTCCTGGAGTTAGCACACATCGGGCACCAAGGGGTCGTCAAGACCAAGGCGAGGCTCCGTCCGAAGGTGTGGTTCCCCGACCTTGAGGGCATGGTAGAGCGCTTTGTGGGAAGGTGTATGCCGTGTCAAGCCGCGGCTCTCGGGGACAAGGCCCCACCGATTAGGTCGATGGAACGAAGCAAGAAGCCCTGGGGAACGGTACACGTGGATTTCGGATCGACTGGTCGGGCATGTACTTTTTAGTGGCCGTGGACCAATGGTCGCGATACCCGGAATTGGAGGTGTTGGAACACACCGCAACTGAATACACCACTAGGGCCCTGGACAAAATGTTCGCAACCCATCGGTTCCCGGAAATATTATGCTCGGACAATGGGCCCCCGTCCACAGGCAATATTTTCTCCCAATACCTCAAAGACAGAGGCATTCACCACCGGAGGGTATCCCCTCTGTGGCCTCGCGTCAATGGGGAGGCCGAAAGGTTAGTGCGCACTTTGAACAAAGTGCTAAGAATTTACGCTCATGGAGGGGAGGACCTTCCCAAGAAGCTAGTGGAATTCTTAAGAGAGTACAGGACCACCCCACACCAGTCCACGGGGGTAGCCCCCGCTGAAGCGCTGTTCGGACGCTGCCCCAGAGGCATGTTACCGGAGATCGAGGGCCGCGGACCAGGCGTCCTTGACAACGAGAAGGTCAGAGAGGATTGCATGGCACGGAACCAGCGAGAAAGTAAAAGAAGGGGTCTACAAGACAAAGAGGTACGCGTGGGAGTTGCGGTGCCAGTCCGTAACCGCCACCCCGAGGGCAAGTTGTCATTACCCTACGAACCCCACCCGTGGAGAGTCACACATGTAAAAGGGACCATGGTGACGGCAGCCTGTGCCCGTGGCACAGTCACTCGCAACAAGTCCTTCTTTAAGCGAGTCGACACGTCAGCGGATACGAGTGAGCCGAGCGAGAGCAGGGTTTCCGAGGAAACCCCAAAGGGTCGAATGGAGGACATCCAGAGGGAGCCTGGCCCAGCTGAGGATGGCCTCTGTGGAGCCGCGCCAGAGATGTCCAGGTACCCGATGAGAAGGGGTCGCCGACCACCCTCATACCTCAAGGACTATGTCCTGGACTCGGGAGACTGAGCCGGGGTGTGTGAAGTCGTTTTCCCTGGGAGTAACAAAACGTTTGGGTGTTCAAAGTTTGGACTGTTATTTCCACATATGTTGGGTTTGTGTTTTCGTTAAAGAAAAAAAGGGATGTGACGTGCGAGTCACGTTGCGCGCATGCGCGAGCCTCGTTCGGGCTACGCGCATGCGCAGTTAAATAAAGTGCGCCCGTGCCAGCAGTTACGGCCGGGACGCGAAACGGCCAACACCGTGTCCCGTGTGTTCCTGTGTGAATGTGCGCAGGAGTGCATGCAGGCCTGCCCGAGGCACGGGCGGCCACACAACAGTATTTTAACTCCTTTTTTAGATGTGCTAAAGCAGTGGTGCTTGGAAGAGAAGCACGTGGCTGCCCTGCATTGCTGATGGCTGCTAGGGCTGTTGTTAAACCAGAAATCAGGCACATGCAAAAGCCGAGAATATGGTCTTTGTAAGGGAAGTGTTTCTCTTTCATGCAAGAACACTTTCCTACTTTGCACGCACCTCAGAATCAGCCTCTTAGAGGGGAGATGCTGTGCACTCCAGCAGCAACAGCTGCTTAAATCTTTTGATTAAAACACGTGCACCAGTGCCACTGTGAGCATTTCCTAAAAGACTGACACTTTTATAATTTAGGAAAGCTTTCTTAAGCTTTCATGAAACTAGAAAAGTGGTGCTGCCGTCTAGAAAATGCAATTTTTATAAAGGGAAATGGTCTGCAGTCGAGTATAACGGTGCCCTGTTATAGATCCTCTTTTTGACGTGCTACACCAGAGTGTTTGGAAGGTGAATCCCTTTGCAGTACCTGCCCTGCATTCCTGATGCTTGCTAGGGCTATTGTCAAGCCATAAATCAGGCAAATGGGAAAGTCAAAGCTTTAATGCTTGCCCGCCACATTTTCACTCTGACAAATATTGTACTTTTAAGGAAAGTGGTCAGCTACAGGCCCTCAGACATAAGGCAAGGAAATTAAAACCATACCCGAAAGTGGCAGATTGTATTTCAAACCGTCACTTTCGGGTGAACATGGTGCAATTTAGAAAAGTGCTGTTCTCCCAAAGAATGACACTTTTATTTTTTACTTGCACTTCAGAATCATGCCAAGTGTTTTCCATTAATGATATCAGATTAGTTATTATAAAATGAACATTCCAGTCAATTTTATTCCCCAAGTATTCTTGCATGTTGTAAGGGTTCAGAAGGAGGAGATGCATACACAGGTGGCATGACGATTGCTATATACTTTTATTAGTCAAGAAAATAAAGAGAAAACCTACGTTTCCCTAACTCTAAGAAAGGTTTCCCTGCCTCAACTAAAACACTAAGGGCCCTGTCAGAATGTCTGCGTAAATCAATAGTCCACCATCCTGTGTCAAAACCCTACTTCTGTCCCTTAGACTTAAACTATACATAAAGTAGCCATTCATAGTCCAGAAGAATGACTCCCCTCTTCTGGACTGGGGATAGAAGTTTGTTTCCAGGTGTTGGCTTCTTCTTAGGGGAATGGCTCCCTTACCCGGGTTAAAACTGTCTCCAACACAAAAGGCAAAGTTCAAACACTTTTCCTTGGCAGACACACTTTCTATCTTTTAACACTCTGTATCAGGAAGTCTTTGCAACTTTGGTTACCAGGAGAATGACTCCCTTATCCTGGTATTTTCTTTTCTTTGTTATCACAGTTCAGCATTTTCAGTCTTTAAGTTTGAGGGTTCCAGAGCCTGGCTTCCCCGTCTCCAGACTTGGGCCACTCTCCTGCCAACTACTGACACGAGGAAGATGGTTTGTAACTTTCTTTTCTTGTGGGCCTCAGGTCCGTATTTCTCTACTGCTTTGATTTGGCAGACCTGGTTCACTTCGCTGCCCCGAAGAAGATGACCTGTGTCTTTTTCTTGATATGTATCCTTTCGATTTGCCTACGAGAAGGCCTGCCTTCTCCTGATCTGGTATGTCACATGGCCTGGGGGAATGACCCCCCTACCCCTCCTCAAGATTATTGGCCCTGACTTCAGATTAAGGCCACCAGCGAGAATTACTCCCTTCCCCGGTCTACGTATCATGTAGCTTCCAACACATAGTTCTCAAATTTTAGAAGGGTCCACAACCCCGGCTTCTCCTCTTTGTTAATTGGACTCACTTGGTAACTCTCTCTACTAAATACTACGAGGAAGAGGACTCATTTTATTTTCTGACTTCCGTCCCCAGATTCCGGTTTCTACTCTTCTGCACACACCGTGAGCACCTCCTGCCTGTGGTATCGACACGTTATTCCTACCAGCTGTCCACCATGTACTTCCTGCCATGGTCTCGCCACCACCTCTTCCTGGGTTTCCCTTTCTTCAGGTTCTCTTGGTGCGGGTCCGCTGCAAGTCTGACATTCCATTCTGCAGTCTCCAGCAAGTTTGAAACTGGTGCGCTTCCTGGTTCTCGGCGTTTCCAGGTGGTACGCAGGATGGGGGCTTCCCCAGATTGCATATGCTATCTGCTCTCTCTTTGGTCTCTTCTCATTCTCCTTCCTCCATTGTATGGGCCTCGTCCCATTGTATGGGCCATTCTGCGTTAAAGTGACATGATCCTTTTACATAAGTTAACGATATTCATAAGGAGTTTATTCATCCCAGTTCTGATACTTTGTAGTTTCTGGCATATTAGAACACCCCATGTAGGCCATGGTATGTCTGGCTTGACAGAGGTCCTCACAGGAATGGGAGTCCTTGTCCCCAAAGGGGGAGTCACTCCCAATGAGGTCTCACTTGCCTCTACTACTTCGGAGTGTATTGCAGAGCAGGCTCACCTCCCTAGCCTCACAGGGGGAGGAGGGCTACCCCTTGGGGAGAAGGGACAAATTCCCTCAATTAATCACAACTTCCAGAGGTAGAATACACAACCTTAATTTATAATTAACGGTCCAAATCGTACAATGACTTGGTTTTGTTAGGATTTTTTATTAATATCTTTTGATCATCTTTGAGTCTATATAGCCATCTTATTATGCATATCTTCTCACATATTACTCCATTATCAGAACCCTGTAAGATGTGTTAAGCAGATCGTCAGCTGTACTAACAGCCCATTCTAATACAGCTTTATGCCGCCAGTTTTCTAGATTCCAGTATAGCCAAGCTGATCTTCTCCATCCTTTATATGACTCTGCCACCTTCTGGTAAAACTTGACCAACAAGAACAGAGTTGATTTATAATGTCCTTAATTAAGTTAAGCTTTAAGCTAAAAATTGCTTTGTCTCTTATATAGCCTATTGCTGACACTTTGGGTCATACTGCCCCAACCAATGGCACTGGTCCTCCTTAGCTCCACCCCTGGTGACCATCTCCAGACTATTACAGCATGTTTTCGTGTTGGGAGTCCTCGAGTTGTTGCTTCTCGATTTTCTCGAGTATTTTTCCTCTATTTGATCACTTTTACTTTCAAAATGGTTCAATTAGTCACCGTTGTGACTTGTCGGCAGCAGGGATCTGTTGCAGGTCTCGATCCCGCCATCCATCGGATCGCTATGCTGTGTTAGGCCGCAGAAACGAGTTTTGGGGCTAGTTCATGCGCCATGTCTGAGGCCGAGAAGAAGAGCCTCTTGAAGTTCCAGATGCGGTCAGAAGAATGCCTTCATTGAGGACCGCCACCAGAAGTGCATTTACTGCCTGCACCCGGACCACAATGTAGAGGGATGCCCCATCTGCCAATCTAACTAAGCCACTAAGACTAGGAAGGATCGCCATCAGTGACTGATCTCGTGGCTGGAGGAAGATAAGGCCTTTGACTCAGCGTCTGTGTGCAGTCATGCCTCTGCCAGGGTTAGTAGGCCCAAAGATCGTAACCCCTCTGGAAAGAGGTCAAGATCCTTTGAGGACGCTTCCAAGGAAAAGCTACCTAAAAAGTGAAGTCATAACATGCTCTAACTTCCTCATCGACGTCCCTTCATCTGGATTGTTGACAGGCACAAGATCATCCACTCTGTCCCCGGAAACCCGTTGATGAAGCATTGTTCATCGTCGTAGGCTGCATCATCATTGACAACCCTGAAGACTTACTCAGCAAGGACACCGATATACCCTTGTCGAAATCATCATCATCATCATCATCGTCGACGACGAAGACTCTGTCGACGACATCGTTGACGACACCAACCACCAGACTGGCGGTACTGTTTTTTGTCACACTGGCGGGCTTGTCGACGACTGCAGGCACCATTTCAGCGGTCACAATGGCTATCTCAAGGGTAGCATTGCCTCCAAGGCCTCCATCAGTCCCGGCTTGGTCTGTTCCGCCAACTCTACCTTCATTAGGTGCGTCTGTGCTAGCCACCTTTCCGAGAGGTTCCAACAGAGAGAGGGAGAGGCACCTCCAGATCACTCTTTTCTACCAAAGCCCATAAGGGTCCTTCAACTACCTGCCACCTCTGTGGGGCCTCCCAGAGCCATGTCCTCCGCCCCTGTGTCTGCTCCTGCCATCCTGTCGGAGGAGGAAGGAGGAGCATGAAGTGTTTGAAGACGTCGACTCACACCCTATGGAGGGTGGCGATGACCTGCTTCCACAGCCGGCCACGTGGCCTGCACAACCGCTTCAGCTTGCTCACACTATGAGCTCCTGGCCTCATGCACCGATCCCGATGCCTCAGGCTCCGAGAGATCCTTTGCCAAGAGATGTTTCTTTGAACATTTTGTCAACTGTCCACACTCTGGTCTCTGAGATTCAGCAGCAAGTACTGCCTGTGGCTCCTGGTCCTCCTGTGGTACCGGGCCTGGCTCCTGTGGCCAGTCCACCAAGACCATCTCAGCCCCACCTGGCGCCACCTCCTCCAGTACCTGTGACCTTCAGCTACCTCCTGTTTCACTGCCTTCTATGGTGGAGGAGTTGGTGGTCACGGGAACGGACACTGGTACGGACACTAACCCGGATACAGATGGTACCCAGGGCACAAATGAGTTTGAGGGCCACGTCCCTGCAGATGAACCACCATCTAGTAACTCCACTCCCCCCACCCCACTCGATGAAGTGAGATCTTTCCAGGCGATGATATCCTGAGCGGCCAAGCTCTTCAACCTGGTTGCAGAGGAAAAGGACGGCTTCCTTTTCCAGTGCCGTGAATCCTACAGAAAGACCATGGTCTATGTCCCGCTTCTGGATGACGTCTAGGAGGATGGGCTGGTGGTGATGTTGAAGCCCTTTTCCACACATACGAAAAAGGAGAGGCTGGGGAAAAAAAGGGGTGGCGGACACAGCTCCTAAATGCATCAGAGGCCATCCAACACCAGACTCGGTAGTCTCGGCTGTTGCAAGGAAGAGAAGAGGTTGCCTGATCCTTCATCCTCTTGCTCAGTCCCGCCTGACATAACCACCAGTGCAGCAACTACATTTAAGGCCGCCAACGCCCTAGCCCTAGCCATCTTTGCACAATACGACAGAGAGCAATGGTATAAGTTAGGGCCCATCTCCGTTCCTGCCAGACGACAAGAAAGCCGAGGCCATGGCCATCTTTTAGGAGGGAGAAGTGGTGTCTGACCATACCACCAGATGGGCAATGGGGTCGCCCTACGCCATCAAGGTTGACTGAGGGCCACACATGTCAGGCAGGATGGCCAGGCCAAGGTGGTCGCCATGTCTTTCAACTGCGATAACCTTTTCGACAAGGCAGTGAATTAATCTCTTCTTGCCATCAAGACTGACACAGAGACGGCACGGTCTCTGGGCAGCTCCACTACTCAGGAGGCACCCAGGACTATAAGGGAGGTACCAAGCATTGTCATCCGCAAGCCGCCAGGATGCAGGCACAGAAGGAAGCCTGAGCAGGCACAACCATTGTGCCTCCACATCAACACCTCAGCGGGAGGCCGACTATCTCAATTTGTCAGCATGTGGCACAACATCTCCACGGACAAATGAGTGCTCGACTTCATCAAGCAGGGACATTCTCTGGAGTTCCAAGATAAATGCCCCTGCATTACTTCCCTGACAAGGCAAGAACCGCTTGGAGCCCAACTTGTCAAGGAAGTTCAGGCTATGCTGCTGAAAGGGGCAATAGAACCTGTCCCGCTGCACCTCTGGGCTCCGGAGTGTACTCCAGATACTTTCTGGTTCGCAAGAAGTCAGGTGGCTAGAGGCCCATCCTGGACTTGCGTCAGCTCAACAAATTCCTAAAGTCCCAGAAGTTCAGCCTGGTCACGTTGAAGCATTTGCTCAGCCAGCTGGAGGAGGGAGATTTCCTGGCGAGACTAGATCCGGAGGATGCATATTTCCACATCCCCATTCACCCAAAATATCGGAAGTTCCTTAAATAAGTTGTCCAAACAAGACATTACCAATTCAAGGCGTTCCCCTTCGGCATCAAATCAGCCCTATGGGTGTTCACCAAATGCCTGGCCCCAGTGGTGATGTTCCTTCATCAGAAGGGTGTGTATGTCTACCCCTACCTGGATGACTGGTTGGTCCAGTCTCCTTCTCACAGCCAGGCGGCACAACATACAGCAGACTCTAACCTCTATGAGATTCTCCATAAACTATCCCAAATCCTGCATGGTGCCATCCCAAGACTCGCTTTTCCTGGGGGCCTGACTTAGCCCCATCAGAGTAAAGGATATGTGCCATCCTGGGAAAAGTCCAAAGGCTATCCTCCGTCAGATTGGCAACAATCCGGTTCATCAAATACCTTTTGGGAATTATGTCCTTGTGCATCCATCTGGCCCTCATTGCAGACTACAAATGAGACCGCTTCAGGAGTTCCTGGACGCCAGGTAGAAGCAGATCTCAGGCTCATGGAACGACAGGAGCCCTCAATCTAGCTTTGTGCCAAGTCCTGCACTGGCGGTCCATTCGCCCTCACAACTCATGGGACCCCTGCGCATCAGGAGACAGTCACGACCAACGCCTCATTTGAAGGTTAGGGTTCCCACACGGGCCAACTATATGCCAGAGGCCTAAGGCTCCTGAAGGTAAAGGGGCTGCATATCAATGACCTGGGATTACGGCAGTGTTTTGGGTTCTAAAGTCTTTCAATCTCTTGGGAAAGGTCTTCTCGGACAGTACAACCATCATGTATTACAACAAGAAGCAGGGCGGGACAAGGTTGCCCATCCCTTCTCTGATATGATAATTAATTTATAGCGTGTTTCTAGTTCCGTTCCACCTCAGAGGCATTCAAATCACCATTGCAGACTCTCTCAGCAGGGTGCTGCGGTCCTGCCACGAGTGGGAGCTCTAGCAAGATCAAGCCTCTCGGATCTTCTGTGAGTGGGGCCATCCTCAGATCGACCTGTTTGTGACAGCAGCCAATGCCAAGGGTCAGCGATTTACCATTAGGTATCCTCAGGCAAGGAGTCTAGGGGATGCCTTCTTGTTCCCGTGGGAAGGTGTACGAGGGAAGAATCTGTACTTCTGCCCACAATATAGTTGGGGTAGAGGCACAGAGCATCCCAGCCAAGCCTCACAATTTGTAACGTGGGGCTAGCAGCCAGGCTGAGATTCAAGGGAGGTGATGCATGCTGGTTCTTAAGTACAGTGAATCCCCAAGCTCCTCACAATGGAATGTCCACACAATATGTTAGGTTCTACCCTAGTTTTTTTATTTACTAACATAAAGGGTAAGAAGATAGGTAGGTATATACAAATAAATAAGACTCACTTTGTGCTAGAAATCTAAACCGGTGACAACTGAATATATATATAGTTCTCTGTGGTACCACTGTTACCTTTCAATTGAATAGTAACGCACTAACTGCTGACAGTTATTAAAAAGCATTTAAATTATTAGGCAAGGGTTAACTTAATAAAACAGTACAGTAGAAAGGCAGGTAATAATTGGAACATAGGCAGAATGCTTTCTTTAGGATAAAAATGCAACACTGTGTGAGGATCCCCCTGCCCGCCCCACCTGGGGAACCTGTAAGGAGAAGTTAAGGTGTACTTTATGTTTTATATTACAGCCCAGTACAAATATGTTCTTTAATAGTCTGGTTCTCTTTCTACATAACCCACTACCCCAAAATACTTGGGAAACCACATGAGAACATGATCCAAGACGAATCTGGGACCGCTGGGTGAATCCTGAGGATGGAAGATGCTCTTCGGTACCGCGGCAGGTGAAGTGAGGGAATTTCTTGGCTTCACTTGACGGGACCCCTTGAGAATGGGTGATCCTTTGGAAGAAGGAGTCACTGGGATATCAGTGTCCAGAAGAAGTGAACCAAGCAGTGTCGCAAAGGCAGCAATGCAGGTTTTTTGTGGTGGTCTCTGATGTCGGGTTGCTACGCCGGCGGTGGATGTCTCACGAAGATTAAACTTGCTGTGGACCTCAAAAAGGCCTAGCTGAAGACGATAAGATCCTTAGTGGCCGTGGATGACTTTCAGTGGCGACGAGTGCAGTGGCAGAAGTAGGTGTCAGGTTTCAGGATTTTGTGGTTTACTGTCTTTCAGTTCTTTGGTGCTGCAGCCACAGCACGGACCTCAGGATGGCTTCTGACAACCTGGAAACGACCACTGGACTGGACTGCGGACTCTCACCAAGTCTGGACCCTCGGCAACGTCTTCTATGGATTTTGGTGGTGGGAAACCCACCGGCGGACACTCCTCTGCAGACAGCAACCCTGGACCTTCTCCGGTGTGGAACAGTGGATGGATGTCGTGAAAGGAATGCCCCTTGAAGATTTCTTCAGATGGTTGGAACTTTCGCTGCTCCAGGTGTCAGGCAGCACTATACCAGGGTAACCTAGCTTCCGGGCGATAGTCACCAGCTTGTATTCTAGCAGTCACAAACACTACTCCGGACCCTGGGCGACACAGATTAACTTCTTGGCTTCAAGATGTTCAGGCACTCCTCTTCTTGGCCCACGAAGATCCCTTCTCCGGATGGCCGGAACGCAGGACTGGCTTCCAGGACACTTCAGGTGAAGAGCAGCAGTTGCACGATGGTCCCTCGTAGCTACGGGAAGACAGCACCTATCCTTGTCCTCCATGGTTCAGTCCTTGAGTCAGCACAGCAGCTTTTGGATTTGATGAAGATTTGCAGCAGCAGACTTCTTCCTCCAGCTGGACTCAGGATGCAAGCTTAAGATGACTTGAGTTTCAGTTTCAGGTTTCTTGTTTCAGCTTCTGACACAGAGGTGAGTGTGAGGCCCCCTGTTATACAAAACACTCCCCATTCACTCGGGCTGATCCAGGCTCGGCCAGCCAATCCCACACAAGTGCATTCATGCAGGCAGCACCCAATCAGGCTCACAGGCATTCAGGCCTTTTCACCCCAAACCAGACACCCGTGTGGATTGGAGGCAACTCCACAGCCTTTCAGTGCACCACACCGCACTGCATTCATTCCAGTTTCAGTCAGGGCTGGCTCAGGCATTGTGTCACAAAACCAGACACCCACAACACAGAATACATATTGACTAGTCATTCCATTACCCAGGGTGTACCCACGACAAGCTGTCCCTGTGAAAACTCCAGCCATCCTGGCAGGAGGCAGCCCCAGAGCCATATATGGTCCTTCCACCCAACAGCCATTTGGGGGAAGGGAACAGAGTGAGGGCTTCTCAGGACTTTGAGAAACAAGAGAGAAAGGCAAAGGAAACCATGAGGCCACCCGTGGACATCTTGCCCTTGTGTAGGAATCCGTTGATTCCTATGGCAGGTCCTTGGTATGCCAAAAATAAAGGATACCCAGAGCCACTGCCAAGTCAGCATGTAGCTGCCATCAGCCCATATCCTGCTCTGTGGGCAACACACATGTGCCCAAAAACATACACTACGGCAACAGGGTTGTACCCCTACCCATGGGTGCCATAAGGGTATCCCATGGGCCTTTGTCCACAACCAATAAAATGAAGAGTTGCACTCCCCTAGACAGTAAATAAGCAGAACACACAGTTTAAGGAGGTATAGGACAAGGACAAAGAGGTACTGCCCCACCAATGCATTTCCAGCATCACAAAGGCCTATTCCTTTATGCATTGCAACCAATTATGCTGCTCCTACGTGTGATCAACAAACTCAAACCCTCTGCAAGATGATCCTCATTATACTGGCATGGCCCAGATAAATTTTATACTCGGACCTTCTTCACCTGTCAGAGAAGATGGGGCAATTCTGCACCATGACCCAGCGTCCCTGAATCAGTCGGCCTGGCTACAGCAACTTTAGAATTCGGACATTTCTTGCTGCCGTTGGAGTGCAAGAAGATTCTAGACAAGACCAGGGCTCCGTCCACACTTGCCTGCTACATACACAAGTGGAAGAGCTTTACAGTGTGTTGCCAGTCACAGAAGATCTCTCCACAGCGCGTCACAGTGCTGCAACCTCTGCCTCACCTGCTCTCGCTGGCTAAGGCTGGCCTTGCCCATGCATCCATCGATTTACACTTAGCTGCAATATCCTGGTTTACACAAGTTCCTGGCAAGCTCTCCCTGTGGTCTCACGGGCTCATGAAGAAGTTCCTCAAGGTCCTCTTCAGAACATTCCTTCCGGTGAAGGCACCTGCCCCAGCATGGGAGGTTAATGTGGTCCTGTGCAAACTAATGGGTGCTCCGTTTGAGCCTATGCTCAAATCTTTGAAGTTCCTCTCATGGAAGACCACCTTTCTAGTGGTATTCCTGTGGTGATCACCTTGGCCGGGCGTGTTGGAGAAATCCATGCTATATCCTGTAAGCCTCCATATTTGTTTTTCCACCCATCCAAGGTGGTTCTATGAACTCATCCATGAACTCATCCATCCTTTGTACCAAAGGTCCCATCTGACTTTCATTTAAATGAACCTTTGGTATTACCAATTTTCTTAGCAATCCTTTCACCTGCTGAGAGGTCCTTTTATTCACTGGATTTATCGTGTGCCAGGAAATTCTATGGCACGCACTAAAGATTTTTGAAAGTCTTCTCCGGTTTTCTTCAACTTTGGACCTGTGTGACATGGAACAGCCCTATCAAAGGCTTCCATATCCAGGTGGCTCTCCGGCTGTATCATGCATTGCCATCACTTGGCCTACAGACCATTGCCAGGCTGGCCGAGAGCCCATTCCACCAGAACCATTGCTTGGATGCCTGTAGCTCTCTCTGGTATTCCCCTGCTGGATATCTGCAGGGGTGCTATGTGGAGGTCTACTCGCACCTTCATGAAATTCTACTGTGTCGACAAAGATTCCAGGGAGGAATCTCGTGTCGGACAAGCAGTGCTTCGCAGCCTGTTTTCTTTAGGTGAGTGTGTTCCAGGTGTACGTTTTATTACTTCTGTTGAGCCTGGCCACTTCCTGTGGTTGTGTATATGTACTGCATTGTAATCATATTCATAGCATGTAAATCGATGCAAGACCCCATGCTGGATAAGGAAAAGTTACATACCTATAACTCTTGTTCTCCAGCATGAATTCACATACAAGCCCTCTCTCCTTCCCCTCTGTGGCTCATCATGGGTCCTTACTGCCACTTTATGGGCACAACCAAATCTGATGATGGCCAGAAGGGGTATAACTAAAGAGGACATTGGCTGGTGCAGTATGACACAAATGTGACAGCAATAGGCTGTACAAGCGACAATGGCGTTTTTAGCTTAAAGCCTAAACCGCTTTATTTTACAGAGGATTCCCAGCCTGATGACGGGGAATATTCATAGCATGTGAATCCATGCAAGACCCATGCTGGAGAACAAGAGTTACAGGTAAGTAACTTGTTCCTTGCACTTGACTTGAAAGCATAACATTGTTTTGCAAAGTTACCATGTGTTGTTGGATTACAACTTAATTCTCCACGAATTGGCCTCCAAGTCTCCTGTCAACTTCACTCAAGTAAGGGTTCACTGACTCACAACTCATCAGTTATAATATAGAAGCAACTGGTGGTTTTGTAACTAGAGGATTACAAGATTATTGGCTTTGGGTAAATGATCCTAGAGGATAAACAAAGACAAATGAGATCTTTCAGGCAAAGAGTTCCTGCAGCCTGTACTAACAGGTGTGAAGTACCCTCAATCTGGGAAGATGCAGGCAGAATGCATGAAGTACTAATTCCTCCCACAAATCCTTCATCTTGGAACTATTGCGTCAGAAAACCTTTTTCTGCCACCGTTCAGCTCTGTCCTCGACCAGTTCCTCTCAATATTTCTGTCTCATGTCAAGGTGGCATCATCGGTGTGCATGTACAGAGCCATCTGTACAATTTTCCTCAGTTCCTTTTTTCGGCAACAATGCACCGGAACGTGAGATAGTCATTCATCAGATAAAAGTATCTAATATTGACACCTCCAAAATAGGGCCTCATAGCCTCCACAATCTGTCATCGGCAAAGTCTGTAAGAGATCCAAACGGCTTGTGTCTTTCTGTCTAGGGAAAGACCACAATATGCAGGAGTGTGGATCCTGTTAGAAGAAATGCCGAAAGCCATGAAAGAATGACTTGTGAGGCTATTCATGGCCTTGTCAAAATTGAGCACAGTGAAATCCAAGGTCGCTACACCATAAAAGCAGTCTCCATCGTCGACTCATCAGATCACAGTTCTAAATCAGAGGAAAAGAAAAAGAAGAAAAAAAAGCAACACAACCTCTCAAGAAGCAGCTCTTCATCCTGGAGAACACGCTCCTCATCTTCAAGGAAACCCTAAAGGCACCGGTCGAGATACAAAGAGCTTGTTTTTCCCACACCATCATCCGCAAAATAGGAATGGGAGGTGTTCCATCAGGAGATAAAGAAAGAAAAGAGTTGTCACCACCCCTGTATTCCCTAGAGCTTGGCCAACGGTGTAAAAAAAGATCTAAAAAGATGTTGGAGGTGCCATTGCCTCAGACGTCACTGACAAAAGTTGAGGCATTGACCCCTTTACGGATGATGGCACCGACAAGGACAGAATAAATGGCAGTGCGGAGGAGACTAATTTAAGAGCCCGTCCCTGAGACATCAGAACCAGACTGCACTTTTTATAAGTCTTGAGAAAGGGCTGTACAAATAAGGCCTTTGAAAATATTTTTGAGGAGCAAGATGATGAAGCTCCCCCAGGGTTCAAACTCGCATCAGATTTCCCAATACACTCTTGACCTGAAGCACTCTTGGACACACAATCCATGGACTCTCTGCTACAACTACAAATTAATTTACAAGAGTCAAGTGTGCTTAATACATCCCCTGATTCACAGATTGATATTCAACCAGTTACTACTCTGGGCCAGAATTATGCCTCTTTTAGAGCAGTAGTTAGAAACTACTGATAATAGATACTCTAAACCTAATATCTTCCTCAGAGAGGAGGTAAAATGGCTGCTATCACAGACATCCTGAAACCCAGAGAGCAAAAGGTACAAGTCCTATGTTTCAGTGGTGCTCTGGTTGATGTTATCAAAACGGTTTGGCGGAAACCAGCCTCTGCACCCATTGTGGACAAAGACATTGGGCCTCATTACGACCCAGGCGGTAACCATGGTGCTATTAGCACCATGGTTGCCTCCAAAAACGTACTGATTCCGCCATGGTGAATGGAGCAATTACCGCCCCATTCCAAGGTTGGCAGGGGCGGTAATTCCCCATTCACCATGGCCCTTCCCCATTCCCATTTGAGCCCCATAGGGCTCAATGGGAATGGGGAAGGCACTAATAACGGTACCGCTAATTGCGATACCGTTATTAGCGCCAAAGTCCCTTTGCGGGTCCTGTCCTTAACGCCTGGTAAAACCTGGTAAAACCAGGCATTAAGGGAGGACCCGCAAAGGGACCTCGGAATAGGGCGGTAAGGGATTACCGGCACCAGTGCCTTTACCGGTAATCCCTTACCGCCCGTGTCGTAATGAGGCCCATTGCCCCGAAACATAGAACATGGTCCATAGTTTCCTATTTTGCATGCATTGCCAGATAGCCTGATAATCCAGGCAATAACAGCAGGCTCAAAAGATGCAGCATTTCCATCAGTGCCTCCAGATAATCTAGAATATTAGATGCATTTGGTTGGCAAGTATTGGCAGTGGGTTGTTTAGGTTTAAGGCCTGTTAACGCTGCTTGTACCCTAGCAGGATATTCCCATTCCCTTTGGGAAATTGCAGATTTAGTGGCATTTTATCTTCCCTCTGAGTTTCAAAATTCCTTTAGAGAATTTGTACAGGATAGTAAAGATGCAGCCAGGAACACACTTGAGGTGGGATTAGCTGCATGAAACTGCATAGGTAGGTCTATAGGCACAGCAATAGTTGTGTGCAGACATTCTTGGATGCATACAGCAAACTTCACGCAGAATGTGCAGTCTAAATTGTCAAATTTGATGGCTGTGATATTTTTGGCACTAAGGCAGTTGAAAGTCCTTTGTGACCCCCCAAGACGATTACAGTTAATAGGGACAGTTCTAAATACAGTGCGGGGCAAGGTTTTCCCACCTCCAGTGAGAGTGATGAGCATTCAGACTACACTACCGCTCTGCCATCCAAAAAAGGGTACACCCAGCAAGTTTCTTTTTTATAATGCTAGGTCTCGTGGCATCCTGCATGTTCATAGTCCCAAACACAAGACCGAGGATGCTGTCCCTACAGTGGTACCTATGAAGCCAGTTCAACAGACACAGAAAGGACATTATTCAGGTCCTCCGACAGGTCTCCCAAGACATGCTTTGATGGGCATCCTCGACCACCTACCTTTGGGGGGGGGGCCCATTCCAACAGCTGTGGCCCAATTCCACCATTTTCATGGATGTGTCTTTGAAGGGGTTTGCAGCTCATCTGCAGGATCTTTCAGTCAGCGGTCTGTGGAGGGCCCAGAGAGATCCTTCCACATCAATTTACTGGAACTCATGGTGCTCGTGGCTGTACGCCTGGCCTTGTGATCCTTTCTTCCATCCATCAAATGTTGGGCCTCTCTACACTCTCCTTATACTTACTAAATTTCATTTATTTTAATAAGATGAAGCCACTGTGGGGAAATCAGTCCTTCAGACTTTGTTACTCTAAACTTATAATCCCATGCCCTCCACCTTTGGATAACAAACAGCTTTGGTAGTCTTTCGATCCATTGGAGGAATGTGTCTATTAGAAGAACAAATGACTTACCTTTGTAAATTTCTTTCTGTTTGCGGTGTCGACTGCTTTGACTGGGATATTTAAAATAAATGAAGAATTTGCAGGAGGAATTATGTGTCCACCAGAAAGAACAATACGGAAAGTAGGTAAATAGTTCTATTGTAGGATTTGTAGCCTGGTTTATTGTGCATGACCTGGTTTTCCACTTTTAGATGGAATTGATGCGCACTCCAACCCGGTGGAATTGATGTTTTTTTAGGTCATGTGCCTAAGTAATCTGTTGGCCAGCTGTGTCATCTACTTCGCACTTTATGGTAAATTAAGTAATGCTCATTTTGGCCAGAAGAATCTCATAAGCATTATTTCTCGAAGCATGACAGCCTGACGCTGCTTTTACTCCCGCCGTTAGTTACTTTTTGTCTTGTTCAATAAGAACATGAGGAACCAGAAGGACAGTGTTATGTTCCTACTGACTACAGCATTCCTAATCCTAGACTTTTTCCTATTTCCTGGATCTGCCCGGCTCACCCACATGCAATGGGCAGGCTTTTGAAAAAGAAACTGATTTAGGGGCACATTTATTAATTGTGGGAAACATGTCCACATACATGCACATGGCACTCAAGGGCGGTCCTAGCGGGCATGCTTCGGGTTCCAATAGCTTTGGAAGAATCAGCTTTGAGTCCTGACCTAGTGCGATCCCAGGTAAATTGACCAATCCTCTCACACCATTTTCAAATATGACGCTAGAGGCTACAACTGCCCTCTTCGGGTGCACTGAGGAATGCATAATAAAAGCAAAAACCTTGTTGCTTGTGACATCCAGAGTTTAGAAACGAACAAAGCAATTTAGCTTTATTTCGGCACTCAATGCCATAAAAGCACATCATTACATCAAAGATTAACCATGCAATACATTTTAAAATAATTAATATAGCTATAGTTCCAAATCACACATGAGAAAACAGAAAGAAAAATAGCATATATATAATAATGTTCCTATAATTGGATATTAGTGCATAAAGCTATACATTCTAATTGCGTATTCTTGTACGTGTACCAGAAGGATCTAAAAACGTGATGAATGTCTTTCAATTCTATTTGACAAATAAGTTGAACACATTATTGTACAGACTAACATCTGTTTCACATCTCTCCCAAGAAAACTAGTACATTTAATGCAAAACAAAAATAGTAATACTAAAAATACAATCGGATGTTACATGAAATAAAAACACCTATTAAAATCCACTAGGAGCATTAGACAAAGTCTAACGAAATAGATGCATCCGATTCCATGAGTTAATTTAACAGATAAAATTAAATACATTCATGGAAAGCCAACAACTTCATGCCGTTCACAAAGTGCAAGTGTGCTTAAGGTGCAAAGGGCTGCAGACCTAAGACGGTTGCATGATACACATTTCCTGATTTGGCTAGCTAGACCAAGCACCAATCTTGTTTGTAACACAGATCCCACAGATACACACCTCGGGGTCTATTACTTTGCTAGAACAAGATTCTGCGGGTCCTTATAGTCGTTTAGCCAATCTCCTTTTGCGGCCTTCAGAAGATTATTGCCCACAGAATGAACTAGTACCAAGCTATCCTTGGAAGAGCAACATAAGGCCATTGACTAGGCAGTTGTTCGGATAGATGTTATCCAAAATAGAGGTCCCAGATAGCTCTTCCTCAAGTCTTCGTAATGAGGGCAAATTAATACCAAATGAATTATGCGTTATACTTGGTCGGCACAAAATGGACACGCTGCTGTTCTGCTGCTTTTCCATTTGTTACACAGACATGCTACTGGCAAAATACCAATGCGTAACTTGATATATAGTGATCCCATAGGCTTAGGAGAAACATTGTCCAAAGAAGCTTTGTACTCATATGCCTGTTTCAAGTCCCAATACCTGTTTAGCTGGGTGATTTGTCCTATTGCGCTTAAGACCTTGGATTCCGCCTTTGCTAAATAAGCATTTGTTACAGACAATATTGAGTTGGCATTCATGTTGTCGGCCCTGATGCAGTTTTCACTTTGTGCAATACCATAGAGCTCCTTTGTTATGTGGGCAAGCCAGGGCAGCGGAATGCCACCCTCTTCTAACATTATATCCTCAAAGGCCTCCCTGTACTTGACCAACCTTTCGGCAGTCCAAATCCTTACCCAATAGTACACTTGCATAATGATTCTACTCTTTGTACATTGGTTTCCAGGTAACCTGGTATGTTAGGTGCATTTTGTTCGTAGTCGTAGACTTTTCTTCAAGTATTTATTATCAATGACTGAAAGATTGTTGCAATTAGTGACTCCTCAAAGTTTGGCTCCATATATGCTCCCATCAGCCTTCCTGGGAGCAGCTGTGGTAGTCTAGTTGGTCTCGGCCATAAGTTCAAGACATGTTGGATGGCCCACCCTAGAGTAGTACAATTATCTTTAAAAACTCCAGACTGTCAAAGACCGCTGCAACAGGCTGTGGGCGCCAAAGAACACATGCCTGAAAAATGTGCGTGTGTCACATTAATCCGCACATTAAGGCTGGGGAGGCACACAGTGTTTTCAGGCCGAAGCATGCTCGATTGCTTAGGGGGCCGCAAGAGTTAACCCCCCCCACCATAAACTGGCCAGTTCTGCATGTGGTGCACTTCCACTCTTCCATGCTCTAGCAACAGTCCATGTGACTAACCCCTCATTCCTCAGTGGCTGATCAGGACCTCAAGAGTCCGTGGGGTCGCTATACATTCCAAGGAAATAGGACCATGTAGGGCGAGGTTTTTGGAGTCCGTGTAGCCGACCTGCAACCCTTTGGCTCCTAACACTTTGAGGCGCACAGCACTGCACCCTTAGCTAGCGCAGGTTTTGCCTGCTGGGCTTCCTGTGCTGCATTTTAACAGTAGGGGGTGGGGAAACAGTGCTCTCCAGCGTCCACAACACTGTTACGTAGCTGTTAGCCAGCTTAGAAACGTAGTCTGAAATAAGCCATTGGTTCAATTATTTTCTGTTACTACCTGCATGGGATGAAATGACCTGAATAAAATATGTTGTGAACATAGACCTCCCCTCCCAATGGTTTGGAAAGGTTGAAAAACACTTTCTATTGTAAAAAGTATTTTAGCAATGGAACATATTGGTAATTGGATGCATTTTTGGCTGTCTTGCAAAAATTGTGTTCTTCGAATTGATTTCCATCATGTCAAAAATGTACCTACACTAATTAGAATAACTAGCTAAATAAATGCAATGGTTGTTACCTCTATGTGCAAAGAAGTCCCCCTTATGTAGCCTTGTTTTCTTCCAATGTGTTATCACATTCATTTTGCCTGTGTTATATGATGTCTTTGTATTTTAACAAACTGAGAACTTGTATGGTTTTACAAATTTATATTTGTTTTGTGACACTCAAATATATGCTTATTTAATTGTAGATACAGAAGAGCTCCAGTGGCTTAATGTGTATGTGTAACATGACTTAAATTTGAAGTTATTAGATGCTGTAAAAACTATTGTGAAAATAATGCTCATTTCTATTTTACAGATGAAATAGCAAGTTCCGGCGAAGAAAATAAAGAAACCATGTCTAGCCAGCAGATTACTCTCTGGCTTCAAGGACTTTTTCTTTTCACAGTGGTTTGGACACTAGGTGGAACAATTAATGATGACAGCAGAAAGAAATTCGATATTTTCTATCGTAATTTGCTTTCCGGAACTGATGAGGAAAATCCACGGCCCAAAAGTGTAAAGCTCACCAAAAATAATATTTTCCCTGATAGAGGTATTGTCTTAATTACAAATGCTTGACTTCAATATGACAAAGCAGTTTGCTTTTAGAAAGATTCAAAGGTGTTTGCTAATACAATGTAGTCATAGCTTAAGTTGAATCAGCCCATTGTGTCTATTATTCAGACATTCAGTTTCATGGTGTGTGAATGTCTCAGATCAAACTTCCAGATTGCTATTGGGCCAATGAAGTATTCTTTATTTGGATATTCCAATCAATGTTTGAGAAAGAAGCCCCCATCATTTGGAGATTTATATATAATATGTAATTACTTTTATTTGAAAATACAGTATTTGTCAATGTTAACTTTGAGCCAATGCAAATCTTGTTGTAAAGAGCAAAACCTTGTTTAATAATTAGATCTACAATAAGAACCCTCACGATCATCCCAGTGAGACTTACACCATAATATCCATTTGAAATCATTCATCACTGAGACTCCTGATGTACACTTACATTATGATTATTATTTATAATGTGAAATGCAACTAGATATGTGTTAGCTCATAAAAATATTAGACTGGGTCTCTAATGTGTATATTAGGGACTTATTTATTAGAAACTATTAGAATATTTAATTTGCCCAATATGGTGTGTTGAGACAAATCCATACACGTGAAGATCAAAACAAGGGACTTTTTCAGTTTTCACTGTTTAACCAAGGTCTCTGTGTAGCACATTTCCCTCCTTGTTTGGCTGTTAATATGTTAAGCTTTTTTTTTAATGTCTAGCAACATTGCGAAAATTCAATAAATAAGGAAAGATTAAGGTAATGCACTTAAAGGTGCATAACCGGATGTACAGGTTATTTTATTTTCCCAAAAAGGTCAGCAATCAATGGACTAATCTTGATTGGATGATACCTTTAGTTGGATTAAATATATTTCAGTCACCAAATTCTATGGGCAACTAAAGCCCCCCAAAACTACCTAAAAACTGACCGTTGTCCACCTGAAATATTGCCTTAAACCACATAGCTGCATTCTGATGGCAGAAATCCTTGCAGTGTGTTCCCGCAGTTAAAGAAGTTCATCTTGTGGCTAGTCAACATTTTCCCATAGTTTTCTATACTTGGCTATTGATAATTCAATTCAACATAGCTTTATTTCGGTCAACAGTCCATAAAACCAATATTTACAATACATAGATATATTTAATATATTTCATAAGACGAAACCCATTCTTGAAAACAATAAAGACACAGTCAAAGAATTTGGCTTGAAAACATTACACTCAGCGGCTGAATTAAAATGTTCTGTATAATACATACTATTCACACAATCCGTGCTACTACGCAAAACACTAAGACCATTGTTTGATCATTCGTGACCTTTTCCTACAAGCTCATGTAGAGAAGTATACTACGGGAGAAACTGCCAAATCCTTTTTATTCAATAGCTTCAAGTACTTTCTCATATTTCTATATATAAAAAATGTATTAACAGCAGTAACATAATAGGGAAAAAATGAATAAATTGGCTTAGAAAAGGTACAACCAATACAAACAAAATTAGAACGCAATACGAAATGCATGATATTTAGTACAATCAGTGCAAATACGCAGGGAACTAGGAATCATGGTTTGGTTATACATAGACTTTTCCTCCAAGCCCATGTGAGCTCATTAGCTACAGAGTTAACTGCCAGTTCGTCTTTAGAGTTACAACAGAGAGCAATCGCTTGCTGGGTAGTTCTAATAGATCTTGCCCAAAACAATGGCTCTGATAATGTCAGATAACAAGTAATAGGTGTAAAGTACTGAAGATATGTGAGTGCTGAAATGAAATTCATCTGAACATTATTGAGATGACCGGTAAGTAATACCTGTGCTGCCAAAGTTAACACAGGCCATACAAACAATGGACAAAACAGCAGGATTGGTACCTATGTACTTTTCTGCATTGTACAGAGGCAGGCTAAACTACATTTGTCAGCAATTTCTGCAGGTCGTGCCTTTTCAAAGGACACTGCACAACTTGTCTTCATCGCTTTTTCTTGGTAAGTCTTTTTTTTCTTCTCATACAGATTCAGAAAGTAAGTTTCTCTGATCTCTCTGTATTTAAGACAGAAAATCAGAACATTATTGTTCTCTCCTGTCACGAAGGGGGCAGAGCTTGGCCCCTTCCTGGTTTTCCACCTGTGTTCTTGTTGACCTGTTTTAGGGCCTCATTACGAGTTTGGTGGTATGTGGGCAGTAAATCCATGCAGATACCACCAAACTGTATTACTGTTACCGCCACCTAGTCCGGCGGTATTACTGCCGGATTACAAGTGGTGGTGGCAGTGTAAATCCCCATTCTTTTTTTTTTTTTTAGTCCATAGGACTCGTCAGGGCATTTTCGGCGGAATTACCACAGTGGCTATTCCACTGTGGTAATTCCACCGAAAATGGGTGTAAAATCAGCAGATTTACCTGCAGCTCATAGCTGGAGGTGAATCCTTTAAAGAGTTGGACGGTGCAGTAATGCAGCGGTATACAGTAATACTGCTGCATTTTACCCGCACTTCCCAACTCATAATGAGGCTCTCCAGTTTGTGGTCAATGACTGGCAGCCGTGGCGTAAATGCCCCAACATCAATTTTCTCGTGTTCCCCATCTTGTTCCTTGAGTGCCTTGTAGTGCAATTATTTTATGTTGCTTTTCTTCACATGAAGCCAGACCTTAAGTATCCAATTTTGTCTGCTTGACTTCAAGGCAGAACTTTCTAGATCGGCTCTGCACCCATTGTTCTGGTCATTTCTGTGCATTGGTAGTGTACTTTTGCAAAACTGGAGCTAAAGGATTTCTACTGGGGGATTCTTCAGATCTGGGCAGTTTGAGGTCAGTGTCGATTTCTAGATTACAGTGCGATATGTGATTGATAAAAATTAAACTGTCAAATAGGTTTGCAGTAGTTTGTATGGGAATTGAACTTGTCCACGAGATTCTTCATAGCACAGGTGCACACATTACTTTTTCCCGGGGTGAGTTGACAGCCAATTTACATCGGCTAAACAATCTTTGTATGAGACACTGGGCCTCATTACGAGGTGGGCGGTAAGGGATTACCAGCACCGGTAAGGGCACCGGTGCCGGTAATCCCTTACTGCCCTACTACGAGGTCCCTTAGCGGGTCCCTTCCTTAACGCCTGGTTTTACCAAGCATTATGGAAGGGACCCGTTAAGGGACTTCAGAGCTAATAATGGTACCGCAATTTGCGGTACCGTTATTAGCTCCTTCCCCATTCCCATTGAGCCCTATGGGAGCTGAAATGGGAATGGGGAATGGCTTTTTCAATGGGGACTTACCGGTCCCGCAAAGGTCGGAATAGACCGGTAAGTCCCCATTTAACGGCGGGACCGGACACGGTACCGGTATTGGAGGTAGTCATGGCGCCAATAGCGCCATGACTAACTCCAACCTCGTAATGAGGCCCACTGATTTGCATATTTTCAGGTCTGCCATATTATTGTTCAGGAAAAGTTACATTTATTTGGGTTGGCCAATATCTGTGTCTTTTCTGAGTGACCTTGTAGATGCCTCCCTGACATAGAGACAAAACCCGATCATCTGTATATAGAAGTCATATTATCTCTGTGTTCAGCAGAAGTAGGCCTGGGGTAAAATAGCTTTCAAGCAGGGATGGCATATCATTCTCACAGAGGTTAACCAGAGATGGGCGGAGGTTGCCACCCCCTTCTTTCTGCGGCTTTGTTTTAAGTCACCCGTGTACATGCGGTTGATCTCCACCATTCAGTAGGGTGATGATTACATTGATTTCATGATGTTGGACGACACTCCGGCCACAGTCCATATCAGTTTGTAGTTCAGACTATGATGCAACACAATGTCAGAAACTTTTTTTTTTAATTGTACGAATAAGGAAAAAGAATTCCTCAGTTTTGTGTGTTTTTGAGGTTTATTAATTGGTGTACCATGAACAGGTGTTCAGTGGTGCAGTGTTTTTTGAGGAATATTATGCTCTCTGAACTCAGAACTTGAATGTGAATTGCTGAGCAATTATCCGCAACTGCGAAGCATAACAGTTGGTTGCTCATCCTACGGGACACCAGCTGGCAACTCTACCAGACTGGACCTATTGCACTAACTGGGAATTTACATAGCTGCAACAAGCCTCTGAGGAAGAGCACGGTTTAGCTAGAAACACGTGTTAGGCTGTATTGATGAACTCGATGATAATAAATTCCATTTGTGCATCAAAAGCACAAGTCTATGCTTCACAATTGGCGCTGTGTGACTGTTCTTGCATAATTATCCTTACTTCAATGGTGTATTTCGGCTAAGTACACAGACCCTACAGTCGCCTGCAGCCTCAGTGACCCCCAATTCAATTTGCAAGTGCGGTGGACTTTGGCCACCAGTTTCCTTTTTATTGAGGAATACAATCTGGATTTTGTGCGAGCAATTCCTGCTGTTTAAAAAAGCACTATCATTAGTTTCAGCTCGTGGGTGGCGCTGTAAGTGCTGAATATAAGCCAAAACTGTTGGGGTGGGAAGTAAAAATAGGAGGGACATAGGATGGGAGGAGGGACACGCAGCCTTTGGGTATTGTTTAGATTTTTAACCATCCATTGACTGCCCTTGGCATTGCTAGTCCATATAAGCATTTCAACCTACTACTTTTCCAACCCTGCCCAAAAAACACACCTCTTTGATCACTTTGAGCTAGCCCTGTGGCTTTGAGGTGATGCCACTGTTACTTAGAGGCAGTCTTCTGGAAGGAAATGACTTAACTGCAGCTGTGAGCTAGCTTCAGATTTAATAAACATTCCTTAACAAAGTGTGCATTAGGAAAGCGTATGCCCTTGCATCTGTTCCTTGTACTGAATTCCTGTTGAAAACAAGAATTGTACAAACCGATACATTTGGCTCTTGGATAGTCTTTGGATCTGCATTAGCCAGGCAGTGACATAATAGGCCAAGGTACTTAAATAATTTTCCAGCTTTTGCCATCTTATGGCCTGGCAGTACCATTAGGACCGTGCCTGAAAACCCATGCTTATACAACATATGTTTGGGATTTTTGAGAGCTACTGTGATTAATCCTGTTCAATATTTCTCTGGAAGGGGCAACATTCCACGATCAGGATAACCTTTTCCGGAAGTCTTGTTACATCTGCAGAGGGCTATATGTCATGGGTACGGAAATATCGAGGGGTGTCCGACAGTTTTTAATGTCATTCCCCATTAAGTTTCATTTGTAGAGAAATGCTTTCTGGTCTTCTGTGAGGTTTTCATCATTAATGCCTGCAAGTCATCTGTTAGGCCAGACATTCTTTCTCTTACTTGCCTCATCCAATTAATAATGTTTTTAAAAAAAAAAAAATTGATCACTGACTTCTTTTCTCTGCTTCTGTGTGCTAATTGGTGTCATTGGGGTAATTCTTTGTATTTGATTGAATAATATCCACACCTTTGTCTAAGTGATTTGCAGCAGTCATCAAAACATATTTTTTTTTCTCACCTTGTGGTATGCAGAGTTCCTACTGTTAACTGGGTTGGATACCAGGGAATCCTTAGCTGTTCTGTGGGGTACTGTACTAAGCTTACTCACTGCCAGGTTTAGTTCTTTAGAAGAAGGTCTGTTGTGTTCAGACAACTGCTGACTAAGAACTCTATTTTGGGGGTTGTTTACTTTTTGACGTCCGCTTATGCTCTGCCAGTAGTTTATGGTGTTTTGATAATGACGTGCCTGTCATGGTGTCATGCTTTCAGACTCACCCAATCACGACCGGGTGATATGCAGGCGGCGGAGAGAAACATGGACCCCTCCCGCGATCACCTCTGCTCGATCGTTAGTGGGACGCTACACTCTGAGGCATCCCTGGCGTCGATTTCCACGCCTGCAGTGGGGATTGCCTTGGGGACTGCAAGCGCGGAGGAGATCACCACTCCATACTGCGGTCCTCCGCTCGACGCGGATCGCCACGAAGAAGGGGTCATGTGACATGGCTTTCAGGAAACAGGCACCAAATGAACCACTGGATCATGTGACCAAGTGAAAGATCACGTGACCAGGAAAATGGATCATGTGACCAAGTGAAAGATCATGTGACCAGGAAATCGTCCCCGATTGGCCAACGAATCAGGAAGACTGCAATAAAAGGGGCTTGGCCTTTGCACACATTGCTTCTCAGCTGATCTTTCGGCGTTTAGCGATTTCCTGTGTTTTGAACTTCATGCTTATCGAATTTCTTGGATTCTGGACTTCGTTTTTCTTCTGGATTGCCCTTAAATTTTGGCGCTTGGATTTCTTCTGACCTGTATAACTGGATTATCTGAACTTTGAACTGTTTTCTTGGATTGTTTATGGATTGACCTTTGGATTTGGCGCTTGATAAACCTTCAGCTACCTTTTGAACTCTTGGAACTTTGTCAAGAACTGTGCACCTACAATCAAATCCTATCCTCTCCCCTTCAGATCCCGTGGTCCCGTTATCCCTTCTGCACTACTCATCTGACCCTTGGGGGAAAATTCACTTAGGTTCAACTCACTCATCATTCACCTCCAGGGTAGGTCTTTCTTATTATTTGTTTGTGCTTGTTGTGAATACCGTGTAGCCATTAGCTAACCTGGTATTTTCTTTGCAGCCACCCGGAAACTGGAGTTTCCTGTTTCCCCCATCTGTGACTCCAATAACCGGTCAGAGAGTACTGGTGCTCGGGGACGGAGGTATACTAATCCACGTGGCCCTCAGGATTTGACAGACTGAGAAGCCTTTTACCACTGGATTATGGATACCTCCGCCGGGGATCCGGTGGCTGCGCTTGTACAAGCAATCACTGTCTTAAGGGCTGACATGACAGCCGCTAACACGGCTATTCATCAGCGGTTAGATGCCATACAAAGTGAAAGACACGGAACCACCAGATGAGGAGTTTGGAGATGCACCCGAACAGGCTGCACCACCTGTAGGGGCAGTGGCACCAGCCCCAGTCTACGTCCCCACCCCATTTCCTTTGGCAGCCCCCGAGAAATTCCAGGGTGACCCACGTAAATTTCACACTTTCCTAAATCAGTGTAAGCTACATTTTTTATGTCGACCACAGGCCTTCCCTGATTCAACTACTAAGGCAGCTTTCACTTTGTCTCATTTGAGCGGCATTGCCACTACGTGGGCGAATCCCCTGTTGGAGAATAATAGTCCCGTTTTGTATGATTTTGATAGACTGGTGGCAGAAATGACTAAGGTTTTTGACACACGACATAAAGGGCAAACACGGGACCTCGAACTCCTAGATTTGACCCAAGGAAAAACCACATTAATAGAATACATAACACAATTCAACCAACTGTCTGTCGAAACTGCCTGGCCAGAAGAAAAAAAGGCGGTTGTGTTCTACAAAGGTCTCAGCGAACGTTTGAAGGACGCCCTGTCCGTCATACCTACCTTACCTACTCAATACCCTGAATTGGTTGACTTGGTCTTACAAGTTGATGCCCGGTTCAATGAAAGAAACACTGAAACAAAGAGAACGAATCCTGTATTTTCCCTAAGCTCGAACTCTACAGAACAAACTAGCGAACCCATGCAAATAGGGGGAATACGTAGTCCCATATCACCCTTAGAGAGAGAACGACGCAGACAGGCTAATGCTTGTTTTTACTGCGGAGTGTCAGGTCATTTTGTCAAGGAATGTCCCCGAAGACCCAAACAAAAGCCAACGGGTTTTCTGAAGGCTCGTCCTTAGATAAGGGGGCGCGGACGAGCCTACCAGTACAATCGTACATACCCCCTTCATTGTCGGATTCAACCAGCCCTT
Organism: Ambystoma mexicanum; assembly: GCF_040938575.1. Taxonomy (NCBI): domain Eukaryota; kingdom Metazoa; phylum Chordata; class Amphibia; order Caudata; family Ambystomatidae; genus Ambystoma; species Ambystoma mexicanum. The sequence goes on along the minus strand of NC_090924.1, from coordinate 533,896,560 downwards.
TGTTTCTTCCGGCAATTTTGTTTTCCTCTGACAATGTTAAACATCAGGTACACTTGGTCATCGATTCCGGGGCAACAGGTAATTACGTTGACAGTGCTTTGGCCGCGTCCCTAAATCTCCCTTTACAAAATAAAAAGCATCCAGAACCTGTACAAGCGGTTGATGGTTCTCCGTTGATTTCGGGCCCTATCAGGCAACAGACGGCACCCATAACTTTCATACTGCAGGACACACACCAGGAAACCCTTAGTTTTGACTTGATAACTACCCCTCAATACGGTATTATCCTTGGTATTCCCTGGTTACGCACACATAATCCGCTCATTAACTGGTCCTTGGGCTCCATTTCTTTCGAATCCTTGTACTGTCAGGAACATTGTTTGTTATCCCAAGAGCAGGCAACGACGCCAGCACAAGCGCTCGGGGCATTAGCTCATTTGTCTTTACAAGAATCACAGATGGAGGTTGACCCTCCTAGGCATGTGGTAGGTCTGGTTTCGGCCCAGATACCCTCACAATATCATGACTTCTTGGAAGTGTTTGATAAAAAATCATCTGAACACTTACCCCCGCATCGTCCCTTTGATTGTCCGATAGATTTGGAACCAGGGGTCCCTGTGCCCCACGGGCGCATATACTCCCTTTCAGCATCTGAAGACCTGATTCTTAAAGAGTACATACAACATTCTTTACGTTTAGGCCACATCAGACCCTCAGTCTCCTGCAGCTAGTCCTATATTCTTTGTACCCAAGAGGGAAGGCGATCTTCGCCCCTGCATTGATTATCGCCGTTTGAACAACATTACGATCAAGAATAGATACCCTATACCCCTTATCACTCCACTGCTAGATCGTCTCACACCTGCCACTATTTTTACCAAGCTCGATCTGCGAGGAGCGTATAATCTCATACGCATCCGAAAAGGGGATGAATGGAAAACAGCTTTTTGTACCAAATACGGTCTCTTCAAATATACCGTCATGCCCTTTGGGCTATGTAACGCACCCGCAACCTTCCAGAGGTTTATGAATGAAATATTCCATGACATCATAGATAACTACATGGTGGTATATCTGGATAATATTTTGGTGTTTTCTCAATCACACCAAGATCATGTCATTCATGTACGAGAAGTCCTGAACCGGCTGCGCACACACTCCCTTTACGCTAAACCAGAAAAATGCCTATTTCACGCCAAGGAAGTAGACATCCTAGGTTTTCACATCACGTCTGGCGGTTTGGCTATGAATTCAACCAAGATCCGTGCAGTCGCAGATTGGCCCATTCCACAAACTGTTAAAGAAGTGCAGTCATTCCTTGGCTTTGCCAACTTCTACAGGCGATTCATTGCAGGGTTTTCAGCCTTGGCTTCCCCATTAACTCAACTCACTAGCCCCCGTATCCCGTTTGTTTGGACCTCTTCTCAACAAGATGCTTTTTCAGCTCTCAAAACGGCTTTCACCACAGCTCCTATTTTACAGCATCCCAATCCAGATCTCCCCTTTATTCTTGAAGCCGATGCCTCTTCCTATGCTCTGGGAGCTGTCTTGTCTCCATCATGCCCCTCCACAGGTCTCCTACATCCGGTTGCCTTTCATTCTCGAAAATTCACTCAGGCTGAAATCCATTACACAGTCACAGAGAAAGAACTTCTATCCATTAAAGATGCATTCCAAGTCTGGCGTCACCATTTACTTGGGGCAAAACATCAGGTCACGGTTTATACTGACCATCGCAATCTTCAGGATTTGGCCACATTCAAGTGCACTAATAGCCGCCAAGTCCGCTGGCATTTATTCTTTGCAGCATATGACTTTGTCATTAAGCACCGACCGGGCATAGCCAACGGCAAAGCGGACGCTCTTTCCCGCATTCCTGGGGGCGTTTCTTTGCCTGTCTTTCCAGAGACACTTCTGGACAGCAAACACATCATCTGTCTCTGTACGCCAACTAAAGACCTACTAACCTTAGTTCGACAATGGGTCAAGTTACATCCAGAACAACTACGGGAGTGGGAGATAGAATTGTATGAAGGCCTACCATATATACAGGGCAGATTATACTTACCAACACCAGATACTCGCTCCATCGCATTAGAATGGTCTCATGATGCTCCCATAAATGGTCATCCCGGCCAGAAGCGCACACTGGCCTTGCTCCAACGTTGGTGTTGGTGGCCTTCCATGAACAGAGATACAATGGCTTATGTGTCTTCCTGTTCGGTTTGTGCCGAAATGCAAAAACAGAAAAGGTCGTCCTCTAGGCCTATTACAACCATTGCCTCTCCCAGTTAAACCCTGGCATACAATTACGATGGATTTCGTCACTGACTTACCTAAAGTTAGTGGGTTTGATACTATTTGGGTAGTGATTGATTCCTTCACGAAGATGGCCCGATTCATTCCCTGCACCGGTATATCTACAGCACCTGCCCTGGCTGACCTCTTCTTCCGCCATGTCTTTTGTTTTTTTGGGTTACCTGCTATTGTCATTTCTGATAGGGGCTCCCAGTTTACTTCCCGATTTTGGCAGTGCCTTACGAGACAACTAGGTATCGACACACGTTTCTCGTCCTCTTACCATCCCGAAACTGACGGGCAGACCGAACGTGTCAACCAAACGATGGAGCAATATCTTCGTTGTCTCTCCTTACAACATCAACAATCCTGGCACAAACTACTGCATGTAGCTGAATTTGCTTACAATAATGCACCCCACACATCCACAGGCTATTCACCTTTTTATTCCTTGTACGGGCAGCATCCTCGCATACTTCCTATTCCAGATGTACCTCCCCTACTCTCTCCTTCTGTTTCCTCATGTGTACAGCATCTTAAAGACATCCATGGCCAGGTCACGTTACATCTTCAGGAAGCACAGGCTTCTATGTGTCGGGCTGCTGATAAGAAACGAACTACAGCCCCCACTTATGCAGTTGGGGATCGGGTATGGCTTTCCACCAGACACCTACCTGTACCCGGTTGTCGTAAACTGCTTCCTCGCTTCGTGGGACCGTATCGTATTACCAAAGTCATCAATCCAGTAGCCTACAAGGTTTCCCTGCCAACCACTTGGCGAATACACCCTGTGTTCCACACTTCCCTTCTCAAACCATGTCCTCTTCCCACTCGTATCATCCTACCCCCTGCTCCTGTAATGAAAGGTACTTCTGAAGAGTACGAGGTCAATGATATTCTTGGATCCCGTCTCACGAAGGGCCGTCTTTATTATCTAGTGGACTGGTTGGGTTACGCCCCGGAAGAAAGATCTTGGGAAACCGCTGATCAAGTACATGCCCCACTCCTAGTTGCCCGGTTTCATAAGAACAACCCCCATAGCCCACGAGGACGTGTGCCTTTGAGGGGGGGCTCTGTCATGCTTTCAGACTCACCCAATCACGACCGGGTGACATGCAGGCGGCGGAGAGAAACATGGACCCCTCCCGCGATCACCTCTGCTCGATCGTTAGTGGGACGCTACACTCTGAGGCATCCCTGGCGTCGATTTCCACGCCTGCAGTGGGGATTGCCTTGGAGACTGCAAGCAGGAAGAGGAGATCACCACTCCATACTGCGGTCCTCCGCTCGACGCGGATTGCCACGAAGAAGGGGTCATGTGACATGGCTTTCAGGAAACAGGCACCAAATGAACCACTGGATCATGTGACCAAGTGAAAGATCACGTGACCAGGAAAATGGATCATGTGACCAAGTGAAAGATCATGTGACCAGGAAATCATCCCCGATTGGCCAACGAATCAGGAAGACTGCAATAAAAGGGGCTTGGCCTTTGCACACATTGCTTCTCAGCGAATCTTTCGGCGTTTAGCGATTTCCTGTGTTTTGAACTTCATGCTTATCGAATTCCTTGGATTTTGGACTTCGTTTTTCTTCTGGATTGCCCTTAAATTTTGGCGCTTGGATTTCTTCTGACCTGTATAACTGGATTATCTGAACTTTGAACTGTTTTCTTGGATTGTTTATGGATTGACCTTTGGATTTGGCGCTTGATAAACCTTCAGCTACCTTTTGAACTCTTGGAACTTTGTCAAGAACTGTGCACCTACGATCAAATCCTATCCTCTCCCCTTCAGATCCCGTGGTCCCGTTATCCCTTCTGCACTACTCATCTGACCCTTGGGGGAAAATTCACTTAGGTTCAACTCACTCATCATTCACCTCCAGGGTAGGTCTTTCTTATTATTTGTTTGTGCTTGTTGTGAATACCGTGTAGCCATTAGCTAACCTGGTATTTTATTTGCAGCCACCCGGAACCTGGAGTTTCCTGTTTCCCCCATCTGTGACTCCAATAACCGGTCAGAGAGTACTGGTGCTCGGGGACGGAGGTATACTAATCCACGTGGCCCTCAGGATTTGACACATGGCCCGCTCTAGAGACTTAAAACCGAGAGACACTTTGCCAGTAGTTTAATCAATGTGACTTTTTTTTCTAAATATGGAGAAACATTTTTTATAAAGCCCCTTTTAGTAACTCCCATTATTTGTACAATAAACATTTCAGAGCATGTCCGTCCAATACAGTTGATCGTCTCTTAACAAAGTATAATAGCTATGAATTACATTACAATCACGTTGCACCGAATGCCACAAATAATCACGCAGAGATATCCTTTTATACAGTGTTTTCAGATCTAGATGGATACAGTACAGTCCAAATCCTTCCCATCTATCTACCTTTAGGTCCTTGACTGGATGGAATTAAACCTACATAATGTTCCTCACTTTCATTCCTATTTGTCAATTCTTGGTGCCATTCAGTATGATTAGGGCTTCTCTTTGATTTCCATTTTTTGAGTATCCATTTGCAATTGAACAAGCGAGATTGAAAAATCTACATTTGATAATTGTCTTTTTTCCAATATCTCCCAGCAAGTATTTAATCAATGCTAAAGTAGAAGACATGTAAGTGATTTTCTCAAGAGTACAAGCGACTTCAGATGAAAATGAAGTGATGTTTGGACAAGACCGGATCACATTTATGAAATTGGCTGGGGATCCTTGGCACATAGGGCTTATCTCGCAAGTGTCTGGTGTGGATTTAGTAACCCTCACTGGTGAATACAGTAGTCTATTTAACAGCTTAATTTATTGAAACTTTGAGATCCCAGATGATAATTAGAAATAATGCTGCATTTCCATTGAGTGTGAATACGAGTATAGGCTTCTTGATTGCCCTGAACGATATTGACAATATTGTATAACATGAAGATCAATTGTTTTTTTTTTTTACTATACATTCAAACACTGGCTGGGATTGTGGTCCACCAGGGAATGAGCGACATTTATCTGTAGGTGTGATTCTTTTTTTTTTATCTATGAAAGATTTTGTCTGTATTGTGCTTGTCAATGATGTATTATTAATGTGTTATAGCTCTAAAGCAACTTTTCACATATAAATACAAACAAAACATACCATATATTACATACATTTCAGATCGGTAAAACCCACATAATTTGATCAATACCAATCATACATCTACAGTTCATATTCCAAAAAAGTACAGTCTTTTAAAATTATAATCTAAAACATCAAACACCAGCAGGATCTAGTAGGTCGTCCACATTCAGGTTTACCCACAACTTACTGCCAAATTGCAAACAAGGCAATCCGGCACAGAGATATTGGGCCTCATTACGACCTCGGCGGTAGACATGCCGCTATTGTTGGCATGGCTGCTGCCGAAATCGCGTCCGGGTCCAGGTTCCCAGAATGGGGAATTACCGGGCCATTCCGAGTTTGGAGGGCCAGGTAATTCCTCCCTCCAGGAACCCGGTCCCGGACCTTCCCCATTCCCAATGGGAATGGGAGAGGGAGCAAACAAGTGGCCCATTGTTTGCTCCCTCTTCCCCTCGCGGGACCCGGTAACGACGCCTGCTTTTACAAGGCATCCTTAACGGGTCCCGCGAGGGGACCTCGTAATGTGGCGGAACGGGTTTAACGGGTCCGCCTCCTTTTGCGGAGCCCGTTAACCCGTTCTGCCACGGTCGTAATGAGGCCCATTGTCTGTATTAGGGCAATAATGCCAGAAATCATTACTACCTATATACTCATATGTACACACCTTGATAATCTGCTCATATATAGACATGAAGTTAATACTTGTTGAGCAGATTCAAGAGTATTAGGAATTTTACATAGAGGACACGTTCTTTGTTCATACAGAATAAGCAACCATGGGCCAGTCAATTATTGCATATCTGCCCCATTTATTCCCACCAATGAGAATGCTGAGTCCAGGACAGTTGCACCAGTTTAATCAAGACTTGCAACAACTGTTCTTGACACTGCCTTAGATGTTTCGGTTTTTAGGTGAACATGCATTTCTGCAGGGTGCAACAGCCCAAATAGTGATTTGCTTGTCAGGCCCTTTTCCTACCTGCATCCCTATGTGCAGAGTACACCTGCTTGAATCTTACCTGGAGGAGGCTTAACTGACAACGCTTCATCCTGGCAAGCACCCACGTTCTGAAGTGTGGTGTCAAGTGAGCACCTGTGTGCGCTTTAAAAACAACAGTTTGTAATATAGGGCTGTAGCTCAAGGAGGACAGGCATGGCCTCTTTATGTATACCTGCAGCTGTTCTTATCTTCACCTGTTGTAGGCCTGCTTCCCACTCCCGCGCACCAAATTGTTTGAAGACTGGGTTCTAAGATGTGGAGGGATATTATTATTCCCCAAGTACTTAATGAACGTGTGTTTTTTACACCAACAGCAGACTGTATTGTATAGCAAGTCATGCCAAGATGTTCTCTTTACTTCCCTCACGCTCCCTCTAAATGTTAGTGTCACAATACAGCGAGTGTGGTCGTGAGCTACCCCATCCTTTCACTTTTCACTGTGTTTATCAGACCTGCCTTGTGTTTGTTGATATATAACATTATTATGACATTGATCCAATTCAGGGATGTCAATTCGGTATACAGTGATTTTACCGAATTTAAAATAACGAACAACATTTTTATCTAAACATTTTTACCAAAGAAAATACTGATTTTTTGAAAATATATCTATATAGTGGTGTAAAGGGTTAAAACGCATGGGGAGGGGTTTGGGGTGGGATTATAAACTAAGAGAAATGGGGGGTTTGGGAGGGGATCCACCAAATTAAAAACGAAACCTGTATTTTCAGTAAAAATGTTTAGTTAAAAAAGTTTGCTATTTTTTCATTCAGTAAAATCACATGTAACCGTTGATTCACCAAAACCAGGGGTAGCGGAAGTGACATCAGAGTCCTGATAACATCACAGGAAGTGGTGTCACTTGACCGTGCCAGTTAATACCAAATACCTACTGAAGCAGACAAGAATATTTTAGATACCAACCACATTTCTAACAAGGATGCTGCCTTAATATGCCTTCATATGCCATGGATTGGGTCATGGCATAATAGTGTTGGATCGAATAGTACAACATAGGGCGAGGCAATATTGGGTCCACCATCAGGTTCTTGATTTTAATATATCTTTAAGCAATAATTATGACAAAGCATCGAGCAATTTTGTGGAGTGCTGTGACCCAATTCTTGCTGAAATTGACTCAGACAAGCTGACATTGATGGAACGCCTGGTGAATATGTACAACAAAATGAACATTGTAAAATGGGAAAGATATACAGAGAATGTCATTATATAAACTACAAAAGGGAGCTAACCACACACCTAAGGACATACAAGGAGATGTAGTCTCCATTATGAGATTCCCAGGCCCAAAATATTGTTGCATTTATATGCGCTTTCGTCTTAACTGAATAGGCTCCCTACAAAGGTGGGGTCCCATAAGAGGGATCCATTGGCAAGAAAGAAATGGTCAACTCTGTAAAAAGCCGGGGGAGGCAGAAACGCTAAAACATTGGTTGATGGGCTTTACCGCAACACCAGGGCCGAGGAAAATGTGGTTGGGAAAGTTCATAAGGAGATTGGAGGATTTAAACAGTGAAATCAAGTGGGTGAAGCTCTGGTGTGGATACTCGATCACAATGACCATTGCTTTAGTGAACATTTTAATAGTGATACACAAAATGTTGGGGGCACATGCTGTTCTTGATAAGTCCATCATAATGAACTAGGGAAGGGAGTAATTTGTCGGATAGGTGGAAAATGTAATCTGGGTGGTTAGAAAGGGAGGCCCTGATAGGTATATAATATGATATTATATTGTGTCGAATGAATTAATGCCTGTTATGTCTGTTTTAGTATGTTGTGCCTCAAGTAATTTATTGCTATTTGTAATGAACTAAGAGTTGTTAAGTATATGATCAAAAATGTGCTAAAGTTTTCAATAAACTATAAACACACAAAAAATAGGCTAGAGCACTGGCTTAGATATGCAACTTCAGCATTTTATGGTCAGTTACTTCCATATTTTGGCAATTATAGCTGCATGGCGGGTATTGTCATTACATGAAATGTCGTTTCCGTAATGTTGCCAGTTGCTGCATTAATACAGTATCCAGAAATCCAATAGATGCAAATCACTATCAGTGCACAGGAGCATTAATGCTTTAATGATAATGGTTTGTTATTTATACAGCACTTTTGCCAAAACGCTGTACATAGCTCATATTTACATAAAATTATCATCCCAACTAAAGTTGGTGCTCATTTATCAACATCAGAAGAATTAAATGCTGAGTTGGCCTTGCTAGGATTTGATCCGGTGACCTGCAGATCACACACAGATCGCAGCAGCGAGCGCTCAACCCGCTGAGCTCTCTTACTGTTTTGCTATCAAAAATGCAATGCCACCACAACAAGGCATGTCAAAACTGGCTGCACCATATAGACCAGACAAGTAATAACACTTACCAACTTTTCTGTAGCCTTAATGATGCACAGTAAAGAATACCATGCCACAGTAAGACATCTAGACTGGCAGCACCAAAATGGCAATCTAACCATGTAATAACACTTATCATGCTTACTTTATCATAGCTGCCCAGAAAAATATACAATGCCAAAGTAAAGACTGTCTGCACCCAAATGCCAGTCTAGCCAGGTAATTACACTTATCATTATTGCTTTATCAGAGATGCCCAGTACAAAATGTCAAGCCACAGTAAGAAATGGCTAATCTAGCTGCAGCAAAATGCTTGTCTTGACACGTTATAACCCTTATGATGCTTACTTCAGTGTAGATGCACAGAAAACTATGCCATGACACAATAAGAAATGGCTAGACTGGTTGCACCCAAATGCCAGTGCAGAGAGGTAATAACACGTATCATGCTTCCTTTATCATAGATGCCCTGTAAAAATGTCATGCCACATTAAGAAATAACTAGACTTGCTGTACCAAAATGCGAGTCTAGACACCAATAACACATATGATGCCTGCTTTATCATGGATGCCCATTACGTGATAGCGCATCCTAAACATGCTACACCCTCCTGACACATCCCCTATTCCTCCAACTCGCCTCCTCTAACCCCAAACTCAGCCCTTTGGCCCAGCATTATCTTTTCGTCCCTCTTCCCTGTCCCAGTACTTACGCATGAGGCAATGTGCTTCATAGGCAAGTACTGGGATGAGGAAAAGTAGGACTAAGAGTAATGAAGATCACAGGTAAGTAATTTAGGTATTGAACACAAGCACATTATTCACATGCTCCTTTACACTGCACCCATCCACCATTCACTCACACACCCAGCCACCCATACATCATACACTCATTCACATACATTATATAATGTACATATACACACACACACCCTTTCATGCACGCACACACAGTTACCCAAAAAAAACACCTTCTTACCTTTTTTCAAGTCCATTGCTGCTCCGAAGAACTCAACTGCAGGCAGGCCTCTCTCCATACTCCACGCATGCAAGGAACCAGCTCTGGTACCTGTCATGCGCAGAGCAGGCGAGACAGAGCTTCCATGTCCCCTGGGGGAGAGTGGCAGAGGGATCTTTTTGAAGTCAGTCTAACTTCATAAAGAAATTATTTCGGTTACGGTTTTCCAAAATGGAAATAATTTATTTTTGAAGTCAGACTGAATTCATGAAGAAATTAATGTAAAGAGGGCTCTCGTCTAAGAGCCCTCTTTACTTTCGGTTTCGCTCTGCCTATTCAGACCTCAGGGCTCGCAGAGGAAGAACCAGGGATCGCACAGGAGTTGCGAGGGTTTGCAATTGGGGACCCCCAGCAACCCCCCAATCAACGTCCGAACACTTTCTTATTTTTGCATACACTGCAGAATCGGGTCTTTGCCAACTTACATTTCAAAAGGCATGCTGCAGAGGTCTTTGGAAAGAAAAAAGTAGAAAACATGTGCCTGTTTTGCCAAGCAGGTTTGAATGTTCCTTGTGAGAGGGAGGGGGGCAAGTGGGTTCACTCTAGAGCTTTTTGTGGTAACTCTTACACTCTCCATTGTGACTAGTTGAAGGCGCTGGAAGTCTGTGCTTTTTGATTAGCCTAGCTTGTGAAAGAGGCAGTTTACTAAAGGTAGTTCATAAATGCAAGGAATCAAACCCTTATCTTTGACTTGAATTCAGTTGATTAACCCCATATTTCCCTTCTAATGCTTTTGTTTTTTCAATTACTAGGCACGGTGTATGACTTTTATTTCTTCAAGCAAGCTGCGGGGCAGTGGAACAGCTGGACTGACTACATTACCAAAGAGGAGCTGACCATCGCTCCTGGCGCAAAGGTACAAATGACATCTGTGATCTTAACCTGTATAGGAAGAATGGTGGCATGCCAAAACCAGGCATTCCGGCTTTCGGCACCGGGTGTTTCGGCCCAGCAACGTGGGTGCAGGTCCCTTTTAGGGGCCCCCTGCTAGCCGCGGCTTGCGCCCTTGGAGAGTGCTGTGTAAATGGGATCAACATAGTTTCTTTTACAAAGCACAGCAAATAGTTTACCCAAAGATGACTTTATTTAGACTGATTCTGTAGCCCTGAGAGCACACCCAGTAGGACATTCTGTTCCTGTGTTTGATGGTCACCTGGACACAAAGCGATAACAACAGCCCAGATGTGCAAGTAAGCAAACAGTTGATAAGTCGTCAATATCATTATTATTGACAAAAGAAACTGAAAAAAAAAACAAATGGCAGAATCGTACTCAAAATGTTTTATTCCATTTGCAGACTGAGGAAACACTACTTTGTATCGTTTTAAAATTGATTAGTGGAGCTAAAACTAGTTGGGCCTCATTACAAGATAAACAGTGCTGTACATTTTTGGCAGTAATTCCATTACCATTGCTTTGTTTGGCAATAGTGGAATTACGAACAATTTGTCCACACTACCGAAATCCGAGATTTCAAGTACAAGAGCAGAGATACCCCCCAGTACCGATATCCAAGAGTGCAGGTACAAGAGCAGAGATACCCCCCAGTACCGAAATCCGAGATTGCAAGTACAAGAGCAGAGATACCCCCCAGTACCGATATCCAAGAGTGCAGGTACAAGAGCAGAGATACCCCCCAGTACCGATATCCAAGAGTGCAGGTACAAGAGCAGAGATACCCCCCAGTACCGATATCCAAGAGTGCAGGTACAAGAGCAGAGATACCCCCCAGTACCGATATCCGAGATTTCAGGTACAAGAGGAGAGATACCCCCCAGTACCGATATCCGAGATTTCAGGTACAAGAGCAGAGATACCCTCCAGTACCGATATCCGTAAGTGCAGGTACAAGAGCAGAGATACCCCCAGTACCGATATCCAAGAGTGCAGGTACAAGAGCAGAGATACCCCCCAGTACCGATATCCGAGATTTCAGGTACAAGAGCAGAGATACCCCCCAGAACCGATATCCAAGAGTGCAGGTACAAGAGCAGAGAAACCCCCCAGTACCGATATCCGAGATTTCAGGTACAAGAGGAGAGATACCCCCCAGTACCGATATCCGAGATTTCAGGTACAAGAGCAGAGATACCCTCCAGTACCGATATCCGTAAGTGCAGGTACAAGAGCAGAGATACCCCCCAGTACCGATATCTGAGATTTCAGGTACAAGAGGAGAGATATCCTCCAGTAAAAAGCTGTGGCTAAATCCTCCACTTTACCTCAAAAAAAGTTTCTGCGGTAAATCCGATGAAATCCGCATGGAGTCATGCAGCAATGTTTGGCCTGAACGGGCAGAAATAATACATTGCTTCATAAAGAGGACTTGAAAAGTACAGAAATCCTCATGGACTCCAACAATGCGAATCAAGGCTGCCATCCCACCACTTATAGTCTTGCGGTACATCTGCAGGAACGAGTGTCACTAACACTAAATTAGTTGGATGGTATTACTTTAATGATTACAGCCATTCACAATAGATTGACCACATGGTTGAGTGGCAGTAAAGTGGTGTTAATCTCCACTTATGGAGGCCTTTGGACTCCATAGGGATTTATTCAGATTTACTGTGAGCAGTAATTCCAATGCAGAAAATCCACAGATTCTGGAGGTGAAGTGGAGGCTTACCGCCAGCTACATACTGGAGGTAGGTCCTCCACTCACTCTCCAATCTTGGAATTCAGTGGTGAAGTAAAATTGGCTGTAAAAAGTGATCATAACAGAATTACCACCAAAACTGCACTGCCAACTCATAATGACAACCAATAAGCTAACTAACATTATTTAAGATTTGAGCAACACGGATCTACCTTCCACAGACAGGTGGTATGTCATTTTGGCTCTTTTCTACAAAGAACATAAACCTTGTCTTAGACTCTAATATATATTTAGCACATTCTCCCAAGCGTGAAGAGGCAATCCCCCTTCACACTACACAGAGAAACAAAATGGCCGGGCACACGTAGAGGGATTCTTGGTAAAGATGTATTTATTGCAATTCTTAACAGCCGGGGGAGGCAAAAATGCTAAAACTTTGGCTGATGGGCTGTACCGCAACACCAGGGCTGAGAAAAATGAGGTTGGGAAAGTTCATAAGGAGTTTAGAGGATTTAAACTCAAAAGATTAGCAAACGCTCACAATCATGGCGAACCAGGCCAAATGAAATCACTGACCTACTCGGGTAAAAAACATTGTGTATTCCGCTCATTACAAGAGCCTCTTAAGGCCATGATAAAACAGTCATTTACGATTGCTTCCCAACATATATACAATTCACCTTGTCACTACCCCTCTTACTATGTTCATGTAACTGCAATAGAGTTAAGCACAACAACAATGCCGCCATCTTGGAGTGGAGTAAGAGGAGAGTGACGAGGTGAATTGTATATATTTTGGGAAGCAATCGTAAATTATTGTTTTATCATAGTGTCCAATGCGCTGGCAATGACCGATAAAATATCAGTACAGTGCCGGCTATTCCTGAATAGGGCGAGTGAACAGCTGGCAAAACAACAGCACTATTAGTCACAACATTAAAACAGTGCACATTTTTTGTTTTAGGGTATTACTAAACGATGTCTCCACTACACCTCCATTAATAGCCAGAGGTGACTGTGTATTATTGCAAAGGACTCAGAGATCTAAATATAATCCCATTTTTGACATTTGATTATGATATAGTAACAATGATCAAGCACAAAACAAGGTCTAAGCAAAATGAGTGCTTACAATTTTGCAGACGATTGCCCAAAATGCATACTAAATAGAAGGGCAAAGTTGGTTCTCACTAGCAATCGCAATGTCACTAAGCAGTCTAGGCAATCATTAATATAAGGTATTTACACAGTATTTAAAACCTTGCAGCTGATGTAAAGTGCAAATTCTGAACCATGGTTTATAAGGTGGAATTGCATTTGAGCGGTCTACATGTTTAGTCCATGTGGACATTTTATGCTTGCTACAATGCAAATTTCCTAATGGAAGAATATACGACCTATAAAGTGCAAGTGCATTTGAAAGTCCACAACAAAAAAATACATGTTTCCATTATTGGTAACAATAATGTACATGAAAATTCAAAAGTATATTATATTAAAGGATAGTTCCGGGACTTTTTTTTTATTGTCCCTACGGTTCGGCCATGTGTTTTTAAGCATAAATCGGTAGATCGTAGAAAACTTTCCTATGGACCTTACCCGACTTTTCGTCCATTAACGCACTCGAAATCAGCCGCCATTTTGTGATAATCCTATCATTTCCCCCCATCGACCTGGCTCACCTGCGTTTGCGGCACTAAATCATATCCCCCGCCCCTGAAACAGACTTTATCAAAACATTCATATTCCCCGCCTCTATCCGTGACGTGACTGTGCTGCGTAGGCAAACGCGCCCAGGCGTCTTCTACGCGACTCCACACAGAACCTGGAAACCAACACAGATTAGCTCACAACACAGCGCGCCACAATTCGGAATATGAAACTGTACTTTTAAATGAAACCGCAAGATTGTAAATTTGGTAAAGTACATTTATTTGACATCAAATGTTTAGAGAATATTCAGCGATTTGCATTTTTATTTGCTCACGTTCCAAAAAGTTCGTTTTGAGGCACGCGATGTTCCTTTGCTGTACACAGGGTCTTAGATCATCTCACAATGCAGCGCCACAATTCGGAATATGAAACAGTGGTTTAAAAGCAAACGGCAAGATTGTACATTTCGCAAAGTACATTTATTGGACATCAAATGTTTCGAGAATATTCAGCGATTTGCATTTTTCTTTGCTCTCGATCCAAAATAGTTCGTCTTGAGGCAATCGATGTTCGTGTGCAGTACACAGGGTGTTGGTTTACGATAAAATAAGCTCTTCGGTCGCACTGATAATCGCATGGCTGTTCCAACAACGAGGCACTAGGCCACCACAACGGTCTGTAAGTTGCATCTAGCCGTTAGTACCGCGTAAGGGCATACTTGTACTTGGCGATCGTCCCATAAAATGGTCAGGGTGGTAACGTTGTTCACGCGGAGAAGCAACTGGCGGTTATAAAAGCCATCCGCCGGTGTCTGGTACTCGTGACACATACAATAATGAGTGATGTACCTGTTTTAAAAACATAAAAAATGAAATTAGTCTCACCATCAGATCTTTATTAAAATTATTCATTTTATATATTAGGTCGGGAAATTATTTCATAGCTAGGACAGTGCAACTGGGTATTATACGTCAATAAGGGGGCTGTAGGATACTGAGACAGTCCCCCAGTGCAGGGGTTGACAGGGAGGCAGTGCAGGTGGAGAGTGGAAGGGCCCAGGACCGAGGTCGCAGACAGTGGACCAGTTGTAGCAGGGGAGAGGGAGAGAGAAAGCAGAAGCAAAGAGGAAGGTTTTGAGGTGCTTCCGTAAAAGGAGATGGTTCTCCTCAAGATAGTGCGCGGTACAAAACAATATGCCACATAGAACGAACAAGTACAACTTAACCCGTCTTTAAAGCTACTGTATAGTAATTAAATTGCGGTATAAACTCATCTAAAGAGTTACTTACATTATATTTGCATTTTCCATTGTGTCTGTGCGTAGGGCAGCCCCGAAATACCACTCCTTCTATGCCGACGTTATTTCTTCTAATGAACGAACATTAAATGGCTTTCGTTTCTGAAATTATATTCATTATCGTTTCTTACGTTATTGCCCCACACCCCCAAAAAGAAGTCTTTCGGGATGGTCCCGGCCTGTCAAGGTCAAATAACAATAGAACCTTATACTGAGTCGTGGGCCATTCCGGCACCCGAGAAAAAAATCAAAGTAGCTGACCTTCACTTTGAACGAGCACACATTCCTAGTTAGCAACATTCAGTGTAAGGCCATCTCACAGGACTCACAGAGCAATCACTTTTATTTACACAATACATAGCTACACATATTCAATGGGCCTGTGACATGAGGAGACTCGAGAGAACAGACAATCAAATTACAATCATTTAAACCGTGATGTGTATTTCTCAATGAGCTCTTCTTTAGGTGGACATGGAACAGAGGCAATGTTGGGTGGCAATGCATTTGTCCCCTGCACAGGTTCGTTCACAACTCCATGTATGTGCCTATCTAGGACATCAACAATAAGTCTCTCAATAAAGTCATATTGCATATCCTCAAACACTGGTTTGATAACCCATTGTTTACTTCTTTTAGTGAAGGCCTTATTGTAGCGAAGCGTCCCTAAAGTTCCGGTCGTCCTACTTTGTTGACGGCCAACATTATGGTTATGTGCCAAGACCGCTAGAAGAGTCCGATTTATCATGCCCTCCATGCCAAAATGCAATCGTTTTGGCCTGTACTTTAGGCACATATTGTGGAACACCTGCAAATCTCCTGTGTGGCAGAATTCCGTGAGTCCCCTCAAATCTCTTGTTATAGTTTTATCAAATACAATCTTTTCAATGGCTTTGTGAGTGGGTGATGAAGGAATCAACCACTTCTTCTTCCGTGCCTCCTCTGTGGACAAATGGCCATGTTCACAATTGTGGAAATGTTGGTTTGTGGTCCAGCGGTGAACGTTGCTACAGTGTAGCATTACTGACCGCCATTTTTCCAGTAGAATTTCCAACGACCCTCCACATGTTTTTGAGCTCCACCAAAGATGGTTGCTGATTGACTTGGACCACTGTGAAATACCTTGCATATCTTTTTTTTTACCTGCAGCCAACATTTTTTTATTGATTGTTTTTGCAAGATGCCAAACGTCAAATTGGTGATTTATATTTTTGTACTCTTCTCTCATTGTCTTGGCAATTGAAACGTGTCTGTCCGTGGCTATCAGGTCGATCACCATTCCCCGCGATTGTAGTTCTTGCAATGATGCTACAAAGCCAACTTTCTCCATGGCCACTGAGGATGTGCTTTGTGACACCTGCACGACCACCGAACTCACAATGTTCTTACTTTCCATGTCCTGAAAGTGGTAGGTGCAGTACTTGGCTGAAAATCCTGGGCTGTCGCACTGTCCATCACCGGCTAGCCTGAACCGTTTGCCCGCGAATGTACTATCAATAGACATTTTTTCCATTCTCCAAGCTTCGCTAATGGCTGGAAATAGATAATCGGTTTGGTATTTGTAGAACTGAGTTTTCGCAATGAAATGGATTCCCACAAACTGAAAGAAAGACTCTAACTTTTTAAAACTTGAACCACTAAAAAGTGCAGCCGCTGCACAAAGTAGATTGCCTGCTGGCAGTTGCCCCAGCATGGGTTGTGCAGACCATGAGAAAGGATGATATTTTGTACAGGTGGCATGTATTTTAAGGTTAGTGCCTCGAATTGCACGAGTCACATTAATCAATGGCTCCCCACGTACTTCCCCACCAACCGAATGCCCACATTTCATCCGAATAATAATATCAATCAAACAACTATCGAATACAATGAATTTGGCCTCTTTCCTTATACTGTCACTCTGCATCCCAGCTGGTTCGGCCTGTAACGTTGAGGACATGTCACTCACATGAAAGGTAGAATCTCTGATATCGTCTTCCGCTATGTTCAGTGATATTGATGGTGTTTCATTGTCGTCCACTTCATTCTCTTCCATTGCAACATCTGTTCCTTCTCCGGCGATGGGTGAATAAAACAATTTCTTCAACTTTCTCGCGGTCTTAGTTTTTGCGGGTGTGGATTCTGTGAATTGATCTCCGACTGCATCCGAACTACCAGGAGGACATTCACTATCAATGGCTGGATGTGGTATAGCTCCGTTGTCAATCACTTCATATTCTTCCCATTGGCACGATGCATCTCCGGTCTCAAGTCCCTGCCAAAAGGTTTGACAAGCAACATCTCTCGTTCGCTTCACTGTCTGTGTAGATCTAGTTCGTACACCCACTCGCAACTAGAGGACAGATTGGAAAAGGGATGTTCAGTTTAAACACAACTTACAGTATTGAACTATTAACAGTGAAAAACAACATAATATAGTGACCAGGACACTAACCTTCTTTTGCTTTCTTTTCTTTGAAACTTTCTTGCCTCGAACTTCAATATCGGGTCGCTGTTGCTCCGACTCGTGTGTGCATGTCTCCACTTCCTCTTGCGCTGCAACGACTATATTTTCATGATAAGCACATCCATCACGCACTGACGCTCCATCGACTCCCTGAAACATAGAACTTTCATTAGTATGTATAATAATATTGAAAACACAAAATGTACTTGGGGACCAATACCCACGTACATCTCAATAGCAAAACACGAATGAACGCTTTGTGTAGAACATTCAAACGACAATTATTCACGCATTGTTGATCTAGTTAGATGGAACTGTCAAGATCCATACCTCGGGCTCCTCATAGACTTCCATTGATGATATTATTGAAGATGATGCTTCAGTAACTCCCTGAAACACAGTAATTGCATTAGTATGGTTTTCTATTTTGTTAAAAAGAACATACACTTTGTGCAGGCGTCAACGGCTCATCTAAATAGACCTGCACAAATGATCAGTTAAATAATGGATATCTAAATATGATTCGATTTGCTCGATCGTTGGAAGTGTCACCACCCAGAGATCTGCATCAACTACTAGGGGTGATGTTCTTGTAGAAGAAGCTCCGTCATCTCCCTGAAACATAGTACTTGCGTTAATAAAGAAGGAAGTATAGCGGATGTAATCACGTCATATGATTTCGCTTGATCGAATTGTCAGTATCCATACCTCGAAATGCATAAGAACATCAAGGGACGATGTAACTGCGGTGCACACTTCTGCAAGCTGTTACGCCGACCCGTAACTGCATGCTCCCCCTTCTTCTTGGACTAATGCTCCATCGACTCCCTGAAACATAGGACTTTCATCAGTAATGAACACAATATTGAAAAAAGAAGACACATAGGAGGGCGACGACAGAAGGACATATCAATGGCTAAAAACGAAAGAAACATTGTGTGTAACAATCACGCTACAAGAATGCAAGATCTGATGATCTCCATCGATGGAACTGTCCGGAAACGTACCTCGAGCATCTGAGTGACATCAACGGTTGTCGTCAATGCGTTGGACTCCTCAGCATCTCCCTGAAAGACAGTACTTGCATTATTTTGGATAACAATAATTATAACTGAAAACAAAGACTAGAGGACGAGTACAAGGGTGTACCATTAGGTAAAATAATCACACGATAAATTAAAACTATTGATTTACATGCCTAAAACAAGTCAGTGGCAGAATAGCTAAGTAAGATTACCCGATAGGCGCTTGAAGTGGCTGATGACTGCAATAACGACACGGATGGAGAATCTTCCGCCTTCATATTGAGTGGATACATAAATGGGGAAATTGTTAGCTAATGCTACACACTACCGCAAGGCCGAGAGATAAATACGTAAACTTGACTCACCAGTGGAGGGATGTGGACGAATAGAGTGGGAATAGCGGTTGAGAGCAATTTTCGCTTCGCTCGCGGTGTGTTCTTCTTTATTAGCAATGATGTGGAGTACATGTCAGAGGTAAAGTGCCTGCTGCAGATGCGGTATCGATCACCCCTCTTGTCCGCAAAGACTTCTAGGACTCTACTTTCAAGCTCAGACGGTGGATATCCGCAATATCGGACCCATTCTCTTATCTGATCTATTGTCTTAGGGAAAACGTGCATTATAGTACCTTCAGATTTACTATGAGTCTTCGAAGGGCAACCGCCAATGGAACAGGCAGGCATTGTGGAAAGTTCTGAAAAGTAAAGATCAACAATTCTCTATGAATACCAATGTGTTAAAAAATTAAATGACACATAAAAGGTTCAATGCAAGGTTCTTTTTGGTTCTTGGAACTATACACGTTATTCACATGCGGATAAGTATTTGAATAACTTTAAAAAAATAGAAAAATAATTTCACTAAACTCAGAACATGTGACTAGTTCCTTGCATGTACTGTCTTGAACGAAAAGAAATTGGACGCAAAATGATTATGGTACATGGCCTTACCTTGACGAACAAACAGTTAGATGCAGGGATCAGAGTAGTTTCTTGTCGTAGAACAGGGAGCAGTTCACAGGTTGCAAACTGACGAGTTTCCTCGAAGTGGTCACGGAAGTTCACAGAGACGAAGAGCAGATAACCAGCACCTTCACGGGTTGACTAGCAAAGCGCAAAGAAGTTCTCATTAGAAATATGAAGTGGGTTATAAAGAATTCGAAACAGGGGTGTGTTTGTGAATGAATGACGTGTATATGTCGTGGCATTATGCGGTTTGCAGGGGGCCGTCCAGCGTGAGGGGGGATGCTTGGCAGGAGACACGGGGTCTGGAGGTAGACATGGGAACAAACACCCATGCTCTATAGACCACTTTGAAGTGTACATGGTCTTTGGCAATTCTTGGCCTTTATCGCTCCCTGACAGCTCCACTTGCCAGCACAAGTACCCCGGTGCGAACTGCCTTTGATAGGGCGGGGGATGGATTGGGGCGGTGGTCGTGCAGACAAGACACAGGAAGACTCGTGAATGGAGACACACTTATGTGGATTGCAGGGGGCCGTCCAGCGTGAGGGGGGATGCTTGGCAGGAGACACGGGGTCTGGAGGTAGACATGGGAACAAACACCCATGCTCTATAGACCACTTTGAAGTGTACATGGTCTTTGGCACCTCTTGGCCTTTATCGCTCCCTGACAGCTCCACTTGCCAGCACAAGTACCCCGGTGCGAACTGCCTTTGATAGGGCGGGGGGTGGATTGGGGCGGTGGTCGTGCAGACAAGACTCGTTTGCCGCAGGGCCTCACCAAGGAGAGGCCATCTAACTGCATGTAAGAGGCAGGCTGCAGGATCTAGTACATGGAAGGCAGGGGGGTGAGTTTATAAATACCTCACCCTCCCAGGAGAATATATGGGTGCAGTTCACCCTGGAGACCCTGGATGCCTAGGCAGTTAGTCAGCAGCAGGCTGGCCTGTGGTGGCAAGGCGGCACGGGCCAGAGGGGGTCATCTCTGTACCCGGTGCCCAAAAGGATGATTTATTATGATCAACCATATTGATTATTTACCTATAACCATGTTTTGTATCAATAAAATCCAACGGCCTTTTATTGCCAACGCTTGAACAAAGTGGTGTGGTAAGTATTTTTGGGGGAGGAGGCAAGGCCGGGAGGCTTGATGCCAACCCGCAAAATAACATATGTATGTCTGCTGCATATGGGTTCAACGGTTATGTGGATTGAAGGTGGGCGGCCAGCGTGAGGGAGGATGCTGGCCGGAGACATGTGGTGTGACAAGACAAGGCACAGGAAGACTATTCAATGGAGACACACTAGATTCATTTAAAAAATCAAAACAACCATTGTTAAAATATATGTTGGGTTTTATTTTAGATCTTAATTTCAATTGAACATAAATAATAAACATTACACATTGTAAAGTTCCGGTTGCAGCACATCCAGGGTAAATCCGCGGTATTGTCCACTGTCGCTGGGGAAATGTTGTCTAATGGCAAGTACCGCACAGGCAGGTATTACTCTCCGAACGCGGTGTCCGAGCCTCCCGTGAAGCCACCAAGTGAAGCAACGATAGGCCACCAGCCTGTGCCACCTGTGAAAATGAAAGATGCAAACTGTATTAAAATGACAAAAATTTCTAATCACTGTCGATTCAGGTAAAAAATGTCATTCTGCTTTGAAAAAAATTCTATCTAGAAAATGCACAATATGGATCCAATTTACATGCGTTCGAATGATATGTAGATGTAATTTTATATGTGGGAGACGACCATGAAATAGTAGTGGCATCACTGACATCACAACTAGAGTATACTTACTCGTTACTCGGATTACGCGGACTAACAGTGCCGCGAAGTTCGTGCATAAGCACCATCATCATCCTCAACACGGTCCGTGAGAGGCAGGCTTCCCTGAACTCTGGCAGCTCGGTGATGCATTGCGGACTTGGCTCGCCTTCCGAAATGTAGGACAAGCACCCGGAATTTTCACGGCAGCAGCAGTTCTCCTCCTCAGTTGGCATTAGCTCGCACCGATTGCACGTGCACCAGGTGGAGACGCCGTCCATGCGACATGGTCCAGGCTCTTCATCCGTTGACTGGTCCTCCCAACTGCCGTCCGAATCCCCATCGTTTTCGCGTGCTTGCCTTTCCAGTAGTTCTTCCTCGGTGTACTCGGGCTCGTACATATACGGCATTATTGTAGCCATTGTGTGGTAAAGAAAGTAAAATAATTTACAGATATGGTACAGGTGTTCACAAGGCCTAGAAGCGGCGAAGGTAGCTGACCAGAGCACAGAAACGAGTCACAGAATACTCAAAGTAACACAGATAGAGTAATGGAATCGAAAATCTGCTGCTGTGTGTTGTGAAACGGTGTGTTTATACTTATTGAGGAAAGAGGCGTCCTGCCATTTCCATGGCGACACTTCATTAGCTGAGGCGCAGCGATTGTTGACACGAAACGTGCTTTGGCGTTGGGAAATGGGCGGTACGCGTCTGCTGATGTCAGGCTCAGGGGCGGGGGATTTGATTTAGTGCCGCAAAGCAGGTGAGCCAGGGCGATGGGGGGAAATGATAGGATTATCAGAAAATGGCGGCTGATTTCGAGTGCGTTAATGGACGAAAAGTCGGGTAAGGTCCATAGGAAAGTTTTCTACGATCTACCGATTTATGCTTAAAAACACATGGCCGAACCGTAGGGACAATTAAAAAAAAGTCCCGGAACTATCCTTTAATAAAAAGGGGGACATGCTATTGGTCTATGCATAAACTTAATTGTCCATGATATATTTTAAAGGGCTAGTGCAGTTGCTCAGGATTCTAGGTAAACATTGGGCCTCATTAGGACCCAGGCGGTAAGGGGTTTACGCCGGCGTAAACCATGGCGCCCCTTACCGCCTGAGTACGAGTTCCCTTAGCGCCATGGTGATTTTAACGCCTGCTTTTAGCAGGCGTTAAAATCCATGGCGCTAAGGGACCTTGTTGTTAATTACGCCACCGTAATTTACGGTGGCGTAATTAACGCCTTCCCCACTCCCATTATGCCCTATGGGGCCAGAAATGGGAATGGGGAAGGATAAATGGGGATTGGGGACTTACCGCCCCGCCAACCTCGGAATGGGGCGGTAAGTCCGCCAACCCCCATGGCGGAGTTGGCAGCTTAGCGCCATGGACCATGGTGCTAATAGCGCCATGGTCCTCCGCCAAGGTCCTAATGAGGGCCTTTGTCAGTTACCATTCAGAGTACACAATCAGTTGTCCAGATTTCTCTTCAGCTATTAAGTGGACAATCATCTTTACAAAAAGAAGCACATTCAGGTGCTGTATTGGGAAGACATTCCCGTCCAACAGAATTCAGTGCAAAATCTTTCTCTTCGTGTATAGTAAAAAAGTGGCAGGTTGGTTCAAGTTGTACATGCTAGCCTTGACAAATTATAGATACATTGATCATATGTTTAGTCAACACAAAGAAAGGTTTAAAGGAAGAGTGCGCTCAATCGATTTATTGTCCCTATCGATCGTGCAAGTCGTTACAAGCATACGTTGATAGAAATAAAATAAAAATCCTATGCACGATACCTTAGTTTTACTCACTTTTACACATGCGAAATCAGGCAGCGGGGCGTGGCCATTTTGTGCTAATCTTATCCGTTGCTGCATCGCCCTAAGGTGAACTGCCCTCATGGCACTTAATCATATCCCCCACCCTTGAAGCTGACATCACTATTCCTAGCGATATTCTCCACCTATTTTCATGATGTTAGTGTGTAGCGTAGCCAAACGTGCCCAGTCATCACCTACGTTAGTTGACGAAGAAACCCATAATATCAACATGCACATCCTCTCACAGCACAGCGCGTCCCAAATCAAAACAGAAAACACTATTTTTAAAGGAAACACCAATACTGTGCAATTTATAATGTGCTTTTATTTCACATTAAACGCTCCGAGAACATCCACCAATTTCCATTTTCAACCAAATGTTTTATTTAATTCTGTTCGAACATCAAATCTTTATCATGAGGCACACAGTGTTCCTTTATGTAGAATAAGGGCATTGGACGCACCTTGAATCACAAGGCTTCTGCATCAGCTTCTTGCTAGACCACCGTAAACAATGTCAGGTTGCTCCTAGTTGCTGGTACCACCAAAGGGCATATCGGTCCCATATCGAGTAATTGCGATCCAGCCATTTAGGTTTATCTGCCACTGCCTGTTGAAGAACCCATCACTGGGTATCTGGAAACTGACATTCGCAGAAAGGGAGGATGTAGCTGTATGGAAAACATAACAGAAATATATTTCAGTAGCCGTTCTTTATTCAAATGTATCCATGTACCCTTTAATTCAGCACTGGGTGAAACCTAATAATGAACACAAACCAGAAACAATGGAAACACAGAGAAAGTTGGAGTCTACAATGTGCTTGACAGGTTAGTGCTGTGGAGTATGTTTATCTCGCAATGGGATGCAGACGTGAAAGCTGACGGAAGAATTTGAAAAACATATAGAAGGCATTATAAAGGAATATTGGCAACAAACTTGGCGTTGGTGGAACCTGGGGTAACCCATACGCATACCTCTCAACTCACATGCTTTTGGTGGGTGTCACCCACCTTTGGCAGCTCTCTCACCCGCCAAGCTCCCTACACGCCGATAGGAACCAATGGGCGTTCACCCGCCAAATACAGAATCGGGTGTTTTCACCCACCAAGGGCCATGAAAGGTTGAGAGCTATGCCATACGTGGATTCTATGCATTTCGTTGCTGGACTGCCCATTTTCCCGGGACAAAGACAAATACATACAGGTTGTGTTTGCGTGTCGTCACAATATGCCTCAACCAATATGCCCCAACTTCAGTAACACTTAAATCATATTTGGTATTTCCATTCCCTTGGCGTAACGCAGAGTGTCCGCTCAGTTCAACGGTTTTCATGAAATGAAATTACATGTTCCTTTGTCCACTTTTAAAATAGTGGACCTTAGCATGTTTGTGGGTATTACACACCTCCCGTCCCTCAATCCATAGCGTATCATCCCTTTCTTCCAAGGACGAACAACAATTGAGCCTTCTTAGGAGAGCGTATGCTGAGTTTCGTTTTGGTGAATGAAAGCCACAAATCAAAAACATACCTTACTGGAAGACTCATTGTGAACAGCCCACAAGCAACATCAAACGCAATGAGCGACCTTCACTCCATGAGAGCGATTAGCCCTGCCGTCCAATGTGGCATTCAAAATATGTTAGAAAAATAAACTAATTGTTTGCTGGCATCCACCAATGCTGCGCTATCATGAATACTTTTTGCTCATCTATATTGATAGTGATTTAGTTATTTTAGGGCAACAGTTCCAGTTGGAGACCTCCCCTTTGTCCCATCTGCATGCACCCTGTTTTCGCGGAGGAATGTGCTTTGCGTATAACATGAGACACTGACATATCATAAATCAGAGTGCCCTTCCATCTCCACTGAACTTCCTGTGCACTAACAAATGTTGTGGGAGAGGCAGTTAATCCCGCCACCCTGCACCATTCTTGTATCGCACAAATTACGTTTAAGCTAAGGTGGGAAACATCTCCACCCCTCCTGTATCTATTTGCATCACCAATGTTTCATATAAGTGTATTAACGCTGTGCTAATGTGTATACTTTGAACTCCATTTTGTATCCTTCCAAATGCCAACTTTTTCTAGGCCCTCTGCCCATCTAGCGAAATGTTTCTCCCTCTTCCAGCGCCGCGCACAGCCAGCCCCCACCATCTGTGTCCTCTGTCAGCTTAGTGTGTCTCCTGTTCTCACTGAAATGCAGCTATTTATTTTTGCAAGTAGAGAGTATCGAGCCCTGACAAAATGTGCTCATCCAAGAATGTGAGACCAAGGCCTGCTCCAACGTTAGTGCCCCATCCATCTCTGTTGACCGACTCATGCCATCTCCATCCCCTCCCTGCCAGGCCGAGGTCCCCTGAAACCATGCCCCCTATTCCCTTTGGATGCATGTGGTCACCAGACCCTACCCCTGCACGACCTCCAATTCACCTACCACATACCTAAACTTGAGTAGTCATAGATTCTGGTAACACTAACACCTATCAACACTGTGTTTGAAATCGTAAGACTCTGAAAGCCGCAAATCAACGATCTTCCCTTCTGATAATGCACCCGAAAGGAATGACCCCTAACACATGACCCCATAAAAATATAGGTCATAATGCACCTATTTTACACTAACAGCCCCTTTCATGCAGTGTTTTGCTTATAGTCATTAGTTTTTGCATGGCAAGTTTGATATTTAGCTTACGTCTCATTCCCTCATTCCCTAGTGGGACTCGTATTTATTCTGTCCATTTGGACATGTGCATGCTAAGGCAACTGCAGTTGCTTTCATGCAGATATCCTTCGGACCTTCCCGTGCCCTGATCAGTGAAGGACCTACAAGAGCTGGCCAAAAGCGGGAAAGGGAAAACACAGAGTTACACTGTATGGCATGCTCCAACCGCCACTTCTTGCAAAAAAAATGGACAAAGAGGATAAATTTGAAAAGACAATTTGGACGCTTAATACTTGTTGGTACTTTTAATAGCTTTGATATTCAAGTTAAATAGATTTCCATTGGTCATGTATAATGTACAAACATTGTGGAACATGCACACCGCTGCTAATCATTTATACCGGGAAGTCAAATGTTCAACGAGGTCCGCTTTTGGTGGACAGGACTCGCTTGCAATGTTTTGTGGCAATGTATGTGCCCTACGAACAAAATCATGATCGATTACTTGAGTATGCATGGCCAACACAGTCAAAGTGAGATCTTTCGCAAAATATAATTCCATTTCCTGGTATATCGGCTCGGCAACATATTTTTTGCTTCGTTTGGAAAAGGCCATTGTCTAACGAAGCATTCCAAAGTTTACTGCAGTTCTCGATTGTTCTTTGCCTAGATTCTCGTTAAGTGCTAATACGGCTAGTACTGTTCGATATTGCATACCGTCTATTCTGAAATGCAACCTCTTGGGCCTGTACTTTAGGCACATATTGTGGAACACCTCCAAATCTCCAGTGTGACAGAACTCTGAGAGTCCCTTCAGGTCTCTTGAAAGAGTTTTATCAAACACGATCTTCTCAAGAGCTTTTTGTGGAGGTGAAGATGGAACCAACCACTTCTTCTTGCGTTCCTGTTTCTCCGATAAAGGTCCATGTGCACATTGGTGAACATTTTGGTTTTCTGTCTATGTGTGGACGTTTGAGCAGTGGTGCATCAATGAGCACCATTTTTCCAGTAGAATTTCCACAGACCCATCACAAGTTTTGGAGCTCCACCAAATATAGTTGCTGAAAGACTGGGACCACTGTAAAATATTTTTTTTTACCAGCAGCTGTGATTTTTTTATTGATTCATTTGGCAATGTGCCATACATCAAATTGATGGCGAATGTTTGGAAACTGAACATGTCTGTCAGTGGCTATGAGGTCTATTTGCATCCCCATCGATTGAAGATGTCCGAGGGGTTTTATGAAACCAAGTTTCTCCATGGCCACTGAGGATTTACTTTGGGACACCGACACAACCTAAGAACTCACAATTATTTTAGTTTCAATGTCCTGAAAGTGGTATGTGCAGTACTTTGCTGAAAATCTGGGGCTGGCACACTGTCCATCACCAGCTGGCCTGAACCGTTTGCCAGAGAATGTCCTTTCAATTGTCATTTGTTAAATTTTCCAGGCTTAACTAATAGTGGGGAATAAGAATTCTCTTTGATATTTATAGTACTGCGTTTTAGCAAGGAACTGAAGTCCCACAAATCGACAGAAACTGGACAACTTACTAAAAGTGGAACCACTGAAAAGTAGATCTGCTCAACACAGTAAATTTCAAGCTGGCACTTTGCCCAGCATCGGTTGAACGGACCATCAAAATGTATCATGGAGGTGGGCACAGATGGCTTGTATTTTCAGGTTAGTGCCTTGTAATAGACGACTCACAATCACCAATGGCTCCCCGTACTTTTTCCCCCTCACTGGATGAACACATTTCAGCATCAGTGTAATCTCTTCGAGGCAGCTGTCGAATACAATGTTTTAATGCTCGCTTATTAGCCAATCGTCCTGCATGATTGTGGTTTGTGACCCAACTGTGGTGGAGAAATCGCCTGAAGTAGACAAAACTGTAGTCGAAATCTTCCTCTGTAAATTGCTTTGAGGTTTCAGTCTCTGTTAGTTTAGCTTATGTTATTTGCACACAAATTGGAGAAACCATCAGCGTTGATTGTTTAGGGGGTGGACCTTTTTTTGCGGGTGTAGATTGTGTCAAGTGGTCAGGGAGTAATTCAAAAGCACCTTCATTATATTCCATTTCATCTTCATCTTATCGAGTTCTCACATTGTAGCAATGGTCCAACAACACTTTGCTTGCTTAGCCAGTCACATTCCATTGATTTTCTGACCATTGGGCATAAGCATCTCGAGTCTGCTTATTGACTGGACCACGCTGCGTCTCAAATAGTAGTTGCTCCATGGTGAAATCTGTTTGGCAAGCAGCATCTTTGGTTTCATTTGTTGTCTCTGTCTTTATACTACTTTTCCTTCTGGGCCTCTAGGAGATGGGTTGTAAAAACATGTTCAATGTAAATCAAACATACAGTAGATAGCACTTTAGATAAAAAAAAAACATGTTATGAAGACAACACTAGCCCAAAACACTTTCAGTAAACAAAGTTGTTAGTTACCCTTGTTTTCTTGATTTTCTGTGAAACCGGGGTCTTCTCTGTAACGACTGCACCAGCAAGCTGGTCCACCACCTCCTGATCCATGGGCTTCCTCTTCTAATTCCTGACCTTGTATACATTAACAAAAGTCAAACATATTTTAAATTAAGATCTTTCATCGAATACATCACTTACATACATACCCTCGTAAACAGTTTACGTCATTTAGTCAAAATATACATTTCAAATTTCACCAGATTGATGGCAAGTGTACTTGATCAGAGATCACTGTGCAAAACATACTGATTGTAATTTTGCCCTCAAACATTCTGCAATGTATTCTGCATTAGGGTAGTAATTGTAACGTTAGAACTGTAATGATAAAAGTTTGAAACACTGCATGTTTATATGAATGTCACTGGCCCTCATTACGACCCTTGCGGAAAGCGACTGACCGGACCGCCACAGCGTAAATAGCGTTTCCGCCATTGCACGATGGAGCAAAGTGCGTCCCATTCCGACCCATCGGGCACGAGCACCACGCCATGGCGGAAGTGCAAAGTCCGAGATGGCGGAAATGACGCCAAAACGGCCCACACCGCCGCCGTACGGCGCCCTAGGTGCAATACCGCCACCCATCATAGCGGACACCGCAGTGAGCGCCAACCGGAAAGTACGGCGACCGTAAATATACGGAAACGGAAGTAAAAACATGGGCCCGGAACGGGAAACAACACCCCGTACACCTATAAAACCACAAAATACACACAACCACTAAAAACACCACCCTGAGACACATCCCAACCCGTCATCCACCCTAGTGAAACCAAGAAAAATGGGAAAAGTAGCGAAGAAAGCGTGCGACTGCAAGCGGCAGGTCCACTTCTCCCGTGAGGAACTCACCGTGCTAACAGAGACCCTCCAGGAGAATGCCGCCGCCGTCTTCTCCACGCAAATGACCAGGACGGCACTTGCGAACAAGAAGGCCATATGGGCCCTGGTGGCACAGCGGGTAAGTGCGGTGGGGACCGCACCCCGCAACCCACAGCAATGCAGGAAGCGGTGGGACGACCTGCGGATACGCATCCGTAGCATACTTTCTGCCAACCGCAACATTGCCACAGCCACCGGGGGAGGGTCGGAATCACCCATCAAGCTGACCCCCTGGGAAGAAATCTGTGCCTCCACCATTGGAATGGAGAGCATAGAGGGAGTCGGAGGGATGGAGAAAGGAGTGCAGACATCCGGAGAATCAGGTAGGTGGCCCAAATAAAACAATGCCAAAACCACAATGTACAATCATGTGAAGTACCACGTGCCCACATAGTGCAACAGAAACACATGGCCAGGAGAACGTCCACACACATTGGCCTGATAGCGCACTTTAAAACCACAATAAATACATAAATAATTAAAAACCCCAAAAACACCCACTACACGTGCAGCAGGCACACCCTAACTGCAGGCTGCCAAACAACTGCACCCTCACTCCACACACAAATGAAAGCACCTCCAAGGCCCCGACCCAAATCACCATCAGGTACCACCCCAATGCATGTGATACATTGCCATTCCAATTCCCACAGACCCATCAATAACGCTCGCCCTCCTTTACTCCACCACAGGGTCCGATCCAAACGACGAGCTCCAGGACACCCCTACCAGCACACCTGCAAAGAGGGCCAAGACCGACGGCCAAAGACCCTCCACCTCAGCTGCACGCATCAAGACACGGCAGCAGCACATATCAAGTGGCAGCACACAGGAGGGAACATCAACAGGCACCCCAGCAGCCAGCATGCCCACAACAGCACCACCACAGGTCCCCCCAATGGATGCCACAGAAGGTACTGCCTCTGGTGGCAGCAGCACCATAGGTGACACCCCATTAATGGCAGCATGCTCCGACACAGAAGACGGGGATGTCGAAGTCAGATCCATCCATGACCTGTCCCAATCCCCCTGTCTGTTCCATCCCGTACACCATGAGGATACCACGCAGGGGCACCCACAAGACGACGACTGGCCATCCCCCACAAGCCCTGTGGCAGGGCAACATGAGGCGAACAGCCCCTCTGTGACACCACCGCAAATGGCCATGGCCCAGCAGAGGCAACAGTCCCTCGACCAGTTAATCGTGCAACAGCAGCAACTGGCCACGCTCCTCAAGGACCATGCCGAAGGATGTGGGGGCACTAAGGCAGACATAGAAACATCAACTGAGACACTTAGGGCACAAATGGAGAGTAGCACCAAGAGCCTGAGAGTCCAAATGGAGAGTAGCACCGAGAGCCTGAGAGTCCAAATGGAGAGAAGCACCGAGAGCCTGAGGAGGGAACTGCATGCGACGTCCAAAGACGTATGTGCCGAACTTGCCGCAGTGCACCGTGTGCTCACTGAGCTCTCACAAACCCTTAGGGACATGCATGGACGTGAGCAGGCAGAGACATCATCCGTTGCAAGTTCCGTCCAGGGCAGCCCCCAACGTAGATCTGGGAGGAACCTGCGCTCCACAGGCAGGGGTGCCCCTGATACCCGCAGAGGGGGCTTGCAATAGCGACTGCCCACTGACAATGAGCATCTTCGGACACTGGTGTTCGGGGGGGAGGTAGGAGGGTGGAGGGGGTGTGTTGGGCTCACTTGGGTGGCGGGTCGATAGGGTGTTCAACATGATATCACATATGCCATAAACAATGCACGAGCAAACAATGAGATGTGTGGACAATGATCTTTGTGTACTAGGCCATCATAGGCGTACAGTCCATATTGTGCATGTACCAGACACACACAGTGCCACGAGTCCCGTGTCCATGTATCAGCCACCAGGCGTGAGTGCTAGAAGCATGCATCTATGAGATGCTGACGAATTTCACGGCCCTCCTGTGCCTCGCAGACTCCTTGAGGTGCTGCCACATCCCCACCCTCATCATGACCATCTTCAGGTGCTTGCAGTTCTGCGTCAGGGGGCATGGGCACATTTCTACGTACGCACATGTTGTGGAGCATGACACATGCCATCACCATCTTTGCAACCTTCTCATGGCGGTACAGGAGTGCCCCGCCAGACCTGCTGAGGCACCGGAAACAAGTCTTCAGTAGGCCGAATGCCTGTTCAATGACTACACGGGTACGTGAGTGGGCATGGTTGTAGTCCTCCTCATGCTGGTCCCGTGGGTTCCGGACTGGTGTGAGGAGCCATCTCTTCAGTGGATATCCGGCATCACCTGTATGTGGACGATAAACGAATTATGTGGAATGCCATTGCTACGTACGCACCCCCCCCCCCTTCCTGCCAGGTCATTGCCGCATCACATACCCCACATCATCATGCATGAAATGAGACTCACCGAGTAGCCAGGATCTGTTCCCTGCGTGTCGCTCCATGTAGCGTGGTATTGTAGAGTTCCTCAAGACCATAGAATCATGGGTTGATCCAGGGAATCGGGCACAACAATGTGTAATGATCCTGTTGGAGTCACACACCATTTGTACATTCAGTGAATGAAATTGTTTTCGGTTGCGGTACTGGGCCTCCATGGCATGTGGGACGACCAATTCCACATGGGTGCAGTCGATGGCACCAATGCAACCCGGTATGCCGCCAAGTGCATGGAATCCCACTTTTGTGTTGGTAATTTCCTGCTCCGAGCGTGGTAGAGAGATGTAGTCGTCTGCGTGCTGCAGGAGGGCATCGAGCACTTGCAATAGTGTCCGTGAGAACAGTGGCTGAGAAATGCCATGCAACTGTCCGACTGTGTGCTGGTAGGTGCCTGTGGCCAGGAAGTGGAGTACAGACACCACCTTCAGTAGGGGTGGGATGGCGGTTGGGCTATCTATCATGCTGACAAGGTCAGCCTGTGTCATGTCCACAATGGCGGCTATGGTGTCCCGGTCCAAACGGTAGAGGGTGTGGATCTGCTCATCAGTGAGGTTGAACGGATGTGCTCGGAGGCGTGGCATTGCGGGCTGCCTGCGTGGTGGTAGTGGCTGTGCTGGCAGCCCTTGCTGGCCCTGCCTTGCCCTCCTCCTCCTCCTCCTGCGTCTCCTCCGTGCGGCCGGTTGTAGTTGGTGTTCGTCTTCTTCTTGGAGTTGGAGTACTTGCAGTGCTATCAGGTCCCCCAGGGCCAACATCGCGAGTCCTGCCGGTAGCATTTCGGAGTGGGTGTGGGAGGAGACTGGGCGTGCAATTTATGTGTTTTCAGGCTGTATGGCCTCCACCTGTGGTGATTCATTCCACCTGTGCAAGCTGCTCTCCCCTTTGGGCGAGCACGTCCCGCACACAACGCTGCAATTCGAGGAATGGCATCTTGCTATTACAATCATGTATTAGTACCCGATGGCCGTGTAACATTGGTTGATATGTTCATTCGGCTATGGTCCCATTGTTTCACATGTATTCTTTGCAGTCGCGAACAGACTTGTGAAGGGTCAGTGGAACGTAGTACTCGAGTAACGGTGGACCCTCATGCATCACTGTACCGAGGTTCACCGACGGGCGGGGCGTGCCATTTGTGAGTGAAGGCAGTTGCCATTTTCACACACAGCCGCACTAGGTGGATTAATTTGTGATTCCAAGCGGCCACAGATGCCTTTTCGACGTGATGTTGCAAATGAGGAATTCGAAGGGCGGCGCTTTCGGTCTTCAGCTAGCGGCGAGGAGATGCCCACAGGTCTGACTGCAAATATAACGTTCTATTGTTCAGTGTCCTTGGGACAGGGGCCATGGCGAGGATGCAATGATTGATATGAATAGTTTGGGATGCGCAATAGCGAAGTGGATGATGAGGCCGGACGTTCCCAAATACATGTTACTTCACAACACTGGAATTACGGGCTGGGGCACAGTGGATTTTGCAGGCTGCATAACGCACAGACTCAATGGAATTCTCACATGTTATGTGAGTATGGTAACAGGCGTTCTCATTACGGGATGAGGGAATGATGAATGGATGCATGGGCAGATGATTTGATACGGTGTTTGCCATGTACAGGGCTTCTTGGAATCTGTCCGCCTCCCCTGCGCTATGTGATGCAGGGCTGCCATAGTGGGACCATCGTCTATCTGGCCTTGTTGAGCCCTCCCTGTCTCGATGCGCCTTCAGACACTTGTGTCCATGCACGTTACCAATCCCATCTGATGGATTCTGTTTTCACAGACGCATGCACAGGTACACTCGTTTGTGATGGTGTTTTCACCTCGATATGGATAGTTATGAGTCGCAAGTCGTTTTGGGGTGGTGATGATCCTTTGGAGTGGGCTAGCATGCATATGGCTGTGGATTTAGTGTGATCATTGAGGTGAGTTGTTCGGATGTAGTTCTGATGGCCATTCTATTCTTTTTCTTTTCTTTTGGTTGACAGGTATCTCCTCCCCTTTTGCCACTGCCATCTGTATGCCACTCCTGCAGATGGCTTTTACTCCCGACACCTGCTGCTTCGTGTTAATCAGTGGAGCAGCATTACGATCTTATGGGACGATCGCCAATGGGCCACATGCCCTTACGCAGTACTAGCGGCTCGGAGCAACATTTCGGCCTTTCAGCTGGACTAGTGCCTCCCTATTGGGACGGCCCTGCGGTTCTAGGCGCTTCCATGTTGCCTTTTCATACGGAATGTAGCCCCTGTGTACCATGAAGGAACAGGGCGTCACACAAGAAGTAGCTGGTCATTTCTTGCGGATGCAGCCCACAATGGTGAAATGTGTTTTGGAGTTCATGGCCTAATGGCTGTATGGGCTTGGTGAATTTGTTGTGCATTAAATTTCTATTCTGATATGGGCCGTGTAGCGTTCTTCTTTGCAAGTGATGTGGCATATTCCTATTTGGGGAGCGATGTATTGTGAGGAGATCTGCATTGGGTTCCAGCTTCGGAGTATAGTTGCGTGGTACTGTGCTGGGCGCGTTTGCCTACGAAGCCCAGTGAGGTCAGGGGTGAGGGCTGCCAATATGACTGTTTGGATGATGTCATGCTCAGGGGCGGGGGATTAGGTTTTGTGTAACAGATGCCGGTCAGCCAGGTGGATTGGTGGAATGATGTGATTATCGGAATATTGCTGCCTGTGTTTGCGTGCGTTTCTTGGTGGGAGACTGAGGTCATGTCCGTTGGTATAGCTTCTGTATTCGTGCCATCTGTGCCCTGCAGCTCCCATTGGCCCCTCTTGTGATTCTTTTGTTCGTTGGCATGCATGGGTGACTTGTACATTTCACTGGTTGCATTGTGACTTCGTTGCACCTACGGGGAGTTGTGCTATGTGGCCAGGGAGCGGTGTACAGGCACTCGGTGGGGCCGTTTACGGTTGATTCGCGATGCCGTACTTCTCACCATGGCGGAATGGTACTTTCCGCCGTGCTTGATGGCGTTAAGTACATGTCCGCTAGGGTCGGAATTCGCGTACCCTTGCGCCATGGTGCTAATTGCGGTTTGGCATGGCGCGCGCGCGTACTTGGTGCAGTTAGCGTTGGCGTTCACTACGGTGTCGCTAATGGCATCGTACTTTACGGTGACGGGTCATAGTCGCACCGAGTGCTATTCGATGGCGGTATTGCATTTCCGCCATCGTTTTTCGCTTTCCGCCAGGGTCGTAATGAGGGCCACTGTCTAATAGTATCCTATGCAGGATTTACTTTCTTTCATTCAAGGAGACTGTCAGTACGCATACCTCATACTCTGGACCAGCTCCAAAGGATGATGTAATTGTAGGCGAAGTGCCAGCATCCCCCTGTAACATAGTACTTGTTTTAGTATGGATGAAAACAGCGAAATGGAACAGAGACAATAGGATGCAGACAATAATACATATAAAGAGAAACCCATAAATTACACATATTGTAAAAAACCGACAGGATTAATAAAAATTTCATATTATTTTAAATTCCAAGCATAATACATTCTCGTAATTGAAAAATGAAATACAATTACCTGGTAGGCCCTCGAAGTTGTTGTTGACTCTGGAAAAGAAATGGATGCAGAATCTTGCTCCTTCATCTTCAGTGCATTGTCACGAAGTGGTAAAAGGGAAATTTAGATTTGCATTAGATATGTGGGAAGATCCAACTCTCGATAATATGAACTTCCACAAGTTTGTAGGGCTCACCATTGGTATACTGGACGTGTCGGTGGTGTTGTCACTTGCGAGGGTCTGTGCTTCTGTCAGTATGCTCTCCCAAAAAAAATGACATGTCAAGCAACCGATTACGAAAATATTATGCATCTTTTAAAAGGCACTATGGCATTGTTTTCTATGGTCATAATTACTTTCTATGATGCTCCATAAACCAGGGACAGATGTGTAATCAAATGTGGTGTAGTTAAAAAGTAATACAATCTGATAAATATGCAAACTTTAGTACGACACATTAACACCGAAAGCACCAATCCGTTCATGTAGTTACCGGTTCAGTACCCCACCGCCCACAGCTAATTCATCATCCGGGACTCACCTGAGGCAGCTTGTGCATGAATAGAGTTGGAATTGCATTTGGAAGCAATTTACTCAACGTTCTACGTCAATGCTTTTTTGTGTACTGCAATTGGTCATACATATCCAAGGTAAAGTGCAGGCTGCAGATGCGGAATCGATTGGCCCTCAAGTCTCCCAAGACTTGCTGGGCTCTACTTTCAAGCTCGTCCACCGCAAATCCACAATGTCGATGTCATGATCACTGCTTCCAAGGAGTCAGGAACAGCCCAACGTCCTTGGAAGCAGGCCCCTAACCGTTATCTTAGGCACCAGCCGGTCCCCACTGGGACCTTTTGGACCTTGTCCTGGCGCCGGTGGCACCAGGCTCATCAAAGCCATCGGTCCCGGCACTGGAAGCGCCAGGCTCATAATATGTATGAAGATGCTTGGGTGGACTTACCTGCAGCAGACCATGCTGCTTACTTACCAGCCACATAGGAATCCTCTGTGAACAGGAACTACTTTCTTACCTGGGTGGGGCAAGCTCCACTCCCTGGATACAACACGGGAACTCTTCTGGAACTGGAACTCTTTTCTTACCTAGGCGGGGCCGTGGAGGAAGGCGCCTCATCAATCCAAGGCTATTTAAACCACACCCGATTGAACAAACGTGCTTCGCGTTATTCTGCATCTGCAGCAGAACGCTCACCGAGTCTGTTCCAGCCTTTCTTCCTTCCGATCCTGAACCTGCAAGAACAATACTTACCACTCCTGTATCCAGTATTCAGCAGCACCTGCAAAGACAAGAAACAACAGGTTAGCACTGCAACCTTTACACGCAGCGCTTTCCTCACCTGATCCATCGGCAGCGAACATTTCTTCACGCTGCACCTCCGCCTGTGAAGACAAAAGCATTGTTATTACTTACCGGCACTCCGCGAATTCCGGATTTCTTCAACGCTGCAACCCAGCATCTGAAAGACAAACGAAGAGACATTAGACAGGTATTTACTCACGTCCATCGCGCTCGCCACAGTAGAACGCCTGCAAATACTCCGGCGTTTTCCAGCATCTCTTCAGCACGAACTCACAGCTGCAAGGGAAAAGAGACAGTTAGAGCGCTTGCATTTACTTACGCATTTCCAAGCGCTTCATTCCAAGGCTCTGGCTCCAACTTCGGCTCTCTTCACACCATCTCCTAGAGCCCTGCAAGACAAATAGGAAAAAGCATTATACAGAGTCCTGTTCTATATTAACGTGCCCGCGCACCTAAAGACTAAAAGGACTAAAAAGGTGTCCAGAAACTCACCGCTCATGCAGTTAACGATGGTAGCGATCCTCTGATGTCAAGAGGCCTATGTTTCACCAGTGAAGGAACTGGCAACGGCAACGGCACCCTGCACCAGGCGCAGATGGAGAGTCCAGCATTCACCTATCTAAGGTGAGCACGTTGACCTGGGGGCTCTACGAAGAAGCTAAGAAGAGAGAGAGAGAGAGGGACATTCAACAACCCAGATCATTAACCCCCATATTATTTCACCTGCAGAAATCTCACTCTTCGAGTTCGACACACAGTGCGAAGAGGTTCGGCCCCAGAAGCAAATCGAGTCCTGCACATCACTTTTCGGGTCACAGACACCTTCCTGCCAAGACTAGCGCCTCCGTGGGAATCAGGTGAGCGTTACAGAACGCGAAGCCCACCGCAAAACTCCTACCCAGGCGCAATGGAAACCTCAGACACTGATCAATTAGCCCAGTTGCTTGGGGAACTAAGAGCAGAAGTGCATGCAGCTCGTCAGGAAACAAACTCTCTAAGAAGAGAGCTGATAATTTCCAAGGCGCGAACAGAGGACCTCGCTAGGCAATTGCTACAAACGCAGGCAGGACAGACACCTTTGCCCGCTCCAGGAGGAAGTTATCCTTCTGCATCATCCTTAAATCCTGTGCAAATCAATCTACCCGGCAATGTGCCCTTGGCTCTGCCCGAATGCTTTTCTGGTGACCCAAAGAAATTTGCAGTGTTCATTAACCAGTGCCGCCTACACTTCTTATGTCGACCAGCTGCCTTCCCAACAGATCAGACCAAGGTGGTTTTCGTGCTTTCTTATCTCAGTGGCAGCGCCGCAGATTGGTTGATCCCTTTAGTCACTCAGGATGATCCGGTTCTGCATGATTTCCAGGCCTTCCAGTCCAGCATGGAGAAACTGTTCGCAAGACATGCACAAGGGCAGGCCTTGGACAATGAACTTCTTTCGTTACGACAGGGTAATCAAGAACTCTTGACTTATATAGCCTCATTCAACAGACTTATAGTGGAAACTCAATGGCCTGAGGATAAGAGAATAACGCTCTTCTACAGAGGCCTGCGTGGAGAGCTCAAGGATGTGTTAGCGCAAGTTGTGAATCCTCCACAAGAATGCTCAGACTATATTGACTTAGTTGTCCAATTGGACCACAGATTACAGAACAGGAAGGCTGATCGTTCCAAATTTGATACCCAAATGTTTTCTAAACCACAGACCTCTACTAGGGGAGCTGACACTGTGGGACCCATGCAAATAGGGGGCATGAAAGGACCTTTAACCCAAAAGGAACGGGAAAGAAGAAGACAGCTGCAATTATGCCTCTATTGCGGAAACTCTGTGCACTTTCTTCGAGACTGTCCAGTGAAACCAGCTAAGAAGGCTGTAGGAGCCGCAGATACCTGTACCACAAATTCTGAGCAGGGAAACGACCTAGCCCGACAAGTGTAGAGGTCCTCTTGCCGAGCGTTAAAATCTGTCCCGTGACCTCGCATTTCGTGGTGCCTTTGGTCCTCATTAGTCCTGAACGTCCGGATCGTTTGCATGCAATTGAAGCTTACATCGACAGCGGAGCAATCGGTAATTATGTGGACCGTGAACTGGTATCAAGGATGAATCTACCCCTTGTCCCTAAGGCAGTAAAAGACGTCATTACTACAGTGGATGGCACGGAGATAGCCTCCGGACCAGTAACGCACGCCACCCAAGAAGAGCCAAGATGGACACCGGGAGAAAATAGTGTTCGATGTGATCAAGGCCCCTCAGTTCCAGATCATTCTGGGAATCCCTTGGTTAGAGAAGCACAATCCTCAGGTCGATTGGCGAGCAAAGACGGCTCAGTTTCCAGAATGTTTTACCACTTGTTATCCTCGGCCTGATGTTTCACTGGCGGCAATCTCTTCTGAGGTTCCCAAACTACCTCCCGAATACCAGGAATTCCAAGACGTCTTTCGGAAGGACCAAGCTAACACCCTTCCTCCTCATAGGTCTTACGACTGTCAAATAGATCTGATACCCGGAACAACTCCTCCTTGCAGTAGGATTTATGCCCTCACCGAGCCAGAGACTCTTCACCTCAGACAATATCTGGACCAGTACCTAGCTAACGGGTTTATCCGTCCTTCAAAATCTCCAGCTTCCTCGGCTTTGTTCTTCGTTCCGAAAAAGGAAGGAGACCTTAGGACTTGTATCGATTACCGCGCCCTGAATCAAATCACCGTTAAAAACAGATACCCGTTACCTTTGATCCCTGAACTCCTGGACCAAGTCAAAGACGCATGTATATATACAAAGTTGGATCTCAGAGGAGCCTACCATTTGGTACGAATAAAAGAGGGCGATGAATGGAAGACGGCCTTCCGCACCAAGTATGGGCTGTTTGAATATCAAGTTATGCCCTTTGGACTTTGCAACGCTCCTGCCACCTTCCAGTATTTTATGAATGATGTCCTTAGAGAACTCATTGATGTGTGTGTTGTTGTCTACATTGATGACATCCTCGTCTATTCATCATCTGAAGAAGAACATCGGAAACACGTTAGAGAGGTCCTCGAGAGATTACGTCAACATAACCTTTTTGCTAAGCTCGAAAAATGCGTTTTCAACGTAACTGAAGTTGAGTTCCTGGGATTCATATTGTCACCTAACGGAGTCCATATGGATTCAAAGAAAGTCGATGCAATCATCAAGTGGCCTTCACCAACCTCTGTAAAAGGAGTCCAAAGCATGTTAGGCTTCGCTAACTTTTACCGCAGATTCATCCCTGAATTCTCTCGAATAGTCCAGCCCATCACCGCTCTGTTAAAGGAAAACAAACGTTTTGAGTGGTCTACCGAGGCAGAACAAGCTTTTCAGGATTTAAAGACTAAATTCATTTCTGCACCTGTTCTAAAACATCCTCGCCCAGAACTCCCCTACATCGTAGAAACAGATGCTTCTAGTCTTGCTATGGGGGCAGTTTTATCACAAAGGGATCCGGTCACACACCAATTACATCCTGTAGCCTTTTGGTCCCGCAAATTCTCGGCTCCCGAGATCAACTATTCAATTACAGACAAGGAACTTTTAGCTATCAGATCGGCCTTTAAAGCCTGGCGGCATTATCTTTTGGGAGCCAGACACACAGTCACCGTAATGACTGATCACCGCAACTTACAGTATCTGAAGACAGCCAAAGCTCAATCTTCCAGGCAGCTTCGCTGGGCTCTGTTTTTGGCTGAGTTTGACTTTATAATTACTTATCGACCAGGCAGTAAAAATGGAAAAGCAGATGCCCTCTCCCGGATGGGAATAGATGAACATTTGACCAATCCAGAACCAATACCCATAATCCCAGAACAAAGGATTTTGGGCTTGGTCAGCGCTCAATCCTTTGAAGATATTAAGACTACAGTCAAATCACTTTTAACTCCGGTCGACTTACAGAACTGGCAATTAAAAGGAAAAGAATTCTCAGTGGATCGAGACCTACCATATTTCCGAGGACGATTGTACTTGCCCAGTGAGAAAATACAAAAACAGGTAATCTCCTGTTATCACGATTCACTAATGGAGGGTCACCCTGGCATAACCAAAACCATGGAAAAGGTCAAAAGACATTTCTGGTGGCCATCATGGAAGGAATGACATTAGAGACTTTGTAATCTCCTGCGGTGGGTGTGCCCAGAATAAGAGTCAGAAGGAGAAACCAGCCGGTCTTTTACACCCACTAGACATCCCTCCCTGTCCATGGCATACCCTGTCCATGGATTTCATCACGGACTTACCTCCATGCTCAGGGTATAATACCATTTTAGTAGTCGTGGATCTATTCTCCAAGATGGCTCACTTCATTCCCCTGAAGGGCCTACCTTCAGCTTCAGTATTAGCCCGAGAATTCTTAGAAAACATCGTTCGGTTACACGGTTTCCCCTCGGTTTTGGTCTCCGATAGGGGAAGTCAATTCATTTCCCACTTTTGGCGAAGTTGCTGTCGTTTAGCCCAAATTGATGTGAGACTTTCTACCAGTCACCATCCCCAAACTGACGGACAAACCGAGAGGACAAATCAAACTCTAGAGCAATATCTACGTTGCATGCTCCAACAAACTGAAAACCCTTGGAAGGACATTCTTTGGATCGCTGAATACGCCTATAACAATTCGACTCATTCTAGAACCGGGAAGACTCCCTTCTTCCTATTATACGGACACCATCCTAGAACCTCTAACCTGGATCCTCCCCAAGAATTCGAAACACCTGCTGTGGATCACTTGCACTCGGAGATCACTCGTGCTTTTAAGGAAGCCACTGCCCATCTGCAAAGAGCTAAAGCTCAATTTAAGAAAGGAGCAGATCAGCACTGTAAAGAGGCCCCTCACTACCCAGTGGGAGATCAGGTCTGGTTATCCACTAAGCACCTACCTCTAAAAGGACCCCGCACTTTCATCCCGAGATACCTTGGACCCTATCTTATCTCTACCATAATTAATCCGGTGGCTATTAAATTGGAATTGCCTTTGCATATGAAAATACATCCAGTATTCCATGTCTCCTTACTAAAACCAGTGCAACCAGGAACCCGATTGACCGAACTCCCGGAACCTGTTTTAGTAGATGGAGAACTTGAGTTCGAAGTAAAGAACATCCTAGACTCCAAAATCTCCAAATCTAAATTATATTACCTGGTTGATTGGAAAGGATACGGCCCCCAGGAAAGGTCTTGGGAACCCTCAGAGCATGTCCACGCACCTCG
This sequence comes from Ambystoma mexicanum, assembly GCF_040938575.1. Taxonomy (NCBI): domain Eukaryota; kingdom Metazoa; phylum Chordata; class Amphibia; order Caudata; family Ambystomatidae; genus Ambystoma; species Ambystoma mexicanum. The sequence continues at coordinate 533,854,635 of NC_090924.1, read as the reverse complement.
TCTGGTCAAGAAATTCCATTTGAATCACCCCGACAAGCCAAAACCCCCGGAGAAGACACGCTTGGGAGGGGCCTTGAGGTGGGGTGCTGTCATGATCACTGCTTCCAAGGAGTCAGGAACAGCCCAACGTCCTTGGAAGCAGGCCCCTAACCGTTATCTTAGGCACCAGCCGGTCCCCACTGGGACCTTTTGGACCTTGTCCTGGCGCCGGTGGCACCAGGCTCATCAAAGCCATCGGTCCCGGCACTGGAAGCGCCGGGCTCATAATATGTATGAAGATGCTTGGGTGGACTTACCTGCAGCAGACCATGCTGCTTACTTACCAGCCACATAGGAATCCTCTGTGAACAGGAACTACTTTCTTACCTGGGTGGCGCAAACTCCACTCACTGGATACAACACGGGAACTCTTCTGGAACTGGAACTCTTTTCTTACCTAGGTGGGACCGTGGAGGAAGACGCCTCATCACTCCAAGGCTATTTAAACCACACCCGATTGAACAAACGTGCTTCGCGTTATTCTGCATCTGCAGCAGAACGCTCATCGAGTCTGTTCCAGCCTTTCTTCCTTCCGATCCTGAACCTGCAAGAACAATACTTACCACTCCTGTATCCAGTATTCAGCAGCACCTGCAAAGACAAGAAACAACAGGTTAGCACTGCAACCTTTACACGCAGCGCTTTCCTCACCTGATCCATCGGCAGCGAACATTTCTTCACGCTGCACCTCCGCCTGTGAAGACAAAAGCATTGTTATTACTTACCGGCACTCCGCGAATTCCGGATTTCTTCAATGCTGCAACCCAGCATCTGAAAGACAAACGAAGAGACATTAGACAGGTATTTACTCACGTCCATCGCGCTCGCCACAGTAGAACGCCTGCAAATACTCCGGCATTTTCCAGCATTTCTTCAGCACGAACTCACAGCTGCAAGGGAAAAGAGACAGTTAGAGCGCTTGCATTTACTTACGCATTTCCAAGCGCTTCATTCCAAGGCTCTGGCTCCAACTTCGGCTCTCTTCACACCATCTCCTATCTCAAGAGCCCTGCAAGACAAATAGGAAAAAGCATTATACAGAGTCCTGTTCTATATTAACGTGCCTGCGCACCTAAAGACTAAAAGGACTAAAAAGGTGTCCAGAAACTCACCGCTGGTGCAGTTAACGACGGTAGCGATCCTCTGATGTCAAGAGGCCTATGTTTCACCAGTGAAGGAACTGGCAACGGCACCCTGCACCAGACGCAGATGGAGAGTCCAGCATTCACCTATCTAAGGTGAGCACGTTGACCTGGGGGCTCTACGAAGAAGCTAAGAAGAGAGAGAGAGAGAGGGACATTCAACAACCCAGATCATTAACCCCCATATTCTTTCACCTGCAGAAATCTCACTCTTCGAGTTCGACACACAGTGCGAAGAGGTTCGGCCCCAGAAGCAAATCGAGTCCTGCACATCACTTTTCGGGTCACAGACACCTTCCTGCCAAGACCAGCGCCTCCGTGGGAATCAAGTGAGCGTTACAGTCGAACCCATTCTCTTATTGAATCAATATACCTCTGGAATGTAGGCATTATCGTTCCCTTACTTTTGTCATGGCTCTTAGAACGGCAACCGAAAACCATACAAGCAGGCATTCTTGAAAAATCTGTATAAAAAAACTACACATAATTACAAAAAAATTCTACTAAATGTGTGAGATTGATGGAATTATATCAAAGTTTTCTATGCAATGTTTGGTTTGGTCAAAGAAGCAAAACCTGTGTAGCGTAGTCGAGTATACACTTGGATAACTTTCATGTAGAATTGATTGATGTGACGGAAATTGTAACATGTTACACATCCGTTGAATGTACTTTCACACATCAAAAGGAAACATGCTTATAGACATGGTCCGAGAAAGATGCAATTCTATCACAATTGACATTGATGACATTTGCTATATATCGTGATCAGAACACTTTAAACACTAGACAATGGTAAAGTCAATGAGATAAATGAACATTACACTACTGGGTACATTCGTTTGAAATAGATAGACATTTTGAGATCAGAAAGAGATGATTAGGTGACATGCCCTTGCCTTGACTAACAAAACAATTAGATTCAGCAAGCAAGGATAGTTAGTAGGAGAACAGGTAGCACAATCAAGAGTTGACTTCCAGTGCTCACAGATGTTCTCAGGATAATTATCAAGGGGTTTATAAAGAATTAGAAAAGTGGGTGTGTATGTGAATGAGTGACATGTTTCTGGCGTGGTCTGCTTCAGGGGAACATGCCTGGAGACACAGGGACTGGGGAGGCCATGTGTACAATGGCCGCTGCACAGAAGATATCTTTGAAGTGTACATAGTGTTTGGCACCTTGGCCGTTCCCCCCCATTGATACTTGAGGGGGGATGAATGGACAAGAGGCGTGCAGAAAAGGCCAGGAACACTGCTGAATGGAGACACACTTATGTGGATTGCAGGGGCATGGTCTGCTTCAGGGGAGCCTGCCAGGAGACACGGGGTCTGTGTGCAATGGCCGCTGCACGGAAGATACCTTTGAAGTGTACATGGTGTTTGGCACCTTGGCCGTTCCCACCCTGCCAGGACAAGTGAGCGTGTCCTTGATTCACAGAAAAATTGAAACAACAATTCATAAAAGTTGATTTGTATTTTATTTTTTTGCTCCATGTGTACAATGGCCCCTCTGTGGTAGATACCTTTGAAGTGTACATGGTGTTTGGCACCTTGGCCGTTCCCACCCTGCCAGGACAAGTGAGTGTGTCCTTGATTCACTGAAAAATGTAAGCAACTATTCATAAAATGTTAATTTGTTTTTTGTTTTGTTGCTGATGTTGATGGCACATATCTACTACACATTGTATACTTCGGGTTGCAGCACACTGTGGGAAAATCCCCTTTACTGACCGCTGTCACTGGGGAATTTGGCTCGAATGGCACCAACGACACAGGCGGGTATAACTCGTCAAACGCGGTATCCCAGCCTCCCATGAAGCCACCGTTTAAACGCACGATAGGCCACCAGCCTGTACCACCTGTGGAAGAGAAACATCCAAACTGTAATTAAATAAACATGATAAAGAGTATAAAATTTAGTTGGAAAGACAATCTTGTATCGAATGGCATAGTTGCCAGTACAAATGTTACTTCAATCAATTTGGGCTTTAAAGTGTAGACACATTACAAACGTGAACCCCATGCATTCCATAACGTTTGGGGCACAGAGAAATATTGTTTCTTGGTTCTGTACGAAAGACACATAAGGTGACCAGAATGATTTCCCCAAATCGCGAGAGATGTATTGAATTGCCAGACTACATTCATTTGGCAGTGATAGATCAAAGTTATGACAATATAGGACACATATATAATACATTTAGAGTACACTTACTCGTTACTTGGATTGCGAGGGCAAACTGTTGCGCGAAGTTCATGCATAAGCACCATCATAATCCTCAAAACGGATCTTGTGAGGCAGGCTGCCGTGAAGTCATGCAGCTCAGTAACGCATAGCAGTGGTGTTTCTTCTTCCGATATGTAGACCAAGCATCCAGAGTTTTCTCTGCAGCAGCAGTTCTCCTCCTTGCTTGGCATGACCTCTCACTGATTGCAGGTACACCAGGTGGAAACGTCTTCCATGCGACTAGGCTCAGACTCATGATCCGGTGGTTCATTCTCCCAACTGTCGTCAGATGCCCCATTGTTTCCGCATCTTTCTCTTTCAACTAATTCCGCCTCGGAATACTCCGGCTCGTACTGGTAGGGCTGTATTGTTGCCATTATACGACAAAATTAAAATTGATAGTAATGCTAGTACTAGTATCTGTCCGCATGGGATACGAGCAACGAAGATAGCTGAACACAGCAGAAACGAGTCACAGGATATACAAAAAAAGACAGTGAAATGATTGAAAAAGCAACTCTGATGTTATCTGATGAGAATCAGTCTTTTTATACTTATTGGGGAAAGAGGTGTCCTGCCATTTCCATGGAGACACGTCATTAGCTGGTGCACAGAGAACGTTGACACGAGACATACATTCGCATTTTGAAATGGGCCATACGCATCTAGTGATGTCAGCTTCAGGGGCGGGGGATATGATTTAGTGCCGTGAGGGCAGTTCACCTTAGGGCGATGTGGCAACGGATAAGATTAGCACAAGATGGCTGTGCCCCGCTGCCCGATTTCGCATGTGTGAAAGTGAGGAAAAATAAGGTAATGTGCATAGGAATTCTTTTTAAATCAATCAACGAATGCTTATAATGACTTTCCCGATCGATGGTGACAATAACATTTTTTAGCGCAATATTCCTTTAATCCGGTATGCTTGATAAAACACTTCAGCCAACCCATATTTCAACACTTGGTCTTTGTCAAGGCTGATGCTAAAACATTAATCAGATAAATCCATAGTATGAAACAATTGCATTAAATATACAGAAATGATCAATGCATACCATGGTCAGGGTTTAAGGAGGGCGAGAACAGGAAAAGCAAAAAGAGGGACATGGGGAAATGAGAAATGAAAAAATAGTTCAAAATGTAAAGTTTCAACATTCAATACATCACATAACTTTACCAAAATGTGCTTACATTCTATGATGTGCATAAGTTGTTGTGGTCTGGTGCCATAAGCAATCACATATATATTATCTATGCAATGACAGAAGCTGGAGTGGAAGAAGCACCCAAACCAAAAAAATAACTGATGGTGTCACCATTTAGTAGTGTGAAGCACTAGTGTGGTAGGTGAACATTGCTTATCACATAATAGTGGGAGAGGTTGAGAACTGTCATAATGGCAGGGGTAGGGTAACTGCATGTGACAAAGAAAAGTTTGGTGTATGCAAAGGGCTAGGATAACTCGACTGAGACTCATCAATGTTGACGTCTTGGGTTAACCTGTGTATCACGTAAAAAGGGAGCAGATATGTGAGCAGCCCTAGAGAATAGTAGTACGTATATGTCCGTGATGTAAAAGGTCATAGTGCTACTATGCACTTACCCTAATGGTCTCATGTGATGTTCCAGTTCAAACAATAGTTGGTTTGCAGATAGGGTACAGCCCTGATTGGAAGACTGTGAAGAGTAGTAAATGTCTTAATTAGATATAAGAGCAGGCTGGTGATCAACTGTGAAGATTGGTGATTTCAAAGACTTACCACTCAGTCTTGTAAATAGTAGCAGTTTAGCAGTGTCTCTTGGCAACAGTCTGGTCTTGTAAATATTAGCAATTTAGCAGGGTTTCTTGGCAACATTGGCATTTGGACAGTAGTTTGGTATGAAATATTGCGGACATGTTGATAGCAGTGATTGAAATTGAATTGCATGGTTAGTATTACATACATCCTGCCATGGCGTTAAATGTTGAAAAATAAAGGCTGCACAGCGCTGGCGCTTACTAGTGCAGTCATCTGCGCGCCAGTGTTTATACCTAGCTCAATGGTGACATTGCGCGCAACCGTGCACGTGAGGTCACACGCCCTATATGCATTGTGTCTTCACATAGACAAATGTCCATATTGAAATTTGCGCTGGATCAGAGATCCACTATCGCTTGTCCAAGCCAGAGTGCATGCCAAAATTCGAGCAGTAATGTGTTGGTTTTGGGTAACATCAAAAAGAAATGTGTTCGGATATACCGAGTGAAAAGTAAATACTTGCATGATTAGCTTGCGGTGTGCGAATGGGCCACACGCATCACAGGGCATGATTTGCAGAAAAGCAATGTTGTCAGGAAACCCGGCCCAATGGCCGAATGAAAATTGCTTGGATAAAATCTGGTACATGGTGGATTAGCATATTAGAATAAAAATGAAGTAGTAAAGTGTAAGTAGAGCAAGTTAGTAGTCCTCATTGTTATTTGCAAGGCTTGAGTGAAGATCAGTAGGATCTAAGGGGATGAAGTGAGAGGGTCTCACACTCATTTACATAAATGTCAGTATAGGGGATGTGGATGCTGCTTCAAACTTAATTATTTGTATGGTTTGAATGATTATTGAAACCTCACATAGAGTGATGCATGTTGCAGAGGATATCTTGTTACAGCAGATACCACACAGTACAATACTCAGTTGTAGTCATAGTACACTGATTTTGATGAAAACAATCGTACAGCGAATTGTTGAACTTACATTGTCAGAACATGAGGTTGGATAAAGTGGTAGGGTTAGATACAACAATACAATATAGTACATAGCTTAATCACTTGGTATCCTATGGATCTAGTGGCAAACATCAGTACAAAGAGGCATGATGTGCAGTATAGAGACACCTCTGAAATGTAGGATAAATTCAGAGAAAAAACATGAATTGGACATTCCACATGCAGGGCAGTGCAGTGCTAACCTAATATCCACTACAAACTCCTGTACTCTCAGTATGATAAATGCAGTGCAAGATGGCACAGATTTTGGTGCGACTACCTCAATAAGAAACTAGATTAAAGAAACACATTCATTTTATGTTCCACATTCAGGCCATCCTTAGTGCCCCAGCACTTGTAGATGAGTTTTGATTCCATGTGCCGTAGCATTAGTGTGCGGTTGCCCCAGTGTTTGCCAGTGTTGGCTCTCATCAAGCCTATGATATTGATCTCTCTCTTATTTGACAGTTGGTGTCAGTTTTGCCAATGTTGTGCCAGGGGCAGCCTGGCATCCTGGCTGTTGAGACTTGCCAGGTCTTCCCTTATTCTAATTCTCAGATGCCTTATGGTGCTCCCAATAAAGATTTTGTGGCAGACACAAATGATTGCATATACCACATAGGTGGTCTTACAGTTGATGAAGTCTCTTATCATGATTTCCCCACCTTGTTTAAGGGATAATCTATTGCAATTCCAATGGGCAAATTTGCACATGTTACATATTCCAGAGCGATAGAAGCCTGACAGTCTCAACCAATTGGTACCTCTGCCTGTTTCAGAAATGTCACTGCTCAAGACTGATGGACCGAGCAAGTTTCTAATTGTTGTGCTCTGGTGTACATGAATGTAGGCTTGGAATATGATTGAACTCTTAGTTGAACATGCCAAAAGAGACCATACGAGAGTACTATCCAGCAAAGAGCCAAGAATAATAATGATATACTTCTTGCCCAAGATTCACAAACCCTTTGAGAAAACTTCCAGAGGTCAGACCGATCATGAGTGGCATTGATGAGCTTAGTTTAGTTTATTTATTTGTTGAGCGCACTTAACCCTCAGCTGTCTAAGCGCTTATACTTGAATACATAGTTGCAGATACGGGCAGATAACAGTAGACTTAGGTTTACATACAAGTACAGATACAAAATTAAATGGCAGTTAAAACGAGGTACATAACAGGTCTGGACAAGGTTACAAGATACAGCACTAAGTAATTAGTACAGAGTGGCAAATACAAATTGCAGATACAGGCAAATAGTGGTATGCATAATTTACATACAAATACAGTTACAAAATGATGTGGCAGTTGAATTGAGGTACATAACAGGTCTGGTGAAGGATACAGGATAAGACACTGAGTAAATTAGTAGAGAGTGGCAGTATGTGTAAGTTAATTTTGCTGAGCGAAGAACCAAGCTTTTACACTGTTTCTGAAGGACCAGAAGGAAGGTTCTGCTCTAAAAATGTCAGGCAGGGCGTTCCACAGCTTGGCCACCAGTACAGGGAAGCTGGATCCGCCTGACTTTTGTAATTTGTATGTTGGAATGTTCAGGCGGTGTAGGTAGTTAGCTCTGATAGGTCTGGTGGATTGGCTCCTGGTGAATTTATAAGCCAGGTATTTAGGAGCTGTATTTGACAGGCATTTATGAGTGATTACTAGTGTTTGCAGTGAAATTCTGTCTCGCATTGGTAGCCAGTGTGTATCCCAACTGATTGCTGGGACATGGTTGGAACGTGGGATATTTAAAGCTGCTCTGACCGCTTTGTCCTGAAGAACTTGAAGTTTGTTTAGATTCTGTTCATTGGTGCCTAGAAATAGTGTTGCAATAGTCAAGATTCGATAAGATCAAGGATCTGGCAAGGGTGATGCAGCTGTTCGTAGAAAGGTAGGGTGTGCAAGCATTAATCAACTTGGTAGTGTATGCTGTTGTTGAGGCGGTTGTGTTGACTTGCCTAAATAGAGAGAGGGTGGAGTCTAAGTAGATGCCTAATCTTTTGACCTCACTAGATACCTTGATCATTCCCATCGATGTTGACAGATTTGTAAAGTGTGTCTAACTTGATTAGTCATGAATGAGAGCCTATGATAAGAAGCTCTGTCTTATCATTGTTTAGGCAGGCCATGGGTGGCCATCCAAGCCTGGATCTCAAGATAGATATTGTTTAATATTTTTGAATCTTTGTCGTAGCTGCCCCTCAAAGTAATGAGGTCTTGAGTGTTGTCTGCATAGTTAGTGTAGGTGACATCCAAGCCATCGAGGTGGTCGAAGAGGAGCTTTGTAAAAATATTGTATAAGGTAGGCTAGACGCAGGAGCCCTGCAGGACTCCAAAGGTGATTGGAACTGGGTCAGCCGAGGATGTAGGAGAGAAGACTTTCATGGTCCTGTTGGCTAGAAAGGACAAATCCAAGTAGCGGCATTGGTAGAGAAAGTGGCTGCTCTAGTCAGATGCTTGGTAAGCGTCTGGTGGTCAACCAAATCGAAGGCTGCTGAGAGGTCAAGCAGCAGTAGAATGGCGATGTTGCTTTTATCCCTTAACTCATCCAATTGGATTTTTAAATCGAGGAGAGCTGTTTCTGTGCCATGTCTTGGTCTGAATCCAGATTGATGCAGGCCTAAGAGGTTGTTGTCTTCTAAGTGCTTTTGAATCTGGAGGTATGCCACTCTGTCAAAGATTTTCAGGAGGAACGGTACTGTAGTTATGCGTCTATAGTTGGTAGGGATATTCAGATCTAACTTAGGTTTTTTGAGAAGGGGCATGACCAGGCCGCCTTAAGATTTTCTGGGACTATGCCTGATTTGAAACAAGCATTAATGAAGGAAGTGATGAACGGTGCAAGGTTCTTTGCTCCTTTATAGCCGTAGCTGGGCAAATGTCCCCTTGACATCTTGAAGGTTTTAAACTGGCTCTGATGTCTACTAACTCTTGCGAGGTGACTGGTGTGAATTGGAATGGATGGCACGGTATGGGCTGTGGGTCATGAGACTTGTTGAAGTTAGTACTCAGCATCAAACTGCACTTATTTGCCTCTATTTTAGTTTGCAACAGAGCAATTTTGTTTAGAAGGGCTTTTTGGATCTTGGCACAAGAGGTGTCTTTAGTGCACAGGTCTGTCGGTGGGACTGGCGTCTCCAATTCCCTGAGGATAGTGAAGAGCTCATTTGTGCTTGATTTAGCATTTTGTTTTCTTGCATTGTAGGTCTCTCTTTTGGTGTTTATTATGGCTGCTTTGTAGATTGCAGCCACCAATGTAAATTTTTCTTTATTGATGGCAGTAGGAGTTTTTTTCCAGTTATTTTTGGTGGTTCTTTTTGTTTTATGCAAGGCATTTTGGTCAGCAGAAAACCACTTGTTTAGATGTGCTATTGGTTTAGCTTTTATTATTTTTAAAGGGCCAATTTTGTTTAATGCCTGAAGTAAGGTATGGTTATTCAACTCCACGAGTAGTGAGGTGTCGTTTTCAGAGCTTCTGGAATGATTGGTGATCGGCTGTAGTAGAGGTCGGAGATTATCCGCAGTAATGTTGTGTTTTTTTCTAGTTGTAGCCTGTGTTGCTAGGAGAGTCTTTGGAATAGGGCACAGCCTGCCCTGAATAGTGAAGGAAATACAGCGGTGGTCTGACCATGGGCAGGGAGAATTGGTAAGCAAAGTGGTCTAGCAGTTCAAGTCTACTAGCCAATTCAAGGTTCTGCCTTTGATGTGGGTTGGCCTGCTGATATGGTGTTTAAATCCTAGTTGAGAGATTGTATTCTGTACCGCAGTAGCATTGGTGTCATTCACATCATGAAGACCTAAGTTGAAGTCTCCCAGCAATAAAATGTGGGAGCTCAATTTAGTGTTACGTGAAAGGAGGAATGTAATGTCTTCCTCGAAGGATGATATTGGTCCGGGGGATGGTATATGAGATGTACCAGTAGAGTTCGAGAGACTGACGAGGGGATTTTAACTGAAAGAAGTTTGCCAGAGGGGAAACTTTCTTTGGTGATTTCTCTGAGGCCCAGTTGGGTTTTAGCAATGAAAGCTAATCCACCGCCTCTGCCAGATTCTCTATCTGCTCTAATAATGGTATATTCTTCCGGGATAGCTAGGGACAGGGAAGGCCCTGAGGCTGAGTGTAACCACATTTCAGTTATTGCCAGAAAGCCAAGATGGTTGGTGGATATGAGGTCAGAAATGTCTAGCGCATGAGCGATGAGAGATCTAGAGTTTGAGTGCTCCTTTGATAGTAGGTGCGGTAGAGGTGGGTTTTGCAGTAACTACAGTACTAGTTACAGCCTCAGTATGTTTGTTGGATAGGTTGGAGGGCAAAGCACCCGCGCTGGAGCTGGTGGTGGGGAGAGGTTTATACTTAGTAGGTTTACACTTAATGGGTGACGAGTTATGCAAGCTAAGACTTTTAAGGTGCTTAAGGCGGGATCTTAGTCTGGCATTGCTAGCACTAAGTGGGAAAGCTAGATTAGGTGTGGGCAGGGAGGTGTATAGAGAGATCCATTGTGCTGGTGTCAAAGTTATAATAAGTCAGAGGAGTGTTGGCCATGAGTGGGGGCAAGAACCTAGTAGGTGTTATTGTGTTAAAGAGGGGAAGGAGAGTAGCCATAGTTAGGGACTCCATGAAGGCCTATCTGAATACATCTACAATGCCATTAGACAACATGTCTTCCCACTGCTGTCATACCTTAGAGAAAGCACGGCGGTACTCACCCTCCTACAAGACTTTCAATGGAAAGAGGGGTATATGCTAGCCACACTTGATGTGGCAGCTCTATACACCTCTATTGACCACGAGCTAGCTATTAAGACAATTGATTATACTTTCAGGAAACATTCTGCATCTTATTTACAACATGCAGATATGATCAAATCCCTTCTCCAGTATACACTTGACATCTTTCTGTTTAATGATAAGTACTATGCTCAAGTGAAAGGTGTCGCTATGGGGGCCAAATATGCACCATCTCTTGCAAACCTTTTCATGGCTCGGTATGAGGATGCTCATGCACCAAATGACAATGCATTTGCACAACATGTTACTCTCTGAAAGAGATATATTGATGATATTTTACTTATCTGGAACAGCACACTAACACTTTTCTGCAGATATATAGAATATCTGAATACCAATACTTTCGGACTTCGCCTCATTTCGGGGCACTGTAGCAACACTGCTATAGACTTCTTAGATTTACACATCTATATAGAAGAAAGCAAAATCCAGAAAAAAACATTTCGGAAAGCAACTGAAGTAAAATCCACTATCCATGCTTCCAGCTGCCATTATAGAGCTACTGTGACTAACATAACTGCGGGCGAGTTTCATCGGGCTTGCGAAAACTGCAGTGAAGACAAATATTTTGAGGCAGAATGTGCACTGCTGTCCATGCGATTTCAAGAAAGAGGATATTCACCTCCTATGGTCAAGAAATCTCTTGCCAAAATAAGCAATGCACAAGGTTAGAGGTCTTGCAACCAAGACTCCAAGACCAACCAAAGAAAAAGACCACAACAGATATCACAACACAGTACTCAGAGGATGCCCACACATTGCACACAATAGTATAGAAGCACTGCTATCTCCTATGAATGGACAAAGACTTACTAAACCACATTACTCCCAAGCCTAAATTCATGTACAGCGGAGCACCAACGTTTAGAAGCTTCCCAGGTTGTTCCAAATGAAGGTCTACCACTGTGAAGCTCGCCAATGTTGTATTTTGCCACACTTGCATTTTGCTTTCCAGAGTGTTCCAAGTATGGATTTTCTGCTTTGAATCTCACCACTGGTATGTTTTGTCTCACAGAATACAGCTGAGTGCCGCAAGAAATTCGGTCCAGCTGTTCACATAGCCACACACCTTTGAGATACACGCTATTTGGCTATACCTTGCCCTAAACATACATCACCCCCAACCCCAGAGCAACTACGACCCATATAATACAGCTGAGTCCCACGCAAAACTCGGTCCAGCTGATCACATAGCTTGACTCTTGAACAATTTGACACAGCCCCGTCTTCACGCCTGTAATTTGGGGTATTGCTAGAGACCTAGCCATTCTCTACCTACCTTCGATTTGGCTATAAATGTACACATGCATTTTACCACTCCTTTCATTACTTTTCAACACAGACTACGGTCTTCCAAAGGGCGTTCATCCTCACAGCGTTTCGAGGCAGCAGGCGCTATACAAATACCACACAACATAACATTTAACTGTATCTTCTCTACAGTGATTCAAACTCCTTATTCGGCTCTTCTCATTCACAATGATGTTTTCTCCCCATCTCTTGACATATATGCATATATTGTTCCTCTTGTTGATTTAATCCCGAATGACAGCATTCATTCATAAATGTAGGATGTCTCTCTTGGATGCTGGAGAAACCTGAAGGTGTCTCACTAACTAGTCCCCAGAGATCTGTCAGGACACAGCCATCGCTATTGGATCCAGTTCCTGGGGGTAGACCAGTGCAGGAGGATCACCTGCATGGGGGTCCTTGGGCAGTGAAAGTGGGACGCCGACGGGTGAGACGTGGTACGCCCTTCCTGATAACAATCCTTCCCCATCCTACCCCCGTAGGATATTCAGAAGCTCTAACCCCTTGCCCCCTTTTCCGACACAAATCTTTTCTTACACCACGACTAACACTAGAGCTATTTACATGACGTGTCCCAACACAAATGTCAGGCAATTGATAATAACCACACACACCTGACGGCCCTTTCCCTGCCCCACAGGGATATAAGGTGGAGCACCAGAGCACTCTACGAGCAAGCTAGACCGCATGATGAGTCGGCTATTCCAAGACAGCAGTTCAAGAGGAGGAGAAAGGCAGCTAGAACTGAAAGGATGACAAGGAGAGAAGTGCCCTTGCCCTTTTCGACCCAAATCAGCGACACCTCTGGGAAGGGAAATATAAGGCTGGGTCTAACAGCAAGCATGTGGTGTAGCAGATGTCAACGGTGCACGGAGCCCTCCTACGCTGATAACCAAAGCAAGGAGAGACGCTCGGTACCGTGGAATCATCCTTGACTCCAGAGACAAACGCCAATCGGTTCATCACAGCCGGTGATTCAGAGGGGGAACCAATAGTAAAATGATCTGTGATGAACGAAGGTTGCAAACGTCAACACAAGATCAGTTGAAGAACAAAGGTCACTGTGTGTCACAGAACTGTTAAGACCGCTGGGAGAGACCAGCTGCAGAGTGGTCCGGCACCACGTGGGCGCTCAATCGAAAGACTCTGTACGGTCCCCTTTTTTAAAAATAAATACAAATACCAAGGGGCCCTGGAGAGGCCGACATAAAAGGTCAAAATGGTCCTACAAGGGTTGAGCAAAACCCTGTGTACAGTCAAGTCTTTGACCTACACCTTAGGAAGGAAAGCCTGACTGGGGGCTAAAAGTCCAGACTTGAGTAGAGTGAATAAAAGCCTGACTGGGGGCTAAAACCACCAGACTTAAAGTGAAGTGAATAAAAACCAAGGCAAGTGTAAACCTGACTGAGGGATGTATACGAAATAGGGTGGTTTTTAACAGCACGAGAACAGTAGAGTACGTGCAGCCTGACTGGGGGCCGAATCCCAGACTGAAGAAGAAAAGAACCAAAGGGGTCTAGCGAACAAAGGCAAGTGTGAACCCAGCTGAGTGATGCCTACAAAACAGGGCGACGTATGATAACCCCATGAGCATTGTGTTGACGAGAGTGAACCCGGCTGGGGAAAGGTTGTCTAAAGAAAAGCAAATCCTGCATTTGTGGGAAAGCAATGTGATTTGTGTAACTGGCAAGAGTGAACCCGATTGAGGGAACCCCAATGTAGAGGATTGTTTAAAAATACATTGAGACACGTGAATGCAACTGGTGAAATCATTTGAATAAAAAGCTGTAGTGAACCCGACGGAGGCAGGCTAACATTCGAGAAGGGTTTGAGCCCGGAAGAGGGGGATCCAGGGGTGAGACGTCATCACCCACCGTACATATGGAAAGGAACTTTTTGTTTTGGTATTTTGAACCTATCAGGCCCTCGGAGGCTAAGACTTTGGGTAAAGAAATTTGCCAACTGCAGATCCTGATACCACTAAGAGGAAGAACAATAGCCTTTTGCTGGAGAAGCCCAGTCGTGTGCTGTGCTCAAGAGGCCCACCTTGTCCCATGCTAAAAACGTGGGGAAGGGGAGACCTTGTTATACCATCTGACTTATCATTTTGTGAACACTTCTTTTCAGTTCTTGCAAACACTATCCCACACTACTTTTGTAATTTGGCTGTAAGGTTTGGCAGTAGTTTTTTTTAGTATAGGCCCTTTTTATTTGACGAGACGCCACTAGGACTGCCTTATTATTTGATGGTTGAAGCGTGCTCCCATCTTAGATTTAGGTTTAGATTAGGCCTTTTTCTCACCCATTTATATTGTTTAATAAACATCCTTGAACTGTTATCACTTGTGTCCGTCTTTACTGTTGCCACCAGGAGTTCCTTACCCCGCCTACCCAACTTGGGCATTGAAGATATGACTCTGGGCTGGATTTGATCATTTCTAAAAGATCTCTCCCAATGAATCATGGACTGAATGCAGTCAGATTTCTAGGAATCATTGGTTGAGGTCCCTAAATTTCTGCTCTCTCACCCCTAATTTTGAATCTTTATCTCTGCCCTCTCCCAACCTTTATTAGTTCTTTAAAGCTTCCTACCATAATTATGCAGACTCTACCTAGTTGATGTTAATAATGTCAACTCAGGACCCTTGCTCACAATTGCTGAATGCATCCAAAGAATGTGTCATTAGATGGCAGACACCCACCTCTTACGAAAACCAGAAAGACAGAAATGCTGATGTCTAGTAAGTATTCCCTCATTCCCAATCTCCTGGTAGACTCCAGAAAACCCAGGCTGACTATGAGTACCTCAACCAGAGAAAATATCTGGATATAATCGTGAACACTGACATATATATGTATCCTATGATTGCCTCAGTTGTGAAACAGGCTTTTGGACACTTGAAAACATTTTGGAAAATACTTCCTTTTATTTCCTCAACAATGCATGCTGATCATTGCTATTACACCAATAGCCAATTCCTTGGTGCTCCATCTTACCTAATATCAAGATCCGAATAGTCAAAAACAGCTGTACGCACCCTTCTTCAGATTGGTTTTAGGGAACACATATTTCTAACTATTATCTTACTTCACTATTTCCCAGTGGGTAGGTGATTTTTTTTTTAAATCGTTATATATCATCTTCAGAGGCATCCAGGGGTAAGTCTCTGTTTTTCTGCAAGTGAAACTAGAATCCAAAACCCTTCCCTGTTGCTGGGATCAGCTGACCAGGTGACACGTATGGTCTGTACTTATTCCAAAAAGAAATCATGTGGATCCTCCTACTCTCGCCTTCCTTCTGGAACACCACACCCGCCCCCACAGACATTGAAGCCATAAATGAATAAGGGGACCTTTCAGTGCAAATCAGCTTTCCTTGGGATTGTTACACATATTGGCGTATCACTGCGTGCTAATAACTGATGATTTCTCTACATGCCTATATCCTTTGCTCTTGTACATTAGAGGACATGGCCATGCTGTTGTAAATACTTTTGTATCTGATTATCTGCCACTCTCTCTGATTGTGGCACTCAATTTGTTAATCTACTACCTTAGATTAGTTTCATACTTGTCAATCTCAGTTCTTCTTTATGCCTTGTAAACACTTATGCTTCTAAATGTCTGCATTTGTTCTATGTCTGTGTTTTTCATGTTATATTATTAATTCATCCCTTAAAACAGTTATGTCTTCAATCCAATTGAGTCATTTTGGTCTGATTTTCAATGTAATGTTCCCCGAAATTCACTTTCTACACAATCAAGTCTTGGCTCTGTTACTTTTGACATTTGGAATGGCTTTCCCAGGCTATGTTCATAAGGTTTGCAAAAGGGGTCCTATAAAAAGAATACCTGACAATTCTGACTGTCACACTTCAAGGGTTTCCAGAGCACACCTGTGATCAATTACATAGCAGTGAATCCCATTCATTTCTAGTATTCCCTTCTAAGATGCTAGAACACACCATCACTTGAAAATACTTGTTAGCACGAGAAGTCTTATTTTCAATCTAGGTGATCACCATTCCGTTGAATGCAATGCAATCATGACACATGCACCTCCATTTATGCAGCCACATTCCTTCTACCTCACCCCATTGTATCTCCACAATCTATTTAGTTCTCTGCATCCCTTTTCTTAATCCCGCTTATGTCCCCTGCTATTATCGTTTCCCCAACCTCTTCTCAACCGACTATGTTCTGGACAAGGGGCAGGGGCCAAATAGGTTAATTTCTCAGCTAAAGGACTAGAGAAGACTTCTACAGTGGTGGTTGGAACATTACAAAATCTTTACCACATAACGTTTGTAATTCAAGTGTAGCCAAAAACATGGAAAACAAAAGGGCTGGAGATGAATGTCTACGTCTTTCAATACCCATATGATTTCAATATAAACTGATTGGCCTCTGTTTACAGAAATTATGCAGTTCTATAAAAGTTGTTCGATATAAAAGATGTTATACTGAATACATACACAACTGGCTCCTCAAAAGGCCACTTAGAAGCAGAATTTAGTTTTCTTCATTTAATGGTATGCCTCGGACATACTTGTCGTAGACCACAGTTTGTGCTGCAAAATGTAGGCCCACTTTTCATTGTTGCGAGCCAGTTATGCTTGTAAGAAGTACCTCTGACATTCCACATCAAGAGTAGTTGTGTGATGAATGGCGCGCAGAGAACTATTTCTTCGATCCAGTCCTGGAAGAGGTGCAATAGGTTCACTGTTACGTCACCAGAGTTTTAGTTTCAAATTGTAAAATGTTGAATACATAAAATCAATGTCTCCGATTTAGATGCTATTCACCTTCTAGCTAGCCACACATGTTTTTTGCAGAGTCCAGAAGAAATAGAGCCATGTGTCACTTATATCTGCTTTCTGGAGTTTTTTCGTCCACTTTACAGTTGATATTATGTTAATTATCCCTAATGTCGGATAGCTCAGCAAGTTAAGCGCTTGACTCTGACATGATGCCAGCAAGCAGTTAGCAACGTTGAAACCGGGGTGGAAGGTGCTGACAAAGTACCATTCAATTGATTAATAATAAGGTCATAATGCACAGAAGGGTGAGTCATCCTGGCCAGTATTGGCCCGCCACCCTCCACAAAAGCCCTAACGAACATAGGGCTGCACTGTTACTGCCCAGGACGGCACAACCTACTGTGCATTTTCGCCATTTGTACGTGTGTGCAATAGCAATTGTTTTTGTTGAGTGAATTTGAGGGAGAAGCGCAAGCCCGTTTAACAAAAAGAAAGAAATAAAATAAGACAAAGCTGGCCACTATGGAAAAACTGTAAAGTTAACTTGTCCAAATGAGAGCAACCCACCTTTAGGTTTCCATAACAGCACAGAAGCTGGAGGAGGAGGAGGCACAGAAAGGTACCAAGAGGGCACGAAGGAAACAAGAGGAAGCTATGTTTTAGTTTATTTTGTTGCAAGAGCAAATTGGGAGGTAGACAGCAGCGAGAACGAATGAGCGTAGCTCTAAGCCGGCTCATATGCAGGCTTTACCGCATTCCTAACTTGCTGATTGGTTGGCACACCAGTACATGGTTCTAATAAAACCTATAACGACCATGTTTAGAGACAGGAGAAATCTGGCATGAAGTGCTATATGAAAAAAAAGTTATATTATATTTAATTATATTTCAATGTACCTTTGAAGAATATGTTTGACTTGTTTACACTTATTTTCCAATTTCTTCTCCTATGTCTTAGGTCTCTGATCTTACAATTCCAACAATGGAAACTGCCAGACAATGCTTCTTTTTGAAAACATACTTGGATCATCAAGTCCCTCTTTTACTGGTTGGGCCAACTGGCACAGGCAAATCAGCAATTACTAATGGCTTCCTTCTGAAACTTCCAAAAGAAAAGTACACACCCAATAACATCAACTTTTCTGCAAGAACGTCAGCCAATCAAACTCAAGATATTATCATGTCAAAACTGGATCGAAGAAGAAAGGGTGTCTATGGTCCTCCTATGGGAAAGAAAGCAGTGGTGTTTGTTGGTAAGAATAAACCTTTGGTCAGATGATTAACTAACTTTGCTAACTATAATGTGGGTAATTTAGCACCCATATGTGGCTAAGAATGAGCCAGCTGATTACTAATTCTCAATATAAAATATAGAACCTGATCATACGTAATCCATCTCAAATACTATTCTCCCTTTTCAAACACTGGTGCAACCTGAACGATACTTTTATATTGAATGTCCATGTGCCTTCATATTTGCATAAATGTCAGCCTGACTCCATATTGTTCTCTGCCTTTAATGTCAAGTTTACCCCATTGATTAAATGATATTAGTATTTAACACATCTTGAGACTTGAGAGAAATGTGACTTTTAAGCTTCTTGTGGAATATGGGTGATTTCTAAGCAATATTCTTGGAGAGGGCAATGGGGAGTGGGCCTGTCTTTGGTGAGTTGGCCTTAATGTCTTTTTTTGAATCATTATCAGGAAAAATCGTGACTCTCTTTTCATCTTTATTGATGTCACACATGGCACTGTAGTATATTACAAAATTGTGTCTCTCTGCAAATCCCCTTCACTGGTGAGAGAGTGGATATCAAATGAAATTCTGGACATTATGAGAATAACTCGTTTACTAGAGATGTCTAGATATCCAAACATTTAAAGGTTCACCCTTGTTTTGTGAAATCATTGAAGAACTGGCTATATTTTTCAGTGGTATTCAAGCTTGGCCCATGTTTCTTGGACCTAGTTTGAGGCCTCAGAACTCTTTGCTAAGGGCCATACGTTGTAGTAATTATCTGCACCACAATCATAACCAAAGAGGGAATAAATATGCTATTCTGTACCAAACAACAACAAATACAGATGGTCATAAAATAATGTCAGTGCTAGAATGACAGCACTTGCCTTGCTGTATTATACCCACAAATGCTTATTATGAATTAATAAGGCTGCAGAATGTTTATATACAAACAGGCCGATTCATGGAATTAATGTGCGCTGAAATTTTCGGCACAAGCGTGCAAAAGCGTGCGAATCGCAGTGCCAGTGTGAAAATCGCAGCGAAACCCGCGCACAGAGATTCATGGAAGTCCGTGCGTGTGTAAATCCCAGGATGTGCGCCAAAATTCTGCGCGGCGCACGCTAGCGCACACGTCTCCAAACAGCGTGTGCTACGCGCACAGCGAAATCGCACATAGCGCGGCGCACACAACAAAAGTAGGAGGAACAGGGGGCGTGACATGCGGAATGGGGAACAACGTGTGAAAATATGGGCGTCACAGGGGAAGTACAGGAGGCAAATGCGCGGAACGCCCACACGCACGTTCAAAACACGTATTCATGGATTCGAACAGGGCTAACGCGAGCGCCAAAAAAGACTCGCTAATCCGGAAACACGTACGCCAGCAGGAAGCAGGCGTACGTGGACCCGCGCAGCATAAAAGTGCACGCAAACAACAAACAAGCTCAGACGCCAGGATGAATATACCGTTCCTAACAGCAGTGGTCGTGGGATACCGCAGGAGGAGGAGGAGGATAGTCAGGCCCAGAATTTTCACACCCAGAACCAGCCTTTTTGGGATGCCTGATGACCAGGTGTATGGGAGGTACAGGTTTCCACCTCACATAATACTCTACCTGGTGAGTGAGTGGGAGGATGACCTCACATCACCCACTCTGTGCTCCCAAGCACTCAGCCCTCTGGAGAAGGTCCTCAATGTACTGCACTTCTTGGCCACTGGATCATTTCAGCGGACAAGTGCTATAGTGGGGGGGGGGGTGTCACAGGCCACGCAGTCACGCTGCCTACACCAGGTCTTGGCCATCATGACTGCACGCCCATCAGTCCACAGGCACATATACCTGCCCAGAACACCTGCAGAAAGGCAGGCTGCCGTCCAGGATTTCTACGGGGTGGCACAATTCCCCAAAGTCCTAGGTGCCATTGATTGGACCCATGTGGCTCTACGTCCTCCCAGGGCATCAGAGCACATCTATAGAAACCGCAAGCACTGGCATTCCATCAACGTGCAGGTAGTATGTGATGCCAAGGGAATCATCACCTCAGTATATGCCAACTATCCAGGGTCTGCCCACGACAGTTTTATTTACAGAATGTCAACCCTAAACCGGGACCTAGAAGCTGGGCGGCATGGCGATACATGGCTGCTCGGTGAGTATAAATGCCACAGCACATGCATGCATGTCAGATACTGAGTAATGTCACAACCCCACTAATGATACCCATCACCACCTTCCCAGGGGACAGTGCCTACCCTCTGAGCACCCACATGATGACGCCAATTCGGAACCCCACTACGCCACCCGAGGTAAGATACAACACAGCCCACATTGCAACCTGGGGCATAGTGGAGCGCACATTCGGAGTGCTCAAGTCACGCTTTCGCTCCCTTGACCGCTCTGGCGGGAAGCTGTTATACGCTCCCCCAGTAGTGTGCAGGATCATAGTGGCAGCATGCGTCCTGCACAATGTTGCAACATGCCGGGGCCTGCCGGTGGACATGGGCGTGCCCCCACATGCCCAACCACATGCACGGCCCCTGCGCATGGGAGAGGAAAGGGCACAGGGTGAGGCAGCCCGTACGCAGCTGGTGGCTAATTACTTCACCTAAAATCACACCCCTGTGGAGTGCACACAGCCCTGGCACATACCAGCTGACAATCAATGATGATGACATAAGGGACAGTCAACTGTCACAACCATACCAGCCTGAGATTGGTCACCTGGAAGTGTTACATTGTGTGCATCCCTACCTACACAAACACCACCAATGCTGTGTCATCAAAAGACACACTTCTATGCTGCTAAATTCATTACCCCCTTGCAAAATCCAACATGACAACAGTGCCATGTCACCCAACCCCTCGCCAGCACCGCCACCCAACACACCATGGCATGTCATGCTATGTGAGAGCAAACAAAGCAATCCCCAAAACCTGACACAAGTGTCACAAAGTACAGTGTCCCTGATGGAAACTGGCCACACACAATATGCTCCCAGTAATGTAGAACTAACAACACATGACCAAATACTTACCAACAATACAATGCAGCTACACAACCTCAAACATAGCAAAAACCTGACAGTACCAAGTTAAAGTAGTGGTAGTCTTACAACCTGATTATGCCAGCATATCAACCCCTTCCAACTGTACAGTGTTGCTGCCACGCAAATGTGTAAGTCCACTGCTTACAACATGAACTCCATCTCCAAAGTAGACGGCCTTGTGAAGACATGAGGTATGAACCTGAAAATTAGGAGGAAGACATGGATGCACAAGCACATATCAATACACCATGCAGTGGCAGTGTACAATACAACCAACAATATCCACTAGGAATGTATACACAGTATTGACTACAGACTGCCCACACAGCTCATGGGAGTCCAACGTCACTGTGTAATTCACTGTCACTTGGGCACACACTTTGCAAGCCCATGCAAACGGGAAGCAGGAGGGGTGTGTGTCTCACGAAACCAAGCATCTAACCCAAACTCAGGACAAGCCTGCATGTGCCCAGCCGGAATACAGTGGATGCCCACGGGAGCCACACAAGGCAACACATTGTAAAAAAAAAAAAAAAAAAAAATGGCCATGTGGGGGTCAGGGGGGGAGGCCACCCAGGAGGTCCGAGGACAGGGTACGCACCAACAGCCACCTGTGTGGATGTTGGGAAAAAAAACACCTCCATGGGCTCATGGCCTGCACGGTTATGCCATTGTGGGAGAACTGCTGCTGTCGCTCTCATCACCCTCTGCTGCTGCATGAAGAGGTGGTGGTGCTATGGGAGGCAGCCCACACAAAGCCCTGGTATGGTCCTCCATGGCAGCAAGCATGCGGGTGTGGAAGGTCTCGTTCTGGAGGATTGTAGTGCGGAGATCCCCATGCAGCACCTGACGTGATGCCCGGATCTCCTCCCGTGTTGCATGCATCTCGGCTGAGAGCGAACGTGTGAGCCGCTCCAGCTGCTGTTCTGTCCTCAAGTTAGTGGAAGCCTCAAGGTCAACAAGAGTCTCCCTGAGGTGATGGAGTTCTACCCTCAGGGCTTCCCTGTGGCCCTGGGACTCTATTGATATCGATTGGCCTAGAGTCTCCAGTGCCGCCCATCGGTCCCTGTTGGACACCAACATGTCTTCCCTGTGTGATTGGCAAATGGAGTCTGTTGCCTGCTGTAGTTGCTCCATATGCCTTTCAGGGTGGACATTGGAAGTGGCCACCCTCTCCATTGCTTGAGCCATCATCTCAACTGATGCTGCCTGTTGGGTTGCCATACCGTACATGGATTGTTCCCATACGGTATTGCCAGGTGACATACAGCCACCGCATCGGCGGGCACCACACCAATTTGGGGCAAGGTGATCTGCGCCTTGCTGTGCCGGCACTGCCTGAGGCTGCAGGACTGCATTCCCCTTCTGATCTGCTGGTCCAGGAACAGGATCAGATGTTGTGGAGTGTGACCCTGCATCCGTAACAGCCAAAGGTGGACTTACCAACACTGACATCCCCATAGAGGGTTCTACCCCTGGTGCAGGTGGGTTGGACAGAATAGAATCCCTGCCAGAAACATTTACCTGCGACGGCACATAGTTCTCATCATCCAAATCAGCACCTGAATAGAGGTCTGGGGAGGTGCACCCAGAGACACCCCTGGACAGAATGGTCTGCAGCAAGATTGGGTTCTCACCCACCACCACACCACGTCCCCCACTGGTGCCCAGTCGTGCCTGAGATTCCTCCTGGGTCTGCACCATCTCCTCAACCTCAACAGCATCAAGTGCGTCATCCCCTGCAAAAACATGAAAGACAAAAAATGGAAACAGGCATTAGCACCATAGCACACAAATAGGCCTGTCAAGCTACAGAACCAGTACATGATTTACACATGTCCCACATGACTATAACCCTCCCATGCATGCACTGTCACTGAGTTGGAAGGGGAGGCAAAAGGCAGACACCGATGACACCAAGATGAAAGAGCAACACATTTGCGGCATGCTGGGTAGCACTGCCATCACACATTGGCCTGTGAGTGACATGTCCAATACACATACATGACACATGCCATCACACAGATGGCATGTACCATAGCCATGGTACATTCCACAAGTACATCCATATGTCAGTGAATAAGTACTGTCAGCCATCCATGTGAGATGGACATGATGAGATGAAAAATGCTACATAGTGTGACAAAATACGCATGTGCCACATACTGCAACACATCCAGTGTACAAAAATACAGTGATTGCAGGCCGATGTACACATCAATGGTTGTGCACTTCAACATGACAGGAAACAACTATCATCTTCCACATTCAAACAGGCCACAAAAATGTATGTGATCAGGCCAATACTCAATCAGCCTGTATGGTCAAATCATTCACCTAACAAGGTAACACATGTGGGCCAATGTTGGGCTCATCAATGACAGAAGCATGTCACAAATGTGACAATAGGGCTGAGGAATGCGTAGCAAAAGTGGGAGAATTGAAACGAACACTGAACGAACACTGAAAAATAAAAACTTCAAGGGCAACTGCCGTAATGTTGCGCTAAATTACTACTGTGGGCAGAAGGGATACTGTCACACCCAAATCCAAGGCCGCTGAATGTTTTGGATGAAGCACATGGGTGACCCATACCACTCAGACACACACACCCTCACCTTGCACTCACTCAGAACCCGTCACCCAAACAACATACACATGCATTACACACACATACATGGGCACTCACCGGACAATGCATCATAATCAGGTAGTTCTCCCACACCTTGGATCTGTTCCTCTTTGACGAAGGCCCCAGCAACAGAAGAATGTTCAGTGAATTTGTTGTCCTCTTGTGGAGACCCACCGCCAGTCACCA
Source organism: Ambystoma mexicanum (assembly GCF_040938575.1). Taxonomy (NCBI): domain Eukaryota; kingdom Metazoa; phylum Chordata; class Amphibia; order Caudata; family Ambystomatidae; genus Ambystoma; species Ambystoma mexicanum. The sequence continues at coordinate 533,830,516 of NC_090924.1, read as the reverse complement.
GAGTAGCGGCATGATTTGAGGCCAGCTTGTTCTTTGCTCTGCGTTTCAGGTCATTCCACCACTTGTAGCAATCATCAGCTGTGCGCCTCACAAATCCAAGGGAACTTATGCGGTCGGCGATGATCTGCCAGTGTGCCTTACATTGACCAGTTGTGGTCTTGGACCCTGCAGTCACCAGCATTTCGTGGCTATGTGCCGACACATAGGACACAAGTGCATCAAGTTCCGCGTCATTAAAGCAAGGCTTCCTTGACGTGTCGGAGTGTGTAGCCGTGTCTGGGGTCTCAGCCTGTCGTGCCAGAGCACCCTTCTTCCTCTTCTTTAAAGGTGGAGCGGAGCCAGAGTGGCTTACGCCGCTCTGGTCAGTAGGGGCAGAATCACCGGTGGACTGGGTAGTAGGAGTGTGGGAATGCACAATGACCATAGGTCTTGATGCAGGCATTGGTTGCAGGGTAATGTTGGCAGGGGGAACGTCAGTTTGATGGACCTGGACTGATACTTTTCTGGCTGGGAGAGTCAGAGCTGGGGCGGATGGAGCTGCAGCTGCCCCTGCAGCCTCCCCACCCTGCATACTTGGGGCAGCAGATGACATAGCTGCCCCAGATCCACGTGGCTTGGTGACAACAACTTGCACTGCCACACGTGGCCTAGACTTGCTGACCTGGAAGTCAGCCTGGGAGTCATCCTGTGCCAGGTCAGGTGCCACAATGGGCTGGTCCAACAGGGGCTGAGCTGGGATGGTGTCAGCCACGTTTCCCGCAACCATGGGAGGGGGGCATGGGTGTCCCTGATTGTTCCTCCACACATGGGGGTATAGGGGCACCCTGCAAATCCCAGCCACGTCCCATACCGCGCCCACCTTTTGAAGGTCAGCCACCTTTGCCTCCCTTACCGCTTGGTCGCCTCCCAACCATGGCACTGATGTCGGTGTGCGTATGGGAGTTGCAGTAAACTATTGTCCTGGGCAATTGGGGGTCAAACGGGTAGGATACTAGGTGGAATTCGTACCCTAGTGCTCTAACAAGGCTGCCTGTGACCCCTGGGGGAAAATGACGGGTCACGCAACGCACAGGCAGCCCAAAATCTAAAATTAACGTGCACGCAACCCCTCTTAGACCACGTGCGTGAAAAAATGAACCCGCAGTATGCTGTGGCACCCAGAAAAACAAAAATAAGCGTATGCGTAATACACGCAGCCTACAATGAACTCTGAAGGGGAACGCAACACACGGGGCAAGCACAGTTGCTAAGTACGTGCGGAACTCACCGTCTGCCTGGAAAAAGAACGTGAAAAATACACGCGTGTGTGCGTTGGCAACACCCCCGCCAAAAGAAGAATTGTACGCTGTCTGAGGAGACAGGACAAAAGGAGAAGTGAACTCTGTTTGAGGAAACAGGCCCAACAAAAAATCAGAAAAGAGCTGTCGGAGGTAACAGGGAGTACGAACTAGAAACGCTGTGAAGTATTCGCGTGTGAACCGACAAGAAGTACATATTTTACCCACTCGCTCTCCACGAAAAGCACGTACAAGGAAATGGCGTCCTACACGTAGCTTTTAAACCGGCCCACACGTACACGTCAGATACGCGTGTACGCAGGCCCTTTTCCCCTCAATTACACGCGATGACACTCGGACGTGCAGTTTTTCCACGTGTGCTCTGTCATCACGTGCTATGAGGGAAACAGCTGCGCGCGTGATGTAACTTACGCGCTAAGGGCCTTTGGTCCAATGAAATTGCATGCGTGTGCTGACGCGCTTACGCGCTAAAGCCCTTTCCTCGAATTACACGCTGACGTGCAATTTTTTCACGTGCCAAATCACTCTGTATCAAGCTGGCCACGCGAAAACACACAGGAGACCACACTCCTGCCCTGAAGGCCATTTTCCTGCCCCCACAGCCCCGAGCACGCTCCCACCTGCCATCTGCTGCTGCCTGACTGTCTGCTGCCCACGTGCCCTGCCATTTGGTGCATGCACATCAGCCATCTGCAGGGGTCCAGTTGCTGTGTCCACCCCTGCTGGAACAGAAGATTCCTGACTGGGATACCATCGCTCCACAGCCCGGCCCCAGGACCCAGTTGCCCACCCACTCCTGCCTCTGGGGTTGCCATGTCGGGCACATCTCTATCTGGCACCACTGGCAACCCCCAGCCAGAGAGGCAGAGGGCCACCAGTTTCACTGCCACCGAAGTTGGTGTCCTGGTGGAGCATGTCCTGGGGCATTATGATGCCCTCTTCGGAACATGACGCGCCAACAAGGAAGGACGGGAGAGGATCTGGGACGACGTAGTGGTTGCCATCAATGCGGAGGGGGTGGTAACCCGTGAAATCAAGCACGTCAAGAAGCGCTGGGAGGACTTCAGGTCCAGGACCCTCATAAAGGCCCGGCGCCTCGCCGGGCACGCATGAGTAACATCCAGATCCACGCCCAGATCCTTCGGAGGCAGACCCGTCTGGAGTTGAGCGGTAAGTGGCCAAGCATTGCTGTGTGAGACAGGGCATGTTGCAGTGTGCTGGTAGTCTGATGCTTGCCTGTATGTGTGACATAGGCCATGTATGGATGTTTGTGTGCAGGGACATCATGGTCATGCTTGTGAGACCAGTTATGTTGAACCAAATGGTTGTTTCATGTGTTTTAATGCAACATGGGGAGCTCTATGCGGAATGCACATATGAAAGCATGGCTGTCTCTGTTCCTGGACATGGAGGGGGGGGGGTGAGGAATGGGTGCTGATGTCATGTACATGTATGGTGCACGTGTGTGTGTGTGTGTGTGCCTGAGAAGTGTGTGTGTGTGTGTGTGACTTTGAAACGCCATGGATGCATGTGACTTTGAAGGCAACATCTTGGTTTACAGGGGCCCTTCTACATGGATGTTGATGTTGATTGCAGGCGCCGGGACTGTTTCTGCATGTGTGTTGTGTGCATTCACCAATGTGTTGTGGAATGACAGGATGGAAGTGACATTTGACAGTGCCACTCATGTGTTATTGCTTCCTGTCTAGGGTATTTTATACTGTACCCTGATGCTTGTGTTCTATGTCTCCCTCTATTCAGCGTCAAGTGAAGAAGAGGGCAGAGACGGCGCTGTGGAGCCAAGCGGCGGGGAGGCCTCCACTGGGCAGCGACACAAGGCCCAGCCACCCTCCCAGGAATTACCATCATCTGGGAGCAAGGGGGCTGGTACTGCGTCTGCCACAACAGCTGTGGCGGAAGGGCCGAGTGAGCCCCCACAGGGGCTTCCACTGGCGGAAGACGGTGTGGAGACATCCATGTTGGTGGTCTTCACAGAGAAGGAGGAGCCCGCTACTGAGCCGCACATGGGGCCTGGTGGGGGTAGTACCACTGGTGCAAGTGGTGCAGTTCAGGGCCAGGGTCAGGAGGCAGCACAGGTCACCGCGGAGGGGCCTGTGCATGTTGCTGTCCTTGACCCTGTGACTGCACCACCATGCACCAGCAGGGAGGCCCCGTCCCAGGCCCGTCCGCAGGTAGGGGAGAGTGCCATGTCATCTGCCTCTCCACTACCTGCGGACGAGGGGTCCCACGAACGTATGGGCTCCGTCCTTGTTGGTGTTGCGCTGCGCACGCGTGTCATTCGTGATGACGTGCATTCTTCCTGGGTGGAGAACGCACACCATCACAAAGAGCAGCGTCGTGACGTGGCACTGCTGGGAGGGGCCCTGGTTGGTGGGTTCCTACATGTATCGCACACTCTGGCGGACCTCTCCTCCTCTGTGGAAACTATGCGCCAGTCGTTCTCCACACCGTCTTCTGGCCCAGATTCCACCAGGGCCCCCTGTGGACCTGGCCCAACCAACACAGCCAGCTTGGTGGAGCTCACATCCCTGCCACAGTCGGGAGTCGGCAGCCCAGCAGGGGTGGACACCACAACTGGAGACCAGCTGATGGAGGATGTGCAGGCACCATCAGACACGGCACATGGACAGCAGCAGCAGGAGCAGGCTCTAGGTGGGAGCAATGATGGCTCGGGCCATCACCATCGGAGGGGCAGGCATTGGCCAGAGGGCAGGAGGACCCAGGAATGGGAGTGTCTTCCATGTGGCAGCGGTTGGGCCAGCAGATAGGTGCGGAGCGGCGGCGGGCAGAAGAGGCGCGGCTCACTCAGGGCGGAGTTCTCCATGTGTCGGGCTTTGAGGCGGGCAGAGTGCCTCGAGGCAACTCGCAGGGAGTTGGAACAGGCCATGAGTGCCTCCCTGCGAGGACTCGGGGCCAGGACAGAGGCCCGCCTCCGCCAAATAGACTTGGAGTTTGATGATGCCCTGGCTGACAACATCACCGAGTGAGCTGCAGGACTTGCCCGCCGCCATTGTAAATAGTTAGTAGTGTTAGGTTTCCTTTTTGTTTATTTTTATTTTGGGGCTATTGGACTTTGCCCCACACTTTTGTATATAGTTTTTTTATTAGGTAGGTTATTAGGTAGCTTTCTTTTATTTCGTTGGGCTCATGGACACTTGCAAATGGATTGTACATAGTTGGACGTTGAATTTATTTGGACTTTTTCATTTCGTTTCACCATGGATCAATGGATTTTCCTTTTTGCGTTTAATTTGGAGTTGGTTTGGTGTACAGACACTTTTTGCCATTTTTCTTTTGGATTACTTTGGATTTCTTCTGCATTTCATTAATTTTTTTATTGGACATGCATTTCATTTCATGTTTGCAATTATTTTATGCTTTCTTATATTTACATTGATTTTCATGTTAATACATTTTGATATTTTACTTCAATGTGTGTGATTCGCTCATTGGGTTCATGCATGTCAGAATGTGGGTTTACTTATTGAATGGCAACCTGTGTGTGTGTGTGTGTGTGTGTGACGGACATGTGTTGATGTACATAGTTGACTTTTGGTTTGTGTCATGAGATCGACATGTCACTGCTGGGGATGCAAAGGGACATGAGTGGGACATGAGTGGGGGCCTGCTGGCAGGTGCCCCTGACTGCAGGGGGGGTGGAGGTGCAGGGGACATGAGTGGGGGCCTGCTGGCAGGTGCCCCTGACTGCAGGGGGGTGGGGGTGCAAAGGGACATGAGTGGGACATGAGTGGGGGCCTGCTGGCAGGTGCCCCTGACTGCTGGGGGGTGGGGGTGCAAATGGACATGAGTGGGGGCCTGCTGGCAGGTGCCCCTGACTGCTGGGGGGTGGGGGTGCAAAGGGACATGAGTGGGACATGAGTGGGGGCCTGCTGGCAGGTGCCCCTGACTGCTGGGGGGTGGGGGTGCAGGGGGACATGAGTGGGTGATCAGTAGTGCAAGCTGACATGTGGCTTGGCTGGGGGGCAGGCCCATGGTAGATGGGCTGCCTGCGGGACATGACCAGGGGTGCAGGGTAGTCCCCTGTGGTGTGGGCTGCCTTCAGGGGCCGTGGAGGGTGTAGAGGGAACACCTGGGAGTACCCACACTGCCAATTCACGTGTAGGACTCCCCGCGCACCCCCGAAATTCAGTACACCACTCTGATAGCAAAATCGCGTGTGAAACTTCCCGCGCACCCCAGGAATACATGTACCCTGCTCAAATCGCGTGTGAAACTTCTCCCGCACCCCAGTTATACACGTACCCTGCTCGCACAGGGCCAATCGCGTGTGAAACTTCCTGCAAACCCCAGTAATACATGTACCCCACTCGCACAGGCCCTTTCGCGTGTGAAACTTCACACGAACCCCAGTAATACACGTACCCGGATCCAATCACGTGTGAGACTTCCCGCGAACCCCAGTAATACACGTACCCCACTCGCACAGGCCCTTTCACATGTGAAACTTCCTGCGAACCCCAGTTATACACGTACCCCACTCGCACAGGGCCAATCGCGTGTGAAACTTCCCGCGCACCCCAAAATACACATACTGGGACCAATCGCGTGTGAGACTTCCCGCGAACCCCAGTAATACACGTACCCCACTTGCACAGGCCCTTTCGCGTGTGAAACTTCCTGCGAACCCCGTAATACACGTACCCTGCTCCAATCGCGTGTGAAACTTCCCGCAAACCCCAGTTATACACGTACCCCACTCGCACAGGCCCTTTCGCGTGTGAAACTTCCCGCAAACCCCCGTAATACACGTGCCCTGCTCCAACCGCGTGTGAGACTTCCTGCGAACCCCAGTTATACACGTACCCCACTCGCACAGGCCCTTTCGCGTTTGAAACTTCCAGGGCACCCCCGAAATACACATACCCGGATCCAGTCGCGTGTGAGACTTCACGCGAACCCCAGTAATGCACGTTCCCCGCTTGCCGTTTGCTGTTTGGCAGCCCTGTAAACTGGTCCAGGGTTAGTGCAGCCCTTTGCTCTGGATTGGGGATTTTGATGGCTTTTCTTTGCGCGAGGGTGTTCTTGGGGGGCGTAACTGGCGCTGCTGCAGGGTCGCTGCGCCACTCTGTGCCACGGCTGGTTTTGGAGGCTAAAATCCATGAATACGCGGTGCGCGGAAATCGATTTTAGCGCACGCGGCTGGCGCAGACATTCACATGCGCACACTGTGCGCCACTTGTGCGCGAAATTCTATGAATTACCCCCTAAATGCGATCTATATGATATTAATCGGATTGGTCTAGTTACTACCGGAATAGTAAAATCCATTCAAAATTTCAGAATAGCCACATTAGGAGAACTATATTGACCCTTCTGACTACCCTTCAATGATTTATATGTACCTCAGAAAACGATTGTCCTCTATTGATGTGCACTTCTATACATATATATAACATGCCTCTAGGAATCATTGTGTTATTGACATTCTGGACTTCTGTGGATTGGCTTTCAAATAGTTCATATTTAATTTCAAGAGTTATGGTTTGCGTATCAGTTTAACAATTCTAAAAGCCGAGCTGGATTGTAATCTTTGGTAGGTCAACGAGGCCAGCCCTGATTGCTACCATGGATAGACTTTTTAGAAGGATTTCAGTTCTAATGTTATGGGTTTTGTATTCTCCCTCACACAGAACTAGACATTTGCAATAGAAATAATTGCCTAGATTGACATAAAGAAAACTTTGGTTTGAACAATCTGTACCTTGCACACATGGGTTTTCTTTCTCGCTAGATGATCTGAACATGCCTGCAAAAGAGATTTACGGAGCCCAGCCGCCGATAGAACTTCTCCGGCAGTGGATTGATCACGGACATTGGTATGACAAGAAGGATACTTCCCGCTTGGACCTTTTGGATATCTTGATGATTTCAGCAATGGGACCCCCAGGTGGCGGAAGGAATGATATTACAGGTACACAACTAGGCTTTCAACTGCAAAAGCGAGTGAACTAATTATGTTTCATCTTTGGAAATCCATTTAAATTGGTTGGAAACATCTTTAAAAAAATAATAGTCATTGCACGCTAGATCATCCCAGCCCTTTGAGGGACTTTTACATCATCCTCTATAAAGAAATGGTTCCTGACATTCTTCAAAGGCCATGCACATTGAAATGTGCTATGCTTGCAAAACCAGTTCATGTTCCCTGTCTGATATCACCCGTGACATTTTTCAAATATTGTTGATGATGTGTTCTTTGGTTTTATAAGGTCATACTTGAAATGGAATAGTGAGTTTGAAATGTGTGGGTGACAAACTTTCAGAAAAAGGATAGCGTGTTCGTGAAAAGGACTGTACATTTCAAACACAGATATCATCACAATGTCTGGCCGAACAATGATAAGGTAACATTTGCATATAGCGCTTTCTTTCTGATTCCTCACTCTCATCAGCAGTGTAATAATAGCTGTTATTAATATCCAATTTCTTGTTACTCACTGTATCAACCTTGGCAGGATATGTGTGTGAGTCAGCCCCACCGCAATTCAAACCTGTGACTGTATGTAGGTTGTATCAAATCTCTGAAATAATTAGCAGGCCCTCTGAGCTACTTAGACCTGCAATGTCTTTTCAGTTAAAATCCTCCTGAAATGTACTTTTTCGAGTACGACTGTGTGTGCCAACACCTTAGCCATTTGATAAATTGTGGCTGAGAAGACTGATTTTAAGATCAAGCAGAATCCAATAAGGAGACATTGCAAAAATAAATGTCTTCTGAGTATTTCAGATTGATAACATTTTCACTGAGTGCATAAAGGGCAGTCACAGAAAGGGTGTATGAGCAAGCGGTCAATTTAAAAGGCAGGACCCAAGATCCTAAAAACCTTGACCAAAGGAGAACAGATCTCGGGCATCATTATAATTTTTGGTTAATTGAGGCGGAATGAAAAGATCCATACAGCTTCCAGTCCTCTTCAGTCGGTGCAAAATCCTGCACCTACAGAACCATGGGTTTGATGGAACAATTTGTGGCTTCTAAACTGAATGACTCTTAGCTGCATATGTAAGAGACCATGCATTGTCGCACTAATACCAATCACCATTCTCCTTAGAGTGTCTATGCCCAAATCGTCTGACCACCTTATACATAGAATAACTTTCGTTCTTCCATCTTATTTTGAAGAAAAGTCTTAAATGTAGCCTCTGTGGGGATAATAGAGAACACGTTTTCTTCCTCCTATATTCAGTTACCAGAAAATTACAGTGAGTCTGCAGTGCTGAATTTGTATTTCTTTTTTTTATATTATTTGATTTAAAAACATTTATACAAAGTAAAAGCTGTGCATTATTCTATTACTGTTGCTCCCAAAAGAATACAAAATCTGCACAATTTAAGACATCAGTTAGGACACAACATAACTACAACCGATAAAATTGTTTAAACTAGACTAATATATAGCAAGAGACAATATATTCATATTTTATAGGCTAAATACATGTACTGAATTAGTTCCTAGGACAAACACCATACAAAAACAAAAAATATGCATGTACACAAATCTTACACAACCACATTTTAAAGGTTTAGGTGTCATAAGACTTATTTCCCAATTCAAGTCATTAAACAATATTCACATATCTTCATATAAGACATTTCTCTCTAGACTTATATACATTACTATCTTATAGTTGCATAATACAAGCAGATTGTTTATCCAGCTATCGAGTTGAGGTTTCTTTCTAGTTTTCCACACATTCAGAATTAGTTTTTGAGCAACAACAAAAGCTATGTCAATCCACATTTTCATTCTATGACTGATATCCATATTACGTCCCTCTAAAAATAATGTTACTTGTTTTTGATGCCAAACCATGCTGCCTTCGCTCATCCACAACCTTGGCCTTAGCGACAACAGGATACACCAGAAAAAGACCAGGGGGAGCTAGCTTTACGGTCACAGCCCCTACGCTCTGGAATGCCCTTCCGGCCTGCATCCAAGATGAGCCATCTGACCTAGTCTTTAGAAAAAGACGGAAAAATGTACTGTACAACAAATATGTATAAGACTTTTTCCTCCCGTCATGTCATGACTGTACCGTATCGCTTGCTACTAAGTATGCACCACCGCCGTGATACCTCTGGACGCTATCAATAAATGAAATGAATAAATAAATATTAATACTAATATCCGCAGCCAAACCTATGCTATCCAAAACATCCATCCAAAATACAACATTTGGGTAAACCCCATAACATATGCAATAAAGTCCCTCTCTCTTTCCTGCATCCTGTGAGTGGTCAGAAATGTGAAGCAGACAACTTGGTAAAGGTTTTTCACAATAAGCCATTTTATCAACTCAAAGGGGTTTGATAAATGCCTCACTATCCCTAACCTAACAGGGATTTTCCCTACCTAGCAAAAAAACTAAAGAAAACACTTTAACATAAGGAATCTGTCCCTCACACTTGTGCACACATCAAACTCATAAAGGAAATATATGGCAATTCAAATGTAACATAAATAACAGTTAAGTTTAACATAGACCTAATAACTGTATATCCTTGTAACCTGGGTTGGTTCCCCTTCCCCAGATTTAAAGCAGGATTTTCACTCAAAAGTTCATATAAACAGGATCCTCTTTGTAGCCAAGTTTGGATCATAAAGTTCTTCATGCTCCAAAGGTCTTTCAACTGGACTTTAACCAACCGTTCAATTGGACAAACAGTTTTTATCTCTCCACTTATAGCAACACGTTCAACATAGCTTCTGCCTCTTGAGAAACAAAACACTTTCACAATTCTTTTCTATCAACATCAGATGTGTGAAGCACATTAATGACCTTGCCACTTCTTCTTCACAACCTACAACCACAATGTAGTACTTCAATGATTTCTTCCTGGTCCACTAACCTGGCACGACTACCACTAAATGGTCCCTGCTCTTGTATACTCGCCTTCCGGCACTAAACGCTCCTAACAATAATACAAGTAGCAATCAATCTTTACTTTCAAGAACATCAGCATTCATAACTTCTTCTGGGAAGACAGGAGAAACATTGGTGCTGTTGTACTTGCCATGTGCAATGCAGGTTATGCTTCTCTCCTCCTTGATACTCTATATCAGGAGGACACCCCTTCTGCCACTCTTGTTTTCCCACTTTTGCAATGCTTGTTGATTTCTTGTTCAATTCTTGCCTCTTCCTCACTCTTGCAAATTGGGAGGAAGAGAGTGCAACTATTGGGTTACAATCCCTCTGTAAAAATGCTCTCTTGTTGTTTAGTTAATATAGTCTACACCCTGTTTGAAGTATTACCCCCTCTTTACTTTGGCAATGTTGCTTGTAATTGGCTGGCTTCGGTATTACCACTTCTTTAACTTGGCAATGGGGTTTATAATTAGCATGCTTCAGTGTTGCCCCCTCTTTGTCTTGGCAATAGTATTGGCTTAGATAGCACTGATTGTAACCTTTCCTTTCTGGTTAGTTTAATGCTTATGCCAATGAGACTTCCTTCTATTAGTTCGGTATTCAAAAGTGCTTTCAGTGGCCAGCGGTCAATCACGGAGTGAACCGGGATTGCCTGTTAATGGTAAACTCACTGGTGTCTGCAAACACAACCGCTCGATCCGCCACCACGCTTAGATATGCTTCTTCTGCTGCCTTTCACATGGCAGACTGCTTCGGATTTCTTGCGGCCCGCGCTGATCAGGAAAGGAGCTTCCTTTGCTCCTAACGCACTCCGTTGCTCGCCAGCCGTTCACAGTTCATAAATAGAAGAGCCTCTGTCTCCAGGGGGACAGCTTGATACCACGCTGCTTCCCGCTGGGCAGTGTCTGCATTAAAGGCCCTCAGCTTTAGAGACCCTCTCAGGACCAACATCTGCATTAATAATAACTGTGGTTCCGGCATTTTCCTTCTTTAGTTTTACTTTTATTTTACTTTAATAATTTATATTGCACACCACTGACCTGGAGGCTTAAGGGAGCAGACAACAAACACATCAAACTAACATTCATCAGCATTAAAAGGGAGGCAAAGAAATGCAGCTTTCAATCAGGAAAATTGAAGCATGTTATTTAAACAGCAACGTCTTCAACTTCTTTTTGAAGATAGCAGTGTATCTGAACTCCCTAAGATTAGGCGCAATGTCATTCCAGGCCCTCGGGGCAGCCACTGAGAAGGAACAATTATTCACCTGGATGAGTTTGTAGGTGCAAGTTTTGAGTTGTTTAGTGTTATATGACCTAAGGGTACGAATACTTCATTGGGTTATCAGTCCTTCTTTACTTTTACTTTTACTTTAATTGATTTGTATAGCGGCCATAGACCCGAGGGCGTGAGGGCACTACAAGACAAATGACAATTACACAAGAACAACAAGGAGGTCCCGAGGAACAAGATCAAGAATAAGAGGAGTATGAAAATATTTGCTAACAGATAAAACAAGTTAGTTAAAAAGATAAGTCTTCAACTTCTTTTTAAAAATCTCAAGCGAGTCAATGGATCTCAATTCAAGAGGAAGGGCATTCCATACGATGGGGCAAATGGCAAAGAAGGTGGATTTAGCCACCTTGCCAGTAAGGCATCTTGGAACAAATAGGCGATGTTGAGAATTAGATCTCAGGGTTCTTGCATTAATTCTTGTGCTAAGGAGTTGTTGTAGATAATCCAGCATTTTGCCATGAAGCGATTTATGTATAATCGTCAGGGTTCTGAACCGGATTCTAGACTCCACTGGCAACCAGTGTGAGGCCCGTCTAGCTGATGTAATGTGGTCTCTACGCTTAAGTTTTATAACCATTCTAACAGCGCTATTTTGATATACTTTAAGTTTATTGAGGCTAGTTTTATCCAATCCTAGTAAAAGACTTGAGGAATAGTCGATTTTGGAGCCTATTACAGCTCTAGCAATATTCTCTGTATTTTCTTGAGATATAAAAGGTATTAAATGTGCCAACAGTTTTATATAATAAGCACACGATGAGACTAAGCTGCTCACATGTTGCTTCATAGATAATCTCTGGTCAAGCGTAAAACCAAGCGTTTTCACTTTTTTTAGCGGAATGATAGTTTCGTATCCCATCTGAAAACTATCATAGCTAGGACCAAGTCTTTTTAATATCTGTGAAGAGCCGATAACAAGAAGTTCCGTTAATATCTGTGAAGAGCCGATAACAAGAAGTTCCGTTTTGGATTTATTTAATGCTAGTTTATTTATGACCATCCAAGATTCAATGATAGCAAAGACTTTTTGAATGGCCAGTTCATCCAAGTCATGTGAACCAGATAGTGGGATGACACATTGCATGTCATCCGCATAATTAGTGAATATTATGTTCTCATGATCTAACATGGCAAACAATGGAGCAGTAAAGATGTTATAAAAACATGGAGAGGCACAAGCCCCTTGTGGGATACTACAAGAAATCGTAATGGGCTCAGACTCTGCCATGCCACATAACATCCTACTGTCTCGATTGTTGAGAAAAGAAGAGAACCAATCAATTGCATTAGGTGGGAAATTAGCAACCTCATACAACCTGGTGGACATGAGTGCATGATCCACCAAGTACCAAAGCCAACACGGAATCCGGACGGATGATCATTTAGGATAGGACATTTATTTAGATGTTCTGATATCTGAATATAGGCCACGCGAGCAAGGATCTTAAGTAAGAAGGCAGTATTGGTGATGGGCCTATAATTGTTAGGGAGATCCACTGTTAGGCCTGGCTTCTTTAGAATTGGCATAACGCATGCTTTCTTAAGATCTTGAGGTACCGAGCCTGTCAATAGAGAGGCATTGATGAATTTACAAGTTGCCCTAATGATAGTAGCGGAGCAGGTTTTAATCATCATGGTGGTATAGATGTCATCTTTGCATTTTGTGCCTTTAAGTTGTTAATTTCTAGATCTTCTTCATTAATGGGTACAAAATCAAAAACTGGAATAACAGGAGATCTTTTATAAGTCCACTCCTCCGACATATGTTTGTTACCTTTTAATATGTTACTTTTTTTCAATATTTTCTTTAATAGTGTTTAATTTATCATGCATGGCATGTTGCATTACGTTATATCAAGTATTATTATCCTTGATGTTTCTCTCTGTGGTACTATGATTAGTGCTTTCTTGTTCTTTTAGAATACAAAAGAGTTCTTTGGAGTTATGTTGGGCACTTTCTATTCTTTTATTTAAAAAGTTTCTTTTAGCATCTATGATAGCTTTTTTGTAAGAAGAGGCAGCTGACTTATAATGCTCAAGAAGCATGGGTATGCTCTTGTTCCTCCACGCATGGTAGGATTTTAGTGTTAAAGATTTCAGGGATTGTAATTCTGAGGTGGACCAGACATTACGTTTAGTTTCAGGTTTTACTAAATTGTTTTTAATAGGAGCTAGGATATTAGCAACTCTTTCCAAATTCATAGAAATCAAATTGGATAATTCTTCAGGAGTGTTTACATTAGAATGGTTCAATGAGATATTGAGCAATGGTTCAGTTTTTTCAGGGGTGATGTTTTTCAGATTACGATGCAGTGCTACTACATTATGTGGGCGTTTAGTTTGTATAGGAAGATCCACTACAATAGTGAAGTTAACAAAGTAATGGTCAGACCAGGGGCAAGATAGAACAGATATGTCTCTAATGTTAACTGCATGCCCAGGCACCCAATCCAGGATGTGGCCCAAAGTATGTGTTGGCTCTTGGATAAATTACAAAAATCCCAATTCGTCTAATGCGTCTTTGAGTTCAAGCGCAATCTTATCCTCCTTATGGTTGGGCCATAAATTAAGGTCTCCCATGAGCAAATATTTAGTATTAACCTTAAAAGAAGAGAGTAGGAAGGTTGAAATATTCTTAGCAAAATCGATGAATATAGTAGGTTTATAAATTAAGAGTATATTCAAAGTACTCTCAGCATTCAGACTGATTTTAATACAGATAGAATCGACTCCTTCCATAACAAATTCCTTGCTTTCCCAAATATTAAAAATATCTTTATATATAATGGCAACCCCCCTCCCCTCCCCTCCTTCCTGTCACTTCTAATCATTTTATATTCTGGAGGGATGGCTAAATTAAGTATGGGCCCTGCAGCTGCATGTTCACATATATCAGTGTTGTATTCTTCCAAGTGTGTGGCAATCTGTGTAGCATGTTTCACTAGTGATCTAGTGTTTAACAGAAGAAACACACTATTTGAATTTGAAGTGGGCGACCCTTCAATTTCAGCCTTAGCGGAATGTGCTTTCATCAGTATGGTCATGTCCCAATCAATTAGATAGGGATCCACACATGATGAAACTTCCTTTGTCGATGAGAATTGAGGTACCATGCTTATTTTAGTATTAGTGGGTAGTGGGGTCTGTTAAGTTACTGAGGTAAGTACAGGTGGAGCTATGTGCAGTGAGTCTGAGTGATACAAAACACATGGATTGGTAACAATATCACTTGGTGCAAGCAGAGTATTAATATAATTTATGGAGCATCTCAGGGCATTATCTTTGGAGTGTAATTGGGTACTTGGCGTATATTGTTTAGCCAGCATATAGTGGGCTAGTCCCTATCAAGCATTTATGTAGTATGAGCAGGAGCCAAAAATCGATTCTTGCATCTATACGGCGTCAATGTAAACTGCACCTACCTGGCCTCAGTCACGTGATCTCTCCTATTAAGGCCACTGATCACTCTTACCACACTATTCTGTATGATCTGGAGCCTACTGCAATCACATTTAGCTATGTCCACCAGTAAACTGTGTGAGGAACTCATGGTGGTCAACAAGTAAGACAGACACAAGTGATCACAGTTTAAGGGTGTTTATTGAACAATTAATGGTGTATGCAGGTTGGAAAAACACCTAGTTTAAACCTAAATCTAAGATGGGAGCAAGCGTTGAACATCAAATGAAAATAAGGCAGTCCTTGTGGCGTTGTGTCAAAATAAAAGGGCATATACTAAGAAACCTATTGCCAAACCTTGCAAAGAATACAAAAAGGGGTGTGGGATAGTTCTCAAGAAAAGAAAGAAGTGTTCTTAAATAATATGTCAGGAAGCAGTAGCCTGGGCCTTTCTTCCCCACGTTTTGAGTTTGGGGTAAGACGGGAGCTTGGCGCAAAGTACAGTCTTGGGCTTCTCCAGCATGAGACGACAGTTCCATTGTCAGTTCTCAAGACTGAGGATGGCCAAGTCTCGTTTCCTTTGAAAGTCTCTTGCCTTCGTGGCCTGACATGTTCAAATAACAAAACACATACACAATCTCTATTCCATGGCCTTTGGGTGACGGCTTTCACCCCAGGATTCCCTTCTTCTGGGCGCTAATCCCTAGAAAGTTCTTTATTGATATCAAGATCCTGGATAGCTATGTTTTCTCGCTTTCGAGTGTCTCTCTGGTTCCAAAATAAAGTTCCTTTAACAAATGAACATTTGTTTCCAATGTTCACTGTGTGATGGGTTTACCCCTGGGTCCCCTTCTTCTGGGCACTGACCCTTCTCAATTGTTTACCACGATTTTACGTAGGGTGATGGCTTCAACCCTGGGTACCCCCATTCTGGGCACTGACCCTTATTTATTTTCAACCTCCCTTCTCTGGGTTTACTACAGCTACTCCTCTGCTCACAAATCTTGGTGTCTTTTCAAACAGTTCTAGTGGGCATCCCTCTGCCGGGTTCACTCTTGTCAACACACTGTTTCCTGGGACTTTGTACTTGCCCCCTTCTTGTCAGCATCCCTTGGTTGCGCTCACTCTTGCCAACTTCACTTGCTTGCATTTGCGTATTCATTCCCCTTGATTTCACACTGGTGTAGATTAAAGTCTTTCGATTGTATGGGGATTTTACTAGACCTCCTGTCTGACCACTTTGACTGCTTTCGGCAACTCTCTTACAGCCTTCTGGTACCCGTATTTTCACTCTGATGGGGATCGACCAGAATCTCTTGAGTTAGCAATCACGTGGTTTTCCCTCTGCAGCCGGTCTCCCCTTAACACTTTTTACAGTTCTTTACACAGTTCATTAAACCTGGTTCAGACTTGCCACTTTACGCTTCTCATTCAACACAGCCGGGTTCTTATCGATTCTCACCTCGACTCACCGGCTGTGATGAGCCTCTTGGCTTTTCTGGAGTCAAGGCCGGTACCACGGGTGCTGGAGCTTCCCTCGCTCCTGCTTATCGGCATAGGCTTACCCAATGTGCCGTTGACATCTGCTGCAAGACAGTCGTGCTATTGTTCGCAGTCTTAGATTTTCATCCTCGAAGGTTCCACGGGCCTGGGATGAAAAGGGCTAGGTCACTTCTCTCCTCGCCACCCACTTGATTCCTGCCACCTTTTGCCTTTGCTTGAACTGCTGTGCCTGGTTAACCGTCTCGTTGTGCTGTCTGCCGTGCTCGCCTTGCTCGTACTGAGCTCTCTTGCGCCACCTTTTATCCCTGTGGGGAAAAGGAAGGGCTGTCAGGTGTATGTCAATTGAGTCAATTGCCTGATTTTGCCTGACCCTCGGGTTGGGATGTCATGTACACAGGTTTAACATTAGTCTGCTGTCTATTGTGTGGTGCGTTGGTGTTCGTGTCAGAAGGGGCAGTGTTTTTGAATTTATTTATTTTATTTATGTATTTATAGAGTGCCGAAAGCGCGTAGGCATCGGGGCGCTGTAACAAAAACACAAAAGACAGTCCATATATAACGATACAGGTCAGAAACAGAGGGGGAGAAACCAGGTGGGACTGGAGAGGTACCTAAATAAATTAGTTTTCAAGGCTTTCTTGAAAGTTTTCAAGGCTTTCTTGAAGGTTTTCAAATTGCTGTC
Organism: Ambystoma mexicanum; assembly: GCF_040938575.1. Classification (NCBI taxonomy): domain Eukaryota; kingdom Metazoa; phylum Chordata; class Amphibia; order Caudata; family Ambystomatidae; genus Ambystoma; species Ambystoma mexicanum. The sequence goes on along the minus strand of NC_090924.1, from coordinate 533,813,428 downwards.
CTCGGTAAGAGTAGTGGGTATGAGGTGCCAGAATTTGGCTACCTTGGCTGTGAAAGATTTTCCTAATCCTTTTTCTCGCTTGTATCTTGGGCATTTGATCCGTTTTTTTTCCTGCTGAACGCAGTGCTCTGGTGGGTAGGTACTGGGGTATCAGGTTTTTTGGATAGAGTGCGGCAGTTCCGTGTACACATTTATGGACAATTGATCTAATTTTGAAATGAATTCTGTCTTGGACAGATAACCAATATAGGTTCTTCCTGTGCTGTGTGTGTGTTTGTGTTTTGCGAATTTGTTCACAATACTCACAGCGTTGTTTTGTATCACCTGACACTTATCCATATTGGTGCGTGAGGCACCAATCAACAGGGAGTTACAGTAGTCCAATTTGCATAATACCGTAGCTCGGGTGATGGTTGCTATGTTATTCTGTGATATGTAAGGGCAGATGTTTTTCAAAATATGAAGGGAGTAATTGCAACTTTTAGTCATCTGATTAACGTGTGCGTCGGAGACAAGGGTAGCCACCAGTAGGATTCCCATCGTCTTATCAAGGACATGTATGCAGTTTGCACAAATTTTAAATTTAGAATATTCAGTGTCTAGTTTGGCACGTGGGGGTGTTGAACCGAAGATCATTAACTCAGTTTTTCCCCATTCATGCATAACCAGTTTGTTGACATTCGAGTCTCTATGAGATGCTAAGTCGTTGATAGAGTTGCTGCATCTTTATCATATGCTCCTGTGATTTCAATGTCTAACTGTGTGTCATCAGAGTAATTCGTGAAAAACACACGCAGGTCATCCAGAAGCGAACAGAGGGGTCTGACATAGAGATGGAAGATGCAACGCTCACCTTTGCTCTGCAGGGGCACCAGGAATCCTCTTCTCTGTGCCCCCTCCAGTATGCTCTGGAGTACTGAACTGTGAGCGTGTATCTGCAAGGAAATGGACAGGTATGTCAGCTACTTTGATGTGCGGGTAAGAACCACCACCCAGTACCTCCCATAATCCCCAACCTCTGGGTCCTCTGTCACCTGCTTTTATGTTACAGGAAGCTCTCCATCCTGCTTGATCTCAACAGGGGCGCTTAGATGCAACCAGTTACTTCACTGGCTGTTTTTGAGTTCCGCCCAGACCTGCTGCGGCGTGAAAGTCTTTATAAGAGTTCTATCAGGTAGGTTGAAGAAAGCGCTCACGTAACTGTTCTTTTTTGTGTTGGGTTTCTAGGCGCTTTAGTACTGTTCCAATGCCTCAATGTCCCAATGCGTGCCTTATGCTTTCCGTCGTGGCGCCTTTTGGGTGTTTTTTCCACCTCTTGTTGCTTTTGCTGCCTTAGCGCCTTTGCTTTGAAAGTCCTCTTTCAGCGCTATATTGCTTTTAGCTGTCCTTGGTGCTTGTGCTCCTATAAAGATCACGGAGAATTGCCTGTTGTTCACTGACCTTGTCTAAATTCTTTTTTACCCTTTTATTCAGGAGCGCTGCCAGCAGTGAAAGAATGTCGTGAAGAGGCCGCTCGCTGGATGGAGAAACGTGACATGCGGCTGCAACAACTGATGAGCGAAGCGCGGAGCTGTTGGAGGTCCTGGAGGCTGCAGCTGATCACCGGGATGGATGGCTAGAAAAACGAGGGTTCCTGAACGGCGTAATCGCGAGGATCTGTATACATGCAGGTAAGAGCTGCTGGAGATGAGAGGGGCCACGCGCGTGTAATCCTTAACTTAACTTCTGCTTTCTTTTCCCACAGGAACGATGCCGGGAGTGTCACGCTGCATCTGCAGAACGACGCGAAGCGAGGGTCTTGGTTGGGGCGGGGCTATTTATAGTAAGACACCCCGGCCACACCCAAAAGACTGGCCTGTAACTAAAGATGCCAGCAAAAGTAGTGCCTCCATCTTGAAGAGGCTGAGTGGAGCAGAATGTACCTAACGTGATCTCATTAACCCTTAAAAGTCCTGTCCCAGGCTTATTAACCACTGAATGCCCAGGAATGGAATGACCGTTCCTTCAAGTGTTTTTGGCATGCCGCCATTCCTGCCATGCTTTGGCCCACCTTGCCCCTGCTTGTAACCTAGCCCAGGGCCACCCATGGTGCTTCGGATGGTGCTTTGGAGCACTAAGGCGGGGGCAAGAGACCAGGCCCATGGAATTAAGGTCTGTGGTCGTGACGGAAGAGTAATGGGGAAAGACTTGCCCCTTGTGGAACACCACACCATATGGGGGACTTGGGAGATCGTACATCGCCCCATTGGATTCCCACTTCCCTGTCCGATGAAAATGAAAGGAACCATTCTACCGCCTGATCCGAGCATTGACCTGAGTGGCCCAGCGTTTCTTTCGGTTGTATACGAATTGTTTGTTTTACAACTGTTCGAATTACAATTGACCTTTTCACAATTGACCGAATTGTGATGGTCAGTTGTAACATATATATGGGGGGAAACCCCCCACAACCCCCCACCCAACGCCAAAACCCATATATATATATATATATATATATATATATATATATATATATATATATAATAAGGTCAATTGTGACCCTTTAAATTCAGTCAATTGTTCATTCGAGTAATTGTAAATGACCAATTTGGGTAATACCTTTCTTTCAGAATGCCATGGTCAGATGTGATGGATAGATCCAACTGGGTTAGAATGCCCACATTGCCTTCCTCAATGATTTGTAGCATATGAGACTGATGATCTATAAGAGTGTGCTATAATTTGGCCTAAAGCCTGACTTTTTGACATGTTAAATGTTTTCTACTTCGATGAATGATTGATATTGTTTATATGCTGCTTTGTCCAGTATTTTAAGAAGGACATTGCATGTCCTACATGAGAGGGTGGGGAAAAGGTGTCAAAGGAAGGGGGATAACGAATCCCACCCGTCGGTGTCCCACTTTTTCTCCCCAAAGACCCCCCATCCAGGTAATCCTCCCTCACTGGTCCACCCCCAGGAACTGGATACAATAGCGATGGCCGTGTCCTGGCCACCTGGATAATGGATCCTCGAGGTTTAGACAGGGAGACACCTTCAGGTTTCTCAAAACTGCTACAATAGTCAATTTTAGAACCAATTACAGCTCTTGCTAACGTCTCAGAGTTGACCCTAGAAATAAAAGGACGTGGCTGAACCAGCAGCTTGATATAATATGTGGTAGATGATACCAAGCTACTCACATGAGCCTGCATATTTAAATTACAATCAAAATATACTCCAAAGTTTTAACGTTATCTTTTGTTTTGATATTGCATTCTGCAATATCAAAATGAGAGTGATCTGGTCCCATTTTGCGTAATGTAGCCTCTGTACCAACCACCATTATCCAAAATCCTGGTAAATAGATTGGACAAGATTCTCCTGAGGTTAATATATCCAAACCAAGCGGGTTTTATAAAAAGAAGTGTATCGGCTTAAAAATAATTGCATGTGGAATCAGTTGTTCTGTCCCTACACGCAGAAAAGGCCTTTGATTGGGTTTGTTGAGAGTTTTTGCTGAGAACAACGGAGAAGATGAATTTCGGTAGTGAATAATTGATATGGATTAGAGTGCTTTATACAAACCCCACGGCAGATATTAACACAAACGGAAGAATATCAAGCAAATTTGACCTGCAGTGTGGGACACGCCAAGGTTGCCCATTATCCCCTTTGCTTTTTTTGATTTCAGTGGAACCGTTGGCAGTGGCAATAAGAGCAGCTGACAATAAAATCACTGGAATTACCTTTAATGGACTTTGCCAGAAGCTTTGGTTGTACACTGATGATCTTTTAGTGGTCATTCAAGACCTTATAACATCTATCCCTGCCCTGATGAGCTTGATCGAGGATGTTGGTTCGGTCTCAAATTATTAGATAAACTGGTAAAAATCTGAGGCATTGCCTTGCACTCAATCGACTAGCGGAATGCTGTAAAGGAGCTATGGCTTCAGATGGTGTCCTATTAGGATGAAATATTTAGGAATATGGATCACAAGGGATATCAAGAAAATGATTAACCTGAATATGAATTTGACAATAAAAAAAATAACACTGGAATTAGAGTGGTGGGAATCACTTATACTGTCACTGGGAGGGAGATGAATGCTATTAAGATGATGTTAACACCGAATATAACTTATGTTATGAGTATGATCCCTCTACCTGTGAAGAAATCGATGTTGAGGTAATTGGATAGTCTGATCCAATCATTTTTGTTAGAAAAAAAGATAACGAGATTGAAGTTATAGAAACTACAGAACGATAGGGGGGGAATAAACATTCCAAATTTTGAATGATACCATCAAGCATTCACATTGCGACATATTATGCCATTCATTGAAGAAGAGGAAGATGAGTGGGCTGTGGCAGAGACAAGCCTGGAACGACCGTTGAACACATGAGCAGTCCTATCAACCACAAACGCAGCCTATGGAAATCAATCTGCTCTGACTGAGTTTCTGAGAACTACGTGGAGAGCGTTTGAAGTGGCATTGCTGTCTAGGCCAGGCCTAATAAACTTGTCTTCAATATGGCTGAATCCTTCAATTAAAATAACGAACAAAACAATGTTTGGGATAAATTGGTGTCTGACAGGAACTAAAAAAGGTTGAAGACATGTTTGAAGGAGAAAGGTGGAAAACATTTCAAGAATTAAAAGTAAAATACAGCTTATCTGACTGCACTTATGGCGAATATCGGAAACTGAAACGTGCAGTGAACCTTCAAAAACGAGATAATTCAGACTTAATTAGTATCATTAAGAAAATAGGCAGTCAAGAGAATATGGCTTCAAACATGTATACTCTGTTAAAAAGGAATTCAGAGGGAAATAATAAGATCCTGACAGCATGGTCTGTATGCCTAGATGAAGAAATGACACAAGGAAGATGGGAAGCTCTCTGAAAACATCAAGAGGATGTCATTAAATATAGGAGGGAGAGCATGTCAAGTGAAGATAGTGAACAGAGTATTTTGAACACTGGTTTGAATGAAAAAGCAAGGCTTGAGTCTAACAGACACATGTTGGGGTTGTGGTCACGCCCGAGGTACATTGGAGCACATCATTTGGGAATTCTACAAGTTGAAGGATTTTTGGAAAGGAATAACCAAAATGACGAACTGAGTAGTGAATGAAGAAATTGATTTTAACTTCGAGGCATTGATATAGCGAGAAGATACGATCCTATAGGAGTTAGGACATCACCACATAACCTCTAATTTGAAGGGAGCTTTAGCAACAAAAAAAATAATATTGGAAGTCGGATGGTTATCCGAAATTGGACTCATGTATGGAAGAAATGCTCTCAATTTGTAACATTGAAAGAGTGGTGCTAACAATTCAGAAAAAGGAAGCTCTTTTTTAGAAAACCTAATTCCTAACTTTGGAACCAGATTAAGCCTGTTTCAAGAAGGGAAGATGGAAGAAAAGATAAGTACATTTTCAATGTTCTGTATATAAATATATATGTTTGTGTGTATGTATATATTTGCTGAAATTCATTATAGTTAAATATTGAGCTCTATAAGGTATTTATAAGGTTTATTGATTTTTTTTCCTTTTCTTGTTCCTTCTTCTACCCTTTCCTCCTAGATCTTAGGTTTGGATTTCATATTTGTTGGGTGATTGGGGGAAGGGAGATGGTTATGTTACTGTTGAATTTAGGATGGTTAAGTTTATTATGTTGAAGTTATTGAATGTTAATGTATCTGTTGGAAAACATTGAAAAAAGTAAAAAAATAAAAGAATTAAGACCAGGGCCATTATTTACCATCCAAGATTGGATCAATCCATAGTTTTTATTGATGGTCTTGACATCTTCTTGATAATTACCAGACAGGGGGATGACACATTGCATAGTTAGTAAAGGCTTCCTCATTTCCTTCCAATAAATTAAGAAAGGGCCCTGTAAAAATGTTATACAGGGAGGGTGATAAACACGCTCCCTGAGGCACACCATGAGTCAGAAGGACCGGTTCTGCTTCTGCGGCCTTATTACTGAACGCACACCAATGATTCCTCAAAAAAGACTCGATCCATAGGACAGCACTGTCAGAGAAATGAGCCACCTCCTTCAACCTGAAGACCAACAAGGAGTAGTCCACCAGGTCAAAGGCAGCGGAAGGATCTAACAACATAAGCAGTGCCATCTGCTCCTTATCCCGGGAGGATAGCTCAGCGGCAGCGTGCGCGTCTTGGAAGCAAGACGACACGAAGCAGCAACAGGTTCGATCCCCGGGTCCGCGCTTAGAAACCTCCGGGTGTTTAAGCGCATTATAAATCCGTAACTAAGACAAAAAAACACCATTACGCAACTAAGAAAAAACAAACAATTTCTGTAACAGCGCCTCGATGCCTGCGGGCTGTGTGAGCGCTTTATAAATGTAAATAAATAAATAAATCCATGAGCTGTAGCAGTCTGGACTTCAGATCAAGTAGAGCTGTTTCAGTACCATGATTCTCCCTGAAGCCTGATTGACATTTATTCAGTATCCCATTGGTCTTGAGATGTGTCACAACTTGCGTATACACTACACGATCCAGGATTGAATAGAAAAGGTGTATTGTGATAGGCCTGTAGTTCAGGGGTGTCAATGGTTATAAACTATTTTTTTTCAACATAGATATTTTATTAGTTTTTTAAACAAGGTGAACAACAGACATCATCATTGGCAAATCATAATACGGCCAAATTCATTAGTTGCATGGCATGGTGCTCAGACTGTTCGGGGATTAGGGATGTAGGGATGTCCCTCCTGGGGGTGGTGCGTGCAATTCCTGCGTGGCAGACGTCCCTTATCTCGGTGGTCAGTCCAACCAATGGGTGATTGGGGGCCTGTATGTAAGTCCGGGTAAAGGCTCTGCGTGGTCCATGAAGGGGGTCCATATGTTCCGGAAAAGGTTTGTTACCCATGCAGAGTGCTGTACTCTTTTCCGCTGTGACAATGTCCCAGCACTTAGCCCACCATAGTGGTATGGAGGGTCCCTCGGGATGCTTCCAAAGTCTAGTGAGGGCTATCTTGGCTGCTGTTAGCAGTTGAGTACATAGATGAGCCATGTTGCCTGACAGGGGCATGTCCCTGTCCCCCGTTTCCCCCAGAAGAATAATTCTGGGCTCCCATGGGATGGAAAGACCAGTGATTGATTGAATATGGCTCAGCACACCTCTCCAGTAGTGTGCTGCTTTCAGACCTTCCCAGAGGAGGTGGAATTGCGATCCCTCTTGGGGACAGCCTCTCCAGCAGTTCGGGGAGGGGGTGGAGCCAGATGTATGCAGCTGAGCCAGCATGATGTAGTACCTGTAGCACACCTTGTACCCTCCATCCCTGTTGGTGATGCATTGGGTACTTTTGTGAAGCCTTTTCCATATTCTATTCCATGCCACTAGGTCCAGAGGGTGCCCCAAGTCTTTTTCCCAGTTGGTCATGTATCTTTCCTTTGCTTCTGGATTCGATTTTTCCAGGAGTTTGTAGAGGGCGGAGGTTTTCCCCTTCGGAGGAGTTGTTATTAGTGTGAGCTCTAGGGGTATTAGGTTTCTGAAGCCTCATTCTTTAATTACTTGCTGTGAGATCCAATGGCGGATCTGTGAGTATTGAAATATTTCCTCCTCTGGGATTTTGAACTTTACTTTGCAGTCCTCGAACAAGAGAGGATGACCTCCCTCAAGGAAGTCTGAAATTTTCCAGAGGCCGCAAGCCTTCCAGAAGGCAAAGCTGCGGTTACAGAGACCTGGGGAGAATCCCGGGTTGTCGCATAATGGCGTCAGTGGGCCCAATGAGCTTGTAATTACCCATTTCGTGGCGGCTGCTTTCCAGCTTTCCACCATATTACATGTTGCTGGTAATGGGTTTAGGCTAGGGAGGCTTTCCAGGTTTGAATGTGAGGCAAATCGGACACGGTTGGCTTACACCATGCCTCCTCTAGTTGCGCCAGCATGGTCGATCCACGGTGCGGGACCAAGTGAAGGCATGTGATAGTTGGGCTGCTCACCTGTATCGGGATATATCCGGGGCTCCCAGGCCACCCAAGTGTCGACTGCAGGTCATAATTTTCTTTGCGATGCAGGGTCTTTTCCCCCTCTATATAAACTTCATGATTTCCCGCTGTAGGGAGTTAAGGTCCCCCTCTGGAATGTGAGTTGGGAGCGTCAGGCATTGATAGAGTAGCCTCGGGAGCAGGTTCATCTGTACTGCCGCTACTCGGCCCAGCCAGGAGATTTCTTGGTCATTCCAATGCTTCAGGTCTGTCTCTAGGTCTTTGAATAATTGTGGAAACGTGTGTATAGATCTGGGCACTGGCTTTAGGGATGCAAACCCCCAGGTATTCAATAGTGGACCCGGCCCATGGGATGGGGACTTCAGGGCCGAGGATGGCCCTTTGACGCTTTGTTAGATTGATCGGCAAGGCTGAGGACTTATCATAGTTCACCTTAAACCCGGAGACTGCCCCAAAGGCTTCAAGCTCCTCTAATAGAGGTTGCAGGGATGTGTCCGGATTGGTGATGGTTAAGAGCAGGTCGTCCGCATCTAGTGCGGTTTTATATTCTGTCCCTCCCACGATGATCGCTTTTGATGGTTGCCTTTTGTCGGATCCTCTTGGCGAATGGCTCCATAGACAGAGCAAACACCAGGGGGGGATAGAGGGCAGCCCTTGAGTGTGCCTCTAGATATAGGAATGGCCTCTGATTTTATGCCATTGATTCGAAGCTGTGTAGATTGGATTGCGTAATTTGCCATAGTCCATTTTATGAAGTTGTGCCCCAGCCCCATACGTATAAGAGTATTTCGGATGTAGTCCCAATTTACCAAGTCGAACGCTTTATGCGCATCTAGGGAGATGATCAGTAGCTCTACCCCCATTCTATTGGCAGATTCTATAAGATTTAATGTTCTTCTGATATTATCGTGTGTGCCTCTGCCGGGTATAAAGTATGTCTGATCTTTGGATATTAGTTCGGGGAGAACCCCTCCCAGTCTGGATGCTAGCACCTTGGAGTACACTTTCCCCTCTGTGTTCATAAGTGTTATTGGCCTGTATGAGGTCGCTTGCTCGGTGTCCTTCTCTCGTTTCTGGATTAAGATGGTAGTTGATTCGGCCATACATTTTGTCACTCTCTCAGTGTTCAGGAAGGAGTTAAATAGCAGTGTTAGCTGGGGTTTGGGACGTGTGCAAATGTTTTATATAATTTAGTCGTCGACCCATCAGGGCCTGGGCCGGTATTCTTTAAGGATTTTATAGCTTCTCAGGCGATCGGGGCCTCCAAGGATTCAAGGGGGCTGGTAACAGACGGGGAGCGGAAGGGTTGGAGGTAGTGGTGCTGCTGGGCTATCTCTTCTGGAGACGAGGGCGGGCCTTGCATAATGGATCCGGGATGGTTCACTAAAATCTCTTATGTCTGGGGTGGTATATTTGACTTTCCCGTCCAGCCCTCTGAGGCGAACGATATTGTTCCTGCTGTGTGTCTTCTGTAGTTTATATGCAAGAATACGGTTTGGCTTGTTACTTTTGTGATAATAAAATTGCTTTGTGTACGCGAGCGCCTTAGCTGTGCGGTCATCCCAGTGCATCTCCAGGGCTCTCCTGGCCTTTATTAGTTCCCTATCTGCCTGGCTGGAATATTGGGCCTTTAGTTCCTTCTCTAGGGTGGAAACCTTGGATTCCAGTGCCGATGTGTGGAGCTTGGAAATCCGGAAATTGTTCGGTGGCAGAGCTGATGAGCACTCCTCTTGTTACCGGCTTCATAGCCTCCCATACTATCCCTACTGTGATTTTGGGGATGGCGTTTTCCTTGAAATAGTTAATCAAGCCGTCTTCCACCTCGTCCCTAATTACCTGGTCTAGTAAAAGGGAATCATTAAGCTTCCAGTATTTAACGGGTTGGGGGCTCCCAAGATCGAGAGGTCAGCCGAGACTGGTGTGTGGTCGTATACCATGCACTTGTGAATTTCGACCTTACTTAGGCAGGGGAATAGTGCACTCGTAGTTAGCAGGAGGTCGATTCGGGAGTGTCCCCCATGTGCGTTGGAGTAGTAGGTGTAATCCCGGCTCTCTGGGTTAGCCATTATCCAGGCGTCAACAGTTCCTGATTCCCTATAAACTAGGTTTTTTAAGTAATTGTGTAATCCAAGCACTCTTAATGCACAAAGACGCATGAGTTTCTCTAAACAAGGCATTAACAAATGTACACAATGCGCCTATCAACAAGGGAGAATAGGATGTTATCACCATTGCAGGGCACAGATCCCCCTTACAGAATGTGGGTTCAAGATTTTTTTTAATCAAAGCCAACACAGATTCCAAAATAGGCTTAAAGAAAATAAGTTTCTCTGATTCTACAGACATATTTATAACTGCTGCCGAACCCTCTATAATAGATTCAATGGTCTTCTTAGCGGTTTCCATGTTAAATTTAATCTGATTAAGTTTACCAATAATTGCTTCTTGCATAGATGTACACGAGGCAGCGTCTTTATTAATGATGTCTGGTTTATTCTTACACGGATGTTCCAATTCTTTTAAAAAATTGTAAAGTTCTTTCGATTCTGATTGTGCTTTATTGATACTTTCATCAAAAACAGTTCTTTTTGCTGTAATAACTGCTTCTTTAAATTTCTTTGCTGCCCTCTTATAGGTCTCCTTGTCATACTAATCATGTGATGATTTCCAAATATAAAGGCACTTCGTTGTAGAGCTTTTAAGGATTTGTAGGTCTGGAGTGAAACAAGTATTGGCCTGTCTCTCCACCACCTGCTTGGTTCTCAATGACACCAAAGTATCAGTGGCCTTTTGCACAGTTTGCTGGAAGATATCAACAATATCATCCACCAATACCAGATCATTAACATTTTCAGTCAGGGGTTGAAGCCATGGTCCTAAAGCCTCTGGGGTAAGTTTCCTAATATTCCTTGAGTTGATAGTAATTTTCTTTCCCTCCCTATTCTTAAAACTCTTATCACATGTGACTGAAAAATGTATAAAAGAAGTGGTTTGACCAGAGACGGGGGGAAATCAGCAGATCCTTAGTATCAATATTTTGTAGGGACATCCAATCCAGGGTATTCCCTTTAATATGTGTGGGTACTTTAACAAGTCTCCCATCGCATCCTCAAGCTGGCTTGCCTGTGGATCATTCACTTCCCCCAACCAGAAGTTAAAATCTCCCATAACCAGCGCCTTAGTGTTAGGTTTAAGGATAGGGAGCATGAGGTTACACAATTGACTAAGATCAAATTATATGTAGTTTCAGAATTAGTTCTTATTTTAACATATAACTGCTGGCTACCCTCAATGTCCGGACTCTCCGTCCTCCAAATATCAAACGTGCTTTTAAAAATAAAAGCAACCCCACCTCCTTTTCCTTCCAATCTATCCTGACATAAAATGTCATAACCAGAGAGGGTCTCAAGCGCCAACGAGGGGCCAACTGCAGAATGACACCATGTTTCTGTAAGTGCACAAACCTCAATTTCATGAAGAGCTATATGCGTGGCCACATCCAGGGCATGCTTCAACAAAGACCTTGTGTATTAAGTAGTAGTATCTTATGATTGCTACCAGTAACTTCAAGATATGAATTATTACTCTCTGATGATACAATGTCAGTCACATTAGATATATTAGGATCCTCCAGAATTAACATAAGGCTGACATCCAATGCAGTTGTTATCATTTCTTGCTGAACATTCTCTTCATTCATTTCCTGTGGAATTCTTTTCCCTATTCCTACTGGTGCTAATATAGAGGATTGAATGTCTGCATTCCCTAGAACTAACCGACTCTCAATGGTGCTACAGCACTATCAGCTGAAAGCCGTAAACTTGTTATTGCCTAATCCAAATAGCCCTTTACTATTGCAGAGGACCGTGCACTAAGCAGTATTTGGCCCCCCATCATATCGCGGTCGGCAACTTTAGCTTTTCAGCTTTGATCAATTCAAGTACATGCATTATAAGTAGCTCAAAGCCCCCGATAATTAAGAAAAGATAACGATCTACTGACTGCCAATATCACATAGCACCACCGACCGCAACAGACCACCTAGTCCCTCTCGCACTGGTGCTCTTGCACCTGTTATGCAAATAAGTATGCCGACAGAACTACAGTGCTGTTGGGAACTGTAGTTCAAACGGCAGCGTGTTCAAAATGAGATACGGTTCTACACCTTATTAGCTAGGAGTGCCAAAGTGGCCCGTTAACTCACTGATAAAAGACACACTAAGATAAATTAATTATTATTAAAAAGCACAGTATATTTTTAAAAAAGAGGCCCTAAGCAACTTAACTTAAACAATCATATAAATTGTTTGCAATTCAGATTAAAACAATCACATACTGAAATGCAGTCAGATTATGTGAGGAAAGGCACCTGCTGCTGGCGACCTCTGAAACTCCTTGTTACACCTAGCCTGCCCTCCCAATCCTACAGTTGCGAGTTGGGGGGTTGGAGGCTGTATTCGCGCTGGCGGCAGCCCGCGCGCCGCCGGACTATCCTGGGGATGCTTGGCCTTCACCTCTCTGCCCCGGGGTTGCAGGTTGCCGCCATGTTGCTCCAGTGCCTCACGAACCTCACAGGGTTCATCACATGACCGCATACGCCAGCCCAGGTGTTGCCAGGCAACCAGACCCAACAACTTCATTATGACAATGGGGCATAAAATAACTGCAAGCACCTAGCTCGGCGCGTCTCAACTTTCTTGTCTTCCACGCTCCCTCCTTTTCTTCTGTTCTCCATACACCATTCACTCCATTCTTCTGGGTGCTTCCTTGCCTTGATAACTTTCCAGGCCTTGCCTGCTCTCTGTTCTCTTCCTTGTGGTCTTTCTCTCTATGCCTTGCTCTTTGCCCCTTGGCTGCCTCTGGGTCTGCTTGTTCCTGATCTCCTGTGCTGGTTACCTCTCTTCCATCGTGGGGGTCCTAGTCCAGTGCCTTGCTCTGTTATTGCATCACGCTAATCTGGGGCCTCCTCTCGTGGTGCAGGAAGACCAACCCTGCACCTGTCCCCGATTCATGATTCACAGTCGGTTGGCAGGTGTAGGGGGGTTTTTGGTACCACCTTTCCTTCACCAACACTACAGACAAATTGGCGACCCCGTCTCAACGGTTTTTATGCTCAGATACGCGCCCGCGCTCAGTACTGCTCCACACCACTCCTTGCTGTTCTAATGGCCTGCACCTGAGTGGGCCATATATATTCAAATGTCCCGCTCAGGTGTGGGTCATTAGAGCCACTAGACTGCATCTTGCAGTTTAGAGCCTCTGAGTCCCTCTTCCTCGTCCCAGTGCATAGGGCATTGTGGGACTTGAAGTCCCCAATGTCCTGGCTACCTTTTATTTTAAAGGTTTCAATACCACAATAGGCCATTAAGACAGTAGGGTCTCTAGGGAAGCTAGTAAAGGGCTTCTCCCAGTTTTTCTGACCTGCCATCCCTCCCCCACCCCCATATGATCCTCCCGCAGAACACCAGCCCCAGGGTCAGGATCAGGAAGAGTATGCCTTTCTCTGGCCACATGAGAAGGGTTCCAGGCCAGGGTTACTGGGGAAGATCACCTCTGATTCATCACAATCCCCAACACCGATTATTCTCTAAGAGACCCAACGCATGCATTCTATCCAGAGTCCAATATAATCTATTATCTTCTGTCGAATCAACCACAGATTGAGATCCAACTTCATCCTGGTAGTCTTTCTATATTTTTCTCCCATTGTTCCTCAGATATCTCAGTCTAATTCCATAGACCATTTCTGTCTCCAGTGATCGCATCCATCAACAATTTAAATTCCAACCGGCATAAGACTGAGAAAGGTGGACACCATCCGAGGAGGAGAGTCGAATATCATACATAACTCTGGTTTATCAGCGAAGTGGGCATTTGTCACAATCATTCTTTGCAATATTAGTGCACTTACATTGTTAAATCTCTATCGTTCTCTCACATTTCAACTGTATTTTTCTCTTAGCCTATTAAAGGTAATTGCTTGATCTCCTTCTATATATAGATTTACGCAGACCATCTTACGCATATGCAAGCAACCATGCATCAAAACCTATGCAGCATCTATCCTGGTACTACACAACCCTGCGCGGGACCTGCCCACCAATTCAGACTGTGCACCAGAGCCTGTCACTTCAGCACCACATCCACTCCTCTACCAGGCACTCCCAGACTGATGACTCCTAGCCCTCTGACCTTCTCTCCCTCTCCACTACCTGCTCACAAACCACAGCAATCTCCATCAGACTCCTATCCTGCGCCCCCACCCAAGCATTCGGAGGACCTAGCATGTGCCAAGCAATCAGAGGACTTAAAATGTTCTTTACTAAAAGTGAGATCCCTACGTGCTCATGCCATTGACATCCATGATCTCATCCTTGAACACCACTTGGACATACTAGCCACCACTGAATCCTGACTTCACGAAGCCTTTGGCCCTCTGATCTCCCTAGCAATCCCTCCTAATTACACCATATGTAGGACAGACCACCTCAATGCCATAGGAGGTGGGGTAGCCCTTATCTCCAAGTCCTCCTTGCAGACTAGGCCTTGCATCTTACCCACCATCCCAGGTTACAAAATGCAGCTTGTCAAGCTCACCACTTTCCCCCAAACCACTTTCAATATGCTCCTTGTCTATAGGCAGCCAGGATTCCTGACCTAGACATCCCACCCCTTATCACCTCCTTTATGAAACCCTTGCCTAAATGCATCATTGTTAGGTAAAATTATGTAGAGTCCAACTGGTGTAGGACTTTACAAGACTTATCTAATTGGTATTAGTGACCCAACCTTTAACATAGGCCTGTACTACACAAATCGGTAGAGTGGCTGAGCAGCCAGGCTTATCATGGGATGCTGTGAGCTGTAGAGCAGTACAAGGAAATCAGTAGAGACTAGTAGACAAGTAAACACTTACAGACTTTAAAAGTTATATTAACATTATTTTTATACACAAGGCAAATGAATCACACTAGGTTATGCAGCAACTAATAGTAACCTCAAGCAGAATTTCAGAATCAAGTTATTCAAGTAGCAATAATGCAGGTAAATACATTTGTTTTGTACTAAAACATTTCCAGCACACAGTGACATCAGTTAAGGTCAGTAGTGTGTTATGATATTATATGATAAGTCATTTATAACGCACCAGTACACAAGTGTTTCTAGGGGCAACAAGAAAAGGGAGGAAGATAGAGGGAGGACAAGACAAACGATCTTACTAGGCCTTGTGTCATTCACATTGTGCAAGTGCGAGAATGAGAAGTGCAAAGGGAAAGGGAGGGGAGATGTGCAAGGGAGAGGGGAGGGGAAAAAAGGGCAGCAATGCACTGAGTAAGGGTATCCCTACATATTATACCCCCCAAAAAAATATCGCCGTCCATATGGTCGTCTGTCTCGCCATAGGCGATATTTTTGGGTGGGATAATTTGTGGGAGCGGGGTTGCTGGGGTGTCCCCTGCACATTTAAAAATAATGTAGGTGTTGCGGGGGTGTCCCCCACAGGGTCCACGGCTCAATATCACCACAAAAATATGGCTATATTTTTGTATCCCGATATTTTTGCGGGGATATTAACAAATCGAACCCTGAGTAAGTGCAGCCAGGGTAGTGTGGCTCTGGGTAGTGCGGATTTGGGTAGTGCAAGGAGAACAACGGACTGTAGAGCTGCAGTTACAGCCCCTAAGTGTGTGGTAGGCCCAGAGGCAGTTCAAGGGTGGCTGATCAAGAAAGAGCCTGATACCCAGTGAGATTCTGAGCGTAGCGAAGCAACCAGTCGGTACAGAAGACAGGTAGGTCAGCAGGGGAGGGAGAGAAAGAAAGCAGATGAGAAGAGGAACGTTTTGAGCTGCTTCCTGAACTTCAGGTGGTACGGCTCATGTTTGAGCAGGGCAGGGATGCCATTCCAGAGGGAGGCACCTGCAGAGGAGAGAGATCAACCCCCCAATCTCTGCCTAGAGAAGCGTCTAACCCTTAGAGAGTTGGAGGCAGCTGAGCAAAGGGCTCGAGAAGGAAGGTATTTTGGAAGAGAGCTTTGGATGTAGTTCAGGTCCGGGCACCAGAAATCCTTGTGGACAATGCAAAGGGTCTTGAACTTGATCCTTGCCGCCATCGGGAGCCAGTGGAAAGATTTCAGAGCTGGAGAGATACAGTCCCTGGGCTTGAGGCCAAGGATAAGTCTCGTAGTCCTGTGCTGGATTAGTTGCAGAGGGAGGAGAGTAGAGGAAGGCAGATTGAGAAAGAGGCTGTTGCAGTAGTCCAGCCTAGAGAGAACCAGGGCTCTGGATACAGTGAGCTTCTGGGGGAAAGTGAGAAAGGGAAGAGTCCCTTTGAGTTGGTGGCGCTGGTAGTGAGAATTCTTGGCGACGTCCGAGATGTGAGGAGAGAAAGAGAGAGTCGAGTCAAAGATGATACCAAGGCTTTTTGCCTCGTAGGAAGGCGAAGGAAAAGGGGCCAATACGGGTAGCCAGAGTGTCAGAGGGAAAGCAGAGGCAGGGGTCCCAATGAGAAGGATCTCCAACTTACTGGCATTAAGGCTGAGATCGTTGGAGGTGCACCAATCCTGAATCACAGATAGACAGTCAGGAATGAGCGAGAGAAGAGAGGAGGCTGAGGGGAGCCTAAAGGAAATCCAAGTGTCATCCGCATAACACTAAAAGTTAGAGGAGAAGGTAGAGATCAGGTGGGCCGAAGGGGCCAAGTAGAGGTTGAAAAACCACGGTGAGAGGATAGAGCCCTGGGGAATGCCAGAGAGAAAGGGACCAAGTTGGACCTGGGAGGGGCGGTCCAAGAGGAAGGTCAGCCACTCCAGGGCCTGATCTGTGATGCCCAGGTTCTCATGGAGTCGATTGATCAGGATGGCGTGTCAAAAGCAGAGGAAAGATCAAGGAGGATGAGTACAGAAGGAATGCTGGAATCAAGGTTAGAGAGCAGATCTTCACGGGTGTTCAGGAGAGCAATTTCTGTGCCTCTGCCAGCTCTGAAGCCAGACTGATTGTCATGGAGTTGCACTTATGGTTTACGATAAAATATTGAGTTTGGAGGAAAAAAGTGTTGGAGTAGAATAAGAACACTGTAGCACTGTAACAATAGTCTTTTCTCCCAGAGGGATGTAGGAAACCCCCGTATGCCAGCAATAATAGTATAAAACAATTCAAACCTGTAAGGGAACAAGCACTGCCAAAGCCAGTAGTGTTCAGAATGGATGCCTTTAGGGAGCCAGGACAGCCAAAGTCAATGATACAGTTCTAGTTCTGATGCAATCTTCATAGAAAAAGTTAGATGACAAGTCAGTAGTTCATGGAAGATAAATCCAGGAGCTCAAGTGAGCCTACCTGAGGCGCACAAGCTGTTAGTCCTGCACAATGGAATTTCAGTAATTCAAGAAGATAGAAACAAGCACTCCCTAAACCAGGACGCACTACATTTGGTTAAAGGTGGTTAAACCCAAAGCCCCACAGTACCTTAGAATTGAAGCAGATGTTCCAGCTGACTTCCTTCTTGATGCAGTGATGCAGACCCTTATTTCTGGACCTTGGTTGTGGTGACAAAAGGAAGGACGTTTAGTGGGCGCACTCTCAAGAGGGACCCGGCAGCAATGGATTCCACTCGTTTCAGCTGCTCTTTGTGGTTTTGGCACCTTTTTCTCAGCGTCAAAGAAGAACAAATAGCTCTGGTTGGAGTTTCCTTGGTCCCTCGTTCAGGGCTCTGGAGAGGGGACTCTGGACAAATAATTCTTGCTTCTGGAGGTCCTTGAAGATGCCCACATAGTTTTGGCCGGATTCAGTATCAGGAGGATGTTGCACTCTCGGTGGTCCAGGTACCCCGGGTATTGGAAAATTGCATCCCAGGAAAGTCACAGCGACTCTGGGGTTGCCCCAGAACGAAGCAGGTCTTGAGGCTAGTTGGTCCCACCAGTCTAAGGGAGGAAGTTATCCTTGGCGGCGCTTCCCTATCGATGGGATCAGCACAGCTGCAAGGCTTCACCAGTGCTTTCAGGGTCATGGAAGGTGCTGCTGGTGTCTCTCTGTGTCTTCTGATTTGATGTTCCAGCGGTCAACTCTGTCTGTAGTCCCAAAACCCTTGCATTTTATGCAAAATCCCATTCATTCACAGTACTAAGCTGTCAATCACACAGGGGGGCAGAGGGTCGTCTTCTAGGACAGCCACATGCACATTTGGAACTGGTTTTGGCCAGGCATGCCTACAAACAAAGGCCAGTGAAGTTTTGTGCTCCTCCCTCACGTCCTGCCTCCCAGACACACTGGAGCCTAGGTGGGTTTCAGGGCTGAACCCGCCAAAGGCAAAACACACAATGGACTCAAACCTTATCTAAACATCAGCGTAAAAGCCCAGAAGTAACTAACAAACAAGACAGGGGGCCAATTTGGCAAAATGCTCATCCATGGGTGCTGTACTGCAGCTGAGAAAACCACTGCCACCAGCCATTCAAGTTAGTTGGTGTAACAAAAAGTTACATGAGAAGTGGGATACGGAGTTACTATGTAAATACCCAGCACTCCACATAAGGTGGTGTGTGCTAGACTCACAAAGGAAAAGTTAAGTAAGATAAAAGTTGATCTACTATTCTTGGTAGTTCATACAACAAAATGTATTTAAACATGTATAGGAATCAGGGACTCCTCAGTGGCACTGCACAAACGATGCTGCGTTTCACTATATAAAAAGCAGATGCCTATGCAGTTTACGAGACTTCATTAGAACATAAGGAACACAAAATCTTTGTCAGAGGGAAAAGGCATGAGCACGTGGAAAAAGGCCCACTCACTCAGGAGGTTAAAAATCAAAAAGGTCCCAGATTCCAGCAAACGGCTGGAGGGGTCTCTAAAGCTAATTAGCACAGAAACTGAAAATTCTCCCTAACAATCATCATGGGAAACTTCAACCTAGGCTACAAAGATGCCAAAGATCACAAAGCTTCTCTGCTCACATCAGCTTTAGGCAACATGAACACCCAACTCTTCCTTTCTTTCTCTTCCTTCTCCTCTGACCTCCACCTTAAACTCTCTTCCTGTCTTACTGCCATTAAAAACTTGATGCCATCCCACTTTCTTTCCCTCAATACTGATAAGACTGAATTCTTATTCTTTCCCTCCAACACTCTTCCCCCTCCCTCTCCTCCACCTTTCATTCACTTACCCCCCTCTAATCTTCCTATGTCTGCCCACGCTCGCAATCTAGGAATTCATTTGGACTCCTCCCTCTCCTTTTCCCACCATATTTCTCTTACCTCGCATGCGCCTGTCGCTACCACCTGTTCAATATTTGCAAAGTGCGCTCCTCTCACTTTCCATGCTACTAAACTTTTAATCTCCTCCGTTATCTTCTCTCGCCTCTTCTTTATTTTAACCTTTTTTTTATTGAACAGCTTGGCAGCAGAGTACAGTCGAGCAGTACAGGGGATAAGCACAAAGTGGGTACAGAAGGGTTGATACAGGCATACAAGCATAGCATCCAACATTAACAGTTTCCATCAAGGATGCATATAGTGCGAGAACAACATAACATAACCTTTGACTCAGGGTGAAGCACCCGCATGTGCGGGAGAAGTAGTTGGGTGAGTCGTATCAGGCGTCGCATTTAAGTCTGACATATAGGAACGAAACTGGGTCCAGACATTTCTAGGCCTCGAACAAACTGGTTGTAGACCGGACCATGTCTATTCAGTGTCTGAGGCCCATGTGAGAGCGTTGAGCCATTGTGCGTGCGTGGGGGGAGCGGGGCAAAGCCAGCGAAGCAGAATGGCCCGCACCGCAAGGAGCATGCAAAGTCCAGCTAGTTTCCAGGATTTTCGGGGTAGCTCTGGAAAGTCATGAAACAGGCCCTTTACTGGGGAGGGGTCGATGGGAAAGTCAAGCATAGCCGAAACAGTTGAGAATACCCTCTCCCAATAGTGAGAGAGGCGGGGGCAATTCCAAATCATATGTATGTAATCGGCACCATCTTGTCCACACCTGGGGCATCTTGGAGAGTGATCTTTGAACATACGGTGCAATCTGCTCGGAGTATAATGAAATCTGTGTAGCACCTTTAATTGAATCAATTTGAACCGGGAGTTGAAAGATACCTGGTGTATTTGGGCGCACATGTGAGACCAGCGCTCATCCGTCACCTCCACCCCGAGGTCCCCCTCCCACGCGCGCCTTAGCCCAGTAAATTTCGGAGTGGTCCTGCATTGCATCATTGTGTATAACCTAGATATTTTCCCTCTAGTGGGTGTGGGAGAAGTTAACTCCTCAATAGCAGGGTCCTCCGGTGTCATTGCGGGGAACATGGAGTAGTTTCTCTTAAGGGTTTTACGTAGGGCTGAGTACTGAAGCCATGCACTCGGGTCATTTCTCAAGGATAGCGGTAGTTCAGGCCATTCCACAAAGTTACCCTGCACGAATACATCGCGCAGCAGCTCGTATCCCGCCTCAGCCCATCTGCGTGCAGTCGGCGGCGGGACTCGCGGGATCCCAGGGAGAAAGTTCCACAGTGGGAGATTACCATGAAATGGGTGAGGAGTTTCTAATAGTTTCCACATTTTCAACAGCGCCAGGGAGGTGCAGGCCACAGGGTCCGACGGATCCCACGTGGGGGGAATGGGTTGTATCACCAGGGAACGGATATCTCGGTCGCTGACCGAAAGTCTCTCGAGCCTGACATGTGGAGGGGGGTCAGTTGTGTTGAACCAGTAAGATGTGTGTTGGATTTGGGAGACCAACCAGTACTTAAGGAAATCGGGAGCACCAAAGCCGCCATCAGGCATCGGGGTGGATAGGGTCCCGAGCTTAAGCCTGACCGCACCCGAGTGCCACAGAAAGGAGTTGGTGCTACGTGTCAACGTTTGAAAGAAACCCTCGCCTGGCCACAGGGGGACATTAATGAATCTGTATAGTAGTTGGGGTAGTACTATCAATTTTAGTAGTCCTGTTCTACCCGCCAGAGAGATCGGTAATTTACTCCATGTCTGGAACTTAGTGGCCAGCTGCGCTAGGTAGTTTTGGTAGTTCTCTTCCAGGGTAGTCTCAGGTTGACGGGTTACCACAATCCCCAAGTATGTGAACTTCACCGGCGCCCATAGGAATCCCATCGTATCGGGAGGGGGGAGGGTGTGTTCCGTGAGCGGAAAGAGCATAGATTTTGAGCAGTTCACCTTGAGGCCTGAGATATACCCGAAGTAGATCACATCTTTCAGTATCGGGGGTAAGTTAGTGGAGGGGGACCGCACAAAAAGGAGTGCATCATCAGCATAGAGTGATATAATATCGGCCTGGCCCGCTGAGCGGAGCCCTCTGTGTGAGTGAAGTTGTCGGAGCATGTCGGCGAAGGGTTCTATCGCTAGGGCGAAGATCAGGGGGGAAAACGGGCAGCCCTGTCTCGTTCCTCTGGCAATGTCGAAGAGTGGGAAGCATCTGTCCTCGGTGCGGACACTGGCCACCGGTCCCGAGTAGAGTAACTTGACCCAGGAACGAAACACCGGCCCGAATTTGCATTGTTCGAGCACCCGCCAGAGGTACCTCCAAGAGACAGAGTCGATTGCCTTCTGCATATCGAGGGTCACGGCGACCGCCTGGACGCTGGGGCTGATTCTACTGATTATATTAAAGAGCCGTCTGATGTTCATAGCGGTGGATCGGCCTGGAATGAACCCCACCTGATCCGGGTGTATAATGGATGGCATACAGCGAGCAAGTCTGGTCGCTAACATCTTGGCAAAAATTTTTGTGTCACAGTTTATAAGGGAGAGTGGACGATATGAGCTGCACTGGGTGGCTGGTTTACCAGGTTTAAGTAGCACCGTAATTGTGGCTTCCCAGAGTGATGGGGGGAGTGTGCCTGCCTCCACCGATTCCTCCCAAAGAGCAAGAGGGAATAAGAGGGCCTTATAGCATTTATAGAATTTGACCGGGATTCCATCAGCCCCCGGTGCTTTCCCGGAGGAGAGAGAGTCAATGGCTTCCGCGAACTCTTCGGTGGTGAGTGGACAATCAAGGGAATCAGCGGTCCCGGGAGAGAGGACTGTCAGGGGGAGAGCAGTAAGATAGGAGTCCACCTCTGTCTCAGTAGCCTCGTCCGAGTTGGAGTACAGAGCTTCATAGGAAGCAAAGAACTCCGAGTTGATGTCCTGTGACGTGGTAGCCAGGGAGCCATCTGATCGGACAATCCCAGGTATATGTGGAGAACCCAGTTCATGTCGGACGAGTCTAGCGAGGAAGCGGCCCGGGCGCCCGCCCTCTCCATATCTCCTCGCCAGGTCGGGGCTATCAAGGAATTTTTGTTCTCGTTCCGCTAGGGATCGAAACACATCCAGCTCCACTCCTAAGGCCGCGAGGGCCGCAGGGATCGAGGACCTCGAGCACTGGGCTTCCAGGATTGATAGTTTAGGTTCGCTGATCGTGATTTCCCTTCGGATTGTTTTTAAGTATGCCACTCTCTTTAGATATTGCTATGCCCCTAATGTACGCTTTAAAGGCCTCTCATAGGGTGGCCTGGGAAGATACCGAGTCCCTGTTCATTTCGAAGTATTCCTCGATGGCTACCTCGAGTTCCGATCTAAACACGGGGTCAAGAAGAGAATGAGGTTTCATCCTCCATCGTTTAGCACGGTCCCCACCCGATCCCCAGTCCATGGTGATGGTCACCGGGGAGTGGTCAGAGAGGGTCCTAGGGAGGATCGTTAGTTGTACCACATTTTTAATCAGTGCATCGGAGACCACCCACCTGTCGATTTGAAGAGTAAAAGGAGTAGACACAGGAGTCAGGGTAAATCAGACGCCAAGCATCCACGGCCGCGATGCGGGGGAGGGATGATAGTGCCGTATAGGCTGCCCTAGTGAGTTGGCGAGGCCTGGACCCAGATCTGTCAAGGTCTATATCAAAGATGGTGTTGAAGTCCCCCCCCAGAGGATAGGGACCAAAGGGAAGCCTTCAAGGAGAGTTATGAGGTGTGTGAAGAACTCCGGGTCATCCGTGTTAGGGCCATAGATGTTAAGTAGGATCACCTCCCTGTTTTGGAGTATTGCGTGGAGAAGCACGTATCTGCCTTGTGGGTCTATTTGTGAGGAGATGAGTGTAAACTTGAGGCTCTTATGGATGATAGTCATGACCCCCCGACTTTGAGTAGAGAAGTTGGTGTAGTATCTCCGGGGGCCCCAGGTCCTAGCAAATCTCATACAATGTTCGGATCGTGCATGTGTCTCTTGTAGAAACGGGATCTTGGACCCATGACGCTCCACGTGTAGTTGTATCTGTCTCATTTTTTTAAAGTTGCCCAAACCCCTCACATTCCAGCTTGTAAATGTTAGATTGACCTCCGCCAGGGGAGGCATGGCACTCATGTCACTGGGATAATGTCCAGTGGGCCGATGCTGCAATCCTGTAGCCCCATCAACATTTCTATGCCCTGCCCATCGCACACTCTGCCAAAGCTAAACTTTTTTAGAACAAAACCCCCAACACCCCCCTCCCCCACACACATTCCTCTCCGAACATGAGGAATGGCAACCCCGAAACCCCTAAACCAAATTCAAAACAATGGCATCAACGCCTGGGGGGCTGTGGGCCGGACCGATGACGCCGCTCCGGGCTTGTGGCAGATCAAGTCAAACCATGGTGCCTACAGTGATGCTATGGACGTTACTTGAACAGCTATAATCGGCACAGTTTACCTTGGCACAGCTATGCAGGTTAATCAGATTGGCAGATGTTGTTAAGTGTAGATGTAGTACTTTCTTGGCGTCGGGGGAGAGCCTGTGTCGGCACCCCTCCAGCGGGCGTTCCGCGTGGTCGTGGCAGGACGGCCGGGGGGGAGGGTCAGCCTGGAAAATTGTCATCAATAAATCTGGAGGCCTCCTCCGGAATCGTGAAGAACGATACCTGGTTCCTATGTTCCACCCGTAGCTTAACGGGGTATAACATGGAGTATTTGACTCTGTGGTCCCTGAGCCTCTTTTTCACTGCCAGGAAAGTCTTGCGTTCCCACTGGACTGCCACAGAGAAGTCCGGGTACAGATGTATCCTTGCTCCGTCTAGCAACAGTTCGCCCTTAAGTCTTGCGGCTCTAAGGAGGGTATCTCGGTCGCGGAAGTTAAGGACGCGAGCTATGATGGGTCGCGGGGGTGCGCCCGGTTTGGGTTTAGGCGCCAGGGCCCGGTGTGCCCGCTCTACGGCAAATTGCGGGGACAGCTTTGGGGTGTCCAGTAAAGACAGTAAGGTACGTTCAACAAATTCTTCCATCGGTTCTCCGATGCCGCTCTCCGGGACCCCAATGATACGAAGGTTGTTGCGCCTCGAGCGCGATTCCACATCTTCGTTTTTCTTTTCCACCTCGAGGACGCGGTTAGATAGAGCCGCGACCTCTGACCGCAGCGCCCCCAGGCCATCCTCGGCGGATCCCATCCTGGCCTCCACCTCCCGAACTCGGCCGTCGGTTCTCTCCATGTGGGCCCTGATAGAAGAGATGGTGCCATTCATGTCATCGAGCTTCGAGTGAAGCGTGGTGAACCCTTCCCGGATAAAGTCCATCATGTTCTGCGAGTCTAAGGCAGCGGTGGATGAGGTAGTAGCGGGGGTCTGCTCAGCGGCCTCCTCGGCAGGGACGACCGGTGCCTTCGCAAACATGTTTCTGGAGCTCTGTTTTTTGCCAGTCCCTTTAGTCATTGTGGCTGTGGTGTGGCCCCGGAAGAGGAGGGGTGCCGGTAGTGTCGCTCGCCTCCACGGGCAGGATCCCCGAGGTGCGGCCCCCCGGGGCCCCGGGCCTCGAATGCAGAAGCTGGCCGATGGAACCCGCGCTCGAAGAGGATCCGGGCAGGCGGCGGCCAGGCCGCCAGGGATTCGGGTTCCTCCAGAAGCCGGTAAGTTGCAAGGGGGTTCCCGCCGCGTCTCCCGGCAGGAGCAGGACGTCCCCTACGTGTTGTGGGTGACTGCTGTTCGATTCGTAGGCTGCAGACTGAAGGCCGGCGCGGGATGAGGGCCTATGCCGCGTGCAGGTCCGGAAAGCGGGAGACCACGGCTCCAGTGCTCCAGTGGTCGAGCGAACCCAATATTCTGGTGGCCCGTTCCCTTTCTCCGCTCGGTGGCCCCTCAGGATCATGTAAGGCGGCGGGTCGCTACGGTTGCGAGGGCCGGGGCCATCCGCGCCGCGGTTTTAGCGCGCAGGCTCCGGGGGACAGCACGCCCGTTCCCGATTTCAGGGTTCCCCGCACCGATTTTCTTCGGGATTTGGACCAGTTGGCCCCTGGACCAGCAGCTCACGAATCGTAGTCGTCAGGTTCAAGACGAAGATCGTGTATGCCCAAGATCTGGATCGAAGGATCTGCCCGCCACGGAGCTCACGCTTCAGGCGGCCATCTTGCTCGGCGCTCAACAGCGGCCCCCCTTCTCTCGCCTCTTCTACTGCTCCTCTTTACTCTTTGGCTACCTGCTTCTCATCTTTCCCCCCTCAAATCTATCTACCACTCAGCCATCCATACCCTCTGTCTCCTTGCCTCGCATGACTCTATTTCTTCTTTGCTTTCCTTCCTTAGCTGGCTTCCCTTTCACGCCCAACTTAAATTTCATTTCCTCTGTCTAGTCTTTAAATCTCTCCATGATCTTGCTCCCCCTTATCTCTCCTCTCTCCTCTCTTTCTACACTCCTTCCTGCTCCCTTTGTTTAGCTGACCACTTCCTTCTCGCCGTCCCTCCTTCCCCATATGCCTCCTCCCGTTTCTGCTCCTTTCAGCTCCTAGCCCCCTGCACTGGAACTCCTTACCTCTATCAATCCGCTCTATACCTACCTTTTCCTCTTTCCGCACTTCTCTGAAATCTCTCCTTCTCCATTCCCCGCCATGAAACCTTCCCCACCCACTCACTCTCTCTCCTTCCCTCGAATCTTCCCTATGTACCTCTCTACCCTCCCCCTTCCCCTTATCCTCCCTCATTCTCACCCTTATACCACTTCTGTTTCCCTCCTCCTTCCCTTCCTCACCCCTTCCCTCTTCCCTCTTCCTTCACAGATTAATTGCTCTACTTACTGTTTTGTTGGTTCCATTCATGATTGTAAATTGCTTCTACTGTTATAATGTTCTATGTAGTCTGATGTAAAGCGCTTTGGATTAAAGCGCTATATAAACAAATAAATACAAATACAAATAAATGAACTTTACCAATTGATTGAAGTACCAACGCATTCCAAAGGGCGCACCCTGGATTGGATTCTGACAGCCAATGTAACCATCAATATTTCAGCCGTTGACTCAGTCCCGTGGTCCAACCACTTCATCCAGTTTCAGCTTTCCCTGGCTAAACTTCACAAACTTCTGGCTACTAAACTGAATCCAATATAAGTTTGCAATACCCGTAACTTGACGAATGTGGATCTAAGGCCTTCACTCTTAGCAACTCTCAGTTCCTACACACTGGCCCCCAACCTCTCCCCACTAGACCTGGCTAACCAATTCCATGCCTGTCTGCTGCGGACCCTTCACCTCCATGCTCCTATTGATAATAAAATTCCTAAATGCCACAAACCAAACAATGCGTGGTTTTCGGACAACCTAGTTACCTTACGAAGGAACACAAGATCACTAGAACAACTTACCAAAAAGCAGCCCTCCCCTAGCAAGCTCACAGGTCTCGCCATTGCAGTTCACTCATATAAGAAAGCTGTAGTTGCATGCAAAGCGAACTCTTATAATGTTAGAATTGCCAATGCCAGCTCCAATAAAAAAGAATTATTTTCCATCTTTGGAGAGCTGGAAACACCCATTCCCCTATCACTAGTTCTCAGCCAGACAAAGCCTAGTGTACTACGATACAAGATTCCCTCTCATGAAATTGCCTCGGTACTGATCAAAATCAATGCAAAAAAGGCCTTGCTTGCTACCAAAGCACCTTTGCCCAACACTTTTCACCAACCCATCGGGGTTCACTCTCTGTTACCCCCCCTTTTACTTTCTGCCAAGCCACGCTAGACCAAGTGACCAACACTATCCAAGCACTAAAACCCTCTAATTGTAAAGGTGACCACTGCCCTGCCCACATAGTAGAGCTCTGGGCTCCCACGTTAGCACCCATCATCACTGAATTTGCCAATGACTTCTTCACTACAAGCACTGTGCCTTCCAATATCAAATTCGCTTGGATCTCACCACTTCTTAAGAAACCCTCCCTAGACCCCTCCATCCCTACCAACTATTCCCATCACCAGCGTCCCCTTCCTACTTAAAATTCTGGACCACCTGGCCTATATCCAAGTCCAACAAATCCTGGAGCATTACCACCTGCTTCGTAACAGAAAATCTGGTTTCCGTCCCATGCAGAGCACTGAATCCACCCTGCTGGATTCAAAAATCCATATTGACAGGATCAGTGATTCCGACCACCTTGCCATCCTCCTACTAGATCTCGCAGATGCTTTTGATTTAGTCGACCACAGCATTCTCTGCCAGCAGCTCAGAGAACACTTCCACTTCTCACCTGAAGCCACTGCTTGGATCAAATCTTTTCACAATGAGTATACTGGTAGGTAAGATTTTCATCTTCATGATAAATCTTCCTTACCCGTGTCAACCCCAGAACATTTTGCTTGGACTTGGGTATTATTTTAGCCTGTCCCTGAGTGAGTGGGAATCTTTTTCCACTCTCACCTGGTCTTTTACTCTTTTTATGGGTGACCTTTTTATGTCTCTCCATAGTGTACGATTGTAGTTATAGTTTCCTATAACTTTGGACTTACTGTAATGTAGTATGGCAGCACACAGCATTTTAAATGCAGTGGCTGCTTTTTAATTCTATTATTATTTCTTGAGTAAAATGCTGTTGCCAAGAAGTAAAGTGGGCTTCACATCCCCTTTACATTGATTTAAATGAGCCAGCACAACCGCCTTATGTGGAGTGCTGGGGGGATGCAATGTATCCTCCTTCTTACTAATTATAATTGATTTTTTTATAACGCGCTTAATACCATGAAAGTGCAAGCCTGGGATTCAAACCTATGTTGCTATGCGTTGTCCTGCTTCCAAGACAAACGCGTTGGCCCTGAGCTATCCTCCCGGTCCTACTTAACCTGGTAACATTTTTGTTACAAGTGCACATTTACTTGAATGGCTGGTGGCAGTGGTTTTACCTTAGTTACTTTTTAGTCTTATTACTCGCAGGATCAGCCTCGGTTATGCACAGAAGGGCCACCATTCTAATAGAATGGTAGTCTCCTTTTTTCAACATTTCTCATTTGCTTGTTGTTTCTGAGGTCTTCCCCTGTCATTCTAGGAGGGAACAACTTCAGTGGAAGTTTTGTCTTTGGCAGGAATCCTTTGTATTCCCTGCCAAGGCTCCAGAGTGTCTGAGAAGGCAGGAAGCGAGGGAGGGGTACAAAGCTCTGCAGCCCCTTGTCTTTCACCTTGCCCAAAAGGAACCACATCTCAATGGGGGGCTGGCTGTCCTGATTGGACAGCCATACCGCCCTTTCTGTAAATTACAGGGAGAGTTTTCAGAAGTCGTGCTGTAGTTTCTGATAAATACTCAGACTCTGGAAGCTGTGGACAACTCGACCACTGGAGCAGAATCAGAAGAGGAAGATGAAGAAAAGACACCTGTAGCGATGTCCAGCGACCAATGAACCTGCTTTGTAACCAGAGCTTGATGCAACCCTTCCTTCCAATCGACCTTGGGTCCCAAAAACGATGACTCCTACCTAGAGGCTAGTTAGATCAATTAGTCTAAAAAAAGACCTGAATTTGTATCCATCCCTCGAGATGCTGCGGCCTTGCTGGGCTGCAAACTGCCAATACCCTGGGATCACAAGCCTGAATATGATGCATGATCTTCCAAAGTACGAAGTCCTGCTGGATCTGCAGAGGCTTGATTCGAATCCATGAAGTCCCCTCACCAGGGTGCAGGACCGAGAGAGTGAAGAGAATCCAACCAGTGATATTCGTTCTTCATCTGGCTGCTGTGAAAAGGTGCCAAATCCAGAGCCATGAGAATCTGTGAAGGTTCTTTTGCTGGAAGCTTCCTCTGATGACTGCTTCAGCAAGTTCCCATCCAGTGTCCAGTTCTTTGATCTCCAGACCAGGAAACCAGGGACAGGGTCCTGTGCTGATGCATCCCAAAGACATCCACTCCGAAGCTCTTCTTTTCTCCTAAAGTACTGTGTGGATTTGGGTAATACTTAGCTTAAGTCTGGTGTGCATCCTGTGAGGCTCCGTGGGTGATTCGTGTGGTTGGGAGTTTGTCCATACCACTTGTCCAGGCCTAATCCTGGAACGCACATAGGGGGCCTCATTACGACCCTGGTGCTAATGGGTTAACGGCGCCGTAAAAGGCTGCGGCGCCGTTAACCCATTAGCGCCTGATTACGAGGTCCCTTTGCGGAATCCGACCTTAACGGCTGGTCTACACCAGTCGTTAAAGTAGGGACCCGCAAAGGGAAATTGGTGCTAAGTACGGTACCGCAATTTGCGATACCGTACTTAGCGCCTTCCCCACTCCCATTGAGCCCTATGGGGCAAAAATGGGAATGTGGAAGGGCCATGGAGGAAGGGGGAATCACCGCCCCGCCAACCTTGTAATGGGGTGGTAATTCCCCCTTTCTCCATGGCGGAGTCGGTAAGTTACTGGCATGGACCATGGTGCTGTTAGCACCATGGCTTTCCGCTTGGGTCGTAATGAGGCCCAGGGAGTCTTGTGTGATGTCCCTGAACACTTTATATAACTCTGAAGCTAATACCTACTTGTTTATGATGATATCCTCTGGAACTTTGACTTTCCTGCATCTGAAACCTATCCTGAACTTCCTACAGCTGGCACCTAGACCACTAGGGTCCATTTTCTGCCTCTGAGAAAACTCATGCTATAGGTTAGGGAAGGACTTTTTAAGATAATGATTCTGTCTTGAAAGTATAACAAGTGTAAAAGTACTTACTTGCTAATGTAGTTAGTGTGATAACTATATCTCTGTGAAAGAAGAAGTTACAAAGTGTTATTAAGTTTATGCTTACCTTTGAGTTGTTTTCTGCCCCTCTTAAAAGTGTACAGAGTGCTTTACCAACTTTAAACGAAAGTAATACGAGTTGGTACTGTTTTAGTTTTCTTAACTGAATGTAATAGCTCACCAGTAGGGTTTACCTACCTTGATATGCATTGTGTCTTTCTTAAAGTGTAACATTGGGTTTTGCTTTCCCATGTCTGCTTTATACAGATCTAAAACAGTCTCTGAGTTAATACTTAGCTTTGAGTTGCTGATAGCCCCTCTTAAAAGTATATAGGTCTTACTGGGTTGTGCCCCCCTGAATTGCTTTGGTGCTATTCTAAAATAGTTTCATAAAGTACTTACTTACCTTAGAAACTGTATTATACACTTCTTAAAAGTATACTGGGTATAACTAGCTATTAAATAGCGGATAGTTATGTACCAATAGGTCAATTACTTACCTTGAAATACATTGTGTCTTTCTCAAAGCGTAATTGGGTTCTGATTTCCCTGATTTGTTTTGTGCATTCTAAAATAGTTATGGAGTGTTCATACTTATCAAGTAGCTTGAGGCCCTTCCAGAAAGTATATGAGTTGTTTTACTAGCTCTGAACTGAGTTCTAAAAAGTACAATTGCCAGGTTTAGACTTGTAACAGGGTTGGTTTATTATGTGATTTATATAACTGAGTGTCACTGCATGAATGACCGGGTCTACTACCCTTGAATTAATTATGGTGTTCTGAATGTATATCTAACCTGGTTTTACTCCCCAAGAATAGCTGAGTGACATTCTGAATGCATTGGAAGGTTTGACAAACCGTGACTACTGATTGTATTCTCAATAAGGTTATACTTTGGGTTGTATCTCATAAGTATTGAGTTGGTTTTTATAATTGTGTTTATATGACTTTGATAGTACTTACCTTTCCCAAGATTTATCTTGGTCTACTTGTATTTAAATAAACCCTTCATTCTTTACAATACATGGTGTTTCAGTGTTTCTTTGGACCATATATATGCTACAATTTCTTTGTACCAAGCTACAGCCCTCTCTCCCTCCTAAGATAAGCCTGGCTGCTCTGCCCATGATACCATATTCTCAGGTGGTACAGCCTTATACTAAAAGTGGAATATGTATACTGCCTCAGGTATGGTTTTTATGTAGTCTGGGTTGGACTTTAGAAAAACTGTCCTAACATGTACCACCAGAGTATTCATTTGTGACTCAGCAGCTGATCTTATCCCAGCCCCTCCTGCCTCTCACCCACACTTATACAAAATCCCTTTTTTCGATCTCCTTGATTCCAGAGAAATCATTTACACCAACGTAGCGGATGATACGCAAATAATTATCACCATCACAGGCAATCACTACTGGCACTCTGCCATTATCAACTCAGTGTATAGTACAATCTAAAACTGGATGGGCACCCACAACCTGTGCTTGAACGATGAGAAAATGGAGCTCCTCAGTGTTGGCTCCCCGTACTGCCTAAAACACTTGGATACCTCCTTTTCTTCCTTCTGCATTGATGACACTACCATCCCCGTCCTGAACCGCATCAAAACCTTGGGGGTCCACCTAGAAGCTGACCTTTCTATTACCAGGCACATCAATCCACTTGCCTCTTCCACTGCCTATACTGCAAAGCTCATCTTGCTGAGCAGGGAATTCATTTCTCCGGCCAATTGCCTCACACTTGCTCGAACACTTATCCTCTCAAAATTGGATTATTGCAATGTCTTACTCCTGGGCACTACTGCTGTCAACATTTCCAAACTCGAATTATTATAGAACAAAGCACTGCAAGCAGCCCTTGGTGTAAAATGCTCTGATCACATCACAGCATCCAGACACTGGCTCCCCATCAAGCACAGTTTATCTTCAAAACTCTATTGCGCACCGATGTCTCTATAAGGATGCACCCGCTACCTCAAACTGCATTACTCAGAACACCCCCACCCGGGAGCTAAGATCTAGCTCCAGCACTTTTTTGGTCACTCTGCACTTTAAGAACAAAAGTTCCGGCCAGGCCAGTTTTTGCGTCATGGCTCTGTCACTCTGGAATTCCTTACCAATATCCATTAGAAATGAACAATCCTACATTACTGGGCAAATATGAGTAACACTGTTTCTGGCGCTCGCCACCACCTGCTATCTATTAGTATGTATCTACTGTATTTAATGTACTTGACTCTGTAATACCCTTGGGTCTGGGTGTTGTCACAAATGTTAAAATAAATATAATAAGTACCATCAACCATCTTCATTATCTCTTTAGAAATCCATCTTTCCAGCTCTTCCAGTAAAGCATTCTAGTATTGATTTGAACGGCTGGGTTATTCCAGCCAGTAAGCATGCACCAACATGTGTTTACTCCATCTGTCCCCACAGGCCATCCCCACCCCTCTCGTCCCGCCGTTATGTTCCCTTGTACCCCCCCCCTTCTCGCTTACAGGTGTTGCCTGTTTTGCTTGATTCTTCTACCGTGCTCCCCTCCTCCCTACTTCTGCAGGAGTCTGTCCTGATACATTCTGGTTTCACCATCACCGTCTTGTGGCCAATGCTGGATTTGACTTTTATGGACTTCATTGATTCACAGTGCATCACCCTTTCTCATGGTGACCCTGAATCATGTTGTTCCCATCTTCATCTTGTATCCAGGCTTGCAACATTATGTGTTACTACTGACTTCTGCAATTGTATTCGCTCTCCCCTTGCTTCTCCACTCTTTTTGATGGCTTACTCTCTGTTCTCTCCTATTCTCCCTTTCTCCCTTTTCCTATCTCCTCCCCTCCTCCCCTTACTTTTCTCTATGCACTTACTCTATCAGAATTGTCCCTGCACCTAGTATGATAGTAACCTTGTCTGTCTCCTCCCCCCTCTCCTTACTTGACCCCCCCTTCCAGCACTATCTGAAATGTCATCAGGCCTAGTACGATAGTCGCATGTTTTGTTCCTCCCCTCCCTTTCTGCACCCCTCTCCCTTACCTTTTGTTTTCTCTGGCTCCGCCAGAAATGTCATCAAGCCTAGTACATTAGTTGCCTGTCTGTTTCCATTTCCTTCCCACTCTCCCCCTCCCTTCCTTATCTATGTCTTAGCACTTACACTATCTGAAATGTCGTCAGGCCGAGTACAATAGTTAATTTCACATCCTTACTGTTCATGGCCGGTAAGAATGTCATTGTATTTTCCCTTGTTCCCTCCCTTGCCTTGAAGCGCTTTGAAACACATTGTGAATAGGCGCTATATAAACAAACTATCATATATGATGTCATATCATGTAAGTAATACTTTCTGTGTGAATGATATAGTAGGTAGCGGTTGGCTAGCCTGTGTTTTTTTTTTGTTTGCATGGAACAAATACTTTCTAGCTTAGATAGGGGCAATTTGTTAAGCATCCATGCTTAACCACATTGGTGAAGTCATCTCACTCTACCTAAAGTATAAGGCATATTTTTTAAATATAAATCCCTTGTGGTATTTACTCAAATCAGGATAAGCAAAACCCCCACTTCGGACATCACACGTCAATCTATATTGAGGAATCATTTCCTTTGGAATCGGCAGGAGTAGCGATTGGATGATATATAAAGCTTTAGGAATGAGAAAAATGTTATAGTACTGTTTTTACCCCAGATATTTAGTTTAATGTTATTCCATTAATAATGTAATTTTCCATACTTATAATCACATTAATAACATTAATTTCTAGTTTCTGTAAATCTCGAACCAAAGTAATTCTCAAATATTTTACACCTGGCTCCGACCATTTACAGTCCAAACATGAGTAATTTCTGCAGCACTTACTAGATAAAGGAAATAGTTCTGTTTTTGACCAGTTGATTTTATGTCCAGATAACATTCCAACTTCCTCAAAAATATTGTTTTTAAAGGGCAACAGGGTTCCTGAGAATTGGATAGATTAATAACGAAATCATCTCCATAATCTAATACTTTAAGATCGAGGCCCCATAGTTCATTCCGTGGTTTTCAAAATGTTGGCGTATACCAAGGGTTCCAGGGCAATGTTAAATAAGAAAGGAGACAATGGGCAGCCCTGTCTCGTACCCCTATGTAAGTTGAATTCCTCAGATGTAACACCATTTGCCCAGAAGTTGGCTTCAACTCCATCATGTAAACAGTTCACCATCTTTAAAACAAAGTCCCCAAAACCCAATTTACATAGTGAACTCATAGTGGAAAAAAACATTTCCAGTTACCTCTATCAAAGCTGCATTAGGATTACCAACAATTTAATGTCCAAGTACATTAATACACGTCCAAACATTATCATCATTATCATAGCCATACCTCGGGCTTATGAAATCCTTTTTGCGAATTATGGATATCACCCCAATGCATAAATCTAGCCTATTTGCACCGACAGGGTTACCACCAGACTTGTAATGAGGCCCAATGTCTTTAATGCCTTGGGGTTCCCTTCCCCAAGCTTTAGTCCTTCCAAATTCAAATCATAGCCAAGAAAAAAAGACAAGTCTTCTTTAAATGTCTTGGAGTTCCCTTACCCAAGCTTCAAATCCTTAATTAGCACAAAAGTATCAAGATTGCACTTTGATAGGCGTTTTAGGGTTCCCTTCCCCAAGCTTAGGCCTCTTTCAAGTTCAAACACAAATTCAGCTCTTAGGCCTCTTAGGGTTCCCTTTCCCAAGCTTAGGCCTCTTTCAAGAGCAAACACAAGTTCAATGCTTGGACCTCTCAGGGTTCCTTCCCCATGCTTAGGCCTTCTTGAGTTTCAAAACACGAGTTCAGTTTGTCAGGATGTACCTTTCTTTTAAATACAGTCCTTTCAAGGGGTAGCATCAGAGACTTTTTCGGAAATGCCAGGTTCTTTGTCCTTCTTGTGCCCCTGGCACTTTCTCCAGCTTCCTCATGCACTCTCTTTACCTTTCCGTGCCCAATAACACCTTTTCCAGCTTTCCTGTGCACACTTGCACACTTTACACTCTGCTGGGTCGCTTGCACCCTTCTCTCTCTTTTCGGGTTGATCGCGCCCTCTTTATTATAGTTCTTCACTTCAGCGCCCCTTGCATGCTCTGCTTTGCTTGCTTTCTCCTACTTTCTCTTGATCTTGTCACTCTTCTTTCAATCTATACTGCATTACTAGTTTCCTTTAATTTCTTTCCTCTTTTCCGCTTCGTGCAGCTTTCTGCATTCCTTTCACCCGCTCCACTTCACTCAGCTGCATGCTCCCGAGTCTCTCTCTCTGTCTCTCTTACTTTCGTGAGACTCACCCGGGCAGCAGCGCATTGACAATCGGTCCCTTCTGGTTGTGCAGGCCTGAGGTCAGAGTCTCACCACCTGCCCCTCAGACAATTTTGGGGCTGGCACAGGTCCCAAGGGAATGAGCAATGTTCCGACCACCACCACCAACAGCAGCCGGCAGGATGCTTCGCTCCGGCACTCTGGAGACACGGCTCCCTAGCCACGCTGCAGCCCCTCTCACACACTGGGCCAACGTCTCAGCACGCCGTTCTCCTCTGGGACACAGATCCTGCTGCTCTCTGCTCCTTGGCTTCTCTGGTCCAAACAACATCCCCAGCTCGCTCATCCACCTGTGAAGAACCACACCTTTTATAGTTGAAAAAACTGTCAAGTCAGGTGTGAGGGATAATTGGTAAATGCCTGACTCTATCAATGGGACAACGTAAGTTCTTTCTACAGTCGGTTTGCCTTACACTCCCCATGTTATTCCAATGGGAAATCTTCACTAATCCCGGTTGCCTCTTCCTCATCCCAGTATTTGTTGGAAATGGGGAGGAGGAGATGGAATGGGTTTGGAAATACCCCATGAAA
Source organism: Ambystoma mexicanum (assembly GCF_040938575.1). Lineage (NCBI taxonomy): Eukaryota > Metazoa > Chordata > Amphibia > Caudata > Ambystomatidae > Ambystoma > Ambystoma mexicanum. The sequence continues at coordinate 533,777,678 of NC_090924.1, read as the reverse complement.
GCTGAGGAAAAGGGTTTTGAGGTAGAATGGGATTGTAGGGGAGATTGCGTTCCCGTTAGTTTTCTAGGGAGTGTCTTTGTACATAGGACAATCTTTTAATCTTATCTGTGGAGTGATTATAGGAACAGGAGTCTTGAGGAGGTTTATGACTTGGACAGGTAGAGGATGAAACAATCTCAATACAAGAACTCTGCCCTTGTGTCACTTGGGTCTTCTTCCTCCCCCCTCTCAGGTAACTGACTCCTTTCTTTCTCACCTTTGGGTTATAAATGACAGGATAGGAATCACAGGTCACAACTCCTGAATAAAAGTTGTAGGAATCAACATAGCCCATGAAGGCGTCAGGATTTCCTTTTCCTTCCCTACTGCCCTGTTAGGATACTGTGTCCCCCTTCAGACAGCCCTGTGTTCCCCTACCCAGACTCGTCCACCCCCAGGGATGGGATCCAAGAGCGATGGCCCTCCCCTGGGAGAACACCCCTAGGTTTCTCACAGTATCCACAGTCTCTTTGTTTTCAATGAAAACCCTTTCAATAAATCTTTCCAATAGCTGGGATATGTCCACATCTTTTCAAAATATTCATATTAAGCCTCCATCTTCTGTAACTTCCTTATACCTTGTTAAGGGATATTCTTAACGTAACTCTAGCGTGATCCGAGATACATCTTTCTTGGGCATCTAACTCTATAGTTCTATCAATTAAATCATCAGAGATAAATATATAAACTAATCTGGAGTGTGATTTGTGCACTGGTGAGTGAAAAGTATATTCTCTTACACCAGGATACTTCTCCAAATATCCACCATATTGAGATTCTCTAGCATATTTTGAAGTTCCTTCGTAGCGCTATGTTCTGAATATCTACAAGATGCTGATCGGTCCATTTTATAATCCAAGACGCAATTCAGCCCCCCCCCCAGAATTATATTCTTCCCTAATTGTTCCCTAATCGCTGTAATTGTAAAGTTAAATCCCTAAGAAAACATTGCCTGACGAACCGAGTCATACATTGATCTAAAAGTGACATTATTTTCTAATACAATGTTAGCCAATATAAATCGTCCTTCCGTGTCTTTCACTACTGATTCTACACTCATGTTTAAACCTTTGCGAGATAAAATACTTACTCCTCTGGACTTAGGTTTGTAAAACTTTGACATTGCCGCTATATATCTGGAGTTTAAACATAAGTTTTGTACTGATTCTAATGCATGTGTCTCCTGAAGAAATACTATATATATTCTCATCCTCCATAGTTTTGTGAATGCTTTATTCTTTATTGATGAGCTATTAAGACCTTTTATATTCCAGGTCAAAATTCTAAACATATTCACCATGCTTCACAAATGTGTCAATATCAATGATTGGATAACAATTTTCTCATCATACTTTATGCTTTACTTCATACTTTGTTACCACTAACCAATGCATAACAGATAAGATAAAAAAATTAAATTCACAACTATTCCTATAGAACTGAACCAACTATGTGGCAGTGTAACATGTAACGAAACACTAAAATATGTGAATAAAACAAGAACACAAAAGCAATATTCCAGCCACACATGGACCTGATATTAACCAGGTTCTGATAAAATACTAATATTTTCAAAAAAATAATGATCTGAACTGTATTCTTCAGACAGCTTGTCCTACCCTTTTATGAGTACCAACATAAATTTTCCGAGTACCTCTTCCTATGAAAGGAGTGAATTAAAGAAGAACCCAAGTCCGCTCTTCGATGAAAAGAAAATACTCTGTAACAAACCTTTTGGCGTACAAAAAAGAACGATATGTAACACTGCACCAATACAATGCATTCATTATCAACAATATGCTGCACTAGCTTTTATATACAGTCAAAGCAATGCACTTGTCAATCCGATCCACATGTATCTTTGCTTTTTGAAAGGTATCCACGCTGCGTTATGAAGTCAGAACGAGACTACAGTACAATGGTCCACAACCATATTCTCGTGAGGTGAATAGCTTTAATTTCTAATAATAATAAATATCCTTCCACCAATTGAGTATGCAGGGTCAAATATAAATTGCCAGTCACCATTTTCCAAGCATAGTTACATAGCTCTATTTTTGCTGTTATTTTTTCTTAATGGTCCGTAGCAAATCCCTTTTAAAAAATTCCTTCTCTTCCAGGATTGAGCACGTAGCGACGACAAGCATGACGCAGGGCACATCCTCGGGTGTTTTCTTATAATGATTTCCCTGTGCTGTCCAATAGTATAGTACGCATCCTTGTCGGTACTATTCATGCGGCCGAGAGCTTGTGCCCCTCCATGACAACCATCTAATTGCGTGGTCCAAGCCACGCCCTGAGGTACTTAACTTGAGCATCTTTCGTTTCGCATAAGCCCCACGCCAGTAACTGAGAGTGCACACTCAAAAGCCATTGCATAATGGCTATATTAGATCTGAAGTTAATTTGAATCCAATAAAATTAAAGTCCAAGTATGTTACACAACAACAAGCTATAAACTCAAAATGTGTAATGTGAAGCAGTTACTCACATTTCTTTATATCCATGTATCAGTTATTTTATCTCCCTAATACTAACAGAATATTTGTTGGAAAGGGCTGCTTCTTCCATGAGCTCTGACTCTTGATCAACGAGGTCAGTCAGAAATGCCTTCTGCTAATGTGATCACTAAAAGAGTGGATTTGCCCTTTCACCACAACCCTCAATGTTGCTGGGTAAAACATATAATATTTAAGGTTCTTTCTCCTTGCCTTTTCTTTTGCTGTAGAAAATAATTTCCTCTTTTGCACCACATCCCTACTCAAATCTCCAAATATCATGATTTGTGGCTACCCCAGGATAATTCTCTCGGTTCTCTCCCATGATTCAACATGATCTGCTTAATGGGAAATGTCAGGAGTTTTACAATAATATGATGAGGTCTTTGGCCCAGCAAAGGTTTTGGACCCAGAGATCCGTGAGCTGTCTCTATATCTGCAAGATGTCTGGCATTCAAATTCAATATTTTGGAGAGGCTGTTCTGAATAAATTCAGTTGTATTACCCTGCTCGGCATTTTCAGGAATTCCTGTTTCATGTATATTGATTCTTCTAAAGTGATTTCCTTGTTCTTCAGTCTTTTCATACATAGTAATAGTCTGTATTCCCAAGGTATCCATTTTAGAAGCTATCTTCTGACATCCTTCTTCAGAATTAAACAGTTTTGCCAGTTCAAAAGGAGTATGTGGGGAGGATAATTATTGATATCTCTTCTGCTGTGCTCATTTGGAGCTCTGCATTGACCTCAGTGTCCCAGTTCACCCCTCAATACACCATAGTGTCCAGTCCAATTAGACATTCAGCCAGCCAAAGACCTAGGGGCTGCGTTTATTGGGTGTGAAGATCTTTCTGGCATATGGACCTGTGATTTCAGATATGGAGCATCCCTTTTCTTAAGGGTCACTAGTTTGACATATGAAGCAGAATGATGTCTTATGGGGTAGAACTGTGCATATGGGGCATAATTATGGTATTCAGGGAAGCACCTGGGCCTACAGGGCTGCACTTTTTGGAATATAGGGCAACGCTCTGGTAATGAGACTGCACCCTGGCACATAGGGCAGTATCGTGGCATAGGCAAATAGCTCGAGTGGCTTACTAAGTAGCTCTCTTCTATGTCAAACATCCCTCTAGCACATTTATGAGAGTACCCAGTCTTTTTATATCCTTTTTACCATGCATTTTTCACTGCAGCACTTCTTTTTACTGCTGATTGTTCAACAACATTTTTACCACAAAATGCAGGGGGGGGGGCGTTTGTGTAAAGTAACATGGGGTGGAGGACTGGTTGTGGATTGGTGGGAGAGAGGGTGCTGGCATTGGGGAAAAGAGGGGATGCAGGGGTTCTCCCCCGCATTTTGTAGTAAAATAATCTTACAAAAAATCAGCTGTAAAAAAAGCTCTTGACAAATTGCACTGTAACAGCATATTAGAACCATTATTGAGTAGTGACTCAGAATACTGAGCTGCACACATGGCATGTTGTGCAGTTCATCCAGTCTTTCCCCACTCCTGCCATATTAAGCAGCACTGTGTAGTATTTAGCAGCATCATAGCATATTGACTAGCACACTGGACTATTGAGTAGCAACATCTTTTCATGCTGAATAGCGCCTTGGTTTTATACACGTCAGCCTAGATAATTTTGGACACACACACGCTTACATTTTTGGCATCACCCTTGAGAATTTGAGAAATATACAGCTATATGGCGCGATCACCTTTGCTGGCTCAATTACTCAGGCGCTAATGAAATTATGCCACTGATTACGATGCAACAATTTGCGACCAAAAAGGTTCAACCTACGTCCAGTTTCTACATGCCAGAATAACTTCTAATGCCACGCTGTAATAGAAGGCTCTGCAACTACAAGAGTTGTAACAGACTTCAAGTACATACAGCGATTCAAATGCAATTCCAGAGCTCTGAAAGAAATGCACTGAAAAGAAAAATCTGAAATATTTTTCATCCTTTTCAAAGGTCGCTTCACTCGCCATTTAAATATCATTTCCATAAATACTTTTGACGATGACACTTTGACAAAGATCTTTGGCTCGATTGCTGACTGGCATTTCGGCAAAGGATTTGACATCGCATTCATGAGGTAACTACATATTTCATTTCATTGCAAAAAAATGTCTTTATACATTTGTTTCTCAACTTAATGTGTTTCAACACGTCACAACTGTAAGAAAAAGCATTTCACTCAAAATGTCAATGTTTCTCTTTTACTTATAGAACTAGCAAGCTCATGGTTCAAGCAACAATGGCCATTTACAAAAGTGCTGTAGAAAACTTTCTTCCTACTCCTTCAAAATCTCATTATGTCTTCAATCTGCGAGATTTCTCTCGAGTTGTAAAAGGGGTACTGCTGTGCCCATTTACCCACTTGCAGGTATGGAGAACTGCTATCGTATGTTTACGGTTTTACATATCTGCTTCATATTAGAACCATTTAAGGCTCTGTATAATAATCCGGTGTGAAATAAACAGAATGTATACAAAATTGGGTATAAACAAAAAGTGGTTAAAATACCTATTTTTACTTGTTTTTCTATTACAGGAAATTCTGCTCAGAGATATGCATTTTTGTTTAATTAAAATCCATTACTGGTTTGTTATAGATTTAGTAGTTCAAGGAAAATCACCTGGGCCCCCAACTCTACTTATCAACCCTTCTTTTACACTTACCACTCGTGACACAAGCATCTTTCCATCTCTCATCTTCCCTCCTAACCAGGTCTAAACCATTCTGCTTTAGGCCAGAGGTCTCTTTCTTTTTCTTGTGATCCCTTTTTTCTTTGTTTCAATTTTAAAGTTGCTACGTTTTTGCTTTCTTCACTGTAAGTTTAGTTATTTTGAGCAAACTTTGTTTTCCTCATTGTTTTCTGTATTGTTCGTTTTTTGGAGTTATTTTCCCTATGTAGCCGTTTAGCTATTCTCTCTCCCATCTGCTATAGCACAGCATAAAATGGCACTATGAAGTTAAAATAACCAGAAGAGAGAAATAAATTTTTTTTTGTACTAAATTAATTTCTAATAAAAAAATAAAAAAATAAATAAATATATATATATATATATATATATTAACAATTAACAGTGTCCAGAGGCTTTGGATGTTGCATCGGCATTCCATACATATTTGTCAGGCATTGTCTGCCTGTATTTCACAACATTTTCTAACTATTGCAACGATATGCCTAGGGAGCACGGTTGTTTGTCAGCTATCGTCAGGCTGTGCTCGGGTACTTGCATGATATGGATGACGTTGCTATCATATACTTGGTATTGCCCGGTATTGCCCCAAAAGCTGAATAACTCACAACATTTCTAGGCTTTGATAGCAAGTGTCTCGATACTGGCAACATGGGCATCGATTGCCACAAAAATCCCAGGTACTCGCACCAATGCCATTCAATGCCCAGCAACTCGCACCATTGTCAAGGAGATGCCCAGTTAGCATAGCAGTGCCAGGTTTCATTATGTCCACTTAGCACAGAATAGCCAGATTCGTTTATTTATATATTCATGCATTGTGCTATGGTTTGCAGTAAACCTTAATTACATTGCATATTATCGCCTGATTATACCATAACTAAATACATATCAACACACAATATAAATGCACAGACAATATTGAATTGGGACTAATTCGTGATATGCATACAAATAGTATTGAATCGGGCAAACACGTCACAAATACATAACATTTAAAAACAGTCCAGAGTCAGGTATATCGAATCAAAAAAAGAGCTTACTAACAATATATCAATACCTTTACTACAGTTCATGGAATAACGTTTATCTTATTTGCAGCCTCAAGACTTTAAATACTCTCATATAAACTGGTTTTCACCTCAATAATTATTAGCATTATTTAGCTTTCCCCGTGACAACCTAAACCAAACATTTTCCTCATTAATTGCTTCTATCTGGTGAACAAAGCAATTAAAGTATTGTTCCCTGAACGAAAGAGGAGCTCGACATTCTATACCTATGAGCTATAAAGTAGAAAGTCTCTATGAAATCAGGTAGATGACATAGGATTACGGGAGATAAAAGACGTTGTATATCATGTTGTGTCCTTAATCGTTCAAATGTATCTAGCTGATTATAACAACACTTCATACAATAATTCTAAAGACAGGGTCTGGAAATTGCCCAATACAACGGTATGTAGTGCCTTTCCTTGAAATGGTGGGAATATAAGATTTCAATGTAGTTCAATTACATACCACGACCAGTTTCAGTTATGCCTAGTTAAAACAACAGTATCTGATTCCATTAGTGTCATATTCAGTTATGCCCAATTAGCAAGGAAGTACTTGGCTCTATTACACCTAGTTAGCAAAGTATATGTGAATGTTAATATGGCCAATTAGCAAATCTTGTATGTACAGTTAGCGGAGCAGTGGTAAATTCTGTTATGTCCAAATCACAGTATTATGACAGATTTCATTATTTCCATTTCGCACAGTAAGACCAGATTTCAGTGTGCCTAGCTGGCATAGTAAGGGCAGATATCATTATACTATTTTAGTACAGTAAGTCAGTTCCATAGACCAAGCGAGTGCAATAAGACTTAGTTCCATTGTGTCCTGTTAGCATTGCAGTGCTCAATTCCAGTGTACACCATTAACACAGCAGCGCCAGATTGCATTGTGCCCAGTAACTTCGGTATGGCCAGATTTCATTATGTGCAGTTCACACCATAATTCACGATTCAAGTATGCCGAGTTAAAAGGGCAAACCCAAAACTCCAGTATTTCCAGTCTGTACTAAAATGGCAGATTCCATAGGCCCACTTGCTACACTATGGCTAGATTCCATTATGCCCAGTTACCACAGTTCAGTGTCACATAGGTGAAAAGGATCATTGACCAGATAAACACAGAAAGTAAGTTCATGGTGGTTTATTAGCGATCCATATCATGAATGCACAAAATATATGGGGACACCATAAAGGTCCACTGATACATGTGAGGATAAGTCCAGTGATTTCTCACTAAAATTGCAGGGCAACTAACTGTTCATAAATGGCTCTATTGCAGTCTGAGAATGTGCTGAGATTCCCTTCCTTGGTCAACATTTAATGTTAAAGAAAGAGTCCTTGGGCAAAGTCTTTGGCTTCCCAGTAGGTAGGACTTTCCTTCACCTGTGTTTTTATGTATAGTCCTCATCTTTAGTGTTTTTTACGGGAACACCTCCCTTTTCTTTCTCCTCTTCTTTCTTATCCTATTCTTATTCGTCGCTTTTCTCTTGTCATCCTCCGGTATCTCTGCCTTCTGCACGTCGAGGTGTTTAACCTCCATGGGAGCAATCAAATCTTGGGTGCATAGAATAAGGGTCTTGGGGAGGTTTGTGTGGTACGTCACAAACTTCTGGATGAGGAACATGACATTGTGGTAGGTCAGGAGGATGGCCAACCTCTCTAGCTCTCGCTCCTATGACTCCTCTACATGTTGCCTCCTCCTCACCTGTGGCGTCACCAGGAATCAAATTTAGGAGGGGCACAGAGGGGGCCAAAGACGAAAGTAGGGGGGGCACAGACAAAAGTAGGGGGGCGCCTATGAAAGGTAATGAGTGACGCAGTGGCGTAACACAAAATGTGGGGGCCCTCCTGCGAGCCATGATGAGGGCCCCTCCCCTACTCTGCAACAAATCACGGCTCGCACCACACTCTAGGCGGCCTAGATTATCACGCTTGAACAATACGCACAAGCGTGCTGCTGAAGGGGTATGCCGCACACTGCACTAGGAGAAATATATAAATGTGTTTTTAATGCAATATACAACACAATTTTATGAAAACATTTGGCTATGAAGCCATAGTGTTTGCAATTGTTTTGTAGCATAACACCAATCCAATACATGCAAGTCACCAGCAGTACACAGGAATATTAATGCTTTGCTATTAAAAATGCTATGCCACAATCAAAACACGTCCAACTGACTGCACAATGTAGACCAGTGTAGACACGTAATATCATTACAGTAAAGCATTCCAGGCCACATTTAGACATACCTCGATTGGTTACACCAAAATGCCAGTCGAAGCAATAACACTCATCAAGAAGAGAGCACACATTAAAGCCTGCGTCTCCACGGCCTCTAACAACACGGCCAAACTCTTTACAATCTGGAAGGAAATGCTCAATACTGTTGCGGTCTCTACCTCTCCTGTTCCCTCCCAGGCCCTCTGTACAGCTCTGGCCTCACACTAAATCTCAGGACATCCTGTCCGCTATCTCCTGTTCGTCTCCCTCTTCCTCTCTCGGCCTCCTTTGGCCATCTCTACCTCTTATCCTACTTTTTCCTCTTTCTCTCTGACAACACCTGAAAAGGTTTCTAGACAAGTCCGATCTATGAAAATTTCATCCAAACAGGTGCTCCCCTGCTCCTCCATAACCATCAAGGACCATATTGACACCCTCTCTTCAGCCTTGGGTGATTTCTGTAATCACTCTTTTGCCACTGGAACATTCCCCTCTCCCCTTAAGCACTCCCTTGTGCACCCACACCTCAAGAAGCCGTCTGCCGATCCTAACTGTCCAGCAAACTATCGGCCATTCTCCATTACCTCTTTCCTGGGCAAATTCTTGGAAAAGCTTGCCATCTCCCAGCTTACTCTCCACACTGAATCTGTTGGTTGTCGCCATGACCATCAGTCTGGCTTCAGAGCTGCCAGAGGCATGGAAAATGCTCTCCTGAAAACCTGTGAAGATCTGCTCACTAACCGTGATTCAAGCATTCCTTCTGTCCTCATCCTCATCCTCCTTCTTTCCTCAGCTTTCGACATGGTCAACCACGCCATCCTGATTAATCGACTCCGTGAGAACCTGGGCATCACGGATTAGGCCCTGTAGTGACTGATCGCCTTCCTATTGGACCACCCCTCCCCTCTCAGGTCCAACTTGGTTCCTTTCTCTCCGCCACCTCTCCCCACCTGTGGCATTCCCCATGGGTCTATCCTCTCACCCTGGTTTTTCAACCTCTACTGGACACTTTGTCTCACCTGATCTCTGCCTTCTCCTCTAACTTTCAGTGTTATGCGGATGACTCAGCTTTCCTTCAGGCTCCCCTCAGCTTCCTCTCCTCTCTCGCTCATTCCTGACTGTCTATCTACGATTCAAGGTTGGTGCACCTCCAACGATCTCTAACTTAATACCATGAGATCCGTCTCATTGGGACCCCTGCCCCTGCTTTACCTCTCTCACTCTGGCCTCCCACCTTGGGCCCCCTTCCTTCGCCTTCCTGAGAGGCAGAAAACTTTGGTGTTATCTTCGACCCAACTCTCTCTTTCTCTCCTCACATCTCCGGCGTCGCCAAGATGTCCTGCTAGCAGCTGCTCCTCATCAAAGGGGCTCTTCCCTTTCTTACTTTCCACCAGAGGCTCACTGTATCCAGAGCACTGGCTCTCTCTAGTCTGGACTAATGCAACAGCCTCTTTCTCAATCTGCCTGCCTCTACTCTCGGTCATCTGCAACTAATCCAGAACAAGACTGCAAGTCTTATCCTTGGCCTCAAGCCCAGGGATCATATCTCTTCAGCCTGAAATCTTTCCACTGGCTCGCAGTGGCGGCAAGGATTAAGTTCAAGACCCTTTGCAAGGATTTCTGGGGCCATGGCCCGCACTACATCCAACACTCTCTTCCAAAATCCCTTCCTTCTCGAGCCCTTCGCTCAGCTACATCCAACTCTCTAAGGGTTAGACCCTTCTCCAGGCAGATAGTCGGGGGTATATCTCTCACCTCTGCAGGTGCCTCCCTCTGGAATGGCCTCCCTGCTCCTCTCAAACTTGAGGCAGACCACCTGATGTTTCGGAAGCAGCTCAAAACGTTCCTCTTCTCCTCTGCTTTCTCTCTCTCCCTCCCCTGCTGACCTACCTGTCTGCTGTACCGACTGGTTGCTTGGCTACCCTCTGAGTCCAGGCACTTTCTTGATCGGTTACCCTTTCACTGCCTCCGGGCCTACCATGCACTTAGGGGCTGTAACTGTAACCCTGAAATCCCTTGTTCTCCTTGCACTACCCAGAGCCGTGCTGCCCTGGCTGCACCTACTCAGAGCATTGCTGCCCTGTTTTTCCCTCCCCTCCTCCCTTTCCCCTTGCACTTCTCATTCTCGCACTTGCACCATCTGAATGACACATGGCCTAGTAAGATCGTTTGTCTTGTCCTCCATCTATCTTCCCTCCCTTGTCTTGTCACGCCTTATGTATGACGCGTTATAAATGACTTATATTATATCATATTATTTTATCACAGATGCCCAGAAAAATATGCAATGCGGCAGTAAGAAATGACTAGACTGGCAGCACTGAAATGCCAATCTATCCCGGTAATTACACTTAGCAGGACTGCTTTATCAGAAATGCCCAGTTAAAAGAAAGTCATACCAAACAGGAATGACTAGACTGGCTGCACCAAAATGCCACTCTAGCCACTAATGCCACATATCATGCCTGCTTAGCATGGACATGGACAACCATTATGATTTATCACACAATCCCGCCCCTCCACACCTAACCTCTCCCACACCCTACCCCAACCTCCAAAATCAGCTCCTTGGCCCAGAATTACCTCCCCGTCCCTCGTTCTTGTCCAAGATCTTACGTATGAGGCTCTTTGCCTCATAGGTAAGTACTGAGGTGAGGAAGAGTGGGACCAGGAGTAATGAAGATTACAGGTAGATAAGTCAGACATTACCGCCATGTACCTCTTCCTCACCCCAGTACTTGTGTATGAGGCAGAGCTCCTCCCTACTGATGAGGTCCAACCAGACCGAAACACATGTCTGGGGATGCTGTTGGTACTCTTGTTCAGAGGAGAATTGGCTAGCATTTCGGTGCTGGACTGCCCCACGGCAGGACAAAGACTGATATGTTTGGGATATTTGTTCTCTGTGAAAGATAGTGAGCTAAAGACTCTGGGTAAGTCTCTCATAACCAGGACTAATGTCTGGCAGAGGGACTCCCAGGACCCCAATTGGTAATTTGCATATTTAAGTAACTTTGGGTCTCACCCTAAGTTACTAGGGGAATCCAAACGTGGACCCCTTGCTCACTATTCTTAGAGAGGCACAGCCCCTCCCTACTGATGAGGTCCAACCAGACCGAAACACGTGTCTGGGGATGCCGTTGGTACTCTTGTTCAGAGGAGAATTGGCTAGCATTTCGGTGCTGGACTGCCCCACGGCAGGACAAAGACTGATATGTTTGGGATATTTCTTCTCTGTGAAAGATAGTGAGCTAAAGACTCTGGGTAAGTCTCTCATAACCAGGACTAATGTCTGGCAGAGGGACTCCCAGGACCCCTTTGGTAATTTGCATATTTAAGTAACTTTGGGTCTCACCCTAAGTTACTAGGGGAATCCAGACGTGGACCCCTTGCTCACTATTCTTAGAGAGGCACAGCTCCTCCCTACTGATGAGGTCCAACCAGACCGAAACACGTGTCTGGGGATACTGTTGGTACTCTTGTTCAGAGGAGAATTGGCTAGCATTTCGGTGCTGGACTGCCCCACGGCAGGACAAAGACTGATATGTTTGGGATATTTCTTCTCTGTGAAAGATAGTGAGCTAAAGACTCTGGGTAAGTCTCTCATAACCAGGACTAATGTCTGGCAGAGGGACTCCCAGGACCCCCATTGGTAATTTGCATATTTAAGTAACTTTGGGTCTCACCCTAAGTTACTAGGGGAATCCAGACGTGGACCCCTTGCTCACTATTCTTAGAGAGGCACAGCTCCTCCCTACTGATGAGGTCCAACCAGACCGAAACACGTGTCTGGGGATGCTGTTGGTACTCTTGTTCAGAGGAGAATTGGCTAGCATTTCGGTGCTGGACTGCCCCACGGCAGGACAAAGACTGATATGTTTGGGATATTTCTTCTCTGTGAAAGATAGTGAGCTAAAGACTCTGGGTAAGTCTCTCATAACCAGGACTAATGTCTGGCAGAGGGACTCCCAGGACCCCCATTGGTAATTTGCATATTTAAGTAAATTTGGGTCTCACCCTAAGTTACTAGGGGAATCCAGACGTGGACCCCTTGCTCACTATTCTTAGAGAGGCACAGCTCCTCCCTACTGATGAGGTCCAACCAGACCGAAACACGTGTCTGGGGATACTGTTGGTACTCTTGTTCAGAGGAGAATTGGCTAGCATTTCGGTGCTGGACTGCCCCACAGCAGGACAAAGACTGATATGTTTGGGATATTTCTTCTCTGTGAAAGATAGTGAGCTAAAGACTCTGGGTAAGTCTCTCATAACCAGGACTAATGTCTGGCAGAGGGACTCCCAGGACCCCCATTGGTAATTTGCATATTTAAGTAACTTTGGGTCTCACCCTAAGTTACTAGGGGAATCCAGACGTGGACCCCTTGCTCACTATTCTTAGAGAGGCACAGCTCCTCCCTACTGATGAGGTCCAACCAGACCGAAACACGTGTCTGGGGGTGCTGTTGGTACTCTTGTTCAGAGGAGAATTGGCTAGCATTTCGGTGCTGGACTGCCCCACGGCAGGACAAAGACTGATATGTTTGGGATATTTCTTCTCTGTGAAAGATAGTGAGCTAAAGACTCTGGGTAAGTCTCTCATAACCAGGACTAATGTCTGGCAGAGGGACTCCCAGGAGCCCCATTGGTAATTCAAACACAAGTACTGCCTCATGCATAAGTACTGGGACGAGGAAGAAAAGGGCTAGGAGTAATGAAGATTACCAATAAGTAATTGATGCATTAAACACAAGTAGTAGTGCAGCACCATTGAGTTGACTGTGCTTCCGCACCCCCCCCTGAAATTTTGTGCTATGTTGACTCAACCTGGCTGACCTTTAGAGCAGCTGCTGGACAGAATAGGACTCAGATGTTAAACGGCACCTGGGTTTCACTGTTAACAAGGGCCCAGAAATGACCAATGTAAAGCATTTCACTGTTAGTACCTGCCTTCAAACGCCACATTTTTTAGGCAATTGAAATTGTGATGTGGGATTAGTACTTGCATGCCAGGGGAGTGATTGGTAGGGTGGAGAGGGAACAGGAGACCGCTCATTCTCACAGTAGTTCATAGCTGGGTGCTTTTAGATTTAAAGGAGAGAGTTAACTGCTTGTAACATTGAAGCTGCACTAGAATAGTCTCATTAAAATGTGTAAAGAAGTTAGATGCCCCCACACAAATATGTTTTCCCCTCCCCACCGCTCGTGAAGTTAGCGCCTCTACCAACATTTGAAGGATTAGCCCACCCGAAATGTAGGTTTTGTTGCACCCCTGAACATAAGCACAGGCACCATTCTCAATATATACACACGCACACCCAGCCATCCATACATTTAAGTGTGCACCCTTTCACCATACAGGCACACTCAGGCAGCCACCCATACATTTAAGTGTGCACCCTTTCAACATACACTCACACAGGCTGCCACCTATACATTTAAGTGTGCATCCTTTCACCATACAGGCACACTCAGGCAGCCACCCATACATTTAAGTGTGCGCCATTTTCACTATACAAGAACACACGCGCAGCCAGCCACCCATACATTTGTGTGCACCCTTTCACCATACACTCACACAGGCAGCCACCTATACATTTAAGTGTGCACCCTTTCATCATACACTCTCACAGGTCATGGGGTTGAGTGGAGCCCTATTAGTTCAAAAAGAAATGTTTTTTTTGTAAGTCACTCTGACTTCATTAAGAAATGATTTCCGGTAAGGACCGAACCATAACGTAAATAATTTCTTTATGAAGGCAGAGTGACTTCAAAAATAAACTATGGGCCTCATTCTGAGTCCGGTGATAACTGTGCTGTTGCCACGGGAGGATTGCCGCCAGACTCGGAATGATTTATGGCGCCTGACTTCCCAGTGCCACCAGGAGATTACAACCCCGGCAGCCCAGAAAGTCAGGTGCCGGTAAAATGATTCTCCCCATTCCCATGGGACTCTGTTAATTGTTAATGGTGCTGGTGCTTGCATGGCGGTCTGGCTACCATGGGCGCTGTGCTGGGCAGGGTCAGACCTGCAGGCATGGTGGCTATGGCAGGCAGACCTGTAATATGTTGGTCCAGAAACAACGGTGCCGGTAAGCTTACCAGCACCGTTGTTTCCAGACCGGCATAGCTGTAATGAGTCCCTATTTCTTTTTGAAGTCATAGGGATCCCTCCAACCCCATGACATGGAAGCCTCGAGCCTAGGGTCTACCATGTCATGGGGTGGGGGAGATGGGGGAGGGCAGACTTCAAAAAGAACGTTTCTTTTTGTAGTCACTCTGCCTTAATAAAGAATTGAGTTTTATTAACAAAATCATTTCTTTATGAATGCAGAGTGATTTCAAAAAGAAACAAAACTTTTTTTTGGGGGGGGGGGGTGTTTCATTTTTTTTCTCCAAGTGGGACCCCCTCCCAGGGGCCCCCTGAACCGTGGGGGCTGCGGGGCCCTCAATATGCCACTGGTGGCGTCACAAGCACTCCTGCAGAGAGGCTTTTGTGCACACCAACTACCCACACCCCACGCAGCTCCCCTCCCTCCCATCAAAATGCAGACACGAAACAATTCAGTGACTAATGGCCCATCATTAGCAGTTTCGTGGCTGCATTCTGATGGGAGGGGCTGCAAGCTGCTCGAGCACTACTCGCTTTGAGACAAAAGGAGTATTGCCGTGTGATATGCAGACATTTGCCTCAGTGAGTGTCACAAATAACACCACGAACAGAGAACATGGTCACTGCGCGCCTTAGGTAGGGGGGGCACAAGGGGGGCACAGGACTTCAGAGGGGGGACACTGCCCCCCCCCCCCACACCCCTCCTAGCGACGCCACTGCTGCTCACTAGCTTGTACCCTACTCCTTTGATCTTCAGGGTCTCTCAATGAGATCTGGCCCAGCTCCTATTGTAATTGCATCCCTGCTTCCCACTCTTTTATCTCTTAACCCCTTCACCAAATGTTCCTTCTGTTCTTCTGGTCGTCCTCCAGCTCTCAACTCTTCCACTTCCTACATCAACTCTTGAACTAGCTCCTTGTCCCTTTCTTCCATTTCCGTCTTTCTTCATAACCACCTCTCATTGTTGTATTCTTCTTTCCACTTTTTACTCTTTTGCCTTCCTTAAGTCAATTTTACTATCTCACCAGTCTCTCCTTACTCCTAAACAGCAGCCCCATCGCTGTTGACTACTCAGTTTGGTATTCTGGGCCTCCCCTCCATGTCACAAGCACCAGTGTGGCCCAGCCTTTTCAAACTCTTTCCATGATGCTGAACTCTGCTTCTCCTCAATTTCCTCCTGGTCCCTCCTCCCGCCTGACCCAAAACAGCTCCTGTCTTCTTTCTCCAATCTTTCTCTTGTCTTCAACCATTCAACCAATCTTAGACTGAGTTCTGAACTTTTTTTCTAGGGTTTTAACTCCACCTTCCAGTCTCCTATGACAAAAAGAGGCTAGTGTGTGTTAGATGGAATAGTGACTAACTGTCAGGCTCTCCCTCCACCCCAAACTCCTCTGAGAATGCCTTACAACCCTGGTGTAGAACTTGGGATTGGAATGACCCCCTTTTGGGATATCCTCTTTCTGCCTGCCCCCACCCAACCCTGCTTTCCAGCCTCTCTCTGGGTTAAAGGAACTTAAAAGTGCAGCTTTTGTTTTGGGAAATTGGGAGTTGTAGTTTTCTGGGCCTTCGTAGGTCTTTAGTGTCGGTTGGACCATAGCTTCAAGAACCCCACCGGCCATCTTCAAGATCCTGGCTCTCTCTTCCCCTTTAGTTCTCTGCTATAGGGACTGGCTGGTGGCTCCCATCACAGATGATGGCTCCCAGCTCAAAGGTGTAACTTGGGGTTCGCTAGGCTCTCCAGTTGGGCAGTCCTTTATCTGGTAGTCATCCTCTGGCCCTACAATTGGAGTGGATTCAGGCAGCCTATCTGTCCTCAACTATATGAGTGTGGAGGGCTTGTGTGAGGACTGACTGACTTCCTCTGGGATTCCCTGGCCGAGCTCATGTCCCCTCTTTCTGCAGGTAGATTTAGGAGCTGTTTCTGCACCCAGGTGAGACCTGCAGGCAATGCTGGCTCCATTGGACCGTGTGCTCCAATTCCCTTAAAGAAGTAAGAGCAACCACTGTAGCTACTGAGTCGTCCACTTTAGTGGAAGCGAAAACCTTGTGCTGTGTGTTTGAGGAGAGCGTGAGTTCCATGACCCCTTTGTATTTCTGATTCTCAGTCTGAGGGGCTATGCCCCTAAAAGCAACCCTGCCCCTAGTTGGTGCCATGTGACTGATCCCTGTGAGGTTGACAAAGAAGTCCCCCTCATATCGCCTCCTGGCGCATCATGTGCTAGCTTGGGGGAAGGGTAACCTGGCCCCCTTGGTCACCTCACTGTACGTCCAAGGCAAATGACTTTGTCACACCAGTTACAATGATGCATCCAAATTCTAGCTGTCCATTTAGCACAATAGGCTCAGATGCCAGTGTGCTCAATAAGCACAATGATGATGTTGTCAGGCTTCACTTAAAACCATCCAAACATACAAAAATAAGCAATAATACATTATAAAAAAAAGTTTACTTTTTCTTTTTTTACTAAGTTGATCTTTACACGTTTTAGTTTACATAATAAACAATGTCCGCTCTATGCATGCCTATGATGCCATTACATTAGTTGACCACCACTTCACAAGTCCCCTCGCATTAAAATAACCTGTGCAAGTCTTCAGCCAACATTGTGTAGGTTTGAGTCAAATACCCACTTCAAACAATTATGTTTCTAATGTCATACATTCTCTCTTTTGCATTTCTTAGGATGCAGACAAACTGATTAGACTTTGGATTCACGAAGTCTACCGCGTCTTCTATGATCGCTTAATCGATAATGAAGATCGACAGGTGTTTTTCAACATGGTGAAAGAAACAACATCAAGCTGCTACAAGCAGAGCGTCGATAAGGTACTGAAGATGCCCTTTTACATATTACCCACAGTGCACCCCTACACCACAACATAGGCTTAGGCAGGCTACACAACAGGAATTATTTCATAGTTCCACAGGAAAAATATGATGTTCTTGGAATCCAGTTAGACAAATATAGGTTGCTTTCAACAATGTAATATGTATCTCACAAAACTGTCACTGCAAGTTCAAAACACTTTTATAAGATTAATATGTAACACAGACGTGCAGCAGTACTAATGTTTGCCATTGTGAAAAATGGAAAAGCATTTGGGGAGTTAGTCGCTGAATATCATGTAAATCATTCAATGTATTCATGAACTACAAGTTATTATGTGGGTGAATATGTTTGTCATAATTCTCTGCATTGGTTTGCAAATGCCTGCTTAATTGTATTGTTGTCTGAAGTTTCACGCAGTGCTTATAATCTGGTAGCCTAAGCCTATAATAACCATTTGAGGAGGCCCTGTTCACAAGATTTCCTAGAGGCTACATACAATCTGACAAGCAAGTTATGTCCAAATAAACCATGCACACCAATGTATTGGACTGCATCCAATCACCCTCGAACCACTGTATTAACAGAATCTGCTGGGCCCTTCTTAATTCTAGACCAGTTCATGTTGTAGTTGTTCGGGACAGCACACTGAGGTACTGAGGATTAATTACTATCTCTATTTTTAAAATGTGTGACCCAGCCCCTATTCCTAAACTGCTCATGGGAGTATATTGTTAGCCATTTCATATACAAAATATATTTAAAAGAGAACATTGAGAGGGTTTCTGAAGAGTAATTTGTTTTTGCGTGACTGTTCCTATAAAGTAACATCTGAATTTTTTTATTCTGTTTCCTCTGTAAAATGCTAATTGCTGTTAGGCTGTAAGAACTCACACCCATCTGCTGAGATTGTTTAAGAAATGTTTGTCAGCCAACTAACCTGCGCTTAGGAATTACTTAGAAGTTACTACTGAATACTCTTGTCACTTGGAGACTCTTAAAGATTCAGCCCCAGTCAACCCTTGGAGACTAGCCTTGTTTAATCACTGCAAGTAAGTGCTAAAAGAACATTCTGTGTGGAGATATTGCCGCAGCTTGCAAGCAATCAAGTGCTTCAGTCTGAGGTTTGATGAACAGAGAGAGCTGTTCAAGTTGCAGGGGGCGAACAGTCTCAATCTCAATGCTTCAGTGATATCTGTTCTTTTAGTTGGACAAACAATGTATTATTACGCTCCGAGTTGGACCTAGGTAAACTTTTAACCTGCATATAGCATCACTGTACACTCATTTGAATTTAGCCCGAAAGTACAACCAGAGCCTGAGCACCAAGTTCAAACAGTGGATCAACAGTTAGCTAACATTCAGCCAGTAAAAGGAACTACCTTGTGAGGGCCTATTGTGAAACTCCAAAGTACTAACTTTAAAGTTGGTCATAATCGCCATATGGTAAAAGATATGGTTATAAATAATATCAAGAGGGTTTCCAAGATGGCCGCCGCTGGAAACGCACTGTGATCGATGCCCCATGACTTAGGAGAGGGTATCCTTACAGCAGCCCGACCCCTCCCCAGGCAAACTGCAGCTTTGAAGACACCCGCGCACTGAGAGAGGGACCTCGGCCTCCTGATCTTGGAGAAGCAACCCGAAGTGGGCACCCCTCCCAGCGGCGGTGCAATGGGCGTACCGTCCAGTATAATAAGGAGGCCTGAAAGACAAGTCCCCTTCAGTAAATTGGGAAGGCTGGACCAGGAGGGGGCCCACAAACAGGACCCGACAGAGGCGACGCTCTGTTGGAACCACACTGCAGCGAGAACCCAGGGCCGGCAGCTGGATGAGGTAGAACGGAGCACCGACAGGCGGGAGCAAGAGCCTGTAGACTACAGCGATTCCCCGCGGGAGAACAGTGGCCTAACTAGAGGCAACAAGCACTTGAGGACGTGCGGCAGCAGCCGCGGAGCCGAATCAACTCAAGTGCGGGCAAGCAGGGGTGGGGGCAGCTGAGGGTGTGTGGATCACCAGCACACTGATCATGCGGTGGCCCGGTTGCCCACCGCAGTGCAGTCAACCTCAGGAGGTGCCCCTCCCTATACGCTTCTGTGAGCAGCGCTGACAGGGCAGGAGCTAAGAAGCACAGACAGAGCACACAAAGGCAGAGGGACTGCCGCAAACGGGGTGCCCAGCCCCCCTAGCCCCAGAGCTCTTCATTGAAACTGTTCCTCACTCTGGGAGCCTCAACCCCATGCCTCCTACCTGGGCTGCCTTTTCCTCCACCCCCCGGACAAGTAAAAAAAAAAAAAAAAAAAAAGCCTGTCATGAGAGAAAACACAAGGGGAAAGACGAGCACAGCGCATACTGCATTTGTAAGGAGGTAGCATGGCCCACTGGAACTGGGTCGGTAACACAACCTGCGGGCCCCAGCCTAGGGTTCCCCCGCCGCCCTCACTGAAGCGCAGGGCGCCTAGCCCCCAACCACTGAGGGGACTCCCGGATTCAGTTCCCTCCCCAACACCACTGCCAATCCCTGGAATCCCCCTGCCCCAGACATAGGGATATGGGGACATCAAGGAGCAGAAGTCGAAGGCGCCAACAGCCCGTGAGATACTCAAGAATCCGGCCCCTCCTTCAGAGGCCCAGAGCCGTGTCACGCAGGGTGCTTGTAACAGTGCAGCCCTATGGAGACAATGTCAAAATCCATGGGGAAAGACCCGGCCCACACTCGGCAAAGGGTGGTAAGAAGACCCAGGAGGCGGAATAAAAAATAAATTGGGGCCAGGATCGGCTTCCCCCCCTTCCTGGGCCCCCGCAGGAACAGTCAGTTGGTGAAGACCCCCCGCAACTCGATACACAAGACCAGGCAGTCACACACGCGGTTCTAAAGCAATTTTTCACAGAATTTGTTTGTTTATTTTATTTATATAGCGCACCAGGCCCAAGGGCATCCGGGCGCATCACTTAGATCCAGGCATAGTACAGAACAGTGTCGTGAGTACAAATAATGCATTTGAACAGAGAATACTATGTTATACAGGAAATATATAAATATAATAAAACAGGTTATAACAGTGAGCCATTAGCGCTATTGTTATGACTTAGAGGGCAATAGTAGCAGAGTCACAGCAGGTCTTGGGCAGACAACCAGGCTTTGGCTTTACGCTTGAAGGCCAGGAAGGAGGATTCAGCTAGTGTGAGGGCTTGATTGGCGAGGCTTTTGTGTGTGAGCGCAAGTGCTTTAAGAGAGACTCTTTGGGAGACTGAGAGCCAGCAAAGGCTCCGTCTAGAGTCAGAAATGTGGAGGTTCCTGGGAATGTTTAGAGCCTCTCTAATGGTATTATTTTGGATGATTTGTAGTTTTTTAATATTACATTGGTTGGTGCCCAGATAAAGGGCATAGCAATAATCGATTTTGGATAGGACCAAGGTCCTGGCTAGAGTAGTGCAGTTGGCTGGTGAAAGGAAGGGGCGGCATGCTGTGATAAGCTTGCAAGTGTATGATGCAGCCGATGATACTGCATTAGTTTGCCTGCCTGGATAATTTGGGGACAGGATCACCAACACCGTCCAAACACGGATGTGCAAAATGAGAGAGGATCTGGCTGCAGCACTACAGTAGATCAAAACAGACGTAAGCGAAGTTGAGGAGAGGGTTGATGTTAACGAAAGAGCACTCCAAGAACTAGCAGACGACGGCAGGAAATCAGACACGCTGTTGGAGCAAGTGGCGGTCTCTACTCACAACCTTGAACTACAGATGGAGGACCTCGAAAATAGGTCCCGAAGATCTAACATCTGTATGAAATCCCTATCGGAGGACATCTCCGACAAGCACCTGAAGGGGGTGATTCGCAAAATCTTTGTGTACCTCTTGGAAGAAGACACAGCGATAGAGGTCAGACTGGACAGGGTACACAGTGTGGGCCTGTGAAAAACAGACCCCGGATCCCTCCCAAGCAGTGGTCGAAGTGTATGAAAAGAAGTAGTGGAACTATGTTCCGTACTGGCCTGCACCGCTCCCCACAGACCCCATCGCTGTGCCCCCTCCCATGCACAATGAAAACCCCAAAACACATGCACCTGCTCTTTAAGGGAACGTCCAATGCAGTGCCCTGAAAGTGCAAGTTTCAACTTCTTCCTACACTTTTATTTTAAGACAAAACCGTTCCGGAACGGTTTCTTTTTAAAATAAAAGTATAGGAACGGTAAAACTTAATTAAAATAAGTAGAGGAGCACCGCTCCCGACCGCTCCCGCCCACTTCGACCACTGCTCCCAAGGTACTTCTTGGCAGCGCTGCACGATTATACCACTAAGGAGAGGATTCTGCCCGCTGCAAAGAATGCAAACCAAATCTCCTACAACGAGACGTATTTCTCTCTATATCAGGATCCCTCCCTGACAACGCTGGTGAAGCGGAAGCAAATGGACCCAGTAACTAGGGGCTTCCGGGACAAAGACATCCGCTACAAATGGACCTTCCCATTCAGGAGGGTGTTCGAATGGCTGGGTAAGCAGCGACAGATCAGTTTGCTGGAAGAAGTGTCTAAACTGCTGGGCTTAGAGGAAGACCAACAGGCTCCGAGTACTGCTACGGCAAGCAGCCAAAAGAAGCCCAAAAGCTGGTAGTGGTCTACGGTCCGCACAAAGAGAATCCGGAAGGGTGGGTGCCAACCCCTTCTCAGAGGCCCGGGGATAGGGGACTGGGAGGGAGTACACGAGTACACCCCCACCCCCAGAGGGGGCCCCACTGGATGAAGAGCCCTAGAAAAGATCTGCAGCCGGTTTCCATAAACAATGCCTGGGGAGGGTGAGAAAAGTAGGTAATTTTACTGGTCTTGGGGATCAAATGGGGGTTGTTTTTTTTTTTTTTTTTGGGGTTGTAGGACGCCCCGCACTGATCCTAGTAACCTTAGGAGATCGCCCCCACGGAGGGAATCAGTGGTTGGAGTAACTCGGGGGGCCTACACCAGGGAAGGGAAAGGTTCAGGGGGAGGGCAGCAGGGAGGGAGTAGAGGGGTATGGGGAGGGGGGAGGGAGATGGGCACACTCTGACACGTAAAGACACCACACAGCCCCCGATCAGAGCGAGCACATGGCCACAATCATACCCAATGCTGGGATTACTCTCTGCTGCCTAACGCTTAACATCCGGGGGTTAAACATCCCTGTGAAAAGGCGGAAATTAGAGCTTCTCCTATATAAACTCCAACCTGATCTAATAGCCCTTCAGGAGACCATATCAAAAGGCACGACAGACATAAGCTGAAGCTGAGCCAATACCCTAAAATATTGCAGGTGAACGCGGAAGTCAAGAAGGCAAGGGTACTAATAGCATTTAAACAAACCATGCAAGTGTCCGTCATGAAAACCTGTGTAGCTCCTGCGGCCGATTCCTGTTCCTCCTTTTACAACTTGGCCCTCTGACTAACTGTGGCTTCGATCTATGCTGCGAACGTAGGTCAAGAGGGGTTCTTGAAAAAAGGTCATATCCGAACAAGAACATTTTAGTGTGGGGGACATGATCCTTCTGGGAGACCTGAACATTGCATGGGACCCGACCAGGGACAGGAGAAAGATCACAAAATACATCCAGCCCCCAGCTTCGTGGACCCTCAACACGCGGTTTCATGGACTGACCCTGAAAGATGTCTGGGTGTCCCTTATTGGGGGAGGAGTTCGCTTACACACACCACTCGCACGCGCATAACTTGTTCTAGAGAATCGACTATGTGTGGGCCTCGGCCAAACTCATTGGGGGATTCGAAACAATAGAAACTCACACCTTAACCATTTCATATCACGCTCCGATTACCTTTGCTCTCAACATACAGACACAACATTCTAAACTGTGGAAGGGGTCTTTCCCCAGTGGCCTATTAACAGATCAGCCTACCTGTGACTCCTTGGAGGCAGAAATGCCATAATTCTTCAATTTTAACTCAGGGGCAGACACTTTGACAGGGTTTAGTATGGGACGCGGGGGGGGGAACTTATTACGGCAGAGGCACACAGAACTCGGCTCAAGGGGCCTGCGTAGGCAATACAAAAGTGCTGGACGGAAATTAGATTTTGTCCATACCAAACAAGCCAAAAGAAGTTAGCTATATTAGATTAAGGCCAATAAAGCAGACAGCCAAGGCAAAAAAGGCGGCCCAACTGATCCAGGCAATAGAAGTCACCCCCAGTAATAAGGTAACCTCCACAGAACAAATAACTACACAGTTTCACACTTACTACTCAGCCCTTCGTGCTTCCGATCACCCCGACCAGAAATCTCAGCTGGAGTACATCGAAGCAGCTCACTTGCGAACTCTAACCCCCTCAGACAGTGACTCCCTAGAGAAGGCAATCACAAGAGAGGAAGTGCTCCTCGCAATGGCGAACCAACCACCGAACAAAGCACTGCAGCCGGACGGGTTCCTGGTCTCGTTCTATAAGTGGTGCAGGGAGATCCTGGCTCGTCAGCTGTTGGCTCTGTTTAACTCTTTTGTAGACTCAGGAAGGACCACTGACACCATGGCAGAGGCCAAGATGAATCTCGTCGCTAAGGCAGGGAAGGACCCCACCAACTGCGGAGCTTACCGGCCAATTGCGCTCATCAACGCGGATGAGAAGGTCTACTCCAAGATCCTTGCCAATAGGTTTGCACAGCTGATGCCGACTCTGATCCTCCCAGACCAGACCTGGTTCATTAAAAGATGCCAAACACACAATAATCTCAGGAGGATCTACCATCTGTTAGGAAAAAGTCAAGCAGAAAGGTGTCCCGGTGGTGGTCGTAACCCTGGACGCAGAAAAAAGCATTTGACCGAGTTGAATTGACCTTTCTCTTCAATACCATGCACAGCATGGGGTTTGGCCCTAAATTTATAAGGAGGATCAAGGTAAACTATGCACATCAAACAGCTCGGCTCCTGGTGAATAGGCAGCTCTCATCCCCAGTCCATTTTAGCAGAGGAACTAGGCAAGGATGCCCCCTATACCTCCTGCTCTAGGCGCATCCCGCTCTTGGCTACGACGCTCAGAGGTAATCAAGGGCATAACCTTCGGGGGTGAGACCCACAAGCTAACGGCATATGCAGATGATATGTTGCTCACTCTCACAGGGCCAGTCACTACTCTTCCCGCAGCACTGCAGGAACTCGAGAGGTGTGGCAGGGTTGCATGCCTAAAAATAAACATTGCAAAGTCTGAGATTTTGAATCTTTTGGTCAATCAGGAGGAGGAAGAGGCACCGGCAAAAGAAGTGACGCAACTCAAGTGGGTCCCTGATAGTATCCGAGTCCTGGGGGTAACCATCACACGCACGCTAAAGGGGCTCTACGAGGCTAACTTCCACCCATTGCTGGCCCAGATTCAGGCGCAGTTATAAACATGATGCCCGCTTTCTGTTTCATGGTTGGGTAGCGTTATCGCTATTAAGATGGTCATACTTCCTTGAATCCTATACCTTTTTCAAGCTCTCCCAGTTCCCATCCGGCCCACTTTTTTTTCAGTCCTTACACAAGCTGACCTCCAAATACATATGTGTGAATAAAACCCCTTGGATCGCACTGAACACTGTAATGCTCCCCCCTACCCCTCCATAGAGGAGGACTTGGCCTCCCAAACATTCGGGAATATTACCAGGTGGCGCCGCTCAGAGTTATAAAGGATTGGTTCAGGGAGAATAAGGATAAGAGGTGAGTGCAGATGAAGGGGGCGGTGGCAGGACCCTACATGGGAGGAAAACTATGCCTCCCTAAAGCAGATCGACCCTGCAATGTATATCATAACACCATAACGGAAATGGTGGAGGACACATGGGATCAAGCAGTAAGAATACATCCTATCACGACCTTTCCCTCCCCCTTTACCCTGCTTTTCGACAATCCACAGTTCACACCAGGCACGGAGCCATGCATGTTCCCCCAGTGGAGGGCGGGTGGCTGTACAAAAATCAGGGATATGTTTCGGAGGTAGGAAGTCTAATTGTTTACCACCTGTAAAGAGGAACTGGGGCTGCAAGAATCGCAGAACTTCTCATACTTTCAGGTACACTACTGGATCATGGCCTCGCCTAACCGAGCTGCGGCAGCCAGATCACTATCACCCTTCAAAAGGTTTCTCACATCGAACCCAGGGGATAAGCATCTTGTATCACATATATATAATCACATATATATAGGTTTTTAGTGGACGGCCGCCCGCCTAAGCAGCTGCCGTTCACCCTAGGGGGCCCTATCTCAGAAGAGAGCTGGGCGTCGCTCTGGCCAGATATCCCTTGTTTGACAACATTTATTCAGATCTGGGAATTCTGGCTGAAGCTTATGTACCGGTGGCACTACACCCCCCAGAGGCTCAACAAGTTGAAACCTGACATCTCAGACAGATGCTGGAGAGGGTGTGCCTAAAGGGGACTGGCTCCACATTTGGAGTACCTGCTAGGTGCTATAATCCTTCTGGGATGCAACCAACAGGGTTATTAGGGATATATATGGTGGGAAAGGAGATAGAGCCGCAAGAGAAACTCTCTTGGGACTGGCGGACCCGGTCAACATGGGTTGGCCAAAATACAAAAGGAAGGCCTTTAACACCTTTCATCTGGCAGCTCTTTTGGTCATTTCGTGTAAATGGAAATCAGCTGATCCACCAGCGCTATCGGACTGGATGTATAAACTTGGGAACTTTGTGGCGCTGGTGTGGGTCTCACACTCTATACGGTGGGACCAAGCTAAATTTTCACGAGAATGGGCCCTGATTCTAGAAACTCTGCAGGGGGAATTCAGGGAACTATACTGCCCGTACAAGGTGCGCGTTTTGGACATCTCATAATCCAGCCGCCCTAAGTCGGCGGAACCAAGGGGACATGGCTTGTGCCCAGGGAATGGAGAGCCTGAGGGGGGAGGAGGGAAGAGGGAGTTGGGACGTTGTTATACCTTCAAATGTAAAATCAATAAAAATAAGTTTGACAAAATAATATCAACAAAATAAATTGAAGAAAAGGATTTGTCAGTGATTGAACATCATGTAGTGTGAAACCCCCTTTATGTGAAAGTTAAATGTCGGGTAAATTACAAGTTCTACTGAATTAGTTTATGTAAGAAATCAGCACAGTCAGCAAAGTGAGAACAATCTGAAGAACTATAGAGGGCCAAGGAGGTCAGAACATAAATCATTATGGGTTCACCCACAAAGCAAAGTGATCATATGGTTGGTGTACCTAAACACCATAAAGGTGCTTAGGGAAGTAGAGGTTTGCTTAAAAACAAAGCATTATGTTGGTGGAGACTAGTTACCTCATTAGCTCTCACTGAACTTGTTGTAAATAGTTCATAAGAAGTTGGTGATCTTATGGTTTGAGCTTGTGCCCTCCACTATTCTGCCAGAAGTATTAGATGTCCAAGTAGTAGTAGTAGGAAAGGGATAACATAGTCTCTTGGAAAATCTCTGGATTGGCAAATAAGTTACAAGATCTAGATTGGTATGATTTTATTAAAGACATAGAGATACTATGCTTCCTGGAGACATGGGCACATTATGAACTACCCAAACCTGGTTATCTATTAAATGGTCTAAACAAGCTATAAAGGCTGATAAGGATCAATCCAATGGAGGGCTGCCTACTTGGATTTCCCTTGCACTAAATGCAGTGGTCCCTGAGATTCTGTGTTTTATGTGTGAAAATGGTCTTACCTCGTGTCTTAGCTTTGAGTGTTTTTCATGTTTATGTATGCCAAAATGACTCGTGCTTCTGCTTTCTAGAAGAGGTTTAATGTACCATTAATGATCCAGCAATTGTTGGGAGAAATGCTCATAAAACAGTGGCAGGTGATCTTAACTGTCAATATGAACCTTTCCCACCTGTAATGCACTCAGAAATCGAGGGGTGACAATTAGAGTATTCCTCTCTGCATATGTTCACAACCTAGATCAAAGTACTCTTATTCAATTAGTCTTACAGAGTGCTTAATTACCGCTGGCCTGCATGCTTGCTAAAAATGTTCCCTACAAGGTACCCTGAGAAACCTACTTTTAGGATCAATAAAAGATTAAGCCACATTGATTACATTTTAATCAATGTAGCTAGCTGGTTGTTAATCTCATAGATTGAGGAAATATAATGTTTGGAGCATGACCATGACCCATCAGTAGCAAATGTAATAATTTTTGTTGATCCTAGCAATAGACCTATAACATCTAAACCCAGTGTTGCTTTGCTGATTAACTGAGACAAACATAAAATCAAATGGTGTTATATACATAATGAGAAATAAATCCCATGAATGTATTCCCAATTAATTCCTATACTAAGATTTTATCTTGGCGATGATGCCATTGCAGATATTAATCCTGTTGCCATCTATGATTCTCCAACTTTGACTATCAAGTCCTTTGTTACTCGGGCAAGCTGTTTAGTAAGAGATAGAAATCTGAAATCTTACTCCTACTATAACGGCAGCTGTAGATTAGAAAAAATTAAATGCTAGTCAACCAGAAAAGAGAGCATCAGTTGAAGGTTTGGGAAAATATTATTGGGGCAAATTGGAACCAGAAGGAGTACAAGTCGTTCTGCAATCTTAGATTGCAATGTTTTCTGTGCATATTTGGGTTGTTCAAGTCAAGAATTTGTTATGATCATCCTACATTGATGCCCTCCTGTGATACCTCAACTTACATAGGCTATTCTATGGCTAAAGTAACAAACTGTTAGCGATTTAAAGAGAAAGACATTTGTTTGGCTCTTCAATCTCAAAGGTTAGTTAAGGCACCTGGTTTAAATTGTATGCCGATGGAGTTTTTCAAATAAGAACCTATTATTTGGATCCCTTTCCTTACAAAACCTTTTAATAACAAGTTAGCTAATTTAAACAAGCACTGAGCTGGCTAGCTGTGAAGATTGTCCCTCTCTATGAGAAAGGTTACATTTCTTTAGTTGAAGGCCTTGCTAAGGTTTAAGCAAAAAACATTGTTCTTAAACTGGAAAAATTGTGTACTGTAAACAATGAAGTGACACATCGGCAAGCAGGATTTTGCCAGGCGTTGGTAGAATTGACCATCTTTTTTGATTATGTGCTTTAGTAAAAATATGCGTTCTATTAAGAGCCCAACCAGTATATTTAATTTGTACTGATCTTATCACTGCATTTAATTCTTGTGAACTGTTGTGATCAGTATTAACTGACTTATGTGTTCCCCCAGGGTTGTTGTTAGCAATTCAAAAGCTATAAAGCAGTAGCTATGTAGATTTACAGTGGAGTGTAGGTGGGGAGAAAACAGATTGTACTAAAAGGTTTAAGATAGGGATGCATCATTTACCTCTTCATATCTAAATTAATTGAACCTGTGCATCTTAAATATGGGCGCCAATGCCCCGGTTGTGAACTCAAAAACAATAGGAATGTTGGGGCGTGGCCTGGAGCGTCGACGATGCGGTCGCTCTCCTGATGGCCTCCGTGGGATGCCCGCTGCTTTTCATGTTTTAATGCGGCTTCAGCACATCGTCACATGAATGAACCCCCGGTGGCGACGCATGATGACTATGGGCCCCTGCTGATCCATTTCCGTGAGTTTATGATCTTGGAACGATGAAATATAGGCGAGATTCATCACGCTGCCCCTCAGCCCCCTATTCCGGGTGTTCCAAGATGGCGAACGGGACCGCAGGTTTCGAGGATATCTGGGAGAGGAGCGGAGGAGAGATGAGACTCTGGCCGCTCTGAGTCCCCTGGCTGCGCTCCACCATCAGAGGGCCCCCGTGCACTGCCAGCCCCCGCTCTGTGGGCTGATTCTATCTCTTACCAGTGGAGGAGAGCCAAGAGACTCCTTTGCTGCGTCTGCCCACTCCCACCTGCGCCTACACCTTATATTGGAGCCTGCTGCCCCGAGTCGGGCGCCCATCTAAAAACTCCAGAGGGCGCTCCCATAGGCGAGGCGGGGACAACGAGCGACTGGGAGGACACCCTTGCCACAGCGGACTCAATGCCGGCAGGCCTCAACAGCTGGTCTCCTCCGAGGATCCCGTGGAGGACTGAGTCACCGGACTGCCCAGAAACTGTTAATGGCTCGGAAAGGTCTGCTCTCAGACTCTGTCTGAGCTCCTGCCGCATCCCCAGTCCCCGCTCCTCCTGAGACGGAGACACAACTATCAACGGCAAGGCGGGCCGGACCTTGCGAACAACTCCGGAGAAGGCCATAAGGCTCCCTTAAACCCTCAGGGGTAGCAGTTAAATAAGGGCTCTCCAACATCCACCCTCTCATTACCTGGGAACCTGCGCGGCCCCCTTGGACATGACTTCCGTCTCAGAGGCTACCCAGCCAGGGAGCCTTTAGAAGGGCAGCCGTACCCCCCCCTCGACCTCCATCCAGGGACGCAGCAACACAGGAATCGGGGACCTCCTGATTCCGTTTGATTTGGCAGCTTGCAGGAGGGGCCCTCCAACAACCAACCCCAGTCTCAGTGGAAGGAGCCTAACGAAAGAGGAACAAAGAACTACAATTAAAGGTAAGCTGGGGGGAACCCTCTTTCCACCCATTTTCATCAACACTCTACAAGGAGACTAAACGCTTGGGGCAAAATCTGCTCATGCCTTGCTCTAGAGATACTATAAGCCCAACACAACACGGAGGAAGCCTGCCCTAATACTATTAAGAGGCCCTGCACCCCCTCTGGAACACTTATTGCATACAGCAAGACTGTCACACCCGAAAGAACTGTGAGAGCTCCAGTTGGCATTAATACCTCTCCCTGCCTCACATACACATGGTCTCTTCCCCCCTCCCCTCCTTCTGAGCATCTCCTGGGGCGCCGCAGCCGCCGTCTCGGCCTCCACCTCCCCTCCGCGAGCCCAAGAGGATCTCCTTGTTGTCACCCACTTTCTAAAGGAACGGGGAGCCTCTCCATAAGCAACCCCAGTGCCCACGCCAACGATACGCCATTGCCTGAATGGGTAGACCCTTCTAGAAGCTAAACACCCCTACCTGTAATTGGGAAACCAGCCTAATCACTGATCTTCTCCCAGAGGCATTGGGTCTCCCCTTCTACACATAAAGGACATTATGGCTAAACAACTTAAGTCCAGTAAGAACCCAGACATTGCTGCAATGTTGCTGTCGGCTGACAAAACCAAGAAACAGGATCCCCCCCATCTCCTCTCCACGAGAAACTTCAGATGACAAGGGGTTTCTTGCAACCAAGGACGACATCCGAGCATTCATGGCCAACATTAAATCTGAATTCAGGTCTTGCATGACCGAATTTACCACAAAATTAGAACGCATCGACCAAAGAGTGATGGAGGCTGGGCAAAGATTGGGAGAGGTTGAGGACCATGCCCAGGACCACACAGCTACCTTGGGTTCTATGTGATTTCATCGACAGACTTTTCATCGCAGGGTTTTTGCCGCTGATTTTTTTTTTTTTTCGGGGGGGTTACCCCCCAAACCCCCACCAGTTTAATTATTTTAATATTACCCTAGACACACACCAAATTTATTTAATTTTTAACCCCAAAAAAAAATCTATGGTTTTTTTTTCGAAAAAAAAACGCGGCAAAAAACCCCGCGATGAAAAGCCTGTCGATGAAATTACAGTATACCCTACCTTGGTTGAACTTCAACACTCAATTAGACTCCTACAAGATAAATGCGATATCCTAGAATTCAAACAAGAGGACCTTGAAAACAGGGCTCGACGTAATAACCTCCGAATCCCCAGGAGTTCCAGCCTCAGTCCCAGACAAAAACTTGAGGGTGACCTCTTTCAGTCTCTATTCCCACACCTAGATAAATCCCAACTCCTCCTAGACCGCACACACAGGTTGCGCCCTTGCCGCGGGGTGGAGTCGGACTCCCCCCTGATGTCATTACCAGGGTGCACTTTTTCACTGCAAAAGAAGCCATTTCATCGATTGCTCACACTAGGGACGAATTAACCTTTCAGGGCTCTCCCCTTCAGATTTGCCAAGATTTATCTCTGCACACTCTCCAGAAAAGATGGTCCCTCTGAACCCTAGCTCTTTTTCTTCAGGACCAGCAGATCTGCTATAGATGGCTTTTCCCCACGGCTTTACAGTTCACTTACAAGGGCACCCTGACAAAAATCAGCCACCTTGAGGATGCAGAGATTATGCACCCAGTTTCGCCCAAGAGCCCGTCGCCCTCAGCCTCAGAAAATGCCATTTATACGGACCTCACATCCCCAAAAAAACGAAGCAAAACCCCTAGTCGAGGGTCCCGAGATTCAGAAAAAAGAAATGATCAGACCCATAGACGGAGCATATACATTAAAAGGTTAAAAAACTCCGAACATCCTGAAGCCTGAGACATTTTCCCAGGGACACCGAGCCCACCTTTTGCTTTATCCGGGGCAACTCGCCTTTCCTCCAGGCCCGGAACATTCTTTCACCCGATGTAGTTCCGCCACCTATGAACATGCAGATGAACCTCTACAGCTAGAAGCAGCGGGCCCCCTCCCACGGCCCATGCCCATTTCTAAGGTACAATCCACCTATGAGTCCTTGGGATGTTGCACTACATTTGTTCTCCGTTCTAGCCATGTTGGCTGCAGACAGTTGTTCGGCCCTGTTGGCCAGGGATGGTGCCAGATCCACGAAATTGGCCCCACCCTTTGTTGTAGCTTGGCCCTCCTGTTGGAGGTCTAAGCAAAAAATGTCAAGTGCAGGGTGGGAAGCGGCTACAGACTCTCCGATATGTTGACTGTTTCGCACTCATCTCACTCCCCCCATTCGTACTCAGCAACAGCCTCACCTGTCATCTCGGAACACCACACCCTAAGATTTCTTTGTCTGAATGTCAAGGGATTGAACTCTCCCGCCAAGCGCAAGTCAATCTTGCAAAAGTTCCAAGATGAAAACTCAGCAGTAGCCATTCTCCAGGAAATGCACCTACTATCACCAGACTTTGGGCATCTACGCTCACAGCACTTTCCGAAACTATTTTTCACCTCTGGTGGCACTAAAAAAAGGAACACAGTGATTCTTTTCAGAAAAGGGCTAAACCCACAGATTCTGGATATGAAACAGTGCCCCGACGGCAGATTTGTAGCAATGAAATGCTTACTGGTGGGACAGCTATATTCCTTTGTCTCGGTATACGCCCCAAACACAGGTCAAGCTGCTTTCTATGAGGCGCTGAGCTCTACTCTTTCTTCCTTCCTAGAGAGCCAGATGGTAATTGGAGGTGATTTTAATGGAGTCCCGGATCTCGTCAAGGAGAAATCACACCCGCCCTCCTCCAGGGACTTTGCGCTGGCACTGGCACTCTTACACCTGTTTAGAACCTTTGAGGTGGTGGACTGATGGCGGTATCTTCACCCCTCAGAGAGAGACTTCTCCTTCT
Source organism: Ambystoma mexicanum (assembly GCF_040938575.1). Taxonomy (NCBI): domain Eukaryota; kingdom Metazoa; phylum Chordata; class Amphibia; order Caudata; family Ambystomatidae; genus Ambystoma; species Ambystoma mexicanum. The sequence continues at coordinate 533,744,875 of NC_090924.1, read as the reverse complement.
ACTCCTTTGTACATAGAACATTCTCCAGAATAAACCTCCTCTTGACCTCACCGCAATTGCTTTCATACCCCAACGATGTAACCATAGGCTCAAGGATCTCATCAGACCATGCCCCGGTATCCCTGGAGATTCGAGCACATAATCCTTCCACCACCACCCGACGCAGATGGATGCTATACGACCCGATACTCAATGAGAAGCCGGTAAGGGATTCAATAGCGACATCGATCAAAAACCTTTTCAATGACAAGCCTAGTGAAGATACTTCCCCTGCTAACACCTGGGACGCTATGAAAGCCACAATAAGGGGGGAGTTGATTGCTCAGGGAATAGCCTTCCATAAGTACAGAAGACAAACTCTCATGTTCCTTGAGGAGGAACTACGGAAAGCTGAGAAGTCCCACAAGGAGAGAGGTTGGTCCCCGGAGACACAGCGAGCAATTCATACTGCACAGAAAAAGATTGAGGCTCACTACGCTGAACACACAGCGCCCATGTTAGTGAAGGCCAATCAGTTTTACTACGCAAAAAGCAACAAAGCAAACAAGTTATTGGTGGCTAAGCTTGCCAAAACGAAAAGAATTAACACAATCATCGGAGTACGGGACCCGCAGGGTAGAATTCAGTACGCCGAACAGGATAAACAACGATTGGCAACAGACCACCTGGCACAGGTGATGACCACACCATCACGAGACCTGAAAGAGCAAACAGAATATCTACAAAAAGCAGCACTCCCCCAATTGCGAGACTCAGCCCGAGACATCTTGGATGCTCCAATCTCAGGTGAGGTGGTAGAAGAAGCCATAAAATCCCTCAAATCTCGGGCCCCCGGCCCTGATGGCTACTCCACTAGATTTTACAAGATCTTTAGGCCCCAGCTAATCGCTCCACTAGTAAAGCTCTTTAACACTTTTAGGGACACAGGCCAATTACCGTTCTCCTACCCAAGCCTGTAGAAGACCCAAGGAATCCTGCTTCATATAGACCAATTGCCCTGCTGAACATTGATGGCAACATTTATTCCAAGATCCTAGCGACGCGCCTGTCCCAGATCTTACCTGACATAATCCATCCCGACCAAACGGGGTTTATCAAGAATAGATCCACAGGCGACAACATTCGTAGAGCTCTGAATTTGGTGGACCTGACCTCGCAAGACGCCCAGGGACTAGTGCTTATGGCCCTCGATGCAACTAAAGCGTTTGACAAAGTGGACTGCACCTTTATGAGTCTCACTTTGGAAGCCTTCGGATTTGGGCCGCAGTTCCGAACCATGGTCCTAGCTAACTATAAATACCCAAAAACTTTCCTTAGGATCAATGGCTCTCTCTCTACCCCGATCTCTCTGACTTGTGGTACTAGACAAGGCTGCCCTCTATCTCTACTTCTATTTGCATTGATCATGGAACCCTTTGCCCAGCGAATCAGACTGAATAACCTTATCAAGGGCCCCCCTGCCGGCCCCTCACAAAATAAAATTGCCCTATACGCAGATGACGTTCTGCTCACCATCTCAGAGCCCTGTGCCTCACTACCACAAGCCCTAGTCGAAATAAACATCTATGGAAAGGTTACTGGATTCTCCATCAACTTCAACAAGTCAGTGGCCCTAGATATATGTATAGCCCCAGCAGAACGAGAGGCTTTGATCCCAATGTGCCCTATCCAATGGTAAACAAAGGCTATTGCTTACCTGGGAATTCAAGTCCCGGCCAATCCAAAAGATATCTACCATGTGAATTTCCCCCCACTCTTCAAAGAACTGGAAATCGACCTGAAGCACTGGGCATCCCAAGAAATATCACTAATGGGCCGGATTACCGCCTGCAAAATAAAACTACTCCCCAGATTCCTATACGCATGCTCATCCCTTCCTGTCATGATCCCGACACATGCCCTTCGAATCCGGCAGAGGAAAATGCTACAATTTATTTGGAGAGGGAAGAAAGCTCAGATCCCCAGAGGAACAATCCTGGGCAATGCAAGATTAGGCAGCCTGGGGGTCCCAGACTTACAGGGATATCAGATGGCAGCACAATTGGCGTACATCCAGCCATGGCAAGTACTCACTGATCGCCCCAGATGGGTGGAACTAGAAAATGTGCGCCTGCCCCTTCCCCTGCGCTTTCTCCCGTACATTCCACCCTCGGCGCGCGGCATTGGCAAGGACTATTATCGTCCATCAGACGCACCATAAACACCTGGTACAGAACTTTGAAACTAAAAGGGATCCCGAGAGGCCTCGGCCCCTCATCTCCGGTGTTCCTGAATCCAGCTTTTTCACCCGAGGTAAACCCCCAAAACTTCCAAACCTGGATTGCGGGGGGGGGCCTAGAAACTTTGGGACAGCTTTTTGAGGGAGGGCTACCCCAGACCTTCGAACAATGCAAGATATCTTTCCAGCTTCAGGAAAAATATAGATTCACCTACTTTCAACTTCGTCACTGGTGCTCACACCCTCAGACCAGCCAAGCGGCAACTCGCTCCCCCACGGCCCTGGAACTGACCCTCAAAGTTCTCCCGACTCAAGGCAAGAGCTCTACCTTAAACAAACGCTTCCCGAAGGACTTTCTTACCTCCAAGACTCGATCCATGGCACAATGGGAGGCAGATCTAGGACATTCTATGGAGGACCAGACCTGGGAGGACATTTGGACCCGAGCCCACTCGACATCCGCCTGCATCACTAACAGAGAATGTTCCTACAAAATTCTGCTATGCTGGTACAATCCCCCTTCTGAGGCTCCACCTTATGAACCAGACACTCCACCCAGCCTGCTGGAGACGATGAAGCCAAATAGGGTCTTTCTTTCACATGTGGTGGACCTGCCCAAAGGTCCAAAATTTCTGGAAGCAATGCTTGGCTACCATCGCAAAAATCACCCGGACGACGCTTCCTCTGGAACCTGAAGCCGTACTCCTGGGCGCCCCCATCCCTGGGACTTAACCACGATCCGGAGCCAAAGCTAAGCTACTGTCCCAATGCCTTTTGGCAGGTAGAATAGTGGTCACCCAGACATGGAAATCTGCAGACGGCCCTCTCCTCTCCCTTTGGTGGGTGAAAATATGGGATGTATTAATCGCAGAGAAGGTGACGGCAGCCAGGGCAGGCTTTCTACACCGCTTTCAAAACATCTGGGGACCAATTATTGACTACGACCGAGAATTTCCGGCCCTGACCTATAAGCCTTGTCTGGCTGGGAGGATCCTAGACGAGGAGGACACTCCCCAGGAACGGGGGTGATGAACTTAGGCAGCCAACACCCACCCGGGCCAGACAATCACAGGGGGCAGGGGGAGGGAGAGGAGATGTGATTCTAACATGATGTATAACATGCTTTGACAAAAAATCTGTATTGTTACCACTCTGCCTTGATTTAAAAATAAACATATTTCAAAACACTAGGAATGTTGCTTTTTGCTAATGATTTGGTATCATTATCCAAGACCACAGTGGGATCACACAAGCAATTTCACATTTTTAGTTTAGCGTGTTCCCGTAAAGGATGTAGAGATTGACATAAAGCCAAGAAGTCGACACCGATGTTATCAGGCAAAAAGAATGCGAGTGTGGACTATTCTGACAATTTAGGGCTACAACTTTGGAAAGAACAAACCAATAGAGTCTATTTGTCCCAGCCAGACAAGGGCAGGGTGTGCAAACTGTTTCCAGACGTTTTGGAGGCAAGGCAGTGGCCCAAACTGTGAGAGTTTGCAAATCGCAGCCCGCTCTGCAGCAAGTCATGTGGCTGGAATGTAGGACTTTTTCAGTATCCAAATGCTTAAGGCAAAAGAAAGTGAGATTCTTAAAAGGATACCTTTGTGTTTGGAATTGGGTGATTTTCAAGTCACTTATGAGGACAAAATCGTAAGACAAGTGCACATAAGAAGTCTAATTGGCATCTGTTTAAGCTAGCACAAGAACGGAAGGTTACTTAGTTAGACTTCATCGAATCTTTTAGCCTTAAATGTGTGTACTTTAAGATCACAATAGAGATATTGCCACTGAATGCTTTACATGGAAATGGAAGGAGGGGAATCATTCTAATTGCCCATTTTACAAAGGAATTACTGAAGATAAGTATCACTTTCTTTTGTTCTCCTTTTCTTGGGATAAGACCTGTAGAGGCTGGCTGTACCCTCTAATGTGTTCTTTTAGGTTTGGCTCAGTCACAGAAGCAAGTGTGTTTTGTACATCTACTGAACTAGAAGAAGAACTTTTTTTAGTACCTGAACATTTTGGATTGTGTTTATAAGTATTTTATTAGATTTTTCACCGTAATTTACAATGAATGTTATGACATGGTCTCTTATGTACATTGTGTAATCATTTTATAGATTTGGTTTTAAATTCTGATATGTATATACGTGATGTGTTTTATGGAGTTTATTCTGGAATAAACATGATTGGTTGAACTCTAAACCATCAAGGCAAACATGGAAACGTTTCTAAAACCACACATGTTCACACATGCACAACAGAGAGAGTACACACGTAGTAATTGGAGATGAGCATTCAGAGAAAATCATGCAGTGGGCGCTATTTCTGGATTTCCTTTGTTTTGTTTCACGTCAACATGCCAAGTCTTCTTGGGCATTTCAGAGAGAGACAATGAGAAGGGAGAGGGAGAAAGGGAGGGCATGACTGTTTGGAAGAAAGATGCAAATAGCACAAGTGGAAAGTGGTGGAGGTGGGATTAAAGAGATAAAAGAGGCTAATATATAAACTAGGCGAGTCAGTTGAGGGATGAAGTTGGGAGGGGGCATCTTTAACTCGATGAACAGACCATTTTGGTCTTTGCATTGGTTTTGCTCTTTTTCAGGTAACAATGAAAATGGGAAGGGGATTAGTAAAAAAAAAAAAGAGAAGCTGTAATGGGAGTATTCCCCAATTTTCACTAACAAAAAAGATACGCTCCAACGAGGGGACTGGATAGAAATAAATATGTGGTGAACAGAGAATGTGTGGAATGAAAGCAAGACATTGTTTTATTTTCTGTGTTTTTTTACATAGAGCTACTTCAAAATATAGAGAGGTAGTGATGCTGCACACATATAAACGCAATTGTACAGTAGAAGAATAACCCCACAGTGCCTCATGGGTGTAAACAGGATGTATTCGTTAAGCGCATGCATCATGGTGTGCCCCGAGTTATTCCTAATTCCTACCCAGCTTCTGCAAAGAGAGAAGAGGCAATTTACTGTTTTAAAGGCACGACAATCATTTGGATAGGATCCGTAAATGGCAGACAGGGTGGTTTACGCTAACGCTTGCGTGATAGTAATCATCTCCATGGAATTTTTATTTTTATTTTTTTGAATGGATGTTAATTATGCCCGAGAATCCGAGAGGACCCAGAGTTAGGAACGAAAGAACAGGAGACGTTCTTTAACATTGCAAGATGCCAGAATATAAAACAGCCTGCAATCTCTTATAAAACGAATTGAAGAGCACCTATGCTTCAGGAGAAAAAAAAAGCAGAAAGTAGAACTATTTTCTTCGAATGTGAGCTTTTTGTGCCAATGAGTGAAGTGTACTGGAGGAGGAAATAAAGCAAAAGGAGACCGCTAACTTGGGGTCCAGGGCAGAGGAGGAAAGTCTACTGGAGACAAGGACAAGATGTCAACTGGCGTGGGGACGGCTGGCTAAATTCGACTATATAATGCACACCACTTGGACACACATAAAAAGAGACAAGTTGGGTAGACTGCTGGCATGGCTATGCAAACGAGAGCACCCAAAACACCCAACAACCATGCTAAAAGGCGAGGAGGGAGGAACGAAAAGGACACAGTGTTCAATAAATGATACTTTTGCAGCCTTCCACTCCAAACTATATGCCCATAACACCCCAGTGCCACTGACAGACATACACGATACCTTAGAAGAAATTGAACTCCCCAAGCTGAGAGAGCAGCAACGAGAGACACTAGAAGAGGCAATCACACTAGAGGACATCACAGACACCATCGGATCCGTGGCCACATGTAAGACCCCTGGAACAGACGGGCTTCCCCCAGAGTTCTATAAAGCATATGAAACAACGCTGACATTGGTGCTCCATGAGGTGTACCAAGAGGCCTACGAGATAGGAACCCTACCCAAAAGCATGAGAGAAACACTAATAGTCCCAATACCCAAACCAACAGACGAATGTGACTCCTATCGCCCCCTGGCAATGCTAGAATATGACAGCAAAATATTGACCACCATACTGGCCAAGAGACTGTCCAAAGTGATAGGAAGCCTGGTACCAAATTGGTTTTGTGCCTGGTCGCAACACGACTGCTAATTTACGCAGGCTACAACGCATTATGGCACAAACAGAGGGGGACCAGGAACACCTGGCTGTGATGTCACCACATGCCATTAAAGCATTTGACTCCATCTATTGGGAGTGGCTGGTAGAGGTACTGTGGGAATTTGGGTAGGGATTCGTGCGATGGATTAAGATACTGTGTAAAGACCCCACGGCAAGGGTAAAAACGGGAAAAATGGTCTTGAGAGCCTGGAACATACAGAGAGGAACTAGACAGGGCTGTCCCTTATCGCCATGCTCTACATTTTGGGGCTAGAACCAATCGCGATCTACATAAGGAAACAGTTCTGGGATGCAGGGATACGTGTAGGCTGGAGGTATCACATCATATCGCTATACGCAGACGATGTCCTGCTTTATCTGAGAGACCCTAGGAACAATGTCCTAACAATCCTAGAAGTACTGGATAACTTTGCACGTTACTCAGGGATACACTTCAGCAGACAACAATCTTGCATGTTCCCACTAGCGGGCTTAAGGGAGATGAAAATAGAAAACCTACCTGAGATGGGGATACAGTGGCAGCTAGACACATTGAAGTACCTGGGGGTCAAGATCAGACACACACCAGAATCATGCATGAGCACAACACACATGGCGGTAACACAGGGACTCCGCAAATCAACGAAGTTCTGGTCCAAACTCCCACTATCAATGATGGGAAGGGCATCGATAGTTAAAATGATCATCCTGCCAAGATTTCTATATTTCTTTCAGAACATATGCCACTACATCAGACCAAAATGTTTTCTAAAACTAGACTTCCAGATCAGAGATTTCCTATGGGGAAAGATGCGCCACAAACTAGCACTGACCACACTGACCCTGCCACATGGGGGTGGGAGGCATACAGTTCCCAGACCTCGAAAGATACTATCTGACAGCCCAACTAAGCCATGTCATCAGATGGCTGTCGGACGATGTTACTAATGAAACAGGCCTCTTGCGGGACTTGACCAAACCTGTATTTCTGAAAGAAATACTGTGGATACCACGAGACCACACCCACAATACACCAATGCTGGTTAAGCTGGGCAGACAAATATATGGAAAAGTCAAAACCATTATGCACCTGGAGAACCCTTACTCTCCTGAGATACCAATTGTGGGAGAGATGAGAACAACACTAACCGACACCAGCACCATTAGGCAGTGGGAAAGAATGGGCATATACACCTGAGGGACATGTACGAGGAGGGGGAATTCAGAGAAATGGAATCACTGCACGAGAAAGAGGGGCTGCCAATGGGACAATTTCTGTGGTACCAGAAGCTCAAACACGAGGCCAAAGGGAAGTGGGTAGACTGGCCAGCTGAGCCAATAACAAACCCCCTAGTGATTGAGATGTACAACCTGAGCGACGGGTGGAAGCCAGTGTCAAGACTCTACGCTCAAATAAACGATAGGCCCAACCCTCGCAGCTCCACACTAAAAATCAAATGGGAAACAGACGTTGGTGAAGATATCACCAACAATGAGTGGAAAAGGGCACTGAAACATCCAAAAGAAGTGCCCAGGAATGCTAAATTCAGATTAATACAAACAAACATCCTATACAGAACATACATGACCCCCAAAAAAGTAGCAAGCTTCAGAAGGTAGACAGACGCGCAATGCCCGTGGTGCAACTGGGATGAAGCCGACCTAATGCATATGTTTTGGGGATGCGAGAAAGCAAGTCTCCTCTGGACAAACAGAACAGACATGCAAGAAGGGTGGAATTAAACAATATGTTTGGACTCCGAAAGAATGCCTCCGAGGCACGTACCCCAGACTGGGCAAGAGCAAACATATCGTGAGGCTAATGGACATGGTATGTATACTGGCAAAAAGAGAGATAGCAATGTCATGGAAATCAAAAAGGGGCCCACAGTATGCACGGTGGAAAAGGGAAATGGAATCATGGGCAGCCGCAGAAACAGAAGCATGGGGCACAGGGGCTGCTAGGGGAGAGGGAGATACCAATTTCAAATTTGAGGCATGGAAGGCAATAGTAAGAGACATGTTCCTCCCGTCTGACGACATGCCTCCGTGAAGAGGCGTACCAGCAGAAAATGCAAATGTCACACTGACGAAAGAGCACAATAAACCAACTCGCCCTCGCAACCATACCATCAGTGCGCATCGCCACGCCACCAACCTACTCCTAGACTACAGAGGAAGCCACAAACTGTTAAAACGCATGAAGACAGTTTGTGTTTACTTGTTTATAATGTTAACTTAATATATACTGCAAACACGAGAATGGTGATGTGAAACAGAAAATAACCAATTGTTACATTATGTAAGACTTTAAAATGCCAATAAACATATTTTAAAATAAACATTTTTTTTATAAAAAAACATTGCTTATTTTAATACCTTCAAAAGAGTATTATCTTTAGCCATTTGCATCTTCAGGTGCAATAACCCTTTTCTAATGTTTGCTTGGGTAGCCAGAGAGAGGAGACTCAACTCTGAATGGATGTATTGCCCCGGAAGACCCCTTGCTCTCACATTCCCAATACCAGCTTTCAAAGCTTGCATTCTAGCTTATAAAGCCATGCATGAATCTAGGGACCAGCCTGGCTTCTATATAATTCATCAGGAGTCTGCAATTGTTTGCTCTGCACATGTTTTAGACTGAAACTCCTTTCAGCACCATCCACCATAGTCAATAATTAAGGATCATTGAAATGATAGACCAAAACATCAGAAGAGCCGTAGGTTGCGGACCCCTGCATATATCATGGCAGGTAGGACTTTTTGCTTGTGTGACATTATCTGTGTCCAAGAGTAGCCACCAAATTTGTAGTCAAAGCCTCAAAAGCAAGCCATCACTACTTTCCATGTACCTGTCACTTTAACATTGGTGGACTTGTCACTAGTTCTGTCATTAAGATGGTTACTTAAGTAGGTACATTTTGTGACTTTCTCTGTTTTAGAGCCGTCGGGCTTCTACACAAACTTACCTCTACATTTACTTGTAGTAAAAGTCCTAATCTTATATTTAGAGGCATTTAACTCTCAAAAGTTATTATCTAAATATTGCATCATCACGGCTATACTACGCTGCAGTCTGATTTTCATGTGGTCTAAAAGTACCACATTGCCTGCGTGTGATAACCAGGCAATGTGCAAAGACCACATTTTTCTCTTGTCTGAAAGTAGAAGTAATACAAGTGTTCCAAAGATCTTCTCCAATTACATTTTTTTTTTTTTTTTTTTTGCTCCCTTCCTCCTGGGATAGTATCTTTTTGAAAGACCAAAATGTTTGCTGTTGTGGGAGAAATTAAACTTCTCATATTTGCCACTGAACCTTTTTTGTGTATCCAACCAGTTTTTATTTTAATGAAGTTTGTGTTTAATCTCTGTCTCTTCCTTGTCACACACATATGCAAGGCCAGTGGAAGCTCTTAAATTTTGCAGTGTTTTTTCTTGAACAAAATGTTTGTCATAAAGATTTATATGGCTGTCTATGAAGTTGACAAGCCAGTCACCTGCCACTAAATCACATGAAGGTACGTGGAATGTCCCCTTCTAGGCGACCATTAACTATTATGAATCCATAATCTGTTCAGCACTTCGACCAGAACGTACCTTTTTTATCAAACCTGTTTTGTTTGAGCACCATGTTTGATATAATTGCATCAAATTCAAACACTTCTCATCCCCAGTTATCATTTTCCTCTGTACATCGTGCATTAAAATATCCACCCACCAAAACCATGCCACCAGAGTTTTCCACATACCAGTTATTAAGTAAGTCTCATCATCTTTGTGTTGCCTTTGGTCTCATGGAAAGCCTGGGAACATAATCATTTATAAGCAGAAACGCTCTGAAAACTAAACCCCAATCTTTACATTGGATGCTTGCCACCTGGATGTAAAGCACCCTAGTCCAGTTAATAGACAAAGATATTGCCACTTCATTTTTGAGACCTAAAATAAGGCCTGTGTTAGGGCCTCCTTTAACCCTCTTTATTGTTGTTGTTAATGTAAAAACAATTTATTAAGCACAAGAACCAAGCCCAAAAAGGCATCTGGGCGTTAGCCACCAAGCAAGAAAGATCATACAGAAACAACCAACCTCAAAACAAAAACATCTTAAGTGCCTTACGGAAGCCCAACTGATCCGAGATCTCTCTCAGGAACACCGGGATGGTGGGGGGGATGTTCAACAAGGTAGGAGCTAGCACTGAGAAAGAGCAGCCTCCAGCTCAGGCTTTTACGGAAATGGGGCACTTCAAGCAAGTTAGCCGAAGTTGACCGCAAAGAGCATCTAGGGAGGTAGTGAGTCAGTTTAGATTGAAAAAAGGAAGGCCTTATGCTGAAAAAAGGCACAATGTGCAATACAGAGTACCTTCAACATAATCTGACTTTTCACAGGGAAACAGTGAAGTTTGACCAGCCAATGCCAAGTCATGACTTGAGGCATTGAGCGCCAAACGTGCTGAAGAATTTTGCAAAATTTGAAGCTGATGAATCAGGAATTCGGGTTGGGCCAAATAAATGCTGTTGCAGTAATCCAAATTAACAAGGGGGGGGTCCTGGGTGTCCCTCTGCCAGACATTAGTTAGATTATTTAGCTCACTATCTTTCACATGGTGAAAGAACAATGAATAAACAATCTGTCTGACAGAGCTCACTGAACCAAGCCCATTCTAGTATAATTATGCCACAGGTTCCCTACATAATCCAGTATTTCACCCTTAGGAATCAAATTCTAATCTCTCCTATATGTTTTAGTTGTATCGGGGGATTTTCACGACTCCAGCCTGAAACACTCCTGGGAGCCATAATCAATCTTTTGACATAGCATATATCTCTTTAGTTTTCTGTCTCTTTTATACCACTACTCACTTTCTTTTTTCCAAAGAAGCAGATAACTTTTAACTCATCCAGTAACTAATTTCTTCTTTTTCGTCATTCAACACATGTATAAGATCCACACATATATTCCTTGTATTCTTAACTTAGCAGATTCCCTTATCAGTATAACCAGGTATATTAACAAGCCCATCACTTGTACATCTTTATGGTGTGGCTATACTAAATTTATGATAGCCAGAGATTTAAAGTGCAACTTAATTGATCTGTATAATTGCGATTCCACACAGTAACTATCTTTTGAATTCCTGTTGGGGAGGTATTTTGCTGAACACATTTAAAATAAACATTTGTTCAAAAGCCACATATCCATAACTACCAGAAATGTTTTCCATTATCACCTGTGAAGAGGGCATCTATAGTCCACGTCTTTAGTTAAATTAGCCCATCAAGGTTCAGAATTTTTTTAATTTATTTAAAGTGACATAGTTCACCTTGTAAACTTTTCACGACAGCAGCAATATATTCAGAAATGGCCTGCTCTTCCCTCCCATTAGGGCAGTCCAAATACCCTCTAGGTTCTTTGACCATGTTCAGCCCTCCCCTTTGTGCCTCTGTGAAAGATCTTTTCTTTTGCTGATGTGAACTTCTCTTGATCCACCAATTCTGCTGAGATCTCCTGCCCAGTAGCAAGGATTCTTTGCTCGGACAATATAGTGTCAACGTTTCCACCAGCATCATCGAGCAAGAGACCTACTTGAGCCATGTCTGTTTCTTCATGGAGCACACACCTCTGGCCTACACCTCTGCTGATCTTCCTGTATATCCTCAGTGGTAAAAGTGTACGAACAGAAGTAGTGGAACTATGCTCTGACTGGCCTGCACCCACTCCCCACAAACCCCATCACCACACCCCCACCCGCACACAATACAAACCCCCAAAAACATGCACCTGCTGTTTAAGGGAACTTTCAGTGTAGTCCACTGAAAGTGCAAGTTTCAACTTCTTCCTATACTTTTATTTTAAAACAAAACCATTCCGGAACGATTTCTTTTTTAAATAAAAGTATAGGAACAGTGATTTAAAAAAATAGAGGAGCACCACTCCCGACCGCTCCTGCTCACTTCAACCACTGTACATCCCTTTATTTGCGGAGAATGCTCGCCTATGTGACTTGAAGATTCATACTTCCCTTGTTCTTGGATCCTTGCCCTCTTGGCTTCTTTCATCTTGTGTCTTTGGGACTGTTTTCTACAATTCTTAACATACCTTCCTATGACTCCGTTAACATTACGTCCCTGATTGATTTAACATCTGTGTTCCCCTTAAGTCCTTTGGTCTTCAAATTCCTTTGCTTTTTTCAGGTTCTTGTCCTCTTTGGTTTTTGGTCTTTTTTGGACCCTTTTTTTCCATAACCACAGAATCTTCTTCCTAAACTAGATTGGGTTGACCGGCCAATGCTGACATTCAAGGCAACATCCCCTGCTCAGTGTGCAAGGGGCCTCTTGCTGCAAACAATAATTCATGATTGAAATTTCGATGTTAGTTTCTTGCTGCAAAAGGCGTATGCCTGAATGATGCATCTGAGTGAAATAGGAGGTGGTATTGTATGCATAAGTCAAGTGACTCGATCGTGGCCTCTTTCGGATTTTGAGCTCAGTAACTGGCATTGTTGATGGTGTTATGCAATTTCCGATGCTCTGCACTTCTGTTGCTGCAGTATCATAGAGTTTCACTAATGAGTTAAAGACAAGATGGAGGGCTCGTAACGAAGAGGGCGCACGGTTGATATTTATCTTGTGGGGATGAAATCATTGTCCTAGAAATTAACCAACCTTGGACTATTAGACAAGCGGGAGGGCTCCAAAGGATCATTATCCTTAGATAGGAACAGAGCAATCGTGTATGTACCCCACAGTTGTTTTCCATTGGTTTCTATCTTTATTTTATATATTATTTGCTTGTTAGGCGCTTATACAGCAAGTAAAATACAGTTTCAAAGCACCCACAGGACTGGGGAGGGGGGCAAGGGAGTGAAATACATTACATAACACAATAATTAATAATAGCAGTGAAGGAGAAAGGACAAACCTACAATGCCTTGTGAGTATTCAGAAAGTGCAAGTGCAGCAAGGAAAAGGGCAGAGGGCCTGGGGGGTCGGGACTCATGGGTGAGTCACAGATGAAGTGCTTGGTTGTTGAGTGCTACATGGCCATGAGTCACGTTAGGAGTAAGTGCGATCCTCCAGGGTGGAGGGTGTGCCAGGGCAGGTTCTGAGGGATGACAGGAGCTGGGCCGATTGGGTGTGGGAGGTCAGGGGCCCAGAGGATTCATAGGGGCCCCTGGACACCAATCACATCAACTGTGGGATTAGCAGAGTAGAGAAAATGGGAATGCAAGGAAGGCATGGTATGAAAGTAAGACACCCAAGTGATCACAGTTCAAAGGCGTTTATTAAACTGTAAAATGGGTGAGATAAATGCCTAATCTATACCTAAATCTTAGATGGGAGCAAGCTACAACCATCAAATAATAATAATACAGTCCAAGAGTTGGCGCCAGAGGAACAAAGTGGTCTAGAGGCAGAATATTTAGTACAATAAAGTTAAAGATAGTGTGGTCCCCAGGCCCAGACAGCCTTGTGGAGGATGCAGAGGGATTTTTATTTAATCTGTGCAGCAACCAGGAGCCAATGAAGACTTTTTAGGGCACATGATCTCCTTGCTTTGCGCAAGGGCGATATCCTGTAGTGGTCTTTCTGCCCAAGTGTTTCACTTGGCACTATGCAGTAATGAACTTTCTGCGACTGGTGCCCAGTTTCCATTTCAGTTAAAGGTAGGTTGTTTGTTCTTCCACCGATTGATTGATTTGAGGAGCTCTGTCTAATTCCTCATTAGATTTTCGGTCTATGGGTTTTTCCCATATTGATATTGATATTTTATTTCTATCGCGCTCATACACAAGTGTTTCAGAGGGCGACAAGGCAAGGGAAGGGGAACAGGGAAGAGCAAAAACAACAATCTTACTAGGCTCAGTGACATTGAGAACACGCAAGTGCATGGTAGAGGGGGAGGGGGAGAAGTGCATGGAAGGAGGAACAAAAAGAGCATGCGGAGCGAGGACGAAAAAAAACAAATAATAATAAATTCATAAATAAAAAGGCAACAAACAGTGGGAGTGCAGCCAGCAAGTGGCATGTGCTGGGTTTAAGGCAGCAGGCTGGGAAGGTCTGATAAGTGCAGGAAGAAAAAAAGGGGGGGCTGTATGGGTACAGATACAAACCCCAGTGCAAGGGGTGGCCCGGAGGCAGTGCGTGAGGGTGGCAAGATGAGCAGGTACCTGGACCCGGAGGAAAGAGGGTGGCCAGGTGCATGGTGCAGAGGGAGAGTGGAATCAGCAGGGGAGAGGGGGGCGAAGGCAGAAGCAAAAAGGAAGGTCTTGAGGTGCTTCCGGAAACGGAGATGGTTCTCTTCAAGGTTTGACTAAATTGCTGAGGGTTGACTAGCCTCTCGCGGTCTAATGTCCGCTGTCTCTTGGATAGCGTTACAGAGACATTAACAAGGAATTTTTATATTGAGTGCAATTGCCGGTCCCGGATTCTTTTTTTTAAAACTCTTTATTTAACATTATATACAGCAAGATTCCATACAACAATCTTCATACCATAACAAAGAGTCCATATTATAAAAATTATAAAAACAGCAGAATTGAAGATAAACACATGTCTAACAATACGGATCTCCATAACCAATGCAAAACAATATTTCTGAACATTATGAAAGATTTATGACATACATCCACAAAGACAAAACAACAGAAAACACACAACTAAACAGTCCCTCACCATACCCCCCTCTAAAGGGTATACCATCAAAAAATCAGATTCAATGTAATCATTAAAGGACCCCCAAATCCGACGATAACATTCCTCCCTCCCTTGACCAAAAAACATGACCTTATCATATTTCGACAAGACTTGCACTTCAAAAACCCAGTCCTCCACACCAGGGTTCTTTCTAGATTTCCAAACTCGCAAGATCTGTTTCATCGCCAAAACCAGCACTCTGTTAATCCAATCTGCAACTTTCCTAGCCCCATTCCCTCTTTCCCTGATTCTAAGTTGCTTAGGTCCCTCATTTGGGATCGGCCTTGGATTCCGTGCTTTTTCATGTACACTCAATGCATTCCTTCTCATTTGCTCCATACCTATTGGACCAACTGATTTCTTAGACCATCTGTGGTCTTTCTGTTCGTCATTTTGTCCTTCAAATTCAGATGATGCAGTTTCATAGGTAGGTTCTTCAGTTTCAAATGATTCTCCCTCATCCTCCTCGTTCTCTGAGATGGTGTAAGTCGAGAGATCCAACAAATCGCCTCAGACCACCTTGTCTCGATCTACTTCAATTTGTGGTAATTGCACTTCGCTGGGCATGTCTGTCTCTGCATTGGCGCCTTAGTAGATATTAAGGGCTCTTTCGTGGATGCTCTCATTGATGCAAAATTGTTGATCGGTAATAAGGTGATGTTTTTAATGTACGCTCTAGTTCCGGTTTGGAATTAGATGGTTGGTACTTGGTTCTTTTCTCAGTTTTGTCTTGTCCTTGGAGCCACCTTTTGTAATAGCTTTGGCCGGCTTAGATATCGATCGCTTAGAGAGCGTTTTCTCATTTGCATTGTCAAATTTCAACCTTGTAAAGATCTCACACATCTTTTGCTGGAGCTCGGCTTTCCGGGTATCCTTCTCTCTCACAATTCGTTCAACCGTCTGGCCAGAGGTTGCTGGATCTACCAAAGCAACTTCTGCATGTATTGCCTCTTGATGTATTCCTTGGCCAAACGGTAGACTGATCTCCTGCTCCTTTGCAATCAGGTCTTGTGAATTTGCATGCCTATCAATTCTAGGGATCGTTGCTGCAACCAGCACAGTTATCAGTGTTCCGTCAGACGGAAGTGTATCAAGTGCGCCCAAAGGCTCAATGTTTGGGTTAGCTTGTTGGTTCTCGTTTGTTTTCAAGTCATTCAGACTATCTGCTAGATCGGTTTGCGTCATCATAGATCCATGTTGTTTGGTACGCACGCCAGTTGGTTGTTGCATAAGCGATGATTCAAAGTCTCTTGACAATCTCCTATGTTGTTTGTCTTTAATGATAGGGTCCAGTATCGTGTACAGTAGACCCGCCAATTTAGCTGTACTATTATCCAAGTTTGATTGGATACCTGAGATTAAACCTTCCACATAGATCATTTTTGAGTGGAGCATAGCCAGCATAGTTGTTTGGTCTTTCACACGGTCCGCCATTTTCTCATGTCACTTCATAAATGGGGCCAATATTACTGTCAGTGTAGATAATCATACAAAGTTAGTTTCACTCGCTAGGTCTTTCGATGTAGCAAGTGTCCTTGAGTCGACGCTCTCTTCAAATGTTTTGGTCATCCGTGCAGTTTGGGTAGCTATATCTTTTGATATAGTCAGGCTCACGCCTTGCTTGTCAATACTTTCGTGCCTCACTCTTTTTACAGATCCCTGCCGATCGCTTGAGGGAGTAATTGCCATAACTCGTTGTTTTGGCTCGTTTGATACCATTCCGTATGTTTTGTGCCTTATTGAATTAGATACCTTATTGTTAAGGGCAAGCTCATGATGATCCTTGAACACCTTATCTGTCACAAGCCTATATTTTGCTTTTTTCCCCTGGGATTGAAGGATTTGTTCCGATTCAATCGTCCACGACGTCTCCAACAAAAGCTGGTCAGATATTCCATTGATTGCACCCTGCTGTGGGGTAGATGGGCCTCTAGGTGTTATTGAGGCATGAGATATGAACTTATTGCCATATGCGTTGTTTCTTGCTCCATAAAAAATAAATTTGGGGGGGTTTTAGTACCTTCATAAAGATTTAAACATGTCGGTTTCCAAATGTTTCTTCCTCCTTCACCACCCATTTTCAGACTTCTATCCCTCCTCCCTCTAGGTTGTGCTGTTTTTATGTGTACATCCTTGAGGGTTTGCCTGTCATGCTGGTCGCATCGGACCTGGCCACTGGCCGGCATATAACGAAACGAAGTTCACACTTTTTGGTCATTTAGTTTAACATTTGATGGTGCCATGAAACAAAGTACCTGTGGGGCATTTGATTGTAATATTTTGGATGTTTTGGATGCACCAACTGAAACGTCAGTATTTCTTTTAGCGGGGAAAACAAAGGCTTGGCTTGGTTCGGCTTCATCAGTCACCATGCTTATCAAGGGTAGGCTTTTGTTTCCATTCGCCGGAATTATAGCTGTGTCGATGGTCTTAGGCGCATTAGCCACCTCCAATGTTTCACCCGCTTTGCCCGCTTTCTCCACCCACAATTTAGGTGTTTCGTTTAAGTTTTTTAAAGGTTCTTCTGGTCCTCCCTTCCCACTCACGGAGCTATTCACTATACTGCTGACTGAGGTTTGTCCCTCTAGTTGCTGCGGCTGGAGAGCGTCCATAGCTTCAATGTATTTCGCGGTGCTCGCCGTGATGGTAACATTCACATTCAAAGGCTGGGGCTGGAGCTGGGCTGGTCTCTGATCCCCTCCTGGTAATTTCCCTGTATGTTCGAACATTTGGCAGAGGCTTCATTTTCTTTCAACATTGAATATGGTGTTACAAGACACAATCCCGGCTTATCAGTAATGTTGCCAGTAATGTCACCCATGGGCCACAAGGGCACTGGTATATCTGCCGGCGTCTCCATCCCTCGTGTCTCCAGCTCCGTTGAGGGGTTCGGCTCGAGTTGCTAAGGTTGCTAAGGTTTGGTTGCTGTTGCTGTTTTCTGCTCGCAGTCCCTCGCTAACACTCGCCAACACTCCACATTCGCTCCGCATCCGAGGTTGCAAGTTTTATGCTGCATATGCGCAGTTCCTCCTGCTCAGCTGCAAATACAACGGCCACTGTAGACACTGTAGTAAATCAGCAGGTCGGCCAACACTTACCAACAATCCGCATTCGCTCCACATTCGCAGAGGTTGCACGTTTTATGCTGGATATGTGCAGCTCCTCCTCCTCAGCTGCACATAAAACAGCCGCTGTAGATAACCTGTAGGCAGACCGTAGTAATTCAGCAGGTCAGCCAACACTTGCCAAACTCCACGTTTGCAGTTAATTAATAAGCAGGGGCTGGTTACACGCTTGCCATGTTCGCATATGTTCGAATATCTACTCACTCGCTCGTTTAGTCACTGGAACACTCCTACATTACAGTCCCTCGCTCCTCTTTGCCCTGTTTAACACGCCCCCTCTTTTACTCACTCCTTGCTGCCCCTCATTTCCTCACTCCTCATAGACCATCTTTGCAGTGCTCATACAAAAGTCAGAATTGGTGGCTTTGCCAATGCCTGTTTAGTTTCTATATAACTCTACTTAAGGTGGTCACTGTTTTATGCACGCTGAGGTTTGACCCTTAAGTGGACTAAGGAGAAGAATGGGGAAGGTTATTTGCTCAGGATCACACAATTTTGATCAAGTGGGTATCAAGCTTTCCTGTTTTCAAATTAGAAACATGCACCTACTACAGTTTGACATAAATTTACAATGTTATATCAAGAGAACTCACCGAGCCTCCTGTCCATATATTTATTGTGCTTTGGGTAGAAATGAATGGCATAGTTTTGATTGTTTAACCTCGTGACATGGTGCAGCACATCTTCCAAATACTCATCCCGCAGGCATTCCCACACCCAACAAACATTGGAGCATATTTGTTTGAATTTTTCTGTGAAGCAACTGGGACTCATAAGTGAACTTGAAAATGAAGGTGATGGAAGCGTGTTGGGCAAAGTAGGCATAGTTCACTTTTTTCTAAGAGAAATGTGCACAACAGAGAGCGCCCATCTTCCAAAAACCATCCAGTAATCCAGTAACGTAGGCAGATTAAAACATTAGAAATCCATTTGTTATCCTCCAATGTGGAATGTGTGAGAAACCTGAGGGTATTCTCCCTGCAAAACCTTGAGATCCCTTATTCAAGGGGCCAGAACACAGCCATCGCTTTTGGATCCAGTTCCTGGGGGAGGTTCACCTGGGTAGGGGAACCTAGGGGTTATGCTCAGGGGAATGTCCCAGGTGAGACGCGGTATGTTACAGACGAAGGCGACGAGGAGGGTGAGGTCCCAGAGACCTTTGTGGGCTGTACTATATCTGACCCTGTTTCTCCCATAAAGTCTCCCATATCAGAATCTACCAACCCCCCAGCACGAACCCTAATAAATTGGAAAATCACATCTCCCATTACCGCGCTGTCCCACTTCGTACCCGAAAACTCTCAACCATTCTTCTCCTCATCCTTTTGATTATTCTTTTACGAACACTCCATCTGCCCTGACAAAACACTACCGGTCCCAGAATCCCCTGTGTTTATTTCACAATCCCAGTTATTACTGAATACTTCACAACCCCCAACAATACCGCTCTATCAATGTCTAAACTCCCGGTCAAATGTAACCTACCCTTCCGAGATCTCCACAAGCCATAATACGAAGGTCTTTATTCCAAGTAACACCTCGTTCCCTTTGGCCCCGGTAAGACACCAGGAAAATCTACCTCTCCCCTTTTTCAACACAAACATTCTTTCACACCACAACAGACAACCAATGAATCCCTGAACTGTTTACTTGACACATCCCAACCCCAGCTTCAGGCAAAGTCAAGCAATTAACCTAAATCACACACACCTGACAGCCCTTTCCTTTCCCCATAGCGATAAAAGGTGGAGCCAGAGAGCACAGTACGAAGAAGGCGAGTACAGCCGACAGCACGACGAGATGGCTACCACGCGGCAGTTCAAAAGGAGGAGAAAGGTGGCAGGAAGCGAGAGGGTGGCGAGGAGAGAGGTGACCTTGTCATTTTCGTCCGAGGCCCGCAGAACCTTTGTGGAAGAGAACCTAAGACCGCAAACTATGGCACAAGTGTCCTGCAGCAGATGTTAATCGGACACGGGGCAAGCCTATGCTGATACGCTCCCATGCCCGCGGTACCGGCCTTTATTCCAAAGAAAGCCAACAGCCAAGTGGTTCGGCACAGCCGGTGAGTCGAGGGGAAAACCAATAAGAACCGGGCTGTGATGAATGAGAATTGCAAAGTGGCAACTTTTGAAACAAAGCTGATGAACTTTGAATGAACTGTTAAAAGCAGAAGAGGGGAGACCAGCTGCAGAGAGAAAGCAGCACCACATTGGTGCTAACTGGAGAGACTCTGGTTGAGCCCCATATGAGATAAACTACAACTACCAGAAGGCCGTGGGAAGGCCTGCGGAAATAGGTCAATGTGGTCATACACATGGTCAAGCAAAATCCTTCGAAAGACTTTGATCTGCAAACACTGTGAAAGAAAGGGAAGTGAATCCCACAGTGAAAGTGAACATTGAGAAACCAAGGGAATTGAATCCTGTTAAAGCAAGAGGGGTCCGAGCCCGACCGAGGGAGATCCAGGGTGAAGCCATCACCCAAGAAGATAAAGAGAAGAGGGGTCCGAGCCTGACCGAGGGAGATCCAGGGGTGAAGCTATCACCCAAAATTGACTAGCAACTGTGATATATTTTGGAATACGATTGAGAAGGGTCAACGCCCAGAAGAGGGGTATTCAGGGGTGACATTGTCACCCTACATAAAACTGTGATGAACAATTGAGAAAGGTCAAAGCCCAGAAGAGGGGGACCCCAAAATAATTTGATGGGTTTTTCCGAAAAAGAAATTAAGTCAAAAAGTGTGCGGGGGAAAAAAAAACCCCGATGAAAGGACATCGTACCGGTCCAGGCACCACATCCTAAAATATTATTTGAGAACACTTCTTTCTTTCCTTGAGAACTATCCCACACCCCTTTTTGTATTAGTTGTGAGGTTTGGCAATATGTTTCTTAGTATAGGCCTTTTTAGTTTGACACAACACCACTAGGACTGCCTTGTTTTTCATTTGATAGTTGACGCTTGTTCCCATCTTATAGTTAGGTTTAGATTAGGCGTTTTTCCAACCTGCACACAGCATTTATTGTTTAATAAACACCCTTGAACTGTGATCACTTATGTCTATCTTACTTGTTGCCACCATGAGTTTCTCACAAATGTCAAATGCAAGAAAGGAAACACACTATGAATTAGGAAGTTCTGAGAAGGTGAAAAACCTGATGGGGAAAAAAAACATACGCCCTCATACCAAGAGGCTATGAAATGCTTGCTGCATTTGAACAGAAAAGGAGACCACTCATGCAGAAGTGCGGTCCCAGGTTGTGTGGTTTCAGACACCTATTGATGCTTTCAGTGGAGTGAAGCTGCATTGTGCCCCCCATTTTGATGTTCACCATTTCATAATGTCCCAACAGGAAAGCCCATCCTAGATATTGAAAGAAATCAATTAATGAATGGGCGGCAGAAGGGAGGAAGTGCAGCAGCTCCTGACACCCTATCAGATTGCCACCTGGCACCAGATGCTAAAAATAACAAATGCTCACTTCACTTTGTTAGGCACAGTTTACCATACGAGACCTGGGGCAAATTGCAGCCACCTCTCCTCTGCCACTCCCTCATGCCGACCCTGAGTGGTAGCAATGATATTTGGCTGGGTATTGTGATTTTAAGTCACTTTTGGCTTCAGCACTGTAATGGTTGCGTCCTTTTCTTACCAGTTGTTGCTGGCTTTATTAAATTCTCAAGTTGTTCTGGTGTGTGCCTTCTTGTGTTATCTGTTTTAGTCTTCTTGCTTTTTGTGTGTTTGATGTGGGGAATGGCTCCAAGGCAGTGGTGCGTCATTTTTGGAAGACCTAAAAGACCAGTGTTTTTTTAGTACAGAGTGTTGGATGTTATTAGAGTAAAGTGCAGGCCCATGGCACTAACTGTAACTTTGACTATAAGCTTCTATGGGAAGGCGTGTGGTGTTTCTGATTATTGGGTTTTTCAAGAAGGGTGAAGTCTAACGGCATTCCAAGGTGGTCTGTCCAAGGTATGGGAAGTGGGAGAGAGACAGAAATGTTATAAGTCTAGGTGGAAGATGCTACCCAGTGTGTGCTTGGCTGAGTCGGTGGGACCATGGATTAGCTCAGTGAGGCCTAAGTCAGAGAGGAAGTTTAGTAGGGATTTGGTATTCAGTAACCAGTAGCTGAAATCACCTAACATTATTAGGTGGGAGCAGGAGATAATAGAGTGGGCTACGAGGATGCTAAGGGTTTGAATACAAGTTGTTAGGTAATGGGGGTCTATAAGTAGGGAATAGGCTGTATGAAAATAATGGTGATAGTAAACATTTCAGTCATATAGATTCTGAGTTTAGTAGTGTTAGAGTCAGTGGGCCTCATTACACGCATGGCGCAAAGGGATTACCGGCACCGGTAAGGGCACCGGTGCCGGTAATCCCTTAGCACCATACTACGCGGTCCCTCAGTGGGTCCTGTCCTTAACGTGTGGCCAGACCACACGTTAAGGAAGGGACCCGCTGAGGGACTTCAGGGCAAATAACGGTACCGCTAATGGTGATACCATTATTTGCTCCTTCCCCATTCCCATTGAGCCCTATGGGGGCTCAAATGAGAATGGGGAAGGGCCTTGGTGAATGGGGAATTACCTCCCCGCCAACCTTGGAATGGGGCGGTAATTCCCCCATTCACCAAGGCAGACTCGATAAAATACTGGGGGCAACCATGGCGCTAATAGCGCCATGGTTACAGCCGTCCGTGTAATGAGGCCCAGTGTGTCTTATAATGAGGAAGTTCTAGAAAATTATGGGAAAGCCTCCTACAGTTCTGTTGGCCCCATCTTTGCTTATGGTTTTGTAGCCTCAATTAACAAGGTCAAATATTATTGAAGGTGAGGTGTTGGAGAGTCAGGATTCAGTGATGAAGAGTAGGTTAATTTGTTCATGGCCTTGATGCCAAAGGCCTTGATTTTAAGGGGCTTTTGAGGAGTATGAAGGTTAGTGATTGGGGAGTTTATTTCAGGGATAGGGCAGGGCCGGCTGGGGGGATGCCTCACAGATTGATTAGTTCTGGCAAGGAGGGACCTTGTACGAAAGGGCAACAGCAGCAATCGGTTTTACAAAGTAGAACGTCAGTTGAATTGGTCAGGTGGGGGATCGTGGGATGCCAATGGCAGGGTTCAGGCTGGCAGTCGGAGGCCTAGTAAGGAAAAGGTAGAACCTAATCTGCCTGGTACCTACATTTTTCTTATATATTATAGACCCTTTAAATCAAACTGTCAAGTACATGCAGTGTGTGTGTTGGTGTTAGGGAGAATTCCCATAAATGGCTGATTTCCCTTACCTAATGAGTCCCTCGGTAGCTTTGCTGGATTTCTAGGGTTTATTTTTTTCACCTGGTAAGAGTGTGAGCCTTTTTCCCACTCTTACATGTGTTTGGCTGTGTGTGTTTTTACCATTTGTTGTGATCTTGGGCTCTGGAGCCTCACCTACTCCATGAGCATCCTTTTTTATGTGTGTTACCCAGCACCTTCAGTGCAGTGACACAGGGTTGTCTTTTAGACCTCCCACTGACTCAATTTTTCTGGGATTGACTACTGTCTCCCAGAAACTTGTAAAGTTGCCATTAACTTTATGTAGTCTCTTTAAATCACATACATGGAGTATTGGAAAGGGTTAATTCTTATCCCTTTTTGTCTGTTTCTCTTGGAGCACTGTTTCGCTCCCTTTTCATCAAATCTTGGCTGGTGGCAGTGGTAACTACCCTATTTTTCATACCGCGGTTATTTTATATAAGCATGGTATTGTTTTAGGCTATTTTATTAGCCTCGAACATAAACCTGCTTGACCAAATATATTTTATTTCAGCTTCCGGAGGGTTTATTCCCCATTTCTTTTTGTTAAAGTCTTTCTCGTGTTTTACTCTGCGCGCCAAACCAGGTTTGGTCCCTTTGTTCGCTGTCTTTTCGTGGGCTTCTGCACAGAAGCCCTCCTTAAGGTGCCTGAAAGTCTGGGTAGGCAGGATGTGAGGGAGGGATCTTAAAACCCCTGCCATGGGTTCCCTTGGGTAACCCAAGTCGCCCTCCTGTTTGATTGGCTGGGTGACTGTCCTTGCCAGGACAGCCACCCTGCTGTGTGATTGACAGCCAGGCTATGTGAATGGGGGAAAACTGCATAAAAAGCAGGTCTCTGGGACTGGAAGGCAGAGTCGCCACTGGAACGAAAGAACCACCGAGGAGCTGATGGAAGAGGACCCCTACAACGACTGAACCGCCCGGTGAAGCCTTGCTGCAGGTCCGAATCTTCAGAATCCGACTACAGGGAAGATCCTCCAGGAAACTTCTTCCCTTGAGCTGGTGGGACCAACCAGTTTGCCCAAACTGCAAGCCAGGACCCCCCCTCTTGTTGAATTCGCTGTACAGAGCTACAGTGGGCCGGATAGCAAGGAAGGTCAGACCCTGCTTGGGTTTTAAGGAGCGCACCTTTTATTTGTTGTTTCGCTCTGCTGCTGGTTTCTTCCCTGGGTAGTGCAGGACCCTCCAGTCTTCCTACTTCTTGTCAGTCCAACAGTCGCTTGAGTAACCGTGAGCCTGCAGGAACTACCAGGAACGTCCGCCTAAGCTACAGCTTCTTCTCGGTTTTAAGGTACTGTGCAAATCCGGTTGTTCGTTTTGTTGAACCGCAGTGAAAGTGTTTGAAATCTTTCTCCAATCCAAGGGCTTGTCCTTCTCTTCTCTTTGAACTGACTTTTCTGCCAACCAACCTCGTCCGGAATCCGTGGCACAAACATTACTGCGAACTACCCTGAACCGTGTGATCTTGAGCAAAAGACTTTTGACCCATTGACTTTGGCCCTAAGCCTTTTCTACCTGATTCTATCACTCTAGTTCCTCTTGCTCATTTACCCTGAGTGCTTACCTGTTGGTGTGGTTCAATATCCATTAACTTTGTTTTTCCCTCCCTTTTAAATTGCTGGAGTGCCATTTTGCTCCCACTTCATTTTGTGAGCTTAACTTGTCTGGAACTTATTGGGAGTGGTGTGGTGTATTTAAGAGTGTGATTTTTAAACTGCTTTATGATAGTGAAATGTTTTATAACTAAAGAGTAAATAAATGTATATTCTTTTACTTGGAAACCTTGAGTCAGTGTTTGTTTGAATCATAGTAATTGCTGTCCTTTGTGTAACTATTTGATACTGCTCACTTGCTCTTGAGATAAGACTGACTGCTCAGCCATCGCTACCACTTTACTGTGTAGTACAGGCTTGTACCAAAGGTGAATTTGTACTGTCACTTTCAGTCTTAATTGTGTGTGGTGTTCCCAAAGGGTACTGCATATAATTCTGCCTAACAGTTGGACAGCATTAATGCTCTCTTACCCTATGCCTCAGAAGAACAGTATCATTATTTTAAACTAATTGCAGTGACGTGCACTGTAGACTGTTTTCAAAATAGAAAACTAATTTATTAACTGGCTACGGAGACATAATTGCCTCTTAGTACACAAAAAAGGACATAGATGCCTTAGTGCATACAGGAATAAATATAGGTGTCTTACATGTGTTTCACTCTTTTTAAGTCAAACCATATATCAGAAAAGATTGTGAATGCGCACTAACAACCATGGCCAGAAGTGCATTAAAAACATATAAGGAAAATAATGTGTTAAATCATAGAGGTGTTGGGGAGAATTTTAATTTCTGTGCGAAAATCCTCACACCTTGGAGACCCCCAGCTCTTTTGCTGGACTTAGGACTTTTTAATTTTAACTCCCGAGTGAGTGGGACCTTTATCTCACTCTCATGTGTTTTTCCCTGATTTGGATTTTATGTTTTCACAGTTAGTGGAGTGTGACAAACTCCATAGGCATCTGCTTTTTGTATGGTGTCACACAGCACCTTCAGTGTCACTGAGAAATCCTTTGGATTCATCTTGAGGTTTAAATACATTTTTTTGGGTGAACTACTGTTCCCAAGAATAGTAAGATGAAATTGATCTTACTTACCTTTTCTCTTTGTGGGTCCAGCACACACCATTTTATATGGAGTGCTGGCGGTTACTTAGTAGCCCCTTATCCTACTTTCTCATGTAACATATTTTATTACCTTCACTGCTTTAAATGGCTGGTGGCAGTGGTTTAATTTGTACTACCATTGTGCTTTTCTACCACAGGCTGAACCCTCAGCTGCAGTACAGCACCCATGGGTATCCATTTTGTCATAATGACCCAGTCTTCTTTTTTTCGCCATTTTCGGTTTGTGAGGTCTTTCTTAGCTTTTACTTTGTGCGTTGAGACATATTGCTGCAGTGTGTCTGGAAGGACAGGATGTGAGGCAGGGTCCCGAGACTTCCCTGTCCTTTGTCTCTAGATGTGCCTGAACGAAATCAGTCCTGATTGGCTGGCTGGCTGTCCTGCTAGGACAGCCACCCTGCTGTGTGATTGAAAGCCTAGGCTGTGCATGAATGGGAAATCTTCATTAAAAGGCAAGGGTTTTAGGTCTACAGGCAGAGTCGACCACTGGAAGAAACATCCAAAGCAGAAATTGTGAAGGGAAGTCTGCTGTAAACTCTTGGACCTCCAAGTATCGGTGAAGCCCTGCTGCGCTGACCTCCTTTTCAGTATTGACAGCAAAGCTGCAGAAGGGACAAATTCTTCCCTTCGGATAGTGGGACCAACTTACCCCGAGACAAACTCCTCTTTGGCGCAATCTCCGACTTGATGTGCCTCTCCGTTGGTGCAGAAGCCCAATGCCAGAGGTCGAGCGTCCATAACCGAGTGCAATGTCTGCCGCAGTAACGAATCCACCCACAAGCTCCAGGAGCCTCCTAAGAACCCTCCAGCAGCAGGAATTCCCAATCCAGAGTCCCCTTACCAGAGTCCCGGACCGAGGGAGCAAGGAACGTCCAACTGGAGATTTGTTCTGCATCAGTGCTGTTTGCGAAAGCGCTGATAGCGCGAAGTGCAGCTGAATCGAAGAGAGCCCGTAACTGCCGACGACTGTCCCGAGTACTGCTGCAGGAGCCCTCCAGACATCATCCCTATTGTCCTCACGACTGAGGCTCAGGAACCATGGTCTGCATAGCTGTAGCAAGGCGACATCCAGCTGGACCACTTTTCTTCTAACCAGAGGTACTATATGGGCTTGGGGTACTTACCTTCTTGCCTTGAGTCGTGCTGTCTGACATGAGATTTGCACTTGCTCAACTTTCGGAGTTGATTAAAACTGCCCTTTGCACAGGCCTAACAGCGTGTGTGTCTTCAGTGATTTTCTGTGAACAATCTAAGTTTGTGAAAAAAAAACTTTATCCAAGAAGTGCATCAGAACTCTTGACTGTCCTGGCTCCCTAAAGGCACTCTTCTAAATCCATTGACTTTGATACTGCTTGTCCCTCCATAGGTTGTAGCTTGTTCAATACTGTTACTGCGGATTCAGCAGTCCTCAAATTTTCGTAGAAACTGTTCTAAACTTTTACTTTCCTTAACCCCTTCCTTTCTGAAACTCAGAGTCTACAAATTATACCGGTGTTATATATAAATGTAAATACTATCCTTTTGTCACTTCAGGGTGTTGGAGAAATGTATTCAGCATACCCAAAGAGTATTCACCAGTTTATTGATTCTGAAAAGTGATTCCAAAGTTTGCTTGAACCGTTACAAGCAATTTTCTTTTTTTAAAGAATGCTTATTTAAAACTGATGTTCAATAAATAACTATTTATAACTGAAACCTTGAGTGTAAGTGTTACTTGGCTACTTGTAGTGACAAATTCCTTCTATACAGCTCTATAGCTCACATTTACCCCTCTTGAGATAGGCCTGGCTGCTCAGTCACACTACCAATTTGTGAAGTACAGACCTATACCAAAAGGTGGGTTACCTATTACGAAGCAGATAAGACTTGTGGTAGTCTCACACAGTGTGACTGCACCAATTCCTGCCTAACAAGAGGCCAAGTAGAATAATTTTGTGTGTTGAAGGGACTGGTGATGTCATAAACAATATAAATCCAACAGAAGAACCAAAGAGACAAACAACATATAACACTGGGTGAGAAAACACTGAAACATATAATTAGGTCACTTGTAATTAATTTTGGTAAGGTTTGTTGCATTTGAATTTGCAGTGAGTTAGCTTTCTATTAATCTTTTAATCCTATTCCCATGTTTTATTGTTATTGCTTTTCCTACATTTTATAGTGTCTGATAGTTATGAGGCATATAAGTATCACGCTCTGTTCCTGTGAGGGAGCCTCTTAATTACATCGGCCATCCATATATTGGTACAGGGACATTATGAATCTGCCTTTAGTTATATGGTTCAATGTTCATTGAAATCGTCATCGGTTACTTGTTAGGTATAAGCACTTATTGGATAGTGTTTAGTGTTTAACTGTTTCCTGTTATTAATCTCTCTATTTTAATGTTTTATATGGAGTAGAGATGTTGCGGAGGTACTTAGTCTTCTTGCTATTTAATTGAGATGATATCTTTTCGTAAATCCATGTATACTCACATGGGTGAAAATGTTTTAACATCCTGTTTGAGTAGTAACATATGGATCAAAAATGTTATTACCAGGTTTTGGGGAGCATTTTGGTCAAAGACCTACCGGCTAAGAGATATTTTCTGTAATTTAGCACTATTTAGTTCCTTTCAGCGTTCAATGGTAAAATCTCCAATCATCCCATTGTGTTTAGCCTCCTGGAAAACATGTACACA
This sequence comes from Ambystoma mexicanum, assembly GCF_040938575.1. Taxonomy (NCBI): domain Eukaryota; kingdom Metazoa; phylum Chordata; class Amphibia; order Caudata; family Ambystomatidae; genus Ambystoma; species Ambystoma mexicanum. The sequence goes on along the minus strand of NC_090924.1, from coordinate 533,716,096 downwards.
TTATCTCATGTAAGCCTGACTCCTTAGAAACCACCCCAATGATAATTGTACTTAGGTTACTTAGGATATACCTGCTGCATGTGTTTCATGCTGCTTGTTTCAGGTCCATAACGTATGTTCTTTGGCACCACCGCATGTCTGTGGTTGCCATTTTGAAATTCCTTTATATTAGTTATGTCAGTTCACATCTCATGTCATCACAGGTTTAAAGTTGTTTTGGATGTGTATACCCAAAAATCATATCCGAGTCTGACAATATTGCAGCTTTACCTAACCAATAGTATATAATTTTGTATGTTTGAAAAGGCAGAATTTACAAAATATTTTTATTCTTCCCGTAATGCTGTCCCATTTAATTTTAGTTATCATTTACGCCATCCCATGAAATTGATGGGGAATCCGCTATGGCAATTTGAAAAGTTTGCCTCTCTACCCAATATGTAGGGTATGCTGTTTGTAGACATAAAACAAATATTCTCGCCGTTAGATTAGTTTCTACCTTTTGCTTACTAAACCTTTGTCAATACCTAACTTGTGCTGCCAGGTCACAGAATAACAAAGATTATGGACAGCAAAAGAACATACAAATAAAATAGGAATGAGGACTTGGAATCCATGTTCTCACCTAGAGGTAGCACTAGCAATGCTTTCCTAGCAGTACTTTAATGCAAAGTAGTCACATGACACAAATGTATTAGAGAGGCTATAAAAGAAAGAGATTAATACATTCTGGGAGCAGGCAGTAATGGTAAGTTCCCATTCCCGCGGAGCAGAGGCCTAGACAGGGTAGGGCCTTAATGGCCAAGACCCACCTTACATTTTTTCGTGACTTTGTGAGTCCTTGCCATGTTCGTTTCTTTGATGTGCCTCTCTCCTTATGTGTTACTCTGCATGACGGTGTTAGGGAGAATTCTCTGATAAGGCTAATTTCCCAAACCTAGTGAGTCCCCCAGCAGCTTTGCTTGATTTATTTTTGTTCCTGCTAAGAGTGAGACTCTTTTACTCCCCCTCTTAGACATGATTTGAGGTATGTCCTTGACTTATGTGCTTATGGGCTATGGGGTTCCTTTTTACTCCATAGGGTATCATCTGTTTTTCTGTATGTCTGGTGTTTGTGTCCGTCTCTGTAACTCTGACCAAGGTCGAGCCCTTTGTTCCACTATTTTGGTGGGCTTCTCCACAGAAGCCCTCCAAATGGTGCCACTCTGTATGGGTTCCGCAGGAAGAGTGGAGGGGGGAATTGGCACCCTTGTCAGCGTTGTCTTAGCAACCCAAGTCACACTCTACTCTGATTGGCCCAGTGGTGAGTCGCCTGGCTCACCACTTAGTATGTGTGATTGACAGCTAGGCTGATGAATGGGGGTTTTTCTGTATAAAAGCAGGGCCTTTGGGACTGGAACTTCAGAAGTCGCCACAGGACCTAAGAATCCGAAGATGGAAGAAGCTGAGCCACCTGCAACCGACGACACCACCGGTGAAGCCCTGCTGCAAATAACTCGCCACTTTTCCAACAACAAGAGAATATCTTCTGCTGGAGAGTCTTCTCCCTTTGAGCTGGTAGGACCAACCAGTTCACCCTTTTCCGCTTCCAAAGACGTCACTTGGTCAAATCGCTGTGCCAAGCACCCCGGCGGCCGGGTAGCCAAGCTCACCACTTTTGACCGCGAATAAAAGGACTGCACCTTTTAATCGGGAACTCCGCGGCTGGTTTCATCCCTGTGAAGTGCAACGACTTCACATTTCCTCCTCTACGAGATCTTCTCTTCCCCTGGTCGGAACCACAAACCTCAACCACTGCCAGGAACAACTGCCCCCGCTGGAGCTTCCTTTCTCTTTATGGTACTGTGTCCTGCCTGGCCTCCCTTTCTACAGATTGCTAAAGGTGACCCTTAAATCCTGGGCTTCTAAACTGGGATGGCTCCAGGCCTTCTAACTATATCTTTTGACTTACCCCAACCTCTTTTGAACACTCTTCAAAGACTTTCAGTGCACTTTAAACCGTGTGATCCTGGGCACAATTCGCTTTGCTCCATTTAAAGTGGGCCTGACCTATGAACTTTGGCTCTACAGTATAACCTGCCTTTCGCCCCTTGCTCTGAACTCTTAAGTGTTGGGAACTGTTTTATTTTATGCTCTGCCTTTTCTCTCCGTTTTTAACCTAAACTATTGGAGTGCCATCTAGGTTAAGCGCTCACTTCTGTCTTAACAAATAGTTGTGCTTTAACCCTGACTTGTCTGGTAGTTATCAAGCGAGGTGTGTATGCTTACCTGACTGTGTTTTAGATTACTTTTCATTGAGAGTGCTAGTGTATTGCCTAAAGTGTGTTTTTAAATAAATAACTATATACTTTGCATACTGCCCTACTCTTCTTGAGAGAAGTCTGACTGCTCAGCCACAGCTACCAGGTAAATCTGGGTGGTGCAGACTGCTACCAATTGGGTTTACTGCTGCTCCTGTAGTCTTAATCTTTTTGCAGTGTTCCCCAAGGGAACTGCACAGGATTCTGCCTAACAGAAGGCGCACACACTTTTTTAAAAAAAGATGTGCACACACTCATGGCCAACTGGTTTCTAAGCAACCATGCAAGCAGCCAAATAAGCTCTTCTACAGAGACGCCTGTATGGCCCTTTTGTCAGTCCTGGGGTGCAACAGTGCCTTGAATAATGATTCCTTTGTGCCCTCAGTGTGCCTGCCTGTTGCACCCCCTAAAGTGTGAAAAAAAGCCAAAACACCCTTTCCGGACTCGTGTTGCCATGGCGACTATGGCGTCCTCTCCACAAACAAACTATCACACTGCAAGGAAGAGGAGGGGCCAATCAAGTTTGCGGCTACCCGTTATAACGCTTCCGGGTAGCTGCACTCGCTGCTTCTGATTTTCGTCAAAATCGCTGAAAGCTCCTGAACCCACGTCTTGTTCCCTTTGACTGCGCTTACCTTTTCCTGGCTTTGTTTTTGGACCGCAGTCTGTGTTTCTTGAACTCTTGCTTCCTTGTCTTTTTACTGTTTTTACTTCCTGAACTGCTTCCACGTTGCCAGACTCCGGAACGCTAATTGACCTGCCTTGCCTGCTGATTCTGATCTGCATCTCTGTCCGCACGCTGCCGAACCCCGGAACGTATTTTTACCTGCCTTGCCTGCTGATTCTGTTCTGCCCTATTGTCCGCACGCTGCCAAACCCCGGAACGTTATTGGACCTGCTCTACCTCTACTGTTCGCACCGGCTTCCCAGCAAAGTCCTTTTCAACATTTCGGACTCAACACGCCAGATTAAGGAACAACAACTGTTTACACTGTGGCACTATTCATCACCTACCTGAGCGAATCTGCATGCCCGAAAAGAATAGCGCAACGAACTAGAGACTGATTCCCGGCGCTCAGGTCGTTAGGCGTCCTCGTTTCGACGGGATAGTCTGTGGACTTGAGACTGCCAAACTCCGTCTAGGCATCCTCGTTTCGTCGTGAGTTAAGGATAGGTTGGGTTTGCAGAGTTTGCTCAGTAGTGTCCTTCCCTTGTCTACCATTGGTGAGTTTTCACTGCCTATTACCTGATTCCTGATTATCGTTTTTTGTCCTTTTCTGAAATTGTTTGTGTTCCACTGTATACGCTTAGTTTTCTGATATCTGGTTTAACCCCTACAGCCTCTATTCTCAGTGTACATCAGCCATCATTACAGTGTTCCTTGATCAGCTGCTTTTCTACGCTCCACGGCGTCTGTCTCCATCTCCAGCTGCAACAGTAGAACCATCTTTCGACTAATTGGTTCCTTTGTAATTTTACTTAGAAATACAAAGGGACACATTGGTAGGAAGAACTCAACGGTTACACTTCGAGTTCTCCTACCAGGCCTCCTGATCACGAGTCGGGCCAACTTGACATGTATGTGTGAGTCTGTGTGTGCATCTGTGTGTGCATGCATGCCTGTGTCTGTGTGCACACCTGTGTGTGTCTGCGTGTGTGTTTGTGTATGCAAGCCTGGAGATGGACATTGGAGCAGGAAAATGTTTTGACTGGGACATGGCATGTTTTACAGGCATTTTGGGGCAAAGCCAATTTAAGTTGACTTGTGTCATTATGTGAAAGAGGGTTTGGGGTAGGGGAGGGTACTACAATGGGATTGGATGGGTACTACTGTGGCATGGAATTGTTGTACTCTCGTTAAGGGCAAAGCCAACACAATGACTGTTCTTATATGGGGAAGGGGGTGGCATGTTTCCTTAAAGTGGTATGCGATTGTTTTACTGGTGTTACGTCAAAGGCAACATAAGTGTTTTTACATGGGGTGTATTGGTGGAGCCGGCAAGGTAATGATTTCTTACTGTCGCGTGACATTTTTTACTGGCATTAGGGGGGGGGAAATACAACATGACTGTTATTATATGTCTAGGGGGGGATTTGTTTAGCCGGCAAGGGCATGTTTATTTACTATGGCATAATTTTTTATTTGTTTTACTCCCATTAAGGCAAAGCCAACAGGAGTATGTTCATATGTGGTGATACTGACATATATTGGAAGGGCCGGTATAAACATATTTTGTTTTAGTATAATTATTGGCATTATGACAATGCAAACATGAGTATTTTCTTATGTGGGAAAACGTTTTCTTGGGGGGCCAACCCCCCGAATTCCCTTTAATTTGTTTGTGCTCCCTCGCTACACTCTGTCGGTCCTGCACATTGGGCCAGGGGCAGAAAAAGCCCCCTTCCCTTTGTGGGCTCCCCTTAGCGTGGGCCCTACTACATTAGCTCCAGGCCCCAGTTGTTAAACAATCCTGACTACACCTCTGACGTTGAATGGAAACACTGAAGCACCATTAGTAACAGTGCCAGTGCTTCAGTGATTTATCTGCCGCTAGGGGCCTGAACTACCGGCAAGTCAGGACTGCCGGTAGTTCATAGCCCCTAACGGTTGTTCATAGCCCCTACCGGCAGACTCGGAGTGAGCCGGTCTGTTACTGGCACCTTATTTCTGGACCAGCTCACTCCTAATGAGGGCTTATGTGTGAATAGTCAGCAAGTCGTCATTTTCACCCATGTCTGATTTTACACTGCACCAGCGCACTGTACATTTGTCACAAAACAACAAAACTAAACTGCCCATCTGCGACTGGTTGCAGCAAATATGTATGTATGCCAATTGCCTGCGGTTGTGCCATTTGCGCAGGTCTGCCACACAGTGGTTTGCCTCAATTAAGAACATATGTGCATATGCAAATGAGCATTAATCTGAGTGTCAATGGCCAGCAAATGAAAATAAGCGACACACCTTTAAATGCACATCGATCATCCTGATTCACAAATTAAAACAAGTTACTTGCTCCTATGGCAATTTCCCCCTGTTCAAACCTGTCATAAGTCCGCAGAAACAAATTTCCCAAGGCACATATGTGATTCTTTGTAAATCACTATGTGCACTCAATATGCGTGTGATGACTAGTTAAAAGTACACCATCTGTATGTTAAATGCTATAATGTATTCTTTGTGACTTGACCCCATTGCGTGTAGTATCACACTTTTAAAGATTGTGATGCTTTATTCTTTTTTGTTTCTGTAAAAAATGTATAATTTACAGCTGAGCATTTTTTTCTGCTAGGTACTAAGTCACCTAACGCCATCTGGAAAGGTCATTGACGATAACATACGGAATCTTTTCTTCGGAGACTACTTCAAAGCAGAAAGTGATACAAGGATCTACGATGAGATCACAGATTTGAAGACTCTTACTTCGGTTATGGAATTCTACCTCGAGGAGTACAACAATATGAGCAAAGCCCCAATGTCATTGGTCATGTTCAAGTTTGCCATAGAACACATCTCAAGAATTTGCCGTGTCTTGAAGCAGGACAATGGCCATTTGCTGCTCGTGGGGATTGGCGGGAGCGGGCGGCAAAGCGCCACCAAACTAGGCACTTTCATGAATTCATTTGAGCTCTTCCAAATTGAGATCACCAAGAACTACACATCCAACGAATGGAGGGAAGATTTGAAACGTGTAATGCTTCAAGCTGGAGCCGCCGGCAAACACACTGTATTTTTGTTCTGCGATAATCAAATTAAGGATGAGTCCTTTGTAGAGGACATCAACATGCTCTTAAACACAGGTGATGTTCCAAATATCTTTCCTGCAGATGAGAAGGCCGAGATTGTTGAAAAAATGCAAAATGCTGCAAGGAATGAAGGGAAGAAGGTTGACGCGACTCCACTGGCTATGTACAACTTCTTCATTGAAAGAGTGAAAGCAAATTTGCACATCGTATTGGGTAAGTTTAATGTAACTGCATACCCGCCTTGTGATCCTCCTTTGTTATCTTCCATTTTAATTCAATTTGATGACATTTGCTATTGTGCTATACCATCTGGAACTGATAGTTCCAGCAAAATGATTGGTCATTGAACATTTTAGCGTGCACCTGTACTTGTATCTTTCACTTGTTTTGCTTTCTTACACTGAAGGACATATCCTCTTCCTCTCCTTTGCAGAACTATGGTCCACCCAATAGAACTGACATGAACCCATGTTAACACAAAACATTACTTCCCCACTTCATATGCCTCGCCCCTTTATTTGTAGGATCCTTTTCCCACTTTTCTATCCCTGGCGTATTTTCTTTCCTCCAGATCTGGATACCTCTGCCTGGGACACAGTACACCACTCAATGGACAAGCCTAGGTGCTCTCCAAATACTACAGAGGTGATTTGCTGCAATATTAAGCCTATTAACATAACATAAATCATATGACACACATATCTTTCCAACCTCTCCCCGTCCCTTCATTGTGTTTGCTTGTCTGCCTGAGTGACTAGCATCTCCCAAATGCATCCTTCACTGCTCACTGGCATCATAGATATCATGTTGGGAACCTTCACAAACAAATCCAAAGCCAATTCTGTTAATAAATGTTCGCTCTGACCAAATCCTCTATATCTTACTGTAAAATGGATCATTGAGAGCAAATCTACCCACAGTGCACAAGTTATCGCTTCTTAACTATATCCAGTAAATCCTTTGATAAATGATTAAGCCCAGAACAACATATTGTGCAGTCATTGATGATACTCTCTTTTATAATGTATTGCTTTTACTTTGAGCAGTTGTCGGCAGTAGAGTCTGCATAATAGTGTTAACATATTTAGAGTTGCAGTATTGTCACATGAGTATCATACATTTCAGTGCAGCCAGACTAAACATTATAATGCTGTTATTTCTTAAATTGTTTTAGTGATGAAGTATCCACACAGTGAAGGTGCCCCGGTTTAGATTTACATGTTTAATCACAGTGTGGGGTTGATATTAAGCATAAGGCATCTGCACTTTCTAGTGTGCTGACCAAACGTGGCCAAGTGGCTGCTCCTGACTATGGGTAGGCTGTGATGGGCAAGGTCTTCTCAAATTAGTTGTCACCACTCTGGTTAATAATTGGAACAGCTCCCTTAGTCCAACATTGAATTGTGTTCAGCAAACGGTTCCTAGCACAGTAATATATGTAATGATAGAGTCTTGGAGACCATATTTACACACAAAATCAATGTAGCCATGCTAGGAATCTTTAGTAGCCACCGTGATGTTGAGATTGATGGATGATTCCTACTGAAGCTTATTAGCTTGTATTTTCCCAAAGAAGGTCAGGCAAACCCTTAGGATTTTTCCTTTGACTCATTATCGCTTTCATCTTATCTTTTACTTCATCAGTAAACCCGATTGACTGTTAGACAAGATGTGCTATTCTTGTTGAGGGGAAACTGCCCCCCATATTAAGTGGTTCTGTCTGTGTGTCTACCAGACATTTGTGATTTAAAATTCACCTAGTAATTACTTTACGTATACAAAGATTCATGCTATTCGTTTACCTAGCAGACAATGGTAAAATGAACACTATCCTCAGGGGGAAGTTCTCAGGATTTACATAATGCCCTTATTGAAACTACGACGGTTGATTTGCCATAGATTTAAATTGGCATTATCTAATTGAAAACTTGAATATCCCCTTTAATCACAAGGTGACTCTGCAACTCTGTTTATCATTTCCTTATTTGGAAATAGCTAGATATGTTGTAGTTGATTAAGTCTGTCAGATACATGGGCAGCTTTGTCATCAATGCCTGGGATTAGAAGAAGGTCATTCAGTATAAAAGGGTACAAATGTCTGATATTAGTTAGATCTGATAAGGCAATATATACTACCGCTGTGGTCACATTTATTTGTTGTGTAGTTTGTTCACCACTTCTTGGCTTGCCCTGCTGCCCTAGAAATTACTTTTGTGTGGAATCCCTCGTACTCTTTCACCAGGCCCTTGTTCGAGTTTCCATCATATATGTTGCTTAAGGACACAATCACATCTGTGCTATCCATCAGTGTAGTAATTCTATCTTCATAAAGGTTGTTCATGTTTTTGGAAAACTTTAAGGTCATTCAAATGCCCCTGTTCTGTATTATGAAGCATCATAATGCTGCATCCCTCACACCTTCAAGAGCGCCAATGTTTGTGTATGCTCAGATGTTCCATGTAATAGACACTGCCTCTTTCCGTATGCTCATGTCTTTGAGGGCATGACCTCAGACACTGACATGAAGCCCTCTGCCACCACAAACCTCCAGACATAGTGGAGCAGCACCTGCCGATTGCAGATGACAATAAGTGGCAAGGTAATAGGTCAGTCAAGCAAGCGCTCTTATTCCGATTGCAGAAGGCAGTTTATTGCAGGCTCGTCAAGTAGGAAATGCTTTTCCATTTCACAATACTAGATATACAGTGGCATTCCCTCACACATTACCATGTTTATTAACTCAAACTTTGTTTTTAGCAATGAGTCCAATTGGAGATGCATTCCGTAACCGATTGCGCATGTTCCCATCCTTGATCAACTGCTGCACAATTGATTGGTTCCAGAGTTGGCCTACAGATGCCTTAGAAATGGTTGCAAACAAGTTCTTGGAAGATGTAGAGCTTGAATATGAAATTAGAATGGAGTAAGTATTCATCTACTCCTCGCACAGCTATTTTCCATGTTTAGCATATTTTTGCTGATTATTTATTAAATAACTAACTGTATCTTAACTTAATCTGTAAAATGTGGCTGGTGCTCTTTCATCTCTTAAATGTGTTGTGTAGTCAGGTAAGTATTTGGAAGGTTATCTGTTTAAAAGTCCTCTTCCATACATGTGTGTGGTACTTGCCATAATAGTCAGTAATTTTGCTGAAAGAATGAGTTATAAGCAATGGTAGAAGCTGAATGGGTAGATAGTATGGGGAGTAAGTAGATCATTGTATTTACAAAAAATAATTAGGATTGTAGTAGTCCTATGTTGTCATAACTGATTTGAAGAAAGCACTCAAGCAGACATTACATTGTCTACCTTACTTTTTTTATAGGGTTGTTTCAATGTGCAAGTACTTCCAGGAGAGTGTTAAGAAATTGTCGGACAGTTACTATGACACCTTACGAAGACACAACTATGTAACACCGACATCTTACCTTGAATTGATTCTGACATTCAAGAGTCTTCTCAACAAAAAAAGGAATGAAGTTAATATGATGAAAAATCGATATCTCGTTGGGCTTGAGAAACTGCAATTTGCTTCCTCCCAGGTATGTTTCCAGGAAGTGATTAGCAACAAACAGCATTAGATGACTAGATGCTGAAGATGTTTGTTACGTACGCTTGTTACACAAGCAGCGGCTAAAATAAACCTCATTTATTGCATCCTCAGTCGGTGCTCTGCCTCCTACCATTCGTAATGTAGACCCCGTTCTAGTGCATCGTGAAAGTGTCAACTCCCTCAGGGAGCTGCACTATTGTTTCTTTTAGTAGTATCAGTGTGATTTACTCATCCTTTGATGTAGCTAAATACAGATTATTTTGTTCATGTTCTTTCTTTTTGGCATGTCACTTTCCAAGATTAAGTGGGGGATACCTCTCGTTCTTATGATTTTCATGCTCCCTGCTTGGTGTTTTGGATAAATGACTGTATCTACTTTTACTAGACCAAATGGATAATTTTTGTCATTTTGTTATTTTATTTTGATTTATCTAGCGCCTAAGTGCTTTCGATAGGAAATAAACAGTATACAAAAATGAAAACATCAACATATCAATCATGGATCCCTCTGACCCGGAGAACCCGGGCGGGTGGCTCCAGCTTCCCAACTATGGCCGCCACCTTCTGGAACACGCACCCAGCACAGATTAGGGTGATTGACTCCCATGCAGCCTTCCTGAAAATCATTAAAACTAGGCTCTTTGTTTAAATGGGCTCTTTTATCCTCTGTATGTATCTCTGTGAATGAATAACCGTCTTCAAATTTATTATGCAACGTAACATATTGTACCAAGCATTACCCTGTTGGGCCGCATTCCTGTAACCCTGAATCAAGCCTTCTTACGTTCCTCATAGCACCTCGATGCCTGTGGGCTGCAGTGCGCTCTATAAATCCAAAAATAAATAAATAAATAAAATGGAGTGAGAAGATGCTCTTTAAGCTGTGATTTAAGGGGGAGAAAGAGAGGAAGCGCGAAGAAAGAGGGGGAGAAAATTATAGTGCTTGAGGACCAAAAGAGAAAAGGAACAAAAGCAGGAAGAGGCACAAAGGAGGCCGGGGAACTACAAGTGGAAAAAGAGATTTTGAACGAAGAGAGCATGGGGTGAGTACTAAGAAACAAGGGAACCAAGATATGGAGGGGCTTGGCCATAGAGACCTTTAAAAACAAGGCATAAGGAATTGAAAAGGAGTCGAGCATAAAAAAGACAGCCATTGGAGATGCCGAAGAGAAGTAGAAATAGAGTCCCGAGGTGAGAGAGAGCAGAGGTTATGAATAGACGAAGAATAAATCGATCTAAGAGGAGCATGACAGTAAGCCTCGAAGACCAAGGAGCTCACTAGAACAATAAAAAAGGTGAGAAAATACAAGAGAAGATATAAGAGATCTGGAAGCATGGAAAGTAAAGAACTGGCAGGTCCTACTAATGTTATAAAGTTGGAAATGGCATGAGCGGGCGATGGAGGAAATATGGGAAGAGAAAGACAACGTATAATCGTAGATTACACCAAGAATGCGAGCAGTAAGGTAGACAGAAAGGGAAGAAGGGGGAAAGGAGATTCAAGAAGGAGGGGAGAGTGAATAGAATCAGAAAACAAAGAGAAAGAAAGACAGATTTGGGAATCGTCCGCATAAAGGTGGTAAGAGAAATCATGCGAAGAAATTACTGAACCAAGAGGGAAAGTAGAGAGAAGAGAAGGGGAACAAGCACCGAAACCTTGGGAAACACTGTGAGAGAGGGGAAAGACAGACGAAGACTGACATGCCCAAGAAACAAAAAAAAACAAGGTCCTGTTCTGCGTTATTACATGCACATATATTGAATGACAGATTACGTGCCTTGTTTTTTTTTATAAATCTATTTTTATTGGTTTATTAAACAGAGAACAAAAGAAAAAAAGAAAAAGGAGAAGGTAGCACATTCAACGTGAGTACACAAAAGACATTAGGAGACCCAACATCAAGGTCGCAGTAGATAGTGCATAACATAACTCTTGACATCTGTGTAGTACGGAGAGTACGTGCATTGTTTGAGTTAAATCCTGATAGAAAATGTGCATTGTTTGAGTTAAATCCTTTGAATCTAATAGGATGGTACACAGTGGTACTACCACATTATCAAAGTGAATGAAATGTCCGTTTTTGGGTTTGTCTTGTAAAAATGTGTAAATACTAAGAAATTGTCTTGCGGAATAAATAAATAACCAAGGGTCCAAGTTTTGGTAACCCCAACAGTTCTAGTAATCTGTTATTCAATATATGAGTGTGTAATAATGCTGCAAAGGATCTTGTATGTGATCTCTCACCCTGATTATTTGTGAAATACTACAGTGCCCAAGAAACAGAAATGATACGTTCAGTGAGATAAGAGCGAAACCAATTCAGTACAGAGCCAAGAAAGCCAAGACAAGAGAGGGAGGAAAGAAGAATAGAGTGATTGACTGTGTCAAATAGCTGACAGATCGACGAGGACATGAAGAGAGGAGAGTTTGCCATAGCGAGAAGAGATTTAGATACAGCTAGAAGCGCAGTCTCAGTGGAATGTTGAGGTCTGAAACTGGATTGAAAGGGAGGAAGGAGAGAGTGTAGATTGACGAAGGGGGAGACTTGATTGTAGACCGTGTGCTCAAGTAACTTAGGTAACAAAGGAAGGCGAGAGATCAGACAAAAATTGGAGGGAAGAGAATAATCTAGAGATAACATATTAAGAATAAGAAGAATGAAGGCATGTTTGAAGGAAGAGGGAAAAATAGAGGAGGATAGGGATACATTAAAGAGGGCGGCAAGATAACCAGCAACAGAAGGATAGACAGCCACAATTAGAGAAGAAGGAATGAAGTCACCAGGAGCAGCAGTAGGATGCGCTAGGGCAAGGGAGTAAGACACTGGTTTTGGAAAGTCGGTGGAAGGAAGTCATCAGTGAGCCTGGGGTAGCACAGGAAAAGACGGTGCGGATGCAGAAAGTAAAAAAGACAGGATGGAGGACCGAAGAGGAGAGATCATAGAAGAGAAATAGGTAGTGAAATCAACAGCAGAAAGAGCTGAAAAAGAGATGGAAGGAGAAAGAATGCGTTTGAGGTTTTGAAAGAGATGAGGAGGATAAGAAGAGAGAGAATCGAAGAGAATATTGAAATAGAGTTGCATAGTGGAGAGAAGAGTATCATCGGTTGTATGTAGAGAAGACCTAAAGTCAAATCAGAGGATGCCCCTGTCTTAAGCCAACGCTGCTCAGTCTGATACAGCGGCCGAACAGAGGGCAGGAGTCATCCAAGGTTAGTATGGTTTATGTGACGGGAACAAGTGAGCAGGGGGATGAAGGAAGGTCAAGAGTATTTGTTAGGGGGGCGGCGTGGCCTGCACGCAAACGATGCAGACGTGAGCCCTGTGACCTCCTGCAGGCGCTGAATATATCCTGCTTTAACATCTTGATTTTGTGGGTTAAAAGCCAACAAAACACACCGATCAAACCTGTGAGGTGGGGGGGCCTCGGCTGACCGAGTCTGCTATGTCTATTTGGCCGGTACTCCTGAAGGCACACGTCTAAAAATGGCCGATGGCGCCGCGGAACTCGGAGGCAGCAACATAGACAACTTCTGATGGCCTCCCTCTAAGCATAACAAGAGAGGCAGGAGGTTGCGACCACCAGATCAGCAGACACCAACCCACTGGGGATCTGCCGAGGAACAAGAGATGCGGCAAGACACACACCCGGCCCGGGCTGCGTGAACCATTGAGGTGCGCGGATCTGGGAGACAGTGGGGGAAGAGCCGAACCCCGCCGAGAGAACATCCAGGAACATCCAGCAGCACACATCAACTAGACGACCAACAGGGGGGTGCAGTCCCAGAGGAAGCCCGCTTGTCCAGCAGCCGCGTGTGCTACGGATCACACGCCGCATACAGGAGGACGACCTACCTTCCCGGTTTTCGTGACAATCGCGCTCCGGCCCCCCGGTGGCGGCTCTGCGCGGGACGCACGCCCGACCGGACCTGGCCCAACAGCCCGTCCGTCCCCGAGTCTGGGGGTTGCCCTGAAGGCACCCGAGGCGGAGGCCATCTTGGTAGGCCTGCCACCCACGTGGTGGAGGAGGGTGGAACTGGACCCGCTAATCAGGTCAGAGCGTGCCTCAAGTAAGTGCCCCCCCCTGCCGAACCACCTTACTATTTGACCACTGCACCCTGCAGTGGCGTCTCAAGTGCCCGGTGGCCGGCCCCTGGAGCTTCACGGAGAAGTGCACACCGGAGGCTGAGGGGCGGCAGAGCCGCGGTGTGGCGGCCATCCTCCTCCTGGGGAGGCGCATGGGGGTGCTTGCTCTTGGGGTATGCCAGGAGGAAACGGGGCACCACCTGGGGCATGGGATACAATAGAAACAACACTAGGATTTACTGCCTCCAAACTCTAAACTTGTCCTGACACCTGCCTGCTGGGGATCTGCTGAGCGAAAGACCCGGGGTGGACTGGTGGGTCGTCTGATTGTTATACTTGGGGGGGGGGGGGTTGACCACCTGACCCTCCCCCCCCCAGTTGAAACTGTCTTCGGGAGCCCTCCACCTTAATCTGCTATCACCGGCCTCCTGCGGGAGATGGTTACATCTACAGTGCACTATATTAAAACTCTCTGTGTGGGTCTCCTGGGTTCCGCCATCAGTGGTACGCGATACGTATTGCTGACAAAGGGACTGCCTTGTGCGTGCAGCGGCGCTACGCCAGTCCTGAGGGAACACATCCTCCGAAAAACACTTGGTTAGACCTACCTTGGGGGGGGAAGACTCTTGAACCCTGCCACCCCCGGCCCACGAAAATTTACACTGAAAGAGGGTCTGCCTTGACCTACAGACAGCGCTACGTTGATCCCGCCAGCAGAGCACAAGCTCGACATAATCCGTGAAGATGGGCAAGGATAGACAAAAGAAAACTTCCACACAGAGTAGCATGGACCAATTTGTGATCGCCACCACCCCGGCGCCGACGGGCAAAACAACACGACCAAACTCCCCCACTGGCGAGGATACTCTTTCATTGCGGGATGTGATGGCTGCCATGGCCAGCTCTCGCTCCTCTATGGAGATCAAAATGGACAGCGTTGCGGCAGATGTCTCCTTCTTGCGTCATGATCTTCAAAAGCTTACCTCCCGAACTGGGGAGGCGGAACACTGTATCTCCGAAGCGGAAGACAACATCAACGGCATCAACCGGCAACTGTCACAAGCCCTGAACTGCCTGAAAACCCTAGAATCCAGGGTAGATGACGGAGAGGGAAGACCTCGCTGCAACAATGTGCACATTCTCGGACTTCCAGAGGGAGAAGAAGGACATAGCATGGAGCTATTTCTAGAACAATGGCTCACGGATATCTTCGCACCCCACTCCTTCTCAAAATTGTTCTCAGTGGAAAGAGCCCATAGAATGCCCTTTGGCAGGCCGATCCCAGGTGCGCCACCCCAAACGGTAATCGCTAAATTGCTCAATTACCTCCTCCAGTTGTCATGCTCGAAAGGGGCAATCACCCACAATGGATCCCGGATTGCATTTTTCCCTGACTATACCCAAGAGATGCAACGTGCACGGCAATCATTTGAGCCACTCAAGAGACAGCTGGCCCTCATGAACCTGAAATACGGCCTGCTCTTTCCATCACAACTCAAGATCTACCACAAGGGAAGGACAGTACATTTCACTGACCCGTAAGAGGCCTGGAAATGGGCAGATGCTCACATCGAGGGCGACTGGACCATGAGACCAACGAGACAGAGAGGGAGACCCCCACCTAGACTAGGACGTGCCTCCCCTGTGAGAGATCCAGAAATGCTGGGACCGGAAGCCCCGGAACTGGCAGCGGAATGAACGATGAGCAAGCTACGGTCCCGCACTAGAGAAACAATGCAGACTGTCGCAGTGCAACGACATGTTATTTCTTGACCTCTGGTTCTGCCATACAATTTAATCCAATACAAATGACTCAAACAGATGGCGCGGGAGGAGGGGCTCCAGGAAGGGCTACCCTCCCCGTTGATAGAGCCTTTTCCTTGGGTTTTTGTTCAGTACTGGAATTCTAGGCTGACGCCCTAAATCTTTGAGTGTCAGCAATGTTTGGGCGACAGGTACTTCGTGTTGGGGTGGAGTATAGGGAGGGGGAGTGAGGGGAGAGTTTGCATGGTTTTTTGTTGTTTCAGGGCTATCACATGTTCACACGATGATCCAATCACAACCCTTTATATGGACCACCTCACACTATTTCACAAGAGAACCTCACAGCACACACCAACGGAATACCGTTCCTTCTCTCTGATCATGACATCCTGAAAACCCCCCATTACGTGTGATAAATGGCATCCGCACAACCCCAAACGCCATCCTTTGATTGTCCCAGATCTCTTAAATTGCTCACCTGGAACGTGATCAGAATGGGTTCCGGCATCAAAAGGCGCCTTATTACGCAACTTCTGTATAGACACCCCCCCAATATGGCTCTGATAACCAAGACACACTTGGCAGGGTCAAAATGTGCTGTTTTTCAAAGAACTAATTACCGTCCCGCGTTCCACCCGGGATACAAAATGGGATCCAGGGGTACTCTTATCCTGATACATAAACGCGTCCCGTTCGTCCCAAAAATTGTAGAGCAGGACCCCAAGGGTCGATATGTGTTAATCTTGGGAACGCTTTGGGATGAGAAGCTGGCTATTGCTTCAGCGTATTCTCCACCAGGACTGCGGCAAGAATTGCTAGACGAACTGACCACTCTTATGGGAAAACATCAACCTGACATGTGGATCCTGGGGGGGGGACTTCAGCGATGCCATGTGTAATATCATGGATCACACCCACATTAGGCACCGGAACCCAGATACTCCCACGAAATTAGCTAACTTCATATCTGCCTTAGGCCACCAGGATGTGTGACGGGAGCTACACCCCGGAACTAAGGGATATTCTTTCCACTCGGGAGCCCACGGCTCCATGTCCAGGTTGGACTACTTCTTCCTTCCGAATACCGACCTGCACAGGGCAATGTCCACGGAGCTGCTTCCCCGTGGCATCTCGGACCATTCGCCAATGACGATGGAACTGCGAATGCATGGTATACTTCCCCCTAGAACATGGAGACTGAACAACTATTACCTTGGGTTCCCCCGAATTGATTGATCGCCTCACTGAAGTAACTAACAAATACTTTGAAATCAATGAAGATGCAGTGGACAGCCCGGTGACAATATGGGAAGCCTATAAAACGGTGCTGAGGGGAGAGATAATCTCCTGGACAGCGAATAGAAGGAAAGAACAGCTCCAAATGATAGTAGAAGCGGAAGGGGAGATGAATAGTTGGAAAAATAAATACATTCTCGACCCAACCCAGAGATTCACAGGTCCCTTAAACGCGCTAAAGCGCACCTTCGGAATAGGGTGATGGATAACGCCAAACAGGCCCACTGGCATTCCAGAGCAGGGCTATGTGAATTTGGGGACAAGGCAGGCAAAATGCTAGCCTGGCTCGAGAAGAGAGATGAGGAATAATGTCATGTCCAGGAAATAGTCGCTCCACACAACGAACAGTGCCATTCAGACGCCGAGATAGCGGAAGCTTTCGCTGAATTCTATGCTAACCTATATCAGGCCCCAGCTCTCTCACTGGACCACTCCTTTTTAGACGATATCCCACTGCCATCTCTTTCAGCGCAACAGAAGAAGCAATTGGATTCCGACCTGTCGGATGCAGAAATTTCAGAGGCCATAACATAGTTGCAGGCGGGGAAAACACCGGGCCCTAACGGATTCCCGTTTGAAACCTGGCAAAAGCTGGGCGGGGACAAAATAGCGCCCCCCTCCATATAATGTTTCTCTGTGCCTGTGAACAGGGCGCCCTTCCACTAGACTTGTGTAAGGCAACCATCGTGGTTATTTCCAAATTGGACAAACCCCCTGAAAGATGCGCTTCCTACAGGCCTATATCGCTAATTAATAGTGAAGCCAAGGTTCTCGCCAAACTCCTAGCTAACCGATTACAATCGGTCGCCCCCACTCTGGTCCACCCGGACCAATGCAGCTTTATGCCACATAAATCGACTCGAATTAATCTGCGACGCCTCCATCTGGCACTAGAACAAGCTCCCATTATAGACACACCACTAGCTTTACTGGCAATAGATTTTGAGAAGGCGTTTGACTCAATCCGGTGGGACAGCCTTTGGGAGATTATGCGATGCATGGGGTTTGGAAACACCTTTTTGGGATGGGTACAATTACTCTATACAAATACCGAGGCAGAAGTCGGGGTGAATGGATGGCACTCAGTCCAAGACCCACCTCAGAAGGTTGACATGAGGTTGGGTTGGAATTCATTGTCTATAGCCAAGGACTTAACCGCCCCACAGAGAGTAACTTTGGCAGAAAGGCGTGACCCTATGTTAGCCAAATCCAGGCCTACGCCTCAAGAAGAAGACTGTGGACACCAAGAGACCGGCCAACCGACGAGGACAGACTTGTACTGGGTCTGTGGCTTGACCAAGAGAGGGCACATCCACAAACCCCACGACAAAAGATCGGAGTGCTACAGATTTAGAAGCAAATGCATAGGAACATACATGTGTGACTCTAGAACGCCTGTTGCCTTTAAAAGATGGCCTCATCTTGAACCATGCTAACGCCTTGAGGCTATTCCACAACATGCCTCGGTTGGGTTTTTTCCAGTCAGACGACATTACGATAGTGGAATTTCATAAAGAACACATAACTGATAGGGTCATCCTCCACCTACGATCAAAGGGAGCTAAAACATCACTATTGGAAATGGCCCACCTATTACTCCCAATGGAGTTTGAATGTTGTGATCCCCAGACAAAAGAAACACCCAAGAACCCTAGTGCTCCTTATGGGAGACCATCCCCTTCCTTCCACAACGCTAACTTGGAGGAGAGACGAAATTGCGATCAAAAGTCTACCAACGAGAAGCTCCACGACAAGGCTCATCCAGTTTGCAAAGAGGAAACTGCAATCAAAGTCATGGATCCGGCAAGAAGACCTCAAGGCCCCATGAAGAGCACATTTAACAATAAAGGCCAAAATACACGCACAATTATTTGTGCCAAGGACAAGGACCTAAGAGAGACCATCCGGGAGGGCCTCCAGAGCAGCGGTAGCAAACATGATCAGAATTCGGATTAACTAAAAGTATTTTCCTGTCAGATGGCCTTCTGGAATACAAGAGGATTTACACACTTACCCATGGACCAGGACATTCAGTCCGGTTCGTTTGACATATTATGCCTACAAGAAAATTGGCTCAGGACGGCACCTGCCTTGGATGGCTATACCTCTTTATTTAGCCCTGCTTATGGAGGCACTAGAGGGCATCCAGTGGCTGGTCTGGTTACCTTTATAAAGAACGGGACTGGACTATAGATCAAATTCTTTGATTCCCTGAACTCCTTCGTGCAGATCATCTGCTTCAAGCAAGTCTCGGGAACTGAAGTGTGCCATGGTCTTGTGCTTACCATCTATTGGACTACTGCTGTACTAACCACCACGATGTTAACCAGTATAGTCATGCCTGCCATGGTTAAATGGGATTGCCAATTTAATCTGCACTACATAATAATTGGAGGAGATCTCAACTGGCCATGTATAGGAAAAAGAACTGGTCAATCCCCTTGGCCTAAAATTCAGCTTACCCTAAATGAGCGCAGAGCTGCTGAGTAGTTGACCCTGATGAACTCTCATGACCTCCACATCCTTAACAGTCAAACTGAGGGTGATCGCCCCCTTAAAACCACTTGGACCAATGAAAACTCATCTAGTATTCTGGACTGTGTTTGTCCCGAGCTCATTTATCCAACATACAATCTCTTTTGAAGTTGTGAAGAAGCCCTTCAGCGACCATGCGCTATTATGTTTTACCTGGAAGGGTTTGAATAAGTAAATGCGAAGGAAGAAACCGTTGGCTATCAAACCCACATAAGGGGCAAATCGACTAAGAATGAGGTGTCATGACATCATATGCTTCTCTAACAAGTCCTGCTGAGAAGAAGAAAGAAGTGAACTATGTGCCACTTTTGTTGTAGTATAACGTCAAATCTAAGCAGTCAACACCATCAGCCCCCGGCCCTACACACAATTTTGATTAAAGAATCAAACTGGGGAAAAAGGTACTGCAGAAAGATCTAAAAAAAAGCTACGCTGATGACAAGGTGTCCCCCCCCCCCAGGATCCAGAAATACAAAAACTGGCTGCTGTTAAACAAAGCCGTGATTTATCAGAACGAGTGCAGATCGCATGCTTGCAGCTCTTTGCAAAAAAGATGGAAGAAGCATCTGGCAAATGCTTACTGAATCCGGCACGGGGCGATCCATCTCACTCTCAAATGTGGTCACGGAGGAAGCATCAACAAACTTTTAGCAACAGCTTTTCAAACAAAAAGGACTAATACAGACACCATCCTTGAAAACAAGTACCGGATAGATGTTTCCGCTGTATTTTATGGACGTCAAGCTGTTTATCAAGAAAGCTAACCACTCCAGAGCCCCTAGCCCAGAGGTATTTACAAACTCCATGATCAAGGAAGACCCGGAGACCTGGATTCCTCATATTCAAATTATTTGCACAGATCATGAGAGTGGGCAAGATCCCGAGATCTTAGAGATCAACGACAATTGTTCCCATCTACACGCGTGGCACTACTGCGTTGCTAGACTCAATGGGCAAATTATTTACTCCCTTCCTTCTGAAACATCTGCAAATGTGGATCAAAACTGTGGAAAGAGAGGACCCCAGACAGACAGGATTCGCCAACGGTGTGCAAGCTGATCTTAACCTATTCTTGCTAAATATTTTGAAAGGAAAAGCCTTTAACGAGAAAATAAAAATCTATGTGGATTTGTAGACTTAAGAAAAGCCTTCGACAGCATAGATCGTCAACGACTGTGGAACAAAATGGATGTATGGAAATGACAACCAAATCTGCTAGATGCGACCAAGTCTCTGTACGGGTCTACCAACGTAGAAATCCGTCGCAACGCGCAATGTCTCCTGACGAGACCAATTTAACACCTTTGGCAGTTTAAAACAGGGGTGTCCACTGGCCCAAACATTATTCAGCCTTTTTCTCTCTGATCTCGGAGAGTGTGAACGCTTTTAAAAACCCAAGGAAAGAGCAGCTGCAGGGTGGTCCAGCTCCACGTGGGCACTCATTCAAAAGACTCTAGTGGTCCCCTTTTGTTAAAACTACAGATACTAGGAGGCCCTAGGAGAGCGGACGTAAGAGGTCAAAGTGGTCATACAACGGTCGAGTAAAACCCGTTGTACAATGGAAGGTCTTTGACCCGTTACCAAGAGGAAAGCTAAGGGAAGTGAATCCTGCATTGTGATAAAGCAAAGTGAACTGTGTAGCTGGCAAATTTGAACCCAGTTGAGGGATGCCTGCAAGTTGGGGTGAAACACTATAACCCTGTGAACATTGTGTTGACAAGAGTGAACCTGGCTGAGGGATGTCCACAGTGAAGGTTGTTTAAAAAGACATTGAGACTCGTGAATACGACAGATGAAAATATTCTGAGGGAAAGGCCGTAGTGAACACGACGAAGGGAGGCTAACATTCGAGAGGATCAGAGCCTGGTTGAGGGGGGTCCAGGGATGAAGAGTCATCACCCAACATAAAAGAATACGGAAAGGAACTTTTGTTTTGTAATTTTGACACATCAGGCCCTCGGAGGCAACAGACTTTGTAGAAAAGAGAATTTGTAGAAAAGAGACTTGTCCACTGTAACCTGGTGCTGGAGAAGCCCAGGAGTGTGCTGCTATCGAGAGTCATGTCTTGTCCCGTGATAAAAACGTGGGGAAGGGGGACCCCGGCTATAACATCCTGACTTATTTTGTGAACACTTCTTTCTTTTCTTGTGAACACCAATGCACACTCTTTTGTAACTTAGTGGTAAGGATTGGCAATAGTGTTTTTTCTATTTGACAAGACACCACTAGGACTGCCTTATTAATATTTTATGGTCGTAGGTTGCTCTCATCTTAGATTCAGGTTTAGATTAGGCATTTCTCTCACCCATTTATACAGTTTAATAAACACACTTGAACTGTGATCACTTGTCTGTCTTTACTGTTGCCACCATGAGTTCCTTACAGTGGGTATGGTCGAAGGGATTAGCACAGCTGTGGGCAGGCAGTGGTTGTGTTAATGGCATTAGAACACCCACAAGCTATGTGTCCCTTCTCACATGTCATCTCCCTACTACATGTACCACAGCATGATAGTTTTGGCTTAAAGGCAGTGTTGACATGTTACACCAACATTAAGGCTTTATGTAATTACCCCCTATATTCTGCCTCCACTTCTTTGGAAAATTAGCCAAGAAACAAGTCCTCCTGTTATGGCAACTCTGCAGCCGAAAAAGATATATGTAAGAGAAACTCTTTAACCTAAATTAGATATGGGTTAATCAGCAGGTTTTTTCTTATTGCTCCTATCTATGGTACACAGTACAGTCAACCAGTCCATCTTTCTCCAGCATGGGGTCTGGCATGGATTCACATGCTCATGAATATTCCCCGTCGTCAGGCTGGGAATCCTCGGTAAAGAAAAAAACAGTATCAGTTTGGTTTCTGATCTGTCTTTCGTAGTAGTAACCAATCACTGGTCTCTGCGTCATACTGACCACAGCCAATGACTGCCCTCTACCTAAGCACCGCCTCTGGCAGCCATCTTTAGATTTTTACAGCACGTTCATGTGTTGGGATCCTCGTGCTATTGCTCTCGAGCGTTAGTGCTATTTTTTTCACGTTTTTTCTCAAAAACTTCGTTTTTTCGGTCAAAAGAGCCTCAAGCTCCACCGACTCTCCATCCGATCAACGGTGACCCGTTTCGGATTCGTCTGCGCCCCTCAAGGGTGAATATTTCGTCGAGCTACGCTTTTGGAGGACTCCAGAAGTTTCTCAGGCCCGGTCATGGCCCAGGAGAAGGGAAGCTCGACGCCCGGAAAGCTGTTCTGGGTCTGCCCTGGATGCCAGCTGCAGAACGTCTTCAAGGAGGACGAACACTCTTTTTGTCTTTACTGCCTACATGAGGACAAGACGCACGTGGAGAAGGACTGTGCGTTTTGCGGCAACATGTCGGAGCGGACCATGAAGGACCGCCATCAACGTCTCGCCAACTGGCTAGAAGGGAAGAGCCCGTCCGGCGAGAAGAAGAGGAAGAAATCCGAGCGGTCTTCTAAGACCTTTGAGTATGCCCCGGCGATGGGGGTCCAACATAAGGCCAAGCACCGCGAGTCCGCTGGCACCGGGAGCGCCGAACGGTCGGGCTCTACGGGCGCCAGGCAGGGCGCACCCTCCCCGGCACCATCAACCACGAGCCAACGCTCTGGGTCGGGTAAGAGGAAGGCCGAGCACCCGGCAAAGCTCCTGGAGAGGCCCCGGTCGAGCTCGAAGGCGGAGGGGGAGCGAGGCAGTGTCCCCCCCCTCAAGGATAAGGCGGTGAGCGCACCTAAGGTGGTGAAGGCCTTAATCCATCCGGCCAAGCCCTCTATCGAAACTGTTGCGGCGGCCCTGGCTCAGCCTGTGGAGGCTACACCAGTGGTGGCGACCTCGGGGCTCAGAGTCTCCCTGCCACCTCGGAGGGAGTCCTCTTTTGTGCCCATCGATAGGACCCCCGTGAAATCCCCCGTGGGGGAAGAAAAAGGGGGGGCAGGGCGTCGTCGTAGATTCGGCCTCAACCTCGGAGGAGGAGCTGGTCGAGGTCTTAAGCCACGGCCTCGGCGTGGAAGAAGACCGGCCCGTCGGGATGGATTCCGACGCAGGGGCCGACAACATCGTCGAGGGTACCGACGGGGCCCCTGATCGCCCGTCGGATTCCCCTCTGCCAGCGCCGCGAGACAACTCGGCGGCCATTTTGTTGGCTATACAGTCCTTATGCTCAGAGATAAGGACGAGACTACCGTTGCCGACGGAACCTCTCCCGTCGGGGGACCCAGAACCGGGACCTTCTGGTGTTCCCCCTGCCAAGAAAAGAAGGATCCACCCTCCACCTCCTTTTCAGCCGTCGCGCCCCTTCCAGCCCTCCTCCCCGTCCACCCGAGGGGATGATACGGGGACTGACACGGCAGCGACGGGTACGGGCGACGAGGTTTACGACGAGGATGTACCGTCGTCGCCTCCCACCAGGGCTTCTCCGCCCGACGAGATTGGATCGTTCCACTCTATGATCGCCAGGGCATCCGAGCTTTTCCAACTCTGCCCTGAGGAGAAGAAGAAGGAAGGTTTCCTTTATCAGCGGCGCGAGGCCAAGAGGAAGACGGTCCTCGCGGTGCCTCTATTGGACGACATTTGGGATGAGGGCCTCACCCTCCTCAAGAACCCTTCCACGACGCCAGCTAGAAGAGACCGGTACGAGAAAAAGTACCGGGTCCCGGACACGGCCCCCCTGTGCCTCCGGGCGCAGCCTACCCCGGACTCCGTCGTCTCCGCGGCGGCCAGGAAAAAAGCGGGGGGGGTGCGGCCTCCACATCGACTTCCCCACCGGACGGCGAGGGAAAGAAATTGGACGCTATGGGACGCAGAGTCATCTCGTCTGCAGCGACGACGATTAAAGCTGCCAACGCCTTGGCTATCGTGGCCCGATACGACAGGGAGCTCTGGTACAAACTGGCTCCCCTGCTGGACTTCTTGCCGGACGACAAGAGGGCAGAGGCCCTGGAGATCCTGCAGGAAGGTGAGGTGGCTTCGGGCCACGCCATTACCGTTGCGACGGACATCGCCGACACTGGGTTCCGCCAGTTGGGCAACGGCGTTTGCCTTAGGCGGCGTGGATGGCTCAAGGCTACGGACTTCCGTCAAGACGTTCAGACCAGAGTCCTGGACATGCCCTTCGATGGGAACAACCTGTTTGGGAAAACAGTGGACGATTCCCTTCAGGCCATTAAAGCGGACACTGAGACGGCCCGGGCCCTTGGAGTTCTGCAACAACGACGGACGCCCTTTCGGAGCAGCGGAGGCAAGGGCGCCTCCAAAGGTTCCGGCGGCGGTTTCTCCTCCTACCGTCAAGCAGCCCGCTCGTCGTCTCAGGAGGCCTACAGAGGACGAGGCAAGTCTGGCGGACCCCGCCGTCGTCGCCAAGGACAAGGCGCTAAAGCCTCGTCGAAGCAGGATTGAACCGGCCGGGGGGTCGGGCCCCCACCGCAGCACCCCGGTGGGAGGCCGGCTGGCGAGCTTCGTCAGCATGTGGGAGTCCATCTCCACCGACCGTTGGGTGCTGGACGCCTTGGCCCGGGGCCACACGCTCCAGTTTCAAAGAAAGTATCCGCGCGTCCCCCCCGTGGCCAGGAAAGAACTTCACGTCCCTCAACTTCTCCTGGATGTGAAGGCGATGCTCAAGAAGGGCGCCATCGAACTCGTCCCAAAGAGGCTTCGGGGCTCCGGAGTCTACTCGAGATACTTCCTCGTGAAGAAGAAGACGGGGGGATGGCGCCCCATCCTGGACCTGCGACGTCTGAACAAGTTCATCAAGGCGCAAAAGTTCCGGATGGTCACCCTCCAGCACGTCCTGGGTCAGCTGGAGGAAGGAGACTTCCTGTCGTCGTTGGATTTGGAGGATGCCTACTTCCATATTCCCATCTTGAAGGGGCACCGAAAATTCCTCAGGTTTGTGGTCCAAGGGCGTCATTACCAGTTCAAAGCCCTCCCCTTCGGTCTACGGTCGGCACCCAGGGTGTTCACCAAGTGCCTCGCACCGGTGGCGACTCAGCTGCGCCGCGAAGGGATCCACGTCTACCCCTACCTGGACGACTGGCTCATCCGAGCCAAGACAAGGGAGCTCACCGTGGTTCACACGGCAAGGACCGTCCAACTTCTCACGGACCTGGGATTCTCCGTGAACTACGCCAAATCCCACCTGGTGCCCGCGCAAGACGCTCTGTTTCTGGGAGCGAGGCTCAACACAGTGTCCCTTCTGGCCTCCCCGTCGGAGGAGAGGACCAGGACCATCCTGGGCAAGGTGCAGCGGATGTTGGTGGACTTCCACCTCAACGAACCCTTGGTGTTGCCTGTATTCTTCCCGTCGCCTTCGTCGCCGGCTGAGAGAACTTTGCACTCGCTGGATGTGGCTAGAGCGCTTAAGTTCTACGTGGACCGCACGAAGTGTTTTCGGAAGACGTCACAACTCTTTGTGAACTTTGGACCTGTCAATCAGGGGAAGGCTCTCTCGAAGGCTTCCATTTCCAGATGGCTCTCCGGCTGTATCATGTACTGTCATCGGTTGGCAAACCGACCGCTGCCTGGCCGTCCGAGAGCCCATTCCACCAGAGCGATCGCAGCTACCACGGCGTTCCTTTCTGGTGTGCCCCTGCTGGACATATGCAGGGCTGCTACGTGGAGGTCGACGCACACCTTCACGGAGTTCTACTGCGTCGATCGGGATTCCAGGGAGGAGTCCAGGGTCGGCCAAGCAGTGCTGCGCAACCTGTTCGCCTGAGGTGAGCCTGGTGGGGAGGTAAGATGCTTAATGTTGAGTTTGATGCAATGCTTAATGTTGAGCCTTTGCCACCTCCCGTGGTTGTGCATGTGTGTACTGCTATGTATTCTTTATTCATGAGCATGTGAATCCATGCCAGACCCCATGCTGGAGAAGGAACAAGTTACTTACCTGTAACTGTTCTCCAGCATGGGTCTGGCATGGATTCACATGCGAACCCTCCTGCCTACCCCTCTGCGGCTCTTCACTTGGTCATACTGCCACTTCACGTGCTTCCAAATCTGAAGATGGCTGCCAGAGGCGGTGCTTAGGTAGAGGGCAGTCATTGGCTGTGGTCAGTATGACGCAGAGACCAGCGATTGGTTACTACTACGAAAGACAGATCAGAAACCAAACTGATACTGGTTTTTTCTTTACCGAGGATTCCCAGCCTGACGACGGGGAATATTCATGAGCATGTGAATCCATGCCAGACCCATGCTGGAGAACAACAGTTACAGGTAAGTAACTTGTTCCTTATCTAACATCTGAGGGGCTTCATGGAAATAGCAAACATACCTATAAAATGGACTTCATAATCCTCTAGCTCAGGCCCAAACAGATCCCGACATAGGTTAGATTGGAGAACATTGTTCTATCTTACCGAGTACCAGGCAAATATAAATATTTGCCCTATACTTCCGGTAAAACGAACTTGAAAACTCTGTTCTGTTGTTATTTTGTTTTGTAAACATATATATCCAAACACAAACTGGACAAAATAGCTAAAGTACATCACACATGTCCAAAGCTCAGACGTGAATATCTCTGAGTGAAAGGCTCAGATGTCTGCTTCAACAGCCATCACCTAAACCTTTTAAAAGAGCTCGAAATTACGCCCTTGCAAAGGCTTTCAACTAATTCCTAATTTTTCCAAAAACACACACAACTCAAATTATTCTCCAGTGTGGTAAACGTTACTGGGGCACTTCTTTTTATCCAATCCATTGCCACACCCTGAAGTTGCATTTTACACTAACCACTCCCTCAATAACCATAAGTACATGAATGGTGTGCTTCGATTGATTATTTTTTGTTTTTTTAAAGAATTGTACAAATGAGCTTTACTTTCATATAGGCAAACCCCAAGGGACCAACATCGGATAATGTTAACAATAACATTATTTTGGAGGAATTAAGCTTCAAGCAGTTGTCCACCAATCAACCACGATTATAAGGCACTCAAACACCTCACCAGGCTTGAAGGCTTAATCCTGGTACCTTGTTACATAACTTTAACTTTCCCACTTTAAAGCTGGACATCTTAACATTAATAGGCTGTGTCATTCTCCAATTTGAAAAGTAGGAATAAGCAGCAAAGTTGGGATACTTGTTGGATCTAGTGATCCATTGATATACAATAATCTTATTAATAGAAACAGCAGTGATCTTTCTTCACAAATGCCCGTTGTGAGAGAGTCACTTCTAGTGTGGTCAAGAAGCAGGAGTCTGGGGCCCACCCTCGGTGCGATGTGATCCCCCAGGAGCTGATATATGAGAATCCCCACGATCCACCAGCCGCCCACTGCCATCCTGTTATGGCCATCCACCCAGGGGGAATCTTCCCCGTATAGCCCATGTGATGTATTACAAAGACCTCCAGAAGGGGTCCCCCACAGTAGTGTCCCATGAATCCTGGAGTTCAAGGAGGCAGGAAATAATGGGACAGCGATGCAAGGTTGTATTGAGAGCAAACACTGTACTAGCATCATCTTTCCCATGCTATCCGAGAGTAATCGGAGGGCCTGTTCGTTGAGTAGGAGAGTCTCACGCCATTCTTCCCAATTCCTGATAAGTGGCGAACAGGGTTTGCTTAAAGGAGTGCAGACACGAACAAGTGTTGGTGTGGAAGCGGAGGATATGAATGCTCAGATTAAAGGTACATGTTCAAAAGGCTTGGTTAAAAGGTTTTCAAGAACTCTTAAGTAGGTAAAATAGCTGCCTGTAACCTACAGGCCACAAGATTGAATCCAGTTGACGCTCACTCAGTTATTCACCCTCAGCTCAATGAAAAGAGTGCCATTAAGTTGTGTAATAGTATAATCTGTCGTTTACAGCAACAAGAAGCACAACTGTAGTAGCCTAAAAGATGTCATAATCATTTCCTGACCTTTTTTTTTCTTAGGTTGCCGTGATGCAAAAAGAACTAACAGCCCTTCAACCCGAGCTGATAAAAACCTCTGCAGAGACTGCAGCCATGATGGTGAAAATTGAAAAAGAGACCATAGATGTCGATGCAAAGAAAGAACTAGTGTTGGCAGATGAGCAAGTGGCCAATGAGGCTGCAGCTGCTTCCAAAGCTATTAAGGTACAACAGACCATGTATATGCTCAGAACCACATCACACATTCTTCAAATAGTTTTAAGATAGTTTTATAAATATCATCTTTGGCTGTATGTACACGTTTACTATTCAGTTTACTACGATTTGTAATCTGATACACAGTGTCAAGCGTTTGTTATGGGGGGGAATGGCGATACTGTGAACATGGTACCCTCTTCTACACTGCCAAGGAAACTGTGAATTCATCAATGCTTCTTTGCGACTACTTGCCCTTATAGAGGGGAAGCTGGAGTTCGTTCCTCCAGTGTGAATTGGCAGTGTTTTTCCTTACTCAACAGACACAGGCAGACCACAATAAGGTTTTGAACAACCCAAGCACCTTACGGACTGTTTATGGTAAGCACGCGATTGAAGTTGCTCTTATCTAACTACGACTGCCCTATGTAATAGATGAGGAATTGCATCTTTGGCACTCATGTAGGGGCGCCAATCAATTAAATTGACATGATTGCCCTAGTGAATGCAGTTTCGGCCTGTGCACCACCTGGATTAGGGATAACATATGCAGGCCTGAAACTGGTTTTAAAATGGCTCACTATTGGGGGCATAGCCAAGATGGCAGAGAGGTGAGACGTGAGCCTCCAACCCTCTCTGTCCACCAGACCGAAGCACGCTAAGTGATGCAACTGATTAGCCCTGTGGGCGGGGGGGCCTGGCAGCGCTTCTGTTTCAGGAGGCGGCTGCAGTGACTGTCCGGTCTCTCAGCAAACCACACATGAAGAGTTGGGGCGGCAGGCGAGGCGGGCGAGGCGGCTTGTTGATGTGGTCATGGTGGCCCATGGCGGGTTCCCAAAACAGCAGTTTACTATATGCTTACAGCAGGTCTCGTAGGGTGAGCAGTCAGCTCAGTACCATAGGCGGCAGTGAGTCGGCCCGGATAAACTGAAAGAAGCCGGTGAGGGAGCGACGAGAGACCCGATCACCGGAGTTCTCCCAGGCCTGCTGCCGTGCAGTGGACTATGCTGGTGAGCGTTGGTCGGGTTCTCCCCGGCAGAGGAAGCTGGGCAGGAGACCTGGCGGGGAACGCAGCCCTGAGGAGACGCTGCAGCGTCGAGGTGGGCTGGAGTGCCCAGCCAGCAATACACAGCCTTCCCTGCCTAGCGAGATGCGGCCCTGGAGCACTTGGGCTCCTGCGCCATGCACAGCGCAACACCATCTCGACCAGCAAGTTACATAGAAGTGGGCAAACCCGCAGAGACTGACTGACGGAAAGAGGCTGCAGGCTGGCTTTGCAAAAACTACGGCTGTTGATGAAGTGATGGGTCTCTCCTTCCTGTGTCTGTGGGATGCATGAGAAGTTCCCATAACGGTGGGTATTGGGCCAGCTAACTACACTCAGGAGGGGGAAGTGTGTCTCTTGCCACCCGAGGGCCCATTGCACGGAGGCGGGAGGGTGTAGCCCTCTGGAGTCTGCGAGTCCCGGGATTGCTCGGTGGGTGCTCCCCATGGGGGGGCATTAAGAAGGCCACCGAAGAGGGATCTGCTTCCCAGGCTTGCATGATGTGAGGCTGAGAAGAGCAGCTGGGACTAATTATCCACTCTGGTGATCAACATCTAGTCAACGACCAAGTCAATTCCAGCTATCTCATCAACAACCAAGTCGATTACATCGACGCCAACCACCTCCAGAGCCACTCTGTCGGTAAAAACATCCTCATTGATGGCCAAGTCTGCTCAAAGAGACCATTGGTTTCGTAATTTCTAAGTGGGGTTGCAGTGAATCGAGGGGCCCTGTCCGCAGGCTGACTCGTGCTCAGCCATTGTTTTCACTGGCCCCAAATGCACGGCCTGCTGTCCTCTGTCCAGCCATGGGCCCCCTTAACAGCTGCTACAACAAGGAGCAGACTCTGACATGGACATTCAGGAGGAGGTGTTTTCTGACAATGATAAAGGCGATGTGCTTCCACCTACGAACATGCCAATACCACAAGCTCCAACTAAGCAAGCTCTGCTCAATTGTAGCCTTCTCGCGGTACAGGTTCCAAGCAGATCTGTGTTGAAGTTAACTTGTCCAGGTTCCTACTCCTTCAGGCTCACAGGACATGTCTATGGATATTTTGTCCACACTGCAAACGCTGGTTTCAGAGCTTCAGCAACACCTCCCAGCATCACCACTGCCTCCTCCCTTGCAGCATCGTGCTTTTCCTGTTACCAGCCGCTCTCAAAGATACCTGCACTGATGCTGATGACTATCTGATGGATGGTTCACCACTCACTAACTAAAATGATGAGTTTGAACACCTAGTGCCAGGTGATGGTGAGTCAGCAGATCTACCTCCAAGAGATTTCCCTCCAGACAAAATTGGTTCTTTTCATGCTCTCATGTCGCGGGCAATGAAATTATTTGATCTTATCCCCGATGAGCAGAAAAAGGAGGGGTTCCTTTATCAAATGCATGAGTATACGAGAAAGTCAGTGATAGCCATCCCTGTGCTGGATGATATTTGGGAAGATGGCCTTCTGGTTATGAGGAATCCGTTCACAGCGCCGCCCAGAAAAAGATTGCTTCAAAAAGAAGTACAAAGTCCCAGATTACAGACCTAAATGTCTCTACACACAGCCCAGCCCAGTCTCATCAGCTGCCCGAAAGCTCTCTGCAAATCTGGATGATTTTGGCAAACGTGTCATTTCTACAGCTGCTACAACCACCTGAGTGCCAAACTTAATGGCAATTCTCTCCCTCGATGACCGCGAGCTATGGTTCAAGCTGGATGCAATACTTGACTTGCTACACGACGACAAGTGAAAGGAGGCATTTACACATCTGTATAAAGATGAGGCAGCATCAGATCATGCCATCTCCTTTGCTGTGGACTTCACAGACATGGGATTCAGCCAAATGGGTAACGGGGCTCTGTTGCACCATCAGGGTTGCTCAAAGCCACCAACTTCCGGCCTGAATTTCAGTCCAAGGTGGTGGACATGCCGTTCGATGGCATTGATTTATTTGGCAAGAAAGTAACAGTACAGGCCATTAAGGCCGAGACAACACTGCTCATTCTTTGGGGACTCTGCAATAGGGACGCCAATCCTTTTGTTTGGGGAAATTCAGATTTCAAAGGAATTTGTGAGATTATAGATCCTCCTAAAGCCCACAGGGATCCCACACCAGCAACACCCAAGAGGTTTACAAGGGCAGATTGCAACAGTATCATGAAACCAGCTTCGAAACAGTGTTTCCTGCAGAAACCAAGTGCCAAACCAGGACTGACCAGGTTCTGGCTCTACCCCCCCACTTCAACACCCACTAGGGGGTTGGTTTACCAACTTCATCACGCAGTGGAAGTTCATCACCACTGACGAATGTGCGTTATGCATCTTTCAACGCGGCCACACTCCGGAGTTCACTGGGCCTCTTCCCTCCATTCCTCCCATTCCAAAGGTGGAAAAATACCTGCCCCTGCAGTCCCTCCTTGCACAGGGAGCAATTGAAACTGTACCAGCACATCTGCGAGTCACCGGAGTGCAGATACTTTCTGGTAAGGAAGAAGTTGGGAGGCTGGAGACCCATATTGGACCTCCCAAGACTCAAAAAATTCCTCATGTCCCAAACCTTTTGCATGGTGATGCTCCAGCACATCTTGTGTCAGCTGCAAAAAGGGTACTTTCTCTCCTCTTTAAACCTAGAGTATGAGTATTTCCATATCCCCATTCATCAGCAGCACAGACGTTTTCTCCGCTTCAAGGTAGCAGGAAAACCTGACTAGTTACAGGCCTTACCCTTCGGCCTAAAAGCAGCGCCATTGGTGTTAAGCATTCATTACTCAATCCTTGAAGGCAGCCTTAAAGACGAACCTAACAAACTTGGAAGGAAAGGTTTATGGTTGGTTATTACTGTTACCGGCTTCCCATACACAAAGAGATGGAAATGCCTGTAGCCCCACAACACTGCAAGCACCTCTCGTTCAATCTGCGAGTACCACTGTTCAGTGGCAGATAGTGCCCTACTGGCAGCTACTGGCTTGACCTCACCCCTCATGTTCATCTGCGTCAGCGGAGCTC
Organism: Ambystoma mexicanum; assembly: GCF_040938575.1. Taxonomy (NCBI): domain Eukaryota; kingdom Metazoa; phylum Chordata; class Amphibia; order Caudata; family Ambystomatidae; genus Ambystoma; species Ambystoma mexicanum. The sequence goes on along the minus strand of NC_090924.1, from coordinate 533,683,706 downwards.
CGGGGCCAAACAGACTTGCATCAACTACCAGCTCTGACGTCTGGCCAGGATCAAAGAAAGCCATGGTGCTTTCTGCTGTGAGCGCCCTCTTGATTTCCTCAAACACATCCTGCTCCAACGGAGTAAACTGTCATGAAGTCTATTTCTTTGTCATATTACGAAGGGGCTCACACAGGGTAGCCGGGTCCTTGATAAACCTCCCACAGTAGGTGACATACCCAAAAACCTCAGTCCCTCTGATACGCTCTCTGAGGGCTTAGCACTCTGGATACCCTTCTCCATGGGGGATGGGGGAGGCTACTGAAATACCTCCTTCTTGAAACACAAAACCGAAATATTCTAGTCTTTTCTGCAGGAATACACATTTCTCTTTGTGCAGGGTTAGGCAACAAACAACCAAATTCTTGCAGAATTTGGTTGTTTGGACTTGCGTGCCACCACAATCGGGGACACCCATAGGGTGGGACCTCCACTGGCTCAATTATCTCCATCTGTACTCATTTCTCCAGCTCTTGTTCCAGCTATTCCCTAAGTTGAAATGGGATGCGCCTCTGCTTCAGAACCACTGGCTGAACCCTCTCATCTATATGTAGATGAATGGGGTCTCCTTTAGTCATCCTGGTGCCTCTGAAAACTGTGTTGAATCGCTCAATTGGTGACTGAACATCAATGTAGACCCCAAATGCAAAATTTACAATTTTGATAGCCTCCACCGCCGCACAGCCCAGAAGCGTGTCCTCGCTCACTTTGGTCACATAGAACTTTGCAATGCATTTTAATGCTGGCTGTGCCAGGTTTGCGCACAAAACAATTGCAAGTGTAAAACACATTCTCATGCTGTTTGTTAATTCAGTTATGCTCCATGCCACACGTCTTGCACCATAACCAGTTTTATAGGCCCAGGGTGTCCCCTTTGTACAGTGCTCTGTTGCTTCCCAGATTGGATTGCGCTTTATAAATCCCTTCCATACATACATTTAATTGGACACCCCCCCCCCGCGCCCAAAAAAAGTATCCTCTTTGCCTTCCTCTCATTGTTTATGAGGCCTACTAATGAGTGGGTATAACACAAGGAAAATTATTTTGTTTTTCATTTGAACAGATTTCAAACGTTTTCTAAGATATTTAATATATATTTTACAGACCTGGAAAATCTTAATGTTTTCGCCAAACACAGTTTAGATTTTCCAGATGAGGTCTGTCTGCAGGGGAAATTATATCATATCTTTCTCAAAATGCTTGAACAGGCGTACAGTTGTTACATGGCCAACTCTGACTTGTGCACATTAACAGAACTCAATGTTAACACACAGGCCTGCTGTGCTGAAGAAATCTTACAGGGACACAAAGGGGTTATTTAGGGGACAATAGACTAAGACCGCACTGAATGAAACAATATTTAAGTGCAGAGCAAGCACACAATTACAATTATATAGCTTGCTGGGTTCTTAAATAGTTGTTACAAAGTATGTGATGAAGATGTCAAATTCAGACTACGTCTCAAAAAGGGACATTCAATTAGCTGGTAGTAGACAACAAACATCTAAAACGTATTTGTCTCTCGCATATTTCTATTTAATACTGGCTTTGCAGTCAAACACTCTTTGGCCATTTGCACCAATAGGTGCGAAAGGAGATGAGAAGCTGAAACCAGCAGAAAAGGGTTCTGTGCCCAAGGTTCTTTTTTAAGCAACTACAGGGGCCGAATTGCAAAAATAAAGCAGACCTCCATTTAAATTCTGCGTTATTTCTGCAGGACGGGTAGCATAGATAATATTTGAAAAAGAACAGTTGGGGACCCAGGCCCTCACATACCCTCCTCCCCAGCGCTTTAAGTGGCACTGGAAAATGAGCCGGGGCTCATCAAGTGCGCGGCTTAATGGGCTACAGGCACCCCCTCCAGGCATCCTTTTGCAGAGTCAGTCTGAATGTATTTGCTAAAGTCTTGCCTGGCAGGGGACAGCGCCTTGCCCTTTGAGCCTTAATGGTGGCGCTGCCCTTCGCCAGGCTGGGGAGAGGCAGCTAATGAGCGGGAGCTTCAGGCTTTAAAAAAGAAAAAAGGCCTCTGCTTCCAGCGGCCTTAACTTTCTTCCATAATGGTGGCGCCAGCCTACGTGCATCTCTTGCTTGAAAGGGTGCAGCGCCACTATAATGGATTAAAGGCGTGCGTGCCTTTCTGAAACCTAAAGCTCTTGCACATGAGCAAGAGCTTCAGGCTTTAGAAAAAAAGCCTTGTCCTGTAGCGGCCGTGACTGCCAGGGAAGATTAGTGAACGCCAGCAGCATTGTTGAGCCTGCTGGGGCTCGTTCCCAGCTAGCCCTGGCCCACTTAAAGCCTTGCCCCTCCCCACCAGTCCCCCATATACTAGTAAGTACCAATAATTTGACGTTTACAAAGCAGTGCTCATTGCTCGTAACTGGTAAGTGGCAATGATTTTATGGCACACACAGCAGTCGTGCTCGATGCTCGTGACAGGCCGGCCTCAAGTGTTTAGTGCAGGCCCTGTGCTCATGAAACTAAAAGGGTATCGAGAAGATCAAGTGTAGGGCTTACATGTCTTATCTCCTGACTTTCCATTATCACACACCCTGCCAGGCTCACTCAATATGAACATGAATGAATTTGGACATACTGCATGTGTTATTTATTCAATCGTCAATGTGCATTCTTTTCAGGCTGGCAACTGCGAATAACTTTAGTTTCTTTTGAACTAAGACTGCCTGCCTGTCATTTAGGAGACCAGTCCTGCACTGGCCCAGACCGATAGTGGCGGGCGACACTTCTGGAGCACATGTGATTTCTTTGACATCACCAGCCAGATAATAAATACTTTAATTGCTTGCAGTGCTGTTCTGCTTCTCGTGTCCGATGCCCTCTGCTGCAGTGTTGTTTTAAATGTGTTGTGGTGCTTGAACTCAGAAAAATGTAAAATGGCACCGACCTAGGTCAGGAAGGAAAGGCGGCTGCTCTCCAGCAATGCAATGGCACATGCAGCTCATGGCTTGTCCATCCCTGAATAGGGCAACTGGTCAGTACCCTCAGCCATTGTGGTAGACATATGCGGTAGAGGGCTAAGGTATGGAGAGGGTTCCTTTTATAATAGGGAGCAGGTTGCCGGCTACTAAGAGAGCAATTCCATTGTGTTATTTATGTCTGCCATCAACAACTAGCGAAGCCCAAATAAGAGTGGAGCAGCGCCCAATCCAGCTTGGTTTCACCCCCAGTAAGTGGCAAAGCGAACAACTCATTAGAGAAATTGTGCAGTCATCGGTTCAAAAATTTAAAATACTTTTCCTCACTCCCGAATTAATACAGGGTCAGGAACGGGTAACTCTGCCTTTCGGCTTACAAGAATTGGGTTTTGTCTGCCTGATTTCTGGCCTTCTCGAAGTAGGAGGGCTTATAGTCTTTGAGAGTTCCAGCAGGCCAGCGCTGGTGCCGGTTGGCAATCCTTATTGCGGTATGCCATTCACCATCTATTTTCCATGAACATTCCTTAATTAAAGCCGAATTGGGTCTAAGAGTGGGTGACATGCACAATTATAAGGTCAGGTGCACAGAGTGTTGAGCACGAAGCAGAAAACAGACTCATTGGTCATTTATCACAAGTTTAAGGAGAGGGACCCTGATGCAGGAAATGGTGTCTTCAGTACAGGAGCTGGCGGGGCAATTGGAGGAGCCTGAGATAACTTGGTCTGAGATTTACCAAGGGTGGAAGGGAGAGGTGACGATATGCACACAGCAGAGGAGAAGTCCGGGCGCAAGATCAATGGCGCTACGGTGTAATTCTGCAGGGGAGAGGCCTTGGCCAGAGCAGGCACGGCCCGGTCAGCCTGAATGCTCCTGAATACTGCCGTAACGGAGGGGTGCACCTGTCAGCATTAGGCATGAAGTTGTAAGGTGAGGAGCAAGGAAGGAGCCACAGTGGGCGGTAACACACTCGTAGCGTGGTGGTGTTTGGAAGAACAAACACATGCTGTAATTCAGTGAGATGCTAGCATGATTTGCTTAGTTTGCTGGTGGCAGCACCATGCCCGGTTGGGTTCGGCGTTGTTAGCCAGCAAGTTGCTCATCATTGGGTGTAGCGGGGCAACCTGCGGTAAGTTTATGCATTTCTTTATAAGGTGGCTTTTCCTTCCACGGTGTGTGTTAGTGAAAAAGACACGAGGTGCGCAGGTATAAATGATGAATATTGGAAACAGACACAGCAGTATGCAGGTGGGTTAATGTCGTACCAATTACGTTTGGGGGATATTGCATGTAATATGTGCCCCGTAAAGCGCGTTGTATTATGGCGCTACACAAATAGCACGTCAGTAGCAGCACTGTTACTACTTCTTTTCGTACACTTTGACCACCGGAGGTGGATATAAAAAGGGCAACATCCGCTCCCGTTAAAGGGGTCAAACATCAGTGTGGGGGCAGTCAATGTTTCAGGTGGATATTACGTTTGGGTTTTAAGGGTAAAGCGCAATGCGGCAGAGGGATTTCAACAAGGGGATGGTCCACAAGAGGGGGTGGGGGGTTAAGGGGGGCCGATTCCTCCCTGTGCATCCCCCCCTCCCACAAACATCGACACACCTTTCGGAAGTGGGGACAGCACTGATGGGCCTGGAATGGATAAAAGGGCTAAGGAAGGTGGGTTGCACATAAGGGCGGCCAAGGTGGGGGCACGGGTAAGGAGGGGGGGAGAGTCATGGGGGGTGGTGGGGTTGAGCAGGTGTTCAACAGGGGAGGGTAGGAGATGCGGGAAGAGAGAATGGGGGACTCTCTGCCGCCGGCAGCCCGCAGAGAGTCTTGGAGGAGTTACATTGCGATCCCTGTAGCAAAGCGCTGTCAGGCCCATAGGGGAATGCACAGCCAACAGATTAGATCTTACGGTGCCCCAGGAGTACTAGACTCAGGGGAGGCCCTGGGAAAAAGGGGAGGGAGATAGGGGTCTTGGAAACCATTCCAAACCCAAAGGAGAGGGGCGGGGGGGGATCAAAAGAACGAAGCTCAAAAATACAACAAAGGTATACAAGGGGAAGCCCTCCGGGGGGGAAGGAATTTGGGGTTGAGGGTCTCGAGTAGAGGCTGTGCTAGAGAAGAAGGTTGGACTGTGAGTCAAAGTAGTATGGGACACTAGTACATATGGACATCGCAGGACGATGACTTTTTAGGCAGGGAGAAAGTGGTGGGTCGGCACCGGAGGTCGGGGCCGGCCCGGTGTAAAGTGGTGGGTCGGCACCGGAGGTCGGGGCCGGCCCGGTGTATGTATGAGATGAATCGGGACACTGTCGGTGGTGTCTGTATAGGAATTTGCCAGGCGCCAAGGGGCGGCCTGCGGTAGATAGAAGGGGACCTGGGGGACGCAGAGAGGGGAGGGGGCGGGCAGAGCTGCATTTTGGGTCCATGGACCAAAGTTAAGAGGAGAACTATACGATATGGATGGGGGCAAGTGGCAGTCAGCGACAGATGAACACGGGGTAGAGAGAAGATAGACAGGGCCGGGGTACCCCAGAGGCGTCCGCTCGACTCCGACGGGGAGGGGGGGGGGGCGACCCTAGGTAACCTCACACGGAGTAGAAGAACCTGTGGTGTGGTGAATTACGGATCGTATGTAAGATAACTCTGAGACTTTATGCAAAATAAAGCTGCTGTGGCATTAACACTTCCAATCGTACAATTTGTCTCCGCCTATTATTGCTTGCACAGGGAAGGTGGAGGAGGGAAGGCCGGCACGGGAGAAAGGGTGGGGGAGGGGGACCGGGGGGGGAGCGGCTGGGGGGGAGGTGCCGGCCTACACGACACCGGGGTTACAGGATGGTTGGGTGGTGGGTGTGCAGTGGGGGGGGAGGCGAATGGCGTTAGGATGCCCCCACTATGTAAAATGGCACCGACCTAGGTCAGGAAGGAAAGGCGGCTGCTCTCCAGCAATGCAATGGCACATGCAGCTCATGGCTTGTCCATCCCTGAAGGGGAAGAGACTTAAAGAACTCAGTGTCGTGGTCTCTTTAAGACGAGCACCACTGGGACTTCAGTGCACCCGGGGAATAAAAGGGGCGTCGCGCGAGTCATGTGGTTTAGTGCATTAGTGGGGCACAAGACGGCTATTACCGTCTGTGGCTCCGATTATTGCGGAGGGCCTGGATAATGTGGGCATACCCCCAGAGCCTCAACAACGGCGATGGGGAGGATGGGCGCACGCGTGTAGTGTGCATTGCCCTTTCGGAACCTGGGGTTTGCGAGCCTCTTGGTCGGCTGTGCAGGTGCAGCCTCTCCACAGAGTTCACACGTGCGGCAGACGGCGCGATATTGTGCTGCGGGGACGTGAGAAGCACCTGCGCATCCTCCCAGCCATGCAGTCGGTGTGGGTCGTGTACTTAATTGCTCCCTGATCCGACGCCGCCGAGTGCTGAGAGAACGGCGGAGCAAGCTGATACTTGCTCAGAGAGGGTGCGACTCCGCAACAAGTGCTCATGCGGCTCGATGTGCATAGAGGCCGGCCACATGACAAGGATTCAGCGGCATTTCTACTAAAAAAGTGGCGAACCAACACTTGTGATGTTAATGTTAAAGGACATTTGTACCGCGCACTATCACCACCGTAGTGGTCCCTTGGCGCTCTGACAGCTCTGAAAGGTTGCGTTAGTGGGAGGAAGCAGGAAAAGTGCAAGAGAGCAGTGATGTGCTGTTGGCGGCCTCAGCCCGGTGGGTCCGTTGGCTGGGCCTGGGGTGTTTGCGGCCGGTAGTCGTCGTGTACTGTTGTGCAAGGCTATGTGTGTTTTTGTTTTGTTGTTGCAATGTAGTGAGGTTTGTGCGGTTTGTTGTGCTGTAGGTTTTGGTTGTGTTTGGTTTGGAATTTGAGAGGTGTATGCAGAAAGGGAAATTGTTAGTAGTGTTGGTTAGTTTGCGTCTCTATCCTGAATTGAAGCGTTCGGCTTGCGTAGTCTCCCCTGTTGCGGCTCTGTCCTGATCTGGGTCTGACTGGCATACAGGTTCCATACTCTCCTAGTCCCCGCGTTTAACATGCTCTCTCATGGCTCCCCTTATCCTCCATTTAGACTCTAGTGGCCAGTGCATCTGCTAATGACAACCTCTCCGGTAGTGGGTAGATTGCCAATGTCTCGATAATTCCACACCAACGTGGTACCTGGCAGTAGTTAAGTTACGGGGCGGGCAAGAGTGTTGGTGGGATTGTCTGGGTTAGTTGACTCAGTCTCCGTGCGTGCCGCCTGTGTTCCTATCTATCCGATGTCACCCGTCCAGCTGCCTTGGGCTTTACTCTACCAGGTCATGGATGTCCGTGTCTTTCCGGTTTAGTTATCCTTTTTACCAGTTTCCTTTTTCCGGTTTAGTCTGCGGTGTTGTAGAGCCAGGTTTTTAGTGATTTCCTGAATTTTAGGTGATCTTCAGTGTTTCTTATTTCCTTTGGGATGTTGTTCCAGGTTTTTGCAGCTAAGTGGTAGATGGAGGTGCCTCCAAGTTTTTTCTTGAGGTATGGTTTGAGTTCGAGGCGGATTTCGTTGCTCGATCGGAGGAGTCTCGTTGGCTTGTAGACTGTTATTTTCCTTTGTAGGAATTCTGCTCCTTGTCCGCTGATTGCCCTGTGCGTTATGCACATTGTTTGGAAGGTGATGCGATGTTTAACAGGGAGCCAGTGTAGGGTTTTTAGGGCAGGAGTGATGCGATCTCTTCTGGATAGTTTGAGGAGTAGTCTTGCTGCTGCATTTTGGATCCGTTGCAGTTTCTTCAGGAGGTATTCAGGGTGTCCAGTCAACTGGTCGAAAAAAAACTGGTCGACTGCAATTTGGTCGACGCAATTTGGTCGAAAACCAAATGGTCGAATTTTTTTTTTTATTTATATATTTATTTTTCGGGTTTTCGTTTAGTAAAAAAAGGGGTTTTTAGAGAAAAAAAAGGGGTTGGGGGGGGACCCCCCAAAAAAATGAAAAAAAAGGGTTAAAATAAAAAAAAAAAAAAAATTCCACCATTTGGTTTTCGATCAAATTGGTTCGACCATTTGTCTGGTCGACCAATTTTTTTTGACCAAATGTCTGGCAACCGGTATTCAGGTATTCCGAGGTAGAGGCTGTTTGCATAGTCTATTTTACACATGATTAGGGCGACGATAGTGAGTGTTTTGTGCGCGAAGTAGAAGAAAGGTAGAATTCTTCTTGCCGTCCGGAGGAGGAAAAAGCAATTCTTCACTGTTGCATTTATCTGTGGCTCCAGGGTTAGGTTGTTGTCCATTAGGACTCCCAGATTTTTTACTACCTTCGATGGTGTTGGTGCGTTTCCCATTTCCGTAGGCCATGGGATGGTGGTTTCGTTCTCTTGGTCTTTGGATACGATCATGATTTCTGTCTTTCCTGGGTTGATTTTCAGGTTGTTGGCATCCATCCAGTCGAAGACTTCTTTTAGACAGTCGGTAAGGGTTGAATGGTCGGCATCGGTGTCTTTGATTTTGTAGATGATCTGAGTGTCATCTGCGTAGTTGTAATATGTAACATTGTATTTTTTGAAGATTCTGATGACCGGGGTCTGGTAGATGTTGAAATGTAGTGGAGATGGTGAGGATCCTTGTGGTACTCCACAGTCGTTAACTCGTGGAGTGGATTTGAAAGGTTTTATCCATATGGTTTCTGTTCTGTCTGTTAGGAATGATTTGGTCCAGCGTAGTGCTGTATCTGTTATGCCTATGTTTTCTAGTCTTTTGGTCAGGGTGTCGTGGCTAACAGTGTCAAAGGCTGCGGAGCGGTCGAGCAGAATAAGGGCTGAAGTAGTGTTCGAGTCTGCGTTAATTTTGAGGTCGTCCCAGATGGATAGTAGTGCTGTTTCCGTTCCTCTTGCTGGTCTGAAACTGATTTGAGCTTGGTCCAGCAGGTGCTGTTTCTCTACGTGTTCTTGGGTTCGTTTATATATGTAGGTTTCTAGACGTTTTGCTGGGTAGGGGATGTTCGAGATCGGCCTGTAGTTGGAAAGGTCATCTACGTCGCCACTTGTGTTTTTTAAGAGTGGCTTGATGTATGCTGATTTGAAAATCTTCGGTACAGTCCCTGTTGATAGTGATAGATTTAGAAGGTTTCTGTAGTGTTCTGCTGGCGATCCTTGCGCGAGGATTGATTTTTAGATGTCTGGGGGCCATGGGTCCATGGGTGATCCTGCTTTCTTGCTTCGTTTAACCAGCATTGCGAATGCCTCTGCTGATATTTCAGGAAAGCTTCGGAGTTTGTGTTGTGGTTCCGAGTTGGGTTCGTTGGGTTGTATGTTGTGGTTGGTTGGTCGCTTTTGTATGGTTTGACGGATATCATTGACTTTTTTTTTAAGTGATCTGCCAGGTCGTTACATAGTTTTCCTGAGGGGGTTGGGGTGTTATCGCAGCCTGGTGGGTTTCTCATTTCTTCAATGATGCTTAACATTTCTTTTTGTGTGTTGGTGGCATTGTTGATTCTGTCATCGTAATGTCTTTTCTTTGCCTTTTGAATTTCCTTCTTGTATTCACGGATTTGTTTCTGGTATAGTGTTTTTTTTCCCTGGGTTGTATTCTTTCCTCCATTACAATTCCATCTTTCTGTTTTGTTTTGTCATGTCGTTTAATAGTGGGGTGAACCATTTTGCCATTGCTCTTTTTTTTTGACGGGGTGAACGTTTTTTCCGGGGCGGTCTTGTCTATCGTATCTGTGATCCATTTGTGCAGTATTTCTGTTTTGCCGTCTAGGTCAGCTAGCTCCAGTTTGGTAGTTGAGGGTTTCGTTAATTCCAGTTGTTCTATTAGGTTGCTTTTTTTGACGTGTTTCCAGTTTCTTTTGGTGGTGGTTGTGAGTTTCGGGTGTTGGATGTAGGCTTGGGTAGGTAGAGTGATCACGAATGGGATGATATGGTCGCTCCATAGTATTTGTAGCGGAGGTGACGTGGTGATGAGTTTTTCTTTGGCGAAAATTGCGTCTAGGGTGTGACCTGCCGAGTGTTTTGCTCCTTTGACTAGTTGTCGTAGTTTCACGGTGCTGAGTTGTTCAATTAGTGAGTTTTGGGAGTTGGCATGGCTGTCTTCGAACCAGATGTTGAAGTCCCCCAGGATGATTAGGTGTTCGTGGTTGATGGCTAAGTTGGTGATGGCTTCTATGAAGTTATCGACGAATGTTGCATCATATGTTGGTGGTCTGTATACCAGGATGAATGTGATGTTGGTTTGGGGGCTCGTATGGTTTCGCAGTTGAGGATGTTGAGTGGTTCGTCAGTTTTTATTTTCAGGTGTTCTTTGAATGCTATAGCGATGCCTCCTCCTTTTTTGTTTTTTCTGTTTATTTGTAGGCATTTGAAGTCTGTTGGAAGGCAGCTTTGGAGTGTGATTTTGTAGTTGTCGTCCAGCCATGTTTCTGTGATGAACAGGATGTCAATGCCGTTGTCGTCGAGTAGGTCGAAGATCTCTGTTGAGTGTTTTGACACAGATCTTGCGTTTATTAGATTGCAGTGAAGTTTGGAGGTGTTGTTTGGTTTGGGTTTTGTCAAGGTCGTCTTCCGCTCGATGTTGAGGTTTCCTTCTTGGTCGGTCACTTGTTGGGCTGCAGGGTTTGGGGTGTCAGCTTCTTCGAAGAGTTCTTCTAGGTTTTGTCTTGGGTTTTTTGTGTTTTCGCCGGGTTCGTCTTCCGGGGGTTGTGGTTGTTGATTGGAAGTTCCTCTTGCTTTGGTAATGTAGGGGGTTATTGGGACGATCGTCTGTATGTTGTTTGTTTTGGTCATCCTTCTTCTACTTGCTTGTTTTTGGTTGATTGAATTTGCTGCTTCTAATGTTGGGGTGGATTGCCGTGGTGGCCAGTTGTCTGCGAGGTATGGAGTTAGGTAGAGGGATTTTTCTCTTCTCTCAGAGTTCCTTCGGTTTGTGTTCCTGCCTGTGGGGGTCCAGTCTATGGTTGTTCTAGGTTGCTGTTCTGGCGTGTTTGTTCTTTCGTCTCTTTGTCTTTTTCTCGGAATTGGTCGTTGGCGCGGCATTGTAGGATTGTGAGTTGTTTAGTCTTTGTTTTGGTTACGTCTAGTTGGTCCTGCTTTGGACCAGTTGTCTTGTGGTGTAGTGGCTGGTGAGGGGTGTCCGCTACTAGTTGGCTCCGTCTATGGGTGGTATTCCGGCTGGAGTCGACGACTTGTTCAGTCGCTGTCCTAAGAGGGGAAGGGGGGTGGTAAGGGTTATTAAGTTGGGTGTTATCGGTGGCTCTCTTTTACTGTCCGTCCCCTTGAGCGCGGTTCATAGAGGTGAGCAGGCTGTGTGTGTTGGGTAGGGTATCAGCTGGTTGGAGGGTGGCTTGGACGTGCGTAGCTTGGACTTTCGCCTTGTGATGCGAGAGGCCCTAGTCAGAGTGACCCACCACCGTAATTCGCTGGTGGTTTCTGTCTCGCTCGGGAGTTTGCTAAATGTGGGAGTGAGCTAGATTTGAGATACCTGTGAATTGGGAGAGAGGCTAATCAAGTTTGAGATGCCTGTATAGTGCGAGAGAGGCCTAACAATGCAGTTGGGGATCTAACATAATGCAATTTGGGCACAGGGGCCCTGCTATCAGTTCAGTTTGGGATTACACAATGCAATTTGGGCACAGGGGCCCTGCTATCAATGCAGTTTTGGGATAACACAATGCAATTTGGGCACGGAGGCCCTGCTAAGTTTGAGACACCTGTATAGTGGGAAAGAGGCCTAACAATGCAGTTTGGGATCGCACAATGCAATTTGGGCTAAGTTTGAGACACCTGTATAGTGGGAAAGAGGCCTAACAATGCAGTTTGGGATCGCACAATGTAATTTGGGCACAGAGGCCCTGCTAAGTTTGAGACACCGGTATAGTGGGAGAGAGGCCCAACAATGCAGTTTGGGCACAGAGGCCCTGCTAAGTTTGAGACACCTGTATAGTGGGAAAATGGCCTAACAATGCAGTTTTGGGATAACACAATGCAATTTGGGCATGGAGGCCCTGCTAAGTTTGAGACACCGGTATAGTGGGAGAGAGGCCCAACAATGCAGTTTGGGCACAGAGGCCCTGCTAAGTTTGAGACATCTGTATAGTGGGAAAGAGGCCTAACAATGCAGTTTTGGGATAACACAATGCAATTTGGGCATGGAGGCCCTGCTAAGTTTGAGACACCGGTATAGTGGGAGAGAGGCCCAACAATGCAGTTTGGGCACAGAGGCCCTGCTAAGTTTGAGACATCTGTATAGTGGGAAAGAGGCCTAATAATGCAGTTTTGGGATAACACAATGCAATTTGGGCATGGAGGCCCTGCTAAGTTTGAGACACCTGTGAAGTGGGAGAGAGGCCTAACAATGCAGTTTGGGATCGCACAATGCAATTTGGGCTAAGTTTGAGACACCTGTATAGTGGGAAAGAGGCCTAACAATGCAGTTTGGGATCGCACAATGTAATTTGGGCACAGAGGCCCTGCTAAGTTTGAGACACCGGTATAGTGGGAGAGAGGCCCAACAATGCAGTTTGGGCACAGAGGCCCTGCTAAGTTTGAGACACCTGTATAGTGGGAAAGAGGCCTAACAATGCAGTTTTGGGATAACACAATGCAATTTGGGCATGGAGGCCCTGCTAAGTTTGAGACACCGGTATAGTGGGAGAGAGGCCCAACAACGCAGTTTGGGCACAGAGGCCCTGCTAAGTTTGAGACATCTGTATAGTGGGAAAGAGGCCTAACAATGCAGTTTTGGGATAACACAATGCAATTTGGGCATGGAGGCCCTGCTAAGTTTGAGACACCTGTGAAGTGGGAGAGAGGCCTAACAATGCAGTTTGGGATCGCACAATGCAATTTGGGCACGGGGCCCTGCTACGTTTGAGACACCTCTGAAGTGGGAGAGAGGCCTAACAATGCAGTCTGGGATCACACAATGCAACTTGGGCTAAGTTTGAGACACCTGTATAGTGGGAAAGAGGCCTAACGATGCAGTCTGGGATCGCACAATGCAATTTGGGCTACGTTTGAGACATCTATATAGTGGGAAAGAGGCCTAACAATGCAGTCTGGGATCACACAATGCAACTTGGGCTAAGTTTGAGACACCTGTATAATGGGAAAGAGGCCTAACAATGCAGTCTGGGATCGCACAATGCAATTTGGGCTAAGTTTGAGACACCTGTATAGTGGGAAAGAGGCCTAACAATGCAGTTTGGGATCACACAGTGCAATTTGGGCACAGGGGCCCTGCTATGAAGGCAGTTTGGGATCGCACAATGCAATTTGGGCTAAGTTTGAGACACCTGTATAGTGGGAGAGAGGCCTAACAATGCAGTCTGGGATCACACAATGCAAGTTGGGCTAAGTTTGAGACACCTGTATAGTGGGAAAGAGGCCTAACAATGCAGTTTGGGATCGCACAATGTAATTTGGGCACAGAGGCCCTGCTAAGTTTGAGACACCCGTGTAGTGGGAGAGAGGCCCAACAACGCAGTTTGGGATAACACAATGCAGTTTGGGCACGGAGGCCCTGCTAAGTTTGAGACACCGGTATAGTGGGAGAGGGGCCCAACAATGCAGTTTGGGCACAGAGGCCCTGCTAAGTTTGAGACACCTGTATAGTGGGAAAGAGGCCTAACAATGCAGTTTTGGGATAACACAATGCAATTTGGGCATGGAGGCCCTGCTAAGTTTGAGACACCGGTATAGTGGGAGAGAGGCCCAACAATGCAGTTTGGGCACAGAGGCCCTGCTAAGTTTGAGACACCTGTATAGTGGGAAAGAGGCCTAACAATGCAGTTTTGGGATAACACAATGCAATTTGGGCATGGAGGCCCTGCTAAGTTTGAGACACCTGTGAAGTGGGAGAGAGGCCTAACAATGCAGTTTGGGATCGCACAATGCAATTTGGGCACGGGGCCCTGCTACGTTTGAGACACCTCTGAAGTGGGAGAGAGGCCTAACAATGCAGTCTGGGATCACACAATGCAACTTGGGCTAAGTTTGAGACACCTGTATAGTGGGAAAGAGGCCTAACGATGCAGTCTGGGATCGCACAATGCAATTTGGGCTACGTTTGAGACACCTATGTAGTGGGAAAGAGGCCTAACAATGCAGTCTGGGATCACACAATGCAACTTGGGCTAAGTTTGAGACACCTGTATAGTGGGAAAGAGGCCTAACAATGCAGTCTGGGATCGCACAATGCAATTTGGGCTAAGTTGGAGACACCTGTATAGTGGGAAAGAGGCCTAACAATGCAGTTTGGGATCACACAATGCAATTTGGGCACAGAGGCCCTGCTAAGTTTGAGACACCTGTATAGTGGGAAAGAGGCCTAACAATGCAGTTTGGGATCGCACAATGCAATTTGGGCACAGGGGCCCTGCTATAAATGCAGTTTGGGGCAATGGGCGGTGATTACATTGGTTTGCCTAGTGGTCAGGTATCTAGGGTAGAGTTGTACCTCTCCCCAACCCAAGCCACCCTACCTTACGGGTCCTTGTAGTTGCTGGTTGACAGCTGGCCACTGGCTTCCCCTGCGGACACCTGCTGACGCTTCCTGGAGCCGCCTCTATTGGAGCCGCCCTTGGCTTCGGGGGTCCTTAGCCGCAGGGGGCTGCCAGGCAGAGGGCTGCCCTGGGAGGACCAGTGATGAAGGGCTCGAGGCCCAATCAGAGCGGGGGTGGGCGGGTTGGGAGACGGGGGGGGGGGGGGCGTTTGGGGAGGTGGGAAGAAGCACACGAACGGGGAAATGGAGGCAGGGGAGGGGGCTGGGAGATGGGCTGCACACGGGCGCTGGGGCACACGCAGGCCTAAAAAACAAGTACAGCGTGGCCCAGGAGGGTCGCTAAAGGGACTGCAGCTCACCTCTTGCCGATGGAAGTGGGCACCAGCACGGTGCTCGCGCTGAGTAGCTCCCATGAACTGACCCTCAGATGGTCCAATCAGGGGAGGTGGGAGGGTTGGGAGGCGGGAGGAAGCCGACGAACGGGGAAATGGAGGCAGGGGAGGGGGCTGGGAGATGGGCTGCACAGGGGCGCTGGGGCACACGCAGGCCTAAAAAACAAGTACAGCGTGGCCCAGGAGGGTCGCTAAAGGGACTGCAGCTCACCTCTTGCCGATGGAAGTCCCACAGCTCAGAAACCGCATTGAGAATGCAAGTATTTCGCAAGTTTTCCCTCAAATTCGTTTGTGTCATTTTAAACAGGATTTGATAATTACCAGGTTACTCACCGTAGTGACCACCTTACTTAGTCCCCTTTCCTCCACACCCACGGGACACCTCTCCGTTCCTTGGGACGGGACCGGAGCACCCCGTAAAAAGATGTGGGTGGACTGCCTGCATGGGTCCTATGATCCTGTATTGGTGACAACCAAAAGACTCAGGAGACCAATGGGTAGGGACCCTGCTCTATATATGTCCTTTACTCTAAACCCAACTCCTCTTTCTGCAGCTGTCTTAAACCAGACGCCCATTGCAAGGATCCAACTGCGTAGCACAGAGAAAAGGATCCAGCAAAACTGGAGGGATCTCAACCTCTATGCAACCTGAAGCTGTGACAAAGCTCTTCTGGATAGGACCTCTCATCCGAAAGCTGTAACAAAATGAAACAGAACAGGGTGGGCGGAATAAGAAACAGAAAAAAAGGTGGGTAGGTGGGTGGGATAATACTTGCCTCCTGTCTTTAATAGAATCTAAACCCCTTCTCACATTAGTTGTAACGCTCACCTGATTCCCGCAGAGGCGCCGGTTTTGACTGGGTGAATGCCATATCTTCAAAGGTGATGTGTAACACACGGTTGGCTCTTTGGGCTGGACCTCTCTGCACTGTATGTCTGACTCGAAGAGTAAGATGTCTGCAGATAGAAAATATGGGATTAATGAACTGGGGTTATTGGGTGCCTCTCTCCTCTTCCCTTTCTCTTCTCCTGTAGAACCCCAAAGGTTAGCACCCTCACCTTAGGTAAGTGAACGCCGAGCTCTCCATCTGCCTCGGGGCAGGGTGCCGTAACCAGTTTCTTCACTGGATAAGGGTGCAGGCCTCTTGACCTCAGAGGACTGCTGTCCGTCGTTAACTGCACGAACGGTAAGTTCTGGCCACTTCAAATGTCTTAAAAGTCTTTTGTAATGATATCTCTTGTTTTGCAGGGTTCCGGCGATGGCGGATGGCGGGCTGATGAGAGTTGAGGATCGAACCCGCGTGAGGAATAGAAGCGCCTGGAAGCACGTAAGTAAGCGCTTGTAGCCTGCTTCACGATGCGCACTAACTGTCCCTTTTATCTTGCAGGTACAAGTTCGGAGCTTTAGAGAAGCTGAAGGGTGCTGGAATACCCACTGGATTCGGCGTGGGAAGGAGTAATGGCACGTGAGTAATAAAGTTGCCCAATGTCTTTAAACGCACCTTCTTTTGTCTTTCAGATGCGGGATGCAGCGCCGAAGGCCTCCGGAGCGTGCGAAGAGCTGGTAAGCTTTTGTCTTTCAGATGCCGGAATGCAGTGCGAAGACCTCCGGAGCATGCGAAGAGTAGGTAAGCCTTTGTCTTTCAGATGCCGGAATGCAGCGCGAGGCGTTGGTGACAGCCGATGGACCAGGTAAGAGATGCGCTGCCACTGAAGACCGTTTTGCTAACCTGTTCTTTCTTTGTCTTCACAGGTGCTGCTGAAGACTGGATTCCAGGATGGTAAGCCTTTGTTCCCTTAGGCCCAGAATCAGAAGCAGAAGACACGATGAGCGTTCTGCTGCAGAGAATGCAGAATAACGCAAAGCAAGATTCATCCATCGGGTGTGGTTTAAATAGCCTCCTGTAGTGCTTAGGTGTCTCCTTCCACAGCCACGCCTAAGAAAAGAGTTCCTGCTTTCCAGAAGAGTTCCAGTGTTCTGAACCTAGGGAGTGGCTCCTGCCCCACCCAACAGGAAAAGTAGTCCCAAACAGAAGAGGATCAGGGGTTCAACTGGCAGGTAAGTAAGCAGCATGGTCTGCTGCAGGTAAGTCCACCCAAGCATTATGAGCCCGGCGCTTCCAGCGCTGGGACTGGGCATCTTTATGAGCCTGGTGCCACTGGCGCCAGGACAGGGTCCAAAAGGTCCCAATTGGGACTGGCTGGCACTCGGAACCGGGGTTATGGGTCTGCTTCCAAGGGAGTTGGGCAAGTCCTGATCTTTTGGAAGCAGAGATCATGACATTAGTGCGGGGTTTAGTCATTCTATGGCATGACAGAAGGCTTCATATTATGCAAGTTTAAAGCCCTTGCATCACCTTAACCCCAACCTGATCAATACACTTGTGATAAAAATAAAATCATTCCAATTATTATTCCCTTGACCAATCAGCTGCTTTGATAATATTTCCCCCCAGGAGAACGTCCTAAACACCATAGTATCTTTAACTGAAGAACCAAAGGAGTAATTAACTCCCTCTTTCTGCATAACTTACTTAATCCAATTGGTCAAAGGGGGCAAGGGACTCCGCAAAAGTGATCCCACAGGAATAGCAGCTGAGAGGTATTAGGAAACTAACAGCCTCTTTATTCCACTGAAACATTCTAAAACACTTAACTCATAAATTAAAATGTTCTGGAAAACCTTGCATAATAGAAGGAGGAAACCCTACGCTACCCCTTTTGGCAACAAAGAAAATGACCCTCCCCTCGGTCTAATGGACTGATATCATTAAAAAACGTTTTAACAGGAAGACATATACTACCTGGATAACCTGGAAAAACAGCTGTAGCCCAGTCAACCCTTCCTTAGAAAACAAAATACACTAATCCAATACGATGCAAACGTCCCCTAAGGAAAAAACTCCTAGCTCAGGTGGAACCCCAATGCCAATGAACTTGAAGGACCTGCGCACCAAGCACTGCCTATCTACTGTTCTTCCCCCTTAATGACACCATGTCTCGTTGAGATAGTGGCAGTTAAATGCAACCGTAGACATGTAATGTTACCCTCCGAAACTACCTATCTCTACTGTAAGGGAGAAATGGAAGTGAAAAATTGATCCATACACCTACTAACCCAGTGGTTGCAAGCTGAAAAGGAACCCTGACTTATTAAAGGCAGCCCGAAGTCCTTGATGACACAGATAGTTATGTGAAAAAATCCCCGGAAGCCCCAGGAAGAGATGAAAAAATATTCTAATGAATAAGAGAGAGGAAACCCTTGCAGGAACCGTTCATAAGAGAAAAAACTGTCGGGACAGAGACCAGGCATGGGCGGAGAGGGACGATACTAGTAATATCCACCGTAAAATCCTATAGGGCTGGGAACCACCCCTAATAAGGCCATCACAAGCTTGTTGTTTGCTTGCGCAGCTGAACCCGAAACTCCTGCTATCATGGCAAAGGAGGAAAAAACACACCAAAAGAAATAGACCAATCCCGGAGGAAACAGTCTGAAGGCAGTGCAACGGGATCCACATTCTAACTATAAAGTCGAGGGGCTATTATATAAGGCACAAGGGAAAAAGACCACTAAATCGGAATGCCAAGGTACAAGGACTTGGCAAAGAGAGAGTACTGCACAACATTATGTTGCTCCTATCTTGGAGATAATCGGCATTGATCCTAGAGAAAAAACTCTTGACTGCAAGAGAGTTCAATAATAACTGGAAAAGGCTGACCTGCAGTTTCATCACTAAAGCGGACCACCTCTGCATGTGAAAACCTCCTATTCTAGCACTGTCAGCCCAATCTGCTGGTATCTGACCCCAGAAAGACCTCCGGAGAGGGACAGGAAAAGAGTCGTGCCATTCCAGGCATTCCTGAGGCTGAGCCACTGAAGGAGCTCCAGTGTGACCTCAGGAAAAAGAAAACCTAACTGCGAGAAAGACAGATTCTCGCAAAGGATGTTTGGAATGATGACACAAATGGAACTGACCATCTGCCCATCCAGGTTAGCTAACTGAGGGAAACCTCCCTTTCAAGGGGAGAAGACAGATTACTTCCTACTAAGGAGAGTCTGTCATCCTGAAGGATAAAGATGCAGAGATTTAAATCTCTTGTATTTATAACAAAAAACAACCCCACAATTATAGAAGGGACACCGCTAACTGTTGTCAAAGCAAAATATTATCCAAAATCCCTCGGAACTGAGGTGAGTTATGCTCAGCTTCATTAACTTGGTGAAGGACTAGGGCTGATGGGAAAGGCCAAACCAAAAGGGAGGGACATTGATAAGTGCAAGCCCATCAGTGGAATTGCAGAGGGAAACTCCTGATGAGGAGGAAGAAAGCGGGATCCACCCGGCTCTCATCCTTGAGGTCTAACATGAACATACAATCCTCCAGGAGAAAGGAGGCAATGAGTATCATAAACCCTTCCATTTTGAAGATGCAACAAATAAATGTTAGAACTAGCAAGTTAATTCTTGAACAAAGCCCCCCCCCCCATGTAGCAGTAGTAGAGTTATTGCATTCACAATTGAGAAACCGTGAGGGACGCTGGTACCTCCGTCCCTTCCAAAAAGTGAGGTCACTGTCCTCCACACTACCAAATTCAGCTTGTCGTACTGAACACTGGTGAAGGAGGCAAGGGAAAAACGGACAAAGAGAGGAAATACTCAAAATGAACCCTCTAAACTTACTGCAACCCCCGGGGATACCAATTGGGATGAAGACACATAGGAAAGAATGTACACCATTCTGTAGAAATGAAGGAGTTTAGTGGTTCTGAGCATGCAACCATTCCCAGAGTCCAGGCCCACAGGACTCGCACGTCAACAGGCAAAGCCAGCATCAAAGTCTGGGTGACCTGACCCAACACATTCGATAACCTGCCTTGACAACTCCTCAAGGCCTTATCTACTGCTTATCATGGGAAGGGGAAAAAGGGGGGGAATGAAGAGGGACGGATTGAGTTGTCCTGTAACACGATTGGATATACTAATGCACCTAAAGGGAGGTTATCTGGAAAGAAGAAAATCTTAATTGGAAGGTCTCTTTTATAGGCCCCCTAAGGCTGAGACTAGTAAAAATAAGGATTGACCAAACAGTGTCCAATGAAAACTTACTGTGGTACCAATGGCTGGTAGCCTAACTCTCACTTTTATTAGAAGAAAAACATTTTATTATTTGCACCTAATATATATAACCACACACGTAGCAGGTAAGGGTTAATGTTCCTCAACACAGCTCATATTCTTGTCAGAACAGAGAAAACATAGGCAGAAACATAATGCGCAAGCGCACAACCAAGCTGCTCACCCTAGCAGGGTGTGGCACTCAGCAGCACACAAGGGGGTAACCTTGCACTATAATTCAGGCAAAGCCTGAAGCCGAGCAGATTGTGGTATGCCTATAGCAAGGCGAAACCGGCTGTGCGATAATCTTCCAGAAAGAAAATGCCATAATGATATGAATACATTTCTTTCCTTCTTAAACGCAATTAAAACCGATACGATTTTTGGGTTTCTAAGTGCAGGTAGGGAATATGCACCCCCGTCGTACTGTGTGGTATTGTTTCCAAGACCTAATGTTGCCCTTAGAACCCGCCCCCCCCCCTCTGTGTGTGAAACCTGAAGCAAAGCTTGTGAAAGGCTTGCACCTGGGACAGGTGTGGGTGGTACACCTGAACCAAATATATTAATAAACTGAAATAAATAAATCATATTGAGAGGCTCCACGGGTAATTCAAACTCAAGACCTCGTGTATCGGTCCCAGCTGCCTAACCACTTCCTAAAAATCATGAAAACATATATATATGGGAATATGCCCCCTCTCCAACATGCATCACTGATAATGAGGGAAAGCAAGCCAATACAAATAAAACACGCGAGCAGCATGCAACAAATTCATTCTGTATTCAAATTACAGTGAGTAATAAGGGAAAACCCCAAGGAAAACAAACACGCGAGCAGCGTGCAATAAATAGACTTTCAAAAAATTACAGTGAAACCCAAGGAAAACAAACACACGAGCTGCAATAAATTCACTTTCAAAATTACAGTGACGCGCTGCGGGCTTGAAGCCTAGCTTTTGACAGGCTGCGCGCGTCACTAGCAGCATATAATTTATGAATGAGGTGACACACAGACGTGATGTGCGGCAGGCCCGAAGCGAGAAGCTTCCTCCACGGGCCGTACGCATCACACAGAACAGCCAGGAGCAGTAGCAAACTCACGCTGGGCCTCGTGTACGATGGAACAATAAATTCCTGTCAGAGGAATTTGCCCGCGCTTGCCTGAAGACGGAGCTTCAAAGGCATGCGCGCGGTAGGAAATGCAACAAAGGAAAAACACCTGAAAGGAGAAATGGCTCGTCAGGAGACAGATGCGGACAAAGAGGCCGCCAAGAACAAACAAATGAAAAACACGACGGCAACGTCACAAAGTAACTGACCTCAAAGAAATATCAAACCAAGTGAACAATGCAGAGCAAAGCGACCACAGCACTTTTAAACAGAATTACCAAGTGAAACACTTGCAACAAAGTAACACACTATCATTCACTAGTATCTCCAAGGAAAACTAGAAGGTGTGACTTAGCTGTGGCATCAGCAGCAAAGAAAGAGGAGTTCGGTTTAGAGTAAAGGACATATATAGAGGAAGGTCCCTGCCCATTGGTCTCCTACAGGGCATGACCTGTCCTCCATGATGGATTGGGGAGCCCCCCTTACATTGACATTGAACTCTATTTAGTTCTGTTTTGAAAGTTTTTTATTTTTAAAAGTTTTTTCTTTGCTGCTGTGGTTTCAGAAGTAAAGATTGTAATGCATAATATGAAGCCACCTGTCATGCCATAGAATCCACTCCTCTAATGGAAGAGCCTGCTATATCAATGTATTCACTTGCGTGTTTAAGATTATTATAACAACACCCTCCGTGGTCGCCGTACGTTCCTCTACCTCTACAATGCTTCCTGAGTAATTCTGAAGATACTGCCGGATGAATGACACCTTGGTCACCACTGAGCACATCTTTTCCTCAAAAACGGATTGTACAATTTAAATTGCCATAGTTTCCATCTATGGGGCTGTAGCCCCCCAACCCCCGCGACAACTACAACTTTCTTCCTCATTTCCGACTGTCAGTTTGTGTACCAGCCCATTTTGGATTTCTGGGCACTGTGTGTATCCCTTCTCCTGGTTTGGCCTCACTGACCCTCACTCCAGTAGCAGTAACAGCATGAAGGTTGACTCAGTGGTCACCAGCTGTCACGAACCTCGCCCAAAACCCCCTCTGGCAAACCCATTGGCCAGGTGGAGTTTTACCGCTTCAGAGCGCTCTTAATGCGCCATCATTTACCAGCGGGGCTCAACCAAGGCAGTTCGCCGCTTTGAAGCTCTGCATACCTAAGGGAGAAAAAAGAGACATTTTAAACAAAGAAAGGCATGCAGGATATCAACAAAAATAAAGAACAGCAATAAGACCTACCTGAACAATATCAAATGAGCCTGCATCAGTGAAGTAACTGGACCACACTCGCCCATGAAAGACAACGCGCCCCTCCAAAGAAGGCAGGATGGAGAGCACGCCTAATTCTACCACAAGGTGAGGAGAGGGCGCCAGAGGGACTGAAATCATACAGGGGTGGAGAAAGGATACTTACCCCAGTCGGTCAGTCTTGAACACAGTCCTCCTGTATTTTCAGGCAGAACCTTCCCCGCAGACCACATCAGGGCAAAGCTGAGAAGCATACCAGTGAGTAACCCGGCTGGGTGGCGTCTCTGTGGATACCAGGTGAGCGTAACACCAGCCACTGCTTCCCCAATTCCCAAGGTGCAATAATAGCTGCAATCACACATGCATTAGGGCCTCCAGCAACAAGATGCTTAGAATGTAGAAGGGTTCAAGAGTAAGTGGGGCAAAATGCCTAATCAGGCCAGCAATGTTGACCATTTATGAGGCTCGCCTGCGTAATGCGTTACCGTAGAATCGTCTTGTCCAGTCAGCTTATATGATGGAGGATACACCACACCACATGTCCTTTGTTTGGTTCATTAAGCTACAGCCAGCCAGCACACACCTCCCACATCAGGATCACAGCATCATCACAACACCTCAGGTGCATACAACACTCCACGATGTCCATCGCGGACCGTTCTCCTGGTGTTCTAAGCAGTGCCCCACAGTGAATCACCTCCTCTGCTATTAACATAATAGCTTCAGAGTGCATCAATTATAACTTCTAGTGTCTCTATGGTGAGGGTGAATGAGAAGGATTTAGTTAGCAAGTGTCCATGCCGTGCGAAAAGGAATAAACACATAATTTGCATTTTACTTTTGTATAACTGTGTGACATGATCAAGGTGAAGACTAAGCACTTTTTGTCAGCACCTTCAAATTGATTATTATACACTGCTTCAGATATATAGATGAAAATGAATTATGTCTAGCAGTGTCTGATAGGTTCACTTTTAGACTTTCCTATGTCTATATACATGTTATGATGTTATAGTGTGAATGATTTTTATTCTATTGTGATTTTTTGTTTGATAATATTAAAATATGATTATTCATTTGAATACCTGACAGAGCCTTTTCTCCTCCCTACACCTACTTGAGTCAATTACTAATTCAATTATGTGTGTACTTATCCATGTGACCACCTGCCTTCGCTCTTGGCACAAGAGCCAAGGCAGGTGGTCTGTGCCACAAGAATGACAAGTCCAGTCAATATTTTGTCACAACAAACACTGTATCTGCAGTGGAGCGACATTGGTATTTTTGTATTCATTTCTGTGTATGAATATATATGGTATACACTTCAAAAGCCTCGTAAAAGTGAATTATACGTGGTGGTGATTATCTCGGGGTGGGACACACCTTTGAGCAGGTCAAGCTTATTTAGCACTCTATGGTTTACAGTGCTTACTGAGGATTTCATTTAACAGCAGTGTCTTTATTTCCTGAACTGCAATAGCATTGGAGCCACACGGTGGAATGTTCTTCCACAGAATTGGCACAGAGAATGGCTGTTTTCTGGATTTCTGGCATTTCTTTCCCCGTCTCATAATGTTCCAGCTTTTGGAATTTCTTTGGCCTCTAAAGATGGCAAGTCTTTCCAGATGACCAGAGGGCCAACAATTACAGATGGATTAAAGGCAAATTGCTCGGTTGTGCAAATACTTCTCTAGTTCCCTTAAGAGCTGCTAGAATAACACTTCTATTGATCAGGAACCCTTCTTGGTGCTATTTGTCCCCTTCCCCTCTCTTATATGTGAACTTTGAAGGAGCACAATAGAAAATAATGTTTATGGGTATTCTAACGTGTCATAATGTGCTTTCCTCAGTAAGACAAGTGTAACATTCTTATTATTACTACAATATATACTGGATTTGATCATTAGGAAATAGCATTGTACACTTTTAAAAAGAGCCAGTTCACAAAGTAAGTACAATAAAATAATGCCTTCATTTAATAGCTTAATTTGCTTAGACTCTCAAAATATATTTCCTTCCCGGAAAAGGGTCACTCTTACATTAAAACCAATGATATGTTTCTTCTGTGAGCACCAAGGCAATGTGCACTTGTGAAGAACACACCAGGAGAGAGTGCAGGAGAGTTATAGGGAGAAATAGTGCAGCGAGAGAACAAGAGAAATAGGGGAGAGAGAAAGAGTCGCACACATGGGAGAGAGAGAAAGTTAGATGGAGACGGAGAGAGAGGGAGAGTGTGACATCCCGGCCTTCTCTTGTTTCCACAAAGCTGCTAACCCCCCGCAGACCCACTAAGACGTCTCGCAAACAATTGAAGCTATTCTAAAGTTGAGCCGGAAACACCCCAGAAGGAAAGGGGAAGTGGATAAAATAAAAAACACAGACTTCTTTGCTTTGGACTTTTAAAATGAAGATCCGCAGAGGACAGAGAAAATAAACATAAAGGTAAGTGATATTATCTCCCTGCTCCTCCCAATCTAGGGTTCCACATTCTTCCCTTCTTTACCTGTGTTCCCATCTGCATCTAGCTGAGATAAAATGGTGTATAGGAAGCTGGGGTGAAGTGTGGATTAAAATTCAGAAAACTATAACTTACATACATAAATGTCTCCTTTTCAACTAGTATTTTCTCAAGTTATAGTTCCTTTAAATAATATAATATTCTTTGCTTAAATTCCGCTATTTGGTTATATCAACACGTTAATTCTGCACCGGCCCCCTTATATTGAGGGCCATTATTCCTTATTTCAAGTGTCTATTCCACGGCAATACATTTAATTAATTCTCAGCTTCCCAGTTCAGTCACTTCACTGTGCGCACTTGTGCAATTCCTATACACTGTCTCTTTGTATTTCTTTTGTCCTATGGCAGCACAGCAATGTATACTTCCTCACTCGGTATGTACAAATATTTACAAGTTCCTCTGTATGTACAAATAATTACAGTCTAAGCGAAACACAGCCTCACAAACAAATGATTCGATCTAAACGCCTGCAAGCAATTTGGAGACCTAGGTATTCTTGGAAACAAATGATAATGCTGCGCTCCCACCGTAGCACTGCAGCTGCTCCACAGAATGTCACCAAACCTGTTTCTTGCTTCTCTCTGCTCCCTCCATCTTGAATTGTATGGCCTACTTGAATGAGAGTAACAAAATAGAACGTTTCCGTTTCTGTCTGATGTCAATGGTGAAAGGTAGTTTAGAACGTTGACAAGCTGATCTTCCATCAATCATTGTCCAGAAGCTCCTCAACTATCTTGGCTTGGGAACGTCTCCTGCTCCTAAACAAATTAAGGCCTTTTACATGAATTGTTTTACAAGTTTTATTTAACCTATACACCATCAATCACCAACTAAATAATGACCTGAGTGACCAAGTAATCTGTGTGACCCTTTTAACCTGACAGAGAAGACGAGGGAGGGGCACACATAGTGAAAGAAGGACAACGAGAGACCGAGTGAGAGGGAGGTACAGAGGGAGGGAGGGAGAAAGAGGGGGGAGTTAGAAAGAGAGGGAGAACGTGGTTAGGAGAGAGGAAACCAGATCATACTGACAGGGAAAGCTTGCAGAATTTTACTAACGGGGGAGAGGTAGATAGAGACAGAGCTGGGCTGCATTGAAACATTGGAAGAGGAATCAACAGATTGCATAAACAAAGGAAGACAGTGAGTGTGTACCAAATCACAATGTCAGAGAGAGGTCACCTGAGAACACAACTATTGCCCACAGATAGACTATGAAAGAGAGCATGGAGAAAGACTTAGAGCAAAAGAAAGAGTGCTAGATTAGCGCATGATACTCACGGTACAGCTGATAGTTATTGTTCTTAGTTCCTATGCATTCAAATGATGTATATAGTGATTACATTATCATTTTGTTTTTAATTGATTAAGAATGTTTGGTTATGAAAAGGCTGTAACTTTACACATAGTGAGCATGTTTGTATGTATTTTCCTTTAGGATGAATGTGAAGGGGATCTTGCAGAAGCCATGCCAGCATTAGAAGCCGCACTATCAGCTCTTGATACTTTAAAACCTGCTGATATTTCAGTGGTTAAAGCAATGCAGAACCCACCAAACCTTGTGAAACTGGTAATGGAAAGTATTTGTGTGATGAGAGGAATTAAGCCAGATAGGAAACCAGACCCAACTGGAACAGGTAAATATATATAAATACATTTGAAGTGGATTTTCTGAAGTAAACTAACATGCATTAGCAAATACACATTTTTAAAGCAATAGCTGCGAACATCGTAGTCTCCAGTAGTTCATAAACTACCAGTAGCAATAATCTACTGCCAGTGACTTTGGTTGAATACTGACACCCTACCTATTACTATTTGCCTCAGGGACCCCAGTGTAAAACCACTTTGCTAATATAGAAGGAAGTACTTAATCACTATTATTTTTTTCATTTTTCTAAAAGATGCGATAAACTGGTTTTGCTTATTTTACAGCCTACATAGTGTGATGAAGTTTGCTGCCTGGCCCTTGGGGTGACTAGTGGGGTGACCAAATGGGCCAGTCACCGCCACTGGCTGCGGGATGCTGGGGTAGTGGGTGGCATCAGGAAGATCCCCTCTTCAGGAGTCCACTTAGCGTTTAGATGGTATGGTCCCTTTAAGGAACCCAGTTTTTAATTTTCCATATACAGTACAGACTCTGCCCCCTTATGAAATGCTCCCACAAGTTCTGAATGCTCCTGTAACCAAAACATACATGATAGATCTGAATGAATGCAGAGCAATCAGTCACATGGAGAATGTAGCAGGATAACCCGAGCGAGAACCATCTTCCACTCACGCAGTTGCCGGAAACCAGCCTGGGAGTTTTGGGATGCCATCCGCCTGTCTGTCACCTGAGCCAGAGAGACACTGCAGGGAACAGGAGGACATGCTCAATGATTTGTGTTTTCTATTATTTAAAAAATAACATAAGATGACCCCTCGATGTGTGTGTTCCACTGTGAACAGGAGGCGAATGGTGGTTCATGGAGTGGGTGGATGCTTCTCATTTAGGAGGTTTTTGAAGGAAGGATCAGGAGAAATGGCTGTGTGGCTGGTGAAAGTGTTGGTGTTTGGAACAGCTTTTCCTTAATCTGATGCACCATTAGGAAAATGTCTGTCCATTTTCAAAATGGAGGAAGATCATCTGAAGAAAGATTTGTCAATATTTTCTTCTCAAGCTGTTTGGAAGGTTTGAAACATTCTTAACTGCCTTTCATCTGCAGTTCCTGAACAAACAGGTCTCTGGTTTAGGGGTTCCTGCATGAGAACAGTTAAGAAACAAAAAGGGAGCTGGAAGAGTAATTTGAAATCAGAAAAGAGCCTAAATTAAGACTACAGGAAAACTATTGGTGGGAATTTTCCACTTATTGCATTCTGATTTGCTG
Source organism: Ambystoma mexicanum (assembly GCF_040938575.1). NCBI lineage: Eukaryota > Metazoa > Chordata > Amphibia > Caudata > Ambystomatidae > Ambystoma > Ambystoma mexicanum. Next base: position 533,656,002 of record NC_090924.1, on the reverse strand, counting down.
TTTAACTTCTGAGAATGTAAATTGACTGTACTATTCTGCGCATAAGAAGTGGATGCACAAACGTATAAGAGCTGAGATTGTGTGAAGCAGTGAAAAGCCTTGAGCTACAAATTTACGGGAGAGCTTTTAGTTATTTCCAGAGTAATTGTTGTGTGGGTTGGGAGGACTCCCGTTTACGCAGATAGGAGGTAGAGATTGCTGCATGCACGGGTTAGAGAATAGGACCAGCGAGAATGTACAGCATACATTGAGACAGGGCGTCATAAAAGTAGCATATAGAAATCTAGAAAATGGGAAGTATTAAGTAAGGGAGTAATGAGGATAGCCTGTGATTTGTTACAAGTAACAGTCTAACGTTGTGTGTGTGTGTGTGTATATATATATATGTATATGTACATGTTTTGCGGGTGTTCATCATGATTCAAGCAGGCTGAAGGAGAGTTCTACTCTACTTGAGGTTTACTTTATCCACTACCCCCGCCCCCCAGTATGACGTGAATGTCATTGAAGAATTAGGGTGGCAAGTGGGACACTCAAAGTGCGTTAGTAGGGTTCAGCATCTCCAGCTAGACTTGATCCTGGGACCTGGCACTTTCCTTCCATCAGCCTCTTCCCCTTGGGGCTTTGAACCTCAAAATAAAATAAACTGCTCCTCCATGTTTGCCACATTCGGAAGAAAACCTCCTTACATGTAGGCCTGTTTTTGTAGTCACGTCCTTCAACTATATGCCACTGGAAATGTGCACAGCCTGACTTAACCAGTCTTCAAATTGCCACAGCTCCAGCACGTCTCCGCTATGGTCTCCAGGCTGCTCGCTCTTAATGAAGAGACCACCACAGCTGATTTCTAGACCACAAGTTATTGGATCTCTTAGACCTGCATTTCTGCTGCCCCAACCCTGACTGGTGCTGGCCATCTGCTTGCTCCATTTGTGCACACTGAGGATCCTGACTGCGAATGACCCGAACATCGAACAATTCCTTCAGAAGAACCTGGCTGCAGAAAAACAGTGTGGTTGACAGTTCTTCCAAGTGGACCCAATAAGTTCCTTCTGGAAAGCCCCCTTCCGCCACATGTCAAGGGATGTTACAAAGCTGAGCTGGGATCAGTGAGACGTATAGACACAAGTGACAGTTCAAAGGAAAGTTTTTATTATATGGAACTAACGGGCTCAACTAACAGAATGACATCTCTTCAGGTTGAAACCAGTGACAAATAGCAGGATGGCTTCTCCTCGGATTGAATTAGGCAAGCAAACAAATAGCCAGGAAAATAGCAGCATGACTTCCCTGAGGTGTGATAAATAAACCAAAAAGTGCATTTTGTATTCAACAGTCTCCATGTTTGGGTCCTTTTACCTGACAGCCCAAGGGAGAGAAAAGTGACTCACAGGTTGCCCATGCTACCCTTACTGTCTCCTCTTCCAAAGTTTGCTGTTAGTTTGTCCTCCAGTCCCTCCCCTTTCTCCTCAGTGCCCCCTTCCTAGCTGTCTCTGTTATCTAATTGTCTTCTTTTGCACTTCTACCACTCCCTGACGCACTTCTCTCCTCCAATACATAATCATCTACTCTTTCTCAGGTTCTCTTACCTTTGCTTACACTTCTCCTTTGTCCTGCTGTCGCTGACCTTCTCTCTCATGACCCTGTAGAGCTTTATTTTCTCTACTTCCTGGGTTTCCCTCTTTCATCTTTCCTGGGTGTCTCTCCTCCTGTCCTCATTGTCTCTCTCTGTGCAGCCTTCAGGGTTTCTGTATCTCATTCCTTCTTCTCCCAAACAAACCTCTGTTCTCCTTCAAGTCACTTTCTCCTCCTTAGTCCTGGGTGCCTCCTTTGCCCTTCTCCAGCCCTTACAAATGAATCTGCTTCTCACTTTCAGCATAATCCTTCTCCTTGTTTTCTCTCTCACCAAACTCTCATAGCTTTGTGTGACAGTACTTTCCTTTTATTGTGCCTTCAACCCGCCTTCCAACCTCCCTCTAGCCCAAGGAAACTCTGGGGTTGGCTTGCAGTTCTGACATAGGACTTAGAGTTGGTTAGTCCCTGCCCATGGTCTGTCCTCATTATACTTGCCACACCCTGACCCCGCCCTCATGGAAGACTCCCTTAGTCCTTATGGTGTATGTGTGTGGGGACCTTGTGAGGTGACTGGTCAACTGCTCAAGTTTTCTGTCTTCGTGAGGGGTCAAAAATGAGAGATAGGCACAAAGTGGTAATGTTCTCAACATTAGACATTTTATTAACATAAAAGGGTTTGGATAAGGGCCTCTCTGTCCCTATCCTAAGAAGAGCTACCCTATCTATGAAATCAAAACTAGGGATCAGTCTGTGTCTCGTCGTCCAAAAACAAATTGCCCTTGTGTCCAAAACGTATCTGACCCTCACACTAGAAATGAATAATATCAAAAGGTGCAAGGTAAAGATCTTTGTCTCAAATCCAGGAAAACGTGTGTAAAACCTAAATGTCTAAGTTCAAAAAAACAATCCTTGTATCCAGGGGTTAATTCCCTTCCCCTAGACTGTTTCAAGTAGAAAGTTGAAAATGTTCTGTTTAAACAATGGTTTTCCAAGTATAGTAGAAATGTCTCTTTCATACAATAGTTTCCTAAAACTGATGAAAAATGTATTTTCCAGGAAATGATGTTCCAAAGATGACAAAGTGTATCTTTTCCTAACGCAGTGGTTTTTTAAAAGATGGCAAAGTGTCTTCTCTGTTGTAATTATTACAGGTGGCTTGTGAAGTGGAGGGCAGTCTCGGCAGGAGACGCTTGCATTTTCCAGGTTGGATTGTGTTTGCCTGGTTACTCGGCAGGCTGCAAGGACTCCTGTGGTTCCTAAAAGCTGACTTCCAGCGCATTGCGCGCACATGGCTTGTGAAGTGGATTGCTAAGGGGAGGGCAGTCACAGCAGTCTCTGATGGACTCAGAGGCCCCAGACAGTGACAATGACCCTTCCTTGGATTTAAAAAAATAAATAAAAAGAGTGAGTAATGTGTGCACAAGTGTTAGCAGTGTTCGGAGGTGTTAGTAGGTGAAGCCGTCAACCTTCCTCGCCCGCTGTGGTGGGGAGGAGTTTTGACACCGTTTGGATTCTGCATTTCTTTTGGTGCATTACGATGGGAGAGACTGTGGGCCATTGGCCTTTGATATTCTTGTAAATATAACCAACTACGTCCTTGGCAGTTAAGAAAATTATTGTTTGGACTGTGTGTCTTTGTTTTCTGCTAGTAAGGACGGGAGAGACTGTGGGTCATTGGCCTTTGATCTCCCCCTTTCAAAAAAAGGGTTATTTTACTCCAAGAAAGTTGCTGCTTGTGTGATATTAATCAATCTCTTTAGAACATGCTGACTGAACTCCGCAACAAGGTGCGGGTTATGAATCCTGCTTCAGTAAGCCATGCACTTATTGAATTATATGATATGATATGAAAGGTTATTTATAAGGCGCCTAATAACCAGAGGTTTCTAAGCGCGGACCTGGGGATCGAACCTGTGGTGCTCCGTGTCGTCTTTCTTCCAAGGCGAGCATGTTGCCCCTGAGCTATCCTCCCGAGACTCACCGAATCAATGGGATGCAAAAAGACGATTCTACAGCAGGTTCCAATTCCCGAAAATAATGGGGTATCAGTCTTGGAGTCTTTGACCATTGACTCCAGTGTAGGGGGTACTAAGTCTACAAATGGCAACTACGATCAGGAAATGATTCTGGGCGGGGGGGGGTTCTGCTCTGCCGGTGCAAGTGGTAACATATGCGCAGGTCCTGAATCCTAACAGTCACTCAAAATGTGTTTTGTCCTCCCCTCAAGAGGATCAGTTTACGGTCACATCTGAGTCAGCTCACTTACAGGATCCCGCTGCAGCACATTTGGGAATAGATCTTGTGGCTGGCTCCTTTCCATTGGATGGTGCTGTAATCCTGGATGAGTTGTTTATCAAATTGTGTAATGCAATGGAAGTCACTAATAATACCAAATCAGCAGTGACAGAGCTGGGAGCTAAGCACTGTTTCCCTTTGGTGTTGACAGAGGGGATCAAGGAAGTTCTTACTAGGCCCAATCTTTCAAACAAAAATGTCTTCACACCCAAAAATATACATCTGAGAAGGCAGTCAGATATCCTGCCTAAAGTTGATTCTTTGGGACCGACCTCTATTTCAGCTTTGCATCTGGTATTAGAGTCAATGCTTCGTTTATAGAATAAAATTAATGATGTTGTTGAGAATTTCAACAAATTCGAATGTAATGCAGGGCTTTTGGAGAAATTGTCATTTGGGGTCAATGTATCCAATCCTATAATGGAGATTAAGGATTTGCACTTGGGGCAGCAATGGGACATTGACCTTATGGCTCAGGAAGCAATTGTAACGCCACATGATCTAAGTTTACAACCACGCCAAGGTCACCATGCTAATCAGGACCTTATACTGATCAGCCAAGTCCTGAATACTCCCCCAGTATTATATTGAACGACTGAGTATGTCCCCGCAGTTATCTCCCCCATTGGATGTAGTGAGATACAATGTCAGTGAGCCTGTCTTACTGGGTTTATGTGAGTGTCCTACTAGTAGTAAACAAACCACTAAGAGGAAGAAGGGTCATTGAAGCAAAAAAAGAGAAAACTAAAATATGCCAGCACCGAGACTGAATGGGAGACATTCCTCGCTAAAAGGGCTTCAAGGTTTGCTGGCTGTGGAAGACACTATAGATATTAACTCACAGGCTGATGGGGATGTTGTGAGGTCGGGAGCTAAGGGAAATGATCAACCGGTGCAGGGGCTGACCCTTAGGGCTAGTGAGGTGGCTAATAAGAAGACCCTGATATCCCCCATAATCAGGGGTGTGAAGAAAAGTGCTGTCCCCTAGGGGCCCCTCCTTTATGCGGGACATGGGCACTGACCCTTGCCCCGCTCTACTGGTGGGGTCGGTGGTCTCAGAATAGGAGTCTGCACCTACTGCCCCTAGGGCCCGGTACTAGACTGACCAAGAACCTTCAATCCAAGATGACTTCCTTCTTATTACCAGGTAATAGAATCATCAGAAAAAAGACTGTAGAGGGTTGTCCAATGAGAATGGGTGGTTCCGTAATCCTGAATATTTTATAGTAACAATCTACGACAGATTCAACTGCTGTGGGGTTGCAACCACCTGACTCTGTGGTGACAGAGTGCTGAGGTGTGTGAGAGTGAGACACAAAAGGGTCATTTGCCTGTGAGTGGAGAGATATAACTCGAATATTATGGGTTAGTCTTTGGGACGTCTTTCTGCTGAGAAATTTTGCATTAACAGGTCAAAGCTCCTTTTTATTTTTAGGGAAATTCCACAATTGAGATTGCTTACAAATGATGATATTGATCTGATCACTCTTCCCTTACAAAACAACCACCCGCTCGTGTGTTATTTTCACTCAATGATGGTGGCAAATATGGTTTGGGAATACAGGCCTAACCTACAAACCCTGAGTTATGATTTGGTCTCTATTGAATCACCTGAGATGGGTAAGTTGTATTTACCTCTAGATTCACAGGGGCTGAAAACAAATGGGTGGTGTAGTACCAACTACGAATGATTCAGTCTCCAACAGTGCTTTACCTGCAACATTATTATCTGGTATTAGGCAGAATGGGCAGGATTGGTCGTGGATCGAATCTGCTCTTAAGACCTTTGCTGGGCTTAGACAATGCCTGAACCAGCCCTAGCTTTCTAACCTATGAATTATGTCATGGAATGTTTGGACGTGCTAATTTCGGCCTATTCTTAAAGGAGTCCCCTTTTTGTAAAGGGATGGATGTTTTGTTGATTCAGGAAACTATGTGCACCACACATTTTGAAGTGTGGGGGTATTGGACGTTTTCTAGTCCTGCTACTCGATCAATTTTGGGATGACCTAGTGGTGGCCTTATTACTGCTATTGATTCCAACTTGAACATATGATGGTCAGTGGTTCACTCATCTGAAGGGGTGTTGGCTGTTAGTTTCACCAATAACGATGTGTGCTCTAATCTCTTGCTGGTCAATATATATTGGAATCCTGCCAGGTTTAGAATTGGGGAGTTCCAGACCTGCCTGGTGAATCCTTTTCGTGACTGGCTGGTCAACGGACAGCCCCATTCAATTTTGGTTGGGGAGGGACTTCAATGCTGATTGTAAGGTGGGAGCAGAATGGAATGCTGCCAACTCTATCCCTTTAGCCTCTCAACTTAACCTTGGTAGGGGTATGATATACGGCAGCGTGACTGATGTGCAGGGCCATTATGTTTCCTCAGGGCCTTGACACCCCACATCTCTTATCCCAGATGCTGTCTTTCTGCTGCACTTACTTGGGCTCACTCTACCCATGGGTGGTTGCACTTAAGTTCTTCTTCTCTTAGCACTTACCCTGAGCACTTCTCCAGGAGCATTAAAGCACTTCTCGCTCATCCCTTCCCCTCTGCACTTGCACGTTCTGAACACTCACAAGGCATAGTAGGTTCGTCTCCCCCTCCCTTATTCTCACTATTTGTTTGCACTTTCATTTAATTATTTATCATTGCTGGAATTCATTGTCTACCTCCCTGCCCCCTTCCTGTTTGCCCTGTGGGCACTTTGAAACAGTTTTGCTAATTGTATAAGCACCTAACAAGTGACCAATAAATAAATAAATACATATGGGATAATTTCTTGGCTAGCTGGGAATTTTCAAGAGTTAATTGTGATGATACTGTGAATTATCCTACTTATGCCTGGCATAGGGGACAATGCTCTTCTAGAATAAACTACATTTTTACTACTGACGATCTCAGGCCATTTATAGATCCCCTTTCATATCATGATCCTGGGTTGGGTAATCACCTGATTCTCTTTTACTTTAGGACTAGCTCACTTTGCTTATGAGCTGAAACCTGCACTTTCTTGTTTGGACCTCGAAAGGGGGGGGGCTTGAGTATTAAATGGAATAGCAGACTGGAGGGCAAATTCAACCACCTACTTGCAGAGGAGGCTCCGAGTGCCGGTCTCTTGGTCGATGTCTACTTTTTGGCCGAGGATCAAATAAATGAATTGTACAATATTATTAAGGGAAGTCTAACAGTTATTAGTTCAAGACAATCTGGCCCTCTAAATAAAAAGTTAACACATGTATACAATGAGAAATTAAGGAATTCTAAAAGGGTCATGCGAAAGGGACTGTGTGATCTTATAAGGCTAGGAAGTCAAGGACAGGACTATCAGATATGCAAGAATAAGATTTGCTAAACTCATAAGAATCTAACTAAATCATTGAGGATGGATCTTTATCTTAAAGATAATTAACTTATGTTGGATAATCTTAGTAAACAGTAAGGCAGGGAATTCTTTTGATACCTCTGTTACAGAACCTGCATGGGTTGGGCTTTATGGGAAGAAATACTCACTGCCAGAGTGGTTTAAAGATACAGAGGATCCAACTGCGGGTCGAGTGAGCCTTGGCCAATGTCCATGGAAGATAGATGATATACTTTGGGCTCTTGGTAAAGTCAATACTTCTCGGGCGGCGGGCCCTGATGGTATACCTCCTTGTGTTCATAAAAAATATCCTCTTTTGTGGTTGAGTATCTTGAAACCTTTATTCGATTCTATTTTTGAGACACATATTCTGCCCACATTGACGGTTCATTATAATCCCTATTTTAAAAAAAGGCGATGCCCTTAATCCGTCCAACAACAGGCCCATTGCCCTTACTGATTCTATAAGTAAGGTTTTTGCAATACTTTTATTGCGAGATCATCATTTTGCCATTTCTCAAACATTGCTCCTTTCAAGGTCTCAAGTGGGCTTTAGAAAAAGTATGGGTACGGCTCTTAACGCTACAGTTTTAGCCCATCTTTTATATGATGCCAAACAAAATACTAAGGGACCTATTTATATGGCATCTCTAGACATGACTAATGCATTTGACTGTGTGATTCGAAACAAGTTGTGGATTAAGCTTTTTAAATGTAATATTCCACAAAAATTGGTCCAACTTGTGCATTCCTGCATAAAAATACCTTGCTGAAAGTGTGACTTACTCGAGAAGGCTCACTTTCCAGAATGGATACACAGCTTTGGGCCTAAAGCAAGGATGTACTTTGGCCCCAACTCTTTTTAATTTGCATGTTAGCGATATTAATGTTTTATTGCAGTCTCCTTCTATTTATCCAAATAGATTGGGGCAACTTAAATTAAACTGGCTGGCTTTTGCACATGATTTTCTTTTCTTTGATAGAACAAACTTGCACTGCAGCACAAACTTCAATTTCTTTTTTAACTATGCTTGTCTGGACAGTTTAGAGCCAAATGGGGCAAAATCGAAAATTGTAATTTTTACTAAAGCTTTAAATCCTAAGACTATGGGCCCGATTACAACCTTGCCGGTCCGGAAACAACGGTGCCGGTAAGCTTACTGGCACAGTTGTTTCCCGACCAGTAAAGTACAACTCTGCCAGGCGGGTGCCCTCCTGCCTGGCAGGTTTGACCTGCTGGGCGGACCAGCACCCGCCCACAGTTTCACAGAAGCACCGGCACCGTTATTACCGGTGCCAGTGTTTCTGTGGTTCCCATTCCCACAGAGCCCTATTGGACTCTGTGGGAATGGGGAACAACATTTTACCGGCGCCTGTCTTTCCAGCTGCCGGGGTTGTAATACCGTTTACGGGTCCGGCAGCTACCTGCCGGTTTTGCCGGCATGGTTACTGCCGGACCCATAATGAGGCCATATGTGTTGAGAGCTGGGATCAGTACATTTAGAAATGGTCTACAGTATGAGGTACCTTGGGTATTGTCTCTTGAATACTGGTTCGATTGCTATGTGGAAATCCTCATTAGACAAAAAACGACAATCTTTGATATTACAAATGAAATATCTGAAGCCTAGAATTCTCTATTATTCCAATTGTACAATATTATACAATGAAAATTGATCATGTGCTATTGTATGGTCTCGACGTGTCGTTAATTAACTTGGGAAAAATACTGAATGGGATTCGGGGAAAACTATGGAGAGATATTGGGACTTTGGTTATCTATGCCTAACTCAATCATACGCCATGAACTATGTCTTGCATCTCTCCAGGCAAGGTTCAACTGCCGTCAACTGTCAAGTTATGCAAAGTTCTTTCAACCTCCAGGCAATTCTTTGTATGTAGATCTGAGTTGGATGTTAGCAGGTTCTACAGTTGTTTCAGTTGAAGCATATAAAAGGACAAAGCAAAACCTGCTAATGGGTCAACTGAGGAGGTATGAATAAATCGACCTGGTGGGACAAAAAGTTAATTATTCAGGTATGTTTGGATGGTAACTATTGAATCCAATATGACTTATTCATCCTATACAGAATATGAAAAATTCTCACATAAATTGCCTTGTAACAAAGCCAGGTCTGTTTTTATGTGTTTTAGATTAAATCAGTTTCCAACTAGGGAACGTACAAAGCACTGGGTTTTAGATTCGGAACATAGCACTTTAATGACTTGTCGTTTTTGCACAACTTCAGACTTCAACATCTACCTGTCTCAACTATTTAAAATCATCGAAAGACATGGCCTCACCGGTTAGAACTACACTGACGACACACAAATAGTCTATAAAATACAATACTCACAAGAAGAAAACTCAACATTAGAGAATTGCCTTCATGAAATATACAACTGGATGAACTCAAACTACCTCAAACTCAACCCAGGCAAAAAAATAATAATGATCATCACAAAAAACAGAGAAGACAACCACTACATCCCCTGGCCAACAGAACGTGGTGAAACCCCAGCCCCATTGTCGATTGTAATAAACCTAGGCGTCCTGATGGACAACAAACTTAATCTAGAGTCACAAGTAAACACCCTAATCAAGAAATGCTTCTTTCTCCTGCGAGCGGTAAAAAGGATCCTACCATTCCTGTCCTTTACCAACAAAATCATTACCTCATCGCTCTCGTCATGTGCAGATTAGACTACGCCAATAGCTTATATCTAAGCATGCCTGAACGACTTCTAAAACAACTCCCAACGCATACAAAATACACCAGCCAGACTGCCCCTTAAACTGCCTCCAAGAGAACACATCACACCAGCGCTGAAAACGCTGCACTGGCTACCCATCAAACAGCAGATCAAGCTCAAATCAATGTGCATAACGAACAGAGCAATCCACGACCAAGGCACAGAGTTCCTTAGAAGAAAGGTAAATGTACATCGCACAACAAGGCCACTCAGATCCAGTAGTGACATCCGTTTAAAACCAAAACCATACATCAAAAGAAAACTCGCAGGATCTTCTTTCTCTCACATTCCACCAAAAACCTGCAACAAACTACCAAAGAACATACGTAACACAAGAGATCACCTACAATTCAGGAAACTCCTCAAATCCTGGCTCTTCATCCCATAACTAAAAGAATGCCTATAGGGGCAATACACAGCAGAAACAATGCTGAGAGAGGTAACCTATCCCCTATTCCCTAAGCCTTCGGCCATCAACAGAAGTAAGGGATATACCAATCTACAACATATACACTTACCAATTGAAAGATAGACAACCTAGAATCATACCAAAGAACGACCACAGATCAATCAGAATGGAAGGTAAGGATGACCTATCAATAATACCTTGGCCCACAGTGTAATCACAGGCAGCAAAGGACCACCAATAGTAAATGGATAGGAAGGGAGCGGGTAAATGTAAATACAGCACCACTATCGGAGTGGGGATAATGCTCGCCCAACCGGGTGTACTAAGCTCAAATAACATAGCTGGGAATGCCATCGCCCTAGAAACTCGACAGTCAGGAAAGAAAAGAGAAGGAATATACCTACCCAGTATGACAACCGGGATACATAGAACAAGAATTACAAGGATTAAGAGACATATAACCCACTAATCTCAAAGCTCAAATTTCTGCATACTTGACTCACACAAAAACCCACACAACCACTTCTCGCATAGGAATATGCATGCCCTTCACCACACTGCAACAGCAAACAATCGACACATAAATCGGACCAACAGCACATGAGGACTCACATCGATCCAATATTCACACCCAAGCTCAGCGCACAATGAAAACCGAACTGAAGCTGCCAACAGGACACCACCTTCTCACTTTCCTACACTCTCTTCACCCCACTAACCCACCCCCACCTCCTTGTTTGCAAATCCGCCTGAGCGCCTGGGGACCAATTCCATTGGTGACGGTGCGCTATATAAATACCTTTAACATTGTGTGAAACGCTGCGCCATTTGTTCATGGACTGTCCATATTTCAACTTATCTAGAAGAAGGTTTTTTTTAAAAAGAACTTGAAAGCTTCAATTCTGAATGCTCTAGGAATTTGTTATGGTCCAGATTCATGTGGGGGAGAATGTCTCATTGATTATTGCACTGTATCACTTTCTACTATTGCACTGTATCACTTTCTACAGGAACTTTTGGATGTATTCAAATGATTTTGGAAGGAAGGAATGTATGTTTTGTATTGTATTATGTAAGGTTTACCTTTTTCTTAAACATTCACAATACAAAATAAAGAAAAAAGAAAAATATCACAGATGGCTTCCTGGTATACTATCCTGCCAGGAACCTTTTCACACTGTCTATTTCGTTCATCCAATTCAATATGGATTTTCTGGTGTCCTCTCCTGCCGGAATCCCCCTCCCCTCCTCTGGGCTTGGTAGATTGCCTGATGTAATCTCCTGCCAGGTATCTTTTCCCAAGAGGACCAACTGCCAGATCGTTTTCCCCAAATGGACTTCTCACAACATTCTCTTCTCTACTGGTCTTGCAGATCCCCTGGTATACTCCAGTGCCAGGGAGCTTTTCCCAATATGATTGACTGCCTGATGGTCTCTTTCACCAGGACTTTCCACAATGTTCTTGTTCCTTCTTAGCATAACACAGTAGTACCTCTTCACTGTTTTTATTCCTTTAGCTGCAGGTACTCATTTTTCCAGCTTCCCCCATATGGACATCTGGTGCCTACCCAATCTCACACAAAGAAGCACCCTAATCAAGGTAAACATTTAATCAAACCCTCACATAATCCTATCCCTAAGAGCACCTTGACATTAACTGGGTCTCTCATCAACAGCAGATCTATGGTAGCCCATGCCCCTGAAATTTCTGACATACTAAGTAATGGCAGCCTGGACCTACTTGCCATCACAGAGACCATGCTTCACGAGGCGGCAGGACCTACTTTGATGTTAGCTGTACCTGACAGTCACCATATACTTAGAGCAGATAGACCAAAAGCTAAAGGCGGTGGCTTAGCCATCATCTATAAAAATACCTTACCTATTAGACTTGCCAACTCGCCTTCCTGCTCATCCTGTGAAATACTCACAGCTAAATGGATGCTTTCCAACAACCGTACGCTGACCATCCACCTGATTTACAGGCAACCCAGGACCACTAGGAACCTTGGAAGAGGACCTCAACAGCCTCATAGCGAACAACATGCAAAACCACTTCCAAACCTTACTGATGGGTGACTTTAACATTGGCTTTAACGACCCAGACAATAAGCACGCCCACTCAATAACAGCCTTACTCAATGACCACGGGCTTACCCAAAAAGTCCTCTTACCTACCCACATTAAGGGCAGAACTCTCGATTGGGTATCTGACTTAATTGCAACATTACCATCACCGACATTGTCCCACAACCGTGGACAGACCACTACTCAATCAACTTCACTGCCTCACTTGATCTCCTCTCCCCCAAAACTATCAGCATGATACCCCCCTTACCTACCAGAAGTAAAAAAAAGATATCACTGCTGAAAAACTCATCCCGCTCCTCCTCTCCACCATTAATGGCCTGGAGAATAACAATGATCTTGGCACCCTAGTGGACACCTTTAACTCTGCCATGACCAAAGCACTAGACATCATTGCCCCTACTAAACTGCGCAAAAGTAAACAGGAAGCGCATTTAAATGCCTGGTTCACCCCCCAACTTAATGAACTAAGAAAACAGAAAAGAAAGTTACAAACTATCTGGCGCAACTCACCTAGTGACAACAATAAAGCCAAATTAGCCCAACTATCTAAACATTATAAGAAAGAAATCATCAACACAAAAAAAGTATTGTTTTTATTGCCCAATCAAACACGAAAGAATTCTTCTCCATTCTCCGTGAAATGGAATCCCCCATACAACCAGCTGACACTGTCCCAAAGGACAAGATATGGTGTACGAATATACAGAACGCCTTATCAAATAAAATATCCTCCCTCCAACTTAAAATAACTTTTAAAAAAAAGACTCTCTGCCCATCACTGACCAACTACTAGCATCGTCCACTGAGCATAATACTATTACACCATTTAGCTTCAAATCGATCTCAATTGTCGATACTGAAAAGGTCATTCTCTCCCTGAAACCTTCCAATTGCAAGGGTGACAGATGCACAGCGCAAATAATAAAGGATGCGGCCAGAGACTTAGGCCCTTTCATCCCAAAGCTTATCAACTCCTCCTTTAAATCAAACACTGTTCCTACCAACTTGAAAGAATCCTGGGGCCTCCCTTTACTGAAAAAACAACCTCTTGACCCTTCAATACCCACTAACTATAGACCCATCACCACTGTACCCTTCCTACTCAAAATTATTGACAGAGTAGCCTACCTACAAATTCAGGACCACCTAGAAACAAAACATTTGCTAGGCTCACGATAATCAGGATTCCGCCCTCTCCATGCACCGAAACAGCCCTGCTAGACCTTAAGACTAAAACTGAGGAGCTAAAAGACAATGGCAAAACCGCCCAGCTACTACTGCTGGACTTGTCAGCAGCTTTTGACTTGGTGGACCATGCAGTTCTATGTAGCCACCTAAGACTCGCTGCCAACTTCACAGGAGAAGGCATAGCTTGGGTTCAATCCTTTTTAGCCAACCGGACTATGAGAGTCTTCTCTACTTCCTCTTGCGCTGATCCTATGCAAATAACATGTGGAGTCCCACAGGGATCCTGTGTATCACCCACCATGTGTTACATCTTCACCAAGCCACTATTTGACAAGTTGGATAGATTGGGTGTCACCTACACTAATTACACAGATGATACCCAGATCCTCATACCCCAATTATGAAGAAGACCTGGCCTTGGTGGATAAAATATACATCCTCATTCAGGCATGGATGGCAACCCACAGCCTCTGCCTGAATGACAACAAAACTGAGATCCTACTATCCGGATCTGACTCCAACTTAAAAAAACGAACCCCAAACTATATATCTTTCAACATTGACAACAATATCATTAAGGTTATGCCTGAGGTCAAAACTCTAGGATTCTACCTGGACTCCTCTATTAACCTAAAAAGGCAAGTTAGCTCCCTCTCCTCCACTACCGCCTACACCTGTAAATTGATCCGAGCTGCCAGACCATTCCTATCCAATGCCAGTTGCATCACCCTGGCCAATGCTCTTATCATGTCTAGACTAGACTACTGCAATGCCCTGTACTCAGGAGCCAACAAGTATGTCACTGACAAACTCCAAAGATTGCAAAACAACGCTCTAAGAGCAGCTCTGAACATCCCTCATAGAGAGCACATCTCTAAATTCAGGGAAGAGGCCCATTGGCTAAAAATAAAGGACAGAATCCTCCTCAAAACTATATCTCTCACCTCTAAATGTCTTAACACTCTAGCACCCCCCTACCTATCGGAAAAAATCACCAGGAAATTCACCTCCCGACCTCTGAGATCTGCCAATACCTTCCTGCTCGACATCCCCAGATTTAAACTTACCACGGCGGGAGGAACCAGCTTCCCAGTTAAAGCTGCTCAAACATGGAATACACTCCCTATTGACCTTAGACGCCCCTTACCATACACTAGATTCAGAACCAATGCCCTCAAATGGCTTCGCTCTAAAGACCTTTAACCTCTTCACTCTGACAACCTTGTCAACGCACCTGACAGCACTACGGTGACTTACTTATCTTCCTACTCATAGCTGTAACCATAGGCTCTTACTAACCTATGTCCTGCTAGTCTGACTTTTATCCGGTATGCCCCTTCCATGCTCTAGGAATAGCCAATATCTATTGCACCTCACTCACTGTATCCACATTATATCAAATGGCTGTACTGTTTTATGTATTATCTTATGTATTTCACAGTGTAACTACATGTTTGTACTAAATTGTAACAGGCATTGTAACTATGCTTCGAGAATTCCTGTACTGCTGCACCCAGCTGCCCAAGGGCTTGGTGCGCATTATCAAATCAATAAACAAACAAACATCTCATATATGGAGACTGGCTTCCTTCATTGGCAATGCTTGTTCCAATTTCCCACAACTTGACTTCCCATATAAGGAGATGTGTACAATGTTTGCCCTTCAACTCCTTCCTTAATGTTCATTTGCTGAGCGTCACATTTACTCCAGCTTTCCCCACATTTCTTTCTTTGACATGAAGACTTGTATAAGTTCTATCTCTTTACTTTACTTAATCAGTATTTAAATGGTTTATTTATTTGTCTGAATGCCTGTCTACATGCCCCGCGGTTCTCAATACTCAATGGCAGACTTGCCTGTGTTTGCTGACGTCTCTGGACCGTGGTATGCTGCAGCGGCAAAGCTACAGTCCCTGGAAAGCTTCCCCAGCTTCGCTGACCCTCACTCGGTTCCAGTGTTGGCTCCACATTTGTGTGTCAGTGAAATGTAAAGATTTTCTATGGACAGTGTCCCCAACAGCCTCACCGTGGCTGTTGTCCCTCAAGCGGTCCCACCGAAGCAGCAGCAACACCCTTCGCAGTCTCTTTGGGTAAATGTGCTTCCTGGTTGCTTCTGCTGTCTGTGCCGCTTTCCGCTCTGCTTGCTCTGCACCCTCCTTCTCTCCTACTTCTGCCATATCTGTTTCTAAAAAGCACACAATTTTTCAATGCCTCACACAATTGATCTTCATCACAACAACTAGTCTTCACATTTAGCTTAATGTCATTTCCGCTCCACGTTAACTCCTTTCTCCTCTTCTTCGTCCCAGTACTATAGGTTTTATGGGAGTTCAAGTCAATATGATTTGTAAGCTCTTGAAAACTGCATTGCTGTTGAATACTTGTTGAAACCAAAATTGACAGAAACAGGAGGTGTTAAGTGGGCATTAGATGTAGTGGTATTTTGATTAGGACTTGGAATACAACCATCAGAGACAGAGGATATTCAAAGTAAGCCAAGTGTACCTGATGTGCGAGTGTTATTCTGCCTACGGTGTTTTGCAGAAAAGGTTCTTGGGGTCCTGCCATGGGAGGGACTTGTTAAGTGACAACATGCCATCAGGTATTTAGGGTTCATAGGGTGTTCTTCATTATTAACAGAAGAATACCACGTGTCTCCTAAAGGAGTCAATACATCTCCCAGACAGCCATTTCCTCCCATGTGATCCTCCCTCATAATACCACCCCCAGAGTCAGGATCAGGTAGTGGCTGCCTTCCCCTAGCCACATGGGAGGAGATTTTAGGTTGGGGATCAATGATGACTCCGAAGGAGTCATCACACTTAGTTCAGGTCACCCTCCTTCCCCCTCTGGGATTTCATTTGAATTCTGCTCCTACATGAGCAGGGTGCAGGTGCTGCCAGGCTTGCAGGACCACTTCTCTAAATCATTTCCCTTAAAGGGACCATTCTGACAATTAGGCCCTTGTGACAACATGCCTGCCAAGCTGGTGGGAGACAGGGGTACTATTTAGGACTCATACAAACAAACTAACTCTCTAAAAGCCCTGAGAGCACTTTAAGCTGCTAGAAACGAATTGGAGTTACATCTAATGGACCGCTCGGCACATGCAATTTTAAGAACAAAACAATCGCTTAATTTAATGGGGAAGAAGGCAACTCACCTATTAGCAGCAACACCCAGGAAAAGAAAGTTCAGAAACAATGTTGCAAAACTGAGGGACCTCAGGAGTGGGGTAAAATAAAGGAAGACGAAAACATAAAGATAGAATCATACCTAACCAGACTCCAAAAAAGGCAGAACCATTAGACATAACCTCACCACAAAATATCTCCAGCCAGCAATTTCCCATAGATTCTGTAGGAAGAGAGAGAGGAACTGGAACTCCCTGTATGTATACAAGAAGAGGATACTGTGATAAGAGATGTCTTGCAATAAAGCCCCAGATCCAAATGGTTTCTCTAATGTATTCTATAAGATCTTTAGACCCACGCTAACCACCAAACTTACTAAATGATGCAACACCATCTCACACACTGGAGTGGTCTCCCCATCAATGACGGAATCAACCACAATTCAAATTCTGAAACCAGGGAATAATCAGTGGGCTGTTCATCTTACCGACCCATAACACTGCTAAATGGGAATGCAAAAATATTCACTAAGATTATATCCACTATACTAAAGAAAATGTTACCTAAACTGATTTTACCAGACCAAACGGGGTTCATTAACGGAAAACACAGAGGGGATAACATCAAATGGGCAATTGATGTAATTGAATGGGCAAGATGAACAAACCAGAAATTAGTTATCGTTTCATTGGATGCGCACAAAGTATACGATAGTAGGCATTTCGACTTTATACAACAAATGCTGCAGACATTTGGATCTGGACCCCACTTTTCGAAATTAATGCTGGCTAACTTTTGATCCTCCAATACTAGAATCGAGGAAGATATTTCTATTTTGAAATTCAAGTAACTAGAGGCGCATGGCAAGGCTGCCAACATTCTCCTCTCATACTCTTACGTCCCGTCACCTTTCCTCCATACTGCATGGGCGTCCCTTCCTAGGGACGGGAGACGGAACCTTTTTCACCAGAAAAAAACGTTCTTCCCCTTCAAATTTAGAGGCGCGCAGGGGTGCGGCCCTGGGAGTATGCGCTGCCCTGACTCTGCCCTCCGGCGCCACTCCTCAGTCCCTTTTTCTGCGTCAATGGGAAGGGCCAAATTCACCAGCGCTCCAGCGTTTGGGTAAGGCCATGTAATTCCACTTACAGATACTTCTTCTCTTCTATCTTTTTTGTCTTTTTATCATTCAGGTACTCGGTCCTCAGGCGTCACGCTCCTCCCCAGCGAATGTCGACTTCTACAGGGTTCAGCAGGTGTCCATCCTGCGACGGGCTCTGCCTACTGCCTACGTTGCCTTGGTCCAGACCACAGCTGGCAAACTTTTATTGCATGCGACGTGCTCTCCTTGAGGTCTCTGAAGAACAGACTAGCCATGTGGAGGGAGCTCTTCCAGAGATTGCCTCCAAAGGACCTAAAGAACTTTGTCTATCATTGATCCAAGCCCAAGGTAGGGCTGCTCTTTTCCAGCGCACCCCGCAAGGGAGACTCCTTCCCAAAAACACGCCCACGCGGGAGGGACCGCTCAGGTCCTCATACCAGCACGAGTACCTAGGCTACATCAGCTACCGGCCGACAGGCCGAGGGGCCAGTGGATCCTCCCGGTGACAGTGCTCAGGGACTGGAAGGTTCTTTTACCGGGTCTTCACCTAAGGGGCCACGTCCTGGTACTTAGGGGGCACCTATATGCAGTTCTACTAGCAGATCCGCCGAGGGCGAACGCCTACCAGGCCTCGGCCTGAGGAACAGGGTAGGCCCTATGATCCACACTCAAGAGTCCTGGGTGGGGCAGGGCCCAGTGAGCCGAGCAACACGACACAGGCACGTGGAAGGCAGCTCGACAAAATGGCTGCCGTTCCAGACATTCCTGACATCTGCCCGATACTGCAGCAAGGCAGGGAGCAGGTGGAGGAACATGTGTCACGGTGGTATTGGTTTCAACCAAGTATGTGGCCTACCATTCATTTGCGCAGGGCAGGTTTCCACTGCATCTATATGGGCAGGGCGCTCAACGGCTCCAGCAGCCGCCCGCCACCCCGTCAGTATCGCCTACCACTCCGGCCTGTGAGGACAGATTTTTTTTAAAGGTTCCTCAGGCTCATGAAATCTCCTCGGATGGGGGTCCTCCTCAGGGATGCCATCAGGGACGTGCTCCTGCCAATGGCTTTGGCACTGCAGGCCCCAGTACAGGTGCCCCTGCCCCTGTGCAATCTCTGCCGCCCGCTCCGGCCCCCCAACCGATCGTGCAGACGGTTCCGTACTAGCCTCTGCTGCAGCCTCAGGCTCTGATCTTCACGCCCCAGCCTTTGGCTCCCAGAACCCCTCCACTGGTGCCGGACCAACTGGACCCTCAGGTGGACACGGATGAGGAGGAGGACCCCGACACACCTTCGTCAGCCAAGACCTTCCACAAATGTCTTGCAGGGCTGGCAGAGTACATAGACCTTCCTCAACCCGTGGTCCCCTTGGCCAAAAAGGGCTGGCTCAAGCCCCACTCAGTCCAGCCGGTCAAACAATGCCTGGACGCCAAGTACAGGCGGATGGAGGGATACACTCTTGCTATCGGCCCACCCTCAGCCACACTCCTCGGTGATCACTATACTCCAAGCCTCAGTCGTCCTCGGCCTCCTCCTGCCCGTCGCTGCTAGGCAAGGAGGAGAAGATTTTGGAGGCGTACGGGAAGAAGCTGTATTCCAAAGCGTCCCTCCATCTATTACTTCGGTCTCTGGCGGAGAACTAAGCCATGTATTGGACTTCATTGGTTTGAGGAGAGAGACATGAAATACGGGGTGAATTTTCATGTAAGATGGTAACTCCAATTTCATGGCGACAGGATTGATTAAGGACTTTAAAGTATAGGGGCCCAGGTATCTTGGGCGGAAAGCTCTTGGTCCCTTTAGGTGAATATATTTGGATGCTAACCACACCTTTTCTCCAATCTGGTGGGCAGGAGCTTCCTTCCGATGTCGATCAGCAAACAGTTTTTGTCTTTCCTTAGCCTTGGTCAGATGCGCTGTTGCCTCGTTAAGAGCCTGAGTGATGGTTTTATGCACGTTTTTTATGGCTGGCATTTCCAGGGTATCCGGTGGATCAAATACTGATGTCCTCGGATGTCTTCTGTGTACAGTGTAGAATGGAGTTTGCCCTGTGCTTGTGTGAACTGAGTTGTTGTATGCAAACTCAGCAATCCAGAGTATATTTTTGCAAGAATCCTCGGAACTGTTGCAACATACACCTGAGATATTGCTCTAAAGTTTGGTTGGTTTGTTCAGTTTGCCCATCAAGTTTGAGGGTGACGGCTTGTGGACAACCGGAGATCAATTTTGGCAATCGTACAACACTTTCTCCAAAAGGCAGAAACAAATTGCGTTCCGCGATCAGATACTAATATTGATGGAAATCCATGCAATCGAACAATTTGCTCTAGGAACACAGAAGCGAGAGTTGACGCAGTTGGGATGAAATGGGCCATTTAGGGGAATAAATCCACAATGACTAATATGGTGTTGTATCCATTGCAGGGTGGAAGATCCGTGATGAAGTCCATCGACAGGGTATGCCAAGGTGCTGGCGGTACTGTTAGGGGATGTAGTAAGCCAGCGGGGTTCTGTTTCTGAGACTTGTGTTGTGCACAGATACCGCAGGTTTCAATAAATTGGGCAATGTCTTTTTGCCAGGTTGGCCACCAGTAGTTTTGTTTTACCTTAGCCTGAGTTTTGGCTATTCCTGGGTGTCCTTCCACTAATGAATCGTGGTAATTTGTGATGATTTGCTTTTGCAGTTCTTGGTCTTGGACATATAATCCTCTTTGGACATACGGTAGATTGTCTTTGATGGTGTACTGGTCACCTTTTAGCAGCCATTCCTGTTGTGTTGATTGATCCATCGGGGATTGCAAACTGGTTCTTTGGTCACCCACACACGTGGTGGCAGCTATTTTGGTTTTGAATCCTTTCCTCAGGGATTATGGCCACGGGGTCGGATGTTGTAAAAGCCTCTTTTTCTTCACTCATGCATGCGTGATAGAGCGTCTGCTTTCCCAGTGCGCACTCCAGGTCTATAAGTGATAATAAAATCGTATTCCGCGAAAGAGAGCCCAACGAAGTTTACGCGAGGATTGTGCTTTGGCAGTTTTCAAGTATTGCAAGTTACGATGGTCCGTGATGACAGTGACCGTATGTCTCGCCCCAAGAAGGTAATGTCTCCAGGCCTTGAATGCTGCTTTAATCGCCAGTAATTCCTTATCTGTGATTGCGTAGTTCAATTCGGGGGCTGAAAATTTGATGGACCAGAATGCGACAGGTGTAGTTGTCCTGTTTCAGGGTCTCGTTGGGACAATAATGCTCCTATGGCTATTATTGAAGCATCTATCTCAACTATGTAAGGTAGGTCTGGTTGTGGGTGTCAAAGGACTGGTGCTGTAGTGAATGCAAGTTTCAACTTCTGGAAAGCTTCTCCAGCTTCTGTCGACCAATGGAACTTTTGATTTTTCGTTAACAAGGAGGTAATTGGATGTACAATTTGTGAAAACCCAGGTATAAACCAACAGTAAAAGTTGGCGAATCTGAGCATGCTTTGCACTCCTTTCGTGGATGTTGGTGAGGGCCATTGGAGGATTGCATCCACCTTTCGTGTATTCATATGTACGCCTTGTGGTGTGAGCATGAAACCGAGAAACCCGACCTGAAAAAACATTTTGAGTAGATAAGAATGTCATCAATGTAAACAAGAGCACAAACGTCCAGTAGTTCACGGAGTACATCATTCATAAAGAATTGGAACGCCGCAGGGGCATTCCATAGTCCAAAGGGCATGACCTGGTATTCAAAGAGGCTGTACTTCATGCTGAAGGCTGTTTTCTACTCGTCTACCTCTTTTACTCTTACAAGATGGTATGTTCCTCTAAAATCCAGTTTTGCGTCGATTTGAGCATGTTTCACTTGGTCCAGGAGCTCTGGTATAAATAGTAAAGGATATCAATTTTTTTACTGTGATCTGATTGATGGCTCTATAGTCGATGCAAATTCTTAAATCCCCTTCCTTTTTAGGCACGAAGAATAAGGGCGAGGAGGCAGGTGACTTGGACGGGAGAATGAAACCGTTTGCCAGGTACTGATCCAGGTAAGTTCTAAGATGCTGATTTTCCTGTTCTGTCAGAGCGTAAATTCCGCTGCAAGGGATCTGGGCTGCGGTTACAAGATCTATTTGAAAGTCGTAGGGTCTGTGCAGGGGCAGAACGTTGGCTTGCTCTTTTTTGAAGACATCCTGGTAATCTTGGTATAATCTTGGTATTCAAGCGGTAAGGAGCTGATGAAACCCAACACTATTCCTTTCTTCAGTTTCAGATTCGTGTCACCTTTTTTGTAACATGTGTCGGCACAGTCATGAGAAAATGTCAGAACTCGTTTTCGCCAGTCGATCATAGGATTATGGGTCTCCAGCCAGGGCATTCCCAATTTCATCTGGAACTGAGGAGCACCGATGAGATCGAAAGTAATGTCCTCTTGATGCCTGTCCTGACACAGAAGCTTGACTTTCTCAGTGTATTGTGTCACTGGGCCGGATGATAGCTGAGAACCACACACAGCAGTGACGTTTTCTGATTTCTGTTTGTCGGAGAGGAAGGCCTATTCAGAGAGCCAAATCTTGGTCAATGTAGTTACCCAAAGCTCCACAATCAATATATGCCTCCAAGGCAAGTATTTTTGATGGTTGCTTGTGATTCACCAAAAGCACTGGAAGGACTAGATGTGAGGTCTCTACGGATTCCTTTTTCATGCTCGACAAGCGGACCCCTACGCTTACCGTATTCTTGTTCTTCATCAGTTTTGTCTGTTGCCCCAACCGTTTTCTTGGGTGGTTTTAACTGGCAGTCACGGAGGAAGTGACCTGCTTGTCCCCAACATAAGCAAAGCTTTTGTTGTTTTCTTTTTTCACTTTCTGCTTTGGTTAGGGGACTTCGTAATCCACCAATTTGCATTGGCTCAGACTGTTCATGTGGTTTAGTCTGATTCTCACGAGGACGTATGTAAACTGACCATCCCTCTGATCCAGCTCGATCCATTTTCCGATTCTGCAACCTATGATCGAGTTGCACCGTCAGGTCTATGTAGTCTGCACACCTCTCAGGGGTATTCACCAATTGCGCCAGCACATCCTTAAGTTCTCTATGTAACCCTGGGTAAAAGAGTGTAGTCCTCTTCTCTTCTGGCCCATTTGTCTGGGCTATGAGATGATTGAAGGTTGCAATATAGGTTAATAGATCTTGACTCCCTTGTCTGAGTGACAACAACTCGTTGTCCAGAGCTTGTCCTTGAGTATGACGGGCAAACAATTTTTCCATCTCAAGTTGGAAATTCCCAAAGTTCCGGAATAAAGGTTCATCTTGATTTACCAAAGGTATAGACCAGTCTGTCCCACTACCTCCTAAATACGAGAGTACAAACACCACTTTGGCTTGGTCATTAGGAAAGGCTCCTGGTATGCACAAGAAATGAAGGCGACATTGGTTCATAAATAAAGCAAACTTGTTTGGGTTGCCGATGAAGCGTTCGGGGGGGGTTTAAAGGCATTGCTCCTGGAAGAACCACCTGAACTGGTGTTGATTGTTGTGGTGTGGAAGAATGAGAAGAATGGGTCACTCCAGGCAGTGGAACCTGTCCTGCTTGTGCTTGTAGCATTTGTCTTGCCAATTCGTCAGTTCTTTCTCGAGTTACAATAAGGTCCCTCCGTAATGCATTGGTTTCCTATCTTGAAGCATGTACTTCAGCCCGTAATTCCCCTAGTAAGAGGGCTAACTGATCAGTTTCTGAATTTTCCATAACACCCAGGCAGAAAGTATTAGAGGCTTCGCATTCTGTTAAGCTCACCTGGTCTCTGCGGAGACGTTGGGCCACGGTTGCAGCCCTCCCTGAACTTGAATCACCCCCTTCAGGCCTCTCCCTCAGTAGAAAAGCTGTGAGCGGTGGTACGTGGTGATACTGCTCCTGCGTGGAGATGAGTGTGTGAGTGCGCCAATCTGTGATTGTTGTACTTCTCGAACCCTTCACACCAAAGTACGGTTTCTGTGAGCATACGCCGGCCCATAAAGCTCACCTGTGAATTATGGAAGATAAGCTGCCTGTCCTGCTACTTCTGGCAGGGGCGCGTCGAATGGGATCTAGTTCCTTCACTCATCCCTGATAAGGATTAGTCCAGTCCAGATGCGACTCTGCTTCTCCTTATGATTGGTAAGTCTTTCTCGAGCTCTTGTGATGCTGTTCGTTCTGTTGAATGTCTTTATATGTTGCTCCTATTTATGCCCGCAATAATGTATCGCTTCTGTTTTCTTCCCTTAGATGGAAATGCGGCCTCAATGCAGCTGAGAGACGCGGCCCGATTGAAGATGGATGCTACCGCAATGTTTGACAGCAGGTAAGTGATGGTTTAAGGAAAAGCACAAAGTATGGCGAAGCGCAACCTTAAACTGACTGTTTTTTTCGATGTCTAACCTTGTCTTCTGTTTTTCCTTGCAGGCGCTGGTGTCGACGGTGGAGCGTGTCGTGCTGCGGTGCCAAGATGAAGATTTCGGCGTTCTGGAAAGTGTAAGATGAATACTTGGTTCGCCGAAGAGATGTACTGGTAAGAACAGCTTCCCCCAGTTAGTAAGTATGCTGGCAGGAAGCAGGGTGTCCAGGAAGCAGGATCTTCAATGGTCAGTCTGACCTCAGGCGACGGTGAGCGTTACGCTGCTTGCAAGTGCAGAATAACGCGAAGCGTCTGTCTTGAGGATCGGGGCAGCTTATATAGCTGAGATTGTGGGCACGCCCATTAGGGCCGGCTTACCAGCCACACCCTGCCACTCCTAGAGAGTGAGCATGTGCAAAGGCAATCCATTAGCAGCCACACCCAAGAATACACTTGAGGCTGCTTAATGGATGGAATGTTCAAGGTTAATGCATCTTGCTTAATGGATGGAAAGTTCAAGGTTAATGCATTGAAGTGCTATGTCCATTATAAAAGCTTTTTGGTGTTAAATGGATGTTCTTGTTTACTTTTGTTCATGATTCTGGTGCCAAAGGCACCAGGAAATTGTCCACCCAGGTCTCCTGTGCATGCGACCCCTGCATGCCTGTGCCCATGACTTCATGACCATGACACATTGTCTGAAATGAAGAAGTTGGCAAACGCCACTCGAGGAGCACGTCCAGGGGCCTTCCCATACAGGTGTTCATGGTCCAGAGATCACAAGGAAGAAGTTATGAATAACACTAAGCTGAGAATCCAGAGAAGCAGCTGGGCAGCCTGCCAAAAGGGTTTATCGGCGTGAGAGCCTCTGTCACAGTATTTGCAAGAGATTGCGGACATGCATTTTATAATTTGTTTTATTTATTGTTTGGTTAATAAAACTAACCTTTAACAATTCACATACTAAAAATACATTTTACAATACAGAAAAATCAAATTTTCTTTAAAAGACATAATTAAATTGTCAATGTAATTTCGTAAGTAAACAATTTCTCATGAAAAGTATCTCATATAATCCTATTAAACATCAATACAACAATTAATTAGTAAAACAACAAGGAATTTCATTAATAAAACATCCCATTAATACAAACTAGTTAAAACATATTCCTTAACCAGGAAGACTTTCTATTGCTATTCACAAACCCCATCAGTTAAATTCATTAACCTCAGAAATCCTTCACAGCAATCATATCAGAAGTAACAACTCCTCCAACACATCTGTCCCACAAATATTCCAAATCGACCCAGTCCAAACTATGAAGGAAGTGCTTAAAATGTTTTAGTCGGCTGGATTGAAGTATGGGACATTCAAGTACTCAATGTTTGGCTGTTTCTAGCATATTCTCCACTCAGAATCTACAATTGGACTTACCATTTCCTATTTTATTATACGTAAGGAGGATTTCTTTAGATAAAATTGAATTCCAACCTAATCTCAGGAAATCACTCCTTGCAGCCCAACTGGGGTAAATACACAAAAAGGGAGCTAAAGTTCCCATTTTCTTATCTGATCCTGCAAGATGAGACAAGGAAGAATAGCTATGCATTTTGTCCGTGGTTGAAATACAGTCCCATACCCCCAGACACTGTTTAGTGCTGTCTGGTCTATGCTTAAGCTCTTCCCAACAGGACCCGATTTCATGTATCAAATCATCACAAAAGATGCTAAGGGATTTCACCGGACAAGTAGAGCTATCTTTCTGCCCACAAATCATCACTTCATTTAAATCCCAGTAAAGAATATCCAACTCTGCGTTCATACTTTTTTGCAGTAAATTCAAAAAGTTCCAAATCCCCCTACTTCTTAAGGATTGAATCCCCAAATCAAATCTAATAGCGGCTATGGGAAACTATTTTGGTAATCTAAGAACTGTTCTCCAGATGTGCGCCTCAAAATTGATAAATCATGTAGTTATATACCATAAATAAGCTTTATGGTCTTTCTATCTTTCATTGCACCTAATGCCATTCGATGGAATGGCATTTGATGCAATGGCATTAGATGGAAAGACCAGGTACCATAAATAAGTTTAGAAACAATGTTGCCTTTGTAAAATGTGTGAGCCGAAAGGATGGAAAATTTACCATACTTTCCATTCACCTTACTAATCTGATTTGCCATTCCAGAGGTTTCATTTAAAAGATACTCGCTCATATCAACTGTATTAGGCCTACCAAATATTGGGAAGTCCAAATAAATGAAGTGATTCACAATCTTCAGTTTTTGAGCTCCACCATACAGGTAATTTATGTTTCTTCTTTGTGGTGAACTGGATGACCTTTGTTAAATCAGTATTAATGGGCAAGGAGTTTCCTTCCGCATAAGTCCCAAAAGCACAAATAAATCTTTGTAACCCCAGGGGTGTCAAGTAAAATAACAGGAAGTAAGCCTGTAGGAGATCCACATAAGCTTCTGATGGTTCAGCTTAGGTGATGAAAAAGCTGATTTATTTAGTGAATCTCCCACATCGGAGACATATAAATTAAAAAGACAGGGAGCAAGAATGCATCCCTGTCTAACTCCCGTAAATGTTGGAATTTTACCTGATAACTCTCCATTGTGATTCATTCTAACCTGGATGTTCGATTCAGAGTGTAGGGCTATTATTAACCTCTGTAAACCTTCCATCTAGCCAGTTTTTGCCACAGTAGGTTCCTATTAACTTTATCAAACACTGAGGTTGGATCGATAGATGCTAAATAAGTCGCCTTGACCCTAGCACTTCAAGCACGTTTTTGAACAATACCCAGTAGCAGCCCATTCAAGATGATGCTGTGTTTTTTTCAAAACCCTGTCTGCCACTTTTGAATATGTCCCGACCCCACCACCCAAGCCTCTAGAAGCCATAACAGCAGGGCCTCAAAGACCTGGCTGTCAGCATCTAAGATGGCTATCGCCGGTAATTCTTGGGGTCGTTAAGAGTACCCTTTTGAAATATGGGGATAGAAAGACAGTGTGCCAAGAAACAGACAGCCTCAGAGGGTCCACAATTTGCTTAAAATATATTGTGAAAATCAACAACCAGGTAGCGGGGTCATCCTTTAAGTCTACATTAGCCAACCTATTGGCTCCAGCAGCCCTAGAACTAATTATGTCCCTAATAATAGCAAGAATAATCTCCTCGCTAATATCCAGGTGCCAATCATCTTCTTCATTCATCCACTAACATGATATTCTTTTCCACCTTTTCACATCATATGAATAACCAAAGATTGATTCAAAATAACCAACCCATTGGTTTTCCCCTATCGGATTTAGTTGCATATCAGCTTGGTATCTACCAAAATTGTTAATAATACACCAAAAGTATGTGGTATTGCTTTACCATAATGCACCAAACATAATTTCGGCATCATTTTGCGATAGATGTGATGCAAACGACTCCAATTACGATAGGCTTCCTTTGCTTTTTTAATTGTTAACCGTCTCATGCTTAGCTCATCCCTAAATCTGATATTTATGGCCTGAATTTTAGCCCTTCAGAGGCACTTTTCTGCTTTCACCCTCTCGTCGTATTGGTGGCGATGTTTAGTGGAAAAGAGGCAAGACTTTCTCTATTCCCTTAACAATGTGGTCCAGAAAAAACTCCTAGATGTTCATATTAAAAGTATTCAGCTTCCAATCTAGTGAAGTAGAGGCCAACACTACTGCAACTTTTTCATTCAGCATGGAAACTTATTCCAGATGAGCTGGTTACCACCCGGGCCAACCCTTATCCCTGTTATAACCATATACCTCTTTTTTATCAATGGGAAATTAAATTCAGCCAAAATCATGTTGTGATCACTCCATTCATACAAAACTACCCTGAATGATCTACAACCTTGATACATAAGATCATTCACAAACATACAGTCCTGGGTGGAATAACTCTGTCCTCTTGCCCATGTTGGCTGACCAGGTGTATCTCCACTGATGGTCCCATTTAGTCTTTATAAACCCAGAGCCTCCAAACATTTTTCAGAATGGTTCCATGTTTACTTTGTCATTTTGTTCCTACCCAACAAGGTTTCACCCGCACCTACTTGGGCCAAGCAATTAGAATTTAAATCCCCACCCAAAATGATTATACACCCTTCTAATTCAGAGGCCCAGACCGAAATAAATGCGGTCAACCGTTTCAGGGTATAATCAAGACTACAGGCTAATCGATACCAATAAATGTTCAACATTTTCATTCTTACTCCTTTCAACCAAATCGAAGCCTGAACAAGTAAAATTCCTTTGCCCACCTGAATTTGATTCCAGATGTAATATTAATCAAAGTAACCAGACCGCTAGACCCCTTCTCGGCTGCCTAAGATATTGTGGCATACCCATCAAAGACCAGAGGTTCGGTGAGACAAGTTTCCTGGATAAATAGAAGCGGGTACTCTTAGTGATTTTCCCAATACTTAATTTGTAAAAAGATGTGTGTTACCATAACTATTCCATGTAAGAACTTGCAAAAATGTTTGGCCATTAAGGGTAGGGGTAAAGCCCTATCCATAAAGTGAGCAGGCTACCCAGGACCAATCCTCTACCTTATTCACCTGTCTACCCTTTTTTATACAGAGAATACATTTAATAGAAGTGGGGTGGGTAGAGCTGACATGCATTTGTTAACGCAGGAAGTGGAACCTCTAGGTGGTCCTCTGCCTGGCACACATCATATGTGGAATCTGGAGTTTGTGCAGCTGAAACCAGTCTATGTACATGCAAACACTGGTCACATACCTGAGCCTGATGAAAATCATACAGCCCCGCCAGGCCCCATAGTACTATTTAAGGGGGCTCCAGCATGGGATCATATGTGTGGGTGTTAGAAGTCAGAGTTTGCAGCAGTTGGAGTGGTAGTATCTGCAGAGTAGGGCCCAGTGGATAGAGAGAGAAAAGGAGAAGGGAAGGAGAATTACAAAAGGAGAGCATGAAGCTTCAAGGATATTGAGAAATGACAGAGAGAAGGAGACGAGAGGAAGAGAGAGCATGGTGCAGTGCTGAGGGGGCAGATAGGAATAGTAGAGAGAAAGCAGCGGAGAGAAGGAGAAGAAGACAGAGAGAGAAGTGGAGGAGGCAAGGAATAAAGAGAGCAGATGAGAGGAAAAGAAGAATGGAGAGAGATAAGAGAATGTGAGGGGAGAGAAAGTAGAGAGGAGGTGGAAAAGGGAGGGAAATGGAGAGGAGGAGGTGGGGGGCAGTGAGGAGGAGGAATACAATGTGGGAGGCTAAAAAGTTTGCTGATATTGTGAGGAAGGTCCCAAGAGCCTAGTAGAGGCCATGTTGGTAGAGCAAATCAATTTGAACAACCAGAAGGGGAAAGGTGGTAGTACCCTGGGGTATAACAAGCAGCACATTACCTGTCAGAAGACCCCACCATAATACATAGGTTGATAACAGTTGGGGGGTGCCTGGTATGAGAGTCTAGTTGGACAAATGCATGGGAACATCAACCACAGTGACATTGAGAAAATCAACCACAGTGATGAAAAATAACAGAGAAAAAGAACAGAGTCTGGGACACCATAAATCCCAGAGATTGAGAATGATTGTTTCTGCCAAGGAGGCAGCCCTGAACAAAAAGGGGGTGAATGATGGATTATACTGCTATAAGCCTACTTGGCAAACCCAAATAAACCTGATTTTGAACTTTCATATGGTCTTGAGTTGTCTGTTGATCTCCAGCGGTGACATACCATGTTAGATGAGGTGTTATGGGATCATAGCACGTCTGCATTTAGCACTCTGGATAAGACCACATGCCAAAAAGCTTCATGGTCTTCAGATGTATACATGTCCACAGAACATTAGTTATGGTTTTGAGTTACATCATTTTCATATCTGATGTCATATGTGAAGATATCAGCAATGCAACATGAGGCTCTTAGGGGTGCGTGGCTACACATTACAATCACATTTCTAGGTCTGGCTATAGATAGTTTTAACCAAGCTCTTGCAGCAGTAGGTTGAGGAACACTGCTATAAATCAGCTAGCAAGTAGTGCAGAAGTGTAGGCATCATCGTGAAAAACTGTTATGATGTTAGTCATTTTGTAGAAGCTATTGCAACGGAATCATTAGTAGAGAAGTTTGTTGAATGTTCTTGTTAAAAGATGCTTTTATTTCCATGCTGCTTGATAAATTAATGTTTTTTCCATTTGGGTTCTGCATTACCTTTGTTTTGCTATTATATTTGCTATTTATGTGGCTTGATATAGTGATCATTTCTTTTTTTATTAGAACCATTTATTTGTCTATGGTTGTCCCTATTAGTGTGGTTAAACCATATGATAAGGTGTCTTCCAATCCATCACAATCCAACACAAACAGCTGATTCATGATGCAGAGAGTGTCTTTTATTTGCCCACTGCATTTAAATTAAAGAAATATGTTCACAGACACAATGTTGGAATGGTTCGACAGACCTGATAATGTTATTATTTACTGTGTTTCAGCTTCATAATAAGGTTGTAACATTTGAAGCTCTGATTAGAAACACAACTCTTCCCAAATGTTCGCCAACCCCTGTACACCATGCTTTCATGTACAACAAAAAGATTAAACTGAGAAGACATGCCAAACATGGGAAGTTTGTGAAGAGGCTAATTACTATGCTATTAATACTTGAAGATGAACCGAAGTCCCAATCCCATCCTGAATCTGCAAAGTCACTGAGTGAAGTTAAGTATGTTCATGGAAGTCAGTGTGACCCTCTGAATGAGATTATTGAGGTACAAAACACTAATGAAGTGGCTCCTCAGGTACCATCAATGCGTACTCCATTGTCATGTTCGATCCCAAGTAGACAAACCTGGCGCTTGACAATACCAGACACACAAAATAATTCACAATGCACTCTTAATAATTTGTGGAACATTGACAAAAATACCTCTGCACTTAATGCAGGAGCTGATAAAAACATTGTGTTTGATCCAATGTTTACAGTGAAAACACTACAATTACACCAACTTTTTCAAGAGGAACATCAATTACCACTAAATAGACAAGCCGTGTTGTGCTTGTTCCATTCAATAGTTCCGCTTAGAACCATCAAAACAAGTGACATAAAGATAGTTGATCAAGCCGACATAGCAGCAAAATACATAACAAATATATGGTTTGCTGTTGAATCTACCTTAGAGTATGTTATGAAATATGAAGTCGACATCTTAAAGTTGGGCTATACTTGTAAGGTAGTGATCATTCCAATGACGAAAATGCGTCAGTTAAAGGCTTTGCCAATTGGTCCACCTAATCAACATAAAGCCTCAGAACATCGAGCACTAGAAATCTGCAAATGTAAAGAAATTCCCCTAAGGATGCCTACACAGTGTTAATTCAAACATTTTACCAAAGTATGTGTTACCAACTATTGATGTATGTAGTAATTCGACTGTCAAGACTAATGAGGTAACCGAAAATGGGTATTGGCAGTGGCTACCTGTAGCCTTTAAACATCATTTC
The DNA here is from genome assembly GCF_040938575.1 of Ambystoma mexicanum. NCBI lineage: Eukaryota > Metazoa > Chordata > Amphibia > Caudata > Ambystomatidae > Ambystoma > Ambystoma mexicanum. Next base: position 533,624,246 of record NC_090924.1, on the reverse strand, counting down.
ATGACTGGGCATCGATGATGAAGATCTGATGCTCACATGGAATACTAGAGGACATGCCTATTGGTTTGAGGAAGAAGGTTTGGTAGCCATGTTAGACAACATGTTATTTGTTGCATGCCAAGAAACCTGGCTCACTAATGTGGTATTATTTGATGGTCGCAGTACAACGCAAAAATGTGCCTTACAACAGAAAAAAGGGCAACCAAAGGATGGTCTAATGATTACGGTTAAATCCACTTGGAAAGCAACTAGGCTTATAGAATCCACTCCAAACGTGCCAGTTGCCAAGCTGTCGTACCTAAAATTAGCCATCATTTTGGTAAACATATATGATCCCCCAAATATAGTGCGCACCAAAAATAATGTAAGCGTAGCGACCAAAATACTCCAACTGTATAATCACAATCACCCAGTATGGATCGTTGGAGATTTTAACACAAAAATCAGTATTGCAATAACAGATGGCCATAAAGCTAATATGATTAGGTCTTCCCCTGTTGAAACGGTTTCTAATAATAAACCGGGTAAACCATGGTCCATGATACTATATGTTTATGGTATATCGAAGTTAAAAGGAAATACACCAAGTGATGCGAACATGGCATTTAAAAGAATTGCGGGGAGCTCAGCATCTACTCTCGATTGTGTTTGTCAACGAGAAAGAGCTAGAATACATACAAGATATGGGCATAGTACATAGAGAGGAGAGTGTCCATATGCCACTCTGTACTCTGCTCGCAATGCCCACGCCAATTAGAAAGCCACACAAATATGGGACTAATGGCCAATTGTATGTAATTGATATCCACAATCGTATACAGTGGCACACTAAAAATCTTGGAACTGCAAATCAGTTATTACCAAAATTCATAGCAGAGGGGTCGTCTGCCAACCAACAAGGTTGTAAAAAGTTGGCAGTACTATTCTCTACTAAGATGGCCGTCATCAGTAAAGAAGTACAAGAGACACGTGTATACAAATCTACTCTTGAGAGAACAAATAAAGGTAATCACGATAGACATTTTAAGGATAAGAAGATTACCCATGCGAAAAAGAATATGCGCTACGAAATAGCCATGGCTGTGTCGGGGGGAAATTCTGCCGGGGTCGGCCGGGCCGTCCGCGGACCTCCAGGCAGGGAGGCCCCAACTCCTCCCGTGTATCTCAGTTGAGACAGAGCGCGAGACACACACAAGGAGCAAGGTGACTCTGCTGTTTATTAGACAAAAACGGCAGGGATGGGTCAAGGAGCGTACGCGTCCGTCCTGACACACACACAATCGTGGGGCTCGCAGGCCCTTTTTACTGCATTATGACGCGCTATTCGCGTCACTTCAGAAAGTTAACAAAAAACCTATCGCCACTCTTAATTGGTTGCTCGAGTGGTAGGGTTAGTATACCGCACATATAGAGGACAATGTTACTGGACAAAGGGTAGTCAGGTGATATATCTGGGTTGTCCCTACAATTAGATACATGAAAATTGTTACATGAAGACTCCTGAGGATTGGTTAATATTACTGACGTCTGAGATAAGACCCCCATGTTCTGATTGGTGCACCCGTGAGCTTCCCAGCCTGGGACCACCGTTGTTCCCAGCTCTCAGTGTACCTGCGATTGCAACAATGTTTCAATATGGGTACGTGCAGACAATGTGAGGATTTATTCATAGTTGGAAGGCCGACCACTCCCACTGTCGCAGATGTCCATTGAGCCTTTCAAGTGTATCTGCCTGTGTCTCGTAGCGAGGGATCCAGACGCCTTTTCTCTCCTGGGTTTGGCATCTCGTCAGGTTCGGCTTGGTCACGTGGGGAGGGACCGTGTTTGAGGCAGAATTCTGCACAATTAATATTGCTTTTCCACTGTGTGTCTGGTTTAATTTGCAGGTGTGACCTTAACGTTGGTGCGCGGAGTGCGAGGCTGCAACATCGTGCCTTTGATGCTTTGTTCTTGGAATGTGGGTTTGCAACATCGCGACCTTGGCTGGTTGTTTCACCGGGCCCATTCTGCAGGATCAGCAACCAGACTCTTGCTTTGTTAACGTCCACGGGAGCTCTTGTTTGAGGCCTACTTGGGCCTGGTGCATAAGTGATCCGGTTGGTGCATGGGTGCTTTAAGTTATAGTAGCATATAGTTCCATGACCAGTATCGTGTCTTCATTATAGTTCTTATAGTGGTAACTAGTTTCAAGAGAAGCGTGAGCAAGCTTTGTAAATGGGTTCATGACGCGTCTTGCGTTTCTGCATTCTGAAAGCCTATGTAAAAATAATAAAGATGCACGTCCGTGAATATGCCTGTCGCCTACGTCATAGCACTGAGTATATTCTTCGTGTAGATCGGTGTGGGAATGTCCAATGTGTGTATTTGTGCAGAGGTGCTTCCCGTTGTCTAGGTCGTCATGGCATCTCTAACGACGTGTAGATTTTAGTCTAGTTGGTCCGTGCCGCAGGTGTCGGCATGGCCAGTGCGGGCTGTTGGGCAGGCAGATGGACACATCCGTATGTTCCTATACCAGGGTATTTGGTCATCTGGTAAATGGACAAACTCTTCTCGTGGCGGGTGTCTGGGTCGTGACCCTCTAGGCCAAGCGCGAGAGGTGTAGGACGGGAGCCTGGTCTTCCATTCTCCCACTTCAGTCCCCCCTCTGGTCGACTTGTCGACCACAAACATATCCTTCTCGTTATCTCCTCTTACTCGCCATATCTTAGTTATTCCTCCTAGATGTCCATAATGGTTCACATGATCTTCAAATGACCAATACATATATTCACAGGTTCCTCCAGGAGTACAGTATACCCATTTCCCTATGTAACTCCTGGGGTTTCTTGGGTTCTCGATCTTCACTGATGGTGGGTCTAGATGGTTGGTGATTATTTGGGTGCGCAGCTTCTCCCTCTCCTGTATTATCACACCTGTATGTTGGCCGTCATCTGCTGGCATCAGGGGGTGCATTCCCACCATTTCGAGCAACTCGTCAGTGGTGCGTGCCTTCCGGGCCTTCCAAAATCTAATTATGATCAGCGTAGCTCCAGCCAAAATAGTACAACCCACTATTATTTTCAGTCCATCTGACAGCCAGGATGGCATCCATGACCATAATATTGAGAACCAGCTCTTATCCTTGTTTACACCGTTACTTTCATCCATCATTTTGGAGTGCATCTGGGCCAATTGTGAAACTGCTTCAGTCAGTGTACCATTATCAGCATCGTTGGCAGGTATAAACGTGCAGCATGATTGTCCTATCTTTGCACAAACTCCTCCTTCCATTGCTGTGAGAAGGTCCAATACATATCTGTTCTGGAGTGCTACCATTCTTATAGCTCGCAGCTCCTCTTTTATTGCGTTAAACCCATTTACTGTAGAATTAATGGTCATCATTAGTTCCCATCTAGTTATTTGGAGCCATTTCGCGTTTGCGTAAGCCTGCAGTCCCGGGTGTATTATTGAAGAGAAGAACATTGCTGCTCTGCTGAATAGTCTGTGTTCTGGCGGTATGGAGGTTAGTTCCGTTTCCGACCTTCCCCACAGGTAATTTCCTGTCAGTGGCTCTCCTTGTCTTTTCCTCCTATTTAGGACAGTATCATTGTTGTTGGTCCTGTTCCCTTGCTCCTCCTTAAGTGGTGCAGATCTCTTTTTTCTCTTGTCCCCTTCATCCATTTTGGGAAAGTTCGCCACATTAACATGCTTCTTAGGTACCACTAGTGATGGTACATTGACGTGCACCATTGTGCACACACCATTCCACAGGGGGGGCAGTGTATGGTATGCCTTTTCTCCACAGGCCCAATAATGGTCCATTATTACTGCTGTTCCTGCTCCCCCCTCAGGTAACTCCGTCACACTTGCACAATTGGTGTTATATCTATCCCACGTCCACCTCTCCTTTATGCTGGTAGCATACCTTGGGCGCAGTCAGCGGTAGTATTGTTATTGGGTCTTCATCTGTTTCTACCCACATGAGCATTGGTACATACTTGATCCACGTCGTCCAACATCGGTGATTGTGGGCCTCGATAGTTGAGATAGTTTCTTTTGTTACCATGTTGCTGCCAATCACTCCTATCTCCCAGCTGTTGTCCAGATACACCTTTCCTGTTATCGTCACCAGCGGCCTCTCCCAACATCCTTGTTTACCCGGAACATCGGTGGCGTACCAATCACATGGTAGATACTGCAGTGTTACTTTCTTTGTTTCTCCTTTTGCAGGGCCACTTGTTATGTATCTGAATGCTTCTGCATGTAAACTGGTCTTGTGGTAACTCAAATAGGTCTTGAGGAAGTTGTTTTCATATGGATATGAGTCTCGTGTTTTCCATGTCATGTGCACTACCGTCCCTTGAAATCTTCCTTTCGTTTGGAACAGTGCCAAGTATATTATGCATTGTGCTATCTTTTCATCAATTTCTGTGGCAACAAATGTTCGTGAAGCACTCATGGCGTATGGTATTAATGAGCAAACGTAGCAGCTGTCCTCAGTTGTTTGTTTACCAATGCGGGTCATGTGTTGGTACCATATGTTGTCTGTGATGTGTGCTGAATCTTGTATAAAATTATCAATACCTTTATTGTCTGAGTATGTGCTGCGTTTAACTATATTTTGCTTGGGTGCAAGGTTACTACTATCACCTGACGTAACACCTGTTGCAGCAGGGGACGGTGGTATATTAGGTTTAGGTGCAGCAATAAAATTAATAGCATAGCTGTACTGCCATACAGAAGCAGCCAAGAACCCGGTGATCATCAAAATCCCTATTACCTTCATTACATATGCTAGTCTCACCGGCATTTTGCTCTTACCTTGCTGCAGTCCTGGCAGCGTATTCTTGCGACGTTAAAGTTGCCCGCCTGAAAGTTCTCAAAAATGCTGGTTACTAAATGTTAGTGGTTTGTTTCCTTTAAGCTCTCCCTATCAAATAGTCATTCAGTGCCCAGGCGAAGAGCTGTTCCCACGCTACTCTAAGTGATCTGTCTCTTAGGATCGGCAAGTATGGGCGGAGGTGGGGCATGGAATATTCTATGGCCAAGAGGAATGCTGTGTAGTAGACACGCACCCTTCTCCTTTTTAGGTACGTTGGCCTTTTTATTTCGTATACAAATTGGTGTGACAATTCTTCTGGGTAGTTATCGTCTGGTAGTACCATCTACACCTGGGCAGTGAACTTGTTAGTAAGCTACTTTCTTAACAATACAATACGCAGTACCTGTATGTGCGAGAGAAAAAGAGAACATTCACGTATTTTTACTCCTTGAGCGTGTGACCATGGGGTGGGCAGTATGGGTATCACTCCTTTCTTCGTCAGTTATTGTCTCCGGGGAAGTTGGGTAGTGACACGGTAAGGGAACAATTGGGTCGTTGTCTGTGGTAGAACTTCCTTCCTCTGTAGGGGATGTTGTTGCTGCTCTTCCACTGGACCTGTCGTTGGCGCTGGGGCTGGGGCGGGTCTGCAGTTTGTAGATCTTTACATCATGTAAGTGGTTCCAGGCACGCTTGTCTTTTAGTTTTACTGCTCTTGTTGATACGTCCTCTACCAGATGGGGGCCAGTAAACCTCTTATCGTTCCACTTCCTATTGAAATTGCGAAGTAGCACGTGGTCACCTTTGGCAAGTTTGCACAAGTTCTCCTTTTCTAATTCGGTACTGGCGCCTTCTTCTTGATTGCTGGTGGACCCGCCCCGTGTGCGCTCGAGCTGTTGAGACACAAACACAACACTAGTAATCAAAGAAGACACATATTGATACATTTCATCACCTAACACACTTGCTGAACTTTCGTGGTCAGTGAATGCCCTTGACGTTGGCGTTAGGGGAAGGCGCATTTGACGTCCAGTAACCACCTCGTGAGGGGTGAGGTGGTGGTCGGACCCTGGCCTATTCCTCAATTCGAATAGGGCTAATGGAAAGCAATACAACCAGCTTTTCTTTGTTGTTTGTTGTATTTTTGCAATTGCCTCCTTCAGTAGGCCATTCAGGCGTTCACATACACCGTTAGCCTGTGGGTGGTATGCACATGCAAATTTATGTTTTATGTTCAGCAAGGATGTAATATGTTGGAACATTTCGTTTGCGAAATGTGGGCCGTTGTCTGACCTTAACACCTTGCACACTCCCCACCTGGGGAAGACCTCCCTTACTAGGAATTTGGCTGCTCTAAATGCATCTGGGTGTGAACAGGGCCCTGCTTCAATCCATCTAGAGAATGGGCATACTACTACAATCATATACCTATTACCTTGACATATGTTGATCATATCAACATAGTCAATGTGAAGGTGCCGAAAAGGTCCCTCTGGCCGGGGTATGGTACCTCTTATCACCTTTAGGGTATGACCGGCCGTAAACTGCTGACATGTAAGACAATTGCTGATAAAATTTGACACATGAGAATTTAACTCAGGACAGAACCAATCTTTTCTAATTCGTGCTGCAATTATTTCCTTGCCTGTATGGGCTGGGTGATGTAATTGGCTCAGGGCGGTGTTTAAAAGTGCCAATGGTATTACAACTTTCCCAGTGCTGCTCTGGCGCCATAATGCGTCGGTTGGTGACATTGTACATCCTGTTTTTACCCATATTTCTTTTTCGGCCATTGGTGCAGCCGCTTGTAGCTCCATAATCTGTGTGGCTGGAAGATGGGTGTACCCTTCTCTTATCAACATCTCCCTAGCCATTCCCCTCCCTCTCCCTCTCTGTGAGTCTGTAGGGTTCCATATCTCACCAAAGTATGCAGCATATTTCGCATGTGCGTCTGCTGCTGCATTCCCTTTTGAGATGTGGTCTTCCCCATTGGTGTGTGCGGTGCATTTTACTAGGGCTAGTTCTTGGGGGTCGTTTATTACTTCAATTAGTTCAGCCAATAAGAGGGCATGTTGCACTGGAGTGCCATCAGCTCTCCTAAACCCTCTTCTTCTCCATTTTGATAGCCCTAAGTGGACAGTGGATGTAACATATGCACTGTCGGAATATATGGTTACTCGTTTGTCAAAACTTTCCTTCAATGCCAATATTAGTGCAACCAGTTCTGCGGCTTGAGCAGAATAATGCTGTGGTAATTGTACACATTTCATAGCCACACACACCGGCGCCTCCATCATTTTAACCACTGCTGCCCCCGTCCTCCTTATCCCATCTCCTTGATCAATAGTTGATGACCCATCAATAAACAAAAGCTCACCTCCCTCTAGTGCGTTTTCTTCAACTTTTCTAGTACCCGAGTATAGTTCAGTTATTTGGGTGCAATCATGGGCATAATCTCCCTCCTCAATTACTTCTGCTAGGAACCTTGCAGGGTTGACCGTGCTACATCTAACAATTGCTAGTTCAGCTCTAGACAAGATAATCTCATAACCTGATGCCCTTTGCATTGTTAGTGTGGACTTAGGTTTGTTCAATATTGCAAATAGTGCATTTTCCACAAACAGTGTAGTCGGACACCCCATGGTTATTGCTGATGCTTTTTCCACTGCAAAAGCAGCTGCAGCGAGACCTTGTTTGCAAGGGAAGTGGCCTAACATCACAGGGTCTAAGTGACCGCTGTAAAATGCTACTGGTTTATAGCCCATGCTCGTTTTTTGGGCCAATACTGCCTTCATCACTGCTGAGTCGCAATGTGAAAATATAAAAATCGTCGCTCATAGTCTGGGGATGCCAGTACTGGAGCAGTTGAAATTGCGTCTTTCAATTCATCAAAGGCCTCTCTCATTTCCATAGTCCACCTCAACTTTTTCTCCCCTTTATTTGCTTCTCTCAAACCCTCAAGCAGGGGTCCTATGTATGAGCTGTAATCAAATACCCATGCTCTACAGTAGTTGCACAGCCCCAGAAGTTGCTGCAGTTCTCTCACAGTCTGTGGCATTGGAGTGCTTGAAATGGCCTGTGCTCTTTGTGGTGCAATCTTTCTTCCATGTTGGGATATCAGTTGGCCAATGTAAAGTACCTGTTCCTGACAGTATTGTATCTTATTCATGTCTACCTTGTACCCTTTTTCAGCCAATATCGTCAACATTTTTAAGGAGTCCTCTCTACATTTACTTTCGTTTATACTGCAAATTATTATGTCATCCACATACTGTAACACTGTGCTTTCCATTTCAACGTTACTCAAATCCATCTGTATTACTCTATTGAAAATTGAGGGTGATTCACAATACCCCTGTGGCAATCTGGTATGTTTCCACTTTGTATTTCGGTAAGTGAAGCTTGTCAAATCTTGTGAGTCTGGGTGTAATGGTATTGAGAAGAAAGCATTTTTAAGGTCAATCACTGTAAACCGTGATGCTTCTGCTGGAATGCCACACAATATTGTGGCCGGGTTTGCTATTACTGGATACTCTGCTTCCACTATGTTATTCAAGGGCCTGAGGTCCTGTATGAAGCGCCAAGACCCCCCTTTAGCCTTGCGCACTGGGTACACAGCCGTGTTGCAGGGTGACTCTGAGGGGACCAATATGCCATTGTTTATAAGAGCCGTTATGGTTTCATATATACCCTCATCTGCCTCTCTTGACAGTGGGTACTGTTTCACTCTTGGTAATATTGCACCTTTTTTCAATTTTATCCTTACACCCCCTATGCTTTTTATGCATCCCACGTCATAAGGGCTAGTAGTCCATAATGATTTGGGCACCTTTGACATATCCTCCTCAAAAAAGGGGACTGGGGTGCATGCGGGTGCCTCAAGTGCCATTGCAATTTTCTGTGCTACTTGTTTGTGAGCCACCCTTAGCCATATTCCTACACTCATCATGAACACCATTTCACCTTCCTCCTTTTCATCTGAGAACAGCTCCTCATCTGACACCTGGGTCAGCCTACATCCTTCTGCTAGTGCTATCACTGCCCTCCATGCTCTCCCTTCTTTATCTTGGGCATGTACAGCGATATAATCAGCTGTTGCAATAATGCTCTCAATGTCCATTACAAACACCTTTCCTTCTGGTTCATTAACAGGTGTTTCTGGTCGGAACAGAAAGGCTGCTGGCCTCCTCCATATTTTCCCTTCTATCCCTGGCATCCATGCAAACGCCATGTCTGTTCCATACTGGAATAGCTCGCCATCTACTGGCTCCGCCCTAATCGCTGTCTGTCCACAGTATGCTTGCATAATCTGTCGTGCTGCGAGCATGTTAATCCCTGGAGTAGAGCAAATTATGCCATCCTCTGTAAAGGAGATCGTCATATTCAACCTGTTCATTATGTCCCTCCCCAGTATATTCACTGGTGAGGCACTATAATATAAAAGTGGAACTGACAGATCATAATCTGCAATAGATAAGGGAACGTTATCAGTAAAGGGAACCAACCCTTTAGCCCCAGAAAATCCTTGGGTGTTCATGGCTTCGCCTGACATCTTAAATTTACCTTCCCTTATGCAAGACCGGGTTGCCCCGGTGTCAACAAGGAATGATAATTTTTTGTCACCTATCGTTACCTCTATGCGTGGCTCCTCCGCACTATTAGGTGTTACTGACAGGATGGGACACACCAAGGCCGTCTGTGGGCTGTCCTATTGTGGGTACAATGATTGGCCATTCCCTGTGTAAGGGTTGTGTCCCAAGACCGTCACCCTACCCAATTGCGTTTGTTGAGTTTGGGGGTGCTGTGTTAACGTTACTTGTTGTTGTGGCAGTGGCTGTTGTTGTGGTATTTGTTGTTGTTGTGGGTCACTTCCATGTTGTAACGTCTGCTGATGTTGTATACCCTGCTGTTCTTGTGAGGTCCTAGGTTGTGCTTGTTCATTCCATGCTGGTGTTCCTGGCCTGACCCTACACGTACGTGACATGTGTCCTAATAACCCACAACTCCAACACACGGGTGGTTCCCTGCTTTGCCATGGGAAGCTCCCTGTGTTGTCCTGGTATACTGGTTGCCCTGTGGGGTAGGAATGTCTAAGTCCTCCCACCTGCTGTTGGGCATTATATCCGTATCCTCTCCCTCTCATAAATCCTCCTCTCCCCCTATTATAACTATAATACCCAGCTCCTTGCATTGGGTATCCTCCTCCCATGTTTGGTGCATGTAATTGCAGTGGCGGGACTGGGACTTGTTGTGTTATGATCTGTGGAGGTGCTATTTGAGCAGGATCTTGTGCAGCCACTACTTGTATCGGGCTTTGGGCCATTGGTGTGGGCGTAGTTATTAGTGCCCCTACCATTGTGTATTTAGTAAGTTTTTTCTGTACTAGTTTAGCCTCTTCTGTTTTCCTGTCCTCTTCTTTTTGTTTCATCTTTCCTTGCCATGTCCTGCAGTGATGTACTATAGTCAGTTGTATTTCTGGCCATGGTTTTGCTTCCATTCCCACTACTTTCTTTAGTTGTTTCTGAACTCCTTCTGGGAGCCCTTGTACTAGTATATGATAAAATATGGCTTGTGTTTTGTCCCATTGTTCTCTAGTTTCCATGCGCCACTTCTCTTGGATATCCTGGATATAATCAACAGGATCCTCATTCTCACGCATCTTACGGGAAGTAATTGCTCCTATGTCTGATGTGTCTGGGTATTGTACTCTCAGTGCCTGCCATAGCGCATGTCTGCAGTTTGCAAATGGTGCCCCATCATGCGATGTGTTTGTTATTGTTACCCCATGGAATCCCGCTCTCTTCCAAATGTCATCCGCTCTATCCCCTAATATTGATATTAACAGGCCCTTTACATCTCCTACTGCTAGTTTCTGTCCTGCGGTGTGTTTTTCCATTTCATATATCCACTTACCCGCACCTCCACTTAGTGATGGGAGCCTACATTTTATATTTTCCTTATCCGTATGCTTCCAAGGGACGTACTGTGGTCTAACCCCTCCTCTCTCCAACAGTGGCATTAAGTTGTGTCTGGTGTCACCCTTTATGTTCCACAATATCGAGTCTTCACACCCCTCCTCTTCTTCCGGTTCCTTTACCTCTTCAATTTCGTCCTTATTACCCCTGCTCCTAACTCCTTCTCCATCCTTTCCCCTTTCGTCATTTCCTGTAGTTAATGTGGGCGTGTTTATTTGTCTGTCTTGCCTGCGACTAGGGAGGTCTCTAAGCCTACATGCATAGGGTGTCAGTTCGTCCATGAAGGGCGCGAGCTTTATTCTGTGCAGCGAGCGTGCAGTGGTTGAGCATGTAGGGTGCGATGGGGGAGGGCGTGATGGAGATGGGGATGGTGTGTTTTCATGGGTTTGTCTTTCCACTAGTCCTTTCACTCCCTCCTCACTTCTCTCCAAGTCCTCCCTTCTCCTACTGATCCATGGCGAGTCTATGTTTGTTCGAGTGAGGTATAGCTTATCTAAGCTTTCCCTTTCACTCTTTCTTCCTTCTCTCTCCACTCCTTCTTCCTCCTCACTGCAAAAATCATTCATAAATGGCACCCCCCACTCTGCCTTTTTCCCTTTTATTGTTACTGTCTCTAAGTCTATTTTTCCTTTGTTATCAACCGCTCCCCCTAGTGCTGATGTTGTTGCTACTTCTCTACTTCTATATACATCCCCCCATCTTTCACTCTCCCTACTCCTCCCCTCTCTTTCTCCTTCCCTTTTCTCCTCCATCTCCCTACTATTTTCCTCCCTCTTCCTTTTCAATTCCTCCATCACTTCGTTGCTCATCTGTTCCAATATTCTTTCATCCTCTTTCTTCCTTTCCCGTTTCACTCTTTCTCTCTCCACGATACTTTCTATTATTTTCCCCTCTTCATATTTCTTAGCTGTCTCTGTTGGGCAGGCAGATGAACACATCCGTATGTTCCTATACCAGGGTATTTGGTCATCTGGTAAATGGACAAACTCTTCTCGTGGCGGGTGTCTGGGTCGTGACCCTCTAGGCCAAGCGCGAGAGGTGAAGGACGGGAGCCTGGTCTTCCATTCTCCCACTTCAGCTGCATCGAATAACAAGGTAAGGTTGGACGTAGGTCTTGTCTCTGCCTGTGTTAAGGCCATAAAGAATAGATATTGTCGCTAGCTGAGACAACACAAGCGCAATAATGAGATTAAATGATGGTAGCAGATAGCCGATTCAGTTCAATCAAATAACTCCACAAGAGTATGGAATACATTACGAAGTGCTAAAAAACGAGATCTGCAAATAAACTGTATCTCAGAAGATATGTGGAGTGCCCATATTAAATCCACACTGGGACAAATAGAAAGTAATTTAGACGTATTCCCCATGCCATCACAAACATGGACTTGCAAAGCCTCCCTTCTGGATATTATTGTTATCATAGAACAGCTAAATAATTCTCGTGCCCCGGAACCTGATGGCAGATGTAACAAACTGCTAAAATTGGAGCCAGAATTATGGGTCACTATCTTTATTATGTTGTTTGAAGAAATTGGTATGACTGGGATCATCCCAAAGTCATGGAACGTGAGCCATATCCTAACAATCTATGGAAAAGGTGCTTGGAATGACCCTGCGAACTATAGGATGTTGGCTATACTGGACATTCCCTCGAAGATATTTGCACGGGTGCTACTTATTGAATTACATGAATGGATATTGAAAAATAACATCTTGCCAATAAATCATATTTGTTTTAACAACAAGCTAGCACTACCCACAACTTAATTGTATTAACATCAGCTATAGAGTATTGTTGAAAACGCAGAGAGTCAAACGTATATAGTGCATTTATCGATTTTTTTTTTTGTCCGCATTCGATTCAGTATTGAGGAATCACTCATGGCATAAACTTAACTCATGGAAGATCCCAAAAGGTCTCCTAAGAATGCTAAGGCTCCTGTATTCAGATACCTCAGCATGTATCAGTTTAGAGAGGGAAACTGTCCAATCTGATACCAAATGGTTGTGGTGTTAAGCAGGGTTGCATAGTGGCAGCAACCCTGTTTAACCTATACCTAGCAGATATGCAACATGCCTTTGTTAATCTGAAGGCCTATCCAATAAAGGTAGGCACTTATTCCGTGGGCAGGCTCGCCTATGCGGATGATCTGTTATGGATTGACTACACACCGATAGGCCTTCAGAAGATGCTGAACGTATTGGCTGTATATGCGGACACCAAAGGTTTAAAAATGAACATTGAAAAAAGTAAAATTATGATTTTTCCAGTAAAGAAACAACCAAAGAAATATGTGTGGAACATCAATAATGTGAACCTTGAACAGGTTCATAGCTATAAGTACTTAGGTGTAGTAATCAATGAAAAGTTAAATTGGGAATGACAATGGACATCGATTAAAACAAAATGCATAACATCAGCCAATGCTATTAGTGTCTTTATTAATAGAAATGCCGGTTACTCCTCACATGCTGTCTTTATGCTATGCATTGGTAAAATAAGAGCCATGCTCCTCTATGCCATTGAAATATTGGGGCACAACTATGTAGCAATACTGAAAAGGCTTGTAGCTATAATTCTTAGGAGACTTATGCGGTTACCCCAGACTATATCAGTTGAATATCTATATCTAGAATTTGATATGAAATGTGTCACCTTAGACTACACAAGAAGGTCTGTAATGTGTTATGAAATTTTGACAAAACGTGCTAATAACACAATTGTAGTCACTTACATGCAAGCGTTTGTAAGAAATGACGGCTGTGCCGCGTTGGGCACACTGGGGACACTCAAGACTATGCATCAAAGATGGGCGGCTGGTTTTTTTCAACATCGATGGATATTGTGGCTATGAAAGTCTCAAAGGTTGGCTAAATAGGAAATTAGAAAGCTATTTCTATGAGTGCCATGTAATCGAACTAGCGCCGAATGCATACAGTGGGCCTTACTGTCAGTATAGACAGGATCGTGAATCAGTGCCACAGTATATAATGGCTTATCCTAGCCCTTTGACCTTTAGAACGTATCTGTTGATGAAATTTAATAATTCTGAGGTACTTGAGACTAAGGGGGCAGGGGTAGGCTTTGGTCGTGAAATGCAACTTTGTCGTTTATGTGGCTGTGAGGTGATTGAGTCACTACAAAATCTGCTGTTAGTCTATGAGAGTCTAGCTGAATTCCGTGCCAAAGTTTTAAAATCATATGATAATTCATTAGATATTAACGACATTTACTATCTCTAGAAACATTTTATGCAAGGAGATGACACACATCTCATCTATTTTATGGTATTATTTTATCTTCGAGTTGTAGACATTTTTAACTGTTTAATATAATTGTTCACAATTTGATGCAATCTTATATGTGATTTTACTATCGTTTATATTTACTATTGTATATGCCATTGCCATTGTCTTTGTCATTATTGTTGTAAATTCAAAGTCGAAAGGCTATCAAGTATATTAAATAAGTAAAAAAATTAAAAATAATAAATGTTTCTGTTGAGTAGGTGTTTTTTGAGTGTGACAACTGTAAACTGTGGCATGTAATGAAACCATACATTGCAATGAATGACTCTCTGCACTTTATTGTAGGAGAACATTTTCACTTCCAGATTAATGTTTTTGAAAGACAGTGTAATTGTTTCCTTGAAATATTACAAAGCCGCTGGACTGTGTTGGGATGTCTTTGTAGAAAGGAGCAGTGTCTAATACGAACAGCTGGGCTACGGGAGTGTGCAAGTGAGAAATGGCTGATCTCCACAGCATGCATAATAGGTGCTGATCTGAGAAGTTAACGCAAAAATAGCAATTCAGTGCTAGTCAATCTGTCATTCATTGTGAAATATAAACATTGGGCATTCTCTTCAGTGGGGAATCTACAATGACAAGGATTGGCAATGCCAATACATACGACTTAGAAAATGTAGACAGGAAGCATTTGTTGTCATCTGGGGGCTTTACAAAACACATATTACCCTCTGTATTTAAAAAGTGGGCTTGTTGGCTTTGGCAATGCCTGTTTTGAATTGTTGTGAGATTAACTGGTAATTTCAGCTAAAGGTGTTTAATGGATACACTCACACAAATGATAACATAATGAGCTTAAAAGAAATGTGCAACCTAATATTTTGTTTTGTCCACAAACAGGTAAAATGACGGAAGACTACTGGGGTCCATCTAAAAAGCTTCTGGGAGATCTGAAGTTCCTTGAACATTTGAAGGCCTATGACAAGGATAATATTAGCCCTGCAATAATGAAGAAAATTAGAGAAAACTTTATTGACCATCCAGACTTTCTTCCTTCAGTAATAAAAAATGTGTCCTCAGCTTGTGAAGGTTTATGCAAGTGGGTGAGAGCCATGGAAGTGTATGACCGTGTGGCTAAAGTGGTGGCCCCAAAGCGGGAGCGTCTCAAGGGAGCTGAGGAAGCACTTGCAATTCAAATGGAGATGCTTAATCAAAAGCGGGCAGAACTTAAGGAAGTACAAGATCGCCTCCAAGCCTTAAATGATGAATTTGATGCAATGAACCGTAGGAAAGCTGAATTGGAAAGTAACATTGAATTGTGTTCTCAGAAATTGGTACGTGCTGAAAAGCTGATAAGTGGTCTTGGAGGAGAAAAGGACAGGTGG
The DNA here is from genome assembly GCF_040938575.1 of Ambystoma mexicanum. Classification (NCBI taxonomy): domain Eukaryota; kingdom Metazoa; phylum Chordata; class Amphibia; order Caudata; family Ambystomatidae; genus Ambystoma; species Ambystoma mexicanum. The sequence continues at coordinate 533,608,836 of NC_090924.1, read as the reverse complement.
ACGGAAGCTGCACGTTTATTGGGGGTGAAATACATCGATCTTACAGGAGATGTCCTCCTGGCATCTGGAACTGTTGCTTACTTGGGAGGCTTTACCGTAGACTATCGCCTTGAATGCCAAACCCAATGGCAAGTAATCTGCAAGCAGAAGAAAGTACCTTGCTCCTCAGAGTTTAACTTGAGTAGTACCTTAGGCGACCCAGTGAAAATCCGGGCTTGGCAGATTGCAGGTCTGCCCATTGACTCATTTTCAATCGACAATGGGGTCATAGTCTCCAATTCAAGAAGATGGTCCTTAATGATTGATCCACAAGGGCAAGCAAACAAATGGGTAAAAAACATGGAAAAGAACAACAAACTCTCAGTCATTAAACTTTCTGATGCAACCTATCTAAGGACATTGGAAAATGCTATCCAATTTGGAACCCCGGTCTTGATCGAAAATGTTGGTGAGGAGCTTGATGCTATTTTAGAGCCAGTCTTATTGAAGCAAACCTTCAAACAGCAGGGAGTAGAATATATAAGACTTGGGGAGAATATTGTGGAATACTCACATGATTTCAAGCTTTACTTAACTACTCGTTTGAGGAACCCACATTACCTCCCAGAGGTTGCCGTGAAAGTGTGTCTTCTAAACTTCATGATCACGCCGCTTGGACTGGAGGATCAACTCCTTGGAATTGTGGCTGCGAAGGAAAAGCCAGAGCTCGAGGAAAAGAAAAACCAATTGATTATAGAAAGTGCAACCAATAAGAAACAACTTAAAGAAATAGAAGACCAAATCCTTGAAGTTCTCTCATCTTCAGAAGGAAACATTTTAGAGGATGAAACCGGCATTAAAGTGCTGTCTTCCTCAAAGGTTTTATCTCAGGAGATTTCTGAAAAGCAGCAAATTGCCTCAGCAACAGAAAAGGAGATTGATGCTACTAGATCAGGCTATAAACCAGTGGCCGTCCATTCCTCAATTGTGTTCTTTTGTATTTCAGATCTGGCCAACATTGAGCCCATGTACCAGTATTCATTGACATGGTTTATCAATTTGTATGTCCACTCACTTGCCCACAGTGTTAAAAGTGAAGACTTAAGTGAGCGAATCGGCAACATCAAAAAGCACTTTACAGTGAGCATTTATAATAATGTGTGCCGTTCCCTCTTTGAGAAAGACAAACTGCTCTTCTCCCTTCTTCTGACCATTGGAATATTAAAAGGAGAAAACAAGATCAATGATGTGGTTTGGCGCTTCCTTTTGACGGGAGGGGTGGCTCTCGATAACCCCTACCCCAACCCCAGTCCTGAATGGCTGTCAGACAAGTCGTGGTCGGAGATTGTGCGTGCTTCCAACTTGGAAAGTCTGAGTGGATTTATGGATCATGTCAAAGCAAATGTGGCTCAATGGAAAATTATTTATGATTCCACAAAACCTCAAGATGAAACGTTTCCAGGTAAATGGGGACATATGAAGGGCCTAGATCGCATGGTGATCCTCCGATGCTTGAGACCGGATAAAATTATTCCTGCAGTTCAAGAATTTATCTCAGAGAGCATGGGAAAAATCTACATTGAGCCACCAACCTTTGACCTTGCAGGAAGTTATTTTGATTCCAACGCCTGCGCACCTCTAATTTTTGTGTTATCACCAGGAGCAGATCCAATGGCAGGTAAAAAGTAATGTATTTATTAGAATTTCAAATGGCTGGATATATTCACAAGGATAGCAAAATGTAATCTAAACATAATGTAGGAAAATCATATAGTACAGCTGTCAAAATGAATGCGAGCAAAACATTGTTTGGCTATGTAATGAAAGAAATGCAAGTAAACCTGTTCCAGTGAAGAGCTTCAAAACAAACAAGACAAAGCGGTATGGTTTATTTTCAGCGTTGCCAATTGTCTTATTTAAAGTAAATCCGGTCCTACATGGGACACTGTATTCATGTTTACATGTTTAATACTAATGGCCTTAAAAGCCTCAAAGCCAATTGCCTTGCATAACGTTTTACTCCAAATGAAACATTTTCTTAGAATTTTCTTAGAATTAAGGTATTTTGGAAACCTGAATAAAATTATCATGAAGTTCTCAGAGCTTGTCACTTAAGTGTACAGTTGTTCTAAATAATTAATTACACATGACTTATCAAGGTTAGGTCTCTCACCAGGGTCTTGTGAGTCATTAGCAGAGTGGAAAACAAGATTTCTGCTATTTAAAGGAATGTGTGTCTGGAGCAAAGAGGCAGGATTTGAAATATTACATTGGTTTACAAGTACATTAGTAGCAGATATCAAGTGGTTTTCATATTTATTTAAACATGAATTTTATATGTGCTGGGTCATGCCTTTCAGGAGTAATGCTAGGATAACATGAGGTGCAGCTACAATGATTGGGTTCCCTTGAACCAAAGTATCAGTTTTCCTTAGTGATAGTGTGACCATGACGACTTTGTGGTGGGTCGGGCGCCTGTCGAACTGTTCTAAACCATCCACGTGGGGAGTCGACAAGACTCCCTGGTGCCTGCAACCCTAACCAGTCACATGGAGAGAGAAGAGTGAGGGCAGGGCACCAGCAATATCGAGAGCCATGGCATCTAGAGTGGAGGAAGAGAACTTGACCGAGTGCTGAGCCTGACAGCGTTCTCCTGAAGACACTGTCAGCCTTTGAAGAATGAACTTCCCCCAACTCCGACCTTCCCTCCTTTTCCTCCTCCTCACCTGAAGATTGGTCTTGAATTGACGATATCTGAGGTCTTCTAGCGCAGTGATCCTTTTCCTTTTTCCGTCTTTCTCTTTTTTCTGGGCAAACGTCTTTCTCGCGGCAGGGACATCAAGGAGAAAAGTCGGGCCCTAAAGTGAAGGCAAAATGCAAGTGTATTGTGAAAGAGTTGCAAGAACGTATCTAGAAGTTGGTAAGAGACTATCTAAAGATATCCTACTGAAGAGAACTTTTGAGTAAAGAAGAGACATTTCAATAAGAGATGGACATGAGAAGGGAGACATGTTACTGATCTACTTTCAGTTAGTTAAAATAGCTGTGGGCTCAGTTAGAACCGTGGACATAGTCATTTGGGGATTCCTGATGACTGACAAGCACCTTTAGTTCATTGAGATAGGCAGGGATACCCCTGTAGCAGTAGGGAAAGATAGGCCTTCACCAGTAAAAATGTCCCTGAAGAGTCTGACTCCCTCTTCTAACCCAGCTATTCTTTGTCTCAGGAGGATAGTTCAGGGGCAACGTGCTCGCCTTGGAAGCAAGACGACAAGGAGCAACACAGGTTTGATCCCTCAGTCTGCACTTAGAAACCTTTGGGTAATAAGCGCGTTATACATAACCTATCATATCATAACCCGCCACATATGGTGTTAGCAGTGGGATGTCAACCAACTGCAAGAAGGTGTCCATAGGGTTTGATTTACAAAGTACCAAAGACATTTTGATTCCACCCGGGGAGAGGCGCTTAATACCTACAGGCCTTACTCTGGTCCTTCACCGAGGCACCTAAATTAGGATAGCTTCAAAATCAGGATTGGCCTGGAGATATGGGTTGGATTATATGGCAGGAGTAATTGACCCTGACCTCCGACAAGACATTAAAATCCTTCTGCACAACTACAGGAATAATCCCCATAGAGTGTAAAATAGGCAGAGAAAGTAGCCCGGGGGGTCCTCAAATAACTTGTTCCCCGTAGCCCAGGAGGTTGAGGCTCAAAAAGAGACAGAGAGGTTCAAGAGGAGTTGGAGTGGTGTCTCTCCCCATAGTGGAGACCCACCAAGAAGAGGTAGAGGCGGTCCCACCACTATCTGACCTGACCTGGCCTTTGCCCAGAGACACGGCCCGGTCCTCACCGAGTCCCAATACTACCTGACCTTGCCTTATCCCAGAGGAATGACCCGGTTCTAACCAAGGCCTTTAGTAGGCCAAACACAACTAGTGGTTCCCCGAGCCATAGAATAATTGTTTGAGAGCTGGCCCATTCACATCTGACGGCGACTCCTCAAGGGGTGGGAAAACCCCAGTCAAATAATACCCAGATTTTACTTAACAGGAGTTTTTGCCGATGTCAAAAATTATGTTTTGACTGTTGCAATCTGTTAAGACTGCTGCAACTCCGGTTCTGATAGCCCCATTATTGTTATTATTATTATTATTATTTATTTTATTATATTTATAGTCTACATAAGTAGTATTTATATACATCAAAATACATCATTACATAACAAGCGAAACATCTAAAAACCCACTTAAACATAAACTTATGTGAGAAGAAAATTTGTGTGAGAAGTCAGGAATGAAAGTCGGACACAAAGTTGCCATGTGTTTGGTTATTTATTTATAACTTATATAGCACAGCCACTGACCCAGGGGCTAAAGGGTGCTAGACAGACGAGACATAGACAGCAAACAGCAAAGCACCATGACAAAGCAGTGTGTTAGGTGGAACTGAAATCTGAGAAGTGCTTATTAGTTAAGCAAGAGGGTCTTCAGTCCCTTTCTAAATACCCTGATACAAGATTCTTCTCTCAGGTTACCATTCCAAAATGTTGCAGCTGCTGCAAAGAAGGCTCAATTTCTGGTCTGTGTCAGCCAACAAACGGGAGTCTTAAGAAAGGAACAGTTGTTGGATCGCAGTATATTTACTGGCTTTAGGAACCAGAACGTCCTTAAGATAGGATAGGCCAAAGTTTTTTAAGCAGTTAAAGGTGATCACCATTAACCAGAAACGGATTCTCTCCGTGATTGGAAGCCAGTGAAGGTCCCTTCTTGCGTCCGAGATATGGTCCCTTCTATTTCGGTCCACAACAATTCTGACTGCATTATTCTGGATCACTTGGAGTCTATTAATCTGGCAATTAGATAAACCAGTCAGGATGATGCTACTATAGTCCATTCTTGAGCCGATTAATACACGTGCTAATGCTTCCCTGCTTGTCCTAGAAAGAAAAGGATGGGCATGAGACAGAAGTTTAAGATAGTAGGATGTGGAAGCAACTAAACTGCTGACCTGTGCCTTCATATTCAAACTACGGTCCAAATAGACCCCCAATGTTTTAACCTTCTTTTTAGTTTCAATGGTGCAGCAACCAATCAGGAGTTGGGTGTATTGTCTCTCCAATTTAAGAATGTTCTTTTCTGTTCCTGCAAGCATCAGCTCTGTCTTGCTTGAATTGAGTGAGAGGCCGTTAGAACCCATCCAGTTTTGGATAAGCCTGTAAATCCTATTGATGTTTGCTTCATCTTCACAGAAGACACCAGTAATTGGGATGACATATTGGGTGTCATCAGCGTAACTAGTGAACTCAACGCCGTTGAGATCCAATAAATCCAGAAATAGAACAGTAAAAATGTTGTAGAAGATAGGGGAGAGACAAGCTCCCTGAGGTACTCCTTGTGTCAACTCTAATGGATTAGCATCCGCTAAGTAACTGCTCACTCTCCAGTGACGACCCCCAAGGAATGATTTAACCCATCGAGCTGCCGAGAGCGTGAAACCCGCTACCTCCTCCAACCTGGCTACCAAGGCTGCATGGATCACCAGATCTAAGGCGGCAGACAGGTACAACAACATCAACATGCTCGTATTTCTCTGGTCCATATGCTGGAGGAGTCTAGATTTTAAATCCAGCAGAGCTGTTTCCGTGTCATGCTTTTCCCTGAACCCGGATTGCCTCTGATTCAGAATGTCACCGGTTCTAAGGTGGGTGAGCACTTGTGTGTACGCCACCCTGTCCAGAATCTTGACCAGAAACAGGGAGGTAGAAATAAGTCTATAGTTTAGCGGGTCACTGGGTGAGAAATTGGGCTTCTTTATAAGCGGTGTAACCCAGGATTGCTTAATGCATGCTGGCACAGAACAGTCTCTGAAGGATGCATTGACGAACCTACATAGAGTGGTAATCAGAGCAGCGGAGCATGCTTTTATAGCTAATGCAGGACAAATGTCCCCCCTTAAATTTGACGGCTTAAGTTTCTCTGATTAGCGGGAGTTCAGCTTCACATATAGGTTTAAAAGAGAAAAGCTATTCTGTTTTCCAACTCTTGGGTGTAGGATTGGTCACATTGGGATCAGCTCTAGTTAAGGTTTTATTTGATAACATAATACCAGCTTTAATTTTGTTAAGTTTAGTATCCATTGTTTCTTGGACCAAGTTACACCAGTTGGCATCTCTGATAATTGAGTCCATGTTGTTGTTTCTAGATGTTTCCAACTCCCTAAACACTTTAAAAAGCTCCTTGGGTTGGGATTATGCTTTAGCAATACGGTCGTCTAGATATGGTTAAAGACTTTTATTAAGGGGGTGTAGCCCTGATCTTTCCAGAATGGATTCCTGCCTCTATCATTCCCACTCAATCTTACTCCTATTTTGAATGCCTTGTCTGCAGGCTCTCTCTCACCTAGCCATTCCCTTACTTTGGCTACTATCTACTGACCTCCTGGTCAGCTCGCCTAATTTCTCTCTGAGTGGGCGGACCTCTCCTCCTCCCTCCTGGCCTCGACCACTGAACTCCTCCTCCTTGGTAACCTCAATATCCATCTTGACCCTCCTTGTTCATCCTCTGCACACCCCTCTGGCCTGACTTGCTCTGCAGGGCACACACTTGATGTCTTGATCTCCTCTGACCTTCCCCTCTCCGTCTATCTGACCACTCCTCTCTCCTGGAGTGATCACTCCCTCCTCTCCTCTCATCTCACTCTCTCTTCCCCCCAGGCCAAGCCTACCCCAACACTGCCACCTACCTTCTCAGACATCCGGCCCATGAACGTGTGTCATTGGAGGCTTTTGGCACCACCTTCTCCCCCCACCCTTCCCCCTCCACCTCCGGCTGACTCACATACTGACACAGCCCTGTTTCTCTGCTCTACTCTTCCATGTCCGATACTCTTGATGCTCTTGCCCCTGTCATGAGGATCCGTTTGTAGACCAAAGCAAAGTTCAATTCTTGGTTTGACTCTGACCTAGCTACATTTAAACGTAAGTGTAGGGCGGCTGAGAGGAAATTGATGGCTTCTTGCTCATCCTCTGACAAACTGGCCTGTCGCTTTCTCCAAAGGCAATACAGACTCTCTGTCGACACCAAGAAGAGAGCCCACATCCAAGCCCGTGTCTCTGCGGCATCTAACAACTCGGCCAACTCTTTAAAATCTGCAAGGAGCTGGCCAAACCTGCAACAGTCTCTACCCCTCCTGTCGCCTCCCAGACTCTTTTCAATGCCCTTGCCTCTCACTTCATCTCAAAAACCCAGGACATCATGTTCACCCTCTCATTCCCTACCGCTCCTCTCCCCTCCCCTTCTGTGAATGCTGTCAGTCCTTCGGCCACCCCCCCACCCTCTTTCTTGTCCTTCCCTCTTTTCTCCCCTGGACAAGTCCGATCTATGAAAGCCTCGTCATAACAGGTTCATCCCTGTTCCTCTAAAACCATCAAGGACCACATTGCTACCCTCGCTCCAGTCCTTGCTGATTTCTGCAACCTCTCCTTTGCCTCAGGAGCATTTGCCTCCCTTCTGAAGCATTCTCTTGTGCATCCTCTTCACAAGAAACCCATAGCCGATCCCTCTTGTCTGGCTAACTACTGCCCAATTTCCATTACTCCTTTTCTGGGGAAACTCCTGAAAAAGCTGGCCATCTCAGCTTAACCTTCATTCTGATTCTATTGATTTTGTGTAAAACCATCAGTCTGACTTTAGGGCTGCCAGAAGTATGGAATCTGCTCTCCTAAACATCCATGAAGATCTGCTCTCCAATCCTGACTCTAACATTCCCTCTGTCCTCATCCTACTTGATCTCTCATCTGCCTTTGACATGGTCAACCATACCATCCTGCTCAACCGTCTCCGCGACAACTTGGGTATCACCGATCAGGCTCTGGCCTGGCTGACCTCTTTCCTCTCTGACGACCCTCCCAGGTCCAACTTGGGTCCTTCCTTTCATCTATCTTCCTTTCTACCTGTGGTGTTCCTCAGGGGCTAACCTCTCACCTTGGCTTTTCAACCAATACTTGGCAACTCTGGCCCACTGCATTGCCATTTTCTGCTCAAATTTCCAGTGCTATGCTGACAACACTCAACTCATTTTCAGGCTTCCCTGGGCCACCTCTTCTCCTTCTCTCATCTCTGATTGCCTAACTGCAATTCAGGATTGGTGTGCCGCCAACAATCTCTGCATGAAGACGGAGATCCTCCTCATCGGCACACCTTCACCCTCCTTTCCCCTCACTCTCTGGCCGGCTTCCCTTGGCCCTCCTCCTTCCTCCGCCTGCGAGGCTAAGAACCTCTGGGTCATCTTTGATTTCACGCTTTCCTTCTCTGCCCACATCTCTGAGGTCTCTAAAAAGTCAAACTTCCTACTACACCTCCCCAAAGGCACTCTTTCCTTCCCCCAGAAGCTCACCGTCTCCCGAGCCCTGGTTCTCTCTAGGTTGGACTATTGTAACAGCCTCTTATTAAATCTACCTGCCTCTACTCTCCGCCTTTTGCAACTCATCCAGAACAGGACTGCGAGACTTGTCCTTGGCCTCAAGCCCTGGGATCATATCATCATATCTGTCCAGCCCTGGAATCTCTCCACCGGTGGATGCAAGGATTAAATACAAAACCCTCTGCATTGTCCACTATGCTTTCTGGGGTCTGGGTCCAAAATACCTTCAGCTATCCCTCTGTAAATAACCCCCCTCTGGAGCTCTTTGCTCCTCTACCTCTAACTCCCTCAGGGTCAGTCGTTTTTCAAAGAAACGAGCTGGGGCCTCCCTCTTGAACAGCCTTCCTGCCACTCTGAAACTTAAGAGAACCATCTCCGGTTCTGGAAGCACCTCAAGACCTTCCTCTTGGCTTCTGCCTTCGTCCCACCTCTCCCCCTCTCTTCTCTGCACCATGCACCTGGCCTACCTGCTGTCTAAGGGCCCAGGTACCTGCTCCCCTGGCCCCCCATCCACACTGCCTTTAGGCAATCTCTTGCACTGGGGTATGCATCTGTAAACATACAGCAACCCCCTTTTTGTTTCCTGCACTTATCAGACATACCCTGTCTGCTGCCTTAAACCCAGCACTTGCCACTTGCTGGATGCACTACCACTGTTTCTTGCCTTGTATTATTTATTTCTTTTTATTATTTATCTGTTTTCCTTTTCTCTGCACTTTCCATTTCTCCCCCCTTCCCTGCACTTTTCCCCTTTCCCTCTCCCATGCACTTGCGCGTCTTCAATGTCACTGGGCCTAGTAAGATCGTTGTTTTTGTTCTCCCTTGTTCCCCTCCCTTGCCTTGTCGCGCTCTGAAACGCTTGTGTACGAGCGCAATACAAATAAAATATCAATTAACATAAACAGGTTGGGAAAAGGCCTCTTTGACCCAGCTCTAAGAGTAATTTCCCTACCTAAAAGCAAAGTCTAAGGATCTGTCTGTCAGGATTTCAAAATCAAAATCATCCATGTGTCCAAACGTTCTGTCCTGACCCTCACACTACAAACCTAATGATAAGGTGAAAAAGGGAAATGAAATTTCTTTAACCTGCTGATTGTAAAAAGTGTTCATAAATGAAAAATAGAACAACTCCAACATAAAAGTTCTCAAAGGTAACAGAACCTTGGTTCCAGAGGGTGTTTCCCTTCCACTGGATTCTTCAATTCTATGTCAATGTTTCTTGATGGAACAGTTCTTTGTGTCTTTCTTGGCCCACAACAATCCTGTTAGTTACAAAGCTACTTAGACTTGTGGTTACTTCTTTCAAAAAGTTAATTCTTTGTTCAACTAACACAGTCCTTTCTTTGACATTGTGTAGATTTGAAACTGCCTGATATACCCCCCTGCCAGGACTTCCCATGTACTTGTAGCTGCCTGGTTTTCTTGCCTGCCAGGAGTTCTTATTTCCATAGGTACCTGTCCCTCTTTTACATCAACAATTGCATATATCTTTCTTGGTTCTGTAGATCTGGTAGTTTCAACATTCGCTCTAAGATTTCCTCCATATCTGCATTCCATGCACTCCTATATGGCTGAGGGTTGTATCTGCAATATGCCTTCTTGATTTTCTAACAATCATCTTACTGTTTCTGTCTCTGTGGCTTTAAAATTTACAAACTGTGTTTGGCGCGGTCCCTAAAAAGCCCCAGGGTCCCCACTTTGCTTGGGTTGATTCACCGACTTTGAGGAGGTTCATGGAAGAACCAATAGGTTCTCACTGACTGTGAGAACCAATCATGGGAGGAGGTTACTGGCGGGGGATCTGTGATGACTCCATTGCAGTCATCACAATTGTTACAGAATTTTGCTTTATAATAAATTAGATTATCATCATTCCCATTCATAAAACATTCCCATAAAATGTTTAATAACATTTATACCTCATTAGTGTAGGTCATATACATTGTACTGTGCGTCATTTCCAGACTTTCATATTCAGTAATCAAATGCTTTACCATTTCAAGTACTTCCTCACCACATGATCTGCATAACCTAAAATCGCTATGAATGCCTATTCCCACACCTGTAATCTCTAGGGTATTCACCAAATGAAATTTGATTTTCAAATACCCATACACTGTGAAACAAGTGGGAAAAGCACAGATGTAGGAGGAAGCTTGAGGCCTTGTTTGCAGGTATTCCAAAAACATCACTATTTGCTTTTGTCGCCAGGTTAATAATAGTTTTCTCCTCAATTTAGGATTTTAAAACACTTATTGACCCAGCACTTGTAGAGTAGAAATGTGTGGGCATTTCACAATCCACATTGCCTATTCTCCTTTCCCAACTATCAACAGATCCTGACATCAGTTTTAAGCAGCTGTTTCGTAAACTGACTTCTCTGTTCCTGCAAATGCTCGAAACATCCGTCCCAATAATTGACTGTGTGCCGACCGCATGCCTCTCCAATCTAACAATATATTCGTTCATATTATGGTTGTATTTATATTTTGTAGCCTGAATATAATCAATTGGAGTGGGTTTGGGTACATGTAATAGTGTTCTGAGTGATTGCCCTTCTAATTTGTCAAATTCTCCACAATGTTTATGCTCCTACATTTCAGCCCCATATGTGATACACGGCAGGATTTTAGCACATTATATAGTTAGAATTGTCTGCAGAGAGTAACCTCCATTCTTTCTCCCAAACTTATTGAGCACCTCGATTTGCTGCAAGGGTCTTTGCCCTTACTACCTCCCAGTGTGCAGACCACTTAAATGTATTATCCGCGATAATACCCAAGTACATGTATGCCGGCACCTGCTCTATTTTAGTTTTGTTCAGGGTTCAACAAACAGTTTTTTATTTTGCTCGACTGGATGCAAAAACCATGGTTTTCATCTTCTCAATCTTTATTTTGAGACCATTTAGGTCTGCAAATGTACTAAGCGCATTAAGCTGTGGCTGCTGACCTCTTAGTGTGTAATCAAGAAGTAGCAGAGCATCGGCGTATCCAAGCCATGCAACCACAACAGTACCCAATTTAGGGGGATGCGTTTCAGATGTTGTGAATATCGTATTGAAATCTACCAAATATAGGATAAAAAGCGTTGATGCTAAAATGTAACCTTACTTTACACCTCCATAAGTGGGCAGCCATTCCGTAGCATGCCTAATACCATCCAGTCTTATGCTTACCAGTGTTTTAGTGTGAAGGTGTATGATCATGGCTAGTAAACCCCCTAGAATATTCCAGGCTGCAAGTCTGTGCCATGTAGCGTGCCTCTTAATACTGTATCGAAAGCTGTACTAAAATCTTTGAATGCTACATATACTAGTTCTCGCTTTTTCCAGGCATATTCGATTAAGTTGATCAATGTTAGGTTGTGCAGTGTGCTAGACTACTTGTGAAAGCTGGTTTGATTAAACAGAATAATATTGTTAGAATCAATCAAATTAGACAGTTCGGCCAGCAGCAGTCTGTCAAATATTTTCAAGGGTATATCAAGCATGGCACGCAGTCTATAATTACTTGGGGATTTACTACAGCCTTTTATATATACATGGACAATATTACTGTCCCTCCAGGCATTTGGCAGGTTGCCAGATATACTTCTACTTGTAAATAGCACCTGCAATGTTTCCACTCACAAAATCTGATTCATTTTTAATAGTGCATTGCAGGTGCCACCCAGACCCGCTGCCCATTACGATGGATTTATGTGTCCAGATGTCTTCCTTCGGTATTTGAAAGCCAATGTCTGGGGCCTGCATACCTAAGGAGTTTGCAGTATGTATTTCCCAATCCGTACTTCAACCTCCATTGAGCATAGCTGTATTCGTTCCTACCTTATTATTAACTGCCCAGAAGGATTTCTGGTCATTCGTAACGGCATACCATTTAAGTTCTAACCAAACATCCTTCTCTTTTGAATTATGGTAATGTTTTAACCATTTTCTATATTATTGTTTCCTCTTCTTGATTTCCTCAGATATTGATATATGATACCCCTGACATTTAGAATATTTTATCAAGATCTTAATATCTTGCCTCAATTGCTTTCTAGCTTGCTTTATTCCATGTTCGTAATTATGCCTCTTTCCCTGGTTGACAGAGGTTATGTTTACTTCCATTCTCCTCCTTCTTACATTGTGCACCTTAAGATCAGTAATCAAATCTTCAAACTTACTGATTACGTCCCTGTCTTGCCCAGTATCCTTATTCCCCCCTGTTCTCTGTACTCTAATAATGTAATACTAGCCAATAGATTAGCACTTTGCAATGTTGGCAGGTTCTGTCTGACTGTATTTTTTGCTCCATTTAAATATACACAACCAGAGCTATCTGAGTTAATAGTATGCCATTTTAACACTGCGCACACAGGGAAGTGATTGTTTTCCTCCCATATCAATATGGCAATATCAATTACCCATGGATATACACTTTGGTTGGCAAATATGTAGTCTATTCATGACACACTTCTACAACTTACTCTAGTATATCCATACTCAATATTTCCAGAGCAATGGCCATTTAACATTATAAATCCACAATGATACAACATATTGGCCCATGCCACACCATTTGCATTTGTGTCTGTGTGCCTAAGCGGGGAGGATGCATGATCATCTTTAAACGCTGTAGTGGAGGGAGGGACTTTGGCATTGCAATCACTGCATATTATCACTGCTACGTCAATGGGTACATTCCTCAGTATGTCTTCTACAGTTTCAATGTTTTCCTTTTGTGACACCAGTGTGGGAGGGTCATAAACATTTACAATACACAGTGCTTTATCAGATCCATTCTTACCCTTCACAATGCCTGCCAGAGCACAATTCGTGCTGGGTCCCACCTTCATAATATCAAACCTATTTTGTACTGTGATTAATAGACTGTTGGGTGTCCTGACCCACATTTGCACTATGATGCTGCAACATTTGGTGCTGTGGGCTTAGGAAATCCAAGATGGCGGAAAAGCCCACATTTGCGCCAGGATCCAGGAAAACCGTGCAGATTTTGCACACCAAAATGGTTGCCTGACCTACCACCCACCAGTGTGAGCGTGATGGGCCAGGAGTGCCATGGGTGAAATGTGTGCAAAAGGAAAAACAGCAGTGCCGGTTGGCTCAAAAAGCGCTTTGAAATCACCTTTGTTTCTCTGAAATGCAAGCTAAAAATGCCTATTTTAAACATTGCAAGATATTCAAAAATCTCACTGAAAACCAGCAGACATTTGGCAGAATGTATTCTTGTGTGCATACTAAATCTGGAAAGATCAAAACTGGCTGAGCTGTGGATGTCAGCAGCTGAAGTGAAATTGGACTGAAAGACACTAAAATCTAAATGTTTAAAATAAATGAGTGACCTACTGTTGAGTGTCACATAGTTTGCAACTGTTAAATGTCATAGTTTTGAACTTAGAATCAGCATTCTAGCTGCATGTGTAAAAATTGTAAGTTTGATTTGGATGAAGAAAAACTGGGAACAAAAGTGACATTTAGCTGAAGCCTGGCTTAAAGAGATTGAATTCTGCCTGGCAACTACCCCCGACAGGAGTTAAAACTTGCTCAGCCACTCTTCCCAGGCCTGGCTGCATTCTGCTGCCCCCACCAAAGGAGATGACACCTCCCTGATTGGATTAGGGGAGGAGCAGCTGGGGACTGCAGGAAACTGAACAATGAGCCTTCCTTGGCTCAGGCAAATGTTAAATTAGGGGGGGTCGTAAATGGCTTCCTCTTGAGAGAAATGGGGAGGGGCAGTGCCTCTGTGAGCAACCTGAGCTGGAGGAAGTGGACAAACCAGAAATTCCACCATGTGCTTTGGGAAACCACACCCCTCTGGGCCAGAGCATCATTTTAAAAAGATGGATAATTCATAGTGCGGACTTGTCAAAATTATATAATTAATATCATTATTCTTGTGATTTTTCTGTGCACATTTTAAGAGGTGTTAGAACTCTGTACCACGTTCTGAGGCAAAACCCCATGAATTATGGAGATTGCAGACACGGGGTTCACGCTAGCAAAATGAAAATTTACTGGAATATGTGTAGAAAGGCGGTGTACATCTGTGTCATTTTTGGTAAAAATCTAATCTTGGTAAACCAACCAAAAAGCGCAAAATGTTGTCATTTCTTAATCCATGCTCTTAGAAACATCAGAGTTGGAACAAAAACTACCTTATGTGATATATGATGTGTATATGCAATGTCAACCACTTGTGTATCTGGGAAATGTGTTTAGTTATGAAAATTATTTTCTAAGGTAAAAGCAAAGGGGAGTGTTCTTTCTGTATTCCATAAAGATGACACCTGATGACTCACTGCTCCCTTCTCAAATCAGGTCAAAGAGAAATCCTTGACCTATCAAATCATGAGTGGGGTGGGCACAGAAAGTTAGCATCCACACCCATTTTCAAAAGACATAAAAAGAGCCACTGGAAGCCAGATAGGGACATTCATTTTCCAACCTTCAACTGAATTCCTGCGCAGCACGCTGACGGAGAACTCCAGAATCCAGAACAGAACCAGTACCCCGAAAGCAGTGCTGTATCCAGAGAGACCAGACCAGATCACTGTGAGCAGAACCAGAGACCAGACCAGTTCGCTGTGAGCAGAACCGGTGCCTGATTGACCCGCCGAGCAGAGAGAACCGCAGCTAAACCTATTAACCAGATCTGTGACGAGGCCATTCCGTTTAAATTTATAGTGTGAGTATCTCACCAGAACTGTGCAGAACCAATCTCTTAGTTTAAAATAATCTAATTCAAACTATTTTAACCTATTGAGAACTGCATCAAAGAATCGTGTGTCCCTTCTCCGATTTTAAACCTGTAAAAGTGTAATTTGCCATTTTGAATCATTATTTAATTTCTGAAAAACGACCTTCACGAAATCGTCTGTATCTCTTGAACCAATTGTGCTAGGAGCGAGTTTCAACTTTCATTTTAAAGCTAAGATTCTAGGCTTTCCAACGAACCCAGACTTTCTATTCATTATACTTTTTCTGTAATCGCCCTCGACGCACTCAGAAAAAGTGCCGCGATTTGCAATTTGGCTCAAATTGCTTCACTTGTCAAAATAGCAGCTTCTTGCTTTCCTTTGCTGAAATTCGTTTGCAACCTGACAATCATTCATAGAGCATTGCTAAAGTGATCCTGAACTAATTTAAAGTGGCTATCACCCACCCTGAATCTCTCATATGGAATTAAAAATCATTTTTAGCATATTTTTCCCTTCTTTGCAAACCACATTTAAAGTTTTTTGCCTGTGTTTAAAAATCATCCCTGGTGCTCTCGGCTTGCTAGGGGGGAATTGGAACTTTGTATTGCATTTTTGTTGGTATTCTTGAAGACTGTGTGCTCTCCTTCCATTTCCTTATATTGCATAAAGGGGGGGGGGGAGTGAATTGTCAAAAGAAAAAGTGATCACATTATCTCTTGTTGAAATCATATCAAATTATTTCTGTGTTGCATTCTGTCCCACCTTGCATTCCCTGAACCATATAAAGCATTCTCTGCTACCTTAGTCCTCTGTTCTTATTCATAAGTAACCAAGAACTGTGCTACTGTAGGATTACCTATTGCTCATATTCACAAGTGTGCTATCAATTATCAATTTATTTATAAAAGTGTGATATATATTGTTTAATTTTTCAAATAAACCTTTTAATTTGCAAAACAAACCTACTTCTGGGCTCAGTGGGGTCAGGGGGATTCTAAGAGTGGGGTGTTATATAAGGGTTGTCATCCAGAGTAAACGAACTGGACATAAAAATACATCAATAAGGGTTTCCATCAGCATCCCAGACTAGGCATTGACTTAGCTGTAGTGTTGAATTGAAGCCATTAACAAGACCACCTTTTTGCCTACCTTTAAGGCCCTTAATGCCCGGAGCATGTATGGTCTTTCTTCCAGCAATCTCACAGTAGTCTACCAACCACGTTTCCTGTAAAGCTATAAATGAGAACAAATCAATATTTTCCGTGAGTCCATTCTCCATTGTATGATGGAAGCTACCACAGGTGTTCCATGAAAACATCAGTAGACACTGGTTAGGGTCTTTTTTTAGATGTGGTTGTAGCACCTTTGGCAACCATCTCCAATGGTCTTCTTCCTTGATACTCTCAAATTCTCTTGAAAGGGGCCCCTAGGGGTCCCTCGCGATATGAAAACAAGGCAATAACCATACACGAAAGGATGCGCCAGACACGAGGTTCAAATTCCCAATGCTAGGGTTTATTGCAAGCAAAACTAGTCCCAATTGGCCAACTGTGGTCTCACGCCCCGTGACGTGAGTTTTCTAGACCTCGAGGGACGCAAGAGAGCGAATTACGTACATCAGTTACATATATACAAAATGCATATCATACAATCATCTATGTCATGTTTAACACCCCCCTTTATTAAGTTTCTTTGAACTCGGGATGACGATGGACATTTCCGACGGGTATGACAATTATGACACTTTCGATGTCTATTCTAGTAACAATGTGCAATTAGAAAGTGGGGAGGCATCTTCTAGTTGTTGAACAGAACACAGTGGTTCTGTTCTTGGAAGCAAGCTGCACACGGGGGAAGAGCCACATTCCAAGCTTTGCTATCTATGAGGTACTATTCGTGCCCTGGGAGCTGACACGCTCTAAAGGGTTTTGCGAAGGGGGGCCGTAAGAAGAGCATAATTCAAGCCTTTAGCTGCTTTATTCTAACATATTCTACCACAGTACGAGACTGGCTGGCAGCTGTGAAATGATTAAATGCCCTGCAGCTCTCCCTCAAGGCTACAGAGAGGGGAGCGTGGGCATTCCTTTCTGGGCTACTCATGAGGAGTTTCAACGAACTCCTCAGTCCCGCGACCTTTCCCTTTCATATTCAGACAACAATGTTAACAGTTGAGCAGAGTAAGCAGAATTCGCAAGAATTGCAAGCTGCAAAGCAGTTTAGACAGAAAACAATGAGCAATGGTTAACAAGCAAAATGGCGATTCTTGCTACGTTTAAAATGGCCGCTTGTTGGTCAAGCATAGCAGTTTGTATTTCTATAATCCGGTGCATAAGACGGTTGGCCTTCCGCCATCAAGTTACGTCTGTCATTCAAATGAAGGGTATTCACTTTTCCAGATTGACACTATGAATGGGCAGCCTTGTACTTTCCTTGTACCATTTCTATTCATTGTTATTTGCAATTCCAGTAACTTGTTGGTGTTCAGAGCAAAGCCATTTCTTACAGGTAATCAATCCTCATGTTCCTGTGTCATTATTGATCAAGCAGAATCAGGTGAAGTTAGGTTCAGCCATTTGATGTTAACATACATGGTTTGAGAAATGTTGGCTACGCTAGATTGATAGAAACATTGAAACACGTCTGCTTCATAAGACACTAAAAGGTCAAAACTGGCATCAGAATAAAAGAGGACGTTTGTTGTAACTCTCATTTAATTCTCTGATTGGCCCACAATTATATCTGTCAAGCTCATTACTCGCAATGGTATGATACTGTTGAATAATTGTACGACTATCACTCGATTTAATGGAGGATGTCTGTTTTGAGAAAATAAATGTCGAATTTGTAAATGCTTGATGATAGTGCTTGTCTATATATCCTTTTACACTTATACGCTCTTTTATTTTTGCTGGGGAAACTTGGCATAATTTTGTGTTGACTGCAATATTAGATTCAATGTTTGGGTAGCTCTCACGTCCAGCTTCTCTACTGAGTGCAATATGTTCAACCTGTTGAAACATTATTTGCAACCCTTCTAAAATTTGCTCCTCATCCTCCTCCTTGGTGGGCCCTGTATTTATCTTTTCAGGAGGCACTGCCTTCTTCGTTCTTTGCCTGAATGTCTGGGAATCACCCACTTCTGTTGTTTTTGTCAGATTTATGTGTATATCCTTCCCAACAGAGGATTTGGCAGGAGCGTGCAACGTCTTTGCCGCAGGAGCTTTAATTACACAAGATGCGTCTCAACCCTATTTGTTTGATTCCTTTTGGTTTCCTTTGTTCTTTTCTTTTTGGGCTCTCCATTACCAGTCTTATTTACATTATCTATTCCGTTTTTATTGACTTTGTGGTGCTTACTGAATCATAGTCACCTTGCTCATTCTCTATCAGCATTACTGCATTTGCATTTGAGGAAGCGATGTTACTCTTCTTTTTCTTCTTTTTGTTATTTTTGTAGATGATACTACTGTGTTGAGCCAAGGTCCATTCTTGGTTACCTCTTCTTTTTTTTCTTTTTCCTCCTTGGCTCACCAGCATGTTCGATAAGATCTATATGCTGAAGAGCCTCTACTGATTTTTGTGAGATTGTGTTACCTCCTTCTATACACTGTGCTATGGAGGTATGTAATGTTCGAGTAAAGTTATCAGGACCTTTAAGCCCGATCAATACACATTCTAGAGTTTTGTTGCTTATATCATTTATGTGTATATCTCTCTCGTAGGCCACATTTCATACTGGCCTGCCCATAGGATACTTTTTAGTACATGTTTTATCAAGTGTGAGGGGTCAGAAAGGAGAGATGGACACAAAGTGGTAGGGTTTTAACATTTGCCATGTTTATTAAAGCAAATAATTGGTACAAAGGCCTATCAGTCCCTATCCTAATGATAATGACCCTACCTATGAAACTAAAACTAAAGCAAATTAACCTTGTGTCCAAATTGTATCTGACCCTCACACTAACATATAACTGTACAAGGTTAAATGTCTCTAGTTCCAACCCAACACAAGAAAGTGGGTGATTCCATTAAAGCAATCCTTGTGTTCAGGGGTTGGCTCCTTTCCCCTGAACCAATTCAGAAAGCCTATTGGAAATATGTTGTTCCAACAATGTTCTCTCCAAATGAATGAAAATGCCTCTTTAGATTTAGCTAAACTAAAATTTCTCATCCATAGAATATAGTTGTCAAAATAGCCAAACACATGTCATCTCTGCAGAACGCTTTTCTGAGGAAGGCAAAACCAAATGTCTTGTTAATAGAACACTGTTTTCAAATGGCAAGGTTTCTCTCTTAAACAACTGTGTATCTCCTGGTATACTCCCTTGCCAGGAATTTCTCAACTTACTCCTTCAATATCCTGGTTTACTCTGCTGCCAGGAATGGTTTTTTAACAATTTAAGACAATTCTTAATGTCCCGGATTACTCTCCTGACAGGAATATTTTCTTCTTGAAATGTCTCTTGCTCTTGACAATGCTTGCTCCAGATCTCCCCCAACTGACATCTCATGTTAGCAAAGCTACCACATGTCTGCCTCCTGTTTTCTCTCTCAATATCTTTTGACCTGTAGCAATACCAGTCCCAGGTTCCCCCCAACTGACATCCCATGTCTAGAGAATTGTACCAGATGTGCCTCTTTACTTCTCTCCCAATATATTTTGGCTTATGGCAATGCTGGTCCCACGTTCTCCCCAACTGACATCTCATGTTAGGAAAATGGTACCATATTTGCCTTTTTATCTTATTTCGATTCGGTTGACGTTCAAAAGTATTCTTTAAACACTATTTCACTCTCAGGCTGACTCACCGGTATACCATTCTGTGGCTGCGAGAGTCCACAGGGCTGGCTTCCCCGCTTGTGCAGAGGTTCGTTTGGTTCCCGCGTTGGTGTTAGTTTTCTTTGCTGTTTCCCCTGAACCTGCTGTGCTTCAGTCACCTCCTCGTTGTCGAAGTTTCTCTTCTTCGGTCGGAAATGCCTTCTACACGCTGCAGGCAGACGTTCTTCGTTTCTCTTGCGGCTCTTCTCGCCTGAACTGCCTCTGCTGCCAGTCTCGCTTCGGGGACTGCATACTCTCCAACCTCTCTCCCTGGCTCTTCATCGAACCTCCAGCTGTAGAAAACCTTTGTGTTTAAATGTCCCACACAGCTAATTAAGTTTTAAACAACTAGACTCCACCTCACGCTTGAAGTCACATTTCCTTCCCCTCAACTCTTCAGTCATCTTTTTAGTCTCAGTCCTCCAGGTATAATGGGACTTGGAGTTCACATACATTCTAGACTTCTCAAGGTAAGATTTTTTAAATAGTTGTTGAAGCAGAGTTTGTCAGAGTCAGGAGAGGTTATGTGAACATTATGTGTAGTGGTGATCATAACACTTGGCTCTACTATGCAATAAGCCATCTTGGGTTTCAGGAAAGCTGGAAGAATCGCGTGTCTCCAGTCGTGGACTTATCACTTTCCCCCAATATATGTCTCCTCCATATGGGCCGCCCTTTCCCTCGCCATATGGGAGGAGACCACTAGCGGGGTTTCAGTGATGACCTCGCAGGATTCATCACACAAGTCAGTATGGGACTCTAATTTTCCATGTTTTCACATTTGTTGATCAATATCATGAGTTTTTTTAATTTATTGTTTTGGTTTATATAAACCTTTAAACAAGTTAGGGCAAATTAATAACAAATGCTGCAACGTCTCTTTCTCTCCTTCAATTTGACAGTGCCTACAATATTTATATTGCCCGTAAATTGGAAATCGGATGTTACGTATCTCTTGAGTATTTAGAACATTGCATCTAAAATGCATGATACTATTCCTAAACAAGCGCAAGGGGTATTTTAACATATACGATTCAGGATCGGTATACAATTTCCAATATGACAGTTTGTAAGTACAAAGTAGAATTTAGGATCTGCATTATTTTCAATCCAATCAAATGCTTTTGTCAACTTTTTCACTTTCATAGGATTTGAGATTAAAATTCCTATGGAGAGACCCATGTTGGTTAATATGGTATCGACTTCCTCTTTCAGAGAGCGCTTACATTTCCCCGAGTTGTCTCCACCCAATTTATGATACAAAGACTCTTTATGGCTAATCAAACATTTTCAAAGCAGCGATACCTTCTTCCAACACATGCAGCTTTTTAATGAATGTAAACCAAACTCGTACCGTATGAATTCCATCGGTATACATTTTGGCATAAAGAACAACACATTTCCCCATACAGTTGTTTCTATAACTTTTAAATAAGATGTTAATACTTTGGGAAGAAACTCTAAACCAGAAGAAAGACTTGGAATAACTTTCCTACAATGGAATTCCCTACATGTATACATCGAGTATCTCCCATATTTCCTTTCGATAACTCTCAATTGTTTAGAAGCATCAATTGCCTTCAGCCGTAACCAGTTTTTAATGAAACTATTGGTTAGGGAACTAGAAAATGAGTACCCTAAGTATCTCAGTGTAGTTTGCTGTTTAATGTTTGTTCCTTCACAGCTCCAACTAAATGTCGCAGTTTTTTACTTTGTTGACCCAAATGTATGATTATGGTTTTTGACAAGTTTATTTTCAGTTTCAGGTCTGCTATAAAAGCCACAAACACATTAATTAATCTTTGTAGTCCTATTTCTGTACGATCAAAGAGTAAAAAGTCATCAGCATACGCAAACCATTGCACTTTGAAGTTGCCTAGTTTAGGAGCAACTAATCCAGCACTACCCAAGGAATTACCGGCTGTATATACCTACAAATTAAATAGAATTGCAGCAAGTGCACAACCCTGTTTTAACCCATTGTATGATTTTATTATGTTTGACATGAGCCCATCGTTGTTCAATCTGACCCTCAACACTGTTTCCAAATATTAGTATATTAAAATTTCCGGCAGACCTTTGTCGATTCCCAATTCCGTTAGCCTTTGCCATAGTGTCGGTCTATCGACCATCTCGAAGGCTAACGACAGATCCATCGATGCTAAGTATAAATTAAGTTGGCCTTTGACACATTCATTTCATTGTAACTGTGCAACAAGCATACCCACCAGCATCAGTCTCCATACCTTTTCTGTCTAGAATCGAGAATATAATTCTCTTCAATCCACTCAAGCAATTTGTCGAGTACTAAAGATGCAAAAATCTTTCAGTCAACGTTCATTAAGGAAATTAGACGATAATTTGTTGGACACAGCGATTACCCTTCTTAAAGATTAACAGGATATATGAAATTCTCCAAGACTCTGGTATTCGCTTGGTTGTGATTACATCCCTGAACAAGACATGCAGAATATAAGAGCACATTGGAGTGTTCTGTATTTGGACCCGGAGTCTTAGAAGCTTTAGATTTTTTAAATAACTTGCTATGTTACCAACTGATACCTCCAAAGACCATATTGAATCGCATGATTGAGGTTCGAATATTTCAGAACTAGATGCTCTATATAATTTTTCAAAGTATTCGGACCATACGTTGGCATTTATGGGATTAATTTGTGTAACTTCAGTACTATTTATTAGTGACCATAGGTTTCACAAGTTATGACCTTTTATAGCAGAAAACAAAGCTTCAGAGTCCTTTTGTTATAAAGCAGAACGATGATTAATTATCCAGTTTTTGAAATTTTGCTGGCAACATTTCTTTTTCGTTACACTAGTTAAACGATCCTTTTTAAGATTGTTTAGCTCACAAAGTTCTTTATTTAACAGAGCTTAACGTAGTTTGGTCTCTACGTCAAATACATGTTTGTGACTGCAATGCAGGGTTGTTTGTCGTGTGTCTGCAAGACCACATTTTCTCAATGCCTGAACAAGATGAACATTACATTTGTCTACAGAATAGGTAGTCAATTTATTTTCAAGAGTGCTTGAATTAAAATCGTATAACATGTTATTGAATTTGACTGTTTTTATGGGATTCCGTTTAATATGAGTACCACAAACATTAACCTCCATATCCTCACAATACAGTTTTACTTTATTGCCGTTTTTATCCCAGGGAAGATTAATGAATAACAACGCATGATCGCTATATCGAGTAAATTGAACATTCATGTTACTCAAGTTCATATATAACTGCTTGCTTACAAACATATAATCGATTATAGAAGACTCCCCTCGTGCCTGCCAGGTCGGTTTAGTATTATACAATACATTTAATCCCCAATTTCTGGCAAAGGCTAACCGTAAACTTCCTCTGTACATTTTATTTCCATTCATAGAGTTATGGTCGCCCAAAGAGGTTATGGCCCATTCCATGTCGTGATTTGACATGTTGCATTCCGCATTCAAATCCCCGGTGAGGATAATCAAGCCCCCAAGATTCAATACGAGCCATTCATCGATCAAAATATGAAGATCTTCTATCGCTTTTACCAATTGCATGTCAGAGAGTTCATAAGTGTTCCAGTAAATATTAATTAACAATAAATGAACTGTTCCGTGTCTTGTTTTAACTCTGAATGCGACGATCATAAGCAAATCAGAAATGTGCACTACATGTACCATAGAAATTGTTTGATCATTGCCGTATGCAAGGGCTAAACCCCCTTTAGGGCGACAACTAGCTTCCCTTTCAACTGGTAAACACATAACTCATACCCATCCCGTACCAATAGTCCCTATTCCCATGATTTCCCAAGATTCTTTAATTAAAATGAAATCATACTGCGGCAGGGCTTCACATACTTTATTATTCAAGACCAGTGGTTCGCCCATTGTTTTTAGCTGCACAATTGACTCCCTTAAGGATATGGCAAGAGAATGCCATTCTTGCATATCTGTAACGCTCACCTGGTTCCCTCGGAGGCGCTGGTCTTGGGCTGGGCGCTGCAAACGTCTTCAACGTTAGGCGTAGGGTTCGTTTGGCTCCCGGATTTGGCCCCTTCCTCACCGAAAGCTTGACCTGCAGAGTGAGGTGTCTGCAAGTGGAAAATCAAGGTATTAGTGGCTGAAAGGATGGGAGAAGTTCCTAGCCCCTCTCTCCCTTTCTCCCCGTAGTACTCGGATGATTGTTGTGCTCACCTTAAGTAAGTGAATGCTGAGCTCTCCATCCTGCGTCTTGTGCAGGGGCGCTGGGTCCAGTTACTTCACTGGATGTGAGTTCCGCCTCTTGATTGCAGAGGGTAGGTGAGAGCGATGCCGCCGTTTGCTGCACGAGCGTGACTTGTAAGTATTAAAGTTCTCTTTAGATTGCTCTCTTTAAATGTCTTTTTCCTTATGTATATGTTTTTTGCCTTTAGGATGCTGTCGATGCCAAAGATGATGCTCTCCCGGATTCGTGGCAGAGAGCGTAACAAGAAGATGGTGAATTCGATGGCACGTAAGTAGGAAGACTGCTTTAGGGCCGTAGAATGCACCTTAGTGTCCCCTTTTGTTTTTACAGGTGCCGGAATGCAGCGCGAACAAAGTTGGAGCAAGCGCTACACAGGTAAGCAGTATTGTAACTGAGCGTTACTAACCAATGTTCTTTGTCTTAGCAGGCCCGATGCCGGATGCGGAATGCAGAAAAGAAAACGACTTGGATGCTGCCGATGGATCGGGTGAGTTGAAGCGCTAACTTTGCCTTTGTCTAACCTGTGCCTTTTGTTTTGCAGGAGCTGCTGAAGATTGAAGATTGGTTCCCAGCAGGTAATTTTCGTGACTACAGGATCCGGAGCTGAAGATTCGCTGGAGCTGACACGGTGAGCGTCCTGCTGCAGATGCAGAATAACGCGAAGCATGAGGTACCAATCGGGTGTGGTTTAAATAGCCCATAGGAGTACTTAGGTGTCTTCTTCCACAGCAGCCGCGCCCAGGTAAAAGAGTTCCTGCTTCCAGAAGAGTTCCAGCCTCAGTGATCCAGGGAGTGGTGCCTGCCCCACCCAGAAAGAAAAGTAGTTCCTGTTAGAAGAGAGTAAAGCATCATCTGGCTGGTAAGTAAGCAGCATGGTCTGCTTCAGGTAGGTTCACCCAAGCACGTTTACACTTGATATGAGCCCGGCGCTTCCTGTGCCGGGACGGGTCCTTACTATGAGCCTGGCACCACGGGTTGCCAGGACAAGGTCCAAAAGGTCCCTATTGGAACTTGCTGGTGCCGATAAGGCATGTTATGAGCCTGTTTCCAAGGATGTTGGGTAGGTCCTGACTCCTTGAAAGCAGTGGTCATGACAGCACCCCCCCTCAAGGCCCCTCCCAAATTTGTTCTCTCCGGGGGTTTTGGTTTATCAGGAAAAGTTCGATGAAACTTCTTAACCAGACGGGGTGCATGAACATGTTCCGACGGTTCCCAAGATCGTTCCTGGGGGCCATAACCTTTCCAGTCAATCAGATAGTATAATTTAGATTTGGAAATCTTGGAGTCTAATATGTCTTGTATTTCGAATTCTAGTTCTCCGTCCACAAGAATAGGGTCTGGAGATTTTGTCAAACGGGTTCCAGGTTGCATGGGTTTCAGTAGTGAAACGTGGAAAACTGGATGTATTTTCATATGAGCAGGTAGGCCCAATTTAACCGCCACTGGATTGATTATGGCAGTGATTGGGTAAGGCCCCAGATATCGTGGATTGAAAGTACGCGGTCCTTTTAGGGGTAAATTTTTGGTGGATAGCCAGACCTGATCTCCCACAAGATATTGAGGAGCTTCCTTTCGATGTAGATCCGCACACTTTTTATATTGCTCCTTGGCCTGCTTAAGGTGAGATGTGGCCTCTTTAAAGGCTTGAGTGATTGTCGAATGCAGATGATCTACAGCGGGTGTTCCAAGAGTCTGAGGTGGGTCAAGATTTGAGGTGCGAGGGTGTATTCCATATGAAAGAAAAAACGGAGTCTTTCCTGTTCCGGCGTGGACTGAATTATTATAAGCGTACTCCGCAATCCAGAGAATGTCTTTCCAAGTGCCCTCTGATTGTTGTAACATGCAGCGTAGATACTGTTCCAAGGTTTGATTGGTCCTCTCGGTCTGCCCGTCAGTCTGGGGATGGTGGCTGGTCGAAAGCCTTATGTCAATTTGGGCTAGACGACAACAACTCCGCCAGAAGTGGGAAATAAATTGACTCCCTCTATCTGAGATTAAAATTGAAGGAAAGCCGTGCAACCGAACGATGTTTTCGAGGAATTCTCGGGCCAAAATTGGAGCTGTAGGTAACCCTTTCAATGGGATGAAATGAGCCATTTTCGAGAATAGGTCCACAATCACTAAGATTGTATTAAATCCGGAGCATGGTGGTAAATCCGTGATGAAGTCCATGGAGAGAGTATGCCATGGATATGGAGGAACGTCTATTGGATGTAGGAGGCCTGCTGGTTTCTCCTTCTGGCTTTTGCTTTGAGCGCATACGCCACAAGAATTAATGAAGTCCTTAATGTCCTTTCTCCAAGATGGCCACCAAAAATGTCTCTTTATCTTTTCCAACGTTTTGGTAATGCCGGGATGTCCTTCCATTAAGGAGTCATGGTAACAAGAGATCACCTGTCTTTGTAAATCGGTACATGGTAGATTTAATCTTCCTCGAAAGTATAATAGGTTCTTATCCATTGTGAAATCATTTCCCTTGAGTTGCCAGTCTTGCACTTCTGCTGGAGTCAGAAGATCTTTAACTTTAGTTTCAATGTCTTCAATGGATTGTGCATCTATTAAACCCAGGATTCTCTGTTCCGGAATTATAGGTACGGGTTCAGGATTGGTCGTGAGTTCATCTATTCCAATTCGGGAGAGAGCGTCTGCTTTACCATTCTTGTTGCCTGGTCGGTAAGTTATCACAAAGTCAAATTCGGCGAAAAACAATGCCCAGCGAAGTTGTCTAGAGGATTGAGCTTTGGCTGATTTAAGGTACTGTAAATTACGATGATCCGTGATGACGGTGACTGTGTGTCGGGCTCCCAAGAGATAATGCCGCCAAGCTTTAAAGGCGGACTTAATCGCCAAAAGTTCCTTATGTGTAATGGTATAGTTGATTTCAGGAGCTGAAAATTTGCGGGACCAAAATGCCACTGGGTGTAACTGATTTGTTTCCGGGTCTCTTTGCGAAAGCACTGCTCCCATTGCGAGACTGGAAGCATCAGTCTCTACGATATAGGGAAGTTCCGGGCGAGGATGTTTTAGAACTGGAGCCGAGGTGAATTTTGTTTTTAGTTCCTGAAAAGCTTGTTCAGCCTCTGTAGACCACTCGAAACGTTTATTCTTTCTGAGGAGGGCTGTAATGGGTTGGACAACTCGAGAAAAATCTGGGATAAATCTTCGATAAAAGTTAGCGAAGCCCAACATGCTTTGAACTCCTTTCACTGACGTTGGTGAGGGCCACTTAATGATAGCGTCCACTTTTCTTGAGTCCATGTGGACTCCATTTGGTGACAAAATGAATCCCAAAAATTCGACCTCCGTGACGTGAAAAACGCATTTTTCCAATTTCGCAAAGAGTTTGTGTTTTCGGAGCCGCTCCAGTACTGCGGTGACATGTTTTCGATGTTCCGCCTCAGAGGACGAGTAGACCAGAATGTCATCAATATAGACAACTACACATACATCAATGAGCTCTCTGAGGACGTCATTCATAAAATACTGAAAGGCTGCCGGAGCGTTGCAAAGCCCAAAGGGCATTACTTGATACTCGAACAGTCCATATTTA
Source organism: Ambystoma mexicanum (assembly GCF_040938575.1). Lineage (NCBI taxonomy): Eukaryota > Metazoa > Chordata > Amphibia > Caudata > Ambystomatidae > Ambystoma > Ambystoma mexicanum. Next base: position 533,581,120 of record NC_090924.1, on the reverse strand, counting down.
GTACGAAAGGCCGTCTTCCATTCATCGCCCTCTTTTATTCGTACTAAATGGTAAGCTCCTCTGAGGTCCAGCTTTGTGTAGATACAGGCACTTTTAACCTGGTCAAGAAGTTCAGGGATCAATGGTAACGGATATCTGTTCTTAATCGTAATCTGGTTCAGGGCACGGTAATCTATGCATGTTCTTAGGTCTCCCTCTTTTTTTGGCACGAAGAACAAAGCTGAAGAGGCTGGGGACTTCGAGGGACGGATAAATCCATTAGCCAGGTACTGATCCAAATACTGCCTTAGGTGAAGATTTTCAGGTTCTGTGAGGGCATAAATTCGACTGCATGGAGGAGTGGATCCTGGAACCAAGTCTATTTGGCAGTCGTATGATCTGTGAGGAGGCAGTGAATTAGCTTGATCTTTCCGAAAGACATCCTGAAATTCCCGGTATTCAGGAGGCAGGTGAGGACTCTCAGAAGCAGTTGCAGCTAGTTTCGTGGGGGGCTGTGGGAAGCAGGTAGGTGCGCATTCTGGAAACCGGATTGTCTTTGCTCGCCAATCAATTTGAGGATTGTGTTTTTCCAGCCAAGGGATTCCCAGGATAACTTGAAACTGTGGAGCCTTGATCACGTCAAACACGATTTTCTCTTGATGTCCGTCTTGGCTTACCAACGTCACTTCCATGGTGGTGTGAGTAACTGGTCCGGAAGCTATTTCCGTACCATCCACGGTGGTGATGACGTCTTTCACCGACTTAGGACAAAGAGACAGATTCATCCTGGCGGCCAATTCACAGTCCACGTAATTGCCGATTGCGCCACTATCAATGTATGCTTTAATGGCATGCATACGATTGGGTTGTTCCGGACTCACGAGGACCATGGGCATGGTAAAATGCGAGGTCAAAGAACTGGTTTTTACGCTCGGCAAGCGGACCTCTACACTTGTCGGGCGAGGTCGTTTTCCGACTCAGAACCTTTGGCACCCTTATCGGAAGCTCCTACTGTCTTCTTCTTTGGTTTCACTGGGCAATCTTGGAGGAAATGCCCTGAGTTCCCGCAATAGAGGCACAATTGTAGATGTCTTCTCCTTTCTCTTTCCTTTTGGGTTAGAGGTCCTTTCACCACCCCAATCTGCATGGGTTCCACGGTATCATTTCCTTTAACGGAGCTCTGTGGTCTTGAAAAAACTCGATTTTCAAACCTGGAACGATCGGCTTTTCGATTTTGTATTCTATGATCTAATTGCACCACCAGATCAATGTATTCGGAACAGTCTTGTGGTGGATTCACCACCTGGGCCAGAACGTCTTTAAGTTCTCCACGAAGGCCTCTATAGAAAAGGGTGATTCTCTTATCCTCAGGCCATCCGGTTTCAACCACTAGTCTGTTAAATGATGCAATGTAGGCCAGAAGATCTTGATTGCCCTGTCGTAGTGAAAGAAGTTCATTGTCCAGAGCCTGTCCCTGAGAATGCCTTGCGAACAATCTTTCCATACTAGCTTGGAAGTCCTGGAAATTATAAAGGATAGGGTTATCCTGAGTCACTAAAGGAATAGACCAATCTGCGGCGCTGCCACTAAGATATGAGAGCACAAAGGCTACCTTAGCCTGGTCTGTTGGAAAAGCGGCAGGTCTACACAGAAAGTGCAAACGACACTGATTGATGAACACAGCAAACCTTTTCGGATCACCTGAAAAGCGTTCGGGCGGAGCCAAAGGTACATTTCCTGGTAGATTAATTTGCACCGGATTAGAGGAAGCCGTTGGGGCATGGCTTCCACCAGGGGTAGGCAGAGGAGTCTGTCCCGCTTGGGCTTGTAACAATTGTCTAGCCAAGTCGTCTGTTCGCTCCTTAGAAACCACTAGCTCTCTCCTTAGGGCATTTGTTTCCTGGCGTGCTGCGTGTACTTCTGCTCCCAACTCCCCGAGCAACTGGGCCAATTGGTCTATGTCTGAAGTCTCCATTGCGCCTGGGCGGGAAGTGTTTGGGAGGCTTCGCGTTCTGTAACGCTCACCTGGTTCCCTCGGAGGCGCTGGTCTTGGGCTGGGCGCTGCAAACGTCTTCAACGTTAGGCTTAGGGTTCGTTTGGCTCCCGGATTTGGCCCCTTCCTCACCGAAAGCTTGACCTGCAGAGTGAGGTGTCTGCAAGTGGAAAATCAAGGTATTAGTGGCTGAAAGGATGGGAGAAGTTCCTAGCCCCTCTCTCCCTTTCTCCCCGTAGTACTCGGATGATTGTTGTGCTCACCTTAAGTAAGTGAATGCTGAGCTCTCCATCCTGCGTCTTGTGCAGGGGCGCTGGGTCCAGTTACTTCACTGGATGTGAGTTCCGCCTCTTGATTGCAGAGGGTAGGTGAGAGCGATGCCGCCGTTTGCTGCACGAGCGTGACTTGTAAGTATTAAAGTTCTCTTTAGATTGCTCTCTTTAAATGTCTTTTTCCTTATGTATATGTTTTTTGCCTTTAGGATGCTGTCAATGCCAAAGATGATGCTCTCCCGGATTCGTGGCAGAGAGCGTAACAAGAAGATGGTGAATTCGATGGCACGTAAGTAGGAAGACTGCTTTAGGGCCGTAGAATGCACCTTAGTGTCCCCTTTTGTTTTTACAGGTGCCGGAATGCAGCGCGAACAAAGTTGGAGCAAGCGCTACACAGGTAAGCAGTATTGTAACTGAGCGTTACTAACCAATGTTCTTTGTCTTAGCAGGCCCGATGCCGGATGCGGAATGCAGAAAAGAAAACGACTTGGATGCTGCCGATGGATCGGGTGAGTTGAAGCGCTAACTTTGCCTTTGTCTAACCTGTGCCTTTTGTTTTGCAGGAGCTGCTGAAGATTGAAGATTGGTTCCCAGCAGGTAATTTTCGTGACTACAGGATCCGGAGCTGAAGATTCGCTGGAGCTGACACGGTGAGCGTCCTGCTGCAGATGCAGAATAACGCGAAGCATGAGGTACCAATCGGGTGTGGTTTAAATAGCCCATAGGAGTACTTAGGTGTCTTCTTCCACAGCAGCCGCGCCCAGGTAAAAGAGTTCCTGCTTCCAGAAGAGTTCCAGCCTCAGTGATCCAGGGAGTGGTGTCTGCCCCACCCAGAAAGAAAAGTAGTTCCTGTTAGAAGAGAGTAAAGCATCATCTGGCTGGTAAGTAAGCAGCATGGTCTGCTTCAGGTAGGTTCACCCAAGCACGTTTACACTTGATATGAGCCCGGCGCTTCCTGTGCCGGGACGGGTCCTTACTATGAGCCTGGCACCACCGGTGCCAGGACAAGGTCCAAAAGGTCCCTATTGGAACTTGCTGGTGCCGATAAGGCATGTTATGAGCCTGTTTCCAAGGATGTTGGGTAGGTCCTGACTCCTTGAAAGCAGTGGTCATGACAATATCTTTTAAGAGAGATCTGTCCTCGACTTTCAAATTATTGCTTTCACCTTTTATAGAATCAGAAGCTTCGGTTCAATGAGGAATAGGCACCCTTTCAGAGCTGAGATTCGTCGGTTTAAAAAAATGAAATGTATCGAATCCTCTCTTTTGCAGCGAACCAGCTTCCTTCAAAATCAAAGCCCTGACAAGGGGTGATGAATTTATCAATCGAACATAATTGTATCAGAAAGGGTGGATGTAATCAACCAACTTTATGTCAGCGGTCATAATAAGGCTAAGCTCCGGGATATCCGTGAATAGACGTAAAATATAGGGTCTATTCAACGCCCATGGACCACCATCTTCAAAAACATAATGCATTATCAAGCTTGGCTCATGTGGATAAACTGGAGAGCGTAAACCATAAGAGGACTCATTATACTTTTTTCTGTCATAACCCTCAGAGTCAGGTACAAAATGGCACAATTGCTTTGTCAATAGTGGGAAGTGGGACCTGCTGAGTTTTAACTACCCTTGCTTCATATTGAGTACTCAGCCCTAAATTCCCATTACTTCCATCAACACTATGGTATTGATTTGCAGGAATCATGTTAGAGTCTAAGTTGTCTAGAATTGGCGTGATCGAGTGTTGGTTAAAGGTCCTCTCATTAGACTCCAGAATCTTTTGATTCAGTATGTTTTCAATTGGTGTTCGAACATTGTCCTCCGACAAAACTTTGTTCTTTAATAAGGTACCACTGTCGACAACAAACTCGCTGCTATTACTAGACAAACCCACTACAGGAAGCGTTATTTTTGAAGATGTTATGGTTTTGGTGTCGTCACCCTTCTTTAATCCTATAACGTCATTGGCAATATGATAATCGCTAGTAATTTAGCCTGACCTTCCTTGATGTTTCCGTCTGTTGTCCGTAACGCGTCTACCTTTTGTTATATCGTTAGTTACCTTACCAGGGTTAAGAACCATTGGATCGGGCCTTCCAAGTTGATCATCGATTTAGAGAATGGCTGGGCCTGCAGAGGTTGGCGTGTTTGTCTGAGAAAGCACAGCAGGATTTTTAAAAATATCAAATATATCAAGCGCACCCAATTCAATTGACTTAAGATTTTTATCTCTCCTTCCTGAGGTCTCTTTATTCTTGAGAGCTTCGGATAAACGAATCGTACCTTCGGAATATTCGCATTGCATAGATCTTGTTTCACAATGCCCTTCACTTAAAGGTATCCCAGGTGATGTAATCAGATTCCCAGTTGGATTTTGTCCAGATGAATCTGAGACCAGGATAACATCATTAGCTAACTGGAATTCCTTGATAACTTCAAGCAACTTCCGGTCCCTCAAAAATTTGCGAAATGAGATATTTGTTAACTTCTGTGCGAGAATCTGCTTGCGTTGAATTTTCTTCTCTTTTTTTTGTGGATATTTTTACCATAAATTGATCAGGTACCTCATTCAAAATTGTTTACACAGCCTTAAAGCTTCCCTAAGGTTCACTGAGACTCCCCCTGCCTCAATAATGAGTGCAGTATGAAATGTGGACTCTACAGTGTCTGTTTTTGGGCAATCATTTGTTGACATTTGATGGTCTAGTGCTTTCGGGGCATGAGGCATAACCTCAATACTAACAGCTTTATTTCCACCGGAGCTTAAGACTTCATCAACAGTCTCATGCCCAAACATCAAACTTTGCATAGTTTTACAGCACACATCTGGCATAGATGTAAGGACCAACACTATCTCATTTGGTAAACGCGTTTGTTTCTTAAGTTCCGCTAGAAGCAGCAGACTAATGTTTTCGTTCATATGTGTATCTGCGGTACCTCGTTAATTGGTCTCAGTCTTTTACATCAGAGTGCTGTGTGCCATGATCTATATGTTGCGAAATTCCCAATAGGGAAATTTCACCCATTGTAATTATGAAAGGTGTATTCAAGAGTAATTGACTAAATTCATTATCGTGCATTGTGTTCACATTCACTTGAATTGAGTTAGTGTTATCAGATACATCTGAATAGCGAACCTCCCCAAACAACGATTGCAAATTCTCTAGGTTTCCAGTTGCCTTAGATTCAGAGTCCATCTTTTCAGTGTTAACACTTAGTATGGAAAATTGCTCAGCACACTCAATAAGATCATCATCATCCGTGTCAGATGACCCGGGCAGGGGAAGCCAAGGGGAAGTAAAGCCGGGCGAGAAATACTCATGGCGGCACTTTCGTTTTTTGTAATTTTGGTGTTGATGTGTTTGCACATCATTGCGGAGCGCAGACACAACAACCACCTATGCAAACAAAACTACGCCTCCAGTGATACAGTACACACACAACAGTACTAACTTGAACAAACAACAGCGTATGACAACAAAGGTACTTGCACCTGCTTGCTTATCTGTAATAAATCATACATAAACAAGCTCCATGCCGAACAGGCCACTTCAAAGGCCACTTCGCAAGTGCCCACGCGCAGGGGCGCACACGCGTGCCTCTTTAAGGGCTGACAGGAGCAGGGGGCGAAGCTTTCTAAATAAAATGAAAAATACAACGTATTAGTGAAGTACAGTCACTTGTTTAACCCGTAGCAGATGAAGGTGTAATATAGTTCCTGGAAAAACGTTTGTACTGGCACCAAGGCTGTTGAAGGAGCCGAGTCAGAAATTACAGGTCATGAGTCCAGCAGCCTGGTGGCATAACAAGCCACTTCAAAGGCTACTTCAAAGGCCACTTCGCAAGGGCGCGTGCCAATATCATGAGTAGCTCTTCGAACGCAAGATATTGAGTCATAGAGGGGGTTGCTTCCACAGCTCATGTTTATGTTTATTTCTGTTTGCACCTCATTCTGTCTCCCATTGAGTGGATATTTCAGATCAAGAGGGGACATATTGAATAGTAGCATTGGAGTGGAGGACAGTGTAAAATCGTCCTCATCCCTCCTATGCATATCAATTGGTGCGACTACTATTTTATGTGTTTTAGTCCATACTTCGTTGTGATCAGATGGGTTATTCTGCTCAATTGTTTGCACTTCTAGTGTAATAATTAATTGGCAGCTTTCTCACAGTCCCCCTTATTGTTCTCAGCCAGGGATACGAGGGTTGAGGATTTTTTCAACTGCGCAGACACAGTTCCATTAAGTTCAACCCCATATGGCGTAAGGGTATCAATTAGGTTTTCTGTGCGTTTAGTGCCTAAGCAAGATAGGGAAGCTGACAACTCATGATGGAAAGAGTATGCTGCTTCATTACTTTCAATCTCTAATGGGAAAATAATGTTATTTTCATGTTGGCTGTCCCCTCCTTTACGCTATTGTCTGGAGCTTTTATGGTCTTAGCGGTACAACTTCTCAGATGTCTTAATGAATAGATACATTTAGTGGGCTCTATTACGTTGTCATATCTTACCCTTATAACTCAATATTGGTTACACTTTGCTCCAATTTGAAGTTCCCAATTGACAGCTGTGCATACACGTATACCAGATGAGCTCCCCGTTTACACTACACCACACGCAAACCTCACCCACAGCAGTATACTGGCTTCCATTCTTGAATGAAAATGGCTCCGTCTTATTTTGAAGTAGTTGCCCTCAATTGCAAATGATGCAAATCCACCCCTTTGTGTCAGATAAGACAGCCCCATTGTTCTTGAATTTTACAACTACATTCCAATAACATTCATTTTATGGTGCTGTTTCTCATAAATCCTCATTGTGAAAATACCAAAAAAACAGTATGGATGTTAGTGTTCGATGGGTGACTATGCCCAACCCCTTTTCCAAGACAAAACTGTTAATAAACTGTGCTACTGTAATTCTATTGAACTATAACCAATCTAGCAATGCTAGGTGTCTATTGCAGTACTGAACATGCTGCATTTGCATGATATCTAGGTGATCTGGTTCAGTAAGAGAGCATCAACTAGTTGGACAGCCCTTGTTTTGAAAGTGAAAATGTCCAAGAAGATTTTTTTTTTCTCTTTACCACCATGTTCATAATTAGCTCTGAGTTTGTGTCAAGTCATGTGCCTCTTCAAAGCATGAAGAATCTTCCGGTCTTTAGACAGAACAGGGCAAAGTCATTCTCTGGGAACTATTTCCTGAACCAAATGCAGAGGCCGACACCTTTTGAAAAGTGCATCTAAACTTTGTTTGCTGCTGACGTGAAGAAAGAAAACTGGGGAAAGGGCAGTCGTCCTGCATTGTATCCACAAGGGTACACCTTTTAGCGCTCCCAGACTTCCTTGCGTGCTGGGCTTATCGGCCTATACAAAGGTTAAAACCAAGCCATGCATTTAGAATATCCACAAGAAATGTATTTGCATGACCACAATATTTCTACAATGAATTTGAGCGACCCTTAGTAGCAACATTCTTGTCCATACTACTACTTTGAGTCCACAAGCCCACAATCTAATTTCAGGTGATCCATTGGGTATGCTGAAGAAGGGTCATGTGTAGTGTGAGAAACCAGGACATGGCCATCCTGGGGGTGGACCAGTGCGGGTGAACACCTGGTTGAGGGGTCTTGTAGGAGTGGGACGCCGGATGGGGAGACGTGGTATGCCATTCCCTGTAGCACCTTTACCCCATCCTACCAAGTAGGATATTTACCCCCCCCCTCCCTTTTACAACATGAACACTTTCACACGGACAGCCCACGATGAGGGAAAATAGACTAGCACCCAAGCCGTATACCTGACGTGTCCCAATACAATGGTCTGGCAAGGTCAGGCAATTACTGACCATCACACACACCTGACTTCCATTAAGCTTCCCCACACAAATAAAAGGCGGAGCATGAGAGCACACTCTGAGCGAGGCAAGACACACAAGGAAACATCAGTTCTGAGATGGCAGTTTAAGGAGAGAAGAAAGACGGCAAAACAGAAGGGGATTACAAGAAAGGAAGTTCCCTTGACCTTTTCGACAATGAACTGTTACTTTACTGAAACCTCGAGAATAGAAAGTGTAAGACCAGGAAACCAGGCTGAAGAATCTGGCATTGGGTGTCGGAGGTACCCGGGGCTCTCCCGCCTCAATCAAGGTAGGGAGAAGCACCAGCTGCTGTGGTACTGTCCTTGGCTCCAAGAACAAAGCAGCGTCAGTGGTATCAACATAGCTGGTGAGTTGAGGAGACCGATACAAGACCAGTCTGTGTTGAAGCCAAGGTTGCAAGCAGCAACACTCTATGGTGAGCGCTGGAACGAACATTGTTAAAACGCATGTGAAAAAGGACGCAAGTAAAGTTGAACTGCTGATGAGTGATTGAACATTTAAAGCAAGATACACTACCCTTGAAAGAGTGGTCAGCACAGCGTGGGTGCTCATTTGAAGGTCTCTGTAAGGTATCCAGCTGAGAATTGGCAAAGTGAAAGTGGGAAAGAGAGCATATCAAAAAGAGAGCGAGTAATTGGGAATCACAGTGGTCCTGTGACGGGTTGAGCAAATTCCTGTGCACAGTCGAAATTCTTCGAATTCTTAAGTAAAGAAAGTTTGGAAAAGTAGAGAAAGTTGGTCTGAGCACAGCGGAGGGAGATCAATTGGGAGCTTTGTTTTAAAGTTAACCCAGGCAGTGGGGGACCCAGGGTGAATTGAAAATCACCCAAGAGGTTGGACATGTACAATCCTGAGAAGAAAGGAACTTAAATGTTTGTCGTGTGGCATCATGCCCTCTGATATAAGAGACTTTAAATGGCAAAGAGACTTTGACACAGAAGGCCCTGATGTTGAGGTTTCGAACTGCACACTTGTGCTAGAGAAGCCAATGAGTGTGCTGAGCTCGAGTGTGCCTCCTTGTCCCGTGCTGAAAACGTGGGTAAGGGAAGCCAACGGCTTAAATATCATGACATATAATTTCTTGAACACTCTTATTTTGCATAACATTGTTTTGAACACTATTTCTATTTAGAAGTAATGATTGGCAATAGGTTTATTAGTATAGGCCCTTTTATTTTGACAGACTCGACTAGGACTACCTTATTATTATTTGACGGTTGTAGCTTGCTCCCATCTTTAGATTTAGGATTAGATAGGTGTTTTGCAAACCCAATTAAAGTTCAATGAACACCCTTGAACTGTGATCACTTGTGTCTGTTTTACTGTTTGATACCATGCCTTTGTTACAGTTCGCTACACTTTTCTTTGCTGGTTCCTTATATTGCATGTCACAAAGGCTTGGGTCACAAAGATGCTAAAACATACCCAACAATATTTGGTGATGAAATGTCAGCCATAGTCCCAATTGTTAATGCAAATCACAGAAGGATCATTAAATCTCTTCATTGATAAAACATCATCCTGCCTCTACCCTGTGTGATTGGCTTGCAAAAGCCTAGTTTCCTTGGTGGTTTTGGGTTCGGGATGGCATTTCCATCAGCAGCAGGCCTGTGCACGTGGTTCCCGCTGCAATCGCCCCATTCCAGTTGAGTGCCCCCCTCTTGCCCCCTCCACCTTGCTCTCTTTCCCCTCTATTTTCTTCCCTTTTTCTCTTGTTCTGCAGCTCCTTATCCTGGTTTACACCTCAATGCCTCCCCTGGCCTTTCTCCGTCCCTCCTCCCATCTCTGCCCCATGTAATTGGCTGGTGGGTGTGGACGCCGCCCTCTTAACAGTGGGACCCATGGTAGCCTTGCCTGGGCAGCCATCGGATAAGGGCCAGAGGCAAAGGGCAGCTCTCGGCCAAGCAGCTCCACTGCGTGTTTGCCCGTGTTCACCTCAGAACCCCTGACACAGACCACCTACAGTGACGGAAAGTGGGGTGTGGGCAGGGCGCACAGCCATTATTGTACTCCAGTAACACCCCACCACTCTTATTACCTACTATCAAATACTTACCTGCATTTAACCTAATTTTGTAAACCTGCTGTTTTCTGCTCCTGCCCTATTTGCATGGCTGGCCTCTGATTGGCAATTAGCCTATGTGTGCAGGTTAGCCATGTTCTGCATTTGGCCTAATTATATAGGTTAGCCATATGCTTCCTGCTGCGCCCTGAGATTGGCATTGTGTAACATCTGTATTGTGTTGGGTTCTGCTCCCTGAGATGGATGGCTGGGGGCAGGACATTTGCTGCACCTAGGTGTATTTTAGGGTAGGAAATGTGATACACTTAGATGGATTTTGGGGGTAGGAAATGTGTCACAGCTAGATGGACTTTTGGGGTTAGGAATGATGTAGCACTAAGATGGATGTTTGGGGGTAGGAAATGTGGCACACTTAGATGGATTTGGGGAGTAGGAAATGTGACGCACTAAGATGGATTTTGGGGGTAGGAAATGTGACAAACTCAATTGATTTTAAGGGAGGTAGGAATGGTGTAGCACTCTCTCGCTAGCCTGCCTATTTAGCAGATGTTTTATGAGGCTATTCCCAGGACTCTGAAGATCCTAGGGAGAACGGGCCCAATGCGCCTGGAGTCCTTTGATGACAAACTGTTAATTGCACCAAGAAGATGTATTAGGATTGTCCCTTTTTTGCTCAAAGATCTATCAGGATAGCTTATCACTGCTCCAGGTGCTTGGTGCTGGCCCTGACAGTTTCTTGATGTTAGCCCACTTATACGCATACAATACCTGTAAAGATAGCCATGAGATTGTACCTGGAGATGCGGGTCGCCTGGCATTGCAACTAGAAGAAAGCACCTGCAGGTTAACACATGTTACACTTAGAGCATATATGCCTTCCAATGTTTAGTCCGCCCATGACGCTCGAAGATATATGTTGGTAACCCTCCTTAACTCCTTAAGTTAGCCATTGTAATGACAGTGGTTATAAACAGGTATTTTTAATATCAGACTTAGTTCACTCCTTTGGTTATCATTTATAGAACTTGGAAGATATGTAGCAAGACTATATAGGTAACATGTCTATTGCGCTTACAGAATCCCAATATCCAAATTTGTATGTTAGCCTGTCTGTCTGAGGACAGGCCGTCTATTGTTCATTGTTTGTTTGTTTTATTACTTATAATGCGCAACATACCCTAAGGTAACAGGGCGCAGCAGTTACATGAATATGCGAAGCTTAGTTACAACAACGTCAATATTTACATACAGGTATTAAATACAGAGTATGTACAGATAGAGCATATTTATAGGCGGATGGTGCGGGAGCAAAAATGCAAAAAATACAAACAGCTTGCTTATATCAGCAATATATACAATATATACAGGTAAGGGTGATTGTAAGGTGGGTGTGTCCATGTACACAATTGGGAGGGATAGTTGTGGCTCCTCACAATGGAACCTGTCTGCCTACTACATTTAATGAACATTTGTTTTGAGCCACAGGATAGTGTTGGTCCTAAACTTTTGGTAGGGAAGATCGGTTCTCAATGTGGGAGGTAGGGAGTTCCACAGTTTAGCTGCTTTCACCGGGAAGCTGTTGCCACCGATTGTGGAGCGATTAAAATTAGGTATAGAAAGGCAATCTTTATAAGCTGTTCTAGAGGGTCTCAGGGAGATCTGTCTATGGAATCTGTTGACCAGGTAAATGGGTGCAGCGTTATTAAGGGATTTATAGGTAAGTAACAGAGTTTTTAGGAGGATTTTGTCATTGGTTGGGAGCCAATTATTCTGTCGGCTACTCTGAGATATGGTCTCTTCTAGAGATGCCTAATGCCGCTCTAAGGGCATGATTTTGTAAAGTTTGGATTTTTCTAATGGTGGCTTTGGTTGACCCAAGATAGAGGGCGTTGCAATAGTCCAGGCGAGACAAGATGAGGGCTCTAGCCAGGATAGTGCAACTAGTGTCAGAGAGACATGGTTTAGCTGTGAGGATAAGTTTACACGTGTAGGCCGTGGAGGACGCTAGAGAGTTAACCTGTTTGGCAAATGAGAGATTTGAGTCAAGGTAAAAGCCTAACATTTTTACCTCATGTCCTACTTTTGATGCTGTTGCCATCAATTGTAAATGATGAATAGTCAGGTCCTAGTTTTTTTAGGCTAGAGGTGGTGCCCAGGATGATAAGTTTGGTTTTATCATCATTCAGGCATAGTCCATGCGTGGCAATCCATGCCTGGATGATGATGTACACTCTATTCACCAAGGCCAAAACCTTTTCATAATCCCCAGAAAGCGGGAGGAGGATCTGGGTTACATCTGCATAGTTAGTATAGGTGATACTGAGATAATCCAGATCATCGCAAAGGGGCTTAGTAAAAATGGTGTACAGTGTAGGGAAGACACAAGAACCCTGTGACACGCCACAGGTGATTGGGATGGGGTCTGCAGCTGCAGTGGGCGAAAAAACCCTCATGGTTCTACCATTTAAGAAGGATCTGATCCAATTAATTGCTTTATCAGAAAAGTGTGCGGCTGTATTGAGATGGTTGCATAGAATGGTATGATCAACCAAGTCGAATGCAGCCGAGAGGTCTAGGAGGAGGAGTAGGGCAACTTTGCCGTTGTCTCTAAGCTTGTCAACTTGGGTCTTAAGGTCAATGAGTGCTGCCTGATTGTCTGGCTCCTAGTAAATGGTGTACTTCCAGATGTTTTTGGATTTGTACGTAGTCAACCTTATCCAGAGGATAAGGTACTGTCGTGATTGGCCTGTAGTTGGTCGGCACGGATGGGTCGAGATGAGGTTTTTTTAAAAGTGGAAGTACCCAGGATTGTTTAAGATTGGAGGGGATGGTACCACTGGAGAAGGACGCGTTGCTAAGCTTCGTAATGAAAGGGGGAGAGGTCTCGGGCTGCATCCTTGATAAGCTGGGCGGGGTAAAGGTCACCCTGACAGACGGTTTCAAGGACAAGATGATTCTTTCCACTTCAAGAATAGAAACTTTGGTAAAGTTGAATCGGGTGGATTCATTAGCAGTAATACTCTCCGTTATTTTAGATGGGGGAGGGTCGTTTAAGGAAGCTCTTTTACTGGAGATTTTATTTTGTAAGTTGGATATTTTATTGGCTAGAGCGTTTTGGATCTCTGAGCACCATTCTTTATCTTTAATGCATGTGTGGGGTGGTGCTATGGGAGTCTCTATTTCTTTTAGGATGGAGAATAGTTCTTTCATATTGGATTTGGCTTGGGATATGCACGTGTCGAAGGAGATTCATTTTGCTAGACATATTTCTTTTTTCTAGAGGGATGAGAGTTTAGAGAGTTTAAGTTTGTTGGCTTGGCTGCTGAGGGTAGTTTTTTCCAGGCGGCCTCACAGTTTCTTTTTTGTTGCCTTAGGTTTTTTAGGAAAGGCGTAAACCATTTATTCAAATTAGTTTTAGGCTTACCTGGCCTAAGTTTGATGGCCGCAATCAGTTCCGAGGAGGTGGTCATAATTTTATTATATTCTTCAACCAGGATCTCAGGATCCAGGTTGTCTGGGAGTGTGTTGAGGGTAGGGAGTAAGGCCGGGATAAGTCTATCCACAGTAATACTCTTTTTATTTCTGGTTAACGTGGGTGAAGGAAGCCCTGATGGCTGGTGAGGGTGGGAATCTATTGGTAGAAAGCATGAATGACACAAGGTGGTGGTCAGTCCAGGCTAATGGTGAGATGGAGAGGATATTGGCTTGACAGTTGTAGTCTGCCACCCAGTCAAGTATTCTACCTTTATTGTGGGTAGGTGCGTTACTTCTTTGGGTGAAGCCTATTTCTGAAAGGGTGTTGAATGTAGTAAGGGCAAGCTGGTCTGATGGGTCATTGAAACCCATATTGAGGTCCCCAAGTAGAAGTACTTGTGTGGAGTTTTTGAGGTTACTGGACAAAATGGCGTTAATGTCATCCTCGAATGTTCTGGGTGGCGGTAGATCAGGTGAATATTAAGGGTTTGGGCCTTGGTGAGTGGAACTTTAACAAATAGCAGTTCACATGAGAGGACATCAATAGGAGTGGCTAGTCTCATGGAGAGGCTACATTTGTAGATGATAGCGATACCACCTCCTCTAGATTTTAATCTGTCTTGTCTCAATGTTGAGTAGCCGTCTGGGACTGCTAGCATGAGCATGGGGCCTGCTGCAGGGTGTAGCCAGGTCTCGGTAATGGCGAGGAAATCTAAGTCCTCATTTAGGATCTGGTCAGCAATTTCTGTAGCATGTGCTACTAGCGATCTGGAGTTGATTAAAGCTCCCTTGATCTGAGGGTTCAAGGTGGTTGTGGTTGTAGAGTGGTGGACTTGTGACGTTTTAGGTTTGCTATACTTGGCTAGACTATTTATAGGCACAGGGTCAGAGAGTTGGAGGCTATGTTCACAAGTAAATTAGTTTGGCAGGGCCGAGTTGACCTTGACCTTAGTCCTGTTGTGGTAGGAATAGATCTGATGGGAGGCTCATAAATTGTGGCTAATCTAGCTCTAAGATGTAGGTTCCTAGCTAAAGTTGGGCAGGGATGACTTGGTAAATGGGATTTAGTGTCATTCATGTCTAAGGGTGGTCTGGTAGTTGTAGTATTGTGTAGGTTCGAAGTATGTGTCAGGGTGGGTACGTGTAGTAATATGGTATAGAGCGTAATGCTTTGTAAAGTGGCTATGATAAAGGCAGTCTGGCTGGAGGCTGGAAGGAGCATACTAGCATAAGGTGATGGAACACTTTAGATAGTTAAGGTCAGATCACAATACGAAGGCTAGGACTGGCCATCAGTCATAGGCTCAGATAGGCAGATAATGGCAGGGGTAGGCAGCAATCAGTGGGAAAGGCACTGGCCACACCTCTTCAAGCAAACTTGGCAATGTAGGTGGACAATCAGTATGGGCAAGAGGTCGGCAATCAGTCAGTGCATAGTTAAGAAATCGGTGTGAGCCACCACATATCAATACAGGCATAAGCCACCATAGATCAGGTTAGGGCAAGCAAGCATTGAAACGCTGGCCTAATTTTAAAGCAGGTTTCCCATGAGGGGTAGGCAATCAATCAATAGGGAGAGGTCAAATTAGGCAGGCAAACATGGATAGGTGCTGGCCACGTACTAAAACGGAAGTCAAGCAGATCAGTGCAGGGCACAGGCAGTTGCAGCGCCAGTTAGAGCAGACAGGCATAGATAGGCGAATATAGAAGGGCGCTAGCCAAATTCAAATCAAGTTTCCCAGAAAGGTAGGCAGGCAGTCCATACAGGGCGCAGGCAATTGCAGAGGTAGTTAGGGCAGGTAGACATAGAAAGGCGCTACCCTCGTTCTAAAACAGAATTGCATGGAGATAAGTAGGCAGTGTGGGTACAGGTAGTCACAGACTTTGCACTTTGTAGACTTGCCTGGGAAAGTCTACAAAGGTAGCTGGCTTTTTCTTCCCCACAAACGATCAGATGACACAACGACTCCAAAGATAGGCTCCATCTGAGCTTAGGGTTTGTATAAACGCACCACTTCGGTGGACATCTGCCACAGGCAAGGCTATCCATCCACGAACATTAGAACGCAGCTACGACTCTGACAAATTTAGTCTAGCTGGTCACAACTTTTTTGCACTGAAACACCATACTTGCCTTAACACCTCTGCCATTAGAATACAGCGGCAACCTATGACAAATTTCAGTCTAGCTGGGTTCATCGACTCTCCTGCACTAGCAGTCTGTCGTGACCTCTCTCAGCACCCATCCACATGTTTGAGCTCTTGGGTTGCTTAGTGGAGCCTAGCCAGCCCTCTTAAATCCTGATCTTAGCCAAATGTACACACGCATCTTAAGCTTCCTCTGAGAACATTCCCATACCTGGACTTCGGTCCCTGAGGACGTTCCTGCCACAAAGCGCTTTGAGGCCATACAAAATGACTACTACAATACAATACAATAGTGTCTGCCGCCTCATCACTAGTCTCACATCGTGAAGCGCCCTTAGGCTTGGGTATAGACTCTGCCATCTCAGCCATCCCTTTCGCTTTAATGCTTGACGGCGATGAGCTTTGCGTGCGTCAATGGCCACTTAAGTTCACAGCAGATTGAACTAATTGGCGGTTCAAAGGGCCGGCTGCCCCACAGTCACCAGCATGAATGCTGCTCCCGGAAGTCCAGGTACGTTAAAGCAAAACAGGTACACCAATTGACAGAGTGATAGCCCATTTACAACCATTACCCATCATCAAGGTACCATTCTCTAGAATAGCAATGGGCATAGTTGGCCCACTAGAAACATCTAAATTGGATAATCACTTTATTTGAGTGATTGTGGATTATGCCACTCAGAAACCTTTCCCCCTCGCAATAATACTATCCAACATATATTAAAACATCTATTACCTTTTTATATCCAGAGTAGGATTTCCGAAGATCCTTACAGACCAAGGTACTACATTCATGTCGCACTTAATGCAAGAGGTAAAAGAGTTTCTTGATATCAAAACCCTACGAACGTTGGTCTGCCGTCCCCAGATAAATGGATGGTAGAACATTTCAATTGGACGTTAAAAAGAATCTTGCAGAAGTTGATGGAAACCGATGGGAAAAACTGGGATATCATGATACCCTGGGCATTGTTTGCAGTCCGAAAGACCCCACAGGCATCCTATAAAGATTTAACTGAAATGAGTAGCCTGGAGAGGGGGAGAGAGGCTCGTAAGCAGGGCAAGCCACCTGATATCATCACACCTTGGAGAGGAAGAGGAAAGGAGAGCCGCAGAGAGACCTTCACAAAAGTGCTGATCACCAGAGTGAAATGCTGGAGGCCAGGCATTTACGAGGACAGAGAAACAGTGGAGAAGGGAATTATAACTCCAGTGGTGGCATGACGGCGACGACTTTCTGGTGGGCCCTTTGCCTGTCAAACTATGCCAAAACCATCCAGGTGAGGAGTAGACTAGACTCCCCGGTTCTCGAAACCCTAACCATTTGCACAGAGATAGAAGACTGAGAGCAGGATGCAGGCAATATCGAGAAGCACGAGATCCAGAACAGAGTAAGAGAACCCAAGCAAGTGCTGAGCCCAACAGTGATTCGCCTGCAAGCACAGAGGTAACAGGGAGAACAGGAGAACCAGGAGGCCGCCACCTGTCCCAGTGAAATTGACGAGACTTAAGTGGAACTGTGATAAAGCGATAAAAAGAATAACAAATACGCCTGTAAAATAAGTGATTAAGGAAGGGGCACCAATGCCCTGGGAAGAGGGGAAAATAGCCCATGGTTTAAGAAGTAAAGAGTGGGACAATCCAGAGAGAGAGAATCCTATAAGGATAGCAATCAAGTGAATCGGATAAGAGGAGAGATAATCAAAGTGAGAAGCCCCAGGAGAGGGGGAAGGTCAAATTACAACAAAGTACACCCAAACTAAGAAGGTCTGGGGTACAGGAGTCAGGAAGACACAGGTCTGGAACAGACTATAAGAAAGGGCGTCAAGGAGAACTGTCCAAAGTACAGCCCTGAAGTGGAGATAAAACGCAAGCGTATTGTAAAATAGTTGCAAGAACGTATCCAGAAGCTGTCAGGAGACTATCTATAGATATCATACTAAAGAGAACTTTTGAGTAAAGAAGAGACATTTCTATAAGAGACGACCAGGAGAAGAGCTATATTCTTCTGATCTACTTTAAGTTAGTTAAAATACTAGTATGGTCAGTTAGAACTAGTTTGGACAGTGGACATAATCATTTGGGACTTCCTGATGTACAAGCACCTTTTGTTTATTTAGATAGGCAGGGATACCCCTCTAGCAAAAGATATGCCTTATACATATTATTTTAATAAACATCAGTAAAAAATGTCCCTCAAGTGTCCGACTCCTTCTAACCCGCCACAGCACTCCCAATTTCCAAAGTCTTTGCAATTTCTTTCTGTTTTTTTCATGAAAATGCTGCACAGCTAATAACACATCAGCCAAATTCTTTCCGGGCAAGACAAGGAGCGTCATTACAATAGTGGCGGTCCAGAAACAAGGGTGCCGGCAAGCCTACCGCCACCCTTGTTTCCGGACCGCCACATTCCTAGTCTGCCTGCCGGAGCCGCTGTGCATAACAGGTCTGACCGTGCTGTGGCACAGAGGCTGCTGTAAGCAGACCGGTCACAGAAGCACTGGCATTGTTGGCAACGGTGCCGGTGCTTCTGTGTCCCCACTCCCATAGAGTTCTATGGGACTCTGTGGGAATGAGGACTTACATTTTACCGGCGCCTGACTTTCCGGGCTGCCGGTTTGCAATCTCCTGGTGGCACTGTGAAATCAGGCGCCAGTAAATATTTACTGGTCCGGCAGCAACCCGCCGGTAGCATCAGCAGGGTTACCACCGGACTCGTAATGAGGCCCAATGAGTACTCCCTTCATTTAATCAGCTATCTTGGGCTTCAGCCTCATCAAGAATGCAGAAACCATGACTTGCGGTGCAATAGGTGCTGCACTGGAGTCAGTCTTAAGAAAATCAGATCTCCCCTTTATTTTGTTTGTACACATTGATCCAGCCTGTTTTCTTAAGGGAGGCATATTTCTAGGATTGTGCAGATTAGCCTGTTGGTTAAATCTTTGAATGCTTCGCTAGAGGGTTCTTTCCTTGACCTGTTGCTTTTCTGCTTCAGTAAAGTAAAGGTGTCTTGAGAAGGGCAGCTTAGACCAGCTTATTGAGATTTGAAGAAATGCAGTTGTAACAGTCAATGGGGGTCATTACGACGTGGCCGGTAAGGGATTACCAGCACCGGTAAGCACACCGGTGCCAGTAATCCCTTACCGCCCTACTACGAGGTCCCTTTGCGGGTCCTTCCTTAATGCCTGGTTTTACCAGGCGTTAAGGACGGGACCCGCAAAGGGATACCCGGGTCAATAACGGTACCGCAATTTGCGGTACCGTTATTGCCGCCTTCCCATTGAACCTTATGGGGGCTCAAATGGGAATGGGGAATGGCTCTGGTGAATGGGGAATTACCAGTCCCGCCGACTTCGGAATGGACCAGTAATTGCTCCATCCACCAGACCGGAGTCGGAACGATTTTGGAGGCAGCCATGGCGCTAATAGCGCCATGGCTACCTCCAACCTCGTAATGACCCCCAATGATAACCTCTAACTCTTCTTGAAACTTAAAAGGGTCTTCATGGGTTTTCTGAAAACTTGGCACATGAGATCTGAAGTTTAAAGTAAAGCGGTTTTCTAGAAAAGAGGTGCTTCATTGGTGGCAAAACAATTCCAATGTCAGTTTGTTCTGTCGTTTTTGCGGCCCAAGTGGCCCTTTGGAAACTCTTAGACACTTTATTTGTTGTCCATTGTTCAAAAGGGAAAGGTTCTGTTTCTTTCAGAAATATCTGGTTGGTCGACATCATTATGACGATTCGGGATTTGATTTTTGGAAGAACTGTTTGGCTGGACGTACAACTTCCATAGTCACATCAGTCGCTGGTTTCTTGGACAGTCTGGACCTTGACGCCTCATAATTAAATATATATCAATTTATTTTTTTATGCAATAATCTAATTGTACTGAATTGATTAATAGTGACGATTTTTGTTATGGTTGAATTATAAGGTTTTTATATATGTTATGGGGAGATTAATTTTGTTGTACTAGATGTATTTTATGTATGAGGATTTGTAAAGCTGTTTTATGGTCAAAAGTTAAAAAAATGTAGAGACGGGCTAGAGGGATATAGGAAGGCTTTGTGCCATGTCATGAGTCCTGAAGCGGGGAAAAGCCTAAAGTGGATAGCACATGTGAAGGAATGTCTTCTTGAATTGGGTATGCCAGATCTATGGAACAAACCACTTGTACCTTTGGGATTGGAATCTGAATGCCCTAAAACCAAGGTAAAAAGGCATATGTGTATAAAGAACCTGTAGTTGATGCCACAAAATTGAAATTTGGAGTGGACGATCTTGAGACCACAGTACAACTAGGGTTCACGGTTTATCTCGATACTATTCTCCCGCCTTTTGAGAAATCCCTCTATATCTGATTCAGGCTTGGATTTCTACCAGTAGTTTGTTTAACTAAGAGGTGGCAGGGGAGTCAATCTGACCTCTGCCCAATGAGTGGATCTGGCACAGAAAATGTTGCACTTTTTAATAATATGCAAAAAACAGATCGGTTGAGACGTATGTACCTGAGACCTATCTTGAATAATGCAGGTATCCGTCATGTAATGCCTCCTATAAGATTTTTAAGAGAATGTTTGCTCCCCTATGTGGTATTTGGCACTGTGCGTTTTATCCAAAGGGCGTGGCTGTTTAGAGGCAGGACCATCAAGTATGGTCTCGATAATACGGATATTGATGAATAAGAGTTGGTGGCTGCGAGCATTGCTCCCCCCAACGATTATTGCATCAACACTCTGTTAGTAACACAGCTGTACACTGAACCAGCCCCTCTGGCACTCTATTTTACTGTTTTTCACCTTACTTGTATTGAATAACCTGTGATTCCATGCTCTACCCCCTGTATGGTGTAAATATTGTATGGATTATTTCACTGCCTACCATTGATATTTGTACACATGTATCTTTTATGTATGAACTGTCTTTTTAGAACTTGAAGGTAAAAACATTAAACCGAATAAAAGTATGTTTTTGACTGACTGACTGTAGATCTTTAATGGCAATCCTTTTAGGGTGAACACAGAAATGGCGAACTCACAACCTCCAAACAATCCCCAAACTGTGTTGGGCCCCCCACCAGTATAACAATTTATATAGTTTCTTTAACTCATTGATTCAAATTCAACCAAAGGAAGATTTTATGACTTCACTAAGGAGGAATGTACTGCTTCCAATTAGTACAATAGATCTCTGAGGAGACAGGCAAGCCTTGGTCCTCCAAGGTCACTCTTGCCTCCTTCAAGAGACATCAATGCAGTGTGCATTAATTATCAAATTAAAGCACAAACTCTTATCACTAGGTGTTTGATGACGTTTTTTGATACATAAACATCCTCCTGGCAAGACATAAAGGTGTGCTGAGGCTGCAGTTAGCTAGATTGTGAGTAAAATATCGCTTTGAGTTACCAGGTTTCGAATTTCCTTTTGGAGAATACGCATATATCACTCAAAACGCAGCCTCCCTAACTATACCAGGTCAGTTCCCTGAATATACAGCCTGGTTCCCTTAAGTTAATGTTTTTCACATCTTTTGTTTTAATTCACTTGCATTCCATTTCATTCTACATTCTTTTCAACGCTCATGATATACTGCTGCATTTGTCTTCCACACAGCCATATTACTCTGTTAACAAACATCCTCAACACCTCTGATTGAGAATACACATCACAATACAGATCTTTCTTCATGTTTTGTGAGTAATGGCACTTTTCCCCAAAGTTTTTTTTTGTGTGCGTTACATTAATCTCTTCAGCACCAACTTCCAGGATCATGATGGATGACTTCTCTCACCTGAAATAACTGTTGGTACACCTACATACTGACGACGTTGCACCATATACGTGGAATTAGCTTCACAGGAAGTGAACAGTGCCAGTGAAAAATGGGAAGGAGTGTTGTACTTTGAAGAGAATGTGCCAGGATGCATGCACAGTCTGATACCCCAACATGGGATCTCACTGGTGCATGCACCTGGCCTCAACAACAAGTCCTTTTCGATGCACGAATGAGGCAGGCGTATTGGGAAGCAGCTGTGCCTCTGTCAATCCTAAATGTATTTTTCGACTTGATTCTTTCCTCCCACAGATTCCTAATCTATGATTTCTATCTCCCAGCGCAGTTGCGACTTTGAAACTTTTCCGCCACCAAGAGGCCCAGCCTGGCTCAACATTAGCTCTGCCTGATATCTCCATGCGCCAGACATGATGTTGGGGCCAGTATATATTTAGGTGCTGCATCCCGTGATTTTTCTTCTCATTGTGCAATACCGAATCCATCAAAGTCTTCACATTTTAAACTTTGCATCCACTGTAGGTGTCAAATGTCCGTCTCTGACCCTCACAGAAGAACATCGATGCACCCAAAGATTCTTTATGAGAAAGTGGTTACATTATTTGCCTTTCTCCAAAAAGGACGACAGACGGACCTGCTTGAGGTCTCTGGGTGCAGAACGTCGCACTGAAGAACGGTCACCAGACTTCTCCTAGGAGCAGGCACCACAGGTACCTTTCCCCACCCAATCCTGTACCCCTGAGGAATGGGAGACCTTTAGGCTAAAGATGTTTGGCATCTTTGACTTGGTGTCATGATCTCTGCTTCCAAAAGGTCAGGGTTTTCCCAACTCCCTTGGAAGCATATCCATAACCCAGGTTCCGAGTGCCAACCAGTCCCAATTGGGACCTTTTGGACCCAGTCCTGGCGCCAGTGGCACCAGGCTCATAAATATGCCCAGTCCCAGCGCTGGAAGCGCCGGGCTCATAATGCTTGGGTGGACTTACCTGCAGCAGACCATGCTGCTTACTTGCCTGCCAGTTGAGCCTCTGATCCTCTTCTGTTTGGAACTACTTTTCCTGTTGGGTGGGGCAGGAGCCACTCCCTAGGTTCAGAACACTGGAACTCTTCTGGAAAGCAGGAACTCTTTTCTTACCTAGGCGTGGCTGTGGAAGGAGACACCTAAGCACTACAGGAGGCTATTTAAACCACACCCGATGGATGAATCTTGCTTTGCGTTATTCTGCATCCTCTGCAGCAGAACGCTCATCGTGTCTTCTGCATCTGATCCTGGGCCTAAGGAAAAAGGCTTACCATCCTGAATCCAGTCTTCAGCAACACCTATAAAGACAAGAAAGAACAGGTTAGCATTACGGTCTTCAGTGACAGCGCTTCACTTACCTGGTCCATCGGCTGTCACCAACGCCTCGCGCTGCATTCCGGCATCTGAAAGACAAAGGCTTACCTACTCTTCGTGCGCTCCGGAGGTCTTCGCACTGCATTCCGGCATCTGAAAGACAAAAGCTTACCAACTCTTTGCACGCTCCGGAGGCCTTCGGCGCTGCATCCCGCATCTGAAAGACAAAACAAGGTGCGTTTAAAGACATTGGGGAACTTTAATACTCACGTGCCATTACTCCTTTCCACATCTAACCCAGTGGGTATTCCGGCACCCTGCAGCCGCTCCGAACTTGTACCTGCAAAATAAAAAGACAGTTGGAGCGCATCGTGAAGCAGGCAACAAGCGCTTACTTACGTGCTTCCAGGCGCTTCTATTCATCACACGGGCTCCATCTTCAACTCACTTCAGCCCGTCATGCGCCATCGCCGGAACCCTGCAAAACAAGAGACATCATTACTAAAGACTTTTAAAGACATTAGAATTACTCGAAACTTACCGTTCGTGCAGTAAACGACGGACAGCAGTCCTCTGAAGTCAAGAGGCCTGCTCCTCTTATCCAGTGAAGAAACTGGTTACAGCACCCTGCCCCGAGGCAGATGGAGAGCACGGCGTTCACTTACCTAAGGTGAGAGCGTTAACCTTTGGGGTTCTACAGGAGAAGAGAAAGGGAAGAAGAGAGAGACATTCAATAACCCAGTTCATTAATCCCATATTTTCTATCTGCAGACATCTTACCCTTCGAGTCAGACATACAGTGCACAGAGGTCCAGCCCAAAGAGTCAGCCGTGTGTTACACATCACCTTTGAAGATACGGTATACGCCCAGTCAAGACCGGCGCCTCTACGGGAATCAGGTGAGCGTTACACTTGGGCTTTGGAGCAGATGGCTTTGATCAAGGAGGCTTTTCGTCAGATCCTCCTATCAGGTCTGGATACTACTGACTGGCTAGGATGAGGGGCACTGGAACAGTGTTGCAGAGGTACTTTTGGCAGAGGGCCTGAGGTTTTTCCCTGGATGTCCAGGCAAAACTCCTGCACGTGCCGTTTGATGGCAACAATCTGTTCAGGAAAATCTCAATAAAGGGTTACCCCAACATTTACCTCGAACACATGGAAGGACACCTCTTTTTAACAGGGAAGGAACATGTATTCACAAACAAATAAAGCAAGTCTCCTTGTCCTGTACCAACACCACTGCACCGAGTCCAAACAATTTTACTAAACCTAGAGTAAATTCTTTGTTTACACAATACACAAGTTCATGCAACAAAACATTGTATTCAATAATTTATAAATATTTGCAACAGCATAACAAGACAGACACACAGATTATATATCAAAGTCCACATGTGTGAGGTTAGTAGCCAAAAAGTGCAAGAAACATGCACAACATACAATTAATGTATGGGAAGACCATAAAGAGGAAAACACCCTGATGGACCAACAATATTTTATTGGGTCTTTAAGCCTGATATTTCTCCTTATAGCTATGCTGGGTGTTGTTATTCTACTGTATTTGTCACTAAGCTATTGATCCCATGCTTGTGACAACAGGTCTTAACCCTTAGTAAACATAGGATGTATCAAAATGAGGAGTCCAATCCCTCAACAATTATTTTTGTATAAAAACATGTGGACACAGGTATTTAGGCCAAAGCTGCCCCAGGTACGTCCATCCTTGATGTCCACGGGCGTCAATATGTGACCTGCATCAGGACAAAAAACTTGATGGGATACACACGTATCGAGAACTTTTCAATGGACTGCTGTCTCCAAAAAGCCCACAATGCCTACAAATATAAGTGCCTATTTTAATTGTTCTGGCAAATTTTCAAGAACAGTTTTCTTTAGAAGAACATAATTTTGTGAGCGCTTGGACACCACTGGATGTTGGACAGGCATGGGTGTATGTGCATCTACCCTACGAGTTGCACATGCTATTTATTTCACACCTATGTTCATTAAAATACAGATGAATCTGCAAAAAAGGCAATGGGTATCCCGAGACCAGGAGTGGTGGTCCCTACAAGACAACCAGTTTAAAGGGGCTCTGTTTAAACATCCCTGACCCCAAGTGAAACTTGTCACAGATGTGTCCTACCTGTGGTCGCCAGCAGAATGCAGAGAACACATCAATTTGATGTAATTGAGGGTGATTAGTCTGTCCTGGTCGCTTTGCTTCCTTCAGTATGGGGCAAGACTGTGCTGGTCCTGATGGGCAACACTGTGGCCATGCTCTACCTCAACAAATAAGTTGGTGTGGGATCCTTCCTCTGTACAGAGAAGCAATGCGACTGTGTGGTTCTGGGTTCTGTAGAAAGGCATATCTCTGACTGCAGCTCATCTGGGCAGGCAGGAGAGCCTCCTTGTAGATGCCTTGTACAGACATATTCCGTCCTTGCATGAGTGGGAGCTCTGTCAGGAAGTTCAGGAGGATGTTTCTTCCGTTGGGGACCCCTTCAGGTGAATCTCTTTGCTTCCAATGTGAACAGGAACTGCAAGTGGTTCTGTTTGAAAGAATTTCCTTAACAGGGGAATGCTCTGACGGTCAAGTGTACTTTCAACTTGCTTGAAATGTTGCTACTGATCCCTGTCATTCCCTGGTTTTCAGGAGGCTTTGAGTGTCCAGGTCCATGAAGCTCTTGATGTCTCCAGATAGGGCCTGGAACATGTGGTACCCACAGTTGTTGGATGTGTCCATCTGCTCTCCTTGGCAGCGTCTACAGAGAGCGGACCTGCTTTCCTATTCAGGGGGACGAGTCCTCCATCCGAACCTCAGCGGCCGAACCTTCATGCCTGGCTGCTGAAAGGGTGAGGTGTTAAGTGTGGGATTTGTCAGAAAATGTCTCAAGTGTGTTGCTGTCTGTCTGAAATCCTGCCACCAAATCCGTTAATAACTGCAGGTGACGTACATTTTTCGGCATGGTGCCGGTAGTGGGATCTGGATCCTTTTACTCTGTTTTGGATTTTCTGCCTTCTTTGGACCAGACAGGTCTTCCGATTGGCTGCTGTTTTAGTTTTCAAGAGAACCCCGGAGCAGGGCCAATGGTCATGCAATTTCTCTGGGGGTTGTGTAATCACTTATTCCCTCACCAGTTTGTTTCTCCAGCTTGGGATTTATATTTAGTTTCTTAGAAGCACTCTCTTTGATCCCGTTCATTCTTGTTCGTCAAATTTCTCACCCTTTCCTGGCCACCATCACTTTCGCTAGATGGGTGAGTGAGCTCCAGCCATTGTCAGTTAAAACTCCCTATTTGGTTTTCTCCAAAGAGAAGGTGACATTCCTTCTTTCTTAAAGTGGTCTCTGATTTCCATCTCACTCAAAAGATCCATCTTCCTTTCTTTTTTCATCCACCTCATCCTTCCTGGGCCCTCAACTACTATGTCTCTCTGATGAGGAAATCCAGGAATGATGACCAACTTCTTTTTGGTTATGTTGGTGCCCATACTGGCAGAGCGGTGACTAAACAGACCCAGTCGAGGAGGATCACTTTCTGCATCCCGGAATGCTATGATCTGGCTGTTAAGGGTGTGCATTTCGATCTAAGGGCTCATTCAACCAGGGGATTGGCTGCCCCTTTGCCTCTGCAACATGGACTCCCGGTTCTTGACATTTGAAAGGTAGCTACGTGGGCTTATTTGTACATGGTTGCTAAACATTATGGACATGATGCTTGTTTTAGCTTGTCCTTCAGTTTTCTGGTTTAGGTAGTGTCCTTGCTCTCCTCCCTCCTGAAGGTCTATGTACTTCTGTGGGAATCTACCATAGATGAGCAATCCTTGGGAGGAAGCATTAGCAGAAAAAATTACTTACCTCTCGGTAACGTTCTTTCGGAAGGATGTTCCTCCCACAGAATCCTAATTACCCACCGTACCTGTTCCTCTGGTGGATCACCTTGGTTCTGCGGTCCCCTAGCATCAGAGTGCTAGGAAAAAAGGGTGGTGCTAAGGTCATGCGGTGTGGCGCCTCAATATATATTGGCGCTGACATCCTGTCCAGCGCAGAGGCATCTGGCAGAGCTGACACGAAGCCGAACTGCACCCTGTGGAAGTGGAAATTGTTTTAGAAGAACAGCTGCGCTGGGAGAGATTTCACAGATGAGGAACATCCATCAGAAAAAACAAAACCGAGAGGTAAGCAATTTGTTCTTAGTTTTTATTTACCTTCCTTTTGTCGCTACGCTGTGGTTTAGATGGTGCACATCTGCAGCCTTCTGTGACCCGAAGCATTCCAGTGGCTTCCTTGCTCAAGAAATGCAAAATGCTCTAGATATAGTTATGCCAATGATTAACAAAATGATTCAATCCAGCAATATAAGGCTACATTGGCTACTGTAACCTCCATTCAGAACTATGATTTTTCTTCACAAAAATCCAAGTTATGATATAAATCAGTGTTATTTGCATCACAAAATAATGAGTAAATTAGACCAAAAAGCTACTTCAGAATGTGAGAACGCTTAATGTGTGACTGCTATTGATCGAGAAACCCTAAGGTCAACCTACCAAAATCTAACGAGAAGCAAAAGGTGACCAAGGTAAGGAATCTGGTTGGTACTATTGTTAGAGTATAGGGTTAGCAAAATAAGGCTTTTAGGAAAAAGAGAGGTATGGGGATGGGGTGTGTGGTCGTGGCTAGGTGGCAGGTAGAGGGAGGTCATCTTTGTAGAAAGTTGGCATTTAGAAGCCAAAATTAAGGCATTACCATAAAAAAATTAAAAGCATATTTGAAGATGTTGAGTTTTTGCAGTCTCACTGTAGGTAAAGTCACATCTTGAAGTTACCGTTTACATAGAACTCAAAATGAGCACTATGCATCACATACAAAGCAATCTTATTCAGGCCAAACTGCCAAAAAGGGAGATATTTTGCTTATTGGCCCAACTAAAAAACGTCTCAGGGTAGCGAATATTCGGTACATGGTGCTGTACCCCGCCAAACTGAAAGTGATAAGAGAAGGCAGATCGTACTTCTTTGAAACGACGGAGGAGGCCCACGCATGGATGGACCAACAGGGCATCCCTCAACGGAGAGCCATAAAAGCTAATAATAATGAGAACCTACCCCAGTAACAACACGTGTGAACCCTACACCGTAAAAAACGTTATGACACCATTGATATGACGCAAGCCAGAAGTACTATAAATAAAAGCTATGGTTCTGCCACAGAAGACGACAGGACACGAAAACCCCATTGAGTTCTACAAGTTCAGATGCCAGTTCCAAGGCATCACGCTGCGGCGGGCCCGCCCCACTTAGGGGGGTAGTGCAAGAGAAGCAGCGGTGCCCGAGCAGGGGGAGGGTGGCTGGGTGTCTGTTTATCGTTCATGTTTTTTGTTCAGAACAAGGCACGAGAAGGGGAGAACACTCTATATCGATAGGATGGAATGGTCTTGCGGCGCAAGAAAAAGGAGGCGCACATGGGTGGGAAGACGAAGATTGAGCATTACGCCACCCACCGGGGGGACTTCACTGGTGCCACAGGGCATGAGGAGAGCATGGACACTTGGGGATCGACCAAGACAGCAAGTGCGATGAACAACACAAAGGCAAATGATAAGCATAAAGGCAGAAGAACAAATCAATGGTTAAAATAGTGATGCTGCAGGAAACCCACTTGACGAGACACAAGGAGTCCTCCAAGATAGCAGCCATGTGGGGTGACAAATGTTCAGCGCAACCTATTACACCTATGCCAGATGGGTCCTAACGTGGATAGCCCCGGGAGTCCCATTCCAGCTGTTAACACAAGAACAGGACAGAAAAGGCAGGTGGGTCTTGGTGCATGGGATGCTGGAAGACAAGGAACTGTGCTTGGTAAACACATATGCCCCAAACCCAGATGCAACAATGTTCTTCCAGAAACTGGCACCACTGTTAGCTCCATACAGGGAGCCAGCGTTCATCTGGGCAGGTGATTTCAACTGTGCTCTAGAGCCGCTCCTAGACCGATCGGAAGATAAATACGACAAGCCGGCCGACCCGCCGGCGAAAGTACTCCGGAGTATTTTGGAGCAGCTAAAACTGGAAGACATATGGATGAACCTGCATGCAGACAAGCAAGGATACTCCTATTATAGCGCCTGCATGGTAGGCTGACATGTACAAACAATCTCTTTACTAGCTGCGTGACACTAAGGGAATTCACTAGCGTGCATCACAGAGCTAGAACACTAGACCATACCCCAGTGACTGCAACATGGGCGTACATGGAACCTGGAGAGTCAGAGCAGAGACTCTGCTAGAATGGGAGGTCCAAGGACACCTGCAAGATACAATAGAAGATTACTTCCACCTCAATACAGGGAGCGTAGATAATCTGCAATAGTGTGGGACGCCTTTAAGGTGGTAATTAGGGGAGCAGCGATTGGGAAGACAGTAGGACATAAAGGGAGGGTCATGACAGAACTTGGGGTGAAGAGAGATAGAGAGGATGGAATTGCGGGCAGGCTCACTGGGGGTGAAATCACCTGAACTGATATCCCTTAGTATACAGTGCAAAGCGACCTGGGAGAAACTGGGGAATCTAAATTATGTGAAATATACGCAAAGGCTACATGCAGAGAAGGTTAAACCGGGGAGGCTCCTGGCCGGGCTAACCAAACAGGAGGTTAGGAAAGTCCTGAACAACTCAATCAAAAATAATGCTGGGGAAGAGGTGGGCATACATCAGGTTTTCTCAGAATTCTATGAGAACCTATACTCGAGAACTCATGAGGCACACAATTCAGATTACAGATGCACTAGACCAGATTGACCTCCCAAAGCTGGAAGCAGAACACGCACAGATGCTTGAGGCCTCCTTAACAGTAGAGGAAGTGGAAGCGCTAATAGACAGCCTCCCGACATCCAAGACCCCGGACACGATGGGCTACCCGGAGAGTTCTACAAAGCTGGAGGTGTATCAGGAAGCGTTTGAAATGGGCCAATTACCAGAGAGCATGCGAGAATCCTTAATACTACCCATCCTGAAATCGGGTAAACCCCTCCCCCCCTTGACTCTGTCTCCTATAGACCTATCACATTAATAAATCAGGACTGCAAGATTCTAACGGCAACCTTAGCCAATAGGCTCAAAAGAGTTATACACACGCTAGTGCACCCAGACCAAACAGGTTATGTCCCAGGGTGCTACACCTCATGGAATTTGCGGATGCTACATCATGTCGTGGATCAAACCAACGATGTGCAGGGCGAATGCGCAATAGCGTCTTTAGACGTGGTAAAGGCCTTCGACTCTGTGAATTGGAACTGGCTTCTCAGGGTGCTGGCCCACTTTGGCAGAGGCGAGGGTTTTCTTGGGTGGATAAGGTTGCTGTAAAAGGACCCTAGGGCTAGAGTTCAGACGGGCAGGCATATGTCGGAGGCATAGAGGATATACAGGGGCACGAAACAGTGTTGCCCGCTATCCCCTATGCTCTATATATTGGCTCTGGAACCCCTGGCGATCTTCCTCCGAGCGACATATGCAGACACTGGGATATGCATAGACAATGTCATGCATTTCTTGTCACTATACGCTGAAGATATGCTTTTGTTCGTCACGGACCCGCGCGTAAACCTTCCCGTCCTACTTAAGGCAATAGACGCCTACGCCAAACTATCGGGTAGGTCTATAAACAAAGCAAAATCCATCATATATCCCCTCGCAGAACTCAAACTAGTCCCCATGGAGGTCTTGCCACACCTGGGTCTCACCACCACACACCTTCCGATATTTGTGTGTAGACATACATCATGACACCGCACATGCACACACTGCCAACACGCAAAAGGCCTTAGGAAAAACAATGAGGTCCATGGAGTTTTGGAGGACACTGCCTTTGGGGATGGTACAGAGAGCAGCCTTGCTGAAAATGACGGTCCTACCCCGGCTGTTATACTACTTTACGAACATACCCTACAACATACCGGGGATGTTCTTTAATAAATTGAACACAATAGTGAGAGAATTCCTGTGGGGAGGAGGGCGGAACAGACTAGCTCTACATGCTCTACAAACGGACTACCTGTCCGGGGGAATCGATGTACCGGACTATGAGAGATACTATATGGCAGGGCAGCTCCAATTTGTGGTCCGATGGTTGGGGGATGAAGAATCCATAGACTCACTGCTCTTCCAGCCGGCACTGAGGAACTGCTACTTACGAGAAATCATCTGGACGGGCAGATCCTGGGCCACAGGGCTGCCTACCCTGCTAAAATTGGGGCTAACGTCATGGAAAAGGGCGTGGAAGATATGGGGAATTCGAGACCCATGCTCCTTGCAGATCCCCCTGGCGGGACTTGCGGGCACCAGACCGGAAGCCCTGGCTACATACTGGATGCACTGGGGGGCGAAAGGAGTAGCGCAGGTCAGAGTCTTGTGCAAGGAGGGAAAATCGGTGGATTTCAACACCCTTGCAGAAGACTACAGAGTACACAAAGGGCTGTTCCTGCTGCACAACAGCATGGACCAAACTATCAAGAGGAGGTGGCCGGAAGGAGGACACACTACATCAAGGCTGTACGAACAGCTCATGAAATTTAATAATACTAAGGAACTACGGGTGCGAGTCCTATGGGAGTCGGAACTCCAAACGCCCTTCACGGATCTAGAAGGGACACGGGTCTTGAGATATACCAAAACGGTCTTGAGACATGATATATACAAGCAGACACAGCTCTATGTCCCCCATGAGCATACCACACCCCAAAAAGACTATCCAAAATGGGGAACAAAGACACTCAAACCTGCCCAAGATGTGCCGTAGAAAATGCAGACATGCTCCACATGTTCTGCTGGTGCCCAGTAATACAAACATTTTGGGAGGACATTAAGGCTAGGGTGGCCATGGGTGGGATGCAAATGCAACAATGGACACCAGAAAGTTACATGCTAGGACTATTCCTGAGGGGTGGCAGACAAAGGACACATATAGCCAAGATGAAGCACTTGATGAGCATCTTGGCAAAATGCAGGATTGCTATGGCGTGGAAGACCGACAAAGGGCCCAGAATAGAAGCATGGTGGGCCGACTTGAATCGCTGGGCGTTGGCAGAGACAGTAGTGTGGACCAGCACAGTACAGAGATGGTTGAGAGAAAGTAGCGACAAGTTGTTGGCTTGGAACACATTTTTGCAGGAAATGCTGGGATCCAGAGAGGATAGTGACGATGAGGACCCGGAGGGGTTGGAAAGCGTGGTTCGGGACCCGATGGACCAAGGGGGAAACCCTAAGGAAGGAGTGTAACCCGCTGTGGGCGCCATCTGAACACTTATGAGGGTGAGCGAATAGACATGCAGCTAGACAAGGAATACCCGGGAATTGTGCATGGTGTGAGGAGCAAACGCCATCATTATCATAAATGAGAGACACTCCCCGCAAGCAGTGCCATTAGTTTATGTTTTGATGTTTGTTGTATTGTTGTTTATGTTGAATGTTAAAATATACAATAAAGAAATACAAAGATTTAAAAAAGGCTATCCCCCCACTGGGACGGTTGGTTCTGTGTTCGGAGAGGATCTTGTAGCCACCAGGAAGGAGAGTGTCAAAGCTTGTGACAGAGCTGGCGTAAACCAAGCCTTGGTCAGACCGAGTAGAAATAAGTCGAGTTCTTCCAGGAAACGGCAGATGTCAGAGGAGTGTTTGACAGCTGAGCGAGAGTTGAGAGTAGCAATGTGGAGCAGGTTGCCCCCTTTGAAGGACTTCCGTGGAGGGGTACAGGTCAGAGGTGTATGCCCTGCGGAAGTGTTGCAGGTGCCCGAGGATGGGCATAGGAGGAAGGAGGAGAAGGCAAGGTAGCCAAGGTGGAGGAGACGGATGCCAGAGGGGTTTCAGATGAAGGGGTGGCTGAGAAGCCAGAGAGGGGAAAGAAGGAACAGCAGGAGAAGAAAGGAAGTTGATAAGGCGCGGGAAGCGTTTATCAAAAAAGAGGCAGTTGGCCTGAGGGCCTTGAACCAAGACGGTACCATTTAGGTAAACATTGATGATGATCTTGGAGAAGTGGAAGAGGGCCAGGAGGGCCTCCCACCAGGTGCCACCATTGATATGTGAAGAAGAAAAAAGAGAGAGAACAGAGACCATATGGGTGGTCCATAGGCCTGGAGAGGGAACGTCAAAGAGGATGTCGGCAAAAGGTCTGTCTGCAGAAAGCACTGGTGTAGGTATCAGTGATAGGGATGCCTTGGTTGGAGACCAGGATATCCCTCTTGAGCTTCTTCCTGCCAGACTTAGTGAGAGGGATAGGATGGGCGATAGAAAAGCAGTTAGAGAAGATAGGTGAGACAGAGCACCATAGAGGGTGCAGAGAGAAAGAGGTGGGGAAGAAGAGGGGGGGGGGGGTAATGCTGGGAAGCAGGCAGGCAGGGAGGGGGGCACACAGAGGACAGAAAATCAGATGCAATGCATAGACAAGTCAGTCACCAAAGGAACCTAGAAGTAGGGAATTAACACACAGGAATGCAGGCAGTACAATGTAAGTACAATGAACGAAAACAACCCTGGGGAACGAAAACGACAAGAAACAGAACAATCATCAAAGGAACCAAGAAGTAGAGCAAACAACCCTGGAAAAACAACCAGGAACAGAACAATCACCAAAGAAACCTGGAGGTAAAGATGAACACAGCAGGAATGCAGGCAGTACAATATATGCAAACAACCCTGAAGCAACAAAAATGTCAAAAACAACAAGGAACAGCACAGTCACCACAGGAACCTAGAGTAAAGGAAGAACACAGCAGGAATGCAGGCAGTACAATGTAAGCGAACAGCCCTGGAGAAACAATGTTGCTGTCGCATTCCAGAATGTTGGTGTTAAAGTACCATGTATAGGACTGGTACAGTTGGTGTCTCAGGTGAGGTGTAAAGGCAATTGAAGTATGGTCAGAAATAATAATAAAACCTATGGAGGTATTTGCAACTTGATCTATCACTGTGAGCTTAATAATAATTATATCAATGCGTGTATGGGTGTGGTGAACCTTGGGGAAAACAAGTTGTAAGTTATTTCTTCATGTAGAGATCTCTAAAAAACAACAAGCTCCTGCTGTTCAAATTTGGTTTTAAGGAATTTAGACATACCATTGGCATGTATCAACGTGTCGGAGGATCTGTCTTTTTCTGATGACCAGACTATGTTCAAGTATCCCATCAGAAGGATTTCCCCTGCAGTGAGGGCCACTACATTATCAAGAAAGGAGGTCAAGAAATGTTCTTGTGGACTATTTGACACATATAAATGTGAAACTTGCCAAGTGCCTTTAAGCATCATATATTTCCCCTCTATATTGTGGGTGATATCATTTACTGCAAATCTAACGGAATGCCAAGACCACCCTAGCAGACTTACTGGAGGTGAAGGACTGCAAAACCAGGGAGTAGTGCTTATTCCAGAGCCCACCACCGTAAGTAGGTATCCTGGAAACGCAGGATGTTCTACTAAACCTTGAATCCTAATTGTGGGGTTCACTTCAATCTTGGAGTCCCCTCGCATTCCAGGACAGAATCTTCACCATTATTTAACAGTAATGCCACAGTCAGCACTGTGCTTTAGTATTACAAGTATTTCAGTCTATATTAGAGAGATGACCAAAATCAACTGAGTATATTATAATGCAGGACCTCAAAAAAGGCTGTGTGTCAACAGGGGATTGAACATCCCAGTTTGATCTTAAGATATTAGAAGAAGGTGAGAACCAGGCACACAGTGGAAATAGGTTCCCACTCTGTATCAAATGCAAGAAAACATGTTAACTATTCCTAAACCAATGGGATAGCAATAAAAAATGTAATATTGTGTGTAACCTGACACTACAAGTGTCCAGAGAAGAGGAGTCCCCTGACAACTGAGAACATACAATGTTGCACTCTTGCCCCAAGTTAAGTACCAACTCTCGCCTCGATCTTCCCTTTAGAGAACTATATTAGCAAAAGAAGAAGACACAAATGTGCATGGGCTTTAAATGAAAGGTAAACAAATAAGAAAAGTTGGCCCTCAAACTATGCTGAAGCCTAAATGCACTGTGTCAAAATTCTACTGAGTCTGTCCACCGTTCTAGAGATACGAATTCTAGATACCCATCTTATAATTACTTTTATAGCAACAAGTTCATGTACTTGAGCATTTAGGGCACATTGGCAGACATTACATTCTAAAAGTAATCCAGTTGTCAAAATTCACCATCTCTTCCTTGTAGAGGGCACTTTCCTCAGACGTGGGCTCATTGCTATTTCTTTTTTTTTAGTTTAAAAGATTTTATTTTATTTAATACCAGAATGCACATTTACAATCTGGGAGTATATAAGTTGTCGATTGTGTAACATAACATTTAAAAGACCTTTAAGATACTTT
This sequence comes from Ambystoma mexicanum, assembly GCF_040938575.1. Taxonomy (NCBI): domain Eukaryota; kingdom Metazoa; phylum Chordata; class Amphibia; order Caudata; family Ambystomatidae; genus Ambystoma; species Ambystoma mexicanum. Next base: position 533,545,836 of record NC_090924.1, on the reverse strand, counting down.
CTATAATATAATAACTAATAACTAAAATAGCATGAATTCATTTATACATACATGAGTAACTCAGATGCATTGAATAGAGAGAAGGGATAATAGGAAGGGTGAGAAGGGAGAAAGAAGAAAACAAAAAAGAAGAAATCCTGGTTAGTAATAGTCAAGCGAAAAGCAATAGAAATACCAGTATAACTGAAAGTAGGATCGACATTATAGTAGTTAGATGAGTTGAACATTTGTAATATTTAAATAATTAATAAAAAGATGCCATCTTTTGTTGTGTTTGAAAGAGAGCGAAGGTGAATTAGCAATACATTTCTCCAGTCTATGAACATCACATCTATTATTCCACCAGCCTTATACGGAAAGGTTGGTAAAATCTTTCCAGTTAGATGTAATTAAACGTATTGCAAGAAGTATAAACAAGTTGAAAATAACAGAAGACGATTTAATCTTACCCTCATTGACGACCAAGTAGGATATTGGTTCCATTTAATGAATGGAGATTTTAAAAATATGACAAAGGAAAGTGCAGACATGGTACGAAGCGGCAATCAAAAAACATATGTCTAAATGATCCAGATGTTGAATGACAGGACCAGCATAAATCATTTTTTAAAAAAAAAAATGTATTTATTTGGATTAGCTGATAAAATCAACTTTTCAAAAACAAATGTTTCCATGATTAATATGTGATTTTTACATTATTACAGAAGAGATGAAAAAAAGGAAAAGAAATACAAGGTTTATGCACTTAATTAATAATGCATAATTATGCTTTGGATCTGTTATTAAAATTCAATAAAACACTTCTTGAAAGCTGTCAAAACGATACTAAATACTTGATATCATTTCATTCATAACATTCATAATTTTAAAACAAAGTTAATAAACAGAATAACTATTTTATGATTTCAACTGGTATTACTATTTCAAGAAAATGCACTATCACTTTTAAGACAGCAAATCTCGTACTTGAAAAAATAAGTTGCAATATTTTATCTTCTCCAACCATATTATACAAACAAAACAACTTCTCAAAGTACTGACTTAGTTGCGCACTCAGTTGTGGACACGATGCCACTATATGTTGTAATGTCTCTATGGTAACATTACAATAACAACAGAAATTCATATCAGACGATATAACATTTCTCTGAGCTAGGATGTCCCTAGTAGGCCACAGATTCAGTCTAAAACGTAAATATTTATTCCTTATTAGTGGTGACGGACATTTCAGTAAGTAGCCTGACATTTGTCGCAACCTTTTATAGCCGAATCTGAGCGTATCAAAATCTTTGTATTTCAAACATTGTTCTCTGTTGTTTATCCAGAAACATTGATACAATTTCACCTTAGCACGTGTTGGATTCTCCATTAGAAGGGCTATCGTAATATCAGCTTCAGACAAAGCGTCTAATACACAATTACGCCATTTCAATGGAAAAGGGTGGATAGATGATATCAAATGATGTGCTACAACACTCAAAAGCTTGTTTGTTTCCAAGCCTAGTAAACATTTTCGAAACCAACAACACATTTTACACAAAATACACCCTGTCAAAGACACTAGGCCCAATTCAAAACGCAGAATAGGCATCGGAGTGCAGTTTGGCAGCCTTAACACTTTTCCAAAAACAAGCCTCTATTGTGTTCCACATGTGTTGATGTGTGTGCAACATAGTTTCAACTCCGTAAGTCAAAACTGGAATCACTTTTTGTTCGTAGAGAGAAGCACGTGTTTATATGTAAATTTCCCATATTTAAAGGTCAAGACTTTTGCCTGGGAAATCAAGGCTGTCACTTTTGTTTCTAGATTGAACTGATACAATGAGTTAGATATACTGTTCTGTACAATCAGGCCTAGATATTTATATTCAGATACAATCTTCAATGCCACATTTTGCAGGGTCCATGTATAATTGAAGGATTTGGTCTTCCTTGAATTTTTACATATTAAAACTTGTGATTTTTCTAGATTCACTGTAAGTTTATTAGTTTCGACATATTTAGCCAAAGAGGTCAGTACATTTTGTAGACCCTTTGGAGTCTGGAAATGAGTACTAGCTATACGCTGATTCCCCAGTTTAGGAGCATCAGACGGAAAGAAAGGAGTCCCCAATATCCAAAATAAAAAGATTAAACAAAATCGAAGCCATTATACAATCTTGTTTGAGGCTGCGATAGGTGTTAAATGAGGCTGATAAGAGCCCTTCCCAAGTCAATCGCACTTGCATAGTTGTATTGGTATGGAGTGGTTTAATCAAAGCTAATAAGGATGACGGGCACCCAAAGGATTCCAATTTTCTAAATAACAGATTTCTATCTATCGAGTCAAAAGCCATCTGGAAATCAATAAAAGCTAAATACAGAGGTTGTTTCCGGATGGCACTTTGTAATTTTACCATATTTAAAGTAATCATGTTAGGGGCAGTTCCCAGCCCACTAACAAATCCCGACTGGAATGGATCTCTCTTATAGTTTTTAACAAACCAATCATTCAGTTCTTTTAGGATGATGCGGCTAAATATCTTGCCAGGGGCATCTGATAATGATATTGGTCTGTAACTAGCTGGATTTCATGAATTTGGGATTTTTTGGGTAGATATGGTGATTATTAAACATGATTACTAAAATATCCACCCACATTTCTGGAAACTGTTTCATAATCAAATTGGACAACACATCAGGTCCAGGTGCTCTCGATTGATGAGCTTTATGGATATAGTGCAATATGTCTTCTCGGTCATATTTTAAGCGCAAAACAGCCTTCTCGACTGATAATTCGGTACTCGTCGAGGAGCCAGGTAGGGAGAATATATTTTCATAGTACTCACTCCACTCTTGTCCACTGACACAATTCGATGTATCGCTACCTGGTGTCCAGCTGTTTTGCTCCAAGTTTGGGAGGAGTTTTTGTTGGATAACTTTCTCAACATGCTACTTCCATCATTTTGATAAAGCTTTAATTTCATTCCCTTTAACCAGTTCTTATATTTTGTTTTCATTTGTTTAAGTGCATTGGCTCTAAATTCAAGGGGTAGTTTTAACGCTTCTCGTTTTTCTTGGCAAATCTGTGTTTTCATTATTTTAATTTCATGGTTATAGGTATGCAAACATGGCATTTGTTTATTCCTATTTCGACTAGAATTTGTCTGAAATATCCACATTAAATCAGGATAAACTATATTATGCTTTTGGCTAGAGTTTTCCACTTGGTTTGTCTGTAAATCGTAATAGTTTCTAAAAGCCTTCAACGAAGATTCGGTCCAGATTAGTCTATTTCGCGCAGTGTTTACAGATACTTTGCCCTGATGGTACTCACGTCTTACTGTCGTGTGCAGGCATTTAGGCACCCAAATCATATTTAACATATTATGATCGCTCATGTCAGAATGTATAACTTGAAAGGATAGTATTTGCGACAAGAGTGTCGAATCTAGATAGATATAATCAATGATACCAACACTAGAGCCTCTATGCCAAGTTGATTTTGGTGGGATATCTGACGAAAAGGATCCATTAAGAATAAATAGATTTCTGGATTTAACAAATTTGGACCATTTTAATAGTTGAATTTGTTCAAGCTGTTTGTTGTCAAATTTAGGTCACCAGCTATATTAGTATATGGCTGATATTATTATCTTGTGCTACAAGATCTAATGCTTCATTCATTGTTTCCAGAAACTTGTTGTCAGACAAAACCATCAGGGTTCCAGTATACATTGATAAGAGCGTAAAAGATTTTATTCCAAGACAAATTTTTCCAACTGAGCATACGGATTTGGAGAAAACCAATTTTCTGATTGTATGTCAGCACTCTGTTTGATAGCAATCAAAAGCCCAGATGTCAGTCTTCCAAAACTAGCCTTGTACGCCGGAACCAAATGTATATGAAAGTTATTCCAGGATGGTAAGGTCATAAGCCATGTCTCTTGTAACATGACAATGTCATGTAATTCTAAGCCAGATATATTGTTATTTATTAAGTGCTTAAAACCTCTTGAGTTCCAGCTGACCAAAGAAAAAGGGGCACAAGTCACTTGAGCTAGCTAATGTTGAGTGGCTTTCTGGCCACAGCTGCAAGGTCCATTTAGTACTAGCTGCTTTTCGGCTATCTGATTCAACAAGGTACTCATTGAGTTAGGCAAGCTATACACCCCATTTTCTGGTTGACTGGGCCCTGCTAAAATTACAAAACCCAAGTCATAATGTTGTGACTTGACTACCCAGATAGTGTTTAATACCACCCTGGAGTTTATCCACAAAATCACTGATGTTCTTTTAGTTACATCAGTAAATTCAACCTGTTCAATGTCAGTCGTGCCAATATCATCTAAGTCAGGGATTTTGCCAAAGATTGACAAAACTGATGTGCGATTCAAATTATACTGAGTCGCTGGAGATGGACGACACACCATAGTGAGTGAGTGTACTGCCGGGCGTTTTGTTGTTTGACTCATTAACTTTTGTTTTTGCAAAACAACTGGTTGCAATTGTTTCGGCTGAACATTCACTGGTGCTTTTTCTTCTAGAACTTCTGAGATTGTTGTCTTTATCAGCTGTTTTATTTCAGGGCCTGAAAGCAGTTAGCCTACTGAGTCTTTTGATTTAAATTCCTGTCGTTACTTAATTGGGTCCTGACCAAATTTTTCTATATCCAGCACTTGACTAGATGTATTTTGTTGTAGACGTTGGTGTGTTAAATATTGTCGACACCCATTCCCAGTGGCATTAACATTAATATCCCACACTTTTTTATTATTTATGCAGAATTTCAATCATTTTTGAGCTGGTTGAGTGGCCATATATTCATCCACTGCTCGTCTAATCTCACTACGATGAGTGGCTAATTTTTCCTTTTCAAGATCTATTACGCCAATCTGTGTTGATTTTATTATTTGTCTATGTGCTATTGCATAAGATGAAAGAGCCTCTTCGTTATCAATTGGAACAGCAGATACCGCTGCTACCAAGGCCTCAAGGGGATCATATGATTGTATAATTTAATTCTCAACAGGTGGTATATTTTGCCTCTTGGAATGTGCCTGTAGCATGTATTTTTTGGCAATTGCCCTGGAAGCAGTGGCGGCTGCAGTTCTTGAATGATGTAGATTTTTAATGAATTGTTTCGTTTGTAAGGATGCAATTGGTTTAACATTTTTAATGTTTTGGGATTTCTTCTTTAATTCAGCCTTCTTTTGTTTAGGTTTTGCTTTATCCCCTACTACCTGATCACTCCCTCCCGAGAATAAAGCATAGTTTGTTTTTTTCCGTAGGGAAACTTGGTCAACTGCTCTAGCCCCCTGCAGTTTCTGAGTAGTTGTTTTCGGGTTTTCGCAGACTAGATCAATAATAGGCTGTAGAATAAAAAGAACAAAGGGAATGGGAGACTTGCTTTCGTTACGTGCACTAGCTTGTATATCAGTTTGGCAACTCACCGTGACTTTCGGACTCTTGTTGCACAGTGTATTCCCAAGAGTTTCTAAACCTTTGGGAACTGTTTGCTGCCACAAGAGGATTTGTTCAAGTTGCAATGATTGAAGAGCTATTTTTGTGTTCAATGACTCAAACAGCCTCGCCAATGAATGGATGGCGGAGTTCATTGCAGTTAACGCTATTTCAGTTAAACCATTTGATACTTTCACATTACCCTCCTCGTCCGAAGGTGAGGTATTTGGCTGCTGTTTACGTGGTGTCGGAGCAGCAAAAGAGAGTTCCTTGACAGAGATCGACATACTCAAGTTCAAGAATAAATCTGGTGAATTCGACACATTTTCAGGTAGTGTGTGTGATGAGAAACAGGACGCATCCAGATCTATATCAATTACGGCCATATCCACAGGAGCATTCTCCCGAGAATCTTTTACAAGAGGGGCTCCTGGTCCAGTTAACACATTACCAAGCAAAACACTATCCGTGAGTGAAACATTTTCATTGGCAAAAACGACAGAAGGAGGATCTACAACATTTTTTACCTGTACATTCTGTAACTCCTGACCAGTAAGATTTTGACTCTCTTTAGTTTCGGGCACATGAATCGGACACATTTTGGCACAAACATTCAGATCCAGGCGTTTTCACTGAAGGAGGATCTACAACATTTTTTACCTGTACATTCTGTAACTCCTGACCAGTAAGATTTTGACTCTCTTTAGTTTCGGGCACATGAATCAGACACATTTTGGCGCAAACATTCAGATCCAGGCGTTTTCACTGTGACTGTTAAAGTGGGCAAAGGCAAGATTTTTTTGTCCAATTGGCTCTTGGCAAAATAAACATATGTCCGCATGCCTTGTCTTTTTGATTCTTGGACATGCCTTCACTTTGTTGGATGCTGATACAGGAGTATAACACCTCCGGCTCCTTTTCCGAACACACTCCGGGGAGTTGAACGTAACAGCAGTGTCATTGGTCTTATGCACTGCCGATATTGGGGGCATACCTGATTTCAAGGAAACCAAGGTCCATCTCATCGTTCACTACAAAACCAATCTCCCACTTGGGAAAAGGCTTCCTCACGTAGAAACAAGTACCAGGGAGCACCGCCTGACACCGCGAAAACGCGACAAGCGCGGCAAAGAGGCCAAGCGGTACTTCCTGGTACTTGCTTCGGTGCGCGCGGCCGGTGCGCGCGCGTTCTGTATTTTATAGACCCGCCTCCACAAGGAAGTGACAACCCTAAAACAAACAATAAAATAAGTACGTTCCTTCTGATTTTTTACTCGGGATGTTACTAGTAGAAGGTTAGCTGGTATTTCACCTTGTGGGCAATGCAGTCCCAGGAAACAGTCCAAACCGAATCAACAGGCAAAACTTGATCCTTTTTGGCAATAGAAACGCAGCTAATTATAGACCTGCCTCCACAAGGAAGTGATAAGCCTTGTGGGCAATGCAGTCCCAGGAAACAGTCCAAACCGAATTAACAGGCAAAACTTGATCCTTTTGGAAATAGAAACGCGGCCAAGCGGTACTTCCTGGTACTTGCTTCGGTGTGCAAGCATAAATCATTATCTGCCAATGTTGATGAAAAGAGCTTCTTGGGAGTAATAAATTCTCTATGCGTGAAGAAGTAAAGGGTCTGGGTTAGATTTGCAGATGTGGATATAACTTTGATCTTGGACCATATCATGGACCACAATTCATCCCCAAAGTGTATTCCACAGTCTTCTTCCCATTGCAATTCAGATGACCATAAATTATTGGGAGTTCTTTCTGACCTTATAACTTTATAAAGGTTGGATGTTTTGAAGGCATCAGGAGATTCTATGATATGCATTTTAACCAGGTCAACAAGTAATTGCTGGAAATCATTTCTACTGGTAGCATCTACACATACATTAATTAGATTAAGGTATTGAATGAGAGGAAATGTTGGCAATGAGAATGTGTTTTTGAATTCTTCTGCAGAAAGGATATCATCTCCCACAATTATTTGATCAATAAACTTAACACCTTTGTTGATCCAGACATTATGGAATATAAGTCTATCATTTATACTTATAGATTTATTGCACCAAATAAAGGGAGAGAAAGGCTCAGCCGTCTTATTGATTTGATGAAAATGAAAGTCCTTCAAATAAGAGCTACAAGTTGTTTTGGAAAAGCCCATCTTGGATCCATTGAAAAGATAAATTATGTCTTTGATATCAAATGGTGAAACAAGAAACATTTCAACAGTAGGCCAGGTAGGTGGGTTAATGTCAACATTAACGGGGAACTGGTTTTTAGCTTGTTTGAGAACAAAGGCTCTATGATCATTTTTGAATTTTGGAAAGTTGACACCACCACTGTCATATGGATATTTTATTTTAGTTTGCTAGAAGCAATTCTTTTATTTTTCTTGGGACCCCATAGAAAATCAATAAGTATCTTGTCAATGTATTTAAAAAAAGAGGATGTGAAGGAATGTGACGCATTTGTAAGTAGTATAATAACACTGATGTGAACATCATTTTAATGGCCTCTAATCTTCCCCACCAAGATGAGTATAAGGAAGACCAAATGGTTACGAATTCATTTAATTTTGATTGTAATTTTTGTAGATTAATTTTAATAATTTGAGGAATTGAAGAGGCAATTAATATACCTAGATATTTAACAGAGACCGGACTCCAACTGAGACGAAAGTGGGCAAGATCTTCTTTTAACACAGTAGGAATTAAAGCAGGAGTATTTCTGATTTATCTTTGTTTAACCTATACCCTGGGAACTGGGAGAAAAGGTCAATTGTGTAGATGGGGAAGTGTTGTGGTCGGATTGTCAAGGAAGATCAGTATGTCATCCACATAGGCAGCTAACTTAAACTCAAATCTCCCACATCTAATACCAACAATGTCTCTATTAATTCGTATTAATTCTAGTAGTGGTTCAAGGGCCAAAATGAATAAACTAGGTCAATGGGGATATCCTTGTCGAGTACCTCTATGGAGGGAAAACCTAGGGGAAAATGTATTATTGATAAATATTGACGTTTTTTGCTTCTGAGTATAAAAGCTTAACTAATTTAATATAACCATCTCCAATGCCATGCCATTTTAATGCTTGAAACAAAAAAATCCCATTCCACGCGGTCAAATGCTTTTTCTGCATCTAATGCAACTGCCAAATAGGGTTTTTCAAGGTGATTCTTCCCAGTTATAAAGTGTAAGAGGTTCATAAACAGTCTGGAGTTCACTGATATAATTCTGCCTTTAACAAATCCTACTTGATTGGGGTTAATTAATTTATCCAAAGAGGATTCTATTCTATTGGCCAAAATCTTTGAAAAGATCTTAAAATCATAGTTAATTAGCGAAATTGGCCTATAGTTCTTGGGTAATTCACTATCTTTATTGGGTTTGGGAAAGAGGATCAGAAGGGCTTCTGTAAAGGAGCTCGATGACTTATCTATTTTAGAGAAACATTTGTAAAGTGATTCTAGCTTAGGTGAAAGGGTAGAAGAGAAGTGTGCAAAATAATCCAGAGAAAAACCATCCTGCACAGGGGCTTTGCCCTTCTTGAGATCTTTAATGGCCTTGGTGATTTTGTTAATACGAATACAACCATCTAAGCTGCTTAGATCAATATTAACAGGGTGGTTGTGTTTCAATCGATCGAAGAAATCATTGAAGTGAATATTAGATTGAGTATGATCTGAGGAGTATACTACATTTTCATAGAATTTGGTGAAGACATCCAGTAGATCGGCATCAGAGGATACTATTTTGCCTAAATCATTTTTGACAGCAGATATCCTAGATCTTTCTTTTTTGATTTTGAGATATGAGGCTAAATCTTTACCAGCTTTATTGGATGATTGACATATTTTGGATTTAAATGTCAGGACTACACCACACGCTTGATCAGTGAATTCTTTGTTAATAGAAACAAAGGGTTAGAATTTGTTTAAGCAAGGCATCACTCGTTTTATCATTGTATCTTTTCTCCAGAGCTTGTAAATCATTATATAGGGCATCTATATATTTTTTGGCCTCTTTCTTTTAGCTTCAAATGGGATAATATGTCCCCATACGGCTGCCTTATAGGCATCCCAATTGTTGGCTGGAGAGGTGTCATCATCTATTAATATGAAAGAAAAAGTGACGAAATTCAAGAAATGGCTTTTGAAAGTTGAAGTCCTGAAGCAGTGAGTTGTTAAATCTCCATCTGCTGATGTGGCTTTTAACGCATCCCAATTCTATGTTAGTGATTACAGGAGAATGGTCTGATATTATTATTATTATTATTTTTTTATTTGGTTAGTCGACAAAGTAAACTTTTCAAATATTTCTTACAAAGTTATGTCAGCCAATAATCTATTACAATTGATAAAAAACATAATAAATATTCATGACCAATTATTTGATAAAAAGAAAAAAGAAAACATTATAAGAATAATTATATAAAAAGGAAAGAAAATGTCTTTACATTCAATCATCAGTTACACAGAAATGTACATTAGCTCTCTGTTTCTGGCAATATCGTTTCGAGGTAATGACCTATGGCTACTTTCACAGCCAACTTTGTACTCAAAGATCAATTGCCATATCTGGTCATAATCTAAATTACTATTCAGGGCAAAGACATTTTCAAAATGCTTTTTACAAATCAAATTCAGCTCAGGACACTCCACAATAAGATGCTGTAGAGTCTCATCTTTGGTTTCATTTAAACAATGACGACAATGACTCTGATCTTGTGGTACCTGTTTTCTTCTAGACAACACCTCCCGCGTATGGCACAAGTTAAGCCTAAACCGCATATATTGTCTGCGTATGTGTGGTGAAGGACGTTTAATAAGATATTCAGCCATGTCTCGATATCTCTTGCTACCAAACAATAGCATATCAAAGTCTTTGTAAGAGTTACACCTGGCTTGATTATCAATCCAATCATGCTGGTAAATTTTGATTTTTGCTCGACCAGGGTTGGTGATGAGTAAATTCAACGTTGCTGACGCATCAGCTAATGCATTTAGTGTGTATTTACACCAATTGTTTGGAAAATTATTTTAAGATGACAACAAATAATAGGCTGTTACCCCCAAAACATTTGGCATGTTCAAGCCTAACAAACATTTTCTTAACAATGCACACATCTTCCATACAACCTGAGAATGTAGTGACAAAGATCCTAATTCATGGAGTATCATGTGTAGAGGAGTGCAGTTAGGTAACTGTAAGATTAGTAAATTTGTTTCCAAAATTTGGATTCTATAATCTCCCAATATTTGCGTTTTCTAGGTAATGCAGCTTCCACTCCATATAATAGAATGGGGTTGACTTTCATTTGGTACAATGCCATTATATGCTTGAGCGAGTATTTACCAAATTTGTAAACAAGTATCGTCGCTTGGGAAGTTAATGCTTGCAATTTACTCTTCAGTTCTAAGGTGTATGATTCATTGTTGTTTGCATTTGAGAAGGTCACCCCTAGATATTTGTATTGGGGGACAATCATCAAGTCACTTCCCTGTAAGTTCCATTTACACCTGCTCTTTTTGGACCTGGGATTGTTACAAACTACAACTTGCGTCTTGTTGGTGTTTATGATCAAATTGTTATCTTGGGCATAGGCATCAAGTTGTTGTAGCATCTTTTGCAGGCCCGTTGGAGTTTGAGAAAGCAACACCAGGTCCAGCAACAAAGCCCAATTGGTATGGGTCTTTCAAATGCCCTTTAATGATCCAAGCATTTAGTTCTCTAAGAAGCAATCAGCAGTAAATCTTGCCCTGCACATCCAGAAGTGAAATTGGACGATAGCTATTTGGTGCTTGCTGGTCCCCTTTTTTATAACTATAATGGTCTGATATTAATGAGCATTCAATAGTGGAGTCAATTATTGCGCAAACTAAAAATTTGGTGACACAAATGTAATCACTGCGCATTAGCGAGTTATGTGGGAAGGAGTGAAAGGCGAAGGCAAGATCTGTGGGATGTGAGAACCTTCATGTGTCAACAACTCCAATTTCCCCTAAACCTTTTTTAAATTCAGCATGTGATTTGTTGCGCTTGAATTGACATGGGGATCATCTGTCAAGAACGGGAGAGATAACATTATTAAAAGTGCAAACATATTATCAAATGGGAAGATCTGATTGTAAAATCATTTGTTTCAACTCCCTCCAGAATTTGGGGTCAGGGTTAGTGGGCCCATAAAGATTAAGAATTGAGACCATGTGAGTTAATCGATAACTAAGCTAAAACCCATCTACCATTGGTATCTGTGTCCTTATGTAGCACCTTATGATTAGTACCCTTTCTGATTAAAATTGCCATGCCATTATGCTTACCATTTGTCTGACTAGCCAATATCTCACCTACCCAAAATCTCTTCAATTTCATGGATTCCTGCAATGATAGATCTGTTTCTTGCAGGCAAGCAATAGTTGGTTTAAATCTATTATTATGAGCTACGACCCTTTGTCTTTTAATTGGGCTGTTAAGACCTTTAACATTCCAAGTCATACACTTCAAGGCCATATTCTAGGAGGGATTAAGAGTAGTAATATTAACAAAAAGTAAACATTCCGAACCAATCTATAATCCGAACGCTTTTCGCGTGTACATACGTTTGCATACTCCAGAACAAAGAGAAAATTCCAAAAGCTGTTATAAGATATTAAAAATGGTAGTTATAAAAAATTGTATAAAAGCATCTAAAGGAAAGGGTCTGGATGGCAGGGATGTGGGATCCCAGCCTGGGGAACCTCATAAGGTCGCAGAAAAGGTGCTTCATAATTTTAGTAATAGCAGCTTGGCTAGTGATAGCCCAACAATGGAAGAAAAGAACGGCACCTACGATCTATGAATGGCTCCAAAATGTGTGGGACTTTGTATCCCTAGAATGGTTAACCTATAGATTCCAAGGTGCCTTAAATCGGCCTCACCTCATGACCCAGTTCCGCTCTGTATCTAAAAAGCTCTCCCGCAAAGGGCGATCTTTATGTTCACAAACTCCCTTCAGTACTCCTTCGCTATGGGGAGTGTTCCTGCTTCCTTAAAGCATGCTGTTGTTGCCCCCTCCTGAAAAAAGCTAATTTAGACCCCATGGATGTGGCAAATTATTGTCCCATCTCCCTTCTTCCTGCCATTATGAAACTGTTGGAGGCAGTGATCACTCGTCAGTTTTCAAGATTTCTTGACGACAACTACTACTTACACCCATTTCAGTCCGGTTTTCCATCCCACTATGGGCACTGAGTCTGTTATGATTTTTCTACTGGACAACTTCACTTTTCTCTAGGACCACAGTGAGTCAGGAGTTTTCATTTTCCTTGATCTCTCAGCGACTTTCGACACACTAGATCATTACACTCTTCTAACCCGACTGGAGCAAGCAGGGGTTTAGGTAATTTCTCGAGGGGCGGTTTCAGACCATCTCCTTCCAGGGCTGCCTTGCGCCCACTCTAAGTCTGACCTGCAGGGTTCCGCAGGGCTCGGCCCTCTCCCCATCTTTTTAATTTGTATGTCCGTCTTCTTGCCAATCTTATTGCTGAGAGTGGAGTCCTTTTCTATACCTATGCATACCTATGCTGATGACACTCAGTGTTTCAGCTGGACTCCCCTCAGACTGATCCTCCCGGAAAACTTAGGGACTGCCTAAGCAAAATCAGTAAATGGATGGCAGGGAATTGGTTCAAACTAAATGGCAGCAAAACAGAGGTTCTGGTGCTTGGTCCACAAAGGTCTGATAACTTCTGGAATGCCTAATACTGGTCTGACTCTTTGGGCCCCTGCCCAGTTGCCTGTACATCTGTAAAAAGCCTAAGGGTGAAGCTACTCCCTAATGGCTCACGTGAAGTGCAGATCTCGGGCAATATGTAGTGCAGGGTTTGGGAAGCTCATAATATTGAGGAAAATTCTCCCCATGCCCCCCCCACCCCCTGCATGCCATACCATGGTGGTTACTTCCACCATAATATGGGGTCTTTGGATTAATGTAATGGTATTTATTTGGGTCAACCAAAATACCAAATCCAGCGGATGCAGGTTCTTCCAAACTCAGCAGCCAGATTGGCGCTGAGGGCGTCTTGATTGACCCCATCTACAGAGCTTTTTCAGCGTCTCCACTGGCTCCCAGTGGCGTCTAGGAAAGAATTTAAGACGCTTTGTGTCACTCACCGGGCTGTACATAATGCAGGTCCTGAATACCTTAAGAAGAAGACTAAACGATACTGTCCAACCAGACATTTGCGCTCTGCATCACAGTTGCTTCTAAAAATACCAAGGTTTCAGTGGGCCTGGCTAGGGGGTCAATAGTTCTCATTTTTGGCACCCAGTCTGTGGAACTCGCTTCCCCCCTCGCTGCGAGGCATTGAAAACTATTTTCCTTTCCCTACGGCGCTGAAAACGTATTTGTTCTGATTTCCCATTTTGGCTCTTTTTCTCATTTGTAGCGGTCCTTCTTGATACACTGCTTCCCCTCAGTGCCTAGACGCCTTCGGGCCTTAGTCTGCGCTCTGCAAGTCTTTAAATAAATAAATTAGTAATGCTGACTTATTTGACTCTTGGCAATGCTTGATTTCCATTCACTTTTTCCTTGTATTCAATTCAAATATTTAAAACCAAATACCTCTTGATTTCCATTCACTTTTTCCTTATATTGAATTCAGATATTCAAAACCAAATGTCTCTGGCCTCACCGCTGCCCATTAACTGTGTCCGGGCCCCCTTTGACCCAGGCGGACTCACCGGCTTCCTTCCGTCCAGATTTCTAATTTCCATGGCTTTCCAGACACTCGTCTCCAATCAGGGTCTGGTCGAGCTGGCTCCCATTGGTGCTCAGCTTTTTCCACTACTTCCTCGCTGCTTACTGTGGAGCTCCGGTCAGCTGCATTCAGCGGTCCTGCATCGGCGAGCGTTCGTTAGCCTCTCCAACGCTTCTGGTACCTTCGCTCTGTGCAGCACTGCTTTCTCCACTCTGACTCTCCACTCTCGTTCGCTGGATCGGGTCACGCGCCATAAACCTCCCAGCGTCTCAGGAAGGTGCCTTCTCACCGCCACAGCTTCTGGCCTGGAACTCTCCTTTGCGCTTGCCGTGTTTCCCCTGATACCTCTCAGCTGAGCCCGTTTTAAAGTTCCCGGCTCTATGATAATGAGCCCAACAACTAGACTGCCTATGTTTCTTCTTCCAGTATTTCTTCTGTTTCAATGGTGGTCCCCTCGTCTCAGCACTTAAGTGATGTGTGTTGAGAGATGGTTGTCTAGAAAAATAGGGAAGGGATTGATAATACCCTACGAAGACCTGGGGAATATTAGATTCATTGGAAAAGGGAAATGAGGGATACCATGTCTCACCCAAGGGTACCTCATACCCAGTCCCCAAGTCTCCTCCACCCAGGTGAGGCTCACTCGCATATCCACCCCCAGGGTCAGGATCCGAAAGCGACAGCCTTTCCCATGCCATCTGGTCGAAGGATATGTTGGGGAAAGAAGTGAGGACACCCTCAGATTCCTCACAAAAGGTAGACCCTTTTGCCGCCATTCCCTGCAAAGCATTTCAGCATCAGAAACATACCTTTGTGAGGGGCCACCAGGGGGCGCATACATGGCAGCTGCTTGAGCGTGAAGCTCCCGCTCCACATGGTCAAAAAGTGCAACGGTCCCCCACTTATGACACCCCATGGGCTAGCTGTGTGGACCCCCCAGCAAGAACACCTGCAGCGTCCCTGGGCAAAAACTGTCCCGAAATCGGTCAGAGTAAGGGAGAAATATCTCTGCAAGAAATCCAGTGCTGCTGGCCTGCGCTCGGTGGAGCCCACTCCTGTCTTGGGCCTAGTTGCAGCTTGTGAGGCCCGTGGGCTCCGAGTGGCAAGAAGAGGTGTGTGTCTCAGCCCTGGAGGGTTGGTTAGTCACCGTTGTTCCCAGCATCGGGAAAGGACTCTGGCTCCGGGTCGAGGCACTGTGAGAAACCTGTAGGCGTATCACCCTCTACTCCCCGGGGGCCTGTCATGCAGGTGGCAAGGTCACAGCCATCGCTTTTGGATCCAGTTCCTGGGGGTGGACCAGTGTGGGAGGATCACCTGGATGAGCGGTCTTCGGGGAGTGGAAGTGGGACACTGGATGGCGGGATGCAGTATCCCCTTCCCTGTAACACCTTTTCCCCCATCCTACCAGGTAGGATACTTAGGGACTCAACCCCCGCACCCACTTTCCCGACACAGACTTTCTCACGGACAGCTCACTGTGAGCGAAAACGGACTAACACCAGAGCCGTATACCTAACATGTCCCAATACAATGGTCAGGCAATTACTGAACATTACACACACCTGACTTCCATCACACTTTCCAACACGGATAAATGGCGGAGCACGAAAGCACACTCTGAGCAAGGCAAAGCACACGAGGAAGCAGCAGCTCCAAGATGGAAAGACGGCAAGACCAGAGAGGGTTGCAAGGTGGGAAGTGCCCTTCACGTTTTCAGACCGTTACTTTCGGGAGCCTTGGAAAATAAGAAACCTAAGACCTGGAATTAAAGCTGAAGAAACCTGCATAGTGTGTCGGAGGTACCCGGGACTCTCCTGCGTCGATAACCAAGGCGGGGAGGAGAGTTTGCCACAGTGGTATTGTATTTTACTCCTACAACAAAGTAGCACCAGTAAAGTCAGCACAGCCAGTGAGTCAGGGAACTGATAACAGACCGGCCTGTGTTAGAACATAGGTTGCAAGCAGCAACATTGTAAGGGGAAATCTAAAGAGAATAGTTTGCAAATCGTATGTGGCAAGCGGCACGAATATAATTGAATAATAGAGGAGTGACTGAACTTTTGAAGCCAAGAAAGATACCGTAAACGGAGTGGTCCGATGCCATGTGGGTGCTCATTCGAAGGTCTCTGTTAGGTAGCCAACTGTTTGGCAAATGTAAAAAGGAATTGTGAGATCGAAGTTGTCCTGCAGTGGGTCAAGCTAAACACTGTGCACATTCGAAAGTCTTCGATAGTTAATACGAAGTGAAATTGGTCCGAGCCCTGCTGAGGGAGACTAATTGTGTAAGAGGAAGGTTTTGAGCCCGGCTGAGGGGGATCCAGGGTGAACCGTGAGTCAACGAGAAAGAATATTCTCTGCACATTAAAAAGGGGGATCTGAGCCCGGAAGAGGGGGGATCCAAATGAACCTCCTTGTCCTGTGCTGAAAACCTGGGGAAGTGAGGCCAACGGCCTGAACATCCTGACATATAATTTTGAACAATTGTTTCTTTTCATAACATTATTCCCTACACTATTGTTTTTAGAGGTAAGGACTGGCAATATGTTTGTTTGTAGTATAGGCCCTTTTATTTTGACAAGACACCACTAGGACTGCGTTATAATTATTTGATGGTCGTAGCTTGCTCCATTCTGTAGATTTAGGATTAGATAGGCATTTATCATACCCTTTTTGAAGTTCAATAAACATGTGTCTGTCTTACTGTTGATACCATGCCTTCCTTACAGCACCCTGAGATGAGGGAGCCAGGGCTCGAGGTGGCGCTCTTCCAGAGGTGAGCTGGGACGCAGTCCAGGTCCTTCCCCTGCAGACACCCCACTGAAGGGGAGGAATTCTCTTGCAGTCTGCGCTCGGGCCGCACAGTCAGCTTGCGCTGCTCCGGTACCTCACAGAGGGGCTGGTGTCATTGGAGGGGGAATGAAGCTGCAGCAGGGTCTGTGCGTTCCATGCCCTTCCTGCTGCTAAGCTCCCGTGTAGGAGCCCCGTCATTGGGGATGCCCCGAGGAGGGGGTTCTACACCAGTTTGGATGAGAGACTTTTCAAGGAACATAAAAACAAATCATTAAAAATAAAAAGAAGGAAAAGAGACAACACTAAAGTTTCAGATCAGTTGGGAAGCCTTGGTCTTCGACACAGTGGTCATGGCCCAGCCCCTGAAGGTTCCTCATGGGAGCTTTGACTTTTGTTGGCTTCCCCCACCCTCACAATTCCACCAAAGGGGTGGAGTAGGACTCTCTCGACTTGCGACTCCCCCGCTGGAAGAGAACCACTTCAGCATTGCCTCGTATGGGGGGTCCTTTCTGAAACTAGGGGGAGCCGCAATATCATCCTCTTCGGCTGGGCCCGCTTCTTGACCTCTTCGAGGCTATTAGAGGCGAGACCCGGGGGCAGCGGTGCGTAACCGGTGGTAGGCTTCCCAGGGGAGCCCCCAACCAAAGGGACATCAATAACTGTACACAGGGGGTTGAAGTCTGCTGTTCCGCAAGGGTCCCCCCCACCATGGGGCTTGCCGCCACCCCTTTCGGAATCATGGTTAAACTTGCTCTGACCTTTTGGGTAACATAGTCCTGAAACACAGGGGCTCAGAGTTTAGGGCAATGTAGACCCTCGCTCTTCTCTCTGATGGACTGGAAACTCACCTTACAGAGATTTCACTACACTACTCAGCCCCCAACAGTAGACCCCTGCACCATGGTGGAGTCTATCAAAGACCCAGTGTCCGCCAAGAAGGATATAGCATCCTTAATGGAGGAAATACGAGCAATGAGAGCCGACATAGGTGGCAGGCTCGACAGACTGATCAAATGTAAGGACACTATAGATGAAAGGTTGCAGGAGGTGTAGAATAAACATTCCTCCCTGGATACGATGGAAACGCACATTGACGTGAGACTCTCAAAACTAAAAAGGAGAGAATCCGAAATTACCCTCAAAATGGATGTCTTTGAACAGAGAGAGAGAAGAAACAACCTGAGATACTTTGGCTTTTCTGAAAAAGAGGACACAACGCAGAGGGACATAATGCTATCCATTCATGATGCACTTAAACTCGTATTCAGAGACAACTCAATCGATGAACCCACCATAGCCACAGCTCACATAACTGGATGGAGCTCCAGAGGCCCTCGCTCTATCCTTGCTTGCTTCCATAACTACTCAGAGAAAACAAAGATTCTTGACTAGGCACGATCAGTGGGTCCGATACAGCAGGGGTCCACTATAATGTCGATCTTTCAAGGCCTCTCCTCATTTACCCTGGCAAGACGCAGGATGTGCTCCCCACTCACGAAATGGTTAAACGATAAAGAATCTGCTACAGATGGGGTTCCCATTCTCCATTTCTTTTGAGTATGATAGCTACATCTACAAACTGATCACTGAGGATGACATCCAGAGGGTTTTGAGTGAACTCTGGATTGCCCAGGGTAACCTGCCCAAGAAGCGGACCATGTTCATAAAGATGGGTCGAAGCACAGCAGAGCTCTAAATAGGCGACGCATCCCAGGCTCACAGAAAATTGAAGAAACTGAATACGCCACCAAAAGGAGACACTCAAGGAGTGCCATGGGGGTTCAATGACCTTTGCAGGGTTACAGTTCCCTTGCTGGATCATGTTCCCAGTGTTTTTGGAAGTTAAATTGAGGAGCGACAGTTTTGATCTCTGGGTGCTGAAACTGGGAGGTCTGGGTATGGGGGGAAAAGTTTAAAGTTGATGTTTTTCTATTTAGAGATGGGGGTGCACCCCTCTGGCACACAGTTAAGGGGGAAGTAGGTGATTTTTCTTGAGCATATCTGTCGGGTGAGACGGTGGGGGGCTCTTACCACCGTAAGTGCAAGTAGTGTTTTGGTATGATCCTGTGGAGGGGGATCATCACCTGGTGG
This sequence comes from Ambystoma mexicanum, assembly GCF_040938575.1. Classification (NCBI taxonomy): domain Eukaryota; kingdom Metazoa; phylum Chordata; class Amphibia; order Caudata; family Ambystomatidae; genus Ambystoma; species Ambystoma mexicanum. The sequence continues at coordinate 533,526,773 of NC_090924.1, read as the reverse complement.
TCTAGTACAAGGCTTGAGTTGGTGGCAATACAGGACTGGATGCTGTGGGGAGGGGAGTAGGTAGAGAAGTTGGGGTGGAGTTTCAGGGGTTTGGGGTCTTCCTGTCTTTCTACTTTTAGGTGTGTTGTGGGTTTCACACTGCAATGTCTACAAGCATTATAAATGGAGCTTCTTACAGAGGTATGGTCAGCATTACAGGTATCTTTGTATCTTTGTCCTTCATATGGTCAGGGACTTGAACACAGAGCTTTGGTGTGATTGCTTGTTTGCAATGATTGATCTTGATGTGAACTTAACACTAGGTTCTCTTAACACTTGAGCGCTAACTCCCCCACTAAACGTTTGTTGATAGTACGAGAATTTCAGAGAATCCAGGCATCTCGGGAGACGCACTGGATAAGGGCAAGGAACCGAGTTTGAAGGATTAAATAGGGGAAGTTGTACTCATCAGCTAATGGTAGAAAAAGAGGTGTAGCACTGATAATATCCAGTAGAATTGGGCTGGTGGTGGAAAATACCTTTAAACCCAGAGGGATGCTTCTTGTTTGTTAGGGCCTTGTTATATGGAAACCAAATAATCTTAGGTTCAGTCTATCGGTCTGTTGTCCGAATGAGTGGCAGACCAGCTTCTGGGAAGCAGTTAAAGAGAAGCTCAAGGGCTTCGTAGCAGGTCCTCTGATGGTAGGGGGGGGGGGGGTTTAACATGGTTCTCGACCCCCTCAGAACCAGGAAGAGATCGGAAGTCTCAAAGGTTACGAAGTCTCAGATGAGGGAGGCACTAGAGTTTGACCGGATTAATCAAGAGCTTGGACTGTCATTCTCAGTCGTCCTCGGGGGACTCCCCGTTCACCTTTTACTCACCTCTTCATGATTCCTTCCGCAGAATAGACTTTATTTTAGTCGATTTTACCCTGAAGCCTCTTGTCCCCAATTCAAAAGTGACCCTGTGCCGAGGTCTGACCATGACTTAGTTACCCTGGTGAATTGGCTGGCTCATAGGAAGAAAGGGCAATGGTGGTGTAATGACATTCTACTGAAAGATAGGGAAATAGCGCAGTTCCTATTGGTGGAAATCAAAGATTACTTTGAATTCAATGAAAATGGAGACACCAGTCCCTGTTTCCTATGGAAAGTGTTCAAAGTGACTCAGGGGTGTCTGTATACAAATTGGGCACGAAAGAAGCGGGAAAGACAACATCTTGAAACAGACTCAAGGGAAAAGATTGAGGCTCTGAGACCGGGAGGTTCTCAGGGTGGGCGCTTATCCCCAATTAAAGTAGCTAAATTAAAGCAGTATAAGGCAGAGCTGAAATCTCTGCTCATTCAGGATACTGAAAAGAAACTCCTGTGTTTATAACAAAATATCATGAGAAAGAAGATAAGGCGGATACATGCCTGGCATGGAAAATGAGAGAACAGTGCAAATCTAGAACGGTGGCTAGCATTAGGGGTGGGGGTATCTCGGTTTACGACCCAGAGAATATAGGTAAAGAATTCAGGTCTTTCTACGACAATCTATATACTTCAGAATATGAAGGCAATGGATCCCACATAGCCAACTTCCTTAATTCCATCCCGATCCCGAGTCTCAAGTGGGAACAGGTTGAAGTAATAGACAAGCTGATTACTGAAGACAAGGGGCCTCATTACAAGTTTGGAGGCAGCTTAATAAGGGCATGGCTGCCTCCAAACTCGGGTCGGGTTCCCTGAATGGGGAAATACCGGGCCATTCCAACCTTGGAGGGCCCGGTATTTCCACATCCAGGGAACCTGGACCCGGTACATCCCCATTCCCATTTTGGCCCACATAGGGCTCAATGGGAATGGGGAGCATGCTAACAACGGGCCCGTTAATGGCGGGCCCGTTGTTAGCATGCTGGGCCTCTCGCGGGACCCGCTAAGGACGTTTGGTGAAACCAGGCGTCCAGAGCGGGTCCCGCGAGAGGACCTCGTAATGGGGTGGTAAGGGGTTAACGGCGCCGGCACCTAGACCGCCACCATGAACCTCTTACCGCTCCTCTCGTGATGAGGCCCAAGGTTATCCAAACCATCGAATCTGTGAAGGGGGCACAACGCCAGGGGAGGACACGTTCTCAGATTTTTTTTAATGTATCACTCTCTTTTACACCGTACCTGGTTCGCATTTTCAATGATATCTTAAAGGGGCTTCCATTACCAGACTCCATGTTAGGAGGCATAAATGTGGTCATCCATAAGGCGGGTAAGGATCCCTCCTCCTGTGCTTCATATAGACCCATATCTATTCTAAACAAGGATGTGAAGATATTGGCTAAGCTTCTGGGTAATAGAATTGAGAAAGATCTCCCCTCTTTAATTTATGGTGACCAGATAGGCTTCCTAAGAGGGAGGCAGGGATCAGACAATATAAGAAAGACCATCAACCTCATGCACCTGGCACAAACTAGGGGCCTCAACGCAGCGCTTGTCTCAATCAACTCGGAGAAGGCCTTTGACAGGGTGGAATGGGGCTACTTGACAACGTTAGGAAAAGTGACAGTGTTAGGAAAAATGGGATACTTTTTGTATTCAATTGCAGCCCTTTACAGCTTTCCGACAACAAGGATCCAGGTTACCAGCTCGGTCACAGCCCCAATATCTTTGACCAGAGGAATGAGACAGGGTTGTCCCCTCTCCCCTTTATTATACACCCTTTCAATGGAACCCCTGGCAATAGCAATCCGATCAAACCAAAGAATTTTAGGTATTCGTAGCGGAGGGGCAGAATTTAAACTATCCCTATTCACAGATGATATACTGGCCTATATAGATGAAGTGGACAACTCCCTTCCAACTCCCTTCCAACCCTGCTCATACAAATTTCGTCTTTTGTTCTCTTTTCCAGTCTGAAAATTAACAGGCAAATAGAGTGTTATGCCGATCCTTACTGTGGGCTCCAATCTTGACTGCTGTGAGAGGATATGTGGGATGAGGGTAGAGAAACAATTGATTACTCACCTGGGGATCTGCCTACCTAGGAACCTTTCATCGTTGGGGACCATTAACTTTGACCCAATGTTGGTTACTGTTAAAAAAGACATCACCTGATGGTTGTATTGTCCTTGTATGGCCCGAATGATTACCATAAAGATTAATGTTTTGCCCTGTCTTTTATACCTCTTTTCTGCCATCCCCTCCCGGATAATTATTTTACAGAGTTGCAGGGTGCAATTAACAGGTTTATTTGGCATAAGAAAGGTCCCAGAATAAAAAAAAAACACCCACTCTTCTAAGGGATCTGGGAGGATTTGGATTACCTGACTTCTACCTATAGTACAAGGCGTCACCGCTGCAAACCTTGGTGGAACATATGAGGAACGACCAGGGGAATTACTGGACTTCTTTAGAGGACCAGAAAGCCCACCCACAAAAAGTAAGAACTCTACTGTGGGCCCCTTCGAGGCTCATACCTAAGACTAAGAGATCACCCTACGCTTGGGATTTTATGGTCTCTCTGGAAGAAGAATAGCAGTAACCTAGAGCTATCATCATGGCCAGCGCCTTTGACTTCTGTGTGGTGCCACCCAATCAACCTAGCACAGCACTCTTTCCGTCATTCACAGCTATTGTCTTGAAAGAGTAGGGAAGCTATTTACTCATGGGTCTTTCATTACCTTTGAGGATCTTAAGGAGGTCCTTGGTCAAGATACACTCTGTCTTCGAATACTTGAGACTAAAGGGGATATTAACCGCCAGTAAATCGTAGGCAAACTTTTCCAGAGGCATGACCCAATTTGAGACAGTTATTGCGACATCCACCGACAGGAAGAGGATCCTCTCAAAACTGTATAAATCCCTCAACGCTTCACATGTCAGGAATAGACAGAATTGTATATGACAATGGGAGGACTTGGTGGGCGGGGAGATCCCTGAGGAGACATGGGGGGGAAAATGTTTATGGTCACGTTCCATGCCAATTTATGTACCTAAGTAATTGAACACAACTTCAAAATGTTACATGCGTGGCACAGATATCCTCTTAGGCTCTCCAAGATGTTTCCAGGTATGTCCTCCCTGTGCCCAAGGGCTTGTGGTCAAAATTGCTGCTGTTTTCATATGTGGTGGTACTGTCCAAAAGTGCAGATTTACTGGGGAGAAGTTTTGAGCTGGATCAAAGATATTTCAGTTGACTACCTGGCCATGGACCCCCTCCAGATATTATTAGGCCTTCCCCAAAGGGGTAGCAAGCGTTTTAGGCTGCCTAGGATGGTAGAGGTGATGGTGCGGGCGGGCAGAGTTGCAGTTGCGCAGAAACAGAGATGTCCGGATTCTCCAGGGAGAGGGGATTGGGAACACAAATTTTGAGATATCTTCCCTATGGAGAAAATCACAGCTATAGTGAATGACCACAAGGGCTACTTTCAGGGTGAATGGGGCCTGCTGCTTAAAAAAATGGAGCTTGCTATTGTTTGAGGATAACATTGACGACTCTTAAGTGATATCTGATCAGAGTCTAGGGGTCCGAGGTGATCACATTTGGGAGAGTGTGAGAGAATGGAACCTCCATCTCGGAAAGGGGCAGGAGAGGTGGGGGTTTCCTGGTTCGCTGAGAGTAGATACATGCAGGTTGACTCATACTGGTCCATCCGGGCCGGGGTTAGGAGAGCCGACCGAGTGTTGTCTAGCTATATATGTACCCAGAGGGAAACTTGCCATAGTAATGTTAAGGACCATGATTGTACTAACATGTGATAACCTGTTTTATTTGTTTTCTTTTGCAAGGGGGAAATCGGGAGTAGGGGTGTTAACTGGGAGGGTGACACTGTAACTGAGTCTTATGAGGTGTGTCACCCACTAGTCCCCGGGAATCTGTCAACCAGGTGGCCAGGACATGGCCATCGCTTTTGGATCCAGTTCCTGGGGTTGGACCAGTGCAGGAGGGTCATCTGGATGAGGGGTCTTCAGGGAGTGGGATACCGTATGGTGAGATGTGGTATGCCCTTCCTTATAACACCTTTACCCCATCCTACCAAGTAGGATATTTAGGGACTCTAACCCCCCTGCCCCTTTACAACACAAACGCTTTCTCACAGACAGCCCACTATGAGAGGAAACGGACTAACACCCAAGCTGTATACATGATGTGTCCCAAAGCATTGGTCAGGCAATTACTGACCATCACACACACCTGACTTCCATTAAGCTTCCCCACATGGATAAAAGGCGGAGCATGAGAGCACACTCTGAGCGAGGCAAAGCACACGAGGAAACAGCAGTTCCAAGATGGCAGTTTAACAACAGGAGAAAGACAGTGAAACAGAAGGGGATTACAAGGAGGGAAGTTCCCATGACCTTTTCGACAAGGAACCTTTGCTTTCATGAGCCCTCAAGATTGGAAAGCGTAAGACCAGGAAAACAGGCTGAAGAATCCTGCATTGTGTGTCAGAGATGCCCTCCCCGTCAAGAATCATTGTAGGGAGAATTACCCCTGTGATACTGTCCTTGGCTCCAAGAAAAAAGCAACGTCAGTGAAATCAACACAGCCGGTGAGCTGGGGAGACCGATACAAGACCGGTCTGTGTTGAAGCCAAGGTTGCAAGCGGCAACATTGTATGGCGAATGCTGGAACGAACATTGTTTGAAATAGGTGTGTTAAAAGACGCAAGTGAAGTTGAACTGCTTCTGGATGATTTAACATTGAAACGAAGATACGGCACCTTTGACAGAGTGGTCCGGCACCACGTGGGTGCTCAATCGAAGGTCTCTGCAAGGTATCCAGCTGAAAAGTGAAACTGTTGTAGATAATTGCTAATTGAAGGGGTCCTGTGACAGGTCAAGCAAAACCCTGCACACAATCGAAAGTCTTCGATGTTGATATAGTAAAGAACATTTGTGGCAAAATTGATAAAGTTGGACCGAGCCCGGAAGAGGGAGGTCAATTGAAAGCTTTGTGTTAAAGTGGGTCTGAGCTCGGTGGAGGGAAAATCACCTGAGAATTTGCACGCGTTAAACCCTGAGGAGAAAGGAACTTTGTTGTTTGTCGTATTGCATCAGGCCCTCTGGAAAAGAGACTTTGAATGGCAAAGAGACTTTGGCACAGAAGGCCATGATGTTGAAGTTTTGAACTGCACCCTGGTGCTAGAGAAGCCAGAGACTGTCGTAAGCTTGAGTGTCCTGCCTTGTTCTGTGCTGAAAACGTGGGGAAGGGAAGCAAACGGCTTGAATAGCCTGACATATTATTTCTTGAACACTTTTCTTTTGCATAACATTGTTTCCCACACTATTAATATTTAGAAGTAAGGATTGGCAATAGGTTTATTAGTATAGGCCCTATTATTTTGACAAACACCACTAGGACTGTGTTATTATTATTTGATGGTCGTAGCTTGCTCCCATCTTTAGATTTAGGTTTAGACCCAGTTTAAGTTCAGTAAACGCCCTTGAACTGTGATCACTTGTGTCTGTCTTACTGTTTGATACCATGCCTTCCTTATAGGTGCTTAACCGTATACTTGTTGAAATCGTCAATAAAATTCAAGTTACAAAAAAGAAAACACATACCTTTGTGAATGTAACAGAAATGTTTTGGTGGCCAAACAGAGTAATAGCAGTACAGGGAGTTGGGGGACCAGAAAAAAGGCAGTGAAAGGATGAAGATAAGAAAAAATAGAGAGCGGTTCAAATCGTGGACAATGGGATGAAAGGCAGAGAGGCCTTATTTTTCAGAAAAAAAGGTACTTTAATTAAATTTACAACAAATATATTTTCAATGAAGGTAATTGAATGAAAAAATATCACAAATATAATAAATATAAAATAATGGCAAAAAGTACCCATACTCTGCGCGGGTTCTGTAGACAGAGATCATAATACTCGAGGGAGCGTGGCTAGAAAGCCATGTGAGCAGACGTGCTCTTGGAGGAGCTCCTGGTGATCCTGAACTTATCCGGAGAAAAAGTGCAGTTGCACCAGCCTTTTGGAGATGGAGACTTAGGCATCAGTTTATGAACATATATGGAGCAGTTGCTGAAAATCTGGAGCCCAAACACCCTAAGGAACGCCAGATAGGAGCGAGCGACGTTCCTGGGGACAAAGATTCATGGAAACAAAATGGCGGTCGCCCAGGTCAAAGAAGGATAAACATTCAGACCAGCGGCGGCACCCCTCGCGTGTATGGCGTGGGGCAGGCTAGGTGAAACGAAAATACACCTTTTTGTGTGTCACCGAAGCGCACACTTGCTCCGGCTGGACCCGTTGGCTTAGAACGAGTTCCGGAGACCGCGCGAGTCGGATGGGCGGCCGGCGCTAGGACCTCGTCCGGGCCGGAGCAGGCGAAGCGGACATCGCGGCCCGAACAGAAGAAGCGCCCCATACCACCTGGGCTGGTGGGGGCAAGCAGCAGACTGCGGTCTTGCGTGGCCCGCCGAGAGCCGGGGACTGCAGCGCTGGTGTTGAAGCACCCACGCACAAGATTCACAGCCTGTAGTGTAGGCCCGGAGGCTGAATGAGAGGCGCCCGGGTTGCGCCGCATATTGCAGCGGTCCTCAGATCAGCCGACTGATGCTGTGTTACGCTCACCTGGTTCCCACAGGGGCGTCGATCGGACCCGGACAGCTGGGTCTCCACCAACGTGATGCGTAGTGATGCGTAGTGAAGAGATGAGTCTGGACTGGCCCGCCTAATCTTGTCTGCTGGACTCTTAGAAGTATTCTCCTGCAAGTGGAGAAAGGGATTTAGCCACCCATGGTCTTTAGTGATGGCCCCCCAACAGTTCTCGTTCTCCCCACTAATCACCTCCGATATTCCCTTTTGGTAACCTCACCTTATGTTTTTAAATGATGAGCTCTCCATCCTGCATGGCATGCAGGGGCGCGTAGATACTAGTTACTTCACTGGGTTGAAGGTACTGGAGGAGTTCCGGAGGAATATTGACTCCAGTGTCTATAAAATTCAAAGAGTTCAATATGTCCGCTGTTCACTCTTGTTCCATTCCCTCTTTAGGTTGCAGCTGGGTCCAAAAGAATTTTGCCTGGAGGCAGCTGATGGCGTTCAGGTAAGAGTCTGTATTACCAAACACTGTCCGGTAAAAGTTGCATCAGTTTAACTTGCTGTTTTCTCTCCCTTTATAGGTGCGGCATAGGAAGATGCGGCGAAATAAAGATTAATACCTCCGGTGGTAAAGCAGGTAAGCCTATGGTGGCAAAGAGATTGTCCTTGTTGTTTTTCTCGGCTCACCTTGTTATTCCTTTTGTTTTCCCCCCAGTTGCTGGGTTTCGACGAAGAAAATGATGGAGGCAGCACCGAGTCGAAAGATGCGGTGCTGCTGCTGGCGAAGCGACGCGTGCTGAAATAATGTCCTTTCCAGGCTCGGAGATGTGCTGGGTCCGGAATCAGGTAAGGAATCAAATAATGTCTGTGATCTAACCTCTTCTCCTTTCTTTGCCTTTTGTCTAGGAGCTCCGGATTCGAGGCGGGCGTGGCAGAAGACTGGATGCTGACTTGCAGACACAGTGAGCGTCACGCTGCTGAATGCAGAATAATGCAAAGCATGGGCTGCTGTTCGGGCGTGGTTTAAATAGCCTGCAAACTAGTCCCAGGTAAGAAGTTCCCCAGAACCACACCCGAATGAAAAATAGTCCCTGTAATAAAATAGTCCCAGCCAGGCCTCACGTTGGCTTGGACTCATTTGCAGCATGGTCTGCATAAGATAAGTAAAGTCTATGAGCCTGGCGCCTATGGCGCCAGGACTGATTTCTATGATGGGCCTGGCACCTAAGGCACCAGGACTGAATCCAAACAGCCCCCAGCCGGGGTTGTTGGGGTCTTAATGAGTATCTGGATGCCTGCTCCCGGGGCTGATGGACTCGATCCGGATGCCCGGGGGTAGGCATCATGACAGCACTCCCCCCCCCAGACCACCCCCAAGGACCCTCCTAAAGTTGTTCTTCCCCTTGGCCCTGGCTTGTCTGGGAAGTCCCGATGGAATTTTTTCACCAATTGAAGAGCATGAACGTGGTCACTAGGTTCCCATGACCTTTCTTGTGGTCCGTAACCCTTCCAGTCTATTAAATGAAAAAGTCTTGATTTAACCATTTTAGAGTCCAGGATGTTTTTTACCTCGAATTCAGGTTCTCCATCTATTAGGATGGGGTCAGGTGGTTTGGTTAATCTTGTCCCGGGTTGAACTGGTTTTAGAAGTGAAACATGAAAGACAGGATGAATCTGCATATTAGAGGGTAATTCTAATTTGACGGCCACCGGGTTGATAATGGCCTTAATGGTGTAAGGTCCCAAATATCTAGGATTAAAAGTCTGAGTTCCTTTCAGAGGAGTATGTCTTGTAGCCAGCCAAACTTGGTCTCCGATTCGATATGGTGGGGTCTCACTTCTATGTTGATCAGCATTTTTCTTGTATTTCTCTTTTGCTTGTTTCAAATGTTTTGTTGCCTCTTTAAAGGCTTGTGTAATAGTAGAATGCAGATGAGTTACTGCAGGCATTTCTAAATGCTGGGGTGAATCGAGTTCTGAGGTTCGAGGATGATGTCCATATATGGTATAAAAGGGGCTTTGTCCGGTTCCTGAATGTACAGAGTTATTATATGCGTATTCAGAAATCCATAAAATGTCCTTCCAATTACCTTCGGTTTGGTGGAGCATACAATGTAGGTATTGTTCAAGAGTCTGGTTGGTTCTCTCCGTCTGACCATCGGTTTGGGGATGGTGACTGGTTAATAACCTTACGTCGATTTGTGCCAATTGACAACACTTCTGCCAAAATTGTGAAATGAACTGACTACCTCGGTCAGAGATCAATACAGAAGGAAATCCATGTATTCGAACAATATGTTCGAGAAATTCCTTGGCCAAGATTGAAGCAGAAGGTAATTCTTTTAAAGGAATTAAGTGGGCCATCTTGGAACAAAGATCCACAATAACTAGAATGGTGTTGAATCCATTACATGGCGGTAGATCTGTAATAAAGTCTAAAGACAAAGTGTGCCGTGGTGTTGGTGGAATATCTAAAGGTTGTAAAAGACCAGCTGGTTTCTTCTTTTGGCTTTTGTTCAGGGCGCAGATGCCACAGACAGTACAAATGACTTTACATCTTTTCGCCAGGTGGGCCACCAGAATTGTCTTTTAAATTTAGCTTCAGTTTTTGCAATACCTGGGTGCCCTTCCATCAGAGCTTCATGGTAATTGGAGATGACTTGTTCTTGTAGTTCCTTGTGTGGTAGAAATAGACGCCCTTGATAGTAAGGTAGGTCATTGACAACTGAATAATCTTGTCCCTTTTTAACCCAGTCCTGCAGGGCTGCTGAATCGAAAAGTTGTTGGATCTTTAAATGAATATCTTCTAAGGTCTGTGGAGTAGTTATACCAAGAATTCTTTGTTCAGGAATTATAGGCACCTGTTTCGGGTTTGAATATGCTTCTCCCATCCTGATTCAGGATAAAGCGTCTGCCTTACCATTCTTACAACCTGGTCGGTAAGTGATCACGAAATTGAATTCGGCAAGGAATAAGGCCCATCGAAGTTGACACGATGATTGGGCCTTGGCTGTTTTTAAATACTGAAAGTTCCTGTGATCGGTGATTACACTAATGGTATGCCTGGCACCGTGAAGATAATGCCGCCAAGCCTTGAAGGCGGATTTAATGGCTAACAACTCTTTATCAGTAAACGCATAGTTTAATTCGGGGGCTGAGAATTTTCTGGACCAAAATGCTACTGGATGAAGTTGACCGGTTTCTGGATCCTTCTGGGACAAGACAGCCCCCATGGCTAAACTGGATGCATCGGTTTCACCTATGTATGGGAGCTCGGGGCGTGGATGCTTTAAGACGGGTGCCAACGTGAATTTCAATTTCAATGCTTGGAAGGCTTTTTCAGCCTCTTCGGTCCACAAGAAGCGTTTGTTTTTTCGCAAAAGTGCTGTGATGGGGTGTACAACATATGAGAAGTCAGGAATAAATCTGCGGTAGAAATTAGCAAATCCAAGCATGCTTTGCACCCCTTTAACTGAACTGGGTGATGGCCACTTGAGAATTGCGTCCACCTTTCAAGAGTCCATTCGGACTCCTTTTGGAGTCAGGATAAATCCAAGGAATTCAACTTCTGTAGCATGAAAAACACATTTTTCCAATTTTGCATATAACTTGTACTGACGTAGTTTCTCAAGGACTGCACGAACGTGCTTAACATGGTCTGATTCTGAGGAGGAGTACACTAGAATATCGTCTATGTATACGACAACACAGACGTCAATGAGTTCACGAACGACATCGTTCATAAAATACTGGAAGGCTGCTGGTGCATTGCACAACCCGAAGGGCGTCACCTGATATTCGAATAATCCGTACTTGGTACGAAAAGCGGTCTTCCATTCGTCGCCCTTCTTTACACGTACCAGATGATATGCCCCTCGGAGATCTAATTTAGTGTAAATGCAAGCATCCTTTACTTGGTCTAGTAGTTCGGGGATCAGAGGCAATGGATATCGGTTCTTCACCGTGATCTGGTTTAATGCACGGTAGTCTATGCACGTTCTGAGGTCACCTTCCTTTTTGGGCACGAAGAATAAAGCTGAAGATGCAGGGGACTTAGATGGACGAATGAAGCCATTAGCAAGGTATTGGTCCAAGTATTGTCGTAGGTGACAGTTTTCGGGTTCCGTAGGGGCGTAGATTCTACTGCATGGAGGTTGTGCACCGGGTATGAGGTCGATTTGACAATCGTTTGATCTATGAGGTGGTAAGGTGTTTGCCTGTTCTTTTTGGAAAACATCCTGGAATTCTTGATATTCCTGAGGTAACTGCATGACTGGATTAGCGACTGTGGGCCAGGCTTTTGTTCAAGGTTTTTTCCGGGTAACAGGTGTGTGCACACTCGGGGAAGGTTACTCTCTTCTCTCGCCAATCAATACAAGGATTATGTGTTTCCAACCAAGGTATCCCCAGTATTATTTGGAACTGCAGGGCTTTGATTAAGTCAAACACAATAGTCTCTCGATGCTCATCCTGACCCAACAGTGTCATCTCTGTGGTGGAATGAGTTACAGGCCCAGAGGAAATTTCAGTTCCATCGACTGTGGTGATAACATCCGAAGTGGTCTTTTTGGTAGAGAGGTAGATTCATCCTAGAAGCCAGTTCGTGGTCCACATAGTTTCCTACGGCCCGCTATCAATGTATGCCCTAACTGCGTGCATACGTGATGGCTGCCTTGGATCAATAAGGACCATTGGTATGATTAGGTGCGAGGTCTGAGTGTCCTTCTTTAAGCTCGGCAAGCGGACCTCTACGCTTGTCGGGCGTGGTCGTTTCCCAGATCAGGCTCTGTTTGATTTCTATCAGCAACTCCGACTACTTTCTTGGATGGTTTTATAGGGCAATCCCGTAGAAAATGTCCTGAGGGCCCACAGTACAGACACAACTGCATCTGTCGTCTCCTTTCTCTTTCTTTTTGAGTTAAGGGTCCCTTAACCCACCCGATTTGCATTGGTTCTGATGCATCTGTTCCTTTGGGAGTAACATTGGGTTTAACCAATACCCGATTCTCGAACTTAGCTCGATCAGCTTTTCTATTCTGAAGTCGGTGGTCTAGCTGGACCACTAAGTCTATATATTCTGTGCAATCCTGGGGTGGGTTCACAACTTGGCCAAAACATCCTTGAGTTCACCCCGAAGTCCACAATGATATAATGTAATTCGCTTTACCTCTAGCCATCCGGTTTCCACCACCAACCTATTGAAGGTTGCGATATAAGTTAGCGGCATTGGTTCATGAACACGGTGAACCTTTTCGGGTCCCCAGCAAAGCGTTCGGGTGGAGCTAAAGGAATGCTCCCTGGTAGAACCACTTGCACAGGGCTGCTCGATGAAAGGGGGGTTGAATTCCCCCCCAAGTCCAGGTAGTGGTGTTTGCCCGGCTTGGTTTTGCAGCAGTTGTCTGGCAAGATCATCAGTGCGCTCCTTTGACACAATCAGTTCTCTCCTGAGGGCATTAGTTTCTTGGCGCGCGGAGTGCACTTCTTCCCTAAGTTCTCCTAACAATTGGGTTAGTTGGTCGGTTTCTGAGGTCTCCATTATGTCCGGGTGGGGATTTGTAGATTGGCTTTGCCTACTGTTACAGTCAACTGGTTCCCACAGGGGCGTCGATCGGACCCGGACAGCTGCGGTCTCCACCAACGTGATGCGTAGTGAAGAGATGACAGTCTGGACTGGCCCGCCTAATCTTGTCTACTGGACTCGTAGAAGTATTCTCCTGCAAGTGCAGAAAGGGATTTAGCCACCCGTGGACTTTAGTGATGGCCCCCCAACAGTTCTCGTTCTCCCCACTAATCACCTCCGATATTCCCTTTTGGTAACCTCACCTTATGTTTTTAAATGATGAGCTCTCCATCCTGCATGGCATGCAGGGGCGCGTTGATACCAGTTACTTCACTGGGTTGAAGGTACTGGAGGAGTTCCGGAGGAATATTGACTCCAGTGTCTATAAAATTCAAAGAGTTCAATATGTCCGCTGTTCACTCTTGTTCCATTCCCTCGTTAGGTTGCAGCTGGGTCCAAAAGAATTTTGCCTGGAGGCAGCTGATGGCGTTCAGGTAAGAGTCTGTATTACCAAACACTGTCCGGTAAAAGTTGCATGAGTTTAACTTGCTGTTTTCTCTCCCTTTATAGGTGCGGCATAGGAAGATGCAGCGAATTAAAGAATAATACCTCCGGTGGTAAAGCAGGTAAGCCTATGGTGGCAAAGAGATTGTCCTTGTTGTTTTTCTCGGCTCACCTTGTTATTCCTTTTGTTTTCCCCCCAGGTGCTGGGTTTCGACAAAGAAAATGATGGAGGCAGCGCCGAGTTGAAAGATGCAGTGGACTGGTGAGTATAACGCAGTGCTGCTGCTGGCGAAGCGACGCGTGCTGAAATAATGTCCTTTCCAGGCTCAGAGATGTTCTGGGTCCGGAATCAGGTAAGGAATCAAATAATGTCTGTGATCTAACCTCTTCTCCTTTCTTTGCCTTTTGTCTAGGAGCTCCGGATTCGAGGCGGGCGTGGCAGAAGACTGGATGCTGACTTGCAGACACGTTGAGCGTCACTCTGCTGGATGCAGAATAACGCAAAGCATGGGCTGCTGTTCGGGCGTGGTTTAAATAGCCTGCAAAGTAGTCCCAGGTAAGAAGTTCCCCAGAACCACACCCGAGTGAAAAATAGTCCCTGTAATAAAATAGTCCCATCCAGGCCTCACGTTGGCTTGGACTCATTTGCAGCATGGTCTGCATAAGGTAAGTAAAATCTATGAGCCTAGCGCCTATGGCGCCAGGACTGATTTCTATGATGGGCCTGGTGCCTAAGGCGCCAGGACTGAATCCAAACAGCCCCCAGCCGGGGCTGTTGGGGTTTTAATGAGTATCTGGATGCCTGCTCCCGGGGCTGATGGACTCGATCCGGATGCCCGGCGGTAGGCATCATGACATGCTGGGCCTGCATGTAGGGCATTGTTTGAACAAGCCGGACCCCGCGGCCCGAGCGGTGGTGTGGCCCTTGCACCCCACAGTGCGCGAAGGTGGGTGGAGGGACCCGACCTGATGGTTGTAGCATAGGGCGGAGGAGGCGAAAATCAGCTGGGGAGCGCGTAACGGATATAAAGGCAAACTGACATGTGAAAACGGAAAGGAAGGTGGAAGAGGGCGGACCGGCAAGCTTCTGTAGATTGTCTATGGTGGGTCAGTGAGGTGGCTTGTGGAAACTGTGAACTGCTGGCGCTCCCTCACTCAGGCAGTACCCCAATAAACTGCACATTCCCCCACTCCATGGTAGTGGTGGGAGCACAATAGCCAGCTGATGAGCCCATAAGGTGACAGGCTCAGAATGAAGATATAGGCACGGACTGACTCTCGGAACCAAGCGCTTCAAACTGCAGCAGATACTCTTGGGGGAGTGTGTGTAATTAGAGAAACACATAAGAATCACATGTGAAGAGCTGGTGGACTTGCTTGAGCCCGTAGCCAGTGTGACAAACAGAGCCTGGTCCGGAGGGCCCACGATATGGGCGTGTGCTAGCAGGATCGGAGTGAAGCTACATTGTTACGTGGGAGGGCACAATCCACTCCGGTAGCTACTCGTCGGCCCCCAGACACCCTCTTGGGAGGCCCGCCCGGGCCCCAGCGCCAACAGCAGTTTCATCTCGCTGGGGCTGGCGAGAGGGGAGGTTTGCCCACAACTCCTTGGCTCAACGCCATGTCCAGCAAACAGCTAAGAACGAAGAGTAATCAGCCCACGCTGGAAGAGCACGCTAGAACACCGCCAGGCCCTGAAGGAACTAGGAGCAAGGAGAAAATCCCTGCTGGGAGCGGAGTCACCATGGGTACCAACCAGGAGGTCCTGGCGGCTACTGCAGATCTGAAAGTAGCCTGGGAGACCAAAGTGGGTCTGGCTATGACTGAATTGAAAGCAGCACAGGAGCTGAAAGTCAGGGCAGTGCAGGAGGAAGTGAAC
The DNA here is from genome assembly GCF_040938575.1 of Ambystoma mexicanum. Taxonomy (NCBI): domain Eukaryota; kingdom Metazoa; phylum Chordata; class Amphibia; order Caudata; family Ambystomatidae; genus Ambystoma; species Ambystoma mexicanum. The sequence continues at coordinate 533,511,324 of NC_090924.1, read as the reverse complement.
CTTCTTCGACAAGATGTCAGGTCGTTGGCGGAACGAAAAGAGAACCTGGAAAAAGAGGTGGGCCTGAATACAGCGGACTGTGCAACACATAAAGCAGACCTTCACGCCCTAGGGCAGCGCGTGGGTAATCTAGAATGCAGGGCGGAGGAGGCGGAGGGAGGTGCCCGATGGAATAACATCCGTATTGTTGGTTTGCCAGAGGGAGCCTAGGGATCCAACCCTACAGAGTTCGTTGAGTCTATGCTGCTGCAGGAGATAACCGGAGGAGTGTTGTCCCAGGGGTTCGCGGTGGAAAGGGCGCATAGGGCTCTAACGAGGAAGCCGCCAGGCAACCCCCCCTAGGCTGGAGATTGCTAAGATCTTCAACTATCGGGATTGAGAAAGAATCCTTGAACACTTCCGTAAGGGCGGAACAATACAAAGAGGGACAGCAAACATAACCGCATACCCGGATTATACCTTGATGGTACAACAGAGCCACCTGAACTTTGGGACTGTTAAAAGAAGATTGCGATTAGCAGGCCACAAGTACATGCTGCTCTACCCGGCGCAGCTAAAGGTGTTCCATGAAAACAGAACCTTGTTTTTCAAAACCCCGGAAGAAGCCATGGGGTGGCTTGACACGCAAAGCTGCCCCCAGGAGTCGGGCATCCAGATAGGAGAAGGAGAAGGAAGAGATAAGTAATCTATAGAGGGGGCACCAGAGGGTGTCGCAGCCTAAGACTATGCGACTTGATTATTGTAATTGATGTAGTTTACGGGCTGGTATGATTAGGTTGGAATGAGACATGATCCGGGAGCACTGAGACTTTTGCCTGGCTAGGGAGCCTCGCAGAGCTAGTCCTCATACCCCCATTTAGAGTAGTTTAGTTAGGTTACCGGTAGTCCGGTGACACCCTGCTGGGACTCTGTCCTCGGCACACCGAGGCAGAACCAGAGGCAGGGTCGCCTGAGATCCAGGGATGAGCTGGGCATTTGTTGGGGTTCGGGAGGGTGGGGGGAGGGAAAGGGCAGTGTGTGGGGGTTTGTTGTTGGGGAAAAGGGGGAGGGGGAGTTTGTTTTGGGCGGGTGGAGAATGAGCCAATATGGGAATCTTAACAGGCGGGAGGGAGGGCGGAGAGAGTGGGGGCAGGATATTGTATGCATGGCGTCGGGGTGCCTTAGAGTGGTTACCTGGAATGTTAGGGGCCTCAATAGTTACTTGAAGTGCAGTAAAGTTATGCTGTACCTGAAAAGGATGAGGGTGGACATGGCATTATTGCAGGAGACCCACCTCACCAGGGAAAAACTGGAGGTGGTTAAGAGAAAGTGGAGAGGGAGTATAGCGGGTGCCACATACTCGGCTTACGCAAGAGGAGTTATCACCTGGGTAGCACCCCACGTACCATTCCAATTGCTTCAGTCCACGGGAGACCCAGAAGGCAGACTGGTCGTTGTGAGGGGGATGTTGGAAAACCGGGAAGTGAGTATTGTAAACTTAAATGCCCCCAACCAGGACACAGCGGCCTACTTTCGGACCCTGTATGGTAATATTAGCCCCCTACTGGGTGGCGGGATCCTATGGGGAGGTGACTTTAATTGGGTACTGAATCCTAAACTGGATAGATCAGACAATAAACTAGACAAGCCCACCCCGGCTGCAAAGGTGCTAAAGACCCTCTTGAGTGACTTCGATCTTGTGGATGTCTGGAGGCAATTGCACCCAGCAGATAGGCAATACTCACACTACGTGGCACCACATGATCTGCACACGAGACTGGACTACGTGTTCGTCGCTGCTGATCTGGTAAGCGGGATGAGAGGTGCAGAATACAAGGCCAGGGTGCTCTCAGACCACTCCCCTCTGGTTCTGGATTGGCAACACCAACCCCCTAGGACGTGGATTCCGACGTGGAAGCTCAGAGCCAAGGCCCTGCAGGATTAGGCATTCCGGGAGGATTTAAGGGAGGAGATTATAGAGTACTTTGAGATTAACACGGGTACGGTCAGATCAATGGGGAACGGTGTGGGAGGCATTCAAAGTGGTGGTGCGGGGGGTGGTTATGTCAAAATCCAGAGGGCTCCAGGGGAGCATAGAACAAGAGCTGCGCAGAGCGGAGGAAGAGTTGGAAGACATTATGCGTAGGGGAGGCACCTCTAGAGAAGACGGGGTCAGGATGAGACAGCTACAACAAGCTAGTTGTGAACACTGGGACAGGCTATGTAAATTGAGCTACAAGAAATATGTGAAGAAACAGCATGCGGGGGGAAATAAACTTGGAAGGCTGCTGGCCTGGCTATGTAAGAGCGAGGCACCAAGGCCTGCAATCAGGGAAATCAGAGGGGAGGGAGGTCGGATCCTGGACGCCCAGGAGGGAGGGAATGGCGAGTTCCTTAGATACTACAAATGGCTCTATGAGGACCCAGACGGAGCTGGGGACCAAGAGATCCGGGACACGATAGAAGACATGGGCCTACCTACCTTAGACAACTTAGAACGGGCAGACCTGGACGCCCCAATCACAAGAGAAGAGCTTGAAATAGTGATTTGACACCTGCCCACTTGTAAGGCTCCGGGGTCAGATGGGCTCCCGGGCGAATTCTACAAAACCTACAAACAGGAGTTGCTACCCCTGTTGCTGGCTATGTTTAATGAGTCGTATGAGTAAGGCAGGCTGCCCGAGTCCTTACGTGAGGCAGTGATTATTCCGCTCTTAATGCCGGGTAAGCCTAGCACAGACTGTGGGTCATACAGACCCCTGTCGATGCTCAACCAAGACAGCAAAATCCTTACGGCAGTGCTGGCAAACAGGCTTAAGCGTGTCATCGGCGAACTGATACACCCTGACCAAACAGGCTATGTCCCTGGTAGGAATATAACTGATAACCATAAGAGACTGCATCACATTATCAATCAGACTGAGGAAGACCCAGGTGAGCTAGTGATCGCCTCGCTTGACGCGGTCAAGGCGTTTGACTCAGTAACATTGCTCTGGCTGTTGGCGACTTTAGAAGCCTTTGGAATGGGTCCAGGGTATCTTAGGTGGGTTAAAATGGTATACAGCGCCCCAAATGCTAGGGTTAAAACGGCAGCCACGATCTCAGACAAATGGCAATTTAGCAGGGGCACCAGAAAGAGCTGCCCCATGTCACCCATGTTGTATATATTAGCGCTAGAGCCATTGGCTGTCTGTCTTAGACAACAATATGGAGAAATTGAGATACGCACCGCAGGCAGTCCGCATCTCATTTCATTATATGCTGACGACATGCTCTTGTACCTGCGTTTCCCAGAAGAGAATACACAATACATCCTGGAGGTGATGGAACAATATGCCGCCCTCTCCGGCATAGCAGTAAACCCCAAGAAATCTAGCATGTTTCCCCTAGGGAGATATAGGTTTGTCCCGCCAGGGGGTTTTCCGGTATAGCCAATACCCTGGCGAACCAAGTTGTTCAGATACCTTGGAATTGACATATACCATACGACAGAAGAAGAACATAAACACAACACGGTGAAAGCAGTTGAAGGTATCAAACATAGCATGGGTTTCTGGTGCGGACTGCGCCTGGCCATGATGGGGAGAGCAGCTTTAATCAAGATGGTAGTCCTGCCCAGACTGTTACTTTTTCGTAAACATCCTGCACGTTATCCCTAGGCGTTTCTTCGCTAGTCTCCACAGCTTGTGCAGGGGCTTTATATGGCATAACTCCAGGGTGGCTCTTTGGAAATTGCAGAATTCGTGTGACAGGGGGGAATAAACCTGCCGAATGTTGAGTTGTATTATCTAGCGGGACAATTGCAATACATGGCCAGACGGCTGTCTGAGGAAGAAACAGCGGAAACTAGGCTGTTGTGTATGGAACCTGCTCCCTATTTCCTTAGAGAGGTGGTGTGGCTGCCTAAGCTTAAGGTGCTAGACATGGCGCGGCTGTTGGTGCTTGGCTGGGAGGTTTGACATAGAGCATGGCGGATGGTGGGATACCCGGCTCCATTTTCCATGCAGGTGCAGTTGGCGGCGCTATGCAGAGAGGACCCACAATTGATACAATGGGGGTCCGTAGATACTGGGAACCCATGGGCCTGGCCACTTTGGGAGACATATGGCAGGATGGTTGGCGCTAGAATTCCAGAAACTGATGAAGGACACCGGGGTGCATAAGGGGCAACATATAACCCACTCCAGAATTGTCAAGCGGGTGCGAGAAAAATGGCCTGCGGCGGTGCTCACGGAACAACCGGATGCCACCATGGAGATGATATATGACGTCTCAGAGGGTGGGCACGAGATATCCCGCATATATGAGCTACTGGGGTCCAAGGTGGGGAAGGAATTGTCCCTATTGAGACAGCTCTGGGAGGAGGAGGTGGGAGAGCCTATGTCGGATGGGTTATGGGATAGAGCCCAGAGATATCATAAGAAGGTGTCCCGAAACGCAAGGCTCCAGCAGATCCAATTATATGTCACACATAGGGCATATTTGACCCCCAGTAAGATTGCTAGGTTTGGGGGCCAGATGATCCAGAGATGCCCCTGGTGTGGGGAGGAGGAAGCCGGGATGTTACACATGTTCTGGGCTTGTCCGGAGGTGGGTAGATTCTGGGCTGAACTGAAAATACGCCTGGCTGAAAAAGGTATTAAGCTAGAGGTGGAGTCGGCCTGGGCATGCATGCTAGGAGGTTTCCCTAGGCCACGTCATCTAAGGCACATTAGCAAGGTGAATGTGCTGGAAGGCAGCTCACAGGCCCAGAGTGGAGTTGTGATGGGCTGACTTCTTGAAATGGGCCGAGGCTGAAACGGCTGCTTGCTTCGAAGCGGTCAGCAGGGGAGGGGAGGAGGAGGTAGGACCCCTAATCGAATGGAGGCAATTAGTGGCCACCATGGGGGCCCCCCCTAGCCCGTTCACAGTGGGGATGACACGGATGAGAGGAGGGCAATCAACCCGCCTGAGGACGCACAGGCTGACGATTCGGACATTATGGCTCAAGTTGGGGGTGCGGGAGGGCTGCGGGACTGAAGAACATAGTTTGTAATGTTATCTTGTTCGACATGGATATGGAAGTCCTAATTATTGTAATGTTTGGTGTGTTCTTATAAAATAATAAAATAAATGTTAAAAAAAAAAAATAACACTCATCAGTTGTTGAAAATCAATGATCCTGTAAGTCGCTGTTCCGAGTCGCTTATTGATTGATGTGCTTTGCAGTTTGATGTAAACTGCACTGAGAATGGGCTTGTGTGGCTGACTTACATACCACGGAGCAGGTGAGGAGGGGAGGCGAAAGCTGGCATGCTGCAGCATAGTGTAAACTTCTGTGCGCTCTCTCCTACCGGTCGCCTCCCCCTGGTGTGATGCAGTGCATTGTGGTGTGTTGTGGTGCAAATATCTCAGAAATGGTGTGTCCTAGGACCTTGAAATGTGGTTGAGTTTTGTTTTCTGCCCGTTGAGTCGCTTAAAATTACCTTTGTCTGGTCCATCTACGACCACACAGATGTTTCGCTGATTTGAGGCAACCGTCTCATGTGTGAAGGGGCTAAAATCCAGGGACAGCAGTGGGTTGTCCAAATGTCATGTAGCCAGTAATGTCCGGAGCGTCCTAACAGGTAACTATGCAAAATTTGATGCAGATTGGCGGAACAGTGCGGAATTGTATAAGGAACAAACGAACAGATTTTTATATATATATATATATATATATATATATATATATATATATATATATAATTATAGGAATTCTTAATCTGCAATATTATTTCAAATTAAATTAATTCTTATGAAAAGAACACAAGGGACCTCCATGATATGTGTTACGTTGTCGAAAGTGTTGCTTTTTACTCAGACAACTGGGATATTTCTGGGAAGGGCCCTTTTAATGTCATTTGTAAACTGTAACCCAAATAAAAATGCTTTCATGATTTTGTTTTAATTCCCTATGCCAGGACTGCTGAAGTTTGCTGATGACCTTGGCATGGGAGGAACAAACCTTCAGACAATTTCATTAGGACAGGGGCAGGGACCCATTGCAGCGAAAATGATTAATCAAGCAATTTCAGATGGAACTTGGGTGGTCTTACAGAACTGTCATCTTGCTACCAGCTGGATGCCGGCCCTCGAGAAAATATGCGAAGAGGTGATAGTGCCTGAGACCACCAACGAAAAGTTCAGGTGGGCAGCTGATGTCATCACTAAGCATTGCTTTATCAGTATCCATCTCTTATAGGGCTATTTATTTGTCATGCATTTTGAAGATCTTTTGAAAATCAATGACTTATGATTGCCCATAATGGTGATTATATTTTCAATTTAGGAATGCCACATTGAGGGCAAAATAAGATGCTATTGTTCTCTTTTCCTTCCACTGTCATCCACTGTTTGTGTTAATTGACTGCAACTATTATTCCAACAGATTGTGGGTGACTAGTTATCCATCTGATAAGTTTCCTGTAAGCATCCTCCAGAATGGAATAAAAATGACAAATGAGCCACCCAAGGGACTTCGAGCAAATCTTCTTCGTTCATACCTCAATGACCCAATTTCAGACTCCACGTTCTTCAACAGTTGCGACAAACCCGTAATGTGGCAAAAGCTGATGTTTGGACTTTGCTTTTTTCATGCTCTTGTCCAGGAAAGGAGAAACTTTGGGCCTTTGGGTAAGATTTTGATACTTTTGCCATCACATTAAACAATTATTTCACTAGCAAAATGTAAAGTACGCCCATCAAGGCATACCAATTTGGACAAGGTGTGATGAAAAGAAAATGTTTTATTTAGATTTAAGTTTTTGGTTCGAATTACTTCAAAGTAGTTGTTTATTTCAATATTCAGTTAAAATGTGGTGACTTTCGTTTAAAAACTTTTACTTGCTTCCCCATTTGACAACTAGTTGTCCACTATCTTGAACATCACAACTAGTCTATTAGTTGGCTTAAATATCTTGTTAGCATCGATTTCACACCGCAAATACCACCTAATGTTGCAGTATCGACACTTGATGATGATGATCAAGGTGCAACTCCACCAGCACTGGACTGGTGGGCAATTCCTTTATGGTCTGAAAGCAAATGGAAGAACCTGTACTTCTACATCCCGTCCATCCTGTCTCCTTCTTCTACCAGTGGTTCTCCCTCGCTTCCACTGCTTAGGGCCTTGATGCTGGACTTCCAGCTGAAAAGCCATTCACAAGCCTCTTGTCGGATGGCACAGTCTCTCACAGGGTTCCAGTACTCAAATCTCCTTCCACTGTTTCCCCCGGTACTGTTCATCTTCCGATCCAGCCAAATTCCCTCACTTTTCTAGCTTATACTGCTCATCAATCACAAATTAATGTTCACTAGGTTACTAATCGCTTGAGTCCAAAAACAACTGGGTCAAATGGAATTCATTTTATATACTATCTGTTTTAATATTAAAGGTAACCACTGAACACAACATATAATTAGTCAAATGTAACACACAATATGAATTTTACAACAATGTTGTGATTTGAAGCAAATAATACATGGACCAACAGGGCAACAGACCAACATTGTATATTGTGCACCTCAATACACATATAAGTGACATGAAGTGATATTGGACAAGACATAACACACAAGTCATGAAAAACTGGTTCCGGGTCCAAACCCTGCATACAACAGGCCAACTTTGCGTGAAGCAGCTACAAAGGCGGCCACCCCAAGGTAGTTCTTTTGCCTCTTTTCTCCTTCCCCCTGTCATTTTCGTGGATTCCCACCCGCCCTGCATTCCTGTCGCACTGTGTGGCCGTACTGCCACAGCCTCCCGACCCCTGCACTTACATCCGGGGCTCCGGCTTCCCTCGAGGCCCTGTTCCCTGAAGACCTATGTATGGGAAGCAGCCTTAAGTGTGTAGGTCTTTAGGTGGCACGGTTTAGAGACTGCAATCAGAAAAATTATATAAAAGCATAAACATTTAAAAAAGTAACTCCAACTGATGTGTTTGTGCAAGAGTATTAGTACAATTATTATTCAAGCAGGCAAATGAGCATGTTTGGAAATGGAGTATCAGAGTTCAAATAACTTACCACATTTCTTTTCTGAAAGTACTAATCATAGTGGTCAACATAGGTTTCGCTAATATAGAAACCCAAAAGTAATTGGGCACAGTCTTCAGTCCTGGATGTGTTGAGCAGTACCTCACCTCAAATTGGAGAATTGGTCTTATTTAAAATGTGTAAACTATGAGAGCAATCATAGCCACCACTGAGTGACACAAACTGGATGCCCCAAAACAGCAATTGCAGACCATGTGTGCCCCTTAAATGAGTAGGAATGGTAGAATAAGTCCTTGTGCAGCTGACATTCACACGAAGATAGCCACATGTGGGAATGTTTAACCAATCATACATGTTGCACGCACACGCACTTAAATTAGGAATACGACAAATGTATCAGTGCAAAGTGAGTCCAAGGATTTGAATTTATTATGGTCCAATTGTATTTTGAAATCGGCCAACACATGTTTTGACACTAGGTCTTTCTCAAGGCTGTTGTTAAAACATTGTCAGAACAACTGTCACAAATAATAATAACAATGCAAAATGGGAAATAGAATATACATACCAAAATCATTATTTGGTGCAGCAAGACAAGAAAGCGAGAAAGGAGAAATCCGAACAAAAATAAGAGGTGAACAGAGTTCAATAATATTTTGATTAATTATCAAAATAACTGAGTAGGATTCAATGTATCAATATTGTTCTGTGTCCTCATGGTTGGACACTAGGGGCAATCAGTAACATACAATTGTATTCTTTTATCATTATTGTGGATGAGGTGAAGCACCCAAAATGGTGTCATACCAAATAATGGTTGGCGAATCCCATAGGTAAAAACATCTCAGTGTTCAAAATCTAAACCTCCAGCTGTAATTATTTCAGGATCAGTGTTAAGGTAGCAGATACATCTGAACCATCTACGGGGGATATCAGCAGGACGTTTGGGAAAAAAAGGAGTAAGATAGAGAAATAAAGAAATTATGCTTCTTCCTCCCACACCAGAACCCCTTAAATAGCTCTAGATCCATGATACAGGGAGGAATTTAGCAATTTCCATATTGGAATCCCACCAAGGAATGTAGGTCTGTATTCTATTACAGCTTTCACGCCACAGCGAGGGGGTGGACATGGGCTTTAATGGCCCGCCAACCCGTGCTTTGGGCCTCAGCTCGGGCTGCGGGCTGGTAAAGCCCATGTCCACCCCCTCCCCCCGGTGCGCGAAAGCTGTTCGCACCCCAGGAAATGCAATGTTAAAAAAAATGCCCACTGCCATTAACATGGAAAAGGGACTAGGTCCCTTTTCGGATGACGGCGCCCTTGGAAAACATGTTCAAATTCTCTACTGTCACCGTTTCTATTTCAATGGCGGCAGCCATTTTTTCCAGTTTTATTTCCTCCATGTTCGGGCGGTGAAGGCACAATCGCGCTTGGAAATGGCAGATTGTGATTGGTCGGTCTGTCTTTCCCAGGTGCAAATTGCATTTATAAAGCACTTTACAGATTATAATAACACAGTGCATATTAAAAGAAAATGACATCCAGAACCAAAATGGAATTAGAGTAGATGACTTTTAATGGCACAGCGGAAAAAAAAATATGAAGAGATAGAGCAGGAGTGTGTTCCAATAGAGAGGAAACGAGCGAAAATGGGACTGTACACAGGGTGGACGAGGAACAGATAAGAGAAAAAGAGATAGAACAAGGATGCAAGAGGGAGAATAGAATGAAACAAGGGAAGAAAGATAAGGGGTGCAAAATTGTGAAGGGATTTGAAAACCATACAGAGTAAGTTGAATTTTAGTCGGGAGTGAAAGGGTAAGCATCGAACAAGAGACATGGAAGGAGAGATATAGTCCTGAGGGGAGAGGGAACCGAGAAAATGAATAGATGAGTGAGACATTGACCTAAGCAGACATAAACGAGAGACAGGGAGGCAAAAGAGGAGTCAAGAGCAGTAGAAGAGGTGAAATAAAAAGAGAGGAAATTACTAACTTGGATGCCTGGAATGTAAGAAAAGGCAGAGCCTTAATCATATGTAAAAGGTGAGCCCTGCAAGAATGAGAAAGCAAAGAGATATGGAGAGAGAAGAGTGAGGAATCCATGTGTACACCAAGATTGCGGGCAGATAGAGGTATAGAGAGAAGGGAGGGGTGAATAGATGAAGGAGGGAGAGTGGGACATGGAGGAAGCAGGAAAGAAAAGGGCTTTGGTCTTAGATCAATTAAGGAAGAGGTAGTGGTTTGACATCCAGGATTTAATGGCCATAAGGCATTATTAAAGTAGCGTGGATAGAGGAGAAGAAGGAAGAAAAGGATAGGAAAAGCTGGGTGTCATCAGCATAGAGATGGTGGGACAATCCAAAAGATGAGATGATTGAAGTGAGAGGAGAGGTATAGGGGGAAAAAGAAGAGGACCCAGTACTGGACCTTGAGGAACACTGTGGTGGAGAGGTAGAGTAGGGGAGGATTTGCTAGCTCAGCAGGCAGAGTATGTGCAATTGGACAGATAAGACTGGAACCAACGAAGGACAGTACCAGAAAAACCATAAGACGAAAGATAGGAAAAAAGATTAGTGGTTGACAGTGTCAAAGGCGGCTGACAAATCAAGACGAATCAGAAGTGAGGAGCGTTTCATATAGCAAGCAGAAAGAAGGGAGTCGCAGACTGAGAGTAGTGCGTCTCTGTGGAGTGATGGGTTTGGACACCAGATGGGAAGCAGGGAAGAATAAAGTTAGAAGAGATGGGAGAGATTTTATATGTATCCCCTACAGACACACTGAATTACCTGACCTGTCATAATGTTTCCGTACTCAGCCTGCAAGGAAGGCAATAATCCCAATGATTAATGCAGGCACCTCACGCTGTGCTACCAGGCTGAATCCAATTCCATATATTGCCACACGATGCCCATGACCACAGACCATACGTAGAGTGCCGAGAGGGTGTTGTTGAGTCTGTAATCCACCACGACACATAATTAGGGGATGCGGGTAAATCAGCCCTGGCACAGCTGTAGATGATTCCTCTTTGGAATGGACTTAAGTCATCACATTAAGCCTCATTCTTTAGAGAGACTCGCCACCACTAGGCTTGGAAATGCTTGCCCATATCTTGTCATTCTACTCCATCTCCAAGGTGTCAACAGAGGAGAGATTGCTCCATGCTGCAGCCCCAATTAGATTGAGCATTAACAGCGCGTGCCTCATTTGATCACTGTGTCACTTTTATTGTTTCTCCTTCACTGGTATGCTGTGACTGCTCACGTCATGTGAGGATCACACTTATGTGTGTGCCTGCACAGGCAGTGCACAGAAAGACCATAGAGGAAGGTGAAATCTATATAATCCTTTTTAATTATCTGCTCGGACAGAGTGCATGTAATCTGTGCATCAAGGAATGTAAGGCAGTGCAAACATTGTGGTTCATCTGTGTCATGTCTATGTGAAGTAGGATTTTTTTTTAACAAGAACAAATCACGTTCCATGTTAGATGTTTAATGAACACAGCTTGTCTACTCTATTTAATGGATCCTTTTTGGCTGCCCAGTGAAATACTGAATGTCTGTGCTAGCTTCAGGTATTCATGTTCAAGAAGCCTGAAAGTAATAGCTTTATAAGGGTTGTGAATGAAATGCAAACATTGTAATTTGCAGGGTTCTTTGTAGTGCAAGGATTACAGCCATTAAGTGGTACTATGTTTATGATGCAGACAGCGGACAATTTCTTCTTCACATTGAATCAACATATCGGTATGCATTGCATGACCTGCATTGAATGCTGGTTATTGAGAACAGACATTCTCAAGACGAGAACATTAGATTTTGTTGGCCTTACCAAAGCACCTGCTGCTGCTCCTTGACAACATTTGTGTTTGAGTTATGGCTCATTAGTTCTGATGACACTGAAAACGAACTACTCACAATATGTGATGCCAAACTGACCATAAACACATTAAACCAAAGGAATTAAAATTACCATCCACAGTTGACCTGCCAATATGATGTAATTGGTCATATTTCACCAAAGATGGTTATGCCTTACCTGAGTTATGGGCATGTGACTATGTGAGTTTCTAAATGAAGTGACTTTTAAACCTCAAATGTGTGTAACATTTTTCCAGGTGTGGCATACATATATTTTGCTGTATCATAAAGTGCTGACTTTTCCTTCTTTGTACCTCATAGGGTGGAACATTCCGTATGAATTCAATGAGTCAGATCTTCGAATCAGTATGAGGCAAATCCAGATGTTTTTAAATGAGTATGAGGAGGTACCGCTTGAAGCACTTACATATCTCACAGGTAGCGTAACATTGAAAATGTGAACTTTTGTTTTGATCAGAACAACATGTTCTCATGAACTGATTCTTGATTATCCAATACCGATCACCATTACACTCTGCATTACTACTGCATCAGAACTTGTCAGGATCTGTCCACAAAGTCAGGCAAGTGTGGTACACACCATCTCTCTTCCAGTTCAGAGTATAGTAAGGAATCACATACACTAAGTCATGGAAGAAACATTAAACATATGAACTGCAGCTGAGGTCATCGTACGCTGCAGGTGGCTTAACTCCTCAGCCGAGCTATCCCTTACCCAATACGGTTGTGCCAATAATAATCATATATCTCCATGGCCAAGTACTGCCACAACCTGTAAGTAATTGGGGGTAGAGTACCTCGCAACACACGCAACTCTCCTAGTGTTGCGAGGTGAATTGGCTTGACATAGCAAATGCCTCAAGTAATTTAAAGGCCAAAACATGTTGACAAGCATAGTGTGAAAGAATTGCGCAGATGTTTTTGAAATTGTTCAATTACTGTGAATGAGGCATTGAGCCTTTTTAGGAGTTCTGCAGAGTTTTGTATTGGATGGCCTTATGCTAATGACCATTTTTGCATGCAGGAATGTGAAGTGCTAGTGCCTGCAGGATTAAGCTTTTACCTGCCGAAGGGTGACATACATGTGCAGATTTTAAAATAAGGCAAGTCATGGCTTTGCACTATTGAAAAACAATTTCCATCCTTCTTTGAGGGATGGAAATGGATATGGCACAGTAGTGGATCACACCACTACAGTCCCATAGTAAATAATGGGACAGACAGTTGCTACAGCAGCTACACCTTGTTGCATCTAAAATTGCGATTTCCTCCACGTCTCATACCCAATAGGTTCAATTGTTGTGCAAGCTGTCCTCTGAATTACTCCTCCGTTGACCCGCACAACCTTTGCATGCTCTCCCTGGGAACTTCACACAGATGGCATCTTAGTACCATGTATGATTAATTCTCAGGCCGTTCACTTTTGCGTAGATGTGTGAGGTTAGAGATGGCCTTTGCAATTCCTTCTCCACAGGACATGGAGGAGTTTGTCGTGTCGAAGACTTCAAAGACCCAGGTAGGTGGTCCACTCTTTAACTAGGCAACTCTTGGAGGGACAATATGTTGCGATTACACAGCTTTCACCCTCCCTGATGTTCCGCTATATAGCTTCTGCTCTTTCTTTTTCCTCTCACACCTTGGATGGGCGATAGTACTCTTACGCCCCACCCACTTTCCTGCATACTCTTGGGATGCTCCATGCAACGGGCCAAATAGTGTTGCTAGGCAGCATGTAAGAATTTTGCTTAGCCCGAGCATGCCTCTGCATGCCCTGCACAGTATGTGGCGCACATGCCCCGCCCAACTGTCTGTCCCTTCCTCCGCATCAGACAGGACAGAGCATAGAGTGGCAGTTGCACCTTGTTGTGTGGCGTTTTCTTGCTTTTAAACTCTCCCTGTTGATAGGCGTCACATACAACTGTCCCCAAAGACTCAGAGGTTATGGCCGAACAGACGCCAGGAACCGCACTGGTAGATGGTGTACTTCTTCCTCTGAGCTTTAGAATGTACAGTACAAGAGCATCCTCCCCAACTGCTCTAAGTATAAGATTCTGATGATAAGGTGGCAGAGTATCTGGGTGCAATTTATACTGTATTGTGCACTGGTAGCATTCTTCATGTATTTTGAAGGCTGCTCAGAAGACTTAAGACTGTCGTATAAATCACAGGGATATGTTTAAGGTGTGTGGATTGATTTCGTGCTCATAATGTTTCATGCTGACTTGACTGTAACTGAGCTGAAGGTTCAGTGCAAATAGTAAGAATTGCAAATATCTTTACATGTTATATTCTAAACTAAAGAGTAGGCCGCAAACACCCACCACTGTACCAGGGAAGAACCTTTTAAAGACATATTTGTTTAATCTTTTGCTGCTCTTTACTGTATCATGATTGTTGCACTAGCTGCAAACAGGGCCAGTGCAATGGTTGTTGCAGCCCTAGGGCAAGAAATATTTTGGCACCCAACACCCCTGTAAATTAGATCAAGTGAGTTGCTTGTAGTTACATTTGACACCATTCCCTCTGCTGGTGGGCCACTTGGCGAATACCTAGTGCTGCATTTCGCTAGATGCAACATTGGGTCTGCAGAATGGCATTCTCCATAGATTTCTGTGTTTGAATCCTTATCGGTAGACAGAACGGATTGTGGTACACCTTATCAGAACTATAATGTGTTAAGTGTTTACAGTGCTGTACACAAAAACCATTCCAGTGAAGCAGTTGAGGGATGCCAGGAAGCAGTGCACCAACTGCTTTCTCTTCCGTTTGTCATCTGGTCTGCCGTAAAGAACAAAGATCTTTCAACCAAGACCCTTAGAGCTATCCTTCAAAGTTGTATTTTGCTTTTTTCCGACAGTTTAATGTCAGTATCTTTCTTTTTATTCCTGCAGATCTTGCTATTCTTGCTTGGCTGGGTTGTTTAGTCACATTTGTATTCTCATCGTGCATTTCTACAACAGAAATTCCTTCTACTGGTCAAAAAATGCCACATCCTTTGTTTGTCTGGGCTATGATTGTAAAATTCTACAATTCATATATTGCATCATCTTGTGTGGCTAACATGATGAAGAAAAAACTGAAAAAGGTTTGTGTACAGTATGTGAAGCCTCACCCCCTGTCAGATAGATATGATATGATTTTTTAATTTTTTAAATTGTCCCTAATTTCCAAGATACAGGGACAGGAAAGTCATTGTCATAGAGAACGGATAATGCTCATGGCTCATCTTCTCAGAGCAAGGTCCCTCGCCTGTGGCTTACCGGCTTAGCACAGGCCCTTGGTAGGTGCTTATACAGTGGAAGATGCCATCATGAAAGAAAGTGCTCTTCTATGCTCTATGGTGGGTTGGAAGGAGGAGTCAGACACGTGAAGGACATTTTAGTTTTTTTAATGAAATTATATACATACGTTCGAACTTTACCTATCGCTAATAGGGTCACCCGACCTATCTAAAAGAACTTAGGGTGCTCCTCAGTCGTCAGGAAGTCCCAAAGTCAACATGTCCTCGTTCCAAACCTAATTTTACCTGACCCTACCACTAAGATAAACAACTTAGACTCATCCTAGAGAAGATCCTTATTCTCTTGGGTTGGTGATTTCTTCCATAGTCTCTGAATGAAATGGCTCTGTTTCATCTGTTTCCTCTCTTTATAATATGTTTCAATAAACCCTGGAAGTCTCCTCCATTAGCTCTTTTAATTTTAACAACACTGTATTGTGTGCTTTCTTTAAAGATATGCTGTAGGCAGCAAGTCTTTACATTCTTTCTCACACTATTGTCTCTCGTTTTATAGTCTCTCCATTCACCCTTGGCTATATTGTGTGGAAGTTGATCCCCTTGTATAATGTGTCTCTCGTGAGATTTTTCTTTAGTGCTTTCTCTTCTATTCTCATAACCTCTTGGCACTAATATACCATATTTCTTAAGACACGGCTTTGGGTCATTGTCTTCCCCTCTTAGCTTTTGGGACTGTGCCCATTCCTCCCAGGGTAGTTGTCTCCAGTCTCTCTCTATTACCCTTTTGGGATTCTTTGATGGTCGCTCTACCAGCTCTTCACAATGCCGTTAAATAATTGTAGTCCTTGTGTCTCCTCTTTGGGACTAGGATGAGTTACAGTCTTCATGCACATTATTCCCCTCACAGGGTTGTTGGTTATTCAAGAATTGCATTCCTCTTGACTTGTCTTTGTGACTGGGACGAGTTGTACTCTTCATATGCTCCTTCCCCGGGTGCCTACCCGTCTTCCTGTGTTACCCGGTACCTTCGGGTGTGTATGGGAACCTTGCAGGGCTCTGCACTTGCTGGGGTATTCTCAGTGCGCGGTTTCTTCTCTCTCGGCTTTCGTCAGCATCACGTTCTTGGCCTCCCACAGACGCGGACGACAGAGAGCACTGTTCACTCCGAGCAGTGATGGTCTCGGCGTAGTTGTGTGTCATGCTCACCTGGTCTCCACGGAGGCGTGCTCGTGTGCGTAGGGTGTTGTCTGTCCTGATGCTGCTCTGCTTGGCTGGTGATGCTAGCTTGCGTCTCCCCTTAGTCCTTGCTTCAGGAGATGTTAGCCTGCAAGTCGAAACAAGATATAAGCTACCGAAGGGAGCTGGTCAGTGGTTTCTCCTCCTTCCGGTCTATCCTTCACTTCTTCTGGCTCACCTTTGTTTTTTAATGGGCAAGCTCACCATCCTGCACACACTGGCAAGGGGGCGGTTCACAGTCTTTCCTGGATCGAGTTACGTCACTGATCTGAAGGAAGTTGCTGGAATAGAAGGCCCGGGAGTAAGCAGGTAAGTCTCTATTCCAATAACTGCTTGGAAGACTGCCTTTAAGTCTTTCTGTTCAAGATAACTAATGTCCGTTATTGTCTTACAGGTGCGGCGTTAAGCGACCTTCGGATGATGGATGACCCTCCTAACAATGATGCTCAGGATTCCTGCCGGTAAGTATTGCGCTGTGCTGGGCACGCAAATGTTCGCCTCTGTAGCTTTCCTTTGCTACGTGCGACTAACCTGTTTTGTCTTTTTCTGTTCAGCAGGTATGGCGCGAGTCTAGTAGCCGTGTAGCGGTGTCGAGCTGCGGCACGCTGCTGAGTGAAGAACTGTCGAATGAAGTTCCTGGAGCGGGCCGATCAGGTGAGTAGTTACCCGAGAGGGTGCTTTTAGTTCTGTTCTGCAGATGCGGCGGTCAGTGGGAAAGCTGTAGATGAGATCTGGATGCACTGCAGGTAAGGCCTTCGATGCTTAAATAACTCCTGTTATTCTCTGTTCGCAGGTGCCGATGGATGGAAGACTCTGGACGGGCGTGGCAGAAGGAAGCAAGAACTGATCTGACACGGTGAGCGTTACGCTGCAGGAGTGCAGAATAACGCGAAGCGTCTTCAGATTGTTGGGTGCGGTATAAATAGCCTTGCAAGTAGTTCCAAGAAAATAGTCCTCTTCTCCGTATCCCTTCTCTCAGGTAAAGTAGTTCAAGACCACACCCTGAACTGAATGGCTCAGCCTCTCAGAGCCAAGTTAATGGACCATGTAACTAACACCTCCATGAGCCTGGCGCCAGGACTGAGTCCAGGTGAGCCTAGCTGGGGCCTGATAAGCCCCCAAGGGAGCCAAAGTCCGGTATGGCCAGACCAGTTTCAGAGTTTTGGGTGCCTGCACCATGACATTGTGCAGGCATTTCACCCACCACGATTCGCCCTTGGTCACGCCGCCACCAGGCCCTGGACACCCCTTCTCCCGCGGGCAGTGATTTCATGGTGCCTTGCTCACCAGCCTCCCAGCGCCTCACTTTGACAAAACTCTCTGGTTCAAAAGTCTCAGGCTCTGCAGCTTATCTTGATTTCTCCCCTCCTTGCTGCGATTACATCAGGGGGCTCCCCCTGCGTCCAATTCTCTCTCTCTCTCTCTCCTCTTCTCCTCTCCTCTCCTCGTCTCAGTTACGTGCAAGACTCTTTAAGAGACATGTTCTTTAAAGTTCTCAGTTAGTTTTGCTTCAGGATTGCCTGCAGCCACATATGCTGATGTGTCATTCTTCATAACAGTAGGCAGTCCCATATAGGCTGATAGTGTGGCTGATCCAGGGAGCTCCTCACAGGAACAGAAGTTCTTGTCCCCTCGGGGGGAATCACTCCATGTGAGGTCCCACTTACCCAGGTGGATTTTGCATATCAGGCTCACCCCCCCTAGCCACAAAGGGGGTGGCTCCCCCTTGGAGAAGGGACAAATACCCTTGATTCATCACAGCTCCTGTAAAAGAGATACAATTGACAATGGCATTTACACACAAGTTTTCTTAAACAGATTAGCACCTCTTCAAAAGTGATGCCCTTGGGCACACTTCCCCAGGTGTGTATTGATCTCCCAATATGATCTCCTCAACACTGAGAAGGTCCTTGACGTTAAGCTCTTCTTCCTTGATGCCAAGCTTCTCTAACTCTCAATATAACTATCAAAGCCTAGGTTCTTCTTACTATAGATCCACCCTGGATAGGATTTCGTCTAGATGGTCAATTTTAGAAAGTTATTCAAAGTCTGAGATCGCTTAATTCTCCAAATGAGGTGGGTAGTCTAAGCCCCCTACCCGCAGAGCATCCACCTTCAGATTGTTCACTGAAGGCTGTGGTGGGCCAGGGTGCATTCTTAAGCTCTCTGAACATTTCCAGCTTTATGCCTACACTTAGCCTTATTTTGATAACTAATTGAATTTTCTGTCTCTGAGAGCTTTTCAACACAGCCCCAGCTGCTGATTATTTTAAGATTGTGCTTCATTTGCCTGCAACCTTCAAGGTGTTCAAAATTATTCTGCTACCACAGCCGTCGCATGTTGTGGAAAGGCCTACTGAAGAAGGCCAGAGTGGAGAAACTACCAGAATTGAGAAACATTTATTTGAGAGGTGTATAAATAAAAACCATGTTTAAAAACCCCTACTCTTAGTGCATTTATTGCCAACATCTTCTCATTAGGCAGACGTCTGTAAGATGTTCAAAGGTTTTACCCATAAAACTCTTTTGGACAGCAATGGGTGCCATTTACTCTTTCTGGGAGAAAACAAAGTTCTGTCTTCCAGAGAAAACTTGGTCAGGCTGCCCCAGCCTCTATTCCTAAAGGCCCAATACCTGAGAAGCAGTGAAGAAGGCACAATCCTCCACTAAGCCAATGGCCTCCAAGAAGCGGACTAAAAGAAGGACAAACACAAATCTAGAGATCCTAAACTGGGACTGGTGAGATTGTGCATTCCTGTCAACAGCAGTGTTCCCAGATCCATTTGTGACACTCCAATTGACAGCCACTAACATATTCAGCCATGGAGCCTCATCAATGGAGAATCTAGGGTAATAGTTCATAAACGGATAATCACCTGCCACAGGTAAATCCCTGTCTGTTATTGAGACCCACTCATAAACAAAAAATCATCTCTCAGCAGTACTTGGTCTATCCATGGCAGAATTACTGTGATAACCAACTTGTCATCGCCAGCCTTGTCAATGGTGCACCAACTTTCATCAGCGGCACGACACCACTGTGGACGGGCTCATCAACACAGCACTCGTCAACATCTTTAAACATGCTTATGGTGTCACCTATCGTGAAACAGAGTGATTTGTCAGATGTCATTTTGCAGCATTCTAATCTCTCCACATCAAAAGCTGAAGATACTGAACAAATGATTCCTGCTTGTGTGGAGTTCAAGGACTGTTCTGCTCAGTCAACTGCTGATGAAGATATGAATGACCACTTTCAGCCTTCTGTGATGCTTTCTTTACGGGCCATCCTAACTGAATTACAACATCGACAAAAGGTAGGACAAGCTCAGGCAGAGAAGGTATCAGAAATACAAATAAAACCCTTATTTCCATGCCCCAGAAGCCATCACAGCTAACTTAGACCTCCATTTGCCTACCCTGCTGATGCAATGCTATTCCCCATATCTCCATCCACCACTTATTAAGGGGGTAATCAGGGTGACCAATATCCACGAAAGGACCAAGGTCAACCTTTATAAACAGAATTTAGATGAAGATAATCCGGCCTGAGGGTGTATCCGAGGAGGGTAAGCTCTCTCAAAACTCTCCCTCAGAGGATGTGTGGAATGATTTTATAATTGTGAAGCCGAAACTTCTGATTCACCCTGAAGGGTCTCACCATCAAATGACATATTATCCTTTCATCCCATGATTTGGTGCTAGCACTTTTTGACTTTTATTTACAGCTGCGGGTAAGCAGTCACCCACCCACCACGTCCTCTGTGTGGTCAAGCCTCCAACCGGGACCGGGTTTTCTCAATCCTGATTGCGCCATGGTTTTCCCGTTCATAGCCTGCTCGGCCGCGTCACTCTCCTTCGCCAACACTGCTCTCTCTAACAGCTGGTTCCACCGAGAGCATAACCACACCTCCGACTGACGTGCATACGTCATAGGCTCACCTCCACAGATCTCTACTCCTCCATTCGAGGCAGACTGCCTTCTTATCTGTATCCTATGACCAAGAGGACACATGTTGGACAGGCTCAGCTGTCACATCACCAGCATTGCCTTGAGCAAAATGTCTGTACCTGTCATAAAGATTGTTTGGAGTCCCATGATTAAAGGAAATATATTCTTCTTAAATTCCCATGTATGCAGATATTGTTTCCTTTATAGGGAGTTCCACACGGAAATGGGAATCCTTGTCCCCTAGAGGCTAGTCACTCCCAGTGAGGTCCTACTTTCCCAAACCCCTAGGGAGGGTTTTGCTTAGCTGGCTCTCCTCCCTAGCCTCAAAGAGGGTGACTGCCCCATGGGAAGAAGGGACAAATTTCCCAGATTCGTCACAGTATTTATTTGTGGGTCAGATTATCAGGTTGCAATTATTCCTGGAAATGTGCTTGTCAAGATAGGAGCATAAGTACATTTCTTCCAGGGTGACTATGATCTGCAACACAAGCTACATACCATGAACAAAGCTTCCATTACAGTTTCTGTTGCACATATGACCTTTTCACAGCATGTATATAGCCATAAAAAAACAGAGAAGGAAATAATACACTAATTCCTGAATATGTGTCACACTTAACTGCATTCTTGCAAAGAATCTAGATGTAATGATCCAATAATGTAAGCAAGTGGAATAGCAATACACGTGGAAACACAAATACAGAGACAGTGTCATACTGGGTCAAAGGTGACAGATTAAGGAGGCATCCGGCCTTTCAAAACACAGACCACAAATGTATTTTATGATAACTGAATTCCCATCCCAAAAAAGGACACTTCCCACATGTTGAAGTTATGACTAGTGATGCTATATTGCATTCATAACGCCCAATGGGGAGTAAGGGTACACAATTACATAAATTATGGTATGTAATATCATGGAGAAAGCTACAAATGTTTTAAAACAGTAATTCACGTGTCTCCACTATTGCTTCTGTTCAAGTTAAGTACCTCACTGATGCCGTGGAGCTGTAGTGTGATATTGATATTGAGGATTTATTACTCACATATCCTTGCGGAACTAAGCAGCAAACACTGGATCTAGGCACTGATGATATCTTAAAAAGCTCAGATAACCCTTAAAAGTTGTAATAGTAATCAAACAGATGTGCTTTTAGCTTAGAGTGAAACATAGCAAAGGAGGTGATGTTTCGCTGTTCAGCTGGCAGTAGGTTCCATAAGCGAGGGCCCTTGATGGAAAAGCAGCTGTCTCCCCAAGTAGCATACTGGGATGAGGGGACGAGCAACCCGTTTTTACAAGATGATCGCAGGGTTCGGGGTGGCTGATAGGGTTGAATTTTTGATGCCATATACTTGGGTGCAGAACCCTGAATACATTTATGTACCAGACAAAGTGTTCGAAACTCAATCCTTCTCCTCACAGGGAGCCAATGCAATCTTCTTCGATAAAAAGAGATTGGGGCTCTCTTAGGTAAATTGAAGATCAATCTGACGACCGCATTCTGGGTCACCTGGAGACAATGTATTTGTTTCTCCGGGGCTCCCAGGAGGAGAGTGCCAGCATAATCAAGTCTACAATTCACCATTGTCCCTGCACGTTCAGGTTTAGGTATAAATGGCAAAATGGGTTTCAGAAGTCTAAGTTGATAAAAGACCCCTTTCACTACTTCCGAAACCTGAGCTTTATAGTCCAGTGGGGCTTGCCATATACAACCAAGATTGTTCACCTTACTAGAGAAGGGGGTATCTGTGTCAAATATTTTCAGGCAAACATTAGATTCTAGATAATTTTTGAGCAGATGTTTTGGGCCAAGCACCATGACTTCATTTTTTTTGGGTTGAGCTGAAGCTTGATTTCGGTCATCCAGGTTTCAATCTCATTGGCACATGCAATAATTCGATCTGTTGCCTCAGGTGACGATTTTAGTCTAACATAGATTTGTGTATCATCAGCATAGGAATGATATTACAGGCCACATTTGAAAAAAATGGCCTCCAGATATATACATTAAATAGTATTCTAGACAATGACAACCCCTGTGGAACTCCGCATTGAACAGGGAGGTCATCAGAATAGTGACCCCCTAGTTTAACTACTTGGGTCCTGTGCTGTAGAAATGAGGAAATCCATTTCAACGCATCTTCTGACACCTGAGCTACCTCCAACAGTCTGTTCAATAGTAGATCAAAATCCACTGTGTCAAAGGCCGCTGACAGATCGAGCCTGATCAACATGCTCAAATCACTTGGTCGGCGGCCTGTAATATATCGTACCAGACTGTCACCAGAGCGGTGTACGGGAGGGGAGTGACCTCTGACTGGCCCATAGAATCAGAGCTCACCCTCGAGTACTTTAAGATGAGATAGCTGCACCTTGAGGTGGATGTGGTGCGGGATTCTCTTACTCTAACATCAATCAATAAGGACAACTCGATGGTTTGGCAAATGGGAGTCCATTTAATGACAAGTACAAAAACGGGGAAACATGGAAATCAACAGTGATGCGATCGCCCTTCTCGCTTCAACTCCCGACAATCTTCATTCAAACAGCAATAGTTATAGTAAAAATGTGTCATCATTGACGTATAACACTCAAAAGTTTATCATGCAATTCTATTGGGTGGAAAAGGTAACTTAAGTATAGGTGCTATATCTCTATATGGTACCCGAGTGTGAGGATTGGATAACTCTTATCGGGTGGGCGCCTACGCCCTTCCCTCTACAACATCTCATTGGTTCTATTATCTATAGGACCTTAGATTATTTGGCCCACTGTGATTGGGCCGGCTACAACCCTAAGCATACATTTCCACTTTAATTAGCAGCATGCAGAATGGTCACACAGATGCAGTATGCCCCAAGATTCACCCTGCCTCCCTTCCATCAATCAGTGCTTTAGGGCTATGTGTCAATTAGTTGGCTGAGGTTGGCCTCGAAACTGTAGCTTCTTGTCAGGAAAAGTTATGGTATCTTCTGCTTTGGGTGACATCAGCCGTTGGTACCTCTTCGCGCTCCGCTGGTCACATGTTAGCACACCGTGAATCGGCTTCATTTTCCTTCTATTTGTGTATTTAATTCTCCTTTTCGGCCACCACCTGCCTGGGCCCCCTTATCTCGACCTTCACGGGGCAGCCTGCTCTGCTCTTAAATTTCGATTCTCCGAAGTTACTGTCCACCTCCCTCTCTTGGTTTGACCTTGATTTCCCAGGCATGGCTTGCTCCTTGCTGAGTTTCGATTCCGCCATCTCTCTTCTTGTTTTAGCCGGAATAAGAATCCTGGTCTGTTTAGCCCTTAGTAACCTGGGTTAATTCTGCTTTTGTATAAAGTGGACTTGCACTTATATAATGTGCTTCGTTGAGGTAGATATATAGTTGGTGCTTGCCGCTCTATTCTTCTACTAAGCATAGCAAGCAGCACTGTTTTCTTAGCTTCTTGCGTTTCAAGCATATGTACAGGTGTTAGCTAGTTGAATATTTTCATCCTGCATTAGTTTAAATCTCTGTCTGGTTCAACATTGCCTCTCCTTCTAAGTTCATTACATTCTTATTCATATAATTTCGTCTTTGTGTGTCATCTTTTGGTTGTCATTTCGTTCATCTGAACGTCTGTCCGGGCCCTTGTGTCGTCGCCATAGTCTTCAGTTAAGGCCTTTTGAGTTTCTTCTGGGACAGTTTTTAAGTAGTCATCATTTCGTGTTATTTGCTGTTAAGGTTGTCTAAATGGCTATCTTACTGTCCATGCTTTTCTGGTTATTGGCACTTCAATAAAAATTATCCTCCAAGTGTTCCTGCAACTGTGTCGTAACTATATTTTCCAGGATCTTTGCGGTCCATGTTAACCCTGCAATAGGTCGATAGTTTTCCAGTGCCTGGTGATTCAGAGAGGGCTTCTTCAGCAAGGGCGTGAGAACAAACCGCTTTAGATCACTAGGGACTATACCCTGAGTCAGGGAAGCATTGACAAAATTGGTTAAAAAAAATTTAAGAGATGATGCTGATTGCACCGCCAAACAGGCAGGAATGAAATCATAAACAAAATTGGTTGGTTTCAATTTCTGGATTAAGGTTTCAATATCATCTGAGTTTACCAATGAAAAGAGAAATACAGATGCCTTAAAGGTAGACACAGTTGCACAATTTTGAGGTGGGTAAATGGGAGCAGAGGAAGATTGTAAATCAATAGAATGAACCTTATCATGAAAGTAGGCCTTAAATTCATTTGCCAGAGTATAAGATTGGGGGAGTTTAAAATCAATGGAAGATGGGGATGAGAGATTTTTAATTTTGGTTAATAGTTCTTTTGTTTGATTTTTCGAAGAGGCAATCTGCAATTGAAAGAAGGTTTTCTTCCACAATACCTTTTTTTTAAGCTGACAATGCATCTTCATCTGCTTGAGCGGGTCTTGTAGTTTTTGCCGATTTTTTTTTTTTTTTTTTTTTTTTTCCTTTCTTCAGTAGTTTTGTTTCAATGTGTCCAAAAACCAAGAATTGTTTTTTATTTTACTCTGTTTCTTAAGCTTCAGTAATTTTTTAAACAATGTTATATTAACTTGATAATACGTCTCACAGTCTAAATTCTCTAAGCTTGGCAGCAGGTTTGCTGCCAATTGAGATCCTCTGATTGCATCCAGAGCCTGTTTACTGCTTGACAAGACAGCATCAATCTGATTTTTCTTCTGATACAGGGGTGTCTAATGCACGGCCCATGCGGGTGGTGCTCTCTTGTCGTTCGTACTGTAGAGGTGAGGTGAAGGGTGTTACTGCTCCTGGGTAATGGGTGATCCCTGGAAGGACAGATCGAATGTTGGTGTATTCATCCCCAGTGTGCGGAGAGTCACCAACCCATGGCACACCCAGGCCGGCACAGGGCCTGCGAATGAGCGCTGGGCGAACTGGTGATGTTCCTAGAAGGTACGTCAGCGGCCTGGAATCCGGACAGTGATCCACCTGCGACGGGGGAAGTCCGCCGACTGCACACCCGTGCTTGGCCTGCTCCCGGAATGGCTGGCCAAATCTTGCTGCTTGCGGGCGAGCAACGATTAGTGAGGTGACGACTGTGCTCTCCTGTGCGACCAGACAGCATTTTAACGAACCACGCCTGCAGAGCACCACAGCAGGATGGCGTCTTGGGTGGCTGACCGTGGTGAGTCCCGTGCCCTGCCAGAAGTGGATTGACTTATTAGGGCCATGTGACCTGCTGTACATTTTGTTGACTGTAGCTGGAGCTTCATACAAGGGTTTACTCCAGGGGATGCCTGAGGTGGTCTTGCCCCCTACATCTGGTGATTGCCTGGTGCATGAATAACGAGGGTGATACCCCAGTGAGTGTGAGCTCGACACCATGGGGTGCTACTTAACTGGAGTTGAGGCCCTACTCGAACCAGCAGGTGAAGGAGACTTTGGTAGACAGTGGTGCACTGACTCCGCAGGAGATACAGGGGCGTCTAATGCACGGCCCATGCGGGTGGTGCTCTCTTGTCATTCGTACTGTGTAGGTGAGGTGAGGGGTGGTACTAGTCCTGGGTAACGGGTGATACCAGGAAAGACAGATCGAATGGTGGGGTATTCATCCCCATCCTAGGCCTTCCCCCAGCTGAGCCACATATCACCCTCCCTGGTGGGGCCACACTGCTGGAGTACAGCCCAGTGGACACTATGAGCTGTGTCATGATGACATTATACGAGGCTGGTCGTCAGGCTCCACTGACGCACGCCAGAAGATACTGGGTGACCATCGGTGGGTAACTGAACATTGGGCGGTATATAGATGGGCCTCACAGTGCAGCCTGAGGACGAGCAACATGGAACAATCAATCATGGAATAATCAAAAATGGAACAGTTTGCAAAGGTTGACCAGCATACTCGGGTGGCAGATGCTTCCCCAGGCCCGTCTCATATCAATGTTACGACCCTCAACCACACTTTACTGGTCTTGCAGGACAGCACGGACAATCTAGGCACAAAGACAGACGCCCTTAGCTGTAAGGTTGATGTCTCTGCATTACAAATTGAAAAGTTATGCAGTCGCATGTCAGCTGCAGAACAAAGATTTGGCGATGGGGAAGACAAAGTGGCATAGTTGCAAAAAGAGTGGCACTCTTCCAACGTACGGTAAAAAGGGTCATGGTGAAGAACGACGACCTTGAAGGAAGATGGAGGAGGAATTACTTGGGGGTGGTGATGTCAACAGCGTTAGATAAAATGGAACAATTCATTGAAAAATGCTTCTGGACACTATACGGCCTGCCAGTCTCTGATATGTTCATGGTGGAAAGATCACACTGCTCTCTGGCCGTTAGACCGCTATTGGGTGTGCCGTAACGGGCCATCATCAGTAGAATATTCAATTACAGAGACAGTACTGTGATCTTTTAAGCCAATATAGAGAAAGGAGATTTGAGGTTTGGCTCTGCTACTAATCAAATGCTCCCCCGACTTCAGCCCACAGGTCGAGGAGCAGAGAAAAGGTTTTCAGGTTGTTAAGAATATCCTGAGGAAGAAAGTAGTCTGTTATGCAATGCTATTTACTGCAAAACTAAGGGTGGTCCATAACAGCAAGGTTCTATTTATCACGTCTCCCGAAGCAGCTGAAAGATTTGCTACTAGATTGCCAGAACCAGGGGGCAACCCACCCGTTTACCACACTGAACGCTGACATGCTCATAATCTGTTGATATGGGGTTCTTATTGCATTGTTTGTATAATGGAGGGGTTACCACAGTAGGATGAGAGGCGTCCGATGTGGATGGCCGTCACAGGAAAATACACAAATGTGGCTGTCTGTCACAGGTAGCTTCAGCAGCAACTGCCCAATATCTCAGTAACTGCCTTTGTGTGTGATTTGTTTGGTTAAACAGGGTTTGGGATTGGGATGGGGCATTAGCCGGTATGTTCACGTTTCCGGCATGGTTCGGAAGAGGGGATGGGGTGTTTGGATTCAATTAGGCACAGCAGTAGAGTTGTCATTTTCTATGACGCACATATCTCTTTGTGGCCCTCTCAAACGACCATGTGACACGAAGTCCAGCTTGTCTCTTTCTGGGACGCTGGCGAGCAATGGGTATGAATGCATAACGTTATGAGACACATGGCAAGGGGTTACAGGTGAGCAAATCACACCGATGACTTGGAATTTTCATGGGTTGACTTAACAATAAGACGTTCAGGTTGATTGTAAATCAGGCAAAAAGGCATCAGGTGAATATTCTATTGTTCCGGGAGACCCATTTGAGTAGGGGTAGCAGGCTTCCAGCCACCCTGGGGTCGGGGGTCCATAGGCGGGGGGGGGGGGAGTTGCAAGGTATATTCAGAGGCCATGAACAGATTGGTGATACAAAGGGCCGTTTTATTCTCCTAGCAGGTGAATGCTTGGGAATGCAAATTCTCCTAATTAATATATATGCCCCAAAAATGGACTCCCCTGAGTTCTTCCGAACGGGTGCGAACTATATTCATAAATTCCCTGCATACAAGTTTATCTGGGATGGAGATTTTAACATCGCCCTGTCGTTGGGTCTTGATCGGTCATCCACCACTCCCAAAGTCTGCAACGAAATGGCAGAACATTGCAGAGTACCACGGTATGATAAGATGCCTGTCTGTTTAGCTAGAGAATACTCATTTTACTCTGGGGTACACGATAGTGCATCTAGAATAGACTATGTTATGGTTACTGCAGATTTTGCAAGGTCGCTGACAGAAACTAAGATTCTGCTCCAGACATTGTCCAACCACTCTCCAGTGGTGATCTCCTTTTCTAGGCCTGCACAAGCACCCTGATTAATTAGATGGCGATTTGGGAGGCGTGCTCTAGAGGACGCTGCATTAAGGGATGAAATTGAGCAAGATATACAGACCTTATTTAACACGAATGCAGGTTCAGTACCAGCTCCGAGAGTAACTTGGGATTCATTCAAGGTCTGTATTAGGGGGTGCTGCATCTCCAAGGAAGGTGGGTTTCTGAAGGCACTCAGAAGATCTTTGAAATCTCTTGAGGTGGAGATTAAACCTCTGGAACAACTGCAGTTGCTACAAAACGATCCAGATTTCTGGGCTTTACTACTGGAGAAGAGGGGGAGAGTATGCTTCACTGGCCGTAGAGAGGAAAGGTTTTTGGGGGAGCCGGTGGTGGCCGCCGCTTATGCGCAGGGTGATAGGACCAGCCATACTTTGGTGAGGGCGGTTAAGCATGAAAGGCAACTGGGATCGATCCTCAAGGTCGAGGATGCTACTTGGAGGCCAGTTAGAGACCTTAACTGGATCAACTGTCAGGTACCTTGCGGTGGGTTACTGGAATGATTGGGGGGGGGTTTGTGTCTTGTTTTGTGAGCTCATTTATTAATGAAATTATGTATTTATTAATTACTTTTGAGCATGGTTTGTTTGGGCCTTACCTCTGGCCATTCAGAGTGTTGGAACTTTCCCAAGCCAAGATGGAGGTCTTAACCCTACAAAGTGATTGTTAGATGCCCAGCAGTGAAGGACAGCTTTTTAGAGCTCCAGAGAACTGGGCCTATTCTCTGTTAAAAAGCAGCACAAGAAGATAATCTAAAGAAAACCCGTCAGGACAGGAGTTCAAGAATTCCTAAGAAGAGAAGCAGCAGAAGAAAAAGCTAAATTAAAGTTTAGAATTGTAAAGTTTTGTGACATTTTTAAAAATTCAGTGCAACTCTGTGTACAGGATTAACAGAAAACAATCCTTGTAACTGTATCCTTTGGCAAAAATTGTTAGTTCGCATCTGTATTTACACAAATGCGACACTCATTGGCAAAAGAAAACTGTTTCTCTCAAAAGGACGGAATAGCTTGAGGAAATGGCTTTAGGGGGTTCGCCTTCCTCGCATGGTTGCTGTGAAGACCGGGAAACATCTGGTTTTCCCTTTCGGAAAATAAATAACTTGTTTGAAGTAAGTGAGTGTATCTTTTCCTTTAACTTTTCTCACAGCGTGTCAAACACAGAGACTCTATTTTCTCCGTGGGTAGCGCAGTGACAGTTTTGACAGTTTTTAGATTCTGTTTAGCGCGGGGCAGCGCAGATGTGCAAGGACATTTTCCCTTGAATATCTAGTTCAGTTAAGTGACACATTTAGGCGTGGTTTGCGCAGTGACTTATTTGAAGTACAGGAGACTGTTTTGCGGGAGGCAGCATTGGTGCACAGGGATAACTCCTTTGTAGGCAGAGGTGAGTTAAGCGCGGCTAGCGCAGAGACAAAATATGTTTTTGGAGCAGCACACTTGGGGGCATACTGTCTAAGCAAGCATTGGCAGAGCCAATTGAAAAGAAGATTACAGAGATTGTTTATTTATATCATTTGGAAAAGGTTTTCACTCCCATCAAAGTTAACGGTGAACTTGAGGAAGCTCAACACAATAAATGTTCAGCTCTGGCAAGAAGCTATTTAGTCCATGTTCTAAAATGTTTCCAGAGGCTTTTAAGTAAAAGCAAGTCAAACAATACTCTAGGCGTAAGCAGAGGATAATTCAGGTATAAAGAGTGTATATTATGCCTCCTTTGGATTGAAGGGAGATTAGTGTATGATTGAGGGAACTTAACCTTACATGGTATCTCTTCTTTCTCGCCCCTGCAGATTCTTTTGTGAATTGAAGCCTGGAATCTGATTTTGTTAATTTATCAACTTCCCCTTTCCCTCAACTATACTTTTTAGGTTCGTTGAGTGTGTGACTCTCCTCTTGGTCTGAGGGGTTCAGCAGCTCCCAGACCAGCGCATGACATCAACTCTGTCTGTTGTGATTACTATGTTCACCTATACTCCTCCCAAACTTATGCGGATCGAAGTTAGATTGCCCAATACCTTGACCAGGGGCCCTGGGATGTCTGGACCCTGAGCAAGCTGACATTCTGAATGAGTCTCCATCTGAGGAAGAAATACACCAGGTAATAATGTCGCTCCCCAGCGGAAAGGCCCCTGGGCTAGATGGTATCACCTCTGAGATGTATAAGGAATATGTAGAACTTCTTGTACCACACTTGCGCAATATGTATGAGTCGTCTTTAGCAACCAGTGTGTTATCCCGAATCTACAAGGACTGCCCTGATAACAGCTCTGTTAAAGGCTAACAAAGACCCCTGGCAGTGCGCTTCCTACAGGACCCTATCTTTAATAAACACTGATAACAAAATAATTGCTAAATTGCTGGCAGATAGATTTCTGCCATACATGACAGCCATGGTCCTTTCCAGAACAAGCTGGATTTATACCTGGGCAGTCCACCCAGAGAAATCTATGTCACCTGTTTACTTTGATGCATAATAATGGCGTTGAGGTTCCTGTTGTCACCATGCTCAATGCCGAGAAAGCTTTTTACTCCGTAGAATGGCCTTTCATGTTTTCCTGTTCAAGGTCTTGCAGAGATCGGGGCTGGGCATGGTGTTTCTTCAATGGGTCAGGCTCCTTCATACAGTGCCTAGAGCTAGAGTGCTAACTAGTTAGGTGGTTTCAGACTATATACTAGGGATTCTAGGTAGGGCTGTGCTCCCTGCCCCTTCCTTTTCGCCCTAGCGATCAAGGCATTGGTCTGCTGCATAAGGGAGTATAATGCTCATTAGAGGTGTTAAAATCTACTCACATGTCTCAACCATCTCTCTCTATGCCAAGGACATGCTTTTACATGTTAAAAATCCCAAAAACAATTTACGACCGCTGGTACAGGAGGTCTGTTGATTTGGTGAGGTCTCCGGACTAAGAATCAACTGGTCGAAATCAGAGGTATTGCCTATGACATCAGGGTGCAATGTGCGGACATTGGAAAAGCCTTTAAATGGGGTCCTCAAGGCATTAGATATCTGGGTGTAATGGTGACCATGACCCCAGTCTCTCTATCTATACATTGAAAATTATGTGAAGGTTCTGGAACAACTCGAGCATAAAGTAGAGACTGGGCTCCTCTTACCGCTATCGCAGGTGGCCTGGATCTCCTTCGCTAAAATGGTAGTGGTTCCTAAGCTGCTGTCTATCTTCAATAATATACCAATAGTACCTACGGCTCATTTTTGGTTTCGATTGAGAAGTATGATGATGAGATTAATTTGAGCTGGCGGACAGGCCAGAATTTCATATGACACACTGACCCATCCATTTGAGATGGGGGGGGCCAGGAGTATCCCGACCACCACGCCTATTATTTAGCGGCTTAATTTACTATATACGGCAGGGTGGTGGCACCCCTCCCCAGGTTTTCTGCATGTTAAACTTGAAAAGGCAGTAACCTACGTGGATGAACTGAATGGGATGCTGTGGGGGAGAAGGAGAGCGGTTGTGAGAGGGGAGATGCAACATGCCGATTCCACATGCAGAACATGGGAGCAGGTGATGCAGGTGGTGGGAAAGGAAGAGTTGTTTGCTCCTGACTTCGTTATCTATGAGATACATGGGGTTGATGTTACACACAAAAAGATTTTCAGGCACCACTTTGAGAAGCTTGGTGTACACTCACTAGGGGATATGATAGAGGATGGGAAATTTATAACGTGGGACCTACCAAAAACAAGAGCTGAATGGAATGCAGTGACCATGCTGTTATACTTTGGACTGTGGGTGGCATTACGAGATATGTGGCCAAGTTATCCGGATGAACCACGTGTGTCCCCTCTAGTTCAATTTGTTATCGACCCCCCTCTCTCCCCACCACTCCCAGATATACTTAACTGGTGTCCTCATTTTACAAGACTATTAAACTACACAAAGTGGACGAGAAAATTGCATTTAAAGAAAAGTGGGAGAAATTGCTGGGGAGGGAACTGACTGAGTCACAATGGAAACTAATATGTATGCAAACGCGGAGAGTGTCATTGAACAATAGATTTCGGTTAACCCACTTTAAGTTCCTGCACCAGATCTATTATACCCCAGATCAGTTGCAGAAGTATTACCCTGGTAGATCTGCTAAGTGTAATAGATGTTGCACGGACCCAGCTGATTTTGTACATGTGGTATGGAAATGAATATTACACAGCTACGGTACAAAACAAGCCCTTGATCAAAACAACAAAGGATCAAGACATCAGATTCATCACAACATTCAACTCTGAAGCATCTATTGTTCGAAAAAGTCTACTAAAATATTGGTCAATCCTTACATCTGATGAAGACCTTAGACCATATCTGCCAGATCACCCAAATATCATGTATCGCAGAGCACACAATCTCAAAAACTTATTATGTCCCTCTCACTTTCAACCTCAAAAAGATTCAAAAAGACTGCAACAACTTTGGAATATGCCCAAACTAAAAGGCAACTATACATGTGGATCCTGCTCAGTATTTAATCATTCAGTCAATTAAAAAAACACAATAATGCTACCACATGGACAAGAACACCACATCCAAGACTTCGTTAACTGCAACTCAACCTTTGTGGTTTATGCAATAATATGCACATGCCTGAAAGTATACATTGGAAGCACAATCAAACATCTAAAGACACGAATATCTGAACATTTAAGAACTTTGAGAAATAAGGACATGAAACACCCACTCGCAAACCATTTATTCCAAAACCATGCTAGGGATGACATAAAGGACATCTCTTTCTTTGGGATAGAATAAATATCCAAACCGGCGAGAGGTGGCAATCGTGAAAAGAAACTGCGCCAATGCGAAGACAAATGGATTTGTCTGACAGATTGCTGCCATGCCAGCCTCAACTCCGACAATGAACTATCCCATTTCATTTGAACTGAATTCAAAAACAGTACCATTTAAATTATATGTATTCTTGTTCTACAATTAACATATCTCAATTGTACATTGGATCTGTCTATGCATATCATGCCCTTAATGTTCTATGAATGCAAATTTTTGTCACATAATTGTGCCCATGTTTATCATGCTGCAAAATGCATTACCTATGATAACTCATGTCACATCAATATGCTCAAACACCAAGGTCATCAACCTAGCCACTGTGTTTACTTAAAACACCACACAGTGCACTAATAAAACCATTGTACCAGGACTTCACTATTAGTATTCCCTGCTACAAATTCTCTCTTTTCCTTCTTAATTACATGGTGTCTCAGGGAATCTACAACCTTAACAAATCTTCTTTAATTTTGTACTTCCCAAAGTAAGGCAGAAATAAGCACCAGCACACAAAAAAAAATACACTTTCTGACCCCAATCCAAAATGGCACTGGGCGCAATGATGTCATTGCGCAGTGCCGCGTGCGTGATGACGTCATTGAGTAGTCCTGTGTGTGCAATGATGTCATCACATAATGCTGCGAATACGTGCCACCGACATGCAGCCACCAGACCATTTTATACAAGCGGCCAGGCCAGACCAGCCATACACACAGCAAGGGCATCAAGCCAGCCTTGGACCAACATCCAATATGGACTAAACCTCTTCATACAAACTCAGGTACAACCACACACAGTGGATCCTCCCCTTAACCCCAGGACCATGTTAACTCCAACCTAGCCACAAATTGTAGATATCATAACTGTAATATATCAAACTATTACCTGATACCTGTTTTCAACTTTGTATCCCCAGATCTCTCTACTAGAATTATCAATACCAAGTCCATATTTACTACAGCAAACCATTGTATTGCATCTGGCCTACAGCCAATACTCTAATGAAACAGGGGCCACCTGACACCATAGAACCTACCATCCTAGAAATACACCAGCAGAGTAAGTGCCCTTTACCGTTATAACTACCCTGAGACACCCAATGTGACTTCTATTGCCTCTTCCTTCCTCCCCACTCTTTACCTTCTCCCCTTACCCTTACTCAAATTGTATAGCCACTATGCTTAGCACTTATACATTATAAT
Organism: Ambystoma mexicanum; assembly: GCF_040938575.1. Lineage (NCBI taxonomy): Eukaryota > Metazoa > Chordata > Amphibia > Caudata > Ambystomatidae > Ambystoma > Ambystoma mexicanum. Next base: position 533,477,212 of record NC_090924.1, on the reverse strand, counting down.
TACCTTTCAGGTATCGCTATTCATTCCTTCCAACAAAACCCTCCTGACGAACCAGACCACTTAATCTGGAGAAACACGTGCCGAGGGCTTCAATACACAATTCAAGTTACTTTTAACAATAATATATGTGATGTAACATATATTGAAGACGCATCTAAATAAACCTTCTCCAACGACATATTGGAGCAACAATGTTCAGATAAGGGAACTCACCACAGAGTAAATACCTATCAGCAAGCTACTGTTTCCTACATTTTGAAACTTGTGGATAAACAGACAACACTGCACTTTGTAAACTTGTGAAACCAACAAGGCATCTATTTTTTATTTTTATTTTTATTTTTAAATTAATGTTATTGGTTTAAATTCAAACCTTTAAAATATTACACAAAAAAAATCAAGTCCATCAACCCAAATGCAAAATGCAAAACCCCAAACACCTCCTCCCTCGCATCCTCCATTGTCATAATACTCCAGCCTAATCAGCGTATATGACTCCACATGGCTTTGTTTGGGGTTGATCAGTCAGATGCTGGGCATCCGTGTTTAACCTCTCTTCAATTGAATCCAAAAATGATGTTAATGGCAGGGTTAGTTTCATGTCAGTGCCGATCCACATTCTCATCCACCTTTCTCCTGCACTCACAAGCTGATGCTCATCATTCCAACGGCCCAGGTGAATTGAGCGGACGTCTTTTAGTTCCGGGCAGAACAACACAAGGTGTTTAAGTGATTCCACTTCTTTATCGCACAACTGGCAGGAGAGATTCACTCCTGCATTGCAAGCCCAATGGCTGTATCGCTCTCTGGTTTTAAAGGCGTTTAGGCAAAACAGCATAAAGAGTCTGCAGGCTTTCAGACTTGGAAATAAGTGCAGGTATTTTTGTAGCACGTTGAAGCCTCTTGCTTCTGCAGGTGAGTTTATCCTCGCTCTGGCGACGAGGTGCTCACTACACGTGGCTTCCCAATCTGCACGCCAGATCTTTACTTTTGCTGCCATGGGATTTTTATGTAGGGTGTCCATGCTAATGTTGTATGCAAGTAGGAGATCTTCACAATGTTTTGTCCATAAGGAGACGATATCAGTTCCACTCGAAGACGCATTGTGAAATATACGAAATTTCAGGATTCTTTCCTGAGCTCTGGATTTCTGATATAAGGCCAATTGGTTCCAGGTGATCCGAGCATGCAACGAGATTAACGCCAGTTCGTACCTTATACATGCTGTTGAAATTCCAATTGGTAGGCTTAGGGCTTTAGTCCAGAACATATGCTCGAGTGATGCCCAATGATTTGATGAGCATCCAAAAGCATTTTCTCTCCGTAAGTTAAGATTGGCGACACTTTGTGTTCTAGAAGTTCCTCAAGGGTTGCATTGAGAATCTACCAAATTTTCTATGTAGCAAAAGGCCCTGACATGCTAACTGGCCACATTTCCTCTTTGATTCACGTGTCCATGGGTCATCGCAGATGCTGGAATTTAATATCATGCCCAGGTACTTCACGCTTTTTGATAAGTGTAATTTGTCTTGCCCAAGTTTCCACACAAATTTTGTCTCCATTGATCTCAGTGTTGCACTTGAGTTATGAAACACCAGTATTTCACTCTTTGTAGCGTTGATTTTCAGGTTGTTTAAGTTCACATACCTTTGGACAGCCTCTAGTTTGCGTTGTAAACCGATCGGGGTTAAATCCAAGATAACCAGATTGTCAGCATACAGCATCCAATTTATTGGAGATGAGTTGAGCTTAGGTGGAAACGTCCTCTCTGAAGATATTGCATCACCGATATCTGAGATGAAAAGGCTGAAAATTGCAGCTGCCAATGGGCAACCTTGTTTAACCCCCTTATGTGTTTGATCTGTGCAGATAAGGAACCTGACTGGTCTAAACGAATAGTGATCGATGTATCTGTGTGGAGTTCTTTGATAGCCTATAGTAAACCAGCAGGGCAGCCCCATAGCCCTAACTTTTGCCAGAGTAGCTCTTGGTCGATCATATCAAAGGCGCAGGAAAAGTCCACAAAGTCCAGATAGATTTTGATGTTTGTACACAGTGCTTCCATTTTCAATAAGTTTAAGAAAAGTAAGTTCAGAGAGCACCCAACGTTTTTAACAAAACCTGCTTGTCTTTCATCAACCCTTTTTGCTGACTGAGCCCAGTTGATCAGTTTTTTTTGTAGCAATGTGGCGTAAATCTTCCCTAAGACATCAAGCAATGCCACTGGCCGATAGTTTTTAGGTGAGGTTATATCTCCTTTCTTGAAAATTGGGATAATTATCCCTGTTTTCCAAGAACTTGGCGACTGACGAAGCATGTTTATTCTTGCGAATACGTCAACGCATAGATCAGCCCAGAGGTCAGGAAACTGTTCAATCATAACGTTCAACAACCCGTCAGGACCAGGAGCCCTAGAGTTTTTGGCTTTCTTGATAACCTCACGAATGTCTTCTCTCGGGAATTGTAAATCTCATGGTGTAGGATCAAGCACTGTTAGTGGCTGTAACATAGAGTTTTTGTTATATAATGTTGTAAAGTGCTTCACCCACTCGAGTTCTGTTACCAAACCCGCTTGCAAAGCTTCGTAGGGTCTTCAGCATGGCCCCTGCGTCTTGCTGATGTAATAAAAATGTGTGGCTTTTTAGCCAATTTTTATAGTCTTGTTTTGTGACTCTGTTTTTTGACGCTATTTCACACTTTGACCCTTTGTTGTTTCTCCGAATTTCGGCTTGCATCAGTCTTTTGCGCTGCATCACTATTAAGTCGAAGCAATGTTTGTTGTGAAATGACCAGTGTTTTAGTCCGATATTCTTTACTTTGAATTGAAACAGTAACAAGGTGTATTCAACCTCCTCTGGACTGCTCTTAAATTGGTTACATAGATTCGACACCTCGTGTTCGTCCAGCCTCACTCTTAAACAGTTAGATTCAACCCAAACTTTTGTTCTCCATTGCCGAGGTTGATCTACTGCCGAGTTTTGAAATTTGAAATCTAACAATTCGTGGTCACTGTGTTCCATTGCCCGAACTTTCAAAGAATTTATCCTGACATGCATTGCATCCGAAATGAAGATATAATCGATAGTTGACGATTGGCCATCACAATGCCAAGTGGACATTGCCACAGTATCCCCTTGCGTGCAACCGTTTAACATTGTTAAGCCTCTTGCATTCAGTTCTTCCGACTAGTCTTTCGCCAATTGTGATTTAGCCAGATTATGTGGCTTGAAGAAGTCAATATTTAAATCACCACATATTATCATTCCAGCCCCTCTATTGACTTCGAGAAGGTTATCAATGATTGTTGTGACTTGATCAAGGAACGGGTAAGAGCCTGTCCAACAATGGTTCCAATACAGGTTTATTATCTGGATTATATCTAGCTCCTTTACCACAAGATTAATTTTGCCTATCTCAGAGACTTGAATGTTTGGTGTGTAATTCTTAGAGTTTAATAACCGATAGCCTGAAGACCGCTTAATCAGTTTTAGGAGGCCAGCTATAGGCCCCCCTTTTTCGGCCCTAATGGCAGGGTTCAGTGCACATTCGAACTCTGAGATAACTTTTGTTTCTAACATCCATGTTTCTTGAAGACACACCAGTTGCAGATTGAGAAGCCAGTCATTATTTAACAAGCGCATGAAGCCACGCGTGTTCCATGACGCAAATGAGCAGAGCTGTGATTCCTTGTTCTTTGGGCATTAACTTGAGGTTTTGGTATTCAAAGCAGTGGCCAGCCAATTCCAGTCTCGGATGTTTTCTTTACCCAAAGGGCTGCTCATTAGGTTAGTGGCAATGCTATTGCTTGGTCTGACACTATTTAAAGTGATTTAATATTCTCCATTGGATTATTGCTGGGCATCACTTCTTGCCCAACGGACGTCACTCTGTGTCCTACTAAATCAGCTGAGCCTGTTTTGGAAACCGCCTCCCTCCTGCACAACTGTCCTTTTGAGGTTTGATTCATCGATGCATTTTTAAGTGACTGCTCTCTGGAATTAAGTTTGGTGTTTTGAGTAACCGAGGCAACGCCTGTTACGGCCACACCCTCCAATTTTTCACATTGTGGATGGTCGATTATTTTATAGGTGTCAAACCCCAAAGACAAAAGATCTTCCCCTGCTTCTAAAATTGTGTTTGCAATTATGCTGGAGTCAACGTGTAATTTGACCTTGTCATTGCAAGTTTCGTCAGCGAATTCCACTATTTTTAAGTCTTTAGAACCTAGAGCTCGTAGTCGAGGTACATGATGGAGCAATCTTATTACATTTGCACGGTTCAGAATCAATTTGTCACCTGACTCTAACCTCTCCAACATCAATTTGATCGTGTAGGTAACGTCCAAGGGGCGAACTGTTGCCTGCCCATTATTAGTCTTCTGTCTGTTCGCCCTGCCTCCAGGATGTTGATACTCAGCTTTCCGTGAGAAAGAAACAACATCCTTCTTCAAGTCAACCCTATGTTCAAAGCGTTCTCCTTCAAAGTTTCAACAGTTCGTCAGGAGCTGACTCCTACACCCGCGCACCGGGTGTTTGATTCTAGGATAAGTCTTAAACGTTCCCTTTTTTCTTGTAAGGCAGCAAACGCAGGACTTAATGGTGTCAATTCTTCATTGACGGCCGCTACTTCAGTCGGAATGATAGAACAGGTCCTGCCCCCTGTCTCTGATGCTGTGATTTTTATTTTATTTAAGGGCTCTTGCAAACCAGTCATTTTAGGATTCAGTTGGCCTGCTTCAGCATTCTTAGGGGAGCTGAATTCCACCTGTCTAGAAGATAAAGTAACATCTTTTATTATGACTGAAGCATCAAGCGGTTGGTTCCCTGATACTACATCCTCCTCAACAAAATCCTCGTACACCGATAGATCCAGCAGCTCATCTTGGTTAGCCTTTGCCGCTACACTAAGATGACCTCTTGCTGTGTTCAAATTAAGTGCCGTTGCTTCTGCTGGAGCCTTTATAGGCTCCTTCGTTGCTTCACTCATTTCAGACGTGTGGTGATCGCTTTATCTACAAATTGTAACATGTTGATGTTACAAAGACATTTCCGAGCACCTCTTTGTTGGCTCTGCTTGCGTCCTGGCATGTTTTTTGGCTTTTTACTTTGCGGGGCGTTTCCCTTTTTGATTTCCACCCTTTTTTGTAGTTCTACATCTGGCCCTCCAAAGATTGGAAACAAACTTGATGACTTTGCACTGACCCCAGCTACCACTTCTGGAACAGAAGTTTGGTCGACAGCTGGTAATTGAGGATTTGAGTCAGACGCACTTTGGCTGTCCAACAAAGCCAGATTAGTTCAACTTCTGGCTTGTAAAAATGCCATATGGAAAGAGGTGTCCAGTATATCACCTTGATCTACATTCTCACAACATAAGACGCCGGTATTTGCACAGCTCTCAACGTCAATTGCCACCGGGAGCGTGGAACCCTTAATTTCTGAGACAGCATTAGTTTGGGCAGCATTGTTTACTAGGTGCCCCGGTTGTCTTAGTGAGGAACCGGTCTCGGTGGCCGTGACTCTTTTAAGCGGCTGCGGGACAACGCTCGGAAGCTCGTTCGTTGGCATTTGCGACCCAGTACCAACTCCAAGCGGCTTCCCGCCTTTTGAATCAGAGTTGAATTTTATGAAACAGAGACAGAGCTTCCTTTGCTACCTCAGCAAGCAGCTTTTTATCAAGCATGTCATTGCGTTTGTCATCATTAATTGATGCAAGACCTGCCAGTAAATTCTGGATTACATCTTCTTGTCTGGAACTTTGGCAGCTGTGCATTGTCTCTAGATGTAAGAGTTTTGAGTTCATTAAGGTCAGTAATGTTGTGACATCTTTCCCATTTTCATTTAGTGTTTCGTAAAGTTTAGTAAAAGGTACCAGGGAGATAGCCATGGCAGAGGTCACAGCTATTAGTAAATCATTTGAAGGCACATGTACACAAGGGATCTGTGAGCCACCTCTACCTTTCCTTGTCACGCCACGTGCAGCGTGACTGAAGGCAGACTGTTCTCTTCTAACTTTCGGGAAATCTCGCTCTACAAACGATGAGTCTCTGGACGTGGAATCATCCATAGAATCATCACTGTTTACATTCTGCGGAAGTTGAGATGGTTGACACAAATTAATACCGTGTTTTAACTTGTTGTGGGATGACTGTCGTTCCTGAGAGTCAGCCACCTTTCCACATGGTGACTGGGAGGAATCGTCGAGGACACATCCTCTAAGGTTCTTACTCTTTTGTGTTTACCAGACCCCCAAATGTCCCGATTGACGTTAGTCACATTGATGCACTGCCTTTTATGAGGTATTTTTGGCATTCCGTTGGGTACAGGAGTGCCCCCGGATGTCTGTTTGCAAGCACGTTCTTTGTTTAGATCAATTAGGTTTTGTAATACTGTTGAAACTACCTCTAAGGAGTTTCTTCTGCTTGTAATGGGCGTAATTTTCGCCTCTTCCTCTAACACATATCCACCTTGCAACCTTGATGCTTCCTTAGATGTTATGTTGTCTAAATTGGGGGCCGTCGGAAATGCAGCACTACAAATGCCTTCTGGTGAAATCATTGTGTGCTCATCCTCCTGCTGTTGTGGATTAGACAGGTTTATTATGTTGCTTATGTTAGAAGTCACATGCGGGAAGGCCTTCACGCTTACCTCGCTCTCTTCCGCCCCTGCTTTGACTGTCTCAGCTGAGACGGTATCGACTCCTGGGCTCACGGCAGCGGTGGGTAGCATGACCGCAGCTGGGCCCCTCAGTCGGCTGGCCTGGCGCGCCTCCTCCACGTCAAGCCGACGCTGCCGCGCCGAGGTTCCCTCATCGGAGCTCCAAGCAGCCACGTCACCGCCCCGCCCATCAACGTCATCGGGCGCGACCGCGGCGAAGACCACAGGCAACGATGACTGGGCTCCCACAGACTGCAGACCGCGGGACCGCGGGTCCTCACTGCACCCCCCGGGCCACTGTTTGTCTGAATCGGCTGATTTGATTTGTCCAGTTTCTCCGTTTTCTCCGTCTTCCCTCTGCAATGGTGTTGATATATCGGATAACTGTGGTAATTGCGCAGACATTGCCTTCTCTTGTGGGTTTCGCTCTGTCAACACTGAGGTGGCAGATATAGGGAACACTTCAAATACGTCTTCTGCCACAAGAGTCTCTGCTTCCTCCATTATGTCAGCTATCGAACCACAAGAGAAGTACTGGCTCATTTGTTGTTGTCGAGGCTGCTTGGCTGGGTATTCATCTTGTAGAGCCATGCGTTTTAGTTGAGCTCTAGTCCTTGAAGGTGGCATGACAGGCTCCATCTTTCTGTGGCGCCCCCAAGTCACTCGCCAAACAGATGCTCTTCGCCCTTGCTCCTCAGGGCATCTATTTTTGTTCTAAATTTTGTGGAATTAATGAGTTATCTACTTTGCTTTGCAATCTGTACAAATACAAAACTTCAAACAACAAGTAACAACAAGTGGCTACACTTTGATTTTTTTCACTTTTATCTCTTTAAAATTAAGAGCGCGGGGCACTAAAAGGTGTTCATATTGCTATGACCAAGTACTTATAAAGACTGGGCAGTCTCAGTGCTAACACCACAGACCGCAGCCACAACTACCAACTGGCATACAAAACTTACAACCTGTCTAACTTGCCGAAGGTTGCCTATTAGGCTGCAAAGTTTGTGCATATTGTAGTTATGGTTAAGTTGCTGTTTCCATAGGAAGAGCCCTTTTTGGGCGGCTTATAACTTCGGTCCCCCTGGACGATTCTACACCAAACTTTGCCCAAAAAAGTATATGGCCCACTCTGAATTTATATGCAAAGTTTGGTGAGGTTTGGTCCAGGGGGGGCAAAGTTATAGGGGTGGTCCCAAAACGTCTTTTTTTCCCATAGACTGAATGGGGGCAAAACTTTGCGCACGCCTACAGGCCAAACCGCTGGACGGATTTTCACCAAATTTGCGTCAGGGGCAGGAGCTTGATCCCGAAAGCGTGCTTTTGTAAATTTGGTGACAATCCATCCAGTAGTTTCCTTTTAAAACGACCAAAAACTATGTCTCGAAAAATGAGTGCTATCTATGTCCGCTCCGCGGTCACACTTCCCTGTTCTCTCCGCGGACAAGAAATCGATTGGCTAATCCGTAGCATCATGTCCGTGGACATGTGACGCTTTCGCTGATTGGGTGTGGAACAGCGTGAACTGCGCCCGCCATCTTTTGTTCGTGTTTTGGTTGTACGCAGACATTGTCAGTAACACATATAACACAAGACACCATTGCACTTGTTACACTTATGAAATACTGTTTCGGAAGGTGAGCGTTAATGAGGCTGGGATCGGATGTGGCAGCAGAAAGTCAAAAAGTGGTGTTTTATTGTCACCAAAGTCATACGGTAAATTGGAAGTTGATGCTCAATATACGGCGAACAATTAATCCATCTGTGTTACAATGTTTTTAGAATAATAATGCAGTCAGACTGGCGTCCTAGAGTTTGAAATCTGAGGCAGCCACCTGCACTGTTTGTTGGAAACAGCGGTTCTGCAAGTGTATGGGAGTAGCGGTTCTTATGAATGGATTCTCATATGTTGTTGCAAAGTGAGAATGTATTTGCATTCGGAGTGAAGGTCACTTCCTTTGATTTTTTGGTTGCGAGCTCATTATGTTTGTTTGTTTGTTTGTTTATTTATTTATTTATATGGCGCACCGGACCAGAAGATATGAGGGCGCAGGCATTACAAGTATATTCTCAGCTTAGTTACAGTGCTGTACATTATTTACATTATTATACAAGGATGCAGTGAGGAAATGCAGTTACAAGGAGACAGTAGAGTACAATTATGAAAGAGTTACAGGTTGAAGGAAATTTGCAGTAGTTACAAAGTCGGTTATTGGTCTTTGTTCTTTAGCCACTGGATATAGTTACGCCTAAATTGATGATAGGTTTGTGGGGCTCTAATGGAGGGTGGTAGTGTATTCCAGTGTTGGGCTGCTTTCACCTGGAAGCTATTGCCGCCCATTTTCGTTCGCTTGAATCTGGGAACAGCGAGCAGGTTAGCATTGCTATTTCTGGTGTGTCTGTTGGGCGTGTATCTAGTTATTCTGTCAGCTAGATAGCGGGGGGCTGCATTGTTAAGGCATTTGTGGGTGAGGGAGGCACCCTTAAGCAGGATTCTTTCCGAGGTGCTGAGCCAGTTGTGAGTTCTCCTAATATTTGAGGTGTGTTTTCTTTTAGGGAAGCTAAGCGCTGCTCTCAGAGCATTGTTCTGTAGGATCTGGATTTTCTTGGTAACCTGTTTGTTAGCACCTACATAGAGGGAGTTACAATAGTCCAGTTTTGATAGTATGAGGGCTCTGGCTAGAGTAATGCAGCTTTGGGTGGAGAGGAAGGGTTTGGCTGAGCGTATAAGCTTGCATGTGTAGGCTGTGGTGGAGGCCAGAGAGCTGACCTGTTTATGGAAGGAGAGGGTGGAATCGAGGTAGATGCCGAGGGTTTTCACTTACTTAGCTACCTTTATAGAGTTGCCGTCTATGAGCTAGAGTAGTTGAGGTCCAATTTGTTTAGGTTCGTGGCTGATCCCAGGATGATGAGTTCGGTCTTGTCACCATTCAGGCATAGACTATGGGAGGCCATCCATGCCTGGATGATGAGGTATACCTTGTTCACCAAGGCTAAATCCGTGTTGTAATCGCCCTTCACCGGGATGAGGATCTGGGTATCATCAGCATAGTTAGTGTAGGTGATACCCAGACCGTCGAGATCATCAAACAGGGGCTTAGTAAACACGTTGTACAGTGTGGGGGAGATACATGACCACTGAGGGACCCAACATGTGAAGGGAATGGGGTCAGCGGAGGCCGTGGTGGAAAAGACGCACATGGATCTATTGCTCAGGAAGGATTTGATCCAGCCAATAGCTTCTTCGGAAAAGTGGGCAGCCGAGTCTAGGTGGTTAGTAATAAGGCAGTTTTCCCATTATCTCTCAGAGTGTCGATTTGGGCCTTGAGGTCAATGAATGCGGTTTCTGTGCCGTTTTGGGGTCTAAATCCTGATTGCCGGACTCCTAGGAGGTGGTTTTGTTCAAGGAATTTTCGAATTTGTAGATAGGTTGTCTTGTCAAGGATTTTTAGTAGGAAGGGGGCGGTGGTGATGGTCTGTAGTTGGTGGGTACGGATGGGTCGAGTGAGGGTTTTTTAGTAGGGGGAGGACCCAGGATTCTTTGAGGTTGTTGGGGATAGTGCCTGAAGAGAAGGAGGCGTTGATGAGTTTGGTAATTAATGGAGATAGGTCTCTAGCTGAGTCTTTGATGATTTGAGGTGGGCATAGGTCGCCTTGGTAGTTAGGTTTGAGGCCAAGTATGATTTTTCCCACTTCTAGCGTGGCAACTTTGAGAAGCTGAAGCGAGTGAGAGGGTTAGGGGGAGGGTGTTGAAGGCCGGTGCGTGTGGGGGTGTTGTTGGGTTTGGAGTTGGATAAGGTCTCTTTCCTGTTGTTAATTTTGATTTGGAGACCTGCAACTTTGTTGGATAGGGCATTTTGGATGCTGGTGCACCATTGTTTGTCTTTCTTACAGGTGTCTGGGGCCGGGATGGGTGTCTCTAGCTCTTTTAATATGGTGAACAATTCTTTAGTGCTGGATTTAGCATGCAGTATTCTCAGGTTGTAAGATTCTTGTTTGGCGAGGAGGATTTCTTTTTTTGTATGTAGAAACTATTTTGTTGAGGATCAGCTTGTTGCTATCTGTTGGAGTTTGTCTCCAATTTTGTTCCTTTTTGCGTTTCTCTAATCTAAGGGCTTTTAGGTGGGCCGTGAACCAGGTATTCAAATGTTTTATCGGCTTGAGTTTTCTCAGCTTTAGTGGTGCGATGGCATCTAAGGCTAGACGCATGCTGTTGTTGTAGCTTTCAACAAGATGGTGGGGTTTAGAGTTGGCTGGGAGTTGGTTCAATGTAGGTAGAATGAGAGGGATGAGTTTTTCAGCAGTTAAATTTTTCTTGCTTCTAGTCGGGATGGCTGTGGCTAGGGGGTTGTTAGCGATTGGGCCGGACGCTTCAAGTGTGAAGGAGATGAGGTGGTGGTCTGACCAAGGTTCCGGGGTGATGGCAGTGATGGAAATCACGCAGTTGTGGTCTGCTATCCAGTCAAGGGTTCTCCCTTTTTGTGAGTGGGGGTAGACACTCTTTGGGTGAAACCTAGTTCTGATAGTGAGTTATTAATGGCGGATGCTTGGGTGTCTTTAGAGTCATTATAGCCAAGGTTAAAATCCCCTAAGAGAAGACATTGGGAGGTGTTTTTTAGGTTGTTAGAGAGGATGGAGTTGAGGTCTTCCTCGAAGGAGCCAGGGGCCCTGGGGGTCTGTATAGTAGATAGATGGTGATGGTTTGGGAGTTAGTGGTGGGGAGTTTGGCTGTGAGAAGTTCACATGATGAGTAGTGATCAGTGGTGTCAGGTTTAAGGTTGAGATGGGTTTTGGCGATTATAGCAAGGCCACCGCCTCTGGAATCTGTTCGGAGGATGGAGAAATTATCGGGGATGGCTAGCTCAAGGGTTGGGCCAGCTGCTGCATGGAGCCAAGTCTCAGAGATGGCTAAGAAGTCTAGTTCTTCCGTTAGGATGAGGTCTGCTATGTCTGTCGCATGGGCTACTACAGATCTCACATTGATTAAAGCACCTCTTATAGGTGTTATGGCAGGTCTACTAGTAGTAGGTGCAGAGGTTGATGATTGAGTCTTGTGTTTGGTATTATTATTTTGGGTGGGCTTAGGTAGGTCTGTGCCGTTGTTGGAGGGGATAGCCATGATGTAAGGCTGGGGCCAATTAGATGGATTGGTATGGGTAGTCTCCCTAGCTCTGGGCTCATATATTTTGGGGAGTCTGGTGCATAGTTTGGAGTTTCTAGTAGAGAGGTTGCACGGTGTAGAGAGGTACATGGTGAGGGGTGAGGTGGTAACCATGCTCGTTGGGCCCGGGGAGGGGCTGGGATGGCTAGATGCGTGGATAAGGTGGAGGATGACTCTCAGCAGTACTGAGTATATACCCGGTAGGTACATTTTGGTGGAAGGAGGTGAGAACAGTGGGCATGTGTCTACATGGGTAGGCCCACGCATCCCTCTAAAACCATAAGGCTCAATTGTTTTTTGACCTTGAGCGAAAGGGAAACTTCAGCAGCAATGCAGGGAGTTAAAGTTTGCAAAAAAATACCATTTGATAAGGTTATGTTTCAAAAATGTTTGTAAGGCACATGAAATATGAGTACACGCAGAATCTTTGCTGCAAATACATTGCTGTCTGACTTTATCCAAAACCAATGGAGGCGGTAGATATGTAAGTTTAATTTTGACGACTCTACACCGGACCGAGTTTAAATTTGTTATTACTAGAACAATAATTTGGTCAATATAACTGAAGTATTACTTTTCTGTGCAGTTGTCATTTTTATTCACTTACGAAGAGTGCAGATTCTCCGCCTTTGCAGCCTATGACTAGACTTACCCTTGTTCAACGCTAATATTTCTTCTTTAAAATGTCATGTTTGACCCCATTGCTTTGTGTATCACTTTGCACGTTCTTTTGGTCTTTTTTGAAAACACAAGATGTAATTTTTTCTTACTTTACCATTAATTTTGGCTTTGTAACTAAGGACCATCTTTGTGTGTGGTTGTCATTTTTTTTAATTTTTGGAGAGTGCAGATTCTCAGAGTTTGTAGCCTGTCACTAGATTTACCCATGTTCAACGCTAATATTTCCTTAAAATGTCATGTATGACCACTTCGATTTGTGTATTAGTTTCCACGTTATTTTTGTCTTTTTTTAAATTGTTTCCTAAAGGCTGGGCATTGATACGTACTTTTTCTTACGTTTTCCGACCAGCTACATCCTGCCTCACTGTGCTTGGCATGGATTTCAGAGGCCGAGTGATGGCATCTTTGGACGTCAGATGCAACTGATCGTGACCGGCTGCCTGTCCGTCACAATTTTGTGGGATGATCGCACCGGTCCCCTTTGTCCATACGCTGAAGTGGCCATTAGGAGTAACATACCCTCTTTTATGTTGGTGTAGGCCGAAGGTCATGGCGACGTCTTGGAAATCACTGTGCAAACAAAGCGGTTGCTTTATTGAAAATGCATACTTTGTATATGCAAAAAGAACAACGTGTGCCTCACCATTAACATTTACGATGACGCACATAGACACAATGTTACACTTTGATTGAAAATGGGAATAGTCCGATGGCCTCGAACAGTTCCTTGTGAAATAAAACTACTTTACAAATTCTAAAATGTTAATGTTTTCTTTTAAAAAAAACAATATATTATTTCAAAATGAAACGTGCTACGTTGTAGGTCGCTGTCTGTTCATTTTCAGGTTCTGCAGCACGGCACATATTTTTGCTTTTTGTAGACTCCAATGGAAAGTAAAGAGGGGACATGTATGGAACAACCGCCTTCCCTTTCTATGGTGGCCATCTTGGAAAAGGTTTTTGTTTTGTAATCCGGCCTGCCGCAGGTGGGCCGGATTATAACGAGAAATCCTATTTTTTAGTACCACACGTTACTGCTTTTCAAATCTAGATTCTCCAACATGTCACCGTGCTGTACGCCAGCATATGGTCATGTGGCATTCTGCTCAAGGTGTGTAATTAAGTCAGAAGTTAATTTACATTATGGTAACGTGCCAGTACTAAAAACCGATTACCTTTAGCAAAAAAATGTTGTTAAAGGGACGGTATGGTTAAGTTGTCCTACTAAAAACCTGTCAAATTCAATAAGAAAAAAACTTTGTTCAAGTAAAATCTAAAAACCCCTGAAATTCGCCAAGCTAAGCAACCATAACTCGTGCCATCACCGTGCCCTGCTAAGACTAACACCCAGGACACCAATGATGACATCCCAAATATCATTAGCTTACCATAACTGGCGAATTTCAGGAGTTTTTAGATTTAACTTGGAACCATAACGTCCTTTTAACAACGTTTTTTTACTGAATTTCATAGGTTTTTATTAGTGCAACTTAACCATAACATCCTTTAACAAAGTTTTTTTCTTACTGAATATATATATATATATATATATACATATATATATATATATATATATATATATATATATATTTTGGGAACAGATTAGATCAATCGTGGAGCAGTTGGTTTCTTGCCAGCCGCTGTATTCACCCGAAACGTGGTTATTGTCATTATTCGAAACTGCGTCCAGAGCTGAGAAAAAGCTATTCGGTATGGTGTCCGTGGTGGCACTGTCACTGATCGCAAGGGCATTGCGACAACAATGAGTGCTGAGCACCCAAGAATGGCTGAACTGTTTGAAAAATTGTGAGAGACGCGAGATTCAATGTGCACGGACAGGAGCAAACCGTGCGACTATTGGGCTCCCTTAGGGGCCTATATGCCGAGGGAAACAGGAGACTTCGATGGTGGGGGCGAGTAATCTATTGCAATGTATTTTCATGTCTGCTTGCCGATTGCACTTGTGTTGGTATCCTTGGTTGCCTGTTTTCAGGATTTTGTCTGGAGGGGGGAAAATGCGGGGTGGGGGAGTTTTCAATTAGTGGGAGTATTGATTGGGGTTATGTGTCCGTACGGATGGGGGATGATCATGATCTGATAGACAATTATCACCAAAGATGTGCTGTTGCTTGTGCTTTTAGGGTGTATTGTTCTATGTTGGTTTTGTTTTTGGTAAGCAATGAGCAGAGAAAAAAATACTTTTTTTTTTAAAGTACCTCACATAGTGGTTTGTAGAGGTGTTTGTCTTCAGCAGCCTGAGGCGGCGGAACAGTTTATCTACAGTGACTTTGTCATTCTGCATTTTCAAAAGGAGGAGCATTAGACATAAAAACCCCTGCCGAATGCAGAGAGTTCTCTGAGCTGTTCTCTGAGCTGTTCGCGGAGCTGTTCGCGGAGCTGTTTGTCTTCAGCAGTCTTAAGCAGACAGTGGCAGCAGGGCCGAGGCGGGTAGAGAATCGTCACACTTCGAACACACAGTATCGTATGCTGTATTTTTTAGCACTTGTTTGGACTCCGAAGCTTGGCAAAAGCAGGCCTCCTGGGCATTGAAGAATCTTTTTTTTAAATGGCCCATGCTCTTTCGCTGACTGTATCCCTTAAAGATGGGCCGGCAGATATTGAAAATCTGAGCCTGTTGTGACTATTGTGAAGAATTATACGTATCCCTCACTGAAACCCTGCCTAAAGTCTCCTCCCAGGTGGTCAGGGGAAGGCAGACGCTTCCTGATCCTGGACTTGGGTGGTGGTGTACTGCAGGAGGATCACCTGGGAGGAGACGAGGCCCAGGGTGGTGAGAAGATCCCATGCAATGAGATGCTGTATTTGTCTTCTGAAAGAAGGTGCCTTGCTGGATTTCCAAAACATGTAATGACATATTGCAATTATAATGTGCCCGACCCACATATAAGATCTGTGATGCAGGGTACAAGTTATGTTAAATCTGAGCAAGCCCTATTAACAGAGAAATCTTTAAAAGTATTTCAAAACAAACACCCAAAGGTCTAATGTAACAGGGTCTAGAGAAAATGCCTTAAAACCAATGTCTTCCTCTATTACAACTAAATCTAATAATCACTCCTTTAAAAATTTTGAGTGAAATAAACTCACCCTTAAAATTAACCCAAATATTATAAAAGCTAACCTTGTTGAAGGGGACTACATGTCCCATAATCCTAGAAGTACTGGGATGAGGAAGAGGGCTGAAGAGGCATGTAGTTGCAGCAGTCAGGCAATTAAGCCTAACAGCTATTGCAGTAGTCAGGCAATTGAGCCTAACAGCCCACACCTGAAGGAACCTGAGAGACATAAAAGGGCCTCTCAGATGCAGGCAATTGGAAGGAGAGAAGGGAGCTGGAACTGTGACTGGAATGCAAGCCGTAGCAGTAGTGACAGGAAAAAGAATGCACAAGGCTGACAAACCAAGTAGAAGTGAGAGAACAAGAGGGATGCCGGAACATGGAAACAGCAGATTTCACATGTGTGTTCTGAGAGGGTCCTGTTCCCCCAAACTCTGAAGTTAAGAGGCTGTGCAGCAGAAGGCGTGCAGGAGAGCTGTCTTTCCCCATGTGAGCATGATTGCTGTGGTTGCCACATACTGAATGTGCTGGAGACTGAGTCGAGGAGCAGTTACAAAGCTGTGGGCCTCAAGAGCGAGAGGGGCTCCAGAAACGTGTGGCCGGACCAAAGATACCTTCAGGGAGGAAGATCGTGGGTCCTGAAGCAGCCAGAAGCAGCAGAAGTAATGGTAGAGGTTGTAGAACCAGTGCGACCCGCAGAGCAAGTTGTGGGGAAGTAGCCTTGCAGGATCACGGTCCTGCTGAGATCTCGTGAGACTACAGTCAGCGAGATGCACGTGGCACCAACAGCACGCCAGACTTGGAGCGGACCGGGCGACAAGCAGACGTTCCACAGCACTCCTAAGTTTAGGCAACCGCCCTGATTCCACGTGAACTTTCCGCAATAGTGACATTACAATGCGTATAATCCCACAGCAGTGAAGTAACTGCAGTGGTTGCTCACAGGACTAACATGTATCAAATTATCCATCTGTGTTAAATTGCCTTATACAATAAAGCCCTTCCCATAACAATTTGTTGTCCAGCGATTTGTAAGCCACAACATAATTGGCAGAAAGGACCAGGAAATACATCCCACGCTTTCGTCATACAAGGAGCTATGCCGCCTCCAGCATTTCTCCAGTCACCAGGTAGTCCCGGGATACCTTGGCTGCAATGGGAACCATTATTCAATATTTGCCTTCGTCTTGGGCGGCACAGGTTATACCGCAGGCAGAAAGAAGGCCATGTTACTTAATGCCATGGGTGTCGAAGGACAGCAGATATTTGCTGGCTTCAAGCCAGAGCCTGCAGAAGGTGATGGGGATGATGTGTTCAAGGAGACGGTTTGTTACATCAGAAAATGCTTCAACAGCAAAGAAAATTTGGTCCTGCACTGATTGAAGTTCTACACCAGGAAACAGGATAATGGTGAGCCGGTTGATGAGTACGTCACCTGCATGAGAGAGTTGGCAGTTCAGTGTGGGTTTTGGTGGTACACAGAAATTGCAGAAAAGTCTAGGACAAATTAATTCTGGAAAAAGAGTTAAACTTGGACAAAGCCATCTATATAGCGGGAGTGGAAGAAGAAACCACATGCAGGCAGAAAGAAATGGCGGGAGCTGCGTTGGCCGCCTAGGTGTTGGCAGTACAGTGGAAAGGACACTGTGAAAAGCCCAGGAGGGATGGTCCCAATGATGCGTGAGTGAAAAGGAGAGAGCCCCTAAGGTGTCTTAGGTGCACCAGCACAAAACATCTGGCGAATTACAAGGAATATCCCGCAAGGAACAAAGACTGCTCCAACTGCAGGAGGCTCGGTTACATTGCAGTCGCCTGCATATCGAAGCGGAAAAACATCACGATATTCAGAGCTGAAGGATGCACAAGTGGATATGAGGAGGAAGACGACAGACTGACCGTCATCATGGTCAACTCCTCCCGAGTGAGAAGAGAAAAGATAAACCCCATTGCATAATAAAAGTGGACTGCAAGGAGACCTGAGTGATGGCTGATTCAGGCTTTGACTTGATGATCATTCCCATCCAGACGTATAAGAGCATGGTGGGACAACAAGCTGTGGAAGCCAGAAGAACTAAACACAAGCCGACCATCTTTGGGGGAGCGTCACTGGATCTCCTAGGCTACATTAATGCCAAGATAGAGTTCAAAGGCAATCAAACCAAGACCAAAGTGTATTTTTCAGAAGCATGTCCAACAGTGTTGGGGTGGGATGATCAGCACAAGTTAAACATACGTTTGGACCCCAGCGCCGACGATCCTGTCCTTTCAGTCAAAATAGGAGGTGCGTCAAGAGCCAGGGCGGATAAAAAACTATGTCCACAAAATTTGGCTCAAGCCAAATGCTGTACCTGTTAAGCATAAAGTTAGTGCCGTGCCCACCACTGCAAGAAGTACCTTGGAAGCTCAGCTACAAAAAATTGTCTTCCGAGTGGTTGAGCCCCCTTGTTCTCATTAAGAAATACCAGATACATGATATCAGAGTGTGCATTGACCTACATAGCCTTAATATGGAAGCGATTACAGATAGCTATCCACTACCCAGCATCAACGAGCTGATAGTCATGATGAAGGAAGCACGATATTCTCAAAGCTGGACATGCGTGATGCGTATCACCAAGTAAGCCTACATAAAGATTCCAGTCCACTCACAACTTTTATCACATCCTTTGGCACATATCCATTTGGTCTGTCCTCAGCTGCTTCACCATTCCAAAGAATGATCAACTCCCTGTTACGAGGTGTAGGGAACGTGTCATACTTCCAAGATGACATTCACATTTATGCTGAGGATGCAGAAACACATGACAAAGACCTGAGGAAGGTCCTAGACAAGCTTCAGGCAGCGGGGGTTTGGTTAAGATTCAAAAAGTGTGTGTTGAAAGCTCAAGTTGTTGAATACCTAGGCTATCGGATCTCCAGAGAAGTGGTGAGCCCAAAAAAGGATCTCTTGCAGGCCATAGCGAAAGCCCTGGCTCCAAAGTCGAAAGATGAACTGCGATCCTTCTTAGGGTTAGGGTTAGTGCAGGGGTGGCCCAGAGGCAGTGCAGCAAGGAAGCAGGGTGAGATGGTAACTGGGCCAGAAGGTCAGAGGGTGGCCAGGTGCACAGTGCTGAGAGAGAAAACAGATCAGCAGGGGAGAGGAGGAGTAAAGGCAGAAGCAAAGAGGAAGGTCTTGAGGTGCTTCCAGAACCGGAGATGGTCTCCTCAAGTTTCAAGGTGGCTGGGAGGCTGTTCCAAAGGAAGGCCCAACCCGAAGACAGAGATCTACCCCCAGCTTGTTTCTTTGAAAAATGACTGACCCTGAGGGGGTTAGAAGTAGAGGAGCGCAAGGCTCAAGAGCGGAGGTATTTACGGAGGGATAGCTGAAGGTATTTTGGACCCAGACCCCAGAAAGCCTTGTGGACAATGCAGAGGGTTTTAAATTTAAAGCTTGTTCTAAAACATTGCGGTCTTGAAATACCAACTTAAAATGCCAAGCGCCTTTGAAAGCGTTGCATGCTTGTGAAGGTACAGCGGCTACCCCTTGCTCCGTTCTGATAGATGAAAAAGGGAACACCTTCTTCACATGTTTAGCAGCGCCACTATAGTAAATAAGAAGAATTCCGATGTGATTGTTATCAATGAGTCTTGATGTTTATTAATCTAACCTAGTAGCCCTTTTATGAGACACATGTTTCGGCAAGTGCTATGCCTTTTTCAATCAGGGCTATTACCCATTTCATTTATCATTTGTTATTTTTCAAACATTAACACATAAGTAAAAAAAAAAAACAGAATACCCATTTGCTATAGTAGAATAAAATAATTATCATTTGTGAATACAGTAATTCCAAAATAACCAAATTGTTGATTGTCACAGAGAAAAGGGAGGGGAAATAAGGGTGGATGTTTAGGATATTGGGAAAAACACATACAAGTGGAAAACCAAAATTATATGTGTTAGAAAGTTCTGTATATCTTCTATGAGTTCTAACTCATAACATTACTTTACTGCATGAAGAAGAATAGGTTTCTTACCAATGACTGGTTGTATTTCTGATAAGTTTGTCTGGAGTTGTACGGGTAGGTTGCACAATTATTAAGGGTTAAATCCACCTGGAGAACAATATAATGTAATTCTGTAGTATGTTAAGGGCAAAAATTTTTTTTAATGTTAGTCATAATTATTACAATTGTCAGTATTTATGCCATTGATAGCTTGGCTAGAGCAATCCATTAATTAGTCTTTTGCATCAGAATATTGGTATTTCACCCAGACATACTAATCCATGTAGAATGCCTTGTTTTAATGCAAAAAAGGTATTCCCCCATTTCTGTCATAGCGTTGCTGCGCCACTATTTTTTTCATTAATATCAAAATTATATTAAGCTGAGCGCACAACTTGCGGTGTAGTCTGCGTTCTTTTTCATGGTTTAAAATGTATTCCTTGCATCCACAGGGAGCCAATGAAGGGATTTCAGAGCTGGAGAGATAGAATCCCAGGGCTTGAGGCCGAGGACAAGTCTCGCAGTCCTGTTCTGGATTATTTGTAAAGGGCGGAAAGTAGAGGCAGGTAGATTTAGAAAGAGGCTGTTGCAGAAGTCCAACCTAGGCACACCCTAGGGCACAAAGTTCAGGCTGGTCACCAACCATAAGCCCCTAGTCCACATGCTTAGTCCAGGAGGCACAAAAACATCAACGCGGTGATTGGCACAGATAGCAGCCAAGCTGCAAGAATACACTTCCGAAATCATGCACATAGCAGGGTGGAGGAATGCCCAAGCAGACTGCATGTCAAGACTGGTAGAAACCCGAACTCCAGGCACCACATTCCTCCAAGATGAATGTGTTGTAGCGTCCGTCAAGGACCTAAGAAGTCAAGAATTTGTAGCGATGAGGAAGGCCCACTGGAAAGAAGAGCTAGACAACGATGAGCATTTGCGCAAGGTGGTCGAATTGGGCTAGAAATGGGTGGCCAAATGGAACGGCTGTTCCAGAAGGTCTACGGCTGTATTGGAAGGTAAATGAAGAGATCTTTGAAAACAATGGCCTGGTAATGAGAAGTGATCAGGTGATAGCGCCAGTGGGGATCCGGAAGGTGATCTTATGCAGAGCCGCATTCGGCCTTCTTGGCAGCAGCTGACCAGGCAGATAGTGCGGGAAGAATACTGGTGTCCGGGCATGGACCAAAAGGTAAGAATCATGATTGAAAGAAGCCATGAGTGTGTTAACAGTGACAAAAGACTCAGTACGGCAGGCACAGATTATCCCCACCGGAGTATGACACACAGTGGGTTTGGACTTCTATTTATCGGCCCATTGGACACCATTTTGCCGGATCACAAGTATGGGGTAGTCATAGTAGATTGCCTATCCAAAAGGGTGGAGGCGGAATGTGTGCCCGACATCACTGCAGTCACCGTAATAGAAGTATTGAACTCAGTCTTCCAGAGAGAAGGCCTTCCCAAAGAAATTGTTACAGACAATGGGGACCAGCTAATTTCAAGAAGAATAGAAGGGTTCCTGCGGGAACACAACATCCGACAGATAAGAGCTAGTCTTTAGGGGGCGTGACTTCGAGTCATGGCGGTCGGTTCAGCTTTTTGAGAGCTCCCGGCTGGCGCCATGTTACCAGCCACAATGCCCGGTGAATTTTGAGTTTGGAGCTGACAAAAAGCGTTGTAGTGCGGCTCAGACGAAGGAGCATGCCCTGAGAGTCTTCCGACTCGATTCCGTTATGCCTAACGGCTGTTACACCTGAGGCAGACCCACAAAGAGCCCGATCGAGGAGTGAGGCCAAAATGGCAGGCATTGCCTAAGCTTAACTCGGCCACTGGCGGATCTTTCCGAGGGGAGCCCGTTAATCAAACGGAGGGCTGAGGAGGTGCCAGGACCTGACCACGACATGGTGAAGACGCTGCGGTCTCCATCGGACTGAGCGGAAGGCCCCACTGCCGGGTCTAACAGCGGGAATCACCCTCCGTTGCTGCGACACCAGCACGCCTCTGCAACCAACGGCCCTGGACATAGCCTGGAACCTCTGTGAGGGGGGCCTCCGCTACCCTACAGGAGCACCCAGACACTACAGACCCGCGGGTCCGCCGGTGGAGGGGAGTCTGGCCGGAGCCCGGCCCCTGCCGTCATCCACCCCCCCCCCCCGAGACGTACCTACAGCTGGGGGCTCGGTGACCGCAATCGCCCACGATGAAATGGCCCGTCTGCGTCCCGGACCAGGCCCAACTGCTGCACAGGCCCCGACGCTCTCCCCGTCAAGCGCAACTTCCAGGGGGCGGCCATCTTCTGCGGCGTGTCGATTGAGGGCCCTGCCGGCCTTGCTGCCTTTTTTGTGCCTTCCCGCCGGGTGGCGGCGGACCTCCAGCGGGGGCCCATCGGAGCGAGGCACTGCTCCTACAGCAAAGTGATCCCTCTGTGCGCTTCTCCCTCTCACATTGCTCCAAGCTGTAGCGCACTCAGGACACTCCTTTCCAGATAACCTGCATCCTCCCACGATCAGGCTGCAAGAGGCGGCCACCTGGGCTCCGGTTCCCCCTGGACGCTCTGCGGCCTCCTGGGACTGGCCTGGACCGGGTGCCCGAAACAGACTCCAAGTAATCCCCTGATAGCAGGGGTTTAGCGTTCATCCCACATCACCTGAACTATCGAACCCCCCCTCGTCGAGGATCTTAATCGAAGAATAAGCGCCTTAGGAGGATCATCTAGAATTCTCAAGAACCAGACTGGCACGGGCTTACCCCCCCCCCCTCCATACCCTACTTGCACGGGGCTGCACTGAAGCCCCATGACCAAATCCAATAAAACCACCAAGCAAACGGGCAACATGCCTGCTGGGGGGGGGGACAAAAAGGGTGAGCGCAACGAAGGTGGGATGGGAGATGCCCCCCTCGAGGACCAGGCAACCAGGGCATCCCAGGGGGGGTTACAAAAGCTGACTTCCATGACCTCCTATCAACCCTCACCAGGGAATTTCAGAAGGGCATGGAAGAAGTAAAGAGCCAAATTGCTTGTCTGGACAAAAGAGTGGGGGAGATCGAATCGAGGACCGAGGAAATAGAAACCACACTATGCGAACAGAATTTTGAGATCGGAGAAGGAGCTGACAGAATTAGGGCCTTGGAGCGCAGGTGCAAGGCTCTCGAAGCCAAAAAAGAAGATGCTGAAAACCGCTCGAGGCAGAACAATATCAGAATCCGGGGAATTCCAACAGCAATTCCGGAGAAAGACCTCCCAGCATACGTATCCGATCTCCTCCGTCATATCATCACCCTTCCAGATAATTCCCCCCTGGAGCTCGATAGAATGCACAAGGCAAGACCCAGCCAGAGTCCTAACGGGGCAGCTGACGTTCTAGTAAGGGTCCATTTCTATAAGCTCAAGGAGGAGATAATGCAAGAGGCCAGGGCCATGGAACACATCCACTTCCGGGATTCAGAGATAGCCCTCTTTCAAGATCTGGCAGCATCAACCCTGGCTAAACGAAGAGGTCTCAAACCCAGGACGGACTGGCTGCGCGATCGCAAGATACCCTTCTGCTGGAGCTTTCCCTCGGGCCTCGCCTTTACCTGGGAAGGGGAAATGCAGCAAATCCCTTCCCCGCGAGAAGCGGAACTATTTATGAACCCGGACACGGAGGAAGAGGTTCAAGGGGGCTCTAACCGCTCCCCCGAGGGGGCCAACAGGGAGTCTCTCCGCTCCTGGTCCCGGGTAGCGGGCCGACGTAGGGTGCGCTGCCCATCTTCCAGGGGGAAGAACACCAACAATCGCTGAGGGCCCCATCCGCCCATACCCTGGTGTCTCCACCTAGGAGAATTGCTCTCACCGAATTCAGCAGACTGTCTGGGAGCTGATTTACAGCCCCCAGACAGTCGTCCAACTCACCCCCCGGGGGGCTCTGACTTGGAAACTAGAACCACACAAACGATCTGGCCTCCCAGGACCCTGCCGGAAGGAACCCAATTTAGCAATCTCCTTAACCATAGTAATCCACTGTGCTCTCTCTCGCACTGCATTGTTTTCACCTATACTGCACGAGGCCCCTTGGTCTCCTATCTAGCTGGTAGCCACGGCCCAGCCGACAGCCCCGTTGGTAGAAAGCTGGTCTGGATACCGATATTTGTTTCTTGTTTCAAGTTTTGTTCTAGTTTCTTTTGTTGGTTCATCTTGGTCAGAGGGAGAGGGGGAGCTGGAGTTGAGGAGAGAGCCGGAAGCAGGGAGGAATCGGGCAGCAAGACACAAGATGAAAAGGGGCTCATCCCTTTGCACGGAACCACCATAACAATGGCAATTTTTCCCACCGGAGGGGGTGGGGGGTCGCCAGCCCTGCAAATAGTAAAACTCAGGGTAATTCAGCTATCCAACCTAACCACAAATGGCCCGGCCGAATAGGGAGCTCTCGATCCTAACCTGGAAGGTCCAGGGTCTTAATCCCCCTCGGAAAAGGAAATCAGTGGAGCACAAGCTTGCCCAACTGGCACCCGCCATTGTATGCTTGCAGGAGACACACCTCCTCAGGATGGATGAGCGCCGCATAGCCTTTCAACGCTACACAAAACAGTACTTTGCCTCTGCTGGTCTCAAGAAGAGAGGGGTCGCCATCCTGCTGAGCCGAGACTTACCCGTAACAAACATTACCATCAAGCGGGATCCAGAGGGCCGGTATCTTCTGTTGAAAGGTCTATTAGTTGAGCTTCCCATCACTATAGCAGCCATATACTGCCCAAACACAGCGCAAAGCCAATTCCTTCGCAACCTCCTCCCCATACTCATCTCCTTCACTGAAGGTTGGCTGCTCATAGGAGGTGAATTCAACTTGACTCCAGACCCAAACCTGGACAAAACGCTCCCTCCATCTAAGGAGGACTTTGGTAAGTCTCTCGCCATGGCAGAATTCCTGAGGGAAACCGACACTATAGATGCATGGAGATGGGCTAACATGGGGGCAAGGGACTACAATTTCTTCTCCCATGCCCACCTGGGGCATTCTAGAATCGACCTACTGCTGCTCTCCAGCGCTCTCATCCCCTGCGTCAAATCCATTCAAATTGGACACAGAGCCCTTTCGGACCACGCACCAGTCACAATGAATCTGAGGGTAGAGCGCTTCCCCGAGCCGCCTCAGCGGCAATGAAAACTACAAGACCAGATCTTGGCAGACATTGCGATCAGAACGGAAATGGCAGAAGCCCTCAAGAACTAATTTAGGGAGAATACCACGGAAGATACATCAATTGCCACGATCTGGGATGCCATGAAGCCCGTCATAAGGGGCACGGCAAACGACTGTACCGCCCGGCTCAGGCGGCTGCGCAAGCTGCAACAAGACGCACTTGAGGCGGAAGTGACAGAAGCGGAACGCATCCTCAAACAAGGCCAGAATAGGAAAGCGAGCCGCATGCTCCAAAAAGCGAAACGCTCCCTAGAAATGCACTTAGCAGACAAGGCGGCCAGAGCACTAACATATACCAAACAGTTCTACTATGTGCACAGCAACAAAGCAAATCGGCTCCTGGTCCACAAATTGAAAAAGCTGCAATCGAGAAACACTGTCCAATGTCTCCAGGATGCACAAGGGACTCTTCGCTACTCCAACACGGAGAAAATAGAAATCATGACAGCACATCACAAGAGTATCATGTCGGGTTACCCCACGGCCACACCTGCACAAGCCAAATACCTAGCAGGAGCACACCCGGACGGCCCACACCCGCAACTCAAGGCTCTAGAAGCCGCTATCTCGGCAGAAGAAGTGAGCAAGGTCATAGCAGGACTGAAGAACTCAACCCCAGGTCCGGATGGGCTCACGGCAAAATTTTACAAGAAATGTTCATACATACTTGCACCCCAACTGGCGGCCCTCTTCAATTTGTTCCTATTATCGGGAACAACCACCCCCTCAATGGAAGAGTCATTAACCGTGTTGCTACTGAAACCTGGAAGGGACCGGAGTCACTGTGCCTCCTACAGACCCATCACCCTCCTGAACTATGACGCAAACATTTTCACCAAAACCATTGCAACCAGGCTGGCTCCCCTGCTTCCAGCCATTATCCACACGGACCAGACCGGATTCATTCCCGGCCGTAGCACCCATGATAATATAAGGAGAACCATAAACGTCATCGAATCAGCCAGCAGGAAGGGGTTGGGACTGATGGTACTATCCCTCGACGCTCACAAAGCGTTTGACCTGCTTGATTGGGGTTACATCCGAAAAACATTACGACATTTTGGCTTTGGGCCAAACTTCATAAAATGAACACTAGCGAACTCCACCAGAATCAATGGGTCCAGGTCCGACACAATCAACATCTCAAGAGGCACAAGGCAAGGATGTCCCCTGTCCACCCGTAATCTTTGCCCTCTCCATGGAGCCATTCGCGAACAGGGTACGACAGAATGCAGAGATCCAAGGCCTGGCAATCAAGGCCCAAACATATAAAGCCGCCCTGTACGCCGATGACGTCCTCCTCACGCTGACTAAGCCAAGGGAATCTATGAAGGCCCTATGCAGGGAATTGATGGAATTTGGGGAAGAATCGGGATTCAAGGTCAATCTATCCAAGTCGACAGCACTGAGCGTTAACCTGCCTTGATCTCTAACTACAGACTTGGAAAAAGAATATCTGATACCCTGGGTGAAATAGCAACTACCAT
This sequence comes from Ambystoma mexicanum, assembly GCF_040938575.1. Classification (NCBI taxonomy): domain Eukaryota; kingdom Metazoa; phylum Chordata; class Amphibia; order Caudata; family Ambystomatidae; genus Ambystoma; species Ambystoma mexicanum. Next base: position 533,450,986 of record NC_090924.1, on the reverse strand, counting down.
ACCTAGGGGTCCAGCTGCCAGGCGCACCCAGCAGACTATACAAAGCCAACTTCCTGGCGCTTCTCAAAGAATTCAAGAGCGACCTGATACGATGGCAGAAACAAGAGATCTCCTGGTTCGGGAGAATCATGGCCCTGAAAATGAACCTTATTCCTAGACTTCTTTACCAGTGCTCAGCCTTACCCACCACTATCCCGAAACCAGCTGTCCAGAAGTTGCAAAAAAACATTATGAGGTATATTTGGACAGCCACGAATCCCAAGGAAACTCATGCTCCGAGGACGGGCGATGGGAGGATTGGGAGCACCCGATGTTGCCAGATATATCCTGCTGCACAGCTCTCGTATGCGTTCGCCTGGCTGTCCTCCACCCCAAAACCCCGCTGGCTGGAGCTGGAAGAGGCCTGGAGCCCAGCCCCAATAACCTCTCTACCACACATGAAACGCCCCAGTGAATGCGAGGGCAGGGGGCAGCTTTCGGCAACCGAAAACACGGTGGCGAGCTGGAGGAAGGCGGCGCGGCTGTGGGAAGTCCACAGCACAACAGGCCCACTCACCCCGGTCTGGAGGAACCCGGAAATTCACACCGGCTACAACCCCAAGAACTTCATGAGGTGGAGAGAAGGAGGACTGGAGAGGGTGCAAGACTTTTATGAGGAGGCAAACCCTCTGGATTTCGAGGCCTGCAAGATGAAATTTAACGTTCCGGAAAACGAGAGGTTCAGATACACCCAGCTTCGTCACTGGCTCTTAAGCAGGGACATGAAGCACCTCGGAAGCAGAGACCATCACAGCCCTGGAACTCACCCTCACAGCATCCCCCCCAAAGGGCAGGATATCAACCCTCTACAAGATCATCGACAGAACGGACCTGACCTGGAAGGAGCTGTACATGCTCAAACCGGAGAAAGACATTGGGAGGCCCATTGAAACGGAGGAGTGGGACCACGTCTAGACGAGAGCACATAGAAGCTCGAAATATGTATCCAACAAGGAGGGCACATTCAAGGTATGTTACAGGTGGTACCGGTCCCCAGAAACGCTCAATAAATACAATCCGTCAATCCCATCGACATGCTGGAGAGGATGCCCAGACAAAGACACACTATACCATCTGTTCTGGACATGCCCCAAGGCCACCCAATTTTGGAAATCTGTGTTAGATCAAATCAACAAGATCACAGGCCTGACAATCCCATGGGACCCAGGTTTTGTCCTACTAGGATCAAGCAGCGGGGGCCAATTCCCTCTATCAGGGCACAGAGCTGAACTATGCGCCCACCTGCTAACGGCTGCAAAGATTTCTGTGGGTAGGCTTTGGAAAAACCCAGAGGGCCCGGCAGTACAAATGTGGTGGACGAAATGCTGGGACATAATTGCAGCAGAAAAAATAACTGCCCTCCGGTTTGGGAATAAAGACAAATTCTTCCAGACGTGGCCCCCTTTCCTGGACTATACTCAGAAATACCCAGGCCTGGCCCGACAACCACCCGCTTTACGATGAATGGATAAAGCCGACTGAAAAATAAGGGTGGAGGGGCACAACAGAGGTGTTGACCGGGGGAGTTTTTCCCCTGTTCGAGAGCCCAGAGACAAAACAATGAAAGTCCAGGCCTCTGTGGAACCCTTCTTTCCCCCCCCTACACGAGCCCGAAGCATGAACAATCCCCCTGCTCACCTTCACCCAACTGAGAGCTACTATCTTCGCACCTCCCCCCTCCTGGCCTTCCCCACGAACATTTCTCTGACCTGTTGTTGTTGTTTATGTTCTTTCTGTTTATTACACATATTTATAAGCGCTCTAACGCTGCTCGCAGCGCTCTCAACTCATATGCCACAAGTTATATGAGTGTATAAAATCAATAAAAATATATTTGGAAAAAAAAAAGAGCTAGTCTTTACCACCCCCAAGCCAATGGACTGGTAGAAAGGGCAAACATATTTGTGAAGGGAGCCCTATAGTTAGCTGCTGCAGTAGCGTGAATGGATCCCTGCAAAACAGAAAGAGGCCATACCTGCTCACCGCTTGACCCCCAATGCAGTCACGGGTGTGTCACCATTTCAAATGCTAAGAGGCAGGAGGGACGCATCCACGTTAGTACCCCCATGGCTGTACAATGTGAGGCAAGATGATACCATAGACATGAAAGAGGTAGTCTGGAGGATCCCGAAAAACAAAGACCAAATGAAAGCGCAGAGCTACATCAGAAGGGAAGTCCAGGGGACGGATGTCAAGAAAGGAGACATTGTGAAAATAGAAATGCCCCACAAGGATCAATTGACAGGGTCCAAATACAGCCAACCAGTAGAAGTCGCACAAAAGGCACCAATCACATCTACACCTGGGAAAATATGGAATTTAAAGAGTGGCTATGTTCAAAAAGAGTCTCCACAAGAGGAGAGAAGCAATCGGAGTTGAGCCACCATCAGAACATCGAGACATAAGTGAAGAACTAGAGACAATAGAGATAGAGGGTAGCATAGGTGAGAATTGAGAAGGAGGCAGCAAAAGGGATCTCGCGCACGGAGAAGGCGAACGACACAATGCTAGGATATGTCAATCACAAGGCCTAAAAGGAGCACTAGTAGTCGAGACCACCCCACCAAGATCCTCACCCTGTGAGAGTCGACCCCAGCTAGAAAAGGGAAGACCCACCAGGTACAGAGACTTTGTGATGGAGTTGGACCAAGCTGCTTGACAAAAGGAGAAATGTGGGGGAAGTAGCCTCACGGGATAACGGGCCTGCCGAGATCTCGCAAGAATACAGCCAGTGAGATGTGTGTGGCACCAACAGCGCACCAGACTCAGAGTGGACAAAATGGAGACAAGCAGACACTCCCCAGCGTTCCTCCTAAGTTCAGGAAAGTGGCATGATTCCACATTAACTTTCCACAATAGTGAGAATATAATGGAGTATAATCCCACAGCAGTGAAGTAACTTCAGTGTTTGCTCACAGGACTAACATGTATCAAGTTATCCATTTCTGTTAAGTTGCCTTAAACAATAAAGCCCTTCCCTTAACAATATGGTGTCCAGCACTCTGTAAGCCACAAGACAAGTGTTGAAGCACCTGAGTGAAGCTCAGCATTCTAATACCACGCACAAGCATTACCAGCAACAGTATAAGTAAAGTGAGTGGATATTGTTCACTGAACTTGAATAATGGTTAATGTTGCACACTCATGTAAATGAAAAGTCTTTTGACTTGCGTAGAAAGGCAATACTGCTTACATCCATAGTTCACTATTTTAAGACTGTTCCTATCTGAAGGAATGGTTGTGTGTCAGCAACCAAGGAAGGTGAACGCTGCGAAGATCATTACCAAAGACCTAACCTTGTTTAATCTATTGTTGAAACCTCTAACCTGTGTCTATAACATCAAGGTGAGGTCTTGTGTGCCCAATTGTGATTCCCAAAGGAGAATTGAACTTTATCCTTCACATTTCATGGGAATACAGTTCAATACCTAACTTTAAACTCTGAATATAACATCAAGGAGTAGTTGCACTTGTGATTTGTGAAGGCAGACTACGTTCTATCTTTACTTTCACAAAGCATGCCTTTCCAGAGCAAAAAGTGTATATATTACTGAAGTAGAGAACAAGCGTTGTCAAAGCCAACAGTCTCCCTATATTAACAGCAATAGCAGCCTTTATTGAAGCTGAAGAGCAATCTATCTGTACTGTGAAGTTACTAGCAGTTAATTGGCCTGAGATACAAGTGTGCAAACATTACTTGAAGCATAGAGTTGCACGAAGGCTTCTGGATAATTACTTGGGCTGATAGTTGGCAGAAAGGTACGGGTAAAGCTGGGGAAGGGAAACTGACTGCTTGTAAAGACTATTTTGAAGTAGACACAACCTGTAGTGCCAAAGACTGTGGAAGATAGAGAGAAGAGTCTTAAAGGCAAGCCCAGGTTGTTACTAAAGAGGCTGCCCCTTTTGAAAGGAGATTTCCAGAGGAAGAGTAGTTTGCCTATGTTGAAGCACTTAATGTATATCTTGTCGAAGCTGGTCTAAATGTCCAAATAACTGAAGCTGTGGTAGCAGTCTAAATACTGAAGCAGTTGTGGTGTATTCAGTTGTCAGTAGATGCAACATTGCAGTAGTCTAAACAAGGTGGAGTACTGTGAGACAAAGGTTGCTATTCATATGGTAAATCAAGTAGAAGTGTGGCTGTTGAAGTGGAAGCAGCAGCACTGAGAAGTCATCCTGACAAATATACCATTGTGAATGCTAAAGACTGTAACTAGAGAATTCCTAACTGTTGAACAAGACCTGTATGGTATTAACAGTGTGGAATTTGCATTTTCTTTTGAACAGTGGCAAATCATCTTGAAGAGGTGGGAAAGCATTGTGTACAGGATTACCATTGGTGCTATATTTGTCTGGAAGTAGAAAGTGCATCTTTCACACTGGAGAAGAGATTTGTTGTCAGTGGAGCCTTTATTGTTTTTAAACGTAGTTTTTATTGCCATTTAATAAAACATGAACACATATATCACCATTAACCCACGTTAATGCCAGCTTTTCAATCCCCCCCCCCCTCATAGACGTGGAGCCCCGCTCTTGCAGATTCCCGGGACTTGACGCCCAAGAACTCCCCATGCCTCCCTTCCCTCCCGCCAAAACGAGGTCTGTCTCTGTACTGCCTCTGTGTACTTCCCGGTATGTTCTATTCAGTGTCTCTGGAGCCTTTAATCTGTGCACCTTAGCTCCTGTATTTCGTCTCCCCCCGTCGTCCGCCCCACCCTCCAGCTCCATTCATACCTCGTCAGGGTTGCAGTGACTCCCTCATCCGCATCCCTCCCATATAAGAGAGCGTTCCATTCCCCTCTGAGTGCCTCAAGTGATCATTAACAACCACCGTCGGTTTTTCCATCACCATCATGGTATGCACGTTTTGTAACCCAAACCTCCTTTGATGGGAGGTTTTCATTTTTCCACCCATGGGCGATGGCCAGGCGTCCCACTTGCACCATTGCTTCCGAGACCTTGAGGAGCATGTTCTCATTCCTTTCCTTTGCAGGGATCCCCAGGAGCATCTGTAAAAGGTCTAAACCTAACTGTATCCCCATAATATCCTTCATCCAGCTCAGCAGTTCATCCTAGAACACTTTGCCCTTGGGACAGTGCCACCACATAAGAGAAAGAGATCCCACCTGCCCACATCTCCTAGGACACAGGGGGGAGGCCAGGGACGTCATTTCACCAAAATGCCAGGGGTAGTGGAAGTGACATCACACGACCCTTGACCTCTGACAACATCAGCGGAAGTGATGCCCTTTGACCCCACACCGAATCACATCACGGGAAGCGATGCAACACAACCTTTCACCCCTCGACAGAACAGGGAGTGGCATCACATAGCCTTGTTTCTAAGTACACTACAAACAATATGGTTACGATATCACTGTAAAGTGATATACATTTCATACTAGAATGGATCAACATATGTATTGTTAATATCAGTGTGTATAGGCCCATCTTACCAAATCACTGTGAATGCAAGCAGACGTCCAAGGCCAAACGATAATGATGTGTTATTATATAGCGCTTACGCTTAAGCGCTTCATATAGAACAAATATACATACAATATCACCCAACCTGTGTTGGTACTCATTTATCAACCTCAGCAGGATAAAAGGCTGAGTTGACCTTTCTGGGAGTCGAACCTGCAGATCACACACAGATTGCAGTATTCGGCACTCAACCCACTGAGCTATCTTACCAGCTATAGCTATCAGAAAACCAGCCACTCCAGAAAAAAAGCGCCACTTGTGCTGGCCAAAGCCCATGAACCTCAATCTAAAAGAAAAAGAAAAATATTTTGTTTTAGGGGTAGCAAGGGAGACCTCAGGGGTTGCAGTTGCGACCCCTAAATGACATCCTTGGGGGAGTCCCTGGGGAACATTCTAGATAGTCTCAATGGGTCTCGATGCCACAGCACCAGCATTTTATAGTTCTGCTCCATCGTGGAGGTAAACAGGTGTCCGTAGAAGGTTACTTTGTATATTTTCGCCCAATCCTCCTCTGATATCTCCTCACCCACCAAGTCAATCCAGTACCTCTGGAAAGTTTGTCTCCCCGCCAGTGCTGATAGATTCATAGCCTTATACAGCCTAAATATAATGCCTTGCCTTGTAATTGATTTGTCTATGGCCTTTTCAAAGATGGTAAGTTCCCTTGCCGTTGAGCCTCTCCATTTCCGGTCAGTCAGTGTGCCCTTCACTCGGATATATTCAAAGAGTGAGATTGCATCCCTCGCCATCACCTCCTGGACCGAATTCATGTCGAGGAATGCCCCTTCCTTAAATAATTGGCCCACCCTCTCAAGGACTCTCCAGATTGAACAGGGACCCCACACCGAGGGCAAGGGTAAAGGCAAAGATGAAATAACACGTTGAATCCCCTTATCGTGCCAGATTGACCAAAGAACCCCCAGTGTGGGGTGTGATCGCAACCACTCCGGAACAGATCTGAGAGGGACCCAGAGGTAATCCCTGACCTTCAATGGGTGGGCCACCAGGTCTTTAAGATACGCCCAATACATTTTTGTTGTCCTCCCTCATGTGGTCCCTCATTGTTCGCAATTGCGCGGCTTTATAGTACAGATGGAAATCAGGGAATCCGAACCCGCCTCTATCCCTCGGGAACATCAGGGTTGCCATTTTCACTCTTGGTGTCTTATTCTGCCAGATAAATCTGCAGACTTCTTCCACTAGGTTGAGAAAAACCTTTCCGGCAGTTGTTTCGGGATGGAGGAAAATAAGTATAAAATGCAGGGGAGCACATTCATTTTGACAGAGGTCATACGTCCATACCACATCAATATTGACAGGGTCCACCTTTTCAAATGTGCTTTGAGCTGTTTCAAAAGGGGACAGTGTAATTTTATTACACTATCTTTTCCATATCTCTTGGAAGTCGTATCCCTAGCGGGTCTAATAGGGGACACTGCATTTGAATTGGCACGATGCACGATTACTGCACGTTGATTTTGAGACCTGATAAGCAGCCATAGATCAAGATTTGTTCCATTAATGCCTGAAGCAACTGCAGCAACTCAGTGAGATATCCCAGTATGTCATCTGCGGATAATGATAATTTACATTCAGTCTCCCCACTGGCTATCCCTTTAATATGTTTGTTTTCCCAAATTGCAATTGCCAGAGGTTCCATGGTCAATGCATATAGCAGCAGGGAGATGGGTCATCCCTGTCTCGTACCCCTTGTTAATCTAAAGGGGTCAACTTTAAAAGACCATTACATTATGCTATTTCAAAGGACATGGCTCCTTTCCTGCCCCGTCTTTGATGGGTATAGTACCCATCTGTTAGGGAGAATTCTCCCGAATGGCTAATTTCCCTTACCTACTGAGTCCATCAGCAGCTTTGCTGGATTTCTAGGATTTATTTTTTTCACCTGGTAAGAGTGTGAGCCTTTTTCCCCACTCTTACATGTGTTTTGCTGTGTGTGTTTAACATTTTCTTGTGTTCATAGACTGTGGAGCCTAACCTACTCCATAGGCATCATCTTTTTACTGTGTGTTACACAGCACCTTCAGTCCAGTGACACAGGGTTGTCATTTAGACTTCCCGACTCAGACTCCATTTTCCGGGACTGACTGCTGTCTCCCAGAACATGTAAAGTTGCCATTAACTTTATTAGTCTTTTAAATCCACAGGCCCAGTACAAACTATCTTACAAAGAGTACTGGAAAGGGTTAATATTTATCCCTTTTTGTCTGTTTCTCTTGGAGCATTGTTTTGCTCCCTTTTCATCAAGACTTGGCTGGTGGCAGTGGTAACTACCCAATGTTCCCTACCGCGGTTATCTTAAATAACCCTAGTAGTGTTTTAGGCTATCTTGGTAGCCTCGAACTTAAACCCGCAAGACCATATACGTTTTTATACGGTTCCGGCTAAGTTTATTCACCATTTCTTTTTGAAAATGTCTTTCTCGTGTTTTACTCCGCGCGCCAAACCAGGTTTGGTTCCTTTGTTCACTGTCTTTTCGCAGGCTTCTACATAGAAGCCCTCCTTAGGCGCCTGAAAGTCTGGGTAGGCAGGATGTGAGGGAAGGGTTTTAGGACCCCTGCCATGGGTTCCTTTGGTAACCCAAGTCACACTCCTGTATGATTGGCTAGGTGACTGTCCCGCCAGGACAGCCACCCTGCTGTGTGTTTGACAGCCAGGCTGTGTGAATGGGGTAAAACTGCATAAAAAGCAGGTCTCTGGGATTGGAAATGCAGAGTCGCCACTGGGACGAAAGAACCGACGACAAGCTGATGGAAGAGGACCCCTACAACGACTGAACCGCTCGGTGAAGCCCTGCTGCAGGTCCGAATCTTCAGATTCCAATGACAGAGAAGATCTACCAGGAATCTTCTTCCACTGATCTGGTGGGACCAACCAGTTCGCCCATACTGCAAGCCAGGACTCCCTCCTCTGGTCGAATTTGCTGGACAGAGCTACAGTGAACCGGATAGCCAGGAAGGTCGGACCCTGCTTGGGTTTTAAGGAGCGCACCTTTTATTCGTTGCTTTGCTTTGCTGCTGGTTTATTCCCTTGGCAGTGCAGGACCCTCCAGTCTTCCTACTTCATGTCAGTCCGACAGTCGCTTCAGGAACCGTGAGCCTGCAGGAACTGCCAGGAACGTCCGCCTCAGCTACACCTTCTTTTTCATTTAAAGGTACTGTGCAAATCCGGTTGTTCGTTTCATCCAGCCGCGGTGAAGGTGTGTGAAACCTTTCGCCAATCCGAGGGCTTGTCCTTCTCTACTCTTTAAACTAACTTTTCTGCCGACCACCTTCGTCCGGAACTCTTGGCAAAGACTTAACCGCGAACTAACCTGAACTATGTGATCTTGAGCAAAAGACTTTTGTCCTATTGACTTTGGCCCTAAGCCTTTTTTTTATTTGATTCCATCACTGTAGTTCCTCTTTCTAGATTGCCCTGCTTACTTACCTGTTGGTGCTGCTCAATTTTAGTCTAACTTTGTTTTTCCCTCCCTTTTTAAATTGCTGGAGTGCCATTTTGCTCACACTTCGTTTTGAGGTTATCTTGTCCAGAATCTATTGGGAGTGGTGTGGTGTATTAAGAGTGTGATTTTTCAACTACTTTACTTTAGTGAATTGTTTTACAACTGATGTGTAAATAAATGTATATTCTTTTACTCAGAAACCTTGAGTCAGTGTTTGTTTGAATCATAGTAATTGCTGTCCTTTGTGTAACTATTGATACTGCTCACTTGCTCTTGAGATAAGTCTGGCTGCTCAGTCATCGCTACCACTTTACTGTGTAGTACAGGCTTGTACCAAAGGTGAATTTGTACTGTCACTTATAGTCCTAATTGTGTGTGGTGTTCCCAAAGGGTACTGCATATAATTCTGCCTACACCATCTGCAGGCTGAAACAAGGGGATCTGCGGGCCGCCCCGTCGAGAGCCTGATGTGTGTTATAAAATCCAGCCACCCGTTTTGTAATATTAAAGTATACGACCTGCGGGTTGGGACGCAAGCTATAGAGATGTACATTTCTGGCCTGACAGTTGTAGGCTATTACTTTAGAATGTATATTGGCATATTGGGGTCGCTGAGCTACGGACATTTCTTGCAGGTGTTTGTGACTTTTTGTACTTAAATGGAGGGGCAAAAAACGCAGGGGGCTATGTTTATATTTCTGGCGATACAAATTCATCATGCCCAGATGAGGAGGAAAATAATTGGAACCACAATGAGAATATGAGCCACAGTGTTCCAGGAACGGTAAAGGAGAGAAATGTTTTTATATGGTGGGAATCTATGTATGCCCTTGGTTTATATAAGTTGAATGCTAACATCCACGATGATTTACCAGTGAAGCAACAGTAGATCGGTCATAGATTAGATCTTCGTTGATTTAAACTTATTTGCATACTTTACGGAGCTAGATATTGTCGCTAATAAATGGAGCGATCTTTGTTCCCTAAGGGTCAAGGTGGAGTTTGGTTTGTCATTTGAAGCCCCCCTGTGGGCCAAATATTTTTGTGGTATAACAAGTATGGTGGTGGGGCGGCCGGATTTAGCAGCAGCCTGGGCGGCTGGTAATTCCGGCACCCCACCACCAATACATGCTGCTGTTATCAGCACCTGTATTACCGGTGCCGATAATACAAGCAATTCCCCCCCATGGAGTCCTATTGGATTCCATGGAATGGGGAATTACTGCCATAGACGGCACTTGAAATATGACAGTAATTCTGGCATTCCAAGTGCCGGTAGCGGTTTTACTGTTTGCTGGCATGGGGGTCACCTGCCAGGTCCATATGGCAGGCGACACAGGGGTGCTGCTTCCTCACAGCACATTGTTGGGGGTCGCCTGCCATGTCCATCCGGCAGGCGCCCCGGGGGTGCTGCTTCCTCACAGCACCCAAACAGGCCCAGCGCCTGTGGGAGTTTGGGGCCTACCGTGTCCATCCGGCAGGCCCCGCGGCGCTATGGTACACCAGCGCCATCGGGGTGGGGGCACAGCCTGCCAGGCTCCTGACCATGCGGACCTTGGCCACCGTCCTGGCAAAGGGGTCCCATGGCAACAGGACCTGCAGGCCTGTGCCTCCACAGGTAGGCCTACCGCCTACATCAATAAGTGAGACACGGACTCAGACCAACCTCTCATGGAGTCTGCAGCCGTTCTCTTTCACGTGCCTGCAGGGGCTCCCTTTATTAACTCGGGCCATGACACCGTCATGGCCCATCTTAAAGGGGCAATACACGGGGGAGGGAGACATCCCCTTAAAGGGGCAACACACATGGGAGGGTCCCACCTAACACTCCTCCTTTTTCATAACGAACAAACAAACGTAGCTAAAACACACATGCCTCCCACCAGTTACAGACCAACAAAATACGTATCAATCAGTACTTGCAGGGTAGACCGAAAATATGATGTGTCACTGACACATCCCTAGCTAACGCCAACAGTTACAAATATAAAGTATACTAATCCGTTTCTAAACATGCTCCAACAGGTGATCATGGTGGCCGATGAGCTGCTGGAGGACCACAGGCAGATCCACCACAGTTTGCAAGACCCTTTATTAACCTGGGGTTCGGAATGGCAACTACACCAACAACGCCATGGTCGAAGGCTGGCACCACATGCACATCTCGCACTTACGGGATCACAGCCTCACCTCATTGTTATTTACTGAGACCACTTAGAGCATGTAGTTGTTATGCAGGCTCACAGCCTCAAACACACACAGGATTACTGAGTCCTCTTTAAGCAACTGTCGAACGGCAGACGGCCAGCTCCTCTTCCCTCAGCGTCCGTTCAGGAGTCACATCCCAAGTCCAGGTCCATTGATGGTACAGTTCACGGCCGGCAAAGCCGCGCCTGGCAAGTGCCAGGGGCCACCTCGGCATGGTCTCTTGATGTTCACAGCAGAGCAGCGAGACGCCGGTCACGGGCAGCCAGGCTATTCCATGTGATGTTGATAGGGCACAGTGTTGTTGATGGGGTACGGGTTGACAGGACATCGCTCACCCCCTTCGTCAGCAATGTTCACCCGATCTGGTACATGTCTTTCCTCCAGGAGCACAGGAGGGCGCACAAGCACTCATGATGAGCTGCAACCCATCCCTTGACTGATGCACTGATTCTTGGTGTTGGGGCCCAGGGCTGCCTGACTGGACTCAGGGGGTCCGGCAGGTATCTCCCCGACGCCCTGTTTCGCCTGGTCCTTCGATGGCATAGCGTGCAGGGTGTCTTTAGCGACAGGCCGCCAGGGTGTCCTCAGTGGCAGGCAGTCATGGCCACCAGCGTAGTAGGCAGGGTGGCCTGTGCACCGATGGCACTGTTCCTGGAGATGATCGTTACTCTGCTGGTTAGCCTTCCCTTCCGACTGCTGTAACAGTGCACCAGTTCTTGTCTGGCTGCCAACGCTGGGCTGGATTGGCGTACCAGGTGCGTGGTGGGAGCTATCCTCTCGTATCACCTGATAGCGCCGGGGTTGCACCGAACGCAGGATGTCCTAGTGCTCATGGTTCTGAAACCTGGGGGCATGAGGGTGAAACTCCCACGTCGGCCACGGTGATGCCATTGTTGGTGCCGGGTCACTGCGGTACCATGACCGCAGAGGGCGGTCTTTTGTGCCCATAGTCATCTGTCCATCGCGTTCAGCATCTGGGGCATCGCACTGGACGTGAGGTGCATGATGCACAGGGTACCGTGTGTTCACATACCCTGGGCTTGCCGATGTGGGGCTGGTACATTGGTGCTGTGCTGTGGCATGTGTTGGCATGGAGTACGCGACTGCCTACGTTCTCCCGGGTGGATCGGGCTCATCCGGCTTGCCCTCCCTCCTGGTGCCCGCAGAGCAACCTGCTTCCCAGCTTGCCTCGTCACTTCTACTCTGGTCGGGAGCAGAGGCATTGCTAGGGGGGGCATAGGGGGCCACAGCCCCTGGTCTCTTGGCTGCCGCCCCGGATCTTTTCCAGACCCAGCAACACCCCTGGTCCGGAGTACCCGTCATTTCCCCCTTTTCTTCTGCGCACCTTCCCGCAGTGCAGGGGCATGTTCACTCTCGCGGTGCTGCTCCCGACTGGAGCACGTCATCAACTTTCCGGCGAGTGGCAGGCAGGGCAACTGCAGCGGCTCGGTGGTGGGACTTGTCCAATCGGGCAGACAGTCAGGGCGGCTTCCGTTGCTCTGTATTGGGCCACTTGTAAGACCAAGTCCTGTGGCCACTGATGTCTGCGGGTCTTGGGTCGGCCAGAATACGTATGGTAGTGGGGCGCCGTTGACTCACTAATGCGGCTTCCTCAGTGTCTTCCCCATTCCGCCGGGGCAGCACTGTCCTCACTGCTCCAGACCGGAGCTGGTCCCTATGTGGCCCTCCCCCTGGTCCGGCTTTCGGAGGGCCCTGTGTTTCTTGGTTTCAGTGCCGTCAGGGCAGGGAGCATGCACATTTTCACTTGATCACCGCCTGGCCTGGGATCTCAGTGACACTCGACCGGTGTGGCACTACCGGGGAGAGGTGCTGCTGTTTGGGCACTGACAGGAACCCGATCTGAAACCGGGGCAGCTTGACTCTCTCTCCACCGGGCCCCATGGTCACTGAAGAGCACGGGCAGCGGCATACACCCTCCCCTGTGTCGCTGTCCGCAAAGGGGGGCAGAGGGGCCAGTGCGTCCGTTGTTCCGGACCTGGACAATGAGGTTGCCCGCCGTCCGGCAGCCCCAGATCCTGATACAGGCTGTTGGCATTGTTGGAGCCTTTTGGTGTCCCCCCCCATAGCTCGGCCAGGGATCTTAATGGGGCTCTGGTGGATGGTGGTATAGCACCGAGTAGGATGATGCTGTCACCTGCGAGGTCATTCTTCCCCCGCAATGATGTTGCGTCAGCGAGCACATTCGCCTCAGGCGCTCCGTTTCTTCTTTCTTCATTTTTTTTTTTTTTTTTGTTTTTTGTTTTTTTTGTTGCACGGCAGGCCCATGCTCTTTAGGGGCACTGCCGCATGCTTTCCTTCTGTTGGGGGGGGGCAGACAGCCCACCTCACGGTGCTGCAACGCCGCATGTTCATCCCACCCGGGGCGGGCATCTCCTTTGCGGGCCCAGTTGAAACTGGGCCCGCTGCACAATGATGCAGCGATGTTCGCCGCTCCTCCCCCGCGCGGCTCACAGGCGGGGAAGGGGCAGCGCCTCCACCGTTCCATTTTTTTTTTTTTTTTTTTTTTTTTTCTCCCACGGGCCCAGCTGATGATGGGCCAGCGTCAGCTGTTGGGCGGCCCCTGCCCCAACTCCGAGCCGTGGCCGATGCCGCTCCTCTGTCGGGGCCGCCTCAGCTGTTCGGCGGCCCCTCCTTTCAACCTTCCTCTGCGGCGGACTCCGCCAGCATGCGTCGCAGCCAGGTCGCGGTGGAGAGGCAGCCTACCTCACCACCGTGGCGGATGCCACTCAACTCTTCCTGGAAGGGGGGGTTTGCGGGGGAGCCACCTGGAGTCTCACTGCGGCCCCGGCCACCAGCGTTTCCTTGTGGGGGCCCCATACCCCTCGCGGGGAGGACCCTCCTCCTCTCCGGGCGGCAGAGGCAGTATCCTCCTCCTTGCCGCTGCGGGCCCCGTTGGATGTGGGCCCGCATCTTCGTTGTCTTCTTGCGGGCCCGGTTGGATTCAGGCCCGCCACCCTCTGTCCTTTTTTTTTTTTATTCCTTTGTTTGCGGCGATGTTTGCCGCTCCTCCCCACCGCGGCTCGCAGGTGGGGGAGGGGTGCAGCCACCCACGCGGCCGACGCCGCAGACCTCTTCCGTCCCCCTCAGGGGATGGGCAGGCAGCTGCCCACCATGTTTCCATCCTCCTGCGGGCCCAGTTGGTGTTGGGCCCGGCACACAAGTTCCTCAACGCGGGCCCAGATGTAGATGGGCCCGCCACACTACGACGTCCTCAGGGCACGCGAGGCCCGTTCCTCGTCGCCATTGTTGGGGGTCGCCTGCCAGGTCCATATGGCAGGCGACACAGGGGTGCTGCTTCCTCACAGCACATTGTTGGGGGTCGCCTGCCATGTCCATCCGGCAGGCGCCCCGGGGGTGCTGCTTCCTCACAGCACCCAAACAGGCCCAGCGCCTGTGGGAGTTTGGGGCCTACCGTGTCCATCCGGCAGGCCCCGCGGCGCTATGGGACACCAGCGCCATCGGGGTGGGGGCACAGCCTGCCAGGCTCCTGACCATGCGGACCTTGGCCACCGTCCTGGCAAAGGGGTCCCATGGCAACAGGACCTGCAGGCCTGTGCCTCCACAGGTAGGCCTACCGCCTACATCAATAAGTGAGACACGGACTCAGACCAACCTCTCATGGAGTCTGCAGCCGTTCTCTTTCACGTGCCTGCAGGGGCTCCCTTTATTAACTCGGGCCATGACACCGTCATGGCCCATCTTAAAGGGGCAATACACGGGGGAGGGAGACATCCCCTTAAAGGGGCAACACACATGGGAGGGTCCCACCTAACACCGGCGGATTTACAGGTGGCATACTGGCAAACAAACAAATGTTTTAAAGCAAAATAAACACATAGTCAACATTAAGAAGCAATGCTAATGTTATTTGATATGTGTTTGTCAAGTAACAGTTGTGTCCAAAAAGCCTTTGTTTCAATAAAATCAGAATGCTGCTCAAAAGACCGAAATAATACAGCCTTAGGGGATGTCATTTGTAACCTTCACTAGAAAGATGATGATGGGTTTCACCTAAACTGGCTTGGTTTCAGAATCAGCATGTGCGCTCGTGTCTTGTATACCCATCCTTGCCCCCTCAGCCTCGCCAGTCTGATATAACGTACATCAGAAATGCGTAAATAGTCTCGTTCGATGACGCACAGCAAATTTCGTTACATGTGGCTGCCTATCAAAAGGCTTAGGAAAGCGAGAAACACAATAAGTGTAGCGGTGATTTTCCCTAACATGAAGTCCATTTGAATTCCTGTCCCATATTTACATCTTATTTTGAAGAACATAAATAATCTGATTTGAAAGATATGAAGAGCTACTCTTCCTTAAATCAATAAATCACAGCAACTTTTAACATAGTCCGAAAGACAAATCCCCTTATCCACCTCTATAAGGTTTCCTTCCTGGGAGAGCAAGGAATCCTAGTTAGCCAAGCTTGCTGAAAAGAAATGTCAATCTTCGGAACTGAGCTCTATAATAGAAAGCAAGTAAGCCTAAGTGAATAGGTTCCCGATTTCGGTAGGTCTAAAAAAAACGTCCATGCTCTGCCCTCTCGCATATTTAACTGTTTAAGAGAAATAAAAGGTATGATTTCAAAATCATACAGCAGCGATGATACAATTTTCTGCATACACAGCTTAATGAGAGGCAGTAAGGAAATGCCACCATATTTAAAATTACATTCCTTAGCTAGAATGAAATGGTAATTATAGTTGTATCTTTAACATCATAAACATTGGTTACTTGCATTGAATCCCAAATATTTCAAATGATTAATCTCAGCCAGTGGTGCTTTCACTTTACAAATAAAATGTCAATTTTCGAATCATGGATTAGGAAACTGAATAACAGGTGTGCCTGATGCAACACAACATTACAGTTAATAAGGGACAACACACTTCAGACAACCAGAGACAACACATAGAAGTGTCAGCACACATCATGGGAAAGGTGGCTTTAGGAAACCAATACACCCACGAGACAGGGCACTGTAAGGGCAACAGAAGGAAATCAATGACTAGGGGTGGTGCACTGAGAAAGAAGTTCCAGAAATCAACGCACAGCACAGGTAGATCACCAGAAACCTAACCTCATTATAGGGAAACACTGAGTGTGTTACTGGTCCTTTGGCTACTTGTACCAGATTGGACCTCCCCGCTGTGGCTGTAGTGGGGGTCAAGTGTTAGATGCTGTATAAGCAAATGCTATTTATTTCACAGCCACATCGAATGAACCCTTCTGTGACTTATGGGTGAATATGGCACAGGGTCAACTTCACATCATCAGGAAGGAAATGTACAGTGCACAAGACTGAGATGCTATTTGCTAGAATGGGGAAGCTGAGCCAAAGTATCAACATCTGTGGGTGGTCTCACTGACCAACTACTCACCAGGTGCAGCAACATGACCTGCTTCAGGTGCTGTCCATATGAGAGTCACCAGAATGTTACAAACACAGATGCACAATATACTCCTACGGCCTGTCCCCTTTCCTCCATACTTATGGGAGTGTCTTCGGTGGGGACAGGACCAGAGCCTTTTTGCACTGCAAAATGAAACTTTACCTTTCACTGCTTTGTGCGCATGCAAAGTCGTGCCAGTACTGGATGTGCTGAGCCCCCGCTGACTCCACCAACCGGCATCACTCATCAGTGCTTGTCACCGCACGACATAACTGAACACCTAACGTCATGCACAGCAAATGTTTAGGCGTTTTGTTCTATTTTCCTGACATACTCTCACGTCCTGTCCCGTTTCCTCCATACTGTATGGGCGTCCCTCGCTAGGGACGGCAGACGGAACCTTTTTCACCAGAAAAAATCTTCTTCCCCTTTAAATTTGAAGGCGCGACCCTGAGAGCATGCACTCCCCTGACTCTGCCCACTGGCGCCAATCCCCAGTCCTCTTTTCCGAGTCGACCGGAACGAACTGCTTTCACCAGCGCTCCTGGGTTAGGCCTTGGCCTAGTTATTCCACACGATCTTTGTCTTTTGTCTTTTTGTCATTTATTCAGATTCCTCTGTCCTATGGTGCCACGCTCTTCCGCGGCGCATGTTGATGTCGGGCTTCAGCAGGTGTCCAGCCTGCGAGTTGCTTTTCCCTACGTCCGACCACCACGCTCTTTGCCTCCACTGCCTTGGCCCCGATCACGGCTGGGAGGGTTGTACCGCGTGTGATGCGCTTACACCGCACGCTCCAAAGAACAGGTTAGCTCGGTGGAGAGAGCTCTTTGAAAGGTCCCCTCCTGAGGACTTAAAGGACTTCGTCAGACACAAGTTGAGGCCAAAGGTAGGGCTACTGTTTTCATCCGCACCCCGCAAGGGCAACTCCTTCCCCAGGAAACGTCTGAGCGGGAGGGAAAGGTCCGGTCCTAGAAACAGCACAGGTAATGAGGGGTCGCAAGGTCCAACCGGTGATGTCGCTGACAGACCGCAAGGTTCTATTACTGGGGTTCCACCCTAGGGACTATGCCCTACTACCGAACAAATGTCTGAGGGGGTGTCTGTACGCAGCACTACCAGTGACACAGCTGAGGGCTCAGCGCCTACCAGGTCCCGGCCTGAGGTGCAGTGTAGGCCACAACCTCCATGACCAAGAGTCCAGGAAGAGGCCGGGCCCAGCAGGGTAAGCGTCACGACACAGGCACGTGGCATGCAGCCCGACAAAATGGCCACTGCGGCACACAAAATGGCTGCTCATCTAACACCATCCCCCTTCGGGTAGCAGGTAGGGGAACAAGTTTCTATGTGGGACTGGTCTTCACCAGGCACGTGGCCTACAGCATATCCTTCAGTGTCGCAGGGCATATACACCCCACATGCAGCAAGGCAGAGTGTGCCCAGGCCTCAGCAACCTCAGGGCTATGCGCCTACATCCACGCCATCAAGCGCCCCACTGGCCTGTGAGGACAGTTTTTTTTTTTTAAAGGTGCCTCACTCTTATGAAGTCCCCACGGATGTGCGTCATCCTCAAGGATGTGATCAGAGACTTGCTCCCTCCAGTTCTGCCTGTAGTTATGCTGCTACCACCCATGGCCTCTCCACCCGTGGCTCCAGCGCCTCAGGCCCCCATGGGGCCCCTGCCTGTTCCCATGGTAGAAGCCCCCCTGCCTCCTACAGTCCTGGCGGTTCCGTATCAGCCTCCACAGCAGCCTCAGGCTCCGGTCAGTACATCTCAGCCCTCTGCGCCCAGTACTCCTCGAGCTGCGCCGGACCAACAGGACACATTGGTGGACACCGATGAGAAGGACGCAGACACACCTTCGTCGACCAAGGAATTTCACGAACAGCTTGCAGGTTTAGCTGAATACATGGGGCTCCCACAACCCGAGGTTCAACAACCAGAGGCGGGGGTCTGGCGGAAGTCCTCACTCTACGCCCGTGGCTAGAACGGGTATTCCGAAGCAGAAGGACATTGTTGCTCTGGGCAAAAAGGGATGGCTTAAACCGTATTCGGCACAACCTACCAACCCAGCGCCTCAACGCCAAGTATAGGCAGTTGGAGGGGGATCCACTTTTGCTGTCGGCACACCCTTAGCTACACCCCTCTGTGATTTCTGCTGCCTTACTCTACTCCAAGCCGCAATCATTCTCGGCTACCTCAGCATCGGCGCTCCTTGGTAAGGAGGAGAAGATCTTGGAAGCATATGCAACTTCGTCAGTCCAATGCAGATGCTATGCTCGGTGCTGTCAATCAAAGGCTTTGTCGGGAAATAGATGACTTCCTTCCGGAACTTCTGGTACAGAGTTAGGCGCGCTTCAAGGCGGGGCTGGCAGAAGCATAAATTGTGGCGCAAGACCATAATGGAGTCCACAGTGGCTCACATAGACACCTCAGGCCGTGCCATCTGCATCGCTACGGACATGAGAATATCAGCCGAGCTACAGGCTACCAAATTCAACCCGAACGTCCAGGAGCACATATTGGACCTTTTCCATTCCACCACTGATGACGAACTTGATAAGAAGAACAACAGTTCCCATACTGCAAAATTCTTATCTATCCTCACAAAGTCCACACCCAAGACCTACAGCCAGACGCATCAGCGTTCCGACAAGGGTCGGGCCTTCAGCAGGTTCTGAGGCTTCCAGGAAAGACGGTCCAGGCAGAGAGAGCGGTAGCCAAGCCAACACCGCTGCAAGCAGCACAAGGTGGGCCATGAGGGCTTTTTTCAGTCCCCCTCCTCAGCCCCAGCCTCAGAAGGAAAAAAGGCATAACACGCCCATTCGGGTCCACAAGTCTCTGGTGGGGGCAGGCTTGCCCTTCGCTCTCAACGCTGGCGTGCAAGTTTTGCGGTCCCCTGGCTCCTGTCAGTAGTATCCTTGGGCTTCCGCTTATCTCTACCTCCTTCTCCTCGCTCCTTCGCTCCCAAAGATTGGGACAGCAACTCTGTTGGCAGAAATTCGCTTGCCTGTAGAGAGCCAGGCAGTGGAAGAAGTCCCAGCCTCCGAGAGGGTTCTGGGCTTCTATTCACAGATTTTCACCATACACAAGAAGAACCAGGCTGGCCTGAGAGTTGTGTTGGACCTTTCCACCCTGAACCTCTCCCTCCCTCTTCAAAAGTTCAAGATGGTTACCCCAGCACTTATTGCAGAGGCATTGTGCATGGGAAACTGGATGTGCTCCCTGGATCTGAAGGATGTATATTTACACGTCCCGATCTGGCAACCCCATCGGTCCTTTCTAAGGTTACAGATCATGGGCTTACATTTCCAATAAAAGGTTCTACCCTTTGGCCTCAACTCGGCTCCCAGGGTCTTCACAAGACTGATGAACACGGTGGCGGCCCTACTCAGGGCCTAGGGTCGCCACGTCTACCCATACTTATGACTGCTTGGTCAGAGCAAGGTTTCCGGAGACAGTACACCACACCTCCTCAGCCTTCATGAACACTACATGATATGGGATTCTCCATCACTCTCAAGAAGGCGCATTTTCTCAGCAGAGCAGTGACCTCGGCATGGTGGTACCAGCACCTCTTGGGTATCATGGCAGCATGTCTCCTGGCAGTGCCATACACAAGGCTCAAAAGGAGACGATTGCAGCTGTATTTCGCAGCCTCCTGACTCAGGAGAGGGGTCCCAGGCGGAACTTGTCAGCATTCCACCCCATCTCCACCCAGACCTAATCTGGTGGAGCACGGACTACAACTTGCAGATGGGCAGGCCCTTCAGGCAACTAGCACCGCAGGTTACCATCACGACAGACTCATCCTTGGAGGGCCAACCTGGACATCCACAGTGTCCATGGAGTTTGGTCATATCAGGAGCGGGAGGCCCACATCAACGGGCTCGAGTTGATGGCCATCTAGCTCACTCTCAAAGCCTTCCTTACGATGATCAGTGGCAAGACGATCCTCATTCAGACACTCCACCAGCATGTATTACATCAACAAGCAGGGTGGCACCAGGTCTCCTCCCCTATGCACTTTGGTAGTCAGCTGTTGGGAGTGGGCTCTGGAGAAAATCATGCACTTGACTGCAATCCACCTCCCGGAGGAGTCCAACCTGGAGGCAGACAGGCTCAGCAGACTGGGTGTGGACAGCTACGAATGGCAGTTGAACGAACAAGTCCTTCAGGGGATCTTCGGCCGATGGGGTCATCCTCAGGTGGATCTCTTTGCCCCCAGTTTGCCTCTTGGCAGGGAAAGGTCTTGGGCTCTCCGGGCGACGCGATTCAGATACAATGGAACAACATGAACGCATATGCCTTCCCTCCGACTCCACTGGTTCACAGGGTAATCTTCAAGATAAGGGAGTCCCGGCATCTGCGTATCATTCTGATAGCTCCTTGATGGCCGGCAAAGCCATGGTTCTCGGAACTACTCAGCCTTTTCGGATCAGCCCATGGGCGTAATATTAGGGGGGGACAGCGGTGTTTGTCCCCCCAACTTTCATGGCACACCATTTTGTCCCCATTCATCTGGCTTGGGAACCTTTTCTTCAGATGTCATGTCCCCCCCACATTTTCAGCAAAGTTACTCCACTGGATCAGCCCCTGATGCACCTTCCGCTGGGCCCGGCTCACCTGCTATCTCAGCAGGGAGGCATTGTCATCCACCCCGCCCGCCAGAATTTAGCCCTCACAGTGTGGTTCCTGAACAGGTCACACTAAGGCATTTTCATCTGTCACAGGCAAACCTAGACATCATACAGGGCGCTAGGAGCGATGCTACTAGGAACCAATACAAAAGCAAGTGGACAAGGTTTTGTCACTGGGCGGATTCAAAGGAGGTTGATCCGCTGACCTGCACGTTGGCTGATATGCTAGCCTTCTCAGCACACATCGCACATTCAGGGGTGCAAGTAGACACATGCCGCACCTATCTGGAAGCAATCAGAGCCTACTGGAACTCGGAGGAGGAGGTCTTCTCATCCTCCAACCTGATGGTTAAAAGACATCTGGCGGGGCTCACTAGGCTCTGCCCCCCTGTGTGGGACCTCAACATAGATTTGGGTGCCTTGGCACATAATCCATTCAAGCCAATGGTGTCCGCGGACATCAGGCTAGTCACCATTAAGACAGCCCTCTTGGTGGGTCTTACGTCTGCATGCAGGGCGAGTGAAATCCAGGCATTGGTGGCTTCAGAGCCTTACACTACATTTCATAGGGACAAGATGGTGCTTAGAACGCATCCTGCCTTTTTATCTAAGGCAGTCCCCTCATTTCACCTGTATGAGGAGATAGTGCTACCCTCTCCTTTTGCGGACCCTAAGGACGAAGTTCAGAGGGTACTGCACTGTCTGGATGTTAGGCGCGCTCTAAAATTCTACCTAGACACAACCAAGAGCTTCAGCAAATAAGAGGCTCTCTCTGTCACCTTCGGTGGTCGAAGCCAGGCTATGAGGCTTCCAAGGCCTCCATAGCAAGATGGATGGTTGCGGCCATCAAAGAGGCCTATGAGGGACAGCATAAGCTACTGCCGGCAAATATGCATGCCCACACTATCAGGCCACGACAGTTGGATTTCAGAAGCACGTTCCGTGGCAAGTCATCAGCAAGGTGGCTACATGTGCCACACCTATGGCCTTCTGCAAGCACTACTGCTTGGTTGCCAGCTCCAGGTCAGACACAGCATTTGGGCAGGCAGTCTTAAGGAACTTGTTTTCTTAGGAGGGTCACCCCTCCACCCTGGGGCTACATTCAGTTGTAATCGCCCATACAGTATGGAGGAAAGGAAACAGGATGTAGGAGTAATTATAAATTACTCACCGTAGTGACTAACATACTCCTAGTCCATAGTCCCCTTTCCTCTATACATCCCACCATTCTCCCCCCTAATAAAACTGGTGTCATTAGGCAATGATAATATTGTTGATGCGTTAAAGGGGACTGAGGAGTGGCGCTGGTAGGCGGAGTTAGGGGAGCTACACTATGGAGGAAAGGGGACAATAGACTAGGAGTACGTTAGTCACTACGGTGAGTAACTTTATAATTCTTTTCATACATTCTGGTCCACACACCCTGCACGGGGGGGACACCTGCATGGTGTATGTCAGTAATAACTGGCTTTTTTGCCTGCATGTAATGCGACAGGAGCTTCCATACAGCAGACGCCCATGAGCACCATCTAGAGTGCTTCAGACCAGAGCACAGGTGGACAAGTGTCTCTTGTGGCTCTTTAGGCCCACACACTTTGGCATAGGCTTTGGCAGTGGAAGAAGATTGTGCAAAAACATGTCTCCTTTTTTCACAGGCACATCACCAGGCAAACTTCTTTTAATGGGTTGTCATAGTTGGGAGTTATCCCTTGGCTCCTTAAAGACCCACCTGGTGCGGTCCAGATGCTGCTTAAGCCATGTTGGTGCTTGCCTCAAGGGTCCATGAGGGACTGAGACTAGCCAGCCATGTGAACAAAGTACCTGAGAGTAAATTGCAGAATCTCCAGAGTTAATGCCTGATCGCTCTGAGGGTCTGAAGTTACCTGCCTAAGTGGGCTTCATGCCAGCAAGAAAAAGCCTGTGTGTCCCCATGGAACCACGCTGCATCGTCTCCTGCAAAAAGGCCAACCCAGAGTTCCAGAAAATGCCAGGCAAAACCTACACAGTCTCTGACACAGCATGGCTGCGAGCTATCTGAAAGCTTTTACCTCGACTGGCTCATCCCTGGATCAGATGGGGACACGTTTTAGTTTAAGGGGCAGGATCTCTCGGGTCCCTTTGCCACCCACATTCTATGCGGAACTCTTCCTGTCTGTCCCAGGTGGCATCAGTTAGAATACCCCACAACCTACTCTAAACTCTCTGGTGCATACCATGCAATATGCAGCTTCTATGGGGCCCCAGGGTTGATGTTATCTTCAGTTATCTCAAGATCCCTCCAATCTCAATGTGGCCAAGAGGACCGATTCTTGAACAGGTTGCAGTTTCTTATTAGGTCCCAGGTATGGTGGACAGTTTCAAAAGTGTCACCAAGGAGCTCATAGCCCCAGCTCCAACTGCTCCACCATCAAGTTTGGTAGTGACTATTTCACCAGCCCCTGTGCACACTACATTTGAGATTTTGGTTCAGCCACCTATGCCAATTGGTCCAAACAAAGGTCAAGAGTATATTATTTAGCACCAAGTCCAGTTACCCAGCCAGGCAAAAATACCTCTGAAGTGAAGAAGGGGGAGGAGGACAGTCCAACACGGTCCGTGCATTCCATTACAAAATGCCAGGAGCTTCTGATATCTTGTGGGTTCCTATCCCTGAAGAACTGCCTTAGGAATCAAGTGCGCTCTCAGAGGTGGTAGCACTCAAGGCTGCTCACACAGGCTTAGCTATACAAAGATATATACTTGGTGAATGATGAAGGCACGCTATAGACCCTTATTGTTTCAGAAAATGAGTTTATCCTCACACCTGCAGCGGCACTCCCCATTTCTAGCAGCTGATTCCTTGTATCAAACCAACAAGTTCAAGATGTGATGCTAGCCACACAATCGAGAGAAAGAGGCATAAACGTCTTCAGAGATATATTTGTCGATAAAAATTTCATGAGTTGGGATGATATTAAAGTGATTGTGGGGGGACAGTCCACTCCAGAGGTTACAGAATCTCAGACTGCGTTCAGCAGTGGCCAATGTATGGGAGAGCTTCCCAGAAGAACCCCCGTTACATCCAAGCCTGGGCTATGTGCTCACCCCAAGCATAACGAAGAAATCGGCCTCCACACTCTACAAAATCTCCCTATCAACCAGGGAAGCCCAGACCAAAAATGCTAAAGCAGAGTGGGAACATGATGTGGGAATCACCCTTACAGATGCACACTGGTCACGATTATGTGGATTGACAAAAAGCATAACATGTAACTCCAGATATCGGCTGATTCACTATAAAATACTTAAGAGGGTGCATTTCACCCCAGCCTGACTTAACAGCATGCATAACACAGTGTCAGGAAAGTGTCCTAGATGTGGGAGTGAAGGAGCTGGAATATTCCATATGATGTGGTCATGTATAAGGCTTGCCGATTATTGGGCTGACGAATGTAAGGCACTAGGTGAGATGTCGGACCAGTCTATAAAATGGGATCCGGGATTGTGTGTGCTGGGCATTGTGAGCAAGATGAACCTAATTCAACGCACATTTCTGAATCTGAGTTTATTATTAGCAAAAAGGGTGATATTAATGCGTTGGAAATGCAGGGTACCCCCTCTGTTGAGAGACTGGGAGAGGGACATGACCTTGGCGAACGACAACGAAGAGGTATACTCTGGTCTACTACCAATGACATGCTGCCCGAAAGACATTTGGGGTCGGTTCAGACAATACTTAGCGGATAAAAGGCAGAGAGAAGAAGATCAAGAAGAAATGTGAAATGTACCTGTGTAATTATCTATCGAAGTACAAAACGACCATGTGTACCGATAAGCAATGTAATTGAAAGCAATGTAATGTGACTGTCTGTGCAAATTAAATAAAAGTAAAAAAAAGGTTCTTGTGCCGTCTCCATATCAGAGGCTTTCCTTAAAGAGGACACGCTCTTCCTATGGGTTTAAAGTGCATTATAACTTTTCTCTCCACCTCAGACAAGCAAGTGCTCCTGGAAGCAGGTAATCAGACAATCTGGAGGGGGTTGGGTACTTTCTAATATTTCCTCCCAGCCAATAAGCAGGTGGCCTTCAAGTTTGGTCTTTTTGTGGCACAGTAGATGGCTCAGGACATCCTCTGTGAAGCTAGCCATGCCATTGTCCTTAGTGTAGGAATGAGGAGGGTGATCTTGAGGCACTCAATCGAATACACACAAGTGGAGCAGGGGAGGATTATGGACTTGCCTTTTGATGGCCTCAAATGCTTTCATTAGTAATGGCTGAAGAGTTAAACAAGAGGAAATCTTCTGTTCAGATAGCCACATCACCGGCAGTCCTTTATATGACCAGAAGACACATTTTTTTTCAACCTTCTTTTTACAGACAAGACTCGATGCTCTCACAGCAGCCATGGAAGAAAACAGGCCAGATCCTTTGCCAATATCTTCTTCACCTGTGCATTTTTCCACTTTTTCTGTTAACCCCAAAAAACAATTACATGAGGCACCTGATCCACTCCAGTCAGGGGCAGGCAGTCCCTTCAACCCTCTTGCTGGCACACCTCGCAGTAGGATTCCTGGGCCCAGTAAGTTGTGTCCAAGGGTTTCTGCCTTTCTTTTCCTGCCTGTCTGCCTTCCTCTCCCCCTCTCATGCAGAGCAGCTTGGCTCTCCTTTTATTTATTTTTTATTTTTTTATTGGTTTGGCTGAAAAATTCAACCTTTCAATATAAAACAAGTTATCTCCCTTTACAATTATGCATATACATATATATATATATATATAAAAAACTAAATCATTGATATTGCTAATTACATTTCATTTACATTATTCAAACAGTTAACATTTGTCATAAGATAAAAACAAATAAGGAAAGAAACGGATAAAAAAACCTGTGATCTACAGATGAGAGAAGGAAATCATAACATAACTTAACCTAAAGTTAGTCCCTTATAATTTCAATTCTTCCCATCTCCAGGATTATCATTTTCTAATTTCAATTCATTCAGGAAATTCATTGTTGCATAGCCTACTGATTTGGAGTATACATGAAATACATATTTCCAAAGATCTTTTGCCTCCATGTGTGTTATATGTTCAAACAATGGGCCTCATTCCGACCCTGGCGTTAACCAAGGCGCTATTAGCGCCTTGATTGACGCCGTTATCTCTCCGACTCCGCCATGGTGAATGGCGGAATTACCGCCCCATTCCAAGGTTGGCGGGGTCGGTAATTCCCCATTCACCATGGGCCCTTCCCTATTCCCATTTTTGCCCCATAGGGCTCAATGGGGAAGGTGCTAATTACGGCACTGTAAATTACGGTGCCGTAATTAGCTCCAAGGTCCCTTTGCGGGTTGGTTTTTTAACGCCTGCAAAAAGCAGGTGTTAAGTTCCAACCCGCAAAGGGAACTCGGAATAGGGCGGTAAGGGTTTAACGCCACCGGTCTCATTACCGGTGACCGTTAACCCTTACCGCCCGACTCGGAATGAGGCCCAATGTCTTGAAATATTTGATTCTTATACCCTCCAATTCCGAACATTCGGTAATAATGTGTTCAAGAGATTCTATTTGTGTATTGCAAAATCGACAGATGTTACCTTTTTTGCTATCGTTGGACCATCTCGCTGTAACTTCTCTTGTTTTCCACAGATTTAGTCTCAGACGCAAGAGTCCTGCACGATGCATGACATTCGATGATTTCAAAAGATATGCTTCAGGGTTTCCAAAGGTTTTTTGTTTGAAGCATTTATAATTATTGCACAATTCCCGAGTCCTGATCCAATCCATTTCCCACATTTTTCCCCTTGCCTTATCTGGATTTTGTAGTAGTAAGTCATCCCTTATATTCGCTTCCTGCATGAACTCCTGCGCCTGTGACCTCCATTGCTTAATTAATTTGTCATCTGATTCTCTCACATAGTTTGCCAACTGTGTAACCAGACCATTCTGATGTTTTTACAAGACACATTTCCTATAAAGCATGCATACATTCCATTTGTATAAAGCATATGCTGATATTAACCCTAACTCATGCCTTATCAGGGCTACAGGTGTTGACATAGGAAGCTTCAATAGGCTCCTCCAAAAGACACCTTCCATTTTGTTCCAATAAATGTTTGGTTTGCATGCTTTGGTTTCTGCTCTCTTATAGCAGTATAGGTAGGGCCTTTTGTTTGTAGTACGTTATCAAGGGTGCAATAGTAAATTTACAATATTTGGCATTAATAATTCGGGACTGCGATATTAGACTATTCCATTTCAACAGCATGGTATTCTCATATGGTAAATCTCTTGTATTGTTGTTAATATTCACACCTAAGTAGGTATAGCAAGACACTGTTTCTACCTCTTGATTATTTAGTTGCCACCCAAGGTTCCTATTACGTTGTTTACGATGACCAAATTGAATTACCTGCGTTTTTTAAAAATGTTTATGGTCATTTTATTATTATTGGCATATTTCTCCAGTACTTGTAACATGTTACGAGGTCCCATTGGTGTCTTCGATATCAGAAGGATGTCTTCCGCATACAACAGCCATTTGACCTCTTTCTGTTCAATTTCTGGTGAGTCATTTATGACATTATTTAATTCCTTACCCAGGTCTAATATAAAGGAAATGAAAATATGTAGGCAAGTATACACCCTTGCTTTAGTCCCCTTGATGTAAAAATGGGATCAGAGAACGAGCCATCACCGTCCAGTCTTATTTGCAACAATGTTCTTTCATGGAATTCAATAATCCACTTTAGAATGTTCCATGGGCAGTTATTCTTCATTAATTTCATAAATAGAAGCTCTCTTAGGATCAAGTCAAACGCTGTTTTAAAGTTGACAAATGCGACATACAAATGTAACTTCCTGCTAAATTGTTTGGCAATGATAGCATTTATGGTCAATAAATTAATGCCTGTGCCTAATCCCTTCAAGAACCCCATCTGCCATGGATCTCTTAAGTTTTCTTTGTTTAGCCAGTTGTTGAACTCATGAAGGAGTATGCGAGCAAATATCTTCCCGGGCAATCCAAAAGGGCAACAGGCCTGTAAGATGCTGGGTCAAGTCTGTTCCCTTTCTTAAAGAGCGGAATAAGTATGGATTTCCTCCATGATTCAGGTAGTTGTCCTGTGCGCATTACTTCCTTAAAAGTCTTCATTAATATTGAGGTCCAGACTCCCGCATTTTCCTTTATCATTCTATTATCTAACCCATCTGGACCAGGGGCCTGTGAAGTTTTGAAATATAGAATAATACATCCTCATGAACAAATTTTATTGAATGATCACAGTTTTCACTCGTAATAACTAGGTAATGGTTTAATATTGGAGTCTGAATAATTTGTTGGAAATAATCGCACCAGGTTTTTGCTGCAATGGAGTTTATCTGAACAGAGGCCTGATCTTTATTCGTTACATTGTTTAAGACACCCCATATCTCAGCTGAAGACTTCGAGGCAATCTTTTTTAACATGTGTTCACTGTCCCTTTGACTTCCTTCCTCTTTGCCAGTTTTTATATACTGAGCGTAGAAGTTTCATTTTAAGCAGTTTCTCTTCTACAGGTAGATGTTTTAGCAGCCGTATCTGCTTTCTCAGCTCAGCTTTTTTAACCTTAACATCCATATCGAAAGTATGTGTGTGTTTATAGTTGTTAACTTGCACAGTATTTCTTAGATATACATATTTTTGCATAGATGACACATAATCTTGTCCTGGATGCATAGATAGCTGTTTATCAAACTCATTCAAGGATGTTATTGACCATTTTATTCGATTCCTCGTGTTATTTGCAATTACATTACCTCTGTATTTTTGTAGCATTTCATATGCTGGCTTAACTCCAACTCCCATGTTAAACAGAGCTGGCTAAGGTCACTTTTACAATTTGATCTTACGTCCAGGGTTTGGACCATGTTCATCATTGCACCATTCACAAATATGTAATCGATAGTGGCTTCAAATGGACCATTATGCCATGTGCTGACGGCTGGAGTGTCACCCTCCACTGTGCAATTTACCATTACTATTTGCATATCTTCCATGATATGACACCACCTTTGTTCTTCCAATGTTGGTTTTCTTCCCACTTTTGCCAATAGGTGGATATTGAGGTCCCCCATAACTAACACAAAGTCAATATGTTTTTCTAATGCAATCTTTGAGAGAACATCCTCAAGATGTTTAAAAAAGCAGTCTGGTGACAACTGCGCCCTTCCTCAATATATGTTGACAATTATGATGGAGTGAGCATCACTTATCAGCTTAATGGTTTGGATGAAGGGTGTGAGTGAGTCATTCATAGTTACTCTAAACCCCCTTATTTTTTGTTGTTGCTATCATAAGACCTGCCATTGGTCGACCCCTAGGCAAGCACAATGCTGGTTCTAGAGCAATTTCATCGCCATCCCATATGGGGGCCTCCACCAACCATGTTTCTTGCAATACCACTATGTCAAACCATTTAGCTCAGTACTTTGCGAATTAATGAGGTGGGAAAATCCTTGGATATTCCAGCATATGAGCTGAATTTTTTCTTTTGTTATGGATTGTTATGCTCGATGTTCCTGGTCACTTTCCACATCACTTTGTCCACTATTATTGGCTCCATATATACGAGGGGTGCATTTCATAAGGCCCGACCTATCTCCTCTTAATGTTTGCATGTCCTCTTTATATAAATTAAAGCCCATTTAAAAAAAATGTATCCCTTGCATACCACATAATGTCAGCCAAAACAGTAGAGCGAACAGAAATTCGGGATCTGGAAAGATCTTGATCATCCAGGAACTCGATTCTGTCAATGTCTGATGTGGTTATGTTTCGCAATTATGGTATCTCCTTACAGATGTTTAATACGCTTGACCGATTTAGGTCAAACGGCGCAAATGGTTGGTCTCTACATTCCAATATAAAACAGTGGTGATTATTTTGCACAACTGTTCTTTATTTGAATATATGATCTTTGGCCATTGATATATTTTTTTTCCATTGCGAATCCCAACTTTTCAGTGTCTGGCAGATTTCCATTTGAGTTAATCAATGCAGGTTTAGGGCCACCCAAGGTTGGTTTATAACTCAAGTTTGTGCGAGCTTCATTGTCAACTTCTTTTTGTGCATTTTCGTTCTGCCTGTTAGCCATATAACGTTCGATAGTTTGATTTATTTCCTCTCTCATTTGAGACTCAGTCAGCCCACCCAATCCAGACTCCTGCTGTCCAGAAGTAATTGGAGCAGCAGGGGGTAACTGTGATTGGACCATTTCTTAAGGATATTTTCTGTAACCAGATCATCTAGGGGTTTGTAAAACAAGCTGGGAGTAACCTTCTCTTTATTACTCTCAGCTTGTTGTAAAGGTAGTCCAGTGTGTTCACTTTCCGCCTCTTTTTTATCATCCATTTCTTTTGCGACGTTCAAGAAGCGTCTCATTTTGACATTTGTTTTAGTAGCTTTCTGAGTGACTGTTGTTCTTTTGTTTTTGTTTCTTGGAGCTCTCTCCGATTCGTTTGAGTTGGTTTTTCCTAGGTCCACTTTTACAGGTAAGGTGGGGGCTTCATCTTGTATTTTCTCAGTATTGGCATCCTCAACATCTATCACTGAGTCAGTATTACTTTTAGATTTTTCACCAGTATTGCAACACAATCCATTCGGCTGCTTGTACTCCATGGCATCAGCAGCTTCTTTTGTACGGGTTGTTCCTCCAAATACAAACTGTTTCGGATATGCTAATGCCCTGTTTCCAAGATCTTGCAAAATTTCAGTTTGACTCTTGGCATCTCTTACACCGCAGTGTCTAAAGATCTCATACAGCTGTTCACACTCTCTTACCTCTTCGTTGAGAGCCCGCCAACTTTTTGATTTGTTGATTTTGTCCGTTTGATAGTTAAGCTTTTGATCCATTGCCTCGTATAGCTTGGCAAGGGATAATAAGGCTGTATTCATGGCTAGTAGGGTTGGGCTCATATCGGACTGCACTAACACCTCTTCTGTGGATTTATCAGCAGGCCGTAAAGACTGTTGCCCCCTCCAAGCTACATTCGGCCGCCTTGGAGTAGGAGGGACAAAAGAAAGTGAGTTTACAAATGCTTCTCCCTCTGAGAATTCAGACATTTCTAAGGATCCTTTAGCCCTTCGATTTACTACTGTCTGAGTCTCATTTTCCTCTTCAACTCTCCCAGGTGAAATATGGTCACTATGATTTTGCCTTTGTATTGGGGACAAATTATCCACCTGCATTAGGTCCCCTGTATTGGAGTGGACAAATACAACTTCCTCCTCATTATCAGAAGCATGGCTCAAGTTCATGAAGTTGAGGGCCTCTTCATCTACTTGCCCTGTAATGTGTATGGCTTGGTAAGCTTCACTCAATCTCTGTTGAGCCTCCAGGAACATAATCTGGGAGGGCTCTCATTAATTAAAGTGTTTTTTGGGTCATCAGTATATTGTCATTGTATCATTTGCTTTCATGTTCCATAGTGGTGTCTGATATTACACTACCAGCTTTAGAGGTTATCTTTACTGACACATTAGCCTTAATAGTGGCCACTTCACATCTAGTTGTGTGTTCAATTCCAAGAGTTTATCTTGTTTTACTTTGCTGCCATTGCTAAACTGTGTTTTGCTTAGCCCATCCCCCTGACCCAGGCCTTGATTGTAATACAGGCCAATGTCAGTGCCCTTTGAAATCGAGCGATTCTGACTTTTGTTCATGGTTTTTTTGTCACCTGGACATGTCAACATTTCTTTTTGTTGTATTGGCATACAAGGGTTTGCTAGTGTGGCTTTTGACATCATAGAGTTACCTTCTCTAAATAATGACACGTTTACAACCGGCATGCCCGTTTTCAATGTGTATTGGACCTTTTCCATTTTAATGTGGATTAAAGGATAACAATTCAGTTTTCAGCTGGCGTTAGATTCGCCCTTACATCGATGTCTCACAATTTAAATCGCAATAGTATTTTTAGTTTTTTTTTTTTAGTTTTTTTTTATTAAAGTCAACAAAAACAATACAATCAAAACAGAGCATTTGTTATGAAAAACTATTGTACAATCCACATCAATGCACTGCTCCCCCCGCAGCCCCCCTGTCCGAGCCCAACCGACTTCTCATTCCGCATCTGCATCCTGTGGTAGGTGATCCGTCCCCCCGGAGTCATTTGGATCCCCGACGCTGCTCGCATCCTGCCAAACCATAGTTTCTGCCTCTGCCCATTTCTGCAGGTCCTTCCACCACACCTCCACCCGTGGACTGTGACATGTCTTCCATCCCATGGCTATTCTTCTCTTAGCCAGCACATATGCTAAGTCTTTCAGCTTGCTCACATGTTTTAATTTCTTAGATCTCGGAAACACCCCCAACAAACAGGCCCATACCGTGTCTACAACAATCGTGGCATCCTTCTGGGCTAGTTTACATTCCACCTCCCTCCAAAAGCGCGTAATGACCGGACATGACCAGAACATGTGTACCATGTCCGCGTTCTCTTCGTCACACTTAGGGCATACCTGTCGGCCCGCACCCGCAAACCTTGATATTTTCCGCGGCGTCATATACGCTCTGTGCGTGACATATAGTTGTATCTGCTGCAACCTAGCATTTCTAGACACCTTCTTATGGTACCCTTGCACCCGTTCACACACCTTGTCTTCCATCGGGGTCTCCCAATCCAATCTCAGTTGGGTGACCTCTTTCCCCACTCTGAGCATCAACATCTCATACAATCTAGATATCTTGTGCCCCCCCCTCCGCTATGTCGTATATCATATCTACTACGGCATCTGGCTCACCTTCTAGCACAGTTTCCGGCCACATCGTCTTAACTTCTTTCACTATTCTATAATATGCAATATACTGACCTGAATGTAACCCAGACATATCCCGCAACTCCTCAAAGGTAACTATTGTGCCCTCCTGCCAAAGGTCTCCCATGGTTGCAAGCCCCACCGGCTCCCAATGGTTTCTGATTATTTTCCGTAACTGTGCATCTGCCCCTGTCAGCGCGACCAATGGTATCTGCGGAGAGCATGGAGCTGCGTTTTCCAACATCCTGCACGCTCTGCGCCACATTTTCCAACCTAGCAACATCATCTTGGGACGCCCCTTCAGTTCTGCCCTGGGCACCCACATCATTTCCTTTAAGTAAAAGGGTGCGCAATCCTGCCCAAGCAACCTAAATTCAGAGGTTTCCTCGTCAGAAAGCCATTTAGCGATGTACTGCAGTTGGCTGGCCACATAATATACCTCGTAGTTGGGCAATTTTATCCCCCCTTTTTTGTGGAAATTCTGTAACTTCCATAACGCCACTCTATTCCGTGTGCCATGCCACAAGAAATCTCTGCACATACTATTCAGTTTGGCAAAAAACCTATTCGGGATTAAATATGGGATATTCGCGAAATAATGTAAAAGCCTAGGCAGAACCACCATCTTAAGCATTGCTCCCCTCCCCATCATAGCCAAGGGTAGCTTCGCCCAAAACCGCATGCAGTTTTCAATTTTAGCCAGGGCTGACTCAGTGTTATGTCTATGCTCTTCCTCCACCGTGTGGTAAATGTCTATCCCTAAATATCGGAACGTACCCACTGCCCATGGCACCTGCAGCACAGGCAACTTTTCCCCCGATATACCCGCATAACTACCCAACGGGAACATGCTGGACTTCTGGGGGTTCACTGCTATACCAGAAAGACCTGCATATCTATCCATTACCTCCAGGATGTATTGGAGATTCTCTTCCGGGTACCTTAGATACAGTAACATGTCATCCGCATAGAGAGAAATCAAATGCTTTTCCCCTTTCACCTCAATGCCTATCGTGTCATACTGTTGTCTAAGGTATATCGCTAGAGGTTCCAGGGCCAGTATGTAAAGCATTGGGGACCATGGACACCCCTGTCTGGTGCCCTGGCCTAGCTGCCACCTGTCTGATATCACCGATCCTGTCTTGACCCTAGCTAGCGGTTCTCTGTACAATATCTGCGCCCACCGTAGGTATCCTGGACCCATTCCATACCCTTCCAAGGCCGCCATCAGCCATGGCCACTTGACCGAATCAAAGGCCTTAATTGCGTCCAAGGACACAATCACCATTTCCTCAGTCTGTCCATTACTACTTTCAATAATTTGCTGGAGTCGCCTGTGGTTGTTCGAGATGTTCCTGCCTGGGACATATCCTGTTTGATCAGGGTGTATGAGACTGCCAATCACTCTCCTCAGTCTATTTGCCAACACGGCCGTCAGTATTTTGCTGTCTTGGTTGAGCATTGACAAGGGCCGATACGAACTAGAGCAGTGCTTGGGTTTATTAGGTTTGAGTAGCGGTATTATAGTCGCTTCTCTCATGGACTCTGGTAAGTTTCCTGTCTCAAATGTCTCATTCAACACGTCCAGCAACGGGGGGAGGAGCTCCTCTGTGTATGCCTTATAGAACTCACTCGGTAGTCCATCTGTCCCCGGCGTCTTACTAGTGGGTAACTGTCGTACCACCTCTTCAAGTTCCTCTAGGGTAATTGGTGAGTCCAGCTCCTCTCTCTCCTCTTCGCTTATCTTAGGCAACCCTATATCCTCCAATGTTCCTGCTATCGTGTCCCAGCAGGGTTCACCGTGGTCCGCATACAATGCCCCATAATAGTCTATGAACTCTTGATTGACTCCCTCTTGTGTGTCCGCTACACTACCGTCCTCTCTAGTAATAGTCCTGATCGTGACCCTGGAATTTTCGCTTTTATATAACCATGCTAGGAGTCGACCTAGTTTATCTCCACCCGCGTGTTGCCTCTATACGTATTTTCTATAATTCAGATTACACAATCTGTCCCAGTGCTCTGCACATTTCTGTTGCAGCATAAGAATCAACTCTGGTCCCCCTCTAGCGTCGTCTTCACCTCTTAAAGCCTCTTCCAATCTCTCTTCCATCTCCTGTAAATCCGCCAGAATACCACCCTGTAACCCCTTGGATTTTGCAATAGCTGCCCCTCTGATCACTACTTTAAAGGCCTCCCACAGCGTTCCCGCTGAGTCCACACTACCTGTATTTTCCTCAAAGAAATGCACAATCTCCTCCCTTATACCCTCCCTAAAGAGGGGATCTTTCAATGCTTCCGCTCGCAGGCGCCATGTCGGGATCCTCGCTCTCAAAGGGCAATACCGCCAGGCGAGGATTAGGGGCGAGTGGTCCGAAAGTACTCTCGCCTTATATTCAATTTGTACCATCTCTGCAGACACCTCTGGCGTGGTAAAGAAATAATCCAGCCTCGTGTACAGTTGTTGCGGGGCAGAATAATGGGAGTACTGTCTCTCCCGAGGGTGACACTCTCTCAATGCGTCCACAAGCTCAAAGTCAGTTAGTAATATCTGCAGTGCCTTGGCCGCAGGAGCAGGTCTGTCTACCTTCGCATACGACCTATCCACCCTCGGGTCAAGTACGCAGTTGAAATCCCCCCCCCCAGATCACTGCACTCCCCACGCACCTGCTTATATTAGTACACAACGTCCTGATGTATGCCGCCGTATTCTGGTTCGGGGCATATGTATTCACTATGCTTATTTCCCTATTCTCCACCATCCCTCTCAGGATGACCATCCTCCCATCACTTTCCACCACTTCTTGTAACCGTTGGAATGGGACATGCGGCGCCACCCAAATAAGCACACCTCTAGCATAGGCAGAGTAAGATGAACTCACCATAACCTCCTTCCATTTCCTAGCCACCATATCTGCTTTCTCCCGGGTCAGGTGGGTCTCCTGTAGCAGTGCAATGTCTATTTTTTTGCCTGCGCAGGTAGAGCATGACCTTATTTCTTTTCACGTAACTATTTAGTCCCCTCACATTCCATGTCATTATTCTAAGGTCTCCCATGGCATCTCAAGGCGCCTTCCTGTCTCCCACAGGCATTATCTGACCCTGAGGTCTCTACTTCCTTCCGTAGGCTCATCTCCAAACCCCAACTCCCCATAACCATAAGCACAACAAACTCCCCATTCCCCAAAACTATATACACTCTACACCCCCCTCCTCCCTTCCTTCCAACCCCCCACCTCCCCCCATCCCCCAACAATGCCCCTCTCAACTTTTGCCCAGCTCCATTCCTGGATCTCAGGCACTCCCGCATCTAGCCCCGACTAACACACTTCTACGTCCAGGGCCCAGCAGGGTAAAGCAGCCCTAGCGGCCACTTAACTAACAGTATTTGGGGGAGGATTACTCCAGTTCCGTTACTCCAATTTCGTCAATTTTACGCATTGTGTTACTACTTAAATTACCTTAAATACATTCAAACTATATACCAGTCCATTACGAGCCAAGGCCTGCCTGTTAATCAGTGTCTTATCAGTATGATTTCCCAGTGCAAACAGGATCATCCACCCACTTACCCCCATGTCCGAATAGCCGTGTCCTTCAAGAATCACTGTCTTGCCGGTCCCGGTTCGCCTCTTTCTCAGGGCACCCCAGCAAGTCCAACCATGCCACGACATCCTCAGGGGTTTCGAAGAAGAACACCTTGTAATTGTGCAGCACTTTAATTTTCGCCGGGTACAGGAACATGTATTTGATGCCTGCATCCCGCAGCCTCCTTTTGACAGCCACATAATTATACCTCTGCCTCTGTACCATCATCGTATAATCCGGCTATGCCGTAACAGTTGTAGTCGCCCTCTCAATCGTACCGCCCTTACGAAAGATTTCCAGGATCTTTTTCCTGTCTCTATAATTCAAAATCTTAGCGATAATAGGCCTTGGTGGGGCCCCGGGTCGTGGTTTCCGCATAAGTGTGCGGTGCACGCATTCCACCATGAACCCCTGGGATAGTTTTTCAGCCCCTATTGCTTGAATAATCAGATTTTCAATATAGTTTGTAGGGTCCCGGCCTTCTTCTCCATCCGGCAGGCCAACAACCCGTATATTGTTCCTCCTCGACCTTCCTTCCGCTTCCTCAACCCTATTTTCCAGGTTGGCAACCTGCTGCTTCAGCACGTGGATTTCTTTGGCATTACCACTGCTAACTTCCGTGTTGGTTTGTACTGCACTCTCCAAGCCACTGGTCCTGTCTGCCAGCGCTCTGACATCCTGTCTCAGCAGGGTTAGTTCAGTCCCCGCCGCGTCGATCTTAGTTTCCAGGGCAGCCCGTAAGTCCGCCATTGCTAGGCCCCATTTCGCACTCATCTCTGTTATCGCCTCCAGGATCTGCTGTTTGTCTCCTTCCGGAGCGTCCTCTGCACTAGCCCCTACTTTCCTCTGAGCAAGCATAGTAGGGGTCCTCTGCGTCCTTGCAAAAACTTCTATGGTGGGTTGCTTGGCCTTGGTTTTAGCAGGTTTCGCCGCCATGCTGGTACCTTCCGCCCGTATGCAGCGCCAGCCAATGTTAACAGTCAACTGCCAAGGCTTTGCCAGTCGGCTGGGTTACTATCGGCTATCTAATGTGTGAATGCGCCAAATCAAAGTGCCGGTCAAATGGATTGCGGCCTCCCACGTATGCCGGGTTCCTTTCGCCAATATACCTGAACTCCTATGACACCCGGGTCAGAGTCACGAGAAGCAGCCTAACTCACTGCAGGGCCCAGTTACTTTCCCTCACTCTTGGTGCGCACATCTGAACGCAGGGCCTCCAGCCTCCCATGTAGATTTTCGTATGGTGCTTTGTTTCGTTTACGAACGTTTCAGACGGGCGGGCCGGTCAGTAGGGATTGCCTCCCACTCGCGCCGTGAAGTGTCCAGCCCCCACGCTATAGAACCAGCCGGACACGTTGCAGGGCTCAGTTGCAGTACGCGTGCCTCCGAGCGTGAGGCCTTAGTTGCACAAATGGTTATCCCACAAGCCGTACCTCGCCCCAATCATCTTCAGTGCAGGGGTCGCACCGTGGGCTTTGTGCGGTCAGCTGGCATTAGGCACTCCCAGCACGCAACAAAGTTCCATCCACTGCCCAGTCCCCTAGAAATGAACTGCCTAGCTTGTGGCTTGTGAGCGGCAGGGAGCCGCGGCTGTGTTTTACGCGCACTGTAATTGTATCTCGTTCGCTCGTGATACAAGCATCACATCTCAGAAGCTCTGGTGCTGGTCGTGGGCGGCTAGCGTTCTCGCAGTTCCGAAACTCAGCGAAAATCAGCTGCTCAGGGATTGTGGCTCCCAAAGCTGTCTCACTGTAACTTTGTAGCAAGTCCCCGTCACTACAATTGCTTGCGCTTGCTAGCGCTACTCCGTGTGCCCGATGCTGCTTAGGAAAGGGCTGGTCAAATCTCCCCTGTCGTTTGCATCACGCTCCGGTCAATGGGGAGTTTCGTGGTCCCTCGGGCTGCGCGGACCCTTCCTTTGTTCTCCGCCATCTTGGCAACGACACATCCAGACGGCTGTTCCCTTCAACTTTCGCTTAACTCCTGATCTGTCGATGCGAATAACTTGGTTTTCAAGGCATCTACAGTCCATGCATTCCGACGCTCATATCTTCAGGTTCTGGGCATTTTAGTCGAATTTTCAAGCGTAATTAGTCGGATCTACGGCGGATCTCGCAGGAGCTCGGCCCAGAGCACGTCCTACTCCATGGCCAGTTGGCCACGCCCTCCTTATATCGCAATAGTTGTTTCCAATTTGCGTTACTCACAATACAAAATCCAGCAGCCACTCACAAGGACTCTTTTCCCTTTTCTGTAGCTCTCCTTATGCACGGTCTATCATTTACAACCATATTTTTTCCATCAACTCTTTACACTATCACAGTAATATCACGTGGGCTTTGGAAATTTGTCAACGACACCAATCACATATGAATGCACTCAAAATGATATATGTTGTCAGCTATAAGTAACCACGTAGTACCTTAATTCGAATTTATATAAGATGTAACCCAGCTCTCCAAGCTCTCCCGCTAGACAGCGAGACAGCACAATCCCACTTTCACAATCGCACTTCCTCAATGTGCCGTATATGCGCAGTATATGTTAATACAAAAAACCTTTAGTGCAGAAAATAGGAATTATAGTAACACACGGGTTCGCACCACCTTGCGTTACAACTTGATACAGTCTAAGGCAGACAACTGATGAGATGCAAGGGCAATCCACACGGACTATTTAAAGACGGATGACAAGCACAAGTAGTGGCAGCACAGCAAAATAAGATCTATAAAGTATTAAGACTGCACCCCTGCCACACCAGCCGAAGACAGCCACAGACAGCCCTTATCAAACAGGGCTTGAGCAAACAGCACGCACGCAGAAGCACGTGAACCTGGGCTGATAAGGATTGCTGGATAGGAGGGGCTAATGACACTTAGCCAATTCAATGGAAAAACACACCTATGGGGAAAAAAACACTGTGTAAATAAACAGTTTCTTTGGAATTTGTTTGGGATTCAGTTCAAGTCCAGATGGCTTTGGTTTCTGCAAATGTACCGTTGAGGCAGTAAATCAGGCCCGGCAGACCACACGAACAGCGGGGACAGCCACAGAGAGCCCTTATCAAACAGGGCTTGAGCAAACAGCTCAACAGAGAAGAACTTCTCTTCCTTTTAGAGAAGGTGAACATGCTTCCTTGTGGAGGCCATAGAACCATTTCCACCAAACCTCGAGGTCTAGGGCTATACTCAAGGTTTTTCTTTGTGCCCCAAAAGAACCAGATCTCTTTTCAACCTTTTTTAAAAAGGTTGAGTAATCATGTCAGCACAGATCTTGATATTGCAATGTCTGAAGAACTGCTTTTGTTCAGTGGAGTGCTTACTTGCATGTCCCCATTTGGCAACCACATTGGAAATCCCTGAGATTCGCCATTGCTAATCAATTCTTCCAAAACAAAGTCTTGCCCTATGGCTTTAGTGTATCACCAAGGGTTTTCATGAAATTGTTGAGCGTGGTAGCGGGTCACTTGCGGCTAGGGTGGGAATTTATTTATATGCTTACTTGGATGACTATCTAGCGAGGGTCTCTTCAGTTGAGAAGGTCCAGTTGTCTATCGAGATTCTGGTGGACAACCTTTATAACTTGGGATTCTCTATCAACTACACAAAATCCTCATTTACTCATTCCCAGCAGCTGACCTTCATAGGACGCCCATATGCTAGTCCGGCAAGACAGTGATTATTCCTGCAATAGAGCAGATTGTGGATTTCAAGCTGACGGTGGCACATTTTTAGTGCACATAGACTACAGTGGCCTGAAGGTTTCAGATTCTTCAGGGCCTCATTAACGATCGTGTTATGCATTTCTTTTGCTGGCCTAAAGATGAGGAGGATTCAGCTGCATTTTGTCTGATTCCTGGGGCCAGAGTATAGGGAGACAATAGGACAACATTACTATTACAGATTCTATGTTGGAGGAAATGGAGTGATGGGTCAATCTGGACAACTAAGTCAGGGGCCCCTTTTTGGAAGGCTTCCTGCTCCAAAGTCATTTGACAAATTTGTCCCTGATAGAGTGAGGTGTTGTCCTGAGGGGTATGAAGGTTCACAGACTCTCAAATATTTGCAAATCAATCAGCCGGAATTACAGGCGATCTTAAATGGGATGAGAGCCTTCCTGCCAGTAACTTAATCATTCTGTCAATGAAATTGATAATCAGATTCAGGATATGCTTCTGGGCACAGTTATTGAGTACACCTCAATTGATAAGGTGTTGGATACCGACAAAGCCGTGAACTATCCAGCAGAATTCGGTATCTCACTCGACACCCCAGGAATGCCACCACATCCCCTTCGACTGAAAGCTGGGTCACCCATCATGCTGCTTCGCAATTTTGACCCACCTAGGCTGTGTAATGGCACAAGGCTGTGCATAAAATAATTGCTGCCCCAGCGACTTAGAAACGGACCTTAACAGATGGACAAGCCAAGAGATCTCGCTGGTGGGAAGAATCACAGTATGCAAAAAGAACCTTCTACCCACATTCCTATATCTGTGCTTGTCCCTACCAGTGGTAGTCCCATTAAAGCCCCTCCTGTAGCTACAAAAACAGATCTCCAGATGCATATGGAAGAAAGGCAAAGCCCGAATACCACATCAAGTGATGACGGGGGTGGTGAGATGGGAGTACGTGCCTCCATAATTAGTGTGCAGCGGCACAATTGACAAACGTTCTGACATGGTCCGTACCCACCCCACCTGAAATGGGCGATCATCGAAAAAGCCAAATGCGCCCTCCCACTGGGTTCCCTACTAGACATCTCTGGGTCAGCATGCAAGCACTGGCCAACCATTCTCACCTCAACTAAGATGTCCTTGAGAACTTGGGATTGGGCACTGCAAATGAAAGGAACCCGCAGGGGACTAGGCCCAAACTCACCAGTCTTCAGAAACCCAGACTTCACCCCTGGCGTAGCAATGGCAAACTTTAAGTATTGGAGTAGGGTGGGACTGCACAAAATCTGGCAACTGTTTGAGAACAATACCCCACTCACCTTTGAGAAGTGTAAAACTAATTTCACTCTGACAGAATCAGACACTGGATTACGCAAACTTTGATCAAACGGGAAGCCACCAGAACGCCCCAACCCATAGAACTAATGATACAAGAGGGCCCGGGACGAGGACTTATCATAAGGTTACTTCAGGAGGATATGCTAAACAGACGCCTTATGCACATGGCCCAATGGGAAAAGGACCTGGGCCAACCCATAGAAGACCAAACCTGGATTGACATTTGGCTCAAGAACAGCACAGCCACCAGATGTGCCACTAACAAAGAGTGCGCTCTTAAACTGCTCTATCCTCCGGAACGTCTACATCACTGCAAAAGTTCCTTAAACCCCAAATGCTGGAGACAATGTGGCATGCGCACAATATACTTCCACATGTGGTGGGACTGTCATGTGGTTTAAGCTTTTTAGAAGGGAGTGCTCCAAACCATGGAGGCCATCACACACTGCAAACTACCCATGGACCCGGAGGTGATCTTGCTGGGGGCCCCACAACCAGAGTGCTACCCAAAGAACGGCCCAACAGCAAAACTACTCACTCAACTACTCCTGGCGGCGAAAATCACTCTTGCCCAGAAATGGAAAACCCGCGAAGGGCCCCTAATACCGCTATGGTGGACAAATGTCTGGAACATCCTGGTAGTGGAAAAGGTCACGGCAGCTAAATAAGGAGTGCTCCACCGCTTCACAGATTGTTTAGCCCCCGTCCTAGAATATGACAGGGAATTCCCAGCACTTTCCTTCCAACCTCAACTGGCAAAACTATTCCTACGCCCTTAAGAAGCCCTCAAACCTCCTCACGGAACTCATCCCGGACCTGTATACAGAATCGATATATTCAGACACAGGAGGATGGAAAAAGATGGGGGAAATGGGTTTATTAGCCAATCACTGTAAAACACTGCTATTACTTTGACTTAAAACTATGTAACTATT
Organism: Ambystoma mexicanum; assembly: GCF_040938575.1. Taxonomy (NCBI): domain Eukaryota; kingdom Metazoa; phylum Chordata; class Amphibia; order Caudata; family Ambystomatidae; genus Ambystoma; species Ambystoma mexicanum. Next base: position 533,408,431 of record NC_090924.1, on the reverse strand, counting down.
CTGGTGTGCCCGGCTTTAAATAAATGTGTTAAAAAAAATTAATTTGAAAAAATTGCTGCCCAACGTACTTGAAGCAACAGTGTTGACCGGGAAGGGAAAAAGAGATGTATTCATCCCTCACATTCCACTTATTCGACAGACATGCCGTTCAATCGCCTACCGTTCCCGGTCAGGCTGGCATTCGGTATCACAATCAACAAGGAACAGGGCCAGTCAATGAAGTGCACTGGGGCCAACTTGGAATCTCCATATTTCTCTCATGGGCAGTTCTATGTCGCATGTTCTAGAGTGGGTTCCCCAATCAGTTATATATCTTTGCTACAACTGGCAAAACAAACGTTTTTCTTCATAAACAAGCCTTACAATGAACATATACTTTGGTAATATCAAACTTTAGGTCCATAGTTGTTGGCACCGTTGACATCATGTCACCCATCATGCTGCTCAGGAACCTTCATGTTGTTCTCACGTACAGTTATACGTTTCAGAACGAGTTTTTAAGAAGAAAAAAATGTGTGTTGTGTAGTCTTTTTATAAAAAATTTTTTTAAAAAAATGAAATAATCGAAACATTTAGTGAATTATTCTTCTCACCTTTCTTATGGATCCTTTCCGAAAAGCGTAAAGCTACCTTAATGGATTCCTCAGTGGTCGAGACTGGTTGTCCCCACTGTTGAAGGGGTTTAAGCACCGATGGAGGTCTTCTGGCGATTCGCCAACTAGCAGGGCTTTGCCGGGACGGTTGAAGAAAGCAATGCTGGCTGACGTACAAAAAAAGAGTCCCGGGTCATCTGCACAATGCTCTACTTTGTCTGCGTCTTCGCTCCAGCAACGTTTTAGCAAGGATTCGAGTTGGAGTTGCCTCCAAGCCCAACACTGGTAAGGATCCTGGACAGCCTCTGGCCACCACATCTGCCCATAACAGACACATTTTGGCATGGATGTGGATTGGGACTAAACAGTCCCAGCCTCCACATCCAGCCACACACACAGACCACTGCTTTCCAAGGAAAGGCTTTTACCATTTATGGCAAATTCAGTCCTGAGAGAGCAGGAAGAAGGCCAAAATACAAGAAGGTGAAACAATAAGCAACAATCCCATGGCACAGGCACTTTAGAGTATATCGTACTCTTTTTGACATTAAGTGCAAAAGTGCATGGTACAACAAAAACTAAAATGGTAGAAAAGTTTCCGCTACCACCAGACCATACTGGATATGTGATGCCAGTAACCACAAAGTTACAATGACCAAAGTTATGGGGATACAGACTGTCTCTTCTGCACTTCACAGTAAGGTGATGTGTGCAGGGAAGCATAAAAAGAGAATTTTACAATGAAGAGTTGTCCTGCACTAACAGTCACAGGGACTGATATGTGACACAAAACAGATAAGCTTAGCAGGGCAAATGAAGTAAAATCGGTTCACTTTGATCAAAAGGTCAGAACAGGTTATAGGCAATAGCAAAATGTGCGGGTGCCCCATTGATGTCTATAGAGGGAAAATCGGCAGAAAGAAAATCTTTCCGAACAAATGTTTTAATTGGAACTTAATTGAAACTTTATTAAAGCTCTGGACATTAATTGAAAAGCTTTTAAACACTGCCGTAAAGTCTAGGAAACAGTCAAAACGATATGTGGCACCCACCATATCATAAAGAAGACATCATTTTTTATGTTGCGCTTACTGTGTTTTCCTCGTAGCTATTTTTGCCGTTGGCAGTTTTGCCTTGGTATTTTCACTGTGTCCATTTTCACATGTTGTGTGTTTGGTTGGGATATAGGATTAGGGAGTGGGTTAGAGGGCAGTTGGGGGGGGGCTTTGAAAAGAAAAAGAAATGCAACAAAAACAGCTGCGGTGAAAACACCACAGTGAAGATGCCAACAGCAAAAATAGCCATGAGGGATACACAGGAAACCATATGTTGGTGTTTTATGTGTTGTTTTGGGCCCTGCAAAGCCTTTTTTAGTGTATGATTTCTTATTCTAGATGCGGAAAAGAGAGGAAATAGACATATTACAATAGCCATGATTAAAGGGTTTAGTAGTTTGATCCCATATGGTGCATACACCACCCTGCAGGAGGAACCAGATTGTCAGGTCATTTTAGTGACAGAGATATCAAGAAAAATTGGCACTGGTGTAAAACATACTAACCTCTAGTACTTCATTCCTAATTTTGGAGTTCAGTGGTTTATTTAAAAAAAATGTAAAACTCTCCGCCCCTTTTCTCCCCACTCAGATCCTGATGTTGAATCGGCCAAAGGAAAGAGGAGAGAGAGGAATAGCGGTTAGGGACAGGGATATTCACAGCTAAGACCACAGGCTGCATGCCTGATCCTGATGACCTGGGCTCACAGTGGAGGGAACAGAGGGAAGGCTAGTGGGGCAGGATATGGACAATCGCAGCTAAGTCATTAGACTACATTTTACATACTGACTGACGCTGTGGGTGGCAGAGGCGGGGGCAGAGAGAGGTCTTGAGTTCCAATGGGTAATGTTCACAGTTCCAGGTTTTTCTCCACCAAAGCAAAAGTTCAAAATAGAACCACGTTTTTTGTAGTTCAAGAGGAAAACCCCCCTCCTCTTGGTGTCGAAATTCATTCCTGGCAATTCAAAATCCCATGGGCATGAATCTTCATTGGGATTGGCTGGCTCGTAAAACACCTGGTGAACTCTCCTGTCAGGTTCTCTCATATCATTCCTTGATAATGTGTGGGTGCTGGCCAGACTTGCAAAACACCTGGTATACTCTCCAGCCAGGTTTTCTCATATGTTCATTAATTTGCGAAATCTGAGGGTATATGCTTTTCCTCAAGTTCCTCTTATCATTGGTGCATTTGTATCTCCTCAAATACAGGCACTTATGAAACTCAGTTTGTGATGTAAGCCGTAGGGAATTTGCCTCCCGTTCCAGTTAGGGACCAGGAATCCCTTCTCCAGCTCCCTCCAGGGGTCCCGACCTTCCATTGTGGTTTTACCAGTTTTAGGGCGGCTCCTTGGATTCTCTGACCCCGGTCGGGTCCTTCTTAGCTTCTGCCCTCTCTCTCCATTTTGGGTGGCACGTCTCTACGGTTGGTGGCGGTCTGCACATCACTCCGTCGTCTCTTGCCAGCGTGAAGCTAAATTTGCCCTGTGTACTGCTTCAGTGTCTCTTCTGCCTGCAAGAATGCGTGTCCGGTCCAGACGCTGCCTCGCTCTTTCTTCGTGCTTCTTCTTCGCTCGCATGTCCACATGACAGCTTGGCTTCCCCGGCAGTCACTAGCCGGTCGTATCTCTGCAGTTCTCTGCAGCTCCATCTTTGAACTACTGCGTTACTGAAGGGAGCCGTTTGGAGCCAACTGGATTTCTCCAACAGCTAGACTACTCACTTCGGTCTAGCTGAGCAATCTTCATTCTGGTTACTCTCTTCCTCGTTTCAGTCTTTGTTACTGCTGTAACTACGTGATGTTTAAAAATTCTATGACTGAGTGCTGGGGAATATTGAGGGTTCCTGCCACAATATGCCATGAGGGCCTCGGGTACTGAAGGGGTGTCCCTGAAAGGGAATGGGGGATACCATGTCTCACCCAATAATGTTGCTCCACTCCCCTGAGGGCCGCCTCTGCCATGTGGTCCTCCCTCAAATAGCAACGCCCAAGATCAGGTAGCAGCTGCCCCCTGGCCACATGAGGAGACGCTATCCCCGGGAAAGGAGTGATGCCATCATCAGATTCATCACACTATGTAGATCATTTTGCTGTAGCAGGCCACACAAAAGCTAGTAGAGTGAGAAGTTTGCTTGTGGTCTCATTGTGTGTACTGCCTCAGAGATTATGCTTTTTGGATGTCGGACAAGGCCTGTTGTTGGAATGAGGTGGACAACCTAATATGAATAATGTTGTTATAGTGGTGCAGAATATGGTTGAAACACACAAGAGCTCTTGGTATTCCTTGGCAGAGCGAACTGGCCTGGCAGTTGGGGATGGGCTGCTCCTTTGAAGTACTTTTTGGTGGGGGGGGGGTAAAATGGTTAAAATTGATCTGCACATGGTTGTTTCACTTGCTGCACAGAGGAATGCATATAACAACCATTTGCACTGATGACCACATAGTGTTTATTTGATTGTTCAACGAATTCATGAACTCTTCTAGAGCTGTGCAAGGTATTTTGACCAAGCAAACATATGTTGTAATATTTTTTTACAGGTGAATGCAATTATGGTGGCAGAGTGACAGATGACAAAGATCGGCGGCTTCTCCTCTCTCTCCTCTCCGTATTCTACAGTAAAGATATAGAACTGGACAAATATAAGCTTTCTTCTGGAGATATTTATTATGTTCCCTTACATGGGCCATACCAGGTAAGAGACTGGGCCAGTACTAGTCAAGACTGAACATGTCTGCCTCTGTTTTATTACACATTAGAGCAAATCCCATTTTTGAACTTGGGACATTTACCATGTACTCATGAGCAAGTAGAGAACATGATTTTAATATTCACAATGATTGAAAATACTGCATCTGCATTGTCAAGTATCAACATGAGGCGTAATGCGTATGTTGAGGAGTGGAAATAACAAACCACTTCAGGATTGCATGATATAATGATATTTTATTTGTATCGTGCCCTTACACAAGTGTTTCAGAGCGCAACGAGGCAAAGGAGGGCAAACAAGGGAGGACAAAACAATGATCTTACTAGGCCCAGTGACATTGAGAATGTGCAAGTACAGGGGAAAGGGAAGGGGAAAGTGCAAGGGGCAGGGGGGGAGTGGAAAGTGATGAACATGTGATACAACAACAACAACAGGTAGTGCGGCCAGCAGGTGGTAAGTGTGAGAATAAGGTGTAGATAGCAGGTGTCTGATAACTGCTGGAAGGGAACTGTAGGGTTGCCGATACAGACCCAAGTGCAGGGGTTGCCAGGAGGCAGTGCCGATGGGGGAGCAGGGATCTGGCCCCGAAATCAGAGGGTAACCAGGTGCCTGTGCCAAAGCAGACAGATTAGCAGGGGAGAGGAAGAGCGAAGGCAGAAGCAAAGAGGAAGGTCTTGAGGTGCTTCCGGAACCGGAGATGGTTCTCCTCAAGTTTCAGAGAGGCAGGGAATCTGTTCCAGTGTGAGGCCCCAGCCGAGGAAAGGGGTCTACCACCAACTCGTTGCTTGAAGAAGCGACTGACCCTGAGGGAGTTGGAGGTGAAGGAGCAAAGAGCTCAACTAGGAATGTATTTACGGAGGGAGAGTTGAAGGTATTGCGGACCCATCCCCACAAAGCCTTGTGGACAATGAAAAGGGTCTTGAATTTAATCCTTGCTGCCACTGGGAGCCAATGAAGAGATTTCAGGGGTGGAGAGATACGATTCCAGGCTTTGAGGAAAGGACAAGTCTTGCTGTCCTGTTCTGGTCGAGTTGCAGTGGGCTGAGAGTAGAACCAAATAGATTTAGAAAGAGGCTGTTGCAATAGTCCAAACTAGACATAACCAGAGCTATGGAGACAGTGAGCTTCTGGGGGAAGAAGAGGAAAGGAAGAAGAATACCTCTGAGGAGGTGCAGTTGGTAGTTAGACTTTTTTGAGACATCAGAGACGTGAGGAGAAAAGGAAAGCGTGGAGTCAAAGATGACCCTGAGGTTCTTAGCCTCGCAAGTGGGAGCAGGGAGAGGGCCAAGGGAGGCCGGCCAGAGAGTGACAGGAAAGGAAGGTGCAGGTGTGCCGATGAGGAGGACCTCTGTCATACTGGCATTAAAGCAGAGGTCGTTGGCGGCGCACCAATCCTTGATTGCAGACAGACAGTTGGTGATAAGAGAGGGAGAAGTGGTGGCAGAGGGAAGCCTGAAAACAAGTTGGGTGTCGTCCGCATAGCATTGAAATTTTGAGCAGAGAGCAGCAATACAGCGGGTGAGTACTAATCCCTCACATATTTTCTCTGCCTAGCCATAGGACTATACCTGGAATTAATTATAGTTTTTTTTTTAAATTTCCTTTGACTATGCTGTGGCTTTAAAAAAACCTACATTCATTTTAGGCCCAGTTATGACTTCAGATCAGTTGCACAGACATCATTATTCAGAAAGTGTGTGGTCTTGATGCTAGTTTGTGACATTGTGATGTGTGAAGGCATCATGAAGCAAGACACAGACAACAGACTTAAAGTTAAAAATAAAATGCTTTATTAAATCAAATGTCAGGATGGTAGAAGACCTAACTTGCCCTATGCTAAGGTGGGATTTCCCTACCTGAACAAACCTAAAGAACGTCTGAGTTACAGAGTTCAATTTAAAAGTCTCTGTGTCCAAAACCTACATGTGCCCTCACAACTAAAGCTAAACAATGTGTAGGGATATGAATAATAAAATGAATATAGGGTTTAACTCAAAGTTTGGTGCTTCTCTCAGCCAGGCTTGGACTGGCCTATAAGGCAATAGGGCAATGCCTGAACCAAAAACACAAAATGCTAGTGTGGGCCATGTTTTTTGGTCAAATTGGGGCTCGTTTTTTGGCCCATGTGGGCCAGTTTGATACGTTACTTCACCATGCGGCTAGCAGTTACTGAATTAATATCCTTTAACATGCACAATTTGTACCACATTTTATCAAAAACCTCCCGCTTGGGCATACTCAAACAGTCTTGTCACAAAAGGAATGTATTGCCATTTGCAACTGTGGGCCATTTTTTCATTGGTGCCCGAGATAATTTTATCCCCAGTCCGACCCTGCTTCCAGCTCGCAGCTCTCTTTCAGCTCCCATTCCCCATGTGTAAGAAAGTTCCACAAAAGTCTCAAGATTACCTTTCTCAAGTTCAAGATGATACAGTTCCAAACAATCCTCTGGGTTCCCGTCCCCCGAGGTTCCAAGCAACGCAGTTCAAATCAAAAGGCCTTGAGGCTCCGTTATCAAGACAACACGTGCAGTTCCTCAAGTCCCAGGGTTCTCTTCCCTTAGACTTTAATTTTGCCACTTATACTTGTTTCAGACTTTTGAAAAGTTCAACATAACTCGAGGTCAAGCTGACCCTCCTTCTGGCTTGCCTCGGCAATTCACTTATAATGCTTCTCCTTGGTTTAGTTCACAATGGCCCTCATTCCGAGTTAGGACTACACCATGGAGTAAATAGCTCCATGGTTGGCAACCATGGAGCTATTTACTCCATGGAATACCGGCATGGTGAATGGAGTAATTACCGGTCCATTCCAAGGTTGGATGGACCGGTAATTCCCCATTCACCATAGCCCTTCCCCATCCCCATTTCTGCCCCCATAGGGCTCAACGGGAATGGGGAAGGAGGTAATTACGGCACCGTAAATTACGGTGCCGTAATTTACTCTTTGGTCACTTTGCGGGTCCCGTAATTTACTCCTGCTAAAAGCAGGAGGTAAAGAGGGTCCCGCAAAAGGAACTCGGAATACGGAGGTAAGGGGTAACCGCCATCGGTGCCCTTACAGGCGCCGGTAATCCCTTACCTCTAACCTCGGAATGACCCCCAATGTCTTTGGTTTTCCTCATTCAGGGCACACTGGCCTAGGTGCAGTTGACAGACCACACGGTCCACCAATCACAGGTCGAGCAACCAGGATCTCTAGGTACCCCAGCCCACGCAGGTTCTTCAGCACTTGCCCCTGTGTACCAAGTCACCTTCACTTAGTTCCTCTTTGTCGGCCTCTTAGCTTTCTGTGTAGATTTACATTCCTCTGGCTTTTCTTTGTCAGCCTCTTGGCTCTGCCATCACATGTCACACACCTTTTGCCAGTCTTTGGCCTTGCCGCACTGCATTCACTCACAAAAGTTCACTATGAGGGAGTTTTGTTCGTACCCCACCTTTCTATGACACTCTGTAACCCTTGTACCCTTTTCCATAATTCGTTATCACATGAGCACCTTGGCTGTCCTCTTTATTTGCTTGGCCCATAAACTTTTATTCCATTCAGTATTTTATATGCTTAACTACAGGTTTTCATTCAATTCAATGTTCAATTTGTATTCATATTGCTTAATCTTAAGCTTCCATTCAGTTCAAAATTCAATATGCACTTGGTTCGCTTACTTTCGAGGATCAATTCGTATTTGCAGTCTGCTAGGATCACCCCGGTGTTCAAGCGCTCTCCCTGACACTCACCGGCCTTCTGCGTCTCCTTCCGGCAGCTCCCACTACTTCTTCTCTGCTTCTAAAGCCGGGAAATCCACCTTTTCAAGCCACACTCGCCTGCCGGGTGTTTCCCTCTGCATGTTGGCAGTTCAAATGCCTTTTCTGGACGCGGGCAGCGTCCTCTCTTCTTCAGTGATCTTTAGCAGCTCCTGCTGCTTGCTCTCTGTCACAGAGGCTTCCAGACCTGCAGCAAGTACATGACCCACTTGCTTTGGATCCCGCAAGTCCTCTGCCGGCGTCCTGACTCCTTCTCCATTCCCACCATGGCTACCTTCTCTCAAACAAGGTCCCCTGCTGGTCTCTCCCACCCAGGCCTCCATGTTGCTCTCTATTCTGCTCCACTGGTCTCCCTTTATACACCTGCAGCCACTTGACAGGCTGCAGGTGCGGCTGCCTAATTAGACTTGCCTGACCATAATTAAAGGTACATGCCTGACCCTCACAGCACTTTGCAGGCATCTTCCTCATTCCAGTACTAAAGTGATGAAATGGTGTAGTGTTTATTACTCTTAGTTGCCTTTTCCTCATCCTAGTAATGTCAAGTGTCACATGTGGAGAAATTAGGGGGACAGCTTTACAGTAACCTATAAAGGTCGGGGAAGGATTAGGTTGGTCTCAATAGGAAAAAGGGGTATCGGAAATATCTAGTACATTTGCTAAAGGAATGCAAGTTCCTTCCCAGACACCAGCCTTTCCAAGTACAGGCTGCCTTGTAACTCTTGACAGTACTCCTCGTCAAAATATCTGGAAGTCCCCATCTTTTCCAGACATCTTCCAGGCCAGTATCCTGATTGACCCCTCAATCTTAATTTGATGCAGTCTCCCTTGGGTACTCATCCGCAGATCTACTGGGGCAGAAGGTTTGGAAAATCTGTAGAAAGATGCATTAGATACAGAAAACCGACCTGTGCTGTCTTATTTGAGGTAATTGGGACTACTCCTGAAGCCTGCCTCCTCGTCTGAGCTGGAACTCTGGGGTTCATAACAAAATGGGAGAAATACTTATTCCAGCAAGAATATTCCACCAGATACATTAGTGTCAGGAGCACAATCCCTACACTAATATGACAGGCTCCCAGCAACCACTTGGTTGCTGGGAACGCATTTCACAAAGAGGGGCCCATAATGGGCCTGTCTCTGTGAAATGCACATCAAAAAAAGCCTTTTCATCCTGTTTGGGGGATGGAGTTGCAAGTGTGTCAGCTGTTTAAACCATGGAAAGAAAAAAATGATCCTGTCGTGATTTGTGCCTTATGTCGGGGAGGTCTATTGCCCTTGAAACGTTATCCTCCAGGCAAGAATTGTCCTGCGACAAACAAAAAATTGTATCCCTCAGCTAATCAATCATCTGGACTCCCTTCACTATCAGGGCTGCTGTAACTAGCTTGTGCAGATTTGTGAAACACCACAGAGTGGGCAATTATCTTACTTAACCTTCCCAGATAAAGTGAAGGAGCTTCCGATGCAGTTTGTAAATTGGTGCTCAGGGATAGGGGTTACTGAGGACTAGTCTTGCCATTAAGTCCTGTGGATGAAGAATATCTCTTTGCAGCTGCACGCCTTCCATTTTGATTTGGGATGTGCTACCCCCTCATAGAATTGTTTTAAATTAATGACTGACCTAGCTTGATCAAAGCCGTGCGAGGCACCCAGTACCGTACATAAAGGGACTAGCTGTGAAAGCAGATACGTTGCCTGTATTCCGTGTTAGCATTACGCAACACGTCGCGCACAGTAGGATGCTGTGAACGCTCAGAGTTAGGCTCCCAACTCATACAAGGCCCATATGAACTGTTGACATTAAACAAAATGCTGCAGCACATTAGGCAGCAGCAGCGCATGATTCATGCACAGAACATGGTTTAAGAACTTCCAAGAAATGACAATGGTTCTATGATGCACCTCTCTAGTCCGAGAACAAAATGAGGGCAAAATCTTTCTTACATCACTGTGGTGTATATTTCTGCAGAAACCCTATGGGTGCTTTTGTGAAAGAGCTATGGTCCTTTTTTGCAAGTTCTAGGACTTCTCTGTCTACTTACCAAAGGTCTTTTCCATAGTGCAAGTTAATCGAATCCCTAGTTTGAAAGGTGGCCACTAAAACTCTAACATGAACCCCACCGCCATCTGAATCACCCAAGGGTCCCCGTTGATCTGTCTCCATTTGTGGACAAACTGCCTTATTCCACTTATTTGGATGCTTTCTGCACTGAGCACTCTTGCCTGCAGTAAAAGTTGGGAGTAGGTAATTGCCCCTGTTTCCTCTGTGGCTCCTGAAGGGAAAGAAGAGTTTATCCTGCTTCTGTTTCTGCCACTCTGGGAATCCAACTCTTCCTTGAGGCCTGAATGAGAGTTGGTAGTGGGCAGATTGGCGTCCCTTCCCACAAGTGGCCCTCACAAAAATCTTTGTCTTAAGAATTGAGAAAAACCTTACTGAAGGCCACGTAGGTCCCAACAAACTTCTTATCTTGTTCACAAATGCATCATCTAGCAACTGGTCCTAAACATGGCAGGTCTCTTAAGTTAGTTGCTTTTAAGATGATTCCTTGACTTTCTGTAGGTACTGTATGGTGAAGTTCATGCTGCCCAGTTGGCTGATCACTCTCTGAGCCCATCCTCCCAGTGCAATGGGATCTGTGGTGTTCCCGGACTGTTATGCCTCTGTCGCCATTGCTGCAATTTTTGTTAGGTCCAGGAAGCTATCTTTGTACGATCCCTAAGCTCAGTCTATCACTTTTGTAGGATTGTTATGTTGTTTGGCATTGAAAGAAAAATCTAAAGTCTATTTCAGGAGTGTTAACGACTTTGTCTTCTATGTCTGGACTTGGTCACTCTGCTCTAAGCATGCTCCTCTTTGTCTAGTAGCATCCTCGGCTTCAGCTGGATGTAGTCAACAGCCCTCTAGGATGACCCCCAGTTAGATTAACTGGAGTATAGTATATCCTTCAGGTTGAAAATCCTGTTATCTTCTTCAGTATGATTTGGTCTTTATTAACATAAAAGAAACCCCAACTATGCCTGCCTCTATGATGATGGAAATGTCAGGATGTCTTACATAATAAATTCTGTCCTCTCTCAAAATTCCTGTTGTAACCTATGCTTTCCTATGCTTGCCCTACCACTAAACTATCAATACAACATGTTTTCGACCATATGACCTACAACCGTTACGAATCACTATACTTTGACTTTGTGTGGCTGTTTTATGACCCCCAACCCCGTCGGTGGTTAGTTCTCAGTCTCTCTCAGACCCTTGGCCTCTTAATGCTTTGTGTTAGGAAGAATTCTCTGTTTAGGCTGAATTTCCTAACCTAGTGAGTCCCCCAGCAGCTTTGCTGGATTTTGTGGGGTTTATTTTTTTCTCCTGCCAAGAGTGAGACTCTTTTACCCTCACTCTTGGACATGACTTGAGAGTGTTCTCTGTGACTTGCTATGTGCTTATGGGCTAGGGGGTAATTTTCCCCATAGGCCATCATTGGTTTTTGAATGTGTGTTACACAGCACCCTCAGTGCAGTAGCACAGGGGTGTCTTAGAGACCCCCAAACATAGACTCCACACCCTGGGACTGACTACTGTCTCCCTGGGTCTGTAAAGTTACCATTGACTTTACTAGTCTTAACTTAGGAACTTAACCAGTACAAACCATCTTACTGTGGAAGTACTGGTAGGGGCAATTAGATTGCCCCTGGGTCTGTTGTCGAGGGGGTACTGTCCCGTCCCCCCTCGCCGAGTTCTGGCTGGTGGCAGTGGATACCACGGAAATATTCCACTGGAATATTTCCCAATGGGATTTCCCATTGGTTTTTGATGCACCACTTTTTGGTGCAATGTTAAAGATACCGCCGGTTTATTTATTTAATATAAATTCACCGGTTGGGATTTTTTGCCGGAACTCGCCGCCAAAATGGCGTCTAGGTTCACTTCAGTAACCCTGAACCCGAGTCGAGCCTTTGTTCCACTTTTGGCGGGCTTCTGCACAGAAGCCCTCCAAAGTGGTGCCATTCTGTCTGGGTACCACAGGGGGTGTGGGAGGGGGTTTAGGCACCCTGGACCGAGTTGCCTTGCCAACTCAGGTCGCACTCTAGTGTGATTGGCCCAAGTGGTGAGCCACCCCGCTCACCACTTAGCATGTTTGAGTGACAGCTAGGCTGTATGAATGGGGGTTTGCTGCATAAAAGCAGGGTTTTTGGGACTGGTTCTTCAGAAGTCGCCACAGGACCTAAGAAGCCGAAGAGGGAGAAGCCGAGCCGACCTGCCAAGACGACACCACCGGTGAAGCCCTGCAGAATCGTCTCACCACTTTTCCCGACGACAGAGGAGATCTCCCGCCGGAGAGTCTTCTTCCTTTAACTGGTGGGGACAACCAGTTGCTGCCTTCTTTTCGCCGTCCCGAAGCATCTCGTGGCCGCCTTGCCTGTGCCAAGCACCCCGGCAACCGGGATACCACTTTTTACCTCAACCGCGAAAGAGGGGTAAAAATCCTTTGTGACCGGAGAACTCCACGGCTGGCCTCATCCCAGGTAGTGCAACGACCTGCAGCCTTCCTCCCCGTCGAGATCACCTCTTCCTCGGGACGACGCCCCGACTTGCACCCACTACCAGGAACGACTACCACCGCTGGAGGAATCTTTCCACTTTTAAAGGTACTGTGTTCCGCCCGGCCTCCCTTGCCACCGATTGTACGGGGTAGATTTAGCCCTCGGCTCTCGAACCTGGGTAGGTCTGGGACACCCTAACTAAACTTTTCAGAACCATAGTAAAACAGTTTTCTACTCACCTGCAAAGACTTGTGACATTGTGTGATCTTGGGCACATTTTCGCCTGGCTCCCTCTAACGCGGGCCCCGAACTAATTCCCCTTGTTCCACCATTGACTGTCTTTGCTAACCTTATGTGAAAAGTGTTTTACCTTACTGCTCTCTTTATTTCTGCTTTTTCCCTCCCTTTTGGTAATACTTGTTGGAGTACCATCTAACGTTAAGTGCTCACCTCTGGTTGGAAATAAGTGGTGTTAACTTAGAATTGTCCAACAAACGATTAGGGATGTACATATGAGTAATAGTAACTGTGTTTGACTTTCTTACCTTTTCTAATGTGCGAGTGTAATTTATGAGTGTACCTTTAATAAATAAGTTTATACTTTTACACCTAGCTCTGGTCAGTGTTTGCTTGTGCTATTGTACCTCTGTACCTATTATATATCCTCTGTATACTGCCTAACTCTTCTTGAGGGAAGTCTGACTGCTCAGCCACAGCTACCACAGTGAATCTGTGCGGTGCAGACTGCTACCAAGTGGGTTTACTGCCAACACCTGTAGTCTTAAATCTTTTGCAGTGGTCCCAGAGGGAACTGCACAGGTTTCTGCCTAACACTGGTGGACAGCGGTGGGATCTGTATTGAGTATACACTTTAGAGTACTTTTGAGATACCTTAGTGCAACTAACCACAAAGCTTAAGCACAAGAAAGAAAACGTCATTTTTAACCTGTCTACTATGGAAAGTTATAGTCAAGAGTCCCTTGCTACAAAAACTGCTGATTGTCTAAGACTTCTCTGTAAGCATAAGAATCTCATGACTAAAGGAAAGAAAATAGAGCTAATAGAAAGGTTGTTAGAAAACCAAAGTCTGGAGGATGGTCCAGAGGAACCTGTCACTCCAGCAAATGTAGAAAGCAGCAATGATCTTGATATGGAACAAAGTATTGACGATCTTGGGTCAGAACCAGAAGAGGAGGATGAAACTGTTGTAGATAGTCCCTCTAGGCCTCTGTCTGCTCTACCAGCTGTACCTACTGGACCTTTGCCAGGTCCCACATTTAGCCCTCAATACTTTGAACTGGAGAAAATGAAACTTGAATTAGAGTACAAGAAACTTAATGCTCAAACTGACAAAGAACTAAGGCTAAGGGAAATGGAGCTCAAGTATGAGCTAGAAATGAAGAAATTGTCTGTTGAGAATGCTTCTCTCTCTGGCTCCTCTAGAAGTTCCAGTCCTAAAAGACCCCGGATGCCTAAGGAATTGATTGGTATGTATGAGCCTAAGTTGGATGTGTTGAATTGGTTGTCTATGTTTGAGTATAATCATGGGCTCCAGAACATCACAGGTAATGAGTTACTCACCTGGTTGTTCTCTAGGCTTCCCCCTGTTGCAACTGATGTGGTAATGGAGTTGGGGGAGGAGGATAGGAAAGAGTATGAATGTGTGAAACTAGCTTTGATAGCTAGGTTTGGGAAGACCCCTTCCCAGTATCTTAAGAGGTTTAGGAGCCTCATAAAGCATGATGGTACCCCTTGGGCTACCTGGGTGTGTGAAGGGTTGAAAAACTTAGAGGGATGGATTAAGGGTTACAAGGTGAACACTTATGAAGGAATGAGAAATCTTGTAATGATGGAGTCAATTTATGATGCCTGCTCTCCTGAGCTCAGACAGCACTTGGCTGATTCACAGGAATTAGATCCTAGGAAACTAGCTAAGGCTGCTGACTTGTGGGTTGCCAACAGGGCTACTCACAAGGATTCTGGGGTAACTCAGAATAAGGATGAGGGAAGACAGCCTAAGAAAGACTCCAAAGAGAATTCTAATAATCCTAATTCCAAAGAGGGCCCCAAACAAAACCATAAGGGTAAGCCACCTGGGAAACCACAGCAGAGTAGTATACCTTCTGGTGCTAAACCAGAAGGAGGTCAGAACAAGCCTCCATTCCAAAGGACCTTTGGGGCCTGTTATGTTTGTAAGGCTACTGACCATGTGAAAGGAGATCCCAGATGTAAGGGTAAACCTTCCGGGGTCCAACTTGTCTCCTTAGCCTTCGCTCCAGAGGAGGAAGTCACTATGGCAAGTGGAAACTTTCTACTACTGGCTGACGAACCCACTGGAGTCTCAGCCAGTGTTTCTTTAGTCTCTCTGGGGTTGTGGGAACAGCAGAATTTAGATGTATATAATTCTATCCCAGATAATACTAAAGAGTATTATAAAGACAGTGTCCACGTAAATGGTCAGGAGACTCCTGCCATCAGGGACACTGGGGCCAGCATAACTGTGGTGGATGAATCATTTTTCAAGGCAGAGGATGTTGCTAAGGCACCCAAATGCCTCACCAAGTTAGCTGGAGGGCCTGTGCAGATGTGTCCCCAGTTACCAGTTCTCATCCAGTGTAATGATATGGCTGTGAAGATACCTGTCAGTATACAATGTGAAGTGGCAGGAAGAGTTCTGCTGGGAAATGACCTGAAAGCTCTTGGAGTTGTGTCACATACCCCCAGACCTCCTAGTAAAAGGTTACGGGAGCTCACCAAGTCTGCAAGAGAGAAAACCCTGCGAGGTTTATCTCAGGAGATGATGACAGAAATCACTCCTCTCCCACTGGAGCAACTTACTGCAGTAACTACCAGATCAGGAGCAAAGGGGCAACCCAAGACTCCTAGAAAAAAGCCTACAGCAAGCACTCCAGTGCTTCCAACAAGGACTTCCCCGAGGTTGTCCAAAGTTACACCTGTAACTCCAGCTGAGGCTGAGAGGGAGGTACAACCCTGTTTGGTTGAACTAGACTCCGAAGAAGAGCTAGAAGGAGGTCCAGAACTTATTGGAGACCTGGACCCGGCTGACCATCCTGAGCTGCAGTCTTTACTGGCAGAAGGTGGACCCAGCAGGACAGCTTTCCGTAAGGGACAAAGAGAATGTCCAACTCTGGAGGGTCTCCGCCAGCAGGCGGCTTCTCAGGCTGATGGGCAAGAGCCTGGGAAGTATAGGTTACACTGGGAAGATGGCCTCTTCTACAGTGAACCAACCGAATCTGAACCTGGAGCATACCAACGCCTGGTAGTGCCCCAAGAGAACAGACAACAGTTCTTGCAACTAGCCCACGAGATTCCTTTGGCTGGTCACTTGAGTTTCAAGAAGACCAAGGAAAGGCTCTCTCTCTACTTCTATTGGCCAAACATGGGGGCTGAAGTAGATAGGTATTGCAGGAGCTGCCATACCTGCCAGACTTCTGGTAAGGTTGGTTCCAAGAATGTGGCACCTTTAGTGCCTCTCCCAGTTGTGGGAGTCCCATTTGAGAGGGTAGGGATTGACATTGTTGGTCCCCTTGATCCCCCAACCTCCTCAGGCAACAGGTTTATCCTTGTTGTAGTAGACCATGCTACTAGGTACCCTGAGGCAATTCCTATGAGGACTGTTACGGTTCAGGCTGTGGCTAAGGCCCTCCTTGGTATCTTTACCAGGGTTGGGTTTCCTAAGGAGGTGATCTCTGACAGGGGGACAAATTTTATGTCCAACTACATGAAAGCCATGTGGAAAACCTGCGGAGTTACCTACAAGTTCTCAACCGCTTACCACCCTCAGACAAACGGGTTGGTAGAAAGATTTAACAGAACCATGAAGAGCATGATAGGTGCCTTAGAAGAACCCCTTAAGAACAAGTGGGACCTTCTACTGCCATGCCTTCTATTTGCTTATAGGGAAGTCCCTCAGGAGGGAGTAGGTTATTCTCCCTTTGAACTTCTCTATGGCCATCCCGTCAGAGGCCCCTTGGCCCTGATTAAGGAGGGGTTGGAGAGTGCTCCTTCCCCCAAGCCAGTCAGAGTGACTGACTATGTGATAGGTCTCCGAAGGAGAATGTCACACATGATGGCAGAAACAAGTGATAACTTGAAAGCTGGCCAAGCTCTGATGAAACATTGGCATGATCAGAAGGCTAACATGGTTGAGTTTACTCAAGACCAGCTAGTTCTAGTTATGCTCCCAACAAGGCAGAGGGCCTTGCAAGACAAATGGATGGGACCCTTCAAGGTTGTGGGAAAACTTGGAGAGGTCAACTATCTGGTGGATCTGGGCAAACCCAGGAAAGCTCCCAGAGTCTTCCACACCAACCGCCTCAAAGCCTATGTCTCTAGACCAGAAGTAGGAGCATTGCTTCTAGCTTCATCGGAAGAGGAGGAGGAGAGTGATGCTCTACCTGACCTCCTGAGAGGCTTACCTTTGGACGAAAAGGTTGAGGGAGTTAATCTCTCTTCAGATCTGACCCCTGAGCAACAGGAAGAGTGCAAAGCGATGTTAAATCAGTTTGCCCCCCTGTTCTCACTTTCACCAGGCTTGACCCCTTGGGGACAGCATAAGATACTCACTGGTGACTGTCTGCCAGTCAAAAGCAGAGGATATAGAATGTCAGAACCCACATCAAAGGTGAGGTCAAGAAGATGCTTGATCTCGGGGTAATAGAGCCCTCTACTAGTCCATGGTCTAGCCCAGTGGTGTTAGTACCAAAGGCAGGATCCAAAGAGTTGAGATTCTGTGTGGACTATAGAGCTCTTAATGCAGTCACCAAGACTGATGCCCACCCTTTGCCAAGAACAGATGAGTTGGTGGATAAACTTGGTGCAGCCAAGTACCTCAGCACACTGGACCTTACGTCAGGCTATTGGAAAATAGCCCTGACAGACCATGCCAAGGAGAAAACTGCATTTTCTACCCCAGTTGGCCTATACCAATTCAAGGTTATGCCTTTTGGACTGAAAAATGCACCTGCAACATTCCAAAGGATGGTGAACCAAGTTCTAGCTGGGATGGAGGACTTCTGCATGGCATACTTGGATGACATTGCAGTCTTCAGCCACTCCTGGGAAGAACATGTGACCCACTTAGGACATGTTTTGCAGGCTCTTGAGCAGGCCAATCTGACCATAAAGGCAAGCAAGTGCCAAATTGGTCAGAGTAAAGTGGTCTACCTTGGACATGAGGTAGGAGGTGGAGAAATAAGGCCTTTGCTCAGCAAGATTGAAGCTGTGCAAAATTGGACAACACCTACTACTCAGACCCAGGTGAGAGCCTTCTTAGGCCTCACTGGGTACTACAGGAATTTCATTGAGAACTATGGGACCATAGCTTCTCCTCTGAATGTGATCTCCTCTCCAAAATTCCCTAAGAAGGTCAAATGGACTGAGGAATGCAATCAGGCCTTTGAAAACCTGAAGAAAGCTCTCTGCCAAGCTCCAGTACTCAGAGCTCCTGACTACCACCAAACTTTCATTGTACAAACTGATGCTTCCAATGTAGGTATAGGTGCAGTTCTTAGCCAACTGGATGAGAAGGGTAGGGAACACCCCATTTGCTTCATCAGTAGAAAACTGAAGGATCCTGAAACAAGGTGGGCACCAATCGAAAGAGAATGCTTTGCTATTGTGTGGGCACTGAAGAAGTTTAGGCCATACTTGTATGGTTCTACTTTTGTCATTCAGACTGACCACCAACCCTTGAGATGGTTAATGCAAATGAAAGGGGAAAATCCAAAACTATTGAGATGGTCAATCTGCCTCCAAGGGTTTGATTTCACCATTGAGCACAGGTCAGGGTATCACCATCAAAATGCTGATGGACTCTCTAGGATGTATGTCATCGACTAGAGGTATGAGGTTCATCCAGGAGTGGATTAAATCCTCCTGTCCCTTAGTCTGGGGGGGGCGAGTGTTAGGAAGAATTCTCTGTTTAGGCTGAATTTCCTAACCTAGTGAGTCCCCCAGCAGCTTTGCTGGATTTTGTGGGGTTTATTTTTTTCTCCTGCCAAGAGTGAGACTCTTTTACCCTCACTCTTGGACATGACTTGAGAGTGTTCTCTGTGACTTGCTATGTGCTTATGGGCTAGGGGGTAATTTTCCCCATAGGCCATCATTGGTTTTTGAATGTGTGTTACACAGCACCCTCAGTGCAGTAGCACAGGGGTGTCTTAGAGACCCCCAAACATAGACTCCACACCCTGGGACTGACTACTGTCTCCCTGGGTCTGTAAAGTTACCATTGACTTTACTAGTCTTAATTTAGGAACTTAACCAGTACAAACCATCTTACTGTGGAAGTACTGGTAGGGGCAATTAGATTGCCCCTGGGTCTGTTGTCGAGGGGGTACTGTCCCGTCCCCCCTCGCCGAGTTCTGGCTGGTGGCAGTGGATACCACGGAAATATTCCACTGGAATATTTCCCAATGGGATTTCCCATTGGTTTTTGATGCACCACTTTTTGGTGCAATGTTAAAGATACCGCCGGTTTATTTATTTAATATAAATTCACCGGTTGGGATTTTTTGCCGGAACTCGCCGCCAAAATGGCGTCTAGGTTCACTTCAGTAACCCTGAACCCGAGTCGAGCCTTTGTTCCACTTTTGGCGGGCTTCTGCACAGAAGCCCTCCAAAGTGGTGCCATTCTGTCTGGGTACCACAGGGGGTGTGGGAGGGGGTTTAGGCACCCTGGATCGAGTTGCCTTGCCAACTCAGGTCGCACTCTAGTGTGATTGGCCCAAGTGGTGAGCCACCCCGCTCACCACTTAGCATGTTTGAGTGACAGCTAGGCTGTATGAATGGGGGTATGCTGCATAAAAGCAGGGTTTTTGGGACTGGTTCTTCAGAAGTCGCCACAGGACCTAAGAAGCCGAAGAGGGAGAAGCCGAGCCGACCTGCCAAGACGACACTACGGTGAAGCCCTGCAGAATCGTCTCACCACTTTTCCCGACGACAGAGGAGATCTCCCGCCGGAGAGTCTTCTTCCCTTAACTGGTGGGGACAACCAGTTGCTGCCTTCTTTTCGCCGTCCCGAAGCATCTCGCGGCCGCCTTGCCTGTGCCAAGCACCCCGGCAACCGGGATACCACTTTTTACCTCAACCGCGAAAGAGGGGTAAAAATCCTTTGTGACCGGAGAACTCCACGGCTGGCCTCATCCCAGGTAGTGCAACGACCTGCAGCCTTCCTCCCCGTCGAGATCACCTCTTCCTCGGGACGACGCCGCGACTTGCACCCACTACCAGGAACGACTACCACCGCTGGAGGAATCTTTCCACTTTTAAAGGTACTGTGTTCCGCCCGGCCTCCCTTGCCACCGATTGTACGGGGTAGATTTAGCCCTCGGCTCTCGAACCTGGGTAGGTCTGGGACACCCTAACTAAACTTTTCAGAACCATAGTAAAACCGTTTTCTACTCACCTGCAAAGACTTGTGACATTGTGTGATCTTGGGCACATTTTCGCCTGGCTCCCTCTAACGCGGGCCCCGAACTAATTCCCCTTGTTCCACCATTGACTGTCTTTGCTAACCTTATGTGAAAAGTGTTTTACCTTACTGCTCTCTTTATTTCTGCCTTTTCCCTCCCTTTTGGTAATACTTATTGGAGTACCATCTAACGTTAAGCGCTCACCTCTGGTTGGAAATAAGTGGTGTTAGCTTAGAATTGTCCAACAAACGATTAGGGATGTACATATGAGTAATAGTAACTGTGTTTGACTTTCTTACCTTTTCTAATGTGCGAGTGTAATTTATGAGTGTACCTTTAATAAATAAGTTTATACTTTTACACCTAGCTCTGGTCAGTGTTTGCTTTTGCTATTGTACCTCTGTACCTATTATGTATCCTCTGTATACTGCCTAACTCTTCTTGAGGGAAGTCTGACTGCTCAGCCACAGCTACCACAGTGGGTTTACTGCCAACACCTGTAGTCTTAAATCTTTTGCAGTGGTCCCAGAGGGAACTGCACAGGTTCCTGCCTAACACTTTGCAAGGAGGGATTAGTTTAACTCCTGAAAAGGTTACTCAGAACCCCTGTGTAAAGTATTTTAAAAGTAAGTTCAAACCGTTATTCTCCCCTCAGAGTAGTTGTTGCTTTGGACTCAGTTCTCATGGAAAAGCATAATCGGTTTCTGGGTTATCAGTGGCAGTGTCACTGAAGTTACTATATTTCTTGGCTTGGCTTAAGCTATCTGGCCTTAAAGGCCATCTGTTCCTTGTATCGTGATCACCCCCTTCTCCGGTGTTTTTACTGACAGTCTCTTGTGTATATGTCAGCCTCTCAGTCCTTCTCCTGTCTGGTCACGCTCGCCCCTTTTTGGGATATGTTCAGCTGTGCCCCTCAAGGTTTTCTATTTTCGACTTCTACCTTTATCTGGGTGTTTTCAACTTAAGCCCTCTGTGGCTGTATTAAATCGGTTTCTCTTTCAGTAGGGATATTCTTGCTTTCCTCCCTTGGCTTCTGTCTCCAATGTTGTTCAGTTTCCCCTTGTCTAGGGATGTTCGGACTCTCAGTTCTTCGTAGCTTCCTAATTCGACTTCCCCTCCTTCGTGGCTATCTCCAGTGCCACTCTGCCATCCATCCATTCTTTCCAACTGCATACCTGTACTTTCGCTGCGGTGCATGTTGGGGGAGGTGCCGTCTTCAGGCTCTGCAGGTCTCCTTCCACCGTTCTTCCTGTCACCTCCGTACAGGACTGCAGCATCGGAGTTGTTCGACACTGGCTTGCCGCTGCAGCAGCGTCTGCTTTTAGGGCAGTGAGACAGTCCCCAGCTCGGTTCTTGTTTCCTGGGCTCGGCAGCGTTCCGCAGGCACTCTGCTCCGCCCACACTCCCACATCGTCCTGCCTCCAGGCTCTGGACAGGGAGGCGTCTCCTCTGCGTTCCAAGTCAGACAGCTACCTCTTCCAGGTGTCTTACTCATCTCTGTTTCTCCCTGGCATTGAGTCTTTCAGTTTCTCCCTGGAAGGGGAACAGAGATTCCATTGTTTCTAGGCTGTTGGTGGGCATGTCAACAATAGAGTCAGAAACAAAAGCCAAACCTGTAACAAGGGCCCTGCGCATCATAACATTGCTCACTTGCCATGTTCCCTCTAAATGCTTGAGAGTCAATATAACTGGGAGGTAGATTGTTTATCTGCCTTGTCTCTATATGGTGGTCAACCCAGTCAGATCAGGCTTGCCCTGTCCTCTTTGGAGGGTGTTATGTAGCAAGATGACCTCCCTAGTCTCAACGTGGATGTATCCCTCTTGGGATGAAGATACAAGTTCCCTAGACTTGTCACACTCCCATAGATGGGATTCACCCACACCTTTTCTGTATAGCTTATGTGTTAAGGGACTTACTTGGCCACTCTGGTTCTTCCATTGTCTCAGTGCAGGAAGAAGTATCTGTCAGCCTCTGAAGATCTAGAGAATGCCCAGCGCGCCATTTTATTATCTTTTTTTTATATGTCTCAGATTCAGAATGCTAACAGAGCGGCAGGACTCTTTTAATGCATATATAGTGGAATTAATATTTTTCAAAAGTTCTAATGCATGCTGCTGGACCTGCCGCTTTTTTCTAGTAACTCAGAGGCCACCTGCGGCCCTGCAGAACAGGCGCATGGATCAAGAGTGCTGCACCCCTTGATGTTTTTGTTCTCCTTGCGCTGCAGTTAGTCAATTGCTTCCTGCAACATGTAAATTGGAAACAGAAAAACTGCCTAGACTGTGCTGAATAGAAAAACTGGCACAAGAGAAGGAACTGAAAAAGTGCCAGGACTTAACTCACCAACCGCTTCTGCACAATCGCCACTCCCCTTCAGCCACAACACTCAATGAGTGTAGCACCAGAATGCTAGGCCAAAAAATGTATAACACACACACACAGAAAATGCCACTTCTCTGTGCTCTGAGCAGCAAACCACACGGAGGAGCCTGCTCAGGAAGAGGATGTGTAGGTTTAGAAGGACTTGTGAGGGGTGGAAAAGAGCACCTGTTTTTTCTGGTTTAATGTAACTTCAGTTTGCTAGGAAGGATTCTGGGAAATGTAGGCACTCAATGAGTTGGTTTACACTGCTGCTCAGAGCTTTAATAAAGAAAGTGAGCATAATATGAAGTCTCTGGTATTGTCATGGAATTTACATAGCTAATCCTTTGATTGGTATGAATATTCTTTATTTTTTGAAACCTTTGTTGGCAGTGTTCTCTTGGTTGTGTGAATTGCATTGCATATCATGTTATCATATCTCTCTAAATCTCTTTTCTCTCTCTCTCTTAATCCATCCTCATGTTTCTGTCACATCCAACATGTGGCCTCTTGAAGAACCAACTTCCGCAAAGAGATGTTGCTATGTGTGATTGTGTTCAAACTAAATTCATCCTTACAATGTGCAACTAATTTAAAATTAGGCTTGCCTGGACCATCCCAATGTACGTCATAAACAATTGTAATATACAGTACTGTACCGAGAGTGTAATAACTACAATTTGTAAGACACCTGATCAACCAATGGGCATATTTCTCTGAGTATTGGCTGCTTGCAAGAACTGAAGAAAACCTGCACTCAGTGTCCTTTTTCTGAAATACCTCGTTTGTAAGTAAGCACAAGCAAGCCACCTCTATTCACAGTGCTTGGAATGTTTTCCTCTCCACAGTTCGCTTGACCAAATGAGAGACAGCATGAGACATTTTCCATTGCTCCTTGCCTGTCATGCTCCTGCCAGTCCTCCTCCTTATTGGTCTTTCCCCCTTTCTCCTCAATGGCCACGGCTTACTCTCTCTTCCCTCCACTCCCCTGAACCTCTTCCCCAATCTCACCCTTTCCATCATTGACTCGCCTCCCAAATGCCACTCGGACTGTACCTCTCTCTGCTTTCCCTCCCGCTTCAAGCTTATCTACCCTACTCACTTACCTTCTGCTACTCCAGCAACTACCTTCTCTACCTCTTATTCCCTTATTGACCTCACCTTGGGTCTCTGGAAAAAAATACCTAATTTCTCCTGAATCATTTTGATTCCCATCACCCCAAATTTTTGATGCTTGGTGTCACTGAAACCTAGATTTCCCCTGTGACACCACCACCGTAGCAGCCCTTCACACTGGCTGTTCCTGTTTCTTTCACTCACCTCATGATGACAAAAATGTGGAAGTGTTGGTCTCATGATCAGCAAGTACACCTCATCATACACCCCTTCCCCTCTCTGATTTCACCCACACCTCCTTTAAGGAAATCTCAGCCTACTTTTCACTCGTGCCCCTGGTATTAGTCTCATCTACTGCCCACCGGGCACATTCAACATCATATTTTCTGATCCTAACCTCTTGAAATGCTCCTAGCTGATGACACTGTCCTCATAATCAATTACCTCAACCTCTGCAATGTGACTAAGGCCCAACAGCTCCACCTGTATGCTACTCTCTCTGACAACTCACTGGCCAACCATCATTACCTTCCAAACCAAACCCAATGCTTGTTGTAACTGAATAAAGGGACGCAGCCCCTTTAAGGGAAGAAAATACACCAGGGCGGGAAGAGAGCGGAAGGGGAGGGACACAGGGAGGGATGGGACAGTTAGAGTTGGAGAATGAATAACGAAGGTTGACAAAAGATATGGCTCCGAGTATTATTGGCAATAGCATGTAAGGGCGAATGATAAAGGTAGCCCACAACAACTGGCGACAGCAACGAGCCAAGCAGTGTGCAGCGACGCCGCAGGAACGATGACCCTGCAGCAGCAGCGAGACGTCGCCGGACCACGAGCCAGCAGCAAGAAGTGAAGCTGCCGCCAGACCATGAACCAGCAGGAGGAACGGGATGTCACGGGACCACAAGCCCAGCAACCACAGAGGACCGCCGCCGGACAGCGGGGCCCACCGCAGGTAAGGAGCGCCAACGAGGGAGGGGAGCACCGAACAAGCACAGAGCCAGGTACAGACCCCGCGCCCACCAAGGACATAAATCAACTGCGAGACAAAGCGGGACCTCCAGAGCTTATCATTATGCCCCGTATCATTACGCATGTATCTGAAAAAAAAAATCAAACCACAGCGAGATCCACCATACCACTCCAAGGAGCGAGGGAAGAGGAGAACACTGACATGCCAGAGCGTACCATCACACCCCACAGTGTCACGCTATGATAGAAATGTCAATGGAATGACTTCGCCAAGCCAGAACATTCCTAGAACAAGTCACATTCCCCAAAGTGACTAGGGAATGCGAGAACACAAGACAGAGGCAGGCACACCGACAAAGCAAACAGAGCACACAGCCTTCCCCACTACAAGGCCAGGACTCAATTTACCACCACCAAATCCTGCGGGGCCACAAACATTTGCACGTGCAACATAGAAGTTGGAGCTCCATTTGAATACCGCTAACAGCCCCAACCTACCGCAGAGCCACCACACCCCGCAACACACCACCTGGAGTGCAACCATGACAGACCAAGCACAAGCAGCAGCAGATGCAAGATCTCCCTCGCCTACCGCCACAAACCTCACTTCACATGCCAGCCTCATGAGGAGACCAAGCCCATTCACCCTCAACCCGCACCATGACCTGGGTCAACTATGGGAGGAATGGGTCGAGGAATTTGAAGATTTCGTAGGTGCCATTGGCACCCAAGACCCTGCCAACAAGATCAGCATCTTCACAAACGTAGCAGGAAGAGAAATCAAGAACATAATACGCACAATTCCCCTGCAAGACCGCGCCACCTATTCATGCCTCCTTGAAGCCATCAACAAAAAACTGGTTATAACACCAAATCGCGATTATGAATGCTATACCTTCAATCAGTGCGCCCAGCTCCCCCATGAATCCATGGGGGAATTTGTGATTCGCCTCCAAAGGAAAATAACTAAATGTGACTTCGCCAACTTCAATGACGATAAAGCCATCAGTCTGTGCACAATTGAAGGATGCATCTCATCCATGTTCAGAAAACACCTTCTGAAGAAACCTCTATCTCTCAAAGAAGTGTTAGACTTGGCCAGGGTGTACGAAAGAATAGATGTCCAAGCAGCAGCCACAGAAAACCCAAAAAAAGGGGACATCATCGCGGCCATTACACCATACACCCGATACCCGAACTTCCAGAGTCGACAAACTCCCAGAACGACGACGCAGCGGGCACAAAGCGACCGGCAATGCTACCGTTGTGGATTTGAATACCCACACAGAGGGCCATGCCCTGCTATCGGGCAACGATGCATGCAATGCGGTCAGGAAAAACATTTTCAAGCCATGTGTAGAGAACAACTCCCTGACATAGGCCCGAGCCGCCCACAACATACCCATCACCTTCCGGAACCACACAAAGACCAACCCGACCAACGACCCAGCGAAAGGGGACCGACATACCCCACAAGCACCCACCAATGCCCAAATAACGTAAGAGCATTAGAAGGTCTACAAATTGAGCCTTCCACCACTATGATCGAATGCAAATGGCAAGGGAACGCCCACCACCACAAGAACAAGAAACCCACACCCAACAATCCTCTCTGGATTATGACCCATACAACAACTCCCTGCCAAGGTACATTCCAGAAGAGATACATCAACCCCAGTACCTACAAGATGGCTATGACACGGAACATGTCCGGCTCCTCAGCACCGACAGTGAAGACACACCCGCCCCCAAAGTCACGATACAAATGGGGAACACTAGGAACAAATTTGTCGTTGACACGGGAGCGACAGTGAACTTTATGAATGAAGACCTATACCACGAGATAGCAGCCATCTACCCCCTGCGACAATCAAGGACCCACATCTTCCAGTGCGGAGCCACACTGCCCATGACGTCCAAAGGACAGTTTCAATGTGATCTGACCCACAGAACCTCACAACAAGCACCATAATACACGTCATACGGAGTCCCTCCATAGGACGCTGCCTCCTTAGCTGTAGAACTGACAGGGCCCTGGCGCTTATTGACCTGCAATGCGAACAAACCAAGGTCATCAAAGGACACCTATCAGTTAGTGGTGACATTATGGCCATAACCTGCCGTCCCCTCACCAAAGAGGCGCTCAAAACCCAATTCCCCAAGCTATTTGTAGGGGTTGGAATGCTTAAAGACTCTGTCATTCAACTACACGTTGACCCCACAGTCTCACCAGTGCCACAACACCCCTGCAAAGTGGGCTTTCACCTCCAAGCCCAAGTATCGAAAGAACTCCAACTCCTACTCCTCAATGAAATCATTGAAAAAGTGGAAGGACCAACGCCATGGGTATCACCCATTGTCATAGTGCCTAAAGACAATGGACGATTACGCATATGCGTCGACATGCGCATCTCCAACATTGCCATCCAAAGGGAGAGGCATCCCGGACCGAGCCAGGAGGACATGCTCATCAGACTGAACCAAGCAACCCACTTTTCAAAATTAGACCTCAATCAGGGCTACCACCAGCTTGTTACAGATCCAGCTTCCAGGCCAATCACCAAATTTGCAACACATGAAGGACTATTCAGATATAAACGCCTCAACTTTGGCATATCGTCTGCCGCAGAAATATTCCAAGAGACAATCGGACGCCTAATATCAGCTGAAGTAAACGCCCTAAACTACAGTGATGACATCTTGATCTCCGGGAAATGCCAAGAACAGCACAACAAGGCACTCATAGCAGTCTGCAAGATACTTCAAGATGCTGGCCTAACTCTGAACGGCTCCAAATGCGACATCAACAAAACCAGCCTCAAATTCTTTGGGCACATATTCTCGGACAAGGGCATACAGGCTGACCCGGACAAGATAAAAGCGATCACCGACCTCCAAGCCCCCATGACGACAGCCGAACTACGATCATTCCTAGAGATGGCAGGATACTGCGCACGCCACCTTCAAAACTATGCCACGACCACTGACACACTCTGTGCCCTCCTGAAAAAGGACATACTCTTCAACTGGGATCCGCAGTGCCAGGCGGCTTTTCTGACCATCAAAGAAAGTCTCGCCAACCACAACCGAGTGGCACACTATCATCGCAGTAGACGCCAGCCCAGTCGGCCTGGGAGCCATGCTAGCTCAAGTCGACACCAAGGACAACACGCGACATGCAGTAGTAGCCTACGCCAGCCGTGCCCTGTCTCACACAGAGAAGGCTTACTCACAGGCGGAATGAGAAAGCCTTGCAGCCGTATGGGCCTATGAGAAGTTCCGCCATTTCATAATTGGCCGAAGGTTTACCTTGGTCACGGATCACCAGGCACTACTCTCGCTATTTGGGAACCCCAAAACGAAAATTCCCCCCAAATAGAACGCTGGGGGATAAGATTACAAAAATGACTACGAAATCATCCACAAACCAGGAGGAGAAGCCAACCCGACCGACTATCTGTCGAGACACCCATTAGCAGGAAGTGACGACTCCCTAGTCCACGAGGCAGAAGAATACATCTCATACCTGTCCTCCAACACCATGCCACTGACTATTTCGACAGCAGTCTTCGCAGCCAGGAGCAAAGCTGACCCCACAATCAGGACTGCCATACATCTCACCC
This sequence comes from Ambystoma mexicanum, assembly GCF_040938575.1. Classification (NCBI taxonomy): domain Eukaryota; kingdom Metazoa; phylum Chordata; class Amphibia; order Caudata; family Ambystomatidae; genus Ambystoma; species Ambystoma mexicanum. Next base: position 533,380,261 of record NC_090924.1, on the reverse strand, counting down.
GCACAAACAAGTGGCAGGAGGTGCAAGAAAGAAGAAACAGAGGGGAGGGGCGGACAAGAAAGACTTAAACCACCTAGCAAAGATACACTCGGAGCTAGCGGCCACAGACCAAGGCATAGTGCTACGAGGGAACAGGCTAGTAGCCCCGAATGACCTATGGAAAACACTTGTATCGCTAGCACACGAGGGCCACAGAGGGATCGACAACACGAAAAAGATCCTAAGAAGCCACACGTGGTTCCCCTACATGGACATTGTTGTGGAAGAAATGTTGGCACACTGCAGACCCTGCCAGCTAGCAGCGAAGAAATCATCTCCGAGCCCCATGCAGCCGACAGCATTCCCAGAGAGACCATGGCAAAAGGTTACAATGGACTTCTACGGGCCCCTAGAGGAAGGAGAATACCTACTCATGACCATCGACGAATACTCAAGATTCCCATTTGTCAAACAAACACTGTCAATGTCGTTCAGTGAGACAGCGCCCATCGTAGATGAGCTCTTTAGTGAATGGGGCATCCCCAACATCGTCAAAACTGACAACGGATCTCCGTTCCAGGGGCGCGAGTTTGCCAAATTCGCAGACCATCTTGGCTTCCATCATCAAAAGGTTACTCCACTCTGGCCCCAAGCCAACGGAATGGTGGAACGGTTCATGGCCACTATAAAACTAACCAGACAGAAGGCCCTAGCCGAGCAAGTACCACACCCACGAGCTATCTGCGGCATGCTCAGAAGCTATAGAAACACACTGCACGATGCAACGGGGAAAATACCGGCAGAACTAATGGTGAGATACAGACCCCGAACGCGCATCCCACAATGGGAACACTACACACCAGAAGAAGAAGCAGCAATAAGGGAACGTGATGCCGAAAAGAAAAGGAAAGCCAAGGAATGGGCTGTCAAAAAGAGGAATGCAAAAGAACCACAGCTCGAAGAAGGGCAGACAGTCCTAGTGCAACAGAACCAGAGGCGGAAAACAGACACCCGCTACGACCCGGAGCCTCGGATCATTACAGCCGTAAAAGCACCCATGATAACCGCAACAGGAGAACCAGGGGAGATAACACGAAATGCGTCATTCTTCAAAAGACTGTATCTCGAAGATCAAGAAACACCAGAAGTGATCACTGAGGACTCAGAGTCTGAAGAAAACGCAAGCACCCCAGTCGAAGCTATCGGTGAAATCAGAGATTCTCCAGGAAGACAACACAGAACAGTGAGGAGAGCGGTGAGACTCATCGAACAAATGTGACCCCGGCTTTCATGTTAAGCACGGGGGAGGTGTTGTAACTTAATAAAGGGACGCAGCCCTTTTAAGGGAAGAAAACACACCAGGGCGGGAAGAGAGCGGAAGGGGAGGGACACAGAGAGGGATGGGACAGTTAGAGTTGGAGAATGAATAAAGAAGGTTGACGAAAGATATGGCTCTGAGTATTATTGGCAGTAGCATGTAAGGGCGAATGATAGAAGTAGCCCACAACACTGCCCTGCTCTACTCTGCTCCTACAATTGACCCCTCGCCCTTGAACATGCTTTTGACGAATGCAACTATGTATTGTGTACGGTTCCATGTCATTTTGATGCCAGTAAATACTTCAAAGTGATTTACTTGGAAGTCATTACTTAGAAATGTTACTTACATTTATTTAAAAAGAAAATAGTATGCAGTGATAAAATTGCGGCAAAAATGTCGCCTGAAAAAAAATTGCAGCACAAATGCTGTGGTTTAACCCATTGAAGGTGTACCCCATTACACAATTTAAGGGTCAGTGGGGGTTGCGGTGGTGTCCTCCACTCCCTTTAAATGGTATAATGGGTCAGGGGGTTGCAGGGGTGGCACCCACATCCTTTACAGGGATTGTGGCGGCAAAACCACGGCCTTTTTGCCACAAAATGTTGTGTTCACGGGCATTTTTGCCACGATTTTAACACATGGAACAAAAAAAATGGCAGGGTCCCCCCCAAAACCCCTAATTCCCCTACACTACTACCCCTATGTCAAGCCCCTCCCCACCCCCGGAGTCATTGCATGGAAGTAAATGACTTCAAAGTAATTACTGGCGTTGTGGGATACCTTGTGTACCTCTTCAAGGATTACAACCTTGCCTGCTCCTTTTCCCCTTTCCACTCATGTCCTCAACCATGGTTCTCGCCTGCCAGGACAAAGTGTCGTTCTGTTTTTGCAAAGACAGATCCCCCACTCTTCTACCTAGGACTCTCACAAGGACCCTCTATTGACTGACCATAGCTCTTATTATACTGTCTTGTTTCCTCTCTCTGCTCACACCCTCACCCTTACAAAAGTATTGGACTCCTTGTCAATATTTCTATCTTTCCCATCCATCCATCCCTCCGTCGTTCTCTTCTCCTCACTCACTCCCATCTTCCCACACTCTCCTCTCTATCTCGTCTTCTCCCACACCTCACACACTTAACTGTACCCATTCTTCAAACTGCCAACCCATCCTGCACTTTAATTGACCCATTTGCACCACAGACTGTTTTATTAATTTATTTTGTGAAACAAATTGATTGGATTTTGCAGTGATGACAGTCGGTTTAGGGTGATCACATTGAATTGATTTGCTCTAAGTAGATTTATCGATTTATTTTTGTTCTTTTTTTGCCTTTTGCCTCAAATATATGCTGGGGGAGACCACCTGCACTACCCCCCACATTATTTATTTACCTATACCCACCCTGTACATATATTTGCAGCAAAAAACATATACAAAGATTAAATGATTTCTTATTCAAGCAAATCTGCTGCGCAGTAATTTTCCATTCCGATGACGATCAACAATCCAGTCAAGAACAACACCACTCTCATTACATGCAGGTCCCCTCATCCACCCAGTCCCCTTTTCCGAAATGGCTTATTTCAATGTTATAACTTCCCATACTCTGCCTCCTCGTAGATATGATCAAGACTAATATCATCAGAAGAGGGACCTGGCGACCACAAAGGGAACGCGGGAAATTCCGACAATGGCCAAGTGGAACGAGGGCATGCACCATTGCAGGTCACTTGAAGAGATAACTCATAGGAACAGAGGCTGCTGTTAGGAATAAAGTGTCACCATGATACCTTTGGCGTAAGTGGAGACAGATGCATCATAGCAGTGTTATTTCCTCATCAAAATGACACCGATTTGCTCCGTGGGATACTGCCCCATGCAGCAGTCTAGAGGTTCACAACTGAGAGTGAGAGGTCTACGCCCGAAAGTGGGGGACCCAACGCTGAAGCCATCACCTAAAGTATTCTTGGAACCAAACTTTGTTTTTGTTAGTTGAGAACCTCAGGCTCTGGAAGGCAAGAGACTTTATTGAAAAGAGACTTAACCGTCGAAGAACCTGATAGCTGATATGGAATTGGTGGCTCGTGCTGGGAAGGCTCGAGTGTGTGCTGTGATCCAAAGTCCCACCTTGTCCTGTGCTAAAAACGTGGAGAAGGGAGATCTCAAGGCAATCACATCCTGACTTATTATTTGTGAACACCTTTTTCTTTATTTGAAAACCCTATCCTACACTCTTTCCGAAATTAGTTGTAAGGAACTGGCAATAGTTCTTTTTTCAGTATATGTTAGGGAGAATTCTCTGTTTAGGCTGAATTTCCTAATCTAGTGAGTCCCCCAGCAGCTTTGCTGGATTTTTGGAGTTTATTTTTTTTCTCCTGCCAAGAGTGAGACTCTTTTACCCTCACTCTTGGACATGATTTGAGTGTATTCCTTTGACTCTAGATGTGTTTAATGGGCTATGGGGTCTTTTACTCCATAGGGCTTCATGTGTTTTTGTGATGTGTGTTACACAGCACCCTCAGTGCAGTAACACACGGGTATCATAGTGACACCCCAGTATAGACTCCATACCCTGGGACTGACTACTGTCTCCCAGGGCATGTAAAGTCACCATTGACTTTACTAGTCTTGAATTCTGAACAGAACCAGTACAAACCATCATATTGTGGACGTACTGGCTGGGGCAATTGGATTGCCCCGGGGTCTGTTAGTCGAGGGGGCACGTCTCCGTCCCCCCTGATCGAGTTTTAGCTGGTGGCAGTGGATACTACTTTTTATATTCAACCGCAAATATTTCTCTACGGGATTTTCCCATTGTTCGAGGCTACTATCTTTATTTATTTAATTATGATAGCCTCGAACATGGCCCGGTTTATTTATTTATTATTAATTCTCCGGTTGGTATTTTTTGCCAAAACTCGGTTCTAAAATGGCGTTTGTGTTCTCTTCTGTGACTCCAAACCAAGTCGAGCCCTTTGTTCCACTTTTTTGGCGGGCTTCTCCACAGAAGCCCTCCAAAGTGGTGCCACTCTGTCTGGGGTACTTAGGAGGGGTGGAGGAGGATTTAGCCTAGGCAACTCAAGTCGCACTCCGTCCTGATTGGCCCAAGTGGTGAGCCGGCCGGCTCACCACTGAGCCTGTTTGAGTGACAGCTAGGCTGAGTGAATGGGGGTTTTCTGCATAAAAGCAGGGCTTTGGGGACTGGAACTCCAGAAGTCGCCACAGGACCTAAGAATCCGACGAGGGAGAAGCTGAGCCGACCTGCTACGACGACACCACCGGTGGAGCCCTGCTGAACCGTCTCGACACTTTTCCCAACGACAGAGGAGATCTCTTGCCGGAGAGTCTTCTTCCTTTGACTGGTGGGGATAACCAGTTTCACCGTCTTTTCGCCTTCCCGACTCATCTCGTGGCTGTCTTGCCTGTGCCAAGCACCCCGGCAACCGGAATACCACGTTTTACCACGACTGCGAAATAAAGGGTAGTACCTTTAACCGGAAAACTCTGCGGCTGGTTTCTTCCCTGGCAGTGCAACGACCTTCATCTTTCCTCCAAGTTGAGATCTTCTCTTCCTCTGGATGACGCCGAGACTTACACCCGCTGCCAGGAACAACTGCCACCGCTGGAGGATCCTTATCACTTAAGGAACTGTGTTCCGCCGGGCTTCCCATGCCACCGACTGTACGGGGTAGATTTAGCCCCTGGCTTTCGAACCTGGGTTAGCCTGGGACACCCTGGCTAAACTTTTCTGAGCCTCTCTAAACTCTTTTCGAACTCTCTGCAAGACTTTCAAAGCCTAGTGTAACTGTGTGATCTTGGCCGCATTTGTGCTCTGCTCTGTCTAAGAGTGGGCCCAGCCTATGGACCTTGGTTCACCAGTAACTTTTGCTCTTCTGCCTTGCTAAAAGTGTTCCTAAATCTTAGAGTGGTGTATCTTCACATATTCTGTCTTTTTCCCTCCCTTTTTGATGAACTTCTTGGAGTGCCATCTATAGTTAAGCGCTCACCTCTGTCTGGAAATAAGTGGTGTTAACTAAGACTTGTCTGATAAGGAATAAGGGTTGTATATATCATAATAGTAACTGTGTTTAGAGTGTTTTACAATAAGAGTGCTGGAGTGTTTCAAACAGTGTGATTTTAAATACATAATTATAAACTTTGATACCAAAGCTCTGGTCAGTGTTTGCTTGTGATATTGAGTCTGAATGCCTATTGTGTATACTTTGCATACTGCCCAACTCTTCTTGAGGGAAGTCTGACTGCTCAGCCACAGCTACCAGGTAAATCTGGGTGGGACAGACTGCTACCAAGTGGGTTTACTGCTAACACCTGTAGTCCTAAATCTTTTGCAGTGTTCCCAAAGGGAACTGCACAGGTTTCTGCCTAACAGTATAGGCCTTTTATTTTGACAAGACACCACAAGGACTGCCGTATTTTTTATTTGATGGTCGAAGCTTGATGCTATCTTAGATTTAGGTTTAGGTTAGGTGTTTTTCCACCCGCACTTACAGTTTAATAAACGCCCTTGAACTGTGATCACTTGTGTCTGTCTTTAAGGTTGTCACCATGAGTTCCTTACAGTATCCGTACAGCGTGCTTTAGGCATGTATATTTGTATAGTTCTTTTGGCGCTATCCCATACTGCTCAGCTAGGAACTGAAAGGGTTCCAGTCTGTTCTGATGTATAACATCTTCCACCCTTCTTATCCCTTTAGAGCTCCATATTTTGTGATTTTTCCTTCCCACCTCATTGCTCCATAAACTCTTAATCTCTATAATCCTCTCGCCTGCTGTTGGTAAATGCTTCTCGCCTGGATTTCCATATAACATTTGTAGGGGGGTGGGTTCTTTCATCATTGTTAATTCAAGTTTTGTATGGGCCCTATCCGCTCCCCCAAATACCCATACATTTTTCGTCACTAGCTGCAATGCCCAGTAATATTTCTGTATATCTTGTATACTCCGCCCCCCTTCCCACACACCGACTGAGTTAGCATCTTCAGTGCTATTCATGGGGTCCCTTGTCCCCATATTATTCTTCTTAGCAATGACTCTTACATCCTGTCCCCTTTCCTCCATCCTTGTGAGCATCCCCCAACAAATGTAGTATAGCGTGCACGGCGCAGCCTCAGGCATGGGAATGCCCTGCTGAGGCTCTGCCCTCTGACACCTCACTCCAATCAGACGGTGTCAGACCTGGCAGCCAGCGCAGAGACTCTTTCAGCTTTCCACTCGCTCCCTGTTTTGGTTTGCTTTTGCAATCTAATTTAACTTCCCTTCGATGCCTCGCCTCCCCTGGCGCATGTCAGCTACAGGAGGATTCACGCAATGTGTCTCATCCGACCGCTCGTTCAAGGCCTTGGACCCCCATGCACTCTGTCTTGAGTGTTTGGGGCCCGACCACCGCTGGGACACATGTTAGGCTTACATCGCTGTCTGTCACAGGGCATTGAAGAATTGCTTGTCGCAGTGGAGGGAGATCTTCCACACTTCTCCTTCTCCCCACCTTAAGGACTTTGTCTCCAGGACCTCTTGTCAAGACAAGGTAGACCCACTGTACAGCACGGCTCCAGAGCCAGCGACTCCTTACCCTGGGTTCCCACGCATAGGGGTTCCTTAGATTCAGGTTCTGGCTGGCACGAGACCTCTAAGGCTCCCGGATCCCAAGCCGAGGGGCCCAGGGGCTTGTCTGAGGCCATCCAGGCTACCGGCTCCCAAGCTGAGGGGCTCAGGGGCCCTACCGGGCTGCCATCAGAAGGGCATTCAAGTTCGTCCTCTTCTTCAGCCTTCAAGAGTCTGTTCTCAGCTCGCGCCAGCATGGCTACCGGCACAGGTGCCAAGAGAGTCCAGCCTACCGGAAGTTCACTCCGAGGTCATGCGTCAGGGCGTTACGACTATCAGACAGCCAGCCGAGTGCTCATCGCCTACCAGAGTTATCTCTGAGTTCGAAGCTTACACTTCAGGTCCAGGACCCGAGCTGTATTCTCCCATGTCTGAGGCCTCTTGTGGCTCAGGGCCTTCGCGCCCTCCCACCCAGGGCGTGGCGTAAGGCTTTAAAATGGCAGAGAGGCATGTGGCAGAGCCTGCAAGGACAGCGGCCATCTTGGATCTAACTCAGGGCCTGCCTGTGCTTTCGCCGATTGAATGGGCTTTGCGTGATGATCCCAGCCCCCTTCCCTCTTGAAGCGGCAGTGGATTGTACGGTACAGGCATCTGGTCTCCTCATGGATACATCTACCCATCGCAGCCTTACGGCTACACGCCTTAGGTGCCTCAGCGCTTTGACCAGGAGTGGAGGCCTAGGAATCCAGCAGCTTGCAAGGACCGATTCTTCGAGCTCTTCCTCTTCCTCATGCGTTCCCCACAGATGAAGTGGTCTCCTTATGAATATAGTGAATGAAGTTATCCCGCAGGTGGCACCTCCCCGGATCCCTCCTCTGGGTACTCCTCCTGTTCCTCCAGCGCTGCCAGTTCCAGTGCTGGTCCTTCCTCCAGTCCAGGCCCTACCGGTTGTTCAGACCCCTCCACCTCCTCCTGTACTACCAACACCTACCCCTCAACAGCCGTTGGACCTGTGTCCCAGGGCCCAGACTCCCCTCTGTGTGTAAAAGGGGTGGGTGATGAGGACGATGACGCCCAGTGTTAGGCAGAAACCTGTGCAGTTCCCTTAGGGACCACTGCAAAAGGCTTAAGACTACAGGTGTTGGCAGTAAACCCAATTGGTAGCAGTCTGTACCACCCAGATTTACCTGGTAGCTGTGGCTGAGCAGCCAGACTTCTCTCAAGAAGAGTTAGACAGTATATAGAGTATACACAATAGGTACAGAGATACAGTAGCACAAGCAAACACCGACCAGAACTTTGGTGTAAAAGTATATAATTATTTATTTAAAGACACACTTGTAAATTACACTAGCACAAAAAGAGGTAAGTAAATTCAACACACAGTCACTATTATAGATATACAAACCCTGATTACTTATTAGACAAGTCTTAGTGAGAAACACCACTTATTTTCAGACAGAGGTGACCGCTTTACCTAAGATGGCACTCTAATAGGTTATAAAAAAGGGAGGGAAAAGACAGAGTTATGAAACCACACAATTTCAATACTTTTAAAAGAACCACAGTGAAGCAGGGTAGGCAAAGTCTACTTGAGAGCAAGGAAGTTCAAATGCCAGGCCCACTCTTAGAGAGAGCAAGCGAAATGTGTCCAGGATGGGTTATGCCCAAAAGTGTCTTTGTAGATAGTTCAAAAAAAGATGAGATCAAGTCTCAGGAAAAGTTAGTTAACAGGCCCAAGGCTAACTCAGGTTAGAAAGTCGAGGATTTACTATCACCCTGAACGATCTGTCGCAAGGGAAGCCAGGCGGGACACAGTACCTGAAATGGGAAGAACGCTCCAACGGGGGTAGTTGTCCCTGGCAGCGGGTGTAAGTCAGTGTTTCGTCCAGAGGAAGAGGAGGTCTCGACGTGGAGGAAAGATGAAGGTCGTTGCACTGCCAGGGAAGAAACCAGCCGCGGAGTTCTCCGGTTACAAGGTACTACCCTTTTATTCGCGCTAGTGGTAAACCGTGGTATCCCGGTTGCCGGGGTGCTTGGCACAGGCAAGGCGGCCATGAGATGATCCAGGGAGGCGAAAAGACGGGCAAACTGGTTATCCCCACCAGTAAAAGGAAGAAGACTCTCCGGGCTGGAGATCTCTGTCGTCGGGAAAAGTGGTGAGACGGTTCAGTAGGGCTCCACCGGTGGTGTCGTCGTTGCAGGTCGGCTCGGCTTCTCCCTCCTCGGATTCTTTAGGTCTTGTGGCGACTTCTGAAGTTACAGTCCCCAAAGCCCTGCTTTTATGCAGAAAACCCCAATTCATCAGTCCTAACTGTCACTCAAACATACTAAGTGATGAGCCGGGCGGCTCACCACTGGGCCAATCACACAAGAGTGCGACTTGAGTTGCCAAGGGAACACAGTCCAGGGTGCCTAAACCCCCTCCCACAACCCCTGTGGTACCCAGACAGAGTGGCACAACTTTTGGAGACTTCTGTGAAGAAGCCCGCCAAAAAGTGGAACAAAGGGCTCGACTTGGGTTGGAGTCGCAGAAGCGAACACAAACGCCATTTTGGAACCGAGTTTCGGCAAAAAATACAAAACAGTGAATTTATATTAATTTAATAAACCGGCGGTATGTTCGAGGCTATATTAAAAAGTGGTAGCCTCGAACAATGGGAAAATCCCATAGGAATATATTTGCGGTCGAATATAAAAAGTAGTATCCACTGCCACCAGCCAAAACTCGGTCGGGGGGGACTGGACAGTGCCCCCTCGAACAACAGACCCCGGGGCAATCGAATTGCCCCGACAAGTACGTCCACAATATGATGGTTTGGATGGGTTCTGTTCACAATTTAAGACTAGCAAAGCCAATGGTGACTTTACATGCCCTGGGAGACATTAGTCAGTCCCAGGGTATGGAGTTTATGTGTGGGGGTCGCTACGACACCCCTGGGTTACTGTACGGAGGGTGCTGTGTAACCCACATACCAAAAACACATGAAACCCTATGGGGTAAAGGACCCCATAGCCCATAAAACACATACAAAGTCAAAGGAACACCTCAAATCATGTCTAAAAGTGGGAGAAAAAGAGTCTCACTCTTAGCAGGAGAAAAAATAAACCCCAAAAATCCAGCAAAGCTGCTGGGGGACTCACTAGGTTTGGGAAATTAGCCTTTACAGAGAATTCTCCCTAACACCCAGGATGATGAACCCTCAGCATTCGTTAAGTCCTTTCATGACCGCCTTCAGGGCCTGGCAGAGTTCTTTGGGTTCCCTATGCCTGAGGAAGCCCCCCAGGAGTCAGGAGTGCTAGCAGCGGTCTTGGGAAAGCACACCACGATCCGGTCTGGCATCCCTCCCAAGAAGGATGTCCTGCAGGTTGCATGAACGGTCTGGGAGAAGCACAGGGCCAATGCCCAGATGAACAAGAGGTTGGACAGCAGGTACAGGCTGACGGGCGGGGATCCAATCCTCCTGGCCTCCCACCCGCAGCCTCATTCATCAGTGGTGGCTGCCGCCTCCTTCTATTCTAAACCATTGTCTCCGTCATTTTCCTCCATGGGAGCCACTTCCAGTTGTCTTTCCAAGGAGGACAAAGTCCTCGAGTCTTTGGGGAAAGCAATGTTGTTCCATCTAAGGACTGAATCTGTGGCAAGCCAACGCAGATGCCTTCTTGGCTGTGTCTAACCAGAAGCTCTAGAAGGAGCTCTGGGAATTTCTATCCAACCTCCCTTAGGACAAGCAAGCCTCCTTCAAGGCCGGTCTGGCAGATGCGTGGGCCATTGCACATGACCTCATGGAGTCTTCGGTCTCCCACATTGACACAGTCAGCAGATGGCAAGATGAGAAGGACAACGTGGATGCACGCCACTAAGTTTTCATCTGACGTGCAGGAGCAGATCCTGGATCTGCCCTTCGAGGGAGTGGAGCTTTTTCATTAGTCAACCGATGACAAGTTGACCCTGAAGAAAACCGCCACTGAAACCGCCAAGTCCTTGGCCATCCTGACAAAACCCAGACTGAAATCCTTCCCTCAGTCCCAGGGCTGAAACGAGTTCAAGCCCTTCGCTTTCTCTGGCTTCAAGGGGTTCCAGGACTGCGGTACATGGAGGCCTGACAGGTCGCACAGTGGCAACAGGAGGATGCATCAGAGGACGTTGCATGGGTTTTTTACGCTCCCCCTCCTCTGCCACCACCTCTGACACCAAGAAGCAGTGAAGTCAAGGTCAGGTAACACAGCTCGCCCATGGGGGTCCGTTTGGCTCTGTTCCAGGACACCTGGAAGCATCTTTTCAGCAACCCGTGGTTCCTATCCATAGTCTCCACGGGCTTCAGTCTTCCTCTTCCTTTGCTTCTACCATCCTCTCCTCCTCTTTGTCAGATCAGCTCTTTTGCGGGAGGTCCTTTCGCTCTTGGAGATGCAGGCGATAGAACCAGTTCCTCTTGTAGACGGGGGCTACGGGTACTATTCCAGGATTATTACTGAGGGTTGTCCTGGACCTGTCATTTTTAAATCTGTCTTTACTGCTGGAACGCTTCAAGATGATTACTCCTGTGCACATAGCCGAGTCTCTGTGTGCAGGGGACTGGATCTCAAGGATGTGTACCTGCATGTACCCATCAACCAACCGCATAAGAAGTTTCTGCTGTTCATGATTGTCATACCACTTTTGGTATAAGGTGCTGCCCTTTGGCCTGAACTCGGCCCCTCGTGTCTTAACAAAGTTGATAAACGCAGTGGCGGACCTTCTCCGCTTGGAGGACCACCATCTGTACCCTTATTTTGATGACTGGCTGGTGAGGGCGGGGTCACCCAAAGGGGTGGTACTCCTGCCAGAAATTGCCAGATATCCTTCAGCAGCTGGAGTTCTCCCTCAACCAGAGGGAGTCACAGTTGTGTCCATATCAGGAACTGGTCTTCCTAGAGGTGCTTTCAAACACTACCATTCAGTGGGTGTTCCCTATGCCCTATAGGCTTCTGTCCCTCCGCAGCGGGGTGGGGCTCTTTCTGGCCAACTCGACCACCTTGGCATGGTGGTTCCAGCACATTCTGGGCCTGATCGCCTCCTGAGTACTCACTGTACAGCACGCTTGCTTCAAGATGAGGTGCCTCCAGCTCCACCTGGCAGCCTATTGGGATCAGGAGACAGGGGTATCATTCGGACAGGGTCTCAATACCACTGCTCCTACTGCTCAATCTTTGCTGGTGGCTGATTGATGGCAATGTTTCCATGGTCGCCCCCTTCACCCAACCGCAGCCTACCCTGGTGGTGGCGACGGACTCTTCCCTTTCGGGCTGGGGGCTACTCTGGAGGGATCTGTGTTCATGGGGCATGGTCCAGGATGGGAGCCCCCCTGCATATTAATCTGCTCGAGCTCAGGGCAGTGGGCCTGGCCTTCAAGACGTGTTTGCCCCTCATCAGGGACAGGTCTGTTCTTGTCAGGACAGACAATTCTACTGCAATGTTTTACCTGAACAAGCAGGGTGGCCCCCGTTCCCCACTCCTCTGCATGGAGGCGATATTGATTTGGGAATGGGCCCTGATGGAGGGTATTTGGATTTCAGCAGGCCACCTCCCGACCAGCTGAGCCGCGTGGGGTTCAACACCTACGAGTGGGAGTTGCACACGACCCCTTGTTGCCCCTGTTCCAGCGTTGTGGGTTCGCGGACCTGGATCTGTTCACATCCCCTCTGAATTCCAAGTGCCCCAGTTTGCTTAATGTGCAGGACGGGTCAGGGGTCAATGTGCGATACCTTCCAGATCTGTTGGCACCGGGTGCAGGTGTTATGCGTTCCCACCCACCCCTCTGCTCCAACTGACCCACCGCAAGTTCCGGGCTTCGATGGGTTGCAGCCTCATGCTGATTGCCCCCCACTGGCCTTCGAGACCCTGGTTTTCAGATCTGCTGTAGTTGTGCTTCCAGGGTCCAATCTGCCTTCCGATCTCCAGCAGGGGGTTCCTGATGCAGCAGGGTGGGGCAGTGGAGCATCCCGATCCGGCTAAACTGCCACTGGTGACCTGGTTTCTGACCAGCTGAGGCTTCAACATGCTCAATTTTCGGATGGCAACTGGGACATCATTCAGCAGGCCAGGTGGCCCTCGACTCGGTCTCAGTATAAGAGTAGATGGACTGGGATCTGCCACTGGGCTTGTGACAAGGGTCTGGACCCTGTCACCTGTCCTCTGGGTGACGTACTGGCTTTTTCAGCGCACATGGCTCATTCTGGAGTTCTGGTGGATACTTGCTGCACTTATTTGGCGGCCATTGGGGTTTCCCTGAGCATGTGTTTTCTGCTGCCAACTCTGTGGTGAAGACTCACCTTAAGGGGTTGTATAGGCTTTTTCTGCCGTTGCATAGGCCGCAACCTGTCTGGGACCTCAGTGTGGTTCTGGCAGCCTTACAGCATAAGCCTTTCGAGCCGATGGCCTCTGTGGACATCCGCTTGGTGACACTAAAGATGGTTTTATTGGTGGTCTCACCTCTGCGTGCAGGGTTATTGAGCTGTAGGTGTTGTCCTCATGCAAGCCCTTTACCACGTTTCACAACAAGGTCATTTTACGCACTCACCCAAGCTTCTTGCCCAAGCTGGTCTCTCCATTTTATCTGAATCAGGATATCTATCCGCCAGTGTTCTTCCCAAACCTGCAGTCAGAGGCAGGGAGGGCCCTGCATTCCTTGGACCTCAAGAGGGTTCTCAAGTTTTATCTCTCTCGGATGAAATCCTTCAGGAAGTCTGAGGCATTATTTGTGACATTTGGGGCTTTCTCCCCTGGCTCTCAGGCTTCCATCGCCCGTTGCATGGTCCAGGCCATTTCAGAGGCTTACACAGTCATGGGCAGACCTGCTTCTGAGAGAATTCATGCCCATGCGGTCAGAGCCAAGGTCACGGCCGTCACGTTTCAGAGACATGCTTTTTGGGATGTTATCAGCAAGGCGGCTACTTGTGGCACTCCGTCAGCCTTCTGTAAGCCCTTCTCACTGGACACCAGCTACAGGCGCGATGCTGAGTTTGGCCAGGCGGTTCTGAAAAACCTTTTTGCTTCGTCCTAGATAAGGAAGGTTATCATAGCTCCACCCTATGTACTTGTACAGTGGAAACGCCCACAAGCATGGAGGAAAGAGGACGGGATGTATGAGTAATTAAAAGTTACACACCGTAGTGACTATAGTACTCATAGTCCATAGTCCCCATTCCTCCCTACGTCCCACCTTCCTCTCCCTGCTAGTATGCCAATGGCTAATATGTAATAAGCATAGCCAGGTATCTAAGCGTCCAATGTTTTCAAAGGTGACTGATGCGAGGCACCGGTGGGTGGGGCCTCTGTGGGGCATTCCCACACCCGAGGCTGCGTTCCTGCACTCTATACTTAATTTAAAGGGGAAGCTTAATGTTTTGCTGCCAAAGGTTCCGCTACCGTCCCCATGTTGGGGGACACCCACAAGAATGGAGGAAAGTGAACTAAGGACTACGAGTACTCTAGTCACTACGGTGAGTAACTTTAATATTTTTTGCAAAGTGATTTGGGGGATTTCTGTTGGGATATTTTGTTGTATTTATAATAAATTTGGCAGGGTGATCATTTTAAATAAATTAGCCCTTCCCATCATTGACCATGGTAAACTGACCAAGTGTTTAGCTTTCTCTTGTAGTTTTGATAGTAGTGGGTCTAAATAATTTTCTAAAAATTCTGATTTGGTTGTGTGCACTCTAATGCCCAGGTATGTGTAGTGATCAGTAGTGACCTTTACGGGGCAGTCATCTGGTATTTCCTCAGGGACCCCTATAACTAACAGACTACTGTTTTCCTCCAGTTAATCTTCAACCCACTATGATTACCAACCTTGTGGATTAGTTTTCTTACTATAGGGCCTTACCTTTGAGGAGCTCCTAAATATATCAACAAATCATCAGCGTACAGTGATACTCCGTCTTCACAACCTATTGGCCATTTAAAGCCCTTGAGTATTTAGTTGGACCTGATTATCTCAGCCAGGGGCTCAATTGCCAAAAGAAATAACAATGGGGGCAATGGGAACCTCTGATGAGTGCCCCTCTGGAGTGGAAAGATATACGCCGTAAAACCGTTTTGCCTAACTTTGGCCCATAGGCTTGCATATAGCATTTTTACCCAGACCGTATACCGGCTACCAAACCCTGCCTTCAACATTGCGGGCCAGAGAAAGTCTCATCTTATAAAGTTAAACGCCTTTTCTGAGTGAAGCAACATTATTGCATGGCGTCCTTGCAGTAGGGAGGTTTTAGCAAAGGCATTGTGAACCCTTCTTAATCCCTTTTTATGTATGACCACAATTGTGGGCATCCTTAAATCTCTTGATAGCTGCATGAGCCATGATACTCTTGGAACATATTTAGTATCGCTTTCACCACTTTATCCCCCATTTCTTTTCTAGAATTCAAGTGGGATCCCATTTGGGCCATGGGTTTTTCCAGCCTGCAGTTGGCTAATCCACTCTTGCCTTTCCTCCACAGTGATGTATTTATCCCTCTCACCTTTAGTGTTTTCTCCTATGTTAGGAATGTGGAGGCCCCCTAAGTGAAAAAAAAAAGAAGTATGCTTTTCTTCGCATTTGGTCCCTCAACTTCCCTATAAAAGTTGTGATAAGATTGGGCAAAAACGTTTGCAATCTGGTCTCTCCTTGTACAACTATCGTTATTATTAGCTATTATTCTCCTCACCAAGTCCCTTTATCTCTCCTCTTTAGCCAGGCTAGCATCTTGCCGAATTTGTCGCCCAGCTCTTATAGGGCCTCATTGCAAGTTTGGTGGTATTCTGGCAGTAAATATGCTGGAATACTGGCAAACAGAATTACTGTTACAGCCACTTGGTCCCACGGATTTATCGTGAGATTACAAGTTGTGGTAGGCAGTGTAAGTCCCCATTTTTTGGCGTCTTCTGTGGCCAGTTATTTGAACTGTGCAGTTTCTTTCAGTAGTTTCCTTCTTGGCTGTACCATGTTGTTGGGTATATAAGCAGTCTCCCTCATTGCAATCTCCTTTTCCAAATCCACACATTTAGCTTGTCTTTCCCTATTGTGTTGGCCTACCACTGAGATCGCCTTCCCTCTTATAACAGTCTTGTATGCTTCCCAAATGGTACTGTGACTACCAACAGACCCTGCTTTAGCCTAAAATAGTGTGCTGTTTCCTCTTCTAGTGAGCCAACTATTATTGATTTCCCAGGTAGGAGGCATTGAGTATCCAGACTCTCTCTCCCTTCAACTCTTTCTCCATAATCTTAATATACTGAGGGGCATGGTCTGACATTCCTCTCTGTAGGTATTCTCCTTCAGTCACTGTACCATTTGTCGTGCAGAAATGAAGAGGTAGTCTAGTCGGGTAGTGATGCGTGTGTCCCTGAGTAAAATGAGAGACTCCTCTCATTGGGATGTGGGTCCCTCCACACATCCCTTAATCCATTTGCCTCATCAAATGTTGCAAGCTTTGTACGTGCACATGTTGGATCGTTCCCTCCACTGTATGTTGATCTGGCTCGATCAGGATGCATGACCTTGTTAAAATCCCCACCACCACTGTCAAGTCAGCCCTGTGAGCGGCTAGTAATGTCTGCAGGATCTTTAGCAGGTCTAGGTGCAGAGGATGGGATACTTATACATACAGTATACATATAGTTTATCCCCACATTTCATCCATTACAAGGATGCATCTTCCGTTAAAATCTCTTTTCACGGTATCAACCTTCAAGAGTATGGATGGCCTGATCATAATAGCCACCCCTCTCTATCCCCCGAGTGTTCCAAACCTTATATTGTCCCCTCCCCAGAAAGGCACACAATGGGCCGAATTCTGAGTCAGCCGGTAAAAAAGTGCCTGTATTCATGGATAACAACACCTTACCGCACCGGCTGACTACGGGATTGCCGGTGGGATACCTGGGTTACCTCCAGCTAAAAGCCCTGATTGCCGTAATGATGGCATATCCCTTTATGGAGTCCTATGGGACTCATACATAGGAATTTACACAGTCATTCCGGCACCCATAATCTGGCAGCAATGCCGCCGGACCGGGTGCCTGAAATGGTAATTACATTTGCTGATATACTGGCTGCTCTACCGCCAGGATACCGGCAAAGGTGGACTGATGCATTGTTCCAATTAAAAGGGGTTCCTGCAGCATCACTATATCTGCTTTGCATCTTTTGAGGTAGTTTGAGACCGGTGCCAGTGTAATTATATTATTCAACCCGTTTATTCCAGTCTAAACATTTCAGGGTGCTTTTTTTCAACATTGCACATATGTTCTATGTTTTATCACTCTCAGAAATGACCTTGCTTCTACAGCATTATGGATGTGGGCCTTATTGAGACACTCTCTGAACTGGGGGCATTGAACCTGCAGTACTAACATAATCAAAAGAAATCTTGCAACACCTCCACCACATACTACCCCCCAACATGAAGCATCTGTCACTCCTCCTGGTTTGCAGAACATTCAACATCACCCATAGGTGAGAGTCTTGGGGGGGAGGGGCTTTGAATTCCCCTGCTCTGCTCCAACATAGGATCAGTTCCTTGTTTTGTTCAACAGCTTCCACAGTTCAGCGTTGCAAATATGCCTTACTTTGCTTTGTCTGTCCTTGGCATCCAACCAGCTGTAATTCACCACAGCATACCATTATCTTGAGCTCTCATCTCCTCCATTCTTCAGATCATTACTTGCACTCCCTTTATCCTTCTTTTTGGTGGGGTTGCCTTTTCGTTTCTTGCCCTTTCTTGGGCCAAGCAGGTTAGTCCAGTCCCATCGCTAAATAGGGTCTGTGAAAAATCTGGTACCATGGTGGCTAATCACTTTGAGTGTCACTGTATAGATAGTTACATATTTTATCTCCTGAGACCGTAGCTTCTTTCGTACCATGTCAAATCATTGACAAGCCTTTTGTACTGCTTTGGTGAAGTCAGGATAGACGGCCAGCTTTGCTCCGTTCACATGTGACAGTCCTTTCTTTCTCGCGGTCTGTGGGATCATGTCCCAATCCCAATAATTCAGTATCTTGGCTATAATTGGTCTTGGTGGACTTTCTGGGGGATGGGGGGTTCCTTGCTTGGCACTCTGTGGCCACTTCACAGAGAGGTTTAGTAGCCCATTGGGACTCACCAATTTCTTAGTCCACTCTTCCAGATATAGTTCCACTGATGGTCCTCCTGTCTTTTCAGGAAGACCAATTATTTATATATTACCCTGCCTTCCGCGCCCTCCTAGTTTTCTCTTTCACCAACTCTAACCTCAGAAAGCATAGCAAACTACCTAACCACCATCCACCACTGGATTACTGCATGCTACCTCATGCTAAACCCTTCAAAGACAGAAGTCATTGTTTTCCCTAACTCCAATGCCAACCTCACTCTCCCCTCCCTTTTCTCCTGACCTCGTCACACCCTCTCCCATGACATTGGGCCTCTATTTGACAGGACCTGAAACTTTACTTGTTCGCCACTGCCACTGCAGCCAGACTCAACCTTCGAAACATTTGAAACCTCCACCCATGCCTAGTGCACCACTCAATTAAAACCCTTACCTCTACACTTGTACTCAACATACTGAACTACTGCAAATGCCTACTTCTGCTATTCACCTTAACTATTTTGCTCCCCTCCACAAAGACCTCAACTTGTGTAATATACCCTTGTCAACCTACCCAGACACCCCCCCACCTTCACCAGCTGTCACCACGCTCCATGCATAATCGCTCTCTTTTTTAATTCCTGCTACTACTCTATTAATCCATTTGTGGTCTTGCCCTCCAACTTCCACCACACTGAATACATCTCACTGTACTCTTCCCTCTCTAACTTTCTGCTCCATGACTCTTCTCAACATATCTGTTCCACCTCAGCCGCTGTGACTCCTCCAGCTTTTATTCCTTTTCCCTACTTGCCTCATTCGATTAGAATGCTTTTCCTCTTTCCATCAAAGCCATCTCTTCAGTGGAACTCTTCAGAACCAGGCTCAAACTCCAATTGCTAGCAGTGGAAGGAGGGCCTCAAACCTCTCCACCAGCCTATCCAAAAATGATCTGCCCAACACATTCCTCATGCATTCTGCCCTTATACTTCTCTATGTAAATTGTAAATATGTAAACACGACTAGCCTCAGTCTTGCAATGCCACACATGTTGTAATGTCCTTCAGTCCTTGATTTATGTTCCTTTTCTTAATCCTTCCCCGCCTAGTATTGCATCATTCAATACAACAATGCTCTTATGTACAGGTGCCTTAAACTAGGACTGACTCTGCTCTCTGTTATTGCCTTCTTTAGGCATCATTTCTGTTTGAAATTGCACCTTGTCCTTAATTAAATTTAAATACAAATAAATTCATCCGATTTCAAAAAGGGACATTTGCCAACGGTGTAACCATCCACTTGCCAACATGTTAATGTATTGGTGGTGACTATGCAGGGGTTCCCCACTCGTTGAATCATCCAATTAGTAGGTGGAGGCAAAGAAACAAAGTCAATGTGGATAGGAAAGAGAGCAAAACGAGAAGACAAGTAAATTAGGTATATGTGGGTAACAATAATGGCAATGACTATCTCTGTCAAGATTGTAAATTGTAATGTACAAGATCATGGCATTTCTAATTCGTATCTTTCAAAATATGAATCCTCCAAACATAGTCTTACTGAAAAGAAAAAGATATACAAACCCCTTCACAAGATTGGCTTCAGATGCTCGAGTCTTTTGTGAAGAGAGATTTAGCCAGGCATCAAAATCTGCACTCGCCACTTGCCACTGGCTAGTGGTAATTGATTGTTGGTGAGTAGGAAATTGTGTGCTTTCTGTACGTGGAGAAATGAGGGGTGCAAGTTACATTGTATGCTTGGCTAGTAGCTTGCAACTTGAAATGTGTACCCATGCTTCAGTCATCGCGCAGAAGGTTCATGTGGCTCTGCAGTCTACACTGTCTATACCCACCATACCTATTTTACAGAATCGATTTGGGCTTCCTGTGCAGATGAACTAGGTGGCACAGAAGGGGTCAAAGTCTCATTACTAAAAGAATGTACCTTATTGGGTCTCGGCCAGACCAGTATGCATCCACAGAGTCAAGTCTGAAGCTGCTGGAAATACAGAGCAGTTACCATTGCTGAAGAGGATACCAGGGTTTATGATGGCTCTGTGGGGGTTGGCAATAATAATAATAATCCTTGCACTACCTCTAGGACGAGAGTGACTACAGTAATGTATTGATGACTGTACCGGTGGTGGATCAGGTAGTGTCTTCTACTTCTTCACCTATGGTACGATATAGTTTGGAGACTTGGAGACTGGGGTATTTACAATGCTATGGAAACAAAATGTTTCATGAAAGATCCTCCACACGAGGATGGGGTTGCTGGAGTTCTGCAGGATCTTTCCCGACTCTGACCAGGTTCCCATTGGACAGCCTGAGTTTTCCTCT
Source organism: Ambystoma mexicanum (assembly GCF_040938575.1). Taxonomy (NCBI): domain Eukaryota; kingdom Metazoa; phylum Chordata; class Amphibia; order Caudata; family Ambystomatidae; genus Ambystoma; species Ambystoma mexicanum. The sequence goes on along the minus strand of NC_090924.1, from coordinate 533,359,961 downwards.
TATATGGCCTTTTTTTTTTTAAAACCTTTATTTTGAGCTTTTCAATAAATTCGCCATACATAGGCACCAAGGGGGTGCGCATAGAGAGCAAAACAAACAAAAATAAAAAAGGATGAAAAACAAAACCCGTCTTTAAACAACCCTGCATAGCCAACTCCCCACCCCCCCCAATTCACCCTTGAAGGTTTGAATAGGTCCCTTCCGCAGTCCCAGTTCGCCAGGGTCCGGAGCCGCTTTATGAATCTCAGCCCCAGTACACATCCTCTAGCTCCCAGAGTTTTCAGAATCTAAGGGTTCTGTGCTATTTAGCAGATAAGTTATGTACGGACCCCAGATATCAGGGGGGCGTGCATGCAAAGGTAGGAGTCTTATAAATTCACACTCAGTTTCCTGACAGTATATAATGTCTTTTTTCCAATCCTCAATCTTGGGAAGTGGTCCACAACTCCACAACATGGCAATTCTCCTACGTGCCAACACCAGTAGAAGAGCTGCAGGTTTTCGTGATGCCGGTTGTAAGTATTTAGTGAGACTGAGCAGGGCTCCCAGCGGCGTTGGGGTCACTTGTTTGCCTATGATGTCTGCTATTATTTGTAAAACAGAGGACCAGAAGCTATGTATTCCTGGGCAGCTCCAGGCTAGGTGCAGGAAGTCTGCGTTAGCTGCCGCACATCTTTCGCATTGTGCTGATGTTTCTGGGTGATGTTTGTTCTTCTTAACAGGGGTGTAATACGTCTGGTGCACAAAGTTAAAATGAATTCGTTTATACCGTGTGTTTATTGCTACTTTTTGACTTTGGTGGAGGATATAGGACCAGTCTTTGGCTGATATCGGTTCTTGAATGGCTGATTCTCATCTTTGCTGCGCCTTGCGATAGGGTTTCACAATATCTACTATGAGGGATTTATATAGTAACGACACTAGTCTTCCTTCCCCTTGCGCTTGAATCCTGTTGTGTAATAAGTTCCATGTGGGAGGTTGGTTGGGAAAGGACGGGAACATCTTTTGAAGAGTGTGGTGTAGTCTAAAGTAAATGAACACGTCTAAAGAAGAGTTACCACCTCTATCTCTGGCCATTTGTGGAGTTAAAAAGGTACTCCCGGGGAAGAGGTCGCCGAAGGAGTGGATGTCGACCTTGTCTGTCCATATAAGGAACACTTTTTCATTAGTGAAGGGAATGCCTGGAACGAATTTGATTGGCAGTAAGGGGGAAAATCTTATGGGAACCCCGTATTTATTGGCTATCTTTTTCCAGATTGCGTACGTGGATAGAACCGTGTTTAGCGTGTTGTATGGGACCGGAATATGGCTGATAATAAGGTATCGGGTAATTATATCCCCATATATATGGTCGCCGTAAATAATATAGCCTTCCCCAATCTCCATGCAATAATGTCGCCACAAAAAACGGCAATTTTTCGGCGATATTTTTGCATGGCGAGATTTTTGTGGCAACATTATTACATGGAACCGATAATAACGGCTCTTAGGAGATTGGGGAGGCTAAGGCTCGTTCCACCTGCAGGTGAGGGCGAACAAAGTGGACCGTGAACCAATGACTAAGAAATTGAGCCTGAGCTGCCCAATAGTACTTCTCGATATCGGGGAGCGCCAATCCGCCGTTCGACACTGGTAGCGTTAATGTGCTGTACGCTACACGCGCAGGTTTCCCAGCCCACATCAACTGTAGGACTAGGCCCCCTAACTTTTTGGAAGAAGGAGTTGGGGACAAGCAGCGGAATGTTTGTGAATAAATAAAGAAGCTTAGGTAAGACAACCATTTTCGTTAAAGAAATTCAACCCCATAACGTTAGCGTCAGTGTTATCCATCTGTGAATCCGTTCCTGCAGGGAATTTAGTGCAAAAACATAGTTATCTCTATATATCTCGTGATAATTACGTGACATGTAAATACCCAGATAGCAAACTTTTGAGGTTTCCCATTTAAGTCCATAATCGTCCGCAAATTCGGTTGTGTTCGGGGTCAGTGGAAAGATTACCTTTTTTGAGTGGTTGACTTTGAGGCCCGACATTTGCCCAAATTTTATGACTTCGCGCATTACAGGGTTCAGATTGTCTTGGGAGTCACTGACAAATAACATGACATCGTCAACATAGAGGGAGACAATTAATCTATGGGGGCCTAGTTTAAGACCTCGGGTCAGTTGGTTAGCTCGAAGCCTCGATGCCAAGGGTCCCATAATGAGGGCAAATATAAGGGCAGAAAGTGAGCAGCCTTGCCTTGTTCTGTGTTCTAGTGTTATGCCTGAAGACCTGGAGCTTCCGAGAGTGATATATGAGCGAGGAGCGCTGTACAGCAGGGACACTAATTTGATAAAGAATTTGCCTAAACCCATTTGTGTGAGTGTTGCGAACATGAATGGCCATTCAACTGAATCGGACACCTTCACGGCGTCGAGCAGAACTGCTATTGCCTGTTGTGTTGGGTTTAAGGCCTCTATGACGCCAAACAGTCTTCTGATCCCGTAGGTTGTGCTACGCCCTGGGATAAATCCAGCTTGATCTCCGATTACAAGAGCGGGCATTAGAGGAAGCAACCATGAGGCAAGGATTTTAGCAAGAATCTTGTTGTCCAGATTAATCAAGGAGATTGGCCTGTAGGATGTACACTCATCTGGGGGTTTGCCGGCCTTGTGCAGCACCATTACGTTGGCTTCCCGCGATGTGGGGGGGAGGTATCCACCTGTGATGATTCTTCAAAGACTCGGAGCAGCAGGGGGGCCAGGATTGCTGCATGGGCCTTGTATAACTCTCCGATGAGCCCGTCGGGACCAGGCGCTTTAGCGTTTGGAAGGGATTTTATTGCCTCTAGAATTTCCTCGACTGTTATTGGTGCGTTCAGGGGTTCACAAAGGTCCGCTTCTACCCAATACAACTCTGTGTCGTCAAGGAACTTTTGCATAGACTCTGGATGCGAATTACCTTTGGAACTGTAGAGGTCTTGATAAATGTCTCGAAATACGTTGGCGATTTTTTCTTCTGAATATACTACTTGACCTTGGTCATCTTTGATTCATTCCACACGGGTTGGAGATTTGTCTGTTGATAGGAGACGGGCTAACAATGCGCCTGGCTTCTGTCCCTCCCCGTATTGGCGGACTTGGTGTTTGCGGCTCAAAAACTTTATTTCATGTCCAGCTGTTTCCTTGAACTTCACTAGCTCTTCCATCAATTCGGCTTGAACGCGTGAGTCTGGGGCAGTGGAGGCTTTCAGCTCTAGCTCTTTCAAGCGCTGCTCGCTGCTGGCCAATTCTCTCCGGATCAGTTTTAGTATGCCATTTTCCTTGGCCAGGCATGCTCCTTGCACGTAACATTTTAGTGTTTCCCACATGGTGCTGGCCGAGTCAACAGAGTCTTGGTTTATTTCTATGAAGGATATTAGTTCCTTGCGTAGTTCTTCCGCAAAGACGGTATCGTTGAGTGAGCCGGGCTGGAATCTCCATCGGGGACCAGGCATCGTAAGGGTGACTTCCTGCGTGACCATTGAATGATCGGAAAAGGAACGTGGTAAGATTTGGCTTGTCCCCCAGTTAAATGGGCTCTGAGTGGATGCCAGGATGTAATCAATTCGGGAGCTGGTGTTGTGAACAGCAGAATGAAAGGTGTACTCTCTTGCATCCCTATTGTGCCTTCTCCATGTATCAGACAACTCGAAAGTATGGCAAATCTCACGGACTTGGGCGCTGGCTTTGGAGGGATGTCCTGTTGTATTATGGGATTTGTCGAGATTGGGATCGATTGGGGTGTTGAGGTCCGCTTCCCATATAATGGTTGCTGCGTTGATCTTCCCTAGCTAGGACATGACCCAGGTAAAGTTGTTAGGTCCATCGGTGTTTGGTGCATATGAGTTTACTATTACTACCTCATTCCCTGAGATCAACCCTCTCAACAGCAGGGCTCTTCCCTCTGAGTTCTTTACTGAGTTGATGAGACTAAAGTTCGCTTTCCTGTCGATTAAAATTGCAACTCCTCTAGCATATGACGAATATGATGAAAAATAACTGTGGCAACCCCATGATTTGGCCCAGAATTGTTCTGACGCAGGCAGGAGATGGGTTTCTTGTAATATAGCAATGTTGATTCTGTGACGACGGAGATAGTGGAGGATTCTCCTAGTCTTTGCTGGCTGGTTACCACCCCGGATGTTCCAGGTGGCGATTTTAAGTGTTGTTCCTGCCATCTGGGAGGCTTGTTAAGTTCCAGTCCGACAGGACTTAGGGGGTGACTGGGTTCTTGCAATGTGAAGGAGGCTGGAGGGCCTGGCATGTGTCTGAATGTCAATGAACCAGGTGATTGTTATGGAATGGGGGCGAGGGGTTAATAGTGGCTCTGCAGAACTGGATTCCCTCCCTTATATGGGCAACCCCCAACTGGCCCACAAAGAACAGTCCCGTGTAAACAGAACAGTCAACATTGCTGTGCTAGGGGCGCAGGTGGCCCTCCAAGAGGGGGCTGGCTCCCACCCTTTGTTACGATTTCGTTCTGTGGTGATGATTCTGTTGCTTGCGTGTTGATGAGACGTCTTCCATTTTGCGACAATTGTGAAGTGGGTCTTTATGGCGGCTCTCTCCTCGGTCTATTTCCCCTTTGAGGGTTTCTGTTGTTTGGGGTGGGCCTGCAGCCAGCGCAATCCAAATATTCACTGGTCTCCTCTGGTGTGTTGAAAAACTGGGTCTTGCCTTTGTGTTGAATGCGAAGTTTCGCCGGGAAAAGCATGGAATATTGAATTTGGTTTTCTTGCAGTCTTCGTTTCACGGCTGTAAATGATCTCCTTTGCGCCTGGATGGCTTGGGAGAAATCGGGAAAGAATTGAATCTTATCACCATCATATTGAAGCTCTCTTTTGTCTCTGGCGGCTCTAAGAATGGCATCTCGGTCTTTGTAATTAAGTAGCTTCGCTATGATGAGTCGGGGGTTTGCTCCAGGGATGGGTCTCGCATTAGGAACCCTATGGGCTCTCTCGACGACAAAGAGCTTTGAGACGATCTCTGAGCCGAACAGTTCAATGCAACTCTTCTCCACATATTCCTCCATTTTTAGGGTCAGTTGATGCTCTCTGATTCCGACGAACCTTATGTTATTTCGCTGTGAGCGGCCCTCTAAGTCTTCGTTTTTGGCGCTTACGGCTTTCATATGCGCCTCCAATAGAGATACCCTGGAGGTTAAGGCTGTTGTTCCATCGTCAAGATGAGATACTCTCTGTTCGACATCATCCAGCCTGTCAGCATGTTTGTCCAGCCGATGTTGGAGCTGGTCCACTTTGGAGGAAAGCAAGTCTAATTTGCTCCCCAGGCTTCCTATTCCTGCTTTCAGGTCTTACAGAATTTCTTTGATATCGAAGTCTTGCGTCTCCACTTCTTCGTGGGAAGGTGTTGGATTGGGTGATTGCGATCTACTATTGGAGGAAGTCGCTTTGACGGAGGAACAGCACTCAAAGTTCAGTTTTCTCTGTGACCTTTCGTTTTTCCCCATGATCGTGATGAATGTTAGCGTCGATGCACCAAGAGTGTGGCGCAGGACGGGCCCAGGAGAACCAGCCGAGAGTCTGCGGGGTGTCTTTTGTGGTGGGTTGGCCGGGGAGACACCACCGTGTGGTTTGGCGCACTATCTGGAAATTATGGTTTCCCCTCTGTCTCCCCTGTCGTGTCTGAGAGGAGTTGGAGTAGACTTTCGTGCTGTGTCTATGGATAGAACGTCGTCGTCACTTGGATGTTCACACCTCTTGAGCAAGCACATCTCGGGGACTGCCGCATTGATCGGCGCAGTGCTGGTAATATGACCTTGCTGGGGGCCAGGGGCAATTTCTCTTTCAGCAGGTATAGGTGGGGAGATTCTACAGAGATCGTGGATACCTTGTAGTTGACTGGTTACCCCACCATGGGGTGGCGCATATATCCCCACGCGCGGGCCCGTAAAAGTCTTTGCACTCGCGGGTCTCCCGATACACACCCCAGCCTCCTCGGCCACCTTGCTCACCAGCTTCATGCCGCGGTGGTCAGTGGGCCAGAATGACTGCCCCGCGGTGGATGCGGCGCCCAGAGGCTGGATCCCCTTACTGTTGTTGGCAATGCGAGTCTGATCTTTGTTCGATTTTGGGTCTGCGACCGCCGGGCCCTACAGAACCTCGGTGGTTGTAAGTTATCTTGTCACGCGGGGGAGCCGGGGGGCCGAGCAGATCTGCCGCGTGTGTTGGCGGTCATGGGGACGCACAGAGCACTCGTACCTGGCTCCCTGCTGGTGTACGGTCCATAGCCTCGGCTCCGTCCTCCAAGTCCCTGACTTATCAAGGCGGTCTTCAGGGCCTTCTCCACACACTGCGGCCGCCCAGCCGCCGGCTCCTCCTCATTTCACAGGAGCTCCGGTGAACGCGGCCGTCACACCGGGAGGTCGTCGCTATACGCTGCGGCCGAGCACCCGCCCGCTCCACCTCGTTCCTCCGGAGCACCGGCGCAGCATGGATGGCGCCTTGTGATGTTGCCGTCGGGCTCGCCCACCTCCTGCACACCCGACCCACCGCAGCTCCGGCGAGGCTGCGCCGCCACCCAGACAAAGGAAGGGGGGGGCGGGACTCTTCACTGCCTTTCGCTCACGGGCGAAACCACATGCGGCAGATGAAATAATTATGAAGTTGTGCGCAGTAACGGCTTAGCTTTCGCTGAGTGTCGACATCAACTCGATTGGACACCACGGAAAATACGATTTTTCAGGATCTTTAGGGAGCTCCACGGAGCTCACAGGAGGCCGCCATCTTGGACGGCTCTCTAGCGCCCTCTCTCCTCTTATATGTCCTTGAGTCAGAGAAGTAAAAACATTGGATATTATAGTCAAGGCTGAGTCGGGTAAAATTCTATGACAAGGTCACCAGTGTGATATAGATGGGGGGTGAGAATTACCATCCTTTCCTTCCTTCTAAAGAGGCTTTTTAAGGACCATATTATAGCTATTTGGGATAAATCAGCTTATCGCTCTCTGTGTGATGACATGTTTTTGTTTATTGAATTTATATAGCGCTTTAAGCCAAAGCGCTTTACAGACATGGGATGGGAGGTCCATTTTAATGGGATGGGAGATACACATTATCTGGTCCTCCAGCACCAGTTTCTTTAGTGGCTCATAAAGCTAACTCTCTGTGCAACCCAAATGTCTCCCCTTCATGTTCTCCCATCAGAGACGTCTAGAGTTTGGATATAATAGCAAAGAAGGTTTTTTCTTTGGCTTACTTGGCCAGCAAACCTGTAGATATAGAAACTAATTTGCATGGTACCAGTACTCTTTGTGTTAGCTGGTACAGAATTGCATCCTGGACATTCCTGAGGATAAGGCAAAGTTTTTGAAATGGGTTGCAGCTGGCACATCATACAAGCAGGGTTTGATGTTGGAGGTCAGGCAGCAAGATTCATGGGTATGTCTGCTGTACTCGGACATCATGGCCAGATGAGATTATAGAGCATTACTTTTGACATGCAGGTTAAGGTGTTGGTTATGACCTGCCAATGGGAGAAGTTGGTTGGAGGTAAGGGGCAAGTTATTTGAAGAAATACAAGGCAGCTAGACAGCAGCAAAATATTTGTCAGCTAGGCCAAAGCTTTTTTCATATGGCTGAGCCAGCCTGGTGGATGCCTCTAACCATACAAAACATTTGGAACAGTTGCTTTTGAACAGATGTAGCCTTTCGAAAGATCTTTCTGGAAGAGAGGACCCACAAGTAAACTGTTTCACAATCTACAGCAGCCCAGTGATCTGCGGCCGTACAGAAGCTACTTTCAAGCGCCCTATAGAATTAAATGTCTGTCAGGGGCAGACTGTCTCCTGACCTAGGAGAAAATCCTCCAGTTACTAAGGACCAGTGGGTCTGAGTGACTACAGAAACTTCACATACCACAACTCCTCAGGCACAAAAGCCTTAAAAAGCGGTTATTGCTGGAAATAGACCAACTGTTGCAAAAAGGACCTGAAGAAGAAAATGGTATAGGTTATTACTACAGAGAAAGTGAGACCCGAAACAAAGAAGAAAAGGAAGACCCATTTTAGATTCTTGAAGTCTCATCAATAAAATAAGGAAAAACGACTTTGACTATCTACAACGAATCCCTTGTTGCAAACACTGGCGCCGCCCATCGGATTGACCGACTCCCACAGTACAGCAAAGAAATGATCTGCCGAATTGCTGCAGGATTCTGTTTTCTGTTTGAGCAGCATTAAGGCAGGGTAACAGGGAACTTGGCTAGCCAAACAAGGAGATGGGCAAAGGAAAGGTGGGTCAGGGATGGAGAGTGTTGGAAGGTTGTGGGTAACCAGAGCCAAGTGGTAGAGGTGGTGGAACACCCCAATGAGTGCTGGCCGTGGGAGGGGGGGAAACGTAATCAAGAGGTTAGGGAAAGTGGGTGCACGGCAGCAAACAGAGAAGTATGGGGGATAGAGGCCCCATTACTGTGGGAGAAAGAGTGAACAAAGAGCAGAGGGAGGGAAAAACCAGTTTAGCAGGGGTTGCTGCAGTGAGCGAGATGGTGGGTAGCATTCTGTGGACGAGGTTCAGCCGGAGGAAATATCTGTACCACTGCAGCATTTGATAAATACATTTGCGCAAAACTCCAACCCGTGCTAATGGGTGATAACTGTGTAAGCAAGTAATTTGATGCAACAGTGTTCATGCACATTTTAGAATCCTAGTTTGTTTTACAAGGCCAACTCTTATTTTACTTATAATGCTTCAATTTGGTAAGGGGCCAGTCTTTGTACGTTGGCACACATTAGATCATTTGGCTCATGGGGTCCCCTATCAGCATTGGTGACGTCCAGGGATAGAGGTGTTGGTACCCCAATACCCTCCATTAACCTACGCCTGGTGCTTGATAAATATCATGCAACCATAATAGGAATGCTGTACACACCCAGTGCATGCATAAATGGGTTGTTCCCTTGTTGGAGACATTCAAATTGCTGGTACCATCTTTATTTGGATGATTCTGCTGGATTTTGTTGTCGTACCAATCCAGAGTTAGGGGCACTTGGCTGACCCTCCTGTAGAATCGTGATATTTGTTCTCATCTACTATAGAGTTAATTTATACTTGTACTTCTCCTACTTCACTTTTTAACCAAACTTCATTTTAACCAGAGTATTCTTGAGTTTAAAATGACCATTCAGAAGTTTTGACTCAATGGATATTCCTCCATGCCCCACCCCTAACACATGGTACCGCCATCTTTAATTGTTTCTCTTTCTCATGTAAAGGCCAAGTTTTATAAATATATTCCACAGCAAGAACAGTTATTTCACCCCTTTAGAAAGAATGTCCTGTTTTTTAGGCATGTACATCAATGTTATGCTTAGGATGATGACTTGTACGTATCTAGAATTGTCACTTCTCTCTATCCTCACCAGACATGCAACTTTGTCTTAAACACAAATGACACATCTTATAAAGGAATGATTGTTATACTACAATGCCTGTGATTACATTGTCAATGTATCTCTTTTTTGTTTGGCTGAACCTGTCGCATCATCTCGGCTCTGGTATGATCTTCGATATTCATCGTTTCGAGACTCTGTTTATCATTTCACCTCTCTGCACCTGCTTGCCATTCAAAAGAGTTGGAGCATCCACTCCTTCATGCACTGGTCATAGATGTGCTCTGAGTTGGTGGGGGGGGTTGAACGACCGTAATAGTGTGAAGGTCAGGGTTTGAATCTGGTGTGAACCTTAACTGTGAGAACGCTTGAGCAATTGTCTGATCCCTCAATAAACTGGTTTCCCGGATTCAACCTGCCCACCGCTGCTTCATTTCAATATTTTAATTAATTTGTACATTTTACACCTTCACCGTTTGAGTACACATTGTATTATGCTGCCCTGTTTTTATTTGCTCCTGCTTTTTTACTATGGAGATTATTTTCTTATTGTTTTTGTATTGTAATTGCTTTAGGACACTGGAGGGAAGGCGTGGCATCAGCAGTAAGACAGACACAAGTGACCACAGTTCAAGGGTGTTTATTGAACTTCAAAAAGAATATGATAAACGCCTTAGCTAAACCCAAATCTACAGATGGGAGCAAGCTACGACCATAAAAATAATAATGCAGTCCTAGTAGTGTCTTGTAAAAATAAAAGGGCCTATACTAAAAAACCTATTGCCAATCCTTACTGCTAAATACAAATAGTGTGGGGAATAATGTTATGAATGAATGAAAGAAAAAAGTGTTCAAAATGATATGTCAAGTTTTCAGGACATTGGCCTCCCTTACCCATGTTTTCAGCACGGGATAAGGTGGTTCACTCGAGCATAGCACAGTCTCTGACTTCTTTGGCATGAGATTATAGTTCAATCATCAGCCTCAGGGCCTTCGGAGCGTAAGTCTCCTTGCCTCTCAAAGTCTCTTCACTCAAAGGGCCTGATGCAACCAAATAAACAACAAGTTCCTTTTCCTCTTCAGATTTTCCCAAATTCACATCGGGTGAGTCACTCCCCACCCGGGATCCCCCTCACCTGAGCTCAGATACTTTTAGCATAAAGTTCTTTACAGGCTTCCCTCTGCCGGGCTCGAGCATGTCTTTCACCTTTCACTTTATCACTCAATGTTCTTAAGTTATTCTTTTCTGGGTGACTCACGGTCCACCCTGGATCCCACTCAGCCAGACTCAGATCGCTTTAACACAATTAGTCTCCCTCAGCTTGACTCGGACCAATGTCACTTTTACATCAAGTACCCAAGACGTTCGAATGTGCACAGGGTTTGGCTTGACCCATTGCAGGACCACTTCGATTTAATAATTCTCTTTCTTGTAACGTTTGCACCCTTTAAGTTGAATACCTAACAGAAACCTTCGAATGAGCACCCATATGATGCCGGACCACTCTGTCTACGGTATCGTATTTTAGCTTCAAAGTTCATTCACTCATCTTCTGTTTTAATAATCTTCTTCATACAATGTTGTCGCTTGCAACCTTGGTTTCCATACAGACTGGTCTGGTATCAGTCCCCCCAACTCACCGGCTGTGCTGACTTCACTGGTGCTGCTTTCTTGTAGGAGCCAAGGACAGTACCACAATGACACACGCCTCTCCCTGCCTTGACTATCGACGTGGGAGAGCCCTGGGTACCTTTGACACACAATGCAGGAATCTTCAGCTTTAATTCCAGGTCTTACGTTTCCTATTCTCGAAGGCTCAAGAAAGATGCAGTCTTTCGGTCAAAAGATCAAGGGCTCTTCCCTCCTTGCAATCCTCTTCGGTCTTGCCATCTTCCGCTTCATACTAAACTGCCATCTTGGAACTGCTGCTTCCTTGTGTACTTTGCCTCGCTCAGAGTGTGCTTTCTTGCTCCGCCTTTTAGCCATCTGGGGAAGTGTGATGGAAGTCAGGTGTGTGTGTAATGATCAGTAATTGCCTGACCATTGTATTGGGATTTGTCAGGTATACAGCTCGGGTGTTAGTCTGTTTTTGCTCACAGTGAGCTGTCCATGGCAAAGTGTTTGTGTCGGAAAAGGGGTTGGGGGGGAGTTAAGTCCCTACGTATCCTACCTGGTAGGATGGGGTAAAGGTGTTACAGGGAAGGGGATACCCCATCTCGCCATCTGATGTCCCACTTCCACTCCCCGAAGACCCCTCATCCAGGTGATCCTCCCGCACTGGAACTGGATCCAAAAGGGATGGGCATGTCCTGGCCACCTGGATGACAGATCCCCGGGGACTAGCAGGTGAGACACCTTCAGGCTTCTAACATACCCTTCCCCTATGGAATGTAGCTGCATCTGCTTCACTAGGGAACTGAGAAAGGAAATCTATGTTCCCTTTATCTTTGCCTTTTCGGTGCTCCACAGTGAAACAGTAGGGTTGCAGGTCTAAGAACCATCACACGACTCGAGGGTTAGAATGTTTTTGTTGGCTAATTCAAACTAGTGGAGAATGATCTGTGACAAGTGTGAACTTTCTTCCTAGGAGGTAGTATCTAAGGTGGGTAATGGCCCACTTGAGGGCAAGGGCCTCTAATTCCAGCACAGAGTAATTTGTTTCACGTGGGAAAAGTTTGCAACTCGTAAATAAGATGGGATGTTCCAATCCTTCGCAAATTTGTGACGAGACTGCTCCTAGCCCTGTAAGGGAGGCATCTGTAATATAAATTCCTTTGAGAAATCTACTACTTTTAGGATCGGGTTCCGGCACAGGGTTTGTTTTAGGTTGTTGTGACATATATCGTCTTAGTCAGTCCAATTAATTTTTGCCTTTCTTTAATTTGTCTGTCAGCCTAGCTGTCCTGTCCGAAAAGTTTGAGATAATGTCATGATGCCTACCCCCGGGGACCCAGACCACGTCCAGCAACCCCAGAAGCAGGCATCAAGTTATCCTAAGCAAGCCCAACAACCCCTGCTAGGGGCTATTTGGGTCCAGTCCTGGCGCCTATGGCGCCAGGCTCATACGGAGAGTCAGCCCTGGCGCCTATGGCGCCAGGCTCATAGATTAAAATTTACCTGATGCAGACCATGCTGCAAGAGCTCCAAGCCAAAAGAGGCTTGGAAGGGACTACTTTACTTAGGGACTATTTCTTACTTGGGCGGGGCTGGGGAGGAATACTTACCTGGGACTACTTTGGAGGCTATTTAAACCACGTCCGAAGAGCAGCACACGCTTCGCGTTATTCTGCATCCAGCAGCGTAACGCTCCCCGTGCCTGCAAGTCTGCATCCAGCCTTCTGCCACGCCCGCCTCGAATTTGGAGCTCCTAGAAAAGGGAGAAAGAAGGAGAAAAGGTTAGAACAAGAGCAATACCTTTAATCCTTACCTGAATTCCCGATCCATCGCTCCTTCGAGCTGGAAGAAAGAAGTTATTTTATGCGCGTCGCCTCGCCTGCTGCAGCGTTGCGCTGAACTCACCGGCCTTCGCAGCATCTTCACATTCCACTGCATCCTCCTGCATGTTCCCGCCGCACTCCGGCACCTAAGGAGAAAACAAGAACAGCAAGGTGAGCAAAGGGAATACACAGAGGAATATTAGTTACCCCCCCATAGACTTACCTCATTTTACCACCGGGGGTACTATTCCTCTTCACGGGTCGGCGCAGCTTCCACTGCAATTTCGCCGAACCCCGGCCCCTAAGGGGAAAACAAAAGGCCAGCAAGGTGAAACAAAGGGACCAACAAGGGGAACCCTCCTCACCACAATAGACTTACCTGATTTTACTGCCGGATGTATTATTCCCCAAGACTTCATACTTTCTCTCAGCGCCTGAATAAGGGAGAAAGCAACAGGTTACATATTGACATTATTTTATCGAACTGTGTTGGAAAATACAAATCCTTACCAGAATACTACCGGTTGCCACAGGGAACTCTTCTTTAGGGTCAAGCTGCAACCTGCAAGGAATCGGACAAGAGTGAAAGTCAGTTATTTGAACTCTTATGAACTTTATACTTACGGCGTCTTGCCGGGAATCTCGGAGTCAATATTGTTCTGGAATTCACCAATTCCTTCGAGCCAGTGAAGCAACTGGTTATCAACGCGCCCCTGCGCTCAATGCAGGATGGAGAGCTCATCTTTTCAAACCATCAGGTGAGACTATAAGAGGGGACATCAAAGGCGATCTGTGGGGAGAACAGCGGGGGTGGGGGGGATTTACACTCAACTCCACGGGTGGTTAATTCCCTCTCTCCATTTGCAGAAGAATATTCCTATGGGCCAAGCAAACGAAGCTAGGTGGGCCAGTCCAGTCCGTCATCTCGGCCCTACGCGTCACATTGGTGGAGACCGCAGCTGTCCAGTTCCGATTGACGCCTCTGTGGGAGCCAGGTGAGCGTAACAGATAAACCTACAGTAATAACCGGTCAACCCCAAGAAGGTCTCTTTTAGTTTTAGGTGTAGGGGTATCTAGGGCGGCCTTCACTTTAGTTTAGTTTAGTTTAGTTTATTATTTGTATAGCGCCGCCTGGCCCTAGGGCATCCAGGCGCTTGCGATGAATACAACAAGAATAATGAATACAACAAGAATAATGCAGCAGAAATGTACAAATCGATTACATATTTACAAATTTACAGTCTTGGTGCATGCTAGTGCGGTAGGGATAGGCAGTTTCTTTGGATAGAAGCCAAGTTTTGGTGTTGTGTCTAAATCTGTGAAAGGACGGTTCTGATCTCAGCTCGAGTGGAAGTGAATTCCAAAGTTTGGAGGAAAGCACGGGGAAGCTGGAGCCACCTGCTTTTTGGAGCTTAAATCTTGGGATATTTAAGCAGTGTGTTTGAGCTGATCTGGTAGGGCGCGCTGGGGTGTGGTGCTTGAGGTTGTCGGATAGGTATCTGGGTGCTTGGTTAGCTAGGCATTTGTGTGTGAGTGAGATGGTTTTATATTCAATTCTTTGTGGTATGGATAGCCAATGGCAGGTGCGTCTGGCGTCCGAGATGTGTTCATGTTTGGGTATGTTCAGGGCTGCTCGCAAGGCGTTGTTTTGTATGACTTGTAGTTTGTTGATGTTTTTCTGACTGGTTCCCAAGTATAGCGCATTGCAGTAGTCAACTTTGGAAAGGACTAGCGCCCTGGCTAAGGTGATGCAGTTGGATGGTGAGAGGTAAGGTCTGCTGGCATTGATAAGTTTACAAGTGTAAGCAGTGGCTGATGAGATGGAATTGATCTGTCTTGTCAGTGTGAGGGAGGAGTCGAGGTAGATTCCTAGGGTTTTGACGCTGTTAGAGACGATGATGTTATTGCCGTCTATAGTGAATGCTTGATAGAGTTTGTCGAGTTTATTAAGTCTGGGTTGGGAACCTAGGAGAAGAAGCTCGGTCTTGTCGTCATTAAGGCATAGGCCATGCTTGGCCATCCATTCTTGGATAATGGAATAAATGTTGTTGAGAGCAGTGAGGTCGGTGGAGTAGTCGCCTGTTAAAGGGATCAGTATTTGGGTGTCATCTGCGTAGTTGGTGTAGATGACACCCAAGCGGTCCAGTATGTCAAAGAGGGGTTTCGTGAATACATTGTATAGAGTGGGGGAGACGCAGGAGCCCTGGGGGACACCGCAAGTGACTGGGGCTGGGATGGCAGAGGCTGTGGGTGCGAAGACTCTCATGGATCTGTTGTTAAGGAAGGAATGGATCCATGCGTTGGCGTTATCTGAAAATTTGGCTGCTGAGGATAGATGTTTGCAGAGGATGTCGTGGTTGACCAGGTCGAAGGCGGCCGATAAGTCAAGGAGGAGAAGGAGGGCTAGTTTACCATTGTCTTTAATGTTGTCCATCTGTGTCTTAAGGTCAATCAGGGCGGTCTCAGTGCCGTGTTTGGGGCGGAATCCTGATTGTCTGAGTCTTAGTAAGTTATTTTTCTCGAGGTGGTTCTGTATCTGGAGATAGGCAGCTCTGTCGAGGATTTTTAGTAGGAAGGGTACAGTCGTTATGGGTCTGTAGTTGGTGGGGACATTAGGGTCAAGGGTGGGCTTCTTAAGTAAAGGAAGAACCCAGGAGTCCTTGAGGTTGTTGGGCACTATGTTGGAGGTGAAAGATGCGTTGATGAGGGAGGTGATGAAGGGAGCAAGTTGTTTGGCAGCATCTTTAATGATAGGGGCTGGGCAAGTGTCGCCTTGGCATTTGGACGGTTTAAGAGAGTAGATTATTTCTTCAACCTCTTTAATGGTTATGGTGGAAAACTCAAAGAGGTTATTGTCATCATTTTGGGGGGTGGTGTGGGTGTGTGTAGAGGGGGTGATGTTATCGGAGAGGGTGAGGCTTTCTTTCTTTGTCAGGATTTTGGCTTGTAGCGTGGCAATTTTGCCTAGGAGTGCTTCCTGGATGTTCGTGCACCAGTGGATGTCTTTGTTGCAAGTGTCTGGAATGGGGGAGGGTGATTCGAGTTCTCTCAGGATATTGAAGAGCTCTTTGGTATTAGATTTGGCGTTGCTGATTCTTTCATTGTACATGTTTTTTTTAGACTGGATGATGGCTGATTTATAGATGTTCGATGCTAGTGCGTAGGATGTCTTATTAATAGTGGATGGTGACTGTTTCCATGCTAATTCAGCTTGTCTTTTGGCTTTGCGGAGTGTTTTTAGTTTGGGGGTGAACCAGGAATTGAGGTGTGCTCGTGGTTTGGCTTTCCGAAGCTTGAGTGGTGCTATGGTATTTATGGCCTTAAGGATAGTTGTGTTGTATAAATCTACTAATTCAGTAGGGTTGGACATGGTGGGTGAGAAGTCGATGATGGGTTGGAGTAGCGGGAGGAGTTTCTCTAGTGTGATATTTTTGTTGTTTCTTGTGAGTGTGGGTGGGGCATTGGAGGAGGGCCCTGGTGTTTGAGTGCCTTTGTTGATGGTGAAGGTAATAAGGTGGTGATCGGTCCAGGCGCATGGAGTGTTGGAGAGGATGGTAGTGTTGCAATTGAGGTCAGCTATCCAGTCAAGGATGCGGCCTTTGTTATGTGTGGGTTGTGTGATATGGTGGGTGAGTCCTAATTATGAAATAGTGTTGGCGATAGTGTGAGCTTTGTCATCTTTCTCATCATTGAGACCTAGATTAAAGTCTCCTAGGATGAGTAGTCGAGAGTTAGGTTTGATATTGTTAGAGAGTAGAAGGGCTATGTCGTCATTAAAGGATAGTATGGGGCCTGGCGGTCTGTAGATGAGGTGGATGGTGATAGTGCTTGTGTGCGTTGTGGATAGTTTGAGGGTGAGTAATTCCGCTGATGTCAGTGATTGGTTTTGTATGTGTCTAATGTTGATGGAACTTTTTGCAATAACGGCTACTCCACCACCTTTAGCTGTTTGTCTGTCTGCACGGTAGATGGTATAGTCATTGGGTATAGCAAGTGATAGAGAGGGGCCAGATGCTGGGTGGAGCCAGGTCTCTGTAATAGCTATGAAGTCGAGATCATTGATGGTAATAATGTCGGCAATGTCTAAGGCATGGGCGACTACAGATCTCGCATTGATGAGTGCACCTTTAATGGTTTCGGTGGTGATGCATGATTTTTTGGTGTGGGTGCGGGGGGAGGGTGCGATCAGGCCGTGTGATATCTGGTCTGTCGGAAGTGTAGGGCGTGTGCAGTGAGGGGCAGATTTGGTTAAGGTTATGTTTTGTTTGTTGCCTAGATTGGGGAAGGATGCGGGTGTGTGTGTTCTGGATCTGAGTCGGGTGAATCTCGATAATCCTGAGCAGGGATAGGATCTGCTGGTAGTGAGGTTCGTGATAGTGGGTTGGCCGATGGGAGTAGTTTGTGATGCTTCTTGGGGGCTGGGGGTGTCTACTATGCGATGAGAGTCAATGGAGGAGGTAGGCTGGAAGGGGTTGATGTTGGGTAGGAAGGGGGTGGGGCAGGGTATGGGATAATGTCTGGGGCAGGCTAGTCTGCTGAGGCCGTTGGGGTGTAAGCGAAAGTGTGACCCTGTACAAGGGGTGTCATGGGAGACCAGGCAGAATGGGAACATAATGAGGAAGGTCCAGGTTATCATGTCTGAGTTTAGAGGGAACTGACGCACAAAATCGTCAGAGAGAAGCTAGAGCGCAATGTTAGTACACAATGGTGCTGCAGTGAGGGTACTAGCGCAGAGAATCGGAGAAATGCTAGTGCACAGTGCTGATACCCAGTACTAATACGCAGTGTACTCTAGGCGACCATAAGGCATTACACAATGTCACAGTAGTCTCTAAGCGACCATAAGGCACTTACACAATGTCACAGTAGTCTCTAAGCGACCATAAGGCACTACACAATGTCACAGTAGTCTCTAAGCGACCATAAGGCACAACACAAGTGGTCACAGTGGTCTCTACGCGACCATAAGGCACTACACAATGTTACAGTGGTCTCTAAGCGACCATAAGGCACTACACAATGTCACAGTAGTCTCTAAGCGACCATAAGGCACAACACAAGTGGTCGCAGTGGTCTCTACGCGACCATTAGGCACTACACAATGTTACAGTGGTCTCTAAGCGACCATAAGGCACTACACAATGTTACAGTAGTCTCTAAGCGACCATAAGGCACTACGCAATGTCACAGTAGTCTCTAAGCGACCATAAGGCACAACACAAGTGGTCACAGTGGTCTCTACGCGACCATAAGGCACTACACAATGTTACAGTGGTCTCTAAGCGACCATAAGGCACTACACAATGTCACAGTAGTCTCTAAGCGACCATAAGTCACTACACAATGTCACAGTAGTCTCTAAGCGACCATAAGGCACAACACAAGTGGTCACAGTGGTCTCTACGCGACCATAAGGCACTACACAATGTCACAGTAGTCTCTAGGCGACCATAAGGCACAACACAAGTGGTCATAGTGGTCTCTAAGCGACCATAAGGCACTACACAATGTGAGCAGTAGTCTGTGTTATACCGTACTGCGAGAACAGGGTTCAGTGAAGGCTTGAAACAGTTCAGGTTGCTGGCTGGAACAGTTGAAAAAAGGTTGCTGTAAGGGGCGGTATGTTTACCCCAGAGGAGATGGGCAGGGGATCTAGCCCTATGCTCGGTGGTGTATACAGGCTAGAGATAGGCACAGTGCACAGTGCCTTCGAGGTGGGCCGGTTCGGAACCTGCTGGCTTGTGGTTGGCTCCCAATAGAGGAGAGGGGCCAATCACGATGTTTGCAGGGTTGCGGGGCCGGATGGAGGGCTAAAGATGCGGCGGACAGCCATCTTTAAATGGTGTGGACCTCGGGGCTTCGATTGGTGGCTGGATGCACTTTGAGTGCATTAATGGGGCAGATCCTGGCAGGAAGGGCCGCACTGGGCAACGCTGGAGCAGTGCGGATATTACTAAATAATTTGCCGCGTGTTGCCTTCAAGACGCACGCTCGTGCTGTAGCTAGGGACTCGTGACATACCTGGTGTCAGCAGCTCCCGCAGTAGATGGAAGGAGCTCCTGCTCATGGTGGCTCTGGATTGGTAAGGGCAGAGTTTCTGGCCCCTAGCTCCTGTGGCTCCGAACAGGCACCCAACAGGCCTTAGAATGGCCTTCGAGCTGGCCGCCGGCGTAATCCGCCTGCCGGCGGTTCCAGCTGATGAAATTGAGGCTCAGCCTCGGTTTCACGCCGCGCTGCGCCCGGCATGGGCGAGTCAGGCGCCGTGTGGGGACAGGGTCAGGCAGGCCCTGTCCGAGTTCCCCGCTCGGCGCGTAGTTCCTCTGCTGGGCTGGTGGTGCTGGGGGGGCTCCTGCCCTCGCCCCACGATGAGGAAGGATGGAATGGGGGGTTAGCAGGCACCCAACAGGCCTTAGAATGGCCTTCGAGCTGGCCGCCGGCGTAATCCGCCTGCCGGCGGTTCCAGCTGATGAAATTGAGGCTCAGCCTCGGTTTCACGCCGCGCTGCGCCCGGCATGGGCGAGTCAGGCGCCGTGTGGGGACAGGGTCAGGCAGGCCCTGTCCGAGTTCCCCGCTCGGCGCGTAGTTCCTCTGCTGGGCTGGTGGTGCTGGGGGGGCTCCTGCCCTCGCCCCACGATGAGGAATGAACCACTTTCTTGCGTTGTGGTTGGAAACTACCATTCCCTACAAAGAAGTCGAGGTATTTTAACGGCTGATTGGGCCAGTCTCCATTTGGATCGATTGCCACTTAGGCCAGCTTCTCTGAGGGCTCTCATAAAAGTAAAGAGATGAAAAAGATGATCTTCCCAAGTTTTACTATAAATGACGATATCGTCAATATAAGCTGCACAGAAATCAGAGTAGGGCTGTAATATTTTGTCCATAAGTCGTTGGAAGGTGGTTGGAGCCCTGTGAAAGCCAAAAGGGAGGACTTTGAACTGGAACAGCCTCAGGGGTGTTGAGAAAGCTGTCTTTTCCTTATTAGATCTGTACACTGGGACCTGCCAGTACCCTTTGGTTAAGTATAGGGTTGATAGAAAAGTGGCCTTTCTGAGTTTATCAATCAAGTCGTCCATGCGTGGCATGGGATAGGCATTTAAATTAGAAATAGCATTAACTTGGCAGAAGTCTATGCAAAACCTCCAGGAATGGTCATATCTGGGGTGGCCCATGAGCTTGAAGAGGCTTCGATAATATTCGCTATTAACCTTTTATTCACTTCCTCAATCACTATTTGGTTATGGGCTACCGGGAGTCTATATGGTTTCAGATGGACCACTTTTCCCTTGGGTGTTCTAATGTAGTGATACGCGCCTTTCACTCTTCCTGGTTTCTCAGAGAATGCATCAGGAAATGATATAACTAAATCCTTTAAATCTTCTTGTTGTTGATTAGATCGGTCTTGAGGAATTAATTCAAAGTTATCTATTTCTTCTGGTACCACACAGGATAGTATTGTGGCATTGGTGACAGACGGGTTTTCCTTCCACTCTTTTAAGAGATTTGTGTGATACAGATGGATCTTTTGTTTCCTGTCGGGTTGTGCTACCTTATAAGTACAGGTTCCTGTATGTTCCATTATTTTATATCTCCCATGCCACTTAAAGACAAATTTGTTTTCCGAGGTAGGCAAGAGGACCAATAATTTTTGTCCTGTGGAAAACGATCTTAAGTTTACCTTTTTTGTCGTAGCTGGACTTTTGTTGTATTTGGTCCTTTTCCATATGAGTATAGACTAGATTTCGAACAAGTCTCATCTGCTCTCGCAACCTGGGAGCAGTTTGCGAAAGGGGAATGGGTGCCTCTTATCTTTCTTCCCAGGACTCCCGGAGCATGTCCAGGGCATCTCCAGGTTCTCTACCATAAAGTAGGAGAGAATCCAGTGGTTGCCTGAGAGGTTTTCCTTACTGCAAATAGTGTGGAGGGGATCATACGGTCCCAGTCCTTCACGTTCTTATCTACCAACATTCTTAGGATAATTTTGAGTGTTTTGTTGAATCTTTCTACCAATCCATCTGTTTGGAGATGGTAAACTGAAGTTCGTAAGGTTCTGGTTCTTTAAAATGAGAAAATAGAGCATTTTCAAGAATTCCTTGTGCAATTTTGTCTCCACAATTTACTTCAAATGGGATTTCACCATGGTTCTGTAAGAGAACCTTTATGTATCCCTGAAGTCGGGAATAATGACGCTGTTACAGTGCCGTGCCGGCCATCCGCAGCCGGTGCAGTGTTTACAAATGCATCAGAAACGGGACCGCAAGATGCTTCTGGCTGTTGCCATGGCGCCTTCGTGTTCGCTGCGCTCTTAGGCGGCCCAGTCCTCTAAGGTTGTCACGCCCCCATTCCGCCCACACACGGTTGCCAAGGAGATGCAGTTCTCTGCGACCTGTGCCATGATGCACGTGATAAATGAAGGCGGCAGCCCGACACGCTTAAATACTTGTGCTGCACAGTGGCTGGCGCTTCTTATTGAAGTTTCTACATTTCCACGTTTCCATGTATCTCATTGCCTGTTCCCGAATTCAGGCTCTGCTGAATTGCTTCCTGGAAACCTCCAACCTGGACTCTCTGCCTTATTGGATTATCCTCTTGTGCTACTTTCCTACTGTTTGCCTGGTTTTCAACCTATTTCTCTACTAAGGATTTGCTACTGGGTTGTTACTTGCTTCATTGCTGTTTACTTGGCTTGTGACCTATTATCCTGCTTCCACAGACTCCCCACAGATTATCCCTGGTCTTTTCAGAGTGCTTTGAACACCGGACGCCTAGCTGATATCATTGCCTCTTTGCTCTCCCTTTGGTGTGCCCTTGTTTCGCCCGGGAAATAGGTTCCTACTTACCAAATTAACTACCCCCCCTTTTACGCTACCTCTCTAAAAACCCTTTTGGAGTTTGGCTAGTATCCCAACCCAGACATTCTATCAAGGAACATTTCCTATAAAGAGTTTTTTTACCATCTACACACCCTCATTCTTTGACACCTATTCACTGCTCCATTCAGGTTAGTCTTCTCTTTTACTACCCCGCTTAAACATATGTTTACCTAACTTGAATTTAGTACTAATACTCACCTTCATTACTTTTCAGGCTGGTGAATACCTGGTGGTATTTTTGCTCTTCCAGGTGAACCTTCCCCTACCACTTTAATTTGGTGTTCTATGAAAGCCATCATTAACATTGCTGGGCCTGATTCCACCCACACCTTCCCCCAAAGAAGGTTTTACAATTGACAATGAACTCACTGTGCACAGTTGGCAGCAGCTCCCAGTCAGCACTTTTGTGAAGTGTGTGATGTGCGAGGCTCCGATGAGTTGGAGACTCGCGCGGTTACGTCAGCCACCTTGGGCCTCTGTGATGTGAAGCAGATGAAATGACACACAACTAGCTTGTAGGGTGCATAAACCCAGACTGGCGCCAAACGGCCAGTTCCGGTGATTCCTTTATTTCCGGCTCCCGCCCCCTGACACGTGATCCGGTCTCCCGTGACACGTGACATCACAATGTGGAGGGTAGGCAAGGTATTTCATTCACATTCAATGTAATATTTTTAACGTGTATTTATTGCCATTAGTTATTACCATGATCAACTCAACATTAAAAGCTGAAAACCATTGACTGAGATGATGGTGTGCTGAGCTCTTAAACACACATCTTCTATTCTATCAAAGGACACAAATAGAATGGTCCATACCAAAGCAAGGGTTGCATTTCCTGCAAAGTGGAAAATACTAATTGGAGTCATAACACCACAGCATTTATAAGAGCATACCTGAAATCATGAAAAACATGCTCTAGACAGGGGTATTCTTGCCATTGCAGTTATCACGGGTTTACAACCCTCGGTTCTCCAGCTGCTTTTGACCACAGCTCCCATCAGCCCTGTACTGCATGTCAATGGTGAGGGATCATTGGAGTTGTAGTACAAAATATCCTGAGAGGCGCAGGTTACAGACCTCAAATTTTATGCCTACGATATGTGCTTACTGTACAGCTCGTACATTAGGAGGAGGTCTTCCATCCATGGTCTCCTTGCTGGGGCTTCCATCGTGGGATTTCTTAGCTGCGATCTATAAAATACAACATTATGTGCACAACATTTGTATAGTGAACAGCGGGAATCGAATAGCAGCACATTCTATTCAAAGTCTGGTAAACCAAGCTATAGTAATATCCTATAACCTACCTGTGTGCTCAAACTGCAAACATGTCCAATCTAGTGTTGTGAATATTAAAATAACACAATTCCTGCATTTGTATATAAGAGTGGTTGTTGAAGATAGCAGGTCCATGCCAGCTGCATGCTCGTACTTTGAGCAAACCCATCCTTTAGCAAATGAAAAGGGCGTACAGCAATGCAGTGCAATACTTCCCCTCCCTCGCATTAGACGGAACACAGAACAGAACAGAACAGATACTGTAAGAATAAACAGCGACTGCCTTGACTTGACTTCTTGGTATTTAACTACCCCCCACCATGGTAGCAAAGAACATCTATAAGACCTGCCCCTTGCCACACAAACACCACTTTGATTAGCCAGCGTTTGGAAGACCACTCTTGTCCTATCTCTACTTTTCCCTTGGCCCCCCAAGCTGCGAGATTTGCTGTATTCTGCATTGCCCATGAACCCAGCGTGCTTATTGCACATCACCATGCCCTAAGCGCAGGTAAAAACGTAGGCATTGAAAGTGCTGTTTCTCCAGCATAGGATCTTTCAAGAATTCACATTCTCCTTGAATGTTCCCCATCAAGCTGGAAATCCTCAGTAACATGAAAGCAGTTTACTGTTAAACTTTAAAACTGCTTGTCACTTTAGTGCTCTATCAAAGCCATTTTGGGTCATACTGCCCACAGCCAATTAGACAGGTCCCCTTACCTCCGCCCTTGTGGCCATCTTCAGATTTTTTACAACAGGTTAGGTCCTTGAGAATTCTCTCTTCTACAATTTTGGCATTTTTTGTCTATTTTGGATAGTTTACTCATCAAATCATCCAGTTTTGATGCTGCATCAAAATCTCATCGACCACCAAGGCAACTATGTCAACTAGCCATTGCTTCTGTCTCCTCGACCACTTTGTCGATGACCAAATCTTCGACGTCATTGCCATCCAGACCTACACCATCACCAAGAATGTCTACATCGTCGGCAACACCTATACAGAGGACCTTGATCTCCACGTTTCCAGAGGGAGTTGCTGTGGACAGGGATGTCCCATCCGCATTATCATACCTCCCCAGGCCAACTCGTCCTCAGCAACTGTTTTCACTGACTCCTTAAGCACTGTTTGCAGTTCCCTGTCCATCCATGGCCGTTGCTGCAACAGGATGCTGATTCTGGCATGGAGGTATTGGAGGCAGTGTTCTCAGAAAACAAGGAAGGAGAAGCTGAACCTCCTATTGTTAGCATGCCTCCACCGGGTCCAACAAGACAAGGACCCTCATTAGGACTCCGGCGCTAAACCATGGTGCTATTAGCACCATGGTCGATGCTGGAGTCCACCATGGCGGAATGGGGAATTACCACCCCATTCTGAGGTTGGCGGGGCGGTAATTCCCCATGTCGCCATGTCCCTTCCCCATTCCCATTTTTGCCCCATAGGGCTCAATGGGAATGGGGAAGGCAGCAATTACAGTACCTCAAATTGCGGTACCGTAATTGCCATCAAGGTCCCTTTGCGGGTCCCTACTTTAACGGCTGGTATAGACCAGCCGTTAAGGTCGGTCCCGCAAAGGGACCTCGTAATTAGGCGCTAAGTGTTTAACGGCGCCGCAGCCTTTTACGGTGCCGTTAAACACTTAGTGCCAGGGTCCTAATGAGGCCCAAGGCCTTCCTATAATGCAAGGTCCCTCTCCAGCTCATCAAGTGGCACGTCAGCCTTCTCCAAGGCCTCCTGTCCCAAAAGACATACCTTCAGGCTCGAGAGATGTGTCTATGGATATACTATCCACACTACAGGCACTAGTTTCTGAGCTTCAGCATCGACTTCCGGTTACGCCATTGCCTCCTCAAGTGCAACCCCATGAGTTTCCTTCAAGGGAAGGCCTAGCTCTTCCTCCATCCTTGGGACCTCTTCCTCTACTTTCACCACTGGTTTCCCTCACAGATACTGACACCAACGCTGATGACTATCTATCGGATCGTTCCCCAGGCACCCACTCCAGAGACTAGTTTGTGGATCTGGTGCCAGGTGACCGTGAGCCAGCAGACCTACCGCAAAGAGATTTGCACCCAGACAAGATTGGCTCTTTCCATGCCCTCATGACATGAGCTGCAAAGCTTTTTGACCTTCTACCTCAAGAACAGAAGGAGGGTTTTCTTTACCAACGATGGGAATCTTCCAGGAAGTCAATGGTGGCCATCCCAGTGCTGGAACTTATCTGGGAGGACGACCCCCAGCATTTCCATTGGTATGAAAAATGCACGTCAGCGCAAATGCTGGAGAATTTGTATGGTGGAGAGGAAGGGAGGCGGCGGAAATGCAAGTTGTGTTCTGCCCCTCCCTTCCGCCATACAAGTTAATGAAAATGGGATGTGACATAAGAAAAATGCGTACAAGCTTTAGGAAAGGCTTTGCATGTTTCTTACGTTAGACCCCTAACCAAAATGAGCCCCATTGAGTATGCATAACTATGGTATTGAGTATGCAAAACTTCCAGCGAGCAGCACCCTGCTTCTCACTCTCAGCAAGCCCCATGTGGCCACAGGGACCGCATTGACTTTTTTTGTCCCGGGACTTTCCAACATGGCCACCGGGATTGCACCATCAGTTGAGGCCTCCGACCAGCTTTGAAGCAGCCGCATGATTGGCTGTGCCCTCTCCATAAATCTGAGATGGGCCGGGGAGCTGGCAGGCGAACTCCGGCCCCTCTCTAAGGGCCACGGTCGAGGGGCAGGATCTCACCCTGTATGGCCCTGTCTGGGCCTGGGAGGGCCTGTTTGCCCATATCCTCAACGTCGCATACCTCCAGCCCTGCACTTAGGACAGCCATATCCATTTCCCCCTCATCGACATGCATGTGAGCTCTAATTCTCATATCCCCTACTGTGCTGGGTAGTGCCCCCACTCCTCCTGTCTCTTCACCCACCGTTCAGTGGTCTGTGGCCTCCTTACAGTTCTGTGAGATCCTCTGGCTCCCTCTCCAAGCCGCAGCTCATCACGCACATCTACATTGCGGTGAGTCACATCCTGGTCCGGACCATTCCACGTTGACTCATGCAAGGCTGTGCCTTTACCCAGTGCCCTGAAACGTTTGTTACTCTATACCCACTCTTCTACAGCAAGGCTTTTCATCTTGCGTAAAGTTCTGCTCTGTTTCCTACATGTTACATGACTTATTCCTAAGTGCACTCCGAGGTTGCCTCTTATCCTCTGGAACATTGGCCTTTATGAACTATTTGTATATCCTGGAAGTGTCCTGCAACCTTGTCTATCCTCACCCGACTCATCTAACTTTTTTCATACCAAATGTATTATGATCCTAATCTGAAGGCACTCTGCATACTCGTGCACCTTTAGTGTGCTGCTGCAAAGTTGAATCTAGGTGTAATTTTGCTCTCCGGTTAACTGCATAATATTGCATATCTAATGTACTGCTGCAAATTTGAATCTAGGTGTAATTTTGCTTTGCCTTTTATTTGCTCTCAAACATGGGTACTTTGTTGTTTTCTAACTTTGCCCTCCATCTGGACCCTTAAAAATCTTGTTTCTGGGCATTGTTTAATTCCTGTGACAGTGTTTAATCTAGGCCTTTTTACCTGATTCCCCTCTTTCTCATCCATGTTATGATACTACTGCCTGCTGTAACTTTAGCCTGTAACCTTAGCCTTTCATTGGACTCTTGACCTTACTATATTTCTGTTTCATCTCCACTGTATTGGCTGCCAGGCCGCCAGGTGAATTCCTCCTGCACAGTGCAATCCCTCTTCCTGACCCTGTCTCCCCCATCGACTCTGTTATTCTATCACCTACCCTACCTCTCTCGCGAAGTCTGGAAGCGCTCCTGGCCTCCAACCCAGGCCTCCCCATTGCCTATACCTACGCCAATGCTTCCTCTAGACAGACTATCACGGACACCCTCTTCACTGTCCCCTCTCCTGATCTATGGACTCCCCATATGATTTCAATCCAATCCCCTTTTTTCCTCCTCTCCCATTAATGGTGGAACCAGATGGGATGCTCTCTTGATATACTTCTAATCCTTTAGGTACATCATTAATGTCTACCAAAATGTCACTATCATGGCCCAGGACTCTCAGCCTCTCAGCCCAACCTCCTCCTCCTCCTAGATAGACGTCTCCCGTCTCTCATCAACTTCCTCTCCTCTCTTCCAGCTGCCACCCCTTTGGCCCATCTGCCCAGTCCGACGGGCGTACCACATCCCTGTACCCTACCTCGGAAGACCTTTAAAGATGGCAACCTGCTTCACTTAGCTACCCTCAATTCTCGCTTTTGACACTCTCCTTCCTGAAGGCGACAACATTCTCTCCAAACCCAGGCCTAACAGGCCTGGAGGCAGGGTCACCCTCGTCTTCCCTGAATGGATACCTGCTGCTATCATTCCCATGCATTCTTACTCTCCCTTTGAATGCCTTGTCTGTAGGCTGGGTCTCTCTACTACCCTCTTGCTCACTCTCGCCACTATTTACAGGCCCCCAGGACTTTCTTCCCTTTTTCTCTCTGAATGGGCCGGCCTTTCTTGCTCTCTCCTGACCCTCTCCCCCAAACTTCTCTTCCTTGGTGACTTAGACTCTCCTGATGCGTCCACTGTTCTTTTCCGCAAACTCTGTGACTTCCTTCCCCTCACAATCCTTCCCTCCGGCACGACCCACTCTGCTGGTCACACATTGGATGCGCTCATCTCAGCTGACTTCACTCTTTCCCATTAGCTACCCTTCTCTCCTGGTCTAACCACTCGCTGCTCTCCTCCCACCTTGAGCTCCCTGGCCCCCTGGCGATGCCTCTGCCCGCACTGCCAGTCTCCTTCTCTGTCATTCGACCGATGTAGTGTGTGTCAGTCGCTGCATTCGCTGCCACCTTCATTCCACCTCCTGCTATTGACTCTCATTCCGACTCTGCCCTCGATAACCTCCATCTCTTCATCTCAAACACTCCGGACATCCTTGCCTCAGTCATGAGGATTCGCCTGAAGCCTGCCTCCAAGTCCAACTCTTGGTATGACTCTGACTTGGCTGCTTTGAAACGCAAGTACAGAGTTGCTGACCAGAAGTGGCAGGATTCATGCTCATCCTCTGACAAAGTGGCCTGGTGCCTACTCCAAAGGCAATATCAACTCTCCATCCGCTCCAAGAAGAGGGCTCATGTCCAAGCCTGCATCTCGGGGGCCACCAACAACACGGCTGAACTTTTCAGAATCTGCAATGAACTTGACAATCCTACTGCAGTCTACTCTCCTCTCCTTCCCTCCCAGGCCCTCTGCACTGACCTACCACTTCTCCACCAAAACCCAGGCCATCCAGTCCTCACTCTCCTCTGGGCCCCCCACCCCTCCGCTCCTGCCTCCCTTGCCCCCCCCCTTTCTCTCCTCCTTCTCGCCATTGAACCGGACAAGTTCTCTCGAGTAGTCTGCTCTATGAAAGTCTCTGTCAAACAGGTGCTCCCCTGCTCTTGCAGAACTTTGAAGGACAACATCTGCTCTCTTGCCCCTGCCTTGGATGACTTCTGTAATCATTCCTTTGCCACTGGCTCTTTCCCACAATACCTCAAGCACCCCCTTCTGCACACTGTCCCAAATAAAACAGACTACTGACCATTCCTGCCCGGTTAACTATCACCCTATCTCTATCACCCCTTTCCTGAGTACACTCCTGGAAAAGTTGGTCATCCTCCAAATGACCCACCACACGGAATCTGCTGGCTATCTCCACGACCACCAGTCTGGCTTAAGAGCATCCTGGTACACCCGTGAAGACCTGCTCTCAAATCTTGATTCAAAATATCCCTCTGTTCTTATCCTTCTCGATCTCTCCTCTGCCTTTCACACGGTCAATCATGCCATCCTCATAAATTGTCTCCATAATACCTTTGGGATCATGGACCGGCACTGGACTGGCTGACCTACTTCCTTTCTAACCGTCTTTTGCAAGTGCAACTGGGCCCTTTCCTCTCCATCACCTCACGCTCTATCTGCATCGTTCCTCAGCGCTCTATAATTTTGCTGTGGCTTTTCAATATCTACCTTGCCCCTCTGGCCCACCTGATCTCCACCTTCTCTCCTCACTTTCAGTGTTATGCAGATGACACAGAGCTCTTCTTCTATCTTCCCTCTTCTACCTCCTCTGCCTCCTCCCTCATACCAGACTGGCTGACTGCTATTCAAGCATGTTCTCTGCAAATGATCTCTGCCTTAATGCCAGTAAGACTGACATCCCTCTCATTGGTATGCCTGCTCCCTATTTCCCTCCCACTCTCTGGCTGCCCTCCTTGGGCCACCCTCCCCTCACCCACTTGTGAGGCAAAAAACCTTGGCGTCATCTTCGACTCCTCTCTCTCCTTCTCCCTTCACATCACGGACCTTGCCAAGAAGTCCAACTTTCTGCTTCACCTCCGCAGAGGCATTCTTCCCTTCCTCACTTTTCCCCAAAAGCTCAATGTCACCAGATCTCTGTTCTCCCTAGGCTGGACTACTGTAACAGCCTCTTCCTCAATCTGCCTCTTTCCATCCTTCGTCCTCTTAAACTAATCCAGAATAGGGCTAAATCTCCAGTGGTTCCTGATTGCTGCAAGGATCAAATTTAAGACCCTCTGCATCATCCACAAGGCTTTCGGGGGCCTGGGACCCCCGCTACATCCAACTGTCTCTACCTAAATACCTCCCTGCTAGAGTCCTTGGGTCCTCTTGTTCAAACTCTCTGCAGATCAGACGTTTCTCTAAGCAGGAAGTGGATGGTAGATCTTTCTTCAGCTGGTGCCTCCCTCTGGAATGGCAATCCTACCCCTCTCAGACTTGAGCTAGATCTCCTTAAGTTCCGGAAACTTCTCAAGACTTTCCTTTGCTCATCCTCCTTCCCTCTCCCCCTCCATTGCTAATGTCCCCTTGCCACTGTGACTGGTTGCCTGGTCTCTTATGTGCCTTACTGTGGCCAGGCCCTCCTCGTCCAGTCTACTCCAGCACCCTTACTAGCACTTTCCCTGACTAGCCTGAATCTAGTCCACCCCCTCCTCCCACTAGTTTACCCTTACCCCAGATTTCCTTTGCACTTAACATCCTGGGCTCCCTTAAGCACTTGTCCAGCCCTCTGGGCCCCTGCCTCCCTACACTTTTCCCGCCTTCCCTTATCCCATTCCTTTCTCCCTGACCTGCCTCCTCAACCCTGCGCACTTACTGCCACTGCACTTGCACAGTCCGAAATGTCGCAAGGCCTAGTAGGACCGTTTTATTGTTATTATTTTCTGCTGTCCCCCCCCCCCATTTGTCTTGTGGCGCCTGGAAACACTTGTGTGTAGGCCCCTTAGAAATGCCCAATAATTAAATAGGGAATTTATTGTTTCTCAGATATCATGGCGGTACCTATAGGAATGTGTTACAAAGGCTTGAGATGAAAATAACATGTTTGTTTCCATTATTAATTTGTTTAGTTTGTTTTTAATTCAGCATGTCCTACCTATAGTAATTCAACAATAATGTTCAAATAATTCTCTTGACAAAGTGATACATTGTATTCATTTCAACTCTTTGTTTGTAGTCCTACATTGACTATATAAGAGGCTTGCCACTAATAACTCAACCAGAGGTTTTTGGACTTCATGACAATGCTGACATAACCAAGGATAACCAAGAAACAAATCAGCTTTTTGATGGAGTACTTCTAACTCTACCCAGACAGACATCAGGTGCTGGCAAGTCACCTCAGGTATTTCTTACACTTTTATTTCATGTTTGGTTTGGCAGGTGAGATGGGGGTTGAGATCTGTATCATTACTAAGTGGGATAGATTAAACATAAACATTGTGGAAAAGCATCCTTCAAAATATGTGCGGATGAGGAACATTCACATAAGAGCATCATTAACCTGTCAGCTACAGACATATAAATCATCATGAATTGGCCCATGTGCCATCAGACAAAGCGCAATTGCAGAAAAAATATGGTATACAAGGCATCTGGAACCCTGCAGAGTGCACAACAGATTTTCTTTGATTTAGGGGACCATACATGTGCCAATCTCCAATGGATATCTAAAGTATATTGGAATGGATCTCAAGGAAGAGATTTGGGATTAATAATAGAGGTCAACCATAGGTTTGGATTTAATCCTTGAAATGATTGTCCAAATAGTGCATGTCACCCGTTGTTCTAGCCTGTGAGTTAGCTTATGCGCTTCTTATTTTGTTTTAAAGATTTTTTTAATTGACATTTTGCAATAAGTACCAACAATAAAAACACACCCTCACCCAACGCCTCCCCCTGCAGCCACCCCAAACCTGCCCCCGTACAATCAGCTGGTACATCTACACCCCTAGAGTCTTGGCCTCGGTGGATACATCAGACAATTTCCAGTATTCTTATGTTTTGCAGGCACATCTGTAGTTGGTAGTCCTCCTGGATTTATGCTAGTTCCATCACCCAATCTTCCCGGAATTTTGTATAGTCCCCCTGGATGCTATACGTGACACACTCCATTGCTAGGATGCACCAGATCTTAAATAGCCACTCATGGAGTGTAGGAACTTCCTTGCTCTTCCATTTACGAGCCACTACAGCAACGCCGCCAGTACCAACACAATACATGCCTTGAAGTGAGCTCTCCCCTGTGGTGCCGTTTCCCTTTCCCAAAGGCCCAGAGTGCACATCCCCAGGAATAAGTCATGATTCAGCATTTCTTTGATGGGCTCTTGCACCCACTCCCAAAATGGGAGTATAGCCAGGCACAATCACGATGTGTGCCAAGTCCCCCAACTCCATGCAGCCTCTCCAGCAGTCCGTTGATGCCCCTGGGTACATGGATCTGAGCTTTTCCGGGTGTAGTGCCATTGGGTGAGCACCTTATCCCACATCTCTCTTAGCAGAATTCACCGGGTGAGCTTGGGAATGTTGTCCCACATGAATTCCTACTACTCCAGGGATATTTGCCTTCCCAGCATTCTCTCCCATTACCCCATGTAGTGCGATGTCCCCTTTGCAGCCCTCTCTGCGATGATGGAGTATAGATAAGAAATCAGATGCAAGTCCCCTGCGTGGGATGTGATATACTTCTCAAACGCAGTGAATTGTCTCAAGTGTCCCAGTGCGGGTGTCACACATGTCCACTGCAAAGTCTCTGACTCTTTGTTACTTTGATCCGTAAACATAAGCATCAACTATATAAACTTGGGCTTCAGCTGGATGTGGATCCGACCATACAAGATCCCGATCTCCAAGCTCAAGATGGTAAACTCACTTTCACTAACCTCTTTCTAAATCAGAAGCCTGTGAGGGGTTCTGAGGGCGAAGCTAGTCTTGACGAAAGGTTCAAAGGGTGCTGCGATGGCTGGCTGCAGCACTCCCTACCCTGGTGACAAAAGAACATTGAAATATTTATATATCCGCCTGGAACACAAGGGGGTTTAATCATCTCCTAGAGGGCAGTGAATCTGTAAAGTGCTTAGCAGCTAATCATGTTTTTATACTGCAAGAAACGTGGATGCTAACTCATTACTATGTTGACGGTTTTGATCAGGCAGGTGCTCGCTAAACTAATATGGCGGTTTCACGATTGGTGTAAGGTACATTCTGAAACTCCTCAGAAATATTTCAACCGAATGTAAGGATCACATGCTGGTGCTAGTTATTGAAAGCATACTGAATGGTAGGGAAATTCGATTATTGATTGCTTGTGTCTAGGATCCCCCCGGGGGTGCGTATACTGACAAAATCATGAACGCCCTGGCTACTGTTTTTGCTGGCTGGTTGGGGGATGAAAATGGTGGGTATATCCTTGTAGGGGGGGGCTTAAACAGCTGATGCAGATGTTCCAATAGTATTACCCCCTGTTCTGGCATACTTAGTGACTCCAAAATGGTCTTCTCAAATTCTAATGCCCAAGGCTGTAAGTGGTTGAACTTTTTAAACAAATGGAATATATATGCTTAACAGTCGTACTAAGGGCGATCTCCCTGAATAGACTACTTGGAGGTTGGTTGATAAACAAGCAACCTTGAACTACCTATTTGCAAATCATAACCTAATGCAATACACCACTTATATGGCAGTAAAATCTAATGATTCAAGCGACATAACTATGGAAGTTGCTTTGCAGGTAATTACTAAGATTCATACAATCTCTGGTTCTCTGCATGTCAACCAAGCCGGCAATCACATTAGCTGGTCTGGGTAAAACATACAGCTGGAAAATAACTATTTACATGCTGCTGGGTCTGAACTATTCAACGACTTGGCGTATATGACTGTGGATGAGATTGAGGGATGGTTTTCTTTGTTTTCATCTAAAGTTGCACAATGCAAAAATCCCTGTGTTATAATTGAGTCTGATAAGCGTCAATGTTATGACAAAAAAATCAGAGACCAGAAAAGAGAAATGAGGCGTGGGATCCGCCAAATAAAGCGCAGGTTGTTCAGCTCAAATGCTCTGTTGCGGATCAGAGCTATTAAAAATGAATATTGAACATGGGTTAGATGGTTGCGCTATTCCTTAAAATTGCATGCATGGCAAAAGACGGTTAAAGTCTTAAGTTCCGGAGACACTAGGAAGATATGGCAAACACTGGGGGTGGCTAAGGGTAATGTAAACAGTAAGACTATCAACCCTGTGTCCGAGGCGCAGTGGACTCGTCACATAGAAACTGTTCCAGCTGAGACAAGTAACCTTGAAGTAGGGTATTTGACGGAGGGCCTATTTACGATTAGTGAAGAGGACATTGTGCAGGCAGGTTGCCGCTCAACTTGCACATTTTACTGGCACCTGGCTTGCCGGAAACACCGGGGCATTACAGCTGGGAAGTCAGGCGCCGGTAAATGGTAAATCCCCATTCGAGTCCCGTAGGATTCAATAGGAATGGGGACCACGGAAGCACCGGCACCGATAACGGTTCTGGTACTTCCATGAAAGTCTGGCTACCGTGGCCGCTGTGCCTGGCATGGTTAGACCTGCTGGGCACAGCAACTCCGGCAGCCAGACATGGAGTGTGCCGTTCTAGTAACAACAGTGCCGGTAGGCTTACCGGCACTGTTGTTACCGGACAGGCACACTTGTAATGACATCCATTGTCTGTAAAATAAAGAAACTCAAAGAATCCAAATCTCCTGGCCCGGATGGGCTGGCGGCTCTAGTCATAAAGAGCGACCCGGAACTCTGAGCAAAAATGTTAGGAATAGTCTATGGGAAAGGGATGATTGAAGGCATTATTCCGGCATTGTGGCAAAAAATGCATATCTACGCCTAACTGGACGATTGGCTGATCAGAGCTTGTTTATCCAAACAGTTTCTGGAACATCTCAGCATCACTTGCCACTCCCTCCACCAACTGGGCTTCTCTCTCAATTTCAAGAAGTTCCACATGATACTGTGAGGAGCCAGAATGAGAGGCAGACACAAAGGACTGAAGTATTTGGTTATACATTTTTATCAAATGATAAAGGGGTTGGAAAATGCCTCACTCACCCCAATCTAGGAGGAGTTTCCTTACCTCAACCAAAACGAATGGTTCTGGCCCTCAAACTCTAAAACTAACTCTAAGGTGCAAAGGATATTGTCTCAGATTCCCAAAGTGCACAGAAGTTCAAAACAAACACAAAAGAATAAATCCAACCAAAATGATCCAAGTGTACAATGTTCACAGTTCCAGGGAATGGCTCCCTGCACCAGAATCCCTTTCCCCAAAACGAAAGGTTAATTTAAAGAATAACCAAGTTCCTTTTAATACAAAAGGATAACTTCCTCTTCCTGGCAGGTTCACTGTTCCTGAAAAAATGGCTCTCTTCCCAAGATTTCTCTTCTCATTCAAGACAGTTCAAAATTCTAAGTGCAAATGTCTTCCTTGGCATTCTCTTTTCGCTGTATTACAATTTGGGTGCGGGTCCCAGACTCGCAGGTCACCTTGTATACTTACCTGCTAGGATCCTTTCCACATTTATAAACAAGTCACAATCTTAAGGGCATGGATCTCCCTTGAGATTCTGTTCTTACTTTTTTTTTATCACAGACACTTGACTTTGCCTGTTATACTCTCCTGCCAGGAACTCTATGCAGTTTCTGTAAAACACTTGGCTTTGCCTTGTAGGCTCTCCTGCCAGGACGTGTATACAGTTTCTTTCAAACCCTTGGTTTTGCCTGATATACTTTCCTGCCAGGACTTTTATTCAGTTTCTTTCAAACACTTGACTTTGCCTGGTATACTCTCCTGCCAGGACTTGTATGCAGTTACTTTCAAATGCATGGCTCTGCCTGGTATACTCTCCTGCCAGGTCATTTATGTAGTTTCTTTCAAAACACTGTGTTTGGTACTTTTAATATAATCATTCAGCGTGCTTTCCAAACACTTGGTATATTTTTTTACCAGGTTTCAACATGTAATGTGTCTCTGGCTGCCCTTCTTGGTCTCCCCCAAGTTCGTACCGAGGATTTCAGACCCAAGTCCAACTGTCTAGGGCTTTTGTTATATCAACCTACAGTGCTTTGGTGTTACAACCTTTTCCCTGGGCTCACCAGCTCTCTTCTTGTGCTTTCTTGGTGTTCCCGACTCCAAGTCGGATGTTTCTGTGGCTCGCGCATCTCTCTCTCTGCCCTTGCCGACATCTCCAGTACCCGTTCTGGCTACGGTTGGCTTTCCAGCCTCTGCAGCGGGCAGGAAGCATGAATTGCTTCCTCTTTGTTCTGGTTTCTGCAGAGCCTCCCTGAGCACGTTGCTCACCGGGCTCCCCACTCGCTCCGTGTGGCTGCTTGGACCACCGCGTTGCCACCGGTACTTCGCTCTGTCCTGGGCCAGAGAATTCCATGCTTCTTTTCGCGGCAGGGTTTTAAACCATGCCAGTCATTTGAATTTCCCTGAGCGACTCGACCGCTGAAAGTAGTTCTCATTAGAAGTTATTATCACTGCTCCTCACCTCTTGCTGGTCTCAGTTATTGTCATACTGTTCTTTATGTGATATTGGGGAATACTTGAAGTAGACTTGGCAAATGGTTGAGGGAGAATGTTACAATGTGTCATCAAGGCATGAGGAAGGGAGGGAACATCCCTAAAAGAGGATGGAGGGGGTATGTGACTTTCTCCGATGATATTGTGTCATCCCCAGAGGGTCGCCTCCCCCATGAGGTCCTCCCTCATATAGCAGCCCCTAAGGTCACGATCAGGTAACAGCTGCCGTCCCCTGGCCAGAGGAGCAGAGGCTGCCTCAGGGAAAGGAGTGATGACATCATCAGATTCATCACAATACCTTCTCAAAATCTTCAGTTTATGGAGCGGTCCTGGAGGCTTCCTCTGGGAAAGCTTCGCCACCCAAGGTGAGGGCTCAGCACATTGTGCAGATGGTCATGAAGTTTCAGAATGCACAACGTCTAATGGCCTTCAATTTTCTGAGGTTGCTAGGTCTCATGGCAGCCTGTATTTTCTTGATATTAGAGGCACATCAGAGGATGATATCCCTTCAGTGGGATCTAAGATCCCAATGGGCGCAATTCTCTGGCAGAATGATGGACTTTCTTCAGGTTCCGAGCAACTTTGCGCAGGATGTCCTGTGGTGGGCCTGCAAGGAGAATGTGCTGAAGAGAGAGCCTTTTTGGCAACCATGGCTGGAGATAACAGTAGTTACAGAGGCCTGCCTCACAGGTGCGGGAGCTCATACGAACGATATGACAATCAGCGGTCGTTTGTTTCCATCAGAGTCCAAACTACACATTAACGTTTTGGAGCTGAGGCCAATCAGAATAGTGCTGATGGCCTTTCTGTCCTCGGAGTGGGGGGAGCAATATCCTTATAATGACCAAAAATACGGTGGCCATGCAGTACCTCACCAAGAGAGCAGGTGCAGGGTCACTACCACTGTGCAGAGAGGCAATGCAGTTCTGATTTTGGGCACTCCAAGAAGTATCTCTCTGTCAGCTGTTTACCTAGCCAGAGAGGAGAACAAGGTGGTGAATGTTCAGAGCAGGCAGAGTGGGAGTTAGCTCAGGAAGTCCTTCTAGAGATCTTCACCCTTTGGGGAGCCCCTCAAGTGGATCTGTTTGTGTCCATTGTCAACAAGAAATGGGGCCTGTTCCGTGCCATGGAATTTCAGATACAGAGATTGGGACCTCCCCGAAGACATAATGGAGGTGTTGCTTTCGGTCAGAAGGCCAGCAACTAAAGCTCTGTACCGCTGCCATTGGAACACGTTTTGCAACTGGTGCAGAGATCAAGATATTGAACCTTTTTCTTGCGATACACCTTCAGTGTTGTCCTATATACTGCATCTAGCCCATCAAAGGCTGCAGGTTTCTACTGCAATTTGATACCTGGCAGCGTTATCCATCTTTAAGCGTTCGCTGGAACAGGGTTTTTACTTTAAAGTTCCCATTGTCATTCAGTTCCTGAAGGGACTAAGAAACATTTTCCCTCCTGTTCCATTTATTGTCCCAGTTTGGGATCTTAATCTGGTTTTAAAATTCCTGATGAGAGCTCCATTTGAGTCTCTCCATACGTGTCCTTTAAGGATGTTGACTCTTAAAACTGTCTTTTTGACAGTGATCACTTCAGCACGCAGAGTAAGTGAGTTTCAGGCCTTGTCTAGCAAACCTCCTTTTATGACCTTCTGCAAGGAAAAAGTGGTTTTGAATGTTCACCCCCTCTTTTCGGCCCAAGGTAGTTTCTGAATTTCACCTAGTGCAGAAGATTGTTCTGCTTACTTTTTAGCCACCTCCTCATCCTTCTAAGGAGGAAGAGAGACTACACCGCTTGGATCCAAAAAGAGCGGTGAGCTTCTACATCAAAAGGTTTGCTAAAATTAGACAGGATGACCAGCCCTTTGTTGGATATACTGGTCACAGGCTGGGACAGGTTGTTCCCAAACAGACCATCTCCCTTTGGATTATCGTGTGTATCACTGAATGCTAAAATTTACCGGGCAAGGAGTTCCCTATTGGTTTGAGACAGGGGTCAAGTCCTAAAAATTGAAGTGGGGAGACGCATCAGCAAACGAATGAGATGTGACATCGCCAGAAATGATCAAATCAAGGTGAAATATGCACATTTCATTAAATTGGCTTTGCATAACCACCCAAATTGCACAGGACGAATGGCATTTGCCTTTCATAAAATCAACACACTCACAAAACCAAGAGAGGCTATTTTCTTATAATAGTGTTTTTGAAAACGTTAAAAGGTGTGCATGTTTTAAACTCCAAGAACCAATACAAATGTTTTCCTGGGGACTTGCAGTACAGAAATTGAAAATTTCATCTTTAGTTGTTTATTCTTCATCAGGTTACATAGTGCAGTGGTGAAGTGTCCGGCCTACAAACCCAACAACGCGGTTTGATACCTGAGGTCGGCTTTAATTCATACATTCAAAGAGGACATTAAATGTTTCTCATTTTAGCTGGGGGGGGGGACTGAGTCCAACCTCTGAATAAAGTGGGGGGCCTGCGTCCCCCCCGCGTGTACCCTCGGCTTGAGCCCTGGTTTGAGAACACATCCCACTAGAGGAGTGGCGGCATCTTTGACTCGTCAAGGGGAGTACCAGTGCAGGACATTTGTATTGCTACAACTTCATCTTCACTTCATTCCTTTGCTTAGCATTACTGCCTGCATTCGATGTCGGGTCAAGATGCAAAGTTTGGAAAGGCTGTTTTACACGGCATAAATAAAAAATAAATTCTTCTTTCCCACCTCCGAATTACATAATGCAATGGGAGTCTATCAAAGATGAGGAATACGTGGAAGGACCCAATCCATTTGAAGAACAAATTACTTACCCCATGTAATGTTCTTTCTAATGGATGTTCCTCCTACGTATTCCCCATTGCCCTCCCAACCTACCCTTCTATCTTTGGGCAAATTTTACATGTTCTTCAGACTTCCTCTCTTTCAACGTCTGGGTTGTTGATAATCTTCGAGACGCCTGTGCATCGGAGGGGGGAAAACAGAACTGAGGCAACGGGCGTGGTGTGTGCATCATAATCCGCAGCGCGACGGAAGCTGTCGAGGGACATCGAGTTGATGACGCACTGCGCTCTCAGCTGAGAAAAATTTCCAAAGCTGCAAGCAGGATATCGGAGAATATCATAGATGAGGAATACATGAGAGGAACATCCATCAGAAAGAACATTATCTGGGGAAGTAATTTGTTCTTTTATAGAATGAGCTACTCCAAATCATAGATGATAGGGATAATAAGGAGAGGAATAATTGAACAATACAAGCATTATAGAATCAGGACAGAAATGTATAAGATGACCTACGCAGGATTTAAACTATCCCTAAAATATGAAGTTTTGATCAAATTAGCATGGTTTTGATTAGGCACGGCTGGCGCTAATCAACACTGATGCTGGATGTTATTTGTAATACAGTTGGCTTCAGAGTGGACCATGCGACCAGGTAGTCATGTAACAAGGTGTATACGCTTCTAATGGATTGAGTCTTCCCACAGATTCCTCATCTTAGATATTTTTTCCAGCAGCAGCAGCAAATCTTAGAAACCTTTCTCAGTAGTGGGTGCTGTGCGGCTCGGTAATCAAGGCTCCTGGATGCTGTCATGGTCAAGTTGGACGTGACGTCTGGATCAGTATAAATAGCGTGCATGATGCCCCATTACCTGGTTCTTTTTTTTCTGCATGCTCAGTGCACTTCTCCATCATTGGATCTTTCATAGATTGACATGCTGTGAATATTCCCTGTCGTCAGGCTGGGAATCCTTGGTAACACTGAGCAGTTTATATTTAAGTTGAAAAACCTCAGCCAATTTAGTGCTCTAGTACAGTAATTTTGGGTCATGCTGCCCACAGCCAATAGCAATGGCATGTTTCATGTTGGGAGTCTCTCCCAAGAATTTGATGTTTGATGTTTTCTTCAATTTTCTTACATTAAGTTCCTACTTTTATGGTTCAAGGATCCTTTGCTCCGGTGACACCTGGTATGTCGTTCTGGTCTTGTCAGCGGTTTCTCCATAAACAGATTCTCGTCCTCATTTCTCTCTGGCGTTTGTGCCTACATCTATGGCTGAAGCCAGGACAAATAGTTTGTTCAAGGTCTGTGCCAAGTGTGGCCTGAAGAAAGTATTTGGGGAGGATTTCCATGATAACTGCCTCTTCTCCCTCTACTGCCTCCATCCGAATTACATCATCCGGCCTGTAACGTATGCAAGTTGTTTTCAAACAAAACTTTGCCAGACTGCCATCGGCTGTTGGTGGTGTGGCTCAATGATGCCGGTGGGTGGGTGGGGGGTGCCTCTGGCTCTGCTTCAGTACATAGTCATGCCTCTCTCAGGTAAGGCAGACCAGCTCAGCGTACCACCTCCAGCAAGAGTTCCAGGTTGCATGAGGAGGTGTCACAAAGCAGAAAAAAGGCTCACGCTGTGACAACCGCCACTGGGTTTTCTTCACAGAAGACAACTGTGCCTTCGACTGCTTTGCAGTCCAGGCCCTTTTCTGTGTCGACGGAAAAATCACTGAGACCGTCCACCGTTGACCCAAGGCAAGTTCTCATCTTTGTTTTCGAAAAATAGGTAAAGTAAAGGCCCATTGACATCCCTGTCATGGCAGATATGATATGATATGATGTGGCATTTATAACGCGCCTGTACACAAGTGTTTCTAGGTGCAACAAGACAAGGAGGGGGAAACTAAGGGAGGATAAAATAACGTTCGTAATAGGCCTTGTGTCATTCAGATCGTGCAAATGCAGGGAAGAGGGAAGGAAAGAAGTGCCTGGTTGAGGGGAAGGGGGAAGTGCAGTTAACTCCCAAGTGCAGCCAGCGGGTGGCTCATAAGTGCAGAGAGACAGGACTGTAGGGTTGCAGATACAGACCCTTATGTGACGGAGGCAGTGCAAGGGCAACTGGACATGCAGGAGTCTGGGTCTGAGTTCAGAGGGTGACCAGTGCACAGAGCAGTCAGGTGCACATCAGCAGGTGAGAGGAGGCCAAAGACAAGTCTTGCAGTCCTGTTCTGGAT
Organism: Ambystoma mexicanum; assembly: GCF_040938575.1. Classification (NCBI taxonomy): domain Eukaryota; kingdom Metazoa; phylum Chordata; class Amphibia; order Caudata; family Ambystomatidae; genus Ambystoma; species Ambystoma mexicanum. The sequence continues at coordinate 533,319,051 of NC_090924.1, read as the reverse complement.
AAGTTGTAAAAGTAGAAGAGTAGAGACAGGAAGATTTAGAAAGAGGCTGTTGCAATAGTCCAGCCTAGAGAGGATGAGAGCTCTGGAGACAGTGAGCTTCTGTGGGAAAGTGAGAAAAGAAAGAATACCTCTGAGGAGGTGCAGCTGATAGTTTGACTTCTTAGAGACGTCATAGATGTGAAGAGGGAAGGAGAGGGTGGAGTCTAAGATGACACCAAGGTTCTTAGCCTAACAGGAAGGAGCAGGAAGAGGGCCCAGAGTGGGCGGCCAGAGAGATAGAGAGGAAAGGAGGGAGTGGGTGTCCCAATGAGGAGGATCTCGGTCTTACTGGCATTAAGGTTGAGATCATTGGTGGCACACCATTCCTGAATTGCGGCCAGACAGTCTGGTATGAGAGAAGAAGCAGAGGTGGCTGAGGGGAGCCTGAAAGAGAGCCGAGTGTCATCCGCATAACATTGAAAATTGGAGCAGAAAGTAGCGATGCAGTGGGCAAGAGGTGCCAGGTAGTGGTTGAAGAGCCAGGGAGAGAGGTTAGACCACTGGGGAACACCACAGGTAGAGAGAGAAAGAGAGATAAAAGAGGGGAAAGACCCCAGTTGGACCTGATAGAGTCGGTCGGTGAGAAAGGAGGTTAACCAGGCCAGGGCCTGAACAGTAATACCAAGGTTGTCACGGAGATGATTGAGCAGGATGGCACGGTTGACCATGTCAAAAGCAGAGGATAGATCAAGGAGAATGAGGACAAAAGGGAGATTAGAGTCAAAATTGGAGAGCAAGTGTTCATGGGTGTTCAGGAGAGCAGTTTCTGTGCTTCTGGCGGCTCTGAAGCCAGACTGGGGTCCATGGAGGCAACCAACAGATTCAATATGTAGATTAAGCTGGGAGATGGCCAGCTTTTCAAAGAGTTTGCCCAGGAAAGGAGTGATGGAGATAGGGCGATAGTTAGCCGGAAGGATCAGCCAAAGGATTCCTTATAAGAGGGTGCCCAAGAGAGTGTTTAAGGGAGAGAGGAAAGTTCCAGTGGCAAAGGAGTGATTGCAGAAATCGGCCAAGGCTGGAGCAAGGCTGTCGATGTGGTCCTTGATTGTTTTGGATGAGCATGAGCGAACATGCTTTGACGAGACTTTCATAGATTGGACTTGTCTAGAAACATCGTCAGATGTAAACAGGGGAAAGGAAGAGGAGAGACAGCCTCAGACCGGCCACGGGTGGTAGAGAAGGAGGAAGAGCAGGTACAGGAAGAGAGGGTGGACAGGATGTCCTGAGTTTTAGAAGTGCAATGAGAGGCCAATGCAGTGCAGAGGGCCTGGGAGGGAACAGGAGAGGTATAGACTGCAGCAGGATTTGCCAGCTGCTTGAAGATTTTGAAAAGTTTGGCCGAGTTGTTAGATGCTGCAGATACCAAGAGCTTTGTCCACGACATTGTCAATGACCACATCAACTACTACAATCCCATCGACCTCAAAGACAACTCTGTCGATGAGCATTAGCAAATGGTCCACCACCACACTGTTGAAGATCTCTGCTAAATCCCCGTCAACCACGATCTGGACTGCTCCTCCACCATTGACTCCTTCGGTGGCACAACCATCCACATTAGCTGCTCTACCCCGGCTTGTCCATCCTCTTCCACTAACTCTTAGGATCACCTCAGACAGAGCTTGTTCTACGATGGATCCTCAAGAGGGCATCCCCCATCCGGATACCCATCTGACAGACCCTTTAGCTGTCTTTTCCCACAACAGCGAAGATGTGGTTTTGGAGGAGATCCCCTCCAGTCCCAAACTGGACATACCTCCTCCTAGGGCAGCCCCAGCTCACGTGCCTCCTCCTAAGGCAATTCCACCGCAAGGGTTAGTTCCTCATCAGCTCCCAGAGACGTCTCATTGGACATCCTAGCCACTCTACAAGCTTTAGTAAGTGAGCTTCACAACAGGGTGCCAGGCCCTGCAGTGCCTCAAACGCTTTACCCACACATAAGTGGTACAGCTGCTCCCCCTCGACCAATGAGGGAACATCGCCCTCCGGTGCCAGTTCAGTTAACTGATACATGGTCAGATGATGATGCACCCAGCGATCAAGCATCCACAGAGACGGAGACGGATGAATTTGATGACATCGTCCCAGCAGATGGCAAACCAGATGACATTGCTACAAGGATTTCTCCACCAGACGAAATTGGTTCTTCCCTCGCCTTGATGTCTAGGGCAACAAAGATGTTCGGGCTGACTCCTGAAGAGCAAAAGAAATATCTTGTTCAGACCCCAGTTTCTCCGGCAGAACGATCTTTACATTCCTTAGACGTCGTACGTACTTTAAAGTACTACATCGCTGACACAAAGTCAATCCGAAAGAGCTCTAAACTCTTTGTGATGTTTGGCAAAAGTTCTCTCCAAGTGTTTGATTGCCAGGTGGATTTCCTCCTGCATTTCATTCTGTCATCAGCAGGCTGGCAGACTGTTAGGCAGAATTATATGCAGTACCCTTTGGGAACACCACACACAATTAAGACTACAAGTGACAGTACAGTTTACCCTTTGGCACAAGCATGTACTACACAGTTAAAGTGGTAGCAGTGGCTGAGCAGCCAGACTTATGTCAAGAGTAAGTGAGCAGTATCAAATAGTTGCACAAAGGACAGCAATTACTATGATTCAGGTAAACATTGACTCAAGGTTTCCAAGTAAAAGAATATACATTTATTTCACTCTTCAGTTGTATAACATTACACTATTAAAAGCAGTCTAAAAATCACACTCTTAATACACCACACAACTTCCCTTAAATTCCAGACAAGCTAAGCTCACAAAATGAAGTGGGAGCAAAATGACACTCCAGCAATTTAAAAGGGAGGGAAAGACAGAAGTTAACAGAAATTGAATCACACCAAAGGGTAAGTACTGAGGGCAATAGAACAAGAGAGACTACAATGATAACATCAGATAGAAAAGGCCTAGGGCCAAAGTCAATGGTTCAAAAGTCTTTTGCTCAAGATAATATAGTTCAGTGTAGTTTGCGGTAAAGTTCGTGTCACGGATTCCGGACAAGGTTGGTTGGTAGAAAAGTTAGTTCAAAGAGAAGAGAAGGACAAGCCCTCTGATTGGAGAGAGATTTCAAACACTTTCACTGCGGCTGAACGAAACAAACAACCGGATTTGCACAGTACCTTAAAACAGAGAGGGAGCTGTAGCTGAGGCAGACGTTCCTGGTAGTTCCTGCAGGCTCATGGTTCCTGAAGCGACTGTCAGACTGATCAGAAGTAGGAAGACTGTGGAGGGTCCTGCGCTACCCAGGGAAGAAACCAGCAGCAAAGCAACGAATAAAAGGTGCCCTCCTTAAAACCCAAGCAGGGTCCGACCTTCCTGGCTATCCCACTGTAGCTCTGTACAGCAAATTCGACCAGACAAGGGGTTCTGGCTTGCAGTTTGGGCAAACTGGTTGGTCCCACCAGCTCAAGGGAAGAAGTTTCCTGGAGGATCTTCTCTGTCGTCGGATTCTGACGAGTCGGACCTGCAGCAGGGCTTCACTGGGCGGTTCAGTCGTTGTAAGGGTCCTCTTCCATCAGCTCCTCGTAGGTTCTTTCGTTCCAGTGGCGACTCTGCTCTTCCAGTCCAAGAGACCTGCTTTTTATGCAGTTTTCCCCCATTCATACAGTCTGGCTGTCAATCACACAGCAGGGTGGCTGTCCTGGCAAGGACAGTCACCGAGCCAATCAAACAGGAGTGCAACGTGGGTTACCAAGGGAACCCATGGCAGGGGTCCTAAGACCCCTCCCTCACATCCTGCCTACCCAGACTTTCAGGCGCCTTAAGGAGGGCTTCTGTGCAGAAGCCTGCGAAAAGACGGCGAACAAAGGGACAAAACCTGGTTTGGCGTGCAGAGTAAAACACAAGAAAGACATTTACAAAAAGAAATGGCGAATAAACCCAGACGGAACCGTAATAAAACATATATGATCAAGCGGGTTTAGGTTTGAGGTTAATATAATAGCCTAAAACAATAACATGGTTATTTATGATAACCGCGGTATAAAAAATAGGGTAGATACCACTGCAACCAGCCAGGTCTCAGTGTAAAGGAAACGAAACAATGCTCCAAGCGACACAAACAAAAAGGGATAAGAATTAACCCTTTCCAATACTCCATATAAGATGGGGTGTACTGGGTCTGTGGTTAAAGTGACTATTATAAAGTTAATGGCAACTTTATCTTTTCTGGGGACAGTAGTCAGCCCCAGAAAATGGAGTCAGTGGGAAGTCAAAAAGACAACCTTGTGTCACTGCACTGAAGGTGCTGTGTAACACACATGAAAAATATGGTGCCATGGAGTAGGTGAGGCTCCAGATCACATAAAAAGTAGAAATACACACAGCAAAACACATGTGGGAAAAAGGCTCACACTCTTACCAGGTGAAAAAAATAAACCCTAGAAATCCAGCAAAGCTGCTAAGGGACTCAGTAGGTAAGGGCAATTAGCCATATATGAGAATTCTCCCTAACACAGACCTCTCCTGGCAGACCCAGGGCTCGTTCAACCAGAGCGGTGGCACCACTATGAAATTCCTTTCTGGGGTTCCCCTGCTAGATATCTACAGGGCTGCGACCTGGAGGCCAATACACAGGTTTACTAGATTTTACTGCAGATTCCAGAGTCGGCCAGGCGGTTCTTTGTAACCTGTTTGCGTATGGTCAGTGTCTCCTGGGGTTGGTGTTCTACAATGAGCTTACCTCTGTGCTTTTATGGTTATGTGGTACTGCTTTGTAATCTATTCACATCATGTGAATCTATGAAAGATCCAATGCTGGTGAAGGAATATGTTCCTTACCTATAACTCATATTCTCCAGCATTGGTATCTTTCATAGAGTCACATGCGACCCTCCCTCCTACCCTCCTAGCTCTTCTTGGTTCATACTGCCACTTTACCTGCGTGCTGCCAAAATCTGAAGATGGCCTCCAGGGGGGGAGCTAAGGGAGCCCTTGCTATTGGCTGTCGGCAGTATGACCCAAAATGACTGTACTAGAACACTAAGGTGGCTGAAGTTTTTCAGTTTAAATATAAACTGCTCCATGTTACTGAGGATTTCCAGTTTGACAACAAGGAATATTCACAGCATGTGAATCTATAAAAAATCCATTGCTGGAGAAGTGTGCTGAGCATGCAGAAAAAGGGAACCAGTTAACGGGGCACCATGTACACTATTTATACCGACACAGACGTCATGTCTGGACTTGACCATGAAAGGATCCTTGATGCCCAGCTGCACAGCTCCCACTGCTGAGAAAGATTTCTGAGATCTGCTGCTGCCTGAAAAAATATCTAAGATGAGGAATTTGTGGGACGACACACTCCATTAGATGCGTATACACCTTGCTACGTGACTCCCTGCTTGCATGGTCCTCTCTGAAGCCAACTGGCTTCCAACTAACCTCCAGCATCAGTGTTGCTTAGCAACTAACAGTGCCTGATATCAATGCTGGAGAACAGGAGTTCCAGGTAAGTAACTTCTAGCTTCTCAGGAACAAATCTTGATCCCTTTGAAAAGTCACTGATGCACTTTGAGCAACTCTAAAATTCTTTGACTACGTCGACTCCGAAACCCTTTGGTTTCAAGAAATGTCAGGAATGCAACACCAAAATGTCCTTAACCAACCCACATAAGATTTGCTTGTGGTGCCTCATTGCCTATTAATGGTCATGCCAAAACATGACACCCAAAGCCTTGAAGGACAGGATGTCAAAATTAGCTCTGTGTTCGGGCCAAAGTCACCCATTACAACCTCTTCGAAATTTAGGTCCGTTGAGTGAAGGAGCGCCATAGAGGGTGAAAAAGAGGTCTGAAAAAACAGAAAAAGATCCCACTTGAGGAGCGAATCTCAGCACTCGTCTTCTTTGTCGAGGAAGAAGAGAAGACGGAGGTACTGGTCTTCGGACACCTCACCTGACAGACAGGTACGTTTTCCTTAAAAAATCACCTCGGTGGAAGGGTTTTGGCTCAAAATGTTACTGCTCTTCGAGAAATCGGGCCCGCCAGTTTCCTCTGTGATTGTGAAGAAGACCATTGAGCCCACTGTGCCTGACAAAGCAGGAAGGGTCTCAGAGCCCTCAGAGTCTTGGATATGGGTACACAGGTCTAACCTGTCCCCCCTTTCCATGCTGTGTGGTCGGTCGGAAGAAGGAGTCGGATACTTTGCAAACATTCTGTATGCTCTTTATTAACATTAGCAAATAAGGCCTATCTCTCCCTGTGGCTAAAGCGAAAACCATACCTATCCAAAGAAACTAAAGTGCTTTTCAAATGTTAGAAAGTCAAAAGTAAATATGTCCTCCATCCAAACGAACCCTATCTGACGCTATCACTAAATACAACTAAAGTAAATGGGCCAAGAGAATGTCTCTTCTTCCCTTGGTCTTCTCTTGGTTCTGGATAGTCCTTTTATATGCAGGTTTCCTTTTTGATTATATCATTCTTACCGAAATCTCCTTTGATAGTCTTTCTGAAGGATTTGAAATTGCCTTCAATCCAGCGATATGCCAAACTAAGGGAAGACCAATGGCTGGTCTATTGACGGCTGTCAGAAAGGCATCGGGGTTTAGGATATCTGAATGAGCTAATGTGGCACACTACATCCAGCTAACCACAACATGTGGGCCCGAAAGAGTGAACTGTAAGACTGATAAACTTTGCATCATCAATGTCTATTGGAACCATCAAGCTAAAGAAGCTATTACGTTCATAGACATAATATCAACAACAATTGATGAACTCCTTGAAAAGCCTCAGCCGCCCGATTTGATCCTATGTGGTGATTTAAATCTTTTATGTGTAAATGAAAAAAGACATCTAACGCCCAAAGCATTGCAATGGTGCACAGAAATGAAAGCTCGAGGAATGCATATGCTGAATGGAACCACGGTGGGAGATATTCCAGCTAAGCCCACCTGGAGACGGTTAAATCAAACCTCAACTCTAGACTACATATTTGTCAGCGAAAACATTCATAGGAGAGTACTTCATTTAGACGTACTAGAAATGTCGCATAGTGATCACGAAATGGTACAGCTCACCCTTGAAAACTCGAACAGACCTGTAAGTGTCTGCTGACCTCATGCCGTCAGCACTGGGTGTAGCAGGATTCGCCTAAATCTCCTGGAAACTGAAGTGGAGTCGATAACAGCCAATTTCGTGAGAGACTCAAAAGGGCTTGAATATCAACATTTGTTGTCGAACTTCACAGAACATAAACGCAACTTACGTCACTGCGAATTTAGATCAAAACATAAATTCGATGTCCTTGTTTTGCAACAGAAAAGACTTATGAGACAAGAAATAAGGAAGCTTAAGGGGCCGATGAATGAAAACATAAAACAAAAAATAAGGAAAGTTAAACAAAACTATAAGAATTGGCTCAAGTCTCACGTAGCAATAATGTCGCAAAACGATGCCGAGCATATGTTAGCTAAAATGGGAGGAAAGAAATTGGCGCAGTTTTGGAAACTAATTAACAGCAACCTAGCGCCGCAAAATGCTATCCAGGCAATTGCCGTGACCGAAGATGCATGGGTCAAACATTATTCAACCTTGTTCACCAAAGGAGTCTCACTGACAAACTTTGTCTTGCCAATTACAACAGAATGGGACTTAGAGTTCGAGAGAACAGACATCCTCTTGATAATTAGAAGTGTACATGAATCTAGAGCGCCGGGGCCTGATGGCTTAACAAACTATACGCTTAAGCGCAATCTGGACCTATGGGCTGACTTCTGTGCAACTTTATTCAAGCGGATTGTCTTGGGTCGTGCTACACCCAGTTCTTGGAAGAATGCAGTTGTGGTCCCAATATTTAAGGGGACTGCACGAACCCGAAAAATTATAGACCCATAGCGCTCCTCGATGTCCTGGGGAAAGTATATGCCACACTACTCCAAAGAAAGCTCTTGAAATGGGCTAAAGACTCTAACCATATTGACCCTAGGCAAGCAGGATTTGTAAAGGGTGTGGGCTGTGGCCTACATCTCCTAATACTGAACATCTTGAAGATGGAGACCCTCAGACTTAACACCAAGCTGTACTTGGCGATGATAGATCTCTCGCAAGCGTTTGACAGCATAAACAGGGAGTTGTTGTGGGAAAAACTAACAAAATGGAACTGTCCACCGAGTCTCGTTGGTGCAATCTGTGAACTGCACACGGAAACTTCCATCAGGATTCGGCTTGATATGTCTGGCACGCTGTCTACTAAAATAAATACATATAAAGGCGTAAAGCAAGGGTGTCCTTTGGCAGCCACCATTTTCAACTTGTTCATATCCGATATACAAGAGTTATTTGTTGGTGCAAACACGTTTCCCCCAAAAATGCAAGGCACACCTATTGACTGTTTGGTATATGCAGACGACCTTGTATTGATTGACCAGACTCCAGTTGGACTGCAACGTAAAATGTATTTACTAGAGACATACATAACATCAAACGGATTGTCTAATAACACCCAAAAAAGCGAAATCCTGTCACTGGAAAATCTACAAGGTTCTTTCAGTAGGGGCAAGAAACCATCTTGGTACATTGCAAAAGACAAGATTCAGCTTGTCAAATACTGAACATACTTGGGTATGCGAATCGGTGCGAGCCGGAACGATGCCCCCTGGGTTGAAGTAGCTAAACACAAATGTCGTCAGTTAGCATCACAAGCTTCCTTAATCAACAACAAATACGGAAAATTATAATTGAAGCCAATTATCATGTTATATAAACAGAAAGTGGTGCCCATTCTGATCTATGGAGGAGAAAAACGCCTTTGGGGCGTCTTGTGAACTCTGGAACACATTAGAGAACATCTTTTGGTCTTGTGTGCTGAAAATGCCAAAGGGCACTTCAACTGTTTGTATACGATATGAACTGGGGTTGATTTCGATGCATGCCAGGGTTGCATGGAATCTCCTAAGTCTATATCGCAAAACGATAATGACGGAACCGGCCCTCCAATTTGGTATTTTGCACAAGCCAGTATCGGAAAAAGCAAATATCATTTTTGCAAAATGGAATCGGATGTCGCAAGACTTACTTGAAGACTATAACATCACACGTGCTCTTTTACTTGACAATCCAGAGGCTGCAAAAAAAAAGTTGTGGAAACTGGACTGGATCCTAACCTGTGATCAAAGAGCGCGTGCGTCTTCAATGGTTGAAGTACCTGGTGAGGCAAAAGCATATGACCATCGTGCAAACTATTTAATGCGCCTCCCGAATCAGCACGCAAGAGCGCTGTATATGCGCTTCAGACTAAATGTCTTCCCGACGAGAGATTGGATCGGATTAAGGTCAAAACAAGCTACCTTTAACTTTAATTGTCGATTCTGCAATGAAGCCAAGGAAACCCTGAAACATTTCATCATGTCTTGCCAGTCTCTGGAGCAGCAAAGGGGCCGTTGCTTTGCCCCTGTGATTAACCTCCATTGTTTAAAGAGCGCTGATGAGTGGTGGCAAGTTCTCTGCGAAGGATTTAACAGAGCAGCTCTATTTGCCCTAGGTAACTTTCTGCAAATTCTAAAAACCTGGCTAGAAGTAGAGTTATAACCAAGTATGGCATGAAATGTAAGGAAGTCTAGTTGACATGTCTCGACAGCGTTGATTGTCGATGAGGACGGACTAGAGAAGAGGAGACCTTTTATGAGATGGAGTAACATGAGAGAGACATATGTGTTGGTTGTATATGTTTTGTGTTGCGTTTTTGTTTCTTTTTTTAAAGGTTGAACAAACCAATAAAAATATTTTTTTTTAAAAATAATCTTTCTTATCAACTCTTGTAATTCCTCAATATAACTCTTGGATCTTGTGCTTTCTGTGGTCCTCTCTTTGTAATACTTTTCCTTACAATAGTATCTCACACTTCTGTCACCAAATATATGCTCTTCACAGTGTATTTACTTCCCCTTTTCCAAGTTATATTTACTTGTATTTCCTCTCAGGCTTTCATGGCTAATGATAGTCTTTGAGTCTCACTGTTCTTTTGATTCTGTTCAATTGCAAACCTTACCTCCTCTTTCTCTGATTATGTTTCAGGGTTACACTCTCTCCAGGCTTCAATTTAAAATGTATAGGGTTCTTTCCCTACCAGGTTATTTGTTATTTGATTTTTACAGTTCCAATTATTCAACTTTCCGGTTATTGTTTCGTCCTTTGTACTGTGTAACGCTCACCTGATTCCCGTAGAGGCGCCGGTCTTGACTGGGCGTATACCGTATCTTCAAAGGTGATGTGTAACACACGGCTGGCTCTTTGGGCTGGACCTCTGTGCACTGTATGTCTGACTCGAAGAGTAAGATGTCTGCAGATAGAAAATATGGGATTAAGCAACTGGGTTATTGAATGTCTCTCTCTTCTTCCCTTTCTCTTCTCCTGTAGAACCCCAAAGGTTAACGCTCTCACCTTAGGTAAGTGAACGCCGTGCTCTGCATCTGCCTCGGGGCAGGGTGCTGTAACCAGTTTCTTCACTGGATAAGGGGAGCAAGCCTCTTGACTTCAGAGGACTGCTGTCCGTCGTTTACTGCACGAACGGTAAGTTTCGAGTAATTCTAATGTCTTTAAAGTCTTTAGTAATGATGTTTCTTGTTTTGCAGGGTTCCGGCGATGGCGGATGACGGGCTGAAGTGAGTTGAAGATGGAGCCCGTGTGATGAATAGAAGCGCCTGGAAGCACGTAAGTAAGCGCTTGTTGCCTGCTTCACGATGCGCTCTAACTGTCTTTTTATTTTGCAGGTACAAGTTCGGAGCGGCTGCAGGGTGCCGGAATACCCACTGGGTTAGATGTGGAAAGGAGTAATGGCACGTGAGAATTAAAGCTCCCCAATGTCTTTAAACGCACCTTGTTTTGTCTTCCAGATGCGGGATGCAGCGCCGAAGGCCTCCGGAGCGTGCGAAGAGTTGGTAAGCATTTGTCTTTCAGATGCCGGAATGCAGTGTGAAGACCTCCGGAGCGCACGAAGAGTAGGTAAGCCTTTCTCTTTCAGATGCCGGAATGCAGCGCGAGGCGTTGGTGACAGCCGATGGACCAGGTAAGTGAAGAGCTGTCACTGAAGACCGTAATGCTAACCTGTTCTTTCTTGTCTTTATAGGTGTTGCTGAAGACTGGATTCAGGATGGTAAGCCTTTTTCCTTAGGCCCAGGATCAGATGCAGAAGACACGATGAGCGTTCTGCTGCAGAGGATGCAGAATAACGCAAAGCAAGATTCATCCATCGGGTGTGGTTTAAATAGCCTCCTGTAGTGCTTAGGTGTCTCCTTCCACAGCCACGCCTAGGTAAGAAAAGAGTTCCTGCTTTCCAGAAGAGTTCCAGTGTTCTGAATCTAGGGAGTGGCTCCTGCCCCACCCAACAGGTAAAGTAGTTCCAAACAGAAGAGGATCAGAGGCTCAACTGGCAGGCAAGTAAGCAGCATGGTCTGCTGCAGGTAAGTCCACCCAAGCATTATGAGCCCGGCGCTTCCAGCGCTGGGACTGGGCATATTTATGAGCCTGGTGCCACTGGCGCCAGGACTGGGTCCAAAAGGTCCCAATTGGGACTGGTTGGCACTCGGAACCTGGCTTATGGATCTGCTTCCAAGGGAGTTGGGAAAACCCTGACCTTTTGGAAGCAGAGATCATGACAGTACCCCCCCCCCTCAAGGCCCCTCCCAAACCGGGCTTCTCCGGGGGTTTTGGCTTGTCAGGAAATGTTCGGTGAAATCTTTTGATTAGGCGAGGAGCATGGACATATTCAGCAGGTTCCCAGGATCTCTCTTGGGGGCCGTAGCCTTTCCAGTCAATTAGGTAAAATAGTTTAGATTTGGAGATCTTGGAGTCCAGAATGCTTTTGACTTCAAACTCGAGTTCTCCATCAACTAGGATAGGTTTTGGAGATTTAGTTAGTTGGGTTTGAGGTTGCACGGGTTTTAATAGAGAGACGTGGAAGACCGGATGTATCTTCATGTGCGGGGGCAAGTCCAACTTGACCGCTACTGGGTTTACTATGGTAGTGATGGAATAGGGACCAAGGTATCTTGGGTTGAATGTGCGTGGCCCTTTTAGAGGTAGATATTTGGTGGATAACCAGACTTGATCCCCTACTTGATATTGAGGGGCTTCCTTCCAATGTTGATCTGCTCCTTTCTTGTATTGTTCTTTAGCCCTTTGAAGGTGAGAAACAGCTTCCTTAAAGGCTTGGGTGATTGTAGAATGCAGGTAGTCTACTGCTGGTGTTTCAAGATCTTGGAGGGGATCCAACTCCGAGGTTCGAGGGTGACTGCCGTACAAAAGAAAAAACGGGGTTTTCCCAGTTCCCGAATGGACAGAGTTATTGTAGGCATATTCGGCTATCCAAAGGATGTCTTTCCAAGTTTTTTCAGTTTGTTGCAGCATGCAGCGTAAATACTGTTCCAGAGTTTGATTGGTCCTCTCGGTTTGTCCGTCGGTCTGAGGCTGGTGACTGGTCGATAGTCTCACATCAATTTGAGCCGACCGACAGCAACTTCGCCAAAAATGAGAAATAAATGGACTACCTCGATCCGAAATTAGAACCGAAGGAAAACCGTGCAGTCGGACGATGTTTTCGAGAAATTCTCGGGCCAGAGTTGCTGCTGTTGGCAAGCCTTTGAGCGGAATGAAATGCGCCATCTTGGAGAATAAGTCCATGATTACTAGAATCGTATTGTATCCGGAGCATGGAGGTAGATCGGTGATGAAGTCCATAGAAAGCGTATGCCAAGGGCGAGGTGGGATGTCAATAGGGCGTAAGAGGCCTGCTGGTCTTTCCTTTTGACTCTTGTTTTGGGCGCATACTCCACAGGACATTATAAAGTCTCTGATATCTTTTTTCCAAGACGGCCACCAGAAGTAGCGCTTGATCTTTTCTGAGGTCTTGGCCATACCGGGATGTCTTTCCATTAAAGAATCGTGATAACAAGAGATTACTTTTTTCTGTAAATCTGTGCTGGGTACGTATAATCGTTCTTGGAAATACAATAAGTTGTCCTTTACTGCAAAGTCCTTTCCCTGCAGATGCCAATTCTATATGTCTGCTGGAGTTACAAGTTGCCTGGTTTTATCCTTAACTTCCTCTATGGATTCTGTGGCGATTACACCCAGAATTCTTTGTTCGGGAATGATTGGTACAGGTTTAGGGTTCATCAAGTGTTCTTCCACTCCCATCCGAGAAAGGGCATCAGCTTTACCGTTCTTTGTACCAGGTCGATAGGTAATTATGAAGTCAAACTCGGCAAAGAATAATGCCCAACGGAGTTGTCTAGAGGATTGGGCTTTTGCGGTTTTCAAATATTGCAGGTTTCGGTGATCCGTAATCACAGTAACGGTGTGTCGGGCCCCCAGCAGATAATGCCGCCAAGCCTTAAAGGCAGACTTGATAGCCAGAAGTTCCTTGTCAGTAATCGTGTAATTGATTTTAGGAGGCGAGAATTTGCGGGACCAAAATGCCACGGGATGCAACTGATTGGTTACCGGGTCCTTTTGTGATAGAACTGCCCCCATGGCAAGGCTTGAAGCATCAGTTTCCATGATGTAGGGGAGTTCGGGGCGAGGGTGTTTTAAGATTGGTGCAGAGATAAATTTAGTCTTCAAATCCTGGAAAGCTTGTTCCGCCTCGGCAGACCATTCAAAACGTTTGTTTTTCTTTAACAAGGCAGTGATGGGCTGGACTATTCGAGAGAATTTGGGGATAAACCTGCGGTAAAAGTTAGCGAAGCCTAACATGCTTTGCACACCTTTTACGGAGGATGGTGATGGCCATTTGAGAACTGCATCGACCTTCTTTGAATCCATACGCACTCCGCTAGGTGATAATATGAATCCCAAGAATTCAACTTCAGTCACGTTGAAAACACATTTTTCCAACTTAGCGAAAAGTTTGTGTTGACGCAATCTTTCGAGGACCATTTTCACATGTTTCCGATGTTCAGATTCCGATGAAGAATAAACGAGGATGTCGTCAATGTAAACAACAACACACACATCTATGAGCTCTCTGAGGACATCGTTCATAAAATATTGAAAGGCGGCCGGGGCATTGCAAAGTCCGAAGGGCATGACCTGATATTCAAATAGCCCATACTTGGTGCGGAAGGCCGTCTTCCATTCATCGCCCTCTTTTACTCGTACCAAGTGGTAAGCTCCTCTAAGATCCAGCTTTGTATATATGCATGCTTTTCTGACTTGGTCCAGGAGTTCAGGGATCAAAGGTAACGGATATCTATTCTTAACGGTGATCTGGTTCAGGGAGCGATAATCTATACAAGTTCTAAGGTCTCCTTCCTTTTTTGGAACGAAGAACAAAGCTGAAGAAGCAGGGGACTTGGAAGGACGAATAAACCCATTTGCCAGGTATTGATCCACGTATTGTCGAAGGTGAAGGTTCTCAGGCTCGGTGAGGGCATAAATTCTACTACAAGGAGGAGTAGATCCAGGTATCAGGTCTATCTGGCAGTCATAAGACCTATGAGGAGGTAGAGAGTTAGCCTGATCCTTCCGGAAAACATCTTGGTATTCTAGGTATTCGGGAGGTAACTGGGGAGTCTCTGAAGAAATTGCTGCCAGTGCAACACCAGGTGGAGGGTGACAAGTAGAGACACATTCTGGAAACTGGACCGTTCTTGCTCGCCAATCGATCAGAGGATTGTGTTTCTCTAACCAAGGTATTCCTAGAATAATCTGAAACTGAGGGGCCTTGATCACATCGAACACAATCTTCTCATGGTGTCCATCTTGACTTACTAGCGTCACCTCTTGAGTGGTATGCGTTACTGGCCCGGAGGCTATCTCCGTACCATCCACCGTAGTAATGACGTCCTTTACAGCCTTGGGGCAAAGAGTTAGATTCATCCTCAAAACCATTTCATGATCCACATAATTGCCGATGGCACCGCTGTCGACGTAAGCTTCAATTGCATGTAATCGATCCGGATTATCAGGGCTAATGAGGACCATAGGTATCACGAAATGCTAGGTCACGGAACTGGTTTTCACGCTCGGCAAGAGGACCTCTATTCTTGTCGGGCGAGGTCGTTTCCCTGCTCAGAGTTTGTAACTTTGGTAACTGCAGCTCCTACTGCCTTCTTGGCAGGTTTCACCGGACAGTCTCGAAGAAAGTGCCCTGAGTTTCCGCAATAGAGGCATAATTGCAACTGTTTTCTCCTTTCCCGCTCCTTTTGTGTTAGAGGACCTTTCAGACCCCCTACTTGCATGGGTTCCCCGGAGTCTACTCCTTTGGAAGGAGTTGGCGGTTTGGAAAATACTCGAGCATCAAACTTGGAACGATCGGCCTTCCTGTTCTGCAGTCTGTGATCTATTTGAACGACTAAGTCTATATAGTCCGAACAATCTTGTGGGGGATTCACTACTTGGGCTAACACATCTTTGAGCTCTCCACGTAGACCTCTATAAAACAGCGTAATCCTTTTTTCCTCAGGCCATTGAGTTTCCACTATCAGTCTGTTGAAAGACGCAATATAAGCCAAAAGGTCTTGATTACCTTGTCGCAACGAAAGAAGCTCATTGTCCAAGGCCTGCCCCTGTGAATGTCTTGCGAACAGTTTTTCCATACTGAGCTGAAAAGCTTGAAAATCATGGAGGACCGGATCATCTTGATTTACTAGAGGGATCGACCAGTCTGCCGCATTGCCACTAAGGTACGAAAGCACGAAAGCTACTTTAGCTTGATCAGTTGGAAAGGCTGCTGGCCGGCATAAGAAATGCAACCGGCACTGATTGATAAATACTGCAAACCTCTTTGGGTCACCAGAAAATCGTTCTGGCGGAGCCAGAGGTACATTCCCAGGTAGGTTGATCTGCACTGGATTCATAGAGGATGTAGAAGGAAGATTTCCCCCAGATGCGGGTAACGGGCGGGGTCTGTCCGGCTTGTGACTGTAGCAATTGTCTAGCGAGATCATCTGTTCGCTCCTTGGAAATAATCAGTTCCCTTCTTAGAGCGTTAGTTTCCTGACGGGCTGCATGCACTTCTGCCCTTAGTTCCCCAAGTAACTGGGCTAGCTGGTCGGTATCCGAGGTTTCCATAGCGCCTGGACGGGAGTTTTGTGGTAGGCTTTGCGTTCTGTAACGCTCACCTGATTCCCGTAGAGGCGCCGGTCTTGACTGGGCGTATACCGTATCTTCAAAGGTGATGTGTAACACACGGCTGGCTCTTTGGGCTGGACCTCTGTGCACTGTATGTCTGACTCGAAGGGTAAGATGTCTGCAGATAGAAAATATGGGATTAAGGAACTGGGTTATTGAATGTCTCTCTCTTCTTCCCTTTCTCTTCTCCTGTAGAACCCCAAAGGTTAACGCTCTCACCTTAGGTAAGTGAACGCCGTGCTCTCCATCTGCCTCGGGGCAGGGTGTTGTAACCAGTTTCTTCACTGGATAAGGGGAGCAGGCCTCTTGACTTCAGAGGACTGCTGTCCGTCGTTTACTGCACGAACGGTAAGTTTCGAGTAATTCTAATGTCTTTAAAGTCTTTAGTAATGATGTTTCTTGTTTTGCAGGGTTCCGGCGATGGCGGATGATGGGCTGAAGTGAGTTGAAGATGGAGCCCGTGTGATGAATAGAAGCGCCTGGAAGCACGTAAGTAAGCGCTTGTTGCCTGCTTCACGATGCGCTCTAACTGTCTTTTTATTTTGCAGGTACAAGTTCGGAGCGGCTGCAGGGTGCCGGAATACCCACTGGGTTAGATGTGGAAAGGAGTAATGGCACGTGAGTATTAAAGTTCCCCAATGTCTTTAAACGCACCTTGTTTTGTCTTTCAGATGCGGGATGCAGCGCCGAAGGCCTCCGGAGCGTGCGAAGAGTTGGTGAGCTTTTGTCTTTCAGATGCCGGAATGCAGTGTGAAGACCTCCGGAGCGCACGAAGAGTAGGTAAGCCTTTGTCTTTCAGATGCCGGAATGCAGCGCGAGGCGTTGGTGACAGCTGATGGACCAGGTAAGTGAAGAGCTGTCACTGAAGACCGTAATGCTAACCTGTTCTTTCTTGTCTTTATAGGTGTTGCTGAAGACTGGATTCAGGATGGTAAGCCTTTTTCCTTAGGCCCAGGATCAGATGCAGAAGACACGATGAGCGTTCTGCTGCAGAGGATGCAGAATAACGCAAAGCAAGATTCATCCATCGGGTGTGGTTTAAATAGCCTCCTGTAGTGCTTAGGTGTCTCCTTCCACAGCCACGCCTAGGTAAGAAAAGAGTTCCTGCTTTCCAGAAGAGTTCCAGTGTTCTGAATCTAGGGAGTGGCTCCTGCCCCACCCAACAGGAAAAGTAGTTCCAAACAGAAGAGGATCAGAGGCTCAACTGGCAGGCAAGTAAGCAGCATGGTCTGCTGCAGGTAAGTCCACCCAAGCATTATGAGCCCGGCGCTTCCAGCGCTGGGACTGGGCATATTTATGAGCCTGGTGCCACTGGCACCAGGACTGGGTCCAAAAGGTCCCAATTGGGACTGGTTGGCACTCGGAACCTGGGTTATGGATCTGCTTCCAAGGGAGTTGGGAAAACCCTGACCTTTTGGAAGCAGAGATCATGACATACTGAGACGCGTTCCTTCACATATATAATGATTCCCCAGTGGCGTTCGTTGTTCCCAATTCCTCCGATACCTCTTGTTATGCGAGGAACGGTTGCAGGGCTCGGCTCTTAATGAAGTACTGCTCTTTGCTGCTGTTCGGTTTCCCGTTCTCGGTTCCTCGAACATCTGCAGATGCTGGTGCTCGAAAGGCCTTCAGACTTCCAGTTGCCGTAGTCCCAGCACTGATCTTCGTGAATCCTGCCCACCACTATGTGTATTGTCCTGTACACTGGGGCTCCGGTGTCTCACACTCTGCTGCTCTGGTTCTTCGAAACTTGCGGGCTCTGTGATCTGCTTGGGCTCTACCTCGGTTTAAAGAGACATTTTCCTTATTTTCTCCACATGGATTCCTTGTTACATTGCCTTCAGCCAAATATGAAGTAGCCATAGTATTCTTCATAGAAGACAGTCCCATAGATGCGACTATGGTAGTTGCCATAGGAAGTTCCTCCCAGGAACGGGAGTTCTTCTCCCCAAAGAGGGAGTCTCTCCCAGTGAGATCCCACTTGCCTTGACCCTTATTGAGGGTCTTGCGGGATCCTTGGGGATTCGTCACAGCTGCCTTAAAAAAATCCATTGTTGGAGCTGTCGAAAAAACCCTGCTCTGTGCTAGGATCTTGTCAGAAAATATAAGCCAGAGTTCACTGGCCCGGAATTCCTCACAAGACACTCCATGCATGACAGCCTGGTGGAGCAAGCAGCAACCATAACACTAAGGTAAGCTCCTACCTTTTCTTACCTCCTGACAGGAAAATACAAGATATGACACTTTTGCCCAAAAACGTTTTTGCCTCTGGTAGCTTGGCCTTACAGGTGGTAAATACCACATGCTCACACCAAGTACACACATACTTTATGGTCAGTAATATCTTAGGCGGGAGAGCATATTCCAGAAGGGAAAATGAGGGATGGGTTCCTGAATATTGTGGGCGATAGCAAGGAAGCAATGTGCCAAGCCATTAAATCAGGCCTCAATGCAGCAGACTGCGTGGGAGGATCAATGGCTACAGGCTCAGTTACTTTGAGGTTTGCCTGGCTGACAAAGTCAGGATTTGTGCAGTATATGCAGTCTAAACTGCTTGGAATGCCCTTTGAAGGGTCCCACTTGTTTATATGCAGTATAAAGTGCTGGGAATGCCCTTTGAAGGGTCCCACTTGTTTGGACCCAAGGCTGAAAAAAATTACAGGCATCTAAAGCTGCAACAAAATCCTTGAGAGCGGCTTTACGACAACCCAACAAGCCCTCTTCCTAGTGGATTGAAAAAAATGTTTGCTACTTTGCTACACCAGCCAAAGTGGAAACCAAAGAACTGCCCAACAGAGCCAGAGAAGATTGTCGAGGCCATCAAGGAGAAGAGGAGGGAAGTCTACCCTGTCCACTCCTGCCACGATCCCCTCCATTGTGGCGCCAGCTGAAAAAAATGCATTGAATCCTTATTTCATTCCACTCCGGTAAGGGGGCATCTGATACACTGCACTATTTCTCAAAATGGTGCAGTATTAATACAGACCCTTGGGCACAGCAGGTAGTTTCTCCTGGGTGCTGCTTCCCCTTTCTAAAGTTTCCACTAGACTGTCCCACACCCATCCGGCCACCCTCTATCCCAGACCCACTGCTCCAGAATGAGATTGCCTCTCTGCTGCAGAAGGATGCCATGGAGCTGATACTACAGGGGGAAGGGAACAGGTGGTGGAACTCTCTTTACTCTCTTGTCCCGAAAAAAGGCACAGGTCTGCTACCCATCTTGGACAAGAGGCGCTTGAGCAAGTCCCTCAGGAAGGACAAATTTAAGATGTTGACACTCTCCCAGATCCTCCAGGCCCTGGGAATTCAGGATTGGTTGGTGTGACTCGACCACCAGGATTCTTACTTTCATGTGCCAATCCATCAAAAGCACAGAATGCACCTGAGGTTCATCATAGGCAACTCCCATGACCAGTTCTTGGTTTTGCCCTTCGGGCTCACCACCGCCCGAGGGTCTTCACTAAGCTGTTTGCAGTGGTAGCAGCCAGACTCAGGGAAGGGAACAGGAATTCATGTTTTCTACTACCTGGATGACTGGCTGATCAGAGCTAGGTCCCCGGGTCAGGCTCTGGACCCTCTATATCACACATGCTACCTCCTCCACAGGCTGCGCTTCTCCCTCAACTTCAGGAACCCCTAAGTGACACCATCTTCCAAACACTCCAGTTCTTCTGAGTGGTTCTGCATTCTCCCTGGAGAAAAAACAGCTTACCCTCCTTAGGACAGGGCTCTACACATCTAACAGATGATTGCCAGATTTCAAAATGGCCAATATCTGCCAGCCCTTGACTTCCTACGGTTGCTGGGTACAGTTGTATCCTGCATTTTCCTATTGCTGGAGGCCCGATTGAGAATGGGATCACTCCAGTGGACCCTCAGATCTCAAGGGTCACAGTTCTCAGGCAGCATGACCGACTTCATTCAAGTCCTGAGCAGAGTCATGAAGGATCTCCTCTGGATCTTGCAGTGAGAACGTGACAGCGGGAGAACCGTTTTGGCAACCGTGGCAAGAGGCGACTGTGGTTACGGACATGTTGCTGAAAGGCTACGGCATTCCCCTGAACGAGTTGATGGTGAGTGGGCTGTGGTCCCTGGTCGAGACAATATTGCACATAAACCTGCTACAGCAAGGGCAATGTTGTGGAGAATAATCAGAAATGTGCTAATTCCTCTCTACCTTAGAGACCCCCAGCCACTTTGCTGGATTTTCAGGACTTACATTTTTGACCTGGAGAGAGTAAGACCCTTTTTCCCACTCTCTCATGTATTTATGTGATTTGAACTCTGTGTTTTCTTTTGGTTATGGAGTCTGACAAACTCCATAGGCATCACCTTTGACATTGTGTCACACAGCACCTTCAGTGCAGTGGGACAGGGAAGTCTTTCAGATTTTCCCAAGGTTTAAATATCTTCTCTTGGATAAACTACTGTTGCCAAGAGCAGTAAAGTTAAATTGACTTTACTTACATTGTAACTTTCTAGACCCAGCACTCACTATCTTACAATAGGGTGCTGGAGGGGTTACTTAGTATCCCCTTTGTCTAGCTTCTCATGTAACATTTTTGTTACCCTTTCCTCGATGAATGGCTGGTAGCAGTGGTTTACTTTTAACTACTGTGGTGTGCATTTACCGCGGGCTGCGTTCACAGCTTCAGTAAAGCACCCAAGGTTGCCATTTTTGTCAAAATGTCCCAGTCTTCTTTTTTCGCCATTTCTTTGTGGAAAGGTCCTTCTTGAGATTTACTCTGCATGGCAAACCAGGTTTGGTCTCTTTGTTCGCTTTGCCTTCAACGGGATTCACAGGTGAAGCCTGCATTTGGCTCCAGGGTGTCTCGCAGGGGCAGGAAGAGAGGGAGGTGCCCAAAACGCCCTGGGCTTAGTCTCCTAGGAGACGAAATGCACTCTTAGTTGATTGGCCGGGTGGCTGTGTCTGCTGGGTCACTGACAACTCGGCTGGAATGATTGGGTGAAACCTGCATAAAAGCACAGGCTTTTTGGCTTGGAAGGCAGAGTTGACCACTGGACGAAGGAATCCTAAGAAGAACTTGAAGAAGACGCCTGCTGCAACTCCTGGACCGTTGGTTTGCCCGGTGAAGCCTTCTCCTGTGCTGGAATTCCAAATTAGTTTTGACTAGAGAAGCCCTGTAAGGACGACTTCTCCCCTAGAGTTGGTGGGACCAATCAACTCCAAAGTAAGCCACCTGGACATCCTCTCAGAGCTGGTTGGAATTCCACTGCAGTTGCGGCTGGAACCGAATAGCCAGGGAGAGGAACACCAGATCGTGTGCGTTGCTTTTAAGTTGACCAAGAGCTCCAGGATGATCCTCCAGACTCCCAGGAAGCAGGACTGACCGAACCTGAGCCACCTCAACAGAGTGCTGGACCCCAGATGCAAGGAAAGCCCATCTCAACAGCCAAGAGTCCACGGTGGTGCTATTTGCTTAGACGCAAGGAGCTGAAACCGCAAAGTGCCACTGAATAGAAGTTGGTCTTTTTCTGTTACTGACCGCCCCGTTGCAGTGCAGGAGTCCTCCAGGCGTCTCCCCTCTTGTCCCCACGATTGAGGTCCAGGAGCACAGGATCTGCAGAGCTGCACAGTAACAGAAGCCAGCCAAATCCCTTTTCTTCTAACCAAAGGTACTGTACAGTCTAAGAGAACTTACCTCTTAGAGTTGCTAACAGCTTCTTTACTTCACAAGCCTAAACTTTGATTTATTCTTTTCTACCTACCTCTGAAAAGAGCTTCAGCTCACATAGACTTTTGCCCAATTGACTTTGGCCTAGCCTGGCTCCCTGAATGAATCGTCGTCCCTCTGACATTGTGTTTGGTCTTGCTTACAGGAAGGGGTTAACTAACTTTGCATTGGGGGGGGTTCAAAAGTGCTTATCTGCTTTTAGAATATTTGTGAGATCTCTTGTTTTATCCTAATAACCTTTTTCTTTGACAAACTCTTAGGTCTGATTCTAAATGTCAATAGTCATATATTAATGTCCACAGTGTCCTAGTTACTAAAGTCACCTGAGGGTGTAGGAAGTGTCTGTGTGCCATCCCAAAAGGGTACTCACTGTTTTAGAAGTATTAAGAGTGTGTATTTTGGAGTGTATTTGTGTGTTACTATTATATTGCCCCTTCCGAAGAAGGCTTATCCAATTTGACTGTTAAGTAAAATAATTGTTTAATCAAGAGACATTGTGTGTAAGAGTTTATTTGAATACTTGTCACTGTGAATCTCTGTGTAACTCCCCTACAGCTCACACTGACTCCTCTTGAGAAGCCTGGCTGCTCAATCATGCTACCAACCTGTGTGGTACAGACTTAAACCAAAGGTTGGGTTCCTATTGCCAGGAGGTGAGGGTTGTTGTAGTGCACCCAAAGTGTATTGCATACAATCTTGCCTATCAGGCGATAAGACTTGCACTGATGGATTTCTTGCTCTCATTACAGGGGAAGGCTGTTCTGATCATGACGGACAACTCAGTGACCATGCATTATATCAACAAGAGAGGTGGTCATTCAACTCTGTGCAGAGAGACAATGCAGGTCTAGGTCTGGGTCAGAACAAGATCTATGTGTCGGCTGTTAACCTAGCTGAGATGCAGAAAATGACGGCGGACACCCTTAGCAGGCAGGGCTCATTCTCCCATGAATAGGAGCTGTGCCAGGAAGTTCTTCTGGAGATCCTTGCCCTCCAGTGTAAACAAGAATTTCAAACTTTTCTGCTGCATGGAATTTCCCCTGGGGGTGGCCCTGGGGGATGCATTTGTATTGGATTAGAACTTTAAACTTCTCTATGCATTTTCACTGACTCCCATCATTCCTCAAGTGATCAGAAGGTTGACAAGGTACAGACTAACCATCATCCTGATTGACCTGGATTGGGCTAGGAAGACATGGTACCTTGACCTTCTGGACATGGCCATCTGACTTCCATAGCTTCTTCCACAGAGAACAGACCTACTTCCCAGGTGAGAGGCCTGGTTCGTAATCCGAGCATAGGTACGTTCAAACTGCATGACTGGCTTCTGAAAGGCTAATGTATAGAGACTGGGACCTACTGCAAGACGTAATAGAGGTGTTGCTTTCAGATAGAAGGCCAGCAACAAAGGCTCTGTACCGCTGGCGTTGGAGGACAATTTGCAGCTGGTGCAGAACCAGTGATGCCGACCCATTTTTTGTGCGACACCTCAAACGTTTTGTCATTTGTTTTACACCTCGCAAGACACAAGGACTTAAGTTTATCACAGTCAAGGGCTCTCTGTCAGTGCTATCCATCTTAAAGCACACATCCAAGCAGGGGTCGTACTTCATGAACCCTATCATGATACAATTTGTAAAAAGACTGACAAACACCTTCCGCTGACTGTTTTTGTGGCGCCAGCATCAGACTTACATTTAGTATTGACATTCCTAATGGCATCACTCTTTGAGGCTAGTGGGCCCTAAAGAAACCTATTGGTGCAACATATTCAATGGCCAGGGCCGAAGGACATGGCCAGTGGCCCTTGAATAAACTATGGTATAACAAACCCCTTGAAATTCACTCAATATCTTTAGTTAAGAGACGGTTTACAGTGATCAGATTTAACGCAGCAAATCCCTTCAAATTCAGCGGATGGAGGAAGTGACGATCATCTTAACTCGGCATACCACCTGTTGCAAAGCCCATGAGCACATTCATGACAGATGGGATTCACAATGATATACGAAATTAGAGGCCTGCAGATTAGCTTAGCCGGTTGAGCACTTGCTGCTGCGATCTGTGTGTGGTCTGCAGGTCACATAGTTAAGATGATCATCACGGCCCACATCCCACGTGTTGCACCAAGAGGTTTCTTTGTGGCCCACTGGCCAGGGCCAATGGCACAATGACCCAATCCCTGCCGCACAATATGGGCACCTGTGGAAACAAATGGCACACATCAGTTATGTCTGTGTAAAATTGATGGTTATCAATGTTGGGTTGATAATAGCCTCACATAATAGGCTATATAATTCCAGTAGAGTTATCACTTAAGTAATTTGGCCAAGCATTTTAATAGGTTGGCTGATTGTTATGAATTGTGATTTCTTTGTATTGTGTTTTTTCGGTAAGTATCGTTTCTAAACTGAAATTGTGGTTGTTGTTATATTAATTCATGTATTATGTACTGTTTTATGAGGCACCTATTGTAGGGTGTATCTTTAATCCTCCCTGTAATTTTTAAACCGGTATTCGTTTTTTATATTATATTAAGATTAATAAATTGTTGATACATTTTTTAATAAACAATTGAGAGTATGTTGAATTATGTTTCTCTCTATACTCCTTATTTTGTGGTTTCTGCTATTCATGGAAGGTTTGCACCAGGTCTTTGTATTTGATGATTTATATTACTGAACCAGGTTTGACCTGAGTGCATTTAAATCCTGGTGTCCCTATTTGTATAAGAAATAGGTCATCACTGTTGAAGCCACAAGTATTAATTAATCGGATTGCCTTGCTCTCAATGCTACTATATACCTTATATACCACTACATAAAGTCCGTGGGGGTCTACCAAGGACTTCATATGTCGGAACATAGGTGCCAATGTCAAGGCATAAATTAGTTTTAAAACATTGATTAGCAGAGATTGGATTGCCAATTAACATTTTCTTGATTAGCAATCAAACCCCTTTGATTATCAATGTTGTACTAATATTTGAAATGTCACCAGAAGTTATGTGTACCCAAGACATAGAATGAGCAACAGTGCAGCATTTTTGTGTACTGCTGATGTAAGACATTTGTGAGATGAGTCAGGCTTTACAAATTCTTTACAATTCTGCTAGACCTACAGGTCGACTAACTTAGTTTACCTTTTTGACCTAAGAGAAATGAACTCGAACTTTCACAATGGAAGCCAAAACATATAAATGCACTTTCTGTAAAATGGTGTATGTTCCCACAAACCCACTTTCTGTGGCACACTGCTGCCACCGAGAGGCCTGCCATGTCCAGTGAAACTTCTATTTAACATTTACTGCAAACAAAGTATACATTTCAAACATACCCTGCAAATGGTACGCTTTCCAAAAATCTACTTGACTATGCGAGTGGGTGAGTAGACTTTGCGAACCCTGGATGAGTGTCTGTAAAATGTACAAGGTTAGCTGCATGAATGGACACAAATAAATAAATAAATAGATATTGTAAAAAAGGCTATGAAAACAGTTTGGCCAGCTGTCTACCACAGTTGCTAATATATAATGCAATCCTAATCATAGAGCAAACCGAGCTCTGGAGGCTTACTACAGTGCATGGTATTGCAGTAGTTCTGGAAATGTCCAGACTGGATAGAACTATTAATCACTACTTTGTGTAAATATCTAATTAGCTTTGTGTACTCATTATATAAGAGGAAAGAAAGTAAGAGACTAAGTAGATTGGACTGTGCAGCAGGCAGAGAACTGGCCAAACTAGGTGGAATATTGTAGTTTTCGGCTGTTTAACTTTCAGGGTAGCTGGTATAAAGCAACAGGGTGATATGATAGAATGCCAAGAAAAATGGGATCAGCTCCATGGGTTGAGCACCAGTTGCACATATGTATGCAACCAACAGGTCACAGAACTAGGTTTGCCTTCAAAAGCATTTAGCTGTGTGATCATGTACATTTTCAAAAGTGTTCACTAGTCAATATGCTGCACCTTCTCCAACAAAATAAAGTATAGTTGACACTATGAGATTTAGATACACTAACCTAAGCTTTTTTTTATTTAAAGGTTGTTTATTAGTTTGATTAACAAACTTTTACAACATATAAACAATTTCATTTATAATTTCGTTCACTTAAATGAAATAAATACAATACAAATTTACAAGCATGTATTATACAAATTTCATTAATTAAAATTTCACGTTGGCACTTAGAATAAAGATCAGCACCACTTTCTTTGAAATTCCATTCATTTGCCAATATATATAAATGAGAAAAAAGAATGAAAATACAAATATTTACAGTGCAACCTTTTTGGATGAGTTACCACTGGAATTCTTGGGTGACTATTGTTATTCTATTGTTATTCTAAATTCAAAGCATCTCTTTTTTCCAATTCATTCCCCAGCAATGAGAGAAATTTAGTTAATGACAGCATAGTTTTAGTAGATATTCCCACATCATATTCGTCCAGCACCATTCTCTGGCGCTCAGAGTGTTACCCATTTTTAGCACTCCTATGAGATTGCACCGTGCGCGTTCAAAGTGGTTGCAGTAAATGACCAAGTGTTTCAATGACTTGGTTTGTGACTGATCATTGCAAAAACGACATGAGGACTCTGTAATGATCCCTGCTCCTTTGTCCCATCTTGAGGTATTCTCCAGAGTGTGTATCTGGTTTAACTTAAACCTCGTATATAGGTCTCTCAGCTTGCAACATGGAAATTGCGTTAAATACATTTTGTGGGGGGTTCTTGCAGTTGAAAACCGATAAGCCTCATAATAGTAAGACTTGGCATTCATAGTGTTTAACCTTTTAGTCCAATCTAGTTCAAATAGAAATTTTTTTACATGCAGGATCCTGAATTCTAGATCCTCTGGGTTTAGGGCCATTTCCTGAAGTAGATTGTGCATTTCTTGATAGAAGTTCATTACAGAAGGGGGTTTGGATTCAACAATCATTACTCTAAAGTCCTTGATCTTACCACGCAATCAAACACGGCGGATAAATAAACCAAGGCCATATACAGCGGTCCTGTATTAGGTGTTTTGGTTTTAGCCAAAAGGTGTGCCAAGAGAAATGCATTTAGGGCAGTGCCCATATGGGCATGAAAACCAATTTGAAAGCGTGAAAACACTTTGAATTCACTTATGAATGCTCAGAGTTCTTGTAAAATTAGTATTGCAAACACTTTTGCACCCGCATCAATGAGGGCAATTGGTCTAAAGTTTAGTGGATCTGTTGAATTTCCTTTTTTATGAATGGGTACGATATTAGCTTTAAGCCATGATTGTGGAATTGCTTGAGTTCTGGTGATTTCTTGGATTTGGGAGTAGATTATGTTTGCCCACAGAGTAGGATGTCTTTTAATCGCACAAGGAGGAATGCAGTCAGGCCCAGGGGCTTTGGAGTTGTTAAGTTTACTAATTGCTGATGAAATTTCTAGAACGTTCCATCCTGTCCAAGATCCCAAAGTGGTGGGAACAACATATGAACATGTCTTAACAAATCTTTCTGGCAAGAAGAATTTTTGTTTGTAAAAATGAGTCCATTGCACTTCGGAGATATTGGATGTTTGTTGACACTTAGTTTTCATTTTATCGTCCCGCAAAATTGCCCAGGTGGAGCGCCTATCGTTGCGGCACAAGCTCAACATGATCAACTGGTTAACGACATGGTGATTGTGCACTTTATAATTTATGTACCTATTTCCATAGTGATTACACATTCGTCTTTTGTTACTTCTGAATTCAACATTACTTAATTGCACATTTTTTTTTCTTTTTGCCAACCAAATTTCTCTGCTGAAAGTCGCTGAATCAGTAGTTCTTTCAGAACGTGTTTTTTGTCTATTAATTAGTTTTTTGATTGCTCCCTTTATGGAGTTTAAATACAGTTCTAAACGTAATGGTGAGTTGTTAATTACGTTTTGCAATGATATATATCTTTCCATGTCGTCCGCGATTATGGAATTTAGTGTGTCACAAGTATACGTGCTCCACCATAAAGAGGCCCCAGGCCTCCTCATTCATCAATGAAGCCTTGAGAGGGTCCTTCCGTAACCTTGTAGATTCAAGCTCCATCGTTAGATACAAGATCTTGTGGTCACTGTATCCCGGGTGAAGAATTTCCACATCATTACATTTACCACACACACCCGCAGAAACAGCAAAGTAATCAATAGAGGATTTCATAAGCTTACGTCTCCAGGTAAATACTACTTGTTTGTTGTTGTAGGGCACCATAAAAATCTCCCAATTTGTTAGGAAAGAATACCATAACTCCCCACGCCTGATAGCTGGTGTATTTTTAGGGGTGTTAACCTACCAAAGCTATTGGATGTAGATGCCTCATACAGTCTGCATTAAAATCACCCCCTATGATCACATTGCACTGTGGCCATTGTAAGAATACCTCCTCAAATATCATCACCAATTTCTCCATGATATTGTGTATCATGACATTAGTTGGATTATGGTATAAAGAAATAACAAAGTAAGATTCCTTTGACTTTGTCCCGAGTTCTACAACCATTGCCATGAACGAGTGATCTTTGTAGGTTTTAATTAACACACAACATAGGTCATTATTGAGAAAAATTGCAGTTCCCCCCGCAGGCCTTCCTTGGTCTCCCTGAGTTGCCTCCATGTGAATAGCATTAAAACCCCTTATCTGGAATGCTACCAAACTCATAGTTTCCTGACTGAGGATGATATCCACCCTTTCCTGGGGGTTAGTTGTGCTTGTCCAGAGTAAAAGGTTTTTGCTACCACATGAGTTCCACGAGATCACTCTAAGTGATGTATTTACTGCTATGTAGTTGTTACATTTTTCACTTCCTTCGAAGAGGCCAAAAGTGCAGACAACCAGGACCAATCTTTGCTAGTGGCCGACATGGCCACAAGTTGCGCTATGACCGCTGCTTCAGATAATTTTGTCGATTGAAGTTCCACACTGGGATTAAAATGAGATGAGTGGATGGTCAGAGGCTTCTCATTAAATACAATCGCTTCCTCAATTGATTGTATGAAATGCAGAGCCAATCCTATCATGTTAAGTTCCCTTCTGTGCATCCACAACAATTCAGCGATTATTGTGGATTGTACTTGGAAAACCATCCTATAGTTATTGATAGGCGGCAGAGTAATCCACTCGATATTTCCGGAAGAGAGGGTCTGAGTGCTGGGATTTTTTGAAAATCTTAAAGCATAAATGACCGATTTAAGCTCTTTTCTGAGTTAATCTCAGGAGAGCTAATCCATCCCATTAAACACAACACCCGTGGTGCCGATAGTGGAAACTCCTCATCCTGTCCCGCGCCACAGTCTTGTTTTTTTCTGTTTTGGGATTCATTTTTATCAGCTGAGTCCCTCTCCTCGATCTGCCGCGTAGAGTGCTCCTATGTCTCTCTAGTAAGCGATGGAGGAAGATATTCGCCTGCCGAATAAGGTTTTTTGAGGTCTATCCTATCATCATTTGGTTTTGATCCCGTCATTTTTTGTTCCATTCAGTCATTCTGTAATTCTTCCTCTCTATGGAGATCACTGTTAATGACTACTTGTATTGCATGGCTATTCCTTAGGGGACTTTTTAGACCCTCGTTCTCCGCCATAGCTTTTCCCATTTTTGTTTTTTTGTTGGGAATAGGTTTATAAAAGGTGGATAGTAGAGTTTGTTGGGGGACCGTTAGTGAAGAAGCAAATTCAGTTTGTTTTGCAAGAATTAGTTCGGCCCTGTCTTTCGCAGGAATATTGTCCATCGTCACCCTTTGTGATGGAGTGGGGGTGAAAGTGGGCATATTACCTCCCTTTGTGTTTATCTGGAGAGCTAGTCTGCTTTCCATCGAGAGTTCCTCTGTTAATTCCCAGATCCAATATTTCCTGCAAGTTAATTACATTACTTTTCTTATTTTTATTTTCTTCCTTTTTTTCACATTTTTTTTTAGTTTTTTTTAATTGTTGGTGACTGTTGATAACTTTTTATTTGCCTCACTTTGGCCAACCTTACGTAGTTGCAGTCTATTCAAAGCTCGGATGTAGGACCGTTTTTCTTTTCTGGAGGCAAAATGTTTGCCATATGGGATCTTTGGCGAGGAGTCTTCCATAGAATCAGCGTCAACTGGATTCTCCTTTGTCTTTTTTTCCTCCTCCATCACTGCATTTAGGTCAAATGGGCTATCCGGAGGAACAAAACTCCCGGCATTCCTATTTGCGACCTCTTTGATAGCGTCCTCTACTATTTCTATTCGGCTGATTGAAAAATAGCAGTTGGTCGATTTTCTCAGAATCTGGCACAATTGAGCATGTGTGTATATTTGAATTGCATCATCAGATTTGATGTTATTTACAGTTTGTGCGAAAGATTGGGGAAATATATAGGTTGGAAGAACCCCTGAGTGTTTTTCATTGGATAAGGGTTCAGAATCAGTTGGTAGCAATGTTTGAGTCGCAGCTGATTTTTTAACAATGCTGTTACTCTGTGGAGATTTACTTCCCCCTGCCTGCTTATAGTTCTCAGCAAAAATAAAACCCTCCAGTTTGTTCAGTTTTGCTAGGATCTGGGCCAGGGCAGTTTTAAAATCCCTTAGTTCGTAATGTGTATATTTGTGGCCTTTATCCAAAAGATTTAGAATTCTGGAGATAACCGGGTAGTTGGATTCCAGCATCTGTATCTCTTCCGCAGGGGACAGGGGGGGGAATTTCAATAGGAGAAGCGGCATCTTGTGGTGGGGGAAGTAGGGGCATCTTAAAGCCCTCTTCTGTCAATACCTCCTCATGGACATTAGATTTCTTTGGAAATTTAGGTGGAGACTCGCCTACATCAGATGCTTGGATTAGTGAATACTCATCTTCGTCCTTAACATTATTTGATGTAGGGAAGAGCTGGCTTGGGATAGTCATGTGTAGGTGCACTTTGGCAATTCTCCCTCACAGGCGTTGAGGGTCCCCCTGATAGCTCTATTCTTTTTTCCAGTTCGTTTAGCACCACTGGTGCCAACATAGAAACATCAGCTGGGAGGTTATCCTCTGGGTTGGTTGCGTTAGCTATCACATCATGCTCCCTCATACTCAAAAATCTCTTTCTAGAATTTCCTGTGCGCCCCTTCTCGATGTTGAATAACGGATAATCCGTAATAGGTAGAGGGGGAGCCTGCAGGGAGGCTTTCATATAAGCAAACACAACCTCATGGCAAATTGTTTGCTCATTGATAGAATTTTCGGTTTGAGGTTGAATCTCCGGGCACACAGGTTTGGATTGTTTATTATGCATGATTGCCATAGCGTATGAGGAGTTTTTTAAATTATCTAAACCACTCACACCATGCGTGGACCCTTGACGCTGCTTCAATGAGGGCTGCCCCTCTTTATGCCCACTGCGTAACCGGGCTATCACAATCTGTGGCACTTATTTTTAGTGCCAAGTCACGTTTCTCTTCCTTGCAATTGAAAGTTTTTCACATGTGAATTCGTGTGAAACACACCAACAGATTTGCAAAATATTTACATGCATTTCCACGAACATTATCAAGGATACACTCCCCCCTATAAAGAGTCCTTTGCTGCCTTTTAGCCAGCACTTTTTAGCAAATGTGTATACTTAACTTGCCCCCTCCTCACCGCTCACCTGCACTGCCAAACAGCCCAAACAGCCACTTCTGATGGCACTTCACGCTGCGCGCGTGCGATGCGCGCGCACCCCACAAATATAGGCTGTGACGTTAGAGAAGGGGTGGGCAGTGTGGGCGGCGTGCAGCGGCAGATGAGAGGAGGAGCTGGAGTAGAAGATAGGTACGTGTATGAGTGACTATACAAGGGTGGACAAAGAAGTTAGACTTGCTGTGGCAAAGCCGTGGCTCAGGAGATAAGATATCAATTCAGAGTCAGTTCTACGAGAAGTCCAATTAGTTAGTTATTACTTGTAAACTTGTCCAAGTTACGGCTGCGATGGTCGCGCAAGCTTCTTCTTGCCGACGGAGCCTTCTGCAGCAACTCAGGTAGCAAAAGATCAGGATGCACAGTCTGCCCAGCCCAAACAGCCACTTCTGATGGCACTTCACTTAACCTAAGCTTTACTGTAAAGAATTGAGGCAATGCAGTGTTTTACAGTAGCAATACTGTAATTATGCATTATGTAACAGCTTATATTTTTAGGAATGGAACACCTACTGTTCTTTGCCAGACAGGATATAGTTAGCTTATTAAAAGTATCCTCCCAATTTACTTCTGGTTTGCAATTATTTAAAAAAGAAAAGAAAATCTTGCCTAGAGAGAGCCCTGAGGGCAAGAGATGAATGCAGGGCAAGCTCTGTTTTCATTGAACAGGGTAACTTAAATAGCTAGTTTTGCTACAAGAGTTTTAATTTAATTAGCAAACCTACAGAATTGCATAGAAAATTGCTATGTGATAGTGCTTATTTTATGCCTTTAATATATTAAGATCAATACCCCTCTCGATTGGGTAGAATATGTTGTGAAGTATTTGTGTCCCACCCCCAGCTTTGGGCAAATAGCGAAATGCACCTATATGTAGCATGCTTTTCCTGAAGAAACAGGATCCTAACCTTATGTCGCTCTACATGTGCCCCTAGTCTCTGCATTTTAACATGGTTACCGATACCGCGGATATTCCAGCTAAACTTCATCCGCCATGCATTATCGTCCCTACAATGACCGTAAAATTCGAATCTCGCCCGCCTCTGTCCCTCCTGAGCATTACCTGGCTGCACACTACATACGCCATGTCTTGTGTTCCAATGATGAGCATAACTTTTAATCCCAACTATCCATATCCCTCCCACCCCCAGCCCTCACCACTCCAAATTCCCTCATAGCATAAACACCCACCCCATACTGTGAAGGCATCATGAGTAAGAAAAGACATCAGGTTCAGTTTTGTTAATAAATCTTTTATTAAATTCAAAAGGTAGGGTGGGGTAATGCCTATCTTGCCCTATTCTAAGATGTGATTTTCCTACCTAAAGAAAACTAAGGATAGTATGCATCAGGATGTCCAAATCAAATAACAGTCTGTGTCCAAATCCTATGCCTGTCTTCACAACTAACTGTCTGCAATGTGTAGGGAAGTCAGCATCAAAAAAATAATGTTCAAAAATAAAGTTCTGAGCTTCTTCAGTTCTTGTCTTGTAATCTGCTTCCCATTCCCCAAGTTCAAATTAGTTCATACAACACAGGGGTACCCTTCGCCAAGAGCTCACAACTTTCAGCTTTCAACAAAACAACAACATGGGGGTTCCTTTCCCAAGAGTTCAAATCTTTCAGCTTTCAACAAAACAATAAAAGGGGGATTCCTTCACCAAGAGTTCACATTTTTCAGCTTTCAACAAAACACAGTTCCATGGGATACTTCCCAGCTCTTTTGATATCAATACCTTGTACCAGTTTTGAGAAACCAAAGGGTGTCTCACTGACCAGTCCCTTGGGATCTGTCATCCAGGTGGCCGGGGCACGGCTATCGCTATTGGATCCAGACCCCCAGAGGTGGACCAGTGCGGGAGGATCACCTGGATGAGGGCTCCCTTAGGAGTGGGAGTGG
Source organism: Ambystoma mexicanum (assembly GCF_040938575.1). Classification (NCBI taxonomy): domain Eukaryota; kingdom Metazoa; phylum Chordata; class Amphibia; order Caudata; family Ambystomatidae; genus Ambystoma; species Ambystoma mexicanum. Next base: position 533,285,701 of record NC_090924.1, on the reverse strand, counting down.
GGATCCCCAGAGGAGAGGTGCAGTATCCCTGTTCCCATTTTCCTGTGGAACACCCTCATTCCATGTACTATCTAGGAACTTTACCCCCCCCTTCCTACACACACTCTGCTGCAAGGACAAAGCGCTTCAGGGAAAGACAGACTCATACACAGCCAGTCTGTTTGACATGTCCCAACATCAGGGTCATGCAGAGTCAGGCACTTAACCTTAATGACTTTCACATGAATCCTGTTACCTTTCCCCACTGGGATAAAAGGCAGATCATGAGAGCACCCAGACCAGCAGAACGGGAGGGCAGGAAATCCCAGGAAGGCGACGCAACCATGGAAGCAGAGCAGACGGGACCAGGAGGCAAATGAAAGGCTGTGGTCCTACCAGCTACGGGGTGAAGGTCACTGCAGAATCCCAAAGGGGGAACTCCCTGCTACTGCAGGGGGTCACAGCGGTACCTCTTTCATGTGCAGTGTGAGGACTTGAAAGCAGGCTAGCTGCGCTGGGCCGAAAGCCTTGACTAGACGGAAGGTCTTGATAAACTGTATCAGCCGCTGCCGGTGAGTGAAATGGGAGACCGGCTTGAGTTGATAAATGCAAAGGACATTAACATTTGAAGTGCTCGTTGAGTTGTCGAGAAACCGCGAGCGAAAGCACATTGTAGCAAGAATGAAGAATGCCGAGATTGTGCGTGTGAGAGAAGCTGCGAAAGAAGATAAGCGAGAAAGAAGGCAAATAGTCTAAGTGGACATACGAGGGTCTAGTCAAGTGTACAAGCCCCCCCTTGTACAGTCAAAAGTCTTTGGCAAAAAGGTGAAACGAAGTATAATGCTATCCTAAGGAATTATTAGCTGTGTGAGTCTAATTAAGAATTGCAGATACCAGAAGGCCTCGGGAGAGGAGGCCGGTATAAACCTTTGAACTGTATCCAGTATTGTGGGTTGCGTGTAGGACAGCAGCCGTGAGAAAGAGAAGCCCGATTGTTAGAAGTAAACACACTTGCTACAATATAGCATAGTGACCCGGCGAGATGCGATCACCTATCGGAAGGCTCTGTATCGAAATGGCAATTACTTTGAAGTGAAAGCGTGAAAGATTGTAAAGTAACAAGTGTGATGCTGGTGGTTTGAAGGCTTGCGCCCCGATCAAGGGAAGCCAGAACTGCATAGCGAGGAAGGTCTGAGCCGTGAGGAAGGGGGCCTAAGTGAATCAGTGAAAGTGATCACCAAATATTTGTTTAAAAACACATTAAGAGCTCCTGAATTTATAAGCTAGTAGAATTGGTAAAGTTAACTGAACTGTGATTTGAAGGCTACAGTGAACCCGGCGGATGAATGCCAAGTGAAAGCAAGGGAAAGTGAATTGCGCATTTTGATAAAGTTACTGAATAGTGGTGTAAAGTCAAAGGTGAACCTAACAAAGGGGTATCACAAGAAAGCTGGGGAAGAGGGGAATCCTGCATGGTGAAAGCTGGGGAAGAGTGTTGTGATGCCAAGCAAAATACATTAATTTGAGGGATCCTGCCTTTTCTGAAGAAACTGCTTCCTGATGCCTATAGACTCAAGGGGTGCTCACAGTCATGCCACTGTTCCGCCTTGTCCCGTGATTCAACGTGCGAAAGGGAGTGTATTAGTTCAGCAGTCCTGAATTACCAAAACCCTTTTGGACATTTCAGTTTGCACTATACTCTTTTGTTCTACATATCATTGTCTCACACCCTTTTTTTATATAGAGTAAGGATTTGTCAATAGGTTTATTAGTATAGGCCATTTTGTTTTGACACAACACCACTAGGACAGCGTTTTCTTTACTTTGATGGCTGTAGCTTGCTTGCATCTTAGATTTAGGTTTAGATTAGGCGTTTTTCTCAACCCTGTACTGTTCAATAAACACTGTCGGATTGTATTCCTTGTGTTTGACGTACTTCTGACAACCATGCCTTCCTTACACAGTACACTTAGGCCATTCTGTTTCTTAACTTCAAATTCCCATTTAAGGCTGTTGCAAAAATTAAGCTTCTTTATGCATACTTTCATTGGTTTTTTTCATGCAGGGTTCTCGGTCTAGGTGGAGTTGTCCGACCACAAGGTCCACCCATTACAGGTCACGCAACCGATACCCATTGTTACTGTTTCCATCAACAATTAGTCAAAACAGGAATGTTTGTCCGCACTTGAACCATTCAAAAACCTAATAATGGTTATAAAGTTATTTGGCCACACATTGAATGAGGCTACAGATAGTTGTGGGCTAAGTCAGAGCAAACTTTCAAAATTACTGTCTGGATATCCCCTGCAGTAGAGAGGCAGGGGGATATCCAGACAGTGATTTTGAAAGTGCTATTGATTTTCATGTATGTAATTTCTGTGGGAAACTGTGTCCCCTGTCTTTTCCACAAGTTTAACTTAGTTCACATTATGTTGCTCACAAAAAGAATATGTACCTTGTATATTTTTCAAATTTACTTTTGAATCGATCATATGTATGCCATGTACAGGTTATTGAATACCCCCACTCTATGGACGATTCATCTGTTTAAAAATAAAATACTATGGGCCTCATTACGCGGTATGCGGTAAGGGAAAACGATGCTGGTAAGGGATTACCGGCATCGCTTACCGCTCCGGCCTATCACGACCCACCTACCCGCTATTAGCGGCACCGCAAAGAACGGTGCCTCTAACAGCGGCATGGGCGCAGGCACGCAACCCTACATGACGGCAATAGCGGCATGGCGGAAATAAGAGTACATCACAAGTCAGGCGGACATGTAAATAGCGCCATGAATCAGGCGTAAAAAGTGGATACCGGCATGGCGGAAATACCACCATCGCGAACCACCCGTAAACGGCCACGTGCAGTGTTCTCAACTGCCACAGGTGCACACAATCAGCACAGGTGGAGGCAGTAGACTGGGCCAGCACAAAAGGAGCACACCACATCCCTTCCCACACCCATTCACACACCAGAATGATTCCAATACTAGTAGCAATCCTGGGGCTGGAGGACATGCTTGCATTGCAACTGCAACAACAACAACAGGCAGCACAGAGGAGACGCCGGAGATGAAGGAGGGTGAGAACAGGCACAGCATGCCCCACCAGTGCAGGCAGTTGTACCACAGAGGCAGCCCCCAATCCCTAGAATCAGAGCCAGTCCATTCAACCTAACCCCTGAGCAGATCCACACCCTGTACCGTCTGGACCGGGATACCATCACCACCATTGTGGACATGATACACAACGACATGGTCAGCCTCATAGACATCCGTACCGCCATCCCTCCCCTCTACTGAAGGTCAGTGCTCCACTTCCTGGCCACAGGCGCCTAGCAGCACACAGTAGGACAGATGCATGGCATTTCACAACCATTATTTTCACGCATGCTAAACCAAGTGCTCGATGCCCTCCTGAAGCACACAAGTGAACACATATCCCTACCACGAATTGCCCAGGAGATCTCCAACACCAAAGTTTGCTTCCATTCACTGGCAGGCATCCCAAGTTGCATCGGTGCCCTCGAATGCACCCATGTGGAATTGGTGGTCCCACATGCCATGGAGGTAGTGTACCGAAACAGAAAGCAATACCACTCCATCAATGTGCAAATGGTATGTGACTCAAACAAGATCATCACACATTGTTGTACCCGATATCCCGGATCAACCCATGATTCAATGCTCCTGCGGAACTCAACCATACCACGCTGGAACTCAACCATACATGGAGTGACATGCCGGACAACGCTCCTGGCTACTCTGTGAGTTGCATGGCAAGCACATGGCAGTGTGATGTGGGGAGTCGACTGGGGGGGGGGGATGCACACTCCAACTGGGTGAGATTGGGGGCAGAGATGCACACTCTAACTGGGTGGTGAGATTGGGGGGGGAGATGCATACTCCGACTGGGTGAGAATAGGGGGGGAGATGCACACACCAACTGGGTGAGATGGGGGGGAGATGTATACTCCAACTGGGTGAGATCGGTGGGAGATGTATACTCCAACTGGGTGAGATTGGGGGGGGAGAGATGCATACTCCAACTGGGTGAGATTGGGGGGGAGAGATGCACACTCCAACTGGGTGAGATTGGGGGGGGGGATGCATACTCCAACTGGGTGAGATTGGGGGGGGGGGGGAGATGCATACTCCAACTGGGTGATATTGGGGGGGAGATATGCACACTCCAACTGGGTGAGATTGGGGGGGGAGAGATGCATACTCCAACTGGGTGAGATCAGTTGAGAGACTGAACAATTCCCATACTGCAATAGACCGTCCTCCAGAGCAGGCCAGACTGAACCTGACACATGAAAAACATATGTAAGACGTAAGCTGCACAACAATGACAACAAGCCATTACTGCAACCATGCCATATCCATCCACATGTACACTGCACATCATCAGACCGTACCCTCTACAACACAATGCAGCGACATGCTGCCAATTTGGCCAATGCAAATGACCGCTGAACAGCATCCCAAAGGAAATGCGTCCGTAAGTGGCTACTAAGGAATCACATTAAGCTAATATACGGATTCTCACTCGTACACCACCACAGAAGTGCAGCATGCCAGCATGGGGACATCACGCGTGGAATGGCAGATCACTAAGAGTCTGGTTCCAACGGTGACAGGACCAAAGGATACGAATAACTACACAACACCTAGATCATGGCAACAACTGCCGTAGGCATGCACAGTGCATGAACACTTGCAAGGAATAGGGCCCCCTCACACATTGCAGTTACTCTGATTACCTCCATGCATGCAGGGATATGTGGATGTGATCAAGGAAACAATGCTGGCTTGTGTGTGATAGGTACAGGTTCCATTTGATGAAATCACTTACACATAACCATTGTTGCACCCATGCAGGTGATGCTGGCTATCCCTTGAAGAGGTGGCTTCTTACCCCTGTCCGAAACCCACAGAACAGGCACGAAGAGGACTACAATTGCGCACATACCCGTACCCGTGTGGTGATCGAGCAGACATTTGGCCTTTTGAAGACACGGTTTCGCTGCCTCAGCAGGTCGGGTGGGGCACTCCTGTACGGGCATGAGAAGGTGGGCAAGATCATCATGGCATGTGTCATGCTGCACAATATGTGCATCAGACGGAACGTGCCTATGCCCCCTGACATTGAACAGCAACCACCTGGTGAGGAGGAGGAGGAGGATGAGGAGGGAGAAGATGGGGAAACACGTCATGCCGGTGGCAATGCACAGGAGGGACGTGCAGTGCACCAGCATTTGATAGACCAATGTTTCTAATACACATGGATGAAGAGGGTGCAATGGATGTGGGACTCAGGGCACTGGGTGTTGTGGGTAAATGAACACTGTGACTGTTCAACAATAAAGCACACATACACAATAAAGAATGTCCACTCATGTGATTGTTCCTGACACAATGGGTGTATTAAGCATAATGTGATTTAGAAGTGCACGGACCCTTCACCCCAAACACCCTATCCCCCTCCCCCCACAAAATCCCCAAACACCCTATCCTCCCTCCCCCCACAAATGCCCCAAACACCCTATGCCCCCTCCCCCCACAAATTCCCCAAACATGGCATGCACTTCAGTGCAGCATTAGTGTTCAAGAGTCACCAACATCAGGCTTCCCCTACTTCCCACCTCCTCTACCAGCATTGGGTGGTTGCAGGTCTGGGCGCCGCATGGACCGCGCAGACCTGCGCAGGGGGCTGGTCTGCCTGGAGCTGGCAGAGGAGGTGCTTGGTTGGTCTTGTCCCTGTGCGGAATGCTGGCACTCCATTTCATCCGCGATGCGGGTGAGGACCTGCCTCACAGCTGCCAACTCTTCGCAAATGCGTGTAGTGCAGGATTCTATAGCTTGTTTTATTCCCTTGGCATATTCCCGGCACTCCTCCCTCGCCAGGGCACCCTCGCTCACGTGCTGGCCAACCAGCGCAGTGAGCTCCTCCTGGCGCTGTTGTATGATGTGGATTCCCTGGTCTCTGGGCCTGCGTTTGGTGGTTTTTGATGCGGCTTGCTGCATGTGTCCGCCATCAGGTGAGAACTCCATGGGACTCCATCTCCCTGCCAAGCAGTCACCACCAGACAGCTCATGGCTGCTGGCATTGGATGTGGGGCGTGGGCTGTGCAGGGCTGACAGCTGCAGGCTGGGTGTGCGGTGTCCCATGGGTGTAATGCATGGCCCCTCGACATCAGACAGGGGGGCCATCGCAGCAGCTTCGCCAATCGAGCTGTTGGCGGCAGACAGTGAGCCTTCTGCCACTGGCTCCTGTGTGGTGGGATTGGCAGGTGTGGGTGCTACGACATTGTCAGCCACTTTTTCACGCCTTGGTGACCTGGCTGCATGTGTGGCGTGTGGCTTTGGCCCTCTGCGGCAGTCCAGGTGTCCCTGTGCCCCTCGATGTGGTAGGCCTGGTGCCTTCCTCCATGCCCTTGGCCGCCTTCTTGGTGTTGAGGCCTGCGCTGTGGAATCCTGCGCTGCGGAGACCTGCTCCTCACTGTCAGATTATAAGCATGTGGGGGAACAATAGAGGGATAGCATCAGTGATGGGTCAACGTGCATCATGCATGTGTTGTTATTGCTGCAGTTCTGTGCATTTTGACTTTGATATCGGACATGCAGGTTGCTTGCCATATGGGTGGGTCATACAGGCATGAGTCTGGGTGTCACATGTCTGAGGTGATGCATGCATGGGGTTGTGTGGGGATGTGCACAGCATATGGGCATTGTTGTGTAAATGTGTGTGTGATGGCCCATGCATTAGCTAGTTACAAGGTCACATTTGGGGGAGAACTTCATGCTTTGCATTGCAGTGTTTCGTGTGGACACTCGCCTCCATCTGCCGATGATGGCGCACCACGCTCCATGTCTCCCACTCCTTCGATTGATTCGATGCCAATGGTGCTGGCACATGTCTCCTCCCACACTTGCATTTTGATTGGGGATCCTCCTCCGCCTCCTGTACCCGTGGCCAGGCTCCTGTTGGCGGCAAGTATGCTCCGGACACAGAGGCGCAGGTCGTCCCAGCACTTGCAGACGTCCTTTTTTACAGTGCGGGGGGTGGTGCCCACCGCACTGACTTTCTGTGCCACCTCGGCCCAGATCTCCTTTTTTTTAATCTGGGCGGGATGCCGCATGTCCAGAGCAAACAGAACTTCTGCATTTGCAGCTAGTGTGTCTGCAAGCATGGATAGTTCCTCATTAGAGAAACGTTCCTTGCGCTGGCACGCTGCACCTTTCTTTAGGGCCTTGGGCATTGTCAAGTGTTGTTCGATGAGGTTTGGACAGCTGTGGTGTTGCTGCAGGTCCTGGGAGGATGAGGATGGCAATGGAGTGTGTTTTTATTGATGGCCGCCGTGCTCTTTCCCGTTCCTGTGCGATGACGCTACTTCCAGTTCTGCTTATTTACGATCACCGCTATTAGCGGTCACCGTTTGTAGTGGTCACCGCTTTTAGCGGTTCCCGCTAATGCCGGTATCAAGGATGGCGCTGGTGCTATCTGCGCTTTACTTGATGCCGTTAAGGGACTTTTTGGGGTCTTTAACAGCATGGTGGTAGTGTCATTACCGGCATGGCGTAAAGCTCATGCCCGCATACTCGTGATGCCACACAATTAGCGGGCTGGTTACTACACGGACACGTTATTTGCTCCATGCCGGTAATGACCGTTACTTACTGCATACCGCGTAATAAGACCCTATACCTTTTTTTATTAAATATTCATCAGCTGTCGCATTAATTTGCTCTAACTTAGCCCACAACTATCTGTAGCCTCATTCATTGTGTGGCCAAATAACTTTAACCATTATTAGGTTTTGTTTTTGAATGGTTCAATTGGAGACAAACCTTCCTGTTTTGACTTCTTATACTCATTTGTTCCCAACTGCCTTTCAGTTTGCCCTTTGGATATTTTTCCATCAACAATTAGCCACTGCATCCACCTGACAATGATGTTTAGTTGATTCCCCAGTGTCACACTCTTCAGACACTGTACCGTGACTTGCTTAGCCACCATGCACTTTGTTATACTTTTCTGTATTCATCTGGCTCTTGCCAACACAGGTTTTCTCTCAGCCTGCAATTCCTGGTCCCCTCTTAACTCTGGGCCAATACTTTTCATACCCTTCTTGATATTCTCTTGATTTTGCTAACACTTGTTTCAAAGGCACCTCTTATCTTTGGACCAATACTTGGTTTGTCATTTTCATACTCTTCTTGGTATTCTCTTGACTTTGCTAATACTTGTTTCATACAATACATTCTGTGATATCTGCCACACGTAGTACTTTGCTTTTGCTCCATTCATGAGTATTCAACTTGCTTTTTCCTCTGTACTTTTAATACGTTTCAGTTCACACGATATTTTCAAAGTACTTGCTTCGGCATTCAAATTTGCTTTCAATTACTTTCAGATCGTTCAGTATTCAAAAAGGACTTTGTTATGCTTTACTGGAATGCCCCAATATGAGTGTGTTCCTGCTTTACACTCACCGGTTGCACACAGCAGCGTCCTTCTGATTTACGTCCTTCGCGACAGGCTTCTCCAGCCTACTTCGGCTTCCCGGCTACCTCGGACTCCGCTTCTCCCTTGCGGCATCCACAGCAAGCAGCGCTCAATCTCCTGGATTCCCACGGCGGCGGCTGGGGTCATTGGGAGTTCCACAGCATCTGCTACGCAGACCCACTCAGGAGGGTAACAGGACCTCCAGACCCACTCAAAGCTGATAACGGCTCAGACGTCTCTTTCTCCTGCACAACACTGCTCCTGGCACCTGGGTCTCCATCTTCCTTCTCTCCAGCCCGCTCTCCTTCTCCAGCCGGTTCTCTCTTGCCTGCCCATTCTCTCTCTGCAATCGGTTCCCCTTCTCTCACAGTGGTAGAGATTTTTATATCCATCAGTTGTGTTAAGTGATCCCAGGTGTGGCACATTGAGTTTAATTGTCTGACTTTGGAGAACTCCATCCGGTGGACATGGCTGGTTGTTCCTCTGGTATGCCTCCATAGCCCTCTTCTTCGTCGCAGTACCAGAGTGGTGTTTGAAATTGTTTGATTTAATAAAAAGAACATTTATAACTCTGCTTTGTCTCTGACATGTGTGTATATCAGTCAAATGAGGATGTGTCCTCCTACTTGGTCTCTTCCTTGTCCCAGTACTAGGGTGGTGTTTCTGGGGGACAGTTTGGGAGGAAGAAAAGGGAAAGGTTTGACAATACCCTACAAAGACTTTAGGGACAGAGGGTTCATTGTGAAAAGGAAAAGGGGAATACCATGTCTCACCTAAGGACGTCCTCTCCCCAAGTTCCCTCCACCCAGGTGATCCTCGCTCACATAGCGATCCCCAGGGGCGGGATCCAAAAGCGATGGCCTTTCCCTGGCCACCTGAGAGGAGGATCCCAGGAAAAAGAATTGAGGACACCGTCAGGCTCCTCACAATGCCCATTAACATCAAGCAACCTAGCTTGGGGATAGCTGTAATGGCTGTTACGCCACAACCTGAACTCCAACAAAGCAAAATGAGAAGCCAATCTGGGATCTGAAGCACCCAACAATTATGAGTGTAGTATTTTGTGCTCACACCTTAACACCTTAACTGCTAAGCTTTATGCAGATATATGCAAAATGGACGAGCATACTGGTCCTTAGCACTTAAGGAGTTAACCTCATTTCAGCTGAGACCTAGCCCTGGCTCCGGGACAGTGAATATTGTTCTCAATGAAAGCAGCCGCTTCATCCGGTAGCATAAACAAAATATGATTTGTTTTGGAAAGCAAACCACAACTTTGCTTGATAGATGAACTGGATCTGTCATGTAAAGGTTTCTTTACTCCCAAAAATGTCTTTTGTTATTGTTGGGGTGCAATAGAAATCCTGTGGGTTACTAGCTGTAGCTCACCCTTCTCCCTAGCTGACTTAGGGATAGTGTCTCTTTCCCTATAGTTGAGAATCAGAGGGATTATGGGATGAGGAGGAGCACCAGGCTTGGGGGAGGCGTAAGTGATCTATGAGCATGTTTACCCAGAAAATTTGGAGATAGTTGGGGCTGATCAAGTATTTTCAATACAGTGCTCTCGACAAAATGTTCCTTTCTGCCTCCAACAGGACCCTCCAGTATACCAACATATCGACATTATTTTGCTGTGAGTGAGATTCCAAGTCTTTGCGTTTTCTCTGTCATTTTAACCTCAGTAGCGAGGGCATCCAGTGCAGTCTTCATTGAATAAACATCATCTTCCAGAAGCCCCACTCTAGTTTCAGCTTCAGTAATACGGCCCTGGGTCTTCTCCAGTTTGGTGTTAAGTGCAGTAACATTAACCGTGATGTCATCTAGTTTGGAGTTGACAGAGGAAAAGACTGATGCCATGTTTGACAGAATTTTCTGTTGTTCAGAGGATTGATTTGTGGTCACAGGTGCGTCAGCATCTGCCACGGCGCGTGCGCTGGGGACCCTCAGCAACATTTTAGCATACTTCCCAGAGCCGAATGGGTAGGGGGCACAATATCTCCAATGTTGGCAATCGCACAGGGCCAATGTGGTATCCAATCATACCAGTCATACAAGTAGTCCAGAACATGTCCAAATGACTCACCCTCACACTGGTAACACTGCTAATCCACAGACCGATGTACAAACAAAGGGATGTATAGCTCACATGGCGTATGCAGCCAGCCGAGCCACTGCGAGTCGAGCAAAATTTGGAACCGGCAACTCCTCACCAGACAGCTCTTAGCCACTTCTCCAGCGTGCCGATCCTACAGCACTACGGCTCAGAGCAACGGGTCTACAGGGTGCACCGTAATCCTTGGCATGCTTGTGAATCACTGAGTGAGCCGCATCTCAGGTATACTGCAGTGGCAAAACAGCTCTCACAGAACATCAGTCTTCAGGCACGTCTGCGCCATGAGGAGAGGCCAATTCCAGTACCTGGCCCACCAAGAATCGATCAGCAAAGCAACTTCCGGCATAGCGATCAATGGCAGCATCAAGGCAGGTTTGCCATAATGGGAGGAAACTGGAATGGGTGCAAATAGAGCCCAGGCGGTCCAATGGTGCAGAGTTCCATATGGAAGCATCCCCCACCTATAATATTTTTGAATCCTCAAAAGGGAACCAGAAAAACTGAGGCCTTCTTATTTTAGGTTTATGAGAAAAGACGAGTTCAAAATGGTAACATTGGCTCGTGTTGGGCAGCTTGTACCAGGGTGACTGAATGGTATCCCTGGCCCTTCACGTTGTGTGCTTTCATGTGTCCATTCGACTGGCATACAGGAACCTTGTGCATTTTATGGTTGTGGGTCAGCAATGACAGTTCAGGGCGTTGCTGTTTAGGCTGGCATCAGTCTTCAGTATCTTCACTATAGCAATGCCGGTCATGGCAACCCTCTCGTGGTGCCAGGTGTGGAAGCATTTCCCTACCTCAATGATTTGCTGGTGAAATCATCAAGTTGGGAGGGGATGCTATCCATGCTTCAACAGACCAAGGGACTGCTCCACTCCCTCTGATTTACTCTGAAATCCAAAAGGTTACATCTGACTCCTGCCATGTGACTGCACTTCAGTTTTTGACATGACATTTATGAGGGCCTTTCCACCGCTCGAGAAGTTTCAGGCTATCAGATCTTCCGTGGACAACTTCAAGTCATGGTTACGTCCCTGTTGTTTCGGAGGGTGATTGCCTGTACTACAATTGGGATATCAAAGAAAGATGTCTCTTTCTTTGCTATCCCGATTGCAGTACAGTTCCTGAAGAGATTGGTCACTCGCTATCCACCTGCGCGATACATCCATGTGCAATGCGACCTCAACTTTGTCTTGCTGAACTGATAGCTCCACCATTTGATCCCATGCACAGCTGTGACTTCAGATTAATTACCTGAAATACTACCTTTCATGTAACCATCACATCAGCCAAGTAACTAAGTGAATTCAAACCCTTTTGGCCAGCAGGCTTTATATAATTTTCACAAAGGACAATGGAGGTGAAGCTGTCCTTTCTTGCTAAGGCGTTCAGTAATCATTACAGATTTCTTTCCACTCCCTCATCTGTCCAAGGCAGAGGATAGGTTGACAGTCGACCCAAAGCGAGTTCTCAGCCCTTATATAACTATGGTTGGAAAAGTACTGCATGATGAGACAACTGTTCATGACCTGTGGTCATGCATCCGGGTGGGGTTGAGTGTCTGTGACTAAAAAGACCATCTCTAGAGGGTTTGCGGCATGCATGAAGATCTGCTATAAGGTTGAGAACAGAATTCCATTGGACAAGACTGTGGCACACTCCACCAGGGGTCGTGCTTCTATGACCGATTTCATTTGGGGGGCAGGAGGGTCTCACTTCAGTAGATCTGCAGAGCAGCCACTTGGTTGACTCTGCATACGTTTGCAAAGCATTGCAGTCTAGCCTTGGATGTAAGGGTGGAGGCATTGTTTAGCAGTGCTATAGGGAAGTACATCTTTGGATGCTATCTGTCTCGCTGAGCTAGTATTTCCGAGACTCCCTTCTTCCTTACTTCCTTATTTTTTGATAAGCATTACTGGGGGAAATCTTTCAAAGATAAGGGATCTGCAAAAGAGATAATATCCATTAGTAGAACAAGTTATTTACCTTACAGGTAACATTGGTTCTGTTAATTATGAAGTATCCTTTGCAGATTCCTTATCTGACCACCCACCTCCCACAGTTGCCTCCGAATAATCGCAGCCCACCTGTAGTGGGATGGTTTGAGGGAACAGTTGACCTTGGACAGGTTGCACCAGTTATACTCTGACACTCGCATTTCTGATAGAGGCCATGAAGCACGCCCTCACACCACAGTGGGTATAGGTGGCACCACCCATTGCTAGGCAAGTGTGATTCAAATATTTCCAAGGTCCCAGCCTGCAGGCTGGACATTTCAAAGATGAGGACTCTGAGTGCAGACATTGTATCAATAGAGCCAATGTTACTCGTAAGGCGCGTAACTTGTTCGTCTCACTCAATAAGTGCACTTCCTCCATGTTGGAGGAACAGTGCAAATGTTCAGGACCTATTCAATGATGCAGCCTTTATGCTAGTATCCCCACCCTTTAATGCTTTCATCCAGACACTGCCTCATTGGTTTTTGATTTTTTTCAAATTCTCTTAAGTGATCTTTTGCTGTGTCATTTGTTCACTGCCTTAGAGCTGTCCTTCTATTTACTTATCTGAAACTCCTGCTAGAATACAGATATGGCATAGGCAGGGTTTGGTCTTTAAGGTAGATGGGAGCCATACATTTTTAAGAATGTTGTCTGCCTTTAAGCCTATAGATATGAAGAGCATGAGAGGTACTCTTTGGTTATGTTCTCTAACAAGGTTAGCGTTAAACAACCCCAATTGTAACCTCAATTGTTGGATACATTTTAACGTAACATGCAGGAGTCTGCCATATTATTGGTTGAATGTTATTTTAGACAGGTAAACCATAGTTTTACGTGCAAACAGCGGGCAACTGAGAATTGTTTATAGCCCTGGCTTTATCAGTACTCCACACTGCACAATTGATCTTACCATAAGTTGTATTATTTCAGTAATATATAAATAAACTTGCTTTAATTTATTTTGTCTCGTGCAAAAAATAGTGAATGCATGTAACAACCTTGCAGCCAAGATGATCAGTCTAAAACATGAAATACATTAAGAAAGGGCTGGGACAGTCACGAGGCAACAAGAGTACATTATACAGTCATCCCTGTAGGGTCTGTGTGTCAAGAAAAGACATCCAGAACTGAGTAAACTCAAGGGCCTGGTGGTCCCAATGTACCTTTGTATCCTTTGGTTCCGAGTTTTGGTGACTATTGCATTTAAATGTGATGCATTTCACTTTTTAGGAAGTTGTGCAAGATTTGGCAGGAGATGTACTTTCCAAGTTACCAAAAGACTTTAATCTTGAAATGGTGATGGAGAAGTACCCTGTGGTCTACGAGGAATCCATGAACACTGTCCTGCGACAGGAACTTATCAGATTCAACAGGTACTTACAACAATTTCTTTGTTATGATCTATAAGTCTGGTTGACATTTTCCTGTTTTGATTATTTGTGGCATTTGCCAAATCCATGTTTGGAACTGATCTCTTGACTTCTCAAACATGTTGTGTCCTGTTACATTAAAATAAATACTGACTCTATTTCTCTGAGCAGAAAACGATGTGCCTGGACAAGGCACAAGACAGGCAGCAAAAGAAATTCCATAAGTTGAGAGTTATGCTGTTCAGAATCAATGATGTGTCTGAGAAACCTGAAGGTGTCTCACCCACTGGTCCCCGGCGATCTGTCATCCAGGTGGCCAGGACACGGCCATCGCTTTTGGATCCAGTTCCTGGGGGTGGACCAGTGCGGGAGGATCACCTGGCTGAGGGGTCTTCGGACAGTGGGACACTGGATGGCGAGAAGCGGTATCCCCTTACCTGTAACACCTTTACCCCATCCTATCAAGTAGGATACTTAGGAACTCAACCCCCCCCTTTCCCAACACAAACAGTGGATTAAAAACATCGGAAGAGCAGACAAAGTCGTGGTGGACTGGTTTGACTCCTTTTTACAGGATAGAACACAGCGGGTAACTCTGGGAGAATTTCTCTCAGAACTAATACAACTGAGGTGCGGAGTGCCTCAGGGGTCAGCACTCTCTCCCCTGATCGTTAATTTGTATATTCGACCACTATTTGATATCTTGAGGAGACACGGCTTACGATTTCACTCATATGCAGACGACACACAGATTTATGTGGAGACAGACAATCTGTCGGAGGCATTTGAGATGATAGACCGTTGCATACAAGATGTAAAAAAGTGGATGGCCTGCAATCAATTACAACTTAATGCAGGCAAAACAGAAATAATTCTGTTTAGATCAGAAAAGAAAAATAGAGAAGAAGATACAAACTACACCCTGCAAATCCTGGGAGTAAGCATTCCATTCTCAAGGAAAGGGAAAAATCTTGGGTGCTCCTGGCAAGAAAATGTGGCCAGTGAAGCCCAGACAGGGGCAAAAGTAAAATCAGTATACTATTCCCTGCGATTGCTCAGAAATGTGCTCCCTTTCTTAACATCTCAAGATCTTCCAGTAGTGGTGGGAGCTCTGGTTAACTCCCACCTTGACAACTGTAACAGTCTTCTGACAGGGATCCCGAGGAAACAAATGCTAAGATTGCAGAGGGCCAGAATGCGGCCGTTAGGCTAATAGCTCACCTGGGCATAAGAGATCATGTGTCCACAGCCAGGAAATCGTTGCACTGGCTGATGGTGGAAGATCGTATTAAATTTAAAGTGGCATGCCTGGTGTACAAGTGCTATCACAAACTTGCACCCCGATATTTGAACACCAGAATTCGACACTATTACCCAACCAGAGCCCTCCGCTCAGAAGATAAACTTTTGGTATGTGTTCCGAGGGCAAAATGCATCTCAAAAGGTGACAGAAGGTTCTCTGTATTTGGGCCTAAGCTTTGGAACCAGCTGCCTCTTGGCATCCGCATGCACCACCCTGGAAAGATTTAGAAAGGAACTTAAAACCTTCCTATTTAACTGATCCTACTCCCTCCGGGTCGTCCTTACTTCAGACTTGCCACAGTGATATGTTTCAAGCCTTTAGTTAACATCTGCGCCCGAATGCAGTCATCTGCCTGGTGCGCGTAAGAAATGACTCGAACTCAAACTATGAGAGAAAACGGACTAACACCCGAGCTGTATACCTGATATGTCCCAATACAATGGTCAGGCAGGGTGAGGCAATTACTGACCATTACACATACCTGACTTCCATAACACTTCCCCACACGGATGAAAGGTGGAGCACGAGAGCACACTCTGAGCAAGGCAAAGCACACGAGGAAGCAGCAGTTCCAAGATGGCAGTTTAATACAAGGCGAAAAATGGCAAAACCAAAGGGGATCGCAAGGAGGGAAGTGCCCTTGACCTTTTCGACGAGGAACCGGTACTTTCATGAACCTTCAGGAATAGAAAATTTAAGACCAGGAAACAAGGCTGAAAGAATCCTGCATTGTGTGTCGGAGGCACCTGGTGCTCTCCCGCATCGATAGTCAAGGCGGGGAGAATCGCTTGCCGCTGTACTACTGTCCTTGGCTCCTACAACAAAGCAGTGCCAGTGAAGTCAGCACAGCCGGTGAGTTGGGGAGACTGATACTAGACCGGTCTGTATTGAAGCCAAGGTTGCAAGCAGCAACATTGTATAGTGAACGCTGAAGCGAACAGTGTATGAAGCATATGTGATCATCAACGCAAGTAAAATTGAACAACAGATGAGTGATTGAATTTTGAAGCCAAGATACGATACTTTAGACAGAGTGGTCCGGCACCGCATGCATGCTCATTCGAAAGTCTCTGTAAGGTATCCAACTGAAAGGTAGAAAAAGAGTCACAAAGATTTGTGAATCGAAGTGGTCCTGCAACGGGTCAAGCAAAATCCTGTGTACAGTCGAAGGTCTTCAATGATAATAGTGTAAAGAAAGTGATGACCAAGTAGATGAAGTTGGTCCGTGCCCGGCGGAGGCAGACATCTTTGTACATTGTGTTAAGAGGATCGGTTGAGGGGGATCCAGGGTGAACCATGAATCACCCGAGAAAGTGGATGCATGAATATCCTACAAGCATTGTGTTAATAGGATCTGAGCCCGGCTGAGTTGGATCCGAGGTGAATAGTGAATCGCCTGAGAAACTAAGTACTTGTGAAATCCTAAGAGGAAAAAAAACATATTGTTTGTCGCATCAGGTCCTCTGAAAAGAAGAGACTTTGAAAGGCAAAGAGACTTGGGCACAAAAGGCCCTGATGGTAATGATTGAACTGTATCCTCGTGCTAAAGAAGCCAGAGACTGTGCTAAGCTCGAGTGTACCGCCTTGTCCTGTGGTGAAAACATGGGGAAGGGATTCCAACAGCCTCAATATACTGACATATCATTTTGTAAACACTTCTTTCTTTTTCGTAACACTATTCCCCACACTATTTGTATTTAGAGGTAATGATTGGCAATATGTTTATTAGCATAGGCCCTTTTAATTTGACAAGACACCACTAGGACTGCGTTATTATTATTTGATGGTCGTAGCTTGCTCCCATTTGTAGATTTAGTATTAGATATTAGATACGTGTTTTTCAAACCCTTTTTGAAGTTCAATAAACACCCCTGAACTGTGGTCACTTGTGTCTGTCTTACTGTTGTACTGTTGATACCATGTATTTTTATTTGTGCCAGGTGGGGACCTCATGCTTCCCTCCCTCCCCCTGTAAGTTTGACAGTCCGAAGCTGTGACCCTGTTTTAGCATCCCTGTGTCTTTTTCTAGGCTGGTTCACAAAATTACTTTGAGTTCTAACCCCAGTGCTTAACATGTACCCCCCTCAAATGTCCTAGATTCTTAACTGTGTGGGTTACAGCATGTACGCCTAAGCTTCACAGGTGTATGCCTTTACCTGGCCGAATATGATGGGTTCTGTGGTTTATGGCAGCCCGTTTGATCAATTTAGTTGAGCACAGAACAGCTACACTCTGTAGGAGCATCTAAAAGCCCCCTTGTCTCTAACATTCATGGAAGGTACTTGCAGTCAGAGATTGTTCCTACAAGGTGTGTGTGGGATACAAATGTTACTTTATAGGATAATCTCTAACTTGCCTTTGATTTCCAGAAGGCACAATAAGATCACTTTTAGGCAGTGTGGCTGTAATGTCTGAAGTGAATCCACATCTTCAGCGTTTGACCCAGAAGACGTATGTAAAAGGTGGATATGGCAACCATTGCTAATCAGGTGTCCTGCAAAAGGTTTGAATGGATACAGCTCAGCAACTGGAGCTTAAGCCTCAACCCTCGCCTCAATTTCCAGTAGCAGTGGAGAACTGCTCCATGGTCTGCAGATGAATGGAAGAAGGAGTAAAAAAAGAAATGCAGCGACTTGTTGAAGCCAACTTATGTTGATGTTCTGCCATGTACCTTCGGGGCCACACCTCCTACCTTCAAGTGAGTAATCTAAACCATTGATCATTTACCTTTTCTCAGAGGGACAAGGCAGGATGAAGCCTAATAGCCCCAACCTCCTCTGCTTGCAGTCCAGATTAAAGCGGTGAACTGACTTCTGGAGAGCCATATAGCTCAGCATCCGACAGAGCAGGAGATCTGCAAACACTAAGCCCACATCTGGCTACAAGTCACCATTTTACCTGGTCTTTATTGCTGGGTTCTGTGCTTTGATCACCAGAGCCATGTCTCCACTAAACCAATGGGTCTGCCCATGTATATCCATGCCTTCTTGTTGCACATCTTTACAGTGCAAGCCCTATTGATGTGTGTTGTTCGTTGGTATCCTGTACAATCAGTGGTCAAAGTGTACGAAAAGAAGTAGTGGAACTATGTTCCCTACTGGCCTGCACCACTCCCCACAGACCCCATCGCCGCACCCCCTCCCATGCACAATAAAAAAAAAACATGTGCCTGTTCTTTAGGGGAACATCCAGTGCAGTGCACTGAAAGGCAAGTTTCAACTTCTTCCTACACTTCTACTTTAAAAAGAAACCGTTCCGGAATGGTTTCTTTTTAAAATAAAAGTATAGGAACGGTAAAAAATTAATTAAAATAAGTATAGGAGCACCGCTCCCAACCGCTTCGACCACTGTGTACAATGCAAATCTCCAATTCTCTTATGCTACGTGTCGGGTTCAGATTCTTCAGGTTTCCGCAGGAGTTGCCTACTCCACTAGTTCCTCCACAGTCATATTCACACTACAGTACGTCATTCCCTGCTCCCGGAGCACTGCTGGGGAAGGGGGGGCAGGGAACTCGATAAAACAAAAAATTCCAGTATCAGCCGTTGGATGAAGACCTCATTCTATGAATAACACAAAATAAAACTGGATCAATGATCTGTACAAATACACCCTTTCTTTCCCATCCAAATTATTGTATCTGCGTGGGCTTGCGCTCCGCTGCAAAGAGAGGCTAGAGGCTGCATACGTTCTTCCACATTAATAACAGTGGGATGAATTTGCCTGGCACTAGCTCTCTTCAAGTTTTAAGGCTCTAGCACCATTGAGTAGACACCTATACTCCCAAATCGACTAACAGCTAAACTTCGCTGCCCGGGTACCTAACTCACAATTCCCAACTGTCCCTATTGCCGCTGAACTAAATAAATATAAATTGCTAATCACAATTTACTCTTCATTTCTCTCTTGTCAGCTTGCTTTTTCTGCTCTGAGACTTGGTTGTGATACCCTTGGGTTGCTTTCCTTTTGAACCTTCTGGCACCTGCAGTCTTTTGGGGTTTTGCTTAATTCTGACATGATTCTCTTTTTTTCCGGTTTCTGCTCCTGGGTTTATTTTTATAGGATGCTGGCCCTTCAAGAAGACTTTATTTATATTCGATAGTTCTCAGATTCACTAGTAATGCTTTTATGCACTTCCTTCGGAAACTGCATACAGCTAGTGTCTCTTCATTCTCCCTTGGCAGGAGATACAACCCGGGATCAAAACAACTACTCCCAATGCAATTTGATTACATGCTTGTGTGTTACCTAGACTTTATATAACACTGGTTGTGTACTTTTCTAATTCCTGATTGATCTTCTCTGTCTGATTTACCTCTGATTGTCCGCCTAACTTGCAATGAGGCTCAAAATATTCCTGGAAATAGGCTGCGAGGATAGCCCAAGGGCATGGTGCTCACCTTGTGAACAAGATGATGCCATGCAAAATGGGTTCTACACCTGGTGCGGCACTTAGAAGCTGAAGGAACCCAGCAATAAGCATGATATGAATGACCAATAAAATAAATAGAGGAAACTAAACTTATCTGCACTTTGGTCTTGGCCTAGTCATCAATACCTTTCACCTTCTTGACAAATGGTACTAGGAGCTTGTGATGGGGAGCTCTCCCAATGGCAGGCTCTGCAAGTGGTGGGTCCTCACTGTATTAGCGGTTCCTGTTCGTGGGTCCCTGTAACGATGGTGCCTTGTATTGGTGAGTGACCTTATGTGGGTTTAGCCTCCAGATGGTTTGGGCTCTTTGTTAGGTGTTTGTAATGATATTGGGTTTACAGTGGCGAAAGCCTCTCTGTGGTGGTTGTATCTCAGTTCCAGAGCCTTCTGGTGCTTAGGAACCACAGCTTCATAATGGTAGTGTTTGAGGCAGGTGATTGAAGGTTTTCCAGAATTTGCAGTGGGAGGTTCAGAGTGTTAGGTTCCAAAATGTTGGGTGGCAGTGTGGATAGGTTCAGAGGTTGCAAACTCTAGGAGGTGTGCTGTAAAGTGGTAACATTTCATAGTTAAGAGTGAATCCAACCTCGCAGTGGTAGAATTTGAAACGGCGGAGCTCACTGTGGCAAAGTTCAGAGAGAGAGAGGAGGATCACAGTGGCAGAGTTTAATCGAGGTAAGGTGCAAGACTGGCAAAACCTTAAGGACAAGAATTGAAGGTGAAGTGACTCAAAGCAGTCAAGTTCGGAGTGATAGGATCTTGCAGTGGCAAAATTCAAAGTTGGAGATTCCACAGCAGAATTCAAGCACAGAGTGAAAGAATCTCAGAGTTGAGAACTCACAGTGCAAGAATTTTAAAATGGCAGAGGCGCACAGTGGCAAATTCACAGCAGCAGAGTTCAAGGTGGTAGAATTTTGCAGTGGTAAAGACTACATGACAGAGTTGCCCAGTGGCAAAGTCAGAATTTAAAGTTACAGTGAGATACTTCAATGTGACAGGATCCCTTAATTACAAAATCACTGTTTTAAACTCACGTCAGTTTAGTTTAAAATCACAGAATATGGCAGTAGCTAATGCAGTGCCATTGTGGCAAAGTACAAACAGTGGCGAGACTCAAAGCAGCAATCTAAATTGGGAGCCCTAGTCAGGCACTAGTGAGTGTGGTGAAATTCAAACAGTGGTGAGCCGCAAAGTAGCAATCTAGGTTAGAAGCCCTAGTCAGGCCAAATGCAATCGTGGCAGAACACAATCAGTGGCGATTTTCACACAAATAGTCTAAACTGGGAAAATTGGTCAGGCAAAAAGCAGAGGTGGTGAAATAAAAACAGTGGAGAGATTCAAAGGTGCAATCTAACTGGGAAAACTAGTCAGGCATTGCAAGTGTGGCAAAGTATAAACAGCTGTGAGATTAAAAGCAGCAATCTAGGTGAGGATCCCTAGTCAGGACAAATGCTGTGGCGATCTTCACAGCAGTAGTCTAAACTGGGAAACTTGGTATGGCAAAAAGTTGATGTGGCGAAATAGGTTCCACGTCATTTCATCGGCAGGCATTTCTACACCTGCAATTTAAACGTGTGTGAAATAACGAAAAAGTGAATTGATTTTTCTTTTTCTTTTTTTTTTTAATGCCCCCCCCAAAATCCTCTTCCTGCGCCCCCAACCACTTATCTGCCTTTTCCAAATCCCCCCCAAAAAATTCGATTAACCTTCTTGTTATTTCATACACGTTTAAATTGCAGGCGTAGAAATGCCTGTCGATGAAAGGATGTCGTACTGCGAAATAAAGACAGTCGGGAGATTCAAAGGTGCAATCTAACTGGGAAACCCAGTCAGGCAAATGCAGATGTAGCAAACTATAAACAGTGGCGCGATTAAAAGCAGCAATCTAAGATTAGGGACCCCTACTAGGTGGTTGATTCATGGGGTGGGGGAACACAGTCTTGTCTGTGTTGTGAGGAACTTATAGTGACAACTAGTAAGTCAGACACAGTTAAAGGGTGTTTATTGAACAATGAAAATAGTGTGCGGGTTTGGAAAAACGCCTAATCTAAACCTAAATCTAAGATGGGGCAAGTGTCAACCATCAAATGAAAAATAAGGCAGTCCTAGTGGCGTTATGACAAAACTAAAAGGGCCTATAGTAAGAAACCTATTTGCCAAGCCTCACAACTAATACAAAAAGGGGTGTGGGATATTTCTCATGAAAAGAAAGAAGTGTTCTCAAAGAATAAGTCAGGATGCGGCTGCCTGGGTTTTCCTTCCCCACGTTTTGTACACGCAGTAAGGTGGGAGCTTAGAGAACAGTACAGTTTCTGGCTTCCCCACCACGAGACAACAGTTCCAAACGCAGCTCTCAGTACCATCCATAGACAAGTCTTGTTTCCTTGGAAAGTCTTTTGCCTTCGGGCCTGATGTGTTCAGATAAAAATCTAAAGTTCCTTTAACAAATGAAAGTTTGTTAGCGTGGTAACTATTCACCTCTGGGTCCCCCTCTTCTGGGCTAATCCTTTTGTAACATGTTTTCTCAATTTCCGATAGGGTGACGGCTTCACCCCTCGGGTCCCCCTCTTCTGGGCTGACCCTGCTCAATTGTAATCCAATGTTCAAAAATAGGGTGACGACTTCACACCTGGGTCCCCCTGTTCTGGGTTGACTCCTTTTTAATAGTATTTCTCTGTTACAGTTTGAATTCGGTGAGGGTTTCACCCCTGGGTCCGCCTCTTCTGGGGCTGACCCTTGATCAATAGTATCTTTGGAAGATAGCTTAACTCCTTGGATCTTCCTTGTTCAGGCTCAGACCTCTCTCAGCTGTCAGCCCTTGGGTTATGGCTTAAACCCGGATCTCCCTCGTCCAGACTCGGACCCTTCTCTGTTTCTTAATTCCCTTTTTTCGTGGGTTCCCTTTTTGCACTCTGTTTCTCAAAACCTTTAGACTTCGTCCCTCTCTTTGTGGCATCCCTCCTCTGGGCTCATTATTGCCATTTGTGCTTTCAAATTGGTTCAAATGTTCACAGGATTCACCTCCCTTTCTTTCATTCACCAGGTGGGATTCACTTCCCTCATTTCTAGCCAACTTGCGGATCAAAGTCTTTTGATTGTACAGGGCTTTTGCTTGACCCTCACGTATGACGACTTGGCTTCCTTTGGCGGCCTTCCTATGGCCTTCTAGTTTCTGTAGTTTCTCAATATGGGGGTCGACCAGAGTCTCTCGAATCAGCACCCATGTGGTGGCGCTTTCCCTCTGCAGCTGGTCTCCCCGTCACACTTTTAACAGTTCATTCAAAGTTCATTAAAACTGCTTCAAAAGTTACCCCTTTGCGATTCTCACTCAACACAGCCCGGCTTTTATTGGTTCTTCCTTTGACTCACCAATTGTGATTAAGCGCTGGGCTTTTGGCTTCTTTGGAGTCAAGGCCTGTACCACGGGCGTGGGAGCTACCCTCGCTTTGCCTTACCACATAGGCCGGCCCTGCGTACAGTTGACATCTGCAGCATGACACTGGGGCTATTGTCCGCTGTCTTAGATTCTCCTAGGTGAAGGTTCTGCGGGTCTGGGATGAAAAGGGCAAGGTTTCTTCTCTCCTCGCCACCCTCTCACTTCCCGTCACCTTTCTCCTTTGCCTGATCTGCGTCGTGGTTTAGCCGTCTCGTCGTGATGTCTGCTATGCTTGCCTTTCCCGCCTTGCTCGTCCTGTGCTCTTTGGCTGCACCATACCTGTGGGGAAGGGAAAAAGCCATCAGGTGTGTGTGTGTGTGATTCTGATCAATTGCCTGACCTTGCCTGACCCGTGTATTGGGACAGGTCAGGGAAACGGTTCTAACACTAGTCTGTTGTCTTTTGTGTTGTGCGAAAGAGTCACAAAGGAGGGTGGGGGGTTTTTGGCATATGCTACGTGAGAGGATGGGGAAAGGTATTAAAGGAAGGGGGTTACCGCAACTCACCCGGGGTGTCCCACTCCCCGAGGACCCCCCCATCCAGGTGATCCTCCCTCACTTGTCCACCCCCAGGAACTGGATCCAATAGCGATGGCTGTGTCCTGGCCACCTGGATGACAGATACTTGAGGTTTAAGCAGGGAACCATCTTCAGGTTTCTCACAGTGTTCACCTGCAGTTCTGCTATTATAGATTTGACCAACCCTGCAGCCCAAGGGCAACTCTCTCAGCCAGTCTTGTTACACCAATGCAAAGTGTCTCATCATTAGGGGCCTACCCATTATTGCTGGGCAGTTTCCTGCAAAGTCAATGAAGGGTCTCCAGGTGGCCAAATATGCATTGTATCTACCCTCACACAGTGACATAATTTTGTCTGCCACCAAAATGTCCCACAGTTTTATCCACCACATATGGACCAGAGAACCCGCCATATTTTTCCTGTTAAGTGCTGTAGTCAGTTTGGCTGCCAAGAGAAAGTGCTCAATCAAGATAGCCATCGGACCAGACAGGGGAAATAGCATGTCACCTGTGTCACCCAACAACACCACCCTGGGATCCATAGGATGGGACAACCCTGTAACATCTTTAATACTGGACAACACCTTCCAGAAGAGCTCAACCTTTGGATACATCTACACCATATGGAAGAGGGAGCCCACAACACTTCAGCCTCGCCAGCATTTTGGTGAGTAGTCTGCAGAGATACAGTGAAGCCGCTCCAGCGTAACATACCACCTGTGACAAAATGTATAAGCCCACTCCTTATCAGTGACACATCTGGAGGATTTATGCATTCTCGCCCTTATCCGTAGCCATGCTCCCTCCTCTATTGGCTGTCTTAGGTCCTCCTCCCACCTACTCATGTATGGCAAACGCCCCACTAGATTCCATGTGTCCAGTAGTCTGTATAATTGTGAGATTCTACCCTGGGAAACCCCCTCCTGAACAACCATTTTGAGAGCATTTAGCGGCCTAGTGGCCCCAGACTTCGTGGTAGGGTGAGAAGCCCAGTATCTCAGCTGTACACACCGAAAACACTCAATTTCTGGCAAGGCAAAGGTGTCTTTGCATTCTTGAAAGGTTAGTGGGAGCCTCTCCTTATGTAGGGCCTCATTAGGAGTCCGGCGGTGCTTCCGGCGGTGCTTCCGGCGGGTTGCCGCCAGTCTCATAAAATTATATCGACACCTAGCTTCCCGGTGCCACCGGGACATTACAAGTCCTGGCGGACCAGGAAGCTGGGAGCCGGAAAATGTTAGTGGTCATTCCCGTTGGGTTCACAGAAGCATCGGCACCGTTAGTAACGGTGCCGATGCTTCTGTGATGGGTATGCCTACTGGGGCCACTGCGCCCGGCAGGGTCAGACCTATTGGGTGCAGCTGCCCCGGCAGGCAAACTCGTAGTGTGGCGGTCAGGAAACAAATGTGCTGATGAGCTCACCGGCACCCTTGTTTCCGGACCGCCACACTCAGGCCCATATTTGCTGTAGTGATTTCAAGCCACCAGCTATCCACGTGCCAAAGCTCTCACTATTACACCCTGGCCAAAATTCCGGGTTGTGCCAAATAGGTCTAGTGGGCCCAAGCAATAAGACGTTGCCCACCTGCAAAGCGCCCTTCACATATAGTACAATGTATTTCTGGTAGCAGTGAGGAACAAGAAACCATTGGTCAAGACCATGGATCACTGGCTAACATATGGGAGGTGGCTTAGTCTCACCCCTGATTAGGCCTGCTCCATGATCTTCCAAGCGGGCACACATCGGGGTCCCCACAAGGGATCACGTGGGAAGTTGTAAGAAAATACATCCAGGACTCCCAGACCTCTGACCTTAGCAAGCCTCATCATTACCCTCTTGGAGATTCTTGCCCTTTTGTTCCCCCATATGAATCTGAGAATCTTCCGTTGTAATGTGCGTAGGTCCGAGTCGGGGATCCTGATCAGCGATGCTAGACAGACATATAGCAAGCATGGTTTAAGATTAATTTCCACCGCTGCAATTCTCCCAAACCACCCCCCAACCCTTCTGCTTAGGTCATCCGACAGTGCTTGGAACAGCGGCGGGAAGTTGCAGCGATACACTTCAGAGACCCTTTTTGGGATATGCACCCCTAAATATGGGATTGATTCCCGGGACCACTGTTTGGTGCCAGAGCTTCAACGAAGGGTCCATCCTGGGCACCCAAGGAGACATCCATCCCTTGTGATTTGTCGAAGTTGATTTTGAAGCCCGTGATCCGGCCAAAGGCAGCTAATTAGTCAAGCCAGGGAAGTGCAGGGGTTTCGGAGAGTAAGCAGAAAGTCATCAGCCTAGAGCGAGACCTTACAGTTGAGCCGCCCAGCTCAATTCCTTCTATGTCTGCATTAGCTTGAATACAACAGGCCAGTGGTTCCATGCTTGGTGCAAACATCAGCGGGTAAAGATGGCATCCCAGCCTGGTACCCCTAGTCCACCCCCACCATGCCGTGAACAGGAGCACTCTTTTGGGCATGGCCTCTTTTAGAGACTCCTTTATCTTGGAAGCACTAAACAAACATTATACACTTTGTTAGTCTAGTAACCCGCCAAGTAAAACCAGTATTATTGGAAGCTGAAATCGCATGCAAGTACTTGACTGGATTAGCAATCAGTGTGGGAAGTGCTGCCAGACCGCACAAGGAGGGAGAGAGTGATGATCTACACATCCAGGTTAGCTGATTTACTACCAGTGCCCATGCTTCTGGGAGGGAATGAGCCAGCAATTGGATGCCTGTGAGCTTCTCCCGTGCATAGGGATTCTGATGCTCCAATATGTTGTTGAGTAGTTGCTGGCAATTGCAATATATCAAGCTTTACAAAAATTAGGCAAAACGCAATAAGCCGAGGAGCCAGAGGCGTAGCTGTTACCTCTTTAATAATCAGGCGCAAACTAACTTCCCGCCTACATCAACACGTGGGTCGCAGCCCACCAAGGCATAACAACAGAAAGGAGACACAATAGAAACAATATAAATGGGACATTACAAATGTCAGACAGCCTTTAGACAGCCTTGATCGGGGCTGGAAGAGAGGAGGCCAGGGCCTCAGAAACACACAGAGAGACACCTGGGGAAACCAATCCAACACACAAGGACAAAATCTCACATGTTTGAACCCATTAGTCTAAAAGACATCATCGAGGGAAGAATTAGTCGCTTATATAAAGAGAGAGGGAGTTCAGTCTGGAATGGGTGTTTGGAGATAAAGCAGACTATTGGAGGTGGTTGGCAGAAAGAATTGGAGCGTGAGGTGAGAAGATAAGAAGAGCCAAGGGGAGGAGGGTGAGGGGATAGAAAAGTAAATGCTTCAGGTGCTGGAGAAAGGGGGAGAGTGAAAGGATAGCATAGGGGGAGGGGGTGAACATCATTGCTGGAGAAGGAGGAAGAGCGTGAGTGGAAAGCAGAAGAGGCAGGGAAGCACACCAGAAGATAGGTAGAGGCAGTGGTAGGTGGGAACAGAAGAGAGTAGAAGGGAATGTTAGATTCCAGAGATGCTAAGGAGATAGTAGAGCAAGAGTTGAATCCTACACCACCAAAGGGTGACTCTGGGAAGGGTATAAGAGAGGAACTGGATAAGAGCAGTCCCCATCGTAGAGTGCAGTTAAAGCAGCAGGGTCTACTTGCTGTCTTTGTTTCTCCTGCAGTCTGTCTGCTACCTTCATTTCCTGGATGGAAACTACATCTGCTTTGAAGCTGCACAGAGCGCAACGCAGAGTGCAGTTAAAGCAGTTGGAGCTAGTGAAACGTGGTGAAAGCCTTAGATTGGACACACATTGCAGCTATAAATAAGGGGCAACGTAAATACACTGAAACGTGCCTACTGTGTGGAGAAGTTGTGAAGGGCATAGACCATTGAATGTGGTGCGTAGCTCCCATTCTAACCTCCTGAAGAGTGCAATTAACTTTTCTTTATGCTCTGGCGCTGGCAAGTATGCTGACAAAAAAAACAAAGCCACAGACAAATTGCATAGCAGTGCTACTGATTAATTCAAAGCCAGGAAATGGCATTAGCAGCATGACACCTCCTATGCCTGTGGTACATGGAACGTCTATGGATTTGGGAGCATATAAATATTTTTTAAAATTTCTTTTTATTTTATATGGTTATCAAACCTTTTACAAAATCAACATATGATCTAAAACTTTTACAAATCAAATTCAGTCAACTACATTTGATAAGTTAATAAAAGATGAAAATCCAAAACAATTAAGCAGCACCAAAAAGAAAAGAGGAGAACAATGGTTCTCCAGAATAAATCAAGAAAGATCAAGGGGAGAAAGGAGGACAGTGACATGTTTAAGCAAGAAGGAAAAGAGAAAAAAAAGAAGGGGAGAAGACAGAAACCTCCTTCAAAGGCGATGGCCAACAGAAGACCATTCTCTCCTCTCCTCTCACCTGGTTTCCCTCGACCCTCTGAACTCACCCCCAAAAGCCATGCCAACCTTGTTCAACGAACATCCATCCAATGAAACATGTCAGCTGCTGCCTTCGCATCTACTTTCACCTGCCCCAGACTCCAATACTAACTGCTCTCAGCAACCTCCACTTAGCCATTACCAACACCCTTGACATTCTTGCCCCAGTCATGAGGATATGCCTGAAACCTGCATCCAAACGTAACACCTGGCACGACTCTTAACTTGCAGCCCTGAAACGCAAGTGCAGAGCTGCGGAACGGAAGTGGCAAACCTCAGGCTCACCCTCTGACAAACTGGTCTGCCGTTACAGACTCTCCATCCTTGCGAAGAAAAGGGCTCACATCCACGCACAAGTATCTGGTGCATCCAACAATACGGCTGAACTCTTAAAAATCTACAGGGAACTAGCCAATCCTTCCACAGTCTCCCCCTTCTCTCCTCCTTCCCAGGCTATCTGCAATGCACAAACTTCACCACCAAAACTCTGGGCATCCTGAGCACCCTTGATTCCCTCCTGCCCAACCCGTCCCTCACTCCCTTGCCTCCTAAACCTCTCACCCTCCTTCCTTGCTCTCCTCCTTCTCCCCTGTTACAACTGAAGAAGTCACCAGAGTTGTCCGCTCCATAAAGGTCTCTTCCAAACAGGCTTTCCCTTGCTCCTCTAGAACCATCAAGGACAACATTGACTCTCTTGCCCCTGTACTCGCTGACCTCTGCAACCACTCTTTTGCCACAGATCTTTCCCCTCTTCTCTCAAGCACTCCATTGTGCAACCCCTCTTGAAAAAGCCTTCAGCAGACCCTACCTGTCCATCCAACTACCGCCTTTCTACCATTCCCTTCCTTGGGCAACTGATGGCAAAGCTCGCCTTTCTACAACTTACCTCACACACTGAACTGGTTGGTGGTCTCCACGACCATCAATCTGGCTTGAAAACTGCTCTTCTGAACACCCATGACGAACTGCTTGCATCTCTGAACTCTAACTCTCCAGCTGTCCTCATTCTACTCAATCTCTCCTCTGCCTTTGACACGGTCAACCATTCTATCCTCAAACGGCTCCATGATACCCTTGGTATCTCGGAGCAGGCACTGGACTGGCTGACCTCCTTCCTAACTGACAGTTTGTCCCAAGTCTTTTTGGGCACCTTCTCACCTACATCCTTCTCCACCTGTGGTGTCCTCCAGGGCTCAAACCTCTCCCCCTGGCTCTTCAACACTTACCTTGCTCAGCTGGAACTCCTCATTTCCTTCTTCTCCAACAAAGTTCCAGTGTTACGCAGATGACACACAACTCTTTTTCAAATTGCCTGCTGACCCTCTTGCATCTTCCATCATCCCCAACTGCCTATCTGCCATCCAATCCTGGTGCATTTCCAACGATTTCTGCCTCAATGTCAGCAAGACCAAGATCATTCCCATTGGGACCCCTGCTCCCTCTTTTTACCCCTCACTTTGGCCATTCTCTATGGGATCTCCCCCTGCTGCTTCATCTGAAGCCAGAAACCTTGGAGTCATCTTCAACTCCTCTCCTTCCTCCCTCACACTCAGGGCAGTGCCAAGAAGTGCCACTTTCAACTCTTCCTTCTGAAAGGAGTTCTGCCTTTTCTCACTTTCCCCCAGAAGCTCAATGTTACCTGAGCCCTGATTCTCTCTAGGCTTGACTACTGCAATTGCCTTGCCCTGAATCTACCTTCTTCCACTCTACGACCCCTCCAGCTAATCCAGAATAGGGCAGCAAGACTTATCCTTGGCCTTATGCCCAGGGACCGCATCTCTCCTGCCTGAAAAACTCTTCACTTGCTTTTGGTTGCTGCACAGAATAAATTCAAATCCCTCTGCATCATCCATAAGGCTGTCTGGGGCCTGGGGCCAGGCTATCTGCAACTTTCTCTCACTAAATACTCTCCCTCTAACACTCTACTGTTAGGCAGAAACCTGTGCAGTTCCCTCTGGGACCACTGCAAAAGATTTAAGACTACAGGTGTTTGGCAGTAAACCCACTTGGTAGCAGTCTGTACCACACAGATTCACTTGGTAGCTGTGGCTGAGCAGTCAGACTCAGGAAGAGTTAGGCAGTATACAGAGTATTCACAATAGGTCAAAAGAACACAGTAGAACAAGTAAACACTGACCAGAGCTTGGTGTAAAAGGGATATAATTATTTATTTAAAACCACATCTAGAAAAACACACAGGCACTAATAGTAAGCAATTTAAAAACATGGTCACTAAAAGATATACACTCCCTTAGAAAAATATTAGACAAGTCTTAAGTAAAGCCCCACTTATTTTCAGACAGCGGTGAGTGCTTAACGCAGATGGCACTCTAATAATTCGTTAAAAAGGGAGAGAAAAGCAGAGTATAATATGAAACAGATCCCAACACTTTCATAAGATCAAAACAAGAGAGGAAGGCACGTACAACCGTGAAGTTAGAGTTCAGTAGGCCGGATCCACTTTACGAGGATCAGAACGAAATGTGTCCAAGGTGACACGGTTGAAGTGCTCAAGAGTCTTGCAAAGGTTCAAAAAGAGTTGGACCAAAAAGAAAGGGACCAGTTAGAAGGTCAAGGCGGCCAGCCCAGTCCAGAAGGTTAAGGGGTTATTATTACCTTGTAGCAATCTTTAGAAAGGAGGCCTGGCGGACAAGGTACCTTAAAGTGGTGAGAATACTCCAGCGGGGGCAGTTGTTCCTGACAGCGGATGCAAGTCGGTGCTTCATCCGGGGAAAGAGAGGATCTCGTCGGGGAGGAAGACAGGAGTCCGTTGCACTGCCAGGGAAGAAACCAGCCGCGGAGTTCTCAGGTAAAAGGAGCAGTCCTTTTATTCGCGGTCCAGTGGTAAGTGGCTATCCGGTTGCCGGGGTACTTGGCACGGGTAATTCGACCACAAGATGGACTGGGATGCGAAGAGATTAAGGTAAACTGGTTGTGCCCACCAGTCAGGGGAAGAAGCCTCTCCAGCCGGGAGATCTTCTCTGTCGTCGGGAAGTGGTGAGTTGGTTCCGCAGGGCTCCACCGGTAGTGTTGTCGTGGTAGGTCGGCTCAGCTTCTCCCCCGTCAGATTCTCAGGTCCTGTGGCGACTTCTGAAGTTCCAGTCCCCAAAGCGCTGCTTTTATGCAGCACACCCCCATTCACTCAGCCTAGCTGTCACTCAAACATGCTAAGTGGTGAGCCGGCCGGCTCACCACTTGGGCCAATCACACAAGAGTGCGACTTGAGTTACCAAGGTAACTCAGTCCAGGGTGCCTAAACCCCCTCCCACACCCCCTGTGGTACCCAGACAGAGTGGCACCACTTTTGGAGGCTTCTGTGGAGAAGCCCGCCAAAAAGTGGAACAAAGGGCTCGACTTGGGTTGGAGTCACAGAAGAGAACACAAACGCCATTTTAGAATCGAGTCATGGCAAAAAATACCAACCGGTGAATTAATATTAAATAAATAAACCGGCGGTATGTTCGAGGCTATGAGAATTAAATAATTAAAGTTGGTAGCCTCGAACAATGGGAAAATCCCATAGGGATATATTCCCGGTCGAAGATAAAAAGTAGTATCCACTGCCACCAGCCAAAACTCGATCAGGGGGGACGGAGACGTGCCCCCTCGACTAACAGACCCCGGGGCAATCGAATTACCCCGACCAGTATGTCCACAATATGATGGTTTGTCCTGGTTTCTGTTCATAATTTGGGACTAGTAAAGCCAATGGTGACTTTACATGCCCTGGGAGACAGTAGTCAGTCCCAGGGTATGGAGTCTATGGTGGGGTGTCACTATGACACCCCTGTGTTACTGCACAGATGGTGCTGTGTAACACACATAGTAAAAGCCCATGAGACCCTATGGAGTAAAGGACCCCATAGCCCATACAACACATAAACAGTCAAAGGAACGCCATAAATCATGTCCAAGAGTGGGAGAAAAAGAGTCTCACTCTTGGCATGAGAAAAAAACAAACTCCAGAAATCCAGCAAAGCTGCTGGGGGACTCACTAGGTTAGGAAATTCAGCCTAAAGACTGAATTCTCCCTAACATCTACGCTCCTTTGGCACCAACTTTCTGTGTGTAAAATGTTTTGGTAAACAGAGGGCCGCAGGCCAATCACTTTCTTCAGCTGGCGCCCTCTTATGGAACAGTCTCTCCTTCCTCTTCGTCTTAAGCACGATTTCTGCAAATTCCAGAAGCTCCTTAAGACTCTCCTCTTCACCTCCTCCTTCCCTTCTTCCCTCCTCTGCTAATCTCATGGTCAATGTGATTGGTGACCTGGACCCTTATGCATCCTCTGGGTACTTTCCTTCCATACCCAATCGCCCCAGCCTCTGCCTACCTTGAAGCACTTGCGTCGGCACCCACCAGCCTTCGTCCTGTAGGCTTGAACTATCCACCCAATGTGGCACTAGGCCGCATAGCACTTACCATATTAGGCACTTCATCTGTCTGCTGCTCACTCGCAATAGTTTCTCTCAGGGAAAGAGTTTCCTACTGATGAACATGATTGCTTGTTCTTCACCTTCCTGTGGCTGCGGCAAGACTCCGCCAAGACCAATAGAGGAAGCATCTGTTTACAGAACTCTTTTGTGAAGCTGGACATGATTAGCACTGGGATTTTGCAGAAAGCCTTCTTCAGTTTGTCAAAGGCCTTTTGAGCACCCTTATCCTTTTAACCAGTTTGTCAGTCAGGGGACTGGCTTTTTGGGAGATATCCAGTATAAACTTCCAATGGTCGCCCACTAGGCCAATGAAGGCCTGAATGTCATTTTCCCTAATTGGAATTGGCGCTTTCTAAACCGCTTCAACTTTGACTCTCTGTGATAGAACTTGCCCGTTGCCAACTTGGAATCCTAGGTACTTTACACTGGACTGGACCATGTGGCCTTTGGCAGGAATTTCTGTTAGATGGACCTTTCCGGCAATTATCACAGGTGGCTGTTAGATGCTTCAGATGGTCTTCCAATGTGGTGCTGTGTACAACATGGGGTCAACACACATTCCATTTGTCTCTGGAATTTTGCGGGGGCTCTGTGAAGTCCAAATGGCAATACAGTGAATTGAAACAGGCCCTCTGGAATGCAGAAGGAGATTTTAGGTTTTACTTATTCATCCAGTGGTACGTGCCAATGCACCTTCGTTAGGTCTAGGGTGAAAATGAATATTGCCTTCCCCGAGGGCTCGACCAACACACCTATGCAGGCATCGGATAAGCCCGGAACTGGGAGATTTCATTGAGGCACAGGAAATCAATGCAAAATCTGCATGTATTGTTGGGTTCGGTACCAGTACTATTGCTGAAGACCATCTACTGTAAGATTACTCGATTACCTCGGAGTCAAGCATTTTCTTTAGTTCTTCCTTGATTATTTGTTTTCTGGCTTCTGGCAATCTGTATGGTTTGAGATGTTTTGCCCTGCCGGGAAATGCCTTTATTTTATACATGACTCCTTTCACGTGTGCAGATTTTGGAAAAAAAACGTCTGAGTATTTTCCAATCAGATGAACATATTCTTGGTTGTCTGGTCATGGTAACGGCCAAAGGCACTGTGACTCTATAAACTTATATATCCAACATGTGACCGGGTTATGACCACACACCAACTCGAATGGCAAGAAGTCCGTATTTGCCTGGGGTGTTTTCCAGATTGCAAATGCAGCTCAAGGAGACCAGGTCATCCCAATTCCATCCATCCTCTGCAACCAGCTTCGGTTAGATCTGTTTTAAGGTGTGGTTGAATCTTTCCATGAGACCATCGGTCTGGTGATAGTATATGAAGTCTGGAGGGTGGTTATGTTGGTCAGTGTCTTCATGCTGCTCATCAGTTTTGACATAAAACAACTTCCTTGGTCGGTTAGAATCTCAGTCAGGAAACCCACTCTGGTGAAGAACGGATAGGGATCTTGAGGATAGGTTTTGTTGTGTTACACCTCAGGGGAAAGTCTTCAGGCTATCAGGTTGCATAGTCAACAATTAGCAATATGTACTGGTTTCTCGATATGGATAATTCCAATGTGCCTTCTCTGTCCATGCTGATGCTGAAGAAGGGGACTTCTACAATCAGTAGTGGTTGTAGTGGGGCTCGGGGTACATCATCCGGCGATGTCTTTTGGCATATCAGACAGCTTGCTCAGAACTGCTTGACTTCCACATACCCCGGGCCAATAGGATCTGCTGAAAAATGTCTTCTGGGTCTTCTCTAACTCAAGACGATGACCCACCGTCAGGTTAGAGTGAGCTAGCGCTAATACACCCCTCCGAAATTGCTTTGGTATCAACAGTTGTAGTAGTTGTTGCTTTGCCCTTAAGATTTACTTCAACTCTATATAGAAGCCCCCTTTTGTCTATGGAATGCTGCGTCTTCAAAGTTTGGCTCTCAGATTCTGACACCAAGGGCCTGATTCACAAAAGCGTTTTATAATGGCGCGATCCCATAGGAAAATGGTCTGTGAATCAGGCCCTAAAATCTTGGAACTTGCTCCAGAAGCAGATCCTTTCTTTGGGCTTCAGTGAACTGCAGAGAGCCATGATCTGTGAGTCTTTGAACTAGGGTTCCATCTTCTTGAACCTCTGTCATTTAGCTGAATCCTGCACTCGTTCATTCAGTGGTTTCTAATGCTTCTACCTCCTCGATCTCTGGTATGAGGATTCTCTTGCACACCAGTTGTTCTATTATTTGGCCAGGCTGGACAATATAATATGCATTTCCCAGGTTTAACAGGATTACCATCACCTCTCCAGAGTAATCTCTGCCTTTGACGCCGGCACCGATATCAAGGGAATACTTAAGCACCAACCTGCATTTGCGGTAACTTTTTCGTAGGTCCCCTCTAGTATCTCCACCTGTAACCCAGTACGGACCAGGACCTTGTCCCTTGGTGGAATTGGGACTTTTGTCCCAGTCTATATCGTACCCGGTTACCTTAGTGGGGACTTTGGCCATATTTGTCAGTCTCACTACCCTTAACATTCTTGATAGAAGTGGATGACTTCCGGATCAGGGTCTATAGAATCCCACTTCTTACACAACATATCACAGATGGCTCAAAGAACACTCCAACATCCAGAGAAGGTTCAAGGGTTTTGATTGATTTCTTGAGCAGGCTGCTAGGGCTGGCCCTCACTGTCTCTCGTCCAGATATATGGTGTTTCCCACCCTGGCCCAGGCATCCTTAGTCCCCGGGTTAGTATGGAGGGAATATTGACCCTTACTGTCTAGTCTCTACCTTGCTGTCAATGAGAACCTAAAGGCTAGGGCCTTCTGTATCTAAGCTCCCTACGGGACTTTCTAAACTAGCCATACACTATCAATGTTGTTTGTAACTAAAAGGTTAGGGAATGTGCCTTGCAGACACTCTACTCGACTGTGTCCTCCCACTCTATACACTTACTTTACCACTCTCATTCAAACGCTGTGAATGCATATTCACCACACAGTACCACTTGCTCTCATCAATCAATACCTCACCTTTTCTTCTCACCTCCACACTCCAGTCCACCGTCCTTCCTCCTGCTGGTCTCTTGCTCTGCCACTTCCTCCTCCTCTGACCTCACTAGCACAACCCACAATTTCCTTTTTCCTGTTGCCCATTTTATCTTCCCCCTCCAATCTAGTTCTGTCTTCCCCGCCCCCGGGAGGTGTTACAATCAAAGAAAATTACAAGTAGCGGGTTTAAGGATTCTAAGTGATCCGACCGCGGCTGATTTTGCCGCAGCTGGAAAGTTCGCATGAGAAAGGTGCGAACTACCAATAGTTTGCACCTTTCTCATGTGAACACACTTACATACTATGGGGGCTGCAGGGGTTACCCCCGCAACCCCCGCTCACTATACTGTAAAGTATAGTGAGCGAGGTGTTTTTTTTTCATTTCTTTTTCGCGGGTGTGTTGCGGGGGTGTCCACCGCAACAACCCGCTCACTATACCACACAGTATAATGCGTGGGGTGTTGCAGGGGACAACCCCGCAGCCCCTGCAGTCTTTTTTTTTTTTACCTGCAATGCTACCACCAAAGGTTCGAACTTTTGGTGTTCGAACCTTTGGTGGTAGCATTTTTCGGTCATATTGTAAGGTCTGACTTTTTTTTTTGGTCCGATCGTACAATACCGGCTTAAGGCCCGCCCCTTTTCTCTGCATGTTTCAACGATCGTGTCAGCAGCCCTTGACGTGGCTCCCTCCAAGGTAAGTGAAGTCTCTTTGGTTCACGGCTGTTCTGTGTTACATCCTTGTTGAAGTGAGTTTTGCGCAACACTTCGATCATTGTGTGCGCTGGCGCTTGGGAGTGGTACAGCTGCAGCAGCCGCGTATGTGCTACAGGTTCTTGTTCACTTGCCCCCTGCCTAACCATGGAGGTGGATGGTGCAGTCGCCAATGGAGCCTAGTGCTGCCACAGGATACAGTTTTGATAGACCCGAGGGTAACATATGGTGATTACCTGGCTGCCTTCACCTTGCCACAAACAGGAGAAAGGGATCACCACAAGAGGACACTTTTGGACACAGTCCCTTTAAGAGGCCGCTTTAGCTTGAAAGAGTTAAACAAATTCAAACTTTGTCAGTACAGTAATTTTCAGATTAAAACCTGTGGTTTGGGAAACCAAAATCACATATAGGTAACGGGAAATGCTGCCAGCCTGACCCAAGAGAGAGATAGAGCAAGGATACATTACTGTGGACCTTCACACATCCAGACTAGCTGACTTACCATGGGTGACCATGCTGCCACGAGGGAGGGAGAGAGCTGTGGAATGCCGCACTCCTAGAATGGCTCAGTCTGTGGTGGAAGAGGAGAGATGTGGTGCAAAGATCTCAGGAACGCAGAGAGAGACAGCCAGGGAAACAGCTTAACCAATCTAAAATGCAAGGGCAAAACTACACAAATCCTTAACCGTTAGACTGAAAGACTTAACCCGCGTTGAGGTTAGCCACTAATATAAAGAGAGTGGTATTTCTGTCTGTTGTGGCTGTATGGAAACGAAGCAGGCAGCGTTTTAGAGGCGTTTGGAGGAGAAAAATTGAAATGAGAGTGGTGAGAACAGGCTTAGTAGAGTGAGAAGAGAGAGGAGAGAAGGAGAGAAGAAACATCTGATATTGGGAGAAGGGAGAGGAGGGTAAGGTTAAGAATAGAGGAGAGACGGAGGGTGCAAAGAGATGAGGTAAACACCAGGTACTGGAGAAAAAAGGAGGAGAGAGAGAGGAAAGGAGAAGAGGGGGGGGGAGATCAGGAGTTGGAGCGATGAAGAGGAGCGTGAGAACAAAGGAGAGGTGAAAGGCACGTTTGGCCCTGAAGAGGCTAAACAGATGGCGGGGATAGAGGCAAACACTAAGCCAAAAAAGGGAAACCCCTGGAATGGTGAAGGGATAAACACACTCTGTAGCATCGATGAGTGAGGAGGAGAGGGAAGGAACAAGAGCAGTCCCCATATGTATGAGCCTGTGGTGAAGCATCGAGGAGAAGAGAGAGACTCTGGAAGTAGGCCAAAGAGGAAGGGCCCTGAGATGGGAGCTGATGAGAAGCCCAGAAAACCATCAGGTGGCCTCCTGTCGGCCCAAAGATCCAGACCTGGAAGAGAGCATGGCTCAGATTCAAGGATTGGCACAAATCCAGCAAATGACTAGCACTCCATACCTGAAACCCTTTAGTATGTATTCCCACTGTATTCAAGCTGCCTCAAGACAGCCAAAAAAGCAGGGCGATCAAGAAAGAGAAACTACACTCAGAGAACATACGTGATGCGGGTATGCCCCAAGAATCCACAAGAGAATTGTAAAGGGTATTATCTTTTGAGTTATTTGAGTTTGTTTCCAGCCAGTAAGCCTGCCTACTTTCCCGGATTTGGTCCAACATGTAAAGCCACCGGGAGGGAGCCAGGCCAGCGCTTCATAAGGTGGTGGAGGACATTTTGGTTTCAACTTTTGTTGTTTATATTTCCTACCTTCAGAGACACTGGTACAGTGTGCCATACTAAGCTCAACAGAGAAAGGGAGGCTGGTTAACCCTTAGAGAGCCAGTATAGTGGGAGAAATCAGACTTATTTTCTGTTTCTGACTCCCAGAGTGTGTCTGGCCTTTTCTTGATACATGCACCATTCCCGAAACCTTGGATTTTCCCCCACCCCAATGCCCCTCTGCTCTCTACAGTGTATTTCTCCTGCTCTGTAGAAGAGGTGTGCATTGTGTTTGTGGATGATTAATGTGTTCAATCACTTGGCCATGAATTGTGGATTTTGTGTGTTACAGTTTGAAAATATTAGCCGCCAGCAAACTATTGGGGTTTGTGACATTGGTACGAAACCTCTACTTATTCAGTGGTAATCCCTTCTTAAATATGATCCTGACCACTGACAATATTTAGTGTTGATTTGCTCTCCCTTCCCTCTGTCGCAGCAGCAGGGGTCAACAGACAAGCCAAAGCCAATGTACTGGTTCCCTTTTCTTTATTGTACGCAATTGAACATTAGTGGTTTTGGTTTAAGTAAGCCCACTGGGTGGTGATTTCCCTCTCTTCCCTTAATAACTTTGCCTTCTTGGTAGCAAACAGTCATCCATATTCTCTGATGTTGTCAGTGCCTAGGGCTTCTTACTTGCCTCAATTTGTCCTGCCAGGAAATCAGGTGTGTGCCCCTAGACTTGAAGAATACCTGGAACCACCAGCCATAGTGCCTTCTGAATGGGAAAGGCAGACATCTTCACCCTCCTTTTTGCATTGTGGGCCAGGTTCAGTTTGTTATACTTCCAGGACTTGAACTGTAACCTGGGTCCTTTCCACCACTGAATGGTTCTGCTCAGGACCAGGAGGTTCTGGGGATTCTCTCTCCCATCTAGTCACCCTTCTGCACCTTTCCTCCTTCACTCCTTTGCCTTTCCTATTCCGCCTCACTTCCTATCTTTCCTTCTCGTTCCTCATTGCCTGTCATCTTTCTTCCTCCACGCACTGGCATCCCTACCTCCTCAGCAGTCAACATGTTCCTCTGCTTCCGCAATGCTCCACCTCTCCCTCCTGTCCCCTTTTTTTATCTTCACTGACCTCCTCCTCATTCTTTCTATTCCTTCCCACCTTTGCCCTTCTCTTACTCTATCTCTCTCTCTCCACTATTACTGTTGCTTTCTGTCACCCATCTACTCTTCTCTCTTCCACCTTTGTTCTCCTCCCTCTCACCTCTTTTCTCACCTATTCCACCTCCCCTCTCTTCCTCCACACGGTTGAAAGTGTTCTTCACTCCTTGAAGTCCTAGCTGCCAACAAACCAACAGTCCCACTCCCCTTTTATCCTCATGTGGGAGTCGGGTTGGGAAATCTAATTACTTACCTTGGTACTGGGGTCAGGCTTGTGTGAGCATACTTGGTGATTGGGCATTATTCATATGATGTACAAATACATCAGGCGTTAGCACTTAGCCAGCGGTCTGTGTTGCGGTTCTGCTAGATATTATTTTACATCCACCCGCCAACTTGGAACAATTCTGCGGGTGGCGGCTGTTCTTGTGGGTTAGGGGAAGTAGGTTCTCCTGTCCTGTATGGTCAAGTAAGGTTTCAGAATGTGGCCATGCCCACGTGAGTAGAGCTTCACAAGGGCTACAAAGGCCTGTCTCTATTATTGTAAGATTTATGTAGTCTTGTTGTGGTGGCCCTTTCCCCTAAGTCTGCTATTTTACCCATATTGTAGCATCCTTCTGTGCCCCCAAGGTATATTAGTGTCAACCATGCTTGCCAAATAATGAAGGCTAGTGGTGGACTGGGAAGCCTAGGGGATCCACCATGTGTCTACTGCAGGGCCTATGTCATGTTGTGTGTGGTGTTCCCCGACCTCCGTGCTCACTCCAGTCTTATCTCCCGGCCGCAAACACTTGGTCATACTCAGGGATGTCTCTGCTGGAGCCACATTAATACAGATGCCCTCAATAATCCACAGACAAAGATGTCAGCTTTATCATTCTTTAATGACTTAATTCTTTAGGGAGAGTGGGACGATTGAGACTAGGGTTCCCTATAACTCTCTCAACCTCCAAGTGGGCTCTTCCACCTTATCGCAGGCATCCATTATCCCCCACAATTTCCCCAATGTATCCTACAGCAAGGTAACCCCTACTGTCTTTGTATTCTCTATTCTGGAAGTGAAACCTAAAAGCAGGAACCTCCTCCCTCTAACTCTCTTCAGGAATTTCTAAAGGATCCTCTCCCTTTGGCCCGTGGACTGATTTATTTCACCAGGGTTTCTCCACCAGTCAGTCAGTCTCCCTCTTTCTACCTGCACCTCTCTCCCTCACCACCCAGTCTACTCCTCTGTCTCATGATCTTTCACACTCTCTCAGCCTCTCTCCCCACTAAGTTCCTCCTTCTTATCTCTGCCCCTGCTATTGCTCCTATTACCACCTTTCATTTTCTCACCACTCTTCTGTCCCACACTCTCTGTCACGCTCACTCTCACAACTTTTCTAAATTCCCCTACATTTCACCTCCTCACTATTTCGCTTTCACTCACCTTTTACACCGCCCCACCACACCACACAACACTCACCTGGTACCACTCTCTCCTACACACAAAACCTTACCCACACTCTCTCAGAACACTGCCACAGTATCTTCAGCACTCAGCTCCACTGTTCACCCTCTGCCCAGCCTCATGGTACACCACCACTCCACCTGTCTAATCTTTGCTGGCTGGGTTTGTATAGCCTAGCCTGCCATCTTCTAACACTCCTCCTGGCTCCCATTGGTCCTCCTGGTCACATGCTCTCCTTGGCCAATCTCTGGCTACTAGCCTATCCTGGGAATGCTTTAAGATGGCTTTTAGCCCTGCCCCTTTTACAATATCCATTTGCAGGGTGGCAGTCATACACCCAGGCTGCTTGTTTTCCTTGTGGCTTTCTCCATGAGCCAGTGAGTTTTGTTTCAAATTGGGTTTGGGGAGGATTTCTACAGTCCCCTTTCACTCTCAGTTCATTTTCTGTTGCCCCACCATTCCCCTGGGGTCCATCTGGTAGGTAAGGAGTGTCTCTGCTTGCCAGGAAAAATCACAGTCGAAATGCACTCCATGTTTGTTCTGGAGTCCATTTCCCTGGTTCCAGTTTGGGTTTTCTTTGTTGTGCCCAGGTGCATTCCAAAAGCAGACTTTCTGAAAAAATAAGTGAACTCACTTGCTCCGCCGGGGTAGGACTGGCTCTGGCATACACCCTGGTAGTCCGCCTACCCTATATCGGGAGGGGTCCCTGTACCCTGCCCTCACACTCCCCTGCCCCAACAGGGTCATCACTCTGGCTCCATCACACCGTTTGTTATGGCTCTACCATCCAATCCTACTGCTTCAATTCTCCTCTGCCTAAAAATGAACAATTCTGGTGATATTCTACTTAACAGAAGTTGTAGTCTCATACTGAAGCATGATCGCATGAGGTCTCCACAGCGTTGCAGAAGATACTGGAGCTTCCCTGATGGCATCTAATTTCATGTTTTTGTTTCAACTCCATCTCAGGTAAGTAACAAACATTTTACGGCGACAGCAGCAATCAACAAAGGCCTTCAAGATAACCTCTTGGTAACTAAATGACCTCCATGTACATTTAATGGGGCCCACTGGATAGTTCACAAGTAAAATTCTTGCCTCTCACATGGGGCAGCAGGCACTTCACATCCCGCAGCAGGGATGACTCAGTCCTTAATTCTTACGAGCTTAATACATTGAGTAACTTTCAATTGATTAACACGAGTCAGTTATAGCGCTTAAAAGCATGAGAAATCTTCCATGAAGCGCTACATAAGAACACAAATTATAATTATTAAAATGTAGTGTGTGTGTATATATTTTGAAAGCATGGAGTGGATTTTGCTCTCAACGACTAGATAAGGACTAGATATGGAGGCATGTAGTCTTAAATAATAATCAGAATTGCATACAGATTAGAGAGAACTGCCTTTCAAGTAATTAATTGGTCGAGTTTCTTTAATCTGAATTGCTCTTTACTTGCAGATTGCATCAACTAATCTTTCTCTGCGGTTTACCTAGTATTGTTTCATTGCTGCAGGCTTACACAAGTTGTTCGAGGGAGCCTCATCAACTTGGGAAAAGCTATCAAAGGTCAAGTGTTGATGTCATCTGAACTGGAGAATGTGTTCAATAGCATGATTGTGGGGAAGGTGCCAGCCTTGTGGGCTGCTAAATCCTACCCATCACTGAAGCCAATGGGCAGCTATGTGTCCGATCTTCTTGCACGTCTGCAGTTCTTACAGGTATTTGCAATGTTTTACTACCCACAAGTTTAATGATTTCATATATTGGAAATTTAGTTTGTGGTCTTATATTCAGATTTTTTTTTGCATTGTTGTACATTTGTGGTGAACAACTTGAAAATACAACATGACATAAATTAGACTGCACTACTCCTAAAGCTCAACCTCTCTCCCTCCGAATCCAGTAAATGCAACCCCATAAAAACCCAACAATCTCAGGGAAATCAGAAAAAATGTACTTTCTCACAAATAATAACATTTTTACTAGACTATAAACTACTGTAGCATCCTGTTCAGAATAATATGTGCGGCCATTCAATTAGGGTGATGGAATTATGGGCACTAATCTCTCATAGTGCCCTGAATTTCACCCACTCTGAGATACCGCTACCCCAAAGTTCTCTGCCTTCTCTCCCTGCGATGGCTCACCTTTCTCCCCAGAGCCTCTCCACCTCTGGGCCTCTATCTGCGGTCAGCCACCAGTGACTTGCCGGCCTCAGCGCACCATCCCTAACCCTGGTGCGTACGCTAGAGATGCCGTCATTGGTCTCATCGGTCCTGAAACACCACTCTTAACCAGTTACATTGAATACAGCCCTGTCCTGACGCCAAACGGATTGCCACGATATCAGTACCATCTCTCGTGATCTTCCAAACTGCTTGTAAAGCCACTCATGTTCCTGAGTGAAAGCCTAGGACTTATGCACACCGACATGCCTATGCCTCCAACCGCCACCTGAATGGCTTTTGGCGTAAAGCACTATCTAAATAAAATACAGATACATCGGCCCAAGACCTTACACACAGGGATGAAGAGCAGGATGGAATATCTGAAATGATGCCTCTCATTAACAGAATTCAGACTACTGACCTTTTTCTACACCGAGCTTCCCATGCCAACATAGGCAACCAAAGGGGCAGTAAAGGGTATCTCCCCCAAACTAGTACCATAACAGAGGTCACCTAGTTGTGTGCATGGCACCAAACACTACCTAAACATCCATATTAGAAGAAATAAAAAACAATCAATTCCAAAAAT
Source organism: Ambystoma mexicanum (assembly GCF_040938575.1). Taxonomy (NCBI): domain Eukaryota; kingdom Metazoa; phylum Chordata; class Amphibia; order Caudata; family Ambystomatidae; genus Ambystoma; species Ambystoma mexicanum. The sequence continues at coordinate 533,242,370 of NC_090924.1, read as the reverse complement.
TCATCAATGTAGGCAAAGAGAATGGAGGAGATTATCAGAAAAGGAAATATTGTAGGTAACATTTTTAATTATTACTTTCAAAAGGAAAAATAAATATGCAAACATTTTGCGCATTCCATCAAAAGACTCTGCAAACAGGGGTGCAACGAAAGCTACATTTTGAGGGGGGGGGGGCTAACTGGTGATGGGAGGGTCCACTTCTGAAACTGGCCAGGGCAAACTTAGAGGCTGCACCCCCTCTGTTCACTTGCGCCATCATTCACTGTACACTCGCTCATTGACACACGCACCCAGTCCCCCATTCATCATGCACTCCTTCCCACACACATTACTTAATACATATATGCACTCCTTGCACACATGCATGGATACGGAGCTAACATGCAACAGTGCTTCCCGCGCCCCTCTGCTTAACACAAAGCAAGTGCGTACATCAGCCCCCTCCCCTCAGATATGAAAGAGCACATACATTATACGTTGACTCGCATCCGTGGGGAGGGGATTGGCTGATGTGTGCATTTGATTTTTGTTAGGCAGAGAAGTGAGGGAAGCCTTTAGGATTAAAGTTTAGCTGCGTTTGTGCAAAAACATTATTCTGCACGAACACAGTAAAACTTTAAACGCCACGAGTTTCAGGAAAGGCTTCCCTCACCTCTCTGCTTAACAAAAAATAAGTGCGCACATTAGCTCCCTCCAGGGGTGAAACTAGGCTAACATTTTGGGGGCCAAACCCTTCAAATGTTGAGAGAGACACTAACTTCAGATACTTTTGGGGAGGGACAAACGTACTTGTGTGGGAATGTAACTTCTTTACGTATTCTAATGAGACCAGTCTAGTGCAGAATCAATGTTACAAGCAGTTAATTCTCTCCTTCACACCCGAAACCACACACTTAAAGATTGCTGTAAGAATTAGCGGTCTGCTGCCCCCCACCTAATTCCAATCACTCCCCTAGCATGCAAGTACTAATCCCACATCACGATTTAAATTTCCTACAGAAAATTATGCATATGAATGCAGGTGCTAACAATGAAATGCTTTAATTGCAGGGCGTTTGTTAACAGCGAATCCCAGGCGCAGTTTAATGTCTGTGTCCTGTTCTGTCCAGCCACGGCTCTGTATGTCAGCAAGGTCGAGTCAACATAGCCCAAAACTACTTTCAGCTCAATGGTGTTGTGCCACTGGCAAAGAATAGTTATACATATCAGTGCCTGCATGCAGTGACTTAATTAATGGGATACTCTCATCCATTTTAATCAAATTGTAACATGGCTGGACCATGTCAAAAATGCTTCTACATGAAAGCTACACGATATTAATAGTTTCAATCAGAAAAAGTTACTGGATTGGAGCCCTTCAAGCAAGACCAATAATTTAATAGTAGACTAAACTATAAACTATGATTTGTTCAGTCTTGATTCCCATAAAAATGAGTTTGGCCAATAGGTAGATTTATTATCCCACTATTCTTGCTATTTCACAGAAAGTGTAAGTAATTCCAGCATGGCTGGCCGCACGCACAGTCTGAAAATGTAGTGCTAATTGGGCCTCATTACGATTTTGGAGGCAGCCATGGCGCTATTGGTGCCATGGCTGCCTCCAAAATCGGGTCTGGGGAATTACTGGGCCATTCCGAGTTTGGAGGGCCCAGTAATTCCTCCTTCAGGGAACCCGGGCTCGGACCTTCCCCATTCCCATTGAGCCCCATCGCCCCCATAGGGCTCAATGGGAATGGGTGCGGGAGCTAACAATGGCCCGATTACGACCGGCCCGTTGTTAGCTCTCTGGTCCCCTCACGGAACCCGCTCTGGACGTCTGGTAAAACCAGACGTCCACATATGATATGATATATGATATATGATTGGTTATTTTATAACGCGCTTAATACCCAAAGGTTTCTAAGCGCGGACCCAGGGATCGAACCTATGTTGCTCCTGTCGTCTTGCTTCCAAAGCGAGCACGTTGCCCCTCCAGCTATCCTCCCGAGACATCGGGTCCCGCGAGGGAACCTCGTAATAGTGCGGAATGCGTTTAACAGCGCCGGCGCCGTTAAACGCATTCCGCACAGGTCGTAATGAGGCCCAATGTTTTGCATGTTGGGAAATTTACCGGGACATTTACATCAAATGCTAATTGCAGGCACCACCAAAGTTTGCAGTTATGTGCTGTTATGTCCCCTTCATGCAATTTTAAACATTTGCAAGGCATAGGGGAGAAAAAAAGAAAAAAAAAGTGAGGCAAACTTGCTCTACCCCTTCGTCTTGCAAAAAAAGTAAACGCAGCATGCAAGCACGTTTTGAAGGCGGCATTTACAAATGTAGTCCCCGTGGATTTGTCCATTTAAAACCAAGGTGGATTCCATCGGAATCCATTGGTTTCACACCTGCATGAAAATGTCTTGCAGCCGTGAATTGAAAGGCACTTACAAGACTAAGGGCATCATCACGAGTTTATTTGATTGGGCAGTAAACATTCCCCATGGAATTTTTGGGGGGAATTTCCGCTGGCAGTATTACTGCGCAGCAGTTGCGCTGAAAATTGGCATTTTTCCGTTCCGGTGTGCTTACCCCCAGCTATGAGCTGGGGGTAAACACGCCATACTCATGATTGGGCGGACCCTTAAATGCAGCAGTAACCCCGTTACCACCGCATTTAAGGGCTATCGACCAACTCGTGATGAGGACCTAAGGGCTCTATCAGAAGGTTGCTGGTATCCTGGCGGTAAATCAGCCGGGATACTGCCAACGTGAATAGCGTTACTGCAACTCAGTCTGACGATATTTGCGCCAGATCCCGAGTTGCGGTAAGGCCATAAGTCCCCATTTTTGTAAGGGTCAATAGGACTCTATGGGGCGTGCCGGGCGCTATTGATGCGGCGCAATTGGCAGTAATAGCGGTAATAGCGAAGCAAATGGGCAAAAAGTAGAGATATTTACCGCCAACAAAAAGCTATTGAAAAGGGCGTTGTAATTGTCTTTCACAAAGGCTCCGAGTTAAGGGTGTGAGGCGTTAAGTGCATGCAGCCCCCTTCACTCACATCTCCCTGCATGCAAATCCCTCATTCTCAAAAGTGAGGATTTGCATGCAGGGCCTGTCAGCAACCGCAAGGAACTCGCAGCCAAAGCCTGAATACATACCTAATTGTTGGGCGCATCCCCGACACCTACGTATGCATTAGCTGATTGACCCCACATGGACATTTGCAGTGATATGCCTTAAAAAGCCTGTCACTGCAAATGCTATTTTTACATTTCCATCTTTAAGAGATATAAAATGAACAAGCGCTCATAACAATGTATGAGTGTTACTATTTTAACCAAAGGAAATGTCTGCCTGATAGACTGCACAAATGGTAATGACCAGGGGCGCCGAGTACGCGGGTGCTCCGGGGCCCGGCCCCCCCCCCCCCCCCGCAGAATGAAGTCGGGTGCACAGATGTAGAGGTACCCCCAACTCAAAACGATTTGTATAAATTGAGGCACTCATGCAAAGCAAGTCTGTCCCTCAGTTTCTAAAAATCGTTTTGGGATGGGTGTACCTCTACATCTGTGCACCCCTCTTCCCAGGAGGGGTGCACAGATGTACAGATACACCCAACCCAAATCTGTGCATATCTGTGCACCCCTCTTGCATTGCATCCATTTCCTCAGTGGAGGGAGGGGGCAGGGAGAGGGCAAATGAGACTGTTTGCATGTCTCTGAGGGTGCACGTGTTGAGGGTGAATGCTATGGACGGGGAATAGAGGCGTTGAGTGAGGGAACTCCCCTGAATTCTAAGGAAGGAAACAGCGCGAGAAAGGGGGTAGTGTGGGGTTAGGTGCGATCACCTTCTTGTGGGGCTTAGCAGGGGAAGGGCAGTAGAATGTGATAATTCGGCATTTTGAAGACCACACAAATCTACCGAAATAAATCGGTCTTTTTTGTATTTGTTCTTCCAAATGCAGAATTATCACATAGAACCCAGTATGAACCTTGCCATACTGTTGACCTTGTTCAGTGTAATAGCATTCAATGGGATAGTACTTGCAGGGCTGCTGTAACTCAATGGTGTAGAGCTAATGGGCTTCTATATTTTTAAAGAGACAGTAACAGCCCTTCTCAGCAGGGCTGTGCAATCTATATAAGCCAGCACTTTCTAGTAGAGCCGCCACATTTGTAATGGGGCAGTGCTGGTACTCCACAGTTAGCTTGCTATACTCTTGATGGGGTAGTACTGCTGTTTCCCAACAGGGCTTCTATAATTGTTGAATCTTCTCAACGGTAATACTATGCTTTTGTTAAGGCAATGCTAGTTCATCTTAGTGGGGCTGCTATACTTTTGATGGGATAACATCAGCACTTCTCAGTTGAGCTGCTATACTCTTATTGACAAGGCCCAGCACTTCTCAGCCGATTTATTTAATTTTATATTTATTGGTTATTTATAATGCACGTAATACCCAGAGGTTTCTAAGCGCGGACCAAGGGATCGAACCTGTTTTGCGTGGACTGAGGAATCAAACCTGTGTTGCGCGGACCGAGGGATCGAACCTGTGTTGCTCCGTGTCGTCTTGCTTCCAAGGCGAGCACGTTGCCCCTGAGCTATCCTCCCGAGACTCTGAAGATCTGAAGTACATTTAATGATACAGAACCAGAACTATTGAGCAAGTCTGATATCATCTTCATCATCATCAGAATAACGTAACACTGTCGTGGTTATACAAGAGCTAATATATTTAAAGGGATGGAATTATTGAGAATGTAGCAGCGCTATTCAATAACCCAAAGTGTTTAAGCATAGTTAATGTGAAAATACTACACTTCTCACCATTGGGACAGTACTACCACTTCTCACAGAGGCTTCTACACCTTTTATGGGGCAGCACTGACCCAGCCTACTGGACAGCTTCAATTTTAATGGCACTTCTCAATAGGACTGCTATACTTCAATAGGAAATGACCAACACTACCCGGCAGGGAATTGCATACTCTTGATGCCATCAAAGCAGCACTTCCACCCACCACAGCTGCTTTATTTTTAATGGCACAGTTTGTGTACTTCTCAGCCACTCTGCTTTACATTTAAACAGTCTTGGCCAGAGTTTCACACTGAAGTAGTGAGCATGTGATCCGGGCTCTGCAGCCCACACACACGGAGGGGATTCCCATTCTCCCACTTCTGAGATTTGCACCAAATGAGTGAGATTGTGCTCCAAAGTAGGAGGCACACGCACAGGCTTTGCTCTGAGGTTTGACACACTCACAGGATGGGCTGGCATTTCGTTCTCCCATCCTACTTTGTTGCTCTGCCTTTTGAGGGCTACTACAACCTGGATGATTATAGAGGGGTGGAGTAGGGGCAGTGATGGCCTACTGGAATGCACCTGGAAGGCTTAAACCTCCTTCTTACTTGACTTTAGTATATGCAGTACATGCTAGCCAATGTTTCCACTGTTCTGCGCCCCATCCCCCTTGCACCAAGTTGGCGACTACGTGCAAATGTAGTCATATGACTTCCGGTGATGTCACTTCCTGTGTTTGGGCACCCCCGGGAAATTCATAAGTCGGCTCCCCTGGTAATGACAACCCTAGTTAAAAGTGAAACAGGATGTGCTTTCAACTACAGTAGTCCTTCCAATAAGCGAATGCCTGCATTCTGTAGGTGTACTGCAGTACAGCAGGGAATCTGAATGCGCACACCAAAGTGCAAGTGCGGGTTCACTATTTTTAATTAATGCACCATGTGACAAAGTCCCTTCTGAGGAGATCTTGGAGAGGGGCTGGGAACTCTTGTTGCCAGTGAATGCTATCATCTATGTGATGCACTCCTTGGAGGTATTGTGGAGACTCCCTCAGAGCTTCTCCAGTATCTCCTTGGTTGCCTCACCACACATCCTAAAGTCACCCCTTCACCTGCCAGGCAGCCCAGGAGGTGAACGGCAGTAAATGTAATTAATGATGTCATCAGTGATCTAATATCTGATGTCCTCATTGTGGTCATATGCTGGGGACAGGTAAACCACAACATATGACAAATTCATAGTTTTATAAAAGTAGTGTTTGTAATTACTACAATAGTGTTAAAGTATAACATTTATAATAATACTATTACTTGTGTCATTCAACGGTTTCTAAAAAATCATCATTGCTATATAAAGTACATATTACTAGCACATCCTTTTCCAGCTGTAATTTAACTTTCGAATGGAATATGTCCTCCAACGTATTACTTATCTTTTGATATTTCCAATATCCAGTTTAGCTGCTTCAGAAAAATGTTTTAAGTATGGGATCCTGTGCGTCAATGTCTGTCGACTCGATGTCCCTCAGAGGCCTCTGTCTCGATGTCAACGTCACCGAAGGTATATACTGCGCGCACATCGCCCGTTGGCTTCCGTTCTGTTTTTCCGCGCTAATGCTTTGGATATGATACGCTTTGTTCCTTTGTCAAGAACCTTTGAGAAATTTTGAAAATCTTCGAGAAAATCTACTAAAGAATGACTTCCTCATTGGTGTCTTCCACTCCAAAGTCGGGTTTAAAAAAATGCTGTGTCTGCGGTTCGAAGATGTTTGTTACAAACCCCCACAGAATATGCTTGTGGCGTCTGGGATCCGCTCATCCTTCATCGGAGTGTGAGGACTGCCTGCCCATGACGTCAAAAGCCCTTAGAGAACGCAGAGGGAAGCTTGCGGCAGGTAGGACCCATAAATCCTATTAGACTATGTCGAAAAGACAAACTTCGAACGAGTCAAGAACTGTTTCTCCTCGTCGTAAGAAATAAAATGATTCCCATCTTGTAGTGGTTCCCACCACTCTTCATCGTCTAGATATTCAAAGAAACTGCGCCATAGGTTGTCATCTTCCATGTCTTCGAGTTCCTCTCCTGAACGGGTCATATGCCCTACATAATATGATCTGCCTCACCAGCTCACTGGGAAGAGTTTAGGCTTCAAATGTTGAAGGTGTTCGAGAATTCGGCCATGACCCCCTTGAGTACACCCAAAAGCCATGCTCTGATCGAAAGACCGGATAAGCATAAGAGACTGAGTCGTTGATGCCATGGCGCCGAGAGACTCTACATCGACTCCTTTGGGGTCGAAAGATGCGTCATCGACGCATCAAGCGTCAAACTCCTCGATCCCACAGGCGTCAAAGCCGTCGACGCAGCCTTCAAAGCCGTCGACGTGGACAGTTTTGACAATTTGGCTCCTTTGTGGATAAATATGATATGATATGACATTTATAACGCACCTATACACAAGTGTTTCAAGGCGTGACGAGGCAAGGGAGGGAGAACAGAGGGAAGACAGAGACAATGATCTTACTAGGCCAGGTGACATTGAGATCGCGCAAGTGCAGGGGAAGATGGAAGGGGAAAAGTACTAGGAGGAGGGGTGGGGGGAGGGGCAGTGCAGTACATGGGATCGACAGTAAAATTAATAGAATAAATAAAAAAGCAAATAGTAAAAGTGCGGCCAGCTGTTGGCAAGTGCAAGGGTAAGTGCAGACATAAGGTGACAAGTGCTGGTAGGGGCCTGTAGGGATACAGAAAACAGTCACCAAGACTAGGGGATGCCAGGGAGGCAGTGCAGGGGTGAAACTGGTGGGGGAGGAGACCTGGGCTTGAGATCAGAGGGTAGCCCGGTGACCAGTGCAGTTTCAGTTTCAGCCATGAATTGAGCCTGGAGTTCAGCAGGGGAGAGGAGGAGAGAAAGCAGAAGCAAAGAGGAAGGTTTTGAGCTGCTTCTGGAACCTGAGATGGTTCTCCTCAAGTTTCAGGGTAGCTGTTCCAGAGGGAGGCCCCAGCTGAAGAAAGAGATCTACCACCAACTCGATGCTTGGAGAAGAGACTGACCCTGAGGGAGATGGAGGCGGATGAGCGAAGAGCTCGAGAAGGAAGATATTTAGGAAGAGAGAGTTGAAGGTATTGAGGCCCCAGGCCCCAGAAGGCCTTGTGGACAATGCATAGGGTTTTGAACTTAATCCTCGCAGCCACTGGGAGCCAGTGCAGAGATTTCAGTCCTGGAGATATACGATCCCTGGGCTTCAGGCCAAAGACAGGTCTTGCAGTCCTGTTCTGGATGAGTTGTAGAAACAGGCAGATTTAGAAAGAGGCTGTTGCAGTAGTCTAGCCCAGAGATAACCACTGCTCTGGAGACAGTGAGCTTCTGGGGGAAAAGAGAGGAAAGGAAGAATACCTCAGAGGAGGTGCAGCTGGTAGTGTGACTTCTTAGAGACGTCAGAGATGTGGGGAGAGAAGGAGAGTGTGGAGTTGAAGATGACCCCAAGGTTTTTAGCCTCACAGGTGGGAGCAGGAAGAAGGCCAAGAGAGGCCGACCAGAGAGTGACAGGAAAGGAGGTAGCAGGTGTGCCGATGAGGTGAATCTCAGCCTTACTGGCATTAAGGCAGAGATCATTGGTGGCACACCACTCCCGAATAGCAGACAGACAGACAGTCAGAGATGAGACATGGAGAAGAAGTGGCCGAAGGGAGCCTGAAGATGAGTTGAGTGTCATCCGCATAGCACTGAAAGTTGGGGCAGAGAGTGTACTATGGAGAAGACCTATACCCCTTTGCCTAGGGCTGAATACTTCAAGTCACTTTCCTCTATTTATGAGGATGCAGATCCATCTTCAGATGAATCTAGCCCTTTTGGCCTCCAATATGGTACGCCATCAGTCCCAAATTGCTGAAAAGTCCAGAATAAAGATTCTACAAGAGTGCCTGCATGATGCCAGTGGTTTAGACACCTCACCTGAGGTAGAGTTTGGCAGGGCAGATCCCGGTGATCATGCATAGGTTACCTACAGACAATTGATGTCAAGGGTTATTGAGTATATGGGTTGGACTAGGCCAAGTCCACTCTTTGAACAAGATGACTTGACAGACATTTTGGACAGGTGACCTCCAGAAGACTCTATTGTGTCATTCCATGCAGCTCTGCAAAAGCGTGTAGCTAGCAATTGGGAGGCGCCTGAACTCAATTCAACTGTCAATAAGAAGTTGACCTCAAAATATAGGGTATCAAGCAGTGACCCTTTTTATTTATCAAAACACCCAACACCAGAAAGTCTGGTGGTTCAGCCTGCCACCTCAACCAATAGACAAAATGCCTACTCTACTATCTCTCCTGATAGGGATGACAAGCGTTACAACGCCCTAGCCCAAAAAGCTTTTTCGGCTGGAAGTATGGCCCTGAAATTGGCTAATGCCACTTGCATGTGGGCAAGGTACACTCACCACCCTTTGGGAGTGTATTTCCATAGCGGCTGACCATATCCCCGATCGGGAAGAATGAGACAGGTTTTTAAACATAGTCAAGGATGGGAAAGATAAGATGTGCTAAATCCCTCCTGACTGGTCTCGACCCTGCTGACAGTATCAGCAGAGCAATGGCGGCTAGTACAGTTATGCGCAGGCTTGCCTGGTTGACAAAGGCAGGATTTGCTCCAGACGTACAATCCAGACTAATCAACATGCCCTTTAACAGCACTCATTTATTCAGAAACAAGGCTGATGAAAGTTTGGAGAAATTGCAAACTTCAAATAAATCAGCCAAATCCCTTGGCGCTGCAATTGGACAACCACCAAATCGCCCCACAGGTATGTCCTGGAGGGGTAGGTCCTTTCGTCATTACTCCACATTTGGAAGAGGCAGAGGACAGTCAGTTCAAAGAAGCCAAAGAAGATTTCCCAGTGGTGGACGGGGAAGAGGTACTTAGACCGCAGCAGCAGCGGCTACTTTGCCATCAGCCACTGCGTCAGCCACCCCAACACCTCTCTGAGGACTTAGTTCACAGGACTGCAGTGGGAGGCAGACTGTCACAGCATCTGACAGAATGGCAGGCTATTACTTCCAATGTATAGTCATTGGAAACAATTGCCCAAGGTTACTGCCTTCCTTTTCTAAAAAAAAAAAAGCCTGTGAGTCATCCCCCAGGGAACAGCTCTCACAAAATTCCAGATCCGCTTCTTATGCAGGAAATACTAACTCTGCTAGCGAAAGGTGCTATAGAACCATACCAGTGGCGGCAAGGAACAAGGGTTGGTACGTCCCATACTTTCTAATACCAAAGAAGGACGGAGGATCGAGACCCATCTTGGATTTAAGAGACTGGAACAAGTTCCTCAGGAAGGACAAGTTCAAGATGGTAACTCTTTCCCAGATCCATCAGGCCCTCCAGCTTCAGGATTGAATGGTGTCATTGGACCTTCAGGAAGCTTACTTTCATGTGATGATCCAACACAAGCAAAGGCAGTACCTGAGGTTCGCCGTTGGCGGTTATCATTATCAGTTTTGGGTTCTGCCATTTGGGCTGACCCCCGCCGCAAGGGCTTTCACCAAGTTGATGGCAGTTGTGGAAGCGAGTTTCAGGAGAGGGGGAATTCAAGTTTACCCCTACCTGGACCATTGACTGATCAGGGCCAGTTCCTTGGAAAAGGACCTGGAACATCTCAGCTCCACCTGTCACTCCCTTCACAGATTGGGCTTCTCCCTCAACTTCAAGAAGTCTCACATGATACCATCTCAAAGAATACAATTTATTGGTGCAGTCCTGGATGCATCCCTGGGAAAAGCCTCACCACTAGAGGTGAGGGCTCAAGACATTCTGCAGATGGTGACCAAATTCCAGAATGCCCCGCATTCTACCGGCCTTTGATTTTCTGAGGTTGCTCAGCCTGATGGGATCCTGCATTTTTCTGGTGCCAGAGCCTCACCTGAGAATGAGATCTCTCCAATGGGCTCTCAAGACTCAGTGGTCCCAATTCTCTGCAAGGATGTCAGACCTCCTACAAATTCCAAGCAGAGTCTCACAGGACCTTTGGTGGTGGGCCTGCCAGAAGAACATTTTGAAAGGAGAACCGTTTTGGCAACCATGGCCGGTTATAACAGTAGTGACAGACGCCTCACTCACGGGGTGGGGAGCCCATGCCAACGATCTGACAATCAGCGGTCATTGGTGTCCATCGGAGTCCAAACTACACATCAACCTATTGGAGCTGAGGGCAATCAGACTAGCGCTGAAGGCCTTTCTGCCATCTGTACGTGTAAAGAATGTCCTAATAATGACGGACAACACAGTGGCCATGTACTACCTGAACAAAAGAGGAGGTGTAGGGTCACTACCACTGCGCAGAGAGGCAATAAAGCTCTGGTACTGGACAATACAAGAAGGGATCTCCCTATCGGCAGTTCACCTAGCCGGAGTGGTGGACACAGCGGCAGACACTCTGAGCAGGCAGAGCACAGTCTCCCACTAGTGGGAACTAGCTCAGGAAGTCCTTCAAGAGATCTTCACCCTTTGGGGAACCACTCAAGTGGATCTGTTCACGACCGGGGTCAACCGAAAGTGCGAGCAGTACTACTCAAGGGAATTTCGCCCAAGAGGAGCTCTAGGAGAGGCGTTTGTGGGATTTCCCACTCCTGTACATGTTTCCCCCAGTCCCCGTCATCCCTCACGTGATCAGGAGGTTAAGAAAGTTAAGAAAATCCATGATAAGGATTGGGGCAGGAGGATGTGGTACCGAACCTTCTATTATAAACATTAATTCCTAAAATAATTTCACACTTAAACAAAATAACATTTTTCACACGGGAATGTACACTAACAACATCATAACAATAAGTAACTATATACAAATAGCTCATATTTCATATTTGTACAAACATTATTTACAGTTACTGTATATGGGAATTGCAGAGCAGTTTATTTAACTTTAGTAAGGAAACCGAGACAAATAACCTAACCAGGTCATCAGTTTTACTAAATATATAAAGCCATGCCAACATTGTAACATTATTTTGAGTGTAAACCTTTTAATTTAAAGTCATACTATTATATAAAATAGGAAGACAAATAAAACATGACATCACTAAATACATAGATAATAAATTCAAACATAATGAATCTGTTCTAATTGTCATAGAATAATTCTTGTAAAATCTGTGTATGTCTTTATTTTGGCCACCTACACACATAAGAAGTAAATGGCAATAGTCTGTAATCAAGAACTGTGGATGGTAATACCCCTAACTTCATAGACACCATGGGTCAATAATGGAACAACAACAAAGTGGTGTCTCACGAGCAAGATGCAAACATAATATAATGTTATCAAATGTATAGCAACTCAATCCTTCATATACTGGAAGAATAATTGAACAGATGGCCAGTGAGAGTAGAAGGATCACATTCAATCTTCACAATTTTATTTATTATTCATAAGAAACCAGAAAAACACATATCATAATAAATACATATTCACAAGACAATATATCAACAAGACAATATATTAAATGTGCAAATGGGGGCCAAGGTGCTAAATCGAAAGGACATGTTTAACACCCTGCCTGTGCAAACATTACTGTTGTGCACAATGTAACTTCACTTATAACAAGTGCAAATGTGGTGCATGTGTAAACATACCTTCACGGACAACACCTGCAGATGTTTTGCAACTAGAATACATATACCCACATGAGTGTAATAATCCTAACAAGAATCAATGGTCAACTGAGGGTTGGGGGGTGGTAAGGGAACACTGTAAAGTCTCATAGGTGCTTCCAACAAATTACATGCATGTGGGTATATGTATGTTAGTTGCAAAACTTCTGCAGGTGTTGTTTATGAAGCTAGGTTTGCACATGCATCACATTTGTACTTGAGTGGTATATGTGAAGTTAAACATGTCCTTTCTATTTAGCACCATGGCCCCCATTTGCACATGTAATATATTGTCTTGTGAATGTGTTTTTTAAGATATGTATTTTTCTCGTTTCATATGAATAATAACCTGAGCTACCCGATTGGAGAGGCAGATATTCCGCTGGTAGTAGTAGATTGTTCAACCTCACCAAAGGGAAGGAAGGTTGAGTCATCAGATGGCCAACAAGTATTAAAATGGTTGGTAGATGCACTTCCCGAGATTATATCTAAACAATGAGATCTTTCCATACTATCTTGGAATTGTCAGGGTTTCGCACACCTCTTATCATCGGAGGGTTCTACGAAACTACTCGACAAACACAGTTGCTTTTGCTTACAAGAGACATGGGCTATGGACCCTCTTATATTAGATGGTTATGTGACATACCATTTGGCAGCCAAAAGAGGAAAAAAAAACAGGCCATATGGTGGATTGGCTATAGGGGTAGCTAATACTTTGGGATCGAGACAGATTGATTGTAACCTTGAAAGTAACATGATTGCAGTCTAAGGGACTTTTGACAATAAGGACCCTAAGGGCTCATTTCTATTGGTGAGCCTATATAATCCACCTGGGGCGGTGCTAAGTGAGCAATTGCAAGACTCTCTCCAGGACCTATTGGCGAATTGGCTGTCCATATCTAGTGACACAGGAATATTAGTTGTTGGTGACTTTAACTCTCATATGACAGGGCATGGGTGTAAATTGGAGAAGCCTAAATTAAAAAATATGGGAGTCATGGATCACAATAAAAAAGACCTTGAGGGTGGAGCATGGGAATATCTGTTTGAGTCCTGGGATATGGAAATGCTCAACGGTACAACAATTAGTGATCATCCTGGGCATCATACATGGTCAAATGGTAGCTCTCATAGTACGTTGGACTATATATTTGTGTGTCCCAGGATCCAACAACAGGTGGAGGACATGATAGTTATCCCCAATGAATCGAGTGACCATGCAGCCCTGAAATATGTGATCAATATTCCTAGAGAGCAGTCTTTGCCCAGTAATATGGGTATGGTGAAAACTAATAAAGCAGGTACCAGGATTTCCTGGTCGGATAAAAACATAACACTCGCCATCGAAGCCCTGGGGGTGGTAGGATCCAATCAGTTCCCTAACTTTAACGAGATGTCAATCGACTCTATAGAGGACTGGATCCATGCTTTTTCAGGAAAGCATGCAGTGGCACCTATAGAGACTATGATAGGTCCTGAGGGGAAAAAATTGCCTTATGATAAGACGATCAGAGACGCGAAAAGGAATCTCAGAGCAGAGCTTCAAAAGGCCAAGAAATCAATGGCCCCTGGGGAGGGATATTATGCAATGGTTAGGGGGATTAAAAACAGATATAGAGTGGCCATTAAGGCGAAAAGAAGGAAAGACACGTAACATTCTGTACCTTTTGGGTGAAGCCCAAGGTGTTCAGAATGGGGCACTAGCCAACCCCATTGAAGCTAGGGTGTGGGTAAAATTCCTGAAAAATCGGAATGCTGAGTCAGAGGACGATAAACCAACAGTATTGGTTCACCACCAGTGGCACTGATTGTTATTTCACATGAACTCATATTGAATAAGATCAAAGAGATAAAATCTTCACGAGCACCGGGCCCTAACGGATTGGCCAATATTGTTATTAAATCATATCCTAAGTTCTGTGCCAGCCTGCTGGGTATATTATTTGAGAAGATCTTAAAATCACGTAACATACCCCGTTCATGTAAAACGGCGATATTAATCCCCGTGTTTAAAAAGGGAAATAGACTTGACCCAAGCAACTATAGGCTGATTTCAATTTTAGATGTCCCGTGGAAGATATTTGCCTCACTTTTGCTAAAAGAGTTACAACTATGGGTGGAGGGTTTGTGTGTATTGTCTAAATTTCAAAGTGTGTTCAGACAGCGATCCTCCACCTCCCATAATATCATGGTTATGGACCTATTACGATCTATAGCGAAGAGAGGGGGGGCTGCCCCACTTTATGCCTTATATATAGATTTTACAGCGGCTTTTGATTCCATTCCTAGAAGCCGCTTGTGGCGGAAATTGAAACTAATAGGCTGCCCTGAAGGTTTGCTATACTATCTTAGACTTTTACATCAAGATAATTTAGTAAAACTGAAGTTAGACCAAGAAGGCCACACAACAGTGAAAGTTCCCCAAAATAAGGGAGTAAAGCAAGGCTGTGTCACAGCGCCTTTAATTTACAACTTATATGTTTACATCCCAGAAGCAATATCCGCTGTAAGCAACTGCCCCCCTAAAATTGGTAAAGCCGTTAGTCCCGTATTAGCATACGCGGACGATCTGGTGATATTTGAATACACCTTTAGTGGGATAAGTAGATTGGCAGCTGCCCTGTGGGAGTATGCAGATGTGAATGGCCTTAGCATCAATTTGGGATAAACGAAGGTCATGAGATATACAAATAAAGTATCTCATGTGCAGCTCACGGTAGGCTCAGTGAGTATCTCCTACGTTCCCCAATATCGATATCTGGCATTGATCTCGAAGTCACTGGTAATTATGTGGCTTGTAAACAAATGCATAGCATTAGAGCGGCAAAACTGACTGCCCTGTTTGATAGGTTTACTGTTAAACAGGAAGGTTTTACTCTATGGGGCACTCGCCAACTTTACATACAAGCTTTCTTTCCGGCCATAAAATACGGGCTAGAAGCCCTTCTTGAGATTGACCTAACGTGGCTACAGGTGATTGAAGGTAAATTCTGGCGCTGTATCCTTGACCTACCCCCCAGCATTCCAATGGCCATAATCAGATTAGAGCTTGGCTTGATCTCTCTAAAGGCTTTAGTGTTGAAGAAGCGGGCCCTATTATATTTAAAAATGACTCGAGACACAAGTAATGGACTGTTAACAGCTGTCCATCAGGAAATGGCCAGGGAGAACTCTGTATGTACAACCATTGGTCAGATGGCCAAACTGTTTTATGAAATAGGCTGGCAATCTAGGGACGGTTGCTATTCAGAAGAAGCACAAAGGGCTCTGAGCAAACAAACAGATCTCTGGGATTGGTTAGAGAACTACGAACATCTAAGGAGTTTAAAAAGTTATCAGTTTGCGCAGTATAGATTGTACGAGTTTAAGAAACCGCAGAGATATCTGAACATCTGCCCATCAGCAAGACTTAGACGGTTCATTTTATTGCTCAGATTGGAGCATTTACCCACTATTATAATCACTGGGAGAAAAGATAACATTGCTGTCGAATTGCGAACATGCTGCCTATGTAAAGCACAAGATCAGCTGGAGACGGCAAAGCACCTTTTGACTGAATGCCCGGAAATGGCTAGTACATTTAATCTTCTCCTTGGTAGTTATGCTCATGATAACAAGTACATCAAGGATGACCTCTTTTGGCATCATTGTATTAACTCCAATAGTATGCGCCTGTTGACAGCATTATATACCATATGGCAGAATGTTGAAGCTAGCCTGGGCATAATACTTTAAGATATTGATTAAGAAATTTGATTTTTTATAGATAATTGAGAGATGAATAGATGATTGTATGTTGATAGATTTTGTGTTTTCTTATGACATGTTATTTTTTTTCTACATATGTATTTGGATAATGTATTATTATTTTGTTATTTTAAAGGTTTGTGTTTATAATTCATTAAAAAGTTTATAATTTAAACTATATCACAATAAATATTATTATATGAATAATAAATGAAATTTTGACGATTGAATGTGATCCTTCTACTTTCAATTGCGATCTGTTCTATTATTCTTCCAGTATATGAACAATAGAGTTGCTATACATTTGATAACATTATATTATGTTCACATCTTGCACGTGCAAAACCACTTTGTTGTTCCAATAGTCTGCAAACTACACTTCTTTTTTAAAACTTTGCATATCTGTGACTTCTCTTTATAGCTCTTTTTACAACTGTTTTTGTTTCATATGTAAACAGCTATCTCAAACTACACTCCATAAGACTCAGAATAAAGTGCATGGGACCCACTTATACAACCTAGCATGTATAGGAAACACTTTTACATGTAAAAATATACATAATGTTTTATATATAAAACAGAAGTAGAAGATTGCAGAATGCCTGTTTTTTATTTCTAGCATATTCACTTTCAGAATAATATATATATATATATATATATGTGACATTAACTTTTCTACTGTAGCCATATGCTATGTTTAAGTATTATTGAATCTTTTGTTGTGTGTGCCCTCCTTTTGACGACACGTGCACTCATTTCAGAGAATATAAATACAACTATAACTATAAACCTTTCCAAGATTTTTTATTCATACCATATTAAAAGTTACTAAATGTGTAGACAATAATCCCTAAAAATGTACCATAATACATTTCTCCTTTATAGATGCATTTATTGTTTATTTACCTTGTCATAGCAGATATGCACAAATACTTTAAAACTTGGGTTCTAATACTAAGTATGCATTCTTTCAACCCTTAGGCAATCTAGCTTTGTGTGATGCTGTACAGTTATTGCATACAAAACCAGTCTACTTCCATGTCACCCATGTCGTGAAATTTCCACTATGAATTGATGCAACCACATGAAAGATAATTGCACTTTTTAAATGTTTTCTTGCAAATGGATGCCAGAGCATTTACAAAGTTTAAAATGGGAGTATTAACTTTCCCTACCATCCATTGTGTGTCTCTGTAAGACCACTAAAAGATACATATTATACTCTAAATTTTGAAATGATGATGGCAAATCACAACAACACCGCCTACATCTCACATCATGATGTGCTTTTATTACCAGATCAGCAAAATGTACACTTTTCTGATCAGGTACTGGAAGATATAAAAACCATTCCAGAGGATCATGACTAATTTCTTGTTTATGACATTGTGGAAACTCGTGGTTCCATTCATAAGAGATTCCTATCAAATTATCTACACTTACTCTTCTTCACTAACATCTCAGAAATTCTTCTTGTTGAGTATTTTCAGAAAAATGGTATCTTTCTGTTTTTACAGCTACTACATGTCGAATTGACACTGCAGAATGTATGTCTTGTGGTCTTTCATCTGCGGACAGTTTAACTCTTGAAAGTTCCACACATAGCTTTTTATCTACTGTTGAAGCTACTATTTGCATGAGTGGTACTTGTGATGAATCCTGTGAAGTCGTGACTGATAGCCAGCCTACAGTCTCCTCCCATGTGGACAGGGGACGGCACCCGCTGTCTGATCCTGGGGGTGGCATTATGAGGGAGGATCACATGGAAGGAGATGGCTGTCGGGGAGATGGTGTGACCCCCTCAGGAGAGATGCAGTATTCTTCCCTTCCATGCGAAAAACAACCTATAATTCCTACATTCCTGGTGGTACGTTGTTATTATAAAAAACCTTCCAGTGGTAAAACCCTAAAACCCCTTCTTGCCAAACACTCTAGGCAGGATACCATTCACACTTCCTATGTACACTTAACATCTCCTGTTTCTGACAGTTTTGATTCAAACAAATATTCAAAGCAAAGCAGTCTTTGAAAGTTTAAAACTCCCATGGACTCCAATTCCCATAACACCTCCAGTACTGGGATGAGGAAGAAGAGAAGGAGTTAATGCATAGAAACAGAAACACCAAGCTAAATGTGCAGATTAGTTGTTGTAATAGATATCAGCTGTGCAGGACATTTAAAAATGATGTGCTTTTCAAATGTGGGAGAGAAGGAGAAGGCAGATGCAGAGCAGGCGAAGTGGGAAGCAGAACCGGAGGCAGACACACAAGCACGGATGGTGTGAAAGGAGGCGGGCACTTCCTACGGGCAGAGAGAGAGAGACTGAGAGAAACACAGCGGGTGCTGTAGGTGAACCGCTGAGAAGCCTGCAGTCGTGTAGAGGCTGTCGGGATGTGGTGTCAGCAGTTCCTCTGGCAGATGAAGAAGAAGCCAGCTGGAGAACCGCAGGAAGTTCTGCAGAACGTGAGACCCTTTTTCCAAAGTGCGAGCTTCGCCGCCGCCATACGCTGCAGGTATGAAACACCAGCAAACACTGATGAGTCTGCCATGATGCATTGGGAGCCCTGGGGCAAGCGTATAAACTATTGGGAACTTATTTTGAGTTTGAATATCAACCAAATGATACAGAAAGACTGAGTTTACACACATCGCCTTATATGAAATGTCGATATGGGGAAAGCTGGAGTAAACGTCATAAGTGGTTTAAATGTTGTCATAAGCAACTGAACACTAATGAAACAGTTGGAAGGCAAGATCTGTACACATCTTCATATGAGAAATGTCAATATGGGGAAGATTGGAACAAGTATTGCCACAAGCCAATTAACACTAGCAATGAAGTTAGCAAACAAAGCTTGAACAAGTCTCCTTATATGAGATGTCTGTATGGGAGATGTTTGAACAAGTGATGCCTGGAGCCAATAAAGTATACACAGGTAAGGTGTGCAACTGTGCTATGCTTAAAGAGAACTGAATGATAACGAGAAGATCATAAGAATACCCGATGAAAGAATGCAAGTCTTTGGGAGAAACATACCTGGCAGGAGGATACACCAGGGGATCTTCAAAGCCCATAGGGGGGATTCTTGACAGGGCAGTATGCTAGGTAATCCTTCTATAGTGTGTGATAGGAAAAGACATTGTGAAAAGGTTCCTGGCAAGAGAGTATACCAGGATTCCATCTTTTTGGAAGTTACTGTGTAAAAGAGATACTTTTGGCCACCCTTAAAAGTTGTTGCATGAAAGAGACTCTTGTCGTCGTTCTTCAAAAGACACTTTTCATCAATCCTAAGAAAGTATTGTGTAAATGAGACATTTCTACTACTCTTAAGGAACCATTGTTTGGAAAAGAAATGTCCACATATTCATTAAGGAAGTGTTGGGTGAAAGACATTTTTGCTATGCCTGAGGAATCTTTGTTTAAACAGAGCATTCTCAATATTCTACCTGAGACAACTCAGTGGAAGGGAACCATTCCCTGAATACAAGGATTGGTTTGTTGGATTTACATATTTGGTTTTTGCACACTTTTTTCTGAATTTGAAGCAGATATATTTACTGTGCACCTTTTTGATTTGTGTTTTAGTGTGAGGGTCAGATACATTTTGGACACAGTCATCTTGCTTTAGTTTTAGTTTTCGAGGCAAGGAAACGTTCTTTAGGATAGGGACGGATAGGCCTTTATCCAAACCATTTTAATTTTAACGAAATGGCTAATGTTGAAAACAGTACAACTTTGTGTCTGCCTCTCATTTCTGACCCCTCACATGTCATTTGAAACGACATTCACAAAGCTGCATTTGAGTAGCATTGAACTCCTGTTTAACTACTAATTCCACAGTGGGAGTATTCCACATCTACTTTACTTTCCAACATTGTTAGATTGCCTTTGTTTACAGAATGGAGAGCTGTGAATGTACCTTCAACTGTTGCTTATTTTTTATTGAAATAGGTCTTACAGGAGTTGGTAATAAGCCAAGATGAGGAGCCTACAGTACACGTAAAATATTGTACTCTTAAATACCTGATATTTCAACTGTCGCTTTTGTTTTATCAAAGTTTAATCAAAACAATCTTTCTTTATTTTTTACTCGTGACAGTGCCACATATGATGTTCCTTCTTTGAACACTGTGCGCCCCATGTTTATCAGTGCAGCTTCTATAGTCAATCTGTGTTATGCATGTACAGTTATTGCATATGCAGAGCGCAATGGAAATTGTGCTCTTTTCACAAACATATCTTTATAAATCATAAAGCATGCAGAAGTAGACAAATGAAGTGAGGTTGCTCTACACAATGAAACTTAACCAACATATATTCTATATTCTTACTGTGTGGAAAAGTGACAAATGCAGCCACTCTCCCCATTGCTTCATTCACCAAACCAATTTCAACATTCAGGTTCAGCTTTAACAAAACCTGTGCATTTATGCACAGTTTTAAAACTGGCTCTAGATCTGCCGTTTTTTAAATTGATTTTTCCAAATTGAGTTAATCACACTTTTGCTTTTTTTGTCTTATTCTAGTGGCATCTAGAACATTACACGATTGTATCTCTAAAATGTCTTGCGTCTCAGAGCGCCTTATTGTACAGTTCATCTTTTCACACTCTGCAAGTGTACACATAAAAGCAACATAAGGAATGTTCTTTTCTTGGAGATTCAACATGACATCATGCCCAGTGCAATCTGCATGAAACATGTTAGAAACCAGTGTACCTTTTAAGACTGTTTTCATATTGTCCTCAAGCAAAACTGTACGAATGTTTAACATTTCTGCATACTCTAACTCTGCAGACCGCCGCATATTAATGGTAAGCTCCTTATATTCTAAATATTCCAAAGGTTCGCCTTGCCAATGCTACCTGTAGTTTTTTTTACTATCCTTTGATTGAAGATTCCTATAGACTGGTTGACCTTTCACAGGAGGTAACTGTAACAAATCTCCAATAACAAGGAAATGTCCTCCAAACCAAACATCATAGGTAGTCCTCAAGATATCTTGCATTCACAAGTGAATGGAAGCTCGCATCAGGTTAGACACAAAACTCACTTCATCCACAATCATGGCATTTCATTTTTTCAGAACTCTCAGTACTACTTGTGCTGCGTTTGATGCAAGATTCCCATATTCCAGTTTATTGCCATGTTAAACTGGTAGCATTTAATAACCGATGTACAGTAATACCACCTATATTGAATGCTGCTGAGCCTGTGGAATAAGCCATAATTCATGACACAGGTTATGTGTCATATCATTACTCTCAATGCATGAATTAGAAAGGATTTTCCTGTACCAGCCTGTCCACTAACATACATCAATAACGGGTTGTAGTGGACAGAGGAACATTCATGCGTATCATGTTTAAAACCACGCAAGAACCTATCTTTGATGTGGTCATAAATATCCTTTTGCTCTTCATTCAGCTTACTTACTTACATCTCCACATTTTTATGTTAACGTTTTATCTGTTCCATTGCGCTCTCCACTTCTTTCATCACAAGCTCAACATCTGTTTGAATAATTGGATCGCCTAACACATTTTCACTCACTTTAGCAGATTCTTGACTGCCCTTAGAAATCTTGTTTGTTAATTCGGCTGCCAACATTTATTCTTGGCGTATTTATTTTTTCAATAGTTCTAAGCATTGTTCAAAAGTGGGTACACAATATATACTTTATTTGCAAGAAATGACTGTTCAAACGGTTTAAAACTTCCAAGCAGATCACTCTCTGAACGTCATGGTGAGACAACTGTCAAAAGGCAAAAATAAAAGAATTCCTTTTTCTCTGCAGTTTGGCAAGATAGTTTCATGTGGTTATGGAGACTTAGCTTTTCATGTATCACCAGACAACCAGTGCATCCATATACTTTAAACTGTGCTCTTTCATTGTTTTCTTCCACATTCCTTAATGAGTAATGTTCTACTACTTCGTACAAGCAAAGGTTTTCTAAATGTAAATTCCTATTTTGATAATAGGTATTAATTAAATTCATTTTCAAAATGTCGGTATTATCAGTTACTCTTTTAGCTAACTGTTCAATTTCCGTGATAGGCTTTAGTAACCGTTGTCTGAGCTTTTGTCAAGTATGCTGTAATGTAGCGAGAAACAGCTGTTGTGTCATCAGCAATATACTGTACATCAGTATGAGCATTCCAAAGCTGAGCAATGACAGGATTGTAAGAATTTACAAATTGGCATTCCTTATCTCTTTTTAAGTGATATGTATTTGTAGGCGACTTACCAGTTATATGGTGTCGAACAGATGTAAAAACCCTATTTGCTCAACCAACTGGGGAAAGAGGCCTAGGAAATCCAGACCTGCACTTAGTGTAGTACTTGTCTTTACTTTGAAATTTTCTTTGACAGTGCTTTCCACACGTGCATTTGAAACCTTTCTACCTTGTTTCATGGATCAGCATTGACCTGCTGAGCAGGGATTGAACAGGTAACATACTTTTCAATAAATTGCATCTCGGAGCGATCACTATCTTTACCAAACTGTGGAGCATCTTTAATCCACAGAAGCATATGTATATGTGGAGCTCCAAGTGTGTGCTACCCTTTCCTCCAAAAGTAATGTTCCACAGTGCCTAGTGTCCCATTTTCTTTATTACGTATAAAGTGTAACATTTCTAAAAATCGGTGCTGGAAGAATCTAGATACACTTAAAGGGTCCATGGCACACAATTATGCTGGGGTCATGTGTAATAAACCTTCTTTATTTGGATTACTTTCAAGAATCCAGTCTGCAAGATCACCCCAGCCATACTTTGCACAGCTTAAAGACACAAACCAAGTTGTTGGACCCAACCCTTGGAGCATACATCAAACCTCAGAATGTCTTCTATACCAACATTCTTTACTTCCTCTCAAAGTGGCAAGGATATTGGTAATTTTCCCTTCTAAGCCTTCATTCTTTTGTTTTACTTGTTGCAGCATCTCATTTCCAGAAACATTTAGAAATCTAGTTCCCTTTTGAAGTGTATGAGCAACGGAATAGCACAGTGTTGAACATTCACTTTCATACAGTAAGTGAAAAATATATTAGATTTTTAGTGCAGAATCTGGAGTCTTCAGAATACATACGTGTACAGAGGTATTCTAAAGAAGAAATGGGTACTTCCCGATTATCCAATTTGCCACATTTTCCAGTGGGTAAAAGCATAGGAAAACAACAAGCTTCTAAAAGGTTTTCCCAGACACTGACTAGTGCACCTTTTGTTCTAATCATGTGATACAATTCAAGACTATCAACCATCACTTCTCGTGAGTGCAGAGGATCAATAGTGTAATGCTCATACAAACTGTTAACTTCTGCAACAGTTAAAAGATGAAACTGACCTTCACTGTTCTTGTTTGTTAATCCAACATCAAGTATAGGCAAGTTTGGTACATTCAGACTGTCTTTATACAGTTCATTGTGATTCACTATAAACTATAAACTCCCCTTTACCTTTGTGATATCTATTAGCTGTCCAACATGTTTTACCTTTGTAGAAGCACCATTGACTAAAACAAACAAAGAATCATTGATGTCACATTTTACTCCCATAGTGTTCACATTTGTTTGCAAATTGAGAGACAAATATACAACTTTGCCTTTCATACCTTGCACTAATGACTTTTTAGGGAACATTGATGTCTTTGTTTGCAGGTAAACAATAACCTGAAAAGAATGAACAGTTTGCAATGCAATCACCTCAAACAAGTTACATTTTCAAGCACAACATGAATTTCAGGCACCACCATGTTGTTCAATATGCGTCTTGCAGGAATGTTTCTTATTTGTAATACACTAAAACAGTATTTACACACAAGTAGTGCCTCACTTGTACTGAATCACTGTTCTACAAACAAATAGAGATAAAGGTCCTTCCAAACATCATCTACACAGTCTTTTGCTTTCTCTTCAATGAACACTTTTTGTACTTGCTTTCTGTAGAACGTGCATCGACCGGACACACAATGAAAGTCAGGTCTTTTGCTTGAAGAAGACTCAAAAATGACCATTCATTGCCCATACTCATGAAAAATGAGATCCCTTAAAAGCATAGGATCGTCATGTCCACTTCCTACAAGTGATTCTTGTAGATAGAAATCATATTTGAAAATGAGTGTTTTTTACCATCTCAAGAGTAGAAAGTAAACTTTCTACAGTTCCAGTAATCAATGTCTTTTTTTTAACAGTGCAAGTGACATGCATGGTATTTTGTACTGTTACAGTTTAGGAAGATAATGTATTTTTTAAACATTTTAGCATAAATGGCTTTAATTTCTGCTGAGTTGGATTATAGTAATTCTCTTTAACTTGCTCACCTTGCATACCTCCTAACGCGGTGCCAGATACTGTATTTTGTTGTGATGTGCAGCCAGGATATGTATGTGGCGAAACTGACACTCACATCTCCCTTTCTCAAGACAAACCAGAGAGAGATCCAGAAGTCCAATAGTATTTCACAAACTTCACAGTTGTCAATTTTCTGCAGCATCTTGATTTGTCGCTGTACATTATGATTTTTGTGTAACAACTGTAAGAAATGTAAGACTCTAGAAGAGTACCGCTCAATATTAGACAAATATTTAAATTTGCATACTAGATTTTCTTTTCTTACTTCTACTGAACTCTGTCCTAATATATCTTCTTCACTTGTTTTTGATTTTCGCATTTTTTCTCTTTCAGAAATCACGTTACCTTTCACTTCATATCCACGTCCACTCTGCAATAGCAAGAGTCCCATTTCACTTTTGAATGTAACTCTCTTCACTAAAAAATCATTCTCTATGTGAAGTGTGTATCCACTCTCCTCAAAACACATCACACAAGTCCTCTTTTAAGTACACAAATTGAACTTTTTCGTAGAATCCCTTTGTGACCTTAGTCAATTTTATTTAAATTGTTCAACACTAAAATGAACAATACGTGAATACGATCTAAGTTCACACTTCTCAAAAGATTTGAAAACACTTGAAAGTGAACCATTTTTGATGCACATTCTTAATCCTCTTTCTTACAAGTACTTGTTTTTCTTTTTTTAATTACCTCCGTTTATTCATGCGCTGTAATGATGTTGATAGACTTTTTCTATTAACAAGTCTTACTTGAAATCTGAATGGTTTTTCAGATACTTGCTCTTTAGCAGGATAGTGTCCCTGCTTCTCTAGGTGGAGCCCCTTCTCATGAGGCTAGGGAGATGAGGCTGCTACCCGATAGTTCCCCTGGGAGTGGTACTCAGCAGGTGGATCTCATGGGAGGGAATCCCCCCTGTGGGACTGGGGATGATTATCAGGGACAAATGCAGTATACACCGAATACACCATAGCCTCCCTCATATCCCCACCCTATACAGGGTAATATGATTCCACACTCTTCCATGTACGTATGTAAGGTAGAGCATCCAAATATCTTCCAAAGTACTGAGACGAGGAACAGTCAGGAATCCCTGTATGACAAGGAAGATTCCAAGCACCTCAGATGAGATGAATAACATAAGTACTGGGACGAAGAAGAGGTGCAGAGTAATCAAGAGCTCTCAGCGGAACCAACTCCAGCAGTCTAGTCAATATGGACAATCAGTAAGCTGCTGATACATAAAAAGGGAAGAGAGACAAGTTTGTCCAGTGTTCCCTCGTGGAGCAGCAAGCAGGTCGGCCCAGCGTAGAAGGCAGACCAGAGGAGCTGAGACATTAGGCGAGAAGCTGAAGGTAAAGCCTCCAAAGGATGAAGGACCTTTTGCCCTGCTGGAAGCAGACCACAGTCTGCCTGAGAGAAGGGACTGCGCTACGCATGCTGGCAAAGCAGAGTAGCAGCAAGTGGCAGCTACAGAGACGCTGTGGCTGGGGTGGATGATGCGTAGAGCACAGGGTTGAGGATGTCAACTTCTGGAGCCGGCCACAGCCTGAATCGAAGCTCCCTGTAGGTAGGGGCTTGCTGGGCATAGCTTGTGGGAACAGAGAACATATCTGCAAACCTATTAAGAAGGGTAAAAGTACCCTGGAGTTCAAGGCTCAAGGGAAAGGCTGTAAGAGAGACTTTAAACTAACAACTTCATATGCAGTAGGGGTCTAGGACACTTAGTACAACAACGAGTATGAAGACATAATTGCAGATGGAGCAAAGGTCTGGAAACCCCATATACAGAAAAGTTATTACAACCACTATATAAACAATAGCAGTGCCTGGCTGGCTAGTGAATCAGGTCTGCTATACTAACTAAAGAAGCCATAATATGAACAATCATAGTACCTGGCAGGATAGTGAACCAGGTTACCGTACAAATAGCAGAGAAGCTGAAAACAAACCAGGGGAAGGGAGTTGTTCTCCCTGGGGATATGAGAAGCTGCAAAGAAGCCAGAGGTAAAGGGGTCATTTTCATCTGGTATCCTAAAAAGGCCTGGGAACGGCCAGGGGAAGGTAGAAATTCCCCCACAGTTTCTTAAACTGCCTGAAAATCTGGGAAAGACCAAGGGAAGAGAGATATTCCTCCACCGTTTATTGAACTACCTACAAAGTCTAAGAAATTACCCAGCGAAAAGAGATATTCCACCATCACTTGTTGAGTTGTCACAGTGAGTCCAAGAAGAGCCAGAAGGGAGGGAGCCCTGGTATTGTGAATAGAATAAGTAATTTGAATAGACTTTTTTTTTTTAGCCTTCTATTGATGGAGAAATCCTACAACCGAACTGTTAGAACCTTTTTTTTATGCAATCTGGCGAACACCAGAAGATGAACACAAAGCCCCAGTCCAGAAGAAGGGAGTCACTCTTTTGGACTAAGACCTGCAGCGAATCAGGCAGACGACGCTATGGAGTTGGCGGCCGCGTCACCGGTGGGTCCGCATGGTGAGTGCCCCATTCTTGCGGTGATTGCGGCACTGAAGACAGTGCTGGAATATAAGATTGATGCAGTCATTGTAGACGTTGGCCTGCTACGACAAGATGTGTGTGCCCTTGCAGATCACTTGGGTCCTGCCGAATTGTGGATGCAGCATAATACAGCCAGCATAACCACCACTCAGGCACAGATAACAGACTTTATTGATAAGGTGAGGGTCCAGGAACACCGAGTCGAGGATGCAGAGGGGAGGGCCTGGAGAAATAACATCAGAATTCTGGGTCTCCCAGAGGGTGAAGAGGGACGCCATCCCACTGTATATGTGGAAAATATGTTATTGCAGGAGGTGGGCCCTGGACCGCTGATTGCGAAACACATGAACTATAAGGAGAGAATTTTGGCTTTTCCTAGAGAGTGGGGGGAATATTGTCTGTGCGTCCTTGAGGCTGGCGATATACCCTGACTACACTGCCTTGTTTTAATGACGCAGAGCGATGTTTGTGCCCACTAATGAGCGGCTTTGGTGGACAAACCTGCGATACATGTTGATCTATTCAGACAAGCTTAATGAGTTACACAGTGGCATGTCACGCTTCTTCGAGAGCACTGCAGAGGCGCACTCTTGGATGGACAAAGGGGATACCACAGCTCCTGGATAGTACTGTGCTGGCATGATTTATGAGGGACTCCGTCTGTCACCATCTCCCTTACAGCATGGCTGGGAGCGGGCGGCAGATGTGTAACAGATTGCGGGGCATGTAAAGTTGAGCACTTGGAGCGCAGAGCAGGCGCCTTGATGGATGTTGCGGTAGGTGACAGCCACACCCCAGTTGTAAATTAGAATGCCAGTTTTGCAGCATCAAGCTCCTGCACGCTACCCGATCTGCTGCTGGGCCGTGGTTGTTTGGATTGGGAAGAAGTTGTTGAGTTGCCTCCCTTGTTTTGTTTGGTTTTAGCGCATTTTGCTGAGAATGGTAGTTTTGTTTGTTGGTGGGTTGGAATGTTGTCAGGGTCACACTTACAATCGATGTACAGGTATGGGTAACGTTACTGCAAATCTGGTAAATCCCCGCCATATTACGGTTCCTACAGACCCCTTTCCATGGTTAACTATGACTGCAAGATCCTTACAGCGGTACTGGCAAACAGACAGAAAACGGTAATAAGAGCTACATACGGACCAGACTGGGTATATCCCGGAACAAAGCACCTTGTGGAATTTAAGGCGATTGCATCATGTGATGGATAGGACTAATCCCCCATGGGTAGATTGCACAGTGGCCTCCTTGGACGCGATCAAGGTCTTTGACTCGGTCAGGTGGGACTGGCTGTTCAATATGGTGAGACACTTCATCGTAGGGGCAGCCTTCTTACGGTGGGACAAGCTAGTTTATACCGCACCCGAGGCAAGGGTGAGAACTGGGAAACAGATCTGTAGGACATGGAGGCTATAGAAGGGCACTAAGCAGGGCTGCCCGCTATCCCTGTGGTTCATTCTTGTTTTGGAACCATTGGCCACTTTCCTTAGATCAGACTATGCGGAAGCAGCCATTGTGATAGGCGGTGAGGGCACCTGGTCTCTTTGTACGTAGATGTGATGCTGCTGTATATTAATCAACCTGAGACCAACTAACCATACATCATAGATACGATTGATAGGTTTGCGGAGCTCTCCGGTATCCGCGACAGCCGGGTGAAGTCATGTTTGTAGCTCCAGGGGCTTACTTTGGAAAAACGACCTAACTTGGGACTGCGATGGGAGGTTGACACATTCCGATATCTAGGGGTTAACGTGTGGCTTTACCTTGGTGCCTTGCATTAATATAACATGCAAAGTGCAGTGTGGTCAATTCCATGAAATTCTGGAAGAGACTACCCCAGGCGATGCCCGGCAGGATTAAAAATGGTTGTGCTGCCCGCGTCTCTTATATTATTTTGTCAATGTACCTTATAATATACCTGGGAGGATTTTCCCGTCACTAGATTCGCTAGCTCGAGACTTCCTGTGGGGTGGCAAGAGGAAGAGAATCGCACTGAGCCCCTTGCAGAGGGATTATAGAAATCAGGATACCCGATTTCGAGATATATTATTTGGCAGGGCAACTGCAGTTCAAAGTGAGCTGGCTGGGGATAAGGTCTCACAGGATCATTTAATCCTGCAGCCGATGATAGGAGAATATTTCTTTAAATAAGTGTTGTGGGGGCGGGGTGCTCAGCCCCCACGTCCATCTCAGCTCCTGGTGCTTAGCAGGGAATTGTGGTGCAGGGCTTGGAGAATCCTGGGACCTCCCAACACTTACTCCCCATGTGTCCCATTGGTCAGAGTGCTTGGGGAACAGGTGGATATTGCCATGCAATTCACTTGGCATTGGGAGGATAACAGGATATTTACAATGGGGGTCTGCTGCAGGATGGTAAACTGATAGACTTCCCGACCTTGACCATACATAGCGGTCAGTTCCTGCTGTATCTGAGCCTGGTTGGGAGGATAGCAGGGAGATGGGTGGACATCCGAGCGGGCATTGATGCTAATCCGGTGCTCGATATCATGTATGACGTGTCAGAGGGGGGCCACATGGTTTCTAGGCTGTACGATCTATTTCTGGATGGGATTGGCGAATCTGCGCTGGCAGTGCGCCTAAGGTGGGGAGAGGATTTGGGGAAAGCTTTCACAGATGAGGAATGGAAAAGAGTTTTATTATATACTAAATTAGTCTCTAGAAATGCTAGATTTAAACTCACACAGTTTTATGTGACGCATGGAGCATACCCGACCCACACAGCTTGTCACGATTTGGGGGAGTGGGTGGTCAGACCTGTCCTAGGTGCATTTCTGAGGTGGCAGATATAATGCATATGTTCTTGACCTGACCACAAAAGTGATGGGTGGAAGGTTTCAAATGAATCTAAACCACTGGCAATTGCTCTGGGCAACCTTCCACACCACCGTTTTTTAGCCCGTCTGCGCCATTGCAAAAGGGGACCAGCCATGTGCAAATCAGTCAGCAGCTGCTGCCACCGAAGGTAGCAGCCCAGCCCGAACTGCTAGGCCAGGTCCCCTCTGCACAGAAAACCAAGCAACCCCAGACATCTTTCGGCCTTGTTGGACCTCCTCAGTGAGGTGCAGCCTTGTTCCCTGTGGCGCAGCGAGCAAGGGACCCACGTCTGGGCATACCCTTTCTCACAAGGAGAAACAAACTGACCACAAAAGTGATGGGTGGAAGGTTTCGAATGAATCTAAACCACTGGCAATTGCTCTGGGCAACCTTCCACACCACCGTTTTTGGTAGGCGGTGGCCGACAAGGTGACCAAGGGAGGGATACAGATGCATACTTGGACCGCATAGGCCTGCTTGCTGGGGATTTTACAGAGGGGGAGAAAACACGCCACGCATCTCTCTAGGATGAATGATTTCATTTGTGCATTGGCAAAGCGCAGAATTGCGAGGGCCTGGCAGTCAGCCGAGGGGTCCAGAATTGAAGCCTGGTGGACGGGTTTAAAGCATAACTGAGACTGCGGCATGGTGTAGGGCGGTGCAGAATGGGATGAGGTCAGGAAGTACAGAAGTGACCGCCTGGAATGAGCTGAGGCAGACAATGTTTGTCCCTCTTGATGGAGAGTCCCTGTGAACACAGTTGTTGGGGATGGTGCAGCGGCGTTGGAGGAGCAGAATTCACTGAACCTTGTGGGAAGTACAGCGGTGTGGTCAAATGAGAGAGTGTCAGGAAGATAACCATATGGTGTGCATGCTAAGGATTCCTTTGAGGTATGGTTCAGGTTTCAGCGGAAAGTGAGAAGTTTGCCGATCATGTTGAAGATTGTGCATCAGAAGATGTCACATTGACACAGTGTAACCTGTCAGGTGACCTGGTGTTTTTAGTTTGTTTTGTGTGGTAATAAAAATTGTTATAAAAAAACAATGCTTCAATGCATTCGATTCATGCCAAATCTCACTATCAAACAATTCTATGGCATAGAGGAGAAATAGATCATTACTTCCATTTACAGTGGGAAGGAACTCATGGTGGCAACAGTAAAGACAGACACAACTGATCATATTTCAAGGGTGTTTATTACATTGTATAGCTAGGTTGGAAAAACGCCTAATCTAAACCTAAATCTAAGGTGGGAGCAAGCTTCGACCATCAAACAATAATAAGGCAGTCCTAGTGGTGTCTTTGTCAACATAAAAGGGCCTATACTAAAAAAATAACTATTGCCAATCCTTACGCTAAATACAAAAAAGAAGTGTGGGATAGTGTTCATAAGAAAGAAGGAAGTGTTCACAAATAATAAGTCAGGACGCAGTAATTTGGGTCTCCCTTCCCCACGTTTTCAGCAAGGGATACAGCCAGATTTCAGAGCACACGCTTGAACTTTCCCAGCACAAGCTAACAGTTCTGCTCTGAGCAATCAGGGCCTTCGGTGGTTAAGTCTCTTTTCTACAAAAAGTCTCTTGTCGCCGTAGGCCTGATGTATCGAAAATAATAAACCAAATGTTATTTTTCACAAATACAGTGGGTGATGCCTTTCACCCTTTGATCCCTCTCTTCCGGGTGCAGATCCTTCATGATACCAGGACATCCGATAGCTATGTTCTATTGCTTACGTGGGCTTGTCAGGTTCAATGTTATCCAACACAAGTTCTAAAGTTCTTCTCTGTCTTTATTTGGGTGACAATTCTTCACCCCTGTGTTCCCCCTCTTCCGGGCTCAGACCCCTCTTGAATGTCGGCTTCTCTTTATTTGGTTCACTTTGGCATGACATGCATTCAAAGGCTTTGCCTCTTGTACTTTGCTTTGTTGCATTCACAGGTGGGTGTTGGCTTCTCACCCTTGGATCCCCCTCTTCCGGGCTCAGATCTGACTCGACTGTTCGCCTCCCTCGATCGGGTTTACTATGGCTTTCAATGTAGTTTAGCTGGTAACTTTCACAAATCTTAATGTCTTTTTGTACGGTTCACTGTAGGCATCCCTCGGCCGTGTTCACTCTTGTCAACGCACTGTATTTCTGGACTTTAGGCTTCGCCCCCTCTTTATTGGCATCCCTCGTTCGGGTTCACTCTTGCCAATCGTGCCTTTCTCATTCAACTCTTACGATGCAGAATTCATTTCCCTTGGCTTTACAATCATCTGTCGGTCAAAGACTTTAGACTGTACAGAGGATTTTACAAGACCCCTGTATGACCACTTTGACCCCCTTCTCGCCTTTTCCAAGGCCTTCTGGTTATGATACTTCCAACAATCGGGTAAAAGCCCTGAGTGAACACCCACGTGGTGCTGGACTCCTCTGTTGCTCGGTTTGGTTTCTTATCGACTCTCCCCTTGACTCACCGGCTATGATGAACAGACTGGCTTTCTTTCTCTTTGGAGATTACTTAGGATTCCTTCTGCTGAGGTTTCACGGGCTTTGGTCGGAAAGGGCAAGGTCACTTCTCTCCTTGTCACCCTCTCAGTATGTGTCATCTTTCTCCTCCTCTTGAACTGCTGTGTTGTTAGCTCTCTGGACGTGTGGTCTGCCTTGCTCGTATTGTGCTCTTGTGCTCCACTTTTTATCCCTGTGGGGAAGGAAAAGGGCGGTCAAGCGTGTACGGTTCTGGGAAAGGGCCTGACTTTGCCTGACCCTGGTGTTGGGACATGTCAGGTAAATGGCTCGAGTGTTAGTCCGTCGTCCTTCATAATATGTGAAAGTGTTTGCATCAGAAAAGGAGGGGAGTAAAGTGTTTGTGTATCCCACTTGGAAGGTTGGGGAAAAGTTGTCCAAAAAGGGGGATACCGCGTCTCACCCATCGGTGTCCCACTTCCACTCCCCGAGGATCCCCCATCCAGATGATCCTCCCTCACGGGTCTGCCCTGAGGAACTGGATCCAATTGCGATGTCTGTGTCCTTGCCACCTGGATGACAGAACCCGAGGATCAAAGAGGGAGACACCTTCAGGTTTCTCACAAAGTGCTCCCCTCTTCTGTTGCATACAAATGATCCAGCATGTGTGCTGAAATGTATTTGTAATATTACCCACAACTGAAAGTCACGGCAACCTGCACCTTTTGAAATGTTCTAAACTACCATACCCATAAGCCCTCACCATTCACTATACCAGCAGATGCTGTTGGAAATCGCAAACCAAAACATCTCTCAAAAAATAGTTCACAACCCTAACCACATTCATTACACTTATGTAATGGATTCCTGTTACATACACTTGCAGTAACCTACACATTATCCGATAGAAGCCAAAAGCACCTACTAACACCACTTGCTCTTTTCATATCATAAAGTATGCTAATGATAGTAACCTAGCACAGAAAAAAGGAAGTATTATGGATTTCACCAATTTTCAATTGTCACTAGCCATAGCAATTTTCTGAATCAAATTTTACATAATTACTGAACATACGCATTAGTACAGAAAGGCTCTTTGTAAAAGCACACATACTGCATAGTATAACCTTTCTTAGAAAAAACTTCTCCAAAAGGTCCAAAGATTTTCACATGAGCCAAGCATACACCATCAGCACAGTACAGTTTCTGCAAGCAGAATGAGATTTCAAAACAAAATGGCGCCTATTAAACTTTAAAAAAACAATGGCAATGAAAGAGGACTGAACTTCCCCAACTACCAAAATGGCTGACACATTTTCACTTCAACCTATCACACAGAAGAATCCAATGAAAACAATCAAACGCACCAATTGCAAACAGAGAAATACTGGTATCATCCATGCTCCACCGCAAGTAATACTTGAATTACAAATAACTATGCATTTTCAAGAAAACAGTGACTGAGTGCAGACGTCATGGCTGGAGCAAAAGCTGTATGGGTGTAGGAGACTCCTGGTTTTGGTTAATGTTTTTTTTTGTAGAAACCTACGTATTGACATTGACCTGGGTTTACCTGATTTTATAATTACATGGTTTGGATTGCCAGGAATGCGATGGTCCCAGAGTTTTCATAAATTGTTGGGTCTGAGAAGCACACAGCAGCCAGATGTCATATTCATTTATTTCTGAGGCAATGATTTGGGGAAGGTCTGAGGCATGTCTCTGTCTTTCATTATAAAACAAGATTTGGAAAAACTCATGGAACTTTTTCCTCACGTCACCTTCATTTTTTCCAATATAACTCAGTGGACAAAATGGAAATGGACCACCAAATTCAATTCCACAATAGAGAAATCTCTAAGAAATGTGAATAAAGCAGTTTCTGCTTTCATCCGAGATCACAAACTTATCTCGATATTGTGACTAATCCCAGGATGACGTCACTGTTTCCGTAGGGGGTGCCAGGGAGGTGAGGCCACTACCCAGTAGTTCCCTTGTGGGTGGTACTCAGCGGGTCGGTCTCATGGGAGCGGAAACCCCCTTGGGTACCAGTGATGACTATTCTTGGAGAATGCAATATTCATATAATGCCCCCACCTCTCCTTCACCCCCTCTCTCGTCGCCCCTACCCTCCTATCGCATGTACATCTGTAGTAGGCAAGAAGTAGAAAGGAGGAGGGATAGGAATTAACATCATGATCCAAAACAAGAAACTGAGACGATTAAGATTCGTGGGTCCACAGGGATCATTCCAAGGAACTTACCTGAACAGTCTAGCTTTCATTTGCAGACCTTCATAGGAGCAGACATAAAAACTGACAAGGGACTTACCCGAATGTCAGACACCCCAGAGAGAGAACGCAAGAGGGACAGAGGCTCGCAGATAGAGGCACAAAGATGCTGAAGAGGTGGTCTCCACCGGATCTACTGAGAAAACCAAAGGGCTAGCTGCAGGAAGAGCCAGCTGTGCAGCATAACGGTAACATGCAGCCTGCACAGAAGGAAGACGCCGAATTGGATCGGAAGCCACAAAGTCGCTGCGGCAAGCCAAAGACAGCCCCAGAGTCCCGGCGAAGCAGAGAAGGAGTTGGAGCAGCCCGCGACTGACCCGAGGGCTGCATCCAAGACCCTAAAGTATTTGGGTGGCTGAACCTATGGTTGTGGGTCCCAGAGGGTGCGAGAAACCCTGAGGAGCATAGTGGATGAAACTTTACTGAGAGACAGTAACATGGGGAATAGGGTCTGGGACCCTTATAAGAAAGCAACAAGAAGGTCTACTCTTATTTGTGGCAGTACTGTAGGGAAGGGGACCTAGGGTTGCCACATAAGAGGAACAATAAAGAGAACTGCAAGACTCATGCATACAAGGATAGTACTTGGCAGGGGAATAAACCACTTGGCAGGTGAATAAGCCAAGTCTGTATGTGAAATCAAGAAATCATAAAGAGAACTGTGAGAGTGATACATATGAAGACAGTACTTGAAAGGCGAGTAAACCAAATCTGTGTTTGGGACTAACAGACCTTATAAAGAAGGAACCCAGGTCTGCCAACCAGGGTCATGGACCCACCACTGCTTGAAGAAGCATCAACGGCCACTCTCCTTCATCGTAGTGCTTGGTTGAAGGGAACCAGGTCTGCCAACCAGGTTCAGAGACACACCACAGCTCGGAGGAGCTTCCAAACCACTCTTCCTCGTTGCAGTGCCTGGTAGGAGGAATCCAAGTCTGCCAACCAGGGTCAGAGACCCACTACAGTTCGGAGATACGTCCAAACTCCTTTCCTTTGCCAGAGTTACTGGTGAAAAAAGAACATGGTCTGCCAATCAGGGTCTGGGTCACCATAGACATAGAAAAAGCCTGCGAAGGGCCAATTATTGAACTGTATTATAAGCCTAAGGAAGGCTTGGGAAGGGAGACATCCCCCAGCAGTTGATGAACTGTACCAGAAGCCTGAGGAAGGCTGGGGAAGAGAGACATTCCCCCCGACACTTGAATAACTGATAAACCCAGAACTATCTTTTTGTCCAGGGGAAGGGAGTCATTCTACTGGGCTAGCAAGACCTAATTTCTATTTAGTTTAAACTTAGAGTGTGAGGGACAGAGCTAGAATTCTGACATTGGACTTTGGACTTTTACTTTTGGAAATTCTGATGCTGACACTAGTATTTTGGTTGTGGAAGGTAAACCCCTCTTACAGTTAGGGCAAGATGGGTTTTCTTTTCATTTGGCACTTTGAATAAAAGTTTATGCTAACAACCATGACACATCTGTGTCAATCTTACTTCTGTACCCTTACAATATCCAACAAAAACATCCAGTTTTTTTTTCTCCAAGCTTTATTGATCATTTTCCTAATGCATTACAATTCAGAGCATGCTTCTGGTCATCAATCAACAAGACAACAGATCATTAACCAACAATTTCATCAAACAGTAACAGTAAAGTGCCACCAGTGCAGTGCAAACAGCATGTCCCTGTAATAGCATTACATTCAGAGAAACTCGAAGTGCCGAAGAGTCTGCGTTGGATCCCAAGAATTGAACAATAGGGAGCCAGGTCGCATAGAAGGATTGGTATGAGCCAGTAAGGGTTGCAGTTATTTTTTCCAGTGCTATCAGTGTCCACACTCGGACCCACCATTGCACCACTATATGGCCTTCAGACAATTTCCATGAGAAAGCTACGGTTAGTTTAGCGGCTATTAATAATTGCGTTATAACCCGTGCTGTCTGGCATTGCAGTGGGTATCCGGCATCTGCCGCTGAATCCCCCAGGATGATTACTCTCGGATCAAGTGGGAGGGAGATCCCTGTATGGTCTCTAAAGCATGAGAGGATCTCCTTCCAGCACAGTTGAGAGCGGGGACAAGATCATCATAGGTGTCCCGATGTTCCTCTCTCCCCACATCCCCTCCAACATCTATCCAAGATCCTAGAGTTCATTTCATGGAGCCAGCTAGGTGACATATACCACCTTCATAAAGTATTGTACCCACATTCCTTTATCGCGTGCATCATGATGCTTTGTGGGCTCTTTCCCAAATAGATGACCATGATTCCAGCTGAATATCCACTCCCAGTTCAGTCTGCTATTTCAACATATAGGGCAGGTTATCAGAGTCTTCAGTCAGGTCAAGAAGCCTATAAAAAGTGGTTGTAAGTTTTGAGTTAAGGCCATCTACTAGTGTCAGCTCAGCCCCTTTAGGTTCTCTTGTCCCTCTATCCCTAACATCCATATTCGTGACCCAGTGGAAGATTTAGCTATATGTAAACCTTTCCCTTTCATCAACTGCAAATCTAGTCTTGCATGCTTCAAAGGTCAATTGAGATGAGCCCTCATACATGTGGCCCAGGCACAGTTTCCCTGTGGTCTCCCAATTTGCAAAGGATCGGCTCGGGTTCCTCAGAACCAGGGTTTGTTTGCCCAGATCCAACAGAACTTCCAACATCCGAAGCCCCATGTCCCAATACCCCAAGGAGGCCTTGGTTGCATTTAGCAGTTTGCCTCCGTTCTCACGAATTCTTAGGGTGAAAAACAGAGTATCGGCCAGAGGTAAGGCTGTGACCCCTTGTTCAAAGTCCACCCACTTGTTTCTAGTTCTCGCTCCCCAGGCACATTTGGGCCTCTGAGAGATATCTCTTAAGTGAGGGAATCACCAATCCCCCTTGCCATGGTGAACGCAACAGCACCCTCCTTCCCACCTGGGGCCTCTTCCCTCCCCAAATCAACTTGAAAAGCTTTCCCTGTAGTTGGGTGATGGGCTTCGCTGGAACCCTGGCTGGGATGGCATGAAACACGTATAGTAGTTTAAGGATGAGAGACATCTTAACGGCTGCCACCCTTCCCAGCCAAGAGATCTGTTGGTGTTCCCACCTTCCCAGATCCTCCTCACATTCCCTAAGTATACTTGTGATATTTGTCTTATATAGTGTGTCAGGCCGCGAGGTTAAAAAAAATCCCAAGTATTATATTGTGTCTGGAACCCAGCTAAGGGACAAAGAGGCGAGTGTGTCCTCCAACGCTTCATCCGGCTCCCCAATATTAATTCCCACTGATTTCCCATAGTTAATTGTGAATCCCGAGCAAGTCCCAAACTGTTTAATAACCTCTAACACTCGGGGGACCGACCGCTGTGGTTCAGTTAAGTATAAAATAACATCATCAACATATAGCCCGATCTTGTGTTGCTCTGTGCCTGATATATTTCCGGAGATGCCCTGGTTCTCCCGCACCGATTGAGCAAGAGGCTCCATGGCTAGAGCAAAAAGCAGTGGGGACAGCGGGCACCCCTGTCAGGTACTACTGTTAATGGCAATGGGACCTGTGTATGTCTTATTTACCCTCACCTGTGTGGAAGGATCTACAAAGATGGCAAACACCCAATTTCTAAATTGTTGGCCAAAGCCATAGTTACCCAAGACCTTTCTAAGATAAGGCCAAGCCAAACTGTCAAAGACCTTATTCGCATCTAGGGATAGCACCACCGCGTTCTGGTTAGTACAAGCTCCCAAGTCAATTAGATTTAGTGTCCGACTGACGTTATCAAAGGCTGACCACCCTTTTATAAAACCAGTCTGGTCCTCATTAATTAACCTTGGTAGAATCTCTGCTAGTCTATTGGCCAGAGTTTTTGTATAGATCTTCACATCGTAGTTAAGTAATGCGATAGGCATATAGGACTTGCACTCTTTCCCAGGTTTCAAAATAAGTGAGGTCCAGGATTCCCACATTGTGCCCAACACCTGTCCACTTGTCCCAAAGGAATTAAATAGTTTCACCATCTGGGGGACTAATTGAGCTTGAAAGCATTTGTAGAAAGCATTGGGGAACCCGTCAGGGCTTAGGGTTTTTTTTTACTTGGGAGGGTTTTGATAAAAGCTTTAACTTCCAAGGCAGTAATCCAAAGACAATTTGGGAAGTCAGAGCTTACTCAAGAAAGAGCCAGCCAACTCTAACCTAGATCGACCCCCTCCAAGAAATTCAGAGTAATATGATTCTATTATCTGGACTTTGTTCCTTTCCTCCCAGCAAAGAGTCCCCTCCCGGTTCCACAGGGCTCCTATTCTGTTGCATGTTTGTGCTAGTTTCAGTTTGGCCACTAGGGATATTTTCTCCTTGCCCCCTCTGGTGTAGTAATAT
This sequence comes from Ambystoma mexicanum, assembly GCF_040938575.1. Taxonomy (NCBI): domain Eukaryota; kingdom Metazoa; phylum Chordata; class Amphibia; order Caudata; family Ambystomatidae; genus Ambystoma; species Ambystoma mexicanum. Next base: position 533,203,392 of record NC_090924.1, on the reverse strand, counting down.
TGTTTGATATGCAGTAGGGAATTAGCTGCTGAACTCACCTGGAGGGTCTCTATCTTGGCTTGTGCAACCCAAGAGCTCTAAGAGATCGAATTGTGTTCCTCCGCTTATGTTCCTTTTCCCTATCCCTAAGCTCGATCTCCAGCGTTTCTCTAACAAGGTCCTTAGCTCAGGTCAGGGCTGTCATTTTCCCTAGAAGTTCCACCTGTCCCACCAAAACACTGCTTTTCCTGCATCCCACAAAAGGCCCATTTCAAGCTCCACAGAGTCATTCTCCTTAAAGTAGTTTTCGATCGTCTCACCCATTTTCCGCTTTATCACTGGATGTCTCAGGGCTGCATTGTTTAACTGCCATGGGGCTTGCTCTTAGGGGGATAGAATAAGTTCCCGCAGGGTAAATGTTACTGGAGCGTGGCCAATGTGTCGCGTGGACTCCATTTCCACAACCTCTGTATAAATCATGAGGGATATGGAGTTCATAATCAGATCTGTTCTAGAGAAAGATTTGTGTACCAACAAGAAGAACAAGAAGTGCAGCACATCCCGATGGTGAAAACACTAGGCTTCAATCAGATCTAGTTCCTGTGACATGCTTGTGATTGCCCTAAAACTTCAGAGATCTACCTGGAAAGCTGGGGAAGTCTTATCCATTAGCGGGTTGACCACACAGTTGAAGTACCCCCCTATAATCAACACAGCCTCCTTAAACCCCAGAATAATCAGGACTAGATCCCGGACAAATTGATCCTGGTTATCATTCGGGCCATACAATCCCAACCCCGTCAATGGGAATCCCTCTAACCAGCCCTGAATAGCTAGGTATCTCCCCTCAGAGTCCGCTTTAACTGTTCCCACTTTAAATGGAATACCTCTTAACAGAATGGCCACTCCCTTCCTTTTAACCCCCGCATTACTGAAATACCCTTGTGGGAACCCCTTGCATTCAAGTTTCTTTCGTCTTGGCAAATTAAGGCCCTAAACATTCCAAGTACCAACCTGCAGTGTTGGTGTCACCTTATCGAGTTGACAAACAAAAGAGAAACAAGAGTCAAGGCTACCTCTCCCTTCAACGCACAGGTAGTGCTGGAAAACCTACAGAAGGCTAGGGGTTATGTGGACTAGCCGTTTATGATCACAGGCACAAAATTAGAGATACTGTTAAAACAAAATGTATTCTAAATAAAGGCGCATCATAAAATCATGGATGGACAAGAGTCTAAACCTCTCTCTGTTATCTCTTGCATTTGATTCGTTCAACCGGGCCTCTAGTTGACTCTTGTTTCGCTTTTGTTTGTTACCTATTAACCCTCTAGAGTCAGGCCTCCGTCAACAAAAAAGAGGGTAGTCAGGGGGGCGCTGTTGCGCACATCAGACATGGCTGCCCGAGAGGAGAGCTCCGGCTTGAGATAAATCCTTTACCAAATAAATCCTGCCAGAGCTGACTTCTACACACCAGCATCAGATATTCCGGTGGCTGAGGAATCGAGGAGCAAGCCCTGCAAAAACGGGACACGGGTGTCGCAGGACAGCAGAGAAATCCTATCTGTTGCTTGGGGCGGCTGGGAGGCTGAGATGCGGCCCCCTGACGGCTCTGCGTGACATCCACTGCAGGCCGAGGAGTGGGAGACTAGCAACAGGCCGAGTTGGGGGAGGAGCGCCACAACTGCAGCAGGGCACCGCAGAACGTAATACGGGACATTGCGTGGCTGCCCTCCCCCGAGGTGAAACACCAGCAACACCCGACGCCTCATAAGTGGAAGAGCCCGTCGGGGCCGCGGGTGCTAGCTGCACATTGAAGATCCGGAAAGGCGGCAACGGAGAGGGAAGCCCTGTGGCACAGGCTGGTGGCTGCGCTTCGCTTCCAACGGAGGCACGCAGTTGTGGTCGCGGCAGACGCCTTGTGGGCCTGGCCCCCCCAGCCCCACACGGCCACAAACGAGACTGCTCTGTGGGTCCCAGTTCGCCTCAATACGGCGCCGCTGCCTTGCTGCTGCGACGGCATCGAGCAGCGGGTTGGTGGCTGTGCTTTGCTTCCAACAGAGGAGCGGCGGATGCCTCGAGGGCCTGCCCCCCCCCGGCCCCACACGGCCACGCACAAAACTACTCTGTGGGACCCAATACGGCGCGGCTGCCTCGCTGCTGAGGTGGACCTGGAGGAGCTGCAAGGAGCAGACAACACCCTCTCACCCCGCCAAGTAAGTGAAACGCGACGGTGGGGGCCCCTGCCAGCGCGCATACGCCCCTGGGCGCTGCCTGGTCCAGAATTGCTGAGGGGCCTAACTGGGTTGCCCATGCGGCTGTGCCAATGACTGGGGACTCGTAGAGAACCTAAGCCCCTGTAGTCGTTGGGAAGATCTGCAACCGAAATTCCTCTGCGACCTGGGCGAGGTGCAACAGGCTGCTAGCATTGCACGTCCGCTGCAGAGAAGAGGACCGGGCGCCCCCCCCCCTGGGCAGTGGTCCAACGGCAATCCTGGCAGGCCAAACCAACACAAAACTCAAGCGAAGGCAATAATAATTGGGTCAACATAAAATCCTTAAGTGTGGGACAGCTGCTGGCAACCTCAGTACATCCTAAATACAGTGGACACGGCCGGGCAGCCCCCTCTGGCAATACTCCAATCGCACCAGAAGCAAACAGAGGTGCACTCTACAAAGAAACTCAGCAAGGCAACATCACAAATAGTCTTGGGAGGTGCACCTGGGGGAGATTTAGGCGCCAAAACAGAAGCAAAGACACTCGCAATAAACGTGCAAAACATCCTGAGCAAGGAGTGGGTACAGAGAAAACACTACCCTATTGTCTTTCCTTTTTCTGCTGGACAATATAACGCTGCACATTGATACGTGGGAGAACACAGTCCACCCTCAAACCATAAGTCACAACACATGGGCCGCAACGAGAAGAAGGGCACAGGAGGGAAAAAGACAGGCCCAATGGACTCCTTCGCCAGTTCCCAGCCACAGGGAGCGGCCGATGTGGCGCCACAGACACCTGACAGACAGGAGGTGGATCCATTAGATCGCCTTGCAACGCTGGTACAAAACAGGTTCTTGGCGGTTAATGTCAAGTTGGACAACATAGTGGCGACTATTGGATCGCTGAAAGCTCGAGTGGAGAAGGAGACCACGCGTATCACAGAAGCAGAGAATAGGAGAAGTACGAATGAGGATACAATTTCACAACACGGCCGCGACATAGCCCTGCTTAAAACAGAACTACATAAAACTCAGAGCAAGTGTGACGACCTCAAATCAAGATCGCAGAGAAATAACATTCGGATTGTCGGGGTTTCGGAAACCTTTGGCAAGGGCCCCATGGAGAGACAAGTGGAAAACCTTTTGAAAGATATACTGGGAGCAGAATCCTTTTCGGAGCACTTCCTCGCGGAGAGGGCCCACCGTATTCTAGCACCACCCCCGAAGTCAAGGGCTCCACCCCGTACAATAATAGCACGTCTCCTTAACTACAAGGACAGAGATACAATACTCCGACTGTCCAGAGAGAAAGGAACATTACATTATGAACAAAATAGAATTCACATATACCCGGACTTCTCAGCTAACATACAAACACAGAGAAGGTCCTATGAATTGGTCAAGAAACAGCTACGGATGCGCAACGTTCCGTATGCCCTCATCTTCCCGGCAAAAATGAGAATCCAACATGGTGGAAGAACCCACTTCTTTGAGAATCCTGCTGAAGCCATGGCGTATGTGGAAGCTTCCATTCCACTGCCTCCCAGGGATCGGGCGAACGATCAAAATACTAGACCACAGCCGAGAGAGCAGAGACGAGACCCGGCAGACTGACAGGGGCATGCCGCTTGCCCTCCGCCACAAGGATAAAGGAACACTAACAAAAGTGGCCTGGACAAAAGTTAATTGTTAATCGAGCCGTGAGCCCCTGACGGGGTCAGCTGGATGGCCACAACAGACGTCCCTCAGGAAAGCTCCAACAGTTCAAGGGAATGCCCAAGGGGAAGATTTTAAGAGTTAACGGGCAGCATCGTCAAGTTGGGGGAGATGATGCGGGTGGGGGGGTCAAAATGCCATATGATGCTTAGCTATGTTGAGTTATGTGGGAATTGGGGAGGGGAGGCAAGGTTCCGGGACCCATTTGGAAGGGTCCTACAAGTTAAAATGTGTGGTCGCGCCACTGTACAGGACACACTACTAACAAATACTGAGATAAGGGGCATAATAAAGGCATGCAGACATGGAAAACACTAGCACGATGGCTCAGGGGCTGAAGATAAAACTCCTTACATGGAATGTTCACGGACTGAACAACCGCACTAAGGCAAGCAAGGTGGGAGCATATGTCACCAGACACCACCCTCAGGTGATTATGTTACAGGAAATGCATGCACTCCGGAAGGTGAACACTGAGTTCTTGAAGAGCTGGGGGCAGCATAGGTATTACACTGAATACTCCTCACAGGCAAGAGGTGTCCTCACCTTTATCCACCCCACCACAGGCTTTCGATTTGGAAAAAGCAAAATAGACACTCAAGGTCGTTATGTCATAGTATCATAGTATGGGGCAGTATTGCGGGGAAAGAGATGGTGTTAGTGAATACTTATGGACCAAATGTGGATGACCCGGATTTCTACACAGATGTGGTGCATGAAATAGGCTCTACTGGGAATGAGCAGATACTTTGGGGAGGCGACTTCAATACCATCTTGGATATTACGCTAGACCGCTCCACCTCCAAACACCGAAATCCCACAAAAACATCTGTTATGTTACAGCATATCCTATCGCAACTGACAATAGTGGACGCCTGGAGAACGCTACACCCACAAAAAAGATAATACTGGTGTTACTCCTCAGTGCATGACACTGAGTCTCGTATAGATTACTGGCTGGTGTCTGCATCCCTCATGAACCAGATCAATAACTGTGAGATACTCCCCTGCACCCTGTCAGATCACTCCCCTATCATAGTGGGCATGACACTAGAGGATGTAAAACCCCCGGTTGGGAGATGGAGTATGCCACCCGACATCCTTAAAGACCCAGTAGTAGCAGACTCACTACATATAGAGGTGGAACACTTCCTTGAAACCAACAGGGTGTCAGTTGACAGGAACGCAACCCTCTGGGAAGCATTTAAGGTGTGGGTGAGCGGGATCCTAATTTCTAAATCTGCGGGGTTGTTGAAGTCAGTCAGGGTAGAACTGGCGGAGGTGGAGAAACATTTGGGAGAGCTTGAAGCAGGACCCACTGTCACACATGAGGATAAAACCCTGGCGGACATTAACAGCAGCCTACAAGAATTCAATAAACTAGCGACTAGGGAACTACTATATATGGCGACTCCACTTAGGGCACGCCGATACGGCGAAGGAAATAGAGCAAGCCGCACATTAGCAAACCTGTTGAAGGTCGAGAGACATCATACGCCGATTTCCAGCATACTAGCATGAGACGGCACAGTGACCACCAGTGAGGAGGGCATAAATAGAGAATTCACCCGGTTTTATTCAGAACCGTATACTAATCATGACCTGAAATCAGCCAGTGATATAGGAGATTAGCTAGACAATATTACACTCCCGAAATTGCCTATAGAGTATAAACTAGCGCTTGACCAACCCCTAACGATTGATGAGATCACTGAAGCAATAAAATCCCTAGCAAATGGAAAAGCACCGGGTTCAGACGGACTGGGAGCCGAGTTCTATAAGGAACTCAGTGAGGAGCTGGCCCCGGTACTACTGTTAGTGTTGGATGAAGCCATAGAATTAGGAACCCTGCCAACATCCATGAGAGAGGCCATAATAACAGTGCTTTTGAAGTGGCGTACTATGTGGCGAGCCAGTTGCAATATGTTGCCAAATGGCTATCTGATGAAGAGACCTCCGAATTTAGGCTGTTTGGGCGGGATTGTGCACCCTTTTATTTGAAAGAAGTTATGTGGGCACCCAGGCCGGAGACAGTGGGGGGCCCTAAAATGATGCTGCTGGGGTGGAAGGTGTGGCGCAGGGCATGCCAATTGATGGGGAACCCCTTCCCATGTTCGCCGCAGATGCCATTTCTGGTATTGACAGGGGCAGACGCTCAGCTGCGACTGATACTCCGGACCCACTGAGAACCGGCTGGGGTGGCAACGATGGGGGATATTTGGCAGGGGGGCTCTTGTGGTACCTTTGAGGGGCTGCGGGAGGAGGTTGGGTTGCACGAAGGCCAGTACATCACGTACCACAGAATGGTACAGAGGATTAAGAGAATGTGGCCCGAAACTGTGTTGGAGGAAGAACTGGACGCCACCATAGATGTTATATATGATATAGCTGAGGGGGCCATGAGGTCTCCAGACTGTACGAGATGTTGATGTCTAAACTGGGGAAGGAGGTCACACAGCTGAGATTGTACTGGGAAACGGAGGTTGGAGCCCAAATGGGAGATGGGATGTGGGAACGGGTGCAAAGATATCATGAGAAGGTGTCTAGAAACGCGAGACTGAAACAGATACAGCTTTACATAACACACATGGCTTATATGACGCCTTGGAGGATATCGAGGTTCGAGAATGCAGGTCGGCAAGCATGCCCCAAGTGCGACGAAGAGAACGCAGGCATGGTGCATATGTTTTGGTCTTGCCCGATCATAGAGAGGTTCTGGAGGGGTGTAAAAGAGAAACTAGAAGGAAGAGGAGTCAAGATAGTAGTGGACACGGTATGGGCCTGCCTGCTGGGGGGGTTCCCCAGACCACGGAAACTCAGGCATGTAAGCAAACTAAGGGACCTGGCTTATGTGCTTGCAAAGAGAAGGATTGCCATGGGATGGAAGTCGGGGCCAGCAATGGAAACCATGCATGAATTTGCAGAATATTCAGGCTATAGAACCAAAAGATCCAAATCCGAAATCTTTCCCCTAACCCCTGCCACTAGGTGCCCGAACAACACACAAGGACTGCAATGGTCTCCCACCAAAATAAGATACCTGGGAATTATCGTGTCAGGGGACAAAACCACCCTATACTCAGACAATCATGAATTCTTATTAGGCACAATCTCTACCAAACTCTGTCTATGGGCTAAACTCCCTTTCTCGCTTATCGGCCTGGTGGCCATATTAAAAATGGTTATCTTACCGAAGCTATTATATATTTTTACTAACATCCTGATATGGCCTGGCAGACATTTTTTCGATGCCCTTAGATCCATGGTTGTAGAGTTTGTTTGGTGCGGGGGGACAGCCAGAATGAAATGGGAAAAAATGGTGGAGCCATATAACAAAGGGGGCATAGCAGCTCCAGACTTTGAATTATATTACCTGGTACCGCAGGCTCAGTTTGTTAGATACTGGTATGATGATCTGGACACCTCACCACACATCTGCTTAGAGAAACACGCAGCACATCAAACCGACTTAAGGTCCATCATCTTTAAAGTTAAACACAAAGATGAATGTCCATTCAACCCAGTCAGTATAACAGTACATGCATGGTCCACAATCTACCACAGGCTCAAACTCGAGACAACATACTACTCGGAAGCCCCTTTCTGGAACTTTCCCGGCTTTGCACCCTCATATGATCCTGACGTCCAGAAGACGTGGGACCCAGAAGGGGAATTCAAAATTAGGGACATTTTTCCCAACTGTAAATTTATAATACTGGAAGAATTCAAGATTGGGATGGGGAGGGACCAGTTGAAGATACTACAGTATCATAGGATGCGAATGGCCTTCAAGGCTAGATGGCCACTGTTCCCAGACGAGCTGCCACCACACCCATGCCTCGTGGCTCTGTCCACCCGGTCGGGAGCCAGTGTTTCTGGGCTCTACACGGCTGTACAGACAAACACGCCGACAGTAAACACAATCCAAGCCTCGTGGGAGACCGACCTGGGAACAACCATAACAGATAAGTCCTAGGCGAGATACTGTGAACTGACCAAGAAGGTATCCATCAACGCAGGCCTCTGGCTGATCCAATTTAAAGTACTGAATAAGCTGCACTACACACCAGAAGAAATTGCTAAATTTACACACAATTGCCCCGGTTGTTGCCAGAAATGTGGAAGTAAACGTGCTGACTCGTTTCACATGTACTGGAGCTGCCCACTCATATATGGGTTCTGGGGAGAAGTGGCGAAAATTCTGGAAGAAATAATGCAAGTCCCAACAGACCTCACACCCCAAAAATACCTGTTCGGGGATATAGGAAAGATATCTGAAGTGACTAGAAGGCTGTTTAAGATTACGTGCGCAGTGGCCAGGAAGTGTATACTGCAGAACTGGAAGAGTGTACACGCGCCACGCATAAATCACTTCCTCAAAGAACTGACGTTTGTTAATGAATGTGAGGAACAGTATGTAATGACACTCCCGAAGACAAGTAAACCAAAGGACATCTGGGCCCCGTTCAGAATGTATCTATGTGAATTGGGATCGGCCAGCAGTAGCCCGTCTGGGCCCTGAAATGCGCCAGCTCGGTAAATATCATATGTCATACTATAAATCTGAACTGGACATCTCTGTTATAGAAATGTATGGAATGTTGTGTTGTTGCAGTGACGTGTACCGCAATCAATAAATAAAGTTTAAAAAAGAAAAAAGAGGGTACTTGCCGTATATTTTTTACTACCTTATCGAGTTGGCCAAAGTTAACTCAACTACTGAGACCACTGGAGCGGCGAGCCGTACCCGTCAGCCGCCCCTTCCAATCTGTTTCCACTTGAGCACTGGTGTGTATCAAACTTGAATTTATCAATGTAACAACTTCCAAAACTGAACCACCCTCTGAAAGTCTTTCAGAACCAAATTATAGGATGATCCCACATGAAGGCATTTCCCGCTCTCCTGGGGACCTCCCCCATCTCTCCCACCAGCAAAACCCACCTCCCATCCTCTCCACACCCCACCCTCGGGACTCTCCACCCAACAACCTCAATAGCTTTCTCCCACAGTGTACATCATCTTACACGGGATCTGAACTCATGAAACCTAACTTTGAATCTTCCCCCCATCTGCACAGAATTGCCATCCTGCTGTCTGCATCTCTCCCCCCACCCAAGGGCAGACTGTAACAGAACCCTGATCCAGTGGATCAGATATCCAAGTCAGGGCTCACTGTCCAGGTGCTCGTCACGCCTGTTCGGTCTATTTCTGCCTTTGCCAAAGGGCCTAGGAAGCCGGGGTGTCTTCCTCCCTTCAGTCTGGGATGAGTCTGTGCAATCTTTGTGACTCTCTCCCTTCTTGCCGCTGTCCCCCTACATCAGAGCAGGTTCCTCTTCTTCCCTCGTTACCACATATTTTGCTGCCTTTACCTCAAAGAGTAGCTTACACAGGAATCCCCACCTATAGGGGATGTCTCTCTCATGCAGCCAGGCCGTCACCACATTCACTTTTTTGCATATAAACAATGTGGCCTGCAAACAGTCCTGAAACTGCTTCAGATCCGAGCCTCTAAAGTGGATCGACTATTGCTTCCGGGCTTCTATCATTACCAGCTCCTTCTGACCGAAAAAGTGAACTTTTGTGAGCATGTCCAGACACAGGGCGTTTTTGATCTGAAACGGAGTGTATACCCTGTGTGTCCAGTCTAGTCCTTCGGGAGATATATTATGGTGCGAAGGTGGACTTCAACATAGGCAGGCAGTTCTAGATCTTGGACCTGCTTAGGAATGCCTCGTATCCTGATAATATTTCACCTTGAGCGATTCTTGGCATCTTTCTGCCTGACTTCCACCACCTCGAGTCACTGTTCTAGGGTTTCCATCCACTCCGACATCACTGCTTGCTCGTGGGCCTGTTCCGCTACCAAATCTTCCAGCTCCACCAGTCACAAATCAGCCCCGGAGGTACATGCTTGTAAGATCTCGACCATTCCCACAAGCTTATCAATTCGCCCCTGTACTTGAAGGGTGAGATCATATTTCAGCCCCGCCAACGTTGCTTTAATGTAATCTTTCGTGGCCAGTGTGACAGGGCCTCCCACCCCCAGTGGCCTCAGTGAGGCTGGTGCCTGAATCTGAGCATTGACCTGTTGCAATTTCTTGATGGCCCCTTCTTGAGCTGACATTTTTTTTTCCAAAATATTTTTATTTGCATTTCTTTGAACATGCACATCGGGACACAACATTGTCCCCTCCAACCCCTCCTCCCCACATCCCTCCCTCCCACCGGTTTTAACGTCTTTGCATTGTCCCTGCGACCCTTTGGTGCGTTTATCTTAGCCAGTGAACATATCAAGAATCCCGATGTTGTAGGCACACCATTGCAGCATGTAATCGCTTTGTAGGAAGTCTATGGCATCTCCCCAATCTGTGGCGAACTGCTGTCTCCTTGAATATTATATGTGATCTTCTCCATTGCTACATAGGTGCATATCCTGTGTCGCCACTCCTGTGTGGTTGGAGGGGACTTTTGTTTCCATTTTTGTGCTATGGCTAGCCACGCTGCAATGAGGAATCCCATAAAGTTCTGTTTTTGTGTCTTGGTGAAGGACTTGTCTCGGGGGGCCCACATGCCACACAGCCATATTTCTTCTCCTAGGTTGGCTGTACCATTGAAGATTTCCTGCATCTGAGTTTTCACTTCCCCCCAGTATTGCTGCAGTTCTTTACAGTCCCACCATATATGCCTCCAACTTCCCATGGAATCACAGCCCCTCCAGCATTTCCCTTGCGTTGTTGGGAACATTTTGTGGATTCTCTCCGGCGTATAGTGCCATTGAATCATCACTTTGGTCCAGGCTTCCCTCGTTTGTATCGCCCTTGTCCATTTCGGGATTATTTGCCAAAGGTAAGTCCATTGATCCCTCGTTATTTGTTTCCCTAGTGTTGTTTCCAACTTTTTCATGTACTGCCAGGTGATGTTTTCTCCTTGGGTGTTTAAGAACTTGTAAAGAGAGGAGACAAATTTCTTTACACCCTTTTGGGTCATCATATATGTCTCGAATGGGGTGAGGACCCTTGTCAGTGCCTTTGTTATTCTCGGCGTTGTGAGCCAATGGTGGAGCTGCTCGTACTGGTATCTGTCCCTATCTGTGAGGCGCAGCAGTTCCTGGCATTCTATGAAGGTTCTGATCTGATTTCCCTCCTGCATATCTCCCACTTTTGTACAGTACGCTTCGCGCCATTTTTGAAAAGATCCTTTTACCATTCCTAGGGGGAAGTCTGGGTTATCGAAAATTGGTATAAACGGTGCAGGATCTATCGTGAGGGTTTCCTTCTTAGTTGCTCTGTTCCATACTTCCATGATGGTACTCATGACTTCGCTTAGTTTGATGTTTTGATGTCTATGTTCTGGTTTCCTCCATAGGAGGTGGCGCAGATTTGATCTTGCGACTGCTCTATCCTGTGCCTCTCACCATTTCTCTGAGGTGTCTGAGATCCATTCCTGTATGACCCAGAGTTGTGCCGCCTCGTAGTACTTCTTAAAGTGGGGGAGCGCCATACCTCCCTCTGGTTTATGTGCTGTGAGCGCCTGTTGCGATAATCTCGTTGTTTTGTTTTGCCATATGTATTTGGTGATTGTTCTTAAGTTGACATTTGCTTAATGTTTCCTGAGGTTGGTGCTCTTGATTTGCCTCTACCAGATGCCATCTCTTCCTGGGCAAAGTGACAAGGCCACGCTGCACTGGTATCCAGTTTGCACTCTCAGTATGTCAAGCTTCCCGCTAGTTACGACCACCTCCAGGGGCAATCTGCTACTGAGGCTGAGGATCACAAAGGGCTTCTTCTTGACCCTGTCTCCTCCTGGACTCTTTCGGGCGATGCTGCTGAGTTCCCTTCCAGCCGATGGCGGTGCTGCACCCTCTGTCTACCTCGTGATGTTCACAGAGGGTTTCAGTCAAGGTGGCCCAGTGACCCTTGCTCCCAAGTTCTTCTGTGAAGTTATGTCGATCACACCCTGCCTGCAAACCATTGAAATTAAAGCCCTCCGCTCATTTGCTAGGTGCCAGGGCTACTAGTCTGAGGGTGGTGCTGCCTGCATATGGCCTACCTCGTGGGGAAGACAAAACCCCCAAAACAACAAAATATGGAGCTTATGTAAATTTCACAACCTGGGCCTCCGGGTCGAGAGAATCCACCACATTTCTTGTCCCCCGCGGGGCACAGCACCTTCCCGCAGCAGTTCCCTTCTCTACACCTCTTTGAGGTCTCTGGCCCGCCTCTTTTGAACGCTCACAGCACTCCACTCACTGCGGGGATGGAGGCGGGGGAGGAGCCCGGTATCTGCTCTTCAGCCCTACCGGGCTGCGCTACCAACTGCTCGAGGGAGGGGGGCGGCTGGGCAAGTCCCTAGTCCCCAAGGTACGCTGGGGCCTCCACAATGGACGGGGTTGCCGCTTCCTCTTTCCTGACTTGTGCGCCTGCTCCCCATAAGCCAGCTATCTCCTCCCCGGTGCACCGCTCAGTTCGTTCCTGTTGTGGCGAAGCAGCCACTGCTCCTACTAAGGCATTAGCCTCCATGTGGGTGCCCGCAGGTTCTGCAGTGGTCTGGGTGTTTGGCTTGTCCTTTCCAATGAAGCCAGTGGGAGCGATTCACTTCCAGCATCCCCACTCAAAAGCAGTGACTGGATCCGCAGCAGGGCGCCATCTTGGCCATGCTGGTCATGGTGGTGAGCCAAAAATGGGATTGTGGGGATCTTTATGCTGGATGCCATGTAAGCGGGTGAGTCCTGGGGGTCAAGGGCAGCTTATCCATCCTTGCCCTCCATTGTGGCACAGAGGGGAGGGGTACTTGTAACAGGAAAAGGTTTTTTTCTGCTCAGGAGCTCACGGCAGACACATCAGCTCTGTCCGCCGCTTGGCCATGCCCCAACAACATCCAGTTTTACATGTCTAATCTTTATAGACATGATGGAGTACATCTAACTGATCAAGGAAATGCACTCTTCCTTGACAACATTACATTGGCACCAACTTTGTACCCAAAAATTTCCCTAGGAAAATGTAGCCCTGTGACAATGTAGTCAGCAAAAGGTCGTTTTCAAAAATGTAATCATTCAATACAAGCAATGCAAAGTGTGAGCATGTTGCCAGTTAAAAGGTCGCCAAAAAAGCTATTTTTAAATATACAAAAGTACAAGGCTGTATCCCTAAATATGACGCAAACTGCAAACGAAACCTCCACAATCACCCTAACTCCATTCCTAAACCTTTCCCTAACTCTAATTACAACCCTTATCCTACCCTTAACTCTCACAGAACACTAACCCTTCAGCGCGCTAGAGCATTTTATTTGCATATTACTGAATGCAAATTAAATAGAGAATAAACAGTGAACCTATCTCCAACCCCATTACCAGCTTGCCCCAAATTACATAGCTCTTGCCCTAACCCAAACCCTTGCTTTAATACGAACCTGACCCTAACTGCATCTGTAACACTTTCCCTAATGCTTACTTTACCCTGATCACCAGGTTTATCCTAACTGTTATCCTATGCCAACATCAACAGCACTTTCGAACCTCTGTATCCGTTTACCAAACCCATACCATTTACATTTTTATATTTGTACTGCGCACCAATGGCCCGGAGACAAGCGTGAGACCGCTATCTGATGGTAAATGATCAGACAAACATCGAGCCAGGGATACAACGGGGGCCACTATAAGCCGCCAGTTAGGAGAAACACGTAGTTATCTAAATAAAAACGTTTCATGTTTCTTTTTAAACAAATTGAGTGATTTAGTTTCTCTCAAGTCAGGAGGGATGGCATTCCAGGCTCTTGGTGCCGCTGCGAAAGAAAGTGCTTTCACCTCCCTGAGTCAGCTTGGATCTAGGCACCACCAACAGATTGGTATTGTGGGATCTAAGAGTTTTCAGCAAGGGTTTCCTTTTCATAGTTTCAGCAAGGTACTGAAGGTTGGATGCAGCAGGACATTTATCAGCAGACCATATTCTATCCTGCCGTCAATCGGGAGCCAGTTTTGTTTTTTCTTGCCACTGATATGCGTTTGTGTTTTATCAGTCCTACTATTGCCCTAACGGCACTGTTCTGAATTATTTGGAGTCTAGCAGTCACCTTTACCCACCCCAACCAAGAGACTACTGCACTAGTCGATCTTGGAGCTGTCAATTGCCCTAGCCAGTGTGTCACAGCTTTGTTCTGTGGGATAAGGTTAGATCTGGCATAGTAACCTTATGTAGTAAGCTGAGGTTGATACAAGACTATTAACTTGTGCTCACGTATTTAGGTTTTGGTCAAGATGGACCCCCAGAGTTTTAACTTTCTGTTTAGTGGTGATTTTGCAGCCTGCCACCTGAAAGTGTGAATATCCTGGTCCCAATTTTTGTATTCTATTACTTGTGCCTATTACCATCAATTCAGTTTTTTCATTGTTTAGAGCTAGTCCACTTTCCAGCATCCAGGCTTGGATCAATCCATACACATCATTAATTGCACACGTATCCTTGTTATGTGTTCCTGTTAGGGGAATAATGCACTGTGTGTCACCTGCATAGTTAGCAAAGTGCATTCCCCTAGCCTCAAGTAACTGGAACAGAGGAACGGTAAAAATGTTGCATAAGGATGGCAAGAGGCACGCCCCGTGAGGGACGCCATATTGCAGATGCACTGGGCTAGCTTCTGTTGTACTGCTGCAGACCCTGATTAATCTGTTTTCTAACAATGATTTCACCCATGCTGCTGCACTGTCGCTAAAATGTGCCACTTACTTAAGTCTATTAATCAGTAGTATGTCTTCCACCAAGTCAAATATGACAGACAAGTCTAGCAGCATGAGAAGTACAGTTTGTCTCTTTTCTATATGTTGTAGCATGCTGGACTTGAGATCCAATAGGGATCCTTCAGTTCCATAACCTGTTCTAAAGCCTGATTAGCATTTATTAAGGATGTTGTGATTAGTCAGGTGTTCGAAAATTAGTTCGTAAGCCACCCTATGTACATTTTATAGCAGAAAAGGAGTGTTGGTAATTGGTCTGTTATGGGGTCAAGTCCAGGTTTTTTGACCACCAGTGAAATCCACGTGCCCTTCAGTTCACCTGGCACATGATTTTCCTTAAATGATGCATTTACAAACTTAGAAAGAATGCCTATCAAAGAAGGTGTGCATTCTTTTACAGTGATAGCTGGGCCTGTCTCCCTTACAGTTTGTGGGTTTAAGATTGCTAATGAAGACAGTCAGTTCAACCTTTGTAATGGGTCTGAAGCTAAAGGGATTACCTGTCTCTGTCTGCTTAGTGTCACTTATCATATCTGTGCTACTTTCTTGTTTGTCTCTGGTGACATCCCCTTTCCTCTGGAGATGTATACTTTGTTTAATCTCATCAAGTTTGTCAAGCATGTGTCCCTTAGTGGGTCTTCATGTTTGTTAACACAAGGATTTTCCAGCTCCCTGAAAATCTTAAAAAGTTCTTGAGAATCCGTGTTTTATACATGGATCTTTTAGCCTTTATAAAGGCTAATTTGTAGCCTTTTGCCTTAATGCTATATGCTTCCTTCTCTATGTCAGTTCCTGTGTGTTTCCAGGTATACAAATGTTTTCTTTTGTGTACTTTAAGCCTTTGTAGCTCAGGCGAGAACCAGGCATTACCTTTTTTGCAGGGCACTATTCTCATATTTAATGAGGCAATAGTATTGATTGCTTTAGAAATTGGCTCTTGGTATACTTTTATTATCTGATCAGACGTTTTGCAAATTAGCAAAGTTATTTGTGAGCAGGGCAATACACTCCCATGGCCTCAGGCTTAAATTTCTGGATATTTCTTGAAGTGGTCCAGATTTTTTGCACTGCAATGTTATTTATCTTTTTTATAAATAACATTTCAAAGTGGATAAAGACCCTAACACTTACCCTAACCACTAACCGAAACCCAACATATTTACTCTAACCCTAACCCCTATCCTTACCCTAACCCCTATCCTAACCCTAACCAAGGCAATCCCAAGCCCACTGAACCCTAATTAACCCTAGTAGCAATACAGTTTTGCTACTTTTCAGCTGCACAGGTATTTTCACCACAACTTTTTCATGGACTACATTTTTGTTGATTACATTTTTACTGGGTACTATATATATTACACGGCCCGCGGTAGCGGGTGTGTAGTTATGGTTAAGTTGTTAAACTCATAGGAAGAGCACTTTTTCTACGGTTTATAACTTTGCTCCCCCTGGAAGAATCCTCACCAAACGTTGAAAAAAAAGTATATTCCGGGGTCTGAATTTTTTCCCCAAGTTGGGGGAGGTTTCGTGCAGGGGGGCAAAGTTATAGGGGGGTCCCGATATTATTTTTTTCCTTAGACTCAATGGGGAAAAACTTTGCACATGGCTATAGGCCGAACGCTGGACGATTTTCACCAAATTTGCGGCAGGAGCGGGGGCTTGGGTCAGAAAGCGTGCTTTTGTGTGTTTGGTGGAAATCCGGCCAGTAGTTTTGTTGCAAAAGAACTGAAATGCACGTCCCAAAAAATTAGTGATATTTGGGTCCGCTCTGCTGACCCATTTCCCTGTTCGCTCCGCGGAAACAAGTGTCATTAGCTCGCGGTATGGCATGCTGTCAGAGAAGTTTGGATGCGGCTGGTGGTTGGCTGGAGGGAAGCGTGGTGTACGTCAAAATTTTTTGGGAAAGCCACCATGGTGTATCTGAGAACAGTGCGTGGCAGAAGGGTCTGGAAAATGGGAAAATGTACTGTACAGAATGCGTTGGCAGCAATAAGGGAGGGAACGGGTGGGGGAGTGAGAAGTGGTTAATGTGACATGTGTAGGCGATTACTGTGTGTGGTGATAGGAGGCAGCTGTCGTAACGGCCCCATAGCTTCTGCCACGACCTGTTTGGGGCGACCTCTTTTCTTGGTGAGTGGTGCAGGTGAATTTCAGAAGAGGAGTGATTAGCACATGACATAGGGTGGGAGGGAGCGCGGGTGACTGTGCGCTGCAGATGGAATGCATGGGTGAATGAAAGTGCGGTGGGTCTGTGGAAGGATTGGACTATTGGGTGCATGGGTGAAGGCTGTAGGGTGTAGGGCATGCAACCAAGAGCATAGGGCTGCAACATACCCACCGCAGGAACGCATGTTTGACTCTGCATTCGGTACAGGGTAGTGCTTGTATAGTGTGGTATGGGCAGATTGGTTGCAGTAGGGCTAGTGTGTAGGTTGGCAGTGACACCGTACTTTGTGAATGGAAGTCGGGACGCCCATAGTAAGTGAATGAAAGTGCACAGGGGTGCAGGGGTGTTTTCTTTTCACATTATGTTCACTGTTGCAATTTCTTGCTGCATAGCTGCATGGTGGTGCGCAGTTTGGGTAGGAGTGCTGATGGCAGTGGTGCGTATGTGGATGGTCGTAGTGGGTGACATGGTGACATGCATGGTGGCATTACGTTGCTGTGGGTGTGTTCACGGCCTATGCTGTGTGCAGATTTCTTCAAATAGGCCCAATGTTGTGAAAATGTTGTGGTTAGTGACACAATACTTTGTGAATGGCTGTGGGTCGCGGTGGTGGAGGCTGTGGTGTGTTTGTGGATTCTGGTAATTGCGACCTGTTTTCATGCATGGGTGTTTTGTTTGTGCTTAATGTTAGCTGCCCACATGGGCGTTATGTTAACTGGTGCAATTTGGTGTTGCATAGCGCCAATGCGCTGTATAGGTTGGGTAGGAGAGCTGGTGGCAATGGTGTGTATGTGGATTGTCATACTTGCTGACATGGTGACATGCATGGTGGCATTACGTTGCTGTGGGTGTGTTCAAGGCCTAGACTATTGGGTGCATGGCCGAAGGCCGTAGGCCATGCACTTAAGAGCCTATGTCTTGAGAACACCCATGGCAGTAATGCATTTTTGAATGCACCAGTTAGAGGGTGGTAAAATGTAAGGAATGGTTGTGAAGCACATTTCAGCCATTATAGCCCAGTTCTGCAAACAGATTGTGGGTAGGTTGGAAGTGGCACAATACTTTGTGAATGGAAGTGGGTACGCCCACAGTATGTGATTGAAAGTGCACAGGGATGCAGGAGAGATTCATTTGTTTGTACATTATGGTAACTGTTGCAATTTGTTGCTGCATAGCTCCATGGCGGTGCGCTGTGTTTGAAGATGCTGCAGTGAAAAGTCACACAGTGTGGGCTCTGGGTGCAGTGTTTGCATACTGTCCTTTTGGTTGAGGGTATGGGTGAAAGGCAGCTTATATGTGCTTGGATAGTGTGCTCTGTGCACAATGCCTGCAGTATGGGCAATGTTGTAAACATTGTGTGGTTATGTTGGCGGTGACACAATACCTTCTGAGTGGAATTCGGTAAGACAATAGTATGTGAATGAAAGGGCGTAGGGGTGCCAGAAACAGTGTAATGTGTATAAAATATGGTAACTGTTGCATGTAACGCTGTGCATGTACATTGCGGTGTGGAGCTTGGTTAGGAGTGCTGGTGCCAGTGGTGCATATGTGCATAGTGGTAGTTGGTGACATGCATGATTGCATTACGGTGCAGGGAATTTGTGCAAGGAGCACACCCACTGGAGCAATGCAGGTTTGATAGCGCATGAGGCACAGGGTGGTGATATTTGGAGAATGGGTGTGGAGCACATTGTCGACGTGCTATAGTACTACAAGTGAGTTACGAAGCATGTATTGTACATTCCATGGTTGTGGTGATAGTCTTAACATGCTACAGTATTTGGTATGCAGCAGGAGATGCTGCAGTGAGAAGTTGTGCAGTGTGGCCACAAGGTGCAGTGTGTACATAATGTGAGTATGAAAGTGGGTATGGTTGAAGTGCAGTTTATATGTGGTTGGTTACTGTGCTGTGTGCAGATTTATTGAAGTAGGCCCAATATTGTGCAGCTGTTGTGCATAGGTTGCCAATGACACAATACTTTGTGAATGGCAGTGCATAGGGGTGATGCAGGCTGTGGTATGTTTGTGAATTCTGCTAAGTGTGACATGTTTTCATGAATGGGTGTTTTATGTTGTGGGGGAGTTGGGTAGAAGTGCCACTACGTATGTTATGTTTGTGCATAATGGTAGGTGCCCACATGGTTGCTTGCTTGGATGTATAGTGTTGTGGTGGGTGTGGACAGGGCTGCAATGTTCTGTGCATGGCCAAAGGTGTGCTGAGTGTGTCTTAGGATCTTTGTGGATGCTGAAATCGTGCATTATTTAGCAGAAGTTTCTGGTGGAGGGGCTTTGCAATGAAACAGAACGTGTACTGAGAGTGTTCAACGGTAAATTTGGAGTGCTGTATAGAAATAACAGTGTGCAATGCAGAGGTTTTGTATGTAATTGCTGCCTGCTTGTTTGAAAATTTGACAGCACCCAATTGGGGAGTGCTACAAAAAGTGACCGTGCATTGGGAAGAAGTATTGTCTCAGCTTTACTGGGGCGTGGCCCTCACTGTAGATGGGAAAGCGCATGTGCACATTCTGTCATTATGAGCAGGGTGGAAAGGGAAATTGAATTGTGGGAAATAGGCAAGTACGAGTTTAGGGCATGGCTTGGGCCCATGACAGTGTAATTTGTCCGCAGCCAGAGGTCGGAAGGTGTGCTATAAACAGAATTATGCGTGAGTTTATGCAGACTGCTGGCATGTTCTCCACCCACAATGAGATCATGAGGTTGCAAAATACGCAGTGGTTCCCTAGAAATGGCATTTATTTGAGCGCCATTAGCAATGCCGTTTTCTTTTACACTGTGCAAGAAGCATTGACCAGAATGTGGTAAAAAAGTGATGAGGCAAACAGACACGTATATAAAAGAGAAAATAAAAAAAGTTGCTGATACGCACATCACACATTAAAAAATAAAAACACCTTAATACATCTACGATGGAAGACTGAATCCCTTACCCAGTTTGATATTTTTTAACCCCAACCCCCTCATCTCCACACTATCACAACAATGTAGTGCATTATACTGTACTTTCAGGATTACACGTGCCACATGCAAGGTGGCTATGTGGATGTATATGGATGGAGTAATCGTGCATACTTTCATTGAACTTTGTAGTGGACCGGCTTTGGAATGGCACCACATTTGATCTGTAAATGTGTAACGGTACATTTCAAGTGTTGTACAAGAGTAACAGTGTTGGATGATGGCAGCTTCAATGCCACTGGTGGATGTGTGTGTGATGATTTACGCGTAACCCAATGAAGTAGAGCTGCAGAGAACATATTGCAAAGGGAAGCAGGACTGCTCCAGTTTTACAGGAGTGCGGCCCTCGCGCTACTTTTGGAGGCACACGTGCCAAAATCTGCCCTTTAAACCACGTTGCCCAATAGCAATGGCAGTGTGGGGGTTAGCCAATCAGGTAGTGTGGGTGTGGTTAACAGGAAGGGGCGGTGTAACTGTTGTACATTATATACTGTGTACTGAGGGTGGCTGACATGGCGAAACGTATTGTGTTGACTGTAGGTGATCCCTTTGTCATAGATCTGCACAACTATCCCGTGCAAAGACACTTTGACAGCAATTTTGCTTTGGAAGGAGTGGATGCATCGTGGAACGCTGTGTATGAGTGCAATTTCGCCGATATGCATGCACTTTGCAAAGACATCGCCACTTTTCCAGTAGTAGATGTCATCGTTATCCATTACGGCGGCATGCATATGGGTTACCTGGCTTGCTTAGTCTTGCTTAGATTTGTTCCGTAGACTGAGGAGATTGCTGAATGTCCTGAGGACGCTTTTTCTCACCGCCAAGGTACTTTTCTCATCCATGATACCACAAAGAGTATGGCCTACTGCTCATGGATGTTTTTCCGAGCCAGACGCAGGAAGCTGTCTCATCAACAGAAGCATGTATACTCTTATGCAACAATGACCTCATTAGTTGTGGAAATGCAGAGTGTTTCCAAGAAAATGGCATTTTGTTGTCACCCATTGGAAATGCAGTTTTGTTTGCTCGTCTACAGGCTGCGGTGAAGAGTTTACTGTACTAATGCAAGCAGAAGAACTCAAAAAAGCTAATAAAAACTGAAAAAAGGTGTTTCCGTAGAAGCATCTAAACAAAAAAAAACAACCAGCTCTTTGAAGAGTCGCCCCTTACCACAAACTACCCCTACCCTAGTTGCACTTATTCCCCCATGCCTGCATGCAGAGTGAAAGCTACGTCCAGGGATTTTGCGAGTGGCGGCCACGAAAATGGAACTGTGGGGATTTTCCAATCACATGCTTAGGTTGTGCGCCAATAGGAAGAGGGACTCCTGCTTCACCCGGGCCCGACCCTCGACGTACATGGAGACACGCACGTGCCACATTCAGCGCTTCTCACCATGCTAGCCTATGGAAATAGAACTGCAGCGATTGTCCTATAAGGTGGTGCTCAGGGTGTGCGTCACAGGAAAGCGCACCAATATGAAGAAGGACTCCGCCTGCTGTACTGGGGCGTGGCCCGCGCAGTACATGGGAAAAGGCACGTGCCACATTCTGCGTTTCTAAGCATGCTGGCCAATGGAAATGGGACTATGGCCTTTGGCCAATCAGGTGCTCAGGGTGTACCTCCAGGAAAGTGCTCCAATAGGGAGAAGGAATCCTCCTGTCTCACCGGGGCGCGGCCCTCGTGCTCATTGGGGAAAGGCACGTGGCACATTTTGCACTTCATACCATGGTGGCCAATGGAAATGAGACTATGGATTTTGGCCAATCAGGTGCTCTGGGTGTGCGTCACAGGAAAGGGCAGAATTCAGTTTCCCCATTACTTTGTGTACTGCGACTTGCAAACATGGCAAGATGCACAGTTTTCATTGTGGGTGATGGCTTTGTGGAAGATCTGTGCGTCTATGCCCTCCAAGAAGACTTGTCTGGCCATTTCGGTTTGGATGTAGTGGACGCTTTGTGGTGTAGTGTCGAATCGTGCTGTTTCGGCGGACTGCTTGTAGAATGCCGACGTGTAGCCTCTTCGGCAACTGTAAATTTTTTGATCGTACACTTTGGAGCCTTCTTTTTGGGTTACATGCCTTGTTCCCATGTGTTTAGTCAACTGAAGATTATGATGAAAGCAGTGCAGTGCATTTTTCCTACCGCCAAGGTGCTTTTCTCATGCATACCCTTGAGAATAGTGTGGAAGTATTCCAATGATTCCTGTCACCAGCCAGAGGTCAGAAGGGGTCTCATAAACAGAAGCATGTGTGACTTCTTGAGTGCTGCTGGGATGTCCTCTTATGAGAATGAGGACATTGGTTTGCGATACATACCTTTTCAAGGCAAATTGCATGTCTTTGTCGCACAGTGGCAATGAAATGTTGTTTCACAATCTACACCCTGCAGTGAAGACCCTATTATAAGAATGTGAGCTGATGTTGAAAACACACATTTACTTATGATGACCGCAAAAAAAGTGTTTCCACGGAAACACCTTTACAAAAAATATATATTTTTGTTTTAAAAAGAAAGGTTCTTTTAAGAGCCACCACACCTAATGACGTCCGCTCCCCTGGTTGAAAGTTATTCCCCCACTCCTGCGTGCGCCCAGCAGAAAAAGTCAGTGAATATTGCGATAGTTGCAGGGTGGCACGTTTTACATACGCCCCTTTTGCAGATGATGGCCATACAAATGGGCCTGCAGTAGCTACGGGATTGGGCAATAAAGTTTGTGGGTGTGGTATGTATGGACAGACTGTGGTACATGGTGTATTTGTTGACAGAAATGCAGAGGGTGTGGTTATGTCTGTGTGTTTCAGGAGGCAAAGCGTGCAGGTTTTTGAGGATTCTGACATACATTGAGTGAAAGTGAATGGAAAACATTGTGAAGTGGCTACTCATTTTGCAATCTATCATGTGCATGTTTAGTTCTATGGAGTAGCTACAAGGAAGTGCCAGATTTTGTTTTCTCTAAGTGACACTTGGTGACACGCAATCATGTAGATATTATTGCTGTTCATTGTGCAGGGAAAATGGTGCAGCATGTTACACAACATTAAGTGCCTTTTGTGATGAAGGAGGCACTTGCCCAGTTCATGCGTTTGCTTCAGATCTCTTGCATACATTTCTATTGCATTGTCTAGCCACCAATGTGATTGCGTCATTTTCTATTTGGTCCGTGAATGCAGACAGCGCGGTACATTGCAAAGAACAGTATTTGTGGCTTTGTTCGACATGTGCCAGTGGCATCCTTCGCCCATGGGAGGGAGGGACTATGACGTTTCAAATCATGAATACTTTTCCCCAGCTATAATGTTTTTCTTACTATGCCAGCCATCTGGATATTTGCACACCCCATCTAAATTGGCCTGGTGCTCTTCTTGAAAGTAGTGACTTTTTTGTACTTAGTGTTGTGCTGTGACTCTCTTGAAAATGCTCTGGAACACCTAACAAACCTCTCTGTACAGCGACACCCTTTGTAACCGATTGAACTACAGTGTTTACACACTGCCACGCCTCCCGCCCTATTTGCGTGCATTGGCAATTCTGTTGTTGATCTGTGAAAGGTGCTTTCTTTATTTACCTTTTTCAGTTTCACAATTCATTTTCATTTATTATAGTGTTCTCACACACGCCACAGATGGAATGACAGGAAAGGTCCAGTACAGAAAGGGCAGCACCTGCCTGGATACTATAGGGGACGAGCCCGGAGATGGAATTATTGGGTGGTCCTCACCTACATAGGCACCAGTCATTGTAATCCTCCCGTAAGAACCACTCCCACGACCTTCCAAGTACCTTCCCTCTGTAGAGTAGCGCGTTGCAGTACATGCACAATAAAATGCCCTTTTCCGGGTAAGGGTCTGTAGCGTGGCATATGGTTTGCAAAGGTTGTTTTACACCTCTGCTGCCCTACAGGAGTGCCCCTCTTGTTGCCCCCAGCAGATATGCAAAATGCTGTACAAGAAAGTAGCCTACCCACTGGTCCCTTTTGATTTATTTTCAGTTGTCGTCACATGCAGTAAAAAAACTTTCTCCAGCATGGGGTCTGACATGGATTCACATGCTCATGAATATTCCCCGTCGTCAGGCAGGGAATCCTTGGTAAAGAAAAAATCAGTTTGTTTCGTTTCTGAACTGTCTTTCTACTAATAACCAATCACTGGTCTCTGGGTCATACTGCCCCCAACCAATAAGTGCCCTCTACCTAAGCCCCTCCTCTGGCAGCCATCTTCAGATTTCTACCGCACGTTCAAGTGTTGGGAGTCCTCGTGCTGTAGCTCTCGAGCTTTTACTGCGTGTTGCATTTTTTTCGAAGAGTTTACTCTTATATTTTTGGTCAATCCAAGCCTCAAGCTCCACCGATTCTTCTTCCGATCAACGGGGACCTGTTTCGGAATTTTCTACATCCCTCCAGGGCAGATTTTCGTCGAATTACACTTCTTGGATGATTACGGAAGACCTTTGAGGCCTACCCCGATTTGGACATGGCCCAGGACAAAGGAGATTTGACACCTACTGGATCCAAACTGTTCAGGAACTGCCCAGGATGTGGACTACAGAATGCCTTCAAGGAAGATGAGCACTCCCGGTGCCGCTACTGCCTTCACGCCGACAGTCGCACGTGGAGGAGGACTGTGCATTCTGTAAGAACATGTCCGTCTGGACAATGAAGGACCGTCGTATTCGGCTCACCAACTGGCTGGAGGGGAAGAACCCAGCAGCAGGTGAGAAGAAGAAGTCTGAGCGGTCTTCTAAGAACTTGAGGGTGCTCCGGCCATGGGGGCCCAACAAAAGGCAAAGCACCGCTAGTCCGTAGGCACCGGGAGCGCCGTTGATTCTGGCTCCTCTGCTGCCAGGCAGGGCACGATGTCACTGATGCCATCATCCACGAGCCAAAGCTGGGAAAAGGGGAAAAGGAAGTTGGAGAACCTGGGTAAGCTTCGGGAAAAGCCCTGGTCGATCCCGACAGAGAAAGCCAAGGGGGGGTGAGGCGGTGACTCTCCCCCTCAGGTGAAGGCCTCAGACGCGCCCAAGGTTGTGAAGGCCCTTATACACCCGGCAAAGGCATCGATTGAAGGAGTCGTGGCGGCCCTGGCGAAGCCTTTGGAGGCTACCCCAGTGGAGATGACTTCCAGGCCTAGAGTTTCCCTGCCACACCGGAGGGAATCATCTTTCCAGCCTATCGAGAAGACCCCTGTGAAACCCCGGGACGAGAAAGAGGGGGGCACAGTAGCCATAGTGGACACAGATACCAGCTCCGAGGATGAACTGGCTGGCATCAAAAAGATCCTGGACAAGAAGTTCAAGGAAGTCGGGTCCTACGGGAGGGATCCCGACGAGGCAGACGTAGAGAGCAACGGTGGGGCTGATGAGGAGCAGCGGGCCATGGAGGAAACGGAGGACCCCACGCCCCAGCCGTCGCTCCCGTCACAACTGATGCCTACGCCACAAGACAATTCAGGGGCAATCCTGATGGCTTTACAGACCCTGTGTATGGAGATAAGGACAAGGTTGCCCCTACCCCCAGCGAACGATCCAGCAGCGCCTGGACCATCAGGGAGCCCACCGAACAAGCTGAGGCGAATCCATCCTCCCCCTCCCTTCCATCCTTCACCTCCATCGAGGGAAGAGATGGGGATGGACGACGACGACGGTGGTGACGACGGGACAGATCTCCCATCACCCCCTGCCCGGGCTCTCCCCCCCCGACGAAATTGGCTCCTTTCACGCCATGATCGCCAGGGCATCGGAGCTGTTCCAGCTATGCCCCGAAGAGCAGAAGGAGGGTTTCCTCTACCAACGACGGGAGGCCAAGAGGAAGACCGTCCTCTCAGTCCCGTTACTGGACGACATCTGGGACGAAGGACTGTCACTGCTGAAGAACCCGTCCTCGGCTCCTGCAAAGAGGGACCAGTACGAGAAGAAGTACTGGTTCCCAGACTCCGCCCCTACGACAGGGAGCTGTGGTTCAAAATCGCTCCCCTCCTGGACTTCCTCTCAGACGACAAGAGGGCGGAAGCCCTTGAAATCCTGCAGGAAGGTGAGGTGGCTTTGGACCATGCCATCACGGTGGCCACGGACATTGCCGACACCGGCTTTCGCCAGATGGGCAATGGCATTTGCCTTCGCCGGTGTGGTTGGCTCAAGGTCACCGATTTCCGTCAAGATTTCCGTCAAGACGTGCAGACCAGGGTACTGGACATGCCCTTCGATGGGAACAACCTGTTCGGCAAGGCAGTGGACGAGTCATTGCAGGCCATCAAGGCGGACACCGAGACGGCCCGGGCCATGGGTTCACTCCATCAACAACGGCCATCCTTTCGGATCTCCGGAGGCAAGTCTCAAGGTGCCTCCAAAGGTTCGGCAGCAGTTCTGCGTCATACCACAAGGGGGCCTGCTCCTGGTTGCAGGAAGCCTACAGAGGCACAGCAAGGCCGGAGGACACCGTCGATATCGCCAAGGAGGCCAAGGTGGCAAGGCTTCACCGTAGCAAGACTGAACCGGCCGTGACGTCGGGCCCCCACCCTAGCACCCCGATGGGAGGCCGGCTGGCGAATTTCGTCACCGTGTGGGAGTCTATCTCCACCGACCGTTGGGTGCTAGATGCCCTGGCTCACGGGCACACTCTGGAGTTCCAACGAAAGTGCCCCCGTCTACCACCCATGGCCAGGAAGGAAAACCACGTGCCACAGCTGCTTCTGGAGGTACGAGCAATTCTAAAAAAAGGGCGCGATAGAACTCATCCCGAAGAGACTCTGGGGCTCCGGAGTATACTCGCGGTACTTCCTCATCCGAAAGAAGACCAGTGGCTGGCAGCCCATCCTAGACCTTTGCCGCCTCAACGAATACATCAAGTCCCAGAAGCTCCGGATGGGCACCCTTCAGCACGTGCTGGGACAGCTGGAGGAGGGTGACTTCCTGTCATTGCTGGACTTTGAGGATGCCTACTTCCACATCCCCATACACAAAGGACATCAAAAGTTCCTACGATTTGCGGTCCAAGGGCAACACTACCAGTTCAAGGTCCTGCCCTTCAGGTTGAAGTTGGCGCCGAGGGTCTTCACCAAGTGCCTGGCACCGGTGGTGGCGAGGCTGCGCCTGCAGGGGATCCACGTATACCCCTACCTGGACGATTGGCTCATCTGAGCAAAGTCAAGAGAACTCACCGTCAATCACACAGCGAAGATCGTCTGCCTGCTCACGGATCTGGGATTCTCGATCAACTTGTCGAAATCCCACTTGGTAGCATCGCAAGACGCCCTGATCCTGGGAGACAGACTCGACACAGTGACGCGGTTAGCTTCACCATCGGAGGAAAGGACGAAGGCCATCCTGGACAAGGTACAATGGCTGTTGACCATGGAAATGGCCAGGGTGAGGTCTATGAAGTCCCTGCCCGGCATGATGTCATTGTGCATCTACCTCGTGCATCTATGCAGGTTGCAGATGCGGCTACTGCAGGAGTTCCTCGACGCCCGTTGGATGCAAGCGGCAGACAGCTTCGAAGACAAGATCTCCCTCAACGAGACGTTCCGTCAAGCGATCCGGTGGTGGGGTGCCTGTGCGCACCTAGCGGCGGGCATGGACTTCCAGACCCCAACACATCAGGAGACAGTGACGACGGATGCCTCCCTGGAGGGATGGGGAGCGTACACCGGAGATCTACACGCAAGAGGCCTTTGGCTCCCGGAGGAGAGGTCCCTGCACATCAATGTCCTGGAGCTCCGGGCCGTCTTCTGGGCCCTCAGGTCTTTCCTTCTGTCCCTCAAGGGCAAAGTGGTACGGATCTTCACCGACAACACCACCACGATGTTCTACATCCGGAAGCAGGGGGGCACCAGATCCCCAGCCCTACCCAAGGAAGCGCAGGGCCTGTTCCTGGTACCTTTTCATCTGGCAGGAGTGAAAAACACTGTCGCCGACTCACTCAGCAGGGAGCTGCGCTCTTGCCACGAGTGGGAGCTTCGGCAGGATCAAGTGGACCTCCTATTCCGACAATGGGGCAGTCCCCAGATTGATCTGTTCGCGACGGCGGCGAACATCAAGTGCCAGAGGTTCGCCAGCAGGTTTCCCCAGCCGGAGAGCATGGGCGATGCATTCTCCTTCCCCTGGGACGGCCTGTTCCTGTACGCATTCCCACCAATACCGTCATCAATCAACTCAGACGGTCCCAGTGCAGGATGATCCTCATTGCACTGGCTTGGCCGAGGCAGATATGGTTCCCGGACCTTCTGGACTTGTCAGCGCCCCCCCCAGTCAAAATGCAGATGGACGCGGATCTTATCGCCAGGGAAGGAGGCGCCATCCTACATCAGGACCCGGGATTGCTGAACCTGAAGGCCTGACTCCTGCAGCACTAGAGTTCGGAGGCTACGATATCCCTGGCGGACTGCAAGGAGGTACTTCCAAAGGCCAGGGCGTTCTCGACTCTTAAATGCTATGGATATAGTGGAAGAGGTTCTCTGTGTGGTGCACAGAAGATCAACCCTCTGTGGATTACGGCCCCTCAAGTGCTGCTGTACTTGCAGTCGCAGGCCAAGGTGGGGCTGGCACATGCCTCCATCAAGATCCCGCTACACCAGAACTCCAGGGCAGTCGTCGCTGTGGTCTCACCGCCTGGTGAAGGAGTTCATGAAAGGACTGTTCTGCTCATTCCCGCCGGTGAAGGCTCTGGCCCCGGTGTGGGAGCTCAACGTGGTGCTGACCAGGCTCATGGGTCCCCCATTCGAGCCCTTGCACTCGGCACCGCTGAAGTTCCTAACGTTTTGTGTGGCCATCACCTCTGCACGATGAGTGGGAGAGATCCAGGCCCTCTCCTGTAAACCTCCATACCTGACATTCCACAAGACGAGGGTAGTGCTGAGGACACACCCCTCCTTCATGCCCAAGGTGCCGTCAGACTTTCATCTCAACAAGCCCTTGGTGTTACCTGTTTTCTTCCCGTCGCCTTTGTCGCCGACTGAGAGGACTTTGCACTTGCTGGATGTGGCTAGAGCGCTGAAGTTGTACGTGGACCGCATGAAGAGTCTTTGGAAGACATCACAGCTTTGAACTTTAGACCTGTGAACCAAGGGAAGGCCCTCTCGAAGGCTTCCATTTCCAGGTGGCTCTCCGGCTGCATCATGCACTGTCACCGGTTGGCAAACCGACCGTTGCCCGGCCGTCCGAGAGCCCATTTAACCAGAGTGATCGCTGCTACTACGGCATTCCTGTCTGGTGTGCCCCTGCTGGACATCTGCAGGGCTGTTACGTGGAGGTTGACGCACACCTTCACGAGATTCTACTGCATCGACCGTGATTCCAGGGAGGAGTCCAGAGTTGGCCAGGCAGTGCTGTGCAACCTGTTCGTTTGAAGGTGAGCCTGGTGAGGAGGTAAGAGATGCTTAATGTTGAGTTGTTGAAATGCTTAATGTTGAGTCTTGCCACCTCCCGTGTTGTGCATGTGTCTACTGCTATGTATTCTTGTATTCATGAGCATGTGAATCCATGCCAGACCCCATGCTGGAGAAGGAACAAGTTACCTGTAACTGTTGTTCTGAAGCATGGGTCTGCCATGGATTCACATGCGAACCCTCCCTCCAACCCCTCTGCGAATCTTCTCTTGGTCCTACTGCCACTTTACATGCTACCAAATCTGAAGATGGGTGCCAGAGGAGGGGCTTAGGTAGAGGGCAGTCATTGGCTGGGGCAGTATGACCCAGAGACCAGTGATTGGTTATTAGTAGAAAGACAGTTCAGAAACTAAACTGAAACTGATTTTTGTCTTTACGGTTGATTCCCAGCCTGAAGACTGGGAATATTCATGAGCATGTGAATCCATGCCAGACCCATGCCGGAGAACAACAGTTACAGGTAAGTAACTTGTTCCTATGCTACGCCATTAGTGTTAGGGGTAGCATTCATAGATATACATACACTGTGGAATACAAGAATGTTTACAAGGACATGTCATATTAACCTGGGTGTGAGGAATCGTACACATCCGTTTTTTAAGGCCAAGTAGTATAGTAATCTCCACACATCACACACGCCCCACCGGGGGAACACTTCGCAGACCAGAAATGTGGCCACGCATTTGGCATCCAGATGTTCACAGAGACCACCCATCATGAGAAGGGGAAGACAACAAGGATCAGATAGCAGGACTCGCCGCACCTCTCACCCATATCCGCGTAGTCGATATGCATCTCGCAGAATGGTCCAGTAGGGTGGGGCAATGTCCCCCTCGGTGATCTTAGTGCCATTCCTGTGCTGAAGCTCTGACATGTGGTGCATCTAATAACCATGCTTGTTAAATGCTCCTGAATGTTTGGAATGAACCAGTCCTCTTGTATGTCAGCAGTGATGTGTTGTTTGGGAATGTAGGAAGATTGATGCAGTTGGTAAATCCTGCCTCCACAACAAGTCAATTGGGGACTGTGTGCATCCTCTTTTTACCCACAGTTGTTTTTGCTCTTGTGGGGCCCTTCCCTGTAACTCAATTATCTGCACTCTGGGCAGGGCACTGTATGAGAGAGGTGGCTGGTCAGGGGTGGTGGTCGTGCCAACATACTCTGCCACAGTTGGTACTGGGAGATATGCCGGTAATTTAGCCGCAGTGTCTGCGGTGGCGTTCCCAAGTGAAATCATGTCTGTGTTGTTAGTATGGGCATCTCATTTAACGACCGTGACTACAGAAGGCTGGGACACCATGAAAGTTAGCTTATCTAACACACTGCATGCTGTGCTGGGGACCCATCTGCCCTCCTGAAGCATCTCCTTTCCATCGTGAAAGACCGGCATGCACTGTTGTAGTGATGTATGCCGAATCTGAATAAATGGTCACGTGGCACCCCTTGATGACTGCAGTGCTTCAATAAGTGCAATGAGATCTGCTGCCTGTGGTGAATAATGCATTGGTAATCTTTTCAAAATGAATATCTCGTATTCACCATCATCTAGGCGCACTACTGCTGTGCCCGTATGTCTGAGGCCTGTGTCCTGGTCAATTGTCGCTTGTCACATTGTCACATCGGTGTAATATAACTGTAAAATCAAGAATACAAAAATATATTTCAGTACCCGATTTATAATTGTATATACACAGTACATATTTATCTTAACTATCAATTTAAGTTACAATTAACACGTACAATGTGTATTATTTGCATCAAATTGAAAATTCATCCGTCACAACATTAATCATGTAACATACAACACACTTGCCGTCCTCCCTTGCATAAATATTATTTAAATCTTTGCTTACATTGTGTCTTGTGTTTCCATTCTCACTGTGTGATGGATGACCAACCGCTTTCGAAAGGCAGATCTCGGTAATAGAAACGTAACTTTCCTATGTAAGCTTTCAATATAGGGAACCTTATCAATTCTTTAAGGATATTCGACACATTATGTCCTTCAAATTGTTCGTGCAGTGGATTCAAGGACAAATAACAATGCAACCCTTCATCCAGCGTTCACAGCGTATCAGAGAGAGTTTAGTTTTGGGAACACATACCACAAAAATTCAACAATATTAATGGCAAGTTGTGCATTGAAAAGCAATGAAATATTTCAAGTATGCTACATATGAAAATATTGACATCCATTTGAATGATATCAACGCACCTGGTCCCATAACATTTATGTATTCTTTCAAAGATGACCCTAGGTGAGGTGCAGACAGACTCGGATTTCCCTATACTGCAATAGGGCAATGCCCGGAAAAAAGCCAAATTAATAGTGTGGTGCAGTTTTTGGGCCAAAGTAGGCCACTTCTTTTCTGAAATAAACAGAATTTGAATATACATAAGGAAAATAGGCTTTCGCATCTTGAGCCCAATACGACGACTTCTGCAATTCTGTCAATTGGTTAAATAATTTCACTGTTTCACTGTTGGGACTATCAAAACACACTGTCATGGACAAGAGCCTAAGAGCAGTAACTTCTGCCTGGTGCTCAGTTTTATATCACAATACAGGTAGAAGTTATTTGAGATTTCATTTGATACTTCTATATCTATAGTAGCCTGCAGCTCACTACATTTCCCTCTCTGAAAATCGAACTGCCCCTCGGTGGTGGTAACTTTCCTTAGTTGGCGCAGGAGTGCCGCCTATCTAAGAAAGGGGATAGAGAAGAGAATATCCCTTGCCTAGCTCACTACTTTCCTATGTCAAAAAAACACTTCCAGAATCTTTTACTTTTATTACTTCCTTCTCATGTAAAATAATGGTAATAATATATCTAAAATAAAACATATCAGGTAGAACAAATCTGCTGCTTAGAAAAAGGATTTCCATCTGCCAAGCTCTCAATTCATCTGAGTGTCTTGGGGGTTCAGAACATCACCCTGAATGTCTAGTCAACTGATTTCAGTGGGATTTCAGCAGGAATTGCTTCAGTCTAACTGCTTTCTTCAGGACTGTGTCCTGTTGGATATATATTTTGGAGGAGATACACCTAATCTGGTGACACTTTGTTATTGTGGTAAATTGTGATAATGCATTGGTGGCTTCCCTATTTATAGTGGTAATGTTCCCCTCAGAATATATTGTAACACCTGTCTTTTATCAAGGGTCCTCCCAAGGAATAGCTACTGGGCTTATCACACACACACACATACACATATATATATATCTATATATGTAACAATATTCTTTTTTTCTCAGCAACTTATCTACGAGGCTGAGCTATGCTCTAGTAGCCAAATCACAAACCTCTTGCATCATAAGTAAGTCATTAGATACACATACTTCACAAACTTCTGAACTCACTATGCAAACTAAAAATTCACTTCAGATTTTACCACCTGTGGTAAAATAAATTACCACCTATAGTAAAATGGGCTAGTCCCTTTGAATTCCCAACTTCTGTGCCAGCGAGAGCATTCGTGCAATAAAAATTCAACTTAATTTTCTGATTTTTATATGTAATGATGCTTAGTTATTCAGATAAAATACCTCATGCGGTATAGGCCACTTATACAAAAGAAAACATAGAAACGTATGTTTTACACTACAAAGTTACACCCATCAAAAGATCCCTGTATGTTATCTTACCAATGTCCTAGCATGTGGAGAAATTGGCAGGGACACAGTTTGAGAGAGATAATGAGAATACAATCACAGCAACCAAACACTATCTTTTTCATGAACAATTGAAAAGAGCTTGCTTTAAACATTAACCATGACATGCAAAGTTCGCCAACCCTGGCTGGCTATCTGCCATGTATTAATTCAGAACTCCTCACTTAAAAACCCATATTCCCCTAGAAATTGGCGAGGTTCCTGCACTGCTGGTTGTGGAAAACTGCTCTCTCTCTTGGCTTGTCTCTGAAAGAAGGTCACGATCTCCCAGCACCAGCTCAGCCCAGTACAGGATCCCTGCACGTCTCCTTGCAAGTCAGTCCGCCTGTCTGCCAGGAAATTTCTGAACCTCTGCCACGTCTCTGAACATCTGAACCCACACCCCCTCTCTCTGCTACTTTTAAACCCTCTTACTGCCACTCAAACAGAATCCTTCCCCTTTGACTAGACTCCCATCAGTTCTGCTCAGTATTTTTCCAAACACCTGTTAAACTATAAATGTATCATCTCTCACTTTTGCTTCCTTCGAAAACACAATGGCCTTCTTAACAGTGCATATTTCAGCGCCTGCTATGCTGAATGAAACCACACAGCCAGCTCATAACTCATTGCAGAAGAGCATTTCAAAATCATTTCCATTTTATTCCAACTGAAGCAATTTTGCACTCCAAGTCAAGGATAGGGAATTCAGTTTGTTAAATAGGAGGTTAAGTTAGTAGGTTAATTGTACATTAGTTATTAGATTTGGTGCAAATTCTGCCAAATGGAAAATGTCTCTGAAATGAACTAACTTTAACACGTGCTCACTGAAATGATGTGTGCATTTCCATCTGCTGCATGCGCTGGCCATTTATGATGTTTCTGTTGCCCTGTCTGTACATAAACCCACTACCCCTACATATGCATGAACCCCTTTACCTCCCAGCCCCTATGTATTCCTACATACTCCCTCCTCTTTTCTATTGATGGGATCCTCTGGTCATCACTGCAGGAGAAAACAACATCAAACACTTTACAATGTATGTGTTGCCCCCAATTGAATTTTTTCTCTCCCCATTGTCATCAAAATCAGGATCAACATGTTCATCTTAATGGTGAGAACAATCAACCATCCCACAATCAGTATTATTGGAACTGCCAAAATCACTAACACTCTTTCAACCCATGTCCCACAACTGAATGTTTCTGCCTCTAACAATCCTAGATTGCTCACAGTAATATTATCCTTTTTCAGATTCATTCTAATCGTGTGTACATTTTTTATGTTTCATCAAGAACTCCACACCCGGATCAATGGGAAACATATTTATTTTGAAGAAATTCAATGTTTTCTACCTTCCCCTCCCACAAATCTCCATCAGCATAAA
Source organism: Ambystoma mexicanum (assembly GCF_040938575.1). Classification (NCBI taxonomy): domain Eukaryota; kingdom Metazoa; phylum Chordata; class Amphibia; order Caudata; family Ambystomatidae; genus Ambystoma; species Ambystoma mexicanum. The sequence goes on along the minus strand of NC_090924.1, from coordinate 533,169,176 downwards.
ACAGAGTCTGCCCACCCACCAATACCAAAGTATTCTTTGGGACAGACATGTAAAACACACTATGCTTCAATTGTTTTACAATAAAAGATCCACGGTTAAGGTAAGTAACTGTATAATTTTGTTTATGAATGTACTCACCAACCACCTATCCTTAATTAGTTTAGCATGGGCCAGTTCCTCAACCTCGGGATTACTAATGACCACTTCACACCCCCCAGATATCCCAGAATCTGATTTCAACACACAAATAGCATTTGCTGCATCTGGTATAGATGGCTTGTCCGGATATATATCATTTTGCTCTTTGAATTTCACACAAGTATCCACATTTGGAATCAGATAAACATCAGGTTCCCAGGATCGAAACGCTACCATCTCCGGCATTTTAATCTGAATGTATTTTTCACCCTGCCAAAAACCTACATTATGCACCAACTTGGTTTGATAAATTAACTCTGGAGCAATGTATGGAATGCATAACAGGAACCCTATTTCCATCCCCTCTTTGTGTGATCCGTGCCATCATTTCACAGATGATATCAGATGACACAAAATACAAGGGTATATGACCTTGAATTAATTGAGATATCACACTTTGAATTTCCCGTAAATGTTTCCCCATCAACCTCTCAATTGAGTTTACCACATTCAGAATGTCATGGAGCAACTTATCATGTTTAACAATGACATTGGTACTATGCTCCACTATTTTGGCTTGTTCATCAACACCAATATAGTCTCATTGACATATCTCATCACCTCATTTTGTCCACCTCAAATGCCATCTAACGTTTGTTGTAGTGTTTTTAAATCATATGTTAATTCCTGTACCTTAGCACTTAAAGCACCCACAGACACAGCATTGGCTGTGGACATCGTAGTGCCCACTACGACGCCGATGATAGTCATCAGAATGGACACCGCGAGTAAACCCGCCTTTCGCTTCCCTCTCCTTTTCTTTCTACTGGATGAACTCACAAGTCTTTTCTAACTGCAATAAGATCTCTCCGGTTGTCCTCCGGGGTTCCTCCTTGCGGTGTTGCACCCATTCCTTCACCTGATCTGACGCAATCTCTGTTTCATTCAAAAACCTTTCAATGATAAAGTCAGGATTTAGGCTAATTTACATGTTCTGATACAGCAACTTTCTATTCCCCAAGATAAATCCTGGTGCTTCCTCTACTGCAATCCCAGATGCTGGTCCCAGCTGTATCACAACCTGTGCCTTTGTGACCAGGGCACCTGATATGCTCAGGACTAACAGTACAAGAAACAGCAAGTCCTCATGTCTGGTCATCATCTTCACAGTCTCTGAAGACTTTATCTTCATCCCGCCTCTTCGTTCTGGTGGGCTTTCCCAGGGCCTCTGGTCTGGCATCCTCCAAGGGTCCAGCGCTCCAAGGATCTGGTGCTGACGAGGCAATTCATTAATTTTCTAGAGTAAAAAGAAAAAGACAAATTAAGTACCCAGCACAATACATTTTTCATCCCTCCTCTGCTGGATCATCTGAAAGTAAATTGGATTATTATTGAGCGGCATAGGTACTCGTCTTCCATGCTGGAACACCTGAAAATAAATGTATTACTACACAAATCAAAGACATACATATCATATCATGCAACTAAAACAATTTCAAGCATACACACCTCCCCACATTATATCTTCATACCAGAACCATTTAGTACTTTCCATGTATTTGCACTATGTAGATTGACTCCCTGAGTAAGACAACCTTCCATTCTGCACTTATTATGATTTTAACTAGCCTAAACTCGCTGAAGCCTCTTGAACTCATGTTTCGGGTGGAAAGGTTTTATTTAGTTTACATGGAAAAACTGTTTGCTTGTGAACTCACCCTCCTTACTTAGCTACTTTATATACCACAAGTGATATTGATTCTATTATTTTTTACAGTCCTTGCCACACTGCAAGAAATTTAGAATTTTTCTGTCTACCCTTTCCAAAATTAAATGTATAAACCTTATCTCCTACCTCATACTCCTTTGCAGATGTCTTCCTATCATAATAAGTTTTTGCACTGTCAGCTGCCTTTTCCATGTTCTGCTGCGCAAATGCAAATGCATGTTGTAAGTGCTTCCTCAACTCTTCTACATATTTGTGACTTGTGGAGGCATTTACAAGTGTCTGCTCATGGGTCGTGTAAAGTAAATGCTGTGGCAGCACCATTTTTCTTCCTGTCTGTATTTCACGAGGCCTGAGATTTGTTGATTTAGCAGGAGGAGTCAATCTAATGGCCATTAACACCAAAGGGAGACAAAGGCCCAAACTAGAACCTGCTTTAGCCACAACTGACCTGTTACTCCGTTCCACCCCCCGCCCCTTGAAGAGGAAGGGCGGTACGAAATGTGCAGTTTTCTCTATACACCCAAAATCTGCCATATTTTGGACATCAATGCACTCGTCAAATGACTTCCCCGGTCTCACTCTATCCTTTGGGGTAACCCAAACCTTACAAAATATGATTCACAAGTAATGTGACTGCCGTTTGTGCACTGCAAACAAGTGCTGGAATTCACTCCACCCATTTGGATATTAAACAAACTACTGTTAACATATATTTATTTCCCTTTGCTGATCTTTTTACAGGCCTAACATAGTCGATTTGCAAATCAGACCATGGGAGTGTAAAACCTCTTTTCTTTAATGGTGCTCTATGTGTAGGTGAAGCAGGTTGGAATTGTGCACATACTAGACACCCTCTGGTGTATCGTTCAACATCTTGGGACATGTGTGGCCAATAAGCATAGTTTTTAAAATGTCCAAAGTTTTCTGTGAACTCCTGTGTCCTGCAGTTATGACATCATGTGCATGATGTAACATCAGTCCCATGAAATGACAAGGGCACTATCCATTGGATTTGACCTGTCACGGATTCTCTAATCATCAGGCCATCTTGTAACCTAATTCTCTTTTTGTTTTTTAGTAATACTCTCAACTCCTCTTTCTCTTTACAATCTTCTTCAGTCAGAGGATTTTGTTCTGCATCTAACAGGTGATTATAGAATAGGCCAAAAATCGGATCTTCCTTTTGCGCTTTGACCAGGTCCTTATCTGGGGTATCAAAACTGCATTGTACCACAGGCTGTTCAACTACTTTTGGAGATTTGGAGCGTGTTATCACATCTACCTGTATTTCACCAAGTAGGTGTTCAATAGGAAACAACTCTCCCATTACAGCTCCAACTTTGGCTAACTGATCTGCCTTGTCATTCCCCTCTTTGTCCTCACCTGGTGTCTTTAAATGGCCTCAGAGTTTTCTCCAATGTATTACCACATCATTATCTGACACAAGTTTGTCTATGGCTTGAATCATCTTGCCATGCTTGAGTGGTTTTTGTTATAAGTGAGCATCTCTTTTCCCTTCCAGCCAGGTAAATATTCTACAAAACTATTTTGTGCATAATCAGAATCAGTTACTATCACTATCTCTTTGAGTTTGTTTTCTACTGCGGTAGCGAATGCTTCGTAAATAGCAGCCAATTCTGCAACCTGACTACTTCTAACCCCAATCCTCATGCTTACTCTTAGAATATTGTCACATTTAAACATAATATTTCCTATTCCTGCCACAAGCTCTTTTTCTGTGTTATTTTCCACATGATATGCACAACCATCTAGATACACAGTTAGTAAATCCCTACATACTTCCTCATTGAATGCTTTGTGTGGGAATTGTTCAAATTCATTCAAACTTGATTCTATTTCTGCTTCATCAGGTGCACATTCACTGCACAATCATGCAAATCTGCTAGCCCTTGGGCAACTGGGCACTTTTTATTTTGTCCATATTTTACTTCCACAGGAAATACCTGTAGTGCCAACGTCCAGGAAGTAATTCTGGACTGTGCCAAATTACTGATCTAATTCTCTTGCTTTGCAGAAACTGCAAGGGTTGATGATTTGTTTCAATAATTACTCTTTCCCTTTGTATTATGGAATGGAAATGCTGTAACGCCCAGACAGTGGTTAGGAGTGCTTTTTCACATTCACTGAATTTAGTTTCAACCTGGGATAAGGCCTTGCTAGCATATGCAATAGTTTTGTTATTCACATCATGCTTTTGATATAATATGGGTGACATGCATTGATCAGTGGACCCTATCTCCACAAAGAAATCCAGTTCTTTATGGGATATGCCAGACATGGCGCCTTCATGAGACATTCTTTTAGCCTGGCCACCGCTTCACATTGCTCCTTTTCCCACTTCCAGGGTACACCCTGTTTTAGCAATCTCGTTAAAGGTTGTGTAATCCCTGCATAATTCTCAATACATTTTCTGTTATAACCTGTCATCTCTAATAAACTTTTCAACCCTTTCAAATTAGTAGGATCTTTCAATTTATGTATTGCCTCCACTTTCTTTTTTTGTGGATTTAATCCATTCTCAGCCACTTCATGACCTAAGAAGTTCACTTTCTTTTCACACCATTGTGAGTTCTGTAAAAATACCTTGGCTCTAGCCTTCTGTAACTGGCTAAGTACATGTCTAATCTCATTTAAATGATTTTTCAGATTCTCATTTTTAATTAGCACATCATCCACGTAAACTGTTGTTCCCCTTTCGGCTGCATCTGGGAGCGCCTTCCTCAGGAATATCCCAAATTCACTCCCACTATTGACATATCCAAAAGTTGTCCGGGACCACGCATATTGGGATTTGTCAAAAGAAATTGCAAACAAATGTTGGATATCTTCAGCCAGTGGTACACACCAGTATCCAGCTGTAAGATCTAATGTGGTAAACACCTTTGACCCTTGAACCTGTGCGAGACCCTGATCAATAAATGGAAGCGGCCACCTTGAAACAGGTACTCTCTTCGTTAACTCTTGTAGATAGGCACACAAACACCATTGGCCATTAGGTGTTAACACACCTAATATGGGAGTGTTTGATGTGCTATGAATGGGCCTAATGATCCCCCGGGATTCTACATTTTTAATTATGTGAGTTAGTGATTCCAAACATGCCTGGGGCAACCGATATTGTCACACAAATACTGGTTCCCTACCATGCCCTTCTGGTAATGTGCCAACATGCAAATCTGTTAACCCACAATCATATGCATCTTTGACAGAAACCTCTTTGAATTCCACAAATATTTTTCTCAATTGGTCCTTATCTTCTTCACTTGTCCATGCATCTGCAGCCTGAATCTGCTCTTCTACCATTTTAGAGAACTCTGGAAAGTCCTCCAACAGAGAATCCTCTGTACTTTCCTCCAATTGTGTGGCGGTATCTCTTTGGAGAGTCGACACATTTAAATATTTTTTAATATTGACCTCCATTTCAATATGCTGCTTTTCTGTTTTATTCTCCTTTAAATCAAATAGGTTGCAATCATCTTGGTGACGCACACTGTCTCACTTGACTCATTAGGATACTGAATTTTAAAGATTCCTTTAGGTTGAGAATACAAGAATTCTACAATTCTTGCAACTCACACTGGACAGTCACATACCTTTCAGGGATATCCCAATCACGGCATTACTGAAATCTGCAGTATAATTAGATCTTTGTATTGCCATCCATATCGCTGAATTCTCCTCTAAATGAATGTCCTGGCATTCTTTATTGTCCACCAGAATTTTAATGGGTCCATCCCCAATCTCGATCAGTGGTGTATATTTGCATTCAAGCCCTTGCTGCCTCATGGCTTCATTTAGGCATACAAATGCATCTGAATCTTTTATCTGTTGTCCCTTTCTGTATTTTAATGCTATTGTAACTTGTCTGGTAAATGCAGGGATGGTAATATCCTTTTTCACATACAATTCAACTGCATATGGTGCCATCTGCGTGCAATGATAAGCGTGTCTCCTGTCCTCAAATTCAGGAACAGCCCCTCCCATTATGGACCAAGCCTTTTGATTAAGGCAGTCTAACACCATACACATTCTGTGTGTAACGTCATTTCCCAGGTAACATTTGTTTTGTGTTCCGCTCACTATCCACACATTGTGATGGATAGTCTTAGGACCAATTGTAATTTTTAACATGCATCTCCCTACAACCCTCATCCAAACCAAAAATGTGTTGCTTCTTTACTCTGAATTTTGGGATCTTCTCCCTGTCAGTTATCTGATGGAGTAGGTTCTCGTTAATGAAACTTGTTTCCTGCTCAAGTGCTAAAGTGGCTTCTATCGTTTCAGAATGCCTATTTGGCATGCACCCAAAGTGCACAGAAGCGTGCTGTTGTGCGCGTGGTGCTGCTTGTGGCTTTGTGGATTTTTCTCCATCTGCAAGAGGAAGCCTTACAGTGTGGAAACTTGTGCTGCCATCCCGCAGGCGTTTTCCCTGCTTGCAGTGAGAGGACTCGTTTTCTATCTTCAACGCTGTTCTCGCCCGCACTCTGGCTCCGCCTACCTTTTCCCAGCAATCCTATAATTCCTACGTGCTCGCGCACCACAAAGTGCACCTAAGTGTGCTGTTGTGCTCGTCGTGCTGCCTGTGTCTTTGTGGATTTGTCTCTGTCTCCGTCTGCAAGAGGAAGCCTTACAGTGTGTTAACTTGTGCTGCAATCCCGCAGGCGTTTTCCCCGCTTGCCGTGAGAGGACTAGTTTTCTATCTTCAAGTAAAGACTTTGATTTTGAAATCTAAACAAACTTTTCAAACCTCCATGGTTTCTATCTGTATGCTAAAATGTAACTGTTTGTTTAATCTTACAGAGCTGTTCTATCCCGTGATCTGGCTCCGCCTACCTTTCCCAGAAACCCTATAATTCTTACGTACTCGCACACCAGCACGCGCACCCAAACCCAAAGTGCACCTAAGTGTGCTGTTTTGCTGTTTGCCTGTGCGTGTGGCGTGTGGCATGTGGCGCCCTTTTCCTCTACTAATATCGTTTTTTATAACACTGCCATCTCTCATGATGTGCCCCATGGCATTATTGAATCAATTCTTTGCTTTGTGATGTGTCATGTACCAGTGGTTTCTGAAAGGGTGCTCTACTGTTGTATTCAAACGTGCAGTGCACCCACCAATCAGTATACTCTAGCGTTGGATTTCAAGAATTTCCGGTATAGGTTAAGTCCGTACTCGGCTGTATTTTTTGTATTTGTATTTCTTTATTATTTGTATCGCGCTCCGAACCCTGAGGTAACTGGGCGCTGTTGCGATCTAATTACGATCTTGGCCCTTTGTTTGAATACTGCAACCCGCCTTCTTCATATAGCACTGTTGAAGTGAATCCATCTCTCCCCTCACTATTCTTAGTATGGCTAGTTTGTGTTGGTTTCGATCTACATTAGCAACAAGCAGGTTTTGCTTTGTTATTAAACAGTGCTACCATATAGTGGGAAGGCAAACACTGTACTGGTTTTGATGGCACAAGCAAATGACCGCCAATCTCTCTGCGCCTTTCCTATGATAAGGCTCGGAGGATCTCCTTAATAAGGCCTCACCTTGAACTTTTCTATTGCACACTTTACACGTCTGTAGAGGATTTAAGAACCTAGTATGGTGGGGGACTGTGCAGCGGGCGCGTCTGTATTGATCCCTTATTCCATGTTCCTATCACTCCTGGTCTGCCTGATGACTCTGATAGCACTAATAAGACCAGTGGATGTCTTCCAAACGCACTCCCTGTAGTGTGTCCTCCCATGTCGTCTGCCGGCATTGCACCCAACACAGGCGATCTCATGTGTTTCACACAAGGGGTGGTGATAGAAGCAATGGATATCGATGGGGTTACCCAACAGATGCAGTAACTAAACAGCCTTACTTATTTACCTTGCACGAGGCCCATGATATAGAGTTTACAGTCCATCCATTACTCGCTCAGCACTTTGCAAACACAAACAACACTATTCAACCATTACATTCCTCTGAATATTTGAATAAATCAATATCTGACATATCCATGTTAGCCCCCGCCGTCTTGGCAGAACTGGGAAAAAGAGTATGTCTTTCTTTAGGACCATCTACACCTGTGATTGCATCCCGCAGAGGTATTGACCAAGTGCATTTTTTCAATGAGAGGCAATCCCAACCAAAGGCTTTGTATGTTTCTAATACACCTGATACTCCTCCCATCAAAAATGCATTTAACCCCTCCGTGAGCTCTCTTATTCTGAAGTCCAAAATTGATTTGGAGGAAAGTCTTACTCACAAAATTGATGATGATAATTATCAGAATTACCCTAATCCTTCTCAATCTAGTCACATGGGCTATGACTGTCAAATGAAAGTCCTGATGCTTGATCCATTGATTTTCCCATATTTCAATAACCAAGACCATGCATTTCCTGTGTTAACACGAATTTTAAACTTGTTGGACAAGGTCCACAAACTTACTCATTTGGAACTAAGAGACATAAAAACTTTGATTGTTGTTATAATGGCTAAACTTAACAAACTAGAAGGATTTATATGTGCTAAGGAATTTTTCACCGCAACTAACTCATCACATGCGGTGTCCTTTTCAAAGCCTGTATTGTTGTCAAAGGCTTCACAAACCTTACCAGCGGAGACCCTAGTATTTACTCCTCTAAAAACCAATGCACCAGACTGTGACCTGCCAAAATCTTATGCCCAAGCTCTTACGGCTTCCACTTCTGTTCAGGGTGATACACAGCATAATGAAATGTGGGATCTATGGCATAATGTGATAACAAATTCTGCCAATATTCGTGAAATTCAAAATGCAATTGACACCACAAAGGCCTCGATCATTTCTCACTTACCTAACAGCTATTCTCAAAATGCGCCTTCTAGACAGTCCTTCTGCTCTCACTGACCTCATTGACCAAGAGGATGTATTACTCAGGTCAAGTGTAATAAAGGAGGAGAGCAATGGTGACTGTGGGGTAGATTCTTCTCCCAAACAGTTTTTGTCGCACAAAGCTAGACAGCTCCAGAATCGAGCCATAAAAAGATTGGACTGACGCTCTCAAAAAATCAAAAAATCAAACTATACCCAAAATGAAATGGCACAGCTCGAATATAAAAAATCTCTCCAAGCTGTCTAATGAAGAGGGTATTCTAGATCTTAATCATATAAATGATGAAATTCTTCTTGCTGTTCAACCAAAACAAACACCATCTATCGCTTCTGTAAACTCTGTTGACCCTAACAAATCAAATAATAAAAAAACGAAAATATATATATTAATAAGGGAAAACAGACAGATTTATCAGCAAATAACCCAGCTGATCGCCATAAGAGTGGTGAGGACCTTACTCCTGAAAATTCATCTTCAAATTCTGATCCCTCTAACCTTGATGTACCACTGGCTATTCCATATACTCTCTTCACCAAGCAGACTCAATAATTGTTTTATCCAACAAGGTCAATAAAAAGGGTTGGCTCTAATCGCCAGTTGATAGGGGTTCCCTGTAACATCGCTCCGAATGTGCCACCATCCGTCAGTGCACCGTCGGCACTACCTATTAATTCACTGCCAGGAGTTGCGTCTCCTCCGATGAATGTAACTGATGCCTTCCTTCCTCCAGGTGGCATTACTTTTTATGCAACCACCCCTCCTGGTGGTACTAGTCTTGAGCTAACTCCACAGGTACTCGCTGGCCAAACTCTTGATGTAGCTAATCAACCGAAAAAATGTAAGGACTAAATTCACCTCAGAAACCATAAATACAATGGGATGTGTCAGTGACCCTGTGATTAACGGTGACAGGCGAATCAACCGAGCCTTTATTTTGCATGCCTTCAAGGACCACCTTTGAGAATTCTCAATTCGGCCGATCTCGATTGGCTAAACCTTAATAAGATAAATAATCATGGAATGATCTCACATTTTCACACTGCCAATATCGCTAAACTAGTTTGGGAGTATCGTGCAGAATTAATTCAACTGGGCTTAACATCCTTTTTGTTTCTTTCGAACAATGAAGCTACTGAATTTATCGCTCATCTGGAGACCGTGAATTCTCCGGCTGTCCTTAAAAATATCACTAATGCTGATATACCTGATGAATCTACTATGACACAGCTGGTATCGCTATCCAAAGTAATAAAAGACTGGTCATGGCTGAAACCCTTGGCAAAAAGCTTGATCCCTAAAAGTGATTCCAAATTACTGTAGCCATTCTATTTTTACAATTAGGTCATGGAATTCTTGTGGTTTCAATAATTTGTTATTTTGGCTTAATTATAGATTAACTGCCACTGACTTTGAGATTTTATATTGTCAAGAAACCATGAATCTCAACTAATTGCATATTAATTGCTATACTACTGACTTGGTTACAGCCAACATTGGGCCGTATGGCAGGCCATATGGTGGTTTAGCCATTCTTCTTAATAACAATATGAAATTTTCATCGAGAATAGTCGAAGCACATGATGATATTTTAGTCGTAGAAGCCGTTTTGTCTTATGATGATAATACAACTTTTCTCATGATTTCCTTGTATTGGAATCCTATTATCGTGGCCTGTGCACACCCGTATCAATCATTGCAAATGCATTACATTTTTCTTCCACAGTGATGGGAGCATAGTACCTGTCTTCAACTTCCTCTAGCACACACGAAAAGTGTGAATTTTTTGCTGATTTCAGGATTCACCTTTCTTAGCCCCTTTCAACTTTTTGCTAAACACATGGGTATGTGATGTGAAATGATAGTTTTGCCGCCTTTTTGCTCATTTCATTTTGGATTTCTTGGTCTATATTTCCGTGCTCAGAACTCATTTGGAGTGTAGCCACTGACTGCCCCTGTGACCTGGGACTATCAGCATTCACACTGCAGCTTTTTGACTGAAGATTTTCACAAGTGTCGAGAGGCAGCTGTCATTTTCTGGCTCAGGACACCCATTTGTGTTTTGCATGGTGCCTGTCCTTTCTGTCTCTTGGAATATTTGTGGTTCAAAACACTCCTCAGGTGATTGAACTGCACCCTCCTTTTGAGCTACCATTTATTTCTGTCTGGAGCTCAACAGTATTCTGACTATCAAGGGAGGATATTCGAACTACAAATCCTACCTCTTCATCTGGTGTCTTATTTTCACATCGGATGCTCTTTTTGTATCTATCTCTCTGTTCTTTAGGATTTTCTTGTTCATTTTACCCTTTTTGTTCTTCATCTGCACACACTTCAATAGTCTGATTCAACTCCAAGTTGAACCACACTCCTTTTTTGTGTGTGTGGGCATTCCTTGTCTCACTTTCATTCATTTGTATTCTTAGTTTTGGATCAGAAAGCCATTCAGAACTGTTACACAAAGGTGATTTATTGTTATCAGTGCAGGGGCTATTAAATAGTCACTTGCTGTCAGAACACACAAGATCACTTCTACGACATTCTGCAGCTTCACTCGGCTGTTGTTTTTGAACTGCACAGAGTTTTCCTACTTGCTCAGACAACATTTTAACTTGGGCCTCTAGGCATTGAAATCTGTCCATGTCCCTGAATTCCTCTCTTTGTGGCCTGTGTCGATATTGATTAAACTCACCCTGATTGGGCCTATTCTGGTACCTGTCAGGAGATTGATTTATATGTGTTACTTCTGAACTCATGAGCCAAAGGAGGTGGTGAACAGTGTGACCATTCTTTGATCGTGGTCGACTTGTGGTGGTGATTGGTTACAATGGCGTGGAACATAATTCATATTTTGTCTTTCATTTGGTGGGTATTGTCCCCTATGCTGATTCCCATTTTCAATGAATCAATGCATGTACTGTGGTCTTTCTTGGTGGCCATACATAATTGTATTAGGGTCAAATCTGCTCTGCGTCCCCAATGTCTGGTGCAGGGCATTGTTCATTGGATTTTGATTATCATTCATGCCTGACATATCGGGCAAAATCCTACCCTAGGGGCATTGCCCATGTATCTAGGACTAATGTAAGTCTCTCTATTGCTCGGATCAATTCATTAGAACATAGGAGTTTGGGGTGGTGTCCTCTGTGGTGGCGTGCCCCTCTGATTAGGTGTCATGTTGTCGTTCCTTGCCTGTGTTTGGGCAGATTCAAGTGGCATTTTTGCAAATTTTATCTAAATTATTGCTGGTGTGGATTCTTTAGATTTTGATTTGGTCTCTCTATTCGTAGACGCTTCCTCTCTCTGACAATAGATGACCTCATACAGTTTGGTCCCCTGCTCTATGATCCATTCTAATGATTTTTCCCTGTCAAATTTGAAAATTAACTGTGAAATAATATCTTTTTGGAGACCAAAAATGTATGCAGTCTTAAATTCTACAGAATTAGGACTAAGACACATCAAATCGGGGAAACGCTCTTTTTAATTCTTGGAGGAATTGGCGAGGGGACATATCTGGCTTTGCAGTCATTGTATACGCTGCCTTTGTTGTCTCTTGTATCGACTGGTAAGGTGGGAATTGATGTCTAACCTCTTTCTCAATGTCCACTCATGACAAATTTTCCTGTTCATTAAGACCCCGAATGACACTAGCAGCTGCAGAGTCAAGCATTAGGTGAAAGTACTGTCTATACTGTTCTGTAGGTATTTGGACGACATTAAATATATCATGGACTGTCTCTAAATGGTCTTCCATGCATGGTGCATTTTGGGGTGTCATTCTCTTACAACATTTTAACCATTTCCTATTGTATAGCACGAAATTCCTTATCTTTCTCCATGTTATTCTTTCTAAGTGTTTGTAATTCTGAAAGGGCGTCATCTTTGTCTTGTCTTATTGCATCTACAATCACCTTCAATTGCCTCCATTCTTGTTCACTGTCATCAAATTGCTTTTCCTTCTGAGCCAACTGAATATCCATATCTTTACATTTAGACTCCGTTTTTAGGCACTTTATTTGTTCAAATGCATCATCCAAACTGCCCTGTAACTTATTAATTACTTCACAATCATTCTCCTGCATTTTCAAAGACTGGTTTAGAATAAACCATAATTTAGCACACAACTGTATTATACACTCCTTTTCCCCCTTCCGGTCTGGAGCTTTAAAAAGTCTCATAAGGCATACCTGTACGATGCTCCCTTCCTCAAAAATATCCTGCAATGTCTGGCTTTGCACTTCTCCACATATTCGGTCTTTCCATAGAATTGCATTTTCTGAAGACCAAACCCCATGGGCAAACAGTTTTGCCTCAAAGTAGTTCGCCAGATCAGAAAAATCAGCTTCAATTTGTAACATGTTGACACTGCGCACTTCACAGCACTAATTCCCTGCTTTTTTTTTTAAGTGCACAGAAGGGCTATGCCCAACGCAATGCCATGCCCAGTAACTGCTTTAAAGTTCCCGGCGGCCAACGCACCAAATTATGTTGGATATATTTTCTGGAGGAGATGCACCTAATCTGGTGTCACTTTCCCAGGGTCCTTCCAGAGAATAGCTACTGGGCTTATTACACACACACATATATATATATATATATATATATATATGTGACAATAATCTTTTTTTCTCAGCAACCCATCTACGAGGCTGAGCTATGCTCTAGTAGCCAAATCACAAAACATCTTGCATTATAAGTAAGTCATTAGATATACATACATCACACACTTCTAAACTCACTTACTATGAAAACCAAAAGTTAACTTTAGATTTTACCACCTGCGGTAAAATGAATTACCACCTATGGTAAAATGGGGCTAGTCCCTGTGAATTCCCAACTTCTGTGCCAGTGAGAGCATTCATGCAATAAATATCCAACTCAGTATATTAATTTTCTGATTTTTAAATGTAATGATATTTAGAGGGTATAAGCCACGTGTACAAAAGAAAACATAGAAACGTATGTTTTTACACTACAAAGTTACACCCACCAAAATATCCCTGTATGTTATTTTACCAATGTCCTTGCATGTGGAGAAATTGACAGGAACACAGTTTGAGAGAGATAAAGAGAAAAAAATCACACCAACCAAACACTTTCTTTTTCATGAACAATTGAAAAGAGCTTGTTTTAAACATTAACCATTACATGCAAAGTTTGCTAACCCTGCCTGGCTATCTGCCATGTATTCATTCAGAACTCCTCACTTAAAAACCCATATTAACCTAATAATTGGCGAGGTTCCTGCGCTGCTGGTTGTGGAAAACCCCTCTCTCTCTTGTCTCGTCACTGAAAGAAGGTCACGATCTCCCAGCACCTGCTCGGCCCAGTACAGGATCCCTGCACGTCTCCTTGCAAGTCACCCAGCCTGTCGCCCAGGAAATTTCGGAACCTCTGCACTGCACGTCTCTGAACATCTGAACACACACCCTCTCTCTCTGCTACTTTTAAACCCTCCTACTGCCACTCAAACAGAATCCTTCTCCTTTGACTAGATCAAGTCATCTCATCCGTTCTGCTCAGTATTTTTCCAAACGCCGGCTAAACTATAAATGTATCATCTCTTTGTTTTGCTTCCTGCGAAAACACAATGGGCTTTTTAACAGTGCATATTTCAGGCCTCTGCTATGCTGAATGAAACCACACAGCCAGCTCATAACTCATTGCAGAAGAGCATTTCAAAATAATTTCTATTTTAATCTATCTGAACCAATTTTGCACTCCAATTTAGGGATAGGGAATTCAGTTTGTTAAATAGGAGGTTAAGTTAGTAGGTTAATTGTACATTAGTTATTAAATTTGCTGTAAATTCAGTCAAATGCAACATTTCTCTGAAATGAACTAACTTTAACCCCTGCTCACTGCAATGATGTGTGCATTTACATCTGCTGCACGTGCTGGCCATTTATGATGTTTCTGTTGCCCTGTCTCTATATAAAACCACTACCCCTACATATGCATGAACTCCTTTACCTCACAACCCCTACATATTTCTACAGTCCAAACCCTGTGGTTGGGATCACTTTTTATAGATGTTGCGTCATTATTCCTATGGCCAAGGTCTCCATCATTTTTCTTTAAGAAGGTTTTGCTCTCTTCTTTATTCTTTTATCTTGTGTTACAACCCTGCATAGGGGGACACAAAACATGGAACCATCACTGTATCTGATACCATTGCTAAAATTATATATATATATTCATATGGAATATATATTCATATGGAGCCTTTATACCTCCATATCTGTCATCTTACCCTCTATTGCGATCTTGTGGGTTCTCTGCAGTTGATCTGCTTTCTGTGGTCTGTCTGCAATCAAAAGAACTCATAGGGGTAATGTTCGCTATTCTTTGAATTGCACATGTCATAACGTTAAAGTCACATTTTGTTTGACATCCATCTCACATATTTTCCTTGATAATGCTTACCAATGAGCTTTCTTTCAGATGTGCAAATGCTCTTTCATTCTTTTCCTTTTTCCTTTTTCCTTATGATATTTCTTTTGCAGGACCTGTAAATTACAAGGTCTAATAAGTGTCCATATATTGTTATTCTAAGGTTAATCATTATTCGTTTTCAAAATCAAGTTTTATCGCATTTGTTTTCTCACCTGTTGTGTATATATCATGCTCTAAATGATTGCTTCCAGTGCTATATTTACCGATTCTTATTTAGAGTTAGAAACCAGCAAAGCCTCCCATCTGGTATGCCGGTTTAGTTCCCCTTAGTTCCTGCCCTTTCAAAGTCATTCACTTACTGTAGTTTGTCAATTTCAGAGCATTCCCCGGCGCTGTGTAATTGCGCTTGTCTTCCCGTTCATGGAACGTTTTGTTTTTCTTTCATTCGGTTATGGGTCGCATCACGTGATGTATACCTCAGCGTGACCGCATCACATGATGTAAAGAACATCCATGTGATTTGCGCGAGGTCACGAGAATCTCTGTCCTCTTTTTATTTCTATGTATATGCATGATGGTATTATCGGCCCGCAGATGGTTTTATATATGTTATTTTCCATTCATCATATCCATACTTATTCTAAGGATGTTAATTTGGGCGCATTCATGATATTTGATTTCTTATATTAGATGCTAATTAATTAGGACTTGCCACATCCGCACAAAGCGTAATTTCTTCTGTGTTTACTTGTGTAGGCATCATTCTATATCCCACAGAATATTTGCGCCACCATTTCTCTCGTGTCACTAAGTCTATATATAGGCATATCTGAAGGTCTGAGAAATGAAGAGACAAAACATTTTAATAACACCAAAGACGGACCTAGCAAAACAAGAAGAAAACACCACCAGACTAATTTTGACATTTGGAAGCCACTCCAGAATTATCAAACGGATAATAAACAAATATTGGAAAGTTTTGAAAGCAGACAAAGATATAGGTAGCTTATTAAATGACCATCCTGACATTACTTTCTGCAAAAGCACATCCATTAAAGATTTACTAGTGAACAGTTATATGGCTGTGGAAAATAATGATATAAGCACCAATTGGCTTTCCACAACAGCAGTTGGCGTCTTTAAATGCACCAGTTGTAAAATTTCCAGATATGCAAGAAATTGCAAAATCTATGCCCATCCTATATTGAAACATCTGGTTGATATAAAAAGTAAAATTACATGTGAATCAGAGTTGGTGGTGTATGTCTTGATGTGCCCGTGTCTCAAGTGGTATGTTGGAAGTACTAAATGTAAGCTAAAGGTACGTATCCTACAACACGTTGGAGCCATCAACAATAAAGATTGCTCTTATCCGATGGCAAAGCATTTCTCTGAAATCCATAATGGAGATCCAGCCAGCCTAACATTTTTTGGTATACACAAGGTCATTCCTGGCCCCAGGGGAGGAGACAATGAGAGAACACTCCGGCAAGAAGAGACTAAATTTATTCTCGATTATGAGAGTAAGACCACGGTTGGCCATTACATCGACAAAGAGCTTTATACTTTTCTGGGGACATAAGGACCCTATGAAATGGAGTATAGAAAGCCCAGGAAGCGATAATCATCAACTTGAATGACCTCACATTGTTATCCTTGTAGTTTGGTTATTTGTGTGAATGTTTCTTTTTCTTTCTTTCAAATATATGCATTCTTAGTTCTCAGTCTTGTATGGTGACTTGCAATACTACTTACACCTTAACCTTAACTTATTGCAAATTAGTGCATATATATATATATATATGGTTATAATTACTTATGATAATCCATTGACAGCATGACATCTGGGTAGCGGAACTTTCCTAACCTAACTTTCTGACATTAGGATATCTAAAATAGTGCAATCTTACTTTTTAGCGCCTGGAATTTTATCTTCTGTTTTGAATTGCACATGGCACTTTATATCACATTTCCTATGTATACGTCCCCTCTATACCATGTATGATAGATTAACCATAGCAATGCGTTTTTGCACTTTTACAACTATATGCTGATCAGGGGAATGTATCTTTGCACTTTGCATCCATATCTACATTCTAAATGACATATATGGCTGATAGGAATGCATTATGCACCTTATATTATTCTAATGCTGTTTGGAGAAAGTGATAGGAATGCACTATGCACTTTACATTATGACAGTGCTGCTTTGAAAATGCAAATTGAATTTAAATCATAGGAATGCGTTTTTGCACATTGTAATACTTATTAATACCTTTTCCATGATGGCGACATGTACGTGTTACTAATGCCTATGGGTTGGGAATATATTCTTTCAATTTTTATGCACTTTGCACTTTAAAACGAACAATGAAAATGGAGTTTGCATTTTGAAAAAGATTTTAAGAATACTTTTTTATCTCTCGAATTGCAGAAATGTGATATTTTTATGTATATTGTACAGTGTAGGCGCTATCAAAGTATGCACGTTGGCGTTCCGTTCCTAATTTCATGGACTCAGTGACATACTATTGGTTAGAACGTACATGCTACATTGCAAACATTGAACATTGCGCTTTTTTGTATTTTATGAAAAAAAGCTTGTTTCTCTCGTTTTCTTAACCATGAGAGTGTTTTATCACAATAAGAACACATACACTCATATATATAAACAAAACTAACAGGCTCAGATTGGGTCCAATACTACAAGATTTGCAAACACATTGAGTAGCCCAAGCCAAAATGGCCACCAGTCATGGTGTTAATTCTGTAAGTCACCTCTTCTATGTCTTTCACTGTGGTGTTTTTTTAAAGATGACCTTCCTGCTAGGGAGAAGTAACTGTGAACAAGCCACTAGGTTGTGGGGAAACGTGTCCAGCTGCCGTCTGGCAAGAAATATTTTCCGGGATAATTCATTTTTTAAACTGCTCAAAATGAAAATAAAGGTTGTTTAATGGCATGCAACCTGTGTAGCAGTGTTTGTTGATTGCTGCCCGTGATTTACAATTTGGAAAACCTTGTGGGGAGTGCTGCTCGCTGGAACAGTGTCCTGTTTGCTGTTTAACTTGAAATACAGATCTTGCGTTTTTGATACTGCTCACAGATTTACTTTAGAGTGGCCAACATTTGCCAGCAAATTTCTTCAATTAGGCCCTCCTTAAAAGTGTTAAGGCGGAAATCCATAGTTGTTCTTTCTTGAGGAGCATGGATTCTATATCGCCTCGTTATTTGGGTAGCTTCATTTTTTCTAGGATTGTCCACCTTATGTCATTTTCAGTATGTTTCATATTGACAAAATGTTCTACCAATGGTGCTGTCATCCGTTTTGTCCTAATATTTGAGCTGTGTTCGCATATTCTCACTTTTATAGCCCTTGTGGAAATTCGTATGTCTTTTGTTACACAGGCATTCAATCTGGTATATCACATTGGTTGTATTGCAATTTGTTAGCGACCCCTGTTCCCAACACAGAGTCCATCCTATATGTATGTTCGTTGTGCGTTTTGTGAACGGAAACACTTAATATTGGCCACAGGGTGTATGTCCTACAGATTTTGGCAGGCCCCATAGTCTATTCTGGTCTTCGCCTTCCTCATTTTTTTCTCTATATGTATTAATGAATGAGTCTTGTAGATTTCTTCTTCTTTTGATAGTGAACTGGGGGACAACTAAGTTCCCATTCCCAACATTCAGAATACGCCAGAGTTCCTTAACTTCTTGTATTATCCTATTTGCCACCGGCGATTGACTGAATACTGCTGTTATTCGACTCTGTTCCTGTGGTCTTTTCTCATGTTGGGTTAATGTAATTTCCCTAGGTATATTTCGGGTTCTCTTTCTTGCATGTAGTATACTTTTCTCAGGATAATTTCTTTCTCTTAGTCTCTGCGATAGCTTTTTTGCCTGGCCATCCTATTCCCTTCTTGTTGTACAGTTCCGCCTATACCTCAGGAACTGTCCAAAAAGCTAAAGTCTCTTTTAAGCTCCTCGGGTGGAAGCTATTGAATTCCAGGAGCGAGTTCCTATCTGTTGTTTTTTGGTGAATTGTGGTTTCGAAATGTGCACCTTTTCTCATGATTTTAAGATCTAGGAAGGTTACTTCTTTTTGGCTATTTCTTTATTTATTCAGATTTGTAGAGCGTGCAGCAGCCCGGGGGCATTGTGGGGCTTGTTACAGACATATCTTAGTTACAAATAAATTAACATTTGCAATTTACAGTGTGGTTGCTATTGTTACAGACAATTCAAAGTGACAGTTAAAATAAAAACAGTTGCAATTTACAGAACAGAAAGTGCTGTTTTGAGTTTTCTTCGGAAGGCAAGGAGCAAGTTTTCTGCTCTGATGTCTGTGGGTAGTGCGTTCCAGGATTTGGCGGCAATGTATGGGAAGCCTAGGCCACCAGCGTTGGCCCTATTGATTCGTGGGATGAGGAGTTGGTTGGTGTATTGTGTCCCAGTGGGTCGTGTAGAGGAGTATTTGGTAATTGTCTGAGATAGGTCTGAAGGTGCAGAGAGAGTGAGGCATTAACAGTGAGGTCAACTGTTCCACGATAGCATCTAGCTGGATAGCCTCCTTTCTAGCTCCTAGAATAGTAAGGGTATGCGTAGGCAACAATCAATCCTCCCCTATCTCTCAGACATGTGGAGTTCCACAGGGTTCCTGCCTGTCGCCTCTGCTTTTTAATATCTATATCTGCCCTCTTCTCGACCTCTTAAGCAAATTAGGAGTGCAATATACAAACTACGCTGATGACACTCAGGTAGTCCTACAGCTGAGTGGCTCTTATAGCAATGATGTCGGAATCATCAATAACATATACAAAGCCATACAGGATTGGATGGCCTGCAACTCCCTGGCTTTGAATGATAAAAAGACAGAACTCCTAATAGTGTCATCTAAAAACACCCAGACTAAACTTGATCCTAACTATGCCAGCTTCCCTATTGCTGATAATATCATCGCCGTCCAAAAGAAAGTCAAGACCCTAGGAGTTGTTCTTGATGAAGAACTATCTATGAAGTCCCACGTCTCTAGCATCAAGTCTAGCTGCGGACTCATTAACAAGCGAATAGGATATATTCGCCCATTTATCACTTAAAAAAATGTTCTCTCCTGTCCACGGCACTGATTAATTCTAGATTAGACTACTGTAATAGTCTTCTATCTGGTACCGCAACTTCCAACATTCAATCTCTACAAGTGACCCAGAATAACGCTGTGCGTACTATCTACAACCAATCTCATCGTACTCACATCTCCATCTTTAGGAAAAGACTTCATTGGCTCCCGGTCAAACATTGTATAACACACAAGCTACTAACAACGACGCACAAATGCCTGAGCCTAGGCAGTCCTATATATCTGTCAGCATGCATTAGTATCAAGTCAAATGAGAGGAATCTTCGTCATCTACTGCAGTCGTCCTCAAACACCCCAGATTTAGGACAGCTAAATTTGGAGGTACCAACCTTGATGCTCAGGGTCCCCTTCTACCAGCTCGGATACGGCAGATCCAAAGCTATACTGTGTTCAAACGAGCCATAAAAATTCACCTCTTTAACCTTGAATAACTCGCTTATGATTCTTCTCTCCTTTCCTGCCTCTTGTGTTAGTCTGTCTTGTCTCGTCTTCATGTGTGAGGATGAGGATTTTGAAAGTGATTCACTCTTTGACCGGGAGCCATTGAGCTGATTGTCTGGCCTGGGAAATATGCTCCCTTTTTGGGATGCTTAAGGCTGCACAAAGTGCATTGTTCTGCGTGACTTGTAATCTGTTTAAGTTTTTTTTCGGATGTACCTGCTAGTAAAGCATTGCAATAGTCTAGTTTAGCACCAATAGTTGCTCTAGCTCTTGATAGACAATTGGGTTTGGATAAGTATGGTTTTAAGGCATTTATGAGCTTGGTAGTGTGCGCGAATGAGGATGTGATAGCGCTAACCTGTTTAGTCATGGATAGAGTGGAGTCTAAGTAGACCCCCAAGGTCTTGACAGCTGTGGACACATGGATGATAGTGCTACCAATGGTAAAGTTAGCGTACAATTTATCAAGTTTGGCTAGAGTATTTTTTTGACCTAATATAATTATTTCTGTCTTATCCCCATTGAGGCAGAGGCCATTGACCGCCATCCAGGTGTTACGCTCACCTGGACCCCACAGGGGTGTCGATCGGACCCGGACAGCTGCGGTCTCCGTCAACGTGATGCGTAGTGCAGAGATGACTGTCTGGACTGGCCCGCCTAGTCTTGTCTGCTGGACCCGAAGAAGTATTTTCCTGCAAGTGGAGACAGGGATTAGCCACCTGTGGGTTTTAGTGATGGCCTCCCAACTGTTCTCGCTTTCCCCCACTAATCACCTCCGATATCCCCTTAGTAACCTCACCTTATGTTTGTAGAAGATGAGCTCTCCATCCTGCGTGTCTTGCAGGGGTGCGTAGATACCAGTTACTTCACTGGTTTGAAGGCGTTGGGAGAGTTCCGGTAAGCATTGACTCTGAAGTCCCAGGCGGGATTGGTAAGTATCAAGTTCAAAGAGTTCAAAGTGCCCGATGTTCACTCTTGTCCCCTTCCTTCCTTAAGTTGCCACTGAGTTCGTGAGTAGAAGGTCTCGTAGCTGCTGCTGGCGTTCAGGTAAGAGTCTGTGTTACCCAACGCTGTCCGGTAACTATTGCATGCGTTAACGTGTTGTTTTTCTCCCTCTTTACAGATGCGGCATATGAAGATATGGAGAATAATACCGCCGGTGGTAAATCAGGTAAGTCTATGGTGGTAAGAGGTATTTGTTGATTCCCTTGGCTCACCTTGTTATTCTTGTGCCCCTAGGTGCCGGAGTACGGCGAAGAAATGATGGAGACCGTGCCGGATCGAAAGATGCTGTGAGAACTGGTAAGTTTGGCGCCGTGCTGGAGCTGGCGAAGCGACGCGTGCAGGACTGATGTACTTTCCAGGTCGGGAGATGAAATGGATCCGGAATCAGGTGAGGAATTTGAAATAAGTTCGTTTTCTAACCTTGTCCTTTTCTTCCTCTTTATTCTAGGAGCTCCGGATTCGAGGCAGGCGTGGCAGAAGACTGGATGCTGGCTGCAGGCACGCGGGCGTGGCAGAAGACTGGATGCTGGCTGCAGGCACGGTGAGAGTCACGCTGCTGGATGCAGAATAACACAAAGCATGTGCTGCTGTTCGGGCGTGGTTTAAATAGCCTCCAAAGTAGTCCCAGGAAAGAAGTTCACACCCGAGTAAAAAATAGTCCCTGTAGTAAAATAGTCCCATCCAGGCCTCACGTTGGCTTGGATTTATTTGCAGCATGGTCTGCATGAGGTAAGTAATGTCTATGAGCCTGGCGGCTATGGCGCCAGGACTGATTTTTATTATGAGCCTGGTGCCTACGGCGCCAGGATTGAACCCAGACAGCCCCTAGATGGGGCTGCTGGGGTTTTTGTAAATGTCTGGATACCTGCTCCCGGGGCTGATGAGCTTGATCCGGATGCCCGGGGGTAGGCATCATGACACCAGGCCTGGATGGTGGAATAAATTGTGTGAAGTGCCTCGGCGTCTTTGTTGTATGAGCCAGAGAGAGGTAAGAGTACTTGGGTATTGTCAGTGTAATTCGTTTACGCGATACCAAGGGAGTCGAGCTTGTCGAAGAGAGGCTTTGTGAACAAGTTGTATAGTGTGGGTGCTGTGCACAATCCCTGTGGGACTCTGCTTTGGATGGCGGTGGGGGTACCATTTGCTATGTTTGAGAATACCTTCATTGCTCTGCCTTCAAGGAAGGAGGTGACCCAGAGAGCTGTTTCTTTAGAGAAGTTAGCTGAGTGTGTAAGGTGAGATGTGAGAGTCTTGTGGTCCACCAAATCGAAGGCAGCCGAGAGGTCAAGGAGTGACAAAAGGGCTGGCTTTCCTTTGTCCATGATTTGGGTGATCTGATTCTTTAAATCCACCAGAGCTGTTTCAGGGCCGTGTCCTTTTCGGAAACCAGATTGCCTAGTCCCGAGGATAGAGTGGTTTCCGGGAAGTTTTGAATCTGGCTATGGGCAGCTTTGTCCAATATCTTAAGGAGGAAGGGCACAGTGGTTATTGGTCGGTAGTTATTTGGTTGTAGAGGGTAGAGAGTAGGCTTTTATAGCAGGGGGCAGACCCAAGCCTCTTTGAGGCTGTCGGGGATAATGCCTGTTCTGAAAGAAGGATTAATGAAGGCCGTCAGGAGCGGTGCGAATCGATCTGCGCAGTCCTTGAAGAGCTTAGGAGGACATATGTCCCCTTTACACATAGAAGGTTTGAGGTTTTTGAGTAGGTTCATTACGTCTAATTCAGTGATGTCACGGAAGGTGAAGACGGGTTTAGTGGAGTTAATTGAGGCAGGAGTTCAGTTGGTTTGCTTAGGCCTAAAATGAAGAGTTAGGGCTTTGTAGTGATCTTGGATTTTATTTTGGAGGAGATCAATTTTATGTAGCATGGAAGATTGAATACTGGCACACCAGGCCTCAACTTTGACAATTTCATCTGGTGTGTTAGGTGGCGAGATGAGCTTGTTGAAGATTTCCTTTGAGTGCGATTTAGCATTAGAAATGCGTGCATTAAATGTGTTGCCTTTGGCTTTGGTGATGGCTGCTTTGTATTGGTGGGAGATTAAGTTAAAGTTGTTTTTGGCACTGTCACTTGGATTAATTTGCCAGTTTTTTTGTGCCTGTCTTTTGCAGGAGCGCAATGACTGTAGTTTTTCAGTGAACCAAGAACTGGAGTGTAATGATTTCTTTTCTTTTTTGCATTCAAGTGGTGCTATTGCATTAATGGCTTTAGTGAGAGTATCCTTGTAAATGTCTGCTAAGGTATTAGGATCATTGGAGAAAGGGGGGGCTAGCTGGGGGATATTAAGGTATGGGTGAAGGTTATCCACATTAAGCTTCATGGAGCTTCTCACTTAAGCTGCAGGGGCAGGGGTGAGGGTTTTGTGGCTTTCGGTGATGGGTAGAGTGAATTCAATTCAGTTGTGATCGGTCCATGGCATGGTTGTATTCGAAGTGATAGTTGTGAGGCAATTATGGTCTGCGACCCAGTCTACGGTGCAGCCTTTGGAATGCGTGGGATTCAATACTTTTTGAGTGAATCCTAGGTCAATTAGTTCCTTAGTGAGGGTATCAGCAGTTTTATATTTAGAATCAATGAATCACAGGTTAAAGTCTCCAAGTAGAAGGGTCTTGGTGGAGCTTTTAATGTTATTGCAAGGTATGTGGATGAGGTGTCCCTGAAAGTCTAAGGGGAGACCTGGGGTCGGTATAGCACATGAATGTTGATAGTGCTGTTGGGAGACAGTGTAAGCTTGGCAGACAGAATGTCTGAGTTGCTAGTCGAAGGGTGACTGATAAGTCGAAGAGAGAGGCTCTCTTTGAAGATGAGGGCTACTCCGCCTCCCACTCGGCTGTTCTATCTTATCTGAGGATGGCTTCATGTAACCAAGTTTGTGTGTTGGCAAGTAGGTCAATGTTATTGTTGGTTATGAGGTCCTGAATTTCTAGTGCATGAGCTGGGAGGGAGCACAGATTTTAGAGGGCACATTTGATATGAGGTGTGGGAGTGTTTTTGGTGTTTGTGATGGTGGGGGTGGAGGCTCAGTCTGGTGTGGCAGGTGTAATAGAAGGGAGGGACCTACTGTGGTTGGTGTGTGAATGTTTGGGTGTGATAGAATGTTCGATGAGGGGGGTGTACTTGTGGATGGAGCGGGAGCCTAATCTATAATTTCTAGATGACGTGGGAGTGGGACGAAGGCTGTATTCCAGAGGTAGAGTGCGAGCTCTGAGTCTGTTCAGTCTGCACATTGTGTTGAGGCACGCTGGTGTAGAGGATATGGCTGCGTGAGAGTGGTACGACGTATTAGAAGTGTGCATGGCAATAGCTGGCGGAGGAACAGAAAACATGTTCAGCTGTGTTAGTTGCATAGAGGTTAGAGCAGTGTAATGGGAGAGAATGGAGAGTCTGAATAGGAGAGTAGGAGAGTAAGCAGATGTTTGCAAAAGGCAGATGCAAGTTTAAGCACAGTAGACACATTTCTGCAATAGGCAGATGCGACTTTGGAGCACAGTGGGCAAATGTCAGCAATTGGCAGATGCGACTTTGGAATACAGTGGGCAAAATGACCACATAATGAGGTTTGGAAGGTAGCAGTGATCGGTTTGGGCAATAAAGTACAGTAGTGCCCATAGAAGTAAAAAGGGGTTTCAGGTGTGAAACACTATAGAATTTGATTAAGCATATCGGATGGCACGGTTACCTTAAGTAGGAGGCAGCAGAGACATGCTGTCGTGGATTACACAACGGCGTACCATGCTCCTGAAGTATGTGTAGCCAGTGACACTTAGTCATTGCAAAAGTTGTAAAGTAACTTGAAAAAGGGGGTTTTCGGGCGCAACTATGCGCAAACAGGGGCTAAAAGGGCCTTTTTTGGCCTTTGTCGTCCGCCGGCTTTCCGCCTGCCGGTGGAAGTGAGTTCTAATTATGGAGATGCGTTGCTTAGCAACGAAGAGGCATCCAAGCCTCACTTTGGCTATACTCATTTTTAATTTCAAAAAAGGATTTTGTTCATTTAGCCATATTATGACATTTACCAGGGTTTCCTCATCTCCATGAAAAACCATTAACACATCGTCTATGTAGCATGTCCACCTGCTAATATTTTGCAGAAATGTATTGGTCTCGCAATAGAGGGCTCTTTACTTAAAATCCTCTACATATAGATTAGCTGAACTAGGGGCAATGCACCCATGGCAGTGCCAGATATTTGTTCATAATATTTATCTTATAGGATGAAATAGTTCCATGTCAGAGCTATTTCTGTCAGATGCATAATTAATGTAACTGGGACTTCAGTTGTAGATGTTTTTCGCGATAGCACTCTCTCTATTACCATGAACTTTTCTTCTTAGGGAATATTTGAGTATAGGGATTCTATATCTAATGTAACTATCAAGACCTCATTTTGTGGCAAAACCATTTCATCCAAAAGCCTCATCACTGCTGTAGTGTCTTTTATATACAACTTATGACCTCACCCTTTATGAAGACGTCTACAAATTGAGACAGTGGCTCTAGAATAGACCCAATTCCTAAGACAATTGGTTCTCCTGGTGTTGGGGAAATTCCCTTATGAATTTCTGGGAGGGCGTGAAAATGCTGGACATCTCGTAAAACTCTCTCTCCAATTATTAGATTTATTAGATTCCTTAAGCTATTGGTAGGATCACTCCCCAATCTTCTATAGGTCACCCAATCAACAATTAGTGTGTTTTTCATTCTCTGATAGACTTCTGTGTCCATTATGACCATCGCCCCTCCCTGATCAGCCGGTTTTATTGTGGTTTCCATATTGTTTTGTAGTTCACCCGGTGCCGTTTTTGAGCTTTAGTCAAGTTGTAAAAAGGGGTCCTATTCTCTGCTTCTATTTCTTCCACTTTCTTAACAATCGATTATTCAAAGGTTACTGATTCTGCCGATATGCTTCCCAGAGGTGGATAGAAAGTTGATTTATTGTGTAAAACATCTCCTTGGCCCTCATAGGTAGTCTTGTCAAAGAATTGTTTCAAACGTATTTCTCACACACGTTGTGTGATTTGTATTCTTGTTTGAAATGGATTGTGTTGTACGGTTGGGACAAAAGAGAGTCCCTTTGCATGGCCTTGCAATGCATCCTGAGAGCTCCATTTTGGATAAATTCAAAACGAATGATTTGTCATTGGCTATTTGTCTTGGGTTTGTATATGTTAATAATTCGGTGCATTCTGTTGGTACCACCCCCGGCCTCTGTTGCGTGTAATTCTCGGTGATTGGTCTTGCCACCATTCTCTGTTTTTGCCTTGTCCTCTGGGTTGTTGAAAACCTTGATTACTTCCCAGTCTGAATTGGTCTTGATCATCAAAATGTACCCCTCTCCTGCGTGTTTTGCTTGCTAGAGTAGAGGTTGTGCCTGCTCTTGCATCGTCTGAGCTCCCACTCGCAAAGCTCCAATTGTCTGGTCTGAGTTTTGTTCTATTCTGACGCCCTCTACATGGGTTGTTGGTCTGTGTCTGATCATTCTCTTCATAATATGCATCTACCACATAAGGGTACTTCTTCTCATGGGTAAATGTCGCAATGTCCTTTTTTAGTTTTGTTATTTTTTTTATTTAAATTGAATTCTTTGAATTCCTTCATTGTAGCGTCTAGAGCTTCTAGGCTCTTTTTGTAATTACCAAGAATCCTCTTCGATGCAAGTGAATCCTGTTTTTGTACTATTTCTTTCATTATTTTCTCTGATACCGCTTTTGCTGTATTTATGTTGCTGTCCGGTCATTTGGTCGACAGAAAATTGGTCGACAGACAAATGGTTGACACAATTTGGTCGAAAGCCAAATGGTCGAATTTTTTTTTTCATTTATATATATATTTTTCAGGTTTTCGTTTAGGAAAAAAAAGGGTTTTTAAGCAAAAAAAGGGGGATGGGGGGATCCTCCCCCCCCCCAAAAAAAAGTGAAACTACAAAAAAAAAAATATTCGACCATTTGTCTTTCAACCAAATTGTGTCGACCATTTGTCCTGTCGACCTTTTTTTTTTCGACCAAATGACCGTTAACCCTAATAGTACTAACCATTCACGTGTGCACTTGTTCGCAGTGTAACTCCAATCCTTTCTAAATTGGAGTTGGTCTAAGAATATTCTTGGTTCTATTTTTATTATGAGCCCATTCGGAGCAATGTGAGATCTTAAGTATTCTGTCATCATTGCTCCTGCCCACCTGAGGATCTGTTCCCAGGATTTAGCGATTCGCTAGAATTCCCCCCACCAGTTCTTCTGCGTATGCCAAGTAATTAGCCCTGAACCCTCAAGACACTCAGATGAATTGAGAGCTTGGGCGGAGGAAATCCTTCTTTTTAAGCAGCAGATATGTTCTGCCTGATAAGTTTTATTTTATTTTTGATATATTTTTATCATTATTTTACAGGAGAAAGAAGTAATAAAAGTAAAACATTCCGGAAGTGTTTTTTAGATATAGGAAAGTAGTGAGCTACTATCCTTTTTCTTATATAGGCGGCACTCCACTGCCAACTAAGGAGAGTTACCACCACTGAGGGGCAGTTAGACTTTCTGAGAGGGAAATATAGTGAGCTGTAGGTCACTGTTGAGACTATGCAACCTATTACAACAGTAATGCACCTAGTACCCAACACCTGGTAAGTATGTATTGATGTTAGCAAAGTAACTATTCGCTACCCACCATCAGTGCAGATTTAAAAACGTACAAACTTATTTCAATAAACATACTTGACATATAGAGATGGTTACAGCATGAAATACAGATTCATGGATATAGATGAATGAAAAGCAATGGGTTAATATATAGAGACTGCATGGGCGGACCGGGAAGGGAAGGGTGGGGGTATTTCACACCAGGCTGGTGGACTGTTAATAAAAAGATGTAAAAACAAGTTTACGTCACTAAAATTCCAGAATTCCAGCATGCCTCGAATGAGTGCCGTTTTTGAAGGCTTACTGGCTTCTGTGTATATCTATTCCAGCAATCATATTGATTTATGCATTGATGCAGGCGCGCCTGGTTGTCCTCCACATGTGGGCTTCCACAGTAAGATGTTCATAGTGCACATTCGCAAGACATATTGCTTTATTCGTTATTTCAATGTTGGCTAACAATGTAGCACATACACATTTGGTCTATTGCAATCTACAGCCACTTCTCATGATTCCTACTTTCCAGCGAGATTAGACTTCATTCCTTTTATATATTTATTGGTTATTTGTAAAGCACCTATACAGTAAATGGTGTTTCAAGGTGCTAAAACACAAAAAAGGGAGCTGGGGGGCAGGGAAGAAAAAAACAATAACGGTCCTACTAGGCCTTGTGTCGTATGGATAGTGCAAGATCAATAACAAGAAGTGCAGGGGAGAGAGAGGGCGAGGTGTAGGTCAGGGCAGAAGGGAAAATGCAAGGGTAGGAGGGAGGTGCGGGGCAAGAGGAGGTATACAAGGGCAGGGGGAGGAGGAAGGGAGGAATAGGGCCAATGGGGCTAGACAAGTGCTAAGGGGAGGCCAGGTGGACAAGTGCCAGGGAAGCAGGTAGTGAGGACCACATGTGAAGTGCAAGGACGGGGGTGGACCCGGCTCGGTAGGGATGAACACCATGCCGGCTTGTCAGGGGAAAGGTGCCCAGAATGGCGAGTCCAGGTTGTGGGGGTTGGAGGAAGCAGGAAGACAGGGTGCTGGGGGTATACTGGGTGAGGAGGGCCTGGGCTCTGTGGATCTCAGAAGGGACCAGGCAGCCAGTCAATGCAACAGAGGGGGCATTAACAGGGGGGGAGGGGGGTGAATGAGGAAGAGAAAGGTTGGGTCTTGAGAATCTTCCGGAACTTAAGGAGATCAGGCAGAAGCCTGAGAGGAGCAGGGAGGCCATTACAGAGGGATGCTCCTGCTGAGGAAAGAGATCTACCCACACTCTCTGTTTGGAATAGCATCTGATCTGCAGAGAATTGCAGCTAGATAACCGAAGATCACCAAGAGGTAGGTATTTGGGTAAAGAATCAGATGTAGTGAGGCCACTGGCCACAGAAAGCCTTGTGGATGATGTGGAGGGTCTTGAACTTGATCCTCGCAGCCAGCCATCCAGAAAAGGTGTGTATCAGGCCTTTTTACACACATATAAATTTTGCTAGTACAGCCCTTTTAATTCTTCCTTGCCTACCACTTACACAGGCTATTTATGGCAGCACCCACATAAATCATGGAGCTTGCTGGTGGCATCCTGGCTAGCTGCAGCTTCAAAATCCTCGTGTTACTTTAGTAATTCCTTGAAAGAAGCAACTGGGATGAGTAATTCAACAGATTTTTTTTAACAGTCTCCTCTGTTAATGATTATATCAAGATAATACTTTCTGAGTAATGTAAAAGGGAATTTGTGTTTTGTTCACTTTGTTCAGCTGCCTGCATTTTGTAGGTTAGTGTTATTAGAGCATCTTGAATCATGAACATGCTTTTCACTTTGCTTTAGTACACGGGTAGTATTGTGTAAAATGTAAATTGTCTTAAACAAGGGCTGCATTTCTGCTTAATTGGCTTTAATAGAGGCAGCGCAGTTGCAGCAGCATGGAAATTGCATACTTTGTTTTCTTTTCATCACAGAAGCATACCAGTTGCATAGCTAGGCATGTGGTCTGAACGTTAACTCCCTTTCTGACCACCCACTACAAGCAGGCATAATGGATATAGCTAGAAGCAGTGCTGTATATATTTTCAGTGTCACAGATTGTACCTGTACCTCTCAACAGGTCTGCTATATATTCAGACAAAGTAGCCTAATTTATCAACCGAGTTGCTATTCTGTACACATGTCTTGGCGCAATGCAAAATATTCACAGCAGGGCTGATTGCGTCATGCCCACATTTCTTAGCAGGGCTACTATGCTTTGGGACAGTACCTGAATTTCTTAACAGAGCAGCTGTTAAGAAAGCACGAACATGTGTTGGCATTTTCTGAAGCAAGCTAAAGTACAGAGCAAGAACAGTGTCTGAGCTCTTCACATTAACCTCCGACAGTGCATTGCTGTCATATACTTCAATCCCTTCTACTCAGTCTTGTGCTTTTTAAAATATCTTCTCCCATGTCCGATTACTGAGCCTCACAGCCAAAGATCTAGCACATTTCAAAGCCTCATTATGAATCTCCTGACTATTGTAGGATAGTCCAAACAGGCTTAGAGCTTTTGACAAGCCATTTATGTCAGGCAAGCCTCACATGGAACTGCCAGTGACCTAACCCTATGTGCCTTTCAGTGTGAACAGCCTGTTGGGAAAGGCAGCTCGGTGGGTCAATAACCCTCCTGCAGAAATTATTGTGTAACCTGTTATTTAAAATCCTGTTAATAGGTGAGTTAATAAGTCTGCATCAGAAATATGCATTTTAGATGCAGGTAACATTAATTGTAACACACTTTTTTCTTTTTTAAACAATTTTTATTATTTTGAACAAACACACCAAACATTACAACCATTTCGGACGTTCATGATCAATAATAAGGCATCACAATATTCAATGTTATCCTCTGTCCTCCTCCCTCCCAAAAACTTGAGCCGTCGTATCCGTGCCATCTACCTGAGCATCTTCAGGTGTCTCAATTATCGTCAACTCATCGCAGTCTTCCGTTTCATGATTGACCTGGTGGGGGTTTGCCATCGAGGTCACCAGTTGTCTCCAGGCTATCAGGGGGCCTACTTCTTCCTCTCCCCCCCTCGTGACTGCTTCATATCAGACCGCAGTTTCAGCTTCTGCCCATTTCAAGAGGTCTGCCCACCACATCTCCACTCTACGCCGGTGGGCCGCTTTCCAGCACATTGCAATTCTGCGCTTGGCCAAGATATAGGCCAGGTCTTTCATCTTGCTAATGTGTTTTAGATTCTGTGGCCTAGGGAAACTCCCAAGCATACATGCCCAAACAGACCCCACGTCAAGCACCACCCCCCGACTGGCCATTCTCGTCTTTATTTCCACCCAGAATCTCTTCACATCTGGGCAAGCCCAGAACATGTGCAACAGCCCAGCCTCCTCCTCCCCACACCTGGGGCATTTCGAGCCACCAACCCTAGCTATTCTTCCAGGGGTCAAGTAAGCTCTGTGGGTGACATATAGCTGGATCTGCTGGAGTCTCGCATTCCGGGACACCTTCTTATGGTACCTTTGGGCTCTATCCCACTGTCCCTCTGTCATGGGTTCACCCACCCCCTCCTCCCAGTCAAGCCTCAGTTGGAGCAGCTCCTTCTCCGCCTTCGCACTGAAGAGCTCATATATCCGAGATATTTCATGCCCGCCCTTCCGAGACATCATACATCATTTCTAGGGAGGCATCGGGTTCTTCTGCAGGCCACCTTTCCCGCACCCGTTTCATGATCCTGGTGTAGGTGATATATTGGCCCCTATGCACCCCTGTCTCCTCCTGCAACCTCTGGAATTCCAATGCCTCCCCATCCTGCCATATGTCTCCAAGGGTATCTAGGCCCACCGGTTCCCAGTATCTGCAGACCCCTTTGAACAGTTGGGAGTCCTCCCCACCCAGCACCACCAGCGGGAACTGCTGAGAGAGCGGGTCTGGATCACCCACAGTCCTCCATGCCCTGCGCCAGACCTCCCAGCCCAGCACCAACAGTCTCCCCATCTTCACCACTTTCGTTTTATGCAGCCACACTGTCTCTTTTAGGAAGTATGGGGCAGAGTTACCCCGCAAAAGCCTAGCTTCCGCAGAGTCCTCTGCGGATAACCACCTAGCCACATATAATAGCTGTCCCGCCAAGTAATACAATTCAAAATTCGGCAGGTTTATGCCCCCCTTATCGCACGAGTTCTGTAATTTCCAAGGGCCTCCCTATTCCTAGAGTTGTTCCATATGAAGCCCCTGCACTGGCTATAAAGTGGGTTTCCTGTAGCAGAGCTATATCAATCCTCATCCTCTTTAGGTACATCATTACTTTATTACGTTTTAGGTAACTATTGAGGCCCCGCACATTCCAGGTCACGACTCTGAGGTTACCCGATGCCATTGACTTGATGTTCTCCCCCTCCCCTCCTCCTCCCATATCGTTCCCGATGGCTCGTTTACCGGCTGTTATCCCTCCCAACATCAACTACCCCCCCCCCTCTTTCCTCAACTATGTCCCACCGCACACCACTCTGTCCCTCCTTCCTCGCTACCCGTCCCCAACATATGCCCAGCTCCATCCCTGGATCTCAGGCCCACCCGCGTCTGGTCCTTTCTCATGTTATCGAGGACTAGGACCCTGCGGGCGTCACTAAGCTAATAGTGACCTAACAAAAAAGCTTCTGGGGATCAGGTACGGGACATTCACAAAACAGTGCAAGAGTCTGGGCAAAACCACCATTTTCAGCAGTACTGCTCTTCCCATCATGGCAAGGGGTAATCTGGACCAAAACACCATGCTATTTTTAATACCTTCAATTGCTTTCTCCGTATTGTGTTTGTGCTCTATCTCTATCTTGTGGTATATGTTTATGCCCAGATATCTGAACGTCTCGGTCTGCCAGGGAATACACTAGACTTCCCGGGGTTTACCGATATGCCCGAAAGGGTGGCATAGCGATCCATCACCTCCAGCACATTTTGCAGATTCTCCTCCGGGAAGCGCAGATAGAGGAGCATGTCATCTGCGTACAGTGATATCAGGTGTGTGTTTCCCGTCGTGCGAATCCCCACCTCTCCGTATTGTTGCCTAAGGCAAATTGCCAACGGCTCCAATGCAAGAATATATAACATTGGCGACCAGGGGCATCCCTGTCTGGTCCCCCTACTGAGTTGCCACTTGTCTGAAATTATAGTTCCTTTTTTGACCCTTGCGATCAAGGAGCTATATAACATCTTAACCCATCTAATATATCCCGGACCTATCCCGTACCCTTTCAGGATCGCCATCAACCATGGCTACCTCACTGAACCAAAGGCTTTGACCGCATCCAGCGACATGATGGCCAGCTCGCCCGGGTCTTTCTCAGTTTGATCAATAATATGATGTAGCCTCCTGTGGTTGTCTGTGATGTTTCAGCCTGTTTGGTCCGGGTGTTTCAACTTGCCAATTACTCGCTTAAGTCTGTTGGCACGCACAGCCGTGAGTATTTTGCTATCCTGATTAAGCATAGATAGCCTATAGGACCCACACACCCCATTCGGCTTACCCTGTTTCAAGAGCGGGATAAACACCGCCTCTTGGAGGGACTCCGGCAGCTCCCCCTGCTCGTAGGCCTCGTTGAGCATGGCCAGCATCGGCTGGAGTAACTCCTGCTTATATGCTTTATAGAATTTGCTGGGTAACCCGTCCGACCCAGGCGCTTTACATGTGGGCAGGTGTTGGATCACCGCCTCCAGTTCATCTAAGGTGATAGGGGCCTCCAGGTCTGCACGTTCTAAGTCATCCAAGGTGGGCAGCCCTATATCTTCTATTGTTTCCAGTATTTCTTGGCCCATATCTCCTCCTGCGTCCTCATATAATCGTTTATGATACCCGAGGAACTCCTTGTTTACTACCTCCTGGGTGTTACGGATCTGACCTTCCACGTCCCTGACCTCTCTAATCACCGGCCGGGGTGTCTCATTTTTGTATAACCAGGCCAATAGCCTGCCCGGCTTGTCTCCCCCCGCATGTTGCCTCTCTGTGTACTACTTATAATTTAGCTTGCATAGTCTGTTCCAGAGTTCACTACTAACCTTTTGTAAGTCTCTTATCTTAGCGCTGTTTTCTCGGGTGGTGCCACCCCTTCGCATCAGGCCCTCTAGATCTCTTTCAGTTTCCGTTCAATACCCCCTTGGAGCCCTTTGGATTTTGATATGGCTACCCCACGCACCACCACCTTAAATGTCTCCCACACTGTACTCATGGATCGTACACTTCCTGTATTGATGTTGAAGTATTCTTCGATGGCCTCCCTCAGATCCTCCCGGAATCCCGAGTCCTGTAGGGTCTCAGCTCTGAGCCTCCACATCGGGATTCACACTCTAGGGGGTTGGTGTCGCCACTCCAAGGCCAAAGGTGAATGGTCCGAAAGTACCCTGGCTTTATATTCTGCGCCCACCATTTCTCCCGCTATCTCGGCGGCGGCAAACACATAGTCCAGCCTATTATGCAGGTCATGTGGCACTGCATAATGCGAGTATTGCCTGTCTGTTGGGTGCCACCGTCTCCACACATCCTCCAGCCCGAGGTCTGGCAACAGTGTCCCCAGTGCTTTAGCTGCTGGCGTAGGTTTTACTGCCTTGCTATCTGACCTGTCTATCCCGGGGTTCAGGGTACAGTTAAAATCGCCTCCTCCACCACCATTCTACCTTCCGGGTCTGTCGTCGATCTGAGCAGCTGAAACGGCACATGTGGTGCCACCCATGTGACCACTCCTCTTGCATATGCCGAGTATGTGGCTCCTATGACGCTACCCTTCCATTTTCTCCTAACCACCTCCAACTTCTCCTTGGTGAGGTGGGTTTCCTGTAGCAGAGCTATATCAATCCTCATCCTCTTTAGGTACATCATTACTTTATTACGTTTTAGGTAACTATTGAGGCCCCGCACATTCCAGGTCACAACGCTGAGGTTACCCGATGTCATTTACTTGATGTTCTCCCCCTCCCCTCCTTCCATATAGTTCCTGATGGCTCGTTTTCCGGCTCATATGCCCAGCTCCATCCCTGGATCTCTGGCCCACCCGGTAGTTCAGGATCTTCGCGATCAACGGCCTGGGGGGGGCGCTCCTGGGGGCGGCCTCCTCGTCAAAGCCCTGTGCGCCCTCTCAACAGCGAATCCCTGGGTCAATGCCCCTCCGGTTATTTCCTGCAGCATCATGGTCTCCACGTATCCCGTCGGGTTCGGCCCCTCCATTCCTTCCGGCAAGGCCATTATGCGGATGTTATTACGTCTGGCGCATCCTGCTTCCTCCGTTCTGTTCTCCAGGTTGCCCACTTGCTGTACAAGGCCATGGATTTCGGATCTGTGGGCGGCGCTTTCCGCTGTGTTTGGGGCCATCTCTTTTTCAAGGTTTTCAGTGCGCACCGCAAGCGTTCTCACATCTTGTCTTAGTAAATTCACATCTTCCTGGACCGCTCCGACCTTAAGATCCAGTGCTCCTTTCAGTTCGTTTATGGCCAGGCCCAGTTTTGTCTCCCAGGCAACATTCAGGTCCACAATTGCTGCCAGCAACTCCTGGATCGTGCCCGGGGCTTCCTCCGTCACAGTGACAGCTTTGTCCTTCTTCTTAGCCCCCTCCGCCCCTGGTGGTGTCTTGGCATAGGCCTCTAGCGTGGGCTGCTTACTCCTGGGTCTCACAATTTTATTAGACATCGTGCTATTCCACCTTGGTGTGGGCCAGCGCAAAGACCTCTTGTATGCAGGTCTACGTGGTGTCGGGCTTCCCTTGATGATTAGGGTCCACCTCGACCGTGCCAAGGATATGCGCCTACAACTTGCTGCACACTTGGAATGCGCCATGTCCCTTCACGTGCCTGCTCCAGCTTAATATTGTTTTGCAGGCCCTTTTTGTGTTTCCCTCAATTGCCAGTGCCAGACTTTGCATCTGGCGTTGGTGTGGCTCTCCTAGCTTTGTCCTGCCACTGCGTGTGTTTGTAAGATGCCTCCATAAGTCACCACACCTGCCCGGGATCCACTCTTGGTGGTCTTCTGATCTGCCGCTGTTTTTTATTTATTTTCCCTTCGTTCCCTTTGGGCGAGCCCTCCCCCGCCTGCACTTTATGATGTTGCTGCAGATATTGTGTCTGGGTGGGGGCCGTTGCCCACAATCATGACCCGGGCCATGTGCGCATACCTGCGCGCTGTTCGGGTACTCCGCTGTGGGCCAGCTGGGCACCTCCCTCAGAGTGCCCCTTGAAGTATAAACAATCCAGGAGAGCTCTCCCCACCAGGCCCCTCCGTGCCTCCACTGCCCGGCTCTGCGGGATACTGCAACAGCTTACTGCCTCTCTTGGATCCTGTGAAGATCAGCTGCCATGATCCCTCCAGAGCCGTGCGGGGAGGGCTCTGGATCCGCGGAGCATGCAGCGCCTTCTGTTGGGCTCAAACACCTCGGGGGTCCCCGCTCCACCCGGAGTCCCCAGGCCCAGCAGCAGGTCCCTGTTATGTAGTCCCCTGCGCTCGATGACTACAGCACATCCGGGGGTGCTCCTCTCCAGTCTTGTTCCGTGTCCCGCGGTCCGGGATGGCAAGGATCACTCGCCTTCTCCGTACCTGTTGTGGGCTTCAGCACCCACCTCTGGGTCCTGCAGGCCCTGCTACGGTCGGGTCCGTCGATCCGCACCCTGGATGGGCCACTCACAGTCCGCTCGGCCCGCAACGGGGCCAGCTGCAGCCGCGACCGCAGAAGTTCCCAGCGAAACGCTGCGGCCAGCTGCCGGCCTTTGTTCTCAGGCCGCCATTTTGTCCATCGCACAATCGCAGGCACCCGTCTTCTCTCCTGTGGCTATAACTCCCCTTCTCCGCCACTGCACGGGCTCTCCGAGCACTCTGATCGTGCCCCCAAGGTTCATGCACCCTTAAAAGTGCTTTTAGCCTGCATAGGTCACCAAAAAACGCTTGTTTTCTTTGCGGATCACTGTTGGATCTTCAGGAGCTCCTCACAAGAGCGTCCTCTTACGCAGCCATCTAGCCACGCCCCCCTAATTGTAACACACTTGACTTAACTTTCGACTTATCAAAAGGACTACTGAATGTTCAGTGATTCAGAACACACACATTTCATCCGGGATGCTCTACTTGTACTGGCTCGTAACACACAACTCTTCAGGGCT
Source organism: Ambystoma mexicanum (assembly GCF_040938575.1). NCBI lineage: Eukaryota > Metazoa > Chordata > Amphibia > Caudata > Ambystomatidae > Ambystoma > Ambystoma mexicanum. The sequence continues at coordinate 533,131,712 of NC_090924.1, read as the reverse complement.
GCTATGCTTGTAATGTATTTGTATATGTATTTATTATTTTATATAGCGCTTTACGCCAAAGCGCTTTACATTGAACAACAAGAATACATTAGAAGTGGTGCAATACAATTCATGTGTCAAATAAACAAGAACAGTAAGTAGAACAATTTGCCAAGAACATTAGGTAGAAACCAGGAAAGGGGAGGAGTAGGGGAGGAAGTAGAGAAGGGCTATCAGGAGGGGGTTTGAAGAAGGTGGGATTTTAAGGAGGAGCGGAAGGAGGAGTATGAGGAGATGGAACGGATAGTGAGAGGTAAGGAGTTCCAATGAAGTGGGGCAAGAAGCTAAAAGGAACGGAATCGAGAATGAGCGCAAGGGGGGGGGGCGGAGAGAAGGAAGAGGTCAGCTGAACGGATGGGAAAAGGGGGAGAGTAGAAAGAGAGGAGGGTACACACACCTCATCAGGGCTGCTATTCCTGTAGTTGCTCAGAGCACAACTCATCAGGGCTGTTGTGCTTGTAATGGCTCAGAAGACACACCTCATTGGGGCTGCTATACCTGTAATAGCTCAGAACAGACATCTAATTTGGGCTGCTCTACTGGCTCAGAAGAAGCACATCCCATGAGGACTGCTATATGTGTAATGGCTCAGAGCACACACCTCATCAGGGCTGCTATACCTTTGATGGTTCAGAAGTAGAACATGCACATTCCATGAGGACCATTATACTTGTAAAGGTTCAGACCAGACATCTCATTTGGGCTGCTATCCTTGTAATGGCTCAGAAGAAGCACATCCCATGAGGACTGCTATACTTGTAATGGCTCAGAACAGACACATCTCATCAGGGCTGCTATACCTGTAATATCTCAGAACACACATCTCACATGGACCCTTGTACTTGTAATGGCATACAGTGGTGGTAAAGTATCTGCATTCAAGCAAGTGCTGCATCTGGTCAGCCAAACCTCTAACTCTATAATTCCCAGCCTAATGGCCAAAAGAAGGTTTGCACACATCTAAAAAGGAGCACCAAATGGTAAAGCTGCACTAGATTTTTAAATGGAAAAGGCTTTTCCAGCTTTTTGGATATTTATTGGTTCTATGTTAAAAGACAAACAGAAAAATAGGAGAGGAAGAGCAACTCTGAACCTACGCAATACAGAATAACAAAGAGGTGGTGGGGACGGGGGATGGGGGACAAGGGTCAGGGAACATGCTAGACAATACAAAACAGGAATTCGAGCAACAGGAAGAGAGAGCAATGAGCTACATGATAGGGCAACAAAGAAAGTGAGAAGGGAAACAGGGTTGATAATAGGACAAACGCACAATAGGAGTGAGGGATAGAAGCAGAGAAAAAGAGACATTTGGAGACAGTAAAATAAAACACAGATCAATAGCAGGTGGGGAGAGATGGAAATAGAAAAGCAAGACTAGAGAAGGGAAGGAATAACAGAAGAGACAGTGCAAGAAAAATAATCGAAAGGAGTAGCAACCACAGTCGAGAAAAAGAAAAAACAGATATAGCCAGAGTACTAACATGAGAGAGTAAGAGGAGTTATATCAACCGATACAGCGAGTTATAGGAGAGAACAAGCAACAATAGAATGCAGTGATGGCAGAGGCAGAGTGACAGAGAAACAGACTGCAAAACGTGGCATTGCAACACTTAAAGGTGAGAGGCAGAGCGTCTGAAAGACAGGGGAAACAAAGTAGCAAAGGGAAGGAGAGATGGAGCAAAAACATGGGCTGCCAGGCAGGTAGTGCCAGGCAGCAACCGTAGGCCCGAGAGGCAGAGAAGTGATGCTGGTAGAGTGAAGGACTTGATTTATGGATCAAACGATGTAACTAGCTGGCATCTGTTGTAACTATTAACAGAGTTTGTGCCCAAGTATCATGAAGATGAAGCTGGGTAACACCCATCATTAAACCCAACACAAAATGCATCATCCTTGGTGACATCAACCTAGGATTCAGTGATCCCCTAGATCCTGACTCCCTAGCCTTCTACACAGTTATGTCAGTTATGAACTTCACTCACCTCATAAAGAAACCCACTCACTCCAAAGGTAAAACCCTGGATTGGCTGCTCACCCTGAACTCACAAGTCACCATCGATTCTATCCTCCCCGTAGAATGGTGAGGTCATTCAATTATCAATTTCACTCTGAATAACAATAGCACAGACCCTACTCCCCCCAAAACTCCAGATACCTTCGATACCAGAAACATTAAGAAACGCACAGCAGACAATCTGTCCCCCACCCTAATTGCGGCATTCGCAAACACCGTCACAGACACCAATAATCCGAATTACCTAGCACAACGCTACCAAGTGAGCCTCACGCAAATCATTGATCTACTCGCTCCCATAACCTCTAAAACTCGTAAACCTAACAGACGCTCATGCTTCTGGTTCAATGAGGAACTAGTCACCCTGAGACGTATAAAAAGATCACTGGAACACAGCCATAGAAAACGAACACCCCAAATTCAGAGAAAGCCTTTGATGAAGCCAACAAAAAATACAAAGCAGCTATATTTACTCATAAAACAAATGCCTTTAATGTTCGAATCACTAATGCCACCTCAGAAAGAAAAGAACTATTCTCTATCCTTAGAGAACTAGAAAACCCTTGCCAAGATACAGCTCCTACGAACACTAGAAAAGCCTGGTGCACTACTATACAAGAGGCACTAGCAGCTAAAATCACTCTACTACAAAAGAAAATTATTAGCAAAAAAACACAGCTAGCAGATAAAACTCCACCCACCATATCAGCCAACCTACCCCATTCGACTCCAGGCAACCTATTTCACTTCACACCGGTCTCACGTAAAGATGTCTCAGACACCATAGCCAAACTCAAAGCCTCCAACTGTAAAGAAGCTCAGTTCCCATCCCACCTAGTTAAACTATGTGCCCCCGCCCTCACACCCATCATCACTGAATGTATCAACGCCTCATTCTCAACTAACAGTCCCCACCAGTATCAGAAAAGCATGGGTGACCACGCTGCTAAAAAAACCTACCCTAGACCCATCTATCCCCACTAATTACCGACCAATCACAACAGTCCCATTTCTTCTAAAAATAATAGACAAAATAGCCTATTCCCAATTACAAAATCGCCTAGAATAGCACCAACTATTGGGAGACTGTCAGTCAGGCTTCCGCCTGAATCACAGTACAGAGACAGCTCTTCTCGACTTGAAAATCCAAATAGATGCCACCAGTGTAAGAGGCAAACTCCTCCTACTAATGCTACAGGACCTATCAGCAGCATTCCATTTGGTTGACCACGACAAACTCTGCAGATCACTAGCCAATAACTTCAATTTATCCAAGGACGCCACTGACTGGACCATTTTTTTTTCGGGCAGGACATCAAGAGTCTCCATCAGGAAAGAATCAGCTGATCCCATACCAGTCCCCTTAGGGGTCCCACAAGGCTCCTGCCTATCCCCCACCCTCTATAATGATTATACCAAGCTACTCTTTGCAGCACTGGATGCCATGGGTGTCATCTACACCAACTTTGCAGATGACACCCAGATCCTCATCCCATTAACAGGGAACTACGAGCATGACTCCTTGCTCATCAATCAAATCTACTCTCTCATCCAAAACTGGATGGCCAATGATAGCCCTTGTCTCAATAATGACAAAACAGAGTTACTCATTCTAGATTCATCCTCTAAAATTGATGCTCTTCAGCCTGCCTACAAGTCATTTACCATTGATGATACTACTATCCCAGTACTCAAACAAGTCAAGACGCTCGCAGTTTACCTAGATGCCACTCTAAATATGTCAAAACAGGTACATTCTCTAGCCTCCTCCACCTCCTATACATCCAAACTCATCTCTCTAAGTCGCAAATTCCTCTCACCGGAAAACTGCGTCACATTAGCAAGAGCACTCATACTCGCCAAAATTGACTATTGCAACATCCTCCTCCTAGGCACATTCAAAACTAACATAAATAAACTCCAACTCATGCAAAATAAAGCCCTCAAGCAGCTTTAGGCATAAAATAAATCTGAGTACATTTCTAACATTAGGAGAGATAACCAATGGCTCTCAATTCAAGCCAGGATAACATTCAAAACCTTAAGTATCACACATAAATGCATTGCAAACAAAGCTCACAAATACCTCATCAACACAGTCATGAAGAAATCCCAAACTAGACCACTCAGATCCAATAACAATTCCAATCTAAAAGTACCCCGTTATAAAAGAGAAAAAGCGGGGGGCATCAGCTTCAAAGACCTCGCTCCCAAACATTGGAATTCCTTACCCACCAACATCAAAAATGAAAACTCCCACCCACAATTTAAAAAGCTACAAAGCTACTGAAAGCATGGCTATTCAATCAATACTAATCGTAGTTAAGTCCATAGTCGAGCTCAAACACAATTATCTGTTGTATATACGCTGAATGTAATGTTAACTCTGCTTTTTGTATTCCTGTCTTTTTTTATTTCAAGCTTTTATTTTATTTACCCACTGTCTGTAACTACGCTGTGATACCTCAGGGTCTGGGCATCTAACAAATGTAATAAATAAATAAATATGCATCTACAAGGTTCTTGTGTGGGGAAAATGTTTTCCATAGGTGCAATACATTATTTAGAACCACTTTGAAATACAGCTGTTTTGTCACTTATGTTTATGAACAAAGTTTGAATTTTACGCACAAATTGGATAGTTGTCAGCCACTTTGAACTCTCTTGCGAAGGAGGAAAATAATGCTGACTCTCTTGAAATTGGATTTACTCTCTAATTCTAAAAATTGGGAGTACAATACTCTCACTCCAAAATCCTATCTGGAGCACTGCTCACAGCCATCGGGAGCCAGTGGAGATATTTCTGGGCTTGAGAGATGCGATCCGTGGGCTTGAGGACAAGGATAAGGCTTGCACAGTCCTATTCTGGATTAGTTAAAGGCGGCGAAGGGAGGATTTAGGCAGATTAATGCAGAGATTGTTGCAGTAGTCCAGCCTGGAGACGACCAGAGCTCTGGAGACATTGAGTTTCTGTATGTCTGCTGCTCCAAACTATTGTGAGTTCATTACAAACAGGGCTCGGAATTAGGATGGAATAAGCAGGAATTACAAGCAGTGCTTGGGCATTGGAACAAGGAGCTAGTTTATAGCATTACAATGGTTGGCCTGGGGAGCCAAAAGTAGCTCCTGGTAACTGTTGGCTTTAAGCTAATCAGCCTCTACTACATTTGATTTGATTTGAGTCACATAATTGAAATAATAGACTGACATTTATTGTTGTAATATAAATCAATTAAAAATAGAAATGTTAAGGTCTCTCTAGTGACATTACTTCACAAACAGTAATTAATTAAAAATACATTATTTAACAATTACAACTCAAGTGACATACTATTCCATTTATTTTACAATGAAAACAGTTTCCAAACACTGTGCAAAAGCTTGATACTGGCTTTGTAAACATTGTGAAGAGAGCCACACTTAATTTGAATCTTGAAGTTAATCGTTCAAGTTTGGGAGAGCAAACCTCTTTTGCAATGTTCCATGGTATAGACTGGGCCCTGGAAACAAAATATGGATCAATTCCATGCGTTTGCATGGCCAGCAAATTCAATGTCAGATCTTTCACAAATTCAAAATCCATCTGCTGGAAGATTGGATTTGCCACCCACTGTTTGCTTCTGTTGCTAGACTCCTTGTTGTAATGAGGCATCCCGAAACATCCTGCAGTTTTTGCTTGCTCCCTTCCAACTTTCTCATTGTGTGCAAGTATAGCCAGTCTTGTTCTGGTCTCCATACCGTCTATGCCAAAATGCAACCTTTTAGGCGTGTTCTTTAGGCACATATTATGGAACACCTCCAAATCTCCAGTGTGGCAGAACTCAGAGAGTCAACTCATGTGCCTTGAAAATGTTTTGTTGTACACAATCTTCTCAAGTGCTGTGTGAGGAGGGGAGCCTGAAACCAACCACCTTTTCCTATGCTCCTGCTCCCTGCTCAATGGTTCATGTGCACATTCGTGTACATTTTTGTTTTCTTTCCAAGAGTGTATGTTAGAACAATGGTGCATCAATGAATAACATTTTTCAAGCAAAATGTCTACAGTTCTATCACAAGTTTTTGAGCTCCACCAAAGATGGTTGCTGATAGACTGTGACCACTTTAAAATGTTTCCTGTACCATTTTCTTCGCAACAGCTGTAATTGTTTTCAAAATTGATTTTTCGATACGCCATACATCGTATTGATGCTTTGTGTCTGGGAACTGCTCTTGCATGGCATTGGCTATTGCATTGTGCCTGTCAGTGGCTATCAGGTCTATTTGCATTCCTCTGGATTGCAGAATTTTAATGGCTTTAATTAAACCATATTTTTCCATGACAACCGAAGATGTACATTTAGATGCTTGCACGACGACTGAACTCACAATTGTTTTGGTTTCCATGTCTTGGAAGTGGTAAATGCAGTGTTTACCAGGTAAACCTGGACTGTCACACTGTCCATCGCCAGCAAGCTAGAGCCTTTTGCCAGTGAGAGCATTGTCCATTGACTTCTGTACCAGTGTCCGTGCCTGGCTAGTAGCAGGGATCAAGACATCCTTCTGATATTTGTAGTACTGGGTTTTTGAAAGGAACTCGAGTCCCACAAAGTTAGAAAAACTTGAAATTGTACTATACGTTGATCCGGTAAACAACAAAGCAGATGAACAAAGTACATTTCCAGCAGGCACTTTTCCAGGTATAGTTTGAGCAAACTATGAAAATGAGTTATGGTAGTGTACACAGCTACCCTTGATCTCCAGGATGGTGCCTTTGACTACAAGAGTAAACTTCAACAATGGCTCCCCACAAATCCTCCTATGCAATTTATGCTCACATTTAATCATTTACATAATCCCGATCAGGCAGCAGTCAAATACAATGTATTTTGGTTCCTTCAATAGCCAATTGTCCAGAGGTATAGTGGTTTACGAATCCATGGTGGTGGATAAGCCCTCGACAATAGGAATATTGAAGTCCACATCACAAGCAAAATCGTCAATCAGTAGCAAATATGTTTCGATTATTTCTGTATGTGATATTTCCAATTTGCCCACATTTATTGGGGAAACAGGAAACATTGTCTGTTTCATAGATATAATTTTTTTAGAGGGTGTGGATTGTGTGAGCGGTTCTGCAAGCAATTCTGAAACATCTTCTGTGTTGTCTGTTTCTTCTGGGTACGTTGTGTGCTGTAGCAATGACCCAGGATTACATTCCATGGGTCACTGCTGACATTCAATTCAAATTCAGACCACTGGAAATCTGCATCACAACACTGAATCTTCAAAGGACCATGCTGAGCCTCAAAATATAGCTGCTCCCAAATGACAACGGTTTGGCAAGCGACATCATTAGTTTGTGTAGTGTCTGAGTCTTTTTTGCTCCTGTATTCCTAGGCCTCTATACGAGGAGAAAAAGAACATGCTTAATTTAAGGCACACATAGAGAATATATGAATTACAACATTAAAATGTAACATGAATGAAATAACTGGTAAACAACTTATTTGCTTAAAAACCTTTCTGTTATGTACCCTTGTTTTCTCAATTTTCCTTGAAACAGTGTAAGAAATCTGAGGATGTTCTCCCAAGCAGACCTTGAGAATCCCTTATTTAGGTGGCCAGGGAAGGGCTGACGTTCTCAGATACCAACCCTGGAGACAGACGATTGGGGTAGCATCACCTGAATGGAGGAACCTGGGGTTATGTTTGCAAGAGTGCACCAGGTGGGGCGCGATAGTACACCAGGGCCGAAGGCGAGGAGGACAAAGTCCCTGAAGCCTTCATAGGTTGTTCCATGTCTACCTCTCTTCCACCCAAAAAAATTCCCTTACCCAAATCCAACAACCCCTCCATATCTGGCAAATCCCCTAGGAACCTAAACCCTGTTACACTAAAAAAACACAAATCCCAGAATCCCTGTGTTTCTGTTTCCTATTCGAACACTGCCAGTCATTCTTCTCCACGTCCCTCTGATTATGGTGTTTCACACTCCCAATCTATTTGGACCAAATACTACCGTTCCCACAATCTCCCCTGTTTATTTTCCGACAAAATTCCTTGTCATTCCCGTTTGTTGCATAAACCCTACTAATCTTGCCCTTCTGAATTTACCAAACCACCTTGTATGAGGGCAATAATTTCATGTAACACCTCTTGTCCCTCCTATTCCTTAGGATACCTGGAGTCTCTACCACCCCCCTTTCTGACACGAATATTTTTTCGCACCATGATAAACGACAGACTCGCACCAGAACTGTGCACCTGACATGTCCAAACACCAGGGTCAGGCAAAGTCAGGCAATTGACCAAAACCACACACACCTGACAGTCCTTGACCTTCCACACAGGGATAAAAGGTGGAGCACAAGAGCACAATACAGCAAGGCAAACTGCATGTCCAGGGAGCTAACTCAGCACAGCAGTTCAAGAAGAGGAGAAAGACGGTGCATATGATAGCGTGACAAGGAGAGAGGCGACCTTGCCCTTTCCGACCAAGGCCTGTGAAACCTCTGAAGAAGGAATTGTAAGACCATGGACTACAGCCAGCGTGTGTTGCAGCAGATGTCAACGGTATACAAGACCCTCCTCTGCTGATAACCAAACTGGGGAGAGAGGCCTGTGTCCGTGGTACCAACCTTGACTCCAACGAGCAAGAAGGCCAAGTGGTTCATCACAGCCGGTGAGTCGAGGGCAGAGTCGATAAGAAACCAAACTGTGTTGAATGAAAAGTAGCAAGAGGCCCATTGAACTTTGAAAGCATAAAGAGCGATTGATGTGAAAGCGGGAAAACCAGCAACAGAGGAATCCGGCACAACGTGGATGCTCACTTAGGAAACTCTGGGCGATTACCTGATTATTGAAACTACCATAATCAGAAGGCCTTGGGAAAGGCGAGAAAGGGGGTCAAAGTGGTTGCAATGTAGAGAGATAGGAGGAGAGAGAACAGATTTCAGGAATGCAGATTTCAAGCAAATATATCAATCCCAATTTCCCCCCCAGCAAACACAAGAGAGAAACAGAACTGATTGGCAAACTGTCAAAATGGTTTAAAAGTTGGCTTTGAATGGAATAGGCAAAACACTAAAAATGGGCTAAATCACTGAAATTGTTGAAATTGTAATGGGAGCCGCTTTATATGGTTGCAGACAAACACTAGCAATGATGTGACACTAATAAGCGATGTGCAAACTTAATTTTGAGATCGGGTGCAATTGAAAGCTGTTTTACACGTTCTACATTTTGCCAAACGAAAATTTGTGGCAAACTTTGCCATGCGCGGTAATCACGATCGCGGAAGAACTATAAGGATTTGAGAGTTTTTGGTTCTATGGAAAGCTCAGGCTGTTAGCTACAAGCAGACACTTAGATTTTGTTTCTAGCATGAAAATTGAAGAAGTTATGGACGTTTTCGTTGAGGCCGTTTTTTTAGGTAGAGGCAAATTTGAAAACAAGGATGCGCTTTTAAAAGACAATAGGATTTCTTTACACTAGGGATGGACTATGGAGAAGAAAATACTACACGACACCAGACCAGCACAGCCACCAGACCAGGACGCCTCTGGATCAGGTTTTTGCCTGCCGAGACACTTGCCTTCTCCAGATGAAATATATCAGCGCAAAGATTGGTTTAACACTACTAGTACAGAAGGAAGATAGTAGGGATGAGATAGAGAGTTCAGGCAGTTCAAAAATATTCTAACAATGCAGTTCTGAGTATAATAGAGGATGGGTTTGGATAGGGATTGCTATGGACAGTACATAGGCTAGTGACAGTCCTATACTAAGGATACTCACTATACAGGTTTGAACAGAACCGTCAGGGATTCTGGTCCATCAAAATCTGGGATCTGGTCAGAAATTCTGCTGGGCACACTGGACTGGGACAGGCTGCTGGGCACACCGGACTGGACTTGTCGGAAATAGCTCTGGTTCACAGCTATCTGGTCACAGCATGGCACCACTGGGTTGGGTCTTTGGATTCTGATGATAATTCTTAGCAGGAAAGCAGATACAGCACAGCCAGGCTGCTCTTTGGTTCCCCTTAGATGTCTGGGATAAATTCTGGTTTCTGGAATTTTAAGGCCTAGCTGAGAATGGTTCAGCTATAGAAATTGGCCTTTCTACTTGCAAAGTTTCTCGAGTCTGGAGCAGGGAAGATGTCAAGTTCTCTTGCAAAGTGCTCTGCCAGCAATCGGTTGCTGGGTGGATCTGTGTGTTTCTAAGTCCTGAGCTTTCTCTATTTATGTATTTGATAAAGGAGTGTGTATGCTGGATTATCCTAAGCGTGCCCCCTTGGTTGGCTATTGGCTAGAATCTACTTTCTCCTCTGATTGGAGGAGAAAACAGGGTGTCACCATGATGATGTGGGTTTATTAGTCATGGAATCCTCCCCTTGGCTTTTGAACATGAAATCTACTTTTCGTATAATACATATTTACACTTTTGCAGACTTTATAACAATATCATATCTAGATCACATATTTTGTGGGGCAAGTGTTCTTCCAAGCCCCGTCTTTGTAGGATCTTATGTTGGCTTTTGACAGAATTATGCCCTTTTGGGCCATTACACAATATATAGTTTGTCCAACAATTTGTACAACTGTGCGCATTGCATATGGGCATAAGTGTGTGAAGTTTCATACTTTGGACATAATTATATTTGCTATAAAACCACAATTTCTACAGTTACTTCTCAGAACATAGCACAGAGTTCTGGCTTCTCTTAAAATGTGCCGCCAAAATTTTGATTCAGAAGTCCGGGGTTTCCATATTTTTACAATTGTCCACAGTAAATTATCAGTCTTTTTAGAAATATACTTTCTGTCCATTGTGAATCAACAAAAGTTGTCTGTCCCCGCCTCCTTCTCCTGCTTGCAGCTCAAAAATAATCTCCGCTCCCTTCCTTCTGGCAGAGGCCCTTTACAATCCATCCTGATAAGCATCTCCTTGCCTGAGAGGAAGTCCATTGGCTCCTCCCCTCTTAATCAACACATGAATGTGAGTTCATTGTCTAGAGAACAGAAGGGAGGTGACTGGCCCGGTGGGGGAAGTTGTTTGTAGTTTTGGCTTTGGAGTCAGGCTTACTTTAAATGCCATTTTGTTACATTTTTCTTTGTTTAAAATAAACTTCCAATTTTAAAACAAACATCTAGAACACTGATTCCAGGCACTAAACCATGAAGTTTAAATAATTACAACCTAGGTTACTGTTGTTGACAGGTCACTTAGATTTTAGACATTAGATCTTAATGGTACAAGTTTACAGTTTTAAAACAGGCTTTTGAAACAGTCCTTCACGCAGCCGCTGGTACTGCGCCCAAATTTTGACAGATCCCAAAGGCAGGCATCTTTTGCTGTGGGTGTTTAGATGATCAATTCAGCTTTCCAGGATATTGCAATTGCCAATGATTTTTTGAATTCAGTAAAATGTGACACCCAACAAGAAGATTGGATGTTTGTGGGTGTTTTTGGACCAATTCTGTATTTTCAGCAACCAAGAAAAGATTTAAAATGCAAGATTTTGAATTTCTTTCAGCAAGCACTGCTTTTCATGCAGTCTCCATTTTTCCTTGTTGTGCAGCCCAATGACATGTTTCAGGAGTGCGGTCTCCGTCCCACCATTGACAACATGCATGGTAAATTTGGAAGCCATCTTTTTGTGTTTTGTAGAGCGCAATTTCCTTAGATTTTGGCACGCATAGGGCTTTTGCAGCATTTTTGATTATTCTGGCACCATCAGCACATAGTGATGCCGCAGGGTAGAACCAGAGTGGGTTAATACATCCCACATGGTCATACAGGGGTCTTGTAAAATCATCTGTACAGTCGAAAGTCTTTGAACCGACATATGATTGTGAAACTAGGGGAAGTGAATCCTGCATCGTAAGAGTTGAATCGAAAAGGCCTGATTGACAAAATTGGCAAGAGTGAACCCGAACGGGGGATGCCGATAAAGACGGGGCGAACTCTACGCCCTGAAATACAGTTTGTTGACCAGAGTTAACTTGGCCAAGGGATGTCCACAGTGAACTGTACAAAAAGACATTAAGAATATTTGCGAAAGTCACCAAATAAGTTGCATTGAAAGCCATAGTGTACCCAATCGAGGGAGGCGAATAGTCGAGTCAGATCTGAGTCCAGAAGAGGGGGTTCCAACAGTGAAAAGCCAACACCCACCGACTTGTGAGTGCAACAAGAAGGAAAGCCTTTTGAATGCATGACATGCCAGAGGGAACCCGACAAAGAGAAGTGATATTTGGGAGGGGTCTGAGCCCAGAAGAGGGGGAACCCAAGGGTGAAGAACTATCACCCAAATACAGAGAAGAACTTTTTGCTGAACTTTTGTTTTGATACTTTGAACCTGACAGACCCTCGAAAGGAGGAGACTATTACTATCAGAGGTTGTGGTATCATTAAAGAACTTTCTAGGGATCTGCAGATCCAGAGGTGAAAGACATCACCCAATGTATATGTGAAAAGGAACTCTTTTGATCATTATTTGAATACATCAGGTCCATGGCGGCAAGATAATTTTTGAAATAAGAGACTTAACCACTGAATGCCCTGATTGCTGAAAGCGGAACTGTTAGCTTGTGCTGGGAAAGCTCAAGCGTGTGCTGTGCTTCAAAGTCACACCTTGTCCCCTGCTGAAAACGTGGGGATGGGAGATCTCAAGTACCGCATCCTGACCTATTATTTGTGAACACTTCTTTCTTTCTTACAAACATATCCCACACTTCTTTTTGTATTTAGCGTAAGGATTGGCTATAGGTTTTTTCTTAGTATATGCCCTTTTATTTGACACAACGCCACTAGGACTGCCTTATTATTATTTGATGGTCAAAACTTGCTCTCATCTTAGATTTAGGTTTAGATTAGGCATTTTTCCAATTTACCTATGCAGTTCAATAAACACCCTTGAACTGTGATCACTTGTGTCTGTCTTTACTGTTGCCACAATGAGTTCCTTACAACAGTCAAATTGGATTTGCCGACCACCAGACCAAGCTGAAAAACAGCATTTTGAAATTGTATAAACCTTGAAATGTTCTCTGCCACTTAAAGAATCGTATATAACAAAATGTCACTATGGAACCATTAAAACATATTAAATATTACATCACACAAAAATGGATGATAAGTGATATTTTACAATATCTTATGTATACCTCTTGTCCATGTGTCTCTTCAATTTCGACTGCTTCCGTAGTATATATCTTGTACATAACAAATTCAAAGAACATTGATTACATTGTTAATGTTAAAATCTTTGATCTCACAGTACATCTTGAGAACATTGATTTAATGATAGTCGACTTTACTACATCAGTTGAACTATGTAAAAAGATACATAAAATCAAACATTGTGTACATGTAACATTTGAAAAAAACAGATTTGTAAACTGTACCTGATAACCTTCAGAGATGTTGCAATTAGTTGGTGCAAGATCATCCTGCAAAACATATTGATTAAATTGTGGCCCCTTTAATGCGTTGTAATGTTATTTTGTTTCACTGATTCCATTTTTCGCTTAGCAGCTAATGTTTATGAAAAAATACATACACCCTTCATATAGTGAAAGGGTCTATGTTATTCAGTGACAAAGTACATTTTTCTGAAGGTTTACTTTCATAGTTGCATGTGTTTCTGCGATAAATACATAGTTGTTGATCTAATGCTTTGCAATTTGCTGACAGTGTTGAAAATTATCAAAGAAATAAGTTAACTTAAATGTAAAAAAGATATTTGTAATCAACAACTATTAATACAAATCAATAAATGATCACTTCTCATACCTCATCCTCCAGACCAGTTGCAGTAGAAGAATAGTATGTTGTTGAAGTTCCAGGCTCCGCCTATATAACAGTAATTGTAATAATAAAGTTGTAACATCAAAACAAAAAATTACATGTGAAAGATGGTCGATATTGACAAAGAAGCCTACAAGCCAATTTGTATCAAAAGCTAATATTATACATAACAATAACCAATATGTTGTAAGTTGAACTTGAACAAATGCATATTTTGTATTCTAAAAAAATTACTTGAAAGGTGAGTGAGGTTACTGTTGAGTCTGCGATAGTGATCAATGTAATATCACGGTCCTTTAATCGATGTATATATTCATACCATTTGTTCAATAGAAAATGTACATTAGTATTATAATTTAGACCACATCAAAAATTATAAAGAAGGTTTGTGTGCAAGTTGCTTGGCCTCACCATTACGATGTTGGACGTGTCTGTGATTTCCTCCATGGTAACGGTCTGTAATTCCATAATTGCGGTCTATGTAAAGACAGAAATGGTAATTTTAAAAAAATTACCTATTTTGAAAGGATGCAATGGTAGTGTGTTTGGAAAGCCTCCCATTACACTGAACTATTTGAACATCTCTAAAGTAGGGATACACAAAGTAATCTAAAGTTTAAAATGTACAAACCACAGTACATTGTGTCACAAAGGAAACTTGTGTAATAAAATATCAATAGAAATATTGCCCAAAAACTGAAAACTGTTCTTTATGTTACCTGTTCACAGACTATTTCAATATATTGAGTGGGCATTTATAAGACATATTATACAGGCACATTTAGAAAATGGTAAAATACATTTCAAAATTCAGGGTCCACTACTCACCTAGGTCAGCGTGTGCTGAAATTCAGTTGGAACTGTATTGAAGTAATTTGCGAAGGAGTCTGGGACAACACCTTTTGGTGTACTGTGATTGTGCGTACATATGTTCTGCGAGGTGCGTGCTGCAGAAGCGGAATCGATTGCCCCTCATGTCATCCAAGACATCCATGGCTCTGTTTTCAATTTTGGACACTGGAAATCCACAGCTCAAGAGCCATTTTCATATTAAATGTAAATCCTTTGGAAATACATGCAGGACTGTACTCTGACTTTTAGCATGGCTGTTATTAGTGCAACCCAAAACGATACATGAAGCCATTGTTGGATTTTCCCTATGATCTGTGAAAGAAATATAAATAAATATCACTATTAAAAAGGTACCACAGTGAGTAAATCAAACATCATATTCCTTTGATAATAAAAAAAAAATACTTGATGAGAAATGGCATTTAAAGAACCCATACATGGAAAACATGCAGTACAAAGGATTACATTTGCAAACAATACTCTGTAATGTTACATGCTAATTACAGAGATAAAAATGCATAGGACGGTTGATAAAAGTTGACTAACCATTACTTAGAAGAACAGATGAGCCGACTCAGCAAGCAAGGTAAAAAATGGAGAGCTGGCGATATCCGTTGTCGATCTCACAGATGTTTTCTTGTCATCTTCCACAGTGTTTATAAATAAATAATAAATAAATTCTTTAATGTGATATAGTATGAAAATAAATTCAGACTTTACACATACAATTTTACATGTTGCAAGATACATAACGTTGTGCTCAATATAAAATGTACATAAACCTAAAAAACAAATATAATCATATATACATACCGACATTAAAAAAACTCTAACTTGAGAAACATCATTGCATATACTACATGGGAAGCTAATTTCCCTCTCCATAGAGGATCTCTGAGTATTTTCCTGTGCTCCTCAATCTTGGGTAGATTCCGCCCTTCCCTTAAGGCCAAGTTCTACAGTGTTTATAAAGGATTACAGAAGTGGGTGTGTATTTGAATGTCTGAGGTGTTCGTTCACACCCACCAAGCTTCTATGACAATATTTGACCTCCTCAATGCGGCAGTGCAGCCCCCTTGCGATTGCACGCCCACAGGTGCGAACTGTCTTTGATAGCGTAGGGGGTGGATGTGGATGAGGCGGGCACAGTGGCCCTGGAACACAGTCAAATGACAAAGAGATATATTGATTGCAGGGACAGTCTTCAAAGGGGAGTCTGGAGACACTGGGTCTGGGGTGGCCATGTAAGTAAGGGTCCACAATGTGAAAGAGCCCTTTGTGGTGTACTTTGTATTCAGCACCTTGAGCGTTCCCATCCTCCCAGCCCCCTTGCGATCGCACACCCTTAAGTGCGAACAGCTATTGATAGCGGAGGGGGGATGGATGTGAATGAGGAGAGCACAATAGGCCAGTAAACTTGTTAAAGCACACCAATCTTTTACAATACTCTTAGATGTTTGGACGTGTTGTGGACTTACAAACAATTTCTAACAACTGTTCAGATTAACTAATTTTGTATTTAGTTTGGTAAAGTGGATGGCAATGACAGTGCAAATTATACAGCTGCGGATGACGTACTGTCTGCATAAATCCACGGTATTGTCCGTGGTCACTGGGGGATTCATTACAAATGGCTCAGACGACACAGGCAGGTATTACTCGTCGAACGCGACATCCCAGTCTTCCATAAATCCACTATGTAAAGGCACAATATGCCACAAGTCTGTACCGCCTGTGTAAGAGATACAGAGATAGTTAACTTTAATGAACCCATTCATTGCATTTTTTTTGTTTGCACTACCTTGTAAAATGTATGGCATTGTTATGCTTTAAAAAGTACCATTTCATGCAAAGTACTGACAGTACTTGTGATTTCAAGTAGGGGTCAATTAGAAATGTCAACGCACATTCCAGCCAAACAGTTTGGGAGATACTTCCAAGTGAGAGAAACATAATTGTTCGAACAATAAATCTAAAGATGAACACTTTAGTTTTGGATTGGAATGAGTAATTTATTCAATTTACAGAAACATTCTTTCGTCAGTGATCCATCAAAGTTATATTGATGTAGGGGAACAACATATTATGTTAGCTGCCTCAGTTGTGAAACACACAACATATATAGAGTGAACATACTCATTACTTGGATTACGAGGGCGAACTGTAGCTCGAAGTTCGTGCATAGGGACCATCATCATTCGCAACATGGATCTTGTAAGGCAGGCAACCCTGAAGTCATGCAGCTCGGTAATGCATAGCAGTGGTGTCTCTTCTATGTCAATGAAGGCCAAGCAGCGTTTTCTCTGCAACAGCAGATCTCCACCAGAGTAGGCATAAGCTCACAACAATGGCAGGTACACCAGGTGGAAACCTGTTGCATGCAACTGGGTTCAGGCTCCGATGGTTGATAGTCATGACTTTCAACTGATTCCACATCGTCTCAACTTTTCTTTCTTTCAAGGATTTCCTCTTCTGAATATTCTGGGTCATACAGGTAGGGCTGAAATGTTGCCATAGTTCCTGAAAAGTGAAGAAGCACAGAATTGACAGTGAGGTAAATGTTTGTATACAGTAAAGAAAAGAGGTTTCCCAATAACACTGAATTTTAAAACAAGACAAGCGGAGTAACAGCCATCTTACAAAAACACATAGTGAAAAGCCAAGATTAATAGGCTCAAACTTTAAAAGTTTACAAGGACACATGTTTAAATATGGTTTGGTAAAGACATTTGTCCATAATATAAGAAATGAAAAGCGACTTCTGAGTTAATTCATTTTAGGGAGTATAAGTACCGGTTCGCATTGTGTCGTAATTGCCAAAAAGCTGAAAAGAGAAAAAACAAGTTAGGGAAGCTCAAAATGAAATACACTGACACGAAGGAAAAAGAAACTCCAACGTTGTGTGATCAGAAGGTATCAGGTAATAATATCGCCACATATATGGTCGCCGTAAATAATATCGCCAGGAAAATGTTGTGGCGATATTATTTGGGTGACCATATATATGGCGACAGGGGCAAAAAAAAAATTGGGGGTTGCGGGGGTGTCCCCCGCAAGTTCCATGCAATAATGTCACCACAAAAAACGACAATTTTTCGACGATATTTTTGCATGGCGATATTTTTGTGGCGACATTATTACATGGAACCGATCAGAAAGGGTTTGTTTGCACTTGTCGAGGAACGAGGTGCCTTAGCATTTCCATGGAGACACGTCAATAGATTACGCACAGAGGACGTTGACATGAGATGTTCATTGGTGTTGTGAAATGGGGCTAGAGCGTCTAGTGATGTCAGTGTTAGGGGCGAGTGATCTGGATTAGTGCAGTGAAGGTACTTGAACTTAGGGCAATGAATCAACGGATAAGATTAGCACAAGATGGTGGTACCTGACCTGACGTTTTTGCATTTGTTAAAGTGAGAAAAACTCAGGTAAGTTGCATTGGAAATATTTTTAAGAATGATCGATGTACGCTCTAAAATACATGCCCGATCGATTGGGCCAATAACATTTCTGACCAAACTACCCCTTTAAGTGCCCCTGCACATCTTTCTGGGCTTTGTGTAATTTTCTGCTTCTGCTCCCACTATTATAAGCTTGTGAGTACGCCATTAGCCAGGGTCTTAGGCCTCTGTGCCTTAGACTTTGGCATTGACAGAGAAGTGGTTGGGAGCCTCCAAGCCAATGCCCCAAAGCTTCCTCCAGGGATTGCCTCTCCTGATACCTTTTTGACACCTCGCCATGTGCTTGTGCCCCCCATAACCTCTTCCACTCTCATCTACCAGGTGTGTGATTTGGCTGGTATTCTCTTCCCTTTCTCAGTCCTTTCATAGTTGCCTCTTATCTCATCTACCATTCCCTTTAATGTTTCTCTAACCTCCTTTGCAGTATCTTTCTCTCCTGCCTGGTTCTTCCCCATCTCCAAATCCTTCCCCTCTTGTTCATCTTTCTACTCCTCTTCAATCTTCTTCTCCATCTCCTTACTTCAATCCTCTTCAGTTGTTATTTCCTACTCTATCGCCACTTTGCCCTGAGTCACCACCACCTCCTGAATAACAACCTCCTTTCGAAAGTAACACCGCCTCCTCTCATCCTTCCTTCTTCTCATCAACCTCCTCTTGCCTTCTTCTCCTCATCAACCTTCTCTGCCCAAACTCCTCTCCCCTCCTCCTGCTTCTCCTCATTTTGCCCTCAGCTTTCCTCTTCCTGATTAACCTCGTCCACTTTCCAGCCTTTCTGTCATGATGCCTACCTCTAAGGAGCCAGGCCGGGCCCAGCAACCCCAGAGGCAGACATCATTTTCCCCAGGGAAGTCTCAGCGGGCCCAAGTCGGGGCCCTTTGGACTCAGTCCTGGCGCCTTAGGCGCCAGGCTCATAGCGGACCCCAGTCCTGGCGCCTTAGGCGCCAGGCTCATAGAAGAGGATATGTGTTTAAGTGCTTGGGTGCACACTTACCTGATGCAGACCTTGCTGCTTCATCCAGGCCCTCTTGAGGCCTGAATGGGACTACTTAACCTGTAGGACTACTTCACCACCCGGGTGTGGTCGGGGAAGGATACATACCTGATTGGTGGAAGGATACATACCAGGAACTTCCACACATGCTTCGCGTTGTTCTGCACCTAGCAGCTGGACGCTCACCGTGTCAGCTCCTGCATCCTGACTTCAGCCACGCCTGCCAGCACCCTGGAACACCTGCAAGGGGAGAAAAGAAGAGAATAGGAGAAGAAAAGCCCTTACCTGCTAAATCTGCATCCCGGAGTCATTTCTCCAACGGCCCTGAAAAGGAAGACATCATTTTAAAGGCATTTCGTTTCGATCGCTGCAGCGCTGCATTTTACTCACCTTTGCAAGGCGCTTCCATCTTCAGCAGCGATCTTCCGGATTCAGCTATGCCCCGGCGCCTAGAGGAAAAAAGACAAGAACAAAGGTGAGAGGGAGAAAAGGAATAAGGAAAGCTCAGTTTCCTTTTAAGTCTTACCTGTTGGATTATTCCCACTGCATTTCGGGTCCTGCCGCTTCCTGGCATCTCCGGACCCCGGCCCCTATGGGGAAAAAAGACAGACATTGAATGAGCGAATGCAAAGACATTACCTGAGTGCTCATCCAGAACTGTTTCACTTCGGGTCGGCGCCATATCTCCGGCACTCCGAACCCCGGCCCCTAAGGGGAAAAAGACATAAGCATTAGCGCTTGCTGCAATTAGACAACGAACATTATTATTAAGCTTGAACTTTTGAACAGAACTTTTACAGCGCCTTACCTGAACAGTCAAGCTTACCTGAACTCCCATCAATCCTCAATCCAGTGAAGTAACTGGGTTTCAACGCGCCCCTGCATCAGAAGCAGGATGGAGAGCTCATCCTTCCAAACCCTAAGGTGAGGCATCACGGGGGATCGTGGAGGAGGTATCGTGGAGGGTTGGAAGGGAGTGGGAGGCTTGAGCATTGTTCCACAGTTGGTAATACTCCCTTTTCACGTACAGAAGGGTATCCAACGAGCCAGGGAAGCCAGAATAGAGGGGCCCTTCCTGTCCATCTTCAGAGTTCTGCGCCTTCGACGCCGCGCCTCCGTGGGAACCAGGTGAGCGTTACAGAACGCGAAGCCTTACCACAATTTCCCACCTGGGCGCTATGGAGACTTCCGAGACAGATCAGCTGGCCCATCTTTTAGGGGAATTACGGGCAGAAGTGCACTCAGCCTGCCAGGAGACTAATGCTCTCAGAAGGGAACTAATCCTATCCAAGGAAAGAACTGATGATCTGGCCAAAAGGTTATTGCAGGGCCAGGCAGAGCACACTCCTTTACCTGTTTCCGGAGATATTTCTACAACAATGGGTTCGAATAACCCGGTACAAATCAATCTACCTGGACACATGCCTTTGGCCCCGCCGGAACGTTTTGCGGGGGATCCCAAGAAATATGCCGTTTTTATGAACCAATGCCGTTTACACTTTTTATGCAGGCCCGGGGCCTTCCCCAACGACCAGACCAAAGTAGCCTTTGTACTATCTTACCTCAGTGGCTGTGCTGCCGATTGGTCTATTCCATTGGTAAATCAGGATGATCCCATTCTCCGGGATTTCCAGGGCTTCCAGGCCAGCATGGAAAGATTGTTCGCTCGACACTCGCAGGGACAGGCCCTTGACAACTAACTGCTATCCTTACGACAAGGTAATCAGGATCTTTTGTCCTATATCGCCACCTTTAATAGACTAGTTGTGGAAACCGGATGGCCTGAAAACAAAAGGATCACATTGTTTCATCGAGGCCTGCGCGGAGAGCTTAAAGATGTTATAGCTCAGATAGTAGATCCACCCCAGGCCTGCGCAGACTACATAGACTTAGTGGTTCAACTTGATCACAGACTTCAAAATAGAAAAGCAGATCGGCTCAAGTATGAAACCAGAGTACCTATCAAGACCCACGTTAACTCCAAGAGTACTGACGTTTCCGAACCTATGCAAATTGGCAGTGTTAAAGGACCATTAACGCAGAAGGAACGAGAGAGAAGGCGACAAATGCAACTTTGTCTGTATTGCGGAACTTCCGGTCACTTTCTTCAAAGTTGTCCAGTTAAACCACCCAAGAAGGTGGTTGGAGCCACTGATAACAAGTTATTGACACCTGGTTCGGGAAACGACCTAGCCCGACAAGCGTAGGGGTCCGCTTGCCGAGCTTGAAAACAAACTCTTTGACCTCGCATTTTGTCATGCCAATGGTGCTTGTGAACCCAAAACAGCCTCAGCAGTTGCATGCTATAAAAGCATACATAGACAGTGGAGCTATTGGAAATTACATAGACCGTGAATTGGCTTCCAGGATTAAGCTTCCTCTCCGCCCGAAAGTAACCCAAGATGCAATTACTACAGTTGATGGTACCGAAATAGCCTCAGGGCCTGTAACTCATTCCACAGTTGAAATCACTCTTGTGGGTCAGGACGGACATCGGGAAGCAATCGTGTTTGATGTGATCAAGGCCCCACAATTTCAAGTACTTCTTGGAATCCCTTGGTTAGAAACACATAATCCGAGAATAGACTGGCGAGCAAAGAAGATAACTTTTCCTGATTGTGAACCAACCTGTTACCCAAGGAATCCAGCTATGGGTCTAGCCACTGTAACTTCCACCCCTGTACAGCTACCATCTGAATACCAAGAATTCCAAGACGTTTTTCAGAAAGAGCAGGCTAACACCTTACCTCCCCATCGATCTTACGATTGCCAAATCGACTTGGTACCCAATGCACAACTACCTGGTAGTAGGATTTATGCTCTTACTGAACCTGAGAACCTGCATTTGCGCCAGTATTTGGATCAATACCTGGCCAATGGTTTCATTCGCCCATCAAAGTCACCAGTCTCTTCCGCTTTGTTCTTCGTACCTAAAAAGGAAGGAGACCTTAGGGCCTGTATTGACTACCGCGCCCTAAATCAGATAACGATTAAGAATCGTTACCCTTTGCCCCTGATACCTGAGCTTATCGACCAAGTAAAAGATGCTCGTGTGTACACCAAGCTAGATCTCCGAGGAGCTTACCACCTGGTACGTATAAAAGAGGGCGACGAGTGGAAGACTGCATTCCGCACCAAATTTGGGCTCTTCGAATATCAAGTAATGCCCTTCGGTTTGTGCAACGCACCTGCCGCCTTTCAGTACTTCATGAATGATGTTCTTCGGGAACTTATCGATGTTTGTGTCATCGTTTATATTGACGACATCCTGGTGTATTCCTCCTCAGAATCTGATCACAGAAACCATGTTAGGGCAGTTCTTGAGAAATTGTGTCAGCACAAATTATTTGCTAAGCTCGAAAAATGCGTTTTTCATACCACAGAAGTGGAGTTTCTCGGATTCATCCTGACACCTCAAGGAATCTGAATGGACTCGCGGAAAGTGGACGCCATTCTCAAATGGCCATCTCCTAGCTCTGTGAAGGGAATGCAAAGCATGCTTGGCTTTGCCAATTTCTATCGAAGGTTCATCCCGGAATTTTCTCGAACTGTTCAACCCATCACAGCTCTCCTAAAGAAAAACAAATGCTTTGAATGGACTCTTGAGGCTGAACAAGCCTTTCAGGACCTGAAAACCAAATTCACCTCTGCACCTGTATTGAAGCACCCGCGCCCAGATCTCCCTTACATCGTGGAAACCGATGCATCCAGTTCGGCCATGGGAGCTGTCCTGTCGCAAAGAGACCCAGAAACTAACCAACTACACCCTGTAGCCTTTTGGTCCAGAAAATTCTCTCCACCTGAACTCAATTACGCAATTACCGACAAAGAACTACTGGCTATTAAATCAGCTTTCAAGGCTTGGCGTCACTATCTTCTCGGTGCAAGACACACCATCACCGTAATTACGGACCACAGAAATTTGCAGTATTTAAAGACGGCCAAAGCTCAATCTTCGCGACAACTCCGATGGGCTTTATTCTTTGCGGAATTTGATTTTGTAATTACCTATCGCCCTGGCTGCAAGAATGGTAAGGCAGATGCCTTATCCCGGATAGGCATGGAAGAACCCAATTCGAGTTTAGAACCTGTGCCAATCATACCGGAACAAAGAATTCTGGGCTTGACTTCATTGCAAACCATTGAGGACATCCAAGCTCAAGTAAAACAGCGTTTTGACTCTTCTGCCTTACTGGAATGGAGTCAAAAGGGTCCTCACTACACCGTTAAGGATGATTTACCCTACTTCCAAGAGCGGTTATTTCTGCCAAGTAAAGAATTGCAGGAACTTGTCATTACCCGTCATCATGAATCATTAATGGAAGGACACCCCGGTATCGCGAAAACAGAAGAAAAGATCAAACGCCACTTCTGGTGGCCTTCTTGGAGAAAAGACATAAAGTCATTTGTGTTGTCTTGCGGAATCTGTGCCCAAAATAAGAGTCAAAAGAAAAGGCCAGCCGGCCTACTTCAACCTTTGGACATTCCACCAGCACCTTGGCACACCTTGTCAATGGACTTTATAACTGACCTGCCTCCTTGTGGTGGTTACAACACGATTCTCGTAATAGTGGATCTATTCTCCAAAATGGCCCATTTTATCCCTTTAAAAGGATTGCCGTCAGCTTCCACCTTGGCCAAGGAATTTATGGAAAATATAGTGCGGTTACATGGTTTCCCTTCCATATTAGTCTCAGACCGTGGAAGTCAATTTATCTCCCACTTTTGGACGAAATGTTGCCAACTAGCACAAATAGACGTGCGGTTATCCACCAGCCACCACCCCCAGACCGACGGACAAACCGAGAGAACCAATCAGACTCTCGAGCAATATCTGCGGTGCATGTTACACCAATCCGAGTTGAATTGGAAGGACATCCTTTGGATTGCAGAATATGCATACAACAATTCAGTGCATTCTGGAACCGGACAGACTCCTTTTTATACCCTGTATGGTCACCATCCTCGGACCTCTGACCTAGATCCACCTCTGACCCTGGAGATGCCTGCAGTAAATCACCTACATTCCACAATAACCCAAGCCTTCAAAGAAGCTACAACCCACTTACAGCAAGCCAAGAAAAAGTATAAAGAAAACGCTGATTTGCACCGAAGTAAAACTCCTCCTTACCAAGTAGGAGATCAGGTATGGCTAGCAACTAAACATCTACCCCTCAAGGGTCAGCGAACTTTTAATCCCAGATTTATTGGGCCTTACCCCATCAAAGCTATTATCAACCCAGTGGCCTTTAAACTCGATTTACCATCCAACATGCGGATTCATCCCGTTTTTCACGCATCTCTTCTAAAACCAGTACAACCTGGAACCAGACTGTCTGAGCCCCCAGGCCCTGTCCAAATTGATGGAGAATTAGAATTCGAAGTGAAAGACATTTTAGATTCCAAGATAGTTAAGTCGAAACTCTTCTATCTTGTTGATTGGAAAGGATATGGACCTCAGGAAAGATCTTGGGAACCCAGTAACTATGTTCACGCACCACGATTAATTCAAAGATTCCATCGAAGATTCCCGCACAAACCAAAACCCCCAGAGGAAAAGACCTTGGGGAGGGGCCTTGAGGGGGGGGTACTGTCATGATGCCTACCTCTAAGGAGCCAGGCCGGGCCCAGCAACCCCAGAGGCAGACATCATTTTCCCCAGGGAAGTCTCAGCGGGCCGAAGTTGGGGCCCTTTGGACTCAGTCCTGGCGCCTTAGGCGCCAGGCTCATAGCGGACCCCAGTCCTGGCGCCTTAGGCGCCAGGCTCATAGAAGAGGATATGTGTTTAAGTGCTTGGGTGCACACTTAACTGATGCAGACCTTGCTGCTTCATCCAGGCCCTCTTGAGGCCTGAATGGGACTACTTAACCTGTAGGACTACTTCACCACCCGGGTGTGGTCGGGGAAGGATACATACCTGATTGGTGGAAGGATACATACCAGGAACTTCTTCCAAGGCTATTTAAACCCCACCCGAACAGCCACACATGCTTCGCGTTGTTCTGCACCTAGCAGCTGGACGCTTACCGTGTCAGCTCCTGCATCCTGACTTCAGCCACGCCTGCCAGGACACTGGAACACCTGCAAGGGGAGAAAGGAAGAGAATAGGAGAAGAAAAGCCCTTACCTGCTAAATCTGCATCCCGGAGTCATTTCTCCAACGGCCCTGAAAAGGAAGACATCATTTTAAAGGCATTTCTTTTCGATCGCTGCAGCGCTGCATTTTACTCACCTTTGCAAGGCGCTTCCATCTTCAGCAGCGATCTTCCGGATTCAGCTACGCCCCGGCGCCTAGAGGAAAAAAGACAAGAACAAAGGTGAGAGGGAGAAAAGGAATAAGGAAAGCTCAGTTTCCTTTTAAGTCTTACCTGTTGGATTATTCCCACTGCATTTCGTGTCCTGCCGCTTCCTGGCATCTCCGGACCCCGGCCCCTATGGGGAAAAAAGACAAAGACATTGAATGAGCGAATGCAAAGACATTACCTGAGCGCTCATCCAGAACTGTTTCACTTCGGGTCGGCGCCATATCTCCGGCACTCCGAACCCCGGCCCCTAAGGGGAAAAAGACATAAGCATTAGCGCTTGCTGCAATTAGACAACGAACATTATTATTAAGCTTCAACTTTTGAACAGAACTTTTACAGCGCCTTACCTGAACAGTCAAGCTTACCTGAACTCTCCTCAATCCAGTGAAGTAACTGGGTTTCAACCCGCCCCTGCATCAGAAGCAGGATGGAGAGCTCATCCTTCCAAACCCTAAGGTGAGGCTTCACGGGGAATCGTGGAGGAGGTATCGTGGAGGGTTGGAAGGGAGTGGGAGGCTTGAGCATTGTTCCACAGTTGGTAATACTCCCTTTTCACGTACAGGAGGGTATCCAACGAGCCAGGGAAGCCAGAATAGAGGGGCCCTTCCTGTCCATCTTCAGAGTTCTGCGCCTTCGACGCCGCGCCTCCGACGCCGCGCCTCCGTGGGAACCAGGTGAGCGTTACACTTTCTCACCACAACAGCCTCACCAGCTCCTTCTGCCCCAACACACTCCTGCACCACACCTCCAACTTCTCCAAACTCCCATGTACCCTTGAGCATCTTCTTTCTCTACATAATGGCTTTGCTTCACCCAAGAGGGATTGCACTCACTGCAGTTTGTTTTGGTGCACACAGGTGTCTTTTCAATTGTATTGGTTAATGTTGGATGATCCACAGCTTCTTCTGCGTCCCTTTGCTTCGTGGACGAGAACATTTTTAAGCAGTCCGCCATCTTGGATTCCCATTGCAATCCTGCATGGAAAGGGACTGCTTAGAGGAGCTGAATGCTCTGCAACTCTTCCTCACACTCCCTCTTCGCTGCTACCATTCCATAACTCAGAGGTTACCTGCATGGGGAGCCTAGTACATGTTTTGCATTACTCCCCACCCCATCTCACTGCACTCAGTGTTCTCTGTGTCACAGTGATTTCTTTCATATCAGGCCTGACTGGGGTGGTGGGAGGGGCCATGGCCAAGGGAGCGTGGTATATTCTGACAACCCTGGCATTGCTGGATGTCCCTTTACTGGTCAGCCCTTTGTAACAAGCCCATGACATGTGGCCGGGTTGTAGTGGGGTCGACCAGGGGATCCTGCCATTCCTCACCTGGGCTCCGATTCACCCAACCCCCAGGGTCACCCTATCCTTCACCATAGGATCCAGGCAGGGACTTTGTGACATATCTCCCCATATTCTTCTAAGCTCCTCACTAGGTTATCTTTGGGTGCCTACTCAAAAAGTCTGCTTTGCCCTCTAAGTATCCCCCAGATCAATGGTGGTCAAGTGGTAGGACTGTAGAGCAAGGAACCTTTGAAAGGCCGAGACCTTGGTGTCCTTGTATCCCACTACCTAGGTAAGGTGTACATGGTCTGTAATGAGTATGACCTTTCTCTCTGTAAAATAGTATTTTGGAACTTCTATAGTGCAATTTCTGGTGAGACAAGCAACATTACAAGCCATAGTTCTGCTCGCTAGGGAAGAGCATATGGTGTATGCAGACGATGGGTTGCTAACAGCTGTCACATTCTTGTGATCAGGATCTGACTGACGTCTGGCATTATGAGAAGGGGTGGATGGAAAATGAGCATCCTTCTTGTTGTGGTTATTCATGTGGCCTTGTTGTATTTTGACACTTTAAGATGTCAGTGAGTGGTCCTGAAGATGCAATAAATCATCAGTAAGATCAGATGATGCACCTGTCCCTTGTAATGAAGGCCTTTACCTCCTTCATTCAGCAGAAGGTGGGGTGACCATGAGGTTGGGTATCGCCACCGACAACATGATGCTGAGCTAGGGGGGGTGACGCAGGGATCTCCTGGCCGATCTCACTATGCCCTAATCTTTTGGTAGAGGCTCATCACATTGTGCCAAAACATGTCCCTGTCCTTTTAAGTATGGGTAGAGCATTTAGAACCCTCATCTGAGAGGTATTATTGCCTATCCACAGGCACGGTAACACTGGGGCAGCAGGAAAAGAGGGGTCTGTCAAGTCCCTGCCTGTAAGAATAAAGCTGTCCCAGTGCCATGAATACAAGGAAAATGCAAGTCCCGAGGTGGAAGTGCTTCACCCTACAGTAAAACAGCTTGCATGGGCAACCAAAAGAAAACCTTGGTTTGTCTGAGTCACGAACATAGCTACGTATTAAAGTGGAATGTGGAGCTCCAAAAGAGCAGTCCTGCTCCCATGATTTGTAAAATTGATTTCTAAATTCTCGGCTGGCCTGGTTCAAGGCTTGGGCTGCCTCTCAGCACAGGGGAGGAGAGGGAGATACTAACATGCCAAGGAAGCCGCAGACTGTTGCCACTCATCCTGCCTGAACCCAAGCTCTATGAAGATAGACAACTAACGGCTGGGTGTTCTCCAGGGGTGGGGCCTGCCCGTAACATGAGATGAGAGGCTATTGGCAATAGGGTGAAAGTTCAGACTCAGAAAAGGGAATTTGGAGAGATTTGGAGGTAAAGACTAAATGAGATGGT
Source organism: Ambystoma mexicanum (assembly GCF_040938575.1). Classification (NCBI taxonomy): domain Eukaryota; kingdom Metazoa; phylum Chordata; class Amphibia; order Caudata; family Ambystomatidae; genus Ambystoma; species Ambystoma mexicanum. Next base: position 533,103,554 of record NC_090924.1, on the reverse strand, counting down.
GGTGGATCATGAGGAAGGAGGTTGGAGAGAGGTGGAACAAAGAAGAGAGTAGGGGCAGAGAACAGTAAAGAGGTGGTGGATTGGGTCATCAGAAGTAGGTAAGTGGGTTACTGGGGAGTTAAATGAGGAGAGGACATGGTAGAGGATTAGATGCAGGAAAAGGTTGGAGGTGAAATCAAGGGAGAGCAGGAGGAGTATAATTAGGAAGAGGTAGTGGTGAACATCAAGGGAGAGGAGTCGGTGTGTAAACAGGAAGAGGCTGGAGGCAACATCAAGGAAGTATGTTTAGGAGGAGGCTGGGAGAAGAAATGAGGAGAGGAGTGTAGACTGTTAAGAATCCAAGAGGGGAAAATAAGAGCAAGAGCAGTGGAGAAAGCAGGCGGTGCAGGAAAGGCCCCTTTAGACTAAAGACAGATGCATTTGTTCAAGGAGGTAACTGAGAATGGGTTGTCAGGGACTAGAGTCAGGACCCTAAAACAAGGATGTGGTAGGGAAAGTGTGCAGAACCAGCCTGTACAGAAGTACAGGTGATCAGCCTCCTAGTGGAAGCCCTGGGGCTCAGCTTAGCATCACCCAGCCCTGTCTTATGCCAGTGCCCAGGCCTAACATGCAAGCACACTAGGGGCAATGGGACCCAAACAAAGAGTTCTTCCCAAGAGGTTGGGAGGGGAACCAGAGGAACTGAATCTACTGAACAAGGAGAAGAAGTGGGGTGGGCGCTTAAACCTCCAACACGCTGAGTAATGAAAAGTGAGGACATATCCCAGAATGGAATGCCCAGATAAAGGGTTATGAAACCCAGAAACTTTGTTTGAATTCAAGGATAAATCAACCAATTGTTGAGTTATATTCTTGTAGACATTTTCTTGCCGCTTTATTTTGACCTAGTGAATATTTTTGATTCTTAATTTGTTCCACTCAAATAATGTAACCAGTCACTGGAATAACATGTCTCTGTTTGGTAATTTTATCTTTGTCTTAAAAGCATAGTGTATTAATATGGTGTGTGTTTATTGCAGGATTGGATAGATAATGGACCACCCGTAGTCTTTTGGCTGTCAGGATTTTACTTTACGCAGTCATTTTTGACAGGCGTTTCACAGAACTTTGCAAGAAAATATACTATTCCAATCGATCACATTGGATTTGAGTTTGAGGTAAGATTTTTATTTATTGATGACAGGATTTGTATTGATATATTTGATGGTTTAAGGACAATTTAAAAAGTTGAAAGGGGAAAAGATGTTCAGTTTTCATTGTGATGCAGTTCGGGCCAGCATGAACATGCAGGGAAGAAATGCTTATTTAGTGAAAGGGCAATAATTGATCTACCATACAATGGGCCTCATCACGAGTTTGGTGGTAAACCTTAAATCCGGCGGTAGCGCTATTACTGCCGGATCTAAGGGTCCGCCAAATGAGGGCTTTGGCGGATTTCTCCCCAGCTCTGAGCTGGGGGGAAATCTGCCGAAAATTCGCGCTCATATCGGATTTCCCGCCGGCGGTATGAGCGCGACATTTCCCCATTGAGCCCAATGGGGAATGGGGCATTCCCGAATGGGCTCAATGGGAAATGGGGATTTCCAAATCCGCCAAACCTGTGATCCGGCGCTAATAGCGCCGGTGGGTTTGGCGGTAGGGCAGATAGCGCCAGCGCTATTAGCGCTGGCGTTACCGCCCAACTCGTGATGAGGCCCAATGTTTAATGGGTAAAACAAGGTCTAAAGTACTTGAAGTTGTGGTAAACTAAAACATGTGCATATTTTACAAATGTGAAGGATACTTATAAAACCATCACTAGAACAGTGATTTACTATTTTGTTAATTTTTTAAAGGCAAATGTTAAAGGTCATCAAAAGGAGAGCCATCAGTGGGTGTGGAGATGCAGTAGCTTAACTGTGCAGCTCTGTCCCCACCAGCCATAAAAGGGTCCTGAGCTCCCCCTTTCAGCCCACATACATTGGATTTGGTGGGCCCAGGTGGTCTCCGGCCCTCCAAGGAAACCTTGGGCTAAAATACGAGCCCCTGGTCCCTGCCGCTGAGGAGCACGGGACGAAAACCTGATGAGCTGGGAGGCCGTGCGGCAGAGAAGCCACACAGGCCTGAGTGGGCGGCCTACAGCTTTGAGGGTATCAGGCCTGCCGTGGACACATGCAGTGGCATCGGGACCTGGGTGCAGAGACTGTGAGTTGTCGGCCCCAGCAGAGCGGGGGAGAAGTAGCCCGAGAAGTGCGGCACAGAGGACAAAGGCAACAAGCACATCCCGGCCCCAGAGGAGGAGACAGAAAGAGCTGCTAGCCTCATGTAAGAGGGATATATATCCAAGGAGGAGAAGGACACGTGGATTCCAGGGTCACCAGACCCGCTCAGCACACTTGGAGAAGACCTGAGCCTAAAGAGGGGGGACAAGTGGAGGATCTGGAGGGGAAAACACCATTGTGGACAGCCATCCCCCCAGGGGGTGCCCACATGGTAGAGACCTTCCTCTGGGAAGAGGAGTGGTGGCAGTGTCCATCCTCCTGAGTCCAGGTGGTGACTGAAAGGGACCTTCTAAAAAGCAAGTGGAGGTGAGAGCTGGGAGAATTTGCCCCCGCAGGCACCAGTGGAGGGGCCGCACAGGAATCACTGGGTGTGAGGAGCTAAAGAGGGTGGTCTGTGGCGTCTCTCTGTGGAACATCTTGGGAGGTTTTTTTTTTTCCACCAGGGTCCAACCTGGGAATTGCTGATTGTTTTACGTGGCAGCCCCTACAAGCCCCCTCAGTTGTGGACACCTTGAGCCGGGTGGCAGTTGCCCTCCATGGATTGAGAGATCCTGCACACGTGGGAGGCTTCGGAGGTGGAGTTATCAGTCCTCGTCTGGTGCAGCAGGCGGGAGGTATTTGTATTTATTGTTTTTATATAGCGCTTTAATCCAAAGCGCTTTACAGTTTAACAACAAGAATACATCAAAGATGGAATAGTAGAAGCAATAACAATATACATGAATCAAACCAGAAAAACAGTATGTAGAACAATTTGCATATGGGGAGGAAGAGGAGAGGAGGAGGCGGTGGGGAAGGAAGGAAGAGGGAGAGAGAGTAGGGAGTAAAGTGAGTAGTAAGAAGAGAGGGAATCTTCGGAGAGACATGGGACTATCAAAAGAAGTATGACGGAGGTACTAGAGGGAGAGAGAAAAAAGGTGATGGGGAAAAGGTGTCAGAGTGGGGAATTAAGAAGGAGTGATTTCAAGGAAGAGCAGAAGGAGGAATAGGTGGGGATGGAGCGGATAGAAAGAGGTAGTGAGTTTGAGTGTAAGGGGGCAAGGAGCTGAAAGGAGCGGAAACGCGAAGATGTGCAAGGTGGTGGGGGGACAGAAAGTAAGAAGAGATCAGCAGAACAAAGGGAACGAGAGGGGGTGTAGAATGAGAGAAGAGAGAAGAGATATGGAGGGGCAAGGTCATGGAGAGATTTAAAGACAAGACAAAGGAAGTGAAATTTAAGTTGGGAGTGGAAGGGAAGCCAGCCTAGGTAAGAGAGTGAGTTGGAGATGGAGTCATGGGGAGAGAGAAGACAGAGGGTACGGCTGACAGAGTGGTAGAGGGATTTGAGAGGGGCGAGATGGGAAGCGGGGAGACCGAAGAAGAGAGAAGAACAATAGAAAAGTCGAGAAAATATGAGGGAGGAGATTAAAGGTTTGGTAGCATGGAAGGTGAGAGAAGAATGACTTTATGGATTTTGAAGAGCAGTATGGTGGGAAGATGCAGGTGTGAAGTGACCAGATCGGGACAGTGGTGGGGCTCCCTGCCCCATATGGACTGGAAAGCAGCATTTGGGCGATTTGAATATTCACAGAGGAAGGAGCCGTAGTCTGGGATTTTGGTATGGACCATGGCTGAGGGGGGGTGAAGACCTGGTGTCCACAAAAAGGGACATTGGCTCTCTGATGGAAGACATACAAGGGATGAGAGCAGACATTGGGGGTAGACTGGACAGGATTAACATTCGGGTTGGCAAGATGGACGAGAGACTTCAAGGAGTGGAGAATAACCAGATGTTCCTGGATACATTGGAAACTCAGATGGACATGTGAGTGTCATAACTGGAGAGAAGAGAAAAGGAGACGAGAAATGGAAATCAATTTGGTTTGGCCGAGAAGGATATGGAATCAGAAAGAGACCTGTAGAGGGCCATTCATGAGGTGGCCAAACCTTTGACCGTGGGTGACGCCATCGACGAACCTAAAATTGACATGGTGCACAGAGCGGGCGGAGCTAGTAGAGGCCTGAGGTCTGTCCTTGCTCACTTTCATAACTACACGGAAAAAGTGAGGATCCTGGAAAAATCGAGGTCAATGGGCCCGGCGACACAGGGCAGTGCTAAGATTAGTCTTTCCAGACTTGTCCAACCTCACATTGGCCAAGCGGCGTCTCTGTGCCCCCTGACAAAATGGCTGAACGGGAAGGGAGTGAGGTACATATGGGGTTTTCCCTTTTCCATCTCCTTTGAGATTGATGGCTATAACTACAAACTGATCACAGAGGAAGACATTCAGAGGGTCACCAGAGAGTTGGTCAGGGAAGTGGAGTCACTGCGTTTGATGGAACAAAGGGGCCTTAAGATAGATAGTGGCACATTAAGAGGCCCAATAGGTGCAGGATCCCTGAATCAAGGACATTTATGAAACTGAACGTGAGTCCTCCTGGGGACACTTAGGGGTTCTGCTTTTCTTTTTCTGCAGTGTATGCTTTTTGGCTTAGCTCTGTTCTATGTTCTGCATCTGGGAAGACAGATTTGGACATGATGGCCCTTTGGGGGGAGGGTGTCTTTTGGAGTTTTGGGTCCAATCTGGAACCTGAAATTTGGAGGATGGGGCCTGGGGTGCAGCCGTGTGGGGAGTTGTGGGGGCATTGAGAGAGGAGGAAGGACGGATGGACTCTTAACCTGGAGGAGCTTGTGGAGGTGGGTTGGATCCTAATGGTGGTCCGGTACTTGTTTGTTTGTTTGTTTATTTATTTGTATGGCGCACCTTACCCAGGGGCAACAGGGCGCAGGCAAAAGATAATTCGAGGCTTACAATGTTGCAGAAATATACACTTTGAAGTAGTAATAAAAATAATCAGAATTACAGGAATAAAAAATATACAAATCTTCATACATACAAAGTCAATATCTATGCAGGGGTAAGTATACAGATATGTACAGGGCTGTTAGAGGTGGGTAATCCTGAAAAAAAAAACATATTCAGGATTACAGGAATAAGAGGTATACAAATCTTCAAACATAAAAAGTCAATATCTATACAGGAGGTAAGTGTACAGATGTGTGCAGGGCTGTTAGAGGCGAGGGCCGAATCACAAACAAAAGTATCACTATCTATACATAGATGTAGAAAGTGCAGCTAAATACAAGGGTTATTGGAGTTAAGGTGACTGATGAGGTGTCTTCTAAAGTGCAAGTATGGTTGGTCAGCTCTTAGGTTGTGTGGCAGAGAGTTCCAGAGCGTGGCAGCTTTCACCGGGAAACTGTTCCCACCAATGGTGGAGAGTTTGAATCTGGGAATTATCAGACGGTTGGAATTGATAGTTCTTGTTTGTCGGATGGAGGACTTTCTCTTTACCTTGTCCATCAGATAACTGGGGGCGGCATTGTTGAGGGCTTTATGGGTTAGGGAGGCCAACTTTAGTTTGATTTTGTTGTCTGTAGAGAGCCATTTCTGTTGGCGTCTAGTGGTTGAGATATGATCTCTCTTATTAATGCCGAGCGCAGCTCTCAAGGCATTGTTTTGTAAGATTTGGAGCCTGTGGATAATGGCTTTGTTAGCACCGCTATAGAGGGCATTACAATAATCAAGCCTAGATAGTATGAGTGCTCTTGCCAGGATCAGGCAGCTGTCATTGGATAAGAATGGTCTGCCTGCCCTTATTAATTTGCAAGTGTACGCAGTGGTAGATGCTAGTGAGTTGACCTGTTTAGTGAATGACATAGTGGCATCCAGATAAAAGCCAAGGGTTTTTACTTCCCTGGATACTCTGATGAGATTGCCATCTATGTTGAATTCGGCATATTCAAGGCCTAGTTTGTTGATATTAGCAGGGGTACCTAAGATGATGAGCTCTGTCTTGTCATCATTCAGGCATAGACCATGAGATGCCATCCATGCCTGAATGATGAGATATACCCTATTGACCAACTCTCTGTCCTTACTGTGATCCCCTGAAAGTGGGAGGAGAATCTGAGTGTCATCAGCATAGTTAGTATAGGTGACACCCAGATGGTCCAGATCGTCGAACAGGGGTTTGGTGAAGATGTTATATAGTGTGGGGGAGACGCATGAGCCCTGCGGGACTCCGCAAGTGATAGGAGAGGGGTCTGCTGCTGCTGAAGGGGAGAAGACTCTCATAGTTCTCTCACTCAGAAAGGATTCAATCCATTTGATAGCTTCTGGGGAGAAATGAGCAGCTGAGTCAAGGTGTCTGCAGAGGACCTTGTGGTCGACGAGGTCGAAAGCCGCGGAGAGGTCGAGTAAGAGGAGGAGTGCTGTCTTGCCCTTGTCCCTCAGATCATCAATTTGGGTTTTCAGATCGATGAGGGCTGTTTCCGTGCCGTGTAATGGGCGGAAACCTGATTGTCTGGCGCCTAGTAGCTTGTGTAGTTCTAGGTATTTTTGAATCTGGACATAGGCAACTTTGTCCAAGATTTTCAGTAGGAAGGGTACCGTTGTGATGGGTCGGTAGTTGGTGGGGATGAGGGGATCAAGCGTCTGTTTTTTGAGGAGGGGGAGCACCCAAGATTGTTTTAAGTTGGAAGGGATACTGCCTGAGGAGAAAGAGGCGTTTATAAGTTTAGAGATAAAGGGCGACAGGTCTCTGGCTGCGTCCTTTATTATGTGTGCAGGGCAGATATCGCCTTTACAGTTTGATGGTTTAAGAGAGAGGATGATTTTCTCAACCTCAAGGGTGGTGGTTTTAGAGAAGGTGAATGAGTTAGTGTGTGTACTTGGTGAGGCTTTGGGCGGAGATGTGGGAGGGTTAGTGAGGTTTAGGGAGTCTTTTTTTAGTTGAATTTTATTTTGTAGGGTGTTTATTTTATTTGCTAGTGCTTGTTGGATGTCTGTGCACCAGGTCTGGTTCTTAGTGCAGGTGTCGGGTGTGGCAATGGGTAACTCAAGTTCCTTCAGTATGGAGAAGAGCTCCTTCATACTTGAGTTGGAGTTGGCAATGCGGATGTTATAGGAATTCTGTTTAGCTAAGCAGATTTCAGCTTTGTAATGACGAGAAATCGTGTCCAGGATGGCTTTCTTTTCACTGGAGGGGCATAATTTCCAATCAGCTTCACATTTTCGCTTTTTTAGGCGGAGGGCTTTGAGTTCGGGTGTGTATCATTTGTTTAAATGGGTTTTAGGCTTGCTGGTGCGAAGTTTGAGTGGGGCAATTTTGTCCATGGTGGTTAACATGATTTTATTATATTCGTGAACTAGTGTGTTGGGATCTAGATTGTCTGGCAATGCGTTTAGGGTTGGAAGGATAGCTGGGATGATTTTTTCTATTGAGATATTTTTCTTGTTTCTTGTGAGGCAGGGTGGTGCCAGTGACACGGTTGTGGTAGGTGATCTAGAGGTCAATAGGTTAAATGAGACCAGCGAATGGTCGGTCCAAGGTAGTGGTGTGGTGGCGGAGATGACCGCTGAGCAATTAGCATCAGCAACCCAGTCTAGGGTTCTACCCTTCAGGTGGGTGGGTAGGTTGACTTTTTGTGAGAGTCCGAGTGATGAGATCGTATTGGCTATGGTAGAGGCATGTATGTCTGCTGGGTCGTTGAACCCTAAGTTAAGGTCCCCTAGTAGCAGTAGTTGTGAAGTGGTTTTCGCATTGTTAGAGATTAGGTTGTGTAGATCTTCCTCGAAGGTTCCGAGTGGACCTGGTGGTCTGTAGATCAGGTGGATAGTGAGGGATTGGGTATTATTTATGGGGAGTTTGGCGGTGAGGGATTCACACGATTGCAGAGTTTGGGTCGGGGCTAGTCTGAGAGCTAAGCTTACTTTAGATATGATGGCGATGCCACCACCCCGGTTACCTACCCGGTCCTGCCTAGATATAGTGTAGCCGTCTGGGATGGCCAGCATTAGAGATGGGCCTGCTGCATTGTGGAGCCACGTTTCAGTTAGAGCAATAAAGTCTAGTTTATCTTTGATAATTAGGTCTGCTATATCAAGGGCATGTGCGACCAATGATCTGGTATTGAGGAGAGCTCCTTTGTAGGAGTGTACATCCGTTTTTACCGAGGTGTTTGTATGAATGATAGGTTTGGACTTGGTTGTGGGGATAGTGGTGCCTTTGGTAGAACTTTTGGCTTCGCATTTGGAATCAGACAGGAATCTTCGGGGCGGCTCATAAAGTTTAGAGAGTCTAGCGCGAAGTTTGTTGTTTCTTTCGGTGGTAGTGCAGGGGTGGGAGGCAAAAGTTGTAGGTCTTGACTTGCAATGATATCTTGGGTAGGAAGGGTCAGGATAGTACCTAGTTGTGTAGGAGTCTTTGGTGAGACTAGTGCCTGGCTGGGGAGGGGGGGCTCCTGAGTCAGTATCCTGGATGGGAATGTCTGGGGATGCGGGCGTGGCCATTGCACAGAAGATGAGTAATATAGTTAGCATTTTCTGCAGTACTGCGCTGGGGTTGTGTGAGCAGAGTGGGAGTAGCAATGTAGGTGTTATCAGAGAGATGGGGTAGGCAGGGCGAGAAGCAATACAAACACGTACAGTTCAATTCGGGCAGGGCAGTAAAAGTGCAGTATGCAGATAGGGCAGTGACATCTAGATTCAGTTTGTGATCAGGGGGTGAACTTTGGATTGCGGTAGGAGCTCTGTGGGCTCTGGGAGGACAAAGGTGGCTTTGTAAACAGAATATGCGCAGGAATAGTGGTAGGCAGCAAATATGCGCTGGGGTAGCACCTAGATTCAAAATAGCACAATTAGGCAAAAGTGCAGTGGGGTAACACCTAACTTCAAATAGCACAATTTGGCAAAAATGCAATGGGGTAACACCTAGATTCCAAATAGCACAATTAGGCAAAAATGCAGTGGGGTAACACCTAGCTTCAAATAGCACAATTTGGCAAAAATGCAAAGGGGTAACACCTAGATTCCAAATAGCACAATTAGGCAAAAATGCAGTGGGGTAACACCTAGCTTCAAATAGCACAATTTGGCAAAAATGCAGTGGGGTAACGCCTAGATTCCAGATAGCACAATTAGGCAAAAATGCAAAGGGGTAACACCTAACACTCCTGTGGTGCACACGGGTTGTACACTTTGGTTACTATTTCCTGGGGTGTCACAGACACACATAGTGCTGGAGACAATGGGTAGCTGGGAGCAGTGCAGTAGTGTTGGCCAAAAGTTACCTGGAGTAAGATGGGCATAGGGTATGGCAGATGGCAGAATCAGGCATAAACAGGCACAGAAGCAAGTGGCAGGTGGCAGCGTTGGCTTACCTGGAGCGGTAAGGGCAGAGTTCCTGGCCCCTGGCTCCTATGGCTCCAAACAGGCGCTCAACAGGCCTTTGTATGGCCTTCGTAGGAGCCGCCGGCACATCCGCCTGCCAGCGGATGTAAGGAGCTGGATATGCGAGGCTTAGCCTCGTTATGGCGCCGCGATGCGCCCGGCATGCGGGGGACAGGCAGGAAGTAGGGCAAGGCCAGGCAGGCCTTCGTTGCAGCTTACCAGCTGTTGCAGGGTTCCAGCGATGGGGAAGGGCTCCTGCCCTCTTCCCTTGGATGGGACGACGAAGTGGGGGCCAGACAGGCGCTCAACAGGCCTTTGTATGGCCTTCGTAGGAGCCGCCGGCACATCCACCTGCCGGCGGATGTAAGGAGCTGGATATGCGAGGCTTAGCCTCGTTATGGCGCCGCGATGCGCCCGGCATGCGGGGGACAGGCAGGAAGTAGGACAAGGCCAGGCAGGCCTTTGTTGCAGCTTACCAGCTGTTTCAGGGTTCCAGCGATGGGGAAGGGCTCCTGCCCTCTTCCCTTGGATGGGACGACGAAGTGGGGGCCAGACAGGCGCTCAACAGGCCTTTGTATGGCCTTCGTAGGAGCCGCCGGCACATCCGCCTGCCAGCGGATGTAAGGAGCTGGATATGCGAGGCTTAGCCTCGTTATGGCACCGCGATGCGCCCGGCATGCGGGGGACAGGCAGGAAGTAGGGCAAGGCCAGGCAGGCCTTCGTTGCAGCTTACCAGCTGTTGCAGGGTTCCAGCGATGGGGAAGGGCTCCTGCCCTCTTCCCTTGGATGGGACGACGAAGTGGGGGCCAGACAGGCGCTCAACAGGCCTTTGTATGGCCTTCGTAGGAGCCGCCGGCACATCCGCCTGCCGGCGGATGTAAGGAGCTGGATATGCGAGGCTTAGCCTCGTTATGGCGCCGCGATGCGCCCGGCATGCGGGGGACAGGCAGGAAGTAGGACAAGGCCAGGCAGGCCTTTGTTGCAGCTTACCAGCTGTTTCAGGGTTCCAGCGATGGGGAAGGGCTCCTGCCCTCTTCCCTTGGATGGGACGACGAAGTGGGGGCCAGACAGGCGCTCAACAGGCCTTTGTATGGCCTTCGTAGGAGCCGCCGGCACATCCGCCTGCCGGCGGATGTAAGGAGCTGGATATGCGAGGCTTAGCCTCGTTATGGCGCCGCGATGCGCCCGGCATGCGGGGGACAGGAAGGAAGTAGGACAAGGCCAGGCAGGCCTTCGTTGCAGCTTACCAGCTGTTTCAGGACCAGTGATGTTAACTGGGAGGGAACGGGCGCTATGGGGGAAGGCGAGGGGGAGGGGAAGTGGAGGGGTGGAAAGTTGTGGATTATGGGGACCTAGTATAGGGGAACTGACAGTGGAATTTGGTGTAACCTGAGTAGAGGTTAATGGGGGTATGTTGAGGTGGTGGCTTTGGTTGATGCTGGTGGTGTGACAATGGCAGACTTGAACAAGGGGGAAAAATGGATTGCTTGTGGATCTGTACATTGAATGTGAAGGGAAGTCGCCTACTAAAAGATCCTTGGTGGTTGGGGAATTTTCGGAGGAGGAAGATGGATATTCTCTTTCTTCAGGAGTTGAGGTTCTCCAGGGGTGAGGAAAGAGTGGTGCCTTGTGGTCTCCTCTTGGACAGATGTACTGGGGGTTGGGAGATACTAGAATGGGTGGGGTTGGCTATTTTGTTACATAAGCGGTTGCGGATGGTGGAGGTGAGGTTGTGGAAAAGGGTGGATGGGAGAGCGCTGTTGGTCTCGGGTCTCCTTCAGGGAGTGAGATTCACTTTTGTAACGTCGTATGCCCCAAATCAGGGGCGGTTGAAATTCATGAAGCCGATGTTGGCAAGGGTCCTGAATGAAGCCGCAGCCACATAATAGTGGGGGGGAACTCAATATGTGGGCGGACTTCACAATGGACAGGTGGGCCTTGGGTGTATCTGGATTGGAGATCCCTTCAGTGGGATGGGAAGGTTTGCAGGCATGCCTAGATTTGCATGGCCTGCGGGATGTGTGGCGCCATTTTCACTCCCAGGAGAGGGGCGTTCCTTTTATTCCCCGCCGCATAGAACCTATGCCCACATTGATTACCTATGTTTGAAAGAGAGTTATGGGAGGTGGCCCTGTGTTCGGAGATTCATCTGATCAGTTGCTCAGACCACTAAATGGTCTGAATGGATTTATCATGGTTGGCGCTGACTGCACGTAATTCCATGCGGAGGTGCAATGAATCCTTATGAAGGACCTATTATTCAGGGAGGAATTTAAGGGGGCGATTGGGGAATTATTCCTTTGAAATTACTCAGGGGTGGTGCACCTGGGAATAGTTTGGGATGCGGCAAAGGCGACTTGGAGGGGATTATTGATTAGAGAGGGTGCTCGGAAAAAGACAGAGAGGTCCTTTTTGCGTGCAGAGATTGGGGTTTTGGAAAGACAAATACACCAATCGGAGGGTGAAACGGGAGAAAGGATAAGAGGAGGTGAGGAATAAGAGGGAGGAATTGCGCTCATTGGAGGAAGGTAGGATAGTCCGTAAGCTTCAATTCTTAAAACAGAATTATTACGAGAAGGGGGATAAGGTGGATGCATTGCTGGTAGCCCCTCTACGAGGGCAGCGGGCCAGACGGTGGCTATCAGAGGAGCGGGGACCAGGTGGGGTGGTGAAATCGGCATCGGAAGTGATTGTAGAAAATGTTGCCTCCTTGTATGAGATGCTACATGAGGGGGCAGGGCAGCCAGATGTGTGGGGCATGGAGGTTTATATGAGAGGGATTTCTCTACCGAAGCCAATGCCAGAGGAGATCGCGGGGTTGGATGCCCCTATTACAGGAGAGGAGATCCTAAGTGCAACCCCGGCATCTTCAGTTGGGATTAGCTCTGGTTGAGAACAGATATATCTGCGAGTTCTACAAGTACTTCGGGGGTATGCTGGTTCCACAATTGTGTTAGATTGTTCAATAATGTCCTGTAAACTGGCAGAGCACTGGATTCGTTCATCCGGGCTCTTATTTCAATGATACCTAAAGAGGGCAGAGACCCCAAGATTTGTGGGTCATATCGCCCCATCTCACTTCTTAATGTGGATGCAAAGATATTCACTAGAGTCCTGGCCTCAAGGCTGGATATTCAAATGCCACGACTGGTCCACTCGGATCAAGTGGACTTTATAAGGGGACGACAGGAAGCTGACACAATTAAAAAATCATTGCATGTGATGGTATGGGTGCGAGGCAAGGGAGGTAATCCTACTCTTCTCGCGATTGACGCCGAAATGGCCTTTGACAGAGTAGATTGGGGTTTCTTGAAGGCAGTCTTGCTCAAGTTCGGAATGGGGAACAGATTTTTTCAGGGGGTTATGGCGTTGTACTCGGACCCAAAGGGTTGCGTGGTGGCAAATGGATGGCTTTCTCATTGGTTTGGTATAGCGGGGGTACGAGACAGGGCTGTCCTCTTTTGCTGTTTCTCTTTGCTCTTTCTTTGGAATCGTTGGCCCAGAAGTTACGTGACAACCCACTTTGGAGGGTATTGAGGTGGGCGGAGTGGAATGCAAACTGGGATTATACGCGGATGACCTGAAAGAGGTGGGTGTGGGTCTTCAAGACCTGTACCTTTACTACAAGGCCACGCAGCTTCAAGTTCTGATCCCACATTTGAGGGTGCAGTGGCAACGTCAGTTGGTGGTACTGGACAATTTTTTCCTTAGGCCAGCAGCAGTGGGGGAATGGCTATGAGTGCCGAGGCACCGGATCTGGAGACGGATCTGAGAACACCCTATCCTGTGGGTGATTTGCAATATCTGGCAGAAGGGTCTGGAGATATGTAGCATAACGACTTGGCCTCCCTGTTGAGTCATCTGTGGGCTCCGGGGGTTATGGATCATATTCAAAGTTGGTTTGAGGCAGGATTGACGAGGATTGGGCAGTTACGGGAGCAGGGTCAATTCATCCTCATGGTAAACTTGGAGGTGGCCTTAGGGTTAGGAGATTTGTCGGTATTCTCCTACCTGGAACTGAAGGGAGTGATTACATTGGAAGTATGGAAGGAAGGGTTACAGAGAGATCTCACTCTGTTACAGAAAGTCCTTGACTCTGAAGTGGAGAAGAAGGGATTGATTTCTTCCATGTATGGTGCATTGGTGGAGGCAGGGAAGGGGACCACAGAAAGATTACAGAGCCAATGGCAAAGGGACCTGGAGGTCGACCCTGATGCATCATTATGGCATAAAATGTGTTCTCGAGCCTATAAGGTCTTGATTGTGTGTCAATACAAGCTCCATGCGATTAAGTTGTTGCATCGACGGCAGTATGATCCGATGCTCCTTTCCAAGATGTTTGTGGGGGTGAGCCCATTTTGTTGGCATGAATGTTGGGCATGGGCAGACTATTGGCACACGTGGTGGGGCTGCGAGAAGGTGCAGGTTTTTGGGGATGAAGTGCTAGGGTGGATGATAAAACTGGATGGAGTCGCCTGGACACAGACACCACTGCTGGTATTGTTTGGGTTGGAGGGAACTGAGGGGGAATACAATGGCCTCCCGCACTTGGCACACGGTTATTAGCAGGGAGGGCAAACCTAGCAATGCATAGCAAGAGAGTACTGCTCCTGGGGAAGAAGGAATGGGTAAGCACAGCAAAGAATATTTATGTGATGGAGAGAAGTATGGCGGCCATTCACAAAAGCAGTGTGGATAATAAACTGGAATGTAGCGCATCTCCAGGTAGGTACATGTTGCCTGAGATTTCTGCAGTCGGGGGCCTGTCACAGTAGTGGGAGGAATGGAATGGAGTGGCGTGGCGTGGTGGTGTTCGGGGTACTTTGTCCATTTGAAGACATAGAGGACAGGGGAGACCGGGAGGATTGGGATTGGTGGATGTATGGTAGAAGTTTACACCAGGTCTGAACAGCTTAATGGGGCGGTGAATCTATTCAGGTCAAGCAGTAGTGTTAGCCTATACCAGGGGGTTTGGGGTAGGGGGTGAGGGTGTTGGGGGAATTGTTGGTTTTGTATGGAATGGTCGGCCTGATGTGTTGCTTTCGGGAGTTACATTGTTGTTCTTGGCCTCTTTTTCATATAATGCTGAAAAACAAAAACAATTATTTGTTTTAAAAAGGTAATCAAAAAATCTGACCAGCACCACTGTACCCCTTTGTTTATAAAATGCTGATATTGCTTCAACTGACCTCATGGAAAATGCCTAACATAACTTCAGCTAGTTGACATGTTCCTCATTATCCATGCAGCCCACTTCAAGATGATCTCATTATGTGGCCTCAATGGGTGGAGGAGCTCCAAACCTGCTATCCACCCAGCTAACACTTTGATACGAAGACAGAATTCTGCCCTCTGATGGTCATAGCTGTGCGGTACAGTATGGTTTTCTCACAAACCTCTGTTGGTACCCGTAGGTGTTGGACGGCCTCTTTAGCTATATCAAGAGCCTGGTGGTTTGGTTGTCAACCCATTCCATCATTTTGACTGCCAAGTAGTTCACCAGTGTCCATGGTGTGGTGGTGTTTCACCTGAGTGTTTACCTTCATTTGCCTATGTGGAAAAGTTCCATGCCTTGTTTTGGGGACATATAGTGGGGTGACCACCCAGGTGGGTGAGGACCTCTCTGACATGCCACCCTATTTGCAGTGGTCAGCACAACCAATAAAAGGATACTTAGAAAGGATACACGAAGGCTTCCGGATATCTTCACAACCTTCAGTGACGATTCCTCAAGGAAGAATCCTTTCTAATGATTCTACTCACTGTCTGAAGAATATACAGTCAGCGTGAAGAATCGCCTGAAAGGATGAATAACTAAGCACAGTCTCCAATCTGTTATAAAAAAAACTTGATAAGTAACAAAACCTTTGTTGGGCCTCCTAATAACCACTAACTATCAACACTAACCTTAATTGATTAGATAACTTGAATGAATGGTGAAGAACCAGGAATCTCCAGATGGATCCAAAGGAAACAACGACAAGGAAGGGAAGGTTAGTAGGAAACTGAACCCGGGCAGAACGAGGGCCGAACTAGAGTCGGGATGGTGCAGTCTGGGGAGCGTTCATGTTCAATGCACATAACATCTTTCTTTGGTAATATAAATTGTTAGGTTCTCACTCAGGTGCAGTCTGTTATTCACCCTTGACTTAATGAGTCCAAATAATACAGCATAAGTGAAGAAACCAAAACCAACTGGTTTGTAGGGCAGATTCACCTCCTGGAGCAGTCTGCAACTAATATAACTTCCGTTCTTTAGGAAGTAACGTGGAGCGTTCAAATATACCAAAAATGCAGAACTAATGCCTCCTACCTGAAATGATCATAGACCGCATCCGCGGTTGGGGCAAGACTGACGTGGAGGATGACCTGCAACGGGACGAGAAAGCAGGTAGCTGTAGCCGTCCTGGTAGAAAGTAGTCCTTGTAGACAACAGCACGCCGCTGGAATCTTTTGTGTGGGAAAAGGCGACCACGGAGAGTTGCAGGAATGACGCTGAGGCGGACGGCAGGGAAGCCGCCGCGTTACTGGAAGTGCTTAGACAACAGCATGCCGCCGGAATCTTTCGTGTGGGATCTGGCGACCACGGAGAGTTGCAGGAATGATGCTGAGGCGGACGGCAGGGAAGCTGCCGCGTTACTGAAAGTGCTTTAAGGAGCACTCGATGAAAACCGAGGCGGACGGCAGAAAAGCTGCCGCGTCAATGGAGTGTGCTTTAGGAAGCACACAACTCGAATAAAAATGGCGAGAACGAGGAGTCACCATAAACAGCCGCTGGAAAGACAAAATCCAAAAATGGCAAGACAGGAACTCCAAGAAACAAGAAGAAATTCCGTTTGGACGTGACCGCACGGTAACGCCAGCAAAAGCTTGATCAGAAGCACATAGTGTTCTGAAGAAGGGACCTAAATACGTGCCCTAGACACGTGACCAGCCATGTGATTTAATGTAGCTTCAATATCGTTTGGCAGGCAGATTGGAGAACAGTCTCCATTTGGTATAAAACGGCTTGGCCGCCGTTCTAAAGGCATAGGGACTCTTACTACCACACCTCATAGGTGAATGCATGACACTCTCTGAGCTTGGGGTGGTAGGTCTGCATATGGCATTTTTAAAATGTTATTTATTGTTTTAGGGTTAATTGATTGAACCTTTCACAAATAGGCAGACATTATGAAAACAATACACAGAATATCACACATACATATTATACCATTGTTAATTCATTGCTTTTCATCCCATTAGTTTTAAAACTCATTAAGGCCTAAGGTGCTATGTGCATACTTTGAACCTATGACTTATATAGTTGGTAGTAGGATTAGTCTCCGCTTCAGGAAGGAATGACGATATTTGCGACTAGGAAATGTCATTAGATATGGAAATATACGATCATATGATTTGTCTAGGCTCAGGGTGTCTATAAATTTTATACTTTTTACATGACTTCTATAGATGGTAGTAGGTTTAGTCTCAGCCTCAGGAAGGAATTACGATATTTGCGACTAGGAAATGTCATTAGATATGGAAATATACGATCATATGATTTTTCTAGGCTCAGGGTGTCTATAAAGTTTATACTTTTTACATGTGTTGATAGTATCAATCCAGTCTTTTCTACATAGTCTCTTTCTTACCTGGCCTGAATGCGCGACCAGGCGCACACTTGAAGTTACAATTATCTCTGTAACAGAATCACAATACTTTTTATAATGTTTTGCATGAAGCATTAGCCATACAGTCATTCAAAATGCAAAATATTGATTTCTGTGGAGGAGACATTATTTTTGCATATTGGGAGAGTGATTTCCATTCAATTTAAAAGTTCAGAGAAGCCAACGCCAGTTCAAATCGAAAGACAGGTATGGGCATGGCCCTTGGCAAATTCAAGGCCCTTTTCCATATGCTGCCCTCAGATTTTGGCAAGGGAGTGTCGCTGTTGCATGTTTCTGCAACATAAGTAAGTCATGATACTACCTTCCCCTTATAACATTTTAACATTGGGATCATGGAAAATTGTCCATATTTGCGGTAAATCTTTCTTAACTGAGTAGTGTAAGATGTTGTTAAATGAAAAAAGTGCTTCATACCTCTTTTAAAGGTATGATTACTGATAGTCAACCCTAGATATCTTAGCGAAGGGGCTTCCGCCAACATGTGTAATTCAAGATACCACTTAAAGTTCCTTTTTCTATGCCTAGGTTTCAAAGTCATGATTTTTGTTTTTGGGAAATTCCATCTCCAGATCCAACACTTTGAGATAAGACATGAAATTGTTTAATGTTCTCTGAAAACCTACAGTGGTTACATCCAACAAAATAATGTCATCAGCATATACCAAATGCTGTATCTGAGTTTGGAGAAAGGAGTGTCCCTCTATTAGCCTCTTGTCAAGATCTGAGATGTAAATGTAGAAGAGAGGTTGCACAAGGACACAACCTTGTCTTAACCCTCTGAAAGTAGGAATCCCACTAGACATTGCACCCATCATATTTAAACAAACTTTAATTTGGGTGTCTAAATGCAAGTATTTGATAATGGAAATCAAATAGTGCGAGCAGCCCAATACTTCTAATTTCCTCCATAATTTGCATTGATTGACCCAATTAAAAACTTGTTTAAGGTCAATTGAGGCCAAATAGAGTGGTCTGTTTTTATCTGTTGCTTCTTGTTGGAGGATAACTATGATGAAATTATTGAGAGAGGTGCCCACACCTTTCCTGAACCCAGATTCAAAAAGGTCTCTATTTGCAGAGCGCTCGAGCCAGGCTTGCAGGTTTTTCCAGTTTGACATAAAGAAAATCTTGCTGGAAGTATCCAGCAAGGATATGGGTCGATCGATACCTGGATACTTCATATCTCCCTTTTTCAAGATGGGGACTAGATGAGATGTTTTCCAAGTTATTTCATGTTTAATAATTGGGAAAAATGGGAGAACAATATCTTAGCCTATATTTTTGGGTTATCTTTCATTGTCATCATTGCCAACACGTCTGGACCTGGCGCCCTAGAAGGGTTGCCTTTATAAATGTTGAGATAAATATCCTCTTCATTGAAGCCCAAATGCCAATGTACGTTTGTTTAAATAGTAATAGACTGCTGCGTGCAAAGAAAAGGTGTAGCATACATTTTCCTGAAATAGGTTTTCCATTTGTGCTCTGCTATAGTGTCGCCCTGATCCTGGCATTGCCACGCTTCTCCATTGTTTTAGACCCCAGAAATGTTTTTCTTGCTTAGCACAAAGAATACTTGTGGCCATTGGTTTCCAGGGGCATACAGTTCATAGCTTAGTAACAGGAGTACCTGTGTTTCTTCCAGAACTATCATAGCAGTTAGATTAGATGTGAAGTGAACAATTACTCTGTTTTTCCGAAAGTCAGAGATCATTCCACTTGCAAGATGTTTTTGAGGTAATGGTTCTTAATCCCAGATTTTCAAATAGGAGGTTTAGGATGGCTTGTCTGTTTAAAGTTATTTTTTGATCTTGGCCACAAAATCTGTTCCACACATATGCTGTTAGCTCATGCTGTTAGCATTTTCTTAAACAAATTATCGGACCAGCTTTTATCCTCCCTGACGGTGTTGGAATTGTGTTGCATGTTTCTTTTATCCTGCAGAGTGTGATAGCATGGTTCTTTTATAGAAGATTTGTCAATTAAGACCCCGGGATTACCAAATGAAAGTGTTCACGCTCTAGTTCGTCTGAGTATGTAAACAATGAATTTAAATTCAGGATATCCTGTGAGTACTCCTTATTAGCTGGCAACTTCATATAGTATTTGATAGAACCTCTGTCCACTATGATATGCTTACCCTTCACCACTTAATTCTTCTCTATCAGCGACTGCAAATCCATCTTCCTGCAGTCCTTTTTATTAGTATCAGATTTCCCCCTGATTGGAATTTCGTTGGGCTGATCCACACCAGGAGTTGTTTCATTTGCTACCCATAAGGAAGCTTTGAGCTTCCGCATGCATTTCATAGAGCCCCTGTTTTTACATGCTGGGAGATTCTTCATGTTACTTGGCTTCTTTTTGGTATGATTTGTGTTGTTGCATTAGCCTCTGTGCATGTACTTTGTATGGGTGCATTGAGCTTGTTGCTCAAGATATATTTATCCTCCTGATCCTTTTGTGATTTCATTTCCGTTGTATTAAGTAAACCAAACTGATTGGAAGGAGCTGGAGAGTTGTTATATAACAGTTGTTTATCAGGCAATTGTGACAATACAGATTTGTCTTTGTGGCCATTTTGTTGTTTTGCACAGATAAATCCCTCTATGTAGTTCACTTTGCCATTGATTTCTTGTAAAATAATGTTTTGGTCCTGAAACCCATTAGTGAAGTTTTCGTATATTTTTACTAATGAGTTTAGGACAAAATTCTGACCAATCAGTAACAATTGCCCTCCAGCTTCCATGTTCTCATGAGGATTCAGAAGTTGCAAGAGAACTGCTACCTAGGCGTAGAAGCTGGACTGACTTCCTGGATC
Organism: Ambystoma mexicanum; assembly: GCF_040938575.1. Lineage (NCBI taxonomy): Eukaryota > Metazoa > Chordata > Amphibia > Caudata > Ambystomatidae > Ambystoma > Ambystoma mexicanum. The sequence goes on along the minus strand of NC_090924.1, from coordinate 533,083,591 downwards.
AAGCATGCATGGAGAGGGTCACAAGTTTCTCCTTCCTTACCTGGACTGGCCAGACTCGGCAGTCTGCTTTGGCGCAACGTGCCAGGCACACACCGCTAAGTGTCCGGGTGTTGCACCAAACACCTTCCTCACTGCAACATGGATACTGGCCACAAGCCACTGCCCAGACTGCACTTCGCGGCACTCCACTTCGATGGGGATGGCATTTGGACCCAATGATCACCAAAACTTAGTCGCCACTCGCTACCATTGGGTAGGGGAACACCGCATTGATCAACAAAATGATATTGGTCCTTTAAGAGCTATATATTTGAGTTAGAAAGGTCAGGGATTCCTCAACATAGCTTACCATTGCCCCCAGCACAGCATGCACAGGCAAAGAAAGACAACGTTTGCATTTCCATTATTCCTGCAGTTCGGGCTCCTGGGGCACCCATTGTGCAGTGCAAAGCAGACGTGGCTCCTTTTCTCAAGTCGAATGCTTGTGCACGTGTGCGAGAACATGCAAAGTCCCAATCTGATATAGCAGATGCAGCTTTCAAAACCATGATCCATCTGCCGAATTGAAAAACCCCTACAACACCCGTGGTTGAGTCTATTAAGCAAGAACAGAGAATCATAAAATAAAACAGGTGGAAACATTGAAACGAAGCCCCACCCAGTGGATGCAATAGTGGGATATATATAAACCTGTGAGGGGAACGGCAGTCTGTGGGTGTTTGAAGGAAGTTACAAGTGGTCTGTGAGGCAAGGTGTTGATTTAGTAGAGACTTGGGAGGAGGCTGTAAGAAAAAGGGTGAGACAGAAGCAACTGAAGAAGAAAGATGGAGAAGGAAGACCATCCAGAGGCGACAGGTCCAGTAATTTGTAGTTGCAGGATTGCAATTCAAGTTACTCCATTCAGCATTACACATCACCTTATAAATGTGTGAGCTATTGACAGTGGTTGCTGTCCATCTACGCCTTAAAAAGGACAAGTTTAATTAATACCTGAAACATAATGGGGGTCATTTCGAGGTGGGCGCTAAGGGATTACCGGCACCAGTAAGGGCACTGGTGCCGGTAATCCCTTACCGCCCTACTACGAGTTCCCTTTGTGGGTCCTTCCTTAATGCCTGGTTTTACCAGGCGTTAAGGACGGGACCCGCAAAGGTATACCGGGGTCAATAACGGTACTGCAATTTGTGGTACCGTTATTGCTGCCTTCCCCCTTCCCATTGAGCCCTATGGGGGCTCAAATGGGAATGGGGAATGGCTCTGGTGAATGGGGAATTACCGGTCCCGCCGACCTCGGAATGGACCGGTAATTGCTCCATCCACCAGACCGGAGACGGAACGATTTTGGAGGCAGCCATGGCGCTAATAGCGCCATGGCTACCTCCAACATCGTAATGATCCACAATGTTTATAAAGGAAGTCTCCCAGAAGACACCATTGCTTCTCATCACATCTTTATTTTGGAGTCCAAAACACCTCATAAAAGTTCAATAACATTTTTTTACAATTATAAAAATGCAAAAAATGCCAGAATCAAAATAAAAACAGTCTCCTTTTTTAGCAGCATTGCATAAATACTGTCCTAGTGCACAACAAACTACTGGATCTTTGCACATCATTAAAAAGTGAAGAGCCGATTCATGTGTGAACTTAATTCCCCTTAAAATCAGAAGGATTGTTCTGTCGTATAACCTTACACAACGACAAAGGAACATGAAATGAACCACATCTTATACCACCCTGGGATCAGATCTGGACCCACACAGCTCTTTCCCTTTACTCCATTTGCTGGTTCTGCTCTTTAATGGTAAGATATTTAATCTACATTTCTCCATCAAAGAGCTAGCATGCCGTTGGGTGCCCCAGGACAAGTAAGGCTCACATTCCCCGGTCACTTCAGAGTAGCTTGGATTCTCACCCTCAGCTTCGCTAGCTCAAGGTCTTCTCCCTATTACAGATTTCAAGGAAAGAGCTTTCAAGTCTATTCTCTGAGTTAGTATTCATGCAGCATGGGTTTTCATACCAGGCTCCAAACCCAATGTGTTTTTCACGTAATCTAGCCATTGGATTTTATTTGCCACTTCACTTTTGCATAGATCATCCAGAATGTTTTACATTAGGACAGCCTGGGGGTTTGTCCAAATTGAAGTCCATGACAGAAGCAGTTTTAATCTGAGATAATACATTAGGTACATGGCTCCCAACTCTAAGTGAATCAAAAAAGTAATCCCCTTGCACAACCAAAGACCACGGCTTCCACCAGTTTTGTTCTGTATATCCGTGCCATGTTATGTGTGAAGTGCCCAATGTTCTTACCAAAGCGGAAAATGAAAGCATTTGCTTGCTTAATACGGACTAGCACTTTCTCAATGTGGTTCATCCATGACAGAAATCTTGAGAAGGTAATGCCCAGGTAATCGTAATTATCCAACCACTCCACCATGGCTTCCTTTCAAAACAGTGATGCTCAGTTTGATGAACACAAGTTTAGCCGCTGCCAGGAAATGACTAACAATGCAATTTTCGTACATGTTCTGCATGGAGCTGGGGTGGGGCATTCAATCTGAATCTGACTCCACCAGTCGGTCCATGCAGAAAATGTGCATGCTTCGCGCCCTGTATGAATGCTCATGCATGTGGAGAGGATAGTCCACGTGGAATTCTGCTTGGTTTTCCGCAAAAACCAGTCGCAAATCATTGGGACCCATGATAAGGCTGTCGGTCATGCACAGTCATTAGGAGCAGCATTTACGATTGTTTTAGGCATCAGGTGTAGTCTGTGCACATAATCCTAGGGCCACTTGGATTTCCATGCACAAAGTACACCCCGTCTGTAAATCAATGAGAATTGTGCAGACAGCACTGCTTACTGCTTACACGGAAATATTAATGGTCCTCGCCAAAATTACCCCAACACATTTTTAGCACAAAGTGTAATTTATAATCAACTCAACAAAATGTTCTTTGATTACTGTAAAAGCTATTTAGCTTAATGGAGTAATAATGATCACATTTTAATGTTGTGCATTGCCATCCATATAAAAATTTCAGAACAACAAATTCTGAATCTCTTTTTCTATTTTATTTTTATTTTTTATTTTATGCAGTCGAACAATTCAACTTTTAATATATCGTAATCAACATAACATTACATTACATCACCACTTATGGGTACAGAAACAGAAATAAAAACTCATATCAAATCACTCACAAAGTTCATCTACAATAAGAGCAATTATCTCCAAAACATAGAGAAGTGGTGGATGTAAGACCCCAAGTTGCCGCACATAAAACAGTTGCCATATTTCTTCTATGTCTGGCCACTCCCGTCAGACTATTGCACCATGGGACCTTTTCCTAAGTTCTGCCAGGGCTTTGCAACTCAATAAAAGATGTTTAGCAGTCTCAACTCTGTCCCCACCACATAGACGGCAGAGGCGGAGATCACAAAGGTGTATTATCCCATGCCCCGCCTATTTCATGTGTCTTGAGGGTGTTAAACCTTACCTTTAGGTAGTCCCTTATAGAGGAGTTTGCAAGGAAGCTACAGATGTAATTCGCCACCTTTACTCTGTTTAGGTAGTATGCAATACATTTTGCTGCATGGCTCTTTGAAGCAAGATCTATCGTTAGCTGCTCCCTACAGTGAGTGAGGACGATTGCCACCATACATTTTTTGTATTTGAGAAAAGGCCAGTCCAATGCTTCGTTTGGTGCAAGAGCAAGCCATCTCCTTGCTACAAACCAGATTTTGACCAGGCAGCTTCTGGGCATAAAATTGAGTCTAGATTTTAACGCTACATGCAGTATGCTCAGCATAGAGTCCAGAATTATGTATCTGCCAAACCAGGTACAGACAACTTAGTTGTAGCTTCATGTGTATGGATATCACATCAAACTCTAAATAGGGCATTTCAATAGATGTTCGTGAGGGCAGTCTAAGTAATCTCTTGATTATCAAGGCTTCCAGTAGGCTTGTTTCCCTAACCAGCCCCAGAGTCAAAATGTCTGCACCGTATAAAATAACAGAGGTGATCTTAGCCCGGTGCAGTTATAAAATTGCACCTACAGAGGCAAAGGCACTTATGGCACCCGCCATTGTTACAGACTTTAATTTGGTGTGCTCAAGGTGCTTAGACCCCCTTAGCCCTTCATCCAGGTGGATGCCCAGATATTTGAAAACCGGGACAACTTCCACTATGGTGCCGGCAAGCGTCCATTTAAGGCCTGTCGCCTTAGCTGCCTTTGGGCGAAACACCATGATTTCGGTTTTGTCCGTATTTATTAGCAGAGAGTTGGATTTGGCAAAGTCTGCTAATTTATTCAAGGACGCCTGCAGGCCCACAGGAGGAGTGTCCAATAGGACCAAATCATCGACACAGCTCTATCACCAAGTCATGCTGGGTTAGCAGAACGGCTAGGTAATATTCCTCCTAGGTCGGCTAGGGAAAGGTTAAATAATATGGGTGCCAATGTGCACAAGACCCTTGGTGGTTATTATCCAGCCAGTTGTCCTGTCGGCTTGGTCCATACAGACCTTTCCTCGAGTCTGATCATGAAGATGAATTACCATCTTCAGAAGACCCGATGGTATACCACCTGCCAGCAATTTGTTCCAGAGCGGTGCCCTGTCGACGTGGACGTGGACCCACGAATTAGCCATGCTTGCTGGACAGCAGTATACAGGGCCAAGCAATTGATTGTGATGTTGGAGCCTTTACAAACGCCAGTGTGATTGAAGGGTAGGATGTTATACTTGCAAGACCATTCTTCAAGTTCCAACAGAAATATACGGGAGAAGATCTTAGAAGACGTGTTCAGCACTGCCAGCAAGCGATAATCTCCTGGGTCTGAATGGGTTCCTTTCTTAGGTACAGGCACGATTATTCCATTGTGCTATGAAGGTGGTATTATGTGTGCATGACGGATGCAAACAAATAACCAATGGAGAGCCTCGGTCCAAAGGGCAGGGTCTCTCATAATAAGAGAACAGCATATCCAATCTGGGCCGGGTGTGCTGGACGATTTGCACGTAGTGATTATTCTATGAATATCGCAGATGGTTTTCCCTTAAACCCATCTATGCTTACTCAAAGACACTAGAACATCGCTCTGACGTCCACCTCCAAAATGTTGTACTACAAATGCTTCCTACTCTGGCCCTGCAGCTCCTTTTAGGTCGCTAGCTCCAACTGAGTGGCCATTGATGATTTTCCAGGGTGGAATTTTAGGTTTGCGAGGAGTGTACAAGGAAACGCCATGTAGAAGATTCCCCCTAGAGCCTGTGCCTCCTAAGCCAGCCAGCATACTCCCTTTTTAAGGCCTTTGCCCGTAGTGCACGGGAAGCCGGATCTAGAAACTCTTGGAACAGTGCACGCAGGGCTCCTCTCCTTGATTCCCTTATCAAACCGATGGACATGTTTTTTATTTGTTATAATACCAGCCCTGTTATTGGTATTGCCCCTTGAAACAGAGCAGGCCCTGATGATTTCCATACAGGCCTCAAAGTGACTTATAGCTGTGGGCCCATCTACGGCCGGTAGGAGGATTTGAGCAGTGCCCCAAGAGCCTATGTAGCTATGAAAAGTTTTCCGTGCTGCGACAGAAGCCCTCTCCAGATTCCCCTTCATGCCAGGAAATGCGACTCAGGGCTGAGTTGACATGCACTTGCCCAGGATGAGTAGGGGTGCACATTACTTCCCCCAGATTTAAGAAGCCCACAAAAGGAAGGTGGTCCCTTTCATCCCAGTGCAAGACCTGCATGTCCTTTACCAGGTTGCATTGATTAGGCGCAAAAACATAGTCTACGATGCTACTTGACCTGTTCCCAATCTGTGTATAGCTAGGTGGATTATCAGATGGATAGGAGCCGTTGACCATGCTGCAGTAGTATGAGTACAGCAGCTCAGCCGAAACCCTGTCGGCAGGGCTGATCTAATCTGCCATGTTGCATAGGGGAAGACATGCACGCCGATTCACTTGTGAGCAGACAGACAGCCCCTGGGATCCTTGCGTTAAAATCCCCACAGATGATTACTGGGACCCTGTGGCCCAAATTATCAAGAAAAGTTTTTACAACCCGAGAGTCGATATATGTCACCTTTCATAGGGTGGATCGTATAAATTGACCACATAGAGAGCTATCTTAGGTATTGAGGCCGCCCCCTCGGATGTGCAGACTCTACCCACCAAGACATTCTCTACAACAAGGAGTACAGCTTCTAAAGACAAAGGTTTCTTGACACCCAGTGCTAGCCCTCCTTTCGGGCGTCTTTTCGGAACCTTGAACCCTGACCAGCCAAGCCCTATGGGATTCGTCAGCCTGGTTTGCCACAGTAGGTTTATTACTCTAGTACGTCACTGAAGGAGCAGCAAGGGGGCTGGGGATGGTGGTTGACGCCAGGACGTCGCACTTGAACCAGCCCGGTTGCTATCATACTGAGAGCCCATCCTCCCATCTACAGGCGAGTCCACATCAATTAAAGTGAATTCATAGCCCAGCATATACAGAGCGGAGCCATAGGCCAGGACATATGTCATTGTGGAATCGGAGTGGAAGAAGATATTGGACAATTCCCTCCTAGCACTCCGTTGACCTTTGCAAATGTCCACAATTCGTATGCCATTACTGGTGACGAATCAAAGTGGGAGCACAGAATGGAAGAGCTCCAACACCCGAGATCTGTTCATGCAGGTTCTTTTTGGGGCGCCAAATATGCCATGGATTTGTACAGCCTTTATTTTAGTGGACTGAGGGGAGGGTCCAGTGGTGCCCAGCAATGACACATCTTGAACCAGTTCAGTTTGAGTAGTTGCCATGTTTGAACTCCGATTAATTGCTGACAACAGGCTCTGACGATTGAAGCAAGAATAGGCCTTCAAGTTTGTAAGTAGTCTCCTGCGTGTCACAGTAGCTTGTGTTTTGTTCATCTGTTTTTCAGAACAGGGGCACTATTTCGGGTGACTGTCTCCTTTAAGATATCATTCATTTTACTTGTCCCTGTTCTAAGATTGAGGATGAAGTGTGCACTTGTTTGCAATGCCACCTTTAAGATACCAACATTCAGTGCAAAGTTAACCAAACGTAAAGTCTACAAACGTTGAGAATATCAACAAATAATTATTTACCCAACACAATCAAACTCCATTACACTACTCTACTGCTTTCTAACACTTATTTTGTAGCATAAATGTTACCTAATATTTAAAGGGAGTGTTTTTCAGATTCCTTTGTTTGAAATGTCCAACACAAAGGCTGTGATCTCGGAAGTGGCAGAGTCCAGGGTATTAGGGACATTGCCTGCCACAAGCCCAACAGCTCCTTTTGCAACTCCACAGGTTACTTCGGAACACACTTAGAGCTGCTGGCTCCAACGTTCATGCAAGTTTAAATTTTTTCAATCTTTGAATTTAATTGTATATTTCTAAATTCTTTTTCCAACTTAAGTAAGATACCCTCATGGTGAAAGGCCTGCAGCAAATATTAGAGGACAATGGGATTCGTTTTCCAAGTCCTTGGTGTATAACGGTAATAAAGACAGCCGTAAAGGTTTTACGCCAGTCTTCACACCTTTTATTTATGCTCCAGGGCACTTTCATGGTTTTTGATGGCAGAAGGGGTCGGAGGGGTCACTGAATAGGAGTTACCTTTGCGCCTGCCTTTACTCTGCCACCATAAACCACTTTGGTTTATGCCAGGATAGTATTATCATGCTGACATAAAAACCAAACTATAACAGTGGATGAAGTTAAACAAGCAATTGTGAAATTGAATGTTGGTAGGACACCAGGGCTACCAGTTGAATTCTATATATGGCTACCAAATTCAGCATTGTGACGACATGATGGGAGATTTGTCTGTATCTAAAAAAAAGAATTGATTTTTCGGGGTGCAATTGTTGGAAAGAAATTGATTTTAAGACATTGGAAATCATCTCACCCGGTTACTATTGAGATGCGTATTGCAGAAATGCATATATTGGTGGAGATGGAGAGAGTGTTATATGGGAGAGATAAGAAAATTCCTTTATTCAACAAGATCTGGGGTAGATTTCTCTTATTGTTTTAAGATTGGATGTGGTTATAACTTCTTGGGGGGGAATGTATATAGTTTCATTGATTGTAAATATAGATGTTGTATATTGTTTTCCTTTTGGTTATGTTTCGATTGTAATTGTTGAAAGTAAAAATAAATATACAAAAAAAAAAGCAAGCAGATTCCATAAGAAGCCATTGTAAATGCTGCCTGTCATGCGTAAATGGCAGGCAGCGTTTACTCAGTTTGCACCGCAAACTCCAAAATGGAGACATACAGGCGATTTTTGCCAACATTTTACACCTGCAAATGACAACACTTACCCAGAGGGGACCTGTTTGCACCCAAGTGCAATACTAATCGGTCCTCTCCAAGCAAATTATGCTGGGGAGCAAAATGAGCACCAATGTCTATTACGGACACTCATGACCGCTGCATGTGGTACTTTGATGCCCATCATACACACACGGAGTGTGAGGCATGCTGGGACATGACATTCAAGGCCAGAGAGTTCCTGGAACATTGTCTTCTGATGTGCCAGGAGAGGGCCAAGGAAAAGAGTTTACCTCCAGGTGGCGACAGGGACTTCTTGGAGCGGGAACGTGTGCATGCGAAGCACTTGAGGGCGAGGGACTCCAGGCTTTAGGCCATCCACAGGTTTAAAGAGGAGACATGGGAAACACTGCTCGTTCCTCCAATTTTGGGCACTTGGAGAAGCCCGAGAAAAAAAAGAGACGGGCATTTGATTCCGCCAGGGACCCAGACAGCGGTGATGGCCATTGTGAAACTAAAGAGGGCGGTAGCTCTGGTGCCTGTGGCGCCAGGGGACTTGGAGCTCTTTTGGTGAGAGTTGTTGGTAATATTTGCTTAAATGCAGCAACAGCTGAAGGTGCCCACTAATTCTTCCATTGTGCCCGTTACACAGTGTGGATCTGGAAACACAATGCCACATGTCTGTGAAAGGTTGGATGAGCCACGCACCATGGTTTTGCATTTTCTTTGCAGAAATACCTCCACTGACAATCAAGAACATCGCTGCTGTAGGTTGGTAAGCTGTCCCTAAAGCCAGAATGGCAATGGCTCCACTACTGCATACGTTGAAGTTCATTGGCAGCCAGTATGCTTTAAAGTGGAGGATGTGACCTTGGAGTGCCACAGGAGAATGGACAGAGCACTGGTTAGGGGCGAATCTGATATTGTCTCAGAGGAACATTATTTAAGAGCCAGAGATGATTATGATGAGCAGACTGATGCAGTGGATGAGGTCCTGGAAGACCTTCAGGACACGAGTGGTCTAGATACGTCACTGGAGGTAGTCCTCAATGAGAGGGTTCCGGTGGTCTTGAGCTCCTTCCTGTGCTGTTTGCTTGCCTTATTTTGCTCTTCCTTGTTCTTTATTTGTACTCTTCACCAACATCCTAAGTAAACAGAGTTCGCTGCGTCCATACTGTGCAACGTTTCTGCACCCGAAAGGGGGAAGCTGGAGTTCTAGTCCTTTGTAGCTTATGGACACTGAACGCTAATGTTCTGCCTGTGATGTTTCTTTGTGATCATCTTGGATTTGCTGAGTGTAGGATCGGACTGGGGCATAAAATTGTCTCGGGAACCTATGAAAAAGTGCCCCACAGTTGCAAATGGCAATTAATTCCTTTTATTACAGATTGTTTTAATACCAAGTGGGAGTTTTTTGATCAAAAATTATCCCAATTCAGCAATTTAAAGAATATTTATTCAGCCACAATGGTCAAAACTACTAGCCACATAGTGAAGTAACTCATCAAACTGGCCCAATTTGACCAAAAAAACTGGCCCACACTAGTATTTTGCTTTTTTTGGTTCAGCCATGGGCCTATTGCCCTATAGGCCAGACCGAGCCTGGCTGAGAGCTGCAGGATCTGGAATGGTTCCATCATCATCTCCTGAATGTGGGGGTGGGGAGTGCAGGGTAGCGGTGGAGAACCAATGTGGTGTGGAACTAGGCTGTGCTCAGGGAGTACACTTCCGCAGGGCCTTGGTGTGAACGCTGGGAAAGCTCATCCTCCCTGCATATGGGATGTATACATGGGAGCACATTCTGCGGCCCTGGGCGGGCTGCGTGACGGCTATCATGAACTCTCCAATGATTGTGATCCTGGGTCCTATTATCTCCTCCACCATCACTGCCAGGACTTTCAGTGTCTGTATCTACTTACTAGGCCTATCCAAGAAGGAATGTGCCGTTTGTACCCGTCACGACCTTAAACACGCATGCTCTCTCTTAATACCTCTGCAGGATGTACATATACGTTTTTCTTAAAGGCGCTCGTTAGGTGTCTCTTGCTCCATACAGAGGTTTTCGTTTAGTTTTATTTGCTTTTAATCGATATAAAAATCATTATGCATACACATTCCATGCAATAAAAAAGAATAAATAAATCATTATGCATACAATTTCATACACATTCCAAACAATAAAAATACAAAACAAATTCCTAGCATAATATTAATACACCTAAATGCAATCATTATCTGTGCAGTTGCTTGCTGTGAAGACAAGTGATCATTTATTATTATTATGCATTTTGAACTCGCAGACTGCCTCAGTTATGCTTTCCTGAGCCAAGCTCTGTATAAAATGTGGCGACTGCAAATACTGTGACTTCAGCATTCGTCTTTTTGCAGCGGAACCTGGCTTCATTAATAGATCTTATTCCATAGACTGGGAACCATTGCCCCAGATACAATCTCCTCCAGTGCAAAGGCCATGCTAAAAGAAAGTGCTCATCAGTGTCTCATTTATTCAGACGATGTGCAAGTGGCACAGTAGCTTGATATAGAGGGAAGGCATGCACCTCGGCTTCTTTATGTCTCGAAAACTCTCATAACCTGGCGAGATGTTCTTCCCCCAGTATGCACTTAGTGGCACTGAACTAGAAATTCTAGCCCACAAATTCACTTTGCATTTTGCAAACAAATAGTTCTTGACTATCGTTTTCATACTGACGTTTATTCTCGAGGGATAGGACCATAGCTCCATATGCTCAATGTTTTTAGCACGTACACACCATGTCAACGAAAATCCGCCCTCCTGCCCAAGAACGTCTTTTACAGCATCTCTGTATTTACTCAAATCTGGCGCACTCCACCGTCTAATCCAATACAAAAGGGGTTTGAGGCAACGATGGGATCAACATAGAGCAGATCTAGTTATTCGTGCAGTGGGATTGTTGGCGTTCTACTAGATGATCCCAGGATTTTCTTTAGGAAGCCGTTCTAATTAGCGCAAAGTTTTGTAAAATGAATATAACCCCACATCTCTGCCCCATAAGGGCTGCTTGTCTGGCTTGCAGTCTGTATGCTTCCCCTCAGCTGCATACAGACTTTTTTTTCACCACTGAACCTAAACCTATGGGATTTAACGTGGTTCACTACGACAGCAGGCAGTACAGTGGAAGCTCAAAAGGCTCACGTGACCAGTTTCAATAGTAAATCCCACACTGCCGTGTTATCTATGCCCCTTCTAATATTCCAGGACAAGTAATGTCCTGGCATAACTGCGGTTCTACTAAATTGTGGCTAATATTTTATTTTTCATATAATTACATTGCATTCAGCTTTTTATTCGACATTCTGTCATTTAGCCAAAAACACAGCATCACAATCACATTAAAGGGGGAATAGAGACAAAGGGACTCATTACACGGTAGGCGGTAGCCATGGCGCTGCTGGCGCCATGGCTACCCCCTTACCGCATTCCGGGTCTGTGTTCCCGGAATAGGGATTTACCGGGTCATTCCGACCCTGGAGGACCCGGTAAGTCCCCATTCCGAGAACCATTCCCCATTCCCGTTTGACCCCCCATAGGGCTCAATGGGAATGGGGAAGGAGGTAATAACGGTACCGCAATTTGCGGTACCGTTATTAGCTCTGAAGTCCCTTAGCGGGTGAGATATGCAAAGAATTGCAAAGGTGCATTAGTTCATTTGTTAGTGGCATCATCGGAGTACGAGGGCAGGGAAGTATCCGATTTTATGCCCAATCCTGGCGTGTTGGGGAAAGATTGCGTAAGGCGCACTGGACGAGATGTTGGCAGCATTTATTAAAGTGCAAAAACAATAGGGGCAGAGGAGTGTCCAGGTTTGTGCCCGATCCTGTCAAGTTGTGCAAAAGTTGCATTAAGTGCATATGGCTAGATATTAGCAGCATTGTCAAAATAAAAAGCAATAAGATGCAAGCAAGGTCCAGGTTCCCCAGCTTTTGAAATTCTTGCTCTTATGCACCATGCTTGATGAATAAAGCTTGCTACAAAAAATACTACATGCATGTTGTTGCGTACCCCAAAGAGCGATAGGGCTTTACGTGTTCGACCTATGTCATGAGCATTACATATTGTCTTGAGGAACTTGCACCTGGCCACTTGATAGACTTGACAAAAGAACAAGAAATGGCCAATAGATTCCTTACCAAGGCCATACACCAAGCATAGGTCATTTAAGCTAGATTCAATTGGGAAAACCTGAATTTCAAATACAGAGTGTGTGCCAGGGAGGGGTTGACCAGTCTAGATAATTTTTGAACCCCAGAACCGGCTGTTGGCCAAATAGTTAACTCCCATGGCCAGCTCACTGCAGGTATGCACTAATTCGACCTCAGCTATCCCAAGGTGATGCCCTGGGGGTTATCCCAGAGGTTCCCAAATCCATATCCACCAGGGATCTTATTTATGTCTTTTTTCTCCAGCGCTTCTACCCCTGGGATCCTGTGGTGTCATGGGGTGTAAGTGCAGGAGTCAAGGTGCTTTTTAAGAACGCAACATTTCAAAATGCAACTACTAGCCATTCAAGGATGCAACTTGGCACATTTAATTTGTGCCAGAAGCACCACTATGTTCATAGGCGTCCACCATAATAACATTCCAAGTCTTTCCCCATCTCCATACCTTCCCCTCGTTTTCTTTTCCCATACCCATTTCCCTTTGTATAATGTACTTTTCTTGTTCCCTTAAAATGCTTTTGCATCCGTAGTAAGACATTCCGGTCGCTAAGCAACAGTGCAAAGACATATGATATAAATATAATTTGCATTTAAATAGCGCTACAAACCCTCAGGCATCTGAGCGCTGCTTATTACCCACGGTGTGTGGTGCTCATTTATCAACCTCGGAGGGATGAAAGGCTGAGTTTGGCCTTGCCGGGATTCGAACCTGTGTCAGCAGGCTGAGGCTCTGCACGGATGTCAAATCGAGAGCTCTACTCGCTCTGCTATCTGACATTGCCAGTCCAGAAAAAATAGGTGCCCCTCAATAATGGAGTCAATTTATTTTGTTGGCCGAAGCCTCATGTGTTTGGTATTAGAAATACACATCTACAAGCCTGACTAAAGTGCGGCCATTTTGAAGTGATTGAAATCGCCATTTTGTTTTTAACTTGCACCTTTTGCCTTCTGTTGAAACTGCTTTGCTGAAAGCTTATTCTGCTCCACTATTACATTATTGTTCATGCATAGAGCAAGGCCGCGAGATACTTGTTGAAACATAACGCAGGCAACCCAGACAGAAATGCCCGGTATCCTCCCTGACAAGTCCTTGGAAGTAAGCATCAAGGCATTTACTCATTAGACAGGTGCCAGCCAGTCTCGCTCATGCAGTAGAAATGGTAGAAACAAACAATTAATGGCTTGAATTATGCTCTTCTCTGCGCCCCCCCCCCTTCCTGGAGCCCTGTAGAGCCCTGGAGAGCGAGTTGACCCCTAGCACACGAATAGGAACAAGAAGATAGCGAGGCCTGGAATGTGTGTCTCCCCTGCACGCAGCTTGCTTGCAAAAACAGAAGCAATGTGTTCTCTAAAACAAAGAATTTTGTCTGCAGGCTCACGAAATTGCAAACTGTTGCTAAAATGAATGTCTGAAGGTGTCATGCTTGTCACAATTGTCAATCAAACCTAATTCAAAGGAAATACATTATGGGCGGTATTGAATGTGTCACCACTGATTGTAAGATGCTCGCTTTGTATATATGTAACTGTTGTACAATGATTCACTCTCTTGTGTCCCTCGGGGTCTGGAGACACACGCTGCTGGGCCAACTGAGACTATTTGCTTTGTAATAAACCCTAGCTTTTGGGAATACAACCTCGTTTCTGGCGTATCAGTTTGTGTGTGGTTATTGTGCTGTGTTTCCATATGCGAGGGTCCCCTAGGGGCCACATCAAAATGGCGCCTGAATAGGGACCCTCCCCCACTTGTTCCATCGCGTACGTTGTAAAATGAGGAAGGTGGAGAAAACGGCGAGGACGAGACGGTCGAGCCGGGATCAAGAGGTGTTTGGGGCGCCCCTGTGAAAGTGATGAGAGACTCCTTTGCAGATCTGTACACAACTGATCCCTGATCGACGTGTCCGGCCAGAGAACAAGGAGGTGAGGGTCCCGAAACGAGGCAGAGTGAGCCAAGACACACAGACACGACGATTATTGGTTGCGTCAGTATACGGACGAATTGCGTCCTGAAAGACAACTTGATTGATCAGGTGAGTCATGCCCCGATTCGAAGTAACCCTGATATTGGTTGAGAGTTGATTTTGCAAAATCAAACGCCCAGCGTATGGTTGATTAGCCAAGGGTAAGGTTAAAACATGCCTGGGGTATTGTCCACCTTAGAGGGATTTTTCCACTGCGGTAGACAATCTTTGGAAACTGGCCAGGTTGCGCCACCCGTGGGGTGAGATGTATGTTAAGTATGGTGTAGGGGCGATAATGTTTTGTGAAATTTGGCATAGGCATACCACAAAAGAAGATGATTTACAATGGCCGAATCACAGGAGTTTTGAGATTTTGAGGATAGATTATTAAGAAAAAATGCTGTTGAAAAAGAAAACACGTCCTGCGGCATTTGATGTCCTTAGAGACTGGAGGAAGGAAGCTATGCTTTGTTGGAAAAGCAGAGAGAAGAATGCACGCAGGCATAAGTCGAAAGCAGAAAGAGTGAAAGAAAAGCAGGAGGAGGAGTGGGATGAGAGCTTGAGAAAATCAGATAGATGTGGTCAATTGAGTATAGACAAGATATATCCACAACAAGAGCTGCATTCATCAGATGAGTTAATAAGCAAAATACTAACTGAAACAAGGCGAGAGCGCCCAACAAGAGAGACTAATAAGACCGCACCAGTGTCTATTGCTCAGCCCCCTTCAGTTGCTCAGCCCCTCCCTATTGTTCAGATCCCAGCACCACCACAGATCATACAACCAGCGCCTCCCATTAGCCAGCCAGCGCCGCAGCAGTTACTTCCCATTCCCATTGTCCCATCTGCACCTCCCTCCCAAGAGATTGCTTCTGTCCCATCCGCACCTCCGGCCATTGAACTTGAACTCACAGGAAGAAGAGAAGATAAAACAAGGGAAGAGGGGACGGGACAAAGTGAATGCACTAGTGACCCATAGTGCGATTAGCAAGGAGAGAAAATGGGAGTTGCAAGAACAGGTATATAGACGGGAATGATGAAACGTCGACGCTGGCTAAGATGTATACTTTCAGGAGGAGCAATGAAGACAGGTATTGTTGGAATGCATGGGAGAATATTTAATGGGGAGATGGAAGCAGTTAATTGGGAGAGTACTGTTATGATGTCTTAAGGGAAGCAGGGAGCTTTCAATGCTCTCCCTATATGATGATGTCTTAATCCTGTGTGATGTCATGGAATGTTCTGGTTGCATCTTACAGATAATGTTCTAAGTGGGTCAGTTGGAGGAAAGTGCTGAAGGAGAGGAGCCTCTGATCGTTGGGGGTCTTCTTCCCTTATATGTAACCTAAATAAATACTGTTACATGTCTTACCTGACTGCGCCAGCCTCTTCATAACAATGGCGACGAGGATGGGATTTTGAGGTCCCGCAGACAGGTCAAAGGAGACCCCCAGCATCTGCCAACGTTGAGTCGCGGCCCGCAGCAGGCGATCGCATCGCCCCGACTTCTGCTCCGCCCGTGTTTCCCCTAAGCAGCCTGGAGGACGGAGTTTGGAAGTGCTCCGTGAGATAGAAGCCGCTGCCGGGAGAAGTGTCGGCGCCACCAGAGAAGTAATCGACTGGCAGTGGGCTGCTCCGCCTCCTCTTTGCGTTGAGCGGCCCGCCACACACGACGACGGATGCTGAGGCCCCATTCCGGCGTCCCTGAAGAAACGACCGGAGCTGCCGAGGGAGAAGTTCAAGGAGGACTGCACCGCTTCCTAGCGGCGCGCTGAGCAGCTGTCGAGTGATCACGGCTTCAGGGAAGGTCGCTCCGCTTCCGAAGCGTCGAGCGACCACCGTGTCCCTGCAACGTTTGTGCAAGTAAGTGCCTTCAACTCCAGATAGTGCCCCTGCTGATCCCGGCCCACCCTCACGCTCGCCAGCGTAGGGAAGACGCCGGACTTCGCTACCGTATGTCCCTAGTGGATGACAAAGAGAAAAAAGATCCCTTACTGCATTGGGTTCCAAAGGTGAACTGTCACGGCGGATACGTGCCTTGTTGAACTGGTGCAACAAATCTTGCAAGGATCGAGCTAGGAGAAGTACATTTTCGTACAGAAGCATGGCAGCGTTACCTGGCATATCTGGCCCGCCCATTTTCATGGCCACTCCAGGTGCGGCGAAGATTGCTTGGCCCCAGTGGCGAAAAGGTTTTATGCACTATATGAGGGCAGCTGGCGGAACAGCATATTCTAGTGAAAGAAAAGTGGCATTGCTGTTACACTTCCTAGGTTATGAGGGACAGAGGATTTTCGAGACACTTCCTCAGTTGGTAGGTGATGGAAGCGGAGATGACTTGAATGAATTTGAATCGGCACTGCTTAAATTAGATAAGCATTTCAACCCCAAAAGAAGTACAATTTTGGAGCGGTATAACTTCCGCATGCGGATTCAGGCTCACGGGGAATCTGTCGAAGACTATGTCACTGCTCTCCGTCACCTTGCACTGACGTGCAAATTTCAAGGAAGTTTTGATGAGCATATCCGCGATCAATTCATGACGCATTGCCACTCGAATAAAATACGTGAGGAACTTTGGCTGAAGGACGAGCCAAATCTGGATGAGGTATTGGACTTGGCCAAGCGTGTGGAGCACTCGCTGGCATGTGTTGCCAAGCTCTCCAAGACTTAAGGAAGTGATTCGAAGGAAAACAGGCAGGAGGTGCTGAGTGTGGGTGAAGGAAAGAACAAAAGGAAAGGAAGAAACAAGCAGAAGGAGAGGAACAACGCAGAAGAGAAGAGAAACCAAGTGCCGGTGCAGAGAAGCGAAAAGAGAGAGGAAAAAAGGGGCGAAAGATTGTGTTATCGATGTGCCAGTGCAACGCATTTTGCATCCTCTCTAGTGTGGCCAGGGCGAAAGGCGGTATGCAATAAATGCAAAAGGAGAGGACATATTTCCACGTGTTGCAAGAACTATCAATTTGGCCAGACGGGGCAAAGGAAGATCCTGTTTGTAGAGGATGAGGATGATGGAGAATCGTCAGAAGAAGACACTGCGTTGGCATTGACAAATGTTATTGTGAACACAGTTAATGTTGTAGCCAGTGGTGGAAACACGGATGATTGTGAGCGGCCCTATGCCGTGGTGGCAGTGAATGGGTGTAAGGTATCAATGATGGCAGATTCAGGATCAAAAGTTACGTTAGTGTCTAGGAGTGTTTTTGAAGACGAGATGAAGGGGAAGGTGTCAGCGTTGTCTGAACCTGACATAAATCCGGGAGGCTACAACCAAGATAAGATTGATTTACTAGGATATGTGTGGAGTAGATTTGAGTTTAAAGGTCGCAGTTGTGATGGGAAGGTGTATGTAACAAAAAAAGGACAATCCTTATTGGGATGGAGAGAGCAGAAGAATTTAGGAATCAGACTAGATCCCAACCACCCCGAGCAAGTTTTGCAAGTGTCAGAGGCATCCACGATGTCCTGCAAATACACGAGAGAGTTTGGTAAAGTGTTTGATGAAACTTTGGGAAGAATAAAGGGTTTTCAACACCAAATATTGCTAAAAAGCGGGAGTGTGCCCACCGTAGCCAAACTTAGACCGGTGCCCTTTGCCTTGCGGGATAGTGTTAAACAAGAATTGCAAAAATTGTTAAAGACAGGAGTGATCGAGAGAGCTGGGGGTGTTGAATGGATTTCCCCAGTCGTAGTAGTGAAGAAAAGTTCAGGGGACATAAGATTTTGTGTGGATATGCGTGAGTTGAATAAGTGCGTGTTAGTGGACAGGCACCCGCTACCCAACATGGGTGAGTTGCTGACCATGGTCGGTGGGGGGAAGTATTTCTCCAAACTAGATATGACGTCGCCCTATCATCAGGTGGAGTTAGAGGAGACATGCAGAAAGGTCACAGCGTTTGTGACGCATGAGGGAGTGTTCCAGTTTAGGAGGATGCCATTTGGGTTGGCATCTGCCTCCTCTGTGTTTCAGAAAATAATGGATCGCCTTTTGAGAGGAGTGAAGGGCGTGTTCTGTTTTCAAGATGATGTATTGGTGAGTGGAGCGACTTTGGAGGAGCATGATGGGAGTCTGTACAAAGTGTTAAAGATATTCAAGGATAGGGGTATAACGCTGAGAGAGGAGAAGTGCAAATTTGCCGTGACAAATGTGGACTATTTGGGACATGATGTATCGGGGGTCGGGATTAAACCTAAAGAGGAGATGGTAAATGCCATAAGGAGAGTGGAGAGACCGTGTAATAAGAGTGAATTGAGGTCTTTTCTCGGAATGACGGAATTTTATCAAAAATTTGTGGTAAATTACGCTGACAAGGTGCAAGAGATGAGAAAAGTTCTGAGGAAAGGTGTTGATTTTGAGTGGAATAGTCAATGTGACTTGGAATTTAATAGAATCAAGGAAGATATAAACTTAGCTCGTCCCTTAGGATGTTTTGACACAAGAAGACTGTCTATCATTACAGTAGATGCCAGTGAGTATGGACTCGGGGCGGTGTTATCTCAGAAGCAGGATGATGGGTCTGAAGAGCTGATAGCACATGCATCGAGAGGTCTCAAGGGAGCAGAGATGAGATATTCGGTTATTGAAAAGGAGGCATTGGTGTGCTTCTGGGCTGTAGAACGATTCAGGAATTTTGTGTGGGGAGTAGAATTTGTAATCCGCACAGATCACAAACCTCTAAAGGCTATATTCGAAAGCAAGGGCCTAGATAAAGTTTCCCGTAGAGTGGCAGGTTGGGTCACCAGGATGCAGACACATTGTTTTAGGATGGAGGTCAGTCCAGGGAAGGATAACATATTCGCGGATAATTTGTCGAGGGTGAGAGTTGCAGATTCTGATGTTGTGGACTATGAAGAAATGGATTTAGTATTCATCAACACCGACGGTATTGTGTCCAAACAGGAGTGGTTGGATGAGGTGAAGAAAGATGAGACCATGAGCAAGGTGATTCCTTATGTGGTGTCAACGGCATGGCCGATGAAAGTGAATATGGCAGAGGGGGTGAAGCCGTTTTGGGAAGTGAAGGATGAGTTGTCTGTCATGGATGGGATTTTATTCAGGTGGGGAAGAGCGGTAGTCCCGATAGGGTTGAGGAAAAAGGTGATAGAGTTAGCGCATTGTGGTCACATAGGCGTTACAAAAACCAAAGGGGTGTTGAGACAAGAATATTGGTGGCCTGGTTTTGATAGAGAGATAGAAAATTACTTAGCTAATTGTCAATTTTGCATCAAGAGTGGGAAGGGAGTTGTGGCCAAGAAGCAACCCTTAGTGGATGTGGGCCTCCCGTCAAGAATATGGAGTGAGATAGCTATGGATATCCTAGGTCCGGTGGAGTTAGGTTACGGTCGAGGAAAATTCATTGTTCTGGTCGTAGACCTGTTTTCTAGATGGGTGCATTTTAAGATCGTGAGAAATATCACTGGAGAGAGTATGATAAAGACATTGCAGGAGATTTTTGCCAATGAAGGCCTACCGGAAAGTGTATTGACGGACAATGGTCCCCAGTACATATGTGGTAACTTTACCAGTTATTTAAGGAAGTGTGGAGTAGACCACAAAAGAACTTCATTGTACCATCCCGAATCCAACGGGGTAGTCGAAAGAATGAATAGGTGTGTGATGGAGAGTATTCGGATGGGTGAGGAGTGTGGTCAGGATAAGATAGCCATGATACAGAGTAGGATATGGGCTTTGAGGATGGCACCTCATGCGACGACAGGTCTGTGCCCGTTCGAGCTTATGAGGGGCAGGAAGCCATATTCCGTGGCATGTCCGCCATGGCTTGGTAGGAGTAGAGAAACGGATCTGGTCGTTGATGAGGTGAGAAAGTCACTGGTGAAGAAGAAATCCGAATGGGTCATGCGCGAAAATCGCAAGAGAGGGAAGAAAGAATTGCGCGTGGAGTGTGGAGATTGGGTCAGGATAAGGAAGGGAGTTGTCAAGAGGAAAGGAGAATCCCTGTATTCGGATCCTGTCAGGGTCGTGGCAGTCATGAAAGGGGCTGTTCGTGTGACCGGAGGGCAAGTGTGGAATAAGGATAGAATTGCCACTGTGAGGAGAGCCCATGTGTAGATGAGTGGAACGCCATGGGACTGTTTGCTGCTGTGTTGTTGTTAGTTTGTGTGTTTCGTTTGTTTGGGAATGGGTGCGTGTGGTTTTTTCAATTGAATTAAAGGTTTAAGCTCATGGGATAAGTTAAAAAAAAAAAAGGGGAGATGTGTTATGATGTCTTAAGGGAAGCAGGGAGCTTTCAATGCTCTCCCTTAAGACATCATAACACATATTGTTATGAAGAGGCTGGCGCAGTCAGGTAAGACATGTAACAGTATTTATTTAGGTTACATATAAGGGAAGAAGACCCCCAACGATCAGAGGCTCCTCTCCTTCAGCACTTTCCTCCAACTGACCCACTTAGAACATTATCTGTAAGATGCAACCAGAACATTCCATGACATCACACAGGATTAAGACATCATCATATAGGGAGAGCATTGAAAGCTCCCTGCTTCCCTTAAGACATCATAACACATATTGTTATGAAGAGGCTGGCGCAGTCAGGTAAGACATGTAACAGTATTTATTTAGGTTACATATAAGGGAAGAAGACCCCCAACGATCAGAGGCTCCTCTCCTTCAGCACTTTCCTCCAACTGACCCACTTAGAACATTATCTGTAAGATGCAACCAGAACATTCCATGGGGAGATGGAAGCAGTTAATTGGGAGAGTACCACTGCAGAAGTTGTTGGATTTGAATGCATTGGCACGTTGTAGAGGGAGAGATGAAGAAATAAGGGAACATGTAGACAGGCTTTTTGAATTGAAGAATGAACTTGATGATGCATATGCTGAAATGTTTGCCATGTCGGGGTATAGGAATACAGATGTTAAGAGAGACAGGAGGGAGGCGGCGATACCATATGTGCAGCTTCGATTTCTTACGCTGTCAAGACAGGCGAGTGAAAAACTAAAAATATGTATACGAGAGGCGTTAAAATGGATTACAGATCCTAGTATTCCCACAATGGAAATACATGAAATATTTGATGAATACCCCTTGCCAATGAAAAGAAAAGCACTGCAGACAATGGTTGAATATTTACAGGACAAAGATATAGATGATAAGAAAGCTAGCCCCCCAGAATTGATGGCGATATACAAGAGAGCATTAGAACGCGGAACAGGAGAAACAGCCTTATCACTTGATTTGGGAATAGTACTGCATATGAGAGAAGGGGGAGGAAAAGCGAGTGCAGCATTTCCCATGAGAGAGGTCCCACCTACTTTTGTACCAAAAGTAGAAGTTCCTGGTGTTGATGGAGCTCCAGTACGGGTAACGGAAGCACATTATACAGCACAATATGTGCATGTCCCCTTCTCCAGACAAGAAGTGAATAATATAAAACAGACAGTTCCCGATTTAAGAAAGAATCCGGCGGGATTCTATAAGGAAATAGAGTCCTATTTAAGATCGTCCATGTTCACGATGCATGATATAGATTTAATATTCCCAGTAGTTGTACCAGCAGATATATGTAAGCAAATAAGAAAAGTGGATGATGATGTGGCCTATGGTGCCACTTGGGCAGATCTAGTAGCAGAGAATAAGAATAGACAAGCAGGCGAAAAACCATCGCCAAATATGGCAGCGTTACCAGCACGGATAATACAAGAATTGAAGGAAATAGTTCCAGAAAAAAGAATTGTATGGGACAAATTAACTGCATGTGTTCAGGGCAAGGATGATTTATCCACAGATTATTTCAATAGATTTGAGGAAGTATTTCCGGATTTTAGTGGACAGGATGTAAGCACAGAAGCAGGCAAAAGACTATTTGTTGATAAATATGTGAGAGGGTTAATACCTCCAATTCAAAACTTAATAATGACATCAGAAAGTGCACGGCAAGCAAAAACATTGAGCGAAGTATTGCATATGGCCCAATATTATGAGAACAGAGTGAATACAGAGAAAGAGGTGAAGGATAGGGTGAATTTGAAAACAAGGGTGCTACTTCAGCAAGTGACGGGACACGATAGAGGGATAGGGAACGCGCAAGGGAGAAGTAATTTGAATATGCATGGAGGGCCTCTGGGACTAAATCAGTGTGCATACTGCAGAGAGGAAGGTCACTGGCGAGCGCAATGTCCACATTTACAAAATAGAAATGGATATGGTCAGAGAAGACAGCATAGGGGACACCCAGGAACAAATGGACAGAATAGAAACAATATGCAGCAGTACCAAAACGATCAAGGAAATGTTATCCAGAATCAGAACCAATCTCAAAGTCAGACTGCTTTTAGCCAAAATCAGAGCCAGCCAGAACCCTCAGTATGGAAATCAGAGTGAGCGGAATTGAGGAAAGGGCGGAAACATTTTTGATACACAACCAAATACGTATTATAGTAGTGATTACACATCGGATGATGTGTTGTTCCCTCAAAAGGACAGCCCAAGACAGGGGTCGGAACCAGTGTCTATTCCCGTGAATCAAAAAGGACCTCTACGTAGAAATGAAAGTCGGGAATAGAGAGCATAGCTTTCTCGTAGGTACAGGGGCGCAAAAGTGCTCAATAGACCATCACTTGGTTCTGGAAATACCACTGTCAGGGCAGAGGAATATTTCAGTAGGGTTCGCAGGTACTCCAGTAATGAATCCAGTGTCCCAATCAGTACCAGTAACAATAGGTCCATTCACTGAATATTGTCCATTCCTCTTAACAGAAAATTGTGGGGAAAATCTTTTGGGATTAAATTTATTGAAAAAACTAAGTGCAGTTATCCATTGCACTCCTGATGGAGTGTTCTTGACAATTTCGCCACAGAATGTACCGGTGTCTGAATGTTTCTCCAAACCTTTGCCAGGAGAATTGAGAAAAGTGGCAACTTGCATATGGGCGACGAATGACAATGATGTGGGATGCTTGAAAATAGAGCCAGTAAAGATTGTTCTAAAAGAAGGAGTAACGCTACCGCATATTCCACAGTATAAAATTTCAGCAGAGGGAGAGAAAGGATTGAAAAGTATTGTCTCAGATTTGGTAAAATTAGAGGTGATTGAAGAGATTACAGGCAGCACATGTAACAGCTCCATTCTCCCAGTATATAAGAAAGGAGGTATTGAAGTACCATATCATTTCATAATTTATCTGTGCTAATTAAACAAAGTGGTTGACCCTCAATTCTCATTGGTTCCAGATGTTACCACGGTTTTGACAATAATTCCCGCCTCGGCAGAATATTTTAGTGTTAGAGACTTGAAGAATGCATTCTTCAGCATTCCAGTACATAAGGAAAGCAGATACTTGTTTGCATTTATATTAGGAGGACGATCATTCACATTCACGCACATTCCACAGGGCTACACAGAGAGTCCGAGTATTTACAGCAGGGCGTTGAAAGAACAGCTAGATATGCTAGAATTACCGGTAGGTTGTGTATTGTTACAATATATAGATGATCTATTGATCGCTGCTGATACAGAATAGATTTATAAAAAAAAGTACTGTTTTATTGTTGTCACACTTAGCAGCACATGGCCATAAAGCAAGCTTAAAGAAATTCCAATATTGTCGAAAGGAAGTGGCTTATTTGGGCTACCTGCTTTCGAGAGAGGGGAGAAGACTAACGGCAGAAATAATAGAGAGTATTTCTGGTATGCCTATTCCAAAAACACAGAAAGGAGTCAGAGCTATAATAGGCATGGCTTCGTATTGCCGGCAGTGGATTGTGAACTTTGCATTGATTGTGAAGCCAATGGTGGCATTGATAAAAAAAGGATGCTGTGATGCCTTTGCAATGGAATGAAGAATGTCAGAGAGCATTTGATCTGCTCAAAACTGCATTGTGTTCCGCTCCAGTTTTGGGCACACCAAACTATGATTTTTTTTTTTAGATTGTTTGTACATGAGAGTGAAGGCTGCGCGTTGGCTGTTTTGACACAGGAACAAGGTGGAAGAAATAGGCCATGCAGCTATTTTTCTTCTGCGCTGGACCCTGTGGCGCGTGCACTACCACGTTGTTTGCGAGCTGTTGCAGCGGCTGCTGCGGCGGTGAAACAAACTGAAGGAATGGTGTTGGGGCACACCTTAATTTTGATGGTGCCACATGCCATAGACGTTCTATTAAATAGAACGCAGACGCAACACCTCACATCTGCTAGATTGACTAGATATGAAATTGTCCTGCTCGCGCCACACATCCAGATTATGAGGTGTAGCGCTTTGAATCCTGCGGAATTAATGCCACTGCCCACAGAAGAATTAGGGGAGAATGAATCACCTCCCCATGATTGTTTAATGGTCACTGAGGAAGAAACAAAAGGAAGAATTGATTTAACAGATACCCCACAAAAAGAGCCAGATGGAGAACTGTTTTGTGACGGCTCCTGTTTTAAATTACCTGATGGCACATCAACTGCTGCCTATGCTATCACTACACTGAAAAGAATTGTAGAGAGCAAAAGAATCCCCTACAACTCTGCACAAGCAGCGGAGATAATAGCTTTGACCAGAGCCTGTGAGATTTCTGAAAAAACATACATATATACTATATATATATAACATTTATACTGACAGCCAATACGCCTTTGGCGTGGTTCATAACTTTGGCCGACTCTGGGCTGAGAGCGGTTTCTTGACATCACATGGAGCCAGAATTCAACATGGCCCTTTCATTATACGATTGCTGTCTGCACTTACGTGTCCAAAGCGCCTAGCAATAGTGAAATGCGAGGTGCATAAAAAAGTAACATGTAAAGTGGGAGACAGAAACGCATTTGCAGACAGGATTACGAAGCAAACTGCCACTGATTTGAATACCAAAGTTTTGACAGTACAGTCTGAGGAAGTACCCTGCATAATAGAAAATGGAATTGCTACTGTTAAAGAGATGCAGGCAGAAGCCACTGCTGACGAGATACAAGAGTGGGCTGAGGGCTCTGCAGAATTAGATCTAGAAGGTTGCTGGGTAGACAAGAAGAGTAGAAACTGGATGCTGCCCAACTCCTATGTAACTGCAATGGTCACAATAGCCCACAGTCCTACACACATTTGTGCTAAAAACATAGTCCAACATTTAGCCACAGTATGGCAGAACACACACATAAAGAAAAATGTCAAAAGGCTGGTACAAAATTGTATTACGTGCTTGCAACACAATGTGGGGAAGGGAACGGTCCTCCCTCTATGCCATTTGAGGTAATCCATTTTGATTTCATAGAGATGGAGAGGTGCCAAAACTTGAAGTACGTTTTAGTGGTTGTGTGTGCGTTCAGTAAGTGGGTGGAAGCATATCCATTAAAAGACTGCACCGCCATGAGCACTGCAAAAGTAATGCTGAAGGAATATTTTTCACGGTTCGGTCTGCCCCGGTCATATGGTCAGATAATGGCCCGCATTTTGTGGGCGCAGTGATATTACAGATTTGCGCAGGTCTCCAGATTGACAAGAGATTCCACTGCTCCAGACACCCCATGAGTGCCGGTCTTATTGAACGTCACAATGGCATATTAAAGGCCAAAATAAGTAAAATTTGTGCAGGAAACGAGTTGCGTTGGGTAGACGCATTACCGCTAGTGTTACTGTGCATGCGCACATCTGTGCAAGCAAGGACTGGGCTCTCCCCGTACGAGATCGTAATGGGGAGGCCGGCGAAAGTTTGGTGTGCACCACAGCCAAAGCAGCTAAACGAAATAGAATATCCTGTGCTCAGTACTTATTGTAACCTTTTAATGCAGAAATTGCGTTTGATTCATCAGCAGGTGCAGGAGGCTTTACCAGTCAGGTACACTGGTCTGGGGCATTCACTGGAACCTGGAGAGTGGTTTCTAGTGAAGAATTTCGAAAGGAAGTCATCGCTTGCACCCAGGTGACGTGGACCCTACCAGATACTTTTGGCAACACAGACTGCAATCTGCGTGGACGGGAGGAAAGCGTGGATACGTGCAACGCATGCTAAGAAGATCCCATCGCCGTTGAAAAAACTGCCTGATCGAAACAACCAAAAAGAGACAGTGGCCCCAGAAATGAAAGAAAGTGTTGCCAGTTCTTTGCCACAAAATCTGTCT
Organism: Ambystoma mexicanum; assembly: GCF_040938575.1. Lineage (NCBI taxonomy): Eukaryota > Metazoa > Chordata > Amphibia > Caudata > Ambystomatidae > Ambystoma > Ambystoma mexicanum. The sequence goes on along the minus strand of NC_090924.1, from coordinate 533,057,057 downwards.
GATCCTGAAATAAAGCCTGAAACGAAGCCTGGAAAAATTGCTATAAAGGATAAAGGGCAAAGAGTGCCCCAACTTTGTCCAGCAGAACCTGCATCACTGCTGGCTGACACAAAGCCTGAATCATCACTCTGGCGCCCATCATCTGTCATTGCGTCGCAGGCTGACTCCGAGCCTGAGTCTGGAAGTGCACCCGCATGGAAGTGCACCCGCACTGTTCATTGATCACACGATACCAGGAGCAAGGCAGTATAATTTGCGGCCTCGGAAGAAAGAGTGATCAAAATCTGCATTTCCTTTTGATCTTTGTTGCCTCTGTTTCCCATCACGGATGAAGTGGGAACCAGAGGCCTAGGGGAGAGCGGCGTGAGGGTTGTGCAAATCGGACAGCTCAAGAACACGGCTCCCCGGTGCTATCTGTGAAAAGAAGAAAAACAAATCCATGTGTAGATCACCCCTCACGGACAAGAGGGGCTCATATGGTACAAAGGTGATTGATAACTGCTCTGGAGTTCTTTAAGCAATGTGCAGATGCGCAGAAAATCTTGCCCAACGTATAGCAAATCAGGCTGCTGAGAACTGACAGAGCTAACTGTTCACATTTCCGAACTTATTGACATTCGAGCGAGTGCAACAATAAGAGATATTCACGACGAACATTGTTGGAGAAGAAGGACCGCGAGAGAAAAATGCCGGAACCCGCTTTTGCAGCCCTCCTGCACCACCACTGATAATGAGTTAACTATAGAGACTGGAAGGTTACAAAAAAGAAATTGCAGATAAAACTGTATGCTGATCTTAACAATAGTCATGTGTGTGATGAGTATATTAGCCCCAATAATGACAGTACTGGTATTATGGTACTTAGAAGAAATACACCCATTGGAAGTGCTCTTGCCTATTAGAAACATCTCCACTACTGAAAGCCCGGCCCATGTAATTACTTACACTTTGTCCCCAATGGAAGAAAGACACAGAGAAGGATATGGAAATAACACATTATTGTTAATAATGAATATGACTCACTCAATACTGAGAAAAAATAATTGTTGGGTGTGTGCCCACTTGCCACAGCATGGTGTGAAAGGAATAGGTTGGTATGTGCAGCCACTGCCATTGAGTTCTGCATACTACGCATCCTTGAGTGCATTATATTATGGGAAATGGAACAAAAGTGAAACTGGTCAATTAGACAGAACAAATATGATTGAATTTGAGGAGATTATTATGAAACCTGTAGGTTGCTCTATATTTCATCAAGCACGATTGATCACACCAGTAGTGATGCCACAAGATAGATTATTTGTGCCCTATAAATCATCTGTAATTACGTTTCATATGAACCCAGAAGGAAATAAAGATACAGTGCCCCCCTCGTATATAGTAAACTACAGTCCACGCTCCGTCCCCTTTTGCTTAAGGAAGAAGGGCTCCTATTCAGTGGGGACATTCACTAGATGTATGAATATAGCATTCCTTGATAAAGAGGTAGAACCAGTTTATGTAGGTGACCCTGTTTATTTCATATGTGGAGAAAAAGCGTATCCCTGGTTACCTAGAAACTGGGGAGGTACTTGTTATTTGGGACTTCTGTCCCGGGGGTATTTCTTTCAAGGACAGCAGATATAGCCAAATTGTCCAGGTCAAGACCACAGCGAGATGGGGACGGAGGTTTAATCGCGGAAGATATAGCAAAATCATTCATACCATTTTGGGGCCAAGCAATACAAACTTATAATATAAAACAGCTGTCCAGAATAATAGAGAAAACAATAAATGGAACAACGGATATATTATACAATATGACATTAGAGGAAAATGGAATTAGATTAATGACACTCCAAAATAGGATGGCTCATGATGTAATTCTGGTTGATCGTGGGGGAGTTTGTAAAATCGTGGGATCAGCGTGTTGCGTATTTTGTAAGCGACTCCTCCGTTACGATTTTTGAAGCAATAAGAAAGTTGCATGTTTTGAGCTCTGACCTTCACCCCCCAGAAGGAAGTTGGGAATTGAACATAAGATCCTGGTTCTGGGAAGTATTACGCTCATGGGGATGGAAATTAGTTGCGATCCTAGTAGCAGTACTCGGAATATTCATGACATGTTGTTGTATACACTGCTTACCTATAATTTGTACCGAAATAAGTGAGCAGTGTACAGAGATAGTAACAAAAAGGAGCACTACTAAACCAGATACTCAAATAAATGATGAAATGAAGACAGTAAAAGAATTCATGTCAATTAATATTGATGACATTGACAATGAGGAGGAAACTAGTATTATGCAAAATTCAGAATCAGATACTTGGTCAGAAGAGGATGCAATGTATGGATGAGGTGTTTGGCATACCGCCAAAAGGAGGGTTTGTCAGTCCAGAAAAAGTAGGTACCCCTCAATAATGGAGGCAATGTATTTTGTTGGCCGTAGACCAACCGCATCATGTGTTTGGTATTAGAAATACACATCTATAAGCCTGACTAAAGTGCAGCCATTTTGAAGTGATTGAAATCGCCATTTTGTTTTTAACTTGCGCCTTTTGCCTTCTGTTGAAACTGCTTTGCTGAAAGCTTATTCTGCTCCACTATTACATTATTGTTCATGCATAGAGCAAGGCCGCGAGATACTTGTTGAAACATAACGCAGGCGACCCTGACAGAAATGCCCGGTCTCCTCCCTCACAAGTCCTTGGAAGTAAGCAACAAGGCATTTAATCATTACACAGGTGCCAGCCAGTCTCGCTCATGCGGTAGAAATGGTAGAAATGAACAATTAATGGCTTGAATTATGCTCTTCTTTGCGGTCCCCTTCCCTGAGCCCTGTAGAGCCCTGGAGAGCGAGTTGACCCCTAGCACACGAATAGAAACTAGGAGACAGCGAGGCCTGGAATGCGTCTCTCCCCTGCACGCAGCTTGCTTGCAAAAACAGAAGCAATGTGTTCTCTAAAACAAAGAATTGTGTCTGCAGGCTCACGAAATTGCAAACTGTTGCTACAATGAATGTCTGAAGGTGTCATACTCGTCACAATTGTCAATCATCGAACCCAATTCAAAGGAAATGCATTATGGGCGGTATTGAATGTGTCACCACTGATTGTAAGATGCTTGCTTTGTATATATGTAACTGTTGTACAATGATTCTCTCTCTTGCGTCCCTCTGGGTCTGGAGACACGCGTCGCGGGGTGTGAGACCCAGTTGGCCAACTGAGACTATTTGCTTTTTAATAAACCCTAGCTTTTGGGAATACAACCTTGTGTCTGGCGTTTCAGTTTGTGTGTGGTGATTGTGCCTTGTTGCCATACGTGAGGGTCCCTAGGGGCCACATCAACATGTCATATATATATATTACACAGTGGTGGTGAGCGTTTGCCTGAAATCCTCAGGCAGATCAGGCTGTTGTGTATTTTATTCTTTACAACTGCGTTTATTAGGTTTTGGTTACCACAACTGTGGACAAAATATTCCTTTCGAGTGTGGCCTTTTGTCTTGTTTCTTCTTCCATTTCATGCATGCCACTGTTTCCACAAGGAAGCCGCGGCTACCTTCCAATCTTTGGCCATCCAACACAAACTGACGTGTGGCTTTGGATACAGTAATGTTCTCCCACTGGGCGCATTTCTTGGAACCAAATGCAATATGCAAGTGTTTCCAAAGATGTGTTTTATTTATCTTGCACTACTCAAGAATACTATTAAGCGGGGGGCATGGCCAGGCGCTGTACTGAATGGAAGCTTAGCGCACTTGCTCCCGCTCCAGAATTTCGTTAACGTCTTATTTTCATAAATGGTGACTTACTCTCTGTTACAAAAGCCTTGGCAGACTTGCTGAAAGAACCCTGATGGCCCGTGGGCTGTATTGTGCCCTTTGCAGCTCTGAAGCAGGAACAACTCCGTGACGGAAGAACGAGGCCTGCGAGCCGGGAAGTCCCGTGACTCGTGAACCGACGTTCCTGTCAGCTGTTCAGGGACGCGGCAAACGAAGCACTCGCTAAACAGGCGGGGTGCTGTTTGGAGGACAACACGGGCCCGGCACCATTCTGAACAGCATGGAATGGTAATATTTAGCATTTAAAGGTACAAATACCTATTTCTTTTTTATTTATTTTATTTTTTTTTTAAATTGTTGCTGGAGATGGTAATGCCTCCTCTCTCTTCACACTAGAAAATAGCAGCTGAAATACTCTCAAGATATGAGGTATTTACATATATCTATATACGTCATTTTTATAATAAACTCCAGTAATTGAACATCCTATGACTACCTTACATGGAACAAAGCAATGGTGGATACCGCACAGAATTGTGTTTACATAATAACAATATTCCTCACAGAGTGAAGTAAATCTTAAGGTTTAGCAGCTAGAACTAAATGTTTGCTGGAAGTCTTTTAAAGTGGTGAAGTTAATGATTTTGAACTTGCCTACAAAGCATATTAGTTCACTCTAAAATCTATAGAGACCTTCGACAACTAGTACTATCTATTTTTTGTCAATACCACCAACTGCCTTTCCACATTTCATATTATAAAACTCAATAAATTGGTGCTGCAAACTACTGCATAAGAAGTAGACCCTTGGGCTGTACTTTTGTTCAAGATTACAAACAAAGAAATTACTTGCCAAGTGTGTAGTCATACACTATATTAATAAAAACTCAATATGGCATCCAAGAACATTCTAACTAAGGAAACACCAATTTCTACTTCCAATAAAAGGTCTAAAAGCGGTTCACCAACACTGAATGAAGAAACATTTAATGATACCATGCAAGCCATACTTGTGGAACTTAAAGCGCTAAAACCCTTCATGGAAGCTACAAATATTAAACTGCAGCAAATGGATGAAAAATTGTCTAATTTCGAAACTATAATATCTGAGGTTGAACAAAGGATTAGTAATGCTGAGGATGTGACAGGCAGAGTTTCAAGACTCGAAAACACAGTTAAAGCACTACAGAAGCATACTGAAAATTTAGAAAATCGCAACAGAAGAAACAACTTGCAAATTATTGGGCTATTGAAGGGAGTTGAAGGTGATAATCCTATTTTGTTCACAAATAATCTCCTGACCAAGCTTCTGGAACTTCCTCTCTCAATCAAATTAAACATTCAAAGGGCGCATCGCATTGGCCCTCACATACCGGTGCAATCCTCTAGCACTGCTACCAATAACTCATCAAGAACTATGATACTTGCATTAGACTACACCCATGTACTTATGATCCTAGAGAAAGCCAAAAAAAAAACACCTAAAATGGCAAAAAGATTTTTATTACCCAAGATGTTTCTAACACCACAGCTACAAGAAGGAAAGAGCTCCTTGCTATCAGACCTGCCCTCAAACAACTCAATGCAAGATACAGCATTATACATCCAGCTATCCTCAAAGTAACTCTAAATGATCATACTACTTCTTTTCAGGACCCCAGCGCCTTGAGACAGTTTATTCAAAATCAAAGAAAAGAAGATATGGATACATCAAAGGCCCCTACTTGAAATATATTATCAAGATCCTTTTTTCTTTTGCCTATTACCAATCACCTATCACCACTCTTTCTCAAGGAGCAGGATGCAAGACTGGCTATCTTCCCTTGAGGCTCCTCCTAGCCCGACTCATACTCTTCATTTGCCAGCATGGATAGGAGTGGTCGTTTCCTGTTAACCACTACTGTCACTAAAGATGTTTCCATTTCTATTTTTTTTTTCCATTTTTCATGCTTGCTCCGTTTGTCTTCCCCTCTTCCTCTTGTTTCCTTCCTTATGTATCTTTAAGGAATGCATATATGAAAAATGAATATTATTTTATACACTATAGATCATCTCTTTGAATCCTCATCAGTTATACTAGATGTATGGTTATACTCCACATTAATGTACAAGGTGGCCCATTTACATTGTTATCTTCTCTTAGAGATTTCAAATTTGACCTATTATTTTACTCCCCATACTCATGCCACTTAATATAGTTTCGTGGAATATTAAAGGGTTCCATAATCCAATCAAGAGACAAAAAGTGTTATCTCACCTTAACAGATTCAAACCATCTATTGCCTGCATTCAAGAAAAACACCTTTCTAATGAAGAAGCAGCAAAACTTAAAAGGCATTGGACTGGTCAAGTTTTCTGCAGTGCTGCCAATGGGAAGAAAAAGTTATCACGCTAATTAATAAAGCTCTCAAATGTAACGTTTTATCCAATAAATCCGACAATCTGGGAAGATGGGTTTTACGCAAATTATTGATTGATTCCAAAGTATACTCTATACTAAACATTTATGGCTCAACATCCCCAGACCTTAATTTTTGGCAGTTACTTAGAAATCACATGCTCCATTCTGACCTTCATAATCTGATTGTCTGTGGGGACTGTAACCAAATCATAGATCCTTTTCTAGATAGGAAATATAGAGTACCATTTATTAACAACTCTTCTCACAAACAATTTATTAATTTTATAGCCAATCTTGGTCTTGCTGATACTTGGCGTTTAACTCATCCTACCGATTCTGACTTCACCTACTACTCTACACCCCATAGTTCCTTCTCGCGACTAGATTATATTTTTATACTCAATTCTATGGTCAGCCTTCTCCTCTCTGCTCATATAGAATCCATTAAAATCTCCGATCATGCTCCAATATATATATCCAACTTGCATCCTTAGCTAACTCCAGAAGTTCAAATAGATGGATATTTAATGCTAGTTTACTTAATTATCAATCCTTCGCACCTTTTATAGCCCAACATCATAATAACTACTTCGCTGATAATAAGAATGAAGATACATCTATTACAAATAATTGGGACTACTACAAACCTGTTCTTAGAGGCCATATAATTTCATTTGTTGCTAGTAAGAAAAGAAAACTTAAACAAGAGTCTGAATCCATTCTTAAGCGGCTGAAGCCTTTGGAAACCCAATTTGCGAATAGTAATTCTCCTTCCACTCTTAAAGATATTCTTAAACTAAGATTCCAATATAATCAAATGATCACACAATACTCTTGTGCTAATATGCTTAAATATAAATCAAAGATATATCAGCTTTCTAATACGGCCAATAAATCTTTAGTGACTTACCTCAAATGCAAAAGGGACGGTCTAAGATAGTTGTCCTTAAGGATCATCTGGGTAACAGGAAATTCTCAGATAAAGATATTATTAATATTTTTTCCGAGTTCTACTCTAAATTGTATGCATCCGAAGCTCCTCTTGATAATGTTCAGGTTGATGCATTTCTAGGCAATATACCTAGGAACTCATACTCCCCATTAGATCTTCAGGCACTTAATGTTCCCATTAGCCCCTCTGAAATACTATTAGCTGTTAAGCATCTTAGCAAAGGTAAAGCTCCAGGCCCTGATGGCTTCTCTACTGATTTCTTTTGTCCATTTTTCCAACTTGTTACTTCCTAAACTTAGTGAACTTTACTCTCACTTTATATCAAAAGGGGAGGCCCATGGCTCATTTCTAGAGGCCATACTTATTGTTTTTCCCAAAGCCAACAAGGACCTTGAACTCCCCCAAAACTATCGTCCCATCTCTCTAATCAACACTGATTGCAAGATCTATGCAAAGATTTTGACTAATAGACTCCTTACTTTCTTACCTAATCTCCTAAAACAAGATCAGGTTGGATATGTCAAGGGTAGAGTTTCATCTTCAAATATCAGACTTTTCTTAGATGTCATAGACCTAATTCACAATTCCAAAGATCCCCATGCTGCTATAGCTCTAGATGAGGAAAAAGCATTTGATAGAGTGGATTCTTTATTTAAAACCCTTAGATGGCATGGGTTTAGTCCCCCTTTTCTCTCTATGATAAAAATCCTTTACTCTATGACTAGAACTGTGATCTTTGTTAATGGACAGATGTCCTCCTTTTTCCTTCTTTCAAGAGGAACACGCCAAGGCTGTCCCCCTTCCCCAATTTTATTTTTTATATTAGCACTTGAACCCTTCCTTGAAACCATTAGACAAAATGAAAATATGACAGCAATACATCATAAGCATCTGTATATCAAAGCTGCAGCCGATGTCCCCCTCTTTCTCAGAAATCCAGAACACAGTGCCCAACATGTACTTGACATCATTTCAGACTTCTCTAAAGCATCTGTCTATAAGCTTAATATAGAAATATCTGGAATTCTTCCCCTTAATGTCCATTGTACATCAGGTCATACATCATCCCTTGGAATTAAATGGTGCCTCAAAGGTTTCAGATATCTAGGGGTTCATATATGAGCATCCATTAATGATGTTCGCAAACAAAACTCTGAAGAAATATTAGCCAGAATTAAAGAACTAACAACCTCATGGTCACCCCTCTTTCTCTCTTGGTGGGCCGCCTAGAAGCAATAAAAATGATGATCTCCCCTGTTATACTTTACTTCCTTTACATGTTCCCTATATCTTTCCCTCTATCATTTTTCAAATCCTTTGACTCTGGTTTAATTACATTTCTATGGGGAAAGAAAAAGCATAGAATTGCACTAAGCAAATTAAAAAAGCCCCACTCTTTAAGAGGTTTTAACTTCCCAGATGTTAGAAATGATCACGCCGCCTTTGTCATTAAACAAACACAGATGTGGTTCATCCAGGAAGAACTGCTGCATGTACCAAATTGGGTTTGTCTGGAGAGGGTCATGGTCTCCCCCATCTCCCTAGCAGATATTTACCTTATCAAAGGTAAAAGTAAATTAATGAATTACTCCTGTATTCGCCAATCTATGCTATATCTAAGACATTACATGTTCCCATGCGTAACTAAAAGGTCTCTCTGCTTATATTTGGCTCAACCACCTTATTAAAATTAAAGGTAAATTAGTTTTGTGGAAACCATGGCTCTCTAGGGGGTATAATATTTTGTAGTCAGTTTTTTTTTTAGCAAAATGCCCCTATTGCTTGTAATGATTGGGCCATCAATTACCATATGCCAGCTTCTTTTCTGAAACATATTTGGTCATCATTGCAGCCCTTTTTGAAAACTACAAACTATTCATGCATAATTCCAATGTTCCAGAGGCACAGAGACTTCTACACAGGCTGAACTCTAGCACTACAGCCTCGGCATATTACAAAATGCTAATATCAACATCGTTTACATCGTATCTGGACCAGCTTTATGGTGATTGGAATAATGATTGCTAGGCATCCAATCTTCAACTATGCTGGCCAGTGCAATGGAAATGTATGTCTAAAATTACTTCCTAAGCAAGCTTAACCCAAACTCTCTTTTTCTTTCATCACAGAGCCTTTGCTACCCATACTTCCCTATTTAAATATGGGCTTTTACCCAATGATCTGTGTTGGAGCTGTTCACATATGTTCGTAGAGTGCCAATATGTTGGAATTCTGTATGGTGTACTATTGAATCCTTTTTTAAATTTCATCAAGATTTCTGTTTTAACTTTCTACTCTTTGGGAGTTCCATTTTATAAGCTAATTGAGCTAACAAACAAATACATTTTATTTTTGACTTATGCTTAATAGTTTCAATCCAAACCATTACTAGAAATTGGAAGGACCTAAACCATATACATTATAAAATCTGGTGGAACAGAATTTGCAATATTCACAGATTAGAAAGTTGTATTGCGTCCTCTCTTGATTTGTTATGAAAACACCAACTGAAATGGGAAACATTTGTCGACTACCTATCCAACACCGACACCCCTTAATGTTAACATTGATATCAAATTGTGCATTATTTGACTTTCTTATTATGCATTCTAGTATCCCCCTCCCTCCTATCCTTTCATGGATGTTATGTCTTGTCCTTGCCTTGTTAGTCACTCAATGTTTCATTATTTGTATTGTCCTCCCTATCCTCCTATTTAAAAATATTTAAATGTTGCTAACCAGTTATTCTAATATACTTGTCTGCTATTTATGCCAAATATATGTTCATAAATAGATCAAGTTATGCCTGTCTCATATGCTTATGTATCTGTAATGATTATTAAGCGTCGTGCTCTTACTTGGAACTGCTAAACTGTACTGACTGGAGTCTTCGACCTAGGACCGGCACTGCGAGTCGCTCCTCGACTCTTGCCGTCATCATCCCTGCCACACGCTTCCTGGAGGAGGCGGGGCCACGCACGGCACGTGCTCTGATCACGTGACCTCGGGAGCAGCCAAAAGACCAGGCTGCCTCCCGCTCTGTGCGTCATGCTCTTACTTGGAACTGCTAAATCTGTACTGACTGGAGTCTTCGACCTAGGACCGGCACTGCGAGTCGCTCCTCGACTCTTGCCGTCATCATCCCTGCCACACGCTTCCTGGAGGAGGCGGGGCCACGCACTACACGTGCTCTGATCACGTGACCTCGGGAGCAGCCAAAAGACCAGGCTGCCTCCCGCTCTGTGCGTCGTGCTCTTACTTGGAACTGCTAAATCTGTACTGACTGGAGTCTTCGACCTAGGACCGGCACTGCAAGTCGCTCCTCGACTCTTGCCGTCATCATCCCTGCCACACGCTTCCTGGAGGAGGCGGGGCCACGCACGACACGTGCTCTGATCACGTGACCTCGGGAGCAGCCAAAAGACCAGGCTGCCTCCCGCTCTGTGCGTCGTGCTCTTACTTGGAACTGCTAAATCTGTACTGACTGGAGTCTTCGACCTAGGACCGGCACTGCGAGTCGCTCCTCGACTCTTGCCGTCATCATCCCTGCCACACGCTTCCTGGAGGAGGCAGGGCCACGCACGACACGTGCTCTGATCACGTGACCTCGGGAGCAGCCAAAAGACACAGGCTACCACCCTAGCGGCGTTAAGCCCGACAGGGGTGAAGGGCGCCGACTGTTTTGTGACTGTTTGGTGCTGAGGTGATATTGCCAACTTGGAACTCGAGGTGGTGAGTTATTTATAACATATTCCTACAAACACAGTGTGCCTGTGCACTTCTGTTCTTACACACTGTGGAAGCTGATATAATTTAAGTGAGACTGCACCAATACGGCTGTGCTTATCTATGCCATCACTACTCCCACCTAAGAAGAAGGGAGGCCAAGAACTACCTGACCTTATGGCCAAAACAAGGCAGAATAAAACTCGGTATAACTTACGTAAAGGCCAAGAAGGGCCTAGGGACAATCCACCGCAGAAAGAAAATAAGAATACCAATACTAGAGAGGATGTGGGTATATCGATTAAAGGGACTATTCTAGCTATGTTTGGGAAAAACTACACCAAGGTAACCACTGCTGGGGATAAACCAGTAGCTGAAGATTGCAATTTTCCACCACCATTCCAACATAATAACAGTATTACCCTGGATAATACTAATTTCAATGACATTGATAATAACTCTCTCTTAGATCTATGCCTATCAATTCAAAAATCAATGGCCTCCTTAAACAAACCCCCCACTGTATTAAACGATTGTCCACTCGTGATTGAGGCACAGGTTTTAAATACAGCCCAGGGGGAGCAGCAAAGGCTTAGGGGATTTGCTAGCCCAAGACAACCAGGCAACTCAACATCTAACTTGTCGGGCACCCTTTCCATGCGCCCTTCCTCTATTTCCCCAGTGGTTCCATCAGAGGAGCGGCTATCAACTTCCCCAAACCTTTATATGGGACCTAAAGATCCGGAACGCATGGATAGGGGAGATAGCGGGAACACAGAGGACTGCAATAACTCAGCCATTGTAGAACTGCAAGCCTCAGTGGCATCTCTCCAATTTGCCATGAAAATACTGTTAAAACTATGCGGGAGGATCCATACAAATTCGATAATACAGCTGGGGCTACCTAACCCTGCCACACCTATGGGGCAAGATATATCTAATCAGCATCCCCCTAATGGAGCTGGGGGATCGGTTCCACAGATGGCTCCCGACAAATTAGACAAACCTATAGAGAATGACTTGGAAATACCGCTGACAAAAAAACAGCGACGGCAACAAAGACGTCTAGCCTCAAAACACTTGGTAGTTGAAATAGCCTCCCCCTTACCTGCCACTAACGTTCCAGCAACCTGTGCTAAAAAATCAAAACGCAAGAAGCGAAAAACCAGGAAAAGTGCTAAGAAAGGACTAGGGACCTTAATAAGCTGGATCATCCCGGACAAATCACAGGAAATCACCAGCACGATCATTGAGGATCCGAACTCTGACCTTTCTACCAGCTCAGCCGAAGAGGACACTAAACGCTCAAACCAAGATGGGGAACATAATGTGGATAACAAGGGACCTCATAACCCTATGGAAACAACAGAAATCGACGATCCTAATGCAAGTAAAATATGCATCATTAAAAACTTAAACCAAAAGAAGAGGGATAAGTGGTTGACAAGAACAGAGGTTTTGAATAAATTACATCTGATTCCACAATTGCGGGTAATCCGCTCGGAAGACTTCTCCTTTGTGGAACCACTTACTGTATGTAATCCCAATGTTACAGTTCTCCATTGTTGTGTTTTGGCTTCTGCTCAATTGATTCGATCTCACAAACAATGTCTTTTACAAGTGGGGGTGGAAGTAGATGCCTGTAAAGAGAAGGAAGATCCCTTACTCCCAAGCGCTGAGCCAATGGCAGCCCAAAACAAGAGCGGTATACCCACTCAAATAACGGGAAAGAAAGTACAGATGTCAGATATTCAAAATACTTTGAAATAGTTGGCAGATTCGCTGCCTTTAGTTTTACAACAAACATGAGATTATACCGTGCTAAATTGGAATACTCATGGTCATCAGCATTTTCTTACCAACAAGGGCTCCCTATCAATGATAAGCAAATATCCCATCTTTTTATTGCAAGAAACCTGGCTGTTGCAGCAGACAGCCATTGATGGGTACGTTATTTACCATACCCTTGCTACGAAAGGCTTACGTGGACGACCTTATGGGAGCTTAGCTATAGGGATATCTAATAAGTTGAAAAGTAGAATGATCCCAGTGGACAGTAACTATTTGTGTGCTGCTGCTCTGACCCTCAGAATTAAAGCAAGATGGGAGGAAATATTACTAATAAATATATATAATCCCCCGGGCGCAAAGTATAGAGAATGCATACAAGATACCCTGCACAATCTTTTAAGCGATTGGAAATTAACCAACGGCAGAGATTTTGTAATTCTGGCCGGGGATCTAAATTGCAGAATCAATAGTGGCGGTGGTACAAGCAATAATCAGCTTTTAGCGAATAACAGTATATGGAATCAGGCTTTTACGGATAAAGAGGGGGATGTGCTGGAGTGGCTTCTTTGAATGCTGGGACCTTGAAATAATTAATGGCAGAACTAGAAATGATAGCCCCGGTAAATTTACCTGGAAAAATGGGAGTAGTGAGAGCACCTTAGACTATATCTACACTAGTGTAGAGATTGAGCTAATTGTTAAAGATATGAGGGTGAAGGAATACAAATGGAGTCTTCACGAGCCCCTGATATTATCATTGGGATATAGCCACCCTAATGCAGCAACTGCAAATCTGGGAGATCTCGTAATCAACCACTCCCTAAACCGTATTAGTTGGTCAGCGAATAATATTCTAAAGGCCACAAGGGCGTCCGGCGAGTGGGGGACTGAACAATCAAACATGTTTATGCAAAAGTCACCCGAACAAATAGAAAACTGGATAAGTAAATTCTCTGATTTACACGGTTCTCGTAAAATGGGCCTGATGGTGGGCAAGGCTTCAAACGAATTAAAATATGACAGTGCGATTAGAGATAGGAAGCGCAAGCTCAGAGGAGACATGAGGTATATAAGAAATGGCCCTGACCCCAAAAAGGTTATAGCTCTCAAAATAAGAAAGCTGAAGACCACTTACCAAGTATGGTTAAAAATACATAAAAACACCAGGAAAGTGGAGTGGTGGCAACATACAGTTAGAACCTTATGTGGCAAGAACACTCGCAAAATCTGGTCCATACTAGGGAAAGTGAAAGGGAAAACTTTATCCAGCATGGTTAATCCTATAGGATGTGATGAATGGATCTCCTTTTTGGAAATGAGAAATACGGGGAGCAGCTGTAGGATTTATATTCCCACGGCTAGCAAACCCCCTATCCCTCCATTCTGTCTCTGTAGAGGATCTTCAAAACAGAATTAAGTCATTAAATACCTCACGAGCCCCAGGGCCAAATGGCCTCTCTAATATGGTGCTGAGGAATAACCCCCCTTTCTGGGCAAACCTTTTGAAAATATTGTTTGATAAGGTATTGTATGAAGGTAGTATACCGACATCTTGGCAGGCAGCCATCATCATACCCGTTTTCAAAAAAGGTAGTAGGTCTGATCCTACGAACTACCGGCTCTTGTCTATGCTGGATTGTTCTGGGAAACTGTTTGCAGCACTCATTTTGAAAGAATTTCTAACATGGGTAGAGAATGCTGGGATATTAGATCAATTCCAAAGCGGCTTTAGAGCAGGCTATTCTACTTCAAACAATATATTTAATATGAATACTCTGAGAAACAAGGCATTGTCCCGTTCAAATCCCCCACTATACGCGCTATATGTAGATTTTAAGGCGGCTTTTGACTCGGTCAACCGCTCCCTCTTATGGAACAAACTGAGGAAACTGGCTGCCCTGAATCTCTATTGTATTATTTGGAGCTATTACATTCTAACAATACTGTTCAATTTAGGTTAGACAATCTGGGTTCGGTGACCAAACCCATCCCCCAGAGTCGAGGGGTAAAGCAAGGATGTGTGACAGCCCCTACATTATACAACCTGTTTATTTCAGATATACCCAAATGCCTCTTAGGGATTAATAACTGTCCCCCTAAGATAGGTTCTTGCCACTGCCCACTCCTAGCTTATGCGGACGACTTGGTGATCATGGATCACACTTTTAGTGGTATCCTGAGATCAGCCAGTCAGTTGTGGCGCTATGCAGAAAGCAACGAACTAGTCATTAACAATAGTAAAACCAAGCTGTTGTTATATACTGCTGGTAGAGTGGCTAGACCGAGAATGATGATGGGCCTGATCGAAATTGAATACACGCATATGTATAGATATCTGGGGGTAGAATTTGACAGTAAAGGAAACTATTTCACTTACATTCAGGAGCGCAGAACAAAAGCAGCTCAACTCACAGCCTTAGTCTATAAATTCACACGAGAACAGTGTGGATTCTCAATTTGGGCAGCACGTCAGCTATATATTCAATGTTTGGCCCCCATGGTGACGTATGGTTTAGACCCTTTGACAAATATGAATTTAGGGTGGCTACAACTGGTAGAGGGTAAGTTTTGGAGAAAAATCCTCGGCCTTCCACAGTGTATCCCTATGGCAATCATTAGACTTGAGCTAGGAATCTTCTCCCTTAGAGCCATGGTTTTAAGGAAGAGGATGGAATTCCATATCAGACTCAATAATAAACCAACAAATAACCTACTTTTGACGATTAAGGAAGATTGCGTGGCTGGTAGACAGGCTAAATTAGAAAGCCAGTTTCGGTCTTTGACTGAAGAAATCAGCTGGTCACCAGAATGGGGTAGGGAAAATGATGTTCTGATTACCAGCATGCGCAATCGCCTCAATTTGTGGGACTGGCAGAATAATTTTAACCATTTTAGCAGCCTGAAAAGCTATAGTTTCATCCTATTTGTACTATACACCTATGGAAAGGCACAACTCTATCTAAATCTGTGCCCATCAGAACATCTGAGGCGGTTTATTCTATTAATGCGTCTCAATCACTTACCGATCCTGACTACTAAGGGCCCTGAGTTGGGTCTGAGTTTAGCAGAAAGATATTGTAGGATTTGTGATCTCCCTACCGAGCCAGAGACGGCTCGTCATGTGCTGACGAGATGCTGCAGGATGAGAACGGAGTACATAAAGCATCTTGGTGAGTTTGTTCATAATATAGATTATATGGACCAGGCAGATTTCTGGAAGCAGTGTGTTAACACCTATAATTCTAAATTGCATCTAGCACTCTATCAGGTTTGGCGAGAGGCAGCTGCTCTCATGAATTCAAACTCAAGGGGGTCTTTCCTCGATAAGTAGTGGTACTCTTGCTGTGCAAGTATGAAATGTTTTATTTTAATATGAATATGAATAGGGTGTCTCTCTCTCTCCTTTTATGTATATATATATATAAAAACTAGGCTTTGTCCTGAATCCATATACAAATCAATTATCTATTAACTGTATTAAGGATTTTATTAAGATTTGGAATTTTATCGTATTTTTGCATTTTAGATGTTTGATGTCATACTATGCATGCTCAAACGAAAAGCACTGGAGATATGGGGGTGGTATTCTGGAAAGTATTTTACACTTGCACTTTGAACACCAAGCACAGCAAACGGGCTGGAAGGCAGGGCACTGGGTCACACGTTCGGCAGATGAAGATACAAATCATACAAGAGGTGGGCTTACCTACAATCACAAGGCAAAGCTGGGTTTCTGTTCTGCCAGATTCTAGGCTGTTCAGAACACCTTAGATTCCTAGTTTCATTTTTTTTGCCCTACATTATTCGACACTTTGAAACGTTTCTGGCAGAAAGTATCAGTCTGGTCCACAGTTACCAAACTAGCCTTATTTTTGCAAACACATGTAATGGGTTGTTTCCATGATTTCAAAAATTCCCAATGAGTCAATGTGCACAGCAGAATCTCCACTCATCCATATGGCACGCATGTGTGTATCCGTGCATACGACCTCACACTATCACATGCCCATATTCATTAACCCTCTCCTGCACCACAGCTCCACGTTGTCTGCTTTCCCCTCATCTGCGTGTGTCTTTGTGCACAACCTGGGCCTTATTATGAGTATGAGTGCGGTAAAAGGTAGCAGTAAATGTATTACTGCCACTTAACCACTGTATAACTGCACCACTGTACTACAAGTTCTGGTGATGAATTTGGAGATTTAATTTCAGCAAAAAGCTGAAGGTAAATCTTACACATTTCCCTTAAAACTCGTCAGATTTTCTGTGTGGTATTATGCAGTAAATCCACCAAATAACCCTTTGAAGTCCTATGGACTAATACCATGCGACTGCCATTCGTAATACCTTGGTAATTGCACAGCACCGATTGGCGGTAACGGTAAACAACCACCAAACCTGTAATGAGTACCATGAAGTTGTCACCATACAGCAGTTCTTTGTCCATGATTTTTCTTTGCTTCAGGGAGCTTTTCACTGCTGCAGTGTGCACTGTATTTGTACTGTTTGTTGTGTCAGAGGAACGCCTCCATCGCCGATTCATGTGCTGTACATATTCCCATCTTATGAGTGAAGGTTGCCCTGATGCTGCCAGTACTCTGTGTGTTTGCCGTTGGTGAGGGAGCATGCACTTTGCTGGTGCTCATTGTGCCTCCAGGTATCACTCTACCATTTGTCTCTGCCGTTGTATGCATATCGGCATGTGTCATTTTGGATATTTCACTTCTTTGTAGCTATTTGATTCAGGGCCTTCGTACATTTCTTGTGAATGGCTGCTTCAATCCATTTAATCTGTAGAAGCAGCATTATGTGCAGTTACTCAGCATACTAAACATGTTTATACTCTTCCATGCAGAATATTTTTTAAAGTATGGTCAAATTTGGGAAGGGTCAGTCACAATTTTTGGCTGGGAGAGATTGTGAAAGGTGACAAGTGCACACCATAGCAGTGAACCTCCAACAAGCTCAATAGTTTAGATGGATTCCATATTTCATTGACATTACAAGATGCACAATCTAAAATAAGAGATTGCGCCTCATTATAAGTTTGCCGGTCCGGAAACAACACTGCCTGTAAGCATACCGGCACCGTTGTTTCCGGACCGGCAAACTACAAGTCTGCCTACCGGAGCCACTGTGCTCGACAGGTCTGACTCTGCCGGGCGGAGAGGCCACGGTAGGTAGACTTGTCATGGGAGCACCGGCACCGTTGTTAACGGTGCCGGTGCTCCCGTGACTCCATTCATAAATTGCCGGTGCCTGGCTTCCGGGCCGCTGTAAAAACTTGGAATAGCCCAATGGCACCGGGAAGTCAGGCACTGGTAATTCATTCCGAGTCCAGTGGCAACCCGCCAGTAGCACCGGCAGGGTTACCGCCTGTATTGCTCTCCTCTGAAAAGTGCACGGAACTACCATAAATCACCAATGCAATTATAGAGCAAATACCTCAACCCAAAAACAGACACACAATAACTCACGCACACTTTAGAAGATAATCAGCTCTTTACGGCTATTTATTCAAAGATTACAAGTACATAGAAATAACTCATAAAACTAACATGGACATAGATCACAGAAAAAGTAAAGAAGTCAAAGAAAGAATACATCACTGTGAGCGTATTATCATTCTTCATCTTGCCCATTTACGGCTGGAAGACCCCGAGGACAGCCAGGACGAGAGTGCCACAGCTCACAGGAAGGCCAGACGGAGCATCCTTCTCTGGCTGAAGTCTCACCTGACCCCTCCAGGTTTCCGCCTATATAGGCACTCCAAAAAAAGGAGTTAATTCTTGAACCTTCTGGAATTGCACCCGCGCAGTTGAGGGACAGCCGTCGGTTGCCAGCTAGGTCAATCGAGAGCCCCCCCCCCCAAGGAATGCAGGGCCTCCCTGCTCTAAAAGCATGCTCCATGGAGAACAGTTTCCCAGCAGAAATGGCCTTGACTGCATACCAAGTTTGAAAAAAGCATGTTTGTCTCAGCACTGTGAATCTAACACTTCAGAAAAATATGTGCATCCTTTCACTGCGGAGTGAAGTAAATATCCAACATGGCTCCGAGCACTCCCAGAATGCATTGTGCTCCCGCGCCAATTTGAACTAAGCATAAATTGAGCAGAACACCGCCGGACTCAGAATGAGGCCCATAATTACTTTTAAGTACTGCTAAAAAGGATGTGGCACAGAAAATGAACCCGAGTCCAAATAAGGACAAACAATATTTTATATAAAAGGCCACTTCCCGTACAAAGACAAAGGCAAAAGTACAATGGTTTGACCGTAAATCTAATGTACATACTTACAATGAGAAATGTCCAGTGGCAATTCACTACAAAGATAACATACTATATCTCAAATGCAATTAGTTGTTCTTGAAATTGTGAAAGGCCGCAAAAGAGGTAAATATTTACAAACTAGCCGTTCCTGGCGAAACATTCACCATTCTTGCATATCTTAAAGATCAATATCAGTCGGTAATTCATAGGGTCACTTCTGTGCCCCTTCTTAAATATCGGAATTGACACTGATCGCTTCCAGGAAGGGGGCATAGGTCCTTGTGACTTATTAATTGTCACCAACGATTGCTTCCAGGAAGGGGATGTAGGTCCCTGTGACTTATTAATGATCACTGAAAAGGCAAAACGTATAGGTAACAGTCTATTGAATTTGAAAGGCATATTTGTATCAGATGGAATGAGAGGTATGCGCGGTATAAGAACAATATCTAAGTTCCATCAATTACACGGTGTCTATGATGTGGCTTTGTAGATATGTAATTGTCAACCAAATTCCATTGCAGAGTCCCCTTGATGGCATAAGATTGCGCAGTAGCATAATTACAGCATCTACTTTTAGTTTTAGCTCGTGAGGAGGCATTAGTCCTACAGCATTACACTCTTTAGAGACTAAAACGTTGAGCCGGTAATTAACTGTTCATTGACACTGAAACCGCTGTGCTCTGTGTAAAGAAAAGTGGGTATGGAAAGAAGTAACTTGAAATTATTCCGAATGTTTGCAATAGTGGAAGGTTAAGGTGACCGCGTAGAACCATGCTCATTATGTTTGTTAAAATGATAGCTGTTGTTGAATTAGAAGGGCGCACAAAAGTGCACTTTGCCATTTGGACAGCAGAGGGCAACCTAACACTGATAAATTGCACCAGCTAAGTAGTTAAGCAGTTTATATATATCTAGATTGTTATCGCAACATGTGACATACTGGATAGCAAAATTATCATCACAAGCAGTGAGATGAATTTAGATTGGGATCTTGTTTGTTTTTTATGAATATAGTTGTATGTGCTTATTGTTGTAATCATTGGTAATTTACAAATGAATATTAATTTACACAGAGTTTACTATTTGGAAGCCAAAATATGAGAAAACTCCTTGTCAGACAAATGATTTATTGTATTCATGAAATGTGTCAATGCTAGAACACTATTCCCTATTGTTTAGGTCTCATTAAATATCCTGTGATTGAAATCGGCATTCATGACTATGCTATGTGAGGGAAAGTGGTTTACATACATTTGGGTAATCTTTTTAAACAGTGAACCTAAACCTATACACAAAAAGGATTCCCTCTCAAGATGGAGGACAGTAAGTTGAAGCTATATCCCAGAGTTGGAGAAAAGGAATGTTACTTACATTTATTTTTCTTAACCATATACTTAAGATTACTAGGCTGTTGAGCACAAAGAATTACATTCCAAGATGGCTGACTGTAAAACAAAGAAATATTCTATTGTTTCGAGTGAATGTTAGGTCACTTAGAGTAATTTCCTTTGACCATATATAGAGAATGCTGTCCTCGGTTGAGGTTTAGCTCCAGAGCCATTTGTCTCAAAGGAAGGCAGGCTCATGAATAACAAGGTGTTTGGAGGATAGAAATCTTTTGGATATTACAAAAGTGATAGTTGGATCTCATAGTTAAAATGTGGTCATTTGGGCTGATTACAGATAGACCTATATTTAAAATCTACTTTTCACAAAAACGTAGTTTTTCTGATACACGCAATATTATGGAGATAATGCATAGCACTTGAATGTTACTGGATCAGGTACTTTCTTTTTAAGTATACCTTATTTGCAGTGGCTCTTTGTTTAAAATGATTGACCAGTACATTACTTCATATTACAGTTTGCACAGAATTAATATACTGGTGATTTTTTTATAAGAGCTTATGGTGGAGAGCTATAATGAAGGGTGCACATTTTTAGACAGAACATATATTGAACTTCATTTTGAGCAGCGTGACTCTGCTCTAATTGCGAGACTTATCCTTGGCCTCAAGCCCAGGAACCGCCTCTCTCCATTGGCTCCCAGTGACTGCAAGAATCAAATTCAAGACCCTTTGCATCATCCACAAAGCTGTCTGGGGCCTGGGACCTACCTACGTCCAGCTTTCTCTCCCTAAATACCTCCCTGCTAGAGCTCTTCAGTCCTCTAGCTCTAACTGTCTACAAATCAGATGCTTCTCCAAGCAGGGAGTGGGAGGTAGATCTCTTTCTTCAGCAGGAGCCTCCCTCTGGAATGGCCTCCCTGACCCCCTCAGACTTGAGCCAGATCTCCTTAAGTCCGGAAACTTCTAAAGACTTTCCTTTTTACCTTCTCCCATTCCTGTGCTAATGTCCCACTCCCGCTGCGACTGGTGCCTGTTCCCTTATGAGTCTTACAGGGGCCAGAGCCTCAACCAATCTACCTCAGCACCCCTAACCAGCACTTGCCTTCAGGCACCCTTCCCGGACTAGCCTAAAATTGGTCCACCCCGTCCATCGCACTAGTCTTCCCTTTCCCCTGGTTTCCCCTGGTACTTGCCTCTGTGGCTCCCCTAATAGTTGCTCCCAGCCTCCTGCAAATAAAATAAATGGAAGTATATTTATTTTTTTATTAGAAAATCTGGGAAGTGTATATCCTGTTCTCTTGCAAAAGGGTGCATTCAGAATTCATCATCACGGGATATTTACCATATTTGACTAATTATGGTAAATAATATCCAATAGTATCATCAATTAGTTGGTTTATTGGCATTTTTTTGGTTTTAAGATGTGTTTACAATAGAATATTGACACACAGCAATTATTTTAAAAATGTGGATGTACTAGTACTATATATCTCAATTTGCTTGCTTTTTAACAAAGTTTGCTGATCACATTTTTTGCTGAAACAGAAAGTTATGTGATTTGTAAGGTAGCATGATTTTTGTATATTTTAAAATATAAATAGTTAATAATTTTTACAGTGAATTTGAGAAGATATTTCTTCAATTTTTTTGATTGTTTTCCCTGAAGAATGCTACACTGTTTACATACTATTGGTGTGTAGCCAATATTTACACAAGCCCTATTTGACCATGCTTTATGAAATCCCTGATGTGGTACTAAGAAAAACAAAGATGTAGCACTGCAGGCTTTGCAGCAGAGAGCCCTGTGAGGGTAGGCGCCGCAGTCAGGCTGTGTTTAATATACAACAGACCATCAAATCTGCCTATTTCCTCACCTATTGCAGCATGCAGATATTGAAAAGGATATGTTCCTATCCCTATTGTTTGAATGAAAGTGAGCAACTTTAAACCTACCGTCATACTTTCAACGTGTTGACTGTCTAAGGAGGGCGAATCACTGGAGCCTGGAAGGTTGATCTGTTTAAAGCCAATATAGGTGAACCATTGTTGGGGAGGTGATGAAGGCTTGCTAGGAAGGCGATCCCATTGAAACGTATGAAGGTAAAACAATTGATGGAAGGGTGATAATGATTCAAAAGATGGTAACCCCCGCCAAATGATGGTGAGTTGAGGGGTCAATAGTCACAATACAAGTTATGCATACAATAATTACAAAATTAATCATTTTTGTTGTTGTTGTTGCTTGTATCAGTTACCCACGATGTAGAAAACTATAGAATAACTATGACTTTCATTCATTGCAGGTTACAAAGCAGGAAAGCAATATGGATGAAGCGCCTAAAGATGGGGCATATGTAAAGGGGCTTTTCTTGGAAGGTGCTCGCTGGAACAGGCAAACTATGGAGATTGGGGAATCCCTTCCCAAAATCCTATATGATCCAATACCCATCATATGGCTGAGACCTGGTGAAAGTGCCAAATTTCTGCACCAGAACGTTTATTTTACTCCAGTTTATAAAACGAGCGCAAGAAGGGGAACCCTTTCCACGACAGGGCATTCTACTAACTTTGTTCTCACCATAGAACTCCCGTCACACAAACCTCAAAAACACTGGATCAACCGAGGAGTTGCTGCACTGTGCCAGCTAGATGACTGAATGCATATATGTTATAAAGAGCAGACATTTATGAATTAAACACTGTTTATTGCCAAATGTATCTGAATGTTTGTATTGTTTTTACTATTTTCCCATTTTCGTTTTTGTAAGTTGACTTGGCTAATATAAATGACTATTCATTTGACTTTAACAATATCATGATTATGAAATGTAACGAATATGCTCTGTCCAGAGAACACACGGAAATACCATAACATTAAGATCAGAGCAACCATTTGAATTAGTACACAATCCACTACTTTAAATGTGAAGAAGCATTATATTACTTGAACGTATTTATTAAAAAATGACTGGTTTCAGCACTTTAAGAGATT
Source organism: Ambystoma mexicanum (assembly GCF_040938575.1). NCBI lineage: Eukaryota > Metazoa > Chordata > Amphibia > Caudata > Ambystomatidae > Ambystoma > Ambystoma mexicanum. Next base: position 533,033,807 of record NC_090924.1, on the reverse strand, counting down.
TCAAAGAAGAACTGAGATATAAATAAATTAAATTAAATGATAGATTTCTAAAATACTTGGGTCTCGTATTCTTGATTACTAGAACAGCGTGCATGATAGAATGTTAAAACATCTTTTTGATTTTACGGAAGAGAGCGTTTTACCTTGAAGTTATTTTAGTAGGGGAATCTTGAAAATAAGGTGCTGTATATCGAATAGTTGACAGTATGTTGTGTTGAGCCTAGTTTACAAAGATGGGGAGGAGGCTGGAAATGTGACATTTAGAGTACAAGAAACACACTTTAGGGTTGTTTATTAACAAATGTACACTGCATTAGTCATTTACAATTTGAGGCACAGAAAGATAAAATAATGTGCCCATAATCACACTATTTTTTGTTCTATTGCCAAAGCAAAAATTGGAAAGAGACTGCCTCGCACGTCCCAAAAGGAGAAATGTAGCTACGAAACGAGATCTTCTCTCATTATGCTTTGAGGATTATTTCTTCTAACCTGATAGATGAGCATGTAAGGCCGATGTTACCTGAGTTTGTGTTTTTAGGACCAATATCTTTAGTGATATTCATAAACAAAGAAATCAAGTACAAAAAAAAGTTAGAGCGCCTCTGTCCAGTGAAACCCATCACAACAAAAAAATAGGTCCTATTTATGTGGTCAGTGGCTGGGAACGTTTGTGAGATTTATGAAATACGTTGCAACAGAGATCACTTATACAATTAACCAATTAGCTTACCATTGTTTTCTGAAAACCTGCAGCAGATCATGGCGGTTATGGCGAAGAAACAAGAAGGGACAGAACATCAAACTAGTAACAAGAATTGGGGAAGCCAAAGGTCTGGGCTGTTTTAGCGATAGGTGTTTTGTGGTGTTGGTGGATGTATTGGGGGAGAGTGGATTGGGGCAGAAGAAGCATTCGCTATGTGGTGAGTTGGGTGGGGGAGAAATAAATGGCAGGCAGCCACAATGACATTTTGGGGAGGGGATCGATCCATCATTTTGGCACATTGACAATTGTGCATGTAGTGTGCATGTCACTGCATGTTATTCAGCATGCATGTGTTCTGGATGTAAAGTATAGCAAAACCCTCAACTGGAAACAGTTGCCCTAGGGGTTGATAGACTATAATACCCATTCCCCTCTTGTACTGCTACATATAAAATACAGATGAGTCCCACGAAACATTCAGTCCAGTTGTCACACAGTCACTGATAATAGCAGTCATCTCTGCCCCTGAACACAATGCGCTGCATGATTTTTATGTTTTGAACTAGTCATCAATGCTAGCAGTTGAATAGTCACTGAATTCTAATTACTATTCACATGCAATGTAATGCTCTTTTTATTTTCGTGTTTGCTGAGCCTATGGCCTTCCTTCATGCACCACGGCACTTCAAAGCCATACCAGTGGCAGTAGGCACTATACAAATATCAAACAACCTGACATAACATTTAATGGACCAATCATCAACTATTTACATGTCTCTTAGCAACTATTTGACATCCAAGTCCCTTTAAGATATGCCTCTGTTGGCTCAGAGAACGAGTTATGGATGTGTATAGCTAGAACTAATAAAAGGGTCTTTCAGTGTCAAATTTTAAAACAGATTCAGATCTGCCTATTGTTACCTACCCATTCACTGAAAATACATTAGACACAGCGGGCACAACCTACATCTGCTCCTTTCTGTAGTTGTGTGTAAAGGGAGATATGGTTTTACTTGTTCTAACAACTGTTAATAGCTAAGGACTGTGAAAAGATCTTGTGATGTAAAGGTGAGTGCTACCTATGAAAGGAATTAGATTAGAGGCTTCCAGTCATGAAGTAAATGCACATCGCAAACCTACTTTCGGATTTACTTGCAGATCTTAAATCATTTTTGAATTTGTATAGTTGTTCAGTCATGTAAGTAACCTGGCCAACGACTTTGCATTTCAGAGTGTAATCCTAAAGTTAATTCTGGACAATACCAAATGCTATTTTATTAATAATCTTTTCAATGAGAACATAAGCCTAAAAGGACATTAATGTAATATATTAGTTTTCAAATGTGGTTTTATCATTTGATATCGTTCTTCAATCTTCACATTATTCTGGTGTCTATTTGTCCATCTGTTGTTCTTTAACTCTGATGGGGATGGTGTGATGTGTGTGCCTTTTGTTCAGCCCTTGGATTCTTTTTTTTAAAGATCTTAATTTGTATTGAGCCTTTCATCTATAAGCCCTTGGATTCCATGTATTTCCTGTGTGTGGATTTACTGTATAAATCTATGTTAATATTCTTCTGTGTATACATATTAAATATTATTTGGTCTCCTTCAGGATACATCGAGAAACTACTGCTTCAGGAAGTGGGTGCAGGGAACCTATCCCAAGGTTTCGTAGTGTAGAGAGCGCACAAGGCCCTGACCAGGAAACCTCGACCAGGGGCACCCCCGATACCCATGATAGCTAAGATCATGAACTTTAAAGACAGGTAAAAGATCCTGACGTTCTCAAGGGAAGGTGGGCTCATAACGAGAAATGCAGCCATAATAACTATGTACCCAGACTATACGGCGCAAGTGCAAAAGCGCAGGGCACAATTTTGGGCAACAAAGGAGGGTCTCAGAGCCGCCAAGGTGCGATTTATGCTGCTATACCCGGCAAAACTGAAAGTACTGCACAACGGCAGAACAAATTTCTTTGAGACCACGATAGAGGCCCAAGAGTGGATCGACCAACAGGGGATCCCACAACTGAGATAGAGATGAGCACGACAACCGGAGCCCCCCCCCCCCCCGATAACCCAGGAAAAAGACACGGATATAAGAGTAATAGTTTAGAGACTTGAATCAGCAGTTAGCTAGACGCGGAGGCCCGCACCCCCTGGAGCAGGGCGCCAAGACCCACAGAAATGACCCTGCAGGAGGACAGAATTTATGCCAGTTTCAAGGCACCCCACTGCAGCGAGTGCACCCACAGGAGGGAGGGGAGCACCCCGGAAGTGGTCGAGTCCGATCAAGGGGTGTGGGGGGCTGCGCATTGGTTTATAGTTATAAGAGTTGTGTGGTTAGTTAGGTTAGGAGAAGGCACTGGAGGAGGAAGAAGCATGAAACAACCAGAACACGGCAGGGGTAAAAAGAGAAAACAGATGGAGCTTAGCCAGGAAGAGAAAGATCGAAGAGACATCCCGAGGAAGGTAGACCCGGAAACATCAGATATTAGACAAACAATAGCCCACGAGCCCATGGGAAAACACAGGCCGCCGGAAAGATCGAATAAATGGGCCGGGAAGTATTGAATATGGTCACATGGAATGTCAGGGGACTGAATGCATACGTCAAAAGAATGAGGGTCTATGCCTGGTTAAACAAGACAAAAGTCCATACAGCAATGCTGCAGTAGACACACTTGACTGCGGAAAAACAAGCCAAGATCGCCAAGAAATGGTGAGGCCAAGTATACAGTTCAACATACTCGAACTACGCAAGGGGAGTGCTAACATGGATTGCCCCAGGGATCCTGTTCCAGATCATAAAACAGGAAAGAGATGTGGAGGGCAGAATCCTGATCATACAGGGTTTGCTGGCGAACCGGGAAGTGTGCCTGGTGAACATGTATGTGCCTAACCACGATGCCACAGAGTTTTTCAGGACACTTACGCCACGAATAGCCCCATACAGGGATGTGCCAATCATTTGAGCTGGAGACTTTAATTGCACACTGGATCCCCGGCTGGTAGGTCGGACACCAAGCATAAGACGCCAGCGCCGCTGGCCGGGGCGCTATGGAAGATACTGGAGCAGCTCGAACTGGAGGACGTCTGGAGAAAGGTACATTGGGACCGCAGGTCATATACTCATTATAGCGTCCAGCATGGGACATTCAACCGGATAAACTACCTTTTCACGGGCAAGGAGACACTGGGAATTTACTGGGGCACATATACACGCACAGACACTATCCGTCCATGCACCGTTAGGGGGGACATGGACACATGTATATAGGAATGCCCCCATACCCACATGGAGATTGAGGATGGAAGCATTGCAAGATGGGGAGTTCCAGGAACACATCCAGAACACGATAGATGATTATTTCGAACATGATATAGGGAGTGTGGACAGCTCTGGGACGGTCTGGGAGGCATTTAAGATGGTGGTAAGGGGGCGGCAATAGGGAAGGCAGGGGGTCTCAGAGAAGAGATCCTGGCAGAAATAGAAGAGATGGAAGGGAAGATTGGAAGAGCTGAAATACGAGCAGGAGAGGCGGGAACAGAACCGGGGGACCCCACCACTATGAGACTGAAGTGTATGGCAACCTGGGAGATACTAGACTACGGGAGATACGTTCAGAGGCTACATGTAGAAGTGGATAAGCCCAGCATACTCCTGGTGTGGCTAACCAGACAGGAGTGTAAGCGGGAAGCAATCACGGCAATCACAGATGAACAGGGGGAGCTGATTAGGCCCCAAGAAGGCATTAATGCGGTCTTCTCGAGATTCTACAAGAAATTGTATTCCCGGGTCCAGGAAGAGGGAGATATAGCGGACGCTTTAGCGGAGATCGAACTCCCCCAACTAACAGAGGAACAGGCCCAGATGCTGGATATGCCCCTCACGGTTGAGTAGCTGTTGGAGGTTATAGCCTGGCTCCCGACCGGCAAGTCCCCGGGACCCGACGGGTTACCAGGTGAATTCTATAAGAAATACAAAGATACCCTGGCCCGAGACTGCTAGAGATGCTGAAAGAGGCATATGAGAGGGGGAGGCTCCCGAGTAGCATGTCGGAATCTGCGATAGTACCAATACTAAAACCTGGGAAGACACCTCTGGAGTGCGGGTCCTACAGACTGATCTCCTTAATAAATCGGCTGAAAAGGGTAATACCTACGTTAGTGCCCCCAGACCAAACCGGGTACATACCGACGAGGAATACAACGGGGAACTTCCGCAGGCTCCACCATGTCATAGACAGCATGGACCAACAAATAGTGGATAGCACAGTGGCATCGTTGGATGCCGTAAAGGCATTTGAATTGGTGAACTGGGACAGGCTCATGGGAGTGCTCACCCACTTTGGGGTAGGGGAAGGATACCTGTGTTGGATTAAGCTTTTCTACAAGGACCCCAATGCGAGGGTGAAGTCGGGTCGACATGTTTCAGAGAAGTGGAGTATAGCGCGGGCCACGCAGCAGGGTTGCCCGCTGTCCCCGATACTGTATATCCTGGCTCTAGAGCCATTTGCAGCCTTCTTAAGGGCAGAGTATAGGGACATCGGAATAGTGATAGATGGAGAGGTGCACCAAATATCAATCTACGCAGACAATATGCTGCTCTATGGCCAGGACCCACGCACACACTTGCCAGACCTGCTCGAAGCTCTGGGAGCATTCGGCAGGCTGTCCGGAATCACTATCAATAAGGGGAAGTCCTCACTGTTCCCCTTGGCGGGCCTAAGGGGCATGGCACCAGACCGGTTGCTGGACCTGGGCCTTACATGGACCCCACGCACCTTTAGATATCTGGGAGTGGACATATACCACGAGACGAAGGAGACACATATGGGTAATACACAGGTGGCACTAGACAAAATCGGGAAGGCCATGCAGTTTTGGAGGTCACTACCCTTGGGGATGATAGGGAGGGCGGCCTTGTTAAAAATGGTAGTCCTACCCCGCCTTCTTTATTACTTTACAAACATTCCCTACAACATCCCTGGGACATTCTTTAAACAGTTACATGCCAACACAAGGGAGTTCTTGTGGGACGGAGGGAGGAATAGGGTATCACTGACCACACTACAAAGGGACTATGAATGGGGGGGGTCAGGCTCCCGGACTTTGAGCGCTATTACCTGGCAGCCCAACTCCAGTTCGTGGTGCAGTGGCTGGGCGATGACATATCGATAGAATCGATACTGTTTAGATCATCGTTACAGCAATATTATCTTAGAGAACTTCTGTGGATGGACGCGGCTCCGGCCAATGCACTCCCTGACGTGATCAAACTGGGCCGAGCCCTGTGGAAAAGAGCATGGAAAATCCAGGACATAGGAGACCCCTGCTGAAGGCAAATACCCCTAGCAGGATTGGTGGACGGCCGCATTGCAAGCCTGGCAACATTCAGGACACAGTGGGAGGACAAAGGGGTGGCCCAAATAGGGGATCTGTGGCAAGATGGGCACTAGGTGGACTTCCAGACCCTGGTGGAGGAACAGGGAATACACAAGGGCCAATTCATGCTGTCTAATAACATGATCCAGAAAATAAGGAAAAGGTAGGCAAACCTGCCGGATGATGACGACACAGGGGAGGCACTAGACTCATGGTACGATGTCTCCGAAGGGGGTCATACAGTTTCCAGCCTCTATGAGCAACTACTGGGAGTCAACAACAGGAGAGTGCTACGGGCGCGAGTGAAATGGGAAGAACAGCTCCACAAACGCTTCACAGATGGAGAATGGAACAGGGTCCTCCGGTACCCAAAGAAGGTGTCCAGGAATGCAAGGTTCAGACAGATAATGCTATACCTCACAAATAGAGCTTATCCGACGCCAAAACGGATGTCGAGTATGGGAGGTGGCCAGACCCAAAGCTGCCCGAGATGTGCGGAGGAGCTGGCAGATATGGTGCACATGATCTGGTTGTGCCCGAGAATAACGAACTTCTGGGACACTATCAAGGAAAGAGGGCAGAAGGGTGGTAGCCAGATGCAGGTCTGGTTGCCGGCCTCCTTCCTGCTGGGCCTGTTCCCGAGGGGAGACCAGCAGAGATTGCACCTGGCAAAAATGAAAGACCTGATGACAATACTGGCAAAACGCCACACAGCAATGGTGTGGAACACGAGTACAGGACCCTCAACAGAGGGGTGGTGGGCGAATCTGAACAAATGGGCGATGGCCGAAACAACAGTGTGGACAAGGGCGATGCAGAGAGGGGAGGGCAATAGTGGAGCCAAGGTACTATCATGGAATGCACTAGTGCACAAACTGTTTGAAAACAACGAAGGAGACAGCACAGATAAGCCGGGCAACCAAGCCGAGAGTTAATAGACAACGAAAGAAGCTCTGATGCTGCGAATGAAAAGGAGCCGAGAGAACGGGGCCGGCCTATCCACATCAGGGAGAAATGTACAAAAAGGCACAGAAACAACACAGACAGTGGGAGAGGGCTCTGCCGTGAAACCAGCAAACAAGGAATATCAAGGACTCTGATAAGAAAGTGCCAGTAGAAGCAAGAGTTATGTATGTTGTTGGTTAAATGATTGATTGTAATGTTTGGTGGTGAAAATGCAAATAAAAAGATTAAAAAAAAATATATGTTATTTTGTCTTCTTCCAAGATGGCGCTGGCACCTTGATACGGTTGTTTTTTAAATTTGTTGTGTACATTCCGATTGCTGTTATGAGCTTTGCTTCCCCGTGCTTGAACGCAGTATGTAACGTGAGTTTCACGTTATGTGCGTCTTTTCCTGTAGTGAACTGTGCCGAGACGGTAACAGAAATGGCTCCCATCACAGTTGGAAGAACAACAGCGTTCGTAAATTTTTGAGAGTGCGTGAAAGTACTCCCTTTGGTGTGGTATGCTGTAGATGAGGGATACTGTGTTGTTCTCTGATGGTTACGGATCAGTGAGCGATTTTCTGTATAACTCCACGGTTGGTGAATAAGTACTTAGGCTGCATGGAAATGCGCTGATTGGGATCCGTTTATAGACTAGTATAGAAGGCTTCATTAAATATACTGCGCGTGATAGCACTGTTATTAGCGTTGGTGGGCCTTGTGCCCATACTTCTTCTGTTATGTCTGATTACTGCTATCTGATCGAAATCATATGGGTCCTTGTAGGGTATGGACTGCACACTACTGCACACTGATAGAGTGCTGTGGTGTACCTAGACTGGTCGCTCCTTGTTGTTATCTTTTCCTCTTCCTTGCTTCTGTTCTGCCTTCTATATGTGCATAATTCTCCTCTTCTTGAATGTAATGAGAGATTTGTTAATATTGCTTTTTAATATTTAACGCCATAGAGACCTCTTATATTAACTACTGCCATTGATCTTGAAGTTTACTTAGGTCTGCTATCATTTTATGCCTACTGGGATGCTGCTGGGGGAAGCCAAGTATAAGACTATTTTTGTCATACATTGGTCAATGTCTTCTGAGTGCTTTTTGATAGGGGCACTTTGGGTCTTGCTGGGTTGTTATGAGGGAGGCAACTTTTTTGGTTGGTCCCTAGATATTATGAGTGTCTCTACAGTTTCAATCTAATACTTTGGACAATAGTTGAAGACTAAGCCATGATGCCTTAAGATTTGTGTATTATGCACAGACCTTTAACACTGATAGATACTAGGAATGTTCTTCGGCAGGAATATGTCATGTTTAGACAGGTGTTCTCTTTTAGGTTTCCATTTGTGCAGCTAGGACATATAGTTGGGATAGTAATGATGTATTGATATTCAGAATTTGGCATGATAGAATTATTTCGAGAGGGTGGTGGGATCTCTCTTGCACTTTATTGTGTCATGATGTAGGACACCGAGTTTATTGTATTGTTGGTATGCGTATGTATGTTGAGGGTGAGTATTTGGACCCTGAGTCACTCTTCTATCGGTTTTCCCTTCTGTGTTCTTTCATTGTATGTCCATCTGAAGTACGCCGACTATGGGAATTATGACAGTTGGTGCGCAATTGAAATAGACATTTTAAGCTTTGAAACTGACATTTTTGTCCTGGAATGTGAAGGGTGTAAATATCCCAGTCAAAAGAAGGAACATTCTAACATACATAAGCAAGAGCTGACATTGTTTTTTGGCAAGAAACCCACATGTTAAAGAATGATTAGGATTACATTTAAAAAAAACAAGTATACAGTTGAAATGTCTAGTTGTTATCAGAAATCGAGAGGAGGTTTCTGTTCTTTTCCGGTGTAACATACGTATGGTCATGGGTAATAAAATCATAGACCCCATAGGTAGAAATGTTGCAATAGAGATTAATTTGGAGGGGATTCCTCTCATGCTGGCGAATGTTTATGCTCGGTATGCAGAGCGGGGTCATTTTTATTTGGAGATAGGAAACGTCCTAGGGTCACTACAGGGAGAAGGTATGAGTGGGGGGAACTTTAACCAAGTCCTTGATGTGGTGTTAGATTGATCTCCTGAAATTCTGTGTCAAAGAGAAGGGAGGGAAATTCAGGAGCTTAAGGATTTGTTAGAGACTTAGGACTTGGTTGATCTATGGTGAATTGTGAATCCTAGTACTAGACAGTTTAGCTTTTATTTGAATTCACACAACTCCTCGCGTATTGACTTCTTTTTGGTTTCTAAGAGATTATTCCCTGATGTATTGGACTCCTCGATTGGGAGTATAGTCATGTCTGATCATGCAGATATTAGTTTGTCCCTGGTCTGTTCATTGATGCGAGAAGAGATATAGGTTGGAGGTTCAATACCACTTTGCTGTCTGATACGGCTGTTTGGGAGACTATCACAGAGGAACTTGTTTGTTATATTACAGAAAATTAAAACTCTGTAGAACATAGGGCTGGACGATATGGGCCAAACGTCATATCTGAATATTTTTGGGCTGAATGGCGATATGCAATATATGCATCGATATTGTTTATGTGGGTTAAATGTTCAGTTGTAAGCCAACTACATGCGAGATGCCAACAGTACTAATACTGAACAGTAAATGCAAAACACTCTCTTAACATTAATTGTCAGTTAACCTCATCCTAAAATTGCATTGATGCAAAAGGACATCATCTCAACAGTAATGGCAATACTAACAAAAACATGCAAGTAGAATATACATCCCTATATGCACTGAAGTAGTGTCATTTTGTCATATTGATTTGTCATCTTAATTTAATGGGTCACAGATATATATATTTCGGAGGCTTGTGGAATCTGCTTCGATCACATGATGTGCAAAGGCCGACATCTAGTGGAAGCTGCATAGTATTACATTTTTTTTTTCCGAAATTCGAAAAAAGGGACTTCAACAGGGCATGGCAGTAATACTATGCCTAGTGTGACGTCCACTGTACCCATGATCCTTCACGCTACGAGGTCCCTCAGATGTTTTTTTTCCTCCATCATGGACGGCCGCTATTTCGCAGAGTTCTCCTTTCGGCATACCGCCATTGATTTATACAATTTAGAGATAGTTTCTCTTCCTATCCTTTATATTCTACATCACCGACTATCGAGATCATCCGACAGCAGTGAAGAAACGACTGTCGAAGACTCCCATTGATGGATCCATCCGACCTTGAAGGCCGCTTCGGGCTTCGCCCCACACAGTAGGGAGGGAGTGGGGGGAGGACATTTCAGAATGTATTTACCCCTTTTTATACATTATCCTCGCCTACCTGCCGGGTCATTCCATTATGGATAGAACCCATTCAAATTATGCCCTAAGTGCAACAAAAAATTCCCTTGGGTCGACAAACACCTGGTGTGCAAACTTTGTCTCCCTCGGGATCACGTCGAAGGGACCTGTCGAGCCTGTAAGCTCTTTAAACCCAAGACGTTAAAGGACCATTTAACCAAGCACTGGGCCCACCACGCCATGCAGGTCGAGGCCCCCATGGACGTGGAGGGGACTTTCAGCGACGGCAGCAATGCCGCGTTATTCGATGGCGAAGGCAATGGGGATACTTTGGTTTCCCAAGCGCAGGCCCGAAACCCCATAAAACAGGCTGGCGGCCTTGTTACAGGGACGACACCCGGTGGCATTGGTGCTCTCCTACCCCCTTCCACCAAGCACATATCCCAGTGCCGAGACTCAACATGTTCATCGAACAATGGCCCACGCACGACGTCTAGGGAGAGGTCCGTAGAATCCCTGTCCTCTGGGCACTCAAGGATCGCCACATGACAGGCCCTGACTGTCGAAAGACAGAACACACATTGTGACTAAATCTATTCCCGAACGTCGCACGTCAATAGACGAGACTTAGGATCATTCCATAGCCGAAGTTCGAAGTTCTTCATCAAACATGACAAAAAACCCTATACAGGCAGGACTAGCTCATTTGGTTAAGAAACACGTCCCAGAAGGCCTAATGAAGGGGAAGGCGTCCAAGAAGAAGTCTTCTAAGACAACTCAAATGGAAAGGTCCCATAAGGATAGGTCCCCACACAGGGGTAAGGACTCACAGGAACAAGATTCCTTGTCTACAGCCCTAAAGAAAAAGGGCCAGCCTTTACCACAAGTCGCATTCACTCCTCCGGATCAGGGGCTTCCATTGGGCCCTATGTCCATTCCTAGCTCTGCCCAATGGACATGCGAGGATATTGATAGGGTCATGAGAAGAATGAGCTTCATGGCAGACTTTTTGGAAAAAAAATCTGATTCCTTGCAGAGTCTTCAGTCCACCCCACCCACAACAGCGGCCTCTAGTTCTCAGGTCCCTGTATCGACCACTGCTTCTTAACCTCCTTCAAAGAGGTCTCGCCCGATGCCCTAACTATTCCATTACAGCAAGACCCCCCAGTCATTGACCTGTGTGATCGTGACACTAACGCTGATGACCTCTATGTAACTCAAGAGGCTGCAGACCCTTACTATGGTGATGATGATGAAGAGCCAGACATGTATAACATGGACTCTCCAGTCAACCAGGATCCTCCTGTGGCAGATTCACCAATAGATAACCAGCCACTACGAAACTACATGCTCATCAAGGCAGCTGAGCACTTCCAGATAAAAACGCAGGAGACTCAACAAGACAAGGACTTTGTTGACAACATTTTGGGGGACAAAAAGGCTGTCACTCAGTTCATTCCCCTCCTGCAGTCTATTCGGCGGAAGATACAACCCTTGCTGGAAACTCCTAACCAGATGCGGGCAGTTAATCCACGCATCGAGAAGCTCTTCCGCCCTGCTCCATTAGATCCTCTCTATATCAGGGGACAGCTCAAACCTGACTCTATTGTAGTTACAACAACAAGGAAGAGAGCAGGAACACCCCTGCCTTTTCTGAGGCACCTCCGGATAAGGGGAGTAAGAAACTGTACACAATGGGGAGGAAAGTGGCCTCTTTGGCTGCTTTTCAGGCGAGGATAGCTAATAACACCACTCTTCTGGCGAGTTACAACTGCCATAAATGGGATGAGGTATTAGCTTTGTTGTCATCAGCCCCTGAACCCCTTAAGACACAGTTGGCCCTTGTGGCTGCAGAAGGCAGGGCAGTTTCAAGCTGCATGTTAAAAAGTAATCTGGACGCTGCTGTCAATGCGGGCATGAATATTGCAGAAGAAACTATTATTAAGCGTCATGCTTGGCTACGCCAGTCCGGCTTCAAGCATGAGACGCAAGCCAAACTTCTTAATATGCCCATTGAGCCCAACGTACTCTTTGGAAAGGCCCTTGAAGACGCTTTGAAAACTGCTAAAGAGGAATAGGATACACTAAAGTCGTTGGGCCAGCTAACTAATAAACCCACTGGCCAGAGAGGCAATAGTAATTTTCATCACTCACATGGACAAAATTCACAGAGGGGTTCAGGCTACAATCAGAATCAGGGAGCATCCTGGGGTAACAACCAAGGCCAAGCCTCTCAAGGTTACCAGAGGGGGCAGCGCAGATCTCGCGGCCGGGGGAGTTCCTCCTCGTCTAGAGTTGGTACCACACCTCCAAAACAGTGACTAGCTGCTTCAGGTGCCCTCCCATGTCTCTCCAGTAGGAAGGCGTGTTTCAAACTTCAACCAAACATGGGAGGGAATCAACTCAGACAAATGGGTGCTATCCACCGTAGCAGGCAGTTATTGTGTGAACCTCATCGAGCGACCCCAGAAACATCCCCTGCGCCAGAAGACTCACTTGAAGGAAGACCAACGCATCCTTCTCGAGGAAATCGCAACACTGCTCCAAAAGGACGCCATAGAAATCATCCCAGCCAACCAGGTAAACAAAGGTATTTATTCAACCTACTTCCTTGTGCCAAAGAAATATCTAACAATGCGCCCAGTATGTCACACTCGCCTGTGTCTCTGCAGGAGCGATGGATGAGCCTCCCTTGACCCCGAGTCTTCACTTACCCTGTTTCACCCAGAGGAATACCTGTCAAATACAAGGTATACACTCAGACCTGAATTAACCCGATTTCCCTGGGCCCTTCCCTTCTCTTTACTGGGTGCTGTGATGTCCCCCTATGGGCTTACCTTGATCTTTAGTAGGGTGTGCACTCCATCCTGCATTTGCAGGGGCGCAATTCACTCATGTGATTGGTGCCAATGTCTGTAGGCTGAGTTCAGATGCCAAACGCTATTTTATGCCTTCACAGCGAGGCCGAGAGTTCAAGGTGCCAGTTTCTTCACTGACTAGAAAGTCCTTCCCACAAGTGAACGTTGTGCGGAAAATGTTGATTGTCCAAAATTGCTGTATTGTCTTTGTTTGCCGTATCTTTGTTGGTGAGTAGCGCTGCGTGTAGAAGTTAGCTGCTGGTAGGTTTGCGCAGCACCTTCAATTCGAGCTCGCCTGGTAATGTCTCTCCCTTTCCTTTGCAGGAGAAATTATGTGGTATTAGCGCCTCGAGTCCGGGTTCAGCGCTAGTGGAGACTTGGTGGTTAGGTAAGTTTGCACAGAGGCTTTTGGTAAGTCTGCACCGCATAGAGAGAGAGAGAGCGCAGTGAAATAAGTGTCTGCGTTATTGGATCGAGCGCAGTGAATAATGTCTCTTCTTTCTTACAGGGGTTTGTGCGCTCATGCAACTAACCTGGATTCCAGCATCACGGGAAGATTCGGTGAGTATGCGCAGCGTTAATGATGTGCGCATGTTAACGCTGTTCTTCTTTGTTCCTACATGTGCTGGTGTAGAATTCCCCTCTTGACTGGAGATAGCTGCGGCATGGAGTAAGAACCAGGTAAGCTGAAGCTGAATGATCCGGAGCGGGTAAGCAGAAGTAGGATGATCCGGAGCAGGTGAGTAGAAGCAGGATGATCCGGAGCAGGTAAGCATATGCTGGCTGATACAGAGCACGGCAAGTGTGTTGCTGATACAGCTCACAGTAAACAACACAAAGCACTGGAAGACTCTTGGGTGTGGCTTATATAGCCAGCCACACCCAAACACTAGAGAGCCCATGAGTTATCATGCACTTCCCGTTTGGCAACAGGAAGTGGTAACCAGGAAGTTGCTACAAACACTAGGAAGGAAGGAAAGGAGGGATTTGTTATGGGTTCTTTGTGTGCCTATGCCAGGCCTGCCAAGCCTCCACCCAGCTTGCCCCAACTACCTGCCTGATACCCATGACACAGTATTTGATTTACGCCCTGCAAACAAATAGGGTCAAGCCACAAAAGTTCTGCATGACTACACTACAAGAGGTAATCCCTCTGCTAAAGCGGGGGGATTACATGGCAACATTGGATATGAAAGATGCTTATTTTCATATTTCAATGTTCCCAGCGCACAAAAGTTTCTTGTGGTTTAAGATAGCAAACCAGCACTACCAATTCAAGGTACTACCCTTCGGAATAGCAACCGCACCAAGGGTATTCACAAAGGTACTGGCGGTGGTGGCAGCGCACCTGTGTGGGGAAGCAATCCCAGTGTACCCTTTGTTGGACGACTGGCTGATTACAGGGGAGACTCCCCAAGTTTGTAGGCAAAACATTCAAAGAACTATCAACCTTCTCTTTCAATTGGGCTTCTCCATAAATGAGAAACAAATCAAGCCTAGTGCCGAGCACAACCAAACAGTTCCTAGGAGCCGTAATAAACTCAGGAGAGGGGTTGGTCTTTCCATCAGAGGAAAGAGTACAAAATATGTTACTGCAAATTCCTCATTATCAAGCTGACTGCCAGATAAGCGTACTGAAATCTATGCGTTTGCTAGGCATGATGGCATCCTGCATTTACCTGGTACCACACGCGGGCCTGTGCATGTGACCCATGCAGGAGTGGTTGGCGAAACAGTGGTCTTAGGCAAGCGGTCACTGTGACGATCTAGTGGTCGTTTTGCCAACACTAGTACAAAACCTTCACTGGTAGACAAGAGAAAATCTGTTGAAAGGAAAACCCTTCCACGACCTAGAAGTGTAAGCGAGTGTCACAACAGACGCCTCACTCGCCGGGTGGGGGGCTCATTACCTTCACCACACAGCACAAGGTCTGTGGACTCATGCTACGGCACAGAACCACATCAATCTTCTGGAATTACTAACGGTGTTCAAGGCACTTCAGGCATTCAAGATACACCTAGCAAACCAGTCAGTGCAAGTCCTCACCGACGGCACTACAGCAATGTTTTAAATCAACAAACAGTGGGGCACAAGTTCTCCAAATCTGCCCAAGCTAGCGCAACAAATTTGGAAATGGGCACTCAAACGGAAGATATTCCTATTGTCACACCACGTTCCAGAGGAACTCAACATTCTCGCAGACTCATTTAGCAGAGATCACATACCAGAGGAACACAAATGGCAACTAGACACAAAGGTCATAGAGCACCTCTTCTCTCAATGGGGTTTCCCCACAATAGACTTGTTCGCTACAAGCAAAAACAGTCAATGGCCAGACTTCATGTCCAGGTTCCCCCAGCCACGCTCCAAGGGGAACGCCCTATGGATGAACTGGTCAGGGAAATTTGCTTACACTTTCCCCACCACCCCCCGACTCCTCTCAATAACAGGCCAGTCAACAAAATCCACAAGGAACAAGTGACGCTCATCCTCGTTGCTCCTATGTGGGCAAGACAACCTTGGTATCCACATCTGCGCAAACTGGCGATGCGTGATCCGATCAAGCTCCCGTGCCTGACCAACCTACTCACTCAGCATGGGGGATTAACAGTGCACCCTCAACCTCACTCAATGAACTTGGCAGCATGGCTCCTGAAGTCATAGAGTTCGGAAAGCTTAAACTACCACAGAGGTATATGGATATCGTGAAGGAAGCATGAAAGCCTAATACTAGACACTGTTATTTCGACAAGTGGAGGAGATTTGTAATTTGGTGCCAGTCTAAACAGATTAAGCCCATAGAATGTACCCCATCTAAAAATTCTAAATTATATGCTCCACTTGCAAGACTCAGGGCTAGTATTCAACTCTTTAAAGGTCCACCTGGCGGCCTTGTCAGCCTACACCACCTCCCACAATAAAGTATCATGGTGGAAGGTGCCGGTCATCAATGCATTCATGGAGGGGGTAAAAAGACTTCACCCTCCAATTTCAAACCCGCCGCCAGGATGTGATCTCAATGTAGTACTCGCTAAACTCATGGGACCCCCTTTCGAGTCGATGCACAAGTCAAATCTTATACACCTGACTTACAAGACTGCCTTCTTAATGGCTATTACTTCCATAAGAAGAGTTAGTGATTTGCAGGCATTGGCAGGGCAGGATGCTTTCTTTGTCATACACAAAGACAAACCGTTTTACGTACTCATCCTAGGTTCTCTCCTAAGTTCATCTCAAAATGGCATGTGAACAAGTCCATTGAGCTTCCGGCTTTCTTCCAGAACCCAAAAAACTCAGCTGAGGTAAAACTCCATACACTAGAAGTAAGAAGGGCGGTCCTTTACTATGTAAACAAGACCAGACCGCTTAGGAAAACAGACCAACTGTTTGTCTCCATAGCCCCAGGCAGAGAAAGGGATCGTATTTCCAAGAATGCCATCTCCAAATGGATAGTCAGGTGCATACAACTCTGCTATTCCCTGTCAGACAAGACACGGCCTTTCACACCAAGAGCTCACTCCACAATGAGAACAGGAGCTACTCTGGCATTTATTGCAAATGCCCCCCTAGACAGCATTTTGCAAAACAGCTACATAGAGCTCAGGACACACCTTCACTCAGCACTACTGCATTGACACACATTCCAAGACAGATACACAGGTGGGACAAGCCGTTAAAGACATCTGTTTGCCCATGAACCTTCTCACAACCCACCACCTTCACCTAACACTGCTCGCTAATCTATGCACAGCATGTGATCTAAGCAGATTCCACAAGCCTCAGAAGGGATACATTACTCACTGTATTTGTATTTCTGATGCTTGTATCTGCTTAGATTCACATGCGCCCACCCTTCCTCCCCTCGGAGAGTAGGTACACGTATGCTTATGAGCTCGTCTGATACATATCTGCTTGGATACATCTGTACTCACGCTACACTTAATGCTACCTTATGTCAGAAAAATAACAATATGCGGGACCTCAACGCGTGAAGGACCATGGGTACAGTGAACGTCACACTGGGGATAGTATTACTGGCATGCCCTGTCGACGCCCCTTTTCGAATTTCGAAAACAACTGTAATACTCTGCAGCTTCCACTAGATGTTGGTCTATGCACAGCATGTGAATCTAAGCAGGTACAAGCATCAGAAATACGATTACGGTGAGTAATGTATCCCATATGTACATATAACTTGATGTGAATAATATTGTCTAATCCCATATCGCTTTAAAACATATTTCGATATATCTCCAAAACTTTATATATCGCCCAGCCCTAGTAGAAAACATCTTTGTTTTTTGGGAGGCATTGAAAGCTACTTTTAAAGGGAAAATCATCAGTCTCTCTGCAGATCTCAAGAAGGTTAGGTTGCAGGAAGAGGAAAACTTAGTGTGTTCCTTGAGGGACGTAGAAAAAGAATATTTTGAGAATATTAGGGGGAAAGTTCTTCGAGCTAGGCACAAATTAGATTGCTGGCTTACTGAAAAAGTGGAGAAAGCATTTTATATCGGACAATCTTACTGGGAATTTGGTGAGAAGGCAGGATCGTTGTTGGCCAGCAGGTTTAAAAAGGGTAGAGACTAGAAAGAGTGTTATGTCCATTGTGAGGGATGATAATGTAGTCTTGACTGACAGTGAGGCAATTATGGAGGTTTGTATAAGGCTGAGGACAAAGGTACTGAAGTTGACAATTTGGAGTTTATGCAATGTATTGGCTTACCTGTTTTAAGTGATATTGAAATTGAAACCTTAGGTGCAAAACAAAGAAAAGAAGAGCTGCTGGGGGCAAAACAAGAATACATCAAGGAACAATAGCCCTGGTCCTAATGCATTTAGTGATTTATTATGCCCCATTCTGTTCGACATCTATTTGGCAATTATAGAACAGGGTTTGTTACCAGAGTCTATGCTATTGGCCTTGATCACACTCATACCGAAACCAGGTAGCAGTAATACGAAACGCATTCATTATAGGCCCATCCTATGTTAAGCTTTTGACAAAAATCTATGCAACCAGACTGAATGTAATACTACCTCAAATTATTCACGTTAATCACTCTGGCTTTATGCTGGGCTGGTTTAGCTATGACAACATATGTGAAGTAATAGATGCAACCCATTTACATTTCTTTTGTTGCAAGAACCATTAATGGCTCTAAGTGCATATGCAGAAAAAGCATTTGATTGCGTTAACTGGACCTATTTACAATTTTTATTGGAAAAGCTCTGCTATGGCCCTGTTTTTATGCGATTATTTCAAGCCCTATTTGGTAGAGCAAGAGCACAGATTTTGGTGGATGGGTCTAGGTCTACTGGTTATAACATCCAACGTGGAACCTATCAGGGCTGGCCCTGTCTCCTCTTGTATTTAATATGGTTATTGAGCCATTGGCAGCCGCAAATAGAACATATGATTACATTCAAGGTATTCAGTGTGACACTTACATATAAGGTATTACTTTATGCAGTTGATTTGCTTATCTTGTTTTCACTCATTTCAGACTGTGAAGGTTAATAAATCTAAGACAGATATGTTTCCCATTACCCAAACGTGTTAAAAAAGTTGTATTCCTGATAATGAATTTTGCTGGGCCAAGGATGGATTTGTACATTTAGGAATCTGTCTCTCGAAACACTGTGCATATGCTAGAACCTAATGTCCGTATTGAGCTCAAAGATATGATTTCTGACTTTAAAAGGTGTTCTAAAATCAATTTTACAATTTGGGGGTAAGTTGGCACGATTAACATGGTTTTGCTTCCTAAACTTCTATACCTGTTCAGCATGCTGCCTTACCTGTTTCACAGAGCTTGCTAAAGGAAATCAGGAGAGTGTTTACAGACATTTTATGGGGGAGGGGAGCGCGCCCAAAAATTCCTATGTCCATTCTTTTGCGGTCAATAGAGAAAGGAGGGTTTAGCTTTCTGGATGTAAGAAAACATCATACTGCCTTCACTTTGAGATGGCTGTACCAATGAATAAATGACAAGTCAAAGACTGTTGCTGCGTCGGTATGTATGGAAAGGGACTCAGTAACACCAATACTGCTAGATTGCCTCTTTACAATGAATTGTGAACTTCGGACGGATAGAGCTTCCCCTATCATGCGCCATGTTGTATCAGAATGGAGATATGCAAACCGCATTTCGTAGTCAAAATCCCTGTTGACTTTGGAGTCATGCATTTGGAGGAACCCAGCTATTACAATTGACATTAAGATGTAGCAGTGGCATTCCCGGCAATGTGCATGTGTTTGGAACCTAAAACATGTTTGTGAAGGTGGTACGTTGGTGGATTTTGAATTCTTATAATTTAAATACAGATTGTGAAACAATGAAAATCGAAATTTGCTGTGCTGCAAAACATCTTATCTTCCATCCTCTCTCTACTAAATGCCAACATTCATGACCCTCTTTCCCTATATATTATGGGAAAGAATTGCCCTCTCCCTGCATCAGTAGTTTACAAATTGCTCTCTAGAACCTCTGAGCTACCAATGGAGCGACCGGAAAGGAATTCCTGTGAATCTGCGACTAGAAGGGTGGTATCTGATGCTGACTGGTTGACTATATGTAAAAACATAAGATTTAAGTTGGATCTAGACTTGCGCTATACACAGCAGAGAATAATCCACTGATCATACTGGTCTCCGTTGAAGATGAAAGTTTGTAAACTTCAACAATCAAATGTGTGTTGGTCCTGTAAAATGGAAATTGGCTCCAATAGTCATATGCTTTGGTATTGTGGAAAAATCTGTCACTATTGGGAGGAAGTCCTCTCCAGTATTGATTTAGTGACTCAGTTTTACCACGTACCCCGTTGTTGTGTATTCTGGGTTTATTTCCAAATGATTTAAAACTACCCCAGGAGCCAGAATCTGGACATTCAAAGCTTTATTAATGGCTAAGAAGCAGATTCTTCTGAAATGTTAATCTCAACTCGAGGATTGGCTCTAAAGTATGCTACTTTTATCAGCTGGGGGAAGAGTATCATATGTTAAAAAAGGTTTGATTGAAGACTGTGGGCTTCATTACGAGTTGGCCGGTAAAAAAAAAACAAATTACCGGCATGCCGGTGCAACCGTGTCTGTGTTACACTTCTGCCGGAATCAACGGTTGATTCCGAGTCAGCGGGTACGCGCATACCGGCATGCCAGTAACGGCTGCACGGGCATGCCGGTAAGGCCCTCCAAGCCACCAATAGCGGTATCATCCATGCCTCAGACACGGGCACCGGCATCCTAGATGCCGTAAAGAATGGTACCGTTGATACCGATATCGTAAATACCAGCACCAGAAGCAACGTCATCACTCCGGAACGGGAAATGCACCGGTGGCCATCTTTAAAAACACAATCCATTGCAATGCTCTGCATCTGGATTTGTTAGCCAGGACATGGCGAAGGCAACCTGAAAAGGCACAGTGCAGCAGTGAAAGGCACGTTTTTCAGATGAGATACTCAACATGCTGGCCGACACTCTGGTCGAGCACGCAGATGCTGTCTTTTGTGCAGACCTGCGCCGTGTGACACAAATAAGAAAAAAGAACATCTGGAAGCAGGTGGTGCAGAAGGTCTCTGCAGTGGGGACAACCCCACGCACAGTCAAATACTGCAGGAAACGTTGGGACGATCTGCGTGTCTGCAACATCCTGTCGGCAAACCACAGCCAGGCCCAGGCACAGGTGGTGGATCATCATTGCCTATAAAGCTGGCACGGTGGGAGGAAACCTGCAGCTCCATAATAGATATGGAGGCCATCAAGGGTGTTGGCCATTCCGAGATGGAAGTCATCATCGGCAGATGACGGTGAGTGGCCCTTAGCGTAACACAAAAGTCACCACACACACCCAATACCCCAAGTACAATGGTGGAGTCCAAATGGCGAGTAGATGTGAGCAAATACATGGGCCATCGCCTCCAACCTAAAGTCAGCCCCTACAAAAGCGCAACATCCCTGCCATGAAAACACACAACTAACCCCCCTGAAACAAACCACATGAGTCCCCATTTGCAAACACAAGCACCATCTGCATACACACACACACACACACACATATACATCACCGCAAAGATACAGGCCTGACCACTGTGCCATCCCATTGCATGGTGCACACATCACCACTGCTGATTGCACACTTGACACACCCACCATGACCATGCACGAAGTGTAAACACCAATGCAACAACGCACATTGTGGAAACACGTCAGACCCACATCTAGACACCACATGGCACACAGCCCCTGAGGCATGGCAAGAACATGCAAGCCGCAATACACCTGTCGGCCACCATGCCCATCATGGCTGCACCAGAAGGATGCCCAAACACTGCCCCCTCCAACTCCTGTAAGCACCAGGGCCACCCCTCCAACATGTACACGAGAATGCACAGGACTCAAAATGAAGTAGCATCGATGGATGTAGGATGTACGTTGACCCATGACTGATGCCCTGCCTCTCTACCCCCCAAAGGCATGGGATCAAACAGCGAGGCGGAAGACACCGCAACACCTACAAAGACAGCTGCACGCCTGAGCCGTGGCCACGACAACGCCACCAGGCCCTCCACATCTAGGGCTGTCTATAATCAAACCACCGCTTCCAAGCCACAGCCCCCCAGCCAACAGGGTGCACAGGCTGCAGGACCTTTCGAGCAGCTACTAGCAACACCACGGAAGGAGCACTAGCAAGGAGGCACTGCTGTCATGAAGGCACCCATGCCAAAAGGCACACCTGCCACTAATCTCCCCACCAAAAAACCATCAGCCGCACAGGAAACACCTCAGGTGGAGGAGGAGGGATCACCTGTGACCAGTGATTTGGAGGGGCCATAGTCCACAGCCACCAGTGACCTTGGAACATAGTGCAGAGGAGGTGGAAGAAGAGGACACTGCTGTCTACAGCTTGCCAGAGCACATGCCGGACACCCCAACCGTGCTGGACAACCCACAGTTCTCACCTGAGCCTGGCTCCGGTGGAGACGCCTCTGCGGATGACATTCCCATACTACCACACAGCCCCGCAACCACGCACCCACCACCACCTCCCGTGCAACCACCAGCTGCGCAATCCATCTGGGACTTGGAGGGCCGGTTGACCCGAATGGAGGAGCGCCAGCAGGCCGTGCATGATATGGTCAAACAATATGTAGCAGAAGGGGAAGCCACACACCTGGCCATGCAAGAAAACACCAGGACAATAACCCGTGCAGGCAACCGCGTGGCCAGGCGTGTGTGTGAAGGCATGTCAGCAATGACACAGGCATTGTGCTACAGAGGCCGACCCACAAGCTCACCCATCGACCAGCTGAACACTGGCGAGTTCGACCCAGATGTACGCAGGTCACAGCGCTGTCTGCGCCGGCCCAACGAACAACCCCCTCCACCTAAAAGGGGGTGTCAGTAGCCTGACACACGTTGGGGGTTGAGATGAACTTGAAGTGGGTGTTGGGATGGTGCTACCCGGTCACAAGGGGTCCCTGCAGATGCCGATAGCATCGGCATCGCAGGTCGTAATGCACCGGTCCAGTAAATGATGCCGGTATTCCCTTACCGGTATCGTGATTACCATACCGGCAACCTTGTAATGAGGCCCAATGGATTGATTTGAGGCACTTTCAATAATGTATATATATAGGCTCACCAACAATGATTTTTTTAATAGTATGTCTGTGACTTAGAAA
The DNA here is from genome assembly GCF_040938575.1 of Ambystoma mexicanum. NCBI lineage: Eukaryota > Metazoa > Chordata > Amphibia > Caudata > Ambystomatidae > Ambystoma > Ambystoma mexicanum. The sequence continues at coordinate 533,010,943 of NC_090924.1, read as the reverse complement.
TTGGAGGTTTGGCTCATCCTTTTTTCTTCTTCTATGCCCACCCTTGTTTTGCGATTCGTTAAGACTGTCCTGTTTTCCTTGTGTGTTATGTAAATATGTGGTTGCTTATATTGATGGTTGAATAGGTTAAGTAGGGAGGGGATACTGGAATTATTGGTAACAATGTTGGGATACTTTGTAATGTTTATTCCATTGTTGCTTTTATTGATTTCTCCCCATTGAATTGTTTATATCCCCCGTTTTATAGGTTGTTGTATTATACTTTGATAATAATATTGTGTAATATGTGTACTTGTTTACTTGAAAACGATAAAATATAAAAAAAATAAAAATGTGGTTTTAAATCTTCATGATGTAACCAGAGTTAGGGCTTTCTGCTGTTCACTGGCGTGATGTCACAATGCAATATGTTATCACGAGAAAGTGGCCCTTATAACCCTGCCGATCCGGTAATAAAGTGCTGGTATTGACAAATACTGGCACTTTACCGGAGCGGCAAAATACAAGTATGCCAGTGGGGGTAAGCAGACTTACCTCCAGCCAAGAGCTAACTCAGGCCCACTGGCATACAACAGCTGGTATTTTCAGAACCGGTTTTTGCCGGTGCCGAAAATACCAGCAAATCCCCCCCATGGAGTCCTCTGGGACTCCATAGAATGGATATTTACAACCCTTTCCACCACCTGTAATATCCCTATAAACCCTGGATATCAGGCAGCAAAAACGGTGGATTTTCCACCCGATACCACCAAATCTCTAATGAGATCCAGGCAGCACTGAAGACGTATGCAGAAAAAATATTATTTACAAATATGTACGCCAGGTCTGTGGTTCAGCAAACTAATGCATCCACTACAGGGACCTGTGTTTGACCTCTTGGTCACAGTTTCGAATCCTCAGCCATTCATCTTTCTGAGGTTGATAAAATGAGTACCATTAAGTTGGGTAACAATTAACATCTGTTATTAGCGCCAAGATGCCCCTTTGGGGGTGAAAGTGCGCTTTACAAATACACCTGTTATGTTATGTACAACAGGGCCGCCATGTAGGTTAGACAAAATCCTAATTTTTCCATTTGTTATTGATTTTTGCTTAATCCTTGTCTGATTAAAAAATGTGCATTGTTTCGGAAAAATTGCGTTCGTCACGAAAGCAATATTTCCTTGGCTGGTCTTTGTTATGCTCACTTTTGCACAGATCAATTACTTCTGAAAGTACACTTTTCTAAAGTTAACCTAGTTCACACCCGAGGCTTACAATGGGATATATGTGCTGTGTTCATGTCACTGTGCAACTGTTTAGTGATGTATGGTGGTATATATATGTCTGGGTCAACAGGAGCAGGTCCCAGCAGCTGCCAACTGAAGTTCCTTCCACCTCATGCCGACAAGCCACCCAATCAGGTAGGGCTCTGGGGTTCTCTCGCTTTTTGCCTCCACTTTCACATATTTCATAGGAGTGGATGAGTAGCTCCGAGGAAGAGATAGCATGTCACAGTCCTGAAGGCACGCCCCTGTAGGCTCACACTAGAAAAAATACAGCCTGCTAGGGAAAAAGGCCCAAGACACACTTGCAAGGATAACAAGTATTTATTTCCACAACTAGAAGTGCATCAGCAAAGAACTCTGCTGCCGCTGAACATTCTGAGCTGCGTAGGCATGTGCGGCACATTATAAGCACAAACAACATCACGAATGACACCATTACATATAGTACAAATCTACAATACGGATTGGAGGAGCTGTATACATGTAGGGCCTGCTCCATATGGGATGCCAGGCCATTGGCCCGTCTTCATCTGTCCATCTTCGTCCACGTGGGCGCTGCTGGGCTTGTCATCCGCTGTGAGGCTAAACTAACAATTAGCCACTCTGCGAAAACAATGTTATTCTGTTATTGTAACAATGCACCTGGCAGATACATGGATGGGCTCGGGGGGAGAGCCGATATCACAATAATTCACATGCTTCACTCGCTCCCAGACAAATCTGCAACTACCAAGGTCCTCCACCTTCGATTTAGGCTATAATTGTGATGCCACCCTGCTCCTTGCTGCACAAATCATGTGACTCATTTTGGAGGATGTTGTGGATCTTTGAAACTGGGCCAGCGTGGGGGGTGGTGTTAACGCTCATGCATGGGGTCTAATACTAACACACAAAAGGCTGTTTGCCGCGATCGGGCCTACATTCTAAGATGGTTGCTGCTTGCCAAGATGGCATTTACACCCTCATCTACCATATACCTTGCAATGCATGCACTAATATGATCACGCACCCCCCTCTATGTGCACCCTCCTCCCCCCTGCAGCTAAGTTCCAATATATATATTCTCCTCCCCCTCTTCAACCTTTCAGCTTCCAAGTATGGTGGTGACCCGTCCTTTGGGACCCATGCTCTACAGACATCCTGCGATCTTGCTCCAAACTGGGCATATTCCTCTGTAAATTTCATGTAAATGCAAACCGCATCTCCAGATAAATCAACCCAGTGCTCTGTAGGGGGTGTAGGGGTGTGGTTATTGTACCACGGGGGTGTAAGGGATGATAATTCTCTATCATGCATGGTTTGTTTGGGTCGTCTGTCTGGGTACCACTTTCTGTGGTACCACAAGGTGCTTTGGGTGCTACCATAATTGAGACCATCATCATTGCGTTATGTGGCACTGCTTTCGCACAACATCGAAGTCCCATTTGGCACATGCAAATGATTACCAGCCTCTTCACGATCGCTTCCAACCAAGAGAACAGAAAATCAAACCAATCTTCACTCATTACAGATGCCTTCTTAATGCGCACTCCCAGGTTGTGTACAGCTTCTATTGTGTGTGAGAGAGCTGTTCTCAGCATCTTTGGGAAGCAAAAATGTGCAACATGAATCCGCAATCTTTTTGCACATTCCTCCTTCCATTGCAGTAAGCATAACTAGGGCGTAGCAATTCTGCATTGTCATCAGCCTCAGGGCGCAGAGTTCCACTTTTATGACGAATGACTTTGAACCCTTGCTCGATGTCATTAGCCAGTTGGATCAATTCCCAGCTGACAATCTGCAGCCATTTAGTGTCAGCTGCAGCTTGCACACTGGGCAGCAACAAAGAGGTGAAAAATGTCTCTGCTTTGCTGAAGAGCCTGTATTCGTCTGGTATTTAATCGAGCAAGTTTGATGAGTCTTTGGACAGATAGTTTTCTCTCTTCTTCCTTCATTTGTTTCCCAGGGAGGGTGTGGAACTCTGGTGTTGGCAACAGGTTTCTCATTTGTTCTTCAGAGGTTGGAAAGGCGATAGGGGCAAAAGTCTCTGATGGCCCCCTTGTAAATGTGCTTCTGGGATCACAAGCAGGACTGAGTGCAGCGTGGACAGTGAACAATAGCCCACCAATGATGGCGGGAGGTGCAAGTATGCTTGTTGGCCGCACACCCAATAGTAATCCATCACTGCTGCCGTGCCTTTCTTGAGATCAGGAATGAGCAAAGTCTTATTGAAATGTTTGTTGGCCCCTACAGATATTGTTCCAGCGCTATAAAAGAAAAGTTCATATGTTTCTTCTCTGTGCACTTTCACCGGTTTCTTAATTGCTTCAATCCATGTTCGTTTTGTGTTGTGTTTAGTCCAGAACGGTGCGCATGCTGCTTCCACCGAGGCCCGAACCCCTTCTTCGTATCCAATTAGACCCCCTGCCATGCAGCTAACTGTTTTTCTTGCCATTTGTTATTTGTGTATTTCAGTCCTTGTATCACCAGGTTCGGTCTTTTCAGGCATTTGCTACCTTTTGGTTTTTTGTCGCATTGCAGGTGGTTTGGATGAACAAGTTCGAGCCTCACATTATGGGCCTGGAAAGTGCCCTTGAGCCTACATAGCGCAAGATGTAATAGGCATTGTGCCTCTAGAATTGGTACTTCCTGTGGCACTACATCCTTGGGTGCCCCTGACACATGCAGTATCAACAAATACACATAACAACTGCCATTCACTTTGTTCCTCCCTATCAAGCTCATGTATACCAACTATTAGACAATTTTGGGTGAAGCACATCTTCAATGGCATCAAGACCAAGCCTGTGGTAGGCGTCGTATTTCGCCCTTCGTGCTTGTCTCTTTGTATGTTTGGGTGCACCTATATATCCATTAATAACACTAGTAATATTATTTACATTAGTACAGTTTGTGTTATAGAAAGCATTGTGAGATTGTGAAAACAGTAGGGACCTAGCAATATATTCTAACAATCCAGTGTGAGGGGGTAGATTCTTATGGTGTACAGAATTGCTGGCATGTTGATGCGTAAAGTTCGGTCTTGGTAAAAATACATATTCAGTTTCATTTGAGTGATGTTCAGTTTTGTTAATGTGTACATTTGGCCTATTATTTACAGTGACATTATAATGTCCTCCTCTCCCTTCAACCTCCCAGCTCTTTTAAATGTATAATATAAAAGAAGCTCCTAAATAAATCCCTAAAACAAACATTGAAATAGCAAATATACCTGCCATAAAATGCATTGCACACATGTAAGAATACAAAAACCTGGACATAATACTATAAGTAGAATACTTTCTACTCTATAATGAGTGATTTGAGAGTCCAAATTTGAATGCTGGCAGTCAAAATGGAAATGAGGTAGATGCACACTACCAGTCTTTTAAAGTGCTGGTGCAACATCAAAAGGTGCCCAGAGTCCTTTCAATTTTACCGCAAGAGGAGTAGCACCTACTACCTCAAACAGTCTATTCAATCTGGGGCTGTTCCACTTGCGAACAAAGGACTTCACAAAGACGAGCTCTCCTTGCGGCAGCGGTTGAGTGGCTGGGGAATCAGTTGTGGAGTCAGCTGTGGCACCTGGCACATCTTCTGATTGGGGTGGTGCAATCTGTCAGGAATTACATTTGAGTGCTTGTATTAGGGTTGTCAAATAGTCTTTGAATTCGTTGCCTAAAACAGCTGCTGCCCTATGTGCGTCTGGTGCCTTTCTGATGGGCGATATTGGTGTGTGAATGCGGCAACCAGTTACCACCTCATGGGGTGATAAATGGTGGTACTTCCTGGGCTGTGTGCACTAACTAAACAGTGCCAAAGGTAAGCAATGCACCCAGTTTTTTTTCAACGTGGTGCAAAGCTTAGACAACTTTTGAGGAATCTGTTGATCCTCTCCACAACTCCATTGGCCTGAGGTGATACATTGTACACATCCAGTGTTTAATGCCAAGTAGAGCAGTAATCTCCTTAAACAACTAATTGAAAAAGTGGGTGCCATTATCTGACCTTAATACCTCGCACACTCCCCATTTGCAGACCAGAAAACCAGGTGTGCACAAGGACCTGCCTCCACCCAACGTGAGAAGGGGCAGATGACAACGATCAGATACCGGGACCCGCTGCATCTCTCGCCCATGTCTGCATAGTCGATATGCAACTCGTTGAAGTGTAATGCTCACAAGGCACAAACTCACAAGGCACAAATTTCAATGGGTAAGAAAAGTTAGAAGAGGACACTGGAGTGTGAGGAATTCAGTTCCAAGAGTCTGTAGGGCGAGCAGAGTGCCTCTCAGTATTAGACATTGTATACAGTTGGCAGGATTACTACGGACAAAGTCCCAACAGACCCCTCCAACCCTGTACACCAAAAGCTGGAACTCCTAATCCAGAGACTACATCGTCAGAAGCCTCGAGCTAGAATTGGAAGTGGCATCAGGAACCAACATAGAGGTAGACACTTCAGTTCACGACATCAACATTGAAGCAGGTACCCCTGTTTTTTTTTATTTTTAAAGGCTCCATTTCATTAGAAAAGGAAAAAAGAAAAAACCCTCAGAGGAAGAAACCAACAAACAAGAAGACATAGGGCCTCATTACAACTCAGGCGGTAAGGGGTTTACGGCGCCGTAAACAGCGCCGACCCTTACCGCCTGAGTACGAGGTCCCTTAGCGCCATGGAGGTTTTAACACCTGCTTTTAGCAGGTGTTAAAATCCATGGCGCTAAGGGACCATGGAGTTAATTACGCCACCGTAATTTACGGTGGCGTAATTAACGCCTTCCCCACTCCCATTATGCCCTATGGGGCAAAATGGGAATGGGGAAGGGTAAATGGGAAAATGGGGATTTACCGCCCCGCCAAGGTTGGAATGGGGCGGTAAATCCGCCAACCACCATGGCGTAAACGTAGTTTACGCCATGGTGGTAAAGTCACGGCCCAGGCGGTAACTTACCGCCTGGGTCGTAATGAGGCCCATAGTAGTGAATATCTCTTCATATTCACTCTCACGTCTGGAATTGGGAGTACTCAGGAAGGGGCTATAATTCGTACCGGAACACAGTAGTAATCCCCTGAGGGAAAAGATTGATTTTTTTCAAATTCATGAGAAAGCTGAAATTAAAGTCTTTTTCAATTCTCTCGAGACAGACTATGCTACAGAGGAATCATCTAAATACCTGGAGATGCTTCCTAAGAGCACATTCAGTCCTCCTGTTCAGAACCATGTACTAACAGTCTTCGAAAAAACAGTATTGGAGGATCTGAAAAGGATCTCATTTAATATCAAGAAGAATGGTAACTTCACTAACAGAGAAAGGCAGACTTTGAGAAACCTACTTGACAATAACATCATTTTCAAGCCTGCAGACAAGGGAGGTGCCCTGGTGCTCATGAATAAATGGACTATCTTGAAGAAATAGAGAAACAGCTTATGGATTCACAGATTTATAAGGAGATTCAATTAAATCCAATGAAAGAAATACGGACGTTTATCCGAGAAGTCTTGGATGAGGCATTAGACAGAGAAGTCATCTTGGGAAAGACACAGAAGTTCCTGGATCACACACATCCCATCGCCCCAGTGTTCTATATACTCTTCAAGATCCATAAGAAACTCATTAAACCCCCTGGATGCCCTATCATAGCAGCCACGGATAGCATATTGGAACCTCTTGCTATGTATCTGGACAGAGTTTTGCAACCATTAATCCAAGAAACAGATACCTACATTAAGGACACTATGCATTTTTTACGAAGACTTGAGGAAGTACAATTTGTCAAAGGGAGGGACATTCTCTTCACAATGGATGTGTCCTCGCTTTATACCAACATTGTTCACGAAGCAGGATTGGAAGCAGTGGAATGGCTGTTATTACGATCAGTGAACTGCCAGGGAGATAGTCTTTTTGTGCTCACTCTGTTAAAATTGGTTCTGATGAACAACTTCTTTAAATTTCAGGATAGATACTTTTTACAGCTATCCAATACCAGCATGGGAGCCGCAATGGCGCCCATATATTATCTAATGCATACATGTTCTATCTAGAAACCAAACACGTATTGACTTCACCTAGATGGATGCAACATCTTTCTATCTTTGTATGATACATCAATGATGATTTTTGGGATCTGGACAGGCCCAGAGGAAGAGTTACAAGACTTCTTTGTGATGATGAATAACATGCATCCAAGGATTAAGTTCACAACTGCAACCAGCACGACAGCTATCAACTTCTTGGATGTGGTAATTTACAGCAAAGATAACATCTTGGCTACTAGGATTTATACTAAGGCTGCGGACAGGAATATCTTGCTGCTTGCAATAAGCTTCCACCCTAAACTCTCAATTGACAGTGTACCCCTGAGCCAGTTTCTCAGGTATAGGTACAACATCTCTGAATCAGATGAATACAGGACGCAATCTATCACCCTACGGAAGAGGTTCCATGAGAGAGGTTACAATACAACCCTTATATCTGATATTGCTGCAAAGGTAGAAACTATAGAAAGGGACACCCTTCTAACGCCTAAACCCCCCAAATAGGGATACGCATTGGTCTATGTGATAACTCATTCAATCCAGAGCCATACCATCATGGATTTCATAAAGAAGAATTGGCCCATGCTACAGATGGATCCACAACTGCAGCCTCTATTCAGACCACCTCCTACCTTTGCCTATCGGAATAGCAAGGCACTTAGGAACAGTTTGGTGAAAGCTGAAATCCAATCTACTAAAGCGGGCAACAGCCAACATAAAGGGACACAGCCATGTCATAACTGTCAACATTGCAGCAACATCATAACAGGCAACAGCATCACACATCCCCGCTCTGGCAAAGCCGTTGGGCTGAAACACTCGTGCAAATGTGACTCGAATAATGTGGTCTATGCGCTTAAGTGCCCCTGCGGATGTTACTATGTTGGTATAACAATGAGGAAGGCTAAAATCCAGTGGACGAAACATAAGTCCAACATCCGCACAAAGAACTCCAAGACTCCCGTAGCAATGCACTTCATGGAAGCAAGACACACAGTGGCCCAAGTTAAATGCATGATTTTAGAACAAGTTAAGCTGGGGAACAGGGGTGGGGACCTACACAGAAGGATACTACAAAGGGAAGTCCTTTGGATTGACCTTCTGGATTCAATTTACCCCTGTGGCATGAATTGTGAATCAGATCTTATGTGCTTTGTATAATCAGCCACATGTAAATCATACTGAGTTTAGATGCTAATCTGTTATTGCTCCATGTATATGCATCTTACTGTGTAGTCCACAAACAGTTCATTGGACAATGTAAAATCACTGAATGCCATGATACAATTAAGCAGGTTACTCACCGTAGTGAGCACCTTACTCCTAGTCCATAGTCCCATTTCCTCCATACTTATCCTCCATACTTATGGGACATCTCTCCGTCCTGTGGGACGGGACTGGAGCACTTTGTAAAAAGCATCCAAAAAAATGTTTTCAAAAATGTGTCCTTCCTCTCTTTCTGCGCGGGGCCCGGCACGCGGCCGTAACCCTGCCCACCTTGGCTCCGCCCCGCGCATCGCCCATCAGTGCTTTTCTATCGCCAGATCAGAGACCTATTAGCAATAACAGAGGAACCTTATTAGAGGGAACAGCGGGTGGGTGTATGGAGGAAAGGGGACTATGGACTGGGAGTAAATTGGTCACTACGGTGAGTAACCTGGTTATACTCCTATGTCCCGTCCCCTTTCCTCCATACTTATGGGAGATTCCAAAGCACTCCTAACTGGAACTACGGGTGGATGGAAATACTCCTTATTGAAAAAAGGTTCTTCAGCACAGCCTGACCAAACTGAGCATCAGCTCTCGAGCTCATGTCAAAACAATAATGCTTACAAAAAGCGGATGGGGAGGCCCGAGTAGCTGCCCTAGCGATGGACTCCCAGGGGACATACCACAGCTGCCTTGCCCCGCACCAGGTGTGCATGAATACCCTTAGGAAGTTTCAGCCCTTGGACGGTGAAAGACTCCATAATGCAGGCGGCGATCCACCGAGAAATAGTCGCCTTAGACGTCTGCTTATCCTGAGAAGAACTCCTAAGCTCGGAAGTCCTGTCAAGGTAGAACTCAAGGGCCCTTCTGACATCAAGACAGTGCAGAACCCTTTCTGCCTCTGAGGTAGGATTCAGAAAAAAGACCGGCAGGGAGATCGACTGATTCAGATGGAATTCATTTACCACCTTCGGTAGAAAGGCAGGGTTTGTCCGTAGGACCACGTTGTCCTTGTGAAAGACCAAGAAGGGATGCTCCACTGACAAGGCCTGGAGCTCACTCACCCGCCTTGCTGAGGTAACGGCGACCAGAAAGGACACTTTCCATGATAGGTACTTGAGGTCCACCGTGGCCATGGGTTCAAAAGGCGTATGGCACAGCGCCGTCAGGACTACATGTAGGTCCCATGGCGGGTGCGGACTACGAACTGGAGGGTAGAGGTGTGTCAAGCCTGCAAGATGCCTCTTGATGAGCAAGTTACTCAGAGAGTAGGAACATTGGTCTGTAGAAAGATAAGCAGAGACCGCTGAAAGGTAAGTTCTGCAGGACATAACGTGAACACCCGACTCTGCTAGGGAGGTCACAAAGGACAGCACAGTGTCAATCGTAGCCACCCTTGGATCCAACTGCTTTCCCAAACACCAATGACAGAACCTGAGCCATTTACTCCTGTATTGGGATCTGGTCGAGGGTTTCCTGGCTGCCTGGATAATACGCATGTTATCCGTGGACAAGTTAAGATGCTCTAAAGACCTGAACTCAGGCACCATGCCGCCAAGCTGAGCGATTGTGGGGAGGGGTGCCATATCTGCTGTTCCACCTGATGAAGAAGATCGGGGGTCACTGGTAACCTGATAGGCGGATACACTGACAGGTGTTGAAGTTCTGAGAACCAAAACCTGGCCGGCCACCAGGGGGCTATGAGTAGGAGGGAGCAGTTCACCGAGTTCTTCAGCTTGCAAATTGCTCGGTGAACTAGAGGCAGAGGCGGGAAGGCGTAAGCTCTCATGTTGTGCCATGGGATCTCGAGAACATCCCCCAGAGAGGAGGCTCCCAGCCCCCTCTGGAGGCATACTGAGGAAGCTTCTTGTTTACCGCCGTAGCGAAGAGGTCCACCTCCGGTGTGCCCCAATGAAAGAAAATCCATGAGAGGACCTCCGCCTTCAACTCCCACTCATAGCTGACCACTGTCCGCTGGATGAAGGCATCCGCTGTGACATTCAGCTGGCCCGGGATGTGCACTGCAAGCAGCCAGATACCATGAAGCATGGCCCACTCCCAAATCTGGATGGACAGGTACACGAGGGGGGGAGACTTTGTTCCCCCTTGCTCCCTGAGCGATAGAAAGATCCCCAGATGCTCCAAATGATTTATATGCAGGAGCTTGTCCTGAGGCGACCAGAGGTCCGAGACTTGTAGAAGATCTAACGTTGCACCCCACCCCAGGAGGGAGGAGTCTGTTGTGATCGTCGCAATAGGAGCTGGGTCCTGAAACCCTGCACCCACTGACAGGTTGCTGAGAGATAACCACCAATCCAGGTCCACTCTCATGGAATCCGGAATCATTATCAGCTTGGAATCCGGGGTCACAGCCTGACGCCAGGAACTCCGAAGAGCCATCTGAGTGCGTCTCATCTTGAGACGAGCAAGAGGAAGAGCCAGCACACACGAGGCCATGAGGCCCAGAAGCCTCTGGAACCACCAGGCCGACATGCTCTCCAACTGATCAAACATCTGACATGTGGCTAACAGATCTGCCATTCTGTCCCCGGTCAGGTACATTCTGCAGTCGATCGTGTTCCAGCGAAAACCCAGGAAAATCAGATCCTGCGAGACCGTCATGGAAGATTTCCGCCAGTTCACCGACAGCCCAAGATGGAACAGGAGCTGAAGAAGAGACTGGAGATTGCCCGCTGCTGCCAGCAGACAAGGACTACATAAGAGCCAGTTGTCCAAATATGGATACACATGGATACCCTGGAGGCGAAGATGGGCCGCAATCACCGACATCATCTTTGTGAAGACACGCGGCGCCGAGCTGAGGCCAAAAGGAAGCACTCGAAACTGGAAGTGCTCCTCTCCCAAAGAGAAGCGGAAATATCTCCTTTGTGGGTTCCAAATCAGGATATGCATGTACGCATCCTGAAGATCCATCATACTGAGCCAATCGCCCATCTGCAAGGAGGAGCGTATCTGGCTGGGCATAATCATCTTCAATTTCTCTTGGGGTAGGAAAAGATTGAACTGGGAAAGGTCTAGGATGGTGCGCAGGCCAGCCTGGTTGGATTTGGGCACTGTAAACAGCCAGGAATAGAAGCCCTCCCCTCGCTCCCCAAGGGGAATGGGTTCACAACTCTGAGGTCGAGAAGTTTCTGAACCTCTGCTTTGAGGGAGGGTGAGCCCGAAAGCTGAACGACAGCTGAAAAGGAGGGTTGAGGGGTGGGGTAGGATGTAGAGGTCAGCAGAAGCCCACCTGAGCGACTGACCAGACCCATCTGTCTTCTGTGATGGTCTGCCATGCCTCCCAATGAGCAATGACACGCAATGCGTCCTCCCACCGGGGTCTCGTGCGAGCGCGGAAAACACTCATTTAGTAGGTTTATCGGTGGTGGTGCCACCTGAACCTGAGGAGGAGGCTGAGGAGCGGGAGAAAACCGCAACCGTTGTTGCCTATGGCGGTTGTTCCCCACAGGGGTATACACTCTGCGAGATTTTCGGTCGAGGAAGCCCCTAAAGCCAGAGGAAGGTTGACTTTGCGACAACGGTCTCTGGGTTTTGAAAGGAGTCTTAACCAGGACAGACAAGGACTTAGCTGTCTGAGTGCTATCCTTCGTCTTGGTGAGCTCTACATCTGTTGTAGAATGAAAAAGCTCCTTCCCATCGAAAGGAAGGTCCAACACCTTGTCCTGCACTTCATTTGAGAATTTAGTTGCATGCAACCACGCCTGCTGTGAGGTATCAACCCCCAGCATAAGGCCCCGAGCTGAGGTGTCTACGTGATAAGCCGCAGCCTCCAGGAGATCCTGGGCCAAGACCGTGCTGTCGGATAGGCCTCCTTTAAAGTCTTCCAGCTTCTCGACCGGGATAAACTCCTCAAACATACCAATTCGGCGTTGGCCTGCCTGAGCTGCAAGGCCAAGTTGGGGAAGATTTTCCTCCCAAGGGAGTCGAGGAGCTTGTCCTCGTTTCCCAGAACCTGAGTAACCATCGTGGAAGAGGATGCTGCAGGCCTGGACTGCAAAGTGGCCGCAGCCACTACTGTGGAGGAAGGGGGCGGCAAGACGACAGGGCCACCTCTTCCGAAGAATGCAGCCTGTATCTCGCATCGATTTTCTTATTGAGAAAAAGTCCAGAGTGTGGCTTTTCCCAGACTCTGCGCACTTCGGCCAGAACGTCCTTCTGCAAGAACAGGCCAGTACGCTTGAAGGGAGACAGGGTGAACGCCCCAGAAAGCACGCCCTCCTGCGGAGAGGGTGCCTCGGGCACTGGAACATCTAAGAATCTCATCTTGTCCAGTACCCAGTCATGAAAAGCTCTGACAGAGCGGGGAAGGTCCTTGCTGTCCTGATCGCCTTGCACGTCATCCGACAGGTCAGGATCCTGCTGAGCCGTGTCAGGCGCTGCCTTGTCCACAGGGGACAATGGAGGCAAAGGCGGAAGAGTCAGGGAAGGCACCGTAGGCAAGGGAGGTGCCGGCGGAACCACCGGAGGAACGGGAGAAGTCAGAGGCCCGGGCGGACATATCTCCCTAAAAAGCCCTTTGAAATACTCCCTCATGGGGTCGGTACGCATAAGCGTTTGAAATTTACCGGCATAGGTGTCCTCCGGAGACTGTTTCGGAACCTTAGGAGGCCTCTCATGCGGTGAACAAATCCAGGGACGTAACGGGGACGGGTGCCACACTGGCCCCTCCACCGACGTATCCACATAAATCAACGGTGCTGACCCTGCAGGCAACGAAACATTGTGCGGAAGAGGCATCCGAGCGTTCCAATCGTAAACTGGCCGATAAGGATGCGCACAAAGGACTCTATGTTCACCCAAGGAACCAAGCCCTACACCTGAGGCCGATGGCATAGTTGTAGGAGTAGCACCCAAAATGGCTGCTGCGGTCGTGGTGGGAACGGGCACCATTTTGTCATCGTCTGAGGGGAACTGCGGCACGTGAGGAAGTGAGGCAGGGGTCCCTGTCGAAGGATCAGGGGTCTTAACTTTAGCCTTAATATAAGGAACCTCGGCAGAGCCGGTACTGTGAGGCCTGGAATGTTTCTGAGACATTCCAACCACCAAATCAGCCTTCCCAGGAAGGACCTCAGTCTTGCCGGTAAAAGAAGAGCTTTCCTTCTTTGCCCCCTCAACAGATCTGGTGTCGCTGCAAGAGCAAGAACGGTGAGAAACAGCCTTTAACGGCAAGGCCTTGCCAGGCCTCTCAGAAATGTTGGTAACTTTAGCCTCTGAAAGAGGGACCTCGGACCCACGTCCAGTTGCAGCCTTATCCACGTGGGCCTCGAACATACGTTCCGTAACAGCTAGCCCCACCAAGGCCTCAGGGCGCACCCCGGTCTTATTTTTGAGGGAAGTCGACAGAGAGGCCTCAGAGCGAGCTCCGGTATCCCACGATTCAGTAGAACTGGGTCTACAAACAGCCCCCAGAGTAGGGGCCTTGGAGCGTGCTCCGGTATCCACAGGCCCCTTACAGAGACCCTCAGAGAAAACTCCAGTACAATTATTAGGCCCAACTGGCACCTCAGGGCGAACCCCAGTGACAGAGTGATCAACGCCCCTGCCGGCCCAAGAGGAACCTGGAAAGGTATCCCCCGGGCGGGGTGCTCTGAAAAGTAAAGAACTTACCGGGCGTTTTTGCTTCTCGTCGATGAACGCCTGAAAATGTGAAGGAGGAGTTCGTCGGAACACCTCCTCCCGCCGCTCCAACCAACGTTGAAGTGCCGGACCGAAAGGGAGTCGCAGTAAAAACAGGAGTCCCAACGGTGATCCAGACCCAAACACTCTAAGCAAACAGGATGGGGATCCGCCCTTGCGAAACGACAGTGACACGATGAACAGTCTGGAAAGTCTAGTTTAAACGACATAGGCAGACTAGTACACGATCGCTAGCGAGAGCCAGAGAGGAAAAAGGGAAGAAGATCTTCCGAGTATGCAAGTGCGTCCAGTCCCGAATGAGCAGAGAAAAGGACTGATGGGCGATGCGCGGGGCGGAGCCAAGGTGGGCGGGGTTACGGCCACGTGCCGGGCCCGGCGCAGAAGGAGAGGAAGGACACTTTTTTAAAAACATTTTTTGGGATGCTTTTTACAAAGTGCTCCGGTCCCGTCCCATAGGACGGAGAGATGTCCCATAAGTATGGAGGAAAGGGGACGGGACGTAGGAGTAATTATGTCAACAATCTATAGTAGTGCAGCTTGTTTATCTGTGATGCAATGGTTGAAGGTGTAGGCTGTTGGGTACAGATGTACTGACTCCTTTCAATGGGAGATGCAGCAAGTAAATAGCCACAGTTATACTACAATCTGTAAAGGCTCCATGTACATGTACTTCACTGTGTTATCCACAGATTTATCATTGGACATTAAGAGATCCTTGGAGGCCAAGATAAAGCATTATGATAACAATTTACAGTATTACGGCTTGTGTGCTTATTGTGTCTTTTGTGATGCAATGGACGAGAAATTGAAATCAACGCAAGATTGTGAGAAGTTCTCCAAACCTCTGAGGTCAATATTATCTATAAATAGACAACTGGGGATATCACCGGCTGGAATCTTTTCCCTAACTATATAGATAGCACCAGGCAGTCCCACAAAGCATGGCCGGATGAGACTGCATACCAGCATTTTGAAAAAAAAGCAGTAAAGATTTATCGGTATGGATGAACTGACTCATTGACCTGAGAGAGGTTACAAGTGATACATCAGATACTCATACTGGAGCTACCGTTCACTAAGGTACCACTTATTGCACATTAATCTACCTTTGACATATGGACAGGAATGGGGAACCCAGACAAATGGATTCAGCTGCTTGCCCCTTCTCTTGTCCACGATTGACAGTTCATTATATAAACGGCGCGATGAGAACCAGCATCGTCCAGGGGCAGACGCACCTATTCTATCTGGGTATTAGCGTACTACATCTGCCCGATCGCTATTACACACATTAGACTCATGGGTGACAGTTTGTTACTCCCTCCAGTTTGACAGAGGCTTCACAAACACATATATACCGGGGTAGAATGCCATGGTTACCTATGGCAACCGAATAAGTCCCACAAAAAGTTGGCTGAACGTGCAACATGGCACAATCGCGCATGAGCGATGGTAACTTAGCAACCACATAGACAGCGCGCTATAGAGAAGGTCGGCGCTACACACATCCCAGAGACATACGGGTGAGTTTAGTTATAATTAGACCATAGTTTATTGATGTAAGTCAGACCTTGGCTCATTGATGCATTTCAGAATTTTGTTTAGAGATCTATAACGGAAGCAAGGAAGCGCGTACACGCTGGCAGCTTGCAAAGACACTGCCCTTATGGGAGCGAGTAATTCCTTCTTTACTCTTGATCCCCCCACCAGAGAACCACGGCAGTCACATAATACGTTTTGATATGTATGCTTACCGCATAGGGTACGCAATATGAATAGCACACAATTCTGAACGTAGAAAATAGAGCTTCCCGCCATTTCGACCTACTTTGTTCTTTTTCTGCAGAATACTGTGGTTTCTGCTACTTTCAACACGGCAGCGGACGTTTCCCTGTCCCGGCAAACACAGTCTAGGAGATAGCCGGGTGAGTAGAAAGCCTGCTTTGAGGCTGGGGAATATACAGCAATAATCTATACAACAGGAGTCTTACATCCTTGTTTTCACCATACAGGACTCCTGTAGACAGATGTTAGAATTGTGTATAAGGAGACTGAAGGTTAGTTCCTTACTGCACCAACCGCATGATAATAGTTACATTTTACCACCAATTGACAATTCACTTAGCTTAGCCGTTTGTGTTACCCCGTAGGTGCAGATCCAAGTCTTGAATAATTGCTATAAGAATAAGGAATAACATGCTGCAAGTGTCATGATGCTTACCCCCAGGCATCCGGACCAAGCCCATCAACCCCGGGAGCAGGCATCTAGACATTTAATAAAACCTCAGCAGCCCCGGCTAGGGGCTATCTGGGTTCAGTCCTGGCGCCTTAGGCGCCAGGCTCATAGTAGGAATCAGTCCTGGCGCCTAAGGGACCAGGCTCATAGTCATTACTTTACAAAGCTAGGGGTAGAGGTGCACTCCTTAAAGTTTGACTAAAAATTGAAGACAACTTAAACAAATATCTTAATAGCTTTATCAAATTCCAGGTGCTCCCTAGTGAGTCTGTGCTACCAGACCGTAGAAAATGTGCAAAAGAAGATGCCCTGAAATAACAGGGTATAACTAGGGGCACACACAGAGAACTACCTAGTTCAGTATTTTAATTAAACAAAGTAGGTCATGAACATACATTCGAAACAAATACTTTTGAATTGTTCAATACTTAATGAATAATCAAGCATATGTGTTACTTCCAGGTAAGTGTCGGTCTTTATGCAAGACTATTTTAATTTCACCAGATAAAATATGTATACAGAATTCCTCAACTGTGGGAATGCTTACATAAACATTTCATTCAATTTCTCATGAAAAGTACCAAACATAAAAGTTTGTATTCATAAATAAACAAATAATTTCAGTTTCCAACAATTCTAAACATATATGTGTGTATGTGGATCTCCAAATCAACAGACAGGTAATGTTGTTCTATACCTATCTATCTAGCTACTACGCATTTCGGGCCAATCCGGCCCTTCTTCAGGTAATGGAATATCCAGAGCAATACATTCATTAGTGTTTCCCAACTACAAACTTTGTAAGAAACTTTTGTTTGAACCAAAAACAATTTGTGGTGGAAAAAATCCACCAAGGAAAGTAAGTCAACCAATGAAGAGGACTTAGTTGTTAACATTTCGGCGTACAATTTGAGTAAGTTTGAGAAAGCTACCTTGCAAAAAGGAATTTCCTTTGTACCACACTACAACAGTTCTCTACTGAAAGAAAACATTTCATTTTTCAAACTAACAAGGAAAATGAGGTTGAAGTTGTTCTTTGACTCAATAGACCTAACAGACACCAGGCCGGAATCTAAATATCTAGAGATGAAACCAAAAAGTGTATTTATGCCGCCCATTCAAAATAACATAATGGATGCCTTTCAGAAATCTGTACTAAATGATATGAAGAAAATGAAATTTCAAAATCGATACCGAGGGAATCTGACTAATAGAGAAAAACATGTTTTGAAAAAATTGTGGAACAATCCGGAAATAATTATAAAACCCGCTGATAAGGGGGGAGCTCTCGTGATTTGGGATACAGAGAAGTACAAATCAGAAATAGAAAGACAACTATCTGATCAAGATACTTACTTGGAAATTTACAATGACCCTACAGCACAAGTCAGAGAACTTATTAAAGATACACTTGATTTGGCAGAGATGGATGAACTTATTACTTACAAAACTAAAGCTTTTCTTACCAATACACACCCTATCATGCCAGTTTTGTATATCCTTCCAAAAATTCATAAGGACTTACATAATCCTCCCGGAAGACCAATCATAGCGGCCTCCAACAGCCTACTCGAACCTCTAGCACAATATGTTGACAAGATTCTACAAACATTGGTGCCGACGATCACCACCTACATCAAAGACACAAACGACTTTTTGAGGAAACTCAGTGCTTCCACATTCATTGAAGAAACCGACATTCTGTTTACTATGGATGTGGCAAGTTTATACACTAACATCTCACACCAGAGTGGTCTAGAAGCAGTGGAATGGATGCTTTTGAATACCACACAAAATGTCCAATCCAACAAAGTTTTTGTTTTGAAACTTCTCAAGATTATCCTGAATAATAATTTCTTTAAATTTGAAGATCGATACTTCCTACAAACCTCTGGGACATCAATGGGGGCCGCCATGGCCCCAAGTTATGCTAACATCTATATGGCATACATGGAAGAAACACAGATTCTAAACAGTACCCTATGGAATGGTAAACTGCCATTTTTTGTGAGATACATCAATGGCCTCTTCGGTATATGGAGAGGTACTAACAAGGAATTGAATAGCTTCTTTGACTGGATGAACACACTATCACCTAGGATCAAATTCACGCACAAATCAAGCAAGAAGCAACTTGAATTTTTAGATGTTCTTGTATATTACAAAGAGAATCGCCTCGAAACCACAGTATACACAAAAAGTACCGATAGGAACAGTATATTACTGGCATCAAGTTTTCACCCTAAGAATACCATTGAGAGTATTCCACTGAGCCAGCTCCTTAGGTATAGGCGAATAATTTCAGAAGAGGAAGAATTTGAAAGAAAATCGGTTGATCTCACCAGGAAATTTCTGGCAAGGGGATATGATTCTCAAAAACTACAATCACAGGCAGATAAAGTCAAGAGTATGACTAGAGAATCAGCATTGGAGCCAAGCACCAAGAAATCAGATACAGAATTAGTATATGTTACCACCTATTCACAGCAGAGCAATCAGGTGAAGAAAATACTAAAGAAGAATTGGGGATTACTAACCCTTGACCCAAATCTGGCAAGACTCTTCCCAACGACACCACTCTTTGCTTATAGCAAGAGGAGAAGTATTTGTGATTCTTTGATCAAATCAGACTTCACTCACAAGAAAGACACATTAAAGATCCACAAGGGAACACTGCCATGCAATAATTGTAGCTGCTGCCATAATGTGATCCAAGGCAACCAAGTAAATCACCCTCATAAAGGGTTTTCAATACCATTGAAACACATGTCCACATGTGACACTATGAATGTAATCTATGGGTTAAAATGTCCATGTGGTTTCTTCTATGTAGGCCTGACGGGCAGGAAGGCCAAAGTTAGATGGGGAGAACACAAGTCAAACATCAGACAATCTTCACCTAAATCCCCGGTGGGTATGCACTTTAAAGAATACAAACATACAGTTGCACAAGTCAAGTTTATAATCCTGGAGCATGTGATCTTACCCAGAAGAGGTGGGGATCAAATGAAATTGTTACAACAGAGAGAAGTGCATTGGATAGACAAGCTCGACTCAATGTCCCCCCCGGGGATGAATTTAGATTGGGATCTATCTTGTTACCTGTGAAAATCAAGTTGTAAATTTGTTCTTTAATACCAAACTGTTTGCTCCCTGGCTTTGACGTTTTCATGTACTAATGTTAATAAGAATACACGTATAAGACCAGATGGTATGTCACCTGTCAATATTGGACTTGTTCTGTCTATTGAGTCACCCGAGAACCCTTATAGTAGCACTGAAGCAGAAATTGGTTACATCAATGTTTATGCCAACTAAGATATGGTGCTTTTCTATGGAGATGTGATAATACTGTGTTTTTGAACAAGAGGCATGTTTAATCAAGTTATTACATATTAGCAAGAGTTGTACATAAATTTGTGTTGCTGCAATTGAATCATTTCACTTAGGTCCAAAGTAAAGAATTTAGTATAATATGTGCATTTAACATTTCCCTACTTGAAGCGTAATATTAGAAAAGCATGCTGTTGGTTGGTTCACGCGACAATCAGTCTGTAAACGCGTAGATTACATTATTAAAGAAAGGTTCTTAGTTGATCTATAATCAACTTTTAAAGAAATATAGCCGACATCAGCACATCCACTGTGTTTATTCATATAGATGGTTATATTATCAGTATCTAATTAATATTAACCACGTTACCATAACATGTCCATCACGTGAGCAAATTGCAGAATCTGCACCCTCCTGGGTGAGTACTTTGACTCATATAGATGGTTCAAATCTTAGCATCTAGTAAATACAAATCACGTGACCTCACACACGTATCACGTGACTTGCAGAATCTACACCATTCTGGGTGAGTGCTTTGATACTCACCCAAAATGGAGATCAAGGTGCTGAAGTGTAACGCACTAGATGTGGCAGCGTAGATTAGAGGGAGTAACCAGCAAGGTACAGTGTTTACTCACAGTACCCGCCACTCGGTCAAAGTAGTCGGGAGAATTAGCAGCTCAGACAGATTGTCCGCCCACGGAGGAAGCAGCCGAGCACTAACGCGGCTCACACGCACCAGCCGGGCGCATCTCACGCTCCGTGTTGCATGTGGCGCGTCTGTGCGAGGTAGGCTTTATACCTGAATTGTTTTCTAAATTCGCTACTTAGCATATCTAAATACTGGAGTTCAGCGGGACCATAACTTAGACCCATATTATTTCTAAAAGGAACCGTCTCATCCACAAGGAGCCCATTATCACAGCTCTGGCGACACGAATTACAGTGCAACATTGAGAACTGATTCATCCGTGCCTACGGAGGTCGTTTTCTCGTTTCTAAGGGGATCGTAGTCCCACAGGTATGCCTATCTATTCTTATGTTTACAAGTCACCAGAGACACGCTTATGGCTAATCTAAAACACACTAATGGAGACTCGGGTATCTCATTACAGACAGGGCAGTCCAAGGGAGTCTGCAGATATCATTTTGGAGCAGATTAAAAGAATACTATGAGTGAGTATTTTTGGAATGGTTGAACATGACACTTGAATCTATGTACCTAGGAGTTTGGAGTGGGACCCAGCGCATACTTTTGTGCCTATTCCCACACAAACTCCGATGATGACTGTACTAGGTGATACTATCGAAGGTAGTAATACAATGATGTCTTCTCACAGGGTCCTTTTGTGAAGAAGGAAACTGCAGTCAAGAACACCTAAGTGGCGGATCTCGCCCTAAAACTCGCTCCCAGTAAAGGCTGATGAACAGAACAGCATCTCTTTGATTTATTTATGATGATGAATGTATATTGATAGACACAAATTGTTTTTGGTTCAAACAAAAGTTTCTTACAAAGTTTGTAGTTGGGAAACCCTAATGAATGTATTGCTCTGGATATTCCATTACCTGAAGAAGGGCCGAATTGGCCCGAAACGCGTAGTAGCTAGATAGATAGGAATAGAACAACATTACCTGTCTGTTGATTTGGAGATCCACATACACACATATATGTTTAGAATTGTTGGAAAATGAAATTATTTGTTTATTTATGAATACAAACTTTTATGTTTGGTACTTTTCATGAGAAATTGAATGAAATGTTTATGTAAGCATTCCCACAGTTGAGCTGTATACATTTGTTATTTGGTGAAATTAAAAGAGTCTTGCATAAAGACCGACACTTACCTGGAAGTGACACATATGCTTGATTATTCATTAAGTATTGAACAATTCAAAAGTATTTGTTTCGAATGTATGTCCATGACCTACTTTGTTTAATTAAAATACTGAACTAGGTAGTTCTCTGTGTGTGCCCCTAGTTATACCCTGTTATTTCAGGGTATCTTCTTTTGCTCATAGTCATTACTTGCCTCAGGCAGACCATGCTGCAAATGACTCCAATCCAACATGAAGCCTGAAAGGGACTATTTTTCTACAGGGACTATTTTTTACTCGGGTGTGGTTCTAGGGACTTCTTACCTGGGACTACTTTTGAGGCTATTTAAACCACACCCGACCAGCAACACTGCCTCGCGTTATTCTGCATCCAGCAGCGTAGAAACTCACCGTGCCTACAGCCTGCATCCAGTCTTCTGCCACGCCCGCCTCGAATCCGGAGCTCCTAAAACAAAGAGGAAAGAAAGGGACAACGTTAGAAAACAAACTTATTTCTATTCCACACCTGATTCGGGATCCATCTTGTCTCTGGACCTGTAAAGAACATAATTTCTTTCTGCACGCGCCGCACCTCCAGCCGTGCCATACTCACCAGTCTTCACAGCATCCTTTGGGTCGGCGCTGCCTCCATCATTTCTTCGCCAAACTTCGGCACCTAGGAGACAAAAGAAAACCACAAGGTGAGCCGAGGGAACCAACAAATATAATTCTTACCACCATAGACTTACCTGATTTACCACCGGAGGCATCCTTTTGTGACTCTCCATATTTTCACGGGCCGCATCTGTAAAGAGAGACAAAACAACACGTTTTCCTCGTGCAACATTTACCGGACAGCGCCGGGTAATAGAGACTCTTACCTGAGCGCCACCAGCTGCCTCAAGAGCATCTTTTCACGAGCCAGCTGCAAGACAAGAAAGGAAGGGGGGAACAAGAGTGAACATCGGACATATTGAACTCTATGAACTTAATACTTACTGGTCCTCACCAGGAACCTCAGAGTCAATACTCTCTGGAACTCTCCCGAGCCTTCAAACCAGTGAAGTAACTGGAATCGACACGCCCCTGCAAATCCACGCAGGATGGAGAGCTCATCTTTCAAGAATATAAGGTGAGATTGCTGTGAAGGCATTTCGGAGGTGATTAGTTGGGGAGGACTGTGGGGGTGCCATCACTTCAATCCACAAGTGGCTAAATCCATCTCTCCACTTGCAGGAGAATATTTCTACGGGTTAAGCAGACAAGATTAGGAGGGCAGATCCAGTCAGTCATCGCTGCACTACGCATCACGTGGGTGGAGACCGCAGCTGTCCGGGTCCGACCGACGCATCTGTGGGAGCCAGGTGAGCGTAACAGAACGCAAAGCCTATCTACAAATCCCCACCCGGGCGTTATGGAAACCTCAGAAACCGACCAACTAGCCCTATTGTTAGGGGAATTTAGGACAGAAGTGCATTCCGCGCGCCAAGAGACTAATGCCCTCAGGATAGAACTGAGTGTGTCAAAGGAGCGCACTGATGATCTTGCTAGACAATTACTGCAAAACCAAGCTGGGCAAACACCATTACCTGGACTCGGGGGGAATCTAACTCCTGTTTCATTGAGCAATCCTGTGCAAGTGGTTCTACCAGGGAGCATTACTTTAGCTCAACCCGAACGTTTTGCTGGGGACCCAAAAAAGTTTGCCGTGTTTATGAACCAAAGCCACTTGTACTTTTTATGCAGACCTGGAGCTTTTCCGAACAACCAAACCAAAGTAGCCTTTGTACTATCATATCTCAGTGGCAGCGCAGCGGATTGGTCAATTCCATTAGTTAACCAAGATGACCCTCTTCTTCGGGATTTTCAAGGTTTTCAATTGAGCATGGAAAGACTATTTGCCAGACATTTACAGGGACAAGCCCTGGATAACGAACTTTTATCATTACGACAAGATAACCAGGATCTACTAACCTATATCGCCACTTTCAATAGGTTAGTGGTGGAAACCGGATGGCCAGAGGTAAAACAAATTACATTATTTCATCGTGGGCTTCGGGGTGAACTCAAAGACGTTTTGGCCCAAGTTGTGAACCCACCTCAGGATTGTGCAGAATATATAGACTTAGTGGTCCAGTTAGACCACCGACTTCAGAATAGAAAGGCTGATCGAGCTAAGTTCGAGAATCGGGTATTGGTTAAACCCAATGTTACCCTCAAAGGAACAGATGTATCAGAACCGATTCAGATCGTGGGGGGTCAAGGGACCCTTAACTCAAAAGGAAAGAGAAAGAAGACGGCAGATGCAATTGTGTCTGTACTGTGGGGCCACAGGACATTTTCTACAGGATTGCCCTATAAAAACATCTAAAAAAGTATCCGGAGTTGCTGATAAAAATCAAACAGAGCCTGATTTGGGAAACGACCACGCCCGACAAGCGTAGAGGTTCGCTTGCCGAGCTTGAAGAAGGATACTCAGACCTCGCACTTCATCATACCAATGGTCCTTATAGATCCAAGGCAGCCATCACGTATGCATGCAGTGAGGGCATACATTGATAGCGGGTCCATAGGAAACTATGTGCTTCTGGGATGAATCTATCACTCTGCAAAAAGACCACTTCGGATGTCATCACCACAGTCGATGGAACTGAAATTGCTTCTGGGCCTGTAACTCATTCCACCGCAGAGATGGCACTATTGGGTCAGGATGGGCATCGAGAGACTATTGTGTTTGATTTAATCAAAGCCCCGCAGTTCCAAATAATACTGGGGATACCTTGGTTGGAAACACATAATCCTTGTATTGATTGGCGAGAGAAGAGAACAACCTTCCCGGATTGTGCACATACTTGTTACCCAAAAAAAACCTTGAACCAAGGCCTGGCCACAGTCGCTACTCCAGTCGTGCAGTTAACTCAGGAATATCAAGAATTCCAGGATGTTTTCCAAAAGGAACAGGCAAACACCCTACCACCTCACAGATCATACGATTATCAAATCGATCTCATACCCGGAGCACAACCGCCATGTAGTAGGATATACGCCCTTACGGAACCCGAAAACCTTCACCTACGACAATACTTGGACCACTACCTTGCTAATGGCTTCATTCGTCCATCCAAGTCCCCTGCATCTTCAGCTTTGTTCTTTGTGCCTAAAAAGGAAGGTGACCTCAGAACGTGCATAGACTACCGCACATTAAATCAGATCACGGTTAAGAACCGATACCCATTGCCTCTGATCCCCGAATTACTAGACCAAGTAAAGGACGCTTGTATCTACACTAAATTAGATCTCCAAGGGGCATATCATATGGTACGTGTAAAGAAAGGTGACAAATGGAAGACTGCTTTTCGCACTAAGTGAGGGTTATTCGAATACCAGGTGATGCCCTTCGGGTTGTGCAATGCACCAGCAGCCTTCCAGTATTTTATGAACGATGTCCTTCGTGAACTCATTGACGTCTGTGTTGTTGTATACATAGACGATATTCTAGTGTACTCCTCTTCAGAATCTGACCATGTGAAGCACGTTCGTGCAGTCCTTGAGAAACTACGCCAGCACAAGTTATATGCAAAATTGGAAAAATGCGTTTTTCATGCTACGGAAGTTGAATTCCTTGGATTTATCCTGACTCCAAAAGGAGTCCGAATGGACTCTCGAAAGGTGCACGCAATCCTCAAGTGGCCATCACCCAGTTCAGTTAAAGGGGTACAAAGCATGCTCGGATTTGCTAATTTCTACCGCAGATTCATTCCGGATTTCTCACATGTTGTACACCCTATCACAGCACTTTTGCAAAAAAACAAACGCTTCTTGTGGACCGAAGAAGCTGAAAAGGCCTTCCAAGAGCTGAAAGCGAAATTCACGTCTGCACCTGTCTTAAAACATCCACGCCCCGAACTTCCCTACATAGTTGAAACTGATGCATCCAGTTTAGCCATGGGAGCTGTCCTGTTCGAGAAGGATCCTGAAACCGGTCAACTTCACCCAGTAGCATTTTGGTCCAGAAAATTCTCGG
The DNA here is from genome assembly GCF_040938575.1 of Ambystoma mexicanum. Lineage (NCBI taxonomy): Eukaryota > Metazoa > Chordata > Amphibia > Caudata > Ambystomatidae > Ambystoma > Ambystoma mexicanum. Next base: position 532,985,374 of record NC_090924.1, on the reverse strand, counting down.
CACCCGAGTTAAACTATGCGGTTACCGATAAAGAATTATTAGCCATCAAATCCGCCTTCAAGGCTTGGCAGCATTATCTTCTCGGTGCCAGGCATACCATTATGGTAATCACTGATCACCGGAACTTGCAGTATTTAAAAACAGCCAAGGCCCAATCGTCGCGTCAACTTCGATGGGCATTGTTCTTTGCCGAGTTCGATTTCGTGATCACTTATCGACCAGGTTGTAAAAATGGCAAGGCAGATGGCTTATCCTGAATAGGGATGGGAGAAGCATGTGCGAACCCGGAACTGGTGCCTATAATTTCAGAACAAAGAATTCTTGGCATAACCACTCTACAGACACTAGAGGATATTCAAGTAAAGATCCAACAACTCTTCGATCCAACAGCCCTGCAGGACTGGGTGAAGAAAGGCCCGGACTACTCAGTCATCAATGACCTACCTTATTATCAAGGGCGACTATTTCTACCACACAAGGAACTACAAGAACTAGTCATCTCCAATTATCATGACACCCTGATGGAAGGACACTTGGGTATCGCAAAAACTGAAGCTAAAATTAAGAGACAAATCTGGTGGCCCACCTAGCGAAAATACGTAAAGTCATTTGTAATGTCTTGTGGCATTTGCACCCAAAACAAAAGTCAGAAGAAAAAACCAGCTGGCCTCTTACAACCTTTGGATATTCCACCTACACCATGGCACACCTTATCGTTAGACTTTATTACAGATCTACCTCCATGTAATGGATTTAACACCATTCTAGTTATTGTGGATCTTTTTTCCAATATGGCCCACTTTATTCCTCTAAAGGGATTACCTTCTGCTTTAATTCTGGCCAAGGAGTTCCTCGAAAACGTCATTCGAATACACGGATTTCCTTCCGTATTGGTCTCTGACCGAGGTAGTCAATTCATTTCACATTTTTGGAAGAAATGTTGTCAACTGGCGCAAATCGACGTGAGGTTATCAACCAGTCACCATCCCCAGACCGATGGTCAGACGAGAGGACCAACCAGACCCTTGAACAGTACCTACGTTGCAAGCTACACCAGACCGAAAGTAATTGGAAAGATATTTTATGGATTTCCGAGTATGCATACAATATCTCTGTACATTCAGGAAACGGAAAAAGCCCCTTTTATACCATATATGGACATCACCCTCGAACCTCAGAGCTAGATTCACCTCAGCATTTAGAAATGCCTGCAGTTAGTCATTTGCATTCTACTATTACACAAGCCTTTAAAGAGGCAACAGAACATTTGAAACAAGCAAAAGAGAAATATAAGAAAAATGCTGATCAACAAAGAAGTGAAACTCCAGAATACCAGATTGAGGATCAAGTATGGCTGGCTAAAAAACACATACCTCTGAAGGGAACTCGGACTTTTAACCCTAGATATTTGGGACCTTACACTATTAAGGCCATTATCAACCCGGTAGCCGGGAATTACCCTCTAATATACGCATTCATCCTGTCTTTTTCATGTTTCACTTTTAAAACCAGTTCAACCAGGAACAAGATTAACAAACCAACCGACCCCATCTTGATAGATGGAGAACCTGAATTCGAGGTAAAAAATATCCTGGACTCCAAGTTGGTTAAATCAAAACTTTTTTATCTAATCGATTGGAAGGGCTACGGACCACAAGAAAGGTCATGGGAACCTAGTGACTAGGTCCATGCACCTCGGTTGGTGAAAAGATTCCATCGGAACTTCCCAGACAAACCAGGGCCCAGGGGAAGAACAACTTTAGGAGGGGCCTTAGGGGGGGAGTGCTATCATGATGCCTACCCCCAGGCATCCGGACCAAGCCCATCAGCCCCGGGAGCAGTCATCTAGACATTTAATAAAACCTCAGCAGCCCCGGCTAGGGGCTATCTGGGTTCAGTCTGGTGCCTTAGGCGCCAGGCTCATAGTAGGAATCAGTCCTGGCACCTAAGGCGCCAGGCTCATAGTCATTACTTACAAACTTATTACTATTCCACACCTGATTCTGGATCCATCTTGTCTCCGGACCTGTAAAGAACATCATTTCTGCACGCGCCGCACCTCCAGCTGCAGCGCCGCGCCATACTCACCAGTCTTCACAGCATCCTTCGGGTCGGCGCTGCCTCCATCATTTCTTCGCTGACCTTCGGCACCTAGGAGACAAAAGAAAACCACAAGGTGAGCCGAGGGAACCAACTAATATAATTCTTACCACCATAGACTTACCTGATTTACCACCGGAGGCATCCTTTTGTGACTCTCCATATTTTCACGTGCCGCATCTGTAAAGAGAGACGAAACAACACGTTTTCCTCATGCAACATTTACCGGACAGCGCCGGGTAATACAGACTATTACCTGAGCGCCACCAGCTGCCACAAGAGCATCTTTTCACGAGCCAGCTGCAAGAGAAGAAAGGAAGGGGGGAACAAGAGTGAACATCGGACATATTGAACTCTATGAACTTAATACTTACTGGTCCTCACCAGGAACCTCAGAGTCAATACTCTCTGGAACTCTCCCGAGCCTTCAAACCAGTGAAGTAACCGGAATCGACACGCCCCTGCAAATCCACGCAGGATGGAGAGCTCATCTTTCAAGAATATAAGGTGAGATTGCTGTGAGGGCATTTCGGAGGTGATTAGTTGGGGAGGACTGTGGGGGTGCCATCACTTGAATCCACAAGTGGCTAAATCCATCTCCCCACTTGCAGGAGAATATTTCTACGGGTTAAGCAGACAAGATTAGGAGGGCAGATCCAGTCAGTCATCGCTGCACTATGCATCACGTGGGTGGAGTCCGCAGCTGTCCGGGTCCGACCGACGCCCCTGTGGGAGCCAGGTTAGCGTAACAGCAAGGCCCTGAAGAAGGATTTTTGAAGAATCCGAAACACCTTGGCAATCACTACAATACTATCAATAGTGGAGCTTATTAGGATGATAACAATTGTACCCACTTTGCAAATTTTGACATTGGTATACAATGTTGTGTGAATCATGCAACACAATTTATCGTATGGCCTAAGCTTTTCTAGCCATATATTATGTTCTTACCATTGAATTGGAAGAATCACTTTTTCCTTCGTGATGCTTATTATTAAGATCATACTTGAAGTAACCACTTGAGTCTGAAGGCTTTAATTATGTATCTATTTAGACTGTGAAAAGTTTATATTTACCATGAATGTACAAACATGATGTATATATCCAGCCTCTGCTGAACACTGAACACTGAATACCTTACAAACTGTTAACACTGCAAACGCACTTGAGGGATCCAACATTTTGTGGTCTAGTCCCTTGTACGTTTAGAAAATAATTTAGGATCTTGAGTCCCTTGGGAGTACATATAAGGGTTACCTGTTTGAAATCAATGGTCTTGCTAGTATATGCCTCTCAGTGTTCGTAATAGCATACCTGTGCTGAATTTTTGACACGTGGAGCATCTAATAACCATACTGTACATGCCTCCACAATAAATCAGTAAGGGATTGGTTGCACCCCCTTTTGACCCACAACTCTTTTTCCTCTTCCAGGGCCCTTCCTTGTAATTCAATAATTTGCGCTATGGGCATGGCATTGTATGAGACAGGTGGCTGGTCAGTGGCGTGGGTTGTGATAACATACTCTGCCACAGTTGGTACTGGGAGATATGATGCTACTTTGGCCGCAGTTTCTGCAGTGATGTTTCCGACTGACATTTTGTCGGTGTTGTTAGTGTGGGCGGCACATTTAACAAACGCCACTGCAGAAGGCTATGATAGTGTGAAAAGTAGCTTGTCTAATAATGCGGCATGTTGTACTGGGGACCCATCCGCCCTCCTGAAGCCCCTCCTTTTCCATCGTGAAAGACTGGCGTGCACTAATGTAGTGATGTATGCCGAGTCGGAAGAAATGGTCATGTGACACCTCTGTGAGGACTGTTGCGCTTCAAGAAGTGCAATGAGTTCCGCTGCCTGTGCTGAATAATGCATTGGTAGTCTTTTTAGAATTAATGTCTCATAGTCATCGTCCACGAGGCACACCACCGCTGCAACCATATGTCTGTGGCCTGTGTTCTGGTTAATTGTCGCTTTTCCATCAATGACGAGGACCTCCCCGCCCTCAAGTGGCCTGTCTTTTGCCTTGGGAATGTCATCCTCCTCCCCCTTGTATGTTACACAGTCATGTCTGGCCAAATCCTCATCAGTGCACATTTCTGTTATGAAGATTGCAGGGTTCTCTGTTTTACAATGTGGATATTTGTGCTGGAGAGAATGATCTCATATGCAGATGCTCTTTAAGTAGTCCGAGTAGATTTCGATGTTCCACGTAGAGTGTAATAGAATGGCCCATCACAATTGTGGACCTTTTCTCAATTGCAAATAATACTGCTGCTGCAAGTGCCTGTTCGCAAGCAAACTGCCCTTGCATTACTGTCCAGCGTGCCACTGTAATAGGTCAATGGCTTATGGCCCATTGTGCTTTTCTGTATCAACACGGCAGTCATGAGCAGTTATGAGCTGGCCGTTAGTGTGAGAATAAGTAGAATTCCTGTGTATAGTCTGGGGTTGCTAGTACTGGGGCAGTTGAAATTATTTCTTTAAGATCATTGAAACGGTAACATTTCTTCAGTCCAAACAACTTGTCAGTCTTTTGTGCTTCTTTTGAGGCCCAGCAGTAATTGCACAATCTGAGAAACCTTAGCATTTCGTTTACTGTTGTGGGCTGTGGGGTGGCGCACACAGAGGCAGCACTGTCTGGTATTATTCTTTTGCCATTTGCGGATACTAACTGTCCTAGATATAAAACCTCTAGTAGACAGTAGTGTAATTTCACCTTGTCAACCTTGTTATGTTTGCGAATCAGGAGCTGTGAGAGTGTAATTCAGTCTTGTCTGCAGTGTTGCTCAGAGTCGCTGCATACCAGCAGGTCGTCCACGTACTGGATGAAAGTGCTGTAAACTTGGATGTTGCCTAAATCTGTGTGGAGTATTCTGTTGAAAATGCTAGGTCTCTCACAGGTAATCTTGTGTGTCGAACCTCATCCCCCCATGTGTAAAAGCGGTGAGGTACTGTGAGTTTGGGTGCAATGGTATAGAGAAACATGTGTTTTTGAGGTCAACCACTGTGAAGTGGGTTGCCTTCTTGGGGATGCTACACAAAATCATAGTAGGGTTAGGGGCCACAGGAAACTTGCACAACATCATTTAGGGGGTGCAAATCCCGAATCATTCTCCAATTGCCAACCGTTGCCTTTTTTACAGGATATATATCCATGTTTCATGGGGAGGTAGATGGTACAATTATCCATTGGTTGAGTAAGGCCTTCCTGGACAGTGGGTATTGTTTCACTCGGGATAGCACTGCTCCTGGTTTCAGTGCTGGGTGTACCTGGGTCACTTAATGTAGGAGCCCTACATTATGGGGGTTAGTTTCCACAGACTCTAAATGTGCCTCAACGAACTGCGATGGGGTTCCAAGGGCCATCAGGGAACACTGGACCTTCCGGTACTGCACCATTATCTCACAGGGGATACAGATTGCAAGCACTGTCATCTGGCTTGTCCTCAAACATTTCTGCATCAGTCACCTCCTTCAGAGGTACCGTGGGGTCAATTCAAAGTACTGTGCACCACTCGCACCTGTCCTGGCCAGACCCTATCACAACAATCCTTTTTGCTGAAATCACCATCCTTGCAAGTCTAGGGACAATATTGTACCTGCCACCAATTCAGGGGACACAACAGGGCGAAAAATGAGTGAAAGTGAAATCTGTGGGCACTCGCTAACACCCTTTGCCAATCTGAGGCACTGCCTCCACAAGCACAGTTATTCCATACACGAACATGTCCGGGTCTATGGGAATTCCACATAGCACCACTTCTCCTCCCATTCCATGTATTATTAGCATTGCCCTCATGCTGAACATCCCTAGTGTGGCACAAACTATACCACTGTCTGTGAACAATATTGTCATATTGAACTTGCTGAGCAGATCCCTGCCCAAAATGTTCACTGGGAAATTTTAAGAATATAGCAGGGGGGCCTACATCATCTTGCCCCCTATTTTAATGTCACCCTCTTTAGTATATGGAACCGTGGTGACAGCCCCAGAGAAGCCCTTCATGTCAAGCGTGTGGCCCAATAGTGGGAAATCTCCCTCGCTGATGCATGATTTTGTGGCACCCGTGTCGACCATGAAAATGTAGTGTTTGTTTCCTATCTCTGTGCCCACCAAGGGTTCCTCATCAGGGCGGACTGTCATAGATAGGACTGGGCACGCACACGCTCTGTGTGGGCTGTCCTAATCTGGGTATGTGTTTGTTCCAGGGAATGTGAAAGGGTTGTTTCCCATCACGCTCACCCCTCGGTAGGGCACTATGGTGCCATTCGGCACTTCGTTGGGTGTGTGCGTATTACCATAACCGTGCTGGGGCATAGTTTGTTGTGGGTACTGCTGTTCTTGTACTTGCTCCCCCAAGGGCCAGGTTGGGAGCTGTGTGTATGCTTGGTGTATTTCATAGGGTATGGAGGTCATCCTTGGTGTCGGCATCTGTTGTGTATTCTGGGGTTGTGGGTGATAATTATTGTATGCGTTATATCTGAGCCCTGGCCTGCTTCTACACTCTCTCAAAAAATGTCCCCACTTCCTGCAGTTCCAACACTGCGAGGAAACCATACCTGCTTCTCTTGGTCCCATGCCTCCAAAGCCCCCTCTACCCCCCTATTTGTATTTGTATTTTGTTTATTTGTAAAGCTCACAGAGCCCTTAGGCATCTGGGTGCATATCTTAGTTCACAAGTTTACATATTTACATTACAAGCTTGCTTATATACATTATACATGTATTACATATTGCACAAGATTTACAGAGGTGGTTGAGCAAAGGCAATTAGTCATTAAGCAGTTTTACATTGATTACATATCACATAGTATATACAAAAAGGCGTTGAAACAAGGCAGATAGGTGTTAAGGAGTATTTCATGGAATCTATGTCCAGAGGTGCACAATGGATTCAGCAAGTACAGGGCAAGAGCATCTAGGGCGTGTAAGCTAATGTTATTGCGCTTGTAGCCAGATTTTGACATTATTTCTAAAAGAGTGATAGGATGGCTCCGATCGAAGCGAGATCGGTAGTGTATTCCACAGTTTAGCGGCGAGTACAGGGAAGCTGCTACCCCCCCGCCTTCTGAAGTTTAAATCTTGGGATCTTGAGGCAATGAGCTTGTGCAGATCTAGTGAGTCGATCAGAGATGTCGCGTGAGAATAGATTGCACAAGTAGCTTGGTGCGAGATTCACGAGGCATTTGTGCGTGAGAGACAGTGATTTAAAGGTGATTCTTTGGTTGACAGAAAGCCAGTTGAGACTATGGGGGTAATTACAAGCTGGGCGGTAAGGGGTTAACAGCAGCAGTAATGGTGCCGGCGCCGTCAACCCCTTACCACCCTATGTAGAGCATGTTGCAATAGTTGAGTTTCGTCAAGACAAGCGCTCTCTCTATGGTGGTGCAATTGTTGGTGGTTAGAATGGTTTACATGCAGTGATTAGTTTGCGAGTGTACGCTGTAGTGGACGTGACTGCATTTGTTTGTCTGGCTAGTGTTAGGGTGGAGTTTAACTGGATGCCAAGAGTTTTTACGTCTTTCGAGACCTTGATGGGGTTGCCATCTATGATGAAGTAGTCAAAGTTGGCATCTAGCTTACTGAGACAGTGTTTTGATCCGAGGAGGAGTAGCTCTGTTTTATCGTCATTAAGACAGAGCCCATGTTGCGCCATCCGGGCCTGAATGACAAGATAAATGTCGTTGAGTGCTTTGGAGTCAACTATGTGATGGCCGGTGATAGGGATGAGTATTTGGGTGTCATCTGCATAATTTGTTTAGGTGACACCCAAATGGTCATGGTCATCGAATAGGGGCTTCGTAAACGCATTGTAAAGGGTAGACACCACACAAGAGCCTTGAGGAACTCCGCAAGTGACTGTAGCCGGTTTAGCAGAGGCTGATGGCGAGAAGACCTTCATTGTTCTATTCTCCAAAAATGATTGGACCCAGGTGGTGGCTTTGGTTGAGAAGTGTGCTGCTGAGATAAGGTGGTTACATAGGAGTTGGTGATTGACCAAGTTGAATGCAGCTGACAGGTCTAGCAACAGGAGGAAGGCAAGTTTACCATTGTCTTTCAGTTCTTCAATTTGAGTTTTCTGGTTAATCAGTGCGGTCTCCGTCCCGTGCCTTGGTGTCATGGCCACTTGGCCAGGATCACAAGAGTGGTACCATCAAGTGGAGGGAGCAGGGGGCATCATGGGTCATGCACGTCCCTTTGGGACATTTATGCATGGGAGGCCTGGTTGGAAACAGTCCTGGCGCCTTTGGCACCAGGCTCATGGAATGATTTAGAGAGAATTGAAGTGTAGAGATGCACACCTCTATTGTATTCTAGGAATTCAATAATCAATCAGTTTAGGAAAATAATAAATAATAACATTAATGAAACACTTTAGGTGCTCCCAGAGAGTAAATTGCTACCTTTAGTGAAGAATATGTATATTGGGAAGACTCACTGCACAAGCACGGTGAATAAACTGGGGCACAGCAACAGGCAAGCATATTGCAATGTCTTATTTCAGTTCCCAGAACATTTACTTTCATTCAATAGTTAAAAAAGAAAAATAACCACTTTCAATTTTTCATATTACGTAAATAATATGTGTATTGTTCCTCATCATACAAAAATTCAATTGATAATACAAAAAAATAATTTAGCAACAATCACTCCTTGTATTCAGATTGGGTTATGTATAATAATAATACAGTGGATATGCATTATTTCAGTACACAGACATATTTAGATGGTATACATTTGTTGGTATGCGCGGTTGGTATGCGTGGTTGGTATGCGTGGTTGGTGGTATTTTTGGTGAGCATAATTCCTTAGTTTTATTTGTGGCCCCAATATCCAGAACCCCTTATTTTTGTTTGGATTGTTCGTGTGATCACTAGAGTCCTCAGGCCTACATTTCAGAAATACCACATTTTCATTTTTAGTGTGCCACCATGGGCAATTCTCACTGAATTATTTACAACAGCGAGCTAACATGTGGTACACTCACTATTTTATATACAACAGTGAACTATGTCCCGGGTCTCTATTTCTGCTGACTCATTTACCTTCAGCAGGCTATTTCACACACACAGTTATTTATAATTGCTCATACTGAATGAAATCGTGCACACAGCTGCAGCCAAGTCTTATTTTTAGCTACCTTAAAAATGACAATTGCACTGTCTAAACATCTCCCCACATCATCAGCAATGTAATAATAAATGCACAAAGGAAAGAGAAAATAAAACACACTACCCGTCTGCTTTCAGATATTTTTGTGTATTATAAAAGTTGCATTTAAACACAATCTCACTCTTTTTACAGAAATAAATGAAATAGCACAGTCAACATTATCTGTAACAAAATGAGAAGAGGGCGACGAGAACAGTCGCAACATTAAACCTGATGATAAGACACTGGAATTCTTTCTTCTACACTGACAGAATAGTTTCGCATTCACGCACACTGCCCCCGTACTTTGCAATGTATAATTACCTAATCTGTTCAGCATTTGAAATTCTTTGGCTGGTCGCCTTCTGGATGTGGCAATTCCCTCTTCAAGCACCCCCAGTGAGAACAGGCATGAGCCGTTACTCAAACCGGGGATTATTGTCTGGGATCCCCAGTCTCTGCAGCAGTGCAGCAGGGATCTGCTTTTTCAGTCAGGAACTCCACAGCTACCGGTCAGGTCTTTCTCCGAGCTGTCTAAAAATGTATTCTCCCTCTCTCCTTCCCCCAGATTATACAAGAAAACTTGGTTACAGCCTCTAATATGATGCTTGTCCAATAAGAATTCCTCATGTTCTATCCTCCTCCTACACACAATAGAAATCTTTTACAGTAAGCAACTGTAACAAAACTGATTTCCTGCTATTCGAGTCTTTGCTTCCTGCAAATACTGTGGACTGAGCAGCACAGAGCAGCAAAAAGAAAAAAAATCTGGATGCGCGTTTAAAATGACTTTCAGAGCCTGTCTTTTCCATCCATTTTGCACTGGAGAACACATTATTTTATTAATGAGTTAGCATGTTAGTTTTTTGTTAATGAGGTTAGTTCATTAATCCTCAAATCAAACGTGTCTCCTGCAACAGAGGAATTTCAGGTAAAAAAAAAAATCCTTTTAACTTTGAAAAAAAGTATTTGCATTTTATATGTATAAATCTTTTTTGACTGCATAGCCTGTTTTCATTTACATGTCCATGTTAGACTGGCAACACATGCCTTGCTGTACCACCTTATAGCAATGCACCAAACCCATGCAGTGGTCCTGCACTTCAAAAACATGCTATACATTGATCCTGTGCAGTGGTGCTGTGCTCTGTGCTCCCAAAACACGCTAAACAATCCTACATATCCCCTCCTTTTTTTTTTTTTAACTTGGCTCCGATCCAAGCCAATTGGAAAAAAACAATTTGCTTCTTTTCTTCAAAGTGTAGCAATCCCATACAATGAATATTCACGTGCATAAATGAAAAAGTTGAAAACCATTGCTCAACATATATTAAAATTCATCTGAGTCTATCAGTTCTTTTAAAATGTTCTACATTTGCCTTCCCAATGGAAGTGTCCATAGTCCAGTGGTCCAATTTTATAAAAGTCAATTGAAAACAACAAACTAAAACAACCAACTAAAATAAATAATTCACATAGTAAATTAAAATAATTAATTAAAACAATAAATACGTGGAACTCTATATGCCAGGACACTTGTCTGCCTCTTTTGGTTCATTCGGGTACTCTTTCATCTTGGCATTCTTGGATCCTTTTTCCATAGGAGTCATCTCTTTTGGCATTCCGGTTATTTTGTCTTCACCTGCAGGCATCTTTTGGTCTTCATCCAGGGGACTCCAGGACTCCATCGTCTCCCGTGACCTCCGGTACAAATATGTTAATATTCTAAATCAAATAGAAAAGAAACAGATTAAGTATATAGCACAATACCGACTTCACCCTTTTGCCAAAAATAAAACATGCTTTGTAAAACATTTCGCCCTTTTCCTTTCGCCTTCTGAAATTAAACACAGGTTATAGAGAACAAGCATACATAAAAACAACATTCAGTATTTAATGCATTTTCATTCTGCACACCGACTCCATAAACTTCAGCTTCTTTTTTATATTATATATATTAACATATATTACAGTGTTTATGTGCCATTATAATCAACCATCTTTATTTAACTTCTCTGTCACTGCCTCCTGACTGTACCCATTCATTTTACCTTTTTGTGTTCAAGGGACTTTATCTGTTTCTACACGCTCCAGATTTATTATCTCATGTCTTGGATGACATGGCTTGATTTGGTTTACATGGACAAACTGCTCTATTATTGTTTCACCTTCATTCTTCAAAATTTTATAAACTACAGGAGAGACCTTATCTATCATTCGAAATGGCCCCTGCCAGGCTGCTAGAAATTTAGAATTGTTCTGTTTACTTTTTCCAAAATGAAACTTATACACCTGATCCCCTACACTGTATTCTCTCAATGATGTTCTTTTATCGTAGTATGACTTTGCACTGCCAGCAGCTCTTTCTAGATTTCTCTGCACAAAAGCAAATGCATGTTGCAAATGCTTCCTCAATTCATCAATGTACTCATGAACTGTGGATGCACTCACAAGTGTCTGCTCATGTGTTCTGTATAGCAGGTGTTGTGGTAACACCATTTTCCTACCTGTCAAGACCTCATCGGGGCTAATACCTGTTGCTTTGGCAGGAATTGATCTGATTGCCATTAAAACCAACGGTAAACGTAAATCCCAGCTGGAACCTGCTTCTGCCACAAATTTCTTTAATATGTCCACAACAGACCTATTGCTCCGTTCAACTCCACCTGAAGAGGCTGCCCGATATGCGATATGTAGTTTCCTTTTCACACCCAGTATTTTCCATACCTTACTCATTAGAGTACTTGTGAAATGACTTCCTCTTTCTGACTCAATTCTTTGTGGCAACCCAAACCTTGAGAACACATGGTTCACCAGCAATGTGGCTGCTGTTTGCGCACTACAATCTGGTGCAGGAATACATTCAAACCACTTCGACATCAAACATACCACACTCAAAATATAACGGTTTCCTCTGCTCGACCTTTTTAAAGGGCCTACATAGTCTATTTGCAAATCTGACCATGGAAGAGTTAGGCCTCTTTTCATCAATGGGGCTCTATGCATTGGTGAAGCAGGTTTAAATTGGGCGCATACTAGACATCCTCTAGTATATAATTCCACATCTTGGGACATATGTGCAAGTAAGCATAATCTTTTAGTATGTCCAATGTTTTTTTGTGAACCTCTGTGGCCTGCAGTTATTACACCATGTGCATGTTGTAGCATTAGCCCTCTGAATGAAAGGGGTACCACCCACTGTATCTGTCCTGTTATGGACTCTCTAATCATGAGTCCATCCTGTAATCTAATTTCGTTTTTTATTCTTTAATAGCACCATCAACTCTTCTTTTCCCATACAATCATTTTCTGTTAAAGGGTTTTGTTCAGGATCTATCAAATGATTATAATAGATTCCCAAAATTCGATCATTCTTTTGTGCCTCAATCAAATCTTGGTCTGGCGTATCATGGCCCCACTGTACCACTGGTTGATCTACCTCCTTTGGTGCTTTAGAACGTGTTACTGCATCAATTTGTATTTCACCCAGTAAATGTTCAATAGGAAGCAATTCTCCCATCACAGCCCCAATTTTAGCTAGGTGGTCTGCCTTATCATTCCCCTCTTTATCCTCTCCTGGAGTTTTTAAATGCCCACGAATTTTTCTCCAGTATATTGTAAAATTATTTTCTGACACCAATTTGTCTATGGCTTGTATCATTTTTCCATGTTTAAGTGGCTTTTTGTTGTATGTAATCATGCCTCTTGCTTTCCAGCCAGGTAAATACTCCACAAAGCTATTTCGTGCATAGTCAGACTCAGTCACCAGGACAATTTCACTGAATTTATTATCAATTGCAGTAGCAATTGCTTTATAAATGGCCACCAATTCCGCCACTTGACTGCTTCTAGCTCCAATCCTCATCCCTATACTGGGGACGTCTTCACGCTTCAACCAGACGTTCCCTATTCCTGACACTAATTGTTTATTACCGTCATTTTCAATGTGAAAAGCACAACCATCCACATATACAGTTGGCAGATCCTTGCATGTTTTTTCATCAAAAGCTTTGTGTGGTGATTGTTCAAATTCCTGCAAATTAGGTTCCACTTCCATTTCATTTGATACCTGTTCAGCTGCACAGTCATGTAAGTCAGCTAACCCTTGAGCAATTGGGCTCTTTTTATTTTGTCCATATCTCACTTCTACAGGAAAACCTTGTAATGCCAGCGTCCATGAAGTGATTCTGGACTGCGCTAGATTACCTGACCTAATTCTTTACTCTCTAAAAACTGCAAAGGTTGATGATTTGTCTCAATAATCACATTTTCTCCCTGAACAATAGGGCGGAAATGTTGTAGCACCCACACACTGGTTAATAGGGTCTTTTCACATTCATTGAATTTCATTTCAACTTGGGAAAATGCCTTACTTGCATAGGCAATGGTTTTGTGATTCAAATCGTGTTTTTGTGATAACACTGCTGACATACATTGTTCAGAGAAACCTATTTCTATAAAGAAATCCCTACCCTTTATGGGATATGCTAAACATGGTGCCTTTACAAGACATTCCTTCAATTTAGCCACTGCCTCAGACTGCTCTTTTCCCCATATCCAGGGTGTATTCAGTTTAAGCAGTTTAGTCAATGGTTGAGTGATTTCAGCATAATTTTCAATGAGCTTTCTATTGTAGCCTGTCATCCCTAATAAACTTTTTACCCCTTTCACATTTTTAAGGTCCTTTAGTTTTTGTATGGCCTTTCTTCTTTTGTGGATTTACCCCATGTTCAGTCACTTCATGGCCTAGAAAGTTTACTTTTTTCTTGCACCATTGTGCTTTTTGTAAAGATACTTTGGCGCCTGCTTTCTGCAATTGACCAAGCACATGTCTTATTTCATCAGAATTGCTTTTCAGGCTTTCGTTTTTTATTAGGACATCATCCACATAAACTATGGTTCCTCTTTCCGCTGCATCTAGCATGGCCTTTCTCAAAAATATGCCAAATTCACTCCCACTATTAACGTACACGAAAAGAGTTCTAACCCATGCGTATTGAGTCCTGTCAAATGTAAAGGAAAATAAATTCTGTATCTCCTCTGCACATGGCACGCACCAATATCCAGAGGTGAGATCTAATGTGGTAAACACTTTTGAACCATGTACCTGAGCTAGGCCCTGCTCAATGAATGGCAGTGGCCATCTGGATACTGGTACTCTTTTATTTAACTCCCTCAAGTCTGCACATAGTCGCCATTGACCATTTGGCTTTAACACACCTAAAATAGGTGTATTGGATGTGCTATGAATGGGCCTGATGATTCCCCGAGCTTCCAAATTTTTTTTAATCTCTGCTAATGATTCTAAACATGCCAGCAGTAGTCTATACTGGCGTACAAATACTGGACTTCTGCTACACCCTTCTGGTAGTGTGGCCACATGTAAATCAGTTAAACCGCAATCATAAGCATCTTTTGCAAATACATCCTTAAACTCCATAAATATCTCCCTCAGATTGTTTCTATCCTCATCGCTGTCGCATTTTGTGCTCCACTCACTATCCATACATTATGGTAAATTGTTTTTGTCCAATGTTAATTTTCAGCATGCATCTGCCTCCAATTCGGTTCTCAAAGTCTGGACTGTCCAAACCAGAGCCATATTGTTACTTAATTCTAAATTTCGGGATCTCCTCCCTCTCCATTATTTTTTGCAATAATTTCTCATTCATGAAACTCCTTTCCTGTTCAAGCGCTAAAGTGGCTTTTATTGTTTTAAAACAGTCATTTATACCAACATGAACCCATGGTTGCTCATCTTCCATGTGTATTTCAGCAAGAGTGGTAATGTGTTTTTCTGAATCTGTTTTAGGAGCAATATTCTGTTTGAATGTTTTCTCTTTTAAATAAAAACGTAATGTGTGCTCATCTATGGCAGTCTGCCAATTTTTCCTTGGGTCCAAGTATATTTGTACAGGTAGTCTTTCATTGTCGCTCTGCATTTTGTCTTGACACATTAATATAACAGTGACACTAGGTATGCAACTATTCTGGAGATATATCTCCACAGCATTATTTGTTTTGGCAACGGTGTGACATTCATTTATGTTGCTGTTTTGTGATTTTAGTTTCTTAGGTCTCAATGCTTTTTTGGTTAAGGACCACATCACTCCATTCACCCCATCTATGAGAGGAGACAATCTTTTCAGGCAATCTGTCCCCATCAGAAATGGAATTTCACAAATAGATGTGATCAATACCTCTTGTTTCATTCTGTGCTTTCCTATTTTTATGTCAACCTCAGTTACACCTATGATGGGCACCTCCTCCCCATTAAAGTTATGCACTGGACCTTGATTTTCCTTCACTGTGATCTGATTCTGTGGGGGTCTCCCTTCATTGATACTCTTTACCAGCTCCTTGGACATAATTGTGGCCTGTGCGCCAGTGTCAATCATTGCAAATGTTTGCATTTTTCTTCTACAGTGATGGGAGCATAATACCTGTCCTCAACTTCCTCTAATACACATAAGAAGTGTGAATTCTTACTGATTTCAGGACTCACCTTTCTCAGGCCTTTTTCACTTTTGGCTAAGCACATTGGTAAATGGAAAGACATTTTTCCCTCCTTTTTACCCATTTCTGTGCGAGAGACTTTATTCATTTCTCCATGTTCAGAGGTTTTTTGGAGTGTGGCCACTGTTCGCCCATCCGTCTGGGTATCATCAGGGACCACATTACAACCTTCCAACTGAACATGTGTAACAACATCATTTAGTAATTTGCCATTGTTTAATTCGGTGCATTTGTGATCATTTAGTGTGGTACCAGCCCTTTCAGCCTCTTCAAAAATATGTGGCTCAAAGAATTCTTCAGGTGATTGATTTGTACCCTCCTTTTGAGTATTTCCTTTTTCTGTCTGTGTTTGTTCACCGTTTTGACTGTCCAGGGAAGGAGCTATAGCATCCCCACTTACTCCCTGTTCACTGGTATTCCCCATGCATGAGTCATTTTTCTTAAATCTGTCTCTTTGTTCTCTTGGAGTTTCAGGTTTTCTTATTTCATGTGTACAAATCTCCAATGTTTGATTTAGCTCTAGGTTAAACCGTACCTCTCTTTTAGAAGTATTTGCACTTTCTGTTACATGTTTATTTACTGGCATTTTCAGTTTTAAATCATTAGACATCTCAGAGACATTATGCGAAATTACATCAGAGCAATCTGTCTTTTCGGCGCTGTAGGTATCATGAGTACTTAGTCACTTTTCAGAAGAAGCCCCCGGTCATTGCTATGGCCATCAGCGCCCTCTTTGGATGGTTGTTTTTGCGCGGTATAGAGCTTCCCTATTTGCTCAGCTAACATTTTCACTTGGGCCTCGAGGCACTGGAACCTTTCCATCTCTCTAGAATCCTCTTTCTGTGGCCTAGGTCGATATTGGTTGTTTTCCCCCTGATTGGATCTATTCTGATACCTCTCAGGTCAGTGATTTCTATTGGGATGGTTCCTGAACTCTTGATTCATTTGTGGAGGGGAGCGAGGTGCACCCATCCTTTGGTTGTAGTCCCCTGGTGGGGAATCATTTTACTGACGTGGAGTGTAATTCATGTTCGGTCTCATGTCCTGTCTCTCATGTTGTGGGTACTGACCCCTATGCTGATTCCCATTATCAGCAAATCGATCCACATATCGGGGTCTATCCTGATTACCATATATCATGGTGTTGAGATCAAATCTTCTCTGTGTCCCCAATGTCTGCTAGGGACCATCATTTCTTTGATCTTGATTTTGTCTTTGGTTATTATTCATACCTGACATTTCAGGCCGATATCCTGCCCGGGGTCTATCCCCTAAATACCTAGGGCTGATGTAGCTCTCCCTATTACTAGGATTATGTGATTGGAACATTGGTGCAGAGTGTGATGACCTTTGTTGATTAACCCTTTGTTCAGGTGCCAATTTATTTTTACCTGGACTTTGAGCAGACTCAAGGGACATTTTGGCTGACCTGATTTCCATCACTGTGGCTGAGGGTTCTTTAGATTTAGGTCTAGCATCTTTCATTTTATCACTTTCTCTACCCTGACAATAGAGTACCTCATATAGTTTTGTGCTTTGATGTACAATCCATTCAAGGGACTTGTCACGGTCAAATTCACGGACCAATTGTGATATGATGTCTTTCTGTAGCCCATAGAAGTAGGCAGTTTTAAACTCATTGGAATTGGGGTCAAAGATACATCAAAGCGAGAAAATGCCCTTTTTAAGTCCTGTAAAAATTGGCGAGGGGATGTGTTAGGCCCAGCAGTGATTGTGTAAGCGACTTTCTTTGCCTCCTGCAATGACTGAAAAGGAGAAAAATGACACCTAATTACGTTTTCTCACTCAACCCATGTCATATTCTGCTGTTCATTTAATCCCCTTATGATGCTGGCCGTCGGACCATCTAAAGTTAAATGAAAATATTGTCTGTACTGTTCCTTAGGTATCTGGAGTGCTTTAAAAATGTCATGAACCGCTTATAAGTGATCCTCAATGTAGCATTCCCCTCCTTTTTTAAATGGTTTGATCAGAGCTTTAATAGATTTCATTATTTTTATGGGGCTACTTGTTGCAATGCATGGAATCGCACTACTTGGTGGCTCAATCCTGGTTCCAGGTGTATGGGATTGGTGGCTGCCCCCAATGGGAGTATCAAATCCCCCAAGGGCGCTGCAACCAAGTTCAGTCACCGGCCCAGTCACTGGAGCACTAGCTCTTTGGGCAGAACTAGAATTCACCTCCACTCCATTGAATGTAGTACCCTGCCGCCTCTCCTGGGACCTGGGAATGCACATTTGTTGTTCTAAGTCTTTGCACTTTTTAAGGAGCCTGCATGCTTCATTTTGCAGATAGTTGTTTTCATCACTCATTTTATTTATTACCTCCTGCATGTCGCACATTTGCATTTCGCATTCATTGAATTCTTTGTTTCTCTTGTCTTTTTCTTGAATCATTTTAACCATTTCTTGCTCTGCACCTTGGAGATCACTTTCTTTTTCAAAATGTTCTTTTTGTAAAATCTGCATTTCTGCAACAATCTCATTTTTATCCTGTCTAATGTGATACACTAAGGCTTTTAAGTGTACGAATTCTTGCTCACTGTCTTCAAACTGTTTCTTGCTTTTGGACAACTGAATATCAAAATCTCTGCATTTTAATTCCATGTCTTTCTGACATCCTTCTAATTCTGTTCTTAACATCTCCTCTTTTTTACTTACCCCATCTAAGTCAGTCTTTAGCCTGTTAATTAGCTGGGTATCATTTTCTTGCATTTGCAGGGACCTATTCAAAATAAACCATATTTTGGCACATAGCTGTATTAAACAGTGTTTTTCTGCATGTTTGTCAGCTGCATTTAATAATCTCTGAAGGCTGACCTGAATCATGCTGCCTGCTGCAAAAATACTGTCTAATGTTTCTTTCTGCACTTCACCATGAATGCGGTCATGCCATTCCGTGGCATTGTTCCATGACCACGTCCCATGTGCAAACAACTTTGCCTCTAAATATTGCACTAGCTCTGGGAATGTGGCTTCCATTTGAGACATTCTGAAATTCGTTTTTAGTGGCACACTGCTATTATGAAATGGGTTCCCTTTAATGTACAGATGGCAGTGTGAGACACGCTTGCCACGCCCAGTAGGTGCTCTATGATCACTTTCCTGGCCTGCAACGCACCATAAATATGTTGGGTATTTTGTGTAGATTTGGGGCCTGGCGGTATTTTCTTACCGCCAAAAAATAATTTAGCAACAATCACCCCTTGTATTCAGATTGGGTTATGTATAATAATAATACAGTGGATATTCATTATTTCAGTACACAGACATATTTAGATGGTATACATTTGTTGGTATGCGTGGTTGGTGGTATTTTTGGTGAGCATAATTCCTTTGTTTTATTTGTGGCCCCAATATCCAGAACTCCTTATTTTTGTTTAGATTGTTTGTGTGTTCACTAGAGAGACCTCAGGCCTACATTTCAGAAATACCACATTTTCATTTTTAGTGTGCCACCATGGGCAATTCTCACTGAATTATTTACAACAGTGAGCTAACGTGGTACACTCACTATTTTATATACAACAGTGAACTATGTCCCGGGTCTCTATTTCTGCTGACTCATTTACCTTCAGCAGGCTATTTCACACACACAGTTATTTATAATTGCTCATACTGAATGAAATCGTGCACACAGCTGCAGCCAAGTCTTATTTTTAGCTACCTTAAAAATGACAATTGCACTGTCTAAACATCTCCCACATGATCAGCACTGTAATGGTAAATGCACAAAGGAAAGAGAAAATAAAACACACTACCCGTCTGCTTTCAGATATTTTTGTGCATTATAAAAGTTGCATTTAAACACGATCTCACTCTTTTTACAGAAATAAATGAAATAGCACAGTCAACATTATCTGTAACAAAATGAGAAGAGGGCGACGAGAACAGTCGCAACATTAAACCTGATGATAAGACACTGGAATTCTTTCTTCTACACTGACTGAATAGTTTCGCATTCACGCACACTGCCCCCTTACTTTGCAATGTATAATTACCTAATCTATTCAGCATGTGAAATTCTTCAGCTGGTCGCCTTCTGGATATGGCAATTCCCTCTTCAAGCACCCCCAGTGAGAACAGGCATCAGCCGTTACTCAAACCGGGGATTATTGTCTGGGATCCCCAGTCTCTGCAGCAGTGCAGCTGGGATCTGCTTTTTCTATCAGGAACTCCACAGCTACCGGTCAGGTCTTTCTCCGAGCTGTCTAAAAATGTATTCTCCCTCTCTCCTTCCCCCAGATTCTACAAGAAAACTTGGTTACAGCCTCTAATATGATGCTTGTCCAATAAGAATCCCTCATGTTCTATCCTCCTCCTGCACACAATAGAAATCTTTTACAGTAAGCAACTGTAACAAAACTGATTTCCTGCTATTCGAGTCTTTGCTTCCTGCAAATACTGTGGACAGAGCAGCACAGAGCAGCAAAAAGAAAAAAAAATCTGGATGCGCGTTTAAAATGACTTTCAGAGCCTGTCTTTTCCATCCATTTTGCACTGGAGAACACATTATTTTATTAATGAGTTAGCATGTTAGTTTTTGTTAATGAGGTTAGTTCATTAATCCTAAAATGTGTCTCCTACAACAGAGGAATTTCAGGTAAAAAACAATATATGCTTTTAACTGTGAAAAAAAAGTATTTGCATTTTATATGTATAAATCGTTTTTGACTGCATAACCTGTTTTCATTTACATGTCCATGTTACACTGGCAACACATGCTTTGCTGTAACACCTTATAGCAATGCACCAAACCCATGCTGTGGTGCTGCACTTCAAAAACATGCTATACATTGATCCTGTGCAGTGGTGCTGTGCTCTGTGCTCCCAAAACACGCTAGACAATCCTACAGTCCCCAGGTAGCCACACAACATTAAATATATCTTGTTCTGCATTATAGGTATTAGGCTTCTTGCTTACCCCAAAAATAATGGCAATGATAAAATTGTGCGGGTCAGTGATGAGTGACCTATGTAGTCCCGTCTTCTTATGGCAGTGCTGTCCTATGAGATACATTGAACATGCTATTAGATGATGGCTCAAACTATACACTAACTCAGATATTCATTAAAAAGGGTGCACTCGCCTACCTGTTGTTGATGGTAGCACTCCACGTATATTTTTGGCCAAAAATCGTTACAATGTGCACTCTATCACTCGCTGGAAAGCGTGCTTCCGGCAGGGTGTCTCTACGGTAATAATACAGAAAAACACTATTTCAATAGTTGGACTTCCCTAACATTAGTTACTGTATTGCTCTGGGGCCCTAATCGGGAAAGTACCTTCGGTTTCTACTGCGATCCAAACGCCATTCCACCAGCACTTCCTCCGTCTGTTCCTCTCTACTGACTCGGGTGAGGATACTGCTTTACCGCAAGACTATTCACTTGAATTGTCCTTCTCTAGTGTTGATGGCGTCTCAAATATGGGCGCCATCTTAGAATAGCTTTTAAAATGGAAAAGACAAAGACATTGAAAGAAAGCAGAAAGAGGAACTTAGTCGCAGCCGGACTGGACTAATACTTAGGAATCAGTGAAGGAACTAGATTCCACCAACAAGCACTCCTGCCATAAGTAGTAGGATGGAGAGCTCATCATTCACATTAACCAGGTGAGCCTTATGGGCCGGTACGTGCCCAAAGAAATCGCATCTTGGCTCGAAGTGGTTGGGAGATACCACAGTCACCTACCAGCGCATTCACGTTTTCCTATATCCACGCAGGAGCAGTGCCAGCAATTGTCGCCACCCATAGCTGAACCACAGGGGACGAAACCAGAAGGGGGAGATCTAACACCAGGAAAGGCTGCAACTGTGCCCCAATGCCTCCGCAGAGACCAGGTGAGTATAGCAGAACCTGAAGCCTCAACAACTCTCTGCCTGGGTGTTATGCAAACTTCTGAGACAGATCTGTTGGCGCAACTACTAGGGGAATTACGGGCTAAAGTACATGCCTCACGACAAGAGACCAGTGCATTAAGGCGGGATCTTATCGTAACTCAGGAGAGGAGCAATGATATAGCAAGGCAGGTGCTACAAGCACAAGCAGGACAGGTTCCCTTGCCTGGGATAAGCCACGCTGCTCCGCCACAACAATCCACACCGGTTCAGGTAGTCCTTCCAGGGGCAGTGCCTTTAGCCCCGCCCGAACGCTTCAATGGTGACCCAAACAATTTCGCCATATTCATGAACCAATGTCACCTACATTTCTTATGCAGGCCGGGAGTCTTCTCCAATGATCAAGCCGAAGTGGCATTTGTACTTTCATATCTAGGCGGTAATGCGGCTGACTGGTCAATACCATTAGTAACCCAAGATGATCCTCTGCTTCAGAACTTTGGGGGTTTCCAACACGAAATGGAGAAATTTTTTGCCCGACATACTCAGGGACAAGCTCTGGACAACAAACTACTGTCACTCAGAAAGGGAAATCAAGATCTATTAACCTACATTGCATCTTTCAATCGTCTTGTAGCTCAAACCAACTGGCCAGAAGAGAAAAGAACTACGCTATTCTATCGAGGGCTACGTGGGGAACTTAAGGATGTGTTGGCGCAAGTTGTGAACCCACCTGAGGGGTGTGCAGACTACATAGACCTCACAGTGCAACTCGACCATAGGTTGCAGAATAGGAAAATGGATCGAGCCAGAACAGAAGGGAGGACAGTTTTTGTGCGACCCCCGTGAGACCCACACAAAAACACATGAACACTCGGAACCAATGCAAATCGGTGGGTTACAGAGTCTGCTAACTAAGGCAGAAAGAGAAAAAAGACGACAACAACAACTTTGTCTATATTGTGGGAAAGCAGGCCATTTCCTCCGAGATTGCCCAGTGAAACCTCCCAAGAAAATGGTTGGGGTAACCGATAAAAACAACGACAAAGAAGAAGAAACACCAGACTCGTAGCGTAGGGGCCCACTTGGTGAGCAAGAAAAAGGAATGCGCACAGACCTCACATCTAGTCCTTCCGGTACTTTGGTAAATCGCAAACAGCCGGCAAAAATACATGCCTTGGAGGCATACATTTACGGTGGGGCAGTAGAAAACTACATTGACCAAGATCTGGCAACACGGATAGGCCTTCCTCTTCAACAAAACGAGAAATCGGAAAATGTCACAGCAGTGGATGGATCTCAGTTATCATCTGGCCCGGTGACACAATGCACCTTGAAAGTCAAGCTTCTGTTGCAGGTTGGACACCAAGAAGACATCATCTTTGATCTCATCGGTGCTCCTCAGTTCCAGATGATATTCGGGATGCCCTGGCTAGAGGCCCATAATCCTAAAATCGACTGGCAAAAAACGAGTTCGGGCCTTTCCTCAAGACTGTGCAGACACCTGCTACACCAAAGACGTCATCAATCAAAGACCCAAGAAGAGTATCGTACTGGGCCTTACTGGCACGTTACCACCTGAATATCACTGTTACTAGGATGTCTTCCAAAAAGAACAAGCTAACATCTTGCCTCCGCACAGACCCTACGATTGCCAAATAGACCTCGTATCCGGAGCCCAAATTCCCTGCCTTAACAGAGCAAGAAAACCAACACCTTAAAACTTACCTGGATCAGTATCTGGCAAATGGTTTTATCCACCCATCCAAGTCTCCTGCCTCCTTGCCCCTCTTCTTTGTGCCTAAGAAGGTGGGGGACTTGAGGACCTGTATTGATTTAGAGCGATCAACCAGATTACTGTAAAAAACACTACCCTTTGCCACTTATACCCAAGCTCCTGGATCAAGTGAAACATGCTCAGATTTACACCAAGTTGGATTTGCAAGCGGCCTACCACCTTGTGAGAGTAAAAAAAGGAGACGAATGGAAGACGGCCTTTCACACAGTATGGCCTCTTCGGATACCAAGTCATGCCTTTTGGGTTATGCAACGCCCCTGCAGCGTTTCAATTTTTTATGAATGATGTACTCCATGAGTTACTGGACATTTGCGCACTTGTCTATATAGATGACATTCTCATCTACTCCAATTCCAAGGAAGAACATGTCGTTTGTGTCTGAGCAGTTTTGGAAAAGCTTCAACAACAACAATTATATGCCAAGCTGGAAAAATGTTTTTTTCCATGTGACCGAAGTCGAATTTCTTGGTTTCATGCTCACACCGCAGGGAGTGCATATGGACACATGGAAAGTTGACGCATTCCTTCAGTGGTCCTCACCAACTTCCACGAAAGGAGTACAAAGTGTGCTCGGCTTCACTAATTTCTACCGTTGATTAATTCCTGGGTTCTCGCAAATTGTTCACCAATCACTTCATTGCTGAGGAAGAACAAGAAATTCCATTGGTTGAGGGGGCGTGGCTACATGGCCACGTAAGAGGACCTGTATCCCGGACTCCTGCTGTTCCAACGAAGATCCGAGGGCTAAATAAGCGTAATTAACGAGAAATGATCAACAAAAAGCAAGCTACAGCTTTATGAATATGCAGTGCACACAGCGCTGAATAAAGCAGAGACAAACGGATGCTGACCAGAACTTGAGAGAAAGAAGTTTGGCAGGTGCAGCGAGCGTGTGCAACAAAATGGAGCCTGGCTAAGAACAAAGGAAAGCAGAATCCATGAAGCATGTGCAAATGGAAATGAAACTTTGAGCTTAAGAGGAGCCGCACCAGAGCTCACGAGGAGGAGTTTGCAACCAGTAGTGACTACAGTTTAACAGGAGAAACCGGAATATAAGTTCCTGACAGAAGCGAACAATGTCCTTGGAAAGCGCACAATAATCACAGGATGGCACTTGCAGATTGGAGAACAGCACATAGCATTGTGAGGGGCGAGTGTCCTTGATACGGCTGCAGCACAAAGAATTACATTGGTAAGGCAAGATACAAGTCTTGCACGGCAACAGTGGTGAGAGGCTCGAGCAGGCACCGAATAGCTTACAGTAACTTTGTATACCTGGAATGAATAAAGGAGAGGAAACTGAGGCAGAAGGGAAACCTCAAGGCTCGAAAGTAGCATGGCCACAGAAACCGTTCGAGATTCGCACTCGCTGCCGCACCAGCACATCCATTTGAAATGACATTATAGCAGCATAAGAACAGTATGCTGTGTATACAGGAAGGCGTGATGGGGAACACCCCTCGCCGAAATACGGTAAATGACAGCAAGTAGCATCACTTCATCGCCCAAATTACGGGGTGGCAAAGTGTTAGGCAGAAACCTGTGCAGTTCCCTTAGGGAACACTGCAAAAGATTTAGGACTACAGGTGTTAGCAGTAAACCCACTTGGTAGCAGTCTGAACCACCCAGATTTACCTGGTAGCTGTGGCTGAGCAGTCAGACTTCTCTCAAGAAGAGTTAGGCAGTATGCAAAGTATACACAATAGGCACTCAGACACACCAATACAAGCAAACACTGACCAGAGCTTTGGTATAAAAGTATATAATTATTTATTTAAAAACACACTGTTTGAAACACTCCAGCACTCTTGTTGTAAAATATTCTAAACACAGTTACTATTGTAATATATACACTCCTTTTTCCTTATCAGATAAGTCTCAGTAAAACACCACTTATTTTCATACAAAGGTGAGCGCTTAACTAGATGGCACTCCAATAAGTTTGTGAGAAAGGGAGGGAAAAAGACAGAATATGGAAAGGTACACCACTCTAAGATTTAGGAACACTGTTATCAAGGCAGAAGAGCAAAAGTCACTGGTGAGCCAAAGTCCAAATGCTGGGCCCACTCTTGGAGAGAGCAGAGCACAAATGCGCCCAAGATCACACAGTTACACTAGGCTTAGAAAGTCTTGCAGAGAGTTCAAAAAGAGTTTAGAGAGGCTTAGGAAAGTTTAGCCAGGGTGTCCCAGGCTAACCCAGGTTCGAAAGCCGGGGGCTAAATCTACCCCGTACAGTCGGTAGCAAGGGAAGCCTGGCGGGACACGGTACCTTAAGTGGGAAGGATCCTCCAGCGGTGGCAGTTGTTCCTGGCAGTGGGTGCAAGTCGCGTCGTCGTCCAGGGGAAGAGAAGATCTCGACTTGGAGGAAAGATGAAGGTCGTTGCACTACCAGGGAAGAAACCAGCCGCAGAGTTTTCTGGTTAAAGGTGGTACCTTTGTTTGCGGTCGTGGTAAAACGTGGTATCCCGGTTGCCGGGGTGCTTGGCACAGGCAAGGCGGCCACGAGGTACGTCGGGAAGGCGAAAAGACGGTGAAACTGGTTATCCCCACCAGTCAAAGGAAGAAGACCCTCCGGCGGGAGATCTCCTCTGTCGTTGGGAAAAGTGGTGAGACGGTCCAGCAGGGCTCCACCGGTGGTGGTGTCGTTGCAGGTCGGCTCAGCTTCTCCCTCGTCGGATTCTTAGGTCCTGTGGCGACTTCTGAAGTTCCAGTCCCCAAAGCCCTGCTTTTATGCAGAAAAACCCCCATTCACTCAGCCTAGCTGTCACTCAAACATGCTAAGTGGTGAGCCGGCCGGCTCACCACTTGGGCCAATCAGGATGGAGTACGACTTGAGTTGCCTAGGCAACTCAGTCCAGGGTGCCTAAATCCCCCTCCACCCCTCCCTAAGTACCCCAGACAGAGTGGCACCACTTTGGAGGGCTTCTGTGGAGAAGCCCGCCAAAAAGTGGAACAAAGGGCTCGACTTGGGTTGGAGTCACAGAAGAGAACACAAACGCCATTTTAGAATCAAGTTTTGGCAAAAAATACCAACCAGAGAATTAATATTAATTAAATAAACCGGCGGTATGTTCGAGGCTACCGTAAATAATTAAATAAAGATAGTAGCCTAAAACAATGGGAAATCCCATAGGAAAATATTCGCGGTTGAATATAAAAAGTGGTATCCACTGCCACCAGCCAAAACTCGATCAGGAGGGACGGAGACGTGCCTCCTCGACTAACAGACCCCGGGGCAATTGAATTGCCCCAGCCAGTACGTCCACAATATGATGGTTTGTACTGGTTCTGTTCAGAATTCAAGACTAGTAAAGTCAATGGTGACTTTACATGCCCTGGGAGACAGTAGTCAGTCCCAGGGTATGGAGTCTATACTGGGGGGTCACTATGACACCCCTGTGTTACTGCACTGAGGGTGCTGTGTAACACTCATCACAAAAACACATGAAGCCCTATGGGGTAAAAGACCCCATAGCCCATTAAACACATCTAGAGTCAAAGAAACACACTCAAATCATGCCCAAGAGTGAGGGTAAAAGAGTCTCACTCTCGGCAGGAGAAAAAAAATAAACCCCAAAAATCCAGCAAAGCTGCTGGGGGACTCACTAGGTTAGGAAATTCAGCCTAAACAGAGAGTTCTCCCTAACACAAAGTGTACAGCAGAACTCCATCCGCCCCGTAGGTGAGTGAGAAGTGCAGTGAAGGAATCGAAGGAATACAAACTCGCATGTCACCGCCAAAGGAAGAAGGGGCCCATGCAACAAGCAAAACAGGATCTGAGGCAAGACCTCAATGGTGGTAACTATACAAGCCTTGCACACACAAGCACCCGTACTGGAGGACGTTTCCAGGTTGAAGCTGACAAGGTGGGAAGCAGAGTGATAAGTGATCTATGAGCAAAGGGCCCCACAAGAAAGTGCAAGCAGAAGTCAAAGGTGGCTGTTCACTGGCAGCCTGTGCAAAAAAGAGATATGGCGTCCAAAATGCCTAAAAGCAAGGGTAAACAATCTACTATTGAGGAGTACGCTAAAATATCGCAAGCCACAGAAGGTGCCAATGAGAAGAAACAAAGCACCAGAGAACACAAGATGGCACCCAACAGCCAGCAAATACTGGATGCTATTGCGGAATTGAAAGTATCGATGGAAAGCAGAATGGACATGGCTATCTCGGACCTACGGACGGCTCTAGAATCTAAGATTGACGCTGTGAGCATAGAAGTAAATTTACTGCTGCAAGACGTACGAGCACTGGCCGAACGCACAGGGATCCTGGAAAAGGAAGTGAGAGATAATACAAGCTCATGTAAGACCAACACAACAGACATTCATGTGTTATAGCAACAAGTGCAGAATCTTGAAAACAGGGCTGAAGAAGCGGAAGTGCGGGCCCGCAGGAATAATGTGCGCATCGTAGGGCTACCGGAAGGAGAAGAGGGATCAGACCCTACGAACTACATCAAAAGCATGTTGCTGCAGGAAATAATGGGCAGAGTGCTAAGTCAAGGGTTTGCAATACAAAGGGCACACAGAGCGCTGATGAAAAAACTGCCGCCGGGAGCCCCACCGCGGCCAGTAATAGCAAAAATATTGAACTATAAGGACAGGGAGAAGGTCCTGGAACACTTCCGTAAGGGAGGAACAATCAACAGAGCATCAGAAACCATCACCATATATACGGACTATACTCTTATGGTACAGAGGCAACGCTTGAACTACGTAACAGTGAAGAGGAGAATGAGGGAAGCGGGATACAGATACATGCTGCTATACCCAGCAAAAATTAAGGTGGTCCTAAAAATCAAAGCCTTATTCTTTGATCCACCCGAAGAGGTGACAACATTGCTGGACTCAAGGCATTGCCCGAAGGGGGCAGCAGACCAGAAGGGGAGCGAGACAGGGATGTAACCGGCGCTATGAAGACATCGTATGGAGATATTAAATGGCCGCACGAAGCGATTACATCAAAAATTGAGACATTGGGACTAGATTATAGTCGATTGTACCTGGGCTCATTGGTTCGGAACACGAAGCTCATACCACAACATGCTGTCAGCGCAAAAGCAGGAGGTAATACCAGGAGACACACCATCGACCCCCCCTAGAGGTCATTTAGCTGGGATACCTTTAGAAAGGTATCTCCCTGCAGAGTACCAAGAATCAGTAATACCGAGAGGAGGGCTAGATGCGGGATAGCCTGAGATCCAGGGATGGAGCTGGGCAACAGTTTGGGTAAGTTAGAAGGTGGTGGAGGGAGGTCAGCAGTTGGGGACTGAAGGGAGGGGGTGGGGAAGGGTGTTGGGGGAGTTGGAGGGAGGGAGTGGGAGGGAGGCTGGGGAAGTTGAGATGGGGAAGTGGGAGGGGGGAAACTAGCT
This sequence comes from Ambystoma mexicanum, assembly GCF_040938575.1. Classification (NCBI taxonomy): domain Eukaryota; kingdom Metazoa; phylum Chordata; class Amphibia; order Caudata; family Ambystomatidae; genus Ambystoma; species Ambystoma mexicanum. The sequence goes on along the minus strand of NC_090924.1, from coordinate 532,956,574 downwards.
TATATTTACGCGCAGTAGCAAGATGGTGGAAGGGCACAGTTGGTCAGAAGTGCAACAAGATATGGACAAGCGATGGGGGACCTTAAGATAGTATCCTGGAATGTCAGGGGACTCAACAGTTATCTGAAAAGGAACAAGGTCATGATGTTCCGGAGGAGACAAAAAAGCCTTGCTGCAGGAAACCCACCTTACAAAAGAAAAACAGGAACTGAGAAGAAGAAAATGGAAAGGGACTGTAATCGGGGCAACGTATTCGACATCTGCTAGAGGGGTAATTACTTGGATAGCGCCACATGTACTCTTTCAATTATTGCAGCACACAGTAGAAGCAGACAGGAGAATGGTGGGGATATGAGGTATGGTGGAAAACAGAGTTGTGCATTCACGTATGCCCCGAACCAAGACACAGTGGCCTATTTTAAGGTCCTGTATGGAAAAGTTAGCCCGTATCTGGGAGGTCTGGTTGTCTGGGGAGGAGACTTCAACTGCATGCTGGACCCCAGGGTGGATAGGTCAGACAACAAATAGGATAGGCCCACCCCTGCAGCCAAAATGCTGCGGACCCTGCTAGGCGACCTTATGTCTGCACCACCCATACGATAGACATTATTCGCACTACTCTGCTCCACAAAACCTATATACCAGATTAGATTATATGTTTGTCAATTCTGAATTTACCAGAGAGATAGCAAGCTCTGAGTATAAAGCAAGGGTCTTATCAGACCTCTCACCTTTGCTCCCGAAGTGGCAATACCAGCCCCCCAGACCCAAGATCCCAACGTGGCAGCTTAGAGCAGAAGCACTAAAATATACAGAGCTCAGGGAGGATCTGAGGGAGGAGATAATAGAATATTTCGAGAAAAATACTGGTAGTGTAGATTTGGAAAGCACCCTGTGGGAGGCATTCAAGGTAGTGATAAGAGGGGCAGTGATATCAAAATCCAAAAGGCTCCAAAGGGACATAGTAAAAGAGCTGCAAAACACGGAAAGGAAACTAGAAGCAATGATGAACAAAGGGGATGCCACCCGAGCAGACGCCAAGGCCATGAGCCAATTACAACAAGAATGTGGAGGACACTGGGAGAGGCTGTGCAACCTAAATTACAAGAAGTACATAGAAAGGCAACATGCTGGGGGAGATAAGCCGGGAAGGCTGCTGGCATGGCTATACAAACAAGAGAGGCCCAGACCTACGATAAGAGAGATAAGGGAAGAGAGTGGTCAAATAATAGATACCCAAGAGAGTGTAAATAAGGGATTACAGAAATTCTACCAACACTTATACGCAGATACAGGTGGAGGAGATGAGAAAGAGAAGAAATATATTGGAAGAAATCGGGTTTACCGAAATTGAGTGTAGAAGAGAAAAAGACGCTGGAAGCTCCCATTACATTACATGAGTTAGAATTAGTGGTCAGACAGCTGCCCACCAGTAAAGCCCCTGGAACAGATGGGCTCCCTAGCAAGTTTTATAAAACATATAAGTCAGAGGTGCTCCCCCCGTTATTGGCAATGCTAAATGAAGCGTTTGAAGTTGGGAGATTACCAGAATCACTGAGGGAAGCAACGATTATCCCGCTTCTCAAGCCAAATAAGCCCAGCACAGATTGCGGGATATACAGACCGCTATCCATGCTAAACGCTTGGATGAGTTATTAACAAATTGATACATCATGATCAGACAGGCTATGTCCTAGGTAGAAGTATAGCCGATAATCACAGACTGCTTCACCACATCATTGAACAGACAGAAAGGGATGCAAACGAAGTGGCAATAGTCTCGCTTGATGCGGTGAAAGCCTTTGACTCAGTGAGGTGGCCTTGGCTGATGGCAGCCTTGAAGGAATATGGAATGGGGCCAGGGTATTTGAGATGGGTGACGCTATTGTATAGCTTGCCGATGGCCAGAGTCAAGACGGGAGCGATCATCTCGTATAAATGGCAACTCAGCAGGGGCACCAGATAAGGCTGCCCATGGTCCCCGATGCTGTATATTCTTGCATTAGAGCCCCTAGCGATATACCTGATGCAACAATATGAAGAGATAGGAGTTCGCACTAGAGAGGGGCCACACCTCACATCACTGTACGCAGACTACGTGCTGCTGTACCTGAAGTACCCAGAAGAAAACCTGCAATATATCCTAGAAGTGATGGAACGATTTGCTATATTCTCCGTCATTGCGGTTAACCCGGGAAGTCGAGTATATTCCCCCTAGGAAGATACAATGGTATAGCGCGAGACAACCTGCCGGTATTACAAATACCTTTGGAGACTAGCGCATTCCGATACCTGGGGATAGATATTTATCATAAGGTGGAAAAAGAACATAAATATAACACAGAGACAGCAGTAGCTAATATTGAAAACAGCATGAAGTTCTGTGCTAAACTCCCCTTAGCTATGATGGGAAGGGTGGCATTGCTGAAAATGGTTGTCTTGCCCAGACTATTGCACTTCTTTGTGAATATCCCATATTTGCCACCCAAACGCTTTTTTGGCAAACTGCACAGCATGTGTAGCGGTTTTATCTGGCATAAAACCAGAAACAGAGTTGCTTTATGGAAACTACAAAACGCGTACGAGAAAGGGGGAATAAAACTGCCCAACTTTGAAGTATACCACTTGGCGGGGCAGCTAGTATGTGGCCAAGTGGCTAATTGAAGAGACAACAGCAGAGTCCAGACTGCCGAGGGCCGAATGTGCACCCTTCTTTCTGAAGGAACTAATATGGCTGCCGAGGTCAGAGCTGAAAGGGCGACCGAAACTGTTAGAACTGGGGTGGACAACATGGCATCAGGCATGCCAGGTCATGGCGAACCTGACACCGTGTTCCCCCTAAGCGCCGCTGGTAGCACTGAGGGGAGTAGACGAACAACTAAGAAAAATGATACGTAGTCACTGGGAACCGGTGGGCATAGCAACACTGGCGGATGTGTGGCAGGAAGGGAGGGCACTGGAATTCACAACATAAAGGAGGAAACCGGAGTGCACCCGGGGCAATATATTACCCACACTAGATTGGTAAGGCAGATAAAAACCTTGTGGTCAGAAATAGCATTAGAAGACCAACCAGACTCGGTCATAGAGACAATATATGACATCTCGGAGGGAGGGCATAAGGTATCCCGGATATATTAACTATTAATGTCCAGGGTGGGGAAAGAGGTGACCCAGCTGAGACAAGAGCGGGAGGAGGATGCAGGAGAACCCATGCTAGACGGGCAATGGGAAAGAGCACAGGGATACCATAAGAAAGTGTCCAGGAATGCTAGATTACAACAGATCCAGCTATACATAACCCACAGAGCATATATGACACCTCAAAAGGTAGCTCAATTTCAAAACACAGATACACAAATGTGCCCCAAATGCAGAGATCTGGAAATTCTGGAGAGAGGTTACCCATCGCCTCACTGAGAAAAGGTATTAAACTAGACGTAGAATCGGTGTGGGTATGCATGGTGGGTGGATTCACTAGACCACGTAAAATGAAGCATATATGCAAACTCAAGGACTTGGCTTACATTTTAGCCAATCGCAGAATAGCTATGGGCTGGAAAGCAAGCCAGAGACCTCGGTTAGAGGTGGCATGATCTACTAAAATGGGCAGAAGCGGAAACAGTAGCATGGTATGAAGGGGCCTACAAAGGGGACGAGGAAGAAGTGGGAGCGCTGATGGCCTGGAGACAGCTAATAGCTACATTAACTGAGCCTACGCGCGTCAGTTTAAGCGAACATGATACCTCTAGGGGCACTGATGAAGAGATGCCCCAGGAAAAATAAGGTTAAGAGTGCAATAAAGTAAGCTCGAGTTAAAGAAGGGAGGGACAGGGATGACAGCGATAAAAATAAGCCAATGTATATGATGTTTAAATATGTATTATTTTTGCTGCCGGGTGGGCTGTGATGTTGTGTTTATTATGAAAAAATAACAAAAAATGTTTAAAAAAAAAAAACTTTGACACCCCCGTCCAGACCTACCATACGTAGTAGAAACCGACGCTTCAAACATAGCCATGGGAGCGGTGTTATCCCAAAGAGACCCGGAAACTGGACAGTAACATCCTGTCGCATTCTGGTCCCGCAAATTCTTGGCTCCCGAACTACGCAATCACAGATAAGGAACTACTGGCAATCAAAGCTGCATTTAAGGCATGGAGACATTATCTCCTTGGGGCACGACACACTGTCACCGTCATCACAGATCATTGTAATTTACAATATTTAAAGACTGCCAAAGCGCAATCCTCACGCCAACTTCGTTGGGTGCTCTTTTTCACAGAATACACTTTATTATTACCTATAGACCTGGAGTGCGGAATGAAAAAGCAGACGCATTATCACGTATGAGTGAGGAAAAAGAGGCCTTTACAGCATCCGATCCCGTGGCCATCATTCCTGAAGAGCGATTTCAAACCACGATCGCTGTTACCACATGTGTAGATGACTTAACAACCAGTTTACAGTCACAGAGGACTCAGGTAAAACAACAGGAATGGCTTTTAAAGAGAGACTGGTACATCATCAAGAACAATTTACCATATTTCCAAGGACGGTTATATATCCAGGACAAGAAACTGCAAACTAAAATCATCACAAACTACCATGATTCATTGGTGGAAGGACACCCTGGAATAGCCAAGACACAGGCTAAAGAAAAACAAAACTATTGGTGGCCCACGTGGAGGAAAGACGTTGCCCGATTTGTTACAACCTGTGGTGTTTGTGCACAGCACAAATCTCAGAAGCAAAACCCTGCTGGGTTACTACGTCCGTTAATGATTCCACTAGCACCTTGGCATACACTATCGATGGACTTTATCACGGATCCTCCTCCCTGCAATGGTTACAACACCATCTTTGTCATCGTAGATTTATTCTCAATAATAGCCCATTTCATCCCTCTGAAAGGACTTCCAACTGCATCAACTCTCACCACTGTGCTCTTGGAACAAATTGCCCGGTTACATGGATTTCCATCAATCTTGATATCGGATCGTGGGACTCAATTTGTTGCAGCGTAACGCTCACCGTCACCGTCACCTGGGATTCATCTTACCTGGAGTTATCCTGCCATCTTCATCCATGCTTGTCAATCCTGCTCTTACCTGTACGCTTCCTCCTGGCACCACGGCTCACCGGCAACCATCTCAGAGCGCAGACCTCTTCTTCCTGACAACGCGGCTGAGCAGCAAACACCCCGGAACGCAGACAGCATCATCTTCGCAGCACCTGCAAAGAAAAGGCAAAAGACAAGGTTAGACACTTAACAGACATAACGTTAAGGTTTCGCTGCCATTAAAACCTTGCGCCTTTCCTAAAGCCATCATTGACCTGCTGCTGGACATCGCGGTCGCATCCATCTTCCGCTCAACTGCGTTTCACGCCTCCACAACCGTTGTTAGGCCACATTTCCACCTATTTGGGAGAAAACAGAGAGAAACGTCATTCAGTGCAAAAGAACCACATTGAGAGCAATAACATCAAGACATTGAAAAAAGACAAAGACATTGAAAGAAAGCAGAAAGAGGGGAAAAGACAAAGACATTGAAAGAAAGCAGAAAGAGGAACTTAGTCGCAGCCGAACTGGACTAATACTCGGGAATCAGTGAAGGAGCTAGATTCCACCAACAAGCGCCTCTGCCAGAAGTAGCAGGATGGAGAGCTCATCATTCACATTAACCAGGTCAGCCTTATGGGCCGGTACGTGCCAACAGAAATCGCACCTTGGGTCGAAGGGGTTGGGAGATACCACAGTCACCTACCAGCGCATTCACGTTTTGCCATATCCACGCAGGAGCAGTGCCACCAATTGTCACCACCCATAACTGATCCGCAGGGGACAAAACTAGAAGGGGGAGATATAACACCAGGGAGGGCTGCGACCGTGCCCCAATGCCTCTGCAGAGACCAGGTGAGCTTAACAGTTGGTTTAAAGCCTGATTGCCTGAGGCAGAGGAGGTTGTTAGTTTCTAGGTGCTCCTGGATTTGCAGGTAGGCTGCTCTATCCAGGATTTTTAGAAGAAAGGGGACCATGTTAATGGGCCTGTCGTTGGTAGGGATACTGGGGTCTAATGACAGTTTCATGAGTACAGATAGAACCCAGGCATCTTTTAGATTGTTACATAATGTGCTTGTATTGAAAGAGGTGTTGATTATGGAGGTGATAAAGGAAGCCAGTTCTTTGGTTGCCTCCTTGATGATAGGGGCTGGGCAGGTATCTACCTGGCAATTGGAAGGTTTCAGTTTGAGTATTATGTTTTCTACATCTTGAGATGAGAGTGGGGAGAAGTTAAAAATCTTTTGTGTGTGCTGGGATTTCTTGGAGCATAGTGATTTTGCCTAGGAGTGCTTTTTGAATATTGGAGCCCCATGTGACGTCTCTGGCGCAGGTGTCGGGGGGGGGGGGGGGAGTTGATGGCGATTCCAGTTCTTTAAGTGTATTAAAGAGTTCTTTAGTAGTCGACTTAGCTTGGATAATCCGGTTGTTATAGGTGTCTTTTTTGCCCTGTAAGATCACCTCTTTGTAATTGAGGGATGCTATCAAAAGATTGTCCTCATTAGTTGGTATAGAGAGGCTCTTCCAGAGGGCCTCTGCATTTCTTTTTATCTTGCGTAAGGCTCTGAGAGCGCGACGTACACCATGAGTTGAGATGCGCACAGGGTTTAGGCTTGCGCAATTTAAGTGGGGCAATAATGTTGATGGCTTTAAGGAGGGTTTGGTTATAGGTGTCCACTAGCGCAGTGGAGTCGGTGTGTGATTCAGTGGGGTTGCTGAGGAAAGGTAAAATGAGTGGAAGCAGTTTCTCTAATGTAATGTCCCTATTGTTCCTTGTGTGTATTGGGAGAGATGGGTTCTGCTTGGATCGCTGGTTATCATATTTGATAGTGAATGAGATCAGATAGTGGTCTGACCAGACACAGAGCGTGTTAGATAGAATGTTGATATTACAATTGAGGTCTGCCAACCAGTCAAGCGTCCTGTCTTTGATGTGAGTGGGTTCAGATATGCCGTGGGTGAAGCCCAGTTCTGTTATGGTACTGGCGATGTCAAGGGCTTTAGTATCCTTAGTGTCTTGGAGGCCGAGGTTGAGGTCGCCCAATACAATGATCTGAGAGCTCTACTTGGTTTCAGCTGAAAGAAGGGTGGTAATATCTTCTTCGAAAGTAGATATTGGCCCCGGTGGCCTTTAAATAAGGTGATTCTTTCGCTACGAGTACGACCCCTGAGGGGAAGGTGCTAAAATGGCCAAATAAAAGTAAAGGGGGGTGGCTGGCTGCAGGTTCTCATTGGACCCAAAAGGCCACCTGTCAAGGCCTTATACAAAAGACAAGAAAAAGGTAGTTGGGTCCTGAGGTTTCAGCGCTCAACCCTATTATAGTTTAAGCAAGATTTCAATATTCAAATGAATTATGTACAAAATTCCATTAAATGCTAAACACAGTTTCACAACTTTGCAAAAGAAGGTTTTAATGACTCTATGCAGTTTGGTCAATAACAGCCGACATATATTTTCGACCCATAGTAGGTCGTCCTTAAGGATGTTTGAAAATACATGTCCAATCATTGCCAACAGATTACATGCGTTACAAATTCAATGCACACAGAACACATAACAAGTTCACAAAATCAATCAAATGTACTGTGGAAAATTCCCAAAACACCAAGAGACATAATTCTGATTGCCGGTAAATACCATTAAATTGGGTTCACACAACACACTCATACAAAGATATTAACAGGTTCCAGCATAATAGTGAAATGTCATACTCTACGTAACATGGAAAAATACTAATTTCATGGTCCGTATTGAGACCACTCTCTATGCATCGAAAGAAACAAATGCAATTGCTCTAAGTTTGCCTGAGTCTTAATTGATGGTCACCTCCTCTCTTTCCTATTTTGGCTTTCATTAATCCCACAAATTTGATATCCGTCTTGTTGGCAAACCAGTGAAATTTCTGCCAGTGAACTGCCAGAGGTACCAATTGGTCCTGACTATTCGAACTTGAGAGGTGTTTCCTTATCCTAATTCTGAGTTGCCGGATGGTGCTGCCCACATACATTAAACCACAAACACAGATTAGTGCATATACCACATGCATGGTTCTACAGTTGATGAATTCTTTAATTGTCACTGTGATACCAAAAGAGTCTGTGAAACTTGTACAGTTTGGTTGTGCAAATTTACATATTGTGCAGGTTCCACATTTGTGAAAACCCACTTTTGGTTTGAGCCAATTGGTGTTTACTGAAGACTTAATTCTGGTAGTGTCCAAATGCGAGGGACAGAGACCATTCGTAATAGTTTTGGCCCTCGTGTACACAAATTTGGGTTTTACAGATAAGTAAGGACAAAGATCTTTATCAAGACAAAGTACATGCCAATGTTTAGCAACCAGTTTGTACAATAATCTTTCATCAGACGAGTATTTGGTTATGATACTCAATTTTTGTTCTTGTTTGGTTTTGGCAACAACAGTGGAAAGCAGATTTTCTCTACCCACATCTTTATACTTGTCCAAGGCCGTATTAATCACCTTGGGTCGGTAGCCTCGGTTCAAAAACCTAGTCTTAAGTAAAGCACACCCCTGATCAAAGTCTTCTAAGATACTACAATTTCGTCTAGCTCGGTAGAAGTCCCCACGTGGTATATTATCAATTGTGGACCTTGGGTGGCAACTCTTGGCGTGCAAAATGGAGTTGACCTCCGTGGGTTTTTGAAAAGTCTTGGTCTCAATTTTGTTGTTGCGAATGGTTATGTGTAAATCCAGAAAATTGATGCTATGAGAATCAGAATGACCGGTCAATTGTATTCCAAAAGTGTTGGTGTTTATACACAGTACAAATTCCTCAAAGGCTGCAGGAGTACCTCGCCAGACAACCAGAATGTCATCGATAAATCTCTTCCATGAAACCACATTATTAGAGAAGTTGTCATTTTTCAACACATGGGTCTCTTATAAAAATGCCATGAAAAGGTTTGGCGAGCGATGGGGCAAACTTCGCTCCCATGGCTATGCCACTGGTCTGTATGTAATGTGTCATTAAATGTGCATGCATTGTTGGTGTCATGATCCCAGTCAGTGAGCATAGTCCTCATTCAGGCATTCAGGCTAGGCAGAGCACACTATATTAATCAGCAGGTCAAAGGTGGGTGTTAGCCTGGCACATATGGCATTTACACCATTCACAGCATCTACTTTCATAGACTCCCGTATTGTTCAACTGTAATTTCAAACACTGAAGATGGCCGCCGCAAAACCCATTTACAAGTAGCAGCACGGTTCTATTCTTATTTGCAGAAGGAGCTACTTAAGCCCCGCCTCCGCTGGAACGCACGCTTTGCATCTGCTCCGCTGACAGCAGGTAATGCTACCAGCGTTTCTCCTCACAGAACCTGAGAAAAAGAATATAATAGAGACATTAGTTTTACGAAAAGCTAGAGTACCATAGTTCACAGAAGAGACTTACCCAAACGAAGTTATCTCTGATGCTGTAGTATTCAGTTAAGAACATTTATTTGCTCGCAGTCGCAGCATCTCCAGTCAGAAGTTTCCGCTCATAGTCACAGCATCTTCAGTCAGAAGTTTCATCTGCAGCCACTGTATCTTCCAAGGTTTTTTCCTCAGCTTTCTGAAAACCTGCAGACAACACAAGAGGTATTTAATTAAAAAACGAACTTGACAGTTTAACAGAGAAGACGTTTTATAAGCATTTACGCACGTGAAGGTTCTTCAAGTTTTCACCTCACAGTTGTTACCGCGCTCCACCTTGAAGACTGCAGTTACTCTGTATTGGCGAACTTAAGTTAAAAACGTTTTCTCATCCCGAGTAACTCTGCAGCCATAATTCTTTTCCCAAATTCCTAGAACCTGCGAAAAAGAGAAAAAAGACAAAAGTAATTAGTAAGAGAGATCGCTCTAACGTAGGAATCAATTCAACCCCTTAAAGATTACAGTATCTTCATCTGTTTTCTTACCCAAAGACTCATTTTTGGAAGAATAGACATTTCAAGGCAAGAAGCTATAGAGTTCAACAGCAACCCAAGTTACCATTGTTTCTCCATCTAAACGTGCCGCTGTAGAAAAGCAGGATGGAGAGCTCCAAAATAATAAAACACAGGTGAGAAGGGAATTCAGCCCTAGAGTTAGAAGGGGATGATATAAGGGGTATAGACATCACATATAGTATTCTCAGTTCATAGATGTTATAGCATTTCTATTGTTGTCATTTGTTTGTTGAAACAGAAAAAGAATCCTAAAGGCTCCAAGGTATCAGGTCCACAGGCTGGGAAGGTATTACGCTCCTGAGGAGTCCAGGTAAGCATTACAGTTGGTCAGAGTAAATTGAAGAAACATTTTAATCATTTCGATATGTCCGATATGTGAGGCGCACGAATTTCTGAAAGTATAATCCACTGCCCGTAGGGCTAGCACATAGTCTATATTAGAGTAGAGAGCCACAACATCTAAGGTTGCAAGTAGGAAATCCTCTTGTCACACAATGTTGGATAAATGGTCCAGTATGTGGGTGCTATTGAAAATATATGAGCGCATTTTAAGCACATGTGGTTTAAAGGCATTGACCAAATACTTGGATATTCCTTCCGTCGCCCAACCAATTCCACCGGGTATAGGTCTCACCTCAGGTAGATCTGTATATGCTTTATGCACTTTTGGCAGGAAATACAGTGTTGGCATGATAGGGTTTTTTACATTTAAAAATCTTTTTTCATTGTCTCTGAGGTACCCAAGAGCATACCATTCATTGATCATTGTTTGGAAGTCTATTGTTATCCTTTTGTTAGGGTTGGTAGAGAGTTTAACATAGCTGCCAGGTATTGCTAAATGCCTTTCTCCCATTGCAATATAATCTTTAGTATTTAGAGGAACAAGATTGCCCCCTTTGTCAGCTTCTTTAATGGTAATCGGCGGGTCCCGTTCAAGATTCTTAAGGGCTGCAATTTCACCCTTAGTCAAATTAGCATAATAATTAGGGTTTCTCAAAGGACCTGTTGATCGATGTGCTAGGTGTTTGTGTATGTCCTTGGTCAGTGCTTGATGAAAGGTATCAATCACATTGGCCCTCATTACGACCCTGGCGGAGAGGGTTTACGCCAGCGTAAATCATGGCGTACCCTTCCGCCTTACTACGAGATTCCGTAGCGCCATGGAGCCTTTTTCGCCAGCTTTTTCCGGGCGGAAAAATCCATGGCGCTACGGGACCTTGTTGTTAATTACGCCACCGTAATTGACGGTGGCGTAATTAACGCCTTCCCCACTCCCATTATACCCTATGGGGCATAAATGGGAATGGGGAAGGGCAAAATGGGGATTGGGGATTTACCGCCCCGCCAAGGTCGGAATGGGGCGGTAAATCCGCCAACCCCCATGGCGGTGCTGGCAGCTTTGCGCCATGGTCCATGGTGCAAATTGCACCATGGATCTCCGCCAGGGTCGTAATGAGGGCCATTGTCATTTGCCAAATTAGGTGTAAACCTGGATCTAGGTTTTAATTTCTCCAGTTCCAAATGCCTAGCCTGAATCCCCAATTCAGAACACAGTTTTTGGGGATCAGCTTCAGTGTCATTGTTTAAGGAGAAAAGGAGATTGATTTCCTCCAAGTCTTCAACAGTTTGTATACTTAAGGGATTCAACACTGGTTTGGTACAATGGCCAATACCCGACTAGCAAAAAAGTTTTTTAATTTAAGCTTACGTGTAAACTTGAAAATATCAACTTACAAATCAGTAAAGTCAGTCTGGGTTGTTGGTGCAAAAGATAAGCCTTTATTTAATAAATCATGTTCAGAAGGTGATAAAGACCGATCCGAAAGGTTAACGACTAGATCAGTCCTGGGTACCAGTCTCTTCTTGTCATTCAAGCGACTTAGGATTCCTACTAAGCCTTTATCTTCGTCTGAGCTCCCGCTTCGGCTTGTTCCCCCTACCCCTCTTGCCCCTGCTGTGGTATGCAGTGTTACTGTATTTGTAACGAGGGGTTCTTGAAATCGCACTTCTTTTAGATTCAATGCAGTGCCTTTTAGATAACGTTGAATCTGATCTGCACAATGGTTAGTTTGATTCACCATATATTTTCTTTCTGGATGTGATCCACCACTGATGAGATCACACATTCTTGTTGTCTTTTTAGGGATTTATCCCGTTAATTGGATGACTGTGTATTGGTACGCCGTAAACAAAAGTGCTTATTTTCATATGGTCAGATTTGTACAGGCATTATCCTGTTTAACTCTAATGAGATGTTAGCAATTTTCTAGCACTCAGATTTGATTTTTGGACAGCTGTTCTGTTTTTAAAATAATGCGGTTTCTGAGGTCTTTTTGAGGAGCAGTTTCAGGCAGCAGCCTCTTATGTTTTTGATTCTCTAATAATGTTGTTTATGATGCTTGTCTGAGGAGTAAGGTATAGACAACTTTTAATTACCCGTTATGTCATTTTCTCATTACAGTTTTGCAGGGGATTTCCCCACTGTGAGCTAAGAACAGTATTTTGAATTAGAATCTGGATACATTGACGTGACATCTAGTTTTTCAGAAATTGTTGACTGACCAACTTAACCTGGTACGTTATTTATTTTTCTTGCGTATTTCTTTTAGAATTTTAGAGAGCCTTTTCTTTAAGATGTTAAATATGTTGATTGCAGCACAGGCTCTAGCAACTCATTGTATACATTTCTTCATTAGACCTGCACAATCAGTGAATTTTGCAGCATTCAACTATATATAGTCAGCCATATTTACTACCTTTTTGCATGGCAATTTTGGGTGTGTTTGGCAGGGAGAAGTGGTCATCCATCACCTTCTTTAAACATTGCTCTCATTGTATTATAGTATGAGCCACCACAGAGTTTAGTCACCACAGGGTGAACTTTCCTTCACTACCTAGATATTATGCATACTGTGTAGTAATATTTTGTATGAATCGAATGATTACAAGATAAAGGTTTGCTTTTTCCCCCGCTACATCAAATGCCTCTCACGTGTGACAATTAATCTGGGGTATGTAATTTGGTCTTTCTGATACATTTTGTTATTTATTAAATATCAAAAATCTATTTCTTGCACTATATGTCATGTGCAACATCTTTACAATACTAAATTGAATTTGTAACGCATGTAATCTGTTGGCAATGATCAGACATGTATTTTCAAACAGCCTTGAGGACGACCTAGTGTGGGTCAAAACACGTGTCGGCTGTTATTGACCAAACTGTATAGAGTCATTAAAACCTTTTTTTGCAAAGTTGTGAAACTGTTTATCACTTAATGGAATTTTCTATAGGGTTGAACGCTAAAAACTCAGGACCCAACAACCTTTTCCTGTACATAAGGTGCATAGTGAGTGAGTGGGTGGCTGAGACTGGGAGCTTGACAGGCAGTAATTCTGCTGATGGGAGAGGTGGGCCAGTTAAAGGTGTGAGGCCTAAGGAGGTTTTGGAAATGAAGGCGACACCCCACCTTTAGTTTCGTTAGAATTTCTATCGCATCTGATAAAGGAGTACTCATTGGGGGGGAAGAGGAAGAGAGAGAGAGAGGCTGCAGCATGTAGTCAGGTCTCTGTAATGGCTAAGAAGTCTAGGTCTTGTGTTGTGATGTAGTTTGCGATATCTAATGCGTGGGCTCGGAGTGACCTGGCGTTTATTAGAGTGCCCTTGATGGGAGGTGCTTAGTTTTGGCAGGGATTTCCCAGAGTAATTTGCATTTAGCGGATAGATTCTTGGGGGGCGGTCGCTGGTTTGGTCAAGGTGGTAGTTTTGGGAGCTGATGAGGCTTGTAGGAATCTAGTGCCAGGTCTATCGTTCCTAGATTTCAATGAGCAAGGTATATTTGGTGTGGGTTTCATGGCAAAATGTTGGAGCCAGAGGGCTGGTGTGTCTAGATAAGGGTTATGCAATGCAGATGTAATGAATGGTGTAATTTTGGATGCCGGCAGGGGGGCAGACAAATTGACGGGGGATACTGTTTGAAGGTGGGACCTTACTGTTCATGGTCAAAGTGGTGCTGTTGATGTTAGACATGTTGTTGGCTGTGCAGGCTGGCTGTGAGGAGTGGTTGCTGGAATTAAGCATGGCCAGGAGGGGCTGTAGCGCAATGCAGAGTAGTAGCTCTAAGTAACGAGGTGTGTGGCACAGATGCATAGTGTGATGAGTATGGTATGAGACTGTGCTTAATGAGCTGGCTGGTGGGGATAGGCTAGGAGAGCTTAGATGATATTGAGATAGTGTGCGGGCTGTTGATAATTATGCAAATTACCTATATTACGCACAATGTGGTCAAGATGTAATCAGTTCAATGCAGTCATATACTCAGTATCCATATAAGGTCCTATGGCGATAGTGCAACGGGGGTGCGTACTGCAGTCATAATAGCATGTAATAAAGCAAGCACATGTAGTCAGGGTGCAATACACGCAAATTGCAGTCAGTTGCCTAGGTATGGTGCAGGCGCGTAATGCAGTTAGGTTAGCACAGGAGACTGGGCAGATGTGTGGTGCGATAAAAGTACCGTAGGTGGGACAGGCATGTTCTTCATACAGAATAGCATGGAAAGGATCAGGTATAGACAATAATCAGAGTATAAAGCAGAGACAATGCAGTCAAATAAGATAGGCGAGGGGCAGGTGCGTAGAGCAGTTGGAGTCTGGGCAGATACGTGCAATATACAGCAGAGAGTGCAACAATTAAGCTCAACTGCAACTTGAAGTGATTACATTAGCACTAGAGGCTGGCCAGATGCATGGTGCAATTGGAGTGCGGTAGGTAGAGCAGGCATGTGCTATAATCAGAGGACCCTGTTAGCACTGGTGGCTGGTCAGACACATCAAATGCAAATACAGCTCAGTCCCAATACAATCAATGATCATGTGCGGAGGCCTGCAGGTGATACACGCAGATGGGTCACGTGCAGAGTTCCGATAGATGCATATGGTCAATAGTGGATGTAGAGTATTGCGTCGGGCTGTCTGAGTGTATGTGGGTGAGCACATGAGAGGCGCACATATGGTCAGACGCAGTGTAGAAATAGTATTTAGTACACAACAGGCGACGAGCTGGCAAGACAATCAAGGCTAGTGGTTTGGCAAGTGGAGGTGCCGCCGCAGCTATGTGCCAGTCGGATTTGCAGAGAGTTAGTGCTTGAAGAGGTGTGGATTTAGGGTCGCTGGTAGTCGGGGAGGCAAGCTGATGGTTAGATGGGTGTACAGTGATGGCCCCGGTTCATAGTGCATTAGTGAAGGGGGAGTTCTTACCCAGATATTCTGCTATGTAGATGTTGGTCGTGGCTAGTGGCTGAGGCAGAATAGTTGGCCCCAGGCCTCGTTAGGCCTGGACAGGCACAGACAGGCTCTACTAGCCTTATGAGGTGGGCCTTCGGGGATGGGCCGGCTAACGCTTTCCGGTGGCGTTGGTCTCTATAAAAAGGAGGCTGGGCCCAATCGGAGCTCGCAGCTCTGCGCACACGGTTGCTTACAATCAATAAAAATGTATGGTGGCGGGCATCTTAGATGCTGTCCTTGTGTGAATGCATGGCAAATGGGAGCAAAGGCTGCGGATTGCGGTCAAAATGCTGATATCATACGCAGGATAATATCACAGGTCGTGGTGCTGGCTTCAGTGCAGTTTCAAGCACAAGATGAAGATCGGGCAGGCTTAACCTGATGGTGCGGCTGGGCACGCTTCTCCAGAAGCTGCCAGTGAGTGAACGTGGGATGTGCTCCTGCCCCTCCATGGATCGGAGCTGTGCTGCTTGTGGAGTGTCACAGACAGGCTCTAGCCTTATGAGGCAGACCTTCGACGGACAGGCCGGCTAATGCCTTCCAGTGGTGCCCCTCACTAAATTTGCCCCTCCTGAGCTGCTGGCATCCCTGCTGTTATCCACCTCCCCACTGCCCTCGTCCTCCTTTTGGCCAGAATGCCACTATTTTGACATCAGTGGACCCTTGTGCGCTCCTTGTCGCCTCCGTCTGTGCAGGTGTGTCACCATCCCCTCTATAGCTCTTAGCCAGCTTTCTCTGTACCACTTTTGCCTAATTTTCCTGCAGCTGCTGTGCCACTTCTCTTTCATGTTCCTTTATTCGTTTGCAGTGGTATATTATTATACTCAGAATTTCCACCCATGCTTTTGCTTCAATGACCACAATTTTGTCTAGTGCTTTCTGCACCTCTTTCGGTAAGCCCCTTTTGATGACGAAATAGAAAAGAGGAACTGATCAGTCCCACTTGTCCCCCGTCTCCGCCATACACATCTCCTGAACCTTAATAATGTACTGCACAGTCTCTTCGTCATCACCCATAGTGTTTTGCATGATCGTCATGCGCATCGTCGTCCAATATTACTCTGGGGTATCCTGCTTTAATCTACACATCCCAAGCCTGACCTCCCACTGTCGCCACTAGTAAACCTTTCATATCACCTATGGCAAGGGGTATACGCGCAGCCTGTATTTCAAACGTGTATATCCATCTTCCCGCCATTGCTGTTAACGGCGGTAGCACTTTGATCAAATTGTTCTTGTCCATCTGCACCCAGGGTACATACTGTGCTCTACCCACGCCCTTGTGTATTAAAGGCATCTGTAGGCCTACTCTCTTCCCTCCCTTTCTTCCGGCACTTCCCATTTTCCTCGCTACTGCCATCTGGCCAAACCTCCTTACCCTCTAATCCCACAAACCTTCCACTAGAGGTGTGTTTCCAGTGCCTGTTGTGCTTCCTCCTCACTGTCATCCTCAAATTAATCTACTGTACTCCACCCATCCTCTCCCGGGTCTCCACCTAAACTTCTGTCGGACCTGACAGTTTCGTACCCTGTGCTGGCTGCTTGCCTGTCCTCTTTCTTCTCGATATGCACATCCTTTATTGCCGTACTGTCTAAACAAAATGTCCCCTGCTCTCCACCCATCTAGTCCGCTCCCCTTTACCTCGCCCTGTGCTCGCTGCAGTTGCGCTAGCTCTGCTCACACTGATTCTAGTGCTCCTTCTAATTCCCTCTGTCCCGCACCCTCCTGAGGTGGAGCGGTAGTGAGAGTGGCTATATATGGGGGTAGAGGGACCGTGGCCTAGGTGGACACATAGGTTTGATTAGCTAGGAGGGCTGCCAACTGATATATCCCCTTCTATTCTGTTTGTGTCCTACCCGCTTCAGCTTGGTTGTCCCCTTCATGGCTATTCCGTGCCCCTCCCTCATTGGAGTCTTCCACGTCCTCAATCATCTACCATAAGTCTAAAATGTCCTTTTTGTTGTGTAACTGTTTACCCTTCTACTTTGCTGCTAGCAATGTAGTCATATGCTCCAGAATTCCTCTTTAATGGGTGCCCTGCTCTGGCCATAAGCAGGCCATTCCCCCCTGTGTTTCTGTCACCCACCGCTTATGATATTTCTTGATTTTCTCATAGAACAAGGGCAAGGCCTTGTACATGTACTCTACAGCTGTCTCCCCTCCCATTGCTGCAATGTATGTATTGTTAATCATCCCTACGCTTCTAATCGTGCGCTGCGCACGCTCAAATGTCATAACCAAAAAAGTCAATTGCCGTTCCCTCCTCCCGTCAGCCAACATTACTTTCCCTCCCTTCTCTTTCACACGCGCCCTCTCTCACTCCACTTACTCAAAACAAGCCTCTATGTACACAACGCCCCTCCTCGGGCCTCCACCCTACACAACAAAAACACGAAAACAATAAGCTAAAATAACAACCACTAATGTATCCGAGCCAACTAATTATGTGGGCTCCTATGTATTTCTTTTTCCTCTGCTACACAATATAAATGGTACCACCTTCTCCCCTCACTCAGGGACGCTCCCTACACTCCTGTTTTCCTTTCGGTAATATACTTCTTAAAAAGTCAATAATAATAAAAGGAAAAAAACTCACACCCACACTCTACAGACGACCTCGTCCACCACTCACTCACATAACCACACTCTTCCCCATATATCACTTCCCTACTTGTTATCACTTGCAAGGGTATACTCACATATGCGTGTTCACCCGAACTCCTCCGTCACAGGGTTCCAACAACGGCCTGCACTCTCCCCAAAGCCACGCCTGCTTCAAAGAGCAGACAGGAATTCTGTAAAAACAGCTCCTGTACATCTCTGGGAATGACGTGTCTGAGACTGGTCGCTGTAGGTGGGCGCGGCACCTTCAGAGAAGTGCCCTGGAAGCCTCTGT
Source organism: Ambystoma mexicanum (assembly GCF_040938575.1). NCBI lineage: Eukaryota > Metazoa > Chordata > Amphibia > Caudata > Ambystomatidae > Ambystoma > Ambystoma mexicanum. Next base: position 532,938,375 of record NC_090924.1, on the reverse strand, counting down.
CGGCGCTGGGGGTCGCTGGGATCACATCAGGGGTCACCAAATGAAGGCATGCCCCTGCATGCTCACACCAGACAAAATACAGCCCGCTAAGGAAAGAGGCCCAAGACACACTTGCAAGGATAACAAGTATTTATTTCTACAAAATAAAAGTGCATCAGCAAAGAACTCTGCTGCCACCGAATATTCTGAGCTAAGTAGGCATGTGAGGCACATTATAAGCACAAACGACGTCACTAATGATGCCATGACATACAGTACAATTCTACAATATGGATTGGAGGAGCACTACACATGTAGGGCCTCCTCCATAGGGGATGCCAGGGCATTGGCCCATCTTCATCTGTCCATCTTCGCCCACGTGGGCGCTGATGGGCTCGTCATCCGCGGTGAGGCTTATCTAATAATTAATTACCTACTCTGCAAAAACAATGTTATTCTATCATTATAACAATGCACCTGGCAGATCCAGGGATGGGCTCGGGGGGACGATCTGAGGTCACACTGACATGCCTTACTCGCTCCCAGACAAATCAGCAACTCCCAAGGCCCTCCACCTTCGTTTTAGGCTATCATTTTGATGTTACCCTGCACCTCGCTGCATAAATCATGTGACGCATTCCTGAAGGCACGATAGCCTTGCCTTCTGATCTTAGTGATCGATCGAGGGGTGTAAAAGTTTTATGATCAGTGGTCTGGGTTTGGATGGTGCTGCGGCATGCGGTGGTCGTGGCATGAAAGCTTGGCAATGCTGCAATTCTCATGTGGGGATAGTTGGGGGTAGGAGGGTCTTGCTATCTGTTCTGTGGGATGGAACTGCCAAGAGGCATTCTACTCCCTTCTCATGACCGTGCAGGGTGGCACGAGGGCCTGTAACTTTGTGAACAATGGATGATGTTGATCTCTGAAACTGGGCCAGGCTGGGGGTGGTGTTCGCGCTCATGCAATGGGGTCTAATATGAACACACAAAAGTCTGTCCTCCACACTTAGACCTAAATTCTAAGATGGCTGCCACTTGCCAAGGCGGCGTTTACACCTGCATCTACCATATAGCTTGCAATGCATGCACTAAGATGATCACACACCCCGTCTATGTGCACCCCCTACTCCCTGGATGTGCTCTTCTAGCGTTTATTTCTCATATGTTATCGCCTATGGGAGGTGGGAAGACCCTTTCTCCTTCCCAACACCCCTCCTAAATAATACTTGGATGAGCAAGCCATTGGGCCCTGTGAAACACAGTCACACGCGACTTAGATTAGTGAAGCTTTATTGCAATGGTCAAGTGGCCAAGGCTCATCTTTAATCACACTACAGGTGTTACTCAACCCCAGTTAAATTTCTATCCAGTTATCCCCATCTTTATAGTGTTTGTTTGTTCTTAGAAAAGATATCCCATCCTATGGCACCCAGGCAGTCGGTACTCACACCCCTTTCTGCCAGTTAAGGGGACTCATGGGTTCCCACCCAGTGAACTGGTTACTCCTGTCCCTCTCCCCTTTAATGATGGAGCCTCCAGTATTGGGTTGGATGCTCATCCCTTAGATGTATTGGGGCTACATTACACAGCTGTGGGCTGAATCTCCTCAAAACCTCTACCTCACTTGCTTCCCTCATGTGGGTTTATCAGGGAATAATCGTGGCAGAAAGAGTCCATAGCTCCCTAGACCTTTTTCTTGCTTGCTTCTGTCAGTGTCCTACGTCAACATCAGTCACTTTCCGAACTGAGGAGCCAACTTTCTTCAGGGGGTCCTAGCCAACTAGACCGAATCTGTAGACACCTCCACATCAAAGTTAAGAGCCTTGCTCTGCTTTTTTATTTGGTCATTGGTTTAGCAGCTGTTCCTTCACCGTTCTTTCCAAAGGATAAACAACAAGCACACAGTAACACCAAGGTTATGTACAAATGTAGCTATTAACACAAATGTAGAAATTTTAATATAGTGCAACAATTAAGCTATTCCAAGTAAGTTTATTGCAGACGTTTGTTGTCCTGTGGTGTTTTCTATTTTTTAGATAGTCTTTTCGCAAGTCAGATCCCAATTAGATATTGTGTCTGTCTAATATAAATATTACCCAATATGAGAATTATGGGAGACTTTGCAACAATGATTCTAAACAAATAAAGGAAACGCATTTTTCTTTACTCACATCCTATTAAGAAAACATGTTATTTGTATTAAGAAAGAATTATCCTTTTCTTTATTTGACTGAAAAAAGAAAATATAAAAATATATTCAATGTGGTTCATTCCAAAAGATACATTTCCTTAATCTCTCCTCTTCGGTTGTTGGAAGTAATTGTTTTCATATAATGTAGTCCTTGGTTTGGCCTCGGATAAATGTTCTTAAATTATATTTTCTCATCTTAAAAAGTCCTCGTACTTACTTCAGTTGGTCCTCAATTGATCCTTAGTTAATCCTCTTCATTAATCTTCTTGAATAATCCTTAAAAGGATTATCTTAATTATTTCTCAACACTGATCCACTTTTTTGATCCTCTTAATCTGTTCTCAACAGATCCTTTTAATTAATCTTCTACAACTTTTTCCTCAATCGAACCTTTAAGTTAAGTCTCTAATTATTTCTCTTAATCCTCTACTTGTACATGTGTTTCACCAATGAGTGTGGCTCCTCAGGAGAATACAATTTTATTTTTTATTTTTTGAAGTTCAACTTTCAGCAATTTTGAGAGATTTTTGGTCTTATATAAGGGTCCTTTTAAATTGGTTACCCTTCTGCTTAGTAGCTACGGATGGAACTGGATAAAATTGTCCAGTTGGTGTTCGGTGCTCACTTGATTACAAAGGATGAACAACAAGCACATAGTAACACCAAGGTTATGTACAAATGTAGCAAATAACACAAATGCAGACATTTTAATATAGTGCAACAATTAAGCTATGCTATGATTAAATGTGGAAATATTTTCCAACTCCTAACAGGCATTTTACGGAATCAATACAGCACATTTTAGGCTTAATTTCCAATGGAAGTCATTTCATCTCTGCATTGCCCCCCTATTGGTCCAACGACATAGCACAGTGTGTGCATCCAGAGACGGTTGGCGTGGATCCAGCAGTGGGTAAAAAGGTGTCTGTGGAGACAGCAAAGGCTTGGTCTCAGGAGGGATAAAGTGACCTGTGGTAGGACAGGGAGGCTACACAGATCCTTCTGGGCTGGATTCCCCATCAACCCTATGCACTCTGCCAGGCTACAAAGATGGCAGTCCTTATCAGTGAGGTGCACCATTATTTCCTAGATATTGTGAGCAAGAGACCCATGGCCATGGCTGTGCATACCCCTGCTGAAACATATCTGGCTATGCTTTTTGGTTGAAGGTGGCCTAGGGCTGCTTGTGTTCACATGGAAAGGGGACACAGCATGGCAGTTCAAGCGTAAGTGCTGTCTTTAGAGCAGGGCCAAGATAGTTCCCTTCGGTAACGGCAGAGACAGGATAAAAAATATGGTTAGCATTAATTCAAAACTTTACATTTATCACTTTTTATTTTAGATAGCAGAGTTGTTTAAAGGCACCTCTTGCAGACCTTTGTATGCAGCTCTAGGTCACAGTTTCAAAACCACCAAGATAGCATAATGTGCTGTTGCGACCCAGCAAAAGTGCTATAATTTCTTTCAAGAAGCATTTATTTTGTTTTTCAAAAGAAAATAGAATTCATTTTGTCAGTTTAGTGTTTTGGACAAAGCCTCCTGTACACATCTTGGCATTTCGTCTCCAAGAATGCAAAGTCTGTTCTTTCATCCACTCTGTCATTATGGGTCACTTATTGGGACTTTGTTTACCACAATGCAGCCTGAGAATTTTTCGTCTCACACACTTTAAGACACTTGCAATTTGACAAGCGGTTACAAAACCTCAGTGTCTCAGCTCTTGGATAGTTTTTTTGGTTCCTCATCTATACTGGTGATTCCCGACCAACACTCCTTTCATGAACCCCTGTGGTTTGACTGAATCTGCTATCAGGGCAGCATGTCTGCTGCCGAGTCCCCTCGGGCTTCGGCTTTGTTTATTTTTACCAACATAAATATGAAACTTAAGGGCATCAGGGTGTACCTGTACTGTACTTGTTCTGTCAGCGTCTTGATAATCTTTTTTGCCACATCAGTTTAACTTCTGAAATCTCTGCGTTCCTCGGATTGATGTTGCAGTCTGGCTTGATCCCTTTGCTCCTTCTAGACAGAATAGCGATCAAGGTAGGTTGTACGGTAGCAGGTTTGTTTTGGTCGTTTGAGTATAGTTGGGAGGGTGCAATGACAATGCATAGCGATATGGCCCAGCTCTTCCCATGCAAAACTCCTCCCTGTTGTACTATTCAGGATAACAGGTGTTGGCCTTTCTCCTCTGGGAGCAGAGTCAATTGTCCTTAAGGACCCAATAATTGCCTTATTATGTTCAAGAAATATTCTGGATGGTCCCCTTGAGATGTTTATACTTGATCGGCAGGTTTCCATAATTGGTCTTGCTATTGAATATTGATATTGAAGATTGGTCTTCCTATCTCAACTTTCTTCTATATCACTGATACCTCTACTGCTTTTGCTAAGATCAAGCAATAGCATCACCTAACCCACTTCTATGTATCTGGTGGTAATAATTTAACAGATTTCTCCATAACAATCTTCTCAATAATATCGTAGATGGTATTAGTCAGTAATTAGAGCAATTTCACCCCTAACAATATTGGTACGTTGTATCATGTGGACCTAGCCTCATTACTTTCAACCTTTACCTGTAAGCTACTTGGTGGAATCCCAACTGAGCCAGCATGCTCTTTTTGATGTTTGTGTAAGTAGCATCTCCTCTAGGGGTTGCAACTTGGTATACCAGCTGCATGTCTCCTATCAATAACAGGGCAGTATATTGTCCCATCATTCCCCCGATCAGCTCGCTGTTGAGTGACCCTCTAAATGTTGTGGAAAAAATGCAGGTCATCTTGCGGACAACACATCTGCAGCAATGAGGAGGGGACATTTGGATGAAATCGAGCCGAGGTTATAACATCCCGAACTACAATTGAGCGAATTATGTTTTCCTTCTGCAACAATCTGTTGTTCCCCTTAGAGCTTCCAACTTGGCAAAGCTCCAGTTGCTACAAAACAATGCCATGTGCGCTGCCTTGCGCCTCGGCAAATCGGATCACATTTGTGCAATTCATTGTGAGGGCCACTTGCTACCGAAAAAAGCGAGGATTGACTTCAAAGCATTAACCATTACACACTGAACCATCTACAACAAAGCTCGCCAATATCTGAACAGTTGCACTGCAAGAAAACATCACTGTAGCTCCCTCCGCTCCTCTAACCATCTCAGCCGAATGGTGCCACGCTTCAAACGCGCAAGAGCAGGAGGGGTAAGCTTCAGCACCACTGCCCCTTCTCTTTGGAACTTCTTTCCTTTGCAGCTAAGAAACAAACCTTCCTACCCAGCATTCAAGGGACTTCTGAAAACATAGCTGTTTAATAAGTATGACTAACCGTAGTCTGGATTTATGTCTTTTTTTTATTGCCTCCTGTACAAACGCTGTGATTCCTGTGGGTTTGGGCATTGCACAAATGTTAAAATAAATAATAGTTGATGGTCTGCTGGGGGTATTGATCCAAGCCACCATTAGTTCAAGTCATTCTTCTATCAATGTAAATATAGGTGGGCTCTAGAAGGAAGTCTTCATGCACTTCTATAACTCTTCTGTGGGTAGACCGAATCATCCTACTTTCATCACCAGAAGTGAAAAACCTGCAAAAGAAGATCACATAAACTCTTTCTTCCACTTGGCCTTGTCTTCATACCTATTTTTCTTCGATCTCAGGTTTTCCGATGGACTTCCAATGTCAGTCGTTTCTCTGAGCAAACTACTATGCTTTCCGAAAACACACAGATGCCACCTCCATTTGAAATAACTTATCTTTGCAATTGCAGCAGACACCATGAAATAACAGTCTCCAGGACCCAAGGGGCTAATATACTTAAAGAAATTCTATATATTCATAAATTACTCAACTATAACCAATTTTTGCATGAAGAATGAAATTAAGGGATCATTCAACCAAAAGCTGCATAAATTAGAGATCAGAAAAAACAGTAACAAGCGCAATTGGGCGCTACAACAAACACAATACAAAGACCGGAAGATCCTATGAGGTGGAGCAATAAGTCTCAAAAAAAGTATGTATATAATCTGTTTTGTTTGTGAATGAGCTTGAAAACATTATTTCGGTATATAATAGTAACTTGATGTTGGCTCTAACGAAGTGTGCACAATTATTTTGGTGTTCAAAACTTTTTCTCCCACCACTATCATTTCAACCAATAAACCATGCATCTATGGTATTATGTAGTATTTCCTGTTTTAACGGCCACAACAACTGAGCACACTGAAATGGGGGACATTTTTCTTTGTACTCTGCTTTCCAGAAATCAAACATGCTTTTCAAGCACCAACATCACTTCTTACGGCTTTCGTGGCCACATCTCCAGCTTCCCGGGCCACACCATCTGCTGGATTCTCTGCAGAATTCCTTCCATGGATTTCAGGTCTTAGAACCCCTCAAACAACCTGGGTTCTCTACCAAAGCCGACCCCCTGGAACCAGCCCGTCCAAGGCCAGAGTGTCTCCTAATCACAGCACTTTCTGCATCATCTTCTCTCCGGCCTTCAGCAGCCACCACCTTTATTTTACCTCTTCCAGGTCTCCACAGTTTCTCCCCTCTGCTGTGTCTTTACCCCATTGCATGTCTTCACCCCGTTAGTGGAGGGTCATATGCAGTGTTTACACTGGTGAATGGTCTTTATCTTATCTTCATTTTCAGTCTCCCACAACTAGTTGTATGGTCTAGGAAGGGAATGTTATCGATGCTCAGGTGACCATTTTGGATTTTGTTATTTCTCCCTTTAACTGTTTGGTTGGAGGTCATGGGTTTCTGTTCCACTAGTTTATCCTGTGCGTCTGTTTTCACTAGTGCTTGTATCCAACTGATATGTACATTTCTATGTGGATTTATTATGCTAAATGGAGGTGAATAGACACAATGTCTGCTACAAACGTATCTGTTAAACATCTAGGTCAAAGGTCAGGATCCCAGCCAGGTAGACCAAAACTACCACACAAAATTCTGTGCTCTCTGGTAAATTAGTTTCTCTGGGCCCCACTTGGCCAAATAGTATGGTATATTGCGAACCAGTGACTAGCAATACTTCAGTTCCCTTATTTGCTATTTGAGTAGCCCTTTGAAACAGTCTATATGCTGACAGCAAGTGCTAGCAAAAATCTCAACAAGACCCTTAACAGCCTAGAAACGACTTGAGGTCTTACGCATACCCCTTGTTTAAAATGGAGATGAGCCATCATTCTTCAGGAATAGATATCAGTTATAGGCTAAGCCCAGAGTTTCTTTGATGTCCCTCTCCCTTCTACAACTTACCAGTGTGAGAAGCCAAAGGGTGTCTCACCCGCTAGTCCTAGTGGGCTTATCATCCAGGTGGCCATGACACAGCCATTACTTTTGGATCCAGTTCCTGGGGGTGAACCAGTGTGGGATCATCACCTGGGTGAAGGGTCTTCGGGGAGTGGGGGTGAGACAGCCGATGAGGAGACAAAGTATTTCCCCCCTTTTTTGTTCCTCTACCACATCCTATTTTATAGGATTTTCCAAAGTCCCAACTCCCCCCCCCTTTTTACACAAATGCTGGGCAGAGGAAGAGGGTGAGACTAATTCTCTCACATCGTACTAAACATGTCCCGTTAATCAGTACAGGCAAAGTCAGGCACGTCACACTAAGTGCAAACACCTGATACCAGTTAGCGCACCTCACACAAATAAAAGGCAACACCTAAAGACATACTCTCAGCAACTTGGAAAAAAGAGTACGAGCACAACTTCCGGGACGATGCACAACTACCGTAGCAGAGCAACGGACCAAGGGACGAGAGCAGCGGGCCCGAAAACCCCAAAGGTTCCCTACTAGAGTTCATTACCTCCAACAGACCACGAAAGACATGTGCAAAAGGCCAGATCCCACAAGTGAAGATTGCAAAGTTCGGGAGGCAAGGCCAAGCCTGTGGTATTAAAACTTGGCTCGTGAATTGAAAATGGCAAAACAAGAAAGACGCACACACAGCCTGTGAGTTGCTAAGCGACCTGAGAGACCAGTGTGCGCTAAAGCGAATGAAGTAGCAACATCATATCACAAGTGAAGGCTGCATGCATGTGGATGAGACACAAAGAATGGCAGACCTGTGAATGCACTTTGAACTAAAAAAGCAGCAGTGAGATCAGCGAAACTAAGTAACAGAGTGGTCCGGAGAAAGGAAGTAGCCCATTTGAAAGTCTCAGTGAAAGGTACACTGTTTGAAGTTATAAAGCAAACAGACAGCAAAAAAGGAATCAAGTGAAATTAAATGTGAACCTTGAGTCGAAGTTGTCCTGCAGTGAACTGGTAAAAGAACCACACACATTCCAAAGTCTTTCACATCCGAAAGGGGTTCGAGCCCGATTGAGGGAGACCCGAAGTACAATAAGCTTGGGGAAGGTAGCCCTCTTGCAGGTTTGTGTTGAACTGTGATGTGAGAGGTCTGAGTCTGACTGAGGGGGACCTATGTGTACACTGTGCTGTAAGGCCTGAGCCCGGCAGAGGGGGACCTTTTTTTAACCTTACGTTGAAATACATTTTGAAAGTCAAGAAATAGACTTTAACACAGAAGGCCAGGCAGGCTTCAATCCACGGTTTGGAATTGCTTAGAGTGTTAGAAACCAAGCCAGAGTGTGTCATCCTGCCTACAAGGACAACCTTACTCCGTGAGGCGTAACATGAGGAGGAGAGCTGGTTCAACTACCTTTATTCTTGTAAACACTGATTTTTCCTTTTGCATACATTAATACTTTTTGTACAAGAGATAGGACCGGCATTAGGTTTTTGTTAGTATAGGCCATTTCGATTTGACGGACTCCACTAAGACTGTTTTGTTTATCGTTTGATAGTCGAGACTACCCCCATCCTAGTTATAGGCAAACATAGGAGTTTCTCCAACCCCAACATTTTCAATAAAGATTTTACAAATTGTATCCATTGTGTCAGTGTCATACTTGTGATACCATGCCTCCCCTACACCAGCATGGACTGATGTCATTATGACTAATACATTTCTAGGTACCTTAGTAATACTGAAGTTATTTGTTACATCTCTTCGATGTCTTCGCCTCACAACCATCAATGCCATTACCTTAGTACAAGGAGTTTGTCATCAAAGTGTTTCTTTGGCCGTTCCTCAGGGAGCTTAGCCTTCCAGTCGGCAGTGGGGTTATTGACAGGGTCAAGTGATTAGCCCTCAAATTGAAGTTGGTGAAAAATAGTCTGTCTTTTTTATTTTTCTACCTCAAAATTTCTTATTTATTCTGCTCATCACGGTCTAAATGATATGTTAACTGTAATAAAGAAACCACAATCTCTGGCACCTTTCTCCTAGAATAAAACAAACATGCAAGTATAACACCATTATAGAGATAAACCAAGGATAGCCCTTCTAAATTATTCTAAATAGATAGGAGCAGAGGAAATCAAACTGTGTTCAGACCAAAACAACCCTGTGTCAGAAGCAGCCATCATCCCTTAGCAGTGAAAGGGTATCCAAATGCCCATCAACACTGAATCCTGTTATTAACTTTGTCACCTCTACAATGTGTCATCTGTGGGTCCCTCAGGGTTTTGCTCTGTCGCCAATTCTCTTCAATGTCTATATGCAACCATTGGCTAAACTCATCCAATCCTTTGGCCTCCACTGTTACATATATGTGGATGATACCCAGATTGTGGTGCCCCTCAATCTTGCCCTCTCTGAGGCTTCTGGTAATCTTAGAAATTGCCTGACTGTGGTCAGGGATTAGATGAGCCCTAACTGGCTTAAACTGAATGGTGACAGGTCTTAATTGTGGGTGTTACCCGTAATACCGTAGTCTGAGCCAGAGTACTGGCCTCCTTCTCTTGGCCCGTCCCCTAAGCCTGTTGCTGTTGTCAAGGATCTCTGTGTTAAGATCGCGGCCACCTTTCCTATGGGCGCTCAGGTTAGCTCAGTCTGCCAAGAAAGCTACTAGAAGTTCAAAGTCCTTCATACGGTTCTTCCTTTCCTGCCTCCTGACCTGCGTGCCCCTGTGGTGGCAGCCTTTGTTTTTGTCTCCGCTTAATCATCTTCAGATACTTCAGAGCACTGCGGCCAGAGTGGCTGCTGGTGTTTCTAAGAGCGAACATATCTCCCCCATTCTGCGCCACCTTCATTGGCTTCCTGTTAGCCGGCAAATTCAATTTAAAGGGAAAGTGCACTCAAAAATGTTATTTTCCCAATCGTGTTTTTCAGCATACTGTGATAGATCGTAAAAAACATTCCTATGCATCTTACCTTAGTTTTCCTCACTTTTATGCATGCGAAAACAACGTGTTGGGTGCGGCCATCTTGTGCTAATCCAATCCGTTGCTGCATCGCCCTAAATTCAAGTGCCCTCATGGCAGTAACTCATATCAGCCGCCCCTGAAGCTGACATCACTATTCCAAACGATATGCTCCACCTATTTTCATGACATTAGTGGGCAGCATAGCCATACGCGTCCAGTCATCACCCACATCATACCGTCAGTTAACGCAGAACCCGGAAGATCAACACACATCCTCTCATAGCGCATCCCAAATCTGATTTGCAATCAATAATTTTAAAGAAAATATCAGTAATCAGCAATTTTGCAAGTGCTTTTATTTAACAAAGAATGCTCCAAAAACCACATTATCATGATCCACTGATTGCTATGAACGACCAATTGTTTTGTGTCCTTTGGTTAGAGTGGCAAAACTTTATAATGACGCACATGGTGTTCCTTTCCGGAGAAGATGTGGATTTGACACATCAGATTCTTGCTACATCATAAACGATGACAGGTTGCTCCTTGTCGCTTTTACCACCAAAGAGCATATCAGTCCCATTTTAAAGTTGATAGTACAACCTTATATTCTATGCGACAAACTGGTTTAGATATCACTAGCCTGCCTACAGGTTGTGGTTGCGTGTCGTCGATGAATCATTGTCCCAATATGCTCCAACTTACAACCCATAACAAAGTCAGCACCCAATACCGGCAAAAAAAACCCAAACCTTTACTGATTCCTATTTAAACTAAACACAAATAACAATTCTAAGTAGACTTATAAAGAAACTGCGAGTTATGCACTTGGTTTTTTAAATATGGCGCAGTATAAATTTAATCAACAGAACAGCATATTCTGTTCACTATTTTCGTCAAATGGCATTTTCGCACGTCGCTGAATTCTTCCATATGCAAACAGAAAAAATCCTGTTTTTAATCGCAAAAATGTTATGCATAGTTCAACTTACATTATGTTCGGTAGTTACATTCTCTTGCATAACGCAGAGTGTCCTCTATGAAGAACGGTTTGCATAAATTGAAACTAAGGGCCTCATTACACGGATGGTGGTAAGGATTTACTGGTACTGGTAAAATACCGGTACCGGTAAATCCTTACCGCCTTACTACGAGGTCCCTTTGCGGGTTGGGGGATTTAACGCCTGCTTTTTGCAGGCGTTAAAAACCAACCCGCAAAGGGACACAGGGAGCTAATTACGGTACCACAATTTGCGGTACCGTAATTAGCGCCTTCCCCATTCCCATTGAGCCCTAATGGGAATGGGTAAGGGCAATGGTGGAAGGGGGAATTACCGCCCCGCCAACCTTGGAATGGGGCGGTAATTCCCCTTTCTGCCAAGGCGGTGCCGGTATTTTACCGGCATGAACCATGGCGCTAACAGCGCCATGGTTCTCCGCCATCCGTGTAATGAGGCCCTAAATGTTCCAATGTCCACTTTCAATATGGTAATAGTTATGTTTGTGGGTATTCAACAGCTTCTGTCCTTCTTGCCTGGCGATTGCTCCCTTTCGTCCAAGGTCAAATAACAATTGAAGCTTGTTTTCAGTGTGTATGCGTGGTAGGTTTTGTTTTTGTGAAAGAATGCCACAATAATAAATCATACCTGAACAGACGCGTCAGTTTAAACTGATTAGTTTCTTCTATCCCCACAAGCATCATCCCACAAAGAGCGATGAGCACAGCTATCCCATGTGGCATTCGAACTAAGCATGAAAAATAAAAAAATTGTTGGCAGGCATCCACCAATTGCACGCGATCATGATGACAGTCTTACCCATCACTAGTGCGGATTATGAACCTATATGTGATGTCATTCACAACACTATGCCCTTTCCATAGGCAAAAACATTAATTCTGAATTCTCAACATTCTCAAAGAGCAGACGCCTTTGATGATTATTTTTAAATTTCGGAATAAAGTTAACCTTGTTAAACCCTGCAAGCTATCTTTGGCTTCTTTTCCCGAGAGGTTTGTATTCATTATATTGTGAGCGTAACAGTGGATAGTCGTTCACACTATCCATCCCACATGAAGCAGCCCTGTCTAAATTCAAGCGAGACAGGTTACATTGCTTGCCCATACCAAGTTAGTTGTATTCATGATCCGACTAGGCCTTGTGTCAATCGGCCGTGCGTGTGCATAGGGTAAGCGTGGATGAGCGTTAGACAATTTTTCTGAGTCGTTCCCTTACTTTCAAATGCATACCTGAGAAGTCGGTAGCCTTGTGCTCAACATTGCAACAGGTGCGCGAAAGCGGACAATCGCGACGGTCAAGCGAAAAGCGTATCTTCTTGGGAAGGCCCTAGCAAGTCAGGAAGAGGCCTGAGGCAATGAAGAATTGGTTCCCACTATTCCAGTAGGGTGGGTCCTTGGCGGCAGATCAGTTTTTGAAATAAATCTGAAAACAGCTGGTGAGCGCAGGCCAACCCAGCCAACATCGAATTCCTTTGGTAGACTATCCGTTGTACTGTGAATATCAGCAACAAATAACAATCTACTGATACTCATAATAGGCATGGTACAAATATATGAATTGTATTCTGGATAACTGTCATTCTAGGAGAGTTGGACCTTGGGGTGTAATATTCAATGACAGTTGCTTTTCGGTTACAGAGTAGGGGAAGCCATTACTTCAAATTAGTTTTGGACAACAGTTACACTCAAGGTAAGTAAAACCGATACTACAAGCTGCTGAAAGGCTGGTGTAACCTAAGATTCCTTTTGTGTCTGTCCAAAACAGACCATGATATCATATGGCATGGCATTTAAACACGCCTATGCACAAGTGCTTCAAGGCACGACGAGGCAAGGGAGGGTGCACAGAGGGACGACGGAGACAAATACCTTACTAGGTCAGGTGACATTGATATCGTGAAAGGGGAGGGGGGAAGGAGAAAGTACAGGGGGACAGTGGGAGGGGGCAATGCAGTGCATAGGATAAACAGTCAAAATAAATAAAGACAATGAATAAAAAGTGCGGCCTGCTGGTCAAAAGTGCAAGGTTAAGTGCAGACATCGGGTGTCAATTGCTGGTAGGGGGCTGTAGGGATACAGAAACAGTCCCTGAGTGCAAGTGTTGCCAAGGGGGGCAGTGTAGGTGTGCAACTTGTGGGGAGGGGACCTGGGCCTGTGATCAGAGGGTAGCCAGGTAACCAGCACCGTTTCAGACAGCAGATCAGCAGGGGAAAGGAGGAGAGAACGCAGATAGAGAAAGAGGAGAGGAAGGACCCAAGTTGGACCTGGGATGGTGAGGGTCGATCGGAGAGGAAAGAAGTCAGCCAAGCCAGGACCTGATTGGTGATACCCGAGTTATCATGGAGATGGTTGTGCAGGATGGCAAGGTTGACCATGTGAAAGGCTCAGTAGAGATTGAGTAAGATGAGGACCCAGGGGGTGTTGGAATCAAGGTTGGAGAGCACGTCTTCAGGGATGTTCAGCAGAGCAGTTTTTCATGAGTACAGAGGAAGTACAGGAAGCATCCAGTTGGTTGTTAAAGTCTCTAATAAGGAGACTTTAACAAGGAGACTTTAAATATACATTAATGATGACCTTAGAGGAGTGGAAGGAGGCCAGGAGGGCCTCCCACCGGGCGCCACCATTAATGGGAGAAGAAGAGAAAGGAGAGAGCACAGAGACCATATGTAGAGTCCATTGGTTTGGAGAGGGAACGACAAAGAGGATGTCAGTGAGGGTTTGCCTGGAGGAAGCACTGGTATAGGTATCAGCGATAGGGAGGCCTGGGTTGGAGACCAGGATGTCCTTTTTAAACTCCTTCCTACCAGATTTAATGAGGAGAGCAGGGTAGTTGATAGAGAAGCAGTTAGAAAAGATAGGAGAGACAGAGAACACCATAGAGTTGGTTGGGAGAGGAAAGAAGAGGAATAGTGTGGGAGGGGGCTGAGAAAAAAACACAAGGGCAGGACTCAGGGAGGGGTGCATGCAACACAAAACAAAGAGTCACACTGTATGGCAACCTAGCAACAACAGGCACTTATTGCAAAAAAGTTGACAAAGAGGATACATTGTAAAATGATATTTTAGACGCTATGGTGAGCTATGTAGAGCTATGGAGAACACAAAAAAACACACACATCAAAAAAGAGAGATAGTCTGTCAGTGTGTAAAAAGGTGCTCACTGGCTGAGGTGTTTGAAAAAATAATACACTGCTAAAGCACAACGTTCTGGAAGTTATGGGGTTGACACAGGTCAGGTGATTGATCATTGCTATGAAAATCTTACCCACCATAGGTTTTCAATGCCAGTGCCAAGCACTGCATGTGTTGATGTGGTTTGGGTCTAGAAGAGGGTTTGACAGACACCAAGCCTCAGTGTACCGTTGACTGATGGCAAATATCCATTTGCCCATCAGTATTTCCGCAACCCAAATGGGCAGTGCAGCACTGATTTTCTAGGGCCATTCTATTTAGAAATATATCACCAATAGCAACCGCAGGCATGTGTCTTATCAATGGAGTACCAGTAATATCAATGAAGGGAAGGTAAAAGATATACATTAATGAATCATACACCAAATTTAATCTGCATAATTAAACACTTTTTATAGCATTGAAATTGAGTAATAACATTCGATTGTTGATGTACAATGTCCAAACATTGGGGAACATATCGAAAATGTTATTGTGAGCAGATTATGAAGACAGATACTAATCATTTATATCGGGAAGTTCCGCTTTAGGTGGACAGGGCTCGGCATTGTATGCGTCCTAGGAACAAAATCAGCATCGATTCCATGAGTATGCATGTCCAACACATTCGATGTCAAATATTTCACAAATTCGAATTCCATTTCCTGGTATATTGGCTTGGCCACCCATTGTTTGCCTTGTTTTGTAAAGGCCATGAGGTAACGAAGCATCCTGAAGTTTCCTGCAGTTTCCTCATGTTCCCTCCCAACGTTGTCGTTGTGCGCAAGTACAGCTAGTCTTGTTCTGGCCTCCATACAGTTTATGCCAAAATGCAACCTTTTGGGCCTGTTCTTTAGGCACATATTGTGGAACACCTCCAAATCTCCGGTATGACAGAATTCTGTGAGTCCCTTCAGGTCATTTGAAAGCTTTTTATCGTACACAATCTTCTCAAGAGCTTTGTGTGCAGGTGAACATGGCACCAACCACTTCATCTTACGTTCCTGCTCCTTCGATAAAGGTCCACGTGCACATTCATGAAAATTTTGGTTTTCTGTCCATGAGTGTATGTTGCAACAATGGTGCATCAATGAACACCATTTTTCCAAGTAGAATTTCTACAGACCCATCGAAGCTTTGGAGCTCCAAAAATGGTTGCTGATAGACTGATTTGTGGAAAAGAGACCTTGGCTGTGAAGCCAGCGGTGTGGGCTGCACACCCGTGGACCACACTGAGGTGGTTTCAAAAAGTACTTATGATTCGACAAACGTGTGGTCAGGCATCAAGATATTGATCACTAATATAACTTGAAGACTCGTGATCATGAAGCAAAGGGGAGAGGGCCAGGATACTGACCTGCTATTCACGTTAGTAATACTCAGAAGCCTCGTGGGACGGAGACAAATATGTCTGTGTCCAGTAGCGTGATCGTAATTGCAATCCTGTAAAAATTAATTGTAAGGTATCATCTGTTGCTGTCATAGTTGATCTATGGAGACAGTAGCCATGTAGAGAAAAGCTTACCTATGGGTTGCTCGAGCAGCTCTGAGAGGCGGCAGAACGCTGCAGACACCCGCGTGCGGTCTCCAGCTTGCAATGTTATAGTTAGTTGCCCACGGAACAGAAATGCTTGTGCAGCCAAGAGCGCTAAAATAGGGCGGCCATCTTACCATGGTGAGAATGACTAATTTAAGTCATTCTAGAAGCGAAAAAAAGGAAATTGCTTGGTATGATAGTGAAGATATAGATATCTGAAGATCATACAATACAAATGATCATAAATGAAAAAGTAGGGCTACTAAGCCAAATTGTAGAGAAAAGATAGAAAAAAGATAGAAAAAGAAAAAAGAAGAGAAACAGCCGTAAGTGAAGCTCTGGAATCTGTCATAAGAGAATACTGCTAAGTAAATGAACTTAAATAGTTCAATCTTGGCCTGTAAAAAAAAAATTCTAATGAAATGAACAATGGACAATGAAAGCTAATCTGTAAACGAGATGCACAATTCTGGTAAATAAAAGAAGAAAAGAAGAAAAAAAAGAAGAAAAAAAAGAAGAAAAAAGAACAATAATTGTGGTAAAAAGATTTGCTCAGAAACAAAATAGATTTAAAAATATGCATACATCATATGAGTCTTTCATAAGAAGCAGCTTAGATCGAATTATTATTCGTTCATCCCTTCAGGTGCTAGGGACCCTATTCTTTCAATCCATAGTGCTTCTTTTGGGCTCTCAATCTTTTCATGTTCATGCTCTGTCCTTTGGTGGAGATCACTTCCAACACTGCAAATCTGAGTTGTGCCACTGTGTGGCCATTTTGATAGAAGTGTCTTGCCACTGCTGATGTTTGGTTATTCATTCTAATGCAGGATTTATGTTCGTTAATGCGAACACGCATTTTCCGTGCAGTTTCCCCGACGTAATACTTAGCACATGGGCATTTCATTGCGTAAATAACGTTTTCTGACAAACATGTGGCGTGTTGTCTTAGTTGAATTTGTTCTCCTGTCCTAGGGTGCGATATGTAGGGTAGTTTAATTATCTTGTTGCAATTTCCACAACTCATGCATCGATGTGTCCCCGGATGTTTGTCAACAATTTTCTGTTTAGATTTCCTTCTGTGTGTGTCGACCAATACATTTCGTAAGTTACTGTTCTTTTGATACGCAAACACAGGACATTGTACAAATAGTTCCTTTGTCCTCTGGTCGTTCTGTAATATGTCCCATCTTTTGAGAACACTATCTCTAATTTGCGGACTCTGAATTGAGTATTTAGTAACAAAAACGAATTCTGGGCTTGCACGTTCTTCTTTTTTTCTTCTTTTATTTACCAGAATTGTGCGTCTCGTTCACAGATTAGCTTTTATTATCCATTTTTTATACTTTTTTTTACAGGCCAAGATGGAACTATTTGAGTTAATTTACTTAGTGGTATTCTCTTATGACAGATTCCAGAGCTTCACTTACGGCTATTTCTCTTCTTTTTTCTTTTCCTATCTTTTCTCTACAATTTGACTTAGTAGCCTTACTTTTTCATTTATGATCATACCAAGCGATTTCCTTTTTTCCGCTTCTAGAACGATTTACATTAGTCATTCACACCATGGTAAGATGGCCACCCTATTTTACACGTACACACCACAGCGCGCTCTTGGCCGCATAAGCATTTCTGTTCCCTAGGCAACTAACTATAACATTGCAAGTCGGAGACCGCATGCGAGTGTCTGCAGCGTTCTGCCGCCTCTCAGAGCTGCTCGAGCAACACATAGGTAAGAAGCTTTTCTCTACATGGCTACTGTCTCCCTAGATCAACTACGACAGCAACACATGATACCTTACAATTCATTTTTACAGGATTGCAATTACGATCACGCTACTAGACACGGACATCTTTGTCTCTGTCCCATGAGGCTTCTAATGAGTATGACTCACGCGAATAGCAGGTCAGTATCCTGACCCTCTCCCTTTTGCTACATGATCACGAGTCTTCAAGTTATTTTAGTGATCAATATCTTTCGAATACAATTTATTTTTGTTCCTTTAATAGCCAATAGTCCGGCATGAATGTTGTTTGTGACTCGACTGTGGTGGACAAATCGCCCAAACTAAGAAAACTGAAGTCGAGATCTTTAGCAAGTTCCTCGGTCAATTGCGTTGAAGCTCCAGTCTCTGTTAGTTCAGGTTGTGATATTTGCACACGAATTGGAGAAACAGGTAAAA
Source organism: Ambystoma mexicanum (assembly GCF_040938575.1). Classification (NCBI taxonomy): domain Eukaryota; kingdom Metazoa; phylum Chordata; class Amphibia; order Caudata; family Ambystomatidae; genus Ambystoma; species Ambystoma mexicanum. The sequence continues at coordinate 532,920,067 of NC_090924.1, read as the reverse complement.
TCGAATGTTTCTTGGGTGGAACATTTTTGGTGGGTGTAGATTGTGTCAAGGGGTCTGCAAGGAATCAAAATGCATCATCATTGTATTCAGTTTCATCTTGTTGAGTAGTCACATGGTAGCAATGGGCCGTGGACACTTTGCAGGGTTCGCCAATCACATTCCATTCAGTTTCCGGCCATTGGGCATAAGCATCACGAGTCGTCTCATTGACTGGACCATGCTGCGCCACAAATAGTAGTTGCTCCATTGTGAAATCTGTTTGGCAAGCAACATTTTTGGTTTCATTTGTGGTCTGTGTCTTTATACTTGTCTTCCTTCTGGGCCTCTAAGGATGTGTTGAAAAACATGCTCAATGTATAGCACACAAACAGCACATACCACTTTAAAAACAAAAACATATGAATAAAACACCAGTCTAAAAACATCTACAAAACAAATGTGTTTGTTTGTTACCCTGGTTTTCTTGATTTTCTATGAAACCGTGGGATTCTCTTCTGGTCCATGTGTCTCCTCTTCTAATTCAACAGCTTGTGTACATTCCTTGAATCGAATATTCATTAAAAAAAATTAAAAGTCTATCAAACTGGAAATTATAATCTTTCTTCGCACAGAGCACTTACACACATAACCTCGAAAAAAGTGGACGTTATTAAGTCATAATATACATTTCAGATTTCACCTGGTAACATTCCGAGATGACACATGTACTTGATCAAAGATCTTGGCCGCATAAGCATTTCTGTTCCCTAGGCAACTAACTATAACATTGCAAGTCGGAGACCGCATGCGAGTGTCTGCAGCGTTCTGCCGCCTCTCAAAGCTGCTCGAGCAACACATAGGTAAGAAGCTTTTCTCTACATGGCTACTGTCTCCCTAGATCAACTACGACAGCAACACATGATACCTTACAATTCATTTTTACAGGATTGCAATTACGATCACGCTACTAGACACGGACATCTTTGTCTCCGTCCCATGAGGCTTCTAACTGAGTATGACTCACGCGAATAGCAGGTCAGTATCCTGACCCTCTCCCTTTTGCTACATGATCACGAGTCTTCAAGTTATTTTAGTGATCAATATCTTTATGCCTGAACACACGTTTATTATTCTTTTCATTTCTTTTTTTTTCTCTTTCCCTGAATTACCTCAATTGATGAATCTATTGATGATGACCTACTCAATTAACTGTTTCATGACATGCAATTGGTAACGTATATGTGATTCTCATTCATGCCTAATTGTCCATGCATGTATTTTGATGATTTCCTTTCCTGCATACTATGAATGGTATTCTATTGTTTTACTGTTGAAACTGGTGTTTTGCTTGCTAATTGTTGAAAATATGTTACCAATTCAAGTAGATTTGACCATAAGGCAACTCAAAAATATATATGTTCACAGGTCCTGAGGAAGGGTTCTTAAACCCGAAATACATAGGCCTCTAATGTGACATTTCTGCCGCACAATCTAAAAACCCCCAGAGGGATTATAGCCTATGAAATTAATAGCAAAAAATAAACACATATATGATTGATAACTACAGCAAACATTTGTCGAATCATAAGTACTTTTTGAAACCACCTCAGTGTGGTCCACAGGTGTGCAGCCCACACCGCTGGCTTCACGGCCAAGGTCTCTTTTGCACGAATTACGTAGTGCATTATAACGCAGGCACCTTTTCCAGTGGGTTTGCACCCCAAGCCTTAGAAGAATTACCCTTCTACCTGAATACAATACTTTCTAATATATAACGTACTGCAAAGCTCACCAAACTTTCAGTTGCTGATAGACTGATAGACTGATACCACTTTAAAATATTTTCAGAACCCTTTTTTCTGCCAGCAGCTGTCATTTTTTTATTGACTGATCTGGCAACGTGCCATACATCAAATTGATGATGAATGTGTGGAAACTGCTCTCGCCTGGCCTTGCCTACCAAAACATGCCTGTCCGTGGCTATCAGGACTATTTGCATTCCCCTCGATTGAAGATGTTCGATGGATTTGATGAAACCATGTTTATCCATGGCCACCGAAGATGTACATTCCGACACATGCACAATCTCCGAATTTACACAATTTGTTTTACTTTCCATGTCTTGAAAGTGGTATGTGCAGTACTTTGCTGAAAATCCTGGGCTGTCGCACTGTCCATCGCCAGCTAGCCAAAAACGTTTGACAGAGAATGTGCTTTCGATTGACATCTGTTAAATTTTCAAGGCTTGACTAATAGCGGGGAATAAGAATTCCCTTTGATATTTGTAGTACTGGGTTTTAGAAAGGAACTCAACTCCCACAATCTTACAGAAACTGGAAATCTTACCAAAAGTAGACCCGTTGAAAAGTAAAGCAGCTGAACATAGTAGATTTCCAGCTGGCACTTTGTCCAGCATCGGTTGAGCAGACCATGAAAATGTATTATGGAGGTGGACACAGCTGGCTTGGATTTTCAGGTTAGTGCCTTGTAATACACTAGACACATTCACCAATGGCTACCCGCATATGTTCCCCCTCAATGTATGGACACATTTCAGCATCTGTACAATCTCTAGCAGGCAGCTGTCGAATACAATGTATTTTTGTTCCTTTAATAGCCAATAGTCCGGCATGAATGTTGTTTGTGACTCTACTGTGGTGGACAAATCGCCCAAACTAGGAAAACTGAAGTCGAGATCTTTGGCAAGTTCCTCGGTCAATTGCGTTGAAGCTCCAGTCTCTGTTAGTTCAGGTTGTGATATTTGCACACGAATTGGAGAAACAGGTAAAATCGAATGTTTCTTGGGTGGAACATTTTTGGTGGGTGTAGATTGTGTCAAGGGGTCTGCAAGGAATCAAAATGCATCATCATTGTATTCAGTTTCATCTTGTTGAGTAGTGACATGGTAGCAATGGGCCGTGGACACTTTGCAGGGTTCGCCAAACACATTCCATTCAGTTTCCGGCCATTGGGCATAAGCATCACGAGTCGTCTCATTGACTGGACCATGCTGCGCCACAAATAGTAGTTGCTCCATTGTGAAATCTGTTTGGCAAGCAACATTTTTGGTTTCATTTGTGGTCTGTGTCTTTATACTTGTCTTCCTTCTGGGGCTCTAAGGATGTATTGAAAAACATGCTCAATGTATAGCACACAAACAGCACATACCATTTTAAAAACAAAAACATATGAATAAAACACCAGTCTAAAAACATCTACAAAACAAATTTGTTTGTTTGTTACCCTGGTTTTCTTGATTTTCTATGAAACCTTGGGATTCTCTTCTGGTCCATGTGTCTCCTCTTCTAATTCAACAGCTTGTGTACATTCCTTGAATCGAATATTCATTAAAAAAAATTAAAAGTCTATCAAACTGGAAATTATAATCTTTCTTCGCACAGAGCACTTACACACATAACCTCGAAAATAGTGGACGTTATTAAGTCATAATATACATTTCAGATTTCACCTGATAACATTCCGAGATGACACATGTACTTGATCAAAGATCACGGTGGAAAACATACTGACTGTAATGTTGCCCTCAAACCTTTTATAATGTATTCTGCATTAGGGAGGGGAAGTGTAACGTTAGAACCGAAATCAGAAAAGTTTGAAACAGTGCGCGGTTACATGCATTTCACTCTCTAATAATATCCTTTGTAGGATTTACTTTCATTCTTGCAAGGGAACTGTAAGTACGCATACCTCATACTCTGGACTGGTTGCAATGGCGGAAGTGATTGTAGTCAAAGTTCCAGCATCCCCCTGTAACACAGTACTTGTTTTAGTTAGGTGAAATCTGAAGAAAAGTGGGTGTGTATGTGAATGTGTGAAGGGTTTGTTGCGCGGTCTTGCAGAGGGGAGCCTGGAAACACTGGGTCTGGGGAGGCCATGATAACAATGGTCACTGTGCAGACAAACCCTTTTGAAGTGTACATGGTGTTTGGCACCTTGGCCGTTCCCATCCTCCCAGACCCCTTGCGAGCGCATCGCATGGCCAGAGATATGAACTGCCATTGATCTTGGGGTGGGGATGGATGGGCATGAGGCGAGCGCAAAAGGCCCAAAACACTGCTGAAGTGAGACACACATATGTAGATTGCAGGGGTGGGGTCTTGAAGAGGGGAGCATGGAGACACTGGGTCTGGGGAGGCCATGAGAGCAATGGTCACCGTGCAGAAGAACCCTTTTGAAGAGTACATGTTGTTTGGCACCTTGGCTGTTCCCACCCACCTTCATGGATAAATGAACGTGGGCTTTGAAGTCTAGACACATTACAAAAGTGAACACCCATTCAATCCATAACGGTTTGGGCCACAGAGAAATATTGTTTCTTAGTTGAAAGTGAAAGACACGTAAGTGATGAACACTCCGATTTCCAAAAAGCGAGAGAAATATATTCAATTTGCAGACTAAATTAATGTGTCAGTGATGAATCCAAGTTAAGACAATGTAGGAGACAAACATGAAATGTTAGTCGTCTCAGTGGTCAAAATGACATCACATCTAGAGTACACTTACTCGTTACTTGGATTGTGAGGGCGAACTGTTGCAGGAAGTTTGTGCATAAGCACCATCATAATCCTCAACACGGACCTTGTGAGGCAGGATGCCCTGAAGCCATGCAGCTCGGTAACGCATAGCAGTGGTGTGTCTTCTTCTGATATGTAGGCCAAGCATCCAGAGTTTTCTTTGCAGCAGCAGTTCCCCATCTCGGTTGGCATGAGCTTGCAGCGATTGCAAGTACACCCGGTGGAAACGTCTTCCATGTGACTAGGCTCAGGCTCATGCTCTGGTGATTCATCTTCCCAAATATTGTTCGATTCCCCATCGTTTCCACATATTTCTCTTTCAATTACTTCCTCCTCTGAATACTCTGGCTCATACTGGTAGGGCTGTATTGTTGCCATTATATGACACATTTTTAAATAAAACGTAAGTAACGATTAAAATCAATGGTAATGCTAATGTAAGTATCTGTTCGCATGGGCTTCGTGCTATAAAGATAGCTGAAAAGAGCAGAATCGAGTCACAGGCAATACAAACAAAAGACAGTGAAACGATTGAAAAAGTAACTCTGATGTTGTCTGATGAGAAGGGGTCTGTTTATACTCATTGAGGAGTCAGGGCAGCAGAGTCTTTCATCGAGCAGCAGGCAGCCGGTCCTCCTCCTTTGTTCCTTCATCCGTTTTTTTTGGGTTTTTTTTTTTTTACAAAACCCACAGAACACCGCAGAGCGTGACGCAGAGTCAGGGTAGCAGAGTCTTTGGTCTTTGGACTCTTGGCTCTAGTCACCTGGCTCTACGGGCCCTCTACACTGAAATCGTGTGAAACCGTGCAAGATTGGAGGTAGCCCGAGCTGGTGAACTATAAGTGAACTGTAAGTCGGACTGCCACTCAGGGCAAGCACGCAAGTACGCCCTCTAAATCCAAAGACTGCTATGATACCGGCAACACAGCCACGCAGGTAAACCCACGGACAAGCAGGAAAACAAATCAGGAAACAGAAAGCGGGAAACCGCACGAACACCTGAACTTAATCCCAACGAGAGCCTGCACGAGTGGGAGAATGTTGGGATTCCTTTCCCTTTTGATCCCTTCTGCGCTCTGGGATCACGATATACGGAAACCAGCAAGTCTGGAAACAAACCTGATAACACCAACCATTCTTCAAACGTAGGGGGTGCGCACGAGCAAGAGACTGCAGGTGTTCCTCCCCTTTGACCTTGTCCGAGCCTTTGAACCCTCCTCCCCCGCCTTCCGGACTTCTCATGAATTCTAATTATCTGAAGCGCTCTCACGAGCAGTAGACTGCAGGGACATCTTCCTTTGATCCCGCCCATGTCTTGAGCCATGGACCCCTGCCAACTTTGTTTGCTCTAACATCTTTCTCACAAAAACTTCCTTCCTCAATAGGAATACCACAACCCAGAAACTCATTGTACTCAGCAGCGGAGTACACAACTTGCGTACGCATAGACACCCTCCGGTCCTCTAATACTGTAGAATGGACCCCAACGATGCTCGTACTGGTCCTCTAACGAGACATCAGGAAAAACTTTCACTACTACAGGAAATGACAAAAGGAAACACTGCGACGTCCCCCACAAAACTTTGTCAGCTACTCTATGGCATGATTTTCCGTCGCTGAAACACAGCGACCAAAAATGGTGAATCAATTACCAATGCATCCGATGACTACAGTGTAAGGGCGCCAGAAATGAGCAAGCCAAGATGGCAATCATCTGCCAACAATGCAAAACTAATACTCTGTAAAAAAAAAAGGAAGATAAAGAAAAAAAACTCACCCCCATTTTACTATCTACTGCAAAGCACTCCTAAAAAATGACCACTTAGAGAATGCATGTAACAGCACAAACATACAACTGAAGACGCATGACCAGGACAAACAAAGCACCCTTGATTCTTGCATAATGATCAAGAAATATAATGAAACAAAACAAGTAAACAAATACATGCAACGCAATACAGCCATAGAGAATGATTTCCAGCTGCAAGCTACCCCAAATTCCATCCTAAATCAGGAAGAGAAAACAGGTGCGCAGCATACTGAAGAGAAGAGGAAACTTGACAAACAAAGGACAGCTCAGAGTCGATGGAATAAAGAGAATGAAATGCCTTGTAACAAGACGCCTACCATTATGACTCCATCACTGAATCCATGATGACACGGAGAACAAAAGCACAGCAAGCAAAACAACTTTCGCACAACTATCAAAAATCTCAAACCACGGATAGAAGAACAAATCAGACAAACTATGAGAAGCATTGCATAGTAAGGCTTTCTCTCGACATAACTGAGATAGAGCAAATTATGAGTGACCAGGAGAGGAGGATGGAAGTATTCGGCAACATTTTTGCCTCCAAACCCAGCCAGAGAGAAAAGGAGGAAACCTTCACTCCGAGAGACGAATAGTGACAGCAAATACTGACCCGCAAACCATCTCATCATTAGACTCACAGATCGAGAGAAACCTAAACCATTTGAAACAATATAAAATCACGCAAGAGACATAAAACATCGGAAAACTGTCCCAAACAAGAGACGAACGCTAAATGCCAATGTCCTAACCCAGAAAATGAATGCCACACTTGTCTACCTACTACGATGGCTGAACTTCAGAAAGTCATGATTATGGCAACAAACCTAGATCTCATCCCATTTGATAAATTATATGAATCTATTCATGAAGCTATACGAGATCAAGCAACCTTAATTGTCATGATGCATTCTAAACAAAGGTATATGGAAACATTAGTCAACAAAATCCAAAGCAGACTAGATAATGAAGCCGAAAGGAGCAGCATGTGGCAGACCCGCCTATTTGACATTGCTAGGCATAACCGTATGGCGTAGGAACAGATGACTACAACCTTAATCAAAATACTCGAGAATAAACAAGTGAAGACAAGTTTAGTACCAATAAACATGTCGGACAAGCTGGATGAAATATTTGAAAGCATCCAAGCGACTCAAACTACGGAACACAATCGTTTAATACCAATTCTACCACCTCAGTTGAAACAAACAAATATAGATCCCATGAGTAATAACCAGAAAATGTCATTTTCACTTCAGAGAAACACACCCTGGGAAGGACTGACGACAGAGGAGACTATTACTGAGAAATTGCCCATCTTCAACCAAAATAATACAGCGCACTGCAAGGGAGAGCCAAAACCAACGACAAGGGACCCAGAAAGGGATCACGTGCATTTTTGAGAAATTTGACACTTCTCCAAATGGTAATAAATGAAGCAAAAAAAGTGGATAAATTACCAGAAAAAAAAAAAACTTCCAGTCAAAAATATTACTAACAAAACAGAATAATCTGTAACATCAAAAGAAAAAAGATTAACAGATAAAGAAGTCGTGGAACTTCTTATCAACTTATCCACATATGAGGAGCCAGAAACACGAGACAAACATGCCACTACGACCACCCCTGAAGGAGTTACACATCATCTAGTAGATACCTCCTACGATACCTCATCACTGTTAATTATTGATGAATATATGGAGGGAAACACCATACACAGCAAAGGCGATTCACTTTCATGTGAAGAAATCTCGGATACAGAGAGAGACTGGTCCATGCATTAATCAATCAATGGCGATGATGCAAATTCAACATATCCTAAGTATTCTGGCATAAGATTCTGTAAAGAAAACCAATACCAAGAAGTCGATAAGGATAAAAAAGCTGTAAACAGAAGAGAAAACTATTCCGTGACCACTGGATACTGGTAATAAAGATAATGTGCTGAAACTGCCTACCTTCCACAACCCGCGAGCACTGAGAAACAAGAACACGATTGAGATCCAACAAATTAATCCTTCACAAGATGGACTAATCCTTAACAGGACTAATCTATTGAGATTACTCCAAGCTATACTGGAACTAAAACTGATACAAACGTAAGATATCAAAATTGTGGAATTCCAAGATGATGACTCAACGGACGCTATATTTGTCCAACTTAACTCGAGCAAGAAAATAAAAGCAATACTGAAGCAAATTGAGAAAAAATGGAAATACTTGCGTTTAAATGCACAATTCAGTCAAGCACACTGCTTTCCACAACCGACAAAATGAAAAAGGATATATCAACAACCACCATGGAAAACTTCAGCAGAAGTCTGGTCTCTCAGTATGACAGCAACCAATGAAAAGACCCCCTTTATGATAACAACCAACGAAAAGATTCACATAGGATAACCCAGGATGACAAACGTCCCCAAATTTCATCCAGACCTGCATCAAACACACCAAGATTGCATCAGCCGACTTCACGGACAAAGAAAGATACTAAAAGTTCAATGGTAAAGACTGTGACTACTTATAATGTCCACAGATAAGACATCAAGAATCCTTACGGCTATGTTCATGAAACACCCGAGGATCCAATCACCTCTTCCAAACAAGAAACATTGACCTGTCCAACTATGAAATTATCTGCTTACAAGAGACTTGGCTCTCCCAGCCGCCCCTTTGCGACGGATACATGGTCCACATGACACCTGCTATAATCAATATAAAAGGCCGTCCCAGTTCCGGTCTATTAACACTATAGAAAATTGAAGCCCACTTGGACCAAATAGAAAACATATCTATCAATAACTGGTCGCAAATGACTATTCTTGAGCAAAGCCACAAATACACCTCGAATGAACTCAGAAAGAAGGAATGCCATTTGATCGCCATACTTAACATCTATTGGAGCCCTTCTGTTCCTAACAATGACAAATTTATAGACGAGATATTAACTTTGTTAGAGGACATCCACACAATATACAAGCAACTTTATATCTCTTCCAAAACGAAGGTTCCAGAATCCAGAACTCAAAACTAAGCACCAAAGCCATTTCATGGACATTGGCCATAGAGCGCCGCAGTTTCACTCTTCTCAATGGCAATACCGCTGGCAACAATCCTGCAAGACCCACATGGCAGAGAGGCAGTACGAGTGGATACTTAGATTACATATACACTTCTCACAATCTCTGCAATACTGTTACTAAACTTGAAATCAAGATGAGCACGCTCAGTGATCATGCCAAACTAATCATCACCTGGGACGCCCCTCACTACGGAATGGACAAAATGGACAAAATGGATAATCTCCAGCTAGAAGTGACAGCAGGACTTAACATACTCTGTACCGGAAAAAAGAAATTTGGAAATTATCTATAGAACATCAAACAAGGACGAGAAAGAAAAGATCAATTAAGAATGGCTTTGTGCTCCATTTCTTCAAAGATCAAAACCGCAACCCGATAACAAACCCCCCATACTCATGCTTTTCACCAAAAAAATGCCTATGCTAAGTAAAAATTAAAAAAATCTATAAGAATGGCCTAGAAAATGAAACACCCTGGCCAATTTGACATCATCAAAAGAATTAAACAAAAATATAGAAATCAACTCAAAACCATGAAAGCGATGATTGTACAAAATAATACAGAAATGATGCTGCAGGCAATGGGCAAGAGAAACACTACGGAACTGTGGACTTTACTTAACCAAAACCATGCAAAGCAAACTCGAATGACCACAGAAGTATCGGAAACAAACTGGATTGAGCATTTCAATCAAGTCTATAAACATTCTATCAATTCCCAACTGGATAAAACTAATCTTTCAGTAGAAGCGCTAAGTTGGCACAGTGAATGGGACTATGAGGAAATCCTCGCCCACATCAGGAAACTGAACACTTCCTGAGCAGCTGTGCCGGATGGCCTAAGCAACAGCGTCATCAAAAAACAGCCAGGAGCTTGGGCAAATCTTTTCCTACAACTCTTCAATTCAATCTCCAAAAACCGATATATGCCAACAACTTGGAAAAAGGCTATCATAGTCCCAGTGTTCAAAAAAGGTGAGAGAAAACTCCCTACAAATTACTGCCCTTTGGCGATGTTAGACCCCATAGGCAAGATATTTGCTGCAATACTGGTTAAAAGGTTCAAAGAGTGGGCAAAAGCCAACAAGAAACAAGATCCCCATCAGACTGGATTCACGAATAACGTTGGTACTAATACAAATCTGTTCATACTCAACGTGCTAAAACATAAATCATTTAGAACTAAGACAAACATCCATGCCGTATTTGTCGACCTATAAATGGCATAAACAAGAAGAATGCCCCCTATGCTGTTGGCTCCAATCAAAGCCCTGTACAGTGACACCCCAATACGGATTTGACTGACCAAAGACAGTGCTCTATCAGCAACCATAAAAACCATTAATGCACTAAAACAAGGATGCCCCTTGGCTACTATCCTCTTTAACTTTTATTTGTTTGACATAACTGAAAATACTCATTCCACTACCAAAAATTCCCCAAGACTGAATGCCATTCCAGTTCCTTACATTCTGTACGCAGATGACATTGTCCTCAAGGACAGAACTAAGGTCGGTCTCCAGAGAAGCTTGGACATCTTTAACAACTATGTCAGGAAAAATGACATGAAAATCAACTCTGACAAAACGAAAGTCGGTCATTGGGATATTGCACCAAAAAACAATGCACATCGCTCAAGATTTATCTAAATGAGAAAAAGCTTGATGAAGTCAAACAAATTAAGTACCTAGATATAGAGCTTAACCAGTCCCAAGTGGAACAGAGTTGGTTTCTCCACTTAAAAATCTGCGCACTCACACAGGCCAGATTAGCTCTGACGATCCACAGAAGATATGGTACTTTTTCGATAAAACCAGTGATAGTCTTTTATAAGCAAAAAGTGAAGGCCATCCTATTATACGGAAGCAAAAGCTTAATTAACATCTCTTGAGACATCTGGCCACTGATTGAAGGAATATTTTGGCGAAAGTCCCATTGCTGGCGTCCTCACTACCTGTATCAAGGATTTGCCATGAGCTAGCCCTCCATTCGCTGTAATCCATCCGCAGCTGGAAACTGCTCGATATGTACTGCAAGGTCACGAATGATGAGGACACGCCAGCAGTGAGGATTTGGATGCAAACCAAAGAGAACTCTGCCTCACCCACTATGAAAATCTAGAATAAAGCCGGTCAAACACTGCTCAATCATTACGATATAACGACTGGGACTTTGATGGATCGACCCACGAAAGCATAAAAGAAGATCAAAGAATCTGATTGGATACAAACCCTAGAAGAAAAAACTATTTACAAAATGGACATAATCTCCAGTATGGAAACGAGAGCAGTGAACGAATTACCACCTTACCTGGAAAAATTCCCGTCCAAGTCAATTTGAGACACCTACCTACGTTTTTGATTGAACATCCTCCATACCTAAGAATATCTTGCCATTACAAAGCAAATACCTATAGAAGAAAACATTTGCAGTCTTTGTGAGAAAAAAAAAAAACAAGAAGAGACTATGTACCATATCATTATGGAATGTCCTACACTTACTGAGCGCAGGAGATTATTTGCAAGCATGATGGGACATCCAAGAATGTCTTTAGGAGAAGAGGAAATTTGGCAACTAATATCTGGCAAAAAGACTAAGCTGATTATTACGATAATTCAGTTCTGGACAGACATAATGAACAAGAAAAAACACTAATCAGCAAAATAAAAGAAAAGCAGACTAAAGACTTAAAGAAATCAACGGAGAAACTTTTGAGACGTGTAATCATAATGTAAAAGATTGTCTGCAAATACACATTATAAAAAATAAAACTTTTTGAGGAAAGAGACATCCAGCCATTTCCATGGAGACACATCAATAGCTTGCGCACAGAGAACCATGACACAAGACGTTCATTGGCGTTGTGAAAAGTGGCGTGAGCGTCTAGTGATGTCAGCTTCACGGGCGGGTGATATGATTTACTGTCGCAAGGGCACTTGAACTTAAGGCGAGGCAGCAACGGATAAGATTAGCATAAAATAGCCACGCCCAACACGTTGTTTTCGCATGTGTAAATGTGAGGAAAACTAATGTAAGATGCATAGAAAAGTTTTTTACGATCGATCACAGTATGCTGAAAAACACATGCCAGAACGATCAGGGCAATAACATTTTTGAGCACACTTTCCCTTTAAGTCCCTCTGCATTGTGCAGCAGGCTTTTTACGATCTTGGTGCTAAGTTCCTGCAGAACAAGTTATGTCGCTATATGCCAGCTGGAGCTCTGCGCTCTATCTCTGACTTTGTGATCCAGGTCCCTAGGTTTCATTAGTCCAGGATTGGCGGTTGGGATTTTTCAGTGTCTGCTGCGGTTCTTTGGAACAAGCTTCTACACTCTCTTTGTGCCACTGATCATCACTTTCAGGGGCCGTCTAAAACCCCTTTTGTTCTAAGCCATTTACATCTGCTTGCTCTTTTCCTTTTTTCTTTTCTTCTGTTCTTCCGCCTATTAGTGCCATGATGCCTTCGGGTACTACAAGTACAACTAACTTAATTGAATATCACATGAAACCTAAAATACTTTTATTACAAAATGTACAATAGCTACCACATACAATACACATACAAAGACAATGTAACAGTACATTTACAAAATGATACCAAAAAATAATAAATTATCTTTATAAAAAACATATACACTAATTAATTAAGTACTGGTTGAGGACCTTCTAAAGTAGCCCTACATGTTTCAATCCCACTGGGTGGATGAGGGGATTTTCGTCAGGGGCTACAAAAACATATTGGGTGGTGCGTGGTACCTACAAAACATTAAATATGGGCAAAAATGTTAAATCCTGGGAATGTGGGAAGACCTCTTCGCTGTGTGTGCGTGCAATGTTTACTCCCAAAAATATTGGGGGTGGGGGGAATATATTTGTGTATATAGGAAAAGAGCTATACATTGGGCCTCATTACAAGTAGGGCCGTAAGGGTTCACGGTCACCAGTAACGAGACCGGTGCCGTTAAACCCTTACCGCCCTACTACGAGTTCCCTTTGCGGGTCCCTCCTTAATGCCTGCTTTTAGCAGGCGTTAAGGACGGGAACCGCAAAGGGACTTTAGAGCTAATAACGGTACTGTAATTTATGGTACCGTTATTAGCGCCTTCCCCATTCCCATTAAGCCCTATGGGGGCTCAAATGGGAATGGGGAAGGGCCCTGGTGAATGGGGAATTACCGGTCCCACCAACCTTGGAATGGACCGGTAATTGCTCCATTCACCAGGGCGGAATCGGAACGAGTTTGGAGCAGCCATGCTGCAAATAGCGGCATGGTTACCTCCAAACTGGGAATGAGGCCCATTGTGTCTTACCTACAAGCGGCCCTTGAGTGGGTAATCCTCCCTGTTTAACAGGGAGAACCCATCAGAACATGGAACACCACCAGCATTAAATTTACTCAGGGATGTTACCTAAGATCAACAGAGCCGTAAAAGCTCCTCAGTGGTGAAAATGGAAATAATTTAAAGGGGGATCCCACAAGGGCCGAGGTGGGAGCAGAGTTTGGAGGAGGGGCGGGGTTGCGAGGAGGCAGGGTTCTAAGGAAGCAGAGCTCAGAGGAGACGCAGCTTGCAGTTGAACTCTGCTCAAAGTAAATGTTCAAAATGATAGTTTAAAAGTGGTGCAATTTCTTTCATGCTGCTTCTTACCAATAACTACGCTGGCAAAATATAAAAGGTGCTCACCTTTTAAACCCAGCAATCTATACTGCAATATTGCCTGGAAAACAGAATTTCCAAATATGAGACGTGTGTTTTGATGCCAATTTTGTGTGGTCTTGTGGGTAAGCGTCAACACTGGGAACGGTAAAAGGCGAGCGAAACAACTACATTCCTGTCACTTTTTACACACCTGGCTAAGATGTAATCAAAATGCTGTGGCTCCTGGCGCAGTTTTTTACGATGCTGGGTTTACGGGCCTATCTAAAAGGAGGCTATTAGTGGAACATTGTCCCTGGTGCGCAGGAGTCTGAAGCAAGCATCATTGGAGACAGATGTCCCCACTGTTGGAATGAGTATACAGTGACCAGCAATGTCCATGAAGTCTAGGACTGCGTGCAAACACAGGCAACATGATAGCTTGCCCAATCAGATGAATGCGGCTAATTAACCTACTTTCTGATCTGGCGTACAAAAAAAACTCTTGATTTTCCAGCTTTCATTTTGTAGCCAATCCCCCAATAGTTCAGTTAACTGACAGATGCATGTCTTTCAGATTTCTGAGAAATGTGGGGGACTCCTACATGGTAAATGAAACTACCGGTGCCGGAGATATTAAACAATGTTGTCAAATAACTAATTTGAATAATGTCTAGCTGCACCTGTCTGCCTGTATGTAACTTGGGTTACAGATTGCAATCCCAGTAAAATAGCTGCAGTGGAGCACAAGGAGTTCATGCACCTGCTCCAGTGGTTGGTGTTAACCTGCAACTCACAGGATGTAACTGCAGTAAAATAGCTCATAAGATTCCTACACCTATTGTAAACAGAGCTGGAGATAGCGCCATGACTGCTGCCCCCTCCCTGCGCAGCAAATAAAAGTCTCATTGCCTCCCGCTCACTGTCATAAAAACTTAAATATCAGACCCATACTTAATTTTGCATGACAGTGAGCTGGTGGCAAAGCACCCATTATTTGCTATCGGGCAAGAGAGGTGCGTAGGTGCACCGGGCCACACACAATGCAATAACAGCTAGAGGCTCAATTGACACGAACAAACACACTCAGGAACTCAGCCCTCTGCTGTTCTTGTATTGCGTGTGGCCCGGCGTAATTCTTTAATATGCGCAGCAAAACTTTTCTCCTTGCCACTCGGTTCAATGAACCCAGGGGCATCGAGAAAAGTGTTTTCAGTGCGCCCCCACCACCTGGATGGGGGCCCACTGAAAAATCTAGCACATCGCGTTGTGTTCTTTGCTGAGGCAGCGGCAAGCCCAATCACGAGATCTGGGTAGAGAGAGCCAGCCCATTGGCCAGTGTTGCATTTCCTTTAAAAATTAACGTGAGACTGTACAACACCAGGGAATAGAACTATTCACCTGCTGCTTGTTGAACTAGCATCAGAGGCTCTGAAGGGAAGGAACCAAGAGGACGAGTGCACATGCTGCAACTGTAATAAAATGTGAGGTGTCAGAAAAGGGAAAATGTGCATCCATTTGTCCTTGTGATGTTAGCAACAAAGCCTATGCCCAGCTGAAAAATGAGGAAATTGCACTTACTTTATTGGCCCATGTCGAAATGCGAGATGTAGCCACGAGACTGCACCGTTATGTTATCTTTATTTCGTAAGTGCACGTTCGCCAAAGGCATCATGGCGCTGGCAGCTGTAGCATGTTGTGAGGGGCTAAAAGAGATGTGTATTCAGAAGACGGCGAAAAACAAGATGGTCCACAGTAGTTCGCAGGGCAGCGGGAAGAGCATTCCATGCCTTTGTGGCAGCCACCGAGAAAGCCCGTCCGCCGACGCGAGGGAGTCTAACACATGGAACAGCCACTACATACGCTGACTGAGAACGGAGACAGCGAGAGGGCACATACCGTGAGAATTTTTGTTGAAGATATTCTTCCCCTATGCCAGAGAAAGCGCAGTGAACAAGGCATAGGGATTTGAAGAGAATCCACTGTTCAACTGGCAACCAGTGAAGCTGTCTGAGCAAAGGGGCCATATGGGCCCCATGGGAAGGGCGCAGGATGGCTCTGGCAGTTGCATTTTGCAGTAGTTGGAGGCATTTTATGAGGACCCGTCGCTGAGCCAGATAGAATGAGTTGCAATAGTCAACTGCAAGCCTGGAATTTTTCAGGAATGCAGGGAAGCACCTTCCGAAGAATACAAAGTTTGAAATGACCACCTTTGCATACAGCCACAACCTGTACGTGCATCGAAAGGGAGGAAGTAATTTGTACCCCCAAGTTCCGGACCGAGTGGGACGGCAAAGGAAAAGGGCCCAGGGATGTAGGTCAGAAATCACTTGTCCAAAACGACAAAGGGGTGCTTGACCCTCGAAAGGCATGTAGTGACAAAGCTTGTAACTGACTGCTAAATTAAACGGCAGCGCAACTGGTGTAGTTAGCTTGAACAGCGTGTGAAATGCAGAAAAGCTAGTTCGCGCTACATCGTCAAGTACGCCATGTTGGGGGAAGTCTTAATAAATACAATAGTCTGTCTGAAAATATGTGAATATGGCCACCATCAGTGAATGATCATCAACTGTAAAACACAAAAGCATTTCTCTAGTGTCTGCGATGTACTTATTAGTATCACTGTTGAGTTGAAAATACAAAAAAGGTAAACATCCCTTAATTTGTCAAATAATCCCACATTACAGGGATCAATGAAGATTTTGTATTTCCAAGTCAATAATTGGTTCAACACCCATGTTTTCTTTTAGTACTGACAATATTGAGGGTTTTGGAACCTATTTCTAATGAGTATTATAACCGACTAAAATCAGCTGTGGAGATTCGCCTTCCGTTTCCATCCATGCATATTGTTATGGTTATAAATCTGGTAAACAATAATGTTGTTCCACTTTAAATGTGTGACAATGTGTTTTTAAGATATACACCACAAGTTGAATCAGTCACACACATTTGTGGCAAATACTGATTTTCCATACTAACGTTATAGAAAGTCAAGATTCTATTAAAGACACAGAGGCAAGGGATTATGCTTTCTCTCTTACTGAGAAACTCAAGCAGCATTAAACATAAAATATATTAAAATTCCACACAACTAAAGAACTACATTTCCAAAGAAATTGTCCTTTTTTTGTAGTCCAATTTTGATATGTTTAAATTGAACCATGTGACATGTCCAGCCAATCCTCTCACTGCCAGTCCCATAACCTTCTCTCCAACTCCTTGTCCTTCTTTGTCTGTCTCAACTGTTAACTGAGGCACCCCAACCGTTAGACACTGTAACACAACTGTGTTCCTTCTTGTTCTTCTCACGATCCTGCTGTTTTAGCCTCTGTTCCTGTCAAATAATGATACCAAAACTGAGTGTAGCTAGTGCTTTAATGCAGGTTCAGGAGGCATCATGCTAAGTTCTTAGGTTACTTTATTAAGTTGCTTGCACATAAGATACAGTTATGACATCAGGTACAGGAGCTGGTAGCAGGATCCTAAGTATTACAGGGAGAGCCCGCTGGCTCCCACCACCCAGGCGTCATGTCTCTCTGACGCTCCCTGGGTGCAACCAAGTGCAAGGCATAACATTCCAGGCTGCTGCATCAGCATGTGCTCTGCATTCTATGACATCACAGCCACACAGGATGAATCTACACAGATGCGCCAGGAGGTGTGGAAGCAGGATATAACACACCTCCTTGCGTTGGACAACCAACAATGTAGACTCTGAAAACACCATACAAGCAGGGGGAAACGCACACAACACTCTCTTTAACCAACCAACAAGCAGGAAAGATCTGCACAAGATAGCACACGGGAAGAAGAGGAGTCGAGAAACACAGGCACAAAACAACCTCTCGCTCCTTCCTTAAGTATTACAGGGAGAGCTCACTGGCTCCCACCACACAGGCTTCATGTCTCTCTCTCTAACTCTCTCTGGGCAGAACCAAGCTCAAGCCATAACATTCCATGCTGCTGCATCAGCATGTGATGTGCATTCTATGACATCACAGCCACACAAGATGAATCTACACAGATGAGCCAGAAGGTGGGGAAGAAAGATATAACAGCTACGATAGGGTGGGTCATCATCAAATGTAATTCTCACCACAGTCTCATTTTCTATACATTACATCAGAAATATATATCAACATTTGCATCAATGAATCGGGTGGGATAATCCTTCGTCTCCTGGTCTTTCTTGAATTTCTATAACATTAGTATAGAAAATCAGTATTCTATGCCGTGGACGGGAGGCTTGGATTATGTTAGTTCAAAGCTTACCCGTCACCAATGTAGACATTTAATCTATTGGTTTAAAGTACCATTCTTTAAACATTGATTCGCTAGACCAGTCTGCTGTTTTTGGAATGCCTTCTAACTTAGCTCCTGCGTTAAAAGCTTTTGATGGCATAGCTCCTCTGATTGAATGGGCTCCATAAATCCTAATTGTGATGAACAATTGTGTTACCACTGAGGGGGGGCGTGGCCAGCGTCCATGTAAGTGGACGTGCCTAGGGTGAGCTCCGTCGGAACCGAGAATTGATCAGCTGAAGTGTTGCTGTACTGCGCCAAAAGCTAGAAAATTGCAGAAAAAGGGACTCCGGAACATCACGTCCAGCAACAGAAGTGCCTGTGAGATTCCAGGGAGCATTGCAGGAGAAGGACATACATACCGTGACACACAAGATGGCGGGCGGAGCTGATTGAGCTGCGGAACTCGAGAGGACAAACAAAGAACACAACAAGATGCTTGCCCTTGCCTGACTCAAGGTAGGCAGTGTGGGGATGTAACAACCTCCCCACACTGCATCCGAAGAGGCGGAATGTCGAAGCGTTGGTAAAGCGGCAAAGACGGCCCTGGCGAGTGCTGGGAAGCTGTGCGTACCTCAGGTGAGAAGCCTGAGTTAAGAAATAGCAAGCTTGGCAGCGGATCGTAGCAAAGAAGAGAGGGGCAGGGGACAAGATCCCACAGCAAAGACTGCGCCCACCGGAATTAGAGGCAGTGGAGTGGCGCCCCTCCTCGGTCGACGAATACTGCGAGCTGCTGCACCGCTCACCCTGTCGGTAGCAGCAAGGAGAATAGGAATAGCTGATACTTCTGCCGACCGGCCGGAAGCCCTGTGTATGACTGGCAGTACATGGAGGGAGAGTGGAGCTGGGACAGGGAGCTACATCCCGAGGCCCCTGAACTGCAGAGTGAAGAGGGGCAGAGGGACAGGGCCCCATGCCCAGGACACGCACCACCACACTAAGAAAAGGCAAGGTGACTGGACATGAAGGTGGCAGGGGTCAACCACACAAAGCGTGGGCGCACAACCTCTGCCAAGCACCAACAAGCCCTGCGGTAGATGTGGGGGCACCAGCAGTACAGAGGTGCCCGAGACCAGACTGGGTGCCCTGAGTGAGGGGCACACTTGCTTGGGTACACGGATACTGCGATCAAGCAGACCTCACACTCACACTCTGTGGGGCGCCAGACAGTGAGCGGGGAACAAGCCAACCTCTGGCCCTAAATGAGGTAAACGGATTGCGCAGCTCAGGCACATCAGGAAGGATCCCCTGGTGCTAGTTGGACTGGAGAGCACTCGCAGTGGAGAGCACAGGGTTGGACACCCTGTGGAAGATATTCTTTAAAGAACTGGGGAAAGAGGCCCAGATCTCGTGCCAGGGACTGGGGGGGGTCATCACCAACAAAGCTTTATAGCATCTAGCGCTATCCGAAAGGACGGGAAGCGGAGAACCAACAAATCCCTGATACAGCAGTACAGCAAGACACTGGAAATAGTCACATAGACAGGCAGGCACTGCCCCATCAGTCAAGCCCTTCACCCTTGCCACAAAGAAAGGTGCTGGGGACAAGAGCAGCGAGAACAGTGACATTCAACTTGACCCAAAGAATGGCGGCCAAACATAACAAAGGAAAAGGCAAGCAAACCACTATGGAGACGTATGCCACAAGCCATGACGGATCGATGAATGCCAAGGAGGGTATTTTTGTTTCGCCAATTTGTTTTGCTTGAATTTCTCACCTAGGTTTTGTTTCATTATCAATGTAATCTTTAGTCTCAGTTCCTTTTTTTTTGTTATTATTTTCTGATTGTAGGCACGAGAGTGCTTTTATGTGGATTGCGCTTGGTTTATTCTATTCTGGCACTTGAATGATTGGAGTAACCATTTGTAATTGATTTTTTTTGGTGACATCTAATGTTGGGTGTTTCCATTCTGTTTGGGAGTTTTTCTATCATTTTTTGTCCAATTCTTAATCTGTTTCTGCCGTTGTTTATCTCCATTTCTTCTAGTTCCTTTTTTTCATCAGCTTGTTTCATGGTGTTCCATGTTCTCTGCATTATGAAATGGTCGCTGTTTTCTGTTTTGAGCTCGTCATATATCCCTTTGGTCATATAGATATAGTCGATTGTGGCTGTTGAGTTTCCTCTTGCCCAGGTTTCCATAATTTTTCCAGTTGTTATATCAATGCAGTCCGACCTTCTCATGTTCCTACATGTTAGTTCTTTAGTCCAGGTTTTGGCACGGGGAGTAAGATGACATTCATCTAATTCTTCGCCTTTTTTGTCAAATATGTGGATGTTTAAGACACCACATATTATAAATTCAATCGCATTGTATTTTTCTTTGGCATTGTCTATTGCGGAGAATACTTTGTCTATGAATTTCTCTTCCATTATGCTTACTGGGTTCCAGTATAGGTTCATTAGGCCCCATGTTTGGTCCATTCTGCTGTTCTTGATTGTTATTTCTTTCTCTGGTTTTTCTGTTTTGCATTTGATTATTGTTATTTGTATCCATGGGTTTAAATTTTCAAATTCGATCATGTCCATCTTTCGCCCATTTTAGATTATCGTTAGGAGGCCAGACGAGGGACGGCCCTTTTTTTTCTGGATTGCTGGATTTATTATTACCGTGTAGCCGTCGCATATAGGTTGCTCTGTTATCCAAGATTCCTGTATACAGATTATGTCGGCTGATAGGAGTATTGGATTCATTGTGTTGAATAAATGGCTATGTCCCCGGGTGTTCCATGAGCATAGCGTGGTGTTAGTATGCACTTACCTTATCAGAATTGTCCCTGGACCTAGTATGATAGCAACCTTGTATGTCGCTCCCCCATCCCCTTATTGCCCCCCATCCCTCCAGCACTATCTGAAACGTTGTCGGGCCTAGTACGATAGTCGCTTGTTTTTTTCCTCCCCTCCCTTTGTGCATCGCTCTCCCTCACCTTTTGTTTTCCTACGGTTTTACCAGAAATGTCATCAGGCCTAGTACGTTAGTCGCCTGCCTGTGTCCATTTCCTTCCCACCCCCTCCCTTCCTTATCTATGTCTTAGCACTTGCACTATCTGAAATGTCGTCAGGCCGAGTACGATAGTTAATTTCACATCCTTACTGTTCATGGCCTGTAAGAAGGTCCTATTTTCCCTTGTTCCCTCCCTTGCCTTGAAGCACTTTGAAACACATTGTGTATAGGCGCTATATAAATAAACTATCATATCATATTGGTATAGCTATGCTACAAGAGACATACTTAAATGAGCAGAAACTGTCGAAATTGGAAGGTAAATGGGGAGGGGTGGTGATGGGCTCTAATTACTCCACATATGCTAGGGGAGTCCTGACATGGATAGCGCCCTCTGTTCCTTTTAAGGTACTGCACACTTAAACAGATAACGAAGGCAGAATGGTGTTTATCCAAGGGCTGCTGGAAAATAGGACAGTGAACATAGTGAACACTTATGCGCCTAATCACGACGGCACAAAAGTTCTTCAAATCCCTGTACACAAGACTGGCCCTGTATAGAGACGGGATTGTGATATGGGGATGTGATTTCAATTGCACCCTGAACCCCACAATTGATAGATCGGATAACAAATTGAAAAGGCCTGCCGCCCCAAGCCAAAACCCGTAACGCACTCCTGTCACAATTTCAACTGGTGGATGTGTGGAGGTCCATGCACGTAGACGGAATAGACTATTCTCATTACTCTGCCCCACACTGACTTCACAACAGGACAGATTATTTGTTCATCTCCACTGAACACATAGCCGAATTTGGGGAGACTGCATATTTACCCCAAATCCTCTCAGACCATGCACCACTCTGGCTCGATTGCGTGATAGCACCCCCAAAACCCCCGATACTCAATTGGAGACTCAGGAGCGAAGCACTGCTAGACACTGCATTTCGATAACATGTCAGGCAGTGTACAATTGAGTTTATTGAGACCAACGAGGGGAGCGTTGCTCAAACAGGTACATTCTGGGGAGCATATAAGGTCGTAATAAGGGGGGAGATGATAGCCATGACTGGGGGAGTGAGGAACTCCATTATTTCTGACCTCGAAAGGACAGAACACAAAATAGCCGAACTTGAGAGGAGCAATAGCAGAGGGGGAGAGCGTCTGGAGGAGGTGATAGGACTCAGACAAGCATGCCTGGCACACCGGGATAGGTTGGGCAAGTTCAGCTATGCTAAGTATGTGGAGAGAACCCACATGCTAGTGGATAAACCAGGCAGAATGCTTGCCTGGTTATATAAGAGCACTGATAAGAGGGTCCCAATATACTCCATACAAACAGAGGGTGGCAAGGAGGAACACACAAACTGGAGTGAATATGGCATTCCAAGAATACTACAAGAGATTGTATACAGACACACACTTGGGCAACAATGGGGCCCTTCTAGACACATTAGACTTAATACATCTTCCAAACTTAGATGAGGCACAGAGAGAGGGCCTGGAGGATCCCATCACGGCTGAGGCGGTGCTAGCCACAAGAACATCACTACCTACGGGCAAATCACCAGGTACGGATGGTTTGCCTGGCAAATATTATAAAGAATATGCAGACATCCTGGCACCACTCCTAGCCAGGGTATATAATGAAGCCTCTGAGGCTGGTGTCCTCCCTGATAGCATGAGAGAGGCTCTAATAATTCCACTCCTTAAGCCGCACAAAAGCGCCATAGATTGCAGATCTTATAGACCCCTGTCGCTACTAAACCAGGACAGTAAAATCCTCACAGCAGTGTTAGCAGGCAGATTGAGAAAGGTGATACTAATACACCCAGACCAGACAAGTTACGTCCCCGTCAGGAACATATCCTGGAATTTACAACGGCTACACCATGTCATATACAGTACCAGGGACAGACCGGAGGACTACGCTGTGGCGTCACTAGATGAGAC
The DNA here is from genome assembly GCF_040938575.1 of Ambystoma mexicanum. Taxonomy (NCBI): domain Eukaryota; kingdom Metazoa; phylum Chordata; class Amphibia; order Caudata; family Ambystomatidae; genus Ambystoma; species Ambystoma mexicanum. The sequence goes on along the minus strand of NC_090924.1, from coordinate 532,896,827 downwards.
CAAGGCCTTCGATTCTGTCCACTGGGACTGGTTATATGCCATAATGGCGAAAGTGGTGTTTGGCCCTAATTAAATGACGTGGTTGAGATTGACATATACCGAACCAATGGCTAGGGTCAGGACGGGAACGACCTACTCTGAGAGATGGGTGCTCCAGCGGGGTACCAGGCAAGGATGCCCATTGTCCCCGATGTTGTCCCCGATGTTGTACATCATTTCAAAAGAACCAGTTGCGGCATACCTGAGGCAGGAATATAAAGATTTCGGAATTGAAATAAATGGAGCTGTACAAATAGTGTCTATGTACGCAGACGATATGTTGATATACTTGAGAGATCTGGGAGGTAATCTAGAGTACATCATTGAGGTTCTGGACCATGTTGGTACATTAACAGGGATAAGGATTAACAAGACCAAGTCCACCTTATTCCCCCTAGCTCAGATGACCAGGATGGGGAGAGCAGGCCTGCCTACACTTTCCCTGCCGTGGAGCGAGTCACACTTTAGTTACCTAGGCCTGAAGATACATCATGACCCCAAGCAGGAGCATGACCTAAACACCATCCTGGCTAAAGAAGGCCTGAGCAGGTCCATGCTATTTTGGAGCAAACTACCCCTCTCAATGATGGGTAGGGATGCCCTTCTTAAAAAGGTAGCCCTCCCAAGACTAATGCACTGCTTCGGGAATGTCCCGTATGACAGTCACAGGAAATCTTTCCTCGAGCTAGACAGATTGTAGGAGTTTCCTGTGGCAGGGCGGAAGGTACAGGGTAGCGGTACACGTGTTACAGAGACCCTATGAGATCGGAGGATTGAGGTTACTCAACTTCGAGGTATATTACCTAGCGGCCCAGTTACAATATGTGGTCAATTGGATGGCGGACGAGCCCACAGTTGACACCACCCTCCTGCATCCCGCGCTGAGTGGGCGGCGCTTGAGGGACCTGGTATGGGTGCCTGAGCAGGACTCCAGGGAGCACCCAGTGGTCGTGAACCTGGGCATCAAGATTTGGCGTAGGGCCTGCAGAGTCATGGGAATCGGGGACCCGATCTCTCCACAGACACCACTGGCGGCAGTAATGGCTGACAGGAGGGGGCTACAGGAGGAAGTCAGATCACATTGGGTACCCCAGGGGATAGCGACAATAGGGGACTTGTGGGAGGGAGATACCCAGATAGCCTTCTCAGAACTACGGGCATCCAAAGGCATACACTGCTGCCAATTCCTGATGCACATGATTATCCTTAAAATAATTAAAAAAACGGTGGCCAGAAGCAGATAGAGCTCAAATAACTAACGAAAACATGGAAACTATGTTAACCGTCTCGGAGGGTGGACATGCCATTCCTAGGCTGTACGGGACCCTGATCGAGGCCTCCTCAAAAGACGAAATGAGATGCAAGATGGGGTGGGAGAGGGAGCTGGGGGAGGGCCTTTGACGATAAGGAGTGGGGTAAAATCATTGGATACCACAAAAAGGTTTCGAGAAACGCTAGGCTTCAGATGCTCCAATATTATATAACCCAAAGGGCATACCTCACTAACCGAAGCGATAGCCAAATGACATGATTGACCTGTGTGCATTGTTCAGCAAAAACAATTAAAGATATTTCATTAAAAAAATTCAAAAATGGTGTCACCCCTGCCGGTCTCAAATTATATGTCGCTCTGTCGTAAGCCTTCAGACAGCGTACCGGTTTTAATTTGGGTTAGTCAGGGATTGTTGCGTAGGCGAGTTTCTTGATACTTGTCTTCGTTCTTTTCTAGTGCCTTAACATCCAACACTCTCTTGCACAAGACAAAGTAGTGTAGTGAGCTCTGCTGACAATGCCTTCCTTGACAACTGGTCCTTATCTGGCCAGTTATTAAATAAGTTCAGTACCCTGTTAACATCCCGAGTCCGGGAATATTTGGGCCTCCGTGGTGTCAACAACCTTAACCCCTCTGAGAGGTTTGCATACTAACGGGTGTTCACCCACATGTGCATTCTCAATCTTGGGGGGCCCCGCTGATATATCTACTTGTGATCACTGTCCTGTAGGCTTTGCCTTGTGTTGCTAATGCTGCTAGGCATATGTATGTGCCATTCCACACACCAGTCATTCCATTGTGCCCAAGCTGACCTATAGTCTTTCTTGGTGCCTTGTGCCCAGGCTTCCTCGATGAATCTCTTAGCGTCTCCTCAAAGTCCTGGCTTCTTCCAAGTTCCCCAGAAATCACCCAAGCAATCAGTTTCAGGTTGCCTTCCTGAATCAGAGGATGAATTTCCCCCGCTTGTGTCCCAACGTAATTCTGGGAACTGAGGGAGTAGTAAGGGCTCCTCTATCGATAATTCCAGAAGGTCCGGGAACCACACCTGACTCTTCCAGTCCGGTGTCACCTGTATTAGGGTTGCCTGTTGTCTCCTGACCTGCGCTAATGTCCTTGCGACCACTGAGAATGGAAGGAACGCATATTCGCTCACCAGAACCTACTTCTGTATAAATGCGTCTGTCGCCTCTGCCACTGGGTCCAGTCTCCAGCTAAAAAACCAATCCAACTGGGTGTTCAACCTGGATGTGAACAGGTCTGACCTGCATGGACCACTCCTGACCATCAAGGTCTGAAATACCTCTCTGTCTAGCTGCCAGTTGCTGGCATCCCTCAAGTGTCTTGAATTCCAGTCTGCTACTTCGTTCTGCAGTCGTGGGATATATTCCGATGTGACGCTTATTCTGTTCTGTAGTCACATGTGCCAGAAATGTTTTCCTAGCTCCGCCAGAATCCTGGACTTCGCCCTTCCCAGCCTGTTTATTCAATGAACAGCCAACACACTGTCTATTCTTAGTAGGACACAACAGTTCACTCTGTCCTGGTCCAACACCTCACTGCGAAGGAGCCGCCATCAGCTCCAGGCAATTGATGTGGAGTATTAAATCCTTCTCCGACCATCTGCCTCCTGTTGTAATTTCTCCGCAGCGGACTCCCCAGCCCCAACGGCTGGTATCTGACTCTATGATGAGGTCCGGGGATGAGCCAAATATCGCTCACCCATTGCAAGCTTCCATGTGACTGAACCACCATCGTAGCTCTGTCCTCGCTTCCGTCGCTATCAGTACCTTCTATTCGTATTACAGACCTCTGCGAGTGTTGGATTTTTAGGCGCTGTAGTGACCTGTATGGTAGGGGCCCTGGGAACATTGCCTGAATGGATGACGCTAATCTGCCTACCAGTCTGGCAAGCTCTCTGTTACGCTCACCTGGTCTCCAAGGGGGCGCCACACGATACTTGGACGTCTAAGCACTATCCCGGACCCCTCTCTGGTTGGTTACGTGCCAGACCTTGGGTAGCACCTTAGGTTTTTGTAGTGGAGCAAAGATGGTAGCACCTTAGGTTTTTGTGCGTTGAACTGTCAGCCCTGCATATCTGTGCAGGGGTGTGTGGTCGATGCAGGAGTACCGTGGACCTAGCTGCTTCACTGGTCCGTATGGCCTTATGTCGGGTCCAGACCGGCTGCGACTCCGACTCTGCTTACTGTGTTCCAGGTGAGTTATAATGTCTTTTCTGTCTCTTCCTTTCCCTTCGTTTTCTCTTTCTTCTTACCGTCTTTGCTCCACTACGCTGTTCCCTAACAATGTCTCTTTTTGACTGGGATAATTGTGATTTTCGGAGTTGCCGCGCCAGATGGCAAAAACCACAGTGAGTTATAGATGCATGGAGCGCAGCGCTGTTTGTTAGTGTTAATTGCTAGCCTGTGTTCTCTTCCCTTCTTTGTACAGGTTGCGGCGATGTTTCGGAGTGATGACAGATCGAAGCGCTCTTGCCCAGGTAAGAATTGTTGTTAATGCTGTCCTTGTTCCTTTACCTTTGCAGGCTGCGGTGAAATCCGGAGATGGGGGAGGTAAGCAACGCGCAGGATGGTTTCAGGACCGGTTACTCACAGGTAAGTGTTATTGCTCGCTAATGCTGTTCTTGTTCTTCCAGGTTAGAAATGGTATCCAGATCGAGGACTCAAGATCGGGCTGCCGGATAAGCAGATGAGCAGGAGCTAAACACAGTGAGCGTTATGCTGCAGGAGTGCAGAATAACGCGAAGCGCGGTCTACTGTTTGGGTGTGTTTAGGTAAAGTAGTTCCAGGCCAAGTAGTTCCAGGCCCAGCCACACGCAAAACTGTAGACTGCATGGCTTGGTTCTAAAGAACTGAGCTGTGTAATAGGCCTCCATGTTGGATTAAGGTCCAAAACTGGTGCTTTATTCCTGATAATGAGCCTGGCGCCAAAGGCGCCAGGACTGACTCCATGTATGTTTCTGATGGAGTTGTAAGGCCCTTGATGCCAGTGTGAAGAGCCTTAGCCCCACTGCTGCCAGGGGGCTGTTATACCTGAGGGGGTCAGGGCATGGATCGTGACACTCTGTAAAGATAACTCTTCCTTCTCTACGATAGTCATGATCTCTTTCTTGATCAGGTTCACTTTCGCTATTGGTAAACTGAGTTTGTTCTCTCTCGTGTCTATCACGAATCTCAGAAATTCTATCGTTTGGGTTGGTGCCAATTGCGATTTCTCCCAATTTATTAAAAACCCCAGGTTCTGTAAGAGTAGGGATGTTACTTTTGCTTGTTGTTCTAGTCTTACTTTTTCATGGCCCATCAGACAGAAGCCGTCTAGGTACACTATTAATCAGATGCCCTGTTCTCTCAGGTGGCTGACTACCTTCCTCATCAGTTTTGTAAAATGCCCAGGGTGCTGATGCTAGCCCAAAAGGGAGGCTTGTGAATTCCCACGTTTGACCTCCCCACCAGAATCGCAGGAATTTCTGATGTTCCTTTGCAATTGGTATCGGTAAGTATGTGTCTTTGAGGTCTATCATCACTAGCTAATCGCCTGTTTACAAAATGTCTTAACAGATGGATTCCTTCCATCTTGAAATGTCTGTATATAATGAATGTGGTTAAGTCTCTGAGGTTCATCACCGGTCTTGGTTGCCTCTTTCCCTTTACCAAGAACATGTTGCTTATGAAGTATAGTGTTGAGTCTGTCACCTGTGTGATGGCTCCCTTATTTTCTAGAGCTAAAATGTCTGGATAACACAGTCTGTATATGTTTATTCCAATAGCTCTTTAAGTCACAGAATGCGGAAAGGGACCCAAACACTATGCTAATGTACAAGAATGGAAAATTACGGATGTTTAACTGTCATTCAGTGTATAAAATTAAGATATATTGCTTTGGAAGGAAAGAATGAATGAGAATGAGTGAGAGAAAAAAGTGTGAGCATAACTGTGAAACAGTGGTATTGCTGTGAATTAAACATTTAATTGTAATTTTATATATATGAATTTTTCTTTTTTTAAAAACACAATTTATTAACTTATTAGCATTTCATTAACCCTTTCACATTAGGCAGTGAGCAACAAATAGGCGAGCCAAACATTTCGGAAGAAACGGAAGAAACAGTGTCCAATACCAAAACATATCAAAACATAACCATATTGGGGTGGGCTTCCCTTTATCTTGCAGTTTCAAGTGCCGCCCTGTGGGCGGGTTTGTGTGGCAGTCTGTGCAGGGTAGTTGCTGACAAGCCGAAGTATAGCCAGCTGCCTACCCTTGCGTACGAACAGATACTTCTCATGGAGGAATGTTTTCAAACTTTTAACCTTTAAGTTTAACTTTAAAGTAATAGCCCTCAGTATGAAATCCCCACCCCCAACTGTGAGTTGCATCCAAAGTGATTTGAGTTAAGAGGTCCCTGCCAGGCCAGCTTCATGTCGCAGGCTTGGGATGCTTCTGCCTTTTGGACCTGGCGTCCAGTGGGTGACAAGTACTGGCGTTAAGGGGGTAGCGGCCGTAGGGTGCGAGTCTGACCAGTTCGTGCGGGCACCTATGACCACCTTAAGCGTACAGCTCAATGAGGTTGTTGAATTTAGCGACTCTGGAGGGGTTAGAGGTTTCTCTTTTGGCCATGGCCGCGAGTTTGAGTCTACATGTTTTCGCTAGTAGTTCTAGGCGAGTGGATTGCGAAGGGGGGGGTCTTAGCTTTCCAGTGAATAATTAATGTTTTTCTTGCCGTGAATAGGATTATACCTATGAGTCTACGAGTTAGTGGATCTTCGTGCCAGTCCTCTACCCCTACTCCCAGTAGCATTCCCTGGGGCGTGAATGTGACTGTGGCTCCGTCTATTCTCTCTATCTGATGTTGGACTCCTTCCAGTGTTAGGCAGAAACCTGTGCAGTTCCCTCTGGGACCACTGCAAAAGATTTAAGACTACAGGTGGTTGGCAGTAAACCCAATTGGTAGCAGTCTGTACCACCCAGATTTACCTGGTAGCTGTGGCTGAGCAGTCAGACTTCTCTCAAGAAGAGTTAGGCAGTATACAGAGTATTCACAATAGGTCAAAAGAACACCGTAGAACAAGCAAACACTGACCAGAGCTTGGTGTAAAAGAGATATAATTATTTATTTAAAAACACATCTAGTTAAACACACTGGCACCAATTTTAAGCAGTTCAAAAACACGGTCACTAAAAGATATTCACTCCCTTCAACGATTATTAGACAAGTCTTAAGTAAAGCAACACTTATTTTCAGACAGCAGTGAGCGCTTAACGAAGCATGGAAACCGTAAAGTCAAAGTTAACAAGGCCGGACCCACTTTAAGAGGCTACGGACGAAATGTGTCCAAGGTCACACGGTTGAAAGTGCCCAAAAGTCTCGCAAGGGTTTCAGAAAGAGTTGGACGAACAGAAAGGGACCAGTTAGATGGTCAAGGCGGCCAGCCCAGTCCCGAAGGTTAAGGGATTATTGTTACCTTGTAGCAATCGAGGCCTGGCGGACACGGTACCTTAAAAATGGTGAGAACGCTCCAGCGGGGGCAGTTGTTCCTGGCAGCGGGTGCAAGTCGGTGCTTCGTCCGGGGGAAGAGAGGATCTCGGCGTGGAGGAAAACAGGAGCCTGTTGCACTGCCAGGGAAGAAATTGAGAGTTCTCAATTAAAAGGAGCGGTCCTAGTGGTAAGTGGCTATCCGGTTGCCGGGGTGCTTGGCACGGGCAATTCGACCACAAGACGTCCAGGGATGCGAGCAAAGAAGGTAAACTGGTTGTGCCCACCAGTCAAGGGAAGAAGGCTCTCCAGCCGGGAGATCTCCTCTGTCGTCGGGAAGTGGTGAGTCGGTTCAGCAGGGCTCCACCGGTGGTGTCATCGTAGCAGGTCGGCTCAGCTTCTCCCTCGTCGGATTTTCAGGTCCTGTGGCAACTTCTGAAGTTCCAGTCCCAAAAGCCCTGCTTTTATGCAAGAAACCCCCATTCATTCAGCCTAGCTGTCAATCAAACATGCTAAGTGGTGAGCCGGCCGGCTCACCACTTGGGCCAATCACACAAGAGTGCGACTTGAGTTGCCAAGGCAACTCAGTCCAGGGTGCCTAAACCCCCTCCCACAACCCCTGTGGTACCCAGACAGAGTGGCACCACTTTGGAGGGCTTCTGTGTACAAACCCGCCAAAGGTGGAACAAAGGGCTCGACCTTTGGTTTGGAGTTACAGAGGCGAACACAAATGCCATTTTAAAACCGATTTCTGGTAGAAAATACCAACCGGTGAATTAATATTAAATAAATAAACCGGCGGTATGTTAGAGGCTATGTTAAAAAAGTATTAGCCTCGAACAATGGGAAAATCCCATAGAGATATATTTGCGGTGGAATATAAAAAGTAGTATCCACAATATGATGGTTTGTACTGGTTCTGTTAGTAATTTGGGACTAGTAAAGCCAATGGTGACTTTACATGCCCTGGGAGACAGTAGTCAGTCCCAGGGTATGGAATCTATGGTGGGGGGTCACTATGACGCCCCGGTGCTACTGCACGGAGGGTGCGGTGTAACACACATAGAAAAAAACATATGAGACCCTATGGAGTAAAAGACCCCATAGCCCATGAAACACATTAACATTCAAAGGAACACCACACATCATGTCCAAGAGTGGGAGAAAAAGAGTCTCACTCTTGGCAGGAGAAAAAAACAAACTCCAGAAATCCAGCAAAGCTGCTGGGGGACTCAGTAGGTTAGGAAATTCAGCCTAAACAGAGAATTCTCCCCAACGTGAGTTTGGGGCATTGCAATAAAATGTGTCCCATCGTGCCTAGGGATCCACAGTCCCTCCAGCATTTGTTAGTGTGTGCGATTCGTATTTGAAATAGTGTTGTGGGGGTGTAGTATATCCGTTGTATTATTTTGTATTGGATCTCTCTGTTCTGTGTAGCAGATAACAAGGGTATGACGGCGTAGCAATCTAAGATATCCGAGATCTCGATTGAGAGGTCCAGGTCTTCGGTCCAGGCATGAGCTAGGGATTGATTGCATCCCAGGTTATTTGGTATCGCCATTTGATAGAAAGTGCGCAAGCGGGGGAAAACATTCAAGTGGTGTTCCATTTCCGCCTCGCAGGAGGCCGGGGTTGTAGATTGTGATTGCTGTGAGGTGTATCGGCATATGACGCTGTGGAGTGTGTGGAAAATGAGCCAATCACCAGCGACTAGCCCCAGTTTATTTGCGTCTTGGAACGACTGAATTCGACCCTCGTCGCATATGTCCATTATTCTTAGGTTGGCCCAATCCGTGTCCTGTTTATGGTGGATTTTTTTTTTTAGCAAGCCCATATGTAAGAACAGCCCTAATGCTGAGCCAAGGTGGTGGTAGGCGGGTTTGGATCCCTTGCGATGCTCGGAGTCTGTGCCATTGTTTTAAGGTGGGGCCGATTATCGGATGATTCTTTATGGCTGGGGGAGAAAGTTGGGAGGGGTGGCCATGATTTCGATTGGACTGAGCGGTTTTATCACTTCAACCTCCATTGCCCTCCAGCTAGAGTCGTCTGCATGGTCTAATCAGCGCTTTACCCAGCAAACCTGGGCCGCCTGGTAGAAGGATTTCAGGGAGGGCGCTGCAAGGCCGCCGTTAGGTTTGGCAGCTTGAAGGGTTGGCAGGCGTGCCTTCTTCCCCCTCCATATGAACTTGGTGATTGCTCTAACAAGCTCTTTCAAGGAGCCAGGGGGTGGGCCTGCTGGAATCATCATTGCAAAGTATGTGAGTTTAGGGAATGAGTTCATTTTAGTGGTGTTGATCTGCCCACTCACGGAGAGGGCTAGTGTGTCCCATCGCTTCAGGTCCTGGCAGACGCGTGTTATTTTACTGGGGTAATTCAGGTCGCTGATATTCTCTAGGGAGGCGCTAATATTGATCCCAAGGTACTTTATGTGGCTCATTTGCAAGGTAGAGGGGGCTATTCCCCCTGGATCCCAAGGGAAGTCGGGCGCAGTGGCAAGATCTCAGATTTCCTCCAGTTCATGTTGTAGCCTGCCATCAGCCTATGTCTTGCAGAAGCGACCTGATATATGCAAGGGAAGAACGGCCTTTACTGACATACAGAAGCAGGTCATCTGCATATAGGGATACTCAGTGTTCCTCCGTACCCTGCGTTATGCCCCGCCATTGTTTATCCACCCGTAATTTGATCGCATTAGTTTCTATGGACAGCGCGTGCAAGAGAGGAGGCAGCGGGCACCCCTGGCGGGTGCCAGATTGTAGCTCAAAGGCAAGTGAGGTGATGCCGTTCATTACGACTGCAGCTGTGGGAGCCATGTACAGCAGTCTGATCAGTTGAATTAAGTAGGGAGGGAAAACATATCGCGGAAGGACTTTGAAGATGAAGTCCCATTGTACTTTATCAAAGGCCTTCTCTGCGTCTATTGTCAGTATTAGATTATCCGGATCCCTACTTCCCACTGCCACATGTAGGAGCCTTCTGATATTATCACTGGAGTGCCTATTGCGGATCAACCCCGTTTGGTCTTTGTGGATGATGCTTGGGAGGATGTTTTCTATGCGCCTAGCTATGCATTTGGCTAGAATCTTGGCGTCTATGTTTATAAGGGATATGGTTATGTAAGACGCACATAATTCGGGATTGCGGGCTGCTTTATGGAAGACCACTATGTTAGCGGAGAGCATTGACCGAGGTCGCTAGCTTCGTTGAAGACCTCTTCCATTCAGAGTGAGATGTCTCTGTCTAGTTTTTTTTTATAGAAGTCGATTGGTATCCCGTCTGGCCCAGCCACCTTTCCGGCTGAGAGTGAGGTAATAGCGCCTGCCATCTCTGCTGCTGTGATTCGAGCTTCCAGAGCTGGTATGAGATCTGCAGAGATTTTGGGGATCTGAATGGAATCTAGAAAGGGGTCAATATTCGCATGCGTGGAGTCTTCAGGGGCTGTGTAGAGTTCTTTATAGAATTCTGCGAATCATGCGTTAATCGGGGCGTCTCCAACAAGTGGTTTTCCTATTTTATCCCGTATTGTGGCTATGATTTGGGCGGCTTGGCGCTGCTTTAGAGCCAGGGCCATTCTCCTCAAAGGTTCATAGCTCTCAGCATAATAGGATTGGGACCAGCTTGAGTAGGACTTCTGGGCTTTAACGGTAGTGACATGTTTAATTTTAACGCTGAGTTTATTCAGTTGAGGTTTTAGTAGCTTGTCTCTGGTTCTCTTGTGGTCCCTCTCGGTTATGCCCAGTTCGGCTGTCAAGCTGGCTATTTCCTCTGCCCACATCTTGCGTTTATACGCCCATCTCGAGATGCATTGCCCCCTTACGTGGGCCTTAAATGCGTCCCAGCACTTATGGGTCGTGTAGCCCTGTACGAGGTTGGCTTCCCAGAACCGCTCAGAGTCGGCTCTGAGAAGATCTATTAGTTCTGGGTAGTGGAGCATGCAGAGGTTCAGTCTCCAGGAGGGGGGTTTGCAAGGTATGTCTGGGAGGGCTAATCGTAAAAGGACTGGAGCTTGGTCTGATAGGGTAGTCGGGAGGATCTTGCAGTCCTCGGCTAAGTGGAGCGTGTTAACCGGGTTAAGCCAGTAGTCCAGTCTGGAGTATGTGTAGTGCGGGTGGGAGTAAAACGTTTAATCTTTGCTTTGTTTGCGTTTCTCCCTCCACATAGGTGGAGGTCTTGCATTAGTTCTATAATATTTATTTATTGTGTTATAGTTTTAAAACGATTAAACTTTACACAAAACATTTAAAATAACAAAGGAACAATTATTACACAGTATAAAAAACACAAGTCTAAATACAAATACAAAAAATTCATAGTCTAAAGAATGAATGAAAAGCAGACATTTAAAATCTCTCCACATATAGTGCATACTTTCAGCTGATGATTGTCTATACAGAAATTGAGGTAATAGCCTAAAGAGTTAAACCCAATCTGACTTCAACTCTCAGCCAGATGGTATATAGTGCTGTCAACAGGCGCATACTGTTGGAATTCATACAATGGTGTCAGAAAAGATCGTCCTTAATGTACATACTTTCATGAACAAAGCTGCCAAGGAGGGGAGTAAAAGTGCTGGCCATTTCAGAGCATTCAGTCAAAAGGTGATTTGCTGTCTCCAGCTGATCTTGAGTTTTACATAGGCGGCATATTCGCAGCTCAGCAACAATCTTATCTTTTCTCCCCGTGATCATCATAGTGGGTAGTTGCTCCAATCTGAGGAATAAAATAAACCGTCTGAGTCTGGCTGAAGGGCAGATATTCAGATATCTCTTGGGTTTCTTGAATTCATACAGTCTATATTGCACAAATTGATAACTTCTCAGGCTCCCAAGATGTTCAAAATTCTCTAACCAGTCCCAGAGAGCTATACGTTTGCTCAGAGCTCTATTTACTTCTTCTGAATAGCAACCATCCCTAGACTGCCAACCTATTTCATGAAACAGATTAGTCATCTGATCAATGGTTGAGCAAACCGAGTGCTCCTTATCCATTTCCTGAAATACCGCTGTTAACAATCCATTACTAGTGTCACGGGTCATTCTTAGGTATAACGAGGCCCACTTCTTCAGCATTAATTCCTTTAAAGAAGTCAAGCCAAGTTAAGGACACAGGGAGGCAGGCCAAGAACACAATGCCAAAATCTACCTTCTAACACCTGTAACCACTTTATTGCATTAGGGTCTTGGGGCTGACCGTTTTTATATATATATATATATATGAATTTCTCTAATAAAATACGATAAAAAGAATGTTTTGAGCAGAATTGAAAGTTTGTTGTCATCCTCCATCCACTGGTCCATTTTGTTCTGTATTTCTCTGTCTTATTACCTGAAGGACCAGGGATTTTTTTACAGGTACCCCTTATTTTTGACATTGCCCACATGGTATCTGTCAGGAGCCCCTCCACTTAGGGCTTGCATCCCGTGGGAGAGCGTTATTAAGTCATCCACCATGATCCTGCCTTCGACCATTGTGCCTAGGCCTGCGCTCAGGACCCTCTGTACTGCTTGACCCCTGCCTGGTTCGGCCCATTTACTGCTGGTATGGGGTTCCTCATATTCCTCACAGGAGCTGTGCATTTTTGGCACTCTGGTGGTTTACAAAAGGGATCTTGGGCCTGTTCCCGTCAAATTGCAGCTCAACGTGGGTCAGGGGTTTACCTTATTTCCAGTGTTGCTTGGCTCTATGCCCGTCTGTTGCGCTGAGCACTTCTGCTTTATGCTCCCAATCTTTGTTGTACAAGTGAAGTTTGTTTTTTAAAAACAAATGTTATATATTTCCTGCCACCAAGTGGCATTTTCTCCCCATCTCTACTGTTCTTTGTTCTCTTCTGAGTGGTAAATGAATGTCTGGCTGTGTGGCCATGCCTCTGGCACTCCTATCGAGTGATCGTTAAATATTCTATTGTTCTCTAAATATGGCTGCTAATCTCGAACGTTCTTTCCTCGGGATGCTCTCTTCACAGGAATTAACTGAATTGATCCTGTCGCGCCTCACCCACTTCCATGAGAGAGCACCCCCTTCTGCTCACTTTCTGAGGCGCTGGATCTTCTCACAGTCTGGTGCGCCTTCTGTAAGAGTTTTATACAGAACGTTTTGTCATAAAACTGCGTGCGTGCGATTTTAAATTACAATTCTCCCTATGCATTTCACAGTCAATCACAATCAAAATATTATTATAATAAAATAGTACTTAACTGCTGCCCAGCAGAATAGAAAGAGGAAGGACAAGGAGTTGGAGAGAAGGTTATGGGACTGGCAGTGAGAGGATTGGCTGGGCATGTTACATCGTTCAATTTAAACACATCAAAATTGGACTGCAAAAAAGGACCATTTCTTGGGAAATGTAGTTCTTTACTTGTGTGACATTTTAATATATTGTTTAATGTTTAATGATGCTCGAGTTTCTCAGTAAAGTGGGAAAGCCTAGACCAAGCCTCTGGTCTTGACATAGAATCATGTTTTAATTCATCATGCATGGTATAGACTTGTGCACGTTTTCCTGCTTGGTTTAAATTGGTTATTCTTTTACTTTCCATGTACCATTCTGAGGATGTTGACTACATATTAACAGAGATGCATTTTGTTAGGCAGAATTATATGCAGTACCCTTTGGGTACACTACATACAATTAGGACTACAAATGACAGTACACATTCACCTATGGTATAAGCCTGTACTACACAGTAAAGTGTTAGCAATGGTTGAGCAGCCAGACTTATCTCAAGAGTAAACTGAGCAGTATCAATAGTTACACAAAGGACAGCAATTACTATGATTCAAACAAACACTGACTCAAGGTTTCTGAGTAAAAGAATATACATTTATTTACACATCAGTTATGAAACATTTCTCTATTATCAAGCGGTTGAAAAATCACGTTTCTAATACACTACACCACACCCAATAGATTCGGACAAGTTAGGCTCAAAATGAAGTGGGAGCAACATGGCACTCCAGTAATAAAAAGGGAGGGAAAGACAAAGTTAGAAAGAAGTTGAGCAGCACCAACAAGTAACTAAGCAGGGCAATCTAGAAAAAGGAACTACAGTGAGGAAATCAAATCAAGAGGCAATGGCCAAAGTCAATGGACCAAAGTCTTTGCAGAGGATCACACAGTTCAGGGTAGTGCACGGTTAAGTCTTTGCCAAGAGTTCAGAATGAATTTGATCAGATGAAAAGTTACTTTAAAGAATAGAGAAGGACCAGCCCTCGGATTGACGAAAGATTTCATACACTTTAAACGCGGTCGGACGAAACGAACATCTGGGTTAGCACAGTACCTTTAGAACACAAGAATGCTGTAGCTGAGGCAGACGTTCCTGGCATGTCCTGCAGGCTCATGGTTCCTGAAGCGACTGCCGGACTGACAAGAAGGAGGAAGACTAGAGGGTCCTGCACTGTCCAGGGAAGAAACCAGCAGCGAAGCAAAGCGACGAATAAAAGGTGCACTCCTTAAAACCCAAGCTGGGTCTGTTCCTCCTGGCTATCCGGTTCACTGTAGTTGTGCACAGCAAATTCGACCAGAGGAGGGAGGCCTGGCTTGCAGTTTGGTGAACTGGTTGTTCCCACCACCTCAAGGGGAGAAGAATCCTTGCAGATCTTCCCTGTCGTTGAAGTTTGAAGATTCGGACCTGCAGCAGGGCTTTACCGGGAAGTTCAGTCGTGGTAGAGGTCCTTTCCTGTCAGCTTCTCTTTGGTTCTCTCGATCCAGTGGCGACTCTGCCTTCTCAGTCCCAGAGACCTGCTTTTTATGCAGTTTTCCTCCATTCACACAGCCTGGCTGTCAATCACACAGCAGGGAGGCTGTCCCGCCGGGACAGTCACCACAGCCAATCATACCAGAGTGCGACATGGGTCTCCAAGGAGACACTGTGCAGGGAGTCTAAAATGCCTCCCTCACATCCTGTCCCCCTCAGACATTCAGGCGCCTAAGGAGGGCTTCTGTGCAGAAGCCCGCCAAAGGTCAGCGAACAAAGGAATCAAACCTGGTTTGGCGCACAGAGAAAAACACGAGAAACGCTTTTACAAAAAGAAATGTATAAACCCAGCCGGAACCGTATAAAAACGTATATGGTGCAGCAGGTTTAAGTTCGAGGCTACCAAGATAGCCTAAAACAATACCAAGGCTATTTAAAATAACCGCGGTAGGAAAAATAGGGTAGTTACCACTACCACCTGCCAAATCTCAATGAAAAGGGAACGAAACAATGTTCCATGAGAAACAGACAAAAAGGGATAAATATTAACCCTTTCCAGAACTCTATGTAAAATAGTTTGTACTGGGTCTGTGAGTTTAAAAAGACTAATAAAGTTAATGGCAACTTTACATGTTCTGGGAGACAGTAGTCAGTCCCAGAAAATGGAGTCTGAGTTGGGAAGTCTGAAAAAGACAACCTTGTGTCACTGTACTGAAGGTGCTGTGTAACACAGTAAAAAGATGATGCCTATGGAGTAGGTGAAGCTCCACAGTCTATGAAAAAAAAATGTTAAACACACAGCAAAACACATGTAAGAGTGGGGAAAAAAGGCTCACACTTACCAGGTGAAAAAAATAAATCCTAGAAATCCAGCAAAGCTGCTGAAGGACTCATTAGGTAAGGGAAATTAGCCATTCTGGAGAATTCTCCCTAACACATGTTTTCTAGGGGGGGTCTGCCCCTAGAGGATAGCTCAGTGGCAACGTGCTCGCCTTGGAAACAAGACAAAACAAAGCAACACAGGTTCGATCCCGGGGTCCGTGCTTAGAAACCTCTGGGTATTAAGGACGTAATAAATACACAACTAAGACATATTCCTGTAACAGCGCCTCCATGCCTCCTGGCTGTGTGAGCGCTTTAAAAAATGCAAATAAATAAAATAAATGTTTATACAGGTGATAGGTTTTCTAAATGGAGTATGGGCATATTGTGTATTCATTATCACAATGGTGCTTACTAATTTGACAAAAGCTAATTGTATTCTATAAATTAGTTTTTGATTTAACTCAAATAAACGCCTTTTCACATTTGTACCTTTGTGGGACACTAGACTGGTCCTTTCAAAATCTGTTTTTTTTTGTGGTTGGCTGCTATGAAATGTTTAACCAAAGGGGCACGGGTGTGTTTGTTTTTTATGCAACTTCAGTGCTCTATCATACATAGTTTTACTTTTCTCCTTGCCATTCCAATATGCACCAATTTGCACAGACATTTTATGGCATATATTATCTTGCTAGTATTACAGTTGGTCAGTTACTTTTGTACCCAAGTTACTCGTAGACCTGTATCATACCTCTGACTATTTCAAGTCTGGGACACATTACTGCATTGGCCACATGGCACGTGTACTTTGGGAACAGGTAGACCCCACAATTGGGTAAGAGTGGGAACCTCTGGAGAAGAGTGTGGCAAAGCTGAACGGATCAGCTGATGATCCTTTAAGTTCTTACTACGCTTGAATGCAAACATTGGTCTCATCAACTTAGAAAGGCCTTCCTCACAAGTTTGTCTTCCTTCTTTGTTTTATTGATCTGTTCAAGTAAGGCTTCTCGATTGTTGTTAGTAGCACGTTTCATGCTTCTTCCAATTAGTTTGGAAGGATATCCGCGTTGACTGAGCTTATCTGCTAGTACTGATGCATGTTTCATATAGCTGTTTTTATCAGTAATGTTTTGATGTAGCTTCAGAAATTGTCCACAGGTAAGATTTTCCTTAAGTGATCGTGGATGGTAACTATTTGAGTACAGTGCTACTTTGAGTATACCATCTTCTGTGTAGATGTTGATGGCTAAAAAATGGACTGATGTGGTACTCATTTTGCTGATAAACCTAAGTGATGGGTCCTGTAGATTAAGCCAGGAGATAAATGCTGTCACTCTCTTTTGTGCTGTCCTATATTATGGGAACATAGTCAATGTATATTTTCCATAATTAGACGGAATTCGAAAATAGATTGGTGTCATGATAAACGTAGAGTAATTCAAACTCTTCAACATACAAGTTGGCTATGTTCTGAGCCACATTCAAACCCATGTCCGTACCTTTAATTTGGGCAAGCTCTTTGTTGTCAAATCTTCAGAAAATCCTCGGCAAGGCTAATTCTACACACCAAGCAATATAAGTTCTGGTTTCTGGGCAAAGATCTGAATGATATTTCTCCAAATGTCAAGTAACTAGGACTATGACCTCGTTCTGAGGAATGGAGTGACTATGTTGCATGTAATAAGCAATTGATATACCATATCATACTTCAGGCCCTCTATCAAATTAAAGACATGTGCACTATCCTTTATGTAGCAATTCATAAATTCGACAATATGTGGACTTAAAAAAACAGTCAACAAATCTGGACAGAGGTTCTAGAACTGATTCTATAGCCGATACTATGGGTCGCCAAAGTGGAATTCTTAGGTACTGTATAAAAACAGCAGTAATGTAAGGTCTAAGTAACACCATTCCAACACTATTATTCCATAATAGGATGAAATAGCATATTTTATTAATGTCTGGGGCAGACAGTAGGTGCTTAATTAAAGTTGTCACTTCAAACAGTATCATCTTGATTTATTAGCAGCAATGAAGAAAAAAGAAAAATGAAAGCAAGAACATTTGTCAAATACAGTAAGTTGAATTTTGTTGCACTGTCGTGGTCTTGGCCGTAGCTTCCCCGAATGAGTCTGTATTCATTTCTCCATCTCTAGCAGATAACAGCAAGATGAAATTCAACACAAGTATGACTTTGATACATTATTTCTATTTTGTAACATAACCATCCATGTGTGTACTTGTAATTGTGTGAAGGTGGAGAACCATATTTGTGTTGGCGCTGGATTTCAATTATTCATACCAGTTTTGGTAGGGCGTGTAGCAAGGTCAAAAGAAAGTAGTATACAAATAGATATAGTCCAGGCCACTTGTTGATTTCTGGCAGTTATTTTTATTTGCATGAGGTTGCCAGAGTTTTGACTGAGCACCAAAGGTGATGGTCACATAGCAAAAATCCGACACATGTTTCATCCATCAGATCTTTATCAAGGCTGTGTAGTGGCACCAAGGTGACGTTATCATAATAGTGAGGTGGTGGGGTAGCAAGCTGTCTCAGTGAAGACACAAGTTGTGACATAGACATAAGTTGGGCTACACATTTACATACATGTTTCATCAGTGTAGTCGGTGATACAGTGGGTAAGAAGTGACATACATATACATGTCAGATAAGCAATAGCATACGAATTTGAAATAATGAATTGGCCCAGTAAATTAAAGGCAGCAGAAACACGAAGGGGCAAAAAGAGGGGGCAGGAATAGAAAAATAAATGTTTAGGTGTAATAGGGCTGTGTGAGGAATCAAATGGGGTTGGATGGGACGGGTGTCTTACCGTTCAGAAGGTTAGACGAGTCTTGTTCCTTGTTTAAGGATGCTGGATAGCAACTGCAGAAAGAATGACATAGTATGAGGCGGTAAATCCATGGGTGGGTGATAGCGTAGATAAGAAGGAGAGATTGGTGGTAGATAGCCAGTGTGTGTGCAAGCCACTAATGTCCCCCAACCCAGAGTGGAGCGCTCTAACAGGGCCAAGTACCTTGTTGGCTTGGATGTGGAGGTTGAGGAGGCCACTGCTAGTGTGATGCACCTTTGGTGCTCAGTCAAAACTCTCGCAACCTCATGCAAATAAAAATAACTCTGCAAGAAATCAACAAGTGGCCTGGATTATATCAATTTGTACACTGCCTTCTTTTGACCCTGCTACACACCCTACCAAAACTGAAATCCAGCGCCAACACAAATAGGGTTCTCCACCTTCACAAAATTCCTATTGCACGGGACCAGTTGGAGCATTGTCCCGCAGGAACCCTTCACCAGGCAGCAGGACACACCATAGATTGTACAAGATCAGCGCAGTGGTCCAACGTTCCATGAATGCTCTCGCCTCTTCCATTTCGATACTTGTAATTGATCCACTTGGCTCAGACATTCACAATGTGCCCCATTTAAAAACAATACTGGGGATCATGGCCAGCAACAGATAAATGAGGTGGTGCTGAAACCCAAAGCTCCCAATGAATGCTGTAAATCCCTTTACAATCAGGAGAACACTCGAGAGGTTTCAGTCTTGTGGGGCACCTTTAATGCTGTTATGAGGGGAAATATAGTCAGTGTTACCTCTAATAGCAACAAACTGGATAACAGAGTAGGACACAACTAGAGTTATAGATACATGTGTTAGAGAAACAACAGAAATGTACTGGTTCTCAGATAGTATGGGCGCAATTTCTGATTCTATGTCAAGACCGGAGGCTCCCATTATGCTTCTCTTTCTTTTATTAATTCATAAATAGAAAGCTCAGCAGCAAGTGTTTATGCACCTAACTGAGAGCACAGGTATGCGTGACAGGCAAAAGGTGCATGAAAACACAGAAACTTAGAAAAACATGAAATTAGAACTGTGTCAATCCAAGAAAAAACTCCATTTCCCATGGGGCTTCAATAAAGGTTCAACATGTGACCTCAGTCCACCAATGAATAACCAGTTGGCCATATAAAGTCATGTATATGATGCCACTTCCTCTTTCTTGCTGCTCACAGCAAAGATAAGTACATTTTTTATCTCATTGTCTATGAATTCCATAATTTTATATTTAAATAATATTTGGTTATGTATTTGCATATTTATGATGCATAATTGGGAATCTACGTTCCGTGTGTAGCCTTTGGTTTTATTTGCTTAGGCAACGTTATTCGTGTCATACGCCCGTAGCGCGTTTCTTTTCTTTTCTTATTTGTTTCAGCGATCTTCCGCATCAGCTGCTTGGCTGACTTCTGAAGATCTCTGCTAACAGACAGGAGCCCTCGCGCTCGCGAGCGATCCTGCCTATTCTTTTTATTTAATCGTCATCGCATTCCGACATACGTGGCCCCCCGGCTCGCCTCTTCACTTCTTTCAGAGCCCGGGGCGGCCGCGCACGGAAAACCTTTCGACTGGGGTTACCCCCCCCCTCGTGACCGCTGGAGGGAGCTCCTGCTCCCTGAGACCTTTCCTCAGCAGCTGGCGCTCACTTCGTCATTTCCGTTGCTTTTCACAATTGGATGAAGGCGAGCGCCGGCTGCAGCATACGAGACCCTTTCTCCTGCTTTGAATCCATTAAAAAAAAAAAAAACGGGAAAGAAAACGGAAAGGAAGCGTCAGAGGACAACCTCCACAGAGGGAGGATTCTTCTTTACAAAAGACAGCAAAGCATCATACTCCACACCTTCCTTTGCTGATATTTAAGTGGGCTGAGAGAAGGCTGTCTGTTGCCCACAAGAGACATTTATATTTATAAAAAATAAAAAAGTGCAATCAGAATTTATTATGGCAGCTCAATACTTCCCTCAGAAAAACCAGGATTGGTCTGATAATGAGGAGGAAGAATATCAGATAGATGAGGTGGCAATGGCAGACAGCCTCAAAAAGGTGCTGGGATCTTCAGTGGAGACCAGCATCAAGAAGGCAGTATCTGAGATGCTCCTACCTATCCAGCACCGCCTAGACAGTATGGAGGAGCATCTGCAGGAGACCTCCCTGCCGGGGAGAAAGAAGACACTTAAAAGGAAGCATCTTTCAAATGGGGGATGTACTCCGGCTCGTAGGAGCA
The DNA here is from genome assembly GCF_040938575.1 of Ambystoma mexicanum. Classification (NCBI taxonomy): domain Eukaryota; kingdom Metazoa; phylum Chordata; class Amphibia; order Caudata; family Ambystomatidae; genus Ambystoma; species Ambystoma mexicanum. The sequence goes on along the minus strand of NC_090924.1, from coordinate 532,876,414 downwards.
AAGACTCCAAGACCACCACCCCCCCCGAGCCAGCCTATACCCGTCACCGCTGCCATCTCAGATGCCTTCTCCAGGCTGAAAAAAGCCTTTATGAACAGGAAGGACACCCCTTCCCTTGAAGGACCCTCTTAGCCCGAGGAAGACAACAGGGGTACTAGACCCTCAAGCCCTAGAGGGATACCAACAGGGCACTGATGAAGAAGCTAGAGGGGTCTATGATATCGATCATCCCCTTTCATCCTCCAAGGAGGATACCCAAACCTCGCAACCCTCTACCTCAGGGATTGCGGCAGTCCCCATCCCCAAGAAGGTAACCGAGGAACAGTCCCCTTCCAGGGGAATGTTTACTTCGGAAGATCTTGTGCACCCCAGATCCACCGACTGGGAACCTTCGTCCAGAACAACCAATTACATCATGAGCAGGCTTTGCAAGCCTCTGGATAAGGAAGTAAGGGCCAGACTAAAGGCAGAATGCCCCCGTCCCGAAATTCCTGGGAAAGTAGCCCTCACACCAGAGATAGACTCCAAGATGATCACATTTCTGGGAAAGAATGTAAAAGACCAGAGAAAGGGTATTGACCGCGCCTGGAAGTCCTGCCAGGACAGAGTCCTGGACGTTACCGGTCCGCTAGCTAAGATTATGGACCTGGCCGAAGTGGCCATTGATTCCAGTGATCCCATCGACCCAGCGATCCTTTCAAGTTGGGCACAAAGAGCACTCTGTCTAATGGATAATACCAGTTGCGCCATCTCAGCTGAGCGCCGTAAGGGCATCCTATTTAAAATTGATGCCCAGCTATCTGAGCTAGCAGATACGGAATCAGGAGCAGTAGCCCAAGGTCTGCTTCTCGGAGACCCATTCATGAAAGAAATGTCGAAGTTTGTCGGCACCTTTACAGCATTGGACAAGGCTCAAGCCTCTATCAGAAGAGATTTTGCTACTAAAGTTTTCTCCAGGACCGGACGAGGCAGAGGTGGCTCCTCCACCCGCTTCGCCTTTGACGAAGACCTCAGCAGGCCAGGGACCAACACAATTCTTGGCAAGACCGCTCAGACACTTTCTTCCCCTCAAGAGGGCGGGGAAGAGGTCGTGGATGGAGAAGAGGTGCAAGATATCCAACCCAACAGCAAATTACAGGTCAGTGCACCCATAGCAGCGCCTGTGCCACAGACACCCAGAGGGGGGAGATTAGCTCTTTTTGCGCAAGCATGGGACTCCTTATCAGGAGATGCATGGGTCAGGGACGCAGCGCGCGGCCTGCGCTTAGAGTTTTTCACTCAACCTCATCAGACCACTCGCCCTGCTCCATTAGTAATGTCAGTAGCAGACAAGGAAGCGTTAGACAGCAAGATGAACAAGTTACTTCTTACCTTGTAACGTTCTTTCGATGGGATGTTCCTCGGACGTATTCCTTATCTTTGATAATACGTTTCCAGCTTGCTGGCCTCGGAAATTTTTTCTGTAGAGGGCGCTGCGTGTCGACGTCCGCCGAGTCGATGTCCCTCGACGGCCACCGTTTCGGCGCCGACGTCACCATGCCCATAAATAACCACGCGTGGCGTCTGTTGCTCAGTTCCGTTTTGTAGCATAAGAAAAGTCATGCCTGAATTTGTTATTGACCTTGAATGAGCGTAAGCTGCAACCACAAGGGAAGTATTACTGCGGGGATGGATGGGAGGGCCAATAAGGAATACGTCGGAGGAACATCCCATCGAAAGAATGTTACAAGGTAAGAAGTAACTTGTTCTTCAAAGGGATTGTGTCCTCCGACGTATTCCTTATCTTTGATAGACTCCCATAGTAGTGGCATGTAATTGGAGGTGGGAGTAAGAATGCCATGCATCCCTTTAAGGATGGACCGAATGTAATACGGCTTTGCCAAATCTTGTCTCTTGACTAGTAGAGGAATCCAGGTTGTAAAATTTTGTAAATGTATGTGCGGACGACCATGTGGCAGCCGCACATATGTCTCTGACCGGTACCCCTCTTTGGAGGGCCGAAGAGGCTGCGATACCCCTGGTTGAATGAACCCTAAGATTTTGGGATGGCTCTTTCCCTGCCAGTTTGTAACATTCCAGAATGGCCAAAATAATCCACCTGGAAATGGTTTGTTTTGTTATTGGTAATGCCAACTTGTGACCTGAGAAACCTACAAACAGTTGGTCTGCTTGCCTGATCCTAGCCATTCTGCTGATGTAAAAGCTTAGAGCTCGCCTTGGGTCCAATCTATGTAGCCTTTCTTCCTCTTTCCCCGGATGGGGAGGAGGGTAGAACGAAGGTAAGGTAATTTTCTGAGTAATATAAATTCAGAAACCACCTTTGGGAGGAAATTAGGCTTCACCTGTAGGACAACTTTATCCTTGTGGAAAATAGTATGTGGGGGTTTACAGGAGAGAGCTTGTAGCTCGCTCACCCTCCTAGCAGATGTTAGTGCTACCAATAGGACAGTTTTAAGCGTGAGAAATCTCAGCTAACAAGAGTGAAGTGGTTTGAATGGGGTGCCCATTAGGAAGTTTGAGACTGCATTTAAGTCCCATAAGGGGACTTGGAATGGTTTTGGAGGATAAACATTAGTTAATCCCTTGAGAAATTGTATTACTAGAGAAAATTCGAAATACGATGGTTTCTCCGCAGTGCGCTTGAAGATTGAAAGGGCTGCGAGATAGCCTTTTACAGTGCCAACTTGAAGGCCTGAGTTTGCCAAGTAGAGTAGAAACGATAACACCGTTGGTGTACCACATGAAAAAGGGTCGATAATCCCTTCTCTACACCAGCTGCAAAATTTGTTCCAATGTCAGCGGTATAAAGACTTTGTTGCTGGCCTTCTGGCCGAAAGCAACACCTCCATGACGTCATCAGGGAGATCCCAATCCTTGTACCTCACCCTTTCAGAAGCCAAGCGTGAAGGTTGAGGGTTCTGATGTCTGGATGGAGAACCTGACCTCCCTTCTGCGAGAGAAGATTCTCTTTGAGTGGAAGACGGATTGGAGGGCAGATGGACATATCTAGAAGGTTCGGGTACCACGTTCTCCTGGCCCAGTCCGGGGCAATTAGGATCATGGTTTTCCGGAATCTTCTCAACCTCCTGATCATTTGAGGAATAACAGGGACTGGTGGAAACGCGTAAAGGAGTGGAAACTCCCAGTCCACTACGAACGCATCTCCTAGAGCTCCTCTCGGGGGCAATTCCCTTGAACAGAACAGATCGTACTTCCTGTTGGTGCTTGTGGTGAACAGATCCACCTGAGGGGTTCCCCAAAGGGCGAAGATCTCTTGAAGGACTTCCTGAGCTAGCTCCCACTCGTGGGAGACTGTGCTCTGCCTGCTCAGAGCGTCCGCTGTCAAGTTCTTCTCTCCGGCTAGGTGGACTGCCGATAGAGAGATTCCTTCCTGAATTGCCCAAAACCAGAGCTGCATTGCCTCTCTGCACAGTGGCAGTGACCCTACGCCTCCTCTTTTGTTGAGGTAGTGCATGGCCACCGTGTTGTCCGTCATTATCAGGACACTTCTCCCCTGTACTGATGGCAGGAAAGCTTTCAGCGCTAGTCTGATTGCTCTCAGCTCCAATAGGTTGATGTGTAGTCTGGATTCTGATGGAGACCAACGACCGCTGATGGTCAAGTCGTTGGCATGGGCTCCCCACCCCGTGAGTGAGGCATCTGTGACTACTGTTATCTCCGGCCATGGTTGCCAAAACAGTTCTCCTTTCAAGATGTTCTCTGGATAGGCCCACCATAGAAGGTCACGGGCTACCTTGTCCGGAATCCGGAGGAGATATGTCATTCTCCCTGAGAATTGTGACCACTGAGTTCTCAGTGCCCACTGAAGAGATCTCATTCCCAGGCGAGCCTCTGGCACAAGGAAGATGCAGGATGCCATGAGGCCTAGCAACCCCAAAAAGTCGAAGGCTGGGAGACGTTGGGCATTTTGAAACTTGTTGACCATGTGCAGAATATCTTGAGCCCTCACCTCTGGTGGCGAGGCTTTTCCCAGGGAAGTGTCCAGGACCATTCCAATGAACTGGAGTCTCTGTGATGGTATCATCTGTGACTTCTTTAAATTGAGGGAGAAGCCCAGTTTGTGAAGGAAGTGGCAGACATAGTCTAGCTGTATCTGAGCTTGTTCCGACGATACAGCCCTGATTAGCCAATCGTCCAGGTAGGAGTAGATGTGGATCCCTTCCCTCCTTAGACTCGCAGCCACTACCGACATTAGCTTGGTGAAGACCCTCGGGCGGAGGTCAGCCCAAATGGCAGAACTCGAAATTGATAATGAGAGTCGCCAATTGTGAACCTCAGGTATTTCCTGTGCTTGAGATGGATTGGCACATGGAAATAAGCATCCTGAAGGTCCAGAGATACCAGCCAGTCCTGGAGATGGAGGGCCTGAAGGATCTGAGAGAGAGTTACCATCTTGAACTTGTCCTTCCTGAGGAACGTGTTCAATTCTCGTAAGTCCAGGATGGGTCTCAGCCCTCCGTCCTTTGGTATGAGAAAGTAGGGGGAGTACCAGCCCTTGTTCCTGTCCGCTACAGGTACCGGTTCTATGGCACCTTTCTCTAGCAGGTCTATAATTTCCTGCAAGAGGAGCGGATCTGGAACTTTTAGAGAGCTGTGCCCCGGTGGATGACTCTGAGGGATGTGTAGAAAGGGTAGGCAGTAACCTTGGGCAACTGTCTCCAATGCCCAAGCATCTGATGTAATAGCCTGCCATTCCGTCAGATGGTGAGTTAACCTGCCCCCTACAGGTGTTTTGTGTGGAAAGACCGCAGAGTGGTTTGGGGGCGGCTGATGCAGATGCCGAGGGTAAAGAGGCACCTGCTGCTGCTGCTTCGGCCTTAGTACTTTTGACCCGTCCACCTCGGGTGGATCTCCTTTGGCCTCTTTGAGCCGGCTGTCCTCTGCCTTTCCCGAATGCGGAATAATAGCGAAAGGACTTTCCTCTCCCAGAAGTTCCTGAGGGGCGAAAAGGAGTTTGGCGGATAGCAGCTCCTAAAGATTTTGCTGCTGCTTTAGATGTCTGCAACTTTTCCAGACTGTCATCAGCCTTTTTTCCCGAATAATGAAGAGCCGTCAAAGGGCATATTCAAAAGTCTGTCCTGTACATCTGGAGCAAAGCCAGACTTTCGCAACCACGCGTGCCTGCGGATTGTTGTACTTGCCGCCATGGCCCTGCTGATACTGTCAGCGGAATCAATGCCATTTTGAAGTGACTCGCACATGGCATCTTTGCCATCTTTAATAATGTTAAGGAAGGCTTCCTTTTCCTCTCCTTCGGTATGCAGTCAGCCGCTGATGAAGCACACTCCCACAGTATGTGACTGAACCTGGCGAGCGTAACAAGGCTGAAACACGTGTATGGGGTTGCTGGTGGTACTCTTGTTCAGAGAGGAATTGCCATAGCATTCCAGTGCTGGACTGCCCATGTGGGCGGGACAAAGACTGATATGCAAATGGATATTTCCCATCTGTGAAAGGTACAGTGAGCAAAAAGCAGATGGCTGCGAACTCTCAATGTGGTTAACAAACACTGAACAGGTTATCATGCCTTCTTCTTCCGAGAGAGGGGCGCCTGATACCTTTGTTGTATCTCTTGTCATCTCTATCCTGTGGGACAGTAGGGTAAGCGGTCCTGCTGCTTGATGAAGTTGCCGCTTGGACCACCAGGCTCTCTGGAGTCGGGTGCTTTGATAAGTATTCAGGGTCAGCTGCAGCTACCCTATACTTGGCTGATAATCTTTTATTGACAGCAGGGATAACTTCAGGAGTTTCCAATTAGATGCAATCTTTCTTTGTAAGGCTGTATGGAAGAGAGCCACAGGATCCTCCTGTGGACCTTTGTCTGATATGTCTGTCAGGTCATCCTGGTGAAAAACAGGCGAAGGCGCAGACCAACCCATAAATTCAATAATCCTTGCCATCAGGGTTCTATAGGGTGTTTCGGCATGTTCCCCTGGGTCTGGCTTAACAAATTCCACTTCTGGGGAAGTGTCCAGCCCACTTGCCTCATGTAATGACTCCTGTAGGTCTTTCAACCTTCTTTCTTCAGAGGTGAAATCCTCTGAAACAGGTAGTGTGGTCCTCTGCAACCCAAAGGTTTCCTGGTCAGAGTCTTCCCTTTCTTCATAAATTGAAGATAATCCAGGGCACTCTGACCTCTGAAATGGTATAAAACCCATTTCTAAGGCAGAAGGAGCCAAACTCGTCGTTATTGGGCGAGAAAACGTCGATGTCGTTGACGCCGAAATGACAGGCTTCGAAGGCTGCGAGAACGGCGTCGAGAAAACTGGAAGAGGCCTCAAAGAACTCGAGAGGATCGGGATCCTACTCGAGGATGTCGACGACGGTCTCAGCGTCGTGCCGGAGGCTCTTGGAATCACCGTTGGCAGTGTTAGGGAGAATTCTCTGTTTAGGCTGAAATTCCTAACCTAGTGAGTCCCCCAGCAGCTTTGCTGGATTTTTGGGGTTTATTTTTTTTTTAGACTCTTTTACCCTCACTCTTGGTCACGATTTGAGTGCGTCTCTTTGATTCTAGATGTGTTTAATGGGCTATGGGGTCTTTTACTCCATAGGGCTTCATGTATTTTTGTGATGTGTGTTACACAGCACCCTCAGTGCAGTAACACAGGGGTGTCATAGTGACCCCCCGGTATAGAATCCATACCCTGGGACTGACTACTGTCTCCCAGGGCATGTAAAGTCACCATTGACTTTACTAGTCTCAAATTCTGAACAGAACCAGTACAAACCGGTGGTCGGTCAAAATCTCTAATTTCTCTTTTTTTAATTATATATTTATTTTGGGGTCCGGGATTAAACAAAAAATGGTTAAAAAAAATAAAAATTAAAAAAAGGGAGGTTGGGGGGGGGACCCCATTTCGAATAAAAAACGTCATTAAAAAAAAATGTGACTTTTTTTTCGGCCTTCTTTTTCAAGATTTTTTTTTCAAGATTTTTTTTTCGGTCTTATGACCATAAACCGTACAAACCATCATATTGTGGACGTACTGGCCGGGGCAATTCGATTGCCCCGGGGTCTTTTAGTCGAGGGGGCACATCTCTGTCCCCCCTGATCGAGTTTTGGCTGGTGGCAGTGGATACTACTTTTTATATTCGACCGCGAATATATCCCTATGGGATTTCCCATTGTTCGAGGCTACCAACTTTAAGTATTTAATTCCTATAGCCTCGAACATACCGCCGGTTTATTTATTTAATATTAATTCTCCGGTTGGTATTTTTTGCCAGAACTCGGTTCTAAAATGGCGTTTGTGTCCGCTTCTGTGACTCCAACCCAAGTTGAGCCCTTTGTTCCACTATTTTGGCGGGCTTCTGAACAGAAGCCGTCCGAAGTGGTGCCACTCTGTCTGGGGTAAGTGATAAGTGAGATCTTCCACTTTATCATCCTCACCCAAGATGATAGTGTTATAATCAAAATCCTCTTGCAGTAATAGAACCTCATTAATCTTCTCAGTGACACTCCTCCAAAATGTCCTCAGTTCATAACAGTCCCAGATCAAGTGTTCAAAGGAGCCGACATCATGCTTACACCTCCAACAGGCCTCTGAGTCAATCATCCCTCTCGCATAAAGTCTCTAGGGAGTCCAAAACACTCTATTAAGAATTTTGATTTGGCGGCATTGTTCTCCAAGATTAATGGATGTCAGAGTTACGTTTTTACAAAGAAACCTCCACCTCTCCACAGTCATATCAGAACCAAGGACCTCAGACCACTTAGTTAACAACCCCTCTGCTGGCGTGTACTGTTGGCTCAGATTTCTATATACTTTGGACGCCATACCACCTACTTTGGAGAATCATAAAGATGGTTCTCTCCCCTCCCCCAAACTTGGGAAGGACTTGTGCTATTGGAGGGGTGTCGGTTGCTGGTCACCTGTACTGGAAAAACTTTCTCACTACAACTACCAGAATTCTTTGAGACTAATCAGTAACACCTGGTAATGAAACTCAGCCTTCCTGATGATTATTTGAGATAAGAAAGAGCTTGAAGGAGTACAACTACAGACAACAGAACTGCAGCTGAAGGGATCTAACCCTGGTAACACTGAGAAACTTGTTCATTTTGGGATTTAACCCAGATATATATATTTTTTGCAACAGGTTTAATTGACCAGGACCTGGAGTGCGTGCCTCGCCTTCCTTCATTTTTTACATCTAAAACAGGCAATTCGCCCCTGCTCGAGCCAAGGCGGCTTTTTCAGCCCTATATTTTTGGTTCACAGGAAGCAGAAAGTACGCCCAGTGATAAATTTGAGGGCTCTCAACGACTTCATTGTCTACCATCACTTCAAGATGGAAGCAATACACATGCCCAGAACATCTTGAGGCCAAAGACTGGCTTGTGTGCCTGGATTTGAAGGACGCTTACCTAGCAGTTCCCATACACCAGGCCCACCTAAGCTATGTCAGGTTTTCCTGGAGAAACCAAGACTGGGGGGAGTGCACGAGTTTACCTTTCGGGCTCTCCTCAGAGCCTTGGGCCTTTACCAAACTTCTACAGCCCGTAGTAGCCCGCTTGAGAGAACTGGAAGTCAGATTGATCGTCTATCTAGACGACATCATCTTCATGGCATATTCTCAAGCCCTAGTAGACCATCAAGCCAAACTAGCCATCGACCTGCTACACAGTCTTGGTTTCCTCATAAATTGGGAAAAATCAATACTCAGTCCATCTCAGAAACTAGAATTTCTTGGTTTCCTGGTAGACACCATGAACTCGCAACTTCATCTTCCCGTGGCCAAGATACACGCGACACAGAGGGAGATCCGCAGACTCCTGCAGAGGGACCTCATATCTCTTTGAGAGTTAGCAAGCATCGGTCTCCTATCTTCTTCCATTCAAGCAATATTTCCCAGTCCTCTTCATTACAGAGAATTGCAAAGGCTCAAGAGTCAGCACCTGAGACAGAGCCTCTCCTCTCAGCGTCTGACACTGTCGCCCTCCACGAGAACAGAGCTCAACTGGTGGCTCACTCACATGGAAGCCGGAACGGCAGAGCCATTTTCAGATCCACCCCGATATTATCATAGAATCAGACGCCAGTCGCTCCGGTTGGGGAGCGAGATGCGGCTCTGTCGCCAGAGGAGGGACTTGGTCGCCTCAGGAGCTGGAAATGCATATAAACTCTCTGGAGCTCGTCGCAGGCTCCTTTGCTGTGCGCTCTTTTGCCAGAGGCAGAGCGAGTTGTTGTATCTTGCTGAAAATGGACAACATTTCTGCAGTATGGTACATCAATCATCTGGGAGGGACCAAATCGAGACCTCTAGCGGAGTTAGCCAAGGACTTTTGGCATTTCTGTTTGGAGCATCGGATGTCGGTCACAGCGGAATATCTCCCAGGGCTCACAAACGTAGTGGCAGATTGGTACCCCCGCCACTCCACAGATTCCAGCGACTGGAGGCTCAACTGAGAAGTCTTTCTCCGCCTCCAGCGAAAATGGGGCCCCATGTCCATAGACCTCTTTGCATCCCATCTCAACGCACAGCTACCCATCTTTTACTGCTGGAGGCCGGATCCAGCAGCAGCTGCAACCAATGCATTTCTGCGGCAGTGGACCCGGGGGATTCATTATGCCTTTCCCCAATTTACCATGAGAGCGAGGACCTTGGCGAAGGCCCGTCAGGAGAATACGGACCTGGTCCTCATATCCCCGGTCTGGACCTCTCAGACTTGGTATCCAGTTCTTCTGGAACTTTCTTCGGATTTTCCAATCCTGCTACCCCAATTTCCAGATCTCCTTCTGGATCCATCAGGGCAGCATCACCCCCTTCTCCTCAACGGATCGCTGTATCTCACAGCCTGGAGGATTTCAGGGCAGGTGGAGAATTCCCAGCATAACAAGCATGGCGGTCAACCTCATTGAGGAAAGCTGGGCCCCTGCTACCCTCCAGAGGTATTCTAACTCCTGGAGCGCCTGTTGTAACTGGTCTCGGAGGAACGGTCCACATCCAGTTTCAGCACCTATATAGGATATATAGGAAATCCTAAATTTCCTGCCACCGTTGGTTGAAAGAGGCCTCGCCTATAGGACAGTTAACTCCTACCGCTCAGCTATTTCTGCCGGGCATGACCTCATTCAGGGGCTTCCAGCAGGAGAGCATCACCTCGTTTGCAGACTGCTTAACGGTATCAGACTTACAATTCCACCCCCATCCCGCTATGACAAGCTTTGGGACGTCAACAAGGTGCTGCATCTTTTTCTGTCATGGCCTCATAACGAGGAGTTATCCCCGACTGCTCTGTCAGGCAAGCTTACTACGCTCCTCTGCGTAATTTCCTGCAGGAGGGTTTCTGACGTCAAAGCTCTCGATATGGCGGGAAGGAACTTTTCTCCTGATGGCGTAGTATTCCACTTGCACAGGAGAACGAAATGTAACTCTAGGGTGATTTCGTACCCCGTTTTCAATGACCAGCCCAAGCTTTGCCTCGTTAAATGCTTAAAGGTTTACGAGGAGCAGACCGCCCCGCTTAGGTCTTCCCCTAATGGGCAATTACTGATAGCCCTGCGTAAACCGCACAAGCTCCAACCCTAGCACGCTGGGTGTGCTGGACTCTAACTCAAGCAGGAATAGATACGCTTCATTTCGGGGCCCACTCCGTGAGAGGAGCCATGGCTTCCAAAGAATTTCAGGTCGGAGTCTGCCTAGAAGATATCATGAGGATGGCGGACTGGGCAGGTGAATCAATATTTAAGCAATTCTACCTGAAACCGGTAGAACAACCAGCATCTATTGTGGTAAGTAAGCTTTAAACAAGCAGAATGGGAGCCTCCGGTCTTGACTCAGAATAAAGATTTTCTATAATAACTTACTAGAAAGTCTTAATTCTATTAAAGACACGGAGGCAAGCATTATCCCGGCCAGCGAGAGAAATAACAGCACTAGTCACCCTTGGGGGTAATAATTGAGCGCCTTTTTTGGGGAGGTTACTGCCTTTTTTTGACTGACTTATGTATGTCAAGTTAACACACTATTTCTCTCCCACCCCCCGTAAGGGGAACTAGGGTTCTCTGATGCATGAACTAATTCTAGTTATTTTCTCTTCCCTGACAGCGGCCAGAGACAAGCCCTCCTGATCGCCTGATCGGCTATGCTTCGGCTTCTGCCTCAAGACGACCTCAGTTGCAGTTTTTCCTCCTACCGTTTTTGTTCTTGAACAGCAAAGTTCGCAGCCTCGAAAGAGGAAGTGACATCATATACATGACTGTTTATATGGCCAACTGGTGATTCATTGCTGGACTGAGTTTACATGTTGCTGACCTTTTGCTGAACCTTTATTGAAGCCCCATGGGAAATGGAGTTTTTTCTTGGATTGACACAGTTCTAATTTCACGTTTTTCTAAGTTTCTGTGTTTTCATGCACCTTTTGCCTGTCACGCATACCTGTGCTCTCGGTAAGGTGCATAAACACTTGCTGCTGAGCTTTCTATTTATAAATTAATAAAAGAAAGAGAAGCATAATGCTCGCCTCCGTGTTTTTAATAGAATTAAGACTTTCTAGTAAGTTATTAAGGAAAATCTTTATTGTCTGTGCTAAGCTGGCTACTCCAAGAGCTATAATCAAATAGTGTATTAAAGACTAAACAATTTTATTTCACTAATAAATAAGACTAATACACTCCTGATCACTACGCTACAACCCAAAATGCGTGACAATTGATCAGAGTTTTTTTTTTTAACAAGTTCATTTAAAACCGGTTGCAACAGAATACATATATAGTTATACGACAAGGTAATATCAGTGTTTTACAGTGGTTAATTTACTCAGCCAGTCCCCATTGGAGTCCCCCTTGCCTTTTCCCATGTAGTTCTAGCACCTTCTTATTTGCCTGCTTCGGGGCAGAGGTCGGGAATTTGGGAGTTTTGTTAGGGACGTAGGAACGACTTTGTCAGTTGTGGTTGGAAAGTGAGTGCCAGGAACTTTCGGTCACATTCCAGAACGAGGGGCAAGCAGTTTGTAAAGCTGTGGAGTGCTGCTCCTTTCACTGCTGTAACAGTCTCTGCTACCAGGATGACCCAGACCTTAGTCCACCATAGAGGCAGCAGGGGACCCTTGCGTGATTTCCACTTCCGGGCTAGGGTGATTTTCGCCACCAGGAGGAGTTGGGTCAGTAACCTTCCTCAGATAGTAGGGTTCCCAGTAAGATGACTCCTGGGTCCATTGGCAAACTATGGCGCGTGATGGATTCAATGGTCTGAAGCACCTCTTTCCAGAGTTTTCATGCCACTGGGCAGTCCCACCACGCGTGAAAGTACGTTCCTGGCACATTGTCTCCAGCACTTGGGGTCTAGGGAGCTCTCATAGTGGTGTAAGTATTCCAGAGGGAAGTACCACCGGTAGAACAGTTTAAATGTGCATTCCTTGTTTTTAATGCATCTAGTGGCTGTACTATTCCTTTACCAGATGTCAATCTAGGTTTGATCTTCTATCGAGTGGCCCAGGTCCGTTTCCCTTTGGGCCATATATCGAGGACGTATGTTCATCATATCCTCTTGTAATCAATGTATATAGCCTTGTGATAAGTCCTCTTCTGGAGCCCTCCTGTAGCGATAGTTCTATGAGGTGAGGCACTCTAGTGGCTTCAGGTTTAATCTGTAACTGAGAAATCCAATGGCGAATCTGTGCATACCTGAATCTGTCTGTTTCTAGTAGAAGTTATCTGCTGTTAGTCCCAGGGTGAAGTCTGGATTTTGTAAGACTGGTGAGTTTGGGCTCAACCCTCTGGGGATACCTTTCTTTCGCAGTGCCCAATCCCAGACTCTCCATGGCGTTTTGGTGGAGGAGGATGGTTGCCCAGTGCCTGTGTGTGGGCCCTGAGTTATGCAGTAGTGAGCTTAGCAAGGGGGAGGGGGGAATCACCTGGCCTGTTCTATGATTGTCCATTTCGGGGGGGGTGGGAACAGACCATGCCATAGTGTTTGTTAGTTGTGCCGCCACATAATACTTGCAGAGGCTTGGTACTCCCATCCTGCCCCATTTGGCCGCTCCTGTCATTACTGCCTGCGGGATTCAAGCCTTTCCTTTTTTTTCGGGAGATTTGTTTTTGTAGGTGCAGGAGTGGTATGAAAGGGACTTCCACTGGGAGGGCCGAGCAAACGTATAAGAATCTGGGCAAGAGGTTAATTTCGCAAGCCGTGATTCTCCCAAGCAATCACATTTCTTGGCTGGCCCATCTATTGAGGTCCATTTGCAAAATCGCTGAATAGGTGAGGAAGGTTGGCTGTGTAGAAGCCTTTAGGGGTTTGTGGGATTTGTATCCCCAGGTACCTTATTGCTTTTATGCTCCATTTCAGTGGGCAGATTTGGCGGAGGTCGTTTATAGTGTTCTCATACATCCCTATCGCCAAGGCCCATGATTTGGGGTAATTGATGGAGAAGCCTGCCACTTGTTCAAATAGGTCCAGTTCTGCTAAGGATTCTGGTAGGCATGAGTAGCTGTTCGTAAGCAAGAGCATTACATCGTCTGCATAGAGAAACCCCTTGTATTGTTTACCATTTATGTCCACCCCTCTGATAGCAGGGTTGATTCTTTGGGGAAAGGGCTCCAGAATTGGGGCGAAGATTAGTGGGGAGAGAGGGCATCCTTGTCTTGTCCCACATGAGAGTGGGATTGTGGCTGATGGTCTCTGGTTCACTTTCAGGGTTCTCAGGGAACTGTAATTGGTGGTTTATGGTCTTTCCATCTAATGCCATTGCATCTAATGCCATTCCATCAAATTTTGTCCATCTAAAAAGTTTGCATCTAAAGCATTTTTTTTGGGTGGTTACCCCACCCCCGAGCCCTTGTTTTTTTACCCTTTATAATGCACCTAAACAAAAATTAACCCCTTAGCCCCCCCCCCCAGAAAATGCATAAGATGCAAAGTTTTTAGATGGAAAAAATTAGATGCAATGGCATTAAATGGAAAGACCAGATACCGTAATTGGCTAGTATCATTTTGTGGAAGAGAGGACCGAAGCGGAACGCCTCAAGGACCAGGCTATTGAACGACCAATCAACTTTGGCGAATGCTTTACTAGCGTCCAAGGTTAGCAGTGCCATTTTGCTGTGTTCCGTTGGGATCACTTCTACTGGATTAAGTGCCCGCCGGATGTTGTCCCCAGTGCTTCAACCCGTTATGAATCCTGTTTTGTCCGCGTAAATAAGCTCAGGGAGGATCTTTGCTAATCTCTTCACCAATACCTTGGAATATATGTTTGCATCTATGTTTAGGAGCGGGATGGGTCTGTAAGAGGCACAATCTCTCAGATACTTTCCAGGTTTTAACAGTAGTATGGTGATTGATTCTTGCATTGAAGGGGTTGTCGTGCCTGCCGCTCGTAAGGAATTGAAGAATTCCGTTAATGGGTGCTAGGCAGAAACATGTGCAGTTCCCTTAGGGACCACTACAAAAAGTTTAAGACTACAGGTGTTAGCAGTAAACCCAATTGGTAGCAGTCTGCACCACCCAGATTTACCTGGTAGCTGTGGCTGAGCAGTCAGACTTCTCTCAAGAAGAGTTAGGCAGTATATAGAGTATACACAATAGGGCTAGACATACAGTAGTACAAGCAAACACTGACCAGAGCTTTGGTATAAAAGTATATAATTATTTATTTAAAAACACTTATAAAAATACACTGGCACTAATATGTCAAGCAAGTTCAAACACAGTCACTAGAAATATATACACCTCCCTAATTAATTATTCGACAAGTCTAGGTTAAGACACCACTTATTTAGCAAAACAGAGGTGAGCACGTAACCATAAATGGCACTCCAATAATTTGTTAAAAAAGGGAGAGAAAAGGCAGAATAGGAAAATCACACAGTACCAACACTTTTAAAGAACCACAGCAAGTCAAGAAAGGCAGGTTTTACTGTAGAGCAAAAAGTTCATAGGCCAGGCCCCCTCTTGGAGAGAGCAAGGCGGAATGTGCCCAAGATCACACAGTGGAAATGCACTCAAAGTCTTTGCAGGAAAGTCAAAAAGAGGTTGGATCAAGTTAGAAAGGTAATGTTAACGGGTCTGAGGTCACCCCAGGATAGAGAGTCAAGGATTTACGGGACACCTTGGACAGTCTGTTGCAAGGGAGACCAGGCGGGACACAGTACCTGAAATGGTGAGAAAGCTCCAGCGGGTGCAAGTCAGGGCTTCGTCCAGGGGAAGAGAAGATCTCGACATGGAGGAAAGTTGGAGGTCGTTGCACTGCCAGGGAAGTAACCAGCCGCGGAGTTTCCCGGTTAAAAGGTACTACCCTTTTTTTGCGGTAGTGGTGAAGCGTGGCTATCCCGGCCGCCGGGGTGCTTGGCACGGGCGATTCGACCACAAGACGATCCAGGAAGGTGAAAAAGGCGAACTGGTTGGTCCCACCAGCTCAAAGGGAAGAAGACTTTCTCTGTCGTCGGGAAAGTGGTGAGTTTCGTACAGCAGGGCTCCACCGGTGGTGTCTTTATTGTAGATGGCTCAGCTTCTCCCCTCTTCGGATTCTTTAGGTCCTGTGGCGACTTCTGAAGTCCCAGTCCCCAAAGCCCTGCTTTTATGCAGCAAAACCCCCATTCATCAGCCTAGCTGTCAATCAAACATGCTAAGTGGTGAGCCGGGCGGCTCACCACTGGGCCAATCAAACAAGAGTGCGACTTGAGTTGCCAAGGCAACTCAGTCCAGGGTGCCTATTCCCCCCTCCCACACATCCTGTAGACCCAGACAGAGTGACACCACTTTTGGAGGCTTCTGTGCAGAAGCCCGCCAAAATCGGAACAAAGCGCTCGACTTGGGTTGGAGTTACGGAGGCGAACACAAACACCATTTTAAAACCGCGTCCTGGCAAAAATGACCCAACCGGGGAATAAATATTAAATAAATAACCTGGCGGTATCTTTAACATTGCACCAAAAAAAGTGGTGCGTTTAAAATGAATGGGAAAATCCCATAGGAAATATTCTGGTGGAATATTTCGCGTGGTAACCACTGCCACCAGCCAGAAACTCGACAAGGGGGGACTGGGCAGTGCCCCCCCTTGGAAAACAGACCCAGGGGCAATCGAATTACCCCTACCAGTACTTCCACAATATGATGGTTTGTACTGGTTCTGTTCACAATTTAAGACTAGTAAAGTCAATGGTGACTTTACATGCCCTGGGAGAGAGTAGTCAGTCCCAGGATATGGAGTCTATGTTTGGGGGTCACTATGACACCCCTGTGTTACTGCACTGAGGGTGCTGTGTAACACATATACCAAAAACACATGAAGCCCTATGGAGTAAAAGACCCCATAGACCATAAAACACATTACATAGTCAAAGGACATTCTCAAATCATGCCTAAGAGTGGGAAAAAAATAAACCCCAAAAATCCAGCAAAGTTGCTGGGGGACTCACTAGGTTTGGGAAATTAGCCTTTACAGAGATTTCTCCCTAACAGTGGGCTTATAAGGGAGGCCTTGAAGAATGTATAACATCTGGGCGAGATGCCATCTGGGCCTGGGACTCTGGGTTTCAGGGACTTTATTACAGTGCCCACTTCCTCATTTGAGATTGGTCAGTCTAGGGATTGTCTGTTTCTGGGAGGCAGATGAGGGTGGCCTCCGCAATGTATTGTTTTTGCTGCGCTGTCAACTGCCGGGTGGCAGTCATGGTGTTCCTTAGGTGTGTTGTTGCTAGTTGTAACTTGGCTTCTTCAGCGTATTGGGTCGCCCCTTCTCGTCCTTCAGGCCTGTAATATGGTTCCGCGTGTGGGCTTTCGCCAATTTCCTAACCAGGAATTTGTTGGCTTTGTTGCCATTGGTGTAATAGCTTTGTGTGATTCTAATGAGAGTTTGGGCTGTTTCTTTTGCGTAGTGTGCTTCGTGCTTGCTACAGGCGATTCGTAGGGCTTGGGCCGCTTAGGGCGACCAACCCTTCTTGTGGATTGCCTCTGCTGCCGCTATGTCTTTTTCTAATAATTCTCGTAGTTTTGAGTGACGCTTCCAGTAAGCTGCTGTGTGGGCAATTAGCTTGCTCCTTACGACTGCTTTCATTGCTTCCCATCTCATGGCGATTAGCCTGTCACTGGCAAGGTTTTCTGTAAAATAGTTGGATGGCTTTGGTTAGTGTATCCCGAAGTGACATGCTCAGTAGCGGGTCATAAAGGGACCATTGAGGTTTCGCGGGAGGGTCCGGGTCATACACTGAAGCTGTTAGGATTACCGGGGCATGGTCAGAGATTATTTTCAGGCCTATTAGTGTTTCATCTGTGTAGGGGAGAAGTTGGGGGCTCGCTAGCAGTAGGTCGATGCGAGAGGTGCAGTGTACTTGTGAGTAGAAGGAAAAGTCTTTTATGTCTGGATGTAAGACTCTCCAGGCATCTAAAAATCCCCAAGATTTAAAGAGATGAATCAGCCCATGGCTATTTTAAAGTCTCTTGGTGCTGGTTGGTGAGACTTATCAGTCAACGCGTCTGGGACGCTGTTGAAGTCCCCTCCCACCACTATGTGGCATTCGAGGAGCGGAATGAGTTTTGTTTCCAAGACTGTGTAGAAGGCCTCTTGTTTTTCGATGGGGGGCGTAGTGTAGAGTTGGCCAAACAGCTTGCCTTTAACTGCGATACAGCGGCCTTCGGGGCTCCTGAGGACTTCCAGTTCTATGAACAGGATTCCATTGGCCAGCTAAAATGCTTTGCCCCCTTTTTTGGTGCAGCTGTTCGCCAGATATTGTTTTGGGAAGGCACTACTCTGTAGGTGGTGAAAGTCGGTTGGTACCAGGTGGGTCTCTTAGAGGAAGATCACAGAGCCCGATAGATCACTGAGGCATCGCAGGATCGATTTGCGTTTGCTGGGCGCAGTCAAGCCTCTAAAGTTGAGGGTTACAAAGCAGAGCTTCTGTTGGGGCGGGACGTCCTCCCAAGGGCCCGTCCGTCTATTGAGCAAGAGGGAGCTGGGTTCTGGGGGGTTTTCTGTTGCCATGTCATACTGTAGTTTTCTTGCGTTTCTGTCGCGACCAGGGTTTTTAACTTTTGTGAACTTGTAACAACTTTAACAACATAACCAGTGGTGATAACTAGATTCCAGTTAGGCCCGTCGGCCAGTGGGCCGGGGTGAGCCGTGTAAGCTCTGATCATTTCTGGCTTTATCTTGGGAAGCCAAAAATGGTTTTGTTGGGATTCTTTAGTGTTAGGATTTTGTGGTTGAGCCTGGGGAGATTGTTCATGATTTTAGCAGGGAGTATTTAGTTTTCCCCAAACGTGCAACTGTAGCTCAGGAGCTTTCATGTCTTCTCTTGGACCTCTCAGGGGAGATGGGTTCATCTGGGGTTGAAAGCCCTACTGTCAAAATGCCCTTGGCCTCTTCCAATGAGTTGAATGTGCGCAACTAGCCTTCAAAGGTGAAGTGGAGTGTTGCTGGGAAGAGCCAACAGTATTTTATTTTCCAATCTTGAAGGAATGTTGCCAGGGATCTCAGAGCCCTACGCCTTTGTACTGTTGCCGCTGCCAGGTCCCGATATATTAGTATTGGAGTCCCTTGGTAGGTTAGGTATCCCTGTATGCGGCTGGAGGCCATAGTGTCTTGCTTTATGAAGAAGAAAGGGACCCGGATGATTACATCTGGGGGTTTGGGGGGCAGTTGTGGTGGCTCTCCTGTGACTTCACAGCCTGTGGGTGCGGTCTAGCAGCAACATAGATTTGTCGCATTCTGGGAGGAGAGTTTGGAAGAGGTCACCTAGGTAGGCTTGTAGGGCTTGGTCCGTTATTATTGTTGGTATTCCTCGAATACGAACGTTATTCCTACGTGGCCTTTTTTCGATGTCTTCTTGTCTGAGCGCCATGTGTTCGCTCTTTTCCTACAGGGTTTGGATTTTCCTCTGTAACTCTGCCAGCTTAGCTGTGTGGTCCAGAGTTTGTTCTTCGGCTTCGCTGACCCTTTGTTCCATCTCCCCCATCTGGTTATCGAGGCCCTCCACCTTGGCCAAGATTTCCGTCATGAAATTCCTAAATTCCAATTTTATGTCTACCAGGAGGGATTGTATGTCCTCTTTAGTGGCCCAATGACCCGTTGGTCTATAAGGTGGGTGGGCTAGGGCTCGTCCAGGGTCTGGCTTCTTGTTCTTATCGTGTGGTTGCAACATGATGGTGATGTCCGTTGCCTTCTGGAGTTTTGGTTGCATCGACATTGTGGCAGGGGATCTCCCAGTGTGTATAAACGTAATGGGAGAAGGCGTGCACGGTTATATGGCTCTGTCCCCTATTCCTCCACTGCAGTGCTCTCTGTGCGTGGTGAAGTGGCAGAGTGCTTTAATTGAGGGTTTGCCCTTTTTCCCTTCTGTTATTTGCTTGTCCGTGGGTCCCCTCGCACTTCCATGGATAGATCGGGGGGGCCCGCTCCACTGATGGTGGGGCGCGAGGGGGGCTTAGTTGTGATAGCCCTCAACTCTCCCCTCCAGTATGCTGCGTGGCTTTCTGGGCATCCGCTTCTGCTATTGCTTTTATGGGGGCTCTTGGAGGGAGTAGTTTGTGCTTCAAGTGCTTGCTGAGGGCTGGGGGAGGACTTACTTCGGAATAGTCCACGTTGTTGGGTGTCTGGGGACTTCTACCTCCTAACCGCCGTGCTGGGTCTCGGCTTCTGCTGCCGTTCGCTGTCCCCCAAGTGAAGGTCCGCTATAACGGTCGGGTCCTCTGCCCCCTCCAATTAGGGATCGGCATGGTTGATGGTGCAGCTGGGAAACGTTACGTTGGGACCGGCAGACGGTCTCCTTGTGTCCCTCTGCAATTCCGCTTCCCGCAGAAGGAGCTTGGCAGCAACTTTCGGGGGCTCACCCCGCTTCAGTTGGGACCATTAAATGTAACTTTCTGGGCCCCGCTCACTTAGTTGGGACACCACAGTGTTGACGAGCGCGGACATCTACGGGCTCACCAGCTCACTGCAGCTTCTCGTTGTGTAAGGAGCAGAGGCTCTGTTTCATTCCCCTTTCCCGGGGGGGGGGGGTCATCGGTCTTGCTGTTGGCAGCTCACCGGTAGGTCCAAGCTTCTCTTCGCACCTCATGTGGCGACCACCATCTTGTGAATTGCTGGTGGTGGTGAGCCCAGTCTTTCTTCGGGGCGAACAGCGCTTGTGGATGCCGATTTACCCCTTAAGTCAGGCGCCTTGTTCCCAGGGCATACCGTAACTCAGTCCCTATTCCTGGACTGCTGCAATGGCTCCAATCAGTTTGAATAGCGTTTTCGGCTCGGAGCTTACACTGAGCTCTCAGCGAAGCGTCTGCATTGCCGGCGCTCCAAGTCACGCCCCTGATCAAAGTTATTTAAAGCTCCTCTGGACGTGGCGTTATGATGAACCCAAACAAATTTGCCAGTGTTAGATCCCATTACTTTTTGCATCTCAACCACATGATAAGGCACAACAGGAATACTTGGATACAGTGAGCCTTCTTACATTGAGCGAAGCGCAGGCAGAAACCTTAAAAGAGCTCAGAACTACTGAATTAGCAGTCGTTATCCATTCCTTACCTTCCGATAAAACTCCAGGTCAAGGCCACTATCCTTTCTAAAACCTTTTGTAGACATATTGCCTCTCTCCCCCATCTTTCTAAACTTTGTAATAGTTTTAGGGAATCTGTGGCCAGCACACCCTCATTAACTAAAATCAGCTGAGTCTAATTTTTAAGGAACCTGCACTTTTACCTCCCTATAGCACTAGTTAATTATGAGCCTACGGTTTACTCCAAGATACAGGCTACTAGAATGGCCCTTCTACTATTGTGATTATTGATTCCGTCAAATCAAAACCCTTAACAACTTCATATCAACATAATGGTCCCAAAAATCTTAATTCAATCAGTCTTGATTTGGCAAGGTTAACCCCTACTTGAGATCCTATGGTTGTGAGGGTAATCTCAATTAAAACAAACCTTTTACCGAAAACACGTTTCCTGTTCCAGGCTCTCCCTATTCACTCGCTCGCCCCCCCCCTCAACTTTTTTCGACAATCCAACGTACTCAATTGTTCATTTGGGAAATTCATATTCCCAAGATAATGCGTTCCACACTGATGACAACACAGTAAATTAGGGGTCTTACCTTCCTAATCTACAGAGATCACTTGCTATCTTTGTTACAAGTAATTTTGATTCAACTAATGATACCTCAACTAAGAAATGGAGGGAAATTGAAAACAACGCCACACATTCTGCCTTATCACACTGGTTTTATGCCTGCATGAGAATCTCATTCAGGCATAAAACCAGAGTATTCCAATGGAACGTGCCTCGTGTTTACACCGGGTAAATATCAGTCAAATTCCATTGGAAAATGCTGCCTGCAAGGCATAATTGAAAGGAAGAGAATTATTATTTTCAAATCAGAGAGTTTAAGTGGAGAATAAAGACAATCTCGCCTTGATTTACTCTTCACCATTACAATCTGCTTTGCAAGTGTTTAAAATTGCATGCAAGGGATCAGCAACATACAAGTCGCTGGGGGGGGGGGAATCCCCTGTATGCACCAATTCTGCTCGGAATTCTTTTCGACAAGGGTCATATTGCTCCTCGACTCGATGCGCAGGTCGACTCCGGATGTGATGTTGTTTGCTGTACATATACAAAGTCACTATGCCCCCGTAGCTCAGTTCCTTTTTTCTGCACTATGCCCCCATAGCTCTGTTTATTTTTTCTGCACGCTCAGCATGCGGCTCGAGGAAAAGCACTTCTTGTCGGAGAACGTTTTTGGGGATTCCAATCAATTTTTCGATTGAGTAGTCGACACTTATTCAATTTGTATGTCCCCTCCGAAACCATCGGGCTTCAAAAGATCTCCGAACTGTAATTCCAAAATGTCTTTGACAGACCCCACACAGTGTTTGCATTTGGTGCCTAGGTAGAGCCAGAGCACTGTGGGTTATGTGAAAAGATGAAGCCTAAATCTTTGAGGCAGCGGCCACTGAACAGAAGGTGCGACGTCTACTGAAGTCGCTGGCCCAATCCGCCACAAGGTCGTCCGACCACGAGACAGAAGATCCCACCCTGGAAAAAGAGGACAGGCACTGTAAAAAAAGCCAAAAATAATTTGCACTCCAGGAGTTACTCTTTATTGTCCTCGACCCACTAAAAGAAGCATCGTCGGCACAACTCACTCATCCGAGGGTGAAGGTAAGCCCTGCTCTGGCGATGGTAATACCACGGCCGTGTGGGAGGTCTTTAAAGAGCAGATGCTTGGCATGATGAAGGCAGTCATTGCCGGTATGGGCCAACCCTTGAAGCAACATACCTGGTCAGTCCCAGTTATGCCCGGTCCGTTCGGCAACAAGGAGACTGACCAGTTTGAAGCCCTCCCGGACGACACCAACCGTCTATTCCTTTGAAATCGGTGTGTATAATGCCACCCGCCCCAAAACCGGCAAAGTTGATATCGGTGCCTACTATGGAAAAGTAATTTGTTCCCGAGTCGAGGACCTCATTCTTTGACACTATGCACTAAATTTTCTGAGAGGATGGGGACAATATTGAGCCGATTCCTGGTTCTTCCGGTGGCAGACATTTTCGCTGATCAGGCAGATCTCCTGCTTTTGCAAGTGATTTACAGAATGCCAGAGCTCGAAACACAGTAGGCTCACCCCTATGGCCATGCCAATGCCTCCTACAGACAAACTGTGGAGAGGGTAGTAGACGCGGCTAAGCCGATTTTGGCTTATGAGCTCACTGACATCCTCGATGTGGGCCCACCAACAGGAGGGCTATGCCATTTAGCTTGGCAATTGCTGACCCGATCACCTGCTTGTGGCAAAGACCGTTGTTCTATTCTCCCGGTGGATACCGAGTTTGCAAAAAAGTACAAACAGGCAAGAGTGACCCCCACCCTACCTATCCAACACCAGAAGGATTAATAATCCAGACAGCCATGGTCTCCACTAGGCCTTCTACAACAACCTCTAATGTGCCAGTGGACAGAGTCTAAAAAATATGACGCCTTAGTAAGAAAGTGTTCTCAGCTGGCAGTATGGCTCTAAGGCTACCAACGTTGGGGGTCCAGCTAAACAAATTCAGCAACTCCAAAAGACGCCGAATACCAGCGTTAAGATTGGTGTTTGGATTAAGGAAGTCCACACCAATCTCTGGGTTACGTCGCTCTCTCCACTGGCTGGCAGTGGAAGAAAGCATCAAATTAAAGATCCTTTGCTTGATATATAAGAGCCTTAACAATCTGGCACCTGCATATTTGAAGAAAAAATTGAACTTTTATCAGCACTTCGATCACAAAATAAACTACTTCTGGCTATTCCGTCATCTTTATGTGTATATAGGGTCGACCGCAGATTTTCTGTGTTCGGACCTAAACTATGAAACACTCGTCCATGGGAGATTAGGACGTTGGAGTCTTTTCTTCAGTTTGTTTAGATAAGCAGAAGAGTCATGATTACACTTGGCAATGGAACTTGTCCTTTTAATTGATATTTATTCCTGCCAAACTTGTACTCATCTGCACCTAAACTCGATTTAGTTTGCCATGTAGCTTTGCCTCTGGGATAGAGGCTGCCAGCGATTTGCCTCGTTCCAAAAGAAGACTCAGCCCACGCAACCTAATTAGGGGCAGAGGTATTTCCGTGCTCCAGTAGGGGCCCGGGAGGCTCAAGGGACTAACAGCCGTCGGCAGCGGCAGTGGGGTCAGCTCCGGCCTCAAAACCGCTTTGAGTTCTCCCCCCATGTTTCTCTGGTCAGTGGGATGATTGGAGAGCGCGTGCCAAAGTGGCGAGAGATAACATCAAATGCTTGGGCACTGCAGCTCGTCCAACTGGGTTACTGTCTGTCTTTCTGGTGGAGGCTGCCAAACAGACCACACCCTGCCCGCAGCAACCGGAACAGGCGCTACCAGAAGAACTAAGAGCCCGGTTATTGAAGGGTGCTGTGGAAGAGGTACCTCTCTGGCTGGTATTTCTTGGTACCCCAGAAGAGAGGAGGACTGCATGCCATTTTGGACCTCAGGGCCTTGAACAAGTACCAGACAAAGGACAAATTCAAGATGTTGACGCTCTAAGAAATTATCCAGGCTCTACAGTCTCAGGATTGGTTGGTATTGTTGGATCTTCAGGATGCGTACTTTCATGTGCCTATTCACACCTGGCACAGAAGGTTCTTGAGATTCGTCAGAGGGCAACACTACTAGTTCAAGGTGCTCCCCTTTGGATTGACCTCAGCTACCAGGGTCTTCACCAAGCTGATGGCAGTAGTAGCGGCACACCTGAGGAGATCCGATGTTCATGTATTCCCATACATGGAGGACTAGTTGATCCGAGGGAGGTCAGCGGAACACGTTTTGTCTCACCTCAAGGAATCTTGTTCACTACTGCATAGGTTGGGCTTCTCCCTGAATCTTCAGAAATCTCATAACACTGGCGCAGAGGCTCCAGTTCATCGGAGCAGTCGTAGACATGCGGGAAGAGAAGGCTTTCCCTCCCGAAGAGAAAGTCACCAGTGTAAGGCAGATGGTCAATCTGTTACAGAGCCACTCCAGTTTGCCAGTGGTCTCCTTCCTTTGCCTTCTGGGCCTCATGGCATCCTAAGTCTTTCTGGTGCCAGAGGACAAGCTGACAATGTGTTCTCTACAGTGGCTATTAAGGAGTTAGTGGTCCCAGTACTTTGGCTCCCTGAAGGATGTTCTCAGGGTGTCGAGGTCAGTGTCCAACGATCTTGCTTGGTGGGCCAGTAGAAACAACATGATGGTGGGGAAAACCCTTCTGGCCTCCGTGGTCTCAAACCAGGGTGATCATAGATGCGTCATTGAAGGGTTGAGGTGCTCACTGCGACCATTTGCAGATGAGCGGCCTTTGGTCAGCTATGGAGAATCGTTGGCACATCAACAGGCTGGAGCTGCAAGCTATCAGACTAGCAGTGAAAGCTTTCCCAACCGCTCTCATGGGGAGACACGTCGTGATCAAGACGGACACCACAGAGGCCATGCACTACGTGAACAGGCAGGGAGGTGAGTTAGTCACCGCTCTGGAAATCGATCACTGCCTGTAGATAGGCGACCTTGGAGACGGTAGTTTCCACAGATATTCACAAGACAGCCTCTGGTAACCCAACACCCCCTGAATTCTAAGATTCAGGCTTCCTCAAGGAGGGGCTCTTTTCTGCGATGTGCCTCTCTGCTGTCTCAACCTGAACAGGCAGAATTGCCAATCACCTAAAAGAGCGGGGAGAACACATACTGCCAACCAATGCTGCAAAGGAATACAAAGATGGTTAGAAGAGCTAAGGTATGAAAGGAACGCAAGAAAACAATAGTACTAAGGAGTACCAAGGCAGGGTTTGAGGGGTGGAATCTGCTATAGGAGTGCACCTATAAAAGAAATAGAAGTATTACCCTATACGTCAATGTAGTAAACCAGATCATCCCAGAAAATGGATAAGTAATTCAACACAGACCTGAAGGAAGAGTTGGCAGGAATGAGTGAAGTCCAAATGGAGGGAAACAACGAAAGGATAAAATAAAAAAAAAGGAAGGTTAGTACAGTAGAGTAACCAGAGCGGCACGACGGTCGCACTAGTGACAGGTTGGTGCATGTACCGGAAAACGTCAATATGCACTTGGCGAGTGATTCACTGTAGAATGCTGAAGTTCCAAAAGATGCAGCAACAAAGTCCAAAAGTAAATATAAAGGCTAACGGAGGAACCCAGCAGAGAGGGGGTTCTCTACTATGAACAGTTCAGGATAATTGCAGGAGAAAATGGGCTCAGGAAAACAACAAAGACTGTGGACGAGTACAGAGGACAACCAAATAGAGTACCTTAGTGAGCCGTAGCAACAGGAAGTCACTGAGGAAAAAGGCAGGCAGTCAGTGAAGGAGTCCGGGTCAGTAATGGAGCGGGCGTAACCAAAACCAAAGGAGTATCCAAATGCTGTCCAAAGAGAATAGCCAAGCGTCGGGAACCAGGAGATCAAATAGAGCCCTGACTGGATGTCAGAAGGGAATACGGAACGTAACCGCAAGGAGAGTAACGCTACAATTAGCAGCAGTGAGCTGTACGAGTAGCGGTGCTTTTAAAGTGCAGGGGGGCGGTGTTTTGGTGCGCGTTCCTCACGCCTGCAAGGTGTCAGCTGACACGAGACACGCCGGCGTGTAAACAAGCGCCATGGCAACCTGTATCGATTCCGGAGGGGAGCCCGTGAGTGTGCTGTTCTTCGCGTGAACGCCGCGGATGAGCCGGTGTCTGCATTCCGCATAGAAAATTTAACAGCATCCACCCCCAAAGACACCAGCAACCCTCTGGCGGAGTGGAACTCCCTCAATAGATTGGGACAATGCAAGTCCTCAGGACAGAAACCCTTCCAATCCACTAAGTACCGCACAGTTCCCCCAGAAAACCGGCAGTCCAGTATGCGGGAGACTTCATACTCCTCCTCACCATCAACCAGAACGGGAGGAGGCAGTTTCGGCAACCGAGTAGAGCGGATGAAGGGTTTAACCAGAGAGACATGAAAAACAGGGTGAATGCGCCAGGAATGGGGCAGAGACAACCGGACAGCAGCAGGGTTAATGACAGCAGAGACAACAAAAGGACCCACAAATCGCGGCAGCAGAGAGCGCTTCCCTGCTATCCGTAAATTATGGGAGCAAAGTCACACCTTCGAGCCGATTTGGTAGGTTGGTGCAGGAGAACGATGCAGGTCCGCAGATTTCTTGGCACGGTCCTGAGCACGAAGCAAATGTAATCGGACATCTCGATGTATTTGGTCCAGATCACGTACACAGTCATGTGCAGCTGGATTGGAACCAGGCATAGTTGGATCAAGAGGAAGCGTCCTAGGATGACAACCATACAGAGAAAAAAACAGAGAGACCCCAGTGGACGTGTGCATAGAATTGTTATATGCGAATTCCGCTTGTGGCAAGGACGTGAGCCAAGACTGCTGAAACTGTAGACATAAACCACGTAGATACTGTTCAATGGTAGATTTGGTTCTTTCAGTATGCCTGTCCGTCTGAGGGTGGTACGCTGATGAATACCTATCCTCAATACCAAGGGAAGCAGTAAGAGCTTTCCAGAACCGTGAGGTAAATTGCGTTCCCCTGTCGGAGACAATGACAGAAGGCAGTCCAAAAAAGCGAAATACATTCATCATGAACAATCTAGCCAACCTGGGGACAGACGGTAATCCGGAACAGGGTACGAACAAGGCATACTTCGTAAAATAGTCAACAACTATCCATATGGTGTTGCGTCCTTGTATGTCTGGTAGGTCGACAATGAAATCCATTGACACCATCTGCCAGGGTTTGTACAGGATTGGTAAAGGTTGTAACAAACCCATAGGTTTAGCTCTCGAATACTTGCATTGAGCACAGATGGCACAGGTCGTGATGTAGTCTTGTACATCTCTAGACATGGTGGACCACCAGGCCCAACGATGTAAAGCCTCCAATGTCTTTTGAGTCCCCCGGATGCACTGCACTCAGAGTCAAGGGACCACTGAAGAGCCAAGGTCCAGGCCTGTCCCGATGGGATAAAGACGCGCCCCTGAATGTAGGGCAATCCTTGCACCAATTCCAAGTTGAGTTCAGTGATCTCCGTAGGATGGGTAGAAACCCAATCAGTAATGATGGAACGCAAGGAAGGCTGAAATGAACACCCACAGATGACTGTTTGGCAGTAGAAACAATGGCTCGGACCGTAGGCAATGATTCCCCGTAGGAAGGTGGGAGAGAGCATCAGCAGATATCTGAGCGTTAGTAGGACGATAGGTGATAAACCGATATTGTGAAAAAACAAGTGCCAACGCACTTGTCTGGCAGTGAGGCACTTCATTGATTTGAAGGCCAGAAGACTTCTGTGATCAGAGTAGACCGTAACAGGGTGTTTAGCCCCCAGAAGATGGTGCCTCCATTCCAGGAAGGCATCTCTAATGGCTAGAAGTTTGCATTCCGTGATAGAATAGTTTCTCTCATGGGGCGTCAGTGTTAGGGAGAATTCTTTGTAAGGCTAATTTCCCAAACCTAGTGAGTCCCCCAGCTTTGCTGGATTTTTGGGGTTTATTTTTTTCTCTCCTGCTAAGAGTGAGATTCTTTTGCTCCCACTCTTAGGCATGATTTGAGGTGTTCCTTTAACTTTCCATGTGTTTTATGAGCTATGGGGTCTTTTACTCCATAGGGTCTCGTGTGTTTTTTTGATGTGGGTTACACAGCACCCTCCGTGTCGTAGCGACCCCCCCAACATAGACTCCATACCTTGGGACTGACTACTGTCTCCCAGGGCATGTAAAGTCACCATTGGCTTTACTAGTCCCAAAATATGAACAGAAACCAGTACAAACCATCATATTGTGGACGTACTGGTCGGGGCAATTCGATTGCCCCGGGGTCTGTTGTTCGAGGGGGCATGTCTCCATCCCCCCTTATCGAGTTTTGGCTGGTGGCAGTGGATACTACTTTTTATATTCGACCGCGAATATATCTCTATGGGATTTTTCCATTGTTCGAGGTTACCAACTTTAATTATTTAATTCTTAAAGCCTCGAACATACCGCCAGTTTAATTATTTAATATTAATTCACCGGTTGGTATTTTTTGCCAGAACTCGATTCTAAAATAGCGTTTGTGTTCTCTACTGTGACTCCAACCCAAGTCAAACCGTTTGTTCCACTTTTTGGCAGGCTTCTCCACAGAAGCACCACCGGTAAAGCCCTGCTGAACCGTCTCACCACTTTTCCCGACGACAGAGGAGATCTCCAGTCCGGAGAGTCTTCTTCCTTTGACTGGTGGAGATAACCAGTTTTGCCTTCTTTTCACCTTCCTGGAGCATCTCGTGGCCGCCTTGCCCGTGCCAAGCACCCCAGCAACCGAAATACCAAGGTTTACCACTACCGCGAAGAGAAGGGTAGTGCCTTTTAACCGGAGAACTCCACGGCTGGTTTCTTCCCTGGCAGTGCAACGACCTTCATCTTTCCTCCACGGCGAGACCTCTTCTTCCTCTGGACGAAACACTGAGTTGCACTGGCTGCCAGGAACAACTGCCCCCGCTGGAGCTTCCTTCACACTTAAGGTACTGTGTCCCGCCTGGCTTCCCTTGCGACAGATCGTTCGTGGTGACAGTAAAGCCTCGACTTTCTAACCTGGGCTCGCCTGGGGCAACCTAGCTAACGTTTCCTGACTTTAATTTCATCCTTTTTGTGCGAACTATCTACAAAGACTCTTTGGGCATAATCCCCTGGTGAACCTGGACCCCTTCTGCTTGCTCTCTCCAAGAGTGGGCCTTGCAATTGACTTCCTTGCTCTCTAGTAGAACTCTGCCTATCCTGCCTTACTGTGGTTCTTTGAAAAAGTATTGAAACTTGCGTGCTTCTTTAACTCTGCCTTTTTCCCTCCCTTTCTTTACAACTTATTAGAGTGTCATCTTATGTTAAGCGCTCACCTCTGTCTGAAAATAAGTGGTGTTTCTCACTAAGACTTGTCTAATAAGTGAATAGGGTTGTATATATATGATAGTGACTGTGTGTTGAATTTACTTACCTCGTTTTTGGTAGTGTAAATCACAAGTGTGTTTTTAAATAAATAATTATATACTTTTACACCAAAGCTCTGGTCAGTGTTTGTTTGTGCTACTGTGTCTCTGTACCTATTGTGTATAATCTGCATACTGCCTAACTCTTCTTGAGGGAAGTCTGACAGCTCAGCCATAGCTACTAAGTGAATCTGTGTGGTACAGACTGCTACCAAGTGGGTTTACTGCCAAACACCTGTAGTCTTAAATCTCTGGCAGTGGTCCATAAGGGAACTGCACAGGTTTCTGCCTAACACTGGTGTACAGCGGTGGGATTTGTATTGAGTATACATTTTAGTGTGCTTAAAGATACCTTAGTGCAAATAACCACAAAGCTTAGCACTAATAGAAGTATTTTCTAAAACATGCCAACTATGGAAAGTTATAGTCAAGAGTCCTTTGCTACAAAAACTGCTGATTGTTTAAGAGTTCTCTGTAAGCATAAGAATCTCCTGACTAAAGGCAACAAAATGGAGCTAATAGAAAGGTTGTTAGCAAACCAAAGTCTGGATGGTGGTTCAGAGGAACCTACCACTCCAGCAACTGTAGATAACAGCAATGATATAGATATGAATGTTAGTATTGAGTACGAAGCAGAGTCGTCTCCCCTGGGCCTCAACCTGCCCTGCCAGCTGTACCTACTGGACCCCTACCAGGTCCCACACTTAATCCTCAATATATGGAACTAGAAAAAATGAAGCTTGAATTAGAATTCAAAAGAATTAATGCTCAAACAGAACAACGGCACCAAGAACTAAGGCTCAGAGAAATGGAGCTCAACCATGAGCTAGAAATGAAAAAATTGTCTGTGGAAAGTGCCTCTCTCTCCGAATCCTCTACGAGTTCCAGTCCCAAAAGACCCCAGATGCCTAAGGAGTTGGTGGGTATGTATGAACCTAAGTTGGATGTGTTGGACTGGTTGAGGTTGTTTGAATGTAATCATGAGCTCCAGAACATTACAGGAAATGAGTTACTTTCCTGGTTGTTATCTAGGCTCCCCCCCTGTTGCAACTGATGTGGTAATGGAGTTGGGGGAGGAGGATAAGAAGGATTATGAGTGTGTGAAACTAGCTTTGATAGCTAGATTTGGGAAAACCCCTTCCCAGTACCTTAAGAGGTTTAGGACCCTCAAAAAGCATGATGGTACCCCTTGGGCTAAATGGGTGAGTGAAAGTTTGAAGAACTTAGAGGGATGGATTAAGGGTTACAAGGTGAACACTTATGAGGGGATGAAGAATCTTGTAATGTTGGAGCCAATTTATGATGCCTGCTCTCCTGGGCTCAGACAGCACTTGGCTGATTCAAAGGAATTAGCTAAGGCTGCTGACTTGTGGGTTGCCAACAGGGCTACTCACAAGGACTCTGGGGTAACTCAGAAAAAGGATGAGGGGAAGCAGCCAAAAAAGGACTCCAAAGAGAATTCTAATAATTCCAATCCCAAAGAGGGCCCCAAACAGAACAATAAGGGTAAACCACAAGGGAAACCAAATCAGAGTAGTGTACCCTCTGATGGTAAACCAGAAGGAGGTCAGAGCAAGCCACCATTCCAGAAAGCATTTGGTAAATGCTTTGTTTGTGGCTCACCTGACCATGTGAAAGGAGATCCCAGATGTAAGGGTAAACCTTCAGGGGTCCAGCTTGTCTCCTTAGCCTTCGCTCCAGAGGAGGAAGTACACATGGCAAGTGGAAACTTTCTACTGCTGGCTGATGAACCCATTGGAGTCTCAGCCAGTGTTTCTTTAGTGTCACTGAGTCTGTGGTGGGAACAACAAAATTTAGATATCTATAACTCTATCCCAGATAATACTAAAGAGTATTATAAGGACAGTGTCCAGATTGAATGGTCAGGAGACCCGTTTCATTAGGGACACTGGGGCCAGCATAACTGTGGTGGATAAATCGTTTTTCCAGGCTGAGGATGTTGCTAAGGCACCCAAACGCCTCACCAAGTTAGCTGGAGGGCCTGTGCAGATGCTTCCCCAATTACCAGTTCTCATCCAGTATAATGACATGACTGTGAAGATACCTGTCAGCATACAAAGTGAGGTACCAAGAAGGGTTCTGTTGGGTAATGACCTGAAAACTCTTGGAGTAGTGTCACATACCCCCAGACCTCCTAGTAAAAGGTTACAGGAGCTCACTAGACCTGCAAGGGAGAGAACCATGAGAGGTACTCCCAGGGAGATGATGAAGAAAGATATCACCCCTACTCCACTGGAGTTACAACTTGCTAACACTGAACAAAAAGAAGCAAAGGGGAAACCCAAGACTTCCAAGAAACAGCCAACAGCAAGCACTCCAGTGCTTCCAACAAGGACTTCCCCAAGGTTGTCCAAAGTTACACATGTAACTCCACCTCCAGCTGAGGCTGAGAGGGAGGTACAACCCTGTATGGTGGAACTAGACTCTGAAGAAGAGCTAGTGGAAGGCCAGGAACTCATTGGAGATCTGGATCCTGTTGACCATCCTGAGCTGCAGTCTTTACTGGCAGAAGGTGGACCCAACAGGGCAGACTTCAGTAAGGGACAGAGAGAATGTCCAACTCTGGAAGGTCTTCGCCAACAGGCAGCTTCTCAGGCTGGTGGGCAAGAGCCTGGGAAGTATAGGTTGCACTGGGAAGATGGCCTCTTCTACAGTGAACCAACTGAGTCTGCACCTGGAGACTACAAGCAGCTTGTAGTACCTCAAGAAAACAAACAAGAGTTCTTGCAACTAGCCCATGAGATTCCTTTGGCTGGTCACTTGAGTTTCAAGAAGACCAAGGAAAGGCTCTCACTCTACTTTTATTCGCCAAAAATGGGGGCTGGGGTAGATAAGTGTTGCAAGAGCTGCCATACCTGCCAGGCTTCTGGTAAGGTTGGGTCCAAGAATGTGGCACCTTTAGTGCCTCTCCCAGTTGTGGGAGTCCCATTTGAGAGGGTAGGGATTGACATTGTTGGTCCCCTTGATCCCCCAACCTCCTCAGGCAACAGGTTTATCCTTGTTGTAGTAGACCATGCTACTAGGTACCCTGAGGCAATTCCTATGAGGACTGTTACAGCTCAGGCTTTGGCTAAGGCCCTCCTTGGTATTTTTACCAGGGTTGGGTTTCCTAAGGAAGTAATCTCTGACGGGGGTCAAATTTTATGTCCCACTACATGAAAGCCATGTGGAAAAACTGTGGAGTTACTTACAAGTTCTCTACCGCCTACCACCCTCAGACAAATGGGTGGGTAGAAAGGTTGAACAGAACCATGAAGAGCATGATAGGTGCTTTAGGGGATCCCATTAAAAGAAAGTGGGACCTTCTATTGCCATGTCTTCTGTTTGCTTACAGAGAAGTCCCTCAGGAGGGAGTAGGTTATTCTCCCTTTGAACTTCTCAATGGCCATCCGGTCAGAGGTCCATTGGCCCTGATCAAGGAGGGGTTGGAGAGCACTCCTTCCCCCAAGCCAGTCAGAGTGACTGACTATGTGATAGGTCTCCACAGGAGAATGTCACAAATGATGGCAGAAGCTAGTTATAACCTGAAAGCTAAACAAGCCCTGGTCAGGCATTGGCATGACCAGAGGGCTAACATGGTTGAGTTCACTCAAGACCAGCTAGTTCTATTTATGATCCCAACAAGGCAGAGGGCCTTGCAAGATAAATGGATGGGACCCTTCAAGGTTGTGGGAAAACTTGGAGAGGTGAACTATCTGGTGGACTTGGGCAATACCAAGGAGGCTCCTAGAGTCTTCCACACCAACCGACTAAAGGCGTATGTCTCCAGACCTGAAGTAGGAGCCTTGCTTCTAGCTTCAACAGAAGAGGAAGAAGAGAGCGAAGCTCTACCTGATCTCCTCTGAGTCTTACCCTTGGACGAAAAGATTGAAGGAGTAAATCTCTCTTCAAATCTGACACCTGAGCAACAAGAAGAGTGCAAAGCCATGTTAAATCAGTTTGCCTCTCTGTTCTCACTTTCACCAGGCTTGACCCCTTGGGGACAGCATGATACTCACTGGTGACTGTCTGCCAGTCAAAAGCAGAGGAAATAGAATGTCAGAAAATGTAAGGACCCACATCAAAGGGGAGGTCAAGAAGATGCGTGATCTCGGGGTAATAGAGCCCTCTACTAGCCCATGGTCTAGCCCAGTTGTGTTAGTAACAAAGACAGGATCCAAAGAATTGAGATTCTGTGTGGACTATAGAGCTCTTAATGCAGTCACCAAGACTGATGCCCACCCTTTGCCAAGGACAGATGAGATGGTGGATAGACTTGGTTCAGCCACGTTCCTCAACACATTTGACCTTACGTCAGGCTATTGGCAAATAGCCCTAACTGACCATGCCAAGGGGAAGACCGCATTTTCTACCCCAGTCGGCTTATACCAATTTAAGGTTATGCCTTTTGGATTGAAGAATGCACCTGCTACATTCCAAAGAATGGTGAACCAGGTTCTGAATGGGATGGAGGACTTCTGCATGGCATACTTGGATGACATTGCAGTATTCAGCCAAACCTGGGAAGAACATGTGAACCACTTAGGTTATGTTTTGCAGGCTCTTGGACAGGCCAATCTGACCATAAAGGCAAGTAAATGCCAAATTGGTCAGAGTAAGGTGTTCTACCTTGGGCATAAGGTAGAAGGTGGAGAAATAAGGCCTTTGCTCAGTAAGATTGAAGCTGTGCAAAATTGGACAACACCTACTACTCAAACCCAGGTGAGAGCTTTTCTAGGCCTCACTGGGTATTACAGGAATTTCATTGAGAACAATGGGACCATAGCTTCTCCACTGAATGTGATCTCCTCTCCAAAATTCCCTAAGACGGTCAAATGGAACGAGGAATGCAATCAGGCCTTTGAAAACCTGAAGAAAGCTCTTTGCCAAGCACCAGTACTGAGAGCTCCTGACTATCACCAAACTTCCATTGTGCAGACAGATGCTTCTAATGTAGGTATAGGTGCAGTCCTTAGCCAACTGGATGAGAAAGGTAGGGAGCACCCCATTTGCTTCATCAGTAGAAAACTGAAGGATCCTGAGACAAGGTGGGCAACAATCGAAAGAGAATGCTTTGCTATTGTGTGGGCACTGAAGAAGTTTAAGCCATACTTGTATGGTTCTACTTTTGTCATTCAGACTGACCACCAACCCTTGAGATGGTTAATGCAAATGAAGGGAGAAAATCAAAAACTATTGAGATGGTCTATCTGCCTGCAAGGGTTTGATTTCACCATTGAGCACAGGTCAGGGTGTCACCATCAAAATGCTGATGGACTCTCTAGCATGTATGTCATCGACTAGAGGTATGAGGTTCATCCAGGAGTGGATTAAATCCTCCTGTCCCTTAGTCGGGGGGTGGGGGGGCGAGTGTAATGGGGGCAGTCTCTGTAAGGCAAATTTCCCAAACCTAGTGAGTCCCCCAGCAGCTTTGCTGGATTTTTGGGGTTTATTTTTTTCTCTCCTGCTAAGAGTGAGATTCTTTTGCTCCCACTCTTAGGCATGATTTGAGGTGTTCCTTTAACTTTTCATGTGTTTTATGGGCTATGGGGTCTTTTACTCCATAGGGTCTCATGTGTTTTTTTGATGTGGGTTACACAGCACCCTCCGTGCCGTAACCCAGGGGTGTCGTAGCGACCCCCCAACATAGACTCCATACCCTGGGACTGACTACTGTTTCCCAGGGCATGTAAAGTCACCATTGGCTTTACTAGTCCCAAATTATGAACAGAAACCAGAGTACAAACTATCATATTGTGGACGTACTGGTCGGGGCAATTCGATTGTCCCGGGGTCTGTTGTTCGAGGGGGCACATCTCCATCCCCCCTGATCGAGTTTTGGCTGGTGGCAGTGGATACTACTTTTTATATTCGACCGCGAATATATCTCTATGGGATTTTTCCGTTGTTCGAGGCTACCAACTTTAATTATTTAATTCTTATAGCCTCGAACATACCGCTGGTTTATTTATTTAATATTAATTCACTGGTTGGTATTTTTTGCCAGAATTCGATTCTGAAATGGCGTTTGTTTTCTCTTCTGTGACTCCAACCCAAGTCGAGCCCTTTGTTCCACTTTTTGGCGGGCTTCTCCACAGAAGCCTCCAAAAGTGGTGCCA
Organism: Ambystoma mexicanum; assembly: GCF_040938575.1. NCBI lineage: Eukaryota > Metazoa > Chordata > Amphibia > Caudata > Ambystomatidae > Ambystoma > Ambystoma mexicanum. Next base: position 532,840,828 of record NC_090924.1, on the reverse strand, counting down.
CTCTGTCTGGGTACCACAGGGGGTGTGGGGGGGGTTTAGACACCCTGGACTGAGTTATCTTGGTAACTCAAGTCGCACTCTGGTGTGATTGGCCCATGTGGTGAGCCGGCCAGCTCACCACTTAGCATGTTTGATTGACAGCTAGGCTGAGTGAATGGGGGTGTGCTGCATAAAAGCAGGGCTTTGGGGACTGGAACTTCAGAAGTCGCCACAGGACCTAAGAATCCGAGGAGGGAGAAGCTGAGCCGACCTGCAACGACGACACCACCGGTGGAGCCCTGCTGAACCGTGTCACCACTTTTCCCGACGACACAGGAGATCTCCGGAGAGTCTTCTTCCTTTGACTGGTGGGGATAACCAGTTTTGCCTTCTTTTCACCTTCATGGAGCATCTCGTGGCCGCCTTGCCCGTGCCAAGCACCCCCGCAACCAGAATACCACGGTTTACCACTACCGCGAAGAGAAGGGTAGTGCCTTTTAACCGGAGAACTCCGCGGCTGGTTTCTTCCCTGCGCAGTGCAACGACCTTCATCTTTCCTCCATGGCGAGACCTCTTCTTCCTCTGGACGAACACCGACTTGCATCTGCTGCCAGGAACAACTGCCCCCGCTGGAGCTTCCTTCACACTTAAGGTACTGTGTCCTGCCTGGCTTCCCTTGCGACAGATCGTTCGGGTGACAGTAAAGCCTCGACTTTCTAACCTGGGCTGGCCTGGGGCAACCTAGCTAACATTTCCTGACTTTAATTTCATCCTTTTTGTGCGAACTATCTACAAAGACTCTTTGGGCATAATCCCCTGGTGAACCTGGACCCCTTCTGCTTGCTCTCTCCAAGAGTGGGCCTTGCAATTGACTTCCTTGCTCTCTAGTAGAACTCTGCCTATCCTGCCTTACTGTGATTCTTTGAAAAAGTATTGAAACTTGTGTGCTTCTTTAACTCTGCCTTTTTCCCTCCCTTTCTTTACAACTTATTAGAATGTCATCTTATGTTAAGCGCTCACCTCTGTCTGAAAATAAGTGGTGTTTCTCACTAGGACTTGTCTAGTAAGTGAATAGGGTTGTATATATATGATAGTGACTGTGTTGAATTTACTTACCTCGTTTTTGCTAATGTAAATCACAAGTGTGTTTTTAAATAAATAATTCTATACTTTTACACCAAAGCTCTGGTCAGTGTTTGTTTGTGCTACTGTGTCTCTGTACCTATTGTGTATACTCTACATACTGCCTAACTCTTCTTGAGGGAAGTCTGACTGCTCAGCCACAGCTACCAAGTGAATCTGTGTGGTACAGACTTCTACCAAGTGGGTTTACTGCCAAACACCTTTAGTCTTAAATCTCTTGCATTGGTCCCTAAAGGAACTGCACAGGTTTCTGCCTAACAGTCAGCTTGCGGGAATAGGCGATGGGATGCACTTCGCCTGAGTGTGGGCATTGTTGCGATAAGACGGCGCCAACCGCATAGCCGGAAGCATCCACTTCCACAAAGAAAGGAAATTCCGGGTCAGGATACTTAAGGACCGGAGCTGTAGTAAAAGCAGATTTCAGCTGGTCGAACGCCTTTTGAGCCTCCGGTGACCAAACATACGGCAACTTAGCACTGGTCAAGGAGGTGAGAGGCGCAGAGATGTCGGAAAAACTATTGATGAATCGCTGATAAAAGTTGGAGAAACCCAGAAATGATTGCAAAGCTTTGATAGTCTTGGGCACCGGCCACTCCAAGACAGCTTTTATTTTAGACTGACTCATACGAACTCCCTGGCCAGTAAGGTCGTATCCCAGAAACTGAAGTTCAGATGCATGAAAAATGCATTTTTGTGCCTTTACAAATAAATGGTGGTCTCTTAGATGCTGAAGAACAGTCTTGACGTGTTGGATATGATCCGTCAGGTTATGTGAATAGATCAATATGTCATCCAGATAAATTACGAAATATTGATCTAAGATGTCGTTAAATAGGTCATTCATGAATGTCTGGAAGGTAGCCGGGGCGTTACAGAGTCCAAAAGGCATCACCAGGTATTCAAATAGACCGTAGCGTGTCTTGAATGCAGTCTTCCATTCATCCCCCTCTCTCATGCGTACCAGATTGTAGGCCCCTCGGAGGTCTAACTTAGTGAATATTTTAGACGAGCCCAGTTGATCGAGGAGGACCGAAATCAGAGGAAGGGGATACTGATTTTTAAAGGTAGCTGCGTTTAGTGCACGATAATCAATACAGGGACGTAAATCCCCTTCTTTTCTGGGGACAAAAAAGAGCGGAGACGCCATTGGAGACTTCGAGGGGCGGATAAAGCCCATTGCAAGTGCCTTGTCAATGTACTCTTTCAATACTGCATCCTCCTTTAGGGCGAGTGAGTACACTCTACCAGTGGGTATCTTCATTCCCGGTATTAGGTCTATTGGGCAATCATAGATCCGATGCAGAGGTAGGGCCTCCGCCATCCCTTTATCAAACACATCTGTGAATTCTGCATATTGAGTGGGGACCATGGAGGTAACCGTGTTAGAAATGGCCCCCAACATGCATAGTGGAGGACACTAGCACTCTAGCGGGGCTGTCCTGGCTGATTCCAGGCAATGAAGTGCAGCAGGTATTGCAGACATTACAGGGAAACTGGATCAAGTGGGTTGATCAATTAATGGCAGGGTTGTGGAAGTGCAGCCACGGGATAACCAGGATGACCTTGTAGGCAGGGGCTTTAATAACGTCTCTTCTCTATGGCCTTTGTCGGTGCTCATGACCAAAAGAACCGTCTGATGTGCCACCACACCAGAGATAAGAACTGACCCGTCAACTGCATTAAACAGTTCAGGAGTAGGTTTGCGAATTAGTGGTATTCCAGGCATAGAAGCAAAGCATTGGTCCATATAATTACCCGTTGCTCCCGAATCTATTACTGCCATTGCTTTGAATGTCCCTCCCTGGTTCACAGTAAAACAGACAGGAAGCTGAATCAACTGAGTAAAACTAGACAAAGGAGAGTCCAGAGTAGCTCTTCCTGACGTAGGGACTCCGTCTACTGTCAGGGTTTGGCGTTTCCCGCCTTTCTTTTGGGTTTTTTTAGGACATTCGGGCAACAAATGATCAGAGGTCCCGCAGTACATGCACAGGTTATTTGACCTGCGATGTTCACGTTGAGCGGGGGTGAGCGGACCCCTGACAACACTTATCTGCATTGGTTCAGGAGCAGGAAGTGTAGCGGAAGAGGTTTCCGCAAGTACTGAGACAAATAGGGCAGATTTGTTCTCGCCTCGTCGTTCAGCTTTGCGAGCGTCGATTTGGAGGACTAAATCGAGCAATTCTCCGAAGGCTGTGGGAATGATCGGAACAGTGGAGAGTATGTCCTTCAATTCGTCAAAGAGACCCTGATAAAAGACTGCAGTCTTCTTCTCTTCGGGCCAATCTGTCTCAGCTGCTAGCTGATTAAAGCGGGCTAAATAAACCAAGAGGGAATTATTCCCTTGTCTATGCTTTAGTAACTCCAGATCGGTAGCTTGGGTAGTGTAGCGTGTATCAAATACTTTACCCATCATCGTAAGAAGAGCATCACAATTGTAAAGCACATGGCTGTTGGATTCTAATAATGGGTTTTCCCAAGCGGCCGCGGTGCCACCCAAATGTGACAAGACAAATGCAGCCTTAGTGGTAGAAGTGGGAAAAGAAGCAGGACGGCACAAGAAGTGTAATTTCCACTGATTAATGAAAGTCCTGTATTGTTTAGGATCCCCCAGAAAGCGTTCTGGGGGTGCCAGAGGGAATTGTGTGGTAAGCATGATGGGTGCCGACTCCTGAGTAGGAGCTGGAAAACCGGACCCCGAAGCCATAGCCCCACCGCCGGTTACCTGCGGGGCGAGAGTAGTCACCAAGGCCTGGATAGCGTCCATGCGCTGGCGTAGTGCCTCTTGAGAATTGGTCAGGTCGGTTCTCAGATCCGTGACCATTTGCACAATTTGTATCAAGGCATTGCTAGCCTCTGTGGACATTGTAAGGCTGCTAATTCTGTAACTGACCGCTCCGGAAATCGATCACTGCCTGTAGATAGGCGACCTTGGAGACGGTAGTTTCCACAGATATTCACAAGACAGCCTCTGGTAACCCAACACCCCCTGAATTCTAAGACTCAGGCTTCTTCAAGGAGGGGCTCTTTTCTGCGATGTGCCTCTCTGCTGTTTCAAACTGAACAGGCAGAATTGCCAATCGTCTAAAAGAGCGGGGAGAACACACACCACCAACCAATACTGCAAAGGAATACAAAGATTTTTAGAAGAGCCAAGGTATGAAAGGAACGCAAGAAAACAATAGTACTAAGGAGTACCTAGGCGGGGTTTGAGGAGTGGAATCTGCTATAGGAGTGCACCTATAAAAGAAATAGAGCTATTACCATATACGTCAATGTAGTAAACCAGATCATCCCAGAAAATGGATAAGTAATTCAACACAGACCTGAAGGAAGAGTTGGCAGGAATGAGTGAAGTCCAAATGGAGGGAAACAACGAAAGGATAAAATAAAAAAAAGGAAGGTTAGTACAGGAGAGTAACCCGAGCGGCATGAGGGTCGCACTAGTGACGGGTCGGTGCATGTACCGGAAAGCGTCAATATGCACTTGCCAAGTGATTCACTGTAGAATGCTGAAGTTCCAAAAGATGCAGCAACCAAGTCCAAAAGTAAATATAAAGGCTAACGGAGGAACCCAGCAAAGAGAGGTTCTCTAGTATGAACAGTTCAGGATAATTGCAGGAGAAAATGGGCTCAGGAAAACAACAAAGACTGTGGACGAGTACAGAGGACAACCAAATAGAGTACCTTAGTGAGCCGTAGCAACAGAAAGTCACTGAGGAAAAAGGCAAGCAGTCCGTGAAGGAGTCCAGGTCAGTAATGAGCGGGCGTAACCAAAACCAAAGGAGTATCCAAATGCAGTCCAAAGAGAATAGCCAAGTATCGTGAACCAGGAGATCAAATAGAGCACTGACTGGATGTCAGAAGGGAATACGGAACGTAACCGTAGGAGAGTAACGCTACAATTAGCAGCAGTGAGCTGTACGAGTAGCGGTGCTTTTAAAATACAGGGGGGCGTGTTTTTGGTGCGCGTTCCTCACGCCTGCAAGGTGTCAGCTGACACGAGGCACACCGGCATGTAAACAAGCGCCATGCGAACCTGTATCGATTCCAGAGGGGAGCCCGTGAGTGTGCTGTTCTTCGCGTGAACGCCACGGATGAGCCGGCGCCTTCATTCCGCGTAGGAAATGTAACAAGGTGTCTGGTCACTGCCACTGTGTGATAATGTGATGGAGCTCTGGTTCTGGTTACTGAAGAACCAGATCCGGAGAACGGGCTGGCGGATGCTCTGAGCAGGCAGAGCACAATCTCGCATGAGTAGGAGGTGTGCCAGGAAGTTCTGGAGGAAATCTTCACTCAAGGGGGTATCGAATCAGTGGATCTGTTTGTGATGTGGTCCAACAGGAAGTGAAAACAGTTCTGTTCGAGGGAATTCCTGGCGAGAGGTGCACTGAGGGATGCTTTCCTGGTGGAGTGGGTCTTCGACCTCCACTCTGTCTTCCCGTCAACTCATGGGATCTCAGGAGGTTGAGGAAGTTTCAGAAGACCATGATCTTGATCACCCTGGATTGCGCGAGGAAAACATGGTACCCAGAACTTCTGGACTTGGCAATCCCATCTTGCCCCACCACTGTAGTGACTGAGTTCCTTCTGTCACTAGTTTCTTCAGGTGACCAGTCTGAACGATATATGGCAGCTTTGTCTGTGTTCAAACAGTCTCCGGATCAAGGTTCTTTTTTCACAGTCCCGGTTATAGTCCAATTCCTGAAAGGCCTTGTGAATAGGTTTCCTCCCATTCCTTTCGTCGTCTCTGATTGGGACCTTAATTTGATCATATCCTTCCTTATGGTCGCTCTATTTGAGCCTATACACTCCTGTTCTCCAAGACTTCTCATGCTGAAAACTGCCTTTTTGGTGGCAATCACATCAGCAACAAGGGTCAGTGAGCTGCAGGCCTTGTCATGCAGGCCTCTCTTCCTGCATTTCTTGAACGTGCTGGCTTGGTTTCTGCCCATGGTCGTGTCGGAGTTCCACATCTCTCAGGCTATTGACTTGCCTGTATTTTACCCTCCTCCTTACCCTTACAAGGAAGAGGAGAGGGTTACACAGGTTTTATGTGGCGAGAACATCAGAATTCAGGAAGGCTGATCAGTTGTTTGCAGCTTTTTTCCCTGTCATGGAAAGGGTTTGCTGTTACTAAACAGACAATCTCCTACTGGATAATGCTCTTTATAGCAGAGTGCTATCAGCACGATGGGAAGGTGCTGGCATCAGGGCACACTCCTTAAGCGTTGTAGCAGCGCCCTTGGTACTGCAAAGGGGAGTTCCAGTTAAAGATATTTGCCAGGCTGTGACTTGGTCCTCGTTGCACACTTTTATCAAGAATTATTGTTTGAATGTGTCACATGGGGCTGATGCTCCCCTTGGAAGAGCATGTGATAAGTCCTGCAGAGTCCTCACAGAATCCCTGCCTAAAGTCTCCTCCCATGTGGCAGGGGAAAGGCAGTCGCTACCTGATCCTAAACCTGGGGATGATATTAGCTGAGTGGATCACCTGGGAGGAGAAGGACCCCAAGAGAACAGGATGGCTCAGTTAGGAGCGACACAGTATTTATCTTCTTCAGAGGGGGAGATTTCCATGATGCCAATATATTTAATGGCTTGTTGTCATAAGGCTTCCCTTCCAAATCTACCCACCTTGTTGTGGCGTACTGCAAACCGTTGTGAATAGCATGGAAATAACATATATGGGAATAAGAGCATTACTACTCTGACTTCTGATAACTATGATTCTCCCTTGGGTTTGAGCTATGAAGTCAAGAACCAACAATTAACCCCTCTAAAATCCTTCCCCTAAAGGTATATTCAATAAACAGAGAGAATTAAATAAAGTTGAAGGCTGTATTCATTAAACAAAAAGGAACCAGAACATTGGGGACTTCAAGTCCCACAATGCCCCAAGTACTGGGAAAAGGAAGAGGGGGTCAGAGGCATAGTATGCAGTCTAGTGGTTCTAATGACCCACACCTGAGCAAAACTTTTGAATATTTAAAGCCCCTCCAGGTGCAGGCAATTATAACAAGAAGGCGAAGCAGTAGCAGGAGTTGCCAGCCGCAGCTGCAGAAGCAAAGAAACGAAGACGCTGGAGTCGCCACTGTCTTTGAAGCGGATGTTGGTCTGAGAGGGTATTCGAAGTGGAAAACCTGAAGTCCAGAGGGCAGAGAGCGGAATTTTGATAGGCTGTCCTGTGGGAGAGGGAACTACTTTTTATTTTGTGTCTGGTACCAGTAGCTGGCGAGCACCAGAGTGCAGGAGGAGAAAGACAGGTTCCTTTCCCGAGCGGCGTGGCCCATGGGAATACGACCAAAGCTGTCAGACATTCAGAAAAAGCAGCGGCAATGGTTCAAGTGGACACGTGTAGAGAGACCGGTGAATTGGTCTGTATTTGGTAACCCAGGAATGCTCCGTAGTAGAGCGCTGACGGCTAGCAAACTAATGCACAATGGTCACATTGGCGTTATACTCACTTTGAAGGAAGGCCAGAAAGTAAAGGTTACAACTATCATTGCCAAGACAAAGAGTGGGCAATAATGAATCAAGATAGAAACCTGCATTGCCAAAGTAAAGAGAGGGCAAAACTGAAGAACTATAACCACCATTGCGAAAGTAAAGAAGGGGCAATACTTCAGAAAGCATATAACCTGCATTGACAAAGTAATAAGAGAATAATATTGAAGAAAGATTGTAACCATTATTCCCAGAGTGAGGAAGAGGCAATAGTTAAGCGAGACACCAACACGCATTGCCTAAGCCCAAGAAGGGCAAGTATAACATACAATGTTAGCAGTTGCTTGAGGAAATTAAGAAATCAAGAGTGGCAGGGGAGAAGACCTCTTTCTAAAAGGTATTAAGGAGGAGAGGAATATAACCTGCACTGCATGTGGCAAATACATCAGTGGAACAAACAGCACCAATGTGTATTGTGTCCTCACAGATGATGTTGTTAGCCTCAATGTTGTTGAAAGTCAAAGGCTTTTCTAAAAGTGTGAAGCAAGCCTCACCACAGAGTACTAGTTAGGAGTTTTTATCCTGGCAAGTGAGTATACCAGGAAAGGGATTATTAGTGGTAGTCTGTCATGATTCCTGCCCCTCATGTCCCCAGCCCTCCAAGATGTCAGGCTGGAGCCAGGCCACAATCACCTACATGGCCCTCAAGGGCCTCTCCAAACCTCCAAAGACCCACTTGGAGTCAGACTCGGTGCTTGTGGCACCAGACTCACTCACTACCATAGGATAACATTGGGGATTGGACTTGAAGTGCTTTGATGGGGACAAGATGGATGCCCCCACATATTTTGGTTCCCAGAACTGTATGTGCAGTCTAGTCTTTTGGGTGTGGTTCAGCCCACAGACACCTGGGATACCCAGAGACTATTTGAGCCACGCCCAGGCTGAGAAACGTGCTTTGTGTTTTCTGCACCTGCAGCGTGACACTCACCGTGTTCGGATCGGTCTCCAGTAGACCTGGATCTTTCTTCTGCGCTCAGCTCCTGCAAGAACAAGAACACCATTAGGAACAGCCTTACCTTGCGGCGCTTCTGCCCATCATTCATCGTTTCTTCTGTTCTGCGGGCATCTTCGGCGGTGTCATTCCCATCCCGGCATGCCGCTTCCTAAGGAAAAGGGAAAAGAACCGAAAAAAGGCATTAGTAAGCATTCAGCAAATCTTCACTTATTTTTAAAGACTGTACGAGCTTCAAATGCTTACCTGAATCCCAGCCACTCTGGGGGAACTCGGTCTCCGGAACTTCTCATCTATCTGCAAGAGGGAAAAGACACTCCAGGTTAGCGTGGAAACAACTAGAGGCGCTGCATAAAGCGCTTACTCGCGCATCGCGCTCTCACTCACCTTCAGCGCTACTCATCTCAGCAGTACGTCGCCATCCCCGGACGCCGGCCATCATCTAAGGAAGGAATGGAACGAAGTTAGAGAACTGTTCAAAAGATTCATTATACTTACCTGTCGGATTCTTGCCAGTGAAGTAACTAGGCAGCAACAAGCCCGCATCAATCAACGTGCCCCTGTGCTGAAAGCAGGACGGAGAGCACACTTTCCAAGAAAACAAGGTGAGCTGTGGATCAAAGGGAAGGGTTGGACCCCGGGGAAGAAGGGGTTAAAGCACACAGAGACAATAGGGAGTTAAACTCTACCAATCCTGTGTTTCAGGCCCACTCTCCAGTCAAGTAGACTCCAGGAAAGGGTTCGAGGTCGTAAGAGGTCAGAACATGCTGAGTGACGTCCCAGTGGATACCAGGTGAGCGTTAGATAGTCCTGGCAGGTTGGACCAGGACGAAGACATTGATGTACTCCATCGTAGTTGAAGTTTGTGAAGGAAAGAAGGTGGAAAGGCCATGCATGTATTTGATGAACCGTGGTAAAACCATCATTACAAAAGCATTGTTGTGAATCAAGAAGAATTGTGGAACTGTTTGTTTTCCAAGGAGGAGAGGTTATGTTGAAATGTTGACTATAGGTTGGAAGACTAAGACTCTTTTTCGTTTTGTGGAACCTTTGCCAATTGCCAAGTGAAAGACTTTTGGAGTAAGAAGGACTTTGTTACATTCAGAGCAGAGTTTGGCTACTAAAAATAACTTTCTTATTAGAACTTTGATTTGGAAATCCTGCTTTGAACCTGGGGGAGGTTATCCGACCCAAGTTAAAAGGATACATAATTACAGGGTTCTTTAGCTTAAGGATAGCAAGGTGTTTATCACATCCGTATAAGTTAATAAAATGGCCCTTGTGAAAAAAAACTTCAAGTTGTCTGCCGCGCATTCCTGCCCCCTCACAAGCAGTGCTTCAGAGCTTTCTGGTACAGGGACTTTCATCCTGCCGCCAGTCTTCGTACTGCTTTGGGAGTCTTTCTGATGAGGAATCTGTGGGAGAAAAGCAATCAATTGAAGGAGAAGAACAAGTTACTCTCTTATCTGGTAACGTTCTTTCGATGGGATGGTCCGACATCGTAGTCCATATCTATGACAGTAGTCACCACAGCTGTGCTGATTCTTAAATTTTTCAGCGTCTGCGTCCTGCGTCGATGCGCCATCCCCGAGGACCTCCTCCGACGGGCGATGTCACCCGATGTGATAAGTAGGACGCACGACGCCCTTAGCCTCAGTAGTAGTTTTTTCCCCAGAACGTGTGACACCAGTTTTCTGCCAGACACACAAGGCCTTGCGGAACGCAAGCTGCAATCACATAAGAAATTCTGCAGCGGGGAAGGTAGGGAGGGAGCAATAAGGAATACGTCGTCGGACCGGTTCTACGTGATTTCGCCGAATGAAATGTCATCGTGGGACATTTCATCACCGAAATCTCATTGCAAGAAACCCTGTATTTTTTTATTTTTATTTCTGGGGGGGGGTTCCCCCCCAGACCCGCCTCCCTACTTTAATAATCATACCCCAACCCGCACAAAACACCCCCCAAAAAATATTTTTTTTAAAAAAAGGGTTTCTGGCGATGAGAATTCCGGCGATGAAATGTCCCACGATGACATTTCATTTGGCGAAATGCATGTATACCGTCGGACCATCCCATCGAAAGAACGTTACCAGGTAAGAGAGTAACTTGTTCTTCAAGGGGATTGGGTCCTCCGACGTATTCCATATCTATGACAGACTCCCAAAGCAGTACCAAGCAAGGAGGTGGGAAAAGAATTTAGAACACAAATTTAGCATGCCCAATCAAATTGCGAAATAAAGGACTGCCTTGCCAAAGGCCAGATCCTGTCCTCGGATGGAATCGAGGGAGTAGTGACGTGCAAAAGTATGTACAGAAGCCAGGTGGCTGCATCACAGATGTTACGAATAGGAACACCCCTCTGTAGGGCAGTAGATGCGGCCATACCCCTGGTAGAAAGGGCCCACAAGCCAGCCGGTGGGTCCTTACCTGCCAAGCGGTAACACTCGGAGATAGCCAAAATAATCCAACAAGACAAAGTCTGTTTCGTCACAGCTTGTCCCAAACGCTTTCCAGCGTAACCAATAAAGAGTTGATCATCCACTCTGACCCGGGACATGCGTGAAATATAAAAGCTCAACGCTCTCCTAGGATCAAGCCTATGGAGCCTCTCCTCTTCCTTACCAGGATGCGGAGGAGGATAGAAGGCCGGAAGAACAACCTTCTGGCCCAAATGAAATTCCGAAACCACCTTCGGAAGAAAGGAAGGATGAACTCGAAGGACAACCCTGTCCTTATGAAACACAGTGAAGGGTGGCTTAACTGAAAGTGCCTGTAACTCACTCACTCTGCGAGCGGAAGTAACAGCAACCAAAAACACAGTTTTAAGAGTTAACAGTCTCAAAGGGCAAGAATGCAAAGGCTCAAACGGAGCCCCCATAAGAAACTTAAGAACAAGGTTCAAATCCCAACCGGGCACCAGAAAAGGTGACAGAGGGAACACATTAGTGAGCCCTTTCAAAAACTGAGAAATTAAAGGAATCTTAAAATAGGAACATTCTTCAGACGAGCGCTTAAATATGGACAACGCCGCCAGGTAACCTTTAATGGTACCCACTTGCAAGCCCCTGTGGGCCAAGGAAAGCAAAAAAGACAGAACCATGGGAATGTCACACTCAAAAGGATCCACATTCTTAACTCTGCACCAGTCGCAGAATTTACACCAACGGCACAGAGACTTTGTTGCCGTTGGCGTCTGGCCGAGAGCAACACCTCCAACTCGTCTTCAGGGAGGTCCCAATCCTTATACCTCAACCTTTCAGAAGCCAAGCGTAAAGGTTGAGGGATCTGACCTCTGGATGGAGAACCTGACCCCCCTCCCGTGAGAGCAGAACGTCTCGGTAGGGAAGACGACGTGGAGGGCAGATGGACAAGTCGAGAAGGTCCGGGTACCACATCCTCCGGGCCCACGCCGGAGCAATGAGTATCATCTGGGAACCGAACCTCCGTAACCTCCGCAGTACTTGCGAGATGACGGGGACTGGAGGAAACGCGTACAGCAGTGGGAATGACCACTCCACCACGAACGTGTCTCCTAAGGCTCCTTTTGGAGGAAATTCCCGCGAGCAGAACCTTTCGCACTTCCGGTTGACACTGGAGGCGAAGAGATCCACTTGAGCGGTCCCCCAAAGGGCGAAGATATCCAGGAGAATCTCCTGAGCCAGCTCCCACTCGTGAGAGATCGTGCTCTGCCTGCTCAAAGTGTCTGCCGTCTCATTGTCGTCTCCGGCTAGATGAACAGCCGAGATCGAAACTTCCTGCTGGATGGCCCAGAACTCGAGCTGCATCGCTCCCTGCACAGAGGAAGTGACCCTGCCCCCCCTTTTTGCTGAGGTAGTGCATGGCCACCGTGTTGTCCGTTAGAATCAGGACACTCTTTCCTCGCACAGTCGCCAGAAAAGCCCTCCGGGCTAGCCTGACGGCCCTCAGCTCCAACAGATTGATATAGAGTCTGGACTCCGACGGAGACCAATGACCGCTGACTGTCAACTCGTTGGCATGAGCTCCCCATCCCGTGAGAGATGCATCCGTCACGATCGTCACCTCCGGCCAGGGCAGCCAATTGGGGCCCCCCCTTCATCAGATTGCCTTCGACGGCCCACCACAGAAGGTCCTGGGTGACCGAGGGAGGCACCTGAACATGGTCCGACATCCTGCCGGAAGAGTGCGACCACTGCATCTTGAGTGCCCACTGCAAAGATCTCATCCGCAGACGAGCCTCTGGCACCAGAAGAATGCAGGATGCCATGAGGCCGAGCAACCTCAAGAACTCGAATGCTGGGAGCGTCTGGGCAAGCTGAAACTTGTGCACCATCTGCTGAATGTGAAGAGCCCTCACCTGGAGAGGAAAACACGGCCCCAGGGATGTGTCGAGCACTGCTCCGATATACTGGAGCCGCTGTGTTGGCGTCAAACGGGACTTCTTTAAATTGAGGGAGAAGCCCAGCTTGTGAAGGGAGTGGCAAGTGACGGACAGATGATCCAGGACATGCTCGGGAGAGCTCCCCCTGATCAACCAATCGTACAGGTAGGGGTAGACGTGAATCCCCCCTTCTCTGCAGCCACTTAGATTCAGCCACACACTTCTTTAGAGAAGCGATATCCTGGATTGAATCCTTTCTCAGTAACAGGACCATTAGGTTGTTCTCTCCATCAGCAGCGGCTGACCCGATTCCCATCTTGTGTGGAGTCCCTCAGGGCTCCTGTGTCTCCCCTACCCTATGCAACATATTTACCAAGCCCCTTTTCGACGATCTGGACATTCTTGGTATCACCTACACCAACTATGCAGATGATACCCAGATTCTCCTCCTACTTTCTGGGGAATATCATAAAGATTTGGCCTTGGTGAATAGGGTGTATATCATCATCCAGGCATGCATGGCAACCCACGGTCTATGCCTGCATGATGGTAAAACAAAGCTCATCATCCTAGGGACTCACTCCAACCTCAAGGGGTTAAGCCAGGACTACCTCATTCGAGATTGATGGCAACAGCATCAAGGTGTCCAAGGAGGTGAAGATGCTCGGCTTCTATCTGGACGCCACCCTCTCTTTTGATAAACAGGTGAAGTCTCTGGCATCTGCCACCGCTTACACATGTAAGCTCATCAGGGCAGGCAAACATTTCCTGTCTGACAATAACTGCCTTATCTTAGGGAGAGCCTTAATCCTCTCGAGGCTCGACTATTGTAACCCCCTCTACATTGGAGCCAATAAAGCTATCGCCCATCGAATCCAAATACTACAAAAAACACCCTGCGAGCTGCCCTTGGTGTGTCTAAAAGATCGCACATTTCAAAGATTAGGCAACAAAACAACTGGCTGTCTACTGAAAATAAAATCCACTTAAAAGTGGCATCCCTTGTTCACAAAGCCTTGAACAATGCCACTCCGAGCTATCTTGCAGACAAATTCATAAAAAGAAGCTCTGCACATCCAGCTAGAACCTCTAATGCCAATAGCCTTATTATACCAAGATTTAGGCTAACTAAGGTGGGGGGAGGCAGCTTCCAGGTTTGAGCGGCCCAATAATGTTACTCACTGCCTCACCCTCTACGTGAGGAGCAGCCCTTCCCAAAATTCAGATCCAACTATATTAACCTCCTGAAGTCTGCCTATGACTAGTCCTCTAGCTTAGACTCTGCCTCACGAGACCTGTAATTCTGACATGCCTCTGACCGGCCTATGTGTTGCTTTTGTGGACATTTTTACTCCACCCATCTAACCAATGAGTTAATGTCCACTTAGTGCCTGCACATATACTGCCCGCTCTGCATTGTATTGTGTATCGACTATGTATGTAAGTAATGTACAATTGCCCTTCTATTTGTAAATATATTGTATTTGTATGTAACCTATGACCCTACCCTGTAACTTAAGCCGCACATTTTCTGTACTGCTGCGCCTGGATACCTTCGGGTCTGGTGCGCATTATAAGTGAATAAAACAAACAAACCACCCAGTTTGAATACATCCTCCTGGCAGGACTCCCCTCACACTCTTACATGTGGGCATGGGCAGAAAACTTGGGAATTGAGATTGATTTCACATCCTGCGTTAACATAAAGGAAAGCGACAATGAGATTGCTCTATCTTGCCAAATATGAGAATGCTAGAAAGATTTGATTTCAATGATGTCTCACCCATGTGAGGCTTCACAAGATGTTCCTTGAGGTGTTGCCCTTTTGCTGGTGCTGTCTCTTGGAGATGAGACAGTCTCTTCCCGTTATAAACAGGTAGCTGATTGTATGTAGAAATGAATATATATATGTATGGTAATCATCAAGCAGAAGGAGGTTTGTTGCGTTTACTCCCTGCTCTCTGTGAGTAGTCAGGGACCCTTGGTGTGTTCTGTAAATGGTGCTGTCCCTTGGAGATAGGGATGGCATTGCCTCTCTCTTGGGATTAATTACTACAACTTCCCACTGGAAATCGCACAGAACCCCACCAATTTCTGTGTGGTGGACTCACAGAACCTCCATGCCAAAACATTGCAATTTGGGCTCCTTCTTTCATTATGTGGAAGCTAATGACTTCCCCATTGACCTTGGCATCTTTGGTATTCTGTTAAGGGATGCATTCTCACCATGGGCCCTTCAGGTACAACAGAATGTTTCCTACCTCTATCATAATATGTGGTCTTTTCAATATTTTGCTCACCTGTTTTCCCATCTTAATGTTTCCCCTTTTCCCCCCTTACAATGGTGTTCTTGATAATTGATACATGGATGCCCGTCAAGAACGATGGTTTAATTGTTGTTTTCTTAAGCCTTGGATGCCTCAGTTACTCTACATTAACAAGGTTATGTCAGTGGTATTTTGTTATTTGTAACCAGGTATGGTTGATAGACAAAGTATGGATGCAGACCCTCGGGTTGAATAAGAATTGTGGGGGCTGAGTGCCTTCTCATCCCCTAATCACAAGATTGTATTCTTTTCAAACACTTGGCGGCCCCCCAAGTTCTTGGGGTAACCACATTCAAACTTTTCTGCCCTTCCATTCTGATGTGGATTCCAGTATGGAATCAAGACACAATTCAAGTATCCGGACATGTCTGCTCCTGGCTCTGCCGTCCTAGTTCTTCTGAGGCAGGAAGAAGCAATAACCATACATGGCGGCACTTTATCTTGCAGGACAAATTAGGCTATTGGGCTCAGTAATGGATTTTACATAAGAGTTACCAGTAGAGACAGCCTGGGGGTACAGAATGTTTTCCTCCACTAGAATTAAACACATAAGTTGTCCACAAACCTGTGTAGATCACAGTACCCACTATGGTGGGTGGCCTAACCCTGAGAAGCCAAGGGTCTCTAAGGAGCACAAATAGGATTTACCTATGATTGAGGAGCAACTCATTAGGGACAAATCAGGTAGCTGGTCAAGACCAAATAGAAACATTCCGATGCCTCTCCCCAGAGGTGCAGATAAGGGCTTTCAACCAAACTCCAAACATATTAGCAACTCCCACCGACCTTTGGGCGTTAAGCACTCGTTATTATAATAAAGAAAATATTTCAAAACCATTTTTCAATGGATTGATTTTCTCCCACAGATTCCTCATCTTGATAGATATCGCATCACCTCTCTGCTGCTAGGAAACTTTTTCCACAGGAGCGTAGTGGACCTTGACTCGTCCATCGATCCGTCTTGCGCAGTGGTCTATCGTCGGCTTCGGAAATGACGTCAAGAGCCATACAAATACCACATCACTACACCCCTTGCCTCAGTTCCTTTTTTCCACATGCTCCCATGCTGCATCAGGAACTTACTCGAGTTTCACTCAACGTTTTTTTAGTAAATATTTCCGATTTACATTGACGATGTCTTTGCCCCGGATCTCGGGTTTCGAGCAGTTCTCAGAGTGCAAGGCCAAAATGTCGGTGACAGACCTACATGACGTCTGTTTGTGGTGTCTAGGTTAAAATCCTGACAGAGGCCTGCGCGTTGTGTCCCAAGATGCAACCCAAGTCCCTGCGAGACAAGCGGTAGCTGGCACTGGGCGGACCGTCGCCGAAGTCTCTGGCGCGGTCTCTCAGCCATCTGAGGCTGAGGAGACCACTCGTCCCATCAAGAGACGGCACCACAAGAAAACAAAAAAAAGAGGTCCCACTCCAGAAGCCATTCCTCGTCCTCTTCCTCACGGAAGAAGCAACGCCACCATCGGCGGGAATCGCTTCCTCAGAGCGAGTAAAGCCCTCTAAGGGTCCGACGGACCTCAGATTCTGACGAACAACATGATGGCCATGCACTACTTAAACAAGCATCGTGTAGTGCATTCCCATCCCCTCTGCACAGAAGCAACACAACTGTGTTTCTGGTTGCTAGAGAATCAAATCTCAGTCTCAGCAGTTCATCTGGTGGGGACCGAGAACAGTTTGGCAGATGCTCTGAGAAGGCAGAGCACAGTTTCACACGGGTGGGAAGTGTGCAAGGAAGTCCTGGAGGAGATCTTTGCTCTCTGGGGTACCCCAGCAGTGGATCTTTTTGCCACGGAAGCCAACAGGAAGTGCAAACAGTTCTGCTTGAGGGAATTTCCAGCGAACGGTGCACTGGGGTACGTGCTTCTGGTGGATTGGACATTCACTCTCCATTACACTTTCTCTCCAATCCCGTCATTCTGTGAATTGTCAGGAGGTTGAAGAGGTTTCGAGCAACCATGACCTTGATCGCCCCGGATTGGGCAAGGAGGACATGGTACTCCGACCTCTTGGATTGGTCCATCGCCTCACCAGTTGCCTCAGCGGCCGGATCTCCTCATTCAGTCGGAGGGTCGGATACTACACCAGATCCAAGGCTCCCTCATCCTACAAGCGTGGCTCTTGAGCGGATGAGGTAGGATGACTGGGACCTCTACGAGGAACTTCTTGAGATGTTGCTGGCTGCACGCAGACAGTCAACGAGATCTCTGTATGCGTGCAGGTGGAGAAGATTTGAGGCGTGGTGCAGGGAGCGCAAGGTTGACCCCATCTCTTGCCCTAACACAATGTTGATGGAGTACCTGCTGTCACTAGCATCTTCAGGCCTTCAGGTTGCAACAGTGAAGGGGTGGCCCTTTCTGTTTTTAAAAGGTCCCCGGATCAAGGTTCCTCTTTTACCATACCGGTCATGGCCCAATTCCTGAAAGGCCTGCTCATCATATTCCTGCCAACTACCATTTTTGTTCTGGATTGGCGCCTTAACCTGGTTTTCACCTTTCTGATGGTGGCTCAATTTAACCCAAGCATTCTTGCCCACTTAGGTTGCTGTTCCTTAAAACAGCCTTTTAGATTGCTATCACATCAGCCAGGAGAGTTAGTGAGCTGCAGGCCTTATGCTGCAAGCCCCCCTTTTTGCATTTCTTCAGAGAGAAGGTTTCTCTTAAGGTCCGACTGGGTTTCTTCCGAAGGTAGTTTCAGAATTTCATCTTCCGCAGTCTATTGACTTGCCAGTGTTCTTACCTCCTCCCCACCCTTCTAAGGAAGAAGAACGGTTTTACTGTCTCGATCCGAAGAGAGCACTCAGCATTTATGTTGACTGCACAGCGGGGTTCAGGAAGACAGACCACTTGTTCGTCACCCATTCTCTTTCACGCAAGGGTCTTGCGATTACCAATCAGACCATCTCACGCTGGATCATTTTATGCATCGCTGAGTGCTATTGGTCAGAAGGAAAAGAAGTCCCATCGGGTATCAGGGCCCATTCCACCAGGCGAGTCTCTGCTTCGATGGCCCTTCATATGACATTTGATGTGCTGCCATACGGTCCACTTTACATATTTTCACAAAGAATTATGCTCTGAACGTTGCACGTGGGCCTGATGCACGTTTTGGGAGAGCGGTTCTGCAGAACCTGCTTGTGTAATCCTTTCTGCCCTCCTCCTTTGCCTTACTGCTTGGGGAGTCTATCAAGATGAGGAAAGTGCAGGAGAAAAGCAATCCATTGAAGGCGAAATTACATTAGCGTAATGTTCTTTATATGGACTTTTCTCCTGCAGATTCCTCATCACCCTGCCAAGCCGTCCCCGCTCAGAAAGTGTTGTGTCCCTTCACTTCTGGTTCCATGTAGTACGATGTTGATGGCTTTGGGGAGCTCATCTCAGTTGCTCAAATCCCCCAAAAATACATGTTTTTCTAATTGGAATGTTGTTAGCCTCTGGTTTCTATTCCAAAGGTGCCATATTTAAGGCTGGTTAGCCTCCTTCTGTTTTCCTATGCAGCGTTTGAGCCGGGAAAATTAGGGAGGAACTGAGGCATAGGGCGTAGTGACGTGGTATTTGTATGGCACCTGACGTCACTTCCGTAGCCAACATTCGACCACCGCGCAAGACGGATCGATGGCTGAGTTGAGGTCTGCTACGCCCCCTGTGGCAAAGGTTTCCGAGCAGCAGAGCTGTGGAGGGATATCTATCAAGATGAGGAGTCTGCAGGAGATTAATCCATAGATAGTACATTACGGTAAGGTAATTTCCCCTTTTACTTTCTTCGTTCAACTTAAATCCAAGGAAAGGGGTTGGGAAATGCCTCCCTGCTCCCAATAAATATTCACCTTTAATGTTCAAAGTGTTGACTTGCATACTTAATAAACTAGTCTTAAAGATCACTGCAAACCTTTTTTAGAATCGCTTTCTAGGGGTATGGTACCAGTACTCGCATGCTAAAAGTTTAATTTTAATGTCAGGCAGGTGGTGTGGAATGCATCCTGTTTTTAAAAAAATGTATTGTACTATTTGGTGCCGAGGAAACAAGAAAATCAATGAAGACCACGTGATTTACATATTTCCACTTTATAGGCCCCAGGCATTTCATTATCAAGGGATACCTGCATGCCCATAGATATGTTGCCAAGCTAAAGACAACAGCAACTGTTTTAAGCCATAACAATTCATATACACAATAAGGCTATTAGTACAATGTTATAATTTGGTGAGTTGATAACAAGATGCCCAATGTAGACTCTCCTGACAATTCTTCCTCCCTTTTTTTGTAGGAGGGAGATTGGATTCTGAGATTCTTCCTTCAACATCCAAATAACCTAGTCATTAGTCCTTTCCTTAGGTGAAGGGGCCTGTATGCTGAGCACTGGCAGACCACACAACATGTAAAGGCTTGTTTTCTGGTCTTGTTTTGTATTTCTTTGTTTCTAGACCTCCAATGTTCAGGCGTCCCGTGTTGTACTGACCTCCAGAGATAGCACATTTCCAAGCCAAGAAAAACAGTGTCTTTGTTGTCTGAGCCCTGCAGAGGATATTGACTCTTTCCCAGAAGATGTGGGCTTGGAAAGGTAGAATGTGTTGGATCCTTGGCAGAGGGGGAGATGTAGTTGAATTTATTCAGACCTGTGATGAGGCAGGTTGCTGGATGGCTTTCATTGGGGCCAGAATGAAGGCTGGCATACCTGTGAGGAGGGCATTGCCAAAATCCAGAGGGAGATGGCCAGGGCAGATAGAGAGGGTCTGTAGTCTGAGACAGGGCTTGATTCTCCATCATAGTGTCAGCTAGTCATACGCTGTTATTTTGGCAACAAGGTCTTTGGGATGAGGTTGCTGTTGATTGTGAATCTGAGTAATTTTGAAGACTGGTCCAAAAAAGGCTCACGGATTTCTTTTTTTTTTTTTAAAACAACTCCTATCCTAATTTGCCTTAAGGGTTTTTGGTGGTGTCAAGTCTAAGTCAATTCTAGTAGTTGGTTTCAGTTGGGCATTTGACATTCAAGCCTGGAAGAGTCAATATTTCAGTTGGTGGATATGTTTGGCTTTTGGTGAGAGTTACAGGTCTTCATCCTATTTCTGGACCTGGAATGTTGAGATTTGAGAGGACTCCCAGTCATTCCATGTAGAGTTTGATACGAAGAGAGGATGCATTGTTGTGAGAATCTGCAGGGCAGGGGAGATCTGTTAGTTCCTATCTGGATGAGCAGGTGTCTGTGTTTGAGGTATACAGAGAAATAGAGCAGAATTCCGTTACTGAATCACATGGAAGTTGTGAGGATGCCATGGAGCGGCTTGTGGTCAACTGTGTTTAAGGTATCAGAGGACTAGTCGAGCAAGCAGGGAGGAGACTGACTCCCTTGTCCATGGTGTACAGCAGGAATACTCCTGTGACCTGCAACCACTTGCGGCACTTCATACAATTTGCTGTGGCCTACATGGTCTCACATGTGCTCTACATCTGCCGTAAAGCCAGGCATTTCATCTATGAAGCTAAGTGGAATGTTTGATGGGTTTGTAGCATTTCTACAGAAACTTGGAAGTGTTATTTATTCTACCTTCGAGTTTTACTTGGGGGTCAAGGCAGAAAGCCAGTCTGCCACAGTCATGAGTGGAAACTGAGAGCAGCTAAATAGTATTAAAATATACATTTTATGAGGTAAGATAAATAATTAAATAAAAGCATTAAAACCACTTAGTTTGGCTTTTGAACTGAGTCCTTCTGGGATGGCTACTCACATGTCCAGTTGCTGCCATCTTTTGTTATGCACTCTCTCAAAGGCCACAGTTATACCAGTTAACGGTGCAAGCATTGTAGAATCACCAAAAGCAAGGGCTGCTCTCCCATTTAACTGCTGCCATAATATACCAAGTGCAGCCTCAAATGCCCCAGTAATACCATCCAATTCCAGGTAATGCAACAAATGCATGTTATAATTATTTGTGTTTTTATACAGCACTTCAAGCAAGATTCCTCCAGCTTTTAAAGGCTGTAGAAAATAGTGCTTTTACCAACCTCAAAAGGAGTAAAGGCTAGAACAATTGTGTGGTCCTGTTTTATGGTACTCCTTTTCACAATTATTCCTTTGGGATAACTCCCTACAAATTGAAATGTGCATGCACCATTTGGAATAAGTGGCATCCAAAATTCCTGAGGGTAGAACTGCCAACCCCTTCGTGATCTGGTCTATAAGTCTTTTCATGTTTTATCAATATTATTACACAATGTGCTTTTAAGAGTCACAGATTTTCAATGGTGGTATTAGTGTTCTGGTGGGTAGGAGGGGTGTTTTTGGAAGTGGCAGTGAAAATGGTGGTCCCTGGACAAGACTGAACCAAATATTTCAGCCCCTAGGCTGCCATCGATGACCTGTATAGTTCTTGTTTCAGTCGTACATTTCAAACAAAAGTTAGACCTATACACTAAATGAGGTTGCAGTGGGTGATAACTTAGCATAGTTGGTCAACATTTTTCTTTATTATCTACCCAGCGAAAGGTAGGTCATGAACAGATATTTGACCAGCTTATCAGGCGTGTGGGTTTGTACATAAAGTGGAGCATTTGGCCAGTCTTCAGGGAGCATATTCCTTGAGTGTTGGAGGCTTTGATGGTGTAGAGGAACAACAGGACAGCTTTTCATGAGAAACAAATGTCAAGGTTGAGGGAAAATCATGTTTGTAAAATATCGCTTTGAGGGACAAAAGGATGCTGATAAGATCTTCTAGAATTATGAGATTGAATTATCTTGGCATGGTCTTTTTTAGGATGCAGAGGAGTGTTTGTGTTGTATTCAATGATGCCCACAGTGATGACTCTCAGACCGTATCTTCAAAGTAAGGCTGTTTATTGGTTACAGCAAACATCAGTGGTCGTCTAAGTAAGTGTATAGCAGTTGACACGTCAGGTCTCCTAACTGTTCCCATGTAACACTCATCGAGCCAGCAGATGAAAGTTCCATGATGTCATCAGCCTGCTTGCTCAGGCACAGAAATGTATTAGTCGGGTTATGTGTAGGAGTGGCATAATGGCATGTTCACTTTCGTGGTAGGTGTGAAAGGTTATTTTACAGCTGATGATGTAATAAATACAAACTCTAGTGTGATGCCTCTGATATTCAGGGCCGGGGAAGGGGGGGTGGAGCTGTCACACAATGACCAGTTTCATGCTGTCCAATGCAGACTCTAGCTAGTTACTTCCGTTTTTCTTTTGGTATTAACATCTAATAGAAACACACAGAACTGGGCTTAGTCAACAGGCGGTATGCTCATTTAAGATGTGTTAAATTTTGAGGAATAAAAGTTAAACAGAATTCACTCTTTACAGAAAAAAACAGTTGCAGAGTTAATGCATGATTTTCTGTGAATGGACCACTAATTTTAATGAACACAGCTATTCATAAACCATACAAGGATACATTTAAAAAATACACATGGGAACACTATATATGAGCATAAAAGATGTTGATTGTTGCTCTCAAACTCAAAAGATCAGTTTGCACATTTAACTTGAAGCTATGTGTCATTGCGCCCACTTTTTATTTTAAATGTCATCCACCCAGTTCACACTTTTAGAACTCCTGTGCTGGATTCGAATCCGTAAAGTAAGCTAGTGCAGATGGACCATGATCAGTTAATCGTGATGGTAAACTCCATAACAGATCTCCCAAGCTTGTACAAAGGCACGTCCTGCAGTACCATACAGAAGGAAGAATACAAAAGAACACCCAAACTTGTACTTCATTCTGAACAGAAGAGAATATATACTTCAGATTTTAAATTGCCTTATCAACGAACAGGGAGCTAGGCTTACCCAAGCCAAGAACAAGATAATCTGTTTGCATGGATCCACATCCTCGAGTGTTAGTGTCATTAGAAGACACATTTTACAATTTTGTGCTGATGCAGACTTCAGAACACATAGCAAAACATTACAAGAAGACAGATGATCAAACTTCGTCATGGGACTTGAGATACATATGCTTGGCATGTTTCCTCAGTTTCTCTTGGGTTTTTAGTGCTTGGCTGTGTTTCCGAGTAAGGCCCATAGGTGGTAGATGAACCTAAAGTAAGTAAAATATGTTACTGCATTGTTTAGTTGTATTCATTGCTAATGCTCACTATCAAAGTTCTCCTTCTACCAAACACTTTTATTGAACATAAAACACCATCTGTTTGCATTAACACCAAGCTTATTCACATTTGAATTTGAGAACAACATCTTTTGCAAATGACTAACGGTAGGCTAATGAAAACAGGCGACACACGCAGGCTCACATTCTGAAAATTTCAGGCACCTTATTGTATGGGCTATCCTGCGTGTGATAGCATCATATCAATTAGATTAGAAAAGGTGTAGTCATATGTTAACACCAGTGTTTCTTGACCTGTGCATATTTTTGATGGTAACATTAAAATAATAAACCAGGATTCCAAGATGACGGCCGGGAGAGGAGGATGTGCGCACGTGTCTCCCCCCACCGGACTGCACCAAAAAGCAAGTTAAAAAGCAACGTGGACGCCGGATTAACTCAACCCATCTCCAAAAGCAGTAAGGAGACAGCAGCTACCCACCGGAGATCGAGTCACCTGATGGGTCCGTGGAGAAAAAAGAAGAGAAGCCGCAAAGTCATAGGAGGAGTCCGCAGTGCGGCAAGCAGGAAGCGAGATCCAGGCCGTATCGGGTCGCGTGGTCTGGCAGGAGCTGGTCGAGGACAATGGAGAGAGCGTAACAGACTGAGGAATCCCCAGAGCTGTGGAGGAAGTAAGTCCCACCCACCCCTGATTGATCGGCGCGAGAAGCAGACCGCACAGGGGACTGCAGAGCCAAAGGAGGGACAGGAACACAGCAGAGTGTCCCCTCCCCCCACACACCTCCTGGGGGGAGGACAAGAGCAGGCGAGGAGACTCCCCAGGCGGGCAGGAAACAAAGCCGGGGAAGCCATCAAAATAAAACAAGAACGGGACGGAAGAGGCAATACCCCATTGGGGATACACCCCAAAACCAACCCACACAGGCAAGAAGAGAAGAAGGAATGACGGCAAGCAAGGAGGACATGCAGGGCTGGTTCAAAGAATTTCAGAATCAATTCATGTCATCCTTCCAATCGCAATTAGACACGCTGAAAGTCAAAATGAAACAGTCGCTGCAAGAAATATGACAGGCGTGGCAAAACTAGAGGAGAGAACGGACACGTTAGAAAGGATAGGCAGAACAAGGAAGAAAACACAAAAATATGGTGAAACGGTGGAACACTTGGCACCCCAGCCACAAAACGTCACAATTCAGTAAATATACAAATAAAAAAATCTATCAGAAGCAGTAGAGGAGAAAGATCTGAAGGACACTGTGCAACAACTATTTGCAGACATTCTAGCAGTAGAAAAGGAGGAACAAATAGTAATGGACCGTGTCCATCGGGTAGGACCCAGAAGGGCAGGGGAGCTAGGCGCCCGCCCCAGGGGATGTGCTAATAGCCATGACATCCTACACCCAGAAAGAACTGATCCTGCAAAAAGCGCGGCAAGCAGGGCAAGTGAGAATTAACAGGGATGAAGTGCATCTATACCAGGACCTAGCGCAAACACTCCAAAAACTTAAGCACATGGGTCCAGTGGTGCAATTCCTGGCAACAAAAAAAATAAAGTACAAATGGACATTTCCGTTCGGCCTCCTATTCACATGGGAGGGATGGAACCATAGAATAACCACATGCGAGGAAAGCGAACAAATATTTATTTATTTATTTATTTGTTTATATAGCGCTAAAGCCCGTAGGCATAAGAGCGCATTCCAAAAAGACAAGACAATAAAGATCAAAGACGGGACAAAGATGTGAACCGGGCCGGTATTTCATTGTGATGGGATTGACGTAATTCCAAGATTTATTTGAATAACAGTGTTTTCAATTTCTTCCTGAACTGAATATAGCTGGATTCAAGCTTCAGTGGAGTTGGTAGTTCATTCCATTTTTGGATACTTCTGGTCGGGAAGGCCTTGCCTAGGCCATTTTGCTTTTTCGTTGCAGTAGTTTGTAGTAAACCTATATTGGATGATCTGAGGCACCTAGATGGCACATGCCACTTAAACTGTTTCTTTAGGTAAGCCGGAGCTTTGCCATATAGGCATCGATGGACCATGGTGAGTGACTTGAAGATAATTCTCTCTTCGATGGCCAACCAATGAAGATCTTTTCTGTCTCCTGTGATATGTTCCCTCCTTGACCTGCCTGTGATTGTCCTGATGGCGTTATTTTGGATCACCTGACATTGTTTCAGACATTTGCTGTTTGCTCATACGAGCAAGGTGTTTCCATAGTCCAGTCTGGATAATATTGTTGCTCTGGCAAGGATGTGCGGTTCTTTTGATCGAGCAAAGGTCTAATTTTTTTCAAGAGTATATGATGATACTGGCAATTTTTCTTTAGGTAGGC
The DNA here is from genome assembly GCF_040938575.1 of Ambystoma mexicanum. Lineage (NCBI taxonomy): Eukaryota > Metazoa > Chordata > Amphibia > Caudata > Ambystomatidae > Ambystoma > Ambystoma mexicanum. The sequence continues at coordinate 532,815,128 of NC_090924.1, read as the reverse complement.
TGTATGTGCCTCTGATCCTAGGGAGGCTTGTAGATAGACTCCCAGAGTCTTCACTTTTTCAGATATTCGGATTTGGGTGTTTTGATACTAAATGAAGAGTATAGGGAACTCAGTTTCTTTCTGGCCTGTGTGGATCTGAAGATCATAAGCTCGGTCTTAGTGCCGTTGAGACACATCCAGTTGTCCTTCATCCAACTCTCGATGATGTTGTATAAGGTTGAAAGTTTGTTGCTGTCCTTTTTGTAATCCCTACTGAGCTCGAAGACCAGCTGGGTATCGTCGGCGAAGTTGGTACCCATTTGGGACAGCATGGTGCAAAGGCAGCACATATACAGGTTGAATAGCAATGGGGAGAAGCTAGCTCCCTGTGGAACTCCACAGTCCACAGGTTTGGTATTTGAGGCTTTATTTCCCCAGACAATCCTGGATTGCCTATCATGAAGAAACAAAGCTATCCACTCAGTTGCCCATGGAGAGCAGTTTCCTGAGTTTTCGAGGGCCTCTCGGAGTCTTGTATGATCTAGCAGATCAAATTCTGCCGAGAGGGCCAATAAAATCAACAAGCCTGATTTACCCTTGTCCAAAATGGACAACATAACGGTCTGAAGGTCTAAGAGAGCTGACTCGGTACTGTGACTGTTCCTGAAGTAATAGGTTGTTATCGTCCATGTAACTTTGGAGTTGTTCGGTGGCTATTTTATCCAGGATTTTCAGCAGAAAATCGCAGTTTGTTATGGGTCTTAGGTTAGCTGGATCTTGTTGGTCTAAGTCGGGTTTCTTAGGTAAGGGAGTGACCGTGACTGTTTTAATTATGGTGGCTACAGTTTGGTCCCTAAATTAAGCATTCACCATTCTTCTAAAGAAAGGAGCAAAAATGTCAGGGTTGTCTAAGATGAGTTTAGGTGATAGTACGTTTTCCGAGCATGAAGTGCATCTCATGTTGGTGAGTGTTTTCTTAATTTCTTCTAAAGTAATGGGCCTGAATTGAAATTTAGGATTTACCAGATCATTCTTGTTTCCTGTTGGTTTAATCTTTATCGGTGTGCATGTGGTCTGACAATTAAGAATGATCTCTCTGGCTTTAATGATTTTGTTATGGAAGGCAATTTGAACTTTCTCACAATCTGTTTTTGTGGGCTGGAAAGGTGGGGTCAGTGTTATGGGTTTGTCTATGGATTTAAGGATCTGAAAGAGCTTTCCTGTGGAGTTAGCCGCTGTACTAATGAGCTTGCTGTAATAGTTTTTCTTAAGGTCAATAAGTTTGGATTTGTATATGCGGTCGGCATTCTTCCAATTCATTTTATTTGTTTCAGCGGGTTCTTTTAACCATTTCCTCTCGAGGTTCTGTTTTTCTTTTTTAAGGTCAGTAGCTTCAGCATTGAACCATTTTTGGTGATTGGTATTAGGCCTAACTTTCTTGTTTTTCAAAGGGGCTTGGAGATCGAGTAGTTTTTTCATGCCTTGATTGTACATCAATATGATGTGTTCGCATGAATCCTTGTCTTTAGTGTTAGTCATGATTTTATTAATTTCTTCAGAGAGCATATTGCTAGTGATTTTTTTCAGATTCCTGTCAATTACAGATTTAGGTTTATTATCTGTTCTTTCCTTTTTTTGTTTCAGAGTCAGGGAGATTTCAATTTTGAAGTGGTCTGACCAAATACATGGATAAGTTCGAAGCATGGTCACATTGGAGCTATTTGTGACAATCCAATCAAGCTGCTTCCCTGTGACTGCCGTAGAGCCCTTGTTGATTATAGAGAAATCGTTGTTCTCTAGATCCTCTTCTAGAGTTATGGCCCATTTGTTGTTTTGATTACCCCTCCATCTATTTATGTCACCCAACAGTATGGTCTCCGTGTTGGGTGATTTGAGGTTGTTGAGAGTGGTAATAAGTTCATCATTAAAGTCAGATATTAGGGATGGAGGTCTGTATATGACAATTATGTTAATACAGTTATTATGGGTGGGTGTCAGTTTGAGGTGAATAACCTCACATCCTGTGCACTGAATTGGAGTCGTAAAGAGTTTGAGGGTATGTTTGGCGATTTTCGCCACACCTCCGCCCTATCCAATTTCTCTGTTTTTAGAATATGATATGATATGATATGATATGATATTTGTAACGCGCCTATACACAAGAATAGATATTGTAGTTAGGTGGTACTGTGATATCTATAGTGGGGCCCACTGGTTCTTGTAACCATGTTTCAGTTAGGCATAAAATGGCTAGCTTCTCATCTACAATTTAATCGTGGATCTCCTGTGCATGTTTTGACGTTGACCTGGTGTTAAGTAATGCAATTTTGATGTTAGCATTTTCTAGTGCTATCTCCTGGGCTGTTTTATGGGGGTCCGCTTTAGGTGGTGTGCTACCAATCTGTAGAGCGATTGGTTTGGGTAGATCAAGTCTGGATCTAAGAAAGTCTTGGACCAACCCTTGATGCTGTAATTTAGTGGCTTGGGACAGTAACTCGCAAAGATTTGGGTAGCCCATACCTGTGTATTAGATGATGTGGGCTTCGTATGTGATCCAGCAGCGTATCGTGCCGTGTGCCGTCGTGGACCGGCGTAGACCGGCTTCGTCGCAGAAGCGCCGGTGCTGAAGCGCCTGACGTTTCCTTAAGGCGACGTTAGAGGCAGATATTAAATCTGCAAAGCGAGGAAGACGAGCCAAACAGCAAAAGGCAGGGAGGACCAATAAGCCACAGAAAACCGTGGGAGTGGAAAACAGTCCCAAAGAAACGGAAAAGTGGAACCAAAACCTAAGGGGAAGATAAATAGAAAAGAAGAAGCAAGAGTCTGGATGGGAAGGACACAAAGAGGATAAAAGTAAGACACCCTGAAAGGGGTAAGGCAATATCACGTTTCAAAAATGATGCAGCCCGAGGAGAGGGGGAGAAGGGGGTGCATCTTGGAAACTCGAGTGGGGTTTAGGACTCTGCACGCTTATATCTCCGGGAAGAAAGAGGGCCAGGTGCGACTTCGTTCGAGCACACATAGGAAACTGGTCCCTCCACAGGGGAAGGGGGAGAGGGAGAGTTGAAGACGGGAGTTGTGGTTCACAAGTTTGGGAAGATGGGGGAAGGAGGAGGGGTGTGGGGGGAGGGAAAATGGAAGGGGGGAGGGCAGGGCACCAGAGGGAGGAACATCCCCAACAGGAGAAATGAAGCAATGGGCAGGAAGAGCCAGGTTGACCCAGGAGGAAGGATATTAAAATAGTTACATTTAACATTAGGGGGCTAAACACCCTAGTCAAACTGTTAAGGATTTCAATCGGATGACACACACCTTGGTCTCAGCCTAGGATGTAGCGTTCTATTGATATGCCTTTCTCCTTATTTTATGCAAATTCAATTTGAGATGATACACAACTCGTATCACTCCCCCTTTTTCAAATACCCCGGGTCACAATGGACCATGAACCAGGCCGGTTGGTGAAAATACAATGGGCCTCATTACAACCCAGGCGTTAAGGGTTTAACCGTTAACCCTTAACGCCTGATTACCATTTTAACGCCTGCTTTCAGCAGGCGTTAAAATGCAAGGCGCTAACCCGCCTTGGTGCTAATTACGGCACCGTAATTTACGGTGCCGTAATTAGCGCCTTCCCCACTCCCATTATGCCCTATGGGGCAAAAATGGGAATGGGGAAGGGTAAATGGGGAATGGGGATTTAGCGCCCCACTCACCTTGGAATGGGGGCTATGGGGGTTGAAATGGGAATGGGGATGAACTGTGTCCGTGTCCTCGAGTGAGGAATTACCGGGCCATCCGAACTCGGAATGGTCCGGTAAGTCTTCATTCCGAGGACACGGACACGGATGCGGTTTTGCCGGCAGCCATGCCGCCAATAGCGGCATGGCTACCGGCATACCTCGTAATGAGGCCCATTGTATTTTCACAGTACAATCCCCTTTCACATTGCTAGGCAAGAAGATGTTTTTATACAAAATAGTATTCTCCAACAGGCATTTTTCTTCTTTAGTTTGCCAAGCTCATTTTTACACATGTGGTGCAAGCTGCTAGCATTTGCCTTCAAATTCAGTTTTTGACTTTCCATTTTGGATTCCCACACTGTTTTGCAGCCATAGTCATTTTCTTCTAGGCTGTAGTTTATTTGAACCACCTATGCACTGAAATGTACATAGCCCATAGCTGGGGGTTCTTTTAATTACTGATCATTGACACTTTGTAACTTAAAAAGTCAAGCTTTTCCTGTGCGGCGGAAAATAGAATTTCTTAGTTGATTTTTTTTTCACATTTGGTTTGACAGGGCCTGTCATCCAGGGGTCATACTTGGTTTTGCTGAAGCACAATGGGGATACGAACGGGCATTGCAGGGCCTTATTATTAACAGTAATTTGAGGAAGAACAGATAAAAATAGCGTCAGAGCAGCACCATTTTAAGGTAAAATACCCCCTTTTCAATGGGGGCTTAGGGCTGGCAGCAAAGCAGCGCTGCTTTTTCACTCTATTTCTTTTTTATATGTAGGACCACACTGGCAAGCTCCCTCAGTGTGGCCCCTTGTTCCATCCTGCCCAATATGTGCTTGGCAAGATGATGCAGCCATCTTTTTGTTGCTGCAAAAAACAGTTTTGGGGCCATGGTACTCACAGGAGCCAGCGCAGCCATTTTGATGTTTCTGCTGAAATGCAGCTTGGCGATGTGGGGAAGCACTGCTGAGTGGGTAAATTTATCCCGCAAAACAGAGGAAAGCAAAACACCACCTTAGGGGGGAAAAAGTCGACATAACTCACGTTTCAGGAAACATACATTAAAAAACAAGACAAGGGGAAGTTTAAAATGAAAGGATTCTCACAAATATACCAAGCTAACAAAGGGGAAAAAAAGGGCAGGGGTATTGATTGTACTACACGATAGACTCGGAGCACAAGTTAAGGCCATCGACCTGGACAAGGATGGTAGATACGTATTCCTAAATACAGAAATAGGGGGCCAGGTGCCAACGCTAGCTTCATTATACATCCCAAATACGGGGCAAGATGGATATATCAGGGGAATGGTATCTAAATTAGAAACGTTCGCTAAGGTGGAGATCATTCTGGCGGGGGATTTTAACGTAGCCTAGAATCTGAAGCAGGACAGAAGCGGTACGGGCTAACAGGGAGCACTCCAAAGCACTCAAACGAAAGATGACAACACTGGTCTTCCACAATGTTTGGAGGGCCAAAAGGGGAAAGGCGCAAGGGTTCACAGACCATTCCCACGTGTACACATCTATGTCACAGATAGATTACATCTGAGCATCCACAGGACTAATGGGGAAAGTGAGGGAAATAGAACTAGGACCCATCTCACTACCGGACCATGCCCCCACTATGGATCACGTTGAGGGTGGGGAATAGAAAGGAGGGAATGTGGAAGTGGAAATTTGCCACCGACCTCCTACATGACCCAATACAAATGGAGGTAAAAAGGAAACAGCTATTACAATTAGCTATTACGCACAAGACGCTCTGAACTACATTTCCAATACTTGTTGTAGTCCAATAGCATATTCCGGCCTGTGCCAGTACTTAAGGGCACTTCTCATCGTTTCCTCATAGCTTCTGCCTTGTATTGCTGCTAGTCCTACTCTTGTTTTATTATAGATTTTAATCTGTTTTAAAGCTGCTTAGTGCTTATTAAATTAATTGTGTTGAATTTTGTATTTTTATCTGTGCTTCCACTAAGTGCCTCTCTGGGCCGTTGATAGTGCTCCTGCTACATTTGCTGCTCTATGCGATTTAAAACAGTGTCTTCTGTTGACTATGCATGCATGAGACGCTCTGAACTACATTTCCCATACTTGTTGCAGTCCAGTAGTCTATTTCCCTTTAAAGCCGGCGCAAACGCACCGGCCTGAAGGAGCCTAGCCGGTCTGTGCCGGTCCATACAGGGACGTGCGGGTGCGGCAAGTTACTCTGCTGTAATTTCTGTCTGCTCCTGACTTCATGTGGATTGCAGAGGTTTTGGAGGCAATCCCCCTTCTTTGGGGTTTGGGTTTTCTACTAGGTCAACTGCAGAAATCCTCAATACTCTCAAATCTATGTGGCCCACTAGTTGCCCTGGAGATCTCCTCCCCTCTAAGATAACTTTGGAATATAAGGACATTTTTGCGCATTTCTCATTAGGTTTGTAAATGCCTTGTTTAGATCATGTGTTATTTATTCCTCATTCAATAAAAGGGGTGGCAGTAACTCCGCTTTAAAAAAAGTGGGTTTGGATCCAAAGGACGCTGCTAACCTCAGACTTATCACCAATACATTGTTCTTCCTGAAATTGATAGATAAAGTTGCGACTATATAACTACAATCCTACGTCACAGCAAATGGAATCTTGCACAATAAGCAGTCCGGCTTTAGAAGTGTTCATGGCACGGAAATTACTTTACTGGATTTGCAGACTCATATGTTATCTATGCTGGAATGCTGGAGAAGAGCAGATCGGGGCTGCTGGTTTTATTAGACATATCGGCAGCGTTCAAGCTGTTTGATCATAAAATTCAGAGGAGTCGGTCCGATGGTTAAAATCATTTTCGGAGGACCGGAGATCAAGGGTCTATTGGGGTGAAAACTCATCCGAAGAGGAAATTACCATATGCAGAGTTCCGCAGGGGGCATGGTTGTCCCCCCCCATATATCAGTGAAAAAAACATTGTTAAAGGGACATTATGGTTCCAAGTAAAACTGAAAACCCCCTGAAATTCGCCAGTTATGGTAAACTAAGCAACCATAATTTGCACCACCACTGTGCACTGCTAAGAATAACACCCATGACAAAGATAACATCACAAATATGATTGATATCACTGATGACATCACATGTGCATTTAATTTTCATAGAAGTCCCTACAAGGGATTGTAATGTAATGTTGGCAGAAAAAAGTGTCAGGGGCCATCTAGAAATGTGTGATGAACTACATACTTGATTATGCAGTGTATTGCTCCAAAGAACATTCCATTGCAGGGTTTCTAGTACAGGAACCTACTCATATGATATATAATATATGATAGTTTATTTATATAGCGCCTATACACAATGTGTTTCCAAGCACTTCAAGGAAAGGGAGGGATCAAGGGAAAATACAATGACATTCTTACAGGCCATGAACAGTAAGGATGTGAAATTAACTATCGTACTCGGCCTGACGACTTTTCAGATAGTGCAAGAGCTAAGACATAGATAAGGAAGGGAGGGGGAGTGGGAAGGAAATGGAAACAGCCAGACGACTACCGTACTAGGCCTAATGACATTTCTGGTAGAGGTGGGGTGGGGAGGAAAAAAAACAGTAAGGGGAGGGGGGAGGAGACAGACAAGGTTGCTATCATACTAGGTCCAGTGACAATTCTGATAGAGTACTTGCATACAAGAAAGTAAGGGGAGGAGATAGGAAAAGGGAGGAGAGAGCAGAGAGTTAGCAGTCAAAAGAGTGGAGAAGCAAGAGGGGAGAGTGAATACAATTGCAGAAGTCAGTAGTAACACATAATGTTGCAAGCCAGGATACAAGATGAAGATGGGAACAGCATGATTCAGGGCCACCAGTAAAAGATGCAAAGGAAGTTTCAGCATGAGAGTTGAGAAAGGGTGACGCACAGTGAATGAATGAAGTCCATAAAAGTCAAATCCAGCATTGGCCAAAAGACGGCGATGGTGAAACCAGAATTTATCAGGACAGATTCCTGCAGAAGTAGGCTTGATGAGAGTGAGGAGGCACAGGGTAGAAGAATCAAGCAAAACAGGCAACACCTGTGTGCGAGAATGGTGGGGGCACAAGGAAACATCACGGGGGACCAGAGGGGGTGGAAACATAAACATAGGTATTGGCTGCAGCATACACCATAGAGATGTAATATTTCTAATTTTCCATTGTTGCATAGTAAAATAGTGAATGCTTCTGTATTACACTTTTGCATAGTGTGAAACATATACTAAGTAGGTAATAATGCATCACTTACTACATACTTGTACTACTGCACACAAAACATTAAGAGACCACAATGTATAGAAATATTGGGTTTATACAGCGAGAGTAAAGTAAGTAAACAAGAGGCAGTATCATGAGCCACTGTGTAAAACCAACATGATTATCTTTACGCATATAAATGATTGCTGTGTTTCAGGCCTGCTTCTTCCCCCATGTATGTGCATCATAAGATGTGATTGAATTCTAAGGCAAGTACTGTAAGAACATGTGAGAATAGCAACATCTACAAATGTAATACCTTTTGAATTTTAATTTTTTGACTGTCAGTGAATAAACTCACCTGGCCAAGATATGTCAGTGAACAAAAAAACAAAGGGCTGTCCGCGAAGCGCGCACCAGCACCGCTATAAAAGGCCACACCCCATAACTGATCCTCATTCTGTCTTTCTAGCACTACTAGAGATTGATCCTGCTTTTGCTACTCAAGATTCGAAACAGCTATCCTGATGGCATCCATGGCTGCTCCTGGTGCTACTGCTGTCTCAGCACCACTCCCACCCTCTCCACCAACACCACCTCCCCAAGGGCCTGCAGAGGGGAACAGGCGTAAGTATGCACATGAGAGTGATGAAGAGGATGAGGTAGTGTAAGTCCCTACTACTAGCACTCATAGTGAATCTTGGGTGTCGAGGTTATTTACCACTCTTGATGGAGTACCAAAAGAATGTGCAAACAAGGTGCGCTGCACTCAGTGCCAGTTGGTGCTGAGTCGTGGCAAACCGGGTTTGTACAGCTATGGTACTACCTCAATGAAGCGACACCTAAGGTCGTTCCACGGTGGGACTGTAAGTAAGGTTGTACCTTGCGATAAACGTAGTAGGTTGATTTCCCCTGCAGCATCCTCCGTTTCCGCTCCTGCCACCACAAGAGACACTCCTGTGGGGCAGTGCATCCCTCCAGCTGCCTCGCAGGCCATATGTGATGCATTTGACCCTTACCTTCCGAGGGTCACAGTATTGTGCATGTACGGCGACGCAGTACTCTGCAGGGCGCTGAACCTTCAAAGTGCTTTCGAGACTGCGGTCAAGGAGCATGAGAAGGACTGGTACCTACCTGAATATGGTCCACCCTACATCTTCCTCTCTCCACCTGCCCTTTCATATCCCCGTTGTAGGTGTCCCTCCCTTGCCCTCCTTTACCCTTTACATGTGTGTCGTGTTTAAAAAAACAAATAAATATAAAACAAACCAAAAAAATAAAACAAAAGGCTATATTCAGAGCAGCCTTTCATAGTTCAAAAATAGAAGTGTCAATGAAATACTGCAGGGCCCTGTGCATTTTTAGAAGTAACATTTTTGGGGTGCTGCACTATCAGAACCATTGCACTTTTCTCTGGGAGGAAGTGGTGGCTCTGAAAAGAGCCTTTTTGTAGTGTTTTTTTGTGATTCGGAAACTTCCAATGGACAACACCTACTGCAAAATGGATTGCTGTAATTCCAAAAAGGGTTGCAATGCATTTTGTATATTTCGCAGAAAATTCTGATTGCAAGCATAAGTAAGATGTACTCCATATCTTCGAAAAATATGTGTACTACGAAACATAACGCTTTCATTGTGAAAAGAGGACATGCCAACATCTCTCAAAAAGGCACAGACAGCCTTGTTAACACTGCGCCTCACTTTCTCCATTTGTGGACCAAATGAAGGACGCAGCAACATTCGTCTCTGTGCAATACCGGAAAAAATTACTCTGGAGTTTGGAAACATGTCCATGCTTTCCCAAGTCCTTCTTTCATTGCAAATTGCAAAGAGGTCCAGACACATGTCCTAAACTGTTCCCTCCACAATGAATAATAATAATGTCTGGATGACACTGTATCACCAAAGTAGCACAAAGAGGTACCAAATCCAGCCACTTCATTCCATGCACTCCATGCCAGTGCACTCCACATGAGGGATTCCAAGATGTACAGCCACTCTACAGCGATCTGCATGCACCTGTAACCAATTTATCAACGAATCTCCCAAAATCCAGACAATCTGCTTTCTGAAAAACACAACCATAGCTATCTGCTCTCCTCTCAGGAAAAAGACTTTCTGACAAAGTCTCTGCTCACACATCACACCCAGTAAACCCTATTGACCAATCCCTTGCTCTACTAAGTCTCATTTGCATGCCTCTGAACTTCAAAATCCCCATATGTGATATGTGCTGTCCGCGGACGCATCGAAAAATCTGAGAGTGGGGAATGAAAATTTAAATAGTGTGTCCCATTTCCCCTTTGAGGTTGGCTCCGAAAAGAGCCTTTTTTTAAATTGTTTTTCTTGAAGATGCTTCAAAAACACCATTCATTTTCTACATTTGTTTTCCTCATTTTCCTCCAAATATTTTCGCATTAGCTTCTCCAAAGCAATCCCTTATGTTCCAAAACAGCATGGCATTTCCCATAAAAGATTAAGACACATCATCTGCTTTAAAGTAAACAACATTACCAGAATCAATGTGGTCATTGTTGCAAAAGAACATGCCAGCTCTAAGAATAAAACCAAACATGCCTCGGTTGATCAAACACCTACCAATATTTTGCTGGGGACAAAAAACAGAACTATTGTCCCATATTGCCCTAGGTACCAAACCAGAAAAAATTACTTTGGCATTTGAAAGTAGTTTCATTACTGCCTGAACCAAGTTTTCCAGACCTTCCAACAAATTAGGGGCACTGGTATAGCCCAAATGCAAAGCACTACAGTGCAGGACAACCACATGTGGACTGTTAACCTTAGCCATATCTAGACAAACTTCTAGCATTGCCTGCACTGCAATTGAAAGGCACAGTACTCCACACCACCTTCACTCCTTTTACATCAAAATTGTTTGCCACATTCCTACATTTAGCATACTGCTCCAAACCATTCACAAACATATCTCCAAACATCAACACCCTGACTTTCTCCACCGCCACCATCTTCACTACACACAGCCTCTCTCAATACAAAGCAGAACCTCAACACCTGATTGGCTAATCCCTCCAGTCCCCTTTCCATGCTGGATTTGCTGAGAAGCCCTTGATGTGGCATGCCCTGTCCACGGACAGCCGCGGTGTCTGCAGAGCGCGTAACACTGGGGCCGCCCTTCTACCCTTTCCACTTCACTCTCTGCAACATTCCCTCATTGGCTACTGTTAAGCAGTCACACATCCATCCACCAATCACACCCAAGAACTCTATATCTAACTCCATCATCACAGTTCAGCACTTTAGATGTAATGTTGATCACTCTGAGTACAATTGGGCTGTGACTGCAAAGCACCTACAGCAACTACTACAAAACTCTCCAACATTTCTACTTGCAGATTCATGCACATCCACATGCATGAACATAAACTACGGGTATGCATATTTTTGCACAGTACATGTACAGCTCTTGTATAAATGCATATAAACAGAGTAACTGTCACTTACCCTGTATAACCTGTAAAACAAACTTACTGTCATTGCTCCCATTTGCTATGATCAAGTGTCACTTGCAAACCTGTCTGCTTTCCAAATTTGTATTTACCCACATTACTAACTAATGTGCAAACTATTATTTTGCTCATTCATTCCATCATTTGTGTAACCAGTGGCACCTATTTATCCACATTTCAACCGTAATAGCATTAAATGCATTATAGTGCATAGGATGTATATACAATTTCCTTTCTATACATTATGCATATTTAACATACATTCTACCATTTGTACTTGCTTTATAATAGTAATCAGACAACACACACAGCTACCTAACAAAATGCCATTTCATTTTAAAAGATGGGGGAAATAACAGTATAATTATAAGAGAAGGCATTATAGGGTGTTATAAAATGACACACAACCAGGATTAGTACATGCATCTTTTTCATGCACAAAGATAGTCAATATCATTTTAAAGGCTTCCAGCTGAAACACTGCCACTGCCTTTACAGCTGTTCTTCCAATCTAGACAGTTCTCTCATTCCAGCTGGTTGCCCATTCTGTTCTCGAATTTACAACAGCATTCAACTATGCTCAGGTGTAGTCATGTCTATCACATCATGTACAACTATGTACAGCGTTGTAAAGCAAGACATACAACATCCGCCCCCCTTCCCTTCAGTCTACAGAAGAAGTCCCAGATCCTTCCTTGCAACCTTTACTTTATTTCACACTCTCCCATCTCTAAGCACTACAGGATCACTCAGTAGTTTGGTAATAACCTGCTGCATAATAAGCTGCTGAACCCATCAAAACCTTCTGCTTTATTTCCCACACATTCACAAATGCATACATTGCATAATTTTCCCTACAGTTCCTGCCATTTACCCTGTAAAAATAGCAAAAAAAGCATATGATTATTTCTTCTCTCAAAACATCCAATAACACTGCTTTAAGAAGCCAAATGTGCTCTGTGCGCTTACTATTGTAGTAATTTCTAAAGCACGTTCAACTAACAGATTCTAAGTAAAATATACAGAATGCACACAGGCAAAGGAAAGTGCATGTACATGCTATACACAGTTATCAGAAATCACTACTACTGCAAAAACAAAGAAATCCATGTCTACATTAACAACAGTGCTTTTAACACACGTTTACTAACTTCTTTCTTTCACAATTGCAGTGAAGATCACTCTCCTGAAAAGCACCAGCATCTGAAGTATGAACGAGAACTCAGAAGAAACCTTCTCTTGGCATCCAAAAAAGTAAGTGCAATACTGCCATAATGTTCTAACTGCTACTCAAACACTGTAGAATTCTAGTATTGTAGAACAAACGATTGTATTAACCCTGCAACATTAGATTCAGTATCCGTGCTTCCCCTCACCAGCTGCATACTTTGTATTGTCATCTGAACACCAGTATAGTAACACACAAATACAAGAATAGCCTTCCCAACCTGATGTAGCAACCCATTGCACAATCACACACCTCTACATACATCCTTACCATCATACTCAGACACTCATGCACAAAGCACACATACACTGCACAAGATCCCAACCCACACTTTCTTTTTTTCTCCAACAGATCCCAAAGAATGCCTAGCAAAAATCAACTCTGTAGAAAGCAACGCAAAACTAAACTAAATCAAAATAGAACTCTCCAAAATAAGCACCCACCTCTAGCAGAATTTGTACAAAAAGTTCAAACAAAACAGCTAATACAGTCATTAAGCGAAACAAAACAAGCTTCCAGTACAGAAACTTTGCCGCCTCTTTCAAAATGTAAAACAAAACAGAAAGTGATTAACAAGACTGCAGCTACCACTAATGCTAACACTGCACCTATACATCTTGATGTAGCCGCAAGTAAGCATACCAACATTTTTTTTACAAAAAATGTTCCGCCACAGAGTCCTTCAGAACCTTATAAAAACAGCAGAGAAATCACACACAACCCTTAAAACCTACCGTAGAAAATGTATCCTAGAAGCTCTCATAGACAGTCCAATCCTTCTCAAAAGGAAATGATTTATTTTAGTTTTAAACAGAATGAAACCACTAACAAAACTAAGTACTAAACTACAAAAAAAGACTTCTCAATAAACGGAATATCAACAAAGGTAGCTTCACAAACATCTGTGGAGGTGAATGGAGTCACACCACACGCACAGAACCATGTTTCAATGAAGAAGCATACAAACAAAATCAAATAAACCCAATTGCCATACATAGCAGTGGACACGGGTATGGCAAACCTAATACCATTATGGAACAAGAAACGCTGCTCACAAAAATATCCCCAGAAAACTCAGTATCAACTCTCCATTCCACTGAACCAATACGTCCAATCTACAAATGGCTGTGCACATCAATGTGTAACATAGCCAAAAAATCTTTCAAATCTCTACGCCAGTTGCTCAATCAGTATGTGAAAGGCAAAGACAAATTCAAAATGAAACTACTACAAAATATGGACTCCTGTACAGTGCACAAATACACAGGACTACAAGGACATTCATTAGCCTGCACTTCTGGACCTATTTTCAAAAGCACCTTCCACCATATCAAAATGATATCAACACATCATTCAACTATAAGAAATCTGGTCCATAAACTATACTATGCCAAAAGACCTGCTTTAGCACTAGCCAATTTAAATAATCTTCTACATGGAACAGCCAAACAACTACTCGAAGAAATAGAGCATATCCAAAGAAAATATTTTGGAAGTGAAAGCCACTTACAAAATGCAACAGCTTTACAACAGACTAGCAACAACTGTACAGATGACAACCTTCTACTACACACATACAAAAAATAAATACTAAAGTTTAAAAGTACATCTGCTGAAGTACCAAACCATGTGTGTGTGTGCTGCTGCAGGACTTTTTATAAAAATAGCACAAAAACTGTAGACATAACGTACAAAATAGAAGACAATGAAGATTCCAAATGGTTCCAATTAGCTCACTATCTTATATCAGAAAACAAAAACAAAATGACTAACCCCTTAATACTTTGCAGTTACTGCATTGCAAAACTTGACAAAAACCAAACACCTTCACATGCTAACACAATTAACTTGGAATTATTCCCACTACCAAAACCCCTGCAACAACTCAACTTATATGAGAGCATCATAATTCAATCAGTGCACCCATTTCAGGCAATAATATGCCTTCAACCAAATTTCCACTGTCACCTTTCCAGGTGCCGGTTTGGTATTTGAATTTGGTTTTGAGGTTTCTCATGGGTGCTCCGTTTGAACCTTTGCACTTTTGACCTTTGAGATTACTGTCCTTCAAGACTGTTTTTGGTTGCGGTTACTTCTGCTTGCAGAGTGAGGGAATTGCAGGCACTTTCGTCTAAGCCACCCTTTACTGTGATTCACAAGGACAGGGTTGTAATGCGAGTACGTCCCTCTTTTCTACCTAAGGTAGTCTCTGAATATCGTCAAAAGGTGGTTCTTCCATCTTTCTACCCTCCTCCTCATCCTGGTAAGGAAGAGGAGCGTCTTCATCGGTTTGATCCTAGGAGAGCTCTTAGCTTTTGCATTTCTTGGATGTCCAAGATCAGAGTGGACGATCAACTCTTTGTAGGATATCCTGGACACCGATTAGGCCAGGCTGTTACCAAACTGATCTTGTCCAGGTGGATTATCCTTACCATTACGGAGTGCTATCAATTGGCGGGTAAGGACCCTCCTGAAGGGTTGAGAGCTCATTCCACTAGGGGCGTTGCTACTTCCACCACCCTCCAACGGGGTGTTCCTATTAGGAATATTTGTGATGCAGCTACATGGGCTTCCATCCACACCTTTGTAAAACATTATTCCATGGATACAATCCATGGTCAGGATATGGCCTTTGGGAAGGCGCTTCTTTATTCCGCAATCTAATTGGGTACTCAATTCTTTTCCCTCCTCCATTTACTGGTACTGCTTTGGGAGTCTGTCAAAGATGTGGAATACGTTGGAGGACACAATCCATTCGAAGAACAAGTTACTTACCAACTGGTAATGTTCTGTCGACTGGATGTTCCTCCAACGTATTCCACATCGCCCTCCCAGTCTGCCCCTCAGGAGAATTTCCTATGCGATTGCAGCTTCCGTTTCCACAAGGCTAAGTGCAGTCAAGCAGGCATGAGTCTGGTGCCACACGTTCTGAGGGAAAGAACTTTAACTGAGGCTACGGGCGCCGTGCGTCCTATTTATAACATCCTGTCACGTCGTCCTCGACGGGGGCCCTCGAGGGACATGGATCCGATCCCGTCGGCGCAGGATGCATTTCACAATAGGTCAAGAGCACACAATAGAACAAGTAAACACTGACCAGGGCCTGGTTTAAAAGAGATATAATTATTTATTTAAAACCACATCTAGAAAAACACACAGGCACTAATAGTAAGCAATTCAAAAACACGGTCACTAAAAGATATACACTCCCTTAAAAGAATATTAGACCAGTCTTAAGTAAAGCTCCACTTATTTTCAGACAGCGGTGAGCGCTTAACGTAGTTGGCACTCTAATAGTTCGTTTTAAAAAGGGAGAGAAAAGCAGAGCAACAGGTCCCAACACTTTTACAAGAACATAACAAGAGAGGAAGGCAAGGTAAAACTGTGAATTCAGAGTCAGTAGGCCGGATCCACTTTAAGGGGATCGAAACGAAATGTGTCCAAGGTCACACGGTTGCAGTGCACAAAAGTCTTGTAATGATTCAAAAAGGAGTTGGACCAAAGAAAGGGACCAGTTAGAGGGTCAAGGCGGCCAGCCCAGTCCAGAAGTTTAAGGAGTTATTATTACCTTGTTGCAATCTTTAGAAAGGGAGGCCTGGTCGGACACGGTACCTTAAAGTGGTGAGAACGCTCCAGCGGGGGCAGTTGTTCCGGGCAGCGGATGCAAGTCGGTGCTTCGTCCAGGGGAAGAGAGGATCTCGTCGTGGAGGAAGACAGGAGTCTGTTGCACTGCCAGGGAGGAAACCAGCCGCGGAATTTCTCAGGTACAAGGAGCGGTCCGGTGATTCGCGGTTCAGTGGTGAGTGGCTATCCGGCTGCCGGGGTGCTTGGCACAGGCATTTAGACCACAAACCGGGCTGGGGTGCGAAGAAAAGAAAGGTAAACTGGTTGTGCCCACCAGTCAGGGGAAGAAGCCTCTCCAGCCGGGAGATCTTCTCTGTCGTCGGGAAGTGGTGAGTCAGTTCCGCAGGGCCCCACTGGTGGTGTCGTCGTGGTAGGTCGGCTCAGCTTCTCTCTCGTCGGATTCTCAGGTCCTGTGGCGACTTCTGAAGTTCCAGTCCCCAAAGCCCTGCTTTTATGTAGCATACCCCCATTCACTCAGCCTAGCTGTCACTCAAACATGCTAAGTGGTGAGCCGGGCCAGCTCACCACTTGGGCCAATCACACAAGAGTGCGACTTGAGTTACCAAGGTAACTCAGTCCAGGGTGCCTAAACCCCCTCCCACACCCCCTGTGGTACCCAGACAAAGTGGCACCACTTTTGGAGGTTTCTGTGGAGAAGTCCGCCAAAAAGTGGAACAAAGGGCTCGACTTGGGTTGGAGTCACAGAAGAGAACACAAACGCCATTTTGGAATCGAGTCTTGGCAAAAAATACCAACCGGAGAATTAATATTAATTAAATAAACCGGCGGTATGTTCGAGGCTATAAGAATTAACTAATTAAAGTTGGTAGCCTCGAACAATGGGAAAATCCCACAGGGAAATATTTGCGGTCGAATATAAAAAGTAGTTTCCACTGCCACCAGCCAAAACTCGATCAGGGGGGACGGAGACGTGCCCCCTCGACTTTGAAGGCTTGAGTAAGAATTGTTTACTAAAGAGAAAAAAATATATAATAAAAAACCTGAATATTATAAAGTGATCCCAAAAATATTTGGCTTATTATCTTGTGGTAAAGAACAGTTTTTGAATTGGAATCCTTACCGATTGAAAATTGTAATTACGAGCTGTAATTATATAAAGTGATTTCACCGGCTCCACTGTAAATAAAAAGTAATTTAAAAATTGTAATGCTTGCCTTGAAGTATACACGGCTGTTAGGGAGAATTCTCTCTTTAGGCTGAATTTCCTAACCTAGTGAGTCCCCCAGCAGCTTTGCTGGATTTCTGGAGTTTGTTTTTTTCCTCTTGCCAAGAGTGAGACTCTTTTTCTCCCACTCTGGGACATGATTAATGGTGTTCCTTTGATTGGTAATGTGTTTTATGGGCTATGGGGTCCTTTACTCCATAGGGTCTCATGTGTTTTTCCTATGTGTGTTACACAGCACCCTCCGTGCAGTAACCCAGGGGTGTCGTAGCAACCCCCCAACATAGACCCCATACCCTGGGATGGACTACTGTCTCCCAGGGCATGTAAAGTCACCATTGGCTTTACTAGTCTTAAATTGTGAACAGCACCAGTACAAACCAACATATTGTGGACGTACTAGTCGGCGCAATTCGATTGCCCCGGGGTCTGTTGTTCGAGGGGGCACTGTCCAGTCCCCCCCGACCGAGTTTTGGCTGGTGGCAGTGAATACTACTTTTTATATTCGACCGCGAATATATTCCTATGGGATTTTCCCGTTGTTCGAGGCTACCACGTTTTAAAATAGCCTCGAACATACCGCCGGTTTATTAAATTAATATAAATTCACTGGTTGGTATTTTTTTGCCGAAACTTGGTTCCAAAATGGCGTTTGTTTTCGCTTCTGTGACTCCAACCCAAGTCGAGCCCTTTGTTCCACTTTTTGGCAGGCTTCTCCACAGAAGCCTCCAAAAGTGGTGCCACTCTTTCTGGGTACCACAGGGTGTGGGGGAGGGGGTTTAGGCACCCTGGACTGAGTTGCCTCGGCAACTCAAGTCGCACTCTTGTGTGTTTGGCCCAAGTGGTGAGCCGCGCGGCTCACCACTTAGCATGTTTGAGTGACAGCTAGGCTGAATGAATGGGGGTTTTCTGCATATAAGCAGGGCTTTGGGGACTGGAACTTCAGAAGTCGCCACAGGACCTAAAGAATCCGAGGAGGGAGAAGCCGAGCTGACCTGCAACGACAACACCACCGGTGGAGCCCTGCTGAACCGTCTCACCACTTTTCCCGACGACGGAGGAGATCTCCAGCCCGGAGAGTCTTCTTCCTTTGACAGGTGGGGATAACCAGTTTGCCCGTCTTTTCGCCTTCCTGGACCATCTCGTGGCCGCCTTGCCTGTGCCAAACACCCCGGCAACCGGAATACCACGGTTTACCACTACCGCGAAGAAAAGGGTAGTACCTTGTAACCGGGAAACTCCGCGGCTGGTTTCTTCCCTGGCAGTGCAACGACCTTCAGCTTACCTCCACGTCGAGACCTCCTCTTCCTCTGGACGAAACACCAACTTGCAACCGCTGCCAGGAACAACTGCCCCCGCTGGAGCGTTCTTCCCATTTTCAGGCACTGTGTCCGGCCTGGATTCCCTTGCGACGGATCGTTCGGGGTGACAGTAAATCCTCGACTTTCTAACCTGGGTTAGCCTGGGGCCTGTTAAGAAACTTTTCCTGACTTGATCTCAATCTTTTGTGAACTATCTACAAAGACTCTTGGGCATAACCCCACTGTGTGATCATGGACACATTTCGCTTGCTCTCTCTAAGAGTGGGCCTGGCCTTTGAACTTCCTTGCTCTCCAGTAGACTTTGCCTAACCTGCCTCACTGTGGTTCTTTGAAAGGTATTGAAATTGTGCGCTTTCATAACTTTGCCTTTTCCCTCCCTTTTTCTTATTAGAGTCCCATCTTATGTTAAGCGCTCTCCTCCGTCTGAAAATAAGTGGTGTTTCTCACTAAGACTTGTCTAATAAGTAATTAGGGTTGTATATATATATATAATAGTGACTGTGTGTTGAATTTACTTACCTCTTTTTGTGCTAGTGTAATTTACAAGTGTGTCTTTAAATAAATAATTATATACTTTTACACCAAAGCTCTGGTCAGTGTTTGCTTGTGCTATTGTATCCCTGTACCTATTGTGTATACTCTATATACTGCCTAACTCATCTTGAGAGAAGTCTGACTGCTCAGCCACAGCTACCAGGTAAATCTGGGTGGTACAGACTGCTACCAATTGGGTTTACTGCCAACCACCTGTAGTCCTAAATCTTTTGCAGTGGTCCCTAAGGGAGCTGCACAGGTTTCTGCCTAACAGAGAGGGAGCGCATTGCCTGCCTGAGCGCCCTGGATCCCGCCGGAACCCACGCAGCCTGCTGTGCTGCTGGCGGTGAGTCCGGGGAGCAGGTGGGCTACCGTGACACCCATGGGGGGCCTGGCGCCTGCCGGACGGAGCATTCTCCGGGTTGAGAAGATGGGACACTGCTACGCTATGCAGCTCTGACCCCCACAGGGGTGGGGAGAGCTCAGAAGTGCAGGACTGCCACGCAATGCGACACCGGTCCCCACGGGGGTTGCCTTCAGCAGATTGGCAGGTTGGGCACGGAATGAGCCACCTGGCTCCCGGCACATGCAGAGAACGGTGCAGTGCTGCAGGGAGCCGCGAGGATATGTGTCCCAATGCCCAGCCCAAAATCAACCCCCCAGCTACACTCTGCTGTTCCCCTCACGAAAGACAGACATTCCGGTTGATCATGGCTGCTGAAAACCCTTAGAGTGGGGGGTGGGCGGAGAGTTCTGGACTCTGGCCTGGAAGAGTGGGGAAACAATGCAATAAACTTGAGATGCCCACGTACCCCCTTAAGATGTCAAGACTGATTGGTTTGGGCCCCATATGAAACCCAGAGCCACAGCAGGTGGAGGGCTGTGCCTGCAATTAAGAGGGGGGACTGGAGAAACCCCCATCCAGGAGCAGTGCGCAAATTCCCTGGGGTGGCAGAATGTCCAAGGTCTCAAAAAAGGATAAAAGCTGCAACATACAGGCCTATTGATCAACAACTGCAAGGCAGAACTCTGCGGAGGACAGCATGGCTGCTGAAACACCGACTGAGTCCTGCTCGGGGGCCCAGTGTACTGCTTCTCACGCCAGAATTAATCACGCAGTCCCTTGACCTGCTTCGAAAAGACATAAAAGATGCTGCGATCCAAAATATCTGAACTCCGGAAAGAAATACTAGAGGCCACCACCGAGGTCAGAAGAGAGGTAGTGACCCTGGGAGATGGGATCGATCACAACGAGCTCTCCCTCACTATGAAAAGGACATGAGAGGTCAAGGGAAAAATGCTAGCCCTACAGTACAGTAATGAGAGTATTATTAAGACGAAGTGTGAAGACTTAAAGAATAGGGCGAGGACTGATAACCTGAGAGTGAAGTTCCTGAAAGAGGGGGTCGAGTAAAACGACATTGAGGGCTGCATTCAAGCGCTCCTCTCGCAGGTCCTGGGGGGTAACCCTTCCCAAAATCATCAAGATGGATAGAGAGCACAGATTGGGCCCGAAGAGAGACGACAAGAATCGCCCCCCAAAGACATTGTGATAATGTTCCAGGTCTACAAAGTCAAGGAGAGAATATTGGGAGAGGCAAGGAAGATGAATCGCATGCAATTTCGGAACTCCACAGTCCAGATCTTCCAAGATGTCTCTCAACCCACCTTGGCAAAGAGAAGGCTCCTTAAAACCATTGCTGAGAAATGCGGCATCAAGACATCCGATACAAATGGACATACCTGTTTGGCCTGCAGTTTAAGTTGAAGGACGCAGTACATACAGTATTCACCGCGGAAGAGGGAACCGGCTACTGAAGATCACACTGAGCACAGAGGGTGCAACGCAAAGTGTCACAGCCGCTGATGGGGCTCAGGGGGAAAGCTCCTGGCACATGGTGCCACTGGGGGACAAAAGGAGGAAGAAAAGAGTCGACCACTGAAGGGACAGAAAGCGGATCCTGCTATCCTGGGCAGGACCCAGAGTTTTGATTTTCACTCCCGGGACACCGGAGGAACCATCAGTTCAGACAGGCCTGGTAATACAGATACCATACAAATGAGAACATCGCCATTGGGCATGGAACTGGCCTAATAGTTTTGAGAGTACATGTTCTAAGTTGGATTTCTTATAAGGTTCTTCTTGTTATTGTTGGAGATCGACTAGTTTAGGAGGTCGAGTCAGGCAATTAGTTCTCCCCATGTTTGGAAATCTACCAGCAAGCTGGGGTGGATGGGAACGGGACTATCCTTCAGGCATGTATTATTCTGCCTGGCAGATATTTTGTATGGCAGCAAGCAAATGACAATAACTGTAAAGGGAAATGTATCTCAGGGGACTTTAGCGGCAGTACTTCTGAACAATGGGTCTGACATGAGAGCTTGGAGAGCCTTGAAGAAGATGGGCTCTGATATGGTCTATGACGGGCAGCGGGTTGGGGAAATCCTTGTAATGCACCACAGTGATTAACCTGGGATGCTCAACACCCGGGGTTTGAACACCCCAGGTAAACATGCACGTTTGTTTAGAGAACTGGGTAGACTCCAGTTGCATATAGTAGCACTTCAGGAAACCCACCTCTTAAAAAAAGACCAGTGTTGACTGAGGTATAGATCCTTTGCACACCAATACCATTCCTGGTCAGACAGTAAACTTGGAACAGGTTTCGGCACTAATACATAGGGATGTTAATTGTACACATAAAGCAACCAGCAAGGACACAGAGTGCAAGAATAGATTAGTAGAAGGGGAACTGCAGGGTAGGCGAGTTACCATACTTTCCTTTTATGCCCACAACCCAGCACAGGAACCTTTCATGCTACACCTACTAGCAGGGATTGAGAAGAGGGCACAGGGAGAAGTGCTATTGATGGGGGACATGAACCTAGTGATGGATGGCATCAAAGACAGGTCGGCACAGCATCTTCCACTCTCAGGAGTCTTATAACTGACCTCAATTTGGTGGATGCGTGACAGTGCTTTCATCCTGATGGCACTGCCTACACATACACTTTGCACGTGCACTTCTCGGCATCGCAAATTGACTATATATGCATCCCGATGGGTATGACTCACTTAGTCGTCTCCACGGATATAGGACCATGACATGGTGATAGTAAGAATGAAGAACTGGTCCCAACATAGTAAAACCCACCAGTGGCGGCTTCCATCTGAAGTCCTCTGGGACCCAGTATGCTTGGAGGAGTTGAAAGAGGTGATTCGGGAATACCTCAAGAACACCCAACCAGAGGATACTGCAGAAGGCATCCAATGGGAAGCGCTGACGGCAGTTGCAAGAGGGGTTCTAGCAGCAGGCACGGCCGTGCTAAAACAGACGCAGGGACTGACTGAGTAGCAACTAATGGGGGAAGTGAGGCGGGAAAATGATTCCTACACTGCGACTCCCAATAGGCATCAACT
Source organism: Ambystoma mexicanum (assembly GCF_040938575.1). Lineage (NCBI taxonomy): Eukaryota > Metazoa > Chordata > Amphibia > Caudata > Ambystomatidae > Ambystoma > Ambystoma mexicanum. Next base: position 532,792,418 of record NC_090924.1, on the reverse strand, counting down.
CAGGGCTCTAACCGTGGCCAAGAGTAAGTTGAGACTCCTGAGGACTCAAATCTAAGCGAACTATGCTTTGGGTTCACCATACATTCTAGGAGATGGGGAATGTCCCAGGAACACTGCTAGCTCACCTCCTTAAGCAACAGACAAGCAGGGTATTTATTCATTCCATCGTTGATAACCTGGGGAAGGAGTGGGGGATGAGGAAAAGAAGAGGGAAGTGTTTCACGCCTTCTACACAAAACTATACACATCCAGCAATCCGACCCAGGGGGACATACACGCCTACTTAGAGGGGGTGGATCTGTCCAGTCTGACGGGACGAGCTAGGACATTTTTAGAGTCTTCAATTGACCTGGAAGAGATTATCCAAGCTATCAAAACCCTGAAACCAAATTAATGCCCAGGGCCCTGATGGCCTCACAGCCAAATTCTACAGATCTCTGTGTCAGATACTGACTAAACTCCTGGTCGATGTGTTTAACGCAGTGAGAATCGGTGGCCACCTATCTTCATCAATAACGAAGGCCCAGGTGACATTAATACCTAAGGCGGGGTAAAAACCCCAAACATTTTTCATCCTATAGGCCCATAGCCCTACTAAATTTTGATTTTCCAACATATTTACAAAAATCCTCACTACTAGGATACAACGGTTAATACCGAACCTTATTAACCCTGATCAGTTGGGATTTATCAGGGGAAGGGAACAGCGGACTGTTAAGATGGATTTCTGAACTCTGTCCTGGAGGGGCAGAGGTTCAGAAGGCCAGCCTAGTTTCTTGGAACAGGGTAACCTCTGGACAAGCCAGACCAATCAGGGTAGCGATGGCGGCGGTCAAGACTAGGTCTCAAGAGGGGTGAGGGTGGCTGAAAGCACGCAATGAGCACACAAAGCAAGGACACTTACAAATTACTCCAGACAGGGGTTATATTAAAAATATAGACACATTTATTACAAGGCCTTTGTAACATCGACCATAGTAAAGAATCACGGTAAAACTCCAATAAAACAACACATCACAAGCAATACAATATATATACAAGACCAAGGGGTCTAAAGAGTTAGAAGCACGAAATATGCAGACCACCTAGATGGGGAGGAAAACAGGCAGTGCAAGTAATCGTTAGACCCAGTTCGAAATCAGAGGCCACCTAACTAGAAGGAAGTCCGAGCCCTACGAAGAGTGGAGCCTTGTGCTCAAAAGTACCTGCACACGCGGGTGCCAACGGGCAAATGAGAGTCGCTTCAGGGAGATCAGGCAGTTCAGAGAGGTGAACAAAAACGATGATGAACAGTTCCCCGCTACTCAAGCGCGGCCTCCACTTGTGGGCAGAAGCAGGGCGCGAGTGCGGAAAAGGGTTGCTGTTTATGACAGCGGTGGAGAGCCACAGGCTCCTGCGGGGAGGGCGACCGGTTAGGGTATTGACTACTCACCGGTCCCCGATGCAGGCAGACCCAGGCTTCTCCGTTTCCGTTTCGGTACTGGCAGGTTCAGATGCGATCAGCAGGATGTCTCGATGCCGTGTAGATTCCGCGACAGCAGGAGTCAGGGTCGAGGGTGTCCCAAATACAGCAAACTCGCACAGGTTTGTTACCACAGCAGGGCAACTCGGCAACCGCAGGTATTCCGGTCCCAAAGCACACGTCTCACTTCAGACCTGGGAATGCCAAGTGTACGAATCGTGTGAGAGTGCCGAGGACACGGGATTAGCAGTAAGCCAGACGGCGGTGACAGAGCAAGGTTCCTGTGTAGGCTGGTCAGTCCACTCGATGGCCCAGGGACGCTTCCGAAGGCTAACGTACAGGATTTGGTGAAGATGCTGAGAATAGTTGTTCCCACTATTCTAAAGGGTCGAAGTGCCAGTACAGACCTTCTCGTTCGATCAGAGGCAGAGGGGTCTCACAGGACGACAGCAGTGCAGGGTGCCAAACCTTCAGCGGGTCACCAGCGATTCCTCGACTCAGATTCTTAGTTGCAGGATACTTGGCTCCTTTTCCTTTGTTCGTGAGAACTCAGGAGATCGACATGGTAGTGGTGTTTCCAGCCTCCTCTTATCCAGAGTTCCCTTCGTGCCAAAACGGAGAGGACCCAATGGGAGATCTACTCACAAAACACTCACACCATACGTGGACCTATCACGGACCACGGTGGTCCCAGGCATTCAAGATACTCTAGACTCTCTGGCACCCATGATGTGTATTGGGAACAGACATCCCAGCCCACATCCTGGAGGCACACACAAGGCATGCAGAAGCCTGCGAAAGCGTTGTGTTTCGCGGGAAAGTGCATGACCAAATAAGGACTGCCCCGGGTCGGCTCGACCTGGGGGAAGGTGAAGGGGCAAGACGGTCAGCGGACAGGACAAAGAACCTCGTGGCATGGCCATTTTGGAGGCCAGGCCACCCATTTGGGCCAAACGCAGGAAGCGCGGTTAACATGGCAAAAAGGGGTTCAAAACACAAAGAAACTATAGCTGCCACCAGTCCCGTCCGTGACACACTTGCACATTTCATGATAAGTCCAGCGAGAGTTTCTAGGGCCTTTGGAATGACTAGAGACCCAAGAGCGCGGTAATGTAAGTTACGGTGCACTCTTGTTTCATGTTGCTCAAAAGCTGCAACATGAGGAAACGAAGTCTCCCGGTACTGACTGTCTTAAGGGCATGTCAGTTTCCCCGTAAGAATGGAGCGAAAGCCCAGAGGAGTGCGGCGGAAGGCTGCGCTTCTCCGGCAAAGTCTAGATCAGGGTATAAACAACAGCAAAGAGTTTGGGGGTTGCCACATGGAAGGAAAATTACCTACAATCATGAAATCTTTCCTAACACGGACAACATAGGGTGGCTCAGCCAATTAAAAGATAAATCTGGGAGAAACCAGAGTCATGCGCTTTTGTTGGTGCTCGGCGGTGAAAAAGCATTTGACCGGGTTGAATGGAGGTTTTTGAGGGAAGTGCTACGAAGATGTAACCTGGGTCCCAAAATGATCCAAATGATCCACTCCAACTGCGAGGCTCCTGATCAAGGGCACAACAACTGATTAGATCCAGCTTACTAGAGGCACCGGACAGGGGTGCCCATTGCCGCTCGCTATGGAGCCATTAGCAGTGAGGGTGCCAACCAACGACTGTTTTGTGGTCATAAAGTTTGGAGGCACACAACATAAAATGAATCGCTTTGCAGACGACGTGATCTTGACCCTTTCGGATCCCTCAGAATCGCTAATCAAGTACCCGATGAGTACTGTCAGCTGATCAGCTGCCGACGCTGTCCGGACAGCTTTTATCCTGAATCAAGCTTCAATCAAACTTCCAACATTTTGGCCACGCCCCCACAACACTGACGGCTTCAGATTCAGACCCTGCGCGCACCGGCGCATGCACACCGCAGGCGAGTACCCGATGAGTACTGTCCGATGCACGATTGTGCCGCGTTACTCGCATTTTTTTTATTTCCATCTCGTAGTGCGGTTCTACCCACTAGCAACTGTAGCGTTCACTGAATCAGCGGGCATTTGTTTGTCTTGCTTTTCTTTGTACAACTAATTGCAGGCTAGATTTCATAGCGCTGTGTTCTCCAGTCTAATCTTCAGTTCTGACTCTTTTTTCCCTTGCTGCTGAATACTGATTTTTACTATTTCACGAAGTACGGCCCAACTTAGTACTACGTGCATGGCTCATTAAATCAGCGTGAATTAGCCCCTCCTTGAATTACAAACTCCGGGCAAGCTGCATTCGCTTGTCCTCCCCATACAATAGATTTTCTTCATATTTCCCTCTGTAAACATGCTGCACCTAACAGCGGGCATGCCCTACCCTCCACCTTGTTACACTCAGAGGATGCCACTAAATGTAAGACCGGGGTTCCAATTGTCTTCCCTTGCTGATGGGACCCCGAGGCTTACTTTGACAAGTAACCAATATTTAAATGGGACCAGAAATCTCCCATCAAACAGCACAAAACAGACTTCCACCAACTACTTAAAGCTTGTTCATAGATCCTCTGAATCTAATCAAGTTCATTTTATCTCCGATAGAACCATGCATGAGTGTGCTGTCGACCCTGTGCTAACCCCTGATGGCGAGACCTTCCATGCACCCAGTTTTCAACCGGACCTTCTTAATGAGCCCCATTTAGGTGCAATTGAATCTATCATAAACCCTAGCTCGCTTTAACTCTATTCTCAAGTTTTAAGAGCTCCAACCAATGCAATGGAAGCTGTTGCCTTTACGAGCAACTTAGAAGCTCAAATGCGGGCGACGGCTACTAATTTGCCACCTCCAGTTGCGCAATCAACACAAGCCCCAGCTATATGTGATATCATAATTAATAATAATGATACCCTGACAAATGTCATGGAATCCAGATGATCTAATTCACCTGAACTTTATCCTACAGATTGCCCAAATGATATAATCTCTCCTACGGATTCAATTGTATCTGCAGCCTTTTCTTTTGTAAAACCAATGCCACGTCCTTCGTTTGGCTTTCCCTCTATAGCCAATCCGGCATTGGAAGCTTCCCTTACGGCTATCAACACCATTATTTTTACACTAATTTATTCAAAGTTCTGGAGGTAAGAGCCTCAACTCAATAGGCTATGTTAACAACCTTTACTAAAAAGCTGGATTGGCTTGTCATGAACTTACCAAGAATGCTCAAAAACACATTAAGTAACCCTGTACCTCACTCCGCGAATCAGGAGTTTGCCTCGTCTATACATTCTGATATGCCTCCCAATTGAGACAGCGATTTCTCTGGGGACTCAGGTATACGCCTTAATTCTGATCAACGGATTGATCTGTCATTGATTAATAACTCTTCATGTACACGTGAAGTGTGTATTCAAGAAATTCCACCTGACCAATCAACGATGGACTTGCCTCTGTATGATGTTTTTTGTTGTCCTTCTCAGAACAAAAGAAGGAAATGAAAGAGGAACAGAAAAATAACTTCTGAATGTGGTGTATTTACCAATAGCAAAAAAGAAAAATCCAAAACTAAAGTCTTTGTGGACAATATCTCTATTGCGGAACCTCAAGCTTTGAACATGTCATCTGACAGTAAAGAAAAGATCCCTGATGTCCCCACCAAAGGCGTATGCCCTCTCAGTTCTGGTCTGGCATTATTCGAAGGTAAGACACTCAAAAATCCTATGTCTAAACCTGATACTGATAATATGTTGATATTTGTGGTTAATCCAGTAAATAAAACCATCACTCCTGAAGAACTAATGAATCTATCGGTGTATTCAAATAAGAACATCTCTATACTTGAAGCCATTCATCATAGTCTTCATGAAGATTATTTAGTTTCTTCCAATTCAGAGCCACAAATTCTGTGTCAATTTAAATCTTGACCATTTACCATTCAAGCCTCGTGAGCAAAAACGAAGCGATTTAATAAGACGGCTACCTTTTGAAAAAGGCTCTCTCCCCAAGCTAGAGCCTCTCTCCACAGAACGTGGGTTGAATGCTAATGGCAATATCTCTAAGTCAGCAAATACAAATACACTTGCTACAAAAGAATGTACTACAAGCGAACTTCCTTTGTCATCTCTCACTCTAAAAAGATTCAGCTCTAGACTCACAGGAAATGATCGCTAATCATTCTAATAGACACTGTATATTCTGAGCCATTTCCGAATAGGTCTACTCTGCTGACAGTTTTCCATGCAATACCCTTATTAAACATATTAACTTGGCTGATATTAAAGGTGTACGTTATCCGAAACATGAACATCAGGATATTGTCAAAATAGTCATACCTTCCTTAATAGTTAAGAACCATGTCTGGCAGCAAAGACATCTTCTACAAGAAAAAGGTCTATTTTTAGAAGCCATTCCAACTCCAGCACCGATTGATTGTTAACTAATTCATCCAGACCACCCTCAGTTTCGACATAACAATAAACCTGGTAGTAACCCAACTATAGTATCACGTGTGTTGTAATTGTAATTCTACTTCTTTAAAACCCACCATGTCAGAATCAAAATGGTCCTGGGTGTCTCATGCTAGAGATAAGGAATTAAAAGACCAGTAGCAGAACTCTTTGGATGGTGATCATGAGTGTTCCTTGGTTTCATGGAATTCAAGAGGATTCTCTCATCTAATGGTATCGAAACCCACATTACTAAATAAGTTTGACTTAGTCTTACTTCAGGAAACCTGGATGATTTGCCTCCCCGGTATGACCAGACCATCAGGTTGTTGCAATATCGGCTTCTAAAGCCACCAGGGGCCGACTGGCAGCTGGACTATTAATAGCAGCAAGAAACAGCTCCCAACTAAGTATTTAACCATGGTTGTCTGACTGTGGAATTCAAGCTGCAATTATTCACACCCTCAACAAAAAACATCCTTTTTACCCAACGACGATGCTAATAAACATATACTGGAATCCAGCTTCACCTACTGAAGCCCAATTTATGGATAAAATCAAAGATATACTAGATCAAACTCTAATGGATCCCAATATTGCCACAACGATCATCACTGGCGATTTTAACATGAATCTCTGCTCACCAACCAAAGTTGGTACCAACTCTAGGGCAGCCAAATGGCTTGCTCTAGTTAAAAATAAGAAGGTTCTCCATGCTAAATGACTCATTCCTAAATGATAGTCCTCCAAGGTCGACATGGACAAGGAGGTAATAGCCAGTCTACTCTAGATTACGTATTCATCTCTAACAATGAAAATAGCCTGGTAGCAGCGTTTCAAGTCACACTGACACTAGCAAGTGATCATAACCTAGTGGAAGTACGATGGTTTCCTCATACCACAGGAAATACTGCATATTTTAAAGGTGATTTTCAGACAAATAGAACAAGTAATCATCTCAAATGGAACCCGAAATGTATATACCCTCTTAAACAGAAAGTTCTCCAAACTGCACAAAATAATGATACAAGTGACCACATTTTTTATAATGATTTTTTTCAGAGAATCATACCAACAAACCCAGTTGGCAGTAAACCAATTCATACACAAATATATATGGAATACTGCAATACAGAATCTTAAAATTGAATTCCGTAGAGCATTAAGAACATTACCGGAAAGATCAAAATAACTCAGTGAAGAAGACACTTAAAACCAGATATAGAAATAAAATTAAACAGATATTAGCTACACTAAAGCAAAATGATGCTGAAATAATTAAAGCTCTACTCACCAAATCCTCTGGTGAGATATGGCAGATAATAATGCCACTGGAAATGCACATAGATTTACACAATAAAACTGTATAAATTAAATAACATGGACAAATCACTATCAAAAGCTACTTATGAAAACTTCAATCTTGTCTCACAATATAAATTACGACTCACTTGATCCAAGTAAGTTCCAATTTGATATACTGGATACATTAATAATAATTAAAAAGTTGAGCTCGACTAAAGCCCCCGGTCCAGATAAATTAACTAACGCAATTATTAAAGCAAACCCGGAGGCATGGGCTTAGCTTCTCAATATAACATTCAAAAAAATCTTTAAAACAAAGAAAATTCCACCTTCCTGGCGGGAAGCCATAATAATTCCAATTTTTAAAAAGGGCGATCGATCGAATCCATTTAATTATCACCCAATTGCACTTTTAGATGTTCCAGGCAAGATTTTGACTAAACTTTTAATACGTGATTTTATGAAATGGCTTAATGAAAATTACCTGATGGACATACATCAATCTGGATTTGTGCCTGGTATTATCCGCTATAAAAGCACAAGTGATACAGAATAAACAGCCAGTATACCTTCCTCTTATTGATTTTAAACAGGCATTTCATTCTGTCTCACGCAACAAACTTCTTAAAGCTAACTGTCTGGCATACATTAGTTATTTAAAATATCAGTTTTACTCCAACACTACCATTAAAATAAAACTAACATCGGATGGCCTCCTTTTGAAATTAATTGAAACAAATGCAGGTTTGAAATAAGGCTGTCCGTTTGCTTCAATAGTTTTAAATTTTTACATTAATTATTTTTATAGTTTTTTTAAAGGATGTTCGCTCCTTTTCCCCTCGCTTAGGAACCCATCACATACCGTATTTATTGTATGCTGATGACCTTGTACTTTTAGATAGAGCCCCTTTTGGACTCCAGAGAAAGCTTTCAGCTTTAACTTTATATGCTGAAGCCAATCTGGAGATTAACACAAAAAAATCCAATATCCTCGTATTCCATCACATTACAAAGAAATCGGGTTATAAATTCAATTGGATCCTGGTTAAGAAGGCTCTCGTCCAAACATTTTACTATAAATATTTAGGAGTAAATATAAATTTGCACCCGTCAGACAGACCATATAAAGAAGAACTTACGTTAAGAATGAGATTACTAGCCAACAAGGTAAAGCTCTACAGAAAAACTATCGGAAGTTTTCACTATTACATGCACGATGTTCTATCTACAAAAGTTATCCCCATTATCACTTATGGTAGCCAAACTAAAGTTCCCTATAAATCGGTTAGATGGGACATCTTAGAAGGCATCTATTGGAAAGCAATTCTGCCGGTCCCACTTAGTACACCAATAACCCTTATTCAATTTGAGCTTCGGTTAGTGTCCAGTCAAACGATCGAAAAAAAAGGATCGAATGACCTTTTGCTCGAATGCAAAAGGATCGAAAAAAAGGTCAATTTTTTAAAAATGTATTTATATATATTTATTAGTTTGGGTTGGTAAAAAAATGTATTTAATAAAGAAAACGGGGGTTGGGGGGACCCCCCATAAAAAAAATAAAAAAAATTCAACCCTTTTTTTCGATCCTTTGACTGTCGATCAAAAGACATTTGATCCTTTTGTTTTCGACCCTATCACTGGCAACCGCTTCGGTTGATATCACTGAACATAGCAATTCCATGTTCAATGATTTCCCTATATAGAAAAGCCTTCCTTTCTACAACTGTGTCTAAAAATCTTTTTCCAGTTATCAAGAATGTGTTGGAAAGTGTGGCCTCAACCCCTTTAAAAAAAATGGAAACTAACTTGTGAAGAAATATTACGGACTGCTGATATTTCTATTGATCTGCTACTTGAGTCTCCTGATAAAGCTAAACTCAAATTATATAGGCAGGATTGGCTCGCTACTGGGCAGAAGTGACCTTTGTACTCTTCTTTTATAGCTGGGAGCATTTTTAATATACATAGAAAACTGTCCTAGCTGCTACATGTAGATTTTGCAATTTAGGTGATAAACAAGAGACTATTGTCCATCTAGTCACCGAATGTGAAGTTCTAGTAGAACGGAGGAAAACCCATTTTTATAATCATTTTAAACAGAGAGAGCTCTTATCAAAAAAACAAATGTGGACTGAAGTGTTTAATGCCTCCAGGACTGGGATGATTATTGATATAGTGAAGTTCCTCCTGCAATTGAATCTATAATGTCTTAGACTGTTCACACTACTCGACTAAACCAAAGCCTTGCTTTTTAGATTTTAATGTCACTATTTTTATATCTATTATGCTTTTATAAAAAAGATTTTAGTCTAAACTATATATATTTATTGCAACTGGGTTTTAGTGATTTCCTCAATTATGTTCCTTTTTATTGCTATTGTTTAACGGTTTATGATTGATTCTTACATTTTTTAAATTTCAATATATGTATTCCTGTTAAATCTAAATTACTAATTTAATGCTCGAAATTTCCATTAAGACTTGAAATATACTAAATTTTAATTGAATTAAATGTATAATTATCACAAAAATATGAACTCATGCATAAAACTTGTAACTATGTGATGATAACTTTGTAATTGAAAAAGTTGATTTATCAACTAAAACAATTCTGTCATTAAAAACAAAAACAAAAAAGGAATCGCTAAGACATGTACAAGAGGAAATTGGGAGATATGGTGGGGTCTCCGGGTTCAAAATAAATGAAGCCAAGTCTGAGATTCTGGGTCTAAACATCTCCCCTCAACTGGAGGAGGACCTCTAGCAGATGTTCCCCTTCATGTGGGCAGCAGAAAGTATCAAATATATAAGGGTCAACATACCCATCAAAATGAGTGACTTATTTGGTGTCAAATATCCAGCCCTGGTGAGCACGATTAGGAAAGACCCAGATCCCTGGGGGGGCCCTGCGCCTATCATGGTTGGGGAAGATGGCAATAATTTAAATGAATATCCTCCCGCGCTTTCTATACCTTGTCCAATTAATTCCTGTTCTCAATGCCAGGACGACGGTGGGGGCCTGGGACGCTATGCTGCTACATCTTCTATGGAGTGGGGGCTCTCCCAGGGTAAGCAAGGATACGTTATATGCAGCATAAAACAGGGAGGGACTCTCATTCCCCAAGCTCTGGGACTACTATAGAGCCTCACAAATTTGCCTACTCATCGATTGGATGCAAGACTTGTCCTTGGCCTCAAGCCCTGGGATCTTATCTCTCCACCTCTGAAATATCTCCATTGGCTCCCAGTGGGTGCAAGGATTACATACAAAACTCTCTGCATTGTCCACAAGGCTTTCTGGGGCCTGGATCCAAAATACCTTCAGCTATCCCTCCGCAAATACCTCCCCTCTTGAGCTCTTTGCTCCTCTACCTCCAACTCCCTCAGGGTCAGCCGTTTTTCAAAGAATCGAGCTGGGGGTAGATCTCTGTCTTCGGCTGGGGCCTCCCACTGGAACAGCCTCCATGCCACTCTAAAACTTGAGGAGAACCATTTCCGGTTCCTGAAGCACCTCAAGTCCTTCCTCTTTTCTCCAGCCTTCGCTCCCCCTCTCCCCTGCTAATATGTTCTCTCTTGGCACCGTGCACCTGGCCACCCTCTGGCCTCTGGCCCCAGGTACCTGCTCACCCTGCCACCCTCACGCACTGCCTCTGGGCCACCCCTTGCACTGGGGTCTGTATCTGTACCCATACAGCATCCCCCTGTTTCTTCCTGCACTTATCAGACCTACCCTGTCTGCTGCCTTAAACCTAGCACTTGCAAACTGCTGGCTGCACTAGCACTGTTTGTTGCCTTTATTATTTATTTATTTATTATTATTTATCTGTTTCTCCTCTGCTTCGCACTTAGAAATAAAACAGAGGACTGAGTAAACCGGGGGATTTATTCTCCAAGGGGAAAATCTGCACATTCATGGGCTATAAGGTGGAGGGAGGCCTTGATGAAACCGAGAGATTTCGATACATGTAGGCAAAGTACTGGGCTCACCAACCATTCAATGGGTCATTAGCAACAAAGGACTTGAAATAACTCGAGCAGGTTTTCCAGGAGCCTGCGGATGGCAAAGAGCTCATCTCTAAACTCCATAAGGCAATTTAGTCTCCCAAGGGGTTGGGGCAGCACTCATACTCTGATGGCTGGGAGTGGGACCTGTGCTCTGGCGTCCCCATAGAGGATTGGGAAAGGTCTCTACGGGGTCAATGTGATTACGCTGTGTCCACACCTGCGAGAAACTAGATATAAAACATTGACAAGGTGGTATAAAACCCCGGCCCGCCTATATCGTATTAACCCGAACAATAATAGCCTATGCTGGAGGGGGTGTGGTCTTGAGGACACGCCTTTGCATATCCTGTGGTGGTGTCTGCTGATACGAAGATTTTGGCTGCAGGTACGCTCCAGGCTCAAAGAGATTCTGCAGCTAGACTTTCCAGATAGCCCTCTGGTATGTGTTCTGGGACTCACTAGCACCTTTCAGCAAAACTGCACCACGGCGGATCGCAGACTCTCAACCCACCTTCTGCTGGCAGCTACTCTCTTTGTCCTTCAGTTCTGGATATAGCCAGAGCCACAGTCAGTGTATGGCCTGCCAAAGTCTGGAATATTATGGCAATGGAGAAGCTATCGGCTAATATGAAAGACTACTTACCGGCATTCATGGCTACCTTGACCCCTTTCTTGCCATTTATGCAAAGAAACTATAATGCTCTGTCATGCCCAGTCAGACTATGGGCACTGAACTTGGTTTACCTACCCTGATGGTGAGACCCCATGTTTTATGCTTTGTGTCCAATGGCATACGTCCCATTCTATGTAATGTTTGAGATGCCCAAATATCCTTCACATGGTATACTCCTGCGAGGGAGAGTGGGGCAAAGGCAGGGGGCAGTAAATGAGGGGATGGGGGTATTTTTCAAAATGTTATGAGCTTTACATGTTTGATACTGGTTAAGTCCGCGGACTGTTTTGATTTTTTTTAAAAACGTTAAAAAAAAACAATAGACGGATGCCACCAGGTTATATTAGCTAAACACATTACATGAGATTTCCAGATTTAGTCAGCATAGAAAGGCACACGCGCGCACACACACACACACAGACCCTCCAGGATATATCGGCATGAAATGGAAAATTATGCTGCACAAAAAAAAGGTCATTTTGCAGCACCAAACTGTACTCATTGCAGCATTTTTGCAGTGCATTTTTTAATGACTTGAAGATGTAAGATTGACCCATTGTAGGAAAGAGGCAGTGTGTGAGGCTACAAGAGAGCCAAGTTTTCATTATTTGTACCTTTTGGATGAATTTAATAGGAAGAGTCCTATATGTTTTGACTTGACAGAACAGTATTTGTTTTGCTCTACATGTTTGGTTTAATGTGCATGCCTATTTAATATCAACTTTATTGATCATAATGGTGAAAATATTCCCCTTCTATGTTCTCTAATTGACACGAACACCAACACAGATATCTGACCAACACCCCTCATACTCACCAATTCCTCATCACAGCTTACACTCCCCAAATCTCTCACTAATGTGCATACTCACATGCTCTATCACATTGCCAAGTAACAACTCACACTTCACCAGTCTCTGCCACACTCCAAAACCATACTCCCCAATTCCTCCTGCAGTCCACAGTCATTAATTATTTCTTTCTACTTCTGCATCTTGCATCTTTTCTCCCATCCTACTGCACACTTCCATCATCCTTTCTTCCAATCTCCAGCTCACTGCCTCTTTCCGGTCAACCGCTCTCTCTCTCTGCTTTCTGGCCCACCGCTGCTGCCCCTGTAGCCCGTGTAACATCTCCGCTTCCCCCCTCTGCTTTCGACTATCACTCACCATCTGGTCCATCACTCCACCTGCCTCTCCTTCCCCCGACCGGCACATATTGTCAAATAATATTTTTTATATTGGCCCAGATCCTCAAAAAATGGGGCATCTAAAAAGAGAGCAGATGATATGCTGTTTTTCGATGACCAGTTTTTGGAAATGGATCAGGTGACTTATTCTTGAGGTGACCTGCACATTTCCACAGTGCTGAGCTGTAGGGCAAATGATGCACTGGCCAGCCACCTTGAATACATTAGTGTCCTAAGCGCTCTCCCGACAATGTTCTACAGGCTCCCAGCTCATTTCACTGTGACAAGCTCATAAAGGGCCTATCACTGTAAAATGCAATCCCAAAAAAAAAAAATGATCTCTCCCGTTGAGGAAAAGAAATGCAAGTGAGGCGGCAGTGGTTCAAACCTCTGATGTCACACTTAAGATGCATTTGCATGATAGGGTCAGGAAAGACCCTGTCATGCAGTGCACACCCCCTGCGCCATTCAAAGCAGACACATGGGGTTGCCTTAGTTTTCTGCACATTTAAAGCGCATCCGGTTTTTAAATGTACAGAAATGTTCCCCGATTTGCGCACAGAGGTGAAAAGGACCATCTGAATGTGCACATTCAGAAGTCCTTTGTGGACAAGTGATGAGATGTGCTAACGCATTTAATTAATTGTGCCCCCCAAAAGATTTGAGAATTTTGCGCCTTGTGTCATTTTTTTTCAAACAACCGTTTTTCGCAGTTTATTTAGCAAAAATACCTGTTTTGAGCTTTTAGAAAAACAACTGTTTTCGCAGCATTTTGCGGGATCGGAAAATTTCATCTCTATAAGTTGAACGGTCTGCACATATTATACCACTTAGCCTGACCCAGCTTCAGTTTGTGTCAGTTAAGAAACATAAGCAGAGTGCTTATATTAGTGAACAAATAATCGCTATTGCAGAACATTAGCTTAATGCAGCACATGCAGGCCAGAATTCTGTTGGCTTTTCTTAAAGCACAAAACCTTCCTCTAAGAGCAGAATATTAGACAGTTAATTCCAAAGATTGCAACTATTTGCACTGCCAGAGGTTGAATGCTGTGCACTGATAGGTTGATTCAAGGGCAGTGAAAGCTTCCCGAGGAGTTTAGCTCATGGCAGTGAGTCATACAAATACAACTTAAAAAGATACAACGCCCCGGAGTTTAAAGACAATATACTGCACATTAATTAGCCAAGATGATGCAGGCTTTTCAAGTTCTCACAGCCATGTTTCAGATGAAATATAACAATTTGTGTTTCTAGGCTAAAAGCATGAAGATTGCGCCCTGGCAGAAAGTGAACAGCCAGAGATGTTCATAGAGATATAATGAGTACAGCACAACACTGCCACCCATAGGGCAGATCACATTTGCAGAGCTTTCTTTGTGCCAAACACACACAGTTATGCAGCAACACTTATTTAATGCTCAGCCCTAGTTAAGAAATAGAAACACAGACATTTGCATCAAGCCACTTCAATGATGCTGGCAACTCATTGTGCATAAGCACCTTTGCCTATATAAATAGAATTCCATAGGAACTAATGAATTAGTATAGCTGCATATACTCATGTAACGCCGTCTGTAATGGATTAGCAAAGTAAAGACACTTTTATGGCAATATGTACTACACAAGCAAATCCACATTCATTATCAATGAGCACCTCTGCCCCACATTAGAATTATTTGAGACCCTGCAACCAGTAAAATGGAATCCCATCGCATGCAGATCATATTGAATGCAGCCACTTTCATAATAACTTATAATGTACAAACATTTCTGCATATGCATATTAGCACCACTGCCAAAGAGCAATGCTTGCAAGCAGCAATGTCTTGAAACATAAGGTCACACAGAGGACAAATGAACTCATGCGAGTAACCTTCCCACTGACCGAGGTTACACAATAAACTGATAAATACAGTTCATAAGGATGAGAACAATAAGTTGGTGCCAATTACATAAGTTCCTTGACGAAGGAAATCAACTGTTGTATTTTATTTTGTCATAGCTAACCAAGCTGTTTGGTCGAATTGTTTATTCCACTTCCACTTACCCTGGAACAACCAATGGAAATTCGCTTTTGACTGATACATGTGTCTAATGCTTCTTTCTGTCCAATGGCAGTGCGTGAGAAACAAGATGATCTCACTGTTCAATGAGCTAACTAGCTAGCACATCGTCTACCACATGTGGTTCCATGTGAAAAGCTTGATGCCCAAAAGGCCATGTTCACAAAAACTCATGACAAAAAGGCTGGGGTGTGGCCCCCGCAATCCATGCATTGGATTTGAGGGACCCCCTTGCAACCCGGACCCATTATACCTTTCAAAGGGAGCGGGGAACACCCCTGCTCCCCTTGTGCGGTATATTGGAGACACTTTACCGGGTTACACCACAGCCTTTTTGCCATGATTTTCTGTGAAAAAAGCAATTTTGGCGGCAACCTTTTAACTGGACACCCCACATGTTTAGAATAGGCCAATTAACTTCAATCATGTATAGTGCAATGCTCATCAGTCAATCACCATGCAGAAAGTTATTACAAATTCGTTGCTTTTTGAAAACGTAATATTAGTATGTTCTTACTCAATTAGAAGCTGAATGTCTGTTGGATAATCCCCTGCCTGGCAGTTTATTGCAATAAAATGTTGTTCCTGTATCTGGTGCATTGCATTTTTTGGGCCCTTGGTTAATTTTATTTGGCATCTGAAGGGACATGCCATACAAACCCTTTAAAAGCATGTTTTCAGAGGCCGTTAAACTATGGTTATTCGATTGTCTCCAGAGTTTGGCACTGTAAAGTGAGGCATGACTAGCCTTCATCTCATAAATTGTGAAAGCTGACTTGATGGATCTGTTAGTTTGGTTGTGCAAATCTGGCTATGGCTGCACCATATTTAATCACTGTCATGTTGCATATTTTTAAATGCACTTTGAAAAACACTGGCCCAGGTAGTCTTAAGAGTCAACAATTTATTTCCAGAGGAGCTTTTGCATTTAGTCTTCTGTTTCCATGGCACGCCATAGTCTTGCTGTAAGTAATCTCCACATTTGTAGCGTTTCATATTTCAACAAAGATTACGTTGTTTTTGAAGACTACTTTGTGTTGTCGAGATCAGAACGCATTGTCTGCAAATAAGAGTATGCTGATCCTGTCCAGCCTAGGGCTGGAGCCTCTGCGACTCAAGTTTTCAAATTGCACTGGCTATGCCATTTATGTACAATTAAAATAGAGTTTTGGGCCATTATACAGCCCTGTCGAACTCCCTTATCACTTCTGAAGGCAGGGCTGCATTCTCTGCCATGCCCCATCTAACCATACCTGTATTTCGAGAGTACAATGACATTACTGGGCTTAGTATAGCACCGGGTAGCCCCATCTCAGCTAAAGTTAACCAGAGTTTATTCTGAGGAACTCCATTGAAGGCAGACTAAGTCCACAAACACCATGCAGGACATCATCCTAAGGACAACATATTTCAACAATAGCAGGGCATGAAGTCCTATTGGATGGTACTTGGGTCTCTTTGAAATCCCGCTTCTAAATGTGAGATGTTATTCGTTAGGATCCAGTCGCCGAGGTGGCCAAGAATTACTCTTCCAAAGATTTTACAAAAAAGAGTAAATTTATGACATTGGGTGATGTTAGATGGAATCTTTTTTTCGCCTTTCTTGTATACTGGTACCATCGTTGCTTGTTGAGTAAACCTAAAATTGTCACAACAATATCATAGAGTTACAGAATGTGCATCCATCAAGGAAGACTTCTTTGCCAGGCATGGTATAAGAAACAAGCTAACTTAAAACATGCTAGTTACATCTCTTAATGACTGTAATAATGTAATAATAAAAAAACAGGTTTTCACTGCCGGAGACAAGTGCCCTTCAGTAAATCATATAGATACAGCTTCTGTAGATCTTCATACAAAGGGCAACATATCACCAAATGAGACAGGGTTTCCACATCAGCACAAAAACAAGTTAAGCTAATGAAGGGCCCAACTGCCCATCTACAGGTTACTGCCTTGACACATATTGCATTAAATTTGGCATGGGCCAGTAAGGACATCTGGTAGCAGTTTGTAACAAAATCAAGATATGGGGCCATCCTGTCAACCGGTGAGAGCAGACGACACTGATGTATTGTGGATCCTCGAAGACAAAGATCCTCTCTGTTACTAGTCCAGAGCACCAACAGCTTTTTCTGAAATACTGGGATAGACACAGTTAAAATACTAGATGGATTATTAAAACATGAACCCATGCCCAAGGATCCAAGAGTCTTTTTGATGTATGCCAGCCATTCAATGTTCTGGTAGCTATCCAAGGAAAATATAGGCTTCACAAAGGTTTAGTAAGAGTCATCATCCAATTGCCACAGGGAATGCCAGAAGAGAATAGGTTTGAGGTACACAGTGTCAGAAATAAAAGTCTGATCCAGCTCAAGATTGGTAATATGTGCTACAGTCGAAGCAGATACCCTCAATAGGTGAGAGAAAAATACATTATCCTCCGATTGTAGTCCTTCTCCCAAACTCCTTAATGTACCTGTGGCCCATAATTCACCACCATAGATACTATTCCCACCCCCTCCCGTTTGTATGCGGTTAGCATATGTGGGACTAAGGAATCTAAATCATCAGCCTGAGTCTCCTAGCATCTCTGTTATCCTTCCATGTAAGCTGGCTATTAAAAAGAATACCCTGATATTCCAATTGCCAGCAGAAGGTCAATTTATGTTCGCTTATGAAAATCTTCAGGTCATGCTGCCTTTAAAAAATAACGAAACATCTGTGATAGCCTTCAGTCCGAATTGGGTCAAAAGATTAACCTATTCTTCCACTAATGTCTACAGGAATTTAGGTGTTATAGCTAAAAGAGTGGCATTGGCCATTTAACTCAAGACTGATAACCTTCACAATGGGGAACATCTTCACTTCGTTACATGTTGCCAGGATCCTGGAATCTTTCTACTCTTCAAAAAGATCTGCTGGAATGCAATATGGATCTGGCACTTTAGGTAATGACTGTTCTGAGATGGCTTTTGCTACCTCTTTAATAGAAAGACAACAATATAGGTATTCCGATCTTCAACATATGGGAGAGTAAACATGGTATTTACTTTTTTGAGCAATATTCTCTGATGGGCAATATAACATTTCATAATATGCGTGCCATTCTTCAGGAGGTAATGCAGGCTTCTAAAGTTCTGTTATTGTTATTCACGTGTGTGTGTGAAAACTATCTTCCAAGTCTCTCAAATTCTTTCATTGTGCTGATAGTTCCAGGGACTTCCATTTCCAAAGTTCACATTCCTTTTTAAGAATCAATGTCTTGTGACTTTGGCAAGTATTCCCTATTTCTATCCTATTTGCTCCCCTCTCTTTTTTCCATGCATACATTAAATGGGCTTTACTCAACCGGTACTCACCATCATACCAGATGAGTAGTTGCATTTATTTTTTGTTTTAATTTTTTGGCTGAATGATTCAACCTTTCAAATTTCATTCATATCAATATTATTGCTACAAATGACATATAAAATCTTAAAATGTGTTACAGACAAGTTTAATAATCACAATGAATGCTTTGTGTGGCCACTAGAGCCATTCGAGCTAACAGAGGTAGCATAATTATACATACATACATCATGCCCTAGTTCACTAAACATGGAAGGGTTCATAGCTCCGTTGCACGGCCTAGCTCAGTTTTGTTTCTCTTGATAAAACTGCATTTATGAACTGAGCAAGTGCGATATGTATTGCACTTCTTAGACTAGTCAATAAAAAAAACCATATGACATCTTCAGGATAGGAACACAGATGATTAAAATATATCTGTCGGATAGTGTTTAATGCCGGACAAGCTATCACTAAGTGTGAGAGGGTTTCAATTTGGTTTGGATCATTGCAAAAACGACATGCAATATGATTTTTGAGGATCATTCCCCTTCTTGCTAGAATCTGCTTTGTACTACATAGATTTAATCGAATTCTGATCATTTGTGTTCTGACAAGCATAGAAGGGCATTTGATTAAATAGCTCTCCATAGAGCGATAGCATTTATGTGGGAATATTGTCAAACTGAAATCTCGATATTTTCTACACTGTGCTCGAGTGCTTATCCAGTCAAAACGATGTAAAAAAACTTCAGCCTTAGTTGGATTCAGTAACAAAAGTTCAATTGAAATGCCTGCATCGAATAGAGCATCAAGCACACAATTTGACCAAGTTTTAGGAAACCTTTCAGTTGAGGTTAAAACATACTGAGCCACTATAGCCACAATATTCGGAGTCATGGAGCCTATTAGACATTTTCTATACAAGCTGCACATTTTCCAAATAACTTGGCTATAAATGGAAATCGCGCCTAGTTCGTATCGTAATAGTGGTAAGGGCGTGCACCTTGGAAGTCCCAACATTGATTTCCAAAAGTTATTCTCATACTGATCCCAGTACTGTCTTGTTCTGGGAGCAAATGTGTTCGAACCATACGATACAATCGGGACAACGTTCTGTTGAAAAAAGGTCAATATATGAGGCAGAGTGAATTTGCCATACTTGTATAGTAGTATCTAAGCTTGGGATATTAGCGATCTAATTTTAGTGTCCAATGTTGCTGTATGCATAGAATCGCTAATAATTCCAGTAAATGATGTTCCCAAATACTTGTAATAAGGCACTACTGAAAGTCTCTTATTTTGTAGAGACCATACGTGATTTGAGGTATTAATCTTCTGTGTTCTCTGGCAAATTACAATTTGATTTTTGTCAACATTGATAGTCAAATTATTTTCACAGACAGTATATTTAGGAGGTTTTGAAGACCCTTGGGTGTTTTAGACAGTAAAACAATATCATCGGTGTAGAGAAGCCAGATGATCTTCTGATGCCCTAGTTTAGGAGTATCGGCACAAATAGTCTCAAAGGTAATTCCTATATCAAGTACAAATAAGTTAAACAATGTAGATGCCAAAATGCACCTTTGTTTAAGCCCTCTTTCAGTCAGGATACTGGCAGATAATATTCCATCCAAGGTAAGTCTAACTTGGATGGTAGTGTTGGTAGTTTTTTATTTATGGTAAGCAGCGATGACGTGCACTCATATCGTAGCAATTTAATGAAGAGCAGCTGCCAATCTACCGAATCGTAGGCTATATGAAAATCCACGAATGCCATATAAAGTGTTTGATTTTGATTTAAGCATGTTGAAAGTCAACATGTTTGGGGACGTACCAATTCCACGCACAAAGCCAGATTAAAAAAGGTCTCTTATGGTTTTGCAGAGACCAGGTTTCTGCAATAGGATACAACTGTAGATTTTCCCTGGGTATCTAGCAATGCAATGGGTCAATAGCTTTCTGGCATTCGGCAGTCGCCTCTTTTATAAATTGGAACAATTATGGAATGTGTCCAAGAAGGAATGCATTGAGAATAATTAATGTGTTCATAAATATGATATATCAGACCAAATTTCAGTATGTTGTTTAAAATGTTTATTAGAAAGACCGTCAGGCCCAGGTGTTTTAGATTGACTTATAACATTGATATCATGGAGTATATCTGCTCTAACTATCTCAAGATGGAAAGGGACTTCAACTTCAATTTCTTCATTCTCCACTAGTGTGGCTGGTTTTGCATTTATTTTCTTAAAATGGTCTATCCAAACCAGCTCAGGGACACTATGACAGTTTGTGGGGTTGTTATAGCCCGATTCAATGTCTGCTAGATTTGTGCTGTATTTTTATCACACATTGCAATCAACATTTGTGCCCCATCTCTTTGGAAAAGTGTAGCACGATGGGCTTGTATCCAATTTTTATAGACAGTTTTTGCTCTAATTAAGGCTATAATTCTCATGTTTAGAGGAAGCCTAAGGGCCTCACGTTTTTGTAGTCACAACTGTTTTCTTGTTTTTGACATCTATCTTGGAACACCTGCATTCACCTCACACTCTCAGCAGAGTCCAGCAAAACCTTCTTGCAGGGTTGGATTCCAGAGATTTAATAAAGTTGTGGCAGACACCTTCTTTTAAAGGCAAATGACCAAAGGTTATTGAACCTAAGCTAGCCTGCCTTAGTGGTCCCATCCCTGTTCTTGAAATGAGTGGACCTTGCCTTTCTGATAAAACACCGAAAGTGCTTTGCTCTAGAGGAAGTGAAGGGGACAGGAAGGCGAGAGGCAGAGAGAAACAAGATGGTAGAAGTCTTCCTCCACTGTACAGAGGCTCCCTGGCTACACTAACCCCTTCCCTTCACTTCTCAATAAATTCAATGGCCTTTGGAAATGCAGAACCTTGGTGTGAGACCTAGCCCTTTGTGAATGGGTGTGTCATTTGATTCCTGTTCCCAGACCAGCTTCCTGGCAGTCCCCCGGGAAAGGGCGTTACCTGCCCTTACAAAGAAACAATGAGCCGCAATCCCCCCCCAAGGCTAAAGTGGTGCCAATGGGCAGGATGCCTTGTCTGGAAAAAATACACATAACCCTTCCTCAGCTGAACTGGGCCCACCGGGTTGAAGTGTGATAATAATTTAATGTGGCTTTGAGAACTATGAGAGATGCCGACCACCATACCCTAACTCAGGTATGGCTTATTTGTTTTTATTTTTAAACTTTGTTTCATTAGTTTTCAAAAATCAAATACAAATTCAACTGATACAGCTCAAACAAAAAAAAAACTCCACCCACCTCCTCCGAGGGCCTGTCAGCATAAATCCAATAATTTCAGGCGTTGGGAAAGATTAGGACCTCCCCCTAGTCTCTGGAGAAGCGCTGTAAGATATTATTCATGGCATATGTTGCCCACTCCAGCGCCACAAAACCCTAAACTTTCCAAAACCAATCTTGGAGCATGGGGATGGCCTCTCCCTTCCACCTCTGAGCAATTAGCAGCACAGCGGCCAGGGTTAACATCGTCCTTGCCTTCCTGCGACCCAAACTCTCCCCCACCTCTGTGCCATCATCCAACCCCAATAGAACCTCCTCCGGCGGTACAGCCTCCTTGTCCCCAAAAGCCTGGACCTCTTGTAGCTCCCTCCAAAAGCACTCAAGTTTAGGGCATCTCCACCAGATATGTGACCACGTACCCTCCCCGCCGCACCCCCTCCAACTTTCCCGCAAGGCCCCAGGTATATCTTGTGGAGTCTGGCCGGTGTGTAATGCCACCAATAGAGGAGCTCATACCAGCATTCCTGTAACTGGGTTGCCTTAACTACTCCCTTTCCATAATCTCTCCCACACTCCCCTCGACAGGTCTCTTTCCACCGTTCCCTTCCACCTGTCCATATAGTGCCAAACCGTGCAGGGAATAGCCTTGTCCAAGATTTTACACGGGTAAAGTCGCGACAGGCTACCGCCTTGACCATTGGGTCTAAAAGCCAATGCCGCAACGGAAAATACCTGAGCCTTTCGATTTCACCCACCCCGAAGCACAGTTTGCATTTCATAAATGGCCTAATAATAGTTCCCTGGAACATGTCTCGCAGTTTTCTGCAACCCCCCCCCACCCTGCCATTTTTTAAATGCCCATACTTCTGTCCCAGGTGAGAAGTCCTGATTATTGAATATAGGAGTAAATGGGGATGGGAATGTCATGACCCCATATTTCCCTACTAGTTTTTCCCATGTTTCTGCCACTAGCCTAGTGATCGTGCTCATGTACATGTGCTTCGGCCTATGCTGTAGCGGCAGCCATGCCTCACACTGCCCGATCCATTGCTACCCACTGATTCCCCCCTTTCCGTGAGAACCATTCGCATATGATCCGCAACTGGGACGCATCGTAGTACAATCTAAAGTCCGGGAGAACCATCCCTCCTTCCCCCATCGGAGACGTCGGTAATGCTCGACTGATCCTTGCTCTCCCATATAAAATCACCCGTTGCTTTCCTAAGCTTGCTAAAAAACGTATTCAGGACTGACACCACGAGTGCTTGAAATAGGTAGAGTAGTCTAGGGAGCGTCACCATCTTCACCGCCGCCATTCTACCCATCCAGGAGATCTTAAGCACCTTCCACTTTAGGAGGTCCGTCAAAATGGTTGCCAGCATGGGTGGGTAATTGGCTGCATACCAACCAGCCAGGTTTGGAGTGATCCTAATTCCCAAGTATTTAATCCCCCCCCTGGGCTCCATATAAATGGTGACTCGGCCTTCAGCCCTGCCACCTCCCTGCCCTTAACCATGAGGTTCAAAAGTTCCGATTTAATTACGTTTATCTTGAGGCCCTAGGCCACCTCGAAGTCCAATAGGATTTCCCTACTTGCCCTCAACGATTCCCCTGGACGTGCCAAAATCAAGAGCATATCATCTACGAAGGCTGCTACCTTGTACTGCATTCCACCAAATGGTATCCCATGCACCTCATCTGACTCCCTTATTAATTCTGGCAATGGTTCAAAGTATATGGCGTATAGCAAGGGCGAGAGGGAGCACCCCAGCTTGGTCCCACCCTGCTCAGTTGAATACCACTGGACATTGATCCATTAATCAGGAGACACGCCATTGGGGAGACGTGATTTGCAGGAACCATTTGCAGGAAGCTCCCTCCCAAACCCATCCTTTCCATCAAACGGAATAGAAGAACAAGTTACTTCTTACCTTGTAACGTTCTTTCGATGGGATGTTCCTCCGACGTATTCCTTATCTTAGATATCTCTTTCCAGCTTTGCTGGCCTCAGAACATTTTTCTCTAGAGGGCGCTGCGCGTCGACGTCCGCCGAGTCGATGTCCCTCGATAGCCGCCGTATCGACGTCGACGTCATCCTGCCTATAAAGGCTGCGCGCAGCGTCCGTTGCTCAGTTCCGTTTTGTAGCCCACAATTATTCTTTCTGGACTAGACTAATCACCGTGAAGGAGCGTAAGCTGCAACAACAAGGGAAGTAGTACTGAGGGGATGGATGGGAGGGTCGATAAGGAATACGTCGGAGGAACATCCCATCGAAAGAACATTACAAGGTAAGAAGTAACTTGTTCTTCGAAGGGATTGTGTCCTCCGACGTATTCCTTATCTTAGATAGGCTCCCATAGCAGTATTCTGTTATTGGAGGTGGGAGTACTGACTTCATGCTTCCTTTTATTGATGAATAGAGTGCAATACGGCCCTTCCAAACCTAGTCTCTTGACTGGAGGAGGAATCCAAGTTGTAAAACCGTGTAAAGGTATGGACGGACGACCATGTGGCAGCCGCACATATGTCTTTAACCGGCACTCCTCTTTTGAGGGGCGATGAAGCTGCGATACCTCTGGTCGAATGAGCCCTAAGAGTTTGAGGGGGCTCTTTTCCTGCCAGTTTATAACATTCCAAAATGGCTAGAATGATCCATCTGGAAATGGTCTGCTTAGTTATCGGTATCCCCAGCTTGTGACCTGCGTAGCCTACAAACAGCTGGTCTGCCTGTCTTATCCTAGCCAGTCTACTGATGTAAAAACTTAAAGCCCTTCTTGGGTCCAGCCTGTGTAACCTCTCTTCCTCTTTCCCCGGATGAGGAGGAGGATAGAAAGATGGAAGGGTAATCTTCTGAGTGATATGGAATTCAGAAACCACCTTTGGGAGGAAATTAGGCTTCACTTGCAGGACAAGTTTGTCTTTGTGAAAGATTGTATGAGGGGGTTTACAAGAAAGAGCTTGTAACTCGCTCACCCTTCTAGCAGATGTAAGTGCTATTAATAAAACAGTTTTAAGGGTAAGAAATCTTAACAAACAAGAATGGAGTGGTTCGAAAGGTGTGCCCATCAGGAAAGTTAGGACTAAGTTTAAATCCCGTAGGGGAACCTGGAATGGTCTTGGGGGATAAACGTTAGTTAACCCCTTTAGGAACTCTATTACCAAGGGTAACTTGAAATAGGATGGTTCTTCCGCAGTGCGCTTAAAGATGGATAGCGCTGCGAGATAGCCCTTAATGGTGCCAACTTGAAGGCCTGAATTCGCCAAATAGAGTAGGAAGGACAAAACCATTGGTGTACCACATGAAAAGGGGTCGATATTCTTTTCTCTACACCAGCTGCAAAATCTGTTCCAACGGCAGCGGTATAAAGACTTTGTTGCTGGCCTCCTTGCCGAAAAGCAACACCTCCATAACATCATCAGGGAGGTTCCAATCCTTGTACCTCAGCCGTTCAGAAGCCAAGCGTGAAGGTTGAGGGTTTTGATGTCTGGATGGAGAACCTGACCTCCCTTCTGTGAGAGTAGATTCTCTCTGAGTGGAAGTCGAATTGGAGGGCAGATGGACAAGTCTAGAAGGTCCGGGTACCACGTTCTCCTGGCCCAATCCGGGGCAATTAGGATCATGGTTTTCCGGAATCTTCTCAACCTCCTGATCATTTGAGGAATGACAGGGACTGGTGGGAACGCGTACAGAAGCAGAAACTCCCAGTCCACTATGAACACGTCTCCCAGAGATCCTCTCGGGGGAAATTCCCTTGAACAGAACAGATCGCACTTCCTGTTGACACTGGTGGCGAACAGATCCACCTGAGGGGTTCCCCAAAGGGCGAAGATCTCTTGAAGGACTTCCTGAGCTAGTTCCCACTCGTGGGAGACTGTGCTCTGCCTGCTCAGAGCGTCCGCTGTCAAGTTCTTCTCTCCGGCTAGGTGAACTGCCGATAGAGAGATTCCTTCTTGGATTACCCAAAACCAGAGCTGCATCGCCTCTCTGCACAGAGGTAGTGATCCTACGCCTCCTCTTTTGTTGAGGTAATGCATGGCCACTGTGTTGTCCGTCATTATCAGGACATTCTTTCCTTGTACAGATGGCAGGAACGCCTTCAGCGCAAGTCTGATGGCCCTCAGCTCTAACAGGTTGATATGTAGTCTGGACTCCGATGGAGACCAACGACCGCTGATGGTCAAGTCGTTGGCGTGGGCTCCCCACCCCGTGAGTGAGGCATCTGTGACTACTGTTATCTCCGCCCAGGGTTGCCAAAACTGTTCTCCTTTCAAAATTTTCTCCTGACAGGCCCACCACTGAAGGTCTCGAGCCACCCTGTCGGGAACCTGAAGAAGATCTGTCATTCTTCCTGAGAATTGTGACCACTGAGTTCTCAGTGCCCACTGGAGGGATCTCATTCTCAGGCGAGCCTCTGGCACTAGGAAAATGCAGGATGCCATGAGGCCTAGCAACCTCAAAAAGTCGAAGGCTGGGAGACGTTGGGCATTTTGGAACTTGGTAACCATCTGTAGAATATCTTGAGCCCTCACCTCTGGTGGCGAGGCTTTTCCCAGGGAAGTGTCCAGGATCGCTCCGATGAACTGGAGTCTCTGCGATGGTATCATTTGTGACTTCTTTAAATTGAGGGAGAAGCCCAGTCTGTGAAGGGAGTGGCAAACGTGATTTAGCTGGATCTGAGCTTGTTCCGAAGATACAGCCCTGATCAACCAATCGTCCAGGTAGGGGTGGACGTGAATCCCTTCCCTCCTTAGACTTGCCGCCACTACCGACATTAACTTGGTGAAGACCCTCGGGGCGGAGGTCAGCCCAAATGGCAGCACTCGAAATTGATAATGAGAGTTGACAATTGCGAACCTCAGATGTTTCCTTTGTTTGAGATGGATAGCCACATGGAAATAAGCGTCCTGAAGGTCCAGAGATACCAACCAGTCTTGGAACTGAAGGGCCTGAAGGATATGAGAAAGAGTTACCATCTTGAATTTGTCTTTCCTGAGGAATTTGTTCAATTCTCGCAAGTCCAAGATGGGTCTCAGTCCTCCGTCTTTCTTTGGAATGAGAAAGTAAGGGGAGTACCAGCCCTTGTTCCTCTCCGCTACAGGTACCGGTTCTATGGCACCTTTCTCTAGCAGGTCTAAAATTTCCTGCAAGAGGAGCGGATCTGGAGCTTTTTGAGAGCTGATCCCCGGTGGATGACTCTGAGGTATGCGTAGGAGAGGCAGGCAGTAACCTTGTGCAACTGTCTCCAATGCCCAGGCATCTGACGTGATAGCCTGCCATTCCGCCAGATGCTGAGTTAACCTGCCTCCTACAGGTGTCTTGTGAGGGAAGTCCTCAGAGTGGTTTTGGGGCGGCTGATGCAGATGCTGATGGTAAAGAGGCACCTGCTGTTGCTGCGGCTTTTGAATATCTACCCCGTCCACCTCGGGTAGTTCTTCTTTGTCCCCTTTGAGCCGGTCGTCCTCTACCTCTTCCGAATGCGGAGTAGAAGCGAAAGGACTTGCCTCTCGCAGAGGTTCCTGTGGGACGAAAAGGTATCTGACGGATTGCAGCGCCTAGGGATTTTGCTGCTGCCTTTGATGTTTGCAGTTTTTCTAAACTGTCATCCGCTTTTTTCCAAAACAAAGAAGAGCCATCGAATGGCATGTTCAAGAGCCTGGCTTGCACATCTGGGGCAAAACTAGACTTTCTCAACCAAGCAAATCTCCTGGTTGTTGTACTTGCCGCCATTGCTCTGCTGATACTGTCAGCCGAATCAATGCCCGTCTGGAGGGATTCGCACATAGCGTCTTTACCGTCCTGTATGATATTTAGGAACGCCTCCCTTTCTTCTCCCTCCGGGATGCAGTCAGCCGCTGTAGAAGCACACTCCCAAAGTGTATAGCTGAATCTAGCAAGGGTGCAAGTAGCATTAACAGATTTTAACGCCATGCTACATGCTGAAAAAACTTTCTTTGCCATAGCATCATATTTCTTATCGTCCCTGTCCTGTGGGACGATAGGGTATGCAGTCTTGATGTCCGTAGAAGATGCTGCCTGTACCACCAGACTTTCTGGGGATGGGTGTTTTGACAAAAACTCTGGGTCTGAAGAAGATACCATGTATTTAGTAGACAGTTTTTTATTTACTGCCGGGACGACATCTGGGGTTTCCCAGTTCGTCATGATTTTCCTTTGAAGAGCTTTATGAAAAGGCACTACAGGATCCTCCTGTGGACCTTTATCAAGAATATCCGTGAGGTCATCTTGTTGGAAAGCCTGTGAAGGTGTTGACCACCCCATAAATTCTGTGATCCTGGCCATTAAGGCTCTATAGGGGGTTTCAGCATGCTCCCCCGGGTCTGGCCTAGCGAACTCCACCTCAGGGGCAGTGTCTAACCCACTTGCCTCATGTAAGGAATCATGGAGATCCTTTAACCTGCGTTCTTCTGAGGATAACTCCTCTTGAACTGGGGTTGCAGGTCCCTGCAACTCAAATGTCTCTTCTTGGTCAGATAGTTCTCCCTCTTCCATAATTGAGGACATAGTTCTCAATTGTTCTGAACTCACAAAGGGTGTGAAACCCATCTAAAAGGCAGAGGGTGCCATACTTGTTGTAATCGGCCTCGAAAACGTCAATGTCGTCGACGCTGACGTCGAAGGCTTCGAGCGTGGTGTCGAAAACAAAGGCGGAGGCCTCGAGGTCCACGATAGAATTGGGATTCTGCTCGAGGAAGTTGACAATCTCGACGCCATCGTCATCGAGGACCTGGGGATAGCCACTGGGTGCGCCGCAAGCGTGACTTTCCTTGGCGTCGACGTCGGTGTCGAAGTTGGCGGCGAGTCGACAGACCCGTGTGTCGAAGGTCCCTTCGACAACGGCGTCGAAGACACCGATCTCGGCGTCGACAGAACCTTCGTCGACGGCGTCGACGGAAACTTCGAAGAAGGTTTCGAGGTCATAGCTTTACTCGAGGGTTTGGGACGCGCTCGAGAAGCTTCCTTCGCCGGGTACTGCGACTCGCGGTGTTTTTGACCTTCGGGTCTTTCGACCAGAGCATCGCTCTCGGCAGTCTTCGAGGGGGTTGAGGCCGCTTTCTCGAAGACGCTCATCATATTTTTGCGGAATTTCGCCCATTCAGCCCGGGAACTATGTTTTGTGGGGCAAGGGATTCTCTTAGAAGAAACAGAGGAAGAGGAGGACTGAGAAGGGGATCTTCGACGTCTCCTCTTCGAGTGCTTCGATCTCGAGGAGTGATGGGACCCACTCCGAGACCTGGATCGCGAATGGTGACGAGGAGACGAATGTCTCGACTTCGTCGAGGAAGAAGAAGCTTTTGAAGTCTTACCTTTTTCCAGCTTCCCCCTACGCTCCTTCAGGGCCTTAGCTGTCATGGACATACAGTCCTCGCACTCCGAACAATGGTGTTCAGCTCCCAAACACCACAGACAAACTCTGTGAGGGTCAGTCAGCGACATCTTTTTCCCACAGTCTCGGCATTTTTTGAAGCCGGACCGAGGGGTCGTCGGTTCCGACGAAGAAGCCATCGAGTATGGATCGAATATCTCAAGGAAATAGGATAAATTCTCTACGAAACTGAGCAACGATATTCCGAGGCACTGAGTAAGCGCGGAAAAACGGAACTGAGCAACGGACGCTGCGCGCGGCCTTTATAGGCAGGATGACGTCGACGTCGATACAGCGGCTGTCGAGGGACATCGACTCGGCGGACATCGACGCGCAGCACCCTCTAGAGAAAAATTTTCCGAGGCCAGCAAAGCTGGAAAGAGATATCTAAGATAAGGAATACGTCGGAGGACACAATCCCTTCGAAGAGGCCACTCAATGAGATCAAACACATTGTCGGCATCGAGGGATAGTAGGACTGCAGGAATTGAAGATTTATTCACCTTTTCTACCAGATTATATTGTCGAACATCTGCTGCCCCTGTATAAAGCCAGACTAGCACTGGCCAGCATTTTTGTACATTTTTGCGTCCATATTTATTAGCACTATTGGCCTATATGATGTGCACTTCTTATGATCTTTATTGGGCTTAGAGAGGAGAATGATTTTCGCCTCCTCCACTGAGGCTGAAATTCTGCCTGACTCCCGGAAGCGGTTAAATAGGCTTGTCAGTTGTGGAACCAATAATCCTGCAAATGTCTTATAATAATTAGCTGTAAAGCCATCCAGTCCTAGCTTAGGGGGGGAGGTCCCTTATAACCCTCCGGACTTCGTCTTCTATGATCTCGTGCCCTAGGTGCATGCTTTCCTCCTCTCCCACTTTGGGAAGGTGGATCCTCGCCAGGAGGTCTGCCTACGCTCTATTCGGTGAGTTCTGAGACATGTATAGATCCTTATAATGGTTGACAAAGCACTCCTGAATCTGCTCTGTACTGGTACGGCAGACCCCTTGATCGTCTATTATAGCAGTGATATTTTTAACTGGATGCCCCCCCCCAAGGAGTCTTGCCAGTAACCTCTCTGCTTTATTCGCTTTAGCATAACATCACTGGCAAACAAACAATAACAACCTTTCTGCCTTCTTGGTCATTAAAAACATTGAGCCTTCCCACTGTTTGACGATATTCCCTCACTGTGTACCTAGATGGGGCATACGTGGCCTGCGTCCTACTAACTTCAACTTCAGCCTCTAGCTGGGTTTCAAGGGCCCTTAGTTGTCTATCCCTTTGTGCTTTTTGGATGATAAACACCCCCCTAATCGTAGCTTTGAACGCATCCCAACAAACACTCCCCCCTGGCTTTATTGAGGGCAAAAAAACTCCCTAATCTTCTCCAATTCTCCCCTAATGACCGGGCCTAGCTGAAGCTCTCCCGGGACCCTCCAACTCCACATCCCCGATCTCCACCTGGGAAACTGCAAGTCCATTGTGACCACTGCATGGTCCGCAATCCCTAATGGGCACAACTCAATACCCGACACTGCACCCAATAGGAGGGCTGACACCCAAACGTCATCGAAACAGGATTTTGTCCTGTGTACATTGGAGAAAAAGGTAAAGCCCTCCCTATTCCCCTGTAGCCCCCTCCATACATCCCATAGTCCAAGGGCTTCAAACCTGTCCCCCAGCGAGGCTGATGCCACTGCTCCTCCATAGGCACCCCCACCCCACCCCCTTACTCCTATCTAGTTCCCTAGACCATGCTAAATTGAAATCGCCCATCATTTGGGGCGTAGGTGGACACCAGCGTGTATGTTGGCCCCGCGTTTTACCCCACCATGATTATATATCTGCCACCTTTATCTGCCTGTGAGGTTTTAATCCTTAAGTCCAACCTATCCCTAATAGCTAGAGCCACTCCACACTTAATCGGGTTTGAGGCGTGACAAATATCAGAGTAGCCCCTCTTCTTTCCTCTGGAGGTGGGTCTTCTGAATTGCCAGCACGTTGGGGCAAATTTCCTAGTAAACAGTCCCAGTTTTTCCCTTCTGAGAGGGGAGTTGAGGCCTCTCACATTTTGTGTGGACCACTTGAATGGTTACCCTCCAAGAGCGCCCTCCCCCCATGGCTCCCAATGCTGCCTCCTTCTCCTATTCACTCTCCTACTCTGCTCCTCTCCCCTCTCTCTGCCTCCTCCGCTTGCTTCCTGTTGCCCCATTCCCATATCCCTCATTTGGCCCTGTTTTCCCCCACCTGTCCCCATACCCCAAGTCCCCTGTTTTTCTTTCCCTGCGCCCACCCCCCCCCAAATTGGGGATGTCACCATCCTCCCCCTTGCCCTTCCCCCCAAACTCTCCTCCCCAACCCCTCTTTCTACCCCCAGGGTGCTACCACCATAAAGGAAACCAAGATGGAACATCCACCAACGTGCCTACCACCCAAACCAAGACTCCGTTGTCCACCGCCCCTTTAAAATTTAGTCAAGTTATCATTCTTTCTCCATTGTTGTTACCCATCATTCCTCCTTTCGCCCCCAGATGCCCCCCCGGCTTGGGCTGTGGGCCCTGTAGGGCAGCCCTTTGCCTGCGTCGTTCTCCCACTACTGTCGATTCCCATGTATGGAGCCTCTACCGATTTTCCGCCTGGGGGAGACAATCTTCCTGGTGTCCTTGTGTCATATCCCGCTGTAGAAGTTATTCTCCATCCTGCACGGATGTAATGCGTTTTTAGACATCTTCTCATTCAAATACCAGGCCAAAAGGGGAAAGTCCATTTGTAGTGGATTACTTTACTGATCAACTCCCTTACCAGCTGGCCCATCTGTCTCCTCTTGAGCAATGTGCCTCTGGCCAAGTCCTGAAAAAGGGCTATTGCACCTTTGGATATGACTGGTTCCTGTGCCCTGTCTGCTCTCAAGACCGCTTCCTTTTGTGAGCATCGTGAGAATGCTGCCAGCACATCCTTCGACCTGCCATTTGGGCCCCTAGCTGTCCTGCCTGATCGGTGGATTCTATCCAGTTAAATGTTTTACGGGCTTGCATATCCCAGGAGGTCTGCAAAGATCCTCTGAACCTCCCCCTTTAAGTCCCTGTTAACAGCTTCAGGGAGGTTTTTGATCCTTATATTAATTCTCCTTGAGCGGTTCTCCATGTCCTCCATTTGCAGTTCCAGGTTTTGTGTGGCCCCCTGGAGCTGCTCTATTGCTTCCCCCTGTGCCGTTGTATCTTTGTCCACCTTTTCCAGGAGATCGTCCTTCCCCTAGCTGGTCAATCTCCTGTATTATTCCCATTAGGGCCAAGTTAAGGTGTGATCTCATTAACTGAAATAGTTCCTGAAATGCTTTTGTTAATGACGTCTGGCGGCACATCATGTCATTATGGAGATCCTGCCTTCAGATGGGTCCCATATGCTCTGTCCCCTCTGGCTCCCTTTGGTCTGACATTTCTTGGGGAGCTTTGCAGGACACCTCCCCTCTGCCGGGCCCCACATGGTAGGAATGGTGCCCGGTAGTTCCACTGCTGCTGCCACCTATTTTTAGGACTTCGCTATAGATGATTTGGGCATCTGTCTCATGCAACTGACCGTTCGTTCGTCCGTCCTTCCGTCCTTCCTTCCTTCCTTCCTTCCTTCCTTCCTTCCGGGGCCTCGCTGATGATCAATAATCGCGTGCCAGGCCTCCTTATCACCCATTTCCTGTTCTTGGAATGGGCAAATAGGTCTCTAAGCCTCCCCACGTTGTCTGCTTTGAGTCATATACGTCCTCCTGCCGGGTTCTCACCCTGTGAGTGTCCTTGAATGGGTAGGTTCTACCCATACTCCTCTGGGTGGCTTCCTCTACCTGGGCCTATGGCTAGGGGCCCACCTGGGTGCCGTGTCTTGTGGTTCTCCCCCTCAGGGTCTCTCACCTTCTTATCTGTGCTCTGCGAGGACTGCCCTTTCCCTGTTTCCCGCGATTCCAGCTGCCGCTCCTTTACTTCTCTTCATGCAGCGCGTGTCTTCAGGATCTTCTCTTGTTGTTTCCCTGCTCCAGTGGTGCTTGGCTTCCTCCTTGTGACACCGCGGCCCCGGCGGCTCCTCGTCCTCCGGTCCTTTCCCCTCTTTCCTTCCTCGCTGGTGTTCCCAAACCAGTGGAGATGCCAATCTCCCCGCTGCCACGGGCAGAGAGGTGGAGTGTGAGGGACGGTCCTGGCCGAGTTCTATCCGGTCTCCCTCTCCTATGCCAGGAGTCTCTTCTCTTCTTGCACCGCCTCTCCTTGCAGCCCACATCTCCTCTGCTTGGTGGTCCACTGAGGTGTTCCTGTTGCCTCTGCCAAGTCACCTCCCTCTCACGGCCTCAGGCAGCGGGGCACCCCCAAATCTCCGGTGCGGCTTCCTGTATGCGTCCCCCTGCTGGGTCGTTTGCAGGAGCCCGCCACTTCCCTGAGCTTCCCTCTGCTCGACAGTAGGTTTTCCCGGCTCCGGGGGTGGTGGAGAAGCCTATAAACCGTACTGGGCTTGCAGAGCAGCTGCCGACACATCACCTAGTGTTGGCGGCCATCTTGAAATTTCCCTATTTTAAAATGTTAACGTGCCACCAGAACAGAATCCTCAGAGTTATGTTGTTTTTGGTTATATGGGTGCATATCTTAAAAGCAGCCTCTGAACTGCAGAGACTTGGCCGTCACTGCAGCTGTCAAGAGGGCACCTGTGACCTAAACCTTCTCTGAGCCATTGTAGGGCAGGTGCTGCCATCAGGTTACTGAGACAGGAATGCACAGGTGTGCACTATATTTTTGCCATGTAGTTTTTATGAAAGGGAACTATGATCAGCAGCTCTCCCTTTCTAATGAAAATCCCTGCATCACCTTATTATTTAATTAAAAAAAAAAAGAATCCAGAGCTTTCACACCCTTGCCAAATGGCAAGTCATCACATGGCCCACCAGAAGAACGTCAAAATCACCACTGCCAGTACAACTGATACACTCCAAGAAGGTGGTTCGGTACCAGATCAAATCTGTCCTGGGAAACACTCCAGCAGGGCAGATGGTGTGAAAACAGTCTGAAAAGGCTTGTCAGGCATCAATTCAGTTAGCCACACACTGGGTCTCACACGCACACTTCAACACATGGGCATGCATTGTCCAAACCCTGTTAAGACTGGCATTTAAACTTGTTAATATAAAACTCCAACTGGAGTAACCAGATAACTTCATCTTTTTAGTTGGATGCTGTCTGACCACAGCAATCCTCTTTGCTCAACAGACTTTGTAATATAAATTCCTGCTGTACTCACAATAGCAAGCTACAGTAAGAACAGAGTCAACATTTCTCATGTAAACTCATCTAAACTCATTTAGGCCCGAGTAGCACCAGAACTACTAATCCTTTGCATCGACATCAGTCCCATAGTTCCTCCTGTGCACCTCCTGCAGATCATAAAACTAGGAGCAGACGTCACAGATCTAATGGAAAGAAAACTCTGCTGTACAAGCTGGTGCACAAACCGAAGATTAAGATACCTGGAACATGTTCAATAAAAACAGTCTCTTCTGTCCTAGACGCTGGCAACTGAACAATCATCTGGATCATCTCGAAAAAATGTGATGTAGTGGCCTTAACATGACTTCTACTTAACACCAATTTGAAACCAGGTACAATACATTCAGGCATTGATTCCAAATTAAACACACCCCTGCATGGATTCCAAACTAGATACATTTCTGCATATTTTTTCTGTGGAGCCGATGAAATCTCCAGCCTGAATTAATGAGTGGCAGGTGCCTTTTTTATTTATTTCATTGATTTAATCAAATTAATGATTTTTACAAAACATAGTTGAAGAAGAACGATAGAAATGAAGAAATGAAAAAACGTTGTAGAAGAAACATGAACTTCGAAAAAGAAGAGTTCATAAAGACAAAATAGCCTTTAGAGTTTGAGTGGTCGCAATTGTCCAGGTATTTCTTTCTCCGCTCATTAAGCGATTCGACCAGAATTCTTCTTCCCTGGTGTAAGATGCCAAAAGATGTTGCTGCAGATATTTTTTGCCAATTTCTTGTGTACCTGGACAATTTAGAAGCAGATGTCGTATAGTTTCAACTTTTGTGGTGTCCTTACAAAAACGACATGTATCTGAGTCACTCAGTCCTCTTTGTTTCAGAATCTCGTTGGTCTGCAGTAAGTTTAAACGTGCTTTCAAGAACAGGTTTCTAGCTGCTTTGCTAGGAAACTTGCTCAGATAGCTAGGAACAATGTTAAGTCTACTTTGGTAGGGTGGAAGGTGGTTGACTGATTTTGCTTTTTCTGCATAATCCAAAGTCTTTATCCAGTCACACTCGGCTATTTTCCTTTTTATTTTCAGAGGGTTCCGGATAAGCTCTTGCTCCGAGGAATGAATTTCCACTTGAATGTTACTTTTCGTGCTGTTTCCCAGGATTTTAGCACCGGACAGCGCGCTGCTTGGACTTCGGTGCGAATCGTGGCTAGCACGTAGGGGCAGTCAGGAAGTAGCATTTTTCTGTAGAGCATCATGAATTTGGTCTCCACAGTCCCTTGCAGTGAGAGAAGACCCAATTCCCTTCTAATTAGAGGCGCCAATGTTGATTTTTGGCAGACCCAAAACTGTGCGCCAAAAGTACCCCTCTAGCTTCAGCCACAACTGAGGGGGCGTGTGAGGAAGAGCATCCGCTGCATAGGTGAGTGATGGTACCACCTTTGTATCGTAGAATTTGATCGCTGGCAGCAAAGAAAAATGCCCATACCTCTTGTCCAGTGCAAAAGCCTGTGCAGCTAATTTTTTTACTTTGTCTACCAAGCAAGTCTGGAAGGTTGCGTTTACACTAGAGCTGTCCAAAGGTACTCCGAGGTATTTAATACTTGATACTTTGTCGAGCGCCACACCTTCCAGATACCAGGAGAATTTCTCTTGTGCCCGTTTGTATTTTTCCATCGTCAAAATTTTGGTCTTCGAGACGTTGATGGTTAAGTTGTTTTCACGAACGTAAGCAGCCAGATTTTCAAGCTGACGCTGAAGGCCAATTGGGGTCATATCCATTAGGATTAAGTCATCTGCATAAAGTAACCTTGCGGTTTTGCAGTTTCCCAATGACGGCGGAAAGGAGCGAATAGATTGTTCGGAGTCCTTGAAGTCACTGAGGTAGGGGATAAAAAGTACAGGAGCTAATGGACATCCCTGCTTTACTCCTCTGCCGACTGAAATTTCTGACGATAGCAAGCCTGCTTGGTTTAACCTCACGCGGAGCTTGGTATCCATATGTAGTGCCTGGATTGGTTGAAGTAATTCTGCTGGACAATTCCACAGGGACAGTTTCCTCCACAAGTTAGCTCTATTAACTTGGTCAAAAGCTTGCGCCAAGTCAATAAAGGCCAGGAACACTCTCGGGCCTCCTGCTAGCACCTTGCTTTTTAACGTACTGAGAAACATGATGTTTATAGACGTACCGTTGTTCTTGGTAAATCCCCGTTTGAAACGGGTCAGCACCATCAATGGAATTGCTGGAGTAATAGGGAACCAAACACCTTTCCAACCGTGTCCAAAAGGGCTATAGGACGATAGTTCTTGGGATCTTCTTTACATCCTTTTTTGAAAATAGACACCACTATTGATGTTGTCCATGAAAGCAGAATTTGTCTGGCCTGTTTGCATCGTTTGAAGATCTCACTAATCAGTGCAGACCATTCCTTCGTAAATTGTTTTAGATCAAGATTTGTGATGCCATCCGGGCCAGGGGCTCTCGATGGTTTAAGCCTGAGAAGCATTTTAGTAATCTCTGTTTTGTTGCTCAGATCAGCCCACGGTTCCAATTTTGTACTTGTCAAAGATGTCCCCGAGTGTGTAGGCATCTGAAAAAGATTGGAATAAAATTTTATCCAGTCAGCTTCACAAATCGGATTTGTTAGCGAATCACCGGGAGGAGAGAGCTTAGATCTGATCAATGACCAAAACTCTCTGGGGTGATGACCACAAACCAGTTTCAACATGGCTTCCGCATTGTGTTGGTAAAGGTTGCTCCGATGTGGTCTAATCCATGTTTTATAGGTTCTCTGCACCTGTGTGAAGGTTGCCTGGTTTTCTAACGTCGGAAATGCTCTCAGCTTTCTTTTTGCTTGTCTCAATTGACGCCTTTTTAAGACCAGTTCTTTATTGTACTCATGTGAGGCGATTTTGTTGTGCCGTCCCGGGCCATTGTGCTTTGATCTGAAAGGTAACAAAAGTGGTTGATAATCTGGTAATTGCAGAACCTTCTGTTGGTTTGGTTCTTTTCCTGAACTTGCGTATTGCAACTTTATCGTAGAAATGGCAGCTGCTGACAGTTTTAAGCGGCTTTGTTGATTGTTCGCCTAAACAGGAGCAGGCATAATTAGGTTATATGTTGAGCTCGTCTTCCACTTCAGCACCAACAAGTTGTGGTCGCTCGTCACAACTTTAATACTTCCAACGATGTAGTGAAAGTGGCCAGGTACCTACTGATGAAAATGTGGTCAATATCCGCATACGAGTTGCCTCTTTCCCAGGTCGGTGGCCGCCCTTGTCTAGAGAAAAGATCCTCTGCACACAGCAGATCACAAGTTGACATTAGAGATAACCACTTTTCTCCACGTTTGTTTCTAAGAGATGAAC
The DNA here is from genome assembly GCF_040938575.1 of Ambystoma mexicanum. NCBI lineage: Eukaryota > Metazoa > Chordata > Amphibia > Caudata > Ambystomatidae > Ambystoma > Ambystoma mexicanum. The sequence continues at coordinate 532,754,699 of NC_090924.1, read as the reverse complement.
CAAGAGGCTGGAGGTGCCCCGCTGCTTCAAGCGGCATCCAGGTAGCATTTAAGTCTCCACAAATAACCAGTAATGCCTCTGGATTATTCACCAGGGTTTCATTGATGGTCTCTCTGGTCAGGGCAATGAAGGAAACGTCACTCAGAGCTGCAGGATTCCAATAGACGTTAATGATAATTAAGGGCTGTGTCTTGAATTTGCCCTTTTCCTCCTTGCAAGTCATCCAGCTGACTTCCGTGGCCAACAGGTAAGTGGAAGAACTTAGAGTATTCTTTAGTTGTAGTCCTGAGCTGCACCAAATAGCCGTGATAAGGCCCAATGAAGGGCGTCCAAAGATCCCTTTTATCGCTGGAGCACAAACCAAGTCGTAACCGTCAATGGATGGACGTTCCATCGTCCAGGTCTCTTGTAGACATATTATGTCCAAGCACCCCAAGTTTACATCTCCCTTTTCCATCAGATGCTGGAAACCACGTGTGTTCCATGACCCGAGGGACAGAAATTCTTTTCCCGGTGTTTGTTTTATGGAGAGGGGTGCAGAGAAATGACTGGCGAGTTTCTATTTGTTCTTGTTCTGCGTGAGTGCCTTTGGCAGCCATCCCAAAGTTGTGACAAAGGGGCCTGTTTGGAGGGGTCCTTCGTACCAAGCCCCTCCTCAACGGAAGGTTGAATTATTGTCCGTTGAATTTTAGCCATAGGGCCACAAGGGCGTCTTCCTTTTTTCAGCGGGTCCTTGAAAACAACTTCCTCTCTTGTTGCTTCCACCGAAGGTTGTTGACTAATAGTTTTGGGGCGGTTGATCTGCAGAACTTCTACAATTTGATCCTCAGAGGTTAGTTCGGTGAAGCTAACCTGTCGCTCAGAACCTCTCTCCTCCAAAACTCTTTTCCTCAATTTCAGATTGGTACTCGAATTTTCAGAGTGTGGAGATTTAATTTGTCCCAACTGTTTGACTGATTCACCACGTGCGGCAGAGAGTACCCCTTCTTCGAGTTCAAACAGATCGAATCCCAGCTTTAGAAGGTGTTCAGCTGCCTCCGCTATTCTGATTTTCGCCCAGTTAGTATGAACGTGGAGGTAGGCACTTGCCGTTTTACCTTGGTGGAATGGTTCCACTCTAGCTAAATCCTTTGTTTCGACATTTCATAGCGACGGCACACATTTGAGAAGTTGTAACAAAAATCCTCTGTTCAGTATCACGTATTTGTTGTTGTCCGGTAATTGTTCAATCAAAAAATTGCGTTTGGTTTTGGGGGCCTGCGCTCCAGACCTTACCACTTTTCTTGGACTGAATCTCGGATTGTGCTGGCTCTGCATATTTTTTAGAGTTGCTTCTGCATTCTTTCTTGATTCTGGGACATCTTTAGTCCGTGTCGCGTGCACCCATCTGCTCTTTTGGGGAGAGCTCTTTCTAGGAACAGAGTCATTTTTTTTTGGGACCTGTATCTCTGAGAGACGTTGGAAGGAGTAGCCTCATATGGGTCATTGTCTTGGGACCGTGCATGGTGTCTTTCTTGTGGCACCCTCTTCAGTGTGCCCGGCCCCCAACTAGATTTGTTTTGCAGCTTCTTGCAGCGACTCTCCAAAGTTTGAAAAGGCGAGTTGTCCTCCATCGTACAGTTCGTGTTTCGGGTCTCCTCTTGGTCGTCTGACAGCGTGTAAACACTGAGATTTAACAAGTCCTCGTCTAATTCTGGATTGCCCTTCTTTGAGACTGTTAGGCTGCCAGATGCGATGTCGTCTTTGTCCTTTGTTAGATAGTTCACTTTATCTTCTTGTCTTTGAATTTTTCTACCCCCAGGTTTATCGGTCAATGTGTGTGATTCCACCTTCTCGTTTGCAGGCCCCTGTTTACTGCTGTTCGTTTTTGCAGTGAAGAGCTTGCTTATCATTTGCTTTTGCTTTATGGAAGGGCCTTTTATTACAGGTGCACTGTCTTTTCCGTTAGAGCAAAGGGCAAGCTCACTGTCTGGTAAGATTGAAATCTGGTCGTTGTAGATCGATCCATTAACCTTAACTGCTGAGTGCTTTACATTTTTTGTTGTGAGGCCCCTGAGAGGGGACACTTGACCTCCCTCAAGGGTGGGCCCCTGGAGATTGATGATCGGCCCACCTTCAAAGGTCTGGGTGCTAGAGTCTGAAAGGGGGACTCGCATAGCGGGTGTACTGTCCTTCGTCTTTCCAGCACAGTCGTCCTTGTGGCTTGTTTCCATTTTTCTATTCAAGGCATTAATGTAACCTTCCAGGAAAATCAGACGGCTGTTCATCATGGCTGTAATGGACGTATGGTCTTTCAGCGAGTCATTTATCGACTCGTACAGTTTGCAAAAGGGCGCCATCGCCAACGTTACTGTAGACATTATTAATCTTAAATCTGTCTTTTTAGGCGAGGAGTCCTTGGATGGATTCCTCCCTGTGAGTTCGCTGAAGCGTCGATTTCTCGTTGAACTGGGAACCGTTTGGGAACTAAAATTGTGGGTCCCCACTCTGGAAATCACTGGAGTCCTTGGAGCGTTGAGAATGGATCTCTCCCCTTGTCTAAGGGGGTTACGGGGATCCCAGGCTTGAGCTGTCGAGGATGTCTGCCGGGCCTCCAAGTTTGGCCGGGTAACCCCCGGCAATGATCTTAGGTCCGGAGTCTTAGTCACAAGGCCGTAGGCTTCCAGGTCTTTTGGGCGAATCTCAGATGTAGACAGGGGCTGATCAAGCTGGTGATCCTCCACGTCGCTTTCTACCACAATGGGGTTTGTCGGAGGACAATACCGCTCCTCGTTTTGCGAAGAGTCCTTGGGTGTGTGATATGTAAGCCCTGCTTTCAGGGACGAAGTCACAGGTTCCCCGGAATCAAAGTTCATGGCTGCGAGAGGCCTTTTAGCCGGAGCCAAAAACTTTGGTTGTGGCCAATTTGTTCCTACTTCCGAATAATTTGGTGAAATTGAGGGCTGACTTGGAGGGAGGGGTAGAACAGTGCTTGGAGATCCAAAATGCCACCTAATGTTGGCATCGGGGGCTATGCTAGAAAAAGAAAAACGCACCGGTTTAAGCGAAAATACTGGCCTCGCGTCGTTAGATTGCTCTGGTGTTGTGGGCGGGGTTTGGTCCGTGACGACTCTCAGGATCTCAGCATCCGAGATTTCTTCCGAAGTCAGGGGTTTCTTTTTTAAAAAGTCGGCAAAAAATCTGTTAGTAGGCAATTTAGGCAGGTCGTCCTTCTGTTGATTTGGAGGCCTGTCAGGGGCGTTTGTACGTTTTTGACGCTTTGGTATCTGGGCTTTCAACCCCAGCTTTGGCCGCTGATGAGCGGATCGTTTCCTACGCGACGGGCCTCCCTTTTTCTTATGGTGGGCTGCATTTGCAGAAACATGAAAAGGTTTGGTGTGAATGTCCTTGAACGTCACTTCCCTTGGGGTAACTGGTGATACGAGGTCCAAATGAGCAGAAGCGGTGTACTGGTCGCCCTCTGTCCGCTCAGACCGTGATGGAACTGCTCCGGTCACCGCGGCACAGGGCTCCAAAGGAACGTGGTGCAGAATAGGGACCCGTATGGGGCCATTGGAGGCTAAGAGGTCTGTCTCCCTCATTTGCAAGTGTTTCTGGGGCTCCTGCCAATCTTGATTGTTACACCCCTATGCCTCAAGAGGGGCAAGGGCGGGTGGAGGAATTATCAGTACTGGACCAACCCCCCGAGGACAAACAGACGAGAGGTCTGAGCGGGACACTCTCCCCCCCCCCTCCGCCCACTGATACCACCTCACCTGGGGCGACCGGCGTTTCCTCTCCTCCGAGGGGCCGCGCTGCACTTGCGTCACTTGGCGGGGGACAGCAGATAGAAGGTGGGAGCTCCGTCCGGATCACAGGATTGCTGGAGGTAGGAGACTCCACAGCATCCATCAAGAGTGTTTCTGGATCCAGTTCAGGTACCAGTCCGGGTTCCGTGTTTACTTGCATCAGCGCAAGGGGGTCCATCTCTTTATCCAGCTGAGAAAGAAGTGCCATGGTAGTTTGGGCGCTACGTAAACGGGGGCCCAGAGTCTCAGGTTTTTTGGCAGAAACCAGGGTATGCAAGGCGCTGTGTTTCCTACTGGCAGGTCGCGCTGCCCTAGCTGCCATAGACTGCAGAGACTGCCACTCTGCAGCCACTCCGCGGCCGCTCCGCGGGAAAGAGGGGTTTTGGTATCAAAGTTCCGCCCTCACACAGTAGACACTGGAGAAAGACTTCCAAAAACTGGAATCACAGGAAGCACGCCTTGAACCTGCAGTGCCTTTTTTCCTCCTTTCTCTTTAAAAAGACACAGATTCAGAGCAAATCATACCTTTCCTCAATGTGTTTCATTATTCATGGTGGGGTGTTGCATTTCCCATAATTATTTATTAACTTTACAAATAAGGTGCCAAATAAAAAAAAATATTCTTTCCTGCACTCTTATTGAAATGATTCTTTCTATTGAGGGTGATATAGTGTATTCAGTGTGTGGAACCAGTCACATTCTATTCCCCTACAAGACAAAACTAAGATTTCTCTAAGTGGGAAGCTCATCCTAGATTCCAGTGGTTTGCTGGCCATCTTACAGTGGAAAGAGAGCAATCTGTACACAACTTGAACTGGTTGTCATTGCAAACAAGTCTAATTTGTTGTTTTTGAGTGCATTTATTTTGAAGCAACTACACTGGCTGGACCTTGCAACCTATGAGAAAACCGTGGAAATTACTTAAAAAGTAAGTTTGGAAAAAGAAAGAAAAACATTTGTATGTCACTTTTTCCATAGAAGATCGCTGTATCTAAGTTTAGGGCTTTAGTATACCCTCATCTTGTTGCAGGTTTCATATAGAAATATATATATGTTTGGTATAAGGGGAACCCAAAACCATAAAGGATATCCCAATATCTGGTTGACCAGTTTCTGCAACATTGTCTACTGGGTCGCATTCTTCAGGACCATCAACATCCCATCATAACTAGTCTTCTTTCTGAGTAATCTTGATTTTATTTGCTATATTTTCATTGTTGTTTAAGAATATCCTTTTTTATTAGAAGCCAGATGTCATTCCTTATTTTTTCTATGTGCCATCTATTTTGCAAATTCCATCTTATATCTAGATTTGTTTTTGCTTCCAATGAATGTTTGTAAAATAGATGGCACATAGAAAATACTGAATGGCTTATGCCTTCTAATAGAAAGGACATTCTTAAACAATGAAAGAAACTTTTACTCACCACAGTGACTAGTGTACTCCTAGTCCATAGTCCCCTTTCTTCCATACTGATGGGAGTCCTTCCGACGGGGACGGGACAGGAGCCTTTTGCACCACAAAAAAATTAAGCTTCCCTTTTAAATTTGTTGCATACGCAGCTGGGCAAGACTGCCCACATTAACTCCTTCCACCGGCCTCACCAGTCAGTCGTTGACCACTCGTCGGGTACTATTTTACCGATTTACGGGGAACGGAGGTTGGGTCATATGTAGGAAAGGGGACTATGTTATAAGTTACTCACCGCAGTGACTAACGTACTCCTAGTCCATAGTCCCCTTTCCTCCATACTGTATGGGCGTACCTCGCTAGGGACGGGAAACAGAACCCTTTTCAGCAGAAAAAAGTGTCTTCCCCATTAAATTTAGATGCATGCGCTCCCCTGACTCCACCCACCGGTGCCAAGCCTCAGTCCCCTTTGACGCGTCGACAATATTAGAATTGCCTAAGGACACAGGTTTATTACGGGGGAGGATGGTGGGACATATGGAGGAAAGGGGACTATGGACTAGGAGTAATTTAGTCACTACGGTGAGTAACTTATAATTACTCCTACGTCCCATCCCCTTTCCTCCTTACTGTATGTGCGATTACAACTGAATAAAGCCCCAGGAAGGAGAGTTGATCCATCTAAGAAAACAAGTACTTCAAAACTGCCTAGCCAAATGCCACATCAGACCTGGTGCTGGCATCTAAGCAGTAGTGCTTGTAAAAGGCAAGAGCGGGTAGCCCAAGTAGCTGCCTGGCTGATCGTCTGCCATGGGACGTGGCTTTGGAAAACCACAGCCGTGGCCTTGGCTCTGTGATAGCGTGGGCATGCATATTTGTTGATAAAGTCTTGTGCTTCCCCTAATACGCCTCCTTGATGGCCATCACCATCCACCTTGCTATGGAAGTCTTGGATGCTTGACAGCCTGGCTTTGACCCTCCAAATGTGATGAACAAGGCGTCCGATTTACGGAAGCTCTTCGTCCTGTCCAGATCATATCTTAGAGCATGTCTGACATCTAGACAGTGCAATACCTTCTGAGCCTCATCCTTTGGGTCGGCAAAGAATGTTGGGAGTACCATCTTCTCATACAGGTGAAAGGAGAAAACGACCTTAGGAAGAAAGGCAGGGTGCGTTCTAAGCACCACCTTTTTCCCAGTGAAATGTTGTATAGGGCTCTGAAGCCACCAGGGCTTCAATTTAGCTGATACAGTGTGCTGATGTAAGGCCTACCAGTAGGGCCGTCTTAATGGTAAACAGCCTGATGTCTGCGAACACTATGGGCTCAAAGAGGTTGTGCGCCAGGGCACCCAGCACCACGTTAAGGTCCCAGACGGGATGTGGACATTTGACAGGCGGATATAATCTGGTTAGACCAGCCAGGTGTCTCTTAACCACCAGATTGGAGGAGGAAAATTAGTTGTCGCTGGAGTACTTGTAGGCACCTATGGCCGCCGGATAAGTGCGGGCGGTGTCCACCTGCACACCTGAGTGAACCAGGTGTGATGAGAAAGACAAGACATTGTCCAACAAGCATGTTAATTTTCTTTGTTTCTGTCAGGATTTATCATTTCCTTCGCCATAATTTCGGGGCTGTCAGGGGTCCTTGTTACAGTCAGCGCTTTAAGTATTCTCTCTGGAGATGTAGGAAGGGGAAATGGTCTATGGTTTAGGTAGGACTTGGGTGGTTGAGTTGGTTTGAAGAAATGTTTCCTTAATGTTCCTTTCTCAGGAAGCCTTTGTTTCCCCAAGTCAAGATGGAGGGGCAAATCTACAGCAGTGATTGGTTAAGGCTGTTTATGTTTTAACTTGGAATTCTTTGAAGAATTCTAAACTGCCTTTCATTAAAGTGTTACTGAGTAGGTCATTGCCTTTGTTTGTAGTTTCTGAGAATTTAGAGTTTAAAATCCCATACTTGTAGGAAATAATTATTTGAGGAAGAGCTTTTCCACTCCAAAGCGAAGAAGAGTAATAAGTGAGTTCAGAGTGTGGCTTTTCCGTGAACTGAAACAGAGAGAAGAAGAGTCCAGTCAGCAGTGAAAATAAGCTGAACAAAAGACTGAGCCAAGTGCTTTATTATTTTTTTTTTTTCAAAATATTTATTTTAAACAAACAGGATAAAATAATACAAAGCTTAATCAGTCACGACATATGGTACAGAAGCAATACAGTTGGTTGCTCTACCCTCCCCTCCCCATGATCTCAATGTTCCTCTACCTGGCCCAGCTGCGAATTATCGTTCCGTAAGGTTCTCCTGGCTAATTGGGGCTTGTATGTCAGAGCTGGATAATTCTGATCAAAGTCCAGGATCGGGCCCCAGATATTCTCGAAGCGATGTAGGCGGCCGGCCCCAGCAGCCGTCACCCTTTCCGCGATTAAGATGTCCCAAATTTTAATCCACCAAAAAGGCATTAGTGGTCCTTCTGCGGTTTTCCAAGAGCGGGCTATTACATTTCTGCCTGCCAGTAGACATTGGGACAGTAGCTTGGCCGTAGGGCCAGATCTAGGGTAGATCCCGGGGACCGGGGCTCCCAGAAGGATGGGCTCGGGCTCCAGGGGAAGTCGTATCTGGGTGATGTCTGCGATTGTTGCTAGGCATTGTTTCCAAAAGGCCTGGGCCCTCGGGCAGGACCACCACATATGAAAGAAAGACCCTACTTGGCCGCATTGCCTCCAACAGTTCGGGTTAAGTGTAGGGTTCATATGGTGTAGTCTCAGGGGAGGATAATACCAGCGAAGAAGGATTTTGTATGCGCCCTCTCTGTTCGTAATGCAGGATGAAGAAGTGTGTGCCCGCGACCAAATGTCAACCCATAGCTGGTCCTCGATTGGGTGGCCTAGGTCCGCCTCCCATTGGGCCATGTATCGGGTTTTAGAGGTTAGGAAGTCATTTTGGAGGCGTTTGTATAGAGTAGAAATTCTCCCCCTGGTTGGGAGGTCATTCAGGGTCAGTTCAATAGCCGTGGGAGAGCGGGTGGCGGCTTGGCGGGTCTGTGGATGGGAGCACCAGTGGCGCAGCTGAATGTACGTAAATCTATCTTGTTCCTGAAGCTGGAAGAGTTCTTTACAACGCCCAAAGGTGCAGGGTTGTCCCCCTTCGAATAGTTGCCCCAGGGTCTCCAGGCCTCCCGCAATCCAGGCTCCGAAGTTCCGGGTGGACCAGCCAGGGGAGAAAGCTGGGTTCAGGAACACCGGGGAGAAAGGGCTAAGTCCCACTGGGGTTTTCTTTTGTTTCAGCGCTTTATCCCAGACAGCAATAGTGTGTCTGGTAGTCCTCAGGAGGTTCTGCCACAGTCGGCGCTCGGAGGGATTGATGTGCGGAAGAAAGCATAGCGGGAGCGGTAGTTGCGCCTGTTCGAGGTCCACCCATCTCGGGCGGTTGGTAAGTATCTGCCATGATCGGATGCAGGCGAGTTGGGCCGCCATTTGATATTTTTGTAAATCTGGAACTCCGAGGCCACCCAGTCTAGCGTTGCCCAACATCATGGACCTGGGGATTCTGGGCTTCTTCCCTTTCCAGATAAACCGTGTCATTTCCTTTTGTAGCTTCTGAAGAGCAGGTGCCGGAATTGGTACTGGAAGCGAAGCGCAGGCATACAGGAACCTTGGTAGCAAGTTCATTTTACAGGCCGTGATGCGGCCCATCAGTGAAATCTCTTGTGCCGCCCACCGCTTTAAGTCTGCCCCGAGGTCCGTGAACAGTGGGGGAAAGTTTGCTCGATAGACTTCCCCAGGGTCCGCTGGGATCTGGACACCCAAATAACTGATGCTCTTAGTCGTCCATTGTATCGGACATAGTGGGGCCAGATCCTCCCGGATCACTCGGGACAGGCCCACCCCCATGGCAGCTGACTTCTGGAAGTTGATAGTAAAGCCCGTGACCTTTCCATAGCTCTCTATCTCAGCTAGGGCCTGAGGGAGGGAAGTACGAGGCTCCGTGATGGTTAGTAGGACGTCATCTGCGTAGAGGGCCAGCTTGTGGTGTGTTGCATTCGATTGGAAGCCCTTAATCGCAGGGTTTCGCCTGATCCGTTGGGCGAATGGTTCCATAATTAGTGCGAAAAGCAGTGGCGATAACGGACAGCCCTGTCTGGTTCCACAGGTCAGGTCGATAGGGGGGGAGAGGATGCCATTGACTCTGAGAAGGGTCTTGGGCGCTGTATAGTTAGCCAACGTCCTGGCGCAGAACTCCGGACCAAAGCCAAAGGCCTCGAGGGTAAGCCTCATGAAGTTCCAGTCCACCTTGTCGAAGGCCTTAACTGCATCGAGGGCCAGAAGCACCAGCTCCTGGGAATCTCGGGAGGCAAGCTCCACCAGGTTCAGAGCTCTACGAATGTTATCAGCGGTAGAGCGGTGTGTGATGAAGCCACTCTGGTCGGCATCGATTATCTCTGGCAAAATCCGGGACAGGCGGGTTGCTAAAATTTTGGAGTAAATGTTGGCATCTATATTGAGCAAAGCAATCGGTCTGTAGGACGCAGGATTCTTCGGGTCACCGCCAGGTTTGGGCAGCAAAACTGTGATGGATTCTTGCATCGACGGGGTTATAGTACCTGTGTTCCTGAATGAATTAAACAGCTGTACCAGAGGTGGCAGGAGTTGGGGTTTGAAGACTTTATAAAACTTCGACGTATAGCCGTCTGGGCCTGGGGCTCGGGATTTGAGGGATTTTATCGCCTCATCGACTTCCTCAGTGGTGATTGGGGCTTCCAGCGAGTCCCGAGCTACGTTTTTCAGTCGGGGGAGCGCCGCCTTTTGCAAGTATTCCCTCTGTTCTTTGACGTCTCGGGCCGGGGCGGTCATCACTTGGGTCAGGTGGGTCGATGCGATTTGAAGCTTGTCGTGATCCAAGTATTGAGTCTTGCCCTGCTGATCCCGAAGGCCCACAATTGTGTTGTTCCTTCTTATCTTGGCAAGTTTAGCCACCAGTAGCTTGTTTGCTTTGTTGTTTTTGGCATAGTAGAACTGTTTAGCCTTCGTCATTTGATGGGCGGTGTGTTCAGCGTAGTGTGCTTCAATTTTCTTTTTTGCTATTCGGAGGGCTCGCTGCGTTTTAGGGGTCCAGCCCTTCTCCTTATGGATCCTCTCCGCCCTCTCGAGTTCCTCTTCAAGATCCTGACGAATCTGTCGTTTATGTCTATGATAGGCTACCCCTTTGGCAATCAGTTCTCCCCGCACCACTGCCTTCATTGCATCCAAATTGTTGGCTAAGGAAGTATCTCCGCTAGAGTTTTCTTTAAAGAAGTTGGTGATCGCGGTTGCGATTGCGTCTCTGAGTGGCATCTCATTAAGGATGGGATCATATAGAGTCCATCTACGCCTCTGGGGCTCCGGGGGTCCCTGGACTCTGATTTTCAAGGTTACCGGGGCGTGGTCGGATAGGATTCTGGAGCCTATAGTTACCTCTTCAGTGAAAAAATCTGAAATATAACCAAAGTTACCAGAGATGGAGCAGAAAGAATGTAGAAAAGTGCTAAGGAAAAAGTTACGTGTTAAGTACTACAGTACAAATGTGCATGTTTTGAAGCCTATGGATATTCATAGTAATTTATGAGAAAATGTCTTCCTTCAAGCTTGTTTGCACGTGTAATTTAATTAACATTAACGCGCGGGCGGTAGCGTCGAGGCAGTTACTAATATAACTAACGTCAGCTTTTTTTGGGCTGCGAGTGATTTTTTGGTTCGGCATTGCAGATTTAGTGTGCAGCGTTTCGTGCGCACTAGAGGAAGGTACCCACAGACGTTGCGTGCGTCTCTCCTGAAGACAACACACGCTCGTACTGGCATTCAACGGTTGCATTCTGTGTAACGCATTTTTCCCCGGCGGCCCACCCGAAAGACCTTTTTGTTCATTTGAAGTGGCAGCCGCGGACAAATTCTCAGCATATCTTCATGTGACGCAAGTACGTTTTAAGATTGGCAATGTGCTAAGCTACATGCCAACAGCTGAGAAAACGTTTCTAGCAAGTAAAGAGGCAAAGATATCAGGCCTCATTACGATTGGGGCGGTACAGTGACAACGGCGCCGGTAGTGCTGCCGGCGCCGTTTTCACTGTACCGCCACATTACGAGTTCTGCTCAGACCAGGCGTGCGAGCAGAACTGGATGGTAGCAACGGTACCGTTATGAACGGTACTGCTGCTACCATCCTCCCCATTCCCATTGAGCCCTATGGGGGCTCAAATGGGAACGGGGACATACCGGCTCCCGTGCAAGGGGAATTATCGGGCCCGCCGAGGTCGGAATGGCCCGGTGATTCCCCTTTCGCGGGAGCTGGACCCGAGTTTGGGGGTAGCCATGCCGGTATAACCGGCATGGCTACCTCCAAACTCGTAATGAGGACCATTGTTGTTTATTCAAGAGAAAAGTCAAGCATAATTATTTTCGCAAGAAGCAGCGGAGACGCAGTTGATCAGAGCAGTTTCAGCATCACACGCTTTTCCAAAGGTGTAGCAGTCTGGGACATTTATACAAGCCTAACAGCTATATCAGCTTAGGCAGCAGGTACTGAGTGGGTACTGGGTACCAGATAGATTCAAGAGTAGTAGCAGCAACAAAGTGAGTAATCTGATGTCATTTTTCATAGGTCTTCTACTGAAGATTCCAGTCGATTAAGAGAGTAAGAGGGACAAGCAGTAGAAGATTTCTGTGTTGGTTATTTTCTCCATATCCTCTTTCCCCTTGGGTTTGCCAGCTTGATAATTGTTTTAAGAGGGATTGTTGGGCCGGCAGACTTAGGGGGTCTGGTGGGCCAGCGCCACTCCTGCAGGAAGAAATGGCAGACCTGACAGTTTCAGCCCAGTGGAGTCACTCATAGGCCCCTGCATGATAGCCAAGTAGTGAGGAACCAAGCTGTGAGAGCTAACTTCTGCGGAGCCGGGTGAACCACCGTGCCCCCTTGCTGGGAGAGTAGGTGGGCAGGGCTGGGCCCACCGGGAGGTGCACCAGGGGCTGATTGGACAGACAGGGAAGTTCCAAGAACCAGGGTCTTGTGGGCCACCATGGCGCTATCAAGATGAGCGAAGGCACAGTGACTCCCTGACTCTGCAGATGACTCTGTGACCAGGGGTGTGGGGGGAAAGGCATACGCGTTCATGTTCCACGGGATCTGCAACGCATCGCCTAACGAGCCCCTGCCCTGCCCCTCCCAGGAGGCGAAATGGGGGCATCTGCTGTTGGTACTGGTTGCGAAGAGGTCCACCTTAAGGTGACCCTACTTGGTGAAGATCCCCTGAAGGACTTCTTCATTCAACTGCCACTCGTAGTTGTCCATCCCCAGCCTGCTGAGCGTGTCCGCCTGTTAGGGAGAATTCTCTGTTAAGGCTAATTTCCCAAACCTAGTGAGTCCCCCAGCAGCTTTGCTGGATTTGTGGGGTTTATTTATTTTCTCCTGCCAAGAGTGAGACTCTTTCTCCCACTCTTAGACATGATTTGAGATATCCTTTGACTTTGTGATGTGTTTTATGGGCTATGGGGTCTTTTACTCCATAGGGTTTCATGAGGTTTTTGGTAAGTGTGTTACACAGCACCCTGAGTGCAGTAACACAGGGGTGTCATAGTGACCCCCAAACAGACTCCATACCCTGGGACCGACTGTCTACAGGGCATGTAAAGTCACCATTGACTTTACTAGTCTTAAATTGGGAACAGAACAATTACAAACCATCATATTGTGGAGGTACTGGTAGGGGTAATAAGATTGCCTCTGGGTCTGTTTTTCGAGGGGGCACTGTGCAGTCCCCCCTCGTCGAGCTTCTGGCTGGTGGCAGTGGTTACCACGGGAAATATTCCTTAAGAATATGTACTGTGGTATTTTCCCATTCATTTTAAACGCACCACTTTTTGGTGCAATGTTAAAGATACAGCCGGGTTATGTATTTAATATTTATTCCCCGGTTGGGTCTTTTCGCCAGGACTTAAATGGCGTTTGTGTTCGCCTCTGTAACTCCAACCCGAGTCGAGCCCTTTGTTCCACTTTTTGGCTGGCTTCTCCACAGAAGCCTCCAAAAGTGGTGCCACTCTGTCTGGGTCTACAGGATGTGTTGGAGGGGGGTTTAGGCACCCTGGACTGAGTTGCCTCGGCAACTCAAGTCGCACTCTTGTGTGATTGGCCCAGTGGTGAGCCGCCCGGCTCACCACTTAGCATGTTTGAGTGACAGCTAGGACTGATGAATGGGGGTTTTCTGCATAAAAGCAGGGCTTTGGGGACTGGGACTTCAGACGGTGCCACAGGACCAAAGAATCCGAAGAGGGAGAAGCTGAGCCGACCTGCAACGACGACACCACCGGTGGAGCCCTGCTGAACCGACTCACCACTTCTTCCAACGACAGAGGAGATCTTCATCCCAAAGAGTCTTCTTCCTTTGATTGGTGGGGATAACCAATTTGCCTGCCTTTTTGCCTTCCCGGACCATCTCGTGGCTGCCTTGCCTGTGCCAAGCACCCCGGCAACCGGGATACCACGTTTTACCACTACCGCGAATAAAAGGGTAGTACCTTTTGACCAAAGAACTCCGCGGCTGGTTTCTTCCCTGGCAGTGCAACGGCCTTCAGCTTTCCTCCACGTCGAGCTCTGCTCTTCCTCTGGACGACGCCGCGACTTGCATCCACTTCCAGGAACAAATGCCCCCGCTGGAGGATTCTCTCCACTTTCAAGGTACTGTGTCCGCCTGGCCTCCCTCGCAACTGTCTGTGTGGGGTGTCTCGTAAATCCTCATTTTACCACTTGGATTGGCCCTAGGCTGGCTAACTGAACTTTTCTGAGCTGAACTAATTCCTTTTTAAACTCTCTGCAAGACTATTCAAGCCTTTTAAACTGTGTGATCTTGTGCGCAATGGTGTTCTACTCTCTCCAAGAGGGAGCCTGGCCTCCGAATCTTTTGCTCACCAGTAGACTTTGACTTTCCTGCCTGAGTGCTTCTAAAGTATTGTGTTGTGTGCTGTTCCTAATTTCTGCCTTTTCCCTCCCTTTTTCTTAATTTATTGGAGTGCCATCTTTAGTTAAGCGCTCACCTCTGTCTGGAAATAAGTGGTGTTAACTAAGACTTGTCTAATAAGGAATAAGGGATTTGTATATGTTAATAGTGACTGTGTTTTTGAACTTGCTTAAAATAGTAGTGCTAGAGTGTTTCTAAGTGTGTCTTTAAATAAATAATTATATACTTGATACCAAAGCTCTGGTCAGTGTTTGCAGCCATCCCGAGGCAGCTCCCAGAGAAGTTCTTCGTGGAAGTTACAGGAGAGCTCTGTAGAATCATTTGGAAAATCAAGACGCCAAGGGCAACTCTGACACTTCGGAGGGATAAGTGGGAGAGGGGGTTATGTTGTGTTCCCGGACATCAGACTATATTATAAGGCGGCCCAAATCAGGGTGATGCTTGAACACATGAGGAACGACCTGACAACCTAATGGACCCATTTAGAGGAACTGGCAGCACATCCACTGAAGGTGAGGGACTACTTTTGGTCTCTGATCAGGTCCATTCCAGAACGGCTAAGGTCCCACCCCACGCTGAGGGTTTATTAGACAGTCTGGCACGAGTCGAAAGGCACGCAAGGGTACACAACGTGACCCTCCCCTAAGTACTCCATATGGGGGCCCCCATTTGACTTAGGACACCAGGGATTAGCCCGATCGGAGATGTGGTCAGATGCGGGCCTTGAACAAGTTACAATTGTTTAAAGAAGGAGTCTTCCTGGATTTTGGAACTGTAAGGGAGATACTGGGAAGGGACTCGATCTCAGTATTTGAATATCTCTGCATCAAGGGCAAATTGATTGACCCACAGTGGGGTGGATTGGTGGCAAGAGAGTTAACGGCAGTGGAAAAAGTCAGATGTCCACATCAAGAAAGGGTATTTTGTCCAAGTTGTACAACGCAATGAATGAGACGTGTCTACAGGGGAGACCAACATTCCAGAGATACTTGGTAGATTTAGTGGGAGAGGAAATTTCTGAGGAGGACTGGGCACGTATTTATAAAATTGTTTTGCTGGGGGGATTGTTCACCTCCACGATAGAACACAGCTTCAAAATGTTAATGGGCTGGCTTAGAGATCCCCTGAGATTGTCCAGGATGTTTGCGGGAGCCTCTCCAATGTGCCCCAGGAGATGTGGGAATCAGGGGCCTCTGGCACCCATGTGGTGGTGGTGTCCCAAGGTCCAAGTGTTTTGGAAAGAGGTGCTGAGCTGGATGGAAAAGATCACATGGATAGGATTGGGCCTGGACCGGCTGCAGTCTCTATTAAGGGTCCCGCAAAAGGAAAAGGAAGAATGCAGCCTCCCTAAGATGTGGGAAGCAATGTTAAGGACAGGGAGACTGGCCATAGCACAGTGTTGGAAAAATGAAATGCTCACCTCGAAAGAGGTTTGGGAGGGGAAAGTACTGAACATGATAATGGGAAGGCTGACAGCGACAGTCAACGATAAAAAAAAATGGATGAGTTTCAGGCAGAGTGGTGCTCTCTGTTGCTCAAATGGGGATTGGGATGAGGGGAACCACGAGGGGCGAATAAATAAATGAGTGGAACTTGAAACGGAAGGGAGAGGCCCTGGAGGGAGCCGACAAGGGTAAAAGACAGACGCAATGAGGAGAAGGCCTCTGAGACACTTATGAGGGAGAACTGCACCACTAAATATGTTAAAGTTTAGAAGGTGGGTTGAGGGAGGTTGGTGGAGAGAGGGGGGTAGTGTAGGGGTAGAAACAGGGGGGAGGGTTGGGTTGGGGGTTTTTGGGGGAGACCAAGATTGTTGATAGGGTGGTGGCCTACACCTATAATTTATGCTTTCTTGAAATGTCTTGTTCTCCTTACAAATGCAAATAAAATTAAGTTACAAAAAAATGCAACCTTTAGTCAAGCTCATCCACTCCCAGGGCCTATGTTCCTACTCCTATACTGATGATATGCAAATTATTGTAAGGCTCAGCCAGATACTGCAACTCAGTTTAGGAGTTGCTTGGAGGACGTAGGATGTTGGATGAGCGATTATCCAATTGGCTTAATTTGAATGGGGACAAGACGTAGGTGCTTGTGGTTGGCCCCAACTCTGCTCTGTCCCTTTGGACGCCTGCTTTTTGGCCTTCTGTTCTGGGTTCCCTTTCCTTCTACAGCACCTACTGTCCGGTTTCTTGGGTGAAAATGACTGCCTCACTTTCTAGTGAAGCTCAGGTTGCTGCAATTTATCAAGCTGGCTATTATAAACTTAAGATGCTGCAGAAAACTATTTTCCTTCTCCCTTCTCAGCTGCATGCTTCTGTGGTGGCCTCGTTGGTTATGAACACAGATGATTATTGCAATTTGTTTTTTCCTGCGTGCCTTCTATGGGAACGGGGTAGAATACTTACAATCAAAATTTCACCCATATGTCCCAGGTCGTACACTCCGTTCTATGGAGACTCTGAATTCAGGTTCTTCGATTCAAACTGTCCCATATGCGTTGGCGGTCATGCTTTCCCCGAAGCAGCAGTTTAACTGTGGAATGCCCTTCCCTTCACACTTCAGGCTACTGATAATTACTCAGCTTTTCGTCAATTGCTGAAATCTTATTTTCTGAGAATTTGTTTTGCTCTGTTATGGTGAACCTCTTTCTGTTGGGTTTGTAGTGCCAAGATGTCCTTGGGTGGTGGTTTCGCGTTTTATAAATATGTAACATAACATACAAAACATGCTTAATATCGGAGACCAGTCTCTAAGCACAGGACCCGGATTCGAACTGCTGTTGCTCTGCGGTGTATTTGCATTCAAGACAAACACTTTGAACCTGAGCTATCCTCCTGGCCCGGCCAAAAGACTTCCAGGCCGCCAGGATGATTTCCATATTTTCTGCATATAATCCATGACGTCCTATGGTGATCTGTTCAGAAACCATTCTGCTAAGATGAGTAATTCAGCAGAGTGTGAAGATCTCTCCCTTGCTGCTGAAGTAGTAGATATTGTGTTGGAGGAAGGGGAATCAGACCCTACTTCAGGGCCTGGACCAGGTACCAGAACCAGTATCTGGTTGGCCACTGAGAACCAGTATCGGTTTGCCACTGAGGGGATATCAGAATGTGTGGTGCTTTTTCTGCTGTAGAAGCTCTTCAGGACCCTGGGGAGAAGAGGGATCAGTGTAAAAGCATACAGAAACTGGCAGTAACAGCTGATTGCAAAAGTATCTCCCATGGAGTTCTGTCCAATTCCTCTCCTTGAGGCAGAGAAGGGGAACTTGCTGTTCTATGCCCCCGCATTGAGCAGTCCTGCTAGATGAATGGCCTTGAGGGAAATTCACTGCTGGGTGGCTCATTACCATATTTTCAGTGCAAACATGCAAAGGCAGGGGTCTTGTTCCTTCCTGCTTGTTCAGATAATAAGTAGAAATTGAGCTGTCTGTTTGGGTGAGAATTCTATTGTCTGCGAGAAGAGGCAGGAAGAATTTCAGGGCATTGAATAAAGCCTGAACCTCTAGTATTATTGATGTGGTCCAAGAAGGCTGGGATTGAAAATTTGACCTGGCAAGCTCAAACGCCTCGTCTTCAGGTGTGCTAGAGGGATACATAGTATGCATGCAGCCATCAATTCTAGCTGTCTCTGAACCCATCACGCAGAGGTTGTCCGCCTCTATTGAAAATGGTTCACAGCAGCTGAGCTATCCGAAATCCTCTGCTGCGAAAGAAACATTCTCACCACCTGAGAGTACCACACAAATCCTAAGAAGACAAGTCTCCTGACAGGGACGAAGGTTGATTTCTGGTGGTCGATGGAGAAACCCACACTGAAGAGTGTTTCTGTCAATGCCTGAACTGAAGAGATTGCTGGATGTTGAGAGGAGGCTCGAACTAGCCAATCGTCCAACTATGGGTGGTCGTGCATGTCGCTCAGGTGAAGAGTGCTGGCAACTGTGTTCTACAGTTGTGTAAAATCTCTCA
Organism: Ambystoma mexicanum; assembly: GCF_040938575.1. NCBI lineage: Eukaryota > Metazoa > Chordata > Amphibia > Caudata > Ambystomatidae > Ambystoma > Ambystoma mexicanum. Next base: position 532,736,556 of record NC_090924.1, on the reverse strand, counting down.
GAGCAGAGTTCAATCTAAACTGAAGGGCTCTGTGTTGAAAATGTGTCCCGCAGATGGAGAACCTCAGGAATCTCCTGTGGGGCTCCCATATGGGCTCGTTGAGATAAGCGTCACTGAGGTCCACCATGCAAAACCAGTCGTCCACTTGAAGTGAGCTCAGGATCTGTGCAGGCGTTATTGTGAACCTTTCATTGGGTAGAAAAGCTCTGAAAGCAGAGAGGTCTAGGATTGCCCTCATGCCTGTCTCCTTCCTGGGCACTTAAAAAAGACTAGAGTAGAAGCCCTGGCCCCTCTGGTCTGGAGGAATGACTTTTATGGCCTCCACACAGAGGAGTTTGTTGACCTCTTACAGAAGAGTGAACCCCATCTGGATGAGTAGATGGAGAGGAGGGAGGGTGCGCAGAGAGGAACAGAAAGGCAGTAGATCGTGGATACTATGGGCAGCGTCCAAAGTTCCTGGGAGATGGTCTGCCAGTGTGGAATGTGACAAGGGAGCCTGCAGCCGACTGGTGTTGGGTGGACCTGGATCACCACGTCATTGCTTCTTCTGATCTGCTGAAGATGCAGATGATGCTCCCTTAAAGAAGCACTTTTAGGGGGGTGCAAGGCTGCTTCCTTCTATGGCTGCTGGAGACCTGCTGGGGATTCCTGCCATTTCTGTCCAGGTAGCCACGAAATCCGCTGAAAGACCCATCTGGCATCCTTAGAAAAGGAGGATTGCTGAAAAGGCTTGCTGGTTTGGACAAGATCGCTCGGAGTTTGGAGTCTGGGTAGATGTTTTCCCCTCTTGTTAAGCTCTTCATCCATAGACAGATGGAAGAGATCCCGGCCATTAAAAGATAAGTCCAGCATTCGGTCTTGCACTTCTTGAGAGAATATGGTAGGGTGCATACAAGCCACACTGCACATGTTTTCAGCTAGTGCTATGCCTCTAATTGAGGGGGTCAATGTGGTGTACCGACACCTCACCGAGGTCCTGGGCTTCAAGGTTGGCCTCCATCATGCCAGATTTAAAGGCCTGCTGCTGCTTGGTTGGGAGGAAAGACAAGGGAACTGAAAATCTTCCTCCAAAGCTTCTGGTTGGCTGCCACCCGGAGAGTGTCTGCATTAGCCTTTCTGAAGTATAGGGAGGCATTAGTGCACACCTTGCGACCGTAGTCCTCTAAACATTTCTCCTCTTTAATTAATAAGTCTGGTGATGATGCAGAGTCACCAGACATGGAAGGCTTAGTGTAGAGCTAAGCATTGGCTACTACTGCAAAGTGTGGCTGTGGATGAGTGATGGGGCTCAACCTTTCGGAAGGGAGGGGCCTGTAGCGCATCTCCAACTTCCGAATGGAGGCTTAAACTCTATGTGACTTTTGCCACATTTTGTTAGCCTCGGCTAAGACATCCTTTTGTATCTGTAGCCCAGATTGGTCTGAAGATCTGAGGGCCAGCACTTTGGAGATGAAGGCTTTAGCAGAATAGAGGAATGTCGTCCTGTGTTTCGCTCTGCGATTAATCCTTGTCCAGAGTATCAGGAGGGTCCAATGTCAGAGTGACTGGTTGCTGGGGTCTGGAAGAGCTGCTGGCTGGTGGAGCTTTTGGCTACTCCGCTGGTGCCAGTATGTTCGGAGGCTGTATTGGGGCAGGCCCCGGAGCCTAAGGAAGGCCTGCCGTAGGTGTGGGTCTAGTTGCCATGGTGGAGACCGGAGTTGGTGGAATGGTTGGAGATTAAGGTTGCTGAGGCATCTCACTAATGATGCATTTAGAATACTCAGTCATGGCTTTTAGACTTCATGAGGATTTCAAAACTGTTGAAGCTGTCCTCCAATGTCTGAGGCTAGGTGGCTGTCGACAGGGTCCATATGGCGGCTGAAGGCGCCAGAGTAGGAGTCATTGACAGCGATGTAGATGGGAACCAGTTAGGTTGTCTGTGCTGGACTGTCCATGTCAAAGTCCATCGGGGAGGTGCAGATGTTGAAGACTGATAAGAAGTGCACTAGTCGATGGGCTGCCAACCTGAATGGGACACTTTTGGTACTGTCAGCAGCAGGGGGATCAGAGATTTGCGGTCCTGAAGCAAGGTACTAAATGTAACTTATGGTTTTCCCCAGAATTGAAGATCTTAAATACCTTAATCTTAAACTCTTTTATGAGTGGAAATCACATTTGACCCAGTCGGCTTTGGCAGAATATGAGGTTGCTTCTAAGAAATACAGAGCAGCAATAATTGAGGCCAATAATAGGATTAAGAATGCCCAATCAGACGCTAGGGACTATTCAAAATTCTTAAAGAGTAAGAATCCATGAATCGCATCGACCCAGGACTGGTGTGAAGTGATTCAGCAGGCCATGCAAGATAAGCTCAAGAACATTAGGGTTGATATTGCCAACAAACAAGTCAATCTAGCGGGAGCTGATGTCGAACATCCAGAATGGGTTTTTGAGAGTTGCCCCTCTATTCCCCTATTTAATTTTACCACCATCTCATTAAATGAATTAGTGTCAATTATCAAACAGTTAAAGGCCTCTAAATGTAAAAATGACTCCTCTGCGTTCATGGTCAAAAGTGGCCAGGCCGCTCATAAACTCATCCCTTGCCTGAGGGCCCGAACTGCATTATCAGTTGGGAGCAATTATCGATCTTGACCATCTTGCTGATGTGGTGTCGGTCTGCAAAAACAAATAAAAGGTTGTCAAGAGGGTAAAATGGGTGGAGCACGGTTATGGGGGGCCTTGGACAAATATAAACAAAGGCCTTAGTAATTGATCAAGTTCATCTCTTGGCGTAAATGGTATCATTGTGTTGGTTTGCCAAAGTACAGTGCACTGTTGATGTTGTGTACGCACATGCGATATATATCGTTGTTGTGTTTAATTCATTCACATAAAACCTAATAAAATGGTGTTATGGAAAGAAAAATGACTCCTCTGCAGCCATATTATTAAAAACTTGCCTTCTACATTGCGTGCAGCATTTGCAAATGTGTTAATGTATCTCTGGAAATGGGGGTTGTTCCTCAGGACATGAAAGATGCTTGGGTTACGCCCATTCTCAAAAAGCCAGGCTTATCTACTGACTTACCTAACAATTTCAGACTGATTACAAATACCCCTTTTCTCCTGAAAATTCTGGACCAAGTGGCATATAGACAAATAACTGAGCATTTGAAAAAATATCCCATTCTGAATGACCATGAGTCGAGCTTCCAGGTCGGATTTGGAACAGAGACGGCTCTGTTAGAACTAAAATCCAAGCTATTGTACTGAATGGATAAAAATGAAGCCTCTCTGCTGATGATGCTGGATCTTTTGGCAGCCTTTCGACCTGGTGGACCATTCCATCTTGGTCACCAGGTTGGGGGAGGTCACACATTTTTCTCCTCCATCAGCCCAATGGTTCTCTTCCTTTCTCAATAATCGAGAAAGCAGAGTATTCTATCAAGAAGCAGAAGCTATGCCCTTCGACATTAGCTTTGGGGCTTGTGTACCTCGCCTTGTCTGTACAACTTACTCACAGTCCCTTTTTTGCCATGCTAGCCCACGAGGGCATGATTTTCACAAATGATGCTGACAATACGCAGTGTGTCATCCCCATGTCTGGTAATAATGATTTGGATGAAGCACTGATCAATAAAATCTATATCTTGATTGAGACCTGGTTGGTACATAATAAACTGGCACTGAATAAAGAAGAATTGGCTCACCCAATATGATACAGAAACTGGGTCCTACATATGACTGCTTTCATATAGGAGCTGCAAAAATTACCCCTCTAAAGTAAGTTAAAACATTGGGGGTCATTTTTGACCAACACCTCAGCATGAAGTCTAATGTATGTAGTTTGGTATCATCCTGTACCTATTACATCAAGTTACCGGCCCATTTTAGACCCCTCATCTCTCAGGCTAATGCTGAGACAATCGCGAGAGAGATTGTGGGAGCTAAAATTGATTATTGTTCCAGCCTCCTTATGGGTATTAATAAATCGATTTGCAATAGGTTGCAGGTCTCCCAGAATGGAGCTTGGTGTCTCTCTCGTAGAGACTATGTCTCAGCAGCAAGATATGCTCTTCGCTGGCTACCGGTTGAGTCAAGAATTCTTTCTCGATTACTTGTCATTACGCAGAAGTGTAGACAGGGAAAGATGCCCGCTTATCTCCAAGCTCTCCTATCGAAGAATATTCATGGAAGAACATTGAGATCCAGCAACCATGATCATTTGATGAACCCCAGGTGTAGGTCCGAGAAGGTCTCAAAGGGAGCCTTTTACACAATCGCCCCTAGGCTTGGAATGACCTACCGCTGGAGTTAAGAGGCATTGAATCAACAGATCTCTTCAAAAGGAAACTGTAGACCTTTCTGTTTGCCTAGGGTACTCATTTCTTGTCCTCTTTTGTTCCTGTTATCTGCGTGTGTCTGCAGAGTTTCTGAGTTCCTTGTTGTGTCCTGTTTGCTCCCTTAAGCCTATGGGTCCATGGCATGCACATTACAAATGTATTAAAGTAAAAAAAAGGCCTGGTCTCTGGGCGTCAACCACAATAGAGAGTTCCCCGTGTGAAGAATAGGCCGGTGATCCTGGGTCGACGAGATGGGGGTCCAAACCAGCTCCATGCGTCAATTTGGAAATAGTGCGTACTTGCTCCCTTGACTTACTGGCATGCTGCTTGGGCACTATTTTGTTTTGGTCAGCCATTTTGTGCGTACTGAGGCCTGTCAATTTAGGGACATGAGACCCTTTGCCTTCCAACATGGAGCCATTAGACCCCAGGGAAGGAGCCCCCACACTGGGGTGCCCGCGAAAATATGGTGCTTATCTCACTGGCAAGCAAATCTCTTCGATGTTGATTCATGACAAACTCCTTGACAGACTGTGGAGAAGTGCCAAAAAGATCCTTTCACCAGCTAAAACGTTGGCGACGTGCATTGAAAATGAAGGGCCGAGAACGACAGGCAAATGTTCCAGACATGCTCGGGTCCCATGCACCTCAAACAACGAGCGAGTGTCTGAGGCCAGGAAGCTCCCGACACAGGAGGCGCAGAAGGTGAATCCAGTTATCTCTGGCATATGACAAACGTATGGAGGTGAAGCCTGAGGAGCGACAGCATAACTGAATTTCGAGAAAAAGAGTTCTTTGAGGGGAAAGGTTAGGTGATCTAAAAAGAATACACATTTGGCTGCAGTGCCGAATAGAGCAGCCAGCCCTGTTGTGCAGTAAAATGGACTTTCCGGTGGGAGGAATCATATGGGCGGGCTTGCCCAGTTTAAGGGGTCAGATATGAGAGGTTTCATGTTTTTGTCAAAGATATTTATTAAATGAAAATGGGTTAGAAAAATGCCTCTCTGATCCTAAGCTAAAGAGGAGTTTCCCTACCTAATAAACTAAACTAAGGAGTCTGTCTGCGTCAGGATGTCAATAATTGTAAAACCTTTCTTGTGTCCAAAACATCGCATCCTGACCCTCACACTACAAACAAAACAATAAAAATGTGTAAGGAAATATCTTCAACTGGATACTGGCAAAAAGTGTTCACAACTGAAGAAAGAATCGTTCTGGAGGGCGGTTTTGACGATTCGGACCAAAAGTTAAAAACCTGGAAAAACCATTGTTTAAACATCCTTTCCTAACTGAGTATGTCGGAAGAAAGCTTAATGATAAACCCTGCCTAAACAAAAAAAAACTCTTGGACCTAGATTGGATCTATACTAGAGAAAATGCCAGATTGTTAAAATTATATGGACAGAAAGATCCAGACCACAGGGGAAGAGGAAATCCTCAGTAATATTTGAAAAAATTCCCTTGCAGCAGACGGTGAACGGAGTTCATGAGATTCCAGATTAATTTGATGCCCACTAAAGAAGTACTGGAAGCAGGAAAAGCTAAAGCCCAGAGAGACTATACATGTAGCTGGTGTAAAGATCAAAAGGAGACTCTGAAGCATCTAACCATGCTTTGCCCTAATTTAAACTTACAGAGAAATAGATGGATAGGTACATCATTTCGGAAGCACACAACTAAAATAGTTGATCATTGGTGGTCAGCAATCCTACAAGGGGAAAGTAACTCTCTGATCCTAGCGGTACTTGGATATCTGAAAGAGGTATTTGGGGGGGGGGGTAGCTGAGAAAGATAATAAAGACGGAGGAGTGGCCGTTTCAACTTCCTCTGTTGACTTCACCGCACATCAAGACTCGCACTCGTTCCTTGATATGATCGTCCTAAGTGTACAATTTTAGTTCAATTCACTGCGTTTTAAAACAATTTGTTTTTTCCTTTTTTAAGTAAAGCTTAAGTTTTTCAAATGTAAAGGCAAATGTTCAGTAAAGAAAAAGGAATAGTTCCAGCAAAAATGTTCTCCACGGTGGAAGTAAGTAGGATGACAATAGCCTCTTTTGCTAATAGTTCCTTTGTATCGTGCCTTGACTCACAAGGTTCCTGTTTAGGCAACCCATTCTTTAACAGGCTTTATTTAACAACCTTATCCTTGCTTTAGAAAACACCATCTCTCTTTATCGCCAATTTTTCCTTGGTTCAGAAAATACTGTCTTTCTTTATCACCAATCTCTCCATGGATCAGAAAACATTGGGCCTCATTTTGACCCTGCCTGGTATCCTGTTGGTAGAGCCGCCAGGATACTGGCAAACTATCGTTTCCAGTGGGCGTGGCTACACTGGCCATGTGAGAAACTGGAAGACCCTGGATCTCCCACTAATCCGACCTAAACCTCAACATGCCCGCTGGCAAAATGCACTTAAATAACTTTAAAAAGCAGGACCAGTGATAGGAACACGCACGGCACCCAGCGTATCAAGCCCGCTCTAAAACGAACATCCAAGGCAGCAATAATAGCTGAAATAGAATCACGGAATCCCCATGGACGCCAATCCAAAATGGCGGCCTGAAGAAACAAAGGACTCTGGCGGACCGAAGCCAAAGTACAAAGACCGGAGGCTGCCAGAAATAAAAGGTGTGTACCCGCCGTAAGAACTGAACATGTCTGTGCCACGTACAGGAAGCCAGCAGAGTGCACACATGTTATGCCGACAAGACATAGCCTGAAGGTTTGCACAACAAGGACCCGCAGGTTGTCATGCGACCGGCGCAACAAGGTGAGCCAGAAATCCCCCCCGAATAATCGTACGCCACAACGGCTGCAGCGCATGAACCGCAGCTGCAGGCGCGCAACGTTGTAGCCAGTAACAATATAACAAGACTTACCTGGCCCCATAGATGCCCGCAGTGACAGCCGCCGTCGGAAGAACGCACCAGGGCAGGCAAACACCCTGAGGAACACGGACAAGCAAATTGAGATAGGGAGTGGGGCCCAGCCACGACACAACCTCGGCCTAACGAGGATGATGGTGTGGAACAAGAGAGCATGACACACACGGAGGATGGCTAAGCGAGCAGACCAACAGGACCACAGGACCCAGATTTCGAAAATGGGGGCCAGTTCCAGATAAGAGCCCCCCCAGAAAATATTCTGCTCAGCCGTAATATTGCACTAGGCGGCAACACCAGTAGTTAAGTCTGCCCACAATCGCGGCAGACCACCAGTAAAATCTTCAAGGCAGTAAATGCAGGCAAAGCCACTTAACTGCAGGCTGGAAGCAAGGTTAGCAGTGCAGGGCGCTGAACCAAGGTCCTAACCGCAAGAAGAGCACTGTGGCAGAGATACTGGGGACAGGGGCCCCACAACACATATCACAACACTATTGGCCCACACAGAGAGGGCAAGGCAAACATTGTAAGAAACAGCTAAGAAACTTCCACAAGCCCTGGCCAAAGTGAGAGACTGGACCAGATAACATAGGCAGGCAAGTACCCCCTGCTAGGAGAAGAGATACACAAAAAGAACCCAGACCCAGAAACTACTAAAACGAGAAGCCACAACTGGAAGACCACAGGAGGAACAGAGGGCGCACGCCAGTGCGGGACATCCACTGCACGCCACAGAGGCACTTGCAAACAGGGAGACATTCTGGCCCACGTTGGCGTCATTAAGAGCCCCTGGAACATTCCCAAGGGCCACAAGCCAGGGGGACACAACAGAAATTGGGTTCCATATACATCAGGGGAGGACCACATTAGAAGATCCTGAGATGGCATCCAAAGCACTAAAAACGAAAGGGAAGCAACCCACAATGGAGGAGTACACCAAAACACTAACCAACGGACGGAGCCAGGAGTAAAGCGAGGAGCCTACAGGCAGACACGGCCCCAGCGAGCAGTGAACAACAGATCCTAGAGGTGATAGCAGATCTAAAAGCGACTTGGGAAACCAAATTGGAAGCGGCCATGACAAACCTCAAAACGTCCCTCGAATTCAAGATTGATGCGGTACAAATGGATTTAAACCTATTGCGACACGACGTAAGGGCGATAGCAGAGCGCATGAGCGAACTGGAGAAAGAAGTCCAATCGAATACCACTACCTGCACAGCCAATGCCTCTGAGATCCATACACTGCGTCAACAAGTAAGCCACCTGGAAAACAGGGCTGAGGAGGCCGAAGGAAGGGCCCGGAGGAACAACATACGTATAATAGGGCTCCCGGAGGGGGAAGAAGGATCGAACTCCACAGACTACACTGAAACCATGTTGCTGCAAGAAATCAAAGGAGGAGCACTCTCCGAAGGAATTGCAGTGGAGAGGGCTCATATGGCACGGACACGGAGACCAGCACCGGGAGTAACCCCCACACCCCCGAGCCCCCTTTGAGACCAATCATTGTGAAGATAATGAACTATTGAGACCAGGAAAATATCTTGGAACATTTTTGCAAAGGGGGGCACGATACGGAGGGCATCAGCGACAATAACCGCATTTCAGGATTACACCCTGCAGGTGCAAAGACGCAGACTAAATTTTGGGGCAGTCAAAAGATGACTACGCGAAGCAAGCTACAAATACATGCTTCTGTACCCGACGAAATTGGAAATATTCCATAAAATCAAGGCTTTGTTCTTCGAGACCTCAGAAGAAGCCACAGACTGGTTGGATGCACAGAATGGTCCGCCGGCGACGAATGACCAACAAGAGGGCAGAAACGATAAGTGAAGCAGTGACTACAGAGACCAAGGTGCTGTATAAACAATGACTATGGGACTGGATTTTAGATCCGCATATTGTATTGAGAAGTAGAGAAATGAATAAAAAACAGAGCTAATGTGGGAGACACAGAAAATCCAACTCTCACCCCATTAGATAGGGCAGTTTGGTTGCCAGTAGAGCGGCAACCCCCTGCAGAGTTCCTAAATACTGGCGAACCAGGGTAGGACTAAATGCGGGATAGCCTGAGATCCAGGGATTGAGCTGGGCAACAGTTGGGGCTGGGAAGGGTAGGGTGAGGGGAGGAAGTTGGGAAGTTTATAGATGGGCTGGGGGAGTTTTATTTAGAGGTAGATGGGGCGGGAGGGAGGGGAGTTTGGGGGATTTGAAGTGGTTTTAGTTGGGGAACGAACTTACACATATGCGCGCCGGAGCTTGAAGCAGGAGGATATGGAGGATAATGGGAGACCTTAGAATAGTGACTTGAAATGTCAGAGGACTCAATAGTTATCTGAAGAGAAATAAGGTAATGAAGTACCTGAGAAGGCAAAAAGTGGACATAGCCTTATTGCAAGAAACCCACCTCACCAAAGAGAAACAAGAGGTGGTAAAGAAAAAGTGGGGTGGGACCACCATAGGAGCAACGTACTCGGCATATGCCAGGGGAGTAATCATTTGGGTGGCGCCACATGTGCCCTTTCAAATGCTACAGGCCACGGTTGAGCCGAACGGGAGGATGGTAGTGATTCAGGGGCTGCTAGAGAACAGAGAACTGTGCATCATAAACACATATGCCCCCAACCAAGACACAGTAGCCTATTTTAAGACACTATATAGCAGAATCAGCCGCCACATAGGAGGCGCGGTTACATGGGGGGGACTTCAACTGCACGCTGAATCCCAAAATGGATGGGTCAGACATAATTGGTTAAGCCCAACCCCGCAGCAAAAACGCTGTAAGCCTTGCTTAGAGACTTTGGGCTGGAAGACATATGGAGACAACACCACCCGGAAGATAGGCACTACTCACACTATGCCTCCCCACACAACGTGTACACGAGAGTGGATTACATGTTCGCCACTCCAGAACTGGTTGGCGAAATGACGGGTTTAGAATATAAGGCGAGAATACTATCGGACCACTCCCCTTTGGTCCTGACGTGGCAACACCAGCCCCCTAGAGCAAGGATCCCTACATGGAGGCGCAGAGCCGAAGCACTGAAGGATATCGCATTCAGAGAGGACCTAAGGGAGGAGATAATTGGGTATTTTGAAAATAACACAGGAACGTAGAATCAGAGGGGACCCTATGGGATGCCTTTAAGGTGGTGGTGAGGGGGCCGCCATACCTAAATCTAGAGGGCTCCAAGGGGGCATAGTGCGAGAGTTGCAAGAGACAGAATAGAAACTTGAATTATGAAAAGAGGAGGCACTTCACAGTAAGACGCAGAACAGGTAAGCCAACTACAACAGGACTCTGGTGGGCTCTGGGAGAGGTTATGTAACCTGAATTATAAAAAATACATTGAAAGACAACACGCAGGGGGAGATAAACCAGGGAGACTGCTCGCATGGCTATATAAGAACGAGACGCCAAGAGCAGCAATCGGAGAGATAACGGGAGAAGCGGGCCAAGTCTGGAATGCCCAGGAGAGGGTGAACAAGGGATTCCTTAAATTCTACAAACGCCTCTATGCAGACACAGGAGAGACCGCATAGCAGGAGACTCAGGAGACGCTAGAAGACATAGGATTACCTAAATTGAATGAGGAAGACAGGGAGAACCTGGATACCCCAATCACATTAGAGGAATTAGAATACATCTGCCCACGAGCAAAGCTCCTGAACAGATGGGCTCCCCAGCAAATTTTATAAAACGCATTGACAAGAAGTGCTCCCCCGCTATTGGCAATGCTAAACGAGGCCTTCGAGAAAGGGAGACTGCCGGAATCCCTGAGGGAGGCAGTAATTATTCCACTACTCAAACCTGGTAAGCCAAGCACAGACTGTGGGTCATATAGACCACTGTCTATGCTAAACTAGGACAGTAAAATCCTCACGGCTGTGCTGTCAAATAGATTCAAGAGGGTAATACACGCATACACCCCGACCAAACTGGATTTGTCCCAGGCAGAAGCATATCCAATAACCACAGGAGGCTCCACCATATCAATGAACAAGCGGAGCGTGACCCAAGTGAAATAGCGATAGTCTCACTGGATGCAGTGAAAGCCTTTGCCTCCGTAAGGTGGCCTTGGTTGATGGCGGCCTTGAAAGAGTACGGGATGGGACCAGGGTACCTGCGGTAGGTGCAAATGATACACAGCACCCCTACAGCCAGGGTCAAAATGGGAGCGTTAATTTCGGAGAAATGGCAACTTAGCGAGGCACGAGATAGGGCTGTCCATGGTCCCTGATGTTGTACATCCTTGCACTAGAACCATTAGCGATCTACTTTAGACGGCAGTACAAAGAAATAGGAACCCACACTAGGGGGGACCGCACTCGATATCATTGTATGCGGATGATATTACTAATATACCTGCAGTACCCAGAGGAAAACCTGCTATACATCCTGGAGGTGATGGAGCGCTATGTGACCCTTTCGGGCATAGCGGTGAACCCCAAAAAATTGTGCATGTTCCCCCTGGGGAGGTACAGAGGAGTCCTACAGGAGAATCTACCCATTTTACAAATAGCCTGGCAGACTGAAACATTTAGATACCTGGGGATTAACATATACCACATAATTGCAGACAAGCACAAATATAATACGGAAGGGGCAGTGGAAGGTATCAAGAACAGCATGGGGTTCTGGGCAAAGCTCCCCCTAGCCATGGTGGGAAGGGAGGCCTTGCTCAAGATGGTGGCCCTACCTAGGCTACTACACTTCTTTGAAAATACCCCACACATGATGCCCAAACGTTTCTTTATTAAACTCCAGAGTCTATGTAGAGGATTCCTGTGGCATAACTCCAGGAACAGAGTGGCCCTATGGAAACTAAAGGATGCGTATGACGACAGAGGGGGCATAAACCTGCCAAACTTTGAGATATACCACCTGGCAGGGCAGCTACAATATGTAGCAAGGTGGCTGTCGGAAGATGAAACAGCAGAATCCAGATTGCTGAGGAGTGAATGCGACCCCTATTCCCTTAAAGAACTGATATGGTTACCCAAACCAAAGCTACATGGGCGATCGAGATTGCTGGAACTGGGCTGTAAGACATGGCGCAAGGCGTGTCGAGCTATGGGAAATCCGACCCCATGTTCGCCGAAGGCACCACTAGTGGCGCTGTGTGGGGTGGATGAGCAACTGAGAAAAGGGATCTGCAAACACTGGGAGCCGATAGGCCTAGCGACCTTGGGAGATCTATGGCAAGAGGGGAAGGCACTGGACTTCCAAAAAATAGTGGACGAAACTGGGGTACACACATGCTAATATATCACATATAATAGAATAATTAAACGGGTGAAGGAAACGTGGGCCGAAGCAGCATTAGCAGAACAACCTGACCATGCCATAGAAACGATGTACGATATCTTGGGGGGGGGGGGCACAAAATATTCTGGATCTATGAACTAGTGATGTCTAGAGTGGGTAAGGAGGTGCCTCAATTGAGAAGGGACTGAGAGGTGGAAGCGGGAGAACCTATGCAAGGCGGGCAGTGGGAAAGAGCCCAGAGATATCATAAAAAGGTGTCCAGGAACGCGAGACTGCAGCAGATCAGCTATACGTCACGTACAGGGCATACATGACCCCCCGCAAGATTGCTAGTTTCGGGGGTACTGAAGTACAAAAATGTCCCAAGTGCGGGGCGGTGGACGCCTGGATGATCCATATGTTCTGGGTGTGCCCGGAAGTGGGAACATTCTGGGAGGAAGCTAAGCTTAGACTATCCGAGAAGGGAATCAAGATTGAGGTGGAATCCGTATGGGCGTGCATGCTGGGGGGATTCACCAGCCCAAGCAACCTGAAACATGTTTGCAAACTCAAGGACCTGGCCTACATTCTGGCCAAAAGAAGAATAGCCATGAGCTGGAAAGCAGCCCAGAGACCCAGATTAGAGGTATGGTGGAATGATCTCCTGAAATGGGCAGAAGCCGAGACAGTAGTATGGTACAAGGCAGCCAGCAGAGGGGAGGATAATGAAGTAGGACCTCTGACAGCTTGGAGACAATTGGTAGCTAAATTGTCAGGAATCTCCCATGCCAACTCCAGCGAATATGACACGTCCGAGAACAGTGAAGGGGATTAACCCCCGAGAGGGAGGAAACCCGAAGAACTGAGGTGGAAGCTCGAGTTAAAGTGGGGGGAGGAGGGAAGACTAATAAATAATATGTAAAGCTATGCTAAGAAGCTGATGACCGAAAATGTCGGGTGTGATTGTTTTGTGTGTTGTAAAATCAATAAAATAAAAAATCTTTTTTTTTTTTTAAAACTATCGTTTCCAGCACCCGGTTCGGCAGCATTGGGCCGGATTATGGGTGCCGGATTGATGGTGTAAATCCCCATTCATGGAGTCCCATAGGACTCCATGAGGGGATTTGTTGTCGGTACTAGTAATGGTGTCTTTTTATGCTGGTAGGGTGCCTACCTTACCTCCAGCTGGAGGCAACACAGGTGCCCCACCAGCATACCCATAGTCGGCCGGTCCGGTAAAGTGCAGGTACCCATGAATATCGGCACTTTTTTCCATTTGCCCAACCTAGAATTGGGCCCATTGTCTTTCTTTAACATTTCTGGGAGCTTTGCAAATTGCCTGGTATACACCCCTGCCAGGTTTCTTTATGCAACATCAACTACCTGGTGTACTCACCTGGCAGGTCTTCATTTGTGGTTCTCACTTGCCAGGACTTGTGTTTCAATTGCCTGGTATCTTGCTTTGCCAGGGCTTCTCATGCATCTCACAGTTTCTCTGTATCACCAATACTGTATGTATTGCTATTGCCTTGGTATATATGTTTGCAGTAAGGTTTGTTCAAGATTTGCCTCACACTTGCACTTCATGCATCCATAGCTCATTTGGGGAATGTACTATGCTTTTCCTGTATTCAATCTTTTCCTAGTGTTAAAAATGGTATTACGTTCAGATTGCTGTTGGCGCGACCCCTGGAACGCCCCAGGGTCCCCACTCGCTGCGGGTAGACTCACACGTCGTATCCAGTGTCTCCAGCACGGTTTGCGCTTCTGCAGAGTGTTGCATTCACTCGCTTCCCTCACTGGAGTATGCGGCTGCTCCTCCGGCTTCCTACGTGGCTCCGTGGTCCCACGCCTGCTTCCCTTCAGGTCCCGGAATGGAGAACGCTGCCTTCTCGACCAGCCGAGAACCAGGGATCACACTCGCGGCTCCCAGTGTCTCCATGGCACTTGGTCTCCGGCACAGCATCTGTTCCTCTGATGTGGTGGCCTTCCTTGCTCTGCCACACCAGTACATGATCTCTGTGTTTGTGAGCCTTGAGACAAGAGCCACGTCTTCTCCTGCACTGCCTCTCACAAAAGTGCACTTGCCATGTTTAAAAGCCAAGCGCACAGGTGCTTTGCTAAAACTAGACTACATGTTATGTGTCAAGCTCTTGGTATCTTGTTCAAACTTCATCCTCCTTGTCCCAGTACTTGGAGAATTCTGGGAGTTGAAGTCCACAGGTGTCATTGGACACATGGTATTTGAAAAGTTCTTCTCAGTGATTTTACATAAAGGTATTTTAAAAGGAAAAGGTGTTGTGTTGGATCTGTGTGTCCTATATAGGTGTTTCACCAGAACAATAAGAGAAGGTTTCTCTAGTTCTTCTACAAGGGGGAACAAGCAGTTGACAATATGCCATTAGGGTCTTGGGTATTAGAGGGTCTTCCTCGTGGTAAAAGGGGAGACACTGCATCTCGTCCAATTAAGTCATGACATCTCCCGGTAGTTGTCTCTTCCTATGTGATCCTCCCTCATGAAGACGTCCCCAGGGTTAGGATCAGGTAGCAGCTGCTGTCCACTGGCCACATGGAAGGAGGACACCAACAGGGAATCCGTGATGACTCCATTGGATTCATCACACCAGACACGAATGGGAAGCTATCTTTTTTGCAGTGCAAAAGGCTCCAGTCTTGTCCCCATAAGCTCAGGGTAACTTGGAAAAAAATCACTTATGATAGGAGGTTGATGATCCTGAAGAATGCAACCCAATAGACTGTTGCAGAAACTGGTCGACTATTTATATATAGTGATGGCCTTTGTGGTTTTGGGTACCCCATATAAAAGTAATTATATATTTATATATGAAACCCGCAACCTGATGCAGGTAGAATAAAATAAATATAAGTCCCCATCACTATGCACATAGATATCTTCTATACAAAATGGTTTTTTTTGTTGCAAACTTAATTTTTTCTTTAGCAACTTCCACGGTTTTCACATTGGTTGTACTTGTACGGTCCAGGTGGTGTACATGTTTTAAATTAAATGCACTCAAAAATGAAAAATAAGAGTTGTGCAATGGCAACCAGTTCAAGTTGAGTAAAAATTCCTCTTTTCCTTTTGAAGAGGTACACTACCAAAACATAAGGCGAGCTTCGCACTTAGGGAAAGCTTTGCTTTTTAATGTAGGGGAATAGAATGTGACTGTTTGCATAGTATGTTTTCTTTCTGTTGTGGGTTATATAATCAGCTTTCAAAGCCTTACATACTAAGCCAAGCTATTCAGTCAGAATGTGTATAATATATAGTATTGGTTTTAACACTATTGGAGTAAACATTTAGAAACAAATACAGCCAGACAGCTGTGTGTCACTATTGAAAAGCTCAATTTAGTTCAAAATGTGTTTGACTCATGCTCTGCTAAACACTACACTGATTTGAATGATTTCTTTAGACGTTGCTCTACTGTTATACATTAAATCGAGAGCTGTACCAATGCAACGTGAAATCAGCGGTGGCTTGATCTGCATTTCATTTTATGCTCACAATTAAAACGCAAGTTGTAAAAATCTGCACATTTTCACAATCAAGGTGCCAACTATACATGCATCTTGTTGCATTATTTGCTTGAAAACGTACTCATTTAGTTAGCAGATGTATACAAAAAACAAATCAAATCATTATATGCAACATGAAGTATTTCTAAATATAATAGAATTCAGCAGCACAGTAATGACTTGCAATTTTTAATTAATTGTAAAATCGTTGTTCCTATTTCATGGATTATGTACCTCTGAATGATGAACATAATACATTTTTTTATTTTAATATTTTTTATTGTTTAAGATAGTAAGGATAATGCAAGTGCTCACACATTACAGACATCATGACAAGCTTATAACTAATGATTAACAGAGGTTAACAGTATCAACTAGTAAAGAAGTTCAATGACACGCAACATATTCATTAAACATTCGAGTTATTGTACATAGATCATGGAGCATAGTTTATAGAAACAATTTAAAATAAACATGAATTGTTATAACAAGTCTGGAAGGAATTAGAGGGAATAAGAAAAGGGGAGACAAACTGGTAGACAGAAAACATACTGGAGACAAATGGGAGGAGGGTAGGGGGGAAAGATGGGTATAAAGGATGGGTATAAAGTATTATTTGATCAGGCTGTTATAACAACTGTAATAATACATGACATGCTTATGAGTAACATTATAAGCAAATAGCTAATAGATTGAATATGAGTATGTATGTTCATGTGCCATGCGCAGTTATATTGAAACCGTTGAGATAGAGGATAAAAAAACATTTAGCATTGTATTTAAAGATAGTATTCAAATTACTAGCCATACACAGTTCCATTGGATGAGTATGACAAATAGAGTTCCACCATCCTCTGGTAGAGAGAGATCGGAAGTCTTTCCAGTTAGCTGTAATACATTTCAAAGCTATGCAAATGAATAAATCATAAAGTTTGGCTGAGTCAGGGCAGATGTTCATTGCTAAGGCCAAACTTCCCAAAAAGATATTTAAAAAGGATAACGGAATATTAACAAAAAAAATAAGCTTGACGAACTTCCAAATGTCTTGCCAGAACCTGAAAGTAAATGAACATTCGAAGAACATATGCATATATGAAGCAGGAGTCAGACCACAAGAACAACATTTTGCATCATGATTTGATTTAGCCTTTGCAAGCTTAGCAGGAGTAATAAATGCTCTATGAATAAAGAAAAAATAATGTGTTATATTTGCTGAGACAGATATATTTGATTTTAGCGAACAAACAGAACCAAATATGATCATCAAACGTGCATCCTAAGTCATATTCCCATTTAAGACAAATAGAGCAAACATCAAATGTTGAGGTGAGCATATTATACAATTTTGAAGCTCTTACATCATCAATCATGGTAAGCTGTAGTAGTCTAAAGGCTTCTGGAGAAAAAGAATCTCATTAGAGAAATGAGCGAGTGCATCTAGACAGGAATTTATTTGTTGTAGTACTGAAAGTCTGTTTTTGGAATGGCAAACTTGGATGACATTTGCTGAAAGGAGAGAATGGAAGGACCATCAGTAATGTGTTCAATGAATCTGATTCCTTTTTTAATCCATGATCTGCGATTTAAGGCCTTGTTATTAATTACAATATTCTTATTAAAGGGGAAAGGTACTCATTGGGAGTTTTTGTGTGAGGGGAGAGAAAGGCTTGGAGGGCTGAGACAGATGCTTTACTAGGGTCCAAGACATTCATAGATGTATGTTTAAATATGTAAATGAGGTCAGTGACGCTGTAAGGGTAAACACTGTTTTTCTAAAGTGCATCATGTGGGAGTATCAGAGATTTCAGGATCAGCAAACCAGTGGCGAGATTGCTTTAGGAGAGACGCAGAGTGATACAGCTTGAAGTCTGGGAATCTAATGCCACCCATTTCATAAGGTGCTTTCAGTTAGTTTGGTTAAAGCAATTCTTTTACTTATGCCCCCAAAAAAGTTTCGTAAAATAGAAGAACAAGTTAATTACCAACTGTAACGTTATTTCGACTGGATGTTCCTCCAACGTATTCCTCATCTTAGATATAATCTGCCAGCTTGCTGCTTCTTCAGAAAAATGTTTCGCCAGAGGGCACTGTGCTTGAGGCCGCGTAGCTTTAGTCCCTCGAGGACCGCCGTCAAGTGTCAACGTCCTCTGTCGTATAAAGGACTCGAGCTGCGCCCGTCAGTCTCAGTTCTGTTTTTTCGGCGTTAATGGTTGCATCAGTTGTATCAGGCATTGAAGGATGTCAGGCTCTTAAGGAAGTACAAGTGCAAAAAGCTTAGAAACTGTATAGAGGGGTAGGCTGGGGGGGTCGGTGAGGAATATGTGGGAGGAACATCCAGTCGAAAGAACGTTACAGTTGGTAAGTAACTTGTTCTTTGAATGGATTGTGTCCTCCCACGTATTTCTCATCTTAGAAAGACTCTCACAGCAGTAGAAATTTGGAGGAGGGAGTACGAGAGTTTGTAATTATGTACTGAACGAAGGACGGCTTTGGCAAAAAGGCATCCTTGGTAAGAAGTGAGTCTAAACAATAATGTTTTTACAAAGGTGTGCATGGATGACTAGATGGCTGCTGCACAAATGTCCTGCACAGCAACACCCCTCTAAAGAGCTGTGGAAGTTGCTATGCCCCTAGTTGAATGAGCCCTTAAACCATGTGGAGGCTCTTTCCCAGCCAACCTGTAACATTCAGATATTGCTAGGATTATCCATCTGGATAAGGTTTGTTTGGACACACCAAGGCCCAATTTGTGTCCAGTGTAACCGACAAATAACTGATTGGTTTGTCTAAATCTTTCAAGTCTAGAGATCTAGAAGCTGAGAGCCCTTTTAGGGTCTGGCCTGTGGAACCTTTCTTCCTCTTTACTAGCGTGCGGAGGAGGATAAAAGGAAGGTAAAGTAATCTTTTGTGACAGATGGAAATCAAACTATTTTAGGTAAGAAAAACGTTTTGACCTTCAAAATAACTTTATCCTTGTGGAAAATAGTGGAAATTAGAGGAGGCTTATAAGAGAGCGCCTGCAACTCACTCACCCTGCGGGCTGAAGTTAAAGCCACAAGTAAAACAGTTTTAAAAGTTAGGAGCCTTAAAGGGCAAGAATGTAAAGTCTCAAAAGGGGCACACATAAGAAATGTTAAGACTAAATTAAAGTCCCAAATTGGAACCTTAAAAGGTGTAGGAGGGAACACATGTGTTAATCCTTTAAGAAATTGGACAACTAAAGGCATCTTAAAATATGAAACTTCTTCTGAGGAGCGCTTGAAGATAGATAGCGCTGCTAAACATCCTTTAATAGTACCAACTTGGAGCCCCGAGTTGGCCAAATGTAAAAGAAAGGAAAGAACCATGGGAGTGCTACATTGAAAAGGATCCACATTCTTATCCCTGCACCAGTTACTGAATTTCTTCCAACGACACCGGTATAAGGATTGTGTTGCCTTCTCAAAAATCTTCAGCATTGAAGCCCTAAGGGCCTCCCACTTTTTTGGGGAACCACGCTTAGAAGGACATGAAATGAACCTTCTGTCAGGCGAGGAGGAAGAAGAGGAAGATTTGTGACGTTGCTTCTTCGATTTTTTAGATGAAGAGGAGGAAGATTTCCTCGAGCGACTCTTCGAACTCTACCGCCTCAACTCGTGATGAGATTTTCTACTCGACTCGAGTCTTTTAGTCTTTTTGCAGATTTAAAAGACTCCTCTCCCACCGCTAGCTTACCTTGGCGTTGCTTGAGAGCCTTGTTCGACATCGCTTTACACGAACCGCACCCGACGACCCGATGATTGGGGCTGAGGCACCAGAGGCAGTTGCGGTGAGGATCCGTAATGGACATATTCCTTCCGCACTTCAGACACTTTTTAAACCCTGTCTTGGGTGTTGTCAGAGTTGAGGATGAAGACATTTTTAATGGGAGAACTGATGGGCCGTTTCGAAACACGAAGCAGAAGCTCGGAAAAACTGAACTGAGACCAACGGGCACATCTCGAGCCCTCTATACGACGGATGACGTTGACACTCGGCGACGGCCCTCGAGGGACTAAAGCTACGCGGCCTCGAGCACAGCGCCCTCTGGTGAATTTTTTTTCCGAAGAAGCAGCAAGCTGGCAGATTATATCTAAGATGAGGACTACGTGGGAGGACACAATCCATTAGAATATATAGATTTTAAAAAGAAAAGAGATAGTGGAACAGAAATAAGCTGTAGGTAGTATAGTACAATAGGGGACAACATAATTTTAATTGTATCTAGACGTCCCCACCAAGAGAGGTAAAGGGGGGACCATTTGGATGTTAGGCTTTATGAGTATCCAGCAAGATCTTAGTGTTGAGTTTGATAGTGTCTTGGATTGTGGGGGCAAATCTAATGCATAAGCATTTAATAGAGCCACTACACCATTTAAGACCAAACGTATAAATGTCATGTTTATAACAGTAGGAGTTTAGGGGCACAATTTCCGATTTCTCTCTATTTAATTTGTATCATGATACTTGACCAAACTGAGATAAAACATTAAGTAGATTAGGTAGGTGAAGTTTGGGATTCTTGATAAGAATAAGCATATCATCAGCGTATGCCGCTATTTTGGTACATGAGGTGTCTGCAGGAATGCCCGGGATATTTTTACTGGATCTTATCAGTTCCAATAATTGTTCTAGTGAAAGAATATATAGTATAGGTGAAAAGGGGCAGACTTGCCAAGTTCCTCTGAGTAAAGGAAAAAAGGAGGATGTTTGGCCATTTAGATAGAGGATTTGGGGGATGAATAATGAAGTTTGACCAGTGAAATAAATGTATCACTGCATCCGTGCTAGTCAAGCCTTCAAACAAAGTTTCAATTTACATGGTCAAATGCTTTTTCCATGTCCAATGCAATGGCTGCATAGCCTTGCTTATCTTTTCTGTCTTTGGCTACTAAGTTAATGGCATTAAGTAACATTATTGCGTTTGAGGATATGTAGCATCCTTTTACATAACCAGTTTGGTCCGATTTAACAAGAGCAAGGAGCGATGATTTTATTCTGTTAGCTAGTATCTTAGCAAATACTTTGCTTTCAATATTGATGAGGGAAATGGGTTGATAATTACTGGGGATTGTGGGGTCTTTGTCTGGTTCAGGGAATATAATGAGTAATGCTTCTGAGAATGAGCCAGATGATTTTTGGGATATAAAATATGAGAATAGGTTTTTAAGTTTTGGTGTGTTAGAACTTTAGATAGGTTGATATAGAATTCAGTGGATAATCCATCAGGACCAGGAGCTTTTCCTTTGCCCAAGCCATGAATAGCTTTAATAATCTCTGAGGATGTAATGTCATTGTGAAGGTGGGAAAGGTTTATTTGAGGGTATGAAGTTCAGCTAATATTATTAAAAAAGGATTCAACATTTTCATTAGGAATAGGACATTCGGGAGTATAAAGACCTGCATAAAACTTCCCAAAGCAATCAAGTATATCTTCTGAACGATGGTGAGATACGCCATGGGTATTCTTAATATGGGAAATATGACATTTATCCTTTTTAGTTTTTAAGTAAGAAGTAAGCATCTTGCCAGCTTTATTAGATGTTTGATATATTTTTGTTTTATATTTTAGTATTGTCCCAGCAGCAAGTTCTGTGATTTCTTTATTGATTTTGAAGCGTAGTGCTATGACCTGACGAAAGTTGATCGAGCTAGAGTCTAAACAGTAGCATTGTTCAGCTTGAGTAAGTTGGGAATAAAGGTTATCAAGGTGTTTTTTCCTTAGTTTATTTTTTTTACCTGAAAAGGCCATAATGTAACCTCTTAAAGCCGCTTTAAACGCATCCCAATTATTAACAACTGAAGTGTCACAGTCTTTATTATCTATGAAATATTGTTGGATAAATGATTGAACCGATTGAGTAAACTGTGGGTGCTGTAGGAGGAAATCATTAAGTTTCCAATCGGCTAGCAGTTTTGTTCACATCTGCTAAACTAAAGGATGTAATTACAGGGGCATGATCTGATATGATAATATTAGAGATTTTAGAATCTACAATAGAACCAGAGAGGGTTTTGATTGCAAAAAAATAGTCCAGGCGTGAGAGTGTATTGTGCGGGGTGAATGGAAGGTATAATCTAACTGTGTGGGATGGAATAGTCTTCAAGGGGCCGATTCATGGAACAAACGTGCACCGAAAATCTTTGCGCAAGCAGGCGCAAGCGCAAAAAAACAGGCGCACGCGTGCGATTCATGGAAGTCCCTGCGCGTGTTTTCCTCGGGATGTGCGCCAAACCCGTGCATTGCGCATACGTCACTGCAACATCCCGAAAGGCGTGCGCGACACGCACAGTGAAAGCGCACAACCTCGGCACATACACCAGAAAGTGGGCGGAACACGGGGCGTAACGCGCGGAATGGGGAACAACGCGCGAAAATAAGGGCGTAACTGGGGATGTACTGCAGGGAAGCAGACGGAATGCCCACACGCACTCGAACCACACGTATTCATGGAATCGAATAGGGCAAAGCCACGCACAGCCAAAGACACGCACAAGCCGAAACACGTCCGCCACATGAAGGCAGGCAGTAGCATCCCTGCGCATTACAAAAGTGGCAACATACAGCAATTGGGCCTGTGCGAGCGGGGCACATGTATTTCGGGGGTGCGCGGGAAGTTACACACGCGATTGAGCGTGGTACGTGTATTTCGGGAGTGCGCGGGAAGTTACACACGCGATTGAGCGGGGTACGTGTATTTCAGGGGTGCGCGGAAAGTTACACACACGATTGAGTGGGGTACGTGTATTTCGGGGGTGCGCGGGAAGTTACACACGCGATTGAGCGGGGTACGTGTATTTCGAAGTTGCGCGGGAAGTTACACATGCCATTGAGCGGGATACGTGCATATCAGGGGTGCGCGGAAAGTATCACACGCGATTCCATCAGGGTATGTGTATTACAGGGGTGCGAGGGAAGTTCCACATGCGAATGTCCATGCTACATGTATTTTGGGGTGCGCGGGAAGTTACACACGCGATTGAGCGGGGTACATGTATTTCGGGGTTGCGCGGGAAGTTACACAAGCGATTGAGCGGGGTACATGTATTCCGGGGGTGCGTGGGAAGTCACACACGCGATTGAGCGGGATACGTGTATTTCGGGGGTGCGCAGGAAGTTACACACGCGATTGAGCGGGGTACGTGTATTTTGGGGTTGCGTGGGAAGTCAGACACGCGATTGAGTGGGGTACGTGCATATCAGGGGTGCGCGGAAAGTATCACACGCAATTCCATCAGGGTACGTGTATTACAGGGGGCGCGGGAAGTTCCACACGCGAATCTCCAGGCTACGTGTATTTCAGGGTGCGCGGGAAGTTTCACACGCGATTCCATCAGGGTACGAGTATTACAGGGGTGCGCGGGGAG
Source organism: Ambystoma mexicanum (assembly GCF_040938575.1). Taxonomy (NCBI): domain Eukaryota; kingdom Metazoa; phylum Chordata; class Amphibia; order Caudata; family Ambystomatidae; genus Ambystoma; species Ambystoma mexicanum. Next base: position 532,713,167 of record NC_090924.1, on the reverse strand, counting down.
CACCACACATGAATTGCACGTGTGGGTCCTCCCAGGTGTTCCCTCTACACCCTCCACGGCCCCTGCAGGTGGGTCACACCACAGGGGCCTACCCTGCACATGTCCTGCAGGCACCCCATCCACCATGGCCATGCCCCCCAGCCAACCCACATGTCAACTTGCACTACTCACCAACGCATGTCCCCCGGCACCCCCAGCCACCAGGGGCACCCTCCACCAGGCCCCCACCCATGTCTCCCACCACCCACACCCCCCAGCACTGGGGGGCACCCTCCACCAGGCCCCCACCCATGTCTCCCACCACCCCCACCCCCCAGCAGTGCAGGGGCACCCTCCACCAGGCCCCACCCATGTCCAACTCATGTTCCCCACCACCCCCACCCCCCAGCACTGAGGGGCACCTGCCAGCAGGCCCCCACCCATGTCTCCCACCACCCCCACCCCCCAGCACTGTGGGGCACCTGCCAGCAGGCCCCCACCCATGTCCAACTCATGTTCCCCACCACCCCCACCCGCCAGCACTGTGGGGCACCTGCCAGCAGGCCCCCACCCATGTCCAACTCATGTTCCCCACTACCCCCACCCCCACAGCAGTGCAGGGGCACCCTGCAACAGGCCCCCACCCATGTCTCCCACCACCCCCACCCCCAGCAGTGCAGGGGCACCCTCCACCAGGCCCCCACCCATGTCTCCCACCACCCCCACCCCCCAGCAGTGCAGGGGCACCCTCCACCAGGCCCCCACCCATGTCCAACTCATGTCTCCCACCACCCCCACCCCCCAGCAGTGCAGGGGCACCCTCCAACAGGCCCCCAACCATGCCTCCCACCCCCCCTACCCCCTAGCAGTGCAGGGGCACCCTCCACCAGGACCCAACCCATGTCTCCCACCACCCCCACCCCCAGCACTGTGGGCCACCTGCCAGCAGGCCCCCACCCATGTCCAACTCATGTTCCCCACCACCCCCACCCCCCAGCACTGTGGGGCACCTGCCAGCAGGCCCCCATCCATGTCTCCCACCACCCCCACCCCCCAGCAGTGCAGGGGCACCCTCCACCAGGCCCCCACCCATGTCTCCCACCACCCCCACCCCCCAGCACTGTGGGGCACCTGCCAGCAGGCCCCCACCCATGTCCAACCCATGTTCCCCACCACCCCCAACCCCCAGCAGTGCAGGGGCACCCTCCAACAGGCCCCCACCCATGTCTCCCACCACCCCCACCCCCCAACACTGTGGGGCACCTGCCAGCAGGCCTCCACCCATGTCCAACTCATGTCTCCCACCACCCCCACCCCCCAGCAGTGCAGGGGCACCCTCCACCAGGCCCCCACCCATGTCCAACTCATGTCTCCCACCACCCCCACCCCCCAGCAGTGCAGGGGCACCCTCCAACAGGCCCCCAACCATGCCTCCCACCACCCCCACCCCCTAGCAGTGCAGGGGCACCCTCCACCAGGACCCAACCCATGTCTCCCACCACCCCCACCCCCAGCACTGTGGGCCACCTGCCAGCAGGCCCCCACCCATGTCCAACTCATGTTCCCCACCACCCCCACCCCCCAGCACTGTGGGGCACCTGCCAGCAGGCCCCCATCCATGTCTCCCACCACCCCCACCCCCCAGCAGTGCAGGGGCACCCTCCACCAGGCCCCCACCCATGTCTCCCACCACCCCCACCCCCCAGCACTGTGGGGCACCTGCCAGCAGGCCCCCGCCCATGTCCAACCCATGTTCCCCACCACCCCCAACCCCCAGCAGTGCAGGGGCACCCTCCAACAGGCCCCCACCCATGTCTCCCACAACCCCCACCCCCCAACACTGTGGGGCACCTGCCAGCAGGCCTCCACCCATGTCCAACTCATGTCTCCCACCACCCCCACCCCCCGGCAGTGCAGGGGCACCCTCCACCAGGCCCCCAGCCATGTCCAACTCATGTCTCCCACCACCCCCACCCCCCAGCAGTGCAGGGGCACCCTCCAACAGGCCCCCACCCATGTCTCCCACCACCCCCACCCCCCAGCAGTGCAGGGGCACCCTCCACCAGGCCCCCACCCATGTCCAACTCATGTTTCCCACCACCCCCACCCCCCAGCAGTGCAGGGGCACCCTCCAACAGGCCCCCAGCCATGTCCAACTCATGTTCCCCACCACCCCCACCCCCCAGCACTGTGGGGCACCTGCCAGCAGGCCCCCACCCATGTCTCCCACCACCCCCACCCTCCAGCAGTGCAGGGGCACCCTCCACCAGGCCCCCACCCATGTCTCCCACCACCCCCACACCCCAGCACTGTGGGGCACCTGCCAGCAGGCCCCCACCCATGTCCAACTCATGTTCCCCACCACCCCAACCCCCCAGCAGTGCAGGGGCACCCTCCAACAGGCCCCCACCCATGTCTCCCACCACCCCCACCCTCCAACTCATGTTCCCCAGCCAACATGTCATCACAATCTAGATCCCTGGTCCCTATGGTCAGCCTCCAAATGCAAAACAGCCACCTGAGTATTGCATCCACCCACTCTGAAATGGCAATTACATGACAGAACACCAATTGCAAGTTTCGAAACAAACACATGTCCCTCACATACACCCAATGGGTGTCAGTGAATCTCAAAACCCATATCATGATATGCATGAAACCAATGAGATGATACTACACATTGAAGTTCGATAAAAAATATGTATTAAAGTAAACATAAATAGATAGATTCAAAAATAAAGAAACAGAAATGGGAATGTACAGAAATGAAAAGAAGCATGTCCGTGAAAAAAAGCAAAAGCAAAAATCATAATCCAAAGTAATGGTGTCCAAAGTCACTGTCCACAAAAGAAAATCCAATGGGAAATAATAATTGAAAGCCATTGCTCCATGGGTAAATTGTGAAAGTGAAATAAAATCCAACAGTGAACTATGTACAGACGAACAAGCCAGGGTCCATTGTCCCAACCAAAGAAATGAAACCTATCTAACAACACTAACTAATAAAATAAACTATATACAAAAATGTGGCCAATGTCCAAAAGGTCCAAAAAAAAAAAATCAAAAAACAAAGGAAACCTAACACTAACTACATAACTATTTACATGGGCAGCGGGCTAGTCCAACGTTGTCATGGGCCAGGGCATCATCGAACTCCTGTTCAATGGCTTGGAGGCGGGCATGTTCCCTGGCCCTGAGGTCTCGCAGGGATAAAGCAGTGTCCAGCTCCAACTCCCTGCGAAGACCCTCGAGGCACTCAGCCCGCCTCAGCGCCCTCCGCATGGAGTTCTCCGCCCTGACCATTGTGAGCCGTTCCTCCTCTGCCCGCTGTCGCTCCGCACCTATCTGCTGGCCCAACCGCTCCAACACGGAAGCCACTCCCATTCCAGGGTTCTCCTGCCCTCCGGCCGATGCCTGCACCCCTGATGTTGATGGCCCCGAGCCATGATGCCTCCCACGTCGAGCCTGCCACTGCCTCCGACGCAACTGCCTGTGCCAGCACGACGGCATCCAGGCTGATGGAATCCACCAACGCCGTCGTGCACGTGCCCTGCCCGATGATGCCGTCACATCCTCCATCTGCTGGGGTCCAGTTGCTGGTGTGTACACCCCTGCTGGACCTCCGACTCCCGACTGTGGCAGGGATGGGATCCCCACCGAGCCGGCTGCATTGGTCGGGGCAGGTCCACAGGGGGCCCTGGTGGCATCTGGGCCGGAAGACGGCATGGAGAACGACTGGTGCATAGTCTCCACAGAGGAGGAGAGGGTCGCCAGATTGGCTGACACATGTAGGAAACCCCGACCATGGCCGTTCCCAACTGGGAGGAGCATGCACGTCATCACGGAGAGCACCGTGCCGACGTGCATGCTCCTCCCGGGAAGCACGCACCTCATCACGAATTGCACCTGTGCGCAACGCGACACCAATCAGGACCTTCTCCATACGGCCAGGGGTCCCCTCGTCCGCAGGTGGAGGGGAGTCAGATGACATGGACATCCCCCCTACCTGCGGGCGGGCCTGGGATGGGGCATCCCTGCTGGTGCATGGTGGTGCAGTCACGGTGTCAGGGACAGTGACATGCACAGGCCCCTCCACGGTGACCTGTGCTGCCCCCTGCCCCTGGACTGCAACACTTGCACCAGCAGGGATGCCCCCACCAGGCCCCATGTGCGCCTCAGTAGCAGCCTCCTCCTCCTCTGTGGAAACCACCAACCTGGATGGCTCCACCCCGTCTTCCGCCGTTGCAAGCCCCTGTGGGGGCTCACCCACCCCTTCCGCTGCAGCCGTGGGGGCATCCCAGCCGCTTTGCTCCACAGAGACGTCTCCGCCCTCTTATTCACGTGGCGCTGTGTAGAGGGAGACATAGAACACAAGCATCAGGGTACTGTACAATGGTCCCCTAGCCAGGAAGCAATAGCAGATGAGTGGCACTGTCAAAGATCACTTCCATCATGTCCCTCCACAACACATGGCTCAGTGCAGGTAAAACACATGCGGTAACAGGCATGGCGCATGCTATGGACATTAGCATACATGTCCAAGGGATTCTTGGAACATACAATGTTGTTTTGGAACTCACATGCATCATGGGCCATGCCTATCACATGCACACACTTCACCCTAGTTTCATCCATCTGGCCTCGTACACCACAGAGACAGTGGATACAAGGATGACTAGGCTGCATCAGTGAACCTGAACATTGCGACAGACATGTGTCATGCATCCCTGGCATTCACAAGTCACAGACACACAGGTCAGACACACAGACATGGACAGCATACATGTACATGGCATCAGCACCCATCCCGCACCCCCACCCATGTCCAGGAACAGAGACTGGCATGCTTTCATGTGGCCATTCCGCATAGGGCAACCCATGTTGCATTTGAACACATGCACCAACCGTGTGGTTCACACATTACTGGTCTCACATGCATGACGTCCCTGCACACACACATACATGGCCTATGTCACACATACAGGCAAGTATCAGACAACCAGCACACTGCGACATGCCCTGTCTCACACAGCAATGCCTGGCCACTTACCACTCAACTCCAGACGGGTCTGCCTCTCAAGGATCTGGGCGTGGAGCGCTGGGCCTACGCGTTCCAGGATCCTCATCTGGATGGGACTCATGCGGCCCCGGCCCCGCTCCACGAGGCGCCGGGCCTTCAAGAGGGTCCTGGACCTGCAGTCATCCCAGCGCTTCTTGACATGTTGGTAGTCGCGGACTGCCACCCCCTCCGCGTTGATGGCAGTCACGATGTCCGTCCAGATCCGAGTCCGTCCTTCCTTGTTGGCGCGCTTACTTCCGAAGAGGGCATCATACTGCCCCAGGACTTGCTCCACCAGGACACCAACTTCAGTGGCAGTGAAGCTGGTGCCCCTCTGCCTCTCTGGCCGGGGGTTGCCAGTGGTGCCAGATGTTTCAGTGCCTGACATGGCAACCCCAGAGGCAGGAGTGGGTGGGCAAATGGGTCCTGGGGCTGGGCTGTGGAGCAATGGTATCCCAGTCGGGAGTCTTCTGTTCCAGCAGGGGTGGACACAGCAATTGGACCCCTGCAGATGGCTGATGTGCAGGCACCAAATGGCAGGGCATGGTGGCAGCAGGCAGGCAGGCAGGAAGGCAGGCAGGCAGGCAGCAGCAGATGGCTCGTGGGAGGCTGCTCGGGGCTATGGGGGGCAGTAATTCGGCCTTTTGGGCAGAAGCGTGGTCTTCCGTGTGCTTACGCGTGGCCAGCTTGATACGGAGTGAATTGGCACGTGAAAATCCTGCACGTCTGCGTGTAATTCGAGGAAAGGCCCTTAGCGCGTATGCACGTCAGCACGCATATGCAATTTCATTGGACCAAAGGCCCTTAGCGCGTGAGCGCGTCTGTGACGTGACGCGCACGGGTGTTTCACTCATTGCACGTGATGACAGAACACACGTGGATTTCCACCAATCACGTGTGAAAGTTCCCGCGCACCCCGGAACACACGTACCCAGGCTAATTGCGTGTGGACCTTCCCGCGCACCCCGAAACACACGTACCCAGGCCAATCGCGTGTACGCTCACTTCCCTCCGATAACACGCGATGACACTCGGATGTGCAGTTTTACCACGTGTGCTCTGTCATCACATGTAATGAGGGAAACACCCGCGCGCGCCACGTCACAGACGCGCTCACGCGCTAAGGCCCGGCGCCTCTTGAAGGCAGCGGATGCTAAGGGGCGCTGGGGCCATTTGTCGGAAGATCAGATGAGGGTCCTGGAACGCATATCCCTAGCGCTCCACGTCCAGGTCCTTGAGAGGCAGACCCGTCTGGAGTCGAGCGGTGTGCACATGCATCCTGATTGTGAGCTGTGCGTGTGGTGATGTTTCAGTAGTGTGCAGGTTGCACATCTGTTTGTATGTGGTCGAGTATGGGTGGGGGTGTACAGGGGCGTGTGACTAACACATGCGAGGGCTGGAATGTGTGAGACATGGATGGTGCTTGTGTGTGTAGGCTTGCATTCCAAATGCAGTTGTGTGGGCACACATGTTTGGATGAATGTGTATGTAAGTAGACATGTCCGTGATGTCACACATGTATGTTGTTTTCAGCTGCATGTATCAGCACTGTGTACATGTGCATCTGTGTGTATTTGACAAGGGTGCAACAGTGATGCAACATGGATGCATGTGACAGCCGGATGTGGAAGCCTGATTGGCAGATGTGACATGGATGCCCATCTGAACACTGCAACACTTGCCAGAGGTGTACACATACATGCAAGTGTGGTGGTGTGTGTACATGTGTGGTGCACTTCCTGTGTTGCATGTGATGTCTGGCTCAGCTTTGCCTGCTCATACTGTTGTATGGGTATGGATGGTGCTGGCAGTTGCGATATGGCTGTGGTATGGCTCATGTGTGCGAGTTGAAATGACATGTGTGTTGGGGATTGTGATGGCATGTCTGAGGTTTGCCAATGCCACTCATGTACAACTGTCATGTGTGTATGTGTCCATTGTACAGTGCCCTGATGCGTGTGTTTTATTTCTCCCTGTCTGCAGCGTCAACTGATGAAGAGGGCAGAGAAGGTGCTGTGGAGCACAGCGGCGGGGATCCCACCGCCAGCCGGAGACGCAAGGCCCGGCTCCCCTCCCATGTTGTCATCTCGTCGGGGAGTGAGGAGTCCGGTGCCGCGTCCCAGGCCGCAGCTGCCGGGGAGAGGTCCAAGAGGCGGAGGTTGGAGTTGGACTCCTCGGCAGCAGAAGGGGCAGCTGGGACCCCACAGGGCCCAACAGGGGGAAGATGGCATGGAGTCATCCAGGTTGGTGGGGGGTTTGGTGGAGGTGGAGGCCGTGCAAGCAACAGAGACGGGGTCTGGAGGTGGGGATCACACTGGTGCTAGAGGTGCAGTGCAGGACCAGGGACAGGAGGCAGCACAGGCTGCCACGGAGGTGCCTGTGTGCAATCCTGTCCCTGATCCTGTCCCTGCATCATCTTGCCTACGTCCAGACCCGTTTTCAGGCAGGGGATGAGCAAACGACAACTGGCCTTCCTCTGCCTGCGGACGTGGCTATCCGGGTCCGGGTTGAGCCTGTCCTGACTGGTGTGGCGTTGCGTCAACGGGCCGTGCGAGGTGACCTGCAGTCTTTTCATGAGGAGACTGCACGTCATCTCGAATGGCTCGTTGACCACGCCAGCCTGCTGGGACAGGTCACCCAGTCCGGATTCCTCCGTTTGCTGGGGCTTGCTACGACCCCCTCCTCAACTGAACCCCCTACGCGCCAGTCGTCCTCCGTGCCATCTTCCCACCCATCAGTCACCTGGGTGCCCTGTGGAGCTGCCTCTGACGGTGCGGCCAGGCTGGTGGAGGAGGCATCCCTGCCACAGTCGGGAGTCGGACGTCCAGCAGGGGTGGCCACATCAACGACAGCACCCCAGCCGGCGGAGGATGTGCAGGCAGCAGGAGGCAGTGCACGGGCAGAGGCACAGCAGCAACAGCAACGTGGTGGGAGCCATGAAGGCTCGGGGCCTTCAACATCGGAGGGGCAGGCATCGGCCGGAGGGCAGGAGGACCCAGGACAGAGAGTGTCTTCCGTGTGGCAGCGGTTGGGCCACGCCATAGATGCGGAGCGGCAGAGGCACGGCTCACAATGGTCAGGGCGGAGAACTCCATGCGGAGGGCCCTGAGGCGGGCCAAGTGCCTCGAGGCAATCCGCAGGGGTTTGGAGGTGGACACGTCGACGGCCCTGCAGACCCTCAGGGCCATGGAGGAGGACCGCCTCCGGGACATTAAGCAGGAGTTCGATGATGCCCTGGTCCGGGACATCCAAAAGTGAGCCATCAAACTAGCCCGCTGCCCTAGTACATAGTTATGTAGGTAGTGTTAGGTTTCCTTTTTTTTGGATTTATTTTGGACCATTTCGACATTGGCCACATTTTTGTATATAGTTTATTTTATTAGTTAGTGTAGTTAGATAGGTTTCATTTCTTGTGTTGGGATAAGGGACCCTGGCTTGTTCGTATGTACATAGTTCACTGTTGGATTGTATTTTTCTTTCACATTTTAACCGTGGAGCAATGGCTTTCAATTTTATTTCCCATTGGATTTTCTTTTGTGGACGGTGACTTTGGACACCATTACTTTGGATTATGATTTTTGGTTTTGCTTTTTTTCACGGACATGCTTCTTTTCATTTTTGTACATTCCCATTTCTGTTTCTTTATTTTTTATTCTATTTATGTTTCCTTTAATACATATTTTTTTATCGAACTTCAATGTGTAGTATCTCATTGGTTTCATGCATATCATGATATGGGTTTTGAGATTCACTGACACCCATTGGGTGTATGTGAGGGAAATGTGTTTGTTTCGGAACTTGCAATTGGTGTTCTGTCATGTAATTGCCAATTATGAGTGGGTGGATGCAATACTCGGGTGGGTGTTTTGCATTTGGAGGATGACCATAGGGACCAGGGATCTAGATTGTGATGACATGTTGGCTGGGGAACATGAGTTGGACATGGGTGGGGGCCTGCTGGCAGGTGCCCCACACTGCTGGGGGGTGGGGGTGGTGGGAGACATGGGTGGGGGCCTGGTGGAGGGTGACCCTGCACTGCTGGGGGGTGGGGGTGGTGGGAGACATGGGTGGGGGCCTGGTGGAGGGTGACCCTGCACTGCTGGGGGGTGGGGGTGGTGGGGAACATGAGTTGGACATGGGTGGGGGCCTGCTGGCAGGTGCCCCACAGTGCTGGGGTGTGGGGGCGGTGGAAGACATGGGTGGGGGCCTGCTGGCAGGTGCCCCACAGTGCTGGGTGATGGGGGGGGTGGGAGACATGGGTGGGGGCCTCGTGGAGGGTGACCCTGCACTGCTGGGGGGTGCGGGTGGTGGGGAACATGAGTTGGACATGGGTGGGGGCCTGCTGGCAGGTGCCCCACAGTGCTGGGGGTGTGGGTGGTGGGAGAAATGGGTGGGGGCCTGCTGGCAGGTGCCCCACAGTGCTGGGGGTGGGAGACATGGGTGGGGGCCTGCTGGCACGTGCCCCACAGTGCTGGGGGGTGGGGGTGGTGGGAGACATGGGTGGGGGCCTGGTGGAGGGTGACCCTGCACTGCTGGGGTGTGGGGGTGGTGGGAGACATGGGTGGGGGCCTGGTGGAGGGTGACCCTGCACTGCTGGGGGGTGGGGTGGTGGGAGACATGGGTGGGGGCCTGGTGGAGGGTGACCCTGCACTGCTGGGGGTGGGGGTGGTGGGGAACATGAGTTGGACATGGGTGGGGGCCTGCTGGCAGGTGCCCCACAGTGCTGGGGGGTGGGGGTGGTGGGAGACATGGGTGGGGGCCTGCTGGCAGGTGCCCCACAGTGCTGGGGGATGGGGTGGTGGGAGACATGGGCGGGGGCCTGGTGGCGGGTGACCCTGCACTGCTGGGGGGTGGGGGTGGTGGGAGACATGGGTGGGGGCCTGGTGGAGGGTGACCCTGCACTGCTGGGGGGTGAGGGTGGTGGGAGACATGGGTGGGGGCCTGCTGGCAGGTGCCCCGCAGTGCTGGGGGGTGGGGGTGGTGGGAGACATGGGTGGGGGCCTGGTGGAGGGTGACCCTGCACTGCTGGGGGGTGAGGGTGGTGGGGAACATGAGTTGGACATGGGTGGGGGCCTGCTGGCAGGTGCCCCACAGTGCTGGGGGGTGGGGTGGTGGGAGACATGGGTGGGGGCCTGCTGGCAGGTGCCCCAGAGTGCTGGGGGTGGGGGGGTGGGAGACATGGGTGGGGGCCTGGTGGAGGGTGACCCTGCACTGGTGGGGGTGGGGGTGGTGGGAGACATGGGTGGGGGCCTGGTGGAGGGTGACCCTGCACTGCTGGGGGGTGGGGGTGGTGGGAGACATGGGTGGGGGCCTGGTGGAGGGTGACCCTGCACTGCTGGGGGGTGGGGGTGGTGGGAGACAAAGGGTGGGGGCCTGGTGGAGGGTGACCCTGCACTGCTTGGGGGTGGGGGTGGTGGGGAACATGAGTTGGACATGGGTGGGGGCCTGCTGGCAGGTGCCCCACAGTGCTGTGGGGTGGGGGTGGTGGGAGACATGGGTGGGGGCCTGGTGGAGGGTGACCCTGCACTGCTGGGGGTTGGGGGTGGTGGGAGACATGGGTGGGGGCCTGGTGGAGGGTGCCCCTGGTGGCTGGGGGTGCAGGGGGACATGCGTTGGTGGGCAGTAGTGCAAGTTGACATGTGGGTTGGCTGGGGGGCATGGCCATGGTGGATGGGGTGCCTACAGGACATGTGCAGGGTAGGCCCCTGTGGTGTGAGCCACCTGCAGTGGCCGTGGAGGGTGTAGAGGGAACACCTGGGAGGACCCACACGTGCAATTCACGTGTGGTGCTCCCCGCGCACCCCTGTAATACACGTACCCTGATGGAATTGCGTGTGGAACTTCCCACGCACCCGTGGAATACACGTACCCTGCTGATGTCGCGTGTGAAACTTCCCACGCACCCTGAAATACACGTACCCTGATGAAATCGCATGTGGAACTTCCCACACACCCCTGTAATACACGTACCCTGATGGAATCGCATGTGGAACTTCCCGCGCACCCCTGGAATACACGTACCCTGCTGATGTCGCGTGTGAAACTTCCCCCGCACCCCGAAATACACGTACCCTGATGAAATCGCGTGTGGAACTTCCTGCGCACCCCTGAAATACACGTACCCTGCTGAAATCGCGTGTGGAACTTCCCGCGAACCCCTGAAATACACGTACCCTGCGGAAATCGCGTGTGGAACTTCCCGCGCACCCCTGGAATACACGTACAATGCTGATGTCGCGTGTGAAACTTCCCCCGCACTCCGAAATACACGTACCCTGATGAAATCGCCTGTGGAACTTCCCGCGCACCCCTGAAATACACGTACCCTGCGGAAATCGCGCGTGGAACTTCCCGCGCACCCCTGAAATATGCGTACCCTGCTCGCACGGGGCCAATCGCGTGTGGTACTTCCCGCGCACCCCAGTGATACACGTAGCCCGCTTGCCGTGCTGGTACAGGGTTAGCGCAGCCCTTTGCGCTGGATTGGGGATTTTGATGGCTTTTCCCTGCGCGAGAGGCGTTCTTGGGGGCGTAACTGGCGCTGCTGCAGGGTCGCTGCGCCACTGTGCGCCACGGCTGGTTTTGGTGGCTGGAATCCATGAATACGCTGTGCGCGGAAATGGATTTTAGCGCACACGGCTGGCGCAGGGATTCGCACGCGCACACTGTGCGCCACCCGCGTGCGCCACTTGTGCGCTGAATTCTATGAATTACCCCCCAAGTGTCAATTAGAGCTGTTTCGGCTAGACAATTCAGAAAAGATTTATGGGTTTTGTTTGTATTAAACATACAGCTGGATTTTCGATCCAAAAATGGATCAAGGACCTGATTAACATCCCCACACATTATCAAATTGGTAAAGTTGTTTTTAAGTATCATTTGCTTGATTGAGATCCAAAAGGTGGCATCTGGTAAAGTGGGGCCCTATATGCTTAAGATAGAGACTTGTGTTGAGTCAATTAAAAGTTTTACCCAAACCCATCTTCCATTGGAGTCAGCATCTTGATCTAGACTTTTAAAGGGTAGTTTTTACTTATTAATATGGCCACTCCATTCTTTTTGGATACTGCTGGACTGGAAATAACCCCCTTAACCCAAAGGGATTTAAGCTTCATTGTCTCTTTGTTGGATAAATGAGTTTCTTGTAAACAAGCTACCGATGGCTTAAATTTAAGTGAGATATCATTTTACATCTCTTGATGGTATTCTTACATCCTTTAATGCTCCATGTAATACACTTAAATATCCTTTAACCATACACATAATGATAGGCATGCATCATGAACCTGTAGCATAATATCAGAGTCTGATCCAAAGTAATGTGCTTTGAAACATACATACCAAACAGTGACACAAAAGGATAGTACATTGGGGATAAGGGAGGGGAGTAGGGGGTTTGATCATATATTGAGAGAATATAGGCAATGAGAAAATAATAACTTTAGAGATCAAACAGGAAATGGAAGAAGGAGCAGGGAAGAGGGATGAAACAGGGATAGGTAACACCAACTGGGTCGCCAAAAAGAGAGAACGACCACAGTGGAAGAGGGACACTGCAAGAGCGCCCGACTCAACTTGTTAAAGTAACTGGGTAAGGATTGCATTAAGTAAGTAGTAAAGAAGAGAAAAAAAACAAAACCTGAACATGTTTTGAGGTTAAGTTCTCAGGTAATAGATGAGGTTGAGGGACTAGTGGGTGTGGAAGTGCCCATGCCATCGCTTTTGATGGATTGGATAAAGGACCTGAGATCTGCTGGATCAATAAACACGGTTGTACGACCTTCATGTGTTACTTTAAAGAAACATGGGTGATATAATTTGTATCGGATATTGAGCTGCTTCAGAGCAGGACGAAAGGATAGGAAAACTTTTCTGTGTTGGGCCGTACTTCTGGCCACGTCTTGAGAGATGAATAGCTTGTTTCTGTGCCAGATGAGGGATTTGCGTTCTTTGGCTGTAGATATAAATTGAAGCTGAGAGTATTCCAAGGGATAAAATATTAGAGTTCCTGGTAAAGGACGAGAGGTGGTTTAGACTGTAGGTTGACTAATTCTATGAGCACACTGTTTTCGAGGGCAGATGTAGAATGGCTGGTAGGAATTTTTGTAGAAAAACAATGGGGTCAACGCCTTCAGAGCCTTCTGTTAAGCTTGAGATACGTAGATTGTTGTGCCTGCTGCGATTTTCTAAGTCTTCATCCTGCCTTTGGAGGTGTTCAATGGATTTTTCTAATTGTACCACTCTAGGGGGATAAAGCTTCTATAACTCCAACTCTCTTTTCCACTTCCTCTATTCTGTTGTCAACTCCTATCCGTCTGTCATCTAACTGCTGTAGTTTGATATTAGTAGTCTCAATGAAAGGTTTAAGTGCTCTGATTTCAGCAAGAATGGTTTCAATGGCGGGGTCAGAGATACCAAGTGGAGGTGGTGAGTCACTTTTGGGCCTTTTAAGATTAGTTGAAAAGGGGGTGGATTCTTTTCCAGTGGATGCATTTTTTTTATTTTCCTTATTCGCAGCCATTCTGACACTTATTATCAGATCTTTAAGAGCAGAGCAGTTTTCTGCGGTAGATATTAGAAAATAGGTGTAGATCTATACAATATTCGACTCGCAGACCGTAGTATGGGCACTTTTTTGTAGTAGATTGGAGTTCCTTCTCAACTTCAAAAGGTTTTGTGGTGCCTTACTTTATGTACTATAACATATCATGGTATGCAATTATTATGTTATGTATACTGTCTTATTCTTGCAATAAGAGGTCAAATGACCATACAGATGATAATAAGGTGCATACCATAAATAATAAAGAGTATAGTAAAATCACTGAGTTGAATGGCGTGATGTTGAGCTGTTCTTGTGCACTCCGGCTAGAGACCCAAGTTTGGTTAAGGGCCAAGCAGGTATTGAGAGGGTTGTAGAGTCTAGGTAATATCTGCCAGTGTTGTATATTATGATGAAAGGAGCAAGTAGATAAAGCAATGAAGCTATGGCATTGAAATAAGAGCTGCTAATGTTATCTTTGAGGAGGTGAAGAGGTAAGGAGCTAATATTCAATGCAGTTTAGATTGTTCATGCGGACTAGAACAGAGAGCAAGGTGCCAATTCAGTTAATAAATTGGGGTTGTTCAAGTAGTACACAGTTATAATTCTAACTGAGAGAAGTATTCAGCATAACTTTGATGAATGTTGAAAGGAGGTAATTTAACTTTCTACTCCTCCTTTCTCCCCTGCTAATTCTCCTTGTAAATCTGTTATTTTTTTCTCAACTGCCTTTCCCCCATATATTATCATTTTTGTTGTTACTGAACTTTCCTTTCTCTCCTTTACGTTGCTCCCCCTCCTCCTCTCACCTTTTTCTCTGTTGTGTTTTGTTTACTTCTTTCCTCGTCGCTCTCCTTTTCCCCTTTATCGTATGTCATTTTCTAACTGCTTCTCTCTTTTCTGTGCATTTGATTTATTACGCCAGAGGTGGCATTGTAGAATTGCCGATGTCCGTGAATTCAGGCCCGAAGCCGGCACGTCACATGAAGCGCAACGCTTCAGAGCTGATGACAGACCTCCGAGCGCGAAAGTGACGCGGCTCCCAGGAATGCCACAGAGCTTCGAAACAACTACAATGTTGTGCGGACCCACAATGCTGCAAGGAACTTTAGCAAAAGGTAAGTAATGAGCGGAAAAAAGAAGAAAAAAATAAAAACTTAATGCATGTTAATATTTGTATGAGGTGGAGCACCCCTTTTAGGTGGCCATCTTCTCCGACGTTCAAACTACGCCCCCCCATACATTTTAAAGTTAGATCTTTGCATAATAAACATGCATCTTAAGCTTCAATTTGATGCTTGCCCATTTTGAAAAGCCAACTGCAAAGGGAAAACGTATAGACCGATTCACAATGTTAATCCTATGAACAAAGCTGCAGGTTGGCTATGATTTTGTGGGATTTGTTATGAGGGAAACTACATTAGAACCCAGACATCATCATGTCTCACCCTTTGACCCTTTTCATTTTTTTAAATCAATAGAAAGGTATGAGAAATTGTCCAACCAACAGTTTTCTGTTTTTGATGGTGGGGGGCCTGCGCTTTGCGATGGGCTGGCTCAGATTTGGTAGGAGACCCAGATTACAGTTTTGGGGACAAGACTAGATGTCCACTGTACATTCTATAAATCAATGGAAAGTTAATAGAAAAAGGATTTGAAGGCAGGTTTAAAAGATCAGAAATAAAGACTGAGACACAGACGCCACCTAGATCAGCACAGGCTGCTGGGAAAAGGGTGGGGTTTAGGTAAGCCAGACTTCATCTTAAAAAGCACAGCCAAAAAGCGAAGCAGACAGTTTTGGTGTGCTAATCCCATGCAAGGTGGCAGAGCTTGCAGGCAGAATTGAACAACAGGGCTGGATAAGATTCTTGACTGGCTTTGGTAAGAAGAATCTGGCATTCTAAATACATTTACCATATCAGAGTAAACCCACATTCTGCCCAAATTTGGCATTTGTCCAATTTTCCAAATTACAACTTTACACTGCCATCTATATTTTGAGTCTGGTGATTGATTTAAAAAAAAAATGTGTATACCCTTTGAGGTTTTAAGCCTTGTTAAAGAACATACTTTTCTGTCCATCGTCTTGGTTAGTGAGAGAACATGATGCATTTTTGTTGAATTACCTTCCAACCTCTTTCTACAGAGTACACAATAAGGTCCTGAAAAAGCATATTCAGAAGTCTCTGCTCCTACTTGTAGGTTCTTGGCTAGTTTGAGGGTGATACACATATGCACTAGATGATGTAAGGGTGAAATCCTGCAGGTGGATTTCAGTTGGTTTAAACTGGATTTTTACTCCATGGCTTTAGATTGCTTTTACCTAATTGCACTTACAAGCTGTAGGTTTTTTTAATGTTTTTTTCTACTCCTTTCCATTTAGTTGGTTTACAGTGAGTGGTTGTTATATATATATTTGTTATATATTTGTAAGTTTTACTGTGCCATATTTGAGATGGCTTTACATACTGTTGATTGGTCGTAGGCTATCAATTTCTGGGAGTGAATATGAGAAGAGTAGGATGCTAGGACTATATTCAACTACATTATTCCCGATAATGTGAATGGTATATCGTTTGACTTTGCAATTTTGAATCGTCACAACATATTTCTACAAGAGCATAAATATACAAAAATGATAAATAAAAGTGAAACCACATTTTTTGTGGGTTTCTATTTAGAAGTCAAAAGAGGCACTATCGCAAGTGTAAATGTTTGTCGGTTTAGAGAGAAAACTGCAGAGAAGTGATTGATGACATCTAATGTTAATCATTCACAAAAGGGTTAGTAAGAATTGTCTCATATATGTTCTTTGACCCGGCTTACGGCAATATTGCTGTCCAGTAGTAAAACTATCATATGCCCTGGGGAAGTAGTTTACCTTTTCACTAAGCACAGAGATCCAGTACTCTCCAGAGTCTTGTGTGCATTTTGCCCAACTCTAGGATAGTGGTTAGGTTCTGTCAAGCAGTGTATGACAACAATTGCGTCAGCTCACTGAAGCCTGGATACCCAGCAGTTCACTGATAGGTGAATGTCACGCCATTGTTACGATCATTGATTTACGTGAAGTGATATGGATATTGAACACCAGAAATAGGCGTTTCGCTGCAAAGGTTTTTAAGGTCTGTGTGGGCATTTTTTATTTAACGATGTACGATTTTTTTATTTTGTAAGCATCCTTTAGCATCTTAGCAGAATGACCAACCCAATTAACACTTCTTGCCATCAGAACATCTCCAGGGTAATCAAGGGACCATTCAAATTGGTAGTAATCCAATGGTATACTCTATTATGTTACAAGTCTCTTCTTTGATTGGGGCCAACTTAGTCACTTGCGACAAAGCCAGTACCAGTGGGGCAGCTTTTGGTGGAAGAACCAGGACATCATCTATCACTTTTGGGGGCAAGCCTCCTTTTCAGCCTGGCTCTTCTTCTCAAGCTTAGGATTGCCTATGCTTCTTGACTATGGTACTGGTAGTGTAAAATGGCTACAACTCTGTTCATTAGCAGGAGAGGTAGTAATGTTTATTTTGACTCCCTACACAAAGATAGACGGTAAATCATGAGGTGTTTTATTAATAACTACAACTTCGTCACTTGTCCGGACACCGTTTGCAATAGATAGATGACCTGGTTGCTTTTTGGCAATCTATGTAGTTCCTGGAAAGTGGTTATTGTCCTATCTCAATTTGGGCCAACTATTTGAACTCTGGTGTTTAAGCACTTTTCTTTTCTATTGTCCCCAGTCCTTCTGATACATTAATTACTGATGAGATAACAGTCTAATGATGTTAAAATAACAATTTTATGGGGGTACCCCCTCTCTACTAACTTTGGAGAGTGCGATTTTTCCAACATTTTCAGGTTTCATTTCCTTAGTAGTAGCAAGACCAACTTTAAAACCTTTAAGGTGTGTTTTGAATTTATTAGGCTTAAAAGTCCTAACTCCTGGTCTTGTTGTTTAAAAACCTGGATTGTGAACTTCCTCTTTTAAATCTCTTGCATGAGTTAACCTATTTGGTTGCAGGCCCTTTCCTTGTAGCTCGCATGGTTAGCTATAGTCCCTTATTTGAGAGTTCAATTTCATGCGAGTAGCTTTCTTATTGGTCTTAAAATTATAGTATCCCAACATTCTCTTGCTTGCTTCCTTGCACAGTTAACAAAATACGAACAACCTTAAAATTAATGCATTTCAAATTAACCTAAAATGTCAAAAATCTACTAATTTAAGATGTATCACATATGTCCCATCTCATCACACAGACACAGGCTGTTGCTCAACGGATGCTCAACAGCTTCGGGGCATAGTCCGCCCCCCAACCTCATTGGCCAATGGTAAAAACCAGAGTAAATGAGTAACATAAAACCAGTCAAAGAATATTGCAAAAAAAAAAAAAAAAAACACCTCCAAAATGCTTCAGCACAAATGACTTTCAGTAAGCGTATACTGACTGTTTCAAATAACTGTGGGAGTTAGACTATGTGGAACATGGGGAATTAGAGAGGCAAACTATGCAGGAACACTGGGTAATAAAACTCAGTGGAGCAGTAGTCCCATAGAAGCAGCACAGAATTTTCTACCCAAACAGAGTTCGACTGAGCTATTCAGAGGTACTCAGATGTCAGTAGAATCAGTCCCTCTTTAGACCAAGGTAATCTGAATTGATATGAAGACGAAGCTAGTAAATAGGTGTTAGCCCTCGGCTAGAACTGCAAAAGGGCAAAAGCTCCAAAAGTGAAAATAGTATTATCTTGCTTCAGTACGCCATGCGCCACTTCCACTTCACCAAACAGAAGTGGAGCACTGTAACGGTCTCTGAAGCAGTTAACACACCGGACTAACACAGCCTCAGAGTCTTCGTCAATTTGCTGCTTGTTCGACTCCAAGAATGCATTTATCCGCTGCTTCACTCATGCAGCGGTGATAAGGCAGACAAATCCGACATCAGGATGAGCAGGCTTAAGCAAGGTATTCCTGGGTTTCAATGCCTCCTCTACCACAGCAGTCCACAGCAGGACCACAATTAGCCACCCTTCAGCGCCACTTCAATTACATGGCAGCGATAAAGAACATCCTATATCAAGAAGAACAGGAGAAGGAGAGGCCAGATATGCTCCAGTTAGATCTTGATAACCATATTGGCACACCAGAGTGCTAATTTCCCCAATAAGCAAGTATAATAGACCACACTCCTGGCACTGCCTGTAGAGACACAGAACCCAGAATAGCCAGGAAGTACAACAGGCTCAGTATCCAGTTATGGAATTATCTTGCTTAAGAAGGAGGTAATTTCCTTTGCATCATCCCCAGCCCCTTCACCCAGATTCGGGCCGTCCGGGCCAGGAGGCAGAGGGTCCCAGGGTGGTAGCAGAATGGCTAGGGGCAGACCCACAGTCTCAGTGAGGCCAGAAGGAGTCAGAAGAGGTTAAAATGGTGCAGACTCCGCCCTCCAACTCCAGAGACGGTGCAGAGCCCACCATAACTATGGACATAATGGGGGTTTCAGGCCGTGACTGTACCTAGATAGTAACGGATCAAATTAGGGTTGGGAGGTGGAGCTCTGCCCCACAAAGCAGTTGAAATAGGCTGCTGAAATAGTTCTCTGGCACCAGAAAGGTAAGAGCTTGTGTAAACAAGGACTAAGAACATTGCCATGCTCGGGGTCAGTGGAAGCGACATCAGCATGGGTGCAGACCACCCCACTTTGGTGGCAAAGGGGTCCCTACCCAGAGAAGCCCTAGGTGGGAGACTCAAACTCTTGCACTTCCCAATACCTGATGGACTTGGGAGTAGCTACGCCACTGATAGGGCAACGCTTTGCCACTCTTTTACAGCCCTGTCTGCTGTTCTGCCCTGTGTGAGAAAGTGAAGCCTAGGCTGCATATGCAGGACCAACACTTCCAGTGGCAATGAGCGGGGAATGTCGGTAAATAAAGGCAGTGGAAACAAGTACTAACCTGTAGCCCTTAGCATATAGGGCCCTCAGTTGTAGCCCCTCGCACAATGCCGTAAGGGGGAACCTCGGGCCTCTGCCGATTCTTAGCTCTTTTGGGAAGGTGAGAAGAGGTGGGGTGGGAGGCATAGGAGGCGACTGTCTCATGGATTGACTCCTATGAAACACCTTTACTAGGAGCCTCAGGGTTGCCCCTGGTCCTAGCCTCTTTACTTTAGAGGGAGGCTTGGGTTTGCCGTCTACGCCCCTTTACAGGAAGCCTCTGTAGTTCTGCTTATACTGAGAGCAACCAGAGGTTCTTCCCATAGCCAACCTCCGGAAAAGAGTCAATGGGCCAGGTTGCCCTAAAAGAGGAGTTTGTTTACCTGTACAGCGTTAAGGGACTTAATAGTTGATCAAGTCCCTGAGGTGCTGTGAACGAGACAGAGAGAACAAGTTCATCCTTCCCCCTGAGGTACAGAACACAAACCGGGAGTGTGTTGCAGCACCAGCAGAGATACAGGCAAAGCACTCCAAAACACGGGAGTGATGATCCACCGATCTGACCTGCTGGCGTCTGCCTTTACCGGGCACTGCTGTGCGTCCTCCCTACCCGACTCCTGCGATGGCAGAGCTTGCTCCGGGGGCCTGCGGTGCGCACTGCATTGTAGTTCGTCCCAGGAGAGCGAGCTTCTTCTTAAAATGGCTGCTGCTATTACTCCACCAAGGCCTGGAGCAAGCTGGCCCACCTACATCATTGCGGATTGCCCGCAGCAACCTTTTTATGAGCATATGAGGGAGCGCTGTTAAGTATATCTATCAGGCGAGATACCTTGTTCTCAGCCTAGTATGCAGAGCACAGCTGAAATGCTTATTTTATTATGTCTATAGGTTCAATATTCTGAGTGATATACCTCACATATCACACCTCTTCTCAAAATACCCCAGGCCACGATGGACCAGGAATCAGGCTGGTTAGTAAAGGTAATATTTATTTATTTAAAATTCAAATCAAACATATACTTTGGTGATTGCTGCTCCCTATTACAATGTGGTGGCAATAACAGATAGAAAGGGATGTAATGCACTTATATTCACTCTTTAGCAACACAGAAGGAAAACACAAGACAAAAATAACACTTTTGGCTTGTTTGGAAGGATAGCACTTAAGTTAATATTTCCCCATGCAATATTCCTCAACCCACAAATAAACAATTATGAATAAATATAAGGAAACAGCAGGTATACAGTAATAAAGAACAGCAAACAGAATTTGAATGCAATCTTCCCTTCCCAAACAAGAGAGAAAAACGGATTGGAAATCTTACACTTTTAAAAATGACATTCGAAAACGGTTTAGCAAAACAATGAAAAGTGTGCAAAAATCCTTAAATCAATACAAATTTCTACGGGAGCAACATTGGAAAGATGCTAACTATCATAAGCTATAGTTTGAGCAAAAGTAAACACTTTGAATGGAAGGTTGAAAATAATTTAAAACAAAAATCACACGTGTAAAACTTTGCAGAAATGCAGATTCCCGCCTAAAATTAACCAAACAATTTTTAAGAAAAACAGGTAGAATACAGGTTGGGAGGTAGCTATGGGTCTTAGGTATACTCCAGAGTTGAAATTGTCTCTAGCTATTAAATTGAGGGAGTTATGCACTGTTGAATGAGAGGTGTTTTTGGAAAATAAAGGCGCGAAAAAAAGAAAACAGAAATCAATTTTTACAAGGATAGTTATGCTCTACACTAGGGCATTCAGGCTAGGTTACCAGATTGAAACACAGTAAGCTCTCGAGTTGAACCGCAGAACCAACCCCAGCACCTCCGTGCCCGCCCTGGCGGACTCAGTCCTATTACCTGAAGGAGGATTGAGAGTTTAGGATTTCACAAGACACAATTATTTCAAGAAGTTAGCACTAGCGCAAGGAATCAAAGGCAGGGTGGTAATAAGGATTCCGACAATGTTACAGGTTCTTAAGGTAAGGATAGGATGGTTTTGGGATGGGACAAGGCAAGGTATGGTATGCTGTGATTTCTATTAATACTTACAGTCCACTTTAATTTAGGATTTTGGACCGTCAAGGGTTCTGGTCATCACACGGATCGGGTCCAACCAAGGACAGCAGGGTACATATGGCGAGATAGGATCAGCTGGGCGGTTCTGGTCACCGGACTGCACTTCTGGTTACTGGAGACTGAAGATCAGTGGGATGGCGAGTTTGAGGCAGGCATGCATTTAGTAGTAGCAAGCCAGACTGGATCAAAATGCTTCCCTTGGATTTTCGGCATTGCTTCAGAATTTGGGCCTAGCTGAAAAGGAGTTTAGCAATGCAGAGGCCTTGGCTTTGTAATGAAATCAGGAATCGGGAACAAGGATGGAGAAATCAGGAACAGGGTGCCACGCAGAAAATCAGGAAGAAGTCAGGAATCAGTGTGCCTGTGTGCTGTGAGGTTCCCTTATTTATCATGCCAGGTAAGGTATATGGCAGGGGCAGTCTTACTGTCCATACCCCTAATGTTGGGATTGGTCAAGAGCACAGTCTCCGCCTTGCTTTTCGCTGATTGGACCACATAAAAGGATGTCATGTTTAGGTGTTACTTTTACAAAGTCCAGAAACCTCCCCTAGCCACTGGAACCAACATCTTACTTTCCCACAAATACATATTTATGCATTTAGAACCTCTGAGAAAATCAGATGCACAGGTTACAGATTTTGTGGGTTACATTTCAATCCAAATCCCATGTTTGTGGGTCCTGGTTTTGCCTTTCTACTACATTTTGGCAATTTTAACCATGAAAGATTTGGCCTAAAATTTCCCAATTTTGTACATAGATGCGATTTTACCCCTTGCATATGTGTATAAAATGTTTAGTTCACAACATTAATAATTTCTGTGCAATCAGTCATTCTTTAGAACCTCTGTTCCTTATGCAGTACTGAGTCCTACCAAGTCTTCAAATGATTAGCATGAAATTAGATTTAAAACTACCAACCTTCAGATTTGTCCTCATTCTTGTGGCTAAGTTAAAATAGGCATTTTAAAACCAAATGCCACTTGATCACTTTTTTTCTTCTTTTCCAAGTATAAGCAAATGTCAATCCCTTGACTTAGAAGGGTGAGTGTCTTAGCCTGCTATTGTCTTAGCCTGGGGCGAAGACGAATGTCTGATGCCGAATGGGAAGTCCCATTGTCCTGGGTTTTCAAAGCCTCCAGCTAGCAATTAGCCTTTCGTGTGCCAGCAGTTTGAGGTGCCACCCTTTCTCAGGGCTAGCACTGGCAGAGCAGGTTTTTTTTTTAATATAGTTTATCAACTCAGACTGGGTTTGGCTTTAAGTTTCACCTTTTAAATCTTTACTTTAAACCTATGGAATTAAAACAGTTTATAGGTGGATTTTTAACAGTAGCAAATCCTTTTACATTCTTAAATAATCAAGCCTTTGCACAATAATATACTTTTAAAAACAGGCGATTTTGCCCTTCATTCAGGAAAAACCACATTAAACTGATTTTATTAAATTTGTTTTTCTTCTGCAGCAAATACACATTTTAGGCAGCGCTAGTCCTTCCCTTGAGTGCTGGAATTGTTTGGAGCATGGATACATGTATCATGCATCTGTTTATAGTCTTTCTCTGGACAGCTGAGTCTTGATGCGTGTTCCAAAGAAATAGCTGCATTTCCCGTGGAAAATGAAAAACAAAGTCCCTGGGTTGCTTTTTCAAAGATACTTTTAGTATGAGCTGTCATTCAAATGGGGCCCGGTTCCTCTGAGACTCAAGAATGATCCTGGGCATTGCAGGGCC
This sequence comes from Ambystoma mexicanum, assembly GCF_040938575.1. NCBI lineage: Eukaryota > Metazoa > Chordata > Amphibia > Caudata > Ambystomatidae > Ambystoma > Ambystoma mexicanum. The sequence goes on along the minus strand of NC_090924.1, from coordinate 532,689,839 downwards.
ATTTTTGAACAGAGTGGTTCTGGAGGAATTGATGAATTTAGCACCAAAACAGCACTTTTTAGTTTGAAAAAATGACATTGTAAAGAGGCATTTTGGGTTTTCAGCAAAGTAATGCTGCTTCTTTCCTTTGCTCCATGTAAAATGTTGCAGAGCACACTGGCACATTACTGCAGTGAGTACTCTTTTCCACCCAACCTGAAATGTGCGTTGGCAGGGCGGTGCATCCATTTTCTGGTTATTACAAAGCGCAGTATAGGGATCTTGGCACGCACAGGAGTCAGCGCATCAATTTTGTGCTGTTTCTGGCATCAAAACACAGCTCAGCTGAGTGGGTCAAAGTCTCCCACAGCGCAGGCCAGTGAACCTGGCCCTCTCCAAAGTCTGTCTGGTCCTGTAAAGCCACTCAAGGCCAGGGGCCAGATATCCTCAGGGAGCGTGCCACACATGATACGGGTAAGCTGCTGCAAATTCCTGCCCTAAGCAGGACTACAACATTACCAAACCATATGCTGTGCCACAATCCTTCTTCCTGCCTGATGAGTCGCTGCAACACTCCATGCCCAATGAGGCAGTACCCAACACGATCGCTGACGAAGCCGGGTTACTGATCCAGTGTTCACTATGGCACAGAAACATGCAGCTGGTGATGTGCACCATCCAGAGTCAACCTCCGGCGACTTACCCACACTACTACAGGAACTCTCCTGCTTGCCCATTAGGTCGCTAAACCTCTGTGCACTCACATCGCCACAGTACCCACAGGAATCTAAAAAAAAGACACAGGGCGCCTGATCACTAGTGTCCATCTCACCCTCAAAGCCAGGAAGACACTGTGCGCCTCACACGACTAAACCCATTGCCTTCAGTAGCCTCAAACCTACGCTCACCACAGAGCATGACACATACCCTTCCAGCACACAGGCCTCAATCACCCTGTATGAGCCGTGTTTATCTGAGCCTGTTGCTAACATTTTGTATGAGCCCCGTTCACTTGCGCCTGTTGCTAGTATTTTTTACGAGCCCCATTCATTTGAACTTGTTGCTAATATTTTCTATGAGCCCCGCTCACCTGAGCCTGTTGCTAATATTTTGTATGAGCCCCATTCACTTGAGCCTGTTGCTAGTATTATGTATGAGCCCGTTCACCTGAGCCTGTTGCTAATATTTTGTACGACACATGCATATCTGAGCTTACTGCCACTACTTGTATTTCCCCAGCACCTCAGAGCCTCCTACCACTATGACAAATGCCCCTGGTATCGAAACCTGCTGCCTCAAGCATCTCAGAGTCTATTGCCACTGCCATGCGCGTCCCAGGCACCTCAGAACATACTGACGCCATAGATATCCTTGAGCCCATTGCCCAACTCAACCAGGAGTCAACTCCTGGTGCCACCCATACCCCTACCACCAGAGGCAGAGACCTGGTACCTCTGATCAGCCGCACTGTAACGCTCACCTGATTCCCGTAGAGGCGCCGGTCTTGACTGGGCGTATACCGTATCTTCAAAGGTGATGTGTAACACACGGCTGGCTCTTTGGGCTGGACCTCTGTGCACTGTATGTCTGACTCGAAGGGTAAGATGTCTGCAGATAGAAAATATGGGATTAAGGAACTGGGTTATTGAATGTCTCTCTCTTCTTCCCTTTCTCTTCTCCTGTAGAACCCCAAAGGTTAACGCTCTCACCTTAGGTAAGTGAACGCCGTGCTCTCCATCTGCCTCGGGGCAGGGTGCTGTAACCAGTTTCTTCACCGGATAAGGGGAGCAGGCCTCTTGACTTCAGAGGACTGCTGTCCGTCGTTTACTGCACGAACGGTAAGTTTCGAGTAATTCTAATGTCTTTAAAGTCTTTAGTAATGATGTTTCTTGTTTTGTAGGGTTCCGGCGATGGCGGATGACGGGCTGAAGTGAGTTGAAGATGGAGCCCGTGTGATGAATAGAAGCGCTTGTTGCCTGCTTCACGATGCGCTCTAACTGTCTTTTTATTTTGCAGGTACAAGTTCGGAGCGGCTGCAGGGTGCCGGAATACCCACTGGGTTAGATGTGGAAAGGAGTAATGGCACGTGAGTATTAAAGTTCCCCAATGTCTTTAAACGCACCTTGTTTTGTCTTTCAGATGCGGGATGCAGCGCCGAAGGCCTCCGGAGCGTGCAAAGAGTTGGTAAGCTTTTGTCTTTCAGATGCCGGAATGCAGTGTGAAGACCTCCGGAGCGCACGAAGAGTAGGTAAGCCTTTGTCTTTCAGATGCCGGAATGCAGCGCGAGGCGTTGGTGACAGCCGATGGACCAGGTAAGTGAAGAGCTGTCACTGCTAACCTGTTCTTTCTTGTCTTTATAGGTGGTGCTGAAGACTGGATTCAGGATGGTAAGCCTTTTTCCTTAGGCCCAAGATCAGATGCAGAAGACACGATGAGCGTTCTGCTGCAGAGGATGCAGAATAACGCAAAGCAAGATTCATCCATCGGGTGTGGTTTAAATAGCCTCCTGTAGTGCTTAGGTGTCTCCTTCCACAGCCACGCCTAGGTAAGAAAAGAGTTCCTGCTTTCCAGAAGAGTTCCAGTGTTCTGAATCTAGGGAGTGGCTCCTGCCCCACCCAACAGGAAAAGTAGTTCCAAACAGAAGAGGATCAGAGGCTCAAGTGGCAGGCAAGTAAGCAGCATGGTCTGCTGCAGGTAAGTCCACCCAAGCATTATGAGCCCGGCGCTTCCAGCGCTGGGACTGGGCATATTTATGAGCCTGGTGCCACTGGCGCCAGGACTGGGTCCAAAAGGTCCCAATTAGGACTGGTTGGCACTCGGAACCTGGGTTATGGATCTGCTTCCAAGGGAGTTGGGAAAACCCTGACCTTTTGGAAGCAGAGATCATGACAGTACCCCCCCTCAAGGCCCCTCCCAAACCGGGCTTCTCCGGGGGTTTTGGCTTGTCAGGAAATGTTTGGTGAAATCTTTTGATTAGGCGAGGAGCGTGGACATATTCAGCAGGTTCCCAGGATCTCTCTTGGGGGCCGTAGCCTTTCCAGTCAATTAGGTAAAATAGTTTAGATTTGGAGATCTTGGAGTCCAGAATGCTTTTGACTTCAAACTCGAGTTCTCCATCAACTAGGATAGGTTTTGGAGATTTAGTTAGTCGGGTTTGAGGTTGCACGGGTTTTAATAGAGAGACGTGGAAGACCGGATGTATCTTCATGTGCGGGGCAAGTCCAACTTGACCGCTACTGGGTTTACTATGGTAGTGATGGAATAGGGACCAAGGTATCTTGGGTTGAATGTGCGTGGCCCTTTTAGAGGTAGATATTTGGTGGATAACCAGACTTGATCCCCTACTTGATATTGAGGGGCTTCCTTCCGATGTTGATCTGCTCCTTTCTTGTATTGTTCTTTAACCCTTTGAAGGTGAGAAACAGCTTCCTTGAAGGCTTGGGCGATTGTAGAATGCAGGTAGTCTACTGCTGGTGTTTCAAGATCTTGGAGGGGATCCAACTCCGAGGTTCGAGGGTGACTGCCGTACAAAAGAAAAAACGGGGTTTTCCCAGTTCCCGAATGGACAGAGTTATTGTAGGCATATTCGGCTATCCAAAGGATGTCTTTCCAAGTTTTTTCAGTTTGTTGCAGCATGCAGCGTAAATACTGTTCCAGAGTTTGATTGGTCCTCTCGGTTTGTCCGTCGGTCTGAGGGTGGTGACTGGTCGATAGTCTCACATCAATTTGAGGCGACCGACAGCAACTTCGCCAAAAATGAGAAATAAATTGACTACCTCAATCCGAAATTAGAACCGAAGGAAAACCGTGCAGTCGGACGATGTTTTCGAGAAATTCTCGGGCCAGAGTTGCTGCTGTTGGCAAGCCTTTGAGCGGAATGAAATGCGCCATCTAGGAGAATAAGTCCACGATTACTAGAATCGTATTGTATCCGGAGCATGGAGGTAGATCGGTGATGAAGTCCATAGAAAGCGTATGCCAAGGGCGAGGTGGGATGTCAATAGGGCGTAAGAGGCCTGCTGGTCTTTCCTTTTGACTCTTGTTTTGGGCGCATACTCCACAGGAGATTATAAAGTCTCTGATATCTTTTTTCTAAGACGGCCACCAGAAGTAGCGCTTGATCTTTTCTGAGGTCTTGGCCATACCGGGATGTCCTTCCATTAAAGAATCGTGATAACAAGAGATTACTTTTTTCTGTAAATCTGTGCTGGGTAGGTATAATCGTTCTTGGAAATACAATAAGTTGTCCTTTACTGCAAAGTCCTTTCCCTGCAGATGCCAATTCTGTGTGTCTGCTGGAGTTACAAGTTGCCTGGCTTTATCCTTAACTTCCTCTATGGATTCTGTGGCGATTACACCCAGAATGCTTTGTTCGGGAATGATTGGTACAGGTTTAGGGTTGATCAAGTGTTCTTCCACTCCCATCCGAGAAAGGGCATCAGCTTTACCGTTCTTTGTACCAGGTCGATAGGTAATTATGAAGTCAAACTCGGCAAAGAATAATGCCCAACGGAGTTGTCTAGAGGATTGGGCTTTTGCGGTTTTCAAATCTTGCAGATTTCGGTGATCCGTAATCACAGTAACGGTGTGTCGGGCCCCCAGCAGATAATGCCGCCAAGCCTTAAAGGCAGACTTGATAGCCAGAAGTTCCTTGTCAGTAATCGTGTAATTGATTTCAGGAGGCGAGAATTTGCGGGACCAAAATGCCACGGGATGCAACTGATTGGTTACCGGGTCCTTTTGTGATAGAACTGCCCCAATGGCAAGGCTTGAAGCATCAGTTTCCACGATGTAGGGGAGTTCGGGGCGAGGGTGTTTTAAGATTGGTGCAGAGATAAATTTAGTCTTCAAATCCTGGAAAGCTTGTTCCGCCTCGGTAGACCATTCAAAACGTTTGTTTTTCTTTAACAAGGCAGTGATGGGCTGGACTATTCGAGAGAATTCGGGGATAAACCTGCGGTAAAAGTTAGCGAAGCCTAACATGCTTTGCACACCTTTTACGGAGGATGGTGATGGCCATTTGAGAACTGCATCGACCTTCTTTGAATCTATACGCACTCCGCCAGGTGATAATATGAATCCCAAGAATTCAACTTCAGTCACGTTGAAAACACATTTTTCCAACTTAGCGAAAAGTTTGTGTTGACGCAATCTTTCGAGGACCATTTTCACGTGTTTCCGATGTTCAGATTCCGATGAAGAATAAACGGGGATGTCGTCAATGTAAACAACAACACACACATCTATGAGCTCTCTGAGGACATCGTTCATAAAATATTGAAAGGCGGCCGGGGCATTGCAAAGTCCGAAGGGCATGACCTGATATTCAAATAGCCCATACTTGGTGCGGAAGGCCGTCTTCCATTCATCGCCCTCTTTTACTCGTACCAAGTGGTAAGCTCCTCTAAGATCCAGCTTTGTATATATGCATGCTTTTCTGACTTGGTCCAGGAGTTCAGGGATCAAAGGTAACGGATATCTATTCTTAACGGTGATCTGGTTCAGGGAGCGATAATCTATACAAGTTCTAAGGTCTCCTTCTTTTTTTGGAACGAAGAACAAAGCTGAAGAAGCAGGGGACTTGGAAGGACGAATAAACCCATTTGCCAGGTATTGATCCAGGTATTGTCGAAGGTGAAGGTTCTCAGGCTCGGTGAGGGCATAAATTCTACTACAAGGAGGAGTAGATCCAGGTATCAGGTCTATCTGGCAGTCATAAGACCTATGAGGAGGTAGAGCGTTAGCCTGATCCTTCCGGAAAACATCTTGGTATTCTAGGTATTCAGGAGGTAACTGGGGAGTCTCTGAAGAAATTGCTGCCAGTGCAACACCAGGTGGAGGGTGACAAGTAGAGACACATTCTGGAAACTGGACCGTTCTTGCTCGCCAATCGATCAGAGGATTGTGTTTCTCTAACCAAGGTATTCCTAGAATAATCTGAAACTGAGGGGCCTTGATCACATCGAACACGATCTTCTCATGGTGTCCATCTTGACTTACTAGCGTCACCTCTTGAGTGGTATGCGTTACTGGCCCGGAGGCTATCTCCGTACCATCCACCGTAGTAATGACGTCCTTCACAGCCTTGGGACAAAGAGTTAGATTCATCCTCAAAACCATTTCATGATCCACATAATTGCCGATTGCACCGCTGTCGACGTAAGCTTCAATTGCATGTAATCGATCCGGATTATCAGGGCTAATGAGGACCATAGGTATCACGAAATGCGAGGTCACGGAACTGGTTTTCACGCTCGGCAAGAGGACCTCTATTCTTGTCGGGCGAGGTCGTTTCCCTGCTCAGAGTTTGTAACTTTGGTAACTGCAGCTCCTACTGCCTTCTTGGCAGGTTTCACCGGACAGTCTCGAAGAAAGTGCCCTGAGTTTCCGCAATAGAGGCATAATTGCAACTGTTTTCTCCTTTCCCGCTCCTTTTGTGTTAGAGGACCTTTCAGACCCCCTATTTGCATGGGTTCCCCGGAGTCTACTCCTTTGGAAGGAGTTGGCGGTTTGGAAAATACTCGAGCATCAAACTTGGAACGATCGGCCTTCCTGTTCTGCAGTCTGTGATATATTTGAACGACTAAGTCTATATAGTCCGAACAATCTTGTGGGGGATTCACTACTTGGGCTAACACATCTTTGAGCTCTCCACGTAGACCTCTATAAAACAGCGTAATCCTTTTGTCCTCAGGCCATTGAGTTTCCACTATCAGTCTGTTGAAAGACGCAATATAAGCCAAAAGGTCTTGATTACCTTGTCGCAACGAAAGAAGCTCATTGTCCAAGGCCTGCCCCTGGGAATGTCTTGCGAACAGTTTTTCCATACTGAGCTGAAAAGCTTGAAAATCATGGAGGACTGGATCATCTTGATTTACTAGAGGGATCGACCAGTCTGCCGCATTGCCACGAAGGTACAAAAGCACGAAAGCTACTTTAGCTTGATCAGTTGGAAAGGCTGCTGGCCGGCATAAGAAATGCAACCGGCACTGATTGATAAATACTGCAAACCTCTTTGGGTCACCAGAAAATCGTTCGGGCGGAGCCAGAGGTACATTCCCAGGTAGGTTGATCTGCACTGGATTCATAGAGGATGTAGAAGGAAGATTTCCCCCAGATGCGGGTAACGGGGTCTGTCCGGCTTGTGACTGTAGCAATTGTCTAGCGAGATCATCTGTTCGCTCCTTGGAAATAATCAGTTCCCTTCTTAGAGCGTTCGTTTCCTGACGGGCTGCATGCACTTCTGCCCTTAGTTCCCCAAGTAACTGGGCTAGCTGGTCGGTATCCGAGGTATCCATAGCGCCTGGACGGGAGTTTTGTGGTAGGCTTTGCATTCTGTAACGCTCACCTGATTCCCGTAGAGGCGCCGGTCTTGACTGGGCGTATACCGTATCTTCAAAGGTGATGTGTAAAACACGGCTGGCTCTTTGGGCTGGACCTCTGTGCACTGTATGTCTCACTCGAAGGGTAAGATGTCTGCAGATAGAAAATATGGGATTAAGGAACTGGGTTATTGAATGTCTCTCTCTTCTTCCCTTTCTCTTCTCCTGTAGAACCCCAAAGGTTAACGCTCTCACCTTAGGTAAGTGAACGCCGTGCTCTCCATCTGCCTCGGGGCAGGGTGCTGTAACCAGTTTCTTCACTGGATAAGGGGAGCAGGCCTCTTGACTTCAGAGGACTGCTGTCCGTCGTTTACTGCACGAACGGTAAGTTTCGAGTAATTCTAATGTCTTTAAAGTCTTTAGTAATGATGTTTCTTGTTTTGCAGGGTTCCGGCGATGGCGGATGACGGGCTGAAGTGAGTTGAAGATGGAGCCCGTGTGATGAATAGAAGCGCTTGTTGCCTGCTTCACGATGCGATCTAACTGTCTTTTTATTTTGCAGGTACAAGTTCGGAGCGCTGCAGGGTGCCGGAATACCCACTGGGTTAGATGTGTGTTAGGCAGAAACCTGTGCAGTTCCCTTGGGGAACACTGCAAAAGATTTAAGACTACAGGTAGAGCAGTAAACCCCTTTGGTAGCAGTCTGTACCACCCAGATTTACCTGGTAGCTGTGGCTGAGCAGTCAGACTTCCCTCAAGAAGAGTTAGGCAGTATGCAAAGTATACACAATATGTACCAAAACACAATAGCACAAGCAACCACTGACCAGAGCTTGGTTTCAAAAGTATATAGTTATTTATTTAAAATACACATAAGTTAAAAACACTCTAGCAAAAATATAGTAAAAGCACTTCAACACAGTTATAATGAAAGTAGATTCAATCCTTTCTCCTATCTAGACAACTCTAGGTAAACACCACTTAATTAAAACAGAGGTGAGTGCTTAACGTTAGATGACACTCTAGTAGTTTCCAAGAAAGGGAGAGAAAAAGCAGAAATAGGTTAGACACACCACTCTAAGGTCCAGAACACTTGCAATAGGCTTAAAGAAGAATAAAGTCACAGGTGAGCAAAAGTCACTAGGCAGGGCCCACTCTTAGAGTAGCCGGAGCGAAAATGTGCCCAAGATCACACTGTTAGTTAGAGATTCAAAGTCTTGCAAAGAGTCAAAAAGAGTTTAGAGTGGCTCAGAAAGTTTAGCCAAAGTGTCCCAGGCACTCCCAGGTTCGAAAGCCGGGGACTAAATCTACCCCGTACAGTCGGTAGCAAGGGAAGCCAGGCGGAACACAGTACCTTAAGCGGAAAGGATCCTCCAGCGGGGGCAGTTGTTCCAGGCAGTGGCAGCAGGGCTCGACGTCGGTCAGAGGAGAAGAAGTTCTCGCTGAAGAGCAGAAGAAGAGGGTCGTTGCACTGCCCGGGAAGAAACCAGCCGCGGAGTCCTCCGGTTAAAGGGTTGGTACCGACTTTCGCGGTATGGGGGTAAAGTGTGGTATTCCGGTTGCCGGGGTGCTTGGCACAGGCAAGGCGGCCACGAGATACCTCAAAGAACGGAAAGAAGGCGAAAACTGGTTGTCCCCACCAGTCAAGGGAAGGAGCCACTCCGTTAAGAGTTCTCCTCGGTCGTCGGGAAAAAGTGGTGAGACGGTTCAGCAGGGCTCCACCGGGTGGTGTCGTCGAAGCAGGTCGGCTCAGCTCTTCCCTCGTCGGATTCTTGGTCCTGTGGCGACTTCTCAAGTCCCAGTCCCCAAAGCCCTGCTTTTATGCAGCAAACCCCCATTCACCCAGCCTAGCTGTCACTCAAACATGCTAAGTGGTGAGCCGGGCGGCTCACCACTTGGGCCAATCAGGACGGAGTGCGACTTGAGTTACCAAGGTAACGCAGTCCAGGGTGCCTAAATCCCCCTCCACCCCTCCTAAGTACCCCAGACAGAGTGGCACCACTTTGGAGGGCTTCTGTGGAGAAGCCCGCCAAAAGTGGAACAAAGGGCTCCACTTTGGGTCAGAGTTACAGAGGCGAACACCAACGCCATTTTAGAATCAAGTTTTGGCAAAAAGTCCCAACCGGAGTTATAAAAATAAATATATAAACCGGCGGTATGTTTAAGGCTACCGTAAATAAATAATTAAATGTGTTAGCCTAAAACAATGGGAAATCCCATAGGGAAATATTCGCGGTCGAATATAAAAAGTAGTTTCCACTGCCACCAGCCAAAACTCGATCAGGGGGGACGGAGACGTGCCCCCTCGACTAACAGACCCTGGGGCAATCGAATTGCCCCAGCCAGTACGTCCACAATATGATGGTTTGTACTGGTTCTGTTCAGGATTCAAGACTAGCAAAGTCTTTGGTGACTTTACATGCCCTGGGAGACAGTAGTCAGTCCCAGGGTATGGAGTCTATGTTGGGGAGTCCCTAGGACACCCCTGGGTCACGGCACAGAGGGTGCTGTGTGACCCACATCACAAAAATACATGAGGCCCTATGGAGTAAAAGACCCCATAGCCCATTCAACACAAGGTTTAACCAAGAAAACACACTTCAACATGTCCAAGAGTGAGGGTAAAAGAGTCTCACTCTTGGCAGGAGAAAAAAATTAAACCCCAGAAATCCAGCAAAGCTGCTGGGGGACTCACTAGGTAGGGAAATTCAGCCTAAACAGAGAATTCTCCCTAACACTCGCCCCCCCCCAGACTAAGGGACAGGAGGATTTAATCCACTCCTGGATGAACCTCATACCTCTAGTCGATGATATACATCCTAGAGAGTCCATCAGCATTTTGATGGTGACACCCTGACCTGTGCTCAATGGTGAAATCAAACCCTTGCAGGCAGATTGACCATCTCAATAGTTTTGGATTTTCCCCTTTCATTTGCATTAACCATCTCAAGGGTTGGTGGTCAGTCTGAATAACAAAAGTAGAACCATACAAGTATGGCCTAAACTTCTTCAGTGCCCACACAATAGCAAAGCATTCTCTTTCGATAGTTGCCCACCTTGTCTCAGGATCCTTCAGTTTCCTACTGATGAAGCAAATGGGGTGCTCCCTACCCTTCTCATCCAGTTGGCTTAGAACTGCACCTATACCTACATTGGAAGCATCAGTTTGTACAATGAAAGGTTGGTGGTAGTCAGGAGCTCTCAATACTGGAGCCTGGCAAAGAGCTCTCTTCAGTTTTTCAAAGGCCTGATTGCACTCCTCATTCCATTTTACCTTTTTAGGGAATTTGGGCGAGGAGATTACATTCAGTGGAGAAGCTATGGTCCCATAGTTCTCAATGAAATTCCTGTAATACCCAGTGAGGCCTAGAAAAGCTCTCACTTGGGTTTGAGTAGTTGGTGTTGTCCAATTTTGCACAGCTTCAATCTTGCTGGGCAAAGGCCTTATTTCTCCACCTCCTACCTCATGTCCAAGGTAGACCACTTTACTTTGACCAATCTGGCACTTACTGGCTTTGATTGTCAAATGGGCCTGTTTCAGAGCCTGCAACACATGTCCTAGGTGGTTCACATGTTCTTCCCAGGAGTGGCTGAAGACTGCAATGTCATCCAAGTATGCCATGCAGAAATCTTCCATCCCAGCCAGAACTTGGTTCACCATCCTTTGGAATGTGGCAGGTGCATTTTTCAGTCCAAAAGGCATGACCTTAAACTGGTACAAGCCAACTGGGGTTGAAAATGCAGTTTTCTCCTTGGCATGGTCTGTCAGGGCTATTTGCCAATAGCCTGACGTCAGGTCAAATGTGCTGAGGTACTTGGCTGCACCAAGTTTATCCACCAACTCATCTGTCCTGGGCAAAGGGTGGGCATCAGTCTTGGTGACTGCATTTAGAGCTCTATAGTCCACACAGAATCTCAAGTCTTTGGATCCTGCCTTTGGTACTAACACAACTGGGCTAGACCATGGACTAGTAGAGGGTTCTATTACCCCGAGATCAAGCATCTTCTTGACCTCTCCTTTGATGTGGGCTCTGATATGTTCTGACATTCTGTATCCTCTGCTTTTGACTGGCAGACAGTCACCAGTGAGTATCTCATGCTGGCCCCAAGGGGTCAAGCCTGGTGACAGTGAAAACAGGGAGGCAAACTGATTTAACATAGATTTGCACTCCTCTTGTTGCTCAGGTGTCAGGTCTGAAGAGAGATTGACTCCTTCAACTTTTTCATCTAAAGGTACACCTCTGAGGAGATCAGGGAGAGATTCACTCTCTTCCTCCTCTGCAGCTGAAGCTAGGAGCAAGGCTCCTACATCAGGTCTGGAGATGTAGGCTTTTAGTCGGTTGGTGTGGAAGACTCTAGGAGCTTCCCTGGGTCTGCCCAGATCCACCAGATAGTTGACCTCTCCAAGTTTTCCCACAACCTTGAAGGGTCCCATCCATTTGTCTTGCAAGGCCCTCTGCCTTGTTGGGAGCATAACTAGAACTAGCTGGTCTTGAGTAAACTCAACCATGTTAGCCTTCTGGTCGTGCCAATGTTTGACCAGGGCTTGACCAGCTTTCAAGTTGTCACTTGCTTCTGCCATCATGTGTGACATTCTCCTCCGGAGACCTATCACATAGTCAGTCACTCTGACTGGCTTGAGGGGAGGAGCACCTTCCAACCCCTCCTTAATCAGGGCCAATGGACCTCTGACTGGATGGCCATAGAGAAGCTCAAAGGGAGAATAACCTACTCCCTCCTGAGGGACTTCTCTATAAGCAAAGAGAAGGCATGGCAGTAGAAGGTCCCACTTTTTCTTAAGGGGTTCTTCCAAAGCACCTATCATGCTCTTCATGGTTCTGTTAAACCTTTCAACCAACCCGTTTGTCTGAGGGTGGTAGGCGGTTGAGAACTTGTAGGTAACTCCACAGGTTTTCCACATGGCCTTCATGTAGTGGGACATAAAGTTTGACCCCCTGTCAGAGATTACCTCCTTAGGAAACCCAACCCTGGTAAAAATACCAAGGAGGGCCTTAGCCACAGCCGGAGCTGTAACAGTCCTCATAGGAATGGCCTCAGGGTACCTAGTAGCATGGTCTACTACAACAAGGATAAACCTGTTGCCTGAGGAGGTTGGAGGATCAAGGGGACCAACAATGTCAATCCCTACCCTCTCAAATGGGACTCCCACAACTGGGAGAGGCACTAAAGGTGCCACATTCTTGGAACCAACCTTACCAGAAGTCTGGCAGGTATGGCAGCTCTTACAATATCTATCTACTTCGGCCCCCATCTTTGGCCAATAAAAGTAGAGTGAGAGCCTTTCCTTGGTCTTCTTGAAACTCAAGTGGCCAGCCAAAGGTATCTCATGGGCTAGTTGTAAGAACTGTTGTCTGTTTTCTTGTGGGACTACAAGGCGTTTGTAGTCTCCAGGTTCAGACTCAGTGGGTTCACTGTAGAAGAGGCCATCTTCCCAGTGCAACCTATACTTCCCAGGCTCTTGCCCATCAGCTTGAGAAGCTGCCTGGTGGCGGAGACCCTCCAGAGTTGGACATTCTCTTTGCCCCTTACGAAAAGCTGCCCTGCTAGGCCCACCTTCTGCCAGTAAAGACTGCAGCTCAGGATGGTCCTCAGGGTCCAAATCTCCAATAAGGTTGGGGCCTCCTTCTAGCTCTTCCTCAGAGTCTAGCTCAACCACACAGGGTTGTACCTCCCTCTCAGCCTCAGCTGGAGGTGGAGTTACAGGTGTAACTTTGGACAACCTAGGGGAAGTCCTTGTTGGAAGCACTGGAGTGCTTGCTGCTGGCTTTTTCCTAGGAGTCTTGGGTTGCCCCTTTGCCCCTGATCTGGTAGTTACTGCAGTAAGTTGCTCCAGTGGTAGAGGAGTGATTTCTGTCATCATCTCCTGAGATAACCCTCTCAGGGTTTTCTCCCTTGCAGGTTTTGTGAGTTCCTGAAACCTTTTGCTAGGAGGTCTGGGGGTATGAGATACAACTCCAAGAGCTTTGAGGTCATTACCCAACAGAACCCTACCTGGCACTTCACATTGTACACTGACAGGTATTTTTACAGCCATATCATTACATTGGATGAGAACTGGTAACTGGGGACACATCTGCACAGGCCCACCAGCTAACTTGGTGAGGCATTTGGGTGCCTTAGCAACATCCTCTGCCTTGAAAAATGATTCATCCACCACAGTTATGCTGGCTCCAGTGTCCCTAATGGCAGGAGTCTCCTGACCATTCACCTGGACACTGTCCTTATAATACTCTTTAGTATTATCTGGGATAGAGTTATAGACATCTAAATTCTGTTGCTCCCACAACCCCAGAGAGACTAAAGAAACACTAGCTGAGACTCCAGTGGGTTCATCAGCTAGTAATAGAAAGTTTCCACTTGCCATAGGTACTTCCTCTTCTGGAGCGAAGGCTAAGGAGGCAAGCTGGACCCCTGAAGGTTTACCCTTACATCTGGGATCTCCTTTCACATGGTCAGTAGCCTTACAAACAAAGCATGAGCCAAAGGCTCGCTGGAATGGAGGCTTGTTCTGACCTCCTTCTGGTCTGGGACCAGAAGGTACACTAGCCTGATTTGGTTTCCCTTGTGGCTTACCCTTATAGTTTTGTTTGGGGCCCTCTTTGGAATTTGTAGTATTAGAATTCTCTTTGGAGTCCTTCTTAGACTGTTTTTCCCCATCCTTCTTCTGAGTTACCCCAGAATCCTTGTGAGTGGCCCTGTTGGCAACCCACAAGTCAGCAGCCTTAGCTAGCTTCCGGGAATCTAATTCCCTGGAATCAGCCAAGTGTTGTCTGAGCTCAGGAGAGCAGGCATCATAAATAGTCTCCAACATAAACAAATTCTTCATACCTTCATAAGTGTTCACCTTGTAACCCTTAATCCATCCCTCTAAGTTTTTCAAACATTCATTCACCCAGGTAGCCCAAGGGGTACCATCATGCTTTTTGAGGCTCCTAAACCTCTTAAGATACTGGGAAGGGGTCTTCCCAAACCTAGCTATCAAAGCTAGTTTCACACATTCATAGTCCTTTCTATCCTCCTCCCCCATCTCCATTACCACATCAGTTGCAACAGGGGGAAGCCTAGAGAACAACCAGGTGAGTAAGTCATTTCCTGTGATGTTCTGGAGCCCATGATTATATTCAAACAGAGACAACCAATCCAACACATCCAACTTAGGCTCATACATACCAACCAATTCTTTAGGCATCCGGGGTCTTTTAGGACTGGAACTTCTAGAGGAGCCAGAGAGAGAAACATTCTCAACAGATAATTTCTTCATTTCTAAGTCATACTTGAGCTCCATTTCCCTTAGCCTTAGTTCTTTGTCAGTTTGAGCATTAAGTTTCTTATACTCCAATTCTAGCTTCATTTTCTCTAGTTCAAAGTATTGAGGACTAAATGTGGGACCTGGTAAAGGTCCAGTAGGCACAGCAGGTAGAGCAGGCAGAGGCCTAGGGGGGACAGTTACAACAGCCTCACCCTCCTCTTCTGACTCTTCCTCAGAAACATCAACATTTTGCTCCATGTTAACTTCAACACTGTCATCTACAGTTGCTGGAGTGGTAGGTTCCTCTGAACCATCACCCAGACTTTGGTTAGCTAACAATCTTTCAATCAGCTCCATTTTCTTGCCCTTAGTCAGGAGATCCTTATGTTTACAGAGCACTCTTAAACAATCAGCAGTTTTGGCTGCAAGGGACTCTTGACTATAGCTTTCTATAACTGACATGTTAGAGGTTTTACTTTTTCAGTGCTAAGCTTTGTGGTTAGTTGCACTAAGGTATCTAAAGCACAATAAAATGTATACTCAATACAAATCCCACCGCTGTACACCAGTGTTAGGCAGAAACCTGTGCAGTTCCCTTGGGGAACACTGCAAAAGATTTAAGACTACAGGTAGAGCAGTAAACCCCTTTGGTAGCAGTCTGTACCACCCAGATTTACCTGGTAGCTGTGGCTGAGCAGTCAGACTTCCCTCAAGAAGAGTTAGGCAGTATGCAAAGTATACACAATATGTACCAAAACACAATAGCACAAGCAACCACTGACCAGAGCTTGGTTTCAAAAGTATATAGTTATTTATTTAAAATACACATAAGTTAAAAACACTCTAGCAAAAATATAGTAAAAGCACTTCAACACAGTTATAATGAAAGTAGATTCAATCCTTTCTCCTATCTAGACAACTCTAGGTAAACACCACTTAATTAAAACAGAGGTGAGTGCTTAACGTTAGATGACACTCTAGTAGTTTCCAAGAAAGGGAGAGAAAAAGCAGAAATAGGTTAGACACACCACTCTAAGGTCCAGAACACTTGCAATAGGCTTAAAGAAGAATAAAGTCACAGGTGAGCAAAAGTCACTAGGCAGGGCCCACTCTTAGAGTAGCCGGAGCGAAAATGTGCCCAAGATCACACTGTTAGTTAGAGATTCAAAGTCTTGCAAAGAGTCAAAAAGAGTTTAGAGTGGCTCAGAAAGTTTAGCCAAAGTGTCCCAGGCACTCCCAGGTTCGAAAGCCGGGGACTAAATCTACCCCGTACAGTCGGTAGCAAGGGAAGCCAGGCGGAACACAGTACCTTAAGCGGAAAGGATCCTCCAGCGGGGGCAGTTGTTCCAGGCAGTGGCAGCAGGGCTCGACGTCGGTCAGAGGAGAAGAAGTTCTCGCTGAAGAGCAGAAGAAGAGGGTCGTTGCACTGCCCGGGAAGAAACCAGCCGCGGAGTCCTCCGGTTAAAGGGTTGGTACCGACTTTCGCGGTATGGGGGTAAAGTGTGGTATTCCGGTTGCCGGGGTGCTTGGCACAGGCAAGGCGGCCACGAGATACCTCAAAGAACGGAAAGAAGGCGAAAACTGGTTGTCCCCACCAGTCAAGGGAAGGAGCCACTCCGTTAAGAGTTCTCCTCGGTCGTCGGGAAAAAGTGGTGAGACGGTTCAGCAGGGCTCCACCGGGTGGTGTCGTCGAAGCAGGTCGGCTCAGCTCTTCCCTCGTCGGATTCTTGGTCCTGTGGCGACTTCTCAAGTCCCAGTCCCCAAAGCCCTGCTTTTATGCAGCAAACCCCCATTCACCCAGCCTAGCTGTCACTCAAACATGCTAAGTGGTGAGCCGGGCGGCTCACCACTTGGGCCAATCAGGACGGAGTGCGACTTGAGTTACCAAGGTAACGCAGTCCAGGGTGCCTAAATCCCCCTCCACCCCTCCTAAGTACCCCAGACAGAGTGGCACCACTTTGGAGGGCTTCTGTGGAGAAGCCCGCCAAAAGTGGAACAAAGGGCTCCACTTTGGGTCAGAGTTACAGAGGCGAACACCAACGCCATTTTAGAATCAAGTTTTGGCAAAAAGTCCCAACCGGAGTTATAAAAATAAATATATAAACCGGCGGTATGTTTAAGGCTACCGTAAATAAATAATTAAATGTGTTAGCCTAAAACAATGGGAAATCCCATAGGGAAATATTCGCGGTCGAATATAAAAAGTAGTTTCCACTGCCACCAGCCAAAACTCGATCAGGGGGGACGGAGACGTGCCCCCTCGACTAACAGACCCTGGGGCAATCGAATTGCCCCAGCCAGTACGTCCACAATATGATGGTTTGTACTGGTTCTGTTCAGGATTCAAGACTAGCAAAGTCTTTGGTGACTTTACATGCCCTGGGAGACAGTAGTCAGTCCCAGGGTATGGAGTCTATGTTGGGGAGTCCCTAGGACACCCCTGGGTCACGGCACAGAGGGTGCTGTGTGACCCACATCACAAAAATACATGAGGCCCTATGGAGTAAAAGACCCCATAGCCCATTCAACACAAGGTTTAACCAAGAAAACACACTTCAACATGTCCAAGAGTGAGGGTAAAAGAGTCTCACTCTTGGCAGGAGAAAAAAATTAAACCCCAGAAATCCAGCAAAGCTGCTGGGGGACTCACTAGGTAGGGAAATTCAGCCTAAACAGAGAATTCTCCCTAACAATGTGGAAAGGAGTAATGGCACGTGAGTATTAAAGTTCCCCAATGTCTTTAAACGCACCTTGTTTTGTCTTTCAGATGCGGGATGCAGCGCCGAAGGCCTCTGGAGCGTGCAAAGAGTTGGTAAGCTTTTGTCTTTCAGATGCCGGAATGCAGTGTGAAGACCTCCGGAGCGCACGAAGAGTAGGTAAGCCTTTGTCTTTCAGATGCCGGAATGCAGCGGGAGGCGTTGGTGACAGCCGATGGACCAGGTAAGTGAAGAGCTGTCACTGCTAACCTGTTCTTTCTTGTCTTTATAGGTGGTGCTGAAGACTGGATTCAGGATGGTAAGCCTTTTTCCTTAGGCCCAGGATCAGATGCAGAAGACACGATGAGCGTTCTGCTGCAGAGGAAGCAGAATAACGCAAAGCAAGATTCATCCATCGGGTGTGGTTTAAATAGCCTCCTGTAGTGCTTAGGTGTCTCCTTCCACAGCCACGCCTAGGTAAGAAAAGAGTTCCTGCTTTCCAGAAGAGTTCCAGTGTTCTGAATCTAGGGAGTGGCTCCTGCCCCACCCAACAGGAAAAGTAGTTCCAAACAGAAGAGGATCAGAGGCTCAACTGGCAGGCAAGTAAGCAGCATGGTCTGTTGCAGGTAAGTCCACCCAAGCATTATGAGCCCGGCGCTTCCAGCGCTGGGACTGGGCATATTTATGAGCCTGGTGCCACTGGCGCCAGGACTGGGTCCAAAAGGTCCCAATTAGGACTGGTTGGCACTCGGAACCTGGGTTATGGATCTGCTTCCAAGGGAGTTGGGAAAACCCTGACCTTTTGGAAGCAGAGATCATGACAGTACCCCCCCTCAAGGCCCCTCCCAAACCGGGCTTCTCCAGGGGTTTTGGCTTGTCAGGAAATGTTCGGTGAAATCTTTTGATTAGGCGAGGAGTGTGGACATATTCAGCAGGTTCCCAGGATCTCTCTTGGGGCCGTAGCCTTTCCAGTCAATTAGGTAAAATAGTTTAGATTTGGAGATCTTGGAGTCCAGAATGCTTTTGACTTCAAACTCGAGTTCTCCATCAACTAGGATAGGTTTTGGAGATTTAGTTAGTAGGGTTTGAGGTTGCACGGGTTTTAATAGAGAGACGTGGAAGACCGGATGTATCTTCATGTGCGGGGGCAAGTCCAACTTGACCGCTACTGGGTTTACTATGGTAGTGATGGAATAGGGACCAAGGTATCTTGGGTTGAATGTGCGTGGCCCTTTTAGAGGTAGATATTTGGTGGATAACCAGACTTGATCCCCTACTTGATATTGAGGGGCTTCCTTCCGATGTTGATCTGCTCCTTTCTTGTATTGTTCTTTAACCCTTTGAAGGTGAGAAACAGCTTCCTTGAAGGCTTGGGCGATTGTAGAATGCAGGTAGTCTACTGCTGGTGTTTCAAGATCTTGGAGGGGATCCAACTCCGAGGTTCGAGGGTGACTGCCGTACAAAAGAAAAAACGGGGTTTTCCCAGTTCCCGAATGGACAGAGTTATTGTAGGCATATTCGGCTATCCAAAGGATGTCTTTCCAAGTTTTTTCAGTTTGTTGCAGCATGCAGCGTAAATACTGTTCCAGAGTTTGATTGGTCCTCTCGGTTTGTCCGTCGGTCTGATGGTGGTGACTGGTCGATAGTCTCACATCAATTTGAGCCGACCGACAGCAACTTCGCCAAAAATGAGAAATAAATTGACTACCTCGATCCGAAATTAGAACCGAAGGAAAACCGTGCAGTCGGACGATGTTTTCGAGAAATTCTCGGGCCAGAGTTGCTGCTGTTGGCAAGCCTTTGAGCGGAATGAAATGCGCCATCTAGGAGAATAAGTCCATGATTACTAGAATCGTATTGTATCCGGAGCATGGAGGTAGATCGGTGATGAAGTCCATAGAAAGCGTATGCCAAGGGCGAGGTGGGATGTCAATAGGGCGTAAGAGGCCTGCTGGTCTTTCCTTTTGACTCTTGTTTTGGGCGCATACTCCACAGGACATTATAAAGTCTCTGATATCTTTTTTCTAAGACGGCCACCAGAAGTAGCGCTTGATCTTTTCTGAGGTCTTGGCCATACCGGGATGTCCTTCCATTAAAGAATCGTGATAACAAGAGATTACTTTTTTCTGTAAATCTGTGCTGGGTAGGTATAATCGTTCTTGGAAATACAATAAGTTGTCCTTTAGTGCAAAGTCCTTTCCCTGCAGATGCCAATTCTGTGTGTCTGCTGGAGTTACAAGTTGCCTGGCTTTATCCTTAACTTCCTCTATGGATTCTGTGGCGATTACACCCAGAATGCTTTGTTCGGGAATGATTGGTACAGGTTTAGGGTTGATCAAGTGTTCTTCCACTCCCATCCGAGAAAGGGCATCAGCTTTACCGTTCTTTGTACCAGGTCGATAGGTAATTATGAAGTCAAACTCGGCAAAGAATAATGCCCAACGGAGTTGTCTAGAGGATTGGGCTTTTGCGGTTTTCAAATCTTGCAGATTTCGGTGATCCGTAATCACAGTAACGGTGTGTCGGGCCCCCAGCAGATAATGCCGCCAAGCCTTAAAGGCAGACTTGATAGCCAGAAGTTCCTTGTCAGTAATCGTGTAATTGATTTCAGGAGGCGAGAATTTGCGGGACCAAAATGCCACGGGATGCAACTGATTGGTTACCGGGTCCTTTTGTGATAGAACTGCCCCCATGGCAAGGCTTGAAGCATCAGTTTCCACGATGTAGGGGAGTTCGGGGCGAGGGTGTTTTAAGATTGGTGCAGAGATAAATTTAGTCTTCAAATCCTGGAAAGCTTGTTCCGCCTCGGTAGACCATTCAAAACGATTGTTTTTCTTTAACAAGGCAGTGATGGGCTGGACTATTCGAGAGAATTCGGGGATAAACCTGCGGTAAAAGTTAGCGAAGCCTAACATGCTTTGCACACCTTTTACGGAGGATGGTGATGGCCATTTGAGAACTGCATCGACCTTCTTTGAATCCATACGCACTCCGCCAGGTGATAATATGAATCCCAAGAATTCAACTTCAGTCACGTTGAAAACACATTTTTCCAACTTAGCGAAAAGTTTGTGTTGACGCAATCTTTCGAGGACCATTTTCACGTGTTTCCGATGTTCAGATTCCGATGAAGAATAAACGGGGATGTCGTCAATGTAAACAACAACACACACATCTATGAGCTCTCTGAGGACATCGTTCATAAAATATTGAAAGGCGGCCGGGGCATTGCAAAGTCCGAAGGGCATGACCTGATATTCAAATAGCCCATACTTGGTGCGGAAGGCCGTCTTCCATTCATCGCCCTCTTTTACTCGTACCAAGTGGTAAGCTCCTCTAAGATCCAGCTTTGTATATATGCATGCTTTTCTGACTTGGTCCAGGAGTTCAGGGATCAAAGGTAACGGATATCTATTCTTAACGGTGATCTGGTTCAGGGAGCGATAATCTATACAAGTTCTAAGGTCTCCTTCTTTTTTTGGAACGAAGAACAAAGCTGAAGAAGCAGGGGACTTGGAAGGACGAATAAACCCATTTGCCAGGTATTGATCCAGGTATTGTCGAAGGTGAAGGTTCTCAGGCTCGGTGAGGGCATAAATTCTACTACAAGGAGGAGTAGATCCAGGTATCAGGTCTATCTGGCAGTCATAAGACCTATGAGGAGGTAGAGCGTTAGCCTGATCCTTCCGGAAAACATCTTGGTATTCTAGGTATTCAGGAGGTAACTGGGGAGTCTCTGAAGAAATTGCTGCCAGTGCAACACCAGGTGGAGGGTGACAAGTAGAGACACATTCTGGAAACTGGACCGTTCTTGCTCGCCAATCGATCAGAGGATTGTGTTTCTCTAACCAAGGTATTCCTAGAATAATCTGAAACTGAGGGGCCTTGATCACATCGAACACGATCTTCTCATGGTGTCCATCTTGACTTACTAGCGTCACCTCTTGAGTGGTATGCGTTACTGGCCCGGAGGCTATCTCCGTACCATCCACCGTAGTAATGACGTCCTTTACAGCCTTGGGACAAAGAGTTAGATTCATCCTCAAAACCATTTCATGATCCACATAATTGCCGATTGCACCGCTGTCGACGTAAGCTTCAATTGCATGTAATCGATCCGGATTATCAGGGCTAATGAGGACCATAGGTATCACGAAATGCGAGGTCACGGAACTGGTTTTCACGCTCGGCAAGAGGACCTCTATTCTTGTCGGGCGAGGTCGTTTCCCTGCTCAGAGTTTGTAACTTTGGTAACTGCAGCTCCTACTGCCTTCTTGGCAGGTTTCACCGGACAGTCTCGAAGAAAGTGCCCTGAGTTTCCGCAATAGAGGCATAATTGCAACTGTTTTCTCCTTTCCCGCTCCTTTTGTGTTAGAGGACCTTTCAGACCCCCTATTTGCATGGGTTCCCCGGAGTCTACTCCTTTGGAAGGAGTTGGCGGTTTGGAAAATACTCGAGCATCAAACTTGGAACGATCGGCCTTCCTGTTCTGCAGTCTGTGATCTATTTGAACGACTAAGTCTATATAGTCCGAACAATCTTGTGGGGGATTCACTACTTGGGCTAACACATCTTTGAGCTCTCCACGTAGACCTCTATAAAACAGCGTAATCCTTTTGTCCTCAGGCCATTGAGTTTCCACTAACAGTCTGTTGAAAGACGCAATATAAGCCAAAAGGTCTTGATTACCTTGTCGCAACGAAAGAAGCTCATTGTCCAAGGCCTGCCCCTGGGAATGTCTTGCGAACAGTTTTTCCATACTGAGCTGAAAAGCTTGAAAATCATGGAGGACTGGATCATCTTGATTTACTAGAGGGATCGACCAGTCTGCCGCATTGCCACGAAGGTACAAAAGCACGAAAGCTACTTTAGCTTGATCAGTTGGAAAGGCTGCTGGCCGGCATAAGAAATGCAACCGGCACTGATTGATAAATACTGCAAACCTCTTTGGGTCACCAGAAAATCGTTCGGGCGGAGCCAGAGGTACATTCCCAGGTAGGTTGATCTGCACTGGATTCATAGAGGATGTAGAAGGAAGATTTCCCCCAGATGCGGGTAACGGGGTCTGTCCGGCTTGTGACTGTAGCAATTGTCTAGCGAGATCATCTGTTCGCTCCTTGGAAATAATCAGTTCCCTTCTTAGAGCGTTCGTTTCCTGACGGGCTGCATGCACTTCTGCCCTTAGTTCCCCAAGTAACTGGGCTAGCTGGTCGGTATCCGAGGTTTCCATAGCGCCTGGACGGGAGTTTTGTGGTAGGCTTTGCATTCTGTAACGCTCACCTGATTCCCGTAGAGGCGCCGGTCTTGACTGGGCGTATACCGTATCTTCAAAGGTGATGTGTAAAACACGGCTGGCTCTTTGGGCTGGACCTCTGTGCACTGTATGTCTCACTCGAAGGGTAAGATGTCTGCAGATAGAAAATATGGGATTAAGGAACTGGGTTATTGAATGTCTCTCTCTTCTTCCCTTTCTCTTCTCCTGTAGAACCCCAAAGGTTAACGCTCTCACCTTAGGTAAGTGAACGCCGTGCTCTCCATCTGCCTCGGGGCAGGGTGCTGTAACCAGTTTCTTCACTGGATAAGGGGAGCAGGCCTCTTGACTTCAGAGGACTGCTGTCCGTCGTTTACTGCACGAACGGTAAGTTTCGAGTAATTCTAATGTCTTTAAAGTCTTTAGTAATGATGTTTCTTGTTTTGCAGGGTTCCGGCGATGGCGGATGACGGGCTGAAGTGAGTTGAAGATGGAGCCCGTGTGATGAATAGAAGCGCTTGTTGCCTGCTTCACGATGCGCTCTAACTGTCTTTTTATTTTGCAGGTACAAGTTCGGAGCGGCTGCAGGGTGCCGGAATACCCACTGGGTTAGATGTGGAAAGGAGTAATGGCACGTGAGTATTAAAGTTCCCCAATGTCTTTAAACGCACCTTGTTTTGTCTTTCAGATGCGGGATGCAGCGCCGAAGGCCTCTGGAGCGTGCAGAGAGTTGGTAAGCTTTGTCTTTCAGATGCCGGAATGCAGTGTGAAGACCTCCGGAGCGCACGAAGAGTAGGTAAGCCTTTGTCTTTCAGATGCCGGAATGCAGCGCGAGGCGTTGGTGATAGCCGATGGACCAGGTAAGTGAAGAGCTGTCACTGCTAACCTGTTCTTTCTTGTCTTTATAGGTGGTGCTGAAGACTGGATTCAGGATGGTAAGCCTTTTTCCTTAGGCCCAAGATCAGATGCAGAAGACACGATGAGCGTTCTGCTGCAGAGGAAGCAGAATAACGCAAAGCAAGATTCATCCATCGGGAGTGGTTTAAATAGCCTCCTGTAGTGCTTAGGTGTCTCCTTCCACAGCCACGCCTAGGTAAGAAAAGAGTTCCTGCTTTCCAGAAGAGTTCCAGTGTTCTGAATCTAGGGAGTGGCTCCTGCCCCACCCAACAGGAAAAGTAGTTCCAAACAGAAGAGGATCAGAGGCTCAACTGGGAGGCAAGTAAGCAGCATGGTCTGCTGCAGGTAAGTCCACCCAAGCATTATGAGCCCGGCGCTTCCAGCGCTGGGACTGGGCATATTTATGAGCCTGGTGCCACTGGCGCCAGGACTGGGTCCAAAAGGTCCCAATTGGGACTGGTTGGCACTCGGAACCTGGGTTATGGATCTGCTTCCAAGGGAGTTGGGAAAACCCTGACCTTTTGGAAGCAGAGATCATGACACTCACTACCTCCTGCTCTACTGAGTTTGACGCCCAAGCCTTAGCCTACAACCCACTGACCCCTGAACCCACCAACTGCACAATTAGCTCTGCAACCAATAATAATTCCAAAACAGCAAACATCCAAAGATCACTGATCAATGATAGTCTCGCCCATCTCATGCCCTTGATATCTTCAATCTCATCACTTCTAACCAATTGGATCTACTAGCTATCACAGAAACGTGGCTGCATGCAGACACGGGCCCATCCATTTACCTTGCCATACCGGATGGCTAAACCATCTTCTGAAGAGACACATCATTGTCAAAATGCACTGGACTATTAGAGAACTTCCCAACCAAAGAACAAGTTACTTACCACTGGTAACGTTATTTCGACTGGATGTTCCTCCAACGTATTCCTAATTTTTGACATGTAGTGTCCAGCTTCAGCAATGATTCAGCAGAGGGTGCCCTGCGTCGATGGCATCGAGTCGATGTCCCGCAAAGGCCTCCGTCGAGGGTGACGTCATTGGATGTTATAGGTAGCACGCACGGCGCCCGTTCCCTCAGTTCTGTTTTTTTCCCTCCTCGTGTAGCTGAGATGCCGGAAGCAGGCCTGACCGTACTCAGCATTGTTGGAACAAAAGCTGTAATAGCATGGGAAATTCTACAGAGCGGTAGGTTGGGAGGACGATGAGGGATACATCGGAGAAACATCCAGTCGAAAGAACGTTACCAGGAGTAAGTAACTTGTTCTTCGAATGGATTTTGTCCTCCAAAGTATTGCTTTGTCAGACTCCCAAAGCAGTATCCACGATTGGAGGAGGGTGAAGAGTTTCAAAGGGCAGAGTAAAGTACTGCCTTACCAAAAGCAACATCCAGAGCCTGGGAAGTATCCAGGGAATAATGCTTAGTAAACGTGTGTATTGATGACCACGTTGCAGCATCACAGATGTTTTTAATATGGACACCCTTTGCAGGGCTGTCAAAGTTGCTATGCCTCTGGTGGAATGAGCATGCAAGCCCTCAGGAGGGTCCTTGCCCACCAACCTATAGCACTCAGAAATAGTCTCGAGAGGATAGCTCAAGGGCAATGTGTTGGAAGCAAGATGACACAGAGCAACACAGCTTCAATACCCAGGTCCAGAAAACTCTGGGTATTAAGCGCGTTATATCATATTATATCATAGCATAGTGAGGACGATCCACCTAGACAAGGTCTGTTTGGAGACAGCCTGGCCTAGCTTGTGTCCTATATACCCCACAATGATCATCCACTCTCACTTTGGACATTCTGGAAATATAAAAGCTTAAAGCGCTCTTAGGTTCCAACCTATGGCGCCTCTCTTCTTCCTTACTAGGATACGGAGGAGGATAGAAGGCTGGACGCACAATTTCCTGACTTAAGTGAAATGCCAAAACTACCTTAGGTAGGAAGGAGTGTCTTACCCGCAACACCACCCTGTCCTTGTGGAAATGGTTTGATAGAAAGTGCCTGCAATTCACTCATTCTACGTGCAGATACAATAGCAACCACTAATACAGTCTTAAAGGTTAACAACCTCAATGGACATGAGTGCAATGGTTCAAACGGAGCACACATCAGAAATCTTAAGACCAAATTAAGGTCCCAAACCAGACCCTGAAAAGACGATGGCGGGAACACATTCGAGAGCCCTTTTAGAAACTGAGTGACCAGTGAGATCTTGAAATAAGAGCATTCCTCGGATGAGCGCTTAAAGATAGAGAGCGCTGCTAGGTAACCTTTAATGTTTCCCACCTGAAGACCCTTGTGTGCTAATGAAAGCAAAAAGGATAGAACATCCGGGGTCGAACACTGAAAAGGATGAACATTCTTTTCTCTGCACCAGTCGCAAAACTTATTCCAACGGCAACGGTACTGAGACTTAGTTGCTGGCCGCCTGGCCAAAAGCAACACCTCCATTACGTCATCCGGGAGGTCCCAATCCTTATATCTCAACCTTTCAGAAGGTTGAGAGTTTTGACCTCTGGATGGAGAACATGACCTTCCTCTCGCGAGAGACAATACTCTCTTTGTGGAAGACTTATTGGAGGACAGATGGACATGCCCAGAAGGTCTGGGTACCACGGACTCCTGGCTCAATCCGGAGCAATGAGGATCATGTGGGCCCGAACCGTCTTAACCACCTGAGAACTCGAGGAATGACGGGGACTGGAGGAAACGCATACAGTAGTGGAAATTACAAATCTTCCAAGAACGCGTCTCCTAGAGCTCCTCTCGGGGGAAATTCCCGTGAGCACTACCGCTCGGAATTCTGGTTGGCACAGGTCGCAAACAGATCCACTTGAGGGGTTTCCAAAAGGGCGAAGATCTCTTGAAGGACTTCCTGAGCTAGTCTCCACTTGTGGGAGACTGCTCTCTGCCTGCTCAGAGCGTCTGCCGCCTGTTCTCCTTTCCGGCCAGGTGAACTGCCACCAGGGAGATTCCTTCATGAATTGCCCAGTACCAGAGCAGCATTGCCTCTCTGCACAGAGGTAGTGACCTGACGCTGCCCCTTTTGTTGCGGTAATGCATTGCCACTGTGTTGTCCGTCATTATCAAGACATGTTTTCTCCGTACAGACAGCAGAAAAGACCTCAGTGCTAGCCTAATTGCCCGCGGCTCCAAAAGATTGATGTGTAGTTTGGATGCCGATGGAGACCAACGACCACTGACAGTCAGATCATTGGCATGAGCCTGTGAGTGAGGCGTCTGTCACTACAGTTATTTCTGGCCATGGTTACCAAAAGTGTTCTCCCTTCAGTAGATTTTCCTCGCAGGCCTACCACAGAAGATCCTGTGAGAAATGGACCAGAATCTGAAGGAAATCCGACATCTTCCCTGATAATTGGGACCATTGTGTTCTGAAAGCCCATTGAAGGGAATTGCATTCTCAGGCATGCCTCCGGCACCAGAAAAATGCAGGATTCCATGAGGCCGAGCAACCTCAAGAATTTGAAGGCCAGAAGACTCTGGGCACTCTGGAATTTGGTTACCATCTGTAGAATGTCTTGAGCCCCCACCCTGGGTGGCGAGCGCTTTCCCAAGGATGTGTCTAATACAGCCCTGATGTACCTGAGCTGTTGGGAAGGTGTCATATGAGACTTCTTAAAATTGAAGGAGAAGCCCAATCTGTGAAGGGTGTGTCAGGTAACGTTGAGATGATCCACGACTTGTTCGGGAGAACGCGCCCTGATCAACCAGTCGTCCAGATAGGGGTAGACATGAATCCCCCCCTCTTCTGAGATGTGCTGCCACCACCACCATCAGTTTAGTGAAAACCCTCGAACGGAGGTCAACCTGAACGGCAGGACTCGAAACTGATAATGCGAGCCGCCAACGGCGAACCTCAGGTATTTCCTGTGCTTCAGATGGATTGGCACATGAGAATAAGCATCCTGAAGGTCCAATGACACCAACCAATCCTGAAGTTGGAGGGCCTGAAGGATCTGAGAAAGAGTGACCATCTTGAATTTGTCCTTCCTGAGGAACTTGTTCAAGCATCTCAAGTCCAAGATGGGTCTCAGTCCCCCTTCCTTTTTGGGAATCAGAAAATATGGGGAATACCATCCCTTGTTCCTCTCCGCCACAGGCACTGGTTCTATAGCACCTTTCTCTAGAAGGGTCAATATTTCTTGCACAAGGAGCGGATCCGGAAGCCTCAAAGAGTGATTCCCTGGGGGATTGTTCTGAGGCATTGTTATAAAAGGAAAGCAGTAATCATGGGCTATTGTTTCCAGAGCCCAAGTATCTGAAGTAATGTCTTGCCATTCTTCCAGATGCTGAGACAGCCTGCCCCCCACTGGTGAGCTGTAACGCAAGGCCTCATAGCGGTTTTGAAGCGGCTGCAGAGGCCAATGGTAAAGTGACTGCTGCTTGAGTGGGTTTGGCACCGCTCCCTCGTCCACCACAAGGAAACGTACATTGGCCTCTTTGACTGACCATTCCTCTCGCCCTTCCAAATGGGGAGTAGTAGCAAACAGTTCTACCCCTCCACTGCTGTCCACTAGGACAAAAAGGCTGAGGTTACCGAACAGCTGTGCCTAAAGACTTGGCGGCTGCTTTAGAGGTCTGCAACTTCTCAAGGCTTTCGTCAGCCTTGCTGCCAAAAAGAGGAGACCCGTCAAATGACATGTTCAGAAGCCTAGCTTGCACATCAGGTGCAAACCCCGACTTCCGCAACCACGCAAACCTGCGTATCACGGTGCTCGTAGTGCCTTGAAACACATTGTGTATAGGCGCTATACGAATAAACAATTCAATTCAATTCATGGATCTGCTTTCGCTATCTGCAGAATCCACCCCAGATTGAAGGGACTCGCACATGGCTTCCTTGCCATCCTTAACAATAGCAGGAAGCTGTCCCTTTCTTCCCCTTCGGGAATATGCTCTGCCGCCATAGATATGTACTCCCACAGAGTGTACAAAAATTTAGCCAAGGTACAAGTGGAGTTGGCCGACTTCAATGCCATACTCCCAGCTGAAAATACCTTATGTGCCCATCCATTCACGCACTTATCATCCGTATCAGGAGGGATGGTAGGGTACGCTGCCTGTTTCGAGGTAGCCGTGACTGCCTGGAACATGAGACTCTCGGGAGTGGGGCGAGTTGACAGGTAGTCGGGGTCGCTACTGGAGGGGCAGTATTTTCTTGTAAGAGACTTGTTGACCGCAGAATTAGTCTCCGGGGTCTCCCAATTCCTAGCCACCCTTTTTTAGAGAGCCACATGGAATGGTAAAACAGTATCTGTAGCTGGACCCTTTTCCGAAATGTCCGTAAGATCATCCTGATTATAATGCACAGGAGGTCCAGACCAGCCCAAATATTCCACAACTCTCGACATAAGTTGCCTGTAAGAGGAGTTGGCATGCTCCCCTGGGTTGTGTTCGCCGAACTCCTGCTCAGGAGTATTGTCGATACCACTAGCATTATGCAAGGATTCAGAGATCCTACATCCTACTTTCCTCTGAAATGAGGCATTCAGGTACATTGTGGGTCCCAAACTGGAGACCAAAAGGGGCTCCTCCTCATCCAAACGTTCCGCCTCCGCAAGAATGGAAGTGAGGGACTTAAAAAAATCCTTTTTCGGTAGAGGGTTACACCTTTTGTCAGGTGTAGTACCCAGAGGCTGCACAGTCGTCGACTGACTTATTAACCGTCTTTTTTGCAGGTTCCACAGTCACAGGTAAATGAGCCGAGAAAACTGGAACAGACGGCGCAGATGTTGTCGGCATCAGCATCGATGGTCTGACCAGATAGGCATTATCGACTGGCGTGGCGTTGATGTCCTCAATGATGTCGATGGCTTCGAAGGATTGGAAGGTTTCCATGGTTTCGAAGACCTTGGCCTCTTTCCACGTCTCGATTGATGCTTAGAAACCTTGTCTGAACGGCACCACGAGGGCTCTTGGTGTGGATCAGCCCGTTTACCCGGGCTTGAGGGTGCACAAGTATCCGGCCGAGACCGCTCCCTGCCAGCTTCCACAGAAGGCGCAGAACGAGTTTATCAAAAATCTTAAGCAACTCCACACGGAATGCTTCCCATTCTGCTGGCGTTGATTTCTTGGACGGTCATCTCACCCTCTCGGGGCTGTCACCTGAAGACGACGACTAGAAAGGTGACCGGCTGTGCCTTTGCCTCGAACGCTTCGACAAAGACGGCCAGTGGCGGGATCCACTCTGTGACCTTGAGCGCTTGGCCTTCTTCCTCTGAGAGTCATCTCTCGACTCATCGGTCGAAGGCCCAGCAGGTCGAGACTTATGGGGCTTGGACACCTTGCCTACCTTGAGCTTCCCCTTTCGTTCCCTCAAAGCCTTCCTTGTCATAGACTGACACTTGGAGCAGGTATCCGTGTCATGGCCCTCGCCCAGGCACCACAGGCAGACTCGATGCAGGTCCGTGATAGACATCTTGGAGCGGCAGTCCTGGCATTTCTTGAATCCGGACCGAGGAGTCGTCTGTGTTGAAGACGAGGACATAGCGAAAACATCAACAGCAAATACTTCAGAAGTACGAGGCATGCCGAGTTTCACGAAGCAAACACTTATGCGGAAAAAAAGAACTGAGGCAACGGGCGCCCTGTGTGCTACTTATAACATCCGATGACTTCACCCTCGATAGAGGCTTTCGAGACACATCGACTCGACGCCATCGGCGCAGGGCGCCCTCTGCCAAAAGATTTCCGAAGCAGCCGGAGCTAGAGACTACATGTCAAAGATGAGGAATACGTTGGAGGACACAATCCATTTGAACATTCCACTCTGGAGAGTTGCTCTCGATCAAACTCTCATTGTCAAACACTGCCTCACAAACACTGCCTGAACAAGGCTGCACACAGCAGAAGCCTGCACTGTAGCACCAAGCCAGGACTACGCTGCATATGTGGTGGACCAAGGAATCTCAGAGCCGATGGAATGCTACCGAGTACAGACGAGCGGAGAGTCCAAGCTATCCAGTTTTCCGGAAGAGGTAGACCAAACCACTGCAGATGCAGCATACATGAATCACGATGCCCGAACAAAGCAGAGCTGCAGTAGAACAGACAACCCGAGAAGCAAGGTTCTGCAGTTATTGGAACTGCCGGTCACCGATTGAAGAATGCTGTGTAAGAGCAGGTACACAAATGACACAGAGGAGAGGGAGGATGTCTTTGAGGTACTCCATGAGGGGGGAAGAGGGCCCATGCAGGCTACAAGATACCTGAGAAAGATAGAGATACCCAAGTGAGGTGGGCATGAAATAAAGACCCCACAAGTGGGTACGAGAAACCAAAGAGGGATAGAATCACCCAGGAGGGGCGAGTCTGAAACCAAGATGCCACAATGGGGCCACAGCCACCAGAGAACCAAAAGGTCTGAAGGACCACAGATCCCAGTCCCGGCTAAGACCACAAGCCACTCACAAAGCATTGGAAACCAGGACACAACGATTACCATTAAAGTCAGAAGGTTAATGCTGGATCAAGAAAGTATGTTGCTTCAAAGGAGTTGAAACACCCTGAAGGGGTGAACAAGAGACACTAGCTAGAATTGGGAAGGATCTACAAGTTCAACTGGTGCATTTAAGGAATGTTGTTTCACAGCCAAGACAGACTTTGCTGAAGGGGTCAGGAGGCCCCTTTTTGTATTGAAACCCAAAGGAACTTATTTTGAACTGTCTGAACAGGTAACAGGTAACAGCTAGGCCAAGTTATGTTTTGTTGTTAGTGTCATGATGCCTACCCCCGGGCATCCGGACCCAGCCCAGCAGCCTCGGGAGCAGGCTTCCAGACATTTATAGAGACCCCAGCAGCACCGGCTGGGGGCTATCTGGGTTCAGTCCTGGCGCCTTAGGCACCAGGCTCATAATAGACACTGGCACCATAGGCGCCAGGCTCATAGACATTACTTACCTCCTGCAGACCATGCTGCAAATGAATCACGTGAGGCCTGGATGGGACTATTTTATTACAGGGACTATGTTTTACTCGGGTGTGGTTCTGGGGAACTTCTTACCTGGGACTACTTTGCAGGCTATTTAAACCATGCCCGAACAGCAGCCCATGCTTCGCGTTATTCTGCACTTCAGCAGCGTGACGCTCACCGTGCCTGCAGCATCCAGTCCTCAGCCACGCCCGCCTCGAACCTGGACACCATCCTAGAAGAAAGAGAAATAAGAACAATAACTTACCTTTTAATCTTCATCTGTTCCCGAATTCGCCGCACTTCAGAATTGGAAAAGACACGTCGGAAATAAAAGCATCGCTTCGCTAGCAGGCGCACCGCGCCATACTTACCAGTCTGCATCTCCCCGGTTCAGCGCTGCAGCCATCATTTCATCACGGCATCCGTGGAACCTGGAAGGGACAAAGAGAACAAGGTGAGCCGGGTGCTAACAAAGACAATCAAAGCAACCATATTATACTTACCAGAGTTACCGCTCCCCTAGGCATCTTTCATCGGCGTTCCACCTCTTTAACGCTGCACCTGTGGGAGGAAAGAACACTTGTTAAAGACATGGATTTCGCTTTTACCGGACAACGCTGGGTAATACAGACTCTTACCAACGCGCAACCTGCAGCACTTCAGGTTCGGATTAAGCTGCAATACAAAAGGGATAAAAACGAGTGAATAACAGACAATTGAACTCTATAGACATTATACTTACGGCTCCTTGCCATTTACCACGGAGTCCAACACGTCTGGAACTCGCCCAAAATCTTCAAACCAGTGAAGCAACTGGGATTCTACGCGCCCCTGCAGGATGGAGAGCTCATCATTGCAAACAATAAGGTGAGACAACAAAAGGGGAGTATCGGGGTGCTTAAAGGGAACGAATTAAACAAGTGTTTCCTTGCATCCACTGGGTGGCTAATTTCCCTCTTCCTGCTTTTAGGAAACTACTTTTATGAATCAAGCAGATGAAGCTAGGAAGGCCGGTCCAGTCAGCCGTCTCTGCACTACGAATAACGCTGGTGGAGACCTTAGCAGTCCAGTTCCGATCGACGCCCCCATGGGAATCAGGTGAGCGATACAGTTAGGGTCAGTTCATGGGGTAGCATAGATTTGGACTGAGGAAAAGGTTTATTTGTGTAAGACGTCCTGACAAGCTCCCTTTTGTTTTTCTCTAGGACAGGGAACCTTCATAATCACAGTAGAAATATGGATGGAAGAGGCATTTTCTATATTTTAATAAACCCGAGACCCTTGAAAACATGTCTTCATATCAGTCTCCTATGTCGGAATTATCACAAGAGGCACAACATGAACTCTGGTCCCTTTGTATCGAAGGACGGGCCCAAATGCACTTTGCTTATGGCGACATGAATCCTTGCCCTGATCAGAAAAACAACAGATACAGTTGATAGCAAATTACCCCATTGCATCCTCATCAAGGAAGTGGTGGTAGAACAATAGAAGTTAGCCTAGTAAGTTTAGAAACATGTCGGTATATTCACAAACACCTATAGGGCGAACGGACCACTCCTATCTGCAACTATCAATATACTATAATAGCATCCAAGGAACTATACTGTCATATTGTGCCCTTTTTCATTAACTACTTGGCAGGTTTGCTACTTGCAAATTGTTTTTTCCATTCCAACTGCATGGTAGCAATGCTGCACAACACTAAAAACATCTGTCTCACGGCTCCTTACTCGTGATTGCATACATCTATTTACCACCACTATTGTGCTGATTGCCACTTACTCCTCCACAGTAAACCTCTATCCTTCCCAAAGTATAAATAGCCTATCAATCTAGACTGCAAGCTTCCTCCCAGAAAACTATTAGCATAAACTTTAAAAGAACCTTGACAATCTCAGACCATATGAAGATCTTGCATTATTAAGCCCTTTCTTGATCAAAACGTACAGCTGCTCTTCCCTTAGACCGTCTGATGTGTAGGAGAGTCCTACACTTCTACTCTCTGCATTTGGTCTAGGCCATCTATGCTTCAGTGGAATCAGGGCATGGTAAAGTGGGCTATCCCTTCACCCAGAGAAGGGCAAAGTTAAATCATACATAGAAGAGCAGATGAGCCCCATGAATGGTGTTAGGGAGAATTCTCATTGATGGCTAATTTCCCTCACCTAGTGAGACCCCCAGCAGCTTTGCTGGACTTCTGGAGTTTACTTTTTTCCACTTGGTAAGATTGTGAGCTTTTCCCCCACTCTTACATGTGTTTTGCCATGTGTATTTTTATGTTTTTGTGATTGTCGACTCTGGAGTACACCACTTCAGTAGCCCTATTCTTTTGTGTGTCACACAGCACCTTCTGTGCAGTGGCACAGGGTTGTCTTTGAGACTTCCCACCGACTCCATTTCTGAGGCTGACTACCGTCCCCCACAAAAGGGTAAAGTTGCCATTAACTTTACTTAGTCAATCTACCACAGATCCAGTACACCCCATCTTCCATGGAGTACTGAAAAGGGTTACTGAGTGTCCCTTTGTATCTGTACCGCATAGAGCATTGTTTCGCTCTTTTAACATTTAGACTTGGCTGGTGGCAGTGGTATCTACCCTAACTTTTCTACCGCGATTATATTAGATAAACATGGTATTGTTTTAGGCTATTATATTAGCCTCGAACATAAACCGGCTTGACCAAATTGTCTGTCTTTTGGCTCTGGTTGGGTTTATTCGCCATTTCTTTTTGTTAAAGTCCTTCTTGTGTTTTACTTTGTGCGGCAAACTAGGTTTGCCTTCTTTGTTCACCGTCTTTTGGCGGGCTTCTGCTCAGAAGCCCTCCACCAGGCGCCGGGGTGTCTAGGTGGGCTGAATGTGAGGGAGGGGTGTAGTCACCCCCTGCACAGGGTATCCTAGGAAACCCAAATCACACTTTGCCAGATTGGCTGAGGTGGTTGTCCAGGCTGGACAACCCCCCTGCTGGGTGATTGACATCCAGGCTGTGTGAATCGGGGTTTTGCGCATAAAAGGCAGGTCTCTTGGGCTAGAAGTCAGAGTCACCACTGGAACTACAAGGAACCGAAGAGAAGCGGAGAGAACGACGACTGCTGCAACTACCCCGTCCCGGTGAAGCCCTGCTGCATTTCCTGAGCTATCTACGCTTCGACGACTAGAGAAGATACGGTCTGGAGTCTTCTTCCCTTGGGCCTGGTGGGGATAACCAGCTCATCTTCCACAGCCAGAGGATCCTCTTCCTTGGTCGAAATCGCTGCACATTGCTGTAGTGGTCCGGATAGCCAACTGAAGAGCCTCTCCTGTTTTTAAGGAGCGCACCTTTTATTCATTGTCGCTGCTGCCGGCCTCATCCCTGTGTGGTGCAGACCCCCTTCAGACGCCCTCCTTCACCTCGAAGCTCTGGGAACCGTGGGTCTGCGGGAAACCAACAGGAACAACTGCCAGGGCACCTGCTGCACCATTGGAATAAGGTACTGTGTTCTGCTTGAGGAAACAGGGTGAACCCTTGTCTTCCCTTCTTATAACTTTTGCTTCCGAACATTGACAATATCGAAGTGTTCTTGGCTACGTTGAATCGTAAACTATCTGACTGTGTGATCTTCGACAACAGACCCCCGGTGTCACTTGACCCTGGCTCCGGCCCTTTGACTCTTGAACTCCTGTCTCTGAGTGTTTCTCGATTCTGTCTGCCTAACCAAAATATTGCCTGTGATTTCTGCCTCCAACTCCCTCTGAGTATCTCAGGTGCTAAGTGTGTTTTTGCCCCGGTAGCATTTCATGTCACGGATTTGCGTTTATTTAGTAGACCGAAATGTCAAAAAATGATCGCAATCGTATTCGCGGTAACGTGTTTTGTTCGTAACACCGGTCCATTCAAACACAGGGTA
Organism: Ambystoma mexicanum; assembly: GCF_040938575.1. Lineage (NCBI taxonomy): Eukaryota > Metazoa > Chordata > Amphibia > Caudata > Ambystomatidae > Ambystoma > Ambystoma mexicanum. The sequence goes on along the minus strand of NC_090924.1, from coordinate 532,654,584 downwards.
CTTACCTTGAGACATACTGTACAAAGCGCATTGGTTAGTTGTAGTATATTTTACGTGTTTTTTTAAATTTAATAGAAGTGTCATGTTTATAACAAATGGTTTAAAAATAAATGTACTTATATTTTTCTACCTGAAGCCTTGAGTCAGTGTTTGCTTGAGCCACAGTAATTGTGGTCTCTTTGTGTAATCTCTGCTACTGCTCATATACTCTTGAGATAAGCCTGGCTTCTCCGCCACTGCTACCACTCTGACATAGTAGTACAGGCTTGTACCAAAGGTAAAACTTGTATTGCAACCTGTAGTCTTAATTCTGTGTAGTGGTCCCTAAGGGCACTGCACAGGATTCTGCCTAACAAATGGTAGCTAACACAGAACGCCCTTGAAGAGATCTTTTAAGCTTACAATATCAGTTGTACATTTCAAGAGTGGAAAGCAGAAAACGATCGAAAATATAAGAGCTAGCCAGGTGATCGTGATGGCCTCTGCTTTCATTCCTCAAATCTATTACCCCTGAATGTCACAATTTGTATCTGCTACTTCCAGGCAGAATTCATGTGTATCTGCATCCCATCTCATTTTAAAGCATTTTGAATCTTAAGCTTTTCCAGTTACGTTCGATAATATCGATAATATCAGAGATGGTATGGTGTTCTATAACAAGAAAAAACATACGACTACATAGAACATATTCTCTATCTGGTGCAAAGAGCAGAAGAGTAGCATGTTGCCATTCACATAGGAGTTTGTTTTGCAATATTGTTCATAATTAATAATTAGCCAGGATAAGACTCGAGTTTAGTAGAATTAAAACATATGTGGACTCTGTATTGTTATGGAGAATACATGCTGTTTCAATGCTGCTGCTCCTCGACTGGAGAATAACAATTGTTTAAGAAGGCTCGCTGTAGTCTCCATTTTAACCAATACATCAACAGCTCACTGTGAACACTGTTTTTGCTTGTTACTGCTTCACTGGTGATCATGTTAGTCTTCTTTACAATGTTCTTAACATGAAGAATGTTTTACTTGTTCTGACCATGTCAAATTAATTAAAATCAAGTTAGACTTGCCTCTGAAACCAATATGCAACTCTTTTAGTGTCCTTTCCCAGATTCCTTTTGGGAGGAGGATGTTGCATACGCTTTATGTCAAACTGGCATTGTCTGGAGAACAAGTCTCGAAAGAAAATCTCAGAAACTGCTTCTGGCTTCAATCTTCACAGCTATCCGCAAAGCCTTTTTTGTTAGGATTCCCATCAGGAGCCCAATTCAAAACCTCCTCCTTAGCAACACACTGCCAAAATGTCCTGTGCACGATGTATTCCAGGCACATTTTCCTTAGGCAAATATGCAGCATCTACTTTTTGATTTAGAATTTTTTTTTTACCTGGTCATACTTTCACAAAACATTTTGAGACCATCTGTAACAAGGGCTGATATTTTGTTTATCGGAAAAGTTCCCAAGGCCACATTTTTTAACACAGTTTCTATTTTGTTTTAGATTTACAAAGATTAACTTACATCTACAGCATGAGCAACATCTTTACAAAAAGTCCAATGATTGATTGCAGACTGGAATTAGCTAGGGCTCCAGTCCATGGAAATTGTATGAATGTACCTGAAGGCAGGATTATATACTGCCATTGCCAATGGTTAATCATTTAATCCAGTCACAGTGAAGAATACAAGAAAATGGTATGGATGAGACACATAAATAAGTGGGGGTTTTCTTTATAAACCTTACATAAGCTAATCGTATATATGCATTACAAATTGAACAGAGTCTTAAACATAAAGACCGTCTTTCGCTTAACAGCACAACCCACAACACCCATTTTATAAATTTGGGTGACATAAAAAAATAAATAGAATATGCCCCTTTATAAAAGTTGTTCTAGACTACCAACATACTCAACACTGACAAGGGCTCATGCTACTCCACCTCCTGCATCATGAATTGTACAAGTATTATTACTTACAGGTCTTGGATATGGAATTCCATAATGCAGTCCAATTTCTATTCTTGCATTGCACTCTTCTATGCATTGTTTCACTATTTCTACATCTGTAACCTAACAAAAGAGTACAATGCATTAGAATTGTTTAAGTTTATTACAAAATATACTATGCAATAATAACAATGTTATACGTGTGTTTAAAGAAAACATTCATCTGATATAATGAACGGCAGTCATTCAAATCTATCTTAGGTTTACATGGGGTTGGTCTCTGCTTGGTTGATGTTGTAGACAACCGTTGAACAAGTTACTTTCTTACCTGGTAACGTTCTTTCGATGGGATTTTCCGATGACATATCCATATCATATCTTTCGATGGGATTTTCCGATGACATATCCATATCTATGACAGGTAATCACCAAAGCTGTGCTGCTTCGGAAACTTGTCGGCGTCTGCGTCCTGCGTCGATGACGTCGATACGCCCCTTCAAGGACCTCCTCTGACGGCAGACGGCACCCGATGTTATATGTAGGACGCATGACGCCCGTAGCCTCAGTTGTAGTTTTTTCCAAGATCGTGTGGCACCAATCTTCTGCCAGAATGACTACAGAAAGCCTTGCGGAAACGAAAGCTGCAATCGCATAAGAAATTCTGTAGAGGGGCAGGTAGGGAGGGAGCGATGTGGAATACGTCGTCGGAACATCCCATCGAAAGAATGTTACCAGGTAAGAAAGTAAATTGTTCTTCAAAGGGATTGGTTCCTCCGACGTATTCCACATCTATGACAGACTCCCAAAGCAGTACCAACGTTAGGAGGTGGGAAAAGAATTTGAATTTTAGAATGCCCAATTAAATTGCAGAATAGAGGACCGCCTTACCAAAGGCCAAATCTTACCCATGGATAGAATCCAAGGAGTGGTGTTTAACCAAAGTATGGACAGAGGCCCATGTGCCTGCTTCACAAATGTTATGAATGGGAACACCCCTCTGCAGAGCAGTAGAGGCAGCCACACCTCTAATAGAATGGGCTCGTAAGCCTACCGGAGGGTCCTTACCCCCCCAAGCAGTAACATGCAGAAATTGTCAAGATAATCCATCTAGACAAAGTCTGTTTAGTAACAGCTTGTCCCAAACACCTTCGAGCGTATCCTACAAAGAGTTGATCGTCCACTCTGACCCGGGACATGCGTGAGATGTAGAAACTTAAAGCTCTCCTAGAATTAAACCTATGGAGCCTCTCCTCTTCGTTACCAGGATGCAGAGGAGGATAGAACGCCGGAAGAATGACCTTCTGGCTTAAATGAAATTCTGACACAACTTTCGTAAGAAAAGAAGGACGAACCCTAAGGACAACCCTGTCCTTATGGAACACAGTGAAGGGTGGCTTAACGGAAAGTGCCTGCAACTCACTCACTCTGCGAGCGGAAGTAACCGCAACTAACAATACAGTTTTCAAGGTCAACAGTTTCAAAAGTCAAGAATGTAAAGGCTCAAACGGAGCTCCCACGTGGAATTTTAGAACCAGGTTCAAATCCCAACCCGGCACCTGGAAAGGTGACGGTGGGAACACATGAGTGAGCCCTTTCAGAAACTGAGAAATCAAAGGAATTTTAAAATAAGAACACTCTCAGATGAGTGCTTAAATATGGACAGCGCCACCAGGTAACCTTTAATGGTACCCACTTGCAGTCTCTTGTGGGCTAACAAAAGCAGAAAAGACAGAACAACAGGAATGGCACATGAAAAAGGATCCACATTCTTAACCCTGCACCAGTCGCAGAATTTCCTCCAACGGCAACGGTACAGGGACTTCGTTGCAGGCCTTCTGGCCGAAAGCAACACTTCCATCACGTCTTCAGGGAGGCCCCAATCCTTATACCTCAACCTTTCAGAAGCCAAGCATGAAGGTTGGGGGACTTGCCCTCTGGATGGAGAACCTGATCCCCCTCCCGTGAGAGCAGATTGTCTCGGTAGGGAAGACGGCTTGGAGGACAGATGGACATGTCGAGAAGGTCCAGGTACCACGTTCTCCTGGCCCATGCCGGAGCAATGAGGATCATTCGGGAACCGAACCTCCGTAACCTCCGCAGCACTTGCGGAATGACGGGGACTGGAGGAAACGCGTACAGCAGTGGTAAGGACCACTCCACTACGAACGCATCCCCTAAGGCTTCTCTTGGAGGAAATTCAGAATATTGCGCACTTCCGGTTGACACTGGTGGCGAAGAGATCCACTTGTGGGGTCCCCCAAAGGGCGAAGATCTCAGGAGAATCTCCTGAGCCAGCTCCCACTCATGAGAGACCGTACTCTGCCTGCTCAGATCATCCGCTGCCACGTTTTCGTCTCCGGCCAGATGAACTGCCGAGATCAAAATTTCCTGCTGGATGGCCCAGAACCAGAGCTGCATCGCCTCTCTGCATAGAGGGAGAGACCCTGCCCCCCCTTTTTGATGAGCTAGTGCATGGCCACTCCATTGTCCGTCAGAATCAGGACATTCTTCACCCGCAAAGACGGCAGAAAAGCCTTCAGTGCTAGCCTGATGGCCCTCAGCTCCAACAGATTGATATGGAGTCTGGACTCCGAAGGAGACCAACGACTGTTGACTGTCAACTCATTGGCATGAGCTCCCCATCCTTTGAGGGTGCGTCCGTCACGATCGTCACCTCCGGCCAGAGTAACCAAAATGGAGCCCCCTTCATCAGATTGTCTTCAACGGCCCATCACAGAAGATCCTGGGCGACCGAGGGCGGCACCTGAACGGGATCCGACATCCTGCCGGAGGACTGTGACCACTGCATCTTGAGAGCCCACTGCAGAGATCTCATCCGCAGCCTGGCCTCTGGCACCAGGAGAATGCAGGATGCCATGAGGCCGAGCAACCTCAAGAACTTGAACGCCGGCATGTTGAAACTTGTTCACCATCTGCAGAATGTGATTAGCCCTCACCTGGGGTGGAAAACACAGCCCCAGGGATGTGTCGAGCACTGCTCCGATGTACTGCAGCCGCTGGGTAGGTGAGGTCTTCTTAAGGTTGAGGGAGAAGCCCAGCTTGTGAAGGGAGTGGCAGGTGACTGACAGATGATCCAGGACTTGCTCGGGAGAGCGCGCCCTGATCAACCAATCGTCCAGGTAGGGGTAGACGTGAATCCCCCCCTCTCCTGAGATACTCTGCCACCACCACCATGAGCTTGGTGAAGAACCTCGGGACGGAGGTCAATCTGAACGGCAGGACCCAAAACTGAAAGTGCGAGTCACCAACCGCGAACCTCAGGTACTTCTTGTGCTTGGGATGGATCGGCACATGAAAGTAAGCGTCCTTGGGGTCGAGCGACACCAACCAGTCCTGAAGTTGAAGGGCCTGGAGGACTTGAGAGAGAGTAACCATCTTGAACTTGTCCTTCCTGAGGAGCTTGTTCAAACCACGCAAGTCCATGATGGGTCTCAATCCCCCGTCTTTTTGCGGGATCAAAAAATATTCGGAATACCATCCCTTGTTCCTCTCCGCTACAGGCACCAGTTCTATGGCGCCTTTCTCCAGCAGGGATTTGATTTCCTGCACAAGGAGCGGATCCGGACTCTTTAAAGAGAGATCCCCTGGTGGATTGTTGCGAGGCCTCTGCCGGAAAGGAATACAGTAGCCGTGGGCTATGATCTCCAGAAGCCACACATCTGAAGTAATGGCACACCATTCTACAAGATGCTGCGCCAGCCTTCCCCCAACCGGCGAACCATGGGACATGGCCTCATGACTGAGCTGAAGCGGCTGCGGCAGTGCCTGAGGGCAAAGAGGCAACTGCCCGAGTGGCTTTGGCACATTGAGTACCTTGTTTGCCACCTCTGGTACTCCTACGTTGGCCCCTTTGTCTGGCCGCTCCCCTCAATCTACCAAAAGACGAGTAGTATTGAAAGGAAACTCCCCTCCATTGCTGTCCCCTAGAACGAAAAGGTGGAGGTTGGCGGACTGCAGTGCTCAACAGCTTCGCTGCAGCCTTTGAGGTCTGCAACCTCTCAAGGCTCTTGTCAAACTTGCTGCCAAAAAGATGGACCCCATCAAAGGGCATGTTGAGAAGTCGGGCTTGTACGTCAGGAGCAAACCCCAACTTCCACAACCACGCAAATCTGCGCATCACGGTGCTCGCCGCCATGGACGGGCTGACACAATCTGCCATGTCCAGACCCGACTGAACGGATTCACACATGGCATCCTTGCCATCCTGAACGAGCGCAAGAAAACCATCCTGTTCCTCCCCTTCGGGAACATGTTCAGCCGCCATAGAAACACAATTCCACAGAGTGTGAGTGAAACGTGCTAAGGCAAACACGGAGTTGGCTGCCTGTAAAGTCTTACCCCCTGAAGAAAAACTTTCTTCGCCCAGCCATAGCCATCAAAACGTTTGTCGTCCCTATCAGGAGGGATGGTAGGGTACGATGCCTGCTTTGCCGGGGCCGTAGCCGCTTGCACCACCAAACTCTCCGGAGTGGGGTGCGTTGTCAAGTAGCAGGGGTCGCTACTGGCTGGACGGTATGTTTTTTCGGAAAAGACTTGCTCACGCCTGGGAGACTCTCCGGAGCAGTCCAAGCCGCTGCCACCCTTCTCTGTAAAGCCATACGAAATGGCAGCACCGGGTCAGTGGGTGGACCTTTGTCAAGGATATCTGTCAGGTCATCCTGCAGAAAATTCACTGGTGACGCAGACCACCCCAAGTACTCCGTCATCCTCGACATGAGTCGCCTGTACGAAGATTCAGCATGCGTACCAGGCTCAGGCCTGCCAAACTCAACCTCTGGGGAGGTATCAAGACCACTGGCATCGTGCAAAGACTGACGCAGGTCTTCCAACTGGCTATGACCAGATAACAGGTCTTCAGGAACCTCATCAGGCACCAAACCTTCCTCAGACCCTTCATCCACCTCAGAGATGTAATCCAGAGGCTGGAATAAATCCCTGGATGAGGGCAAAGAAAAAGGCTCAAATACCGGCCTCACTGACTTTTTCAGGGCCTTCCTTGGAGTTTCCACCGATGCACGTGGTACCTCCAGTAAAGCCTCCACAAAAGGCATCGAGGGCTTCGACGGAATTGGCGTAGAGCGTGGGGCCGATGGCTTCGACAAAGGCCTCGAGGGTGGTGCCCCAAGCGCGTCCTTCGACGGCCTCGGCGCCGATGGCATCGACGACTTCCTCGGAGGCGGAGCCTCGAGAGAGTCCCTCGACGGACATTGCGCCGATGGCGTCGACGCCTTCTTGGAAGACCTCACAGGGCAGGTCTCAAGGGCATCGAGGACCGGGACCTGGTGCAGGCATGGTTAGAGCGATCCACCTTGTCCGATCTGGACCTCGAAGGCTCCCGATGATCGTGCCGACAGCCTGAACCCGAAGGCGTGCGAGCGGTGGCCCTAGCTCGTTCCCTGCCGGCTTCTTTCGAAGGCGCGGACGGAATGGAGCCCTGCGATTGGAAAATGACCATCATCTCCATACAAAATGCATCCCATTCCGCAGGAGGGGAAAGCTTGTTGGGACAGCAACCCATCGTCTGGCGGAGTCCTCGGATAAGGACGGGGAAGTCGACCGGTGACGGCGCTTCCGAGAGTTTCTCGAAGAGGCAGAGGAATGGCGGGAACCACTCTGGGACCGAGACCCCCTGGACTTACGCCGACCATGCAGAGAGTCGCCCCTCGAATCTTCGGTCGAAAGCCCAGCGGATTTCGACTTACGGGGCTTGGCAACCCTACCAACCGACAGCTTCTTCGTTCGCTCCCGCAAGACCTTGGACGTCAAAGACTGGCATTTGTCACAGTCATCGGTGGTGTGGTCCTCGCCGAGGCACCAGAGGCAGACGTCGTGCGGGTCCGTAAGTGACATCTTGGAACCGCAGTCCCAACATCTTGAATCCCGACCGCGGGGTAGAAGTAGAACTGTCACAAACCAAGTTCGAAGAACCGATAGAATCAGAAGAACCGAGGAGCGCCGAGATCTCCGAAGCAAACACGTTTGCGGAAAAAACGGAACTGAGGCTATGGCGTTGTGCGTCCTACATATAACATCGGGTGACATCAGCCGTCGGAGGAGGTCCTCGAAGGGGGGTATCAACGTCATCAACGAAGGACGCAGACGCCAAAAATATTCGGAAGCAGCACAGCTGTGGTGATTACCTGTCATAGATATGGAATACGTTGGCGGAACCAATCAATTCGAATGTACATTTCCATTTTATTGGCTCACACTGCAGTATTCACGAGCATGGCAACTAGATCAAGTGTGCAGCACAATTCTCGGAAGTTTCTCACAATTTATACAAATCAGAAAGTGGGGTTGTGGCTAAATTCCCGTTTTAGGTGGCAAACTGTCCATGTTCATTTTCAGAAACTTCACGCTGTGACAAACTGAAGTAAGCAAAGCAGTGTTGCTGTTGTGATTAAAGTGTTTCACTTGGAATGCTCTCCAGGTAAATTAAGCTCTGACTGAGGGTTCCGCTTTCTTTTTTACATAATTTATGGACTTTTCAGTTTTAGGGATGACATGCTTATGTTTGAACTAAGCCATGCGCCTCTAAAATATATGGCAGGAGCTGATTCGACTTAATTGCAGGTTAGCAAGAAAGACAAATGCTTTTCTTGAAATGGTAAATGCTGCAATGTTCTGGGCTTGGCAAGGAGGGTATTTGCTCAAAACAATGCTTTCAGATTTTGCCAACGAACAGACACTACAACTTGCAGAACAGTGTGTTGCTTATGCAACGAAGGAGTTTTACTTGTAAAGCTCTCCACTCCAAAGTGGAACGTACCTGGCATTGTACTTTCTGTTTGCGTTATTTGCCAAGGTCTTCACCTCTGAAGCAGTAACCTAAATGTCTTGGAAATTCTTGTGCATGCTTTCTTGGAAGACTGCCCAAGAGGGGTTTGGTCACCTCTGCTACCCTCTTAGGATCTGGAGGTTGTACTGTGTTACAAAGTGCCTCCCTATTGCATCAGATATATACACAAATGTCCCTACCATGTATAATAAACGCCAACTATGCACACACATGTATAAATGTAACAATAAGTAATGTAACTGAAAGTAATGTAATGTGGAAAATCTGTGCAAGTTAAATAACAGTTTAAGAAAAAAAATACACAAGGGCTTATTTGTTGCATGCAAGTCCTGGTGGAAGCAGAAATACAGCCAGTAATTTACCAAAACATGCACCTCTGACCAAAAAAGCTCCAGACAGAAATGACAATGAAATCCAAGATGTCTGCATTAGATTTTATAACCTATTCCTAGACCATGTGATTAGAGATGCTGGTTAATGAAGAGGAGCCAGAGAGGAGTAGACCAAAGATCTGTCAGAAACAGTAATGGGACTAGACTACAGTGTTATGGTAATGTTTATTTGTAAAGCGCCTACACACAAGGCAAGAGTTTTTTTAAGGCGCTCAAGGAGGGAGGGAACAAGGGAGAAAAACAACAGTCATTCATAGCCCTTAAGTATCTGAACAATAACCAGTCTGCCAGGCAGAGTAAGTGCATATAGAACAATAAACAGTGTAGAGAACAACAAATATGTCTGATGACGATTCTGATGTTTTTCCAAGAGTATACAGGCACCACCATGCGGGAGGGGAGACAGGGAGGAAAGGAAAGACGATCTTCAAGGCATGGTACGTTCAGATCGTGCAAGTGCAAAGACGGTACAGGAGAAGGGAGAGGGAGGAGGACAAGTGCAGAGGGGGCGATATCAGGATGCGCCCAATTGGTCAGAAACTGGTAAGTGCTGAGAGATGCCAGTCTCAATGGGTAGTTGACTGAGTGCAGTTGCATGAGGCAAGTGCTGGAGGACTGGCAAAGGTGCTAGGGAATAGGGTGGAGGGAGAGAAGGAAGAGGAGAAGAGGAATGTCTTAAGGAGTTTCTGGAACTTAAGGAGATCAGGCTCAAGACAGAGAGAGGCAGGGAGGCTATTCCAGAGGGAGGCCCCTGCTGAGGATAAAGATCTCCGTCAAAATCTCTGCTTAGAGAACTGGCTCACTCGGAGAAGGTTGGAGGTAGATGAGAGGAGGGCTTGGGAGGGACAGTATTTAGGAAGGCAATTGGTGAAGAAAGGAGGGTCCCAGGACCCAGAAAGCCATGTGGACAATGCAGAGGGTCTTGAACTTGATCCTTGCAGCCACGGGGAGCCAGTGGAGGGATTTCAGCGCCACAGATTTGCGGTACCTGGGCTTGAGGCCAAGGATAAGTCTCGCTGTTCTGAATGAGTTGCAGAGGGCGCAGAGCAGAGGCAGGGAGGTTGAGAAAGGCTGTTGCAGAAGTCAAGCCTTGAGAGAACCAGGGCTCTGGAGACAGTGACCCTTCTAGGGGAAGGTGAGAAAATGGAGAGTACCTCTGAGGAGGTGCAGCTGTAGTTTGACATTTTAGAGATCTCCGAAGTGTGAGTGGAGAAGGAGAGAGTGGAGTAGAAGATGACCCCAAGGTTTTTTGCCTTGCATGTCAGTGCGGGCGCAGGGCCAAGGGAGGCCGGCCAGAGTGAGAGTGGGAAAGCAAGAGTCCCAATGCGAACAATCTCAGTCTCAATCTCAATGGCGTGGGGTGAAGTCATTACGTGAGAAACAGAGGACTAGCCTGAAAGAAGCAACAGATGTGTTAACTGCTGAAGCCTGAAGGAGAGGGAACTCTAAGAGCGATGTGAGTAGGAGGCACTTCTTCCATGGGGCCAAATCCAGGAGGAAGACTGTGCCCTTTTTGCTGGAGCGATTCCGAGACTGGGAGGTCATGGTTGGCACTTGGAAGATAATCCAGGAATTCCTAAGGAAAGGAACACTGAATTCTGCAAATAAATCTGAGAAAGCGGAAGATCACCACCCGGATTAGCCACACCTGCCCCCCAGGAACTTGGAATGGTCACATGACCACCATCCCAGAAGAGGGAGTTGAGCCTCGTCCTTTTGGTGCACTCACCATCTGCGCCCCAAGACTATCCTGCTGGCTGTCCAGGAACCACATTGTGGTCTCCACTTCAGTGGGTAGATAGAAATCATTGCTGTAGGGTAGTGGGTTAAACCTCCTACCCTCTATACCCCCAAAGGAACTTGGGCTGGTCATGTGACCTGGTCACTTAAAAGACTATTTATTCTTTTCTTTTTGGAAATCCTTACCCTAGGTGTCCTCTTCTAACAATGCTGTTCTCAAGAACTTCTCTTAAGTGCAGTTTGTGTTTTTGGTTGGGACAGCTCGCCTCCATCCTTTCATCTTTCTAACGCTGCTGCCTGCCTATCACCATTGAAGCCCTGTGCATACCTTACAATATCCAGCAGCATGAGTTTCATATCTTGCCAGGTGTTTTTCTTATTCTCTCTCTGCGGTCTCTATTCCTACTCACTTTCCCTCATGCACTTCTGTGAGTCGTATGCATGCCCACTCCCGTAATCCATGTAATTTGATTTCTGTTCCCTCTTATTCGGTCACATCTTTTCTCTCCATGGGCTTAATAAATTACTTCTCAGTTTGCAACAAATGTCACCTAATTTTAAGACACCTTTTTCTCAGCTTTAGCTTCAGTTTCTATGTCTCAACGAGACTTGATTTCTCGTTCAGATACTGCTATCCCTGGAACCAATGACTTCTTATTCAAATGTTGTTCACTTTCCTTGATTCTGAGGTAGAAGTGCTCGTAACAATCTTCTGTTACATTCTTCATTCTCGTTATCTCACCCTCTTCCAATATCAATCCACTGTTACGCTCACCTGGTCTCGGCGGGGGCGTTGGAGCCCTCCCTTGACTTGACTCCTTGGAATCGCCTTCCCCTCTGGATAGCAGTTGGACCTGCGGCTCGGGAGATGGGTGTTGCCCCTGAGTTATTGTTATTTTGCATTTATATAGCGCCTAATGTACCACTGGTATGATCTCAATGAACATGGAGTGAGGATATTGTGACTTCCCCCAACCCTTTCGTGCCAAAATACGGTGTGCAAGCGCTTTCCCATATAAACTCGCCTGTAGTTTTGTAATGTTGTGCTATCCATACTGCTTATCCTAGCAGGGGCGCGTAGAACAGACCAAGTTACTTCACTGGTCCGTGGGAGTGTTGATCCAGACGAGCTGCGACCAATCCACTTAGAAGGTAAGTCTTTTGTTATGAATATTGTTCGATTAGACTGTCTGCATTTCGTCTAATAATTATTCTTGCAATGTCTCATTCCATTTCCATAGGTACGGAGAAGTAAATCGGGACCGAAGAGAGGCCGGAAGACCTTAGAGACTGATGGAGTTTGAACAGTGACAGGTAAGTTGGTCTTTATAAGGGAACTCTAGTCTCTTGTATGATGCGGCAGTGCGTTCAATATGCATATGAGTTCTAACCTGTTGTATTCTTGTTTCCTCGTAGGTGCAGGCCGACTATGAAGAATGGTATCCGGATCCTAGAAGATTTGCGGTTGCAGGATGAAGACTCAGCCTCTGACCGTGATGGATGCCGGTGAGAAAGAAGACTCCGACTCCGAGCGTGATGGAATGCAGGTAAGAAGAAGAGCCTGGCTCCGGCTGCGATGAGTTGCAGGTAAGAAGCGCACTCAGCGATGTACTGGCTGGAAGCACGTAAGATGCGTGCCCAGCGATGTAGCGGCTGGCAGTAGGCAAGGAGTGCACTCAGCGATGTAGCGGCAGGCAGCAGGTAAGGAGTACGCTCAGCGATGTAGCGGCTGGCAACAGGTAAGTAGCGCTCTCATCGATGTAGTAGTTGGGGTGAAAGGCGTGCACAGTGATGTAGCAGAAGACTGCAGGTAGGAGCGCTCTCAGGAATATCTTCAGGATGGGGCTGCAGGAATCCAGTGATAAGCAGGTAAGCACAGCGGAGAGCGTTACGCTGCCAAAAGCAGAGTAACGCGAAGCGAAAGCACGTGGATGGGCTGGCCTTATATAGGCTGGCTCAGGCCCCTCCCTTTAGCCCCACCTACTGACTCCACCTTGCCCTTCTTTGGGACTGTAGCACGTGCCTTCCAGTTCTGTTCTATGGCCACGCCCGGCCCAGCTGCACACGCCCTTGGCGTAGAGTGTGCAGAGCACACTTTTACATGAGCCTGGTGCCAGTGGCGCCAGGACTGGGTCCAATTGGACCCTGGGGATGAGGAAGGACTGGCCCCTTGACTAGTGGCCATGGCATCCACCCCTCTACACAATTTCCAACTCCTGAATCATATTTTTCCTCCACCATCTCTTGATCCTTCCTCCTCTTTGCCCCCCTCTGGTTTTGCCCTTTACTGATAAAGTATCCAAGCATATTTATTTTCTTCTTTTGTCAGCTACACTTCCCTCTTCCTTCCCCTCCATCTTCCACCATTTTCTCCTCTTTCTTATTTGGAAACGGGTGAATTGCTTTCTCTGGCTCATCCAACTGCTTTCTCCACTTTATTCTGTTCCTTCTTCTCTTATTTTCTCATCTGACTCCTGTTATTACTTCTCTTTTGAACCCTTCCCTGTCTACCTCTACATTCCCCTCAGATTTCAAGCATGCTGTCATCTTGACAATCTAAAAAAAAAGAATAGAATAGATGGTCTACAAACAGGTCTGTTCTTACCTTGACCATCATTCTCATCTTCTTTTTCAGTCCATTTTCCGTCCTGTGCAATCTATGGAAAAAGCTCTGTTACTAGCTCTATGCTGTCTGCCTTCAATAGAAACATTCTTCTAGTCTCATTCTTCATGATTAGTCAGCAGCTTTTCTTCACTTCTAGCTGCTCTTTCGACCCTGGGATCTTCTGGTTCTGTTCCTCAGTGGTTGCAGTCCTACCTCTGTTCTTTCTCTTGGGCTGTTAAGATTAATTCCACGTTTCCACTACACAGTGCCCCAACAAGGCTCTGTCCTTGGTCGCCTTCTTTTTACCATTCTATACTTCTGATCTCGATTGTCATTTGGTTTTTCCTGTCATTTCCATGCAGACGACTCCCAGATCTTCGTTTCCTTTTCGTCTTTCTCAGATTCTCCTCATTCTACTCTTTTTGCTTGTTTACTGCCCACCCAATAGTGGATGCATTCCAATTTCCTCCATTTAAGCACATCCAAAACTGAAATTATATTTTTTCAATCTTCGTCCATCTCTCCTATTGACCATCCTTCAATTTACTCTCTTCTCTCTACTATTCCCTTCAGTCATTCTGCTTGAAGTTATGGACTTTATTTTTTACTTGTTTCTCTCCTTTCAAGATCATAGCTTTAACATTTCTAGCTCCTGTCGCTTTCTACTCTATAATAAGTGTGAAGCTTGCCCTTTCCTTACTCTAAAGGCTACCAAACGTCATTTTGTCTGTTTCTTTCTCACCTTGATTATTGTTCTGCCTTACTAATTGGCCTTCCTCTACATTGTCTTGTTCTGCTGCACTTTATTTTTTTTACTCTGCTGTTCGCACTCTTCAGTCTTCATGCAGTTCCATCTACTCTTTAATCTATCTTCTGGCTTTCGTTTGACTTTCAGTTGAACTTCCATTTCTTATGTATTGTTTTTTAAAAGGTATGCTTGGCTTGGCCACTTCTTATCGTTCTTTACCCTCTGAATCACTTCACCTTCTATTTGTTCCTAAGCCTCCCGGTGTTCAATCCTGTTTCCTCTCCTTTTCTTTACTAGTGCCTAAAACACTGGAATTGTTTACCTCATCTATTAGGTCTTTGCTCGGCCTTTCCTTATTTAATGCATATCTTAAAACTCCTCTTTCTTTACATCAATGATTACTTGGCACATTATTCTTTTTTGTACCACTGATTTCATCTGAAGCGCTTTGGCTTACTTGACTAATTATTCTTTTTTGTACCACTGATTTCATCTGAAGCGCTTTGGCTTACTTGGCTAATTATTCTTTTTTGTATCACTGATTTCATCTGAAGTGCTTTGGCTTAAGGGCTATTTAAATCAATAAATACAATGCAAATAAATAAGAGACAATGTAAGTACACGTACACATGTTGGACTTGACACTGCATGCTGGGAATTGTAAAGTTTTCTATAAATAGTATAAGAGAATGAAAGCTCAGACACCTACTTCTGTGAATTGCAGTCCCAACACCAAAGTAACATTGAGACCTTGTGAGTGGAAGAGACACTGCATCCTTGGAAGCAGTAAATCATCCAAAGAAAATTTTTTGAGAAATAAATACCTGTTATTGCATTCTGGGGAATATAGCTTATTTCCCATGGTATTACCAAGAGGATTTATGGCATGAAATGCCATTTTGACAACAATACCACAGGAATTCGTTCTGACAACTTGAAAAATAAAAACTTGTAACTAGAAACAAACAGTTTAGGTGAACCTCTTTTGCTGGTCCACCACATAAGCTGTCAGGGGTGGGATCGTCAGGACATGACAATTCGTCCTACCCACTAGAAATCCATCTGTGGGGCATGTTGAGTCAATATTTTGATCACTCAAGTCAGTCCTAAACCTAGACTGAGTCGGCACCAGATTCCATCTGGAAAAACCTGAAAATCTCATAGTCCACAATCTCAGTGGCCTTTGGCACATTTAATCACAGCACACTAATCGGATGGCTCTAAGTAACGTAAGACCACCTTCCAATGAATGAGATCCTTCTGAACAGGCAGAACAGAAATCACCTGGCTTCCTCCTTTCAGCTCTAACTCACAAGCCATAACCAATGGAGATCGTCATGGGGTGAGCCTCTCACTGCTCCTCTTCAACATCGAAATGGCCCCATTGATGAAGATCATCAAATCATAGTCACCTTTTACACCTACGTGGATGACACAAGTCATACAGAATGACTGATGACAACCCCTCTGGGATGATACCAGGTAACTGCCTCAAGTGAATGGATGATGGCTACCTAAATCCTAACTGACAAAAAATAATAGCCTCACCTCACACCACACTTTAAACCGCTCTACCATGCCCACTGCAATTGGGCAACTACCCCAAACCACCACATGGTGATCAAATATCTCTGCAAACTAATGCACAATGGACTATCTGGAACCCAGAGTCAACGCAACTCTCAAAAAGTGCTTCTACCTTGGCAATCAGCCGGATCATGCCATACTCCTTCTTACACAGAGCATTGGCCATCCCATCTCTGATTCTTTCAGGAATTATCTATGCAAATAGCATCTACATTGGTATGCTAGACTACATCACAAAAACTATGAATGGAACTAAAGCACAGCACAGCTACCGGATAACTTCTCAGACTCAATAGGAATGAACACACACCACCTTCCTTCAGAGCACTGCACTGCCTACCAATCCAAAAAGACTCCACTTCACAGACTTTTGCATTGTCCATAGAGCACTTCAAGGTCAATGAGCAGAATTTCATCAAAGCATGTTCTCACATTCCCAACCACCCAGAAATCTCAGATTAACAAGGTACTTTTAGAAACCAGAAGATAGGGGCTTCACCTTTTCCCCTTTGGTTGCCAAACAATGGCAAATGCTACCAAAGGAAAGCAATACTCTACAGGGCCACCTGCAATTCACATTAAAAACCTGTATCTTTACTGCAAAATAGACAGCACCTTAACCTAAACAGAAAATCGCAGCAGAAACAGCATTAATCACTCAATAGACCAACCTCTCAGCAGATCCAGCATAATGGACACCACATTGGCTGCTGACTGTCCACGTACAATCCAAAAGCTGGCCCTCTGAGAAAGAAATTGATCAGAACATGACAACGCTGGAAGTCACCATACCATCCAATTCATCATGGAGAAGATTGGTATGCAGCAATTCCTTGATTTATTACAACCGGATATACACAAGCAGATTGGGTGACTTCCCAGACTAAACACAGAACCAGCAGTAGGAATAGCAATGGCATAAAACAAAGCAGAGACCAGCACTAATTGTGGGACCCATGCAAACCAGGTAACAATATCTCAGATAAAACCAGGACCACATGGAGTATCCCTGGGGAAGGAGACAACAATGGCGTCCAGGAAAAAAACCCAGGACTGAGAATAGCTTGACCATCCTTCTAGATAGAAAGACTCAGCTGTATTCCCCAGAAGTCACTGGTAAGGTGCTTCTCATGTGAAGAGTTGTAACATATCACCACAGGCTATCCCCATAAGAACCTAAGAACCTATAGATATTGGCCTCATGGGAGCTTAACATTTATACCCAGGAGATGAAGACACCTGGTTCCATTCTGCCCACCATGATTCATATTATGAATTTGAAGAGCCAAAGGAATCAAGTCCAATGACAAGATCGATGGGAAGTGAGTGCAGGCTTAGCATATATGGCCAGTTTGTTCCAAATGATGTGGTTGATGTGAAAACAGTACAAAGAACTCTGATCCATTCAAGATACAGATAAGAAAAACTTAAGCCATAGTGGATTCTGGCAGCAGGCAAACTGTCCCGATACCAGGTTTTGTGGAATCACCAGAGTTTGTGAAGGGATCGAAGGTGGGGATCACTTCTCTGCATGTGGACCGGGCAAAAGACCAGCAGGTCTCATGCTGAGTAGCCAAGATGCCAAAGTTGGACCTGCTATCATGGTAACACACTTTCCAAACTTAAAATTACTAACCACCAAGGCAGAAGAGTCAAGGTTAAAGCCAGTTAAAATACTATCCCAGAAAGGGAAAGAAAAATGTTTTTGAGCCCCACTCAGACAACCTTGTCAGAAATTGTTGGAGGAATGGGTGAAACTGGAAAGAAAAGCACCAACTTTGAGTTGCTTCCCCATCTTAGTCAATAATTCAACATACATTTTGAATCTAAGGGAAAGAGCATTTGATGAAGTGCCTACTTCTGGCATCAAATTTACCAATAAAAGGGACTTCTCTCTGTAGCAGACTCCAGTAGAAGCAGAAACAAAGGAGCAAAGAGATAGTGATTGTACCAAATTACTCGAGACCCCAGTGGAAGTTGGGTAAAAGATATTAGCTACAAACAAAATACCCCAAGAGGGAACAAAGCTATTGAATGATAATTCAAAGCAATCTATTTAACATAAGTTGGTGAAACAATCACATACATTAAATAAACACCAGAATAACAAAGATAAAATTAAAGCATCATCACAAATATATTACATTTTCAAAGGCTAGACAAATACGCTTATGAACATTTGGCCACCCAAACCACTTACAAAGTCATTCCAAACATTTATAACAGAAAAAACCCACAGCTTGTCAACTGTAGAAAAGTGCAGAATAAAGAACACTTATCACTGACGGAACAACTCCTGAAAGAATTGGCAATGACATCCAAGAAATCCTGAAGTTTTACAACTTCGCCTACCTAGACCATTTGAAGCATGGTTAGACATAGAATGCTGAGTTTAAGGTGGACCCAGATATCAGTGTTCTGCATTATCATAGGCAACTCTAGTAGTCGCCACTGAGAACCCAAATGTGCACACCTCTGGAGTACAATGAGGACTATACATCTCCATCTAACAAGTTCACAATGAACCACAGCGTAAAGAGCTAGTGTTCTTTCTTACCACACAAGTAAGATAGTACCCTGCACCATCTTATGCAACTGTTTGATTGACTGATTGATTGTTTATTTATATAGTGCCTATACACAATGTGTTTCAAAGCGCTTCAAGGAGGGAGGGAACATAGGAAAATACAGTTACATTCAGTAAAAGTCCTTGAAACAATACAGAATGTGAAAAAATAACTAGCGTAATAGGCCTGTCGACATTTCTGATAGTGCAAGTGCATAGAACAAGTAAGGCAAGAGGTAATGGAAAAGAAGGAGAACAAAGCAAGCAGTAACATTACTATGTCTGACGACAATTGATGTAGTGCAGGAGGTAACAAGAGGAGGGATGGGAGGGGGGACGGGGGATATGAGTGGGGAGAAGGAGATGAACAATGCATGCTACTGAGCAAATTTGTCAGTGACAAATTTAAAAAGCAGGGGTGGGGGGAGGAGGGAGAAGAACAAGGGGGGGAGGAGGGGAGACAGACAAGCTGCTATCAAAAGTCAAGGGAATAGATGATAGGAGTAAGTGCTAGGAGGGGGAAGGCTGAGAGGATGGAGAAATAAGTAGGATGGGGAGTCGGAAGAGAGAAGAGGAGGGAAATTCGGAGGGGGGAAGGGGTAGAAGGCAGGTAAGGAGGGGTACACAGAGCCAAAAAGGCGGGGGGGGCAAGGCAGGGTGGGGGCTCACAGACACTCACTAGGGGGCATGAGGGCACACAGACACTCACTCACGGGTGGGCATGGGGGGCACACATGCACTCACTCAAGGGGGGCATGGGGGCACACAGATACTCACAGGGGGCTTGGGGCACACAGACACTCACGGGGGGGCATGGGGCACACAGACTGTCACGGGGGCATGGGAGCACACAGACACTCACGGGGGGCATGGGGGCACACAGACACTCACTCACGGGTGGGCATGGGGGGCACACATACACTCACTCAAGGGGGGCATGGGGGCACACAGATACTCACAGGGGGCATGGGGCACACAGACACTCACGGGGGGCAAGGGGGCACACAGACACTCACGGGGGGCATGGGGGCACACAGACACTCACTCACGGGTGGGCATGGGGGGCACACATACACTCACTCAAGGGGGGCATGGGGGCACACAGATACTCACAGGGGGCATGGGGCACACAGACACTCACGGGGGCATGGGGGCACACAGACACTCACAGGGGGCATGGGGGCACACAGACACTCACTCACGGGTGGGCATGGGGGGCACACATACACTCACTAATGGGGGCATGGGGGCACACAGACAATCACTCAAGGGGGCATGGGGGCATACAGACACTCACAGGGGGGATGGGGGCATACAGACACTCACTGGGGCCGGTGATCCTGCGTACCATGGTGGACAGGCGTAGACAGGGGGCCTTGGGATCGGGCCTTTGGAGAAGGGCCGGCAAAATGCCTGCCGGCCTCCTCATTGGCCAAGATGTTGCAGGCCACGGCCAATCCTGGGCCCCACTCACGCCAGCCCCAGCACTCCAGTGCGAATAAAGAGGGCACAGCCATCTTGGAATGGCATGCTCACAATGGCTTTCAGTGAGCTTACACAAGAAACTTCAGTGCAGCGGAGCGATCTTTG
Organism: Ambystoma mexicanum; assembly: GCF_040938575.1. Lineage (NCBI taxonomy): Eukaryota > Metazoa > Chordata > Amphibia > Caudata > Ambystomatidae > Ambystoma > Ambystoma mexicanum. The sequence goes on along the minus strand of NC_090924.1, from coordinate 532,634,585 downwards.
CTCCATAAAGTGACAAAAGTCAAAAAGTCCATAAAGTTTAGTCCTCCGACATTCCATGTGATCACATTTAATCTACTTAGTACAATTAACTTTGGTTTTGAACTCGGGGTCACTCCCCATTCCACCCCCATCTTCTCCACCAGTGACCCTCCTCCATCCACTGAACAGTGATCGCCATGGCCTCTCTGCTGTTTGTGTGATAAAAACATTCCAATGGCTATAAACAACACCTTCCGCTACCATGCCGAACTTAACGAATCACAACTGCCTATTCAGGAGTCTGGTAAGCCACCTTCTCTCGCAGACAGGTTCCTGAAAGCAGTACCGTTTCTATGACTCATACTGCTAATAATGTACCAATCTCCCAGTGTTCTGAAAATCTCTGCTGGATACACAAGAGGTGGGATGTCAAGGCTCGATGATGGCACACACTTCCGCAAATAGGGAAGGGAAGCAGAGCCAATCTTAGATCACGTGCTGGCCCATAAGAACTCTGTCGTCCCCCAAAAGACATGGGCAAAAAGGCCCAGTGTCAATTAGCACCTTGTCATAGTTTTGTGTAACAGTCCAAGATCACTGCCTGGAGAGTTCATAGTCCCCACCCTAATCTGCTTTGAAGCTCGTAGTCACTGGAGAAAGAGAGCACAGGCACACTAGCCACTTGCTAGCGCCAAAGGCCCCATTATGCTTTGAAATGTGCAGCGATATAATAAAACAATAAAGCAGCGTTTTTTTCTTACAGAACAGCATATTATCTCAAAGGGGAAGCTAGTTAAGTAGTTCACTGTGTGCAAGGCACCATAAAGCCTGCTTACTAGTGCCCTGATCTGACTTAATCACACCTTTGATACAAGATAAGTAGTGCACAGAGACTGATTGCAGTGTCTCACAAAGCAGGGGAAAGTCAGGAAGTGTATGGAAAGGTTCCATACAATGGGACAAGGCAAACAAAATTAAAAGTAGAAGCTGGAGATACAGGACAGAGAAAAGCAAAGGGGGCGGGCGAGAAGGAAAGGACCGAAGGGACAGGAATCGGGCTTCGACATACCGCCCACCTGGGGTCTACATTAGGACATGGGAAACACACTAGAATCAGAACAAAAATGCAATAAATCCTACTAGAATATGAGAACAAAACTATAAAGAAGCAAGGGTATTTGGAGAATTCAAAGCAAAGCTTAATATGAAAATACACTTCTGGCTGCTGGGAATACCAAAGAGTAGGGTGCCTCCAAGCACACCTCAAACTAAAAAGCAGTGGAAAGCAAAGAACTCCTAAGCAGGAACAAACTGAAACTAGCAAATCAAAGAGTGATGAAATGGAAAAGAATTTTGATTCAGAGCAACATGGATCCTGCAGGGACAGCATTTAAGAAACCAACAAAGTCTAGAAAATAGGGCTTATAAACGGATGAGGCTCAACGATGAAAGCAAAAACTCATTGATCCAGCTGCACGTGGCGTGAGGACAGCAGGCACAGACTGAAAGAGAAATTAGAAAAGAGTTTGGACTGTAAGTATGTTGACTCGTAAGGGATTTCTTTATAGTATGGGAATAGCACTGCCTCAAACCAAACAACGCACGACCCTTAAATGTGTGGCTCTTCCATAGCTTTTGTAAGGAACAGACTACAAGGCCGAGAATGTACCATTTAGGCTCGGTAAAATCTGGAACCAGATTCCAAAATAGACCAGATGCCAGAACACACAGAGGGAGTTTGTAGGTAAGTGCCAAGAAATTTGAACAGTCGAGTAACACAACGGGATGACAGCAGGATCCAGAAATGCCCTTTGCAGCACCCACTCACTTATCACATATTGAAATACTGTGCTGATGCCCCAAAGATAAACACTACTGCATCCGCTTGTTGTCCTCGTTCCTTGCACCCTGTAGGACTCTCATATGGTTGCAGAAGACCAAAGGCTTGCTCTTGAATACCCATGGTGCTGCCCATCCATATGATGGTATTAGCCCTATGTGCTATTTCTAATCCTGCTGTGTTGGGTGGGGTGCAGTGTCCTACCGGTGCTCTACTTTGGCCAATGCAGGGAAATCCCTTGTGCCCAGTGATTAAAAACTTGTGGCATTTCTGATTTTCTACTGTGGCTTCGGAATGGCCTAGCTCGCTCCGAAAAAAGGGCAGTATCTGGCCACATTACTCCTTCCAGTCTACCCTGCTGTGCACGTTCCCATGTCCAATAACATGAGGCTCTCATTCAGAACAAACTGCTCCACCTGTATCACTACTAAGCTTAAACCGCTCCACGTGGGAGTTAGGTCAGCTGCCTATGTTCCTTCTGTCCCCCAAATAACACAGACACTGAAAATAGTACCTGATACAGGACTGCTCCCAGCTACATACATGGGGAAATGGTTCTAACATATGGTACCACAACAAAAAGGCGCCGATTTGCACTTCAGTTATGTTTAAGCAGAATAAAAACAGTGTCCGGTTGTCAAGGAATTGATCACAAGAGAAATAAGGTACAAATGTACATTTCCCTTTGGCCTCCTCTTGACGTGGGATGGGAGGCAGAGAATGGGGACAACCTGCGAGGAAGGGCTTCAAGTCATGGGTCTCCAGGAGGAACACAGCGGTGAGGGCACTCAGCGGACAAGGGAAGAAAAGCGCAGGAAACCATGGGGATGGAAAACGGTGCAGAATAAGAAATCCCTACAAAAAGGTGGGAAGCGGGATACAGAATTTCCAGCAGACACCTGAGAGATAAGTTGTGGCGAGCAGAGGGTCGGGAGCAGGAAGTGGGACTGGAACGGAAGGCGGACAACAGTAATCCAACGGTCGAAAGTGCTGTGGCCCCGGCGGAGGGTCACTATGCCAGAATCCAAGAAGGACTGAGGTAAATGCGGGGTTTAGGATTTCCAGCAAAGTTACACCCGAGTATGCAGAGGGTTAGGAGCGACGGGCTGGACGCCCTAGCATCTGTAGGTCCCTGGACTCTCCTCGGGTCAGTTATTGGTTGGATGGGGAAGTTGGTGGGAGGGGGGAAGCGAGGGAGGGGACCAGGAGGGGATCAGAGGAAGAGAATTAAAAGTTGGGGGAGAGCAAGGTTGGGGGGGTGGGGAAGACGGATGGGGGAGGGGGGTCGGGGGATGGATCTGGGTTAGTGGGAGGCAATATGCACTGGAAAGCGCACCTCATGGGAAAGTTGAGACTCCTAACATTTAACGTCAGGGGGTTAAATAACCCTGTAAAAAGGAAGAAAGTGGAGGGAATGCCGAGAAGGGAGAGAGGGGATATCTTAATGATGCAAGAGACCCACATCAGACAGCGAGACAAGACAAAGATGCATTTAAGGGGATTTAAGCTGATAGGTCAATACAACGCGGTGGACAAAAAAGCAGGGGTCCTGATTGCGGTCTATGAAAGTAGGAACATGCAGCTTCATGGGGTTCTAGTGGACAAGATGGGCATATATGTGTTTGCAAATGCCACAATAGATGGGCTTCGCCTCACATTAGCCTCCATATACGGCTGTCTTTCCGGATGCTGGGTAGATCCCTTCTGCCACCGCCCCCATTAAGTTCACTTTTGGATTGTGTGAGAGTTGCCCCAGAATCTCCTTCCAATACATTTCTGCTTTGCGGCATTCCCACCACATGTGATACAGGTCCCTCTGTGTCTGCATTCTCTCCAAGAGGTGGGGGATAAGAAGAGTTACTTTTGACAAGTACCACCTGTAGCATAGTTTGTAGGCAGTTTCTTTGACTGTCGTACACACCAACGTGTTCTTCGCTCTCCTCCATATTTGCCCCCATTCTTCCTCTGTAATGGGTGTGCCAATGTCTCACTCCCAATTGCTTTTATATGCTAGAGGGTCCTCCATTTGTGCATTGTCCAATAGTTTGCATATTTTGGAGAGAACCCCCGCAGTTTCTCCCCCCTGCAAAGTCAATTCCAGCCCCACCGGGTCTCTGGTGGCCGCCCTCTTCACTTCCTTCTGAGCTACCCAGCGTCTAACCCGTATGTACGTGTAACGCTCTTTCTCGCCCACTCCAAAAGTCTGCTTACATTCCTCAAACGAAAGGGGGTTACCTGCAGAGTAGAAATCTTTCAAGTGGAGCGACTGCGGTTCTCCCCAGTTCTCCAAGAATCTGTTTTCTTTCCCTGGGGAAAACTCTTGATTGTGTGCCATTGGGGTAAACGGACCCAGTTCTGGGGTGATCCGTCGCCTCCTTAGTGCCTTGTCCCAGGCTCTCAGTGCTCTTCAGGTGGCCTCTAGGAGTCGGCCCTCGGCCTCTGTGGCCCGCGGGCGTAGAGCATGTAATGAACTCAGGGGGATGCCCGTTACACTTTGTTCAATGCCCACCCAATCTTGTAGCCCTCATCCCCCTATCTACTTCAACATAGGTGCCACCTGTGCCGCTAATTTGTATCTCCCAACCTCAGGGACCCCCAACCCTCCCAGTAGTGGTGGTCTGGTTAAGATCTTTTTTTTCAGCCTAGGTTTTTTCCCACGCCATATGAAATTCACTATCTTTCTCTGTAATGACCTAAGCATTCCAGGCGGAATCTGCACCGGGAGGGAGCTCACCACATATAGGAGACGGGACAGTAGCGTCAATTTAACCACTGCGATGTGGGCAAACCAAGAAAGGTCCTGGCGTCCCACCTCCGATGGTCTTCCTTCAGATGCTTCCATAAGGGGGTTTTGTTAGCCTCATATAGGGTCTTGTAAGTTGATGCTAGTTGGATACCCATATATTTTATTGTATCGTTCTCCCAAATTAGGGGGTACCGGATGCTCAGCATTTCTATCGCTCCAGCATCTTCAGAGATGTTCAGCGCCTTGGATTTAGTGAAATTTATCACAAAACCGGAGACCTCAGCAAAGGCATGCAGTGCATCTAGGGCCTTGGGGAGTGATCCACTACTGTCTTGAAGGAACAGCAAGAGATCCGCGTAGAGCGCTATCTTGTGTGATGTGTCCCCTCCCACAACCCCCTTTACCTTTGGGTCTTGTCTAATGATTTCCGCTATTGGCTCCATTGCCATCGCGAAGATAAGGGGTGAAAGTGGACAACCCTGTCGTGTGCCTCTCCGTATTTCAATTTTCGCGGTAGTGCCCTTATTAAGTTTGAAGGTTGTGGAGGGGAGTTGAAAATTAGCCAGTACCATCCTACTAAAGGTGGGATCGCATCCAAATTTCTGCAGGACCAATGCCAGGTATGTCCAGTCCAGGCTGTCGAAGGCACGACGCGCTTCTAGCGCCGCTTTTGAAAACTTTTGCCCCATTCTGTTACCTAGGTCGATTACGTCGACCGTCCTTCTGAAGTTATCTTGGGTGCGACGTCCCACTATAAAGCCCGCCTGGTCCCCATGAATAATTTTGGGTAGGACTTGCATCAGTCCAATTTCTAAGTTTTGGCATACAACTTCGCGTCAGTGTTTAGGAGGGCTATCGGTTGGTAGCTGGCACACTCTGTGGGGTCCTTGCCCAGTTTTAAGCGCTAGCATTGTAGTTGACCTCCCCATATCAGGCGTGACTGTGCCACTCTCCCGAATATGGTTAAAGAGCTTTGTTAGTGGCCCCACCAGTTGGTTCCTGAACGTGTTATAATACCAGTTTCCCAGCCCATCCGGTCCCAGGGACTTGTTTAGGGGTAGCTGCGTTATGGCATCCCCTACTTCCTCAGCCTTTATGGGGGCTTGTAGCATGAGGTTATCCGTTTCCACAATTTGTGGGAGAGCGATTCTCGACTTATGTTTAGTTTGGGATTGAAGTGGGAGATCCTCCTTCACTAGGAGGTCCCAATTAAACTTTTCCATTATCTCCAATTTATCTTTCTCTAGCACCCTCATCTCACCCCTGTGATTTTAATTCATAATATGTGATTGCGGACACTCTACTTCTTCAGTTTAGCGGCCAGAAACCTATTGGCCTTACCCCCGTGGGCATAATATGACTGTTTGGTGCACAGTAGAGCTTGTGCCGTGCAGTCTGCCACGTGGGTTTCTAATTGGGCCCTGATTTTACGGAGGGCTCTCAGTGTCTTTGAGGTGTGTTTGGCCTTCCGTTGGGATTCTGCCTCCTGCACTTCTGCCTCCAATTTCTTCCTCATGAACTCCCTCTCACGCATGTATGCTACTGTTTGTGATAAAAATTCACCCCTGACCACTGCCTTCCCTGCGTCCCATATCACTGCCCAGTCTGTAGTCCCGTTATCGCTTTCCCGGAAGTAATTGGAGAGCATTTCTTCTATGTGTGCCCTGAGTGCAATGTCTTTCAGTATTATTTCATTAAGTCTCCACTGTCTACGGGCTACGGGGGTGTGCTTCACTCGCATCATCTGTATCAGGACCGGGGCATGATCTGAGAGATACATAGGCTCAATTTGCACCTTGTTTATTGGAGGGATTAGCATGGCCGAAACTAGGATCATATCAATCCGCGAGTATCCCCTGTGGACTACTGAGTAGTGTGTAGTGTGTAAATTCTTTCTCCTGTTCATGAACGAATCTCCAGGTTTCTATCACCCCCAGATCCCGGAAGAGCCTTTCCAAAGCTTGCCTGTTCCTTCTGTCTGCAAGGGTGGGAGTTTCTTATCCAAGGTCGGGTCCATTACGCAGTTAAAGTCTGCCCCAATCACGATTTGGCCCCACACCAGTCCCCCAGACGACATAAGATTGCACCCAAGCATAGGTCTTGTTTCTCTTTTGGGGGCATAAATTGCTATTAAGGTATATATTTGGTCATCTAATGTACCCTTGAGCAGCAACTATCTACCCTCTGCATCTCTGTATGGCTCGTTTTTTTAATGGGACATTAGCCCCCAGCAGAATGGCCACCAATTTGGTTTTCTTCTCCCCGGAGGCGAAGTATTGTTTCGGGAAGCCCTTATGGGCCAATCTCCTCTCATCCCCCGGTAGTAAGTGTGTCTCCTGCAGGAAGATTATTGCATTCTATGAGCCTAATTAGGATAGCTTGTCTCTTTGCCGGTGCATTCAACCCCTGTGCATTTAGGGTAACTACGTTCAGTTCAGCCAAATCCTCCACCAGTATTCTTTTGCTTCCCGGAAGCCTTAGGACATTTCTTCCCTCACATAGAGGGACTCATTTCTTTGCCTTGCATGCGCCTTGAAATGCTCCTATTGAGCTGGACCTCAACTCCCCCACCCCGTTCTCTCACCCCCTCCCCATGCTCCCCAACATTGAGCCATGGCACCAACGTGCCTTCCCCAGGTTACTCCCGGGGTGAAGGGCCCTATACATGTCTTCAAAACTTCCCTGCCAGGGCATATATATGTCCTGTGTCACGATTCCAACGGGTCCGCCACTCCACACCCAGTCGACAGGAGCATGCCAGGCACCACCGAGAAACCTCAGTTAGTATTCATCTTACTTGTTTACCCCCGTCCCGGACTTCACTTCGGTCTGGGTCCTTGCAGGGTGGTGTTCCTTCCCCGTCATATCTTGTGCACCGAAGACCATTCCCATTTTTTAGGCCTTCCTCCTTTTGGGTTGTGGGCCTCCTCTCTATCCCTGTTGCTCGTGAGCTCCTCCTCTATCTGTAGGAGTGCCAACCCTTCCTCACATGTGGAGATCTGCTGTGGTTTACCTTCCCACGTGAAGGTCAGACCAAACGGGTACGCCCATCTCTAGGAGATCCTCTGATGTCAAGGCTTTAGTTACCGGTTGCATCATCCTTCTCTTGTGGTTTCTACTCTTGCCCCGAGCTCTGTGATCTCCTTCCGCAACTCCTGCAATGAGGTCCGCAGGTCTTCTCTGATAGAGCTCAGTTGGGTCTGGATGGAGTCCATCATCCTGCTTTCCATGCATCTCAGGCATTCCTGGAGCTCTTCTTTATTGAGTGCCATATTCTCCTGTTCCACCCCTTTATCTCCCGTTTCTTCCTGCTCTGCTGCGTCCACGGATTGGCGTGACTCTGATCGCAGTCTCCAGCAGTGCTCCAATTGGCCCGGCTGTGCTTTGGATATTGATTTCAGTCTAAGCAGGGTGTTCTTGGATCTATTATTTGGTATCTGTATTCTCCTTCCCGTGCTTTCGCGGTCAGCTTCAGACACTGTTTAGTAGGGTTGCTTCCTGTCCTCTCCCTCAGAGCCTCAGCAGTGGATTGACTTGTACTGGCAGTATTCGCTGTTGGTCCCAGCGTCTCTGTAGTCACCGTTGGGAGGGTGGCGTGGGTGGTGGGGTCCCTGCGGACAGTCGCGGAGGGCCTCTGAGGTCACGACTCGGGCCTGCAATCCCTACTGCAGTGCTTGGCTCCTTGTCCGTACCAGCTATCCCCTCCGCCTGTTCCTTTGCACTGTGCGTACGGCTAGTGTTTTTCCTCAGACCATAGCCATCAGGCCTGCTCCCCACCCTCCTACAGGCACCTCTCTTTTTGTGCCCCTTGTCCGCTCCGTTCTGGTTGGTGTTGCCAGGTCGCCCCCACTGTCTGCCTTCTGAGCTCCCGCTCCAGTACCGGCTCTATGTGCCCTCTGAGGACCGGACTGGGAGGCTGTCAGACCCCCAGAGGGTGCTGATCGTTAGTTTAGGTGTTCGGCGCGTGTTCCCCACACTCACTGCTCTTGAGGCTTGGGGCTGACCTATCCTCCGTGGGTGGTGCTTCTCAAGCTACATCCTGATGCCCAGTTCCTCCTGCTTGCCGTGGGCAGGCCCTGAGACAATGCTGGTGCGCTGACAGCTGTCACGCTGCAAGTATCCATTTGGGGCGCGTAGTATAATGTGCTTTATAGCAGGCTCTGGAAACCTCATCCACCAGCCCGCTGTGGCTAAGCAGACCTCAGGTGAGGGCACAACCTTTTCTTGGGCCGCTCTGCAGAGTCTGGGGCCTCACCAGGCAAATCCACGCAGTTCTCCGCTCCCCGGCCCTTCACCCCTCGTATTGCCAGCTCTTCCAGGCAGGTCGCGGGGAGGTCCCCAGTCACCAGTGGACGCAGCGTCTGCCTCTGCTACCTCGAAGTTGCCGCCTCAGGCTCCAGAGAGGGGGAGGCCAATGCTCAGGCCCCGCGCCACTCCTCACCAGCTTCCAGTCAAGGGGGTTCCCACCACTGGGATTGCTGCCGTCTGCCTCCGGCCACGGTCCCACCTCACTCCTCCTAGTCACGGGGTATCCCAGGCCCCCTTTGGGTCCACTTGTGTTCTCTGCAGTGCCTCGTATCGCACCGCTCTCTCGTCCATGCACACCTCACTGCTCACGGTCCCCCTTGGCGTCCAGGGGAGCCCGGGTCTCACCTCCCACGGCTGTCGGGGATCCGCCCCCCCATTCCACCGCCTTTGTTACTGCTGCTTTCTCAACGGGGAGTGTCAGGCAGGTCCGCGTCGCCCCTCCACTCTCCTGCAACTTTCCCTGGCTTCGCTGTCAGAGTTTCACCGCCGCTGGCGGCCCTTACACCACTCAGGGCAGACTGACTTTTCGGATGCTTCCTTTTCCCCCCACACACCTTACGGACCTTTAGGGGGACAAAGATCAAGGTTCCAGGAGTTGGGAAACTGCAAATTTCTCCTTTAGAACTTTCCCACCGCATGGAGCACCAAGAGATTGCGGCCTCAGCAGGTGGCAGCCATCTTGGAATCCCAATTTTAGCAGTCTTCATGGACATGTGTGGAGTGGCTCAAAAGGAGCACACATCAGACATTGTAATACCAGATTAAGATCCCAAATTGGGACTTCAAAAAGGTGTAAGGAGGGAACACATTAGTGAGCCCTTTAAGAAATTGTATGATGAATGGAATTTTGAAATATGTTACCTCTTCGGAGGTGCGCTTAAATACTGAAATCACTACCAAATATCCTTTAATGGCCCAATCTGGCACCCCAGATTAGCCATACGTAATAGAAAAGACAACATCAATAGGTGTATTGCATTGAAAAGGGTCCACATCCTTTTCCCTACACCAGCTGTAGAATTTGTTCCAACGGCAGCGGTATAAGGATTTTGTTGCTGGCCTTCTGACCGAAAGCAAAATCTCCATTACATCGTCAGGGAGATCCCAACCGCTCAGAACCCATGCATGAAGGTTGTGTGTCTTGACCTCTGGGTGGAGAACCTGACCCTCCTCTTGCAAGAGAAGGTCCTCTCTTAGTTGAAGACGCAATGGAGGACAGATGGACAGGTCCGGGTACCACGTACTCCTGGCCCAATCTGGGGCAATTAGGATTATGGATTTTGAAAACTTTCTCAACCTACTGATCATGTGAGGAATGACGGGAACTAGAAGAAACGCACACAGCAGTGGAAACCCCCAGTCCACTACGAACACCTCCCCTAGAGATCCACTTGGGGGAAATTCCCTGGAGCATAACAGTTTGCACTTCTGGTTGACACTGGTCGCGAACAGATCTACTTGAGGGGTTCCCCAAAGGGTGACGATCTCTTCAAGGACTTCCTGAGCTAGTTCCAGAAGCAGAGCTGCATTGCCTCGCTGCACAGTGGTGCTGACCCTACACCTCTTGTTGAGGTAGTATGTGGCCACTGTGTTGTCCGCCATTTTCATGACATTCTTGCCCCGTTTTGAGGGCAGGAAGGCTTCAGCGCTAGTCTGATTACCCTCAGCTCCAAAAGGTTTATGTGTAATTTGGACTCCGATGGAAACCAATGACTGCCGATTGTCAGATCTTTGGCCTGGGCACCCCACCCCGTAAGTGAGACGTCCGTCACTACCGTCATCTCTGGCTATGGTTGCCAAAAAGGTTCTCCCTTCAGAATATTGTCCTCTCAGGCCCACCATAGACACTGTTTGGAACCTGAAGTAGGTCTGACATCTTGCCCGAGAATTGAGACCACTGTGTCCTGGGGGCCCATTGAAGGGATCTCATTCCCAGGCGAGCCTCTGGCACCAGGAAAATGCAGGATGCCATGAGGCCGAGCAACCACAAAAAATCAAGGGCCGGAAGACGCTAGGCATTCTGGAATTTGGTGCCCGTCTGCAGAATGTGTTGAGCCCTCACCTCGGATGGCGAGGCTTTTCTCAAGGATGCACCCATGACTGCTCTTATGAATTGGAGTCTTTGTGATGGTATAATGTCGGACTTCTTGGAATTGAGGGAGAAATCCAGTCTGTGGAGAGAGTGGCAGGTTACAGGGAGATGTTCCAGGGCCTGTTCAGGAGACCAAGCCCTGATCAGCCAATCGTCCAGGTAGGGGTAGACGTGAATCCTCCTCTCCTGAGACTCACTGCCATCACCGCCATCAACTCGGTGAACAACCTTGGGGCAGCCCAAATGGCATAACTCAAAACTGATAATGCGAACAGCCAACTGCGAACCTTAGGTACTTTCTGTTCTTGTGATGGATCAGCACATGAAAGTCAGCATCTTGGAAGCTGGAGGGCCTGAAGGATCTGAGAAAGTTTGTACATTTTGAACTTGTCCATCCTGAGGAACTTGTTCAAGTGTCTCAAGTCCAAAATGGGTCTCAATCCTCCGTCCTTCTTGGGGATTATGAAATAGGGAGAGTACCACCCTTTGTTCCTTTCCATCACATGTACTGGTTCTATAACAACTTTCTGTAGCAGGCTCAACATTTCCTGCACAGGGAACGGATCTGGATCCTTGAATGAGTGGCACTCCGGTGAATGGCCCTGAGGCATTTTTAGAAAGGGAAGGCAGTAACCCTGGGCTACTGTTTCTAACGCCCATACAAGAAATCTAAAGTAATGCCTCGCCATTCTTTCAGATGCAGCGAGAGTGCCTCCCAACAGGGACTTGTGGGTGAAGGCCGCACTGAAGTTTTGAGGTGGCTGAAGCAGTGGCTGATGGGGAGGTAGCTGTTGCTTGGGCGAGCTTTGCACCTCTCCCTCTTGCACCACGAGGGACTCTTCTCTGGTCCCTTTGACCAGTCAGTCCCCTTGCTCTTCCAACTGAGGAATAGAAGCAAAAGGACTTACCCCTCCAAGATGATCCACTGAGATGGGAGGATTGTGGCTGCCTGATGGCGGGTCCAAGGGACTTGCCCTCTGCCTTTGAGGTCTGCAGCTTTTCTAGGCTTTTGTCACCAATGCTGCCAAATAGCTGGGTGCCGTCAATGGGCATGTTGAGGAGCCTGGACTATACGTCCGGTGCAGAACCTGACTTCAAGGACGCAAATTTGCATATCACCATGCTTGCCGCCATGGCTCTGCTGATGCTATGACCCAAGTCCAATCTTGATGCAGAGACTCGCACCTAGCTTACTTGCCTTCTCTTAGAATGCTCAGGAAGCCGTCTCTTTCTTCCCCTTCAGGAATATGGTCAGCCGCCATAGCTACAGAGTCCCACAGGATGAATGAATTTTGTTGATGCTCAAGTGGAATTTGCGGTCTTGAGCGCCATATTCCTGTAGATAATACCTTTCTCTTCATGCTTATCATCCTCATCTGGTGGGATGGTAGCGTATGCAGTCTGTTTCGAGGTTGACTTCGCTGCCTGAACAACTAGGCTTTCAGGTGTTGGGTGTTTTGACAGGTCGCTAGGGTTGCTCTTAGATGGACTATATTTTTGGGTGCAGTTTGTGTTCACTGTATGGTTCGCTTCTGGTACCTCCCAATTTGCCATGACTCTTTTCTGGAGAGCTAAATGAAAAGGAAATATGGGATCCTTTTGTGGACCTCTATCCATAATGTCCGTTAAGTCTTCTTGCTCATAATGGTGGAGCAGGTCTGTCCAATCCCAAGTCAATTACTCTAATCATCAGATGCCTATAAGAAGCATCATCATGGTCTGCCAGATCGGGCTTGCCAAACTCCATCTCAGGTGAAGTGTCGTTCCCACTAGCTGACTGCAAATTCTCATATAAATCTTTTAGCCTGGATTGATGTGAAACAAGGCTTTCTGGTACGTTAGGTGTGCTTAACTCCAATGAAAAGTGTGGACTTATCTTGATCTGAGGGTTAATATTCTTCATAAATTGAAGATAAAGACTTGAACAGATCTTTCTTTGGTAGTGGTTTGTAAGATTTCTGAATTATTTTAGGTGTGGCAGGAAAAGGCGTTGATGGCTTGACAAAGGCATTGATGACCTCGACACTAACAGTGTTGACGACTTTGACGGCATTGATGGTGTCGATGCTGAAGGCGTCCACTTCTTTGACGACTTTTCCGTCTACCTCATCTTCGACTGAGCCCTCGAAGAGCTTGACCCTCGACTTGAAAGAGGGTCTTGATGGGTCTCCAGCATACGTCCCGGGCTTGTGTGCGGGCAGGATGTAGCCTTAGGCCTTTTATCGTCTGCCTTAGTTGGCACGACAGGAGCATGGCTTTTTACCTTCTCCTTCGAGTGGGTTGGTGCCTCTCGATTGAAGATTTTTAGCATTTCTTGCCTGAATTTGTCCGACTGGGCTGGAGTGGAGGATTTAGTTGGACAGGTTATACTCCTCTCCGGGAGTAATCTGATGAACTCGAAGTGGGTGATTTATAATGCCTTTTCTTGGATTTCCTCGAAGATGACGAGTAATGATGGGACCCACTCCTGGAGCGATAGCATTCTTTTTTACCTTTTCCTTTGAAGAGAGTCACTTCTCGACTCGGTTAATCATTTCTTCGATGGAGTCATAGAAGGGGATTTTAGTAGGGGGCCTACCCGTCGCTAGTTTCCCTTGATGCTCTTTCAGAGACTTACCGGTCATCGACTGACAGGATTCACAGTTCGCTGTTCTATATTCGAAACCAAGGGTCTGTGAGGGACATCTTGGCGCTGCAGTTGTAGCACTTTTTAAACCCTGTCTTCTGGGTTGAAGGTGCTGAAGACAAGGCCATGGTATTCAAACTAAGTTTTCTCACAGGAAAAAGTGAAGTGTGTCGTAATTCTTCGAAGCGTTAGCTATCACCGAAAAACGAAACTGAAGACAACGGGTACTGTACGTGGTATATATACACTGACTATGATGTCGACTCAGGGATGGAAGCCCTCTAGGACCAACGAGTCGACCGCATCGACGCACAGCACCCTCTGTTGAAAACTGTTTCCAAAGCAGCTGAAGTTCGATGATATCATATCATACAAGATAAGGAATACGTGGGAGGACACAATCCATTTGAATAGAACCCTTTTCCTCTCTGTTTTTCCAGGACAAGTTCTATGGCCGCCTTCTGTGGTAGCTTGTCCACTACTACCTTTACATGTTCCAGTAGATGGACCCTTTGAGGTTGTGGAGGTAGGTGGATAAACCAGAAATGTGATTGTATGTCCTGTTTGCACCACTTCTAACACCCACCTGTCAGATATTATTTCTTGCCAACGGTCGAAGTGTTGGCTCATTCACCCTTCCACAGGGGTGCAATGTGGGTGGCACAGTCCATGTTTCTTAGCCTGGGCCCTTGCTTGGCCCAAACTCCTGCTGCCTCTTTGTGTGTGTGGGGTATCTAGTTTTGGACTGCTGGTACCTGTTGCCAGTTGGGTACGAGGTGGAGGACGATCATTGGGTGTTGAAGTAGCTGTTGTAGTCTTTTTACCTTGTGGTGGAGTGAGAAGGGCACAAAATGTACAGTGGTCTTTATCCTCATATCTGAGGGAGCTTATCATCCAAGCTGTGTGTGTCAGATTTGATACCTTGTCTTGCCTATCAAAGGGCATGTCCAGGATTTGGGCCTACACCTCAGGCCTGAAATTGGTTGCCTTCTTCCAGGCCTGCCCTCTCAGTACTGTACCGTTGGTCATTTGCCTGAACCCACATTAGGCCACGTCTACCACTGTGTCAATCATGATCGGATGTGGCTTACCCATCTGCCCCAATGGCCTTTGCCTCCTCTTGGAACTCTACTGGATGATGTTTGGCCAGTTTAAACATCTTCAGCCATAGCTCCCTGTCGAATCTAGCCGTCATTGCCAGCATGATAGCCATTCTTACAGTGAGCGGAGCTGCTGATGACACATTCCTGATCTCCTTTGTCCAGAGTGGCTGTTAACTACAAGGATGGGTTATCTAGCTTCTCTCTTGCCGCAACCGTGATTACAGAGTCCAGCTTAGGGTGTCCCCTTAGGCAAAAAGGGGCCATATCAGGAGCCTTATATTTTTTCTCTGGTTGACCAACCAGAGCTTGCATTGATAAAGGAGTAGCTAATATCTTCTCCCCTGCTTCGCATATTGTGTTGAGCACTGGAATGGCTGTTATTGACTGCCTGCGTTTGTCTCTATGCCAGTAGAGCACAGAGTAATTTTCTTCACAGGAGACTTGAATCTGAAACAACGCAGCTGATTTAACTATTATGGTATGAAAAGATACAACATCCGGTGGTGAAGTATCCCCTGGTGAGTCATGCTTTTGCTGCTTCTCAATAATGTGAGTGTGTCACTTTTCTGCTTCTTGATCCAGCATATTCATGGGAAGTTCCCCTTCCAGTGGCACATCGTGTGCATCCTGATCTGAGAAATCCCTAAATGGGTAATCCCTTGGTCCTGGTCTATCCAGATCTTGCCTGTGGACAGCGCTGTAGTGTCCCGAGTGCTTGGGGGCGGCTAAGGCCTTGGTGATGTGCCTACTGGTAGCAACCTGTCTTGTGAGCCTGTCTGTGGTTTAGGGGACCACTTCCGCTTTTGAGGTTTACTAGGTGGTGAGCTGTCTCGGGGTATTGGTGGCAATCTGCTGCAAGCTGATCAGTATTTCTGCTGCCTAGTCCGTGGTGGTGATCTGTGTCAAGGAGCTGGTGGTGATTTGCTCAGAGATGATCTATGTGGAGAGGCATAATGAGTGCATCGGGGAGGTCTGCCTTGCCATGGTGACTCTGCACCTACTGATGTAGACAATCTACTCCTGTGCTCTGGTGAAATACTTCCGTGTTTTGAAGTTGGTGGTGTTGTAATTCGTGCTCTCTGCCGTCTCTGTAATTCTTCAATGATCCTTTGTATTGATTGCATGAGTGCAGGGTCAAAGGGATCTGAAGTGTCCTCTATGGAGGGTTGCCACGGTGGGCTTGCTTTGGCAAGGGTGGCGCAACCCCTTTCTTCAGTATCCGAAAACTCTTCATGGAGGATATCTGGGAGCTCTGCCATTTCCCTGACCGGGGACAGGTATCCAGCTGTACCCAGACTAACTGAAATTGTTGTGCTTTTCTCCTGTCCGGCTGCCGTGGACGGGGAAGATGCCTCGTCGTCGACCATGGACGACTGACCTCTTGGTAGATTTTCATTCTACCGTGGATGGTGATTCCCCTCTCCCCCCAATCGACAAAACGTTCATGGACTCATTTGTGGACAGAAACTCTGTCGACAGTGGTCCGGTTGACAGTGCTGCCGTGGGTGGCTTCGTGGACAGGCAGTGTTCGAACAGTGACTGTTTCGCCATTGACTAGGTGGTCGACTGTTAGGCAGAAACCTGTGCAGTTCCCTCTGGGACCACTGCAAAAGATTTAAGACTACAGGTGTTTGGCAGTAAACCCACTTGGTAGCAGTCTGTACCACACAGATTCACGTGGTAGCTGTGGCTGAGCAGTCATACTTCCCTCAAGAAGAGTTAGGCAGTATACAGAGTATTCACAATAGGTCAAAAGAACATAGTAGAACAAGTAAACACTGACCAGGGCTTGGTGTAAAAGAGATATAATTATTTATTTAAAACCACATCTAGAAAAACACACAGGCACTAATGTTAAGCAGTTAAAAACACGGTCACTAAAAGATATACACTCCCTTAGAAGAATATTAGACAAGTCTTAAGTAAAGCCCCACTTATTTTCAGACAGCGGTGAGTGCTTAACGCAGATGGCACTCTAATAATTCGGTTTAAAAGGGAGAGAAAAGCAGTGTATAATTTGAAACAGATCCCAACACTTTCACAAGAACACAACAAGAAAGGAAGGCAAAGTAAAACCGTGAAGTTAGAGTTCAGAAGGCCGGATCCACTTTAAGATGGTCAGAACGAAATGTGTCCAAGGTCACACGGTTGAAGTGCACAAAAAGTCTTGCAAAGGTTCGGAAAGAGTTGGACCAAAAGAAAGGCACCAGTTAGAGGGTCAAGGCGGCCAGCCCAGTCCAGAATGTTAAGGGGTTATTATTACCTTGTAGCAATCTTTAGAAAGGGAGGCCTGGCTGACACGGTACCTTAAAGTGGTGAGAATACTCCAGCGGGGGCAGTTGTTCCTGGCAGCGGATGCAAGTCGGTGCTTCGTCCGGGGGACGAGAGGATCTCGTCGGGGAGGAAGACAGGAGTCCGTTGCACTGCCAGGGAAGAAACCAGCCGCGGAGTTCTCAGGTAAAAGGAGCGGTCCTTTTATTCGCGGTCCAGTGGTAAGTGGCTATCTGGTTGCCGGGGTGCTTGGGTAATTCGACCACAAGACGTTCTGGAATGCGAGGAAAAGAAGGTAAACTGGTTGTGCCCACCAGTCAGGGGAAGAAGCCTCTCCAGCCGAGAGATCTTCTCTGTCGTCGGGAAGTGGTGAGTCGGTTCCGCAGGGCTCCACCGGTGGTGTCGTCGTGGCAGGTCGGCTCAGCTTCTCCCTCATCGGATTCTCAGGTCCTGTGGCGACTCCTGAAGTTCCAGTCCCTAAAGCCCTGCTTTTATGCAGCACACTCCCATTCACTCAGCCTAGCTGTCAATCAAACATGCTAAGTGGTGAGCCGGCCGGCTCACCACTTGGGCCAATCACACAAGAGTGCGACTTGAGTTACCAAGGTAACTCAGTCCAGGGTGCCTAAACCCCCTCCCACACCCCCTGTGGTACCCAGACAGAGTGGCACCACTTTTGGAGGCTTCTGTGGAGAAGCCCGCCAAAAAGTGGAACAAAGGGCTTGACTTGGGTTGGAGTCACAGAAGAGAACACAAACGCCATTTTAGAATCGAGTCCTGGCAAAAAATACCAACCAGCGAATTAATATTAAATAAATAAACCGGCGGTATGTTCGAGGCTATGAGAATTAAATAATTAAAGTTGGTAGCCTCGAACAATGGGAAAATCCCATAGGGATATATTCGCGGTCGAATATAAAAAGTAGTATCCACTGCCACCAGCCAAAACTTGATCAGGGGGGACGGAGACGTGCCCCCTCGACTAACAGACCCCGGGGCAATCGAATTGCCCCGACCAGTACGTCCACAATATGATGGTTTGTACTGGTTTCTGTTCATAATTTGGGACTAGTAAAGCCAATGGTGACTTTGCATGCCCTGGGAGACAGTAGTCAGTCCCAGGGTATGGAGTCTATGGTGGGGTGTCACTATGACACCCCTGTGTCACTGCACAGAGGGTGCTGTGTAACACACATGGTAAAACACATGAGACCCTATGGAGTAAAGGACCCCATAGCCCATAAAACACATTAGCAGTCAAAGAAACACCATAAATCATGTCCAAGAGTGTGAGAAAAAGAGTCTCATTCTTGGCAGGAGAAAAAAACAAACTCCAGAAATCTAGCAAAGCTGCTGGGGGAGTTACTAGGTTAGGGAATTCAGCCTAAAGAGAGAATTCTCTCTAACATCGACAAGGCCTTCGAGGAACAAGCTTTTGTCGTGGACGAAGAAGTTTTTTTTGTTATTGTTGACGAACAAACTTCTGGTGACTACATCGGTGTCGGTGGCAAACTTAGCTTCAGCATCACGTGGCTGCTCGTTGACAGTGTAGAGGAGATATTTGTAGGCGGTGGCCCCAGGGATGACTGTCCCCATGACTAAGGTTTTAGGAGAAGTTCCTTACCTTTCAGAATGCATTTGTACTCAGAATGATGACTTAGTCCCTTTTATGGCCATGGGAGCACCCTTGTCCCTCTTCCTGGTTTTAGGGGCTGGGGAGCCTACCCTTTCAACTGAAGAAGCTCTTCCCTTTAAAGTTTGCTTCTCAGTATTCTTGTGTTAAGTGATATGGACCGTCATGTATGATTTCTCCTTTGAAAACAGTCTGCTTTCCAGATGAAGCAGGAGCCTCCTGCGTCTGTCCTGCAATGACTTTTGTGAGAAGGACTTGCAGATATGACAGGCTTGGATATAATGAGGGTTTCTCCTTTGCTGGTTCCATTGACTGCCTCGGCCATGAGGTGCATCAAGGCAACCTTTCACTCGAAGATTAAACGGTCATAAGAGTCTCCTGAGCGCAGGAAACTCTCAGAAGGCAAAGGACCTCCTTCTGATTGAAATAGTCCACAATGTGACTGGAATGCAAAAGATTTTTGGTCAAATACAAATGAAAGCCTGGAGTGCTGAAGAGGAATCCCCGGTCTAACCAACTGCAGCGAAAAATCTGATAATGGCTGCCTGGGGTGGAGTTTACGCCCTGCTACCTCATTGGATGGGGTCATATAGGACCAAAATGAGATGGAGAGCCTACACATGTGAGTGCCTGTTCAGGCATAATAGGCAATTTGTATTGTTGACTTCCTATTACATATACACACACACACACACACACACACACAAACACACACACAATTTTAAAATTACTGAGGATTCCCAGTCTGACGACAGGGTATATTCAAGCATGTGAATCTATGAAGGATCCAATGCTGGAAAACAAGTACTACCATGGGAAAGTTATCAAGCTTGCATGTACTGACCACTGATTAAGCTTTTTTGCATTTTCGAGATATACCCTGGCGCGCTCTAACCTGGGCTGCATTATTTTAGACCTGCCAATGGCAAATAGCGCTTGATATTACTAGTCCAACACCTGGTGGGGCACACATTACTCCTTCTCACATCGAACTAACAAACCTCTAATCTGCCCAACGGTTGTCTTAATAGTGATAATCAACACTCATATTATGCCCCTGTGAAATGAAAGTGCTTAGACAGGTGTGTAGTGTCTCTTTACAGACATTTTTGGAGATAATAGGAGACAGTAGTGGGGACTACAATGCATGGTGGGTGTGTGTGTGGGAGCTAAGGATACTTTATCCATGCATACTTCTATGCTCTGGGGGGCTGTCAGGGGCGCGAATGGCCAAGGTGCCAAACTACATGTACACTTCAAAAGGTGTCCCACGCCAAGGGGCCATCGGTCACATGGCCTCCTCAGACCCTGTGTCTCCAGCCAGGCCTCCCCTTGAAGCAGACCGCCCCCCTGCAATCCACATAAGTGTGTCTCCATTCAGCAGTCTTCCTGTGCCTTATCTGCACGCCCCAGGCCCATCCATCCCACCCCCCTGTATCAAAGGTGGTTCGCGCCAGTGGATGCGCGCTGGCATGGGGGGCTGTGACGGGCGCAAACGGCCAAGGTGCCAAACTACATGTACACTTCAAAAGGTGTCCCACGCCAAGGGGCCATTGTTCACATGGTCTCCTCAGACCCTGTGTCTCCAGGCAGGCCTCCCCTGAGGCAGGCCGCCCCCCTGCAATCCACATAAGTGTGTCTCCATTCAGCAGTCTTCCTGTGCCTTATCTGCACGCCCCAGGCCCATCCATCCCACCCCCCTGTATCAAAGGCGGTTCGCGCCGGTGGATGCGCGCTTGCATGGGGGGCTGTGAAGGGCGCAAATGGCCAAGGTGCCAAACTACATGTACATTTCAAAAGGTGTCCCACGCCAAGGGGCCATTGTTCACATGGTCTCCTCAGACCCCGTGTCTCCATGCAGGCCTCCCCTTCAAGCAGGCCGCCCCCCTAATACCACGACATACATACGTCATTCATTCACAAACACACCCCAGTTTCTAATACTTTAAAAACCACTCGTTTGTCTCATGAGAACATCTTTGTGCTTTGCAAGTCAACTCCTGAACGTGCTACCTGGGAACCACTGAGATCTATGCTAATCTGCTCGTCGTCGTGCTATCCGTGAACTTCTGTGACTCCTTCGAGCATACCCATCAGTGCGCTACTTGTGGCCACCCACCTATTCTCCTGCAACATACTGCTCTGCTTGCTGAATCCAACTGTTTGTTGGTCAAGGTAAGGCCATGTATCCTAGTCATATTTCGCAGATTTTTAAATTTCTATCTATTTGCGAGTTGAGTACACAATAGTGCTAGGTTAATTGGTCTCATTGCTATTGACTTGAGTTTCCATTGCTATGCTATCAATAGATCTATTTATTTTCATCTGTGTCTATTGTCATCGAATTGCACCCTTCGAGGATCCAGTCTATAATGTAAGCATGTTTCCTTCTCGTGCAATACAGAACATCCAAGGGATGAGTCACATGTTCAGTTTTTAGTCACATCATTTATACATTTCTGCAACTTATGCAAATACTAAGCCGCACATAATGAACTGGTATAGTTCCTGCGACCAAAACAAACCTTGCATTGATCATTGTATGATTCATTTACTTTTGTATCAAATCTTTATTCTAGAAGATTGTATAATAATGTTGATATTTACTTTTCAGATTTATCAACAATACCTGCCTGTTCGATTAGCGGTTGCCCTTCGAAGACCCATGCTAAATCTGAAGGCACTACAATGCATATATTCCCGAAAACTGTTGATCGAATAAGAGAATGGGTCAGACATTGCGGATATCCACTGGATGAGCTGGAAAGTAGAGTCCAACAAGTCTTACAGGACAAGAGGGGTGATCGATACCGCATCTGCAGCCGGCACTTTTCCTTGGACATGTACACAACATCTTGGGTAACAAAGAAAAATAAACGGCGAACAACACGGAAATTGCTCGAAAACGCTATTCCCACTCTATTCGTCCACATTCCGCCACCGGTGAGTCAAGTGTCCGGATTTAGCTTTAGGCCTTGCGGTAGTGTGTAGGTGTTAGGCAGAAACCTGTGCAGTTCCCTTAGGGACCACTGCAAAAGATTTAAGACTACAGGTGTTAGCAGTAAACCCACTTGGTAGCAGTCTGTACCACCCAGATTTACCTGGTAGCTGTGGCTGAGCAGTCAGACTTCCCTCAAGAAGAGTCAGGCAGTATGCAAAGTATACTCAATAGGCACCCAGATACAATAATACAAGCAAACACTGACCAGAGCTTTGGTATCAAAGTATATAATTATTTATTTATAAACACACAGTTGAAACACTCCAGCACTCTTATTGTAAAATATTCTAAACACAGTAACTATTATGATATATACACCCCTTGTTCCCTTATTAGAAAATCACCGTAAGACACCACTTATTTTCATATAGAGGTGAGCGCTTAACTAGATTGCACTCTACTAAGGTTGTGAAAAAGGGAGGGAAAAAGACAGAATATGCAGGGTTACACCACTCTATGATTCAGGAACACTATTAGCAAGGCAGAGAGCAAAAAGTCTCTGGTGTGCCAAAGTCCAAAGGCTAGGCCCACTCTTAGAGAGAGCAGAGCACAAATGCGCCCAAGATCACACAGTTACACTAGGCTTAGAAAGTCTTGCAGTGGGTTCAGAAAAGAGTTTAGAGAGGCTTAGAAAAGTTTAGCCAAGGTGTCCCAGGCTAACCCAGGTTCGAAAGCCGGGGGCTAAATCTACCCCATATAGTCAGTTGCAAGGGAAGCCAGGCGGGACACGGTACCTTAAGTGGGAAGGATCCTCCAGCGGTGGTAATTGTTCCTGGTAGTGGTTGCAAGTTGCGTGGTCGTCCAGGGGAAGAGAAGATCTCGACGTGGAGGAAAGATGCAGGTCGTTCCACTACCAGGGCAGAAACCAGCCGCAGAGTTTTCCGGTAAAAGGTGGTACCTTTATCTCGCGGTCGTGGTAAAACGTGGTATCCCAGTTGCCAGGGTGCTTAGCACGGGCAAGGCGGCCACGAGATATGTCGGGAAAGCGAAAACTGGTTATCCCCACCAGTCAAAGGAAGAAGACTCTCCGGCGGGAGATCTCCTCTGTCATTGAGAAAAGTGGTGAGACGGTCCAGCAGGGCTCCACCGGTCGTGGTGTCGTGGCAGGTCGGCTCAGCTTCTCCCTCGTCGGATTCTTAGGTCCTGTGGCGACTTCTGAAGTTCCAGTCCCCAAAGCCCTGCTTTTATGCAGCAAACCCCCATTCACTCAGCCTAGCTGTCACTCAAACAAGCTAAGTGGTGAGCCGGCCGGCTCACCACTTGGGCCAATCAGGACGGAGTGCGACTTGAGTTGCTTAGACAACTTAGTCCAGGGTGCCTAAATTCCCCTCCACCCCTCTTAAGTACCCCAGACATAGTGGAATCATTTTGGAGGACTTCTGTGGAGAAGCCCGCCAAAACGTGGAACAAAGGGCTCGGCTTGGGTTGGAGTCACAGAAGAGAACACAAAAGCCATTTTAGAATCAAGTTTTGGAAAAAATACCAACCGGAGAATTAATATTAATTATATAAACCGGCGGTATGTTCGAGGCTACCTTAAATAATTAAATAAAGATAGTAGCCTAAAACAATGGGAAATCCCATAGGAAAATATTTGCGGTTGAATATAAAAAGTAGTATCCACTGCCACCAGCCAAAACTCGATCAGGGGGGACGGAGACGTGCCCCCTCGACTAACAGACCCTGGGGCAATCGAATTGCCCCAGCCAGTACGTCCACAATATGATGGTTTGTACTGGTTCTGTTCAGAATTTAAGACCAGTAAAGTCAATGGTGACTTTACATGCCCTGGGAGACAGTAGTCAGTCCCAGGGTATGGAGTCTATACTGGGGGGTCACTATGACACCCCTGTGTTACCGCACGGAGGGTGCTGTGTAACACACATCACAAAAACACATGAAAACCTATGGAGTAAAAGACCCCATAGCCCATTAAACACATCTAGATTCAAAGAAACACACTCAAATCATGTCCAAGAGTGAGGGTAAAAGAGTCTCACTCTTGACAGGAGAAAAAAATAAACCCCAAAAATCCAGAAAAGCTGCTGGGGGACTCACCAGGTTAGGAAATTCAACCTAAACAGAGAATACTCCCTAACAGTAGGTATCCGAACGGATTAATTGATATTGTAGGTGTTCTATCCCTTGTAATAATTTCGATATTGATATGAGTGTATAGTTTTTTGAATAATGACATTTACCAATATATTCTTTTTCGATTTCATAACCCACAAACGAAATGTATATATATGGGAACAGGGAACTGTGCTGTATTGAGCATTTTACAAGTATTCTGTCGCCTTACATGGCTATTTTTAATATTGGCATTTCATTATCAATCATTAATTTACCTTTACAACTTCTTGACTATCCCTTGAATCTGAAGCAAGAACATTCTACATCCTAGACGTGGTCGCAGTTATCAACCACTTCTAGCGCGTATCAGGTAATCTTACTAGGCTAATCCGCTACAGACCTGTTTTATGCATGTCAAGTAATATTTTTATTTTATCGTGTAATCATTTTACCGAATGTTTGGTTAGTGCTTTCCAATTGATATACACCTTAGTTATCGTCCACTGGTGTTTGTTTTCAGTTATAATTAATGTTATCCATACTAATGCAAGTACTGTCTTTCAGGGAGATGCTGAAGCGTCCGCCACATCTACAACATTTCTAGATGTTC
This sequence comes from Ambystoma mexicanum, assembly GCF_040938575.1. Taxonomy (NCBI): domain Eukaryota; kingdom Metazoa; phylum Chordata; class Amphibia; order Caudata; family Ambystomatidae; genus Ambystoma; species Ambystoma mexicanum. Next base: position 532,610,300 of record NC_090924.1, on the reverse strand, counting down.
TTCAACAGCAGGAGGTATGGATACTGACAGCTCCATCGAGCGTCATCATCAGAGCTGGAATTCTTGTCGTTTGATTGTTCTACACAATGTTTCATTCATGGTTAGCCGTTGATATGTACCTGTGCTGTCGACCCCAGGTGTGTGTTATGTTTTCACTATTGTAATCCTCACTAATGCAAGTACTATGTTTCAGGCAGTTGATGGAGCGTCAACCCCTGCACTTGATGCAGAGCCTGACATTCAAGTAATTCCAGCGGAAGTGGAAGCGGGACCATGCGTATACGAATCGGCGCAACAGCTTTCGGAAGTGCGCACTACATTTGCAACATCCATAGGTATTCTTCAGCAGCACGAGGTATGGATAATGACAGCTCCATCATGCGTGATCATATAACGTGATTCCATTTGCTATACTTTCTTCCCTATTAACGCAAGTGCTGTGTTTCAGGGAGACGTCGAAGCTTCCGCTACAATCACAACATCCAATTTAGATGATGCAGATGTAAATAAATGGGAGAAATAAGTCGATGAAATGTGATCATATTTAGATTTTCCTTGATTCTTTTGGACAATGCATCATTTGCGGTTATCTCTTTATATGTACCTGTGCGTTCGACCTCAAGTGTGTGTTATGTTTTCAATATTGAAAACCATACTAATACAAGTACTGTGTTTCAGGGAGACGACGGAGCTTCCACCACAATCACAACATCTCATTTAGATGATGCAGATGTAAAGCAATCGTTGAAATAAGTCGATGAAATGTGATCATATTTGGATTTTCCTTGATTCTTTTCGACAATCCATCATTTGTGGTTATCTCTTTATATGTACCTGTGCCGTCGACCCCAAGTGTGTGTTGTGTTTCCAACATTGAAAAGCATACTAATGCAAGTACTGTGTTTCAGGGAGATGCGGATGCCTCCTCTACAATACAACCATTCATGGCAGTCCATGCAGAGCCAGAGGTATGGATACTGACAGTTACATCGAAATAGATCATCACTGGTCGAATACTTGTCGTTTGATTGTTGCACACAATGTTTAAATCGTGTTTGGCTATTGAGATGTACCTGTGTGTTCGTCCTCACGTGTGTTTTATGCTAACAATATTTTGATACATAGTAATGAAAGTACTATGTTTCAGGGAGACGATGGAGCCTCATTCCGTGCTGTCTATGCGGATACAGAAAATATAGTCGTTGCAGCGCAAGAGGAAGGGAGGACACGCGGAAACGAATCGGAGCTACAGCGTGCAGATGTTGAAGGTCGAGTCAAAAAAGTTGCAAAGAAAAAAAACCAAAAAAAGGTTAGTTACAAACAGTTCATAATTTTAAAAAAATGTTTTTGCTGGGGACTATTTTATGTTTTTTTCCAGTCAATTGGACTACACTTTATCTTGTGTTTAAACTGAACATCCCTTTTCCATTCTCTCCTCCAGTTATCCGTGGGTGTCAGAACTATACATACACAGACAGTGAAGCGAATGAGAGATGTTGCTTGCCAGTCCATGTACACTATGGAAGAACTATTAATTGAGGCGAGGCGTGTTCAGGCTCGAGATGCTCATGTCCAATGGCCAGAACATGAATTAACTGTGTTTGGAGACTACAGCAAAGTTGCATTGGACCATTGCTACTGTGCGACTGCACCACCACAAGAAGATGTTATTGAATGTATTGAAGATAGCTCTGAAGTAGATGCAGATCAATTCACACAATCTACACCAGCAAAAAATTTGCCACCCAAAAACCTGTCGACATTGTTGTGTTCTCCCATCAATGTTGAAGTAATAGATGTCGAAATGACAGAGAATGAACCAGCCGCAGCATCCATTGACGCATCAGAACTTGATATCAGCAATATTACTTTCCAATGTGTTGGAAATCTCCACAACGTCACAGGCCGAAACACCGTTGACGCAGGATGACAGTCTAATGAAAGAGAGCAAATACATTGTATTCGACAGTTGTTTGATGGAAATTATAAGTATGCTGAAATGTGTGCATTCCATTAGAGGGAAAGTATGTGGGAAGCCATTGATTAATGTGACTCGTCAAATAAAAGGCAGTAACGTCAAAATAAATGCCGCCTGTAGATTAAATCATAGGTTCTCATGGTCTGCACAACCGATGCTGGGGAAACTGCCAGCAGGCAATCTACTGTGTGCAGCTGCATCACTTTTTAGTGGCTCCAGTTTTAGAAAGTTAGAGGCTTTCTTTCAGTTTATGGGACTCCATTTCATTTCTAAAGCGCTGTACTACATATACCAACGTGATTATCTGTTTCCGGCCATTAGTGATGCTTGGAAAATTGAACAATTGTCTCTAGCAAGTACATTCGAAGGCAAACGATTCAGGCTAGCCGGCAATGGACAGTGCGACAGCCCTGGATTTTCTGCCAAGTACTGCACCTATCACTTTCAGGACATGGATAGTAAGAAAATTGTGAGTTCGGTGGTCGTGCAGGTAACACAATGTACATCGTCAGTGACCATGGAGAAACTAGGATTTATAAAATCAGTGGAATATCTATAATCAAGGGGAATGCACATCGACCTCATAGCCACGGATAGACACGTTTCAATTGCCAAAACAATGAGAGCAGTTCCCACATATTAAACATCAATTTGACGTATAGCATCTTGCTTAATCAATCAATAAGAAAATCTCGGCTGCAGCGAAAAAAAAAGGTTTTGAAAGTATTTTGCAGTGGTCACATTCTATCACCAACCAACTTTGGTGGAGCTCAAAAACTTGTGAGGGGTCAGTGGAAATACTACTTGAAAAATGGCGGTCACTCATGCACCACTGTACCAACAGCAAATGAACATTTCCACCAATGTGAACATGGCCCTTTGTCCCCAGAGGAGGCACGGAAGAAGAAGTGGTTGATTCCATCTTCACCGACACACAAAGTCATTGAGAAGATTGTTTTCGACAAAACTCTATCAAGAGATTTGAGAGGACTGACAGAATTCTGTCACACAGGAGATTTGGAGGTGTTCCACAATATGTACCTAAAGTACAGGCCAAAGCGCTTGCATTTTAGCTTTCGGGCATGAAACATCGCACTCTACCAGCGGTTTTGGCCCATAACAGTAATGTCGGACGTGAACAATCTAGGACTAGGGGTAAAGTAAGGATGCCTCGCTACACTAAGGTGTTTTCAAAACGAAGTAAGCAATGGGTGATCAAACCAGTCTATGATGAAATGCAGTTCGACTTTGTGAAAGGCCTTATTGTTGCTGTGTTAGAGAAGCACATATATGGAATTTTGGACGTTTCTGTGCAGAGCAGTGATCCATTGCCACCGAACATTGCGACTGTGCCATGCCCACCCGAAGCACAGCTGATTGTGAAGTACAAATCCCGGTTTAAATAATTGCAATACGATTGTCTTTTTGTAAATAAATGTTATTGTACAGTGTACCTGTAAACCTAACCCCTACCTTCACCATCATGTGTGGCGAACAAGCTGGGTGTCATCTTTGAATTCTCTCTATTCACCTCACATATGTGTATGTATATATTTTTCTCATGTCTCATCTCATGTAAATGTAAATGCTGCGCACTGTTAACGGAGGGGAGGCTTGCGTATTGCAAATAATAAAACAAACAAACAAACAATAAATCTCACTTTTAACTCAACTCCTGTGGTACTTTATACTTTCCCTGACCTTCCGCCAAAAATTAAATGTCTCAATTTGGGCTGCAAAGCTCGCAGACAACGGGGACAAAATTAGGGCACTTAGAACGCGCCAGCCAAGCGGGCCGTGGCATTTGGGAGAGAAGCCAGTTCGCATTTGCACATTGAGGCGCACTACATAGACAGATTCTAAACTTCAAGTTCTCACAGATGCCTATACTACGTGATGTTGCAAATAAAGAATGCGAAGGACAGCGCCCAGATGAGGCCCACAAGTCGCACTGGAAGTATAAGGGTCTATTGTTTTTTTACCTTGAGACAGGGACCATGCCGAAAGAACTACATTTGAAGGGAGTGCGCAATAACGTAAGAGACGATAAGGCAGAAAATTCAGAAACTAGACCGAGTTTCATTTTAGTTCAGTATACGAAAAATCGTTGTCAAGAGCATGGTCCGTTTTACAGACTGCATTACGAAGAGACACAATGGAAATTTCAAATATAATGTAAGTAAATCTTTACACGCTTTTATACCGGAATGAAGATTTAATGAATGGATGCATGAATAAATGAATGAATGAAGAGCTAGGAAAAGCAAGTAAAACGTGTTCGTAGTGGGCACATGGGCATGCAGGTCCACTGGTCTCACCGATCTCGGTCCTTGGCCCAGCCACTTTTCCCTGCATTGCCTACCTGCACTACGGGACTGTCTCTGTATCCTTCAGCCCCTTCTCCCGGCCGGCATTTACCTTGCACTTGTCACCAGCTGGCCCTATTATTTAATTTGTATTCAACTAACCATGGACAGCCCTTCCCCATGCGCGATCAGAAAGACACCTGGCCTAGTAGGATCGTTGTCTGTCTGCCCTTGTTCCCCACCTGCCTCGTCACGCCTAGAAACACCTGAGTATAGGCGCATTACAAATGCCATATCATATATCATATAATTCCTCACGCATGTAGACTAACTGTCGTTTATCATTGTGTGTTGGCCTCGATTTATCTCGTTACTTTTCGCATAGATTTTTAGAGACGAACATACTCCATTGATCTATCCTTGCAAGCAAATAGTTTCTGATCGGCCGTAATAAATTAAATGAGGAATATTAATGAAGTTCGGCTAGCGAGACTAATTATAATTTTTTTGTTTTCATAACAAGTATTTGATCCCATTCTGCCACTGCCATCTGTTTGAGACACCGGCGGATGGATTCTTCAGCAGACACCTGCAGCTTTGTGTCAACAACTGGAGCACGATCACCATATTATGGGACGATCGCCAAGGGCCCACATGCCCTTACGCTGTACTAGTGGCTAGAAGCAACATATCAACCTTTACGCTGGCCTAGTGCCTACTTGATGGAACAGCCTTGTGGTTCACCGTGCTTCCAAAGTGATTCTTTACGAAAATGAACACCCTGTGTACCATAAAGGAACAGTGCGTGACTCAAGATGAAACGGAACAGTTATTGCGGATACAGATAAAAGAAAATAAATGGCTTTCGGAGTTCATATGGCAATTGCTGAATATTCTCTAAACATTTAATGTCAAAGAAATGTACTTTACCAAATGTACCGTGTTGCTGTTTCATTTTAAAGTACAGTTTCATATTCCAAATTGTGGCGCGCTGTGTTGTGAGTTGATCTGTGTTGGTTTCCGGGTTCTGTGTGGAGTCGCGCAGAAGACGACTGGGCGCGTTTGCCTACGCAGCACAGTAACGTCACGGAGAGAGGCGGGGAATATGAATGTTTTGATAATGTCAGGCTCAGGGGCGGGGGAATTGATTTAGTGCCGCAAAAGAAGGCCAGCCAGGGCGATCGGGGAAAAGATAGGATTATCAGAAAATGGCGGCTCCCTGTTGCTTGTTTTCGCGTGCGTTTAATGGACGAAAACTCGGGTAAGGTCCATAGGAAAGTTTTCTAAAATCGAGCCACTTAGGCTTAAAAAAACATGGCCGACCCGTAGGGACAATAAACATTTTTACTAGACCATGCCTTTAAATGCAACACACAGGAAGACTGTCCCTATCGAAAAGAACACCCTGTCCCTATCCCAATGGATCTATCCCTAGGAATAGGATGGTGCACCGCCTATCTAAAAGGGATAGCAGAAAGGAATCTCCCTATCCAACACGTGCATATATCAATCACTAAAATATCAGATACAGGTCAACAGAGTACCACTTCAAGACAGAAAACATTCAATTGTGTCTTTTTTCTTCTGAGTGTCATGGACCAATCCCATCGTCTGGAATTTCTCTCTACATTTTAATCATCAGTTCCGAATCATAGTCCTGACAGCTGAAACCTAGCTCTGATCATATAAAAATACCATGCTCCAAAACAAGAGCAGAAAAACCTAGAGGCTGATACAGCTATCTAGCAATAAAAACACATTATTTGTGACATGTGCACATATATTGAGTGTTCTCATGCACGTGACGATGTTCAATTCATGTGTGGTTGGGTCGACCGGTTTCGATGACCATAGCTATTAGAGATAGGGATTGCAATTATGCCCAATGAACGAGGAATTTCCAGTAAGTGCGGGTCATAAGCTTGCAATGAAGTCCTTGCCCTTTGTAAACACTGCCAGTTGCCAATACCGATTGGATGCTTTAGTGAGGTCCTCGGATCGGCACTGCCAGGGCCGGCAACAGACCTGAAGGAATGCGGACAAGACTATCAACTGAGTTATCTAGTTAACGTAAAAGTTGTAACTAGGTTTCCGGAGGTGAACCAGCAGAAGAATCATAAACAGGTGCGCAGCCGTAGAGAGAGTTGCGGGTACGAACTCTGTTCCGTCCCAGACACGAGAGAGCGAGAGAGAGAAACAAAGAAAGACAAAGAGCAAGAAAAAGAGAAAGAGCAAGAAAAAGAGAGACAAAAAGAGACCCGATTGACTGCCACTCCGAGCCGGCACCAAGACTCTGAGCCAGACCCAAGCCGCTGTGCCAACTGGGTGCTCCATCTGACCCCACCCCACCAGTGGGCGGGTGGGCCTTGATGGAGCCCCAGTCGGCAGGAAAGTATCGATGGGGGCAGCAAGGAGCTGAGGGAAACCTGGCTGTTATTGAAATACGCTTATTTAGGTGGATGGGACATGGCACGCCGGGGGAGCACTGATCCATGGGGCAGCCATGCCTACTCAACGGCATGCATAGATATCCAGCCGCCCACCACCGTGGGTGAGAGGAGGCAGGGTTTGCTTGTGCAACAAGTGAACTTCTCTTGTCCCCAGGTATCTAGAGCTCAGCCCTGTGAGGCTGAGGTGGTCCCACAACACCTCCTGCTGCCTCCATCCTCCTTCTCTGTCCATCGAAGGGCGGGAGGGGGATGGGTGACTGCAGTGATTCCGGGTGGCCCGGTAGCAGAGCGGCCTGCCACTGTTGCCTTAGGAAGCCTCTTGTGCTGCCATAGATGGTGGGGGCTTCCTGGGCTGAGCGACTGGAACTTTTTTTTTGTTTAAACCCCAATAGTCTCGGCCAACTGCCAAGTGGGAAAATTAGTCGGGGCGTCAGGCCTTCTCGCTGCCTCCCGCCAGCCTCTCCTGCACCGGCAGGTTGGGCAGACATCAAAGTTGCCTGTGATGCTTGCCACTGGATCACTCGGCTCGTACATCAAATAAGAACGCAGCTAGCTGCGAGAATTAGTGTGAATTTCAGGACACATTGATCATTAACACTCGCACCATGAAGCCCCAGGTTCCTCCAGGGGTCTGAAAGTCGATTGAACGCCAATCGCCCTGGGACCCGCCTACCTGAGCTTCGGCTCTCGACTGAGACCTCAGATCTGATGTGGCGACACACTGAATTTAAGTATATTACTAAGAGGAGGAAAAGGAACTAACCAGGATTCCCTCAGTAACGGCAAGTGAAGAGCCCAGCGCCAAATTCTCGACAGGCGTGCAAGTCATGGAGGGTGTTAGGCCAGTAGTGGCCCCCGGCACACCGGGATCAGGGGCCTCATTACGACCCAGGCGGTAAGTTACCACCTGGGTCGTACCTTTACCACCATGGCGTAAACTACGTTTACGCCATGGTGGTTGGCGGACTTACCGCCCCATTCCGAGGTCGGCGGGGCGGTAAGTCCCCAATCCCCATTCACCCTTCCCCATTTCCATTTTTGCCCCATTGGGCATAATGGGAGTGGGGAAGGCGTTAATTACGCCACTGTAAATTACGGTGGCGTAATTAACAACATGGTCCCTTAGCGCCATGGATTTTAACACCTGCTAAAAGCAGGTGTTAAATCCGCCATGGCGCTAAGGGACCTCGGAATCAGGCGGTAAGGGTCGGCGCTGTTTACGCTGCCGTAAACCCCTTACCGCCTGGGTCGTAATGAGGCCCCAGGTCTTTTTCGGAGTTGAGTTGCTTGGGAATGCAGCTCAAAGCAGGTGATAAACTCATCTACTCCATCTAAGGCAAAGAAAGTTGAAATTAACTTTGAAGAGAGAGTTCAAGAGGGAGATAAACCGTTGAGCGGTAAATGGGTGGGGTCAGTGCAGTCCGCCTGGAGGATTCAGCAAGGCCGGCATGTCGGTCACCTGATTCCCCTCACGTGACCACCATCTGGACATACCCCGGCCCCTGCAGGGCACATTTCCTCTGTGGGGGTGCACTGGGTCTGGGTCAGCCCCCGGGGCAGGTGGCTATCTGCAACAGCTCCCAGCAGCATTTTTCGCTATGTAACTGTCCCGGCTCAGCTCTGGGTTCACTGGGAGATGGGACCCCTTGCTACTGGTGCAACTGTCAATTGGGGCGGACTTTCCTCAGTGTGTCGCGCCGCTGGGCGGGAGGCACAAGAAGGGTGCCAGAGGTCTGCAGTGATGCCGGTTACCAACCCAACCCATCTTGAAACAAAGGAGTCTAACACCACATGACCATTACCTCCGCTCTGTCAGGGAGGTGGAGCATGAGCGTGTGCGGTAGGACCTGAAAAATGGTGACCTATACTTTATTTATCTATTGTATTTATAGCAGCGCACCAAACCCTCAGGTATCAGGTCGCTAGTTACAGTAAGTGCGAAGAGACATTTTGAAAGTGCAAGACCACGCCTAGGGTTGTAACGTGCGGGTGAATCTTGGAGTCATGCCCGGCAAAGCCACACCAGATGGTGCTGGGGGCTACATCAGGTGTACAGGTAAGCAAAACAGATAAGATTGGTAAGTGTGCATCAGCTGGAAACGCCACACCTTATGGTACGGGGGGGGGCGACATCAGGTATGCAGATAAGCAAGGGGCCAACAAAAACTATAGTTACATAATCAGTAATAGACAGCAGGTCAGGTTAAGTAAGATGCAAACACATTAGGAAGGCTAAGGGTCATAATCAGGTTTGTTCCAGGATTCCAGTGTAAACAGAGTGAGGCAAGATTCAAATCAATCAGGTTTCAGGCAGCGTACATATAGAGCGCAAGGCATGTACAGCAGGTGGCAGAGGTCAGATCCGGTAGAATCAGAGCAACTTACAAATGCGGTGCGGGTCAGAGATCAAATCAAGTAGGGCTCAGGCAGTTTACCAATGCAAAAGCAAGGCTAGGAGTCGTAATCAGGTGGGAGTGGGTTACATAAGTATTGTAAGGCTGGAAGGCGTAATCCGATAGATAGAAGGCGAGTAACAAGTGCAGAGTATGGTGTTAGACCTACTAACACTCCCTACCCTCTTATCTTTCAGATCCACCAGAGCGCCAGGGGACCACTCCAGTGGTGATAATGTGCGGTACAAATGTCCTTTAACACAACATCAGGGATTGCAAGGCATGTAACAAATAAAAAATGATGATATTGTCAGATAAACAGTATGACGTGCAAGCAGGTACTGCATGCAGCACAAAACTGCTGGGTCACAATAAATGGGTTACATAGTATATTGCAGGCATATTCGTGGTACAGCGTGGGTGTTGACAAAGCAAAAACAGGGAAGGTACATGAAAAATATACCAGGCATTTTAACGATATTGAGCAAGTCTGGTGCAATTGCGCTGGGGTGGGCGTGGAGTAAGAGGAATAGCAGGGGAGTAAGGCATCAACCAGGTCTGGCAAGGTCATACCTCGGCCATAGGGCTACTTTGGACACAAAGGCGGGTAAAGAAGTGATAGTATGGGGAGAATAACGAGAGTCTTACCCTTAATAGCCAATCCCGTGAGGCAGTACAGAGGGCAGTTATGTAGGTCACTACAGTTGGTGAGACTCAATCACGTCCAAAGGTGAGGCCTAAAGATGAAGGAATTAAAAACGGCAGCCAGGACCGGGCCTGACGGGGAAGAAATTCTGGCCTTAATAGAGGGCATTTGGAGGGGGCCGGCATCGCCTGAAGAGTCCAAGTGGTTGGCTGGCTAAGAGTCCCGACCTCCAATTGAAAGCGGGAACACAGGAGGGACAGTTTGGGCAACTGTGTTCTTCTGTAATAGAACGTCCGTTTTTAGATGTTAAAGTACATATGTTGTAAATAAGCCCAGAAGAGCATACCTGGTTCTTGAATCACAGTGAGGAGGCCTGGACGGGTGGCCTCAAGTCGCGACTAACACTGCTGCAGGGCGAAGACAGAAAAATCTAGTGGAGGTCTGTAGCGGTACTGGCGTGCAAAGCAGTGGTCCAACCTCAGCATAGGGACGAAACAAATCAAACCATCTAGTAGCTGGTCCCTCCAAAGTTTCCCTCAGTATCGCCGACTCACGGAAACCCCAGTTTTATCTGGCAAAACGAATGATAAGAGGGCCCAAACTATCTCCACCTATTCTCAAACTTTAAATGGTTAAGAAGCCCGGCTCGCTGCTGTGGAGCCGGGCATCAAATGAGAGTGGGATACTTTGGTAAGCAGAAATGGTCTGCGGGATGAACCGAACACATACTCATCAGACCCCAGAAAAGGTGTTGGTTGATATAGATAACAGGATTGTGGCCATGGAAGTCGGAATCCACTAAAAAGTGTGTAACAACTCACCTGCCAAATCAACTAGCCCTGAAAATGGATGGCGCAGGAGTATGCGGTGCATACGACACCATTACAGGGGCTAATCAATAATGAGTAGGAGGGCTATTATGATGCACACAGCAGCCTGGGGCGAGGGTCCGGGTGGAGCCGCTGCAGGAGCAGATCTCGGTGGTAGTAGAAAATATTCAAATGAGACCTTTAAAGGACTAAGTGGAGAAGTATCCATCTGAACAGCAGTTGAACATGGGCCAGTCAGTCCTAAGAGATGGGCGAGCGTCTCAATTGCCCTCAGCTGATTGACATGGAGTCTAGTTCACATCCCCGAACTGGGAGTGGCAGCGATGGGCGGCATCTTGTGTGGTGGAGCAAACAATCCCACAGAAGTCGGTAGGAGCCCCGTTCTCTTTACTTTGTGAATGGTAGGGCACCCTGGAATGGGTTTGCCCCAAGAAAGGGGCCCGACCATTGGAATGCATTGCGGTTTCAGTAGCGTCAGTGAGCTCTCGCTGGTGCTTGAAAATCCAGGAGAGATGACGTAAATCTCGCACCAGGCTATACCCAAATCCACAGCAGGTCTCCAAGGTGAACAGCTTCTGGCATGTTGAAACAAAGTAGGTAGCGAAGTCGGTAAGTCAGATCTGTAACTTCGGGTTAAGGATTGGCTCCAAGTGGTGGGTCGGGCGGGCTGTAGCATGAACCGGGGAGGCCCACCTCCCCTATCCCCCAGCAATGGGGCGTGCAGACTCTGAATGTAAGCTGGGACCTTCCTGTGGATTGCTCCAGCTGTGGTTGTTGCCACTCTCCGTTCAGGGCTGGTGTTCTGCCTCAGGCGACACCAGGGCAGCTTAATTGTGATTTCTGCTCAGTGCTCTGAATGTCAAAGTGAAGAAATACAATGAAGCGTGGGTAAATTCAATTAAGCCTCCTGGCTGCGAGAGACATTTCTCAAACAACCTCTCTGATTTCGTAGCCACCATTCAAGTAAATCACCCCTCTCTGACTCTACTAGGAGAATTCAATATCTGGTTGGACATTCCCTCCAACCCCATGACCCATCCATTGGTCGACAGCCTTGATGTACTCAACCTCTCCCTCTATATGAACAGTCCAACCCACTCTAAGGGGCACACCCTAGATGCAATCTTCTGCTCCCACAACCCGATTCATCTACCGCCCTTCCCCCAAACCCATCATCTGGACCGATCACTGTCTCTTTCTCCATCCTCACCCACGTCCCTCCTCCTACACCCCCCCTGAACTCCCCTCCCCCCGCACAACTTCCACCGCGAGACCTCAAATGCTGGAACAAAGTAAAGATCCTTCCTAACCTCGCCGAAGCCGTGCTTCTTAGATTCCCTACAACGCCCCCCCCAGACAGATCCCTAACCGTTGACTCCTTCAACTCTTGGCTGAGCAAATCACTTATTCCTCTTATGCCCTCACGGCCTGCTTCCTCACGCAATGGACCATTGCCCAAATGGTTCACACCGAGCTGAGGAATGCCAAAAACAAAATAAACTTCTGGAACGCAAATGACGAGCATCAAAAACAGCCCTCAGCAGATCCACTTTCGCCTTGCACCATCGTAACTACAAAGCCAACATCTGGAATGCCAAAAAAGCCTATTACAACAAACAAATTCTCAACTGTGGAAACAGCAGCAAAGAACTCCACAGAATCATTTCTGAATTCGTCAAACCGACTTGTACCTCTACCCAATCTACCCCATCACAATCGCTCTGTGAATCACTATCGCTACACTTCTACACCACCGCTCTTGACAGGAAGACTGCCCTTAACAACAAACTGTATCTCCTCTCCCCCCCCATTCACTGAAAAAAACCACTATCCACCCCCCTCCTACCTCTGCCCCAATCCCCGATCCACCCATCTTTGACTTGTTCAGACCCATCTCCAAAGACGAGTTTCGTGACCTGCTATCTGTTAGAAAAACATCTGGCTCCCCCCTTGACCTTTGCCCTGCCTCTGTCCTAAAAGAAATATTCTTGTCCACCTGCGCAGGAGAACACTCACTCGAGAACCATACTGAATGATTCTCTCAGTTCTGGCATCTTCACTGATGCCTTCAAAATTGCGCATGTCAAGCCTCTTCTCAAAAACCCATCCCTCAATCCCCTCGACCGCAAAAACTACAGACCCATCTCGAACACCAGATTACTTGCAAAACTCATCGACCGAACAGCGTACTCCCAGCTAAACGCCTTTGTTGAATACAACAACATCCTCGACCCCGCACAATCAGGCTTCAGACCACGCCATGGAACCGAAACCACGCTGATTTCGATCTGTCATGATCTTAAGGTCGTTGCAGACTCAGAAGGATGTGCTGCACTAATTCTGCTCAAGCTCTCTGCAGCCTTTGACACGATTAACCACTCAATCCTCCTTGACCGTCTCCACTCCATTGGAATCCATGGCACCGCTCTCAAGTGGATTGCCTCCTTCCTCAACAGCAGGAAACAAATAAACCTCCTCTACCCTTTTGTCTCATCTGCTCACTCAGATAACACTGGAGTACTACAAGGCGCATGTCTATCTGCCCTTCGATTCAACCTCTATATGTCCACCCTTCCTGGAATCATCCACCTGCACAACATCTTGTGCTACAACTACGCTGACAATACCCAAATCATCATTAAAATCCACAATTCAGACACCATCCCCCAGCCCAACCTTGTAGCTTGTCTCCTAGATATCGACCGATGGATGACAAAAAACCACCTCCTCTTAAACCCCACAAAAACCGAAATCATGGTGTGCGGCAACACTGCACTTCTACCTCATCCCCTCCCTTGGCCAAACACCCCCACCCCCTCCTCCTCCGACACAGTAAAAAACCTAAGCTGCACTATGGACTACAGCTTAACCCTCTCCCGACAGATCAACACTGTGTCTAAATGCTGCCACTACCATCTCAAACTTTTCAGATGCATCTTCCCCTACCTCTTCTTCTCAAACAGACTTGCCGCTGTTATGTCGCTTGTAATGTCGAAACTGGACTATGCCAACTCCCTACACCTAGGAGTCCCAACATACCACCTTAAACTCCAAATAGCGCAAAACGCTGCTGCTAAGCTGCTCCTCGCCCTGGGTCCACAAGACCACCCCTCTCCTGCTCTCCGAATCCTCCACTGGCATCCAGTTGGATGAAAAGCCACTTTCAAGACCCTGTGCATCACTCACCGTGCAGTGCACAAGACCGGCCCATTATACCTGGAAGAAAAGCTAAAACCCTACCTCCCACCGAGCACCGCAAGATCAAGCACTGCCCTAATTTTAGTGATCCCTACCACTAACTCTATCAGGATCGGATGGTTTGCGTTCTCAGTCTTGGCCCAAACTCTGTGGATCTCGCTTCCCCCATATATTCGACACACCCAAGACTAAATGACATTCCACAACATAACACCAACCTCAACCTTAAAGAAGTGATTGAATTTTACAAGACACCAAAAGACTAGATACAATGTGACCCACCCATGTCATCAATGTACACGAAACATTGATTCAGCCATAGACAACCCTATCCCTGAATACAGAATAAAGGATCTCCGGTTCTCCCTGGACCGTCACTCGTCCTAAATTGTGTCCCCCAACCTATTTGGCCCGACCCGTCGCTCTGTGTCCCCGCCCAGGATCCCCAGGCCTAGTACCCCACTACATGCCCCATCCACTCCTGCCCACCTTGTATCACTACGTACCCCATACCGCTAGGTCCCTGTGCCTCACTAGCCCCCCTCCCCTTTAGCCCTCTGTTGTATACCCAATCCCTCTATGCCCCTCTTGTCTCTTCGACAACACATCTAGTCCCTGTGATGTTGCTTATGCCCTGTGTGTCGCCGTATCCCCTTACCCCCTGCTCCTGTGTTGTCACTATGTATCCCTCAGGATAGCCCTCCCCTCTAGTCCCTGTGATGTCGCAGTATGCTCCACTGCGCCTGTGTGTCACTGTGCTCCCTTCCCCCTTTCCCCTCAAGGTTATGTATCCTTCTAGACCCTCAGTCCGGTCACTGTAAGCCCAGCCCTCTATCTCTGTGTGCGCCTCTGTGCCAATCGGCGGGTACAATATGATGCATCTATGTGCCCCTGCCTCCCTGCGGTGATGCAATACGTCCACCCTCCTGGTCCCATATGATATCGCTGTACACCCATGCCCCTCTTGTGTCTCACATAGTGACTGCCTGCCCAGCCCTGCCTGCTGCTCTGTATCCAAGCCCCTCCATGCTTGCCGTTTCCCCCTTCCACGGCTTCCTGTGATGTATACCCAGCCTTCCCGGTCTGCAATGTCACCACGTGCCCACTACCCCTAGATCCCCACGTTCCACTGCTGCCCAGACCAACCCGTCACTGCAACAATCGGCCGGTACAATATGACGCAACTATGTGCACAGCCCTAGCCTCTCCGCGGCGAAGCAATACACCCATCCTCCTGGTCCCCGATATCGCTATACTCCCATGCCCCTCCCACGTAGTGACTGCCCACTCAGCCCCTCCAGTCCCCTTATATCGCTGTTTACCCAGCCAATTCGCTCCCGTAATGCTTGCTGTTTCTCCCTACCACGGCTCCATGCGATATGTTCCCAGTCCTCATGTACCATTCCTGGCATGTCCCCACTGTCTGTACCTCACCACTTTCTTCGAAGCGCATTATGCCGAGGCGCTTTAAGCATGAACCATCATATCATATTACTATGCTTACTCTCTACTCTACAACATCACTCAGAGTACAGCTATACCCCTCGATAAATTCGGCCTAGGTGCTCACATACAAACACTACCCCACCAACACCTCATCACTCTAATAAAACGCAGCTATATCCTATGACAAACCGGCCTAGCTGCTCACATAAGCGTCCTACCGGCCGAATGCAGCCAGAACCCAGTCTCGAAGTCCACGCATCAGACTGCACACATTCAACTGATATCTCCACCTCTACACCTAATGCTAAAATGCAGCTATCATCAGGCAATTACACCAGCTGCACACATAACTAGTGCACCCACGTACTCTACGACACTAACTCTCTCTACTCAGTTGCGGTCTCCTAGGGCGTTCAACCTACCAGTGCTTTGAGGTCATACCAATGATATATAAAGTGCTATATAAATGCCAAATAACATAACATAAAAGGCAGAAGTAACTAAGGGTAGGAAGTTGGGGTTGCTTTTTCACAAATGTTTTGACAGACAGACTAGCTGAGAGAACATGCAGACGCAGATGAGCGTTGTGTATCGCTTGCAAGACAAGCTCAACGACTCAGTCTAACGGGATCAGCAAGGCGTCACGATTTTCGCATTGAGGCATGAAGGGGCTTTGATGGAATTCCTTATGAAGAAGGACTACTGTGAGAAACCGGAGGGTGTTCTCACTCTTATCCCCCATGGATCCTCTGTGCAGCTGGCCAGGGAAAGGCCATCGCTCTTGGATCTCAACACTGGGGGTGGACAAGCGAGGGAGGATCACCTGAGTGTAGCGTCTGTGGGGACTGGGAGTGGGATACCCATAGGAGGGACATGGTAGTCACCTTTCCCTAATAAAGACCAAACCAACCCATCTCCCATCTTTCTGGGACATTACAAAACCCCTCCCCTGAATCATATACACCCGACATCAAAAAGTATCGAGACGAGGAGAGGCAACCAAGATTAGTGAAGGCTAGTTGCTTTCACCACTTACGTACTGGGATGAAGAAGAGTCCTACTGAGAGCTGTAGAGTTCAGGAATGTCTCCTTAATGATGGTCAGACAGGGCCAATTTAGAAATTCACACCTGCAGCCTGCTACAGGGCTGCAGGTGTAAAAAGGCCCCACCTAATGAGTGTATAAAAGGCAAGTGACAGAAACAGTGGCAGTGAATTTGCAGCAGCAGAGGCCAAGAAGTGCAGCGAGGTGATATTTGTGTGCAATACGCTTATGGTTCAGAGAAGAGCGACCCGAGAGCAGGAGCTCTGTGGAACCGACAGAAGCTTGAAAGGAGAGCCGTGCTGGAAGGCTGCCCCTTTTTCTATTGTACAAGGTGCTCATTCTCCTGGGGCCAGAAGCCTACCCAGGAATGCCCGAGGGGCAGGAGGTGGAGCCCCGAAGCAAGGCCAAGAAGGCTGGAAGCAACCGGTGAGTTTCTATATGGAGAGAAAATATGTATGCAAGTGCTTGATGCTGTGCATAAGGATACTTCATTACGGAGTGGTCGCATGGATTGAAAGGCACGTTGTGGAAGGTCTCCGAAAATAATCCTTACGAACCAACGACAATGAAAGTCTTGTTAACTCATGAAAGCCGAATAAATACTTTGTTACAGAGTGATTGCATGCAAATGAAAGCATTTTATAGAGGGTCTCTGACCGATGAGAACACTTTAAAAGGCAAATGAGAATTACAATACTTAACTAACTGAATGAGAATAACTAAGTTGCTTAACCAAAACCTCTACACATTATGGAGATGCTGAACGGCAGAGAAAATTCAAACCATAATATCTGCACCATTTTCTGAACGCTGCATTGATTAACGAATCGAATGAAAATAAAGTTACTTACATTAAAACCTCTACACATTACGGGGGTGTTGAACAACAGAAAACATTAAAATGATAAAACTGCAACATTTTGAATACTGCCTTAAAGAACTTATGAAGAAACCAAGAAAAGGGAAGTTTTCTCAAAATAATTAAATTCATCGGATGATAATTTCTAAAGTAAAAGAAACATTACATTGCAAGAAACTTACAAAAATGTTATTTCTACAGAACCATTGAATACAACTATAAAGAGGCCAACAACTAATGAACTACATAGTAAATGCAAAGGCCAGCAAATCCAATGTGTATTATTTCTGAAAGTGAAAGGAACTTTGGGAAATGAACTTTCACAAAGTGAACTCAAGTGATTTATCAATTTCAACCAAAAACCTTTTGTGATACAAAGACCAGCACTATACAGAGTGCCCCAAGGTGGCACAGAACATTAAAGAAATTGGGAAACATCATCATATGAATAGATCAATGAAGCTGGAATTGTTTATTTGTCTTGATGACGGAACCTCAGTATCTTGTGTTTTGAACTGTGTTTTGGAAACTTGGGGAAGGGAACCCTGAGTATTACTCAAACTTATATCACTTTGGAAATCTTAAGACTTTATAAGAAATGCTTTATACTTGGGGGAAGGGTGCTGAAAGAAAGTTGCAAGCTGAACCAAGTTCTGAACTTTATACTAAACACTATTTTGTTGGTTACTGATATCCCTACACGTATAAGATTCGTTGGGAGGGCAGGTATAGATTTTGGACACAGAGATTCATAAATTGAACCTATTGACTCTGACTATAGTACAGATTGGCGTTTTTTCATCCCAACATGCAGGTTGATAGGAGTTTATGAATCTGTTGCATGTGTCTTACTCCAAGATAACCTCACACCACCCAGAGATGGGCGCTACCAATTGAAAGACGACTGCCAAGATTCATGAATCAGACTGAGCACTCCAGTAATGCCTGCCGGACGCAGGACATGTGATGAGCTCCAGAGTCTGGCTGTAATGGTGGTACTAGCCATAGAGGGATAATCGTACGCCTGAACCATGCTCTCTCTAAATAGACTCCTAAATTGATTCTGCTGAGGGATCCGGAATGAGACTTCGAACTGTCATTTGGCTGGTCGTGTTGGACCGTGACTCCAACTGGGCACATGCCCTCCAATATTATAGACATTAGAAGTTAATTGTATATATAAATGCTAACAATGTTAGATACATAGTGTTCAATAACAGTGTTGTTAGGAGGTGTCTCAAGTGATTTATTGTTACATCTATGTTCATGTGTTGTATGTGCTACACCAGTTATACCTATAGCATGCTTAGGAGTATGTATACGATTCTGCTTTCGGCTTGTAAAAAAATAAAATGTCAGCTGCGAGCACCTCATTAACCCACAATAGGCCACTTTTGTGGTACAAAAATAGCCAAATGTCTCATCATCCAATTACTGACGCGCATGAATGGGTGAACGAGATTCCCCCTGTCCCTACCTACTATCTAGCGAAAACAGTTAAGGGAATAGGCTTGGCAGAATTAGCTGGCAAAGAAGACCATGCTAAGCTTGAC
This sequence comes from Ambystoma mexicanum, assembly GCF_040938575.1. Taxonomy (NCBI): domain Eukaryota; kingdom Metazoa; phylum Chordata; class Amphibia; order Caudata; family Ambystomatidae; genus Ambystoma; species Ambystoma mexicanum. Next base: position 532,591,597 of record NC_090924.1, on the reverse strand, counting down.
TCTAGTCTGGCACGGTGAAAAGACATGAGTGGTGTAGGATAAGTGGGAGGCCCTCAGTGAAATGCTCTTATCGTTTATACACCTACCCAGTGAGTGAGCCCGTGGGGCTCTCGCTTCTGGTCCAATCCCCGGGCATAGTGGCAGGTGTGGGGTTTGACTGGGGCGTTATACCTGTCAAACAATAACTCTGGGGTCCTAAGACTAGCTTGGGGAGGACAGAAACCTCTAGCAGAGCAGAATGGAAAAAGCTTACCTGATTTCGATTTTCAGTATGAATACAGACCGTGAAAAGCAGGGATCACGATCCTTCTGACTTTCTGGGTTTCAAGCAGGATGGGTCAGAAAAGTTACAACAGGGATTATTGGTATGTGGCAGGCCAACCGTTCATAGCGCCATTGCTTTTTTATTACAATGTTGGTTCTTCCCATTACTGTGAAGCAGAGTTCACCAAGTGTTGGATTAGGGAACGTGAGCTGAGTTTAGACCGTCGTAAGGCAGGTTAGTTGTACCCTACTGATGTGTTGTTGCAATAGTAGTCCTGCTCAGTATGAGAGAAACCACAGGTTTAGACGTTTGTTGTATGTGCTTAGCCAAGGAGCCAATGGGGCAAAGCTACCATGTGTGGTATTATGACTGAACACCTCCAAGTCAGAATCCCCCCTAAACCATAATGATACTGCAGGAGCCTCAATTGGCCTAGGACAGCTGGCCTCTGAGCCGGTGCATAGCATCGCTCGCCTCGGGAATCATTCATAGACTACCTGATTCTGGGTCAGGGCTTCGTAAGTAGAAGAGAACCTACCTTGCTGCGATCTACTGAAAGTCATCCTCTGAGCCAAGCTTTTGTCAAATGCACTGCTGGTGTGGCGGCGTAAAAAAAAGGGTCTCTGTCCTTTATGCCGCACCGCAAGACGCACAGAAACCTCCCACACACCCTGGACGCACCCAAAGGGTTGCAGGTGGGCGCTCACCTCTCCCTTTCCGGCCAGCGTAGCAGGCCAGATTGCGTTGGCTCAGTCGTCGGCAGAGGGGCAGGACCCAGCCTGTGGGAGGTAGGGAAAATAGGATGGTCCTTAGTTGCGGATGATGGCTTAAGACCCAGACCTCTGAAGGCTCTCGTCAGCCTTGCTGCCAAAAAGATGGTCACCATCAAAGGGCATGTTGAGAAGTCGGGACTGTACATCAGGAGCAAACCCTGACTTGCGCAACCACGCAAACCTGTGCATCACATGCTCGCCGCCATGGACAGGCTGACACAGTCTGCCACGTCCAGACCCGACTGAACGGTTCACAAAAGGATGCCATCCTAAACGAGGGCAAGAAAACTATCCCGTTCCTCACCATCGGGAATATGTTCAGCCGCCAAAGATACACAAAGATACACAATTCCACAGAGTGTGAGTGAATCTTGCCAAGGCACAAACGGAGTTGGCTGCCTTTAAAGTCATACCCCCAGATGAAAACACTTTCTTCGCCCAACCGTTGAAACGCTTGTCGTCCCTATCAGGAGGGATGGTAGGGTACAATGCTTGCTTCGCTGGGGCTGTAGCCGCCTGAACCATCAAACTCTCCGGAGTGGGGTGCAAAGACAAGTAGTCGCCACTGGCTGAACGGTATTTTTTCGGCAACGACTTATTCACTGCCGGGAGACTCGCCGGAGCAGCCAAGCCACCGCCACCCTTTTTTGTAAGGCCATATGAAATGGCAGCACCGGGTCAGTGGGTGGACCTTGGTCCAAGATATCTGTCAGGTCATCCTGCAGAAAATCCACGGGTGGAGCAGACCACCCCAAATACTCCATCACCCTCGACATTAGACGCCTGTATGAAGATTTGGCGTGAGTACCAGGCTCAGGCCTGCAAAATTCAACCTCCAGGGAGGTGTCCAGACCACTGGCGTCATGCAAAGATTGACGCAGGTCTTCCAACTGGCTATGACCAGACAACAGGTCATCAGGAACCTCCTGAGGAACCAGACCTTCCACATCCGACCCTTCATCCACCTCAGAGATACAATCCAAAGGCTGGAACAAATCCCTGGATGAGGGCACAGAAAAAGGTTCAAGCACAGGCCTCACCGATTTACTCAGGGCCTTCCTCGGTGTATCCATCGGTCTCCGGGGTACCTCCAATAAAGCCTCCTCAAAAAGGTGTCGAGGGCGTCGACGGACTCTGCGTCGACACCTTCGACAAAGGCTTTGAGGCTAGTGCCCCGAGCGTGGCCTTCGACGGCTTCGGCGCCGATGGCTTCCTCGGAGGCGGAGCTTCGAGAGTCCCTCGACGGACATGGCACCGATGGCGTCTACGTCTTCTTAGAAGACCTCACAGGCACCGACGGTCTTGAGGGCGTAGAGGACCGGGACCTGGAGCAGGCATGGCTAGAGCAATCTACCTTGTCCGATCGGGACCTCGATGGCTCCCGATGATCGCGCCGACCGCCCGAGCCCAAAGGCATGGGAACAGTGGCCCTAGCACGTTCCTTGCCGGCTACTCTCGAAGGCGCGGACGGAACGGAGCCCTGCGATTCGAAAATCACCATCATCTCCTTACCAAATGCGTCCCATTCCGCAGGAGAGGAATGCTTCTTGGGACAAGTTACCTGCCGTCTGGCGGAGTCTTTGGACGAGGACGGGGTAAGCGATCGGTGACAGCGCTTCCGCGAGTGCCTAGAAGAGGCAGAGGAATGGCGGGAACCACTCCGGGACCGAGACCCCCTGGACTTACGCTGATGCGGAGAGTCGCCCTTCGAATCGTCGGTCGAAAGCCCAACGGATTTCAACTTTCGGGGTTTGGAAACCCTACCTACAGATAGCTTCTTCTTCCGCTCCCGCAAGGCCTTCGAAGTCAAAGACTGGCAATCGTCACAGTCATCGGTGGCGTGGTCCACGCTGAGGCACCATAGGCAGACTTCGTGCGGGTCCGGAAGCGACATCTTGGAACCGCAGTCCCAACACTTCTTGAAGCCCGACTGCAGGGTAGAAGAAGATGAAGACATGATTTTTCACAAAAACCAAGAACGAAGAACCAATTCAATGAGGAGAAGAACCGAGGCGCGCTGAGATTCCGAAGCGAACATGTTTGCGGAAAAAACGGAACTGAGCCTACGGGCATGGTGCGTCCTACTTATAACATCCGGTGACGTCGGCTCGACAGAGGCCCTCGAGGATAGCGTATCAACGTCATCGACGCAGGAGGCGAAACATTTTCCAAAGCAGCACAGCTGTGGTGATTACCGGTCATAGATGTGGAATACATCGGACGACACAATCCCCTCGAAATATCCTTTTCACCAGCATTGGATCTTTCAAGAATTCACATGCTGTGAATATTCCCCCTCGTCTCTTAACTTAGTAATTTTCCTATGGAAATAATGGACACCTTGAGTGTCCCATTTACGTTGTTTTGGGTGCTTTTGGTACCCACCAATGGGACGTTGAGTATATCGCTCCACTACAGCAGCTTACCCTCAGATTTCAACCATCTTCCGAGCTGCTGGGATTCCTCCCGTTTCTCTCCTGAGAGAAAATGACATTTCTTTGAAAATATTTTTTTTTCTTCACATTTCGTCTTCCGGTACAACCAACATTAAAATACATCGGTTTCCAGTTCCAACCATGGAAACTTCAGGATTTAAGAAGTCTTTATTTCGACCATGCGAAACCTGGTGCCTAAAAACACTTTATGAGGGGGACGGGCATATGTCTTTACTGCCTATAACAGAACCATTCGTCTGATGGCTGTAACATCTGGCAGGGGTTCCCTCAAAAGACCCTTAAGGACAGGAACAGACTCCTTATCTGCTGGCTCAATGAGGTAGCCTATCTCGGCGTCTGAGGTTGGCTCGTTACGGACTGGGAGAGCAGCAACTCCCTCCGACAGGAGGTCACAGTCAAGACAGAGGTCCAGATCTGAGGAGTCGGTGACAAAGAAGCAAAAGACAGGTGCGGCACAATCGTCCTCGGGGCACAATAAAGCCAAACACTCTTTACCTGTAAAGAATCCTCTGCCCAGTGCTGAAAAGTCCCATTCACAGTCAAGACACTCTTCCAAGGGTCCACTGTCGAGGGCACTGTCTGACAAACCTAGGGAGAAGGCCTCACACCCATCCTCAAAATCCACAGACCTGTCCAGGAAATCTCCTCTGTCCTCGGACAAAAACCCAAACCGGCTATGGCATCCTCCTCGATGTCGTCTTTGAAAGTCTACCTCGACGAGTGACAAAAAAAGACTATTTGTCGTGGGAATCTCAGATATCCTCCCCCGGCCATGAGTCATCATCAAGACACCCATCAACAGCCAAATCGTTGAAGCCGACAACACCATCAACAACATCGACCATGACGGTATCTTCGTCGGGGTTTACGCGGCTCGTCCAGACTACCACTTCGACAACGACGACCCACTCGTCGACGACCACTTAGACGATGACCACCCGATCGATGACCAGGAAAAGGTAATCTGCTTAAAAGCCTACGTTTCCGGTGACCACCAGGTTGGAAATTTCAGAATTACCGATAGAAGGCAATGTTTTGTCCGCAACTGGGACCACGATGCAGCGACACCAGGCTCCCCTGGAAATGTCTCCTATGGGGTACCCAGTTATCATGCCAGAAGACATTCATATTTGAATCTGATACTGAAGAAGGAACTTCTGATCCTCCTATCCAGGGAGCAGCAAGAGTGGAAAACACACTTGTAAGGTCTCAGACACCTACTCTGCCATCAACATCTGCACGAATAGGCGGTATGTAGACACAATACCCCCTTATAAATCCTTAATCCCTGCTTTCCATGCAGGTCCTTACTACAATGCAGTCTCAATTAGGTCAGCTTGACGCCAGACTTCTGCTTCCGCAAGCTCAAGCAACTCGCCCTTGTGGAGAACAGCATGTTACCCCTCAACGAAGGGATCCAACCTATCCCTCTAGAGACCAGGGCATACGCTCTAGGATGCAAACACCTCCTAGACCTCCACGTACATTCAGTCTACAAAGGTGAGAACAAGAAGGGGAATTGGTGGACACAGACTAGAACACTGATCCGAGAGATACAAGTTACCCCGCATCCTCGTCCCCAAGGAGAGCCGACACATGGGACAGATCCAGACCAGGATGCACCGGGTAGCCCGACTCAGCCTTCACCTCTGGATGATATCAGAGCTTTTCACTCCATGATTTCAAAGGCATGCCAGGAGTTTACCCTAATTCCAGATGAGGAAAAGAAAGATTGTTTCCCCTTCGACCATATGGGTAAATGCAGGAAGGCAGTCTTTTCCATACCCATTCTGCATCACGTGTGGCAGGAGAGCCTCAGTACTATGAAACATCCTTTTACAGAGCCCGTGGTTAAAGGAAGGTTGGAGAAGAAGTTTAAGGCTCCAAATACTACTCTGAAATGCCTCACTTCGCAATCTGCTGCAGAATCAGCTGTCTCAGCGACAGCAAGCCACAATGCTCGGACACAACATAAGTGTGCCACTTCGCCAGACAAAGAAAATCAGAAAATGGATGCCTTTGGAAAAAAAGGTACTCACCATTGGGACGACTACGCCCTGGCAATAGTTGCTTAATATGATCGAGAGATGTGGCACCGTCTGGCCCCCTTATTGGAACACTTGCCGGAACAGCAGAGAAAGAGGCTATGATGCTGGTGCGCGATGGAGAAGAGGCCTTGAATAACAGCCTCAACATCGCTGTAGACCTGCCTGAAACTGGGTTAAAGCTGATCGGCAACAGGGTAGTCCTTAGACGCCAGGCATGACTACGTTGCACAGACTTTCATGAGGAAGTACAACACAAGGTCATCGACATGCCATGTGAGGGGGAAAATCTGTTCGGCGACAAAATCGATGAAGCCCTTAAAGCCATGAAGGCTGACTCGGACACTGCAAGAGCTCTCACTGATCTTCAAAGCAGGAGGTCCTTTTGCTCCTTTCGAGGAGTCTCAGGCAATGCAAGATTTTCAGGCTCCAGAGACAGCAAGGACTATGGTAGTCCCGGATATCACTCTCAGGGCTACAAGCGCAATTATCAATACTCCCAGCGCAATAGAGAATACAAGTGGCAAAGAAAGCACAAATCTACCACCTCCCAGAGAGCTAGGCAAAATAAGGCACAACAATGACTACCCCAAGGGCAGTCAGGTGGGGGGAAATGTGGCATTGTACCTCAACGAGTGGCAAACAATAATCCAGTACGAACACTTGAAGTTCAAGCACCCACAATTCAGATCCCCCTACAAAAGGTATCTCACCTGCATCATCAAGTTTCATAGCGCAAGATTTGTCAAATGCTAAGAAAATCAGCCATTGAAAAAGTGCCTCCCTGAGCAAGAGGAAAGGGGGTATACTCCAGTTGCTTTATCGTTAAAAAGAAAAAACAGACAGCAAGTGCCACCCTATTCTGGATCTACGAACAATAAACAAAAACATCAAAAAAACAAAAATTCAAAATCGTAACGTTCTAGGTCATAAAAGTTGATCAGCCCCAAGAATTCCTTGCGGCCTTAGACCTCAAAGATGCATACTTCCATGTGCCAATACATCCAAGGCACCGAAAGTACCTCAGATTCGTAGTCGGCAAAAGCCATTATCAGCACTCAGAACATTCACGAAGTGCCTGGCACCAGTAGCAGCCTTCCTCCGGAAACAAGGCCACCACGTTTACCTGTACTTAGAAGATTGGCTAGTTCAGGGGTCAACGTATCAAAAAGCCGGATGGTCTCTCAACCAAACAGACACTGCGCCAACAGTTGGGCTTTACAATCAACTATACAAAGTCCTGTACAGTTCCCTCAAGGAGCTTGGCTTTCCTGAGTGCTCAATTCTTTACAGGCCAGAATCTGATCAAACCTTCTGCGGAAAGAATCAAAAGATTGATAACTCTAGCAAGCTCAGTCATGCGCCACACCAAACAAACTAGTTACAGTCCGATCATAGATGGTTCTTCTGGGAACCATGTCCTCTTGCAATCCGCTTATTCCCCACTGCCAGCTCCACATGCGGCCAGTGCAAACGTTTCTGGCATCCATATGGTCCCAAATCAGGGGTTCCTGGTCAGACAAGGTAACCATATCCCGGGCTCTGTCCAACATCGCAAATGGAATGCCACTGATAGAGCCAAATTACCATCTTACCATTGTGACCAATGCCTCCTGGGTGGGATGGGGCGCTCATTTGGACCAGCACCAGGTTAAAGGGCTCTGGTCCCTCGAGGAAGCCTTACTACACGTCAATGTACTGGAATTACAAGCAGTGCACTGGGCTCTAAAATACTTCCTTCCTCTAATCAAGAATTTGGTGGTGCGCGTCCTTACCGACAACACAACCACAATGTTTTATCTACGGAAGCAAGGCGGAACGCGATCAAATATCTTGTCCCAGGAAGCACAGCCCATCTGTCATTGGACCATCCGACACAGTCAACTTCAGATCTTCCACTTGCCTGGTGGATGCACAACAAGCAAGCAGACACCCTCAGCAGGGACTCCTCTGAGACACACGAGTTGCAACTGTACAGCATCCAGACCTTTTCGCCAGCGCCACCAACAAGCAGTGCCAGAAATTTGCCAGCAGGGTTCTGCATCCCGACTCTCAGGGGAATGCATTTTCGTTCCCTTCGAACAGCGTGTTTGCCTACACGTTCCTTCCTTCTCCTCTTATAAGGAAAACGATACAGATGATACGCAAAGGTTGTTGCAGAATATTCTTGGTAGCCCCATACTGGGCCAGGCAGACCTGGTTTTCCAATCTCCTTCAGTTGGCAGTCGACGATCCAATTCATCTAGGATCTCAGGCCAATCTTCTGTCCCAGAACACCGGGATGATCTTTCATCACGACCCAGGCTCTCGCAAGTTAACAGCGTGGCTCCTGACCACTCCGAATTCAGTCATTTCAATATCCCTTAGGACTGCTGGTGCATTCCAGCAGCAGCTAGAACCCCTTCTACCAACATTTTGTATAGCTGAAAATTGACAAGATTCTGTGCAGGTTGTGCACAGCAGCCTAACCTGCATCCGCTAGCTATAAGACCTCACCAGATTCATCCTTATCTGCTAAAGTTAGCTACAGAGAGTCTGTCAATTTCTTCCATCAAAGTGCACTTATCGGCAATCTCCAGGTTTACACAGAAAAGAAGATCTTCTCTCTACAGTGACAGGCTAATCGAACACTTCTTAAAAGGCATTTTTCGTACCTTCCCGCCAAAGAAAAGGATTCCACTTGTATGGAGCCTGAACCTGGTCGTAGCAGGGCTTATGAAGCCTCCATTCGAACCTTTGTCGACAACCCACATCAAATTTCTAACTTGGAAGGTAGCTTTTTTAGTGGCCATTACGTCTTCTAGATGTATTTCAGAGCTCTAAGCCTTGGTTGTAAACCCTACGTATCTAGAGTTCATGAAAGACAAGGTGGTTCTCTGAATCCTCATTTTATTCCTAAAGTACCTTCAGGGTTTCATAGAAATTCTACCATAACTCTACCCACATTCTTTCCAAATGCCACTCCACCAGCAGAAAAGGCTCCACACTCTCTGGATGTCAAGAGGGCATTGAAATATTATTTGGATCGCACAAAATCTTTTAGATCTACTAAGCAGCTGTTTGTAGCCTTTGGTCCATCCGACAAAGGAATATCCATATCAAAACAAGGCATTTCAAAATGGATTTCATCTACAATCTCCGACTGCCACTCTAAGGCCAACAGGCCGTTACAATTGGCCCCCAGAGCGCTCTCTACTAGGGCCACAGCGTTCTCTGGTCAAGGGTACCCATTTGAGACATTTTCCAAGCGGCAACATGGGCAGGCAGTGCCCACACTTTCACCAGGCACTACTGCTTACACCAGCAACATGCTGAGGATGTGCAGATGGCACGGGCAGTCCAACGACTATTCCAGTAAGGTAAACCCTGTAGCTTCCGGGTATGTTTTCCTTTCTCTACTTGAAGATGTATCCTTTTCGCGTTAATGCAGTACCTAATCTGTGTTTGTCTGGTTTTCCACCTCCTAACATTTATGCTGCTACAAAATCTATTCACAGCATCAATGAAAGATCCAATGCTGGACAAGGGAGTAGTTTCTTACCTGTAACTCTGTTTCTCCAGCGTTGGTATCTTTCATGGATTCACATGCGCTCTCCAGCCTTCCCCTTTTAGGAAAACATCCTATTTGAAGGATATCCTCCAACTGGAGTGGTTAAAATCTGAGGAGGAAGCTGCTGGGGAGGAGCTATACACTCGACTTCCCATTGGTGGGTACCAAAAGCACCCACGACAATGTCGATGGAATACTCAAGGTGTCACTTTTTTCCATAGGAAAATTACTAAGTTAAAGTTACCTGTGTTTCCCAGCCGGACCACAGGGAATATTGACACCATGTGAATCCATGAAAGATACCAACGCTAGAGAAATGGAGTTACAGGTAAGAAACTACTTCCTTACTAGGAATTCTGGCACTTTTAGGACTGTCGTTTTGTTAGGCAATAAACATTCTGTTATTTTATGGGTGAAAATGTGTCACAGGGTTGGGTCATTGGTCGTTGCAATGTTAGGCCCAACTGTTAAGTGGCTCTCCAGATGTTACCCCAATGGTGTATTCTCTGTCTTAGTAAGGTTGAAAATAAATTTTGAATTTACCCACCAAATGTGCATGTTCCATATTCCCTGTATATCTCGCAAAGCCCTCAATGCATGTCATGCCCAGGACAGTCGGTGCCCTTTCCTCACAGGGACAACACAACTGACGAATGGCTGAATTGTGCCCCATCTTGCGACAACAGACTCTCTACAAAACAGTCTGCACACAGTGCTTCAGGTCATCAAACACCTTGTTAATGGTATGGTAGCGGGTGGAGATGGCCACAATCTTATTTTGGATGGCTTCCCAAGAATGGTGTGGTTCTGGACAAGGTTTTGGGACAAGAGAAGGTCGAATAAGGAACAAGTTACTTACCTGTAACTGTTGTTCTCCAGCATGGGTCTGCCACGGGAGGTGGCAAAAGGCTCAATAACAAGCAATACAACAACTCAACATTAAGCAACTCTTACCTCCTCACCAGGCTCACCTTAGGTGAACAGGTTGCGCAGCATTGCCTGGCCAACTCTGGACTCCTCCCTGGAATCCCGGTCGACGCAGTAGAATCTCGTGAAGGTGTGCGTCGACCTCCACGTAGCAGCCCTGCAGATGTCAAGCAGGGGCACACCAGACAGGAACGCCATAGTAGCAGCGATCGCTCTGGTCGAATGGGCCCTCGGACGGCCTGGCAATGGTCGGATTGCCAACCGGTGACAGTGCATGATGCAGCCGGAGAGCCATCTGGAAATGGAAGTCTTCGAGAGAGCCTTCCCTTGATTCACAGGTCCAAAGTTCACAAACAGCTGTGATGTCTTCCGAAAACTCTTTGTACGGTCCACGTAGAACTTCAGCGCTCTAGCTACATCCAGCGAGTGCAGAGTCCTCGCAGCCGGCGACAAAGGCGACGGGAAGAAAACTGGCAACACCAAGGGCTCATTGAGGTGGCAGTCCGACGGCACCTTGGGCATGAAGGAGGGGTGCGTCCTCAGCACCACCCTCGTGTCATGAAAAGTCAAGTATGGAGGCTTGCAAGATAGGGCCTGGATCTCTCCCACTCGTCGTGCAGAGGTGATGGCCACAAGGAATGCTGTTTTCCACGACAGAAACTTCAACAGCACTGAATGCATAGGCTCGAATGGGGCCCCCCATGATCCTCGTTAGCACCACGTTGAGCTCCCACGCCGGGGCAGGGGCCTTCACCGGTGGGAAACGATCGGAACAGTCCTTTCATAAATTCCTTCACCAGACGATGAGACCACAAGGACGCCCGTCCTGTAGTTTCTAGTGTAACGTGAGATGGCAGCCAGATGTACCTTGATGGAAGCGCGAGATAGGCCAGCCTTGGCCAAAGACAGTAGGTAAGGCAATACTTGAGGGGCCGTAATCCGCAGAGGGTTAATCTTCTGTGCACGGCACCAGACAGAGAACCTCTTCCATTTATGTTCGTAGCACTTGAGAGTTGAGGATGCCCTGGCCTTTGCAAGAACCTCTCTGCAGTCGGCCGGGATGTCGTATGCTCCAAACTCTAGTGCTGCAGGAGCCAGGCCTGCAAGTTCAGCGACTCTGGTTTGCGATGAAGAATGGCGCCTCCTTCTCTGGAGAGAAGATCCGCGTCCGTCGGCAGCTTGACTGGTGTGGACGCTGACAAGTCCAGAAGGTCCGGGAACCAGATCTGCCTCAGCCACGCCGGTGCGACGAGGATGATCCTGCACCGGGACCTCTTGAGCTGGTTGACGAACCGGAGTAGCAACAGCAACGGCGGGAATGCATAAAGGAACAGGCCGTCCCAGGGGAACGAGAAAGCATCGCCCATGCTCCTCAGCTGGGGAAACCTGCTGGCGAACCTCCGGCACTTGGAGTTCGCCGCCGTCGCGAAGAGATCGATCTGGGGTTTGCCCCATCGTCGGAAGAGTCGGTCCACTTGATCCTGGCGCAGTTCCCACGCATGGCACGAGCACCGCTCTCTGCTGAGTGAATCGGCAATGGTGTTTTTTATCCCTGCCAGATGAAAGGGTACCAGAAACATCCCTTGGGCGAAGGCCCAATGCCACAGATCCTGGGCTTCCTTGGACAGGGCAGGGGATCTGGTTCCGCCCTGCTTCCGAATGTAAAACATTGTGGTGGTGTTGTCAGTGAAGATCCTCACCACCTTGCCCTTGAGGGACGGAAGGAAGGAAATGAGGGCCCAGAACACTGCACGGAGTTCCAAGATGTTGATGTGGAGAGTCCTCTCCAACCTTCCAGGGAGGCATCCGTCGTCACCGTCACCTGGTGGGCCGGGGCTAGGAAATATGTTGCCGCTGTCAGATGAGCGCGGACACCCCACCATCGTATCGCCTGATGGAACGCTTCATCGAGCGGGATCCTGTCCTCGAAGCTGCCCGTCGTCTGGATCCAGTGGGCGTCGAGGAATTCTTGCAAGGACCGCATCCGAAGTCTGCAGTGGGGCACCAGATAAACGCAGGAGGACATCATTCCGAGGAGGGACTTGATAGACCTCACTCTGGCCACGTCTGTGGCCAGTAGACGTTGCACCTTTCCTAGGATGGTCCTTATCCTTTCCTCCGACGGTGAGGCCCGCCGTGCCACTGTGTCGAGCTGTGCTCCCAGAAACAGGGCGACTTGCGATGGGACCAGGTGGGATTTTGGAAAGTTGATGGAGAACCCCAGGTCCGTGAGCAGCTGGACAGTCTTCGCAGTGTGTTCCACGGTGAGCTCCCTTGTCCTTGCCCGTATGAGCCAGTCGCCCAGGTAGGGGTAGACGTGGATCCCCTGCAGGCGCAGCCGCGCCGCCACCGGTGCTAGGCACTTGGTGAACACCCTGGGCGCCGATTTTAATCCGAACGGGAGGGCCTTGAACTGGTAGTGCCGCCCTTTGACCACGAACCTGAGGAACTTTCGGTGTCTCTTTAGAATAGGGATGTGGAAGTAAGCATCCTCCAAGTCCAACGACGACAGGAAATCGCCCTCCTCCAGCTGTCCCAGCACGTGCTGGAGGGTGACCATCCGGAACTTCTGTGCATTGATGTATTTGTTTAGTCGTCGCAGGTCCAGGATGGGACGCCATCCTCCTGTCTTCTTCTTCACAAGGAAGTATCTTGAGTAAACTCCAGAGCCCCGAAGCCTCTTCGGGATGAGCTCGATGGCACCTTTCCTGAGCATCACCCTTACTTCCCACAGCAGTTGAGGGACGTGATTTTCCTCCCTGGCCACGGGAGGAATGAGGGGGCACCTCTTCTGGAACTCAAGGGCGTGCTCCAGGGCCAGGGCGTCCAGCATCCAACGGTCGGTGGAGATGGACTCCCACACGCCGGCGAACTTCATTAGCTGGCCTCCCACCGGGGTGCTTCGGCAGGGGCCCGACCCGATGGTCGGTTCAATCTTGCTTGGAGGCCGCTTTGCCTCCTTGACCACCTTGGCGACGACGACGGGATCCACCTGACTTGCCGCGTCCCCTGTAGGCCTCCTGCGACGAAGACCTTGCCGCTTGACGGTACGTAGAGGAGCTGCTGCCGGCTCCCTTGGAGGCACCCTGTCTGCCTCCGGAGCTCCGAAAGGACGGCCGTCGCCGTTGTTCCCATCGAAAGGCATGTCCAAAACCTTGGTCCGAACGTCCTGGCGTAAATCCGTCGCCTTGAGCCATCATCGTCGTCTCAGGCAAACGCCGTTGCCCAACTGACGGAAACCGGTGTCGGCGATGTCCGTAGCCACCGTAATGGCGTGGTCCGAGGCAATCTCACCTTCCTGCAAGATTTCCAGGGCCTCAGCCCTCTTGGCATCCGGAAAGGAAGTCCAACAGAGGGGCGATCTTGAACCACAACTCCCTGTCGTAGCGGGCTACGATGGCCAGGGCGTTGGCCGCCTTGATGGTCATCGCTGCAGATGAGATGACCCATCGTCCCATCGCATCCAGCTTCCTACCCTCGCCGTCCCGAGGGGAGGTTGAAGTCGAGGCCAATGCCCCCCCTGCTTTCTTCTTGGCTGCCGCCAAAACGACCGAGTCCGGGGTAGGTTGCGCCCTAAGGCACAAGGGGGCAGCGTCGGGGACCCGGCACTTCTTCTCGTACCGGTCCCTCTTCGCAGGAGCCGTGGCAGGGTTCTTGAGGAGGGCGAGCCCCTCATCCCAGATGTCATCAAGAAGCGGTACGGCGAGGACCGTCTTCCTTTTAGCCTTGCGCCGTTGGTAAAGGAACCCCCCCTTCTTCTTTTCCTCGGGGCAGAGCTGGAAGAGCTCGGATGCCCTGGAAATCATTGCATGGAAGGATCCAATCTCGTCGGGCGGGACGCCTGGGCAGGGGGCGATGGGGGCGATGGGGGACACGTCCCGTCGTTGCCTCCGTCGTCATGCGTACCCGTCGTAGTCATGTCCATGGCTGTATCATCCCCGTGGGTAGTGGACCGGGGGGAAGGCAGAGAAGGCCGCAGAGGCGGGAGAGGAGGCCTAGGATGCGTCCTCCTACTCTTAAGTGGTGGGCTCTCCGAAGGTCCTGGCTCCGGTTCCTCCGTCGGGTCTGGCTCAGGCACCTCTGTCGGGGGAAGGGGCAACCTAGTCGTTATATCCGAGCATAAGGACTGGATGGCTGACAAAATGGCCGCCGAGGTGTCCTGAGGCGCCGGAAACGACAGGAGTGAGGGCTCTTGAGGAGCCTCGTCTGCGTCACCCTCGTCGTCGCCCTCGTCGGGATCCCTCCTCTTCAGAGGTCGTGTCCATATCCACGACGGCCACCAACCCCCCCCCCTTCCAACGAGGACTTCGTGGGGGTCTTCTCGATGGGCCTGAAAGACGACTCCCTCCGCGGTGGCAGGGAGACTCTGGTACCTGAGGGCGCCTCCACTGGTGTAGCCTCCACAGGCAGAGCCAGGGCCGCGGCGACATCCTCAATCGAGGTCTTAGCAGGGTGAATTAAGGCCAACGTCACCTTCTGTACGCCTGGGGCCTTCACCTTGGGGGGAGGGTCCGAGCCTCGCTCCCCCTCTGCCGGAATCTTCGAGATCGACCGGGCCCTCTGCAGAAGCTTCGCCGGGTTCTCAGACTTCCTCTTTCCAGAGCCAGAGCGTTGGCTCGTGGTCGATGGCACCGGGGAGGATGCGCCCTGCCTGGCAGCCAAGGAGCCCGACCGTTCGGCGCTCCCGGTGCCCACGGACTCGCGTTGCTTAGCCTTTTGTTGGGCCCCCGTCGCCGGAGCACCCTCACAGGACTTAGAAGACCGCTCGGACTTCTTTTTCTTCTTCTCGCCTGGCGGGCTCTTACCTTCCAGCCAGTTGGCGAGACGGAGGCGGCGATCCTTCATGGTCCGCTCCGACATGTTCCCACAAAACGCGCAGTCCTTTTCCTTGGGCGTCTTGTCCTCATGGAGACAGTAGAGGCATAACGAATGCTCGTCCTCCTTGAAAACGTTCTGAAGCTGGCATCCAGGGCAGGTCCTGAATAGCTTCCCGGGCGTCGAGCTCCCTTTCTCCTGGGCCATGTCTGGGGTAGGCCTCGGAACTTCTGGAATCCTCCAAAAGCATAACTCGACGAAATCTTCACCCTTGAGGGGCGTAGAAACTCCGAAACGGATCCCTGTTGATCGGAAGTAGAAACGGTGGAGCTTGAGGCTCTATTTAACCGACAAAATGAGAAAATCTCCTGAAAAAAGCGCGAAAACGCAGCAAAAGCTCGAGAGCTAAGCACGAGGACTCCCAACACTTGAACGTGCGGTAAAAATATGAGGATGGCTGCCAGGTGCGGGGCTTAGGGAGAGGGCAGTCATTGGCTGGGGGCAGTATGACCCAGAGACTAGTGATTGGTTACTACTGAGAAAGACAGATCAGAAACAAAACTGATACTGATTTTTTCTATACCGAGGATTCCCGGCCTGACGACGGGGAATATATTAATGAGCATGTGAATCCATGCCAGACCCCATGCTGGAGAAATAAGAAATCTTCTCCGCAACCTCCCTTGCCAACCCTCAGCTCCACATACAAGAACTTAACTTTGTGCTAGTAGCCATTGCTACTAGCATCATTGGCCTGCTGGAATAGTGCATTTAAAAGTGGATTCTTTTTGGTGCAAAATGGCTGATGCACCACAATTATTACGGTCTACTGTGAGGAACCTGAGGGCATCCTCCCATCTACTCCACCTGGATCTTCCTCTCAGGTGGCCAGAGAAAGGCCATTGCACTCTTGGATCCCAATCCTGGGGCTGGATATGTGAGGGAGGATCACCTGGGTGGAGGGACCTTGGAGAGAGGATGACTTTAGGAGAGGCATGGTATCCCCCCCTTTCCCTTGTCAAAATGAACCCTCCCCTCCCCCTGCCTTCCTAGGTTTTTGTCAGCCCTTACCTCTTTCACACACACACAAACTGTCCCACAATCATATTCCTTTAAGACTGGGACGAGGAAGGGTCGAGTTATGCAAACTTCCATTCATTCACACCATTTTGGTACTGAGACGAGGAAAGGGACTATGGAGGAATACCATTGCAATTGCCAGGCATGTCCCACTAATAGATTCAACTACGGTCAGGCGAAGGACTTGCACCTGCAACCAATTAAGAGGCGACGGGTGCATAAAATGGGAGACCGGCAGAAGGAAGAGGGAGACTGGCAGAAGGAAGAGAGAAACCTGCCTAGTGAGAAGGATGCGGTTGCAAGACATGGAGCAGGCTAGAGAGAGGCAGTTGGGAAGGATGCCGTGTGTTGCAGAGAGGTGAGAGACGCTGGGACCTGAACGGGCCGCAAGTTGGTTGAGACCCCTGCAGTCCCCTGTGCCGTGTGTACACAGCCGGAGCTGTGGGACACAGAAGACTCCAGATTGCTGCAGGCCGCTGCAGCAAGGCTCACAGACGGCGAACGCTGCTCGCTGGAGCTCCTGACAAGCACAAGGGGAGAGAGAGGAAGCCGGAAAGGAGAAAGAAGACACTCGGAGGAGCAGCCGCACACCAGTGAGTGTAAGAAAGGGAACACTCATATCGGGGTGCTCTAGGGGCTGGAGTTGGGCATATGAAAATTCTGATCGAATTGAAAGTTTTAATAGTTGGTTTTGGACATTGAATTGAAGAATTTTGAATACCGAAAAAGCTGCAAAAGTACTTTTGAAATGCAACAAGTATTATTAAATACTGAACTAAAGAAAATATATGAAAAGTATATGAAAATAGAGCACAAGGGAAAAGCAAGTTATGTGCATTCATGAACGCAGTGAAAACAATTAATGAGGATTTATGAACAAAGTGAAAGCCAGTAATGAGCACTTATGAACCAAGTGGAAAGCGATTGATAAGCACAAATGGACAATGTGAAAGTAAGGTGGTAGAAAAGGATAGACACCACAGAGGGAGTTGTGTGAAATACACGTTGTGGCAAAGCCAAGAGAATGAAAGGAGAAATAGAAGGGAATGTTGTCTAATGACACAGGTACAGGGAGAAAACCTGTGTTGGCAACAAAGCCAAGAACATGAAGTGCCAAGGGTTATCGGTTGCGTAACTTGTAATGGGCAGACCATGTGGTCCGACAACTGCACCTAGAACGAGTATCCCCTACTTGGAAAGAACCAAGGAAAGTCAAATTACAGAAGATATTTTGTATAATAAGTGCTAAAGTGATTGAAGAAAAGGAACAATCTGTTTTGAACTATTGAAAAGCCTAGATGGTTACAAAGTTGAACTGGAATTATTATTGAAAGCCAAGAGTATTGAAAATATTGTAGTTTTGAAGATGGAAGAGCTGCCTTCTTGGGGAAGTCATCCCCACTACTTTGTGAACTGTGTTGAACTTGGGGAAGGGAACCCCAAGGCCTATTGGAACCGTTTTGAACTTGGGGTAGAGGAAGCTGGAAAGCAAGCCAGGAGCTGGAAGAAGCTCAGAACTATTTGAACTACTATTTCATTTGTTGCCGACATCCCTACACATTGTGTCCAAAACCAATCCTTGCTTTAACAACTAAAGATATACAGACAGACATTTGGGTTGAACTTAATGACACAGACTATCCTTAGTTTCTTTAGGTAGGGAAATCCCACCTTAGCATAGGGCAAGTTAAGCCTTACTCCATCCTAGCATTTAAGAAAAATAATTTTTGTTTAGAAAAGTGAATTTGTTGTCTGTGTCTTACTTCGTGATGCCGTCACACTATCTACAGCAATGGAAATTCTGCATGTGGTAATAGTCCTTTCAATAGCTGCATGCAAGCCTTTTCTTTTTTCCACTCGTTATTTACCATTACTGCACTGCCATTGATACATATATAATCTGGTAGAGACACTTAGAACTTTGCAGGTGGTACCGGTTATTACTACAAGCATATTTTGTAATTGTAAATACATAATGAGGGCACACATACTAATATTGCTTCTATGAATTTACCAATATTGCATTCCGACACCATAAGTGAAAAAGGTATTGGATGAGAAGTTGGCTAATAGGGCAGAGGGAGACTGCTGAGACGTGACAACAGCCATATCCAATTTCACACGTTTGTAGTGCATAACATAGGGAGGCGAGGGATCCGGAATGAGACTTCGAACTGTCATTTGGCTGGTCGTGTTGGACCGTGACTACAACTGGGCACATGCCCTCCAATATTATAGACATTAGAAGTTAATTGTATATATAAATGCTAACAATGTTAGATACATAGTGTTCAATAACAGTGTTGTTAGGAGGTGTCTCAAGTGATTTATTGTTACATCTATGTTCATGTGTTGTATGTGCTACACCAGTTATACCTATAGCATGCTTAGGAGTATGTATACGATTCTGCTTTCGGCTTGTAAAAAAATAAAATGTCAGCTGCGAGCACCTCATTAACCCACAATAGGCCACTTTTGTGGTACAAAAATAGCCAAATGTCTCATCATCCAATTACTGACGCGCATGAATGGGTGAACGAGATTCCCACTGTCCCTACCTACTATCTAGCGAAAACAGTTAAGGGAATAGGCTTGGCAGAATTAGCTGGCAAAGAAGACCATGCTAAGCTTGACTCTAGTCTGGCACGGTGAAAAGACATGAGTGGTGTAGGATAAGTGGGAGGCCCTCAGTGAAATGCTCTTATCGTTTATACACCTACCCAGTGAGTGAGCCCGTGGGGCTCTCGCTTCTGGTCCAATCCCCGGGCATAGTGGCAGGTGTGGGGTTTGACTGGGGCGTTATACCTGTCAAACAATAACTCTCGGGTCCTAAGACTAGCTCGGGGAGGACAGAAACCTCCAGCAGAGCAGAATGGAAAAAGCTTACCTGATTTCGATTTTCAGTATGAATACAGACCGTGAAAAGCAGGGCTCACGATCCTTCTGACTTTCTGGGTTTCAAGCAGGATGGGTCAGAAAAGTTACAACAGGGATTATTGGTATGTGGCAGGCCAACCGTTCATAGCGCCATTGCTTTTTGATTACAATGTTGGTTCTTCCCATTACTGTGAAGCAGAGTTCACCAAGTGTTGGATTAGGGAACGTGAGCTGAGTTTAGACCGTCGTAAGGCAGGTTAGTTGTACCCTACTGATGTGTTGTTGCAATAGTAGTCTTGCTCAGTATGAGAGAAACCACAGGTTTAGACGTTTGTTGTATGTGCTTAGCCAAGGAGCCAATGGGGCAAAGCTACCATGTGTGGTATTATGACTGAACACCTCCAAGTCAGAATCCCCCCTAAACCATAATGATACTGCAGGAGCCTCAATTGGCCTAGGACAGCTGGCCTCTGAGCCGGTGCATTGCATCGCTCGCCTCTGGAATCATTCATGGACTACCTGATTCTGGGTCAGGGCTTCGTAAGTAGAAGAGAACCTACCTCGCTGCGATCTACTGAAAGTCATCCTCTGAGCCAAGCTTTTGTCAAATGTACTGCTGGTGTGGCGGCGTAAAAAAAAGGGTCTCTGTCCTGTATGCCGCACCGCAACACGCACAGAAAACTCCCACACACCCTGGACGCACCCACAGGGTTGCAGGTGGGCGCTCACCTCTCCCTTTCCGGCCAGCGTAGCAGGCCAGATTGCGTTGGCTCAGCCGTCAGAAGAGGGGCAGGACCCAGCCTGTGGGAGGTAGGGAAAATAGGATGGTCCTTAGTTGCGGATGATGGCTTAAGACCCAGACCTCTGAAGGCTCTCGTCAGCCTTGCTGCCAAAAAGATGGTCACCATCAAAGGGCATGTTGAGAAGTCGGGACTGTACATCAGGAGCAAACCCTGACTTGCGCAACCACGCAAACCTGTGCATCACATGCTCGCCGCCATGGACAGGCTGACACAGTCTGCCACGTCCAGACCCGACTGAACGGATTCACAAAAGGATGCCATCCTAAACGAGGGCAAGAAAACTATCCCGTTCCTCACCATCGGGAATATGTTCAGCCGCCAAAGATACACAAAGATACACAATTCCACAGAGTGTGAGTGAATCTTGCCAAGGCACAAACGGAGTTGGCTGCCTTTAAAGTCATACCCCCAGATGAAAACACTTTCTTCGCCCAACCGTTGAAACGCTTGTCGTCCCTATCAGGAGGGATGGTAGGGTACAATGCTTGCTTCGCTGGGGCTGTAGCCGCCTGAACCATCAAACTCTCCGGAGTGGGGTGCAAAGACAAGTAGTCGCCACTGGCTGGACGGTATTTTTTCGGCAACGACTTATTCACTGCCGGGAGACTCTCCGGAGCAGCCAAGCCACCGCCACCCTTTTTTGTAAGGCCATATGAAATGGCAGCACCGGGTCAGTGGGTGGACCTTGGTCCAAGATATCTGTCAGGTCATCCTGCAGAAAATCCACGGGTGGAGCAGACCACCCCAAATACTCCATCACCCTCGACATTAGACGCCTGTATGAAGATTTGGCGTGAGTACCAGGCTCAGGCCTGCCAAATTCAACCTCCAGGGAGGTGTCCAGACCACTGGCGTCATGCAAAGATTGACGCAGGTCTTCCAACTGGCTATGACCAGACAACAGGTCATCAGGAACCTCCTGAGGAACCAGACCTTCCACATCCGACCCTTCATCCACCTCAGAGATACAATCCAAAGGCTGGAACAAATCCCTGGATGAGGGCACAGAAAAAGGTTCAAGCACAGGCCTCACCGATTTACTCAGGGCCTTCCTCGGTGTATCCATCGGTCTCCGGGGTACCTCCAATAAAGCCTCCTCAAAAAGGTGTCGAGGGCGTCGACGGACTCTGCGTCGACACCTTCGACAAAGGCTTCGAGGCTAGAGCCCCGAGCGTGGCCTTCGACGGCTTCGGCGCCGATGGCTTCCTCGGAGGCAGAGCTTCGAGAGAGTCCCTCGACGGACATGGCACCGATGGCGTCTACGTCTTCTTAGAAGACCTCACAGGCACCGACGGACGGTCTTGAGGGCGTAGAGGACCGGGACCTGGAGCGGGCATGGCTAGAGCGATCTACCTTGTCCGATCGGGACCTCGATGGCTCCCGATGATCGCGCCGACCGCCCGAGCCCGAAGGCATGGGAACAGTGGCCCTAGCACGTTCCTTGCCGGCTTCTCTCGAAGGCGCGGACGGAACGGAGCCCTGCGATTCGAAAATCACCATCATCTCCTTACCAAATGCGTCCCATTCCGCAGGAGAGGAATGCTTCTTGAGACAAGTTACCCGCCGTCTGGCGGAGTCTTCGGACGAGGACGGGGTAAGCGATCGGTGACAGCGCTTCCGCAAGTGCTTAGAAGAGGCAGAGGAATGGCGGGAACCACTCCGGGACCGAGACCCCCTGGACTTACGCTGATGCGGAGAGTCGCCCTTCGAATCGTCGGTCGAAAGCCCAACGGATTTCAACTTTCGGGGTTTGGAAACCCTACCTACAGATAGCTTCTTCTTCCGCTCCCGCAAGGCCTTCGAAGTCAAAGACTGGCAATCGTCACAGTCATCGGTGGCGTGGTCCACGCTGAGGCACCATAGGCAGACTTCGTGCGGGTCCGGAAGCGACATCTTGGAACCGCAGTCCCAACACTTCTTGAAGCCCGACTGCAGGGTAGAAGAAGATGAAGACATGATTTATCACAAAAACCAAGAACGAAGAACCAATTCAATCAGGAGAAGAACCGAGGCGCGCTGAGATTCCGAAGCGAACATGTTTGCGGAAAAAACGGAACTGAGGCTACGGGCATGGTGCGTCCTACTTATAACATCCGGTGACGTCGGCTCGACAGAGGCCCTCGAGGATAGCGTATCAACGTCATCGACGCAGGAGGCGAAACATTTTCCAAAGCAGCACAGCTGTGGTGATTACTGGTCATAGATGTGGAATACATCGGACGACACAATCCCCTCGAAATATCCTTTTCACCAGCATTGGATCTTTCATGAGTTTACATGCTGTGAATATTCCCCCTCGTCTCTTAACTTAGTAATTTTCCTATGGAAATAATGGACACCTTGAGTGTCCCATTTACGTTGTTTTGGGTGCTTTTGGTACCCACCAATGGGACGTCGAGTGTATCGCTCCACTACAGCAGCTTACCCTCAGATTTCAACCATCTTCCGAGCTGCTGGGATTCCCCCCGTTTCTCTCCTGAGAGAAAATGACATTTCTTTGAAAATATTTTTTTTTCTTCACATTTCGTCTTCCGGTACAACCAACATTGAAATACATCGGTTTCCAGTTCCAACCATGGAAACTTCAGGACTTAAGAAGTCTTTATTTCGACCATGCGAAACCTGGTGCCTAAAAACACTTTATGAGGGGGACGGGCATATGTCTTTACTGCCTATAACAGAACCATTCGTCTGATGGCTGTAACATCTGGCAGGGGTTCCCTCAAAAGACCCTTAAGGACAGGAACAGACTCCTTATCTGCTGGCTCAATGAGGTAGCCTATCTCGGCGTCTGAGGTTGGCTCGTTACGGACTGGGAGAGCAGCAACTCCCTCCGACAGGAGGTCACAGTCAAGACAGAGGTCCAGATCTGAGGAGTCGGTGACAAAGAAGCAAAAGACAGGTGAGGCACAATCGTCCTCGGGGCACAATAAAGCCAAACACTCTTTACCTGTAAAGAATCCTCTGCCCAGTGCTGAAAAGTCCCATTCAGGGTCAAGACACTCTTCCAAGGGTCCACTGTCGAGGGCACTGTCTGACAAACCTAGGGAGAAGGCCTCACACCCATCCTCAAAATCCACGGACCTGTCCAGGAAATCTCCTCTGTCCTCGGACAAAAACCCAAACCGGCTATGGCATCCTCCTCGACGTCGTCTTTGAAAGTCTACCTCGACGAGTGGCAAAAAAGACTATTCGTCGTGGGAATCTCAGATATCCTCCCCCGGCCATGAGTCATCATCAAGACACCCGTCAACAGCCAAATCGTTGAAGCCGACAACACCATCAACAACATCGACCATGACGGTATCTTCGTCGGGGTTTACGCGGCTCGTCCAGACTACCACTTCGACAACGACGACCCACTCGTTGACGACCACTTAGACGATGACCACCCCATCGATGACCAGGAAAAGGTAATCTGCTTAAAAGCCTACGTTTCCGGTGACCACCAGGTTGGAAATTTCAGAATTACCGATAGAAGGCAATGTTTTGTCCGCAACTGGGACCACGATGCAGCGACACCAGGCTCCCCTGGAAATGTCTCCTATGGGGTACCCAGTTATCATGCCAGAAGACATTCATATTTGAATCTGATACTGAAGGAGGAACTTCTGATCCTCCTATCCAGGGAGCAGCAAGAGTGGAAAACACACTTGTAAGGTCTCAGACACCTACTCTGCCATCAACATCTGCAGGAATAGGCGGTATGCAGACACAATACCCCCTTATAAATCCTTAATCCCTGCTTTCCATGCAGGTCCTTACTACAATGCAGTCTCAATTAGGTCAGCTTGACGCCAGACTTCTGCTTCCACAAGCTCAAGCAACTCGCCCTTGTGGAGAACAGCATGTTACCCCTCAACGAAAGGATCCAACCTATCCCTCTAGAGACCAGGGCATACGCTCTAGGATGCAAACACCTCCTAGACCTCCACGTACATTCAGTCTACAAAGGTGAGAACAAGAAGGGTGTGGGTGCGATTTCTCGCCGTCACCATAACCAGTACAACGAGGGACCCTGCAATAACTCAGACAGAAAAGAGCCAAGTAAACATTACTTTATTAATGCACAAGCTTTCGCGAATGGGCTGCAAGTTCAAACGTCTCGCAAAGCAAGTCGTCGAAGTGCCGCCCCTTCCTCTACACATCATGCTCTTTTATAATTTCCTGTTTACATTGCCTTGCACATAGAACACGTCCACCCCAGGGCGGATCTCCAGTTGGAGCTTATCTGAAGTATCCAGTTGGAGTTTAACGAACAACCATTGCACATTTGCTATCGTGGTCTATCGTGGTTTCCTGTTATCCCGGTCTTCACATTCTTTCGTGCCCCTTTGTGCCCGTATCTCTGTGCTCAAGGCTATGCTTACTCATTCCTTCCCCCACCCGTAATCTGCAGATAGTTTTAGCAGGCTCAGCATGCTTCGACATACAGTGACCAAACACAATTCTTCTGTTAAAAACAAGTTCTTGCCAGGTCAGCAGGTCTTAAACGCCGCTGTATAAAGAGAATGCCTCTTCTTTTAACAAAAGGGTACATTCTTTTAACGCATATGGTGATTAGTACAAACTCCAAGTGTGAGCACAACATTACATATGCATGCGTACCTTCAATCCACCCTTTGCTCACACTTGAGCATCAATCTAAACAGTCCTAGCATAAGCAGATGGCAGGAAAGCAACATCATTACATACTGTCTGTACCATAATCTTCTCCAGGCCTCCCATGTCAATAAATTCCTGTTGTACATGGCTTTTATCCATTGGATTTAGGCGCGTTATGCTGGAAGAACACATGGAAACACAGCACAACACACATACCGGGAAGCATTGGATGCAGAGACAAATTCCTACAACTATTGCCGCTAGAACCAGTATGGGCGTAAGGAGCTGCCACCCGATTTCTTTTAGGAGTTTCATCCACCAGCTATCTCCTGACCCTTCCTCCTGGTGGATACTATCCGCTATTTTATGTAGTTTGTTTATTCCATCTAAGATTCCTGTACTTTCTTCTGGTATGTAAACACAACATTGGGACCCCACCATGAAACAGACCCTGCCCCTTTCTGCAGTGAGTATGTCTAAGACATACCTATTCTGGAGAGCCACTAGCCGAATTGCTTTCATTTCATAAGTGATGTTTTCCATTAGGTCTGCGGATTCTTCGATTACGAACTCAAGGGCCCTGCTTAGCTTTTGGATTTCTTGACTGTTCATAAAGATGCCCGCTGGAGGAACCAGGGCCCCCATCAGATCTATAAACGTTTCCCATCCTGTAGGTTGATACGTAGGAATTTTTGGGTTTACTACTTGTTTATTTCTGCTGTGTATTTCTTTATGCAGAGTAGACAGGGCATATACCATCACAGCCGGCATTATTCTGGCTATGTAACATACCCCAACAAAATCTCTCGCTAACCACAAATAAGCCCTCTTGTTACAGACGTAGGCATGTCCCTCTATCTGTAACAATCCCTTCGTGTAGTTATTTAGATTCACTGTTTGACTGCACCCCGAGATCATTCTTTGATTACCTCTTGCGTTTCTCTTAAAACATTTATTCTTTGGCCTAAACGCTTGTGTGATGGTGATAGGGGGAGGAGGTTCTCTTACTATCTGTACCATAGCAGGTGCAAGCCCGATTCCCTCAGTTTTGATTTTATAGCGTATCTTTGCCATTAGAAGGGTTTTGTTCTCTCCTCTAACATAACAAGCGGTATTCGGTATCATGTATTGCTGTGCTGACACTATTCTCATGTAAATTAATGTACACCCGGCATCCTCAGTAACTGGCGACGCGTACACTGGGATGCCTTCACTGCTATGTCGGGGCATGTGGGTGCAGATCCAGCAATCAGTTTTATTTACTACCCCATATGTTGTGTTTATTATCTTCACGTATTCATTTTTAGCATAGTCTTCCGGGTCGTGTTGGTCATATGCATCTCGATTCCTGTTCTTGACCCGATCTATTCTCCCTGTTCCGTTTGACACGGGTAACAAGTTCTTTAATTCATATCTAGATGGATGTTCCAAATACCAGAATAATATGGCGAACGCTATTAATACTACTATTGAGCATACAAAAAATAAGATTTTGTTCCTTGTGGTGCAAAGTGGTGTTTTTCTCTTACCTTCTGTGTTTGGGGAGCATACATTTATCTGCTCAGGGATTAAACCAGCATATACGGGTGCAGACATAATTCAGTATGTGGCTCAATTATAGGTACGTATGCGTATCAGATGCAACCTAGCGATATAGCTGTATCCCCTATTTAAAGCACCAGTGTCCTTATTACTCTAATAGTGGTAGGTCTCACTGAAAACCTTCATCCGATCTGTCCCACGTCTCGTAGTGCCTGTCCCATGAGGGGAACGCCGGAGGCCCTTCAGGCTACAAGCCCGTTGTCTTCAGTAAGGCACAATCCTGCTAAAACCAACAAGAGAGTCCAAATGTTCATCTCCCTAATGATCAAAGTTCAAACAGTGTCCTTACACGTTGTTTGGCACATACACGTCACGGGATCGGAGGCGATGGGCACACCTACTAATGGCGTCTGGCAGTACTGTTGCAACCTGGGGTTGGTTGGTTCCCTTTTCTGGAGGAATCAGTAATGGAAGCGTCTTCTTGATGTGATTCACGTGGTACCAGTGCGATTTGCCATCAACTTTTACCGCAGTTTGTGTTGCGAGGAGCACCTGAAACGGGCCCCTCCATCTGGGTTGCAGTCCGCTGGTGCGATCGAAGGCTTTTATAACAACCCAGTCACCGGGCTGCACGTCGTGACCTTCTCCTATCAGAGGAGATGGAGCTACTGCGTTCACCTGTGCATTAATAGAAATCAGTCTATTAGTTAACCCAATACAATACTGTTGTAATGCAGGCCATGCTTGCTTAGACAATCTCTTAGGTGATATGGGGGTCCCAATACTTGGTGGACGCCCCATAACAATTTCGAAAGGAGATAAACCATGTGTACGCTTAGGCATAGTACGCATACTCAATAATGCAATAGGCAATGCATCCGGCCATTTCAGTCACATTGTTTTGCCCATTGACGACAATACATTCCCAATCTTTTGTTGTACCACACAGCACTCAAAACTTCTTCCATAGTCCTTGCGTTAACGTGAGTTGGACCATGAGCCACACTCACTATCACAGGTAAGTATGCATCAGGTAGTACCCAAGTATTCGTATTGGTATGTGCCCATAGCCCATCTACCGTCTCCTCGTATTGATCATCCTTGTGCCAAGATAGTCTTTCTTCAATGGTTGCATCTGCTTGGATTTCCTTTATGCGCTCCTTCGTCCCTTCCATAGTCACATCCCTCCCCACTATGAGTTGTCGGGCCTCCCACCGTGTATCCCTTGTGGCAGCTAGTTTAGCCATCTGGTCGGCTAAGGAGTTTCCTTGCGTGACATAATCTAGAGTCCTTTTATGCGCTGGGCATTTCACTATGGCCACCATCTTGGGCAACGTAAGGGCTTGTAATAATTCAGCAATCAATTGGGCATGTTTAATAGTATCACCTTGGGAGGTTAAAAACCCACGCTCTCCCCAGAGTTTACCAAAACTGGAAACCACCCCATGAGCGTAGGCTGAATCAGTATAAATTGTCACTTTCATACCGCTGCTTAACACTAATGCTCTCGTTAGCGCAATTAATTCTGCTGCCTGGGCCGATTTTTCACACACTTTCCCACTCTCAATCAACCGCTCCCCTGTGGTTACAGCATACCCTGCTGTTGTCTCCCCATTTGGCAGTTTGAAACAGGAACCATCACAGAATAATATACCCTCATTATCAACCAGCGGGGTGTCTTGCAGGTCTGCTCTACCCTTAGTGTGTTCTTCCATTTGGATCACACAATCATGCCTAATGTCATTAGGTGAGACGGGCAAAGGAAGCAGTGTCGCTGGATTCAAAGTGTTACATCGTTCGATTTTTACATTACTGGCAAACAGAATCATCTCATACTGTGTGAGTCTAGCTGTGGTCAAATGCTGTGTATGCACTCTATTCAGGAGAACGTCCACCGCATGTGGGACTTTTACTGTCACTTCGCTCCCTAGGATGATACCTGCACTTTGTTTTAGGGCTGTCGCTGCTGCGGCCACTGCTCTCATGCATGGGGGTAGGCCTCGAGCTACTGAGTCCAGAGCACTGGAGAAATATGCACATGGTCTCTGTTTACCCCCTTGTTCCTGTGTTAAGACTGACACAGCGCAACCTTCCTGTTCATCAACGAAAAGGCAAAATCTCTTGGTATAATCAGGTGTGCCTAAGGCCGGTGCGTGGCATAAAACATCTTTCATAGCTGTCAGGGCTTTTTCCATCTCAGGTGTCCATTCTAATGGTCCGTTTTCTTGTACTTCTTTTAAGGCTTTTAGCAAGGGCTGGATCAATACAGAGAATTCAGGAATCCAGTGCCTACAATAGGATAAAACACCAATTATCCTTCGGAGACCTTTTGCCGTGTCGGGGCCTTTTATGGACTGTATCAAAGCAATGCGATCAGTAGACAGAGTTCGCCCCTCTTCGGACAACTCAAAGCCTAAATAATGGACCTTTTGTTTTACATACTGCATTTTGGCTAGGGCTACCTTGTGCTTATTTTCTGCTAAGTGCATTAGCACCAATCTGGTCACATAATGGCATTCCTCTTTGGTGGCTGCACATAATAGCAAATCATCAACATATTGTATCAGAGCAGTGTTAGCGGGTAGGGCTAGGTTATCCATCTGTGTTTTTAGTGCTTGGCTGAATATAGCGGGACTTTCTGTATATCCCTGCGGGGCTCTAGTAAATTGGTACTGTCTATCTCGAAGAGTGAAACTAAACAGGTACCTGCTTTCTTCGGCAATAGGAATGCTGAAGAAGGCATTTTTCAAATCAATTACCGTAAACCATTTCGCTGTTTTGGGAATTAAAGTGAGTACACTTGCAATATTAGGGACAACTGGATATCTGGGTTCTACTATTTTGTTTATCTCCCTCAAATCAATAATGAAACGATAGGGTACCGCTTCATCACCTTTCTTGTGTACTGGAAGGATCGGAGAGTTACAAGGGCTATCATTTGTTGGCTCTACCACCCCTAACCGTATCATATCCTGTACTATTTGATATAGTGCCTGCTCTCCCTCGTGTGATATGCGATATTGTTTTATCCTGGGCAACCTGGCACCGGGCTTTAATTTGATTACTACAGGGGAAACATCCAACACCCCTACATCATTCCCATGAGTGGCCCATAGTTGATTCGGGATGTCTTGGAGTTCCGGGGGCAGGGTTTGCGTTACTCCTATCATACCCATAGGTTTGCTTATAGTCATTCTCACCCCCTGAGGGGAGCAATATATTGTGGCCCCTAGTGTCTTTAATGCATCAATACCTAACAAGTTTTCTGGGCAGTGATTGGTCAATAGCCACCCATTCTCCCATTTTACCCCATGAAGTTCCGCCTCTACTATTTCACTTACAGGAGTCTTTATTGGATTTCCCCCAAATCCAACTGATACCTTGCTTTTATCCGATAATGGGACAGCAGGGACGGCCCTGATATTCACGGAACTGTTTCCAGCTCCCGTGTCTACCAGACATCTCAAGTTTCGGTGGGGGCCGATCCTAATGGAGGCATAAGGCCCCCTCTGATCTATAGGTACTTGTACCACTCCCGCTGTCTCATTTGGGCCTCCTCAGGACATATCACTTGTGTTATCCTGGAAGTCGTCATTCTAGTATACCCCTTCCCCACATCCTTCGCCCTGGCATACACCTTGTATTTGTGTTGTTTGTTGTGGCTGATACAGTAGATTGGGGGAGGCGGGGCCGGCCAGGGAACATCCCCTCTTGCTTGTTCGTCAAAGGCATTGGGTTGAGGGGGTTTAAACATTCTATTGTCTTGATTGCCGTACCCACCAGTCCTATTTCCTGGGGCAAATGTTGTCTGTAAAGGGGGCCGTACGCCCCTTCCTCTCCCACCACTCTGGGGACACTGGGATTTCCAGTGTCCGGGTCTCTTGCAGAAGGCACATACATCTTGGGGTAGCCCATCCCTCCTCCCATATAGCGCACCTCCTTGCACTGTACCTCTACCTGTCCCTTGGCCCCCTATCATGTTGCTACTAAAGCCCTGTGACGGGCCATTATTATTGTAGTTATACCTGCCTTGGGGCCCTTGATGCAACTGTTGCATCAACACTTTGGTTTTTAGATCCTTCTCTTGTCGTGCCTTTTGTTGTCCCTTTACTCTTTCTCCTCTTTCATAATACCTGGCCATTTCGAGGAGATCCCGGGGGTTTCTAGTCATCCACGTACTTTCTGCCTTCCTAATGTTCTCCTGGATTGGCCCGTGGAGCCCTTCTATAAAGTTTGTGGCAAAGTACCGTTGGCCCGTCTCAAACCCTATCTCTAGCCCACTGTGTGCTTTAAATGCTGCTTCGTAACGCAGGAAGTACTGTGCTACTTCCTCACTTGCGCCCTGTATCACAGCAGACAGTTTCTCCACATTCACATCAAATGGGGGTAATACCTTTTCTAGAGCCCTCAGGACTGCCATGCCATGCCCCCTTAGGGGTTCGGGGTATTCCTCATGCAGTTTCCTATTTTTACTCGCCTCCATTACATCTTTCCATTTTATTGTATCATTGTCTTTGGCACGAAAGGGGGTCCATATCTCCTCTGGGACAATAGCTAACAATATGTTATCTACATCCTCTACAGTAAATAACCCGGGTCTGAATAGCTTTCCTACTTCTTTGTAGAATCCTGCCGGGTCTATACGGGGGTCGGGGATGGACTTGGTGATATGCATCAATTCTATTCGAGATAAGGGGACATACACATAGGTGCGCATCATGTTACCAGTAACTGCATCTATGGTGGGTTGACACTCTCTCATTGGCATTGATAGTAACTTTTCCATGTTTGTTTGTTCACTTACAAGGGCCTGCACTGGTGATGAAGCAGAGGACTGGTGACTAAGGTTTTTCTCTTTTATTTTTTATAATCTTTTAACAGTTTCTCCACCTCAGCCATTCTCCATTCTTCCGCCCCAGAATCATCCACTCTTATATTAGATAGCAGTTTCTTATCCAATTCTGTCTTAATCCTATTCCACTGGGACACATATCTAGGCTCCTTTTCCTCTTCTATATCATCCACCCTAATAAGAAGATATTTAATTATGTTTACTTGTATAGGCCAGCCAAGGCCCTCCATCAGACTCACCAGGGTGGACATGGACTGCGAGTGTATGGATGCTACCATACGATTAGCTACGTTTTGGCCCGCCTGGTCTGCATCTTTGAGTTTAGCCTCTCTTTCCTTCACCTCTCTTTCCCATGCCCTCTTTTCCTTCTCCCATTCAACACCTCCCCTTATTACTTCCGCTATTATGTCGGACATACATCCCCGTAACTGAACACTGGACGCAGTCACTTATAGTAATGCGACAGCGTCCTGATATGCTGAGGGCAGATCCGCAGTACTCTGTCCTCTCAATTTACAGTTACCCTCATAAAAGGTTTATAGTTTAGTGGCCACTGTCCTAAATTCCAAAGGTGTCAAACGCCCCAATTGGTCCCGTAGACTGTCATTGAGGGGTGTGCCATACAGCCCGGTCATAAGGATTTGCAAGTCTCCATCTCTATCCTTTTCTACAGTAGTCGTTCTCCTATGGTCTATCAACCTATCTGGGTCTCCATACTTCATTGGGAATTCCGCCCTCTCAACCTCACCTTCTCTCGAAGGAGCCGTAGCCCCTGGAAATAACAATTCAGTCGTTGTTTGTTCTGCTTCTAGTCCTATCACATCTTCATACCGAGGCGCCGGCAAGGCAGGATAAATACCCCCGCTATTCTTAATCATAATACGTCTATCCAACTGGTCTAGTTTCTCATCCTTCTCTTTTATCTCTAGGTCACGTAATTTTTGATTTACTGTTCTCTTCTGCCCCTTTGCCTTTTGTTTGTTCTGAGCATTGCGCCTGCGCATTGCTTCTACCCTCCATAGTCGTATAGCCTCAAACTGTGCGGGTCTGACCCGTCTTTTTACTAATTCTATTTCTACTTTGGATATGCGGTCCACATCAAAGGACCCAGTGTCTGGCCATTTATGCTCAATCGAATCTTTTGTATATTCAGACCATTCTCTTAAGAACAATGTTGAATTCAATCCATGTTTAATCAACATATCAAATGCAGGGGTTCCTTCAAGAGGGGCATAGTGTCTCTTGCCTATACCACTCTTGCTGGAAGCCGCTTGACCCATTTTGTTGGTATACCACAATTGCCTAAAAACACTCACCTTTCCCAAATGTGCATTAATAGGCTAACATTAACAGTACATCCTCCTGACATATATCGCCATACCAATATCAATACATCACCGTTTCATCATTATTATTCCATAGACGGACATACCACTGTCCTCTTCATAAACCCTAAATCGTTATTTCCTTATTCCATCATGCATCTATCCATACCACTTACCTTAAGGGTCCCGCCAGAGTGTTCCGGACCCGAAGGGCGACAGCCTGCCGTTCCACCGCCGACGGAGCCGGAAAAACAAGGATGACGCGTTGGTTGCAATCAAAGGTGCGGATTCAGTTGTTGGGGCCCCGTGATCAATTCCTTCTCCGGTTCCGCCGCGGCGTTCCTCACCCAGTGACGGACTGTCGCTCCTTCGCGTCCCACGTCTGACACCAAAATTGTGGGTGCGATTTCTCGCCGTCACCATAACCAGTACAATGAGGGACCCTGCAATAACTCAGACAGAAAAGAGCCAAGTAAACATTACTTTATTAATGCACAAGCATTCGCGAATGGGCTGCAAGTTCAAACGTCTCGCAAAGCAAGTCGTCGAAGTGCCGCCCCTTCCTCTACACATCATGCTCTTTTATACTTTCCTATTTACATTGCCTTGCACATAGAACACGTCCACCCCAGGGCGGATCTCCAGTTGGAGCTTATCTGAAGTATCTAGTTGGAGTTTAACGAACAACCATTGCACATTTGCTATTGTGGTCTATCGTGGTTTCCTGTTATCCCGGTCTTCACATTCTTTCGTGCCCCTTTGTGCCCGTATCTCTGTGCTCAAGGCTATGCTTACTCATTCCTTCCCCCACCCGTAATCTGCAGATAGTTTTAGCAGGCTCAGCATGCTTCGACATACAGTGACCAAACACAATTCTTCTGTTAAAAACAAGTTCTTGCCAGGTCAGCAGGTCTTAAACGCCGCTGTATAAAGAGAATGCCTCTTCTTTTAACAAAAGGGTACATTCTTTTAACGCATATGGTGATTAGTACAAACTCCAGGTGTGAGCACAACATTACATATGCATGTGTACCTTCAAGGGGAATTGGTGGACACAGACTAGAACACTGATCCGAGAGATACAAGTTACCCCGCATCCTCGTCCCCAAGGAGAGCCGACACATGGGACAGATCCAGACCAGGATGCACCGGGTAGCCCGACTCAGCCTTCACCTCTGGATGATATCAGAGCTTTTCACTCCATGATTTCAAAGGCATGCCAGGAGTTTACCCTAATTCCAGATGAGGAAAAGAAAGATTGTTTCCCCTTCGACCATATGGGTAAATGCAGGAAGGCAGTCTTTTCCATACCCATTCTGCATCACGTGTGGCAGGAGAGCCTCAGTACTATGAAACATCCTTTTACAGAGCCCGTGGTTAAAGGAAGG
The DNA here is from genome assembly GCF_040938575.1 of Ambystoma mexicanum. NCBI lineage: Eukaryota > Metazoa > Chordata > Amphibia > Caudata > Ambystomatidae > Ambystoma > Ambystoma mexicanum. The sequence goes on along the minus strand of NC_090924.1, from coordinate 532,558,294 downwards.
TTGGAGAAGAAGTTTAAGGCTCCAAATACTACTCTGAAATGCCTCACTTCGCAATCTGCTGCCGAATCAGCTGTCTCAGCGACAGCAAGCCACAAGGCTCGGACACAACATAAGTGTGCCACTTCGCCAGACAAAGAAAATCAGAAAATGGATGCCTTTGGAAAAAAGGTACTCACCATTGGGACGACTACGCCCTGGCAATAGTTGCTTAATATGATCGAGAGATGTGGCACCGTCTGGCCCCCTTATTGGAACACTTGCCGAAACAGCAGAGAAAGAGGCTATGATGCTGGTGCGCGATGGAGAAGAGGCCTTGAATAACAGCCTCAACATCGCTGTAGACCTGGCTGAAACTGGGTTAAAGCTGATCGGCAACAGGGTAGTCCTTAGACGCCAGGCATGACTACGTTGCACAGACTTTCATGAGGAAGTACAACACAAGGTCATCGACATGCCATGTGAGGGGGAAAATCTGTTCGGCGACAAAATCGATGAAGCCCTTAAAGCCATGAAGGCTGACTCGGACACTGCAAGAGCTCTCACTGATCTTCAAAGCAGGAGGTCCTTTCGCTCCTTTCGAGGAGTCTCAGGCAATGCAAGATTTTCAGGCTCCAGAGACAGCAAGGGCTATGGTAGTCCCGGATATCACTCTCAGGGCTACAAGCGCAATTATCAATACTCCCAGCGCGATAGAGAATACAAGTGGCAAAGAAAGCACAAATCTACCACCTCCCAGAGAGCTAGGCAAAATAAGGCACAACAATGACTACCGCAAGGGCAGTCAGGTGGGGGGAAATGTGGCATTCTACCTCAACGAGTGGCAAACAATAATCCAGTACGAACACTTGAAGTTCAAGCACCCACAATTCAGATCCCCCTACAAAAGGTATCTCACCTGCATCATCAAGTTTCATAGTGCAAGATTTGTCAAATGCTAAGAAAATCAGCCATTGAAAAAGTGCCTCCCTGAGCAAGAGGAAAGGGGGTATACTCCAGGTGCTTTATCGTTAAAAAGAAAAAACAGACAGCAAGTGCCACCCTATTCTGGATCTACGAACAATAAACAAAAACATCAAAAACACAAAAATTCAAAATCGTAACGCTCTAGGTCATAAAAGTTGTTCAGCCCCAAGAATTCCTTGCGGCCTTAGACCTCAAAGATGCATACTTCCATGTGCCAATACATCCAAGGCACCGAAAGTACCTCAGATTCGTAGTCGGCAAAAGCCATTATCGGCACTCAGAACATTCACGAAGTGCCTGGCACCAGTAGCAGCCTTCCTCCGGAAACAAGGCCACCACGTTTGCCTGTACTTAGAAGATTAGCTAGTTCAGGGGTCAACGTATCAAAAAGCCGGATGGTCTCTCAACCAAACAGACACTGCGCCAACAGTTGGGCTTTACAATCAACTATACAAAGTCCTGTACAGTTCCCTCAAGGAGCTTGGCTTTCCTGAGTGCTCAATTCTTTACAGGCCAGAATCTGATCAAACCTTCTGCGGAAAGAATCAAAAGATTGATAACTCTAGCAAGCTCAGTCATGCGCCACACCAAACAAACTAGTTACAGTCCGATCATACATGGTTCTTCTGGGAACCATGTCCTCTTGCAATCCGCTTATTCCCCACTGCCAGCTCCACATGCGGCCAGTGCAAACGTTTCTGGCATCCATATGGTCCCAAATCAGGGGTTCCTGGTCAGACAAGGTAACCATATCCCGGGCTCTGTCTGACACATTGAAATTGTGGACATACCCCTCCAACATCGCGAATGGAATGCCACTGATAGAGCCAAATTACCATCTCACCATTGTGACCAATGCCTCCTGGGTGGGATGGGGCGCTCATTTGGACCAGCACCAGGTCAAAGGGCTCTGGTCCCTCGAGGAAGCCTTACTACACGTCAATGTACTGGAATTACAAGCAGTGCACTGGGCTCTAAAATACTTCCTTCCTCTAATCAAGAATTTGGTGGTGCGCGTCCTTACCGACAACACAACCACAATGTTTTATCTACGGAAGCAAGGCGGAACGCGATCAAATATCTTGTCCCAGGAAGCACAGCCCATCTGTCATTGGACCATCCGACACAGTCAACTTCAGATCTTCCACTTGCCTGGTGGATGCACAACAAGCAAGCAGACACCCTCAGCAGGGACTCCTCTGAGACACACGAGTTGCAACTGTACAGCATCCAGACCTTTTCGCCAGCGCCACCAACAAGCAGTGCCAGAAATTTGCCAGCAGGGTTCTGCATCCCGACTCTCAGGGGAATGCATTTTCGTTCCCTTGGAACAGCGTGTTTGCCTACACGTTCCTTCCTTCTCCTCTTATAAGGAAAACGATACAGATGATATGCAAAGGTTGTTGCAGAATATTCTTGGTAGCCCCATACTGGGCCAGGCAGACCTGGTTTTCCAATCTCCTTCAGTTGGCAGCGGACGATCCAACTCATCTAGGATCTCACGCCAATTTCTGTCCCAGAACACCGGGATGATCTTTCATCACGACCCAGGCTCTCGCAAGTTAACAGCGTGGCTCCTGACCACTACGAATTCAGTCATTTGAATATCCCTTAGGACTGCTGGTGCATTCCAGCAGCAGCTAGAACCCCTTCTACCAACATTTCGTATAGCTGAAAATTGACAAGATTCTGTGCAGGTTGTGCACAGCAGCCTAACCTGCATCCGCTAGCTATAAGACCTCATCAGATTCATCCTTATCTGCTAAAGTTAGCTACAGAGAGTCTGTCAATTTCTTCCATCAAAGTGCACTTATCGGCAATCTCCAGGTTTACACAGAAAAGAAGATCTTCTCTCTACAGTGACAGGCTAATCGAACACTTCTTAAAAGGCATTTTTCGTACCTTCCCGCCAAAGAAAAGGATTCCACTTGTATGGAGCCTGAACCTGGTCGTAGCAGGGCTTATGAAGCCTCCATTCGAACCTTTGTCGACAACCCACATCAAATTTCTAACTTGGAAGGTAGCTTTTTTAGTGGCCATTACGTCTTCTAGATGTGTTTCAGAGCTCTAAGCCTTGGTTGTAAACCCTACGTATCTAGAGTTCATGAAAGACAAGGTGGTTCTCTGAATCCTCATTTTATTCCTAAAGTACCTTCAGGGTTTCATAGAAATTCTACCATAACTCTACCCACATTCTTTCCAAATGCCACTCCACCAGCAGAAAAGGCTCCACACTCTCTGGATGTCAAGAGGGCATTGAAATATTATTTGGATCGCACAAAATCTTTTAGATCTACTAAGCAGCTGTTTGTAGCCTTTGGTCCATCCAACAAAGGAAGATCCATATCAAAACAAGGCATTTCAAAATGGGTTTCATCTACAATCTCTGACTGCCACTCTAAGGCCAACAGGCCATTACAATTGGCCCCCAGAGCGCTCTCTACTAGGGCCACAGCGTTCTCTGGTCAAGGGTACCCATTTGAGACATTTTCCAAGCGGCAACATGGGCAGGCAGTGCCCACACTTTCACCAGGCACTACTGCTTACACCAGCAACACGCTGAGGATGTGCAGATGGCACGGGCAGTCCAACGACTATTCCAGTAAGATAAACCCTGTAGCTTCCGGGTATGTTTTCCTTTCTCTACTTGAAGATGTATCCTTTTCGCGTTAATGCAGTACCTAATCTGTGTTTGTCTGGTTTTCCACCTCCTAACATTTATACTGCTACAAAATCTATTCACAGCATCAATGAAAGATCCAATGCTGGACAAGGGAGTAGTTTCTTACCAGTAACTCTGTTTCTCCAGCGTTGGTATCTTTCATGGATTCACATGCGCCCTCCAGCCTTCCCCTTTCAGGAAAATATCCTATTTGAAGGATATCCTCCAGCTGGAGTGGTTAAAATCTGAGGAGGAAGCTGCTGGGGAGGAGTTATACACTCGACTTCCCATTGGTGGGTACCAAAAGCACCCACGACAATGTCGATGGAATACTCAAGGTGTCACTTTTTTCCATAGGAAAATTACTAAGTTAAAGTTACCTGTGTTTCCCAGCCGGACCACAGGGAATATTGACACCATGTGAATCCATGAAAGATACCAACGCTAGAGAAATAGAGTTACAGGTAAGAAACTACTTCCTTACTAGGAATTCTGGCACTTTTAGGACTGTCGTTTTGTTAGGCAATAAACATTCTGTTATTTTATGGGTGAAAATGTGTCACAGGGTTGGGTCATTGGTCGTTGCAATGTTAGGCCCAACTGTTAAGTGGCTCTCCAGATGTTACCCCAATGGTGTATTCTCTGTCTTAGTAAGGTTGAAAATAAATTTTGAATTTACCCACCAAATGTGCATGTTCCATATTCCCTGTATATCTCGCAAAGCCCTCAATGCATGTCATGCCCAGGACAGTCGGTGCCCTTTCCTCACAGGGACAACACAACTGACGAATGGCTGAATTGTGCCCCATCTTGCAACAACAGACTCTCTACAAAACAGTCTGCACACAGTGCTTCAGGTCATCAAACACCTTGTTAATGGTATGGTAGCGGGTGGAGATGGCCACAATCTTATTTTGGATGGCTTCCCAAGAATGGTGTGGTTCTGGACAAGGTTTTGGGACAAGAGAAGGTCGAATAAGGAACAAGTTACTTACCTGTAACTGTTGTTCTCCAGCATGGGTCTGGCATGGATTCACATGCTCATGAATATATTCCCCGTCGTCAGGCCGGGAATCCTCGGTATAGAAAAAATCAGTATCAGTTTTGTTTCTGATCTGTCTTTCTCAGTAGTAACCAATCACTGGTCTCTGGGTCATACTGCCCCCAGCCAATGACTGCCCTCTCCCTAAGCCCCGCCCCTGGCAGCCATCCTCAGATTTGGTAGCACGTGAAGTGGGAGTATGACCAAGTGAAGAGCCGTAGAGGGGTAGTCGGGAGGGTTCGCATGTGAATCCATGCCAGACCCATGCTGGAGAACAACAGTTACAGGTAAGTAACTTGTTCCTTCTCCAGCATGGGGTCTGGCATGGATTCACATGCTCATGAATATAAGAATACATAGCAGTATACACATGCACAACCACGGGAGGTGGCAAAAGGCTCAATAACAAGCAATACAACAACTCAACATTAAGCAACTCTTACCTCCTCACCAGGCTCACCTTAGGTGAACAGGTTGCGCAGCACTGCCTGGCCGACTCTGGACTCCTCCCTGGAATTCCAGTCGACGCAGTAGAATCTCGTGAAGGTGTGCGTCGACCTCCACGTAGCAGCCCTGCAGATGTCAAGCAGGGGCACACCAGACAGGAACGCCATAGTAGCAGCGATCGCTCTGGTCGAATGGGCCCTCGGACGGCCTGGCAACGGTCGGTTTGCCAACCGGTGACAGCGCATGATGCAGCCGGAGAGCCATCTGGAAATGGAAGTTTTCGAGAGAGCCTTCCCTTGATTCACAGGTCCAAAGTTCACAAACAGCTGTGATGTCTTCCGAAAACTCTTTGTGCGGTCCACGTAGAACTTCAGCGCTCTAGCTACATCCAGCGAGTGCAGAGTCCTCGCAGCCGGCGACAAAGGCGACGGGAAGAAAACTGGCAACACCAAGGGCTCGTTGAGGTGGAAGTCCGACGGCACCTTGGGCATGAAGGAGGGGTGCGTCCTCGGCACCACCCTCGTGTCATGAAAAGTCAAGTATGGAGGCTTGCAAGATAGGGCCTGGATCTCTCCCACTCGTCGTGCAGAGGTGATGGCCACAAGGAATGGTGTCTTCCACGACAGAAACTTCAACAGCACTGAATGCATAGGCTCGAATGGGGCCCCCCATGATCCTCGTTAGCACCACGTTGAGCTCCCACGCCGGGGCAGGGGCCTTCACCGGTGGGAATGATCGGAACAGTCCTTTCATAAATTCCTTCACCAGACGATGAGACCACAAGGACACCCGTCCTGTAGTTCTAGTGTAACGTGAGACGGCAGCCAGATGTACCTTGATGGAAGCGCGAGATAGGCCAGCCTTGGCCAAAGACAGTAGGTACGGCAATACTTGAGGGGCCGTAATCCGCAGAGGGTTAATCTTCTGTGCACGGCACCAGACAGAGAACCTCTTCCATTTATGTTCGTAGCACTTGAGAGTTGAGGATGCCCTGGCCTTTGCAAGAACCTCTCTGCAGTCGGCCGGGATGTCGGATCCTCCAAACTCTAGTGCTGCAGGAGCCAGGCCTGCAAGTTCAGCGACTCTGGTTTGCGATGAAGAATGGCGCCTCCTTCTCTGGAGAGAAGATCCGCGTCCGTCGGCAGCTTGACTGGTGTGGACGCTGACAAGTCCAGAAGGTCCGGGAACCAGATCTGCCTCAGCCACGCCGGTGCGACGAGGATCATCCTGCACCGGGACCTCTTGAGCTGGTTGACGAACCGGAGTAGCAACAGCAACGGCGGGAATGCATAAAGGAACAGGCCGTCCCAGGGGAACGAGAAAGCATCGCCCATGCTCCTCAGCTGGGGAAACCTGCTGGCGAACCTCCGGCACTTGGAGTTCGCCGCCGTCGCGAAGAGATCGATCTGGGGTTTGCCCCATCGTCGGAAGAGTCGGTCCACTTGATCCTGGCGCAGTTCCCATGCGTGGCACGAGCACCGCTCTCTGCTGAGTGAATCGGCAATGGTGTTTTTTATCCCTGCCAGATGAAAGGGTACCAGAAACATCCCTTGGGCGAAGGCCCAATGCCACAGATCCTGGGCTTCCTTGGACAGGGCAGGGGATCTGGTTCCGCCCTGCTTCCGAATGTAAAACATTGTGGTGGTGTTGTCAGTGAAGATCCTCACCACCTTGCCCTTGAGGGACGGAAGGAAGGAAATGAGGGCCCAGAACACTGCACGGAGTTCCAAGATGTTGATGTGGAGAGTCTTCTCCAACCTTCCAGGGAGGCATCCGTCGTCACCGTCACCTGGTGGGCCGGGGCTAGGAAATATGTTGCCGCTGTCAGATGAGCGCGGACACCCCACCATCGTATCGCCTGACGGAACGCTTCATCGAGCGGGATCCTGTCCTCGAAGCTGCCCGTCGTCTGGATCCAGTGGGCGTCGAGGAATTCTTGCAAGGACCGCATCCGAAGTCTGCAGTGGGGCACCAGATAAACGCAGGAGGACATAATTCCGAGGAGGGACTTGATAGACCTCACTCTGGCCACGTCCGTGGCCAGCAGACGTTGCACCTTTCCTAGGATGGTCCTTATCCTTTCCTCCGACGGTGAGGCCCGCCGCACCACTGCGTCGAGCTGTGCTCCCAGAAACAGGGCGACTTGCGATGGGACCAGGTGGGATTTTGGAAAGTTGATGGAGAACCCCAGGTCCCTGAGCAGCTGGACGGTCTTCGCAGTGTGTTCCACGGTGAGCTCCCTTGTCCTTGCCCGTATGAGCCAGTCGTCCAGGTAGGGGTAGACGTGGATCCCCTGCAGGCGCAGCCGCGCCGCCACTGGTGCTAGGCACTTGGTGAACACCCTGGGCGCCGATTTTAATCCGAACGGGAGGGCCTTGAACTGGTAGTGCCGCCCTTTGACCACGAACCTGAGGAACTTTCGGTGTCTCTTTAGAATAGGGATGTGGAAGTAAGCATCCTCCAAGTCCAACGACGACAGGAAATCGCCCTCCTCCAGCTGTCCCAGCACGTGCTGGAGGGTGACCATCCGGAACTTCTGTGCATTGATGTATTTGTTTAGTCGTCGCAGGTCCAGGATGGGACGCCATCCTCCTGTCTTCTTCTTCACGAGGAAGTATCTTGAGTAAACTCCAGAGCCCCGAAGCCTCTTCGGGATGAGCTCGATGGCACCTTTCCTGAGCATCACCCTTACTTCCGACAGCAGTTGAGGGACGTGATTTTCCTTCCTGGCCACGGGAGGAATGAGGGGGCACCTCTTCTGGAACTCAAGGGCGTGCCCCAGGGCCAGAGCGTCCAGCACCCAACGGTCGGTGGAGATGGACTCCCACACGCCGACGAACTTCATCAGCCGGCCTCCCACCGGGGTGCTTCGGCGGGGGCCCGACCCGATGGTCGGTTCAATCTTGCTTGGAGGCCGCTTTGCCTCCTTGACCACCTTGGCGACGACGACGGGATCCACCTGACTTGCCGCGTCCCCTGTAGGCCTCCTGCGACAAAGACCTTGCCGCTTGACGGTACGTAGAGGAGCTGCTGCCGGCTCCCTTGGAGGCACCCTGTCTGCCTCCGGAGCTCCGAAAGGACGGCCGTCGCCGTTGTTCCCATCGAAAGGCATGTCTAAAACCTTGGTCCGAACGTCCTGGCGGAAATCCGTCGCCTTGAGCCATCCTCGTCGTCTCAGGCAAACGCTGTTGCCCAACTGACGGAAACCAGTGTCGGCGATGTCCGTAGCCACCGTAATGGCGTGGTCCGAGGCAATCTCACCTTCCTGCAAGATTTCCAGGGCCTCAGCCCTCTTGGCATCCGGAAAGGAAGTCCAACAGAGGGGCGATCTTGAACCACAACTCCCTGTCGTAGCGGGCTACGATGGCCAGGGCGTTGGCCGCCTTGATGGTCATCGCTGCAGATGAGATGACCCGTCATCCCATCGCATCCTACTTCCTACCCTCGCCGTCCCGAGGGGAGGTTGAAGTCGAAGCCAATGCCCCCCCTGCTTTCTTCTTGGCTGCCGCCAAAACGACTGAGTCCGGGGTAGGTTGCGCCCTAAGGCACAAGGGGGCAGCGTCGGGGACCCGGTACTTCTTCTCGTACCGGTCCCTCTTCGCAGGAGCCGTGGCAGGGTTCTTGAGGAGGGCGAGCCCCTCATCCCAGATGTCATCAAGAAGCGGTACGGCGAGGACCGTCTTCCTTTTAGCCTTGCGCCGTTGGTAAAGGAACCCCCCCTTCTTCTTTTCCTCGGGGCAGAGCTGGAAGAGCTCGGATGCCCTGGAAATCATTGCATGGAAGGATCCAATCTCGTCGGGCGGGGACGCCTGGGCAGGGGGCGATGGGGGACACGTCCCGTCGTCGCCTCCGTCGTCATCCGTACCCGTCGTAGTCATGTCCATGGCTGTATCATCCCCGTGGGTAGTGGACCGGGGGGAAGGCAGAGAAGGCCGCAGAGGCGGGAGAGGAGGCCTAGGATGCGTCCTCCTACTCTTAAGTGGTGGGCTCTCCGAAGGTCCTGGCTCCGGTTCCTCTGTCGGGTCTGGCTCAGGCACCTCTGTCGGGGGAAGGGGCAACCTAGTCGTTATCTCCGAGCATAAGGACTGGATGGCTGACAAAATGGCCGCCGAGGTGTCCTGAGGCGCCGGAAACGACAGGAGCGAGGGCTCTTGAGGAGCCTCGTCTGCGTCACCCTCGTCGTCGCCCTCATCGGGATCCCTCCTCTTCAGAGGTCGTGTCCGTATCCACGACGGCCACCAACCCCTCCCCCCTTCCAACGAGGACTTCGTGGGGGTCTTCTCGATGGGCCTGAAAGACGACTCCCTCCGCGGTGGCAGGGAGACTCTGGTACCTGAGGGCGCCTCCACTGGTGTAGCCTCCACAGGCAGAGCCAGGGCCGCGGCGACATCCTCAATCGAGGTCTTAGCAGGGTGAATTAAGGCCAACGTCACCTTCTGTACGCCTGGGGCCTTCACCTTGGGGGGAGGGTCCGAGCCTCGCTCCCCCTCTGCCGGAATCTTCGAGATCGACCGGGCCCTCTCCAGAAGCTTCGCCGGGTTCTCGGACTTCCTCTTTCCAGAGCCAGAGCGTTGGCTCGTGGTCGATGGCACCGGGGAGGATGCGCCCTGCCTGGCAGCCAAGGAGCCCGACCGTTCGGCGCTCCCGGTACCCACGGACTCGCGTTGCTTAGCCTTTTGTTGGGCCCCCGTCGCCGGAGCACCCTCACAGGACTTAGAAGACCGCTCGGACTTCTTTTTCTTCTTCTCGCCTGGCGGGCTCTTACCTTCCAGCCAGTTGGCGAGACGGAGGTGGCGATCCTTCATGGTCCTCTCCGACATGTTCCCACAAAACGCGCAGTCCTTTTCCTTGTGCGTCTTGTCCTCATGGAGACAGTAGAGGCATAACGAATTCTCGTCCTCCTTGAAAACGTTCTGAAGCTGGCATCCAGGGCAGGTCCTGAATAGCTTCCCGGGCGTCGAGCTCCCTTTCTCCTGGGCCATGTCTGGGGTAGGCCTCGGAACTTCTGGAATCCTCCAAAAGCATAACTCGACGAAATCTTTACCCTCGAGGGGCGTAGAAACTCCGAAACGGATCCCTGTTGATCGGAAGTAGAAACGGTGGAGCTTGAGGCTCTATTTAACCGAAAAAATGAGAAAATCTCCTGAAAAAAGCACGAAAACGCAGCAAAAGCTCGAGAGCTAAGCACAAGGACTCCCAACACTTGAACGTGCGGTAAAAATCTGAGGATGGCTGCCAGGGGCGGGGCTTAGGGAGAGGGCAGTCATTGGCTGGGGGGAATATGACCCAGAGACCAGTGATTGGTTACTACTGAGAAAGACAGATCAGAAACAAAACTGATACTGATTTTTTCTATACCGAGGATTCCCGGCCTGACGACGGGGAATATATTCATGAGCATGTGAATCCATGCCAGACCCGATGCTGGAGAAATAAGAAATCTTCTCCGCAACCTCCCTTGCCAACCCTCAGCTCCACCTACAAGAACTTAACTTGGTGCTAGTAGCCATTGCTACTAGCATCATTGGCCTGCTGGAATAGTGCATTTAAAAGTGGATTCTTTTTGGTGCAAAATGGCTGATGCACCACAATTATTACGGTCTACTGTGAGGAACCTGAGGGCATCCTCCCATCTACTCCACCTGGATCTTCCTCTCAGGTGGCCAGAGAAAGGCCATTGCACTCTTGGATCCCAATCCTGGGGCTGGATATGTGAGGGAGGATCACCTGGGTGGAGGGACCTTGGGGAGAGGATGACTTTAGGAGAGGCATGGTATCCCCCCCTTTCCCTTGTCAAAATGAACCCTCCCCTCCCCCTGCCTTCCTAGGTTTTTGTCAGCCCTTACCTCTTTCACACACACACAAACTGTCCCACAATCATATTCCTTTAAGACTGGGACGAGGAAGGGTCGAGTTATGCAAACTTTCATTCATTCACACCATTTTGGTACTGAGACGAGGAAAGGGACTATGGAGGAATACCATTGCAATTGGCAGGCATGTCCCACTAATAGATTCAACTATGGTCAGGCGAAGGACTTGCACCTGCAACCAATTAAGAGGCGACGGGTGCATAAAATGGGAGACCGGCAGAAGGAAGAGGGAGACTGGCAGAAGGAAGAGAGAAACCTGCCTAGTGAGAAGGATGCGGTTGCAAGACATGGAGCAGGCTAGAGAGAGGCAGTTGGGAAGGATGCCATGTGTTGCAGAGAGGTGAGAGACGCTGGGACCTGAACGGGCCGCAAGTTGGTTGAGACCCCTGCAGTCCCCTGTGCCGTGTGTACACAGCCGGAGCTGTGGGACACAGAAGACTCCAGATTGCTGCAGGCCGCTGCAGCAAGGCTCACAGACGGCGAACGCTGCTCGCTGGAGCTCCTGACAAGCACAAGGGGAGCGAGAGGAAGCCGGAGAGGAGAAAGAAGACACCCGGAGGAGCAGCCGCACACCAGTGGGTGTAAGAAAGGGAACACTCATATCGGGGTGCTCTAGGGGCTGGAGTTGGGCATATGAAAATTCTGATCGAATTGAAAGTTTTAATAGTTGGTTTTGGACATTGAATTGGAGAATTTTGAATACCGAAAAAGCTGCAAAAGTACTTTTGAAATGCAACAAGTATTATTAAATACTGAACTAAAGAAAATATATGAAAAGTATATGAAAATACAGCACAAGGGAAAAGCAAGTTATGTGCATTCATGAACGCAGTGAAAACAATTAATGAGGATTTATGAACAAAGTGAAAGCCAGTAATGAGCACTTATGAACCAAGTGGAAAGCGATTGATAAGCACAAATGGACAATGTGAAAGTAAGGTGGTAGAAAAGGATAAACACCACAGAGGGAGTTGTGTGAAATACACGTTGTGGCAAAGCCAAGAGAATGAAAGGAGAAATAGAAGGGAATGTTGTCTAATGACACAGGTACAGGGAGAAAACCTGTGTTGGCAACAAAGCCAAGAACATGAAGTGCCAAGGGTTATCGGTTGCGTGACTTGTAATGGGCAGACCATGTGGTCCGACAACTGCACCTAGAACGAGTATCCCCTACTTGGAAAGAACCAAGGAAAGTCAAATTACAGAAGATATTTTGTATAATAAGTGCTAAAGTGATTGAAGAAAAGGAACACTCTGTTTTGAACTATTGAAAAGCCTAGATGGTTACAAAGTTGAACTGGAATTATTATTGAAAGCCAAGAGTATTGAAAATATTGTAGTTTTGAAGATGGAAGAGCTGCCTTCTTGGGGAAGTCATCCCCACTACTTTGTGAACTGTGTTGTACTTGGGGAAGGGAACCCCAAGGCCTATTGGAACCGTTTTGAACTTGGGGTAGAGGAAGCTGGAAAGCAAGCCAGGAGCTGGAAGAAGCTTAGAACTATTTGAACTACTATTTCATTTGTTGCCGACATCCCTACACATTGTGTCCAAAACCAATCCTTGCTTTAACAACTAAAGATATACAGACAGACATTTGGGTTGAACTTAATGACACAGACTATCCTTAGTTTCTTTAGGTAGGGAAATCCCATCTTAGCATAGGGCAAGTTAAGCCTTACTCCATCCTAGCATTTAAGAAAAATAATTTTTGTTTAGAAAAGTGAATTTGTTGTCTGTGTCTTACTTCATGATGCCATCACACTATTTACAGCAATGGAAATTATGCATGTGGTAATAGTCCTTTCAATAGCTGCATGCAAGCCTTTTCTTTTTTCCACTCGTTATTTACCATTACTGCACTGCCATTGATACATATATAATCTGGTAGAGACACTTAGAACTTTGCAGGTGGTACCGGTTATTACTACAAGCATATTTTGTAATTGTAAATACATAATGAGGGCACACATACTAATATTGCTTCTATGCATTTACCAATATTGCATTCCGACACCATAAGTGAAAAAGGTATTGGATGAGAAGTTGGCTAATAGGGCAGAGGGAGACTGCTGAGACGTGACAACAGCCATATCCAATTTCACACGTTTGTAGTGCATAACATTAAGTTAAGCAGAGAAGCATACTGATTCCCACCTTCCCCTCTCAAAAGAAAACCACTGACTCAAATTACAGACCTAGGTTACGAAGGTACATCAGACCTTTATTTTGAAGCTTATTTTTGGGTTGTCAGGGTTGCCCATTGGCTGCTTGGTCGATCAAGTTTTCACTGGAATTTATTTCATCTCCCATTCTCAGGCTTAAACGGTTAAGGGTTTGGAACTGCATGCAGTATGAAATGGTTTTTTCCAATCCATCTTTCTTCAATATTAGAAACGTTTGAGACTCCATTCGCAATAGGCACCATAGAAATGTCCAATAAATAAAGACTACTCCATTCACAGAGTGTGCCTGAATTTCAGTTTCCGTCTCCCTCGGTCTCATGCTTAGGGAATTTGAAAGTACTATTTTTAGCATGTGCAAAATATTGTCAAAGCTCTCAGTATTAATCTATTCTGTGAATGTAGGACTTTGTATCTCAACATTCAACATTTCCCACAGGAATTACGTCTGCATTTATTTATGGGAATTAGAACTCAGTATGCGTCATTTCATAGAATTTGGTCTTTCGCAATTTAGTAAGTAGAGTTTCACACTGCTGAATGCAGCATTTTCCACAGTGTAGTCATACTCACTTTGTCCATGCAATCAAAGCTTGATAGCCACATATGCAGCATTCAACATAATTGCACCCTTCTCAGTCCAGTCTGGGAATTAGAATATTAGGTCTGTGTCCCAGTTGTGACGAATCAAGGTAATCCTATGAGGCTAGGGAGGCGAGTGTACTCCACAATACCCTCCCTAGGGGTAGAGGCAATTGGGACCTTACCAGGAGAGACTCCCCTTTGGGGAAAAGGCCTCCCGTTCCAGTGAGGAACTCCCTAGAGACATCCACCTTATGGCTTACATGGCATGTTCTACAACATCAAAAACTTAAATATCCTGACTGGGACGAAGAAACTCGGAATAGAGGCCAAAATCCTACTGGAAAGGAGCATGCACCTTTAAGCCACAGTGTCTAATGTACTGCGACGAGGAGGTTAAATAATGGACAGTCTACATGCCTGCGCATGCGGCAGAATCGGCACAAGAGAAGCCCAAAAGTTTGAAACTAAACTTAAGAGCGAATGAGGGATGCTGAGAGAAGACCAAAAGAGAGGTTGGGATGCTAGAGCTACAGCGTCAGCCCGACACGAGAAGTCCTAAACAGGGAAAGAGAGAGAGAAGCCACGAGTCACATTGTTAGCCAAACACGAGAAACCCAAGGAACAGGAACCAAGTAAGAGGTTGGGACGCTAGGCACACACGTCAACGGGGCACGTGAAACCATGAGCTGGGAAACCGATAGAGAAATGCTGGAAAGCCTGGAGCTACGGCAACAGCCAGACACAAGAGACCCGAGATAGGGGAACAGATAAAGAGGCGGAAACGCCAAAGGCAAAGCACCAACACAGACCGAGAAGTCGGTGGTGCAGGAGCCCGAACTGAAGTGGTGGGAAAACCACAGAAATCCTATGGTGGATCATAGGTCCCTCTAACAGCTGTTGACCTGAGAAGAGGTCCAGAAGGAAATATGCTCCCGGAAACACTTACGATCTGTGAGGAACCTGAGGGCGTCCTCACTTCTTTTCCCCATGTATCCTCCTCTCGGGTGGCCAGGGAAAGGCCATCACTTTTGGATCCAGACCATGGGTTTGGATATGCGAGAGAGGATCACCTTGGTGGAGGGAATTTGGGGAGTGGGGAGAGGACCTCGTAGAGAAGCAGTAAGCTCCGACTTCCAGCCATCACCTCTTTTGTTTTGCTATTGTCACCCCGAGTGGGACGGGTATGCCCAGACGTGGGTCCCGTGCCTGCTGGGCCTAGAGACCCAAGCTACTCCTCACTGATGACGCCAGTGGTCAAAGTGCACGAAAAGAAGTAGTGGAACTATGTTCCCTACTGGCCTGCACCGCTCCCCACAAACCCCATTGATGCGCTCCCACCCATGCACAATACAAACCCCAAATCACATGCACCTGTTGTTTAAGGGAACTGAAAGTGCAAGTTTCAACGTGTTCCTACACCTTTATTTTAAAACGAAACCGTTCCGGAAGGGTTTCTTTTTAAAATAAAAGTATAGGAACGGTAAAACCTATTTAACAGAAGTAGAGGAGCACCACTCCCGACCGCTCCCGCCCACTTCGACCACTGGATGACGCCCAACAAGGCTGAAACATTTCTGGGGATGCTTGTGGTCTCGTGCAGAAGGGATGTGACCTAGCAGTTCGGGCTGGACTACCCCTTTGGGGGTGGGGCGAAGCCTGATTTGCATATGGTTTTTCCCCTTCTGTAATGGCTTGGCAGGCGAAGAAAGATGGTCTGGAGGGTTGCCCAGAGCAATGCCAGAGGTTAAGATTCATTCTAAACATTCCAGCCATCACCTCTTTTGTTTTCCGACTGGTGAGTGTACCAAGAAGGGGGAACACTGGGCTGGCAGGCAAATATGCAAAGCAGACCATGAACATTGATTTAAACAGAAACAAGCATTGATATGAGTGCACAGTGAAAGCAAATATAAGGACTTTTGAATACCGAACGAAGTGAAAGCAAGTTTTCAGTACTCTTGAATATTGATCAGTGAAAGAAAGTCTGTAAATCTGGCCGACACCACAAACTTTATTATATGGGAAAACAAACATTGGCCAAAGCCAAGAGAATTCAAATGAACTGCATTATATAAGAAGACTAGCATAGCAACAGCCAAGAGATTTTAAGGAACTGTGTGTTATGAGGAAACATGCATTGGCAAGAACCCAGAGAATACAAGCAGCAAGGAGGGCGGACTGGTTGCATGACCTGTGAAGTCTGGACAGTGTGGTCCGACAACTGCACCTAAACCGAGTGCACCGCTGTATGGAAAAGCTACTGAAAGCACCCATAGAGGAGCTTGTGTTCATACTACAACACATTCACCTGCGTTTTGAAGTCAAGAAGCTGAACTGCCTACGTGGACAAGGAAAAAATAGCAATATCATAAGAGCTGGGAAAGTGTCCCAAGGACTTGTGTTGTTTTGAAAAGCTGGAAGATTTGAACTCCTGGGGAAGGGAACCCTATGTCTTACGAACTATATACAAACCAAGAGCTGGAAGAAGTTCTGAACTTTATTTTTGAACATTATTCATTTTGATGCGGACATCTCTTCACATTGTATACAGTTAGTTATGAGGGCAAGTATAGGTTTTGGACACAGACAGACATTTGCTTTGCACTTCCTGACACAGACTAGCCTTAAGTTTCTTTAGGTCAGGAAATCTCCCCCTTAGCATAGGGCAAGTCAGGCCTTACTCCATCCTGCATTTTGAGTTAATAAAACTTTGGGAACCAAACTTAAAACTGTTGTCTTCGTCTGCTTCATGATGCCTTCATAACTCCAAATAAGAGGTAAATGGGAGAACTGGCTGCCAAAAGAGGATCAATATAATAAGCAAATAACTCAACTCAGTATAAAGCATAATAAAAAGTCTCCCTCAGAGGAAATGAGCTATGGAGCAGTAACAGAAAAGGATAATACAAAGGGGAAAGACATACGAACAATAATACCATGGGAATAGGGGGAGAATCACAGGTCAAGCCATACAAGACCAAGAAACTATAAAAAGCAGAGATAACGTTGAACCTCAGTTTAGAGAAAGAAGACCAGTGAAGCTAAACAAAAAGCAAACAGACCAAAGCCAACCTAGCCACAATTGGGCATGGGAAAATGGTTATTCTGACAGAAACCAGTCGAAGAGGTTGTCGAAGAGAGCAGAAAACTACAATCCGCTCTTGAAGAGTTACAAAGACTGTTACAAGATCTATCCAGAGAATAGTTAAAGATGACCTATTATTGAAGAACCTTACTAACAGGTACTAAGAAAGTACCTTCAGGAGACGGGACTCATTCTGTGTTCCTTTTGGACATGCATGACTGACAAACGAACACCTTAGTTCGAAAATAGGAATAGATCACACAGATAAAGGGATAACTAGGCCTTATTTTACTTTAATAAATATAGTGTGAACCAGGGCCATAAAGTGTTTGGGTCCTACTTCTGACCCGCCACACAGTACGCAGCATATCACACAAAGTTGCATTTCCCCAACTTTCTTTTCCAATACACTTTGGAACTGCTTCCCGCGGTCCTTGGTGTCTGGATTAACTCTCTATGCAGGGGTTAGTTCATGGTTTTCAGTGCTCACCAGCTCTACGTCACATACCCGGCTCACACACTTGAGTTGGCCTAGCTCCAAGGATTTTCCCAGATTCTTCTTACAAGAGAATAACTTTTGGGATTTTCAAAACCTCTGCCAGTGGTGTACTTTGCAGAGCTGGCACACCATTAACAGTGTTTTCAGCAAAACAGGATAATGACCCTTCCCTTAACTCTCTGTGATGGTTTTTAACTGGACATAGTGTTATATGTCACATGGCCTGATTTCAGCCAGGGACGACAGACTTCCAAGATAACCTCTTTTGGCCATGTGTTGACGGTGACATCACATCCACCTACCTGTCCAACAATAATCTAATGCTAACCCTTGTATGGTTTACCTTAAAATCCCCACCCATCCCAACCATCAAACTGTCCTAACCTTTCCTTTCTCGCTGAGGTCCACACATACTGTGTTCTAAAAATCTGGAGCTAGAGAGAACCCGGGAAGTAGGAAAACTGAATAGTCGGACAGGGGATTATTCTTCATGGCAAGACACTCATAGGCTGGGACCGTCATGAGTTCTGGTTGGCTCCACTCAGTCCTTGGAGCAGGAAGAGAGGTGCTCTGCTCAAGATGGTATCCTGAATGGAGGTTGCAAAACTTAAGGTCCCATACTTATCACTGGGCTGAGGCCTGGTACCTTTTTTTTTAGCACTGAATATGCAGTAGTAAGGTTAAGAGGACTGAAGCAAGAAAAACATTTTAGCAAAACCCATTCATGGTTTTTAGCAAGTCATCTTTCCTTAAATAGTAATTTAGCAAGACACTTACAGATTTATTTCTTTTAAACAATGTTTTCGCTTCATCAAGAATGTATTGTTTCTCTTTGTTGGAATCTTCCGACTGCCCTGACAGAGCGTGCCAATTTTTTGCTAGCTTGAAAATCCTACGGTAAAGACCAAGAACCTCTTTTCGGGTTGCTGATGTCATCTAAAAATAAAATGGTAAACATGAACATATCATAAATAACAGAACCAAGCACACATTATTTGATTACTCTCCTTATTACAACAGAACAAGTTACTTACCCATGGTAACGTTCTTTCAACTGGTTGTTCCTCCCACGTATTCCTCATCTTTGATATTCGATATCCAGCTTCAGCTGCTTCAGAGTTTTCTTTTCATCAGAAGGCGCTGTGCGTCGATGCAGTCGACTCGATGTCCTTTGAAGGGCTCCGCCTCGAGGATGATGTCATCAAAGGCATATATAGCATGCACAGTGCCCGTTGCCTTCAGTTCTGTTTTTTCCTACAGTAGAAATACCTGCATAAACACAGGTTTGACCGTAATCAGCCTTGAAATAACATGGGAAATTCTACTGTGGGGTGGGTTGGGAGGGCGATGAGGAATATGTGGGAGGAACATCCAGTTGAAATAACGTTATCAGGGGTAAGTAATTGTTCTTCGAATGGATTCTGTCCTCCCACATATTCCTCATCTTGGACAGACTCCCAAAGGTTGATTTGATGGAGGGAGTAGAATTTAGATTTTAATTGTTTTCATGAACTGACTGCAAGAATGTTTTTCCAAAACTCCCATCCTGACTGAGGGAAGTTTCCAGGCAATAATGCTTTGCGAACGTGTGAATAGTAGACCACATTGCTGCTTCACAAATGCTTTTTATCGGTACAACCCTTTGCAGGGCTGTAGACGTAGCCCTGGCCCTGGTGGAGTGGGCCTTTAATCCTTCAGGAGGATCCTTCCCTGCCAGCCTGTAACATTCTGAAATAACCAAAATGATCCATCTGGATAAGGTCTGTTTAGTAACAGGCTGAGCCAGCTTGTGGCCCATATATCCAATGAAAAGCTGATCATCAATACAAAGTTTTGACAGCCTACATATATAAAAGCTTAGAGCTCTGCGTGGGGCCAACCTATGTAATCTCTTCTCCTCTTTGCCAGGATGAGGTGGAGGATAGAAAGGAGATAAAACAATGTTCTACCCCATGTGAAAATCAGAAATGATTTTGGGGAAAAATGAAGGTTTAACCCTTAGAACAACCCTATCCTTAAGAAATATAGTAAAGGGTTGCTTGGATGAAAGCGGCTGCAACTCACTCACTCTACGGGCTGATGTTAAATCTACTAAGAGAATGGTTTTAAAAGTTAACAACCTTAATGGACATGAGTATAAAGGTTCAAAGGGTGCACACATTAGAAATTTTAGTACCAGATTAAAGGTCCCAAACTGGAACCTGGAAGGAAGATGGAGGGAACACATTGGTGAGCCCCTTTAGAAATGTTGTCACCAGTGAATTTTGAAATATGAACATTCCTCGAGCGCTTAAAGATGGATAGCGCCTCTAAATAGCTTTTAACAGTTCCAACCTGGAGCCCCAGGATAGTAAAAAGGGTAACATCTCTGGTGTTTTGCACAGAAAAGGGTCTACATTCTTGTCTTTGCACCAGTTGCAGAATTTATTCCAACGACACAAGGATTTTATTGCTGGCCTTCCGGCCGAAAGCAAAATCTCCATTAAGTCATCCGGGAGGTCCCAATCCTTGTATCTCAGTTTTTCAGAAACCATGTGTGAAGGCTGAATGTCTGGACCTCTGGATGGAGAACCCGACCCTCCTACCTCGAGAGAAGGGCCTCTCTTATTGGAAGACGCATTTGAGGGCAGATGGACATGTCCAGAAGGTCTGGGTCCCACGTCCTCCTGGCCCAATACGGGGCAATTAGGATAATGAGTTTCCCGAACTTTCTCAACCTCCTGATTACGTGAGGAATGACAGGGACTGGAGGAAATGCATACAGGAGTAGAAACTCCCAGTCCACTACGAACGCGTCTCCTAGAGCTCCTCTTGGGGGAAATTCCCTGGAGCAATACAGTTCACACTTTCGGTTGACACTGGTCGCGAAACAGATCCACTTGAGAGGTTCCCCAAAGGGTGAAGATCTCTTGAAGGACTTCCTGAGCTACTTCCCACTCATGGGAGACTGTGCTCTGCCTGCTCAGAGCATCCACCTATGTGTCCTCTTCTCCAGCTAGGTGAACTGCTGATAGAGGGATTCCTTCTTGAATTGCCTGGGGACCAAAGCTACATTGCCTCTCTGTGCAGTGGTAGTGACCCTACACCTCCTCTCTTGTTGAGGAAGTACATGGCACTGTGTTGTCCGTCATTATCAGGACGTTCTTTCGCCGCACAGAGGGCAGAACGGACTTCAGCACTAGTCTGATTGCCCTGAGCTCCAAAAGATTGATATGTAGTTTGGACTCCGATGGAGACCAACGACCGATGACTGGCAGATCATTGGGAGTGTGCTCCCCACCCCTTGAGTGAGGCGGCCATCACTACCGTCATCTCCAGCCATGGTTGCCAAAAGAGTTTTCCCTTCAGAATATTGTCCTCGCAGGTCCACCACAGAAGATCCAGTGCAACTCTGCTTGGAACTTGAATTAGGTCCGACAAATTTTCTGAGAACGGGGACCATTGTGTTCTGAAGGCCCATTGAAGGTATCTCATTCTCATGCGGGCCTCTGGCACGAGGAAAATGCATGATGTCATGAGGCAGCGCAACCTCAAAAGAATCGAAAGCTGGGAGATGCTGGGCACTCTGAAACTTGGTGACCATCTGCAGAATGTCTAGAGCCCTCACCTCGGGTGGCAAGCCATTTCCCAAGGATGTATCAAGTACAGCTCCAATGAACTGGAGCTTTTAAGAAGGTGTCATATGGGACTGATTGTAACTGAGGGAGCAGCCCAGTCTGTGAAGAGAGTGGCAGGCCACGCTGAGATGATGCAGGACTTGTTGGTGAGAATGCGCCCTGATCAGCCAATCGTTCAGGTAGGGGTAGAAGTGAATCCCCCTCTCGCTGCCACCACCGCCATCAATTTGGTGAAAACCCTTGGGCGGAGGTTAGCCCAAATGGCAGAACTCGAAACTGATAATGAGAACTGCCAACCGCAAACCTCAGGTATTTTCTGTGCTTGAGATGGATTGGCACATGAAAATAAGCATCCTAAAGGTCTAATGACACCATCCAATCCTGAAGTTGGAAGGCCTGAAGGATCTGAAAAAGTGTGACCATCTTGAACTTGTCCTTCCTGAGGAACTTGTTCAAATATGCTCTTTTTCACCACTTAGCAAGCCCCGCCCACCTGGTGCCTTCCTGCTTCCCGCTCTTTTTCACCACTTAGCAAGCCACGCCCACCTGGTGCCTTCCTGCTTGCCGCTCTGTTTCCCTACTTAAGGAGCCCTCCAGCTTTTCCTTTGCAGATGGGGAGCAGGTGCAAGTGGATCTAGTTCACCTGGCCTAATCCCCGCCCACCTGGTGCCTTCCTACCTGCCACTCTTTTTCACCACTTAGCGAGCCCTGCCCAACTGGTGCCTTCCTGCTTGCCGCTCTTGTTCACCACTTAGCAAGCCCCGCCCACCTGGTGCCTTCCTGCTTGCCGCTCTTTTTCCCCACTTAGCAAGCCCCGCCCACCTGGTGCCTTCCTGCTTCCCGCTCTTTTTCACCACTTAGCAAGCCACGCCCACCTGGTGCCTTCCTGCTTGCCGCTCTGTTTCCCTACTTAAGGAGCCCTCCAGCTTTTCCTTTGCAGATGGGGAGCAGGTGCAAGTGGATCTAGGTCACCTGGCCTAAGCCCCGCCCACCTGGTGTCTTCCTGCCTGCCACTCTTTTTCACCACTTAGCGAGCCCCGCCCAACTGGTGCCTTCCTGCTTGCCGCTCTTTTTCACCACTTAGCAAGACTCGCCCACCTGGTGCCTTCCTGCTTCCCGCTCTTTTTCACCACTTAGCAAGCCACGCCCACCTGGTGCCTTCCTTCACCATCACTGTCTTTTGGCCAATGCTGGATTTGACTTTTATGGACTTCATTTCATTCACGGTGCGTCACTCTTTCTCAACTCTCATGCTGGACTTCCTTTGCATCTTGTACTCATGGTGACCCTGAATCATGCTGTTCCCATCTTCATCTTGTATCCTGGCTTGCAACATTATGTGTTTCTACTGACTTCTGCAATTGTATTCGCTCTCCACTCTTGCTTCTCCACTCTTTGACTGCTTACTCTCTTTTCTCTCCTCCTTTCCCTTCTCCCTTTTCCTATCTCCTCCCCTTACTTTCTTCTATGCACTTACTCTATCAGAATTGTCCCTGGACCTAAAATGATAGCAACCATTTCTGTTTCCTCCACCCTCCCTTTACTGTTTTTTTTCCTCCCCACCACCCCTCCAGCACTATCTGAAATGTCGGCAGGCCTAGTATGATAGTCGCTTGTTTTGTTCCTCCCCTCCCTTTCTGCACCCCTCTCCCTCACCTTTTTTTTTTCTCCGGCTCTACAAGAAATGTCGTCAGGCCTAGTACGGTAGTCGCCTGTCTGTTTCCATTTCCTTCCCACTCTCCCCCTCCCTTCCTTATCTATGTCTTAGCTCTTGCACTATCTGAAATGTCGTCAGGCCGAGTACGATAGTTAATTTCACATCCTTACGGTTCATGGCCTGTAAGAATGTGGTTGTATTTTCCCTTGTTCTCCCGCTTGCCTTGAAGCGCTTTGAAACACATTGTGTATAGGCGCTATACAAATAAACGGTCATATCATAACGATCATATCATATCTCAAGTCCAAGATGGATCTCAGTTCTCCGTCCTTCTTGGGTATAAGGAAATATGGAGAATACCGTCCCTTGTTCCTCTCTGCTAAAGGCACAGATTCTATAGCACCTTTCTCAAGCAGGGTTAAAAATGTCCTGCACAAGGAGGGGATCTGGAATCCTCAAAGAGTGGGTCCCTGGTGAATTGCTCCTAGGTCTCTGAAAGAAAAGTAAGGCAGTACCCGTGGGCTATGGTTTCCAATGCTCAAGCATCCAAAGTAATGTCTCGCCATTCTTCTAGATGCTGAGAGTCTGCCTCCCACTGGTGATCTGTGACTCGACCTCAGAGAGGTTTTGACGCAGTGGCTGATGGTAAAGATGCCCCTGCTTGAGCAGGCTTCACACCTCTCCCTCATCAACCACGAGGGTATCTTTGGCATCTTTGACCAGCCATTTCTCTCAAGTGAGGAGTATTAACGAAAAGATCTACCCCTCCAAGGATGTCCACTGGGATGACGAGCTGAGGCTGCCAAATAGCAGCACCTTAAGTGCTGCCGCCTTTGAGGTCTGCAACTTCAAGGCTTTTTTGTTCAGCCTTGTTGCCAAAAAGGTGCGACCCATCAAAAGCCACTTTGGGGAGTCTGGATTGCACATCCGGTGCAAAACCAGACTTCCTTAACCACGCAAATCTGCGAATTACGGTGCTAGTAGCCATGGCTCTTCTGATGCCATCAGCAGAATCCAGACCCGACTGAAGAGACTCACAGATGGCTATCCAATTTGCTGCCACCTTTTCTTGGAGAGCAATATGAAAAGGCAGTATAGGATCCATCTTGAACCCTTATCAAGGATGTCAGTCAGATCATCCTGTTCGAATGGTAGGGGAGGCCTACTCCACCCGTTATAGTCTACTACCTTGGACATTAGCTGCCCATGTGAAGCATCAGCGTCCTCCCCAGTCTCGGGTCTTCCAAAATCCAGCTCAGGTGAGGCGTCTACCCCACTGGCCATCTGTAAATTATCATAAAGGTCTTTCAACCTTGATTCTTCAGAAATAACACTTTCAGGCAAATTTGGTGTACCAAATTGGAGACCAAACGGTGCATCCTTATCTGAAGGTTCATTCTCCTCATATGTAGATGTGAGAGACTTAAAATATTCTTTCCTTGTTAAAGGAACATGTTTTCCCAGGTATAGGTATCAAGGGTTTGATAAACTGTGGATTTGACGTTAGAGGAGTTGTCGAAATCTTTGACTTCAATGGTGCCATAGGCTTAGATGGCGTGGTTGGTGTCAACGGTACAGGAGGTGTCGGGCTGGCGTCTATGGCGCAGCTGGTGTAGGTAGCGCAGCTGGCATCGATGGCGCAGCCAAAGTCTAAGGTGATGCCGATGTCAAGGGCTTGGCTGGCATCGAAGACACAGCAGGCGTCGATGACCTCGACTTATCCTTAGGTTTAAGGCTCGAAGGATCCTTTCGATGACTTGTCATCGCATAGAGGCCTTGACGGCTCTCTATGAGGATCAGGCCTTCGTCCAAGGCTCGAGGGCATGTAGTATTTGGCTCATGCCCTTTCCTTACATGGCTTGCCGTGGGGTTTTGTTGCAGAAATATAATTTCTGCTCTAAATGCTTCCCATTAGGCAGGTGTGGAGTTTTTAGTTGGCAAGATAACCTCTCAGGGGAGGTGTTTAACAACGAAGTCAAAGAAGGCAATCTGTGGTGCCTCTGACTTCCTCGACGACGACGAGGAATGGTGGGATCCACTCCTCGATCTCTTAACTTTCTTCATCTGAGGAGGGTCACCTCGCGACTCGTCGTTCGAAGGTTTTTTGGTCGGGGTAGATGGGGATTTTTAATGGTTTCTACCTACTGCCAATTTCCCCTTTCGCTCGTTCAGGGTCTTTCCGGTCATAGACTGACACTTGGAGCAGGCCAAGGTCTTATGATCCACCCGAGACACCATACACATATACGGTGTGGTTCAGTTAACAACATTTTCGAATCACAACAGACGAAGAAGACATATTGCAAATTAGCAAATGAAGCGTGCTGTATTTCTCGAAGCGATAGCTTACGCGGAAAACAGAAATTAAGCCGACGGGTGCTAGCATGCTATATATACCTTCGATGACATCATCCTCGAGACGGAGGCCCTCGAAGGACATCAAGTCGACTGCATAGACGCACAGTGCCCTCTGCCAAAATATTTTTACTGAAGAAGCTGAAGCTGGATATTGAATATCAAAGATGAGGAATACGTGGCAGGACACAAGCCATTCGAACATAGTCCTTATGATAGAGCATAGAGAAATCCCACCCGTGTAAAGACATTTTTCAAATCATTACAGACGTAAACATATTTCGACTGGAGTTGTGTGTCCCAAATGTAACTGATGTCAACAACAACTAGCTTGTGTTTAGCTTACCATTTTAGAACACATACCATCATTTGACAAATATGCTCTCATAAAACATTGGGATCTAAGCATTAGTTTGTTTAACATAGTTCACTGACAATGCTGGAAGTTAAGATATCTATGCTATCACAACACTAGGCTGCTAGCACCACAGGTTTCAGGTGCCAGCATCGATAATTCGCAAAACATCAACTGAGCTTGCCCATTTTCTGATCGACCCAAGGAGCTCTGGAGCCAAAGTCACACTGCACATCCTCTCTCACATTTTGCAGTCAGTAACTCTCTAGACAACTCATTCTTCTGACATCAAGCCTTGTTTACCTATTCTTTGCATACCATCAGCCAGACTGTGCACACATTGAACCCCACACTGCCCCGCCATAAGCAGTGTTCAGCACAACCTCTAGCGCACTACCATGACCTTGAAGTGTGGGGAAAAAAAGAGGTGCATTACATTTATTCACTGTGTGGGGATTCCATAGGGATGGAAATTGGACCAACTACACTTGTCTTGGAAGAGTACTACAAAATTACAACTCGCCTGGACCACCACACTCCCCGGGTAGTTGTGCCTTCAACAGACGGTAGTTAAAAAGAGGGACGCAACGGATTACAAGATGGCCGCCTGCTGAACTGGATGCATGTCCCCTGCGCTCCGAACCGGCGGACACAACAAAAGCTTAGAAAGGTGTATTTCAACCGCAGCAGCCTCAAGAAACGGCGCCTGTTAACGCGTGGAAAACGGGTGCAATTCGAAAATACTTTGCAACCCGCAACGGAGCTGTATTGCCTATAATCGGCGAGAGCGGCCTCCCCTCCCGCCTTCCGGCAGATCTTGGCAGGCTCAGACTGCTGCCACGCTGTCACACTGACTCTCCCACCCCCCCACAGCGGAGACTAAAGTGCTGGATTGCGGGCCCATCCAGGCTCGCTGCAAGCTGTAAGGTCGCGTCCCACGTGAGGCGCGACGCTGGTCGGACCCTGGGACCTGTGGTGCTGCGCAGCATAAACAGCAGCTGCCATCA
Organism: Ambystoma mexicanum; assembly: GCF_040938575.1. Classification (NCBI taxonomy): domain Eukaryota; kingdom Metazoa; phylum Chordata; class Amphibia; order Caudata; family Ambystomatidae; genus Ambystoma; species Ambystoma mexicanum. Next base: position 532,531,966 of record NC_090924.1, on the reverse strand, counting down.
AATATAGCGATCCCGGCCGGGTCGGAGCCTTCCGCGCCACACCGCAGCAGACATAAGAAATAATGCCCGTTAATGCGGGGGGGAAACGGGTACTATCCAAAAATACGGTACGACCCGCAACGGAGCCGGATTGCCTGTAATCGGGGAGTGCAGCCATCCCCATCCCCTTCCCGGCGTATCTCTGGCGGGCCCCGACTGCTGCCGCGCTGTCACACGGACCCTCCCGACCCCTGCAGCGGAGACCAAGGTGCTGGATTGCGGGCCCATCCAAGCTCGCTGCATGCTGGAAAATTGCATCCCACGTGAGATGCGGCGTTGGAGGGCCCTGTGGGGCCACGCAGCTTAAACAGCAGCTGCCAACAAATATAGCGTCCTCGACCGAGACAGAGCCTCCCGAGCCACATCAGCAGCGGTACCGGGACAGAGCCCATACGCTGTCTCCCCCTCACGCCCCCTCGCTGGCAGCCTGATAAATCCGGATCCTGCGACACCGGGGTACGGGCCCCATTCTGCCCGTGGCGGAGCCTCCCCTGGAGTCGCGATCCGCGTCGAAGGCTTGGCTGGACCCCGGAGCACATTTGAAAGTACAGCATAGCTTTGAAACTGTCTGTCACACAACACGCGAGCACAGAAGTCGCGGCTCACAGTCACCGGAGGCCTACAAATTGAATTCAACACGTCTGACAAGGTGAGAGGTGTTTCCCTTGCCCCCTCCGCGCCCACATCGCTGAGGCCTCCACTGGCCAGGCTGCACACCCAGAGTAACCTGTTTGCGCACGCTTCCCTCATGAAGAGAAGACTCAGACAGTGCGGACATCTAACACATTTAACTCAATAGAGCGGGGGGAGGGAGAACTCAACCAACCCAGCGAGCGTAGCGATTTGCTTGATTGGGGCACTAACTCAGCCCCACTCACTTCTGAATCGTTCTTTGCTTCGGGGGGCTCAAAAGGAATAGGCGGATCAACGGGCATAGCAAGAAAGCCGAAATCTGCACTGACTATCCCGTACTAAGAACAACTGGTCCCAATCCATGCGCCTAGCCGAAGTCTACTTTAACCAAGTGCTGATCGGAACAGATGCTTTGGGACTGCCCCCAGTCCTCCCCTCCATCAGACTCAGAGAATAGGATTCCGACATGAACACAGAGCTGGGACCACATCGGCCCTGGTCGGGCACCGTATAAGTCTGTGGGTTCCCCCCATTAGGGTACACCCGAAGAATAAACTGCTCAGCCAAGACAGACCCCCAACACAGATGCCGGGCACCAGAACCAAAAGCGCTCCGCCCAGAACGAAAGGTTCGCCAAGGAGACAAGATCACCAACTATCCAAATATTGGGGACAGACGAAGCAACAAGACTAGACTCCCCAACAAACACAACCAGAACAATCTGAGCTACCCCCAGAAACGACTCATAGAACCATGGATGCAGACAAAGAAGAACTGTTGTCTTGTCTGAAAGGTATGGAGGCCAGGATGACCACAGCATTTCAGGCTCAAATAGGTCAACTGAGGGAAGACATAAAAACCTCTCTGCAGGAAATCCAGAAAGAGGTAAACGAACTTGGTGACCGAGTTGACACAGTTAAAAGCGGCCTTTACGCCTTATCTGAAGAGTCTAAACAGTTCAGCCTCCTGCTGGACCAAATAGCAACTGCTGCGAACAACCTGGAACTACAGGTGGAAGACCTTGAAAATAGGTCAAAACGTTCCAACATACGGGTTAAAGGGCTACCCGAAACGATCCCTGATAGCGGAGTCCGCGAAACACTCCAACTGGTCTTCAGTAGCATATTACGAGATCCACCACAAGAATCCATCGGATTTGATAGAATACATCAGGTTGGACCCAGAAGGAGTGACCCTGGAGCCCGCCCATGGGATGTGCTGGTGGCTCTCACCTCATTCACAACGAAAGAATGCATCCTGAAAGCTGCCAGGTCCAGCACTGGCCTGACAGTTAATGGCCATGAGATTAAACTGTTCCAGGACCTTGCCCTTTCTACTCTACACAAGCGCAGACTCATGACAAAACCTTACAGGGAAAACAAATCCCCTATCCATGGGCGTATCCTTTTGGCCTAATGTTCAATTGGGAGGGCAAACAGAGGCGAATAACTACATGTGAGGAGGGTCAGGCATTATTACATTTGGAGGAAGCTCCGAACTCTCCGGATAGAGACAAGATACGACAGCTACAAGATCCCGGGCCCAACCCGTGGGAGTGGTCCTCGGCGCGCAGAGGCAGACCGAGAAATGAATCAAAATTAGATGGCCCACAAATGTGCCAGGACCTCCAGAAACGCTAATGGTGCCATACGATAGCTGAGTACACATTCCGACTGAGATCTGTCTGCTGATCTATACGCTGCAACATATACAAGCTCCTATAAGCAGTCGGTGCGGAGGCAGGCAATGCTAATCTATGGAATCCAACGCGAGACATTACAACTTTGAGTCTCGTGCCCCTTGTGAATTGCTGTCCGACCTGACACCCCAAATAGTTAGTGGGGAGGATTCTATGGAATCCGGGTTGTTGAGGACCCAAGGAGGGGAGGGAGGAGGGAGGGAGGGAAGAGGGGAGGCGGGGGGGACAAGGAGGGGGTGTGGAAAGCTATCAGAGATTAACATAAGGAGACGCAGCAAGAGGCACCGGAAAGGTCCTAATTGGGAAAAAAAAGGGGATAACAGTGTAACTTTTTACAATGCTAAGGGTAAATATTCTTCTTTTAAACATACATGGCTGAATCAAATATAGTCTCCCTGAATGTGCAAGGTTTGAACTCTCCAGTTAAACGCCGGGTTATCCTCGATAGGCTGGTAAAAATGCAGACAGAGATAGGGATACTGCAAGAGACGCACCTCCTCTCGAAAGATGAAAAGCGCATGGCTCATCAAGCATTTCCGCAACAATATTTTGCCTCCAGTGGGGAGAAAAAAAGGAGGGTTGCCAGACTATTGGGGAGGGCTCTAGCTTTTCAAAAAACCCAACTTTGTAGAGATAAAGAGGGGCGTTATCTGGGTTTGAAAGGGTTGATTAAAGGTAGAATGTACACAATCCTGGCCTTATATGCCCCCCATGAAAGCCAAGATGTGTTTATAACAAACTTACTGGGTAAATTGGGCAGCTGGTGTGAGGGCCAATTAACCCCTTAAGTGCCAAGGGCGAGGTATCTCGTCCTTGGGATTACCTCCCTGTTGCCAAGGACGAGATACCTCGTCCTTGGCACTTAAGGGGTTAATAGTTGGAGGAGACTTTAACTGTGTCATGGACCCAGCCCTGGACAAAACACTCCCATCCACAAACGCAGATCAAAGAAATAGACAGGCACTGGGTCAGTTTTTTAGAGAAATGGGAGTCATTGAGACCGGGCGATTTTTTCAGGGGACAGCAGGGAATATACCCACTACTCGGCGGTTCACCTGGGCTATTCAAGAATAGATATGATCCTTGTCTCTACTACGTTAATCCCACAAATAACTGGGGTGGAAATTGGGGTGGAATATCACTCACCATGCGCCAGTGATAGTGGGTGTAGCCTGGAGGGAGGGTGATCACAAAAGTAAACCTCCCTGGAAACTGAATGAAGTCCTATTGAGAGACATAGCACTCAGAGCACATATTGAGACCTCTATAAATAACTACTTTAAAGAAAATGACAATGGGGAAACAAGCTGGGGGACAATATGGGATGCAGGGAAGGCGGAGATCAGGGGTGAACTCATGTCACAAGCAGCAGCATACTACAGAGGAAAAGCAATAGTGACTCATTGGTTAGAAACAGAGGTGAAAAATGCAGAAATACAACATGAAACTTGCCGCTCAAGGAAATCCATGCGTGCACTCCGGAAGATCAGAACACAGCTCGAGCATCATACTGCGGACCAGATAGCCATGTCACTACTCTGCACGAAACAGTCCTACTACATTCATGGGGGCAAAGCAAACCAATTTCTAGCGGCGAAACTGAGGAAGCGTAAAGCCCGCAACTACATAGTACAATTGGACGATAAACATGGGAAACCGCACACAGCAGAGCCAGACAAAATTAAAATAATTAAACATTTCCATGAGACATTCCTGAGCACCGAAAAACTAGACCGCACACAGCAGTTTGCCTATATAAACTCTCTACCTCTTCCCCAAATAACAGAACAAGACAGAACTAGTCTTGGAAGTCCGATCTCAGCGCAAAAGGTCAGCGACGCCATCTCGGCCTTGCCAGCCACCAAACTCCAGGCCCTGATGGTCTCAGCAACGGTTACTATAAAACCTTTCGTATCCAATTACTTGGCCCACTGACAAAGCTTTATAACACCATCAGAGAAGAAGGGAGAGTGATGCCAGACATGGAAAAGTCCACAACTATTCTGCCCTTGAAGCCCGGGAGGGATCCGCACAACTGCGCAAGGTACCGCCCTATAACGCTATTGAACACTGATGCAAAGATTTACGCGAAGATATTGGCTACCCGACTGATGAAAGTACTCCCTGATATAATGCATGACGATCAAGCGGGATTCATCACAGACCGTCACACACAGGACAATATCAGAAGGTCAATAGACGTTATAGACGCTGGACGAAGGACGCAACAAGAGTTCGCAATAGCTGCCTTGGACGCCTCCCGTGCATTTGACAGTATGGACTGTAACTATCTGTCTCTAATCCTGGAGCGCTTTGGTTGTGGCCCGGTATTCACCAAGATGGTTCTAGCCAAGTATCAAACCCCATCGACAACCCTCATGATCAACGGCCAGAAAACAGAACCGATAGAAGTCAGAAGAGGCACGAGACAGGGATGTCCCCTGTCCCTGCTGATATTCGCAATGGCAATGGAACCGTGTGCCATACGGTTCAGACTAGAAACCAACATCAAGGGCGTGACCCTAGGCTCCGAAGCCCATAAACTCACACTATATGCGGATGACATTATCCTCTACATGGGTGATCCAGGTAACACAATGCCCTGGGCAATGGCTAAATTAGAAGAATTCAAGCAAGTCTCGGGATTCTCCGTAAATTTTCCCAAATCGAAAGCAATGAAAATCACGGCGAAGAGGGAAACGATAGCAAGGCTACAGCAATCATACCCATTGACATGGGCGAAAGACTCCCTTGACTACCTGGGAATACGACTAACCACGGAACCAAGTAAGCTTTTCCAGGCGAACATCTCTCCCTTGTGGAAGCAATTACAAGAAGACATGCTCAAATGGGAATCCCAAGAACTATCGTGGTTTGCCCGCATCACGGCAGTAAAAATGACCATACTCCCACGCCTGCTTTATGCGGTAAACTCAATCCCTGTGTCCATCCCACCAACCAAAATCAAAGAGCTGCAGAAAGCAATAGTTAAATTCATATGGCAAGGCAAGCGGCCAAGGATCCAGAAGGGTATCCTAATGCGACCTCCGCTTTTGGGAGGCCTCGGAATACCAGACGTGGGAAGATATATATTTGCAGCACATTTAGCCCCTATGCTGCGATGGGCCAATGTTGAACATCCTAAAGGATGGTGTAGAATAGAACAATCAGTCACGTCGATCCCTCTGATCTCACTCCTAGGTCTGAAAGCTAAACACAGAGCAGGTGGTGGTGCCCTCTGGAATCCACAAAGGGGTCCTTGCAGAGCTGGGACACAGCTAGGAAACAGAAACGTATCCCAACGGGTCTGGGTCCATATTCACATATACTACATAACCCGGACTTTACTCCGGGCCTTCGAGGCAAACTTTGGGAGGGTTGGAATGAAGCGGGGACCCTGACTTTGGCTGACATGTATAGGGATGGCTCCCCACTGCAATTCACGAACTGCCAGCAGAAGTTTGGTATAGGAGAAAGGGAGCGATACAGGTACATGCAAATCAGACTTTGGATAACTCAACCCATGGTGAAAAGAGCAGGCACACGATCACCGTCCGGCCTGGAACTAACCTTACAGGAGGGCCAGCCCAAAAAAGGGGTCTCCAGACTCTATAAACTCCTTTCAAACTCCCAAACGTCAGATCGCCTTCTATATCAAGTGAACTGGGAAAGAGACTTGCAAGAATCCATAACGGAAGAAGAGTGGTGCAAAATATGGTCACAAGCTCATGGTGCCTCCAGATGCACCTCAATTAAAGAATCTGCCTATAAAATGTGCTTCAGGTGGTATATGCCCCCGCACCGTTTACATAAGATCACCAAGACCTACTTGCCGTTCTGCTGGAGAAACTGTGGAGAGAGAGGGGACCTAATACACATGTGGTGGTCATGCCCCAAGGCAACGGTCTATTGGAAGGAGATTCTGGGCCACATTAAAGATATCACAGGTGTGGACTTCCGATGTCCCCGAAAACTATCCTATTACGTGTCCCGATTGAGGGCAAATATGCAATGTCCGGGGCGACCGCCTCTCTCATTACTCATCTGCTAACGGCTGCAAGGATGACCCTAGCGCAAAACTGGAAAAATGAGGAGGGTCCCATAGTGGCATGGTGGTGGGTCAAGATCTGGGGAGTGAGGGCCATGGAGAAAATCTGTGCCCTTACGGCTGGAAAATATCAAATTTCTGGCGACCTGGTCCCCGTTCCACGAGTGTGTGAGCGATAGAGACGCCCTCTTTTTTTAAACCCCGGCTTCTCAGGAGTATACATGTCATATGAGGGATAACAGCACGGAGGAATGAACTCAGGATTAACCCTAAACGGAACCCTTTCATTTGTTGATCTCTGTAATGTATTATGATATTTTTATGAAGTGTTAGTTAAAGCAGGGTGGGGGGAGGGAAGGGGAAGACAGAAGAGGAAAGAAGTGGGGGAATTTCCAAATGGTAAATGACGAACTTTCAGAGGTTGAGACGTTTCGTCTATTTTTGGTTAACATCAGAAAGAGAGGGAGGTTGATTTAGAATGTTAATTTACTGTATCTGAACTGTTTTGATATTCTTGTATTCCTCTGATCCAAAATTAAATTGTTTAAAAAAAAAAAAGAAGAGGGACGAAACAGACGACGTGGGAACAGGAGACCTTATTGAGACACTAGCAAAGCACTGTGCAGTGGAAGCACATGCAATGCAAGCACACACTGAGCAAGCCCCTTCCCAAAGATATGGCAGGGCAGGCAAAAAGCGTGCCCACTACCAGCCCTTTGCATACCCGCGCAGGAGCGATTTATAGTGCGGAGACAGCACGCCTCCAAGACACACTGAGACATTTACTAGGAGTGGGCGCTGACGAACTTGGTAGTCCAGTAACAGTAAATGCCCAATGAACTTGTTTGAGGAATTTGTGTAAAATATTTCCAAATATTAGAGAGGAACCAGATTATTGTACATAGGAATGTTTCTCTATTACTTCTCTACTAATATTCTCTGAAATGGTTTGGGTGGTCGCATTTCCAATAGCACAGTAATTAACGCTGTGTCTGAACCACTTACAGTTTCTATTGGGCCCATATCAGAGAAGCATGCTCTTAAGGAAAATAGAATTTATAACAGTATTTCACACATACAAGGGAAAAATAAAGGAAAACAGCTAAAAACTAAAACTAAGAATCACACCTACATCCTGTGCTGCAAAAGATAACGCTCTGGTTTAGAAGTGCTGCCTGGTGAGTCACAAGGGAATCACAAGTTTTTTTTGGGAACAGACAAAGGTAAACGGAACATCTCTGCAGATGTATGTGTACTTTGCAGAGGCTTGTCTAAAGACACTGAAAGACTGTAGGGCCGAGTGAAGGACAGTTCTGTTTGCTTAAAAAGGTAACGTGACAGTCAGCTGAGCATATAGAGTGTGATGTTGTGACTCGGTTAACGTTTAGATTGTGGGCTGAGGCGGGAGCGGCGTACTAAACCTTCATTTAAACAATCAGGTCACGTATGAGTAAATGTTACGATAGGGAAGGCTTTCTGTCCTCCACTCATATGCATGTTGAAATGGACATACTTGTATTTCGCTAATGCAGTATTCTTTGTTTGTGCAAACCTAATCAGGGTAGGTCAATTTATGAGTTATAAGATTTTTATAGTTAGGAGGGATTTTGAGGCACAAATAATTTGGGAAAATATGCTAATGAATTTCGTTTTTGTGTATAAACACTGGAGTCAGATAGTGAATTTTAAGTTCAGCTGTCATCCTTATAAGGGTGACTGATCTCCTGGCGGTTGTGATTAAATGTGTGATTTCTGAGAGCTCATGTCCATTGCCCAATGCAGTGTTGAGTTTGGTTAAACATTTGGTGAACCTGACGCGATCCCAGTCGTATTTTGGCCCCACTGGACTTCTCTGTCCTTGGTGATCCACGTGCAGCAGCCTGTCAGAAATAGAACAGCATTACTTTGAACAGAGGCAAGCAGATACCTTGTTTGGTTAAACGTCTGACTATCTCTGACTGGGAGGTGGACTCAGTGGCGCTGGGGGAGGTTGAATGAGAATAAGGGGACCGACCGACTCACAGTCTATTTCTTTTTTTTATTAAGTAAGTGAGATATCAGAATGTTATTTTCATTTGATGCAATATTATAAGACTGTAAATTGTGTTCTGATATTTGGTAGAGCCCTGACTCTGAGGTAAGGGAGAACAGGAGGAAATAGTACCCTAATCCTGAGGTAAGGGGGATATAGGAGTCAATTATGTTTTTATACTTTGTTACAATGGATGTGTCTGTGGAACATATCTGTACAACTTTTTGTATATATAGAAACAAAATAACAAAATATTACGAAGAATGGGCTAAAGCAAGCAAAGGTATATGGACAGATCCATGGCCCTATGAAGGAACATTTATTGCAAATATGTGAAATGATATGACAATGTTCCTTAAAACTTCATATAAGGCAAAGAAGTTAGAAAAAAGATTAGGTATTTTGGGTGTTTGGAAATTATGCATTGAAGTAACAGATCTTTCTAGCTGGGAGGGGTCTGCATCAGAAGGAGAGGAAAATCAAGGATTCACACAGACACAAAACTCCACTGCATTACCGCCTACAGCCCTTTGGGAAGTATTTTATATTCCTACAACCTGCCCTGGGATACACTCACCCACCTATGGTAGAATCCCTTAGTCCTTCACATCCCAATATTACAGAGACTAATTTCGTCCGCACCACATGCCGGCCCTTGTGATCAGGTAACTCAACAATTACATGACACTGTCGGTTCATAAAGTCCTCTTTTCGTACAGGTTCTATTCCTCATTCTATCAAAAATGTGGCTGTTACCCCTCTGATAAAAAAGCTAGGTTTGGATCCATTGGATGCAGCTAACCTAAGACCGATCACAAATACACTATTTTTCCTCAACTTATTGATAAGGCAGCGCCCACGCAGTTACAATCTCATGTACTCGACTCTGGCATATTACATGTGAAGCAATCAGGTTTTCGAAGCTTCCACGGAACGGAGCCCGCTTTATTAGATCTCCAAACATATATGTTGGGTAAACTGGAACATAGCAAGTCAGGGCTACTGATGTTATTAGATCTATCGGCAGCCTTTGACTAGCTGGATCACAAAATCCTGCTCAACAGAATGGAGTCGGTAGGTGGACTTTCCAGAAATTCCATTTCTTGGCTTAGATCTTTTCCGGAGGGTCGCCAGTCTCGTGTCCACTGGGGTGACTGTGCTTCTGAACCACAGATTATAACATGTGGAGTCACCCAGGGGGCATGTCTTTCCCCCTTGTTGTTCAACATTTACATTCTTCCCTTATGTATTGAGTTGGAATCCCTAGGGATCTTTTTCTGCAATTATGCAGATGATTTCCAACTGGTATTGAACATAACTGGGAACTATGAGGCTGACCAACAAACGGTAGCCGAAGCATATGACGTCATAAAGCAATGGATGTCAACTAATTGGCTTTGTTTGAATGCTGCTAAAACTGAGCTGATCCTTTTCGGCTCCCAGCATGCTCAATCCAAACTAAGCCAAGATCATAATTGTTTTATGATAGAAGGTGCTAAAATCAAAACCGTGAAGAAAATTAAGACTTTGGGTACCTATATGGAGGAAAGTCTTGATAGCGAGGCACATGTTACAGCCATCTCTACCAATACTAACTATCATCTAAAAGTACTTAGACAAGTAGCCCCGTTGATATCGGTAGAAAATCGCATACAACTTGTAAGAGCAGTAATATTGCCCCGCATGGATTATTATAACGCACTGTTGGGGGGAGCCAATAAGGCTAATATCCAACAGTTGCAGAAGATACAAAATGCAGCTGTCAGAATTATATTCCAGATGAAAAGCTCGGAATCCACCAGTGTGGCCAGAAGTAAACTTCATTGGCTTCCAGTGGCAGCTCGCATCCAATTCAAAATACTCACCATGTGCCATAAGTGTATTTTTGGAAACGCTCCGGTATATTTGAAGGAGAAGATCAACGTTTATCAACCAACAAGAAGCTTACGCTCTTCGGCTGGATCTCTGTTGGTTTTGCCCCGGATAAAAAAATCTCGTGGTTTAGGACAGGCCTTCTGTATCGAAGGTGCACAAGCTTGGAATTCCCTTCCGATACAGATGCGTAAAATAGAGAATCATCTTGTTTTTCGCAAACAGTTGAAGACAATCCTGTTTAAATAAAATACTTCCAGCCCTGTTGTTTCTTCTACTTCTATCCCTCGGCACCTGGATGCCTGCGGGCATTGGCACCTTATAAGCGTAATTAACATAACATAACATAACACTCCAGGAACCACAAGGGCGGCATAGACAAATAAGTATGGGAGCAAGGCCAGTATGTCACCGCCCGCCCCCAACACTCAGTAGGTCCTCTGTTCCCAAAGGTATAAACATTGGAAGGTGGGGTAAGGGACATATTTTATTTAGAATTGGCATTAACTTTTATGACCATTTACATGACAGTTCCCAGGAGTTGGCAAGAATTGACACCGTGGTATATAATTTAAGGGATACCTTGGTGGTGTCACAAACTGCACTGAATATTCAAATTACCACTAACCCAAATGATGATGATGAGGGAGAAGACAAATCAGAGGAAGAACAGGAAGTGGTAGGGGTTTAGGGCAAAGAAGAGTATGATTTACGGTATAGGTTTGTTCCCCCAGAAGGACAAAAATGTCAGCAGGAAGACAAGCACCAGACCTGTCCTTGTGGCTACTTCACAGAAAGGATAAGATTAATAAAATTAGTAGTTGAAGTAAAAACTACAGAACTCCTAAGGAAATTGTAGGAGTCAAAAGTGAATGGGAATTTTGTGATCCCTTCTGTGATAGCTTAGCAGGGTGGACAGAGGAGCTGGGTCCCATGATAGGTAACCCCTGGCACCACGAATGGTCATTTCAGCCCCAAGATATGGACATAGTGGAAGAATGTATATGGAGGGTATGGGTTATTCCATTTGGGACTACCCCTTTGTCGAAGACTGACTTGCAGTCTGGGAGGCATATGTGATACAAATTCCCAATACAGAGAGAAGCTCCTTGGTTATGAAGACAAGACAAATGCCCTTAATTCATGCAGCCAAGGTACAAACTAAGTATATCCCATTGTCACACATGGATACAGAGAACTTAAAGAAACAATTGCCCTCATTAACAGAAGGGGCTGGTAAATGCATATATCAATTTCATAAGCAAACAGCTGGCACTAGATTTGTGGTAGGGGACATCAAGGGTTTACTAGCCTCACTCATTGGCGAACAGGTAGTGCTCTATGGGCCAACGTAGGGTATCCTCTTGTCACCAGAAAGGATGATAGATTTGACAGAGCTGCTTTTAACCAATATACAACAGTATTTGGGAAAGTACTGTGTGAGGATTTTTCTGACTAAATAGATATAGGGACATTAATGTCCAACACAATGAATCTACTGAAGAACCAGCAGACTTCATAAGGAGAAGAGCAATGGAGGCAGAAAGCGGGGCAGGGATGGCAGGAACCAGGCGGTAGCCCAGTTTTATTTTATAGTAGTTAAGAAAGGGCTCCCCTAGGAGGTAAAGGCAGATTTGGACAAAGTAGTGGCGATGGAAGCAAAGCCCTGGGGAGAAATGCAGGTGAACATAGTGCTTTTTTGCAAAATGAAACAGGCTACATAAAGAAAAGGAGCATTCAGGGCAGACCTAGGTTAAACGTACAATTCGGGGCTAACAACACTTTCTACCGCCAGTTCCGATGCCCCCATAAGGCAACATGGGCCAAGGCCCTCAAAACCCACATCAGCATCAGGGAGCAGGTTCAGGGGTACGAGTGATGCAAAGCACCCAACCCTTAGGGGTAATAAGGGGAGTTAATCCCTTTTTAACTCACAATGTTCTCCAGTCATCCACCCCTGGCCAAATAGGGAGAACCCATAGACTTAGGGCCCTTTAAGACGAGGTATCAATACTTAGAGATAGTTGTGGATGCAGCATTTACTCAAACATCAATAATCAAACCGACTCAGGAAGTTGGCAATACCTGGTCTGTTTTATTTGCAATTATCTAAAACAGGGAGTTACAACGGACAACAGCGGGCGTTCCCTCGATTTCTCTCAGTGCATATTAGAAAAAACACAACTTTTATAGTAAAAACTTGTCATCAGTGTTATCACACTACATGGCAAACTACAAAAACCTACTTGAGAATGTGATAGGCTTAACGGGAACCTCTAAGTATATGTTCCATACTCATGGGGGAAGTGATTGGGTCTACTGTCAGGTGGGCAACTAAGCCCATCCCAAGTGCAAGTCATCTTCCGTGTCATACTAACACTTGACACTTTATTGGTTATACAAACTATAGAGCTCTTTGATACATGGCCCTCTACCATTCGTTTGGCACCCATGTACCCCTCTGGAATATTCCACACACTAGCAGCACGCAGGCTACCACTCCAGGTTCAAAGAGAGTCGTCGTGATCATGCCCCCCCTCCCAATTAGCCCAAAATCTTTCATCACTCTTGCAGTCTGCCAGTCAATTAAAGCTTTGAACTTGGCCTTGCAGAAGCTCTCTGTGCCTGAGAATAAAAGGGAGTATCTTCTTGGTTTCGGTGTAGCTCGACCCAATGTCTATTTTGAAAGGCTTGGGAGGATAGGTCAGGGGCAACGTGCTCGCCTTGGAAGTAAGACGACACGGAGCACCACAAGTTTGAACCCCGGATCCGCGCTTAGAAACCTCTGGGTATTAAGCGCGTTATAAATAACCTATCATATCATATAATATCTGACCATGTGACTGGAGACCGCGTTTGAGCTCCTTGCTGCATTTAATACTATTAAATGATGAACTTTTGACGCCTTCAGTGTTTTTCGATTCCACTTGCAACAAAAGTTTGTTTCTTTCTCACGTTCATGTAACTACTGGATGGGCAACCAGGCTGACTGTGGTCTCGACTTCTTGGTGCTGGGCCAGCCAAGACTTTTTTGAATTTCTTCTCTGCCATCAGTAATTGTCCAACTGTGCCACACTGAAAAACCCTTTCCAATCACAGGGTTTCAAGCCCTGCTTAAAGTGCATCGTGGAATATCTAGCTTCTATACATTCCTATGTATTATACATTGGTACCTCGCCACCGTTACTGCGTCTGTACAAGTGTGAACTGATTTTGCATTGTCATCAGCATTTCTGTAGCATGAGCATCTTCATCTCAAGCCTGAAATGTTGCTCATCTTGGACAGCTCATCCTCAAATCTTATAGAATGTCGATGTTCTTTCACCTTGTGCATCTTTTCTTGGTGCGTTAGTTCTACTTTGCATGACGTCACCAGTCTCCTCTTTCACTCATGTTCACACTTCTTCCAAAAGACCATAATTTCTTTGTGAATGCATATAGGGTTTTCTCAATGGATATCTTGTTTCCAGGATTCTCTGCGGTACAGGCATCCGCACTGGTACTGCACGTGTTGCAATTTCCGGCTCCCAACATATAGGCAACAAGGGGGCGGAGCTTTTGGTGGGGGTACTGGACTCCTTGTTTACACTACCACCTGTGGGTGATTCATCGACCACTCGCTCATCAGTCTTCCCCTTCCTTGGGACCCATATCTTTATGACTCCCTTCATGCATCCTGCTGATTTCATATGGTTTCGCAAACCAACTGTCAGAAATGTCTTCCACCTCGTCCTCCATCTTGACATATAGGTTTGTCAGCAACGTTATGGCCTCAGTCAAGGTGCCATTCTTGTCGTCGTGAGAAGGTATGAATGTGCAACATGATTCTTTGATTTTGGCACAAGCACCTCCATCCATAGCTGTGATCATGTCCAAGATATATCTGTTCTGAAGTGTCATCAGTCTTATGGCTCTCACCTCCTCCTTGATAGCTCCCATCTGGTTATCTGTAACAATTTGGCATTCATCATCACCTGGATCCTAGGCATAAAGATTTTCGTGAATATTGCTGAAGTATGTCTGAATAATCTGTGTTCATATGGGATAGCATCAAAAGCTTCTATCAACTTAGCTGAGAAATAGTTATCCCTCTTCATTCAATTCAGGAGCTCAACAGATCTCCTTTCTCAGGTCCGCATCTGTTTTTGGAAATTTGCCAATGTTCAAGTCACTTTTTGGGATCACCAATGCCGGAACATGAACAATCATTATAGAACATAGTCCTCCCCAATCTCTGGGTAGCCTCATGTAAACTGTGGCTCCACAGGCCCAATAGTGATCCATTATCACTACTGTCCTGTCCTTCATTCCTGGTATATCAAAGATACGACCGCACTGTTCATCCTCTCCAACCTTTCTGGTGCCACTGTTTCTGAAGCATAGTTCTGCACTAGCCGAAGGCACTATCTGCAATGGACCTCCTTTGTCTTCAACCCATGTCAGAAGTTTTGCAAGCCTCGGCCATAGAGGTTTGCACAATCGTTATGCATTTTCCACAGCTGCTTTGTGCGATCCCTTTACTGCACATGCACTGCATAGGACTACATATTCTTCCCATCCGTCTGGAGAAAGCACTGTTGCCTAGATCTGCATCTGGCCTCTTTCTTTGCAGTTTCAAACCTCTTCAGTTTTTCCTTGACAATTGAGTCTTCTGATTATTTCCCATTTAATTCCTCCTCCCTTCATACCAGGCTGTTCATATCTTATCACGTGATTTCTGGTGTGCCCTCTCGCTCTTGTCTTTATATCTTGTACATAATTATCTTCATCCGGTGCTGACCAATCTGTCACCCAGATCAAGGATGCCCTTCAGGCCCGGAAATTGACCTCTTGTATGGCAGAGTGCAAGGTGAATAAGACAATGAGCTGTTTGAACATCTATTTAAATAGCTATGAATATCTTAGACTTTTCGCTAGCATAAGGCAGGAGTGCACATTAATAGCAATCCTCCTCAGAAGTCTCTTTCCCACCTCTTTCATGTGTTGATACCACATGTTGTTCCCCAAATGTGCTGTACGGGCCAAAAAAATCATTCAATTCATAATCATCCTCCTTTACACTTCTCTTAGGTCTCTTACTTTGTCTCTCGGTCGGAATTTTAATCTGGTGCTCAGTAAGGATATCTATAACAGTCCTTCCTGCATAAGGATTTCTAGGGATAACTGCCACAGAACCAGGTGCCTCCACATGAGCTCCTGGAGTAGGGACAATCACATAAGGCCTTGGCTTTCTCACAATGTCTAATTCTGGCAAGGCAATTTGAGTGGGAAGGATCAAAGGGACCACTGCTTTTTGGGACCAATGAAATACATTGGATTAGCAGAATCAGAAAAACAATGATAAATGTAAAACAAGCATATATTATGCACCAATACACGAGGCTCCACCATCAATGCCTCTCCACTCGTCAACTCTACTCACTTTCTGGCCCTGCAATATGCTCTATAGACCACATGTTTGCCTGTAAAAATGTGTTTTATTCAGACAAACTTGTCAGATGCTCCAGTAGTTGTTGAATCTGCTCTATGAGTCCCACAAGTAACTGGCTGATTGCTGGGCGGTTTATAGGATCTCGCATAAACACAAAGGTATTGGTGTTCCTCCAAACAAGATACGGATGAAATGAAGCAAATAGTAAAAGATCATAGAAAGTAGTTTGTGGGCATCATCTTTAGACAGGACCATCTGTATCTCCAGTAAGATGCTCAGGTAATAGTCTGAACTGCGTCATTATTGCTGCCAATAAGCGTCTAATAGTCATGCCATTCTTAGGATCCTGGACAAAAGCATGTATATCAGTGCTCATCCCAACAAGAGCAGGGTAAGCTCGGAGTAGGAATATGAAGACAGCAAGAAGTAGTCCGTGTACATCAGCATTGGATAGTCCCATAGGCACCTACAAAAAGAAATTCAGTGAGAAATGTGTCAGGGAACTGCTCCCTCTTCAAGTTGAACACAAAGTCCAAATCTGGCATGTTTTGTTTACTTCTGCACTCCACAGGCCAATGTCAGCAAAACTCCAATGGCTCAAGAACAATAGCTTTTTCACTCCTTGCTTAGCAGCTACAAAGAGTGTTTCAGGGGAGCCGCAGTCCAAATGTACACTTCCGTCTACTGGACAGTCTCTGTGTCCTTCTTCCTCGATCGAGTCTGCACGTGCTGAACTTCTTATCCTTGACTTGCTTCCGAATGTGTTGGGGGTTTGTCAGCCCCTCCAGCGTAGACTTTCACATCACCTTGGTGGATCCAAGCTCATCTTGCTAAGACTTTGAAGGCTGACGGAGTAATGCCCTCCACCGCGAAAGGGCCGCTAAATAGGGGCTCTTGCCACTTTCGTGTAAAGTTTCTGATTAAAACTTTATCTCCAGCAAATAATTTTAGTAAACATAGTTCTATAGATCTGGTTGCTGTAAGGCCCTTCATCTGTGTTCTGAGACTGACACCCCGTCCGCTTCACTTGATCTGAAAGGACAGATACTAGCTGTCATACAGGTTAAGTACGCACGTAGCTCATCTAACAACTCTGCAGTTGTCTGGGCGTCACTTCTAGTCCTCGATGGAAAAGTTAGAGGTGTTCTCATTCGCCTCCATGTGACTAACTCGTGGGGAGTGAGGTGGTAGTCCGAGCCGGGCTGATTTATCAATGCATATAATGCAAGGGGCAAGCAATGCAGCCATCCCTTTTTCAGTGTCAGTTTCAATTTAGCTATCCTTTCTTTGAGCAGACCGATGAGTCTCTCACATATCCCGTTCACTTGCAGGTGATAAGCAGAAGAAAACTTGTGTTTTATGCTAAGCAATAAGCTAATTTGCTCAAATACCTCGTTCACAAAATGGGGCCATTATCTGATCTTAGCACCACACATACTTACCAACTGAGAAATATTTCTAGGACTGAAAACTTCACAGCGCAAGTGGCGTCAGGATTTGTGCATGGACCAGCCTCAATCCACCTTGAGAAGGGGCACACCACCACTATCATATACCTGTATCCATTACAGACCTGCAGCATATCAACATAATCGATTTGTAAATTCTGAAAAGGACAATTCGGTCAAGGAATTACTCCTCGGACTTTTCGCAGCATGTGCCCAGCAGTAAACTTGACATACAATGCAATTTACTACATAAAAAGCAATGTGTTCTAACAGGTTCGGTACGAACCAGCCCTCCGCAATTGTTGCTGCGAGGCTCTCCCTAGTAACATGCGCTGGGTAGTGTAGCTGTTCCAGCGCCACCCTTAATAAGGCTACAGGCATCACCTGTTTAACAGTGCTGTCTTGTCGCCACAGTGCCTTCGAAGGAGATAAAGAACATCCCCTCCGTTTCCACAGGTCTTTCTCTTCCTGTGGGGCTTCACCCTGAACTTCCATTAGCTGCGTTAGCGATAAGTGATTAAAACTTTAATTCACAACCATCATCACAACCATTTTCTCTTTCAAATCAAGCGCATCAAAAATCATTATGTCGGGTGTATATGCAACCCTTTTTGCCTCTTCATCTGTGGCTTGGTTTCCGTGTGAAATAAAGTCTGTTCTCTTAGTGTGTGCTGCACACTTAACTATTGCGATGGCTACTTGGAGTTGTAGTACTTTAATAAGCCTGTCAAATAAGGCAGAGTGCTGTCCGCTCGGAGGAAGCCCCTCCTTTTCCAACGTGCTATCCCTGCGTGCACGGTTGACGTCATGTAGGCAGAGTCACTCTACACTGTTCCTTCCTGGTCTGCGTGATTGTCGAGTGCGACAATATGTGCCACTAATTCTGCAGCCTGTGCTGAAAAATTAGATGGTAGTCTCGCACTTGCTACCACTTCAAATTCCCCATTGGCTCTGTGTCTTACCACAGCTGAGCCAGAATGCCTTTCTCCATCAGTTTGATTACAAGAACTATCAAAGAGGATCTCCACTGCTGCTAGAGCATTTTCCTTTACTTTCTGGATCGCATCATAGAATTCCTCATAGTTCGAGCAATCATGCACTTGTACATCCGCTGCCAGGGGTTCAGCTACAAACGTGGCAGGGTTCACCATTTTACACCTGACTATTTTAATTGCCGGATTTGATATAACCACCTCATAAGCAGAAGCTCTTTTGAGACGTTGGCGTACCCTTAGGTTTCTCCAAAACAGCAAACAAAGCATGCTTGACAAATAAAGTCATGGAACATCCCATCACTATGCTGCCAGACTTCTCAATAGCGGACACGGCTGCTGCCAAGGATTGTTCGCAAGGAAAGTGACTCCTCATTACTGGGTCCAGAATCCCACTCTAATATGCCAAAGGTTTGTATCCCAAAGCAGTTCTCTGTGCAAGTACTGCTGTCATGACGGTCCCATTTGTGTGCGAGAATATAAGCAACTACTCAGAATAATTGACAATTCCTAAAACTGGAGCTGTGTATATTGCCTTTTTTAATTCATCAAACCCTTCCTACATTTCCTCAGTCCATTCAATTTTTTCCTGATTCACCTGTGTCTTTTTCAGGGGCTGCAACAATGGCCTTGTGTATGAACTATAATCAAATACTCATGTTCTAACATAATTACACAGTCCTAAAAATTGTTGCATTTGCTTTGTGTGTGGTTTTGAGGTTTTCAAAATCACCTCAGCTCTTTCAGGTGTAACCTTCTTTCCTTCATATGAGACTAACTGACCTACGTACAACACCTCTTCCTGGCAATACTGCTATTTCTTTGTCCACTTTATATCCTTTTTCTGCCAAAATAATCATTAGCTGAATCTAGTCTCGTCTTCACTCTTCTTCTGATGTGCTACAGATCAAAATATCATACACACATTCCAGAATGACACTTGGCAAATCAATATTGCTTAGGTCCATCTGCAGGACCCTATTGAAAATTGATGGTGAGTCACAGTACCCCTGGGGCAAACGTGTACTTTTAAGCTTAGGCTGATAAAACGCAAATGATGTAAGATCTTGAGAATCTTTATGCAATGGGATTGAGAAAACCGCATTAAGTCAATCACTGAAATATCGCTCCTCAACGTGGATACTACATGGGATTGTCGCCGGATTAGGAAGTAGACGAAATTCTGCCTCTGCAATCTGGTTAATCAGCCTCATGTCCTGAATTAAATGCCACAACCCCCTCTTTTGATATTTTGATAGGGTACACTGCAGTATTGCATGGTGACTATGACGTCACCAAGATGCCTTGATCCATCATGGCTGATATAGTCTTGAAAATACCCTAGTCTGCCTTTCGAGACATGGGATACTGTCTTGCCCGAGGTAAAGTTGCTCCTAGCTTCAGCTTAATCTTAACTTTTCCCACTCCTTTTAACAGTCCTACATCATAGCGGCCCGTAGTCAGTAAACAAACTGGCACTTTCTCCACATCTCTATCCAAAAATCAGGGACGCTGCCGCACTATCAACATTTTCTGGGGGCGACTCCTCTTTCTGTCCTGATCCAGTATTTAATGCTCATCTCAAATACTACTTTGTCATCTGACGGGCCTTCTTTAAACATATTCTCGTCAGTGACGTCAGTCAATCTGTATCCTTCCCCAATAGCATGGCCTGCCCCGATCCCAACCTTCGAGCATGGCCAATTCCCCTGGCACTATGGCTGCCTGTAACTCCAAGGCAAAAACCTGCCCCCCCTTCATCCATAGGTATATGTGGCCTGAACAAAAATTCATCAAGCATTCTCATAATCTTGCCCAAAATACCGGGTAGCCATGTTAACATAATGCGTACCCCATAGTGAAAGACTTCAGGCTCTAACGGTGCTCCCCGCAGAGCTATTTGCCCAGTAAATGCTATGAAAAATTCGCCCAAGTTTAAATAATGTATTCCTGGCTTTGAACACACTATGCCTTCCATCAGTGAATGAGATTGTCATTTAACTTGGTCAATAGATCTCTACCCAGTATGTTAACTGGTGTCTGCCTTGAATACAACAATGGGACAGGCATATCACACTCTCCTATATAGAGACTGGCAATTTCTCAGTCAAAGGAACTCTACTTGCAGCTCCAGAGAATCCCTGAGCATTCATGGCATTTCCAGAAAACTAAAATGTTCCCCATCGTATACATGAGCGAGTTGCCCCTGTGTCTACCAAAAAAGAAAAGGATTTGCCTCCTATGGTAACGTCAACCCTCGGTTCCTCATGAGGATTGGGCGTCACCGATAGTACTGAATACATTAAGTCACGCTGTGAGCTTTTTGTATTTGTATTTGTTTATTACTTATATCGCGCGCCGAACCCTGGGGTAACTGGGCGCTTGAGAAGAACAAGTTACTTTCTTACCTGGTAACGTTCTTTCGATGGGATGGTCCGACGACGTATTCCATATCTATGACAGGTAATGTCCACAGATGTGCTGCTTCATAAAATCTTTGGCGTCTGTGTCCTGCGTCGATGACGTCGATGCGCCGTCCCCGAGGACCTCCTCCGACGGCCGACGTCACCCAATGTGATAAGTAGGACGCACGACACCCATAGCCTCAGTCATAGTTTTTTCCCCAGAACGTGTGCCACCATTTTTTTGCCAGTCAGACACACAAGGCCTTGCAGAACGCAAGCTGCAATCGCAAAAGAAATTCTGTAGCGGGGAAGGCAGGGAGGGAGCGATATGGAATACGTCGTCGGACCATCCCATCGAAAGAACGTTACCAGGTAAGAAAGTAACTTGTTCTTCGAGGGGATTGGGTCCTAGTACGTATTCCATATCTATGACAGACTCCCAAAGCAGTACCAAGCAAGGAAGTGGGAAAGAATTTAGAATACAAATTTAGCATGCCCAATCAAATTGCGGAATAGAGGACTGCCTTGCCAAAGGCCAGATCTTGCCCTCTGATGGAATCGAGGGAGTAGTGACGTACAAAAGTATGTACTGAAGTCCAGGTGGCTGCATCACAGATGTGACAAATAGGAACTCCCCTCTGCAGGTAGGGCAGTAGACGCAGCCACTCCCCTGGTAGAATAGGCCCGCAAGCCAGCCGGAGGATCCTTACCCGCCAAGCGGTAACACTCAGAGATAGCTAAAATAATCCAACTAGACAAAGCCTGTTTCGTCACAGCTTGTCCCAAACGCTTTCCAGCGTAACCAATGAAAAGTTGATCGTCCACTCTGAACCGGGACATGCTTGAAATATAAAAGCTCAACGCTCTCCTAGGATCAAGCCTATGGAGCCTCTCCTCTTCCTTACCAGGATGTGGAGGAGGATAGAACGCCGGAAGAACAACCTTCTGGCTCAAATGAAATTCCGAAACCACCTTCGGAAGAAAAGAAGGACGAACTCTAAGGACAACCCTGTCCTTATGAAACACAGTGAAGGGTGGCTTAACTGAAAGTGCCTGTAACTCACTCACTCTGCGAGCGGAAGTAACCGCAACCAAAAACACAGTTTTCAGAGTTAACACCCTCAAAGGGCAAGAAAGTAAAGGCTCAAACGGAGCACCCATAAGAAACTTAAGAACAAGGTTCAAATCCCAACCTGGCACCAGACTAATGTGTGACAGAGGGAACACATTAGTGAGCCCTTTCAAAAACTGCGAAATTAAAGGAATCTTAAAATAGGAACACTCTTCAGACGAGCGCTTAAATATGGACAGCGCCGCCAGGTAACCTTTAATGGTCCCCACTTGCAAGCCCCTGTGGGCCAAAGAAAGCAAAAAAGACAGAACCATGGGAATGTCACATACATTCCCATGGGTACCTCTGGCCAAGAGGAACACCTCCATCACGTCGTCAGGGAGGTCCCAATCCTTATACCTCAACCTTTCAGAAGCCAAGCGTGAAGTTTGAGGGATCCGACCTCTGGATGGAGAACCCGACCCCCCTCTCGTGAGAGCAGATCGTTTCGGTAGGGAAGACGATGTGGAGGGCCGATGGACAAGTCTAGAAGGTACCCCGGGTACCACGTCCTCCGGGCCCACGCCGAAGCAATGAGGATCATCCGGGAACCGAACCTCCGTAACCTCCGCAGCACTTGCGGGATGACGGGGACTGGAGGAAACGCGTACAGCAGTGGGAATGACCACTCCACCACGAACGCGTCTCCTAAGGCTCCTTTTGGAGGAAATTCCCGCGAGCAAAACCTTTCGCACTTCCGGTTGACACTGGAGGCGAAGAGATCCACTTGAGGGGTCCCCCAAAGGGCGAAAATCTCCAGGAGAATCTCCTGAGCCAGCTCCCAATCGTGAGAGATTGTGCTCTGCCTGCTCAGAGCGTCCGCCGTCTCGTTGTCGTCTCCGGCCAGATGAACCGCCGAGATCGAAACTCCCTGCTGGATGGCCCAGAACTCGAGCTGCATCGCCTCCCTGCACAGCGGAAGTGACCCTGCCCCCCCCCTTTTTGTTGAGGTAGTGCATGGCCACCGTGTTGTCCGTTAGAATCAGGACACTCTTTCCGCGCACAGTCGGCAGAAAAGCCTTCAGGGCTAGCCTGACGGCCCTCAGCTCCAACAGATTGATATGGAGTCTGGACTCCAACGGAGACCAATGACCGCTGACTGTCAACTCGTTGGCATGAGCTCCCCATCCCATGAGGGATGCGTCCGTCACGATCGTCATCTCCGGCCAGGGCAGCCAAAATGGGGCTCCCTTCATCAGATTGCCCTCAACGGCCCACCACAGAAGGTCCCGGGCAACCGAGGACAGCACCTGAATAGGGTCTGACAGCCTGCCGGAGGACTGAGACCACTGGAGCTTGAGTGCCCACTGCAAAGATCTCATCCGCAGACGAGCCTCTAGCACCAGAAGAATGCAGGATGCCATGAGGCCGAGCAGTCTCAAGAACTCGAACGCTGGGAGATCCTGGGCAAATTGAAACTTGTTCACCATCTGCTGAATGTGAAGAGCCCTCACCTGAGGAGGAAAACACTGCCCCAGGGACGTGTCGAGCACTGCTCCGATGTACTGGAGCCGCTGCGTTGGTGTCAAATGGGACTTCTTTAAATTGAGGGACAAGCGCAGACTGTGAAGGGAGTGGCAGGTGACGGACAGATGATCCAGGACTTGCTCGGGAGAGCTCCCCCTGATCAACCAATCGTCCAGGTAGGGGTAGACGTGAATCCCCCCTTTCCTGAGATGCGTTGCCACCACCACCATGAGCTTGGTGAAAACCCTCAGGGCGGAGGTCAATCCGAACGGCAGGACCCGTAACAAAGTGCGAGTCGCCAACCGCGAACCTCAGGTACTTCTTGTGCTTGGGATGGATCGGCACATGGAATTAAGCATCCTTGAGGTCGAGAGACACCAACCAGTCCTGAAGTTGAAGGGCCTGGAGGACTTGAGAAAGAGTCACCATCTTGAACTTGTCCTTCCTGAGGATTTTGTTCAAACCGCGCAAGTCCATGATGGGTCTCAATCCCCCGTCTTTCTTGGAAATCAAATAAGGGGAATACCATCCCTTGTTCCTCTCCGCTACAGGCACCAGTTCTATGGCGCCTTTCTCCAGCAGGCCTTAAATTTCCTGCGCAAGGAGCGGATCCGGACACCTGAAAGAGAGGTTCCCTGGTGGATTGTCGTGAGGCCTCCGCCGAAAAGGAAGACAGTAGCCGTGGGTTATGATCTCCAGAACCCACACATCCGAAGTAATGGCTTGCCACTCTACAAGATGCTGCGCCAGCCTTCCCCCAACCGGCGAACCATGGGACCTGGCCTCGTGATTGAGTGGTAGCGGCTGCGGCGTTGCCGGAGGGCAAAGAGGCAACTGCCCGAGCGGCCTTGGCACCTCGAGTACCTTTATTTCCACCTCTGGAACTCTTACGATGGCCTCTTTGACTGCCAGCTCCCCTCGCTTTACTGAAGGACGAGTAATAGCGAAAGGAACCTCCCCTCCATTGCTGTCCCCTAGGACGAAAAGGCGGAGGTTGGCGAACTGCAGCGCCCAACGACTTCGCTGCAGCTTTGGAGGTCTGCAACCTCTCAAGGCTCTCGTCAGCCTTGCTGCCAAAAAGGTGTTCACCGTCAAAGGGCATGTTGAGGAGCCGGGACTGCACATCATGAGCGAACCCAGACTTCCGCAACCACGCAAACCTGCGCATTACGGTGCTCGCCACCATGGACCGGCTGACACAATCCGCCAAGTCCAAACCTGACTGAACGGCCTCTCACATGGCATCCTTGCCATCCTGGACCATAGCAAGGAAACCATCCCGTTTGTCCCCTTCGGGAATATGTTCAGCCGCTAATGCAACACAGTTCCACAGAGTGTGTGTGAAACGAGACAAGGCACATATGGAGTTGGCCGCCTGAAGTGCCATACCCCCCGAAGAAAACACTTTCTTCGCCCAGCCGTCAAAACATTTGTCGTCCCTATCCAGAGGGATGGTAGGATACGACGCCTGCTTTGCCGGGGCCGTAGCCGCCTGCACCACCAAACTCTCCGGAGTGGGGTGCCTAGACAAGAAGCAGGGGTCGCTACTGGCTGGACGGTATTTTCGCGACAAAGACTTGCCCACTGCCGGGAGACTCTCAGGAGCAGTCCAAGCCGCCGCCACCCTTCTCTGCAGAGCCATATGAAAAGGCAAAACCGGGTCAGTGGGTGGACCGAGATCAAGGATGTCCATGAGATCATCCTGAACGAACTCCCCTGGGGGAGCCGACCAACCCAAGTACTCGGTGACCCGAGACATAAGACGCCGATATGAAGAATCGGCATGAGTGCCAGGCTCCGGCCTACAAAACTCCACCTCCGGAGAGGTGTCCAGTCCACTGGTATCATTCAGCGACTGCCGCAGGTCATCAAACTGACTATGGCCCGAGATAAGTTCATCGGGAACCGGAACCGAAACCAAGCCGCCATCAGAGCCTTCATCAACCTCAGAAATGTACTCCAGGCGGGGAGAGGAAGACCTCCGAGGACCAAAGCAGTGGCTGACCTTAGCCAGAGCCTTTCTAGGGGCAAACCCCGTGCCACGGGGCCCCTCCGACACCACCGCCTTGAAAGGCGTCGAGGGCGCCGAAGGAGTCGGCGCCGGCGTCAACAGAAAAGGCGTCGACGTCGAGCGAAACGGCGTCGACGTCAGCTGCAGCGCCGCCAGCACCGGCGGCGTGGACACAGGCCTCGAAGCCAGAGCTCTGAGCATGTCTCTCGACGACCTAGGGGCCGACGACCCCCTCGGAGGCAGAGCCTCGAGAGAAATCGTCGACGACCTCGGCGCCACAGGATCACGCGGTCTTGAGCGTGTTGAGGACCGAGTCCTGGATCGGGCATGGCGAGAATGGCTACCCTTGTCCGAGCGGGACCTCTCCCGCGAGCCGTGCCGACCACTCGAGCTCAAAGGCGTACGAGCGGTGTCTCTCGACCGGTGCCGAACGACCCCACTCGGAGGCGCGGACAGACCGGTGCCCTGTGATTCAAGAATCGCTAGCATCTGCTTCCCGAAGGAAGCCCATTCCTCTGGTGTCGCTTGCATGGAGGGATAAGCGACCCGCCGACGGGCGGAGTCCTCGGAAGAGGACGGGGAAGGCGACCTATGCCGGCGCTTCCGGGAATGCCTCGAAGAGGCAGAGGAGTGGCGAGACCGACTCCTGGAAGGAGACCCATTGGACTTCCTACGATGACGCAGAGAGTCGCCCCTCGAGTCATCCGTCGAAAGCCCCGCAGACCTCGACTTCTGGGGCTTAGAAACCCGGCCTACCGACAGCTTCTTCTTGCATTCCCGCAAGGCCTTTGCCGTGAGCGACTGGCAGTCGACACAGTCGTCTGTATCGTGGGCCTCCCCGAGGCACCAGAGGCAGGCGTCGTGCGAGTCCGTGACCGACATCTTGGACCCACAGTCCCGCATTTCTTGAAGCCCGGACGCGGGGTTGAAGACGAAGAAGACATCGTCACGAACAGGTTTTCACAACAAACCGAACAGGTTCAACGAACTGAGAATTGAAAACAGCAAACTCCAACGAGTCTAGGCGTACCGAGATTCACGAAGCGAACACGTTTGCGGAAAAAACGGAACTGAGGCTATGGGCGTCGTGCGTCCTACTTATCACATCGGGTGACGTCGGCCGTCGGAGGAGGTCCTCGGGGACGGCGCATCGACGTCATCGATGCAGTACGCAGACGCCAATGATTTTCCGAAGCAGCACAGCTGTGGACATTACCTGTCATAGATATGGAATACGTCGGAGGACCCAATCCCCTCGAATATAGGTTACAGATTTACAGCAAGTATACAGGTTATACAGATAAATAACAGAGAAATTACCCTGGTTACAGCTGGGTCGGAATACGAAAATACACGGGAGATTATACAATGGTGGACGCTGGTTACAGTGGGATCTGTCAAGGGAGGCGGCTAGTCTCTTACTGAGAGGGGTTGTTGCTTAGCCATGTTTTTATGCCAGCTTTGAAGGTGAGGAAAGAGGGTTCCTGTTTGAGGGTGGTGGGGATGGCGTTCCAGCGTTTGGCTGCTTGAACAGGGAAGCTGGCGCCGCCTGCTGATTTTAGGTTGTATCTTGGGACCACTAGGTTTGAGGAGTTCGAAGATCTGGTGATACGGGTGGGTTGGTGGAGGCAGAGTTTATCTGCCAGGTATTTCGGGGCAGAATTGGTGAGGCATTTGTGCGTGATGGCTAGAGTACGAAGGGTAATTCTGTCATGGATGGGCAACCAGTTGGCATTTTGTCTGTGTGTGGAGATGTGGCAGGATCTCGGGAGGCTGAGTGCTGCTCTTAGGGAGTTATTCTGAAGCACCTGGAGTTTGTTGAGGTTGTGTTCCGAGGTGCCGAGGAATAGTGTTTACAATAATCAATTTTGGAGAAAGCGAGTGCTCTGGCTAGCGTTAAGCAACTACTTGTGGATAGGAAAGATTTACAACTATAGATTAGTGTCATGATCTCTGCTTCGAAAAGGTCAGGGTTTTCCCAACTCCCTTGGAAGCAGATCCATAACCCAGGTTCCGAGTGCCAACCAGTCCCAATTGGGACCTTTTGGACCCAGTCCTGGCGCCAGTGGCACCAGGCTCATAAATATGCCCAGTCCCAGCGCTGGAAGCGCCGGGCTCATAATGCTTGGGTGGACTTACCTGCAGCAGACCATGCTGCTTACTTGCCTGCCAGTTGAGCCTCTGATCCTCTTCTGTTTGGAACTACTTTTCCTGTTGGGTGGGGCAGGAGCCACTCCCTAGATTCAGAACACTGGAACTCTTCTGGAAAGCAGGAACTCTTTTCTTACCTAGGCGTGGCTGTGGAAGGAGACACCTAAGCACTACAGGAGGCTATTTAAACCACACCCGATGGATGAATCTTGCTTTGCGTTATTCTGCATCCTCTGCAGCAGAACGCTCATCGTGTCTTCTGCATCTGATCCTGGGCCTAAGGAAAAAGGCTTACCATCCTGAATCCAGTCTTCAGCAACACCTATAAAGACAAGAAAGAACAGGTTAGCATTACGGTCTTCAGTGACAGCTCTTCACTTACCTGGTCCATCGGCTGTCACCAACGCCTCGCGCTGCATTCCGGCATCTGAAAGACAAAGGCTTACCTACTCTTCGTGCACTCCGGAGGTCTTCACACTGCATTCCGGCATCTGAAAGACAAAAGCTTACCAACTCTTCGCACGCTCCGGAGGCCTTCGGCGCTGCATCCCGCATCTGAAAGACAAAACAAGGTGCGTTTAAAGACATTGGGGAACTTTAATACTCACGTGCCATTACTCCTTTCCACATCTAACCCAGTGGGTATTCCGGCACCCTGCAGCCGCTCCGAACTTGTACCTGCAAAATAAAAAGACAGTTAGAGCGCATCGTGAAGCAGGCAACAAGCGCTTACTTACGTGTTTCCAGGCGCTTCTATTCATCACACGGGCTCCATCTTCAACTCACTTCAGCTCGTCATCCGCCATCGCCGGAACCCTGCAAAACAAGAAACATCATTACTAAAGACTTTAAAGACATTAGAATTACTCGAAACTTACCGTTCGTGCAGTAAACGACGGACAGCAGTCCTCTGAAGTCAAGAGGCCTGCTCCCTTTATCCAGTGAAGAAACTGGTTACAGCACCCTGCCCCGAGGCAGATGGAGAGCACGGCGTTCACTTACCTAAGGTGAGAGCGTTAACCTTTGGGGTTCTACAGGAGAAGAGAAAGGGAAGAAGAGAGAGACATTCAATAACCCAGTTCCTTAATCCCATATTTTCTATCTGCAGACATCTTACCCTTCGAGTCACACATACAGTGCACAGAGGTCCAGCCCAAAGAGCCAGCCGTGTGTTACACATCACCTTTGAAGATACGGTATACGCCCAGTCAAGACCGGCGCCTCTACGGGAATCAGGTGAGCGTTACAATTAGTTTGTTTGTGTAGGCTGTAGAGGATGCAACGCTGTTGACCTGTTTTCTGAGGGAGAGGCTTGAATCAAGATAAACACCCAGGGTTTCTATCTCTTTGGAGACACTGATTGTGTTGTTATCGATGACGAAAGATGAGTATCTGCAATCGAGTTTGCACAGGCGTGCCTGAGAGCCTAGGATCATCAACTCTGTCTTGTCATCATTGAGACAAAGGCCGTTGTCGGCCATCCAGGCTTGAATTTCAAGATAGATATTGTTGAGTAGTTTGGAGTCATGGTCATAGCAGCCAGTAAGGTGGATGAGGACTTGGGTGTCGTCGGCATAATTAGTGTAGACGACACCCAAGTTGTCTAGGAGGTCGAAGAGGAGCTTCGTAAAGATATTGTATAAAGTGGGTGACACGCAAAAACCTTGTGGGACACCGCACAGTATTGGAGTTGGGTCTGCGGAGGCTGAGGGTGAGAAGACTCTGGTAGTGCGGTCTGCTAGGAAGGATTTGATCCAATCAGAAGCATTAGAGGAGAATGCTGCTGCTGCTGCTGCGGATAGGTGTTTGGCAAGGATTTGGTGGTCGAAAAGGTCGAAGGCTGCAGATAGGTCTAATAATAGAAGGACTGCTAGTTTACCTTTATCCTTTGCCTCGTCCATTTGAATCTTTATGTCTAGGAGGGCTGTCTCGGTTCCATGTCTAGGTCTAAATCTGGATTGTCTAAGACTGAGCAGGTTGTTCTCGTCTAAATGTTTCTGAATTTGCAGATATGCCACCCAGTCCATGATTTTTAGGAGGAAGGGGACAGTGGTGATAGGCCTATAGTTGGTGGGGATGTTCGGGTCCAGATTGGCTTTCTTTAGTAGTGGCATGACCCATGCTTCCTTAAGATTTTGGGGTACATGATTGGAGGCGAATGAGGAGTTGATCACGGTGGTGATGAAAGGGGCTAGGATTTTAGCTCCATCCTTGATGAGTGGCCGGGCAGACATCACCTTGGCAATGTGAGGGTTTTAGGCTTTTAATAATGTTTTCGACTTCCTTAGGTGTTACTTGAGAGAAGGAGAATGAGGGACAAGGGGGGGTTGTTCGGTCATGGTTGAGGTTAGGAGGTTGGTGGTCCTTTTGAAGACTGGCTTTTTTAGCTTTGATTTTGTTTTGGAGGAGGGTGATTTTGTCTGCGAGAGCTTGCTGTATTTTGGTGCACCATTCTACATTTTTGATGCAGTCTTGGGTGGAGGGGGTGCTGGGGACTCTAGCTCTTTTAGGATGCTAAATAATTCCTTGGTTCTGGAATTGTCATTTTGGATTCTGGTATCATAGGCATGTTTTTTGGCTGACAGGATGGCTGTTTTGTATGTCGCGGATGCTAGCGTGAACGCTGTTCTATTAGAGGTAGAGGGCGTTTTTCGCCAAGTGGTTTCGGCGGCTCTTTTTAAAGTCCTGAGGTTTTTCAGCTCGGGTGTAAATCATTTGTTGAGGTGAGCTTGGGGCTTAGGTTTCCTGAGTTTGGGGGGTGCAACAGTGTCTAGAACTGACTTGAGGGTGTTGTTATATAGATCAACTAGGTATGTTGGGTTGGGGTTGTTAACTTTAGGCTCAACGAGAATGTTTTTGATGAGAGGTTGGAGGCTGTCTATGGAGATGTTTCGACAGTTTCTGGCTAGCGATGGAGGTTCTATTTTGGCTTTTGTTGGGGGCAGTCCAGGGATGGAGAACTGGATGAGGTGGCGGTCAGACCATGCAACAGGACTGTTTTAGGCGATGGTGATAGAGCAGTTAAGGTCAGCGATCCAGTCCAGGGTTCTGCCTTTGGAATGGGTTGGAGTGGAAATTCTATGTGCGAAACTAAGGTTGGAGATAGAGTTAGCCAATGATTGGGCATGTGGGTTGTTGCGGTCATAGAGGCCGAGGTTTAGGTCGCCTAGGAGGATAGTTTTTGATGCGAGTTCGGTATGTGTGGAGAGGAGATCAAGAATGTCGCTCTCGAAGGTGGATGCCGAGACGGGGGTCCGGTAGACAAGATGCATGAGTATTGTGGTGGAGGGTGTCAGTGATAGTTTCACAGATAGGAGTTCTGCAGATTGGAAGCTGATTTGGGGTATGGCTCTGAGAGCTAGGTGGAATTTGGCGATGAAGGCCACTCCCCTGCCTTTGTTGGATGTTCTGTTGGCTCTGATGATGGTGTAGCCTTCTGGTAGTGCTAAGGAGAAAGCAGGGCCTGCTGCCTGGTGAAGCCAGGTTTCAGTGACTGCTAGAAAGTCCAGGCTGTTGAGGGTGATGTCAGAGATCTCTGGGGCATGTGCCACAAGGGACCGAGCATTGATAAGGGCTCCTTTGATGTTTGTAGGTGGTGGCAGGGGATTTGAGATTTTAGGGTTCATATGGGGAGGAGGGTGAGGGGAGGGACTGGGTATATTCTTGGGCTTAACAGGAACGTGGGGTTTAATAAACTGTGTACCAAGTCTTTGGTTCCGGGTGTGGAGTGGGAGCGGGACAAGAGATGTGGGACATGAGGCTTAACGCCGTAACCATTCAGAGGGGCTGAGTGAGTCAACATGGTCTAAGGGAGGTGTGATGAGGGTAGAGGGGGGTTTGGGTAAGGGTAAGGTGGATTGGGTGCAGTTTGGGAGTGCTGGTGTCCCTGGGTGAACTAAAGGTAGGAGAGAGGCAAGCGCTAGCGTGGCTCTATGGAAGGAGGACATGGTGGATAGCTTAGGATGGGTAGTGGTCTAAGTTAAGGCTGGTGGGAGGGTAGCGCAATGGGCTGGTTTCAAATAAGGGCAGTGTCTGCAATAGGCTACTAACAAGGCTGGCACAGGGCAGTTACAGCAGTGGGCTGGTTTCAAAACAGAAGCAATGCTTACAGTGGGCTACTATGAGGACTAGCACGGGCAATTAAATCAATAGGCAGGTTTCAAAACACAGCCTATGCATCTGGTAGGCTACTATGCGTTTCAAAACACAAGCTATGCATCTGGTAGGCTACTATGGGAATAGCACAGGCAAGCAGTCCTATGGTGGGTACATACTTATTCCCGTACCTGTAAAAGTATTCCCTCCTACCAACCCCTACACTACGGGGCATTAGCTGTCCTGTGTTTGTGCTCTGTTGTATTTGCATGGATGCATGCTGCGACTGACCTTGCGGCAGATTCAATGGTGCTTGCAAAGCCTGCTGAGTTTGCAGTACCTGTTTGTGATACACTGTCTGATATTGGGTTAACCCGTCCCTATTTTGCGAGCTATATGCTGGCGGATAAGCTGTCCCCCCTCTTCAGAATTGCCCATTCTGCACATACCCTTGGCTCCCACATGTTTGCGTGATGTGCCCTGTCATTCCACATGTCCAACATACAGGAGGGAATCTCCTAACTTGCCCTCCCTGCATGCCTTGATTATCATTCTGTATATTCTGAAAACCAACCTGGTTATTCTGAAAGTTTGCCTGATTATTCTGAAAGCCTCCTCTTCCACGGAAGCCTCTGATGCCTGTTGGAATAAATCTGTTCCCTCCTTGATCCGTCTGCATTGGTTATTCACCGGCAGCATACCTGTTGCCTGCTGGGATCCTAGCCCTTCTCCGCTAGTCAACATCGCCCCTTCTATAGCATATTTCAATTTCTTCTGTACTAATTTAGTTTCCTCGATCTTCCTAGAATCCTCTCTTTGGATTTTTCTCTTGCAACAATCGGCAATGGTGCGCAATGGTCAGCTGTATTACTGGCCACTGTTTTGCCTCCATACCCACCAGCTTCTTGAGTCGACTGTGTACCTGGTCTGGCAATCCCTGAAATGGTATATGATAGAATACAGGTATATATTTTCCCCACGGCTTGTGCACTCCAAAGACCACTGCTCTTGAAAATTCAGAATGTAAGCAAGCCGATCCTCCCCTTCCTGCATCTTACGTGCCATTGTAGCGCCAATATCGGACATATCAGGATATTGTACTCTAACGCTTTCCAGACTGCCGCTCTACAATTATTAAACAGCGCACCATCATGCGGGGTGTTCTGTGCTGCGACACTTGTGTATCCTGCTCTTGTCCAAATGTCATCAGCCCTTTCCCCAAGGATAGCTGCTAGAAGAGCCTTAATGTTCCCTATAGCTAACGTGTTTCCTTCTGTCATGACTTCTAATTCACATATTAATTTCCCGGTGCCCGATGTTAAACTCAGGAGCTTACACCTTAAATTATCCTTGTCCATCTGGGGCCACGGGATATACTGCAGTCTGGCTCCTCCTTCTAACAAGGGGAACTGTGAAATCCCAAAATCGCAATCGCCTTCCATCGTTTGCCTGTCCACAGTAGGGATAATGGTTCCTGATCGCTGTCTTCCTGGTAGTGACCTTAGTCTGTTCACATAGGGTGGTGAGACCCCCTCTCACTAAGAGGTCGCCTTTTAGGTCGCTCTGGCCGCGTCATAGGCTCTGGCATCCTTTCTTTAGGCAGGTCAAAATCTGACCACCTCACTTATTTGTCTATCTGAAAACACCCCTCGGGACTGCACGCACCAACCTCCTCCTCCCCACGGAAGGTTTCCCTTTCTTCGTCCGACACATCCTGTCCCCAACTCGTATGACTGTCCTCCTTCTCGTCTCTGTTTAGGGTTAGCTTGTCCAGAGACCAGGCTCTATGCTCGAGGATGAACAGGCCTCCCTCCTTGCCTCGCGATTGGGCAATTTCAGATCAATTGCATTTCCCTTTATTTCTCGATTCACCTTTTGCCAACATCTCTTGATAGGAAATATTGGAGACTGAATCGAAAAAGCCTATCTCAAAATTCTCCTCTAGATTTACTCCAGAGGGTCCTGGCATAGGTTCTTGTGATGGAAGGAACTCCTCCATGTCCCTTCCATGCCACTGCTGGATTTGGTTCTATTAGCTCTCTTTCAATGCGATCAATGTCGCATGTCCTCCGTCGTCTCTTTCATTCTATTTTCTCATCAAATTCGCTTGGTTCCTTTGCTTCCTCTCTAATCCTTTACTCTTCCTGCCTTTTTCGCTCCCCTTCTCTCATTTGCCCTACGCACCTCGTCTTTGCATTCTTTTATCTCTCAATTTATGTTCTTCCTCTTCTCTAGCTTTTCTCGTTCTTCGATTGATCTCTGCCTGTTGTCATATTTTCTTTACTCTTCTGCTCTTTCTCCCTTTAACTGCTCTTCCTGATATAGTTGCTCCCGTCTTTGTCTACTCTTTCTTTTAGCCTCGTCTTCCTTCAATCATTTCTCTCGTTCCCTGTCCTTTTTATTTTGCTCGTCTTGCTGCACTTCCTCAATGCTCTTCCCATCAAGTTTGAGCAATATCTGACCGCCCATCCATTTGTTCTGTATGAGCGCTATCTCGTCAGCTTTATCCTTTTCTCCTTTCCATCTCTTTATTTCTCGCTCTACATCTAGAGTCATACTCGGTCGTTCGCTTCTCTCTTTGTCCCGTAAGACTTTGGAGCTCACATCCCTTTCTGGAGTTTTTTGTGGACTTTCGTCACTTCTATACGCAGGGGTCTCATTCGTCGGACTACTGTCTCCTGCTGCTCTTTACACTGGCGAAGCATCCAGTCTTCAGGAGGCGGGTCTTCCAGTTCCTCCTGGTACATTTTCCAAAGCTCTAGGTTAGCTAACCTCTTTTCTAACTTCTTTCCCATGTGTGCTGCGTGCAGGTATGTGGTCATGTGTTATAAAACTGCTTTTGACAGCGATCCCCCTTGTGGCCATGCCATGAACATTTTATCTGCTGTGCCTTTAACCCATTCTACACTATATTGCTTAAGCTTGGGTGCATGTTTTAGCAGCTGTTTGCACAGGTGCATGAGCGGGCTAACATCCTCCATCATGACTAGTCACACTCGACTGTCAATACTTACCGTTATTTTACACAGAAAATACTTTTCAGAAAAATAACACAATATGAGCGTTCACCAATCGTCACAGCTCCAAACCTTTATGTCTTAGTTTACTTCAGTCTACCTGTTCAGTCAATACCTTTAACAACTAAATAAATAATCTACTCCTAGCCTTTTACCTTTTAATCTATTGGTTGTCGCTCTTCGACATTTCATCATTTCCTTAGCACATACAATATGCAAACAGATTGGCCGGCCCACATATACCTCTGCCAACGCTCCAGGTTGGTATTCCCAAGTTCATAGTCATTGTTTCGAAAACAAAA
Source organism: Ambystoma mexicanum (assembly GCF_040938575.1). Taxonomy (NCBI): domain Eukaryota; kingdom Metazoa; phylum Chordata; class Amphibia; order Caudata; family Ambystomatidae; genus Ambystoma; species Ambystoma mexicanum. The sequence goes on along the minus strand of NC_090924.1, from coordinate 532,497,213 downwards.
ATGTTGAAAGTCATTTTTTCAAGAAAAAAAATGTTGAAAAAAAAGTCGAATTTCTTTTTCAATACGTTTTTTTTTTCGAAATGGGGGGGTTCCCCCAACCCCCTTTTTTTCTATATTTTTTTATTTTACCCCTTTTTTTTTATTCCCGGACCCCAAAATAAATATAAAATTAAAAAAAAGAATTTGACTTTTTTTTTTCGACATTTTTGTTTTCGAAAAATGACTGCACACCGTATTCCCGCCCCTAAAATGACTCAGATCGGAGTGTGAATTGTTTTCTTTAACAGATCTATTTGTTTGTAGCCCAAGTATATCCACTTGGATTTTAACACAACTCCCGCTAGACGTCCCTGGGCGTATGATTCTGGGCTTATCTAATTGATCGCTCCTGGTCCATATAGCTTCACTTCACGCTCTTCGTCCTTAACTCAAATACCCCACTACCCTCAGTTACTTTCTCCCCATTATCACTTTCCCAATTTTTTTACCACCTTTCTCAATCTACCCACCATTCGCTTTTCAGCTCCTGACCCTCGGGATAGTCTCCTCCTCAACCGGCCACCATATTCTTTGGTCCGCTTAGCTGCCTGTAGAAACCGGGAGGGGAATTCCATGAAAGAGGGACCCATCAGACCTGCTTCGTTTGTCTTGCAAGATCTTGGTTCTCGGCCGCTATCCACAGGAAGCCTCGCGGTCCTCCAGCTAACTGCAGAGGACATCCAATATTTTCAAGATCCTTAAAATCCTATTGGGTCGACGGATTTTGAACCATCCTATCTCTGCTACCACGTGAACCCATAGACTTAGGGCACTTTAAGAAGAGGTAGCACTACTTCGAGATAAATGGGGATGCAGAATTTACTCAAACATCAATAATAAAACCGACTCAGGAAGTTGGCAAAACTTGGTCTGTTTTATTTGCAATTATCTAAAACAGGGATTTACAACGGACATCAACGGACGTTCGCTCGATTTTTCTCAGTGCATATTATAAAAAATACAACTTTTATAGTAAACACTTCATCAGTGACGTCACACTACGTGGCAAACTAGTTGGGGATGCGATAGGCTTACAGGGAACATCTAAATATACTTTCTATACTCCTGGGGGAAGTGATTGGGTCTATGTCAGCTGGGCAACAAAGCCCATCCCAAATGCAAGTCATCTTTCGTGTCGTACTAATACTCAACGCTTTATTGGTCATACAAACTATAGGGCTCTTTGATACATGGCCCTCTCAAAGACCTGAAAAATGCTTTATTTAGTATTCCCTTAGACCAAGGATTCGCAATCTCTCTTTGCCTTTGTATATGACGGCACCCAGTACTGTTACACCTTAATGCCCAAAGGGTACTGCAAATCTCCAAGTGTGCTCAACCAATTGTGCAGATGGACTTAGGAAACATTGACCTGGCAATTACCCTGATTCAATATGTGGATGATGTGTTAATCTGTAGTGTAACCAGTGCTCCAGATAGGATTTTGGAGTGAGTATTTTACTCCCATTTTTTAGAATTAGAGCGTAAATCTAATTTCAAGAGTAAAAATGATTTTCCTCCTTTGCAAAAGAGTAAAAAGTGTCTGCCAACTTTCCAATTTGTGCGTACAATTAAAACATAAGTCACAAAACGGCTGTATTTCAAAGTGGTTCTAAATCATTGATTGCACCTGTGGAAAACATTTTCCCCCCACACACGAACTTTGGAGATGCTGCCAGCTGGTTACATCAGGTGATTCATAAATCAAGTCCCTCACTCTACCAGCATAAATTCTCTGCCTCTCTGGCCTACGCCTTGGAAGCAAGAAGACACAGAGCAACACAGGTTCGATCCCCGGGTCCCGCTTAGAAACCTCTGGGTATTAAGCATGTTATAAATAACCAATTACAATTACTGTTGCTGCCTGGCACGACCTGATTGACAGCTACTCCATGTTTTTACTCCTACTCTCCTTTGCTATTTTGTTTCCCCAGTCTCTCACTTTCTGACGCTCTGCCTCTCACCCTTAAGTGTTGCGATGCCACATTTTGAGGTCTGTTTCTCTGTCACTCTGCCTCTCCCATATCTGCAATCTATTGTCGCTTTTCCCCTCGTATATCTTGCTGTATTGTTTGATAGAACTCCTCTTCCTCTCTCATGTCATTAATCTAGCTCTATCTGTTTTTTCCATTTTCTCAGTTGTGGTTGCACCTCCTTTTGATTATCTATCTTGCTCTGTCTCTTATGTTATTGGCCTGCCCTTCTCTACTCTTGTTTTTCTATTTCCATCTCTCCCCACCTGCTGTTGATGTCTATAAATGTCTCTTTTGCTCTGCTTCTATCCCTCACTCCTGTTGTGTGTTTGTCCTATTATTAACTCTGTTTCCCTTCTCACTTTCATTGTTGCCCTATCATGCAGCACTTTGCGCTCTCTTCCTGGTGCTCGAATTCCTGTTTTGGATTGTATAGTATTTTTTTTTTTTTACATTTATTTTGAAAACAAATAAACAATACAAACCAAACTTGCAGCATTATTTACAACAGACTCGTGAACATCAATTAACGCACGTTACTGCTCCCCAAATCCCCCCTCCCTCAAGAGCTTGTTTGCGTTTCTCATTCTGTATCCGCTGCGTGTGGCTGGGTATCGCTTCCTTCCGAAGCTGCAGAATCCACTACTGTGCCAAACAGTCCTGTTATTAACATTCTCCAAGCCATCAGGTTACCCACTTCTTCTTCCCCGCACTTGCTACATGCCTCCTGCCACACCACCGTTTCAGCCTCTGCCCATTTTTGCAAGTCCCGCCACCATACCTCAACCCGTGGCTTGTGGCTCTGCTTCCAGCCCATGGCAATCCTTCTTTTAGCAAGCACACATGCCAGGTCCCTCAGTTTCCCAAGATGTTTAGTATTCCGTGGTCTGGGAAACCCTCCCAACAGGCAGGCCCAGGCCGTATCCATGTTGAGCGTGACCCCTTTATCCGCTAGTTTCCGTGCCACTTCCCCCCAAAAGGCTTCAATCACTGGGCAAGACCAGAACATGTGTGTCATATCAGCATCTTCTTCATCACATTTTGGGCATGCTTGTCTTTCTGCGTATACAAACTTAGATATTATCTTTGGGGTCATATAGGCTCTATGCGTTATGTAAAACTGTATCTGCTGCAATCTGGCGTTTCTGGACACCTTCTTGTGGTATCCTATAGCACGTTCCCACATTCCATCGGTCATCTGTGCCCCCACCTCCGCTTCCCAGTCCAGCCTCAAATGAGTCAAATCCTTCCCCACCCGGGTCATCACCATCTCGTGCAGTCTAGAGATCTCGTGCCCTCCTTCTGATATGTCATATATTGTTTCCATTAGGACGTCTGGCTCCTCCACCAGTACAGTCTCTGGCCAGGTTTTACGAATAGTCTGCACTAGCCTAAGATACGTGACATATTGGCCTCTATGCAAACCTGTCTCTTCTCCCAGTTCTTCAAAATCTTTGATAATCCCTTCTTGCCATACATCTCCCAACGTGACCAGCCCAACCGATTCCCAATAGGTCCTAATTATCATTCTGAGTTGGTTGTCTCCCCCAGCTAAGGCGACTAGTGGCACCTGTGGGGAACACGGGCACGGGTTCTGCATCAGTTGGCATACTCTGTGCCACATCTTCCACCCAAGCAACAGCATACCCGGGCGTTCTTTCATTTCGAGTCTAGGCACCCAGATAATCTCAATTAGGTAAAACGGGGTGCAGTCCTGCCCAAACAGCCTAGATTCAGGAGTTACTTCATCAGAGAGCCATTTGGTTACATATTGCAACTGACTAGCTACATAATAGGCCTCAAAATTCGGCAGCTTAATGCCCCCTCTATCATTGAAGTTCTGTAGCTTCCATAGCGCCACTCTATTGCGAGTGCCATGCCATAGGAAGTCCCTGCACATGCTGCTCAGTTTGACAAAAAACTTTTTGGGTATCAAGTATGGTATATTACTGAAGAAATGTAACAGCCTGGGCAGGACCACCATTTTGAGCATCGCCCCCCATCCCATCATCGCCAGCGGCAGCTTCTCCCAAAACTTCATACTTGTTCGGATTTTTTTCACAGCCACCTCGGTGTTATGCAAGTGTTCCCCCTCCACCGTATGATACACATCTATTCCAAGGTAGCGGAAGGAATCAGCCGCCCAAGGTACGGACAACACTGGCAACCGTTCCTGAGGGCCTCCTATGTAGCTCCCCAATGGGAACATGCTCGATTTTTGGGGGTTTACCGCTATGCCGGACAGTTCTGCATACTTTTCCATAACCTCTAGAATATACTGAAGATTTTCTTCCGGATATTTCAAATATAGTAGTAAATCGTCAGCATACAAGGATATTAGGTGTTTCTCTCCTTCTACCTCAATACCGACCACATCATATTGTTGTCTGAGGTACAATGCCAGGGGCTCCAGGGCTAGAATGTATAATATCGGGGACCAGGGGCACCCTTGTCTGGTGCCTCTACTGAGTTGCCACCTCTCAGATATCACCGATCCTGTGCGTACTCTGGCCAGTGGTTCACTGTATAGTAATTTTGCCCACCTAACATAACCCGGCCCCATCCCGTATTCTTCCAGGGCCACCAGCAACCATGGCCACCTCACTGAGTCAAAAGCTTTGACTGCATCCAGGGACACCACCGCCATTTCCCCCTCGCTCCTGTTTCCCTCTTCAATCTCCCGGTGGAGTCGCCTGTGGTTGTGGGTTATATTTCTGTTGGGGACATAACCTGTCTGGTCCGGGTGTATCAGTTTGCTAATAACCCTCCGCATCCTATTGGCCAGGACCGCCGTCAAGATCTTGCTATCCTGGACAACGGCCTATAGGAGCCGCAGCTATGCCCTGGCTTGTTGGGCTTAGGGAGCGGCACAATTAATGCTTCTCTGAGCGATTCCGGTAGCCGACCCATCTCAAAAGACTCATTGAGCATCTCTAGTATAGGGGGGGGGGACAGGGGGGGAGTATTTCCACTTTATATGTTTTGTAAAACTTGCCAGGGAATCCGTCCGCGCCCGGGGTCTTGCAGGTGGGCAGCTGCTTCACCACCTCCTCTAATTCCTCTAAGGTAATCGGTGCGTCCAGCTCCTCCCTTTCTTCATCACTAATCTTGGGTAACTCCATGTCTTTTAGAGTTTCTCTAATCTCCTCCCGATTGTCCTCTCCTCTGTCCTCATATAATGTTCTATAATAGTCCAAGAATGCCTCATTGACTACCTCCTGGGTGTCAACCACCTCCCCGTCTTCTCTAGTTATTGTCCTAATCAGGGGCCTGGGGGTTTCGCTCTTATATAACCACGCCAACAAGCGGCCAGTTTTATCCCCACCTGCATGTTGCCTCTCGACATACTTCTTGTAGTTAAGGTTGCAGAGCCTTTCCCAAAGCTCTGCGCACCTCTGCTGCAACTCGAGTACAAGTTCCGCATCCCCTCCCGCCCTGTTGCTTTCGCGCTCCAGTTTCTCTTCCGCTTCCTCTAGTTCCGTTAGTTCTGTATGCCTTTTGACTTAGCATTCGCAGCACCCCGCAATACCACCTTAAAGGCTTCCCAGAGCGTGCACGCTGAATCTACACTGCCCGTGTTTACCTCAAAGTACTGTGCGATCGTATCCCTGATATCTTCCCTGAAGACTGGGTCTCGGAGCGCCTCCGCCCGGAGGCGCCATGTCGGTATCCGCACCCTGGGGCGGCAGTACTGCCAGCTCAGCACCAGAGGCGAGTGGTCCGACAGGACCCTCGCTCTATAGTCTATTTGGGTGGTCTCTATCACCACATCTGGCGTGGCAAAAAAGTAATCCAGCCTCGTGTGCAGGTGCTGCGGAGCTGAGTAGTGCGAGTACTGTGTTTCATTAGGGTGTTTCAGTCTCCAGACATCCGCCAGCCCAAAGTCATCTAGTAATGTCTGCAATACCCTGGCCGCTGGGGTGGGCCTATCAATCTTCCCATCAGATCTGTCTGCCTTTGGGTTGAGCACGCAGTTGAAATCCCCTCCCCAGATAACCGCTCCTCCCATGCACGCGCCCAGATGAGTACACAGGGTTCTAAAATACGTCGCAGTGTTTTGGTTGGGGGCATACGTATTTATAATGCACACCTCTCTATTCTCTACCAAAGCCTTTAATATGACCAATCTCCCCTCCGTGTCCACCACCTCTTGTGTAAGTTGGAGCGGAACGTGCAGTGCCACCCAGACCAGCACTCCCCTAGCGTAGGCAGAATACGAAGAGCCTACTACAGTACCTCTCCACTTCTTCCCCACCAGTTCCAATTTTTGCTGGGTCAAATGTGTTTCCTGCAACAACGCAATATCAATCTTCTGTCTTTTTAAGTACATCATGACTTTGTTTCTCTTTTAGTAACTGTTCAGTCCCCTGACATTCCATGTTACGATCTTAAGGTCCCCCATGGCTCATGAGTGTCTTCTTGCCTTCCATGTAGCTACTTCCCTTTGCCCACGTGATACAGATACAGCTCTCCATCTTTGCTTGTAGCTTCTCGTACCAGCTCAAACTCCCCATAACTATGTACACGGCAAATTCCCAACTTCCCTCCCCTCCCCCCCACCCGTCCCTTCCCCAACATCACACACCCCAACTGCTGCCCAGCTCCATTCTCGGAACTCAGGCACCCCCACATCTAGCCCTGCAAGCACCAAACAATGCACAGAGCTCAGTAGGGTGAAGTCGCCCTAATGGCCACTTAACTAAAGTTGTTGTGGGGTAAAGAGAACCGCTCTGTAAGGCTCCTGTTAATTCAATAATAACTACAGTGCTTGTAACATTTAGTGCAATAGTCTGACCTTCTCTACTGAAGGCTGCGCAAACGACTATATTCAAGTCCCACGTGCCGCGCCATCTTGTGGCACCTTCTTCGTGCATTACTTATCTCTTCCGTGCTCTTTCTCCAACCGAACTTCTGACTCCTGGGGACATCCTTGCCCATCGAGCCAACCCATGGCATCCTCCGGGGTCTCAAAAAACAAAGTTTTGTGTTTATGAATGACTTTCAATTTTGCCGGATACAGTAACATATATTTGTGGCCCGCCTCTCTCAATCTCCGCTTTACCGTCCCAAAGTTCATGCGGCTACGCTGCACAGACAGGTTATAGTCCGGGTAAGCCGTAATGTTTGCCGCTCCTCGTGTAATCGTTCCTCCCTTACGAAAGTGTTCCAATATCCTCTCCCGATCTCGGTAATTAAGAATTTTGGCTATCACCAGCCTAGGCGGGTTCCCCGGCGGCAGCCTCCTTGTTAGAGCTCTATGTGCCCTTTCCACTGCAAATCCTTGGGATAGGGCTCCTCCGGGTATCTCTTGCAGTAGCATGGATTCAATGAATTCCGTGGGATCTTGGCCCTCCAATCCCTCCGGCAGGCCCACGATGCGGATGTTGTTTCGTCGGGCTCGTCCTTCCGCCTCCTCCGCTCTGCTCTCCAAGTTGCCCACTCTTTGTATCAGGGCATGCAATTCGGCCTTATGGGAGGCGCAATCCGCAGTATTCGGGCTAACTTCCTTCTCAAGGGACTCCGTGCGCTCCGCCAAGGCCCTGACATCCTGTCGGAGTAGATTAACGTCCTCCTGCACCTCTCCGACCTTGAGGTCCAGTGCCGTTTTCAGTTCAGTGACGGCTAGTTCGAGTTTAGATTACCAGGCCGCCCTTAGGTCCGCAATCGCAGCTAGGACTTCTTGGTTAGCGCCCGAAGTCGTCATGCCGCTTGCGGGCGGCTTGTCCCTGCTCTTGGTATTGTCTTGCCCCGGGGACGTCTTAGCGAAGTCGTCTAAGGTGGGCTGTTTCGCCTTCGGCCTCACCGTTCTATTCGACATGACCCAGAGGACCTGTATTTCGCACAAATGACAAGTGTGCAATCAGTGCGCCCCTTCCGCTCGGTCACCGTGCGGCCTGCTCCTTTCTTTGTTCCGGGCATAGGTCGGCCATTTTGTGTCTTTCATCTCCGGCGCCCCTTATCTTTTCCGCACAGGTCTCTGCCGTCGTTCTTCCTGCACCATCCAGGAGTTCACCACGCGTGGCCCAATCATTCACACACCGACGTGTATTCTCGGCGGTCGTCGGCCCATCATTACGCACTTTTTCACCCGGATCATTACAGGATCTCGGAAGCTCCTCCAGATCGCGTCCTCCTACATGGCTCTCATAGCCACGCCCCTCTTGGATTGTCTAGTATGTTCTCTGACCCTTCACCCTTCCCTCCGCCACATCTTTCAGAGTTACTCTTCCTCTCCTGTTTTTCTGTTAACATCACACCAATAAATATCCAAAAAGCTGAAAATGCCCTATGTACAATCTAGTGTAGCTTTACCATTGAGTGCTCCTTTTTAGATGTGTGCAAACCTTCTTTTGGTCAGTATGCTGGGAATTATAGAGTTAGAGGTTTGTCTGACCAGATTCGGCACTTGCTTGAATGCAGATTCTTTACCAACACTGTTTGACATTACAAGAGGTCATATGAGATGTGTGTTTTGAGCCATCGCAGGTATAGCAGCCCCAATGAGGTGTGTGTTCTGAGCCGTTACAAGTATAGCAGCCCACATGAGATGTGTCTGTTCTGAGCAATCACAGGTATAGCAGCCCTGATGATGTGTGTGTTCTAAGCATTACAAGCATAGCATCCCAGATGAAATGTGCGTGTTCTGAATCACTGAATATTTAGTAGTATTTTTCATAAGTGGAAAGTTAAGTCAACTGTGTTACAATTAAATGTTACCTGCATCTTAAAAGCATATCTCTGATGCAGACTCATTAAAGGATACAAACCAACAGGTTACACACTAATCTCTGCAGCAGGGTTATTTGCCCACTGAGCGGCCTTTCCCAACAGGCTGTTGACACTGAAGGGCACATAGGGTTAGGGCACTGGCAGTTCCATGTGAGGATTGCCTGACATAAACTGCTTGTCAAAAGCTCTAAGCCTGTTTGGACTATCCTACATTAGTCAGGAGATTCATAATGAGGCTTTGGGATGTGCTAGATGTTTTGCAGTGGGACTCAGTAATCGGAAATGGGAGAAGCAGATGTTTTGAGAAGCGCAAGAAGGGATTGAAGTATATGACAGCAATGCCATCTTCTCACGCTGTCAGAGGTTGGTGGGAAGAGCTCAGACACTGTTCTTGCTCTGTACTTAAGCTTGCTGTAGAAAATGCCAACACATGTTCGTGCTATGTTAAAAAATTCAGGTACTGTCCCAAAACATAGCAGTCCTGCTAAGACATGTGGGCATAATGCAATCAGCCTGCTGTGAATATTTGGCATTGTTCCGTGGCATGTGTGCAGTATAGCAGCTCTGATGATAAATTAGGCTACTTTGCCTGAATATATAGCAGTCCTGTTGAGAGCTACAGGTACAATCTGTGCCACTGAAAATATATACTGAACTGCTTCTACCTGTATCCATTATACCGGCTTGCGGTGGGTGGTCAGAAAGGGAGTTAAAAGTTCAGACCACATGCCCGCTATTCAATTGGTGTGCTTCTTTGATTAAAAGAAATGCAGCCCTTGTTTAAGACAATTTTCATTTTACACAATACTACATGTGTCCTAAAGCAAAGTGGAAAGCATGTTCAAGATTCAAGATGCTTTAATAATCCTGTAACCTACAAAATGCAGGCAGTTGTACAAAGTGAACAGAACACACATTCCATTTTACATTACTAAGAAAGTATTATCTTGATAGAATCATTAACAAGTTGAGCGTTAATACAATTAAACAGACCAGGACTCATCCCAGTTGCTTCTTTCAAGGAACTGTGTCCATTACTAAAGTAAAGAGTGGATTTGCAAGCTGCTACTAGCCAGGCTGTCACCAGTGAGCTCCATGATTTATGGGGGTGCTGCCATAAGTAGCCTATGTAAGTGGTACACAAGTAAGAATTAATTAAAAGGGTTGTATTGACAAGATTTCTGTGTGTAAAAAGGCCTATACACACCTTAACTGGAGGGCTGAGGGTTGCACTTGGACAATGTCAGCAAGATTCTTTAACTATTTTGTCATTACTGGCATACAAAGGATACAAGGTGGACAGGGTAAAATTTGACTCAAGGAGACACTAACACAAAAAGCCTACATAGAGTGGACCCCAGAGAGAAAGGAGGCTTTCCAAGCTTTAAAAATGGCTATGGTGTCAGCCCCAAATGTAGAGACCCCTGACTGTGCCAAGTTGTTCTTTTTGTTCTTACACTAAGGCAGCCAACTGATGACTACTGTCTTAACCCAAAAGAAAGACCACCTTAGGTCACAAACCACTGGCATATTACAGCGGTATCCAGGACCAGGTAATACAGGGTTTAAGTCCTTGTGAGCAGGCTCTGGTCGAAGGTGCATTTGCTGTCCGTCCAAAAATCACTTAACATTATTATGGGATCCCCATTGACGTGTGTGGAACATGCTATTTTAACATATTTCTTTTAAAAACATTATTTACTTGATGGTTACAACCAGGTTACATTATCCATTCCAATTATTTCGTGGTTCGGCGCACATTTACATATAATTCAAACACAATACAGTATTACAAGGTACAGAGCTAAGCAGATACCAGGGATGACTGATGCTTTGTGTAGCCCAGCTAGATATGTGCGAAATGGGGCCCATATGTCCTTGGACCCGTTTGTGGGCAAGACAAGCGTGACAAAGCCTTCTTCACATTCATAGGTCAGGTCTTTGTATTAGCTTTCCAGTTTCTCAAAATATTACATTTTTCTATTACACAGGCTAGATTAAATAACCTTTGCTGCTTAATGGATACCTTTCCAATATCGCCCAGCAGGTATTTCTTTGCAGTAGGAGGTATAGGGATGTCTAGTACATCACTGAGGGTGTCTGACACCTTTTCCCAGAACTTCAGTATGGGTGGGCAAGCCCAGTACATATAGAATGAGTCCGCTTCTAAAGCCTGGCACTTTGGTCATCTGGCCGAGTTACTCTGGATACATTGTTCCATTTTTTGGGGGGTGAATTGCAGATGGTTCAGGACTTTAAATTGTCTTAGATTCGCATTGAGGGATACGGTGTTCGTGAATTGGCAGCACCGGGTCCATCGCGTATAATCTAGTGCCAGGCCCAGGTATCTTTCCCATGTTGTTTTTATGTTATTACGAGTAGGGGTATAGGAATGTAATGTTTTGTACAGCGTGGAGATGCCACCTGTTATCCCATCCAGTGTCATAAAGGCAGTTATGAATGGGCGAGTTTCTAGTTCAGAGGGGATGGAGGGACACAGGTGTTGGAATGCCGCTCTCATCCGGTGGTACTGTAGTGCGTTGATGGGTCCATGCCCCACCTTGGCACGGAATCATATAGGCCCGATTCATTAATTATTTGCGTTGGAAAAAAAACAGGATTTATGCGCCATTCTGCCCGCAAATCCCCATTTGTTAAACAGGGATTTGCGGGCATAATGGCACACAAATCCTGTTTTTTCAGCGCAGATCCATGAATCAGGGCCTCAGTGTCACAAAGGAGCCATTGGGGAACATTCCCCAATAGTCAGTTGTTTTTGGGGGTCCCGTGCTCTTTGCAATGCTGTGTCATGGGCAGATACGTGGGTAGTACCAGAGAGGGGATGTGTAGTTGTAGTATGGGACAGAGACTCCAACCCTTTCGAATATTCTAGAACAAGCTTATATTGTACTACCCACACGGTCCACAGCTGTGTAATTACTATTGAGTCTCGTGAATAGTACAGAACGTATGTCGGTCGGGGAGGCTGCATATTTTTCAACTTGGAGATAGGTGTAGTTCTCAGTGGCAGCAAACCAATGCCTTGCAAATTGGGCTTAAGCAGCAATATAATAAAGTTCAAAGTCTGAGGCACCGAGGCCACCTTTATCATAACTGTGTCAATTTCGTTCAGCTCATTCTGTTTGCACCTCCACCCCAAACAAATGTGGATGCCATTGAGCGAAGCATAGCGAAGAAGAGTTCCCCGGCCATATCGGTATGTTGCTTAAGTAATGTTGAGTAATTTAGCTACCACTATCCTTTTCAATAATGCTATGTGGCCATAGGTAGATACCGTTAGATTGTTCCAAAGTTTAGTTTCTAGTTGGGAAATATAGGACTCTTAATTAGTTGAGTACAAGGTTTGGTGATCTGTGGCCACAATCGCACCCAGGTATCGTGCCGGACAGGGGGACCAACGAAAGGGCAGCAGTGGGCCCAACAAAGCCACCTCGCGTGTCAGTGGTATTAATCATCTGAAAAATCTATACAGATCTACATTGGTTTCAAAATAGTCTGGTAGTCCTGGGGGCCGAAGGATAATCCTTTGTATAGAGCGGTTTTGAGACTTGGAGAGAGATACTGTTCTGTTAGGTTTACTATTAGGTTTTCCTGCTGGGCCTTACATTTTTTGATCTTGTTTGCACGTTTTCGAAACTTGATGCAAGATTTCGTAATGCTCCCCCCCTCCTGCCCCTCCTTTTCCTCTTCCTTTCTGGATGGCTATAAAAATTAACAACATGACGAGAGCAGAACACTTACCAACAAACCACGACATGAATCTGATTTTGTTAATTTCATTGGTTTGATTCAAACTACTTCTAGTTCAAAAACCAAAACCATTAGATCGATAATTGCAAAGAATTGGCATATTCTACAATTAGATGAAGACATCACAACATTTCTAGATGATAAAAGCCAATTTTACCTTGACAAAAGCAAAAAACCTTAAAGATCTACTCAGTCCTTCACATTTTGACACAAAAAAAAAAAGATGAAACAGGTCTCCCCCAGATGTGGGGCAAAATTCCACTGGTAGGGAATTTCAAATGTGAAAACTGCAAAGCATGTCCCAACTCATTAAATGGCAAAAAGGACTTTGTATTGCCAAATGGAAAAACTAAAAACATCAAGCAATTCATAAACTGTAATACCAAATTTGTGTTATATGGCATCCAATACATCTGCCAGAAACTTGACATAGGCAGTATGATATGATATGATATGATATGATATGGTATTTGTAACGCGCCTATACACATGTGTTTCAAGGCGCGACGAGGCAGGGAGGGGGGGACAAGGGGAGACAGACAACGATCTTACTAGGCCAGGTGTCATTCAGATTGCGCAAGTGCAGGGGTGGGGGAGGGGGAAAAGTGCAAGGGGAAGGGGAGGGGGGGAAGTGCAGTACAAGGTAAGTGGCATAACATAATAAATAAATAAATAGGGCCAGCTGGTGGCAAGTGTGAGGTAAGTGCAGAACAAGTGCTGGGGGAGGGGGGGGGGGCTGTAGGGATACAGAGACAGTCCCGCAGTGCAAAGGGGTTCCGGGGCATCAGTGCAAGTGGAGAGTGGCAGGGCCCAGGGCCGAGGCCGTTTAGAGTGGTCCAGTTGCAGGATCAGTGCAGTTTCAGTGAGGAATTAAATTAGCTGTTCAGCAGGGGAGAGGGAGAGAGAAAGCAGAAGCAAAGAGGAAGGTTTTGAGGTGCTTCCGGAACCGGAGATGGTTCTCCTCAAGTTTCAGGGAGGCAGGAAGGCTGTTCCAGAGGGAGGCCCCTGCCGCGGAGAGAGATCTACCCCCAGCTCGTTGCTTCGAGAAGCGGCTAACCCTGAGGGAATTGGAGGCGGATGAGCGAAGGGCTCGGGAAGGAAGATATTTGGGAAGAGAGAGTTGAAGGTATTTAGGACCCAGGCCCCAGAAGGCCTTGTGGACAATGCAGAGGGTTTTGAACTTTATCCTCGCAGCCACTGGGAGCCAGTGTAGAGATTTCAGTCCTGGAGAGATACGGTCCCTGGGCTTGAGGCCAAGGACAAGTCTCGCAGTTCTGTTCTGAACCATTAGTTCACTCAAAATATGAATATTGGAACATCTGAAAATAATCAACAATAAAGACATCAGATTTCCCTTGGGTGCCCATTTTTCAAAAGTACATCAACAATATTCATATGAAGAGATCACATTTTTGGTATCGAAAGAACCTTCCTACACCGCGGGAAGGAAATCAAGAGAAGATCCTGAGGTGCTAAGAAGCTAAATGGATGTCTTTTTGACATATGCCATACTGGACATAATGATGACACAGATGTACTATCTACTCTAGTGAGCTAGCAACTAATAGCTTATAATGAGTCAGTTCAGCCATCAAAAGCTGGGAAAATACAACATTTAAATCTCTTTTTTCCAAAACATTTTCTTTTCGCTTATAGTCTTCTCAGTCTAAAAATTGTTTTCTAAAAAATGTCATTGTATGTACTGCACCTGCTAGGATTACGATTCCAGACATGCAGGAAAAAGAATGTCGCACCAATTCTTAAAACAGTGTTTTTTTCAACCTATTTTAGGTGGACTATGTTTTCTTTTTTAAAAATGATTCACTGCATGCATTACACCTGTGACGATCGGCACTCCAGACACAAAGTTCTGAATTAAGCTATTCATATTTACCATAAATATACATGGTTTAAAAAAGATTATTTTTGTCTTAGAAAATGTAGACAAAAACAGAATATCCCAAAGTGAAGACCTTTGTAAACGCTAATCAGCATTTTTCCCAAACAAAGATGGTGGCGACGCGGACGGGCACACTTAGCGTGTTGAGGGACACATATTTAAAATAGTCACTTAAAAAGAGAGAGTCAACGCAACAGTGGACAAGTACAATAAAACCTAATTTGAAGCAGGCCATAAGAGGACTAACTGTTTTCTTTTATGATTAGAAGAGCGTGTACATACAATTGAAGTTACCAAGCATCATTCTATTAAACAACCTGAATCAGGCGCAAACTGTCGGATTTTGAGAATCTCTTCTATTGTATTAACTGAATACTGGTCAGCCTCCATATTATTAATCCGACTGCGACAGATTCATCATTCCTTTACAATATATCCAAAGCATATCAGGCATCGCCAACAGTTGCTCCAAGGCTGAAATTCAAACAAAATGATCTCTGATTTGGTGGGATTTATGCTATACCCCGAATTTCTAGAAAATGTATTTATGTCTTGCATGATGGGGGCTAGGTTGACTTCGGGGTCCCTAATATATAGCAGAGTGTTGTCTGCATACAACGAGATGAGTTGCGGCAGCCCCCTTATCCGAACACCTTGAGTAGAGTTTTGTGCTGTATCAATGCCGTTCAATGGTGAGCGTGAATTATGAGAGGGGACAAAGTGCAGCCCTGTCGTGTACCCCTGCGCAGAGGGAATCTGGATGAGATGGCATGATTAGTCCTGACCATGTCAAAGGTTTTTATATAGACGCTAGATCAGGCCTATAAACTGGGGCCCAAACCCAACCCTACTCAAGACAGCAAACATGTATTTCCATGACACAGAATGTAATGCCTTCTCTGCATCGAGGGGGACTGAGATCACCCTGGCTTTGGGGTCTAACTGTGAGATAATTGCGAATAGCTTGAATATATTTAGGGAGGTGGATGTGGTAGGGATACATCCCAATTGGTCGGGATGTACCAATTGGGCCATGTGGAGGATGAGCCCATTTGCTATAGCCTTAGCAAACCCTTTAGTGTCTGCATTGATCAGTGAGAGGGGGCAATAGGATGACGCTTCCTGCAGGGGTTTGTTAGGTTTAAGCATAACTGGGATGACTGCTCCCTCAATGACAGAGGGGAGTGTTCCAGTGACAATGGCTTCTTCCCATACCACTAATAGTTCGGGGGCAAGCTCTGGAATGTAGCATTCGTAAAGATCAACCAGCAGTCCATCTGGCTGAGGGGCCTTCCCTGCAGCAAGGTCTTTTATCGCCTGTCCTATTTCCTCAGTGGTCAGAGGGAGCGCTAGTGCATCTCTGGCTTCGGAAAAGAGTGAGGAGAGGGACCGCTTTTATATACTGGATGATTTCTCTTTCTGTGACAGTGTCCATGTTATCATACAAGGATGAGTAAAATTCCAAAAACACTTAATTGATTGCCCTCTCATCTGTGCGTATTTCCCCCATCTCCTATGTATACACTGGTAATTGGTTGAGTGTTGCATTCAGATTTGACCAGTCTAGCCAGTAGCTTACTCCCCTTATCCCCCTCCCCATATCTCCTATCCCTAGCAGGGGTGGTGATATACAGGATCTCTCTGTCTGCCAATCTATGAAACTCATCTAGTTGAGCCTGAAGGGGAGCTAGTGTTGCATTTCCGGGTGTCAGAGCGTGTGTTTTTTCAAGTGCTTGCAGTTGGTCCTCAGCCCGCTGTAGTTATGATCTTATAGTTCATAGTGACCTGTGCGTTAGGGATAGTATATGACCATGTATCCAAACCTTAAAGGATTCCCATACTGTGGCCGTGGTATCCACTGATCCCTCATTGCGGGCAAAGTATTTCTTAAGGTCTACCCATAATGGGGCAATTATTGTGGTATCATGTAAGAGCTGGCGGCATACTCCACAACTTCAGGCTGCGGTCTTGTCAGGGTAGTGTAATCTCTAACAATACTACAAAGTGGTCAGATATGATGTGCAGAAATATAGTGCAATCCGTTGTGTGCGAGACATATTCTGGTGGGTAAAGCCAATAGTCTATGCGTGAGCCAGAGTCATGAACTGAGGAGTGGAAGGTGAATTTCCTCCCTCGCGGATGTGTCTCCCTCCATGCATCGAT
Source organism: Ambystoma mexicanum (assembly GCF_040938575.1). NCBI lineage: Eukaryota > Metazoa > Chordata > Amphibia > Caudata > Ambystomatidae > Ambystoma > Ambystoma mexicanum. Next base: position 532,480,638 of record NC_090924.1, on the reverse strand, counting down.
TAGAGGCACGTATTTCATACTTTGAAGGATGGTGTGTGCCACCTTAGTGTGCGTATGGGGGCACCCTGGAGGTCCAGTCTATGAGTGGATCAAGTATGGTGTTGAAGTCCCCTGCCCATAGTACTCTAGTTGTATCCAGTGGGGATATTAGCTCTATTATTTGTAGATAGAAGTCTGGATCATCAATGTTCGGTCTATATGTATTGATCAGGACAGTGGGTTGTCCATGCATGGTCCCCCATACAATCACGTATCTCCCCATTGTGTCAAATTTGGACTTAGTTACTCGGAAGCCCAGGGTGTGGTGTATGAGGATCAGGACACCCCTTGATTGTGTCAAATAGTCCACGCTGAGTCGCAGAGTACCCCAGCTATGGGCAAAGGAGTCCACAGCATTATATTGAGCACAGGTTTCTTGTAGCATCATGATCCGAATGTTGTGTCTTTTAGCATAGGCTAGTATTGTTTGTGCCTTAATAGGGTTGCTCAGGCCCCTAATGTTCCATTTGAGCAGTCTTATCGTGTAGTCTGGTCCAGGTGTCACCCTGGTCAGTCACGTGTTGTAGTTCTAGTCCAAACGAGATCAAAATGAGTACAATCTTTCCATGATTGCCCGTCACATTTTCCCTTTTTTATATCCCCAACTCCTCCCTCAACATCCCCCCAACTTGACAGTGTATACCCTTTCGTAAACAACAAGTTCTGAAACAGTAGGAGGAAACGTGCGACCCCAACCATCAGCATCAAATGTTTAATATGCACAAGCTGCACTATTTGGATCAGTCGAACTTGATGGACCTTCTTTAGGTTATTCCTGACACTGACATTCTGCAGTGGCCAATGGGGCTTTACAGCAGAACGTTGTTAGTGTCAACCGTTTCCCAGCGGAATCAGGATGTTCTGCTCAATGTAGGCGATGGCGCCTGCAGGGCAATCAAAAAAGTGAGCTCTGCTGGCATGTTGGACCCGCAGCTTGGCTGGAAACATCATGGAATATGTGGTTTTCCGTTCTCTGAGGGCTTTCTTGACCTGGTCGAAATTACGCCTAGCCGCTTGTAAACCTGTGAAGAAATCGGGGTAGATGTGGCTTCTGGCCGAATCGATTTGCTGGGCGCCTTTTTCCTGTGCCAGCCGAAGTATTTGGTCCTGGTAATGTAGAAGTCGGGCAATTGTTTGTGGTGGGGCTCCTGGTTTGGGTGGCGGAGCCAGGGGCCTATGTGCTCTCTCCACAAGGAACTGGGATGAAAAATGTGCCTACGGAAATATTGTTTGCAGCGCATCTTCCAGGAATGTTTCCATGGGGACGTTAAGGGTTTTCTCAGACATACCCACCACCCTGATGTTGTTTCGGCGAGATCAGGACTCAAATCTTCACATTTTACCCGGACTGCCTTTAGATCCTTCTTGATTTCTTCAATGCCTTTCTTGTGTATGGTTACTACATTTTCTAGTTCCCCCAGCCTGTTTTCCGCTGCTGTGATCTAATTGCTTTATTTCTGTAGGTCTGCTCTCAATGAGGATATATTGGTACCTACGTCATCTAACTTAGTTTTCACCACCATGTAATGGTCCAGGTTTTTGTCAGTGAGAGCATGTGTCTTCGTAGGGGGGTCCTGAGAAGCAGCAGCACCCTCTTCAGACCATACCATGTTGGTATATACGTCCATTGGGCCCTTTTTTCCTTCTTTTGTGCCTCTTTCGGTCATATCTTGGGGGGGTAGAGGGAGATTCTGCTGGGTTACTGCGCTTTGCTGGTGTGGAGCCTTTAGTCTTGTTACAGTTCTGGTGTCTATGGCACCCTTTCAGTTAAGAGTTCTGTCAATATTTCTTTATTGATTCCGCTCTCCTTTTCTTGCAGGTAGTAATGTGTAATGATTAACTCTTCACAGCGTTCGCACACACTGTGCAGCAAGTGTTATAATGAAGTGACGGGTGATCTATGAGGGGCAGCTGCTACTTGTTAGTGCTGAGTGCTGCATCCAATGACTGCAGCCTGGGTCGCATAACGGCACTTTCTGCACTTTGTATGGGGCTCGCGGCTGGGGTACAGTCATGCACCTGGGTCGTCCATGGTTCACTAGAGGCTGCTGTGAGCGGCCATCTGCGAATATTACAATGTTACTAGGTACAGCATGGAATGGTCCTCCTGCAACTCAGAACTACCGGAAAGACGCACAGTCCATATGGGCCCCGCCACAGCTGTCCCTCAATATGTGGCATCCCGGTCTGCGCACAGCTCTTCACGGGCCAGCCTGTCGCCTTTTGGCGTGCATACAGACACACAGCTGTTGCATGGTAGAAAGCAGCTGTGCCTGATATACATGTTAAGGGGCTGAGAGCGCCTCAGGATTTAACCCGATAAGGGTGGTAATGTTCTGATGACCGTCATTTATATTTTCTCTTCCCTGGGGTCCTTCCGTTCGCAGGATGTCATCAACAGGATATCTTTAAGTGCAGAGCTCTGCAATCAGGCAGCCATTTTCGTTCAGCGTACAACAGCACTCCTTACCCCCCCCCCCCCCGTTTTAACAATTTTGGAAAAATCTAAATCTACTCTTATTACCCAGTAGGCATCAGCAGAATATAAGGTTATTTTGTCTAGACCTAATATTGACATGTCACACAGTAAACCCAGCTTTATTTCTAGCCCAGTAGAGCACAGGGAGCAAGTGCATGATCGTACCACTTATGAAAAAGTACCTATTGATGCGGTAACTGTATTTGAAGATCCCCTGCCCGAAGCCAGGTATTGTTTGTTGATGGGTCTTCCACCAAATAGACCAAGGCACTGGAACTGGACACAAAGGGCAGGAGTTGCAGGGTTACATGAGGGGACCCTAGCGATTGTTCAACAGCTTTTACTTCCTTCCCATTATTCAGCAGAGGCGGATGAACTCATTGCAGTTATCACCGATCTTGAATCCTGCCCCAGAATACCTGTTACAATCTATTCTGATTCTACATATGTTACTACCACTGTTCACTCAGGATTACTTTGATGGGAGCAAAGGGGGTACAAAAAGACTGATGGTTCACCTGTCATGCATGCCACCCTACTACAGTGCCTGCGCCAGGCTCTCATAATTCCTTTTTTTACCACAATTGTCAAATGTGCAGCCCATACTATCAAAAATGACATAATTTCTAAAGGTAATGAGCTTGTTGACTGGGCAGTAAAAGACGCTGCCAGACAAGAACCAACTCCAGAACGCATGTTTGTTCCTTCCCCTGCGCATGACATTCCAGAGACATGTCCTATCCACTTCTTGCACATAACACCTTTCAGATTTACAACAGGATGCGCTCAGTACAGAAAACGTGTTTTGGGAAGCGTGGGGGTGTGTGTTAGACCCTGATACACAGGGAAAGTAATTATGCCTCAAGCATTGCTTCTATTAGCACTAAATCAACTACATTTACAGGCACGCCCCTAAACAATTCCTCATTGGTGAATTACATAATTAATGGTGTATGCCCAACCTCTCAGCGATGGTTTTAATGTACCTACACCAATTTGTTGTGTACCAGCAGCAGTCTACCACTACCACGTTGAAAACAATCCAGGTGACTTTCCCAAAACCTGCAGAAGCTTTTCTCAACTTGCATATCGATTGCATTGATACGATAGATAGATGGCAAACCTTTAGATACATGTCTGTTGTTGTATATTCCTTTTCAAGATGGAATGACACAGGGCCAGGACTCCACTCAGATGCTCAGTCAGCCACCATGTTTTTGGTAAAAGAGGTATTCCCCTAGCTGGGGCATTCCTGAAACAATCAGATCTGATAATGGTACACATTTTGTTAATGCTCTTTTTCAAACAGTATGTCAAATGCGCAAACTATCTGGTGTTTATCACCCTCAGGCTAGTGGAATGTGGAGCGTACGAATGGCTTGTTGAAAAATGATATCTCTAAACTGTCTTCGACAATGGGAAAATGTGGTTTTATTGTTTGCCTTTGCCGGTTTTTTCATTGCGAAATAGACCAGGATCAGATCTTCATTTAACGCCTCATGAAATTGTTACTGGTAGACTTATGCTCATACCCACCTCACTTCCACGCAAGTCCTCAGATACACATACTGCTGCATATGTATTGGGAGGGAAGTTTCAAGGCTATCTTAGGGAACTAACAAAATCGGTCAGATGTACCTCCAAATACATGACATTTGCCACTCCCACTACAGTGAAGTTGAAGAATAAGAGGCCATGTCCCCATTTGACGGATCTCAGAAAGGGCATGGCCCTTCCCCTTCATCGGAAGAGAAAAAAGGGGGAGAAAGCAGTGTGCAAGAAGACGCAAACTAAAATTCTTCTTTTCACATTTATTATTTCTCTTTTTTGTGCTTTATTTTTCTTTTTTTAGATAATGCATTTTACCAATGGAATGCTTCTAAACATGATATGTGGCAGCCTATTAATCACGGGGAAGCAGAATACAATATGGAGCTGCCATTAAGGATTCTTTAGTCGCTAGATTCAGACGTAGTATTGAAGATCCTCATGTAATCATGAATAGATCGAATAGATCTGAGGATTCACATTTGCATTTTAATTTGTGGTATAGGAGCAGGCAGAGGATTGGAAGACAGAATACCAACAAATCTTATTTTGTTTGCTCCTGCATACCGCACACAACAGCTAAACCTCAGCTACAAACCTTTAAGTAAATAGATCCTGGGACAATCACGTGTTTGTTCCACTTGACTGTATGTCGTGTCAGGGGAAAAATACATACAATGGGGATTATTAAAATAGGGAAAGTTAGAGTAAACGTATCAAGTTTTCGACAAGGAATTTTCAGAAACTGTAATGGTCATTAGTAATTGTTAGGGAGAATTCTCTGTTTAGGCTGAATTTCCTAACCTAGTGAGTCCCCCAGCAGCTTTGCTGGAATTTTGGGGTTTATTTTTTTCTCCTGCCAAGAGTGAGACTCTTTTACCCTCACCCTTGGGCATGATTTGAGTGTGTAACTTTGAATCAAGATGTGTTTAATGGGCTATGGGGTCTTTTACTCCATAGGGCTTCATGTGTTTTTGTGATGTCTGTTACACAGCACCCTCAGTGCAGTGACACAGGGGTGTCATAGTGACCCCCCAGTATAGACTCCATACCCTGGGACTAACTACTGTCTCCCAGGGCATTTAAAGTCACCATTGACTTTACTAGTCTTAAATTCTGAACAGAACCAGTACAAACCATCATATTGAGGACGTACTGGCTGGGGCAATTCGATTGTCCCAGGGTCTGTTAGTCGAGGGGGCACGTCTCCGACCCCCTGATCGAGTTTTGGCTGGTGGCAGTGGATACTACTTTTTATATTCAACCGCAAATATTTTCCTATGGGATTTCCCATTGTTTTAGGCTACTAACTTTATTTAATTATTTACGGTAGCCTCGAACATACCGCTGGTTTATTTAATTAATATTAATTCTCTGGTTGGTACTTTTTGCCAAAACTTGATTCTAAAATGGCGTTTGTGTTCTCTTCTGTGACTCCAACCCAAGTCGAGCCCTTTGTTCCACTTTTTGGGAAGCCCTCCAAAGTGGTGCCACTCTGTCTGGGGTACTTAGGAGGGGTGGAGGGGAATTTAGGCACCCTGGACTGAGTTCCCTAGGCAACTCAAGTCGCACTCCATCCTGATTGGCCCAAGTAGCATGTTTGAGTGACAGCTAGGCTGAGTGAATGGGGGTTTGCTGCATAAAAGCAGGGCTTTGGGGACTGGAACTTCAGAAGTCGCCACAGGACCTAAGAATCCGACAACGGAGAAGCTGAGCCGACCTGCCACGACACCACCACCGGTGGAGCCCTGCTGGACTGCCTCACCACTTTTCCCAATGACAGAGGAGATCTCCCGCTGGAGAGCCTTCTTCCTTTGACTGGTGGGGATAACCAGTTTCACCGTCTTTTCGCTTTCCTGACATACCTCGTGGCCGCCTTGCCCGTGCCAAGCACCCCGGCAACCGGGATACCACGTTTTACCACGACCGCGAAACAAAGGTACCACCTTTAACCGGAAAACTCTGCGGCTGGTTTCTTCCCTGGTAGTGGAACGACCTTCATCTTTCCTCCAAGTCGAGATCTTCTCTTCCCCTGGATGACGACGCAACTTGCACCCACTACCAGGAACAACTGCCACCGCTGGAGGATCCTTCGCACTTAAGGTACCGTGTCCCGCCTGGCTTCCCTTGCTACCGACTGTACGGGGTAGATTTAGCCCCTGGCTTTCGAACCTGGGTTAGTCTGGGACACCCTGGCTAAACTTTCTTAAAGCCTCTCTAAACTCTTTTTGAACCCTCTGCAAGACTTTCTAAGCCTAGTGTAACTGTGTGGTCTTGGGCGCATTTGTGCTCTGCTCTCTCTAAGAGTGGGCCCAGCCTTTGGACTTTGGCTCACCAGTGACTTTTTGCTCTCTGCCTTGCTAACAGTGTTCCTGAATCTTAGAGTGGTGTACCTCTTCATATTCTGTCTTTTTCCCTCCCTTTCTCACAAACTTATTAGAGTGCAATCTAGTTAAGCGCTCACCTCTGTATGAAAATAAGTGGTGTTTTACTGTGATTTATCTGATAGGGAAAAAGGGGTGTACATATTACAATAAACTGTGTTTAGAATATCTTACAATAAGAGTGCTGGAGTGTTTCAACTGTGTGTTTTTAAATAAATAATTATATACTTTGATACCAAAGCTCTGGTCAGTGTTTGCTTGTATTATTGTATCTGAGTGCCTATCGAGTATACTTCGCATACTGCCTAACTCTTCTTGAGGGAAGTCTGACTGCTCAGCGACAGCTACCAGGTAAATCTGGGTGGTACAGACTGCTACCAAGTGGGTATACTGCCAACACCTGTAGTCTTAAATCTTTTGCAGTGGTCCCTAAGGGAACTGCACAGGTTTCTGCCTAACAGTAATTTTAAGAAACTTCAAACTAGAACAGAAACATTACAGAGGATTGGAAAAAAAGGATCAGAAAAAATGGTTATTACTTTGACGGTACCATCCATTATCTGTATTCATTACAATGGGAATTCAACTACAGACTGGCTTCAGAACCGTATTATATATCAACGTTTCTGTATATGTTCATGAGGCCTGTACCCCGTCCAGCAGGCTTGTGTGGAGGGAAGGAATTATAGGAACAAACCTAACTGATATATTTAATAACACTACGGCTCAGAGTATACCAGCCTGGAGAGTGTGTGTTAACAGGCTTACACGGTTTGGGGAAATACCAAACCCCACCAAAAAAATAAAATTATCATGATTTTCTTTGTGTTTCAGGGGAGAAGGAAGTGTGCCTGTAGGTGCTAAGCTGAATTGTGATAATGAAACGGAGATACAAGAACTACAAGGTGGAACATCAACCCTAATGGACATCTACTGGGTATGCGGTGCCCTCACATATGTCAGCCTGCCTCCTGATTGGAGAGGCCTATATTACATGGTAACCCTGCACACCCAGGTACTTGTTATACCTGGCGTCCAAAAACAACTAGCTTCACCATCCCCTTATGTCAAAGGATATCTACCTGGCCCATCACTGTGTTCGAAGGTCAGTAATTTATTTTGGATTTGAACAATTTAAAGTGTTTCATTTGTTCAACAATGCTCAAATCTTTTTGGGATCAATCATACCAATTTATCAGACTAAAGCCACTGCTCGATGGCTGTAAACCACCAGGTATTAACTGATTAAATGTATTAAGTATACTGATGATGGCCTTAATGCTGTCAGAGAAGAACTACAGGCCGTACGACATATGGGCTTGCAGAATTGATGTGTGTTAGAGTTGTTACCAGCCACTGACGAGGGCGTGTGTGCACAATTGGGAACTTCTTGTTGCACTTGTATTCCTACAAATGATTAGACAAACTGAACTCTTTCCCAGGCTATAGACGCTTTGTACAATTTACAAGCAACTATGAAAGCTGAGGGTGGCATAACCAACAGACTGGCTCTCAAGTTGGTTTTCTTGGTTACCCTTGTGGGCCACTTGCCTTCTTAAAGCACTCTTTCCTATACTAGTGATTATAGTGGTGATCTTTTGCTGTGTTCAACTCATCCTAGCGTGCTGCAAGAAGCATACTACAAAAGGTTGTCACAAGTTTCTCTCCTTCTCACCTGTTTCTCTTTGCTTGTGACCTTCTTGGAAGTGACTTCCTTCTTTCTCACTGTCCGAGACTTGTACAGGCCTGGGCTCGGGTCTTCGGATTCCAGCGTGAGATAGCCGGCTCTCCTTCGCCGGGTAACGTTCAGTATCCAGGAACATGAAGCCAGGAAGGGGTAGAGTCCCAAGCTCAGAGAGTGTCCGAAACACCGTAGGACCGAGCACAGGACGAATCGAGGAAGAGGAACGGGCAAGAGGTAAGGAGGGATTCGGACGGGCTCCAGGAACAAAGAAGAAGGGGAAAAAGGGGAATAGGGAAAAAACAGGGAAGCAGACTCGACAACACACATCTAACACCTCCAAGCAGTTGTGTTGAGACGCGCAGAGCCGCGGGGTGTGACTGTTTTCTAGGAAGTCGAACATTGCGCGCAAGGGATAGAGCGCGACGTTTCAGGCCCGTCGGACATGTTGGAAGGATCACTGAGTTCATGCCGCGGTGCATCATGGACCATGAAGTCCAGAATGGACGAATTTGGTGGTTCATGACAAAGGTGGCATCAATGTTTGCTAATAATACCACATATGGCATTGTTCACCCAGACCATCCAAATGCAGAAAAGAAGCACCATCTGCTCAGGAGGAGAGAATCCTTTTCTTATAGTTGAAGAATCAACTAAAGGGGGGAATGTTAAGGAAAATAGAATAAGAACAGTATTTCACACATACAAGGGAAAAAATAAAGGAAAACAATTACAACCCAAAACAAAGAGAATGATATATACATCCTATGTTGCAAAGGTTAAAGTACTTGTGCTGCCTGCTGAGTTACAAGAGAATCACAAATTGTTTTCGGGAACAGACAAAGGTAAACGGAACATCTGTGCAGATGTACATGCTCTTTGCAGAGGCGTGTCTAAATAAAATGGAGTGTATGTCACAGTGAAGGAGAGTTCTGTTTGCTTAAGAAGATAACATGCCACAGTCAGCTGAGCATATAGAGAGATTCTGTAGCTTGGTTAACGTTTAGACTGTGGGCAGAGTCAGGAACTGGGAACTAAAACTTTGTTCAAACCATCAGGTCACGTATGAGTAAATGGTGTGATCAGGAAGGCTCTCTGTCCTCAAATCATTTGTATGAGGAAATGTGTATACTTTTATTTGAATAATGCAGTATTCTTTGTTTGTGCAAACCTAATCAGGGTAAGCCAACTTATGTTTTATGAGATTTCTATAGCTAGGAGGGATTTTGTGGCACTATGTTTCCAAAATATGCTAATACTGTGAGCTTTTGCCTATAAATACTGGAGTCAGACAGTGCATTTTGAGCGCAGTTGTCATCCTTACGAGAGTGAATGATCTCCCGGCGGTTGTGATCAAACATGTGCTTTCTGAGATCTCGTGTCTGTCTCTCATTGCAGTGTCGAGTTTGGTTAAACAATGCTTTTCTGTTGAGCCTCTTGTCCCGAATGAACTTACTTCGGAGAAACTGTGTGTAGAATTAGCTGTACCATCTACTGTACTCCAAAAGGGGGGTGTCTAGATATTATCAGGCACACAGGTGAACAGATACATTGGGCCAATGCATTTCTACTTGCTGCACATCTATGCTATTAACCGTACCTTGGTTTACACCCACAGATAATGGTGTGCGTTAAACACGAGGACATGTTATTTTGATCTGCACAGACATTTGCTGTTGCGAAGGACAGATTGGCCCTGACGATGGATTCATGATCCAAAATGCCCTGGCCTTATGCAACTGTTCACCTCTGTGCCTGATTTGTGGAACATTGTTTTCACTAAATGATTTCTTTGAATTACTGTATCTTGAGATTTATTTTGCATACGTTGCATGGTCTTTCAAAACTCATATGTGAGCACACAACACCTAAAGCTACTTCAGCCCAAGGTCCTTTCTTCGATGATACATGTGCCCGGCAGTCCTATTACAATACTGAATACAGTAGAAAATCGATTATAATGGTGATGCCCTCTCCCTTTGTTTCATATTGTGTGTCTAGATATTCCCATGGAGCATGAAAGCGAGGTAATTGCTATGTGCAGATTAACAAAAGGATGTATTTAGGGAAGGTGAGGATTTAGATGAACGCTTAGCTTCGGTGCCCCAAGAGTTATGGTCGCAGCATGCTAATGATGCAAGGTTAATTCCCAATTGTGAACTCATGGAAATTCAAATGGACCCAAAGTAAGCCCTTACATAGAAAGCCACAATATTCAATGAATCCAGAAGTAGACATTTTGATATTATATACAGATACTCAGAACTAGCCTGTGTAATACCTCTATTGTACCCATTAAAAAAACCTGGTCATTATGTGCTGATGACATGTTATATGTCCCCAACCTGGAATAAAATGTACCCATTATAATGGAAAGGTTTGATTAATTTAATACTTTGTTGGGAATCTGGGAATCTGAGTGAACAAGAATAAATCTCGTATTTACCCTCTGGCAATGCCAGCAGGAACCCCGAAGCTGGAACTGCCACAGATTTGTTAAACGGGAGACAAACATTGACTTGTCTGGGCATTAATTAGGATTAGATGCAACTTCCATGACACTCATAGGGAAAATACACTGAGTGCCATTGAGAGGATTGAGAAGTTGGTCTGGAACAGATTGCCTTGTCTCTATATCGCTTACAAAGAGGATTATATTGTCCCGTCTGTTGTATTATTTTACCAAAATGCCATGGCCTATCGTGCTATAATTACACAGATGACACACAAATCTTCAGAATCCCCAAGAGCCCCTCTTCTACCTCTACTGATTTAGCAACTGGTCTCTCAGAAATCGAACACTGGATGACTGGCAACCACCTCCTACTCCATCCGAGTAAAACCGAGATCATGCTCTGGGGCAAGATCGCCCTGTTCCCCCAACCAACCCCATGGCCACCCTCCCTAGGCACACCTCCCACCACCTCTCACAGTAAAACATGTTGGATGCATTATGGACACAGACTTGACCCGATCTCATCAGATTAACTTTGATAAAATGCTGTTATGTTCACATTTGCACCCTCCCACTCCCATTTCCTTACCTGGCCTTCCCACACAGAGTCTCACCGATCATTGCTATCATCCTCTATCGCTTAGAATATGCTAATTTACTATACCTAGAGGCCCTTGCATCGCAGATAAGAAAACTCCAACAAGTAGAAAACACAGCAACGAGTCTCATCCCTAGGTCCCAGAGAACACATCAACCCCACCCTCTGTGTCCTACAATGGTTTCCAATCGGGTGACTATACACCTTCAGGGTGATGTGCATCACCCATACAGCCCTTCACAAAAAAGGACTGGAATACATGCAGCATAAGTTTACAGAGTACTGCTTCTTGTCATTCCAGCAACAAAATCATTGCGCAAGGGGGCGCTCCTCCTCAGTCCAAGCATCCACCATCTGCAACTCACTCCCAATAACCATCCACCGCATAGAAGACCACCTCGCCTTACAGAAGACTGTCAAAACCTGGCTCTTCCCCATCGGCACCCAAACATACTTAGCTAGGATCCCACCTGGGCACAAACTATTCGCCCACCCTTCCCAGGATACTGGGCAGACGGGAGAAGTCAATAAGTGTGACATAGTACTTCCAAAGCCGGATCTATACAATACACTCTGCATGACCAATTCTAACAAAGACGGTTTCTCTCCACCAGACCCTCTTGCACTGCATCCCAGGGAATACAGCTGCGTCCCTCGAGCGGCTTGTGCCGCTCAGTCTCAAACAACTGCAATACACAATGCCAGATTACACCCACCCTAAACATACATCACCCGCAGCACGTCCAACAGAATACAGCAGTGCCCCATGCAAAATTCAGTCCAGCCATTCATATACCTTGAATCTTATGAATCCTCAGACTCTTGACACTTTCATAGCACCCGTTCCCCTATGTTAAATCACAGGCTGCTGCTAGGGACCTAGCCGCTCCCAACATTGCTACCTCATATTTTCTATAAATTCACACACTTTTTACAACTCCATCACTTCTCAATCCGCTGGCCATGGTTTTCCAAAGGGCGTTCAACCTCACAGTGCTTTGAGGCCATACCCATGGCAACTGGCACTATATAAATAGCAATCAACATAACAAACAATATTCCTAAAAGTACATTTTAAAAACTGAAAAACTTAATACGTGAAGCACTGTGTGTAGAGGACCGTAGGAGAGTGGCATTACTACATTGCAAGATAAAATACAGCATGGGGGTTTGCAAGTGCTGGATTTCTTAGCAGATTATATGGCTGCCCAACTGCTTGTCTGATGAGATAACACCTGAATTACGACTACTAGCGGGTTTGGCAAGCCCTTATATACTCAAAAATGTATTGTGGTAAACACCATGAGAAATGAAAGAGGTATACCCATTTGATTTGGGTAAACAAATTGGGCCTACGATGGCAGGTGAGATGCATTCGTACTCCCCTAATATCCTGTTGGGCGTAAATATAGGTCGGAAGGTACTGAATACGAAATTGATGGACAGATGGGAAATGAAGGGTTTGTTGGCATGGGGAGATGTATTCGTGAACAGACAGCTCATACCATATTTGGATCTGTGCAGAGACTGGGGGCGGGCTTGAGAAGGGACATTTTCTTAACTACGCAGGGTTCACATGGAGGGAACGCACGGCTTGGACGAGTCTTGCAGAGGAACTAAAGGGTAGTCCATTGTTGGAATGTCTATACAGTTGAGAGAATGGGCGGAGACCGGTACCCACAATATTTAACGTCATGTTGGAGAATAGGAAAAAGCGGACACTAAAAGTTAAGGGTAACTAGGAAAACTATTTGGGAACGCTCCTGAAGAATGACCAATGGGAAAGAATTTGCTCATATACCAAATCTGTGTCTCGGAATTTGCGATTGACATTGATAAAATATTTTACATAGGCATACCTAACACCGTTATGACTGCATAGAATGTATCCGCCCAGAGACATCAAGTATCCAAAATGCAGTGTGTAAGAAGCTGCGTTCCGACATACGATTTGGTCTTGTGTTCGATGAGGTTTTTGGGAGGCGACTGTGGACAAACTGCACACCATGGGAGCCACATGGTTAATTCAGATGTCGTTATCATGCTTGTTCGGGTAATTTCCGCTGGGTAAAAATAGAAAGCAGCTGACAAAAAGGATAGATCTAACCTTGTTTTTGGCAAAGAGGTGCACAGCTACATGCTGGTTTAAAGCTGTGGGCCCCAAGGTAGCGGACTGGAGCAAAGCCCTAGTAAAACGGGCCTGCGCAGAACTAGCGGTCCTGGCCAGAATGGAAATGATGTATAGAAATGTGACTGTCAAACAGGACGCAATGGGTGATTTTACTTGAAGCCTTGCTATATCCCCTCGGACGTTAGGCCCCCATGAGAACGTCAAAAGTTGGTTCTTACAGAATATTGACAACTACTCAGGAACTTCCAAATGGTGTATCCGATTACCCAGTGATAAAACTATGTGGGTTATATGTCAATAGTATAGGTGTAACCATTCAACCATGCAACCAATCTGTCGTGAATATCGCCTAATGCAAAATGGTTTAACAGTGGGCGGTTGTGTTAATTTCTTTATTTTCAGTCTTCTTACACCCAAACACCCAATATTTATTCACTTTTTCCCCACCTTGAGATCAAATTACATCGACCCACCTCCCACACAGGTACATAGAAAGCCCAAAACGTTTTTTGATGCGGCCATAATGAAAGAAAGGGATGACATTACATTTTGTGCAAAGGGGTCTACATCAGTGCACTATGTGGACGGCTTATTAGTTGCGTCTCCCATATAAGAAACATGCACGCAGAATACATTGGTGTTAACAGCACTGGCAAAGAAGGGGCATAAAGGTATCAAAATCAAAGTTGTACATTATTTGGGTCACAACATATAGGCAGGAGGTAACATTCCCAATGATATTGCCCAAACCAGTAACAATCAGTAAATTAAGTCCTTTGTGGCTGCCATTGGGTAACACCACAGTGGAAAATGGGTTATGCAAATATCGCAAAGCCACTACGCGAAATGATTCACCCAAATATATCTGAACCTCTCCAATGGACAGTGGAAGCAGAAAAGGCATTTATGGAAATAAAGCAAACCTTAACATGTTCCCCTGCTCTTGGGCGACCAGACTATAAAAATCCACTTGTCTGATTTTCGCATGAAAAGGGAGGCTTATGCACAGCCTGTATTGACGCACAGTGATAATGTCCAAAACGTTAGATCCCTCCTTCCTCACCTAATTCTTCACTTGACAATTCCTCCAATAGGTAGTCCGGCAGAGGTGAAGCACCTTTCTTTCGAGATGACTTCCGGTCCTCGAAAAGGTAGCGTCTACCTCGAGATTAAGCCACTATGACCTCTGTTTTGACAGTCCAGGCAAGAGACCTCTCCCCAGGGATAGATCAAGTGAGAAGGGAAAAAGCCTTGAATGGTGTAAAAAACCCTTCAGCAGCAGTCCGTAGAGAGGAGGACTTCCAATGGAATAGCCGGACAGGTATTCCATGAGTAAATCAGTTGAATACAGGAAAGAAATTCCTTAGGTGAGACGTATTCTCAATAGAAACAACAATGGTATCCGGGAGCAGGAAAGGGGATACTGAGAGGACAAACAGAGATATGCAGGAAGCAAAGCCGTAGTAAGTAGAGGAAAGGCTGAGTCTTAAAAAGAAAAGTGCGGGCAGAGAGAGAGAGCTCAGAAAAAGCAGGGTTTGCCGTGGTAGGAAGAGGCAAAGCAGCTGCGGCAGGAGGAAACAAGAGCGAAGGAGTAACACAAATGAAATGAGCAGCATATTACCCGAAAGGAGAAGAAGCTTCAGGGGTTGCAACGCGACAAGCCGCTGCTGGACGATGCATAAATGAATGCCGGTGGCCATCTTGGAAAAAGACTAGACCGGGAAGAGCGTTCCAGTCAAAACTTGACAGAACATTAATGGCGTCCTATGCACCAGCGCTCACAGAGTCTCCAGCAGGGAGGAACGGTGATGGATAAACACCACCCAATCGCATACTATAATACAATGCTAGCCCCAGAAGTGGCCGGTTTACCACCCTGCCTTCGGTCAGTTACAGCAGCTGTACAGGCCATCCAAAGTACAGAAAATATAGTGCTAGGGATGTCCCTCATAGAAATGAGACATACACCATGACTGTCCTACAATGAAAACATAACACTTGCCTACAACTTGAATAACTAAATATCAACTAATACAGCCGACTTTCACAAACATTACACTTAAACATTGTCCAGTATAAAACTCTGTGCCCCTATTGCCATGCCCTACGCATGATGAGAAATGTGATTGTGCTGTGACCACAAGTGTTCTCACTAGAAAGATTTACGGGAAACCGCAGAGGAGGAGCTTTTGGTGGATGGAAATTGAATGTACAACAAAAAAAGGGGAGGTTATGGAAAGCAAACAAATAGAAGAGGTGAATTCGGCAGATATTGTCAAACTAGTTTCACTTACTCATGCAAACACCATAGTGGTGGGCAAGGAAGGCAACAGTTACAATGACCAGTGCTATGCCTATGGGATAGTTCACAAATATGGTACTTTGCGGAAGGAGTCGAGTTATTAACGGCAGCATGAACACCATTAAAATACAGAACATGTAAATGCATTCCTGGAAACGACAGGGCTCCCAAAGGAAATCCCATTTGTGAAGTGCACCACACATCAAGCACCACAAGATGACATCAGTAAAGGGAATGCACTCACAAACAGCAAGGGCAAAGACTGCCCTTTGCCTTAAGACCATGGAAGAGAAAATGATGCCTCAGACGAAACACTCAATTGATGGTGTTGCAGGAGCAAGCACCAGATAAAGAAAGAAAAGTATGCATAGGGATATCCAGGAAGTTCTTTTCCCAGAGATGAGCTCTGGCGTGCTTCTGAAAAACATTTAGTTGTTCCAAAAGCATGTGCTTTTTGCTTGAAAGCTGCATGGCATAGCACACATTTTGAAAGGGGTAATAATAAACACAATGAAAAGGGACTAGTATGCCTCTGGGTTTTTCAAAGATTGCAGAAGAGCGAATTCGAAGGTGCTTGATATGCAAATACCAAAATAGAGGGACATCAACCCAAGTACAGCAAGGGGTACACCCTCCACCATGGACACAATTTGCATAGCTCTAGTGCGATTTCATTCAGATGCCAAAGTGGCACATGTGGAAATACATCTCTCAATCTCAATAGGTAGAGGCATATAACACTCCTAAGGCAGACACAGGCAGTTCTGAAGCACTTAATTGTATCCCTAGGTTTGGGGCACCAGTGGGTATCAAGTGACAGAGGAAAACAATTAATGTGTAAACTGATATAGGAGCTATGCAAAATACTGAATGTATAACAGAAGCTCAACTGTCCTGATCCAATTGGCAGGGTTGGTGGAAAGCCATGCTGAAAGGGAAGATAGCAAAGATGTGTGTGGAAACCGGCTTTAAGTGGCCCAAGCCACATTAGCTTTAATGAAAATGAGGCGTACTGCCAGTAGAAGAGGGCTAAATTGCTATGAAACCTTCACTTGTAGACTAATGCGCTTGCTGTAAACTCCTATCACAAGAGGGGGGTGGTCCCCTAAACGAACCAATTGGAAGACCAATTCTAAAGAGCCACACTTTCATATAAGGCCGGTGCTGTCGTGAACTTTATCAATGATTCTGATAGAAGGGACATATATGAATGAAAAAATTAATTGTTTATTTGGTAGACCCATGGGTCCTGCAAAAATTGGAAATATTTAAATTCCATAAAATCTGCTTCAAAGTAAACAGATGGAGCAAAAAACAACAAAACAATGAAAACACACCTTAGACCTACACATGTATAGTGGCAACTGATGGTAAATCAAGATAGTATATATATAGCAGTGTTCTAGAACAGATATTACATGCCGTATAGCCTATTATGCAGACGATAAAACATAAGTCACTTATAGGCCTTTATCAAGTAGAAATACCAATAGTTCAAAAGGTAAATACAGAAATGAATGCGTGGCTATAGTTCCGAGTGAACCAAATCATTAACAAAAATGAGGACTAAATCCTATGCTGCTGGCCCTGTCTAGCGAAATCCAACAACGTTAGCTGAAAGCCAATACTTCATCAACCATAAGTATGAATATATTCAGATCTAGAAACACATCCCAGGTATACGTCCCAGAAAAGGTCAACCCCAGGATGTCGAGGTTGTACAGACGGGACGTTTCGGCAGAGAGTGGAAATAACGGCCAGCTCTGTGGATGTGAAAATCCAGTATTACTAAAAGGTTAGAATTGAAGTTACAAAGACAAATGAAAAAGCATGGGGGCAATAAAAAAAAAAAAAAAAACATGCACCACCCGCTGGATGTGCCTTCACCAACATCTTGAAGAAAATTATTTACAACAGAAAACGAATATAATTGTCCACCTAAGGGAAAATGACACCTCGTGTGAAATGAAGTTGGTACCTTGCCTCAGCACCGTCACCCAAATCCCAAGTGCCTGGTCTAAAGCCAAACAAAAATAACTTGCTGTGCAAGTGAAATCTATTTGTCCCAGAGGATGGGGTGCAGCTGAGAAGAACAGCTGATCGCAATAGATGGGTATCGGCCTATCAAGAATATACTTTATGGCAGCCCTATACAGAGGCAAGGATCGAGACAGGTACACCACAACATTAATGGCTGATGTCAACTAATAAAGGTTGTATACTAGTGTTGACTAAAGATTTACAGTGGGTCATGGACTTCTTAGGACATGTGTTCCGCATGTGGTGGACTACTAGCATAGGTGTCCAATACCTAGCTTACTTGCCCTCCAACCGTACCATCTAATCCCTTGTGTGGTGCCTGGTCCTAGACAGCGCTAGTGGGCCATTTATCTAGGGTTAGGGGATGGATAAGAAGAAACTTGCCCTAACTACTACAGGCAGTAATTATTTCATAACATCAGAAGACACCACTCTGTGTCTCCACCAACTCTAAACCCAAGCAGTATACTTTGGGTCTTCCAGGTGAAACATGTTACTTTATTCTCTTTCCCCGTATTGGCATCTACAACATAATTTTAGAACATGGAGAAACTTTTTAAAGTTTATGATACATCCTTCGGAGTGCCAGAATATGGGAATTCCAGGGTGATATTTCTGAACAAGTGGCGTTGTCTACACTTGAATCACCTCTTGACCTTTTAATGTGGACCTTTATTACAAAGAGGTCTGAATTGGCCTACCGGTTTCAGTGGTTTATTTTATTGCACCACTTTCTTCAGGGCCTCAGCACCCCTTCGGGTACTGACACAAGACAAAAAAGGAGGCTCAGTTTCGATTGGTTACTGCACCGGCAGGGTGGAGAAACGGGAGAGGGGTGCGAGGGGACGAGTGAAAAGTATATTATTTATAACATCATCCCATATGGACATTCCCATCCCTAACCCCCTCTCATCAATGTCAACACTCCTTACCATGGTTGCAGTTCCTGCCGTGCCAGAAGTGAGAAGAATGCCTCTTCTGAGATACAGGGTTGCATAGTTTATCCGCATCGACTTGCAGGAATACATGGCATATATCCTGTTGGCCTTTTAGTTATGAGGGACTCTCAAATATTTTTTATCAGTTAAACTTTAAAAAAGTATAGCAGTGGTATGATCGCACATTTTGTTGGTTGTTTTTGACAGCCCAGTTGCACCTTGCCAGGACACACTGTGGGGATACCACTGCAGTCTCATTGGCTTACAAGCCCTTGTATAAATCCTTGTTTTTACATTCAGCACACTATGACATTCGTGGAAGCGTTATACATCGGTGCCTAGATGCAGGAAGGCAGACGCGAGAAACAGGTAGAGAAAAAGACATTTCGGGAAAACAGCTGGTTATTTGAGGTAAGACGCGAGTCTCAGCACGCAGCAAAAACGAGGATTATACAATGGCTTGTAAGTCAAAGAGGCTGCAGTGGTATCCCCACCGCGTGCCCTGGCAAGGTGCAGCTGGGCGGTCAAAAGGTGTGTAAAGATGTCCACGTAACCACTTTTCAGATATCATGCACGGGTACCCCTCTTTCAAGAGATGAAGAAGTAGAAACTCCTCAGTTAGAATGTGCCCTTAATCCTTCAGGCAGGTCCTTGCCGGCTAAAGAATAGCATTCTGAAATGCATAATACTATCCATCTTAAAATAGTCTATTTTGTGACAGCCAACCCTAATCTGTGGCCTGAGTAGACTATAAAACCTTGGTCATCCTGCCTGATTTTTGCCATCCTTGAAATGTAGAAACATAAAGGCCTTCTTGGGGTGGGGTGAGGTGGTGGATAGAAGGTAGGTAATACTATCTTCTGTGATAGATGGAATTCAGATACCACGTTTAGTAAAAATGATGGATGTACTATCAACACTGCCTTGTCCGTGAAGAAGGTTGTGAAAGGTGGCTGAGCAAAAAGAGCCTGCAGCTCACTTTGCGGGCAGACGTTATTGCGGTCAAGAAGACCGCTTTAAGATTCAGCATTCTGCGAGCCCAAGAATGTAGAGGTTCAAAGGGCGTCCCATCAGAGGTCTTAATACCGGATTTAGATCCCAAACCAGTACAATAAAAAGGGACCAGGGGAAAAAGATTAGTCAATCCCTTCAAAAATTGTATAACAATAGGGATCGTGAAATAGGAGCCTTCATCCGGCAAGTGCTTGAAAATAGAAAGCACTGTGAGGTATCCTTTTATTGTGGAGACTTGGAGCCCAAGATGGGTGAGATGAAGCAAAAAAGCAGCGGCAGGGATTTTGTTGCTGGCCTTCTGGCCGAGAGCAACACCTCCATCAGATCTTGCCTAAGGCCCCAATCTTTGTACCTTAACCTTTCAGAAACCAGGCATGAAGATTCAAAGTTCTGATATCTGGATGAAGGAGACCCTCCCCCACTCTTGTGAGAGCGAATCCTCTCTTTGAGGAAGACTAATCGGAGGGCAGATAGCCATCTCTAGAGGGTCCGGGTACCATGTTCTCATGGCTCAATCTGCAGCAATGAGGATCATAGATTTACCAAACATCCTCAACCTCCTGATGACATGAGGAATGACGGGGACTGGCAGAAACGGATGCAGAAGTGTAAATTCCCAGTCCACTACGAACAAATCCCCTAGAGCTCCTCTCTGAGGAAATTCCCTGGAGCAGAACAGGTCACACTTTTGTTGGCACTGGTAGCAAACAGATCCACTTGAGGGGTTCCCCTAAGGGCGAAGATCTCCAGAAGGACTTCCTGAGCCAACTCCCATTCATGGGAGATTGAGCTCTACCTGCTCAGAGAGTCTAACACAGCGTTCTCTTCTCTGGCTAGATGAACTGCTAGTAGAGATTCCTTCTCTTAGTGCCCAGAACCAGAGCTGCATTGCCGCTCTGCACAGAGGTAGCAATACTACACCCCCTCTCTTGTTGAGGTAATGCATGGCCATCATGTTGTCCGTCATTATCAGGAAATCTTTTTCGCCTGTACCAAGGGCAGGCAGGCCATCAGTGGTACTCTGATTGCCCTCCGCTCTAATAGGGTGATGTGAAGTCTGGACACCGACAGAGACCAGTGACGGCTGATTGAAAGGTCTTTCATGTGGGCTCCCCATCCTGTAAGGGAGGAGTCTGCCACAATGGCCATCTCCGGCCATGGTGCCGAAAAGATTCTCCTCTCATTATAGTCTCTTGGCAGGCCCACCACAGAGATCCTGGGAGACCCTGCTCGGGACCTGAAGTAGATTTGTCATACTGCCTGAGAATGGAGACCAAAGGGATCTAAGAGCCCCCTGAAGGGATCTCATTTTCAGATGGGCTTCTGGCACCAGAAAAATTCAGGATGCCATGAGGCTGAGCAAGCTTAGGAAGTCGACGGCTTGAAGATGTTGGGCCCTCTGAAACCTTTGGACCATCTACGAAAGATGTTGAGCCCTCAACTCAGGTGGCAAGTCTTTCCCAGGGCTGAATCCAGGACTGCTCCAACAAATGATATGATAGAAACAGAGAACTATGACTTCTTAACCTTCACTGAATCCTGGCTGCATCAGGCAGCAGGCTCAGCCTTGATGATCGCTGTGCCAGCTAATTACACGATCTTAAGAGAAGCTAGAGCTAACACGCGTGGTGGGGGCATAGCAATTATAGCTAAATCTAGATTAGCAATGAGATTAGTAGCTCCACTGCATGTCAACTCCTGCGAATCCCTCACAATTAAGCTACCTATCTCAGACTCACAAACCATCACTATACATCTGATCTACAGAACTTCGGGCCCCATTGGCTCCTTCGAAGAGGATCTTTCCATGATTCTGTCAGATAACCTAAAAAATGCATCCCAGGTACTCTTACTAGGAGACATGAACCTAGGCTACAATGACCCCAAGGATACTCAAGCCACAACTATCGCCAATGCCCTAACTGAACTTGGCTTCCTGCAAAAAGTAACTCAGCCTACCCATGATGAGGGCAGGACTCTTGACTGGGTGGCCGATTATAACTGCAACATCACCATCACTACCATCAGTCTTCAGGCTTGGACGGACCACTTTCTTATAGCCTTCACTATAGACTCTAAAATCAACCCGGTCCCAAACAACTCCATAGCACCCGCTAAGCCAAGTAGAAATAAAAAGAACATAACTTCAGACAGACTCTTACCACTTATACTCCCTATGTTAAATTCACTTCCAGACTCACTTGATCTATCTACCTTAGTGAATGAATTCAACAAAGTTATATCAGAAGCCCTCAATAATATCACCCCCTTAAAAATGAGGAGCAGTAAGCCAAGAGCACATTTAAATGCCTGGTTTACACCATTCCTTAAGTCACTTAGAATAGAAAAACGAAAAAGTGAATCCATATGGAGGTTAACACCATCTGAGGTGAATAAAGTGAACCTTATTAACATCTCTACAAAATACAAAAAGGAAATACGACGAGCAAAAAAAGAAAGTTTTGACAACAGGATACTACAGGCCAAACAAGGTACTAAGGAACTTTTCGCTATACTAAAGGAATTAGAAAATCCCATCTCTGCACCCGATAACGGTGTCAAAGACAAGACATGGTGTGCTGACATACAGAACGCACTCACTGATAAAATTGCCACTCCTCAAGTAAAAATTGCCCAAAAAAAACTAAAAGTACCAACATCTACTACCCAACCTAGAAATGTATCTATCTCACCTAAACCAAAACTCCGTTTCAACTTCACCAAAACCACAATAATAGAAGTTGAAAAAATAATACTCTCTCTCAAACCCTCTAATTGCAGAGGAGACCGATCTCCTGCCGAAATTATAAAAGACGCAGCAAGAGATCTTTCACCCTTTATCTCAAAGCTTATTAACACGTCATTCACCTTAGACACTATCCCAAGTAATCTCAAGGAATCTTGAGTCCTCCCTTTTATGAAGAAACAAAACACTTGACCCTCAAACTATAGACCAATTACAACGGTGCCATTCCTCTTTAAGATATTAGACAGATTCAGAGCTTCCTGGAACAGAACACACTCTTGGGCACCCGGCAATCAGGTTTCAGACATCAGCATGGAACTGAAACAGCACTCATTGACCTCAAGGCCCAAGTTGACGAGCTGAGAGACCAGGGTAAATGTGCCTTATTACTCCTCTTAGATCTCTCAGCAGCATTAGACTTGGTGGACCACACGGTTCTTTGCAACCATTTAGAATCAGATGCACACTTCTCACAGCATGCCATAGCGTGGATTCAATCTTTCTTGAGTGAAAGAATGATGAGAGTCTTCTCCACCTCAGAAGCAGCTGATTCCATCCCCATTACATGTGGTATTCCCCAGGGTTCCTGCGTCTCCCCTACTCTGTATGATATATTTACCAAGCCCCTCTTAGATGATCTGGATTGGCTTGGTGTCACCTACACTAACTATGCATATGACACTCAGATTCTCGTCCCACTTACAGGGGATTACAACCAGGATTTGGCCTTGGTGAATAGAATATACCTCATCATCCAGGTGGATGGCACTCCATGGCCTATACCAGAATGATGATAAAACGGAACTCATCAACAAACTTTGCCATAAATATACCTCCTTATATATAGACGGCAACACGATTAAGATGATGGAGGAGGTAAAAACACTAGGTTTTTACCTTGATTGCAGTCTCACCCTGACAAAACAAGTGAATGCTATGGCATCTGCCACGGCTTACACATGTAAACTGATTAGATCTGCTAAACCCTTCCTCTTAATGAGCAGTTGTACCACTTTGGCAAGAGCACTCGTACTATCTACGTTTTTTTTTTTAAACAATTTTTATTAATTTTAAACAAACAACATACCAAACATTGCAACTTTTAGGACGTTCATAATCAAAGTCAAAACATTGCATTATATAGTGTTATTCTCCGTCCCCCTCCCTCCCCACAAACTCGAGCCGTCTCAACAACGTCATCTGCATGAACATTTTCAGGAATCTCAGTGTTTGTCGACTCATCCGAGTCTTCTGTTTCATGATTGACCTGGTAGGGGTTTCTCATTGAGGTCACCAGATTCCTCCAGGCTATCAGAGGGCCCACTTCCTCCTCTCCCCCCCCTGGTGACAGCTTCAAACCATACCGCAGTTTCTGCTTCCGCCCATCTCAAGAGGTCCGCCCACCATGTCTCCACTTTGGGCCTATGGGCCGCTTTCCAACACATTGCAATTCTGCGCTTAGTCAAGATATGCCAGGTCCTTCATCTTACTGACATGCTTTGAATTACGTGGCCTTGGGAAAATCCCAAGCATACATGCCCAAGCAGACCCTATGTCAAGCCCCACTCCTCCTCCAGGCATTTTCGTCTTTATTTCTTCCCAGAATCTGTGCACCTCAGGGCAAGCCCAGAACATATGCAGCAACCCTGCCTCCTCCTCCCCGCACCTGGAGCATTTCTGTATAGCCGAGCCTCCAAACCTAGCTATTCTTCTGGGAGTCAGATAAGCTCTATGGGTGACATACAGCTGGATCTGCTGGAGTCTTGCGTTCCGGGACACCTTTTTATGGTACCTTTGTGCTATATCCCACTGTCCCTCTGTTATGGGTTCTCCTACCTCCTCCTCCTCCCAATCCTGCCTCAGTTGGAGCAGCTCCTCTTCTGCCTTCGCTCTCAGGAGCTCATATATCCTGGATATTTCATGCCCACCCTCTGAGATATCATACATTGTTTCTAGAGTGGCATCAGGTTCTTCCATTAGCACCGTCTCAGGCCACCTCTCCCTCACCCGCTTCATGAGCCCGGTATAAGTAATGTATTGGCCTCTATGCACCCCTGTCTCCTCCTGCAGCATCTGGAATCCCAGTGCCTCCCCTTCCTGCCATATATCTCCGAGGGTGGCTAAGCCCACCGGTTCCCAGTATCTAGGGACCACTTCAAACAATTGGGAGTCATCCCTGCATAGCATTGCCAGCGGGACCTGCTGAGAGAGCGGATCTGGGTCCCCCACCGTTCTCCATGTTCTGCGCCAGACTTCCCAGCCCAACTTCAATAGTCTCCCCCTCCTTGCCATTTCAGTTTTATCCAGCCACACTGTCTCTCTCAGAAAGTATGGAGCTGATTCACCTTGCTAAAGCCTAGCTTCTGCCAAGTCTTCTGCAGACAACCACCTAACCACGTACAACAACTGACCCGCCAAGTAAGACAGTTCGAAATTCGGCAGGTTTATGTCCCCCTTGTCACATGTGTTCTGTAGTTTCCACAGGGCCACCCTGCTCCTAGAGTTGCCCCATATGAAGCCCCTGCACATGCCATGTAGTCTCACAAAAAAGCGTCTGGGGATCAGGTATGGGACATTCACAAAGAAATGCAAGAGTCTGGGCAAAACCACCATTTTGAGCAGGGCTGCTCTCCCCATAATGGCTAGGGGTAATCTGGACCAGAACGCCATGCTATTCTTGACTCCCTCCATCGCTTTCTCTGTATTCTGCTTGTGCTCTGTCTCTATCCTGTGGTAGATGTTTACGCCCAGATACCTGAATGTTGCGGTCTGCCAGGGTATCTGCAGGATGGGCAGTCTCTCCAATGGGATACTCTTATACCTTCCCAAGGGGAACAGACTAGACTTCCCGGGGTCACCGATATGCCCGAGAGGGTGGCGTATCGCTCCATCACCTCCAACACATATTGCAGGTTCTCCTCCGGGTAGCGCAAGTAGAGAAGCATATCATCTGCGTACAGCGATATCAGGTGTGTGCCCCCTGTCGTACGGATCCCCACCTCCCCGTATTGTTGCCGCAGGCATATTGCCAACGGTTCTAATGCCAGGATGTATAACATGGGTGACCAGGGGCATCCCTGTCTGGTCCCCCTACTGAGTTGCCATTTATCTGAAATTGTAGTTCCGGTTTTAACTCTTGCAATCGGGGAGCTATATAACATCTGGGCCCATCTGATATATCCTGGTCCCATTCCGTATCCTTTCAGGGTCGCTTTCAACCACGGCCACCGCACTGAATCAAAGGCTTTAACCGCATCCAGCGACACAATGGCCAACTCGCCCGAGTCTCCCTCGGTTCGATCAATGATGTGGTGCAGCCTCCTGTGATTGTCTGTGATATTTCTGCCGGGGACATAACCCGTTTGGTCCGGCTGTACCAATTTGCCAATTACCCTCTTTAGCCTGTTGGCTAGCACTGCCTTGAGTATTTTGCTGTCCTCATTGAACATGGACAAGGGCCTATAGGATCCGCATTCCACGTCTGACTTGCCTGGTTTTAGGAGCGGGATAATCAGTGCCTCGCGGAGGGACGTCAGCAGTTTCCTCCTGCTTATAGGCTTCATTAAACATGGCCAGCAACGGCTGAAGTAGCTCCTGCTTATACGTTTTATAAAACTCGCTGGGTAACCCATCCGACTCGGGTGCTTTACATGTAGGCAGGTCTTGGATCACCACCTCCAGTTCGTCCGAGGTGATGGCGGGTCGAGATCTGCGCGTTCTAGATCATCTAAGGTGGGCAGCCCTATATCCTCAATTGTTTGCAGAATTTCTTGACTCATGTCCTCTCCTGTGTCCTCGTATAATCATCTGTAATACTTGAGGAACTCCTCGTTACCCCCTCCTGGGTATTACAGATTTGACCTTCCACGTCCCCAACCTCTCTGATCACCGAGCGGGGGGTTTCATTTTTGTATAACCAAGCCAATAATCTACCCAGTTTATCCCCCCCTGCATGTAGCCTCTCCGTATATTTCTTATAATTTAATTTGCATAATCTGTCCCAGAGTTCACTACAGGTTAATTGTAAGTCCCTTATCTTGACACTGTTCTCTCGGGTGTTCCCTTCGCTTTGCATAAGGCCCTCCAGCTCTCTTTCTGTTTCTTGCAGTTCCCGCTCAATGCCCCCCCTGGAGCCCTTTAGATTTTGATATAGCTACCCCACGCACCACCACTTTAAATGCCTCCCATACTGTTCCCTCAGAACGTACACCACCTGTATTGATCTCAAAGTATTCCTCGATGGCCTCCCTCAGATCCTCTCGAAATCCCGCATCCCGCAGAGCCTCAGTTCTGAGCCTCCATGTCGGGATACGCACCCGGGGGGGTTGATGTCGCAACTCTACGACCAGAGGCGAATGGTCGGATAATACCCAGGCCTTGTATTCCGCCCCCACCATTTCTCCCACTATCTCAGCAGCAGCAAACACATAGTCTAGCCTCATATGCAGGTCATGTGGCGGTGCATAGTGCGAGTATTGCCTATCCATTGGGTGTAGCCTTCTCCATACATCCTCTAGACTGAGGTCTGTCAACAGCATCCCCAATGCTTTAGCTGATGGCGCCGGCTTCCCTGATTTGTCATCTGACCTATCTATCCTGGGGTTCAGGGTGCAATTGAAATCCCCTGCCCACACCATCGCGCCACCCACCAGGGGGCTAATCTTACTGTATAGGGACCTAAAAAATGCAGCTGTGTCATGGTTAGGGGCATACAAATGTATGATATTCACCTTCCTATTCTCCAGGAGTCCCGCCATCACCACCATTCTGCCCTCTGGGTCTATTGTCGAGCTGAGCAGCTGAAATGGCACGTGCGGTGCCACCCATGTGATCACCCCTCTTGCATATGCCGAGTATGTAGCGCCTATGACGTTACCTTTCCATTTTCTTCTGACCACCTCCAACTTCTCCTTGGTGAGGTGGGTCTCCTGTAGCAAGGCTATGTCTATACGCATCCTCTTTAGGTACATCACTTTATTACGTTTTAGATAACTATTAAGGCCCCGCACATTCCAGGTCGCTACTCTGAGTTTACCCGATGCCATCTACTCTATGTACTCCCTGTCCACCCCTAGCTGCGTGCTACTTATCTTCTGAGACTCCCTTACGGGCATCTGGTTCCTGAGGGCGACCCTGCATGTCCAGCCATTCCATAGCATCCTTCGGCGTCTCGAAAAACAGGGCTTTGTTCTTGTAGAACACTTTCAATTTGGCTGGGTAGAGCAACATATAACGGTGGCCGGGCTCTCTCAACCTCATTTTCACCGTCCCGAAGTTCATTCTGCTGCGCTGAACCTGCAGAGTATAGTCCGGGTATGCCGTGACTTTCGCCGGCCCCCTTTCAATCGTTCCTCCCTTCCTGAAAAATTCAAGTATCTTCTCCCGATCCCGGTAATTCAGAATCTTTGCAATCAGCGGCCGCGGGGGGGTTCCTGGGGGCGGTCTCCTCGTCAAGGCCCTATGCGCCCTCTCAACTGCAAATCCCTGGGTCAGTGCTCCGCCAGTTATCTCCTGCAGGAGCATGGTTTCCACATATTCTGTCGGATTAGGTCCCTCCATTCCTTCTGGCAGACCAATAATACGAATGTTATTGCGTCTGGCGCGCCCTTCTGGCTCCTCCGCCCTGTCCTCCAGGTTGCCCATCCGCTGCACAAGGGCATGGAGCTCCGATCCGTGGGCGGCGCATGCCGCCATGTTCGGGGCCATCTCCTTTTCCAGGTTTCCAGTGCGCTCTGCAAGCGTCCGCACATCCTGTCTCAGCAAATTGACTTCCTCCTGGACCGCTCCGATCTTAAGATCCAGGCCTACTTTCACTTTGTTCATAGCTAGGCCCAGTTTAGTCTCCCAGGCAATTTTCAAGTCTGCCATCGCTGCCAGCACTTCCTGGATCGTGCCCGGTGTCTCTGCCACTGCCGTAGTAGTGTCCTTGCTTTTGCCCTCCTCTGCACCAGGGGACGGCTTAGCATAGGCCTCCAGCATGGGCGGTTTGTTCTCGGGTCTGACAGTTTTGGAAGACATTATACTATATTGTCCGGGCGTAAGCCAGCAGCACCTCCCTACATACAGGGGTCCACGCGGCGTCAGGCCACTCTTGGCGTTGTGGGGCCGTTACAGCTGTGTTCTGGTGTGTCCTTGTTGTTTGCCGCCCACCTAGAATGGGCCGTGTCCTCCCTCGTGCCTGTGCTCACGCAGTGTCGCACCGCCGGTCCCTGCTGTAATTGTTCAGTAGCCAGTGGTCATGTGCTCCCACCGGCCCAGCGCTCTCCCACTTCGGCACTCTGTCGGCCCCGAGGCCTTCCAGTCCACGGTCCAGCCCAAGGTGTTTTCTGCACACTCCTTAGCTAAGAAGGCCACCTTATATTGTTCTGGGATTGGACTCTCCACTATGGACGGCTCAGTGAGTTGTGGGAGTGTCCCTCTTTGCGTGCCTTCCACTGTTTTCTCCTGTGTTGCTTCCAATATCCAAACTGCTGGTTTCACTCTTCTGTTGTGGGCTTATCAATTGCACTCCGTTGCCAGACTGTTTTCCCCCTTGGCCAAACCACCTGTGCAGAGCATTTACTTTGCACTTGCCATTTCGAGGGGTGCTGTTGAGCTTCGCTTCCTGGGTCTATTGCCACTCTCCAGACCTTAGGCCACATTACCACAAGCCCGCCACTGCTGTGTTGCTTTGGCTAACTTGTTCCCTTTGTGGCTCGTAGTATGGGTTCCTGTTCTGTGTCTTGCCAGAGTCTCAGCCACCACCTACGAGGTCTTTGTCCTCTCCCCTAAGGCCTCTTCCTTTATTTGGCAGGTTCGCCCTCTTTGTAAATCCTGCTTGTAGCCACCTTTTATCCATCCTCTCTGCGCTCCCTCGTCTCAGGCAATCACGTAACTCGGGAATCGAAACAATGTTCGTGTTAGTTTACTGTTAATGCGCCCACGGCGTGATTACCATGCACCCGGATACTGTCCCCGAAGGGCTTTGCTTCATGGTCATTTCACTCTGCCATCAGTGCATGCAACCAGCGAAGTCTCACGTACTCACGCGCTGGCCCTGACGCTGTTGTAGCCGCAGTGTTCGAGCAACAACGTATCCACCAGTCATTCGTTCCTGAGCTAAACGGCTCAGTGAGGATGTCAGGCTATTTCCATATGCTACTGTTGCAGTACCATAAGTCTTGTTCGTGCATTACGCAGCGTCGGCTCTCATATGTTGTATCTCCAGGCAGGTCATAGCTGTTGTGCCTCCAGGCCGCAGCCACGCGCGCCCCTCGTTTTCAGTATTTCGGCTGCGGGAAGGCCGATTTCCGTCTTAGCATGCTACGGGCTGGGGGCAGTCCCATTCCACTTCCAGGTTTCATACGTCCCCGGTCCAGCTCCGGCCAAACAGCGGTCAATGCCTGTTTTGCATTTGTACCTGTGGGCTATTTGCCTCCCTTCATGGACGGCCTCCTGGTCAGCATCCGCCGTTAGTCACTAGCAGTCCTTCTCCTGGGCAGACCTGCTTTGCCCCGTGATCTCCTGCTGTAGGATAAGGCGCACAATGCGTGCCCGGTCTCTGTGTCTGTAGCCACTGCAACCCTGCTCCCAGCCGTGAGAGATGCCTCGTTACTTCTACTTGTTCTGCAGGTGCATCCGATTCGCCACACTGACTATCACAGGATGCGCGCTACGGGTCCTTTGTTCACAGGGAGCAGCCATTTTGTCCTTATCTCGGCGGGACCCCGTCCCTTTTCTACTGCTAACAACTTTTTTTTCGTCGCCTGGATTTAGCTCCTTTGTTGTGCGCAGCATGCAACATCCCTTTTCACATCCGTGGGTCCCGTTGAATAGTATGCTCACCGCCTCATCTCGGGTCTTCAGGAGACACAGCCTATCTCCAATTGTTCTCAGGATCTGCCATCTTGGGACCGCCAGTCCCGTTCCGTCCACAGTTTCGCCTGCTGATTTCACACAGTGTCTGAATGTTCCACTTGTGCAAAGTACGCCGGTGTAGTTATATGACTACAGAGTCACATAATGCTGCATTTTCTTCGGATCATTGTAGGATCTGCAGGAGACACTTCGGAAGCATGTCTCGTTACATGGCTTCCAAGCCACGCCCCCCATTCGTGCTATCTAAGTTGGACTACTGTAACACTCTTTACATTGGAGCTAACAAACATATCACTAAGAAAATTCAAATAGTCCAAAATAACGCCTTGAGAGCGGCGCTAGGAATGACCAAAAAAAGATATCGCCACAGCTAGGAGAAATACTAACTGGCTATCTACTCTTGATAAAATCAAACTCAAAACTGCCTCCCTAACTTTCAAATCACTCAACAATGCAGCACACCTTTACCTAACAGAGGTTCAACAAAGGACCGGCATTCTGACCTACTACAATGACCTATACCAACTACATGACAGTTCCTCAATTTAAACGAGCTACTATTGGTGGAACTGGCTTCCCTGGCAAAGCTGCCCAATTGTGGAACTCGCTGCCTCCGTACCTGCGGGAAAACCAAACATACCGACATTTCAGACTCAACATTATCAACTGCTTTAAATCAAATGATCTCTAAATCCAGACCAGAGAGATAATGCCCTCTAACCTCTCCCAGCTCACTAGCCGCTTTATGACCAATCTCTTTTACCTTAAAAGACTCTCATGACTTACCATCTGCAGATATCATTGTATTTTATTTTACTTTGTAAATTGCCAATGCTGCCATCCTTATCTGTGTAATTGCCAACGTTGCTATGCGCTGTACTATAACCTGTATACTCTACTCTGTAAATATGCAATATGTAATTTTGTAAAGTCATTGTACTATATTATGTAACTATGTAAGCCTGAAATATCCTTGTCTTCATGCCCCGCTACCTCCGGGTCTGGCGCGCGCTACAATTAAAGAAACAAACAAATTGGAGCGTCTGTGATGGTGTCAAGTGGGACGTCTTGAAGTTCGGTGAGAAGACCAGCTCATGAAGGAAGTGACAAGTGCTGCTGAGGTGACTGAGCCTTTTCTGGGGAACACGCTCTTATCAACCAGTCGTCCAGATAGGGGTAGATGTGAATCTCCTCCCTCAGACTTGCTGCCACCACTGCTATAAGCTTGAAGACCCCTGGGGCAGCAGTGAGACCGAATGGCATAACTCGAAACTGGGAATTGCCAACAGTAAACCTCGGGTACTTTCTGTCTTTTAGATGAATGGGCACATGAAAGTAAGCCTCCTGAAGGTTCAAGGACACCAAGAAATCCTGGACTCGGAGGGCCAGAAGGATCTGCAAAAGAGTTACCATCTTGAACTTGTCCTTCCCGAGGAACTTGTTAAAGCTTCTCAAGTCCAAGGTGGGTCACACTCCTCAGTCCATCTTGGGGATTAGGAAATAAGGAGAGTACCATCCCTGACCCATCTTTGCTGCAGGTACTAACTATCGCACCTTTCTCCAACAGGGTAAGAATTTCCTGTTGGAGGAGCAGATCAGGATCTGAAACAGAGTGGCCTCTTGCAGGGCAATCTGGAGATTTTGCCAGAAACGGGGGGCAGTAGCCCTGGGCCACTGTCTGCAGTGCCCAAGCATCAAAAGTTATGTCCCCCAACTCTACAGATGCTGAGACAACCGGCCCCACCACAGTATTGTGTGCCAAAAAATAAAAGTGGTTTTGAAGGTGTTGCAGCTGCAGCGGAGGGTAAGGCAGCTGAGGCTGTTAGGGAAATTCTTCCTCCTCTACCTCTGGTCCCACGTGGAGCCATATTGGCCATTTGAGAGAATTGGCCTCTTCCCATTGAAACCAATGAATAAAATCGAAAGGGACGCCCTCTACAGGCATGTGAAGAACCCTGAGGTTGGGAAGGCTGGTGACTTGCTGCTCCTAGGATTTGCCGCTGCTTTAGAAGCTTGCAGCTTCTCCAAGCGGTCATCAGCTTTTTCTCCAAATAACCGGCACTCATCAAAAGGCATGTCCATCACACGTGCTTTACATCAGGAACACGAGACCAGACTTTGAGCCATGCAAAACATCTTGAGACTTTGCTGGCTGCCATTGCCCTGCTAACTGAATCCGCTGAATCTAAAACGTGTTTGTAGTTTTGTTAAGGAAAAGTGACCAGATAATCACTTTTGGATTTGTTTAAAATATCAATTGAGTTTAATATTTGTAAACTGTGTAATTCCCAGGTTGAAGGCATGTTAGCTTTCGAAAAATAAAATCTTTTTTATGCGAATAAGAGTTCTATAAATAGGAGTTTAATGAATATGTTTTGAAGATTTAGTTTTAGTGAAAGGACCGTTTCAGAATTACCGGGAAGGACCATGTTCGTACGTCTAGAGTGCAAGTGGTTTACCTGTTGGACCCAACAGGATTTTCTGTGCATGTTTTATTTTGAGTCTCCTGATGCTGGGGGACTTTACCCATTTGCACTAGAAGTGTTAGACCGAGAAGGAATAAACGAGCGAGAATGAAGATCGAAACACATCAAATACACTGTATTTGCTGGTGCTCCTCCCGTCATATATTTTTTGGATTAGGGGTAAAGGCAGGTGAAGGGAGAGCAAGAGGGAGACTATTTGGCTAAATGGGGGAAAACGGGGAGATTGATTTGCCAAAGAAGTCAATCAACTGGCCGATGACTAAAACGGATCCCTTCAGCGGGCATTTTCTAGTGTATTGAACCTGTGGGTTATGGCTTCATAGAGAGTAGCAGAGCTTGTTGCCTTCAAGAACTGTGCTTTTCTATGTTGGTAAATGTTACATAACCCAAAATGTGATGGTTAGAAAGTTTGAAATTAGCCATAACCACTATGAATTTCTCTGGGCAGCTCTCTATTTCATCATCCGTTTACCTAAATGTGGCACTGCAAAACGGTTCCAACCATAAACAAATCAGTCTCTGGCATGCCCCAAAAGAGAGTAGTGCAGTTCAAACTGCCCAGGATGTGCTTGCTCCCTCTTCACAGGAACAAAAACAGCCCTACGAGGTTAGTAAACAATGGCCCCCCTGACACATTTCTGCCAAGCAATCCCTGACACATTTCTGAGGTATGCCAAGATGTGGTTCCCATTTTTGCAGTACCTAGGGAATGGAGCTGGAACTTATTGACATAGCCCAAGAAGTTTAAAACTATTCTGGGGTTGCTTATGTTCTCATGGAGAGAGGGCATGGCTACTTCTGAAGCTTTATAGATCTTTTACTCTGTCATAAAATGAGCAGGAAAATGTCATTACCCTCAAGCTTATGCCCTTGGTCTCCCCTCAGTGGGTGCACCCTTTGCAGATACATAGACTATGGAATGCCCTTGTGCCACTCAGGGAATAATTCGGATGGACACAGAATGAAATATATACTGCATAATACACAGAAACATCTTCATCCCCCATCCCCAATACTTATTCAATCATGGCAAGTCGGAGGGGCAAACCTAAATGAAAAATAATTACTTGAAATTTAAAATACTGCCCCAAAACCACCACACAAAAA
Organism: Ambystoma mexicanum; assembly: GCF_040938575.1. NCBI lineage: Eukaryota > Metazoa > Chordata > Amphibia > Caudata > Ambystomatidae > Ambystoma > Ambystoma mexicanum. The sequence continues at coordinate 532,446,833 of NC_090924.1, read as the reverse complement.
TCTATCGAAAGCCACACTTCCAACTATTAATGCCCATGAGGGGCAGACACAAAACAAAATGCAAAACATTTCAAATGTAATATTATTCCACTAAACACGTTCCACTAAACACAAGATGATCTGCAACACCCAGCTTGTGGTGGTGTCACTGTCCATACAAGTTTGAGGGACACAAAGAGATTACAAATATTCTGTGAAGCACATGGCACAAGCCACCTTACTCAACACAAATATTTCAACGCAGCCGTCATAAAACAAATGTCAAAAAAGAAAAAAAAAATCGTACAATAAGGTTTTTAAAAAAATAAAAATAAAAAAAATACAAATCGGACAGCACCAGCGTGCACAGGGAAACATGGCTGCCTAAACTTCGGCTCCCTCTCCCGCCAGCACGAAGGAGATGAGAAAGTGCAACTCCCGCCCGCCCGCACACTGATAAGTGTTGGGACACCGTGGCGGACAGAGGGGCAAGCCCCCAAATGAAGCAGGGCAGTTCAAATTGGACCGGGAACAGAGATTCGCCCATCGCCCCGGCCAACCAGTGAGAGCGGTTGCAGGGCCTTACGACATCACCAGGCGCCAAGCAGCCCTGTGCCCCAGTAGAAAACGGAGCACCTGGGAGGGAAAGTGTGCAGCCCTGAAGGTCCTCTCCGATTAGAGGGATAAAAGGAAAGCAAGACCAGAAGTGAGGCACAATAGCGGAACCGGTGCCCGCGGACACTGACCGAGGAGCAGCAGCAGTGAGGGAGAGTGGTCCCGGCCTCCCGAGACGCACAAGGAGGAGAGGTGGCGCACCAAGGCGCGGGACCTCTCCAGACTCGGTGCGCAAAGGTGAGACTGCGTCGAGGGAGAAAGACAAAGATCGAGGCGGCAGGGGAGGCCCCAAGGACACAGTAGGCACCATATAGAGACCTAAACCATAAAAAGGAACATGGAGGAGTGGGGCCAGGGGCTCGTGGGAGATCTGACTGAACGGGGGAAACCGAAGGGGTGTCCACATCCCGGATGAAAGCACGCCAGGCACTGTAGAGGCGAGACCCCAAGTAGAGGGAAGGCGGCAGGCTTGACAGGCAAAAGTGCACCCAGCCAGCTTGAAGCAAGTTGAGAGGCACCAAGAAACACAGAAACAAAGGCGGCAAGGGGCATAAGACATAACGCACATTGTCCGAGCCACTCTGACACCCCACCTACGCTGGAGGAAAAGAGCAAAGAGCCCACGCGGCAGAGGCCCCAGAGATCAGGACGAAAGTGCGACGAGGAGTGAACCCCTAGGAGACGAAAGGTCACAAGGAGGGGGCGGGGGACCACTGTGGAGACAAAGGAGAAAGGCCAGTGGGGGGGCGAGAGGAAAAGAGGACAAAAGAAAAAAGGCAGAAAAGAAAAGGGAGGGCCCACGCCGACTGAAACAGAAAAGGGACCCACCAGCGACGCAGTCCGGAAAGCAGGGGGGGGGAGGCATCAAGGAAGGCACCTGAGGAAAGGGTGCTCATGGATGTGGACATGTCCCTTTTCTCCATGAAGCAGGACTCGGGGCACATTCTAGCAGAAATCAAGGCCCTCAGGGGGGGATTTACAGGCCTCACTGGCAGACCCAACAAGCAGAATGGGCACCGCTGAAAGCAAGGTGGAGGTTCTCGAAAATAACCAGCTCAACCCGGACCTGGTGGAGATGCGCCTGGACGCAAGGGTGACAGAGCTAGAGCTGAGGGAAGAGGTGATGCTAAAAATGGACGACTTAGAAAATAGAGAAACAACGTCTGGATATTGGGCCTCAGAGAAATGACAGGGGAGACCCCAAAGCAAGTGGAGGAAAAGGTGCAAGCCCTCGTCAACCTTTTTGAAGCTGAAAGAGGTTGAGTGGTGCAACTAGGGAAGGCACACAGAGGTGGAAGACCTTACGTGAGCAGCCCTCGCTCTATAGTAGCTAAATTCTTGAGGTACAAGGACAGGACGGAGGTGCTGACCAGGGCAAAGCAGTGCAGATAAGTGGACTTTGAAGGATCAAAGGTGACAGTCTACCAAGACTTGTCCAACCTCACGCTCTCCAGGAGACGGGACTGCAGACCCCTCACAAAATGGTTACAGGAGAAAGGAATCAGATATAGATGGGGTACCCGTTCTCACTACAGTTAGAGGTGGAAGCAGTGGCATAATGCATAACCTCGGCAGATGAGGCGGCACGGGCCCTGTGCCACCTCACCTCGGATATGGAAGTTGAATTAAAGGGCCCTGATGGGCTAGCTGCGAATAGGTAAAGACAACTACCGGCCCCGGGACCACAGAGAAGACAGAGGACAGACGGGGAGAAAATACATACGCCTGAATGGCCCATCACCGCGTACGTCCCCGATAGGAAAGATTTACATTTATGTGAACTAGTCCCTCCAGTTGTGAAACCCCCAACTTTTTGCTTTTGTATGACCATCCTAGCCTGACTTTTGCCAGTGGAGCCCAGCCTTCTGCTGTACTCTGCTGGGTTTTCGGTCACTTTGATATGGGCACACTGACATGCCTTTACAGACAGTCAGCACTGGGAGGCTTTGTTTCCCTTAGTCTTTCACTTTGTTGCTAGTTTTTAGCAGCCTGTTAACAGTGCACAAAGTACCTTACAGTACAGTGCGCTTGGGTCTTCCTCATTTCTAAGGCCCTAGACACCCTCAAAGGTTTTTTCGGTAGAAGTACACGTGCCTTGGACCGAGCTGGTGGCAGCTGTAATTCTTCATATATTTGTAATCCTTTCGAGTGGTCCAGATCACGTTTACCACGTTTGGCCCAGGACAGTGGCTTGGCCCCAAAATGGCCATTCCACAAGATCCTTTGTTCTGTCCTTTGGCCATCTTATCCCTTTGCCTTCCCCAGGTCGAGCAGACCCGGGAAAACCCTTATTTGGTCATGTAGATCTCTGCGCAAACTGAAGCTTTTGTAGTTTTCTGCATGCCTTGTGTGTGCCTCCAGGATGTGGGCTGGGCGGTCTAGTTCCAATGCACTTCCTGGATGCCAGGATGTCTGGTGTGCTGCAAATGACTGGGACCACCGTGGCCTGTGATTGGTCCACGTCTGGGATGGCTGTATGTGAGCAGATCTCTCTTTGGATACTGTGTTTTGTCGTAAAGGAGAATCTGGATATGAGATGGCCCCAAACACCCATACCAGGTCGATCTCTTGAGTTCTCCCCGAACTTAGGATAGGAGCCAAGTATCTTGAAACCAGGAAGCAGAGCCGAGGAACCGCTGATGACACACTGGAAGGTTTGGCACTGTGAGCCCACTGTCGTCCCGTTGGAACCCCTGTTTCTGATCGCACTTAGAAGGTCTGCAAAGGCACTTTGACCCATTGGAATAGTGGGACTAACTATTCTCGGCACCTCCAGCTTAACCTGTAAGCAAGCCTTTTCGGAAGTGTTCCTGGACCAACCAGTGAACTGACCATCTTGCACGGGACCTTTGCCCTGGAACAGCCCCCGTCTCGAGTTTACACTTGAGCGTTTGGAGACTGTAAGCTCTGGGTATAAGGCACTCTCCCGCCGTGTTTCGTACACCTAGCATTCCTAAGTCTGGACTTAGAAGAGTGCACCTGAACCCGAGTGCATGTAGATGCCATGTCGCCAATTGGAAATAGACTGATCCCTTCATTAGGAGCCTAGCAATCGCCACTGTCGCGCCACGGAATTATCCCTGGAACGCAGCCCCTGAAAGCCGCAGAACCGCACAACTGCAGGATTCGAACCCTGAACCAAAGTGGACTCGACTGCTGAGGTTTCGTCCAGAGTGCGCCGAGGGTCGGTGAGTACTTGCAACTCTTACCGTTGGCCCCTGGCGCATCCATCAATTTTTAAACATGAGTGTCCCCTGAGGGCCACTCTCCTTTATTGAGGTAGCCTGTTCTACCGAGCTGTTCCCAACTCTTGGATCCTGTGCCCTCTTGGGGAAGACCCTCCTCGAACAGTGGGAACTTATTCTTCACTGCCTCACCCACCTTCTTAGCTGCTAGAGTCCTTGCAAGAGACCCCGTTTTTGCCCAAACACAAGATTGTGTGCATCTGCACCAAAAGTACTTTTCAGCATAAGGCTCCACTCATCGTAGGGACTGGACTGCCTCTTAGATAGGGTTTGATAAGTGAAGGACTGCCTAAATGTTATTTGCACTGCATGCTCCCTTTCTTCACAGGTTGTGGACCCTTACTGTGTACTATTTCTTTAGGCCATTGGTTACTGTATATATGTTTAATAGTAGAGTTGTGTTGGTTTAGTTATTACTGCCGATATTTGCTTTGCGTTTGTTTTAAAAAGGCCTTTAATAAATGTATATTTTTTTTATATATACACCGGACAGTCATTTGTAGTGTCATTAACTGTGTGTGCTCATTGTGGGCTTTCGATCACCCTCACCCCTCCTGAGACCTAGTCTTGACTGCTGACAATGCTACCTTGATTGGTCTGGCTTGTCCAGAAGGTTACCGTGTTCCAAGAAACTAGGCTTGCCTTCTGAACCTCTGCCCACCAGGTCAGAGTTCAGAAATCCATCTTAAAAGTCCCCCGTGGCACTGAAGCAGAAGTGTCCAGGTGGCTGGGTAAGGAACTAAGGAAGAGTGCTGAAGGGAGGGGAATTCCCCCCCCCCAATCCAAGGTGACTGTGGGAAAGAGGGTGTCTCAGCAATTTTCTTAGCACTTACCTGTTTAACGTTACAGTTTGTTATAATGCTTGATGGGGAGGCTTTAACGGGGGGAGGATCCTCAGGGTAGCATGTGTCCGTCAATACAACAGTAGACTCTGCAACAGTCTGGATGGAAGAAGGTTGGAGTCAGTTGTCTATGGATAAATGGGAGGGCGAGGAGTCGAGGCGAGGAAAAATGGGCCCAAATGAAGGGGGCAGGAGTCTGGTCATGGGTACCCTAAACGTAAAAGGAATTAACTCTCCAAAGAGAACCCTAGTGGCAAGGGAATTTCGTAATGCATCCCTGGAATACTATTCTTGCAAGAAACGTGTCAGGTGATGGGGGAAGAACAGAATTTGAGAGGCGTGGGCATTGGACAAGTCCACTGGTCTGGTGAAATGGGGAGGGGTGGGGATGATCCTACACAAGCAATGTCGACTGCAGGGATGTGTAGTAACTAAATATATGGAAGGACGGCTACTTGTAGTACAGGGCACCCTGGAGGGTGCGTGGGTAGTGCTGGCCACAGCTTACGCCCCTAACCAGGGCCAGGCACGATTTATAAAGATAGGCCTATACACCGTACAACCACTGGCAGCGGAACTGTACATTATTGGGGGGCGGGGTGGGACTTCAACTCTTGGGCGAACAAAGTGTTGGACAGGAGGGCAGCGGGAGAGGGTGGGACCCCTGAAGAGGTGGAAAGACTGGGGCAGGCAATAGAGGTGTGTGGACTAGTGGACGTGTGGAGGTTAAAATATCCGAGAGAGAGAAGGGATACACTTTCGTCCCTGCACCTCATACGACATACACCAGGATAGATTACCTGCTAATGAATAGAGATCAGGGACTAGAGTAACGAGCTGCGACATTAGACCAGTGGGGAGGACGGATCAGGATAGGGCTCCTAAGTCATTAGACGAAGGCATCCACAGGCTGGATAGCAGCTGGCGATTCAATGAGCTCCTCTGGACAGACCCCATATTTGCAGACCAGCTCACCAAAGATATAGACTAGTATTTCAAGATAAATGACAATGGGGAGGTTGGCATGAACGGGGTTTGGGATGCTGGGAAAGCGACTTGGAGAGGCTCCTGATCAGAGAGGGTGCACGAAAGAAACGGAAAAGGCGGATTTCAAGAGGAAGAAATTAGAAAGGAAATAACAGAGGGAGAGTCATGGATGCATGCCGAGGGTGAAGACATAGAAGAGATGCGGGTGACATTGCAGGCAAAAAGGGCAGAACTGAAAGTGTTAAGAGTAGGGGAAACCCTGGGTAAGCTAAAGTACCTCAAACAGAAGTTTTGCGAAAAGGGGGATAAAGCGGACGCACTTCTGGCAGCGAGGCTTCGGCGGAAAGATGAGTGACTACCACGGAGGACCCGAGAGGTAGCCCCAGACATACACTGGTAGAGATAGCAGAAGGCTTTGCACAGTACTATGTACACCGGCAGGTAGGACCTGCTTTTAAAGCTATTGTCCGCTTTTATTTTAATTTCCTTTTACACACTTAGGGTATGTGGTGAGTGACTGGGCACCTCTTTTGGAAAAATCTTCTTTCCTTGTAATGCGGCTCGTACCACCAGGAAGTTTCCTGGCTTCTCGACATAGAACTTCCAGACACCATAAAAGATGGTGGCCGGAAGCTCAGCGGGCGAGGGCTCAGCGTCCCAAAATCACGCCTAAGTCAAGCCCATGAGTGCTCGTCCTGTGCGAACTCCGTGCCATGGGCTGATGCTGATGTTGGTTTGGAGGGTCCCACTAGATGGTCAAGAAAGCAACTTTTGTCACTTGCTCCTCCAGAGACTATTTTATCTCTTACAGGTGACTGTCTCCGATTCTCCAGAGAAGGCATTGACGGGACTTCTCCTCAATGCTCGTTCTCTAGTCAAACACACAGTTGCCTGCTCTGACTTGCTAGCAGATCGGGTTCTGTATGTGCTCTGTGTTACAGAGACCTGGCTAAATGATGCCTCTGGGCCAGCACTAGCTGAACTGCTTTCTGACTCTTACAAAAAATTTCAGGGAGGTCGCCAAACGGCCCAGGCTGGGTTGGAGTCGATCCTTATTCCTTTGGATAACTCCATTAAGATGGAGGCTATCTTGGTTAAAATTACGGTTCCTCCTCACCTTAATCGACACATTTTAGTGGTTTACTGTCCTCCTAGGGTGGATGGAACATTTTATGACCAATTCTTTGACTTTGTCACAGATCTTGAACGCAGGTATCCTCATCTAATTATCACAGGTGACTTCAATCTGCACTTCATTTGCCCTGCCACGGTGGCAGAAAAGTAATTTTTTGAAGCTATGAGAGATGTGGGTTTGACCCAGTTGGTGGCCTCCCAGACTCATTCTGCTGGCAATACGTTGGATCTAGTTTCTGCCAGGGATGCCTTAGTCACTACTTTTTCTCTTATTCCTATACTATGGTCCGACCACTTGGTGGTGCCGTTTCTAATCCAGACGCCTGCCATATGGCCAGGGGCGCAAGCTAAATACCAACACTGTTGCAACTGGTTAAAAGCTTCCAATATGGAAATCATCCCTAACATTCAGACACAATGGCAAGTGGCTGGTGCAATATATTTTTCGACTCTCTCGCGAGGATTTTTACTACTGTGGCAGACACGCTAGCTCCACTTACTTTACGTAAATTGAGAGTTCACCCTTCCCAGCCCTGGTTCACAGATGAACATAAGGCCCTTCAGAAAGAAAAACGTCTTGCTGAGTCAAAATGGCGGAAAACGTACTCTACCAATGCTAGATCACTTTTTGTTTTGACTTGTAATACTTACCATCTAGCCATTCAGACTATAAAAAGGCTTACTACACTAATAAAGTTGAAAATGCGCTGAATCACCCGCGTGAGTTTTTATACACTGCTGCGCAAGTCCATCAGTCTCAAGACCTTTGCGATGATCTAGCAGCATTTATTATTAATAAAGTAAAATTGATACAGGACCAAGTTCACTTAGCTTTCCTTGCCCCCGAGCAGTATCCTTCTTGTCCTTTGAACCTTAGCTGGTTGGTATTTCCAACCTTCTAAAGTCCAGGAAGTGGAAATAGCGATCAATAAATTAAAGTCTGCTTCACCTTCGGATGCCATGCCATTAAAGATCTTCAAAGATATCTCTCCCCACATCTCCGGATGGCTGACGGAAGCAGTCAATGACTTTTGTCACTCTGGAACCATCTCGCCAGAATTGAAATAAGCCACTGTCATCCCACGCCTGAAGAAGCCCACATTGGACCCTTCTATACCAGCAAATTTCCGCCCCATCTCTTTGCTTCCTTTCTTTATGAAAGTGATGGAATCTCTAACCTCCCCCTTGCTTCATTCTTAGAGCGCTCTTCCTTCCTGAATTCATTTCAATCTGGGTTTCGGCCAGGTCGAGGGACGGAAAGTGTCCTAGTCTCAGTGTACAATGACCTCTGGCTGCTGGCCGACACAGGAGGAACAGGAGCCCTTATTTTATTAGATTTATCAGCAGCGTTCGATACTGTGGATGACTAGGTATTGCTAGATCAGTTAGTGACAGCTGGCCTATCGGGCCAGGTGCTGGCATGGTTTGCCTCTTTTTTTGGCCGACCGCAGCCAGACACTGACGCTTGCCTCTTTTCTTTCCACTGTCATGGCTCTGCTGTGTGGGGTCCCCCAGGGCTCCGCCTTGTCACCCGTTTTGTTCAACATCTATATTCAACCTCTTATTTTGCTCATCTGCTCGTTCGGCTTCAGGTGCTACTCCTATGCTGATACGCGAATCGTCTGGCTAGATTCTACCCAGCCGGGCATTGCATCTCAGCTTAGGATTTGCCTGTTGGTCATGAACAGGTGGATGGGCAGCAATTGGCTGTAATTGAACGGGGACAAGACCGAAGTCCTGGTGGTGTACCGCCCGCGCAACCCTCGTGTGGCTGCCCTTGATGTTGCGCTGACCTGGTCCTCAGCCTTTTGGCCTATCGAACTTGGAGCATGTCCCTCCCCAGCAGTGGAGGTCAAGAATCTGGGAGTTATCATCCCAGCCTGTCTATGGAAAGCCAAGTGGGAGCCATTTGTAAGGCAGGCTTCTTTCAACTTTGTGTGCCTTGGAAGGTCCTCCCTTTCCTTCCCATCCAACTGAGACCATTAGTTACAGCCTCTTTAGTTTTAAGCCGGTGGGATTATTGTAATTCTCTGTTTTTTGCTCAGCCCCTCTATCTCTTTCATCGCCTGCAGCTCCTTCAAAACTATGCTGCACGCATATGTACTGGTACCCCTTATGGTGCCCATGTGTCCCTGATTCTCCGATCTTTGCACTGGCTCCCGGTTCTCCAGCGGGTTCACTTATCACTGGTGATTGTACACCAAGCTTTTTATGGCTCAGGTGCCAAATACCTTCAAGATACATTTCAACTCTACGAACCCACTCGGGATCTGCGGTCAAAGGGTTCATGCCTTCTGGTTTTTCCCAGTTATCAGTTTGAGCGGGTGGGAGGCCGTTCCATCTCAGTGGCACCCACCAAATTGTGGGTACTCTCTGCCAGTGCAGGTGAGGGTTACCAACAATCATGATTTTTCGTCGGCTGTTAAAAGCCTATCTGTTCTAATCCTGTTTTCTATCCCCTCCGGTTCCTTTTTAGCGCCAAGATGCTTCAGCGAGCTTGCGCTCTACAAAAATAATTAACATAACATAAGATATGAGTTACTCTACGAGTCGGAATGCCCTGCAGCAACTGCAGAAGCAGAAGAGTGCCTAGGGGGAGTTAATATGACTCGGCTCACGGATACAGAGATAGACCACCTAGAGAGCCCAATCACCATAGAAGAAGTGCAAGAGGCGATTAGTCGCCTCCCTAATGAGAAATCCCTAGGGGAAGACGGCTATACCAAAGGATTCTACAAGTGATTCGCGGGGGTACTCCTGAGTCTATAAAAAACTCTATAGTAACATTAGACACAGGGAAAGCCCCAGCAACCTTTAGCAAGGCACCGATATCGGTGATACCTAAGGAAGGGAGGGACCTAGTCCAATGCCCCTCCCACCGGCCTATCTCGTTATTAAATGTGGATGAAAAGATTTGTATGCGCATACTAACAACCCGACTCACAGAGAAAATGCTGCATCTAATAGACCCAGATCAAATTGGATTCATTGCAGGGAGACAGGGCCCAGACACAATATGAAAGACCCAAGATCTCATGGAGCACGTCTCCGGGGTAACAGGTGACTACGCATTGCTGAGTTTAGACGCTGAAAAAGCCTTCGACTGGGTGGAGCGGGCGTTTCTTTTCGTGGTGCTGCGGAAGGTAGGCTTTGGAGAAAGAATGTACTGGACCATCTGAGTAATCTATGCCGAGCCCACAGCACGGATAGTGGTGAATGGAAAAATGTGCAGAACTATTAGACTTAGCAGAGGTACTAGAAAGGGATGCCCGCCAACTCCCCTGCTCTTTGCACTAACAATGGAGTCCTTAGGCATGAAAGTTAGGGAGGAGGACCTGATAAGCAGCATCAGGGTGGGTGAGGAGAGTTATAAAATAAGCATGTATGCTGATGTCCTGTTCGTCTCAGATGTAGCCGCGTCAGTCCGCAGTGCCCTCTGGATACTGGAGGGCTACGGGCGGTTACCGGGATTTCGAGTTAATGTGAGTAAGTCGGTGCTCCTCCCCTTGGGAGGGGAAGCAGTTGTGAAAAGTAGGGAATGGAGTGACCTGGGGATCCCAATAGAAGAGGAATGTATAAAGTGTGTAGGGGTTAAAATACCCGAGGACCTAGATAAGTTATATGAACTCAACTCTTTGTAAAGGTTTATTATAAACCAAAACAAATAAACATACAAAAGAAATATGAACTCAACTTTCCCCCACTGCTGCACAGGCTATTTGTGGATCTAGAGGCATGGTTGAGATTTACAATATCCTGACTGGGCAGACTCAATGCCGCAAAGAGGACGGTGCTCCCCCGAGTTATGTACCTGTACCAAGCACTGCCAATTGAGATGCCCGATCTCCACTTTGTGGAACTAAAAAAGAGAATCTGCACATTTATATGGCAAGGGAAGAAGCAGAGGGTCTCGTACAGAGTGTTGGTGCAGTCGAAGGAGAGGGGAGGAGTAGAGCTCCCAGATACGCGCACTTACTATAGAGCAGCCCAATTTAGGGCCCCGATCCCCCACCTTAGGATGGGCCAGCAGTAACAGTGGGTAAATTGAGAACTGGAGGCCCCCAGGGGGCATAGGCAAAATGGGTGCCTGAGTGCCAAGGTCAGTCCCCTACCTTGGCTTATTTGAGAAGACATAGTGATTAGCAGTACCTGCTTCCCTGCGAGACTGACCCCCTGAACGTGGGAAGTTGCAGAGACTCATCGGAGCACCCCCAGACTCAAGGCCCTTTGGCTGACTTCTGAGGCCGAGCTCGGCATCGGCATCCTCGGGCGCAGGCTGGGCGGCACACAGTGGTGCCTGTGAGATTTCCGACCCATGCTGTCAGCAGGGGCCAATCCTGCACTAGCAGGGGTGAAGAGGAGGAGGCACCCGCCCGCCAGGAGGATGCAGCGGGTGGGCTGTATGTATGCCCTGACTGTCCCGGCTTGTCTCGCTGCGGGGGACCGCAGCTGTGAGACGGCTGGAGCCAGCATATGTGCCAGTGTGGCAGGTGAGCAACAGACCATGGGAGGAGACCGCTCCCTGCGGGGCCTGGAGTCCACTGAGACGTTGCTGTCCCTGACCCCGCGAGCGCGAGGTGTGGCAGGAGGCCTCAGCCAGAGTGAAAGTTACAGTGGCGATCCAAGGCAGCCACCAGGAGTTGCTGCAAGTCCAGGAGCTACGCTCACAGTGCCTCCAGAACGAGGAGACAGCGGCGTAGGGAGGAGGCATGAAGAAGCCCGGTGAAAGGTAGGTGGCCCCCCACCCTTGAAAGCCCCACTGGTTGGGGGAAGAAATGAGGAATAGAAGCACCCTTGCAGTAGTGGAGAACCAGGCTGAGCCTCTAGGGTGACTCCCCTGTGCGGCATTATACCCCGCGAACCACCTGCACAAGTGCGAATAGAGGCCCAACCCAGGAGTAGTGAGGAGGCAGAGAGGGGCACCTCCTGAAGGACAAGGACCTTGGATCAAGGGAGACAGGAGTCAGCACACTTGAAGATTCTAGTCAGGACTCTGGTGCCTCGAACTAGAGGGGTGGGGAGACGACCAACTCCGACTATATTGGACCACGCTAGTCCCTGCTGAAGAGACTTTACCCCGCCTTTAGCTCCCACGAGAGTCTGTGGCCCTCCCCCTCCCCACTCCCAACCCCCCATTTGGGGCACCAGAGGTAACGTTTAAGGACACCTATGAGCTGACAAGGTACCTTGGCGCGCTTCCATTACCAAGGCACAGAAATGATGGCAGAGGTCATCGGAGGCACGGGACCCACTCCTGCCCCAGCTGGAACTATTAAGAATGACATACAAACCCTCTTGGAAGAGATCAGAGGGATGAGGACGGACATGGGGGCAAAACTGGCAGACCTTTCGGCCAAGGTGGTCAACCTGGATGCCAAAATGGATGGGGTGGAAGCTTACCAGGCCTCCCACTGGGCTATTGGAGACACAAATGGAGGTGCACTTCATGTAAACAGAGAGGCGTGAGGAGGAGTTGCGCCTCAAGGTTGATGACATTGAGAACCGGGAGAGGCGCAATAACCTCCGGTTCTTTGGGCTGCAAGAGATGGATGGCGAGACTCCAATGGGCCTTGAACAAAAGATACAAGAAATAATAGGGATGGTCCTTGATTCCAGGGCAGGAGAGAGTCACCATAGACAGGGTGCACAGAGCCGGAGGAGCCGGAGGAGCATCTCGTGGCCCATGCTCAGTTCTGGCACGCATGCATTACTTCAGGGACAAGGCGAGGATCCTTGAAAAGGCGTAGAGCATGAAGGAGGTGATCTACAGCGACTCCAGGGTGGCTATTTTCCAAGATTTATCAGCCCACACGTTACAAAGGCAAAATAAGTGTGGGACCCTCACTAGATGGCTTCAGGAGAAGGGGGCGAGGTACCGCTGGGGCTACTCTTTTGCTCTGGTGTTCGAATGGGAGCGAGAGCAGCATCATCTGGTGGCGGAGGAGGAGATGCAGCGAGTCACGGAGGTTCTGGTGGACTGTCGAGATGGCTCCACTTCGGCACTCAGAGGACATGGAACGGACCGTAACCGGACCCCGCGGGGCCCAGAATCAGCGCGAGGAAAAGCAGGGCTAAAAGGAGTTTGGAAGTTTCAAAAGCTCAACACCCCTCCATCTCGAAATGTAGACACCTGAGAAAGGGGGCTGAATTTCCTATGTTGGCCTCCCTAACTACTAGGGGATACCCTGGGGCCCTCTGGGGATGGGGCTTCTTCAGAGGTGGAAGGTTAGAGGGGAAGTCCCCCGTGGCTGCTGATCAGGTGGTCTGTTTTAAACCTTGATAATGAGTTTGTGGAAGGAGGTGGGTTGTAATAAAGAGGCTTACAGAGAGAGGGGGAGGGATCCAGGAGTTGGTTGAATGTTTTACCTAGACATGGGATGGAAGGGGACAGTAAGACTGCCTAATATGTTGCCCATGGTAGGGGCTACATCCCTGGCGGTTCGATTGACGTGCCCAACATGACAGGGCATGAGATCGAACACCTCAGACTGGGGTTGGGAGGGGCAGGGAGAGTGAGGAGGGTCAGGGAGGGAGGCGAGGCAAGGCAGGGCAGGGTAAATTATCTTATGCAGTGAAGCATACACGCAACAGGGGTTAGGTAAACCATAAGGAATTTAAGGAGCGACCAACAAAGGGTGAGGATGGGATATGGTTGAGGTGGCAGTAGGTACGCTGAATGTGAAGGGATTGAACTGCCAGAACAAGCGATCTTTAACTAGCAACATGTTCCGAAAGCAGAAACTTGTGATCCTCTTCTTGCAGGAGACCCATTACATGCAGGGGGCGGAATCGCCAATAAAGGGCAAGGAGATAGGTAGGAGCTTCTGGGCATCCCACAAAGACTCCAAGGAAGGAAGGGCTGGACATTCTGCTTGGCAAGTCCTTCCGACTGACGGGAACCCAGGTTAAGAGGGGACTTGGGGGAAGATTCTTAGGTATAAAAAGGTATACATGAGGCGATGAAGATCACGCTAGCTACTCTCTACGCACCCAAAACGGGGCAGGTGGGCTCCTCCATCAGGTTTTTAAGATGAAGTATGGTTGGGCGGAAGGCGCGACACTCCTAGGAGGGGGGGGGCATTGCAATTGGGTGGTTGATCCCATGCTAGACTAGTGGTCCGAGAAAGGGACGAGTACTTAAGTGGTGACCAAGGATAACGTGACCTTTAGGGATCATTTTTGGGTGGACATCCGACAGAAGCAGCGGTCAGGCTCGGGAGGCTACATGTTCCCTCCCCCCGGGCCCCATCAGACCTACACGAGAATTGATCACCTTCCCGTTCTCTCTGGACCAGGAGGAGAAGTGGAGGCATCTAGGGTTGAGGCGATCATGTGGTCAGACCATGAACTGGTGGTAGCTAACTGGCGGCTCCCAGAGCCTTTGCGAAGTTTCAGGTGGAGGTGCAATGGCACCTTGTCCAGGAACCGGGTGTTTAGGGACTTTCTGGGGGCGGAGAAACAGGACTACTTTGAAACTAATGATAACAGTGAGACGGGTATGGCAATGGTCTAGGAGGCAGCTAAGGCCACTCTTAGGGGACTACTTATCGCTGACAGGTGCTGTAGGAAGAGGAAAGGGGGCTAATTGAAAGTGGGCTTCGAGAAGGAAAAAAAGTGCTAAGGTCCCAATTGACCCGGCTGGATGCTGACAGGCTCCTGGGTGAAATGAGAGATAGGAGGCAGAAACTACACAAGGTCTTGATAAGAGGTTGTAAAGAAGATGCGATATACCCGTCAGAAATATTACAAAAAAGGAGACACAGTGAGACCCCCCTGGTGAATAGGGCGAGGGGCTCTAGGGTGGAAAGGAGGATAGAAGGAATACAGCATGCAGAGGGGCACATGGTTAAGGGGCTGGAGATATTGCGACATGTTTCGCAAGTTTCTATAGGGAGTTATATGCCAAGCCGAAGGAGTCGTCATGGGGGAAGTGTGACCGTACTTGGCCGAAAGGAGCCTCCCCAGGCTCACAAAGGAAGAGAGGGAGTCCCTGGATGGTGAGTTAACTCGGGAGGAGGTGCTGGGGGCCATCCAAAGATTAAAGACATGGAAAGCCCCTGGTGATAACTGTTTCAATGCTGACTTTTATGAGCAGTATCAAAACCAACTGGCAGCGCCTCTGCCAAAGCTGTTTAACTCTATAATAGGGGTCGATACAATACTGCCGTCGTTTCTCCAGGCTGTAATAGCAGTCATCCCGAAGTTAGGGAAAGACCAAGTCAGCTGTGCTTTGTACAGGCCCATCTCCCTTCTCAATGTGGATGCAAAAATCTCACCACAGTCCTTGCAGCACGCCTGGAGCTATGCCTCCCCAGGCTGATCCATCCTGACCAGGCAGGTTTTGTGTTGCATAGGCAAGGAGTGGACAATATGCGCAAGATGCTTCACATTCTTAACTCGCTGGCAGCAAAGGAGGAGGGGATACTGTTGTTGGCCCTGGACACCGAGAAGGCGTTCGACCGAGTCAACTGGTCTTTTATGGGGGAGGTTTTTGCATCCATAGGGGTGGGCCCAAGATGGAGGGGATGGTGGGGGTAAACAGGACCGAGTCACAGATCTTCCTATTTCAAAGGGGTACACCCCAGGGGTGTCCACTTTCCCCGCTGATCTATGCGTTGGTGATGGAACCATAGGTGGTGTCAGGATGCCTTCCGATACCTTGAGGTCCAGGTGACGCAATGCTTTGGAGACCTCTTCCCTAAAAACGCCCTCCCCTTTGGTCAACCATAAAAAGAGATGTGGAGAGATGGTTGAACTTGGGACTCTCCTGGATGGCTCGCTTGAATTGTATAAAGATGGTCATGCTTCCCAATTGTTTGTTTTTATTTCAGTTGCTACCCGTAGTAATACCTATATAATTTTTTGTCGAAGTGAAGGTAGCTATGTTGAGATTTCTTTGGGCAGGGGCCAGGCACAGGATTGCATATAGGACGCTAATCATGTCAAAGGAGGAGGGGGGGAGGAGTGGGGTTCCCTGATCTGATGACGTACTATATAGCGGCCCAGCTCTGGGTTCTAGTGGATCACTTTACACACATTTGGGGAAGCAATGGGTGGCCATGGACAATGTACTACTAGCTCCGTTCAGACTAGATGAATGGCTGAGGGTCACTAGGGCCCGTATCGTGAGGAGAGTGTTGTATCACCCGGTCCTAGAAGTTCTGCGATCCATATGGAGGGAAGGGGGAGATAATAGATGGCTCACAACATGGCCATCGCATTTGAACTGTATCTGGGCCGCTCTGCTGAGGGAAGGGATCGCGGAGCCACTGGCGTTCCAGTCCTGGTATGAGGCCGGATTAAGCAGAGCGGGTCAATTGTGGTAAGGGGACACCTTCATATCCTTAAACAGACTGGAGGAAGCCCTGGGCCTTCGTAACCTGTCGCCCTTCCGATTTTTGCAACTGAAGGGGGTTTCAACAGAGGGCTGGTGAGGGAAAAAATCTAAGGAGGGAATTGACGAGTTTTGAAAGATTCCTGATCACGCAGAGGGGTTCCAGACGGCCGATAGCCGGGCTTTACAGGAGGATCCTCTTGGCGAGTCCTGGAGACCCCCTGTATCGAGAATCAAATGGGGGCAGGACTCGGCCAGGGACATTGGAGACACCCTGTGGACTCAGATGTGCAGGAGGGCTAACCACTCAACTAACTTGCTCCAATATAGACATCAGACCTTGAAGTTACTACATAGATGGCACTACCCTCCAATGAGGACTGCGCGAATGAGAGAGGGATACGACCTGGGCTGTTGGAAGTGCCATTGGGAAAAAGGGGATTACATTCACACGTGGTGGGGCTGCGCAAGGGTGAAGGCGTACTGGAGAGAGGTCCAGTCTTGGATAAAAGGGGTAGATGGGATTCAGAGGGAATTCTCACTATGGCTTCTCCTATTTGGGGTAGACACGGAGAGGAGCAGGAACCAGAACGGGGCCACATGTTTCATGTCATGATGGTCTCGGCTAGATGCTGCCTGGCCCAGCAATGGAAAAGTCCATGAATGCCAGTGGAAAAGGAATGGGTATTAAAGACTCGTGCCATATACGATATGGGATACCTCACTCACCTTCTGGACGAGTCCAGGTCAGATATCTAAGGTTTATGTTTGCCTTTCTTTGAAAAGTATGGGCGGAGATGCTGATGGGGGAAATGAGAAGGTCGGAGGGTAGGGGAGGGGTGCCCACAAAAAGGGGAGGCTAGCATTACGTGGAAGCACCCTCAGACAATGGGAGAAGTGTGCATTGTTGGACAGACTCTTGATTTGTGGACAAGCGTACCCTTGACACATCAGGTCGGAAACGGGTACCATCCTCTGCTCGATCCTAGCTGCGTTGGTTATAGGTGAACGCCTTGTGGCGGACCTGTGTTTTGACTAAAATGCCAATAAAGCTTGATTTTGAAAACACATTTTGAGAGCTACCAATGGAGACCGGTCCCACTGGGGGAATGGCTCTGGGGGCCACAGAGGCCACTTCCGAGAAGGATAAAGGCACACCGAATCGTGGGACCGATCTGGGCTCTGTGGCAGGTTAAGAAGGAAATGATCAGAGTCACGACCTGGCCGTCTCCCATGAGTCATATTTGGGTCCCCTGATATGGGATCATATCCCGGATCACGCCAGATTTCAGGACTGGTTCGAGGAAGGACTGGAGAGAGTGGGCCAGACCCCCTCGATGGAAATGGAATAGTCAGCCTTCCTAAAAAAAAGTATGTCCCGGAGAAGACACACATAGGCGGAGGCAATAGGCAAAGTGCAAAATGAGAATGCTGACTGAGCTGCTGGCTGAGGTCACGGCACATTAGAAATTCTGGTTAGTAATGGGGAAAGTGAAGTAAGGAGCGATCCACTTAAGGTAGCGAGGAAATTGAAAGGTAAATTTTAAACCCTAGACCAGAACCTGGGGGGGAGAGGGGAGGAGAAAAAAAACAAAGAACAATACACGCAAGAGAGACTGACTCTCGCTGTATGGTGGAAATATGAAGAGGAACTGCTTGAAATGTGGACCTTAAGAGAAAAAAGGTTTTGGCTACCTAGAGGCGAAGTGGGGGGAGGAGGTACTTTGAATGCGGGGGAATAAATGTCAAAGAAGAGAGCAGAATTGTATGTTAAAATGTGCTACACTCCAACTTGCTGCTCGACAGCATTGGTGAGGATACTCATAAAGAAAAGGAACTATGTTTAAGAATACGGATACATTGTTTGGGGCATTGGCTGGACCCCTAAACGGTGGGTCAATTTTGCTAATATGAAATATACCTTGGGGAAGAACCTCCACTATTGGGACTGACATGAGAATTTCGTACATCTTAATAGTCTGAAAAGTTACACATTTGTTCAGAATGTATTGTATACCTTTAAGAGGTCACAAGAATATTTCAATCTATGTCCATTTCCAAATCTTAGGAGATTTATATTGCTACTCAGGATAGACCACCTACCAGTATTGGCGGTGGTGAGTGTTGAACGTCAGATTCTTTAAATCGAGTGTTGTTGCAGAATACGTTTGAATAAAGCTATTAGCGAAACTGCCAAACATGTACTTACTGAGTATTCAAATATGAGGATATCTTCATTCAGAGTGTAATCTATTGCAGAAAAGCAGTGGAGCACTAATTAAGTGACCCTTGAGGACTTGGAATTGACTAACACGTTTTAACTTGTCATAACTCTGGACCCTGATGGCAATTTGTAGCTTGCAAAAGTGCTAACTGTAAATGTGTAGGCAAAGTTAACTAAATAGACTAATCTAATGATTAATTGGTCCATAAATTAGAGTCAGAAAATGTATCTGGAAAGGATGGACCAAGTGATCGTCTGATCCCTTGCCTTGGGACATTATGGCCATTTGGAAACCTTGTGCTGACTTTTGGGATTTTTTGTGTATATTTGTCGTGGAATATGTGCCCATCAACTGTTAAGAATGGATTTTTTTTGTTTCGGAGATCTTATGTTATTTAATTGTACATTTCATATTTTATCCTATTCTATATTATTTTAAAATCGACTGATATGTTTAAGAAATCCTGACTATGGAAATTGAGTCCATGAAATTTTGTATTCTCTTTTCTGTATTCAGTTTTCTGTTCTATCAATGATTTATTCTTGTTTAGAGTGATTGCATCGAAAGCCAAAGCATCAAATGCCTTAGCATCTAAAAAAAAGCAACGAAAAAAAGCATTGAATGCATTTTTTTTTCATTTTCTTTTTTAATGGGCCCACCACCCCCGTTTTTTACCGCTTAAAACCCATTATAATTAAAATAAAACATTTACCTTTAGAAAAAAATGCATTCAATGCTTTTTTCAATGCTTTTGGCATTAAATGCTTTGTATTCGATGCAATGACTGGATACCATTTATTATGTGTAAAGTTTTCATTGTAAAACTGTATCACATTAAATAAGTAAAACATGTCAAAAGTGCACACTGACAATGTACTGAAAAAGTAATGGTTGTGCGTAATTTTATTGTGGTATTTCTGCTAATAAAACTGAATAACTTTTTTTTTAAATCAGTGGGGGAAAAACAATTTTTTGAAAAATGTTATGGCCAACATTGATAAAAAGTTGAAATCTATAAACATTATGAATGGCAACATTAAGGTTTAACATACTATTAAACAATGAACCTAAATTAAAACATTTAAACCATTGTTGGATTCTTAATGCGCCCTAACAAAGGAAAAGTAAAGAAAAGTAACAGCCTATCTTTCACACAAACTCAGTGCTCCAGATAAGATTTTCAAGTGGGGAGTATTTTACTCCCTAGTTTTTTAAAGTTGGGAGTAAAATTATTTTTTTAGGGAGTAAAAACATAAGTCCAATTCCCAATAGGAGTATTCATAGCACAAATGTTTTACCTGGAAAATAGTGTTTTTGTAATAATTACTCCTTGGCACCTAGTTATTCATACACATTAAAAGATACAGGTTTACTTCTTCCAATGAGACAGCAATAGTACGGAAAGAAAGATGGGCACTAGAACCCTGTCTCCACTTGTGCTTCACTCAATTAGTTTTATACTTTTGTATAAGTTAATTGTATAACTCCTTGCTACTAGTGCCTAGATGTATCTAGCTGCATGGTCATGGGTTGGAAGAGATGCTGCCTAGACCTCTTTTTGGGAATGAGGCTAGTTCGTACCCGGATACCTCACGCTGGTTATTAAATTGATTTGGTATCTACACATATGGTTGGACTTCAGCGTGGTTTATTTTATGTTACAATTGGTCAGCCGATATGTGTTTCGACCCCTCAGGATCCTATTCAAGGCTGGTAAGTTTACAGACAGGTGTATATGTTAATATGTGACATAAGGGGAGAGTGATAAGAAGTGAGCATTAAAGTAGTACATTCATTTATGTTCCATTCATTTTATATTTACATATAGAACATGTTTATCACATACATTAACATAATTTAAACACATTGATAGCATACATATTGATCAGTGGATAACAAGATTGGAGAATAACAGTCCCATGGGAAGAAAAAGGAGGGAAGGAAGAGAAGTATTAGTTCCCTGGTAGTCTAGGGGTATGTTTAGTACAATGTATGCCTGTTTGAGGTTGTAGGTTGTGTGCGTTAGGTAATGGCCTTACCTAGGTGGTTTTATGCCACGTCTTTGGATTGTGGATCGGAATGTTCCTGATGGCCCAGTAGGGCTATTCGCTATGGAGGAAACAGGATTAGATTTAGGGAATTCTGTCCGTCAGTGCACTCGCTTGTTGCATGGCCGGTTGGGTAATTGGTTGTGCCTGGATTTGGATCTCTGCAGTCCCCATGAGAGGACAAACCTGTCTTGGAAAGTGGTGGGAGAGGTGGGTCCCACCAGTGCAATATTTTGGTGCATTGCCGGTTGCACCTTTCGATATTGGGGTGGGGCTGGGCCTGTGAAGTAAAGCACATGAAGAGCACATTGTGCAAAGCTTTAGTGTTGGTCTCATGGTATTTAATTCCCAAGTGGGCATGTGTGAGACCGCTGTTAAACTGGGGTGAGGTTTAGTTGGTGGTGAAATTGGCGAATTCGGCTGATTGTAGTGACACAAAAATAACTATAATGTACACGAGCATTTAAAGCTCAACGTCTGGCAAAATACCTGGATGGCAGTGTGCTGCCGATGTGTACGTGTCCTCCGGATGGTGTGGAATCGGAACGGTGGATTGGGCATATAAATCCCTATCTCGTGCGCAAAACGCTTCTAAGCAGCTACTCCGTGCGCATGCGCGTTGGTTACCAGCTGGGAACACTGGTTATTTGCACATGCTCAATACGGAGCGAAGGACGGGCATTAAAAGCAGTTATTCCCTGCACATGCGTAATTTGAGTAGATAGTCAGTGGAGTTTAAACAGCATTGTGTGAACAATCTCACTATTGCTTCTGATCTAGTCACTAAATAAAAATGTGTGAGGGGCTATACGTATGTGTCTAAACTGAGTATTCTGATACTTGATTTTAGAACTGAAGACCTACAAGTCTATCATAAGCATTAGTTATATACTATGAGTTCAAATAGATGAACGAGTTACTTACCCCTAGTAACGTTCTTTCGACTGGATGTTCCTCCCACGTACTCCTCATCTTTGATATTCAATATCCGGTGCGGAAGGCAAGGAAGCGGATGCTGTACTAGCTCCTCTGCCTGTATGACTTCAGCCTCCTTGTGGTTGCCTTCTTTGACTCCTTTGCATACACTGACCTCTTGCTCTTCCGACAGAGGCATAGAACCGAAAGAAATGAACAATTTCTCCATCCCTGGTTAGAAGACAGAGTCGATCGACTTTGCTGGGCTGCCTAATCGCCAGACTCAGATTTTGCTGCTGCCTTAAACGACTGCAATTTTTCAAGGCTTTTCTCTGCTTTTGTTACAAACAAATAAGAACCTTCAAACGGAATAGCCAACAGCCTGGTTGCAAGTCAGAAGCAAGCCCCGATTTTCGTAGCTAGGTAAATCATCTAAGCACTGTACCAGAAGCCATAGAGCAGCTTATACAGTCTGCAGTGTCCAGGCCCAACTATAAGGGGTGACACCTAGTATCTTGTCCGTCCTGAATAATGCTCATAAAACCATCCCTTTCTTCAGTCTCTGGGATGAGCTCAGATGCCATGGCAATCACCTCGCACAAAGTGTAGGTGAACTTGGCTAGTGCACAGGTTGCATTAGCTGCCTTCAGTGCCATACTCCCAGCAGAAAACACTTTTTTCCCATAGCATCAAGCCTTTTATCATCCCTGTCTGCTCGAACCATGTGATAGGCTGCTCCTTTAGAAGCAGAATTGGCAGCTTGAACAACAAGGCTTTGTGGATTTGGATGTTTCGAAAGAAACTCTGGATCCATTGATGAAGGTCTGCATTTCTTTGTGAAGTCCTATCCGTTCTTTACCAATTCTCCAAGACCCTATTCTTGACTGCGGTATGAAAAGGAAGGATTGGATCCTTAGGTGACCACTTATCCAAAATATCAGTCAAGTCATCCTGTTCCTACTTAAGAGCTGGCCTGCCCCAGCCAGGGATTCTATTACCTTTGCCATCACTGATCTATTTATAAGAAGCATCATTATGTCCTGTGCCTTCAGGAGTGTCAAAATCAACTTCTGGAGAAGTATCCAGACCACTGGCATACTTTAGGGTGTCCACAAGGTCCTTCATTCTTGGTTCCTGGGATATTAGCTCCTCCTCTACCTCCTCCTCATAAATAGGAGGCCATAGACTTCAAAGAAGTCGCTTTTCTTGCGGTTTGTAAACCTTCAACGGTTCTGAAAAGGACATTGAGGGCATCGACTCCAACAACTTTGACGAGAATTAACTCGACTTTGCTGTCTTCGACAGTGTCAAGTGGGTCGGAGGAGTATCCCTTTGAGGCGTCGAGACCATGAGTGGTGCACAAGATGCCTTTGAGGACTTTGAATCCTTCGACGACCTGCTGTCCAGGCTCTTGGGCGCACGGTTTCATCGACTCCCTTCTTTGGAAAGCTCACCCGTTTCCCTTTGGGCAAGGAATCCCTAGAGGATGATCTGGAGCTATTATGCCCTTTCTTAGATCGCCTCGAAGACAATGAAGAGGAATTACGAGATCTCAAACGCTTTGTGCGCTTGCCATGCCACTTGGTCCGGTGTGGAGATCTCTCTCTTGGGCTCTTAGCCAAAAGAAAATTTCCCCGACCTCTCTTCAAACATTTCCAGTCGTAGACTGGAACGAGCCACAACTGTCGACGATGTGGCCCGAACCCAGGCACCAGAGACAGGCCCGATGAGGATCTGTTATAGTAATTTCAGCTGAACACGGTGAGCCGAAGAACCGTTTCCAGCAGCTGTGTGGAAAAACAGAACTGAGGAAACGGGCGCGGTGTGTGCCTTATATACCAGCGTCAACGTCATACTCGAGGACAGAAGCCCTCGAAGGACACAAGGTCGACGACACACAGCGCCCTCTCCTGAGAAAAGTTTCCGAACTGCAAGCATGATATTGCAGATTATAAAAGATGAGGAATACGTGGGAGGACACAATCCATTTGCAATATCAGTTTGCATATCTTGTTTTTGGTTTATCGTGTACACTTTGGTGCGCCAACAAACTTGTACATTTGGCAGTGTCGTTGTTGAGAGGGAGGGAAGCGGCAATTATATGGAGGACATGAATCATCTTTGAGTTAGGGCCAACTGTTGAAGAAACATTGGAGGAGGACTCCTCAATTTCTTGGCAATCTGGGTTTTGTACACAACTTGGAAACATCAGTTTAGTCTTGAACTGAAAAGGTGGTTTGAGTATCATAGGACAGATTAATTACAGAGGCTTAAAGTGTCTAAATGTCTATTGTGTCTGGATGTGCAGCTATTTCCAAAATATACAATGGGACAGACAGGCAAGTTTCGGATCACCTCCAGATTTCGTTCTAGAGTTTCACGCAAGTTGTGAAGGCTCGGGGCTGGAAGCAGTTCTATGAACGGGTGGGGTTGGGGGGTGAGGCGAGAGAAGAGTGGTGAAAGAAATAACAATTTTTGCATACAAATTGCCTAGATCTACTAGCAGGTTCCTTTGCAAACAAGATTTTAGGGCAACAGAGTAAAGATTACTCATATCTGTGCTCATGGTTCTCTCTCTTTTTCCTTGTGAATGTCGCTCAAACTTCCAGCACCCTCAACTTCCCTCCATCCTGATCATACTACACCTTTCAGCTACCTTTAATACAGTAGATCATCTCACCTCGCACTCCCCTTGACTGAGCCTACTCCTATATCAGCAACTGCTCCATCTCCATATCTTGGAAATATTGCCTCCTTCCCCACAACTCTCCTAGAGGGTGACCACCTCCCCCCCCAGGTTCAATCTTAGGCTGAACCTTTTTCACTCTATATGCTCCTCTCAGGGAAAACGAATTTGTTCCTTTAGCTTTAAATTTACCACCTCTTTGCAAACGATAACTAGATCATTTTTTTCCTTCCCACCAGGTAACATTTGAAAGCTTAAAGAACTGCCTAACTGCCATCTGCACTGGATGGCCGTACTCTGCCTCCTGCTTATGTCTTCAAAAATAGAAGTAATTTTTCTCTCTGCTTCTAACACAAAAACAACATTCCCTTCTCCCATTCCCTTTATCCCAGATGTACTCCGTGGCTCGAACCTTTGGATTTCCGTTCGATACCAATCTGAAACTCTACATCCTTCCACACCTCTACTTTCAGACACCATGCTCACCATGAAAAACAAAAAAACACAAATAAATTGCGCTTTAAATTCCTGTTCCTTATCTTTCAAGCCATGCATGATCTGTCTTCCCAGTACCTTACAATTACAGCTCTGTTTACTCCCCTGCCTTTAATCTCTGCTCCTTGCTCTTCAATAAGAACTATTCCACTCCATCATCTGCTTTAACTCCTTTTCATTACTTTATTTAGGTATTGGGTATTTATAATGCGCCAATACACAAGGCCATCTTCACTGGATTTCACTTCCCACGCACATCAAAACCATGCCGTATGTGGACATTTTTAAAACTAGATTCAAACTCCTCCTACTAGTGTCTGAAGGGGCCCCTACATACCTACTAATGGACTTCCAAACCTATGTTGTGCACCCAAATCTCCCAACTTCACCCATGTGTGAACTGATATTAGTACCTGGCGAGGGACAATGAGCTTCTAACAAGCAAGCTCATTGCCCCTTGGCGAGTCCTTACCTGCATGACAAAGCCTCCCTCTCAGTCCCATTCAAGGTTCGAATGGCTGCCATGGAAAGAGAAAAGGGACTAAGTGTAGTCCTTTCTCCCTGTTGCATGGTGGCCATTTTTAGGATTTACTTTTTTTGCTAACTTTTTAATGGCCGTCATGGAAAGGGTCAAGGGACTATGTGCGGTACCTTCTCCCCATTCCATGGTGGCCATCTTTTTTGTTTACTTTTTAGTTTTTCAATGGCCACCATGGAAAGAGAGAAGGGACTGCATATAGTCCCATCTCTCATTCCGTGGCTGCCATTTGTTGTTCATTTCTTTTCAGTTGCCCAACGGCAAAGGCGTCGCGCAACTTTAAAAAGTCACTATTAGTACCCTGGTCTTATGGGCTGGGCGACTAATAGCAATAAACCACTCGCCGGAGGGACGGGGGGGAAGAGAGATGGTGCATTACCGCATCAGGTAATACCCCGGGACCCATAGCTACAGGCCCTGCTCTACAGTTAGTTTTTTTGCGCATGTTCCAAAGATACACCTACAGCTCATTGACAAACTAAATACTGCAATGCTTTTTTCATACATGCACTCTGCCCTGTGAAGTCCTCTACCTTCCATGTATGGATACTATGCACATTATATCTTGTCAAAATGATTTCCTGCTGTTAAAAGTAAATATACAAGTTCAGGTCATCAATCAGTGAGGTACCTTAATGTGAATGAAATTGATGGAATGGATACTGGATCTATTGCATTACTGTCTAGCTCACAAGATACTCTGCATACAAGTCTATGCAGATACAAACAAGCGTTGGCATTGCCAACAGCTTCGGCTTTTGTTTAAGCATGGGAAAGGGTATTTTTCCAGGTACTGCTTTAGTGGTAATAACTGACCATTGATGGTAGCAACTGCAAAATGGTACACAATAGCAGTGCCTGGTAAATGCTGAATACCTAAAACACAAGCCAAAGCTGTTAGGGTTGCCAATGCTTGTTTTTAACAGGATTTTCGTGAAGGACACACATGTTTACTGGCACGTTTCCTCACCGCCATAATACAGGTTTGGTGGTGGAGTGGGCGGATTTACCTGCAGCTCCAAGCTGCCAGTAATTCCGGCACCTCATCCCCAAAAAATGACAGTATTACAGGCACTGATATTACCAGTGCTGTTAATACCGGCAATTCCTCCAATGGAGTTCTGTGGGACTACATGGAATGGCGATTAACAGCACTTGCTGCCACTTGTAATCTGACAGTATTTCTGGAAGATCAAGAGGCAGTAACTGTAATACCGTTTGGTGGCACCCCGCCAGATTTACCAGCGAGATACCACCAAACGTGTAATGAGGCCCATTAACTTTCAAATTAATGTTTTAAAAGAAACACTGGCAGGAAATGTCAGTGCAAAGTTTAAGCCAATGCTGGATTAAAGCGAGCTCGAAGAGATCCTAGGAAGATGTGTTTTGGGAGAGATGGGGCAGGAAACGGGAGGCAATGTCCAAAGGGATTAACATGGTGTCATGTTTCTGCATCTCTGCCTGTGGGTGGCGCCGTCTTCAGACCTGCAGGGTGTTTTCTACCATCTTCAGAGAAGCCTCTAAATAATTATTTGACATTTCCTTTCCGAAATCTGTATTTACAAAAACACGGACTTCAGTTCCCATAATGCACCTTGCAGCAATTCTCATTTCCTGGTTATTCCTATGCATCAGTGTTGGAACTACTGTCCCCAGAAATCCTAGTGATAAATGCTACTTTCACCTTCCCAGGACCGGAGAGGGAGGAGGCAGATTACCTTCAGGTGTTCTGCTCCAGATGCTGCTAATTAGCCTGCAGGGCAGTATTTAAGCAGCTGCCTGCAGGAGCACGTCTCTTGCGTTGAGTATGCTCCCAGCCCTTTTTGCCTTGAGCCGCGATATTCTGCTGTTGCGGTCGGATCCTGCTCCTGTTCCAGTGCCCGGTGCTCCCTGCCTGGCAGCCCTGCCACTCTCCTCTGCCTTCTGCCCAGCTCCTCTGGGCTTCCTGCCTGGCAGCCTGCCACACTCCTCTGCCTTCAGCCCAGCTCCTCTGGGCTCCCTGCCTTGCAGCCTGCTATTCTCTTCCTTCGGCCCTGCTCTTTGGAGCTTCCAGCATTGCAGCCTTGCTTCTCTGTTGCAGTCATTGTTCCCTGTCTGCAGCCCCTTGCTCCCTACCTCCCACTATCTTGCTCCCTGCCTGCTGTTCCTTCTTCCTTTCCTACCGTCTGTGTTTCCTGACTTAGCTTCCAAATTCCGGCCCTGGGTTTCCTTGTGATCCGTCTTCTGTCCTGCCCTTGTTACCCCACTTCAGAGCTACAATTTCCTTGTGTCGGTCTTCAGTCCTGCCCTCGTTATCCCTCCTTCCCTTGTTATCCCACTTTAGAGCTACAGTTTCCCTATACCGGTCTTCAGTCCTGCCCTGGTTATTCCAGTCCAGATTTACAGTTCCTGGTTACTGGTGTACAGTTCCAGTCTCCTGTATTATTGCAAATAGAATATGGTCTACTTGCTTTTCCCCTTCTGAACCTTGCTTACTTGACTGCCTAGTCTTCACTAGTTATTTATGGTACCGTTCTTGTCCTCACTTGTGCTTCTGTTATTACTTTGTTCAGGGTTTGGCTGTGGCGGTTCCCAGTAGGCAATCTCTGCCCATTCCCTTGTCTTGTTTTATTTGTAGTCTATAGTGAATTTAATGTAATAGTGTGTTGTGTTCTGTTCCCTCAGAGGGCATCCGCTGTAGGTTCCGTCTGGACCCATACCAGCTTGTCTTGTGTAAGTACACTCCTTGTTTGTGCCCTAGGGTCCAGACACAGAAGCCACTCCTGCTTCCCCCTTCCATGGGCTTGCAAGGAGTGGTGCATGTAAACGTAACTTAAACAGAGGCATTGAGCTTCCCTTATATCTGTGGGCAGTCTCTAGTCCAACCTGTGTATACACCCCTAGTGGGATTCCTCATTGTTTGTCTAGTGCATGATTCCCATCCCTTCTTGTTCACTATTGAGATCCGTCTTTTCTTCCTGTTTCGTCATTCTGAATTACCTTTCCTATTCTTCATTCTTGTTTAGCTTCCTGCTGTGTGCGCTTACCTGCCCCCTTACTTCAGCACAGCCACACAAAATCTACCTGGGTGCCCTGCGCAACTTCTGACACATGGCCATGGGTAGTCAATAGGTGGGTAAATAAACCACACCTTCAAGCTTTTAATCCCTCTTCATATGCCATTTCTCCCTGGCTGTACTCGAATGCAATAGTGTTGGCTTATAGGTGGCACTAAAGCACTGCCTAATAACTAAAAAGTCCCAGTCAAACCCAGCTCTGCTGATATCTTGCCACTAAAGAAGATTGCTCTTACTGCTTCTCCAACATCATGAACCTACAGCCGAGAGGAGCATTTACACACCCCCCCCCCCAACCCCGAAGTCCAAATGCACTTAGCTGGGGCAAAACCTTGCACATGGACATTGCCTATTCCATCTAACATGCACCATGGAGAGAGCAGAGGCGTGCAGATAGTTTTTCTCTGGGTATAATTCAAGCAAAAGTCACTCAACAACAAGTCTCAAACAAGCAAAGGGGGTATTATAGATTTATAACTATCAACTGAAATATATTAGACAAGAGATTCTTCATGGCATCTGGTACATGACAGCAAAGCTCAAGTTGTCTGCAATGCCACTCAGAACTAATGCATAGCCTACATGCCCTATCAGGGATCAAGATAAATACCTGGACTCCTGGCATTACCTCTACATCAATTCTTCCTCGTCCCAGTACTTCCCTCATGAGGCCCCTGCCTCCGACACAGGACCTTCTTTTAATTCCTATAACTCCTCCCCCGCACCCACATCACTCAGTTAATTTTTCCTGCCTGTGGCAGATTGGGCTTCTTTTTTCTTCCCGGCTGGCCCCCTGGTGGGGCTGTGTGGTGGGGCCTTCAACTCCCTCAGGTGTGGCAAGGCTCCTGGGTTCCCTGCAGGGGCTCCGGACCCGGTCGAGTCAGGTTGCCTTGTCTGGTTTCTGCTGGGCTTTGGCCCGCGCAGGGCATCGCAGCCCGGGTCCTTGGGAAAACAGACCCGGGTTAAGGTAAGGAGTTGGGGGCATGTGTTCCTGGTGTGTGGCCGTACTTGCACAGGCGGCTGTCTGCGGCTTGGCAGCTCCCTTTTTTTGTTTTCTCTCTCTATCTCTATCTCTCTCTCTCTCTCTCTCTCTCTCTCTCCATCTCTCTGGGCTCCACTTCTGGTATTGCAAGCGGTGTTGCCATAGGAATTGATTGTGGTTATTCCTATTGGTTGTTGGTTTTCCTGGCCTCTATTTGAATGTGGGAGAGGCAAATAATTGTATGTGGATTCTTGGTGCAGTGTACAGAGGGCTTTGGTGGTGAAGCAGGCTTCCTTTGGTCACTGTTTTTGGAAGTACTCGACATGGGTAAACTTTCTGCAAAGAGAAGGCATCTGTTCCTGTCTTCTTCATCATCATCTTCCTCTTCTCCTGAGTTATACAGAAAGAGAAAGAAGAAGGCTAAGTGTATTTCCCTGACCAGAAAGGAGTTGAAGAAGCTACTTAAGCATCATAGAGGGAGTTGCAAACATACTGATGGACACAAGCGCAGGCATCGGTCTTCCTCGTTGTCCTCTTTTTCTGGCCCTGAGTCTTCAGCCTCTTCATGTGCATCATTGGCTGATGCAGAAGAGAAGTATCTGGAAAGAGAGGGAGTGGGGGAGGTGCTTGCTCAAGTTGGGTATTGCATGGGTTTTTCTGAGTCCCTGGTACCCTTGGAGGGGGCCGACCCTTCTATTCACCAGTATAGACATACCCCTAGGATGGGGTTGCCATTGGTTTCAGATATTCGGGATAAAATCCTTCGGGAATGGCATGACCTGGAGAAGATTGCAATGCCCCGCTTCATGCCCAAACTTCACCCATTAAAGGGCAAGACTTTGCTGTCTGATCCAGTTGAAGTCAACGATATCTTCGCCAGCCTGGTGGGTCGCTCCTCTATGTCGGATGAAGAGGCGGCCATCCGGGATCCAGTGGACCGCCGAGTTAATTCCAGCCTTAAGAAGGTTCATGCAGGGGCGCATCTGGCCCTTCGAACAAACGTCTACGGTTCCTACACGGCTGAAACGGTGCTAAATGGTTTCAGGAAATTGAAGAAGGCTGGAAATGAAGGCTCAGATTGTGCCACTTTGCTTACAGGCATGCAGAGACAGGTTGAACTTTCAGCTGATCTGGCTTTTGATGGGGTGTATGGTTCAGCCATGGCCATGGGGGCTGGTGTATCTGCCCGGAGGCATTGCACCTGAGGGACTGGAAAACTGATGGGCTCAGAAGGCGGATTGCCCTGAAACTTCCTTTCACTGGGTCCAGGCTTTTTAGAGATTCCCTTGAGGATAAGGTGCACAAAGTTTTTAGGGCGGACAAACATGCTGATGAACTTTGACGCAAGCCTCCTTCAACGGCCAAGAAGTCTTCCTCTGGTGCTGGTGCAGTTGCAAGCAGGTATTTCCCTGGCTCCTCTTCACATTCTTTTCGGAGAGGTAGGGGTAGAAGGAGGGGGGCGGGGGGTCGGGGTCCTCCACGCTCTTCGCGTCCTGGGCCGGCACCTAAGTCTAGACGGTTTGGACTTGCCGGTGGGCAGGCGGCTCCAGCAGTTTTTTCCAGTATGGGAAAGGTGGTGTGCCGACTCCTGGGTTCTGGACACAGTGCAAAGGGCTTATCAAGTGCATTTCCCGTCTCCTCCTGTCCAGCATTGCATGGTTCGGACTGTGGTTCCCAGGTCTCGGATCAAGAGGTTGGCCAGGGACGCCGCTCTCTCTGAATTTGTGTTAAAGGCGCCCATCATGCCCATCCTTCTCCCTGTTCAGGGTCAGGGTTTCTACTCGCGGGTGTTCCTGGTTCCCAAACCTTCGGGGAAGTATCGTCTAATTCTGGACCTCGAAGCCCTGAACTGCTTCGTCCAGAAGGAACACTTCAAAATGGAGACTTTACAGATCATTCTTCCAATGTTATTCAAGGGGGATTGGATGACATCTCTGGATCTCCAGGATGCTTATTACCACATGAGTCTCCGTCCCTGACACATGAAGTTCTTCCGCTTTGCGGTGGGATCCTGACATTTTCAGTTCAGAGTGCTCCCGTTCGGACTGCGATCAGCTCCCAGAGTGTTCACGAAGCTAGTGGCTCCCCTGGGGGCGCATTTACATCTGCGGACATTCAGATTTTTCCCTTCCTGGACGATTGGTTGATCAAAGCGTCCTGCCGGCAGACTATCATGACTCATATCCGATTGGTCTGCCAGGCGTTGCAGGACTGGGGTTTCCTGGTGAACTGGCAGAATTCTCAACTGGAGGCTTATCAGGATCTAGTTTCATTGGTGCACAGGTTTGCACCAGGATGTGGCGGGTGTTCCTGTCCCAGGAGAGGGTTTGTCGCTTGCCGGCAGGTTTCTCAGGAGGCAGTACGTCCCGGCTCGCCTGTTGCTGAAGTTGCAGGGGCACATGGATTCTTGCGGGTTTCTAGTTCCCTGGGCCCGTCTTTATTTGCGCCTCCTGGCGTCTTACCTTCTCTCCCACTGGCTCCCGACGTCTCATGCATTCGAGGCTTTGATTCTGGTGTCCCCCAGCGCTGCAGGTCTCCCTGCAGTTCTGGTTGAGGGTTCCAAATCTACGGGCTGGGGTGTCCCCGATCATTCCTCCTGTGACCACACTTACTACCGACGCCAGCGGAAGGGGTTGGGGAGGGGACTACGTTGGGGGTCCTCTCTGCTCAGGAGTTGTGGGATCCGGAGGAGAGCCATCAAACATCCAATTGGCGAGAGAGTTGTGTGCCATTCTCCAGGCTCTAGTGTACTTCAGGAGGTTGCTGGTAGGCCGGGCGGTTTTGGTCCAGACAGACAATACAACAGCTTTGGCATACGCCAACCGCCAAGGGGGTTCCGGACGCTCCTTGAATGCCCTGGCAGCTCAGATAGGTGCATGGGGGGAAATCATATCTGGTGTCAGGGGGGTGGACAATGTTGGAGCAGATCTTCTCAGCCTCTGGTTTCCCTCCTCTGTGGAACTGGTCCTGTCGACCTAGGTCTTTGCAGAGATCTCTGTCAGGTTCGGCACCCCTGTTCTGGACCTGTTTGCATCTCCGGCCTCTGCAAAAGTTCCTCTCTTCTGCTCTTGTTTTCAGGCCGAGGGAGCGTGGTGGGTGGACGCCCCTCTGTGCACTGGCCTCAGGGTCTCCTTTATGCATTTCCACCTATTCCGCTTCTGTCCTGGGTGGTTCAGCGCATCAGAGTGTCCGGGGCGACTATTATTGTTGGCTCCGTTCTGGCCCCGCCGGAGTTAGTTCCCCTCTCTGTTGGAGCTTTGGTCCCAGGAGCCTTGGCTGGTTCTGAAGTGGCCTTGTCCCCTTCTAGGGGGATCTGTAGTTGGGGGTCTGCCAGATGCAATGGGCAGTGTGGCTATTGGCGGGCTAGGCTGATATCTCAGGTGTTCTCTGGTCCTGTGGTAGAGTCCATAATGAAAGCTCTTAGATCCACCACTCTGAAATCTTACGGCAGGCATTGGAGCCATTTCCGGGACTGGTGTGGGCGGTGTGGGATCCCTCCCCTACGTTCTGGCCTCCCCGCCATCCTTCAATTCCTCCGGGATGGGTTTGACAAGGGCCTGGCCGTTTCCACGCTTCGTTCTCAGTGGGCCTCCATAAAATTCTTTTTGGGGGACTCTGATAGGCACTTGGATGGGGAGGTGTTGGTGGGGAAGTTGCTCCAGTGTTTTTCTTCTTCCCGTCTTTGTACTTATAAGGGGCTTCCACCTTGGGATCTCCCTCCTGTCTTAAGGTTCCTTCAAGGGTCTCCTTTTGAGCCCTTTTTCGAGATTGATATAAAACATCTGACGCTGAAGACTGCCTTTCTTATTGACATAACTTCTGCCCATAGGCTTGGGGAGATTGGGGCTCTTTTATGTCACCCCCCTTTCCTGAGGGTTCTGCCAGACTCGCTGGTGCTGGGGTGTGATCCGAAGTTTCTCCCTAAAGTTATTCCTCTGTTTCACACCGCTCAGGATCTGGTTCTCCCTGCCTTTTTTCAGAATCCACAATTGCCAGAGGAAGTGGATTGGCATAACATTGATGTGTGGCGGGCGGTGTTGGATTATTTGGCTAGGACTGCCCCTTTCCACCACTCTGACAGTTTTCTGATTACTTTTGGCCCGGCTGGTGCTGGGCGTAAGGCATCTGTGGTGTCCATTAGACGATGGATCCGTGTTGTGGTCTCCATGGCCCATGTGGCTTCTGGCCTGCCTGTGCCTGCGCACGTTCAGGGGCGGTCCACCAGAGGTTTGGCGGCCTCCTGGGCCGATGCGAGGTGGGTTTCTCTACAGGAGATTTGTAGGGCTGCCACTTGGGCTGATCAGAGCACCTTCATCAACCATTATAGGTTGAATGTTACTCGGGGGTTGGTTCCTTCGGGGTTGGAGTTTTGTCCGTGGGGATGTGAATTTGGAGTTATTAAAAGGTGTGTGTTTTTCTGCACTGTTTTTTGGCTCTGTCTCATTGGGACCTTTCCCCGTTGCTGCTTTGGTATACCTCATGAGGTAAGTACTGGGACGAGGAAGAGTGGACGTGGAGGTAATGCTTGGATTACTTACTGGTGATCTTCATTACTCCTAGTCATACTCTTCCTCGTCACAATACTGACGACCCTCTTCACCTTCACTGCGGGGAAGGTCCCATGCTACGGCTTGGTAACATGAAACTGAGGGACTTGGGTGTGGGGGAGGAGTTATAGGAATTAAAAGAAATAAAAGAAGGTCCTGTGTCGGAGGCAGGGGCCTGCTGAGGTAAGTACTGTGACAAGGAAGAGTAGGAGTAATGAAGATTACCGGTAAGTAATCAGAGCAATCTCCTCCACTCTACACCCAATGGAAGGCAGAGAAAAGGCAGAAATAAAGCTGTATTCTCCCAAGTCATGACAATGGATCAAATGCCACTGGCGTGATATGGTAGAAGGTGGCAGCATTTAGAAATCAATGTATGTGGTAATGGCTTCCCATGTACCCCATCCTCAACAATAGGTGTTCCATAATGCTTCTCTGCTCGATGATGGCCTGTGAGACATTATGTGACAGAAGTCACCAGTTACCTTAATTGCTCACTCCTGATGGCGGAACTGTTGCCAACGGTATTTCAAGTTGTAGGCCAGTGCTCTCCAGTCGCAGTCAAATTGCAGGAATTGCCCTTAGGTCTGGGGCAGCAACGGCACTCGCGTTACTCTTAATGTTATAGAGGTATATGCAGTCCCCTTAAAGTTTATATTCACTTTATGAAGGCATCAGCGGCACTGCTGTTTCTTTATAACATGGAGGGTTATGATGGCAGCTGATGTAATCCAGGGATCTCAAGATCACCAATGAAAAAAGTAAGTAGCTCACACAGCCCTACTTACATTCTGGTCCTTGCGGTTTCCATTTATAATGGTCAGAGATGACCTGCAAATGGCAAAATGGGAATTAAATAAGAATTGGATGCGCTACCCACACCTAACATGCAGCACTTTGATACTAATGACAGCGCCCCAAATTACACAGCTTCGTCGTCCTTTTATCTGCAAGGAAGGATGACTATGATCACTTGCCTTTCGTGAAATGCTGCATTAGTGATCACATTGTCGTTCTGAGGGCACCAATAACCAACTGTCATTCATCAGGATGATGATGATGTTGATTCTAGGGGTTTGTAAAGGAGACTAACAGCCTGAAAAGTAAGAGAAAGGCATTACCTCCACGTCCACTCTTCCTCGTCCCAGTACATACTTCATGAGGCCCCTGCCTCCGACACAGGACCTTCTTCTATTTCTTTAAATTCCTATAACTCCTCCCCCACATCCACGTCACTCAGTTTAATTTTTCCTGCCTCCGGCAGGTTGGACTTTTTCTTCCCGGTGCGGGGCACTGGGGAGCACCGATTGCTGGCCCCCTGGGGGGGGGGGGGCTGTGTGGCGGGGCCCTCGGCTCCCTCAGGTGCGGCGCTGCTCCTGGGCCACCTGCGGGGCTTGGGGTCACAGTTGAGCGGGATTGCCTCGCTCGGTTCTTTGCTGGGCTCTGGACTGCAGCGTGAGCATTGTGTCCCGGGTCCTGCATGGCCCGGGGGAAGGTAAGGAGAGGGGAGGACTGTGT
Organism: Ambystoma mexicanum; assembly: GCF_040938575.1. NCBI lineage: Eukaryota > Metazoa > Chordata > Amphibia > Caudata > Ambystomatidae > Ambystoma > Ambystoma mexicanum. The sequence continues at coordinate 532,411,687 of NC_090924.1, read as the reverse complement.
TTGATATTTTTCCCCTCTCCTGCTGGTATGGCCATCTTGACTCCTTCAACATGCCGTTTCCTCGTGCTTTGTGTACACATCTTTGTTAGAAATTATGGCAAGCACTTGGCAGTATGGGCTAGCCTTCCCTTTTGTTGTGTGGCCTCTCTGCTTCTTGTCGTGGGGTGACATTGGCAGAGAGTCTTTGAAAGTGCGGGGGCTCTGTTCTGTTGCAGGCATGTCACATACCACCCGCTCCTCAGACACACACAGCACAGGATGCACCGGATGTTAGCTGCATTCTCTGGGGGAAGGTAAGGAGAGGGGAGGACTGTGCTTGATATTTTTCCCCTCTCCTGCTGGTATGGCCATCTTGACTCCTTCAACATGCCGTTTCCTCGTGCTTTGTGTCACATCTTTGTTGGAAATGATGGCAAGCACTTGGCAGTATGGGCTAGCCTTTCCTTTTGTTGTGTGGCCTCTCTGCTTCTTGTCGTGGGGTGACAGTGGCAGAGAGTCTTTGAAAGTGCGGGGGCTCTGTTCTGTCGCAGGCATGTCACATACCACCCGCTCCTCAGACACACACAGCACAGGATGCACCGGATGTTAGCTGCATTCTCTGGGGGAAGGTAAGGAGAGGGGAGGACTGTGCTTGATATTTTTCCCCTCTCCTGCTGGTATGGCCATCTTGACTCCTTCAACATGCCGTTTCCTCGTGCTCTGTATACACATCTTTATTGGAAATAATGGCAAGCACTTGGCAGTATGGCCTAGCCTTCCCTTTTTTTTGTGAGGCCTCTCTGCTTCTTGTCGTGGGGTGACAGTGGCAGAGAGTCTTTGAAAGTGCTGGGGCTCTGTTCTGTCACAGGCATGTCACATACTACCCGCTCCTCAGACACACACAACCCAGGATCCACCGGATGTTGGCTGCATTCTTTGATTTGGACGCGTCTGCAAGCGGCCTGAAGGGTACCGGCCTGGCATAGTCTACACTTTGGGTTCGAGTCTCTGCGGTGCTGACTCGGCATTTCATCCTTCCTAGACCAACGCATTGGAACGATTTACAGCTTGGGGCTACCAGCTACTGGATACAGGGCTCAAGCCACCTCTCAGTAATGTGGCGAGTTAGTGGTGTGTTTGGGTCTGTGCTAGCTATGGACGCAGACTCCTTGTCCTGTCCTCTTCCTCTGAACTGCACGAGGGAAGGTCAAAGGAGATGATTTTCTTTTCCCTTGTCCGGCATGGAATTATAGAAAATGCATCATGGAAGTAATGACCATTCAGAGGGTTCCCAGTGTCTCTTCTTTTAGGGCCTAGGTCCTCCGGTGCTAACGTGTTGCTTTCACGCCTCCTCTCAGACTTGTGGGAAGTGATATGGCACATGGTGGCACATGTCTGTGCTTAGAGGGGTTCTCAGAGCCCCTGGTTCCGGTGGAGGGAGATGTCACTTCAGTGGGTTTTTCCAGTGTAGGAATACCCCATGTGGGGGGTTGCCTTTGATGTCTGCTATCCGGGATGAATTGCTTTGCCCTGCTTTGTGACAGTACTCTGCCCTTTTGACGCCAGCCTGGTGGCTCCTCTGTCGGCTGGGGGGGCCCTGGTCTGCTGGACTTCTGGGCTGTCCTGTATCTTCCTTTTGATAAGTCGGATCTTTTTGTGAGCTGACAAGCATGCTGTTATATTGTGGCGCAGGCATGCTTCAACGTCCTGTGATTTTCCTCTGGTGCAAGTGCAGTGACTGGCGGTTTTCCCTGGCTCCTCGTCTCTATCTTCTCTGAGGTGTATGGGACCGGTGGGGTTCGGCTTCCTGAGTAATGGGCTCCTTCCGGAGGGGGGTATCGGTTGCAGTTCCTGTCTCCTCCTGTCCAGGTTTGCATGGTTAGGACTTTGGTACCCAGCTCACGGTCCAAGTAGTTGGCCATGGGATCCGTTCTCTAGGCAGGATTGTTGTGGGTTACCGTCTTGCCCGTTCCTCTCCCTGTTCAGGGTCAAGTTTTCTACTTGCGGGTGTTCCTGGTCCCTATGCCTTCTAGGATGTGTCAACTGCTTATGGGTCTCAAGACCCTGCACTGCTTGTCCGGACGTCTGGGGAGAGTGTACTCTGGATGTTGTGCAGGGGGGGCGCTTGCTGGCTGGTCTGGGCTGGGTTCTCCGAAGGCAGTGTGTCTCGGCTCGCCTGTTGCTGAAGTTACGGGGCACATGGCGTCTTGCGTTTTTTCGGTTCCTTGAGCCCGTCTTCGGTTATGTCCCCTGGTGTCTTATACTCTCTCCCACTGGTTTCCGACGTCTCAGTTTTCGTAGTTGTGTTTTCGGTGTCCCCATCGCTGCGAGTCTCCCTGCTGTGGTGGCGGGGGGTTTCAGGTCTACAGGCTGAGGTGTGCATGGTCCATCCTCCTGTGGCCTCTCTTACTACCGACGCCAGCAGAAAGGGTCTACATTGGGGGACCTCTCGGCTCAAGGGTTGTGAGATCTGGGGAGAGCCGGCAATCATCCAATTGGCAAGAGTTGTGCCATTGTCCAAGCTCTGGTGTACTACAAGGAGTTGCTGGACGGTCGGCGGTTTTGATTCGATCGGACAATAGGACGGCCTTGGCATATGTCAACTGCAAAAGGGGTTCTGGCTGTTCCTTGAATGCTCTGGCAGCGCTGATAGGCACCTGGGAGAAATCTCATCTGGTGTCTCTGGTGGCCTCACGTATCAGAAGGGTGGACAATGTTCAAGCGGATCTTCTCAGATGCCGGTTTTCACTCCTCGGCGGAACTGGTCCTGTTGGCCCAGGTCTTTGCAGTGACCTGTGTCAGATTAGGGTCCCCGGTTCTAGACCTGTTTGCATCCCCGGCCTCAGCAGAAGTTCGCCTCTTCTGCTCTCGGTTTCAGGCCGGGGGGATTGGGGAATGGACGCCCTCTCTGTACAGTGGCCTTGGGGTTTTCCTTTATGCCTTTCCGCCTATTCCCCTTCTGCCCCGGGTGGTTTGGCGCATCAGAGTGTCCAGGGTGACTGTGTTGTTGTTAGCTCAGTTCTGGTCCCGCCGGAGTTGGCTCCCCTCTCTGTTGGAGCTTCGGTCCTAGGAACCTTGGCTGATTCCGAGGTGGCCGTGTCCCCTTCAAGGGGATCTGCGGTTGGAATTCCACTGGATGCAATGGGCAGTGTGGCTATTGCTCAGTCTAGGTTGATATCTCAGGGGTTCTCAGATCCTGTAGTTGAGTACATAATGGATGCTCTTAGACCCTCCACTGTGAAGGTGTTCTGATAAAGGGTTTCCCCCCTGGGATCTCCCTCTTGTATTACGGTTCCTTCAAGGGCCTCCTTTTGAGCCCTTTTCCGAGATTGATGTCAAACATCTTACACTGAAATCTGCTTTTCTTATTGCCTTCGCTTCTGCCGGTAGGCTTGGGGAGATTGGGGCTCTCTTATGTCACCCTCCTTTCCTGAGGGTGCTGCCCGACTCGTTGCTGCTGAGGTTCCTCCCTTAAGTTGTATCTCGGTTTTCATACCTCTCAGCATCTGGTTCTCCCTGACTTCTTTCATGATCCGAGAATGCATGAGGAGGTGGCTTGGCTTAACGTTATGTCCGGCGGGACGTGTTGGAGTATTTGGCTAGGTTTGCTTTTTCCCACCAATCTGATAGTCTTCTGATTGCTTGTGGTCCGGCTGGGGCTGGGCAAAACGCATCTGTGGTTTCCATTTTCCGATGGTTCCGGGTTGTGATCCCAGTGCCTATATGGCTTTTGGCCTGCCTGTGCCTGCGCGCGATCAGGGGCGGTCCGCCAGGGGTTTGGCGGCTTCCTGGGCCGATGCAAGGAGGGTTTTTCTCTGCAAGAGATTTGTAAGGCTGCCGCCTTGGCTGATCTAGGGATTTCCATCAACCGCTATGGGTTGAGTTTCTCCCACTCGGGGGGTTGGTTCCTTCGTGGTTGGAGTTTTATCTGTGGGGATGTGAATTTTATTGTGGGTGTGTTTGCTGCACTGTTTTTAGCTCTGTTTCTCATTGGGACCTTTTCCCCGTTGCTGCTTTGGTATACCTCATGAAGTAAGTACTGGGACGAGGAAGAGTGGACGTGGAGGTAATGCTCTGATTACTTACCGGTAATCTTCATTACTCCTAGTCCTACTCTTCCTCGTCACAGTACTGACGACCCTCCTCACCCTCACTGCGGGGAAGGTCCCATGCTCTGGCTTGGTAATATGAAACTGAGTGACGTGGATGTGGGGGAGGAGTTATAGGAATTTAAAGAAATAGAAGAAGGTCCTGTGTCGGAGGCAGGGGCCTCATGAAGTAATTACTGTGACGAGGAAGAGTAGGACTAGGAGTAATGAAGATTATCGGTAAGTCATCACAGCATTAATTCTGAGGTTTTGGCTGTAAACGTGCATGGTCTATGACGCTTACTTTGCCATTACACTATCAAACCAAAAGGCAGTGTGAACGACAATGAGTTTATTTTTTGACGTTGTAATACGGAAATATACACGAGATGGCAGCAGATCCTTCCTAGAAGAGGCTGCTGAGTCTGCTTTAGCATAGTGTTGCATTTAAACAAACATGTACCTGCTATTTTCATGCAAAATAGCAGAACATGTGTTGCGTTTAGACCGAAATGTCTGCCAAATTCGTTTCGCTAATGTTGCAAAACTGTGCCGTGGCCGGGTAACAACATTAACCGGCCACCGCCACGCATTTCTAACATTAATAAAACAAATTCTATGTCGGTGGCGAGTTAAAGCAAACTGACACCCGACAAAAATTTATAAAAGGTAGCGCTTTCAGCCCCACCTAATAGCCCAAACTAACAAATGCAAACAAAGCACATAGCTTTCAGCTCTCTTCAAATGTACAACGAAAACGCCTTACCAGAAACAAAATGGTGTACTTGTACACACAAAGATTGCACATCCAATCCACAACACTAAATGCAGTCAATCAAGTGCTCCTTCCATCAAAAACACTACACGAATCCCCCACAAGTCACTAGATGAACATTTTCACAACCATTTTAAACCAAAACTATTACAGTACCTTGTTTATTTTTAATAACAAAAACACTAACATGTGCAACATAACTTGAAAGCTGCAGTAAATATATTTTAAAGCATCAATCAAGTCAAATAACTTTTAAATAACATTAACAAATGACTGCTGCCATTTTGGAAGTAAAAATAGCTGACAAATTCACCACACTGAACAAATTTAGCCAAAGAGTGCAAAAAAAGTTGGTGGTAATGGGAGGCAAATCCTATAGATTTCACTTAGCACCGCGTGTTAAATTGGTGGGACACATAGCCAAACTACATAAACCCATCTGCATATGTCATCTGCATTGAAAAGCATCACAAAACTACATTCAAAGCCCCTATTTCAAGGTCTTGTATTAAAGCTGTTATTTTAATGACAGTTTCAGCTTTAAAAAGGTAGCGCTTTTAGCGCCACCTAATAGCCAAAACTAAAGATTATATAGTGGCAGGTTGGTACTCTAGGTATTTAAACTATGCACCAAAGGAAATTCTAAAGTTGCATCTTTCACATCGTTCTTAAGCAATGTGGTCCTCTAGGAATATTTATTCCCCAGGACAAGACTGATAACTCACGTTATTTTTTCCCCATTGGAAACCAGATGCTTGCGCAATGGCAACTGAGGTGTTTTTTCAAGACTAGAGAGGACTTGAAGGTTAAACGTTTGCCCATTTTCCGTTGATACGCTGAGTATTATTAGCAGTTGTGGCAATACCCTACTCTTCTGGTGTTCATTACTCTCTGGTGGCAGGCACAGTCATGACTTCATACTCTGCTAGGGAGGATAGTGGAGAGCGGGTTCTTTTCCCAGTGTTTGCATAATTGCAGATCGTTCCCCAGAACAAAAGACACACAATCTCTAATCCTGACAAAAACAACTGGATCTGTTGGCTTGAATGCTTTCCTTGAATTGTGGAAACAATGCCAAAAAAGGGGAAGGTAAACCATCAAATGTGTCATGAGTCCGCTAGTATGTAGAATAAAAAGAAATCAGATTTTCCAATACCAAATATTTGAGCCTTTGGGATACTGATAAAGTATTAACATTATCAAAAGACCGAAGCACTGATTTTGCTTATATTATCCAGGAAAGTGGCTTTGCTTTGTATCATTTCTTTTAAAGGTTTCAGCTACGAGTGAAGTAGATTGACAAATGAGATTTGGAAGAAGTATTTGACATTTCCCCAAAGACTGCCTCTAATAAGATTTTTTTTTATTATTAAATCAGCCTAGATTATTTGTGATAAATTGCTCAAAGTAAAATTAATGTAAAATAATGAAAGTCATGACAGATGGTTATTTTAGGAAACCATTTAAGGCAGTGTTTTCACCCACAATTTCTAGGTGTTCAATTCATTTTGGAAGAATCTGGAACGTATCTCAATTTTATGAAGCCCATTCTTTCAGAGAATTGAAGGCTTCTTAATTGTTAGCATGAGAGAAAAGTTGGAAGAGAGATTGATGTCGCCTGGCAGGTCTAATGTGTCCACCTTTAAAACTTTTTGTTTACAGCCAACAGAACATGATTCATCCAAAGTGGCTCAAAGGCTTGGAACAAGCATATAATGATTGCCTCCTACGTTGGAGAAAACAAACTCTGAAGAGGGCAACAGTTTTTTTTATTGCTTATATAGTTTGAACCTAGCTTGAGAGAAGCAGAGCAGTTTACAGTGGGAGGGTGCCAGCATTGGGCTTGGAATTTTATAAACTAGCTCACTGTTGGTGGCGGTGGGATTTTTATTAATCGAGCAGGTATTGTTGAAGGAGTTATATTTTTAGTGTTTTGTGGAACTGGTGAATGGTGGGGGCATTTAAAGTCTCTCCTGGGATTGAGTTCCAGATAGTCGGGCATGGCAGGAGAAGGACTGCTTGCAAGTCTTCTCTTTACAGGCTAGTTTAGACTCCAACCTTTTTATAGTTTCGCTAGCTTAGGTGCTAGAGCCTCAAGGTGTAGTTTAGTCATCAAATATGTTGGTGTTCCATTTGACTGAAACAGGGAGGTGTCCTACCCTCTAGAATTCAAATCACTGCAATAATTTAATGCAGATACATTCAAACCCTTGCGAGAAAACAATGAGGCAATGATACGTTTGTCTCATGAGTAAGCAACCTAGAAATACACAAACATTCTGTTGTATTTGTACACCTTTTTATTGTTTGGCAGTTTACTTATTTTAAAGCATGTCGTCATTTAATCAGTTGTGCCCATAATGCTAGAACATGATGGCTTATGAATACTGTAATGACCATAGCACTGTAATACATGTACAGCAGAAAAGCTCAACACAAACAAATGACCACAACATGGCGTGGCCTCCAATCTTAAAAACAGTAATCATCCATTTTGTGACTTACAACTCAGTGAATTAACATTTGTTCATGACAGGTGATGAAGGGAACGTGTAGGCTAATGTATTAGTTCCACAGTCTGAGTTTGTAATCTAATAAGGAGACCTCAATGGAGGTGCAACTATGACTGGCAGAAGGAAGACCCGCTGTTTCAGTGTTTACTCAACCTATTGTCCTTCCCGTTCCTGGGCTGTCCCTACTTGTTACCGGTGTTCCATTTGAGACTGCTTTGTAGGCGATACGTGCAGATCTGAATAGGATCCTGGTGAGGAGGGGAGCCAGTGAAGCTTGCACAGTGTCAGAGAAATACAGTCTAATTTGTGGGCACCATTAAGCAGGCAGGCTGCAACATGGGGGGCTGCCTTCAGGGGGGCCAGGTACATAACTGAAATCCTGGTAAGGAGGGCCCATACCCTGATGTGGCAGATCACAAGTGCTTGGGCCACAATGCGGTTATAAGGGTTGGAGGAAGGGTTTGATTTTGCAAGTGTGGAGACCTGCAGCCACTTGTTTTGCATCTTTTGAGTTACAAGCTTTTGGAAGGAAAGGCTACTGTCAACAAAGCAGCCGGGATTTGGTGGAGTTTGACATCTGTAGGGTGAATCCTTCCAGGCGCATGTAATTCCAGCCATCACCAAACAAGTTGTTTGGTGGAGTGACCAATGAATTCAGTCTTTGTGGGGTTCAGTTTGAGATAGGCGTTTGACTTTCATGTTTGGATGGTAACCAGGCATTTTTGGAAGCAAGAGATGTCAGAGGGGCCACAGGCTTTAATGGACAACAGAGTAACAGTAGTGCACTAATGGATGGAAATGTCGAGTTGTTTAGGAGCATTCCCAAGGGTTCCATGCATGGATTGAAGATGATTGTAGAGAGGCTGAAACCTGGGGCACCCCGCACATGACTGGATCTGAAATAGTCCATCTCTACGGCCAGATGTCTGCCAGATAGGTAGCACATAAACCATTTTCAGATGTTTCCAGGGAAGCCCATCCTGCCGGGGACGAGGGACTGGAGTGTTAGGTAGTCGACTCTGTCAAAGGCAGCTGAGACTTTTAAGAGGACTGGGAGACAAGTTTGTTACAATTCTATTTATTTCAAATTAAAAAAGGTGGTTTAGTTCAATTTAATTGTTTTCAGGACTCTTCGGCTCAACATAACTAAGAGCAGAACCAGGACTAGGCAAATATCTCTCCTGACCATATGTCATGAGGAGACAAAGGGTAATGGATAGCACTGTGAAAATGTGCACATTATCGCAGTGTGTAAATACTTGTAAAAGAAATATGCGCTCTAACACCCACAATGCAATAAGGCTATACAACAGGGATGTGGGCTAAGCACTTAGAAGCTCCTTATGATAGAAAGAAAATCTGCAAGCTCCTGACCCACAATTTCTGTTACATGTACTGTCGACGCTAAGCCCAGAAATAGGACAGGCAATGATGTGGTGTGTGAACCAACACCATTGATGGCATTATATATTTAGCTTCTAGATAATACTCAAGAGAACAAGAAACACCATCTGGGATGCCAGCGGAGCCCACAAACCCTGCTGATCAAACAGGGATCCCAATAGGCTATAAAAGCAAAGGGAAGATCACTTAATACATACAGACATAGGACAAGTAGTAATAGGGTTTGAAATCGCTGGGATCGGAGAGCTATTTAGCTAGCACCTAGGAGAGCCTGGTAAGCTTGCCACAGGGAGCTAACTGTTGGCATACTAGTAAACGTATGCAACATAAACTTTGTGCATTTGAGAATACAAAGAAGCATTAGGACACATCTAGAAGACTTGAAGCACAATGGATAATAAATAATGGAAAACGTTTGCTTGCATGTCATGCAGAATTTAGATTGTTGTCATGCTGTTCACTTGCTCCTTTCCCAGAGGTAGATTCTGCCTACCAGGTGATGCTCGATAACCAGGAGCTGGGTTTAGCTCCTGCTAATCAAATCTTAACTTCAACCCCTGAATAATGCTTACAGGACAGAAAGGAAAACAGGTATTCGCACAGGAGCAGGAATAAACAGCACAATACACCCATCAACAGACAACCAAGGGAGACGTGCAGGGGAAAACCAGGAACAGACTCAAGAGGGAGTCAAGGAACAGGAGCACATGAAACATCTACTAGCCTAGAGCCTCTCCCATCCTCACCCAGGGAAGGGAAGGAAAAGGGTATGAAAAGAGGACGTCTCACAGTGAGATGTCTAAAGAATCAGATTTACACTGCAGAGGAGAGTAAGGTCAAAGAACTACAGAACACAGACATAGTGGGCTACAGAGAAAAAGGAAAACACTAGAAAGTGCTGACAGCAAAATAGAAGCATCAAAAAGGTACTCCTGGAAGCAGACAATACTATTAAGCACACTAAATTCGAAATCCAGAGATCTAGAAACAAGGAAGTAGAAACTAAGAATAACGAACCAGAAACAAGAGACTGGCCACAAACAGCAACACTGACCATCGCCGGACTGAAGCAAACTGAAACATTTAAAGCTGACAAGCAGTCATATGCCTCAGGTGTGATGCTTGCTAGCACCTGCCAGCCACAGGTGACCTTTTCCTCCACCCAACCTTGTCCTGCTAGGGTAGAGATGAATGTGCGGGCAAGGCAAACTGGGAAGCGTTTTTGGATAAACAAGCATACTGGCTGCCAAAAATCATAAAATGGAGTTGGAAGGAAAGTGAAATGGAAAATATTCCCCTGAAGCTCCGAAATCACCACAGTACTGTGTTGTGAAGTTTGGAAGTAAAGTCAAATAGGCAATTGACCCAAAATCAAGCCCCAAGTGCGAACAGCGACACCATACAACACTACACCCAGTGATAAGATGTGAGGCTTTGCAGGCAACTAAGTTGGCAGAGTCCTGGACACAAGCACTTGGAGAGCACAGAAAAATCGCATAACAGTGCTTGGAGTCTACCTTTTGTGCTCAGATTGGAAGAGAGCTGCCCCAGTTGACCTTTTCTTCATTTTGCGTTTCAATTACAAATAAAGAAAGAAGGTGCAAAGTGTTTAGCAAATAACTTTTTAGATCTCCCTTTGTTTCAGCAGATGATTTTAAACTGGAAGCTAGATTGAGAGAAACCAGTGAATGTGTAATTGAATTGGCAGTGACTGGGGTCTGTAGCACATCTCCTCAGAAACGGGAATTTTAGATTATTTTTCAAATAATTGTTGTTATTGGTATTTGGTTATACAGGTTAAACTTGAACCAATAACCTTACCCCAACCGCCGAACTCCCCCTCCCACCTCCCAGGTCTTGGTTAGTCCAGTCTTTCTTTTCCTTATGATGTCGTTCTCCCACTTGTCACCCATCCAGCTGTCTTTTCGTCCCCCGACCTTCTTATAATTAATGGGTCTTCTCCTCTTCCTTTCCTCTGATCGCTCTTCTCTCTGGGTGTTTTATGGATTGGTTGTGATCGATGTTGCAGACTGGGGAAGGGTGTTATAATTGCTAGTAGTTTCATCCTTCTTGGACACCACATGCCTCTGGAGTCTTTAATTAGAAATGTCATCAACAGGTGCCAGTTCACAAGACAGTTGTGGTGGTCGCCCCGCAGGGAGTACGACATCCACTCCATGGCTAAAAAGTCCCATACCTTCCCCACCCATTCATGCTCTGTGGGTGCGTTCTTTGACTTCCATTTGTGGGCCAGTAGCAGGGCTCTTGCCATGACCAGTATCACATAGACTTTGCGTTGTGCTCTTGTGGGAAGGTTAGACAGGCCAGCCCCCAGACCCATTATAAACAGCCCGATGTTGCCCCTTTCTTCCACCCCTAGAATTTATTTCACTGCTTCTTCCATCATCCTCCAGAAAGGGTGGATTATCAGGCACTCCCTTCAGCTCCCTTCCCACATTCCCTCCAACAGAGAATCGATGTTGTCCGGTAGAATGTAGCTAATTTAGTGGGGGTTAGGTGCCATTGGTACATCATCTTGAGCCACATTTCCTGCATATGTATTGACTGCGCGGCTTTGGGCATGTTTGGCCATAGATCTAGCCATTGGGTTTCTTCTATCGTGGTGTCCGTCTCCTTATCAAACTTGGGCATGAAGCTTCTTTCCCCTCCCTTTTCTCCTCCTTTGATTAGGGCATGTACAGACCCCACTAAGTGTTTGTCTCCCACATTGGTGGTAACAAACTTTTCAAACGGTGTCGTTTCGCTTGTAGCCGCCTCTTTCACTTTGGAGTCCAGGAGCCAATGTCTCAGTTGGGCGTAGCGAAATCTCTTAACTTCTCTGACCTCGAAGTCAGATTTGCACTGGGGGGGAAGGATTTTATTTCTCCTCCTTCGAACATGTCCTTTATCTTACTGAACCCTTCTGCCTGCCATCATTCGAAACCCCTTCCGGTCAATCCTGGCATGAACTGCAGGTTTGTGAAGATCAGTGTTAGGGGTGAGGGGAAGGTAGTCATGTTGCAGTTTTTTTACCACTGCGTCCCATGAGTTTACCACCGAGGATATGATTTTGCTACAATACATTTTATGGGGTCTGTTTTCCCTGGGGACCCAGAGGACCTCATTCAAGTTCGTCCCCACCACGGCCCCAACCATGTCTCTACATTTTATTCTCCCTTGATCATCCTTAGCCCAATCCCTGATAAGTCTGAACTGTGCTGCTTGGTAGTATGCTCTCATGTCAGGTTCCCCCATGCCCCCTTTGTCTCTTGGCATTGCCATTACCTTGCTCGGAATTCTTGGTTTTGTGTGGGGTCAAATGAAAGCTCTTGTGATTTTCTGGATGGCTCGAAAGAATGACTGCAGAATTTTTATGGAGAGGGCCATGAAAAGGTAGAGCAGCTTCGGTAGAAAGATCATTTTCAGCTTTGTGACATGTTTCTGATGGATTTCAACATGGGAGGGCAGTTTGCGGCGAACAACTGGGTGAGGGACTTAGTGATGGATATGCTTGGGTATTTAACGCTATTTGTGGCTTAGAGGTATGGGAGGGTGGATTTTAGGTTTTCTTTATCCGGCGGCACCGACCAGTGCAGTATTTCTGATTTACCTCTATTTATCTTCAGGCCTGCTACCTTTCCAAATTGGGACACCTCCTCTCTTCCATTGTGTTTAGTGATTGTTTTGTTATCATTAGTAACAGATCGTCGGCAAACGCTGCCACCTTATGTTCCCTCCATGCGAATGGGACTCCCCCTATGTCTTTGTTGGCTCTTAAACTGCTCAGTAGGGGTTCTTAGTGGATGGCATATAGGAGAGGGGACATGGGACAGCCCTGCTTTGTTCCTCTTGTCACCTTTATTGGGTCCGACAGGTCCCTGTTGATTAGAAGGCGTAATGAGGGCATTATGATAACCAGCCGCAATTTTGGCCATGAAGGATTCCCCGAAGCCCATTTTGGTCATGGTTTGGAATAGGAATTTCCACTCCACCCTGTCGAACGCTTTCTCAGCTTCCAGTGTGTCACGATCCCTCATCATGCGGTCCCCAGGGCACTCCCTCATCCCCAGTCCCGCCCTTCTCTCACTTCCCCCCTTCCCCGGGACTCACGTGGACTCACACACGTCTTGCGGGCACACCCGCGCCTGGTCCGTAATAGGACGGCTGTCAGACTACGGCCGTTCCTACATTGGCAATTGCCTTGGCGCATAGGATCGCGAAGGGCTAACCCTGAGCTTCCGCATCGCGGGACTGTGAGGTCACGTGATGCTCTTGCCCGATCACGTGACCATGCCACGCATCACGTGACCAGAAGCGCGAGTACATAAACCCGGAAACCTGGGTATTCGTTGCTTCTCAGCTGTGCTCTGCATTCTGTTTGGCGCTACGGACTTTGAATCATCTTTGGATCACTCACGGAATCGACCTGGCCTGCTTTACTGGACTCCTCTTGGATTTACCCCTTCGGATTTCTTTGCACAGTGATACACGGCTCTCGACCACGGACTGTTATTGGACTGCCTCCTGGATCACCCTTTTGCACCCTGGTTCTTTGAACTCCTTGCCTCACAGTTTCACAGCTCCACAGCTTCTGCTGACAGGCGAACTGAGCCTACTCCTCTTGGGGTACTGCCGTCCACGTGGGTCCCGGACCTCTCCACTAGGTTCCTCATCCCCTCCTTGACCCTGACTGGTAAGACCTTTCCAGTTATTCTAATACTGTAGGTACTGTTTCTTGCTTGGTACTTAATCCGCATTTTCTTGCAGCAGTGTGGGGTCCCCGAGGTTCGCGTTCCCGGACTTGGACATTCGAACATCTTCGCCTGTGACCTCAACGGCTGCACAGAGAGTTGCGTTAAGTTCTCCCTGTGCGGCATTTGGGGACGGAGGCCTCTACTGCCTACACGACACTCAAGTCTCAACAGACTGAGAAGCCTATAGTCGTGTAGGCAATGGAGGGGAACGCTGAAGACCCCATGTCTGCTATAGTCCAAGCCATTACAGTGCTACGAGCCGATATGGCGGCAGCTAACACGGCTATCCATCAACGTCTCGACCACATACAAAGTACCAGACACCCTTTACCCCCAGATGTAGAATTCGGAGACACACCCTCTGTTTCTCGACCTGTTCCACCTCCGATTGTTCCCCAGAATCCCGTTCCCATGATGCTACCTACTCCATTCCCATTGGCGGCCCCTGAGAGATACCACGGGGATCCCAAGAAATTTAGGACCTTCCTAAACCAATGCAAGTTGCATTTCCTGTGCCGGCCTCAGGCTTTTCCAGATTCCACCACGAAAGCGGCATTTACCCTTTCCCATTTGGCTGGGATTGCCGCTGCATGGGCCAACCCCTTATTGGAGAACGATAACCCGGCATTATATGATTTCGATCTCCTCGTCACCGAGATGTCCAGGGTTTTTGATACTAGACACAAGGCCCAATCTCGAGATCTGGAACTTCTGGATTTGTGCCAGGGTAGGGGTTCTCTCATTGAATACATAACCCGTTTTAACCAGCTATCCGCTGAAACCTCTTGGCCAGAGGGCAAGAAAGCAGTCGTCTTCTATAGGGGCCTCAACAACCCTATGAAGGACGCCTTATCAGTAGTACCCTCATTACCCACTGCATTCCAAGATCTGGTTGACTTGTCACTCCAGGTGGACGCACGTAGGTCCGAAAGAAGAGCGGAAGCAGGTTTCACTCACTCCTCCCCTTCTCCCATGACAGTTCCTTCTTCTGACTCCTCCCAAGAACCCATGCAGATCGGGGGGGTCAGGAGTCCGATATCTCCTTTGGAAAGGGAACGCAGGAGGGCGGATAACGCTTGCTACTACTGCGGCACCCTAGGTCATTTTGTTAAGGAATGCCCACGTCGTCCCAAAAACAAGCCACAGGGTTTTCGGATAGCTCGATCATAGTACCGGGGACGGGATCGAGCTATACCACAGACACCCCGAACCCTACACCCTCTTTCGGGCGTATCCGACCCATTCATGTACAAGCCACTCTACAGCCCACAGCGTCCGTTTCACATCCTGTTACTCTGATAATTGACTCTGGGGCCACGGGAAACTTTATCGACATTTCCTTGGCCCGTTTGTTAAACCTGCCCCTTTTGACCAAGACCAGGCCTGAACCGGTACAGGCTGTAGATGGCTCGTCCTTGATTTCGGGCCCAGTCAAACAACAAACAGCCCCTTTGCTATTAACAATACAATCCAGACATAGGGAGACCATTAGTTTTGACCTTATCACCACGCCACAGTTTGGGCTCATCCTGGGAATCCCTTGGCTTCAGGAACATAATCCCCTCATTGATTGGAAATTGGGTTTGGTTCATTTTGAGTCGGCTGTCTGCCAGCATTTCTGTCTTCCCACAGACGCACACAGCGACAATCCCGCCCAGGCTATAGCTCATCTTACAGTACAGGATCCGCAAGATACACCATCAGAACACGTAGTTGGGTTAGTGGCACTAGACGTTCCCCAGGTCTATCAAGATTTCGCAGCTGTCTTTGATCGTGGCTCCTCTGAAACACTGCCTCCACATCGCCCGTACGATTGCCCTATCGATCTACTCCCTGATACAGTGGTTCCCACGGGGCGGATCTATTCCCTCTCGCCATCCGAGGAAATGACTCTCAAGGAGTACATTAGGAAGTCCTTGAGCTTAGGGCACATACGACCATCCACCTCGCCTGCAGCCAGCCCTATCTTTTTTGTGCCGAAAAAGGAAGGCGATCTACGCCCATGTGTTGACTATAGACGCCTGAATGCTATCACGAGGAAAGATCGGTACCCTATTCCCCTCATCACGCCCTTGCTGGACCGACTCACACACGCTACCATTTTTACAAAACTGGACCTCCGCGGAGCCTACAACCTGGTCCGCGTCCGTTCCGGGGACGAATGGAAAACCGCTTTCTGTACCCGGTACGGCCTATACGAATATACAGTCATGCCCTTTGGGCTGTGTAATGCCCCGGCGACCTTCCAGAGGTTTATGAATGATATCCTGAGCGATATCTTAGATGTTTACGTCGTGGTTTACCTCGATGACATCTTAATTTTTTCTCAATCCCTGGAAGAGCATGTGCGACACGTTCGTGAGGTATTAACACGCTTACAGAAACACTCACTATATGCCAAACCGGAAAAGTGCCTGTTCCACGTTGGTAATGTTGATTTCCTCGGGTTCTGTATCACTCCCGGGGGGTTGTCCATGAACCACTCCAAGGTTAAAGCGGTTTTGGACTGGCCTATTCCTGCGAACCTGAAAGCCCTTCAGTCCTTTTTGGGTTTTGCGAATTTCTACAGGAGATTCATCTCTGGGTTTTCTTCTATCGTGTCTCCCCTCACTGCATTAACCAGTCCTAGAGTTCCCTTCCTTTGGTCTGATACACAACAGAAGGCCTTTGATTCACTGAAGACTGCTTTCACCACAGCCCCTGTTCTTCAGCATCCCGACTCTGAACTCCCTTTTGTCGTGGAAGCTGACGCCTCCTCCTTCGCTCTTGGTGCTGTCTTATCCCAAGCATGTCAGGCCACGGGTCGTCTGCACCCTGTTGCATTTCATTCCCGCAAGTTTACCACCCCCGAGTCACACTACACCGTGACCGAGAAGGAGTTGTTGGCGGTTATGGACGCTTTCCGCGTGTGGCGACACCATCTCTTGGGCGCCAAGTATCGAGTCACGGTGTTTACTGATCACCAGAACCTGCAGGACTTGGCTTCCCTGAAGTGCCTTAACAGCCGTCAGGTGAGGTGGCACCTTTTCTTCGCAGCATTCGATTTCCAAATTCGGCATCGGGCTGGTTCCGCGCACGGCAAGGCCGATGCGCTGTCCCGCTCTCCCGGGGGGGTCTCTCTTCCCGTATACCCTAACACAATGTTGGACGACACTAAGGTCGTTTGTCTATGTACTCCCTCGATGCCCTTAGTGGACGCAGTACGCAAGTGGGTGTCCTTACATCCCGACCAGCTATCTGAGTGGGATCCGGTGTTCCAGGATGGCCTCCCGTTTGTGCTGAACCGCCTATTCTTGCCCACTGCCGACACACGCAACATGGCAATGGAATGGTCGCACGATGCCCCTGTGAATGGTCATCCTGGCCAACGCCGTACGTTATCCCTCCTGAAGCGTTGGTGTTGGTGGCCGGGCATGAAGAGGGACGTGGATTGTTACGTCAATACATGCACCATTTGTACACAATGCAAAACCCGTAGGGGTCGCCCGTTAGGCCTGCTTCTCCCTTTACCAGTGCCCCCGAAACCATGGCATACGGTAACCATGGACTTTGTCACGGAACTCCCTCGGGTACAGGGTTACGACACTATTTGGGTGGTGGTGGATTCCTTCTCAAAGATGGCACGCTTCATCCCCTGCAAGGGTATCCCCTCTGCTTCCATCCTGGCCACCCTGTTCTTTGATACCGTCTTTTGTCTTTTTGGGTTACCCTCTGTCCTTATATCAGACCGGGGATCGCAATTCACTTCTCGCTTCTGGCGCGCTCTAACTAGGTTGTTGGGTATCGATGTCCGGTTCTCTTCGGCCTACCACCCGGAGACGGATGGTCAGACCGAAAGGACTAATCAAACAATGGAACAATATCTCCGCTGTCTGATCCTGCAACAACAGTGCTCTTGGTTGCGTGCCCTCCGACACGCTGAATTCGCTTATAACAATGCAGTTCATGCATCCACTGGGTTCTCCCCCTTCTATGTTCTCTATGGCCAACATCCCCGCACATTACCGATCCCTGACCTTGCGGTCTCCACCAATCCGGCCGCCAGCGCCTGTCTTAGGGATTTGTCCTCTATCCACGACCAGACTGCTTTACATCTCCGTGAGGCTCAGTCTTCCATGAAGGTCCAGGCAGATAAGAAACGGCTGTTGGCTCCGTCTTTCTCGGTGGGTTCCCGGGTGTGGCTTTCCACTCGTCACTTGAGGCTAGTGGGTTGTAGGAAGTTGTTGCCCCGTTTTGTGGGTCCCTATGTGGTTTCCCGGGTTATCAACCCTGTCACATACCGACTGGTTCTCCCGGGTTCTTGGAGGGTACACCCTGTATTTCATGTCTCCCTTCTCAAACCGTGTCCGGCCCCGTCCCGCTTGCGCGCCTCTGCTGCCCCGGTGTCCTTGGCTTCCCCAGACGAGTATGAGGTTTCCTCCATTCTGGGCTCCCGGGTCTGCAGGGGGCGCTTGCAATACCTGGTTGATTGGGTCGGTTATGGTCCGGAGGAGCGCTCTTGGGTTCCTGCTATTGATGTCCACGCTCCCCGGTTGGTGGCTCGCTTCCACCGGGATCACCCTTCCTGCCCACGGGGTCGTGGGCCTTTGGGGGGGGGTTCTGTCACGATCCCTCATCATGCGGTCCCCAGGGCACTCCCTCATCCCCAGTCCCGCCCTTCTCTCACTTCCCCCCTTCCCCGGGACTCACGTGGACTCACACACGTCTTGCGGGCACACCCGCGCCTGGTCCGTAATAGGACGGCTGTCAGACTACGGCCGTTCCTACATTGGCAATTGCCTTGGCGCATAGGATCGCGAAGGGCTAACCCTGAGCTTCCGCATCGCGGGACTGTGAGGTCACGTGATGCTCTTGCCCGATCACGTGACCATGCCACGCATCACGTGACCAGAAGCGCGAGTACATAAACCCGGAAACCTGGGTATTCGTTGCTTCTCAGCTGTGCTCTGCATTCTGTTTGGCGCTACGGACTTTGAATCATCTTTGGATCACTCACGGAATCGACCTGGCCTGCTTTACTGGACTCCTCTTGGATTTACCCCTTCGGATTTCTTTGCACAGTGATACACGGCTCTCGACCACGGACTGTTATTGGACTGCCTCCTGGATCACCCTTTTGCACCCTGGTTCTTTGAACTCCTTGCCTCACAGTTTCACAGCTCCACAGCTTCTGCTGACAGGCGAACTGAGCCTACTCCTCTTGGGGTACTGCCGTCCACGTGGGTCCCGGACCTCTCCACTAGGTTCCTCATCCCCTCCTTGACCCTGACTGGTAAGACCTTTCCAGTTATTCTAATACTGTAGGTACTGTTTCTTGCTTGGTACTTAATCCGCATTTTCTTGCAGCAGTGTGGGGTCCCCGAGGTTCGCGTTCCCGGACTTGGACATTCGAACATCTTCGCCTGTGACCTCAACGGCTGCACAGAGAGTTGCGTTAAGTTCTCCCTGTGCGGCATTTGGGGACGGAGGCCTCTACTGCCTACACGACACTCAAGTCTCAACACAGTGCTACCGGCAGTGCAAGTATGTGAGATTGACCAATTATCTCCACTATTTAGGCTACCCGCCGGGTGTTGTGTGTCTGTCTGTTCCTTAGGAAGCCTGACTGATCAGAGTCTATCAGTTTGGGGAGGAGGTGATCTAGACGTTTTCTAGGGTTTTGGTAAAGATCTTGGCAGCTGTGTTAATAAGTGCTATTGGACTATATGAGGTGTAAGAGGCGGGGTCTTTCCCTGGTTTGGTCAGAAGTACTATTTTTGCTTCGTCCATTGACGGCGTGATACCGCCCGTCTCATTTTATTGCAGGGTGGTTAGGTGGGGGGATGGGGTTTCCCGGAATTCCCTATAGAACTCTGTCGAAAAAAAGCCTTCCGGACTGGGGGCTTTGTTAGATGGGAGGGACGTGATAGTCTTGCGGACTTCGTCTATGGTTATGTCCCCCTCAAGCTCTTCCCTCTCCTGAGCTGTTCATTTTGGGATGCTGCAGTCTAATTGGTGCCCCATCCCTTCAGTTTCTGATTTTTATAGGGTTGTGTAGAAATTTGTGAATTCCTTCTTTATAGGTGCTTGGTCGGTTCTTATTACCCCCTCTGGTGTCTTTATTTTGAGGATAGTCCCATCTCTTTCCTCTCTTCTCACCATCTTCGCAAGGAGCGTGACTGCTTGTTTGCCTTCATATAGAATAGTTGCCCGAGGAAGGTTAGGGAGCGTTTAGAACTCCTACAAACAAGTAGAGCTGGTTGTCCGCTGATTGACCCGTACTCCCTACTTATCTCGCCTGTTGCCCCAGTTGTAGTTTTAAGCATCACCTCTTTCATTTTAGCCACTGGGCCTTCCTCTATTAATCTGTTACACCTGTCCCTTCTTGCCTTGATTGCTATGATCTTCCCCCGTATCGTAGCTTCAAATGCATCCCAGATGCTGAGGGGGATATCTCCTGGTTTTCATTGGTCTGAAAGTATGTATCCATTTCTTGTCTTAATTCGCCTTTCAGAGAGTCACCTTTGATAATGTGGGCTGGGTATTTCCATTTGCATAACCCTGAGCTGTATTGTTTTCTCTTGATTGTCATTTAGACAGGGGCATGGCCGGATATTGTATTTGATCCTAGCTCCACATCTTCAACCGTGCCCAACATGTAATTTGATATCCAGATATAGTCAATTCTCGACGCTGACCTATGTACATGCGAGTAGAATGTCTATTCCATCGACATCTACCAGGGTTAGATTGTCTATTTTGTCTCGCAGCTCTTTTGATGGTTTATTCTGGGAATAGGAGATCCTATCACTCCGGTCCTTTTCTGGGTCCCACGCCAGGTTAAAGTCGCCAGTGAGAACGATTTTCCCCTTTGCAAACCCCTCCAGTTTTCTAATGTTGTCTGTATGAACCGGTCTTGTCCTGTGTTGAAAGCGTAAATGGAGGCCACAGTGAAAGTTTCACCACCCCCCCTGGAGTGTGCAGCCAAGTACCTTCCTTTGAAATCTTTTGACATTTAGCACTTTGAGGTCCGTATTGTTCCTTATTGCAATTAGGACGCCCCCTTCCTTTTTCACGTCTTATGATTGCTGGATTAAGTTGTAGACCTGTATTCGGATTCTATGCACATCTTTCTTTGGTATGTGGGTTTCTTGCAGGGTGATCAGGTCCGGCTTTTCTCTTGACAGGTAGTGATCTCGTTATTTCCTTTTTATGGGCGAGTTCAGACCTTTAATGTTCAATTAAAGAACATTTTCAGAGGGTTTTCCGTCTGCTGTCCAAGGGTTGAGTGCTTCTGTGACTGGACCTTGAGTCCCCCTGGTTTCTTTCCCGCCCCTCGCAGGCTCCCAGATTTTCTCCTCTTCAGTCACCCTACCCCCTGCCCCTCCTTCCTACCCCCACCCCTCGCTGGGTGGGCCCAACCTGCCTCTGGCCCCTCCAGATTCTCCACTTCGGGGGTTGAGCTCCCGTTCTCTCCCAGCTTGGTCTCCCCAGACCGATTCCTTGAGTTCAAGAGTCCCCTCCCACTGTCCCCCCCCGCTGTCACCGTTTTATGCTCCCCCCTCCGGCAATTGCATGTGGTCTGCACAAGTTGCCTGACCTAGCTTTATTTGGAAGAACTCCTGTACGCAGAGACTCGGTTTCGATGGTGGGGGTCTTGGACCGGTTGGGCCCCTCTTTTTCCTTGATTTCCTTCTCGACTCTTGTGTGGTCCATTCCCATGATTTTCTTTTCGGTTCTTCCTTTGGCAGGCCTCGGGTCTCATTGACGAGTGATTCAATATCTGTGACCAAGGTGGATGCACCCTTTTCTGCCAATGTGACTCTCCTTTGTATCCCCTCTAGCTCGAATAGGAACGTCCATCTGTTGATCTTTCTTTTTGTCAGTTCTTGTACGATTGGATGCATCATCCTCCTTTTGGTAAGTGTGACTGGAATAGCTGAATTGCCAAGCCGTTGAAGTTATGTTTTTCGCTCTTCTCGCTGCTGCTAGGACTCTTTCTTTTTGGGCATAGTCGTGCATTGCTACAAGGGTGTCCCTTGGTCTAGCCCCAGGATCACTTCTTTTTGGGCGCACCCTATGCAGGCGGTCGATCTGGATTTCTGTCAGGTCATTTGCATCTATTAAGTCGACGAAGATTTGAGTTACTGTTTGTGGCAATTCCCCGTCTAGGACTGCTTCTGGGAGTGCTCTAATCCTAATGTTTGATCTCCTCAATATGTTTCCAAGATCCTCAGTTTGGATCTCCAGGTAGTGCGTAGCCCTGGCTAGGTGGTCCATTAGTTCTTCCACCTTATGTCAGCTGTCTGCCAGCTCCTGCAACGCTTTTCCATTAGGGTCTACTCTAGCTTTGAGTTTCTTGAAAGGATTGTGCACTGTTCAATTAATTGTTTTGTGACCCACTCCCCCTCCGGTATTTTCTTCCTGGGGGGCCTCTGTTGCCTCTCTGTCCACCTCCTGTTCTTCGTCTGGTTATGCACCCTCGCCCCCATCGTTCCTCCACAGCCTCTGAATGGACCCCTCCTGCGGCTTTTTGCCCCCCCGCCCCTTGACTGGGCGTTGTCCTCCTTTCCTTTTGTTTTTTGACATGTCTACTTAGGTTACTGGTGACTATGTCTTATGGGTGGCTTCATGGGCGGCTCTGTTGACTTTGATGTTGACACAGTAGGTGGGCTAGAGAAGCAGGCTCTCATAACGGTGGTGTTCGGGGGCGCTATTCAGAGCCGGTGGCAACAGAGGCCCCCCAGGAAGAAAATACCGGAGGGGGAGTGGGTCACAAAACAATTCATTAAACAGTGCACAATCCTTTCAAGAAACTCAAAGCTAGAGTAGACCCTAATGGAAAAGCGTTGCAGGAGTTGGCAGACAGCTCACATAAGGTGGAAGAACTAATGGACCACCTAGCCAGGGCTACGCACTACCTGGAGATCCAAACTGAGGATCTTGAAAACATATTGAGGAGATCAAACATTAGGATTAGAGCACTCCCAGAAGCGGTCCTAGACGGGGAATTGCCACAAACAGTAACTCAAATCTTCGTCGACTTAATAGATGCAAATGACCTGACAGAAATCCAGATCGACCGCCTGCATAGGGTGCGCCCAAAAAGAAGTGATCCTGGGGCTAGACCAAGGGACACCCTTGTAGCAATGCACGACTATGCCCAATAAGAAAGAGTCCTAGCAGCAGCCCTTCCTTTCAATGATGGGGTGATTATGCAGCCCCGGCCTGGGGTGTGCCTGGTCCTGCCCTTGTTGGGGAGAGGACCTCTCAGAGTTCGCTTACTTGTTTTGGCACTAGGGAGCGTCTTGTGCCCCTCCACCGTGCCAGTCCAGTTTACCCCTGTCCCCTTGTGCTGGGTTTGCGAGGATGTCTCCTATAGCCCTCTGAGTGGGGGGTGGGGGGTAGGTGCGTGGGCATGGGAGCGCGTGGGTGGGGCTTCTGAGTAGGACTCCCCTGGGCCTGCCCTTAGAGGGGGCCTTCCCTTCAGGGGTTCTTGTAGCAGATTGGTACGGTTGCCGTGATCTCTCCGGCGTTAAGCAGAGCCCTCTCCCTCACTGCTGCACAGCCCTGGCAGTGATAATTGAAAGTTTATTCATCCTGCGGGGGCCCAGAGGCCTTTTGTTTTGTGGGCCAGTTGTCACAAGAGGAGGCAGGGGAGGGGCAGGGATTTACCAGGGTTGCAGGTTCTGTCAGCTTCTCCGCCTGGCCCAGCTCTCCGGCGGATGCCCCTCCTCCTGACTTTCTTCGCTGAGTGGCGCTGGCGTATCCTTCATACTGGCTTTGTGTCCGCTGCACTGGAGGGCCTGTCTCCGCCGCTGTCCTTCCTTTTGTCTCTCTGGTGCTCTGCTGCCTTGTTGCCCCTGCCGCGGTGCGGTTTTGCTGCGAATTGGGATGGAAGCGGGCTCCCGCTTGAAGGTGGCCCCAGGCTTGTCGCTGGGTCTATCGGGTGCCCCTGCCTGGTCCGCACTCACCCTCGCTGTGTCCGTGCAGGGGCCCTGCTCGTCTGCTCTTTTCTTTGCTAAGCAGTAGAACGTCTCTCAATTGAGCAGCCTATATACCGGGGAGGCGATTTTCAGCTAATTTGAGCGTTTTCACACTTCTGCAGGAATGGAGCGCACTACCTCACTGTGTCCTCCACATGGTGGCCATCTTGATCTTTCTGGAATTGTAGTTTCTATATATTGGCAGGGTCCCTTGCAGGTGCCATGCATTGCTGAATAAGGACTATAAGCAGGTGGCCTTATTTATTTTCTTTCCCCAAGTCTTGGCAGTACACCTGTAAAACTCTGCTAAGATTTTGTTAAGCTTAAAATGCTTTTCACATGGTACTTGTATTCTTCCAGTTAGGTAAGAAAATAAAGTTACAAATCATTCTTTTGGTTTATTTCATGATTTACCTACTGTAAAGAAGGCATGGTATCAAAGTAAGACAGACACAAGTGATCAAAGCTCAAGGGTGTTTATTAAACTGCAAAATGGGTAAAATAAACGCCTTATCTAAACCCAAATCTAAGATGGGAGCGAGTTACGACCATTAAATAATAACAGTACAAGTGGATTCTAGTCAAATGAAAAGGGCCTATACTAAGAAAGCCTATTGCCAATCCTTAACGCTATGCTATAAAATCGTGTGGGATAGTATTCACAAGATGAGAAAGAAGCGTCTATAAAATGATAAGTCAGGATCTTATGGCCAGGGTCTCCCTGCCCCACGTTTTTAGAACGGGTCAAGGCGGGACTCTTGAGCACAGCACACTCCTGGGCTTCTTCAGCACTAGGTTACAGTTCCTTTTCCCAATATCAGAACTGTATGTGTCCAAGTGTCTTTAATGCAAAGTCTCTTGCTTTAGAGGACCTGATATGACAAACAACAAAACAAAGGTTCCTTCTACTAATCTTCACGTCGGGCGATTACTCTTCACCCTTAGATTCCCCCTCAGACGGACTGTGATCCTTCTCTCAATGTTAGCCTCCCTCAGTCGGGTTTAGACCAAGAACTCACTGTGGACATCCCTCAGTCGGGTTCACGTTTGTCATCAATGTTCACGGGTGTATTACTCTTCACTCTAATTCGCAGACATCCTCAGCCGGGTTCACATTTGTAAAAAAAAAAAAAAAACTGTACACTTAGTTTTCTCACAATGCAGGATTCACTTCCCTTGGCTTTTCGCTTGATGACCATCTGTCGGGTTTACTACCGCCTTTCAATCAAACTCTCTTCATTTGAAATATTCAGAAGTCTCAATGTATTTTTAAACAACCATCTAGGTTTAGTTAGGTCCCCCTAATCCGGGCTCCGACTTTCCTTCACCGGTCTCCTCATGCATTTGCTAGTTCAAACACAGACGTCCGAGAGGCGAGCACGTCTCGCTGGGTCACTTATTCTCTGACAAGTGCGCACTTCACAATAGCACAGTTCACACAGCGTTCCCCTCATTTGGGCTCAAACGCCAGTGTCACACTTCACTTCGCCGGGTTCAAACTTTCATATTTCTCAAAGAGTACTGCAATGTGCCAAGGACTTTCAATTGAAAAAGGGTTTTGGCTTGACCCTTGTATGACCACCTCAACACCTCACGCCGGCTTCCCCTAGGGCCTCTTGATACTTGTAGTTTCATCAATCGGTTCTACACATTCTCCTTCTTCAGGAGCGGGGCATCAGTCATAGTCCTTCGATTGAACGCCCACGTGGTGCCGGACCACTCTAACTGATAGATATTCTTCTTACAAAAGACCATTGTGTTTAGTCTTCTTTCTTCATACAATGTTGCTCTTCACAACCTTGAGTCGCAACACAGTGCATTCTATGATCAGCTCTTTCCGACTCACCAGCTGTGCCGAACTCTGTTGCCGTCTCTTGCCTCTGGAGTCAAGGACGGCACCACAATGGCAAACGCTTCTCCGCACCCTGGCTGTCAGTGCAGGAGGGTCCCATGTACCGCTGACATCCTTCGCACCATTCGTCAGCTGCAATTCACGGTCTCATGTTTCCCTTCTTGGAGGCTCCGCGGGTCTGGATTGAAAAGGGCAAGAGCAATTCCCTCCTCGTCGTCCTTTCAGGTCTCACTAGCTTTCTCCTCAGTTTGTTCTGCCTTCCTTCAATAGCTGCTTCCTCATGCGTTTGGCCTTGCTCAGAGTGTGCTTTCGTGCTGCGCCTTTTATCCCTATGGGGAAAGGGAAGGTCAGATGTGTGTAATTCTCGGCAACTGCCTGACTCTGCATGACCCTTATGTTGGGACATGTCAGGTATAAAGCTCTGGTGTTAGTCCATCATCTTCCGTGGTAATCAGTCTGTGAGAAAGTGTTTGTGTCAAGAAAGGGGAGGTTGAATTTCTAGATATACTATGGGGTAGGATGGGGAAAATGTGTCATAAGGAAGGGGTTACCACGTCTCACCCTTTTGGCGTCCCACTTCCACTCTCCGTAGACCTCTCACCCAGGTGATTCTCCCGCACTGGTCCACCCCCCGGAACTGGATCCAATAGCGATGGCTGTGTTCTGGCCACCTGGATGACAGGTCACCAGGGACCATCAAGTAAGACACCTTTAGGGTTCTCACACTACGTATCTACAAACGACCTTCATACAACTTGTCTTTCGCAAATAACGTTTCGTGTTTTCAATTTCTTTGCTCTTTAGGTGCTCCAGTTTCTGTCCATTCTGTGAAACGAAGGACACTTTGCTTAATGAGGGGAAGTCTGTATCTACACTGCTTACTGATACATTTTAACGTGGCAATCAGTAAGCAGTGTAGATACAGACTTCCCCTCATTAAGCAATGGAGTAACTAAAGAGCAAAGAAATTGAAAACACGAAACGGGACCCCACAAGATTGCATGGCATTGGCTACACATTTAGCCTTAAGGTTGGTTTATACTTTGCAGCTGAGAGAATCACAAAAGTATTGTGCTTAACTAGGAAAGACTTACAAAAAGTAACAAAAATATTCTCTATTATCTTTAGATGAATCAGTGAAAAAATCTGTTATCCTACATCTGAAGAAGGGCTAAAAGATAGCCCGAAACGCGTAATGTAAAGATAGGAGTTGTCTCTGGCAAGAAGAATCAACAACAAGACAGGACATTGCACTAAAAATCCTATCAGGATACCAGACAATATTGGAGTTTCTTAAATGACTGTTTTTATGCAAACGTATATATTTTTCAAATTGATGAATTATCAACCGATTTATATATTTGATTTAATGTGTTTAACAATGGGAGCAATTTACAATGTAATGACGGTGAATTACAATAGTAATGTTTGATTGATTTATATATGAAGACTCAAGAGAAGATACAGTTCTATAAATTAAATTTTGTTTAATGTAAAAATATTTATGTTCTGAGAATCTATACAGAAAAACGTAAACGCTTTTTAGTGTATTCTGAATTCTTTCCGATTACATCGGACAAAAGTGTGCCCTTGTCTTTGCATCCCGTGCACTGCGGGAAGCCATCCTTCTACATTTAGTTCGGTCTGGTAGCACAGACCTCAACAAGGAGAACCTAAAACTCTTAACCAACACATACTTAATCAAGGAGAAAACTATCTAAACTAGCAAACTGGTACAAAAGTGAGTGCACCTTCACACCTTACTCTCCTATTAAATTCAGGGTTGTCCCAGATGGGGGTGAGTGGTCCTGTAGTACTTCAGCAGTTCCAATGGCCGGCTGCCCTAATCCAGCTCGTAATCGTGTTTCTAGTTGCTGGTAGAGGACCTGCATTTGGAAGGTCACTGGATCTTTTCATGTGCGGTAGCGATTCTATTGGTTTCTGGCACCAGTCATCCTTTAGCTTTAGCCATCGGGGCCGGTTGGTGCTCAGCTTCCATGAGAAGGCTTGGGAAAGTTGCGCTGCTAGGCAGTACCTGGTCACGTCTGGGACACCTAGGCTGTCCGCCGCTGAGCCCCTAAGCATGATACGCCTCGGTATTCACGATTTCTTTCCTTCCCAGACGAATTTTAAGAGTTCTGCCTGCAACGTTTGGATGGCTTTCTTTTGGATAGTCGCTGGGAGCGCCAAGCAGTGATAGCACTGAAGATGAATCTGGTCCCGAGACTGCTCTGCAATTCTTCCGAACTATGATATTTCGGTCCCATGTGATAATATCCCCGCAAAAATATCGCCATACAAAAGTTGCCATATTTTTGCAGCAATATCACCCCATGGAACCTGGGGGGGGACACCCCCACAACCCCCATATATTTTTAAAGGGAGCGGGGGACACGCCCGCAACCCCCCCACCCATTTACCCCATAAATTATCCCCACCAAAAATATCGCCTATGTCCGTTCCCGACGACCATATGTAAGGTGATATTTTTGGTGGGGATAATATTACCTGATACCGATATTTCTTGCTTCTGCCAGCGAGCCAAGTCGTTCCTGAACTCCGTGAATAGGGGCGGAAGTTTATTTTGAGTATTTTTTTCATTTTGCTTGGCAGTTGGATCCCTAGGTAACTTATTTACGATTTAGCCCATATAATCGGATAGATGACTTGTAGTGTTGTCTTTATTTTCTTTTGCATGTTGATGCTCATTGCTATCAACTTTGTGAGGTTGACCATGAATCCTGAGGCCTCCCTGAATGAGTCTAGTTCTTGCCATAAGGCCTTCATAGATCCTTCCGGTCGAATGATCGTCAGGAGAACATCATCGGCGTAGAGAGCTACTTTATAAAGTTCTCATTTGACTTCGAGGCAGCGTATTGCCGTATTGTGGGGAACTCTACTGGTGAAAGGCTCCACGGAGAGCGCAAATATGAGGTGGGACAGGGGACATCCTTGTCTGGTGCCCCTCATTATTTGAATGCTGCCCGATCTGGTCCTGTTCCTTCTAAGCTTCGTGGCGGAGTGTTGGTAGTTGGATAATGTCAATTTCACGAAGTTTGGGCCGAATCCATAGTGCAGCAGCGTATCTCTTATGTAGCTCCAATCTAGCATGTCAAACGCTTTGTGTGCATCCAGTGACAGGACTGTTAGCTCCAACCCCATCCTGTTTGCTGACTCAAATGTATTTATGGTTCTTCTAATGTTGTCTTGTGTGCTTGTAAAGCTCACCTGACTCCCACGGAGGCACCAATCCGGTCTGGGTTGCTGTGGCCTCTTCTAGGGTGATGCGCAGAACTCAGAAGACCGACTGGACAGGACCCCCGAATCTTGCTTGTCTAATCCGCAGGAGAATCCTTCTGCAGATGGAGAAAGGGGGTTAGCTATCTACGGAGTGACGCTTTGGCTTCCCACCTCCCAGTTCACTCTCCGTTGGCCACCTCCTAAAATTCCCCCCGCTAAGTCTCACCTTAGGTTTTGAAAGGATGAACTCTCCATCCTGCTTCTGGTGCAGGGGTGCGTGTATATCCAGTTACTTCACTGGTTAGCTGGAAACGTGAGGTTCAAGTTCACCTGACTTTCCAGGCAAGCGCCGTGAGTATGTAGTTCGTAAAAGTTCAAGAAAATGATCTCCCTTTCATCTGTCTTCGAAATTTGAAGTCCGTTCCTTATTACAGAAACTGCAGGAGTTTTAGGAGTGAAGAATGGAATCGCCGGAAATAACTCAGGTGGATAAGAGGTAAGAAGATTCCTTGAAAATGTCTTTTAAATACATCCAGTAATGCTTTGTCTTTTTTCCCCTTAGGGGCCGGGGTACGGTAACTGCCCAAGAAGCAGCGCCGACCCGAGATGCTGACAGGACCCGCCTAGTACAGACAGGTAAGTATTAAAGATGGAACCCAGGTTTCATCATAACGATCCTGCTGCTCACCTTTTGTCTTTCTTCTTCCCCTAGGTGCAGGTATGCGGTGGACCATGCAGAGGGTCGCGATGAAGAATGAAGATGTTTCGTGGACAGGTGAGTGAGCGCGGCGCTGCAATGAGCGACGCAAAGCGTTTAAAATAAACTCTTCTTTTTCAGGTAGCCGGCGTGACGACTCCAGACACAGGTAAGCAACTGGCAATGTTCTTGTTCTCACCTTCTCTCCTCGCCTTCTAGGTGTTCCAGGATCTAATCGGGCGTGGCTGGAGCCGGGATGCAGGAGCTGACACTGTGAGCGTCCAGCTTTTAGGAGCAGAACAACGCGAAGCGTGAGCTGCTGCCTGGGCGTGGCTTAAATAGCCTCCAAAGAAGTTCCAGGTATGTATCCTTCCCCAACCAGGTATGTATCCTTCCCTGACTACGCCCGAGTGGCAAAATAGTCCCACAGGTAAAGTAGTCCCATTCAGGCCTCAAGGAGGCCTGGATGTTGCAGCATGGTCTGCATCAGGTAAGTTTACACAAAATCACTCTTTACATAAGTTCACTTGTTATGAGCCTGGCGCCTATGGCGCCAGCACTGATGTCCAATATGAGCCTGGCGCCAAAGGCGCCAGGACTGAGTCCACAGGGCCCCTGCCAGGGGCCGCTGGACCTCCCCCCGAGAACATGATGTCTGCTTCCGGGGACGCTGGATCCGATCTGGCTCCTTGGGGGTAGGCATCATGACAGTGCTGTAGCCTGGGATAAAGCCAGTTTGGTCCAGATGAATTATTTCTGGGAGTACTAGCGCTAATCTGCTTGCTAGGGTTTTTGAGAACACCTTGGCATTGTTGTTTAGCAGGGTGATAGGTATGTATGATGAGCATCATTTACGGTCTTTCCCTGGTTTTAGGATGGAACCGTCAGCGATTCCTCCATGGAGGGGGTGGTGGATCCCGTCAGGAGGAATGAATTGAACAGACTTGCTAGTTGGGGCGCGAGGATATGAACACATTTTTTGTAAAACTGGGTTGTCAGACCATCGGGTCCCAGGGCCGTGTTTTTCAGGGAGTGAATGGTATCGCCTACTTCTTCGGCTGTAATCAGGCGTTCCAGGAATCCCAGTTGAGGGTGTGGTGAGGCTTTTGGGGCTGTTGCCAAGTATTGCAGTTGCGCCAACTTGTCTGTTGGGTGGCCTGTCATTATTTCCTTGTGATGTTGTGTCATTAGTTCAACCTTCTCATTTGTGTGGCATAGGTTGCCATCTCTGTCTGCTAGGCATTGGATATTATTCCTTGACTATAGCTTAGCTTCTTACGTTTGTGTACCAAGAGGCGATTTGCCTTATTGCTATTTAGGTAATAAAACTGCTTGGTGTAGGCCAAGGCTCTGGCCGATCAGTCCGCTGCTTTCTTGAGCGCCCGTCCTGTTCTGGTTTGTCGTTTTTTGAAGCTGCTCTCCATTTCCACTACCTGCTGCTCTAGTTTGTCTTGCTGCAACTGATTTGGTTGTCTGTGCCTTGCCGTGCAGTTAATTGCGACTCCTAGGATTACTGGTGGTTTTATCGCGTAGCAGAGAACTGCCTGTGAGATGTCATTAGATGTATTTTCCTTAAAATAATTTGTGAGCGCTTCTGCTAATTCCGCTTTGATGGCCGTGTCCGGTAGGATCTGGTCTTGCATCTTCCAGAATTGTTGTGCAGGCTCCGGGAGGCCCTGCACTCCGAGTTGCATGGAGACTGGGGCATGTCTGATATAGCTCTGTGCCCAATTTGTATATTCTCTACGCATGGAATGAGTACACTGGATGTCAGTAGAAGGTCGAACCTTGAGTGCCCATTGTGGGTGTGCACGAAGAATGTGTAGTCCCTCGCTCCCCTATTAGATATTCTCCATACATCGATGGTCTCAGTTTCCCTTAGGAATTCCGCCATGGCTAAAACTTTAATGAAGTCTGCCCTGGTGGGAGGAAGCGTTTTGTCCCGGTTCGGTCCCGGGTTAAGTTAAAGTCAGCTCCAATTAGTAGCTGACCCAGGCAAGAGATTACGGAGGAAATGGTCTTGCGCGCTGTTCGGGCACTAGATTGCTGGTAGGGTAACGGGTAATTCGACCAAAAGGCCTTTCAGTAGTAGGTATCGCCCCTCTGGGTCTCTTGACTGTGACCTGGGTTAGTGGCAGGTCTCGGCTGATTAGTATGGCCACCCCCCTTTTCTTCTGACCCGATGAGGCGAAGTAGCGTTTCGGGTACCGCTGAAAGGTGACCCGCTTTTCATCAGCTGCTAGAAGGTGCGTTTCTTGTAGGTAGAGAATGTCTGCTGCTAGCTGGAAGAGCCTGCGTTCCACTGATTTTCTCTTGCCTGGGGCATTTAGGCCTGGTATGCTCCAGGTCATCATGGTGAGTTCCTTATCCTGGGAGGCCATTCGAGTGGTGTGTGGTTGCTATGCTTAGCGTTTTCCTTGATGTTTGGTGCAACCTGTGTTGTGGCTTGTCTCTCTGTGCATCCTGTCCCCTCTTGCGAATTTCCTCCGTTCCCTGTATTCTCTTCCATTTAAACCACCCATCGCTTCCCCCTGACCCCCAACAAAAAACTGGTTTTCTGGTTCAGCCTTCTACCAACGGGGCATCCGGCCGAGCCAACTTTACCAATTCCGCTGGAAGCATGTGCCGCTTCTAATTCCAGAGAAGTTTGTCACTCTTTCGGCTTGCGTAATTTGAGTTTCTTTAGTTGCTTGCTTAATTGCACTAGCATTGTCCCCTTTAGCTGTGTAGCTCTTGGTTTGTGTCGTAAGGCCTTTCTGACTGGTCGCATGGGCTTCCCGGGCGGCCCGTAGTTTTGTTTAGTGCGGGTTATCTTTGTTGTGATTGATTCCTGGTGAGTTCAGGTTCTAGTGGTTTGTGGCTCCATCGAGCGTAGGCTTTCCGGGTGTGCCCTGCTCAGTGGTTGTTGGTTTCCTTGTTCTTGGAGGGGGCGGGCCCTCACTCTGCAGCAGCCTTCCACTCAAGACAACGATCTTAGGCATTCCTGCTGTGTCCCTTCCAAATTAGGCTTTGCTTTGTCTGGGTAGTCTTCTGCGGCTTCATAAAGCTTTCCGCCTCTCTTGGAGAGAGGATGTGCCAGAACGTCATTGGTTTTAAGGCCTTCCTCTTTGCCAGTGTAATTGCTGCCAGATCTTGGTATAAGGATATCGTGGCATCCCTGAAGTGTATGCAGGCTGCGTTCCTGGCTTCCCTCATTTCTTCTTTGACTCTGTAGAAGTGCACTCTTGCCAGTACGTCTGGCGGCAAGGAGGCGTTTTGCTTAGATCCTGTTCTGTGCACTCTGGAGTTCTAACGAGGACTCATCCGGGAGGGTTAGAGCGGAACAAGTCGTTGACATAGGCCTCCAGATCATCATCGGGAATTGATGTTGGAATTCATCTCAGACGGATGTTGTTGCGCCTAGATCTGTTTTCTGCGTCCTCCTGTTTTGCTTCAAGTGCTTCACACCTGGCCTTGAGGGCTGCAACTCTATCCGCCCCTTCCCCAATTTCAATGTTTTGTTCGTAGAGTGTGGTTTCTATTTCTGCCATTCTAGATTCAATTTCCACCACACGCTTGTCCAGTGCTGACATCTTGCTTTTCACCTCTTTGGTCCCCTTTTGATATTCCTTGGTGATGGCTGATAAAAGTTCTTGAAGATCTGATTTCGTGACTGTTTGTGCTGTCTGTTCGGGCCGGCTTCTGAGTGGGTGCCGGGCGCCATACTGTCGTTCCGCTCCCCCCTTTTTGATTTTTCTGTCATGGGTGTGGTTGGTAGAGCTGCAACATCTGTTCGTTTGACTGGCTTGGGGTTTCTGGACATTGTAGTAAGTTCAACCCTCCTCTGGGGGCCAACACTGTTTAGTTAGTACCTCGGCTCTTGTTTCTGCAGTTTAGTTCTCCGTGCCTGCTTCGGTTGCTGGCTGTGCGTCTGTGGGGGCTGCTATCTGGGTGGTAGGTCGGGCACCCGCTGTGTCTTTGGGGGTTCGTGGTGAGCCAGCACGTTTTTGGGAGGTCCCCTGTGGGTTGAGCGGGGAGCTGCTACTCTGACCCTCCGCCTGTGCCCATAGGTCCGATAGCTCAGTGGAGGATCAGTACAAAGATTGTGGGCTGTGGTCCGTGCTGTGAGGGGAGGCTAGTTTGTCTCCGTCGTTGCTGGAGCAGTTGTTTCACCGTGTTTGTGGTATGGAGGAGTTTGCTTGGTGTGCCCTTGGGCCCTATCTTGGAGAGGGGCCGATTCGGGCTGCGCTGCAAATAGGTCTCCCGGGGCTTGCAGCGTTTGTTCCCCCCCCTATGGCGATTTCGGTGGGTCTGGTTTATTTGTCCAGAGGTGGGAGACTGTAGTCAGTTTTTGGGGGCTCTTTGCCAGGGGGCGAGGCAAGAGAGTTTTGGTTCGGGTGGGTTTAGGTTCGAATGTTCCAGGGGGGAGATGGGGAGTCTCTGGGAGCCCCCTATCCCCCCGGTGCCCTGGCTCTTGGTGCAGCACAGCAGTGGGATCCTGCCTTGGGTTGTTAGTGCCGATGTTCCCCAGGGTGTGTAGCTCCTTGCTCAGCTCAGGCTGGGTGTTAAAAACTTCCCCTCGAGCGTTTGGGCCCCTCTGGCCCCTCTGCGACTTAAGTGGCCTGGGTGGAGTGGGGAATGCAGTTCAAGTCTGTGCAGTCGCTGGCGGTTGAAGGTGCCCTAGTATATTGGCGTGGGGGAGGCGCGCAGAGCTGCCCCGGGCTGTGCGAATATGCAGCGCCAGCCCGGCAGTGCGGCAGGTGCCGCCTTACCTTCCATAGAGGCACCAATGTGTACAGTTGCT
Source organism: Ambystoma mexicanum (assembly GCF_040938575.1). NCBI lineage: Eukaryota > Metazoa > Chordata > Amphibia > Caudata > Ambystomatidae > Ambystoma > Ambystoma mexicanum. Next base: position 532,377,637 of record NC_090924.1, on the reverse strand, counting down.
GGGCTCCGGGCTGGTGACTTCCACCCTCCGCTGGGGGAGGCTGGTGCAGAGGGGTAACCAGGTCGCCCACGTGGGTTCAAGGGTCTCTAGCCACGTACTGGGGACTTCTTGCGGAAGAGGCTCAGGTCAGCGGGGCTCGCCAACTGCAGGTGTAGGGATCGCTGGCAGACAGCTCAGGCCGGGGGGCTAAATGTTCGAGCCCCCAATGTGTTGGCAGGTGCTACTCCGGGGTTGTGTGTGCTTCTGGCCTGTTAAGAGGTTGAAAGGGGCCTTGGGCTACTGGTATTGCGACCGCCTGTGGAGCTTCTCCCCGGCGCCTCCCCAGGTCTCAGGACACTCCATGCAGACCCGGATAGCCAGCCAAGGCGTTTGGGGGATTTGCACGATTCTCCAACCCCGCTCGCAGCCACAGTAGTAGGGATCTGCCAATCCTCTTGATCTGTGGCTCGGTGGGCGACTCAGTGCACGGCGCCGAGTCCTCGCCACAAGCCCTCCCTTGCACCGGATCTTGTCTGGGCTGGTGATGGTCCGCGGGGGTGTTCGCCTCTTGGGGCAGCCTTCCTCAGTCCACTGTTCCTCCGTAGTCAGGGCTGCAGGTCCCGCCAAGCGCTCAGATGTGCCTGCTCCTTGGTGCAGTGTTAGAGCCAGACCCGATGCTGCAGTAAGGTCGCTCCGCTGAAGGAGCTGTTCTAGAGCCAGGAGCAGGCTGCGGGGACCTCACGCGGGTGGATGCCCGACCACACCGCCTCTGGAGTCCACGCTTCAGCTGCCGGGGGAGTCCTCTTCAGCGGCGGATTGTTGGGCTTGCGGTTTCATTACTCTTCGGCAGTGTCGGTTGTCACTTTTACGCACCAATTTGACCCGTTGGAGTGGCCGCCATTTTGGGACCCAGGCATTCACTGTACCCCGCGTCGCTGCAGACTCATCAAACCTCAGATTACCAGCATTTGGGGGGTTAAAAGTCAGTCACCAGCTGCTACATCGTTCTAGTCTGCAGGATTCCTGTGTGTGTCTGACAGACTCACATTTTCACTTCGGGCATTACCGTTGGACGCGTGGCACAACCCGGGAGCTCTCACAGAGCCTTTCCAACCACCATGGCTCCAAGCCACGCCCCCCCCAGACCCATCTATATTAAGAGACGCTGTGCACCTGCACGCATTTGTGGGAAGTGCTTTGGTGCAAGTGCTGTTTCGCTGTTTAGCGGTGCAGTGGTAGGTGTCATACTGATACTTTACTATCTTTTCCGGTCTGTGTTCCTCTCTGACCTTGCATTCTGACGTATGCCAAACTTTGTTGTAATCCTGTTAATTCTGGACTCATAGCCCGTTTTGTGAGGACAACCAGTGTTTATACATTAAAAACAACAGTGCGTCCACCGAAAGACATTAGCCGACTTCTGATACAACCAAAGTGAACTCCGACAAGAGTATCCCACACACTAAGTCTCACTCGGAGTAACTCCGCTACTGCACAATCTCGCACACAATCTCAGACATTTGAGGTTTTTGCTCCCCTTTGCCCTCTGCTGTTTTACGTGCCACTTTGGCAAAAAGATGTCTGACAACAATGTCAACCCCTGCCTTACCAGTAAACAATCCAATGCTGAAACACCATTAATTGACCTATCTACACTGCCTGACTCTATAATGGCGGCAGACTTTACGCTTTCAGCAGCAGATGCATCTCAACCTCAGACTTCAACTACCTCAGCCGCAACTGACTCTAAAGCCATTAACCCTGATAATTCACACACGAAACTGTAGTAAATGGCACAAGTAGATAATAATCCTTTCCAATCTATTGAAGACATCGAACAACCAACCCAGTGACGCTCCAAATCTAGAGACTGAGTCTCATTATGATCCAAGAAACATGGTGCACACACTTGATGCCTTTCCAGATCCATTACCCCATCCTCACCTATAGCCACTTGCACGCAACCTCGCCAACCTTCCTCCTCCCATCACTGTTCTACAAACCTATCCCAATCACCCATTATGTTTCCAAACTCTACACACAATTAAATCTGTGCTATCAATCTCCTTTGCAAATCCCACCTGAGAAAAAACCTACCGTTCCACGAGCCCAACAATCTGTTTCACCCCAAATTACTTCAGCTGAAGAGCGAACTTTAACTGCTATGAATACTGCTCTTCTGTCGTTAACAACGTTATTTGAAAACATGGACAGTAAAAAGAATTCGCAAAACGTCCCCAACACAAACTTTTACAGCAAGAATCGGTTATTCCGTCTGAATCTTTACCCCGAAATGCAGCTGAGAGGCCCATGCACACGGAGGATGGCACCTCTGAGACAATCACGAACAAAGTAACTTCTCCCCAAATCAGACACGAAAAAGAAAACTCCACTGTAAATCTAATGCAACTCGAAGCCCAGCCTCAGGATGGCTCCTTACTGGCACAAATTTCAGGCAAGCCAACTTTTACTATATTGACCAAATTAAAAAAAATCTGCAAAACTTCCTGAGACCCTCAACAGGACCAAGAACATGAAATCCATTACGTCACAAACGCGGTCTGGCTCGAGACACTTCATCCACTCTTTTACCTTACCAAATAAACAAGTACAAAAAGCCAAATCTGCCATTACTAAAAAGTATGTGAGGTTACCTCAGAATAAAAAGATCACGAAAAAAAAGAACATTGGTAATTTACAGTACAAACCACTTGACGAACTTCTCCAAGAAGTAGAGTTCAGACCAAGAAGGTACTCTTGCCATCATCGGCTGCTCAATCGATCTCATCTTTTGCACCTCTTGTTCATCCTGCAGAGATACCCTTGGTCTGTGGAAATTACTTCCTGACTCTGTACCAAAGGTGCGCTGAGATCGCTAAATCAATCGCCTTATACATTACTTCATCACAAGATAAGCAAATTAACCCACTCAAAATTCTGAGAAGTCTATGCCCCATCATCTTGTAGCACAGAGAATGCCATCATCTTTACCTTTAGATAACTAAACATCTAAGCTTCGATCTACGTCAGAAAGTAGCACTGTTGACAGTCGAACTGGAAAGCTCTAGCAGGACACTTCACCTAAACATGAAAAAGGGAATAGTTTCTTACCTGTAACTCCATTTCTCCAGAATTGGAATCTTTCATGGATTCACATGCTTAGAATATTCCCCGTCGACAGTCTGGGAACCCTCAGTAAGCTTATAAAGCCTTTTCCCGTAGGAAAACGTTCGACACTTTTGTGTCCCATCTACGTCGTTTTGGGCCGCGCACACATGCCCCACTAGGACGTAGTGGTATAAATGCCCCGCCCCCGCGGCTCCTTCAGATTTCGACCCCTTCAAAGTGGAACGGGGTGAAACCAAAAAACTACAAGATGATTGCATTTTGGGGAGGCCGGAGGGCGCATGTGAACCCATGAAAGATACCAATGCTGGAGAAATGGAGTTACAGGTAAGAAACTATTCCCTTCTCCAGCATTGGATCTTTCATGGATTCACATGCTTAGAATAGAATGCACAGCAGTGAACTTGAAAACAATGGAGGAGGTGTAAATGCAATCCAGCACCCACCCCATCCTGCAAAAGGCGAATCATGATCACATAAGATTCGAAATTAACAACATGCCACAGTACTACACTGAGTAATATTTATATAAGCCAAAAAAACATACATAAAACACACGCGTTTACCTCCATGCGTATATTCGTACATATATGCATATACAAATACATATCCAAAGCAGCATAGACCCTTCTCAAAGAGAAAGGGCTTACCTTATTGAAAAAGATGTCGCAAGACTGCTCGTCCCATTTGTATCTCGTCCGCATGCTGTCGTTCGAGGCAGTAGTGGCGGGTGAATGTATGGGGCACTGACCATGCTGCCGCCCTGCAAATGTCTGTCAGTGGAACCCCCGCTCACAACGCCGTCGACGACGAAGTCGCCCTGATCGAGTGGGCTCTCGGACGTCCTTGTAGCGGTTTTCCCGCTTTTGAGTGACAGAAGTCAATCGTCAACGAGGCCCATCGGGCCAGTCTTGTTTTGAAATTGCCTTCTCCTTTGCCGAAGGCCCATATGCAACGAAGAGTTGCTGCGTAGATCGAAGTTTTTGAGTTCTACGAAGGTAACATTTTAGAGCTCTCTTGACATCCAGGGTATGCAAGACCTTTTCCGCAGCTGATGAGGGAGTCGCGAAGAAGGTGGGCAGGACAATGGTTGAATGTTTATGATAAGTCGTGGGAACTTTCGGGATGAAACGAGGACTCGTTGACAAGATCACTTTGTCTTTGAGAAATGTGAGATATGGAGGGTCTATGACCAATGCCTGCAACTCTGAGATCCGTCTAGCCGATGTTATGGCTATTAGAAAAGCCGCTTTCCATGATAAAAACTTCATCGACGACGTGGCCATTGGCTCAAAGGGTGGTTTCATTAACCCTGCAAGTACCATGTTAAGGCTCCACGTCGGTGGAAAACGCTTAACCGGGGGAAACGTCCGGAATAAACCTCTCATGAATTGTTTCAATAACCTGTCACTAAACAAGGGCGTTGATTTCCTCCCTCTTGTGAACCTAGAGATGGCCGCCAGGTGAACCTTTAGTGATGAAAAAGACCAACCACTCTTTGCCAAATGTAGTAGATACGGGAGAAGCTGTTCCGGAGTAACCCTCAGAGGTTCCACTCCTGCCTGTCCTTGGCCCCACGTACAGAATCTCCTCCACTTACACCTGTAGGACTTGTTGGTGGACGGGGCCCGCGCAGTCTGTAATATCTTCCGACAGTCCGAGGGAATGTTCAAGGCACCAAATTCTGAAAAGTCAGGAGCCAAGCTGTGAGGTTGAGGCTGCTCGGGTTGTGATGCCACACCGTTCCTTCATTCCGGGACAAGAGGTTGGGCACCTTCGGGAACGTTATCGGGTGATCCGCTGACAGATGAAACAGGTCGGAAAACCATGGTTGGCTCGGCCAACACAGCGCTATCAGGATGACTCGGCACCTGTACCTGCGTATCCACTGCAGAGTTCTCTGTATCAGAGGGAACGGAGGGGAGACGTAGAGGAACTTGCCCGTCCACGGGAAGGAAAACGCTTCTCCCACCGAATCTTCCTGTGGCCACCTGCTGGTGTACATCTCGCACTTCTTGTTCGCCTTTGTGGCGAAGAGATCCAGCGGAGGTCGCCCCCATTTCTCGAAGACCTTCGACAATTGATTGGTGTCTATTTCCCACTCGTGAATCTGGTCCATGTTTCTGCTGAGAGAGTCCGCCTGCTTGTTCCTTACTCCTGGCAGGGTATGAGCTACGATGGATATATCATGTTTTAGAGCCCAGTGCCACATCTGAGCCTCGATGGAGAGGGTTCTGGATCGCGTGCCGCCTTGCTTCCTTAAGTAAAACATTGCCTTGGTGTTGTCCGTCAAAACTCTCACTGTGGATCCCCTGATGTGAGGCAGGAACGCCCTCAGGGCCCAGCGGACCGCTCTCATTTCCAGAACGTTGATGTGCAGGAGAGATTCCTTCTGAGACCAACGGCCTTGTGTCTGCAGAGTGCCCATGTGCGCTCCCCAGCCAGTTAGGGACGCGTCCGTCACCACGGTGAACCGGAACTCCGGCTCCTATAGGGGTACTCCTTTGGAAATATTCTGAACTCTCTTCCACCACCGAAGAGTTGATAGGAGCTCGTTGTCGTCGACGGTCAGCCTGTCTGACCAGAGGCCCTGAGCCTGCGTCCAACGATCTGCCAAAAACTGTTGCACTGGCCTCATGAAAAGGCGGCAGTTGGGCACCAAAGGAATGCAGGACGCCATAGCTCCCAGGATTGATGTATATTTTCTCACCGACAGTCTGGAATTGATTTTCAACTGACTTGCCAATCGACTGAGCCTGGTGATCCTGTCGAGGGATGGTCTGACTAACCCCAACTGGGTCTCGAACTGTGCGCCCAGAAACACCAAGCTTTTGGACGGCGTTAACAAGGATTTCGAAGTTTATCGCAAACCCCAATCGTTGCAAGAGGCTCATGGTGTCCTGTAGACTCCTGTGCGTCGACGCCGGGGAGGATCCCCTCACCAACCAGTCGTCGAGATACGGGTATACATGGTGGCCTTGCCTTCTCAGCCAGGCTGCCACCAGAGCCAGGCATTTCGTGAACGTTCTGGGGGAAGATTTCAGTCCAAAGGGAAGAACTGTGAACTGGTAGTGAGTCCGCCCTACCACAAACCTTAGGTACTTCTTGTGTCGCCGACACATCGGTATGTGGAAGTACGCGTCCTGCAGGTCCAGAGACGCCAGAAAATCCCCTTCTTGAACTGACCTGATCACCTCCTGGAGCGTGAGCATCTTGAACTTTGTGTTTTTTAACGACTTGTTTAGTTTGCGCAGGTCTAGTATGGGACGCCACTTTCCATTTGGCTTTTTCACCACAAAGTATTGGGAATAAACCCCTTGACCCCTCTGTGACGACGGGACCAGTTCTATAGCCCCTTTTTTGTAGCATAAGTGCTACTTCCTGCAGCAACACGCTCAGATGGGATTGAGCTACACACGCCGGTGGAATATGCAGAGGGTTGCTCTTCAATTGCAGGGAATGTCCATATTTTACAGTGTCCAACACCCATTGATCTGTTGTTATTAGCTCCCATTCGTTGATGTAACATGATACTCTGCCCCCCAGAACGTTCCGATGCCCGTCATTGCTGGTCCTTGTTCTGTTTATCCCTCGTCAACGACGAGTAACCTGCTCTCTTCTTGGGGGCTTGGTAGTCCCGTCGACGTTTAGCCGCTTGCGAAGCTCGCCTGTATCCCTGAGAGGAATATGCTGGCCTACCGAAGGGTCCGTCCCTCGATGCTGAAAATCTGGAATTCCCTGATGCTCCTCTGAAGGGACAAAAAGACCAGAAACTCCCACCACTCTGGAGGGCCCCCAAGGAACGTGCTGTGTCCGAGTCCTCCTTCATGCCCTTTAGGGTTTCGTCGACCTTCTCGCCAAAGAGGAGGTCTCCTTCAAAAGGCATATCCAGTACCTTGTACTGCACCTCCGGTCGGAAGTTGGTGCATTTTAGCCATGCCTGTCGTCGGAGAACTATGCCGTTGTTCACCTGCTTAAACCCCGACTCTGCAAGGTCTACTGCGATGTTAATGGCATGATTTGAAGCCTCCTCACCTTCCCTGACCAGCAACATAGCTGCTTTTCGATGTTCATCCGGAAGGTGTTTGAGTATAGGCGCCAACCGATGCCACATCTCCCTGTCGTATCTAGCAACTATGGCGAGAGAATTGGCCGCCTTCACTGTGGTAGCACCTACCGACAGTACTTTTTTGCCGAACGCATCCTGCCGTCTAGCATCCCTTTCCGGGGGGGGGGGTCGTACACTTGTGTTGAGCCCTTGCCTTTCTCGCCGCCGCCGCCGCCGATACCACAGAGTCAGGTGTTGGTTGTGAGGAAAGGCACTTGGGAGTAGAGTCCGTGGCTTTGAATTTTTTCTCTAGGCGACCCTTCATCGCTGGCTCTGAGAAAGGGTGACGCATGGTTTGAAGACCTTCCTTCCACACATGATCCAGGATGGGCACTGAAAACACCGACCTTCTCCTTTTACCCATGTGGTCGAAAAAGAAAACAGTCCTTTTCTTCTTCTTGGGCCAGCCCGAATTCCGTGCAAGCCCTGGCCATCATGTTGTGAAATGACCCAATATCGTCTGGGGGAGACGGCTGAGCCGGGCCCCTCTGGGTTTCGAATTCTGCATCGGACTCCCAGGTCGGATCCCTGGAGGGGGAAAGGCAGACCACCGACGACGCTCTGCTGCCTGATTCCGAATCCAACAGTTCCCCTTCCTCACGGCATGGGGCCGAGAGATTTGCTTTCGGAGGCCCTGCCGCGGGTGTTGAAGGTGGTGGGCGGCGAGACGGGCCCGGGTCGTCGACGACCGACCTGGCCGGAGTTGTTGGAGGCAGTCTGTCATCCAGTGTCCTCAGCAGCGTGGACAAGACCTCCAATGATAAAAATGATTGCGGATTGAGCAGGGGGCAGAACCCGCAATGCTCCCGGAGAAAGGTGTGGTAACTTTTAACCCCAGGTCTGCAGGGGCAGCTCTCCTTTCACCCTTGTCTCTCGAGGACACCGACAAGGCCTCCTGCTGTAGAAGTGTGTCCGGCAAAATTGGGTCGTAGACCTATGGACGCCAGGCCTCTTGCGGGGCATCTGTCGACGAAGCAATAGTCGGCCCCGTCGTCGATGTCGTCGTCGCCTGCAATCCAGGAACGGATGATGTCAACTGCGTCAGCGGCAGAGAAGTAGTTGACGACTGCCCAACCGTCGACGATAGTGGTGGTCGCGCAGGCTTATGCGTTGCTCCCGCCTTTTCTGAACTCGACCTGCGTTTCTCTGTCTCTCGACTCAAGGTCGATCTATGACGATCGCCCGAGGAGGATTTAGATTTTTCTTTGTCTTTCCTCGCTGAAGATGAGGACGAAGAGGCCTTCTTTGAAGAAAAGTCCCTGGAATGGCCTACCGACAATTCCTTGTCCACCGGTCGCAATTTCTTTACCGGGGGTTCCGATGATGAGCGGCGCGGGGCCCCTGAAGATTTTGACACCAAGGCCGCGCTGCGTGTGGAGCCCACTTCCGAAGGCGGGTATGCCCTGCTCCGTCGTTCAACCATGCGACAAGCCTGCGACTCTGATCCTTAAGAGTCTTCTGGGAGAAGCCCGTACATATGTCGCACTTGTCAGCCAAGTGATGAGGGTGCAGACAGTAAATGCAGTCCATATGTCCGTCCCCCTCGTAGACCTTCTTTAGTCCGCATGTAGCGCACAGGCGGAACAGTGCTTTTCCCGACATTAGGAGAAAAAACCGCAACAGCACAACCTAACCAAGTAGAAAATACACAAGGTGTTCCCACTTTGGAGACGGTTGAAATCTGAAGGGAGCCGCGGGGGCGGGGCATTTATACCACTACGTCCTAGTGGGGCGTGCGTGCGCGGCCCAAAACGACAAAGATAGGACACAAAAGTGTCGAACGTTTTCCTACGGGAAAAGGCTTTATAAGCTTACTGGGGGTTCCCAGTCTGTCGACGGGGAATATTCTAAGCATGTGAATCCATGAAAGATCCAATGCTGGAGAAAATACACACACTATCATCACTGGACAATCCAATGTAGAGGCAACTCCTTTCCAACTTATGACTTGAACTAGCATCCTTAACATCTTCAGCGATATTCCAAGTCTGGAAGATCTATCCTCATCTGACATAGATCAGTATCTCGCAAGACCTCTACTTCTTCCATCTATCGCAAGACTTTGGATACAGTCTGGTATTGTCCTTAACATCATATGGCAAGCCAGAGCTCCGCTGCTTGATTTGGGATTTCTTTTCACCCAAGAGCTCCCATCTAATACATTTAAGAAGTCAAACCATATGATGAAGGTACTCATCCAAAAAGAGAAATTACATCTCTCACATTCCTAAATGTGACATGCACACAGGGAGCCTTCAACCTTTCACGACAGGTAGAGTCGACTACGAAATCTAATGAATTCTCATACTTGCGAATTAGAATTAACAACTCAAGACAGATAATTTCCAACTCTATAATCTTGCCAGCTGGAACACCAGGGGCTTCAAGCATCTCTTGGACACTAGCTCAAATGCCTTGAATAACTATGAGATCATTGCTTTACAGGAGATCTGGCTATCTGAACCAGCAATTTGGGGTGGCTATAGTGTCTTGTTACCTGCAAAAAACATCAGCTAAAGACAGACCAATGGATTGTCTATTGATTGCGGTCAAGGCTGCCTCTGGCCTACAACTAGAACAGTGGGCCTATCCTAATATATACATCTAACTGGCAAAGATAAAGACCCTGTCTAAAATGATAGCCCAGATAACTGTCTACCGGAACCATGCTAGTATAAAGGCAGACATATTTCTACAAGATCTGGAAGATATCCTAGATCTTATTACGAACAATTCTTCAATAGCACGTACCATTTTGGCAGGAGACTTGAACATACATTGTATATCCAAAACAACCCCTGCAGAATAAACTCTTGTATGACATTGGTCTTCTCGGGTGATCGATAGACAACTGGTCATGCAAAATGGCAGGGCCGGCCTTAGGGGCAGCAGCACCCTAGGCGAATTGGTGCCCCCACCATCCCCTGTGCACCCCTAGTCAACAGGTGGCAGGGCCAGGAAGTGCTACTTTTTTTTTAAAACCTCAGCACCCTATTGTTATTAAATGTGCTCCGCTGCCGCGGGCGCATTTAATAACAATGAGGCGCCTGCCACGCCTTCTGCCACTATGCCAGCTCGGGGGAGCCCTTGAAAGACTCCCCTGAGCTGGTGTGGGGGGGACTAATGGCGCCCTGGGGGCGTGCACCCCTGGCGGTCGCCCAGCTCACCCCCACCCTAAGGCCGGGCCTGCTCAATGGAGCCGTTCCAGGTGATATACCTCCGAATAACACCTGGAAAAGACTACACCAAAAAGCAGTCATTGATTATATATATACTAATCAAGATCTATTTGCAATCATGGAATGCTTTTAGATCAAGCCCCAGAAGCTTAGTGATCATGACCTCCTCTCGTTAACCTGGACTTGGCACGCACCTCCTGCTCCATCAAAATTGCAAACTTACAATACTAATCTCACCCTATCTGGAGGCAGAAATTAAATCTATTTCGCTGGACCCCAGAATCGTTGAAAAATCTAAATGACCAGATCCTAACCAAGAGAAAACTATCATGTCCGGAATTAATATATTCTGAAGGCCTCTATGTTGCGGCTTTACAAACATTTATGCAACAACCACCCATACTCTCAAAGTGCATACATAGAGATACGCATGTATATGATGCTGAATTGCATGAAAGGAAAATTGCCAATCGCTGATCTAAAAGAAGTCTGCCCTTTACTGTCTGCACTTATATCCGATGCACTACTCAATACAAAAATTGGATCAAATCACACAAAGCATTAGTCATGTAAAAAGGTGGTGAACAGATGCCACAAGCACTAGCAACTAAAAATTAATCCCTAATCTGGAGCTTACTCAATCAAGCGAACCATATTACTTAGACTCCCATGCAGAACAATGCAGTCCCAGAGGAAGTGTGGAACCATCGTAGCCTGTATGCTCCAACCTCTATTGGATGGAACAACATCTGATAATATCACTACCGCTTTCGACCAGGAAGACATCTTGTATTACATCCCAAAGTTGAGTTCCTCTAGAGCTCCAGGACCAGACTGGCTCAGCAATGTAATGCTGAAAACTCACCCCGAAGCCTTGGCTACAGTGCTCCATACCATATTTGTTATGATATGGCATTTATAACACGCCTATAGGTTGTAAGATCCCTGCAGATCCCCACCCTCATGGCAGAAGTCAATTGCTGTCCCCATCTTCAAAGAAAAAAAGAGACTGGCAATTGCCAGATTGGCCTATTGCCCTACTTGAGGTTCCGGGCAAACTGTTCGCCCGATTAATCCTGAGAGATTTCAGTCATTGGATAACTGCCCAGAACACACAAGACCCATTCCAAATGGGATTTGTCCCTGGATTAGGTCCAGCAGTCAGTCAATCTATTAACAAATAGCGCCATCAAAATGCATGGACAACAAATGAAGCAACCAAATTACAAGGCCTTTATTTACTTTAAAACCACCTTTTATTCTGTATCCAGAGATCTACTAAAAACAAAATTCAGCGATGCAGCCGGTCCACCTTCCATCCAAACATTGATTCTACAGCTACACACTGACAATGGTTCAGATCTGACTGACTTTAGATGGTAAACTTTTGACTCCCATCCCCAACTTTAGAGGTCTTAAACAAGGATGTATCTTGGCGTCTGCCTTACTTCATCATTTCTGACTTGGACACCACTACACTAGAGTTATCTCTGACTCTCCTAAATTAGGCCAACAGATTATACCTTGGCTATTTTATGCAGACAACTTAGTTCTCCTGTCGAAGACCGCTAAGGGCCTACAAAATCTTCCAACTGCCCTTGGCAACTATGTTAATGCGAACCTGGCAACAGTCCATTTGGAGAAAACAAAGGTGGCTCAAAGAGGCAAAGTTGCAAATGCTCCTACACCTTGTCTATGCAGGGAACTCCACTACACGTGGTCAGTGAGTATTATTAAGTCTTCAGAAACGCACAATACGGTAAGTCTGTGAACATTCGTTTTATTTCATGTTTTACACATCAGCAACCCCAGACCGTTGTCCACCTCCAAAACGGTCTCCCTCTTTTAAAACCCCAGATTCCCCACAGAATCCCAATAACATAGCAGACTCTATTGTTCTAAAGAAGCCATTATAATGCATGGAATGCCACATTACCATGCCATTGTAAACATGAGACAAGGCAGATACCTATATCTCTATCAGGTAACCTATAACTATGTACAACTATGACACACCTCTCCTCGAACTACTAATGTTGACTGACATCACCCTCCACCCTCTTACTTTTTCACAGCCACCCTCTCCTCACTGCGCCATTACTCAATAAAATCGTATTACCCAAATCTCTCACCACTGTCATTGGCGACAAAAACTTCCCTTTTCCTTTACCTACTTACTTTTATAATCTTGACCAATGTCCCTTCCTCCAACACACATTTGTTAACCATTCTTTTTATCATATCTCACCTAGGATCTCCTTTGAGCATCCAACATTCTCTTATGTAACACCTCTGTTTGCACCTCATCTCGCACTCCCACAAATTTCTTCATTCATCCAGGAAGCAGTCTCGAATTCGCCACCCTCTTCCGCAGCGCTTCAAACAGCGAGACACCAGTTAATTGGAGTGGTGCAACTCTATATTGAACTACCCTCTCCATAACTGTCCGCTCCTAATCACCACCCGACGCAATAGTGATTCTAATCACCAACATCAATGTCCCACTGAACTTTCAACGGTGGCATTACCTTTAGGGATATAAAGGGCCGTGGTGGAATGTTCAATATAACTGGGGACCATTATCTGAAACAATTCTCCTGAGGAATCCTTCCCTCCAGAACACAGATTCTAAAAATGGTATTATCATACGCAAGCGAATGTCTCTCACAAAGCACACTTCAGGCCATTTGGATAATAAATCCATCATGACAATCAAATATGCACCTCAGGTACTCCCCACTGACACTGGGACCAAAATATCCCCCACCACAACATCCTAAACCTAACTGGGTAGTTGCACAACCTTCATAGCCAGCCCTCTGGTGCACAGAGCTTTATCACTATCCACACACGCCTCACAACGCTTCAAAAACACTCCAATATTGTTGTACATACCCGGTCACCAAAACTCCTGTTGTATCAACCCTTTTGTCCTACTGACACCAAAATGCCCCTCATGGATGTTCAACACCACTATCCTCATACCCTCCAGCACCACTAACCACTCCCCTCTTGCAAGCACTCCCTTATCCACACCCAATTCTTCCTTCACTCTCCTGTAACCTCTCAAACGTTCATCCACCTCTCCAATCGGCCAGCCTTCTTAAACATATTTTCATTGCCATTTTGTACACTGCATCCTTATCTCCCTCTTCTCTCCACTCGTTTTCCTTGGAAAACGTACAGTTCACAAAAACCTCTCCCTCTTAATCCACCACCATATCCTCCCTCTCCTCTATCAGATTGCGTGACAACACATCAGCAATAACATTCAACTCGCCCTTCACATGCCTCACCTTCATGTCCAATCCCTGAAGAGAAGAAATCCACCTAACAATTCTCCTTGAAACTCCATCCAACCCCTTTCTTTCAAAGATGCCCACCAACTGCTTGTGATTCGTTACCACCGCAAATCTTCTCCCCCACAGGAACTGCCGAAATGTATCAATTCCCTACACGCAGGCCAAAGCCTCCTTCTATCCAAACGAAAATCGACTCTCCTCATCTCTAAGTACATGTGATGCAAAAGCGATCATGTGTAGCTCAACCCCTTTTCTCTGCATCAGGACACATCCAAGTCCACCGTCACTGGCATCAGTATACAACTCCACATCCCAATCATCATTAAAGCCTTTTAATATGGGCGCACTCACTAAGGTATTCCTTGTGACTTCAAATTCCTCATTGCATCGACACCAACTGAATCTCACATCTTTCTTCACCAAGCTTCTCATGTTTTTCGTCCTCCCAGCCAAATCTTTCACAATGTTCCATAAAATTCAACCAACCCCGGGTATGAAGGCAACTACTTTTTATCTCTTGGAACATTCATCCCCCTTATTGCCTCCAAAATTGCATGTTTTGGTTCCACCCCCTCCGAGGATAATACATGACCCAAGTATTGAACTTTTACCACTTTTAATTAGTTAAACCTGCCTCCACTATTCTTAATACCTCTTTTAAATGCATGTCATGCTCCTCCTCATTCTTTTCCCATACCAATATATCATCCTGACAGCAGCACGTTCCTGTCAACACCTCTAACAACTTGTTCATGACTCTCTAAAATACACTTCATGCGGACACCAAACGGCATCCTCTTACATCGGTATAGACCAAAAGGAGTTATAAAAGCTTTAAGATCCATGGAGTCTTGATGTAACTTAACTTGATGGTACGCTGCCTTTAAGTCAAGAGTCGAAACAATTGCAGCCCCACCAATTCTGGCCAGCAAATCATCAATTTTGGGAAGTGAAAATCTATCTGGTTTTACACTTTTATTAAGACCTTGGAGGTTGATACAAAGTCTCAAACTCATGTTGGGCTTGCGCACCGCCACAATTGGCTTATCCACTGAGCCACATCCGTCTCCTCATTATACCCCTGTTCATCATCCTTTTCAACTCATTTTCAAATCATCCTGCAATGCTAGGGGTATAGTGCATGCTCTCGCTCTTATTGGTATAGCCCCGGGTCTCAACTTGATCAAGTGAACAAATCCCTACGACACCCAAGCCTTTCTGCAAAAACCTCCAGAAACATGTTAAATGGAAACACCTCAGACCCTTTTACTTGAACAGATTGTACCAATGCTGGGATCCTCTGTACAACGATTACTTCAGGGATGCTAGGGATCATGTCTCAACCCCAGATTGGCCTGGGCATCCCAGGATAGTAAATTCCCTACCTTGGACGTAACCCTGACCATGCCTTGAGCACTACTCCAACCATATCTAAATTGAGCCCAGAATTCCCCCATTATGTTGATGGGAACATCCCCAGAGGCATGGGCACTTATGCTTGCCCCTTGTAGCACACAACATTTTTTCTTCCATGTTTCCATGTTTACCAAAGTGTTATCTGCTCCACTATCAGCGGTTTCACAGGACCTGGATTAACTGATATCTCTTCATGCGGTTTAACTCGCTTAGGCGTACCATTAACAGCATTCAACACACACACACACACACTGAATCAGCATTTTCATTCCCTACATCCTGCCAAGAAGCTAAACAATCCTGTGCCATCTTAATACCAGACTTGCTCCAATCTCTACAACATCGAGCCATATGGCCCTTTCGTCCACAATCATTGCATATCACATGGTACGCATAACATATCACTCGCTAAATGATCTGGGTTTCCACATCTGTCACATCTCTTGACAAAAGCTGATCTTCCTTCCATGCGCAACTTGGGATCCATTCTCTTGTTTACTTGTTTTACTTCTTCCTTGTTGTTATATAGTACACACAAACTTTACTTTGATCCACTGCATTCGCACATCCGACAGCACTCTTGGTGCATCAGCATCCAGCGCCTTAATGCATTTTTCTGTTTGCTCCACCATTTTCGCAATAACAAAGTTACTCACCATAGCGACTACCTTACTCGTAGTCCATAGTCCCCTTTCCTCCATACTTGTGGGACATTCCGTCCTTCGGGTCGGGACTGGAGCACTTTTGTAAAAAAGCATAACAATTGAAAATGTGGTCCTTCTGTTTTTACGCGGGGTTCCGCATGAGGCCGTAACCCCGCCCTCCTGAGCTCCGCCCCGCGCAGCACCCTTCAATTCTTTTCTATCACCAGGTCTGAGACCATTTTAAGCAATAATAGAGGATACTTTTTAGATTTTTAGATGGGACGGGGACTAATGGGGACTAGGAGTAAGGTAGTCACTATGGTGAGTAACTTTGTTATACTCCTACGTCCCGTCCTCTTTCCCAAGCACACAGCACATTTATTTTGGGTGGATGGAAAACCTCTTTTATTGGAATCGGTTCTTAAGAACAGCCTGGACAAACTGGGCATTCGCCCTGGAGCTCAGGTCCAAGCAATAATGCTTACAAAAAGCTGATGGGGAAGCCCACGTAGCCGCCTTGGCGATGGTTTCCCAAGGAACATACTTTTGGAAGGCAACAGCAGCCGCTTTGCCACGTACAAGATGAGCATGAATGCCTTTGAGGTTGAAGACCTTGGATGGGATAGGCTTCTGAAATCCAGGAGGCAATCCACCGAGAGATGGTTGACTTGGAAGTCGGTTTCCCTTTTGGGTCCCCGAAAGTGACAGAGCTGTGAGAAGCCCCTGAGCTCAATTGTTCTGTCGAGATAAAACTTCAGGGCTTGCCTGACATCCAAGTTGTCTAAGACTCTCTCTGGATCCGATGCCGGATTAGGAGAAAAAAGACAGGTAAGGAAATCGATTGGTTCAGATGAAAATCAGTAACCACCTTAGGCAGGAAGGAAGGATGAGTGCAGAGCACAACCTTATCCTTGTGGAAGGTGAGGAGCAGATGTTCCACAGAAAGAGCTTGGAACTCGCTTACTCGCCTTGCCGATGTCACCACAATCAAAAAAGCGACCTTCCAAGAAAGGTATTTGAGATCAGTGGTGGCCATAGGTTCAAATGGTTTATGGCATAATGTTCTGAAGACCACATTCAAATCCCATTTGGGATGAGGAGTGCGTAAAGGCGAGAACAAATGAAGAACACCAGTGACAGAAACGGCCATTTGCTTCTAGATTGAGTCCTCGTAGAAGATTTCCTGGCTGCTTGGATGATGCGCATATTGTCCATGGACAGATTAAACTGCGCAAAGGATCTGAATTCAGGCACCAGGCCGCCAAGCTGAACGATTGTGGGAGGGGTGCCACATCTGGTGATCGCACTGGTGAAGCAGGTCGGGAATCAACGGCAATCTGATCGGAGGAAGAATCGACAGATGCTGAAGTTCCAAAAACCAAAATCTGGCTGGCCACCAAGGAGCCATGAGGAGGAGAGTGCAATTCGATGCATTCCTGAGCTTGCAGAGTGACCGATGAATCAGAGGCAGTATAGGAAAGACATAAGCCTTCATGTTGTGCCATGGAATCTTGATAACATCTCCCAGAGAGGACATTCCAAGACCCTGCCTGGATGCATACAGAGGAAGGTTGTTCTTTGTAAAGGTCG
This sequence comes from Ambystoma mexicanum, assembly GCF_040938575.1. Classification (NCBI taxonomy): domain Eukaryota; kingdom Metazoa; phylum Chordata; class Amphibia; order Caudata; family Ambystomatidae; genus Ambystoma; species Ambystoma mexicanum. The sequence continues at coordinate 532,360,293 of NC_090924.1, read as the reverse complement.
CAAAGAGGTTTACTTCTGGAGTGCCTCATTGGCGAAAAATGGTAGAGAGAACATCTGTGTTCAATTCCCACTCATAACTGGCTGCTGACTGGCGACTGAGTGAGTCTGCAGTTACATTGATATAACCCGGAATGCGTACAGCCAGGAGCCAAAAGTTATGCTGCATGGCCCATTCCCAAATATGTATGGCTAGGTCTCCAAGAAGGTGTGACTTGGTGCCACCCTGCTTGTTGATGTAAAACATTGCCACAGAATTGTCCGTACGAATACGGATTACCTTGTTCGTGATGGACGGTTGAAATGCTTTGAGCGCCAGAAAAACAGCAAGGAGTTCCAGATAATTGATATGAAACTGCTTGTCCTGAAGTGTCCAAAGGTTGAATACTTGAAGCTGGCCCAGCGTCGCTCCCCACCCCAAAAGGGAGGAGTCTGTTGTAACCGTTGCTTGTGGGCAGGGCTCCTGGAAGGCAGCTCCCACTGAAAGGTTGTCAGTCGAGGACCACCAATGTAGATCCGCCCTCATGCAGGACGGAACTGCGATCATCTTGGAATCCGGGTCCGAAGCCTGAGACCAAGCGCTCCGAAGAGCCAGCTGAGTACGCCTCATCTTCAGACGAGCCAGAAGAAGGGCTAGCACGCAAGAAGCCATGAGGTCCAGAAGTCTCTGGAGCCACCAAGCCGTCATGTGCTAAGACTGGAGGAAGAGCCGACACGTGGCTGATAATTCCGCTATCCTGTCTGCCGTTAGGAACACCTTGGTACTGACCGTATTCCAACGGAAACTCAGGAAAATCAGGTCTTGAGAGACCGTCATGGAAGATTTCCATCAGTTTACTGACAGCCCAAGGCGAAACAGGAGCTGGAGGAGAGAATGGAGATTGATCAATGCCGTCTTTGGGTAGGGACTGCGCAGGAGCCAGTCGTCCAAATATGGGTATACAGGAACTCATTGCAGCCCGAGGAAAGCTGCGATGACCGACATAATCTTCATAAAGACACGCAGTGCCGTTGTGAATGCCGGTCCAGCTTAAAAGAAAGACTTTTGACGATAAGTTGATTTTTGATTTAAATGCTGAGAAAATTGAATAGAAGGATTTGTGAGTACCGAACTGTGAACCAAATTAAATTGATAAAACCCAGTAGGGGTCAGAGAAACTTAAGTCTTTGAAAAGTGTGAAAATGCACCTTTCCAGCAGTAGAGTAAACTGGGAATTTGAAGGCAATTTATGCAATGTGCTTGAATAGAATGAAATGAAGCCTTATGTTTTGAATACTGAACCAAAAAAAAGCAAGTGTGATTGAATACAATTTGCATTGCAAGGAGTTTATGATACTCCGTGATACGAAAGGAACTATGAACTGTATAAACTGAAGAAAACTAGCATTGGCAAGTTCCATAAGAATTTGAAGAACTGTGCATACTGAAAGAATACGCAGTGGCAAAAGCTTTGAGAATATTTGAAAGTATAACAAGTGAATGGTGGCAAAACAAGTCTTCAGGGAGTTGAGGAAAATCCAATACCACTGTGAAGGTGAAACAGTGGCAGTGTAACTGAAGATGAGGTGTGTCAGTTCCGTGACCTGTAATGGGTGGACAGTGTGGTGCGCCTAGACCTAACACACCCACCTAAAGGAAAAGTCAAGTACCTCCCCATAAGCTTGTGTTTGACTGTCCAGGAGAAACTTGAGTGGTTTGATATTTTTGAACTGACATTTTGAGGTGGTGGTGAAATTGATTAAAGGCAACGCTGTCAGAAAAGCTGAGAAGTATCCTAGGGAATTGTGTTCGTTTTTCAAGATTGGGAGACTTGAAAGCCTAGGGGAGGAAACCCCTCTTTTTGACTAAATGAACCATCATGAATCTTGAGGTAAAGGAAAAACCCTTGTCCAACTACAAGCTGGAAGAAGCTCTAAACTTCTATTTGAACACTTCTCACTTTTGATGCTGACATCCCTACACATTAAATTCAAGTATTTGTGAGGGCAAGTATAGGTTTTGGACACTGACAGACATTTGCTATGGACTTCCTGACAAAGACTCTCCTTAGTTTCAGTTAGGTAGGGAAATCCCACCTTCACATAAGGCAAGTTAGGCATTTCCCCAACCACCTTTTAATATCAATAAAAGTTTGTGACCCAAGCTTTACTCTGTGTGTCTGCTTCCTGATGCATTCACAATACAGGTCCTCCTGTCTAAATTGGCATTACATTTCATTTAGTTATATTGATCTTCAGACCAGAGAATAACAGAAAGTATTGATCTGTGAGATTAATTCTGGGGGAGAATTGTGTACATCACCCAAATACACCAAAATGTCATCTGCAAAGAGGCTCAATTTAAAATCAAACGCCCCACACATTATGCCTGGGTTTCTCGGGTTTGCCCTAAAAGCAATCGCTAGAGGTTCCATCGTCAGTGCGTATAACAATGGTGACAGAAAGCAACCCTGTCTCATGCCTTTAGAAAGGCAAAAGGGCTCCGATAGTTACCATTTACATGAGCTCTCCCCTATTCAGAGCCGCTATCCATGTACGGAAATTATTCCCCAGGCCTATTTAATCCATTACTTACTCTGAGTCTAATGAGTAATGAAATCGGGCATGTGTCAAGGTCTCTATTTTGCACGTTGTGAAGTAGGTCAATAGTTTTTCCTCACATTGTCCGAGCCCGAACACCCCCTAATGAACCTCACTAGGTCTCTGTGTATCAGTGATAGAAGTATTCCCTTAAGTCTGTTTCCCAGTAACTTCGCAAAGATGTTTATATCCGTATTCAATAGAGAGATAGGCCTTGCCCTCTTTGTGGATGACCACTGGATTATGGCACCTAGCATTGTGTCTGGTAGGTACACGTGGTGCCAATGTAGAGCAGAACATTTTAGAGGCTTTCAGAGAGAAGCAATCTTCATCTAGTTATTGGAGAATCTAGAACGGTGGCTACTTCCTGAGAGATGCCCGGGATCTGGAGCTGGTCGAGAAAAAGCGTTATATGCGAGCCATCACCCTTGTATTCGGAGGTGTATAGGAGCTTGTATTAGTCTCCAAATTCTTTCCCTGGGTTATCAGCATCATATGGGATCTAGCCAACAACTAGGTAGATTGCTGCAACCATTCTAGTTTTGCGATTTGTCTCCTTTTTCGTGATATTTTTGTTTGAGGAATAGCAATTCTTTTTCTGTGTCATGTTTTAGAAGGGCCTTGAGTTGCAACTTGTAGCTTTTAAGTTTCTTCACAAATATCACCAAAGTATTCAGTTATGGAGGACAAAGGTGCATGAACTATCTCATCATCTTTCAGTGGGGAGTCATTGCACATCCACCCCCACATTCATATGGTTCCCGAACAGTCTCCAGTTTTGACAAATACTACATTGTGGTCCAACTACGGCACTAATACTACTAGCCACTAAGAAATATGCCCCTTCAAGGTGTTGTCTATCAAGATGAGATCTATCCTAGAGAAAAAATAATGTACCGCGGAATAGTAGGTGAATGGCGGGTCACCAATATTGGAATCGATAAGGGAGTCAACGATTCCTGCTGGTTAAATCACTGGGAGTCTCTTTCCCCCAGCTGTTGAGCGACTGAATCCTTCACACTCCATTTTTCAGTGAATCAAGAACCATATTAAAGTCCCCTCCTACCAGCAATTGACCTTCAACAAACAATTTGAGTTTTTCCTTCACTTAGTCCCAGAAGGCCACTTGTCCCCCGTTAGGGCAGGAGACTGATCCCACTGTAATTGTATTTCCCTGTAGCCTCCCTTTAAGAAATATGCATTTGCCCTCCTGATCTCCGAGTTCCTCATCTATCACAAGGCTCAAACGACTCAAGACCACTATCGCAACACCCCTTTTTTCCTGATAAACCGCACTTCTGGTTCTAGTTTTCAGCAATGGCTCTTTGCCCCTCAACCAGTGCGTCTCTTATAGAATTAATATATCATGTTTTGAGCAATTAAATTCTCTGGTTATCAGTGATATTTTCATTGGGGAGTTACACCTCTATCGTGGAGGGAGCCCAATATCAAGTTCAACTCCATCCTAGCCATTAGGTGATCTACGGTGTTTTCCTCCACAGCATTGCATTTTTGTCGGTTGTGTAGCCTACAATCTAGGACTTCAAATGTCATTCCCATTATCACATTTGTCTGGCAGAAACGTTCACATTTTTAAACAACCCACGTTTCCTAACCCCACTTCCAACTTAACCATGTCCCTCCTCTCAACGTCCAGTCCTGAGCCAAGCCCAGGGTCAACCGAGAACTGGACTACAAGTAGTTCTTAAACCACCGGGCATACAAAGCTTAATACCACCCTTTCCTGAGCCTCCCTTCCTCTCCCCCTTCGCCAAACAAATAGAGCAGATCTTTTGTGGTACCTCCCATCCCACCATCAATGGGAGATCTCCTCCAAGTCTTCTACCCACTTAACTCCAACTTGGCCCCATTGCCGAAAAAATCCTCCCTTCAGCAAGGCTTCTATGCAAATTGGTCTTGACAATTTAACCTTTTGTACATGTGCATAGAAAAACTTGAACGAAAAAATATCTGCTACTTCCTTATGTCAAAATGTTCCCAACTGTGATATTGGGACTTTTAGTAAAACTTTGAGATGTAGAGGTGTTCAGATTCTCGGGAGCCTGGAATGTGCCGCCTTTCTCGGGAATTTCTACCTCTTTTTCTCTGTGTGTACTGGTCTCAGGAGGGTAGCTTGGCGGCAACTTGCTCGTCTTGGAAGCAAGGAAACACTGAGCAACAGAGGTTCGATTCCCGGGTCTGAGCTTAGAAACCTCTGGGTATTAAGCGCGTTATGAATAACCTATCGTATCATATCCTGGGAATCTGAATCACCCATCATTTCTCTTCTGTTACTCTTTTGATATAGTCTTCTGTTAGTAGCTTGCATTTGCAACCTTCGATTTCGAAGGAGATTGAGAAGGGAAACGGTATTGCATGCCTTTCTCATTGAGCTATTGCGGAAGGGGCACACACCATCCTAGGCCTCGCTAGTGTAAATGTGGAGCGATCTTGGAAGATGTGGATCTTTGCAGCTCCATTGTCAATTATGCCTTCTCTACAAGCTTTCTCCAGGATTTTTGCCTTTTCCGCATAGTAGTGAAAGCACGCAAGAATCGATTGCAGGCCTTGAGCTCCTCCTCCTGCTCTATGGTCTCCATCAACTGTGGGTTCATTGGTGCTTTCGTCACCAAACAACTTTCTGACTACCTCATGAATCGATCTCGTGTCCCTCTCAGTTTCTCCATCAGTCTCTGGAAAACCAAAAAATCTTGAGATTATTTTGCCTTTCTCTGTTCTCAAGGTTATCCATCTTGAGGGAGATTTCGTCTTCTCCTCTTTCTATTTCCAACAACCTCATGTTCATCTGTGTTTCCATAATGTCAACTGAATTTGATTGGCCTCCAAGTTCTTGTAACCGCTCATCCATGGGATCCACCTTCGGGTCTACCTTATCCAGTTTGTTGCAAATGTCTGATTGAATGCCCCCAATTACGTCAAGCAGTGCCGCCATGTCCTTTTTTGTGGGCATGGCATCTTCTGCCATCTTCCGACGTGGGTGTGGTTGCTATTTTGTGGTCCAAAGGAGGGGAGGTTGGATATTTAAAGTTCTATAGGGCTTCCTTCCAGCTCATCAATGGAGAGTTTTGTCTGACACCTTCCTACGCCCACTTTTTCCTTTTGTTCGCTGTGAGCTGTGTAATGTTAAAGGCGGTTAACGAAGGCGAGCCGTAACCCCCCCATTCCAGCCCTTGGAACTAATGCTATTAGCAGTCCGGGTTATCGCTTTGGTAACATGGAGTGCTAAAAGAAATTTTAAAAAAAAAATGTCCTTCATTGAATGGGACGCCACGTGGATTGCATTCACGGAATGAAAATACTTATCCAAAACGGCTGCCATGGTTGTAGAAGTGGGTGCGCCGTATGGAGGCCCTCTTCTATTGCCATGGCGGCTGGAACAGGGAGGAGGGTAGCAGCTGTGCCGCAACACAACAATATGTTAAGTGGGGCGTGGGGGAGAGGGGTTGAGAAATGGAGAAAAAAAGCAGAAGGGTGGAGGAGAGATGGCCTACGGCGTGGGAAGCAGCCTGCAGGTTCTGTGGAATGTGGGATGAGATCAGAGATTTCAGCCTGCGGAACCCGAATGGCTGCACCCCCCGCCACGGGTGCCAATTTAATCTAGAATAATTGCACCTTATTCAGATACTTTTTGTAGGTGGGTCAAGTTAAGTAGTGGTTCCCACCACCCTGTGCAACAGGTGTAATAGTGCTTCACCTAATGGTTCCCTTACCCTCCCCTGCCTCTTCTCAAGAGATTATTCAAAAACAGACATTACAGGGGTTGTACAGCACTTACCAGTGTTTCTTCTTACAGCATAGCTAATATGGGGTTATGATCCGGTCGCTAGATGGGGGTCCTGGGTGACGGGAGGTGTTGAAGGGGTTGCGATTCCCCAGTGGACAATCCTGACCACGTGCTTAATGTGCAACCTCTGTGTCCCTATTGCGCCGCCTCGACAGGTCCCACTATTACTGGGGACTTTCAGCCTCACCTCCACTTGTTAATATCGGAGATGAAGTGTCCCTGGCCTCACTACGGCTACACCTCGTCCCATTCTCAACTCCAACCGTAGCCCATAAAATAAGGGGTTAAGAGTCCGCCAGTGGTTCAACGTGTCTTTCACCCCACGGATTTCGGCTCACCTTATTGTAGGGGTGCGCACTTCTGCAGCTTTTTTCCGCGTGCAGCCAGCAACCTCTGGACACCCTGCAGAGGTTTCGGGCACCTCGTAGGCCGTACACCTTATGCCTCAGGGTCATGTTTCATCCACTATAGTGTTGCAGTGATTAGGCCTAAAAGCTCCTGTGGCCTTCCAGGTCTAGTTTTCTTGTGCTGCCGCTTCCCCTTTTCCCCTTTCTAGAAGATTTCTGGAACGCACGGTGGCCACTGCTCGCTGGTTCTCATCGGTGCCGCTTCAGTCAATATATCCTCGGCTCACAATGGTCCAACACTGTGGAAATGTCAAACATCTGGTCACCAGATCTTTGGGAAGGGGCACGCATTCGCACCAAAAACTCGGGCAGGGGGGTGAATACGGGGACTCGAGTTCGTTTTCTGCCCATTGGTCGGCGAGCGCAGCGGTTATGCATCTGGCAACCATGCTCCCCCTTGTGGTTCTTCTGTCACTAGCTTTTAATAGCATTTCTAAGCAGTACTGGGTTTCTGGTAGGCGTGTTGGAGACTACAATAGTTGCACCACATTTTGACAATTACTTGGAAATGACATGGTAAGCAATAAATGCACAAATATGCGGCACTTTCGATGCTTCACATCAGGGTGTGCGCTAGCAGCAACGTGTTTACGTCACAAACTCGTATTAAGTATCACCATGGAAAATGTACTCACATTTCACATCTATTCAAACCATCAACTGTACCGAGAAAATAAGGTTAAAAATGTTTCACATCCAAGATTGTCGTGCAATAAACGGACGTCCGTGACTTTCAATTAGATAAGAAATATCTCATCAATCCAATAGCTGACGCTCCGAGTTGTCTCACTTCTATTGTGATGAATTGGGTGCCACTGTGTCTGCCACTTTTTAGACAAACGGTATGGTAGTTTCCCACAAGTAGCATTTGCCTGAAAAGATTCCTTTGACCATCATCTCTGTTTTGCGATAGTGTTTATATTTGCATTAGACATTGAAAACTGTATAGGGGTATAGGGTCCCTGACATGGCTGTAAGACAAGTCTTCACAGATGGCACTTTTGCCCTTCATGCATCTTTGTAGATCAATGTGGGGAGTTCATAATTTACGCTCTTGTTTTATGTGTTTATAAAGATTATCAGGGTAATTCATGGAAATTCGCACAAAAGCGTCGCACGTGGCTGGCGCACAGCGTGCCCGTGCGAATGTCTGCGCCAGCCGCGTGCGATAAAATCAATTTCCGCGCACAGCGTATTCATGGATTCTCGCCTCCAAAAGGAGAAGTGGCGCAGAGTGGCGCAGCGACCCTGCAGCAGCGCCAGTTACGCCCCCAAGAACGCCCTCGCGCAAGGAAAAGCCATCAAGATCGCAAAACCATTGCATAGGGCTGCGCCAACCCTGTACCAGTTTACCGGACTGGCAAACGCAAAGCGGGGGACGTGTATTACGGGTTTCGGGAACATGCGTGCGCGAGAAGTTTCACACGCGATCTGGCCTGGGGGAGCGTGTGCGTGTATTTCAGAGGTGCGCGAGAAGTTCCACACGCGAACGGGCTGGGTGCGTGTATTTCAGGGGTGCGCGAGAAGTACCACACGCGATTGGCCTGGGCGCATGTATTTCAGGGGTGCGCAAGAAGTTCCACACGCGATCGGGCCTGGGGGAGCATGTGCGTGTATTTCAGGGGTGCGTGAGAAGTTTCACACGCGATTGGGCTGGGTGCGGGTATTTCAGGGGTGCGCTGGAAGATTCACACGCGATTGGGCTGGGTACGTGTATTTCAGGGGTGCGTGGGAAGTTTCACACGCGATTGGCCTGGGCGCGTGTATTTCAGAGGTGCGCGAGAAGTTCCACACGCGATCGGGCCTGGGGGAGCGTGTGCGTGTACTTCAGGGGTGCGCGAGAAGTTTTACACGCGAATGGCCTGGGTGCGTGTATTTCAGGGGTGCGTGAGAAGTTCCACACGCGATCGGGCCTGGGGGAGCGTGTGCGTGTATTTCAGGGGTGCGTGAGAAGTTTCACACGCGATTGTGCTGGGCACGTGTATTCCAGGGGTGCGCGGGAAGTTTAACACGCGATTGGGCTGGGTGCGGGTATTTCAGGGGTGTGCGGGAAGCTTCACACGCGATTGGGCTGGGTACGTGTATTTCAGGGTTGCGCGGGAAGTCCCACAAGCGATTGGGCCTGGGGGAGCGTGTGCGTGTATTTCAGGGGTGCGCGGGAAGTTTTACATGCTCGCCTACAACACGTATTCATGGAATCGAACGTGGCCAATCCGGAAACACGTACGCCAGCAGGAAGTAGAGGTACGTCCACCCGCACAGCATAAAAGTGCACGCAAACAACAAACAAGTTCAGACGCCATGATGAACATACCGTTCCTAGCAGCAGTGGCCGTGGGATACCGCAGGAGGAGGATAGTCAGGGCCAGAATTTTTACACCCAGAACCAGCCTTTTTGGGATGCCTGATGACCATGTTTATGGGAGGCACAGGTTTCCACCTCACATAATACTCGACCTGGTCAGTGAGTGGGAGGATGACCTCACATCAACCACCCTGTGCTCCCAAGCACTCAGCCCCCTGGAGAAGGTCCTTAATGTACTGCACTTCTTGGCCACTGGATCTTTTCAGCGGACAAGTGCCATAGTGGGGGGGGTGTCACAGGCCACGCAGTCACGCTGCCTACACCAGGTCTTGGCCATCATCACTGCACGCCCATCAGTCCGCAGGCACATATACCTGCCCAGAACACCTGCAGAAAGGCAGGCTGTCGCCCAGGATTTCTACAGGGTGGCACAATTCCACAAAGTGCTAGGTGCCATTGATTGCACCCATGTGGCTCTACGTCCCCCCCAGGGCAACTGAGAACATCTATCGAAACCGCAAGCACTGGCATTCCATCAACGTCCAGGTAGTATGTGATGCCAAGGGAATCATCGCCTCAGTATACGCCAACTATCCAGGCTCCACCCACGACAGTTTCATCTACAGAATGTGTACCCTAAACCGGGACATAGAAGCTGGGCGGCATGGCGATATATGGCTGCTCGGTGAGTACAAATGCCACTGCGCATGCATGCATGTCAGATACTGAGTAATGCCACAACCCCACTAATGATACCCATCACCACCTCCCCAGGGGACAGTGTCTACCCTCTCAGCACCCACATGATGACGCCAATTCGGAACCCCACAACGCCACCCGAGGTAAGATACAACACAGCCCACATTGCAACCCAGGGCATCGTGGAGCGCACATTCGGAGTGCTCAAGTCACGCTTCCGCTCCCTTGACCGTTCTGGCGGGCAGCTGTTATACGCTCCCCCAGTAGTGTGCAGGATCATAGTGGCAGCATGTGTCCTGCACAACGTTGCAACACGCCGGGGCCTGGCCGTGGACATGGTGGTGCCCCCACATCCCCAACCACATGCAAGCCCGTTGTGCATGGGAGGGGAAAGGGCACGGGGTGAGACAGCCCGTACGCAGCTCGTGGCTAATTACTTCACATAAAATCACACCCCTGTGGAGTGCACACAGCCCTGGCACATACCAGCTGACAATCAATGATGATTGTAACTGACAATTATGATGTGTCAATGGACAGTCAACTGTCACAACCATACCAGCCTGAGATTGTACATCTGGAAGTGTTCCATTGTGTGCTTCCCTACCTACACAAACACCACCAATGCTGTGTTCAAAAGACACACTTCTATGCTGCTAAAATCATTACCCTCTTGCAAGATACAACATGACAACAGTGCCATGTCACCCAACCCCTCCCCAGCACCGCCACCCAACACACCATGGCATGACATGCCATGTGAGAGCAAATAAAGTCATTCCCCAGACATGACACGTGTCACAAAGTACAGTGTCCCTAATGGAAACTGGCCACACACAATATGCCCACATAAATGTAGAAATAACACACATGACCAAATACTTACCACAATACAATCGACATAGCATTAACATGACAGTACTAAGGTAAAGGATACGTAGTCTTACAACATGAGAATGCCAGCACATCCACCACCTCCAACTATACAGTGTTGTTGCCACGCACATCTGGAAGTCCACTGCTCACAACATGAGCTCCATCTCCAAAGTGGACGCCCTTGTGAAGACATGAGGAATGAACCTGCAAATTAGGAGGGAGACATGGATGCACAAGCACACATCAATACACCATGCAGTGCACAATACAACAACACTATGCACTAGGAATGTATACACAGCATTGACTACAGACTTCCCACACATGTCGTGGGAGTCCAACGTCACTGTGTAAGTCACTGTCACTTGGGCACACCCGTTGCAAGCCCATGGAAACGGGAAGCAGGAGGGGTGTGTGTCTCATGAACCCAAGCATCTAACCCAAACTCAGGACAAGCCTGCATGTGCCCAGCCGGAATACAGTGGATGCCCACGGGAGCCACACAAGGCAACACACTGCAACAAAAAATCAAAAATCAAAAATGGCCATGTGTGGGCTAGGGGGGTGGGGGAGGCCACCCAGGAGGTCCGAGGACAGGGTGCCCACCAACAGCCACCTGTGTGAATGTTGGGAAAAAAAAACACCTCCATGGGCTCATGGCCTGCACGGCTACTAAATTGTGGGAGATTCACTGCTGGATTCGCTCTCCTCAACCTCTGCTGCTGCTGCCACAGGAGGTGGTGGTGCTATGGGAGGCAGCCCACGCAAAGCCCTAGTTTGGTCCTCCATGGCAGCAAGCATGCGGGTGTGGAAGGCCTCGTTCTGGAGGAATATGGTGCGGAGATCTCCATGCAACACCCGACGTGTTGCCCGGACCTCCGCCCGAGTTGCCTGCATCTCTGCTGAGAGCGTACGGGTGACACGCTCCAGCAGCTGTTCCGTCCTGGTGACAGTGGAAGCCTCAAGGTCCACAAGAGTCTGCCTGAGGTGCCGGACCTCTCCCCTCAGGGCTTCCCTCTGTCCCTGGGCATCTAGAGAAATTGATTCCCTCAGATTGTCCAGGGCCGCCTGTCTGTCCCTGTTGGACGCCAATATGTCCTCCCTGACTGATTGGCAAATGGAGTCTGTTGCCTGCTGTAGTAGCTCCATCTGCCTTTCTGGGGGGACAATGGAAGTGGCCACCCTCTCCATGGCTTGAGCAATAATTTCTGATGATGCTGCCTGTTGGTTGGCCATACCGTATATGGATTGCTCCCATGCGGTATTGCCCAGTGGCGGACGGCCACCGCGTTGGCGGGCACCACACCTGTCTGGGGCAAGGCGAACTGCGCCTTGCTGTGTCGGCACTGCCTGAGGCTGCAGGACTGCATTTCCCCTCTGAACTGCTGGCCCAGGAACAGGATCAGATGTTGCGGAGTGTGGCCCTGCATCCGTAACCACCACAGGCGCACCTACCAACACTGACATCCCCATAGTGGGCTCTACCCCTGGTGCAGGTGGGTCGGACAGAACAGTATCCCTTCCATGAACACATACCTGCGAATCCACATAGGTCTCATCCGAATCAACACCTGAAAAGAGTTCTGGGGAAGTGCAGCCAGGGACACCCCTGGACAGTATGGCCTGCAGCAAGAGAGGGTTCTCCCCCACCACCAAACCACGTCCCCCACTGGTGCCTGGTCGTGCTTCAGATCCCTCCTAGGCCTGCACCATCTCCTCTCCCTCAACAGCATCAGGTGCGTCATCCTCTGCAAAAACATGAAAGACAAAAAATGGAAACAGGCATTAGCACCATGGCACACTATTAGGCCAGACAAGCTACAGTGCCAGTACTTGATTTACACATGTCCCACATGACTATAACCCTCCCATGCATGCACTGTCCATGAGTTGGAAGGGGAGGAAAATGTCAGACACTGATGACACCAACATGGGAGAGTAACACATTAGATGCATGCTGGCTAGCAGTGCCATCACACATTGGCCTGGGAGTGGCATGTCCAATACACATACATGACACATGCCATCACACAGATGGCATGTACCATAGGCATGTCATATATGTGACAATAGGGCAGGGTGATGCGCAGTAGAACCGGGTGAATTTCTACAATCAGCCTGAATGAACACAGCTAAATACGGAACAATGTTGTTGCAAGATGCCACTTCAAGGGCAACTGGCGCAATGTAGTGCAAAATGCCTACTGTGGGCAGAAGGGATACTGTAATACCCAAATCCCGGGGCGCCGAATGCATTGGATGAAGCACAGGGGTGGCCCAAAACACTCAGGCACACACACCCTGACCTGGCACTCAACCAGAACCCCTCTCACAAACAACATACACATGGATCACACACACATGCATGTGCACTCACCGGACAATGCCTCGTAATCTGGCAGCTCTCCCACACCTTGGATCTGCTCCTCTGTGACGTAGGTCCCAGCAACATGCTCATGTAGAGTGAGTTCAATGTCCTCTTGTGGAGACCCACCTCCAGTCACCAGAGTTGCGGCATGACTTGAGGCCAGCTTTTTCTTTACCCTACGCTTAAGGTCGTTCCAGCGCTTGTAGCACTCAACAGCTGTGCGCCTCATAAACACAAGGGCACTTATGCTGTCCACAATGGACTGCCAGTGTGCCTGACGTCGAGCAGGTGTGATCCTACACCCTGAAGTGACCAACATTTCGGTGTCATGTTCGGACACATACTGCACAAGTGCATCCAGTTCGGCATCATTGAAGCTAGGCTTCCTTGGCGTGCCGGACCGTGTAGCCGTGTCGGGGTCATCAGCCTGTACTGGACGAGCACTCTTCCTCTTTCTTTTTGTGGGTGGTGGGGATCCGGAGTGCCCTACGCCGCTCAGGACACTATAGGCAGGAGCACCGGTGGACTGTGTAGTAGTAGTGTGCGATGGAACACTGACCACATGACTTTCTGCAGGCATTAGCTGAAGTGTGATGATGGCAGGGGGAACCTCAGTCTGATGTACCGGGACCAACACTGTCCTGGCTGGGAGAGTCAGAGCTGGGGTGGACGGAGCTGCAGCTGCCCCTGCAGCCTCCCCACCCCGCCTACTGGGGGCAGCAGATGACATGGCTGCCCCTGTACCACGTGGCCTGGTGACACTGGCTTGCGCCGCCACCCGTGGCCTAGACTTGGCGTCCTGGAAGTCAGCCTGGGAGTCACCCTGTGCTAGGTCAGGTGCCACAACGGGCCGGTCCAACAAGGGCTGAGCAGGGATGGTGTCAGCCACTTTTCCCTCAACCATGGGGAGGGGTGTGTGTGTCCCTGACTGGTCCTACACACGTGGGGGGCTAGGGGTAGTCTGCAAATCCTGGCCACGTCCCCTACCGCGCCCACCACGCCCACCTCTTGAGGCTCAGCCACCTTTGCCACCCTTACCACTTGCTCGCCTCCCAGCCATGGCACTGATGGAGTTGTGCGTATGGGAGTTGCAGTGGACAATTGTCCTGGGCAATTGGGGGTCAAAGGGGTAGGGTACTAGATGGAATTTGTACCCAAGTGCTCTAGCAAGGCTGTATGGAACCCCTGGGGAAAGATGACGGGTCACGCAACGCACAGGCACCCCTAAAACAGAAAATGACGTGCACGCGACCCCTCGTAGACCACGTGCGTGGGAAAAGGAACCTGCACTACGCTGTGGCACCCAGAAACACAAAAATGAACGTATGCGTGTCACACGCAGCCTACAATGACCTCTGAAGGGGTACGCTACACACGGGGCTAGCACAGTTGGTAAATACGTGCGCGACTCACCGTCTGCCTGGGAAAAGAGTGTGAAAAATACGTGCGGGTGCGCGTTGGCAACACCCCCGCCAAAAGAAGATTTGTACACTGTCTGAGGAGACAAGACAAAAGGAGAAGTCAACGCTGTTTGAGGAAACAGGTCGAAGAGAAAATCAGAAAAATACTGACAGAGGTAACAGGGAGTACGAACTAGAAACGCTGTGAAGTAAATCGCGTGTGAACCGACAAGAAGTACAGATTTCAGCCACTCGCTCTCCACGAGAAGCACGTACAAGGAAATGACGTACTACACGTACCTTTTAAACCGCACCACACGTCCAACGTCACTTCCGCGTATACGCACTGAGGCACTATCCTCCAATTACGCGGGCTGACACTCGGACGTGCAGTTTTTGGTCTTGTAACATTCCCACGGGTACAGGGACACGCCCGCGCGTGTCACGTCACAGATGCGCCTGCGCTGTCAGGGCCTTTGGTCCAATGGAATCGCGTACACAGGCCAATCGCGTGTGGATCTTCTCGCGCACCTCTGAAATACACGCGCCCAGGCCAATCGCATGTGGAACTTCTCGCGCACCCCTGAAAAACACGTGCCCAGGCCAATCGCGTGTGGAACTTCTCGCGCACCCCTGAAATACACGCGCCCAGGCCAATCGCGTGTGGAACTTCTCACGCACCCCTGAAATACACGCGCCCAGGCCAATCACGTGTGGAACTTCTCGCGCACCCCTGAAATACACGCGCCCAGGCCAATCGCGTGTGGAACTTCTCGTGCACCTCTGAAATACACACACACGCTCCCCCAGGCCCAATCGCGTGTGAAACTTCTTGCGCACCTCTGAATACATGCACACGCTCCCCCAGGCCCGATCGCGTGTGAAACTCCTCGCGCACCTCTGAAATACATGCGCCCAGGCCAATCGCGTGTGGAACTTCTTGCGCACCTCTGAAATACACGCGCCCAGGCCAATCGCGTGTGGAACTTCTCGCGCACCTCTGAAATACACGCACACGCTCCCCCAGGCCTGATCGCGTGTTGAACTTCTCGCCCACCTCTGAAATACACGCGCCCAGGCCAATCGCGTGTGGAACTTCTCGCGCATCCCTGAAATACACGCGCCCAGGCCAATCGCGTGTGAAACTTCTCGCGCACCTCTGAAATACACGCACACGCTCCCCCAGGCCCGATCGCGTGTGAAACTTCTCACGCACCTCTGAAATACACGCACACGCTCCCCCAGGCCCGATCGCGTATGAAACTTCTCACGCACCTCTGGAATACACGCGCACGCTCCCCCAGGCCCGATCGCGTGTGGAACATCTCGCGCGTGTAGAACTTTGGCACACATTTTTTTCCTGTGCAGGGACGCTACCGCCTGCTTTCGTGTGGCGGACATGTATGGGCCTGTGCGCGTCTTTGGCCGTGCGCTGTTTTTCCCTATTCGATTCCATGAATACGTGTTGTAGGCGAGCGTGTGGGCGTTCTGCGCACTTGCCTCCTGTACTTCCCCCGTGACGCCCACATTTTCACGAGTTGTTCCCCATTCTGCGTGTAACGCCCCGTGTTACGCCTACTTTTGTTATGTGCGCCGCGCTATGTGCAAATTCGCTGTGGCCTTATCGCACGGCGTTCGATGACCTGTGCGCCAGTGTGCGCCGCGCACTTTTTCAGCGCACATCCCACATTTTGCGCGTGCACGGACTTCCATGAATCGATGTGCGATGTTTTCTGTACGATAATCGCACTTGCACTGCGATTTTCGCTATTTCACTGTGAATGGCATGTTTTCGCACGCTTGCGCCAAAATTTTCGGCCCACATTCATTCCATGAATCGGCCTGTATATTCTCTTTGGAGCCATTCCACAATTGCCGACATCACCATACATTTTGACAAATAGTGTCTCAAGCTCTGTAAAGGCAGATGGTAAAAACAAACAAATGAATGTTTTACTTAATTTATTTGCAGTACCTATATATTGCTTTTAGCCAAAGCGCTTTGACATGAAGAATCAATTAAAATGAGGAGTAAGGATCAAAGACCAAGGGAGTAGACAGTATTCAAGAAGAATCTATGTGATCACCGAGCCGCCCGTAACTGCGCCAACGAAAATGTCGAACGGCCCGGCACAGTGATCAAATAGATCAGTCTTTGGAAAATGTTAACCAATGCCAAGAAGTTTAAAAAGGACACAGCTGTGCAGAACAGGAGAGAGAGGGAGAAACTGCAGCTGAATCCGACTTGTTCAGATGATGGTTGGGACACCGGAGGCGAGTAGACTGCAGCGCATGCAGGACATGGCATGGAGGCTGATGAGAACGGCGTGCAGAGAGACCGAGCCGCGAGAAATTTGCAGCACTATTGCTGCAAGCAGCTGGAGCCACCAAAAGCAGAGAAAGGGAAAGTGAGAACCAAGCGGCTAACGGGACTCACTCCCGATCAGCGCACCAAGAGCAGAGAAGAGGGAAAGATGAAAGGAACGCTGAAGCCGCCAGTGAAGACAGGTAAGCCCAGGGAGAGCAAATGGGATACCGGGTGCTTCAGGGCAAATACTGTGTACCGTTGTCAGTTCGAGAGAGCCCAAATAAAGGAACTGAATAATTGATATGAATCCGAACATTGTTGAGAAAGGGTCAGCGACCCAATCCTGGAAAAGCATCATTTTCTTTATGCAAGAGAGTGAATGGAATAGAAAACCCCGGCAAGATAGTGAATCAGGCAAACAGTGAGTCTGGGACTCACACCCATGAGAATAAGTCCTGTCAGGAAAGCAAGCCAGACAGTGTGCAAGTCTGAGACCTGCACCCAAGTGCAATACCCTGGCAGGAGAGTAAACCAGGGGTGAGAAGAGATGTGAGAGAACTTGGGGGTAAAACCCTGACCCTTAAATTGTGGAACAGTGATGACCAGTGCATATTGGAGCATAGGATCATCTGCTCCCTCATCAGCTTGATCGCACGCCTGTAGGGTGTGCTGCTAGCAAAATCACTGATGCAGAGGTAGGCGCTAAACATGCTGAAGATCCATTGTAACATCCCTTTTCTCGTTTTGAGAAAAGAAAAAAAAGAAAAAGCAACAATAGAATAATTTTTAAAATTTGACTCCCAATCACCCTATTTCTAGGGCCTCCAGTGCCTCTTGTTGTCCCAATAGCTCTCTGGGGCCCCAAGGTTATCTGACCTGCACGGTGTGCGTGTTTCTCCATTGCCATTAATTGGCAATTCCAAGATCATCGCCAGCTGTATTACGATGCGAGTCCCTGCCTAAGTGCTCACCTATTGGTTATTAATGTCTTGAAAGTATCCCATCTGGGACTAGCAGGCTTTAGCCAGCCCCCTCACCAAAGGCCCACTTCCTGGGCCCGTCTGCTCCCTGTCCGCTGCCGGTTCATTGCGCGAGGTCTCCTGCTCACCGCACAAGCCCATTGCTGATGGCGCTCCCACACCCTTCAGTGAACCATAAACAGAACTCTTGTGACGCTTTCACTTCATCGACCATGGTTTAATGACCTCTACCTCAACATACTCCTACCCCTCTGACTTTCCCACCCTCTTTTCCACTTCTCCCGGACTTCCACTCATACGGCATGTGGCTGTACTGTGTTTTTCACAATTTGCATTTAGCTGCGTTTTCACCATTTGCTAATAATTTGCACCTAGCTGTGTTTTTGCCATTTGCTAATAATTTGCATCTAGTTGCGTTTTTCACCATTTGCTAATAATTTGCATCTAGATGTGCCCTGTGCCTGTACTGTATTTTGATGCTACCCTTACCTGCTGTTCCTGTCCCCCCCACCCCTGTCTACTCCCCACCCCTCCACTCCTCTCCTCTCTCTTCTTCCCCCTCCTCCACATCACCTATGGCGCTCTCTGTTTCTCCTATTTTATCTAACTGCATCCCCATTAACTATCCTACCCTTCTCACTAGGTCTGGTAGGAAGAAGTTAAAAAAGGATATCTTGGTCTCTAACCTGGGTCTCCCCATTGCCAAAGAGCTTCCTCCAGACAGACCCTCACCGACATCCTCTTTGTCGTTCCTTCGCCAGACCTTTGGACTCTTCATATGGTCTCTGTGCTCTCTCCCTTCTCTTCTTCACCCATTAATGGTGGCACCCGGTGGGAGGCCCTGCTGGACCCCTTCCACTCTTCTAAGGTAATCATTAATGTCTACAGAAATGGCACCATCCTGGTCCAAGGCCCTCAGGCCAACCTTTTCTTTGATAAACGCTTCCCGTGCCTCAACTTCCTTCCTGCTCCTGCTGTGCCCCCTCTCCTCTGTAGCTACCGTGCCCTCTCCTCCTCCTTCTGCCCCCCCCCCCCTCGGGCTCCTGCTACACCGCCGCAGGGCGTACCTCCGATTGGTACCCCTTCCCGCAAGTCTTTCAAGGGTGGCAACCTTCTCCATATCATATACGAGGGGCGAGCACTGCTAGTGTGCTTAAATTTTAGTTCAATGTTTCTTCATGTATTTTGGGGCACACCTTGAGGCCTTGGCACAAGGTTATAGAATCCAAACAAGAAGAAGAATCAGAACTGAATCTGATCCTAGGTGTGCTCGCTCCCAGGACTCCTAATTGGAGTTGCTTGAGTTGTAAATATCTTCAATAATGTTCATATCAAAATAGACACTAGATTCTCAGTTTATGTAAAATTGTCAAGGTTCTTGTCTTCCACTTTATTTGTGAGGCATAGGCGTTCCTTAATCTCATAGCGCCAACAGATTTGTTTGCCAATGCATTTCGGACATGTGTCGGTCTTCAGGGCTCTTAGGCACTATATTTATCACATTATATCCATCAAACAGAAATAGATATTTAACATCATTAACAAAGCAACTCACATATTGTATACCAAAGGAAAGTCGCAAAGTAATATCATTCCCCCATATTTTTATTTTTTTAATTACATTTTATATTAACCAAACAACCAATAAACAACAACCAAACTTGCAATACATATTACAATATGTCAGATTTGATACAACTTAAGTCATTGTTGGCTGTTTTTCCCTTTCCCTCCCTCCTCCCAAGCCTACATCTCTTCACGATCTACTCCTACAGTTTCCAAAGGGGTTCCTTCCCCGTGGTCTCCTCCGGGTCCCGTTCGCTTGACCAATCTTGTGTGGACCCAAATAGTGTGGCTATTAGGTGTCTCCAGCTTGTTAGGGTTTCCGCTTCTTCATCCCCCTGCACCCCATGTTACTAGCATCCTGCCATACTACAGTTTACGCTTCCGCCCCTTTCTGGAGGTCTTTCCACCATATTTCAATCCTAGGTCTGCGACACTTCCATCCCATGGCGATCCTACGCTTCGTCAGTATATACGCCAAATCCTTTAGTTTGCTTACATGTTTAAGTTTACATGGTCTTGGGAAAGCCCCAAGCAGACATGCCCACACTGTCAATTATTTTAATCCCCTTTTCCTCCAACCTGTGGGCCATTTCTCCCCAAAATGTCTCTATTCCGGGCACGCCCAGAACATATGCATCATGCCAGCACTTTCTTTGTCACATTTGAGGCATGTCTGTCTTCCTGCATTGCTAAATTTAGCTATCCTATGGGGTGTCATATAAGCCCTGTGGGTTATTTACAATTGTATTTGCTGTAACCTCGCGTTCCTTGACACTTCTTGTGGTACCCTTGGGCCCGCTCCCACATTCCATCACTCATCGGGGCACCCACCTCTTCTTCCCAGTCCTGTCGTAGTTGGACCACTTCCTTTCCCATTTTCGACATCACCAGCTCATATATCCTGGATATCTCGTGCCCTCCCTCTGTTATATCATATATCATTTCTATGGTGGTGTCCGGTTGTTCTTCCAATTCTATTTCTGACCATTTTCCTTTAATTCACTGGACCACCCTGTGATATGTGATATATTGCCCTGTATGTAACCCCGTTTCCTCCACCAGCGTCCCAAATTCACATATCCACATATCACCTGTTGTCGCTATTCCCACCGGTTCCCAGTGTTTCCTGATTATCTTCATTAACTGCAACCCTTTCCCTGCCAGTACAACCAGTGGAACCTGCAGAGAACACTGGGTCGGATTTTCCATTATCTGACAGGCCTTGTGCCATATTTTCCACCCCAATATCATCATCTTTAGGCGCTCTTTTATATCTGGTTTGGACAGCCATATGATTTCCTTTAAGAAGTACGGCGCGCACAGTCCTGTCTGAACAATCTAGATTCCGAGGTTGGGTCTTCTGATAGCCATTTTGCCACGTATTGTAGCTGGCTCGCTAAGTAATAAATTTCTAAATGTGGCCAGTTTATACCTCCCTTATCATACGCATTTTGCAGTTTCCAAAGGATGACCCTGCACCTCGTCCCATGCCAGAGAAACCCCCTGCACATACTGTGCACTTTGTCAAAGAATCGTCTTGGTATCAGATCTGGTATATTCCCAAAATAATGCAGTAATCTCGGTAGGACCACCATTTTCAGCATTGCCCCTCTTCCCATCATCGCCAGAGGGAGCTTTACCCAAAACTTAATGCTATTTTCAATGCTCTTGACCGCCTTCTGTGTTATGCTGGTGCTCTGCCTCTTCCGTATGGTAAATGTCTATCCCAAGGTACCTAAATGGATTAAACTCCCACTGTATTTGTAAGACTGGCAATTTCTCCCGTGGAATACCAACATATCTACCCAAAGGGAATATGCATGATTTTCTAGGGTTCACCGCTATGCCTGATAGCGCCGCAAATCGTTCCATTACTTCTAGAATATATTGGAGGTTTTCTTCTGGATATTGTAAATACAACCGCATGTCGTCAGCATACAAGGAAATCAGGTGCGGTTCTCCCTTTTATGTTTATCCCTATCATGTCATACTGTTGCCTTAGATATATCGCCAGAGGCTCTAATGCTAATATGTACAGCATGGGGGACCATGGGCATCCTTGTCTAGTACCCCTGCTAAGTTGCCATCTTTCCGATATTATCACTCCCGTTTTAACTCTAGCCAGCGGTGCGCTATACAGCAATTTGACCCATTTAAGGTACCCTGGTCCTATCCCATAACTGGACAGGGCTGCTATAAGCCATGGCCATTTAACTGAGTCAAATGCTTTTATTGCGTCTAGTGATACAACAGCAATTTCCGAAGTTTCCCCTTTTGTGTGTTCTATGACTCGGTGTAGTCGGTTTAGGTCGAAATGACCGGAAAAAAAAGGTTGAAATGACCAAAAGTTCTAAAAATGCTACCACCAAAGGATCGAACACCAAAAGTTCGATCCTCTGGTGGTAGCATTAAAAAAAAAAAGAACGGGCTGCGGGGGTGTCCCCCCGCATTGCCCCGCTCACTATACTTTATGGTATAGTGAGCGGGGGCTGCGGGGGACACCCCTGCAGCCGTCCGTGGAGAAAAAAACCAAAAATAAATTAAAATTAAAAAAAAAAAGAAAAGGTCCCTGCAGCGCCAGTTCACAATCACAGATGTGAAAGGGAACTGGCGCTGCAGGAACCAGCGTGAAGATAAGTGGGGTTTGTGTATGTTGGTGGTGTGGGTGGGGGTGTGCCGAGGGTGTGGGTGGGGGGTGTTATGGGTGTGTTGTGAGTGTGAGTGTGTGTGCGTGTGTGTGTGCGTGTGTGTGTATGAGAATGTGTTTTGGCAAATTATCGGGGCTGAAATGTCCAAAAACAAAGTGTTCGAACTTTTGGTAATTCGAACATTTCGTTTTCGGATATTTCAGCCTCGATAATTTTTCCTTCGGTCAAATCACTGGGATTCGTGTAGTCACCTGAGGTTGTTAGTTATATGTCTGTGTGGGACGTAGCCAGTCTGGTCAGGGTGTATTAGTTTGTCAATAATCCATTTCATCCTGTTTGCCAGTACCGCCGTGAGGATTTTACTGTCCTGGTTAAGCATCGACAGCGGTCTAAATGATCCGCAATCTTTGCCCGGCTTATTGGGTTTAGAGAGTGGTATAATAATCACCTCTCTCAAGGACTCCGGCAGTCTCCCCATTTCGTATGCCTCGTTCAACATGGCCAGAAGCGGGGGGAGCTGTTACACTCACCTGGCTCCCACAGAGGCGTTGATCGGAACTGGACAGCTGCGGTCTCCACCAATGTGACGCATAGGGCCGAGATGACGGACTGGACTGGCCCACCTAGCTTTGTTTGCTTGGCCCGTAGGAATATTCTTCTGCAAATGGAGAAAGGGAATTAACCACCCGTGGAGTTGAGCGTAAATCCCCCTCACCCCTGCTGTGCTCCCCACAGATCATCTTTGATGTCCCCTCTTATAGTCTCACCTGATGGTTTGAAAAGATGAGCTCCCCATCCTGCATTGAGCGCAGGGGCACGTTGATAACCAGTTGCTTCACTGGCTCGAAGGAATTTGTGAGTTCCAGAACAATAGTGACTCTGAGATTCCCGACAAGACGCCGCAAGTATAAAGTTTGTAAAAGTTTTGCCTGACTTTCACTCTTGTCCGATTCCTTGCAGGTTGCAGCTTGACCCTAATGAAGAGTTCCTTGTGGCAACCAGTAGTATGCTGGTAAGGATTTGTATTTTCCAACACAGTTCGATGAAATAATGTCAATATGTAACCTGTTGTTTTCTCCCTTATTCAGGCGCTGAGACAAAGTATGAAGTCTCGGGGAATAATACCTCCGGCAGTAAAACCAGGTAAGTCTATTGTGGTGAGGAGGGTTCCCCTTGTTAGTCCCTTTGTTTCACCTTGCTGTCCTTTTGTTTCCCCTTAAGGGCCGGGGTTCGGCGAGGATGCAGTGGAAGCTGCGCCGACCCGTGAAGAGGAATAGTACCCCGGTGGTAAAATCAGGTAAGTCTATGGGGGGGGGTAACTAATATTCCTCTGTGTATTTACTTAGCTCACCTTGCTGTTCTGGTCTTCTCCTTAGGTGCCGCAGTGCGGCGGGAACATGCATGAGGATGCGGTGGAATGTGAGGATGCTGCGAGTTCAGCGCAGCATGGCTTCTTTCTTCCAGCTCGAAGGCGCGATGGATCGGGAATTCAGGTAAGGATCAAAGGTATTGCTCTTGTTCTAACCTTTTCTCCTTCTTTCTCCCTTTTTCTAGGAGCTCCAAACTCGAGGCGGGCGTGGCAGAAGGCTGGATGCAGACTTGCTGGCACGGTGAGCGTTACGCTGCTGGATGCAGAATAACGCGAAGCGTGTGCTGCTCTTTGGGCGTGGTTTAAATAGCCTCCAAAGTAGTCCCGATAAGTATTCCTCCCCAGCCCCGCCCGAGTAAAAAAATAGTCCCTAAGTAAAGTAGTCCCTTCCAAGCCTCTTTTGGCTTGGAGCTTTTGCAGCATGGTCTGCATCAGGTAAGTTTTAATCTATGAGCCTGGCGCCTATGGCGCCAGGACTGACTCTCTATATGAGCCTGGCGCCATAGGCGCCAGGACTGGACCCAAATAGCTCCTAGCAGGGGTTGTTGGGCTTTCTTGGGATAACTTGATGCCTGCTTCCGGGGTTGCTGGACTTGGTCTGGGTCCCCCGGTGTAGGCATCATGACAGGAGCACTTCCTTTCTGTACAGTTTATAAAATTCACTAGGGAGACCATCGGTCCCCGGGGTCTTGCAAGTGGGTAGCTGCACCACCACCTCCTCTAGTTCTTCCAGGGTTATCGGGGCATCTAGGTCCGCTTGCTCCTCTAAACTAATCCTTGGTATACCTATGTCTGCCAGTATTTCTCTTGTGTCCCTGTGGTCGCTTCCCCCATCATCCCCATACAATCATTGATACTTTAGGAATTCCCTATTCACGCTCTCTTGGGTATCCACTACCTGCCCATGCTCCTTCTCTATTTCCCTAATTATTGATCTTGGGGTCTCGCTTTTGTACAACCATGCTAACATCCTACCAGGTTTACCTCCTCCCGCATGTTGTCTTTCTACATATCTCTTGTAATTTAGGTTGCACAGTCTCTCCCAGTGTCCCGCACATTCCTGTTGCAGCCTGCTTATGGTTTCAGTGTCCTCTTTGGTATTGCTTCCGCTTCTCATCATTTTCTCCAGCTCCTTTTCCGCCTACTGTAGAGCTGTTAATATCCCTCCTTGCAATCCTTTAGTCTTAGCTATGGCTATCCCCCCTAACCACCACTTTAAAGGCTTCCCAAAGCGTACCCCCTGACTTAACACTACCGGTATTGATCTCAAAGTAGCTGTCTATCTCTTCTCTCAAGTCCTCCCTGAATATTACATCTTTTAACGCCTCAGCTCTGAGGCACCACGTCAGTATCCTTGCTCCTGAGGGTCTGTATTGCCATGTGAGGGCCAGTGGCGAGTGGTCAGATAAGACCCACGCTTTGTTTTCTATCTGTACTATTTCTGCCATCAGCTCTTGCGTGACAAACATGTAATCTAGCCTAGTATGCAAGTTTTGTGAGGCTGAGTAATTAGAGTACTGTCCGTCTTGCAGATGGTGCGTCCTCCAAGCATCCTCAAACCTGAAGTCCTTTAACAAGAACTGCAGTACCCTAGCAGCCGGGGTAGGTTTGTCTATTTTGTTATCTGATCTATCTACTCTCTGGTTTAGCATACAATTAAAAACATCATGTTGTGCACTTTCCACACTACCTTCTTAATCCGTTGCCCCTCCTACTCTATTTTATGTTCAAATCCCAAAGTCGCAGTATATACAGCACCTCGGTCTCAGGATCAGGCTTCACTCATCCGTGCCATCCTCTTTCAGACTGTCTGCCCCTTCCGGACAATTCTGGGTGTCCAACCATTCTGTTGCGTCTTCCGGAGTCGCAAAGAACAGCTTTGTTTTTGTAGAACACTTTCAACTATGCTGAGTGCATCAGCATATATCGCAATCTACTCTTCACTGTGCCGTAATTCAGTTGCCGCCTGTGGACTTGAAGAGTCTAATCAGGATATGCCGAGATGTTCGCAGATACCCTCTTTATGGTGCCCCCTTTCCGGGAAATATTCCAATATCTTCTCTCCATCTCTGTAGTTCAGTATCTTAGCAATGATTGGCCTTGGGAAGGCTCCACCGCAAATCCTTGTGTAAGGGCCCTGCCTCCTATTTCCTGCAGCAGCATGTTTTCAACTTAGTCCGTCGGATTAGGGCCTTCTTCCCCTTCCGGAAGGCCTACTATGCGCACATTGTTCCTTCGAGCTCGCCCTTCAGCTTCCTCTGCTCTAGGTTGCTGACCTGATTCAGAATGTGGATCTCCGAGGCATGAAATGTTCAGGCTGTCGTATTTGTAGCTACTTCGTTTTCCAGCTCGTCTGTGCGTTCTGAGATTTTCCGTACATTCTGTCTGGGTAGATTGACTTCCTCCTGTACTGCGCCCACTTTGAGCTCCAGCGCCGCCTTAAGTTCAGCTGTGGCTGCTTCCAGCTTACTCTCCCACGTAGCTTTTAGGTCCGCAATTGCTTCCAGGATCTGCCGGTCATCACGCGTTGGGGGTCGTGTCCGCCTGTGCATTTTTGTCTTTAGGTCTCACCCCCTCTGTCTGCTGTGGGGTTTTGGTAAAGTCCTTTAACATGGACTGCTTCTCCCTGGATTTAGGAAGTTTGGACATCATCTTGGTGCACAGCCCCGAACCACCTGGAGCGCAGTTAGTTGTCTTTTCCTGGTGTTGCGATACTTCTGGATCTATTCTCCAGGGGGCTGGGAATCCTGGTTATTGTCCCTTTAGGATGGGCCGCTTGTTACACAGAGGGATTGTGTCCTCCCACGTCTTGTCCGCCACTCTTTCACTTCGTCGCGTTATCCCGACTCTGGTTAGGTCACCCACTCATCCCAGTGCCTGTGGGTCCAACGTGGTTCTATTGCGGGTCGCTACACAGTCTGCCGCATGGAAGGGTGGTGTGCGAATGCCAGCATGTAGTGGCATACACTTTTGCGTCCTGTCCTGGGGTATTCTGCATCCAGCACCTCGCTCCGGTCCGCAAGGCCAACCCTCTTGTGCGTACTGCTTTAGCCACTGGACCACTTTCCTTCCTGCTGCAGACCTCGTATCAGCGGTCGGACCGCGTTTTCGCTTTCTGCACGTCAGCGCAGGATGGCTTCAGCTGTTCAGGCTACTCGTTTCCCCAGCGCCAGCAGAGGTCGGGTGTTGTCTCCTATCACTGCGGCGCGCCTCTTTATTCGGGGCATGCCGCCATTTTGGGCTCACCAACCATTGATTGTACTCTTACTTTATCCATCTGATTGGGGGTGGAGGGGGGAGGAGTTTAAAGCACTTTATTGCTGGACCCAAAGGAGTCTAGTTCTAGTTGGGAGGAAAATATTCAGTTCCGGGTTTCCTTAAGGCTCTTCACAAATTTCCTGGGATTAAAGTTTGATATGCTTACTCCCAATCATTATATTTTGCATCTCAAATTCCATTCCCCTTTCAATGATTCTGTTCGCCGGTGTATCAATGTATCCCCGCAGGCGCTTCTCAGCTCACAGCTGCAACCTCCACGGCTCTGGGCGGTCAGCTGCTGGGTCGGGCTCCTCCACCCGCCTTCTCCAGCCATGAGGTTTACAGGGACACTACGCCACTCGGGCCGCAGGGTCCAGCAGCTCATGCCATGTTTCTTGTGCGGTCCCAGCGCCGGTCGCCAACAGTATAACAAGGTTCACAGTGCGACCAGGGCGCTGCCTTGTGCCGCCGTAAGGCTCCGCGCACACCGTTTGTACTTGGCGGTGCAACAATGTATCTATGCAGGCGCTTCCAGTTGACAGCCGCGGCCTCTGTGGCTTCAGGCGACCAGCTGTTGGGTCGGGTCCCGCTACCCGCCGCCTCCAGCTTATGGTATGCTTGGGGCACTACGACACTCGGGCCGCAGGGTCCCGCAGCTTAGGCCACTTTTCGTGTGTGGTCCTAGTGTCTACTGCCCCTCAGCTTCGCTTCGCCTCTGGCTCATTGTTTCTGTGCGATCGGGGCCGTCAGGAGTCTAGTATGCTCCTCAATGTCACAGCGTGATTCAGCCATTTCCCGCACAGCCTACACTCCGGTTGCACATTTCGTAGGTGCTGCTTCGGGTCTGCATCTCAATTCCTTTGTCCTGGATCGTCCGCCATTTTATGTTTTCATGTCTCGATCTTCGGAAACTTCACTTGCTCACAGCTGATGTTCCTTAACGTTCTATGGGCTCCAATCCGTCTGCATCTGCACGCCATATGTTCATAAGCTAGCGCTTATATGTTCGTCCTTCAAGGGCACATGCATGTGCACTTTTAACACAGATTCCTTCAGGATCAACAGGAACTCCTCCAGGAGCACGTCCTTTTACATAGCCATATAGCCACACTCATCATTCCCCCAAATTTATGCATGATAATTGCATTTAGCCAAAATCAATATGCAAAAAAAAAACAACAAAAAATCATTCAATAAATGTAATAACATACCGTTTCCAGTCGGTATCCAGATTGTTTGTTGGTCTATTTCCTTGAATTTGAACAAACAAATAAAGATGAATAGTAATGAGCTTAGTGATATAACAAAATGCAATAGGGTGTATATTTATAGTGCTGATAATGCGTGTTCCATGTACCTGTCTGCCAAAAGGGCACTGTGTCCCCTACGTGTGGTCACAACGCTAAGCCTCTGTTCACTCTAATCTCCGTGGGAACCTGTTAGTTAAATCAGAGGGACTCAAACGTGTTTAATTTTGCTAGTCGCATAGTCCCGCGTGATTGTTGCTCAACTTCTCTCCCTTAGCTGTCCCCTTCTGGCTTACCTTCGTTGCCCCTCCATACTCCGCGGTGGTTCTCGCTACAAAAAACCAGCGTCTGTGGCAGACTCTGGTTTTCTAGTTTGTTGTCTGTTGTAACCTAGCAACCCGCGCATGCGCAGGTTGTTCGTGGCAAGTTACTTTTGCTTTCTGCTCGCTTACGACCGCCAAGTTGAAACACTGTAATGAACAGTAATGAAACGCTGTTACCTTTCTGAAACTGCAGGGGTGTGTACTACTTCCACATATATTGCTGGGTATTTCTATGCGCTGCTTCCCATTGATCACGTGTGTGTAAATATCCTGAGAATTGTTCAGTATTAAACTAGTGTGCTTAAATACATTTTATTTTATTTTTACTGTATGTTAATTATGTGTTTGGGCACATCACTGTACATTCAAAACTGAATACAACAATCATAATCAGATCTTGAGTGCAAAAATGGAATGCATCTTCCACTTCTATATCAGGGGGGCGTCCATCTCTCGGGAGTCCTCAAATCCACAAGAGCAGCCCTGTTCCACACTGAAACTAAACTGCGGGACTTGGAGCAAGCCCACCCGTCCTCTGTTCACCCAGATGTCCTCTCCCAGATCAGTGAGGAGCTCAGGACCTTCAATGAGCAGGCCAATAGGGAAGTCCAGTACTTCAACCGCCCGCAGGCTGCACGGAAATACGGCGAGGGCGACAGACCCGGCAAAACGATGGCCGCTCTGGCAAGGGGGGAGTGGGGCCAATCCCAAATTACCTGTGTTAAGGACAGTCAGGGGACGACATAGTGGTCTGATCAGCATATCCTCGAGGTCTTCACAGGCTTCTATTCTGAACTATACTCTCAGCCCCCCGAACACAGTGATTCTCAGATGCGGGAGCTCCTGGAACAGATTCCCACCACTATCGTCTCCCCAGCGACGAGAGACCAATTAGACTCCCCCGTTACATTGGATGAGATAGTGGAGGCTATCTCTAGTCTCCCAAAAGGAAAGGCACCGAGCCCCGATGGGCTAACGGCAGAATTCTATCAGGAGCATGTGGCTATACTGGCCCCTGAATTGCTCGGGTATGGAATGAGTCACTCCGGTTGGGATCCCTCCCCCCCAACATTGCGCGAGGCCATTATTACGTCCTGCTCAAGCCTAGTAAGCCTAGCGATGACTGTGGATCATACCGGCCCCTTTCACTCATGAACTTGGACACAAAAATCTTTGCCAAGGTGATTGCTAATCGCTTCCTACCCGTTATGCCATACATGGTGCACGGCGAACAGTCAGGGTTCGTGCCCGGGAGATCCACGTCACATAATATTAGGAGGCTTCTTAATGTTATGGCAAGAATCAATCAAGATGCGAGTGCAGTCGCGGTTACCCTAGATGCCCAGAAGGCCTTTGATATGGTGTCCTGGAAGTACATGTGGTTGGTCCTGGAGACCATGGGCATTGGGCCTAGGATGATTGCATACATCAGACTGCTGTATACCTCCCCGGTCGCCAGGGTCCGAGTCAACTCTCAAACGTTCGCCTTGTTTCCTCTATTCAGAGGCACCCACCAGGGATGCCCGTTCTCCCCGATCCCGTTTGCACTGGCCATTGAGCCTATGGCAGACTTTGTCAGGGAGCGCCACTTACGCAAAGGGATACGGCTACAGGGTACCCCCGAAATTATCTCACTCTACGCAGAAGTGCTGCTGTTCGTTAGAGACCCAGACCTCCACCTTGACCCTATTCTGCATGACATCACCCATATTGGTACATACTCTGGCTTCACCATCAACTATACCAAATCCGAAATCTTCCCCCTCACGAGCTCCACGACCCAACCTGCCACGGAGTATCCGCTCCGTTGGTCCCCTGACGGGATTAAATATCTGGGAATTCATGTGTCTCTGACCAAAGAAGCTCTCTTAGCTAACAATTACCAGGCCGTGGCGGAACTGGCAGAGACCAAGATAGCGCGCTGGCGCCCTCTCCCGTTGTCATTGGCGGGGAGATAGTCGCTGGTTAAAATGATATTGCTCCCCAAACTGTTGTACACATTCACGAATGTCCCCATATGGCCCGGCAAGAAGTACTTTGCAGATCTACAAACTGTGAGCACAGTTCCTGTGGCACTCTGGAGCAGTGCGCAAAAAATGGACTGCCATGACTCTTCCTTACAAGAAAGGCGGGTTCACTGCTCCCGATTTGATGCAGTACTGGACCGCAGCACAGGCACAGTTTGCCACCTACTGGTACCCTGGGCCCTCCCCCCTGTCAAGCTTGGAACTCTTGCTGCCTCTGGCACCAATATAATGACCTTAATCTTACACCGATGATATGAGCCAGACTCACCCATAGACCCAGTCCGAGCCACTTTGTTGGCCTGGAAGCGGATATTTGCTGCAGGCACTGAGGAACGCCCGTACTACAAGTGGCTCCCCGCCTGCCAATTCCCTGGGTTGGAACCCACGAACGACACAGCCTTGGCACGACACTGGCGGGCTCTGGGATACCTAGCCCTAACTGATTTGTACCGATGGGCTATTCATAACACCACAGACTTGGAAACCGGGCCACCCGGGTTCACCGTTGGAACTGCTACAATACTACAGACTCTGCACTGCATTCCGTGACGCGTGGCCTGAGTTTCCTAACGAACCCCCGCCCCTCGGGTGGGGCTAGTGGGGGTAGTATCACCTTTATACAAACTTCTTCTCACGACAATCACACCGCTGCTTTCTAAGGCAAGGGACGACTGGGCTTCCGAACTGGAGGTAGAACTCACAGACCACCTCTGGGGGAAAATGTGCTCTCACACTAATAGGGTCTCCCTAAATTTCAGATACCGCACAATACAGTACAAACTACTGAACAGGCTATATTACACCCCGCGCAGGCTCTCCAGGTTCGCCTGCTCTGACCCACGGCTCTGCCCTCGCTGTGGAGCGGACCATTTACATATGTTCTGGGACTGCCCGCCGCTAACCCCATTCTGGGATGAGATCCTGAAAACTTTGTCAGAATTTTGCGATACTGCTATTGAGCCTGACCCGCTGGGTGTACTGTTTGGGGGATGAGGAGGCCAGAGAGGCGGCTAGACTATGTGTGCTGCATAATTGCCAAAAAGTTTGTGCTACAGAGCTGGAAGACCTCCGCTCCTCCTACCTTCCGGAAATGGCTGAATTTATTGACTTGGTCTCGGAACTGTGAGGAGTAATACATCAGTACCCTCCCGGCCCGATCCCGGCCTAAAAACGTTTGGACTGCCTTTAACAGCTATCTTAATGGTCTTGACGTCCACTCCTCGGTAGACAATTCACCGTAATTATTGTTATTTTTTGCCTCGACACCATATGCTCTGTAGGGCTGCATTATCCATGTGACTATTTTTCACTGTTCATACGTGCCACTGTATTCTGTTGATTGTTCAGATTGTCATCTCATAGCTGCTCTGTTGCGGGTATATGTCAATCGCCTCTGCCAACAAAAATAAACGTTTAAAAAATAAAAAGAATGGGAGACAGGTCAACACCCCTAACCTGGAAAATAGCTGCAACTGTGGGACCAAGTATATATCTGTAGGCCCAACTGAGGCAATAAAAGCTGACAAAATCAACTTTCATCTAATAGCAGATTTAAAAACATTAATGGTGACATGTACAGGTATACAAAGAGTGAAAAAGTGCAATATAGCCTGAAACTTAAGATTCCATTAACATTAGACAGCCCCACTCGTCATTTCTAGAAGTCAGTTTGGTTGAAAACGAAGCATGTCAGGATGACAATATTGTATTGGGGGCTTCATCTCAAATAGTAATTCAACATGAAGAGGCATCTTTGTGCACTGCCGATCCCAGTATCGTAGGTCAAGACAATAATACTAATATGCCTGAGTTCAGGAACAAGGGTTGCGGGGGAAAAAAGCCCAAAAAGTAAATGTAGAAATGTTTTTAAAAAAAAAAAAACACTAAAAAAAAGCCAAAACAAATAAAAAAAAAAATAAAGAAATCCTTCCTCTCCTTAGCTGCTACGCCGGTTTATTGCTGAGTTTATGAGATTGGGGAGGAAAGATTTGTGCTCCAGGGAAATGTTAAAAGAATGTGCAAGACACAAAATAAGCGCAAACGAAAAAAAAACAAAGTTGATCCTTGTGTCTTTAGATCCAACATTGCAGAAAAACCTCATACTTGCAATTTGGCCAATAAGTCCAACCGCTCTCATATGGGCCAGGGATGTGATATCCAGTGCAAAATAAAGAATGCATATGCAAAGAAAACAATACTGAATTTGTACAGAAAATACATGGGATTTAAACATGGGCAAACAGGTGGCTTGGTGGGGACCCCCCCCACAAATAAAATGCATTTTTTTTTAGTTTTTGTTTGGTCAAATTGCATTCTTTATTTTATATTTGTTGTTTATAGTTCAGTTTGACTACAAAACAATCACAAACAAAGTATATATACATCTTATCCGATACATTTTAAGATGAGGTAGAGCTTAGGTGAATCATAAGTAAAATGCCTAATATAATTCCTCAATTTATCCTCACAACATTCGACAGTTCATATAGCATAATCATCATAGGACTGATATCTGCAATTTAATTAACAGTCTATCATTTATACAGCCTGCTCCGTTCTGAAACGCGTTTCAACTATTTTCCAGGCTGAATAAAGTGCAATCTGCATTTGGGTTGAGTCCAGGTTTAGAAGTCCAAAAAGAATCCGATTTAAATCGACTGCTAGTGTGTACTCTTCCACCAAGCAGACACATAAGCCAAGCCCGGGGTTTTGCAATCTGTCAAAACAGGTCTAGCAGTTGCGAGATGAGTGGTCGACTTGCACATTCGACGATCTCTGAGCTCTTTCGATACCAAGTTGGGGCCCTGTGATTATTAGCAAAGGGAGAGCATCGATTCGCATATCAGTAAGGGACAGATCAGTGGCATTTTAGATTGTATATAGAGAGCCCCTCTCCTTTTAAGCAGCTGAGTGTGACAGAATTGCCCCTATAGGGTGTGATTGTCTGCCCCCCTCCCTCCACCCAAAAAAGGGTTGTTTGAAGTGGGCAGGGAATCAAACGTTGTGTTCTTTGGCAAGAGATGTCCCTATGGATTTAGTCTAGCGCTAGGACTGTTCCCTTGAGTGTTGCACCCCTTGACATAACACAGCCAGGAAAAACATTTGTGTAATTTGTTTGGACTCGGAGAGACCGCATTAAGAAGCATTACTCATGTGAAACTAACACTTCAAGGTAGCAAGTCAATAAATGTAATGTTACTTCTGTTTTCTACCAGCTCTAATTCTCATTACACCTGCGATGGAAGCAGCAATTATAATGTAACATATTACCAAACATGTTACGAGCGTTATTGCATAAGCTAAAAGCATGATTTACATTTAATAAAGATCAAGTACAAATCATCATTTTAAGATACCAGCTTGTGCAACATGGAGTTTATGTTATGCTATACTAAGCTATGTTATGAGTGGTGTAACATACCAACGCCTACAGTCTCAGTAATGCAAACAGTTTGTCTTTCACATTCAAACTCGCGTTTTTCAGAACTTTCTGGGCTGCATGCGAATTGACCACGACTTCCTATTGATCAGGCCTGCTCGTACCCGTTCGTGCCTTCTGCTCGGCAACCTGCAATGGATGTTTCTTCCCAACCCCCACGATTTCTCCTGCTGCGTTGTGTGTCTGTAGCTTTACACAGTCAGTCTGTGCTTTTTATATTAAAGCGGGACATGGTCGGCCTAAAAATGTGTGCGTCATTTCTTTGGCCTGCAAAGCTAAAGTCTAGAGCTTAAACCTGCTTCTGTGCTTTGCACTGCCGACACGATGTACCTATGTTCACAATCAAAAGACATGCAATGTCATTGATCCTTGTTTTTTTTTCCATTAGAGAGCATGGGTTTTCCGCTTGAGGACAGAGCACCATGTGTGTTCTGCTCCTATAACACTTTAAACCTCATTCTAGTAAACGCTTTTCTGAACAGGGTAAGAGCGATACTCGTCTGCGCACACGTTCAACCATCCGTGTGTATTTTTTATATCAATTTAACCGTTTGAGACAGGGAGCTGCTATTCTGTGGTTAGAAAGAGGAAGTTAAGTCCTGTTCATCACCTTTGCTAGAGCCAAGCAAGACTATGCGTTTATTCTTTGCTGACTACACGTTAGTTTGTATTCAATAGAGCCTATATCATGTACAGTATGCGTCTATGCTTGTCCTTTGAAAGCGGTTCCAGTATTATAAGTGAACATGTGCTTTCTACTCAACCAACACTTGTAGTCTCTTGCTAAAAATTCACCTGGTCTGAGCCAACTTGTCTTAATACGACTCATTAATCCATGACAAGTGCCTAGTGACAAGACCAAATTCGAGCAGCAAGTATTCCATAGGGCAAAAAAAGTGTCAAATTGAGTGCCCTACGTTAAAACCTGCCCTCCAGGCGATCTAGCCAACTTGTTTCCTTTATCTCAAGGGCATATCCCTCTCCAATAGCACCCCGATCTATGTAGCAAGAAAAATGTCTGAAGTACAGTCCAACAGACCCACCAGTTTAACCTACTCCCATCATATTGCCATTCCCAGGTTCAGACGACAAAAAGCTGGAGGATCCAGCTTCACGGCGATTGCGGCCAAACAATAGAACTCTATGCCTTTAGCCTTGAGGTCAGACTCCTCCCTAGGGTCCTTCCGCAAAGGCCTTAAAAAATGTCTCTTCTCCCAAGAGTCCTAGAAATTCTGAACCTCATGTAAAAATTGCCTGTAAGCAACCTCTGTAATCGTATACCTAAGCAAGCAAATTCTGCAATGCCTGTAAACCTTTACCTGTGCAAGTAACTACTGTAACCATCTGCTTAAGCGACAATCGCCTAGATACCTCCGGGTTATGAGCGCTATACAAATGATGAAATAAATAAATCTAAGCCATACCGGTGCATAGATCAAAAACATTTGTAAAAGGTCAGGATGCCTCGAATCGGGAACCCTGCAGTGTTGTTGGCCAATTTCCATAACATACATGTTATCTGGTGCGCTTTTCTAGACTTGGAGGCTCCGATTTAATCACAGTTATTTCTATCGTCCATTTCAAGACTGTGATGAGGGTAGCTTCG
The DNA here is from genome assembly GCF_040938575.1 of Ambystoma mexicanum. Lineage (NCBI taxonomy): Eukaryota > Metazoa > Chordata > Amphibia > Caudata > Ambystomatidae > Ambystoma > Ambystoma mexicanum. The sequence continues at coordinate 532,325,085 of NC_090924.1, read as the reverse complement.
CACGTAATCCACCACTGGCTTTTCAACCAATACCTGGCAACTCTCGCCCACTGCATTGCCATTTTCTGCTCAAATTTCCAGTGCTACGCTGACGACACTCACTCATTTTCAGGCTGCCCTCTGCCACCTCCTCTCCCTCTCTCATCTGATTGCCTAACTGCCATTCAAGATTGGTGTGCCGCCAAGGATCTTTGTCTGAATGCCAGCAAGACGGAGATCCTCCTCATCTGCACACCTTCACCATCCTTTCCCCTCACTCTCTGGCCGGCCTCCCTTGGCCTTCCTCCTACCCCCACCTGCGAGGCTAAGAACCTCGGGGTCATCTTTGACTCCACCTTTTCCTTCTCCGCCCACATCTCTTAGGTCTCTAAAAAGTCAAATTTCTGACTGCACCTCTTCAGAGGTACTCTGCCTTTCCTCTCCTTTCCCCAGAAGCTCATGGTATCTCAAGCTCTGGTTCTCTCTAGCTTGGACTATTTTAACAGCCTCTTTCTAAATCTACCTGCCTCTACTCTCCGCCCTCTGCAACTAATCCAGAACAGGACTGCGAGACTTGTCCTTGGCCTCAAGCCCTGGGATCGTATCTCTCCAGCTCTGAAATCTCTTCACTGGCTCCCAGTGGATGCAAGGAATAAATTCAAAGCCCTCTGCTTGGTCCATAAGGCTTTCTGGGGGCTGGGTCCAAAATACCTTCAGCTATCCCTCCGCAAATACCTCCCATCTCGAGCTCTTCGCTCCTCTACCTCCAACTCACTCAGGGTCAGTCGTTTTTCTAAGAAACGAGCTGGGGGGTAGATCGCCGTCTTCGGCTGGGGCCTCCCTGCCACTCTAAAACTTGAGGAGAACCATCTCCGGTTCCGGAAGCACCTCAAGACCTTCCTCTTTTCTTCTGCCTTCGCTCCCCCTCTCCCCTGCTGATCTGTTCTCTCTTGGCACCGTGCACCTGGCCATCCTCGGTCTTTTGGGCCCAGGTACCTGCTCATCCTGTCACCCTCCCGCACTGCCTCCGGGCTACCCCTTGAACTGGGGTCTTTATCTGTACGCATACAGCCCCCCTTTTTTCTTCCTGCACTTTTCGGACCTACCCTGTCTGCTGCCTTAAACCTAACCCTTGCAAATTGCTGGCTGCATTACCACTGTTTGTTGCCTTTATTATTTATTTATTTGTTTCTCCTCTGCTTCGCACTTCCCACCTCTCTCCCCTTCCATGCACTTTTCCCCTCCCCCTTCTGCCCTGCACTTGCGCGTTCTCAATGTCACTGGGCCTAGTAAGATCGCCGTTTTGATCTCCCCTGTTCCCCTCCCTTGCCTGGTCGCGCTCTGAAACACTTGTGTATGAGCGCGATAAAAATAAAATATCAATCAATCCCCCATTTTGTATTTAGGGCTGTTTTGTACACCTTTTTCTTAGTGATTAGCATACAAATGGTTTTTAAGAAGATTACCGTCAGGGAATTTTTGTGTGCGTAATCATGTAGTTTGTTAATCACACCCTTCATCCCTCTCAGTGTATAATTGAATAGCACCAAATCATTGGCGTGCAACAACCAACCAATGTTGTCCCCACCCACCATAGGACAGTCTGAGCTCTTTAGCAAGCAGTCGGGAAAGTCAGCTAAGTAAAGATTATAAAAGGGGGGCCAGCAAGCATCCTTGCTTTACTCCCCTATTTATATCTATTAGCCCAGATGTCATTCCCCTATTGTCTAGGTGGACTCTTATAAAATTGCTGTGGTGGAGAAGCTTGATGGCGTATATTAGCCATGAAGAGCAACCAGGAGTCTGTAGCTTAAGCCATAGTCTGTCTCCGTCTACTCTTAAATTGAATTTAAGGGCTCAGCCCAAACTCGTGATGAAGCCCTATGGGTTTAGACAAGAGGAAACGTTTGAACAACCAGGACACCAACGGCTCACACCCTGAACTGAGAACCCAGGGCTCCCTGAAGAGAGGGCACCATGAGACCCAAGTCCCCACCATCCGGCAGAAGCTGCAAAATCAAAGGCAAGGAACAGTCCAGGGGGTGCACCGACTGCCTTGCACACCACCTTGAGAAGTTATTTCAATGCGCCTCAGACATCTGCAGTGTCGAGGGACACCTACTTACTGAATAGCTGACTCCAGTCGTGTCTGCGCAATCCCTGCCTCTCAACCTCCAAATCCCCCACCAAGTCGGAAACAAGAGGCAGAACAACCCCACCCCATCCAGAGTGGGCATTGGAACGAAAGCAGGAACCATCACAGAGCCACAGCCAGGTCGAGAAGAGGGTACCAGTGCCATGGCCACACAGATGCCACCAAAAACACCTCTGACCCGGAGTCCCGAATTCTTCAGCAGTAACTTGGGATTGGAGGAAAGGCATAAAAAGAACCTGTGGCCGTTTCAGTGTCAAGGCATCCACACCCCAAGCCCCTGGAGACAGGAACCTTTAGCATAACCGGGGCAGTTGAGCATCAATCTCTATGCAAATAGGTCCAGGACGGCGACCCGAACTTCCGAGAGATCATGCGAAACACCCACCTGCGCAAGATCCAATCTGATGATGGGAAAATCCTGCTCAGGCCAATGGCCTGGAAGTTGTGCTCCCACCCCCCCCTTAAAATGAACTGCTTGTAGAGACAGCAGGTTGCTCTCCCCCAAACATCCCAACCAGAATGCCAGAGACTACAGGCGATGTGACTCCGTACCACCCTATCGATCGACATATTGTCCATCCAGACCAGAACATCCGACCCCCGGATGGCACGGGAAAACATTTGTAGAGCCAAGAAGATGGCCGTCAACTCCCTCCAATTGGACGACTGAGGCTTGCTTTGCGCCCAGTGCCCCATAGCACTCTGGGCCACAAACACTGACCCCCACCCAATGTAACTGGCGTTGGCGGTAACAATGTTCAGTAAGGGGTGAACCAATGTAAAACTCTGCAACAGATTGTCCAGATCCATCCACCACTGGAGCTGGACCCTCAGATCCGGGTGAATGGCAAACTGCGACTCATACATCTGGCCATCAGTCCTCCAAGACCGGTTTAAGTGGGACACAAGCAGTTGATGTTCAGACGTGCCCACAGGACTACAAAGACATATGCTGCCATGTGACCCTGTACCAGGACGGCTTCCCTGGCCGTAACCTAGTCCTTGCTCAGCAGTAGCCCCAAAAGAAAATGCAGGCGAACTGCCACGTCCAGTGGCAGCAGAACCCACCCCTCCGTAGTCCAATAACGGGCCCCTAGATTTGTAGATCCTGAGAAGGCTCCAAACAAGATCGATCCCAATTTAAGAACCCAGGATTTCAACACTCCACAGACGATGGTTACCTGCTCCATCAACAGTTCCCTGGAGGAAGCCTGTAATAGCCAGTCGTCCAGGTACAGAAACACATGTATTCCCTTGGCATGCAAAAGGGGCACCGCTGGACATAACACCTTCGTAAATAACCTGGGACCTGCCTTCAGAACAAACGGGAGGGGCCGGAACTGGAAATGTCTGCCCAGAAAGAGAAATCACAGATACTTCCAATGCGTCTGAATGGGCAAGTAAACGTACACGTCCTGGAGATCCAGTGACACCAAAAAGTCAAAATCCTCGATCAATTGGATGATCCGTTGCATACTCTCCATCTTGAAATGCAGAGTTTGCTTGCATTTGTTAAACCTCTTGAGGTCCATGATCAGCCGGAACTTGCCATTGAGTTTGGGCACCACCAATATAACAGAGTAGAACCCCCTGTCCCTCTCCGTCCTGGGAACCTCCTGGATTGCCCCTTTCTTCAAAAGTTCAAGGAACACCGTGGATCATGGCTAAAGCACCATTCGCCCTCCTGGGTAGCGTAATCGCTAATGCTCCCGAACAACAGGGGATATGATGGGGGTGGGGGGGGTACACCTCCTTCGAACCCGCTCACCCACAGGTCGGAAGATATGGCCCTCCATGCTTATTCACCTAGAAGACACTCTGTACTCCAGAGAATACCCAAACAATATCTTGACATAAAATGGGATTTTTCAAGGTGACCGTATTCTGATGCCTATCAGAATGCCAGTCCCGGAGGTGCAAGTGACGTTGGGCCAATACATCAGCTCCCATGGTAAACGTCACAGCACAAACCTCATCAAAGGCCAAATCTGATAGGAGTTCAATCTGCGACTGCATAGTTTGCTGCAGGGGAGCACAGGCCGATTCCTCCTCCACAAGCCGAGACAATTTCCAAAAACCACCCAAAGCAGTCTCAGCCATATAGGAGACATACATCGCAGGCCGGAAAGCCATGTGTGTCCCTGTGCAAGACCTTTTCAGGGCTGCATCCACCTTTTGTCGACAGGATCCCAAAAGGGCTGCCTTCTCAGCCACCATTGACAAGCAGCCCACCAGGCTCGACAAGATAACATCCACCTGAGCACCTGTGGAAGCACACACTCCTCCCCATGTAGGGGATAGGTTTAACCATAAAGCAAGGAACCGCCCCCTTTTCAGGCTCCTGCCAGTCCTTGAGAATTTCCTCTCAAAGCAATGGCAGTCCCGCCCTGATCGTATATTTAAACTGGCATGGAGGAGGCCTGGATCTAGATGACACATTAGGTATGAGGGGCGGTTGATGAAACCCTGTGTATTCCGCCACCCTCACTTCCAGAAACGTCCCCTTCGAATCGTCTGCATTGGCCTGCACCACAGAGGAAGATTCCCAACAGAAGAGGAAGTAGGTGGCAGCACCAGAGACTTCTTCAAACCAGCCTCCCTCCTAGATGCCTTCCTGCAAATGCGGACCAACAACACATCTAACAGCACAGGAGCCCTCTTATGCTTGAAGAAGGTACACCAGTCAGAGTCTGAAGAGGAAGACAGGGAACTTGCCATACCCCTCAACCTCCACATGCTTCAGCTTGCACTGCCTTTTCCCAGGAGCCACGACAGCCAGGTATAACAGGCAGACAACCAGCAAAACCTTTACAAAGCAGCAGCAGAGACCGAGACCAAGAAAACCTGTAGCAGGACACCAAGAGCACAGCACCAGCACAGCAAAAGACCAGAAGCCAAATGAACTGAAGCAGCGCTCCTTAAAAGGCAGCAGCAAAGACAACCTGGCGCAACCAATTTCAAGCAGGACAGCCCATGCCATGGCTGCCTCATCCACGCACCTGGGCCACCACGTGACTAGTTGACAGTCAAGCAGCCCCGAGGCATGCAAGCGCCCATCCAGCAAGAAGCAAGGCAAGACCGACCAGTGTAATTCCGCTCCTGCCCTCCCCCACAAGCATCTAAAGACGCAGTAGCGCCATAATGTACATTTTAAATGTTCTTCATTTGTGCCTTCTGCTAGCGGGGGCCCATTCCAACACACAATGATATAGGCGTGTATGAGCCCTGTTTCAAACATGTTGCTCGTGTAGTTTATAAATGAGACAACAGGCCCCACCTGGATCTCTGTGAGGTCCTCAAACAACGCGACTGCCCATATAGGCGGCCACGCACACTGGAGCCCTGTCCCAATGCAACCGAAAGCACCGGAGACAGGGACCGGAGCAGCCCAGCATCTGCATCTTATTCAGGTGCCAAGGGTCCCGCTCCCAGCCCCCACTTACCGACACCCAGGGCCAGAGTGCCTCTCTGGTCCAGGCAGATGAAAACCAACAAGGCCATCCATGCCGGACCGCCCTGCAGGAACCACAGGACAGGAGCCAGCTCAACCAGGCCCATGCTCAGCAAGGGGGTCGGTGAGATCAACATCCTAAGCACCCTGAAGCCCAGTTGGGAGTGCAGTGGAAGGTACAGGTGCCCATCCAAGCCCAGCGTGGAGAGGAAACAATGGAGCAGCAGGTGACCCAGCCACCCACTAAGACCCTAACAGGCAGGAAAAAAATCAACCAACATGGTGTCAGGGTACTCTCTGGAGGGACGGGGCAGGTATGGGTGTTAGTTAAAAGACTGAATAGATTCCCGAGATGGAGGTTGGGAACCTCACAAGTAATGTCAACACTCCACCGCAATCTTAAAAAACGTTCTATTAGCGACAGCCTCCCCATGAACAACACATACAATACAGATTAAACCTGCTATACACAACTCAATCCGTATGAATCTTAACAACAAAAAAAAACGAATATTCATTGAACTATCGGAAGATGCTTACTCCGGTAACTGTTATTCGACTCGTATTGTGGGTTTGATAATTCGGCATGCACTTCCTTTGCTTAAAGTGGGATATGCATTGGAAGCCATTAAGATTAATAGAGGACAAAACGTACCTGTGTAGGCATTTGGCACTACAAACATAAAAGTTGTGCGTAACGGCAATAGGTGCTCTGTGCGTTTAACAGGCAGAAGGTTCTCCCTGATGAACACAGATCTAATCAGCCATGGGGTTGGCTCACAATGCTGATAAATCAGTGAAAACTGTAGGATTCCCAACACTCGCTCGGGACGTGATCTAGTCTCTTGGAACACCAGTGGGCATCCTCATTTTCTGAGAATGAAGAAGGAATGAATATGACACATTAAAATAAATTCTGGTGTTCCAGCGGACTTGGTTAACGATCGAGATGGCCTTTAATGGCTCTTGGCCTGCCTTAAAAAGTCAAATGGTAGATCTAGGGGTGGAATCTTATTTACATAGTTCTGAATTAAAATATGGTGGAAATAATGTATCATGTGCTGAAATCATTTTGGAGGGTAGAGTTATCAATCACAAACTGTTGATCATCAATATGTATGACCCGCCTGGTGGCCATTGCTCCAAAGCAATTACTAGTATTTTGAATGCAGTGAACGCATAGCATGGAGGTAAAAACAAATGTAGCATTCTAATATGTGCGGATTTTAATACTTTTTGCGTACATACGTTCGCAAAACATAAAATATTAAATCATCTTCATCTGCCCTTTAAGCTAACTTTGGTAAATACTCCCATCAAACAACAAAGGGAGGGCAATGGCCGAGTCTCATGCTGGTATCTGGGCAGCATTTACACCAATATCCGAGTACGTGCATTGCATCTTTTGAGAGGGGAGTGAAAGGGGAATCATCTAATCAGATATGTAATTTCACCTTACGCCCCAATGATTGCAGTGATCACACCCAATGATTTTTGGCAATAAGAAAAAGCATTGGAAATGGCAACAGTTTGGGCTTTTGTGCAGGTATGGGAAGGGCACTTGCCATGCACCACCATAGTGGTATTAATTGGCCATTGATGGTAGCAGGTCCAAAATGCGCGAGTACCTGGCTGGGCATCTAATAGCAGTGCCTGGCAAATGGACAATATTATGCACAAGCCGAAACCGTTGGTTTTGAAAGGCTGGTTTTTAACAGGACTTCAGTAAAGGACACCAGAGTGCCTTTAAAGAGTGATTGAAGGCAACCTGGTGAGACATTTTTATTACACCAGTAGCAGAATTGCAACTCCAATTCAGCCATTAATCTCAGAAACTGCTTTGAAAACACACGGTCAGGCACTTCGAGTGCAACGTTTGGTGGGAAGTCTTGATAAAAGCAAGCTCAAAGAGTAGTCATGAGGTGTTTTGAGCGGGGAGGGGCAGGAACTGGGTGGAAATGGCAATAGGAATGCTCATCAGCAGTCAATGGGAGGGCAAATTACCAAACAACACCTACACGCTTTGTCTCTCTCCTCATATGCCATTGCTCCCCAGCTGTAATGCAATAGTTTAGGCGTATAGGTGTCGCTTTACCAAGAGGGGGTAATAAGAGATTTAAAGGGATGGCATTTACAGTGACTACCACTTATAATCGATTAGTTCCTACAAGTGGCGATTCCATTCGAAAGCGGGCGTGGATATATGTACGGTTTATAAACAAAAACTTGATTACTATTGATTTCGCTTTTATCTCCCAAAACCTAAACAAAACTGCCCACCGTGCAGATCATCCCCATATCCCTATCGTCTGCACTGTCCCCTCAGCGAGTACCTCGCCATACACACCTGTGCTCTGCAGCGTAGGTTACAAGGAGATGCATAGCAGTTTTTCGCCACACGGAGATAGCACAAGCTAGGTCATTGGAAAGAGAAAAAGGGCTTCCGCTTCCACCGTTCCAAACATGCGCGGTCTAGTGTTTCTAACTAAAAGATAAACCCAACCTCCTGCGGTCACTTCAATGGCTTTTGTTTCTTTTGTATTCAATAGTATGCCATGTTCAGATGATAAAAACTGTTTTTTTTCCGTCACAGCTTGGCGAATCTTCTTTGCAATGGTGACAACTGTCTATGAAAGAAAGTCTTACGTTCGTGAAATGTATCTTTTTTTACGTCACAGCTTGGCGAATCTTCGTTGCAATGGTGACAACTGTCTAAGAAAGAAAGTCTTTTAAGTTCGTGAAATGTAGATTTGCTGGGCAGTCAGTGATGGAGGCAGCAACCATGTTGAATTGGGGTACTTTACTATAGACTGTAGACCACTGGACCGCTCAATCCAAACTCTCTTTGGTCAGATCCTAAGAACATAAGCGCACCGTGTATCTGATCCCGGCTCGCCTTTTCAGTCCACAGGAAACCACCACGTCTATTTTCTTCTCTTGCTTGTCCCATTGCACCTGCCTGAGCCTCTGTGTTTAGCGACGCCCCAGTCCATGGTTTGGCGGGGGAGGGCACGCCGCACGCGTTGTCTGCCGTCAACTGCGTCATAACGGCCGCCTGAGGTTGGGGCAGGGATTAGAGGAAGGGCGGAGCTCCTTGGTGGGTGGGAAGGGTGGGCGGGGATAGTGGCGCCGCACGCACACAGCTGACGGTGGTTTACTCTGGCAGTATGTGGGAATACAGGAAGTGATGCGGGCCCAGAGGGCTGAGGCTATGACAGCTGCGCACAGTTAGCGCATTTCGCTACTTGTCTGGTTAATTTAAAAGGTGGGCATAATAATTTTGTATTTACTTGATGCTTATTTGAATGTTTAGAATGTAATACACCTAGTAGTTATGGATACGCATGCGCGACCCACCAGAACAGAGGAAGCAGTGCGCATGCGCACCCGGGGCTTCTGTGGCTGAGATGGAGAAAGGATGGTCTGTGAACCGTGTGCGCTTGCGCGCCAGTTGAGGGAAATCCTGAAGGCTTTTCGGCAGTCATTGGAAGTAGCAATGAAGCCTCCAGTGATCAAAGTAGCTTCGGCCCAGGATATTTTGCACAAGAGTCCAACCGACCAACACTGACAACTATCGACAACTGTTCTGCTATGGTAGTCTTCAGCACTCAAGCTATTCTGCATTGCATAATGAGGTAACCGACCGAAGCACAATGGGGGAGGGATTTTTCGAGTAAACTGGGATGGCAAAGATATCACCATTACAGATGTTTTCCATGATGTCAGCAGACACGTTGCTCTAGAATTGGGTGTACCTGAATGCCATCGTATTGTCTGGTGATTGTGTCCTAGAATCAATGATCATCTGCGTTAGATGTGATATTATTAAACTCACTGCTGAGCTGCCCCAATAAAACATACCTTTGCATGCCTTAAGAAGGGGGTACCTCATGAAATCATCTACACAGGCCTGTAAATGAGTACATGCTTTATATCTTCACATACTGTGTGAAGACCCACATATGTTGAAACATGTAGGCCTGGGAAGGGGACCCCTTTATACTGTCATGCTTATGGCTTGGAACCGTGTTACTACATATACTAAATTATGCGTGGCAGTGAACTGGCAATTTAATATGATTATGTTGTGCATTCTTGGTTGATGAATGATTAATGCGATTATCACACGTGGTGCTGAGCAAGAGCTTATCACGTAATCGTGGCTAGACCTCACTGAGTATGAGAGCGTTGATAAGTTCATGCATCTTCTTCATGATTTTTCAAGGCCCGTTCTTAAAATGCACCTAGGAATGTTTGCTGGCCATCGGATCAGTCGCATGATAGGTCATGCTCTGATTCTGTTTGTTTGTTTTGTTTTATTTTCTTATAATGCGCACCAGACCCGAAGGTAACCGGGTGCAGCAGTACAGAATATGCGAGGCATGGGGTTACATGGTACTACAAGCAAAAACAAAATGCATACAAGCCATAGAAGGTCAATAAGCAGATACAAGCAAGTAATTCTTTACTGATAATCATTATTCGTCTCCTAGTCCTACTTTTACTTGTCCCAGTACTTGATAGTAATACATTTCAACTTTATTTCTTTTTTGGTCCCTCCCGCCAGAGGCTTACCACCTTCGGTTGCCCATAACCCCTCAAGTATGAGTAATCAAGGTGACCATGGACTTGGCCATCCCTGTTCGAGAGGGCACGGCAGAACATTAGTACTGTGAGGAGGTAGAGTAGTACCAGGAGTAATGAAGATTCGTAGTAACGTTAAAGGTTTTTGCACCATCACCAACGGAATTGGTCCCCAGGTGCTCTGACGGATCTGCAAACAAGAAGGAGAGGTGGGTGTTAGTAGGGTGAGGAGGGAGTAGGAGAGTGAGAAAGGTGGTGTCCTGTTGGTAGCTTCATTTCGGTTTTCGCCGTGTGCTGAGCCTGGGTGTGAATATCGGATCGATGCAAGTCCTCATGTCATGGTTGTTGTGGTGTGGTGAAGTGCGTGCGGTTTGTTGTGCGAAGAGGTGGTTGTGTGGATTTTTGTAAAAGATGTATGCAGAAATGTGAGCTTTTGGGATTGGTGGGTTTTATGTCTTAGTCTTTGTATTTCTTGTTTTATGTATCTGATTCTCCTATGGAGTTGTCATTTTTTGTCTGTCCGTCTAATTGTTAGGAGTGATGGCTTGGCAAGTTTCCATCTGTGCCATTTCTGACCTTAGTGTACCAGGTTGAGGCACACATTGTCCCCCGTTCTGGTATTGGTACTATGTTTTTAGTCATCCGCTCCCTTCCTATCCCTTTCCTGTCGGCGATCCATTGCTGCCTGTGTTTGCTTTCTCAGCTAAGGTGTTGTTGACATGTCATCCTTACTCTTCCCTCGTGATCTCTTTGTGATTATTCTTTAATATGATTCTAGCTTATATATCTTTCAATTGGTAAAGTGGTATGCCTTGGATTGTTCTTCCCTTCCCTTAGTTTATGGTAGCTAGCTTACAGAGATAGGGATGATCGGTTTCCTCTGAGTATTGTTCAGCTGCGTATGTGACCCCAGAGGCATTTCTTCTAGTTATGAGGCTAAGAGCCAAGATTTGAGTAGTTTTCGGAATAGGTGATCTCTTGTGTTTGAATATGTTCTTTGGTAGCTCGTTCCAATTTTTGGGGTCAAGGTGAGAGAAAGAGGATCCTCTGAATTTTCTTTTGTTGTATGGTTTTGGTTCCAAACTGATGTCGCTGCTAGATCGAGTGATCTTGTTGGGTGGTAGACATTTATTTTCTCTCTTAGGAACTCTGCGCCTTGGCTGTGGATTGCTCTGTGTGTTATGCACAATTATTTTAACTTTATTTGCTGTTTTATTGGTAGCCAGTGTAGCGTTTTCAGTGCTGGTGTGATGAGTTCTCTTCGCAGCAGTTTGAGAAGCAGTCTGGCTGCCGCATTTTGTATGCGTTGGAGTTGTTTTTAGAAGTCGTTCTAGCATGCCCAGATATAGGCTGTTGGTGTAGTCTACTCTGGACATGATGAAAGCAATGTCAGTGAGTGTTTTATTGGTGAATGAGAGGAATGGTAGGATCCTTTTTACTGCTCGCTGGAGAAAGCTTTTCTTGATTAGAGCGTTTACTTGTGGCTCTAGAGTTAGTTAGTTGTCCATCAGGACTCCCAGGGTTTTTACAGTCGTCGATGGGGCTGGAGTTGTACCAAGTTCTGTTGGCCAAGGGGTGTAGTATTGTTTTCTCCGTTGTTAGAGATGATCCTTATTTCTGTTTTGCCTAGGTGGAGTTTGAGGTAGAGCTCATCCAGCTGTAGATTTCATGAAGGCAGCTCTCTACCAATGGAAGGAACAGAAACAGCACTTCTCTCAATCTGGGCTTATCTAAAGGGAAACGCAGATTCAGACAATAGTACCGCTCCGATACTTATCTCTGCAGCGTTCAACACAGTTAACAACAACATCCTTATCAGGAGATCAGAAGAAATTGGAATCTACTATGGATTAAATCCTCCCTAACAAACAGAACAGAAACCATGTGGATCAAACCTTTCAAATCCAACCCAAGAGAAGTAAGTAATTGTAAGCATACCTTATCTGTTCATTGGCCCCGTTTTAGTAATCCTTTTTAAGGAATACCAAAGCCGTTCATTCGTGAGCCCATTATAAAAGCGCGCGCACACACCAACAAAACGTACATTGTACCTTCCCATTACAACCCAGCGTGCATCCTTATTATAGAATGATCTTGCTGATCTTACTAGTGCCAAATGCACCTTCCCTCTGGCAATAAATGTTCATGCACTAGTGCTCTGATTACTTAACAGTAATCTTCATTAATCCAGTCCTACTCTTCCTCGTCACAGTACTTACTTCATGAGGCCCCTGTCTCTGACACAGAACCTCTTCTATTTCTTTTCTTCCATATAACTCCTCCCCTTTATCCCCCGCTTCCAGTTTAACATATTGAAGCTGGAGCATGAGCCGCCCCGTGGCCCCGTAAGGAGGGAGAGAGAGGAGGGCCATCAGTACTGTGACGAGGAAAAGTAGGACTAGGAGTAAAGATTACTAGTAAGTAATCGGAGCATTACGTCCACTCTTCCTAGTCCCGGTACTTCATGAGGCATACCATAGCAGCAATGGGAAGAGGTCCCAATGAGACACGGAGACAAAGTGCAACAACAAAAAGGCACACCTTTTTAATGACTCCAAAATCACATCCCAACAGACAAAACACCAACCCTGAATGAATCATCCCCTGAGCGGGAGACATTCAACCGATAGTGGTTCGGAAAGGTGGTCTGATCCGCCCATAGTGGTTGACAAAGGTGCTCTGATCCGCCCAGGTGGCGGCCCTACAAATCTGTAGAGAAACCCCTCGAACATCCATCCATGAAGCGGCCAAACCCCCTGGTAGAGCGACCCTGAATGTGATCAGGCACAGGCAGGCCATAAGCCATGGAGACAACAGTACAGATCTACCGGTGAAAGGAAACCACAGAGGCCTTCCGCCCGCACCAGCGGGGCCCAAAGTAACCAAGAGACTATCAGACTGTCGGAATGGGGCAGTCCGAGACAAATATTCCAGAACCACCCGCCGCACAATAATGGCATGCCAAGCCACCTCGTCCGGTGTCTGCGGATCCTGGAAAAAGACAGGGAGAACCAGATCCTGAGAAATGCGAAACTGAGACACAACCTTGGGTAGAAAGTTGGGATCACACCGCAAAACCAGTAGAACTCTCAAGAAAGGGGATGGCGCAACAGAGCCCCAAGCTCCTCTAGCCTACGGGCAGACGTGATAACAATCAGGAAAGCTGTCTTTTGTGTAAGGTGCTTGATATCAATTTCCGACGGGCTCAAAGGGAGGCCCCTGAAGGAACCTCAAGACAAGAGGGAGTTCCCAAGGAGACGGCAGGACAGTAAGAAGAGACCCTCGGAAGAAGTCCCATCCCTCCCACCCCCCCCACCCCACCAAGATTTCCCCATCCAGGTGGCCATCAGAGCCCCCCAAGAGGATTTTTCAAAATCAAACTTTATTAACCTTTTAGTTAAAACAACACAGTTCTGCAGTAAAGCTTTCTCCTTTAACCAAAAAAATTACATCACCCCCCCCCTTCCATGCATTGAAGTTCAATTGTCTCCACAAGGTTAAAACAAAGAGTGGCACCTCAAATTCACCTGGGTGTTTCATGGATACGCTTGTATGCATACCGCGGAACCCCCCCCCCCAATACCCCCTTCCAATTCCAAAGCATTCCCCAATTCGTTAGAAGGGTTGTCCGGCCCCTTCAATTCCCCCCCCCTTGCAGAGTGTAATCCCCATGTCCTTCCACTTTCCCCCCTCGGTCTCACTGCCCGCGTTTCTCGAAGAAAGGAAGCCACAGGCCTGCAACGTCGGACCTAGATTCATCTAAGAGGTGGGTGAGGTATTCCATATCGTATATGGTCTGAATTTTTAAAACCCATTCCCTTTCCCCCCGGCATCCTTGGGTTTTTCCACAGTTGGGCTAGGCAGCATCTCGCTGCAACCATCATGATGAAACTGTGCCCTTGCTCTGTTGCAGCCCCTCTTCGGCGCCCACACCAAAATTGTTTTTTTTTCACCAAATTTGGGGCTTTGCTGGGGATTGTGGGTAATAAATTCTGGAGCAATTCGCGCACATCAGACCTATGTGGATTCCAACGGTTGTCCTCTTTTCGGAAATGCATGGGGTTCCCTGTTTTCCTTGTTGGCTTCGACACCCCAGGCCCAAATCTGTAGGTTGCCCACATGAGCAAAATTCCTGAATATCTGCTCTGCCGATAACTTAGGGTTACCATTGGTTAAGCCTTTTCCCTTAGCACCCAGGTAGGTGCACCCACACATGTGAGGTACCGTATTCGTCGGGACACCTGTGGGAATGTGGAAAGGTACGATATTTGTTTTTGCTTGATTTACATAACGTTTTGACACATTTGCTGCTGCACTTTGTCACACAAACCTTTCATTTCCAAAATGAGACCTAGATTTAGCCGCTGCTTTAGACACTATACACTTTTGTAACCTGCACAAGTCGCCTATCCTTCAAAAGGTCTGCCTGTGCTCTTTCAAAAAATGTATGCATGGCAGTTAAGGGGTTAATTAACACCTCACGCAACTTCTGGGCAATAGTTAATGAGGCTGAGGTTTCTCAAACACATGGCCAAATAAATTCAGTACCAGAAATAGAAAGGGTAAACCATCTAATGACTGTCAGAATGTACCAAAGTATTAACTGAAAAGGATACAATACTCAAAAGGATACAGGAGGTAGGGTCTTCCGGATCCCTGTTCACACGATTTGATAGTCGTGAAGTCAATTAAAGACCTTCCAAATGATACAACCCTCTGGCTGATAAAACAGGCAGAGCGATGGATCACTGGAAAGGGCGTGGATAAGGTATAGTAATCCAGCCTAGGACAAATTAAAGTATCATGAATAACTGCTCCAACCTGAGTATGATGAATTAGATAATGACAGGAATGTTCACACTGACCTTTAGATTTGGGTAGAATAATCCAGAAGTCTCTTGAAGGATTTGAATGAAGAACAAACGACAAGGAAGGGAAAATTAGTAAGGGAGACTTATCCCGAACGGAACGAGGCTCACGCTAGATACGGGTTGAATTCACCACAGGATAGCGTCCAAAGTTCAGTTCAATGTCACCTTCCAATAATCCTTGAAAGGCTTCCTTCCCACTATAGGGATCAATCCTTCTGTTAATTCCACAGATGCAGGAGTTAGAAGTACACGCGGTTATAAACAGCCGCGAAGAAAATAACGTTTGAAGACAACGTGCGCGTGTGGTTTTTACACGCGGGCAGGATTTGCGCAGTATGGGCCAGCCGCGTGTGAAGACAATGTGCGCGTGTGGATTTACACGCGGGCAGGATTTACGCAGTCCGGGCCAGCAGCGTATGAAGACAGAGAGCGCGTGTGGATTTTACACGCGGGCAGGATTCACGCAGCCTTGGCCAGCCGCACTTGAAGACAAGAGCGCGTGTGGATTTTACACGCGGGCAGGATTCACGCAGCCTTGGCCAGCCGCACTTGAAGACAAAGAGTGCGTGTGGATTTTACACGCGGGTAGGATTTACGCAGTCCGGGCCAGCCGCGTATGAAGACAGAGAGCGCGTGTGGATTTTACACGCGGGCAGGATTCACGCAGCCTTGGCCAACCGCACTTGAAGACAAAGAGCGCGTGTGGAAGAACACGCGGGCGGTGTTCCCGCAGTCCGGAACAGCCGCGTTTAGAGACAGCGTGAGCGTGTGGAATTACACGCGGGCAGGATTCCCGCAGTCCGGACCAGCCACGCTTGAAGACAGAGAACGCGTGTGAATTATCACGCGAAGGGATAGCTCCAGGAATCAGCGTGTGGCGGAACACACGCTATTGAAGGCCCAAAAGTAGCTGTAGAAATATGCCAGGATGCAGATCAGAGGTTCAGCTACACAACGCCAATAGATACGATCAGAAGCAGCGAGTGAAGTTTCTACGCTGCTTAAATACGTAATACCGTAGTTCACGTGACGAAGCAAAAGTCACGTGAAGTTAGCGACGTGAAAAGTGCAAACGTCGTTTTCCCGGTAACGTATCGAATAACCTCCATTTGGAGTAGAACGGTCTAGCTGTTCTACGAGCGTAGCGTCCAGCATGCATGACAATGACCCAATATCAAACAATGTGTATACCTAGTTTTAAGATCCCTAACATTCCTTGGACCATGGATTTCGCAGAGGGCGATGTTGCAGAATTGATTTAAAAAAAAAAAAGACATCATCCTCTCGAGCGACGGGGCCCCAAAGGCTTGACATACCAGGTACTAAAAGGCAACATAAATCTTTGGTCAAGGGTACTAACAGAGTTGTTTAAAGACATTTTGGAGAGTACAACATTTCCCCTATCTTGGAATACATCTATCATAGTACCCATATTTAAGAAGGGGAGGTATTGAATGTCTCCGGCGAATTACCGTTCGATTGCCCCATTAGATGTTGAAAATAAGTTGTTTGCAGGACTCTTGCTTAGGCAGCTAGAGAATTGGGCCAAGCATAGTTGCATCTTATCAAAATTTCAAACTGTATTCCATAAAGGCCTCTTCAACATCATTGAACAGAACCATACTAGTGACCTAGAGTGATAATTCCGGCCTTAAAAGGGAGCAAAGGCTCTTTGGGGTTTAGATAGATTTGTCGAGAGTGTTCGATTTGGTCAACAGAGACAGTTTGTGGGCAGAGCTGGAAAGTTGGGGAATACCAAACCACTGTTGTCCATACTGGCCTCCCTCCACAAAGACAACACAATAAGAATAAGATTGAATAGCGGAGGGTCCCTCTCAGAATACGTCAAAGTGGAAAGAGGTGTTAGTGTCACGACCCTCAACCCGAAGCCCCCCTGGCCTACCCATGGGCCAGGGGGAGCCTTGACCCCAGTCTCCACTAAATCCCAACCTAGGCCTTCTTGGGGCCAGTCCTGGCGCCTTAGGCGCCAGGCTCAT
The DNA here is from genome assembly GCF_040938575.1 of Ambystoma mexicanum. Taxonomy (NCBI): domain Eukaryota; kingdom Metazoa; phylum Chordata; class Amphibia; order Caudata; family Ambystomatidae; genus Ambystoma; species Ambystoma mexicanum. The sequence continues at coordinate 532,308,048 of NC_090924.1, read as the reverse complement.
ATTTAATAATGAGTTTGTGCTTGGGAACTACTTTTTGTTACTGTCATTCAATGTGGAAGCATCCACAGAATCAGGCTTCTTGGAACCTGGCTTGCAGAAGGATGGTTTGGGTGTGGCACCTTGGAACTCTTTTACCTGGACTTCTTTCTTGAAGCTATTTAAACCACGCCCGACTGGACTGACACGCTTCGCGTTAGTTTGCAATTCTGCAACGTGACGCTGACCGCGTTCAGCTTCAGCCACGAACCTCAGATAAACAGCATCTGCAGAAAAAGAAAGAAGACCTTGTTAGAAAAGGTTGCAGCTTACCTGAATTTCATCTTTAGCGGTCCTCGGCTCTTCCGACCGGCATTCTGGAACCAGCACTCCTTCGGATCGACGGACCTGCAGAAAGGGAAATACAAGGCATTAGACATTTTACACAATTAACGAACTCCGCCAAAAGGCTTACCTTCCCACTCGCACTTAATTCAGCAACTTCTCTGGAATTCTACACTCCGGCGAAGCACCGCGACCTGTGAAGACAAGAGATAACAGGTTAGCAAAGGCAAGACACTGCGACCTGTGAAGACGAGATAACAGGTTAGCAAAGGCAAGGCACCTTAGCGCTGCGTTAAGCGCCTACTCGCCGCATCTAGGTGCTCCAAAAATGCTAATACTTACCAGCGAACCCCGAATCCAATCTTCGCCACAAATTGGACTTCCACATACCTAGGGAAGAGAAAAAAGACATTGTTAATTCCAGAAAGGCATGCTAGGACAGCAAAACATCATAGCAATAAGACCTACCTGAAAGACTCGCGTCGGGCCGGCATCAGTGAAGTAACTCGACCGCCATAGCCCGCAAAGCACCACGCGCCCCTGCCAAGGCAGCAGGACGGAGAACCCGCCAACATCAAGAACAAGGTGAGAGGAAGCCCCCAGGGACCACAGACATACTGGGTGGTGGGAGGCTGTTAATCCCAGTTACCCGGTCCTAAACATTGTTTACCTCTATTTCTGGCAGGATTCTTCCGCTGGGCACTACTGGGCATCGCAGGGAGGGATACCTGGACACCGATTGCTGGGTGGCGCCCCATGGAACCAGGTGAGCGTAACAGTTAGACAGGGATGCATGGTTGCACCCTTTCTATTTAACCTCTGCTTGGCGGACATGGGAAGGGAGATAGAAGCCGCTGCCCCGGCAAGCCAGCAGTCCAATTAGATAGCTCGCATATGCCGACGACCTCATTCTTCTAGACAGGACTGTGGGCCTGCAGAGGTTGTTGAACTCATTGTAAACATACGTAAAGGGAAATGATCTTTCAATTAACCCGAGGAAATCTAAAATACTTGCCTTTGAGAGACAAGGCTGAACGGGGGGCACATTTATTTGGACCCTGGGAGGCCAAACCATTCCGGTGGCCGAGGAAGTTATTTGGGGTTTCCCCTGTATGCATCTTCGAAGGTGGGACAAAACAGTCTTCAAAGGGAAAGCCACCCCAATTAGCTTCACAAATGAAAAAAAAAGGGAAAATATTGCTAATTTTCCATAATACCCCTCATTAGATACTATACAGCAAAAGTGATCCTGATTAATTCTTACAGGCTCGAAGCGAAACCTCTGGCCTGGGAATTGAATTGGCAGAGACTGGAGGGTAGTATATGGAAGAAGGTTCTCTGTCTTCCTCAGTCTCTCCATGGCGAGCCTAAGATATGAGCTTGCTTGGCCTTAGGTCACCAAAAGTACAGGCGGAGTGGAGGCCGATATCTATATCGACAGATTGTGGTCCCACAGGTTAACTCCCTTTAGAAGGATTTCCAAGTTTATTTGAGACACTTGCAGTCGTCGCTATTGTCCAATCTACAGAAATTGGTACTTGGAGAGCGTTAACCGACTGCAATAGTGATATAGAAACCCTCATAGTTAATCCAATGAAGACTAAGCAGGTGCTAATGCGCATGGATTGGATACATACTATAGATCACATGCGCAAGTTAGTTCTAGCAGGCTCACGTTCTCCATTTGATAAAACAATTGGGTTTCTCCCGAAGTATTTCAGAAAGTTTCCGGACCTGAAAGGAAGGCAAAACCTCCTAAGATTCCGCCTGAATCTAACACACACGAAGGAGGTGTTGTCCTGTTGGGGATGAGGTAGTGAAGCTAAGAAACTGCCCAGTTTGTGAGGAGCCATGTAGGCCGTCCCTTACACGTCCTGATGGAATGCGGGGGCACCTGGAAGGTAAGATCAAGTTGTTTTCGACAAGCCGACCTCCTTCCTCTCTCATCGATCCTCCCAAGTCCAACTTGGGTCCTTCCTCTCCTCTTTCTTTCTCTACCTGTGGTGTTCCCCAGGGGTCTAACCTCTTTCCCTGGCTGTTCAACCAATGCCTAGCACTTCTTGCTCACTGCATAGCCGCTCCCTGCCCCAACTTTCAGTGCTATGCGGATGACACTCGGCTCATTTTCAGGCTCCCTTCAGCCACCTCTTCTCCTTCTCTCATCTCTGAACTGTCTGTCAGCCATCCAGGAGTGGTGTGCCTCCAATGATCTCTGCCTTAATGCCAGTAAGACTGAGATTCTCCTCATCGGCACACCTGCTCCCTCCTTTCCTGTCCCTCTCTGACTGGCCTCTCTTGGCCCTCTTCCTCCTCCCGCCTGTGAGGCTGAAAACCTCAGGGTCATCTTCGACTCCGCACTCTCCTTCTCTCCTCACGTCTCTGTCATACTATCGGCTGCACCTCCTCAGAAGTATTCTTCCTTTTCTCTCCTTCCCCCCAGAAGCTCACTGTCTCCAGAGCTCTGTTTCTCTCTAGGCTGGACTACTGCAACAGCCTCTTCCTAAATCTGTCTGCCTCTACTCTCCGCCTTCTACAACTCATCCAAAACAGGACTGCAAGACTTGTTCTTGGCCTCAAACCCTGGGATCGCATCTCTCCAGGACTGAAACCTCTGCACTGGCTCCCAGTGGTGGTGAGGATTAAGTTCAAACCCCCTCTGCATTGTCCACAAGGCCATCTAGGGCCTGAGACCTCAATACCTTCAGCTCTCTCTGCCAAAATATCTTCCTTCTAGAGCTCTTCGCTCATCTGCCCCCAACTCCCTCAGGGTTAGTTGATTCTCCAAGGAGCGGGTTGTTGGTAGATCTTTCTTTTGCTGGGGCCTCCCTCTGGAACAACTTCCCTGCATCTCTGAAACTTGAGAAGAAACATCTCCGGTGCCGCAAGCACCTCAAGACCTTCCTCTTTGCTTCTGCTTTCTCTCGTCCTCTCCCCTGCTGATCTCTTGGCTGAATCTGAAACTGCACTGGTTTACCTTGCTACCCTCTGATCTCTGGCCCAGGCCCCCCCGCCAGTTTCACACTGAACTGCCCCCTGGCAGCCCTTGCACCCGGGGACTGTTTCTGTGCCCCTACTAGCGCTTGCCACAAGCTGGCTGCACTTCTATTTATTTTCTATTTCACTGTCCTATGTACTCCCCTGCACTTGCGCAAGCTCACTGTCACCTGGCCCAGTAGTATTGCTGTCTCTTCCCTCCGTTTCCCCTCCCTTGCCACGTCGCGCCTTGAAACACTTGAGTTTGAAACACTTGAGTATAGGTGCTTTATAAATGCTGTATCATATCATATATCAAACGGTTGAGACAGAGGATCGATTGTCCTCAGAAATGTTTTGGGACAGGCTAACCGGTCATGAAACAGCATTAACCGTAAGTGTACTACGGGTCCTGCAATTGTGTGGATTCATTGCAAGAGAATATTGTTAATGGTCCCTCTAGTTTGCATTTAACAATTAATGGAAATTATGAACTTCTTAACTTCCCAACAGAAATTGATACATTCATTGAATGTGTATACTGTTTTATAAATACTTAATCATTATGTAATTTTTTTCTTTTTTATGTATTTTGTGTCTGTGAAAACCCGATTTTTGGCTGTAACACATCTGCAGTAATCTGTAGAATATGGATTCGGACGCACAGTACGTTTGTGGAAGACGAGTGCATGTCCACTTATTTCTACATAGAAATGAAGTCCAAGCTTGTGAGTCTGGATGCAGTGGTATAGAGAAGAATGCATTCTTCAAGTCTATAACGGCGAAGTGGGTCGCTTCCGTGGGGATGCTACACAAAATTGTTGCAGCATTGGGAACTAGAGGAAATTCTGCCTCAACAATATGCTTCAAAGGGCGCAAATCCTGTATAAAGCTTCATGACCCTGTTGGCTTTTTCTCAGGGTACACCGCTGTGTTGTACAGTGACTCTGATGGTAGTAAAATGCCTTGCTTAACTAGGTCCGCAATGGTCTCGTAAATGCCCTCGATAGAGGGTATTGCTTTGCTCTTGGTAGAATGGCTCCTGGTTTGTTTCATCTATACTGCTCCTATTCCCTTCAAAAGCCCAACATCATAGGGACTTGTGGTCAATAAGACAATGAGGACTGAACCATGGTGCTTGCAGCATCATCACCATTTTCTGTGGTACCTCTCTGTAGTGTATTTTCACCCAATATGTGATGCTAATGTCAAACGCCACCTCATGATCTGAGCGGTTGTCCTTGAACAATTCTTCGTCAGTCACAGTAATCAACCTATATTCTCCCCCCCCCCCCCCACTGCAATGCTCGTCTGGTGTCATCTATCCCGTGTACTGTTAATCCGTCCCCCCCCACATTATTACTGCCTCTAATTCTAGTGGGATCACTGTCCCCTCTTTATCTTCTAATGGTAGTTCTGGTCTGGATATGTACTCATTTGGAAGGCGCCATAGTTTTCCCTGGATTTCCAGGAGCCATGCTATTATTTCAGCTCCATTCCGGAATAACTCATCTGCCGGCACCATTGGTCTGCAGTATGCTTGAATAATTTCCCTGCACGTTCATGGCGTCGCCTGACATTGGATACCTTCCCTCCCTGATGGTGGGCATGGTATGGGAGGACATCATGGTGGCGGGGTAACCAGGAGGGCATCATGGTGGCAGGGCAGCAGCAGAGTAATAGGAGGGCATCATGGTGGCAGGGCATTGAGCAGGGTATGGGAGGGCGTCATGGTAGCAGGGCATCGGGTAGGGCATGGAGCAGAGTATGGCAAGACATCAAGGTGGCAGGGCATCAAGTAGGTTATGGCAGGGTGTCATGGTGGCAGGGCAGAAGCAGGGTTATGAGACAGCATCATGGTAGCAGGGCAGCAGCAGGGTTATGAGACAGCATCATGGTGGCAGGGCATCAGACAGGGTAATGGGAAGGCATCATGGTGTCAGGGCAGCAGTAGGGTAATGGGAGGGCATCATGGTGGCAGGGCATCGAGCAGGGTATGGGAGGGCATCATGGTAGCAGGGCAGCAGCAGGATTATGGGACAGCATCATAGTAGCAGGGCAGCAGCAGGGTTATGGGAGGGCATCATGGTGGCAGGGCATCGGGCAGGGTAATAGGAGGGCATCATGGTAGCGGGGCAGCAGCAGGGTTATGGGATGGCATCAGGCAGGGTAATGGGAGGGCATCATGGTGGCAGGGCATCAGGCATGATATGGGAGGGCATCATGGTGACAGGGTATCCAGCAGGGTATGGGAGGGCTTCATGGTGGAAGGGCATCAAGTAGGTTATGGGAGGGTATCATGGTGGCATGGCATCAAGCAGGGTAATGGGAGGGCATCATGGAGGCAGGGCAGCAGCAGGGTAATGGGAGGGCGTCATGGTGGCAGGGCATGGGAGGGCATCATGGTAGCAGGGCAGCAGCAGGATTATGGGATGGCATGGTAGCAGGGAAGCAGCAGGGTTATGGGAGGGCATCATGGTGGCAAGGTATTGGGCAGGTTATGGGAGGGCGTCATGGTGGAAGGTCCGCAGCAGGGTAATGGGAGGGCATCATGGCGACAGGGCATCAAGCAGGGTATGGAAGGGCATCATGGTGGCAGGGCAGCAGCAGAGACCTGTGCTGCCCCGCCCCCTTGCAGAGGGGTGCATCTGTGCAGTTTTGCCATTCTGAATGGAGGGTTGCTATATTCTGTGGGTTGCCGCAGGAACAGAGGGTGCCCACTCTCCTGCAGAGGTTGATCCAGGGAAACCAGAGGCCGTCTGAGAGACGCTCCAGGAGACAGCTGGGCCCCATGGCACAGCCCCCGATCACCCACTGCCCCCCACCAGGATGGAAACGACAACTTAAACTTGCCACTTGCTACCAGCGTGGTTTCAAAGCTCTTCAGGACTTTGAGATAAGGGTGCGGTAGAGACCAGCGTGCATCGCCACCCAAGAATAAACTTACCTGGTGGTCTAAAGGGCAGGTGAGAAGGTGGGCAGGCGATGAGGCGTGGATGCAGGCAGACGGACGGACCTCTCTGTAACTTGTGCTGCGGCTGGCGTGGCAAAGCTGAAATGCCTTTCTGGCAACAAGCAATGCCAGCCTGGGTGCTGGCTCTCTATTGGTGGAGTACACACACCACGTGGCTCGTACGTAAGAGCCACATAGTGAATGCACAGCACAAATAGAGGGTCCGTATTTGTCCTGGCCCAGCAAATCAAACAAAGATTTTCCTAATGGAGGGCGGCCGTTGCTGCTTGCGGGCCTCCTTCCATTAGGAAAGCCTTTGATCCTGGCAGGCTGGGAAAAACATGCTGGGCGCACTTGACCCGCGGGCCTTATGTTGTGCACCCGTACCCTAGAGTGATGTGCCCTCCTTGTCGGCTCCCCATATCGTGACTCGGTCTGGGCTCTTCCTGCAGATCGCTGAGCAGGTCGCTCCACCCCCTCGTCCTCCATCCCTACTAAGTCATCGTCTGACCCAGTATTTTCACCATCGCTGCCAGGGTTATCCTGGAAGCTTGGCCTCCGTAATGCTGCACCTTCCTGCTGCCCTTCTCCTAGGTCAATCACGCTCCTCCCTCACGAAGGATCCGGTATTGTCTCTGGCAACGCTGTTGCCCTATAATATTTCCTGCCTCGGTCTCGCTCTTCTTGCTCCTCTTTCCTCACTGTCAAAAAACATGCTAAACCCAGCTTCACTCGCACTTCCCTCACAGCACACTCGTTGACCACCCTGCGCTGTCGCTCTTTAACGAGCCGTTCCACTTTCAACTTCCTCTGCTCCTCCTCCTTTATTTGTACTTTTTCCTCTCTTCATCTGCCCTTTTTCTTGCCATATCCTCATTCTGTCACCGCATCTCCTTCTTTTCACGCTCTTGCGCTTCTGCCTTTTCACTCTTGCTTTCCTTCTTTTCTTCCTTCTCTTGTCTTTCTACTTCCATCATCGCTGCCCATTCCCTTGCTTCACCTGTGTCCTTGTAACCCATTGCTTCCTTATTAGGACCTCCCACTACCTTCCCATACAGTTTAAGCAATATGTGTTCACCTACCCACTCGTTCAATACTATATTCTCTGGTCCTTCCTGTCTCTCTTCCCTCCCCATGTCGCTCTCTTCTATGAACGCCTTGCTCTAGCTGCGCTCTTTTTTCCGCCTCCCACATTTTCAGCTTCCTTGTACCGTGTGTCTGCTCTCGTTCTGCCCTTCTCTCCTGCTGTATGTCAGAGGTGCAAACATTGGATTTGTATACCCTGCCCTCAATTCCCTCCCTAGATATAATCCCTGGACCCCCGCTGTTGTGCCTTCGCTCTCATGTTCAGGAGGAGGAGGGGTAGGGGATGAGGGGTTTCCGCCCGCTGTCTTTTGTTGGTTCAGCATCCACTGATAACATGCTGTCACCTCCATGGTCCTGAAATATTTCCACAATTCGAATGAGGCCATTTTGTTTATTGAATTTCTTCCCTTTGTAAGACTTGTGTGCATGTATAATGGTTGCTGCAACATTTGGAGAAGCTCCCATCTTTTGGCCGTTGCTTAGGCAGTTTACCCTCTGTGCTTTGTGTCCAGTTTGCGGGATATTTACAAATTGTGTCCTTGTATCGCGAAAGGGACCGGCACATGTGCTGTAGTGGTGTTTCCCCCACTTTGCTGCCATGATGCATTACTTCAATACTTACTTGACCCCAAGTCTGGGCTTTCAAACAGATGCACTTTATTTTTTTATATTGGCTTCAAATATTCAAATAACAGTTCACACGCCTCTCCGGCTCGCAACCAACATCCTGGGAGTGCTTTGCGCACTGACCTTCTGCATCTCTCCGCCTTCTCGGGCACACCCACCAATCTTGCGCCTGCGCCTTCCGCGCACCGCCACAGAACACCTCCACTTCATCAATTTTAGATCGTCAACAAGTTCAGCACCTCCTCGTGCTCCGAGTTTTCTACATAAACCTCACTGGTGATGCTCAATAATGCCTAAGGACACAGAAATGCAATGGCTGATAACCGTTCACTCACAGAATGAACCAAAACATTTCCCAATGACACCAAGACCCCAGCAAATACAAATATCTATGGCAGTCTTCCTGCCTCCTAACGGGATAACAATTTTTCATGTGCTCCATCTGTACCTACAGCGTTGCATTGTAACTCCTCAGCAAGATTTAACCATAAGATCACCTTCCGCGATTCAAGCTAGCTTCACCTGCTAAGGCCCTATACATCGGGATATCGTCATCCATGATCCGAGCTACAACGTCCAACCCACAGGAAATCCAATGTTTACATACCTTTTGCCATCCATACTCTTGAGCCAATCTTCTAGGCCAACTCTCTCAAATAATCACCTCAAGATCGAATGTTCCCTAACCACAGACAATTGACATCCACCCCTGCTTCTTCACCACCCCCATACCCAACACCTCTTCACCACCTCCCTTATTTGCCCTATGGCTGAGTCAGTACTTGCACTCCGTGATCCGCTGATGTTGCTCGGCCACCGGCTCTCCCCAAATCTGCCACTCTGCCCTTCTGGTCGTATCACAGACCGCAGGCAGGATTTTCTCCAAGGCGGCTACTGACAGCCTCTTCACGGGGTGCACCGTCTGTGTGGTCCTCGTTTTCCGTGAGTCACTTCACAGCCATCCAGGCGTCTCAATATAAAAGACGGCCTTGTGCAGATCGAACGTAGTGGACTGTCCTCTGCTACCAATTTGTAAAGGTATGCCAGAGGACTGGGGGATTCGCACCACAACATCGCAGCTTTGCAGAGTACCAAGGGCCCATCGAACCCTCCCCTGTCAATGACGGAGGACTCAGCCATGGGGCAAAGCAGAACTGTCTTTTATTTTTCCAAACGGACAAGGATCATACAGGAAATACAAAAATCTCCAGCAATCACAACTCCTGAGCTCGGGTCACAAGCTTTTATCCGTAAGGACATCGCAATTCCCAACTCCTCCCCAAAAAACCTACAACCGAACCCATTGGGTAGCTTGGGTACTACCACCTATAGGGGTTGTTAGATTGGTATTTCCATGTCAGGTGGGTTCGCCTGAGACTTCCCCCAAAACTATCTATTACATCATTGCCGGGTCGCAGGACTGCCATTGGCCCTTGCATCCTCGCACACCACCCCAGGATTTGGGCTTTGTGATTGGCTGGGGCAGGTCTCCCCAGGCCTAGGACCCTTTCCTGTTCCCAGTGCTCAGTGTACATTTTCAAGGTAATGAGACTGTATGTCCCCATTGATGCCACCGACATAGCCACCTAGCCTGAGAGAGTGCCTGCCAACTGCAATGTTTGGACAATGCGTGCATTAATTCTGTCTGTCTTCGCTGGGAACAGCTTCTTTTCCCACCGTAGGTAAATGGCCATTGTTCGGCTGGGTGAAGACTGCAAAACTGAGCTTTTCGGTGTGCAGTTACTGAGGATTCTGTTCTGTTATTGCCATGAATGGCCTCCCCCCCCCCCCACTTGTCCTTGGCTGCGAGCACTAGCTTCTGTGCTTTATGCTGCAGATTCTGCACCTCTTCTTCCCATATTCTGAGGCCTGTGGCTTCATGTGAATTCACAATGGTTTCCCTATAAATATATATTTCATTAGTACTCCGCTCCTTCCAGGTTCCTTATACGCTCCTGTAGCTCCATATGGTTAGTTAAAATAAGCATCTGCAAGCTTGCTCCGCGTGAATTTAGCTTTCTTGTGTTTCTGCGTTTGGCTAGTGAAAAAAGGCAAGGATCCTGACCTTATGCATATGTATCTGTCCTCTACCTACAGAACATTGGGTGTATGTGTATGCATGTGTGTGTCTGTGTAACTTTGTGCAGGGATGCAAGTTTACTTTGCGACTAACGCTGCTATGTTGTCTTGTCACTAATGACGTCAGCACGGCTGGTTATTTAACATTAGTCAACCTGGTCCAGTGATGGGGTACCCGTATCAGCAAAAACATCAGCTGGATAGGGTTTGACAGCTTGTCTAAGAGAATCTGCTCACATACGTGGAAGGCACCGGTCCACCTGGTAGTTGGCCAATTAGTGACTGGCATCTCTCGTTTCTCATCCTTCGGGCTGACATGCGCATAGGGGACACGAGGGCCATTCCATGGCCCCTCTCTTCAGAAGGATTAAGCCCTGTAGTATTATGCGGAAAATGGCAATCTATACATTTGGAATTAAGGTCCCCAACCAACATTATCTGACCCCTAAGATGCTATTCAGACCATACATTGATATCCCGAATTTCCTCTCGACTATTTGATAGAGGTTAAGATTTTATCATGCCAATAGACGTTAAGAACCAGAAGATTAATCATTGTGCCCAAAATGTGCGCATGGGTTGATTGGACACCAAAAAGGCAAAGACAATTACAGCAGTGTTACTTGAGGAGCTCACCAGTGTTAGAAGACTGATGTAAGGGCGACCCATCAACCCCAGTCTTGCTGCCTGAAAGATCACAATGTACCCATCAAGCACCGGTGGATTCAATAACCAAGTCTCTTTGAGGCATAACACATTATGAGACTTCAAATCGCGAGCCACGTTCAAGTTGTTATTGGTAAATAGGTGGTAATGCCCTTGTGTGTTCCATCAAAGAATGCAAAAGGAACGCTCATCCACCAGTGCTGGACTCGTACAGATTAGTTTTTAACAGTGCGTTGCCTTCAGTAGCCAAGACCAGTCCAACTCTTCAGAGATCATCATTTTATGTTTTAAGGCAAGAATGTCATCATTGAATTGTTGAGCATGCTCCTGTCCCTTTGGGGCCATACCCACACTTCGACAATACACATACTTGGTTAAGTCATAGCCAGACACTCGTAATTAATCGCATTCATGAAGAACAAAATCAAAAACCATTTTAAATCCAAAGATAACTACAGCTTGATCAGGCCTATGTCTGTTCGGAAAATACACTCTCTTTATATCAGTATATATGTCCGCTAAGCTTGAAACCTGTGATGGCAGGTATAAAACGTTTGTACGATTTAAGATTCAAAAATATGTTGTCTGTAATCGCGCTTTCAAATGAGACACCGAACTAAAACTCCATAGTCTCAGGTACTTGACCTTTTCTTGTAGCACAGGCCCCCCTAATCCCCTCAACGGCCCTGGGTCCAAAGGCCGACGTTCACCGCCGGTGCCCCCAATAATTCACTCCACTTTTTGGTGGAATGTGAAACTGTGGGCTGAATATGTCTGGCCTGACATTGATCAGTGCCCACTAATGTACATAAGTTCAACTGCTGGGGCTCTTGTATAGCTTTACTTGTCGGTCACCCCCTGATAACACTTGTAGCGGCCATTGGGGCACCAATGAAGGAGTCAATGGCTTCCTCATATCCTGAGAAGTAGTCAAACTATGTGGCTCAGACAAAGGGAAGATTCTTCAATTTGCAGACCCTGGCGGATAGATGAACGGGGTCTCCTTATTTGTGGCCATCTTAGTGTTTGCATCAATCACATCTTGCAGATTTATCAGAGATTTGTTAACGGAAATAGAGGCCCCACTAATTACTGAATTACACAGGGCTGTTTTCACTGCAGGCTGAGACGGTTGGCGTTGTAAAGAATCGAGAGGCCTGGATATTTAAAGGCAAGGCAGAACAGTTCTTAGATTTCTTCTTCATTTAAGACCTTCTATCTCAGCACCTTCATCAATTTTAAACACAGCTGACCCTTCTTGCCCGACTATCGCCCAATCTCCATCACTCCTTTTCTGGGAAAACTCCTGGAAAAGCTGGCCATCTCTCAGCTTAACCTTCGCTCTGATTCTGTTGGTCGTCGCCATGACCATCAGTCTGGCTTTAGAGCTGCCAGAAGCACGAAAACTGCTCTCCTGAACATCCGTGGCGATCTGCTCTCCAACCTTGACTCTAACAGTCCAGCCGTTAAGCCGATTAGCCGGTAAGATAGCTCAGCGGGTTGAGCGCTCGCTGCTGCGATCTCAGCGTGATCTGCAGGTCACAGGTTCGAATCCCGGGAAGGCCAACTCAGCCTTTCATCCTTCCGAGGTCGATTAAATGAGTACCAATTTCATATTGTATGTAAATATGGGCTTTGTAAAGCGCTTTGGATTAAGGCACTATATAAATGACACATCATTATCATTAACATCAACATCCCCTCTATCCTCATCCTACTCGATTTCTCTTCTGCCTTCGATACGGTCAACCATACCATCCTGCTCAACCGTCTCTGTGACAACCTGGGTATCACTGATCAGGCTCTGGCCTGGCTGACCTCTTTCCTCTCTGATCGTTCCTCCTAGGTCCAACTTGGGTCCTTCCTTTCATCTATCATCTATCTCCCTTTCTACTTGCGGTGTTCCCCAGGGGTCTAACCTCTCACCCTGGCCTTTCAACCAATACCTGGCAACTCTCGCCCACCGCATTGCCATTTTCTTCTCCAATTTTCAGTGCTATGCTGATGACACTCAACTCACTTTCAAACGTCCCTCTGCCACCTCTTCTCCTCTCATCTCGGATTGCCTTTCTGTCATTCAGGATTGGTGTGCCGCCAACGATCTCTGCCTGAATGCCAGCAAGCCGGAGATCTCCTCATCGGCACACCTTCACCATCCTTTACTGTCACTCTCTGGCTGGCCTCCCTTGGCCACCCTCCTATGCCCACCTGCGAGGCTAAGAACCTCTGGGTCATCTTTGACTCCATGCTTTCCTTCTCTGCCCACATCTGTCTCAAAAAGTCAAACTTCCTACTGCACCTCCTCAGAGGTATTCCAAGGCATACATTTGTTTTCAAAAATTGATTAGCAGAGTTTGCTAATGACATTTCTCTTGATTAGCTAACAACTGTTTGATTAGCAATTTTGTACTAATGTTTTTAATGCCACCAGAAGATACGTGTACCCAATATAGAAAATGAGCAACAATACAGCACTTTTGTCTACCGCTGATGTAAGACATTAGTGAGATAAGTCAGGCCTTGCAAATTCTTTAAAACTTCTCTAGACCTGCAAGTTGAGTGACTTAGTTTACCCACTCAACTGAAGACACATGCACTAGACCCATGGCAACAGATGACAACACATTTCAATGCACTTTCTGTAAAATGGTGCATGTCGCCACAAACCCACTTTAGTGTGGAACACTGCTGCCACCCAGAGGCCATCCATGCACAATGAAACTTTTATATTTACTGCAAAGTGTTTCCAATATCCCTTGCAAATGGTACTGTCCCTTCTTAAAATCTACTCGACTATGCGAGTGGGCGAAAAATACTTTGCGAGCCCTAGATGAGTGTCTGTAAAAAGTTTAGCTGCATGAATGGACACAAATAGATGTGATAAAAATGTTCTGAAAAGTTTGGCCAGCTCTCTACTGCAGGTGCAAATATATAATGGAATCATAATCCTAGAGCAAAATTGGCTCTGGAGGCCAACTACATTGTACCGTTTTGCAGTAGGCCTGTAGATGTCCAGACTGGATGAAACTATTGATCGCTACTTTAAGTATCAAGTTAGCTTTGTGTATTCATTATGGAAAATACTAAGCAGAGTGGATGGCGTAGCAGGCAGAGACCTGGGCAAACTAGGCAGAATATTGTAGTTTGCGGCCATCTCACTTTCAGGGTAGCAGGTATAAAGCAACATGGTAAGATAGAAAGTCAAGGAGTATGGGATCAGCTCATTGGTTGAGCATCAGTTGCAAGCTATGTGTAACCAGCAGGCCACAGGACTAGGTTTGCCATCAAAGCATTTGTCATGTACATTTTCAAAAGTGTCCATTAGTCAATATGATGCATCTTCCCCAACAAAAATAAAATCTGGTTGACACTGAGATTTAGATACACTTCGCTGTAAAGCATGGAGACAATGCAGTGTTTCACAGTAGCAATACAGTAATTATGCATTATGTAACCTATTACATTTTTAGAAAAGGAATTTAAAAGCCTTTAAAAAAAGAAAATAAACACATACTGGTCTTTGGCAGAGAGGATACAGTTAGCTTAATAACAGTATTATCCCGATTATTTCTGGTTTGCAAATATTTGAAAAAGAAAACAAAATGTGCGTAGCACTCCCACACAGGCCTTTTGGCACACGAGCGAACGGGATGATTAATGCTGCACTCTTCATTAGCCCCTTCAAACTTGCAGTGGACCGAGGAAAGAGGGTGGAGCGAGGTCAGAAGGCAAGAGAGGAATGCAGGGTGAGCTGTGCTTTCATTGAACAGGGTAACGTAAATAGCTAGCTTTGCTACACAAGTACCAATTTAATTAGCAAACTTACAGAATTGCCTAGCAAATTGCTCTGCGACACTGCTTATTTTATGCCTTGGTGTTCTGCCTTTCCTCTCCTTCCCCCCAGAAGCTCACTGACTCTCGAGCCCTGGTTCTCTCTAGGTTGGATTACTGCAACAGCCTCTTTCTAAATCTACCTGCTTCTACTCTACACCCTTTGCAACTTTTCCAGAACAGGACTGCAAGATTTGTCCTTGTCCTCAAGCCCTGGGATCGTATCTCTCCAGCCCTGAAATCTCTCCACTGGCTCCCAGTGGCTGCAATGATTAACTTCAAGACCCTTTGCATTGCCCACAAGTCTTGGGGCCTGCGTCCGAAATACCTTCAGCTGTCCATCCGTAAATACCTTCCCTCCCGAGATCTTCGCTCCTCCACCTCGAACTCCCTCTGGGTCAGTTGTTTTTCAAAGAAACAAGCTGGGGAGTAGATCTGTCTTCGCTGGGGGCCTCCCTCTGGAACAGCCTCCCTGCCGCTCTGAAACTTGATGACAACCATCTCCAGTTCCGGAAGCACCTCAAGACCTTCCTCTTTGCTTCTGCCTTCTCTCCTCCTCTCCGCTGTTGATCTGCTCTGTCTCAGCATCGTGCACCTGGTAAACCTCTGACTTCGAGCCCAGGTACCTTCTCATCCTGCCACCCAACTGCACTGCCTCCTGGCAATCCCTTGCACTGTGGTCTGTATCTGTAACCCTACAGCCCCCACCCCTTTTTATCTGCACTTAACAGACGCACCCTATCTGTTGCCTTAAACCTAGCACTTGCCGCTTGCTGGCTGCACTACCACTGTCAGTTGCTTTTATTATTTATTCATGTTTTATTTATTCTATTTATTTATTTTTATGTTCATTCCTTTTGCTCAGCACTTTCCACTCCCCTCCCCCATGCACTTTCCCCTTTTCTTCTCCTATGCACTTGTGCGTTCTTAATGTCACTGGGCTTAGTAAGATTGTTGGTTTGTTCTCCCTAGTTCCCCCTCCCTTTCCTCTTCGTGCTCTGAAACACTTGTTTACGAGTACGACAAATAAAATATCAATTCAATAAAACAAAAAACTGGGGCCGAGGGGGCTCATTACTAATCGTAGCACACTCCACAGCTTCAGTGTCAGTGACCAAATTCATTCCACCATCATGCTGCGCCCCACTATCCTTAACTGGAACTACTTCACAAAGGATCACACTTTCCGAATTGGGGTCAATAACTGATCAGATCCCACACATCTCGGAACTGCTACATCTCTCCGACCCCAAGTCCTTCCCCTCGGTAAAACCTTGTTTTTGTTTTCCCAATGCACCCCCAACAGAGGTATACGCGCCAGCCTTAATATTAGCCAGCCCATGTGAATACCAACTCTTTAGCAGTAGTGTGCAATTTTACATTGTCAAACTTAAAAAGTAGAGACTCCAAAAGCACGGACTTTGACTTAGTTTAATTTTTTTTTACACTCTTTATTTATAATTTTAGAATAAATATACAAAGAACAAAACAACAACATATCCATAACATCATGGATGTACATTCAGATTGCAAAATGCATAAATCTGTTAATGATCATATGGTACAGTTTTAAATTTCAGAACAGTAATACTCCATAATATTTACAAATCTCCTTTTCGCAACCAGTTTTTAAGATTCTGACTCACAAAAGACAACACAACATAGATGGGCACAATAGACAAAACCATATAATACTTACAATAGCCTCTTAACTAATATATACAGAAGATAATACAAGTGAACAATGATTTTTAATTGTACTATTCATCGAAAGATCCCCAAATTCGAGAATGTCTATCTCTCCCTTGCTTTAAGAACATAACTTTCTCATAGTTCGATAAGGCTCAAACATCCAAAATCCAATCATTTACATTTGGCTTTTTCCTCGACTTCCAAACTTTAAGTATTTGCTTTGCCGCCATTATCAAAACCTATCAATCCATTTTTTTTTTTATCCTGGCTTCATCGCCTCTGTCCCTGTTTGATAACAAAATTGTCGAGCAGAAGGTACGCGGTTGAGGTTCTCCCACTACAATGTCTAATCTATGTAAAAATTAATTCCAAAAGGTGGATACTCTAGAGCATGTCCACAGTATATGCATTAGGGTGCCCCCACCACAGCCACAACCCCAACAGGCATCAGTATCCGAAAGTCCTAATCATTCTTGAAGGTGTCCACTATAATCTACAGATAATCCTTGGTCTAACATACCTGATTCCAAGGTCCATTTTCGACTGAACCCCTATACTAAGCAGGTATTGCCATTCCTCCATAGGGATATCCATGCCTAAATCTTCCACCCAAGCCTGGTGAAGTTTTTCCCAAGCCTCCATATGTGAGATCTCCATTGTCATTAGTTTCATATACGGTTGTACTGTACACGGAAGAGAGCGAATGATCTCACCTACTGAGGGTCTCTCTCTCATGGTATCATCCAACATTCCTTTCCTTTCTATCAAGAGTATTCAAAATCTTGTAGCGCCCACATCCCCCCCACCCCCCAATCCCGAAGGATTCCCTTGTGCGATCAAAGGAAATCATGCAAACATTTTCCCATACATCACGGATTCTAAGTATGCCCTTTTTAATCCAACTCCACCAGCATAAAGTTTTATTTGCTACTTGTAATCCTATGTTATGCCACAAAGATGCATCATAATGTATCCAAATGTTTTTTCCCCCCATTTATCATAAAATGCTGCATTGCTTCCCTAGTTGTACACATAGTAGGTAGTTTTACTGTGGAATTCGGCATCTTGGACATTTAGTACATATCACTCGGAGAATAAGGCGAGAATTCTGCCTTTTCAATAACGTGCCAATTGGGAACATAATTATTAACCACAGAAAGAAAAGAAATCAACATTTTATAAGGACAAACCCAGCACAGTAATTCATTAGATTGGGGTACCCAAATCCACCTTTCAAAATATATTTGGGAATCCTTGGTCTATTGCCCTATCCCCAAAGAAACCCGTGAAAAGCTTTATCGATATTAAGCATGACCATCTTTGCAAACTTCAGGGGGACAGACTGTATAATGTAGAGTACTTTTGGTAGAAGAACCATTTTTATGGCATTAACTTTAGCCCATAGCCCTAGCTTAAAGTGACCCCATTTTAAAATATCTTTTCAAATTTTCTCTGTTTTTGAAATATTATATTCAGCCATTTTTTTAAGTCCCTGACTAAGTAAACACCCAAATAATTTATTGCACCCACTTCCCACTTACAAAAGAGGTGCCCAGATCTGGTATTCATTACTGTAAATTGCCCCAAAATGTGCTCAATAGTGGCATGTTACTCTGCCCTTGCCGGCTAATGTGTGTTGTGCAATACTCAGCCCGCTATGCCACAATCTATCCACATTGCCTTGTTCCTTACCTGCTCCGCTTACATTTAATGCAAGCGTCGGTGTACCTGCAGAGCCTAATCTTGTGTGCCTTATGGTTTCTTACAGACCACATTTGATTGTGTTGTACCTCATGGTCGCTACCAGACCACATCAGACTGTGCTGTACCTTATGGTCGCCAATAGACCACATTTGATTTGTGTTGTGCCCTATGGTCGCTAACAGACCACATTGATTGTGCTGTACCTCATGGTCGCTAACGGACCACATTTGATTTGTGTTGTGCCTTATGGTCGCTAACAGACCACATTTGATTTGTGTTGTGCCCTATGGTCGCTAACAGACCACATCTAATTTGTATTGTGCCTTATGGTCGCTAATAGACCAGATTTGATCTGTGTTGTGCCTCATGGTCGCTAGCTAACTGCTACCTTAAACTTTCCTGTTGGTCGCGCCATTTACAAACCACTTTTGCAAGTGTGCCTCAATTTCGATTCCAGCGCTACCTTAACTAGCCTGTCCGCCCAGGGCTCATAAGCACTTGCGCAGCCTACAACATCCACCATCCCTTTAGCATCCCGCCCCGAATCCATATCTGAACTGTGGCAGCCTGGCTAGTACTCATGTTCCCTTTCTGCATTATGCCCGACTGCATGCCATGTAGCAGAAATAGTTATATCCCATTCAGTAATGGACTTGCCAAACTTGCCTGTTCTAGACACTACCCCGTTCCCTGCCCCACACCCTTCCTGCCCTCCCTGCCTCCTTTCCCCCCCAGTGCACCCACAGACCACAGCACGAAAATTAGCGTCACTTTAGGTAACCATCCAGCTAACCTCGCCACAGATGACCATTCTGACAAGATCCAGAACTCACGTAATTTGCTAGAACACTGCCCTACAGCCTACCCTAACCTCATGAACCGTAACGACAGACTAGGTTGTAGACTCCCCACTCTACTTAGCAAAATGACCAATAATCCTACAACTAAAATCACTATTAAAAACACCATTGCAAACACTGTGCCACTCAAAGGAGCCTTACTTAATGTTAGATCTTAAAAGTCAGATTGACGAAATCAAAGATAAGGGCAAGGCTGCCATCCTACTCTTAGATTTCTCAGCAGCCTTCGACCTGGTCGACCACAAAATACTCTGCAACCACCTCTCTTCTGCCGCCCACTTTCCCCCCTCTGCTGTCACGTGGACACAGTCCTTCCTGGCCAATAGAACCGTGAGTCTTCTCTCCGGTGGCAGCAGCAGACCCTATCCCTATCACTTGTGGTGTCCCACAAGGCTCTTGTGTTTCACCAACCCTATACAATATCTTTACAAAGCCCCTCTTTGATAAACTGGATCGTCTGGGTGTCGCCTACACAAACTACGCGTATGACACCCAGATAATCCTCACCATCTCGGGCAACTACAATACTGATGTAGCCAGGATCAATGAAATCTTCTGTCATTCAGGCATGGATGGCCACACATGGCCTCTGCCTGAATGACGTGAAGACTGAACTGCTCATTGTTGGTTCACCGAATAACCTAAACAAACTAAGTCCCAACTACTCCAACATCATAATTGATGGCAATACCATCCCGGTCGCCAAAAACGTGAAAACACTTGGCTTCTATCTCGATGCCAATATTAACCTCACGAAGCAAGTCAACTCGACCGCTTCAGCCACTGCTTATACTGGAAAACTAATCCGAACCTGTAGACCATTTCTTTCCTCCAACAGTTTTCTCACGCTAGCCAGAGCTCTTATACAATCTAAGTTAGACTACTGCAACAGCCTCTACTTAGGGGCTAACCAAGCGATAATTAGTAAACTTCAAGTCCTTCATAATAATGCGCCACAGGCAGCGCTAAACATTCCCAGGCGTGAGCACATCTCTGCCACTAGAACCACATGCAAATGGCTCACCATCCAACATAAAATCGATCTAAAAACACTCTGCCTCACTTACAAAGCTCTTAACCATTTAACCCCCCCCCACCTGACTAATAAATTCACCATGAAATCTTCCATCAAAACCACGAGATCTTCCAATACCTTATCTCTCACAGTACCTAGATTTACCTCTAAAAGAGCTTCACTGTTCTCGCCTCCCAACTCTGGAACGCCCTGCCACTGAATATAGTCATCCAAATCCTTCCAGTCGTTCAGGAAACTTGCCATCGGATGGCTTCTGACAAAAAGTCAACCTCTGGGTTAGACTTAGCTATAAACTGTACCTACTGCACATGTCTCGTCTGTCATTATTGGTTGCTATCAACTCCACTGATTGTATATTCTGTATATAACTGTTGTTCAAGTATCACTGCTTATTACCATGTATTGTGCCTTGTAACCTATACTAAGCGCCCTTTTACTCCCGGGTCCGGAGCGCTATAGAAATAAAATAAATAAATAAACAAACAAACAAACAATTCCAGGAGCTCATAACATTCCTAGGTTGTCCAACATCTAGAGAGAAGACCAAAATGTTTTCCCAATTTATTTTATGGCCGGATAATAATCCCACCTCATTAAACATACATTTAAATTTCTCACATCCTTCAACTGGGTTCGTTAAGATGACAGTCATGTCATCTGCGTAGCATAAAATTTTAACTTCTTCGTCGTCCCCAAATTTAAGTCCATGGAGACTCTGTTCCTGTTTTACGTATGCTATAAGCGGCTCCAATGCCAAATTAAACCAGTATGGCGACAATGGGCACCCCTGCCTAGTCCCTCTAGACAGAAAAAATAGAGAAGACATAACACAATTCACCCACATCTTTGCACTGATCAATGAATTCAATGCCCTAATAACTTTCTATATAAATGTGTCTCCAAAACCCATTTATTTTTAAAGAGTGTGATACAGAAAGGCCCAACTGACTATCAAAGGCTTTTCCTGCATCCATAAAAAACAATAAAGTATCCTGGATCTTCTGCTTTGGTAGACCCGTAACATCAATTAGTGTTCTAATATGGTCATACCCATATCTACCTTAAAACCAACCTGGGAACTACTAATTGTCACCAATACATTTATCAAGTCGATTAGTCATTATCCTTGTAAATAATTTGAGGTCAACATTTTAATAATGAAACGGGCCTGTAGTTTCCACATTTTTTGCAGTCTTTGCCTGGCTTTGGAAGTACCACAATACAAGCCTCTCTCATTGTGGGACAAATTACCCCATCGGTCATGAAACCATTGTATAATGAACACAAAAACGGTACTAGCTCCTCACTCAACGCCTGATCAAATTCAACCGGAAGGCCATCCAGGCTTGGTGTTTTCCTTTTGAGTTGCTTAATAGCCAACAATATTTCTTCCTCCATAATGGGACTATCAACAATTGCAGATTGGTCATCACTTAACTTAGGCAAGTTAATCTTATTGAAGAATGTATCGAGACCCTCAGACGTTGGGAATTTATCTTCCTTGTATAAAGACTCGTAACATTTCCTGAAGCTCTCACATGTTTCCCTTTTTTTTTTAGTTTTGTATTCTCCATTCTGCCCCTCTATTTTCTGGACAAAGGAATTATCTATTAGACCTTGCAGCCTATTTGCTAACAATTTACCATTTTTTGTCTCCCTGCTCCCAGAACATCTGCCTCATGAAAAACATGCCTTTCTCATATTGGGTATCCATTTCCTGCTTAAGACAATCCCTCCATCTTCCCACCTGTACCTTGTCCTCACTACTTTTAGATAATGCATATTTTTTCTGGGCCGCACCCAATTCATTTTCCAGCCTCATAATCTCAGCCATTCCCTTTTTCCTAGAACGAGCCGTAATGTTCATTAATTCCCCGGTATGGTTGCCTTATAACTATCCCAGACCATAACATTGGAGGCTAAACCCACGTTTATATCAAGGAAGTTTTCAGTGAATTCCTTTAGAGATTCAATTGCACCTTGCTCTTGTAATATGTAGGTTTTCAAACGCCATTTTGAAAAGCCTGAGCTTCCCAACCCCATGTTCACCTGCATTATCATCAAGGAGTGATCTGATATTCCTCTTTCCTTATAGTCCACACTATGGACTTTTTCAACCAGCCTCTCTGAAGTCAGGAAATAGTCGATCCTTGAATGTGAATCATGGACCGGTTAATAGAATGCAAAAGCCTTCTCCCCGGCGTGCATAAATCTCCAAACATCAACCAGATCTAGACTGCAAGAATTCATTAAACGCCTTACTCGTACTCTCTGCTGTATACCTACACTGGGCAGAACAATCAATTTTCCCGTCGAACATAGTTAAAATCATCCCCAAGAATTATGCATTCGCCATTCATTTCCCTTAACCGACTCAATATCTTCTTAAAGAAAGCACTTCCACTAGAACACGGCCCATAAATAGACCCTATCGTAATTAATCTCCCTTCATATTTCGCGTCAATCAAAATTATCCTCCCCTCCTCATCCATTACTACTTTCTCCATATTTAAGTTCAGGCCTTTGCGTAACAAACAGTATGCCTACTCCCCTTGATTTGGTGTTGAAACAGTTCAGGAGTACCCTTGTAAACAAATTGTTCTTAAGAAGATGCTTTGACTCTTCCAGTAGATGAGTCTCCTGAACCAGGGCAATATCTATTTTTCCCTCTTCAGTCTGGTCAACACCTCCTTTCGTTTCCTTGGGATATTGAGACCTTTAACATTCCATGAGCAAACATTTAATTCACCCATCAACTGTCCTGTCTAGGGATATATCTAGCCATCTAATGCAAACTCTCTCCCATGTACAGGACATGAGGGGGGCTTGAAGATCATGAGTTGTACATGTGCCCACAAGACAACAGATAACAAAAACAAATGCACAGAACTATCCAAACACATACAAAGTAAACATAACACTTCACCCAGTGCTTCTGCAGGGTGATAATGAGTCTCCATATTTACAAAAACTTCAACTTCTTGAACTGTAATTACCCCAATGCCTGCAACCGATTCCTTAATGAAATGCATAAGGTATAACAATTCCATCCCCACTCCCCCATATTGATCCATTAACAATCCAAGTTATTTTGACCACTGTTTACAAGATATGTACCCATTCCCTTGCTTCAGGATATGTCCGCATAGCCACCATGTCAACTTTCTCATCTACCTCCCAACATTATCCTTTATAGCCCATCAGTTTTGCCCTAACAATACGGTATTCCCTATATTGTAACATGGCAGGCCATGCTCGCAGAATTTCAAACCAATATTTATATCTTTCTCGTTATATGTAACCGCAATCCCACTATTTGACCTCACCCACCTGTAGCATACACAAACTACCCATATTCTAACAACCTCCCCCAGCCCTATTTTCTATGCTGACTGCCCTTCTGAGAACTACACCAATTGTCCCCAACACACCACTTATAGATACCACAATATTCAACATAACATCATTTCAAGTAAAGACACTCCTAAGCATGGTAACATTCCTGATTAACCCAGCAAGCCTCAAACAAATTAATGTGAATGTCTCGTGCCCCTATCAATGTAAGAAATTAGCAATTAATTACATACGATCCAAACATCAATGTGATCATCAAAACTCCGATTAACCAATGTATACACTCCAAATAGGCCATGCAATCACAACCCCCAGCAATGACCACTTAAGACGCACTGTGCCATGGCAAATCATTTGAAAGTAAAATCTCCAAAAGCAACCATAGCTTTGATTCCCTCTTAATGAAATGTATCCATAGTATGGTACAATTAGCTACGACGCAAAAGCCAACTAAAATGAGATTTAAATCCATTGGAGCACATGAACATCCAGCCTGTGGTTAGCTCACCAATTCCAGACAGATAAAACAAGTAGAGGATGGGGATGATAATCAGCAGCTACTTAAGAAATTAATGAGCACACAGGAGTCGAGGAGTCCGACACTGGATTGGCGCCACCGGCACTCTGGGATTTAGCTGTAGACACTCCCAGAGAGTGAGCAGCCACTGCAATTCATAAGATGTACAAGGATAAAGAATGCAAATTCTGAGGATCTCAAATATATCAATGCCAAACAGATTGCCAAGTTTGTGGTGAGTCTCGTTGATCAGGTGGGGCCGACTGACATTGAAGAGGGAATGAGAGTTGGTGTGGATAAAAATAAGTATCAGATCCACATTCCCCTGTCTCCAAGAATGACCCAACCACTACCATGATGCAGATGGAGGAGAGACCTGATATCACTTCCAGCGATGTTGGAGGATGCAAGAGCAGATCAAGAAACCTTGTGTGTTCAAGCATTAGTCAATAGGACAGATGCCTGTTTGATCTGAGGCATTGGCTCAAAATTGATGTAAAAGCATGTCGGGAAGGGAGGTAGAATGATGCATGAACTTTTTTTTTTTAAATGGCCCAAACCAAGAAAGCTTGCCTGATGGTCTTTGATGATGGCACTGTTGTACTATGCTGGAGTTGGTAATACCAAAGTGCTTACAGCAACCAACAGACTAGACACATTGGGCTTTGCGTTGATGAGGCCTGGACATCTGGTCCGTAATTTGAATCCAGCTTGATCTTGAAGGTCGTACTCACATTTTCAAGATTCATGCACATTCTGAGTGTTGAACAAGACATTCGGTTTGAGCTGCTAGCAAGACTGTGCCCTAACAGTACTGGTGTTGAAGTCCAAAGCTTATACACAGATGCTGGTTGGGTTGCTATTCGGGCATGTTGAAAAGTGGCAACAGAGAAGAGTTTCCTGGAAGTTGTGTACAAAGTCATCAAGTCCTATGCCAAATTCAGTGCAACCATAGAAATATGACTCAGCCAAATGCGGCTGTTGAATATAACCAAGGAAACAGGGTCCTTCCTCTAATGGTCCGATGATACGAACCAAAACAAACAAAAGCAACCGCTTTAACGGATCAATGCGGCGGCCATATTAATGCCTAATATTAAAATGCCAAATAACTGTAAACAGAAGAACTTGATGATCAAACCAAAAAAAGTAAATGAACACACAGTATATCCAGTAGAAACAAATTTAGTTTGTCTTCAGACTCTTGTATAATGACACTAAAATGCATAGAAATTGGTTTATTTCCACCAGTGAATGTTCCCAAGGAAGCGACCCCCTTCCTTGGATACTACAAAGGGGACATCTAATTTCCTTGCTGGTAGAAAGGGAGGAGAAAAGGCAAATGAAGAAAGTGAAGAATCAAAGTCCGGAGCTCACCTCTGCTCCATATATGGGGGGTGGGTGGGATCCAAACAACTTTGCTCAATATCACATAAGGGTGCTTCAGGGGGTGACACCACTCTGGATCGTACAGACAAAGTTAATTTGTTTAATAATAACCCTGTAGCTTAAGTATTTACCGTTTTCCCCCACCTGTGAACTCTGGCAGAAAAAAATTAAATCGAAAACTGGTTTAGCCTGCACCAGAGTCATTTCCCCCACTACGGAGGGGCATATTGGCATGTCCTTTCCCTGATTAAGTCTGGAAGGGACACCCTTACCCCCATTTGAGTGCCAAGTAAAGGAGTCACCAGCGATGGCGGTAAAGGTAAATTGATAGCAGCCAACAGCTCTTCGTCGGTGATGGGAGTGTGATTTAATTTCAGAGACATACTCTCCTCCCGCCCCTCAGATCGTACATGCACTGAAGACCACACTTAAAGCGGCACTGAAAATTGGACTCCAAATGGCAGTCAGAAGGAAAAGCCGTTTGGAGGAAATGCCTACGATGCAGTAGTATTAATGGCACTCGCCCCTCATCAATGGCACTTACCAGGCTCTCCCAACTAATTCACTGATACTGATGCTTCACAATGTGTAAGACGGAGACCAATTGGCAGAAAGATGTTGGGTCTCCTGGTGAGCACTGCCGCCGTCTGCCGAGGACGGCCCAAACAACTCTGCGAACGCTCCGTGTTCAGTAGGGGTTTTTATGATTAAGGCTCCGCCTTCCAACACTTAAATGCAGCAGAATGGCACTGTGGAAAGACTGCACTGCTCCGGACTGCCCAAGTTGAGTGGAAGTGAAATTGCTGCAGCAAACATTATTAACATACATAAAGTCAGGAGTTATCTTACAGGTGTTCCGTTTCACTGCTACCTTTACAATTTCTTTTTTTCTTTTGATCATTCATTTCACATTCCCATTTTGCTTTTTTCACTTGTAATTTTTCTTCAATTCCATTGATTCATTATCTTCTTGCACCACTCCTTCTTTTGTCCTTTCTTTCCCCTACTACTCCCCTCCCTTTACCCCCTTCTCCTTTCCCCTTGGTGATCTCGGGTTTCCTTGACTTTTTTTCTGCTCCCCATTACGTTCTTCCCTTACCCTATCGTGACTCTCCTCCCCCCTGCCCCCACCCTTCTTCAACCCAGTGCACACCCAACATCCCCTGCCTTTAAGCGTTCCCCCTCCCAAAGCCTTGCATTGCCCAGCTCCTTCCCTTGTCGCCATACTGTTCTCCCCCCCCTCCCCGCTCCTGTTATCCATTCCCTTCCCATCTTCGTCTGCTTTTCCCAGGTCCTAAAGGTCCTCCCCTAATCTTCCCAACCCTGCTCCTTTTGCCCCCTTCCCACTAGGCATTCCCAATTCTCTACCTAAGCTGCCAATGCATACCAGACCATGACTGCCGTTGCTGCAATGCGCGCTATGCAAACGCTCCACCGCGCACACCCACGGCAATGGTTCCTGAAACACACTTGAACCCCCAAATGCCCTAATAACCAACAATTAATCACCCCCTTGCCTTGAATATTCACCTCGTTCTATACACGACGCTCTCTCCTCACTGGAATGAAAATCCCTCCTTCGCTGGAACGCCTAGATGCCGGAACCCTTCCTCGACTGGAACTCGCCCGAACGAAGTCTCGTCACGAACAAAGGGTCTTGTCACGAACAAAGGAACAGGATACAAAGAGACCGCCCCTACGTGCCGGCCCCCTTATATATATGATATGGAATTTATAATGCGCCTATACACAAGTGTTTCAAGCCGTGGCGAGGCAAGGGAGGGGAAACGGAGGGAAGACACAGTGATCCTACTAGGCCAGGTGACATTGAGATCGCGCAAGTGCAGGTCCTAAAGTTCCTCCCCAAATCATCCCAACCCTGCTCCTCTTTTGCCTCCTTCCCAAGGCATTCCCGGGTGCTCCTCCTAGGCATTCCCAATTCTCTACCTAAGATGACCATGCATAACATAGGGGTGCTCCTAGGCTGTAGCTCGTCTCGGGTCACCTGTTGAGGAGGCCACACTTCTCTCCCACCCCCCACACCCACTCCTCCTAGAGCGGTGACTTGTGAGGCTGCACCCCTGGAGCTATGCTGTATGCGGGGCGTCGGCACCTAAGGGCAGCCCCCGCCGTGGACCATTTTTGCAAAATGGCACGGTAGCCCTGCAAATCTCCCGATTATGTGGCAAGAATTGCACCAATTGCATGGATCAGCAAATAAAACCATTGTAAATGAGTATCCATTTAGGGCAGTGGTCTTCAAACTTTTTTGGCCGGGGCCCCCCAGAGCAAAATTTGGGCAGGTCGGGGACCCCCATAAATGCCAAATGGACAGTATGTATTGCGCGCTGTCACCTGCTCCCATCACAGTCACTGGGCTCCCTCATCCCACTCCTACCGAGTCCCTGGTCTCTACCCACCCCATCACACACCCTGGGCTCTCCCCACTCTGCTCCCACCACTATCCCATGGTTCCCGCCCATTGTGCTCCCACCATAGTCCCTGGGTCCCCCCATCCTGTTCCCATCACAGTCTGAAGGCCATTGGCGGCTGGTGATTTTTTTAAGAGGAGGGGCATAGCTATTTCCCCCAAAAATGCCATAGCAACCGAGCATAGTGAGGGAGCCCAAACCAATAAAGGAGGGTCTGGGGGGGGGGGGGTTCGCCCTGGGAATTGTTTTTAAATAATGGGTTAAAATGTTGCATTGTAGAACCTACTTTTAAGAAAAATTGGTAAAATTGGTAAATAGCCAAACAGTTTGTAATTGGTGCTGGGGGGGCCAGGGGGTAGGCATGACATTTTTTTACTGCACATCTATGATGGATGTCCAGTAGAAAGATACCATCCCTGTCCCCTGGGACCCACTGGGCCTAACACAATCAACATGATTATGTGTGTATGCAAGGCGCTGCACATTCATACAGCAATCACTCTATCATCCATCACCATACAGTCACTCATTACATAAGCATACACATGTTTAAACAAAACCAAAGAACATAAACGTAACTTCTGCATTGGCCTGCATGTGGGTGCTGAAACTCCCTGCTCCAGGCAGCTCTGTCCGTATGTGTGAGGAGGCGGAGGAGCTCCCCCTCGGACATACAGACATGCAGTGCCCCAGCCAGCATTTCCAACGAGCTATGCAATGCTGGCGAAGCAAAACGCCCCAGCACTTGCATGGCTCAGTGAGCATGTGCGGCTGGGGAACTAAACTGAACTGTCAAAGGGAAACCGGGTTTCCCGTTGACAGTTCAGCCAGCCCAGGAGCAGTCCATCAGCTGGAAAAAGCAGCTGAGGGAGTGCTCACTGTTTCTCTGGGCTGGCTCCTTAGCTCCTCCATAATAGGTGAGGGGCCACTGGGTGGGCGCCCTCTTGCCATTATGGATGAGCCGCCAGGCTCGGACTGGCCTATAGGGCAATGCCTGTACCAAAAATGTAAAATGCTAGTGTGGGCCAGTTTGATGAGTTACTTAACTATGCAGTTAGTAATTTTGACCATTGTTGCTAAATATATCACAATTTACTTACATTTTAACACAAAGCACTTGGGTACTATTGAAACAGTAGGCCTCAATAGGTCCCTGGCGGTAGCTGTGCCGGTAAAACCGGCACGGCTGCCGCCGGAGTTGCATCCGGGTCCGGCACCCGCGAATGGTCAATGCCGAGTTAGGCAGACCTGATAATTGCCCTTTCGCGGGTGCCGGTACCGGTAGATCCCTATTCCCATTGAGCCCCATAGTGCTCAATGGGAATGGGGAGCTCGGATGCACCAGCACCGTTAATAATGGTGCCGTTGCATCCAAGAAGCTGAGCTCGCGGGTGCCGCACGGCCTGCCAGGTCTGACCTGGCGGGCTGTCGGGTACCCACGAGCACAACTCGTACTATGGCATACAGGTAGCATACAGGCACCGTTGTTACCGTACCGCCATAGTTGTAATGAGGCCTAGTCTGTGACTAAAGGAATGAATATCCATTTACAACTGCGGGACACTTTTTCATTGTTCCCTGAGACAGTTTCATGCTTCAGCCTGACGATGTGAGGCACCCCTGCCCATTTCTTCCAATCTAAAATATTAAAAAAAATTATTTTTTTTTTATTTCATCCTGAGCTCTCGGGGCCCCCCAGGGATGCACCCGTGGACCCCTGGGGGGTCACGACCCACAGTTTGAATACCACTGATTTAGGGAAAGGGAAGAATATAGTGTATCCCTTGTTTTGGGTGAAGCAGAAACGGCGGAATGTGGAAGAGAGGTGGGCATGAGTGAATCCGCTGGTTTTCTTGAAATTCCAACTGTTAGTTGGAAGTGCATGTAAACTCCATTTGTTCTCCTTTTGCTTCTTTTTTTGTGTGGCAGGGGGTGAAAACAAATTGGATTGTATGGATTTGTTTTAAGTTCCAGACTTATCATGCAGAGCATAGTGAGATGCAGAGGAAGAAAGAGCGATGGGGCAGAACCACAGACTGGTGTGTCTGGGGTAGGATAGGGGGAATACTGGAAAAACCTTCATGATTTGTATAGGTCCGTTTCAGGCTCTCCTGAACAAGCATCCTATTCCAAAGCAGTGTTCTTATGAAGAAACACCATGTAGTTCTTCAGATTTCTTTAAGTCTTACTTTGAACCAAAAGGCAAGGCGGAGATGGGTGAAAGCGGATGTGAGGAAAACATTCATTTTATGTCCGTTTTGGCTGATCTGAAAGTATTGCATTGAAGTAGAGAAGCGATGTGCAGAGGGATACACAGTTGGTTATTATTTGGGTTTTTACCCACACGTTGACTGCCCATGGCCATG
Source organism: Ambystoma mexicanum (assembly GCF_040938575.1). Classification (NCBI taxonomy): domain Eukaryota; kingdom Metazoa; phylum Chordata; class Amphibia; order Caudata; family Ambystomatidae; genus Ambystoma; species Ambystoma mexicanum. The sequence goes on along the minus strand of NC_090924.1, from coordinate 532,278,162 downwards.
TCAATCTCTATTTTATTCCCACTCTTTACCTGGCACTCTTCGCCCAAAACAAATCTCCTGAAGTCTCTTTGAGCGTGCTCTCGCAAGCCAGATCATCCAACTTTGTGCAGTGTAGGGCGTAAGCGGTGTTCTGAGAGTTAAATTTGGAGCTGCAAATGTGCTATTGGTGTAAGGAAAAAATGTCTTCAGCAAGTGTGCCTTCAAGTACTTGTTTATAATTAGTATGTATTGCCTCCCACCTGTTTCTTGTACTGAATTCCTGTTGAAAACAAGCATTGGCAAAGTTATCAGGCTTGTCTTATGTTTAGGTATTAGCCATTTGCCAGGCACTGCTATGATAGGCTACTTGAACCTTTTTCCAGCTGTTGGCACCTGATGGGCAAGTAGAAACAGCACTAACGATAATAGCATGCTAATGAGCCATGTTTTCTTTATGAAAACTAGCAAATGTTCCAAACAAATAAAAATGGGATTAAAAATACACCCAAAAAAGACGTACTACTGTCTGACTTCCCACTGCTTTCAACCACAAAGCTTCACAGATCTGTTCGCTTCGATGTTACTCGGCGATCAGTGCCACAGGAAAGCTCGCCAATATTATTAAGTGGCTTGTGTGAATGGTAACTTTAAGCTGAAATATGTATCTTTTAATTTGCAGGAATTCATAGTTGCAGCACTGCACAAATTTCAAAAAGATTGTTTTGGTGTTAAAATGTTTCACCCCCCCTACACCCTCCAAAAATATTTCGATGGGAATTCATTTTATATTGCAAAATTGGTGAGTAATATGTTATTTGGAGCCTTGGTTTGTCTCATTTCGTCAGTGCCATGCAATGCCTAACCAACAGCCTAAACTGCTGGCCTTGCCAATGCTCGTATTTTAAATGACGTCTGAAATTCTGTTTGCGACATGTGCAAGCGCCATGCTACAGCCTAATATTTGGTGCCGCAGTATGTGAGAAACCAGAAGGTGTCTCATGCGCTGATCCCCAGGGATTCGTCATCCAGGTGGCCAGGAAACGGCCAACGCTGTTGGATCCTGTTCCTGGGGGTGGACCAGTGCGGGAGGATCACCTGGGTGAGGGATCCTTGGGGTGGTGGGGGGGTAGGATAGGGGCATCTGATGGCGAGGCGCGTTATCGCCTTTCCTTTTGACCTCTTCGCATCCTACTATACAGGATTTCCCAACTCTTTCCCCACCCACCACCCACCCTCTTTCTCCCCCTCAAACAGACGAGAGTGAGAGGGATTGGGAGGATGAAAAATCTGCTCGGAGACAGAAGAAATGCTCCTTATTGACATCCGACTGTCCCAGTAATGAGGCCAGGCAGTCAGGCCTCCCTTTGCAACTATGCATACTTGAACTTAATTGCTTCTCACAGGAAGTATAAACGGTGGAAACTGTTAGGCAGAAACCTGTGCAGTTCCCTTGGGGACCACTGCAAAAGGTTTAGGACTATAGGTGTTGGCAGTAAACCCCGTCTGTACCACCCAGATTTACCTGGTAGCTGTGGCTGAGCAGTCAGACTTCCCTCAAGAAGAGTTAGGCAGTATGTAAAGTATACACAATAGCACAAGCAAACACTGACCAGAGCTTTGGTATCAAGGTATATAATTATTTATTTAAAAACACACTTATTGAAACACTCCAGCACTATTATTGTAAATCACTCTAAACACAGTTACTATTATTATATATACATCCCTTCTTCCTTATCAGACAAGACTTAGTTAACACCACTTATTTCCAGACAGAGGTGAGTGCGTAACTATAGATGGCACTCCAATAAGTTAACGAAAAAGGGAGGGAAAAGGGCAGAATGTGGGAAAATGCACCACACTAATACTTAGGAACTCTTAAGCAAGGCAGGAAAGTAAAAAGTTACTTGTGAGCCAAAGTCCATAGGCCGGGCCCACTCTTGGAGAGAGCAGGGCACAAATGCACCCAAGATCACACAATGACAACAGGCTTAAAAAGTCTTGCAGGGAGTTCAGAAAGGTTTTAGTTAGGCTCAGAAAAGTTTAGCCAGGGTGTCCCAGGCTAACCCAGGGTCGAAAGCCGGGGGCTAAATCTACCCCGTACAGTCGGTTGCAAGGGAAGCCAGGCGGAACACGGTACCTTATGTGGAAAGGATCCTCCAGCGGGGGCAGTTGTTCCTGGCAGCGGGTGCAAGTCGCGGCTTCGTCCAGAGGAAGAGAAGATCTCGACGTGGAGGAAAGATGAAGGTCGTTGCACTGCCAGGGAAGAAACCAGCCGCAGAGTTTTCCGGTTAAAGGTACTACCCTTTGATTCACGGTAGTAGTAAACCGTGGTATCCCGGTTGCCGGGGTGCTTGGCACAGGCAAGGCGGCCACGAGATTCTCCAGGAAGGGAAAAAGGAAGCAGACTGGTTATCCCCACCAGTCGAAGGAAGAAGACTCTCCGGTCTGGAGATCTCCTCTGTCGTTGGGTAAAGTGGTGAGACGATTCAGCAGGGCTCCACCGGTGGTGTCGTCGTAGCAGGTCGGCTCAGCTTCTCCCTCGTCGGATTCTTAGGTCCTGTGGCGATTTCTAAAGTTCCAGTCCCCAAAGCCCTGCTTTTATGCAGAAAACCCCCATTCACTCAGCCTAGCTGTCACTCAAACATCCACTTGGGCCAATCAGGACGGAGTGCGACTTGAGTTGCCTAGGCAACTCAGTCCAGGGTGCCTAAATCCCCCTCATCCCTCCTAAGTACCCCAGACAGAGTGGCACCACTTTGTAGGGCTTCTGTGGAGAAACCCGCCAAAAAAGTGGAACAAAGGGCTCACCTTGGGTTGGAGTCACAGAAGCGAACACAAACGCCATTTTAGAACCGAGTTCTGGCAAAAAATACCAACCGGAGAATTCATATTAAATAAATAAACCAGCGGTATGTTCGAGGCTATGGGAATTAAATAATTAAAGTTGGTAGCCTCGAACAATGGGAAATCCTATAAAGATATATATTTGCGGTCGAATATAAAAAGTAGTATCCCCTGCCACCAGCCAAAACTCGATCAGGGGGGACGGAGACGTGCCCCCTCGACTAATAGACCCCAGGGCAATCGAATTTCCCCGGCCAGTACGTCCACAATATGATGGTTTGTACTGGTTCTGTTCAGAATTTGAGACTAGTAAAGTCAATGGTGACTTTACATGCCCTGGGAGACAGTAGTCGGTCCCAGGGTATGGATTCTATCTTGGGGGCTCACTATGACACCCCTGTGTTACTGCATAAATAAACCTCAAAAATCCAGCAAAGCTGCTGGGGGACTCACTAGGTTAGGAAATTCAGCCTAAACAGAGAATTCTCCCTAACAGAAACCAAAGTCACTTTTTGATCGGGTCAGGGATGCTGGAAGGTGCTGGGAAGCAGGAAAGATACAAGCAAGTTGCAGAGACCCTGGGAGATCTGAAGGGGGAGAAAACCACCCAAACACTGTCCCTCTTACCTGAGAGGAGACTGCAGTGTGGAGGTGTAAATCTACCCCCAGAAGGCAAGACCCACAGCAGAACCCCTCACCTGGGCCATGTCTCAGAGGGGCAGGAGATGAGACCCTGCCCCTATTTGAACTTCCCCTTTTGGCTCCTAAAGCTCCTAAAATTATGAAATGCCATTTTGGGGGACTATGAAATGGGAGCAAAATGATCACAGTGCATTCTGGACTGGGCTGGGACTGGGAATCGAAAAACCTATTTTCAAAAGACTGCTTATTTGAGAGGAGACTGGACCCCGGCAGAGAGAAGTCTTCTATATGAAGTATGAATCTCAAGGAGAGGGGTCCAAACCGGGCAGAGGGAGACCCTAAGAGCAAGGCAAGCATGGCGGTATGAGAGCAGTTCCCTGGGAGCAGAATCGACAGAAAAGCAGAAGGCGGCGGGCCAGACGGCACGAGGGAAACCGTGGCCATATCGGCTAACCTGTGAAGGCCGAAGCTTCGAAGAGAAAGTAAACTCCTCTACCATCTACAAGGTTGACGGATGCCTCTTTCGGGTGAACGAAGGAGTTGGAAAGAACCAGACACATCTGTACCTTAAACCTTGACTTCAAAGGCAACAAGTGCGCGACCAGTGAATGAAACTAACACAAAAGGCCGGCTTGCGTTGGGAGAAGAGATACTTTCGTAAGTAGAAGAGAGATACTGTAGCATTTGACAGGCTTGGTGTGTTCCGTGAAACCGCGGGCGAGACTAAAGACATTGTAACCAATAAAAGTTGCTGAGAGATTTCAAGGGCTACGCGTGTGCTGTGAAACCGCAAATGAAAACTAGAGAGATTGTAATTAAGGAATAATCGAAGTGGTCCTGTAGCAGGTTACGTTGAATCCTGTGCACATTCGAAAGTCTTCGATTGTCCGTAAACTGAAATTGGTCTGAGCCTGGAAGAGGGGGATCCGGGGTGAACAGTAACACCCGAGAAGATTATTGGGGCAAATGTGAACCCAAGTGAGGGATGCCTACAAATTGAAGTTGGTCTGAACCCGGCTGAGGGGGGATCCAGGGTGAAGAGTAAATCACCCGATTTTGAATATTGAGAGAGGAACCTTTCTTTGTGATTTTGGTACATCAGGTCTTCCGAGGTAGGAAAAAGAGACTTGGGCACAGAAGGCCCTGATGTTGGAGAATTAAATTGTGACCTTGTGCCAAAGAAGCTGAGTGACCCGCCTTGTCCCGTGCTAAAAAACGTGGGGAAGGGAGGCCCCCAGCCTAACATCCTGACTTATCATTTTGTGAAAGCTGCTTTCTTTTTTTTTTATGAACGTACCCCCACACTATTTTGTAGCATAGCGGTAAGGATTGGCAATAGGTTTTTTAGCATGGGCCCTTTTTAATTTGACGGTCGCAGCTTGCTCTCATCTTGGATTTGGGTTTTTCACACCCCTGATAAAGTTCAATAAGCCCCCTTAGACTGTGATCACGTGTCGGTCTTTGATATCATGCCTTCCCTGCAAGTATCGGTATTCCATGCTGGTCTGGCAATGTCACCTCCCTTCTTATAACACCCTGTAGTTCATGCAGTATCGTTTATGAAGATACGACATTGAGGCGAGGAAATTCTCCATGAGGGTTTCGGGGGGACTGAAGTTGCAGTACGGGATCTGGGCAAGGGGCTTTCGGTGCCGTTCTAAGCTAGCACACATTTTTTCAACACTCTGGAAGGTTTTCTTTTGGATATTATTTTTACGTCCCAATTCGTGTAAAGCACAAAGAAGCTGTTATAATATTTGTGACCATCAGTTAAAATAAATGCTATATTTGAAGCAATTCAATTTGTTTTTTATGGGCTACCAGATTAATGGAAATGTTGTCCAGTTGACATAAAGCCAAAGCCTTTAATTAAAATGCACATTTTTGGTATGCATGTTTTATCAGTTTAGATGGGGACTTTTTTTTAACTTAAAATGATGATTGGTGTGCTTTGGTAATGAAGAAATTTGATTTTTCTGCAATCACACATGAGAGATTCAGTTGTGCATCTTGACAAAGGTTGAATGTTGCTGTTTACATTTTAGTCTTTCTTTCACAGCCTGGCATGTGGAAATGCTTGAAAAGTTAGACGCTACGATTGTTCATGCCTCGCATTTTTTTACTCTTCATGTTGTAAGTAATCCTTTGCATGATCTTCAATTTGAGGGGAGTTTGGGTTCTCTTAATGTACGTTATGCTACAATAACAGACAAACAACATTTATATTAGCTTGCTTTGCTTTTGTTAGTCGATTGCTTTGCTGGAAGATGGCCAAGAGAAATAAGGACGTAGATCATATTTCCATTCTTTCCTGGTAGATAACTGGAACTAACTATTCTCGGAAACCATGATAGATTTCTCCCCTCGCCCCCCACAGTTGTTGGCAGTAGATGGGGTTACTTCTTGGAAATGTTTTATATGCATGGTGCGTCCTTCAATTTGTAACACCAGGAGTGTCTTTAATGCGCTTCAGGTGGTCCACAGCTGGTGTTAAAAGGGGATCTTCTGCAGAACTACTACTGATAAAGCAAAAAACGTTTCCTCAATAATTTTTTTATCTTCACTTGCATGCACACAATACTTTAATTCTGGACTGTGCCACTTACTCAAGGACCCGAGTGCTTCAGCAATCCCACCAATTTCCCTGTGCCTAGTAGCATTGTACTCCAGATCCTGAATGGTGACGTGTAATACAACCCCCAATCCTTACAGTTGTGTCAACCTATGTGGTAGCTGGTAAGATAGACCAACGAATTAAGCAATCATGCAAGAGTTCTAGGTTCGACCTGCAGGACATACGCTTAAACATTATTGGGGCAGACTTTGCCCTCCATTTCTATTAAATTGTGTATTGTTAAATTAGCTAATAAGGGCATCACAGCGGTGGGGAGTGGGAGCAATATGGAATGACGCACTATATTGAAATGTGGTGTCTCATTTTTATCAGGCACTCTTTTACATGTTTTGTTGATTTATGTAAGTTGTATGGAAATTTGTAAATGACCAAAAATAGTGTTTTTGTCAGATATTAGGTTTTTACACAGTGCAAATTGATACACTTTCTGGTAGCCAGTGTTGCCTTCTTAGGGCTGGTGTGATGTGGTCCCTTATTTTGGATGCGTTTTGTTTTTTTGTGAGACGTTCTGGCATTCTAAGGTAGAGGCTGTTTCCGTAGTCTAGTCTCGATAGTACCAGAGAGATGATTGTGAGGGTTATGAGTGGGAATTTGATGTATGGGAGTATCCCTTGTTTTAGTCACAGGAGGTAGATCATTTTATTGCTATTGTTGACTTGTAGTTCTAGAGAGTCCGTTGTCCATGAGGATTTCTAGTTTTTTTTTTTTTTTTTTTTTTTAAATTTCACTTTTATTGATTTTGAAAAGTTCGGCAGTCACATAAATGCAGCTTACATCTCTTGGTTACAGAAAGAAAAAAAAGCGAGCATGTAAGTATTATAACAATCAGTTATATCGCATACCTGAGAAAAGAAAAGAGAAAAAGAAAGGAAAAAGAAAACCCCAAACTATTGCATCTAAACATATCCCACCCCTAATTCCCACCCCCCGCACATGATATCAAACCGGAACTTAGAGAGAGCGTTGAACAACATTAATTAACCGTCATTTCAGTCATGGCAGTGGGCATAAAAGTCGCACATTGATTTAACAGACACGTACTCGAGTCAATCCAATCGTTAGGCCTTCGTAGCTTTGGACATAGCGTGTGTCAAACACACCTTACAACGCATATATAGAGCGAAACTCCAACCAGGCGTTCTCTACCGTGGAACGATCCCCATGCAATGCTGCAGTCAGGCACTCCATTCTGTAAATGCTCAGTGCGACTGCTCGCCATTCACTCTTGCTGGGGAGCGTGGGTCTCTTCCATGTCATAGTAAGACATGCTCGAGCAGCCATCAATAGACCCTGCACCATTTTGCATGCCACCACTATTCTATCCTCTTCCTCAGTTAAAGAAAACAAAACGAGCAGTGGATGCATCTCTCTTTCCTCCCCATCGAGGTCCCTGATCCAGCTAAGGACTTCTGACCAATAGAATTGGACCTTTGCGCATCCCCACCACATATGCCAATAATCGGCCCGCCTCCCACAACCCCTCCAACAGTTCGGGCTCACTCCCTGGTACATCTTGGCCAGCCGGGCAGGGTCGTATTGCCATCTGTATAGTAATTTGGTGGCATGTAATTTATATTGGCACGAGAGGGAGGACTTCGCCGTCCTTCTGCACATTTGTAACCACAGTTTTGGGGAGATTTGCCTGCCCATATCAGCTTCCCATTTTCTCTTAAGTGTCAAGGAGGGTTTAATATCGATTTCAATGAGTGCGAGGTACATAGCACTGATCAGACCCTTGGAGCTAGTGCACCGATCGAGGATCTCTTCAAACGGCGTGAGGTCTCTTTGTAACTGTTGCTTCCATATGGGTCTGGTCATTACCCCCTTGAGTCTAAGATACAGGAAGACCGAGAGTTTACCTATGCCGAGGGCTTCCTGCAACTCCTGAATGGTAATAAAGGAGTCATTGCGGCGCAGTTGTCCTGCCCTTTCTAGCCCCGCCTGGTACCATGCTTCATAACTCCCTGGTTCCGGAATAGCATCGCGGATCCCTGGTGACCAGAGATGCCCCAGTGGGGCAGGCCACGTTGTGACACCCACCATTTTCCTCCCTGGTTTCCATATCGACCATATCGTACCTATGATGGGATGGGATTTGACAGTGTTACGTAGTTGTGGTCCAGGCACCCATAGCCATTCACTCATGATAAAGGGACGGAGGTGGTAATTATCAAGCGCTATCCACTGGGGTTCTGACTGCTGTCTGAAATGTGGGACAAGGACCCTAAGCTGAGTGGCTCTATAGTATGTCTCAATATCTGGGAGGCCCACCCCAGCGTTATCTTTTCTAAGTTGAAGGAGGGGTCTCGGGATTCTTGGCTTTTGGCCTTGCCATAAAAAGGTTAGTATCAATTTCCTTATGTCTGTAAAGTAGTCCGGGGGCATTTGAATAGGGAGCATTTGAAATAAGTACAATATTTTAGGGAGCAGGACCATTTTTACAGCATTCAGACGCCCTAGCCACGAGATGGTAAGTTTGGACCACCTTTGGACATCTTTCTGGAGAGCAATGGACATTGGGGGAAAGTTGGCCTCATACAGGGATCCAAGGTCTCGGGTGACGTTAATGCCCAGGTATCGGAGCGTAGTGAGGCTGACCTTAACGCCCAAGGGGGCGAAGCGCTCGACGTCCGCGTCTCTGCGGGTGTCTATTGGAAGGACGACAGACTTGCCCGTGTTAATTTTCAGTCCCGCCAACGCTCCATACTCCTCAATAATACTAAATGCTGCCGGGATCGAGTTCAAAGGGTCGGTCACATGTAGCAGAATGTCATCTGCGTATAGTCCCAATTTATATTCCCGGTCGCCCACCGTGATACCCTTAACTCTGGCGTCGTTTCTCAGTTTTTGTGCCAACGGTTCTAGAGACAACACAAATAGGATCGCCGACAGTGGACAGCCTTGCCTTGTGCCTCTCTCAAGGGGAAACCAACGAGAGTATCCCCCGTTCACCGCCACGGACGTCACAGGGGAGCTATAAAGTGCTTTAATGGCACGGGAGAGCTGTGGTCCCAGCCCGTATGAACTCAATACCCTCTCTAGGAATTCCCAGGAGACCCGGTCAAAGGCCTTCTCGGCATCCAAAGACAGGAGAGACGGGTCTCCCCCCATCTCCTTTGCTTCGTGGATTAGGTGCAGCGTTTTTCTCATTGTATCCGCGCCCTGTCTGCCAAGGACAAAGCCAACTTGGTCGGAATTTATCAGCCTAGGGAGGAATGTCTCTAACCGGGCTGCGATTACTCTGGCGTAAATCTTCGCATCGATATTAAGCAAGGAGATGGGGCGATAAGAGCTACAGTGTCTGGGGTCACGGCCCTCTTTTGGGATGACCGCGAGGAGGGCTTGCGAAAAAGATGGAGGTGCCTGGCCTGTGATAAAGATGTTGTTAAATAGTGATGTAAGAAAGGGAGCAATGAAGGGGGAGAACGTTTTATAGAACCCAGGCGTGAATCCATCGTCCCCTGGGGCTTTGCCTGTTTTCAACCTCTTGATGGCCTCTATGACTTCCTCTTCAAGAACAGGCGTGTCTAAGGAATCCGCATCAGTGGGTGATAGTGTGGGGATCTGCAATTCCTTCAGATATGCATCTATACTCCCTACGGGGGGGGGCGGGTCACATGTATATAGGTCTTCGTAAAAGTAAGCAAATGCTTCCTGTATGTCCTCAGGGGCCGTGACTACCGTGTCTGTGAGAGTGCCATCAAGTCTCTCGATCGTTTCAACCCATCTCTCCGCTTTTTGCGCGCGAAGGCGGGCCGCCAAGAGAGCGTCGGCCCTGTCACCCTTCTCATAGAACTTCTGCTTGAGATACTGTAGGGTCTGTGCCGTCTTACCGGCAATGAGTATCCTCAACTCCTCCCTGAGACGGCGGACTTCGGCAATATGTGCAGCCCTCTCAGATGGGGATGACTGTGCCATGGCCTGCGCCCTCCCAAGCCTTTCCCTTATATCCGTCTCCACCAGAGCACGTTCACGTTTCTTATCGGCTCCCTCTTTTATTAATATTCCCCTCAGCGTCGCTTTGCCGGCCTCCCAGACATGTAGCTTCCCCACCTCCCCCGTATCATTTATAAGGAAAAACTGTTTTATTTCATTTTCCAGGTTTTCTCTGAAGGCCAAATCGGCCCATAGAGAGTCGTTGCATCTCCATTTGGAGTTTCGCGGGGCTAGGTCATGCCAGGGTATGTCCACCGCCACCATATCATGATCCGTCCAGGCGGAGGTATGTATACTGGCTGCCTGCATTATACGCGTGAGATGTTCTGAGAGAAAAATGTAATCAATGCGCGTAAGCGTGTCATGGGGGAGGGAATGGAAGGTGAAGCCCCTCTCCAACGGGTGTAAGTGACGCCAGGAGTCAGTGAGGCCAAAGAGGTCAAGGGTCAGCTTGATGTTCGCCTCGTTTGATGTACCGGGTGGGTCTGCTGCGTCTGCTTTGGATTGTCTATCTAAGGAGCTGTCCATCCACGTGTTAAAGTCTCCGCCGAGGACCGTGTGTCCTTTGGCCATTCCAAAGACCTTTTCACTGATTTTATGCAGAAATCTGTTCTGCCCCTGGTTAGGTGCATAGAGTGTGGCGAGGGTGACTATCGTGCCCCTTATGTTAGCAATGACTATGAGGGCCCTCCCCTCCTGATCTGTCCATGTCTCCATAATAGTGCTCCGCAGGCTCTTGCGGATTATGATTCCCACCCCCGCTTTCTTCAGAGCGCCCGAGCTCCAAAAGGTGGGCCCAACCTCCCGTGATGGAATCATTCTCTCCTCACCCTTCCGATATCTCGTTTCCTGAAGAAAGAGAATGTCGATCTTCGATCTCTTAAATTCCCTGGCCACCATAGATCTCTTGGTGGGGGAGTTCAGCCCCTTAACATTAAGCGTGCAGATACGTATGGTATCTGTGGAAAGTGTGTGTGTCATTTTAGGTCATATACGTGTGTATGCACCTCGAGTGTGCCTGCGACAGCGCCAATTCCGTGTGTAAAGCCCTCGCGTACATGGGTATTGTGCTATTTCTCCCTTCAAATCTAAGTTGTGGTCGATTAAATGTTGCCCTTCTACCCCACCCTCCCCACCCTCCCCACCCTCCCCCATCCCCTTTATGATCGGCGCCCGACCCGGCTGGGTTGGCCTCACCCAGTCGAATTCGGACCATCAGCGGGGACCGCAAGAACAAGCAGTCCCTTCCCATTACAAGCAAACATAACAGTGAGCCCCCAACAAACAAATCACACAAAAACCTGAGTAAACCGCAGCTTCGAAACAGTACTATCGACTCCCCCCAGAATGTCTATGCTGCATGGATATTACCTCATATCCATCACCAAGTTCACCGTGCAAACAGAATCGAATGCTCCCTACGTAGGTTGATATATCGCAGTCAAGGAGCGCCTCGAGGAAGGCGTGTGGATCCATGATCCTCAATGAGCAAATAACACCTCAGTCGACCCCTCGACCCATCAGGCGGGGCCTCAAATGAAGCGATCGGGGCAAGGCACCCTTCTGAGGAAGGCATTTTTCCCCCAGTAATTGAGCACACACGACCCCTGTCCAAGCTAGTGTTCCATGTCACGCGAGTCATCCATCCTCCGAAATTTCCTGGAGCCCTGGATACGCCTCCGGCGGGGGCCCTTGATGCGCCATTCAGCTTCCTTTATATTTGGATCCCCCTGGGAGGGCTCCCCTGCGTGATCGCCCAAGAGATCAGCTGTGCAGTCTGCAATTTCCTTCTCCGTTGCGAGCTTTATTGTCGAGCCTTGCCACTCGAAGGTGAGAGAGAACGGGTACCCCCATCGATATCTGCTTCCCTTGTCTTTCAGCATCCTTGTAATTGGGATACATTTTCTTCTCAGAGCAAGCGTGAGGGATGACAAATCCTGGTAAAGAGAGACAGTCGCGTCACCCATGGTGAGTGGTGGGGCATTTCTAGCTTTTTCCAAGATGCGGGCCCTGTCAGCGTAGTTGTGAAATCTGACTAGGACCGAACGCGGACCTCCTGCCCTGCCTCCTGCCCTGTGGACGCGGTCGATTTTGGGTTCGTCTACCAGATCGTCCTTAAAGAGGAGTTTCAGGATGTTGTGGATGGATTGCCTCAAATCAAGATCAGTCTCCCCTTCCTTTTCGGGAATGCCATGCACACGTATGTTGTTACGACGTTCTCTATTTTCAAGATCGTCCACCTTCAGCTTTATTTCCTCTTCCCTATGTTCTAACTCCGCAATACGAAGGTCCATCTGCGTTTCCAGTGTATTTAAGGAGGTTTGATTGTGTTCGAGCTGTTCCACTCTATCATCCATTTTATCCATCCTTTGCGTGATCTTGTCAATCCGACCCCCTATGTCTGCTCTCATGCTTCTCATTTCTTTGAGTAGGTCAGCAACGTCCCCTTTAGTTGCCGCGGCCTCAGATCCTTGGGAGGCCATCATTTGCTCGTCCGGGCCTCGGGGGTCGTCTTGCGATGGGGTAAACTTGTATTTTGCCAATTTGTCCATAGGGTCCTTGGGCAGTGGGGTCACAATCACACAATGGGGTGCTCTCAGGACAGCGTCTGCATGTGGTGGTGTGTCTTGCGGGCCGGATAGGTTCCGTGTCGTCGAGGCCTGTGGCCGTGTCCGGAGGTCCCCGTCCAGGCGAAGTGACAGTTCGATGGGACCAGCAGGAGCAGTGGCCGGGAACGGGGGCCGAGGAGGGCACACGCCCTGGAGTCCAGGGGCCCAACCCTCAGCCCACTGCACGCCGGAGGAGAGGGAAGCGCGTAGCGCTGATATCCCCGGAGTGCATTTTTCCCCACCAGAAGAACTATGAGCTCGGGGGAGGGTTCGGTATATCCCCGTAGAGAAGGCCTTCCTCCGTTGTCGCCCTGGCGGGGACCCGCGCACCGGGCGCGGCTTAAAGTCTGGGACCGTGTCTTACGCCGGTCAGGTGAGGCCTGTGCGTCTTTCAAGTTGCACGCACCTTCTCGCAGGATTCAGCCGAGGGTCCACGAAGTCGCCAGTTTCCTTGGGCCGTGTCAGCGCAGCGTGTGCTGGAAGCTTCCAGGCCTCGCGCGTCCTCCTTCCGTATGGCGCAGGAGAGTGTTTCTCCGGAATGCAAGATCCGATTTCGATCGGAGTTGGAACCAGACGGTGCCCGGGAGGTTCCGACACCAGGTTCCGACGTTCTTTTAGCCAGCGGGGGTCTCGTGGTGGGGGCTCAACCCACTTTTTGGGACCCTTGCGCGGAGCTCACACGGAGAACGTCTCCATCCGTGCGCCCCCTGGTGGCCGTCCATTTCTAGTTTTTTTTAAATCAATTGGCTATGTCTCTGGTGGGGTTCCCATGCACGGTGGCCACCTGGGGTATATTTGGGTTGTATTGTCCTCTGGAGGGGAGATCATCATTTCTGTTGCTTGAGATTGTTTGCCGTCCAGGTGTATGAGGCATTTGTTGAGGGTGTTTGGGTCTTGGGCGGTATGTATGTATGTATGTATGTATGTATCTATGTTTGTGGGAGGAAGAATGTATGAAGGCAGAACTGGCAGTAAGGGAATCGAACATTTCAAGAAGTCTTAGACTAGTGCAATATAAGATCCTCCGTAGAATGTACTACTGCAGAGGCAGGTCGAGCTATGTCTTAAATGTAGGAGAGAAGTGGGGATAATTATTTCACTTAATCTGGAAATGCCAGAGAATGCAAGCATATTCGGTCTGGAAACCTGGGACCATGGGGATGATGGTAGGTAAATGAATTCCAGTGTGCCCTGCTACACACATTGTGGGGTGGAGGGGAGAGAATAAACATACGTCCACGGAAAGCAAGTTGATCACATTGGCATTGGTGGTGGCTAAGAGGGTTATTTTCGACAAAATGAGGGACCAAAGAGCTCCCCAAAATGTGTCTGGAAAGAGGGAATGTGTAGATGCAGTGGGTTGGAAGAAATAACTTTCAGTAATAGAGAATATGCATTAGAATATCTGGTGGTAATGGATCAATTTGAATTAAGAGGGGTATCAAGTGTTGAGGGTTTAGGTCACAGATTTGCACTCTGAAATGGAGAATTGAGATCCGTAGCCGGACACGGAAATTATGACAATTGTAACAACGCATGTACTGTGGTTGAGAGGGGGACAGGTGGCTGCTTTCATTGTTTTCGTAAGTTATGTTTAAGAAGACTTGTTTTGTTACAAATGGAAACACAATAAAAAAATGTATAATGAGAAAAAACTAGGAGGAAAATGCAGGAGCAGGTGTCTTTTGGCACAAGTTGAAGTTCCAAGGATGCACTTTGCATGGCGACTGCTGCAGGAGGTAGCCAAAAAGATGGCTGGCGAGTCCACAAGGTGATCCAGGAACACTTTCCAAGGCTCAGCAGACCTCCATCCTCAAGCAGGGGTTGATGCTGGTTGTTAACGACTGGTCCATAGGTCGAAGCACTGGTCCATAGGTCGAAGCACAGACGAGGACCTTCTTGAGATCAGGACAGAGGAGCAGGGCTTCAACTGGACTTGGCAGGACATGATGCTGGTTTGCTGTAACTGTAGTACTATGGTCTTCAGCGGGCTGCACGTCTTTGCTGGATTCTATGCTGCAACACTGATCTGTGAAATGGTTACAACAGTCCTCATTTTGTCCAGGACATGGACTGGAGTGTCCTCCCAGTGGTAAGGATTTGCACCATTCAAACTGGCTGGGGCTGTCCACTCACACACTCTCTTTATAGCATTATAAGGTCAAATGCAAAAGTGCACACGCGTAAAAAGTCAAATACACAGTCGAAAAATATCTGCTGACACCTTCTAACCACAAAGATACAAAAGAAAAAGTTCCAAGGATACAACGTTTCCTAACTGCACGTCACTTAGGTGATGTGTACATCTTTAAAAATAAAGGAAACCTACTAAGGGTGACTGTGTCCCAGTACTGAAAGAAAGGGGTTCCCATAGAAATTGCAGTGGAAAGCAGCAATAAGAAAATCTTTACTAATGGAAGCCTTTAAAAACAAAATTGGGTATTGTATTAAAACATGTAAAAAAAAAAAAAACTAAATTTGGCCAGTAGATGTACATGAAAACCCAAGATGCATTCAAAGCTATCAAAACACAAGAGAATTACAGATTTTGAGTGGGCCTCCTCTGCTCAGGCCCTAACTGATCTACGCCTCTGCTAGCCAGTGGTGAGTGCAAATGTTGAGCACTGCATTCGAGTTTTGGATGTGTTCAGGTTTTAGATGAAGGCTATGCAATTCACTCTGAAGCAGGTTGCTTAGTTGGACTGGTTGATTAAAATTAAAACCATGACCTTAACCTTTGTTTTGCCGTGAGAAGGTGAAGCACACTCTTTACCTGGCATTTCGGCCTTCCAAGCCTCATTGAATTTTGTAATTAAATGTGGATGCATGTTTGCATTCAAGCTGGGCCCTGCTCCCTGTATTTCCTGGTTCTTGCTCTTTTTCTTTGGTCTAGGTACCTTTTTAGTGTTCTGGTGTTTTTGCTACCGTTTTCACTTGTCTTTTCAGTTCCTGCTTATGCCAGGGGTAACCTCACAGCTCTCATACTGCCGTAGTGTCTGACGGGTAAATGCACCTAGCCCGGTTTTTATTCTTATATTGTAGTATGTTTTTTTTTTTTTTTAAACATTTTTTTTTAATATAAAAACAGGACAACTTGTCCAGGATTCAAAGAAAACCTTAGTAATGGATGAGTTGCACCTGCCACACAAATGTCTAGTTGCTTTGTGACACTGATTTCAAGGAGTTATATCCTTTTTTTTGGTTGGTGACTTTTAGTACTGACAGTGTCTGTGACCTTGGCGGTGCCCCTATGTACTTACTGGAGTGTCACTTCTTTGTTTTTAGTTTCTTGAGTTCTGATTGGTGTGTCGACACAGTTTGATATGTGTCTTAATTGCAAATGCTTTTTCTTGCCATCACTAGACGGTGTGTTTGTTATTTGAAAGTAACGCTTTTTATTACTGCATTCATACCTGCAACCCATGCTAACGCCCCTTCCCCCACACATGCTTGCCCCCCCTCCCAAAGTGTATAGCCACAGTTTTTATAGTAATGATCAGCCATGTTTAATGTGTTTGTGGTTTGCCACTAAACATTTCTTCCTTTCAATGTGGCTCATTCACTGAGATGTTGTAAGCCTTTTCTTTTGTTTGCTGTACATTTCTTGTTGCATAGATTGATGTAAACGGTTAGAATGTCTCTTAGAGCAATGGTACATTTGATAGTTGGATCTCAAGTGCTGTAATTTAAGCAGTGGCTATCCATTCCCAGACTGAGACATTACACGTTAAATCCTTTATTACAAAGGCAAAGAATACCGCCCTTGTGTTCAGACGGTGGCCTGTTGCTCCGAAGATATTATATTGTGCATTGTCTTTCTTGTTAACGAAGAACCAGGCTGTGTCCGATTTATACGTGAAAGAATGCACAATAGCTGTGTGATGGTTCTTGTCAGCAAGCTTTAAGAGTGAGCATATTTACCTTTCCTGTGCTTTTGGTTCCAGTACATAGTTTTGCTTACCCTGAATAGGGATTCTAGGCCTGGAACCTAGTGTTATTTAGCTAACTTGAATGATCTTTTATGTCAGTAAAATCGTCATGTAAAGTGTTCATAATGTGTTCAGTTTTGAATCGCAGCAAGGCGGTTGTCCTTTATCTCTTACGGTCCATAAAGGGAGTGCCTTTAAGGTGTCTAATAAAGATGCTTGTTGGGGGCGCTAGTGAGCCCGACAAAGATGGCCGCAGGCCCGTGAAGCTCTCCAGCTCATCCTACATCCGGCATGTTAACCGGCGGTCTCCGCGATGGTATTTATAATTGAGCTGTGACGTCTGGAGCAGGAACGCATCAAGTCTCCGCAGAAGTTTTCCTGGGTGAAATCGGCGCCGGCAGGGCAGTGACCTGGCACTGTGAAGCCTCGGCGGGGTCCAGCTCCGGAGAAGAGTGGGGGAAGGTGCAGGCCCGCTGGAGGCGCGACGCGGTGGCTCTCCGCGTTGGCTGCCTGCGGACAACTTTCTGAGTGTGGCAGACACGGCGGGAGACCCCCTCTCGGACGACTGCAGCTTGGAGTGTAGAGCCTCCTGAAGCGCCCTCTTCCCGTGGGAGGTGAGGAGGATGTGGACTGTGGAGGAGTGCGGCGGCCTGGCCCGGGTCGGCTGGTGCAGTGTGTGCCTTGTCGGCCGTGGCGCTGGGCAACCTGGTGCCCTCTGGGGCTGGATCGTTGTGGCGGCCGTTCCATCTGAAGCGGCTGGAGCTGTGGATTGCCATCGCAGCTGTACAGCAGTGAATGTGAGAGCGGGCAGTGATCCTCCTCGGCAGCAGAACATACGAATACTCCGGAGGTACGAGTGGGGGAGACGTACACCCAGTGCCATTGGAGAGGCCCCACGCTGGGAGGAGGGGGTGCTGCTCTGCTGGCCTCGGGACGCCGCCCCATGGGGCCTGCTCAGTTGGTGCCTGTTTTGGTCCGCCGACACGGGGAACGGTGGGCAGCGGGAGTTCGGCTCTACATCCCATCGGGGGACATCGGACATTCAGGCCAGGATTTGATGCGGCTGCCCACCTGTTGTATCTGCTCTGGAGGACTGGGGAGCTGGGCGCAGCGGCGGGCACGGCGCCAAATTGACTGGTGGCAGTGCTTATGAAAGGTAGAGTGGGCGTAGCACAGAGATTTGTTCTGCGCAGTTGAGGGCCGTTTGCCCCTGAGATGATGAGTTTTGGGGGTTCCTGGTGGCTGCTCCCCTGAGCAACGCTTGATTCATACTGGACCCCATACATCTGGAGTTACTCGGTTTGGGTGTGCAATAAACTTTGTGGGCTGGCGGAGCATATCCCTGGCGCCTGAGCCGGACGCAGTGGATCCTGGTGTCAGACACAGAGTTCAGGCCTGACCCCCCGCCTCCCCCACAGGTGAGGAAGGGCGCGCGGAATACGGGGGCACAGTTGGCCCTGGACACCATACCCAGCAAATTATCTCGGTGACCCACTTATCACACTGGCTATGTCTAAGTCAGGAAAGGGGGGGTAAGCAGCAGTCAAGGTTGAACTTTGAGATGTCCACATAAGTTAGGAATTGCGGAACACTAAGCGATTCGGCGGCGTCGCATACCGCAGGAACGGAGCTGGACCCTACGGCTGCTTTTCAGGACGTAAGGTTATGTTCATGCAGCTACAGTCAGGAATACAATCTTTGGATGGTAAGCTGGACACTCTGACTTGCAAAGTGGACCACATGCAGGTCCGTTTGGACAAACATGGGGAAAGATTGGACGAGGCGGAGAGGTGCCTGTCAGGAGTGGAGGGTGTGGCAACATCGGTCTCGGGAGAAATGTCTGTGGTCGGGAAGGCCCTGAAAGAACTTGGGGATAAGCAAGAATCCCTTGAATCGAGATCCCGTCGGAATAATATACGAAATCATTGGCTTATCTGAGTCGGAGAGCCAGAGAAACATGGAGTCTCTGGTGGAGGAAATACTGCGAGAAACACTGGGACCTGAGGGCTTCTCCCCACTCTGCGTTGTTGAAAGAACACATAGGATCCCTAGCAGTCGGAGACCGATCCCGGGTGCCCCGCCTCATCCACTGATTGCCCGGTTATTGAATTATCGGGATAGGGATACGGCGCTCAGGAAAGCCAGAGAGAAAGGTACCTTGTCTTATAAAGGGGATGTAATCATATTCTTCCCAGACTTTTCTGAAAGGGTTCAAGCTGCCAGAAGAACATTTCTGGAAGTCAAGAAAAGATTGAGAGAAAGAGGTCTGAAATATGCAATGCTATTTCCGGCCAGGTTGCGAGTTGTACATGACGGAAAGTCGATGTTTTTCCAAACTCCGGAGGAGGCCTCCTCCTTTCTCGATATGCTGCCTGGGTCTCCCAGACCACGGATGAATGATGACTGACTCCACTCAAACATGGAAGGAGTTCTTGATGTCGCAGCTGTCCTTGGTAGTTGGTGATAAACCTACGTGTAGAGACAATTATCCTGGAGTTGTGCAATGGAGGGTTGGGCTCGTAGTCGCCCCTTGAGCGAAAGCGGTTTGCATATAAGCTTATGGTAGTTGGGGAGCTGGAATGTTGGGGTCTCCATTTTGGGTGGGGGAGTTCTCATGTTGGGGTTGGTAGGGGGGGGTTGGGTGGGGTGTGGTTGGAGGGATAATCACCGACAAGTGGGGGGGTTGTCGGTAGAATGCGGGGGGGCGGGAGGGAGGGTGGGGGGATTTGGTGGTACACACAGAGGGTTTGGAAGCCTGTGGGGTTAAGTGGGGACGGGAGGGTATGTGCTCAAACACCTTCGAATGGCGACAGTGAATTTTATGACCTGGAATGTCAGGGGCCTTAATAGCTTGCCTAAATGTCGGAAAGTTTTGCAATATCTGGAACGGCATAGGGTGGGGGTGGCCTTTCTTCAGGAGACCCACCTGACGGCGGCTACTGAATCTAATTTTGGCTGGGGGTGCCATAGGTATTTCTCTTCTTATTCTCCTTATTCCAGGGGTGTGTGCATTTTGGTGCATAGATCGGTGGGGTTCCTACTGATCAAAGTTCTGAAGGATCAAGAAGGTAGGGTCTTGGTGGTACATGGGGTTATCCAGGGGAAGCTATATACACTAATATACTACTATGGTCCCAACCAGGACACAATAGTCTCTTGACTGGGTAGAGAGGCAATTGGGGGTACTTCCCGAAGGGGAAATTATGTGGGCAGGAGATTTTAACTCGGTTTTGGACATTTCCTCTGGATAGGGTAGGCAGTGCGTCTAGGTAGTAAGACCTCCACCGGAATTCGGGGCATGTTCCCAGTGTGGGATGTTGAAGATATTTGGAGGGTGAGAAATCCTGGGGTGAGTCAATTTATGCACTACTCTGCGCCGCATGGTTCGGCGGCTCGACTAGACTATTTCCAGGTGTGCCGTGCAATTATAGGTCGGTCCATGGGGGTAGGTATTCTGGCCCACACTCTATCGGACCATGCTCCTGTTCTTTTATCTATCCGTTTAGAAGGCCGAGATAAGGTGAAGCCTCACTGGAGGTTTAAGAGTGAGGCACTTACAGATGGGGTCTTTAGGGAGGAACTGGCGAAGGCTATAGATGTATATTTTGAGGTCAATGATGGGTCAGTGTCGTCCGCCCGCTGGCATCCTATGGGAAGGATTCAAGTGTGTGATTAGGGGTGAATGTATAGCCAAGGAATTGGGGATTCTGAAGAAGTTACGGAATGATCTGGCTGATACGGAGGAGGAAATGCGGGTCTTGCAGGAGAGGGCCCCCGTTCCGACTAAAATTCAGCAGGGAAATATTAAGCGGAAATTGCAGGAGTTTCATGCCCTTGCTCAGCGGGAGGTTAAATATATGTGGGATAGGATAGCCCCTCGGAAGTATGGAGAAGGGCAAGCCTCGGGGCAGACGCTCACGAGAGCCACTCGGCTGGGTGACCCGGGAGAACAGGGTGACAGTGATTACAGATGAGGGGAGTTGATTATTGTGGGGATGAGGGAATAGTTCATGAATTCCAGGAATTTTATGGCCAGTTGTACTCGTCCCAATTGGCGGTGGCACAGGCGGATATGGAGGCTTTTCTTGACGATGTGGGGCTGTATTGGTTTCAGAGGAGCAAAGGGAGTGGTTGAATAGGTGACGCTGGATGAGGTGGATGAGGTGATGGAAGCTATTAAGTCATTGCCGGGTGGGAAATCCCCGGGCCCTGACGGCTTTACAGCCGAATTTTATAAGTGTTATGCTGAAACACTGGCACCATATTTACTACGAATGTATCAGGGGGTGGTGTCCAAGGGCCAATTACCAGATTCTCTTAGGGAAGCTGTACTGGTCGTATTGCTGAAGCCGGGGAAGCCGGAAGTTGACTGCTCATCTTACTGCCCGATTTCGCTTATCAATCTCGATAATATCTTGGCGAAAATCGTAGCGATGCGGCTGGCACCTCTGATGCCAATCTTGGCGAGGGCCGATCAGGCAGGGTTCATTCCGAGTTGGTCGACCTTGTTCGGGCTGCGGAGGATGTTTGGTCTGATGCAGCGTTGCCAGCGGACGACCCGGTGGTGGCGGTCCTATTGGATGCCACCAAGGCATTTGATTCTGTTGAATGGTCGTTTTTATTCACAGTTTTGCGTAGGATGGGCTTGGGCAACTTTTTTTATCTCCTTGGTGTCACTTCTATATACCAACCCGGTGGCTAGGGTGAGAGTGAATGGGCAGACCACTGGGGTATTACCGCTCGAGCGGGGGACACATCAGGGCTGTCCGTTGTCCCCCCTGTTATTCGCCCTGGCGATAGAGCCTTGGGCTGAAAGGGTTAGGGAGTTTCATCTACACCGGGGAGTTCAGCTGCATACTCATAATGTGGTAATATCGTTGTATGCAGATGATATGGTCCTGTTCGTTCGCCATCTGGAAATGAACCTAGACCCGATTATGCTGGATCTTCAGTGATTTGGAGAACTTTCGGGGCTTAGAATAAATGCCAGTAAGTCTGTTATCTTCCCATTGACGGGTGGGGCATCTCAATTTTGGGATATTTGGGGATTCCAGTGGGATCTACGAAGCACTCGATACCTGGGGGTCACCGTGGCGAGAGAAGAGGGGGTGGTGTATGCTGCGAATTACGTGGAGGCACTAGAATCGGCTAAACGGGCGATGTTGGGTTGGACCTCACTCCCACTTAACTTATACGGTAGGATCTCGGTTGTCAAGATGACTATTCTTCCCAAATGTTTGTATGTGTTTCTAAATGTGCCTATAAAAGTACCTCAAAAATACTTCCGGGATCTTCGTTCGATAGCGCACTTCATATGGGCGGGCAAAAAGGCTCGGGTTTCCTGTGGGAAGCTTACAGCGCTGGTTCGGGAGGGGGGTCTTGCGCTGCCAGATTTTGAGTTATACTATATGGTGGCGCAGGGCAGTTACCTCAGGAACTGGTATGGGATGGCGGCAGAGCACATGCACGTGGAGATAGAGGGGGCGGTTAACTCTAACTTTAAGTTGATCCACTTTAAGTTTTTGCATCAATGTTATTACTCCCGGCCCAGCTAAAAGATTACTTTCCTCAGAGGTCGGAGGCCTGTCGGATGCGGACAACAGACAGCTGGTTTTCTCCATGTGGCTTGGGATTGTGTGGAGCTGGTGCAATTCTGGCAGCATGTATTTGTGGTGATTGGAGATATTGCGGGGCAACAGCTTGCACCAGATCCCGTACTGGCCTTATTGGGGTACACGGAGCAGATACCCAAGGGGACTAGGAAATTGATAGGTCTTCTCAATTCTGGCGAAATGTCGGGTGGCAAGGGGTGGGGAAGAAAGCTGAGTCCGACAATTGCCCAATGGTCAAAGGATATATTGTATTGCAACGATATGGAGACTAGATGGGGAGTGTTGAGAGGGAACTGTCGGGGCGATGGTCGGATGTGGGATGCGTATACGCTATATCTCCTCGGACAGCCGGGGAGAGGGAACCCGGGGTCCCCTGCTACGCAGGAATCCCCCGTTCAGCCTGGTTTTGAGGTGAGATCTCCACCCACCCCCTGGAACCCTACCTGAGGAATGGGCAATTTGGTCTATATGGCCTCGTCGGCATGGAGACTGGACTGGGAGGGTTATCCGTAGGACGCTGGTCCTGTTACCCAGGCTACTTCTGGTTTTCTCGTACTACCTTCACGTGGGGGAGTGGGGGGGGTTACTTTTTTTTAAAAAGATGCTTGTTACAAGCCGTGCAAGTGGTCAGAATGTACGTGTTTAAACATTGAACCATGCGCAAGAGAGTTTGAATTTAGACCTAGGTTACAGGGTTGAATGCTATAATTGAGCCTTCTGTGATCTCAACATCAATCGTTCACTAGGAGGGCCTAGCAGCTGAATTCCAAACCTGTGAAATGCTCCCCATCAAGAATGCGGGCTGAGCCAGGTGCATCCTTCCAACTTTGTCTAGACCAAGTGTCTGCTACATTTGGCGCGCCAAATGTTCTTGACTGTAATTCCCATCATCACTAGCCAGAATAGTCAAAGGTGAGGAATCATGGCAGATTTAGCCCAAGGTTGCAGACCACTGGCCTAGACAACACAAAACCTGGACCATCCCCACTGACAACTTCTGCAGAATAGCCAGATATGGAACACCAGTAATAAAAAAAAAATGCACACTACAACTACAAGAACCACTGTGCACAGAAACAAAATGTCTAAATCAGTTTGCCCGGACCCACGAAGTGCAGCAGGAAGTTCTCCACATTCGTAACATTCTCTCGATCTTGGAAAATCGAGATTCTTTGTCAAGACCAGAGTTGAGCACTATGCTTGTTGAAGGCTTACTTGCCAACAATGGCGCTGGTTGATCAATTGGTCTCAGAATTCTCTGAAAACTGATTCTTCTGACCAGTCGGCCGCTTTCATATCTTCCTATCTGGCTCTTACCTAAAAAGGCTTTCAACGCTATTGCTGCTCTAGCTGAATGAGCTCTGAATCACAATACATTGCTTGCAGTAGCGCCCACCTAGGTGGAGTCTGGGAAGAAACGGGTTATTCTCAGCTTGATGAGCAACTGTCCTCTTTAATTTCCCCTTAACCCTGCTGTATTCTACTCATGTGTTTAGACACCTTACCAGAACGACTTTGGATACTTTGGGATGCTGGGTTACCAAACTGACCCAGACTGGCACTTTGTCCTTCTGGAGATAAGAAAGATGACCCAATCCGGGGACTATGATCAATGGGGGCAGTGCCTACACATCTGACAACAAACAGCAAAGGGGCTAGTAAGCTTTCACGGTAGCCTTATTAAGGAATAGTGCGCTCAAAAATGTTATTGTCCCGAGCGTTCGGGCATGTGATTTTAAGCGAACTGTGAACGATCGTAAAAACATTTCCTATGCACCTTACCATAGTTTTCCGCACTTTTACACATGCGAAATCTGGCAGCGCGGCGTGGCGCGTCTATCTTGTGCAAATCCTATCCGTTTATCCATCGCCCTAAGTTCAAGTGCCCCTGCAGCACTAAATCGTATCCCCGCCCCTGAAGCTGACATTAGTTTTCCGAGCGATATTCTCCACCTATTTTCATGACCTTAGTGGGCAGCGTAGCCAACCGCTCCCAGTTTCCTGCAGTTCTCATTCTGCGCTAATGCCGCTAGTAATGTTCGATATTACATACTGTCTATGCCGAAATGCAACCTTTTGGGCCTGTACTTTAGGCACATATTGTGGAACATCTCCAAATCTCTGGTGTGACAGAATTATGTGAGTCCCTTCAGGTCTCTTGAAAGCGTTTTATCAAACACGATCTTCTCAAGAGCTTTGTGTGGAGGTGAAGATGGAACCAACTACTTCTTCTTGCGTTCCTGTTCTTCTGATAATCGACCATGTGCACATTGGTGATAATGTTGGTTTTCTGTCCACGAATGAACGTTGGTGTACCTGAGGACAATATCAATGAGCCCATGGAGGACTTTGTGGAACACATGTTGCTGTCAGTGCTAGACTCACCGAAACTCTCCCTACAGTTCGCGGTGGAAAGAACCCATCGTTCCTTGACTGCTAAACCTAAGCCTGGCGCACCTCCATGCCCCATCATAGCCAGAATTTTAAGTTTTCGCGACCGAGATGTTCTCCTGAGAGCGGCAAGAATCAAGGGGGAGCTTCGAATGGGGGTGGCAAGGATCCATCTGTACCCGGATTTCTCTGTGGCGGTCCAGCAGGAATGCAAAACCTTTGTTGCAGTTTTAAAAAAAAAAAGGCACCGGGATCTAGGGGTAAAATACTGTTATTTCCCACCAAACTAAGAATAGAACACTCCAATCGGACATACTTTTTCACGATCCCCAAGGAGGCCTCAAAATTCATAGATGAACGCTTCCCTGGCTGATCCTTCACCACTGCTATGACACCGCTATGGCTCGATCATTATGCACCAAATTCTTCCCTGGAAACGGGCCCATCATTGTTCTCATGCACAGTTGAGGCCATGTTATATGTAAATGCATTAACAGTTTGATCTTGTTATTCCACGGAACTGCTGATCCTCAGTTTATGTAGCCTATACTAATCATACTGTTAAGTGTGCGGTCTTGAAAATCTCCTTAAATGTTCCCCAGTCCGGTATGTCACCGCCAGGCCATCTAACGGGCCCCCAGGCGCTAATGCCAATGAGTTTGTTGTTGTTATGGTCATGTTGGGTTATCATTCCTCTGTCTGGGGGAGGGATGTGGGTGGAGGGGGGTTTGGGAGTTATATTAAAAAGGACTTGACAACCACAAGAGATGCCACACATACCGCAATATCATATCATGGGTTTACGGATAATGCGATGTACCCGCCCCAGCCAGACTTGAATTGGGTTCTACCATTCTGGAGACCGGAAGTCAACCAACGTCCCTACACAAATGGCGGATAGTAGTTTAACTTTCATGAGCTGGAATGTAAGAGGGCTAGGTAACCACAAAAAGATGAGACAGATATAATAGTATGCGGAACGCCACAGCATTAAAATCCTATGCCTACAAGAGACCCATGCCTGCTCTGAACAATGCGAGAAGTTTGCTAAACAATGGGGGCCTCAGAGGTACTTCACCAATTACTCTACCCAAAGTCGAGGTGTCCTAACTCTGATACACAAGTCTTAAGTTCACATGCTGTCATTCACGGATAGACCCACAGGGGAGATATGTACTAGTTCTGGGCAGACTGCAAAATCAGGAGGCGGCCGTATTAAATATCTATGGCCCGAACATCGACGACCCAGATTTCTACTTGCACCTGGCTTCGGTATTGGAAAGTTACCCCCTGGTTCCGATAATATGGGGTGGCGATTTTAATACTATACTAGATGTCAACCTAGACAGATCAGGCTCGCCAATTATCCAAGGAAGCCTACACTATTCTAAGAACGCTCCCTCGCTTGGCGATCGTGGATACCTGGCGCCTCATGTACCCTGACTCCCACACTTACTCCTACAATTCCTCAGTCCATGATTCACATTCTAGGATAGATGGGTGGCTTATATCAGACCATATTGGTCCGGTCCCTAGCCCACCTATCGATCCTCCCTAGAACTTTATCCGATCACTCACCAGTGATTATCTCATTGAACTGGGGTCAAGACTACGATAAAACGAGACAGTGGAGAATGAGGCCTCATGCCCTTCTAGATCAGGTCTTCACAGCTGATATTGAGTCTTCCATCAAGGAATTCTTTGAGGTTGACACTAATTCAATGGCATCACAGGCCACCTTGTGGGAATCCTTTAAAGCGTACATCAGAGGCATTGATATTTCCAAGGGGTGTGGTATCCTGAAAAAAATCTGCTCGGATATCACTAGTAGTGAGTCGACACTAGCAACCCTTGAGGCCCAATATGCCCTGGATCAATCTCCTGAAACATTGGCACAACTAGGGTCAGAACTAGACACATTCAGTAGCCTAGCCGAACGAGAAGTCAAGTTCTTAGCCCTCACTCGGTTAGGAAGTATGGCAAGCGAGAACGCCCGGGCAGTTTGCTCGCTAGGTTGATTTGCCGGGAGTTTAGCGCTCCCAACATACCAGCAATAAAGAGACCCGATGGAACACTGGCCACTTCACCACAGGACATTAACTCAGAATTTCTATCATTCTACACCTCCCTATACTCCAAAGTTGTGGGCCCCCAGACATCAGAAATTGACTCCTATTTAGAGGGCCTCCCTCTCTCGGTCCTTTCTACCAAGGCCAGTGTTTCTCTGGAGAGACCGTTCAATCCTGAAGAACTCATGGAGGCCATTGAATCGTTGGCATCTGGCAAAGCTCCTGGCCCAGATGGCCTCCCCATCGACTTCTATAAACGATTCAAATCTCTCCTGGTCCCACATTTACTGGCCCTGTGGGAGGAGGCGTGTGAAAGGGGTATTCTCCCCCCCTGTCATGATGCCTACCTTCAAAGAGCCAGGTCCGACCCAGCAACCCCAGAGGCAGGCATCATTTCCCCCAGGGGAGTGCCAGCGGGCCCAAGCTGGGGCCCTTTGGACGCAGTCCTGGCGCCTTAGGCGCCAGGCTCATGTTGGACCTCTGTCCTGGCGCCTTAGGCGCCAGGCTCATAAAGCTAGACATGTGTTCAAGTGTTTTAATGTGCACTTACCTGATGCAGACCATGCTGCCACATGCAGGCCCTCTTGAGGCCTGAATAGGAACTACTTTACCTGTGGGACTACTTTCCACCCTGGTGTGGTCGGGGAAGGATACATACCTAATCGGAGGAAGGATACACACTTGGAACTTCTTCCAAAGCTATTTAAACCACGCCCGATCAGCAACTCACGCTTCGCGTTGTTCTGCTCCTCGCAGCTGGACGCTCACCGTGTCGGCTCCTGCATCTGGACTTCAGCCACGCCGGTCAGCATCCTGGGTCACCTGCAAAGGGAGACAAGAGACCTACCAGCTAATCTGCACCACGGAGACCTCACCGACGATCCTGAAAGGGAAGACATCATTTCTAAAAGCATTTCGTTACGATCGCTGCAGCGCTGCATTTCACTCACCTTTCCTGGGTTCCTCCATCTTCAGCAGCGATCATCCGGACACACAGCCACTTCCCAGAGCCTAGAGAGAAAGACAAGAATAAGAGGTGAGAGAAGGAAGGGAATAGGAAAAGCCCAGTTTCCTTCTAAGACTTACCTGTTGGGTCATTCCCATTTCATTTCGGGTCTTGCTGCTTCCAAGCAGGACCCCGGCCCCTATGGGGAAAAAAGACAGACATTAGATGAGCGAATGCAAAAACATCACCTGAGCGCTCATCTAGGACTTACCAGATCTTTACTGGAACTGCACGTTTCACTTCGGGTCGGCGCCATATTTCTGGCATTCCGAACCCCGGCCCCTATGAGGAAAAGACATCAACATCAGCGCTTTGTTGCAAGAAGTCTCCAAAGGAATCTTCATTCATCACCTGAAAAAAGACAATGAACATTATTATTTAAAGCTTGAACTTTTGAACTTGCAACAGAACTTTTACACGCCTTACCAGTATAATCAAGCTTACCTGAACTCCAGTCCAACCTCAATCCAGTGAAGTAACTGGGTTCAACGCGCTCCTGCGTCAGAAGCAGGATGGAGAGCTCGTCCTTTCAGACCCTAAGGTGAGACTTCACGGGGAATCGTGGAAGGGTATCGTGGAGGGTTGGAAGAAAGTGGGAGGCTTGAGCATAACTCAGTCAGTAGGTAATACTCCCTTTTCACGCACAGGGGAATATTCCTGCGAGCCGGAGAAGCCAGAGTAGAGGGCCCTTCCTGTCCATCTTCAGAGTCCTGCGCTTCACCATTGAAGGAGCATCAGCACTCGAAGCCAGACCTGCGCCTCCGTGGGAATCAGGTGAGCGTTACACCCCCACACTCCGAGAGGCAATGATAACAGTCCTTCTTAAAACTGGCAAAACTCCCACCCAATGCGGTTCATACCGCCCCCTTTCACTAATTAACTGCGACATCAAAATATATGCCAAACTACTGGCCACCTGACTAGCCTCATTTATGCCCCACATCATTCATCCTGATCAAGCGGTATTCGTCCCGGGCAGATCCACTTCTTTGAACCTGAGGAGACTCTTTAATGTGATCAATCAGATCGATCCAGGGGTGCATGTGGTAGCGGCTACCCAAGATATGCAGAAGGCATTCGATTCGGTGTTGTGGGAGTATCTGTGGCGAGTCTTAGAGAAGTGTACATTTGGTCCCAATTTCCGCAAATGGATTAAGTTGCTATACACCGCCCCATCGGCCAGGGTCTGCATGGAGGATAGGTGTTCCTCCCCCTTCCAAATAGCCAGAGGAACACGACAGGGCTGTCCTTTATCCCTACTAATATTCGCTGTAGCCATAGAACCATTTGTCGATATGATGCGCCAGTCAAACTCTCGTAGAGGCTTGCATACAGCGGGCCAGGCTGATATTGTTTCTTTGTATGCCGACGATGCCCTGTATATTCGCTCCCGAGAAGTCAACCTTGCTCCAATCCTGGAGGACGTGGTCCATTTTGCAAACCTATCTGGGCTAAAGGTTAATTGTTCCAAGTCTGTCCTATTCCCCCCCCCCCCTTACGGACTGCACGCAACCGCCTTCGGACCTAAGCGGTTTCACTTCGTCCCAATCCAATATTACTTACCTCGGGGTGGTGGTCTCCCGACAAACGGTGAAGCTACGTGAGAACTACCGTAATTACCTCCAGAAATCTGGCCTCAAAAATTAATAGTTGGGCTAGACTTCCCATGTCATTAGCGGCTTGGATAGGCTTACTTAAGATGGTGGCACTGCCTGTCATGATGCCTACCCCCGGAGCACCAGGCCAGGCCCAGCACACCCGGGAGCAGGCATCATGCCCCCAGGTAAAAGCCCAGCGGCCCCTTATAGGGGCTCTTTGGACTCTGTCCTGGCGCCAGGCTCATGTTGGACATCAGTCCTGGCGCCATAGGCGCCAGGCTCATAAAGGAAGGTGTTTTGTGCACTTACCTGATGCAGACCATGCTGCAAGATTCATGCCTCCCTGAGACCTGAAAGGGACTATTTTTTCATTGGGACTATTTTGCCACTCGGGCGTGGCCAGGGAAGGATACTTACCTGGAACTACTTTGGGGGGGCTATTTAAGCCACGCCCAGACAATAGCTCACGCTTCGCGTTGTTCTGCATCCAAGCAGCTGAACGCTCACCTTGTCTGCTCCTGCATCTGGTCTCCAGCCACGCCCGCCTCGATCCTGGAACACCTGTAAGGAAAGAAGAGAAGAGAAAGGTGAAAACCAAGAATTTTATCAAACTTCTTACCTGCATCCGGAACCTTCACGCCAGCGTTCCTGAGAAAAGACTTTCATTTAAAAGCACCGCGTTGCTCGCTGCAGCGCCGCGCTTCACTCACCTGTCCTCGGGAGTTCTTCTGGCTCCACTGCGACTGTCTGCACCGGTCGCCACATCTCTGCGCCTAGGGGAGAGAAGAAGAGACAAAAGGTGAGCAGAAGGAACATATGAGGGAAGCCTAATTTTCCGCCATAACACTTACCGGTCTTCTGTTGGTGGACCATTCCTCATTTCGGGTCAGCGCAGCTTCGTTGGCAGGTACCGCACCCCGGCCCCTAAGGGGAAAGGACAAAAGACATTACTGGGGGAATATAAAGACATTAAGAGGGATCGCCCCCATCGCTAACTCACCTGAGTTTACCATCGGCAATTCAATCCATCAACGCATCGCCTTCATTCTGCACCTGAAATAAAGGACAGATCACAGGTTAGGAAGGCAACAGAAAAGGAGGCTCAACATTTGAACTTTTGTAATCTTCATACTTGCGGCGTTCCGCTCGGAAAAGTCAAGTGGATTTTGCCAGCGCCATTCTGAAAACCAGTGAAGTAACTATACAAGCACGCGCCCCTGCACCAGAAGCAGGATGGAGAGTTCATCCTTTCAAACCATAAGGTGAGCTTCAACCGGGGATTTCGGAGGAAGTTAGAGAAGAATGAAGGGGGGAAGGGGGGAGCAAGCACACTATTCTGCAGACTGTGAATCCCCTTTCTCATCTGCAGAAGGATATTCCTACGGGCCAGCCAAGCAAGATTTGAGGGTCCTGTTCAGTCGGTGTTCCGAGTTCTGCGCATCACGCTCGAAGAGGCCACAGCAACCCAGACTAGACCAGTGCCTCCATGGGAGTCAGGTGAGCGTTACACTGCCTCAACTCCTTTAGCGATTTACAAATCTCCCTCTATGGCCAGGCGATGACTTCTTCTGGTCGCTACGCTGCATAACCAACTCCTTCCTATGGCACTCTGCCGCAGTCCGACTCAAATTTACAACACTGACCACCCCTATGGAGCTAGGCGGGTTTGGCGCCCCCGACTTCGCCAGGTATTGGTTGGTATCCCAGTCCCAATTTCCCCTCACACTGGTTTAACACCACCGACCCCCCCCCCCCTCCCCACCGCCCCCCAATGTCCGGCTAGAGAAACTAACGGTCAGTGATCGAGTAATTGGTTCCCTTATTCTCAAACCCGTCCCGGTTGACCCAGACTGGGCAGATGAGGGCTTCTTAACTCTTTGCGATGTCTATGAACAGGGCAACGTCCTCGAATGGGCTGATCCCTCAAACGAAAGCCGTCAGCATGGCTGCAATACTCCTCTCTCTGGAAAACTCTCAAAGCCAGATACCCCAACTTCCCTACAATACCACCTGACAAACCAATAATAGCAGAGCTGTGCTTCTTTTGATTCCTTTAAGGGGAAAGTATCACGACTTTATACCCTATTGCAGACCAAAGCGGCCCCATCCTTTACTAAACTAAGGCATAGGTGGGAAGAAGACCTTGGAGTTCAGATCACTGATGAACGCTGGTCCTGGATGTGCGCTCGCAACGTATCATATAACTCACGGTTCAAATTAATACAATTCAAAGTGTTACATAGATACCATCACACTTCAAGGAAGACTACACCATATGTTTAGTAACCTCTCGCTCAGCTGTCCTAAGCGTGGTGCGGATCAAGCCCCCTACATTCGTATGATTTGGCTCTGCCCGCGGCTGACGCAATTCTGGTCCGAAGTATGCTCCACAACTTTTGCTATACTAGACCATACTATAGACCCACAAGCAAAAAAACTGAGAAATTATCCTATTCTTGGTGGTGTGCACTAAAAAGATGGTCTCTCAAATTCCTAATATATTCATGATAGAAGTGTGCATGAATGTATACTTGGTATGCGTCAGTAGCAAGGACAGGAGGGTCATTTCTCAGCAAACCCTCCCAAAAATGAGAACAAAATTAAGGCGTCACCTCACTTATCTACGCTACCAACTGAGGTCTGACTAAGACTGGTTTCAAAAGTCACAATTAGGTATGCCTATAATAAATCTCCAAAATAATCCAAGTTGGCGAATAACTGCTTTTGATAAAAAGATTTTTAATGTTGCATAAACACAAAGACGCCACGCTAACGCGTGTTTCAAGCCTAACTGGGCCGTCTTCAGGGCGTAAAGTAGAGCCACTGTGCATTAAGCCATAAGGCGCTGCTCAGACACACGGCGGAGTCTCCAGCAAACTGCAGCTTCGTACACATTCAAGCGTTAAATTAGTTACTAAAGCTGACAATGAGTCATCAAATTGAACCACTTGATTTAGACCACCATGATTTTTGAAAACTCATCTCACCTCGAGCAACCAATTAAGAACGGCGGATGGAGGGGCGTGGCCAACGAGCGACCGATGTAGACGCGTGCTCGCTGAGCTCCCGGTGCCGCCAACACATCCTGCCAAATCCTGGGGGAATTTGACTTGCGACACTCCTGCAAAATTACGAAAAGTTGGCCGACAGACGACACGACACATTGCAGTTGCTCCCGTAACAAAACGGAGGCCGGAGGCGAAGATAACTGCGGTGGAAGGTGATAGAGCGTGGCACCCGCCGAACTCGATCCAAGATGGCCGACAGTGACTTGGGATAGTGCGCCACTGACATCCGGCACGAAGAACAGCGCCATACAGGAGGAGCGAACGGTTGATGGGAAGGCAGTGACCAACCGTACGCGCTCCGCTCCGCTCCGCGTTGAGCGCCCGCCAACTCAGAACAAGGGGCGACAGACAGCGACGGAGAGGCACGTGATTGGGCACGCGAAACGGTGAGGAGCAGGGTGGGCGGGAGGCAGTGGTTGCGAGCAGCTTTCCCGCTTGCCCGCTCCCAGAAAATCGCTTGTGATTAGATCGAGAGTTAAATCCGTGCCCCGGCCCACGCACAACGCTACTAGAATCATCAAGGCGGATCCTCATCGAAGTTGTGACTGCAACGGTCATGGGCAAGGACAAGAGCAGGAGAGGCACGACGCAAAGCAAAATGGAACAATACGCGGTGCCCACACTGGCCACGGAGCCGACACAGGAAAGATCGGCAATTACTGAAGATGAGGAACCCGAACCCTCTCTCAAAGACATTATGAACGCCATAGCCAACTCCAGAACCGCTATGGAGATTAAAATGGACGGCATCAGCACAGAAGTGTCCCTCCTACGCCATGACTTGCAGAAACTCACGTCCCGCACGGGAGAGGCGGAAACCCGCATATCCAACACGGAAGATGGCCTCCGAAACATCCATCAACAGATGACCAGAGTACTGCAACGTGTTAAGACTCTAGAGGAACGGGTGGAGGAAGGAGAGGGGCGCTCTAGACGGAACAATATACGAATCCTGGGATTACCTGAGAAAAGTGAAGGCCCCTCCATGGAACTATTCCTTGAACAACTACTCATGGACCTATACGCCCCAAAGAATTTTTCGAAACTTTTCTCCATTGAACGTGCACATCGAGTCCCAACAGGCAGACCAACGCCTGGGGCCCCACCCCGCACTGTGATTGCCAAAATCCTAAATTACAGAGATCGCGACGCGATACTGCAAATGGCCAGATCCAAGGGAGCCACGACCTACAACGGCGCGAAAATCGCTTTCTTCCCGGATTTCACACGGGAAGTACAAAGAGCACGCCAATCATTTGACCAGCTTAAGAAGAAGCTACAGACCCAAAACATCAAATATGGTCTCCTGTTCCCGGCACAGCTGAAAATTTACCATAATGGCACAACCGTGCACTTTAATGACCCAAAGGATGCATGGAATTGGGCAGAAAATAACCTGGAGGGAGATTGGGGCCCCACAAATAGAAGGGAACGTGAACGAAATAGACCGCGCCCGGACAGATCCCCGAATGCACAACCACTACAAGGCCAGGATGGACTACCACCAAGAGAAGCCGACTGAAGTGTGCGGACACATGCTGATAGCAATGCACTGTCAGAGCTTTTCCCCCCCCCCACATTGAAGAAATGGCGGCTCGAGCGGGGGCCCCCCCCCTCAACAAAGGTAATAGGACCAGCGCCGAGCAACGGCGACAGAATCGCAAAGAAGTTATATCGAATGTATTGATTGTTTGTTCGGTCCGAGCAGACCCTTGTCAGGCTCGGCCTAATGTTGGGGCGACAGGTACTTCCAGTTGGGGTGGAGTATGGGGAGGGTACGAGGGAGTTTGTGTTTAGGACAGAGTTTATTTGTTTGGTTTGCTGCTCTAAGATCAATGCGCGCAATAGGCTGGGGTCGGGTTCCAGGGGGGCGGATAAGGGGCAATGCCCGGAGATACACACAACATTACCCGGCATGTCCGATTCCCGACCACCATGACTGACCACACCGCTGAAAGCAAGAACAGGTCTATTAAGATAATGACCTGGAATGTGAATGGGCTAGGCAGCAGTATCAAGAGACGCCTTGTACTCCAATATTTGAACCGTTATACGCCCGATGTAGCCTTCCTAACCGAAACGCACCTGGCGGGCACAAACTGCAACCTCTTCAAGCGAACTAATTACCGCATCGCGATACACTCAGGTTTCTCCATGGGAGCTAGGGGGGTGCTGATCCTCGTGCACAAACGACTTCCACTGACCCTCTCATCCGTCACACAGGACCCAGGAGGTAGATTCGTTCACATAACCGCGACTCTTTGGGAGCGGCCTATATCCATGCTAGCCGTATATGCACCACCTACCTTACTCACTGCACTACTTGAAGATATAACGCCAATGTTGGCGGCGGACTCCTCGAGCTTGATGGTGGTGGGGGGAGATTTCAACGAGGTCATGCACCCAGAACTTGACCGAACACACATCCGCTCGAGAAATCCAGCTACGCATACCAAACTAGCCACGTTCGCCGACGCAATAGGCCTGAAAGATGTGTGGAGACATTTGCATCCTGGCACGAGAGAATACTCTTTCCTCTCCGGAGCACACGCCTCATTATCTAGACTTGATTACTTTTTTCTCCCGATCTCCGAATTACATCTAGCAACCGATGCACACCTCCTACCCAGAGGTATATCGGACCACTCCCCGCTCGTAATGGTGCTCAATACACACAGGCCGATTCCCCCACCCACGTGGAGGCTAAACAATTATTATCTGGGCTTCCCCGACCTAGTCGAACATATCAAAAAAGGAACAGAATCATACTTTGAACTGAACACAACCTCAGTGGATAGCCCTGTAACATTGTGGGAGGCATACAAACCCGTACTGAGAGGGGAACTCATATCCCAGATCGCAGCCCATAGGAAAAAACACGCCGCGGCGATCCGGGCGGCCGAAAAGCGAGTACAAGAGGCAGAGGTAGCTCATCTATCCCAAGACCTCCCAGAATCCCATCGCGAATTACAGCTAGCACAAAAACAGTTTCAAAACGTCGCCCTGGACAATGCCAAACAGGCACACACAGCGATGCGGACCAGAGTGTACGAAACCGGGGATAAGGCAGGCAAAATGTTGGCGTGGCTGGAGAGGCGTGACGAGGGGCTCCGACATGTTAGAGCGATCAGAACACAGGGGAATACACTAGTGACAGCGGACCGTGACATAGCGGAAGAGTTCGCAAGCTACTACAAGGAACTCTATGGACCGCCAATCTCCCCCATTGACACTACACCCATCTCGGGAATCACCCTTCCCTCCCTGACACCTGAACAAAGAGCCCTGCTAGAAACCGACATATCGGAGAATGAATTGTCTGCAGCCATAGCCGACCTTCAACCCGGGAAAGCCCCGGGACCCAACGGCCTTCCGGTCGAGGTATGGAAGAAAATAGGCACGAGCGTAATTACACCACACTTGCTGAAAATGTATGAAACCTCCCGAAACAAAGGGTCCCTCCCACAAGACCTGAGACAGGCCACCATAGTGGTCATACCCAAAGCGGACAAACCCCCAGAGTGCTGCAGTTCGTATAGGCCCATTTCCCTTATCAATACAGAAACCAAAATTCTAGCGAAAACCTTAGCCAATAGATTGCAGCAAGTTATACCCTCCTTGATCCACCCGGATCAGTGTGGTTTTATGCCGCAGAGATCCACGCGGATGAATATACATCGATTATTCATGGCGATGGAGAATGCGACCACCATCCGAGACCCGTTGGCCCTGTTGGCCGTAGACTTCGAGAAGGCCTTTGACTCTATCAGGTGGGATGCGATCTGGGAGATAATGCAAAGGATGGGATTCGGGCCCCAGTTTATGAGCTGGGTTAAATTATTGTACAAATCCCCGCTAGCAGTCACGAAAGTGAATGGTCACGTGTCAGGCCCCTTTGAAATCGGCACAGGAACCAGACAAGGATGCCCACTGTCGGCCATGATATTCGCAATAGCGATTGAACCACTCGCTATACTGTTAAGAACAAACGAAACATGGAAGGGATTTAGATGGTCTGAAGCCTGGGAAGATAAGGTGTCCCTATACGCGGACGACTTATTGGTTTACTTACAAGACCCGGTCAGATCCTGCCCCATAGTGACTGATTTACTGCAGAAATACGGCTCCTTCAGTGGCCTGAAAGTAAACTGGGACAAATCCACCTTATTCCCACTCAAGCAAGAGGGAGACTCGATCCCGCCCCAATGTCCCTACCGGGTAGAAAGGGAACAATTCAAATACCTAGGTATTCTAATAACAAATAAGCTGACTGATTATGTGCCCAGAAACCTGTACCCAGTCATGACAAGATTTGCAGAGGATGCCCGTCACTGGTCATCCCTCCCGCTGACACTACTGGGTAGAGCTGCACTCTTCAAAATGATGACCCTACCCCGCCTACTCTACATATTACAAAATGCCCCATTACACATCCCTTCAAACATATTTAGGAAAATAGACCAGACACTCCGCAGACTGCTGTGGAATAACGGTCATCCACGCATAGCCCTAGCTACACTCCAAAGATCCATATGGGAGGGCGGAATAGGACTACCCCGAATGCAAACATACTATTGGGCCAGTCAATTGATGAAAGTGAATGACCAACTACACGGCGACACCGATGCACCACACAACAAATCTCTAGAGTCGGACACTCCTGGAAAACCCATCATGCTGTACCTTTATAAGAAAAGAGACCGCGCGGCTACTCCCAACATGCGCGCACAGCTAACACAAATCTGGACAGACGCACACAAGTTCGTGGGATGGGGCGACAAACTATCGCAGGCCCAACCTCTGTGGAACAACAAGAACCTTCCAGGTGTATACACGCTCCCCAGGTGGCCGAACTGGTCCCGGCAAGGTCCGCCCATCTTGGGAGACGTTGTGAAAGATAACACCATGGTCCCTTTTGCAGAGCTGGCTCTCCGACTTGGACTTCCCCAAACCGAACATTACCACTATGCTCAACTACAACACGCACTACGAAACATCCTCCCCGAAGTGAGCCCCCTACCGGACTTCACCCCCATTGAGAGAAATCTACTCCCGGAACCAATTACCCGGAGAGTGACATCGGTTCTATATAGTGCCATAAGTTCCTTTGGCACACCAGATCTACTGTCACTGCGGACCAAGTGGGAATCGGACGTGGGGGCCATACTGCCGGAGGAATGGGTCATGACATTGATGTTCCCTAGGGAGATAGCGATTTCATCAAGGCTTAGATTGGTTCAATTAAAGATATTACACAGAGTATACTATCCCAGGGTGGCCCTACACAGATGGGGAAGAATAGATGATCCGAACTGCCTGCGATGCAAAACGGAAGAGGGTACCTTTTTCCACATCATATGGGATTGCACACATATACAACCACTTTGGGAGGCATGCTGTGCGGAACTCTCTAGAGTTATGGGGAAAACAGTTCCCAGAAACCCTAAGCTACTACTATTGGGGATAGATGATGAAATTGACCTATCTAGATATGAAAAACTGCTCTTGTTCACCACCACCGCACTTTTGAAAAGGAACATTGCTCAAAAATGGGGCTCGGACCAAATACCGAGCTATGAACAATGGAGAACGGATGTGGATATCTGTGTCGCAACGGAATACAGAGTATACGCGGCCAGAGGATGCCCGGCAAAAGCCCTGAAAGTGTGGAGGAAATGGGAAGATGCCCAATGAGGATTATAAAACAACTGGACGCTGCCTGCGGGCTCAACTAAAGCTGTCCCCCCCCCCTTTTTTCCTTTGCAAACATATGTGTACAACATCTGAAACAGCCAGTAACCCTCTCCGGCAATGCGCATGTATTGATTGTTTACGTTGTTTATTTGTTTAACCTTGTTTTTTCCTAAAAACACCAATAAAATGTGTTATTAAAAAAAAAAAAGAACGGCGGATGGAATCACTTCTTATGAAAACTCAGTTGCAATTAGCAGTTTCAAATACAAACAAGACAGCAGTTGCAGGAATATAGTCCATTACTTTCTTGGTGAAATAACAGTATATTTTACACTGTCTTAATTGCAGCTATATCTACTTTACGCCCTGAAGAAGGCCAAATTAGGGTTGAAACACGTGTTGGCGTGGCGTCTTTGTGTTTATGCAACATTAAAAATCTTTTTATCAAAAGCAGTTATTCGCCAACTTGGATTATTTTGGAGATTTATTATAGGCATACCTAATTGTGACTTTTGAAACCAGTCTTAGTCAGACCTCCGTTGGTAGCGCAGATAAGTGAGGTGACGCCTTAATTTCATACTATAGACCCGTCCTCAATGTGTTGCCTCTTCCACAACTTCCCCCAACTTGGTCGTGATTCATGGAAACTGGCTGGACTTTGCATGGTGCTGGCGGTGCGCTGCATTTTGATGAACTGGCTTCGGCCTAGAGTACCCACGCATGCACAGTGGCTCAGCACGGTCACATGGGCACACAATACTGAGGAGTCCTGGGGTGCGACCAAGGGATATTTGGCGGACGTTCCGTAGTTATATGTTCACCATTACCTCAAACTCTGACACTGAATCCTCTACCCCCACCTTTTCCCCCCCAAATAATGCAGTCCCATGAACTGTGACTCTTAGTCGTATACCGAAGACGTTACCTGGTCCTCAACCCTTTGAATGCACTCGAAATGCCAGCACTGTATTGTAAAAGTTGCATTGTGTAATGTAATTCACTGCCATGCTGTAAGTATATTGGTTTGGTTGTGTGTTGTCAAGTCAAAAAAATAAAGGTTTAAAAAAAAAAATTCTTTGATATTTGTAGTACTGCGTTTTAGCAAGGAACTGAAGTCTCACAAATTCACAGAAACTGGGCAATTTACTAAAAGTAGAGCCACTGAAAAGTAGAGCTGCTGAACACAGTAGATTTCCAGCTGACACTTTGCCCAGCTCGGTTGAGTGAACCATGAAAATATATGGAGGTGGGCACAGGTGGCTTGGATTTACAGGTTAGTGCCTTGTACTACACGAGTCACAATCGCCAATGGCTCCCTGCATATTTTGCCCCTCGCTGGTTGTACACATTTCAGCATCAGTATAATCTCTACCAGGCAGCTGTCGAATACAATGTATTTATGCTCCATTATTAACGAATCGTCCTGCATGATTGTGCCTCAACTGTGGTGGACATTTCGAGCGAACTAGGCTAACTGAAGTCGAGATCTTTGGCAAGTTCATCGGACAATTGTGTTGAAGCTTCAGTCTGTGTTAGTTCAGCTGGTGTTATTTGCACACAAATTGGAGAAACCGTCAACAACAAATGTTTGAGTGGACCTTTTTTTGCTGGTGTAGATTGTCAAGTGGTCCTGGGGGATTTGCAATGATTCTTCCTTTATATTCAGTTTCATCTTTTAGAGCTCTCCCATTGTAGCAATGGTCCAACAATATTTTGCTGGCTTCACCGGTCACATTCAATTCTTTTTCTGGCCATTGGACATACGCATCTCCAGTCTGCTTATTGACTGGACAACGATGCGTCTCAAG
The DNA here is from genome assembly GCF_040938575.1 of Ambystoma mexicanum. NCBI lineage: Eukaryota > Metazoa > Chordata > Amphibia > Caudata > Ambystomatidae > Ambystoma > Ambystoma mexicanum. The sequence goes on along the minus strand of NC_090924.1, from coordinate 532,238,339 downwards.
TAGTTGCTCCATGGTGAAATCTGCCTGGCAAGCTGCATCTTTGGTTTCATTTGTTGGCTGTCTTTATACTTTTCCTTCTGTGCCTCTAGGTGATGGGTTGTAAAGACATGTTCAATGTGAATCACACATACACTAGATGGCACTTTAAATAAAAAAACATGTTAAGGAGAAAACACCAGCCCAAAACACTTCGCGAAAATGGAAAAAAAAGTTTATTTACCCTTGTTTTCTTGATTTTCTGTGAAACCGTGGTCCTCTCTGTAACGACTGCACCAGCAAGATGGTCCACCACCTCTGATCCATGTGCCTCCTCTTCTAATTCGTGACCTTGTACACATTCCTTGAATAGAACATTGATTTAAAAAAAAAGAATCAAGCATTTTTTAAATTAAAATCTTTCATCACACACATCCCTTACATACATAACCTCGTAAACGGTGTACGCCATTTAGTCAAAATATACATTTCGATTTTCACCTGATTGATGGCAAGTGTACTCTATCGGAGGTCACTGTGCCAAACATAATGATTCTAATGTTGCCCTCAAACATTTTGCAACATATTCAGCATTAGGGAGAATTGATAATGTTGGGACTAACATGATAAAAGTATGAAAGAATGCACGTTTTTATGAATGTCACTGTCTGATAGTATTATATGTAGGATTTACTTTCTTTAATTCTTGAACTGTCAGTACGCATAACTCATACTCTGGACCAGCTCCAAAGGATGATGTGATTGTAGTGGAGGTACCAGCATCCCCCTGTAACACAGTACTTGTTTCAGTATGGATGAAAACCGCGAAATGGAACAGAGACCATGGGATGCAGACAATGGAGCATATAAATAGAAAAACTTCAATGACACGTAGAGTAAACAACCGACCGGATACATAAACAATTTCATATTATTTGAAATTGAAAGCATAATGCATTCTCGTAATTGAAAAGTAAAAAGAAAAATACCTGGTAGGCGCTAGAAGTTGTTGTCTCACGAAAAGAAATGGATGCAGTTTCTTCCTCCTTCATTTTCAGTGCATTGTCACAAAGTCGCAAAAGGGAAAATTTTATTTGCATTAGACATGTGGGAAGATCCAACTCTTGATAATAATATGATCTCCTGCAAATCTGTGGGGCTCACTATTGGTATACTGGACGTGTCAGTGTTGTCGTCACTTGCGAGGGTCTGTGCTCTAGTCAGTATGCTCTCCTAAAAAAAAAAAAAAAAAAAAAAAAAGAAAAGACATGTCAAGCGCGCCATTATGAAAAGATTATGCTTCTTTTGAAGGGCACCATGGCATTGTTTTCTATGGTCATAATTACTTTCTATAATGCTCCGTACACCAGGGACAGATGTGTAGTAAAATGTGGTATAGTTCCAAAGTAATACAATATGGTAAATATGCAATTCATCATCCGGGACTCGCCTGAGGCAGCGTGTGCACAAATAGAGTTGGAGTTGCATTGGGAAGCAATTTACGTGACGTTCTGAGTCCATGCTTTTTTGTGTACTGCGATTGGTCGTACATATCCGGGGTAAAGTGCAGGCTGCAGATGCAGAATCGATTGGCCCTCTTGTCTTCCAAGACAGCCACGACTCTACTTTCAAGCTCGTCCACTGGAAATCCACAACGTCGAACCCATTCTCTTATTAAATCGATATTCGTCAGGAATGTATGCATGATAGTGCCCATCATTTTGACATGGCTCCCTAGAACCACAACCGAAAACCATACATGCAGGCATTCTTGGAAAATCTGTATAAAAAAGTACACATATAATTACAAAACAATTCTACAGAATACATGCGATTGATGGTATTATATCAAACTTTTATATAGACCTGGTTCGAGAAAGATGCTATTCTATCACTATTGACACTGGCGAAATTTGCTATATATCAAGATCACAAAACTTTAAACAGTAGACCATGGTAAAGTCATTGAGATGAATGAACATTACACTACTAGGTACACTCGTTCAAAATGGATAGAAATTCTGAGATCTGAAAGAGCTGATTAGGTAACCTGCCCTTACCTTGACTAACAACCAATTGGATTCGGCAAGCAGGGTAGTTAGTAGCAGGTGAACAGGTAGCACGATCCCGAGTTGACTTCCCGTGCTCACAGATGTCCTCAGGATAACTATCAACGGGTTAATGAAGAATTAGAAAAGTGGGTGTGTATGTGATGCAGAAAAGGGCCAGAGCACTGCTGAATGGAGACGCACTTATGTGGATTGCAGGGGCGCGGCCTGCTTCATGGGAGCTTGCCCGGAGACACTGGGTCTGGGGAGGCCATGTGTACAATGGCCCCTGTGCGGAAGATAACTTTTGAAGTGTACATAGTGTTTGGCACCTTGGCCGTTCCCACCCTGCCAGCCCCATTGGGAGGGCAGGGACACAGGTGCGAACTGTCATTGATAGTGGAGGCAGGATGGATGGGCAAGAGGCTTGCAGACAAGGTACGGAACACTGCTGAAGGGAGACACACTTATGTGGATTGCAGGGGCGCGGCCTGCTTCATGGGAGCCTGCCCGGAGACACAGGGTCTAGGGAGGCCATGCGAGCAATGACCCCTGTGCAGAAGATACCTTTTGAAGTGTACATGTTGTTTGGCACCTTGGCCGTTCCCACCCCACCAGCCCTGCCAGGACAAGTGAGCGGGTCCTTGATTCAATGAAAAATTGAAACAACTATTCATAAAAGATGATTTGTATTTTTTTGCTGATGTTGATGGCACAAATGTACTACAAATTGTATACTTTGGGTTGCAGTACAGTGTGGGAAAATCCCCTGTACCGACCGCTGTCACTGGTGAATTTGGCTCGAATGGCATCAACGACACAGGCGGGTATTGAATGCGGTATCCAAGCCTCCCATGAAGCCACCATGTAAACGCACAATAGGCCTCCAGCCTGTACCACCTGTGGAAGAGAAACATACAAACTGTATTTAAATTAACATGATCAGTGTACAAACCTTAGTTGAAAATGCAGTCTTGTATCCTATGGCATAGTTGCCAGTACAAATGTGACTTCATGGATCAATTGACTTGGGCTTTAAAGTGTAGACACATTACAAAAGTGAACACCCATGCAATCTATAACGTTTGGAGGACAGAGAAATATTGTTTCATGGTTGTAAGTGAAAGACCCATAAGATGACCAGTATGATTTCCCTAAATCGCAAGAGATGTATTGAGTTGCCAGACTACATTTATTTGGCAGTGATAGATCAAAGTTATTGAGGGCGAACTGTTGCGCGAAGTTTGTGCATAAGCACCATCATAATCCTCAAGACGGACCTTGTGAGGCATGCTGCCCTGAAGTCATGCAGGTGGGTAACGCATAGCTGCAGTGTCTCATCTTCCGATATGTAGTCCAAGCATCCAGAGTTTTCTCGGCAACAGCAGTTCTCCTCTTCAGTAGGCAAGACTTTGCACCAATTGCAGGTACACCAGGTGGAGATGTCGTCCATGTGACTAGGCTCAGGCTCATGATCCGGTGATTTTTCCTCCCAACTGTCGCCTGATGCCCCATCGTTTCCGCATCTTTGTCTTTCAACTTATTCCATGTTTGGAATTGATGTATACAAATGTGAATATGTCAAATAGGAGGTAATGGGCGATATTACTGGTGGGTTTGCTATACTCCTCGGATGTCAGACTCCCATGTGAACCACAGTAGTTGGTATTCTTGTGGATGCGATAACGGGTAACAAGGCATTTGAATTGATTGGACTGGCAGATTACCTAATGATGGAATGGCACAAATCATAGGTTGATATTAGATGTGTATTGGGGATGCGTGGGGGCTACGTTTTCATTATTAGATATGTAGAGCAGTGATATTAGCATGTAACATTGTATTGCACTGATGAGTTTATTGTAAATAATAATAAAATATATTTAATAAAATATATGGCGAGCACAGACTGCACCCAGCTTTAGAGAGCCTTGCACTGTAAACTGATTTCAGAGCTTTTCTCGTGTACTTTCATTTAGCTACACATTACATTTTACAGACATTCATCTCACTCAAGTATTACTTTAGTAGTACACAAAATACTGTATTGTTGCCCATTTTACGTCTTGGGTGCACGTAACCTCTGGTTATATTGTATCACTTGGCACAAAATTGCAAATCAAATAGGTTTGTTTGGTAATCAAGAGGGGTGATTTCTGAATTACCATGTCAGAGCCAACTCGTCTTCAGCTGAGAAGACTTGAACCAGGTATAGAGGATTTATATAAGGATATGAACTGGAGAGGTAATTTTCCCATTTGTTTAATTTTAAATCAACTTTTAGGAACATTATTTTCCTCAAAAAGCCATTAAATCTGAAAAATGTGATTTAAAGGAAATCGGATTTAAACACAATCTGAAAGTCATCAGTTTAGCCACCCTGCTATTTCTAGATTCATAAAGTTTCCTTTTACGTCCTTTCATCTCCGCCCATAGAAATTCAGCTGTAGTAGTTTTAGCTTTTCATTGGAATTCGGCAGCCTGATTATCTGTTAACTTGGTGTCTTATAACAGGTTCATCATCTACTAATGGCATGCAGAGACATAAGAAAAATCACTGGACAGGGTGTCTGATCCAAAAAGGGGTCCTCTAACGACGGGCTTACTACAACATGGGCCAGTGTGTCACTAAATGCAAGAATCCTTCTTCTACACTGGGCAGTAAAAATGGCAACCGAGAAAGCAGCAAATCACAAAGCAAAAGAAATGCAAGCAACAAAGAGGAACCCTCATTTTCATGTGGAAAAGCTTCTGGAGACATTTTGGTTAACGGAACAAAGAAAATGGATACACCAATAGAACCTACGCAACCTCCAGCCCCCTCTGGTGACACAAAGAAAAAGGATCCCGGCATGGGAGCGGAGGAGTCCTCTTTGCAACGAATTGAGGAATTATTTAGGAGGTACAAGGATGAACGGGAAGATGCCATCCTGGAAGAAGGCATGGAACATTTTTGCAATGACCTCTGTGTGGACCCAACAGAATTTAAAGTGCTAGTTCTGGCTTGGAAATTCCAGGCTGCAACCATGTGCAAGTTTACAAGGTACATTTTTATGTTTGAAATCTTCGCAATGTGTGCATCATTCTAGTTATACATGCTTTATGGTTTAATTATTATGGTTCAAACTACAAAAATCTCTCCAATCAAGGCGAGATACTCCTGCCCTCATGCTTAGTTTAGCTTTGTATATATTTTTTAGCAGCAAAATAGTAAACTGATTGATTGTTTTCCTTTGTTCTACTTTTCTCGTGAAGTTCTAACATTTTAAACTTCTGTTTTCTATATTCTTGGAACTAAACATGCATACTATTCATCAGCAGTGGTTTTCCCCTTATTTTAGCTATCAAAAGTGAGCATCCAATTCTTTTATTCCAAGATCAGTATTGTTCTTTCATCCCTTTTTTCTAGCATTTGATGTTTTCTTGCAATCCACACTGCCTGTTTGTTTTAAGCCCTCCTTCCTTTTATTTTGCTTTGTGGTTTTAATTTTAATGTTTTGTGGAAAATTGTTCCTCTTTTCTTTCTTGGCACTTCCTTCCCATTTCTGTTAGTTTGCAGCGGCTATATATTTGTAAAAGTCCATTAAAAGTACCCAACATGACTTCACGCTGTTCTGTCTTCCCTCTCCCCTATTCAAGTTATCCATTTTCTGTTTGTTCCGTTTTTATTCCGTTCATTGTGTGTCCACTCTTACACTAGTTCATTCCCTTAAAACAGCCAATAACAAGGGACAGAGAGAAAAAGGGAGGAGGAGATTTTATGACTCGGTAGAGAGAAGTCTGGCATAGTATTTTCAGTGATGATGGTGTTTTTTTTGCATATGAGTTGCGATTCAAGCCGGTTTGATGTGCAAGGACAGTGTGCCACCAGATATGCTGGTGTGCAACTCATGACTGCTTTGTAGATCAGTCTTGAACATTATCCTGGCCTGGAGATGAAGCCAATGCAATTTGCGAAGGATGGGGGTGATGAGGTCAAATTTGTCTACTCGGGTAAGAAGACGTGCTGCAGCATGGTGGACTGCTTTTACGGGAGCCAAATGAGCATCCGGGAACCCTGTCAGGAGATCATTTCCCCCATCAATGTGCAAGACCACTATGGCCTGCACTACGGTGCAGAAATCCTGCGGTGGGATGAAGTGTTCAATTTTTCAAAGGGTCATGATTCTGAGCTAGGCTATTTGGGCCTTCTTGGCTATGTGTTTCTGGAAGGACAAGCTGCTGTCGATTGAAGCCTAAGGGTTTTGTGGAGTTCCAGAGCTGTGGATCCAATCCTTCTAGGTGCGTATCATTGAGCCATTGTTGGACAAGTTGTCTTTTAGCAGGCGGACTGATGAGGACGAGTTACAGCAGAGAGTCGTCCGCATATTGGTATATAGCTATATTGGGATCTTTGAGGAGAGTGCCCAGAGGCTCCATGTAAAGGTTAAAAAGATGTGGTGATAGGACAGAGCCTTGGGGGACGTTCCAGGAGACCTGGAGTTGATTAGAACGCAACAAGTTCATCTGGACAGCCTGGTGTCTGCCTGAGAGGTAGGAGATAAACCAATTCAGGACAGTGCCAGAGAACCCCATCATGTCAGACCAGTCTTGAGGGTGTCTGGGAATGACCCTTCTGTGAGGGAGGTATTGCTGACGCTGATCTATTGGCAATAGAAGTTTGGGAAAAGTCTATGAAAACAGGTTTCACCTTAACTGGTCGCCACCCTATATATTTTTTATATATACCTTTCTGAGGCTTGTGGATCTGCTTAGAATCGCATGCTTTGCATAATACGACATCTAGTGGTAGGTACAATGTATTGCATAGTTTGTTTTTGAAGTTCGTCGACTGGGCTCGTTTGTAATACTAACCCTAGTGTGACATGTACTGTACCAATGGTCCTTCACACAAGGTCCTGCAGATTGTATTTTTTCCGCCATTGTAGTCTGTCGTTTCGAATGCGCCGTCCATATCTTTGATACTTTAAAATTACTTTATTGTAAAACCTCTTCCATCCGTTCGAATGCAGTTTCAATGCACGTTTCAACGAGCAACATCCTTCGACCACAGATTTCGACAAATTCCTCAGCTGATCGGCAGCAGGCTTCGGCCTGGAATTTGGGAGAGTGGGGGGACTGGTTATCTCTCATTTTTCTTATAGAATGCATCCTTTCACTTATACACTGCATTTGTCTAGCTGCCTGTTCACATATTTTAGAAAATGGAGTCTGTTGTGTAACTGAAATTTTCCATGGAAGGGCACTCATCGAGTGTGTAATCGCTGCCATCCCCGAGATCACCCAGAAGGGCGTTGTTGGTCGTGCAAACTCTTTAAGCCTAAAACACTCAGAGTGGCATGCCAAGCGATGGACGGCCTACGCTATGATGGCCTAGTCTGACATCACCACCGGCGCCCTCAAATCCTATCCGGAAGGCCACGGTAGCATCCGTTCTGAATCGGATGCCGAAGTTAATAATAATAATTAGGCTTTTTTAGAGGAGCCTACCTGCTCCCGTGTGTCAGTTCCCCAGCCCTGAAAGGCAGGCCAGCGTGCTGCTATGGGGAAAACCTCTGGCATCAAAGACACACACTTAAACCTCAAACATCTTTTATTTTATTTTTTATTAAACCTTTTATTGGTTTCATGCCAACAAATCAAGAAAAGCGAAAGAAACTTTTAACCGTTGTAGAAAAAAAAGAACTTAACCTAAATTGAGCCTATACATTTTGTCACATAGAATTAAAATACGGAATTGGGAGAAAGAAAGACATACCAATAGGGACCAAAAACATCCAGCATACAGTCAAAGTGCAAAGGCATTTTTCAAAAAGTAATCCGGAAAGCGGGAGATTACAATTCTGCAATTCCCTAACTTTCAACCTGTAGCCTGAGCAGTTTTTACCTTGGGGCCCGGGAGTAAATTCTTAAATGTAAACATTCACAAGACCAAGCCCACCCTTTGCCCCATTAATAACCAGTCCCAACAATCTACCGCAGTTAATGATCTTATCTTATTCTAGGAATCATTAGGAGATTACTGTTGTTGGAGCGCAAGGTTCTGCGTTTCTGGAGCCAGTTGAAACATTCTGAGGGGTATGCCGGTTTGCAGCCACACAGGCAGTTAAGAGTTGATGTTAAAATCAGAAAGGAAATTCTATTTGCTACTGGAAGCTAATGTAGTTCTTATGGGCTGAGAAACATGGTCTCTCTGAAGTCCCGCTACCCCCCAAACCACACTGTTCTGAAGTGTTTGGATTCTGTTCATGTCACTCTTACTGATTCCATAAAGAAGGCTGCCACAGTAGTCTAGCTTGGTTCCAATAATTGCCTGGACAACCGTGGCACAGTTCTGCTTAGAAAAGAACAGGCAAATTTGGGTTAGGAGCTTGATGTAATATACCGTGGAGGAAATGAGAGAGTTGGTATGAGATTTCATGTTCAGATGTTGGTCGAAAAACAACCCCCAAGATCTAAACTTTGGGTAGAGTGTTGTGCTTACAATCTGCAATGGCAAAGGACTGATGAGCAGACCCCAACTTCTTAAGCTTATCTGCGGTGCCTATGCCCATCAACTCAGTCTTGGTGTCATTCAGGGCCAGGACATTGGACATCATCCCCTGTTGCATCGGAGAGTATACAGAGTTTACCACTTCAAGATATTTCTCGTATATACCGGCTAGAGGGATTAGGCACTGTCATCAGCGTAATTGGTATATCTAATCACTTGTCATCCAAAAGTTGGAATAAAGGTAGTGTACATGTAGAGTGTCTATGACGAAGATGAACCTTGGGGTACATCGTACTGGACTTTCACCGCCTCCGCAGCCGCATCCCTGTGGAAAACTCTAGCTCTTGTATTACCAAGAGGAGAATTAATCCATCTAGCAGCAGATAAAGAGAAGCTCACAACTTGCAAAAGCCTCTCTACTAGCAGTGCATGATGCACAAGGTCAAATGCTGTAGGTCCAGTAGCATTAACAAAACAGCCTGACCCTTGTCCATGAAGCGTAAGATATTGGATTTGAGATCCAACAGTTCCATGAACCTCACAAAACTCAGACTGCCTTTTGCCCAGAATGTTGTTGGCATTAAGATAGTCTTGCACCTGTTGATCTGCCGCCCTATCAAGATTTTGGGGAGGAAGGGGACACTGGTGTTCGGGGTATAGGTTGCCGGCACAGAGGAGTTGAGCTTAGATTTCTTTATCAAGTGGGATATCCAGGAATGTTTGATGCGATCAGGGACATGACACATCTGAAAAGACAAGTTGACAAATGTTATTATGGTATTTATGGAGCACGGACCTAGCTTCGAGAAGTAACTGAGCACTTTTCAGAGGTATACGCCAATACATGAATGAGACAAGGCCTACTAAGATCGTTTTGTTTCATCCTCCATATGTCTCCCTACCTTGTCTTGTCGCGTCTTGAAACACTTGTGTACAGGGCGCATTATAAATGACTCCTATCATACAGATACATACTCCTATGTCGCGTCCCCTTTCCTCCATACTGTATGGGCGTCCCTTGGGCAACAACCTCCTTTTTCATTAGAAAAAATTGCTTTCCCCTTTAAATTTGGATGCGCCTAGGGGTGTGGACCTAGGAGCATGCACACCCCTGACTCTGCCCTCCAACGCCACTCCTCAGTCCTCTTTTCCGCGCCAACAGGCTGCTTTCACCAACGCTGCCGGGTTAGGTCTCTGGCCTTATAATTCCACGTGCTCTTCCACGTGCTCTTCCTCAGAAGACTTTCTTTTCTCTTTTTCCCATATCAATTGTCAGAGATAATACTCTGTCCTCTGGTGCCAAGCTCCTACCCGGCGCATGACGGCGGGATTCAGCAGGTATCCGGCCTGCGAGGGTTCCTTCCCCATGTCGGATCCCCACGCGCTCTGCCTCCGGTGCCTTGGGCCCGACCACGGCTGTAGGGGACAGCTGTTCTGTGTGCGACACATTGACCCCCGCGAGCGCTGAAGAATCAGTTGGCCAGGTGGAGGGAGCTATTCGAAAGATCACCTCCAGAGAACATCAAGACATATGTGAGGAGGAAGATTAGGCTAAAGGTAAGTGCCCTGTTCTCCTTCGCACCCTGCAAGAGCGACTCCTTCCCAGAGAAGTGCCCAAGTGGGAGGGGCCTTCCAGGTCCCAAGACCAGCAAATAGACAGAGGCTCCTAGAACAGGCTAAGGGGGGGGGTCACAAGATCCTCCTGGTCCCACTGCCGAGGGGCCGTAAGACTCTGGTACCGGGGACCTCCCTGGGGGGGGGGCTCTAACACCAGGCTCGCTCCTGAGGGGGCACCTATACGCAACAGTTGCACTACCAGCGTCCTGGCCGAGGGCACTCTGCCTCCGAGGTCTCTACTGGAGGTGCAGGGAAGGTCTGAGCCTTTGCTTTTAAGCGTGCAGGCGGAGACTCGGCCCAGCTCATCGGGCACCACGCAACAGGCACGGCAAAATGGCCACCAGGCCAGACAAGATGGCAGCTCACCCGGAGCCGCCTCCTTCTGGAGAGCAGGCTTGGGAACGCATGTATAGATGGGATTGGACAACACCAGTTGGTCCATGTCATACCCGACCACATAGTCACAGGGGTGGTACGCATCCCCCAGCTTGGTGCAACAAGGACTGGCAAGACCTCAGCATCCCCAGGACCCGGCTCCTACACCCTCAGGCCCTTCACCTGCGAGGATAGGGTCTTCGAAATGTTCCTTTCCTTCATGAAATCACTGCAGATGGGCACCATCCTCAGGGGAGCCATGAAGGGCATGCTCCCTCCAGTACCACCTCGGGCTCCGACCGTGGTCCATGCGCCGGTTCCTGTTCCACCCTTGGTTCCCACACTCGCACCAGTCACGGTGGCTCTGCCTCCGGTGCATTCCCCGGCACTGCCAGTCAGCACACCAAAGCTGCCCGCACCCAGCACTCGTCCAACAGCTCCCGACCTGCAGGACACAGCGTGTGACAAGGGCGAGGATCAGGATACTCCCTCGTCGGCTAAGGCTTTCCACAAGAGGCTTACAGGTATGGCAGAATACCTGCGGATCCCACAGCCACAAATGGAACAACCTGAGGCGGGGGTCCTGGCCGAGGTGCTGACCATCCACCAGACCACAAGAACTGGCATCCCTCTACAAAAGTAGAATCCCTGGCCAAGAAAGGATGGGTAAAGCCACGCTCCAAGCAGCCTACCAATGAGCGCCTTGATGTCAAGTATAGACAGGCGGAGGGGGACTCGCTCATACTGTCGGTCCACCCCCAACTGCATTCCTCAATTGTAGCTGCGGCCTCACTTTATTCCAAACAGCAGTCGTTATCTGCCCCTACATCAGCCCTTCTAGGGAAGGAAGAAAAGCTGTTCCTACAGCGAAAAGATGTACTCTGGCAGGCCAACACTGATGCAATCTTGGCAGCAGTGAACCAAAAGCTTTGGCGGGAGATTGCGAACCTCCTCCCGGAGCTTCCTGCGCATAGTCTGTCTCGATTCAGGGCAGGGTTGGCAGAGGCGAAAATAGTGGCCCAGGATATCATGGAGTCCTCTATGGCTCACATTGACACCGCAGGCAGAGCTATCTGTGTAGCCACCGACATGAGGAGGACTGCTTGGCTTAAGGTGACCAAGTTTAACCCTGATGTGCAGGAGCATATTCTAGATCTGCCATGTGAGGGGGGGTGGGTGAAGGGGGACTTGTTTCACTTGACCACGGACGAGGAACTTGACAAAAAGAATAGCTCTCCAACAACGAAGTCCTTGTCAATTCTGACGAAATCCACACCCAAAACCTATAGCCAAAGTCGCCAATGCTCTGACTGGGCTTGTACCTTCGGTGGCTTCAGGGGATTTCAGGAGTGATGCGCTAGGCAGCCCGACCGGTCTCCTAGCCAGCACAGGCGCAAGCAGTACAAATACTCTCACAAGGGGTTTTTCCAGTCCCCCTCAGAGGCACCAGCCTCGGAGGATACAAAACTGACAATCCAATCCAGATCCACAAGTCTCCACTGGGGGGGCAGGCTTGCCCTTCTCTTCCATTCCTGGAGTGCAAGGTTTGCAGACCCTGGATCCTCTCCGTAGTTTCCACAGGCTTACGTCTGCCAATGCCTCTTTCCTCCGCTCCACTCCCACAGATTGGGACAGCAACTCTTTTGGCGGAAATTCACTCGGTCATTGCAGTCAGGCGGTGGAGGAGGTTCCAGCTTCACTGCGAGGCATGTGCTTCTATTCCCGGATATTCACCATTCAGAAAAAAGAACCAGACTGGCCAGAGAGTTGTTCTCGACCTCTCTTCCTGGAACCTTTCCCTATCCCTTCAAAAGTTCAAGATGGTTACTCCAGTGCTCATTGCGGAGACACTGTAGGGGGAGGGGGGCACTGGAAGTGCTCCTTGGATCTGAATGATGCTTCTGCACGTCCCGATTTGGGATCCCCATCGTTCTTTCCTGAGGTTCAGTATCGTGGACTTTCATTTTCGATACAAGGTCCTCCCTTTTTGGCCTCAATTCGACCGTGAGGGACTTTACAAGGTTAATGAACTCGGTAGCAGCCCTGCGGCTCCAAAGGAGGAGGCTCAGAAAGTATTGCACTGTCTGGAAGTCAGGCGTGCTCTATGGTTTTATCTGGACAGGACAAAGAGCTTCCGTAAATCAGATGCCTTGTTCATCACATTTGGTGGGTCAAAACCAGGGGGGGTCAAGCCTCCATGGCTTCCATTGCAAGGTGGATAGTTGTGACCCTCAAGGATGCCCACAACAACAGAGCCAAGGCCACGGCTGTGGTTTTCCAGATATGCTTCTCATGGCAGACGATCAGCAAGGCGGCTACTTGGGCTTCCCCCATCGGCTTTTTGCAAGCACTACTGCTTGGATGGCAGCGGCAGGTCTGAAGCAGCATTTAGCCAGGCAGTTTTGAAGAACTTGTTTTCTTGGAGGGGCAACTCTCCTCCCCAGGACTGCATTCATTTGTAATCGCCCATACAGTATGGCGGAAAGGGGGCGGGATCTAGGAGTAATTATAAGTTACTCCCTGTAGCGAATAACATACTCCTAGTCAATAGTCCCCTTTCCTCCATACGTTCCACCATCCTCCCCCGTAACATCTGTGTCATTGGGCAATCATAATATTGTCGACGCATCAAAGGGGAATGAGGAATGGCACCGGTGGGCGGAATCAGGAGCACATGCTCCCAGGGCCACGCCCACATCCAAATTTAAAGGGGAAGTCCATTTTTTTGGGTGAAAAAGGTTCTGGTTCCTGTCCCTAGCGATGGACACCCATACAGTATGGAGGAAAGGGGACTATGAACTAGAAGTACGTTAGTCACTACGGTGAGTAACTTATAATTAACGGAGCGCCACAGAGGTGAACAACACTACAGATGCATAACAGCGATTTTTAGTAATAACGGATCTACAGCAGGGGGTTAGGATACAGAGTGGGACAAAGGAAGGTACAGCTGTACTGGGTGGCTGGGAGGAGAGGTGCGGGCGGCATCTAGCGAGTCGGGTGATGCGATGGTCTAGGTGTTTGGGAGGAGAGACACCTTGAAGAGGTGAGCCTGGGTTTTTTTCTGAATTGTAGGAGCGTGTTTGATGCGGACTGGGAGGAGGTTCCATAGTCTTGGGGCGTAGGCAGTACAGACCCTTCAACAGGTGTGCGACGGCGTGCAAGACACTTCACAGGGGCACAAGGGAGGATGACGGGAGGCCTTTGAAGAGGGCGTTGCCCTCCATCCAGGTTGGACTTAAATACAGGAGGCCATATAAACGCAAAAGGTACACCGTCCTGAACAACCATCAGAGGGACATTACAAGAAACAACCACTCCAGCCTTTACTTTTTACCCTCCAGATTTTCCTTGATGCGTTTCAATTTGCCAAACATGGCCTCGTGTATTAAAGCTTACACCTCACAGTAGGACACGGATTCTCGGGTTCTCTCAGAACTGTAAAAAGCAATCTAGTGTCAGAAGCAGCATTCAGAACTCTAGTGTTGTAATCAGATTGTTTAGCATCAATAATTATTTATCATTCTTAGTTGCTGTAATATACAGATCCTTATCAACCTCTGATCCAGAATTGATCCATTTATTGAAGCATGTCCTCTTGATAGTCCTGAACTCATGCAGCTCCAGTGTATACCAGGTCAATGGCCGCATTAGACAATGTACGCATATTCCTAGATATCACCGCAACCCTAGCTGGTTTAGACCTTGTAATATGAGATGGCAAGACCACAGAAAAAATACTTTGGTCAGACCATGGGCGAGGAAGAACCCTAGCCTCGCCAACCTGAATATTCAGATTAAGGAGCCAATCCAGAGTTTTCCCTTATTATGAGTAGGCTCAGAAACCAGTTGCTGAAGACCTAACTCTCTAAAGGCAGCGTCCAAGCATGAGGCAACCTGATCATCGCCACCAGCGACCCAGAAATTAATATCACCCAAGGGGATCATTTACGAAGAATGCTTGAACTTCGGTAGCAGCATACTCTGAATCATTCCTGGGAATCCTGCCATAATGACAGGTGGGCTGTATAATAGCTAAGTTAAGTGAAGTATTAGGATCAGCCAAGATTTTAATGTGGCTAATGTCAAAATTGGGAAAACTTTGTACTTCTACCTCATGTATGTCCAGACAGGATTTGCAAATAAAAGCAGCCCATCCCCCTATCCCAGTAGATCTAGCAACACATAAAATGCCATAATTCTCGGGCATGGCTAGAGAGAGAGAAGGGCCAGCAGCCTCATAGAACCTAGATCCTGTGATGGCACAGATGTCAATGTCATGAGTTAAAATAGTCAGAAACAGGGGGTGGCCAAGCAGCACTTAAGATGGCGGCTTAAGAGAGAAGCTCCCTCTGAAAGAGATAATTTCTTAAATATTTTTAAAGCAACAACCTGGAGCATTAAACAGCAGTAGGTTTTCATGTTTGTTGTATTTCCGAAACTTCAGCAGCTTAAGAATGCTCATACCATGATGTCAGAGGGTTCTGCATGAGAGGAGACGTAGCATCTCTTGCAGCTTATCAACTCTTCGTTCATTCCCAAACTTCTCTGATAAACCTTGCCAGTGCTGATGAGGGAAGTTATTCATCGGCATCCTGTTGTACTCCGGTTTGGTCTGGGGCAATGCACTCTTAAACCAGTAAGAATATTTTGTACCTGCTGTGTCCCTCTTCTGAAGTGAAATCCTCCTCACTTTGTGATTAAAATTTTCCATGGTTCCTCGCTTATCACAGAGGTACGGCCTTACAGCGAGTGTTCCAATTGCTTCCTTCTAACCCATAACTACACCTTTTGCTGACTACAGACTCCTGCTCTCCTCTGGTGCTAGTCTTCCTCACTTGTCTGGCTGCGACCCGTCCCTCTGAGTCACAGATCACGTTACGTCCTTGGTTTGTTTGAGCTTCTGTGGCCTACTCAATACTGACACCTGGTGTCGAAATAAGGTATTGCGTGCCTCCTATTAATTCGATCTTTTTTATTCCTGCTCAATATAACTGCTTTTCACTACAAATATGGCTGATAATGGCAAAGTTTCATCTATATTGGACAACTCTTCATTCAACTCCTGCATGGAGAAGATTTTAAAAACTCCTCACCCAGAAGGCAATCCCACTGGAACTTGAAACCATCCTTCTGGGGCCCCAGTCCCGGGTTGCTACCCAAGATCAGGAAGAAAGGCCACACTCCTGACTCAATGCCTCCTGGCAGCGCGGATCGTGGTGGCTCGTACCTGGAAGACTGTTGAAGGACCATTGATGCCGCTGTGGTGGGGGAAAATGTGGGACATTCTGATCGCAGAAAAGATGACAGCGGCCAGAGCTACCAAGACACCTGGGCCCCATTTCTAGACTATAACAGGAGGTTCCCGGCCATAACCCTCCTACCCCGGAACACTGCAAGAGTTCTGGAAGGGACAGAAACAACTCTGCAATATTTGCTCCTCCATTTCCACACTTGACTCTCGTTCCTCCAACATTCAGGATATTTGGGTATGGGTGGAATAGCCTCAGAAGGAAAAGAGAAACCATGTTTCATTCGATGATGCCATAACCCTTCCCTGGAGGCTGCATCCCCTCGTGTGATTCTCCCTCATATAGCCACCCCCAGGGCCAGGATCAGGTAGCGGCTGCTGTCCCCTGGCCACATGAGGGGACGTCACTGCCGGAAAAGAAATGATGACCCCCCCCCCCCATCGGATTCTACAAAAGTACTATTCCCACTTGCAACCAGGGTACCAAATCTAGTAACATGCCAGTCCATCATCTGCCCTTTTTCAAGAGTATACAATGGTGCTTTTCCCAGTTTCCAGTTTTAAGTGAGTTTTACAAGAATCATCTGACCACCACTCATCTTCAATCAAGCCTACACAGTGTGTATTAAAGTCCCTTGTCAGTAATATTTCTCCACAAGATGAGAGATTCTGCCACTCTTGCAAGATCTTGCTGAAGCCAACAAGAAGATGGTTAGTCATTTATCCATCTGGAGGGTCATATAATGTGATAACCAATGTGTGGGAGTTGGTAATGGGAAAATTATCCAGCAGGTCACACAAATAATTGGAGTGCTTTTCTCCCTGTCAATATTCACCTGCAGAAATGTGCGCCTTTACACCAATGCATAACCGCCCCCTAGCCCCCTTTTGGACAACCCAGACGAGAAGTCAACGCTTTACGAGAAAGAATTGAATAGCCATCAAGCATAAGCTCCTCGTAGCCATGTTTCTTTTAAAAAGAATAGCTCGTCTGAGCATAACGATTTTTACCCTTGAGGCTGATTCAAGAAACCGTGGTAACCTTGGGTGTTCCATGTAACGAGTTGGAATGTATTTGTAATGGTCGCTTGTCAATATTGCTGTTTTGTGCCATTAAAGGAATCCAAGTACCACCGACTAGGTCAGTGGATCTAATATTGAGGCCAGATTTTAATGACACTGGATTAAAATGTGCTGTAAATGGAGGAAACCAGTGTGCCTATGCTAATCCATCTCTCTTCCCTTCCAAGGAATATAAAGGCGTAAAGGAGGGGGGGAAGGACTCTTGAGTGCACATGTACCTCAAATCCCAGTTTTAATAGTGACAGAGAAAATTGACATATTCGATCCAGAATCACTGGGGATACAAAAGTAACTATCCCCAATTCGTACTACGGTACAGCTCAGGGAGTTCAATACTTTCAATGTCCCTTGTTGAAATAATTCTTAGAGTAGGGACTTGATGTAGTGAGTTCAGCAGACCGCGATTGAGGAATGGACTTTCATAGGTCATTCAATTATTTTAAGTCTTTTATTAAAAGATCTTTCTTGGGAATATGATGGGGAAAAGAGTAAGTGGGGCCTCTGATGCAATAGTATTCGTCAAAAGGCACTAGGCCCACTGTAGCACCATTGTCCTGCGTGGTATCACATTGTAGCCCAATGCTATGTTTAGTTACAGGCCGAATAGTTGAAGGTTTGCTGGGCACTTTGGCTTGTTGAGAAGCCTGGGACTCTAGATTAATGCCCCTGTCCAGAACCTGCAACTAGCATGGTAGTGGTTGATGTGGATACAGCTGGGATGGAAGGTTCAAGGACTTTATCCTGTCTGGGCTGCAGTTCATAACCTGTCTCTCTACTTATGCAGATACCCGCCAAATTACTCAGCTGATCCTGAAACAATATAGCAGTTCTTTATGATGCAAATGCGGCAATATGTGGCAACTATTGACACATTTAAAATCCTTACTGAATTCTATACAAAACCTTTCTAGAGACTTAAAAGATGAACAACAGCAGAAAGATTTTCTCTGAGCTGTTAATCTTCACACCTTAATAATGCAGAATAAACTAACCCTGGAACCATCTCTATCAAGGGAAAAAATAGAGCTTTTAATAATAAAATGTGTATACAAGTAAAATACCTGGCACAAAGGCTTTTCCACCCTTTTCTATCAAAAGAATCCACCTCCAATAATAATTCTGCAATTTGGGCTCCTCCCGTATTGGATCTTCCATGGATTTACATGCTGTTAGACTATTCCCCGTCATCCGGCTGGGAATCCTCTATAACCTTAAGCAGTTGCCCAAAAAACTAAAGAAACAGAATTCCCTTTAGTCTTATCTTAGTGTTGTCTTTGGTAATTTACCCATCAGCCAATAGGCAGTGACTCCATTTGCTCCATCCCAGGAGACCATCTTCATATTCTTTACTGCATGTTTAGAGTTGGCAGGCCTCCCCAAAGTTCTTTGTTCAACGTTTTCTTCAATAATCTTCATCACTCGGCTTTAATGTTCCCATCATTTGCAATCTACAGATAAGTACTTTATTGCTGTAGGGTTTAGAATTTCCTGCACTTGTTCAGTGTTCCTCTGCAGGATACATATGTTAATCTGTGATCCTCGAGGGTTGGGGTCCGCAAAGTGCCCCCCCCTCCCTCATTATGACTGTCTCTATGGCCAAAAAGAGCCTCAAGACTTGTTCCACCTGTAATCTTAAAAATGAGTAGGATAGGCATATGGACTGTTTCTATTGCTTGTACCCAGATCATAATCCTGATTCCTGCTGCAGTACCATTTTCTCTCCAATAAGTCTCTTAAAGATGGGCACAGGAGACCTGGGACTTGTGGCTTGGCCCAACGAAGGCACTATGGCTTTGGACACTGCTTCAGTGAGGAGCTGAGCTTCACTGCACTCCAGCAGCTCCCCAGAGCAAATTTCCTCTTCCAAGAGGTCAAGGTCCAACAAGGAGAGTGCCTGTGGGGAAAGGGTGAGGAAAGGTGATTGCACCCATGCTTTACCAGGGCCTGATCAGCCTGTCCTGCCTGATAAAAGCCTTCTCGTCGACATAATCCTTGATGGCAACAGTCTATGAAGTCCATGAGCCACTCCAGTAGTATTGACGAGTCCTTCGATGGCATAGACACCTTCGTCCACAAAGCTCAAACAGTCAACGACTTTGGCAGCAACCTCGTCGGCTACCAGGACTTGGGAACTGTCCCGTTAACTATTGTTTCCTCGCCAATGGCATCACCTCAGCGCTGCTCATCTGCGCATCCAGAGGTATCCACAGCACATTCACACATGGCTCCTGAACTACTCGGGTCACCTAAGACGCCTAGCCGGACCCTGCTCTAGTGTCATTGCTCCAGACAAGACTCAGCACTATTCCCCCATTGGACCCAACACCTGCCATGCTGTCCCAGCCTTGGCCTCCCTGCCGCCATCAACTCCCAGCTCCACCAGAGGAACAGCTGCAAGAGGTCTCCTCTGACACTCATTGTCATGAGGATATACACCCAAATACTGCCTCTACTCCCTTCTCTTGTATGAACGAGTTTGATGATCTTTTGCCCCGCTGATGAAGAGCCAGAGGAACTTCCACCAAGAGATTAACCTCTGTATGAGACCAGAACTTACATTGGAATATGACTAAAGCGGCTAAGATGTTTGACTTCCTCCCGACTGAACAAGGGAAGGAAGGAAGAGTTCCTTTACCAGCAAAGGGAAAAATCACAGAAGACAGTGGTATCTATCCCAGTCCTGAATGTCATCTGGAAAAGTGTTTGTTGCCATGAAAAATCAATGTACCGCTCTGCCAAAGAACCAATTTGATAAAAGGTATAGGGCACCAGAAGGTGCCCCCAAAGGCCTGCACACTCAATCTAGCCCAGACTAGCCCCCTCATCGCCATGTGCAGTCCCTCCAGACAAGAAAGGCAGGCATCTTGATGCTTTTGGCAAGAGAATCATTTCCACAGAAGCAACCCTGATGAAGGCTGCCAACTCGGACCCATCATAGCCAGATATGAGGGAGAACTGTGGTCTAAGATCTGCCCCATACTGGAGTTTCTCTTTGACAAGAAACCCTGCTGGGCAAGAAGATGTATTTACCGAAATATCTGTGAAAACTGCTGTATTTGAAAAAAATCGCTTCCCCATGACTGGCCTTGCAAAGCTACTGAATCGGATTTACTGCCTGCAACAGTAATGGCAGAACAAATATTGAAATTTGAAATCCTGCCTTCATTGGATTGGCAATATGAATCTACTGCCGTCCACTCAAAACTGGCTGCTGCAAAGCCTTGCATTGTGCAGGCGTGGTCTCCTCTTGGCCTGCCTATGCACCCGCCTGATTGGCTGCAGACAGGTGAAACCAGCCCCCACCAACGCCCAATACCGGGCCGAGAGGGACGTGCAGTTCACCCACCACTGACCACCGACCACCAACCAAAAACCCCCCACCTCCTCCCCTGCGAGTCGCACACATCACAAGGAGCACCAGACAGGTCACACCAGTCCAGCCACATCTATACTTGCGAAACACAAGGTAAGCCTGTTAAACTTAATATCCCAGCTGGCCCATCCTATAGCACACCATTATGTCTGCCTGAAAAGCTGCACCAACATTGCGCGCCCCAGTCCCTCCCACGTCCCCCGCCCGTATGCACCTCCAGCCCTCCTCACGAAGCAGCCCGCCAAGCAGAGGACAGGTACGATTCAAACCCCCCCCCCCCCAAGCCTATCGGGCCCATTCCATTTCCCTCAACGATCTGTTTCTCAAACACGTGCCCTGTCCCACACTGCTCCCTTAGTGATGTACTCTGCATCCAGCTCCTCGCAGCACTTGCGGCACCAATCAACTACGTCCTCACTCTCACCGAACCTGTACTACCTCCACTCGCACCTACCCTCCCAACACTGAGGTTCTACCTCAGCGGCAACATACATGTAAGCCGCTTTGCCTCCCTAGATAGGCCCAAGCAGCCTGCTCCATCCATCCATCCATCCATCCATCCATCCATCCATCCATCCATCCACCCTTCCTCACCCTGCCCAAGATCTCCCTCCCCCTCACGCAATCTCCTCTGCACCACAAACCACGACAAAGAACACAGAAGCCCACATACCTGCCACTCACCTAACCCAAGCTCACCTTGCCAATACCGGACAATCCAAATCACACATTGCCACCCATCCACACTGACAACCCGAACTTGCGAGCTCACAGCATATCCACCAGAACACTGCCAGGCCTGCAATCGCCAGACCGAACACCTCTGACTCCTTCAAACAACTCTGGCTCCTCCGGAACTCGCTGCTTGCATTCCCTACTGCAGGCAAAAGCTCCACCCTCCCAAGGCCCCAAGCCCCATACCTATCCACTCACAATTATCACCCGACCCCCGGGGTTGCCTGTCGGGCTCCTAGATCCCTTTGATCCCTTTTGAGATCTGCTGGCAGAGCTTCACATGAAGTTCACCTACCTCGTTGTCCTCCTGTGATTTTTAATCTCAAATTTAACAGACATCTTCCACCTATTTTTAATCAATTTTTTGATGGCCTCCTTGACTCAGGCTTCCATCAATTTGTGACGGAACCAACCCATAAGTTGGGAAACACGCTTGATCTTGTACTGGCCGACAAATTCAAACTATCCATCTCTTCCACAAAACTTGTTATATGCTCTGACCACTACCTTGTGACCTTTTCTATGAAATCCCCATGCGCCCCTCTTAAGAGTCTCCCCCCTAGAGTTCTGCACCGCAGCTGGCGCTCGGTTGATTTGAAGACACTGCTAACCTCAGTGAGGGCTAAGTGTAGCTTATCGCATGAGGTAGATCTTTTTCTTCTGTCCCACTCACTGGAGGAGGCAGCTGACATAGAGCCCCCCCACCCCCTTAGACAGACCCAATTGCAGAGGCTGCCATGTGAACCATGGTTCTCCGCTCAGCTCAAGAAAGCCTGCCTTGAACTCGGGCATGTTAAGCTGAAATGGCGCTGTACTTGCAGCCCTATTGATGGAGCACACTACAGGCAATGCGCCACTGGTTACGTTTCTGCTAACCAAGAAGGCCTTTCTCGAACAGAAAATCGACAAAGCCCTCAGTAAGCCCAGGGAACTATTTGCAGTGGTTAGATCACTGTCCTCTAATGCCAATCTCACTACATCTGTCATCCCATCACAGGAGCTTTGTGACTCTGTCCCAGTTCTTTATCACTAAAATAGATGCTATTCGGGCTAACATCTCTCTGGCCACCCAGGCTACCGCCCTAGTTAGTACTGCCCAAGTCGGTGCCGCAGCGGTACACCTCCCCAAATGGTCATCATTCCCTCTGATCGATGCACTGATCAATGTCTGAGAACAATCAACTTAAATCGGCAGCCCCCTCTCATCCGATGCCATTATCGGTATTGAAAGATATATCCAGGGATCTTCTAGGCGAGATTACCCAGGCTATCAACGACTCCTGCCAGTCAGGGTTCATCCCAAAGGAACGAAAACAAGCCCCCATAATTCCTCTTAAGAAACCCTCTCTGGACCCCTCACTTCCCTCTAATTTTCATCCTATCTCACTGCTGCCCTTCTTAATGAAGCATCTAGAGGCTTTGATCTCTCCACTTCTCTCCTCCTACCTGGATGCTTCGGGCTTATTCGACCCCTTCCAGTCAGGCACAGAGAGTGTCCTGGTGTCGGTCCAGGACGATATGGCTAGGCTGGTCAATTGGGGTGGGTGCCCCTTGATTCTACTAGCATTTGACACTGTTAACCACTCCACTCTGCTGGCCCGTCTTGCCCAGGCCGGCATTGCTGGTTCATCTCGTTCCTGGCCGACAGTGGCCAAGTACTTTCACTTCCTCCTTTTTGTTCAATCCTTGCTCTCCTTTCTCTGGGGTTCCTCGGGGCTCTGCCTTGTCTCTGATACTTTTTAACTTCTACATTTAGCCACTTGTGTGTCTCATCCGCTCCTTTGGCATTAGATGTTACTTCTATGCTGAGGACATGCAGATCCTGATTCGGTTTGATCTGGAGCAGGCTGAAATGTCGTCATGTCTTTTTCAATCTCTTTCTGCCGAGGGAGATTGGATGAAACCCAATTGGCTAAAACTCGACGGAGACAAGGCGGAGATCCTGGTGGTGGGTGCTCCCCCTGATCCCTCACTCTGGGTTTCTTATTTCTGGCTGTCTGCACTTGGGTCTCTTCCCTCTTCCAGTCACGATTGTAAAGAATCTTAGGGTTATGCTTTTCCTCCACTCTTTTGATGGATCATCGGGTCTCGACCTTATGCAAGGCGCAGCACTTCCATTGTAAGATCTTGCAGAAAGGGCTTCCCCCTTATACTCCCCAAACTCTGTCCACCAGTCATAGCTGCCCTTGTTCTTAGCCGTTTGGACTACTGTAACACGCTTTATCTCGCCCACCCCAAAGGTCTTGTTCAGCGCCTTCAGAATCTTGCTCGAGTTGCTACTGGAGCCCTGTATGGAAGTTATATCTCTCCAGTCCTATGTGCATTACATTGGCTACCTGTGGCCCGACGTATTAAATTCAAATACTCTGTATGGTTCATCGCGCCCTCCAGGTTCTCAGGGATGAATACCTTCGTGACAAATTCGTCCACTACCTCCCGAACTGGAAGTTCCGGTCGTAGTCTGCTGGTTTGCTGTGTGTGCTCTTTCTGTTGCACCAGCGTGGGCGATCGGGCCTTATCTGTTGTGGCTGCGCAATTGTGGTACACTTTGCCACCCACACTTAGAAATCTTACTAACCATCTGCAATTTAGGTGATCTCTGAAGACCCTTCTCTTTTAGGCCATATAAGGTATTGCCTGCCCTATGATATCCCAATGCCATGATACCTCCGGGTGACAGTGCGCTCTATAAGCTCTGTTAACATAACCATAACGCCCACCAGTGACCCGGCAGCATCTCACCCAAGCCCCACACACCTCCCCCCCCCCGCCCGTCCCCTACCAGCGCCGAACTACCACCTCAAATACCACACCTCACTACCAAGATTCCTCCCAGGATCACCCCCCGCCCCTCCTCCCAACAACATCTCAGCACCCATCCTCACCCAGGCCAACAAACAGTCTCCCAATGTAGCCCCCCCCTTACATTGTGCACTCTTAACACTAGATCCCTGGTGGCGCACGCTCACAACGTCCATGACCTTCTCACCAACAACAATCTTCCTCACTCTCACTGAAACATGGCTTGGGACCAGCACTCTTCCATAGCCATCCCCAGAGGCTACTCCATTCTGAATGGCCACAGAACAAAGACTAAAGGAGGTGGTGTTGCCCTCATCTATAAAGACACCATTTCCCTGCACTCCCCAACTGTGAATTCTCAGCCAAAATCAAATGTTCTGCCAAGTCCTCCTTCAACCTCCATCTCATCTACCGGCCCCTGACCCACTAGCTAGCTTTGAATCGGACTTCTGACAACTTGCACTCAGCAACCTGAAACCCGCCACCCAGCTCCTCTTCCTCGGGGACCTCAACCTCGGGTATAATGACCCACTAGACCTGGATGCCATGATGCTGACTAATTCTGAGACAGCCCTAAACTACAACCAACTCATCTCAGTACCCACCCACGCTAATGGTTGCACGCTGGACTGGATCCTAGACCACAACCGGAACTCCACCTTCTCCAGCATGGGGTCTGGCATAGATTCACATGCTCATGAATATTCCCCGTTGTCAGGCTGGGAATCCTCGGTAAAGAATAAATCAGTTTTAGTTTCATTTCTGAACTGTCTTTTTTTTTTTTTTTCTTCTATCCTAACAACCAATCACTGAGCTCTGAGTCATACTGCCCCCAGCCAATGACTGCCCTCTACCTAATCCCCCTCCTCTGGCAGCCATCTTCAGATTATTACTGCACGTTCAATTGTTGGAGTCCTCGTGCTTAGCGCTCAAGCTTTTACTGCATTTTTCGCTTTTTGGAAGAGTTTATTTTTCAGTCATTCAAGCTTTTTGCTCCATCGATCTTCATTCTGATTAACAGGGACCCGTTTTTCTAATTCTTCAGCACCTCTCAAGGGTGTATTTCGAGAAGATTCTTCAGGCCTACAATGCGTGGATCATGTCGTATGAGCAGGATTCCACCTCCCTTTTCAATCTTTGTACCGACTGCGGCTTGCAGAATATTTTCATGGAGGACACACATTCCCAGTGCCTTTATTGCCTGTACCCGATGCACAAGGAAGAAGATTGTGCGTTTTGCCATGAACTCAAGACACGCACGAAGGATCGGCATAAGCGGCTGAATAAGGAGCTACAGGCCAAGGCCTCTGAACCGGGTGGCTCCCAGGAGCATGCCTCTCCTGGAACCGGGAAAGCTGAGTGGGCTAAGTCCTTTGAGGGCGTCCCTCCCGCGGGGGTCCAACAAAAGGCTAAGCACCGCGAGTCTACTACCATCGGGAGCGCTGTTACAGCGGGCTCCTCGGCGGCTAGGCCGCCTTCTGCATCTCCTGCTGCATCGATCTCTAGCCAACACTCTGCATCGTCATCCAAGACAACAAGGTGTCTGGAGCGACCACGAAGGCCAAGCAGGGCAAGGGTCCTGGCCTGCCCGTGGAGGCCTAAGTGCACCAGACGAAGGCGGCTCCCTCCATCGAGGTGGTGGTAGCATCCTTCTCAAAGGCCATGGGGATGGACCGACCTGCAGGGCGCTCCTCCGAAGGGAAGAGCAGGAGCACGTGAACAGGGGGTGGGGGGCAGTGAAGTCCTTCAGGGCACGGATATCTCCTCTGCAGTGGATGAGGAACTAGTCTACCGCCAGACCATCCAGGAGGTTGGTGCTCTTCCAGCTCGCGCCAGAGGAGAAGGGCTTCTGATATCAGCGCCCCAAAGCGAAGAGAGAGACCATCCTGTCAGTCCCACTCTTGGATGACATTTGGGATGAAGGACTGGCACTCATGAAGAACCCTTCCACGGCCCCAGCGAAGCCGGACTGCCTAGAGAAGAAATATAGGGTGCCTGACTCTGCGCCCAAGTGCTTGCGGGCCCAACCGTCACCAGACTGGTGGTCTCTGCAGCAGCCAAGAAGAAGTGGTCAGGCTCTTCATCTTCAGCAGCGTCCACCCCTCCGGACAACGAGGGAAAGAAATTGGACGTGATGGGACGGCGAGTTATCTACTCTGCAGCGACGACCATCAAGGCCGCCAACGCCCTCGCTATCGTAGTGCGCTGCGACTGGCGCTGTGGTTCAAGCTCGCACCTCTGCTGGACTTCCTCCCTGAGGACAAGAGGTCAGAAGACTTGGAGATTCTGCAAGAGGGTGAGATGGCGTCGGACCATGCCATCACTCCTCTTCTTACCGCCAACCCTCCCGATCCTCGGCCCAAAAGACCAACAGGGGCAGCTCCAAGGCCTTCGGAGGAGGACACCGTAGTTGCCAAGGACCCCGAGGTGGCCCGTAGACCACCAAGCAAGAATGATCTGGCCGGGACGTCGGGCCCCCACCCAAGCACCCTGGTGGGAGGCCGGCTGGCAACTTGGTGTGTGGAAGACCATCTCCACCGACAGTTGGGTGCTGGACGCTCTTGCCCACGGACACACTCTGGAGTTCCAACAGAAGTGTCCCCAAATACCACAGTTGGGCTGGCAGGAAACCCACATCCCTCAACTGCTGTTGGAGGTTCGGGCCATGCTAAAGAAAGGGGCAATAGAGCTAGTTCCAAAGCGACTCCAGGGCGCCAGAGTTTATTCAATGCACTTCCTAGTGCGAAAGAAGACTGGGGGCTGGAGGCCCACTCTCGACCTACGGCGACTAAACACTTACATGGTGTCAAAAGTTCCGGGTGGTCACCCTTCAACACGTGCTCAGACAGCTAGAAGAGTTAGACTTTCTGTCGTCGTTGGACCTACAGGATGCTTACTTCCACATTCCCATTCACAAGGGACACACGCAAGTTTCTGCGCTTTGTTATTCAGGGGAAGCATTACCAATTCAAGGCTCTTCCCTTCAGATTGAAGTCGGTGCCCAGAGTCTTCACCAAGTGCCTGCCGCCAGTGGCGGCCCATCTGCGACTACAAGGGATCCACGTCGTTCCCTTACTTGGATGACTGGCTCATCCGGGCCAGTTCACGGAGCGTCGCCGTCGACCACACGGCGAGGACCTACTGACGGATCTGGGGTGCTGAGTGAATTACGCAAAGTCCTGCTTGACTCCAACGTAGGATGCCCTGTTCCTGGGATCCCGGCTCAACAGTGTCATCCCTGGCGTCACCGTCGGAGGAGAGTGGGGCAGCCATACTGGGCAAGGTGCAATGGCTGCTCGCTCTGAAGATCGCCACGGTGAGGGCCATCAATTCTCTGCTCGGCATGATGTCGTCATGCATTTATCTCATCAGACTCTGCAGGTTACGGATGCGTCCGCTGCGGAAGTTCCTCGACGCTCATTGGATTCAGGTGTCCGGAAGCCTCAAGGACAAGATCGCGCGCAACGATGGGTTCCGTTGGGCGATAAGGTGGTGGGGCGTGCGCCCTCATCTGACGGGAGGCTCGGATTTCCAGGCCCCACTACACCAGGAGACTAACAACACTTTGCTGGAATGATGGGGAGCCCACACTGGAAGTTTCCACGCCAGAGGCCTGTGACTGCCGAGGAGAAGACGTTGCACATCAATGTTCTGGAGCGAAGGGCAGTGTTTTTGGCCCTCCTACTGTCCCTCAAGGGCAAGGTGGTGCGGGTCTTCACAGACAATACCACCACAATGTTTTACATCAGGAAACGGGGGGAGGAGGGGGCATTGGATCGTTGCTCAGGGGATGTTCCTCATCCCATTTCATCTGGCAGGAGTAAAGAACACCGTCACATACTTTCTGAGCAGGTAGCTTCGCACTTGCCACAAATGGTAGCTTCGGCAGCACCTAGTGGAGAACCTGTTAATCAAATGGGGTATTCCCCAGATCGACTTGTTTGCGACGGCAAGTGCCAGAGGTTTGCCAGCAGGTTCCCCCAGCAGGGCAGCTTGGGGGACTCATTCCCCTGGGAAGGCCTCTTTCTGTATGCATTTCCTCTGTTGCCATTGTTAATTCGAGTCATCAAGTCAACTCGGGCGGTGCCAATGCCGCATGATCCTCGTCGCCATTGTTAATTCGAGTCATCAAGTCAACTCGGGCGGTGCCAATGCCGCATGATCCTCGTCGCAACGGCGTGGCTTAGGCAGATCTGGTACCCGGACCTTCTCAGCATGTCAGCGTCCCCACCAGTCAAGCTGCCAGTGGTCACGGATCTTCTCGCAGGGAAGGAGGCCTGGCTCCTGCAGCGCTAGAATTCAATGGCTATGATCTCCCAGCAGGCTGCAAGGAAGTTCTTGCCAAGGCTAGAGCATTGTCTATTTTGAAATGCTGTGGACGCAAGTGGAAGAGATTTGCTATTTGGTGCTGTTCCCAGAAGATCGACCCACTGCGGGTCAAGGCCCCTCAGATACTTCCATATTTGCTGTCGTTGACCAAATCGGGACTGGCCCACGCCTCCAAGGTTCATCTGGCTGCTATCTCCCGCTACACCAGATCCCCAGGACGACCATACTTCTGGTTGCACCGATTGGTCGAGGAGTTCGTCATGGGACTATTCCGCTCGTTCCCGCCGGTAAAGGCTCTGGCCCCGGTGTGGGTGCTCAATGTGGTGCATACTAGGCTCATGGGACCTCCATTCGAGCCTATGCATTCTGCACCACTCCAGTTTTTGTAGTGGAAAGCAGCTTTTCCCGTGGCCATCACCTCTGCACGAGTGGGGTAGATCCAGGCCCTCTCGTGTAAACCACCTTACTTGACTTTCCACGAGGGTGGTGCTGCGGACGTATCCCTCCTTCATGCCCAAGGTTCCGTCAGACTTTCATCTAAACTAGCCCTGTGTTTTTTCTGATGCCTTTGTCGCCGGCTGAAAGGACATTGTACTCGCTGGATATGGCTAGGGTGCTGAAGTTTTATGCGGCCCACACAGAGTTTTCGATAAAACCACTCGGCTCTTTGTGAACTTTGGTCATGTGAACCATGGGAAGGCCCTGTCGAAGGCTTCCGTTTCCATGTGGCTCTCCGACTGTATCACCCACTGTCACCGGTTGGCAAACCAACCGCTGCCTGCCTGTCCAAGAGCCCACTCTACCTGAGCGATCGCTGCCACTACGACGTTCCTGTCTGGTGTGCCCCTGCTGAACATCTGCAGGGCTGCTCCATCGAGGTTGACGCACACCCTCACGAAATTCTACTGCGTCGACAGGGATTCCAGGGAGGAGTCCAGAGTCGGCCAAGCAGTGCTGCATAACCTGGTCGCTTGAAGGTGAGCCTGGCGAGGAGGTAAAAGATGCTTATGTTGAGCCTTGCCACCTCCTTGCCATGTGTGTACTGCTATATATTCTTCATTCATGAGCATGTGAATCCGTGTCAGACCCCATGCTGGGGAAGGAACAAGTCGCTTACCTGTAACTGTTGTTCTCCAGCGTGGGTCTGGCATGGATTCACATGTGAAGCCTCCCGCTTACCCCCCCTTCGGCTCTTCTATTGATCCTACTGCCACTTTACGTGCTACCAAATCTGAAGATGGCTGCCAGAGGAGAGGTTTAGGTAGAGGGCAGTCATTGGCTGGAGGCCTGACGGGGAATATTTAGGAACATGTGAAGAACCATCATACAGCAGCTTCAGGAAGAAGCTCAAAACCTTTTTTTTGAACTAAGACCCCTCTTTGTGTCCGCTCCCCCTTGTCCTGTCTTACTGTAACCAACGCCCTGATGCCCTTGGTGCACTTATACAAATGCCTACATAAATAAAATAAAAGAAGGTTTTTGCACTGCTTAGGGACCCTCTGTCAATGCCATCTCAGTGGCGGTTGCTATTGCCAAATGAGCAACTGCGCAGTACTGCAATGTTAAGGTTGCAATGTTAAGGTTTAGTCAAAAGGTGGATGACGCTCTGCAAGCTACAGGCACGGCCTGTTCCCTGGGCACACTACAGCAAAGGCGATTTCAATCCTTGCGGTCAAAGCAGCAATGATTTTCCAGATCTGGCAGAGACTACCGCGCATCATACCACTGCCAGTCATTCAGAGTGACATCCTACACCTCGGATGAGCAATAAAAGGCTTGCTCACCTTACAGAGGTGTTGCAGCTTTTCTCAACCTTAAGGTCACTCCAATAAGCAGGCTTGATTCATGCACAGTGCTGTCCTTTCATTTCAGCACCCCAGTGGAAGGGCACGTGTCTTCATTCCAGCATCGATGAAAATCCTGAACTGACAAATTGGTGCTTTCCTTGGTTCAAAGGCTGCTGTCATGAATTTGGTCAATTCGTCTCTTCTCCCCACAGGGGAGCCAACCCCCTGGGAGGCTAGGGAGGTGAGCCTGCTCCGCAAGACCCTCCCTAGGGATCTTGGCAAGTGGGAACCCATTGTGATTGACTCCCCATCCCCCCCCCCCCCACCCGTGTTGAGGACAAGAACTTCAGTCCAAGAAGGATCCCCAGTCCAGAATACATTGTCTGCCTAAATGGGACCTCGAAAACCTGTTTTTACTCCTGTGGTGATTCCACCAACCACTGACATTCCTTCAATCTCTTTGGCATCAGGTAATGCTGGATCTCGTCTGAATGCCACAGTCAAAGGAGGACACACCCCTTCTGTTTTGGTGTAGATAAACTGAGGAGGAACTGTGAATGGAATAGTAACTCCTATGCCGGGAGGAGAGTGATTCTTATGCAGAGGTGACCCTCGTTGAGCCTCTGCAGAGAGAACGTCCTGGAGGGTGGAGCCACGCTCAACCATGGAGCCTGCTGTAAGCATGGTGGTCGAGCCGATCACTGGAAGGTTGGCATCCCGTTCCACCTCGAAGCCATGGTTGTGGATAGGCTGAGAAACAACTGTTTTTTCTAGTGGCACGGCCACTGCAAAGCCATGGTGGGTGTAGTGCCTGGTAACCACCGCAGAGACAAGATCACTGGGGAGAACCCTGCACCCCTGAGCTCTATGCCCGAAGAACTTTGGCTGTAGAGACAAGCAGCCACACAGGAAGCAAACCCACAGACTACCGCTGAGCAGTACAAACACTTCCAGGTTGGGAATGCCAGCAAGGTAATGTGAACCTCAGAAACCCAGGCAGGCAGCCCATGTGAATCAGATAGAAATAGGGACATCGAAATAGGGACAGATACTTGTACCAAACCTGGGAAAGCCAGTGAGGTTACGGGACCCTGAGAAACCCAAATTTGCAAGCGCCCCATGTGAATCCGGTTGAAATAGATATGAACATTTTGCGTCCAGGCTGGGAACGTGGATGAGGTTATGGGATCCTGAGACCTGAACAGGCAAGCGCCCTATATGAATCTTGAGTGAAGGAGATTCAAACACTTTGCATCAGCGATGCGACAGCCGACGAGATTACAGTAGCCTGAGAAACCAGAGTGGGCAAGCACCCTATGTGAGCTACGTTGATTGGGAGAAAGCAAATCTGCCAGAGGGGTGTATGACTTTGGGGAGTCCAAGAGCCTCTGACTTGTTGTAAAGAGAACTGTGTTAAAAGGGAAATATTCGGGGACACTTTCTTTTGATCAAAAAAGTCTGCAAGAACTAATTTTATTATATTTATCAACTTTGAAACTAACGACACGCCATCCAAATGATTGGAGAAGGCAGAAGCTCCGGTCTCTTTTAGTTAAGTTGCCCAAAGTAGTAGGGCCAGATTAGTTGAATAGGATTTTGGACTAAGGACTGTTTTTTTTCTTTTGACGAGCAGCATTAGTTTCATTTTCCGGGTAGGGAACTACTCTCACTAATATATGGAAAGTTAGACATTTTCTTTAACTTTGACAAATGTCAGATGTGTTTCAAGGAGGTTTATTGGGGGTTTATTCAGAGTCCTCCTTCGGCCGCAAACCATACAATCTCTCAATGTGCTTCTGTTGAAAGTGCTATTGCTGTTGTCCAAAGAAGCTATAGAGTGAGTCCCTCTCTCAGTGGAGTCAGGACGCCTACTCTGGTTCTTTCCTGGTGGAGAAAGTCAGGTGAGTGCAGACCTATGATACCTGAACAAATTCCACTGCTCTGTCGCTTCAAATGGTCACATTGTAAAATATTCTTAGCCAGATAGCTGGCAAAGGGAGACTTTCTATCATCCCTGGACATGTAAGTTGTCTGTTTCCACGTCCCCATTCACCACCGTCCTCCAATTCCTGTGCTTCATCGTAGCAGGCTGCAACCTTCAATTCAAGTCCTTACCTTTGACTTCAAGTCTGCCCCCAAGGGTGTTTACAAAATGCCTTGCCACAGCTGCGACTCGCCTCAGGAAGTCTGAGATCCACGTCTACCCTTAATTGGACGACTGGTTGATCAGAGCACCATCCTTCAAACTGCACCTAAGAGTGGCCACAAAGCTTGTCTGACGTAGTTTGGATTGTCTCTCAATTACAAGAAGTAATCTGAGGCCATGACAGCAAATGCCTTTTCTAAGGGCAGCCTAGACACCACGCCTTCCATTGCTACTGCATCAGCTGACCGGGTCAAATGAATCCCATCAAGGGTGTAATCATTGTCCTGGCAACGGGTTTAATCAGTCCAAATATTAAAGACCCTCTTAGGCATAATGTCCTCTTGCATACAGTTTAAAAAAAATTGCAGGCTCCACATGTGCCTCATGCACAAATTCCTTGATGCCCGTTGGGGGTCAGGTCTCCGGACATTGGGATAACCAGTTATTGCCAATGCTAAAGGCCACAATAAATGTTGTCTTCTGGAAGGCAATGTTTCTTGTTGCGATCAACTCGGCCAGAAGAGTGGGCGTGATTCAGCTGCTCTTTTCCCAGCCACCTTAACACTTTTTCCAGAAAATACAAGGTCATCATTCAGACCAATCCTACATTTATGCCCAAGGTACAGACCGTCCTCTTTTCAAAGCTACACCTGCTGAACTTACTCTGCTTCCTTGATTTCATGAGGGAACTCTAGTATTATGTTTATCCGACCAACCCCTTTCAAAAATCTTTGCAACTGTTCAATGCAGTTGGGCATTCTATTACTGTAAAGTGCCTTTCTAAAGCTTCCATTTTCAGATGTTTTTCTACTTTTATATCTTTCTGATATCAACTTGCTAACCGGCTGCTTTCATGTCAGCATAAATCATTACATACAAGAGAAATCTCGTCTACCACTGCTCTTCTAGCCGGGGTGCCACTGTCCATCATCTGCAGAGTGGCTTCTTAAACTATCACCAAGTTCTACTTCATAAAGAGCAATTCTTCAGGGGAGTCCTGGGTTGGACAAGCGGTCCTTCGTAACCTGTTTGCCTAAGGTGAGTCATCCTCCTCCTACCAGCTTGCATGTAGGTGCATATGCATGTATGCTTTACTGCTTTACAATCTACTTGCTAAAATGTGAATCTATGAAAGATCCAATGCTGGAGAAATAAAGTTACTTACCTGTAACACCTGTTCTCCAGGATTGTCATCTTTCATAGGTTCACATGCGACCCTCCCGCCTGACCCGCATTTGGATCATCTTTGTACTTTTACTTGCACTACGCAAGTCTGAAGATGGCCTCCATGGTTGGAGCTGAGGGAGGCACTGCCTATTGGTTGAATGGCAAATGGCCCAAAACAACACTAAGGGAACACAAAAGTGAATGCTGTATGTTTTAGGTTTTCTATAAAACTGCTTAGTGTTGCAGATCAATCCCAGCCTAAATATGTGGAATATTCGAACAGCATGTGAATCTAAGAAAGATGGTGATGCTGGATAACGGGAGTACCAGGTAAGTAAGGTATTCCTTATTCAGTAGTTTTCAAAACTCTGTGCATTCGACACCTTAATGAGGGAATCTCCAATTAGTTTCCTGGCTAATACTGGTAGATGGGCCACCCTACGATCTTATCCCATCACAATTTTGAACTATGGTACTTGTATTTATTCCAAAGTCCCGGCCAGTCGTTGAGTGCAAATTCTACCATGTATTTTCTGTTTGAACAAGAATGGCTTTATACTGGTTACCATACAGAGGATAATCATGAAATAGCAATTGATGCCTTGAGATATGCAATTGTCAGAGAATTTCAGCTGCCTTCCTTTCGAATGATGCAGAAACATCACCTAATTAGATGTACTGGGGATACAAAGGAAATATAAAACACTTTGGATTCTGCCTCAAATGTATAACCTATGTTTTTGCGAGTTATGCTCATCCAACCACAATGATAAAAGTACATTGACTCCTATGATCTGATCTGATAAGTCATTTATAACGCACCTGTACACAAGTGTTTCTAAGCGCGGCAGAACAAGGGAGGGAAGACAGAGGGAGGACAAGACATCCTATCTAACTAGACCTTGGGTCATTCAGATCATGCGAGAACGAGAAGTGCAATGGGAAGGGGATGGGTGAAAGGGAGAGCGGAGGGGAAAATAGGGCAGCAAGGGCAGCATGGCATGGGGAGTGCAATGAGAACAGGAGACTGTAGGGTTACAGTTACAGCCCCTAAGTGCGTGGTAGGCTCAGAGGCAGTGCAGTGACTGATCAAGAAAGAGCCTGGTATCCAGTGAGACTCTGAGGGTAGCCAAGCAACCAGTTGGTACAGCAGACGGGTAGGTCAGCAGGGGAGAGAGAGAAGGCAGAAGAGAACAGTAATGTTTTGAGCTACTTCAGGTGGTCCGACTCAAGTTTGAGAGGGGAAGGTGGGCCATTCCAGAGGGAGGCACCTGCAGAGGAGAGAATTACCCCCCCTCTCTCTCCGCCTGGAGAAGCGGCTAACCCTTAGTGTTGGAGGTAGCTGAGCGAAGGGTTCGAGAAGGAAGGTATTTTGGAAGGGAGCATTGGATGTAGTGTGGGCCTCAGCCCTGGAAAGCGTTGTGGATAATGCAAAGGGTCTTGAACATGATCCTTGCAGCCACCGGGAGCCAGTGGAGAGATTTCAGGGCTGGAGAGATGCAGTTCCTGGGCTTGAGGCAAAGGTTAAGTCTTGCATCCAATCATATTCTAATCTTCAGAGGCAATGGTGCACTTGGTTCCCCTTGCATTTTGCCCTCTCAGTCTGTTTAGAGGCAAGGATCCAGGGCATCTCAAACATTCTCAACACCAAGTCGTAGTATTCGTAGATTACCTTCTGTTCATTACTCGAAACACTACGTCTGCATTGCCACATATGATTACTTTGCTTGAATTCAGTCTGGTTTTTGGTTTGAAGATCAACTATGAGAAATACACTATTTTGAGCATCGCTGTAACA
Source organism: Ambystoma mexicanum (assembly GCF_040938575.1). Lineage (NCBI taxonomy): Eukaryota > Metazoa > Chordata > Amphibia > Caudata > Ambystomatidae > Ambystoma > Ambystoma mexicanum. The sequence goes on along the minus strand of NC_090924.1, from coordinate 532,203,359 downwards.
AAACAATCCGTAGCCTCAGTACAGTCTTCATTTAGATGTCCCTGGGAGCGACAAAAACTAAAATACATACTACCTTATTAAATCCCACCAACTTCTATATTGGCACAATATTCTGAAATGTTTGTGGTCTTTGAAAAGTGATTTCAGAAAATGCGACAAATGGGAATTTAATGCGACAAATGGGAATTTTCCTGGTTCGGTAGGGTTCAAAAACATATTCATTTTATCAAAGGCCATACAGAATTAGGCGGATCCCTCACAACACACATTTTAATACATGTGATTTAAATACATCAAAAACAATTTTCATTCATATGATTTAAATGGACATGGGTTGTTTGACTGAAAAAATTGACCTACTGCCGAACTGACCTATTTTTTTGTTACCTACTGCGGTGGGAGACCCCCCCCCCCTTCCACTCCCACCACATTAACCTATTACCTTACCCCACATCTATTTATTTATTTAATTAAAATGTACCAATTGACCTGCCGAATTCTACAAAAAAAAGCGCTCAATTCGGAGTATGTCAATTTGGCATTAGGTCAACTTGGGCAGTACCATTTTAAATACATCAAGACAGCATTGGTCCCAATCAGAAGACCGTTAATCCAGAACATGTGCTTTTTCTTATTTCATCAAAGAAAGAGGCGCCATACAAATACAAAACATTAATAAACTCAACTCTTCTTATTGTGTCAGGTCTTCACAATGATGGATACTGGGACAACTTCATGATCTATACAGTTGTAAGGCCAACGCATCAATACAACAAGAACAAAAGCAGAACATTTTTCAATGTTTGTATTCCAAAAGCAGTAGTCTACTCGAAGACACCATAAACAATATGGTCTTCACTACTGAGCTTGGGCAGGGTCCGAAAAGCGAAGAACCCTGTACTAGTTTCAACCTTGTCCCAATTGGGGACTTGTTTTCCTGCGGACTGGAGAAGTGATTTTTCAATAGGGCCCACAAAAGGAACTTCTGGTGGCCCTAATACAAAACGCATGACAAAAATGTCAGTTTGTTGAGGGAAACAATTTAAATTAATATTGGCATCAACATCAACTATTCAAGGGATAGTCACAATTGTGGCTATTTGAGACGAATCGTCTTATTGCTGAAAAAGTGTACCTAAACAAACCCCGTGAAATAAAGTGAATATTGTATGTTTGAGAACCAGAGGATGATACACTTCGAAAATAGAAAATAATATTAAAATCAAAACCCCTATTGGGGGTTGCACTTCTAGTCTGCAATGCAGCGCCTTCAGTCAAAAAAACATAGGGCAAAGGACATGTCATGGGGCCCTGGTGTAGCGCCTGGTAATTGGTCTGTGAAAACAGAATTAAAATGCCCCTGTCAAAATTACGGCAGACTCGGCGCCCAGTTTTTCCTCAATGAACTTGCAGCAAGAATTAAAAATATATATGCTGAAGCCACTTATCCCAAAATCAAAAAAGTGAATGGACCAGCACTGGTGCGCCGATAAGGAGGGAGCGTTTGCTCACATTGGCGTATATGTGGTAAAAGAAGGAAGAAGAAACGCCAGCCATCGGCTGTTACGTATTCACCAGCTATTGGCGTCCTACATTCAGTGTGCCATGTAATTGGACAACACGCCAGCAGAATGTCTAAGTTTCCAAGCAACCTGTGCTGTTAAAGCTACGGCGCTGCTATTGGAAACCCATGGCTCTCAGAACAAACTCTCATGCGTGCGTCCGCATAGCCATTGCTCATTTGCAAAATGTCAAATAAGTAACGGTGCTAACAAAAATAATAGGCTATGTGTAACCGAGCCCCATGGCTCCTTAATGCACTGAGCCATATGTTCAAAGTCAGTCGCATGGAAACATTGCTGACCAACCCACACTGTCCCAGATCATGTGCTAAAGATGAAATGAAATAGAACAGAGGCATATATAACCAACCTGCAATATCTGAGTTACGAAATAGTGGGTTTCGACCCCGGTCCATCATAAAGGTATTATTAGAGATGTACCCCTGGGTGGAAAGTTTAAATGCCACCCAAAGGCAACCATTCTTCCCTGTCATTAAGGCTTTGTAAAATGTTAAGCCAGAATTATTTCTTAAGCAATATTTCTTTATTATGGATGTCCTTTGTCTCAATTCTTTCCACCACAAGAGTGACTTGAATACAAGTTGTGGCAAAACAGGTTGTGGCAAAGCCAAGAGACTATCATTGTGAAAGCTACAATGAATGTGAATTACTGACACTGGTCCAGGGAGGAAAACCTGTGTTGGCGAAGGAAAACCAAGAGCATCACAAAGTGCCAAGGGCTATTGGTTGCGTGACCTGTAATGGGTCAATCGCGTGGTCCGACAACTGCACCTAGACAGAGTAGCCCCTACTGGAGAAAGAACCCGGGAAGCCACGTAATAAAGGCTGTGCAGCATTGGTAATTGCTGAAGTTAGAGCAGTCTTCTGAGTTATCAAAAGAGGCTAGAAGATTACAAAGTGAAACCTGAAAGCATTTAAGAGGCCTATAGCAGTTCTGTTGGAGGAACTGCCTACTTTTTGTGAACTGTTAAACCTAGGGGAAGGGAACCCCTGAGATAATTTTAAACTGTGTCGAATATGGGGGGGGAAGGGAACCCCTAAATTAAATCGAACTGTTGCACACAGAAGGAAAATCCCAGAGACATTCTGGAACTGTGACACTATGGGAAGGGAAACCCAGAGATATTGTGGAATGGTGTTGAACCTGGGGAAGGGAACCCTGGCACATTTAGCAACTATTTTGAACTTGGAGGGGGGGGGGGGGGCAAGGGGGGCGGTGAAGCTGAAACCAAACCAAAGCTGGAAGAAGCTCAGAACTTTACTTTGAACACTGTTTCTTTTGGTGCTGACTTCCCTAAACATTGTATAGTTTTAGTTGACGGCAAGTATAGGTTTTGGATACAGAGAGGTTTTTAAGTTCAACTTGATGACACAGACTGGCCTTAGGTTTCTTTAGGTAGGGAAATCCCTTGTTGGCTTTGGCCAAGTTAGGCGTTACTCCATCCTGCCCTAAAGACCAATAAAGTCTTTTATTTATTTTTTTTAAAAAAAGTGAATTTGTTGTCTGTCCTGCTTTATGATGCCTTCACATCAGCAAAGAGCACTTTTTGGTTTGGAATATGGCACACCCAATGTTCCCGATGCCTTGATTTTGGAGAAATCAAGGATGAGACATTAATATGATCATTTGCAAACCGCAAGTGGCCCTGACAATTCATCTGAGTTGGAGTTTGGAAAACCGGATCCATCTGAACACTCAGGCGTTTTACAGACAGTTGTTGAATAAGTTAAGGGAGTACCTGGGATGCGGGCAGACCAGCTCCAGTGTTATGACCTTAAGTGGGGTCAACAGGTTGAAAGGATACACTGGATACCATGAGAGATCTTCAAGTTGATTTAATCAGATGATACAAGAGAGATAAGTCAGTTACATGATCCAGGGACGCCCACTGGCTCCCACCACCCAGGCTACCTCATTCTCAACTGTCCTGGGTTGAATCTATCCACATCATTCCGGACACCTCACACATTCCATTCATAACATCATACTTCAAGCACTCAGCATACATACAGGAAGGCAGACAAGGCATCTAACCAAACAACCTAATAGGAAAGAGGATACCAATCCTAACATCCACCTTTCGAACACGATGACCTTATAGACCTCTTAGGCAAGGGTCCCCCAAAAAGACCCTGTTTTACCCTTTCATGTAGCCCTTCAAAAAAGGATAAAAGCTAATTGGGAATCACCAGAGACCAGCTCGACTGAATACAAATTTCACGAGAAAGTATAGACCTTTCACGGGAAAGTAGCGATCAGGAGTATCTCAAAATGTCCTACTCTGGAAAGGGTTGTGGTTCAAGCTACAACTTCAACCTCAAGACGGGCAGCATATCCTACAATACCACCAGACCGAGATGAGCGTTTCAACGCTTTGACAGAAAAGTTTTTTTTCAGCCGGTAGTATGGCCTTGAAGTCTGTCAGCATCACTTGTGCCTTTGCAAAAAATACCCACACTTTGTGGGGATGCATCTCCATGGCAGGTGAACATATCACTGAAGCAGAGGAGAGAGAGAGAGGGATTTCTAAATATTGTGAAAGATGGGAAAGACGCTGTCTCTCTCTCCAGTTAGGTTTGGACTTCTGACAGCATTAGCAAAGCCATGGTGGCGAGCACAGTTAAAAGCATGTTTGCGTGGTTGAAGGTCTGGATTTGTGCCTGATGTACAATCGAAACTTCTCAACATGCCCTTTGACAGCACTCATCTATTTGGCAGCAAGGCCAAGGGCCTAGAGAAATTGCAGACCTCAAAAGCAGTGGCTAAGTCATTCAGTGCTGCCATCAGACAACCATAACCTTTGCACAACAGTGCACAGACTTGGAGGGGTAGGTCCTTTTGCTATTGCTCCTCATTCGGAAGAGCGAGAGGACTGGCAAGTCAGAGGTCATAAGAAATTCCCTCTTGTTGGACGAGGTTCCAAGCCCGCCCAAGCAACAGCCTCTGCTACAGCTGCCTCAAAACCACTATGAGGCCTCCATACACAAGACACCAGTGTGAGGTATGCTCACACTCAGCACCTGGAAGAATGGCGGGGCATTACTTCCGATGCTTGGGCCTTGCAAACGGTAGCCCAGGGTTACTGCCTCCACTTTCTAAGAAGGCCCCCGGATCATCCACCAGGGATTCAATGCCGCTAAATTCCAGATGTGTTCCTCTTGCAGGAGATTTCCAGTCTGCTAGAGAAAGGTGCTACATAACCAGTACCTGCGACTGAGAGGAATAGGGGGTGGTACTCTCCTTACTTTTTGATCCTCAAAATGGTTACCCTTTATAAGATCCTTGAGGCCCTCCAGCTTCAAGATTGGATGGTGTCATTGGACCTCCAGGATGCTTGCTTTAATGTGCCTAGCACAGAAAGTACCCGAGGTTCGTCATTGGCGGTTCTCTATCGGTTTCGAGTTCTGTCATTCAAGCTGACTTCTGCCCAAGGGTTTTCACCAAGTTGTTGATGCTGGTGGCAACGAGTCTCACAAGAGAGATGATTCAAGTTTACCCCAGCTGGACGATTGGCTGATTAGGGCCCATTCTCCCAAACATGTCAAGAACATCTCGGCATAACCAGCCACTCTCTTCACAAACTGGGCTTCTCCCTCAATCTCAAGAAGTACCACATGACACTTTCCCAAAGGCTCCAGTTCATCAGAGCTGTCCTGGATGAGTCCTCACGGAAGTCCTCGCAACCCGAGGTGAGGGCTCAACACATTCAGCAGATGGTCACCACATTCTAGAATGCCCATCGTCTTCTAGCCTTTGTTTTACTGGGGTTGCTCGGCCTCATGGCATCTTGCCCTTTTCTGGTGCCAGAGGCTTGTCTGAGAATATGATCCCTCCACTGGGTCTCAGTTTTCAGGCAAAATGTTCAGGTTCCAAGCAGGGTCGCACAGGATTTTCTGTGGTGGGCCTGCGAGGACAACATTCTGAAGGGGGAACCTTTTTGTCAACCATGGCCGGGAATAACACTCAGTACGGATGCCTCACTCACTGGGTGGTGAGCCCACGCTGACGGTCTGCGTCGTTGGTCTCCATCGGAGTCCAAACTACACATAAGCCTTTTGGAGCCGAGGGCAATCAGACTAGCGCTTATGGCCTTTCTGCCTTCTGTTTGGGGGAAAAGATGCCCTGATAATGACAGAAAACACAGTGGCCGTGTACTACCTTAACAAGAGAGGCAGTGTAGGGTCACTACCACTCTGCAGAGAGGCAATGCAACTCTAGTTCTGGCCACTACAAGAAGGAATCTCCCTATCAGTAGTTCACTTAGCCAGAGAGGAGAACACAGTGACAGATGTTCTGAGCAGGCAGAGCACGGTCTCCCACAAATGGAAACTATCTCGGGAAGTCCTTCAAGAGATCTTCACCCTTTGGCGAACCCCTCAGGTACAGGTACATCTGTTTGTGTCCAGTGTCAACCGGAAATGCGAGCTGTTCTTCTCCAGGGAATTTCCCCTGAGAGGAGCTCTAGGGGAACAGGTTCATAGTGGACTGGGAGTTTCCACTCCTCTATGCATTTCCTCCAGTCCACGGCATTCCACAAGTGATCAGGAGGTTGAGAAAGTTTGGGAAATCCATGATCCTAATTGCTACGGATTGGGCCAGGAGGATGTGGTACCCAGACCTTCTGGACAATGTCCACCTGCCCTCCAATTCGTCTTCCACAAAGGCAGGACCTTCTCTCCCAAGAAGAGGGCTGGGTTGTCTTTCCAGAGGTCAAGACTCTCAACCTTCATGCATGCTTGAGATACAAGGATTTGGCACCTCTCGGAAGACGTGATGGAGATTTTGCTTCCAGACAGAAACAACATCTCTGTATCGCTGCCATAGGAGCAAGTTGTGCAGCTGGTACAGGGAGAAGAATGTTAACCCTTTCCAATGCAACACACTTATGGTGTTGTCATTCCTACTACATCTGGCAGATCTGGTGCTCCAGATTGGCACTATTAAGGGTTATTTGGCAGCGCTTTCAATTTTAAACGCACGTCTGAACAAACCTTATTTTTTTTTAATTATATATATTTTTTTTACCAACTTTATATAATTTCTCAAGAGCATAAATCACAAGCATGCATGCATTAGGGAGCAAGAAACAATAACATTATCTGTGTCCTCCCCCTTATTCGCCCCAGTCTTTAAGTTCCATTTGCTCATGAGTTTTAACTGTTGCAACTTCTCCCCCCCAGTCACCCTCCACCCCAACATCACTTTCCAAGATTTGGGTGGGATACAGCATCTCCTTTAGGCATCTCTGGGAGTTCCACGATCTGGGTCACCCTCTCAACTCAAGGCTTGCACAATCAAAGAATGGAAACCCTGTGGAACAACTTTGGCTTGAAATACATCTGCTCCTTCATCCGTGAACTCATGCAATGGCATCCAAGTATTCTGATACTTAGAGTAGGAGCCGTAAGCTATTGCCATCACCTTTTCCTTGGCCATCACTCCCCATAGCTTCACCTACCACATGGCTACTAACGGCACTTGTTTGTTCTTCCATGTCTACACCAAGGTGATTCTAGCTGCGCTCAGCATGTGGGTAATAAGGCTAGCTCTGTTTCCAGAGTTTGCAAAACTCCCTTTGACTGCCTCTCCCAGTAAAACTACGACCGGGTCAAAGGGCAGTTGCGGCTCCGTTTTCTCCTTAATATGGCTCAAGATCTCCTTCCAGTAAGTCTCTGCCACTGGGCAGGTCCACCACATGTGTATTAGATCCCCAGGTTGTCCACAGTCCCTCCAGCATGACATGGGGTAGTCTTGGTTGATAGAATGCATACGTAGTGGCGTCATATACCACTGCAGACAGAGCTTGTACGCCAACTCTTTGATTGAAGCACATTTGGAGATTTTGGCAGCTCTATGCCATATGTGACCCCATGTCTCCCCGGTGATTGGTTTCCCCACATCTACTTGACCATCTTTGCATGTACAGAATAGTTCCGGGTCTGCCACCCCCATCAGGCGATATTCGCTGTACCCCTTTGTCAGGTAAGCTCCAACCCTGTTGGGTCCCGAGTTGCTCCCTCCTGGACTTTTGTGTTAGTGATCCAATGTCTATAATGTAAGCGTTCGCTCTCCGGTATGTCAAATTTGGTTTGCAGCCTTCAAAGGTTAGGGGGTAACCCTTCTGCGTAGAGTTCTCCCAATACCAGGACTTGCTCCCCTCCTCCCCAATGTGCCTAAAACGTCAGGCCGCATCCCTGGTGTGAGAGGACCTCCCCCCACCTTTACCCTTCTCCCCCTTAATGCTTTGTCCCAATACCATAGAGTGGCCTTGGTTGTCTCTAGTAATATGCCTCCTTTGCCTCTATGCCGCGCTGCTAGAAAACAAAGGCTTTCCATGGGTGTCTTGGTTGCTTCCCTTTCAAGGGCTGCCCATCGAATCTGGTTTTCGCTAGGTGACCATTGCAACATAGGTTCCACCTGTGCTGCCCATAAATAACTGCAAAGTTCAGCCACCCCTAGCTCCCCTAGAGCTTGTGGTCTAAATAGAACCTTCTTGGGGAACCTTGGTTTCTTCCCCCTCCAAATGAAGGACATTCCCTCACTCTGTAGTTTAATTGCTGGGCCTGGGATGCGTATTGGGAGAGCACCCGTCGCGTACAAGAACCTAGGGAGCAGGGTCATTTTAACTGCTGTTATCCGTGCGAGCCATGATAGCTCCTGCATGTCTCATCGTTTAAGACCTCCCGCCAATGATTTCAGTAGGTCTGGGATATTCGCCCCATATAATCTCTCATAAGTAGAGGTTAAATGTACTCCTAAATATTTTACCGATTTCTGTTCCCATTTCAAAAGATACCGGCTTTCCCATTATGACACTTGCTCAGTCCCCTCGGTGATGTTAAGCGCCTTGGATTTAGGGTAATTGATATGGGACCCCGAGACCCTCGCAAACCCATCCAGCAACTCTGTGGCATTTGGGAGTGAGTGTATTGTGTCCTTGAGGAACATGAGGACATCGTCTGCATAAAGAGCTACCTTTTGGGGCCCACTAGCGGCCACCTCCACCCCTTGGATTCCCAATCGTAGCGGACCGTCTGCGCCAACGGCTCCATAGCCATAGGGAAAATCAGTGGCGACAACGGGCACTCGTGCCCTTCGAGATGGAGATACTACCTGTGAGCCGCCCATTGATCATTAGCCGTGTAAATGGATTCACAAAATTGCCCATCACCATGCGGATAAAAAATTGACACGCCCCGAAACTTTTCAAAGGCCAGTTGTAGAAATCCCCAATGTAGGCTGTCAAAGGCTCTGGAGGCGTCCAACTCCAGCACCGAGAACCGCTGCCCCGTTCTTAGTCCCCATTCTATTGTGTCTATGGCTCTACGAATATTGTCGTAGGTGTGCCGCCCTTTCACAAAACCTGCTTGGTCCGGGTGAATTATCTTCGGGAGGACCCTTGCCAGCCTTCGGGCCAGGACTGTGGAGTAGATTTTTGTATCCCCATTTAATAAAGAGATAGGGTTATAACTAGCACAGTCTAATGGATCCCTGTCCGGCTTTAGTAGTAATACTGTAGTCGCCGGACCCATGTCTCCAGAGGTTCGCCCTCTGTCCCGAATGTGGTTGAATAATTTCGTTAAGGGGCCCACTAGGATAGCCCTAGATGTTTTATAATACGTGTTACTTAGCCGATCCAGACCTGGGGATTTATGTCCCTTCAATGCCCCTATCCTCCCACACCTCTTCCTCAGATATGGGCGCTTCCTGCATTTGTCTGTCCAATTCGCTAATTTGCGGCAAGGTCACCCGGCTTAGGAATGTTACCTGTGCTGTTCTCTCCAGGTTTTCCCCTTTCAGGTTATCTGTATAATGAGTGCATGACTTCATCTCTTTCCTTCTCCTCCCTGGCCCCCCTTACCAGGTCCCCTCCCAGACTATTAAGTTGGACTAAGCAATTCCTAAATTTCTGCTGTCTCAATTTGGCTGCAAGGAACCGATTGGCCTTGTCCCCATTTATGTAGTAAGACTGTTTAGTTTGCACAAGAAGCTGTGCAGCTTTGTCAGCCAGATGCGTCTCTAGGGCCGCCCTAACTTTTTAAAATTCCTGCCATGCTTTTTGTGAATCCTTTTCTTTATACTCCGCCTCGGCTATTGTTAATTTGGCCCCCAGGTCCCGCTTCACCTTCTCTCTTCTCTTAACGTAATTCGCTGTGTGTGCAATAATCTCGCCCTGTACTGCCGCTTTACTAGCATCCCAGATAGTGGCCCAGTCTACCCCCTGTGTGGCGTTTTCTTGAAAGTAATTCCATCATCATATTAAGTTTATTCGGAAGCAAATTATCCATAAACCATACACAAAATAGAACTGCATAGTAGTACAAAATCCAATTCAATATTTTTTTTTTTAAAAAAGTCCACGGTATAAACTTACAACATTACATATGTATAAAAAAGATTAAAATGTGCATGTGTGTAAATCGAGATAAAATCCACAGGAAGCGTCCAAACGATTCAATAAAATGTTCAGGTTTCGATCATATTTTGGACAGTGAATTTAGTTCTCCGATACCAGGCCCTTCTCAAGTAGTCCACCATGCCCCAGGCCACTGGCATCGCAGTGGCTGAAAGCAGATAACATAAAGCAGGCCTACCCTGAGACAAGCCAGCGGACCCAAGTAGTGGCAGAAGTGTTTTTTGTCTGTGTAATGTGGGCAAAACAACACAAAGTGTAGAAGGTCCTCCACTGGCCACTGACCGCAGGTGCAAGCTGTAGGTTGCACATTACGAGTCCAGCTTTTTGTTTGTGCACCTAGCCATAAGCAATCAAACCGGGCTCGGGTCAAGGCCCAGCGATCTGCATGATTATCACTGTGGAGCAAGTACAGCTGAATAGCATCTGCAGATGTTAAAACAATATGCCTTCTGGCAAGAATACCCAAGGCAGCGGACTCCCTATTTGCCACTAAGATGAAATTAAACATTTGTTTGTATGCCCTGACCGCACAGGGGGTCAAGAAGATTGAGGGGCAGACACGATTAGCACAATTTAACTGTCTAATGCATTTCTGGATGTACATAAGCCAGGGGAGTTTCTTTACAGCTGAGCTACTCACCAGGGCTCTTATGATCTTATGTGAAAGAGTGGCTTTCTGGTTAGCCCATAGTGCCAGCCAAGGCGAGACTGGAGCCAATAGCCACTCATCAGCAATGTGTGGACATCCCAGTTCTAAATGTGTCCCATAGTTTGGAGCAGACTGTGGTAGCCCAAGCAGTTTTTTAAGAACGGAGTTCTCCACATTTTTGATTTTTGGAATCCTTTCCATACCCCACAGTGCTGCCCCATAATTCGTGGCAGTTTTTATTTGAGCCCTGTACACTTCGAGAATTAATTTGATTGGGTGCCCCACGCAGTTATGTTGAAAGCGGGACAAACCCCCAAGCGTCTGTCTCATCCTCATACATTGCTTATCGACATGGCCAAACCCTCGCCAATTCTCCGTAAAACAAATTTCCAGATAATCAAAGCTGGTGACCCTCGGGATAGGTTTGCCTCCACTCCATATCGTGCGCATCTTGAGATGTCGAAGACCCGAACTCTTACATGCCATAACTGCTGATTTTTGTGAATTCACAATCCGCTTATGGGAAGCCATACATTGGGTGTAGACATCCACCAGGCATTGTAAAGCTCTGGGGGTACGGGCAATTAAAACCATCTCATCGGCATAACCTAAGACTGGGAGGGGGATGCCACCCACAGTGATATAGTCGGTATGGGAGTTAACCAATGCCTGGTAGACACCATTTATGTAAAGGGCAAACAATACCGGGGCCACAACACCGCCCTGGCGGACGCCCAAGAAAGTCTCAAAAAAGGCTGTGCACTGTCCCTGTTCCCCGAATCTGACACAAGCCGATGTATGTTCATGGATTATCTGGAGGACCTTGACCAAATCCTCCGGGCAACCCAACGACCTGAGCACCGCCCAGAGCATAGCCCTGTCTACTTTGTCAAACGCGGTGCTCAGGTCCATGAATGCGAAGTACAAAGGCTCACCCCTCACATGTATGGACGTAGCTCCCACCAAATACAGGTTCAAAGCCTGGTTCCTAGGCCCGGGCGAAAACCTTATTGAGTGTCTCTAAGAACCCCAGAGTCAGAGATCCATTGTTCTAGCCGTGCCAAAACCTCACGGCCGAAGATTTTGAAGGATGTGTCAAGCAGAGAGATGGGTCTATAAGAAAGGGGGCTACTAGGGTCACCCTTCTTAAAAATAGGAAAAATTATTGCCTGCCTGCATGTTGCCGGATAGGTACCAAGCTCCAAAAATGCATTGAAGCACTTAGTCAAAACTGGGGCCCATAGGTCCACTTCATCACAGAAAATATCTGCAGGGATGGCGTCTGGTCCGGGAGCTTGATTAGGGAGTTGCTTGTTAATAGCCATCTCTACCTCGTTTATGGTTAATCGGAGAGTGGAACCACTGGGCCCACTATGGGAAGTTGAGGGATTTGCCCTATACAGGCTGCTAAAATGATTAGACCAAGCCAGTGCACTAACATTATTCTCTTTGTGTGTTTTTACTCTTTTGTGGGGGGGTCCATTAGCCACAAATACCCAAAAGGTCTTGGAGTCCTTTGACTGCACAGCCTGGATCAGGTCTTCCCAGGCTTGCTCTTCCAGCTGGGCCTTCCTTTTTGCCAAGATGCGTTTATAGTGCGCCCGGGCAGTAATTATCTCTTGTCGGGTACTGTCTTTTTCCTCTAAAATACCTTTAAGATCTTTCTGTGCTATCCGGCAGGGTTCATCGAACCATGTTTCCAGGTTCTTTTTCCCTTTTTTAAATTCCCTTTGAAAAGTGGCAGACATATAGTTCCAAATTGTTTGGGATGCCAAAATTATGGAGCCTGGGGTAGATCCATTTGCCAAAATAATAGAAAGTTCCCCCAAATTGGATTTACAAACGGACGGTTGAGTGTCCACAGGGTCCAGTCTGGCCCATTTAATTCTCTGGTTGCACAGGGGATTGATGCCACACTGATCCAGTTGGGGAAAATTGACAAATGGGACCACTGGCGGGTCTATTCCTATGACCAGCCAGAGTGTCTGATGGTCACTCTGTAGGTTATATTCCTTAATTAAATGCCAATCCCTCATGTGGGCACAGAAGTAATCAATCGTAGACAATCCCTGAGTGCCCACAAAGGTTGGCCTCCCAGGCCGATCCGCTCCCACCGGACCATTCAGTGAGCGTAATTCCTCAAGGCCTGCTCCATGCCTGTTATAAGGGCTACGTCTTTCAGAATTACCTCATTTAGGCGCCATGGTTTATGGGTCTGCTGCAGTGGGTTAAGAGGCTCCAACTTGTAACGCTCACCTGATATCCACGGGGACGGCACTCAGTCTGGTTGGACCACTTCCGACCTTGAACCCCCTCCCTTGGACTCTTGTTCGGCCGAGGACCGGGTCTGAAAACACAGGAATTTGGGTTTAATTTTGTCTCTTCCGGCCCGGAGCCCACCTCCCTTGTGGTCCCCACGACCCCTTTGATGCTCTCCTCACCTTGCTTTATTATATGGTGTGCTCTCCGTCCTGCTGCTCTGTGCAGGGGCGCGGGCGCAACCTAGTTGCTTCACTGTTGCGGGCCCTCAGAGTCCAGACCTGCTGCGACTCCTGTTTGTCCAGGTAAGACTGCTGGTTTGGCAGTTTGTTCTTTACTTTGCAATTGCCCCTATTAATGGCTCTCCTTCTTCCTTAGGTGCGAATGGAGTACTGATGGTGCCGAGCTGCTTGGGACTGTGCACGAGATGGTAAGTGAAAGCTCGATGCGCGGCGCTATGTGCCTTATCTTGTGCTGACTTGCTTGTTCTCTCTTCCTTACAGGCCGCTGCGATGTCCGGGAATGGTTGCTGCTGAGAAGATTCAGAGCGGTGAGTAAAGCATAGCATGTGGCGCCTTCTTGATCTCTTGTGTGCTAATCGGTGTTTTCTTCCCTCTTGCAGGTCGTTAAAATGGCCCGGAATGGACGTGGGCCAAGGACGAGTCAACCCCAGGTAAGTGTGCGCTTATTTTGATTGTTTTCTACATCGGAGAATAAACGCTTATTAATGCTGCTGTTCCGTTATTTTCTTCTCAGTTGCGGCTTTCCAGATCGAAGGAGCGCTTGCCGAGATGGTGTATATTCAGGACCCCGGAGCGGAGGACAGAAGCAGAATTTGCTCGCAGGTAAGTGTATACTAATAATGTTCTTGCAGGTAACTGGTTGGGGAATGCAGATGAGGATCCGAATAGAACGTGGTGAGCATCACGCTGCAGCTAGCAGAGTAACGCAAAGCGTGTTCTCAGCTTGGGCGTGGCTTGTATAGCCTGCAGGTATTCCAGGTGCCCCTGGGTATGACCACACCTAAAACACTAGACCGCATAGCTCAGTTCTGGGACTGAGCTATGCGGGGGCATCCATGTTGCCCAAAGGTTATTGCAAGTCCCAGTTCTCAAGTTCTCTGGCTTCACATATGAGCCTTGCGCCAAAGGGGCCATAATGACTACAGGAGAGTCTGGGGCGGAAAGGTAATGCCCTTGGGGCCATGATGGAAGGTCGTGGTGTAGCCCAGATGGCTTGCCTGTTAGGGACAGGGGCAGGGGTCATGACAAACTTTAAGGAGACCGGAGCGTGATCCGATGGACACCGCACCCCGATTTCCAATCCCGTGATTTGTGGGACCAGAGTGTCTGAAATGAGCACCATATCAATCTGGGAATAGCCCCTGTGCACAGCTGAATATTGAGTGTATACTCTTTCCAGCGGGTGGAAAAATCGTCATGCTTCTATTAAGTGTAATTCCCAGATGAACATTGACAGGGCCTGTCTGAACATGTAGTCGCTAGAAGTAGCAGTAAGGGTTTTATCCATCAGTGTCCATCACGCCATTGAAATTGCCCCCAATCAAGATCTGCCCCACTTTGCAATTTTGGGCAACAGACTCAGTAAAAAACGATCCTGCCTTTCGTTGGGGGCGTAGATAGCCACCAACGTGACCTGCTGACCTATCAGTACCCCTCCCAGCACCAGATAGTGGCTCTCTCGGGTTTTGCTTGTCAAAATTAATCTCCTTAGCCAGTAAGATACCCACTCCCCGTTTTATTTATTTTTTTAACCCAACTTTTACTACCGTTCACACAGGGTCCACATTCTTAAATTCCTTGTTGCAACCCCTAGGGCGGGGGCGCACAGGTTTCCATTGTTCCTTCTCAGTTCTTTCTTCCCTTTCCTTGCTTTCTCGTGGGGACGGGAAACGCACAGGTGTGGCAGAACAAGTCAAAGTCCACAGCGCTTGTACACTCAAGAAATTAGGGAAGCACTAAAGCTGCAGGTGGCCGAGGGGTGTGGGAGCACTGCCAGATGCCACCCACAGTTAAGAACCTAAATGAAAACAGACAGTTCTCAGTCTCACTGCGCTGAACAGTGCAATAGTGACAGGTGTTCCAAATAATTCAAAGAAGGAGGGATTTCTCATGAGTCCAATGAGTTTAATAAGGAAGTAGCCTGACGCGTGTTTCGAGTCATCACCGACTCTTCATCTGAGGCTGAAAGTTTCAAGAGCTAGCCTAACCAATTAAGTATATCGTGGCCAGTGCCAGATGCACTCTCTCGCTGCTTCGCAAATTTCATTTCATTCAGTTCAGCAGCATTGCACAGAGTTCCGCAATTGATTCCTTTTCAAGCTCTGCACCAAATGCCGACAACGGAACGTGTTTGTTGAGGACAAACTCCTTCAGTGCCTCTGTCTTCATCCAGACCACAAGGAAGGAGAGTGCGAGATATGCTTCGGTTTCTCCAAGAAAACTGAAGGAGCGACACAGTAGACTGGTGGTGTGGCTAAATGCCAAGGCCTCTGCCGCGTGCCCCAAGCAGGGTCCTACCTCACCCAGGACTGGCCAGTCCAAGGAGCAGGCTTCGAAGTCCTTTGAGGGTGCCGCATCTGTGGGGGCCCAAAACAAGGCAAAGCACAGAGTCCAGGTCCATCGGGGTCACTACGAAAGTGGGTCCTGCAATAGGCAGGGCGCAATCAACGTCACCATCCGCCTCCATCGCCTGCCAACGATCAAGCTCCTCCTCGAAGAGGAAAGTGTCTATCCCAGATAAGCTGCAGCAGAAACCAGAGAAGCCCAGGAGGAAGGAAAAGGCGGTCGGCCTGCACAAGAGGCCCATCCACCTTCATCGCCTGCCAGCGATCAAGCTTCAGAAAGCGCCCAACCCGACTAAGCTGCAGGAGAAGCCAGAGAAGCCCAGAATGGAGGAAAAGGCAGCCAACCTGCCCAAGAAGGTCCATGCGGCGCAGGAGAAATCCTAGTCAACGATCGAGCTGGTGGTGGCTGCTCTCTCCAAGACCAAAGGGGCTGACCCCGTGAATGTAACCCCTACTGCGCCCTGGATGTCCCTGCCTCCGAGGCCAGAGCCCACAGCTGGGTCTGGTGGCAATGGCTGCTGGCACCCCGGAGAAGAGGGGGCCTTCTCTGAGCCTGGCCCGACCCATCAGGGTGCCAAAAGGGGGGGGGGGGGTTATGGAGTCGCAGGCCGTGCCCCAGGCCATGGAAGTTTTGTCGACAAGGACCTGGAGTCCCTACACATGGTCCACGAGGATGTGGAGGACGATGACGGCGCAGAGCCTAGTGTTCCGACCATGCCAGTTCAGCCGAGAGATGTATCCATGGCCATCCCATCGACCCAGCACAAGCTGGTGTCGGAAATCCAGAAAAGGATGCTGCAGGCCCTAGTGCCTGCGGCCCCCGATCAGCCACCGGCTAAAAAGTGGAAGTGCCACCTGATACCCCCATATCAACCTCCATCAGGTATGCACCCATCCCCCCCCCCCCGGTAGACACAGGAATGGACACAACGATATTGCCACGGCGGGCGGATCTCCGCAACCGCGAGCGTCCCCACCGGATGAGGTGGGGTTGTTTCATTCCATGGTCGCCAAAGCTTCTGAGCTTTTCCAACTTATGCCTGAGGAAACCAAGAAGGAGGGTTTCTTGTACCAGAGGCATGAGGCCAAGAGGAAGACCCATCATGGCAGTACCCCCTCCTGGACGACGTGTGGGAGGAGGGCCTGGCCCTCTTGAAGAATCCTTGCATGGCCATGGCCAAGCGGGATAGACTGGAGAAAAAGTGCCTGCAGTCCCAACCATCCCCGGACTCTGTGGTTTTGGAAACTGTGAGGAAGAGGTCATCAAACCCTTTTGTCGGTCCCTCCGGACAGCGAGGGGAAGAAGTTGGACGCCATGGGGAGGAAGGTTATTTACACCGCAGCATCGGCCATCAAGGTGGCCAACACACTAGCGATCCTGGCCAGGTATGGCAGGGAACTGTAGTACAAGCTGGCCCGATTCTGGAGTTCCTTCCCAATGATAAAAGGATGAAGGCGATCGACCTCTTCCAGGAGGGAGTAGTGGCTTCAGACTATCCCATCACAGTGGCGCTGGACATCGCCGAAACTGGGTTCTGGCAGATGGGAAACAGTGTCTGCCTCTGTCATCAAGGCTGGCTGAAGGCCACATTTCCGCCAGGAGGTCCAGGCGAGGGTACTGGACATGCCTTTTGACGGTGATCACCTCTTTGGGAAGGCCGTTGACCCAGGAGGACTACAGAGGCCGTTCCAAAGCCTATGGTGGAGGTGGTCAGTGCCGTCGTCGCCCTCAAAGCGGGAAGCTGACCCCCCGAAGCAGGACTGAACCGGCCAAGACGTCGGGCCACCACCCATGCACCCCGGTGGGAGGCCGGCTGACTGGATTTGTCAGCAAGTGGAAGAAGAGCTCCACCAACAGAGCTGGACGCCCTCCCCCACGGACATACCCTGGAGTTTCAGCACAGGTGTCTGTTGATTCCTCCGCTGGCCCGGCAGGAGCAACACCTCCCTGAACTTGTGGAGGAGGTACGGGCCATGCTGGGAAAAGGGGCAATAAAGCTGATTCCACTGCAACTCTGGGGCCCAAGATTCTAGTCCAGATACTTTTTAGTCAAAAAGAAAACCGGTTGCTGGAGGCCCATTCCGGACCTGCAACGTCACAAGTACCTAAAGTCCCAAAAATTCAGGATGGTCATGTTGCAGTATGTGCTCGGCCAACTGGAAGGAGGAGACTTCTTGACATTAGTGGACCTGGAGGACGCCTACTTCCACATCCCCATTCACAAGAAGCACTGAAGTTCCTACGCTTTGTGGTGCCGGAACGGCGTTACCGATTCAAGGCCCTCCCCTTAGGCCTGAAGTCAGCCCCAGGGTGTTCACGAAGTGCCTGACACCGGTGGCATCCCATCTGAATCTATGGGGGATACACGTATACCCGTACCCTGACGACTGGCTCATTCAGGCCAGTTTGCAAGAGTTGGTCGCCGTACACAGAGACGACCATCCAGCTGCTGACTGATCTGGGATTCTCCATCAATTATCTGAAGTTCTGCTTGACGCCATTGCAGAACGCGCTGTTCCTAGGAGCCAGACTCTACAGTCTCCTGCCTAGCGTCACCCTCGGAGGAGAGGGTATTGGCCATTCTGGGGAAAAAACAGCTGTTGTCACTGAAGACCTCCACGGTGGGGACCATCAAGTTGCTTCTTGCATGATGTCTTGCATGTACCTTATCCGGCTCTGCAGGTTATGGATGCAACCACTTCAGGAGTTCCTGGACACTCGCTTGGTTCAGGTGTTTGGAAGCTTGGTGGACAAGATCGTGCTTGATGAGTTTCATCGGGTGATGCACTGGTGAGGCGTTCACTGCGTTGCCCGGGGCTCAGGGGTCCAAAGCACCCCACCCTCCCCGTGCCAGGAGATGGTCACCACGGATGCTTCCCTGGAAGGCTGGCGAGCCCACACCGGACGTCTACATGCCAGAGGCCTCTGGCAGGCGGAGGAGACTGATCTTCACATTAATATACCCTGCGCTGCGGGCAGTGTTCCGGGCCCTCAAGTCATTTCTTCCGTCTCCGAAGGGCAAAGTGGTGAGAATCTTCAGACAACACCACTACGATGTTCTACATCAGGAAGCAGGGGGGCACTTGATCCCCAGCGCTCTCCAAAGAGGCGCAGGACTTGTGGCACTAGGCTGTCGGCCAAGACCTGTTCCTCATCCCCTTTCACCTGGTGGGAGTCAAGAACACCATTGCCGACTTCCTCAGCAGGGAGTTGGGCTCCTGCCATGAGTGGAAACTTCGGCCCGACCAGGTAGACTGCATCTTCAGCAAGTGGGGCAGGCCCCAGATCGATCTGTTCGCGATGGCAGTGAACTCCAAATGCCAGATGTTTGCCAGCAGATTCCACCAACCGGGGAACATGGGCGGGACGTGTTTGCCTTCCTGTGGGAAGGTCTGTTCCTTAATGCGTTCCCTCAGTTGCCTCTCCTACTGCGAGTCATCAGTCAACTTAAACCGTGCCGATGCAGGATAATACTCATTGTGTCGGAGGCACATTTGGTACCCGGACCTTCTCAGCCTCCCCTCCGGTCAAGCTGCCGGCAGTGGTGGATCTGCTCACCCGAGAAGGAGGCAAAATCGTGCATCACAAACCAGGATCGCTGAAACGGAGGGCTTGGCTCCTGCAGCCCTAGAGTTTGGAGGATACGATTTGCCAGCGGACTGCAGGGAGGTCCTTGCCAAGGCCAGAGCATCATCGACTCACTCTGAAGTGCTACGGTCACAAGTGGAAGTGTTTTGCTGGGACTGACACACGCCTCTATCAAGGTACATCTGGCGGCTATCTCCTGCTACACCAGGTCTCTAGGGAGATCTTCTTTGGTCTGACCGTCTCGTCAAGGAGTTCCTCAAAGTACGGTTTCGATCTTTCCTGCTGGTGAATGTTCCTGCCCCTGCGTGGGAATTCAACGTGGTGCTGGCGAAAAGCCTTTGGTGCTACCTGTGTTTTTTACGAAGCTTTCGTCACCGGTTGAAAGGGCCTTGCACACGCTGGACGTTGCTCGTGCCCTGAAGCTCAGAAACTTTTCAACTGTTCATGAACTTTGGTCCTGTGAACCATGGGAAGACCTTGTCCAAGGCTTCCATCTCAAGGTGGCTCTCTGGCTGCATCATGCACTGTCATCGGTTGGCGAACTGACCGCTACCCAGCCATCTGAGAGCCCACTTGTTAAGATGGATTTCTGAACTCGGAGCTGGAGGGGCAGAGGTTCAGAAGGCCAGCCTAGTTTCTTGGAACAGGGTAACCTCTGGACAAGCCAGACCAATCAGGGTAGCGATGGCGGCGGTCAAGACAAAGTCTCAAGAGGGGTGAGGGTGACTGAAAGACCTCAATGAGCACACAAAGCAAGGACACTTACAAAGTACTCCAGGCAGGTGTTTAGACACATTTATTACAAGGCCTTTGTAACATCGACCATTGCAAAGAATCACAATAATACTAAAGTAAACCAACACATCACAATCAATACAATATATATATACAAGACCGAGGGGTCTAAGGAGTTAGAAGCACGAAATATGTAGAACACCTAGATGAGGAGGAAAACGGGCAGTGCAAGTAATCGTTAGACCCAGTTCACATCAGAAATATACCTAACTAGGAGGCCGTCCAACCCCTATGAAGAAAGGAGCCTTGTGCTCAATAGTACATGCACGCGCTTGTGCAAATGGACAAATAGGGCCTCTTCAAGGGTCTCTGACAGTTCAGGAAGGTGGATGAAGCGATGACTAACAAGTCCCCGCTACTCAAGCAAGACCTCCACTTGCGGGCAGAGGCAGGGCTGCTACGTGGAGGTCTTGGTCATACTGCCACTTTACATGCTTAGCAAATCTGAAGATGGCTGATGGAGGAGGGGTTTAGAGAGATGACTGTCATTGGCTGGGGGAGGATGACCAAGATGGCAGTGATTGGTTTAGAGGAGAAATACAGTTGGTAAGTGAAACAGTTTTTTCTTTTACTGAGGATTCCTGGCCTGACGACTGAATATTCATGAGCATGTGAATCCATGCCAGACCCATGCTGGAGAACAATAGTTTGTATTTATTTGTTTATATAGCACTTTACACCAAAGCACTGCACAATTGAACAACTTGGTACATAAAACAAATTATCGGTAGAAGCAAATTACAGTTATGAATCAATCAACAAACCAGTAAGAAGAGCAATTAAACTGATGGGAATAGGGAGAGCAGAGCAGTGTGAGGAGGAGGAGGAGGAGGAGGAGGAGGAGGAGAGGGTGAGAGTGGGGTGGTTGGGGAGTGGAGGGAGGAAATCAAGGGAAGCAGAAAGAAGGGAGGGGGGAGCAAGAAGGGGAGGGAGTTTCAAGGTGGGGTGGAGAAGGAGAGATTTAAGGGAGGTGCAAATGAGGAGAAAATAGGAATAGAACGGATTGAGAGAGGTAGGGAGTTCCAGTGCAGGGGAGCTAGGAGCTGGAAGGAGCGGAAACGGAAGGGGGCACAAGGACAGAGGTACAGTGAGAAGGAAGTGGTCAGCGAGAGGGAGTGTAGAAAAAGAGGAGGGAGGAGAGGTGGGGGGAGCAAGTTCCTGGAGAGATTTGAAGGCAGAGAAAGTGAAATTTAAGTTGAGAGTGAAATGGAGGCGAGGGAAGCCGAGATGGAGTCGTGGGAGGTAAGGAGACAGAGGGTACGGATAGCAGAGTGATTGATAGACTTGAGGGGGGCAAGATGAGAAGTAGGTAGACTTAAGAGTAAGGAGGAGCAGTAGAAGAGGCGAGAGAAGATAAGAGAGGAGATTAGACGTTTAGTAGCATGAAAGGTGAGAGAGGGGCAGATTTTGTGAATATTGAAGAGGTGATAGCGACGGGCACGAGAAGTGAGGGAGAGAGAGAGAGGAGTCAAAGTGAATGCCTAGGTTACGAGCGTGGAGAGAGATAGGGAGATTAGTGGGAGGGAAGTGAATGAAAGGAGGAGGGCAGGGAGGGGGAAGATAGTTGGAGGGGGGGAAAAAGACAACTTCAGTCTTGTCGGTGTTAAGGGAGAGAAAGCAGGAAGACATCCAGCTCTTTATGGCAGTAAGGCAGGAAGAGAGTTTCAGGTGGAGGTCGGGTGAAAAGGAAGAGAAAGAAAGGAAGAGTTGAGTGTTGTCTGCATAGAAATGGTTGGGAATGCCAAACGAGGAGATAACCAGGGCAAGGAGGGAGTGTAGAGTGAGAAAAGGAAAGGTCCAAGCACTGATCCTTGACGTACGCCGTAGTTATAGGTAAGTAACTTGTTCCTTCTCTTCTTTCTAACTCAAGAATGCTTGTGAATTGTGATAATCTCAACTCGTGAAACCAAGGTGGTTCTAAAGTTGAATGGACACATTACTGATTGCTCTGAAGTACACAATAATTGTTCATCCTAATCAGTTTGGCTGTTAATTGGTTTGTATTAGTTTCCTATCACACTCGTGCTTTGTTGCTGGTTTTGTATGTTGTTAAGAAATGGAATAAAATAAGTGTTAGCCAGACTGAACATTTTTTATTTCCCGGTATAGCAAGAATTTTAGCTGGAAGAAGTTTATTCTACAAAACCGCATTAACAGATTAGGAAAATTTATTAAGACTGTGAATGTAGAGTACAAGTTTAAAACATCAATGTTTTCCAAGCTGTACTCAATATGTAGAAGTTGTTAATTATGTCAATGAACGTCATGTTCTTCACTTTATCACTAATAACGCATGTTTTGTTTTTTCAGGAAAGAGTTTTTTGATGGCTGCAAAGCAATTCATGCAGACAGCAATGAAGGAATTTGTGCAAGGTTCCCCACTCTCCTAAGTGAAGCCAAACAGGACGACAGATTCAAAGACCTGTATCGCTTCACCTTCCAGTTTGGCCTTGACTCAGAAGAAGGGCAGCGGTCACTACATCGAGATATAGCCATTGCTCTTTGGAAGCTTGTTTTCACACAAAATAAACCCTTAATTTTGGACCAATGGTTAAACTTCCTAATTGAGAACCCCTCAGGAATCAAGGGAATCTCCCGGGACACTTGGAACATGTTCCTAAACTTTACTCAGGTGATTGGACCAGACCTCAGCAACTACAGTGAAGATGAGGCCTGGCCTAGTCTCTTCGATACGTTTGTGGAATGGGAAACGGAACGCAGGAAAAAGGAAGTAGAAACCAAATGTATTACATCTCCAGACGCAGACCAGCTGTGTATGGAGGAGCAGACTTAGCAGCATGTTGACAGCAACAGCGAAGACTCCGCTCTCGTGCTCTCCATTAAATGTAAACTCTGAATCTTTTTGGAAATTGCGGCTCAAGTTTTTTCTACTTCACACCTTTCTCTGCCTTGTATTTGAAAGGGCTCTAAAATCCTGTATCATGTTTTAGGCACTTTCTTAGTATTGGTTAATCTTTCATAACTTGTTTCTTTTGGCCCTGAAATAATTGGCCTTGGCTACAAGGAAAAGAAAATAAGGTTAAAGTTCAGCGTTCGTAGTGTAATTTAAGCCTGTTGCCATTTATTGCACAATTTTAAAATATTTTTTTAATTAAATTAACATTTCTAAATTATACAGTGCCAGATTAAAGTGTAACGTATTGTGCTTTCAGGGGAGGGCTGTACTTTGTGTGGTGCCGTTTACAGTGTATGAAATCTAAGGGTTGGTATTTTAAAAGTTCGGGTGATGTGGCGTTAAACCAGATTAAACTGCAAGGCAAATAGTGTGCATACACAAAATACATCAAATGGAGATATAAAAAGAAATCCGAGCAACCACTTGTACAATGTTGCTAATTTCCCTTTTTGTTATGGTAGTGCAATGAAAATGTTCATCTGTCTCTTTTGGACAATTAATTTTTAGATGTTGAAATACTTTTGCCAGTCAGATAAGCCTCCTTCACCTAAACCACTTTAGTAACAAATGCAATGAAATCAGCACTAATCTCAGTTATTTAAGTGTGTGTTTTCAACTTTTTTGTGCACTTAGCAGTATGCAACTGTTATTGTCTAAATCATTGAAAAGTGGAAATGTTCCTCTTAGGATTAGTGCACATAACGAACTAACACCCAACTTGAACAAAAGTTATGCAAAACATCTTTTATTTACATCTGATCAAAAGGCTTTATTATAGGCTTGTCTTGCAAGAGCAGCACACATTTTGGGTTGGAATGGTTGTATGTTTATGTATCCAGGAAAGAGATGTACACGTAGTGAAATTAATCTGTACCTCCCCATTGATGCAAATTTATATGTCGCACCAACGAAACTTTACTAGATATTTAATGGTACTTGATTAAGGTGTGGGTTACCTCGCATGATGATTTACCTCTGTGGTATTTCCATCTCTTAGTACCCTTACATGCTTACTAAACCTTGTTAATGGTATGGCTCCACCAAAACGTTTATGAAGATCCAATGACATTAATTTTTGCCTAATGCCTATGGCTTAGACTTTCCTTGGATACATACTCCCAAAGCCGCATTTAGCGTTAGCTGCTATTTGGAGAAATCCCTAAACTGTTTGCGCTGCCATGTTGGTAAGACATGATGATTCTCAAGAATAGTGCTGCCTACCTCACATATGAAAGAATGCTTGGGACAGGCTAATCTTCAGGCATTGTGCATGGGAATCTTTATACCGCGTCGTCGCATGACCTCACTAATAGTACCGAGCAGCTGTCGCGCAGCATTTTGAAAGAGATGTTTTTCCTAAGATGTTATACAACTAAGAAACATTGCGGGTGTGCATTTGTTTAATTTTTTTTTTTATTGCGGATAGCTACCCAATTTTTGTCATGTTTGCTGTTGCATTCCTGATTATTTCAATCCCCCAATGCCTTTTCTGAGATGTGGTGCGGGAGGAATACTGTCTTTTTTTGGGGCAGTGGGAAGGCTGTTTAAAAGAAACACATTTTTAAAGTAAATGCGCATGTGAGACCCAAAATATAAGGTAATTGGCACTATTTTTTCATTTCAATTTTTTAAGCTGATACGTTTCGAAAAAGGGATAATAGTGTTGTTTTTCTATCTTCCATTTTTTTATCCTCTGTAATTGCTTACATTATCTTTTGAGTCCGTTTGAAATGCGAAAAGAATTTGCAATCTACACTTCTTAAATCTTCCAGGCCTCGTGGGCTTTGTTTACATGTAAATAACAATAAAATAACCATACATTACTGCACAATATTCATTCAATGCAGTTCCATTTGGTTTCTTCTGACTCCCATTATCAAGTTTGTATATACTGACTGCAACATAGAAGCTACAGCAGAGCTTGATGTATCTGTTTAGGTCAATGAAACTGCGGATGACACTGTTCAGCACCTGTCTGAGGAACGCTCTGAATGAAGTTGCCGGTTTCAAATTGTGGCATCTCAATGGCTTGCCCTCTGTAAATTCCCAACTTGTTTGTCAATTGGCTTTGCTGTTGGTACTTAACAGTTCCACAGGAAAGCCATAGATTGCATGGTCTCAGCAGAATGTTAGTACTTTTTAAAATGCTGTCAGCATTATGGTGGATTTAAAATAATGCAAGAAAGAAAAGCTATGTAATGTGAGAGTAGAGAAGGTAATTTCGGTTAGTAAGCCACAAATATCCATCACCATCATGTAGCCATTCCAGGAAGGTTCCCACTAGATCAGACCCCTAGCAAAGCACTATGGTTATTGCACAGGTATAGAAGGAAGACTGGAGGGGGTCATGGTATTGGCTATAAACTTTATTCAAATGTGCAAAAGGAAACGGAAAACCCAAACTCTCCCTAACTCTGAGTTTCCCTGCCTAACCGGAAATAACTAATGTCAGAATGTCCAAAGTAAAAGTCCCAGTGTCAAAATTCTAACTTTGTCCTTACACGCTAAGCTAACTAAACAAAATTACTGGATCCAGAGGGGTGTCTGCCTTCACCTGGACAGAAGGCAGTTCTTTCCAGATTAATTTCATCTGGGTCCAGCCACTTCCTGGCTGTCAGAGAAATGGCTATCTTTCCCCAGCCTTCCGTAGACTTCCAAGTCTTTTCTTTGGGGTCACAGACCCTTGTTGGTAGCTTTGCCTTTCCCATATCAGCTACTGCGCTGACAAGTTTTGAATAAATGCCCTTCTCAAGCAGGATGGGTCCCTCACACTTGGGTGCAGATCTGGTTCTGTCTCCGTAAGTAGACCTGATTCCCTCTCACCAAATCCTAATATGGTTTTCCTGCATGATTTTCGGTGCAAGTCCCAGACTCTCCTTTTTGGCTTTACTCCGTCTTTCTGAGGACTTGGTTCACTCTCCTGCCAAGTCTTAGTACACCTCTGTGTACTATTTGGGAGCGAGTCACCTTTCTGGTGTTTGTTCTGTTCCCCTTGAGGTTTCCAAGCTTTTGAGGCCTTCCGCAGACCCTGCTGCGTGGCATACACGAGTGCTGTCTCCCTCGAGGCAGCTGCCCTCGCACGCGGTACTCTGGTAAATTTCTGAAGCTTCTCTCCCCCTGTGGTGGCTCCGCAGGTCTCTTCTTGTTGGGGCCGGCGTGCTCTTTCGCCTTTGCACTTCCCCGTTCTGAGACACCTGGAGGTTTTTTCTACTTCCGGGCCACGCGGTCCTTCCAGCCTGAATCGGCCCCAAGTTCCTTCCTCTGCTGCACGGTGTCTCGGTCACTGCCTGTGTCTTTGTGCGACTTGATTCGGATCCTGCTGTTCCTCCTGGGAGGGCTTGAACTACTGTCGTCCTCCTTTGGTATTTATCATCACTCGGTTAATCATAGAGTATGAACCACTAGACTATTGAAGGTGATTCTAATTCAGACTCTGTATTTTCCCTCCTCGTCTCAGTCCCAGGTGACTATTGAGATGACCACTCACTATCCCTCTTCCTACTCTCAGTACTGAGTATTGTGATGGTCACTCACTAATCCTCTATCTGGTCTCAAAATCCTCTATTGGAGTTACCTTAGCAAAATAGATGGACTATGACTTATTGTGAAGGGGATTGAGGAGAGGAAGTAAAGGTCCTTGGAAAGGGGCACCAGGGTTGTGCATTAGGTGGGAATACTACATTCTCCCCAGTTGGTTGGCACTGATCCCAAAAGGTCTCCACTCCCATGAGATCCACTCGCTGAGTACCACCCCCGGGGGAGGGGAAGCTATCTGGTAGCGGCCTTGCCGCCCTGGTCTCATGGGAAGGGGCTCCCCCTTCGGAAGCAGTGAAGACATGAGATTCGTCACAAAAATGCAGCTATTAAATGCCTTCAATTTACTTTAGTCTAATATTTACTTTAGATCAAATACTATATAATTATCTAATTATTATTATGGTACAAGAAATTCAAGCATTCATTTAATGGCTGCGTCCCCATAGTGAATTGTTCTCTGGCGCTGAAATAGGTGAACGTTCAAGAATGGCTACTAGGCGGGGCAGTGACACCTGTGGCATATTAACTGAAATGACTTATTGGGCTGGGTCAGGTTTGGATTAGCAGGTCCGTTTGATAAATATTCCCTTTTTGCTGCTACTGACTTGTAAATTCGACCACTAGTGTCTGCTGGCCTTAGAACTATTCATGAGGGGTAATGTTTGAATTATTATTGAATTGAGCTTGTGGGTAACACATTTCATATGTGTGAAGCACACTAATGTAAACATTGAGTCACATTTGTTTGCCAATAACACACATTTAGCAATTTTCAGAGCAATGTTGTCCTGAAGTCTTTATGTTCTGCTGATAATTGTGTAGTCCGTTAAGGGGCACTGTTTGTAGACGTTTCAGTCCTTCAGTAGACGTCTTGAAATCCATCTAAAGTTCTTAAATAATTACATGAAATACCTAAAGCCACTGGATGTGCAGCTGTAGACTTCTACAAGAAAACCTTGTGCAAACCTTCAGGTTTCACAGTTTTTACATGTTTTCCATTCCTTTACTTGAATGTTACTTTTCTAGAATTTTAACATCCATAAACTCAAATATGTTCCTTTTCCTAAGTACATGACATGCATTCCATTGTGACTTATGGAATTTGAAATATGAAATGTATTCGTTTTATGTTAAATTATCCTTTTTAAAATATTGCATTCTTTTTTAACTTAAACATTGAAACACAAACTTACATTCCTTGTCGTTACGTGTCTGAATTTGTATGTTATATTTCACTAGAATAATTACGGACAGTGTTGCACTAAAAATGTGTGTCTTGGAATTGGGAGAAACTAAAATCAAATGAATGTTCTAACTTCTAGAAAGTTTTCCTACAAGCTAGGCACTTTACAAGTAAACCACATGTAGGTCCTTATTTAGTATCTCTTTAATGTTTTGATGTAGATGTCTTTGGATCACATATGTGTTGGGGATGTATGTATTGTTTACTCTTGATGAATTCCTTCTTTTGTATTGTGATTTCTGAGACATGTGGCACGTTATTTTACAGATGTAGGTTTCAGTGCTGGGTACTGTGTTCCCAATTAAGTGCATAGTTCTTCTGGTCATTTATGGTTTTCTTTAGAAGGTTGAAGAAAACTAAGTAAAGCTCACTATAATAAGGTTGGAGCCGACCTCTGAACAGTTTCTGCGCACTACTCAGAGGACGAGTTGGTGAGCAAGTCAGTTGAGAAATAGGTACTTGGTTGTAGAGCCCTTTAACGACTATGTTCAGTGTACACCATCAACGGAAGAAAATCCGAGCACGTTCGGTCTGTCAAAACTATGTAGTTTTCTTGCATCATGATTAAAGGTGCCTCTCTTTAGTCTTTGTTGGGAGGGTGGATTTCCAAAGAAGTGATAAGATTACAGTGCCTTATCTCCATATTTGTGTGCTGTCTCCCTGAGAGACGGTGGCAGGTGTGTGCTTTTGTTGTAGTGACAAGTGGTCTTGTTTTACAGAAATACCCCATAGAAATGTATTGTGCATTGCCCCCGGCTTAAAAATTTGTAAATGAGGCCGTCTGCTTTATAGTTTTTAGGGTTGGATGAGTTTAACAATTTAATTCACTGTTTACATTTTAGTACTACTGGTATGCGCCCAGAGATGATTGAACTACCATGATGGGATCTTTTTATTGATCATAAGTATGAGATTATCTCTGCGCCTAAGCAAGAGTATGGAGCACATTTAAATAACTATTTTTTGATAGTTAGCAAAGCCAATCATTCATTTAAAATGTGTTTTAAAACAATATATATTTATTTAAGAATATGAGCAGAAAACCAGGATTGGCAAAGCCAAACGTTTTTGGCTGTTGTGGGTCATTTGAGCTTCACATGTCCAAATATCTTTGTATGTTTGACATAATCACCATTACTACCAAGTTTGTTTGTTTTATTTATAGTGCGCACCAGACCCGAAGGTATCGGGGCGCAGGACATAGGAATACGTTCAGCTTGGTTACATAAGGGCAAAAGAAGTATATAGTAAGATCATATAAGACATATAAATTTACATGCAGTACTAACTACAAAGCTCACTATATATAAGCTATGAAGCCCGAAATTTCTGTGCTCTACCAACCCTCCAAATGGGTAAATGCATGCATTGTGCAGGGAATCCACGAGTAAGTGGAGCCAAACAGTTTCCCTTTACGCAGCAGTTCAACAGTTTAATTTTTGACTGCCTCTCTTCACTAGAACCTGTGGTGAAATTCAGTTTACATCTGCTTTTAAATCTTTTTATCACAAATCCATATATTTTACCCCGTTCGGCCAGAGGGCGAGCCACATCTCCTTATCCACCAATCGGACAACTAAATTGTGTGTGTAAGTTAATATATACATATATAATGATCTCGCTCACAGAACACTTTGTGGCAGCTACAAGGCAGCAGTTTGGTGCCGCTATATATAACGAGTAAGCAGTAGCGAGGCAAAGGGGCTAGTGAGTAAACAGAAGAGCGGGGCAACGAGGGAGGGAAAGGGTGGAGCTGTCCATGGAGCTACAGACCGGAGAGGGATGCTGATGCTATATACACAAGGAGAGCGAGAAATCGACCATGAATCATCATATGTAGAATGTACAGGAGATGTACAAAACCCATATGTGAGCAACTTTAATCCAATAGAAATCATTTGGAAATAATCTATACCAGGGCATCCTGACTTCAGGTGGAAAACATGAGACAGCAGGGGTTAATTACAGCGAGCATGGGATATCTCAAGTAGCTCTTTCAGCTTCTACTAAATAAAGATGATTTTGGAGTTTGAGATATTGGACTCCAGCATCACAACTCAAACTTCCTTCATAGCATTTGATCAGATATTTTTTAAATCGCATGTTAACAAAGGGATCGAGTAGAATTCCATCAAATGTTCGGCACATTAGCAGAATGGAAACATACATTGTTGAAACATTTTGGGTGGAGAACCCTTCTTCGGCGTGTTAGTGTTGCCATATTACTACTTTCTTGGCATCGAAGTAAGGAAACCATGAAACAAGCTCAAAATTTAACATTTAACCATTTTATTTATGAACTGCATGCATCCCTTTGCATGCCTTCATTGTTAAATTCAAGTCACTGAAATATGATCTTGCGATTTTCCAAACAAAATGTGCACCTCTTGGAGACCGAGTTCACATTTTAATGTTTACAAATGTCACTACAATGCAACTGATCAAACCTGGTAGTACAGAAACAGCCAGTTCCAAAGTCACCAATTATTACTTGGCAATATGTTTAATTCAACATCAGGGACTCTACAACACTTTAATTACATGACATCAGCTAATGACACAAAAAAGTAATATCCTTTATCATATTTTCTTTTCACTAAATTGACACGACAGGTTGATGCAGTTAGGCAACAAATAACAGACAGAGCTAGCAGAGTCCAGCTGTAACACTTCTGCAGTACATTAGTCAGACTGATCTCAAGGTAACCGGACCAGTCAGTTAGATAAAAAATACGCTGAATTCCAGATACCAAGTTCTTTTCAAAAGGTTATTCTTTGTAACTCTGAAAGACCGCCTTAAAGCAGTGCACCATCTTTCGGCGCAAGCCTTTGGCCGAATGCTGTTTTGCTGCAGTGCCTTGACCGCAGTTACCCATTTGGCGCAGGCAACAGGGCACACGGATCTATCAGCGCTGTATGTTCCTTTAAATATATTGTCATCCTGAACACTAAATATGGTGGTTAGTGTGGCCGTATGTTTAAGAAATACACGGCACACTCCGCAAATAGAGATGCATGTTAACTGTAAACTCTACTCACATAAGTTGATGTGTCCCGCATGTTATAGCATGCTGGACACAGCTATGTTTGTATTTGTATTTATTTTATTTATAAAGCGCAGCCAGGCCCATGGGCATCCGGGCGCATCATTTTACGTACGGGTTGCAGAACGCTACAGTTACATTCAGTAAGTAAAGGAAGATACAGCTAAGTAATACAGTACAGTATTTACAATAAATACAGTAGGGCAGAAGACAAGCCTAAGATCAAGGAAGTTGAACCGTCATTGTATTCAAATCCTGAAGCCAGTGCTTAGGGTTGCGTTTGAATAAGTGGAAGGAGGGTTCTGATCTGAGGGAAGCAGGGAGTGTGTTCCATAGCTTGATGCCAGTACAGGGAAGCTAGCACCTCCCGAGTTATGGAGTTTGAATCTCGGTATGGTCATTGTGTGTGCTTGAGCAGCTCTAAGTGGTCTTGAGGACGTATGTGAGGTGAATTGGTTAGTAAGGTAGGCTGGAGGGAGGTTGGCCCTGGATTTGTGTGTTAGGGCAAAAGTTTTAAGCGATATTCTGTGCTCTACCGGGATCCAGCGCAGGTTGCGTCTAGTCTGAGAAATATGCGACGACTTGGGGATGTTGAGGGCTGCCCTGATGGCATTATTCTGAATTACTTGTTACTTGTTTGTTTTTGTGGCTAGTACCTAAATAGAGGGTGTTAGAATAATCAATTTTGGACAGAACTAGAGATCTAGCAAGTGTGATGCAATTAGGTGTGGAAATGAATGGCCTGCAGACGGTGATTAGTTTACAGGTATATGCAGATGATGCTGCTACCACGTTAGTTTGTTTGGAGAAGGATAAGGTGACGTCAAGGTAAATGCCAAGAGTTTTAGTGCTGTTTGAGACGGTAATGGAGTTGCCATCTATAGTAAATGATTTGAAGGCAGTGTTTAGTTTTTTCAGTTTAGCGTGTGTACCAAGGATAAGCAGCTCAGTTTTTTCGTCGTTTAGGCAAAGACCATGTTGCGCCATCCATGCTTGTATCACTGAGTAGGTTTTGCTGTCAGTTGCATAGTCTGCAGAGATGGGAATGAGTATCTGGGTGTCGTCCGCATATTTAGTATACTTGACACCTAGATAGTCAAGGATATTGAAAAGGGGCTTCGTAAATGCATTTTAGCGCGTGGGGGGCACACAAGAACCTTGCGGAACCCCACAGAGTACCGGGGAGGGTTCAGCAGAGTTGGTAGGAGAGAAGACCCTCATAGATCTGTTAGCCAAGAAGGAGCTGATCTAAGTGGTGGCTGAGTCGGAGAAATGTGCTGCAGATTTCAGGTGGTGGCATAGCGTTTGGTGGTTAACCAAATCAAAAGCTGCTGACAGATCAAGCAGTGAGAGGAGTGCTAGTTTACCATTGTCTTTTAGTACTTGAATTTGAGTGGTGAGATCTATCAAGGCAGTTTCCGTTCCGTGTCTTGGTCGGAAACCGGATTGCCTCAGTCCCAATAGGTTGTTAGATTCTAGATACGCCTGTATTTGGAGGTAGGCTGCTCCATCAAGATTTTTAGTAAGAAGGGTACCGTTGTTATAGGCCTATAGACGGGTTGGCTGGGTCAAGTGTCGGTTTTTTGATTAGAGGAATGACCCAAGCGTCTTTTAAGTTATCAGGCACTACTCCAGTTTTGAAGGAGGCATTGATAAGGTTAGTGATAAATGGGGCAAGGTCATGTGCTGCTGCTTAGATGATCGGAGCAGGGCAGGTATCACCTTGGCAATTAGATGGTTTGAGTTTCCTAATGATATTTTCCACTTCCCAGATTGACAGAGGTGAGAAACTAAATGGTTTGCAGGTAGGCTCAAAGGTGGAGATCTTATTAGGATATTGTTTGTAATCAGGGTCAGAGAGTAGGAAACGTTTTTTTGCGTTAATTTTAGATTGTAGCAGAGCTATTTTATCTAATGGCGCCTTCTGGATGTTAGTACACCATAATGCATCTGTGATACATTTGTCAACAGGGGCGATAGGAGATTCCAGTTCTTTTAGGATCTTAAAAAGTTCTTTAGTATTTGATTCCGCTTGTATGATCCTTTTGTTGTGTCTTTTTTTGCAAGTATAATGGCCTTTTTGTATTTGGAAGATGGTAGGGACAGCTCATTCTTATTAGTTACTGAAGGGCACTTTTTCCAATGTGCTTCTGCAGTTCTTTTAATTTTACGCAGTTCTCTTAGATTCGGCGTGAACCACAAATTCAGATGACGTTGGGGTTTAGGTTTCAGCAATTTTAAAAGGGCGATGGTATTCAAAGCTTTAAGTATTGCCTGATTGTAAGTGTCCACTAGGACTGTAGGGTCAGAGAGGGCAGTATTGTTGAGAAGGGGGAGTAATAAAGGGAGGAGTTTATCAGGCATAATGTCTTTCTTTTTCCTGGTGTAGGTGGCTGGAGCAATGATTGGTACAGGATGTTGTGTGGTGGCTTTTAATGGAGAAGGTTATTTTATGGTGATCAGACCAAATACATGGTTCGTTAGATCAATAGCGCAATTAAGGTTGGTGAGCCAGTCCAATGTTCTTCCTTTAGTATGTGTGGGCTCATGAATGATATGGGCGTGACAAAGGTCAGATAGAGTGTTGGCTAGATCAAGGGCGTTAGTATTCATGGTGTCATTAAGACCAAGGTTAAAATCCCCAAGTAGGATACTTTGTGAGTTGGGTTTGGTATTAGTAGATGTAAGGGATACAATGTCTTCAGAGAATGTGGAAATAGGTCCTGGTGGTCGATAGATGAGGTGCACTGTTGCTGTATGGTTGGGTGATAATGGTAGTTTGATGGACAAGGATTCAGCAGAGGGTATTTGTAAGTCCTGAATGACTCTAATGTCGATGGTGTTTTTGAAGACCGCCTCCCTTCACCTGGTTAGTGTTTCTATCACATCTAATGATAGCATAGTCGTTTGGTATGGCTAAAGCCAATGAAGGGCCAGAAGCTGCATTTAGCCAAGTTTCCGTAACCGCAAGGAGGTCAAGCTTTTCAGAAGTTATAAAATCCGCAATGTCCAATGCGTGGGCAGGGAGTGACCTAGCATTCACCAAGGCTGCTTTGATGAAAGTGTCTTTTGCAGTGGTTTTCTGTGGTGGTAGGGGAGTGTCAGACAGGTGATAGAGGCCAGATTAGTGTCTGATTCATTGGCCTGATTGGCTGGGTTGTTTTGCCGACGCATATGTTTATTTCTCTTGTGGTGGTGAGGCTGAGGAGTTTTAGTCCACAGTCGAGCTCCTAATCTGAAGTTTCTGAATGTGATGTTCGGGTGGTAGGAGCGTGGTGTGGTTTGAGCATAGTTGCTAGTGATATTGTTGTGAGGTGAAGGTGAACTATTATAAAGCTAAGAGTATGAGCACCGTTTTAATGGGGTGGCTCTAGAGTTTAGTCTAAGGTTTGTTAGTAGTAGGGCAGGGTTGATTCGGTGTTGGTCTGGTAGCAAAGTGCCAGATCATCCAGATAAGGGTTAGCATAGACCATAGTATTAATCCACAAGGTTTGGGTGATGGCTACCTCGGGTGTGAAGGTGGACGTGTAGTGGCCATTATGTAGGTGAGACTGGAATGTCCAGCATCTGGTGTAGATGTACAGTAGGTGAAGGAGAGTAGTTGGGCACCAGTACATAGTGGAGGTATGAAGTGCCTTTAGGCAGGGATTGTGTGCTAGTGCCCTGAATGTACGGATAAATTGGAACGCTAACTCATATAACACAGTCAGGCTATAACTAGTAATGTCTTACAAGCCCGTCTGTACTAGGGGATACAAATGGCAGATACACTTATATTGGGCAATATAACAGCGGACGGTGCTGACAGGCGAGAGTGACTAGGTTCAAGAATAAATAAGCTAGGGCTTATGAATAAATAATTGACCTGGGTATAGGGCAGCACCTAGTTTCAGAATAGTGAGCTAAAATGCAATGGAGCAGCACCTAGGTTCAAAATGATACATTTGGCAAAAAGCAGTGGGGGCGGCGGCGCCAATGTTCGAGATGGTACACTTAAGCTGAAATGCAGTGGGTAATGCCTAGATTCCCAGTGGTTCACTTGAGCTAAAGAAGCAGTGGGGGCAACACCTTGATTCAATTAATACATTTGGCTAAGATGCAGTGGAACGATACCTAGATTCAGAACAAAACGTTTGGCTAAAATGCAATGGGGCAGCACCAAGATTCAAGATAAAAGCAAATGGCTAAAATGCAGTGGGGCAACACCATGATTTGAATTAATACATTTGGCTAGGATGCAGTGTAACGTTACCTAGATTCAGATTAAAGCAATTGGCTAAAGTGCAGTGGGGTGGCACCTAGATTTAAAATAAAACATTTGGCTCAAATGCAGTGGGCCAACACCTAGATGCAGGATAATACTTTTGGCAAAGAGCAGAGTGGTGGCACCTGGGCTCAGGGTGCTACACTTAAACTAGAATGCAATGCGGTGGCCAACCCCTGGATTCCGAGATGCACAATTTAGTAGTCAGATATAATGCACAGCAAGTTGGGTGCGAGGTCAGACAGTCAGAAGGTAGCTGGGGGTACAATGTAACAAACAGGTAGAGGAATTAGACGCATGGCAGCTAGGTGCGGCAAGGATACTGCAAGCGGAATTCAGAGGCAATGAAAGTGCGCAAGTTGCACAGGATGGAGCAGACTTCAGGTAAAGCCCTCATGGGGTTTGGTGCAACGTTAGTGGGAGTCAGAAGTGTGTGGGCTCTTGCATAGATGCATGCTAGAGAGGGCTGAATAAACATGTGATAAACTTAAAAGGATGTTAGCACATGGGTACAAGTGCACACTTGTTGTCGGTATCCTGACTGTGGGGCACTTAGTGTGGCGTAAGGTCACCAATGTGGGTACTGAAGTGTGAGGGTGCGAGACGGATAAAAGGCAAGTGGGCGGTGCGTTGAAGTAAGGTTACAGTACCTTGCTAGCAACCGGCTAGATTTTAGGGACAAGAACTTCTGGCAGGAGGCAGGGCCATGCACGGGACAGACTCTGGACAGGGTGATGGCCTTGATTCCACTGCCTTGTTGACGACGGCCGGCTATGCCTACCAGCGTATGATAGGGTTTTCAAATATGCCGGGAACCCAATCAGGGCTCGGCGTTGATGAGGAAGCTGCTCGATGTAGGCTTAGGCTGCAAAGCCAATTCGGCAAGCCGCCATCTTGAAGCTGTTGCCTCCCTCCTGGTAGGCAATGGCGGTGGAGGAATAGACCATCCTGGATAGGCGCTTAAAGGCGCAAGATACTTGTGGGTATCTCGTGAGGCCAGGAGGGCATCTGATGGCTGATTTAGGCAAATTATGCGGCTCGGGAAGGATTATCGATTTTTGAAATTTTCTTTTTCCCTGCGCAGTAACGAGGGTGCTTACTGCATCATTTGTACATGTGGGCGTCCTCTCCTAGGTTGATTCCTGCTCCCAAAGGACGGCTCGCTCGTGTGCTTCCTGGGGCTCTGGACAGGGTGATGGCCTTGGTTTGCGTGAGTGTAGTATATAGCTACCGTAAATGGAGTTTCCATTTACTGAGGATTGGGTACCTGCTCCCAAGGCACCTTGATGAAACGGCCGGTGCTCAAACACCTGCGTCCTAATGTCCTGCTTCCGCCTTAAAGAACAGATACCATGTTTTGTGACGTGGGCCGCCACTGCCTGCAAAGCTTGAGTGAGCAGAAGATGGGGAATGTGGTCAACACACTAGTTTGGATGCCTACATCTCTGAGTATCATTCTCCTCCTTGTATGTCCTGTAAGCTGCCACGCTGCAGCACCCATGACCCAAAAGCTAATAATTGTTAGACTATATTTATTTTAGCTGCTTTTGTGTACCGAAGTGAAAAGAACCTTAATTCTGCTATGAACAAAGTGTGGATTACTGCATCTTTTAAGAAAAATAAAGCTTGTGGTCGGCCCCATAATGCATAATGAAAGGGCGTTAAGCGTTGTAGCCAGGGTTTTTCTCTGGATCATCTTGCTCCATGAGACCTGCGAAGTAGACAAGAGAGGAAAATACCTTTTTGACTGACTAACAGATGATGCGACATCTAAATGCTCCTCAAAAGTCCAACACGCTTTTGGTTTTAAACACTCGATATCGAGACATTCAATCTTAAAACCTACAACGCTGAGTCTTTTGACCTGCTTTTCAATGCTGATATCGGTGTAGGCTGCTTCACCTACGCCCTCCACGCCAAGGCTTGGATTGCAGAGCTAACCTCTGTAACCAGAGCCTGCTTTGCCTGTCCATTCTCAATCCCCACCTTCACTGTAGACCCCAATATTGCCTCTAAATCTTTTTGAGACCCACAATCTCGGAGTATGGAGGAAGAAAGAGGTGCACACATTTTATAGGCATAGGACCCTGCCTCTACCAACTATGCCTTAAAGGGCATATCCCTCCTCAGATAAAAATACCAACCGCTCCAAGATCTACTGCACATGCTGAGTCCAACTGGTTCGAAACTTCACCATCATTGAACCAGTCTCCTAGATCAAGCCCCCCCTGAGCCCACTCCCCTGCCAACACCAATTTAATTCATTCTGGTTTACAGACCACCGACATACGATGTAACCTTCGTCGACAACTTCATAGAAGCCATCGCCAACATAGCCAGCCAACATGAAAATCTGATAATCTTGGGGTGCATCAACATTTGGTTTGAAGAAAAATATGCCAATTCACAAAGCTCACTATTCTGGCAACTAGTGTTAGTCCAAATCTATGGCTACTGTAAAGAAATGAAGACGTGCCAGTCACGAGGAACAAATATATAAACAGCAGTTTTTTCACACTCCAGTGGTCTCGACTTTAGCAATGCATGGCATACAGGCATGGAAAAAGTGAGCCCAAATATGTCGGCGTAGATGTGTTATATCCACTTTCGGAATAACATGACGGATTCAGACTAGCTCATCACGTGGTAATGGCTCTAGACCTATAGACCTCTGGACGTGGGCATTTTTCCATGGCAACATATGTTGGAACACTCTCTCCTTGCAGACCATTTACTGTCTGGGAAGCAAAGCAGAGATGTGTGTAGGAGGATATTGTGTTCTCAAGCACATGGTAACTTTGCTCGTGCTACTTTATCTAGGTTATTGCTAGACTAAAGGTCAGTCTTTATTTCTATTCAATAGCTCGATCCTTCAATACAATATATGCTGTGAATTGTGCTTAGCTTTAATTGTCTGGATACAAATTCACAATTAGCTGTGGAAAACGAGAGACTCAGGGAAGACAGGATGGCACCTAATTTACGGATTAGCTACGTTCAGTGCTTCAAGGCTCTCTGTTACAGAGAACCAATGTGCTCAGCGGTTTCAACACTCCTGTGCAGGGGCATGTTTTAGGGAAGCTTCCGAAGTGGTGACTGAGAGTTCTCACCACGTTCAGAATGAAAACTCGGAGATGACAGCAACGCAGCCAAGATAGCGTTTTCGGAAACCGCGATGGCACGGTTCAATGTGTACGTACTTAGGCCAACTACAATGCGAAATACATCTGAATTTACAAACCCTCCTTTTGGCCTAATGCCAACACATTGCTAGAATCATGTGACCATGTATCATCGTCAGAACAGCCAGAGTCATCACGGTCATCTACATTGATGGACATAAACTGTTTGATAGTGGCTTTTTACATTATCAAGGCATTTACAGGAAGATGAGGACCAGGTCTTAGTTTCATTAGGGATTTAGAACAATTATCACCTAGTGCAGAACCTAAAATGGGCAGACATTGGATACAGCAGAAGAATAGTATTACCCCAATGATAATAGCAAATGCTGAGATTTTACAACCCCACATTTCTCGCAGATTACAGGCCCATGTTCCTATGTCCCAATCCCCTTCGGGAATGTGAACTTCAGTACTTAGTATGTTTAGTCGTTTTATCGCTTGGAACACTGTGGGGGAGGAGTCGGGTACGTACACACAACACGCGGACCCAACCATTTTGCATACACCACCAGGTTCAGCTAACATGACATCTAAAACCATTCTATTCTGAATAGCAACTAATCTAATTGCTCTTTGCTCCAATGTCATGTTCAACAATATGTCAGTAGTTTCATTGATAGTGTTCTCTAATACTCTAGCCAATCTCCTAATATCCAGTGAATTAATGATTTGGCCGACAAAAGGAATCGTGGCTTTCGCTACATCACCCAATACCTGGACGGGGGTATCATCTATTCCCCTCCTAGGTTGATGTTTCAGTATGTCTGCAGTGGTGCTTTGCTCGTGCTACTTTATCTAGGTTATTGCTAGACTAAAGGTCAGTCTTTATTTCTATTCAATAGCTCGATCCTTCAATACAATATATGCTGTGAATTGTGCTTAGCTTTAATTGTCTGGATACAAATTCACAATTAGCTGTGGAAAACGAGAGACTCAGGGAAGACAGGATGGCACCTAATTTACGGATTAGCTACATTCAGTGCTTCAAGGCTCTCTGTTACAGAGAACCAATGTGCTCAGCGGTTTCAACACTCCTGTGCAGGGGCATGTTTTAGGGAAGCTTCCGAAGTGGTGACTGAGAGTTCTCACCACGTTCAGAATGAAAACTCGGAGATGACAGCAACGCAGCCAAGATAGCGTTTTCGGAAACCGCGATGGCACGGTTCAATGTGTACGTACTTAGGCCAACTACAATGCGAAATACATCTGAATTTACAAACCCTCCTTTTGGCCTAATGCCAACACATTGCTAGAATCATGTGACCATGTATCATCGTCAGAACAGACAGAGTCATCACGGTCAATTTACATTGATGGACATAAACTGTTTGATAGTGGCTTTTTACATTATCAAGGCATTTACAGGAAGATGAGGACCAGGTCTTAGTTTCATTAGGGATTTAGAACAATTATCACCTAGTGCAGAACCTAAAATGGGCAGACATTGGATACAGCAGAAGAATAGTATTACCCCAATGATAATAGCAAATGCTGAGATTTTACAACCCCACATTTCTCGCAGATTACAGGCCCATGTTCCTATGTCCCAATCCCCTTCGGGAATGTGAACTTCAGTACTTAGTATGTTTAGTCGTTTTATCGCTTGGAACACTGTGGGGGAGGA
The DNA here is from genome assembly GCF_040938575.1 of Ambystoma mexicanum. Lineage (NCBI taxonomy): Eukaryota > Metazoa > Chordata > Amphibia > Caudata > Ambystomatidae > Ambystoma > Ambystoma mexicanum. The sequence goes on along the minus strand of NC_090924.1, from coordinate 532,163,666 downwards.
GTCGGGTACGTACACACAACACGCGGACCCAACCATTTTGCATACACCACCAGGTTCAGCTAACATGACATCTAAAACCATTCTATTCTGAATAACAACTAATCTAATTGCTCTTTGCTCCAATGTCATGTTCAACAATATGTCAGTAGTTTCATTGATAGTGTTCTCTAATACTCTAGCCAATCTCCTAATATCCAGTGAATTAATGATTTGGCCGACAAAAGGAATCGTGGCTTTCGCTACATCACCCAATACCTGGACGGGGGTATCATCTATTCCCCTCCTAGGTTGATGTTTCAGTATGTCTGCAGTGGATGTGATATAACCTCCTGGCAACAATTTCCCCAGATAAGTCCCTTTCCAATCTTTAAGTAACCATGGATAGGCCTCTTTTCCACAAAGTAAATGGGTCCCCCAATGTATACGGGTCTAAATTCGTTCACCAAAACAGCAGTGTTTACACATTTATCATATGTGAATGTTTTTTCCGGGGCAATGTTTTCCATTGTATCAGCATCCATTTGTGTAGTAGGTCTGTTATTCCGTCTAGGTCTGCCTTCTCCAATTCGGTTGCGGATGGTTTAGTCAACTCCATTTTGTTCTATTAGGTTGCTTTCTTTGATGGATTTCCAGTTTCTTTTTGTGGTGGTTGGGAGTTTGAGGGGCTGGTTGGTAGCTTTGGTTTGTAGCATGATCACAAATGGGATGAGATGGTCGCTCCAAAGTATCTGTATTGGTGGTGCGGTGGTGATAATTTTTCTGTTGGTGAAATTTGCATCAAGTGTGTGTCCTGCCAAGTGCGTTGCTCTTTTGACCAGTTCCTGCAGTTTCATGGTTGCAAGTGTAAACCTGACACAATCCAATTGTGCATCCACACGATCAGTCTACTACCTCGTGCTCACAAGACAACCTTCCTCAAACTAACCCTCCATTTAAGCCAAACCCGCCACCTAAATGAGACCACTATCACCACACTAAGAATTCCACACCCAAGCTAGCAAATAGAAGACTCATACACAAGACTGACATAAATGATACCCTAGCAATTACTCTTGCAGATTTACTGACCTTGTAATGACTAACCCAACACACAGCATAATCTGAGACATAGGCATGGCAATTCACTTGCGTCAATCCAAACATCTGGGTAAGGTCTGAACTATATTCTGTCGCACTCGGACAGAGCTAGGGGTTTGGGCACAGGTCAGAACTGGAGAGATCCGTGGGGGACCAAACTTATGTCAGGCGCAAACTGGGATGTAGGGGTCAGCCTAAGAACAAAGATGGAATTGTAGAGACTAACTAATGCAACATATAGACAGAGAGAGACAGCCTGGTCATGCTGAAACTAGATTACTGCAAGAAATAAATCTAGTCTAACTCTCGAAAGACACACAATAGGAGTGTACTTCTCTCCAGACAACAATGCTGATAACCAACCCTACTAAAACCTCACCCTCCTCAAACACCTCTCAAACCCTAACTAAACACAACCATACGTCTTAAACCACAGCAATCCTCACGCACTTTACTCCGCAACAACACACCACACAGAGCCCTACACAACAACACACAAAAGACTCCGACAGGATGGATACCACACCAAAAAATTCAGCGAGCGGTGTTGACCGAACTGTAGCTGCCAACGGCACATCACACCTCCCTTGCTCTTTCTCCAAACGTCTTGCTAACACTCCCTAACCTTACCCCCCTTTCTTCCAGATCCGCCACAGCGCCAGGGGACCACTACGGTGGTGATAGTGTGCGGTAGTATAACTATCCTTTAACATTAACATAGATGCAGGCATGCACATGTGTACTATGTCTGCATGGAATTCTTAACTTGCATATGTTTTTGGGCTACCCCCGTAACCTTCTCTAGTAACATGGACAATGTCTACCCCCACCCATCCAAATTACACAAATCTATTTGTTCGTGTAAAATAAGGGAAAGCCGTGGTTGGCACTTTACACAATTCATCTTTTTAAAAAAATAATTTCGAGGGGATTGGTCCTCCAACGTATACCATATCTATGACAGTAATCACCACAGCTGTGCTGCTTCGGAAAATCTTTCTGCGTCCTGCGACGATGACGTCGATACGCTGTCCTCGAGGGCCTCCGTCGAGCCGACGTCACCGGATGTTATAAGTAGGACGCATGACGCCCATAGCCTCAGTTCCGTTTTTTCTGCGAACGTGTTTGCTTCGGAGATCTCGGCATGCCTCGATTCTACTGAATCCTGTTCTTTCGGTTCTTCGACCCTGTTTCTTCATTGCTATCGATATGTCTTCGGCTTCTTCCACCCCGCGGTCCGGGTTTAAGAAGTGTCGGGTGTGCGGGTCCAAGATGTGGCTGACGGATACGCATGACGCTTGCCTCGGGGAGGAGCATGATACGGACGACTGTGTCGACTGCCAATCGCTCACATCGAAGGCCTTGCGGGAGCGTAAGAAGAAGCTGTCGGTCGGTAAGGTGGCCAAGTCCTGAAAGTCACGTTCCACTGGTCTTTCGACAGACGATTCGAGGGGCGACTCTCCGCATCGTCGTCATGAGTCTGGGGGTTCTCGGTCTGGGAGCCGGTCCCCCCCATTCCTCTGCCTCTTCGAGGCACTCCAGGAAGCGCTGGTACAGGTCGCCTTCCCCGTCCTCTTCCGAGGACTCCGCCTGTCGGCGGGTTGCTTGTCCCAACAAGCATTCCACTCCTGAGGAATGGGATTCCTTCCAAAAGGAGATGTTGGTGATTTTTCAATCGCAGGGTTCCGGTCCGTCTGCGCCATCTGAGGACGCCGGTCGTGGCCATGCTAGAGACACCGCTCGTATGCCTTTGAGCTCGAGCAGTCGTCACGACCACCGGGCGGCTTCGAGGTCCTGGTCAGACAAGGATGGTCGCCCTAGACATGCCTGTTCCAGGTCCCGGTCCTCGACGCTCTCGAGACCGTGAGAACCTGTGAAGTCTTCGAGGAAGACATCGACGCCGGCGGCGCCGAGGTAGTCGACGGACTCTCGAGGCCCTGCCTCTGAGGAAGTCGTCGACGCCATCGGCGCCCAGGCTGTCGAGAGACACGCTCAGGGCTCCGCCCTCGAGGCCGCTGTCGGTGCCGCACTCGACGCCGATTCCGTCTACGCCTTTCGAGGCGGCCTTGTCGGGGGTACCCCGTGGCACGGTGGCACCCCCCGAAAGGCGCTGGCCAAGGCTAAACATGTCTTTGTGCCTTTTTTTGTACCCTCCTTCCAGCCTATGGATTTATTTCTGAGGTAGATGAGGTCTGAGGAAGTTGAGGTTCCTGCAGAGTTTCCTGATGGCATTGTTTCTGGTCATAGTCAACTTGAGGACCTGTCGGTCACTGCAAGACGCCAGTGGTCTAGACACCTCTCCGGAGGTGGAGTTTGGTCGGCCGGAACCTGGCACGCATGCCGAATCCTCATACCGGTGCCTCATGTCGAGTGTCACGGATTACCTGGGGTGGTCTGCCCCCTCCCACTCCCTGGGGATTTTCAGCAGGATGACCTTACTGATATCCTGGACCAAGGTCCTCCAACTGACCCGGTGCTGCCATTCCATATGGCCTTGCAGAGAAGAGTGGCTGCGGCTTGGACTGCTCCGGAGAGTCTCCTGGCAGTGAGCAAGTCCTTGCCAAGGAAATATCGCCCAGCCAGTGGCGGCCCCTGCTACTTGACCATGCACCCTACTGAGAGTTTGGTGGTGCAGGTGGCTACGGCCCCAGCAAAGCAGGCGTCGTACCCTACCATCCCTCCTGATGGGGACGACAAACATTTTGACGGCTGGGCGAAGAAGGTATTTTCTTCTGGGGGTATGGAGCTTCATGCTGCCAACTCCGTTTGTACCTTGTCTCGTTTCACGCACACTCTGTGGAACTGTATTTCTCTAGCGGCTGATCATATTCCCGAAGGGGAGGAACAGGATGGTTTCCTTGCTATGCTATCGTGCAGGATGGCAAGGATCCAATGTGTGAATCCGTTCAGTCGGGTCGGGACATGGTTGATTGCGTCAGCCAGTCCATGGCGGCGAGCACCGTAATACGCAGGTTTGCGTGGTTGCGGAAGTCAGGTTTTTGCTCCTGATGTGCAAGCCCGGCTCCTCAACATGCCCTTTGATGGTGACCATCTTTTTGGCAGCAAGGCTGACGAGAGTCTTGAGAGGTTGCAGACCTCAAAAGCTGCAGCAAAGTCATTGGGCGCTGCTGCTCGCCAACCTCCGCCTTTTCGTACTAGGGGACAGCAATGGAGGGGAGGTTCCTTTCGATATTACTCATCCTTTAGTAAATCGAGAGGAGCTGCAAGTCAAAGGGGAAACCGTAGGAGTGCCAGAAGTGGAAAACAAGGTACTCGAGGTGCCAAGCCGCGCAAGCAGTTGCCTCTTTACCTCAGGCACTGCCGCAGCCGCTTCAGCTCAGTCATGAGGCCCATGCTTCTCCGGTTGGGGGAAGGCTGGCACAGCATCTCGTAGAATGGTGTGCCATTACTTCAGATGTGTGGGTTCTGGAGATCATAGCCCACGCTACTGTCTTCCTTTCTGGCAGAGGCCTCAAGACCATCCCCCAGGGAACCTCTCTTTGAAAAGTCCGGATCCACTCCTTGCGCAGGAAATTCAATCCCTGCTGGAGAAAGGCGCCATAGAATTGGTGCCTGTAGCGGAGAGGAACAAGGGATGGTAGTCCCCTTATTTTTTTGATTGCGAAGAAAGACGGAGGATTGAGACCCATCATGGACTTGCGCAGTTTGAACAAGCTCCTCAGGAAGGACAAGTTCAAGATGGTTATTCTTTCTCAAGTCCTCCAGGCCCTTCAACTTCTGGTTGGTGTCTCTCGACCTCAAGGATGCTTATTTTCATGTGCCGATCCATCCAAAGCACAAGAAGTACCTGAGGTTCGCGGTTGGCGACTCGCACTTTCAGTTTCAGGTCCTGCCGTTCGGATTGACCTCCGCCCCGAGGGTCTTCACCAAGCTCATGGTGGTTGTGGCAGCTCATCTCGGGAAAGGGGGGGATTCATGTCTACCCCTACCTGGACGATTGGTTGATCAGGGCACGCTCTCCCGAGCAAGTCCTGGATCATCTGTCCGTCACCTGCCACTCCATTCACAAGCTGGGCTTCTCCCTCAACTTAAAGAAGTCCCACTTGATGCCAACTCAGCAGCTCCAGTACATCGGAGCAGTACTCGACACGTCCCTGGGGCAGTGTTTTCCTCCCCAGGTGAGGGCTCGCCACATTCAGCAGATGGTGCACAAGTTTCAATATGCCCAGAGTCTCCCAGCGTTCGAGTTCTTGAGGTTACTCGGCCTCATGGCATCCTGCATTCTTCTGGTGCCGGAGGCCAGGTTGCGGATGAGATCTTTGCAATGGGCTCTCAAGCTCCAGTGGTCAGTCCTCCGGCAGGATGTCGGACCCCGTGCAGGTGCCGCCCTCGGTCGCCCAGGACCTTCTGTGGTGGGCTGTCAAAGGCAATCTGATGAGGGGGGGGAGGGGCTCTGTTTTGGCTGCCCTGGCCGGAGGTGACGATCATGATGGACGCGTCCCTCACGGGATGGGGAGCTCATGCCAACGAGCTGACAGTCAGCAGTTGTTGATCTCTGTCGGAGTCCAGACTCCATATCGATCTGTTGGAGCTTAGGGCCATCAGGCTTGCCCTGAAGGCTTTTCTGCTGACCTTACAAGGGAAGAATGTCCTGGTTCTGACGGACACCACAGTGGCCATGCACTACCTCAACAAAAAGGGGGTGGGGCAGGGGTCCCTTCTTCTGTGCAGGGTGGCGATGCAGCTCTGGTTCTGGGCCATCCAGCAGGAAATTTCGATCTCGGCAGTTCATCTGGCCGGAGACGAAAACGAGACGGCGGACGCTCTGAGCAGGCAGAGCGCGATCTCTCACAAGTGGGAGTTGGCTCAGGAGATTCTCCTGGAGATCTTCGCCCTTAGGGGGACCCCTCAAGTGGATCTCTTCGCCTCCAGTGTGAACCGGAAGTGCGAGAGGTTCTGCTCGTGGGAATTGCCTCCAAAAGGAGCCTTAGGAGACGCGTTCGTGGTGGAGTGGTCCTTCCCACTGTTGTATGCGTTTCCTCCAGTCCCCGTCATCCTGCAAGTGCTGCGGAGGTTACGGAGGTTTGGTTCCCGGATGATCCTTATTGCTCCGGCACGGGCCCGGAGGACGTGGTACCCGGACCTTCTCGACTTGTCCATCTGCCCTCCACGTTGTCTTCCCTACATAGACGATCTGCTCTCACGGGAGGGGGGGGGGTCAGGTTCTCCATCCAGAGGTCAGATCCCTCAACCTTCACGCTTGGCTTCTGAAAGGTTGAGATATAAGGATTGGGACCTCCCTGAGGACGTGATGGAGGTGTTGCTTTCGGCCAGACGGCCAGCAACAAAGTCCCTGTACCGTTGCCGTTGGAGAAAGTTCTGCGACTGGTGCAGGGTTAAGAATGTGGATCGTTTTTCATGTGACATCCTGTGGTTCTGTCTTTTTTGCTTTCTTTAGCCCACAGGGGCTTGCAAGTGGGTACAATTGGAGGTTACCTGGCGGCGCTGTCCATATTTAAGCGCTCGTCTGAGGAGTGTTCTTGTTTTAAAATCCCTTTAATTTCTCAGTTTCTGAAAGGGCTCACTAATATGTTCCCTCTGTCACCTTTCCAGGTGCCCGGGTGGGATTTGAACCTTGTTCTCAAGTTTCTAATGGGTGCTCCATTTGAGCCTTTACATTCTTGTCCTTTGAGACTGTTGACCTTGAAAACTGTGTTTTTAGTTGCGGTCACTTCCGCTCGCAGAGTGAGTGAGTTACAGGGATGGTCTGTTAAGCCACCCTTCACTGTGTTTCATAAGGACAAGGTTGTCCTTAGAGTTTGTCCTTCTTTTCTTCCGAAAGTTGTGTCGGATTTTCATTTGAACCAGCAGGTCATTCTTCCAGCGTCTCCTCCGCATCCTGGTAAGGACGAGGAGAGGCTCCATAGGTTCGATCCTAGGAGAGCTTTAAGTTTCTATATTTCACGCATGTCCCGGGTCGGAGTGGACGATCAGCTCTTTATTGGTTACGCTGGAAGGTGTTTGGGACAAGCTGTGACTAAGCAGACTTTGTCTAGATGGATTATCTTGGCAATTTCTGAATGTTACCGCCTGGCGGATAAGGACCCTCCAGTAGGCTTACGGGCCCATTCGACTAGGGGCATGGCTGCCTCTACTGCCCTGCAGAGGGGTATTTCTATTCGTAACATCTGTGAAGCAGCCACTTTGTCTTCGGTCCATACTTTTGTACGTCACTACTCCCTAGATTCTATCCATGGGCAGTATCTGTTCTTTGACAAGGTGGTCCTTTACTGTGCAATTTGATTGGGCATTCTAAATTTGTATATTCAATTCTTTTCCCACCTCCTTACGTTGGTACTGCTTTGGGAGTCTGTCATAGATATGGAATATGTCGGAGGACCAATCCCCTCTAAGAACAAGTTACTCTCTTACCTGGTAACGTTATTTTGATGAGATGGTCCGACGACGTATTTCATATCGCTCCCTCCCTGCCTTCCCCGCTACAGAATTTCTTATGCGATTGCAGCTTATGTTTCTACAAGGCTTTCTGTGGTCATACTGGCAGAAGATTGGTGCCACACGTTCTGGGAAAAAACTACAACTGAGGCTACGGGCATCGTGCGTCCTACTTATAACATCCGGTGATGTCGGCTCGACGGAGGCCCTCGAGGACAGCGTATCAACGTCATCGACGCAGGACACAGACGCCGAAAGATTTTCTGAAGCAGCACAGTTGTGGTAATTACTGTCATAGATATGGAATACATCGTCGGACCATCCCATCGAAAGAACGTTACCAGGTAAGAGAGTAACTTGTTCTTTTTGTAGTTTCTTCATTGGTTTTAACATTTCATCCACAGTATCGCATATCACAATGTTGATTTCAAATAACAGTGAAAGAACTCAAAAAGAAATTTTGAAAAATAAGTTCTCTAAAATCTAAACACCCCAACTCCTCAACTGCCAATAAGCATATTCCCTCCCACCCGCCCACATGTTGGGTCTTGTGCTTCATAAGGAAGAAGGTCATCCACACTAATTCCTCCCGCCCGAGTCCTATCGCGATTCAATAATTATCGATCAAAAATGTCATTATTTCAGAGGGTTCTTTAATCCAAAGGGGTAAAACGAGCTGTCCAACAGCAATGCCCAATCCAGCCTATGCGAGACAGCCACATTTGCATACATGGATTCAATCCTGATCAGGGTTGCCAGTTCAGCACTAGCCCACCTGATATCTCCAAGCTAATCCATTATTCTGAGGCCATTGCGGTTGTACCAGGTCATACCAATAAGCCGCTTTGCCAATACCTGGGCCAAATCCACCATTTTATGCAGTTGTTTCTCTGCCTTCTGTCTAGGAAACTGACCCAGTAAGCAAATCAAAGGTATTTCAGTTATCCAACTAGCTCCCAACCCAAACAATCTAGCAATAACCCTACCCCAGAAGTCACCAAGTTTTGTACAGTCCCACAACATGTGGAATAATGGTATCTCTGCTGTTCCACATCTGGGTTCTTCATTCTATGTATTTTCTGTGGCGTTAAATACTTCCTATACAGGATGTTGTTTTTTTATTTAGCGCATTTATTAAGCGCGCTTAAGCTGGGGGCACCTAGGCGCTGGTTAAATAGGACCGAGTTGGGTGAATTACAAGATTTGTAAAGCTGGTAAAAAGTAGATCGGATTAGTTGAACAACCACGTTTTTACATGAATTCTGAAGGTCCAGTAGGTGGGTTATGTGCTGAGGGAAAGAGTTCCACAGCATAGGAGCAACGACTGTAAACCTGCTCTAATGTGCTTGAATCTGGGGATGAAAAGGCAATGGCTGTAGGAGGTGCGCCTGGGTCTTGTTGAGGTAACTTTTGCGATTCTTTGTGATGGGTAGGTTGGGGCTGAGTTGGTCAGGCAGCTGTGTGTCATGGTGAGAACTTTTTGATGCGTTCCCGTACAGGAAGCCAGTGAACGTTTCTCCTAGTTGCAATGATGTGGTCTCAATTAGGGAGGTCTGGGGCGATGCAGAGGGCATTGTTCTGGGTGATCTGCAGTTTAAGGTCTCCGTCAGTGGTATCCGCAAGGAGAGCATCTCAGTATTTTTCTTTAGAACCGATAATAGAGCGAGTGATAGTGAGACGGTTGTTAGTAGAAAGGAATGGTTTGCAGACGTTTGAGCTTCATGGTGTGGGCTGCAGATGAGGCAATGGCATTGACTTGTCTGGTCATGTTGAGATAGTTCCCTAGAGTTTTAACCACCAGTGAAACCGGGATTGTGATTTCATCCATCATGAAGGCTTAGTAGGCTGGGTCGAGTTATTGAGAGTAGTTTGAGGAGGGGTGGGGTGATGATCAGGGTTTCAGTTTTGTCATTTGGGCATAACCAATTGGGCCCATCCAGGCTTGGATGGTCCTGTAGATGGAGTTTAGTGTGGTAGAACCATGAAGGTAGTTGTCGGTAAGGGAAAGGAGGATTTGTGTATCATCTGCATAGTTTGTGTAGGAAATGCAGAGGGAGTCAAGATGATCGAAGAGTGGTCTTGTGCAGATGTTGTAAAGTGTGGGGGAAAACGCAATCCTTGTGGCACACTTCAACAAATGGGAGCTGTAGGGGCCGTAGAGTCACCGGCGAATACACGGGAGGTCCTGTCGGCAAGGAAGGAAGTGATCCATTTAGTTGCATCAGTAGAGAAGGTGGTGGAAATAGTGAGGGGGTGACAGAGTGTTTGGTGGTCGACTAGGTTGAAGGCTGCAGAGAGGTCAAGTAGAAGAAAGGCTGATTTTCCTGAGTTTTTGATATCATCCAGTTGGATTTTCAGGTTCAGTAGGGCGGATTCAGTTCCATTACCTGGGCGGAAGCCTAAGATATCGTGATTTTCCAGATATTCTTGGATCCGTAGGCTGCAGGCTCGATAATTATTAGGACAATTGGGACAGTGGTAATTGGTTGGTAGTTGATGGGAGTGGATGGGTCAGCAGTTTTCTTTAAGGAGGGGTGAGACCCAAGCTTCTTTGAGACCGGTTGCAATAACAGAGGAAACGAAGGAAGTGTTGACAATGGCAGTGATGATGGGCATCAAAGCTTCAGCAGAGTCATTTAATGAGTGGGGCTGAGCAAATATCTCCTTTGCAACGTGAAGGTTTAAAGCTGCTGATAAGGTGGGCTTTTTGATTTGGTAACTGGGTGAAATTTGATCGGGGTGGATTGTGGAAGTGCGGTTAGTTGTGTGGTAGCTTTGCTGCGGATAGTAGCTTGTTTTTTTAGGATATTGGGCCTCATTCCGAGTTTGGAGGTAGCCATGGCGCTATTACACCATGGCTGCTTCCAAAACCGGGTCTGGTCTGGAGGAATGGGGACTTACTGGGACATTCCGACCTAGGCGGACCCGGTAAATCCTCATTCCAAATGCCGTTCCCCATTCCCATTTGAGCCCCCATAGGGCTCAATGGGAAGGCGCTAATAACGGGCCTGCTAATTGCGGGCCCGTTATTAGCTCAAGGTCCCTTAACAGGTCCCGTAAAGAACGTGTGGTCAGTCTCCTTACCGGTGCCCGGTATCCCTTACCACCCTCTCGGAATGAGGCCCATAGTGTGGCAGTTATGCTTGTGTCTTGCACCTAGCCACACCAAACGTTCTCTTTTGTGAAATTAGTCAGTGGGATGTTTGGGGTTTCAAGTTTGCGAAGAGCTCCAGTGAGTTTGAATTGGCGTTGGTAATTCCGTCATTGTAGATGGTGGCTTTGGCGTCATGTATGGCCTTTTTGTATTCTCTGTCAATGGTATTGAAGTATAATTTGTTGGTTCCGGATGTTTTTTTACGCCATTCTGCTTCAATTGTTTGTTTCCTAGAACGAATGGCCTTGAGGTCAGAGGTGAAGAAGAGTTTTTGTGAGAGGGTTTGGCTTTGTGCTTTTTTAAAGGGGTAACTGTTTATGGCATGGGCAATCAGGTTGTTGTAATGCTCAACAAGCAAGTTAGGGTTGGTCTTGAGGGCATGGGGCATTGTTCAGAAGCTAGGATGGGTAGAAGGTGGTCTTTATCAAGGTTTTCGGTGCAACGTGATCGGGTGGGAGGGGTTCAAGGTGACAGGAACCCTAGTACATTGTATGGCAGTCAGGATGGAGGTTTATATGATGATGTGGCAATATAGTGGCGACCGCTCAGTTGCAGTTGAGGTCTATGAGCCATTGAAGTCTTTGAGTATATGGAAAGCAGCGAGAACATGCTGAGAGCAGCCAAGGATGTTAATGGCATTGGCTAAGGAGATGGCATCTGTATCATTGAAGTGTAGGTTAAGGTTGCCTAGGAGTAGATCTCTAGATCTTGGCCTTAAGAAGCTGTAAATGATTCTCTTTGAAGGTATAAGTAGGGCCTGGGGGTTGGCAGATGTGTAGAGATATGGTGGTTGTGGGAGATAGTGAGAGTTTTATGGATGGGAGGGTGCAACAAGGAGGGTGCATGTGATGATGGATCTAATGGGAATAGACACTTTGTAGATGATGTACCGCCGGGTCAAGTGGCAGAGTGGTGTTTGGCTGTCCATTTCCAGACGTGCCCACAGAAGTAGAAGCCTTAGGCATAGGCCTAGTGTGGAGGCTAGCTTCGCCTGGCGACTTGATCCGGTGTCAGCAGTAGTCGAAGTGTGGGGCAATTCAGAGCCTCCGAAGGCAGGTCATCTGTGAGGGTGGAGGCGCAGCAGTGTGGCTTGGTCGGGTCTTCATCAGTGCCATCTTAGAATGGAGCGGATGCTCCTGTGCGGTATTGAGAAGCCCTTTTTGGCTTGCCATGGAGTGTGCAGTGGGGGCTCACAGAAGAAGCAGTTCCTCACTGTGTGAAGTCCTGACTGGATAGGTCTGAAACTGGCATTTTGGGGTACCGTTTTTGTATAATTGCAGATCTTTTTCCACAAAAATTAACCCCAGATCCCATTGCCAGGCCTCTCTGGCTTTTAACACAGGTCCCCTCTGGGTCCTATTATCAAGTAAGATTCTATAAATCATAGAGATCAAGCGGCCCCTGTCCCGAGGAGCATAAAGGCCTTCCAGCAGCAGGTTGCCAGGGGGTACCTCTGGTAATATAGCCCAAACGTATGTGCCCTGCTGGATAGGCCCACATAGAACAGAATTTGCCCCTTGCACATCACAAAAGTTGGCTGAAGGTCTCAGTTGACAGTCGGCAAAAAAAAAGGTTGCCCCAAACCGCCAATCCCTTAATTTCCCAATCACCCTCGTTCTTTCTGCTTGTCTTCCCCTGGTGGTCTGTGTCTATACTCATTGGGATTTTTGGAGAGTATGGGTTTGCGCACCCAACCCACCCGTTGGTCCTTTTCCACAATCGGTTGCCTAAGTTTATCAAATGAAGTTACCTGCCATCCTTCCCAGACCACCACAACACCCCCTTCAGTAGAGGGTCTCACCAAGCCTACTTATAGTCTCTATTCAGAGGTTTAGTCATCGGAGAACAATTGCATGACAAATTGCAATTGGGCTTGCAAAAAGAATGACTCAAAAACCTGTACCCGGAGACCTCCTAACTGATTGGTGATCTGTAGCGTAGATCATGCCACCCGTCTCTGGCCCCTTGCACAGAGTATATCTCTGATTAGAGTATCTATTTTCCCCAAAACACTCTTGAGGATATCATATGGTACATTAGTAAAGTATTACAACAGTCTAGGGAGGAGCTCAATTTTGGTCAATGCTATTCTACCCATCGAGGACTAAAGTAGCTTCTTCCAATTCCTGATAAAGCCGCAAGGGTGTTAAACACACTGTGTATCATAAAAAATCCTTTTTGTTTTGATTCCAAGGTATGTGAAGGTATTGTGTGCCCGATTACTCTGGAATACTGGCAACTCTCTTATGGGCACTTGCATCAGAGATGCCAACAGGAATATGCAGGACTTCTCCACATGTATCTTAATACCAGACAGATGCCTAAAGTTTTCCAGCTTCTCCATCAATATTGGCACATTCAATTTTGGTTTCTGAACATCTATAGCCATGTCATTCACATACAAAGGAATTATCTGAGCCACCGCATCAATCAATATTCCAGTATATATGCTAATGGTTCCAGGGTCAATGCAAATAGGATAGACAACAGACAGCCAGGCCTTGTTTCCTTACCCACTGTCCAGCTATACGACACCAGTTTCCCTGTTTTAACCCTAACACTTGGAGGCATACAAACATTGTATCCAACTTATGATCATCAGACCCAGGTTAAATCTCTTCAAAGTAACACAAATCCACTCCTGAGTCAAATGCCTTCTCTGTATTTAGGGACATTACCACACAATGAAGAGATTGGGACTCTGTGTGTGCAATAACATGATGTAGGGGTCTTAAATTATGTGACCTATTCCTGATCGGTGTTACAATCAGTTGACTATTAGTGCTCTAAGAATCCTCACATCCATATTCGGCATGAAGAGAGGGTGATATGATCCAATATCGCAAGGATCTTTGTCTAGTTTGGGAATCTGAACTATCAATGCTTCCCTCATTGACCCAGGTAGGGGGGCAGATTCAAAGGCATGCAGAAACGGTACCAATAGTAAGCTCCCAAGCATTGGTCTGTAGATTTTAAAAAAATCAGTAGGAAGCCCATCCAGCCCTGGTGTTTTACCCTGTGAGAGATTCCTTCTAATATCCTTAATTTTGAGCAGGGTTAGGGGTTTGTCCAGCTCCACCACTTGCGCTGTACTGAGTGTAGGTAGATCAATCAGTTCCAGCAGAGTCTCCACCTCGTGTTTCTCTTGTGGGGAATGCCCCACATATATAAAACTATAGTAATTAGCAAAGTGGGATGATTCACAGAATCTCATCACTTCTCCCCACAGGGGAGCCCTTCCTTGTAAGGCTTGGGAGGAGAGCCCGCTATGCAACATTCCCTTTGGGGGTGGCGTTAAGTGGCACCTCACAGGGAGAGACTCTCATCCTTGGAACAAGGATCCCTGTTTGCTCTAGGAACTCCCTCTATGAAGAACCATTGAAATTATCAAGGCTTCAGGAGAAACATCCTCCACAAGTCAATGTTTGTTGTAATGTCACACCAACTCACCATCAAACACACTGAGAAGAAGAGGATACCAGAAATAAACATTTCCTAGTGGTTGGCAGCCATTCATAATAAGACTAAGAAGATTGAGCGAGTAAGGAAGAGCGCTCCTAAGAGAAATATGAAAGGCTATGTTTCTACGCTGGGGACGGACTTATTCTTCAACCCCCACCCGCCTTAAAAACAGAAGGACCAACACAACCTGGGAGGTTCGAAGCTGGCGAGAGACCGGAGAACCACGGGAAGTCCTGGCCCGAGAGGACGCTGGCAACCACAAAACAGAATAAGCCTTGAGAGGACAAAGAGTCAAACTGTGCATGCCCAAATCCAAGAATCGAGGCGGTAGTGTGACCCTGAAGAGATGGACCAGCTGGTCCTCAATGCAGAGACCACAACTGGAAAGATTCTGTGGGTGCACACTGGTCCCGGGAGAGAGCAGACAGGATTGACACACAGAAGAGATGAGAGGTAGTCCGATCACACAGGAAGGATCAGTGACTCCAATCCATTGGAATCGAGGTAACTGGAGCTGTGGTAGACTGGAAGGGGAACAAGGCAGGAAGAGCCTCAGGGGACTAATCATACTTGTCCCAGTGGTTGTGAATACTTTAAAGAGGGTGATGGACGGTTGATTTAGTCCACAGAGTGGCTGAAGTATAATCCAAAGCTAGGAAGCCATATAGAGACACTGCAAGAACCCGAAAGAGTCCAAACCCAATTGTGAGAAACCCAGGAACTCTATTGAAAGCATTAATGGGGAAGCAGAAAAGGTGGAAACATCCCCTTAAATAATGTTTACCAAGAACTATTTGAAAATAGACTATTAAGGCTGGAAGAAGCCTGTCAAGGATAAGGGAGTCATTCTCCTGAGACCCTTTCCTTTCCTTTGGTAGTTAATTAGTGGTAGGGTTAGTAAAGATTTTTGATGGAGACTTTTGTGATGGGGACAAATAAGCCTTTTTCTTACTATTTTAATGAAAAGAATTGTAAGAATGCCACCATTTGGTCCGCCTACTTCTGACCTACCACAAAAGGCTTTATTAATGTACAGCTGGGTATGAACTTCGAGCCCCTCCCGATTACGCACTGACATGATTGCATTTTTCGGACTCTCATTCTCACTGAATCATGCAAACAACCTCCCTGATGTGTCTCCTTCCCGATGCAAGTTGCTTGTGTACACACCATAATCATGCTTCCCCAACGCCTCCCAGTCTTCTGTGCTTTTCACCCTCCAGTTGCTCAGTTCCACTTCCCGTCCCACAGGGCCAGTCACCCCATTCTCAATTAGGGCTATTTCCTTCTCCACTTTCTCCTGTGATCTTTTCAAGAAAAGCGCAGCCTCCATGATGCCAGACAAGCAAACCCCTCTTATCACAACTTGAGACTTCCCATTCCACACCCACATCGCCAGCTGAACCCTGATTGATTTAAAAATATCTTTCTGTCTCCAACATGTCTTTATACGCACTCCTCTCAGCTCCTCAGATCCAAAGCTCTACAACTGAAACTGCATGCTGCCAGTGTGTATTTGTACCCCCCATCATCACCGGTGAGTTCTCCCCAAATAGGTTATTCCTGTGTAGATGTTCCACACTCATGAAAAAGTTTGATTCTTGTATAGACATTGGGGAGATTTGACTAAAACGAAAAGTCACGACTACATGGTTGCCTTACCCGCCATGTGTCCACTAAACCCAAATTGCCTAAACCGTCACGCAAGGCTTTTGAACGGATCCCGGACTGGACTGATCTATCCGGGATTGGGTCCAACGTAGTGAGTCACATCCCCCACTACCATATAGCCTGTCTAAATTTGCTGCATTAGTCCATACTTTGGGAAAGAACTCAAGTCTGTCCACATTGTGGCCATTCGTGTTGACAAGGCATGCCTCCTTGCCCTCAAACATAGGCTGTACAATAACGTAACTTCCCTCAGAATCGGCAGGCATGGCTTCCATCATCAATGGGACAGCATTCGATATCCAAACCAAAGCATCCCTAGCATATGCAGAATAAGATCCATACCTCTGCCCTCCCCGATTTTATGAACAAGCCGCCAAGCTTGTCTGAGAGGAGGTATATCTCCTGGAGGAACGCTATATCTGTTCTTGATTGATAACACTAATCATTCATACCACATACATTCCATGATCTACATTTGTTTAGCACTGACATTCATATGCGTTGTTCAAAGTGTGTTCCTTGTGACCCAGCAGAGTAGCGTTCCGGATGCCAACAACCGGGTGAGTGACCCCAGCGATGAACAATATTGTACTTCCAGCACCCCATAAATTGATGCACAAGATTGACCCTCATACCCACCCTCAACATTTACCCCATGAAACGCTTCTCTACTAATACAGAATCATAAACCAAACTTTTCAACCACAAAGCACACACTCGTGGATGGGTATAAGCCGTCATAGCAGCCCTGTGCTAAACTGCTCAAGTGCACGTCTAAAATGCACGAGGGTTCAGGTAGCTAGAACACCATCCAACCCTTAAACATGCAGCTACTGAACAGTCATAACAAGTGTAGTTCGCCCACAAGCTGTGGCCAGTTCCAAAAAAAGTAAAATTAATGTAGAACTTCTAGACTACTGTAGTTCCCTAACATTCTTGCGCCTTCTGCATTGCATATCACGGTCATTGGTATCCCTTTAGCATTGTCCCTTGCCACATTAGGCAATTCCCTCTGCACATTCTATTTTTGACACATGGTAGTTCTGGGTGGAGGAAGTTCCAGAGGCATCAGTCGGGCAGACAGGTTCGAGACCACTCTGTTGTTGCATGCATCCCTCAGATTCCAATCATTATTTTCCCATGTAGACCCAATGTTGCTCCTGCTTTGCACATTGAACCATCTGAGTCTGTCTCGCTTGGGCCCCCTTATCAGCGGTTGCTTCTTGTAGGTGGCACTCAATCCCCTGCTGTTGCAGCCAAAGTCCTGTTTCCTCCACCTGAGTCAAAAACAAAGGACTTGCTTTTGTGTAGGATTTTAAGGTTGGCGAAAACAAAAGCCGTGGCATACCTGCGCTAGTCTCGGAGCTAATTTTACCTTGTCAAAGGCTCTTCGCATCTGAATCGGCAATGCATAATCTGGGAAAACTACCAGGGTCCTATTTCTTCAGTGGATTTTGCCTCCTACCCGTGCATGCTTCAGTATTAATTCTTTGTCCTTAAAGTTCAAAATCTATGCTGTAATAGCTAATGTGGGGGAGCTCCTGATGGGTGTCTTCTGGACAGGGCCAATGTGCCCTTTCACCACAAATCCCTGCAACAGATTGCCGTGCCCCACTGATTGCAGGAGCATATTTTCCACATAGTTCGTAACATCTCCCTCCAAAAGGCCCTCTGACTGGGTATGTTCCTGGAGTTCCTTCATTTGTTGCAGCAAAGTGGTTGTCGTTCGTACCTGTCATCTCAATAATGCTCTGGCCCTGGTAAGTGACCTTGTCTCAGACGTTTCGAAGGTCTTGTCACAGGAGGGACACGTCCACTCCAACTTCTCTCATCTTGGCTTCAAGGGAAGTCCTTAGAGCCGTAATTGCCTCCAGTACAGCCCCTTCCTGCTGTGCCATGTCCATCTGATTCCTGACCTGCGCCCTCGCTAGAGTCAAAGCTTTCCCAAGGGCCCGATTGCCTTGGTTGCCCTGTGTGAACCTGTCCATCTTTGTTTCCGTTGTGACCCCATTATCCCAGTAGGTATGATTATCCTATTATTTTAAAACATACCACTCTCCAGAAAAGGGCACTGCCACATACATGGCACGTGGGGGTTATAGATGTGGTCAGGGCAGGTAGGAAGCAAATCAAGCACCAATTCCTATTTTCGTTCTATCAAGCCAGTGTGCTCTATTGTTTCTTCATCCGACTAACGGATATCCGTTTTTCGGCATCTTTCATCGCCCCTCAAGGGCGGGTTCGTTGAGTGTTTTTTCTTCGATGTTTCCAGAAGGCCATCGGGCCTACGCTGCACGCCGGACCATGCCAGAGGAGCAGGACGGGGCTTCCCTCTTCAGGCTCTGCACCAGCTGCGATTTACGGAATGTTTTTGTGGAGGACAAGCATTCCAAGTGCCATTATTGACTTCACCCGATGCACAAGGAGGAAGATTGCAAGATCTGCCGTGGCTTTATAGCGCACGATGAAGGATCGGCACAGCAGGCTGGTGGTGTGGCTCAAATACAAGGCCTCTGCCCCGTGTGGTTCAATGCATTGCCTCCTCCGGATCCAGCCAGCCAGAGCGGGCTTCTAAGTCCTTTGAGGGCCCGACACCCATGGGGATCCAAGACGAGGCCAAGCACTGCGATTCTGGTTCCGTCAGGGTCGCTGTGCAAGCGGGTCCCACGATGGCCAAGGCGAGTCATCATCTCCAGCGGCCGCAATCTCCAGCCATCGCTCCAGCTCTTCATCGAAGAGAAAGTCAGTTACCCCGGGGTAGCTATGCTAGAAACCAGAGAAGGCCATCCAGCAGGAAAAGGTGGCCGACCTGCTCGTGAAGGCCCAGGTGATACAGGCTAAATAGTCTGCATCTATCGAGCTGGTGGCGGCCGCCCTTTTGAAGGTGAAAGGGGCTGACCTGGTCCATGGTGCCCCTGTGGCAGCCAGGGTGTCTCTTCCTCGACACACCCCGGAGAATAGGATGCCGTCCCTTAGCCTGAGGCTGACCCCTCAGGACCCAAAAAAGGGCGTGGGGGGAGTGGAAGAACTCCAAGGCACTGATTTTGCTTCTGACGTCGAGGAGAAGGGTTCCGTCCACACCATCCCGGAAGATGTTGGGGACAACGACAGGAACGTCAAGGAGGTACCCGCCAGAGGTGACGACAACGACATAGGCGCTGGGCCCAGCGACCCTACTCCCCAGGCACCTCCCAGAGATCTGTCGCATTATATTCTCTCGACCCTTCACACACTGGTGTTGGAGATTCAGAAGAGTATGCCAACGGCATATCCACCAGCCACCAACACCAAAGAAAAGGAAGAGGCACTCTATGCCTCTGCTCCAACCCCCGGTACTCCCCCCACCCCCTTAGGGATACAGGGGCAAACACGGAGACGACAGACACTGATGACAATGGCAGCATCTCTCTACCGCCAAGGGCTTCTCCCCCGGGCAAAGTGGGTTCCTTCCACTCAATGATCGCCCACGCGTCGGAACTCTTCCAGCTCACGAAGGAGGAGGGCTTCTTGTATCAATGCCTGGAGGCAACAAGGAAGACCATTTTGGCAGTGCCACTCCTGGACGACGTCTGGGATGAGGGGCTGGCACTGCTGAAGAACCCTGCCTCAGCCCTGGCGAAAAGGGACCAGCTTGAAAAGAAATACCGGGTTCCAGAGTCTGCACCCAAGTGTTTGCGGTAACAGCCTTCACCGGACTCAGTGGTCTCGGCTGCTGTGCGGAAGAAGTTGTCCAACCCGTCGTCTTCAGCCTCCGTTCACCCAGACAGCGAGGGGAAGAAGTTGGATGCTGTGGGTTGGAAGGTCATCTACTCGGTGACAACGGTCAAGGCGGCCAATGCTTTAGCTATCCTGGCCAGGTACGACCGGGAGCTATGGTACAAGATGGCTCCGGTCCTAGATTTCCTCCCCGAAAACAAATGGGTCGAGGCGATGGAGATCCTTCAGCAGGGCGAGGTGGCATCGGACCACGCCATTACCGTGGCTCTGGACATTGCGGACACGGGGTTCCGCCAGATGGGAACAGGGTTTGCCTTCGTTGTCGTGGCTGGTTGAAGGCCACCAACTTTAGGCAAGAGGGTCAGACCAGGGTCCTGGACATGCCGTTCGATGGAGACCATCTCTTCGGAAAGGCTTTTGATGTATCTCTCCAGGGCATCAAGACTGACACAGATGGCCCGTGCCCTGGGCACGCTGCAACAGCACTGTCTGTCCTTTTGTCCCTCAGGAGGGAAGTCGGGCAGATCTTTGAAGGGTTTCGGCGGTGGATCGTCCTCTTACCGCCAGCCCTCCTGTTCCACGAACCAGGAAGCCTACAGGGGTTGCTCGAAGGCCTTCGGAGGTGGCCGCCGTCATTGTCAATGCTCCTAAGGTGGCACGCCAGCCTCCAAGCAGGACTGAACCGGCCAAAACATCGGGCCCCCACCCCTGCACCCTGGTGGGAGACCAGTTGGCGAACTTCGTCAGCTTGTGGTGAAAAAATCTCCACTGATCGATGGGTGCTGGAAGCTCTCGCCCACGGACACACTTTGGAGTTTCAGCGAAAGTTTCCACGAATACCACTGGTGGCCCGGCAGGAAGAACACATCCCTCAGCTGCTGCTGAAGGTTCGGCCATGTTAAAAAAAGGGGTGATAGAGCTGGTTCCGAAGCGACTCCGGGGCTCCGGAGTTTACTCAAGATACTTTCCAGTAAGAAAGAAGACTAGGAGGCTGAAGGCCCATTCCCGATCTACGATGACCCAAGTACATCAAGCCCCAAATATTCAGGATGGTCCTGTTGCAGCACGTGCTCGGCCAACTGGAGGAGGGAGACTTTCTGTCATCGTTGGATCTAGAGGACGTGTGCGGGCAGTGTTTTGGGCCCTCAAGTCGTTCCTTCCATCTCTCAAGGACAAAGTGGTGAGGGTCTTCACGTACTATACCACCACAATGTTTTACATCAGGAAGTGGGGGGTAGGGGGGCACCAGATCCCTGGGGCTCTTCAGGGAGGTGCAGTGACTGTGGCTCTGTGCCGTCGTCCAGGGGATGTTTCTCATTCCTTTCCACCTCGCAGTGAAAAACACAGTCAACGACGCTCAGCAGGGAGCTGCGCTCTTACAACGAGTGGGAGCTTTGGCAGGATCAAGTGGACAGCCTCTTCCTCAGGTGGGGCAGGCCCAGTCGACGAACACCAAGTGCCAGTGGTTCGCCAGCAGCTTCCTCCAGCCAGGGAACATTCTCCTTCCCCTGGGAAGGCCTATTCCTGTACTCGTTCCCTCTGTTGCCTCTCCTACTATGAGTCCTCATTCAACTCAGACGGTGCCGGATGAACCCTGTCACACCAGCATGGCCGAGGCAGATCTGGTACCCGGACCTTCTCAGCATGTCAGCAGCACCTCCAGTCAAGCTACCTGCGGTTGCGGATCTGCTAGCCAGGGAAGGAGGCACAATCCTGCACCACGACCCAGGATCACTGAACCTGAAGGCCTGGCTCCTGCGGCATTAGAGTTTGGTGGGTACGAGCTGCCGGTGGACTGCAGGGAAGTCCTTGCCAGGGTCAGGAAGTCGACTCTTAAGTGCTACGGACACAAATGGAAGCACTTTGCAACTTGGTGCTGGTCACAGAAGATTTACCCTCTGAGGGTCACGGCCCCCCAAGTCCTTGCGTACTTGTCTCTGGCTAAGTCTAGGCTGGCGCACGCCTCCATCAAAGTGCATCTGGCTGTTACGCTCACCTGGGTTCCACAGGGACTGCAACGGTCTCCACCAATCCGACTCATAGTGTAGTGATGAGTGATTGCGCTTGCCAACTGAGTTTTGTCTGTCTGGCACATAGGAGGATTTTCCTAGAGTGGTAAAAATGGCAAATTAGTTGACCGCTGGAAGGAGGTTTTGACTTCTGCTTCCGTAACCACCTGATGTTCCCCCGTATATGTGTCACCTTATTGTTAAGAAGGATGGGCTCTCCATCCTGCGTCGGAATGCAGGGGTGCGTTGAACTTGGAGATCCAGTTAACTTCACTGATCCCGTAATCTTATGGCAGAGTTCCGGACAAGAATGACTCAAATGTAAGTTTTATGCTAGTCCAAGGTAGCATGTAATGCTTTAGAGTTCAAGTTGTCTTATTGTTCACTCTTGTGCCTTTTCTTTATGTTTCTTCCTCTTGTAGATTGCCCAAGACAGGTGTCTCTTCTTCGAAAGAAACGAGGTAGCGCCAAGGTAAGATTCGGTACGTGCAATAAACAAACAGTCTTAGTATACAATGTTGTTCATTAATGTGATTAATCAATTGTCCTCTCTTTATTCTGCAGGTGCGGCGTTCCCTTGGAGCTAAGAACGTATGGTGGAAACTCGCCGGACCTCGAGTGAGTATTACCTCGGTAAATATCTGGTGATACAAGGTCTAAATGTCTTTTAGCGAGGCGCAGCTCACCTGTTAACTTTTCTTATCTTTTTGCAGATGCGGATGTTCTGGACGGTGATCCCGTCAGAGTGCCTCGCTGGATCGCATGGATGAAATGAGCATCGGTGAGTATCCCGCGGCACTGATACTGGCTGTATAGTGTGGTAACTGGTATTCTTTTTCTTGCAGGTGCGGCGACTCTCGGATGCTTGCGATGACAAATGGAAGGCTCCTGTTCTAATCTGCTTTCTTTTTCCCTTTTGCAGGTTCGGGTCGCGAAGAACAAGACAGGTGTGGCTGAGGACTGGATACTGGAGCTGCAGGCGCGGTGAGTGTTACGCTGCAGGAGTGCAGAATAACACGAAGCGTGTTCTGTTCTCCGGGCGTGGTTTAAATAGCCGCTCAAAAGTAGTCCCCAGGTAAAGTAGTCCCAGTACCACACCCAAAGAAATAGTCCCTTGAATAAAGTAATCCCTTTGGAAAAGGTCTCAAGGTGACCTGTACATGTTTTCTCCACAAGATGACCTGGTTTGCCTGAATGAGGCAGTATGAGCCTGGCGCCAACGGCGCCAGGACTGTGTCCAAGAAATACTCTGGGCAGACTGGTCCGCTCTTGATGTCTGGGGGCAGGCATCGTGACAGCACTCCCCCCCCCCCCAAGGTGGTTCTTCTCACTGGTCCAGGCTTGTCCGGGAAGTTCTGGTGGAAGCGTCTTACCAGTCGTGGTGCATGAACATAGTCACTTGGTTCCCATGACCTTTCCTGTGGACCATAGCCTTTCCAGTCAACAAGATAAAAGAGTTTTGATTTGACCAACTTTGAGTCCAAAATGTTTCTTATTTTGAACTCTGGTTCGCCATCTACCAGGATGGGGCTTGGTGGTTTTGTTATTCTTGTTCCTGGTTGCACTGGTTTCCAAAGTGAAACATGAAATACCGGATGGACTCGCATATTCGGTGGTAACTCCAATTTCACTGCCACTGGATTGTTAATGGCCTTGATAGTGTAAGGCCCCAAATATCTCAGATTAAAAGTGCAGGTCCCTTTTAACGGTATGTGTCTTGAAGCTAACCAGAATTGGTCTCCAAGATAACATGAATAACTTAATGTCTTTTCGCCAAGTAGGCCACCAGAAATGTCTCTTGATTTTGGCTCCGGTTTTTGCGATTCCAGGGTGGCCTTCTACCAAGGACTCATGATAATTGGAAATAACCTGTTTCTGCAATTCCTTACTCAGTAGATAGAGACATCCTTGGTAATAAGGTAAATGGTCAATGACTGAATGGTTTTTGCCTTTGTTTGACCAATCTTGTAAGGCTGTAGAATCGAGCAGTTGCCGAATCTGCTCATGGATATTGTTTAGAGTTAGCAAAGTAGTTATTCCTAGGATTCTTCTTTCTGGGATTATGAGCACAGGGTCTGGGTTTGTATATGCTTCTTCCATTCCTATGTGGGATAGAGCATCTGCTTTGCCGTTTCGACAACCAGGTCGGTAAGTAATCACGAAATCGTATTCCGCAAAAAATAAGGGCAATCTAAGTTGACGTGATGATTGAGCCTTGGCCGTCTTCAAATATTGTAAGTTTCTATGATCCGTAATTACTGTGATGGTGTGTCGGGCTCAGAGAAGATAGTGCCGCCAAGCCTTGAATGCTGACTTGATGGCTAGAAGTTCTTTGTCGGTGACAGCGTAGTTTAGCTTGGGTGCTGAAAACTTCCGTGACCAAAACGCCACTTGATGAAGTTGACCTGTTTCTGGATCTTTCTGGGAAGGAACTGCCCCATAGCCAGACTGGATGCATCAGTTTCCACCACGTATGGGAGTTCCTGGGGTGGATGTTTCAAAACAGGAGCTGAAGTAAATTTCTACTTTATATCTTGGAAGGCCTTTTCTGCTTCTTCTGACCACTGGAAGCGTTTATTCTTCCGCAAAAGTGATGTGATGGGGTGCACCAGATGTGATAAATTAGGAATAAACCTGCTGTAGAAATTTGCAAATCCAAGCATGCTCTGTACCCCTTTTATTGAAGTAGGTGAGTGCCATTTGAGTATGGCATCTACCTTCCGTGAATCCATTCGAACTCCGTTTGGGGTCATGACAAACCCACGAAATTCGACCTTGGTAGTGTGAAAGAAGCACTTCTCTAATTTCGCATACAATTTATGTTGGCGCAATTTTTCTAGTACTGCATGAACATGTTTCACATGGTCTTGTTCAGGGGACGAGCATACCAGGATGTCGTCAATATATACGACGACACAGACATCAATTAGTTCGCGAAGGGCATCATTCATAAAATACTGAAACGCTGCCGGGGCGTTACAAAGCCCAAAAGGCATCACCTGATACTCAAATAATCCGCATTTGGTACGGAAAGCGGTCTTCCACTCGTCGCCCTTTTTCACGCGTACCAGATGGTGTAAATACGAGCATCCTTTACTTGGTCCAATAATTCCTGAATTAGGGGCAAGGGGTACCGGTTTTTTACAGTTACTTGATTTAATGCTCTATAGTCCATACAAGTTCTTAGGTCTCCTTCCTTTTTTGGGACGAAGAACAAAGGCGAGGCCGCTGGAGATTTTGACGGGCGGATAAAGCCATTAGCCAGGTATTGATCTAAATATTGCCGTAAATGAATATTCTCGGGTACAGTAAGGGCTTAGATCCTACTGCACGGAATTTGTGCGCCAGGTATGAGATCGATTTGGCAATCATATGATCTATGAGGTGATAAAAGTGTTGGCTTGATCTTTTTGAAATACATCCTGAAAATCCTGGTACTCGTGGGGTAACTGATTTGTCAGGCTCATGACCGTGGCTATCTTCTTGGTCGGGGGTTCTTCCGGATAACAAGTATGCATACACTCCGAGAAGGTCACTCTCTTTTCACGCCAATTTATGCAAGGATTATGCGTTTCTAACCATGGCATTCCCAGAATTTTTTGGAATTGTGCAGCCTTGATTAAATCAAACACAATGCCCTCTCGATGCCCATCTTGGCCCAACAGTGTCATCTCCATTGTAGAATGAGTTACTGGGCTGGAAGCTATTTCGGTCCCATCGACGGTGGTGACTACATCAGTTGTGGTCTTTTTGCAAAAGAGGAAGATTCTTGATCCATATAGTTACCTATGGCTCCACTATCGATGTATGCTCTAACCGCATGCATGCAAGATGGTTGCTGGTGATTAATAAGGATCATTGGTAAGGTAGGTGTGAGGTCTGAGAGTCCTTCTTCTTGCTCGACAACTGGACCTCCACGCTTGTCGGGCGGGGTCATTTCCCGGCTCAGATTCCGTACTGATCTTGTCGGTGGCTCCTACTGCCTTCTTAGGCGGTTTCACTGGACAGTCCTGCAAAAAATGCCCTGAGGTTCCACAATATAAGCACAATTGCAACTGTCTTCTTTTGTCTCTTTCGGCTTTGGACAATGGTCCTCTAACTCCCCCAATTTGCATGGGTTCAGATACACCCGTACCTTTGGAGGTGTTGTCTTTGGGCATCACCAGAACCCGATTCTCGAATCTAGCCCGATCGGCCTTTCGGTTCTGAAGTCTGTGGTCCAACTGAACCACTAGGTCTATGTATTCCGCACATTCTTGGGGTGGGTTTACAACCTGTGCTAGCACGTCCTTTAGCTCGCCTTTTAACCAACGATGGAATAGCGTAGTTCTTTTGTCTTCAGGCCAACCGGTCTCCACCACCAACCTATTGAAAGTTGCGATGTAGGTTAGTAGGTCCTGGTTCCCTTGGCGTAAGGACAAAAGTTCATTAGCTAACGCTTGACCTTGAGAATGTCGGGCAAATAATTTCTCCATGTTTTGCTGAAATCCCTGGAAATCCCAAAGAAGAGGGTCAACCTGATTGACTAGTGGAATAGACCAATCCGCTGCACTGCCGCTGAGGTATGATCGTACGAAGGCAACCTTCGATTTGTCTGTGTCCAAGAAGCCCTTAAACAATCCCTTGGGGCCTTACAGGTCCCCATGGGTGCTAATACTCTGGGCAGACTGGTCCGCTCCTGATGTCTGCCCCGGCGTGAGAACTCAACGTGTGTTGACTAGGCTCATGGGGGCCCCCTTCGAGCCTATGCATCAGGATACTCTCAAGTTCCTTTCTTGGAAGACAGCTTTCCTCGTGGCCATCACCTCTGCCAGGAGAATGGGTGAGACCCAGGCCCTGTCCTGTAAGCAGCCCTATTCGACTTTCCACGAGATGAGGGAGGCACCCATCCGTTAATGCCCAAGGTTCCGTCGGAATTTCATCCCCATGAACCCTTGGTGTTGCCTGTGTTTTTTCCTCTTCGTCGCCGGCTGAAAGCACTTTGCACTTGCTGGATGCGGCTCGAGCGCTGAAGTTTTATGTGGCCTGCATGAAAAGTTTCCGGAAGACTACTCAGCTTTTTGTGAACTTTGGTCCTGTGAACCACGGGAAGGCCTTGTCCAAGGCTTCCATCTCCAAGTGGCTCTCCGGCTGCATCACTCATTGTCACCGGTTGGCAAACCGACCGCTGCCTGGCTGTCCGAGAGCCCATTCTACCAGAGCGATCGCTGCTAAATGGCATTCCTGTCTGGTGTGCCCCTGCTGGACATCTGCAGGGCTACTACGTGGAGGTCTATGCACACCTTCATGAAATTCTACTGCATCCACTGGGATTCCAGAGAGGAGTCCAGAGCTGGCCAAGCAGTGCTACGCAACCTGTTCGCTTGAAGGTAAGATAGGTGAGGAGGTAATAGTATTTTGCTTCTGTTGAGCCTTGCCACCTCCCGTGGTTGTTTATGTATGTACTGCTATGTATTCTTTATTCATGAGCATGTGAATCCATGCCAGACCCCATGCTGAAGAAGGAACAAGTTACTTACCTGTAACTGTTGTTCTCCAGCATGGGTCTGGCATGGAGTCACATGCAAACCCTCCCTCCTGCCCCTCTGCGGCTCTTCTTGGTCATACTGCCACTTTACGTGCTACCAAATCTGAAGATGGTTGACAGAGGAGGTGCTTAGGGAGAGGGCAGTCATTGGCTGGGGGCAGTATGACCCAGAGCTCAGTGATTGGATTATAGGAGAAAGACAGTTTGTAAATGAAAGTGAAACTGTTTTTTCTTTTAGCAAGGAAACCCGGCCTGATGACTGGGAATATTCATGAGCATGTGAATCCATGCCAGACCCATGTTGGAGAACAACAGTTACAGGTATTAACTTGTTCCCTCATAGCAATTGGCGGCAGATCCACCGTTAGGATCTACTCATCCACGTGGAGCCGAGTGATCTTTCATCCACGATCCTTGGGCTCTAAGCCACGCCCACACACAATTCTTAAAAATACTCTGAATTCTTTATATTCATTTTTGTTGCTCCAATTTCTAATTTATGAAAATGTCCACCCCCGGCTGCGTTAATGCAATATCATATGATCCCTTAATGTGGATTATTTGGAAATTGTAAAGATAAACTTTATCCCCTAATTGTTATTCCTTTTTAGATGTTCCTAGGTCATATTATGTCTTGGTATTTACTGCAGCTTTTTCCAGATTCTACTTTATTGTAGGCAAAATAATGTTGGAGGTGCTTTCGCAGGTTCTCTACATAATCATGTGCAGTATAGGTACTGATCAACATCTGTTCCTGTGTTCAGTATAATGGATGTTGAGGCAAGACCATTTCCTACTAGTCTTGAGTTCAAAAGGGGACATTTTGGTTGGAGAAGTGTATCTAGACATCAGAGCCATCAGGACTAGTAACTGTTCGTCCTGACTGGGTTCCGAATCCACTACAAACTTCTTTATGGTTTTTGTATCGCTTTACACACCCATCATGCTCCCACCTACCCCCAATCCGCCCACCGGATGCCGAGTTTTCTCTCCACTGCAATTATTGTCCACATTTTAGTAATTACCTCACTGGTGAAATGACTACGTCTGTCGGACTCTTTCGAGAGAGGCCGGAACATGAACATTTATGGTTCATCAGTGACATAGCTGCTGTTTCCTTCTTGCTTTTTGGAGTGGGAAGACATTCAACCCACCTAGAACTTAACGGTCAATATATGTGTTGCTGTGTGCAGAACAAGAATAAAGTAGATTTGAAGAGCAAACCGTGTTACGGTTATTCCTCTTTTGTAGAGGAGCCTGGTGCGTTCTGGTTAGGTTGGAATTTACCTGTCACTGAAAGGCACAGGAGACCCCACTCTCTAGATTGGGGTATTACCGTAATAATACATCTCAGAAAGGAAATCCAGAGGAAACAATTTTCAAAAAAGCATATTAAGGATTTTATTAAACCTAATACATTTTTCTCTGTGAATTGAATCACAAATTAATCTGCACTCTAACGATTTTTAATTTCACATAGCAGGAATATTATAAAAACATCAAAATTTGATAAAAATCATCCTATTAAATAATTCATGCATTTATCCACATCGATACAACATCCATCCAAATACTCATACAACTCATCAATAAGTACAGAATAAAAACATATAACAAATATAACAATTCATCCACAATTTCATAGTTATACAAAAAGTTTTTGTGCAAAACAACACATAGTGCAAGGCCACAATAGGTTTTTTAAGTGGTCAGCAACAACAACACACAATGCATGGCCACTGTAGATTTTAGAAGAGGTGGTCAGCAATCGGGATAGGCCAAAAAAGGACTTTGCAAGTGGCCTTATCCTAGGTTTCTCTCAACCGGTTTCGACATGCAAACGATGGTTTGGTACGTCTTCATCAGGACATAAGGGGTAGTTGTCTATAAACGAAACAAATATATGGGCCCATCAGTTCCCTATCCAAAACTAAGATTAAGTGAAAAAGAGAGTCCAAGTGAAAGGAAGCAGAAAAGAAAATGCAAATACATGACTTCACAAAGCTAAATTGCAGACATAAAATGTTCTGCTATTGTCCTGCTGAAAATCCACCAATATCTACATATATTGGGGTTAAACTCAGGGCGTCATGCATGGAGTGCTACCGTAAGGAATCAGTGTCCCTAGACCAGGCTGGTGCAGATCATTAATGTGGCAAAGAGTGATGGAAAATTAGATACACACCAAATGGAAAGAAGTCAGAGCCCACATGCAATTGTTTGGAAAAACTTTTGAAGGGACAACTTGCAAACCAACCTTGGCAACTGTAACAGGAATCAATCCGTTGTATACATTTTGTGTGGAACAGAAAACACTGCCATGCAAATTGGCAATGTTCTGATTAACAATCCTGCATTGCAGATGGTTGAATTTTAAGCTCCAATCTGTGAGGGTTTCAAAAGAAATTATATCAGAAACCCTAGCCAGGAATACGTAAAAGTAACTCGTACCTTATTGGTACATAGATGTATTATACAATATCCATGTAACAGAGGAGGTCTAAAAAGAGCTACTTACCTGCGGATAGCATCCCACGAGTAGCCGCTGCTTGAACGGGAACTAAAGTCCACGGGATCAGCTGCTTGCTCCGGTCATCTACGACTTGTTCAAACGGGTGGGAGACGTGCATCTAAACTGCGTCTTCTTACCCACGCGTTAAGAGCACCTGGCTACCTATCACGTGATTACCCTGTGCCGCGTTGATAGGGTAATACACGACCTGAAGGGACATGTGATTGTTGGTCCGCGTAGCATGTGCATCCGTCAATCATGAATACTGAATGACATATTCACATTGAGCTGCTTAAATGGAAAAAGTGATCGGAAAAAGCTATTAGCTTTTGTATGTATAATTACAAAAGAAATTTTAGAGCTGATCAATAAGGAATACTATGTGCCTGCATGCCAGGGTTCCAAAGTATTTAACCCCTGGGTCAATGTTTTTAGATTGAAAATCCATAATTCTTCTTTGTAGGCTAGGTTTTTTAGGATTTGAGCGGAATTATTACCAAATACCTTTTCCACACAAAACCATTCCATTTGATCTACTTTGTGGCCCATCTCAACATAATGGATCACCATTGGGGCATTAAGGTTACGATTTTTTATTTTTGAGTGGTGCTCGTTAATCCGTGTACTCACTTCCCGGGTCGTTTTTCCAATGTACATTTTTTGACATGGGCATCGAAGTCGTAAAGGTGCGGAGATCCCAATTTTTTTGTTGCATTTGTTTTTTTGTTGCATAAAAAACTAAGTAGTTTTTTTAGAGAATCTGCAAGCCACACAAGTGGTACATGGATAATGCCCGAGGACCGGATTTTGATTAAGATCCCGTATCATATTAGGTTTAGGATTGCTTCTGCTGGCACGTGTGATCTTCTGTTTTAGATTTTTACTCTTTTTAAATGCAAAGAGAGATTTAGGTAACATAGTGCCTGATGCATTTAAAATGTGCCAATTTTTTAATATGATGCCTTTTATGGCTTCACTATGTTGACAAAAAGTAGATACGCATACTAGTTCTTCTTTTTTCTGTAGTTGAACTTTAGGTAACAGTAAGGCCTCTCTATTTGCAAAACGAGCTCTTTTTCTGGATTGTTTTATGAGTCTTTTAGTGTACCACCGTTCCAGTAGTCTTTGTTCCAAAACAAGGGCATGTTTTGTAAAATTATTGATATCTGTACAGTTGCGACCTAGTCGCAAAAACATAAGGCAAATTGAGCAAGAGACTTGCCGGGTGTTGACTCTCATATTTTAGTGTTGTATTTCGTTCAGTCGCTTTTCTGTGTAATTCGGTGTGGAGGACACCTCCAACAGTGAAAATAGATAAGTCCAGGAATGCAATTCTCGACGTGGAGTGTTCAAAAGTGAAATGGTTTCTATGTCCACTTTATTGAGCCATTCCACAAACGCCAGCAAAGATTCCATCGATCCCTCCCAGATCATGAATATGTCGTCGATGTATCGATGATATATCTTGATTTTTTCTCTAAACGGGTTGGAAATGTGCAGGATTTTTTCTTCCTCAAGTAGAGACATGAAGGTTATGGCCAAATTTGGGGCAAAAGTACAACCCATGGCTGTGCCTTTACTTTGTAGAAAAATGTAGTCCTTAAATTTAAAGAAGCTATTGGTCAAAACCAATTGAGCTGCTTTACACAGAAATTCTGTTGGTACAATGTGAGGGGGTGATCTCCTATCTAGGATTGTTCTTAAATGAAGAATTGCTCTGTCTTGAGGTATATTTGTATATAACGCCTCAATATCTAGGGAGACCAATATTTGTGTAGATGAATCGAAAGGTCTTAATTCGACAAGATTGATTACGTCTCGTGAGTCCAGTAAAAAGGTTGGGTAGTCATTGCCAAAGGTTTTATGAAAAAATCGATGTATTTGGATATTGGTTCAAGTAAAGAACCACAACCAGAAACTATGGGCCGACCTGGAGGATTTTCAATATTTTTGTGTATTTTCGGCATGATGTAAAACAGGGGCGTACGTTCTTCTGAAAAATTAATATATTCGGATTCTTTTGTCGAAAGGAACCCTGCATGGTTACCTTCCTCTGTAAGTGCCAAAATCTTGTCCTTGATGGATTTTTATGGGTCATGAGCAATCCGAGTATAGTGGCCTGGGATAGACAGAAGTCGCAGGACTTCTTGGTCATATTTGTTTGCTTCCTAGACCACTATCCCCTCACTCTTATCTGCAGCCTTGATTACTACAGAGGGATCGTCAGTTAATGTCTGTATTGCCTGGAACTCCTGTAATTTCAAATTAGGTCCTGAATGCATTCTTGGATAATGAATTACTTGTTCAATTTCTTTTAAAACCAATTTTTCAAAAATGGTCACCTCTGAGGGCAAATCATTCAAATTGGGAGTAAACGTGGATGGTCTAGACAACCCTGAAATGTTTTGTTCCCTGGAAATCACATTATTCTGAAAATAGAGACAAAGTCTCAATTTTCTTAGAAAACCTTTGATTTTATTTATTATTGACATTGCGCTGGGGTTCTGGGAAGGAACAAATGATAATCCTTGTTCCAAGATAGAAATTTCCGCTGGTGTAAGAATACGTGAAGAAAGATTAAAGATAGGTAGTGTCTGCTCAGAGACACTAGATTGTTCACTTACCACCTGGAGGCGCGATTGCGAGTTTGAAAATCGCGATGCATCATGCCCTGCCCTGAAAGGTTCTGGGGGGGCATGTTGTGAGTCATTCGCCCTTGGGGGCATTTCTGCGGCCTCTTCAGCCGCCCCTTCCTCGAAAAGGGGTGTCCCTCAAAGATTGGTTATTAGGGTCATCATTACCGGAACTATTAGACGAAGTATCAGAGAAAGTCACCCATCTTTTTTTATTATTAGGGTAGTTACCATTTGGTCCCCCCGTATTCCAGCTGGAGTTATTCTTCCAAGCTGTTTGGGGATTGAAATCGTCCTCCAAATATGGGTAGACCTGTTCTTTCTTAATGAGGGAGATGTCCTTCTTTAACTTGGTTGTCTTCTTTTCAATTGTTAGAGTCTTAAAATATTGAAGGGATTTATTAATTTGTTCCAATTTTTGTTTAGCCTCTGTAATCAAGGTATTTGTCAAAAAAGTTTTTTCTAGTTCAGAAAAGGTTTCAAGGATCGTGGAGCTGACTCTTTGGGCAGTCGTAATAGTTAAAACTAATAAATCGCGGCTGCATTTTGTAGCCACCTGGCTAAATGCTACCTTGTAGTCCTTATCGTCTAAAAAGAGACACGGAGTGATTTTTACTTGCAGACCTTGCGGAATAATATTCCTTTAATATATGGCCTTGCATTTCAGTGTGAAACTGTTTCTTTTTTAATCTAAGGAGAGCCTCACCCGATGACCCTTGATTTTGTATGGGTAGTTGCAAGTTTTCAAAAAAAGAGGGACCTTCTATCAGTTCCGAAATTTGGGCTTCCGTAAAAGAGATGGTATCTATTTCTGCCATGATCTTCCACCACCAGTCCATAGTACACTGAAGACACCAAAAGTGCAATTAATGAAGAAGCAAAGAAATAAATAATGAATAACCACAAGTGATATACCCCGAGTGGGGTATGTGCATAATCAAGGGATTGTAAAATAACCTGCACAGCCAAGGGCTGAATTGATCTGTCACTGAAAGGCACAGGAGACCCCCACTCTCTAGATTGGGGTATTACCGTAATAATACATCTCAGAAAGGAAATCCAGAGGAAACAATTTGCAAAAAAGCCTATGAAGGATTTTATTAAACCTAATACATTTTTCTCTGTGAATTTAATCACAAATTAATCTGCACTCTAACGATTTTTAATTTCACATAGCAGGAATATTATAAAAACATCAAAATTTGATAAAAATCCTCCTATTAAATCATTCATGCATTTATCCACATCCATACAACATCCATCCAAATACTCATACAACTCATCAATAAGTACAGAATAAAAACATATAACAAATATAACAATTCATCCGCAATTTCATAGTTATACAAAAAGTTTTTGTGCAAAACAACACATAGTGCAAGGCCACAATAGGTTTTTTAAGTGGTCAGCAACAACAACACACAATGCATGGCCACTGTAGATTTTAGAAGAGGTGGTCAGCAACTGGGATAGGCCAAAAAAGGACTTCGCAAGTGGCCTTATCCTAGGTTTCTCTCAACCAGTTTCGACGTGTAAACGATGGTTTGGTACGTCTTTATCAGGAGATCAGGGGTAGTTGTCTATAAACAAAACAAATATATGGGCCCATCAGTTCCCTATCCAAAACTAAGATTAAGTGAAAAAGAGAGGCCAAGTGAAAGGAAGCAGAAAAGAAAATGCAGGTACATGACTTCACAAAACTAAATTGCAGACATAAAATGTTCTGCTATTGTCCTGCTGAAAATCCACCAATATCTACATATATTGGGGTTAAACTCAGGGCGTCATGCATGGAGTGCTACCATAAGGAATCAGTGGCCCTAGACCAGGCTGGTGCAGATCATTAATGTGGCAAAGAGTGATGGAAAATTAGATACACACCAAATGGAAAGAAGTCAGAGCCCACATGCAATTGTTTGGAAAAAACATTTGAAGGGACAACTTGCAAACCAACCTTGGCAACTGTAACAGGAATCAATCCGTTGTATAAATTTTGTGTGGAACAGAAAACACTGGCATGCAAATTGGCAATGTTCTGATTAACAATCCTGCATTGCAGATGGTTGAATTTTAAGCTCCAATCTGTGAGGGTTTCAAAAGAAATTATATCAGGAACCCTAGTCAGGAATAGGTAAAAGAAAGTCGTACCTTATTGGTACATAGATGTATTATACAATATCCATGTAACAGAGGAGGTCTAAAAAGACCTACTTACCTGCGGATAGCATCCCACAACAATCGTAGCCACTGCTTGAACGGGAACTAAAGTCCACGGGATCAGCTGCTTGCTCCGGTCATCTACGACTCGTTCAAACTGGTGGGAGACGCGCATCTAAACTACGTCTTCTTAACCACGCGTTAAGAGCACCTGGCTACCTATCACATGATTACCCTGTGCCGCGTTGATAGGGTAATACACGACCTGAAGGGACACGTGATTGTTGGTCCACATAGCGTGTGCGGCCGTCAATCGTGAATACTGAATGACGTATTCACATTGAGCCGCGTAAATGGAAAAAGTGATCGAAAAAAGTGATTAGCTTTTTTATGTATAATTACAAAAGAAATTTTAGAGCTGATCAATAAGGAATACTATGTGCCTGCATGCCAGGGTTCCAAAGTATTTAACCCCTGGGTCAATGTTTTTGGATTGAAAATCCATAATTCTTTTTTGTAGGCTAGGTTTTTTAGGATTTGAGTAGAATTATTACCAAAGACCTTTTCCACACAAAACCATTCCATTTGATCTACTTTCTGGCCCATCTCAACATAATGGATCACCATTGGGGCATAAAGGTTACGAGTTTTTATTTTTGAGCGGTGCTCATTAATCCGCGTACTGACTTCCCGGGTTGTTTTTCCAATGTACATTTTTTGACATGGGCATCGAATTGCGTAAATGACATTTTTACTTTTGCAAGTCGTAAAGGTGCGGAGATCCCAATTTTTTTGTTGCATAAAAAACATCATTTTTTTAGAGAATCTGCAAGCCACGCAAGTGGTACATGGATAATGCCCGAGGACCGGATTTTGATTAAGATCCCGTATCATAGTAGGTTTAGGATTGCGACTGCTGGCATGTGTGATCTTCTGTTTTAGATTTTTACTCTTTTTAAATGCAAAGAGAGGTTTAGGTTACATAGTGCCTGATGCATTTAAAATGCGCCAATTTTTTAATATAATGCCTTTTATGGCTTCACTATGTTGACAAAAAGTAGATACGCATACTAGTTCTTCTTTTTTCTGTAGTTGAACTTTAGGTAACAGTAAGGCCTCTCTATTTGCAAAACGAGCTCTTTTTCTGGATTGTTTTATGAGTCTTTTAGGGTACCCCCTTTCCAGTAGTCTTTGTTCCAAAACAAGGGCATGTTTTGTAAAATTATTGATATCTGTACAGTTGCGATGTCGCAAAAACATGCCATAAGGCAAATTGCGCAAGAGACTTGCCGGGTGTTGACTCTCATATTTTAGTGTTTTATTTCGTTCAGTCGCTTTTATGTGTAATTCGGTGTGGAGGACACCTCCATCAGTGAAAATAGATAAGTCCAGGAATGCAATTCTCGACGTGGGGTGTTCAAAATTGAAATGGATGTCTATGTCCACTTTATTGAGCCATTCCACAAACGCCAGCAAAGATTCCATCGATCCCTCCCAGATCATGAATATGTCGTCAATGTATCGACGATATATCTTGATTTTTTTCTCTAAACGGGTTGGAAATGTGCAGGATTTTTTCTTCCTCAAGTAGAGACATGAAGATTATGGCCAAATTTGGGGCAAAAGTACACCCCATGGCTGTGCCTTTACTTTGTAGAAAAATGTGTCCTTAAATTTAAAGAAGCTATCGTTCAAAACCAATTGAGCTGCTTTACACAGACATTCTGTTGGTACAATGTGAGGGGGTGATCTCCTATCTAGGATTGTTCTTAAACTAACTGTTGGAATTTACAACATAAAATAATTTCCCAATTGTGTGGCAACTCCCGTCCCCTGCACACTATCTAAGGCTAGAATATAGCAAAATAAATTATCAATATCAAAACATGTGGTTTGATATGGAGTTAATAGTAACTCATGTAATATTCTTGAATAAGATTCCAAATACACTTGTCGCAATCAGATATGATTTAATGTAAACCCAACGTGTTTCCAGATTGTAATCTCCATCAGGTACAGTTCTATGTAAATGCTGTAATTTATTAAGAAAAAAAGCATAATGTAAGTAAACCTTCAAATATAGTTACACCATTTAAGATGCATGTATTTTAGAAGCTTGATAAGTCACCTTATTTATCTAAAGATCTGTGGGTTTGAGTGCTACCATTAGCTACAACTCGAGTACTCCATGGAGGAATTAACCAAAGTTCTAAAAAGTAAATGTAAATCGAGAACAAATAAATGGTCATCATAAGTATTAAATATAACTGGTAAAGGGCTTGTATATGTCAATGGATGAAATCTATCCTGGCCACCACTAAGGTAGTGGAGTCTAAAAAGGGTAGGTGGGTGTCACATTGTTTTGAAGGATCCTCAATGAACAAGAAACTTAGTCTCTAAAAATATACAGACTAGTATACCTGATTAGTATCAAATGAGTTGATAATGTCAATAATTCTAGACATCTTAAGTGTCCTACTGGATACAAAATGAATCCTCACCTTTTAGTATCTGCCCGGTGAGGTGTAGTATAGTAAATAAATCCTCCACTGAAATTCCATTACAATGTCAATAATGGGCATCATGTCCCTAGAAAACATGAAAGATTGGATATGAAACTGTCCCCTTCACTGAAATGACTGTTATAAAATATATCGCAATATATCCCAGGATTCGTATTGATTTATCAAGAATGATCACCAAATCGCAATGTGTAGACATGTATCCTTCACCGGCACACAAAAAACACAGAATGGTCGAAGCCAAAATGGATGCTATAAATATAAGCATGCAGTTGATGCAATGACATCATCACATTACTAGCCACGAGTGCTGTTGTCAATTTTTGAATAAAAAAACGCATTTAAGTACTAGCATTAAAATACTAGTAATTATGCTGGACGAAGAGAGAATCCAAGATTGCCGTGTTTACTAAAATGTCAGATGATATAATACAGATTTCTGTAGGGTGTCTGTGCCATATCTGTAAAGGACAATGTGTACAAGCCTGTATCGTTAAAGGATATTTAGTTTATCTGGTTGTATAGAAACGGATGGGATTACTGGTCCCAAATGATGGCTCAACGGTGTAATAACCGTATTAGAAACTTCTCTTAAGGCATTTTATAGCAATATGCTATTATGGTGTCTAGATCATCAAAGCATGGATTGTGACGACTGATTAAAATTAAATAAGACATCTGATGAATGAGCAAGTTAATATGTTACAAACGGATCAGATGGGTGTTAGGTCTCCATAAAATATTCTTGGTGATTTACATTGTTTCAATACACTTTTACATAATCAAGATATTAAAGAGACAGTAGTCATGTAATCAAGATGCTACGGAGACAGGTCTTGGTAATTATACAAAGTGTCATATAAATATTTGTGATCAAGGCATTTATAGAGGAGATATACACATGTTAATAATATCCACTGGTCAATGTGATAAGAACAACTCATGCAAATATCAACCCGTGAATGTTCATATTGAAATAGGTCTATAACCAGTTAAGGGCACAAATTATATGTTTAGAGGTTGGGTCCCAGGCAGAATTCTTAATTCTTGCCTAAAGTACAAATGGCGTCCACATGGTATATACAATATAATTCCAGTTGTGCACATTTTTCTGTAAATCTCCCCCACTAGGGAGGGAGTGAGCCACCTCCAGTATTACACAACTCATTTGTGCTATAGTGTGACTCGCCTCCTTGAAATATCAGTATACCGGGGATTTGTCAGTAGCAGTGCTGATGTTAGATTTCTGCTCCGTCCACCGTTCCTTTGCCTTTCTCACCATCTGCCCCACATAGTATTTCTCACAAAGGCATCTCAATGCATAAATTACTCTTTGTGTGTCACAGGTTGCAAAGTGAAATAGTGTGTTTTTCTTGCCTGTATTTGGGTATCTGATTTAACAATTCAGGCATGGAAATGTCCCTGATTTTGGTTCATGTAATACTCTCTGGAAGGACTTTTTGATCCTTTCAGCTTTGACCAAGGCGTCCCTAAAGTTCTTGCCTTATTTAAAGTCCACAATGAGAGGCTCTGGGAATAATCTGCGTAGCAGTGGCTCTAGTTTGTTCAAAATTATTCTGGTCGCCTACTGAGACTGTGCAGAGTATCTTAAGGTTTGGATAATACTAGTGTTGTCCCTTTTAGGGGATGGTCTTAAAGTATCTTCCCTCGTATAGGTCTCTGCCCTAGTTACGGCTTTCTCCAGAATCTCGGATGGGTAGCCTTGTTTTTTAAAATCTCTCAGACGTAAGGTCATATTCATTCTGGAGTGTCACTGTGTTGGAAACCGTTCTCTTCAGCGTTAAAAACTGGCTGGCTGTATGGGAGACTTTCCTTGAGGTGTGCAGGATGGAAGCTCCCGAAATGTAGAGTATTATTCACTTCAGTGGGTTTACAGTAAATATTATTAGAAAGCTCATTGAGGTCGTAAGTGATCATCACATCCAAAACATTTCAATTGGGTTCCCCCACCTTGAGTGTGAACTTGAAAAGGTCATGACACTAATTGATACTCAAAACAATTGTGGAAGTTTTGCTCTTGTACCTTTCCATATAGCAAAGCCATCGTTGATGTACCTTTTCCAGAAAACAATTTTGGAAGAGCAAGGTTGTTGAGGATGTAGGTGAATTAAAAATGAAACATGAAGATATTGGCATATGTTGGGGCAACGGCTGCGCCGATAGAGGTCCCAAAGATTTGAAGAAAGTATTTGCCCTCATATCTAAAGTAATTGTTATAGAGAATGATGTTGATGAGCTCAATGGCAAAGACTTAGTGTATTTGAACGTTATGGCTTAATAAGAACTAATCCATGGCTTTTATGCCTTCCCCAAAGGGAATTGAGGTGCATAAACTGTTGACGTTGAGCGAAAAAAGAATCAGGTTAGAGTCAGTAAATTGGAACTCACTGAGTAACTGTAGAAAGTGTGAGGTGTCTTTGAGGTAGGTAGCTGTTTGTTGTAACAATTGCTGCAAGGCAGTGTCTAAATAGACTGCTAGGGGATTAAAGGCACTGTCTGTTCCTGCCACTGTCGGTCTAAACGGTGGATTCATGGGGTTCTTAAGCACTTTGGGAAGTGCATAAAATACTGGGGTTATTGTGTGCTTCTGGATCAAATATTGACTGGCGCCTGTTGAAGCCCAGTCCTGATAATTCAGCTTAGTGCTAGTCTTTTCAATCAGAGTCATTATATTGTTAGTGTGGTCGTAAAATATGTTCATGTAGTAGTTCTAAACAGCTTTGGTTATAAAATGTAGAGTCCATTATGACTAGGGCACGTCCTCATCCGTTGGTTTCATAATGTTGGTAGTGTCTTCCGCCAACTCTTTTAGTAGGCGTGTCTGGTGCTTGCCTAGTTTCCCACGTACATGTGGGATATATTTGATCTTCCTCAGATCTCTAATGGTCTTAAATTTAAACATGTCAATTACGGGATTATTTACTTGAGGATGAAAGGTACTTTTGAACTTGATTCAAGGAAATCAAAAGAGACTGGCCTCTCCTGGACTTCAGGCAAGGACTCAAAATGTTTCAATTTTTCTAATATGATTGAAGAGATTAATTTTGTCCTCAAAACTTGATCTGTTTTGTACTGGAATAAAGGAAAGACCTAATCTCAATGTGTCAATCTGTGATGTCGTAAGTGTCCTTGAGGAGATGTTCATAACAATAGATTCCACTATTTATTCCTGGCCCTTGGTTTTCGTTTTTCCTCTTCTTGTCTTCCTACTTCTAATTAACGGACTGGGTGTCTGTACGACCCCCGAAGTACTAGTTGTCGGTTGTGTCGAAGAGGTTTCTACAATATTTACTGGTATAGCCTCTGTGGTGCTAGGGCATGTTATCCCCCTCACCGCTCGCATTGTCACTACACTCTGTGGTGGCAGTGGTTGGTCCTTTCTGTTACGATTGTAAAACTTTTACCAGGTGTATATACTCGGTCCCTTGAGTAGTCCAGAGCGTCTCTTCGGAGTTTCCAGATTTTGCGCTTTTCCATTTCCCACCGGTATGAGTCGAACTG
Organism: Ambystoma mexicanum; assembly: GCF_040938575.1. Classification (NCBI taxonomy): domain Eukaryota; kingdom Metazoa; phylum Chordata; class Amphibia; order Caudata; family Ambystomatidae; genus Ambystoma; species Ambystoma mexicanum. The sequence goes on along the minus strand of NC_090924.1, from coordinate 532,123,286 downwards.
GTGGTTAATGTCCTCATCATTCTCCTGATGGATGGTCGTCAATGATTTAGAAAACTTCTCAATCATAAGAATAGGGTCCAAGGGACACTTATTTAGGATTTTAAAGTTGGGCAATTATAGTTGTTTGCAAGGAAGGAGGGGACCCTAGCCTTCCGGAAACCATACTTGAGCTGGGCAGCCTCTCTTCTAAAATTCAGAAATGACCAGACCCCTTCCCCATCGCCAACAACCATGCCGAACTCATCAGCAGCTGATGCAGAGGAGACCCAGTCAGTGAGTAAAAGCATGGCTGCACTGTTGGATGAAATCCGGGGCTTTAGGGCTGACATTGGCAAGAGGCTAGTCGGTCTGAATAAAAAGGTAGATGGTATGGATGACCGCATACAAGACCTGGAAGCCAACCGTACCTCTGTGGACCTTCTGGAAACCCAAATCGACATGAGGCTCTCAGAGTTGGAGCGGAGAGAGGAAAAGTGCGCCCTAAAGATGGACTAGTTTGAAAATCGAGAACGACGCAATAATCTTTGATTTTTTGGCTTCACAGAGCGAGAAGGAGAGTCGCAGAGTGACATCAATGCCATTAATGCAGTGAGCAGGAAACTCTTCAACGAAGAAAACACCAATTAACCTACTATTGAAAGACACCCTGGGGCAGGAGGAAGCTCCAGGGGCCCAAGTCCATTTTGGCAAGGTTCCACTGCTTCTCTGAGAAGTCAAAGATCTTAGAGTTGGCGAGGAAGAGGGAAGTGTTTAACAAGATCTCTCTGTGTTTATCCTGACAAGAAGAAGGCTCTGTGGGCCCCTAACAAAGTGGCTCAGTAATAAAGGACTGGGTTTACAGGTTGGGATTCCCCTTTTCCCTCCCTTTTGAATACGATGGATACAAATTCAACCTCGTAACAGAGGACTATATACAGAGGGTGACGCAGGAAGTGTTGGGTGAAGCTGCCCCTGCCAACGCCCCGGAGCTCCAAGCGGGAAGACTCAGTGAATCCCAGAACGATGGGTGTGTGGCCACAGGAAATTCAAGAAACTTAATCCAGCGTCCTCTCCTCTCAATAAAAGGCGAGGCTGATGAAGTTTAGGAAGTAAAATCCGCTGGCCTGCCGATTAACGACGACTGAGGACGGCTTTTTGGTAGCACACAGAGGGATTATTGTTTGTGGGCCGGTTGAGAGCCCCAGATGATTTTGGTCTGGTACTGAGTTGGCAAAGCAATGAAGTTGATTTAGTGACTAGCCAAGGGTCCACCAGTCTCTGTTTCTAACTTTATGCTTCTTTGTTCCTCGGCCAGTGTCCCTGAGGTGGGGCACTGTCCCTAGGTGCTGTTTAGCTCTCCTAAGGGGGCGCTCTTTTGGGTTTCTTGTATCTGGGGGGGGGGTGCATGTTTTTTTCTATCATAGTTGGACTAATTGGGGAGGGCTCAGAGGTGGTATTTGTTTTATTCAGGCCCAATGGGGTAGGAGTTGGTGGCCTGGCCCAGCGGCAAGACCAATGTCTCAGGCGATCCATGTGCCCGGGGGTGGGGGGATTGAGTTGGGGGGCTTGTTGTTACTTAACGTAAGATTCAACTTTTCCAAGCTACCAATATCCAGTCCAGTGCACGGGGGAATTCCCATGCATTCAGAGAGAGGTAAGATGCCAAGCCCGGGAGGGTGTGCACATCGGGATCCCAAACCTGAGAGATATGAGAGTTGTGCACCCTCCCAATGGATGATACAGGGCACACCCTGACGTTGGGCTCACTAAACGTAAAAGGTTTGAATTCCCCCACACAAAAGGTCCCTAGTGGTAAGGGAATTCAATCGGTTAAAGCTGTACTTCATGTTATACAGGAGACCAACTGGTTGAGGGATAGGGAACCAACTTTGAGAGCCAAGTCAATAAAGGTGGTATATCATGCCTCCGGCCCATCCAACAAAAAAACGAGGAGTTGCCCTCTTCATATCCAGTAGGCTACAGTTCACACCAATGGCACAACGCAAAGACCCAAAAGGTTGATTCATGATGGTTAATGGGGAGATTAAGGGCTTTATTATTACAGTGATTTCCATCTACTGCCCAAATGAAGCCCAGGACCAGTATTGGCAATCAGTTAGGAGTAAAATATTGACATTTGCCAGGGCTCCTTGATAATAGGAGGTGATTTCAATATGGTTTTACACCCTGAAAGTGACAGAGAGGGTGCTTACTCCGACACCATGGCACAACGGCGGACTTCTGCCCGCTTCCGGAAGGTTAAAGCAGAGTTGGGTTTGTCAGACAACCACAAGAGGGGACAGGGTCAGGACCCATTATTCACATATTACTTGAAGGTCCATGATATGTTCTCGAGGATAGATCACACTGCTGGAGCGAGGGAGCAAATTAGCGGTCGAGATAATTCTGGTGAGGGTCTGAATTGGGATGCCCCCGAGCCCCCCCCCACAATGCTATGTAGTCCTGCAAGAGTTAGCCCAGGCACTGCTCCATGGCGATTAAATAACTTTTTGAAATTAATGACAATGGGGAGGTGGGGACAGCAGGGATCTGGAAGGCATTCAAGGCCACGATAAGGGGAGTGCTAATAGGGATGGGGACAAGCAGAAAAAGGGAAAGGGCTCACGAGGAGAAGGTCAGGAGAGAGAAAATTGAGGCTATCCAGCAGGGGGTAAACTGAAATCCCAAATGTTTCCAGGGAAATGAGCCGAACTGCAAGAACATAGAACTAAACTAAACGACCTCTTAATCAGCCAAACGGAAAGAAAATTACCCTTCTTGAAACAAAAATATATGGAAAAGGAGGGAGAAGGCTGACAAGATACCGGCATGGAGGTTGAGGGAGCTGAGGAACAGCCGGAGGGTGGACGTGACTTGTTCGAGTGATGGTATGAGGCTCCTTGAGGATCCTCAGATAGCGGAGAAGTTCTGTTTATTCTACGAGACACTTTACACCTCAGAATATAATGGGGACGCGTCCGAGGTGGACCTTTTCCTTGACTCCCAATTCCGCCTCTCCCGCCGGTAAAAGCAGAACCTCTGGAAGCGCCCATTACTGCCCAGGAAGTAATAGATACAATTAGTGGTATGAAAGGGGGACCACTCCTGGGGAAGATGGTTTTACGGTGTTCTTCTATAAGAAATTTCGGTCCCCTCTGGCACTGTTCATAGCCAAGCTGTTGAACTGTGCCCTGTAGACAGGCACCCTTCCACAGTCCATGCTAGCTGCCCTAATTCTAGTTATACCCAAGGAGGGAAAGGATCCTGCCCTGTATCAATCTTATAGACCCATCTCCCTGCTGAACACTGATGTTAAAATACTGGCAAAGCTGTTGGCCAATAGACGGGGACATCACAAGTCCTCTCTGGTTCATGGGGATCAGGTGGGATCTATCCGGGGTAGGCAGGGAGTGGATGAAGTAACATAAGGAGAACTATAAACCTAATGCATGAATCCAGATGTAGGGGGCTGTTGGCACACTTAATATCCATCGACTCAGAAAAGTCATTTGACCGCGTCAAATGGCAGTACATGGGTAAAAGCTTTACAAAGGATGAGTCTCGGAGAGAAATTTAGGGGGTGGATAGCAACACTATACAACGGTCCAACGGCAAGAGTGGCAGTTAATGGCAGTTTCTCCTCCTCCCTGCATCTCACTAGAGGGACGAGGCAGGGCTGTCCCATCTCCCCCCTGCTGTACACTCTGCTCATGGAGCCTCTAGCTATTGCCACTAGACTGAGCCAGGGGATTACGGGAATTCAATGCAGGGAATTAGACTGTAAGATTTCCTTATTTGACAATATTCTCTGCTAACGGACGAATCTTTGAAAATCACTACCAGAACTCCTAAACCAGATGCAATCTTTCGGCAGGTTCTCGGGCCTGAAAATAAATCTTGTTTTGTGCTTATGGGGGGAAATGACCGAGGGACCAGACGTAGGAAGACAATATGGTGGTATGAGGGTCGAGAACTCGTCCTCCCCATACCTGGGCATTCGCCTTCCAAGAGACTTGGAAAAATTAGTTGAGGTCAATTATACTCCTATCTTAGAGAGAATAAAATCAGATCTTCTGCACTGGGTGCCCCTCACACTCTCTTGGTTTGGCCAAATGGTATCTGTGAAAATGAATATCTTCCCCCGTCTCCTTTACTTATTCACGGCTCGCCCCATGCCCCTTCCAGAGTCCTTCTTTGTGAAATTACAGGGTATGATGCACCAGTTTATATGGAATGGGAAGAGGCCTAGAATTAAGTATTCAACGATGACTCTCCCCAGAGATTTAGAGGGCTTTGGCCTCCCAGACTTCAGACTATATTATAAAGCAGCGCAGCTAAGTCTAATGTTGGAGCATCGGAGAGACGATATTTACTGGAATTATTTTTATTGATTTACAGGACCTAGAGGGTATGCATAAAAGACATAACACAAAACAAAAACAGGTTGCATTGCAAAGTTATGATAAAACAGGTTGCATTGCAAAGTTATGATATGTCACATCTGTAAAATAGTGTGGAGAGCTGAAAGGGTTCGGTAGGAAGGATCTAAAATTTCAACCCCCTCAAGCTGCCTGCGTCCGCCAGCGTAGGACGTTCCGTGCCAGTAGTTCACATAGATCCAGACCATTTCTCTGAGACCTTCAGAAACTTCCCCAGGCAGCCCCAGGCATTATATATGCGTTTCTCTAGGGGCACACATTGGTCCATTTAATTTGTCCACCGACTTAGGCTCAGTCCATCTTAGGCACCCCAAGTGGAGGCTGTAAGTCTCTTTTTTAGTCCCATTACCACCGAGAGGAACATTTTCTCATACTTGGTATACTCCACCTCTCCCCAGATCCCCAGTAGCACCATCTTGGGATCATGTGGGACTGGAGAACCCAGAGCCCCGCTGATCTTACCAGTGCATCTGTGCCAGAAGTCTTGTATGACATCACAATCCCAAATCATGTGGTAGAAGGTTCCTTCTGACAAGCGGCAGCGCAGACAGTCCACATCATCTACCGGCCCCACTGAGTAATAGGCCTGGCGCAGTATCTTATATTGTATCAGGCGCAGTTTGGTGTCTATACCAATCTCTCGTGGGAACATTAGTGCCTCCACCCTCTCCCACCCACTTCTCCTGGAGCTGAGACAGTTCCCGGGCCCCAAAGGCAGTAATTGCCTGATATAGTGTTGACGTGGCCTTTGCCAGAATCCGGGCCTGGAAAATGTTTGCCTCCAGGGGGAGTACTTTGGGATGAGCATGTGTTGTAGGTATCTGTACTGTTCCCCAGGGGGCAGAGCAAACCTATCCTTCATCTCTTCAAATGCCAACAGTTGCCCGTCCTGTATCACTCGGCTAGAGTCCGTGTCCCCTGCTCCTCCCACCTGGTAAAAATGACAATTTTTAGGATTTCCGGAATATACATGTTATTCCATAGGGTTTGGCCCAGCATCCATTTTCCGGCTCAGTCAATATGTTGGAGGGCTTCTGCCCAGACTTTGCAAATTTGTTGTATCATCCCGGGCATTTTGGACATCACTCTTTCTGGCCCATACAGGACTCGGAGGGCTGGCAGCTCGCCCATACATCTGATCTCACCCCCTATATGTGGAAGCCCTGAATCCCTGTGAAGCCAGTCGTTTAGCATCCCCAACTGTGTGGCCCAGTAGTAAGCTTGAAGACATGGTAGACCTATTCCCCCTTCCCAGACCAAGCGCTGAAGGATTTTAAGGGCTATGCAGGCTGCTTTCCTCCCCAGAGGAGTCTCTGGAGAGTAACCTCTATGGTTGCAAAGGCCGTGTAGGGGATATGGAGCAGAGCATTGTGGAGAACATACAGGAATCTCGGGAGAGAGAGCATTTTTAAAAGGGCTGTTCTGCCCATCAGGTTTAGTGGGAGGGACTGCCAATGGGTAAAATCTGTTTCAAATCTGCTCACCAGCGGATGCAGGTGAAGCCGGAGGAAATCGTCGGGGTTGTGGCCCACGTGGATACCCAGGTAAACAAAGCAGCGAATGGAGATTGAGTAGGGACAGTGTTGCGGGATCGCGGCGACCCCACCCTGGAGGGGGAAGAGTACCATCTTCTGTTTATTTACCTTAAGCCCACAGAACTTGAACTGGATATTGCCAACCTTTTAAGATGATTAGCAATTACCCTGGAGATGGACGGGGATGCAGATTTGCATTCATACATCCATAATTGAAACGACTCGGGTAGTTGAAAAAAGGAAAACTGTTTTAATATCAATTATCTAAAACAGGGAGCATAACGAACATCAACAAATTCGCTCGATCCTCTTACTCAAACATTCTAGTAAAAACTGTGATCTTATACACAAAACTCGTCATCAATGACGTTAATCTATGTTTTACTAACGTCATCCTACGTGGCAAACTACAAAAACCTATGAGTATGGGTGATTGGCTCTGAGTGAACATCTCATTATATGATCCATACACGCCTAAAAAAAGTGTGAATATGTGATAACTAAGCCCTCCCCCAAAAATGACCACTATGAACATCACTAAATACACAACGTCCCATTGGTTTACACAACTACAGGACCCCTAATTACGCATTCCTCTAAATTGGTTGGCATTGTAACCTCTGAGTACTTTTCCATCTAAATCTAGCAGCATCCAGGCTGGTCATCCAGGTGCTGGTGAGCTCGCCTTAACCATTGCTTCCCACCAATTAGCATATCAATCCATCATCACCTCAGTGGTCTACTATCAATTAGGCTTTGAAGCTCGGCCTTGAGAGTGTTCTTAGCTAAGAGAAATTCAGGTAGTGAAAGCACAGTCTGCCCTCGTGCGTTCGCCTGACGGTCTTGTTCGTCCTACTTCATCCTTCCATGTGACTAGAGACCATAGAATCGAGCTTTTAGTGCATTTAATACTATTTTTTAATGACTCTCTGATGTCTTCCTTGTTATGTTCATGCCTTCTGAAGAGGAGTTTTGTTCTTTCACACGATTTGTATCCAATGTCAGTTCACTCCAGTTTGATAAGACCTTGGCTTCTTGGCTCATCCAGCCTTGTCTGCTGAGATTCACTTTGTAATTTAATTTGCTTTTTAACTGCCACACACAAGAAATTAGTTTTAAGGATCAACACGTGGGTTCGATCTGACTATTGTGCGCTATTGACCACTCTCTAGTTACTGAAAGAAAGAAGCGGCTGCGGGTACACTGTTCCCTCAAACCACCCACAAGGTTTGTAACTTTGGAACAATTAATTAAAGGTTTTGGGAGTTACCACACGCTCTGCCCACTATCAATTTGGAACCATGTTACGCATATGTATCATTATGACAAATCAGATCACTATAAAGCTAGCCTCAAGATTACTTCGTCTGCCGACCGCTTGTGTTTCTTTTGCATCTGTACACGTGTAAAATGACTTAATGTCTTCATCCGTTTCTGTGGCATAAGCTTCTTCACCTTGATCCCAGGATAATTAATAATTAATAATAATTTGGCATTTATAAAGCGCTACGAACCCTCAGGTATCTGAGTGCTGCTTATTATTACCCACGGTGTGTGGTGCTCATTTATCGACCTCGGAAGGATGAAAGGCTGAGTTTGGCACCGCCGGGATTCGAACCTGCATTAGCAGACTCTGCACCAATGTCAAAGCACGTGTTCTACTCGCTGTGCCACTGATGTCACTTATCCTTGGTACTTTCTTGATGCCTTATAGAATATCTTCATTCTCTGGGCTCTACATCTCTTCTATGTACGTGAGCTCAGCTCTGTGTGACGAATACTGGCGATGGTTGGTGACGTTACCATTCTTCCTTGCCATTTATTTGCTCTGCTTCTTCAGGAATCTCATTTAAACAACTATCATATTTACTTTTGTGCAGGTATGGTTTCCTCAATGGGAACCTTGCCCCAATGGTTCCCTTTTGGCTTTTGTCGTTCCAACTGCTCTTTGTATGTTACATACTCTGGTTTCCAACATGCAGGTAAAAGGGGCGGAACGGTTGAGGTGGGGGGACTTGGCTCCTCCTCTACAAACTCCTGATACGCTGTAAGGATTTTCGTTACTACAGGGCATGAGGTCCGGGGGTTGCTCATGTAAATGAGCAGATCATCTGCATAGAGTGACACACGATCCTCCCCGTCCCACGGCCATATGAATCCCAGCCACTCCTGTGACATCCGGAGTCCAATTGCGAGCAGCTCTATGGCCAGTGTAAATAGCAGGAGGGAGACCGGGCATCCTTGTCTGATTGCCCTCCCCAACGTAAATGGCCTGGAGGAGATCCCATTCACCTGCACCAGGGCTTTGGGGGAGTCCTAGAGCAACTTGACCCAGGACATATAATTGCTCCAAACCCCATGCGGTCCACAAAATCCCATAAGGCCTTCCATCCCACTGAATCAAAGGTTTTTTCTGAAATCTACTGCTAGGAGATGGAGTGGATCCTTGATCACGGCAGTATGGTTGACAGTGACGTGTGCCCTCCGCAGATTAATCCGGGTGGATCTGGATGGCATAAACCCACATTGGTCTCGGTGCCCCAGGGGATGAATAACCCCCAACCGTCTATTGGCCAAAATCGGGCGAGAACCTTGGCCTCCCCATTGAGTGAGATTGGCCTGTAGGAGGCACAGAGGTCTGGTGGCTTCACCGGTTTCAGGATCACTAGAATGGCCACCTGTCTAGGTCATGAGGAAGTTTGCCTCCGCCCGAGAGCGCAGCAACATGCGATGCATGTGCCCTACTATCGGTTCCCCCAGTCCCTTCCAGGTCTCCACCGGGAAACTGTTCAGTCCCGGAGTTATTGCGGATTGAAGTTGGGACAGGGCTGCTGCCACCTCTTCTTCAGTGCTCTCGGCCTCCAGCTTGCATATCTGGACCTCTGAAAATCAGTTATCAATGCCTGACAAAATGTTCGAGGAGTTTGCCCTTCAGCAGATATGTAGTTAAACAGTTTCACCAGATAGGGCACTAGAAAGATTCCAAACTTTTTATAGAATCAGATCGTAAATCTGTCATCCCCTGGCACCTTCCCCATTAGCATTCTCCCAATGGCCTTCAGCACTTCCTCAGTAGTAAAAGGTGTCAACCCCTGATCCTTCCTCCCTGCTTAAGACCGGTAGTGTGATATCTCTTAAGTAGCGCAACAAGGCCTCAGATTCTGCTTCGCTCTCTTTACAATAAAGTACCTCATAATAATTTGCACAAAACACAAGGCTATGTCCAGTGGGGATGTAAGTAGCCCAGCTATTGGATACTCTCTCCTGTTCACCCATCTCTACGCCCATGACCTAACCTCCAGCATAGAATATGCCTTGTCCCCTCTCTCATAAAATGTATGCTTTAGGAACTGCAGTTTTCTGGTGCCATCCCTATGTCCAAAGTTCTCGGCTCCTGCCATTTCTCCTTAAGTTCTTACAGGAGGTTCTCGTCGACCCCCTGTCCCCCCTTACTGTGCCCTCCGCTCCAGAAGGCCAGTTTCCATAAGCAGTTTACTCCCCAAGAGTGTCCTATCACTCCTTAACAACTCCTCCCCTAATTATAAGCCCCCTCCAAGTCGCCTTCGCCGATTCCCACAACGTACAAATGTCCACCTCCCCGTTATCATTTAATTTATCTCTAAGTATTTCTCAATTGCTGAACTCAGCTCTTGATGGAATATTGTGTCTTTGCAAAGAGAGTTGTTACACCGCCAGATAGTTGCACATATTTAGCCCATGCATTATCAGACTCCTAATGACCAGATCATGATCTGACAAGCCAATCGGACCACATCACAGCAGTCGACTCTGCCTATCATTCCCCTAGGTAAACACAGTCAATTTGGGTGTAGGTACCATGTGTGGGGGAAAGAACGTGAAGACCCGGGCCCTTAGATGTAGCCACCTGCATACATCCAGCAACCCCTGTGAGTCTAGCCTCTCTTTAATATGGTCGACCCTGTGACTGCACCCTCAGACCCCTTTCTCATAGTGCTAATCTATCAGCCCATACATTGAAATCCCTGCACAGAATCAATGGTACCTTCCCAAACTTCCCCTATTTGTTCAAATGCACCATTGAGGTAGTCCACCTGATCTTGATTAGAACAGTAGATTGTTGCCACCTTCATCTCCACCTCCCCTATGATGCTGGTTACTACCAAAACCCGTCAGTTCGCCCCCCTACTGACCAACAGTTCCCCTACCATTAGGCGTTTGTGGAACAAGACGCCCACGCCTCCCTTCTTAACTTACCCAGAAGCCCAGTAAGCCCGTACAAATTGCGTAATTAGAATACGTTGCTCCTCCCCCACCAGCAACCTAGTCTCCTGTAACATAAGAATGTGTTGGCCCAACCTCCAGAATTCCCTTGCTACTAAAGCATTCTTAGTTGGGGAATTCAGGCCCTTTACATTCAACATATCCACTGTCAATTGGCCCCTGTGCCCCCCTCTTGTGCCCCATCTCCTCCATAACTCTATAGACAAACCACCCTTTAAAAAGCTGCAACAATGACACACCTCTACTAATGCATAGTCAACAAAACCTTTCTGCACCTCAATTGACCCCACCCCCTATATCCCCCCCATCCCTTCCAAAATGAAAAAACACAAGTACCCCACTGAGATGCCCATTTCTGATTGGGCCACCAAGAGTAAGACGCTCCTTTACCTGCCCTCCTAAATGATCCCTCAACTTCATCCCTCACAGTTCTTCACCACCAATTATACAGATTAGTCCATGAGTTTCCATGCCTTCACCAAGGCCCCTCTTCACTTCACCGGGGAGGGCATATTTAATCTCAAATATTTTCGATGGCCCGGCACCCTCTTATCAGTTCTGTAAGAAAGGCACGGTCTCAAAGTAAGACAGACACAAGTGATCACAGGTCAAGGATGTTTATTAAACTGTGAAAAGGGTGAGATAAACGCTGAATGTAAACCTGAATCCAAGATGGGAGCAAGCTACGACCATCAAATAATAAAACAGTCCTAGTAGTCTAGTCAAATAAAAAGGGTCTATACTAAAAAAAACTATTGTCAATCCTTACAGCTATGCTACAAAATAGTGTAGGATAATGTTCACAAGAAAAGAAAGGAGTGTTCACTTCCCCAAGTTTTTAGCATGGGACAAGGTGGGACTCGTGGGACTCTTGCGCAGAGCACACTCCTGGGCTTTTCTGGCACAAGCTTACAGTTCCCTTTCTCTATAGTCTCTTTTCATACAAAGTATCTTGCTTCAGAGGGCCTGAGATGCAAAAACAACAAAACAAAAGTTCCTTCTGTTAATCTTCACGTTGGGCGATTACCCTTCACGCTTGGATCCCCCTCAGCCGGGCCCTGATCCTTCTCTCAATCGTCAGCCTCCCTCTGTCAGACTCAGACTTTTCAGAGCACTTGCCAATTTTAAACAGAGACTTCCGAAGGACGATCACGTCTCGCTGGGTCCTTCTGGCAGGCCTATGGCAAGTGCAGCTTCACGAAAGTACAGTTCGCACAGCGTTCCCCTCAGCCAGGCGCGAAGGCCTGTTTCACAACTCCCTCAGTCGGGTACACAATTTCACAATTGTCAAAACCTTTGCACCATGTCAGGGACTTGAACATTGGTTTTGGCTTAACCCTTATATGACCACCTTAACACCTAACGCCGGTCTTCACTATGGCCTCTTGGTATTTGTAGTGTTAATACTTTTGCAGTTCCACATTGTCTTTGTTCAAGAGAGGGGTACCAGCTAGAGACCTTCAAATGAGCACCCACATGGCACCAGACACTCTCTCTGGTACCAAGTTTGTTCACAACAAAAGATCTATGTCTATTAATCTTCTTAATGTTGTCACTGCAACCTTTAGTCTAACACAGTCCGGTCCCCTATCAGGTTCTTCAGACTCACTGGTTGTGCTGAACTCGTCAGCGTTTCTCTTGCCGCTGGAGTCAAGGACGGTACCACGATGGCCACCACGTCTACCCGCCCTGGCTATCAGTGTGGGAGGGTTCCATGTATCGCTGACATCTGTCACACCATTTGCCAGCTGCGATTCCCAGTCTTGTGTTTTCTTTATTGGAGTCTTTGCAGGCCTGGATTGAAAAGGGAAAGGGCAACTCCCTCCTTCATGTCCATTTATGTCTCGCCGCCTTTCTCCTCCATTTGAACTGCCGTCCTGGAATGGCTGCTTCCTCGTGTGTTCGGCCTTGCTCAGAATGTGCTCTTGTGCTCCGCCTTTTATACCTATGGCAAAGGGAAATGGTGGTCGGGTGTGTGTAGTAGTCAATTGCCTGACTCTGCCTGACCCTTGTGTTGGGACATGTCAGGTAAATGGGTCAGGTCTTAGTCCGTTGTCGCTCACGGTGTGAGAAAGTGTTTGTGTTGGAATAGGGGGTGGGAGGTACAGTTTCTATATATCCTACTTGGCAGGATGGGGAAAAGGTGTCCTAAGGAACGGGATACTGCGTCTCACCCTTCAGTGTCCCACTTCCACTCACTGAAGACCCCTAATCCAGGTGATCCTCCCTCACTGGTCCACCCCCAGGAACTGGATCTAATAGCGATGGCCGTGTCCTAGCCACCTGGGTGACAGATCTCCGGGGACTAGCGAGTGAGACACCTTCAGGTTTCTCACAGTTCCCTCTGAGACTAACTCTCCATCCGGCACCGCCTCCATGAGATGCTGCAAGACCTGCGTCGCTCCTGCCCCACTTGTTATCCTGTTGTCAACCTCCTTTACCTCGAATATCATTGTGAAGGGGCATGCCCATCTGTAACAGATCCCTTTCTTGTTCAACCATAATGTCAAACACTGACAGTCTCTACAAACTGTCAGCGTTAGATTGGAAAGGTCTTGATAGATGCGTATCTCCTCCGTCTCATATTGTATTTTCTGCTGCCATGTCACCCTCTCCAGCACAGCTCCACCATATCTGAGAAACTGCACTTTCATTGTCTACCTCCATGCCTCCATTACTGAAAAGGGAGTTCACAATCGCTTTTACCTTTTTTCCACATCTCCTGCTGTCTCTCACTGTTTTGTTCCTCAGGCCCATAAGTCTCAAGTTGCTCCTTTGTTCTCTATTCTCAAGGTCATCCATCTTCAGCCTAAATTCCTCTTCTCTCCCCTCTAGGTTCAAGAGCCTTGCGTAGTACTTAATCTCAACCAAGTCACTTTATTGTCTATACTCTCCAGCTTTGTTTCCAAAGCATCCATGCTCTTACTCAGATCTGCAACATTGTCTGCCTTGATCTCTTGCATGATACTTTGAATATCCTCCCTAGTGACTAGGCTCTGTGCTCCTCCACTCGGCCATCCATGCCTTCACTTGCCATGTGGGCACCCCTCTGAAACTGTTGCAGGGCCTTAATGCCAACTGAGATTATGACTTCCAGCCTGCTACACAACCAGACCTCTTGGTTGTCTCCAAATAACATCACACTGGGCCATCCATCCATCCATAGACTCTGAGGGGAGTCTCAGTTCTCACAGCCCCCACCGGAGAGTCTCTTTTCAGAGTCTCCACTCCACCACTTTCCCATGTACACCCCACCAGAGCGGGTTGCTCATCTTCTCCCACTGCGGGCTGAATATTTGGAAGATAAGGTTGATTCCTATATCCTTCCAGCTGACAAGCGAGCCTCGCTCTGCCCAATTGGCTCCAAACCCTACACTGCCCCTGCTGGGTCGGGTCACAATGTTGCGCCTGCATCCGTGCAACCTACATCCATCCTCTGCACCCTCACCAAAGCCCGTCTTTCTGTGGGCCAACAAATGCTCCTGGCCTGTCCCCAGACGTGGATTCGCTCCAGGGGCCCTGTTCTGGTCCTCTTCCTTCTCATCAATGAGACCGCTGCCACCTCTTCATCTCCGGTCCTTCGACCTCTGCTATATCTATGATCCGCGGTACCCCGTCTATGCATCTCCTCGCACGCTCTTCCTGCACAGGGCCGTACACTGCCACCTCAGATCTCAGCGTGCGAGTGCTTCATTCCAGGTCGAAGATCAGATTGGAAGGTTGCCATCCTCAGTTCCCCCTTCCTTCATTTGCTGCGCTTGGCTCGCCCCTTTTGCACTGTCTGACTCGCTGTGGCGAGGGGAGGCCTGAGGCCCAGTGTCACTCTCACCTTGTCCCCTGCTCCTTTACTCATCCAGGGCTCCAACCCTGTGTCGGGGGACCAGGTGCCACACAATAGATCATGGGGCGAGGATCTGGGCTCAATTCTCTTTCACAGGCAGGTATATGCAGGACTTCTACTCACACAGCCATCGTGCTCCACACCCCCTGGTGGTCCCAACAGCTTTACCTTTGATGAATATGTTATCCATATAAGCCAAATTACCTCTTTGGCAAGGTCAGGCATGGCATTAGGTAGGAAGATATTGAACTCATTTCTGCTGTTAATATACCCAAATTGAGTTCTTGTCAATGCATACTGCTGTCCCCCAAAGGTAAAGGCAAGTTTATATTGGTGTTCATGTAGTACCGAGATAGTCCAATATCCATTAGTCAAGTCAAGGGCCGAACCCTGGATCTGTGCAAGGCCATAATTAATGTAAGAAATAGGTCACCATGACATGTGTATACTCTTGTTCAGGTCCCTTTGGTCTGCACTGTCCATTCGGTTTCAATATTTAGAGTACTAGATTATTAAAAGTACTGTGGTTTGGTTGAATAATCGCACATGATTCCAAATTCTTGATAATCTCTCGAGAGTGATTCCATGGATGCTAGAGGTAACCAGTATAGTTTTATTAGGATCCAAAGGTATGGTGGTGTAATGAAGAGCAGCATGTCTACAATCCTAAGAATTTACCGAAATAACTTTCTGAAAATCCATAAATATTTGTCTTACTGTTTGTTTCAGCTTTTCTGTGTCTGATGCAACAGCCATACTGATCTGTTCTTCTACCATCTGGCAAAAGCCTGGATATATGTCTGACTGGGCGGAGAGGTCTTTATGGCGTCTACCTGCGCGGTTGATTCCTTTGCGTCAATATAGTTACTTGTGACTTTAAACACAGTCATCTTTTAGCATCTCACAGGTAACGTCCTCCGCCCCATAAAGGCAGAGGGAGTAAACCATAAAATTCCCCCTCTCCTCCCTTGTCGAGTATAGATCAATTCTGGTCTGTTATCATAAGTATTGTCATAACATTCTTCTTGTATGGGACCAATTATAGGATTGGCTAGGTTCATAGAAAAGTATTTGGAATGAACAGCCATTCCAACTGTGGTATATGGGGATGAAATGCTGCTTTAAGGATCGTTGTCTACCAGTATTCAGGTAGTCTCATCTTTGAGATCTACTGATGGGATTGGATGCAGAGATAGCCCTGATTGTTGAAGAATTTATTTGTTAGTAAAAGCTTCTTCATTAAACAATGTCCTTTTCAAATGCATACTTGTACTGTGCATTGTCACATATTTCCTGCAATAGTCATTTCCTCTTTCATTTGAACTTTAGCAGCATAAGACAGCAATTGGTCTGACTGAAATGCTTTTTCTAGATCATTGAAGTCCATCGGGTTGCCCTAGATTCGGGACCAAACTTTGTTATTAATAAGATCCAAATTAATTGCGAATCAATGTAGTATGTCATTGTAGATATCAAAAATCCAAAATGACATGTCTCATGACCCAACAATTGTAATTTACTGGTTTTTTTCCAAATTTGGATCGCCAGCATGCACCTACTGTGAAATCTTTTACATCAAGTCCAGATTCTCATTTATCAATCAGATGAAATGTGGGACTGTTTTGATCCTTTTGTAATTGTCTTAGCAATCTTTAGCTAATTAAACCTCTTTCTTGAGTTAAGCAAACTTTCGGGAGAACAGTTTCCTTACCTTCATTAATTTGAATAGGGAAGGATATGAATTCTCCTTTTCTTTGTAGTGGAGTTAAACTGCTGATTGTGCTTTGAGTTATCCTCCACTTGACCCGGGTCCTCACTGAAAATCTGCAGTGGATACAATTTAAGTGTGTTTCCCTCCAAAGTGTAATGTTGTCTTATATAGCGCCCTTCTGCAAACCATGCTGGCCTCGCTGCGCATGGCTCTGTAAGAAAGGTGGGCAGGGTGTGTTAGATAGCGAGAAGGCAGATGCATAAACTTTTGCTGTTGATGGATGCAGGTCGGAAGTGCCCGTTACTTGTGAATATAAATCTGTTTGTGGTTGATACCAACTGGGCAGGTTAGTGATATGGCAAGTCCCTGGATTGAGGAGTGCAAACATTAACAGCATGGTTGTTAATAGTAGATGGATTGGGTCTGAATCTGTTAAGTACACTCTGCCTAGGAGGTCATCTGTAGGAGTAAGGATGCAAGAGTTTAGCAGTGAGGAGTTAGTTGAGGGATGGGGGGGGGGGTGACCGTGTTGGCACCTGGTGGTGGATTTCACTGAGAATGAAAGTGCATCCTAGTGCCACGCAGGAGAGGTTTCATGAGTCAGCTTGGTTCCCACCGATGGTAGTGCCAAGAGTTTTGAAAAATGCTTGTCATGAATTAGCCAATGTTTCTGGTGCACAGCTTAGTCAGTTGCTTTTATTTCACAGCGGTCGGTGAAAAGCAAGGTTTTGAGCTGTTCCTGAAAGTCAGGTGGTTCTTATCCTGGCAGAGAGTTTTGGGAAGGGTATTCCAGAGTTTCGTGGCAAGAACTGGAAAAAGAAGATCTGCCTTGCTGTTTCTTGTTGAAGTTGGGGACCAGTACCATTGCAGCATTGCTGGACTTAAGTGTTTTAAAAAGGAGTGTAGAGTTGAAACTTACTTCTGAAGGAGGAAGGACACCCTCTATGGTAGGAACGATAGGTGATACACAAGGTTTTGAAATGAACCCTTTTTTTTGATGGGTAGCCACTAGAGAGTACGTAATGCTGGCATGATATGTTCAAATCCCTTCATTCCGAGAAGTAGTCTTGCTGCTGCATTTTGAACTCTTTGAAGTTTCCTCATTAGGTAATCTGGAAGTCCGAGATAAAGGCTGTTTGCATATTTAGTTTGGATAGTATTACAGAAATGATGGCCTTGTGTGTGAATGTTAAGTAAGGTAAGATATGGCATAGCATGCACAGGTGGTAGAAACAGCTTCTGACGATGCCATTGGCCTGTGGGACAAGAGTCAGGACACTGTCAATTTTCGGTCCAAGATTTCCTACTATGGTTGACTGGTTTGGTCAGGGTCCCATCTCTCCAGGTTACAGGATTATGGTGGAGATAGAACCTGGAGGATTACATGAGCATCCCCTCTGTTTTAATAGGATTGAGTTTTAGTCTCTTTGCTGCCATCGTCCATATGTGCAAAGCAGTTTTTAATTTCTGGGAAGTTTGGTGTCGGTAGTTCACAACTTTGTAGATTTATGTGTTATCCGCGTAGTTGTAGCAGAAGATACACAATTTATTGGATTTGGCCAAAACGACTGAATCCAATTTACCTACCCCACCAAAAGACCTAATATACATACCACAAAAAGTTCAAACTACCAAAAGTTAGAACTTTTTGTGGTATGTATATTAGGTCTTTTGGTGGGGTAGGTAAAAAATAAATAAAAACAAAGGCTGTGGG
Source organism: Ambystoma mexicanum (assembly GCF_040938575.1). Classification (NCBI taxonomy): domain Eukaryota; kingdom Metazoa; phylum Chordata; class Amphibia; order Caudata; family Ambystomatidae; genus Ambystoma; species Ambystoma mexicanum. Next base: position 532,105,804 of record NC_090924.1, on the reverse strand, counting down.
GGCTGCAAGGGTGTCCCCTGCAACACACCGGTCACTATGCTATACAGTATAGTGAGCGGGGGTTGCAGGGACACCCCTGCAGCTGACCCACGCAAGAAAAAATAGGAGCCTGCAGCGCCGGTTCCCGATCACGGAAGTGACAGGGAACCAGCGTTGCAGGGACACAGTGTTTCGTGATGAAAGGTAAGTAGGTGGTTCGGGGTGTGTTGGGTTTGTGGGCGGGAGTTAGTGTTGGTATGGATTTTAGATTGTTTTACCATGGATGTCTGCATGAGAAATGTACAAGCATTTATGTATCACGTACATTTCTCATGCGGTCATTTCCGTTGCAGACCTTTCAGCCGCGGTAAAACAACCCTAATAGATTTATTGATGTCAGTAAGGATAGCCAGTAGAGGTTCAAAAGTAGAAGTGAGAGTGTGGATCCTTGGGGTACTCCATAGCAAAGTGGTGAGGCCAGGAATTAGAAGGGGCCCAAGATTGTGGTTTCCGTTCTACCCGTGAGGAAGGAAGTGATCCATTGTAGAGCTGCTTCGTTAATGCCAATATCTTCCAGGATTTTCAGCAGGATCTTGTGACTGATGGTGTCAAAAGCAGCTGACATGTCTAGCAGGAAGAGTGCACTCTGAGTTTTCATCTGCATTGTTTTCAAGTTTATCTCAGATGCAGCAAGGATGTCAATCTGTACTTCTACAAGTTCTAAAACAGCGCTGTGTGTTGGTTTGTTTCGATGAAGTCCCAGAGTTGACAATACATTACTTTTTCCAGAATTTTCCTTGTTAGGGAGAATTCTCTGTAAAGGCTAATTTCCCAAATCTAGTGAGCCCCCCAGCAACTTTGCTGGATTTTTGGGGTTTATTTTTTCTCCTGCTAAGAGTGAGACTCTTTTTCTCCCACTCTTAGGCATGATTTGAGAATGTCCTTTGACTTTGTAATGTGTTTTATCGGCTATGGGGTCTTTTACTCCATAGGGCTTCATGTGTTTTTGGTAAGTGTGTTACACAGCACCCTCAGTGCAGTAACATAGGGGTGTCATAGTGACCCCCAAACATAGACTCCATACCCTGGGACTGACTACTGTCTCCCAGTGCATGTAAAGTCACCATTGACTTTACTAGTCTTAAATTGTGAAAAGAACCAGTACAAACCATCATATTGTGGAAGTACCGGTAGGGGTAATTTGATTGCCCCTGGGTCTGTTTTCCAAGGGGGCACTGTCCCATCCCCCCTTGTTGAGTTTCTGGCTGGTGGCAGTGGTTACCACGCGAAATATTCCACCGGAATATTTCCTATGGGATTTTCCCATTCATTTTAAACGCACCACTTTTTTGGTGCAATGTTAAAGATACCACTGGGTTATTTATTTAATATTTATTCCCCGGTTGGGTCTTTTTGCCAGGACTCGGTTTTAAAATGGCGTTTGTGTTCGCCTCTGTAACTCCAACCCAAGTCGAGCCCTTTGTTCCACTTTTGGCGGGCTTCTGCACAGATGCCTCCCAAAGTGGTGCCACTCTGTCTGGGTCTACAGGATGTGTGGGAGGGGGGAATAGGCACCCTGGACTGAGTTGCCTTGGCAACTCAAGTCGCACTCTTGTGTGATTGGCCCAGTGGTGAGCCGCCCGGCTCACCACTTAGCATGTTTGATTGACAGCTACGCTAATGAATGGGAGTTTTGCTGCATAAAAGCAGGGCTTTGGGGTTTGGAACTTCAGAAGTCGCCACAGGACCTGAAGAATCCGAAGAGGGGAGAAGCTGAGCCATCTACAACGACGACACCACCGGTGGAGCCCTGCTGTACGAAACTCACCACTTTCCCGACGACAGAGAAGATCTTCTTCCAGGAGAGTCTTCTTCCCTTTGAGCTGGTGGGACCAACCAGTTCTTCTTTTTCGCCTTCCTGGATCGTCTCATGGTCGAATCGCCCGTGCCAAGCACCCTGGCGGCCAGATAGCCACGCTTCACCATTACCGCGAATAGAAGGGTAGTACCTTTTAACCGGGATACTCCGCGGCTGGTTTCTTCCCTGGCAGTACAACAATCGACAGTTTTCCTCCATGTCGAGATCTTCTCTTCCCCTGGACGAAGCACCAACTTGCACCCGCTGCCAGGAACAACTGCCCCCGCTGGAGCTTTCTCACTATTTCAGGTACTGTCTCCCGCCTGGTCTCCCTTGCAACAGACTGTCCAAGGTGTCCCGTAAATCCTTGACTCTCTATCCCGAGGTGACCTCAGACCTGTTAACATTACCTTTCTAACTTGATCCAACCTCTTTTTGACTTTCCTGCAAAGACTTTTAGTGCATTTCCACTGTGTGATCTTGGGCACATTCCGCCTTGCTCTCTTCAAGAGTGGGCCTGGCCTATGAACATTTTGCTCTACAGTAGATCCTGCCTTTCTTGACTTGCTGTGGTTCTTTAAAAGTGTTGGTATTGTGTGTTTTTCATATTCCTGCCTTTTCTCTTCCTTTTTAAAATAATTATTGGAGTGCCATCTATGGTTACGCGCTCACCTCTGTTTTGCTAAATAAGTGGTGTCATAACCTAGACTTGTCAAATAATCAATTAGGGAGGTGTATATATTTCTAGTGACTGTGTTTGAACTTGCTTGACATATTAGTGCCAGTGTATTTTTACAAGTGTGTTTTTAAATAAATAATGATATACTTTTATACCAAAGCTCTGGTCAGTGTTTGCTTGTACTACTGTATTTTTAGCCCTATTGTGTATCCTCTATATACTGCCTAACTCTTCTTGAGAGAAGTCTGACTGCTCAGCCACAGCTACCAGGTAAATCTGGGGGGTGCAGACTGCTACCATTTGGGTTTACTGCTAACACCTGTAGTCTTAAACTTTTTGCAGTGGTCCCTAAGGGAACTGCACAGGTTTCTGCCTAACATCCCTGGTGAAAAACATTTTTTGAGATGTGGCAGTAGCTGGCTGGGTCAAATGGATCTGGTCTGGGCTTTTTTTTTAGTAAAGGTCTGATGTATGCAGATTTCAACTGAGCTGGCCGTCTCCAATGCTGATGGAGTCGTTGAGGAGAGACAGGAAGATGGGCGCTAAATCCAGAGATTTCATTATTGATTTGTAAAAGATTGGGTGGACATGGATCCTCGGAGATCCTGACGGGTTTCATAATTCAATGATAGCTCGTAGGTTCTCTGCAGACAGAAGCGGAAAGACAATAGAGAGGAGGTAGTGGGAGGTGTTGGTGGGATCTCAGTGGCATGCTAATAAGAGCATCCATTGTCAAGGTGGCCCTAGAGGTCTAGGATCTTTAGGTTGAAATATGCAGCAGCAATCTGGTCACAGAGCTCTTTGCGTGTAGGGGTAGGAGTTGTGCTCTATGGGTCCAGGTTTTTTAAATTGAATTCCCTGATCTTACACATTTCCCTTTCACTGGGATGTACCGAATCAATGCAGTTGGAGTAGTGTGCTTTCTTTGCTTTGAGTACTTCAGCCCTGTAAAGGCATAACTGTTGATGGTAGGCAAATTTGCTAGTGTGTACATTTTCTCCAGTTTCTGGTTTAAATTTTTTAAGTGATTTAGTCTGGGGGTGAACAATTTGGCTTGTTTCTTTTTTTGAGAGGTTTTGAAAGGTTTTTTGGGCCGATGCAGTCCAATACGGAAATAATCCACTTGTGAATGGGGTGGCGTTTTGCCTCCAATGTGGTTGTTGGTCCATCTGCGGGTATGGCAGATCTGGTTGCTTCCAACCTTTCCAATAAGGAGCTGATGAGTATTTCTTTCGACGGTTTGGTCATGGTGGATGATTCTTTTGAAAGTCCTGCGAGTCATGGTGTCTCTGTGAATATTGTGAACGGGATAGATAAGATCTCCCCAGGGGAGGTGAACTGGGTAGCAGACAGTGATAATATTCATTATAAAAATTGTCATACAGTGTGTGTCCAGCTATGTGGGTGGGACCCATGAGCATCTGTTTGAGGTGTAATGCAGGAAGGATTGCTCCAAATAACTTTGTAATAGTGTCTTCCTTCTCAACCCAGATGTTTTAATCTCCAAGTATAGTTAGTAGTTAGTAGTTGACCATCTACAGACAGCATGGCATCATCAAATTTGTCAACAAAGTGAGGTCTATAGGAGGGTGGTCTATAGATTAAGAGGAAGCTTGGTGTAGCTTTGGGAGAGCTGGAGCAGGTCAGCAGGAGGGTTTCGCATTCGGGCATGTTGTCAATGGAGCATGTTAAGTCTATGAAGGAGTGTCTTTGCACCAGAGCTATGCCACCTCCTCTCCTATCGTTGCGATTAGCACAGATGATCTTGAACCCTGATGGGATACACTCATGGATAACCGGGGACGGATCATCAGAGGGACAAGTTTCTGTGATGAAATGTAAGTCGGTCTGGTCTTGGGAGGAAAGGTACAAAATGTCTGAGGAGGGCTTTGAGAGAGCATGCATTGATCAGGAGGCATCTTGTGCCCGTCATTCCTGGGTGGGTTCTGCTGCTTGAGCCAGTGGTGTTGCATTGTTCAAGGCTGCTTTCTATAGTCTCCCAGGGCTCCACGATAAGGCTTTCATATTCAAAGAGGCTTAGATGGTTCTTCTTGGGGTCTGGCACATCTCTTAGTACCTGCTGTGTGGTTGTAGTGGATGGTGCAGAGTGTGTAGTGAGGAATGGAATAACAGTTATTTTTCTTGCAGGTCCCGTCTTGTGGTTGGTTGAATGGCTGTCTGGGTAAATACAGGCAACGATTTTAGGTTGTTGGCTAGTCCTGTTTCTCTGATCATTGTTCGGTCAGCTGGATGCTTTGGGAGGTATCTGAAGATGAAAGCAGGTTATGGTCTCTTGAGGTGAAGTTCTGGGAAGCCTATAGAGTCTAGAGATGCCTGATCATAAGGGGTAGTGAGGGCTAATTCCAGTTCTCTCCTAATTCTTTCTTCCTGTATGATTCTGCTACCTTTGCGGTTTCTAGTCATCTTTCCACACTGTAGTTGTTGAGGATCGGGAAGAGGGGCAAATAAGGAAGGGGGGAGGCGGGAGGGATGATATTAACCTTTTTATTTTCTTCGGGCCCGCATTGGTGGGTGGTTGGTTCATTTAAGGATTTCCTTAACCCTCTGTGAGGATGTTTGGTTGGGGAATTATTGAACTGTTCTGTGCATGTTATAGGCAAATTGGCTTGTAGACTGTACAGATGGGATGATTTTCCAAGGGACAGGTTATGGAACGGGTTCCTTAGGTGCATCAGTGTATGCAGCTATGGTTATAAGGTTATGATTCCTGAATTGTTGAGGAATTGTGTCCAATACTCTGTGTAATTGGCCTAGTTCCAATGAGATACGACTGATTACGACAGAAATGGGCATAATAGGTGTGTTGATTTAACTTGGTGCTGGTTGTTCAGATAGATATGTTGGGCCCAGCCAGTTATGCATTGGGAGCGTAGTTGAAGCTACAGTGATAGTATGGTGAGTTCAGGTGTATAGGTGATTTGTATGCTGAGCCTGTATGGGTTTGGTTCATAGGCACAACAACAACAAAAAAAGTAGAAGTAGTCGCAGTCTTTGCAGTCTACTCTGCTGTGCGCTCCTGTTTTGATCCTGAGTCTTTCTACTACACCAACTTCTGTGGGAGGACCCATAAAAGCCTACTACCGGCCATGGGGCTAGTCGCAGAGGTAGTCGCAGTCTTTGCAGTCCTTGTCGGGACTGGAAGACTGGAAATGGAGTCAGAGGTACTCCACTAAGCGTCTAGCTCAACACCAAAGAAACAGCATGAAGGTGACGACGAGAAAAGATGTCTGCGGAGCTCTCAGGCAGCCCCTGTGAGGTGAGATCCGCCCGTCCATCGAGCAGAGGCCGCTTTCTGTCGACTCCGGCTATGGAGTCTGAGATGCTGCCTCATCAGAATGCCTGCGAGATGGTCCCACTCACGCAAATGCCCACATCAATACCAATCACGGCCAATGCTCCAAGTCAACCCTACCCCACAGAGTCTTCCAAAGAAACCGACTGCCAGATGAGGCCGGAAGGAGGACAGGAAATCGAAAAGTCCTCTGAGGCGATACGGCCTGCAACTACAGAAGCCCAAATCTTGGACCAAACCCCAGCTGTCACCTCACCCCTCGTCCCTGCCGAGTGCGATGCTCCCACGCCGCCGGTCGGAGTGCCGACGGGGAGGGGGACCACCCAGGTGGAGTTAGCAGGGGGGGGAGTATGCGGCAGTGGGACTAAGTCAGTCCGGTTACGGAGCAGCCGTCCCAGCGTGAGCATCTGCCCCCACTTACCGATTAACTTGACACAGCGGGGACGGGCTCGACTGGGATCGAGCAGGTTTTGATTAACTTGGAGCAGGCATTTGCACCGTCTGCCCGACTCGCAGTGCAGGAAGAGGAACTGAAAGGAAACGGGTCCCGCCTGACGACTGCCGAACTGCTGCATGCAAACAGAGACGGCGCCTGCAATCAATTCCATCTGGGTGGGGGGGGGGGGTGCAGCGATCATCCATGAAGACGCAATTCCACCAAACCATCGCGTGCATGATGAGCTCCTCACCATTGATCATGATTCACCCCACAATGACTGGGCTGAAACCAAGAACAAGGAGAAAGCCTTCAAGAAAGCCAAAAAAGTCAAACATGCCAACGCCTGGTTCACCCAGGACCTCCTTGAGTTACACTCTAAAAAAAAGGGTTGCTCTCTCCAACTGGCAAAATAACCCCATGGACAGCACACTAGAGGCCTTCAAGGCTCGAGCAAAAGAATACCAAATTGCAATTACTAAGGCTAAAGCTACATCCTTCAATAACAGAATATCCAATGCCAAATCAGGGACCAAAGAAATGTTCTCCATCTTCAGAGAATTAGAAAACCCTGCCCCTCCGCCCTCTTCACTTGTGAAAGATGAAGCATGGTGCAATAACATTCAGTCAGCCATGTTGAACAAACTAGACACTCTGCACTCCAAAATCCTCGCCCACCAGCAAGCCCTCTCTAACTTGATAGCCAAAAGTCACAGCATGTCACCCCCTCAGACTGCCCGCACTCACTCTCCGGTGTTTGAATTCAAAGATGTACCCGTCCCTGAAATCATCACACTCCTCAACTCTATTAAACCGTCCAACTGCAAAGCTGATGCCTGCCCAGCACAAATCATCAAGGACTGTGCTCCCTCCCTTGTCCCGATCATCACGGCCTTCATTAATGCCTCCTTCAAGGCAGGCCATGTCCCCACTGATCTCAAAGAAGCGTGGGTTCGTCCGCTCCTTAAAAAACCAACACTCGACCCACTTGCACCAGGGAACTACCGGCCTATCATCACTGCACTGCCCCCTTCCTACTTAAAATACTTGACAAGGCAGCCTATCTGCAAGTTCAAAAATTTCTAGAGGATAACCACCTCCTCGGTCTTCGGCAGTCAGGGTTTCGGCCGAGTCACAGCACTGAAACAGCGCTCCTTGACCTAAAGAACCAGATGGATGACCTTAGAGACACCGGCAAACTGGCTCTCCTGATCCTACTCGACCTTTCAGCAGCGTTTGACTTGGTTGACCACAAGACCCTGGGCCACCACCTTTCCACCGCGGCCAATTTCTCACCCAGCGCCTGTAACTGGATAACTTCCTTCCTACAGGGCAGGGCCATGAAGGTCTTCTCAGAATCCTCCTGCGCCACACCCAGCATCCTCAAATGTGGTGTTCCCCTGGGTTCGTGCATTGCTCCCACCCTGTACAACCTTTTTATCAGACCTCTCTTCAAAATCCTTGATGCCCTGGGCATCTCATATACTAACTATGCTGATGACACACAGGTACTCATCCCCCTACCGGGAGACTACGCATCAGACTCAAACACCCTCAACTCAATCTACTCAACAATCCAATCCTGGATGGCAGATAACTGGCTATGCCTCAACACTGAGAAAACAGAACTCCTGCTCATTGGATCCCCGTCCACCCTGGACAAACAGTATAACTGCTTTGCTGTTGACAATACTCCCATCAATGTGTCGCAGACGATTAAAGGAATGATTTGCCCAAAAAATTTTATTGCAAAAAAAGATGGGCAATAATAAAAAAAAATCGATTGGCACTTTTTTTTTAAGTCCCTATGTAAAATTTTGAGAAAATGAAGCTCAAAGGGAAGCACATGGGGGCATCCATTTTGTGAAATGGATGCCCGCCGCTGTGCTTGCTTTGGCTTTTGCCGCAAAACAAAGAGGTGGGTTTCCCCTACTTCGCTGGCAGAGTGGAAGCAGCGATCAATATAAATGAAAAACCAGCCAGCGGAATGAATTGAAGATACTCAAACAGGCCGCTAAGAGGCCACCAAAACGGGGGAGGACCCCCAAGGGTCACAACACAGATCAATCCACTAAGAACAAAACAATCGTTAAAAATACTGTATTTATTTAGAATTTGTACTCGTTAAAATAAGTATTAAATCATCTGAAGTTCTGTACAAAAAATATGCAAAGTGACAACATTAATGTATCAATCATAAAGTGCATCGTGTAAAGTGACTGAGTGCTAGTTTCACTGTTGGCTGTAAGTGAAAAAGTCAAAGAAATAAATCACAGTAGACCTAGGTGCTACTAGATTGATCCCAAAAAGGAGGTTCCCGTGCGAGCGAAGAAAGTCACTTGATAAGGGAAACCACAATCGCCTATTCAGATCTGAAGGCAAAAGGGCCAAAAAATAAATCAACAAAGGGCAATCTAGTCACTAAAGGATCATGTAGCCAACCACAATGGTTAGTTACAGCACTGCACAATATAATGAACACATAAACATTGAAAAAAATGCTAAAATTAGCCAAGGGATGCTATGCGTCAACTACTCTTGTGTCAGGACAGGAACAATGTGATATACAGTACAATAGACCTGGCACAATTAACAGATAGTAGTTTCGATGGAGACAACACGTCTAACTCAAAAGCCGACGATATCCATCTTCATCAGGACGTGGAATTCCCGTAGGCGTCATAATTCTTTGAAATTCATCTGTGTCTTAATTTACACAATATATTTAGAGAACAAGGTTAAACATTTCACAATGTATAAAACACACCATAGTCTCAACCAATTAGGCTGGTCCCGGAATCCTGTCGATAAATCCAGGAAGCATTAATCAGGCCGTGCCGTAGACTGGGTCTCTATGAATTAGACCTCCGGTTCCTGGACACGTTGAACGCGATCCAGGGCACGAATCGGTGCCTGTAAGACTTCCATTTCCATAGCAAGTCATTGAAGAGCGAGCGGCAGAACACCATTATCGGCCACCATAGTAGCTCGGCATAGGCATAGTAGCTCAGCTTTTGCGGCGCTAAAGAAGGAAAAGCCAGCCAGCTGTAGTAAACAAAAGCTACCACTGAGTGGCTTTTCTTTCATTGGTACTGGGACTCGGAGGACGCAGACCGGAGACTACAGGACTTAGCATCACTGTCAACTCCCTCATCTGAAAAAAACAGCACAAGACGTCTAACGGGCGCTAAAAACAAAAGAAACCAGAGAGCGACACTGAAGAAACCTTTCCTAAAAACAGCATACCTCAATTCATTAAAAGATTTCTTTAAAAGGTAAGGAAAACGGAAACACAATCTCCTAGAAGAACTATCCAATGCAGAAATACTTGAAGCAATTCAGGACCCTCCATCAGCAATCAAAATTCGCAAAACAGGAGGAAACCTAGAGGCAATCTCTCCACAGAAACAACCTAGATTGCGGAGTAGCACTCTAACCCCCAAACCAGAAGCCCAACTCGCCAAGCCTCTGGAGTCTAGGGCTGAGGAGGAAAAAACTGAGAGGCACAACGCTGTTGCTTCTGCAAAAACGAAAGAAAACACTCCTAACAGGTTTCGCCCCTAAGCTCAGAGATCTCCAGACCCTTGTCGGACGATCTAAACTGTGATCCGGTTAACTTACATTTGTCGCCGCTTCATAAAGGTGGTGAAGGACTCTCTGCCTATTCCTCAAGAAAGTCGAGTGCAAATTCTGTTACAATCCCTGGGCCAGACAATAGATTGGCGCAGCCAAATGTATGTAGTAATTTAGCAGTCTCCAGCTTGTCTTTAGAGATTGACGCCCAAACTAACTCTCCGTTCCGGCGACGATCTAACAGAGGCCTATCCATAATTCAGTCGCCCCCACGATCAGTGACATATTATTCTACCCTAAACACTCCGCTGAGGATACGGAGACAAAGCGAACAACCATCTACCGCTCAAAAAGAGACTCCATCTAAGAAACCAGACATGCTAACGGTCATGTCAGCAGTCACTATTGCGCTTGCTCAGTTCGGAAAACTATACGAAGCACTAAATAATACCTTGAAGGATCAAACCACCGTATCCGCCATGATGCACACAAAACTGATCTACTTAGAAGGCTATATTACTGCAATGGAAAAAACCATCATAACCAAAAATGAAGAGATAGAAGAGCTAGCGGATAACAAGGCTGTACCAGACCAGCGAAAGATCATACGCCAATTGAACAGCAAAAACTCAACCCAAAACGTGGTGACACAAACAACTCATCTCCCCCAAATGGAGAACACCCCGGATAACCCTTTAGTGGGGGCTGACCCGAATTTAGGATACTTCAGCATATTTAAGGGCCAACAAGGATGCAACGGGGTGATGAACTCTCCACCGGAAGTGTTCTTTTTCCAGAAGAACCAGCAACACAAACCATCCGCTAAGCTGGCACGCATGACGGCTGACCCCGCTCAGGCATTAACGGAAGACCCTTCATGCATCATAATAGGATCGCCCTCCAAAGGAGGTAGGGGCGGCAATAACCTCCTTACTGGTGTGGGCGAGAAACCCAGAACAAAGGAAAACAAGAGAAACCAAGTGCTACTAAAACTCCAAGGCTCTGCTAGCTCAAAAAAGGGCTTGCCCTCAGCGACAAACCACTCAGCGACTCACATACATCTAAAGACACCTAAATCTGCGAAAGCACTGCACCCAGCCATCGCTGCGACCCAGTCCTGTACAACTGAGAATCCATTGCAGGAGACACACCCTGGAACCCCAATAACTGTCAAAGACATCTGGCAGATGAGAACTACATGAACATTACACAGCACTTACAATATGATACGAAGGAAAACAAGGAGGTCTGCATTAACACACAACCACCTGACACAAAACAGAGAAAAGACCTAGGGGCGAAAACACAGAGATACGAGAGAGAGAAGCCCGCCCCGCACCGTGCATCATGCAGCCCTTGGCACCATCGTGGGAAGAGGAATCAAAGACAATACTCTTCCCCGCCGTCTTGCAAATCAAGAAGAATACAAGGTCTGTTGGAATAAAAACACTGCTACAAGCCAGAAAGTACAATCCGGCAACCAACTAACAACCATTTTAGATCCATCTCTCCAAAAGATCTTATGGCCAGACCTAAGGACACAACAAGAAAATCTCCAGGATGCGCTCTTTCCACCCTGAGAGTGAATCATAAAACTGCCTCAGACAGAAAGACGAGAAACTATATTCCAACGACAATTTTTAAATTGGAACAAATAGCTCGGAACTGCGAAGATCTCATCTTAAACAGAGGAATGGTGATGAAAATATTTAGAAAAAAATTGGGCGTTTAAAACTCTGAAACCGGATGGTTACATCCTGGTGCAACCATACCATAAAGCCTGTAAAGCAAAGTCCTACCTGCACATAAGATCTGCTCTAAGAATACCACTCAAAGAAGGAGTGGAAGAACTGCTAAAATGTGTGTATCACTTGACAGGCCTGTCGGCCAACAGACGAGAAGACAAGCTGCAGATCGGTCCAAAAATGCAACCCCCTTCAAGGCAACATTATACATCCAAAACGGAGCCCCTGTGCAAAAGTAATAGGATGTCCTGCAATACGGAAAGTGAAATACCCAATAAACCGACATGGCAGAACCCTAATAACTCAAGCAACTTTACAAGAGGCTAAAGACGATGGGAGCCACATTGAAACAAGAGATGATAACTCTAAGCCACTCCCTTACGTCAACCAACAGCATTACACTCCTGAAATTCCCGAACAAACTAGACACCAGAGACGCTTTGAAGGAAATCCGGTACCCACAACCCCAAACAATCTTCTTGACCCACACTCAAAAATGACTGTCTTGGAACCAATGAAGCAGCTCTGGGCTTGGCTGCCCAAAGCCTTATCTTTTAATACCAAGAAATAGCAATCCGTGGCCCATGTTAACAGGCCAACCCAAACAGACATACTAACGACGAACAAAGCACCTACAACTACTATAAAAATTGAATCCTGGAATACCCGTAGCCACCACCACCACCTCATGAAAACGGTATTGTACAATTTTACCTAACCCCAAAAGTTTGACTCCCAAAAGTTCAACCCCCAATTTCGGGGGGTAAAGTATATAAAAAATGTATAGGGGTAAAGTGGGGGAGGTGTGGGGGGCCTCCCCCCACATATATATTTACGGGAAATAAAAAATAAAAAAAGAAAACAAACTTTTGGGAGTTGAACATTTGGGTTCGGTAAAAGCACTTAGAACCATGAAAACTGGGGGTATAGACCTAGGAAGCTTTGACATATTCTCCTTGCAAGAAACCTGGCTGATGGATGAACCCTACTTGGACGGCTTTGACATGGCAATTTCACCAGCAGTGAAAAGCCGGTTAGAGCGACCCTCTTCCAGACTTTTACTAGCTGTCCGTTCGGGGAGTGGAATCAGTATACAAAAAACTTTAGCATTTTCACTAAACTACCTGGTGGTACTGACAATTTGGGTGCAGGTCGACCCAAAGACAAGGAAAAATCTGAATACTCCAATAGGAATAATTACGGCATATTGGATCCCACAAACAACCTCAGACAAAAAGTTTTTGAGGGCCATCGAAAAAGAAGTCGATGACATCTATGCTGAAAAACAAATTGCCCATATTATCATCTGCGGTGACATAAACGCCAAATGCCCGAAAGAAATCACTCTTGCTCAGACGAAACAAGTACACCAGCGGAAAAGAGAGGCAGACTCTGGCAAGACCTTATGGATTCCTGAGGCTTTCACAACATATACCAGGTATTCCCTAATCTGGACCGCATTCCTACGTGGGAGAGAGACAGTTCTAGGGCAAGAATTGACTACATCTTTGTCTCAGAAGAAATGCTGAAGCTAGTAAAATCCTTTGAGGTCATCGAAGAGCAGCAAGGAACCAAAATCTCCTAAGAGCAACATGGGAATTATTCTCTGCTTTTAAACCAACAACGACGCTAAACACTGAGTGCAATAGGCAAGGCAATCTGCTCAGGCTAACAGCTCAAGGAATTGAAGAACTGACGCTCAATTATCAAAGACAGGGGGACCACAACAAAGTCAGACCCAATGTGGAAATAGACTATAAGCCTCTGCTTAGCCCATACAAGATAGGAACTGGAAAAAACCTACCATCACGACAACCAACAATCCACCAATATCATAAGCAGTTGGTTGAAAAACACGTGCTCTTAAGACAACTAAAAAGGAAAGCAACAAATTCCAATTCGTACCTTCTCCAAACCAAACTCCTTGAAGAATCCAAGAAATATAAATCCTGGTTAAGAAATCACTGTGCAACCCTCTATCAAAGAGATTCAGAGGAGATGCTTAAGAAAGGTGAGGGAACGAACGTAAGGGAATTCTGGGCACTAAAAAAAACTTCAGGTGCCAGGACAGCCACCCTGCTGTGTGATTGACAGCCAGGCTGTATGAATGGAGGAAAACTGCATAAAGAGCAGGTCTCTGGGACTGGAAAGGCAGAGTCGCCACTGGAACGAAAGAACCAACGAGGAGCTGATGGAAGAGGACCCCTACAACGACTGAACCGCCCGGTGAAGCCCTGCTGCAGGTCCGAATCTTCAGAATCCGACGACAGAGCAGATCCTCCAGGAAACTTATTCCCTTGAGTTGGTGGGACCAACCAGTTCACCCAAACTGCAAGCCAGGACCCCTCCTCTGGTCGAATTCGCTGTACGGAGCTACAGTGGGCCGGATAGCCAGGAAGGTTGGACCCTGCTTGGGTTTTAAATAGTGCACCTTTTATTTGTTGCTTTGCTCTGCTGCTGGTTTCTTCCCTGGGTAGTGCAGGACCCTCCAGTCTTCGTACTTCTTGTCAGTGCGACAGTCACTTCAGGAACCGTGATCCTGCAGGAACTACCAGGAATGTCCGCCTCAGCTACAGCTTCCTCTACGTTTTAAGGTACTGTGCAAATCCGGTTGTTCGTTTCGTTCAGCCGCGGTGAAAGTGTTTGAAATCTTTCTCCAATCCGAGGGCTTGTCCTTCTCTTCTCTTTGAACTAACTTTTCTATCAACCAACCTCGTCCGGAATCCGTGCCACAAACTTTACTACGAACTACCCTGAACTGTGTGATCTTGAGCAAAAGACGTTTGACCCATTGACTTTGGCCCTAAGCCTTTTCTACCTGATTCTATCACTGTAGTTCCTCTTGTTCAAATTATCCTGAGTACTTACCTGTTGGTGTGATTTAATTTCTATTAACTTTGTCTTTCCCTCCCTTTTAAATTTCTGGAGTGCCATTTTGCTCCAACTTTGTGAGCTTAACTTGTCTGGAATTTAAGGGAAGTGGTGTGGTGTATTAAGAGTGTGATTTTTAGATTGCTTATAATAGTGTCATGTTATATAACTGAAGAGTGAAATAAATGTATATTCTTTTACTTGAAAACCTTGAGTCAGGGTTTGCCTGAATCATGGTAATTGCTGTCCTGTGTAACTATCTGATACTGCTCACTTACTCTTGAGATAAGTCTGGCTGCTCAGCCATTGCTACCACTTTAACTGTGTAGTACAGGCTTCTACCAAAGGTGAATTTGTACTGTCACTTGTAGTCTTAATTGTGTGTGGTGTTTCCAAAGGGTACTGCATATAATTCTGCCTAACACCCCTCATAAGACCACCTGACTCTAGCAGACGTCTCGGAAACGATTTGGGAAGACCTCTCTAATGAAGAAGACATCAAAACAATCATATACAAGCTAAAAGCTTCACGAGCCCCAGGTCCAGACGAGGTCACAAACATTGACCTCAAGAATTTTCCATCAGAGTGGGTGACTTTTATCAGCCTGGTTTTCGGCAAATTCTCAGATCTAAGATCGATCCTGAGGTCATGGACTTCATCGGTGGTGGTGCCAATTTTCAAGAAAGGGGATAGGGCCGACCCCCGAAACTACAGGACAATTGCCCTCCTCGATACCTTCGGAAAATATACAGGATGCTTTTACTGCAGAGATTGCAAGCTTGGGCAAAAACAGCTCCCAGCGCTGACCCCTTCCAAGCGGGCTACAGAAAAAACTCAGGCATAACAGTGAACATCATGTTGCTCAGTATTGTCAAGAGCAAAATTCTCGAAGGCACCACAAAAGCATTCCTAGCGTTGATAGACCTTACGTAGGCCTTCGACCAAGTGGATGGATCCATGCTGTGGTCAAAGCTGATGGCCTGGAACTGCCCAGGCAAAATCCTAGCTCCCATAAAAGCTCTTCACTCCCTTACAACAAAAAAGGCCTCCTCTCAGCAGAAATAGCTATGAGCATAGGGCTAAAACAGGGCTACCCTTTAGCGCCAGCCCTCTTCACAGCCTTCCTTGGTGACTACAAAGATTCATGTCTGGCCATTAGATCTTTTTCGCCAAAAATCAGAGGTGCACCGGTATCCCAACTACTATATGCTGATGACATCACACTACTGGATCAAAATCAGATCTGCCTACAACGGCAGTTGAACATCTTGTCTGATTACATAGGCCGGAACAACCTCAAAATCAATAAGATGAAAACAAAGATCTTGATCCTGGAAAGAAAGGCAAAAAGAACAAAAACAAATACTTGGGAGTAATGGTTGACAGTTCTAAATCTGAATTGAGTATGCAAAGATACCTCTGGATAAAAACGTGCTCATTAACAACGCAAGCCGGCGCGCTGGACAAGAAATGTAGACGCTTTTCTTTAATCCCAACAATTAAGTTTTACAAAGCAAAGGTCGTCTCTTCTTTGGTCTATGGAGGAGAGGCAAAGCCATCAATCCCTGAAGACATCTCGCAAAAACTAGAGGGTTACTTCTGGAGATCAGTGATGAACCTGCCAAAATCAACCTCAACCCCAGCAATCAGTTGAGAGAGCTAGGTCTGACCTCTCTAAAAGTCTCAGTCGAATCCAGCAGTATGTCATTATTCAGAAAAACGCTACTTCCTGACGCCCTTCCTCTATACAGACTGATAGACAACGAAGCAAAAGGAGGAAACTGAAAAATGCTGACGAAATGGGCAACTCAATAAAGAAAACAGCTTGACTCAATCGCTTGTACAGAGGACGACCTAATCTCAAACCCACAAAGGCCTATATGGGTAAGGCTGGGTTGTGCTATGGAGTGGAGTGCAATAGTTTACTTTTATATTCATGGGGGTGGGGGGCTTTGTGTTGTTTGTGTGGTGTTTGTGTGGTCTTGTATGTATGTTGTTCTTTGTTTGATACATTTGATTTGGTTTTCGATTGTTTTTTAGGTTTGATATAGTGGGATACGGGGTTATGATATGAAATTTTGCTGTATTGTTTCCCACTATTGTATGTTCTGCAGATCAATGACTATAGATGATGTTACTATTGTTTGTTAACTATTGTTGAAAATTAGAAATAAAGAGATTAAAAAAAAGAAACTAGCAGCGACAGACTAGATCGACACCTTAGAAAAGGCAAACAGAAACAAAGTCCTCTCCCATTTACCGCCGCACTCAACGAAGCTGAATGTAACAATGCAATTTCTCAAGAGATTTCCGAACAGACCATTAAGGCACACCTTCTTGAGAGCACGTTTAAACTTACTGTCAACTAATGAAATCCTCTTTGTTAGAGGCCTTTCGAGCACTAAAACTTGCAGGCTCTGCAAAGACACAGATCAGACTGAGTCGGTCCGACATCTCCTAATGTCATGCCCTACGATCCAACAAGTCAGTCAAGCGTACCTCTTGCCAGTGTTAGCGACCTATACCTCGTGAGATGAAGAATTATGGTGGCCGCGACCGATGAGTGGGGAAAAAACCTCATGGACAATAGCCACTGCAAAAATCCTACAAACAGCACTGGCGGAATGTAAAAAACTGAACGCAAGAAATAACTCACTGGGAGACCGCGCAGAGCCTAATGATGCAACACAGTGATCCCTCGATTCCTTCGCCTGATACTTAAGATCAGGAATTAGACAGCAAGTAAAAGTAAAAGAAAGCAAAGGAAAATGAACAGAAATGTGTCTACTGATCAGCCTTGTAAAATCAAGTAATCTTGATATAGACAAGTAATAAAAAAAAGTAATAATAAAAAGTTATCTACTAGGCATATTGGCAGCAGTAATACGTCTGGAGTTATTGTGGAGGACCAAACACTGATTCAAACCTCCCTAATTACTTTGAATGTAGACACATGATAGAGCTATGCAGTAGTTAGGCAGGTGTAGAAGTCAGTTAATCTATCATGCAGATGTTATGAGCAAAGCACTATGAGAAATCTCCTAATGTGTTAGGTATACAGGTAAGTACACAATCAACTCTAGCTGTGCGCTAGGTGTTCATGTATTGATATTAAATTTAACCGTTTTTATGCATGTGTAAATGAAATTGAGTTAATTTAGCTATGTGCTAGGTAGTGGCCAAACAAAGTCAACTATGCAGTAGTGGTAGAGTATCATTCAGTTATATACTAGATATGCATGGTTGTAGTGTAAAAAGCCATAAAAGTGTGAGGACAACACAATGTTTCAAACTTGCTTGTGTGTGTGTGTGTATGTGTGTATATATACCTTCACTTTCATTTTGTTCTTTCACAGATATTATTGTGATGTCTGGGTCTTGAGTGTTTGGTTTAGAAATACATCTGTTGGGATGGAGATGAGTCTATCCCACCCTCCTAGGCG
The DNA here is from genome assembly GCF_040938575.1 of Ambystoma mexicanum. NCBI lineage: Eukaryota > Metazoa > Chordata > Amphibia > Caudata > Ambystomatidae > Ambystoma > Ambystoma mexicanum. Next base: position 532,087,906 of record NC_090924.1, on the reverse strand, counting down.
CTTCCAAATAAGGCGAACCCCATACAAGGCTATATAACATACAAGAGGGGGGATCAGCCCGCAGTCCCAGATATCATACAAGGTACCTGTACCGCATAGAAGTAGGTGAATAGCACTAGTCCTGCCCCTGCCCCGCAACTCCATTTTGTATTAGGCCAAGAACAGACAAGCTGCTGGCCTGCGATGCTCACATCCTGCGTTCACACAGAGGTGTCAGGCTCAATATCGGCACAACAAGCCAGCTCTGCATGAGCCCTGTTCCCACGTAAGCCCATTTCCCTCTTGTTCCTTGAGTGTTGCGAATATTTAGTATCGCCTCTAGGAATGTGCCCCGCTCAGAGTGTGAGACAGTACCAGGCCCTGCGTCCATTCATCGCCACTAACCACAGTCCCCTGACCCACATCCAGCCATGTCGGAGCTGGCCACACTTCACCGACCCGACCCCCAGGTCCTAACCTCCCCAAGGTGCCCACCACAGATCTAAAACCTTCACGACCATATATCTCCCTAACAGCAACACAAGTCTCCTGTAAAATGAGGTACCGGGAAGGGTAAATCACAGAACAAACCCTAGGGGGGAGACCTTGGGCGCAGGAACTGCAGTATTAACGAAGTCCTGAATGTATGGGTCACCAAACTGTATTTTATCCTCACCCCTCCCTGACACCCCTTCCCTGTGATGCCCAGGTGCCTGCCATAATGAGTAAATAGTCAGTTTCAGTTGTTTAGCTTAGATAAGATACATTCTACCTCATTACGAGTTATGCCGGTAAGGGAAAAATGATGCCGGTATATAAATACCGGCATCATTTAACGTTCCGTAGCATTCTGACCCACAAACCCGGTATTAATGGCACCGTTATTTACGGTGCCGCTAATAGCGGCATAGGCGCGTACACGCGCCTCCTCAGGTAGTAAATACCGGCATGCCGGTAATAGGGGGCAATCACAACCCACGCAAACATGCAAATACTGGCATCGCGAACACGGTAATAACGGGCTGCATGATGCCGGAAAAACAGGCATCGCGGACCACCCGCAAACAGCAACCAAGATACAAGGCAGCTGCCACAGGTGCACACAATCCCCACAGGTGGAGTCAAAGGAGGCTGTGCCAGTATGAACTGAGCACACCCACACACCACAACCCCCCCAACAGGTGTAGGCAATGCAGAGTGGCCCAGTACAAAAGGAGCACACCTACACACCACACCCCTTCCTACACCAAAATGCTACCACTAGCATTTGCAATCATGGCGCAGGAGGACATGCCTATACTGCTACAACTACAGCAACTACAGCAACTACAGCAACTACAGCAACAACAGCAACAACTACAGCAGCAAGAACAGGCAGCACAGAGGAGACGCAGGAGGAGAAGGAGGGTGAGACAGGCCCAGCAATTACCACCAGCGCAGCCACCAGCGCCTCGTAGGCAGCCGCCAATCCCTCGCACCAGACCCAGCCCATTCAACCTAACCCCTGAGCAGATCCACACCCTGTACCGGTTGGACCGTGACACCATCACCACCATAGTGGACATGATACACAATGACATTGCCAGCCACATACAAATACGCACTGCCATCCCCCCACTACTGAAGGTGGTGTCTGTGCTACACTTCCTGGCCACAGGCACCTACCAAAACACAGTGGGCCAGCTGCATGGCATTTCACAACCACTATTCTCACGCATGCTGAACCAAGTGCTGGATGCCCTCCTGAAGCACGCAAGCACCCACATATCCCTACCACGGACTCGCCAGGAGATAGCCGAAACCAAAGTAGGCTTCCATGCACTGGCCGGCATGCCCAATTGTGTTGGTGCCATCGACTGCACCCATGTGGAATTGGTAGTCCCCCATGCCATAGAGGCGGTGTACCGCAATCGCAAGCAATACCACTCCATCAATGTGCAAATGGTATGTGACTCCAGCAAAATCATCACCCATTGCTGCGCCAGATTTCCTGGATCCACACATGATGCCATGGTACTGCGCAACTCCACGCTACCCCGTCACATGGAGCGACATGCTGGACCACCTGCCTGGCTGCTCGGTGAGTTGCACAACAGGCCCATGGCCATGCTGTGGGGTACTCATGTGTGCGGATGCAGAAGGGCGGGATAGTACACCTGGGTGGGAAAGGGGGGGGGGGCAGTTCACCAGGGTGGGAAAGGGGGGGGTAGTTTACCAGGGTGGGAAAGGGGGGGTTAAAAGTACACCTGGGTGGCAATAGCCAGTGAGTGGAGAATGAATGCACAGCTAAACACTCCTCACCTGACACAGCCAAACGGAAAATGACACATCACTGGGCCACATATCACAAATAATGCAAATGGATGACAACAAGTAAGAGGCACAACCGGGGCACCATGGTGATGGCAAGCAATGCATGACTGAATAGGATGGCAACTGTGCCAATGCGGCCAGTGTGACCATGCAAAGTAAAGAGTACACAGCATGAATTGGAGGCTAAACATTGTTGCACTGCCACAGCACATCTGCCTCAGCATGCATGATTACACCCTGCATCATCTATTCAACACCATCCAGTGCTCCACATCTCTTTCCAGTATACATCCCATATAGGTGACTATTTGGTACACGTACAGGGACATGTGCATGCTCACACCTAATAGCTGCTGCCATGACCGTGCTCCCTGAAGGTGTCAGTTCAGAGTGACACACACCTATTTGTATCTGCTTGCAGGTGATGGAGGATATCCCTTGAGGCTGTGGCTACTTACCCCTCTGCGGAACCCGCAGAACAGCCATGAAGAGGAGTACAATCGTGTGCACACTCGTACCCGTGTCGTGATTGAGCAGACCTTTGGCCTGCTGAAGGCGCGGTTCCGCTGCCTAAGCAGGTCTGGTGGGGCACTCCTATATAGGCCTGACAAGGTGGCAAAGATCACCATGGCCTGTGTCATGCTGCACAACATGTGCGTCCGAAGGAATGTACCACTGCCACCTGACATTGACATGCATGGCCCGGGTGAGGATGAAGGGGATGGAGACGGAGGCGAAGGAGCCCCCCTGCCAGTACGTGATGCACGGGACGGCCATGCTGTACGCCAAGCACTAATTGACGAATACTTTTAAGACACAGGGACCATGAATGACTTTTGTCAGTCAGGCACTGGGCCAATGTGAAAATGCACAAAGGGAATGTTGTAATTTTGAGAATGAACACCGTAACACATTAAATGGATGCACACCAAAAATGACAATGTCCAGCCATGGATTGTTCTCCAGAAAACTTGTGTATTATATGAAAGTGCAAAACTGTGCCCACTCCCCCCTCCCACGATCCCCCAACAAACTCCCTCACCCACCCCACAGACCCCAGTGAACAGCCCAACAAACTCCCTCACCCACCCCACAGACCCTAGTGAACAGCCCAACAAACGCCCTCACCCACCCCACATATCCCAGATGTCCCCATGTGTGCAACAAACAGTGTTGCCTTCAACAATCCTACTCCTCACATTTCTTCCATTTTTCAAAAAGTCACTTTTTGGCATCTTTCAGGTCTGGGGGTGCCATGGCCATGCACCGTGCACTCCTGCGCGTTAAGCGCACGGGGCTTGATTGGACAGAGGTGGAAGGTGTTGATGTGGTCGAGGTGTCAATTGTCAATCCTCTGTCAGACCCATGGTGTGGCTGCTGCACTTACCTGATGTTGGCTAGTAGGGCCTCGGTCAGTGACCCCATGCACTGCCAGAATGCAGACGTGGACGCCTCCATGGCTGCTGTATTTGCGGCAATGGGCGTGGCTATGGCCTTCATGGCCTCATTACCGGCAAGGACCTGTTGCCGCATTATCTGCAGCATCTCGTCTTGACGGGCCTCCACCCTTGCCAGACGGACCTCAAAGGGGGTTTCTGTCGCAGGTGTACCGGTGGAGGGCTGGGTGGCGAAAGGCTGGGTGGTGGAGGGCTGGGTGGTGGAGGGCTGGGTGGCGAAGGGCTGGGTGGTGGAGGGCTCGGTGGTGGAGGGCTGGGTGGTGGCAGGCACCTGCGTGGGGCCCTCGTCCTGGGCACTGTCGTCCTCAAATATGCCGATGTCCGAGTCCCCTAGGTCGGAGTCATGGAGACATGGGTCATCCAGGCTCTCTGTCTCCGCACGGGGGTAGAGGGGGCCAATGGGTGTTGGGCTGGGCGATCCCGAAAATTCTTCGGCCTCTTCAACCACCTCTGTGGACAGGACGTCCATGGTGGCCGGCGGTACAGCTGGCACTGTCGCAGCAGGTGCACCCTGCAGAGATGATGCCTTGCGAGGCACACTGGGAGTGGTCAGAGGAAATTTTTGGAGGAGGGGGTTGCGGTGTCCCTGGTCCCCTTGCTTGCACTGGATGTGCCTGGCCCCCTGTCCTGGGTTCCACCTTCCTCATCGGTGCCTGGGGGATAGAAGAGATGCAGGTCATCAGTGAGATTGCCAAATGGCAGCTGTGATTTGTGGCAGTGTTATATCTTGATACATTCAGGCATGATTTCATTTCTGTTGTGTGGCATTTGGTGTACTGAGGGGACATGTTAGCAATGATTGCATGGCTGGTGGCAATGGATTGTCTAGGTGTGGGGTGGACATGGGCATGAATGGGTTTACAGATTTCACGCAGCATGCGTGTGGTGCAGGGGGTGGCAATCAATATTCTGTTGGTGAGTTGATGTTGCCTTAGGTAGGGGAATTGCCTTGCCTATTCTGACTCCCACCTCACTTGTTTCACATCATGTTTTGTTATAGGTGGATGTGATAGTTCACTCACTTTCCTCTGTTGTAGTAGCTGCCCCGTACTCCTGCTCTCCAATCCCCTCGATGGATTCTGGATCGATGAATCCACTTGCAATCTCCTCCCATGTGGTGAGCTTAACAGGGCAGTGTGTGCCACCGCCTGTCGCCATTGCGGCCCTCCGGTTCTCAGCAAGGATCTTCCGCACACGGAGACGGAGGTCGTCCCAGCGCTTTCTGCAATCCCGGACACTCCTTGGGGTAAACCCCACTGCTGTTACCCTCTGCGCAACCTCCTGCCACACCTGTTTTTTATGCGTTTGGGCCGCATGCTTCAGGTCCGTGCTTCGGATAATGTCAGCATGCTGTTGTAGGGTGTCCGCTAGCATTGTCAATTCTGCATCTGAGAAGCGCTGCTTCCTCTTCCTTTGTTTGCTTTGTTTGCTTTTTCCGGTGGCCTTTAACATCCTGGTTCTGTTTTGGCACTCAACAACACGGGTGTAGTGGTAGTAATGGAGGATGGCAATGGATTGTGTTTTTAAAGATGGCCGCCGGCCCATTTCCCGTTCCTGCGCGATGACGTAATTTCCGGGTCTGTTTTTTGCGAACACAGTAATACCATGGTGGTATTACCGTGCCGGTATTTACGGGTTAGTGTGAGGCGGTAGCGCAATGGGCGGGCCCCGCAATGCCGGTATAGGGGGCTTGGAGGCCCTTTACCGGCATGGCGGTGTTGCCACTACCGGCATGGGGGAATGCGCGTGCTTGCGCACTCGTAATGACCCGATATTAGCGGGTTCATACGTGCACGGACCCACTCATTCCGGCATGCTGGTAATGAACACGGTTTTACCGGCATACTCGTAATGAGGCCCATTGTGTCTTATGTATGCCCTAACCTTCACCACAAGGATGAGCCCAGCTGAACCACGTGGACCAAGATCAACGGAAGAGAACCAGCCAATTATTGCTTGGCATCCCCTATGGAGCAAGTCCATTTGTAGGGTGCCTCCAATCAGTGATCTTGGAGTGCACCGTATAGTGTGATGTTTTTTGGAAAAACAAACAACTGTTTGCTCTCGAGCAGCAGAGTCCTTTGCTGGTATTTGTATTTTTTACGAGTAAACCTTGTTATCCTTGCAAAGCTATCTCTTGGCTTATTTCCCTAGCTGGTTGTATTTACTCTGGTGTGTGCGTTTTGTGGGACTCGCCTTCATTTGGTGACCCCGAGACGTGATTCCTCAGCCCCCATACTTGCAGCGATATCCAGGTGGCATCTCCGGACGGGCTGTTCCCACCTACAGTGACCAGTTCCCAAAATGCATGTTTAGCAGAAGTGGTCCTTGTGGGCACCGTCTTTGCAGAAGTCCCACCTGGTTGTTGGAGCCAGGGTAGAGGCCCAGAACTGTTGTGGATTACCCACGAACTGAGGCTTTTCGGAAGAACGTGGACACGTGAGTATAGATTGCGAAGGATAACAATGTTTGGGTTTTGGTATGGAGCAGTAGGATAGAGGGGAACACGCGATGAATTAATGTGAATGGGTAGACTGATTTTTTGGAAGTTTTTATGGCCATTCTATAATTTTCTTTAATTTTTAAGTTATACAGAGAATACAAAAGAGGAAAGAAAGGGAGCCTCTCTGTCGGAGGAGAGAAGGTGGCAGCCACAGTGCACTGTCCCGACCAGTGCAGAGAAATAAAACTGAAAAGAAACCTACCGGGTAAGTCGAGGGTTTTAGGAACAAGTAGTGGTTGTTGTTTTAGCTTGTTATTTTAGCTTCTTGTGTTCAGTGTATTTTTTCATATGTATGGAGGAGGCCCAGGAGGGGCATGTATAGTGTAGATGAAAAGTGAGTAGAAGGGGTGTGTATAAATATAATGGGGATGCTCTGAGGGTAAGAAAAATGGTTTAAGGATATTTGTGTTTTGTATGAATAACAATTGTGATGACATATTATGACTATATAGACACAACTGTAACATGCATGTGATGAAAATAATTTGACTGACACTGTGCCTAGATAGTATAGATGGGAGGGGAGAATACTGTACGAACCCTTGGGTGACGTGCACTTTAGACAGGTGACAGTGATGGGTAAAGACACGCCTCTAACCCATATATGTAAAAGCCTATCCCCGTATAGTGACAAGATAATGAAATACCACAGCCAATGGGTGGTGGAAACCAAAGGGGAAGGAATGCCCCACTCCTGGCCGGAGGAGGGGTCCTTCAATAAGTGTGCCTTAGACCATATGTGAATATACCTGATTGCCAAATACAAGGGGAAGCCAATGCAAAACAGGATTGAGGTATTGGATTTGTGGTGGATGTTTGAAGAAACAAAAGGTCCGGAAAAGGGAAAAATAGTGCCTGAAAATGTGACGGCAATTAGCATGGGGGAAGGTGATTAAAGGGAAGAAAAAACAAAGAAACTCTACCCGTTGTCAACAAGGCCCACGGAGGGGTACACAAATCCGACCTATGTGTCTGGGGGAATGAAATTAGCAGATCATGGCACAGCCCCGCCTCCCCCATACGTTGCACCTCCCACAGTGTATGGGTATACAGGGGCAAGCATGAGAGATCTTGAGGTAGCATTATCCGCCACCCACACAGAATTAGCGAGGTTACGAGCAGCATGTGAAAAAACTGGGGTGACAAGAGCGCAGGTGCTGCCTACAGACACGCCACCCTTACCACCCGGGGAAGAGTGGAAATCAGGGGACTTCTAGTCCCAAATTGATAGTGCACCCATATGGGCTGTATGTGTGGAAAGGGAAGGGGAAACGGATAGCCTGGGGTATGAGAATGTAGGGTCGAGAAGAGGGGATGAGGAATACTGCAGCGATTTCAAAGATACGGAAGAAGGGGCAGTGGGAGGAGTAGAAGCAGTACCTCTGACAACACCAAGGGTTGAAAGTTTGTGGGATGGGAAGTTAAGAGAGCGGTTTGGGAGAATGGCTTTGGTGAAGAAAAAGGGAGGTGGCCTCAAGACTGGGAAAATAAAGTTGAAAATGCAAATGCCCAGCATTATGTCCCTTGGGCACAGATGAACAAAAAAAACCTTCTTAAGTCCCTCCCCTCACTCACGGTGGGTGCAGGGAAATGGATATATGCATTCGAAAAACATACTGCAGGGGTGCCCCTCTCAATAGGAGACGTCAAAAGCCTGTTGGTATCATCAGTGGGAGATCCTGCAGAGTCAGTGTGGGTGAAGGCGGGGTACCCGGAAGTAACACTAAGCAACGACTCCATTGATGGGGCATCATTCAACATCATTAGGACGCGTGTCTGGGATGTACTGCGGAGGGCCTTCCCCGATACTCCCGATTTACAATAAATAATGCAATGCACTATGGGGGATGAGTGTCATGATGCCTACCCCCGGAGCACCAGGCCAGGCCCAGCACCCCCGGGAGCAGGCATCACGCCCCCGGGTAAAAGCCCAGCGGCCCTTTATAGGGGCTCTTTGGACTCTGTCCTGGCGCCGTTGGCGCCAGGCTCATGTTGGACATCAGTCCTGGCGCCATAGGCGCCAGGCTCATAAGGGGAAGTGTTTGGTGCACTTACCTGAAGCAGACCATGCTGCACACTCACCTGATGCAGACCATGCTGCATGAAGAACCAAGCCAAATGAGGCTTATGAGGGACTATTTTTCTGAAGGAACTATTTTGTTACTTGGGTGGGGCTGTGGAAGAATACTCACCTGGAACTTCTTCCAAGGCTATTTAAGCCACGCCCAGACAGCCACACGTGCTTCGCGTTGTTCTGCATCCCAGCAGCTGAACGCTCACCGTGTCTGCTCCTGCACCTGGACTCCAGCCACGCCCGCCTCGAACCTGGAACACCTGTAAGGAAAGAAGAGAAGAGAAAGGTGAAAACCAAGAACTTATTCAACCTTCTTACCTGCATCCGGAATCTTCACGCCAGCATTCCTGAAGGAAGACTTCCATTTAAAAGCACCGCGTTGCTCGCTGCAGCGCCGCACTTCACTCACCTGTTCCCGAGACGCCGCCCGGCTCCATCGCGGCTCTCAGCACCGGTCGCCACATCTCTGCACCTAGGGGAGAGAAGAAGAGACAAAAGGTGAGCAAGGGAAGACAAGAGGAAAGCTGAATTTTCAGCCATATTACTTACCGGCTTTTATTGGTGAACCATTCCACATCTCGGGTCGGCGCCGCATCTTTGGCAGGTACCGCACCCCGGCCCCTATGGGGAAAGGACAAAAGACATTACTGGGGAATTATAAAGACATTTAGAGGGGTCGCCCTCATCACTAACTCACCTGATTTTTCCACCGGCAATTTAACCCCTCAACGCATCGCCTTTGTTCTGCACCTGAAATAAAGGACAGATCACAGGTTAGGAAAAAACAACATAAAAGGAGGCTCACACTTGAACTTTTGCATCTTCATACTTACGGTGTATCGCTCAGAAAAGTCAAGTGGATTTGCCAGCGCCATTCTGAAAACCAGTGAAGTAACTGGACGAACGCGCGCCCCTGCACCAGAAGCAGGATGGAGAGTTCATCCTTCCAAACCATAAGGCGAGCTTAAACCGGGGGTTTTGGAGGAGGTCAGAGAAGAACGAAGGGGGAAAAGGGGGGGAGCAAGTACACTATTCAGCAGACAGTTAATCCCCTTTCTCATCTGCAGAAGGATATTCCTACGGGCCAGACAAGCAAGATTTGGGGGTCCTGTTCAATCGGTGGTCCGAATTTTGCACATCACGCTTGAAGAGGCCACAGCAACCCAGACCAGACCAGCGCCTCCGTGGGAGCCAGGTGAGCGTTACAATGAGGAAGATGCTCCGGATTACATTCTTTGGGTCCAGGAGATGTGGAGGGGGGAAACGGCAGCTCGTTGAACCGATCAACGTCTGTGTTTTACTTTATTAGGAAGCGGGGTCTCCCAAACGAAGTACAGAAGGCCCTAGATAAAATAGCAGGGGTGGAAGCAAAAGGTTGGCCCAAAATTAAAAGTATCATAGTACACCATTGTAGGAGGATCAAAGAGCGTGAAAAGGAAACTATCCAAAGAAGGTTGGCGGAGGAAGCAAAACTAGTTCAGAATAAACCAGTGAAAGTAGTGGAGGTATCAGCAGTACCGCCCCAGAACAGATCGGAGAAGAAGGGTGTGCCTCTGTTGCCACACAGGCGAGGATGGCAGCTGTCAGGGCAGACAACGGGCAAGGACAGTGGTGGAGAAACCAACAGTATGCAAGACCCCAATGGCAAGGAGGGCCACCAAGAGGACGAGATGGGTTTCGAGGGTAAAGAGGAGGGGGATTCGGAAGGACAAGGACCGAGAGGCGGTGGGCAGGGGCAGTGTTGGTCCTGCGGGAGGTGGGGGCACTTCACCAGGGAGTGCTGTAACAGGCCAGGAGGAAGCTACCCTTATAATCAACAACCATGTGGAAACCCCCACCCCGGCAGCCCACAGGGACTCACCCAAGGATTTACCATAATCCCATATGAAATACACCAAGCTTACACACAGCTACCTCCCCAGATGCCCTGCCCCAGCACCCCACTCACGCCATGCCAACACAACAGAACTGTCCCAATTCTCAGGTCAGGGGGAACAGACACCATTTTGCCACTGCACCGAACGGCACTGCAGCACCTTATCAAGGTGCCTGTGTAATAGGCGGGGACCCCTTTGTATGTCCGGGGACAGACGCATATCCCGACTAGAACAGCCCACAGAGAGCCCTTGCATGCCCAGTACCATCATTGACCTTGCACCCAGAAGAGGAACCGCTGGAGGGGGCAGAGATAGGAAATAAGCAATTCATCTTTATGGTAGACTCAGGGGCGGAAAAGTCATGTATCAGCAAATGTGACTTTCAGTTATCAGGACAAACTATCAACGCTCAGTGATTCTCTGGGCAGAGGTAACGGTACCATACACCGAAGATTTAAATGTCAAGATAGGCGGGGAAGGTTGTGCGAGCACCACTTATTATCATAGTGGTATTCCGTGCTGAATAAGAGAGCGGGGGGAGAAAACCTGGTATGTATACACAACAACAACACATAAATAGCTCCCAACCTCTACTGGTTTATGGTCTAATTCACTAGGGTTAATGACATACAGTATAAATCTCTATTGGATTCCATTTGGTTGAGGAAGCAAGGTTCATGGAGGTAAGAGAGGAGGGAGAGATACAGTTGTAACAAGAGTACAACATTGACAATTTGTGTGAACCATGAGAAATATATTTACAACAACCTTACAATACTGAAAATTTGTTTTGATTATCAAACGGATGAAGGAAACATTGAGTGTGAAGCAACACTTTGATGCAATTATAAGAGAAAGACTTGTAACAACAATTTAACATAGAAAACCCATGTTAGCTATCATTTAAGTGAAGTTAACAATTGTGTGAAGTAACACTTTGAAGCATCTATTTATTTGAACATAACAAAAACAATTTCTGTTTCTTGATCAAAGAAAGTGTCAGAGAACCGATTTGTCTATTGACTCACCAAAAGTACTACAATTTCTATTGATTACTCTGTTTGGCGCATTAAAGCTTTTTTCCTCATTCCTTAACCATTTTCTGAAAATTTGTTTGTGTGGCAGCCACACATTTTGGGAAGAACCAGTGCTTGACAACCAAGATTTTTTACTAATGAGTAAGTGGAAGCGCCTAGGGAGAGCTTTGTAGGATGCACCTTTTTTACTTTCATGGAGTATTAAACCTGACAATGCTTACCTTCAACACAATATTTAGAACAATTAGCATTTATTTCTTTAAAAACTCTTTAAAAACATACACTTGTAATTAAAACCATCAAAAAAGTGGCTTGTGCTAAGAAAAGTGACCAGTGCCCAACACCTCTTCAGTGACTTGAAAGTGCATATACAATATTACATCAATTGATAATCCTCTAGTATAAACATCAAATTCTTTTTAAAAAAACACAAGTTGTTAGAAAAGTAGACCACAGTTCTCATCGACAAAGCTGCATGAACAATACTTTACCTGCACACATAAGTATAGGTTGTGAGTCCTTATGAGGTTCTCTTAATACAACCTAATACAACACCTATTCTGGTGCTGATAGAAAACCCACCATGTTTCGTTCCTTCTTTCTGAAATATCAGGTAATTAAGGGAACTTCTTCAGGGATGAAAAATGATGGTAGTAACAAAAACTGGTCTAGCATGTGGTACACTAAAGCAAAGTACTTGTGAAACTTTGTAATTTCAAAAAATCTACAACATGGAATCACGTGTAGTAATAGTGCTGGGACACAACTAGTTTCAGTGCTAAATATCTTCTCACAAGTAGAAGTGTGTCGCCCTAGACCATAAGACAAAAACAAAAGAAGGTATGGGAAAGATTCTAAGGGAACATTGTTAGTAAAAATGGTCCCTTTATAGAGTTATCATTACTCATTAGAACGTATATGGGTGATACCTCAATGCTTACCATTGTTAATTATCGGTAATGCATCTGTATCTGCTGCAGACTCAATGTGGTTGTAGCTAGTCCCTAAAAATACATATAGAAAAGGCATTTTAGAGCAGTAAGCAAGTAAAAGCACTACCTCATGGTCAAGATGGGCATGAGGAATATCATAAAATCAATAGCAAAATCCTCCACCTACTTAGAAAGGTGGAGTATGGATGAAACTCCTAAAACAGTCATGTAGTGGTCAAGGTATCAAGGGACACACAAGCGCCACCCTAATAGGTAAGTGAAGAGGCTCCTAAAAGAAAGGACGAAATAGACTGGCAATATCGTCTGAAAACGACCTTTATCAGCAGTGCCTAATACAAGTAAACGGCATAAAGCACCACGTGTCAATCTCTTTGTGGTTTAATTGTTAGGAGTACAAGCAAAAGGTAGTTTACTATTAAACTGGAAGCCCAGCGTGCTCAAATACAAGGGAAATGGATCGCGAGTGATATTCCCATCATCTTTTACAGCTTTAAATAGTCGACAAAAGGACCTTATCATGGAGAAATACCTCTTGCAACCCGCATTTCAGTATATAATGCGGCTCATAGGCAATCACTAAATATAATGTAAACGCCCAACATACAGTCTAAAGAGGGCATCAGATAATAAGCGGTAATTGATACTTACAATTGCTAAGTCCTACGATTATTCTATGTGCTGTGCTGCAAATTAGCAACTAGGTGACTTGTGCCAGTAGCTACGAGATGTCTTTTATACTCATAGAAGGCGGTCCTTGACTGTTGTCGGCGCGAGCATGTGACGCACTTGTTGCGTGGAAATGAAAGAGGGCACCAAATAGACCATATGTCATGGCACGTAGTTCTGCCATCTTGGAAGAGGGTATAAAGGGATAACAATCGAGTAGTCATTGAATGCCATGGCTCACTCAGGCACAATACCCTTAAATGTGAATCCACAAATATACTATAGGGAACAGAATAAAAGATATACAAAGTTCTAATGTTGCAAAGATAACAATATGAGATGGTACTGCATTATTAGGTGCAATACCCTCAAATCCGAGTCCACAACTATAGCGAACAGAATAAGTGATATACACAGTTCCAGTGTTACAAAAGTAACAATATAAGGTGGTGCTGCATTATTATACCGGAACCGAGTGCGTCCTCACATACTACAATCACTGAAGCAGGGACTCGTGCCAGTCATTTAATGAGGCAGGGAACCCCGGCAGTTTGGTGTGAGTAGTAATCAATCTGTACACATGAGGACACCTCATATAGTATGAACCGCTAGGGCGGGCAACACCGTTGACAAGCATATTGTAAATTTTACATTATCAATGTCTGCTTGACCATGAATTTCAAACTTTAGAAATGTCAAGCGGATGGAAATAGACCTTCGAGGGAAAATATTAAGCCATGTCAGTACAGTAGGTCATAAAGCACAGGTAGCCTGGCATCAGTAATCTATTGAAACTCTCAAATACTGGTATTCTGGTCTGACAGATTTTAGTTTACGTGTAATCTCTCAATTTATAAACACACTGCAATCTATTTCTTCATTTAGGCCAATTATATGGCTTTTAGTTAGAAAGATAAGAAGTCTTTGTTCTTGTACCATCAGTAAGTGTTTATCATTAGCTCCGTTTGTTTGTAGGACTTATTTTCATGAGCACTGTCCACCTCCGGTCTTCAGGTTTATGTTCTAGAATGTTAAAGTGGCCAACAAAGGGTGCGTTAAGTACTCTATTTCTAATGCTACTTTTATGTTCTCCAATCCTGATTTTTTACTTTTCTTTCAGTTTTGCCTATATAAAGGTATTCACAAGGTACCACATAGCATATACCACCATTGTGGAATTACAATTGATCAAGACTCTTTGTTGACAAATATTATGTAGGCCCAAATCAACCTCTTGCTTCTCATAGTTTGTGGGCAACAACTACATTGTCCTCATGGACTATGTACAATCGGATTCGCAATACCCCATCTTTCAGTTAATGTATGCTGGGTGCCATTCTTCGTATCATTACGTGTGGTTAATGCTTTGATATTTTTACTTCTGCGAAATTCACATCTGGGATATTCTAGTGGGCACTCACCTCCCTTTACTATGTGCCAATTCTGTTTGACTGTACTGCTGATTGCGTTTAATAGAGCGTTAAAGGAGCTCACAAAGTGATATCTTCTTCCATACATTTCTGTCTGTATTCAAGGAGAGACTCTCTATGATTGTCATAGGCTCACTTGTATGATTTTCTTACAATCTTCTTTGGATAGCCCCTTTGAACCCAGTTATGTGTAGATGTCTGGGGGTCTTGGTCAAAATTGGTTCTTGTAGTACTGTTCATTTTGGATCTGCATGATTTTTCCATCGTGGAAAATTCTGCATTAGAAATGTGCGAACCATAAAAGGTTTGTACATTTCCCACGCGGAAACGCATTTAAAACCCCTACAAACACACACCATATCCATGACACACCCCCATACACACCCTTAACACACCCCCGCCTACACCCCCAACATAACCAAACCCTACTTACCTTTCCTTCTCACTGTGTCCCTGCAGCGCCAGTTCCCTTTCACTTCAGTGATCCCTTTTCACTTCCGGGAGTTTTCCCCGCAACCCCCGCTCACTATACTATAAAGTATACTATACTATAATGTATAGTGAGCGGGGTGTTACGGGGGACATCCCCGCAGCTCCTGTTTATTTGATTTATCTATTTTTTCTCAGGTGTGCTGCAGGGGTGTTCCCCGCAACACCCCCCTCACTATACTGTATAGCATAGTGAGCGGGGTATTGCGGCCCCCCGCAGCGCCTGTTTTTTTTTTTCTTCATTTGGCAGGGGGCTGGGGGGTTTTCCGCCACAACCCCTGCTCACTGTAGTGAGCGGGTTGTTGCAGGGGACAACCCCCCAGGCCCTAGTCCGACCTCACTGAAACACCTAAGCACACACCACGAAAAGGTCTGACTTTTGGACTTTTCGTGGTGTTTGTTTTAGGTCTTTTTGTGGGGTTGGACTTTTATAGTCGGTCAAATCGTACAATACCTTCTTTTTCAGTCTGAGTAACTGTCCAAATGGCAAATTATGTCTAGTGTGTTTTGGATGGAAACTCACATAAAGTAATAGTCAGTTTTTATTGGTTAATTTATGATACGGCTTGACCTTAAGTATAGCTTCTTCCTTTTTGATGTAAATGGTCAAGTCCAAAAAATTCATTGAGTCCTTACTGTGTTAGTGAATTTCAACAGCGGATTTTCATCATTCAGCCATGCAAAGAAAGCCTCAAACATCAAAGTGTCTCCAGACCATATTGGCAAGATGTTGCCCGATAAATCTTTTCCACAATTTAATGTGGTCACAATAAGGATTGGTATTGACCAGGATTACATGCATTTACATAGTTTCCACATATAAATTTGCCAATGTTGGGGCCACTGCTGACACCATGCCAGTTCCATGTATCTGCCTGGAAAGGCATTTCTGTGCACCATAATATAAAAGAATTAGGTGTTTTGCCTGAAGTTCTTGATTCTAGCAGTCGGTCGTTCTTCCACCATATTAAGGGTTGCCATCGAAGGAATTTGAGTGTACAGGGATATGATGTCTAATCCAACTAGAATATCTTCTGCTTCAATGGGGAATCCCTCTTTCAATCACCTCAGTGGTATCCTTAATATACAACGCCATCTGTTTCACATACGGACTAAGGTCTGCAAATTTAGAAAGATGTTCTAGCAATGATCCAGAACCAGACATGATGGGCCTACCAGGGGGGTTCAGCAGTGTTTTGTCTATCTTTGGCAGTACATAAAACTTAGGAGTGCTCAGATTGGGGGCCATAAGGTATTCTGTTTCCTGTTTTTGGAATCCACTGCCGTTCCAGTGCTTTGGAAACCTTAGAATTCATCAACAATTGTAGTCTCTTGGTCGGATCTGTGGGAATAACCTCATAAACGGAATCGTCACTCAGTTGGCAATTACATTAATTAATATAGTCCTATTTGTTGACAATTACTATTCCGTCGCCCTTGTCTGCTTTCCTAAGGACTATTTTGTGATTGTTTTTTTAAGGAGCGGATGGCTTCTCGCTGTGACCTAGTTATGTTTTTAAAGCCCTGACCACTATTCCGAGCTTCAAGGGACTCGAGGGCACTCAGAACTCATTTTTCAAACACAATAGCCTCTGTCGTGTGACATGTTGTAGGTGGGGTAAAGGAAGAGGTTCTATGTAATCCTGTCTCATTCTCTTCTCAACTAGTGGGACGATGCATAAAATATTGTTTCAAATGCATTTGAGTTGTAGTTCAGTTCTTCTTTTGAAGTTGTCATAATGATCAGTCAGTACAAAATGAAATTCCTTCTCTAATACAGAAATGTCTGCCACAGAGGGTTAATACGAGGACACATTTACTACTACTACTGTTTTGCTCCGCGTCTGACGTAGTTCAAAGTCCCAATTTGTGCTCTCATGGCCCTGATCTAGAAAAATAAACTCTGGTGTTATTGCTCCCTCGACCTCTGCAGGTTCTTTGGGGTTGACGGCATCTATTGCCATTAGACCTTCTTCCTCTATATGGCCCTCTGCTGTTACGATAGAAATCATCATTACTTGGATTATCATCTAAGTTCTCATCACTTGAGCCGTGGAAGCTATATGATGTATTGCCAAATCTCACTCTTCTACCTCTAGTTTGTGTTTGATTTCTATAAGAGTTAGGTTTGTAGTTATCTTGAGTGTAAACAAATGCTTTCTCATGTGAGAAATTGGTTAGATCTTAAGTCATTCAACGTATTCTGTCACGAGTGGTGTCATATTTGAAATCATCGATTTCTTTAGTGATTTCTCCCTGTCTCTTTTTATAGATATCTAGAGAGACTCGTTTTTTTTTATCTCATCTTCTAGTACCACCAGTTCTGCAACAAGTTTGTCTGACATCTCTTTGGCGGTGTCTATGATCAAAATAATCCAGTCCCTACCACACTTATTAGTTATATAGCTGCATTGCAACACAAACTCTTTATTGTCAAGGAAGAAGCGGGGTTAGTTCCTCACCCCAAGTCCCTGAGGTAGTGTACCATTGAGGAGATATTCAATCATGATTATACCATTAGGTTCAGTTCTGATGATCCTTTTTTCATTTGGGCTAATTCATCCCAATTTCTCACATTACTAAGTGGGGAATTCTCATTAGTAGGTCCCAATGATGTTACCCGGGAAAACAATTCGAGAAGATATTGATCATTATAACTTTTTACTTTATCTGCTGCCATTTTTAAACTCACGTAAAACTCTTCTGGCCGACTCTATGTTATGGACAACCAATGGGGAAATAGATTTAAGGAAGAAATCCCAAGACCGCTAGCCGTGCTGTAATACTTATTAACCGAGGGGGATTCCAGGCTGAATAAGAGAGAGGGGGGAGCAAACCTGGTATGTTTACACAACAACAACACCACGTAAATAGCTCCCTATCTCTACTGGCTTAGGGGCTAATTCACTACAGTTAATGACATGTTTTAGCGAAGGTGACTTCCCGTTATCAGGACAAACTCTCAACACACAGGGATTCTCTGGGGCTGTGGTAACTGTTCCATACACCAAAGATTTAGATGTCAAGTTAGGGGGGGAGATTGAGCAAGCACCACTCCTCTACTATGAAAGCTAACTTGTCAACTTACTGGGAAGGGACATGCTCCGCAAATTAAACATGACCATGGGCCTCATTACAAATTAGGCGGTCCGGAAATAACGGTGGCGGTAAACGCGCCGCCACCGTTGTTTCCGTACCACCTGATCCCGACTCCTGCAGGTGGGAGGTGATGTTCCCGCCAGGTTTGACCTGGCGGGTTTAACACCGCCCGCCTACAGGCGGACGAGGAAACACCGGCAGCATTACGAGATGCTGCCGGTGTTTCCATGATCCCCATTCCCATTGAGTCCTATAGGACTCAATGGGAATGGGGATTAACACATTTCCGCCTCCGTGATTCCCGGAAAACCAGGGTTGTAATGCCCCAGTAATTCCGGGAATCACAGAGGCGGAATGGTAATACGAGTCCGGCAGTAACCAGGTGGTTTTACCGCCTCGGTTACCGCCGGACTCGTAATGAGGCCCCATATCTTACACAGACAGAGGGGTCATTTGCACCACCCCTGGCATGCGCTCCCTCCGAGCAATGTTAGTGATGCATGCAGTGGCAAGCAAGATGGTGGTGAGACGGAAACCGGTGAACCCAGATATGTTCATTTATGGGATTAGAGTGCTGGCCAGAGCAGTTCCCCAGCTCACCAGGAAGGAATGGAGAGTCCCAGAAGATTTTATCTTTCTACCTTTCGCAGTACCCAAAGTGGTTGCTGGCACTATCCTGTCCTTACACCTAGAAGGGTTGCAAGTGTATGCAAAGAGAATTGTAGTACTGGGAACTTATATCCATGGGTGCGTATGGCGCACAGTGTTATGTATTGACCCCAACATACCACTACGAGAATTGACCAATGAAGACCTGTTTGAGGATGGTAGCAATGATGGGGAGCTTGAATCCCCTGTGACATCATGATGCAGTACAGGAAAGTTCCCGTTATGGCTATTGTCAGTGGGCCCCCCTCTTTCTGTGAAATGGATCTGCAGCAGGTCCCATCCCATTTGTGAACCACCAAGCCACATGATGTGGGAATGAAGTGAGTGGCACATGTAAAAATAACACTCAAACCATGTGCAGTTTTGCCAAGGGTTAGCCAATACTCCTTGTAAGCAGAAGCAGAGGAGGGAATTCAGGAGACATTGCATGCACTATTAGGGAATTATTGGCCCCTCCACGCCCCCATGCAACACCGTTCTCTATCTGATCAAGAAGGCAACAGAGGGAAGTTGGAGGATGATCAAGGACTTACGCCCCCTAAACTGTATTGTACAGAAAGAATTTCCTCTTGTTACTAACCCTGCCTCGATCCTGTGCAGCATCCCGAAACAGGCCACCCAATGCACTGTTGTGGATCTGAAAAATGCATTTGTCTCAGTGCCCCTTGATTGAGAGTCACAGTACCTTATAGCAACCACCCTGGACACTTACCCTGGAGGGGGAGGCAATAAGAGCACCATTGCTTAACCCAGGGGTACTGTGAAAGCCCTAGCATCTTCAATAGAATACTGCATGAAGATCTGGGTAACATTCAGGTCCCAAGCACGATAATTCAATACGTAGAGGACCAACTGGTCTGCAGTGACAGCGAGCAGAACTGTCTAAGGGACTCCATCACTTTACTCCAACTCCCGGCACAAAAAGGGTACAAGGTAGACAAGAAAAAACTCCAGTACTGTTTAGCATAGACCCTGTACTTGGGCCAGCTCATTTCCAAAGATGGCAAGAAGATAATTTCAGACAGAGCAGCAACAGTACGTGCCACTGCCAAAACAACGGCTGTGAAATAGATGCAAAAATGATGGGGGCTCTGCAATTATTGCAGAGCTTGGATTTTATACTATGCAGCGTACATGCAATCACTCCTACAAGGTCTCAAGGAAGCACAGAAAGAGGGAACTGTTACGCTCACCTGGCTCCCACAGGGGCGCTGATCTGAACTGGACAGCTGCGGCCTCCACCAATGTGACGCGTAGTGCCGAGATGACGGACTGGACTGGCCCACCTAGCTTCGTTTACTTGGCCCGTAGGAATATTCTTCTGCAAATGGAGAAAGGGAATTAATCACCCGTGGAGTTGAGCGTTACCCCTCCCCCGCTCCCACTGTTCTCCCCACTGATCACCTTTGATGCCCCCTCTTATAGTCTCACCTGATGGTTTGGAAAGAGGAGCTCTCCATCCGGAATTGACCGAAGGGGCGCGTTGATAACCAGTTGCTTCACTGGCTCGAAAGAATTGGTGAGTTCCAGAACAATATTGACTCTGAGATTCCCAGCAAGACGCCGTAAGTATGTAGTTCGTAAGAGTTCAAATGTGTGACTTTCACTCTTGTCCGATTCCTTGCAGGTTGCAGCTTGACCCTAGCGAAGAGTTCCTCGTGGCAACCGGTAATGTTCAGGTAAGGATTTGTATTATCCAACACAGTTGGATAAAATAATGTCAATATGTAACCTGTTGCTTTCTCCCTTATTCAGGCGCTGAGAGAAAATATGAAGTCTCGGGGAATAATGCCTCCGGCGGTAAAATCAGGTAAGTCTATTGTTGTGAGGAGGTTTCCCCTTGTTTGTCCCTTTGTTTCACCTTGCTGTCCTTTTGTTTCCCCTTAGGTGCCGGAGTGAGGCGGGAGCATGCAGAAGGATGCAGTGGAATGTGAAGATGCTGCGAAGGCCGGTGAGTTCAGCGCGGCGCTGCTGCATGCGAGGCGACACGCATAAAATAACTTCTTTCTTCCAGCTCGAAGGCGCGATGGATCGGGAATTCAGGTAAGGATCAAAGGTATTGCTCTTGTTCTAACCTTTTCTCCTTCTCTCCCCTTTTTCTAGGAGCTCCGGACTCGAGGCGGGCGTGGCAGAAGACTGGATGCAGACTTGCAGGCACGGTGAGCGTTACGCTGCTGGATGCAGAATAACGCAAAGTGTGTCCTGCTCTTCGGGCGTGGTTTAAATAGCCTCCAAAGTAGTCCCAGGTAAGTATTCCTCCCCAGCCCCACCCGAGTAAAAAATAGTCCCTTAGGTAAAGTAGTCCCTTCCAAGCCTCCTTTGACTTGGAGCTCTTGCAGCATGGTCTGCATCAGGTGAGTTTGCAGCATGGTCTGCATCAGGTAAGCTTTAATCTATGAGCCTGGTGCCTATGGCGCCAGGACTGGCTCTTCATATGAGCCTGGAGCCATAGGCGCCAGGACTGCACCCAAATAGCCCCTAGAAGGGGTTGTTGGGTTTGCTTAGCATAACTTGATGCCTGCTTCTGGGGTTGCTGGACTTGGTCTGGGTCCCCGGGGGTAGGCATCACGACAGCACTCCCCCCCCCCAAGGCCCCTCCTAAAGTCGTTCTTCCCTGTGGTTTCGGTTTGTCTGGGAAATTTCGGTGGAATTTCTTCACCAATCGGGGTGCATGAACGTGGTCACTAGGTTCCCATGAACTTTCCTGTGGTCCGTAACCTTTCCAGTCGATTAATTAAAAACGTTTTGACTTTATCAGCTTGGAGTGCAGGATGTTCTTAACTTCAAATTCGGGTTCCCTGTCTACAAGGATGGGGTCTGGTGGCTTGGTTAGTCTTTTCCCTGGTTGCACTGGCTTCAAAAGTGACACATGAAAGACGGGGTGAGTTCGCATATTAGCAGGTAAGTCCAACTTGACAGCCACTGGGTAGATAATGGCCTTAATAGAGTAATGTCCCAAATATCTAGGGTTAAAGGTCCGTGTTCCCTTTAGAGGTATATTTTTTGTGGCTAACCATACTTGGTCCCTATCTGGTATTGTGGAGTATCACTTCTATGCCGATCAGCATCTTTTTTGTATTTTTCTTTCGCCTTTTTTAAATGTTCAGTTGCTTCCTTAAAGGCTTGTGTAATCGTAGCGTGCAGATGGTCCACTGCGGGCATTTCTAAGTTTTGGGGTGAGTCAAGGTCTGAGGTTCGAGGATGGTGCCCATATAAGGTATAAAAGGGGCTTTGTCCAGTTCCAGAATGTACTGAATTATTGTATGCATATTCGGCGATCCAAAGAATGTCTTTCCAATTACGCTCAGTCTGATGTAACATACAACGCAGGTATTGTTCGAGAGTCTGGTTGGTCATCTCTGTTTGACCATTGGTTTGGGGGTGGTGACTGGTCGATTAGCTCACATCGATTTGCGCCAATTGACAACATTTTTTCAAAAAATGTGAAATGAATTGACTGCCCCGGTCAGAGACCAATACGGACAGAAATCTGTGTATGGGAACAATGTTTTCTAGGAAACTCTTTGTCCAGGATTGAAGCAGAAGGTAATCCCTTTAAAGGAATAAAGTGGGCCATCTTGGAAAAAAGATCCAAAACAACTAGAATGGTGTTAAATCCATTGCATGGGGGTAGGTCAGTAATAAAGTCTAACGATAAGGTGTGCCATGGTGTAGGCGGAATGTCTAAAGGTTGTAAGAGTCCAGCTGGTTTTTTCTTTTGACTTTTGTTTTGGGCGGAAATGCCACAAGACATCACAAATGATTTAATATCCTTTCGCCAGGTGTGCCACCAGAATTGTCTCTTAATCTTAGCTTCAGTTTTTGCAATACCTGGGTGCCCCTCCATTAGGGTATCATGATAACGGGAAATGACTAGTTCTTGTAGTTCCTTATGTGGTAGAAATAGCCGCCCTTGGTAATAAGGCAGGTCATTGGAGACAGAGTATTCCGGGCCTTTCTTTACCCAGTCCTGCAGGGCTGTAGGATCAAAGAGTTGTTGGATCTTTACCTGAATGTCCTCTAGTTTCTGTAGAGTTGTCATGCCAAGAATCTTTTGTTCGGAAATGATAGGTACTGGTTCTGGGTTCACTTCTGCCTCTCCCATCCCTATTCGGGATAAGGCGTCTGCTTTACCATTCTTACAACCTGGTCGATAGGTTATCACGAAATCTAACTCGGCAAAGAACAATGCCCATCGGAGTTGGCGTGACGATTGGGCCTTGGCTGTCTTTAAATACTGTAAGTTCCGGTGATCGGTGATCACAGTAATGGTATGCCTGGCACCGAGAAGATAGTGCCGCCAAGCCTTGAAGGCGGATTTAATGGCTAATAACTCCTTATCGGTAACTGCATAGTTTAACTCGGGTGCCGAGAACTTTCTGGACCAAAATGCTACTGGGTGAAGCTGGCCAGTTTCAGGGTCCTTTTGAGAAAGGACAGCTCCCATGGCTAGACTGGATGCATCAGTTTCCACTATGTATGGAAGTTCAGGGCGCAGGTGCTTTAATACAGGTGCAGACGTGAATTTCGCTTTCAGCTCTTGGAAGGCATTTTCAGCTTCTTCAGTCCACATAAAGCGTTTATTTTTTCGCAAGAGTGCTGTGATGGGATGTACAACATGTGAAAATTCCAGGATAAATCTGCAGTAGAAATTGGCAAAGCCAAGCATGCTTTGTACTCCTTTAACTGAACTTGGTGATGGCCACTTAAGAATTGCATCCACCTTTCGTAAGTCCATTCAGACTCCTTTTGGGGTCAGGATAAACCCAAGGAATTAAACTTCTGTGGCATGAAAAATGCATTTTTCCCGTTTTGCATATAGTTTGTGCTGGCGCAATTTCTCAAGGACTACTCGGACATGCTTCACATGGTCAGATTCTGAAGAGGAGTATACTAGAATATCATCGATATATACAACAACACAAACGTCAATGAGTTCACGGAGGACATCGTTCATGAAGTATTGGAAGGCTGCTGGTGCATTGCATTGCACAACCCGAAAGGCATCACCTGGTATTCGAATAACCCATACTTAGTGCGAAAAGCAGTCTTCCATTCATCGCCCTCTTTTACACGTACCAGATGGTATGCCCCCCGGAGATCTAGCTTAGTGTATATGCAAGCGCCCTTCACTTGGTCTAGTAATTCAGGGATCAGAGGCAATGGGTATCGGTTCTTAACAGTTATCTGGTTCAATGCACAGTAGTCTATGCCGTTCTGAGGTCACCTTCTTTTTTGGGCACGAAGAACAAAGCTGAAGATGCAGGGTACTTGGATGGGCGTATGAAGCCATTAGCAAGGTACTGGTCTAGGTATTGTTGTAGGTGAAGGTTCTCAGGTTCCGTAAGGGTGTAGATCCTGCTACAAGGGGGTTGTGCACCGGGTATGAGATCGATTTGACAATCGTACATTCTGTGAGGTGGTAAGGTGTTTGCCTGTTCTTTTTGGAAGACATCCTGGAATTCTTGATATTCTGGAGGTAGTTGCACGACTGCTGTGGTTACTGGGGCCAGGCCTGCGTTCAGATTTTTCTTTGGGTAACAGTTTTGTGCACAATCCGGGAAGGTTATTCTCTTCTCTCACCAATCAACACAAGGATAATGTGTTTCTAACCAAGGTATCCCCAGTATTATTTGGAACGGTGGGGCTTTGATTAGATCAAACACAATAGTCTCTTGATGCCCATCCTGACCCAATAGTGTCATCTCTGCGGTGGAATGAGTTACAGGCCCAGAGGCAATTTCAGTTCCATCGACTGTGGTGATGACATCTGAGGTGGTTTTTCGGCAGAGAGGTAGATTCATCCTGGAAGCCAATTCATAGTCCACATAGTTTCCTATGGCCCCGCTATCAATGTATGCCCTTACTGCGTGCATACGCGATGGCTGCCTTGGATCTACAAGGACCATTGGTATGATGAAATGCGAGGTCTGAGTATCCTTCTTCAAGCTCGGCAAGCGGACCTCTACGCTTGTCGGGCGTGGTCTTTTTTCCCCGAGTCTGACTCCATATGGGTTTTATCAGCAGCTCCTACCACCTTCTTGGTTGGTTTTACAGGGCAATCCCGTAGAAAATGCCCAGAAGTTCCACAATATAGACACAATTGCATTTGCTGTCTCCTTTCTCTTTCCTTCTGGGTTAAGGGTCCTTTAACCCCTCCGATTTGCATGGGTTCTGAAGCATCTGCTCCTTTGGGGTTAGCGTGGGTCTTGACCAACACCCGATTCTCAAACTTGGCTCAATCAGCCTTTCTGTTCTGAAGTCTGTGATCTAACTGGACCACTAAATCTATATATTCAGCACAGTCTTGAGGTGGGTTCACGACTTGAGCCAAGACATCCTTGAGTTCTCCTCGAAGCCCACGATGAAATAACGTGATTCGTTTTACCTCAGGCCATCCAGTTTCCACTATCAACCTATTAAAGGTCGCAATGTAGGATAGAAGGTCCTGGTTACCTTGTCGTAGGGACAAAAGTTAATTATCCAGGGCCTGTCCTTGGGAGTGCCGGGCAAATAGTCTTTCCATGCTCATTTGAAAGCCCTGAAAATCCCGAAGAATTGGGTCATCCTGAGTAACTAGTGGAATTGACCAATCAGCTGCACTGCCGCTGAGATATGACAATACAAAGGATACCTTGGCTTGATCGTTTTGGAAGGCTCTGGGTCTGCATAAAAAGTGCAAGCGGCATTGGTTCATAAACACGGCAAATCTTTTGGGATCTCCGGCAAAGCGTTCAGGCGGAGCTAATGGAATAGTTTCTGGTAGGTTTATTTGCACAGGGTTACTCGATGACATAAGAGCTGGATTCCCCCCGGGGCCTGGTAGGGGGGCTTGTCCAGCCTGGCTTTGCAGTAGTTGCCTAGCAAGGTCATCAGTTCGCTCCTTTGACAAAACCAGTTCTCTCCTAAGAGTATTGGTTTCTTGACGGGCGGAATGCACTTCAGCCCTTAGTTCCCCTACTAATTGGGCCAATTGGTCAGTTTCTGAGGTATCCATAACGCCCGGGTGGGAATTTGTGGGTAGGCTTCGCATTCTGTTCCGCTCACCTGGCTCCCACAGGGGCGTCGATCTGAACTGGACAGCTGCGGCCTCCACCAATGTGACGCGTAGTGCCGAGATGACGGACTGGACTGGCCCACCTAGCTTCGTTTGCTCGGCCCGTAGGAATATTCTTCTGCAAATGGAGAAAGGGAATTAACCACCCGTGGAGTTGAGCGTTAACCCTCCCCCGCTCCCACTGTTCTCCCCACTGATCACCTTTGATGTCCCCTCTTATAGTCTCACCTGATGGTTTGGAAAGATGAGCTCTCCATCCTGCATTGAGCGCAGGGGCGCGTTGATAACCAGTTGCTTCACTGGCTCGAAGGAATTGGTGAGTTCCAGAACAATATTGACTCTGAGATTCCCAGCAAGACGCCGTAAGTATGTAGTTTGTAAGAGTTCAAATGTCTGACTTTCACTCTTGTCCGATTCCTTGCAGGTTGCAGCTTGACCCTAGCAAAGAGTTCCTCGTGGCAACTGGTAATGTTCAGGTAAGGATTTGGATTATCCAACACAGTTCGATAAAATAATGTCAATATGTAACCTGTTACTTTCTCTATATTCAGGCGCTGTTAGAAAATATGAAGTCTCAGGGAATAATGCCTCTGGCGGTAAAATCAGGTAAGTCTATTGTGGTGAGGAGGTTTCCCCTTGTTTGTCCCTTTGTTTCACCTTGCTGTCCTTTTGTTTCCCCTTAGGTGCCGGAGTGAGGCGGGAGCATGCAGAAGGATGCGGTGGAATGTGAAGATGCTGCGAAGGCCGGTGAGTTCAGCGCGGCGCTGCTGCAGGCGAGGCGACGTGCATAAAATAACTTCTTTCTTCCAGCTCGAAGGCACGATGGATCAGGAATTCAGGTAAGGATCAAAGGTATTGCTCTTGTTCTAATCTTTTCTCCTTCTCTCCCCTTTTTCTAGAAGCTCCGGACTCGAGGCGGGCGTGGCAGAAGACTGGATGCAGACTTGCAGGCACGGTGAGCGTTACGCTGCTGGATGCAGAATAACGTGAAGCATGTGCTGCTCTTCGGGCGTGGTTTAAATAGCCTCCAAAGTAGTCACAGGTAAGTATTCCTCCCCAGCCCCACCCGAGTAAAAAAATAGTCCCTTAGGTAAAGTAGTCCCTTCCAAGCCTCCTTTGGCTTGGAGCTCTTGCAGCATGGTCTGCATCAGGTGAGTTTGCAGCATGGTCTGCATCAGGTAAGTTTTAATCTATGAGCCTGGCGCCAGGACTGACTCTCCATATGAGCCTGGCGCCATAGGCGCCAGGACTGCACCCAAATAGCCCCTAGCAGGGGTTGTTGGGTTTGCTTAGCATAACTTGATGCCTACTTCGGGGGTTGCTGGACTTGGTTTGGGTCCCTGGGGGTAGGCATCATGACAGGAACCCCATCAAGTGGACATCAGAAATGATAATTGGGTTCAATGACCTCAAGAATTTAATTTCAACAGCTCCAGTTCTAGTGACCCCAGACTACACAGGAGTTTTACCTGTTTTCGCATTCAAATGGTACACTCATGACCACAGTGCTGACTCAGAAATGTTCTATGGGACACAAACCACTGGCATATTACTATGGCACACTGGACTCTGTCATGCAAGGCCAGTTCACTTGCAAACAAGTGCTTGCAGCTGCAGCCTTCGCCATTGAGTAAAGTTCCACCATCGTAATGGGGTGCTCCATAACATTGTATGTAGAGCACTCACTGTTTGCAATATTCAAAAGATCAAAGTCTACTCTGACCACACAGAGAGCATCAGCCAATGAAATTATCTTGTCCAGTCCAAATATCCATGTAGTGAGATGCAAAACAGTAAATCCAGCCACATTCCTTACAGAGCCATGCACTGTTGAGGACATGCGAGAACATGACTGTGCCACATGTGAGGGAGAAGGGGATGACATACCGAAGGCCAAAGAGTACGCCCTAAAAGACGGGGAAGTGTTTTTCATTGATGGGTCAGCATCCATTGGTCAAGAGATGGGTGAAAAACATGTTAGGGCAGCTGTGGTGAGATTAGAGGAAGGGGAGTATGAGAGATATATCGTGAAAAGATTACCAATGCGCTATTCTGCCCAGGCAGCGGAACTTGTAGCCCTGATTGAGGCCCTTTGGGCATCCACGGGATGCTGTGTAACCATTTATTCTGATTCTCTGTGTGTCACCACAACAGTGCACACAAGACTGTCCAAGTGGAGAAGGAGAGGATTTAGAAGGGCAGACGGCTCCCAAGTGCAACATGCCAAGCTATTAAACACATTGATTTAGGCCCTCGCAGAACCCTATGTAGTGGCAGCTGTTAAATGCTTAGCACACACACAGAACACTGATGAAATATCTTTGGGAAATGTTGCTGCTGATGCAACAGCCAAAAGAGCAGCATATCTCCCAGTACAAATGGGTGCAGAATGTATTCTGGCAAGTGCAGACTCAACAAAGAAAACAGACACATACACTGTGCTCCCCATAGCATAAATAATAGAGTTGCAGAGCAGGGCACCAACCAAAGCACATGATCTATGGCTTAAACGCGGATGCACCCAATCCCTTACCGATCTCCTCTGGAGACAACAAGTAACAGGAAAGGTTTTCATGCCTGTCGAGCTCTGTACACATCGTGAGGATAGCTCAGGAGCAACCTGCTCGCCTTGGAAGTAAGACGACAGGGAGTACCACAGGTTCGAGCCCTGGGTCCGCGCTTAGAAACCTCTGGATATTACACATGTTATAAATAACCTATCATATCATTTGAACAGTTACATTTTCCATCACACAGTTCAAAGCAACATATTGCTTCCGATCTCATCCCAAATTTGCAAGAGCACCTGACACAAATGGTCTAATGTACCACATGTCAAGTGTTCAGCACAAGGATGACATTGAGAACACTACGGGGTACATTATCCCGCCCTGTGGGCACGTTCCATGAGCTACACATTGATTATGCGACATGGGAGAGAGGTGCAATGGGGCCCGATACTTGATTGCATTGGTGTGTCCATTCTCTCGATGGGTGAAAGCAGGGCCCTGTGCCGACCCAGATGCAAAGTGTGGAGTGAAATTCCTTGCAAGGGAAGTATTCCCCAAATGGGGAATATGTGACGTCAGATGTTCAGACAATGGAACTCACTTTTCAATGGGTTATTTAAAGAAGTAACAACTCTTTTGGGGATCAAACACAAAATGTGCTCAATTAACCACCCACAAGCAAACGAGGTGGTAGAAAAAATGAACTGCCTCCTTAAGAGCAGATTGTCCACATTGTGCAACACGCTGAAAAAGAATTGGGTATGTTGCCTACCTCTGGCATTGTTTCAATTGCGCACAAAGCCCAGCAAGGACCGCCACTTGTCCCTCCACGAAATAGTGACTGGTCGACACATGCAAACTCCACTGTCGCCAGTGAGGAGAGTATCTGATGCACACAGAACAGCCAATGTCTTAGGAGAGGAATTCAAACAGTACCTCATGCAACTCACACATGCGATAAGGTGCATCTCGAAACAAATAGCGCCCCCGCACACAGAAGACTGAGACACTACAACAGCCCAATGGACGCCACCCCAAACCAACCCCTGTTACCAGGGGAATGGATCTATGTGCAGAGTTTTGTCCGGAAGTGGAACACCCCAAGGTTTCACGGACCATACGAAGTGGTTTATTCCACCCCGCTTGCTGTAAAAGTAAAGGGGTTGTGATACTGGATACACCTCTCCAATGTTTGTAATGTGCAAAGCAATACCCCCCTGAGTACCCATACTGGGAAACACACAACTACCACTACCTCAACATAAGTAACTCTATGACATTTCTTATTTGCGCTTGTGAAAATGTAAGAAAGAACATGCATCGCTGCTAGAGCATGAACTGCAACAAGTAACTCTCTCTCTCTCTCTCCCTCTACCTCCCTCTATCTTTCCCTCTTCTGCCTTATCCATCCCATTCTCTCCCTCCCCGCAAGTGCAACAATTATGAAAATGACACAAATGAATGAAAATGCAAATATAGATAGCAGTAGGAATAGAATTAGTTGTAAAAGAGCATATAGTTTGAACTGTGGAATGCACTTCTCAGCAATATTGTTTACATTGTTAATGTTGCTATTAGTCATCTATTGGGGACATTTTTTTTTATCTGGGGGACCCATATAAAAGAAGGGGGCAGTAGTGCAAATGGACATGCAATGGATACAAATGGAATTGGAATGGAAATATATCCTTAAACCTCACAAGTTTACATAAATATACAACAAGAAAGATCCCAGGTATTCTGATATCGACTGAAAATGTAACTGAAAGATCTCCAGATGCCCCAAATGCCACTTCCACATCCTCTATAGTATTGAACTCCCAAACATCTAACTCAGTATCTAGCATGTTGTTTACTTCCGGCCCCTAACATGGTTATAAGTTCTTCCTGGTTTTTAACCCCAAGTGAAAGTATGACTGAAAGTGCCCCAGTAACAAGTCCTGAGCAGTCTGTTCTGTCAAACCACACACGATTAACACCACAAATACCACATGTAGTGATTCCCAATCCTTAAAACCATGTGTACAAAGGTCCTTATGTAACACAAACAGATCCTATAGAACAATGTTGGAGGGAAGAAAATGTCCTGTGTGTAGTGATAGAAGAAAACAGCAGACACGCCAAAAGAAATATGACGCATATCATGGTTTAGGATTAGACGCAGTGGAAGACCTTCGCCATCCTGGCCACTGAAATAGCTGGCACTCTGACATGAGTGCAATACCAACAACTTCTCCCCCAGATGTCTGTGTCCTTCCAGAAGAGGAGCGCCATAATCAGCTGAGCAGGAAGAAATGATCGTCCAACTACTTGTCCCAGGATTCCTCTCACCTGCTTGCACAGATACCAGATGAAAATAAACTATACAGCTAAGCAGAGACTTTTTTTGCATCCTCGTGCCCAGCATCCAGACAAGGGCCAATGCTAAATGGCTCCAGATTGTTAGATGTGAACTGATCCAGCTGGCAAACGATGCTGAAGAAAGGTTAAACATCATCAAAGTAGAAATGAGAGCACTGCAGTTAATGACAATGCAAAACCGCCATGTCCTTGCCCTCCTCACAGCCATGGAGGGCGGGGTTTGCAAAAAGATCGGAAGTTCATGTTGTAAATTCTGTCTTCTACAGATGCTGAAAAGGAGACACTATCACATGTTATCGCAGCAATGCGTGATCTTGCGGTCAAAATGAAGAAGGAAGCAGGAATTCAGGAGGACGATTGGGTGAACATGGCATTCGGCTGGGTACCATCCTTGCTTGGAACGATTGAAAAGATGCTGGTCCCTATCATCGTGTTCATTTTGGTGATTTTTCTGCACATAGCAGTTGGGTCTTCGTTGTTGTGCCAAAGCAGTACCTAGTAGTGCAATGATGATGGTGACAATTGGGAGAAATAATAATAATGTACCTCATGCCACACAGGAAGTAGAAATCCAACAGAACAAAATGATTAACCTAAACACTGTATGGTTGCAGTGTATCAAGGGCATGTGGATGAGGTGGACACCCTATATCACACAGCCATTGCACCCCCATTCCGACTCTGAAAATTATAAGGAAGTTTGGGTGGACCTAGCAGGGGATGGGGGATGCATATACATGACCTGTACACCTGAACAGTATGCACAACACGGGGAAAGTTTGAGAAGTGTCTGTAGAGCATGGATGCCCATAAAGGGTACACCAGCATGGGAAGAGGCAGAAAGACATGCTAATGAACGAAAATATGGGAAGGGGGTGAATTTGATACTGTAGAAGTAACAAAAGGGGGGAATGTTGGGGTGAAGATGCGTCTATCCCACCCCCCCTAGGTGCTTCCAAATAAGGCGAACCCCATACGAGGCTATATAACATACAAGTGGGGATCAGCCCACAGTCCCAGATATCATACAAAGGCCCTGTAGTGCATAGAAGTAGATAAATAGCACTAGTCCTGCCCATGCCTCGTGACCCCATTTTGTATTAGGCTAAGAACAGACAAGCTGCTGGCCTGCAATGCTCACGTCCCATATTCACACAGAGGTGCCAGGTTCAATATCAGCACAAGCCAGCTCCGCATGAGCCCTGTTCCCACGGAAGTCCATTTCCCTCTTGTTCCTCCAGTGTTGCGAATATTTAGTATCGCCTCTAGGAATATGCCCCGCGCAGAGTGTGAGACAGTACCAGGCACTGTGCTGCATCCATTCATCTCCACTAACCTGCCATCAGGCCCCTGACCCCCACCCAGCCAGGTCGGAGCTGGCCACACTTCACCAACCCAACCCACAGGTCCTAACCTCTCCAAGGTGCCCACCACAGATCTAAAACCTTCACAACCATATATCTCCCTAACAGCAACACAAATCTCCTGTAACATGAGGTACCGGGAAGGGTAAATCAAAGATAAAACCCCTGTGGGGAGACCTTGGGTGCGGGAACTGCAGTATTAATGAAGTTCTGAATGTATGGGTCAGCATGAGTGTATTTTATCCTCCCACCTCCCTGGCACCCCATTCCTGCGCCGCCCAGGTGCCTGTCGTAATGAGTGAATAGTCGGTTTCAGTTGTTTAGCTTAGATAAGATACATTGGGCCTCATTACACGGTAGGCGGTGAGCCATGGCGCTATTAGCGCCATGGCTCATGCCGGTAAAATACCGGCACCGCCTTGGCGGAAAGGGGATTTACCGCCCCCTTCCAAGGTTGGAGGGGCGGTAAATCCCCCTTCCACCATTGCCCTTCCCCATTCCCATTTCTGCCCCATAGGGCTCTATGGGACTGGGGAAGGCGCTAATTACGGCACCGCAATTTTGCGGTGCCGTAATTAGCTCCGAGGTCCCTTAGCAGGTTGGATTTTA
Organism: Ambystoma mexicanum; assembly: GCF_040938575.1. Lineage (NCBI taxonomy): Eukaryota > Metazoa > Chordata > Amphibia > Caudata > Ambystomatidae > Ambystoma > Ambystoma mexicanum. The sequence continues at coordinate 532,055,459 of NC_090924.1, read as the reverse complement.
ACGCCTGCAAGAAGCAGGCGTTAAATCCTCCAACCCGCAAAGGGACCTCGTAGTACGGCGGTAAGGGTTAACGGTCACCGTTGCCATTAACGGTGACCGTTAACCCTTACCGCCGTCCGTGTAATGAGGCCCATTGTGTCTAATGTTTGCCCTAACCTTCACCGCAAGGATGAGCCCAGCTGAACCACGTGGAGCCAGATCGACGGAGAAGAACCAGCCAATTATTGCTTGGCATCCTCTATGGAGCAAGCCCATTTGTAGGGTGCCTCGAATTAGTGAGCGCCCCCAATAATGTGATGTTTTTTCAAGTTATAAACCACTGTTTGCTGATGTAAGGGCAGAGCACTCTCGAGCAGCAGAGTACTTTGCTGATATTTGTATTTTGTACAAATAAACCTTGTTGTCCTTACAAAGCTATCTCTTGGCTTCTTTCCCAGCAGATTGTATTTACTCTGGTGTGTGTGTTTTGTGGGGCTCGCCTTCACATCTCTGATGGATCAGGATGTTTTTTAAATGACAAGTACCATTTAAGGTGACCTAGTTTATACTTTTCTTTAATTTGAATTGGGTGGTGACCTTGGGTCCAAAGGACCTGGTTCACACAATATTTCTGTGCCAAAAGCCTCTGAAGTAAATAATTTCACAGTAAAACTGGTGTGCTCTGAGGAGCCATGACCATATCAGGAAGAATGAGTAGATGGCGCCCTATTTTGATTTCAGTAATCCTATCAATGGGAGTTTGCATCCTGTCGAAGTTGTGAAGTTCTCCCTGGAGGGGTTTAGAGAAATACAGTGACTTTTCCCCCTTTCTTTGGTTGAGAGTCTCAAGTATTCGTCTGGATATTAAGGTCGCTTGTAACCCTGTATCTGTGAGAGTTGGGAAGTCTCACTGTCCCTGAACCTGGACAGGCACAAAAAAACCTTTCATCTCAAACTTGCATGGAAAGAGTGAGCTGGCATATAGTTCACATTGCATTTGGTACATATTTGGGATTTCATAAGCATTACCTTGGGCCATCCCCTCAGGGGCCTGTCTCCTCAGGGTCAAGTTCATGCGGGTTGGTCAAGGACTCGGAATAAAATAACATTTTGAGATTAAGTAAGAGAAGGGAACAATTTCCTCCTGTCATTGTCTGCCCTGAACTGTTGATTTGTTCTGGCAGAGGTTTCTATGAGCAATAGGATCAGGATTTCCCAGTGGGGATCGCATGAATTGACCAATGCTCTCTGTTAATTGTAGGACCAGTCGCTCCAATCGTGAGATTGCCTCTACCTTCTAGACTATGTGGTCTTCATTGGTCATATCTCCATTCTTCTCTAGAAGGGTAACTGTCTCTTCTAGGAGAATAGATTTGATAACTCTGGGAACTATTGGTGTATGTATTGCTGGACCTCCACTCACCCTGTTACTGAGAACTGTTATTCTTGAACCTAGGAGCTGGTCAAGGATAGTTTTCTTTGTAATTATTCCTGGGAAGTGGCGATTGGATCATCTACCTGGAACATTTGTAGCCTGGTATAGGTTTTTAGCCTAAATACTGAGGACTTATGTAAATCTAAGGTTTTGTAAGGTCAGTATTTTGCATGTCGGGTGTAAGACTAGTCTGCTGGCTTTCAGCAGCAGGTCTTCTCTGTCTGTTAGGTTCCTTAGCAACACAGTAATCTGTCTTTGCCCCCCCATGTCTCGAAGTCCAACTGAGGAGTACTCTTCAACTAAGCTACCGTACTGGTGGCTGGAGCAGACGTTTGTTTGGGGATCTTTTCCTTGTTTTTAGGAGTTGTTGGGTTCTGGACTTCATAGATCCTCGTAGCCTGCATAATTATCCACTCGAGAGTTCTTGAGTCATCAAAATCATGCACTGGGTCACTATGTATTTTGGCATGGCATGGAAGAATGTTGTTTCGAATGTTCAACCTACGGTATCGACATGTAGAGAAATCTGGGCAAATGTGCGCTTGAGAAAACTCTATAGCAGATTGATCCTCAGCAAACATTAAATTGCAGGTTCCCTTGGCTTCTTGGGTATTTCTGTAAGTTGAAAAGTGGTTGCCCTGGATGAGGACCATTTGTAATGATTTTAATGTTACAGACCAGCAACAAACCTATAAAACTCACGAGAGAACGTCCATTTGACAAATTCCATGTAATATTGATCATTCTTCAATCCAAATGACATGCCATCATCTGTTCATACATTTCTAGTTGTTACCAGGCAGACTATTTAGCATTTTTATCTTAAAGGGCCATACATCTTTTTATGGCCTTAATCTCTTTGATTGGGTTTTTCACTAACTCTGTGTTTTATTGTTCTAGGTCTCTTTACTTGGATCCACTTTCTCTCATCAGAATCGGAGGTACTGCTTGAATCCCCTTGCCTGCATGCATATTTCTCCCCTTTGTCACTATGACTGTAAGGATGTTGCCTATGTATACAGTACTGGGGGCCCTCTCTCGTTTCTTTCACATTGGTCTTGTAGATTATAGACCTCAAATCTTTTCTGAGGGTCTGGATAATATGGTATTTCATTGTATTGTTGCTCAAACTCAGTGTTTATCATTCTTCCCCTTCCCAGGGGCTCTGGAGCATCATCACATACCCTGACATTGTTGTGTCTTGACTGTCGTGTAGTCGAAGAGTCCTCTGTCCACAAGTGCCGCACAGAGAGAATCAAAGTCACTCTCTGTACAACCTTTGAGGCCACAGGTGGGAGATGTTCTTCCGGAACTACGGAACTCGTGGAACCCCGAACCACTGTAAGGGAAACACCAGTTAAGTATCAAGCCAAAACAGCATCAACAACCAATCAACAAGTAAGTGGAACGGTCTTACCAAGAGGTGTCCGTGGCGTATCAGTTGTACCTATAGGGGAGGTTCCGAGACCCAACAAGGCTGTTCCTTCAGCAGTGTAGCGATCCCAGCAGTGTTGCAAGAGCCGGGCCCACCGGGTGGCAGAATCCGCACAATGAAGGCGGAATGTAGTGGATAGAAGTCCGAGAGGCAGTCCGTGATCGTAGCAATGAATCCAAGAAGCAGAAACCAGAGCCAGGGGTAATCCGATAACAGTCCGTAGTGAAATCCGAGTCCAAAATCCAGACGTGACAAAAGATAAGTATAGTGCCTTACAGGAGTCCAAGAGAACAGCTGTGAAGCACCGAAGCACTACAATGCAGCCGTTTAAATACTAGCGCTGCTACTTCCTCCCGGTCACATGAGCCGCGACTGCATCACGTGAGCGTAGCTGAGAAACACGCGAGCGGGAGGCGGTGGTCATGTGACACGGAAGAAGCCGGTCTCGCAACCGCCAGGGAAGACGCCAATGGAGCGTGCGTCTCCGTGGGCAAGCAGCATGCTGAACCATGCGCTGTGGCACTTGGCGCCGTGGCACCTGGAGATTCGAGGAAAGCACATGTGAGTCCCGGAACCGTGCAAGAGGACGGGGGAAATGGAGGTACGTGGGCGGGAAACGGGAACCCTAGAGGAACTGAAGGGAGAGTGAGTGGAGTGCATGACAAAGTGCGTGACAGAGCCCCACGCCAAAGGCCCATGACCCTGTGGGCACGAAGGATTGTCCCTATGGAACCGCGCCACCAGACGGGGAGCCTGAACATCAGCAGAAGGGACCCAGGACCTCTCCTCTGGGCCATAGCCTGACCAATCCACGAGGTACTGGAGGCACCCCCTAGAGACACGGGAACCCAGAATGGCAGAGACCTCAAACACATCCGGGGTGGACAGAGACACCGGAGCCACAGGGGAGCGAAGCCGCGTGGGAGCGTGACAGGGCTTGAGCAGGGAAACATGGAAAACGGGGTGAAGCCGCCAGGACCCTGGAAGTGCAAGACGATAGGACACAGGATTGATTACACGGGTGACAACATAGGGACCCACAAAACGAGGCAGAAGCTTGCGGTAACCCACCAACCGCAGGTGATGAGTGGACAACCAAACACGGGACCCCACAGAATACAACGGGGCCATCACCCTTTTCCTATCCGCCTGCGCCTTCATGGACGCCTAAGCCTCGACAAGATGAGTCGACACCTGAGCGTGGATGGAGGTCAGGTCCCTAACACATGCAAGGGCAGCCGGGTTGACTGAGGGAGGCCGATCCGTGAAGGGCAAAACATGAGGATGCTTACCATACAGCACATAGAACGGGGAGAAACCAGTGGAGGAATGCACAGCGTTGTTGTACGCGAATTCCGCGAGATGTAACACGTTTAACCAAGAAGACTGCATCTATAAGGTCAGACAACGCAGGTACTGCTCCAGTGTCTGGTTAAGTCTTTCGGTCTGGCCGTCCGTTTCGGGATGGTATGCTGAGGAGAAGCGGACGTCCATACCGAGTAGCTTGGTCAGGGCCCGCCAAAAGCGTGACGTAAACTGGGAACCTCTATCCGAGATGAGAACCGAGGGAAGCCCGAAAAGACAGAAGACATTCTCGAAGAACAGTCGGGCCAGTGTAGGTGCAGAGGGGATGCCCTTACAAGGGATAAAGCGAGCCATCTTAGAAAAGGAGTTGATGACTACCCACAAGGTATCAAAGCCCCGGATCCGGGGTAGGTCAGTAACGAAGTCCATGGTCAAGGTGTGCCATGGTTTGGGAGAGACAGGTAAAGGAAGCAAGAGACCCACAGGGCGACCCCTACGATGCTTACTCTGCGCGCAAACAACACATGCGTTGACGTATGATTCAACATCCCTTCTCATGGACGGCCCCCAGCACCACCAAAGTGCGTTTCTGACCGGGATGTCCATGAACCGGAGCGTCGTGGGGCCACTCCAAGGCCATGTTATGGGTGTCTACCGTGGGCAGGAATAGCCAATCAGAAACAAAGGGAAGACCGTTGTGAACCACCAAATCCTAATCGGACAACTGATCTGGGTGTAAGGTAACCCAGTTCCGTATTGCGTCAAGCAAGGGCAAGGTCGGAGTACACAAACAAACCACCTTACCGACATCTAGAAGGGTATCTGGAAACGTCGGCAAGGCCACCCCCCCAGGGGAACGCAATAAGGCATTGGCTTTGCTATGGATAGAACCTGGGCGATGTTTGATAACAAAATCAAAGGCTGCAAAGAAGAGATGCCACCTGACCTGTCTGCTGTTGATACATTTCAGGGACGCTAGGTCCTGTAAGTTCTGGTGATCGGAATAAACTGTGATTCGGTGCTTAGCACCCAAGAGATGATGTCGCCAAACGTGGAATGCGTCCATGACCGCCAGTAGTTCTTTTTCGGTCACGGTATAGTGGGACTCAGCATCTGTGAACTTACGGGAATGGAAGGCCACGGGGTGAAGACGACCAGAGGTAGAGCAAGTCTGTGCCAATACAGCACCTAGGGCAAAGGATGAGGCATCAGCCTCCACTATGAACGGCAGTTCGGGGTCTGGGTGCTGTAGAATAGGGGCGGTAGTGAACGTCGTCTTTAAGGCCTCAAAGGCTCGTTGATGTGCCTCCGTCCACAAGAAAGGAGAGCGAGGGCTAGTCATGGAGGTAAGAGGAGCCACCAGAGATGAGAACCCAGAGATAAACCGCCTGTAAAAGTTACCGAAGCCAAGGAAAGACTGGAGCGCCTTCAGGGAATCGGGGACTGGCCAGTGCAACACCACTCGAACTTTGGAGGTATTCATGGCTAGCCCTCCAGACAAGATGTGAAAACCAAGGAACTCTACGGAGTCGGCATGGAACTGGCACTTCTCGGGTTTGGCAAACAAGGAGTGGCTTTCTAGGCAGGAAAGCACTTCCCTAACGTGTTGTACGTGTTCCTTCATGGTCTGGGAGAATATCAAGATGTCATCCAAATAGACCACAACGAACACGTCCAGGATGTCAGAGAAGATGTCGTTCATGAACCTCTGGAACGTGGCCGAAGCGATGCACAAACCGAAATGCATGACCGTATACTCATACAAGCCATAGCGGGTACACAAAGCGGTCTTCCATTCGTCTCCGGGACGCACACGGGCTAGATTGTAGGCACCGCGGAGGTCCAATTTAGTGAAAACAGTGGCGTGCGTGAGACGGTCCAACAGGGGCGTAATTAGTGGAATGGGGTAGCAGTCTTTCTTCATGATGGCATTCAGTCGGCGATAGTCGACACAAGGCCGTAAGTCACCCTCCTTCTTGGGAACAAAGAAGATGGGGCTAGCCACCGGGGAAGTAGAAGGACGTATCTGGCCCAAACGGAGGGATTTATGAATGTACTCCTTGAGGGCTAGGTCTTCAGTAGGGGAAAGGGAATAGATGCGGCCTGTGGGAATAGCACTGTCCGGAACCAGATCTATCGGGCAATCGTACGGACGATGTGGCGGTAGGACTTCCGACGAACCATGGTCAAACACTCCCATGAAATCTTGGTATTGAGCTGGAATGAGTGTGGAGACCAATCCAACTGTGTGGTGTTCTGTAGAGGGAATAGTGGGCTCTTCTAGGGTTAATTGAGCCATGACTCCCAACGCTTGAGCGGGTGTATCGATGCTAGTGGTTGCTGTTAGACAATAGTGTTGACAGAGATCAGATTCAAAATGCACCGAACCCACTTTCAGTTAATTAAGGGATTGTGCTCCCAGAGCCAGGGTATCCCCAATATTACACCGAACTGGGGCATCGAGATGAGATTGAAACTCAAGGTTTCCTTATGTATGGCTTGTATGGTCAGGAGCATTGGGGCGGTCTGTTGTTTGATTGGCCCAGATACTAGAGACGTACCATCGACTGCCTGCACTGGTTCCGGCCTGGTTTTGGCTAGAAGAGGTAGGTTCAGGGTTTGAGCAAGCATGATATCCATGTAGTTGCCTGTGGCCCCGGAATCTATGATAATAGTAACTGGGTGAGTGACATCAGGCGTGGGTTGTAGAACGGCCTGTACATAAATGGGCCTGATGCGACCAAAAGCAAACACAGGGTTCGGGGTATGACAAGGAGCGCTCGATCCAGTCCCCGAGTCTAGGGTCGAGCACTCCGAAAACCCGAAGGTTTAAGCTTTGGGCGACGGGGACACTCCTTCACATAATGGCCAGTTAGGCCGCAATAATAGCACGCGTTGTCCACCCTCCTACGTTCCCTTTCTATAGGTGTGATTGGGCTCCTGATGCCCCCAATCTGCATGGGTTCGGGACTGGTGCCAGAGGGGGCAGAGGTGGAAGGAGATGGGGCAGTTGTGTGCACAAAACCAGCCTCAGCCCTGCGTTCAGAACGTCTGGCGTCCAGTTGCAGGGTTAGGTCTACTAGATCCTGGTAAGAGGTCGGTAAGGAGGGAACAACCGCAAGGGCGTCCTTCATAGTGTTGTTTAGGCCTTGATAATATACAACAGCCTGTTTGGTTTCGGGCCAGGACGTTTCAGCTGCAAGCTGGTTGAACTTAGTGATGTATTCGATTAAGGACCCCCTACCCTGCCCCAGATCCAGGAGTTCCAGGTCTCGGGGCTGAACTTTATGACGAGTGTCGAACACTCGGGACATTTCCGTAACTAGTAGATCAAAGTCGTAAAGGGCTGGATTGTCGTTTTCTAGGAGTGGGTTAGCCCAGGCAGCGGCCGTACCTGCTAGATGCGAGAGAGTAAAGGCTGCCTTGGTGGTGGAGTTCCGGAAAGGCCAGGGGCCTGCACAAGAAATGCAACTTGCATTGGTTCAGGAAGATTCTAAACTTGCTGGGATCCCCATGATACCTCTCGGGGGTGGCCAAGGGAAAAGGAGAGGGAAGTACCACGGGGATGGGGTTAGGAGTGGGTGGAACAGGAGGCTGGACGGGCGGAGGGGCTGGTGGCAAATCCCCAAATTCAGCTTCCGGGGGTAAGGGGTGTCTAGAACTCTGGATGTTATCTAAGCGTTGGTGAATGGCAGTATTCGCTGCGGCCATGTCTGCACGTAACACGGTTATGGCCTGAACCATAGTGGTCAAGGGGTCATCCGCAGCTCCCTCCATAGGCTACACGACAGGATGGCTTCACAGTCTGTTGTGTCTTGACTGTCGTGTAGTCGAAGAGTCCTCTGTCCACAAGTGCCGCACAGAGAGAATCAAAGTCACTCTCTGTACAACCTTTGAGGCCACAGGTGGGAGATGTTCTTCCGGAACTGCGGAACTCGTGGAACCCCGAACCACTGTAAGGGAAACTCTGGTTAAGTATCAAGCCAAAACAGCATCAACAACCAATCAACAAGTAAGTGGAACAGTCTTACCAAGAGGTGTCCGTGGCGTATCAGTTGTACCTATAGGGGAGGTTCCGAGACCCAACAAGGCTGTTCCTTCAGCAGTGTAGCGATCCCAGTAGTGTTGCAAGAGCCGGGCCCACCTGGTGCCAGAATCCGCACAATGAAGGCGGAACGTAGTGGAAAGAAGTCCGAGAGGCAGTCCGTGATCGTAGCAATGAATCCAAGAAGCAGAAACCAGAGCCAGGGGTAATCCGATAACAGTCCGTAGTGAAATCCGAGTCCAAAACCCATAGGTGACAAAAGATAAGTATAGCGCCGTACAGGAGTCCAAGAGAACAGCTGTGAAGCACCGAAGCACTACGATGCAGCTGTTTAAACACTAGCGCTGCTACTTCCTCCCGGTCACATGAGCCGCGACCGCATCACGTGAGCGTAGCTGAGAAACACGCGAGCGGGAGGCGATGGTCATGGGACACAGAAGAAGCCGGTCTCGCAACCGCCAGGGAAGACGCCAATGGAGCGGGCGTCTCCGTGGGCAAGCAGCATGCCGAGCCATGCGCTGTGGCACTTGGCGCCGTGGCACCTAGGGATTCGAGGAAAGCACATGTGAGTCCCGGAACCGGGCAAGAGGACGGGGGGAAATGGAGGTACGGGGGCGGAAAACAGGAACCCTAGAGGAACTGAAGGGAGAGTGAATGGAGTGCGTGACAGAGTGTGTGACAGACATAAATATGAGCTTTTTAAAAAAAAAAGGTTTTTCTTTTTTATTTATGTATATGATTATTCATTACAACCTTAACACAACAAAAACATACGAATACAATTACAATTAATTATACCCATGACCCACATTTATGCAATACGTTAAGACCCAGTTTAAGAACAAGAACCCCACATATATACAATTACTACAAACATAAAAGTACTATTTTCATAAAAAACATTATAAAAATCACCACATCTTGTCATATCACAATAACGTCCATTTCATACCATACTTTCAAATTCCTTCCAGATATGATATGCAGCTGTAATTAAAGGAGATCCAGAGTGTATGTGGGCCCAGAATTGATGGTACACAATATTATCAATATTACCCACAAACTTGCTATATCCTTTTATATATTTCTGCCTCCAATTGACACACTGAGTAAGTATGTGGCATACAGTTTCAATTTAATTTCCAATAACCTGCAGAGTCTATTATATATTAGCCCATGCTCCCAGGTTATCCATACTTCTAAGAGCATAGACACTTAGACGCATAATAAAATTAACTAATTCTATGTCAAGACCGGAGGTGAGTATTATGCTTTAACTTCTTTAATTACTGCTTCCAACAGCTTTTCAAACTCTTAAACTTCTTTTTTTTACATTGGCCACTGGCTGTAACAAACAAAACCTGCATGTAAACAAAAGAGAGGAAAAAACAAAAAATCCCCATGATCCTCTCCTACTCTCCTATATGCTAGTCCTGAGACTGTCTCACTCCTCCAATCAAGGCCTATCCATAGCTACATAACACTGCCTCTCTAGGTCCTTTCCTCTTGTTTTTGGCTGCCTCTGGCGGAGATCCTTTTTTGCTGCCTTCCGACAGGTAAGTGATCCTTGTGATTTTTTCCTCATGTTATCAAAGTTATAAATGCAAATTGTATTGATTTGGCATGAGTTGCGCTAGTGCGTGAGGGTAGCACGTGTTTATTTGCCTTCATTGTAGGTAGCGCTTTCATTTTCAATCCCTCATTTTCTATCCCCCATTTTTCGCAGTGCGCAAAAGAAATCTACCGCTTGCCTCAGGAAGAACAGTTAGTTTTACAAGCAGACAGGGCCCACGAGCGAACTCGCTCGCCTCAGGGCTCCGGTCTGCCTGCGTAGTGGGAATGGCGCCAAGCCCCCCAACCCTTTTCCCTATCTTCGGGTGAGCCGGCATTACAGTGCAAAGCCCTGTCAATTGGGCAGTGTGACGCGCTCAATGCATATTGCGCATTCACAAGTTAAATTCATGATACGAAGGAGTCGATAAGAAACAGAGATCCTATCTCTCTTTTTCAGCACCTGATAAGCAGAATTAAATAGCGAATGTAATGCTCGCACTATGCCCCTTCAGGCACCTGGGAATACTTTATGATTTAAAAAAAGAGTTTAAAAGATAGTTCCTCGCTCAGAAACATAGTCTCAGAGCTCTCGAACATTTCAAAAGGAAGGTGAACATAGGTGAAGCCAAGAAAGCAGCTATGGACTGTGATAGATGGGACTACTCATGGGGCAAGCACAGGGAACGGGGCATAGAAGAGAAGGAAGCAGACCTCTCACAAAGCTTCAAAAAAGTACTGGGGATTCCATAGTAAAAGCAGTCACTCAAGGAGTAAAGCACCTGCAGGACAAACTACAGATCCTTGAAAACATATTGGCCAATAGAGCTGACAATCTAGACGACCCATAAAAGAGAGGAAGAAGTGGAGCAAAGCAGCCCGAAGAGAGCTCTTCTATTCATCTGGGCTCAATGATGGGGACAGAAAAGAAGCCCCAGGAGGCAGCTGATACCTTCAATAGGCTTAAGAATGCTTTTCTGTTAAAATCTGCCATGCACAGCCTCGTACCCCCCACCCGACGGGCGAAAAATACAGGGGAAACACAATCACCATCAGAGGAGAATGATCAATACGATGTGTAAAATGATAACGCGAGCATGGACACGCAGGGAGTAACTACCTGCAAGCCTAAAGCCAGCAATGTGGAAGTACCTCAGGATGAAGACGACATGTTGGACATGTTCGAACCAGACTCTCTTAGACACCCCAGGTCAACTGTTTGGGTCCCATCGCCAAGAGTGGCCCTTTACATGGCACAGAAGATGCGCAAACCCTTGGAGAAAGAGACAAGGTTCTGTCTAAGAGCAGAGTTTCCATACCTGAGCTTGCAGGGAAAGTGGCAGATACGCCAGAGCTCGACCCAAAAATGCTTGCCTTTGTGACAAGGCAGGAAAAGAAGCCAGGAAGTGCACGGATCAGGCTTGGAGATCCTGCCAAGACAAGATCCTAGACATAGCCGGACCCATAGCAAAGATTATGGATCTCGCAGAGGGTGAAGGATACAGGAGAGCCAGTGCTAGCAAGCTGGGCACAGCAAGCGGTATGCATGCTAGGGAACGCAAATTGTGCAATCTCGTCTGAGAGGGGCAGGAGCATGGTCCTAAAGATAGATAACAAGCTAGGAGACCTGGCCTCCCACGAAGCAGGAGAAGGAGCCCAAGGGTTGCTTTTTGGTGAAGCTTTCGTCAAGGAAATGAACAAATTTGTAGGCACTTTCACAGCGCTGGAGAAAGCGCAAGCTTCCATCCGGAATGTTTACCAAACTGATAAGGCCAGTAGCGACATTGCTACGAGAACAAGGAATTTGGCTGATCATATATTTAGACGATATCCTCTTTGTGGCAAACAACAAAGAAAGGCTCACCTAGCAAGTGGAGTGGGCGATTTCGACAATAACAGGGTTGGGTTTCCTAGTAAACGAAGAAAACTCTGCCCCATCTTGGAGCAATATGACAGAGTTCTTCTGTTTCATGATAGATACCCGGAAGGCGATCTTGGAACTATCCGCACCAAAGATAGGGCGATAAAGAAGGATCTGAGATCAGATCTCGGGAATCCGGTTATATCCCTTCAGAATCTAGCCAGAGTAGTGGGCCGAATCGCTGCATCTATCCAAGTGATTTTTCCGGGTCCCCTTCACTACCGAGCCCTACAGAGACTCAAAATCAAATATCCTGTTCGCGCACGGGTAGCGCTGCCTGAGGTGATCACTGGGGTAAGAAAACCTTGTCGTTCCTCACGGTCTATCGCCCATGCATATAAACATATGCCTACAAACACCTTCTGATCAGCTAACAATCAGAGCTCTCGCCCGCCTCCCACAGTCGCTCTACCCCCTTCTCTTCTCTGATCACATGAGCTACACCATTTGACTTTGCTTCTACGGAACTCTACCAGCACCATGTACCCATAACACCCAGTCGCCACATCGGCGACTCTGCACGCCATATCTCTGATTCACTGCACTATTTTATTACAGATCACGGCGCTACTGTACCTATTGCACCTCCCAATGAATCAGATGTATATACATATGTAAAATACAACTTTGCAATCTATGTATGCATACCGCCAGCCTTACCCGACCCTACCTGACCATTCTCATGATAATCAAACACATCCATTGGCGTAAAGATAAATGGAATCAGCCTACTCTATTGTGCCATCTAGCCCTGTGGAAAATCGAATTAGCCTATTCTACCGTACTATCTAGTCATCTAGCCCTGTGAAAAATCGAATTAGCATAATCTACTGTGATATCTTGGCTTGTGATAAACTGAATTAGCCTATTCCACTGTGCTATCTAGCCCTGTGATAACATTAATCAGCTTATTCTACTGTGTTACCTAGCATTGCGATACATTGAATTAGCCTATTCTACAGTGTTATCTAGCCTTGTGATTAAATGAATTAGCCTATTCTACTGTGCTATCTAGCCTTGTGATAATCTTAACTAGCCTACTTTGCCGAGATAGCTATCTCTAGAATAAATTGAAGTTTCCCACTGTGCCGTAGCATCTAGCCCTCTGTTTAAGTGAATCAGCCTACTCTGCTGATGCAATCAGGCCCTTATAACTCCCTAGCCTGTCTCCACCCTGCAATGCCCACACCATATGCATATCTATGACATATAGGACTAGCTTATATTGCTGATGGTAGCCGGCCTGGCTAATCCATAACCTGCACCTACTCCTGCAATTACCAGACTAGCCTAACCTACCATCTCCACCAAGCCTGCACTCGCCACGGCTTGCACTTCCTTTGTTACCTATTATATTATCCTAGCATGCTTACCTCAGTCTACCTCATCGCTCTAGCCATGCTAGTCACCATATATACCTTACTGGACCTTGCCAGTCCCTACATTCATGCCCCTCTGAGCCCGACCTGCCTCACAATGACTTCATCTGTTACCTGGCACGCAACTCAGCCCAGCCTCTCAACACAAAGACAAGCCATTTCTTATACTTGCAACACTAATCTCAGGAATACCAGACTTAGATCTAGACTGGCCAAACTATTTGAACCCCCTGCAAGACACACACCTAGCTCCAAAGCTAAGATTAACCACTCCTCCAACCAAAATGCAACTAACTACAAACATTGCTATAACTGCCTCCACTGAACACTGTGCGGCCCCTCATCCCAAGACCTCTAACCCCATACACCTGGCCAAGGATGTTTGGCACTTCTGCCTGGAGAAGATCACAGTCACAGTGGAGCAGCTGCCGGGAGCTCAGAACACAGTAGCAGACTGCAACTCCCGCTATCTCCAGGACTCGAGTGACTGGAAGCTACACAGAATCGTATTCGAGTGGTGACAGCAAGTGTGGAGTCTGTTCAGTAGGGATCTCTTCACCTCGAGACTCAATGCCCATCTGTCGAAATACTTCAGCTGGAGACTGGAACTAGAGGCTCTGGGTACAGACACCTTCCTACACATTTGGGAGCAACAAGTCCATTATGCTTTCCCCCCATTCGCGATGCTGGCTAGGGCACTAGCAAAGGTACGCAGAGACAGAGCAGAGATAGTGATAGTGACACCAGCATGGAGATTTCAAGCCTGGTTTCCAGTTCTGATGGAACTTTCTTCAGATTCCCCCCATACGATTCCAGAGAGAGCAGATCTCCTGACAGATCCATCAGAATCTCTGCATCCTCTAGTGCAGGAACAGATGCTAACATTGATACCATGCAGAATTTCAGGCACAGATGGTGTTTGCCAGGACTTTCAGAGGAAGCTACGGAGCTCATCAGAGTATCCTGGGCTCTTTCCACCATTAGGAGCTATAGTTCCGCTTGGCAAGCCTGGAAGCTATGGTGCAGGGGGAGGGGTGTTCCTCTCGTTTCAGCCCCTATAGTTCAAGTAATAAACTTTCTAGCGAGTCTCCCCAGTCAAGGGAGAGCGTTCTGAACAGTAGGTCAGCCATCTCAGCCGGACACAAGTTAGTAGATGTCGCACCAGTAGGCGAACCTCCAGCCGTAGCTAGATTGATTAAAGGAGTGAAAGTGAACAAACCACCTCAGCTGAAATATTCTTCCTTGTGGGACGTTAACAGGTTGTTAAGCCTGTTTGAAAATTGGCTGAGTAACGATTTCCTGTCAGCAAAACAGCTATCAGGGAAGTTAGCGACCCTGCTTTGCCTAGTATCCCGCAGGAGGGTCTCAGAGGTAAAAGCTTTAGAGATTGACAGGAAAGTCTTTTACCCAAAACGTCTTTACTTTTTGCACAAAGACCGGCTCCTGTGTCATTTCTTACCCATATTTTCCTAATAAAAGCAATTTATGCATAGCTCAGTGTATTAAAAGTTATGAGAGAGCAACAGCAGCAGTAAGACCGCAGATTGTGACGCAATTATTAATAGCGCGTAGGAAACCGTATCACCCAGTACCAACAGCTACCATAGCAAGATGGGTGAAAGAGAAAATGGCCTTAGCAGGGGTTGATATTTCTTTATTCGGAGCCCATTCCACTAGAGGAGCTATGGCTTCCAAGGCTTTTGTAGAGGGGGTTCCGCTACAGGAGATCATGAAAGCAGCAGATTAGTCTAGTGACTCTGTTAAGAATGTTCTACTTTCGGCCGATCTCAACTATTGCCACGGCTGTGGTAGAGAGCTTTGAACAAGCGTAGTGCTTGCCTATGGTCTTGACATAGAATGAAGATTGCCCAAGCTTACAGCGCAGAAAGTCTTAATCCTATTAAAGACACAGAGGCGAGCATTATGCCACCCAGCAGATACACTATGTTGGCTCATTATACAGTATGTTTTATGACATTACAGGTAGCGTATTCCCCTCCCTAACAGTACGTCTCTCTATTAATGCAGGAGATGACCAGAACAACAATCAAGTAGCGGAACGCATTTGGAGCAGGGAGGATAATCAGTCACTGGCAGCAAAGACTTTCTTGAGCAGGAACATTTCAGAAGACGTTGAGGGAGTTGCCTGTATTGTTCATAGACTATTAATCAGGATCTCTGACATAGGCATCCTAAAAGAAGAGCAGAGGACCTAGATATGCAGTGTAATGTAGCTATGGCCTTGATTGAAGGAGTGAGACAGAGTCTCAGGACTACCAGATAGGAGAGGATCATGGTGATTTGTTGTTTTTTCCTCTTTTGTTTACATGCAGGTTTTGTTTTTTTCAGCCAGGACTACCATATAAGAGAGGATCATGGTGATTTGGTGTTTTTTTCCTCTTTTGGTTACGTGCAGGTTTTGTTTGTTTCAGCCAGTGGTTAATGTAAAAAAAAATGTTTTTAAGTTTGAAAATCTGTTGGAAGCAGTACTTAAAGAAGTTAAAGCATAATGCTCGCCTCTGTGTCTTTAATGGAATCAAGAGTTCCTGTGCTGTAAGCTTAGACAATCTTCAATGTCAGTTTTAAAATGTATGAAAAAGGATTGTGGAAAAAAAAATCAGTTTTACAAAATTGACGAATTTCTTTTTCTCAGTAACTAATTTTTATTAACATGGTTCTGTCCCAGACTTTATTTTTTTTAAGCTCCCTTATAATGAATCCATAATTATCATACATATTGATATTTAAATCAATATATTTATGAAAACTTTCAATGTCTGAAATCTATCATATACCTTTACAGTATCTCTCTTCAATGTATTAAAAAGGCCCAGTAGAGGGAGGCAATTTCCATCCCTCATTGCCATTTTAAAATAAAACCGGCTCCTTGAAATCTTGCACTGTGTAATGATAGAGGATATACCTAGTTTGAAGCATAATTCCTCCATAGGTATGTTATGTCACCGCATTTGTAACGCGCACGTTCGCCCTAAGGTGTAATGGCGCAGAGGAAAAAGCACACTCAGGCAGATAACTCAGAACTAGTTAGAGTACTATTTTGAGAAGGCAGTGAAAATGAAGATGATTCTCGACTCCTCTTAGGGCTGGAGGAAGGGCGTTTCATAATTTGCTAGCTGCCACTGAAAAGGCCTGTTCACCCATCCTAGACAAGCGGAACCTGGGGACCACACCAAGATAGGAAGTAGTGGAAGCAATGTACTTAGAGGAACATAGGGCTGAAATGTATCCTACAAATAACCAGCACCTTGATGGTAATGGACTCGATGCACCAAACACAGTGACTTCAATTTGACCCTCTTTTCCACTGGAAGCCATTGGAGAGCATGAAGTACTGGGCTGATGTGTGCACCATAGAGGGGGGAGGTAGCGACATGGGCAGCGAGGTTCAGTAGAAGCTGTAACCGATGAAGAAATCCCATAGGTTGGGCATGGTAGAGGGCATTGCAGTAATCAATCCAACTCATAACCATGGCAGATATCACTCTGGAGCGCAGCCCTGAGGGCAGAAATGGCAGCACATTGCAGAGATTTTAAAGAAAGAAATGACTAATTTTACAGGTGGCACCAACCTGTAAATCTACAGAGAGGGTAACCGAAAAAAGTAACACCTAGGATTTTGACAACTGCCACAGGTGTAGAAACATTTCCCAATTCAGGAGGCCAAAAAGAAGAAGCCTAGAGAGAAGGATCAGGGAGAGAACCCACCACCAGAATTTCCGTCTTGTCCCCATTGAGTTTCAGCCAATTAACGTCCATCCACCACTTCACAGCCCCTAGGAACGCACACAGGTGCAACAACACTTCAGGCTGGTCCGAATCTAATCAGACCAGATATGGAATGTTGTCGGCATAGGCGTCACACTGGAAAGCCGTATTATGATCAAGGCAACAAGAGGCTGAACATAGATGTTGAACAACATAGGGTACGAGGCAGAGCCGTGAGGGACACCACATGAAAGCAAGTGAGAAGAAGAATGGAGGGAAAGGAGGCAGGGAAAGGAATTCTCCTATCGAACAGAAATGAAGAAACCCAGGCCAGGACTGGGCCAGAGAGGCTGGCCACGGCCATGCAGGACAATAGAATGCAGTGGTCCACCGTATCAAATGGGGTAGAGAGGTCCAACAATATTAGTGCCCCCACTCCACCACTGTCCACCATTATGGCCAGGTCGTCCAATACAGAGACAAGTACACTCATCGTGCCCCTCCCCGGTCAGAATCTTGACTGGAAAGGGTTCAGGAAACAAGAGGATTCAAGAAAAGATGAAAGAAGGGGGGACACCAGTGATTCCAGAAGCTTCAGAAAGAAATATAAGACAGTATTTGGACAATACTGCCATATCCAATGATGGCCTTTTCAATAGTGGGATAACAATGGCTTGTTTTAATTCCATAGGGATGTAGCCCGATTGGCAAGAGAGGTTAAGTGCCTTAGTATTCCACGGAATAATCGCAGGTAAATTGTCCTTGAACACAGGGGATGTAGCCCGATTGGCAAGAGAGGTTAACTGCCTTAGTATTCCACGGAATAATCACAGGTAAATTGTCCTTGAACACAGCCAAAGGAATAGGCTCAGATGGAGCGATGGACTTCAATTTATTCACTGCACAATATATATCCTCAGCAGAGAATACCGGAAACTCAGACCAGTGATGGACAGATGGTATTTCTTGGGAAGCACGGTTAGCATTAGTAGAACCCTGCCGGTCCTTTCCAACATGTCCTTTCCAATAGTCTTGTGAATATTGGTGATTTTAGTAATGAAGAAGTCAGACAAGGAGTCACAAAGGGCCTGGTGGTGCACTGTATGAGATGAAAAACACTCTGAGGAGAAAGCCTTACCCACAGAGAACAGTTCTTTAGACTGATTCAAAGCCAGGGACGTCATTTAGGGATCGCCAGAGGTCGCAACTGTGACCTCTGTGGTCTCCCTTGCGACCTCTAAAAAATGTTTTTATTTTTGTAATGCAAGCTCCTGGGCTTTGGCCAGCACCATGTGGCTCTTTACTCCTGGAGTGACTGGCTTTCTTGTTCAGGCCCCTTAAAAACAGAAGAAAAATAAGAACAGGAGTGCCACAAGTCTAACACTTTCAGCACTGTAGTGGAAGTGAAATAAGAAAGAATAAGAATACCAAACAATGGGCCTACCGCCTCATTACAAGGTCTGCTAGCGGGTCCCACTAAGGACGCCTGGTCAGACCAGGCATCCTTAGCGGGACCCGCTAGCCGACCGGGATGCTAACAACGGGCCTGTCATTAACGGGCCCGTTGTTAGCATCCTCCCCATTCCCATTGGTGTCTTTCTGGAATTCTATACAATAATTGCTAGACTCATTAAAAGTTTATTTCAGGCACACTTCAAGGGTGAGTCACTGATTTAGTCTGTTCTTAAATGCCTCAACTCAGCCTTTCCTCCTTCTGAGGTCGATAAATGAGTACCAACACAGGTTGGGTGATATTAAGTGTATATTTTTTCTATATTAAGCGCTTAAGCGTAAGTGCTATATAATAACACATCATTATCATTTGGTCATGGACATCTGCTTGCATTCACAGTAATTTCATAATATGGGCCTATACAAACTGATCTTAACGATACATATGGAGATCCATTCTTGTATGAAATGTACATCACATTATAGTGATATCGTAACCATATTTTTCGTAGTGTACAATGCTATGTGATGCCACTTCCTGTTTTGTCAACGGGTGAAAGGTTGTGTTCCATCACTTCGGGGTGGGGTCAAATGACATCACTTCTTGTGATGTCATCAGGGGTCAAGAGTCGTATGATGTCACTTCCACTACCCCTAGCATTTTGGTGAAATAACGTCCCTGTTCAAAGCTGATTACATTTTAAAGTGAAAAAGACTTGTTTCGCAGATTTAATAGCTGTGTGATATTCCCTTGAAAGTTGTCGATAGGCCAATCTTTCCATGGGACTATAGTCCATGCGCCATTTTCTGTCAGCTTGCCTAAATTTTAAGTGGAATATTTGAAGCTCCTCAGAGAACCAGGTAGCTGAAGGATGAGCTCTAAGGCGGATAGGTTTGAGAGGGGCAGTACTATCGGCATCCAAAACCACGGTATTACACAGAAGCGAGAGGTCAACAGGGGAAGAATTCTGACATCTTTCATCAATAAGAGATTGCAGATGAGTGATCAAGTCTGCCTTAAACTAACTGCGGTGGTTTTCAAGCAAGGGGCTGCGCACTGTACAGCAAAGGGAACAGCCCAGTGATCAGACCACAGTAGTGGTTTATCTGGGGCAATGGTAATAATAGAGTGAGTGGAGAAGATGAGGTCCAAACTGTCCCCCCGCCCCCACCCGCATATGGGTAGGCTCAAGAACCAGATGCTATAAACCAAAATCTGCTAGAGAGTTGAAAAACTGGGCCAATAGCATGGCCTGGGGAGCATTGAACCTAAGATGAAAGTCACCTAGTACTACCAATATGAACTGGAGGGCGGCCACTAGTTCTAAAAAAGGATTGAGGAACGCTGTATATGAACTAGGTGGATGATAAACAATAAAAAATTGGACAGAATAAGGGGGCGAAATAATTAGGCAGACCAACATAGCCTCGATTTTCACGTTATGCACAAATGACATCATAGAGCACGCCAAGGAAGACTTAAACACAATGGCCACTACCCCTGCGCCCCCTGCATGGGAAGCTCCTCTATCCAAATGGAGGCTATTATAGCCATTGGTAAGTGCTGAACAAATAGAAAGGGCATAACTATCTGTTAGCCAAGTCTCTGTAAGGCAAAACAGATCAGGGGCAGAGGCGGACAGAAAATCATAGAAAAAAAGAGGCATGTGCAACAAGAGACTGTGCATTAATTAACAATGAGCTTAGTCTAGACCCACGGGCCAAGCCAGGAGCTTTACATGTCACAGGTTGCATCCTAAAGCCTACTGGTATCACAGTAGTCTCAGGCGCCAACTGTAAAATGAATTAGCGTGTGACTGCTGAGACCACCGATGGTAATAGTAATGGTAATGTTTATTTATATAGCGCCTATACAGAGGCAAGTGTTTCAAAGCGCTCAAGGGGACAAGGAACACATGGAAAATTGAATTTCTGAGACAATAATGGTCTGCACAGGCAGATTAAGTGAATATTATACATTTAACAGTTTAGATACAGCAAATAGGCCTGCCAGCGATTCTGCCGTTTTTGTTTAAGTGCACACTAAGGGGTGAAGACAAGGGCGAACAGACAGAACAATCTTCAGGCAGGGCTGTATAGAGCTTGTGCAAGTGTGGGAGGGAAAAGGAGGGGCAGGGGACCACGTGCACCCAGTCAGTAGCTACTGGTGAAGGGCGGAGAGAAAAGCTCGCAAAGGTTTTATTACAAGTGCAGTAGGGTGTAGGGCCTTGCAGTAAGTGCAGAAGGACTGGCAGGGGTGCCTGGGACCTGTGAGACTCTGAGGTACACCAGGTGGCCAGTCAATAAGCTGTATGGAAGGATGGAGAGCAGGGAGAGCAGAGAGCTAGGTTAGCATGGTAGGGTGAGAGAGAAGGAAGAGAAGAGGAAAGTCTTGAGGAGTTTCCGGAACTTGAGAATTTCAGGCTCAAGACGGAAGGTGGCAGGAAGGCTGTTCCAGAGGGAGGCACCTGCTGAGGAAAGGGATCTCCCTCCAAATCTCTGCTTGGAGAACTGGCTCACTTGCAGAAGGTTGGAGGTAGAAGAGCAGAGGGCTCGAGAGGGACAGTATTTAGGAAGGCAACGTTCAAGGTAAGTAGGCCCCAGACCCCAGTAAGCCTTGGGCTGAGGCCCCCAAGCCCATACGTAGCCTGGATGGGCCCAGATGGGCTTAACTTGGGCGCAATGCCATCTCTCCTACTGTGCAGCACGACTGCTGTGCTGTCTGCTGGTAGCCTGTTCATCAGAGAGGCACATAATATTAGCATAGCCAACCCTGTCTCCCTACTGAAAGGTAGTGAAGACAGACTGGACCAGGGAGTGAGTGTCCTATGAGGCCAGGAACCCTCTGTCTGTCAGCGGCGCTGAAAATACAAGTAAAGAAAAGAAAATAAAGTAAATAATGCCAACTGAAATAAAGAATAAATAAAATTGGGAATTAAGGCAGACCAAGAGTAACACACCATAGCCTACCTTCCAACCACTTTATCCATAATATTTCTTTTTCCAAAAAGTCATAAAGGACAGCAGACATAATGCTAGTAACATATAATTTGATCATAGCTCCGATAGAAAATCCCCCATGAGTGGATACAAAAGATTTAATAGGAATTTAGCCATTTTTATGGGCAGATAGATTTATAGAATACAGAAGAACCTAAACGCGGTCCAATCTTTATACCTAAACACTTATATTCAGAGATTACCTCAACTGGTTTCTCACACAATTTCCAGACAGGCTTCTGATGTACCCTTGTCTTGGTACCAATTAACATAATATTGTTTTGTCTACTTTCAATTCAAGACTGTTCTCCTGCAAATAGCACAATAGAGCATTCAAGCTATGCTGCAGTCCCATTGCTGTCTTGTCCATAACTATTGGGTCGTCCGCATAAGATAGCCATGTTATGACATTGACACCAACCCTTGAGGGATAGCTATTGACATTTTTTAATGATGCCTCCATATCGGCGACATATAGGTTGTAAAGCATTGGCACAAGTACACATCCCTGCTTTACTCCCCGATTTGTCAGAATCAAAGTGGATAATAGAGCATCATTATTCAGCGCAATCTGGACAGACGTAAATTCATAAAGTTGTTTAAGTATAGCAGACCAGAATCAAGACCCCACATGTTAAAGTTATCCTATAGCTTTATTTGGAGAACTGAATTAAACGCTTTTGAATAATCGATGAAACATCCATATAATTTCGGATCTATATATTTCAGTGTCATACAAATAATGTAAGTTAAGGTCCAGATAGTGTGTGTAGTACCATGTCCTTTCTGATGCCCATCTGATTACAACTTAATATTATGTTTTTGCTCAAAAATTCAATTTGACCAGAACACATGTGCCAAATATCTTAGCCACAGAGTCAGAAATGGCTAGTAATCTATAGTTTCTGGGCATCTGTCTGTATCCTTTTTTTTCAAACTGGTGCTAGAATAGCTCTTCGCCAGCTTGATGGTCTGATTCCAGATTTTAGAATATCCATAAACAGAATATATAGATTTGCCCATACCTCAGGGTTATTTTTGATAACCACATTCGCAATCCCATCTGGGCTGGGTGCTCTAGATGGTTCAAGCTCATTAATAGCTTTCAGTATCTCTTCATATGATATTTGGAGCCCCGACCATTCCTGATGAGCTATCACCATGGTGGAATTTACCTTCTTCCATGTTCCCGTAGGTTCATCATCCTACATTTAATACAAGGCATCAACATACGTATCCAGCCCTCCTCCAGGATTGGATCAATCTCTCTGGTATCGTTATTCAACATATCTTTCTGATAGTAGTACCAGAACTTGCGCCCATCATTTTTTTTTTTTTAATTCTTTTTTATTAACTTGACAGCACAACAAAGAACAACAGAGGGAGCCACATGGCACCAGTGCTGAGAACAAGCAGTGCGAATATTAGACAGTACAAATTAATAAAATATGACATATTGGTAAAAGGCAGATTACAAGTTATTGCCACATACAACTTAACAGGTCATTGACTAAGGGGAACCACCTGGGGAAACAGAGGGGGAAGTTGATGGTGAGGCCAAGGCAGAGATAAAGTCTTGGAATCTCGGCCAGATATCCCTCGGCCTGGAGCGCGAACACTGCATCGCACCCCAGGACTGCTCAGTGTCATGAGCCCATGTAACCGATCTAAGCCATTGTGTATAGGTAGGGGCTCTAGGGCAGAGCCAACATAGTAATATACAGCGGACTGCCAGCAGCATGCAGAGGCCTGCCAGTTTCTTAGAGTCACGAGGCAACCGGGGGAAGTCGTGGAAGAAGCAGTGCAGTGGGGTAGGGGTTATCGGGTGTTCCAGAATGTCGGACAATGTAGAGCAAATGTCTAGCCAAAATTGGGATAGCCGGGGACAGAGCAACAACATGTGTATGTAGGTAGCCTGATCTGCGCCACACCTAGGACAGGAGGCGGGGTGAGCATCAAACATGCAATGGAGTCTCATGGGTGTATGATGATACCTGTGCAAGATTTTAAACTGGATAAGTTTAAATATGGTGTTGTAGGAGACCTCGTGGGTACGGGCGCACATCCGAGCCCACTTTTCATCAGTGATCCCAGAGCCAAGGTCCTCCTCCCATTTGCGCCGCAGCTTGGTGAAGTGGGCGGCCGCTCTAGTTTGCAATAAGGAGTAAAGTCTAGACACCTTGCCCTTGAAGGAGAGATAGGAGCAGAGCTCCTCCACTATAGGTTCATCAGGGGGTAAGGCGGGGAAATGCGGGTATCTGGCCTTAAGATGTCAACGGAGTGACGAGTACTGCAGCCACACCGATGGTCGGCGCCTAAGTGAGGGAGGAAGGTCAGACCATTCTATAAAGTTTCCCTGTTCAAAGACATCGCGCAGAGACAAGAAGCCAGCAGCGGCCCAGCAAGTGACCACTGAAAGTGAAACGTGCGGAACATCGGGCAGGAAGTTCCACAGTTGGAAATCCCCGTGGAAAGGGTAGGGGATGTAGACCATGGACCAGAATTTGGACAAGGCCAGAGATGTACTGGCTACAGGATTTGCAGAGTTTGAGTCAGGGGGAATCGGTTGGAGAACCAGGGAACCGATCACACGGTCACAAACAGTGAGCTTCTCGAGACGAACATGTGGGTGGGGATCAGTGGTATTGAACCAGAATGCAGCAAACTGTGATTGGGCCACCACCAAGTATCTGACAAAATCGGGTGCGCTAAAACCGCCCAACGCCTTAGGGGCGGATAGTGTGGAAAGTTTGAGGCGGACGGCCCCAGAGTGCCAGAGGAAGGTATTACATATGCAGCGCAGTGTTCGAAAGAAAGTGTCCCCTGGCCATAGAGGCAGATTGGTAAATCAGCAGTTGAGGCAATACAATCATTTTGAGTATTCCAATCCTGCCCGCAAGCGAAAGGGGGCGTTTAGTCCAGCTGGAGGTTTTAGCCTCCAGTTTAGTTAAATAAGTATGGAAGTTATCATCGCGCAACTGAGGCGTGTGGCGGGAGACCACCACCCCAAAGTAGGTAAAACTGTTAGGAGACCAGTTAAACCCATGTAGGTCGGGGGCGCCAGTGTGGAGTCTGTAAGCGGAAACAATGTAGACTTAGAACAATTAACCCTCAAACCGGATATGTCACCAAATCGAGCCACATCTGTCAGTATAGGCAAAAGGTTGACTGCCGGGGATCGAACATACAGGAAGGTATCATCAGCGTAGAGGGAGACTATGTCGGTCTGGCCGGTCCTGGGAAGGATGGCTAAGCGGGTGATGCATCTGATCAGTATGTCCGTGACGAGCCAACTATCTATTCTGGAGTGTGAATCGTGCACTGAGGAGTAAAAGGTGTATGTACGGTCGTCAGGATACATCAGGCGCCAGGCGTCCACCAGTGCCAGGCGGGGAAGCAAGGTCAGGACAGAGTATGCCGCCCTGGAGAGCTGGCGGGGACGAGAACCTGATCTATCCAGGGTGACACCAAGTATCGTGTTGAAGTCGCCAACCCATAGGATAGCGATTAGGGGGTAGCTCTCGAGTAGAGTGGCCAGGTGAAGGTAGAAGTCAGGGTCATCAATGTTGGGACCATATATGTTTAGGATGACCATCTCCTGATGTTGTAATATACCGGCGATGAGCAAAAACCTTCCAAGTGGGTCTATGTGGGAGTGCTGACACGTAAACTTCAGGCTTTTATGTATTAGGGTGAGGGTGCCTCGGCTCTGAGTGGAATAATTAGTGTAATACCTCTGGGGGCCCCATTGCTTGGCGAATCGCTCACAGTGCTCCGAGCGGGCGTGGGTTTCCTGGAGACATAAGATCTTCACTCCGTGGCGTTCAGCGTGGAACTGAATCTGTCTCATCTTTTTATAGTTGCCTAACCCCCTGACATTCCAGCTCATAAAGGTCAGAGTCATATCAGCCATATTTTGAGGGGTGATAGTGGGATAAGCAAAAGAGGATTCCAGTGAAGTGAACGGGGTGGACCCTAGGTGTATGCGGACTCCCGACTATATGTATGAATTGATTGGGCGCGGTGCCTGCGGCGCCTCTGGAGGCTGTCAAGACTTTTTCAAACCATAACATTCCCAACCTAACCCCCACCCACATCCCTCCCCCAATCAGAGGGACGAAACCCAAACAAAACCAAAAAACAAATTCGTAGGCATCAACGCCTGGGGGGCTGTTTGCGGCCGGGCTATGGCGCGCCGGACCGGGAGAGCGTAAGGAGAGTTATGCTGCGTAGTAGGACAAGCAGGGCGTTAAGGGTGGATGCGAGCAACATCGGGACCGGGTCTATAAGCAGAGGGTTCATCGGAGTTTGGGGTGCGGCCGTGTGCCAGGACACGGCAGCAGCATAGTCGGGTGCAGTCTTAGTCTGGGGGGGCCCGGGTATCGGGCATGATTGACATAAGTAAGTGGGATGAACGGTGGGGTAACTCCGAGAGAGGGACCCCCACAGGAGATGGTCAATACAGTCTGTGATGGCACAGCAGGGCGGGAAAATACACCTACACAGATAGGTAATGGAGCAACATCAACAACATAAACAACAATGAAGTGCGATGAATAGTGGTCATCGCGGGGGGGGGAGCACGGTGGCGGCCCCGGTCCGTGGCCTAGGTATAATAGCAATTATAGCAAAATCATAAAGCTTATGTGAACATTGTTTACATCAACCAGGAAAGTGTTCATCAATAAACTTCGAGGCCTCTTCGGGGATGGTGAAAAAGTGTGTTTGGTTAGAGTGTTCGATCCTCAGTTTGGCAGGAAAAAGCATGGAGTACTTAACTCCCAGGTCCCAAAGTCTCTTTTTCACCGCCAGGAAAGTCTTACGCTCCTGCTGCACAGCCACGGAGTGATCCGGGTACAAGTGTATCCTAGCCGCCCCGAGATGAAGCTCACCCTTGGCCCTAGCCGCCCGGAGCAAGGCATCGCGGTCCCGGAAATTGAGGATTCTAGCTATGATGGGACGGGGTGGGGCACCTGGGCTGGGCCTCGCGGTCAAGGAGCGGTGAGCTCGCTCCACAGAAAATTGTGCCGAAAGCTTGGGGTTATCCAAAAGAGTCAAAAGGGTACGCTCTACATAGTCCTCCATTGGCTCCCTGATGTTGTCCGCCGGTATGCCAACAATGCGAAGGTTATTCCGCCTGGAGCGGGATTCGAGGTCGTCATTTTTCTTTTCGACAATAGAGACTCGGCTGGTCAGGGTGGTCACAGCTGCGCGTAGGGAGACCAGGCTGTCCTCTGCGGTGCCAACCCTTGTCTCAATCTCAGCAACCCTACTGTCCGTTCTTTCGATATGGGCCTTTATGGATGAGATGGTCCCATTCATATCATCTAACTTAGTGTGGAGCGTAGTGAAACCCTCTCGCATGTACTCCATCATTTTGTGCGTGTCATCGGAGGCTGAGGGGGCTGCAGTGGCCGGTGACTCCTCCGGAGGGTCAGTAAGCGGCTTGGAGGGAGTTTTAGAAAACATATTTAGCGAACTCTGCTTCTTGTTAGACCCTGCTCCCTTGGTCATGGTGATAGGACACGGCTAGCGTCCAGGATCTGGCACAGAAACGGCGGGAGACCCTCCGAGTGCCGCCACACAGGCCGCACAGGGGGGGAGGAGGCGAGGTGTGGAGAGCAGTCAGCAAGGCCGTGGGAGACACCAGAGAACACAGAGCGAGACCGTCGGACACGAGGACCAGAGGGGTAGGCCAGCCGTGATATTACCACTGGAATGTCGGGACGGTACCTAGTTGTTGAGGCCGGGGATCAGCCCCCTTGGAGTGCACCCGGAGCAGGAGGGTTAGGGCATACAGCAGGGTGTTATTGGTGGGCTGCCCGCAAAGGCCTGAGTGCACTGGAAAGCCACACAGAAGGTAAGTAGTCAGGCGCGCGACAGCACAATTAAAGTGAGGGCAGCCTATTGTCCGTGGAGTAGAAGTGGAGCTGGGGAGGGGCACTTCACCGTAGATAGCTCAGTGGAGGGTCCAGATCCGGAATTGTGGTTGGGGACCACAGCCAGCAGTCGTGGGGGGGGGGCAGAAAGGACGACGGTCCAGGAGGGCGAAGAAGTAGTGCTGGAGCAAGGGTCCCCAGCCGTGTCAGCCCGTGCACAGCAGCGGAGGCGAGTCGCCGCCTGAATAGCGGGAAGATGAGTGGTGGTCCGCCAGGCCCACAGCAGGAGGATGGGAAGCTGCAAGGACCGCCGAGGCACAGCCGCCCCCACACGCCCCCCGCCTCGATGAAGCACAGTGCTGCAGCCGTGGGGTGGATCGGTAGGAGGGGGGAGGGCAGGCGAGGTGGAGGCCGGAGAGAACAGTAGTGGCCCAAGGGCAAGTGTCCGCCGAGGGCTCCGGACCCACAGTCACTGACAATGGAGGCTGATGATGGGATGTAGCGCGGCGACCCTGGGACCTCAAAGAGCGGCAGCAGCCAAGGGGAGGTAGCCTGGCGGCTAAGGCATATCGGCTCACGGACTCAGCCGTGTGCAGAGCCCAGGGTCGCAGGAGACGGGAGATCCAAGCGGCCCCCCTCCCCCCGCACCACCCTACCTTGACATGAATCGGGAGGAAGGCAGGTGTTGCGGAGAAGCGGGGTTCCCCACGGCACGAGACAGGGGAGCCGAGTAGGACGGTGTCTCAAGCGGCGCGGAAGCCCGCATATGTAGATGGTTGCGGGCTCGGTTGGGAACCGTGGGGTCATCCAGGAGGGTGATGAGATGATCGATGGAGCGCGGGGCGACCACAGGAGCCGGCAGGCCCGGGCCGCCAAGGAAGGCTCCGGCACCCCTCCCCCACCACGGCCTGCAGAGCCGCGCCCTCAAGTAGGAGGAAGAGCTGCAGCCGGTGGAGCCGCGGAGCGGAGTGGCCAGGCTCACACAGCCCCCGGCAAAGTTGGAGGGCCGTAGCGCAGCCCCCAGGGGGCGGCGGGTGCCAGGAATCCGTGGGGCTGCAGCTGATGTGTTCTGGAGGAAGGACCGCCGGTGCACAGGAGGATAGCTGCAGCTACGGAGTCTTATTTGAGGATTATATCGCTCTCCCAGCGCGGAGCTCTGCGGCTAGGCGGCCATCATGCTTCGGCGCAACACCACCCCCCCATGCGCCGATCATTGTTAAGAAGCGCTAGAAAAGCAATCCTCCATTGGGCACTTATAAGAGAACATTTAAGAGTTTTTAACCAATTTTAAAATGTTGTTTTAGCATTATTTATCAGACTCCTTTGTTATTCCTGACCCGTATGACGTTTACACAGATATCTTATTTCCTTTCTCATCTGTTTCTTTCTAGCTGCTATTACCGCATCAAATGTCCTCAGAGGCGCATCAGCCCGTACCACACGTTGTTTGTTGACAACTACCATATTATGATAGGCCTCTTCTAAATTTTCTATGATCTCTTTACCGAGATCAGGCAAAGCCAAGAAACTATCTTTAAGTTCTATATTCATCACTACATTTTCCATCAATATTTTATTAAATTATTCTCTTTTAGTTCAGTTCCACAAGAGCGTATTTCCCTGTAAATGACATGCCACATTATTCTCCATTACTTCATTATAGTTACTATCATCCATAGGTATAAAACATCTCAATACAACATGATCATTTACAGTGTTCTTTATCAAGACAAGGTCACCCATAGTTGATGGTTTACATACATAGATATAATCAATTCGAGATTTGGCAGTATCACTACACCAAGTATCGCTATCTTGCTGTTCATTTTCATAGATGGCATCCAACTACTCCATACCATATCTTTTAAGTAAAATATTCCACTGCGATCCCTGCAAAGGCCAAAATGTATCAGTACTTGGTTTAAAATCTCGATCACAGGTAGCATTGAAATCACCCACAACCAGAGACTATCTCTCAGGGTTACTATAACACCACTCTGCCAAAATAGAATCCACCAAACTCATAAGTTAATAAGAATGTGTACCCTCTGGAGGAGCATGCACATTTATAACAAGAACTGTAAAAAGGATGATTTTAAGTTTTAGGTCAACTACAATTGGCAGAACTGAGGGATGAAAAAATCTGGGAAACTCAGATATGTTGAATTTAGATTTTTCACCCACTATTAAACCACTGGAGGGTCCACTGGATGGTCTGACGCCAGCTCCCTTATGTGCATATCTTTGAATATCAGAATATCCTTCAATATTAACTTGGTCACTAAGCCAGGTCTCTTGGAAAGCAAATAAGTCATTATCATCAACAATTTTTAACCCAAATATATTAAGAAATTAGTTCTATCATCTCGTGTTTCATGAAGAAATAATAAAACCTTGAATACTCGAGGTTCTTGGTTAACTACCCGATGGGATATTTCAACTATTAGTTTCGTTTAATCTGTTTTGCTAAGAAAAGGTCATCATCTGGAGAATTTTCCCCAAAATATTCTTTGGATAATCTTCCACTTTCAAAATATTAACATCGACCACATTAATGTGAACCAATATTATCAAAATACTCACACTCAAAACCCATCTTCAGAAAATCATGCTCGTAATTATGTACAACTTCAGCAATCAATACACCAATGACCAATTATATGAATCAGTCCCATGAATTTTTTTCAGAATATTTTGTCTATTAAGAAAGGAACTGTGCTTGGAGAGAAATAATTCTGAGAATAATGAACTTTTTCCCACCGTATTTATACTTTTCAGATTTGCGATATTAGGGCCTTTATTAAGATGGAGAGGCCCCAAAGGCATGTTACTCCTTCGAGTCCTCTCAGGCATAATTTCCCTAGTTACATAAATCTTATCATCCTTATTGTTATTTAGATGCCCATCCGACACGTCTCTATTTTTTGCATTTTTATCAGCATGTAGCTCATTCTCCCTCTCCAAACTCTGTCAGTACATCTGAATTAGATGATATACAAGTTTCATTAGACACTACCTCAAAGCCATTAGATGCAGAATCCTTACACCATTTATCCAATGGTCCTGATTTGGTATGGGGCTCAATTGGCTGTACTTTAGTACCTCCACTAGGTGTTGTGCCCAGATTATAGTCCGATGTGGAAGATACACAATCAATCTCAGTTACTCCAATATTTAGATAGGATTGTGAATCTTAGCAATTGCCACACATAGATGGAACTGTGAATGTTATCAAGTGCCACACTTAGATGGAATTATGAAGGTTATCAAGTGCCACACTTAGATGGAATTATGAAGGTTAATAAGTGCCACACTTAGATGGAATTATGAAGGTTACCAAGCGCCACACAGATGAAATTGCAAATGTTAGCATGTGCCACACTTAGATAGAATTGTGAACATTAGCCTGCGTCGCATCTAGATAGGATTGTGAAGGTTAGCAAGTGCCACACTTAGATGGAATTATGATTGTTAGCACGTGCCACACTTAGAGAGAATTGTGAATGTTAGCATGTTACATTTTATATAACCCACTAACCAAAAAAGCTCAAACTTTCTGCATACTTAACTCACAAAAAACCTCACACAACCATCTCTCACACAAGCCGCACGCACTTCACCACACTGCAACAGCACATAAGCTGCACCAACAGCACACGAGGACTGACATTGATCCAATACTCCCACCAAAGCTCCGCACACAGTGGGCCTCATTACGCGGTAGGAGGTAGCCATGGTGCTATAAGCACCATGGCTTCCCCCTTACTGCATACTGGGTCCGGGTTCTCAGAATGGGTACTTACTGGGTCATTCCAACCTTAGAGGACCCGGTAAATCCCCATTCTGAGAACCATTCCCCATTCCCATTGAGCCCCCACAGGGCTCAATGGGAATGGGGAAGTAGCTAATCACGGTACCGGAATTTGCGGTACCGTTATTAGCTCTGAAGTCCCTTAGTGGGTCCCGTCCTTAACACCTGGTCAGACCAGGCGTTAAGGAAGGAACCCGCTAAGGGACCTCGGAATATGGAGGTAAGGGATTACCGGCACTGGCACCCTTACCGGTGCCGGTAATCCCTTACCTCCTACCTCGTAATGAGGCCCAGTGTATACCGAGATGAAGCTGCCAACAGAAAACCACACCTCTCACTATGCTACTCCCTCTTCACCTTACTAACCCATCCCGCCTTCTCGTTTACAAATCTGCCAGAGCGCCTGGGGACCAACTCCGTTGGCGACGGTGCGCGGTACAAATCCCTTTAACATTTAACATTCATTCTAATTTTTCTTTTACTGTTCCCAATCTATTTTCCCATGCCCCTTTTCCCACCAATGTCTCTTCTTCCTTTTAGACTTCTTATAGGCTCTTTTTCTCGGGCTGCAACTCATATTGACTTTACCCATTCTAATATCAGCTTTAAGGGAGGTGTCAGTAGGAACTATATTATACACAATATTCTCAACCACACACTCTGCATCAACAGTCATAGTTTTCGATTCAGGAGTACAAGGCATAGGCAGACTATTACCATTCCTTTTATATGCACTTGGTTAAAATGTAATATCGACACCTCAACTGGGGTACTATTATTTATGATTATCTCCACAATTATTTCAAATATATTACTTAAATCCGTTTGTTTTTCTGACATATTCATGCATAATTTAAATAATGCTTTCACAATAATGAGTATTTCTTTAATATCCCTCCTGGTTATCCGATATATCAGACTGGCCACAGGAGATATTCTCCTCATTCCTTATATAAAGCTCATTTGCAATCTTGACCAGAACAGGAGATTTAGAGAGTGAGGTTCCTGTCATTATATTATCTCTATCGAGCGAGTGAGCCGTTTGATTAGGCAATCTATGACCAACAGAGTTGCTTCGCAGGCTATTATCAGTTGGGTTAAGTGAAGGCCCTTCTACTTGCAATGTCCTTAGAGAGTGGAACACTTCCGGAGCAGGCAGCGACAAGGAACCAACAGCCACACAGACCCACTTATCCCCACACATCGGATTTTCCATAACTTTACCAGATCAGAATCTATACCTGTAACGTTAATCAGATCTTCCACCACATCAACTGAGTCCCCATTGGCTCTCCTGTCACAAGCATGATTTTCCACAATATGACAACATTCTGTTTCTGGCACAGATGATGATGGACCATCCGTAATTACTTCCTTCTCTCTTTCTGCTGAACAAACTCCAACTCCATTAGCAGAGGAGGTAGCAAAGTATTCAGTAATTACTGCTCTATCCCCACAGGAGGGAGTCTGGGTGGAAGTACTCATCACACTGACAGGAGACGATGTTCGACTCTCAGGATTGGATTTTTTAATGTTCACCCCTAGCCCCCCCCCCCACCCTGCCATTTTGACCAAACAGTCCAAACTGAAGCCTCCTTTGCTTCTCAATGCGCAACCTTTATTTTTCGCACTCATCAGCAGGAGCTGGTGAATAGGATATGTCGGTCAGTATTAACTGGTCACCAAGCGCACAGCCTATTAGTCTGTCCAAACAGCACACGAGGCCCTCAGGGAAGTATTTAGCACAACCTTGCAGTGATGAATTATCCGAGCTTCACTGAGGCATACAATAGCTCAAACTGCACTGAGAACTTCAGCCGCTTCTGAGCACTGGAACTGAGCTGAAATATTTCCTCCAGATAATTCAGAAAACGAATATAACAAACAAACACGGCATCAGACTCCCAGCCCTCCAAACAGCGATCGCCGTAATATTGTTAGACCAATTAACTTCCTGTTAATCTAAACAAGGCAGCACACACGGCTCGCAGAGACTGGGCAGCTGCGGATCAAGCAATCAGATTGGGAAATCCTGTGCACCGGGCCAGCGGGTCAAGACGCACTGACACTGTCAGCCGCCTCCCACTCCACTCTGTATGAGTTCTGTTCACTGTCACTAGATATTTGTTGGAGACTTTTCCCAAGTGGGAGTAGTGAGAAAAAAAGCTGACTCTCCCTTGGCCCATGCGGGCACCCAGGGGAACTTGCTGCTACGCTGATGAGGCAGCTGTTAAATAGTATTTCCATTGTCAGCGTGTAATTAGTGCAACACTCCACTTCCTCAAGCCAAATGAAAGTTCATGCGTGCAAGAAAAGATTTCTCTTTACTGCACCTTTCCTTCCATTTTTATGGACCCCCAAACGTTTTGCTTTTATGTTTGATACTGACCTGTACTTTTACAGTGCAGTAATGTCTTTTGCTTCTCTGTTATGGGGAAACTAACATGTCCTTCAGGCTGTCAGTACTGGGAAACATTGTTTCCCTTAGTCTTGTGATTTTGTTACTACTTTTAGTAACGTGTTATCACTTGTGGTAACTTTTTATCATTCTACAATGAATCTTACAATGTTTTTTTACGTGTGTGTGTCGAGTCCAGCTATTGGCTAGTGGGAGTTTCTGCTCTTACCTGGCTTTTAGGGACCTCTGTGCCCATTCCTCAGAGATCCTGGAGTAACCCGAAGGAGCCAAGTCTCCTGTCCAGCTGTGAGACCCGTAAAGAGACTGGAGACCGGACTGAAGGAGGCCTGGCGACCAACTTCTGCTGCTGTCCTGGAGGAGCTGTGTCTTGCTATTGATCTTCAGCAGTCCTGCAAAGGAGCTGCGACCCTTGCAGTGGAGGGAACATCCATTCCTGACGTCTGCTTGGTACCTTGCGAAGAAGAGCCGTTGGAAGTGTCCCGGGACCATCCTGTGGCTGACCAGCTCTGAGTGTAGGCTACCATGCTACCAACATCGCTTTTCCGAGTTGAGGCCTGGTACTTGGGGGATCCTTAGCTTGTCCTACAAGACGTACCGCAGCAAACATTCGGAGACCTAGCATCAAGGGGACCCGAGATAGAATGGGAAGTCTGACCGTGACAAGTGAGGCCCTTTCTTTGCGTTGCTGTGCTGTGGTGACCAATGTCCAAAACAGCTTACCTGCGTCAAGTCGATTTCTGAGAGGGATCCTGCTGTCATGATGCCTACCCCCGGGCATCCGGATCAAGCCCATCAGCCCTGGGAGCAGGCATCCAGACATTAACAAAAACCCCAGCAGCCCCAGTTAGGGGCTGTCTGGGTTCAGTCCTGGCGCTGTAGGCACCAGGCTCATAATAAAAATCAGCAAATAAATCCAAGCCAACGTGAGGCCTGGATGGGACTATTTTACTACAGGGACTATTTTTTACTCGGGTGTGGTCCTGGGGAACTTCTTTCCTGGGACTACTTTGGAGGCTATTTAAACCACGCCCGAACAGCAGCACATGCTTCGTGTTATTCTGCATCCAGCAGCGTGACTCTCACCGTGCCTGCAGCCAGCATCCAGTCTTCTGCCACGCCTGCCTCGAATCCGGAGCTCCTAGAATAAAGAGGAAGAAAAGGACAAGGTTAGAAAACAAACTTATTTCAAATTCCTCACCTGATTCCGGATCCATTTCATCTCCCGACCTGGAAGTACATCAGTCCAGCACGTGTCGCTTCGCCAGCTCCAGCACGGCGCCATACTCACCAGTTCTCACAGCATCTTTCGATCCGGCACTGTCTCCATCATTTCTTCACCGTACTCCGGCACATAGGGGCACAAGAATAACAAGGTGAGCCAAGGGAATCAACAAATACCTCTTACCGCCATAGACTTACCTGATTTACCACCAGCGGTTTTATTCTTCATATCTTCATATGCTGCATCTGTAAAGAGGGAGAAAAACAACACATTAACACATGTAATAGTTACTGGACAACGTTGGGTAACACAGACTCTTACCTGAACGCCAGCAGCAGCTACGAGACCTTCTTCTCACGAACTCAGTTGCAACTTAAGGAAGGAAGGGGACAAGAGTGAACATTCGGCACATTGAACTCTTTGAACTTGATACTTACCAATCTCGCCTGGGACTTCAGAGTCAATGCTTACCGGAACTCTCCCAACGCCTTCAAACCAGTGAAGTAACTGGTATCTACGCGCCCCTGCAAGACACGCAGGATGGAGAGCTCATCTTTTACAAACATAAGGAAAATACTTCTTCGGTTCCAGCAGACAAGACTAGGCGGGCCAGTCCATACAGTCATCTCTGCACTACACATCACGTTGACGGAGACCACAGCTGTCCGGGTCCGATCGACACCCCTGTGGGGTCCAGGTGAGCGTAACACCTGCATCATGTTTTTCTGTATTCTTCATCCGAGTGTCCTTGCACCAGTGAAAGACACCGACCGGAGATCAGCTCAAACCTGCAACCCCTGCGAATCAAAGACTGAGGCTGACGACGGGCAAAGAAACCTCGGACCTTCATCCATTGATCCACTAAGTCCTGAGAAGAATTAAAGTACGGGGGTACGTTAAAGTGGTTCTTACCTGCCTCTAAACTCCCTTTTAAAAGTGTTCCTAACTTTTATAAAACTTTTCCTATACTTTGGCGCAAGCCTTCCGAAAGTTGGGGACACTTCTATTAGTTTGAATACATTGTCCTCTAACCCTTGGAACTGTTCACTGGACCCCAGAGACTCTACCTTCATTTTTTCCTGCATCACAAACTGTGCCAAAACTTTCCTGAACTTTTGGGCATAAGGCCGAAGGCAATTTAGGGAAGGGCTTTTGAAGTTGGGGTTCATTCTCTGTGGATCTGTAGTACATACAACTAATGTGCACCTTCTTTTACAGGACTTTGATTTGTGTTATGCCCTTTACAAGCTCACCACCTCTAGAGACTTAGCCTAGACCTCTCGTCATAGCTACCTTATATTGGTTTGGCTACAGCTCCCAGAGTTGTCCCATCACAATAGAGGTTGGCCTTCTATACAACTGTACACCAGGCGAGAGTATATAAAATCAGTCCTAACAAATTGGTGTACAGCGGTGGGATGACCCTCTCCACTTAACATCTGGGTAATTTGTGAAAAGGATCAGTATTGGGTTCCTTGGTGTAGTGCACTGATTGTGTGCCAGATAATACACTGACATAGATAACATGGAGACAGTTACTTTCACTACTTTAAATTCTTCTAAAGTTGATCACTTGAAGAAGTTGTGTAGTGACAGGGGCCTAACAGTCTATGGCACTAATTGTGAAAATCCTTGATTTTGGGGACAGCAAATGTATACCTCGGTTATCTAATGATACTGGTAGCAGGGCTGGGGATGGACCCAGCAGCAGTAATGTAGTTGTTGCCACTGCAGTTTCTAATGGTGAGGAAGAGGGGGAGAAAAGTGATGCTTCTGGACCTTTGGCTGTAATCATCTCAGATGCTGAGGCATTGTTTGACCTGAAAAAGGGGAAGCTCGGGCTCAAGGAAAAAGAGCTTGAGTTCAATATGGCCAGGTTAGAATTTGAGAGAGTTGAAAGGAAGAAGGACAGAGATCACCAGATGAGCTTGCCAAGATTCAGGCTTCACAAGGTTCTTCCAGAGGATCTGGAGAGGGTTCTGGGTCCTCTTCACATCCTAGATTCCCAAAAGATCTCCTAAGTATATATGCAGATAGGAATGATACAATTGATTGGCTTGTAACTTGTAAGTATGCATGTGAAGTACAAGGAGTGGGTGATGCTGATAGAAATGCATGGTTGCTCAGCAGACTGCCCCATTCTGGCTGGAGTGCCATTATGGAAATGTCTTAAGCTGACAGACAAGATTTTGCAAAACCTAAGCAAACTCTCATCTTAAAGTTTGGGACGACTCCTTGAGGAGATTTAGAGAGTACAAAAAGAAACACGGTATGACTTATGTGAAATGTGCCTTTGAGGGCAAGATTCATTTGGTCATGCTTGAGCATATTTGTGCCTCTTGTTCCTCAGAGCTTAGGCAGCACTTGGCTGACTCAAAAGAGTTAAATCCAAAAAGAGTAGACATTGCTGCTGCCTTAGCCAAGCCTAAGGGAAAGCCTACGCCTAAGGGGAAACCAGAGGTGTCCGAAAAAGAGGCAGAGGGAAAGAGAATATTCCCCCGTCCTACCTACAACATCGGTTGAGGTAGTTGGTAGAGTCCCTATTTCTGGTTTGGAAGAAGGACACACAGAAAATCTTGGATCCTATAGGGTCCCGAACTACCTAGCATGCTGGTAGAGGAGATCCCTAGGGGAGATATTAGTATGGGCCAACAAAGAAAGAAACCATCTTACATAGGCCTGTGGAGAAAGGTCTGCGTCCAGTGGGAGAGTATCCCTCCAGTGAAGCAAAGGATACAAAAGGAAGCTGAGTTACTGGAAAGTAAGCCCACAAAGCCCAACAGAGAAAACCTTGAGAGGTTGGAGGTTTCTCAGGAGGTGAGGCCCTTCCTCCTAAAGCTGGGGTATGACATTCCACTAGTGGTTCATTCTAGTGTCAGGATACCACTAGAGTGGCCTAACACACTTTCTTGCTGGCCCATGATGGGGGTCCCATAAGAAACCCACTGCAGGGGTCTCCCTCTCTGTCACCAGGTTGACAGAAGTTAGACATGTATTCACATACTCCAGAGTTCACTTTTAGGAATGGACTCATTTGAACCAGAGGCAAGGCCTACTTTGTTTAGCCTTTTGACCCTGGAGACCAAAAAAGTAAAACAATTGCAAGCTCCCTTCTACCCAGCAAAATAAGCGGTCAAGAAAATTCTTGCGAAATTTAAGGATGGAAGTGTACAAACATATGTAGGCCGACAGAGATACACTGGAGAGGAGAAAAAGAGACTTCTTTAAAATGAAGAAAGGAGTAGTTAACAAAGAAAGGGCAGTGATCGTTGAAGTCGACAAGGCCGCACTATGTGTAGATAATATGCAAGAGGAAGACAGCCCCTCGTTTGATTTAAGCAACATTTCAGTATACCCAGTGGATCGGAACAGTTCAGAATGTGAGAAAGTTGTGGGTATTGAGGATTTGTCCAATATGGATTTTGGTGAGGGGAAGGGTGCAGGGAAGTGTTGTTTACTAAGGGAGACTAGGGTGTCCCCCTTGCACGGCCTTCGAGATATGCACAGTGGAAAATTACTTGAAGGGGGCCCAAAGATCCAGCCACCAAAGGTGAAGAAACTTTACGCTATTTTTGCTAAACCGGCAGTGGTGAAGGATTTACCAGAAGAGTTGCCATCGATAAAGGCCCATTTGACCATGCCAGCACCACCATCGAGGATAGTGGAAGAAGTAGGTTTGGGTGACCCAAAAAGCAAGCTTGTGGACGTTTTTAGGGGTCCTGGTGTCAGGGGAGAGGCGCATAGAAGGTCTCCTAAAAAATGGTTACGACAACATCTGACAAATACTCCACAAAAAGTGGTACTGGAGGATGCCCATTTATGTATTTTCTTGAATCGGCTATTTGAGAGTTCTAATAGCTACCCTCTGAATAGACGCTACATTCTGGCTTTAATACATGAAATCCCTAATTTGAGATTGTTGTCATCAGGGGACATTAGAACGGTTGAATTTGTGTGTGATGACTGTTTGGACACGGTAAAGCTCCATTTGAGGTCACCCTTAACAAAGGAAATAATTATGGCTGAGAAAGAGCGCTTCCCGGCATTAGGTTTCGAGGTAACTAATACAGGGCCCTCGATATTATCAAGTTTGGCGCCAATCTGTCAAGACAAGAAGGGTAAGATGCAAGAATCAAGAGACACCTATAATAAGGACATTTTTTGCTCAAGAGGTTATACTCAAGACCCCATGAAAAGAAAAGGGGAGGGCCCATGTCAGGGGGGTAGACATTTACAATATACATGATGGTCCAACTGGTCACTAATCACATGGAATTCTAGATGCTATAAGAACATTATGAATAATTACGATCTATTTTTATCATTTGATATAATTTGTTTACAGGAAACTTATTTGCAGGATGCACCAATAATTGATGGTTTTTAGGTTGCACGCATTATGGGGTAGGCCTTATGGGGGATTAATAACAGCTGTTAAACGATCTCTGGGAGTTAGTATGCAGAAATCTGAAACAGATAGGCCAGATATTCTGGTGGTGTGGCTAGAATGGCAAGAGAACATTGGAGTGCCTTTAAGTAAATGCTTCCTGGTAAATATTTATTTTAGTCCAATAAAAGAACAGTTGGAGGAGGCCCTGACAGTTGTGTCTTTTACTCTACTGGGTGAGTTTCTCGTTGAAGGGACCTCTGTGATAATCGTTGGAGACTTTAATGCAGAATGTTTAGAGGATGAGTGGTACTTGGATGAAAATAGGAAAACTGTAGGCAAGGAAGCTCGGGAGAGGGCTAGAAGAATTAGGTCAGAATAGGCATGGAATCTAGTAATTGTGAATGGTAACCTACAAATGGATATCCCCCTGCTTTTACATGGCAGAATGGGCTATGGAAAACGACACTGGATTATGTGTTTGTGTCACAAGATTTAGTTGAAAGAGGGGATTCCTTGGTAGTCACACTCATGTCCTGGAGTGATCACTCTCTGCTGGTATATAGACTATTTGGTCCTGTGAAGAACAGGGAGCCCAAATTGTTGACAGTGGTAATACATTCAGGAAAAAACGAGGTAAAATGGGTTCCAAGAATAGCAAAAGCCTTCCTCTGAGAGATAGTAAATCTCACGATAGACAAGATGGCATATCTATGCACGGCAGAGGGTTTCTCAGGGACAATTGGGGAGCTGCTGAGTAGGTTAACTACAGATAGAGGTTTAAACCAGGGGCTGAAAAATCTGAAAGGCATTCACTCCTTTGATCTAGAGATCCAGGAACATAAAAAACGATTGCATAGAGAGGTAAGGTCCCTCAAGAGGTATTTACCTAGTGGGTACAAGGATGAGGTACGGAGACTAATACAAATATACAGGAACTGGGTGAAAGGAAGGCAATTTGTGCTGTACATCAAAGACGCTGAGAGAATGTTGGCTTGTATGCCAGGAAACAAGTCAGAAAAATGTTGGGAATTAATAAAACCAACAGGAACCCAGGATGTTTTGCAAGCACAGGCGGTTAGTGATACGGCCCGGGTTAAGCACTTTTCTGACTTGTACAGGGTAGAAGGGTTGGAAAGGCCAGTGGTCTGGTCCCAGGTAGAGTGGATTAGGGTCATGGGTTGGGATTTGGAGGACATTACCTACTTGATAAAGAGAAGCAAGTGGTCAAATGCGCCGGGGCCAGATGGCCTTTCAAACCTGACCTATAAAGATAACTTGGCAGTTTGGTCAAAAGTGCTCCCAGACCTATTTAGCAGCATTCTCGCAGATAAAAGGTTTCCCAGTACTTGGTCTGCGGCCACAATCATTTTGATCTTTAAAGGTGGAGACAGGTCCTCGCCTTCGCACTACAGACCAATATTCCTGCTGGATGCTTCAAACAAGATATTTGCGAAAATGCTGTTGGAAGTTCTGCAAAAATGGGAACTGGAATCCAAGTCTCTTGATGTTTTCCAGTCAGGTTTTCGTCAGGGTTTGAGTACTGCTACAAATTGCTTTGTCTTGGACCTATTAGCACACCAAGCCAAGACCCAATTTCGGCCTGTTTTTATAGCTTTTCTAGATATCAGTAAAGCCTTTGATCTGGTGAATAGGTCTCTTCTGTGGAAAAAGTTACATGAGCGAGGGTGTCTGGCTGCTTTGTTGGGTATCCTGGGGGCCTTGCACACAGACACAAAGATTAGGGTCAGGCTGGATGCTTTTGGCATTTATTCATCCTGGATTCAAACTAATAGGGGTTTAAGGCACGGGTGTGTATTGGCCCCGTTCCTTTTCTGCTTCTATCTGTTGGGGTTGGGAGGTCATCTAGGAACATTCAACACCTTCCCCCCCCAGACTGGGCTCCCTGGTAATCCAATACTTACTGTACCTGGACGATATCGTTTTATGCGATTTAACAGCCATCGGCTTACAGAGAGCACTAACCGCAGTACAGGGATTTCTGGGGAGTGTGGATTTAGCATTAAACACAACAAAATTGAAGATGCTTGTCCTAAAAGGGGGTGGGGGGAGTTGTAAAATGTTATCCTGGCATTTGGAAAATGGTAAGTTTGTTTACCTAGGCCTTGCATTATATGATAAGGTTACAGGGCAAGAGCCGCAAGAAGACCTGAAGGGCAAATTACTAGGGGCACTTGTGAAGCTCAGAGTCTTTGATGGCAAATTTTGTAGATACTCACTTTTACCAGTCCTGAAATGATACAAGCAACAACTAGTTCCAAAACTAATCTATGGTGCTCAAACTAGGAGTCACTTCATAGATTGGTCAAAATTGGAGGGAGCTTTGTGGAGAGGTCTTTTGCAATTTCCACAGTCAGTACCCCTTGCAGATATTTTGTTTGAGCTGGGACAGCTCCCTATCCATACTATGGTGGATTTGGGGGAAACTCCAGCTTTTCATAAATATTTGGAATACTCCCACGGCCTCGGTTCTTGAGCAGCTTAACCTTGTAAGGGTACAGGGTGGCTGTAGGGTTCTCACAAACTGGGCCCTGAGTTGTGAATCAATGCTCCAATCCGCAGACATATCGGTTGAAGACCTGGGTCTTACACCAAAAGTAGCCAAGTTAAGATGGTGCAGACATGTCTGGACAAATGTGAGATCAATGATTATGGACTATAAATGCTTTGGTGATCACTTTGTGTGGACTTGCAAAAGCTTCAATGTTCCAATGCTTCAAATTAGCTCCTTACTTGAAAAAACACCCTTCGAGAAGCTTTAGGTCTCAATTATTAAGAGTTAGGTTGAACCTGGTCCCAACCAATGAAATACTGGGCCGAGGTCTTCCCATTCCACGAGTCCAGAGACTGTGCCGCCATTGTAACTGAGATTGAGACTCTAAACCATCTATGTGTCGGGTGTCCTAATTTGGAAACTTTGAGAACTCAGTTCCTATCTGGGATAGGGTACTCCTCTGAAGAAGAGCTGTGGAGGAGGATTTAAAATTGCAATGAATTGAGTTTGAGCATCCATGTTTTAGAGTTTTTAAAGAATGCTGCAATACTCTTTTAAGAATGTACATTTTTGTAATAACATTTTTCCTTAGGCCGTACTGTAACGTTATGGGAATCTGGTATTGTATTTGACTTGTTAGATTTAACCATGTGTAATTTGTTTTATGTTTGCTTTAAATACTGTGTTAAAAGTGCATTTGTACTGTGGGACACAATAAAATAAATAAAATAAAATCCATGGGTTGGAGTAGGCCCCCATTGCCCTATGACCAAGACGTCCTCAGACATTCTGGACAAGGGTCCACAAACTGATCTTAACTGCTAAAAAGGGTGACTAGGAACTAGGAGACTCCGGAATCTAATCCGGCAGTCGACAAGAACTTGACAAAAAAATATTGCCCCTCCAGTAGTGACCCCGACTACCTGTCGAAACACCCCAGTCCGGAGGTGGTGGTGGTGCAGGCAGCTATGGCTATTTCTAAACAGGCAGCGTACCCTACCATCCCTCCTGATAGGGATGACAAGCACACAGATGGATGGGCGAGGAAGGTATTTTCTGTAATGAGCATGGCACTAAAATCTGCCAACTCCACTGGTGCCATTGCAAAGTTTTCATATACTCTATGGGACTGTATCTCCATGGTGGCAGAGCACATTCCCGAAGGGGATGAAAGGGACGGCTTCTTAGCTATTGTTAAAGACGGCAAATAGGCATGTACGCGTCCATTCAATCAGGTTTGGATTCTACAGATAGCATCAGCAGATCTATGACTACCAGCATCGTTATGCGCAGATTCGCATGGATGAGGAAGTTGGGTTTTGCACCTGATGTGCAATCTAGGCTATTCAACATGCCTTTCGACGGGTCTCATCTTTTTGCCAACAAGGCTGACGAGAGCCTTGAGAAGTTGCAGACCTCAAAGGCGGCAGCCAAATCTTTAGGCGTCGCTATTAGGCAACCGCAGCCTTTTCATCCTAGTGATCAACCTAGGAGGGGTAGATCTTTTTGCTACTACTCTTCAGTTGGAAAGGTGAGAGGAACGGCCAATCAAAGAGGCTAAAGAAGATGTCTTAGTGGTGGAAGAGGTAGAGGTGCCAAGCCAGCTCAAGCAGCAGCCTCCTTACCATCGGCTTCTGCATCAGCCGCTGCAAAACCACTTTGAGGTCTTCCGTCACAGCTCACCTGTGGGGGGCAGACTGTCTCAGCATCTAGAAGCATGGCAAAACAGTACTTTGGATGCTTGGGCTCTGGAAACCGTAGCCCACGGTTATTGCCTTTCTTTTAAAAAAAGACCTCAGAACAATCCACCGGGGAACTGCTCTTTGAGGATTCCGGATCCGCTCCTTGTGTAGGAGATTTTAACCCTGCTAGAGAAAGGTGCTATAGCACAAGTGCCTGTAGCGGAGAGCAACAAGGGATGATATTTTTTGATACCCAAGAAAGACAGATGACTGAGACCCATCCTGGGCTTGAGATACTTGAACAAGTTCCTCAGGAATTACAGGTTCAAGATGGTCACACTTTCTCAGATCCTTCAGGCCCTCCAACTCCAGGATTGGTTGGTGTCAGTGGACATTCAGGATGCTTATTTTCATGTGCCAATCCATCTCAAGCACAGAAAATACCTGCGGTTCGCAGTTGCCAGTTCTCATGATCAATTTAGAGTTCTGCCATTCGTGCTGACCTCCGCCTGAGGGTTTTCACCAAACTGATGGTAGTGCTGACAGCGAGTCTCAGGACAGGGGGGATTCACGTCTACCCCTACCTGGATGATGGGCTGATCAAGGCGCGTTCTCCTGACCAAGCCCGGGATCATCTCAACATCACCTGCCACTCTCTTCAAAGACTGGGCTTCTCCCTCAATTATAAGAAGTCCCACATGACACCTTCCCAAAAGCTCCAATACATCGGAGCAGTGCTAGATAACATCCTTGGGAAAGAGCTCCCCAACCGAGGTGAGGGATCAAGACATTCTTCAGATAGTGACCAAATTTCAGAATGCCCACAGTCTACTGGCCTTCGATTTTCTGAGGTTGCTCGGGCTCATAGCATTCCTGCATTTTTCGAGTGCCAGAGGCTCACCTGAGAATGAGATGCCTTCAGTGGGCTCTAAGAACTCAATGGTCCCAGTTCTCTGGAAAGATGTCGGATCAGATTCCAAACAGGGTCTCACAGGATCTTCTGTTTGTGGGCCTGCAAGGACAATATTCTGAAAGGAGAACCCTTTTGGCAACCATGGCGGGAGATTACAGTAGTGACAGACGCCTCACCCACGGGGTGGGGAGCCCATGCCAATGATCTGACAGTCAGCTGTCGTTGGTCTCCATCGGAGTCCAAACTACATACCAATCTTTTGGAGCTGAGGGCAATTAGACTAGTGTTGAAGGCCTTCATGCCCTCTGTCCGGGGGAAATAATGTCCTGATAATGACAGACAACACAGCGGCCATGCACTACCTCAACAAGAGAGGAGGCATAGGGTCACTACCACTGTGCAGAGAGGCAATCCAGCTCTGGTACTAGGCAATTTAAGAAGGAATCTTTCTCCTACCTAGGGAGAAAAATACAGCGGCAGATGCTCTGAGCAGGCAGAGCACAGTCTCCCTCGAGTGGTAACTAGCTCCGGAAGTCCTTCAAGAGATCTTCACCCTTTGGGAAACCCCTCAAGTAGATCTGTTCACGACCGAGGTAAACCGGAAGTGCGAAAGATATTGCTCCAGGGAATTTCCCCCAAGAGGAGCTCTAGGAGATGCGTTCGTAGTGGACTGGGAGTTTCCACCCCTGTACGCGTTTCCTCCAGGCCCTGGCATTGCTCAGGTAATCAGGAGGTTGAGAAGGTTCGGGAAACACATGATCCTAGTTGCCCCGGATTGGGCCAGGAGGACATGAC
Source organism: Ambystoma mexicanum (assembly GCF_040938575.1). Taxonomy (NCBI): domain Eukaryota; kingdom Metazoa; phylum Chordata; class Amphibia; order Caudata; family Ambystomatidae; genus Ambystoma; species Ambystoma mexicanum. The sequence continues at coordinate 532,010,608 of NC_090924.1, read as the reverse complement.
CCGGATCTTCTGTCCTCGGATGCGTCTTCTACAAAGAGAGGACCTTCTCTCATGAGGGGGAGGTCGGGTTCTGTAACGCTCACCTGAATCCCTCGGAGGCGCGGGTCTGGTCTGGGCGTTCTCCGAACCTTCCAAAGTCACTCGCAGGTCTTTGGCACCACCCTGGAAGGGCCAGCTCCTTACTGTGATCCTAATCTGGAGAGTGAGATGTCTGCGGGCAGAGAAGAAACAGGGGTTAACGTCTGCCTGACGGGGTTTCGGCCCTTTCCCCTTCCTGACACTCCTACAACTCTCCTAGGCCGCACGTGCTCACCTTAGGTAGGTAAAAGCGGCGCTCTCCATCCTGCGTCTGTGCAGGGGCGCTGTAGCCAGTTACTTCACTGGACGATAGTTCAGCCTTTTATTGCGGAGGTAGAGTCCAGAAGGCAAGACCGTCGTTAGCTGCACGAACGGTGAGTGCCTTATATGAGTCTTTTTATTGTCCTTTCAGAATCTTGCCTCTTTTGCAGGTCCGGTATGCTGATCCGGTAAGTGGAGAAGTCCGGAGTTTTTGCAGGCAAGCAAAAAGTTCATCTGAAGTTAAATGTACTTTTAAAAGTCTTTTTTCCCTTTCTTTCAGGTCGCGGTGCAATCGGCGATGAAGACTGATGCCGAAGGATAGTGCCGGAGGATGGACAGGTATCACCACTTAAGGCGCGTGAGTAGAAATGGAGTCCTGAGCTCTAATAATGTCCTTCTTGTATTTTACAGGTGCGGACAAATGGCGCTGAACGGAGCTCGCGGAGACCGTGGCACAGGTAAGCAGATATCACAGAGTTATCGCTAACCTGTATTCTTTGTAGTTGCAGATGGCTGGAGAACGAAGAATGGCGGCACGAGGCCTTGGAAGGCGTCGGAAGGTGGTAAGAGCAGCTCTGGTACTTTCTCGTGCTACTCTAATGTTCTCGTTTTCCTTTTCAGATGTCGCGGAAGGCTGGAGCTGGATTCAGGAAGGTAAGTTGAAGATTTTCCTGTTTTCAGGTGCAGAAGAAGAAGAGCAGCTGGAGCCGACACGGTGAGCGTCCTGCTGCTATTGCAGAATAACGCGAAGCACGTGAAACCAATCGGGTGTGGTTTAAATAGCCTTCAGTAGTGCTTAGGCGTCTTCTTCCACAGCTTTCAGAGGTAAGAAAAGAGTTCCAGTATGTAATTCTTGGGAGTGGTGCTGGCCCCACCCAGCAGTTAAAGTAGTCCCAGCAGGATTGGATGAAGAGTTCATCCTGCAGGTAGGAAAGCAGCATGGTCTGCAGGAGGTAAGTCCACCCAAGCACCAATCCTTTTTATATGAGCCCGGCGCTTCCAGTGCCGGGACTGGGTCCCTTTATGAGCATGAGCCTGGCGCCGCTGGCGCCAGGACAAGGTCCAAAAGGCCCCTACGGGGGCCGGCTTGTGCCTGGAATAAGGGTCATGACCCTGCTTCCAAGGATGTTGGGCTAGGTCTGACACCTTGGAGGCAGTGGTCATGACAGCACCCCCCCTCAAGGCCCCTCCCAAATTGGTCTTCCCCGGAGGCTTTGGTTTGTTGGGGAAGGTCCGATGAAATTTTCTGATTAGACGAGAAGCATGGACATTTTCTGAAGGTTCCCAAGATCTCTCCTGGGGGCCATACCCTTTCCAATCAATCAGGTAATACAGTTTTGACTTGAAAAACTTAGAATCCAAGATGCTCCGAACCTCGTATTCGTTTTCTCCGTCTACTTGGATTGGCTCTGGAGGTTTAGTCAGACGGGTTCCGGGTTGCATAGGTTTCAGGAGTGAAACATGGAAAACAGGATGTATTTTCATTTGAGTGGGCAATTCTAATTTAACCGCCACAGGATTTATCACAGCCGTGATCGTGTAGGGTCCTAAGTACTTTGGATTGAAGGTGCGTGGTCCTTTTAGAGACAGATGTTTAGTAGACAGCCAGACTTGGTCTCCTACTTGGTACTGAGGGGCCTCTTTCCGATGTTGATCAGCACCTTTCTTATAAGATTCTTTGGCTCGTTGAAGGTGTGCGACGGCTTCCTTAAATGTTTGAGTTATGGTCGCATGAAGATGGTCCACAGCGGGTGTTCCGAGATCTTGAGGCGGATCTAAATTAGAGGTCCGAGGGTGAACCCCATACAACAGGAAGAAAGGGGTTTTACCTGTTCCGGTATGTATTGAGTTGTTGTACGCATATTCAGCAATCCAAAGAATGTCCCTCCAAGTACCCTCTGATTGTTGTAACATGCAACGAAGATACTGTTCCAGAGTTTGGTTAGTCCTCTCAGTCTGCCCGTCAGTTTGAGGGTGGTGGCTGGTAGAGAGTCGCACGTCAATTTGTGCAAGACGACAACAACTTCTCCAGAAATGGGAAATGAATTGGCTCCCTCGATCAGAGATTAGGACTGAAGGGAACCCGTGCAAGCGAACGATGTTTTCAAGGAATTCTCGGGCTAGAATGGAAGCTGTGGGTAATCCTTTCAGTGGAACAAAATGAGCCATCTTTGAAAAAAGATCAACAATTACTAGAATTGTATTATATCCGGAACAAGGGGGTAAATCCGTGATAAAATCCATTGAGAGGGTGTGCCAAGGGCACGGTGGAATGTCTATCGGATGCAGTAGCCCGGCTGGTTTTTCTCTCTGGCTCTTATTTTGTGCACAGATGCCGCATGAGGCCACAAAGTCTTTGATATCCTTTCTCCAGGACGGCCACCAGAAATGTCTTTTAATTTTTTCGGAGGTTTTGGCTACACCCGGATGTCCCTCTATTAAGGAATCATGATAGCAGGTGATGACCTGTTTCTGTAAGTCATCACACGGTAAATAAAGTCTGCCTTGGAAGTATAATAGATCTTGATCTATCGTAAAATCCTTTCCTTTCTGCAGCCAAGTCAAGGAATCTTCGGGAGTTATTATTTGCTTGATCTTCCTTTTTATGTCGTCAAGAGACATTGTGTTGATGACTCCCAAAATCTTTTGTTCGGGGATTATGGGTACTGGTTCTGGATTAGCTGCGAGTTCGTTAACGCCTATTCGTGAAAGGGCATCAGCTTTTCCGTTTTTGACGCCCGGCCGAAACGTAATCACAAAATCAAATTCTGCGAAAAATAATGCCCAACGGAGTTGTCTTGAAGATTGGGCCTTGGCTGACTTCAAATATTGGAGGTTACGATGATCAGTAATTACAGTGACAGTGTGCCGGGCTCCTAGGAGATAATGCCGCCAGGCCTTAAAGGCGGACTTGATTGCCAGAAGTTCCTTGTCCGTGATTGTGTAATTGATTTCCGGGGCCGAAAATTTGCGGGACCAAAACGCCACAGGGTGTAATTGGTGTGTTTCAGGATCTCTTTGTGACAAAACTGCCCCCATTGCAAGACTAGATGCGTTGGTCTCGACGATATAAGGAAGTTCTGGACGAGGATGTTTCAGGACTGGAGCAGAAATAAATTTGGCTTTCAAATCTTGGAAGGCTTGTTCGGCCTCTGGAGTCCACTCGAATTTTTTGTTCTTTTTTAGGAGAGCCGTGATAGGTTGGACTATTCGAGAGAATTCGGGGATAAACCTTCGATAAAAATTAGCGAAGCCCAACATGCTCTGTACTCCTTTTACCGAAGTCGGAGACGGCCATTTGGTGATAGTATCCACTTTTCTTGTGTCCATGTGAACACCGTTGGGTGACAAAATGAACCCCAAAAATTCGACTTCCTTTACATGAAAGGTACACTTTTCCAATTTAGCAAATAAACGATGGTGGCGAAGCCTCTGCAAAACTGCGGTGACATGTCGTCGGTGTTCAGCTTCTGAGGAGGAGTATACCAGGATGTCATCAATGTAGACGACTACACAAACATCAATAAGCTCTCGGAGAACGTCATTCATAAAGAACTGGAAGGCGGCCGGTGCATTACATAGTCCAAAAGGCATTACTTGATACTCGAATAATCCGTATTTTGTGCGAAAGGCCGTCTTCCATTCGTCACCCTCCCTGATTCGTACCAAGTGGTAAGCTCCTCTGAGATCTAGTTTAGTGTAAATGCAGGCGCCTTTTACTTGGTCCAATAGTTCGGGAATCAGAGGCAGCGGGTACCTGTTTTTGACTGTAATCTGGTTCAGGGCGCGGTAATCTATACACGTTCTCAGGTCACCTTCCTTTTTCGGGACGAAGAACAAAGCTGAAGAAGCTGGAGATTTTGAGGGACGAATAAATCCGTTAACCAGGTACTGGTCTAAGTATTGTCTGAGGTGAAGATTTTCTGGCTCAGTAAGAGCATATATTCTACTGCACGGTGGAGTGGATCCGGGTATCAGGTCTATCTGGCAGTCGTATGATCTGTGCGGGGGCAAGGTATTGGCCTGATCTTTCTGGAAGACATCACTAAACTCTTGGTATTCAGGAGGCAATTGGAGGTTCTCGGAAGCGATGGCTGCCAGCCTGATGTCGGGCCGAGAATAACAAGTTTGGGTGCACTCTGGAAACCGGTTTACCTTGGCTCGCCAGTCGATCTGAGGATTGTGTTTTTCCAACCAAGGAACTCCTAGAATTACTTGAAACTGCGGGGCCTTGATTACATCAAACACGATTCCTTCCCGATGTCCGTCCTGGCAGAGCAGCGTCACTTCCACGGTGGTGTGAGAGACTGGTCCGGAAACTATTTCTGTACCATCCACTGTAGTGATTACATCTTTTACCAATTTAGGACATAAAGGAAGATTCATCCTAGCTGCCATATCTTGATCCACGTAGTTACCGATTGATCCGCTATCAATGAATGCCTTAATAGCATGCATACGATTTGGTTGGTCGGGGCTTATGAGGACCATGGGCAGTACGAAATGCGAGGTCAAGGAACTGGTTTTTACGCTCGGCAAGCGGACCTCTACGCTTGCCGGGCGAGGTCGTTTCCCGATTCTTGTTGTTTTGCATCCTTATCGGAAGCTCCCAAGGCTTTCTTGACCGGTTTCACTGAACAATCTCGAAGGAAGTGTCCAGACTTCCCACAGTAGAGGCACAGCTGTAACTGTCTTCGCCTTTCTCGTTCCTTTTGAGTTAAAGGTCCTTTCACGATGCCTATCTGCATGGGTTCCACGGAATCATTTCCTTTAGCAGGGTTTTGAGTCTTTGAGAACGTCCGGGTTTCAAATCTGGAGTGATCGGCCTTTCTGTTCTGTAGTTGATGATCTAATTGAACTACTAGGTCGATATAATCGGAGCACTCTTGCGGAGGATTTACCACCTGTGCTAAGACATCTTTAAGTTCTCCACGTAGCCCCCTGTGGAAAAGCGTGATCCTCTTGTCTTCTGGCCACCTGGTTTCAACCACCAGTCTGTTAAAAGATGCTATGTACGCCAGGAGATCTTGGTTACCTTGTCTTAGCGATAGGAGTTCATTGTCCAAGGCCTGCCCTTGTGAGTGTCGTGCGAACAACTTTTCCATACTGGCCTGAAAGTCTTGGAAGTTTTGGAGGACCGGATCATCCTGTGTCACTAAAGGAATGGACCAATCAGCCTCATTGCCACTAAGATAGGAAAGTACAAACGCTACTTTAGCTTGGTCAGTTGGGAATGCAGCGGGTCTACACAAAAAGTGCAAGCGGCATTGGTTGATGAATACTGCGTAGCGTTTAGGATCGCCTGAGAAACGTTCTGGTGGAGCCAGGGGCACGTTCCCTGGCAGATTAATCTGCACCGGATTGCTTGAGGTTGTAAGTGGATAATTCCCTCCCGAGGTAGGCAAAGGTGCTTGCCCAGCTTGAATTTGTAGCAATTGCCTGGCCAGTTCGTCCGCTCGCTCTTTGGAAACGATCAATTCCCTTCGTAAGGCATTTGTTTCTTGACGAGATGCATGTACCTCGGCCCTCAGCTCCCCAAGCAATTGGGCCAATTGGTCTGTATCCGAGGTTTCCATTGCGCCTGGGTGGGATATTTGTGGTAGGCTTCGCGTTCTGTAACGCTCACCTGAATCCCTCGGAGGCGCGGGTCTGGTCTGGGCGTTCTCCGAACCTTCCAAAGTCACTCGCAGGTCTTTGGCACCACCCTGGAAGGGCCAGCTCCTTACTGTGATCCTAATCTGGAGAGTGAGATGTCTGCGGGCAGAGAAGAAACAGGGGTTAACGTCTGCCTGACGGGGTTTCGGCCCTTTCCCCTTCCTGACACTCCTACAACTCTCCTAGGCCGCACGTGCTCACCTTAGGTAGGTAAAAGCGGCGCTCTCCATCCTGCGTCTGTGCAGGGGCGCTGTAGCCAGTTACTTCACTGGACGATAGTTCAGCCTTTTATTGCGGAGGTAGAGTCCAGAAGGCAAGACCGTCGTTAGCTGCACGAACGGTGAGTGCCTTATATGAGTCTTTTTATTGTCCTTTCAGAATCTTGCCTCTTTTGCAGGTCCGGTATGCTGATCCGGTAAGTGGAGAAGTCCGGAGTTTTTGCAGGCAAGCAAAAAGTTCATCTGAAGTTAAATGTACTTTTAAAAGTCTTTTTTCCCTTTCTTTCAGGTCGCGGTGCAATCGGCGATGAAGACTGATGCCGAAGGATAGTGCCGGAGGATGGACAGGTATCACCACTTAAGGCGCGTGAGTAGAAATGGAGTCCTGAGCTCTAATAATGTCCTTCTTGTATTTTACAGGTGCGGACAAATGGCGCTGAACGGAGCTCGCGGAGACCGTGGCACAGGTAAGCAGATATCACAGAGTTATCGCTAACCTGTATTCTTTGTAGTTGCAGATGGCTGGAGAACGAAGAATGGCGGCACGAGGCCTTGGAAGGCGTCGGAACGTGGTAAGAGCAGCTCTGGTACTTTCTCGTGCTACTCTAATGTTCTCGTTTTCCTTTTCAGATGTCGCGGAAGGCTGGAGCTGGATTCAGGAAGGTAAGTTGAAGATTTTCCTGTTTTCAGGTGCAGAAGAAGAAGAGCAGCTGGAGCCGACACGGTGAGCGTCCTGCTGCTATTGCAGAATAACGCGAAGCACGTGAAACCAATCGGGTGTGGTTTAAATAGCCTTCAGTAGTGCTTAGGCGTCTTCTTCCACAGCTTTCAGAGGTAAGAAAAGAGTTCCAGTATGTAATTCTTGGGAGTGGTGCTGGCCCCACCCAGCAGTTAAAGTAGTCCCAGCAGGATTGGATGAAGAGTTCATCCTGCAGGTAGGAAAGCAGCATGGTCTGCAGGAGGTAAGTCCACCCAAGCACCAATCCTTTTTATATGAGCCCGGCGCTTCCAGTGCCGGGACTGGGTCCCTTTATGAGCATGAGCCTGGCGCCGCTGGCGCCAGGACAAGGTCCAAAAGGCCCCTACGGGGGCCGGCTTGTGCCTGGAATAAGGGTCATGACCCTGCTTCCAAGGATGTTGGGCTAGGTCTGACACCTTGGAGGCAGTGGTCATGACAGGTTCTCCATCCCGAGGTCAACACTTTCAACCTTCACACTTGGTATCTTAAAGGCTGAGATACAAGGATTGGGACCTCCCGGATGATGTAATGGAGGTGTTGCCTTCGGCCAGAAGACCAGCCATTGGAATAAGTTTTGCAACTGGTGTAAGGAAAAGAATGTTGATTCTTTTCTATGTAAAACTCCAGATGTTTTATCCTTTCTTCTATCCTTAGCTAATCTGGGCCTCCAGATTGGTACCATTAAAGGCTACTTGGCGACGCTGTCCATTTTTAAGGGCTTGTCAGAGGAATGTTCGTATTTCAAAATTCCACTGATGACTCAATTCCTAAAGGAGCTTACTAATGTGTTCCCTCCATCTCCTTTCCAGGTTCCGGTTTGGGATCTTCATTAGGTTTTAAAATTCCTGATGTGTGCTCCATTTCAACCTCTGCACATATGTCCATTAAGGTTATTAACCTTCAAAACAATTCTATTGGTAGTTCTGACATCAGCACGTAGAGCCAGTAGAGTGAGCGAGTTGCAGGCACTTTCATCCAAGCCACCCTTTACCATCTTCCACAAGGACAGGGTTTTTTAAGGGTCAAACCCTCCTTTTTGCCCTAGATCATTTCGGATTTTCATTTGAGTCAGAATATTGTTCTACCTTCCTTCTATCCCCCATCCTCCCCCCAGACTTCATAGGTTAGACCCTCGGAGAGCATTAAGCTTTTACATCTCCAGAATGTCTACGTTGCGAATTGATGACCAACTCTTCATCGGATATACAGGACACAAACTAGGTCAGGCTGTTTGCAAACAGACCTTGTTTAGATGGATAATTCTGACAATATCAGAATGTTACAGGCTCGCAGGAAAAGACCCTCCTGAAGGGTTAAGAGTTCATACCACCAGGGGCATGGCTACATCTACGGCCCTTCAGAGGGGCGTACCAATCGGAACAATTTGTAAAGTGGCAACGTGGTCTTCCATACACACGTTCACTAAACATTATTCCCTGGATTATTCCCTTGGCCAGGATGGTTCTTTTGGCAAGGCAGTCCTTCATTCTATACATGAAAATGTATGAATTCCAATTCTACTCCCTCCCCCAAACCTAACACTGCTTTGGGAGTCTGTCAAAGATGAGGAATACGTGGGAGGACACAATCCATTCAAAGAACAAGTAACTTACCCCTGGTAAAGTTCTTTCGACTCGATGGTCCTCCCACATATTCCTCATCGCCCTTCCATCCTAGCCCTCCCTCCGATCCTGTGCTATTACAGCTTCTGTTCCATCAAGGCTGAGTACGGTCACTCTCGTGTTTTACAGGTATGTCTGCTGCAAGAGGAGGGAAAACAGAACTGAGGCCAATGGATGCTGCGCATGCTATATATGCCTTTGATGACATCATCCTCAACGGAGTCCTTCGAGGGACATCGACACAATGCCATTGAGGCACACAATTGTATCCGGAGCAGCTGAAGCTGGACAACAAGTGTCAAAGATGAGGAATACGTGGGAGGAACATCCAGTTGAAAGAACGTTACCAGGGGTAAGTAACTTGTTCTTTGGGTGTACTCTCACTTCCTCTCCTGTCCACCCCCAACTCACCTGGATTTCTCTGTATTCCATTGCATCTGACCAGGAAATTAGGTCTTTGAGTGCATCTGGGTGAGTTTGGGAAGAAGACAGTGTCTGGCACCCCCTCATTTCTTGTTTGGTGCTAGGCGCACCAAAACCACTAGCATGATTCTGGACAGTTTATGGCAAATGGAGAGGTAGCTTTAGGGATAGGGGACAATCTTCACTCCTCCATGAAACTGATCTATGATGCTTGGACATCTTTAATTTCTTTTTTCAACCTAGTGTTGTGATCCATTTCAATTATGATCTGCAGTTTTCTTTGCATTGGCTGTTCCCTGGACATATTCAGAATGTTTTCTTCAGGTGTCTAATCTCTGACTTTGTGTTATCAAGATTTTTCCTTAGTGTGACGAGGCTTTCCCGCAAAGATACCTTTTCTGCTATTCTTCGCAATCTTGTGCATCCATTTTTATTTTGACCATCCTGCGTTTGTGTCAGTTGTGAGGTAAGCTGTTGTATTTTCTGAATGGCAGAATCTTTCTCCTGAGGTGCTAAGATCTCTGCTTCTTAATGATTAAGATATCATTGTATAGATTATCAAATTCTGCCTGAGAGTCATTATAAGTTTGGCATTGTCATCATCACTATGACTCAACTGATTTTCTTTTATATTCACCATGTCTTCTAGTAAGCCTTCAGTATGAATGACTTGATTACTTACTTTGGCGCTTAATTACTCCTGTGTCTATATACATTGACTATGAATGTTCAGGTCTGAAATATCAGCCTTTAGGCACTGTCTGGCTTTTTGCACCAGTGTGAATTCTGCAGAGGCCTCTTGTTTTTTTATGTAGAATGGTACAAATCATGTGAAGGTAAAAGAGAAGTTGTGCCGAAAGACTCACAAAATTCTGTTTTTCATCAGCTTTTGTGGAAGTCGGGTACAATTTTTGAAGGGCCTCGTCTAGTGGGACTTGCTGTGACCAAATAGCTGAGCCCCCAATTTTAATCATGTGTTCAACTCCAAACTCCATGTTTCCAGATCTTGAGCCTGCCATTGACCGTGCAGAAAATATCTCATTATTGCATGGTCAAGAACAACATCAAGATCTGCCCTGACATCCTGGGATGTCATGGCTATATTGTGTCTCTACAAATTAATGTATTTATCAACCTTCAATCAGCATAGACCATACCTTTTTCAAAACGAAATTTCTCACTTTCAATTTTAGAAATAAAATGACCAACACTGCCTGTACATGTTATGAGAGAGGTACTGGAATCTTTCACACATGTGCTTTTGTGCACATGATGTGTTACTCAATGCACTAATGCATGGAAACCAGTCATGTCATCAACCTAACGTCCTGGCTCAACAAGTCCTCCATTTAGCTAGGAATATTTGTTTGTAAATCTTTTTAATTTTAGGCTCACACTGGCATAACATGCCAATCTAACATCCACATTTATACAATCGCACCCCACAATTCTGGGCAAGGAACAGACAGTGAGGTAATCATAAATCGAAATGTATTTAAAAGCATAATGTAACTCCAACCACATTGGTCTCCAGCTTTATATGATGGAGATCAATACAAAGCTATAGCGAAACCAATAGTCAACCAAAAAAAACGAATTACCTGCTTACATGAATCGGACCATGCAAGTAGTCACTCTTAATTCAAATATATATTGAATCCAAAAAGATACTACACATCTCTATTGTATATTGATTTCAGTCTAAACAGCACCAATTACTTCAATGATAGTAGTGCACGTGTTTTGAAAACAGTTGATTTTCTCCAGTAACAAGACAAGTATGGCATCGGAGAAAGTTGCTTGAATAATTACATTATGTATACAAGTAAACACGTACCCTGTGCAGGTGTGAATTAGTGGATGTATTGGCTATGTATAGGTCATTCAATGTAGACAGTGACCAACTTAATTTGGCTTCTGCAGGTTTAAATTCGAAAATGCTCTCAGGCTTTGATTAACCTGTTCTGAAATCACATGTATACTTTGTTCTCAAAATACATGGGTGCAGCTTTCGCTAATCATGCATGTGTGACTTTCACTGAACATGTGTGTGTGAGAATGAGAATGAATACAGCTATGTATACAACTTTAAATTCACATGTGTGTACTATTTTCAATCTGTGGATACAGGCACAGCTTTAGTATATCTGCATGTGATTCTCAACCTGGATGTATTTTGGGCTGGAGTTGTAACCCTCGCAAGTAACATGTATAATGTAAAAAAAAAAGCCCTTTCAACATTACACAAGTCGATTTAAAAATAAGGGAATGCTGTGGTTTGATCTTCACACAATTCTTAAAAATAGAATAAATTCTCTATATTCATTTTTATTGCACCAACACCTAATCTGACTATGGCCTCCTTCAGCTACATTAATGTAAGAGATTACCGTATGCACTGGTATTTTGCAATTGACACTAGACCGGCTTAACAACTAATAATATTTACAAAGGCAATTCTACATTAAAGTGGCACCAAAATGCATTCAGTTTAAAATGTTGTTCCTAATGGATTGTGTCCTCCCACAGATGCCTCATCTTTGAAATACCTATATCCTGCTTGATATATCAGAAACTTTTTTCGATATCTGACTCAATGCCATATAGCACCCTCTATGTCCCTCGGCGGCATCTATCCCCACACATGAAAGTGATGTTGGCGAAGGTATAAATAGCATGCACTGGACCTGTTGCCTCAGTTCTGTTTTTTTGCAGGCACATCACGCTCTCAGAACGATTTGACTCGACTCTGCGATTCTTCTACGTATTTCTATTTAAATTCTTCTGAGTAAGTCTACTCCAAAGACCAGTTTTAAGAGGTGTGCAGACTGTGAATCAAAGATGTTGATCACAGATCCGCACAGGATATGTCTCAGTAAGTAGCGCAAAGTTATTGAGTGCGGCTACAGTCAGTTGATGATTAACAAAGCCTTGAAAGGGCAGAAGACAAAACTCGCCCTAGGTTGGTCGTTGTTGAAATCTCTGTCCTCTAATTCTTTGAAGAGGAAATCTTCTGAAGGTAGAAGTTCCACAGGGGATTAATCACCTGAGAGGCTTAAAAAATGCTCTAACACTTTAAGCGGTTGAGGTCTAGGAGCGATTCGTGTCATTTTTCATCTTCCCGAAAAAAAATCAAAAAGATGCTATTGTTCTTTATCTTCTGACTCCTTGCACGACAAGTGATAGGTAGGTTTCCCAGTTAAGTCTATCTCGGCAGCCGATTGGAAAAAGGTTAATCAGAAAATGATGGATGTCTTTTCAGAGGTGGCCCCTCCTAGTCCCCTGAAAAAGCCAAAAAAGGCAATTGATCCCACCGCACCTTCAAAAGAAGGCCGTGAATCGTCAAAGGCTTGTAACCGCATGCCGAAAAGCCTGGCTCAGAAGGTCTCTGAGATGCCTACCCGAGTAGCATTGACTGTGTCAACCACAGGGGGAGCATCAAACCCAAAGTCTTCAGCCACTTCGTCATCAAAGCCGTCGACCTCCAATTCACCTTCACCTTTTAAGATACAATCAAAGAAAGACTTTTTCCAAGTCTTTTGGTTCCATCTTCAAAGAAGATGAGGAAGATGACTAGGTGGTACTCGTCGCACACCTAATGTCCCTGAAGAGTTGGTTTCTGACAATCTCGTTTGGAAGACTTGGTGACCTGCCTTAACAGAGCCAGTGGCTTGGACACTTCCCCTGAAGTGGAATTTGCCACACCTGATGTAACTGCTTGCGCAGGTGCAGTATGCGGGCAAGTCATGAACATGGTCATGGGCTATTCAGGTTAGAGAACTGGCAGAAACCTGACACCACACCTGCTGTAAATAAGGAGTTGGTGAGGAAATACAGGCCATTATCCTTTTCTCTCCACGCACCCTACTACAGACAGTTTGGTGGTATAGGTAGCTACCTCCACTTCAAAGGCAGCTGCTTGTCCATCCATCACACCTGAATGGGATAACAAAAAATATGACATGCTGGCAAAAAAGGTGTTCTCTGCTCGGAGTATGGCCCTCAGAGCCATTAACGCGTCTTGCACATTAGTGAACTATACATTCACTTTGTGGAATGTAATCTCCAAAGCAGCAGATAACATACCGGAAGGAGAGATGAGGGATGGCTTTACCAACATAACTTGTGATGGCAAAGAAGCAACATGCTAATCACTTCAATCAGGACTTGATACATTGTATGGGCTCAAGTGCATTCATCAGGAGTTTTGCATGGCTGCACAAGTCTGGATTTGCCCCTCACATCCAGTCGAGACTTTTAGATGTGCCCTTTGACAGCTCCAATCTTTTGGATCAAAGGCCAATGACCGCTTAGAGAAGCTTCAACCTTCTAAGGCAGCTGTGAAATCCTTGGCAGCAGCCATCCATCAGTCACAGCACCAGCCACAGCATTCACTGCCTTCCCAGGCTTGGAGAGGTCGTTATTTTTGCTTCTATTCTTCTTTTGGACAGAAAGGTAGAGCTGTCCAAAGAGTGTGAAGGAGATTTCAATGTGGCTCTAGATGTCATGGGGGAAGAACCACACAAGCAGGCACCTCCTCACTGCCCTCTGCCACAGCCCCCAAACCTCTCTGTGCTTTGCACACAGGACTCCAGTTGACCCAGCATTTGAAAGAATGGCGTTACTTTACTTCGGATGCTTGGGCACTTCAGACAGTGGCTCAAGGGTACTATATCCCAAATAAAAAAAGCACCCTGATTGTCCCCCGAGTGAGCGATCTCTTCAGGAACCAGAGCCGGCACCTTTTGCAGGAGATTCTCGCAGTGCTGGAGAAAGGTACCATGGAGAGGGTACCTGTAAAGGAGCAATACCTAGGTTGGTACTCCACCTATTTTCTAGCTCCCATGAAAGATGGAGGACTGCAGCTCATATTGGGCCTGAGATGCTTGCAGCAGTTCCTCTGGAAGGACAGATTCAAGATGGTCACTCTTTTCACAGATTCTCCAGGCCCTTCAGCTCCAGGATTGGATGGTGTCACTCGAACTTCAAGATGCTTACTTTCATGTGCTTACTCATCCTAAGCACAGAAAGTACCTGAGGTTCACCATTGGCAGTTCTCAATAGCAGTTTCAAGTACTGCCTTTTCCGGCTGACCTCCGCCCGAGGGTCTTCACCAAGTGAATGTGGATGATGGCAGGAATCTAAGCAGGGGAGGTTCCAAATCTTTCCTTACCTAGACGATTGGCTGACCAGAGCCCATTCTCCCAAACAGGCTCTGGAACATCTCAACAGCAGCTGTCACTCTCCCCACAAGCTGCAATTCTCCCTGAACTTCAAGAAGTCCCAGATGACACTTTCCCAAAAGATGCAATTCGTTGGCGTGACCCTGGAGGCTTCCTCTGGGAATGCTTTGCCTCCTGAGTTGAGTGCTCACCTAATCTTGCAGATGGTGATGATGTTTTAATAAGCCCAACATCTACTGGCTTTCAATTTTCTGAGGTTTCTGGGCCTCATGACATCTTGCATTTTTTGTTGCCAGAAGCCTGCCTGAGGATGAGGATGAGGTCCCTCAATTGGGCCCTCAGACCCCAATGGTCACAATTCTCAGGCAGGATTATGGACCTTCTTCAGGTCCCGACAAAGGTTGCACAGGACCTCCTGTGGTGGGCCTGCGAGGAGAATGTGATGATAGGGGAACCCTTTTGGCAACCCAGCCAAAGATAACAGTAGTCACAAGTTCTTCCCTCACTGGAAGGGGAGCTCACAGGAGCAATCTCACGATCAGCGATCTTTGGTCCCATCAGAATCCATACTGCACATAAACCTTTAGAGCTGAGGGCAATCAGACTGGTGCTGATGGCCTTTTTGCCGCCATACAAGGGAAGGCTATCCTGAAAATGACAGACAACACAGTGCCCATGCATTACCTCAACAAGAGAGGTGGTGTGTGGTCACTACACTGTGCGGGGTGGCAATGCAGCCCTCGTTTTGGGCTCTACAAAACAGGAACTATGTCAGCTGTTGACCTAGCCAGAGAAGAGAACACAATGGTGGATGCTCTGAGCAGGTCGAGCACAGTCTCCCATGAGTGGGAGTTGGCTCAGGAAATCCTTTTAGAGATCTATGCCCTTTGGGGAACCCTTCAAGTAGATGTGTTTGCGTCCCGTGTCAACGGGAAATGTGACCTGTTCTGCTCCAGGGAATTTCCTGAGAGGAGAGCTCTGGAGGACGTGTTTATGGTGGACTGGGATTTTCCATTTCTGCCCACGTTCCCGCTAGTTCCCATCATTCCTCATGTCACCAAGGATGTTGAGGAAGTTTGGGAAATACATGATCCTAATTGGACCAGGAGAAAGTGGTACCTGGAACTTCTGCACATGTCCATCTGCCCTCCATTCTGTCTTACCCAAAGAGTGGACCTACTATCACAATCAGCTGCTACTATGTTGTCCTGCGTATATCCCCTTAGTCTAAATCTGTTCTTAACCACTTCAGTTTATTTTTCAAATACATGGGTTTCACTGCAGTTATGTCGTGCCCTGATAATTTCTCTGACTGGAATATTGCAATGCTGAGTTCACTTCAGTTCCAGCTGATTGTAAAGACAGGAAAAAGATAAGTAATTAACTTATTGCTGGCAGCAAGCATAAGAAACAAACAACATTTAAAGTGCAGGACAAAGTTATATTTATCATACACTATAGTAATGGGAGTAAACAATTGTATAATATCCTAAGGAAACACTGGCATCTATTAAAAATGGATGAATGTCTTAGGCATACATTGGGAATAACTCAAATATAGTTTACACTAATGCACCGAACATTTGCAACAAACCATGTCCCAGTTACATGCATCCTCAGAAATCAGCAGATAACTGTCTACTGCGCAACAGGTCTCTGGTTTTTACAAGTGTGGTTTTTGTTCGATGTATTCTTTTGCTATGGACGATACACATAAGTATGTAAGAGGCTTGTATAAAATTTACATCAACTAATTTTTAAACTGCCGTAGCAAATTTGTAGTTTATGTCATTATTTGTATATGTGGTCAACTTTATGTATTTATTGGATATTTGTAAGCCGCCTATGCAGAAAATGGTGTTTCAAGGCGCCACAAGACAAAAAAGGGGCAGGGGACTAAGGGAGAAAGATACAATAATGATCCTACTAGCCTTTGTGACATTCGGATTGTGCAATTGCAGGAGAGGGGGAGCAGGAGAGTAAGGATGATATATATATATATATATATATATATATAAATATATTACACGGTCTGCGGAAGCGTCCGTGTAGTTATGGTTAAGTTGGTCAACCCATAGGAAGAGCACTTTTTGGGCAGCTTTTAACTTTGCCCTCTCTGGACAATCCTCACAAAACTTTGTAGAAAAGGTATATGGCCCGTCGGATTGATTTTGCGAAGTTTGGTGAGGTTTTGTGCAGGGGGCAGAGGGGCAAAGTTATAAGGGGGGTGCCAAAATGTGTGTTTTTTCCCATAGACGCAATGCAAAAAATGTTTTGCTCATGCCTACAGCCCAAACCACTAGACGGATTTTCACTAGATTTGCAGCAGGAGTCGCGGCTTGGTCCTGAACGCGTGCTTTTGTACATTTGGTGTAAATCTGTCCAGTGTTTATTTTTAAAACAGCCAAAAAGTAGGTTAAGAAATGTGTGCTATCTGAGTTCTGTCCACTGACTCACTTCCCTGTTCGGTCGGTGGACGGGCCTCCGATTGGACATTACCGCGCGCACATCTGATGCGCTCGCTGATTGGATGGTGAAAAGCGCGAGGTGTGTTTTGCAAACGCCCGCGATGTTAGCTTCGCAGAGAGCGCCCGTTGCTGACAAACACTGCAGTGAAAACATATTAAAAAACACAACATTGCACTTGTCAAGCTAATGAGACGATCTCTGGGGACGTGAGGGGTGATGAGGATGGGATGGGAAATGGCCTTAAAAAGCCACAAAAACAGGTGTTTTCTCAACTCTGATGTCTGCAAATAGTCCGGATGTCCAAGGTAGTCCTGTGATGTTCGCAAACATCTGAGATGTTAGGGGGCATCTATGCCTATTTCTGCATCACAGGGTTGGTGAAAAGCAGTTTTTGGATGGCTCATAACTTTGGCGCCACTCAATGAAACTACATGAAATCTTGGAATTTCATTCTTAACCCGACTCCGAATGGGTCTGCAAAGTGTGGTGCTGTTTTGTCAAGAGGGAACGCAATTAGAGTGTTGGTCCCAACATATTTCAAAGGCTTATAAATGTGGTGCTATTTGCAAAAAGATTATAGACCTAGGCATGAATGTTTTTGCAAAGTTTAGTGGGATTTTGTCAAGCGGGCAAAAATAGATTATATTTTAAAGGCTTATAAATGTGGTGCTGTTTGACAAATGTGGACAAAAGGTTTCAGAAAGATTATAGACCCAACCTTAAATGTTTGTGCAAAGTCTGAATGGATTTTGTCAAGTGGGGGCCAAGCTATATGACTAGTTTATGGACATACATTTTGCCATTTTAAAAAAAATAAAACGTGGGTGAATTTGCACCAAACCCGTGCAAGGAGCATTGGCAAGGACCTGAAAGCATGGTTTTGCAAATGTGTGTGTTTTACTTTTTGCAAAGTGTCATAATACAAAAATTCGTGATATACCTTTGGTGACTGAGGTATAGCCTGTGGCCATGGGCAGTGGCCAGATTGTCCGGGCCCATGACCCGGACAATCTGGCTACTGACCATGACCATCAGGAACCAGCAATGGGGTTAGGGTGGGCATGGCCACCAGGGACCGCCTATGTGGTAAAGTTTTTCGAAATTGGGATAGGTTTAAATGGGAAAGAAATATCTGCTTGTGGGTACAGATTGAAGGATGGATGGGATTGCAGCAAATATGCACGAGGAGGCTCAGCAAGAACTTCAAAGCGTGGTTTTGTAAATATGTCCTGTGTTTTCTTTTTTTTGAAAGTGTGAAAATGTAAGTACACAACACAGTGATATGACATTGGTGTCTGGGCAATGGGCCTGTCCGTCAGCAAGGAGAAATGTGTACTGTAATTTGCTTATTGGGGCATGCGGCATGGCCCATAAAAAATATTCTGCTTGTGGTTACAGCCTGAAGTGGTGGACTAGATTACAACAAACTTGCACGACGAGTATTAGCACGGACCTGAAAACATGTTTTTGGAAATATGTCTTGTGTTTTATTTGTCCAAAGTGTAAGAATGTAAGTAGAAAAGCTAGTGATATATATTTGGTGTCTGGGTAGTGGGCCTAGCCCTCGGCAAATGCAAATGTTTACTCTGATTTGCTTATTGGGGAATGCGGCATGGCCCATGCCCCATGGATTTGTAGACTGGCCATGGCTGCAAGCCATGAGCACTGGCCATTGGTTACAC
Organism: Ambystoma mexicanum; assembly: GCF_040938575.1. NCBI lineage: Eukaryota > Metazoa > Chordata > Amphibia > Caudata > Ambystomatidae > Ambystoma > Ambystoma mexicanum. The sequence continues at coordinate 531,992,278 of NC_090924.1, read as the reverse complement.
TATTAGGGTATAGTGGACACCGAGCTAGGATGCAGGCTAGGTGCAGTGAATAATAGGGGTGGTTTGGTTGGGCTGGGGTCATGGTTGAGCCTTATGCCGTAGGCAATTGAACAGTGATTTGCATCCCCAGCATGCGCTGCTGATAACGACAGACAGAAGTATATGTTGCAAAAAAAGATTATTAAAGGAGGTTTATGGTCTTTCATATATATGAAAAGAGGAATTACTAATAACATATATACAGCGATGTAGCACCACAAAACATTTTCACTTAGAAAAACCTATTAAATTGACAGAAAAAACATTGTTAAAGGGATGTTACGGTTAAGATGCTTCCCACCCTTGGGACTCCTCTGCTCCAGTAGTTAGCCAGTGGCATCCCACCTTGGCATCTCTTGGCATTTCCCTCCTGGATTCTCATAGGCACTTGCACATCCGTACGGCCCCTTGTACTTTTGTACTTCTCTCACTGCACAATGCATATGTGCATTTATCGGAGCACTGTGTACAATTATTTTGTATAAGGGAAATGCAGATGCAAAATATTTGTAGATGATTGTTAAGTGGCAGTTGGTGTATGAAAGCTTAATATGGTCATAGGGTTACATGCACAGTTTTTGGAAGTGATTGGTGGATGGATGTGTAACTGTATGAAAGCAGGCATTGAGGGAGTGTTACAAATATAAAATTAAAAAAGGTAGAAGGGCTGCCCTTTACGATGGTGTGCACGTGCTATACAGGTCTTTTAATGATCCATTGCCTGGAAAAGGGACTGTGGAGACCGCGGATAGTTATAAAGATCCATCGATGTTGGTCCTTATTGTATGCTAGTGAAAATTGTTTGGGACAGAAAATGGTTTCTATCCTTTTATATTTTTCTCTAGTTTCCAATTGTCCATTATTCCCATTAGCATAACACAAATTGCTACTGAAAATGTTGGAGAATCTACTGAGAAACGTTAAGTAGATGTAGTCTATAAGATTATTCTTTTTCATTCTATTTTTTTTAACTGTGAAAGGTGGTTCCTGTTGTTGTTGCAAGAGAGGTCAGAAAGTAAAGTGGGGAGGGAAATGAGGGAAGAGGCACCGACCAAAAATATGGAGGGACAAGTGGACAGGGGAAGATGTTGCACGTGTGTTACATCTAAGGTAGGTGGCAGTGTTTCTCATGCTCCTTGATGACAGCTTCAAAAGCACTTCGAAATTGCTTCCCCCTGAGTCGTGTGCTGCAGTATTCACAAGGTACAGTTGTCTTAGAAAGGTATGTATCAGCAGCCTATTTTATCGCTTGTAAGCTAGCTGGTGGAATTTCGAGTCCCACAGAAGTAGGCTGTGTGGTTATAGTATTGGTTAAGGATGATGAGGTGGAGGAAGACAGCCTAGTACTTGCTAAGAAAAGAACAACCTTTCTAAGAGCATTGTGGTGGTTGGATTTGGTGTGGCGGCGCATGGAGGTGGTCCTGAAGGAGTACTGCACAGGTAGTCGGCGATGGAGTAGTGCATTTCACTTTGGTAGCTTTAGCCTTTGGTACATTCCCAATAGTGGTAAAGAACTACCACACCCATGATTCTCTCTGGGTGCTAGAGGTAGGCACTTCCTCTACCTCATCTTTTTGGTCGTCTTCATTTACTTTTGAAGTACTGCGCTTTCTTTGTTGTGTAGGTTCTCCAGCTGGTGGTGGCTCTTGGGGAGAAGGGATGGCAATAGCTGATTCCATTTTTAAGATAAATCGCAGTTTTGCTAATATTCTTCCAAGTTTATGCTCTGTGCTAGATTGTTAATGGATAATGAGTAAGGGTACATTCTGAGCTTGAAAGTTCCTAGATGAGCAGAAAATGCAGTTCCGAACTGTTCACGAAGCACTGACCCTTTCGTTGACACATCATGAGCCTGTGACACTGTCCGAAAAGTCTGCGGTGACGTCAGATGTTCGCGGACGTCGACTAACAAAAAATCTGTGGAAACGTCTATATAAGTGTTAAAAATGATGCTAGAAGGTGAGGAATGGCAGAGTTTTAAGGTGAAACTTTGTAAATTGGACAAAAATGTTGCTATATTGGGGAAGTGTGATATTAGTAAGTTTTAGGAAATAAGCGTGTACTGGTAAAAACCCTTAACATTCACTGAAAAAACTTTGTTAAAGGGACGTTATGGTTAAGTTTGCACTAGTAAAAACTTATGAAATTCAATGAAAAAATGTAGTTAAAGTAATGTTATGGTTACAAGTAAAACCAAACACCCCCAGAAATTCCTTAAGGTGTTCATGATAGTTCTCCCAATCAACCCTATTGTCTTGTTACCAACATTAAACATTATAAACTCAACTCCTTGTAGCAACTGTTTATTAAAATGAATTTCATATGTGATGTTATCTTTCATGTCCTGGGTGTTAGCTTTAGCAGGGCAAGGTGGTGGCGCGAGTTATGGTTGCTAAGCTTACCTGGTGAATTTCTGGGGGTTTTCAGTTTTACTTGTAACCATAACGTCCCTTTAACAATGTTTTTTGAATATCATAGGTTTCTAGTAGTGCAACTTAACCATAACATCTGTTTAACAAAGTCTTTTCAGTGAATTTCATAAGCGAGTGCAAGTGATAGGGAACCCCAGGAAGGCGAGTGTCAGGGAATGCAGTGATGTGGGTCCACATGCTAAGTGCAAGGAAGGGGGTGGATTGTGCAGGGCGGGTGGGCCTGTAGAACTCATAGGGAACCACGTAGCCAGTTACAGTGGCAGAGGGAGGAGTTAGCAGGTGAGGGGGAGAGTGAAGAAAGAGGAGAAAAGGAAGGACTGAATGCGCTTCCGGAACTTAAGGAGATCTGGTTCAAGCCTTAGTGGTGCAGTGAGACATTTCAAGAGGGAGGCTTCTGTGGAGGGGAGAGATCTTCACCCCACCAGCCCCCAAATTCTCTGCTTAGAGAAGTGTCTGATCTGCAGAGAGTTGGAGCTAACAAACTGAAGGGCTCTAGAAGGGAGGTATTTAGGGAGAGAGAGTTGGATGTAGTGGGGTCCCAGGCCCCAGACAGCCTTGTGGATGATGCAGAGGGTATTGAATTTGATCCTAGCAGCAACAGGAAGCCATTGGAGTGACAAAAGAGCTGAGAGATGCAGTCCCTGGGCTTGACGCCAAGGACAATTCTCGCAGTCCTGGATTAGTTGAAATAGGCGAAGGATAGATAATAGAAGACTGAGGAAGAGGTTGTTGCAGTAGTCAAACCTAGAGAGGACCGAGCTCTTGAGTTTCTGGGGGAAGGTGAGGAAAGGGAGCTTGCCTCTGAGGAGGTGCAGCTGACAGTGGGCCTTCTTGGCAAGGTCTGCGATGTGAGGAGAGAAGGAGAGAATACAACCTATTGAACCCCCTTTCCTATGCTAGTGGTTCTGATGTCCGCGGGTCGTGCGCTTGTCTGCGGACAGACTCAGCCAACATCAACACTATCCAAAAACTCAGGGAGTATCTTACATTGTTGTATCATGCAATAAACACACTAAACATGGTAAAACCTTCAGCATGTAAATAAGTTACATTAAAAAAGACATAAAAAGTGCAAACTTCATGTATGTAACACACCAACAGTCGAATTACATAGTTGATAAGCATGATGAGACATACCAAAACATTTTCCATATACCTCCAACTCAATTACCTCACTAATGCTTTATTCAGAAACTACACAACAAATATCAACAGCACACGTACACATCAGTAAGAGGGAAACTAAAAACAAACTGGTAAGTACACTATATTAATTCCTATATTTATAAACTTTCTGTAGAACGATACACTAAAAAATAATGTATCTTTTTTTTTACACAGAAATGTCTAGTACTTTGGAATGGCAAGAAGAACATTTTCCTCAGGACTAAATGAGTGAAAACAGTGCTACTAATGGTAGACACTGCACTTTTCTAAATAAGCCAATTAATGAACATTATTTTATGTGTACCTAACACATTTTTTTTTAACAGAACATACAGAAAATAAGAATACTAAAACAGACACTTTGGAAAATCATCTGCAGCATTTAGAGCAAAACATTTATCAATTAATAACCAATGTCATTATTTTGAAAAACTTTGTAGAAAACCATATCATGGAAAGAAAATTAAATGTTACTGTCCCACACGCACCTGTACCCCTTCTTCATGTCCCAGCCAACCATCCCCAAAAATTCCCCATCACCAAAAACGTTATGATGAGACTTCATCCCTTCCTCCCCTACCATCCAACATGTAGAAACCCCTAATTTCCCTGTATTTGTATCAATTTCTGCTTCCCCCTCTCTTTCATAATTTCTATAGTTTTATACAATAATAAAATATTATGTATGCTGTTACTATATTTCTCTGTGGTTTTTTTATTTTTAAAAAGGTCGTTAGGGTGTCAGCGGACAGCGCGGGTGTCTAGGATGTCTGCAATTAACCAAAATGGGGGTGTCTTAAGGACACTATTCCTGTCTGCACTGTTCACAATCAAAATGGAGGTGTCCGCAGGACACAAAATCTGTCTGCATGTCTGCTATTATTCAAAATAAGGTGTCCTAAGAACATCCCCCCTGTTCGCATTGCCCGCAATCAGAGTGAATATGTCCGTAGAACATATAGCCCGTCCACAAAGTTCTGATGCACATTTAATTAGTTCGGGGACCTGAACATTGTCCGTAGAACACCCGTATGCATGCATATTACACCCTCGGGTCCTACGAACATCACCCCTGTCCGTAACTGTCCGCCACACGTGTGTCACACTTTTAATTAGTTCAGGGACAGGAACACTGTCCATAGAACACCCACACGCATGCGTACAACCGACCCCATGCATTTGGTGTCCTACGGACACCCATCCCATTCGCGAACGTGTTTGTGATGTCATCATGTGACTGCACCTATGCTAAGCGTGGTCCTTGTTCACAAACACAGTCTGGGCCCCCAGACACACAAGAAATACTTTTTTGAGCAATCCAAAGTATTTTCCTGTGCAACTTCACCCTTGCACATGTCCCAGACAATGTGTCATGATGCCTACCTCCAAGGAGCCAGGTCCGACCCAGCAACCCCAGAGGCAGGCATCATTCCCCCCAGGGAAGTGCCAGCGGGCCCAAGCTGGGACCCTTTGGACACAGTCCTGTCGCCTTAGGCGCCAGGCTCATGTTGGACCCCTGTCCTGGCGCCTTAGGCGCCAGGCTCATAAAGCTAGACATGTGTTCAAGTGTTTTAATGTGCACTTACCTGATGCAGACCATGCTGCTACATCCAGGCCCTCTTGAGGCCTGAATGGAACTACTTTACCTGTGGGACTACTTCCACCTGGGTGTGGTCGGGGAAGGATACATACCTGATCGGTGGAAGGATACATACCTGGAACTTCTTCCAAAGCTATTTAAACCACACCCGATCAGCAACTCACGCTTCGCGTTGTTCTGCTCCTCGCAGCTGGACGCTCACCGTGTCAGCTCCTGCATCTGGACTTCAGCCACGCCTGTCAGCATCCTGGGTCACCTGCAAAGGGAGATACGAGAGAATTGGAGAGAGAAAGAAGACCTTACCTGCTAAGGCTGTATCACAGAGACATCACACCGACGATCCTGAAAGGGAAGACATCATTTTTAAAAGCATTTCGCTTCGATCGCTGCAGCGCTGCATTTCACTCACCTTTCCTGGCACCTCCATCTTCAGCAGCGATCATCCGGATCCGCAGCCACTTCCCAGAGCCTGGAGAGAGAAAGACAAGAACACAAGGTGAGAGAAGGAAGGGAATAGGAAAAGCTCAGTTTCCTTCTAAGACTTACCTGTTGGGTCATTCCCATTTCATTTTGGGTCCCGCCGCTTCCTGGCATTCCAGACCCCGGCCCCTATGGGGAAAAAAGACAAAGACATTGAATGAGCGAATGCAAAGACATTACCCGAACGCTCATCCAGAACTTACCTGTCATTTATTGGAACTGCACGTTTCACTTTGGGTCGGCGCCATATCTCCGGCATTCCGAACCCCGGCCCCTAAGGGGAAAAAGACATAAGCGTTAGCGCTTGCTGCAATAAGACAATGAACATTATTATTAAGCTTGAACTTTTGAACTTGCAACAGAACTCTTACAGCGCCTTACCTGAACAGTCAAGCTTATTTGAACTTCCATCAAACCTCAATCCAGTGAAGTAACTGGGTTTCAACGCGCCCCTGCATCAGAAGCAGGATGGAGAACTCATCCTTCCAGACCCTAAGGTGAGACTTCACGGGGAATCATGGAAGTGTATCGTGGAGGGTTGGAAGGGAGTGGAAGGCTTGAGCATTATTCCGTCAGTAGGTAATACTTTTCACGCACAGGGGAATATTCCTGCGAGCCAGAGAAGCCAGAGTAGAGGGGCCCTACCTGTCCATCTTCAGAGTCCTGCGCTTCACCATTGAAGAAGCATCAGCACTTGAAGCCAGACCTGCGCCTCCGTGGGAATCAGGTGAGCGTGACAGAACACGAAGCCTATCCACAATTTCCCACCCGGGCGCTACAGAGACTTCCGAGACAGATCAGCTGGCCCAGCTTTTGGGGGAATTACGGGCAGAAGTGCACTCAGCCCGCCAGGAGACTAACGCTCTCAAAAGAGAACTGATCCTATCCAAGGAAAGAACAGATGACCTGGCCAAAAGGTTATTGCAGGCCCAGGCAGGGCACACTCCTTTACCTAATTCCGGAGGTACTTCCACATGAATGGGTTTGAATAACCCGGTACAAATCAATCTACCTGGACACATGCCTTTGGCCCCGCCTGAACGTTTTGCGGGCGATCCCAAGAAATATGCCGTCTTTATGAACCATTGTCGTTTACACTTTCTATGCAGACCCGGGTCCTTCCCTAACGACCAGACCAAGGTAGCCTTTATACTATCTTACCTGAGTGGCAGTGCTGCCGATTGGTCTATTCCATTGGTAAATCAGGATGATCCAATTCCCAAGAATTTTCAGGGTTTCCAGGCCAGCATGGAAAGATTGTTTGCTCGACACTCTCAAGGACAGGCCCTTGATAACGAACTGCTATCCTTACGACAAGGTAATCAGGATCTCCTGTCCTACGCTGCCACCTTTAATAGACTGGTTGTGGAAACTGGATGGCCAGAAAACAAAAGGATCACATTGTTTCATCGAGGCCTGCGCGCAGAGCTTAAGGATGTTCTAGCTCAGATAGTAGATCCACCCCAGGTCTGCGCAGACTACATAGAGTTGGTGGTTCAACTTGATCACAGACTTCAAAATAGAAAAGCAGATCGGTTCAAGTACGAAACCCAAGTACCGATCAAAACCCACGCCAACTTCAAGAGTACTGACGTATCCGAACCTATGCAAATTGGCGGTGTTAAAGGACCATTAACGCAGAAGGAACGAGAGAGAAGGCGGCAAATGCAACTTTGTCTGTATTGCGGGACTTCCGGTCACTTTCTTCGAAATTGTCCGGTTAAACCACCTAAGAAGGTGGTTGGAGCCACTGATAACGATTTATTGACACCTGATTCGGGAAACGACCTAGCCCGACAAGCGTAGGGGTCCGCTTGCCGAGCTTGAAAACAAATTCTTTGACCTCGCATTTTGTCATGCCAATGGTGCTCGTGGACCCAAAACAGCCTCAGCAGTTGCATGCTATAAAAGCATACATCGACAGTGGAGCTATTGGAAATTACATAGACCGTAAATTGGCTTCCAGGATTAAGCTCCCTCTCCGCCCGAAAGTAACCCAAGATGTCATTACTACAGTAGATGGAACCGAAATAGCCTCAGGGCCTGTAACGCATTCCACTGTTGAAATGACACTGGTGGGTCAGGATGGACATTGGGAAGCAATCGTGTTTGATGTGATCAAGGCCCCACAATTTCAAGTAATTCTTGGAATTCCTTGGTTAGAAACACATAATCCCAGAATTGACTGGCGAGCAAAGAAGATAGGTTTTCCTGATTGTGAACCAACTTGTTATCCAAGAAATCCAGTTATGGGTCTAGCCTCAGCAACTTCCACCCCTGTACAGCTACCGTCAGAATACCAAGAATTCCAAGACGTTTTTCAGAAGGAACAGGCTAACACGTTACCTCCCCATCGGTCTTATGATTGCCAAATCGATCTGGTACCCAATGCTCAACTACCTTGTAGTAGGATTTATGCTCTTACGGAACCTAAGAACCTGCATTTGCGTCAGTATTTAGAACAGTACCTAGCCAATGGTTTTATTCGCCCGTCCAAGTCTCCTGTCTCCTCAGCTCTGTTCTTCGTGCCGAAAAAAGAGGGCGACCTTAGAACATGTATAGACTATCGCGCCCTAAATCAAATAACGATTAAGAATCGTTATCCTCTGCCCCTGATCCCTGAGCTTATCGACCAGGTGAAAGATGCTTGTGTGTACACCAAGTTAGATCTTCGAGGAGCTTATCACCTGGTGCGTATAAAAGAAGGCGACGAATGGAAGACTGCATTCCGCACCAAATTTGGGCTCTTCGAATATCAGGTGATGCCCTACGGTTTGTGCAATGCACCTTCTGCCTTTCAGTACTTTATGAATGATGTTCTTCGGGAACTTATCGATGTCTGTGTCATTGTTTATATTGACGACATCCTGGTGTACTCTTCTTCAGAATCCGATCACAGAAAACATGTTAGGGCAGTTCTTGAGAAATTGCGCCAGCACAGACTATTTGCAAAGCTCGAAAAATGCGTTTTTCATACCACAGAAGTTGAGTTTCTCGGATTCATCCTGACACCACAAGGAGTCCGAATGGACTCGCGAAAGGTGGACGCCATCCTCAAATGGCCATCTCCTACCTCGGTGAAGGGAGTTTAGAGCATGCTCGGCTTCGCCAATTTCTATCGAAGATTCATCCCGGAATTTTCCCAAACAGTCCAACCCATCACAGCTCTCCTAAAGAAAAACAAATGCTTTGAATGGACTCTTGAGGCCGAACAAGCCTTTCAGGACCTGAAAACCAAATTCACCTCTGCACCTGTATTGAAGCACCCGCACCCAGATCTCCCTTACATTGTGGAAACCGACGCATCCAGTTCGGCCATGGGAGCTGTCCTGTCGCAAAGAGACCCAGAAACTAACCAACTACACCCTGTGGCCTTTTGGTCCAGGAAATTTTCTCCTCCTGAAATCAACTACGTAATTACCGACAAAGAGTTACTGGCTATTAAATATGCTTTCAAGGCTTGGCGTCACTACCTTCTCGGGGCAAGACACACCATCACCGTAATTACGGACCACAGAAATTTACAGTATTTAAAGACGGCCAAAGCTCAATCTTCACGACAACTCCGATGGGCTCTATTCTTTGCGGAATTTGATTTTGTAATTAATTATCGCCCTGGCTGCAAGAATGGTAAAGCGGACGCCTTATCCCGGATTGGCATGGAAGAACCCAATTCGAGTTTAGAACCTGTGCCAATCATACCTGAACAAAGAATCTTAGGCCTAACTTCATTGCAAACTATTGAGGACATCCAAACGCAAGTAAAACAACTTCTAGACTCTTCAGCCTTACTGGAATGGAGTCAAAAGGGTCCTCATTACACCGTTAAGGATGATTTACCCTACTTCCAGGAGCGGTTGTTTCTGCCAAGTAAAGAATTGCAAGAACTTGTTATTGCCCATCATCATGAATCATTAATGGAAGGACACCCTGGTATCGCTAAAACGGAGGAAAAAAATCAAACGCGACTTCTGGTGGCCTTCTTGGAGAAAAGACATAAAGTCTTTTGTATTGTCTTGCGGAATTTGCGCCCAAAACAAGGGTCAAAAGAAAAGGCCAGCCGGCCTACTTCAACCCTTGGATATTCCACCGGCACCATGGCACACCTTGTCAATGGACTTTATAACTGACCTGCCTCCTTGTGCTGGTTACAACACTATTCTTGTAATTGTGGATCTATTCTCCAAAATGGCCCACTTTATCCCTTTAAAAGGTTTGCCTTCAGCTTCCACCTTGGCCAAAGAATTTCTGGAGAATATAGTTTGCATACATGGTTTCCCTTCCATATTAGTCTCGGATCGTGGAAGTCAATTTATCTCCCATTTTTGGAAGAAGTGTTGCCAACTAGCACAAATAGATGTGCGGTTATCCACCAGCCACCACCCCCAGACCGACGGACAAACCGAGAGAACCAATTAGACTCTCGAGCAATATCTTCGGTGCATGTTACACCAATCCGAGTTAAATTGGAAAGACATCCTTTGGATCGCAGAATATGCATACAACAATTCAGTGCATTCTGGAACCGGACAAACTCCTTTTTATACTTTGTATGGTCACCATCCTCGGACCTCTGACCTAGATCCACCTCTGACCCTGGAAATGCCCGCAGTAAATCATTTGCATTCCACAATAACCCGAGCCTTCAAAGAAGCTGCAACTCATTTACAGCAAGCCAAGAAAAAGTATAAAGAAAACGCTGATTTGCACCGAAGTAAAACTCCTCCTTACCAAGTAGGAGACCAGGTATGGCTAGCAATGAAACATTTACCCCTCAAGGGCCCGCGAACCTTCAATCCCAGATTCATAGGACCTTATCCCATCAAGGCTATAATCAATCCTGTGGCCTTTAAACTGGATTTACCGTCCAACATGCGTATTCATCCAGTTATTCATGCATCACTTTTGAAGCCAGTACAACCAGGGACCCGACTGTCCAAGCCTCCAGACCCAGTTCAAATTGAAGGGGAATTAGAATTCGAAGTTAAAGACATTTTAGACTCCAAGGTGTTAAAGTCAAAACTCTTCTATCTTGTTGACTGGAAGGGATATGGACCTCAGGAGAGATCGTGGGAGCCTAGTAACCATGTTCACGCACCTCGATTAATACAAAGGTTCCACCGGAGATTTTCCGAACAAGCCAAAACCCCCGGAGGGAGCAACCTTGGGAGGGGCCTTGAGGGGGGGTACTGTCATGATGCCTACCTCCAAGGAGCCAGGTCCGACCCAGCAACCCAGAGGAAAGCATCATTCCCCCCAGGGAAGTGTCAGCGGGCCCAAGCTGGGGCCCTTTGGACACAGTCCTGGCGCCTTAGGCACCAGGCTCATGTTGGACCCCTGTCCTGGTGCCTTAGGCGCCAGGCTCATAAAGCTAGACATGTGTTCAAGTGTTTTAATGTGCACTTACCTGATGCAGACCATGCTGCTACATCCAGGCCCTCTTGAGGCCTGAATGGAACTACTTTACCTGTGGGACTACTTCCACCTGGGTGTGGTCGGGGAAGGATACATACCTGATCGGTGGAAGGATACATACCTGGAACTTCTTCCAAAGCTATTTAAACCACGCCCGATCAGCAACTCACGCTTCGCGTTGTTCTGCTCCTCGCAGCTGGACGCTCACCGTGTCAGCTCCTGCATCTGGACTTCAGCCACGCCTGTCAGCATCCTGGGTCACCTTCAAAGGGAGATAAGAGAGAATTGGAGAGAAAGAAGACCTTGCCTGCTAAAGCTGTATCACGGAGACATCACACCGACGATCCTGAAAGGGAAGACATCATTTTTAAAAGCATTTCACTTCGATCGCTGCAGCGCTGCATTTCACTCACCTTTCCTGGCACCTCCATCTTCAGCAGCGATCATCCGGATCCGCAGCCACTTCCCAGAGCCTGGAGAGAGAAAGACAAGAACACAAGGTGAGAGAAGGAAGGGAATGGGAAAAGCTCAGTTTCCTTCTAAGATTTACCTGTTGGGTCATTCCCATTTCATTTCGGGTCCTGCCGCTTCCTGGCATTCCGGACCCCGGCCCCTATGGGGAAAAAAGACAAAGACATTGAATGAGCGAATGCAAAGACATTACCCGAACGCTCATCCAGAACTTACCTGTCATTTATTGGAACTGCATGTTTCACTTCGGGTCGGCGCCATATCTCCGGCATTCCGAACCCCGGCCCCTAAGGGGAAAAAGACATAAGCGTTAGCGCTTGCTGCAATAAGACAATGAACATTATTACTAAGCTTGAACTTTTGAACTTGCAACAGAACTCTTACAGCGCCTTACCTGAACAGTCAAGCTTATTTGAACTTCCATCAAACCTCAATCCAGTGAAGTAACTGGGTTTCAACGCGCCCCTGCATCAGAAGCAGGATGGAGAACTCATCCTTCCAGACCCTAAGGTGAGACTTCACGGGGAATCGTGGAAGGGTATCGTGGAGGGTTGGAAGGGAGTGGAAGGCCTGAGCATTATTCCGTCCCTTTTCACGCACAGGGGAATATTCCTGCGAGCCAGAGAAGCCAGAGTAGAGGGGCCCTACCTGTCCATCTTCAGAGTCCTGCGCTTCACCATTGAAGAAGCATCAGCACTCGAAGCCAGACCTGCGCCTCCGTGGGAATCAGGTGAGCGTGACACCATGTCCCTAGTGATCTGGATCCTTTTTGGAACTTTTTGAACCCTTTTGGTGTTCAAAGTGTTCGCGGATAGCACGGCTCTTCGCCAAGCGCGCACCAGCACCTCTATAAAAGGCCACACCCCAGAGGTCCTGCTTATTCTGCTTTTGGATTACCAAGACAGAGCACTGCCTCTTTGGCTTATATTGATATTCGCTGTCATTGCTGTCTATTGGTGCAGGTTCCTGTTGTTCCTGATTCGTGGTTGCCGACTTCCATAACCTTCCTGATGCCATCCCAAGCTGCTCATGCTATTACTGCCTCAGCTTCAGCATCACCCCCACCCCTTCCACCACCACCACCACCTTCCCAAGGGCCTGGAGGGGGGAACAGGCGTGAGGATTCAGAGGTGGATCTATGTGAGATTTATATATGCATATTGGATATTGTATAACTGTTTTATTCTGTAACCTGTAAGCTTTGCATTTTTCTTATCGCTGCACCCTGTTACCCACGGGTCTGGTGTGCATAAAAAGTGAATAAACAAACAAACAAACAAACAAACAAGAGGATGACGAGGATGAGGTAGTGGAAGTCCCTACTACTAGCAGCCACCGTGAATCTTGGGTGTGCAGGTTGTTTGCCACTCTTGAAGGAGTATCAAAAGCTTGTGCAAACGAAGTGCGCTGCACTGAGTGTCAGTTGGTGCTCAGTCGTGGCAAACCAGGTTTGTACAGTTACGGAACTACCTCCATGAAGCGACACCTAAGGTCATTCCACGCTGGAGCTATTTGTGTGGGGTTGTCCCCTGTTGTCCCCTGCGATAAACGTAGTATGTTGAGTTCCTCTGCAGCATCTTCCATTTCTTCTCCTGCCACCACAAGCAGCACTCCTGTGGGGCAGCGCATCCCTTCAGCCGCCTCACAGGCCATATGCAACACAGCAGACCCTTACCTTTCAAGGGTCACAGTATTGTGTATGTACTGACCCTACTAGGTTTTTTGAGGCTGTGGTCCAGGAGCATGAGAAGGACTGCTCTCCACCTGATCAAGGCCCACCCTACATTTTCCTGTCTCCACCTGCCCTTTCATGTCCCTGTGGTTGGTGCCCCTTCCTGACCCTCTCTTCCCTTGTGTATCTTGTTAAAAAAAAAAAAATACAAAACAATAAACAACTAAAAAAAAGGCTCTTTTCAGAGCCGCCTTTCACAGTTTAAAAATAGAAGTGCCAATGAAATACTACAGGACCCTGTGCATTTTTAGAAGTCCGCTGACATTTAACATTTTTGGGGTGCTGCCCTATCAAAACCATTGAACTCTTTCCCAGAAGGAAGTGATGGCTCTGAAAAGAGCCTTTTTGTGGTGTTTTTTTGTGTTTCGAAAACTTCAAGTGGTCAACACCTACTGGAAAAAGGATTGCTATAATTCCAAAAAGGGTCGCAATGCATTTTGTATATTATGCAGAAAAATCTGATTCCCAGCATAAGTAAGATGTACTCCTTCTCTGCAAAAAACGTGTGCACTACGAAACATGATATTCGTGATATTTTCATTGTGAAAAAAAGGCACAAACAGCCTTGTTGGCATTGCGCCTCACCTTCTCCATTTGTGGACCAAATGAAGAAGAACGCAGCCACATTTGTCTCTGCGCAATACGAGAAAAAATTACTTTTTGTGGTGTTCTTTTGTGTTTCGAAAACTTCAAGTGGTCAACACCTACTGGAAAAAGGATTGCTATAATTCCAAAAAGGGTCGCAATGCATTTTGTATATTATGCAGAAAAATCTGATTCCCAGCATAAGTAAGATGTACTCCTTCTCTGCAAAAAACGTGTGCACTACGAAACATGATATTCGTGATATTTTCATTGTGAAAAAAAGGCACAAACAGCCTTGTTGGCATTGCACCTCACCTTCTCCATTTGTGGACCAAATGAAGAAGAACGCAGCCACATTTGTCTCTGCGCAATACGAGAAAAAATTACTCGGGAGTTTGGAAACATGTCCATGACTTTCCCAAGTCCTTCTTTCATTGCAAATTGCAAAGAGATTCCAGAGACATGTCCTAAACTGTTCCCTCCACAATGAATAATAATGATGTCTGGATGACACTGTGTCACCAAAGTAGCACAAAGAGGTACCACATCCAGCCACTTCATTCCACACACTCCATGCCAGTGCACATCCACATGAGGGAATCCAAGATGTGCAGCCACTCCACAGTGATCTGCATGCACCTCCAATCACTTTATCCACGAGTCACCCAAAATCCAGACAATCTGCCTTCTGAAAGACACAGCCATAGCTATCTGATCTCCTCTCAGAAACAGACTTTCTGCCAAAGTCTCTCCTTACACATCACACCCAGTAAACCTCATTGACCAATCCTTTGCCCTGCACAGTCTCATTTGCATGCCTCTCAGCCTCAAAATCCCTGTATGTAATACGTGCTGTCCACGGACAACAGCGGAGTCTGCAGACAAATCGTAAAATCTGAGAGTGGGGAATGAAAATTTAAATAGTGTGCCCCACTTCCCCTATGAGGTTGGCTCTGAAAAGAGCCTATTTTTTGTTTTTTTGAAAGTGCTTATAAAAAACATCTTTCATTTTGTTATTTTTTTCACTTATTTTCTTCCTGATCTCTTCACATTACCCTCTGTAAAGCACTCCTTATATTTTGAAATAACATGGCATTTCCCAGTATGGATAAAGAAATGCCATCTAATTTAAAATAGTCACCATTAATAAAATCAATATTGTTATTGTTACAAGACGACATTCCACTTCTCAACCAAAAAGCAGACATCCCTCTGTTCACCAAACACCTTGCACCATTTTGCTGGCGACAGAAAACATTAGAATTGCCCCATAGTGCCCTAGGCAGTATTTCATAAAAAATCACTTTCCCATTTGGAACAACCTCCATCACTGCCTGAACCAAGTTTTCAAGTGTACTCAACAAAGTAGGAGCACTGAGTTATCCCAAATGGACACCACCCCAATGCAGTACCACTATCTCTTCCACGTGCAGAAAGTTTTACAAGCTCCAACCACTGCCTGCATATTGAAACCAGGCACAGTTGACCAGTAAATCTCCACTCCTTCAAAACCAAAACTGACAGCCTTATGTTCAAACATAGCATACCTCTCTAAACCATCTACAAATAAATCTCCAACAAGCAACACCCTCATTTTCTTCACATATGCCATCTTCCCTACACACACCGCCTCTCTTCCTGCAAAGAACAACTTCAACACCTGATTGGCTAATCCCTGCAGTCCCCTTTCCATGCTGGATTTTCTGAGAAACCCCAGATGTGGCACGCCGTGTCCGCAAACAGCCGCGGTGTCTGCAGAGCGCGCAACACTAGGGCAGCCCTTCTACCTTTTCCACTTCACTCTCTCACCATTCCCTCATTGGCTACTGTTAAGCAGTCACACAACCATCCACCAATCGCATCCAAGAACTGTACATCTAACTCCATCATCACAGGTCACCACTTTAGATGTACTGTTGATCACTCTGAGTACAATTCTGCTGTGATTGCAAAGCACCTACAGCAACAACTACTATAAACTCTCCAAAATTTCTGCTTGCATATTCATGCACATCCACATGCATAAACACAAACTACAGGTATGAATATGTTGTGCACAGAACATGTACAGCTCTAGTATAAATGCATATAAACAGGGTAACTGCCACTTATCATGTATAACCTGTAAAACAAATGTACTATCATTTCTCCAATCTGCTATGATGAAGTGTCACTTGCAAAGCTGTGTGCTCTCCAAATTTTCATTTACCCATGTTACTAATTGTAATGTGCAAACTGTTATTCTCTTCATTCATTCTCTCATTTGTGTAACCACGGCCACCTATTTATCCACATTTGAAGCATAATAGCATTTAATGCATTATAGTGCATAGGATTTACATACAATTTCCTTTCTATACATTCTGGGCATTTTACATACAATCTATCATTTGAACTTCCTTTAGAAATGATTACAATAGTAATCAGACAAAAACACACAGCTGTCTAACAAAGTGTCATTTCATGTTAAAAGATGGGAGAAATAACAGCAACAGCCATATTTAAATGCATGCAATGAATGGTTTCCTGTTCTGTGTTGTGATATGGGTAAATGAAAACTTGTAAAAAAACACACCATTAAAGTGACACTTGATCATAGCAGATGAAAGAAATGTCAGCATGACATTTTTACTACTTATCCAAGTAGAAGATACCCTGCATTGTAAATACATACATTGCATGCTTTTCACCAGAGTTCCTGCCATTTACGCTGTATAAGTAGCAAGAAAAGCATACGGTTATTTCTCCTATCTCCTCACATCAAATAGCACTGCCTTAAAAAGCCAAGTGTGCTCTGTGTGCTTATTATTGTAATCATTTCTAAGGCAAGTTCAACTGACAGATTCTAAGTAAAATATACAGAATGCACATAGACAAAGGGAACTGCATCTACATGCTATGCACAATTATCAGAAAGCACTATTACTGCAAAAACAAACAAATACACGTCTACATTAACAACAGTGCTATTAACCAGCAGTGTCTGAAGTACGAAACAGAACTCAGAAGAAACCTACTCTTTGCATCCAAAAAATTAAGTGCAATACTGCCATAATGTTCTGTTACTCAAACACTGTAGAATTCTAGTATTGTACAACAAACAATTGTATTAACCCTGCAGCATTAGATTCAGTATTAGTGATTGCCCCTCAGCAGGTGCACACTTTGTATTGTCATCTGAACACCAGTATAGTAACACACAAAGAGAATAGACTTTCCAGCCTGAAGTAGCAGCCCATTGCACAATCATACACCTCTATATACATGCCTACCATCATACTCAGACATTCATGCACAATGCACACATACATTGCACAACGTCCCAACCCACACTTTCTTTTTTCTCCAACAGACCCCAAGGAATGCCTACCAAAAAGCAACTCTCTAAAAAGCAACGCAGAAGTAGAACAAATCAAAATAAAAGTGTACAAAAGAAGCAACCACCTCTAGCAGAATTTGTACAAAAAGTTCAAACAAAACAGCTAATACAGTCACTAAGCGAATCAAAAGCAGCTTCCAAATCTCGATGTAGCCACAAGTAAGCATACCAAAACAATTATTTTACAAAAAATGTTCCGCCACAGAGTCCTTCAGAACCTTATAAAAACAAGAGAGAAATCATGCACAACCCTTAAAACCTACGGTAGAAAATTAATCCTAGAAGCTCGCATAGACAGTGCAATCCTTCTCAAAATGACATTATTTATTTTAGTTTTAAAGAGAATGAAACCACTAACAGAACTAACTACTAATCTACAAAAAAGACTTCTCAATAAACGGAATATCAACAAAAATAGCTTTGCAAACATCTGTGGAGGTGAGTGGAGTCACACCACCAGCACAGAACCATATTTCAATGAAGAAGCATACAAACAAAAGCAAAGAAACCCAATTGCAATACATAGCAGTGGACAAGGGTATGAAAAACGTAATAATACCATTATGGAACAAGAAACACTGCTCGCAAAAATATCCCCAGAAAACTTAGTATCAACTCTCCATTCCAGTGAAGGAATGTGCGTCCAGTCTACAAATGGCCGGGCACATCAATGTGTAACATAAGCAAAACATCTTTCACATCTTTAGGCCAGTTCCTCAATCAGTATGTGAAAGGCAAAGACAAATTGAAAATAAAACGATTACAAACTATGGACTCCTGTCCAGTGCGAAAATACACAGGACTACAAGGACATTCATTAGCCTGCATTTCAGGACCTATTTGCAAAACCACATTCCACATATCAAAATTATAGCAACGCACCATTCAACTATAAGAAATCTGGTTCATAAACCGTACTATACCAAAAGTCTTGCTTTAGCACTAGCCAATTTAAATAACAATCTTCTACATGGTACAGTCAAAGAACTACTCGAAGAAATAGAGCATATCCAGAGAAAATATTTTGGAAGGGAAAGCCACTTACAAAATCCAATAGCTTTAGAACTGACTAGCAACACCTTTACAGATGGCAACCTTCTAATACACACATACAAAAAAGAAATACTAAAGTTTAAAAGCACATTTGCTGAAGTACCAAACCATGTGTGTGTGTGTGTTGCCACAGGACTTTTTATAAGAATTACACAAAAACTGTAGACATAATGTACAAAATAGAAGACAATGAAGATTCCAAGTGGTTCCAATTAGCTCTCTATCTTATAGAAGAAAACAAATACGAAATTACTAACCCCTTAATACTTTGCAGTTACTGCACTGCAAAACTTGACAACAACCAAATACCTTCACGTGCTATCACAAATAACTTGGAATTATTCCCACTACCAAAACCACTGCAGCAATTTAACTTGTATGAAAGCATCATAATTCAATGCATTAAAAGCAATAATACACCTTCAACCAAAAACAGCAAAACGACCTCCCTCTGAATTACTGAAATGCATTTGTGGCAAAGTAGTTTATTTGCCATTAGATCTCAAAGAAAATGTATACACTCTGAGAGTGCAATGTCCAATAGATCAATCTTTGATTATCTTAGTAAACAGCGTACCTACAAAAGACAAACAATTTGGCAAGAACTCATGGACTTACATAAAGCTAGAGAAGCCCTGAAATATCTAAAAGACAACAATGAATACTACAAAGAAATAAATATTGAAGAAAACCTGAGGGAAACCACCAAAATAATTCAAGACTCATCAGGAACTGGTCAATTTCAACTTCTAGATCCTACTACAGAATCCACTATTTTAGATCATTATACAATTCACCCATTACACCATAAATGATGCACTGGAAACTTACCAAATGTGACAAGCCAAAGGATCTCCAATCAGCATATGGGAAAAAAGTATAGAAGTACAAGCCTTTTCTCTACTCTTTCCTACTGGAAAAGTTGGAAGGTACGATGAAAGACCCACACAAATAACAGCATCAGAATACCACTCTTAACAAATGTATTCTGAAGACCCCAGATTCAGACAAAACATGGAATACATATTCCACCTTCTCTTTGAAAGTGAACTAGCAACTCTATGCTATGGAGTTGCACACACATTAAAATCAGGTATCAATTTTCAGAATATGTCAGCTAAGCTATTTCTACAAAAAGTGCAAGAAAAACATGAGGTTTTACAGTCAAGCGTTACAAATCTTTTAGCAAACATGCGTGGTACAAAATAATACTGGTTCCGACGTTATGCAGATGTACGCTGTATGATGAGAAACCTTGGCCCACCCACTTGGTTTGTGACATTAAGTTGTGCAGAATATGCGATTTACACACGATTTCCCACGCATAGCAAACAAAAACAAAACAAATATAGATATAAAAACACCAGGAGAACTCTGCTCTCTAGATCCTGTAAACATATCAAGATATTCCCATCATAGCTTCATTGCTATGCTACACTTCATTTGTAATAAAACTGTTCCTCCCCTCAGAGAAGTGCAATACTTCTTTTGGAGAAAAGAATACCAAGCCAGAGGAGCACCACACATCCACATGCTTTTGTGGATTAAAAATGCTCCTAAATTTGGTTAGGACAGTGATGCCACTGTTTTGCAGTTCTTCCAAAAATATGTCACTTGTGAAATACTTTCACAAACGACACATAGTGACCTTCATGCACAAATTTTACAATTGTGGGAAGTATTGTCGTCGCAAATATAAAAACAAAGGGAAATACTACACCAAATGCTGCTTTGCTTTCCCTAGACCAGTTTCAACAGCAGGTCAAGTAAACAACGTCATGTCTTCAGTTAGACATAGTGTCAAAGGTAAATCTCCTAAGAACACATATTACATAAAAAGAACAGAAGGATCAAAATGCATCAATGATTACAATGCAATAATTGCCCTCCTATGCAATGCAAATATAGATGTGCAGCACATTGCAGACAATTCCATTGTAGTTGCACAATATATCACAGCCTACTTAACCAAAGCAGAAAAACAGAGCTCAACGACCTCTGGGATGACATATCATCTGACAAAACACTATCACAGAAATTGCACAGCTTAGGCATAAAAATGCTCTCCCATAGAGAGAATGTGGCTGCTATGAAGCTGCAGACTGTTTAACCGGTACTGCCTTGTATGGAAAATCGGAAAATGTAGTATGGCTAAGCCTTGGTCCTGCTAAATCTAGAAAAAGAGTTCTCAAATCATATGAAGTAGACACCATAGCCAACAATGATCCCAACAGCCAAGACATTTTGAAAAACAACTTACTAGACACATACTACCCAAACAGGAGTACCACTTTGGAAACCATGTGTCTATACCACATAGCCCAAAACTTCACATACAAAAATATTAAACCAGATGAGAAGAAAGGTAGATACAGAGTGGAAAATGGTGAAGGCAGCTTAGTGAAACTTACCAAACGAAGCTTAATTAAACATATGAAATTGTCATTAAAAACTCCTCAACAAAAAGAACTGTATTACATGTCCCTGCTACAATTTTTTAACCATGGAGAAAAGAAGACGATTTACTAGATACCTATGACTCCTATGAAGACACTTTCAAAGCAAATGAAAGCACTTTAACAGACGTAAACTTTACACAGTACAAAATAATGTTGCACAATCAACAGCAACAAGAAGAAGAACTCCAGGCGCAACTAGATGGACACTCCTGACAGCAGTCAACCTTCTGTAACAGGAAGCCAAGAATCACTTGGACAGCCAGTAATAGCAAATGAGGCAGAAATAGCCATGACTGAAGTAGAAAACACCATGTGTCAGTATGAGCAATCTACTGAAGACTTTGCTCTAGCATTTTCCTAGAAATAACAAAAGAAATTGAACATTGTGTGCAGCATGAAACAAAAATGTGTACCTGTCAAGACTACAAACCTATACTGCTATACACGAGTGGTAAAGCTGGTTCAGACATAACATTCTTAATCAAAATCATCAACAAGTTCCTCCAACAATTGACAAACAACAAACTGTCAGCTGTTGTAACTGCCCCCACAGGTTTAGCTGCCTACAATATAGACGGTGTCACTTTACACCGATTATTACTCCTTCCAGTAGAACACCAAACAAATTAGACTATTACAAACTTTCTCCAGAAGCTGGAATGGAACTATGCAGAGTTTTCAAACAAATGAAAATTCTGCTAATAGATGAGGTAAGTATGGTTTCCAATCTAATGTTAGCCTTCATTCACCTTAGATTACAAGAGGTCCTGAAAACAGACTATGAAGAACTCTTTGGAGGAAAACACATTATACTTTTCGGGGATCTTCTTCAATAAACACCAGTTAAAGGTGAACTTATTTTTAAAACCTTAGGGCACAAACTATGCCGTAAAACTCTTGGCAGCATAGGAAATGTCAACCTTTGGCAGCATTTCCAATACAAAGAATTAACTGAAAACATGCGTCAGTCTGCAGACCTCACATAATCTAACATTTTAGAAAGTCTTAGAGTTGGTGTACTATCTCAAGAAGCACAATCTATATTAAAAACCAGGCACATCCATGCACTCTATGGCCATAAGTCATGTGTTACTGATGTCATGGAAACATTAGCACACAAAAATGTAAACTGTATGACCTTGATGCCAAATCTTGCAAGCTGTTCACAATTCAATGAAACAATGTTGAAAAAGAAATGCAACCAATAGTTCAAATTTGCTCCACAGACAAACTGGACGTGCATGATATAACACTACCCATGTGTGAACAAGCAGCCACAACAAGGCTAAATACCTTAGAAAACTCTATCTCTAACACAGCTGTTTTGGAGAAAATATTAAAATTATCTTTAAACTGTAGAGTAATGCTTAAACGTAACCTTGACGTGGAACAAGGACTAGTTAATGGAGCACTTGGTACAGTTGGTGGTTTTCAAACATACCCGCGTGACAACAACATTCAGTTTGTCAATATTCTCTTTGACAAACTATCAGAAGTTAAAAGGATAGGACGCTCAACAGCCGCTTCCTTCTTTTCAAAGACATGTTACCCTAGATAAAGCATTGATAGATATTGGTAGCACAGTGTTTAAAGAAGGCATGATCTATGCAGCACTATCACGCTTACTTACACTTGATGGACTATTTTCAATCAGCTTTGATGCAAGTAAAATAAACGCTAATATTCCTTGCATTCTAGAATACAATAGACTGCGTTCACTCTGCGCCCCATCTGAAAACCTATCCTGTTCCTCAAAAAGCAAAGGTTTGTAAAAGAAAACTACTTCAGACTCAAATTATGCAGGATCTCACAGCAATTCCTCCAAAGAAATTAAAAGAAGCTAATACTTCATCCATGACCACAACCAAAGAAGGATCTAGTGTACAAACAAAGTCAACTACCTCTTCAAAGAAACAACGCGTACTCCGAACAAATGACTTGGACACAGAACGGTCAGGTCCTTTCAAATTTTCAAATACAAGTGGTGTAAATTGCTATGCAAATGTAACAATCAATATTGTATTCCAATTGCTACCAATTATTGAAAACATTTACTTAAACGGGACAGACCAATTGTGTTTGCAAATGTTAGTCCTTCACAGAAATGCAACCAACAATCCTGACAACACTTACAGTGTTTCTGGAATAAGGCAGGAATTGGACTACTGTGCTGGAATGGCCAAATTCACTATAAACACACAAGAAGATCCACAAGAATTTCTAATGTACTTACTACAAATACTGGAAAACAAAAGCATACCTATAAATGAAATCTTCCAGATTTCATACATGTGGAAACATACATGCACTCTTTGCAGCCATGTGGCACAAGAACAAGTCCCTAATGAATGCTACGTGTATGTATCCATACTTAACTGTGAATCCATTCCATTTCAGCACCTTGTACAAAATGCAAACCATGGCAGATTATATACTACCTGCAATTCAGATAATCGCTCCACCTTACAAATACAGACACATAGGGCCTCATTACAAGGTAGCACCATGGCTACCCCCTTACCGCATACCGGGTACGGGTGCCCGAAATAGGGATTTACCGGGTCCTTCCAACCTTGGAGGACCCAGCAAGTCCCCATTCCGGGAACCATTCCCCATTCCCATTCGATCCCCCATAGGGCTCAATGGGAATGGGGATGGAGCTAATAATGGTGCCGCAATTTGCGGTACCGTCATTAGCTCTGAAGTCCCTTAACGGGTCCCTTCCATAACGCCTGGTAAAACCAGGGACATCGGAATAGGGTGTTAAGGGATTACCGGCACCGGTGTCCTTACCGGTGCTGGTAATCCCTTACCACCTACCTCGTAATGAGGCCCATAGTAAATACGTAATAGTAATGCTTTTACGTTACAATTCAGATGGTACCAAAAACAACTGCAAGCTGACTGGATTCACACATGGACAGTATCACCTGGTAAGAAAACCTTCACAACAGTAGGTATAATCTACCATGCAGGAGCCACAACCAATGCAGGTCACTGCACTGCATGTATAAAAAAGAATTGTGGATGGTTCAAATGTAATGATACTACCATTACTCAAACAGAGATTACCAGCAAATCTTGTAAACGCTTACTTAATATTCTTAAAACCAAAATGTAATAACTAATCTGAGTATGAACATCAACAAAACTTCAACTTGAAAACTATCAACAGTTGGAATACGCCAACAGGTATCTAACTGCCTCAAGATTCTGCAACAAGCAAACAGATAAATTAATTTCACTAAAATGAAACAAGAAATAAACAGTAGGAATACGCCAAGTGGTATCTAATTGCAACAATACTACCACCACTTCCAAACCAAAAAATATACACCTATTCAATTTCTCCTATTGAAACCAACAAAGAAATATATTGTACCATAACGTAGAAAGTTTTTTTTTTAATCCAGCATGGATTTTTTCCCCCACAGACCCAATGATTTAATGAACAAACACAGGAACTGAGAAAATTGCACAGTACACTGGTTTGAACTATACTACTTCTAAAGTAGTAACTATGAGGGTCGACAAAATACAGAAATGTCTTCTATGCAATGCAATAACTCATTATAAACTACCTACACTAACATGTGATCTTTTCTTTTATTACAGAGATTGAAAAAGAATGTCTGCTCCAATTACCCATGTCATGAAAAAACTGCATACAGCCACAACAAGTCAAACAGTAAGTATACGATGATTAGCCTCACAAACACCGCAGCATAACACACCCATTCAAGCAAACACCTGACCATAGAACACAATCCAAAATTTTTCCTTCCATGGGTTTCTTACGCTGCAGTGCTTGTGGCCAAACCCTACAGTCTTGACTGCATGGCCTGGCCAAAACTCTACATACAGCCTCAGCAAAGGAAACATTAAGTATATAATTATTGGATTCACAAACATTGCAACATAACACACCCATGCAAACAAACACCTGACCAATAAATACAACCCAAAATGTCTAGAGTCTTCAATACCAACATTCTGAACACAATCCAACAAACCAACTAACACACATCATCTCACTATCCTATAAACACTATTACACTACTACCAACCAGTACACAAACTTTTGAAAACATATCCCCTAAGCAGCCAACATACAGCAGTAAAAATGTTTGCTAACAAGGTGTGTTATGCTGCAACATAACATGCCCATGCAAACAAACCCCTGACCATTAAATTCAACCGAAAATGCCTAGAATCTTCGATTGCAACATTCTGAACACAATCCAACAAACCAAATAACACACATCATCTCACTATCCTATAAACACTATTACACTACTGCCAATCAGTACACACAGTTTTGAAAACATATCCCCTAAGCAGCCAACATACCACAGTCAAAATGTTTGCTAACAATGTGTGTTATGCTGCCGTGGTTGTGGCCAGGGCCTAGAGTCTTGGCTTCATGGTTGAAGTCCTAACACACCCATGGAAGCAAACACCTGCCAAATGGCCACAACCCAAAAACATAACACAACCACCTCAAAACCTATCCAATTCAATTAACATTCTAAAACAATAATTATAACCAATGCACAAACTCTTCAATACATACCCTCTTCACCCAATGCTCTACTAACTACCCAAAACCAACATCATAGTATAGTAAAATAGCCAGTAGTGCGCCCAGTGTTTAGTATGTCCGCGGACAACCGCGATGATCGTTTACACTGCGATCGCATCACGGCCCTCTCCCACCTAACCAAATAAAGCATTTGACCCATCCCTCACTCCCCCACCCTCTCCAGCTACTCCTACACGCCAACACACTCCTCAAAATTGGATTTATGCTCAGTTCCACGCTGCACTGTCCGCGGATCCAACATGGCGGGCACATCGAGAGAATGTGACGGACCACACACTTCACCCCAACCAATCGGCAAACACGTAACATGTCCGCGGACACGACGCAAGCCGATTGACCAACCGGTGTCCTGTCCGCCGAGCGAACAGTGAAATGTGTCCGCGGAGTGGACATAGATAACACACATTTTGTTGGACTGCTTTTTGGTCATTTTTTTAAAAACTACTGGACGGATTTCCACCAAATTTACAAAAGCACGCTTTCGGGACCAAGCTACCGCACTGCTTTTTGGTCATTTTTTTAAAAACTACTGGACGGATTTCCACCAAATTTACAAAAGCACGCTTTCGGGACCAAGCTACCGCTCCTGCCGCAAATTTGGTGAAAATCCATTCTGCGGTTTGGGCTGTTTGGGCTGTAGGCGTGAGCACATTTTTTCTCCATTCAGTCTACGGGGGGAAAAAACCCATTTTGGGACCCCCCTATAACTTTGCCCCACCCTGACCAAACCTTGCCAGACTTTGCGAATAACTTTAGAGTGGGCCACAGAGTTGCAGATTTTGGTAAGGATTCGTCCAGGGGGACTAAAGTTATAAACCGCCCAAAAAGTGCTCTTCCTATGGGTTTAGCAACTTAATCATAACTACATGGCCGCTATATATATAAAAAAAACTGTGTTAAGGGGACGTTATGGTTAAGTTGCACTATTAAAAACCTGTGAAATTCACAAAAAAATAACTTTATAACCGTGAAATTATGGTTCGAGGTAAAACCGAAAAACCCCTGAAATCCGCCAGTTATGGTCGGCTAAGCAACCCTAACTGGCTGCACCACCGTGCACTGCTAACACTAACACCAGCTAAGCAACCATAACTCGCGCCACCACCGTGCACTGCTAAGACTAAAACCCAGGACATCAAATATGACATCACAAATGTCATTGATGACATCACTGATGACATCACATGTCTGGCTCACTCTTTTTTCCTTTATTGATATATCTAGGCCAGTAACAGTTAGGAACTAAAGATTCACCATAATATAGTACAAAGTACTATATTTGTAGACTTATACTTCAAATATGTTCTTACAGTAATTCACTTAGGGTCCACTCAAAGCATATGAAACATATACAAAGGGGAAAACACAGACTTGGAAGACAGCAATGCTTTCTATGTATGGAGATGATTAGTAAGGTTATCAACACTCTCTTATAGTTCTGTTGTGTTTTTATTACCGTACTTTCCCTGGATATGCTCATATTTGTACACATTGTAGTTACACTACTTTCCTTAGGGTCCAGTCACAATATGTTATAGTTATACATAGGGAAGTAGTAGCTTTGAAGCAGAGCAATCATTTCTGTGCATGAAGATAATCAGTTAGGTTATGACCACTTTCTGCTACTACTGCGGTTTATTTGCTTACTTCACTTTCCCTGTATATACTTATATTTGTATGTGTTGTTGTCTCTTTTTGTTTTGTCTGTAATAATGCAATTATGTAGTAAGTGGGTTTTATAAGCTACTTATCACATGTTTCACAGTACGCAAAACTCTAATAAGAAAGCAGTTATCATTTCACTATTCAACATGGCAAGACTATGAATATTGCACCTCCATCATGTATGCTACACACAATGCCTATGTTTCTACATGGGTAGCTTAGTATACTGGATAGAGCTTTATAATAGAATGCTATTTACATCAATGCATTGCTTAATGCACTAATTAGCACATGACATTTATTCCAATGATCCTTGGCACTTTTTTGTCAACATTATAATAAGAATCCCTTGCACAGAATTTTCATGAAACGTAAATGCACATGTGATGTCATCAGTGATGTCATCAATGGCATTTGTGATGTCATCTTTGATGTCCTGGGTGTTAGTCTTAGCAGTGCACGGTGGTGGCGCGAGTTATGGTTGCTTAGCTGGTGTTAGTGTTAGCAGTGCATGGTGGTGCAGCCAGTTATGGTTGCTTAGCCTACCATAACTGGTGAATTTTAGAGGTTTTTCGGTTTTACCTCGAACCATAATTTCACGGTTATAATTTTTTTTAGTGAATTTCACAGGTTTTTAGTAGTGCAAGTTAACCATAACGTCCCCTTTACAACGTTTTTTTCAGTGAATTTTATGGGTTTTTAGTAGGGCAATTTAACCATAACCTCATTTTAAGAATGTTTTGTTTACTGAATGTCACAGATTTTCAGTAGGGCAACGTAACCATAACGTCCCTTTCACAAGGTTTTTTTGCTAAACAGTATACACCTTGCGGAGAATGCTACATGACAATATGCTGGCGTACAGCACGGTGACGTGTCCCAGAATCAGTACACACTTAAGAGTAAGATCTATGCCTCGTGGCTAGTGTGGAAATAGATTTTATATTCATGTAGGAACGTCCACCTTCAACATTTCCCTTACACAGCACCAACACATATTAGTAGGCAGCCATTAGCAATGCACTTCACATTATATACTTTTAGCAAAATTTCTACTTATCTGAAAATCACATCAGCTAAGGCCATCCCTCCTCCCCAAGAAACAGCAGCACTGGTGTAATGAAGAAGCATGAGAAACAGTGCAGCTACCTTACAAATAACAAACGCACAAACATTTTCGCCGTCCATCTACCAGCCCATATTACAGTTTGTTGCCTCTTTGCTCATTGCCATTCGCAAATAGCCTTAATGGCTATCCAACCAAAAAAGGAAGCCACCGGTAAACAAAGTAAATATTCAGTTAAGAGCGACCTTTCAACAAAACAAACAAAAAAAATGCATACACTCCATGTACTTTATGTTTCTCAGTAAAGTACATAGACGCAATAATCTTTGCCAGTAATAGTGTGGATTTGCAAAGCAGTAACGTGTGCCACTAAAAAGATAGGATTACTGGTTATAATGCGGCGCGCCTTTGGGTCGGATTACAAAACAAAATCCTTTTTCAAGATGGCCACAATAGAAAGGGAAGGCGGTTGTTTCATACATAGCCCCTCTTCCCTTTCCATAATAGCCTTCAAAAAGCACAAGTACGTGACGTGACGCACAACCTGTAAATAAACATACAGCGATGTACAACTTAGTAACTTACATTTTCCAATGATAAACTGCATTGTAAAAGAAAACGTTAACATTTTAGAGTTCGTAAAGTAGGTTTAATTAACAAGAAACTGTCAGAGACCATTAGAGTAATCTCATTTTTAATGAAATGGTAACAATAGTTCTAAGGGTGTCATTGTAAATGTTAAAGATGAGGCACATGTTGCTCTTTTCCCATACAAAAATGATGCGTTCTTGGTTAAAGCAGCCGCTTTGTTTGCACAGTGTTTCCCAAGAAGGCGTCATGACCTTCGGCCTACAGCACCAAAAATGATGTCATATTTGTCCTAATAGCGAGTTCAGCGTACGGGCAAAGCGGGCTTCGGCTCTCATCCCACAGAATTGTGATGGACAGGAAACCGGTCACCAGCAGTTGTATTTGACGACCAAAAAAGCCGCCACTCGGCATTTGGAAACCATGGCACGGACAGTATGGCAAAATGTACTTAGGCGGAAAACGTAACAGAAAATGTGTCAATACTCAACCTTTAGCAAAAAATTGCAAAAAAGACACAAAGAATGTGCAAAGTAATACACAAATGTAAGTGCTCAAAAATGACATTTTAGTGAAATGTTATTATTGACCATGTGTAAATATAGTATCAGGCTGGCTACAAACGCCGAGATTCTGCATGCGTCGTAAGGAAAAGCAAATGGCAACTACACAGGAAGACGATAATTCAATTATGAAGGCAAAATGAATGGACAAGTAAAAAAACAATTACATCTCGTGATTTCAAACAAGACCATAAGAAAGTGCAAAGTGATACACAAAGGTATGTGGGCAAACATAACGTTTCAAACAAGAAATATTAACGCTAAAAAAGGGCTGAGTGTAGTCATACCCTACACTACAAATGCGGAACCTGTGCACTCTGCATTATTGGAGGAAAAATATAACCGAGCAGAAACATAAGACTTCAGTTATATTGTCACAATTAGAGTTTTGGTCATTTAAAATTAAAACGCAGGTCAGTGTAGAGTGGTCAAAAGTAAACTTACTTAATATTTACTGCCTCCATTCTTTTTGTCCAAGTCAGACACCAATGTATTTGCACCGAAGAATCTTCGTGCACTGATATTGCATGTGCCATACAAACGTTTTTAAAACATAACCTTATCAATTGCTATTTTTTTCAAACCTTTCATTCCTTGAATTGCTTCTAAAGTTTCCCTTTCGCTCAAGGTCAAAAAACAATTCCCCCTTATACATTCACTCGGATGCGTGGGCCTATTGAGCGTCGAACCAAAAAAGCAACTCATGTGACCTTCACGCAGAAGACAAATACATTCTTACTTTGCAACATATTGAAATCCAATTATGAGAACCGCTATTCCCATACACCTCCAGAATCGCTGTTTCCAGCAAACAGTGCAGATGGTGGCCTTAGTTTTCAAAACTTAGGACGCCAGTCTGACGGCAATATTATTCCAAAAACATTTTAACCCACACGCACTAATTGGTAGTGGTACAGTGAGCACGAACTTCTATTTAACCGTATGACTTTGCTGACAAGAAAACTCCACTTTTTCAGTTTGTGCCGCCACATCCCATCCCAGCCTCCTTAAAGGTCACCTTTTGAAATAGTATTACATTAGTGTGACAAGTACAATGCTGTCTTGTATTGTATGTGTTACTGGCGATGTCTGCGTACACCAAAACATAAATAAAAGATGGCAGGGGCACCGAAGAAAGCTGACGTACTTCACGCTGTTCCACAACCAATCAGGGAAAGCGCCACATGTCCGCGGGCACAAACTTTTTCCACCATTCAGTCTAAGGGGAAAAGAGACTTTTGGGAACCCCCCTTATAACCTTTCCCCCCTGGACCAAACACCACCAAACTTTCCAAAGAAATTCAGAGTGTCCGATATACTTTTTTTTGCAAAGTTTGGTGAGGATTCGTCCAGGGGGAGCAGAGTTGTAAGGCACCCAAAAAGTGCTCTTCCTATAGAAACAGCAACTTCACCATAACTACACAGCCACTAAAGTGGCTGTCTAATATGCTGCAGTGCTTGTTGTCAGGGCCTAGAGGTTTGGATGTATGTCCATAGATATTTGAATGTATGGGTGTACAATGGCTTAGAACTGCATTGCTTATAAGGTCGATCTTGGTTGCATGGCCTTCGGCCAAGCACCCAAAACTGTACACCCTCCCCAGAACCATCTATTTGAATGTATGGGTGTACAATGGCTTATAACTCCACTGCTTATAAGGTCGATCTTGGGTGCATGGCCTTCGGCCAAGCACCCAAAACTGTAGACCCTCCCCAGAACCATCTGGGCCTCCCCACAACCACCTGATTGATGTTTAATACTACGGGTGTATCTATAGCTGTGATATGCTGCAGTGGTTGTGGCCAGAGGGTAGAGTCTTGGGTGTAAGGCCATATATATGTGAATGCATGGGTGTCCAGTATATTAAACCCATAGTGGCTTATAACCAGTGGTCGAAGTGTACGAAAAGAAGTAGTGGAACTATGTTCCGTACTGGCCTGCACCGCTCCCCACAAACCCCATTGCTGCCACCCCTCTCATGCACAATACAAACCCCAAAACACACGCTCTTGCTGTTTAAGGTCACGTCCAGTGCAGAGCACTGATAGTGCAAGTTTCAGCTTCTTCCTACACTTTTATTTTAAAACGAAACTGTTCCGGAACGGTTTCTTTTTAAAATAAAAGTATAGGAACGGTAAAACTTATTTAAAAGAAGTGGAGGAGCACCGCTACCGACCTCTCCCGCCCACTTCGACCACTGCTTATAACTGCAGTGCTTATAACTGTGGTTTCGGGTGCATGGCCTTCAGCCATGCAGCCAAGACTCTACGTACTGTCCATAACTACCACAGCATATTACACCTATAGTGCCTTATACATTCTCTACGTACAAATTTGATCTTCTGTACATGGCCTTTGGCCATGCATCCAAGACTCTAGGCCCTCCCCACAAACACCTGATTAATATGCGAGACTACGGGTGTAGGTATAGCTCTGATATGCTGCAGTGGTTGTGGCTAGGGCCTAGAGTCTTGGGAGTATGGCCTACGGCTTACGGCCATGCACCCAAGACTCTAGGCCCTGGCAACAACCACCGCAGCATATCACACCCATGGGGGTGTACAAATTAGTAGCACACCCATACAAACAAAAATAGTAACTGCAGCATGTACTCAATTGTAATGTTTGCTAACACCACGCGTGTCCTTACAACAGTTTGAAGTTGCCTGCGCACAGCACGGACTGAAGTACTACCCTTATGAAACCCCTCATTGTCAGTACTTACAAACATTCTGGACAAGGCGGGCATGGCAAATACATCATTAACACCTGCCGCCCACAAAAAACATTATTTCACCCATCTCTTACTCTCTGAACCTCCCCAAGCACTATAGGAGATCAAAGCAGTTTTCGAAACAGCATTTGCCTCTAGTGGCGACTGCACATTGTCGGATTCAAGATGTCGGGCGCATCCACACATTCTGACGCACATCATGGCTCGCTGCAGCCAATCAGTGAAGACATTGTGTGTTCGCGGTCATGACGCCACCCACCTAGCCAATCGGTATCTTGTCCGCGGAGCGAACAGGGAAGTGTGACCGCGGAGCAGACATAGATAGCACTAATTTTTTGAGACATACTGTTTGGTCGTTTTAAAGGAAACTACTAGACGGATTGTCACCAACGCTTTCGGGACCAAGCCCCTGCCCCTGCCGCAAATTTGGTGAAAATCCGTCCAGCGGTTTGACCTTTAGGCGTGCGCAAAGTTTTTCCCCCATTCAGTCTATGGGAAAAAAAGACATTTTGGAACCCCACCCCATAACTTTTGCCTGCCTTGGACCAAACATCATCAAATTTTGCAAAAAAATTCTGAGTGGCCCATATACTTATTTTGCAAAGAGAGAGAAAGAAACAGGATTTATTAGGATTTATTAGGGGAAAGGAGAATACCTTGATACCTGTCCTCAAGGAGGGAGAAGGGACTGCACCAAACTCCAGAACAGAGTATTATTTAAGGGATTCCTGTGGCTACAGCCAAAGAAGGGTGCACAACACACTCAAAAATAGAGTAAAATAGAGATGAGATATGTCGATCAGGAGAATAGGACAAAACGATTGTAGAGAAAGTGCACTCGTGTTTTGGGGTTTTGAAAAAATATCAATGTAATAAATATATTGACGTGTTTTGTATTAGTGGTGATAAAATAGGTTGAAAGGTTAAAAACTTTAAAAACAATAGCAATACAATCTGACAAAGTTATTAGACCCTAGATAAGCAGGTGATTGGTGCCAATCAAATCTAGGAGGGTATTAGTTGAGGAAAAATAGAATAACGCATCCAAAATAAATAACCGGATAGTACGACTTGATAAAAATCATAAATGAAGAGATAACATCGGTAATGTTCTATAGGCTTGGAAATTGTTTGAAGAAATTGTTTTTTGTAAATGGGTGGCGATTGATGGTGCTTGCCTAAAGTGATTGTTGAAGTGTGATTAAATAAATAATAAACACAAAAAAAACATACGTATTGACAGTTAAAAATGACTTGTCATTATGGGGGACACTCCCCTTTTACATCTATGCATGACATTACCAAGCTACACACCTAAGATTAGAAAGTACCACGCTGAGTGGGAAAAAGGCACGACTAATAAAACACTCATGCTATGGACTCAAGAAGGCTCATTATCAAAAACAGTATTGCGACTCATGACAACATACTTGCATGCTAGATATACAGGGAAGAAGCTACAGAAAAGGTTAGCTGTTTTAGAACTATGGAAGATGTATCAAAGTGAGAGAGAAGACCCGCCCGTGAAGGAGTGGATGCTCAATCAGCATGAAAAGGAGGACGTAACGCCTGCAGCTACTCTTTCTTCTCCTACAAATGATAGCACAATGCAAGACAAACAGGGAATGTTTCTTCTAAAGGCATTAAAAGCAGCAGAGGGGTATGTTAAACCAACATACGTACCTCCCGCTTATAATAGTGGAGACAGCATGGAACAAAGTAGGAATAAAGAACATATATATATATATATGTCCACACATGACTAACATAAAGAGCGTGATGAGAGAAAGGTCAGGCAGATAGAAATAGAAGAGGAAGTCGGGAGACAAGAAAGAAAAAATACAAAACAAGTGGAATGACAAAAGTACAAAAGGAGGGGATGGGAGGACAGATACTACTTAAATTAGACGGAAAGGGCATTGACGATGTTAAAGCAAGAGAGGAAAGAGAAACAAAGGAACAAGAAAGGTCATATAAGGAAGAGATAGGAAAGGAAAGGAAGAACGGAGAAGATATGAAGAACAGAAAAAAGAGAAAGGGAGAATAGAAGAGAAGAAACGTGAAGAAACAGAAGCCCAAAGATTGAAAGAACATAGGTTGCGAGGAAGTAGAGAAAAGAGAGATGAGAAGAAAGGAAGAAGAAATGAGAAGGAGTAGAGGACAAACAGATGATGAAATAGATCATATTGTTAATAGAAATGTTATACCCATTTGAGCTCAAGAGCAGTGGAAAGAAGAGAGAAGATCACAACAGCCCGCAGGGAGCTGCAAGGGAGAGAGAAGAGTGGTTATGAGGCTATGGGGAGTGTTGCAGGATCTCCACCGAAAGAAACAGGAGATAGAGTGGATAACGTGTTGATGGACGAGCATAGAATGATGTCCTCAAGTGAACTAGATCTTGATGATGAGGAAAGGGATAATAGCCATACCAGTTGGGGTATAATGATGTCATATTAAGAGAGGGATGAGAAAGCAAGAAGAGAAGGCGCAGGCAAGTTTTCAATAGACCCAAACATAGAGAGGAAAAGAAAGAAAAAACACCAGAACCTATACCATGTTCTGAACAATTACCAGCGCGGTCGCGTAGTGCAGGGGATATGACCCCACCTTATGTAAGCAGGTTAAGGTCACTGGGATGGGCCGATTGGGTTCATATATGGTGGATCTGTCCGAAGCTGCTAGACTTTTAGAAATCTGTTAATGGCAATATATCGTACAAATATTTGGCAGTCAGATTAGGAGAGGTGTCAGATAATGTGTATTGGGTCTGGGGACCCCCAAAGACAGATTGTGGCCGAAGCCCAGGAGAAAGGCATATGTGATCCTCTATTTGGCAGCACTTTTGGTTATAGCGCAACACTGGAGTGAGAAAGATCCCCAAGCGAGCATGACTGGTATATTAAAGTTTGGAACTTCACAGCATTAGAATGGGTGGCCTACTCGCGGCAAGAGGATGGCTCTAAGTTCTCAACGGACTGGGAGCAGGTTCTATCGTTTCTGCATGATGACTATAGAGAATCATATTGCCCACAGAGATTGTGCATACTGGGCATCAACTGACCACCCTGCGTGCACCCACCTTGTCGATTCGCCCGGCTACCCTACAGTTTACATGGGGGGATGAGAGGCATGGGGGAGAGTTGGGGGATAACGTTTATTGTTACTTTAATTGAAGATGCCAATAAACAAAAGTAAACAAACAACAAAAAAAGACTTTTACATTTTGTACATGTATGCAATTACATATGAAAACCTGACATCAAAGTCGGTCCTGAGTTCAATGTAAGTTTTCCTAGATATTGTAGCATAGATGCATGAAATGAACATCTACACGTATGAGTACAGTTCATATAAAAGATGTACATTCATTATGCACATGCATAATATATAGATTAATCTTAAAAGTTGAATATCCCAGAATTGGCCAAATCAATTTCCAAAATGTTGTTTGGTGCATCAGTTCCATACAGGATCCAGTTGCATGCCAAATATGAAAACCAAAGATGCCAATTTTTAGATACTTCGGCTGAAATGTGTTTTTGCTTGAGGCCAGCAAAACAAAAGAGGTGATGGCTGGAAGGTTTAGAATAAATCTTAACCCCTGGCATTGCTCTGGGCAACCCTCCAGACCATTGTTCTTTGCATGCCAAGCCATTACAAAAGGGGAAAGACCATATGCAAATCAGGCTTGGTCCCACCCCAAAAAGGACATTCCAGCCCATACTGTGTGGTCACATCCCTTAGACCACAACCATCCCCAAACATGTTTCGGCATCATTGGGCCTCATCTGTGAGGAGTAGCTTGGGTCTCTAGCCCCAGCTGGCATGGCACCCACAACAGGGCATAGCTGTCCCACTGAGGATGAGAAGTGACGGCTGGTACAAGTCGAAGCAAGTGGCTACCACTGAATCCAGTTTTTGATGTGTTTTTTTTTTTATACCTCCTGAGTCGTTATGAAGGAAACGGTAGTGCTGATTTCTCGCCCTGTCAAGCACTGCACCACACTCCCACTAACCAATCCATATATGTGCACACAGTGCCCTGTCTCTGTTCCATGCCACTCACCCCCACATCTTTCCCCTGCTCCTTGTTTTATGATGCTGGAAGCACTCTGTGAGATTTGAAACAAACAGCACTTTAAAAAACGATAATAGCGAGAACACAAAACACCGATAGGTCGGTGGGTGATAATGACCTTTTTATTTTTGTATTTGTAAAGCGCACTGCAGCCCAGGGGCATCGAGGCGCTTTATTTCTTCCTCTGTCTTACTGGGGTAAAATATATTGAGTTATGAAAAAGAATCGAAAGACAATTTTAAAAAGTGGGTTTCTTTATCAGCTGCAGCCACGATAATGGCAGGACAAAATGCAACAATAGATTTCCCGAGAAAAGAACTTCCTCAAGCATCCCCTGCCTGCCTTAAGATGTATTTATTGTTGTCAAATTTTACACAGCCCCCTATTGGGGCATTTAAGACTTCATAAGGCATAACATGGCAGCCTTTCCACATGGTATTACGCCTTCCCGTGTGGTGAGTATGCCGGCCACATGCCAGCGTTTTGGGGGCGCATTTGAGGCTGCACTGGACACGTGACAGCCACATACTTGCCAACCCTACAGATTTAGGCAGTAGGCTACTGCTTTTTAAGCAATTCTACCGCCTACAGATTTGGGTGACAGATCCTACTGCTTTTTACAGTGGCAGGTCATTTATGCGACTCTAAGGCAGGCTGCAGGACAAAGCATGCAACACATTAATTAGTCTCTCTGTATAGTGGACAGGTAGGTGATTACTTTGATTGGACTCCGAGCAATCCACTGACCTGACATCTACGTGACTCTCTCCTGCACTCTGGATGGGACAATCCTTAGGTGAACCACCAGTGAAGACAAGTGGCAGAGTGTAACACCATCACACAGCATTTGCCTATCAGGCTGGGGGTGGGGGGTGGTATCAGTCCTGATGTCATTCAGTGTTCAACTTGCACTGCAGGAATACATATGTATTGCCCAGGCTGCTGCTACAGAGCAGTGGCAAACGTTGCCTACTAGCTCTGCGTGATTACTTTCTATGTATTTGAATTTGGTGTTAACTTACCATACCATTCAGAATTCTACATTTTTAACATTTGAACACCTTTCCGTGTTGTGTTTGATGAGTTGTGTCTCTTAGAATGCTTCAATGGTGCCAACAATGTATGTTTTGTATTTTCCTGTAATGCCATTGTTAAGCAAATTATTATTTTTGAAACTTAAAAAATCCTACCTCTTTTTGGTCACAGAATGTTGGCAAGTTTGCAGCCAATGCGTTTTTGATATGCATGCCCCTGCTTGCTACTTCTCAAGTTGAGCAGCTGCATGGGGGTGCTTTGGGTAGATTCTAATCAGAGTCCCACACACTGTGGCTGGGGTGATGGACAACACCTGCCAAACTGCCCGGGGCCTAAAACCGTGGACATCGCCAAAAATCACTAAAGAGGAACCGCAGTCATCTGATGGAAGCTTCGTTTTTAACAAAGGCGTTGGGAAAGACGCTTTTTTACAGTAAACATTGCAAAACAAAGTCGGCAGCGGTGACTAATGGAACGACACAACTGGCAACGAAGTCAAAGGGCGCTGCTCTGAAAAGCTTTAAGAAGCAGACAAAGAGAAACAGGAAGGCAAATATTGCCTTATGCTTCAAAGGAAATCCGAGTTTAGAGAAGTAATCAAAATAGACAAAGACATTTCAGAAAAGTTGTGGAAACATTAAGTAATGTGCTATTATGGCTATTTTAGAACTTGTCAGACTTCTTACATGAAGAAAAAACAGCAAAAGGTCCGCCTCTTTCTGTGCACGTTATTCAAAACTGCTGGCGTGCGTGCGTGCGTGCGTGAGTATCGCCATAGGGATTAGAAGACACGTCTGCTGGTGGCCAATCAGGAAATGCCAATGAGGCAACGGCCATGGCGCCTCGTGGAGAAGGTAAGTGGGGATTGGGACAGAGGGATAGAAGTAAAGCTGCGGAGTAGAAGAAGAATCATCTGGCGGTCGCACGTGAACTCATCTTCTGAAAACATCTTTCTCGATTATTTCTACCTCACTAACTTCGACGTAAAACATTTTGAACAAAGGGGAGAAGTAAAAGTATTGCAAGCAACGTTTGTGAAGCATGGGACTTAAACAAATATTGCTTTCCTCAAAATTGCCCCACACAAGCTCTAAAAGAACATAGCACCCGTGAAGCCCACCAGCAGCCGATACGATTTTTCATTGTTCAAGAGAAAATATGGCGTTTTGAAACCCTGAATTTGATAAAGTATGTGAAGTGTTGTAGTAGTTTACTGTTTGTTTTAATGATTAAGAGCCCAAATTAAAAAAAGGGTTTACTTAAGAGGGAAACCTAAATAAATGTAACAATTTCCTCCTCAAGGCTAAGAAAAAGATTACTTACAGCTCATTTTCTCCTTCTGAGCAATGCTTTACTATTTACTTTTGCACTTCAGCCTTAAGGAACCATTCAGCATTGTGCATGTAATGAACTTTGTGTGCGCCAGTCCTTGACAATAAAATAATATGTTCAGCCCTCACCAAATTCAATAAGGTATATCATACCGAGATGGGACCCTATTGTTCCTTTTGATGAAACACCTTCCACGCATGGGCGGCACAGCGCCATGCTTGGGGGGCTAAAGCCCTCCCACTCAACAAAAAAAACGTTATTTATTAAGGTTCATGTTCATTGCAACTTACATAGCGTGCACAGTAATAACAACGCAGGGAAAAGAAAAACCATGCTGCTGTTGCTGTTGCATTAATGTCTACCTTACAGGCACGATCCTGGTTCGAGGCCCTCAGGCCAACCTCCTTCTCTTTGACCGGATCCTGCAATCTCTCATAAACTTCCTTCCTTCCCTTTCCTCTCCCCTTCTAGCTCCATGCTCCTCCACTTCTCACTGAAGCCCCACGCCTCGACACTCTGCCTTAAAAATCCTTCAAAGGCAGCGATTGTCTCCACATGGCGACCCTGAACGCACATTCAGCCATCAAACACTCTGCTGACATCTGCCTTCTCCTTCAAGACTCTGACCTGGACCTACTCGCACTCACTGAAGCTTGATTCAATGCCAGCTCAGTTATTTCCTTTGACTCACTCTTACCCATCTGCTTTAAGATCACCTTAAAGCCTCAACCTCATTGTGCTGGTGGTGGGATTGCCTTAATCTTCCCATAACGGATTCCTTCTTCCATCCTACCCACTCAGCCCTATTCGTCCTTTGAGATCCTATTATGCAAATTGGTCATCTCTCCTTCCTCCACCCTGACCATT
This sequence comes from Ambystoma mexicanum, assembly GCF_040938575.1. NCBI lineage: Eukaryota > Metazoa > Chordata > Amphibia > Caudata > Ambystomatidae > Ambystoma > Ambystoma mexicanum. The sequence goes on along the minus strand of NC_090924.1, from coordinate 531,952,934 downwards.
GCTACCATCTACCGGCCTCCAGATGCTTTCTCTCTGTTCCTCTCTGAGTGGACGGACATCCCTACTATGAACCTCCTCCAACCTTCTACTCCTAGGTGACTTCAACATCCACTTAGACTCCCATGCATAGCATCCACCCGCTTCATTGACCTCTGCTCCTCTCTATCCCTCTCCATTCTTTCCTCTGGCCCAACCCATTCTTCTGGACACAAACTAGACGCCATCATCCATTCCAACCTCCCTCTCTCTACTCCCCTGTTCACCCCTCTCTCCTGGTCTGACCACTCTCTCCTCACCTCCCACCTGGGTCCCTATGGCTCTGTGACAACTCGTCATAAAGCTCTGCCAACCTCATTCATGAACATCTGTCAGATGAAGCGAGTGTCAGTTGCAGCCTTTACTTCTACCTTCATTCCCCCTTGCCCACCCAACACAGACTCTACCACTGACGCTGCCCTCAGCAACCTCTATCTGTCCATTACCAACACCCTTGACATCCTTGCCCCAGTCATGAGGATCCGCCTGAAACCAGCCTCCCACGTAAGTGAAGGGCTGCAGAATGGAAGTGACAAACTTCAGGTTCACCCTCTGACAAACTGGCCTGCTGCCTGCTCCAAAGGTGCTACAGACTCTATTGGTGCAAAAAAAAAGAGCCCGCATTCAGGCATAAGTATCTGGCGCTTCCAACAACACGATTGAACTGTTCAAAATCTGCAGGGAACTGGCCAATCCATCAGCAGTATCCTCTTCCCCATCTCCATCCCACGCCCTTTGCAATGCACTCGCCACTCACTTCCCTTCCAAAACCCAGGACATACTGATCAGCTTTGTCACGCACTCTCCCAACCCATCCCTCCCCCCTTTCCTCCCCTGACCACTCACCCTCCACCCTCCTCCTTCTCCTCCTTTGCCCCTGCCTCTCTGGAAGAAATCACCAGAGTAGTCAACTCCACAAAGGTCTTTTCCAAACAGGTTGCCCCTTGCTCACCCAGAATCATCAAGGATAACATTTCCTCTCTCGCCCCTGCTCTCGCCAATCTCTCTAACCACTCCTTTGCCACTGGTTGTTTTCCATCCTCCCTCAAGCACTCCCCTGTGCTCCCCCTCCTAAAAAAAAATCAGCAGATACTTCCTGCCCGACCAACTATCGATCCATCTCCATCACCCTCTTCCTGGGAAACTGCTTGAGAAGTTGGCACTTTCCCAACTTAACTCCCACACTGAACTTGTTGACGGCCTTCACGACCATCAGTCTGGATTGCGAGCATCCAGACGCACGGAAACTGCTCTTCTGAACACCCGTGGCTCCTTCTCCTCCCCTACTTCATCCTCTACCTGTGGCATCCCCCAGGGCTCCATTCTTTCACCTTGGCTCTTTAACATCTACCTTACTTTGCTTGCACGCCTCATTTACTCCTTCTCCCCTAACTTCCAGTGCTATGCTGATGACACACAACTCTTCTTAAAACTTCCTACAGATGCTCTTCACCCTCCTTCATCCCTGACTGCCTCTCTGCCTGGTGCACTTCTGATGCTCTCTGCTTCAATGCCAGCAACATTGAGATCCTCCCTATTGGGGCCCCAGCACCCTACTTCTTTCCTGCTCTCTGGTCTGCCTCCATGGGTTCTCCCCCTGCTTCCTCCTCGTAAGCCAGGAATCTCAGAGTCATCTTCGACTCCTCTCTCTCCTTCCTCCCTCATACTCAGGACATTGTCAAGAAGTCCCACTTTCAAATCTTCCTTCTGAAAGGAATTCTAACTTTCCTCACCTTCCTCTAGACTAGAGACTCATTGTTACCCAGGCTCTGGTTCTCTCTAGGCTTGAATATTGCAACAACTTCCTCCTTAATCTACCTTCGTCCACTCTGCGACCCCTCCAGCTAATCCACAATAGAGCAGCGAGACTTATCCTTGGCCTCAATCCGAGGGACCGCATGTCTCCTGCACTACAAAGCCTCAACTGGCTCCTGATCGCAGCACGGATTACATTCAAATCCCTCTGAATCATCCACAAAGTTGTCTGGGACCGGGGACCACTCTATAACTCTATATGCAACTCTTTCTGACCAAATACTCCCCCTCTAGGCACCTGCAATCCTCTAGCACCAACTCCTTGCGTGTGAAGCGGTTTGCTAAACAGAGAGCAGGTGGTCGACTGCTTTCCTCAGCGGGGTCCCTTCTTTGGAATAGTCTCCCCCCCATTGTCTTGAGCAGGACCTCCTTAAATTTCTGAAAAACCTCAATACCTTCCTCTTCACCTCTTTCTTCCCTCCCTCTGTGTTACACCCCGACATTCGCCTCATCCCACATCCCGGTGTCTGCCCCGTGCCCCCCCCCGGTCTCCCGCGTTAACAAGGACAGTTGGGGAGCTCTATGTAAAACTAGAAGGAGGAACAAGAAAGTGGTTGCTCTTCATAAGGGGCTACGGCGCTGTCATGCACCTTTTTTCTCACGGTGGCAGCTGCCATGGAGAATAGCTGCAATAAACTACATTTCCCAGAAAACCTAACATGGGTTGTAGTTTCCGGCATTAATACGGGAGCCTTGTTTTCGATTATGTTCCGCCTCCTTGTTGTTACTTAACCTACAGCGGTTTTTCAGAACACCGCTTCTGTTTATAGTTGCAGCCGGCATTTTTCTGAAGTGCTACTTTCTGTGCCTTAATTCCGGAAGTCTCCCATTTTCTCCGTGTACCTATCTTGCCTGCACACAGACTCCTAAATCTTGATTCTGCCTTGGGATTGTTTGCTGTCCGCCCGTGTACTGACCTTGCCTGCACACGGACTCCTAATTCTTGATCCTGCCTTGGGTTTGTTTGCTGTCCGCTCGTGTACCAGACCCTTTGCCTGCTCCTGGACTCCTGGATTGTGATTTGGTTTTGTTTGCTGTCCGCTCGTGAACCAGACATTTTGCCTGCTCCTGGACTCCTGGTTTATGACTTTGCTACAGTTGCTTCCTGTATGAAAACCATCTCTCACTTGTGCATGGACTATTGAGCTCATTCCTCGGAGTGTGTGCCTTCTCCTGGGGAATAGCACTGGTAAGGCCAATTCTTCATTTTTGAGTCCTGTTTTTTCACCGAACTGTTACCCCATCTTTTGTATTACATTGCTTTCATTCCTAAAGTGCATTTTGGAACGCTTTGCTGTGGTGCACCATCCCGAAACCAGTGCGACCCTCGTTCCGTCCGTGGATAACTACCCTACTAACCTTCCTTTTTTTTGTTTTATACTTTCGTTGTTGCCCGGGATTCTTTGCACTATTCTCGCCTCCACCAGTGGTAAAGTATTATTCCTTGATTACCATCATTGGGCAGTTTTCACATTTAGCTAGTACCTAAAGTCTCTTTTGCTTTATAGGTTGCTCCAGGTCCTTTTTTACGGCATAAGGGGAACTCACTCAGGTACTCTATTAAGGGTAATGGTTTTGGGGGAACCCAAGGTTGATTCTGTTAGAATATTCATCTCTTGTCTTTTCTTTACAGCTGGGTGTTAGGCAGAAACCTGTGCAGTTCCCTTAGGGACCACTACAAAAGGCTTAAGACTACAGGTGGTTGGGAGCAAACCCAATTGGTAGTAGTCTGTACCACCCAGATTTACCTGGTAGCTGTGGCTGAGCAGTCAGACTTCTCTCAAGATGGGTTAGGCAGTATATAGAGTATACACAATAGGTACAGAGATACAGTAGCACATGCAAACACTGACCAGAGCTTTGGTGTAAAAGTATATAATTATTTATTTAAAGACACACTTGTAAATTACACTAGCACAAAAAGAGGTAAGTAAATTCAACACACAGTCACTATTATATATATACAACCCTAATTACTTATTAGACAAGTCTTAGTGAGAAACACCACTTATTTTCAGACAGAGGTGAGCGCTTAACATAAGATGGAACTCTAATAAGTTATAGAAAAGGGAGGCAAAAGGCAAAGTTATGGAAGCATACAATTTCAATACCTTTCAAAGAACCACAGTGAGGCAGGTTAGGCAAAGTCTACTGGAGAGCAAGGAAGTTCAAATGCCAGGCCCACTCTTAGAGAGAGCAAGCGGAATGTGTCCAGGATCACACAGTGCGGTTATGCCCAAAGAGTCTTTGTAGATAGTTCATGAAAGATTGAGATCAAGTCAGGAAAAGTTAGTGAATGGGCCCCAGGCTAACCCAGGTTAGAAAGTCGAGGATTTACTGTCACCCGGAACGATCGCAAGGGAAGCCAGGCGGGACACAGTACCTGAAATGGGAAGAACGCTCCAGCGGGGGCAGTTGTTCCTGGCAGCGGGTGCAAGTCGGTGTTTCGTCCAGAGGTAGAGGAGGTCTCGACGTGGAGGAAAGCTGAAGGTCGTTGCACTGCCAGGGAAGAAACCAGCCGCGGAGTTTCCCGGTTACAAGGTACCCCGTTTTCTCTGCGGTAGTGGTAAACCGTGGTATTCCGGTTGCCGGGGTGCTTGGCACGGGCAAGGCGGCCACGAGATGGTCCAGGAAGGCGAAAAGACAGGCAAACTGGTTATCCCCACCAGTCAAAGGAAGAAGACTCTCTGGACTGGAGATCTCCTCTGTCGTCGGGAAAAGTGGTGAGACGGTTCAGCAGGGCTCCACCGGTGGTGTCGTCGTTGCAGGTCAGCTCGGCTTCTCCCTCCTCGGATTCTTTAGGTCCTGTGGCGACGTCTGAAGTTCCAGTCCCCAAAGCCGTGCTTTTATGCAGAAAACCCTCATTCATTCAGCCTAGCTCTCACTCAAACATGCTAAGTGGTGAGCCGGGCGGCTCACCACTTGGGCCAATTACACAAGAGTGCGACTTGAGCTGCTGAGGCAACTCAGTTCAGGGTGCCTAAACCCCCTCCCACACCCCCAGGTACCCAGACAGAGTGGCACCACTTTTGGAGGCTTCTGTGGAGAAGCCTGCCAAAAAGTGGAACAAAGGGCTCGACTTGGGTTAGAGTCACAGAAGCAAACACAAACGCCATTTTGAAACCAAGTTTCGGCAAAAAATACCAACCGGTGAATTTATATTAATTTAATAAACCGGCGGTATGTTTGAGGCTATATTAAAAAGTGGTAGCCTCGAATAATGGGAAAATCCCATAGGAATATATTCGCGGTCGAATATAAAAAGTAGTATCCACTGCCACAAGCCAAAACTTGGTCGGGGGGGACTGGAAAGTGCCCCCTCGAACAACAGACCCCGGGGCAATCGAATTGCCCCGACTAGTACATCCACAATAGGATGGTTTGTACTGGTTCTGTTCACAATTTAAGACTAGTAAAGCCAATGGTAACTTTACATGCCCTGGGAGACAGTAGTCAGTCCCAGGGTATGGAGTCTATGTTTGGGGGTCGCTACGACACCCCTGGGTTGCTGCACGGAGGGTGCTGTGCAACCCACATATCAAAAACACATGAAGCCCTATGGGGTAAAGGACCCCATAGCCCATAGAACGCATACAAAGTCAAAGGAATACCTCAAACCATGTCTAAGAGTGGGAGGAAAAGAGTCTCACTCTTAGCAGGAGAAAAAAAATAAACCCCAAAAATCCAGCAAAGCTGCTGGGGGACTCACTAGGTTTGGTAAATTAGCCTTTACAGAGAATTCTCCCTAACACTGGGTCCGTGGCAGTGTGTTCTCCCCGCTCTTTTGATTGATCGGTCCCCTTGCCTGGTACAGTTCAGCAGGTGGTCATATCAGTTTAAAGAGTTAATTTCCCTCACAGAGAGGAGGCTCGTGGTGGAGGTTCCAACCCGAGCTCTTCAAGCAAATACCCAGCACAAAAGGACCAGTCTTTTTACACACTTCCCATACCGGTGAGTAACACTCTACCCCCTGCTAGTCACACATTAGCTTGACTGAAGTGCTTGGCCCCTATGCATTCTTGGAGCCCTGACCTCCCACTGCTTATCATCTCAGCTGCTGTCCATCCTCTGCACTTGCTTCGGCTCACCCTCCCCTGGGAGGAGGCACTTACCTTTTTCTTCATAGCACTTCACCTGCTGCTCACCGTGAGCACCACAGCACCTACCCCTACCCCTCTCTCCTCTGCATTTGCACATTCTGAACACTCACAAGGCATAGTAGGCTCGTCTTCCCCTCCCCATTTATCTTCTTTTGGATTATTTAACTAACATAATTATTTATTATTATTGTAATTACATATTCTATCATCCCCTGTCCCCTCCCTGTTGCCCTGTGGGTGCTTTGAAACAGTGTTTGCGTCCTGTATAAGCGCCTGTTAAGATGGATTTCTGAACTCTGACCTGGAGGGGCAGAGGTTCGGAAGGCCAACCTAGTTTCTGGGAACAGGGTAACCTTGGGACAAGCCAGACCAATCAGGGTAGCTATGGCGGTGGTCAAGACTAAGGGCCTCATCATGACTTGGGCGGTAACGCCGGCGGTATTACCGCTGGCGGTATTAGCCCTACCGCCGAACTCCCCGGCGCTAATAGCGCCAGATCACGAGTTCGGCGGTAATGTTAATCCCCATTCCCCATTGAGCCCATTCGGGAATGCCCCATTCCCCATTGGGCTCAATGGGGAAATTTTGCACTAATACTGCTGGCGGATTTCCCGCCGGCGGTATGAGCGTGAATTTTCGGCGGATTTCCCCCCAGCTAAGAGCTGGGGTGAAATCCGCCGATGTCCTGATTTGGCGGACCCTTAAATCCGACGGTAATAGCGCTACGGCCGGATTTAAGGGTTACCGCCAAACTCATGATAAGGCCCTAAGTCTCAAGAGGGGTGAGGGTGACTGAAAGACCTCAATGAGCACACAAAGCAAGGACACTTACAAATTACTCCAGACAGGTTTTATATTAAAAATATAGACACATTTATTACAAGACCTTTGTAATATAGACCATAGCAAAGAATCACAATAATACTGAAGTAAAACAACATATCACAATCAACACGATATATATACTAGACCAGAGATGGAGGCTTCGTCCAAGCCCTACGAAGAGAGGAGCCTTATGCTCAATAGTACATGCACACGCTTGTGCCACTGGACAAAATAGGGTCGCTTCAAGGGTCACTAGCATCTCAGGAAGGTGGATAAGGTCGATGAAGAACAAGTCCCCACTATTCAAGCAGGACCTCCACTTGCGGGCAGAGGCAGGTTGAGAGTGCGGGAAAGAGTCGCTATTTCGCAACAGTGGTGGAAAAGAAATGGGCTCCTGCGCGAGGGGCCACCGGTTGGGGTATGGACTACTCACTGGTCCCCGACGCAGGCAGACCCAGACTTTGCCAGTTCAGTCCACTTCACTGGCAGGTTCAGATGCGACAATCAGGACGTCTCGACACCGTGTAGTTTCCGCGGTAGCAGGCTTCCGGGTCAAGGGGGTCACAAGTGCAGCGAACTTGCACAGGTCGTTGCAACAGCAGGGCAACACGGTAACCGCGTTTACTCCGGTCCGGGCGCACTCATCTCACTTCAGACCTGGGAATGCCAAGTGTATGAAATTCGATGTGATGGAGCCGTGGACACAGAGCAAGCAGTATACCAAGTTTTGAGGGCTTCCTCGAAACCGCGGTGATGAGAGAGCAAACGTCCTGTGTAAATTGGTCAGCCCACTGGTTGGCCCAGGGACACTTCCGAAGAGGCTTACTTTCAGGGTTTGATGAAGGTGCCGAGAATAGTTGGTCCCACTATTCCAATGGGTCGAAGCGCCTTCACAGACTTTCTAGGACAATCAGATGCAGAGGGGTCTCGCAGGACGACACCGGGCTCAGAGTGCCAAACCTTCCAGCGGGTCGCCAGCGGTTCCTCGACTCGGCTTCTTGTTTTAGGATACTTGCCTCCTTATCCTTTGTTCGTGTGAACTCAGGAGATCGACCTGGTAGTGGTGTTTTCGGTCTCCTCTTATCCAAAGTTCCCTTCGCGCCAAAACGGAGAGGACCCAGTGGGAGATCTGCTCACAAACACTCACTCCATACGTGGACCAATCATGGACCATGGTGATCCCAGGCATTCAGGACACTCCAGACTCTCCTGGCCCCCAGGATGTGAATTGGGAACAGACATCCCAGCCCACATCCTGGAGGCACATACACAAGGCATGCAGAAGCCCGCGAAAGCTTTGGGTTTCGTGGGAAAGTGCATGACCAAATAAGGACTGACCTGGGTCGGCTCGACCTGGGGAAGGTGAATGCGCAAGATGGCCAAAGGATAGGACAAAGAACCTCGTGGCATGGCCATTTTGGAGCCAGACCACCTATTCATGCCAAATGCGGTATGCGCGGATAACATGGCAAAAAAGGGTTAAAACATAAGATAAATGATAGCTGCACCAGTCCTGTCCGTGACACATCTGCACAGTTCATAGTAAGTCCAGCGAGAGTTTCTAGGTCCTTTGGAATGACTAGAGACCCAAGGGTGCGGTAAAGTAAGTTACCTTGCACTCTTGTTACATGTTGCACAAAAGCTGCAACATGAGGGAAGGAGTATCCCGGCGATCCGGACCTGAAGGGAGGGGTGAACCACGTGGGATCTCATTGAGGCACAGTCACACCGGGCTGCTGCGGTTAGTGACCCCTGACTTTATACATATAGTGCGTGCCCTGAAAGAGCTAGAGCAGCACATAGGGCCCAGCGCAGGGGACCCAGCAGCTGCACTCAGTGGAGCCACAGCCTGGGAGGAAAGAAGAGCAGGGGGCCCTGGGCAGCCCCAGAGGGAAGCAGACATCACTCTGCCTGCGCAGCCAAACCCTGAGGGGTGTACAAGGGGGCCAATTCTGTGACAGCCTATAGAAGAAGTGCAACTCAGGTGGAGGCAAACCCTGACCATGTGGGTGCGCTTGGTGCAAGACGGACACACTGCAGAAATACCACAAAGGGGCTGCCATCCGGTACAAGGCCCCTAAGTGGCAACCTGGGGAGCGGAGACCACCTGAAGGGTAAGACAGAGGGAGGCTGACAGGTGAAAGAGAGAACTGCGTACCACTGCGCACCGAGGGGAAGGTCGGAGTGGGAATCACCACGAGACATCTGCGAGAGCACGGACACCCCCTGCCCTGACACTGCACTGAGGACAGCTGGAATGTGAGGAAAGAGATTACGAGACAGTACAGCACCGGCAGCGGACCCCTGCTCGACAACTTCATGTGCAGGTAGATAGTGAGCCTGGTACATCACACCACACGAATGGCATCCGCTGCAGAAGCTGATGGAGGCACCCCAGTGGCCACACGGAGAGATCGAGCCGCACTCATGCCAGATAAGCAGTACAAGGGTAAGTCCAAACAGACCAAGATGGAGGCATTTGCCCGCAAAGGGGAAGGAAGCGGCAAGCCTCTACACTGCCAAAATCAGATCCTGAAGGCCATAGCTACACTACAAACAAAGCTGGAGAGGGGGATCAATGAAGTCAGGATTGACGTGGACTTCTGAGACAGGACGTAAAAGGGTTGTCCGCGAGAGTACAATCGGTGGAAGCACAAACGGAGGAAAACAAGCAGGACCTGGAAACAACATATTCGGAGGTCCGAGAATTGAAGAGGAAAGTAGCAGTATTGGAGAGTAGGGGCGAGGACACAGAAGGGAGAGCCCGGTGCAACAACATTCATATACTGGGCCTGCCTGAAGGGATGGAGGGGAGAGATCCCACGACATATGTGGAGAACATGCTGCTACAGGAAGTCAGGACAGTAAACCTGTGGCAGGGCTTCACGGTAGAATGCACCCACCACTCCTTGGCTAGGAGACCCCCACCAGGAGTGCCACCAAGACCTCTGATCGCAAAGCTTTTAAACTACAGAGACAGAGAGGAGGCAATCTTGACATTCTCAAGGGAAGTGGGGCTAATAGAGAGGGGCTCGGCCAAGATTGTGGTGTACCCTGACTGCACTATTACGGTACAGAAGCAAAGAGCAGCCTTTGGCCCCACTAAGGAATGGCTGCAACAGGCAGACATGAAATATATGCTGATATTTCCAGCAAAGCTCAAAATACTCCACAACAGCACCTCACACGTTTTTGACAACACTGGTGAAGCAAAGGCGTGGATGGACTTGATAGGAGTGCCACCACTACGGGGAAGACAAAAAGCAGATCCTTGAAATTAGCTGGGGAGGAGGATGGACCCAGCTCCAAGATCCACCGAAGCGAGCACGTGAGCCACTGACAAATGGCGAGGAGAGAGTGCTGTGAACTGTTGGAAAACAAGGAACACCCGGTGGATGGTAGAGTAGTGAAGCAAGCAGGAGACATTGGGGGCTTCGCACATCCTGCCGATACTGGGAGGTCCCTGTTAGAAGCTCTCTGCCGCTGTGTGCTGAACTGGTGGAACGGGAGTGGGACACTGGTCAGCGCTAGATGCGACTGAGCCTGAATGGTCTAGGAACTGTTGGCACTAGTTTCACATGTTGGGAAGTTGGGGGGAGGTTTATATAAGATGAACTGCACGCTAGGCTGCCCCACCATGGAAGAAATAGGGGAGGGGATGGAGGCACAAGCCCAACTAGCTGTGTGAAAGAAGGAAGATAAGAGGCGGGTCCTGCCGGAAAGCAGGCACACGGCGGAGAGAAGGACAAATAGGGCTGTTGGGCACCAGTCTAAATTGTTGGGAAGTCGGGAAGAATTCTATGTTGAGTTAACCTGCATACTTGCCCCCCCCCCCCCGGAGAGAGCATGGAGTCTTATGACAGGAGGAGGACTGGGTGGCAGACGAGATGAGAGGGAAGGGGGCGGATAGGCGAGTGGGACGCCCCATGGGCGAGAAAATGAGTAGCATAAAGATTGTTACCTGGAACGTGAGAGGGCTGAACAGCTATATCAAAAGAAACAGGGTCTGCTCCTATCTAGTAAACAAAGGGGTACAGATTGCACTTCTACAGGAGACCCATTTAACAGCGGCCAGGCAGTCTACGATAGGGAAGAAATGGGGAGGGATAGTACGGGGCTCGACATATTCAGCATACGCCAGATGAATCCTAATTTGGGTAGCACCTACGGTGCCATTCAAGTTATTAGAATGTAAGTGCGACACTGAGGGTTGGCTCACGGTAGTGTACGGGCTACTGGATCAGCGCAAAGTTTGTGTTATCAACACATACGTGACCAATCATGACGCCACCACCTTCTTCAGAAGACTGAGCCCCCAGCTTGCATCGTACAGAGGAGCTTTGTGGCTGTGGGTGTGGGGAGAACCCACTACAAAGGGGGGACACCTTGTTTTAGTACACCCCGGTCACACCTGGTTGAATAATCAAAATAAAACATTAATAAAGACCGGGTTTAATGTGCATCACTGCAGGGAACCAAAGAAGGCAGAAATAGCCCCAAAAGCATGAGTACTTGGATAGGAAAAAAATTAATTCAAATCCGTACTATAGTGCTAATCAATCTCACAATTTCATTAATATAAAATCTCGTTATGGGAAATAAAATTATTAGCACAATAAAACAAACAATTCATCAGTACAAAAGGTCTTAAATACTCAAACACAAATAAAACTCATTTGAAAAAGATGTAAGAAAGTAATCAGCACCTATTCAATGAGTAGTGAACAAACCAGCCAGACTACACTGAACAAAAAAATCGAGAAATCATCACCTATCAACAGTGCACATTCAGTACAACAACAAATGAAAATCACAGCAAAATAGTGTGTAAATACAATCAATGGATAAAAGACTTAATACAGATAATCAAATTTTACAAAAACAAAAACGCAAAAGAACTATATATAATTCCATCAGAAGCCTATTCTAATTGGTTACGGCTAAATTGATCCCAACATGTTTCTTTCCAGCGAAAAGATTTTATACAATTTCTTGGAAATTCTTCAGGGGTTTTCTACGTTGGCAATCCTGCTGGTGTCACTTAACTAAAAACGACTTGGAAGTCAATTCCTAAATCTTATCTTCACTTGCATATGAAGATGCACAAAAATGATAATTATGAACTATTTATAATTTACAGTTTATGATGTCAACGTGATACTTTTAGTTAATCACGGACAGGGTGGTATTAATTCACTGAGTTTTTGAACCTTATCTACATAGCTCACACTTACCCAATTAATACATTAATAATCATTCAAGGATATAGCAGGAATATCAGTTTCCTCATATAGCTGGAGCTGTCTGTGGAGAGACAATAAGGGAGTGAGTCATGGGGGTAACTTGTGTTATGGATTTATTCATGTCAGACTGATCAGCAAACTGAAGAAATACTTACAAAGTAAGCTTAAAATCTTGGTATCATTCCAAGGTATCAGTAGTCACAGGGTCCAGATTGTGTAAAATTGACACTTGTCCAGACTGGCAGGGCACTAGCACCATACAGTAATTGTCATTGTGATCTGTAATTAAACAGGCTCACATAAACACATATTAAAGTGTGCACCCTAGCTGATGTTAAATGCACTCTATCATGAAAACATTCAGAGTTTATACCGGGGTGTACAGATCACACACATAAAGAATTCTTACTTCCAATGTAACGTTGCGGTTCAATTCCAAAGTTAGAACGTTCCCATCGTCTTGTATATTACATTTTCTGGTGCACATGTGCTCGCACTAGTCATAAGGCGGCAAGCACCCCGAGGGCTAAAAACAAACAAAAACAAATGAGTCACTTTTAGAATAACATTGTACCTTAAATAAACGGCACATTCCATGAAATTAACCAAGAATTATCAGGGTATACATATTCTCAGCCTTAATATATGGCAGCAAGTACACTGAATGGTAAAAAGATGGCATAAACAGAAAAATAGCCGTTCGTACAACGCTGTGCCTAAGATAAACAGAGCGTTCCATAAGAATAACAAAGGTACCACATGCGCTCTTGCGATTGTGCAACCAGTTGGCATTAGTCCACATTAGCGTAGTCCATTAGCAACACAGTAAGTGCCCAAGGGTTCTTAATCACACTATCCGCTTACCTAGTGTCATGTAAATCTCTTTGCTGCCTGTTTGAAAAGCTGTCAACGCGTGTATCGAGTGAGGTATGACAATAGTTCTCACCTTAAAAGTCCTTTCTCTAATAGTAAAATCCGGCTTATTCATGGTAAATGCGGTGGCCATCTTGTGCAACCATGTAGTCTCATATGTAACCATTCAAGGGAATGGTTTTATAACTGTAATGCAACTATTACTGCATGTAGTCAGCATTCAATCGTGTCTTATGTTCAGGCCCATATTTATTAATAATCACACAACCCAAAATTAAGCGTATAAATATAACATCAATTATTAGATCCTTTCATTAATGTGAAATTCACGATTATTAGAGAAGACTCTCATGAACAACTTTGCACTCTCCTCTGTAGCAATTCAGCAAAACATGACTTTATCTATTATGATATGATATGATAGGTTATTTATAACGCGCTTAATACCCAGAGGTTTCTAAGTGCGGACCCGGGGATCGAACCTGTGTTGCTTCGTGTCGTCTTGCTTCCAAGGCGAGCACTTTGCTTGGGAGACCCAACTTATAAGTATAAGCGCCATAAGAGTCAGATAGTAATGATCCCCAACTGAGTCAATGCAACCCATTGCACCATTCAAGTTGTTCATTGAGACCTATTAGATGACTCTTGGTTCGAAAAATCTGTCTAATTTCTTCCCCGGACAGTGTTTTCTTGTCTACGTTAACATTTTTGCCTGCATTGATTTTTTTCAATACAGATAATTTCAATTAATCACAGTTATGATCACTGGAAATAAAATGACCAACCATAGGGGCCGTCGCCACTCTGTTTCTAATGCAATTTTTGTGCTCACTTATTTTGGTCTTTATTTTACGCTTGGTTTTTCATATATATATCTTGTGACAAGGGCACCATATGACATAAATAACCCAACTTGTGTTACAATTAGTAAAACACTTTTGTTGCCATAGTTTGAACAAGCCAATATCTACACTGGTGGTCCTTTGTGTCTGTGGGCAACATCTACAAGTACCACAGGGTCTATGTCCCACTGGTTTCATAAGCCCCCACTGTTCAGTGATAGTCTGCTGTCTCTCACCTGAGACTGAAACATCATTGGTTGTCAATAACTCTTTGAGGTTCCTGCCTCTTTTAAAGGTGCATCTCTGGGTCGAGATCGGATTAACTCCTTTAGATAGAATGTGCCAATTCCTCTTTATGATTTTATTAATTTGGTTAGATAATGGATTGTATGTGCTGACAAATACCATTTCCTCATGTGCATTATCTGTTTTTTTCTTATACTCTAATAGGGCACCCGGATGATTGTTGGATGCACGTTTAAACGAGTTTCTAACAATCTTTTTTGCATAGCCTCTTGCAACCGAATTAGTACACAATGTTTCTGCCTCCTTCAAAATTACATGTTTGTTTGTGCTGTTGTGTTTGAGTCTCAAAAATTGCATGAATGGTAAATTGTCACGTAGCAATTTAGGATGGAAGCTGTTATATGCCAACAGCGAGTTTCTATCTGTAGATTTATGGAAAGGTTTTACCCTGAAAACATTAAATTCAATGTTCGCAAAGAAATACATTTTTTTCTTTAATATAGATGTTAGTGAATTTAAAAAAAAGGGCTCAAACCATTCAGCCAATCCAAAAACGCCAAAAGGTTTGTCTCATCTCCGTACCATATCAACAGCACATCATGTATATTTTCCAGAAATTGATCTGTAAAGGGATTCTCATATGTGAGAATTTGACTTTGTTCTAGTCTTTTGACCTAAAGATGTGCTAATGTTGGAGCTACCACAGACCCCATGGCCGTGCCATTAAGGGGGGACTTCAACTGTACCCTCGGCCCAACACTGGATGGGTCGGACGGTAGGAGTGGGAGAAGGGCACCGTCTGCCAGAGCACTAGGGGGCCTGATGCGGGAGTTGAAACTGCAGGAAGTGTGGAGACAGCTGGATGGGGACAGGAGAGGGTATTCATATTACTCAAACCAACACGGAGTACACACCCACATTGACTACATGCTTACTGGCACAGTGTCACACCTCAAGTGGTCGATGGTCTGATGCACTCCAAAAACGAGACACTTCACTCGAAAGTCCCGGATCTGACGCATAATAGACTTTCCCCACAAGAGCGCGGCCTGCAGGATAATAATGCACCTGACAGGCCAGGGGCTTGAGTGAAAAGGTAGGGGTAGGAGCAGCAACAACAGAGCTAAGGAAACAAAACAACAATGACTTTAGTCAAATAGCAGCCAGACAGATATGCCTTCACCTCACAACCACCCTTACCTTCTGATAAGAGAAGAAAGCCAGAGACCTATTTGGTGCCAAAATAATGTGAAAGAAGAGTTGAATACCTGTTGTTGGTTCAGAAGATCCAAAAGTCCAATATCCAAATGTCCAAAGAAAACCACCTAACCCGAACGGCACGAGGGCACAAACTAAAGCACAGTCCAATTCAATCCAGTGTTGACCAGCAAAATGTCCACATAGAACATAAAGGGAGACCAATGGTGAGATGCAGGAAAGCGTCCAGGGACTCGCTTACTCTCCACAGTAGTGTTTCCCAATGTAGCAGCAGAGCGTCCTGAAAGGGGGTGCAGGAGTAAAAAAATAAAAAATAAAAACTTAATGGGAGTGGCAGGGAAGGCAAAAAGAAAGGAAACTGACCAAGGAATGGAAGGCACAGGGAAAGTTAATCAGATGTGTTTCAGGCGCAACGTTGACACGTAGAGCAAAAACAGGAAGCCAATAACAACAATGCAGAAGGGTTGAGCAGGGAGAATAACGTGAATGCAAGCCCAGACGTCCAGTAACCAAGGGAAAGCAAAGCAGGGACCAAGCGTCGAATCAGAAAAGGGCAATCCAGAACAGCAGAGGTCCGTGTGAGAGAGCCGGGTCAAAATGCCAATATCACACCAAGGAAGAGAGAAAACACACTCAGTAATTAAGTGTCAGGAACTCAGTTAAGGAGCACCCAATCGCGTTTGAAACCACATTAAATAGTTGATCAACGCGACAATGCGAAAAGGCACGTTACGTGCGTGTCACGTGATCGCTATGGACAAGGTATGCCGGGAAATGTAGTCCGAGCAGGACCGCGGGTCGTGTGGCGCTGGGAAAGGCACCAGGGAAGCCTCCAGGTGAGTAGAGGGCTAATCTGATGCCGCTTTGCAGGGGACCAAGGTGTAACACACAGAGACTCTAGGCAAATTTGTGATGGCGGAGTACAAGGCCAGGGTCCTCTTAGACCATGCTCCGCTACTAGTGACAATGCAAAGGACAGCAAACAGAGCCCCCATTTCGACATGGTGATTAAGAGCAGAAGCATTGCTGGATGAGCAGTTTAGGGTACACCTGGGAGGGAAGATAGACAAATTTATCAATACCAATGTGAGGAGTGTGGAGAGCATGCGCACCTTGTCGGAAGCCTTCAAAGTGGTGATCAGAGAGGAGGCAAATGAGAAAGCAGGCAGGATATGGAAAGATCTACTGTGCACCATAAGCAGAGTGGAGGAGCAGATGGAAGCATGGGCAGAACTGGGCGGACAACAGGGGGACAGTGAGGCAAAATGCATTGAAATATGGCAAGAGTGTATAGCTGCCTGGGAAAGACTGGGCACACATGACTATGGCAAATATGTAGAGGGGCTCAATGAGGGATGGGACAAGCTGGGGAAGCTGCTGGCCTGGTTGTGTAGAGTGGAGAAGAGCAGGGGCATGATTAGCGTCAACAGAGATGAATGCAGCGAGGAATGGCGGGCCCAAGGGGAGATTAACTCAGTCTTCAGAAGGTTCTATCAAACCCTATATGATGCTGATGGAGAGAACAGGGTGGAGGAAATTGAAGCAGTGTGGGAGGAGATATAGATACCCTGTTTGGGACAAGATCAGGTGGAAATGTTAGATGCACTGCTCATGGTAGAGGAGTTACAGGAGACCATACGTACGCTAGCCACGGGTAAAACACCGGGGGTGGACAGGCGCCTGGCTGAATTTTACAGGGAATAGTCATCAGTACTCATGCTGCACCTCCTGCACATGATGGAGGAAGCCTTTGAGGGGGGACTACTGCCAACCAGCATACGGGAATCAGTAATAGTGCCCGTGCTGATATCTGGGAAGCCCTTGTTGGAATTTGGGTCGTACAGACCATTCTCAATGATAAACCAGGACTGTAAGATACTGGCCCCCTTACTGGCTGCCAGGCTGAGGATGGTAATTGGCACATTGGTCCACCCGGACGAAGCAGGTTACTTACCCGGCAGGAGCACGTCCTGGAACTTGCACAGGTTGCACCACGTTATGGAACAAACAGCGAGGCAAGATACAGAATATTTGGTTGCCTCTCTGGATGCAATAAAAGCCTTCTATTCTGTGGGATGGAACTGGCTGCATGCGATGATGCAACACTTCAGAGTAGGCCCACGTTTCGCGCAGTGGGTGCGGCTGCTGTACACCTAGCCTTTAGCCAGACTTAAGACAGGGAAGCATATCTCAGAAGGGTGGAAGTTGGGTAAAGGCACCAGGCAGGGGTGCCCGCTATCTGCCATTCTGTTCATACTGGCACTCGAGCTGCTCACGGCCTTCCTCAGTAAGGATTTTAGCGCAGCTGGCATACCGGTAGGATGCAACATCCATGTGGTGTCGCTGTACGCGGATGACATGCTGCTGTGTGTGCATAACCCTGGGACAACCTGCCGCATATATTGGCTGTGCTAGATAACTTTGCAAAGCTGTCGGGTATCACCATCAGCAGGGAGAAATCGAGCCTGTTCCTGCTGGCTGGCACCTTCCGCACTTGGGGCTAAAGTGGGAGGTGGATACTTTCCGATACCTGGGGTTAAACATGTATCACACACCAAAGAGAGAACATGAAGCAAACACGTTGAAAGCGCTGCATGGGGTTGAGAAATCAATAGCATTTTGGCAGAAACTCCCACTGTCCCTGATGGGCCGGGTGGCGCTCCTTGAGATGGTAGTGTTACCACACCTATTGTATTATTTGGTGAACATACCCTATGAGATCCCTAGAGGTTTCTTTTTGCAAACTAGACTCAACAGTGCAGTGGTTTATTTGGGGAGGGAAAAGCTGCTGAATTTCACTAGACGTGCTGCACAGGGACTGCAAGGGAGGGGGGGTCAGGGCATCACACTTCGAGGCATACTACTTAGCTGAACAGCTGCAGTTTGTCTTAGACTGGCTGGCGGATGAGGAATAGTTAGACACAGGCTACTCTGGGAGGGGGACCGCCCATACTACTTAAAGGAGGTGCTATGGGCAGAGATGGGTGGGCCTGGAAAAGGGTCCAGGCTGGTCTCACTTGGACAAACACTGTGGCACAGAATGTGAAAATTAGTGGGTCAACAGGACCCATACTCCGAGAATATACCCCTAGTTGCGGTCTGTAGCAGGACGTGAGAGGAGGCCCAAGTTATTAGGCAACACTGGGAGCCATGCCGGATAATCACACTGGGGGACCTGATCCAGGACGTGGTATTACAGAGCCTGCCTGACTTGACAGAACAGTACAGAATCTCAGGAGGGCAGTTCTTGAAATTCCACAGGGTGACTAGGCTGGTAGCAAGCAGGTGGCTGACAGTGAAGACAGGAATAGTGAGAGATGCTATGTTTGACACAATGTATGAATTGGCGGAGGGTGGCCACGGTATCTCCAGACTCTACAAATTAATACGGGACGTACTGAGCAAACCAGAGCTCCGGGCAAGGGCCAAGTGGAAAAAGATGTTGGGCGCACCTTTACAGAGGGTGAGTGAGCTAGAGTACAGCTATACACGAGGAAAGTGTCGAGAAATGTCAGACTTAAGCTAACACAATTACATGTTACCCACAGAGCATATATGACACTGCACGCCATCTCACAATTCCCAGGGGCAGGGACACAGACATGCCCGAGCTGCAAGACCTATAAAGCAGATATACTGCATATGTTCTGGCAGTGCCCGGTGATTCTTATATCCAAGATTGGATCAGTAGAATGGGATGACACTAACTAAATTTTAATACATTTCAAATTTTATTCAATAAATTCATCACAAGAAAAAATCATCTAGATATCATAAAAATCGATAAAAACAATTTCATACCGACAATCATAGCCACATACAAAACTCATTCAAACATTCACACAATAAGAACACCCAAGATGTTTAATACATCAATAGGTTTCGGAAATATAGTTATAAAAATTCTCTTCAATTAATACATTGAACAATGACCCAGTCCCTAA
This sequence comes from Ambystoma mexicanum, assembly GCF_040938575.1. NCBI lineage: Eukaryota > Metazoa > Chordata > Amphibia > Caudata > Ambystomatidae > Ambystoma > Ambystoma mexicanum. The sequence continues at coordinate 531,933,792 of NC_090924.1, read as the reverse complement.
TATTAGGTGTCTGGATATATCCGATACAAAATTAGATCAGATATCTCTCACAGAAAAGAGTCGACACGTGTTTCGGTCGGAGACCTTCTTCAGGACGTAGGGCAAAGAGAGAATACTTCGCCTTATTCTCAACAAGTATGGGCCCGTAACAGATCTAAAAACAATGATCAAAACAAAGTGTCATCCCTATTTCTTAAAAACAGTGACTAGTAATGTCACACTGTGTTAGAGATCAATCAACCCAAAGGTCCCTACTCACCCCCAAGTTCCAATTCGAGGGCAGGTGAACGGGATGGTGGACATTAATCCTCCACTGGAATCAGTGCAAGTACTGTACCTGTGGAACCAATACAAACGCACACCTCAGTGTCCATGACAATATTTATATCCCTGCATTATAAACAGTGAAGTGCCCAGTGGTGGACACATTTTGGAACGGCATAGCAGACAGAGTCAGGCCGGCGGGAATAAGCATGCATGAATGGCCACCAGAAGCAGGCTTGCTGGGACTGTTCAAGCGCAGGCGCACAGAAACCCACACAGATAAAATGAAAGACCATATTTGCTTCCTGGCCAAACGTCGGATTGCCATGGCATGGAAAAAAGCAGAGGGACCCTGGGTGGAGGCATGGTGAGAGGATCTGAAAAAGTGGGTGGAGGCAGAGACAGTTGTATGGCACAGAGCAGCACATAAAGCAGAGGGCAGCAGGAGGTCAGTGACAACATAACTGCGTGGAACGCAGTGGTACAAAGGATGTTTGCACGTTCAGATGACCTGCCCCGTGAAGCATAAGTCTCAGCAGACTGAACAAACACAAAGAGGGTGAAGGCCGAAGCAGAGTCGACCAGCAAGAGGGAGTAGAGGAGTAATGAGTGTGCGAGTGGGGGGAGGGGGCAGGGCAAGCATGCACAGTTAGCAGTTTCTTTCCTGTTGAGTTTGGGCGGGAGTGACACAGTACTGCAGAGAGCATGGCGGTCTGGAGAAGGAGGACTGTCGCGGAAAAATCATTAAGACAAACAACGAAGACTTGGGACAAATTGATAAATGGGACTGAGCAGCACTGTGTATGTATGACAGCAATTTTCTGGGCCAAGCTGAGCAGACTGTTTGGTTGTATTGTTAAAATGCTGATAAAAAGGTTTAAAAGAAACATTGTACAAATAAAACATACACTTACCAACTAAAAAGGTATTAAACCATCATATAACTGAAAGCTTAGTAACATTGCTTCCACAAATAACAATATATACAAAACATTTATAGTCATTACCTTGTGTGCATCGCAGAGTCAGGCAAGGGTGTGTGCTGGCTCATTATTGCTTAATCTTTATGTTAACAGACTTTCGTCAGAGTTAAACAAACTAACAAAGGACGCACGCAGAACAGCGGGCGAAAACTTCTGTGTCCTATCATACGTGGACGATGCAGTCCCATTGGCTCGCACTCCGAATGCTCTGCAGAAACTTGTCACTGGGTATGCCAGATATATGGATTTGAGAGATCTGACCCTGAATCAGAAAAATCTAATCTTATGTGTGTAGGCAAGCCTTCTGGTAACTTACCCTGCATTTTAGCATCTGGACGAAAACTAAAGTGGGTCTCCAAATGCACATATTTCGGGATAGTGTTTAATAGTGTGCTGAACTGGCAAGATCATATTAATTATTCTGACATTAAATCCGCCCAGGTAAATGGCGCAATTATTAATTTTGGCAGGGATATGGGTGGCTTAACTTTTAATTCCATATTTCCTATCAGGGCAGGTCAATTGCAACTAGTGTATATGGGACTGAAGTGTGGGGATTCTCCACCTGTGTCAGTAATCCAAATCAAGGAAAACATGTTCTTACGACATCTGTTTGGACCTTCAAAAAGTACCTCCACACACTTGCTACACCTGGAAACTAAGCTGGTCTGGATTATATAAGCAATCAAATCAGTGTCAAACCACTATTATCCTGGATGAGACTATGGTCAAATCCAAAACCACATCTGACACATGATATTATCTAAGAATTATTAGTCTCTGATATATGTACTAAACTTCCCTGGCTCAACCAACTGAAAACATAATTGTATTCCCTTGGCCGTTTCAAATTGTTTATTCCCCTTTCTAATACATTGCAAAAGTATGCAACTCAGATTCATTTGAGATATATGGAGCAGAGAAGAAATCAGCGCCATAGTACTGAATTCACCCCCTCTACCCCTCGACCAAGGGTTAGCTCCCTTTATTCTCGAGCCTGGTGAGAACATTTCCATTTCCGGGCAAAGCCTGTGACTCTCCAGAAAGTTTGACAGTTACTCTGTAGCACTTTGGTAATTTAATTCATGCTCCCTGCGCTCCATCTGGGACACTTCTCCCTCGCTATGTTGCAACACCTACCACCTCCCCCACATACCCTCCCCTGCACAGTTTGGCTGCCAGTAGCAGGAAGAGGGCAGCCTGCATTCAGACCCTCTACCCCTCAATAAAGGGTTACCTCCCTTTCCTCTCGAGCCCTAGTGAGAACACTTCCATTCCCAGGTAAGACATGTGGCCCTCCAGAAAAATCTGCAGCTAGTCTGCAGCTCTTTGGTAATTTCTTTCTCACTCCCTGCGCTCCATCTGGGCCACTTCTCCCTCATTGTGTCCTGGTCCCTAGTACTGCCTTTCACATGCCCTCCCCATCACGGATTGGCTGCCTGCACCTGAAAGAGGCTTTTCACAGAGTATCCCAGGGCAGCCTTGCCCAAGCAGCCAGCTAAGAGCCTAGGCAAAGGGCAGCTCCCTTGGCACCTCCATCGCCAGTTTTCGTGTTCGTTGTGGGTGCCCCAGCCAAAGCCTCAACACCTGTCTTCAGCAACACTTAGGTAAGAGACATCACTTTATTCCACTCTTAGTACTGCAGTGGGTCAGTATTTTTGAAGTCAGTTGTATTTTGAATCTAGCTACTGTTCTTTACCACTACCCTGAAACTCTTCCCACAGGAGTAGTACTGTAGGGCAACATTTCTGAAGTTAGCCGCATTGCAAAGTTACCTATTTTGGAGCCAGCTACTACTGTGTATAAGGAAAGAATGGTATCAATAGTAAGACAAGCACAAGTGACCACGGTTCAATGGTGTTTATTGAACTTCAATATGGGTTTGAAAAACGCCTATCTAATCCTAAATCTACAGATGGGAGCAAGCTATGACCATCAAATAATAATAATGCAGTCCCAGTGGTGTCTTGTCAAAATAAAAGGGCCTATACTAATAAATCTATTGCCAATCCTTACGTCTAAATACAAATAGTGTGGGAAACAATGTTATGAAAAAGAAAGAAGTGTTCACAAAATGATATGCCAGGATGTTCAGGCCATTGGCCTCCCTTCCCCACATTTTCAGCACGGGACAAGGTGGTACACTCAAGCTTAGCACAGTCTCTGGCTTCTATAGCATGAGGGTACAGTTTAAACATTAGCATCAGGGCCTTCCGTGCCCAAGTCTCTTTGCCTTTCAAAAGTCTCTTGATTCAGAGTGCCTGATGCAACAAACTAACAATAAGTTCCTTTCCTCTTTCGGGATTTTCACAAGTACTCAGTTTCTCAGGTGACTCCCTGTTCACCTCGGATCTCCCTCAGCTGGGTTCAGATCCTCTCAACACAATGTTATTCCCCTTGGATCCCCCTCATCTGGGATCAGATCCCCTTTCACAATGCTCGTAGGATATACTCATGCACCCAATTTCTCATAGGATATTCTTTCTCGGGTGACTCACGGTTCACCCCGGACACCCCTCAGCCGGGCTCAGATCTCAGATCCCCCTCATTGGGGCTCAGATTCCTTTTAACACAATGTTCGTAACTTTACACAAACGTTTAGCTGATCAGCCCCCGCCAGGCTCGGACCACCTTCCTACACAATTTCATCAACTATCGAAGACTTTTGAATGTGCACAGGGTTTTTGCTTGACCCGTTGCATGTCCACTTCCATTTCATAATTCTTTGTCACATTTGCCACCTTTCAGCTGGATACCTAACAGAGACTTTCGAATGAGCACCCATGTGCTGCCAGACCACTCTGTCTAAGGTATTGTATTTTGGCTCCAAATTTCAATCACTTATCTGCTGGTTTATTTGTATTCGCGTTGCTTGCCATATACGCTTCATACATTTTTCTTTTCAGTTTTCACTGTACAGTGTTGCTGCCTGTAACTTTGACTTCAACACAGACCGGTCTAGTATCAGCCTCCCCAACTCACCGGCTGTGCTGACTTCACTGGCAACAGTATCACTGTGGCAAACAATTATCCCACCTTGACTTTCAACGTGGGAGAGCCCCGGGTACTTCCGACACAAATGCAGGATTCTTCTGCCTTGATTCCTGGTCTTACATTTCCTATTCTCGGAGGTTCATGAAAGTAACAGTTTTGCGTTGCAAAGGTCAAGGGCACTTCCCTCCTTGCAATCCTCTTCAGTTTTGCCATCTTTCGCCTTGTATTAAACTACCATCTTGGAACTGTTGCTTCCTAGAGTGCTTTGCCTTGCTCAGAGTTTGCTTTCGTGCTCCGCCTTTTGTCCGTGTGGGGAAGCCTGATGGAAGTCAGGGGTGTGTGTAATGATCAGTAATTGCCTGACACTGCCTGACCATTGTATTGGGAAATGCCAGGTATACGGCTCGGGTGATAGTCCATTTTCTTTCACAGTGAGCTGTCTGTGGGAAAGTGTTGGAAGGGGATACCGCGTCTCGCCATCCAGTCTCCCACTTCCACTCCCCGAGGACCCCTCACCCAGGTGATGCTCCCAAACTGGTCCACCCCCAGGAACTGGATCCAAAAGTGATGGCCGTGTCCTGGCCACCTGGATGACAGATCCCCAGGGACTAGCGGGTGAGACACTTTCAGGTTTCTCACATGTGCTGCGCAACCATGCTGCATCATTTCCCAAACAGATAGTGCCCCAAATCTCTTATTTTAAAGTTACCTGTATCTTGAATCGAGCTACTGTGCTGCGCCACTACCTCTCATCAACACACTACAGGAATAATACTGTAGGTCTGCAATTTTGAACCTAGCAGTATTTTGAATCTAGCTGCTGTTTTGTGCCAGTGCTTAGCATCTTGATTCCAGCTGCTGTTTTGTGCCACTACCCTGCATCTTTCCCACAGGGATAGTGTTGTAGGTCTTGTAGACGTGCATAATTGAATCTAGTTGTGTCTCGAATCTAGCTGCAATCTCCAACTGCATTTTAAATTGAGCCATATTTTGAATCTAACTACTGTTTTGTACCAACTCCCTGCATCTTTTCCCACAGGCATGGTGCCACAGGTCTGCAATTATTAAGTGAGCTGTATTTTGAATTTAGCAGTATTTTGTATCTAGCTATTGTTTAGTGCCAACTCTTTGCATTTTTCCCCACAGGGATAGTGCTGTTGGTCTGTAATTATTAATAATAATAAATAATTAAGTCAGCTGTATTTTGAATTTAGCTATATTTTGATTCTTGCTACTGTTTTGTGCCACATCCGGCATCTTTTCCCACAGGGATAGTGCCTTAGTTCTGCAATTCTATAGTCAACTGCATTTTGAACCTAGCTACTGCTTGTGACACCACCCTGCATCTTTTGCCACACAGGAATTGTCTCAACTCTTATTCCCGCCCTTCTCCTGCTCATTCCCCACACAAGCTTACACGGTATACCACATATTAGATCCTCCTGTACTCTCAAACAGGTAGCACAGATGTAATATTTGACTACGGCTGCTCGTGGATACCCCTGCCTCCCTGGCACCCCCCCCGCCCTCTGGCCTGAGGTAGCTCATCATCCACCATACCAAGCAGCTACAAAATTAGAGGAGCACTCTGGCGCATCAGAAACAGGCCCTCTCCATTAGCCAGATCCCAACCCTACTCTGCGCCCTCCTCATCCTGGCCCTTTGGGGAGAAAACTCCTCCCACCCTAGCCTTCCCAGACCAACCCCTCTGTCCCACCTACACAGACCACCCATTAGACCCCCTCAGTCCACCCGCACCGATCCAGGTCTCCTCCCATTCCACTCCCCCTCCGGACCTCCATGCTGCCCCTCACTCCCTCTCCCCTCATCCACTTAGCTGTGCCCCTCGCTTTGCACCACTAAAAGCAGCCCGGGCTTCCCTTGCAATTACTCCACAATCTGCAGTCCCTAACAGACACATACCTGTGGTGCCCCAGAATCCTTTAAAACACAGACAAGGCACTACCCAAGCACTTTCATCTATCTCCCCTCCAATCCCATGAGACCCTCCCACTCTCGTACACCCTCAGGCCTCCCCTATTTCCTATTTCACCCAACCCAGTGAAATCGCTCTTCAGCCTATCTTAGAACACTCCAGGCACTGACACCAGACACTCACTGCACTGCTCTGCTAGATGTCAGCACCTTGATCTTGTTTCCGTCCATAGTAGCTACCCTCCTGACATCTCTCATAAAACATTAATCACCCACAACCATCTCACTTTTGCCACCCTGCACCTCCTGCATCCCCCTCCCAATCCCATCTTCAACTCCCCTCTCCACTCCTCAAAACAGGGACTCCACCCTGCTACACTCTCACATGCCCCCTCCACTGCCATACCCACCAACTCCTTAAGGCCCCTCACTTCACAAGCCCTCTTCTCACACACATCAAGAATACACCCAGCATCCATCACCACTTCCCGAAACAGAGACATTGGACCCTCCCATAGTAACCCCTCTCCTCCCAACACCTTCCGCTCTGTACCCCACCCTGCCCCCCAAACCCTCATCCACCTTACACCGCCTCCACCTCCGAGGCACCCTCAAGGGGATCTCATCTCCAGCATTCATCCACCCCCTCACACAACCTGCCTCTGCACCCCCGGTGAGCAGCCACCACCATCCACCTACCCCTCCCCTGCTTCAACCTTCCCCCACAGTAAACACCCTTCATAGCATCATGCTATCATGCATCCTAATTAATGCCAGAGCCGTTGCAAAAAATCACCACAATATATGCAACCTAATATCCTCTGAAGGCCCTGACGTCCTTTTCATCACAGAAACCTGGTTCTCCCAGGACCTCCAACCCATTGCACATGAGGCCTTTCCCCCATTTTTATTTATTTATTATTTGTATTTATTTATATCGCGCACAATGGACCCTCAGGCATGATGGCGCATACAGTCAAACAATAACGAATACAACATGAAACATAGAACATTAAACACAGTAAAGTACAACCTAAAATGCCATATAAACCCAAACACATCTAATCTTCCCCATATAGTCAGAATACTCATAATATGTGAAGAGGAGGGGTCAATATTTTTTCAAACTAACCATGCCCTTGAAGAATTAAATTACAATTTAAACCCCCTCTGGGAAAATAATTGCACCTGCTAAGAAATTGTGGTAACGTGCTGGAACCACAGCCCACTATGACACACTCCCTATTAGGAGAGGAGTACCAATCGCTCAAGTCAATTCGCTGTATGACCTTCAAGTCAGATAATCCAACCACCCCTGGGCCCGTACATTGTCGCAACCTGGACGGATTAGGCAGGTCGATTGTGGCAGGTAAGAGCTACACCCTTATTGTGTACAACAGAACCAGCAGGGCAGGCGGAATTGCCATCCTCTACAAATCCGCCCTCACTATTTCACACTCTGTGTAACAAGCCTGCAACGCAGACTGCAAATCTGCCTAGTAAAATGTATCATAAACCCCACTCTTACTCACAGCGTCTTACTCACATACAGACCCCAAGGCTTCAATAGACATTTTGCTGAATCCCTCAGTGACTCCAAAGCGGACATTCTGGGTACTCACCCCTTCCTTACCATGCTAAGGGATCTCGATAAATGGGTCGGTATCCCACATAACCCCTGGATACGACCAATCCTGGACAACCTGGAAGCCCTTCACCTGACTCAATTGGTATCAGGCCCCACTCACTTGGCAAGCCTCACTCTAGACACAATCTTCAGTTCTCCTGAACTGAGCTCTACTCCCACACCTGACTACTAATCTGGATGGACCATGCTGCCAACTTCTTAATGCTTTCGACAGTAGACCCTCTTTCCCCCAGGACTAGCCCAAGTCATCAACCTGCTTCCCACTATGGAACAAGGTAAAAGTAACGCCGGACTTGGCTGACTCCCTCCTTCGCTCCCTACCCTCCCTCCCACCCCAGGCGGGTCAGCTCTCCATCAGCCATTTTGACCAATGGCTCTCCAAAGCTCTTAGACCTCTCACCTCTATCAGATACTCCTCCAACAGACCAGGCTCATCTGCCAGATGGTTCTCCGCAATCCTCCAAACAGAGAATCACATCCAGGAGCGCAGGTGACGGACTGACCTTTCATCTCAGAATAGAACTGCATATGCCCTACAGATCAAAGCCGACAGGGCAAAAAATTCTTCTACTGAAGCAGAGTCACCAATCCCCCTAATACTAGCAGGGAACTCCAAAGGATCATCTCAGAATTCAAGGTCCCACTTTGCACAGCCTCTGCCCTATCCCACACCAGAGCACTCTGTGATGCTCTCTCGGACCACTTCCACAGCATAGCCATGGAAAAAGCCACACCATTGGCCTTAAATTAGCAGGGCTCCTTCCTTGCAAACTAGCAAAAACAACTGTGCTCACAAACCCATCCTCTACTGCCTACTTTTCTTCACCTTCTCTCCCATCTCGCAACCTAAATTCCTTCAGCTACTAGCCAGTAGCCGCCCCTCAGGATCTCCTGGAGACCGCTGCCCTCTTTCTCTCCTAAAATATATCTTTTCCTCAACATGTGACAGCCGCTTGGCAAGAGCTATCATTAACATATCCCTCACTTCAGCCATGTTCCCAGCTGTTTTCAAGACCTCCCACATCAAACCCCAGCTAAAAGAAACCTCCCTTAACCCCCTTCTACCGGCCAACTACAGACCTATCTCAAACAACCACTACATAGCCAAACTAATTGACTGTTCAGCTTACTCCCAGCTTTGCCTTTTCCCTGAATCCAACCTTCTCCTTGAACCCGCCCAGTCCAGCTTCAGACCCCTTGGAGGTACTGATGATTAATGCTTGTGTATAAGGATACAACATCTAGGGAGACTAGAGTAAAATTTGGCTGCCAGATGAAACATTACAGTTTCCTCATTAAATCAGATGTATCCCTAATGTACGAGCTTAGGTCTAAGACAAATGGCTGTCAAGATTTGTCTAGGAATTTGGATGTGACCTCCAATAGGGACCCTATAGAAGACACAAATAGTCTACTGGGCGTTGTATTGATGTTTCTATGAATTTTGGGAACCAAGTACAGTATCGGAGTGACTGGAAAGTCACATCTAAGAAACAAGATGTCATCATCATTTAAAAGACCCAATCTACACCAACTGTCCAATTTCGTGGTATATCTGATATCATGTCCTTGCAACATAGCCTCCAATAGAGACACTATAGAAGACACAATATATTACAGGACCTGTAGTAGTGGCCCTGTAGTTATGGTTAAGTTGCTCAACTCATAAGAAGAGCACTTTTTGGGTGGCTTATAACTTTGCCCCCCGAACCACTGGATGAATTCTCACGAAACTTTGGCCCCCTCTGAATGATTCTGCGAAGTTTGGTGTGGTTTTGCCAATGAAGGGCAAAGTTTTAGGGGGGTCCCAAAATGTGTGGAAATCCTCATAGCGCAATGGAATAATTTATTTTTTCACGACTACAGTCCAAACCGAGGGACAGATTTGCACCAAATTTGAACCAGGAGTGGCTGCTTGGTCCCGTAGCATGCTTTTATAAATGTGGTGTAAATCTCTCCAGCAGTATTTTAAAAAGCAGCCAAAAAGTAGGTAAAAGTAAATTACTGATATCTGGGTTCCTTACGTGGACTCACTTCCCAATTTGATCCACGGACACCTCCCTGACCAATCAGGGGTGGCCGCGTGATGTCCGCTAACATTGTACGTATCTGCGGATTGGATGGTGAAAAATACGAGCTGCGTCATATAATTTGTCAAACGGTCACCATGTTGAATTCGTGGACAGCTCCGCGGACTTCGTGTTAAAAACATATTAAACACACAACATTGCACTTGTCAAACTATTTAAACAATCTCGGGGGAGGTGAAGGGTGATGTGGATGGGATGGGATATGGCTATAAAAAGTAAAAAAACTGGCGTTTTTTCATCTCCGGAGTCCGCAAACCGTCTGGATGTTCGGGGACATCCATGCCTATTTCTGAATTACTGGGTGGGTGAAAAGCAGTTTATGGATGGCTTATAACTTTGGCTCCACTCAATAAAACTGCATGAAAATCTGCAATATTACTGTAGACCTGACTCTGAATGGTTCTGCTATGCCTTGGCATTTTTTTGCCAAGAGAGAGGAAAATTAGATGGGGGGGGGGGGACATTTGAAGGCCTTATAAATGTGGTGCCCTTTGACGAATCTGTACAACAGTTTGCAAAACGATTTTAGACCCAGATCTGTATGTTTTCGCACATTTTGGTGGGACTTTGTCAACAGGGGCAAAAATTAGAGGGAGGGTCTCAAAATTTTTAGATGGCTTTTAAAGGCATGGTCTAGTAAAAATTTTTATTGTCCCTACGGGTCGGCCATGTTTTTTTAAGCCTAAGTGGCTCGATTTTAGAAAACTTTCCTATGGACCTTATCCGAATTTTCGTCCATTAAACGCACGCGAAAACAAGCACCAGGGAGCCGCCATTTTCTGATAATCCTATCTTTTCCCCGATCGCCCTGGCTGACCTGCTTTTGCGGCACTAAATCAATTCCCCCGCCCCTGAGCCCGCCATCAGCAGACTCGTACCGCCCATTTCCCAACGCCAAAGCACGTCTCGTGGCAACATTCGCTGCGCTTCAGCTAATGACGTGTCGCCATGGAAATGGCAGGACGCCTCTTTCCTCAATAAGAAAAAACAGACCGTTTCACAACAAACAGCAGCATATTTTCGATTCCATTCCTCTCTCTGTGTTACTTTGAGTATTCTGTGACTCGTTTCAGTGCTCTGGTCAGCTACCTTCGCAGCTTGTAGCCCGTGTGAACAGATACCAGTACCACCGCTATAAATTATTTTAGTTTGTTTAACACACAATGGCTACAATAATGCCCTACATGTACAAGCCCGAGTATACTGAGGAGGAACTACTGGAAAGGGAAGCACGCGAAAACGATGGGGATTCGGACGGCAGTTGGCAGGACGAATCAACAGATGAAGAGCCTGGGCCTAGTCGAATGGACGGCGTCTCCACCTGGTGCACATGCAATCGGTGCGAGCTAATGGTAACTGAGGACGAGAACTGCTGCTGCCGAGAAAACTCGGGATGCCTGGCCTACATTTCGGAAGGCGAGCCACGACCGCAATGCATCACCGAGCTGCCAGACTTCAGGGCAGCCTGCCTCACACGGGCCGTGTTGAGAATAATGATGGTGCTTATGCACGAACTTCGCGCAACTGTTCGTCCTCGTAATCCGAGTAACGAGTAAGTATACTCTGCTTGTCATGCCACTCCTATTTCATGTTCTTCTACTATATCCAAAATTACATCTACATATCATTGTGACGCATGTAAGTCGTTCAATAGTGTGCATTGTCTAGATAGCATTTGTCCGTGGAGAATGCCATTAGTTACAAGAATTGTCATTGACAACAAACGTTTATTAAACTTATCTTGGTCATTTAAAAACAGTTTGTTTCATTCCTTTTCACAGGTGGTACAGGCTGGTGGCCTATCGTTCCTTTACATGGTGGCTCCACGGGAGGCTTGGGCACCGCGTTCGAAGAGTGATACCCGCCTGTGCCGTTCGTGCCATTAGAGAAATTTCCCGAGTGACAGCGGTGAGTACAGGGGATTTTCTCTCGCTATGCTGCAACCTGAACTGTACAATGTTTAAAGTCTAGTATTTTTGTGTCATCAAAATAAGATACAAAATAAAACACCACATATATTTTAACAACGGTTGTTTCGATTTTTTAAATGAATCAAGTGTGTCGCCATTCAAGGATGGACGTCAGACATCTGCGCTCCGAATGGGTGAAGGTCTGGTCGCTCTGAAGCAGGGTGGTCACTATCTATCTAAGCTAACATAACATATTCTCGATACTGCATGCACTAAATAACACTTGTTCAAAGTCTTTCAGTGGGTTATGTCTCTATAAAAGTCACACTTATGTCTATACTAACAATTACCATTGGATTATACAGGCCTTGGGTCTTGACCACTATAATACACCGGTTGAAGTGTGGGTCTGTGCTCACAAGAATCTCCGGGATGTGGTATTTGTTAATGATAAGCAACGATATACTATCATTGATTTAAAGACGATATACTATATATTGATATAAAGGCGGTTCGCGCCGGTGTATGCGCGCTGGCATGGGGGGCTGTCAGGGGCGCGAAAGGCCAAGGTTCCAAACTACATGTACACTTCAAAAGGTATCCCATGCCAAAGGGCCATCGGTCACATGGCCTCCTCAGACCCCGTGTCTCCAGCCAGGCCTCCCCTTGAAGCAGGCCGCCCCCCTGCAATCCACATAAGTGTGTCTCCATTCAGCAGTCTTCCTGTGCCTTATCTGCACGCCCCAGGCCCATCCATCCCACCCCCCTGTATCAAAGGCGGTTCGCGCCGGTGGATGCGTGCTGGCATGGGGGGCTGTCAGGGGCGCGAAAGGCCAAGGTGCCAAACTACATGTACACTTCAAAAGGTGTCCCACACCAAGGGGCCATCGGTCACATGGCCTCCTCAGACCCCGTGTCTCCAGCCAGGCCTCCCCTTGAAGCAGGCCACCCCCCTGCAATCCACATAAGTGTGTCTCCATTCAGCAGTCTTCCTGTGCCTTATCTGCATGCCCCAGGCCCATCCATCCCACCCCCCTGTATCAAAGGCAGTTCGCGCCGGTGGATGCGCGCTGGCATGGGGGGCTGTCAGGGGCGCGAAAGGCCAAGGTGCCAAACTACATGTACACTTCAAAAGGTGTCCCACGCCAAGGGGCCATAGGTCACATGGCCTCCTCAGACCCCGTGTCTCCAGCCAGGCCTCCCCTTGAATCAGGCCGCCCCCCCTGCAATCCACATAGGTTTGTCTCCATTTAGCAGTCTTCCTGTGCCTTATCTGCACGCCCCAGGCCCATCCATCCCACCCCCCTGTATCAAAGGCAGTTCGCGCCGGTGGATGCGCGCTGGCATGGGGGGCTGTCAGGGGCGCGAAAGACCAAGGTGGCAAACTAAATGTACACTTCAAAAGGTGTCCCACGCCAAGGGGCCATCGGTCACATGGCCTCCTCAGACCCCGTGTCTCCAGCCAGGCCTCCCCTTGAAGCAGGCCGCCCCCCTGCAATCCACATAAGTGTGTCTCCATTCAGCAGTCTTCCTGTGCCTTATCTGCACGCCCCAGGCCCATCCATCCCACCCCCTTGTATCAAAGGCGGTTCGCGCCGGTGGATGCGCGCTGGCATGGGGGGCTGTCAGGGGCGCGAAAGGCCAAGGTGCCAAACTACATGTACACTTCAAAAGGTATCCCACGCCAAGGGGCCATTGGTCACATGGCCTCCTCAGACCCCGTGTCTCCAGCCAGGCCTCCCCTTGAAGCAGGCCGCCCCACTAAAACCACGACATACATACGTCATTCATTCACAAACACACCCCTGTTTCTAATACTTTATAAACCACTTGATATGTCTCATGAGAACATCTTTGTGCTTTGCAAGTCAACTCCTGAACGTGTTACCTGGCAACCACTGAGATCTACGCTAATCTGCTCGTCGTCGTGCTATCCGTGAACTTCTGTGACCGCTTAGAGAAAACCCATCAGTGTGCTACCTGTGGCCACCCACCTATTCTCCTGCAACATACTGCTCTACTTGCTGAATCCAACTGTTTGTTGGTCAAGGTAAGGCCATGTATCCTAGTCATATTTCGCAGATTTTTAAATTTCTATCTATTTGCGAGTTGAGTACACAATAGTGCTAGGTTCATTGGTCTCATTGCTATTGACTTGAGTTTCCATTGCTATGCTATCAATAGATCTATTTATTTTCATCTATGTCTATTGTCATCGAATTGCACCCTTCGCGGGTCCAGTCTATAATGTAAGCATGTTTCCTTCTCGTGCAATACAGAACATCCAAGGGATGAGTCACATTTTCAGTTTTTAGTCACATCATTTATACATTTCTGCAACTTGTGCAAATACTAAGCCGCACATAATGAACTGGTTTAGTTCCTGCGACCAATACAAGCCTTGCATTGATCATTGTATGATTCATTTACCTTTGTATCAAATCTTTATTCTTGAAGATTGTATAATAATGTCGATATTTACTTTTCAGATTTATCAACAATGCCTGCCTGTTCGATTAGCTGTTGCCCTTCGAAGACCCATGCTAAATCTGAAGGCACTACAATGCATGTATTCCAGAAAACTGTTGATCGAATAAGAGAATGGGTCAGACATTGCGGATATCCACTGGATGAGCTGGAAAGTAGAGTCCAACAAGTCTTACAGGACAAGAGGGGTGATCGATACCGCATCTGCAGCCGGCACTTTTCCTTGGACACACAACATCTTGGGTAACAAAGAAGAATAAACGGCGAACGACACGGAAATTGCTCGAAAACGCTATTCCCACTCTATTTGTCCACATTCCGCCACCGGTGAGTCAAGTGTCCGGATTTAGCTTTAGGCCTTGCGGTAGGGTGTAGGTATCCGAACGGATTAATTGATATTGTAGGTGTTCTATCCCTTGTAATAATTTCGATATTGATATGAGTGTATAGTTTTTTGAATAATGACATTTACCAATATATTCTTTTTTGATTTCATAACCCACAAACGCAATGTATATATATGGGAACAGGGAACTGTGCTGTATTGAGCCTTTTACAAGTATTCTGTCGCCTTACATGGCTATTTTTAATATTGCCATTTCATTATCAATCATTAATTTACCTTTACAACTTCTTGACTATCCCTTGAATCTGAAGCAAGAACATTCTACATCCTTGACGTGGTCGCAATTATCAACCACTTCTAGCGCCTATCAGGTAATCCTCCTAGGCTAATCCGCTACAGACTTGTTTTATGCATGTCAAGTAATATTTTTATTTTATCGTGTAATCATTTTACCGAATGTTTGGTTAGTGCTTTCCAATTGATATACACCTTAGTTATCGTCCACTGGTGTTTGTTTTCAGTTATAATTAGTGTTATCCATACTAATGCAAGTACTGTCTTTCAGGGAGATGCTGAAGCGTCCGCCACATCTACAACATTTCTAGATGTTCTTCAACAGCAGGAGGTATGGATACTGACAGCTCCATCGAGCGTCATCATCAGAGCTGGAATTCTTGTCGTTTGATTGTTCTAGACAATGTTTCATTCGTGGTTAGCCGTTGATATGTACCTGTGCTGTCGACCCCAGGTGTGTGTTATGTTTTCACTATTGTAATCCTCACTAATGCAAGTACTATGTTTCAGGCAGTTGATGGAGCATCAACCCCTGCACTTGATGCAGAGCCTGACATTCAAGTAAATCCAGGGGAAGTGGAAGCGGGACCATGCGTATACAAATCGGCGCAACAGCTTTCGGAAGTGCGCACTACATTTGCAACATCCATAGATATTCTTCAGCAGCACGAGGTATGGATAATGCAGCTCCATCATGCGTGATCATATAACGTGATTCCATTTGCTATACTTTCTTCCCTATTAACGCAAGTGCTGTGTTTCAGGGAGACGACGAAGCTTCCACTACAATCACAACATCCAATTTAGATGATGCAGATGTAAATAAATCAGAGAAATAAGTCAATGAAATGTGATCATATTTAGATTTTCCTTGATTCTTTTGGACAATGCATCATTTGCGGTTATCTCTTTATATGTACCTGTGCGTTCGACCCCAAGTGTGTGTTATGTTTCCAATATTGAAAACCATACTAATCCAAGTACTGTGTTTCAGGGAGACGACGGAGCTTCCACCACAATCACAACATCTCATTTAGATGATGCAGATGTAAAGGAATCGTTGAAATAAGTCGATGAACTGTGACCATATTTGGATTTTCCTTGATTCTTTGGGACAATGCATCATTTGTGGTTATCTCTTTATATGTACCTGTGCCGTCGACCCCAAGTGTGTGTTGTGTTTCCAATATTGAAAAGCATACTAATGCAAGTACTGTATTTCAGGGAGATGCGGATGCCTCCTCTCCAATGAAACCATTCATGGCAGTCCATGCAGAGCCAGAGGTATGGATACTGACAGTTCCATCGAAATAGATCATCACTGGTCGAATACTTGTCGTTTGATTGTTGCACACAATGTTTAAATCGTGTTTGGCTATTGAGATGTACCTGTGTGTTCGTCCTCACGTGTGTTTTATGCTAACAATATTTTGATACATAGTAATGAAAGTACTATGTTTCAGGGAGACGATGGAGCCTCATCCGTGCTGTCTATGCGGATACAGAAAATATAGTCGTTGCAGCGCAAGAGGAAGGGAGGCCATGCGGAAACGAATCGGAGCTACAGCGTGCAGATGTTGAAGGTCGAGTCAAAAAAGTTGCAAAGAAAAAAAACAAAAAAAAGGTTAGTTACAAATAGTTCATAACTTTAAAAAAATGTTTGTGCTGGGGACTATTTTATGTTTTTTTCCAGTCAATTCTACTACACTCAATCTTGTGTTTAAACTGAACATCCCTTTTCCAATCTCTCCTCCAGTTACCCGTGGGTGTCAGAACTATACACACACAGACAGTGAAGCGAATGAGAGATGTGGCTTGCCAGACCGTGTACACTATGGAGGAACTATTAATTGAGGCGAGGCGTGTTCAGGCTCGAGATGCTCATGTCCAATGGCCAGAACATGAATTAACTGTGTTTGGAGACTACAGCAAAGTTGCATTGGACCACAGCTACAGTGCGACCGCACCACCACAAGAAGATGTTATTGAATGTATTGAAGATAGCTCTGAAGTAGTTGCAGATCAATTTACACAATCTACACCCGCCAAAAATTTGCCACCAAAAAACCTGTCAACATTGTTGTGTTCTCCCATCAATGTTGAAGTAATAGATGTCGAAATGACAGAGAATGAACCAGCCGCAGCATCCATAGACGCATCAGAACTTGATATCAGCAATTTACTTTCCAATGTGTTGAAATCTCCACAATGTCACAGGCCGAAACAACGTTGACGCAGGAGGACAGTCTAAGGAAAGAGAGCAAATACATTGTATTCGACAGTTGTTTGATGGAAATTATAAGTATGCTGAAATGTGTGCATTCCATTAGAGGGAAAGTATGTGGGAAGCCATTGATTAATGTGACTCGTCAAATAAAAGGCAGTAACGTCAAAATAAATGCCGCCTGTAGATTAAATCATAGGTTCTCATGGTCTGCACAACCGATGCTGGGGAAACTGCCAGCAGGCAATCTACTGTGTGCAGCTGCATCACTTTTTAGTGGCTCCAGTTTTAGAAAGTTCAGTTTGTGGGACTCCATTTCATTTCTAAAGCGCTGTACTACATATACCAACGTGATTATCTGTTTCCGGCCATTAGTGATGCTTGGAAAATTGAACAATTGTCTCTAGCAAGTACATTCGAAGGCAAACGATTCAGGCTAGCCGGCGATGGACAGTGCGACAGCCCTGGATTTTCTGCCAAGTACTGCACCTACCACTTTCAGGACATGGATAGTAAGAAAATTGTGAGTTTGGTGGTCGTGCAGGTAACGCAATGTACATCGTCAGTGGCCATGGAGAAACTAGGATTTATAAAATCAGTGGAATATCTACAATCAAGGGGAATGCACATCGACCTCATAGCCACGGATAGACATGTTTCAATTGCCAAGACAATGAGAGGGCAGTTCCCACATATTAAACATCAATTTGACGTATGGCATCTTGCTAAATCAATCAATACGAAAATCTCGGCTGCAGGGGAAAAAAAAGGTTTTGAAAGTATTTTGCAGTGGTCACATTCTATCACCAACCATCTTTGGTGGTGCTCAAAAACTTGTGAGGGGTCAGTGGAAATACTACTTGAAAAATGGCGGTCACTGATGCACCACTGTACCAACGTTCACCGCTGGACAGCAAATGAACATTTCCACCAATGTGAACATGGCCCTTTGTCCCCAGAGGAGGCACGGAAGAAGAAGTGGTTGATTCCATCTTCACCGACACACAAAGCCATTGAGAAGATTGTTTTCGACAAAACTCTATCAAGAGATTTGAGAGGACTGACAGAATTCTGTCACACAGGAGATTTGGAGGTGTTCCACAATATGTGCCTAAAGTACAGGCCAAAGCGCTTGCATTTTAGCTTTCGGGGCATGAAACATCGCACGCTACTAGCGGTCTTGGCCCATAACAGCAATGTGGGACGTGAACAATCTAGGACTAGGGGTAAAGTAAGGATGCCTCGCTACACTAAGGTGTTTTCAAAACGAAGTAAGCAATGGGTGATCAAACCAGTCCATGATGAAATGCAGTTCAACTTTGTGAAATGCCTTATTGTTGCTGTGATAGAGAAGCACAGATATGGAATTTCGGACGTTTCTGTGCAGAGCAGTGATCCATTGCCACCGAACATTGCGACTGTGCCATGCCCACCCGAAGCACAGCTGATTGTGAAGTACAAATCCCGGTTTAAATAATTGCAATACGATTGTCTTTTTGTAAATAAATGTTATTGTACAGTGTACCTGTAAACCTAACCCCTACCTTCACCATCATGGGTGGCGAACAAGCTGGGTGTCATCTTTGAATTCTCTCAATTCACCTCACATATGTGTATGTATATATTTTTCTCATGTCTCATCTCATGTAAATGTAAATGCTGTGCACTGTTAACGGAGGGGAGGCTTGCGTATTGCAAATACTAAAACAAACAAACAAACAATAAATCTCACTTTTAACTCAACTCCTGTGGTACTTTATACTTTCCCTGACCTTCCGCCAAAAATTAAATGTCTCAATTTGGGCTGCAAAGCTCGCAGACAACGGGGACAAAATTGGGGCACTTAGAACGCGCCAGCCAAGCGGGCTGTGGCATTTGGGAGAGAAGCCAGTTCGCATTTGCACATTGAGGCGCACTACATACATAGACGGATTCTAAACTTCAAGTTCTCACAGATGCCTATACTACGTGATGTTGCAAATAAAGAATGCGAAGGAGAGCGTCCAGATGAGGCCCACAAGTCGCACTGGAAGTATAAGGGTCTATTGTTTTTTGACCTTGAGACAGGGACCATGCCGAAAGAACTACATTTGAAGGGAGTGCGCAATAACGTAAGAGACGATAAGGCAGAAAATTCAGAAACTAGACCGAGTTTCATTTTAGTTCAGTATACGAAAAATCGTTGTCAAGAGCACGGTCCGTTTTACAGACTGCATTACGAAGAGACACAATGGAAATTTCAAATATAATGTAAGTAAATCTTTACACGCTTTTATACCGGAATGAAGATTTAATGAATGGATACATGAATAAATGAATGAATGAAGAGCTAGGAAAAGCAAGTAAAACGTGTTCGTAGTGGGCACATGGGCATGCAGGTCCACTGGTCTCACCGATCTCGGTCCTTGGCCCAGCCACTTTTCCCTGCACTGCCTACCTGCACTACGGGACTGTCTGTATCCTTCAGCCCCTTCTCCCGGCATTTACCTTGCACTTGCCACCAGCTGGCCCTATTATTTAATTTGTATTCAACTAACCATGTACAGCCCTTCCCCATGCGTGATCAGAAAGACACCTGGCCTAGTAGGATCGTTGTCTGTCTGCCCTTGTTCCCCACCTGCCTCGTCACGCCTAGAAACACTTGAGTATAGGCGCGTTACAAATGTCATATCATATATCATATCATTCCTCATGCATGTAGACTAACTGTCGTTTATCATTGTGTGTTGGCCTCGATTTATTTTGTTACTTTTCGCATTGATTTTAGAGCCGAACATACTCCATTGAACTATCCTTGCAAGCAAATAGTTTCTGATCGGCTGTAATAAATAAAATAAGTAATATTAATGAAGATCGGCTGGCGAGACTAATTATAATTTTTTTGTTTTCATAACAGGTATTTGCTCCCCTTCTGCTACTGCCATCTGTTTGAGACACCAGCAGATGGCTTTTACAGTAGACACCTGCAGCTTCGTGTGAACAACTGGAGCACACTGACAATTTTATGGGACGATCGCCAAGGGCCCACATGCCCTTACGCTGTACTAGTGGCTAGAAGCAACATATCAACCTTTACGATGGACTAGTGCCTAGTTGATGGAACAGCCTTGCGGTTCACCGTGCTTCCAAAGTGCTTCTTTTAACGAAAAGCAACACCCTGTGTACCATGGCGGATACAGATAAAATAAAATAAATGGCTTTCGGAGTTCATATGGCAATTGCTGAATATTCTCTAAACATTTAATGTAAAATAAATGTACTTTACCAAATGTACCGTGTTGCTGTTTGATTTTAAAGTAAAGTTTCATATTCCGAATTGTGGCACGCTGTGTTGTGAGATGGTCTGTGTTGGTTTCCGGGCTCTGTGTCGAGTCGCGTAGAAGACGACTGGGCGCGTTTGCCTACGCAGCACAGTAATGTCACGGAGAGAGGCGGGGAATATGAATGTTTTGATAATGTCAGGCTCAGGGGCGGGGGAATTGATTTAGTGCCGCAAAAGCAGGTCAGCCAGTGCGATCGGGGAAAAGATAGGATTATCAGAAAATGGCGGCTCCCTGGTGCTTGTTTTCGCGTGCGTTTAATGGACGAAAACTCGGGTAAGGTCCATAGGAAAGTTTTCTAAAATCGAGCCACTTAGGCTTAAAAAAACATGGCCGACCCGTAGGGACAATAACATTTTTTACTAGACCATGCCTTTAACTTTGTTGCTGTTTGACGAATATGCACAAATGTGTTCAGTAAGATTATAGACCCCACCTTGAATGTTTGTGCAAAGTCTGAATAGATTTTGTCAAGTGGGGGCTAAGTTATATGACTATATTATGTTCATACATTTTGACACTTTATAAAAAAAGAAAACATGGACGGATTCGCAGCAAACTCGTGCAAGGAGCATTGGCAAGGACCTGAAATCATGGTTTTGCAAATGTGTACGTGTTTTATTTCTCTGAAAAGTGTC
This sequence comes from Ambystoma mexicanum, assembly GCF_040938575.1. Taxonomy (NCBI): domain Eukaryota; kingdom Metazoa; phylum Chordata; class Amphibia; order Caudata; family Ambystomatidae; genus Ambystoma; species Ambystoma mexicanum. The sequence continues at coordinate 531,912,659 of NC_090924.1, read as the reverse complement.
ATTATGTAGGTACAAAACATAGTGATATACCTTTGGTGACTGAGGTATAGCCTGTGGCCATGGTCAGTGACTAGATTATCCAGGTCATGGCCAAAGGCCATGACCCGGACAATCTGGCTACTGGCCATGACCACGAGGTACCGGCAATAGGGTTAAAGTGGGCATGGCTACCAGGGACCGGCTATGTGGTAATGTTTTTTCGAAATGGGGATAGGTTTGAATAGGAAAACGAATTCTGCTTGTGGCTACAGCCCGAAGTGCTGGACAGGATTGCAGCAAACATTTGCGAGGAGCCTCAGCAAGGACCACAAAAAACGTTTTTTTAAATCTGTCATGTGTTTTATTTTAAGTTCAAATCGTGATATAACTTTGGTGCTTGGGCAATGGGCCTGGCCCTGAGCAAGGACACAAGGGTGCAGTGATTTGCTTATTGGGGCAGGTGCGGCATGGCCGAAGCCCTAGGTTTGAATGGGAAAAAATATTCTGCTTGCGGCTACAGCTTGAAGTGCTGTACTGGATTACAACAAACCTGTTGAGGAACATCAGCAAGGACTTGAAAGCAATCTGGCGTGTGTTTTATTTTTCCAAAGTGTCCAAATGTAACTACAAAAAATATTCTGCTTGCGGCAGCAGCCCAAAGTGTTGGACGGGATTGCAGCAAACTTGCTCATAGAGTATCAGCAAGAACCTGAAAGCATGCTTTTGCAAATTTGTCCTGTGGTTTACTTTTTAGAAAGTGTAAAAAAGTAAGTACAAAAAATTGTGATATAACTTTGCTGCTTGGTAAGTGGGCTTGCCCCTGGGCAAGGACAAATGTTTATTGTTATTTGCCTATTGGGGAATGTGCCATGGCCGAAGACCATGACCCATGGATTGTGGAAACTGGCCATGGCTGCAAGCCATGAGCACTGGCCACTGGTCACATTATCAGGGTATAGTGGACAGTAAACTTGGATGCAGCGTAGGTGCAGTGGATAAGGGGGTGGTTTGGTGGGGCTGGGGTTATAGTCGAGTCTCACGCCGTAGACAATACAATGATGATTTGCATCCCCAGTATGCGCTGCTAATGACAAGTATGTGTTGGAAAACATATGTTTGTTAAAGGAGATTTATAGTTTTTTTTTATGTGTTAAAAGAGGAATTATTAATAACTTCTATACAGTGATGTAACATCATGAAATATTGTCACTTATTAAAACCTATTAAATTGACAGAAAAAACATTGTTAAAGGGGCGTTACTGATAAGATGCACCCTTGGCACTCCTGCGCCCCAGCTGTTAGCCAGTGGCCTCCCACGTTGGCATCCCTTGGGCACTTCCCTCCTGGGGGAATGCCCATCAGTACTGCCCCTTCTATTTATGCACTTTTCTCACAGCATAATGCATATGTGCATTTATAGGAGCACTATGTACATTTTGTTTTGTTTAAGTAAGGGAAATTCAGATGCAAAAGATTTGTAGAACATTGTTACGTGGCAGTTGGTGTGTGAAAGTTTAATATGGTGATAGGGTTATGTGTAGAGTTTTTGAAAGTGATTGGTGGATGGATGTGTGACTGTTCGAAAGCAGGCAATGAGGGAGTGTTACAAATATAAAAGTAAAAAGGATAGAAGAGCTGTCCTATGCAATGGTGTTCATGTGCCATCTGGGTCTTTTAATGATGCATGGCCTGGAAAGGGGACCGCAGAGAGCGTGGATAGTTATAAAGGTACATGGATTATGGTCCTTATTGTATGCTAGAGTAAGGTATATGGGACAGAAATTTGTTTCTGTCCTTATATTTCTTTCTCTAGTGTGCAATTGTCCATTATTTACATTAGCATAATATAAAATACTAATGGAAATGTTGGAGAATCTTATTGAGCCTAACTACTTTACTGAGAAATGTAAAGTAGATGAAGTCTATAAGATTATTAGTTTTAGTTCTATTTTTTTAACTGTGAAAAGTGGTTCCTAACGGAACCTTTTTTGGTTTATTTTTTAATTAAGTGTTTATTTATTTTTGCGGGAGAGGCCCGGAGGTAAGATGGGGGAGGGAAATGAGGGAAGGGGCACCAGTGAAAGATACAGGGGTAGGTGGACAGGGAACAATGTTGTGTGTGCCTTAAATCTAAGTTAAGGGCCAGTGTTTCTCATGTTCCTTTATTGCAGCTTCAAAAGTACTTCGAAACTGCTCCCCCCTGCAGAGTATTGTGTTGCAGTACATATATACAAAGTACTGTTGTCTTGGAAAGATATGGATCAACAGCCTGTTTTATGGCTTGCGAGCTACATGGTGGGATCTTCTGCCTCACAGGAGTAGCCTGTGTGGTGGCACTATTTGTTGAGGAAGATGAGATAGATTGTTAGCCAAGAATTGATGTAGCAAGCCTGTGGGAGACTAGACAACCCTTGTCGTCTTGGTATTAGGTAACCCACTTTTGGTATAGGCCTGTACTACACAAGTTAGTAGTGTGACTGAGCAGCCAGGCTTATCTCAAGGGGGTAATGTGATCTGTAGAGATGTAGCAATGAAATCCACAAATACAAGTAGCCAAGTAACACTTATAATCAAGGTTTTTGTTATAAATAATTATTTATTTAATAGTTGTTTTTAAATAAGTATTCTTTAAAAGGGGCAATATATGTAACAATTAAATATACTTTAAAATACTTTTCCTGAATCATCACAAAGCTAGTAGATACTCTTTAGAGATGATTCTTACACACTTCCTACTTCCGGATGTGACTTCACTAACTAGGACAGTAATGGCATTTAATTATCACTAGTACACTTTGTAGATTCTGAGGTTTCGTAGAAAGGAAAGGTTAAGGGAAGGAAACAGGTAAACAGGTTCTCAGAGCATGTGAGCACTTAAAACTTCCATTGAAGTCTAGATAAAAACCTTTCCCAGCAATAATAGTTAGAAAACCCAGTTATCCCCAATGAGGGACAGTAAGTATCGAAATCAAACAGAGTAGAAGAGTCTGCAGGGAGCCAGGACAGCCAAAGTCAATTGGAGCACAGTCTATGGAGCGGAGGCACTTCTTAGATAGCAAAGTCTTGCACAACGTTAGAGAGTTTGTTGAAGAAAAATCACTGTAGGGTCACAAGCTGTTACACGTGTGAAGGGTAGAGCTGAAATCAACTCTAGCAAAGTAGCTACTGCAAGTCTCAAGTGAGAAGACACTGAGGTAAGTACCCCAAGTCAGAACAGTACCTTTGGTTAGAAGCAGAGTGGTCCAGCTGGCTTCTGTCTGATTGCAGTGATGCAAACCCTGGGTTCCTGGGTCTCAGTCGTGGGGACAAGAGGGAGGACCTCTGGAGGACTCCTGCAGCAGCAAGGTCAGCGGCAGCTACAGGCACTTTTCAGGTCAGCTACACTTCGCGGTTTCTGCGCGCGGTAAACAGCACCAAGCGGATCTTGGATACCGATTTGTAAACTTCACTTCACTACTTGAGTCCTGCACTCTGGTGAGGGGACTCGAGCTCTGGTCGTCCTGCTTCTGGAGGGTCCTTGGGAGACTCCTGGAGCTTCTGGCCAGATCACAGACATTGCACTCGACTACAGATTTCTCGACTCCTGGCACTCGGTTCCTGCAACAGCGAAGAAGTACAGCCAGTCGGGGAAGATGGTCCAGTGGAGTTCGTCTAGGGGTTAGTTGGTCCGACTAACCGAAGGGAAGAAGTCGTTTCCAGAGCTTCTCTTGTCGATTAAAAAAAATGAGTTTCAGCACAGCAGCAGGACTTCACTGGGCAATCCAAAGATCCAGGAGGATGCAGCAGGCTTTGTTCACTGTTTCTATGTCGGGTTGTTCTTCCCAGTGGTCGACTCTGTCTTCAGTCCCAAAACCCTCACCTTTTAAGCAGGTGTCTCCCATTCATGCACAGCCTAGCTGTCACTCAAACAGCAGGGTGGCTGTCCTAAAAGGACAGCCAGCCAGCTAATCTGGACTGGGTGCATTCAGGCATTCCTAAAGACAGAGGACAGGGGAGTTTTGGGAACCTCCCTCACTTCCTGCCCTTCCAGACACACTGGAGCAAGAGGTTGTTGTCAGTACTGAAGCCCGCCAAAGGCAAAATGAACAAAGGGCTCAAACCTGGCTTGGCGCGCAGGGTAAAACCCAAGAAAGACCTCACAAACAGAAAATGGCGATAAAAGAAAACCGGGCCCATTTTGACAAAATGGTCAACCATGGGTGCTATACTGTAGCTGAGGATTCAGCCTATGCTAGAAAAGCACAGTGATAGGAAATATAAACCACTGCCACCAGCCATTTAAAGTAGTGAGGGTAACATCAAAAATGTTACATGAGTAGGTAAGATAAGGGGCTACTAAGTAACCCCCAGGACTCCACATAAGATGGTGTGTGCTGGACCTACAAAGAAAAAGGGTAAGTAAAGTCAATTTCACTTTACTATTCTTCAGAACAGTAGTTCACTCAATAAAAGGTATTTAAACCTTATGAGAAATCTAAAGGATTTCTCTGTGACACTGCACTGAAGGTGCTGTGTGTCCCCCTACAAAAAGTAGATGCCTATGGAGTTTGTCAGACTCCAAAAACAAAGAAAACATATAATCTAAATCAGGTCAAAACACATGGGAGATGAGAGAAAGGGCTCACTCGCTGCAGGGCTAAAATTAAAAAGTCCTAAAGTCCAGCAAAAGAGTTGGGGGTCTCTAAGGTGGGAGGAATTAAGCACTAAAATGAAAATTCTCCCTAACACTCGTCCCACCAGACTAAGGGACAGGAGGATCTAATCCTCACCAGGATGGATCTCCTGTTGCAAGTCGGTTAAATTGTTTGCTGAGAACACCAGCAACCTTTTGTAACCCTTGCTATGGCACTTTTTAACATGTGTTTTCCTTTGCAAGCTATATGACCTACAAATACTGTTGGGTACATCTCTCTTGTTTAATGTATTGGAGATTTGGTTTAACAGTCCCTCAGAAGTTGTAACAACTTCTGAACCTACAAAAGGCTTTTTCAAGGGGTTCTTGGAAAGAAATCCCATAGACCTAAAGGGGCCTCCATGATTCCTCACCACCTCTCTCACAAGAGCAGGTTGGGTCTCTGGTATCTTGGTTGGAGGGGTTATGGTCAAGCAAGGTACATGCGTCCACTTCCTCTCAGATCGTATTTTACCTGGCTTAGAAGTTGCCCTCCTAATACTAGGATTTATACTGGAGTCTTCAGCAGAAGATCCAACAGTCTTAAGGTGTTTAGCCTTAGACTTGTCTTTCTTGGTTTTCCACTAGTTTTGAGAATGACCAGTTCTCACAGGCCTAGATAGGGGTCCAATTTGTCTATCCACCTCTTCCTCAGAAGCAGTGTGGGCCAAAGACTGTACAATTGGGGGGGAAATGATGGAGTCTTGGATTTGCCTTGGTTAGAGGTTAACTTACTAACACAATGACTTACAGTGGGGCTCTATGGAGAGGGTCCCACAGGCTCGGAGTGGTCTCTTAAGGCTGCCTCTCTAGACAACTTGGTTTGTTCTTGCTTCGTCCTACTGGAAGGCCTGGGGGTACTGGACACTATTCTGAGAGTTTTTAAGTAATTCCCCAGCAGAACTCTTCCAGGCACCTGATTCTAAACACGGACAGTGATCTTCACAGTCATATTGTTACACTGAATGAGAGCTGGTAGAATTGGAACAATTGGGGCAGGGCCTCCAGCAAATCTAGTGGGACCTTTGGGTGCTTTAGTCACATCCTCATGCTTGACAAAGCTTTCATCCACAACTATACTGCTGGCCCCAGTGTCTCTCATGGCAGGAGTTTCCTGACCATTCACAAGAACGCTGTCCATACAATACCCTTTTGTGTTATCTGGAATGGAGCTATACACATACATATTCTGTTTTTTACACAGACCAAAGGACACTAAAAAATACACTGGCTTGAACACCAAAGGGTTCTTCAGCCAGTAGGTGAAAATGGGCAGTAGCCATTTGTACTTCTCCCTCAGGAATGAAGGCTAAGAAGGCAGTGCTGGAATGGGGGTTTCTGCTGACCTCCCTCTGGTTGGGCACCAGAGGGTTCACTAGACCTATCAGGTCTCCCATGGAATCTACCCTTATGTTGTTTGTGAACCTCTTCTGGGTGGTTAGAATTAGAAACTTCTTTATCCTCATGTCTGTGCTGCTTTCCCTCATCCTTTTTGTGAGTGGCCCCAGAATCCTTATGAGTGGCACTGGTGGCTACCCATGAGCAAGCTGCTTGTGCTAGCTTTCTGGGATCAACCTCTTTTGAGTCAGCCAAGTGCTGTCTCAACTCCGGATAGCAGGTATCAATGATAGATTCTAACAAAAAAAGACAAACATTTTAATTTTCTATTTGTTTATGGTTAATACAAAACCTTTACAAAGACACTTAAAATAAAATTATGATTTCATTAAAATAGAATTAAAAAAAGGAAAACATAATCTTTCCTATACAGTACTCACAAAGTATGAAATAGCAGAAATCAAATGAACAATTAAGATAATTGATTCAATATATCTTATGTCAAAACAGCAAAAAGGAAAACCAACAGATGCTAAAACGTATCAATTGCATTTCCAATTTTAACGGTAGCTGTGAGACACAAGAAATTACAGTACTGATATTTCATTTTCGATCAACTTTGAAAATGCAACTAGGGCAAAGATTAAGGCTCTCCCTTGACCTAACATCATCCGATACCACAGGGAGTCCATGCAGTCAACATACTCAATATTGACGAATCGCATCAACAGGGTAGTTCTTGGTTCTCTAAAGTGAGGACATTCCAGTATGAGATGTTTTAGTGTTTCCTCTGGTTCTAAAAAAATTGGAAATCTACATGTCATAGTCCTGGCATTAGATTACCCCCAATGTGTATAGTCCTTTCTAGCGTATGTATTTAATTCATTTTGAAACGCATGAAATACATACGTGAGATGTTACAAGGAAAAATTGCTACATAGGAGCAACAACCATCCCTTTTTCGGGTGAACTTGGCGTATTCTTTATATGTCCTATCCTTGGTGAGTTAATCTATAGTCCTAGACCGATCACGTTCAAGAAGTTTTTTTTCACATAACCATGTATAGGTAATGCGAATCAACCCCTATTTCATCCAATAAAGATGTCATTCCTGCGCTATAAGCCTTAAAAGAGCGTGAGCTACAACCATTTGACATTAGATACAGATCTTGATAAAGGGAATTACCGGATGCAACAAGAATTCTGCTATAGTTGGAATGTGCTCTCCATTCCCATCTGCAAGAAATAGATATTAGTTCTAGCTCATGCCGAATAATGCAGTTAGGGATGGAAGCGGCAAGATGAAGAGCAGATTTTATTAAATGCCCCTGTATGGTATTGAGATGTGAATTTAAAATAAGCAAACACATATCCAATAAGTGCAGAAGAACTGGTTCCACCTTTAAGGCCATAATTTCCAATCGCGGAATCAGGGAGAATCTGCAGTATTTGGAAAATATGATTTTCATTTGACTTAATAACAGTCTTGTCTTGGTTTGTAGGTAATCAACGCACGATTTTATAGAAGATGTATTACTTAGCCGATAGCCAAGATATGTAATTTCAGAAGGTTGGGACATTTCTTCACCATCAATTTTCCATGTACATTTTTTGAGTTTTTTTACCTGCATCAAACACTACAATATTGGTTTTAGTCGAGTTTGGTTTCAAATTATGTTGAAATGCAAATTCACCAAAAAGCTGCAACGTCCTCTGCAAACCCGACGGAGTGAGGTCGAACAACACAATGTTGTCCGCAAAGGCTATCCAATCTAGCCTCAAGGAGCATAACTGAGCAGTAAACAAGTTACAGGTCTTCCAATTATCATCCAGATCACACAGATATAAATTGAACAGCGTTGCTGCCAGGTTGCAACCTTGCTTTAGACATATGTATGACATTACAGGTTCAGTAACAGCTCCCCCTTGAGTAATTTGGATCTTATAAGACGTATTAGAGTGGAATTTAGCAATCCAATAGATCAGATGCTCAGGAATGCCTAGTTTAGACATCTTTGACCATAGTAAATTGCGCCCTACAGTGTCAACTTCTGCAGTCCAATTTACATGGCCCCCGATCGAGGCCATGTAAATTGGACTAAGTTCTTTCGATTTAGTGCCTGCTGACAGATGGGCCATAATTGTGGCATTCAACGTAGTACTCATGGAACGTCTGAAACATTTAGAAACATTTAGAATATATATTATGTAGAGCAAGATATTTTTCAAGTTCAGCTAGAATGAGAATTGAAAAAACTTTGGCTGCAGCATCAGTTCGTGAAATTGGCCGATAGTGTTCTGGCTTGGTAGGATCGCCTTGTTTATAGATTGGAATTAGAATAGACGTGACCCATGACTCTGGAATCGTTGCAGCAATAAGAATTTTATCAAACTTAATTTTCAAAATCTTGGCCCAAAAGGCCGGGTCAGTCTTGTAGACAGAGGAGGGTATGCAATCAGGGGCAGCAGCACGAGAATTGGACAATCTGTTTATAGCCCATTCAATATCCAAAATGGACCAATTGAATGATTGCATTGATGAATTAGATAGCGTTTGATAGTTGATATTTACAAAACGAGCAGGGAGTTGATACGTTCCAAAGATAAATGCCTCCCAGGATTCGGCTTCAATAATGTTTTTAGAATCCACCCCACTATGGGAGTTATAATTCTTAATTGCAGACCGGATGGCCCCAGTATTGTGACAGCAAATAGATCTAATCATTGCACAATTCTGCTTGTTGTGCTTCAGAATATGAATACCTTTCACCCTATTTTTATACGTTTTTAGGATTCTTTTTTTCAGATAAGAGAGTTGCATAGAACTTATCTGGTCTCTAAAAATCCTTCTCAAATCTCCATTTTTTTTTTACTTTCAACATTTTGATTTCAAATTCGAATGGATGCTTGGTGTCAGACATTTACTCAAAAAATAAGATAAGGCATTAGTTACCGAAGAGGAGATAATCTTATCCAGGTGAAGTGGGCTATATAGCTCAGTAGTACAAAATGCCTCTTTACAGTTTAGGTCCGCTGAAACCCTAGAGGCCAAGCGCCTACACAATACCAGATTCCATCTTAATGAAATTTGAGGGCGCTTGGACTCAAGTGCCTGCAAAAATTCATCAGCATCGAGAACATTACATGCAAATTACAATGACGAATGGGTGCATGATCACTGTACTTAACTTCATGTATACAAACCAAATCTACGATTGATAATAATGAATCTGACACACAAAAAAAAATCTATCATCGAGCATGCCGTTACTCGTTTCAATGTGAATCCTGGCGTGGCTTCATTATAACTGACAAACGACATATCTCATTCATTAAAATGTGATCTCCAGCGCTTCTCCTTAGCTCCTGCCCATGTGGTCCCGCCCTTGTGACGATTGTAAGTACCTTCAAACCCTTCACTACACAGAGAATTGAAATCACCTCGTAGGATAGCTTCAAAGTTGGAATCACAAATATAAGCATTTTCTAAACACAAATCAATGTCATCCAGGATTACATCGATATTGTATTTCAAAGGATTCCAATAAAGACTAATCAGTAGTAAAGATTTGGCTACTGGTACATTTAACTTCACAGAGACTGCCAGTAAGTGAACGGATGAATGAACAAGCATGGAATAGCATTCAAGAGAATTATTTATGGAAATAGCAAGGCCACCAAAAGGACGACTCTCCCGTCCTTTACTAACATAAGAGCAATAGGGACAGTAGCCTGGAAGAACTAAGTCATCCAATTTCATAGTTTCCTGAGAAAACACAAAGGCAGGGGGATCCACAGAGGAAAAAGACAAGCACCAGCTTGAGATATTTTGATAATCACAAGAGTTCCAAGAAAATATAACAAGCGTGGCCGTCCTCTTAGGCTATGGCGTAGTTAAACCGGGTTTTGCAGCGAAGATTGTTTTTAATAGGGGCTCAATCCATGACAATTCATTATTACTTCGAGCAATAGCAAGTAGCTGTGAAATACATAGCTATTCCACTTGTGAATTGCCAGGCACCCCACTGGAGGGATCACCCTCTGAGTCGTAAATATTCGAGTGAAATTGCAAAAATTCGGCAGCAACATTTTCATCGTTAAACGTGTGAAGTGTAAATTCCAAATCAGACAATTCACTTCTGTAGGACCAAATACATTTTAAAACATGCTCAGAATACAAATGTCAAGTCATTATGTGATTGTTATAGGGAGCCAATGAGATCATGTCAAGGTCTTTGTAAGTCAAAATTCTAAGAGATAGAATAGAGTAAGTCAAGCAAATAGCTACAGTTAATTCTCGCCTTCCCCAAAATATCTGGACGACCGACAAGCCCCATCATGTTGATTCTATTATTTGGGGAGTGCTCTACAGGACAATCCAACCTTAAGAGATGTTAGATTCCGCCCCGTCCCCCCATCAATTTGGGATCCTGAGGTAAGATTGTTGACCTCACCTATCACAGTTGATAATCCATATTCCCCTTGAACAACCCTATTACATGTTACAGGGGCACTCCCTAATTGTTGTAGGTCGGGGGGAGGGTGGAATGCCTTTTATTGTGGAATTAAGTAAATTAGTTACAGTTTCCAATGTTAGCAAACCATTTTTAAGTGCTTTTTCTAGGTCTTCAAGATGATGGCTCTGAGGTTGCTCCTTGTTAGCCATTGGACTTGCATTAGCCCCATTACTCAACATCAACAAGGTAGAACCTGTTTCATTTTGACCATCATTTGCATTTTGGTTTATATTAGAAAGCCCACCAATGGATTGCTTTAAAGTGGGTACCAGGTTTGAGACATAACTTATATAGTGTACATTGTTGGGAGCTGCCGAGGATGACCCCCAATTCCCTACATTTGCCAATATCAGTGATCACCACTGGGACATCAGGCACAGGTAAAATCAAATTTGTGGAGCCTTTTTTGGGGTGGCAGCCAATTTCAGAGTATAGATAATTTGGATCATTTTTGTTATCCCTGAATTCTTGTTGGGGAAGGGTTCCATTAGTACCGATTACAATGGACTCGCCTCCCGCACTGGAGTGTACGAAATTAGATGTATATTTCTTGCCTTCCCTTGGGAAGTAATTTGATAGTATTTTTTGCGTTTTCACAACTTCGCCCGTAAGATCGGTATGTATTTTTTAATTTATTGCACCCTTAGATTCCGAGATCACCGAAGGTACAAGCAGGGGATCCCCATTTTGTACAGCCATTATTGAATTGTCACTTCTAGGGGCCTGCTTGCTAGAATCCGAACTGCACATTAGCCCCTTGTCCCACTCGGTGCAAAGGTGTACTTGGCTTTCCTTGGTAAGTTGGTCAAGATCAATGTTAACCTCATCTCCATCAATGGGGGGAGTAGATTTGACAATGTTATCATTTTCTATATTGGAACTGCTATTTTTTTTTTATTTGCGGATCACCTTTTGTATCCGCCCGCTTAACTGCATGCAGCTGTTGTTTGCGACAGCACCGCGACAGAAAGCCAGGCTTGGCTATATCCAGTTCATTTGCTATTTCCATGATAGTTTGTTGTTCAATTATGTTGGTTAGCGTATTAGACAAACGTACCCTACTCACCCTCAGACCACAACACCACAATTCCAGGCACTTCGGGTGCACGCGCAGAAGCGCGTGCTCTAAAGTTTTTGTAGAATGCTGGGACGTCGGAGGCGGGGCAAAGTTACGTAGTGTATCTAAATGGGAAAACCAGAAATATGGGCGTGAGATTCGGTGTAACAACTTGGCCAGTTATAGTTGCAACATGCAATAACAGTTCAGCCCACTTCTTATAGTCCAGCCCTAAGATCATAGTCCAGCCCACTGGAGGCAGCCCAGCCCACTTCCACAACACGACGTTGCGGGAAGCAAGCAAGCTAATAATTACGTTGGGAAGTTGAGTCCAAGTTCGTTCCGCGTTTCGAACAGGCAGCGATGTTGCGCTTCCTCTTCTCCTTACAGCCTTGAGGCCAATTCAACCAGCAAATGTTCACAGTAACAGACATAGTTCGTCCAGAGGTTCCACCACAACACCACACTTCCAGGCACTTCAGATGTGTGCCATACCTCAAACATTCACATACCCAGGTAGCCCAACGGGTACCATCAGTCTTTTTGAGGGTCCTAAACCTCTGAAGGTATTGGGAAGGAGTTTTCCGAAATCTGGCTATAAATACCAGCTGTACTGATTCATAATCCTTTCTCTCACTGGCACCCAACACCATCAAAGCCATTCAGGGGGAGCCTAGACATGAGCCATGGAATTAATTCATTCCGACTGATTCCTTGAAGACCGTAGGTTTGCCAGCCAATCCAACAAATCAAGTTTAGGTTCATACATACTCCCTGCTTCTTTAGGCAGGTGAGGCCTCTTGGGACTAGCAGACCTAGAGAACCCTGAAACGGAAGGAGAATCAATGGACATCCTTCTCATATCCATTTCATGTTGCATCTCTCTTTCTCTTAGTTTCACCTCGTGATGTTTGACTTCAGTTTGGGCATTTTATTTCTTGAACTCCAACTCTAATCTTAGTCTTTCAAGATAAACATATTCTGGGCTTAATTGTGGACCTTGTGACGTCCCAATGGAAAATGGCTGAGGCATAAGAGCAGGAAGTGGCAGAGAAGGTCTCTCTTCATGAGACTCTTCTTGCAGATTGGAGCCTGACTCCAAACTAGCATCCTCATCATTATCCTCCACATTACTTGGGTGAGTAGGTGTTACAGGCTTACCACCCAAACTTTGGTGATTCAACAACCTTGTAATCAATTCACATTTATTTTCCTTTCAGAGTCAGACCCCTTGTTTTGCATATATCTTTCAGTTGATCTACTGTAAGAACAATCAGGGCTGCCTCATTAAAGATATCCATATTTGGCATGTTACAATTGCTTCACTTTTTGATGGATCTTAGCCTTGTGGCTGGTTTAGTTGGGCACAAGTAGAGCAAATAATCAATGTAACCACTCTACGTCTATCCCACCGCCTGCCACCAGTGTTAGGCAAGAATTGATGTAGACTACACAACACTTGTCCTCTTGGTATTAGGTAACCCACCTTTTGGTATAGGCCTGTACTACACAAGTTGCTAGTGTGACTGATCTCAAGAGGGGTAAATGTGAGCTATAGAGCTGTAGCAATGAAATCCACAAATACAAGTAGCCATGTAACACTTATAATCAAGGTTTTTGTTATAAATAATTATTTCATTATTTAACAGTAGTTTTTAAATAAGCATTCTTTAAAAAGGGCAATATATGTAACAATGAAATATACTTTAAAATACTTTTCCAGAATCGACACAAAGCTAGTAGATGCTCTTTAGAGATGCTTCTTACACACTTCCTACACCTGGAGGGGACTTCACTAACTAGGACAGTAATTTTATTTTCAAATTTGTTTATTGGCATTTATCATAGTGTAATCAAGTGTAGTACAACAAGAGTGCCAACAGAGAAGAACAGAACAAAACAGGGAAAACAAACAACAATCTCAAACGTTAACATGATAACATAACTTGTTATGTCTGAGCTTCATTGTTCAGGTATTGGGTTCTCAGCGGGGCGTGACGTAGGGGTGGGGGGGCTTCTAGTTTCAGTAACTACATTAAGTGTTCAGGGTCTCCCATATGGGTTTCAATGTTCTAGCATAGCTGGATAGTTCAAGTTAATGTTGTTCATGGGGGTTTATCGTCCGAAGGATAGATTATAGATCTGGTTATCTCCTTCCATGCTACCAGGGTGTCGCTCATTTCGTCGGTTGACCTGAGGACGCTTTCCTCCCATGCTCATGTTTCCGCCTCAACCCACCTTATCAGTTCGTTGTGCCAGACATTATATCTGGGCCCCGCTGGCTTTTTCCAGGACATAGCGATATGTCTCTTGGCCAATATGCACAGTAAGTCCATTAGCTTCACCCGGTGTTTGAGTTTAGCCGGTCTGGGATACGTTCCCAAAAGGCATTCTTCAGGCGTCCATCTGAAGCTGGAGGTGCCCGTTTTCTCATACGTCTGTTTGATTCTTGCACATAGGGATTGTACTATGTTGCATTCCCAGAACATGTATTTGCGGTCTGCCTTGTCTGCTTTGCACCATGGGCAGTTGGGGCTTGCATGTTCGTTGAAGGTCGATAGCCTGTATGGGGTCAAATATGTCCGGTGTAGGACATTCAGTTGTATGAAGCGAAATCTGTGGTTTCTGGACACTGTTTTAGGGAACGTTAGTGCCCTGTTCCATTCACCTTCCGACAACTCTCGGCCTATGTCCAATTCCCAGCTGCTTTTCAGTTCCTCACCTTTCGGGTTGGGGCTGTCGTTAAGGTGGCCGTATATTTGAGATACTAATTTCTGTCCTTCGCCTAAGTTGTAAAGTAGAGTTGTGAGAGAATCCGGCTCGGGCTCTTCTGGCCAGGTGTCCCACTTAAGTCGTGCCATTTCACGTATCCTTCGATAACACAAATAATGACCGGTGGGTATTCCATCTTCGTTCTGTAATGAGCTGAATTCTCTGAAGGAGCCCCCTGCATGTAAGTCCCCCCATGTGTAAACCCCTTTTTTCTCCCAGGCCCTGAGGTGCAGCAGGTCCAAGTCTGTTTTACACAGATCCCAGACCATTGGTATTTCTGGGGAATACAGGTGTGTTGGGTGTTTCAGTGACTTCACTCTTTGCCAGATTTGACTTCCCAGGATGGCTATAGAGGGCATGTTTCTTAATAGATGACATGGCGCCCAGATGAGTTCTTTTAATTGCAACGGGGCGATCAAGGACCGCAGGAGAGGAGTCTCAGATGTGATCTCGTCGGCTAACCATTTTGACGCAAAGCTGAGTTGAGCAGCTAAATAGTATTTTTCAAAGTTCGGGAGTTGGATTCCCCCTTGGGCATATGATAGGACCAGTGTGGAGTGTGCTATCTTATGTCTGCCCTGTCCCCAGATGAATTTGCGGATTATTGATTCTAGTAAACGGAAAAACGGCTTCTTGATGTAATATTGTACATTTTGAAATTTGTATAAGAGTCTAGGGAGGATAATCATTTTAGTTATCGAAGCTCTCCCCATTGCTGACAGTGGGAGTTTCGCCCAGAAGGTCATGGAACTGCGCAGTGTGGGTAATACTGCATTCGTATTGTGTTCATGCATCAGTTGCAGGGTGTGCATGACCTGAAAACCCAAATAGCGAAACTTGGTGGTTTGCCACTGTATCCCTAGCGTTGGGAGCTCCTGCTCATTTCTGTCTTTAAGACCTGCTAACGGGAATAGGCAGGACTTTGCCTTATTGAATTGTATGCCCGAGACTTTAGAGAAGTTGTCGAGGACTTCCAGCATGGTGGGGACATTAAGGTGTGGGTCGCTGACATATAGTAATACATCATCCGCGTAAAGCGAGATGATGTGATCTATCTCTCCTATTCTTATTCCGGCATCGAAGAATTGTTTTCGAAAATAAATAGCAACGGGTTCTAGGCCCAATATATACAGCATGGGAGATAGTGGGCAACCTTGCCGGGTGCCTCTGCATATGTCCCAAGCCTCTGATACATGCCTCCCTGTTTTTACACATTCTCTTGGCTTGGTGGAGAGTATTCAAATCCACCTAATAAATCTTGGGCCAAATCCGAATTCCCTCAAGACCGCAAGTAGCCATTCCCAAAATATAGAGTCAAATGCCTTAATAGCATCGAGGGATAGTAAAGCGTAGGGCTCGGTGTCCGTGTCTGTTTGCTTGATGATGTGTTGGAGTCTGCGTAAATTCATGGTTGTGTTTCTACCTGGGACAAATCCACATTTATCTGCTTGTACAATATCACCCACCAGTCTGGACAGTCTCTGTGCTAGGATTGTGGTTAGCAGTTTGACATCATAATTGAGCATGGCCAGCGAGCGATAGGAGTCGCAACGCTCTGCCGGTTTCTTTGGTTTGAGGATTGGGATCACTAGGGTTTCTCGCATGCTGTCAGGTAGGACTCCTCGTTTGTACGTTTCCTGGAACACCTCGTGTAATAGTGGTATTAGAGAGGGGCCATAAGTTTTATAGAATTCCAAAGGTAGCCCGTCGCCCCCAGGGGCCTTGCACGTGGCTTGTGACTTAATTGCTTCTGCAATTTCTTCTATTGTGAAATCCGCCTCTAAGGCTTCAGTTTGTGCATGGGGGACCCTGGGCAGCCCTATCTCCTCCAAGGTGTCTGTTGGGTCTGAAATGTGTTACCCTGCTCATCTTGTATTGTGGTGATGGTGTGTTGGGGGTGTTCCCTTTTGCAGAGCCATGCAAACAGCCTGCTGGGCCTGTCCGTCTCTATATGTGCCCTGTTCGTTCTAGTACCGTAATCGAACTTGGCAAGTCTATTCCATGTGTTTGAACATTCATCTCGGAGTGTCCTGAGCCTGTCTTCGTGTTGCTGTGGGTTTGTGGAGTCATTGCTAAGCCTCTCTATCATTGCTTCTGCTTGTGTGAGTTCATCGCGTAGCAGTCTTCTGATACCCCCTGCCTTCGACATGACCACTCCCCTAATTACTATCTTTAAGGCTTCCCATACTGTGCTTATATGTTCCACACTTCCCTTATTTAGTTCTATGTATTCGTCAATCGAGTCCTCAAGTTCATCTCGGAATGCCTGGTCTTTCAAGGCTTCTATGGGCATGCGCCACATGGGGATGGGGGGTCTGAGGCCTGCATGTTTCCATGTTATTAGTAAGGGAGAGTGATCTGATATCGTTCTCCCCATATACTTTGCCTCTTCCATCTGGGGTAGGTGTTCTCTACCTACAAAAAGGTAATCTAGCCTCGTGTGGGGACGAGTAGTATGAGTAGTTTCGAATCTGGGGGTGGAGCTCTCTCCATACGTCTGTCAGATTTAGTCTGCCTAGCATCGTGTTGAGCGCGGTCGTGGCAGCTGATGTGGTTGCAGGTGGTGGTAATGACCTATCCAGTTTCGTATCATGAATGCAATTAAAATCCCAGCCCCATATGAACAAGCCATTTCTTTGTTGTGTGACCTTGGTGTACATCGAGGCCAAGTGAGTCGGAATGTTGTTGTTAGGCAGATAAGAGTTTACTATGCAGAACTCCTGTTGCTCAATGTGCCCCCATACTATCACATATCTGCCCTCTAGGTCACTTTCAAATTTAGACAGTCGAAAGGGAAGATGGGGGTGAATCCAGGTGTATACTCCACGAGCAAACTTGGAATAAGCAGTCCCGAACCCCTGCCCACCCCAATGTTCTTGGAGTTTGGTCATGGAATATTTGGTACAATGCGTTTCCTGTAAAAGTGCTATTCCCACTTTTTTCCTGTGCAGGTATGACTTAATTGTGTTCCTTCGGAGGTAGGTACCAAGGCCTCTCATGTTCCATGTCATTATTTGTACTTTCCCTGCCATGCCACTGCAAGAGAGGTGTCCCTGATTTCACTATTCCGCAGGGAGGTTGCCCATAACATGTCCTCCACTCCCTCCCTCATCCCCGTTTCTGTTGTAAAGTATTCTGGAGACTTACCAACTGCTGTAACTTCCATTCCAAAGAATGAACAAACCAAAACGTGTAACTCCAAACTGCCCCCAGCAGTTGCTTCCAACTTGCAGCGCTCAGGGGTTCCCGAGCCTTCTAGGCCACTCCAGGCCTCTCGGTACGGGTAGTGTGCAGGCATTCAGTCTGCACTGTCATCGTGGGGGTGGGTCAGCTCTGTGCTGGGTGAGTCGGGTTGTCGACGATGTCGCATTTAGGCCCTTATGCTCCTGCCCAATTAGGCCAGCTATTTATTGCTGCCTTAAGTAAGGTTTTGAAGGTAATGCCATGGTCGCTCAGTTCGACGACCGCTCTTCCGCGTGGTCTCAAGCGTTCGTAGTCATTAGTTTCCTTCCATGGTTTCTCCTGCATCGTCGGCAAGGTTGTTATGTTCGAGCCACATATTTGCTGCAGCTGGGGTCTCAAGAAAGATTGCCTTTCCTTTGTAAAGTATTTTAAGCCTTGCTAGGTACAGTAACATATACTTCAGGCCAAGTTTCCGTAGTCTCGCTTTTATTGGTATGAAGGAGTTCCTCGCTTGTTGCACCACAGGGGTGTAGTCAGGGTATATAACTATTGTGGAATCATTCTTCCTGATCACACCACCTTCCCTTGAAAACCGTAGTATTATCTCTCTGTCACGGAAATTCAGTATTTTAGCTATTATTGGGCACGGGTACGACCCTGGCAGTGGCCTCTTCTGGAGGGATCTATGGGCTCGCTCCACTGAGAACCCTTGAGTGAGTTTACCTGCACCGACATCTTGAAGCAGTAGTGTTTCAATCAATTCAGTGGGGTTCGGGCCTTCCATGTCCTCCGGAACACCAAGTATTCGAATATTATTTCGACGGGCGCGTCCCTCTGCGTCTTCGGAGCGGGATTCCAATCTAGCCACTGTTGCTTCCAGTTCTTGAACTTTTGCTTTCAGCATGCGAGTATCTTCTCCGGTTTCTTGTAGGGAAGTTTCCGTTATGGTCACTCTCTCGGTCAGATTGCGGACATCCTGCCTCATCAGTTGTATGTCTGACCAATCATGCCCTCCATAGATGTTCGTAAGGCTGCAATGGCTTGCAAAATGTGAGCGTCTCGAGGGTCTGTCACCGACGTTGGTGCTTCCACCACAGCAGTGGCCTCCTGCAACGTCTGCTGGTTCGATCTGCCTGTTGTGAAAAAGTCCATTGTCGCGCATTTGGATTTGTTCTTGGGAGGCGACATGGCGCAGTTCGGGGTTTCGAGATCTGTGTAATGGGCCACATGCTGTAGCCTTGGGTTTAAAGTAGGGGTTCAAAGGTTTGCTGTAGCTGGCCCTAAATGGGGTGCGCTGTTATACACCGGGTTGCAGTGCAGTTGCAAGTTCCTGTCTATCGGGCTTTATGGATCGTCTCAGGCCCTCGCCTCCAGGCTCATATTTCAGTGATCGCAGCTCTCTTTAGGCAGGTGAGGCGGGAGCATTACCTCCAGGTGTGTTTATGGCCACCCGGATCTGTTCTATCAATGTTCAGTGACCTCCAGTGTTGGCTGTTCCAGCCTGCTGGCAGATTATTGTATGTTGACCAGATTTATGGTAACCAGCCCCAAGGTGCGGTGGGTGATGTCCCCAGGTCTAGGCACTCACCGTGTTGCTGACAATTCCAAAGTGGATTTAGGGTAGGTGTGAGGCCGCAGATCGAAGTAGGCTGGTGGGATCTCGAGTGCCAAGTTCTGTGAGTTGCCCAGCATATTTAGGAGTCTGTCAAGTTGTGAGCTTGGGGCTGGAATCAATGCGTGTGCCGTAGTATAGTAGCAGCTCCCCGGGCTCGTTAATGTGTGCTTTCTCCGTGTCCCGGCTGCCGCCCCCCGTTGTAGCTCACCTCTTGTAGTTCTACCGGCTGATGATTGGCAGCGTGTCCACGCGTGTCCGGGGGGGGTGTCTGCTGTCCGTGTGCAGTATCACCCGATCTTATAACACGGTTCCGTTCTTTCCCCCGCCTTCAGTGACTGGCGGTTCACCGATTAGGCGCCAGCACTACTATACAGTATGCCGCAGGGGTTGATTGCAGGCGGCCCTCTCCGATTCCGCTCTTCTGTGACGTTGCAGATCCGCTGCGCCTCCTCGCGTCTGACCAGATCGTTTCTTTCCGTGTGATTCTCTGCGTCTCGAACAGGGCAGCAACACAACGTTACTCTCCCCCTGTAAGGGCTTTGACAGTCCACTGCCCCGGCAGCTCGCAAAGGGGCCGCAGTCGGCGGTCCAGGCGATCAGGCACTCTGTGCGATTTCACTGTCGCAGTTCATTGTTCATTCCCGCGGGGAGAGCCGCCATCTTAGGTGCCGCAGGGGAGCCTCTTCGAGCGCTCCGTTTTCCAAGTTGCAGGTGCTGAATCTCCACGATAATGCAGTCGAGTGCAGGAGAAAGGTTCTTGTATGCACACGATTTTTTATATTTCGACACCTTAAAAATATAACGCTGTTATTACGGATGTTATAGGATCATGGGCAGGAGCACCGTGGGCTGCGACTTCACTCCATGCGTGCTGGCCACACCCCCTAACTAGGACAGTAATGCCATTTATTTATCACTAGTACACTTTGTAGATGCTGAGGTTTCGCCGAAAGGAAAGGTTAAGGGAAGGAAACAGGTTAAACAGGCTCTCAGAGCATGTGAGCACTTTAAATCTTCCAATGAAGTCTAGATAAAAACCTTTCCCAGCAATAATAGTTAAAAACCAAGTTATCACCTATGAAGGACAGTAAATATCAAATTCAAATGGAGTAGAAGAATCTGCAGGGAGCCAGGACAGCCGAAGTCAATTGGAGCACAGTCTATGGAGCTGAGGCACTTCTTAGATAGCAAAGTCTTGCACAAAGTTAGAGAGTTTGTTGAAGAAAAATCACTGTAGGGTCACAAGCTGTTACAGTTGTGAAGGGTAGAGCTGAAATCAACTCTATCAAAGTAGCTACTGCAAGTCTCAAGTGAGAAGAGCAAAGCTAAAGACACTGGGGGTCATTCTGAGGTTGGAGGTAAGGAATTACCGGCACCGGTAAGGGTGCCGATGCCGGTAATCCCTTACCTCTGTATTTCGAGCTCCCTTTGCGGGTCCTTCCTTACCTCCTGCTTTTAGCAGGAGTAAAGTATGGGACCCGCAAAGGTACTTCGGAGGTAATTACGGTACCGTAATTTACAGTGCCGTAATTACCTCCTTCCCCATTCCCATTGAGCCCTATGGGGCAGAAATGGGAATGGGGAAGGGCAAAAGGTGAATGGGGAATTACCGGTCCCTCCAACCCTGGAATGGACCGGTAATTACTCCATTCACCATGCCGGATTTGGGACGGTTTCGGAGGCAACCATGGAGCTAATTACTCCATGGTTAGCTCCAAACCCGGAATGAGGCCCACTGAGTTAAGTACCCCAAGTCAGAACAGTACCTTTGGTTAGAAGAAGAGTGGTCCAGCTGGCTTCTGTCTAGTTGCAGCGATGCAGATCCTGGGTTCCTGGGCCTCAGTCGTGGAGACAAGAGGGAGGACGTCTGGAGGACTCCGACAGCAATTCAGCGGTCGGTAGCAGCTACGAGCTCTATTCAGGTCAGCGGCTCTTTGCGGTTTTAGCGCGCAATAAACAGCTCCACCACGGATCTTGGATACCTATTGGGCTTCCTTCACTCCTTGAGTCCTGCAATCTGGTGAGGGGACTCACGCTCTGGTCGTCCTGTTTCTAGAGGGTCTTTATGACACTCCTGGAGCTTCTGGACAGATCACAGACGTTGCACTCGACTATGGATTTCTCGACCCCTGGCACTTGGTTCCTGCAGCAGCGAAGAAGTAGAGCCAGTCAGGGAAGATGGTCCAGTGGAGTTCATCTCGGGGTTAGTTGGTCGCACTAGCCCAAGGGAAGAAGTCGTCCCTTCCGGAGCTTCTCTTGTCGATTAGAAAAAGTAGTTTTAGCGCAGTAGAAGGACTTCACTGGGCAATTCAAAGGTCCAGAAGAATACAGCAGGCTTCTTTCACGATTTCTTCATCGGGTTGTTCTTCCCAGTGGTCGACTCTATCTCCAGTCCAAAAACCCTCACCTTTTAAGCAGGTTTCTCCCATTCATGCACAGCCTAGCTATCACCCAATCAGGACTGGGTGCATTCTGGCATTCCTAAAGAGAAAGGGCAGGGGAGTTTCTGGAACCTCCCTAACTTCCTGCCCTTTCTGACACACTGGAGCCAGAGGCGCATGTCAGTACTGAAGCCAGCAAAAGGCAAAATGAGCAAAGGGCTCAAACCTGGTTTGGCGCACAGAGTAAAACCCAAGACAGACCTCACAAACAGAAAATGACGAAAAAAGAAGACCGGGTCATTTTGACAAAATGGTCACCCATGGGTGCTATACTACAGCTGAGGATTCAGCCTGCGCTAGAAAAAGCACAACGGTAGAAAAACTTAACCACTGCCACCAGCCATTTAAAGTAGTGAGGGTAACATAAAGAATGTTACATGAGTAGGTAGGATAAGGGGCTACTAAGTAACCCCCCAGCACTCCACATTAGATGGTGTGTGCTGGACCTGCAAAGAGAAAAGGTAAGTAAAGTCAATTTCACTTTACTATTCTTGGCAATGGTAGTTCACACAAGAAAAGGTATTTAAACCTTATGAGAAATCTAAAGGATTTCTCTGTGACCATGTCATTTTGACAAAATGGTCACCCATGGGGGCTATACTACAACTGAGGATTCAGCCTGCACTAGAAAAGCCCAACGGTAGAAAAATTCAACCACTGCCACCAGCCATTTAAAGTAGTGAGGGTAACATAAAAAATGTTACATGAGTAGGTAGGATAAGGGGCTACTAAGTAACCCCCCAGCACTCCACATAAGATGGTGTGTGCTGGACCTGCAAAGAGAAAAGGTAAGTAACGTCATTTTCACTTTACTATTCTTGGGAATGGTAGTTCACACAAGAAAAAGTATTTAAACCTTATGAGAAATCTAAATGATTTCTCTGTGACACTGCACTGAAGGTGCTGTGTGTCACCATACAAGAAGTTGATGCCTATGGAGTTTGTCAGACTCCAAAAACAAAGGAAACATATAATCCAAATCAGGTCAAAACACATGAGAGAGTGAGAAAAAGGGCTCACTTCATCCACGGTTAAAATTAAAAAGTCCTAAAGTCCAGCAAAAAGAGCTGGGTGTCTCTAAGGTGGGAGGAATTAAGCACTAAAATGAAAATTCTCCCTGACATAGAGGAAGACAGCCTACTGCTTCCTGAAAAAGGAACAGCCTTGCTCAGAGCATCCCAGTGGTTGGATTTGGTGTGGCATCACATAGAGGTGGTCCTGTAGGAGTACTGCCCAAGTTGTCTGTGACTGTTGCACTCAGTGCATTTAACTTTAGTAGCCTTAGCCTTCGGTAGATCCCCAACGGTGGTATAGAACTGCCACACCCATGATTCTCTCTGGGTGCTGGAGGTAGGTATTTCCTCTATCTCAACTTCATGGTCCTCCTGATAGTTTTCTGCATCTGTGCTTTTTCCGTTGTGGAGGCCGTTCAGGTGGTGGTTACTCCTGGGGAGGAGGGGTGGCCATGGCTAGTGCCATTTTCTAAGTTAAATAGCAGTTGTGCTAATATTGTTCCAAGCATATGCTTGCTCCTGGATTGATTGGAAATGGAAAATCAGTAAGAATGGGTCTAGGAGCTGTGCAAGGGTACGTTTTCAACTTGAAACTTCCTAGAGCAACTGAAAATGCAGTTTCAAACTGTTCGCGAAGCACAGATTAGTTTGCAAAGTGCCGAACCGTTTGCGGACACGTCATCATGCCTCATGCATGCGTGGCTACTTGACACTGTCTATAAAGTCTGCAATGCCCTCAGACGTCCGTGAACAAGAAATGGGGCTAAAATGTTGCAGAATGTTCATAGAAGTGTTAAAAATGTTTCTCGTAGATGGGGAATGGTGCAGTTTTTACTTGAAACTTTCTAGATTGGCTGAAAATACTGATATTAAAAGGACGTTATGGTTATGTTGCACTAATAACCTATGAAATTCAGTGAAAAAAACATTGTTAAAGGGACGTTTTGGTTACAGGCAAAACAGAAAAACCCTTGAAATTCTGCATTTATGATAAGCTAAGCAACCATCACTCGCGCCACTACTGTGCACTACTAAGACTAACACCCAGGACATCAAAGATGACATCACAAATATCACTGATGACAACACATATAACATTAATTTTGATAAACAGTCCCTACAAGGGTTTGTGTTTGTAATGTTGGTAAGAAGATGTAAGGGGTGATCGGGAGACCTATCATGAACTACTTAATGTATTAAAGAATGTACTCATCTAAACAAAACATTATAGTGGAGTGTTGTTGTTAATACAGAAAAATTATCATACATACACATTTGCAATGGCTGTAGCATACATGCACCATAGAAGTACAACACTTTTAATCTGGTAATTTCGGATAGTAAAATAATGAATGCTACCTTATCACAGTTTTGAGTAATGTTAAACATGGAATAAATAGTTAACAATTCAAGACTTACTACACACCTGTGTTAGTACAAAGAATACATATGAAGACACAGAATGCATACAAATCAGAGGCACATACAGGGAAAGTAAAGTAAGGAAGGAAGAAACAACAGCACCAGAAAATGTCAATAACATTAAAGTTAATCTTCATGCATACAAATGAATTGTGTGTTTGAGGCCTGCTTATTGCCCCGTGGATGTGCACCATGAGCTGAGACCAAACCTTAATGAAAGTACTTTAAGAACATACGACAAGGTTAACATCTAAATATATAGCACCTATGGTCTGGGTAGGGGAGTGGAATCTAGATGATATGGGGATATTTTCAGAGGTGAACAATAGGGTTGCCGGTCCATTTCGATGTCTGCAGATGTCATCTGAATTGGGAAGTTCAGGGCAAGTTGTGGTGTGGTCATGGCCATGCACCCAAGAATATAGCCACTGGCCACAACTACCACAGCATAATATGGCCATACACCCTAGAATCTGGCCACTGGCCACAACCACCACACCACACCACAACTTTCCCTGAACCTCCCAATTCAGATGATGTCTGCAGACATCGAAATGGACTGCCAATGCTATTTTTCATCTCTGAAAATATCCCCATATCATCTAGATTCCACTCCCCTACCCAGACTAAGCACTCCTGCAGTCACAAAATAACCTCAAATGTGTGTCTGAAACTGTCCACGCAAGCCCTCTTTCAATCACCAAAAAATCCACGCTGTCCACCCAAATCCTCTTTCAGTTACCAAATAGTTCAGGGCAAGTTGTGGTGTGGTCATGGCCATGCACACAAGAATCTAGCCACTGGCCACAACCACCACAGCATAATACGGCCATGCACCCAAGAATCTGGCCACTGGCCACAACCATTACAATAATATGTCTACAGAAATTGCATCCAGACATTGGATACAATCATTATAATAATATGTGTACAGTAATTATAGGTAGTGTGTCGGCAGTATATAGTATTTGTAACATGATGACAATACAATTGAAGAACCATTGGGGGTACAGGTTTAGTTTGTTGTACATGGTATTGAAGGAGAGATCTTTGCTTCTTTTTCTGTGACAAAAACACAGTATAATATGTTAGGTAGGATAGTTTACAATGTCAAATTCCATACAATCTCACATATTCATGTACTTTTTAGACCCTCATAATCAGTACATTCCGAGTACTATGTTTGAAGCAACATCACTGTGTGTTTTGCACAGTTGCTGTTTCTGTTTGCATAATCATTGGGAAAAAAATCAATTAAAAAAATGACGTCATTTATTTGATCTTAAGTGTCACATTGTCTTTGTTTGAAGTGTGCAGTACTTAAGGGAATGTTTAAGGTGCACAAATAAGTGTATTAGTTGTTACAAGCAGTGTTGCAGTAGGAAGTATCGTAATGGTGTATTTGCAATGAAGTGTAATAAAGGGTATTTTTGAAGTAGTTAGATACCTTTTGGTGTATTGTAACTGTTTTGCTTTTCAAAAGAGCTGTTGTACTCTTTTTTTAAAGGTATTTCTGAAGTACTTAGATACCTGTTGACATATTGAAACTGTTTTGCATTTCAAAAGCAGGATTGCAGTACTATAGATGTAGTTAGATACCAGTTGGCATATTCTAACTGTTGATAGTTTTATAGTTCTGAAGGGTATCTTTTGAAGCAGTTCAATACCTGTTGGTGTATTCTAACTATTTTCCTATTCAAAAGTAGTGTTACAATACTATGGCTGCAGTTAGATACCATAGGCGTATTCTAACTGTTGATAGTACTACAGGTTAGTGACTAAACTTTGTAGACCCTCATAATCAGTACATTCTAAGTACTACGTTTGAAATGACATTACTGTGTGTTCTGCACAGTTGTTGTTTGCATAATGATTGGAAACAAATTTATAAAGCATTAAAAAACATACTACATTGACGTGAGTGTGACTTTCACACTACATTTGTTTGAAGGTTGCAATACTTAAGGGAATATTTAAAGTGCACTCGCGGTTGATAGTGTACCGGGCTAATGACTAATTTTAGGTTTAAGGAATATTAAGTAGGCATTTGTTAGATTTGCTGGTAATCTCTGTTTTAGAGTAATGGAAGTGTTGTTGCATTCAAACCACCCTATCTTTTTTAATGTATGCAGTATAGTGACCTGCAATGGTTGTGGCACCAGCGTGGTAGATTATGCCTACTGTTGTGAAGGTTCTCTTGCCAAGAGATACTTGCCCATGTGTGAAGCTAGTAAGCTTGCAGTTGTTTTTGGTACCATTTGCGTTGTATCTTAAAAGCATTAGTATTACATATTGGCTATGTGAGTTTATGAGCAAGGTGGAACGATTGTCTGAATTGCAAAAAGTGCATAATATGGCATGATTTGAATTTTGCACCAGCTGATGAAATGGAATAGATTCACAAATTGGTATAGATACATACACAAATCGTTCATTAGGGATGTGCTCTTGTGCAACATGGTTGCAGAGACTGCATGTATGTTTCCACATGTATGAAATCTGGAAGATTACATTTATAGGTATGTTTTTGGTTTCCAGTATTTGCAATAAGTACATTCGAAATTCTCGTGGAGCTTTCTGTGTGTTTATGGTGAATTTTACCATTTCTGCACAGTAGTCCAATTCTTGCCTTACTCCTGAGACACTGTAAGTGTTGCACAAATGCATTTGGAGGGAGACACTGGATAAAAGATTCTTCTTAGTTTAACAGAATTTAGGAGCAACTGTTCCATTAAATTTAAGGTGTGACTGCTAGAGTTATCCCTGGCTAAAGGGATAAGGTAACAAACAAGGAAAAAAGGCATGTCATCTGAAGTTAATCAGACAAATCGCAGTGCACTCTACAAAGGGAAGAAAATCCCTCAATTAATATTTGAGAACAAAATTGATAAACAATTTGTGAAGTGTAATAAATAATATAATTAATTTAATATAATAATATCTGTGTTCACCGACAAAGAATGGGACAGGGCGCTTACATACCCCAAAGAAGTATCTAGGAATTCCAGGTTCCGCCTCATACAGCTAAACATTTCATACCGCACGTACCTCACCCCACACAAGATAGCGAAATTTAAACCACAGACATCACCTAACTGCGTCTGGTGCAATTCGGACGAAGCGGATCTCATTCACATGATGTGGAGATGTACAAAAGTGCAGGAACTTTGGGTGAAAGTTGAGCAAACCTGCAAAACAGCAGGCATGACACGATACATATGGTCCCCCAGCGAATGTCTGCTGGGAACATACCCCAGGCTAGCTAAATCCAAACATACAATGAAACTCATGGACATGGCTTGCATACTAACCAAGACAACAATCGCAATGGCCTGGAAAAGACCAGCTGGCCCACAACACACCACATGGCACAGGGAGCTAGAACGATGGGCAGACGCGGAAACCAAAGCCTGGGAAGACAGTGTCGCCAGATCAGCAGATGGCACGAGCCAGGCACTAGACACCTGGAAAGAACTGATATGGAGTGTGTTCCACCCTTTGGATGGCATGTTCCCATGAACGCTTCCGCACGAAGGCCATGGACATTCCGCACCTACGATGGCAAGTAAGACAGCGCAATTTTAGACAATATCTGCCACTCCCACACCCCCCACCCCCGCTTCCTGAACAGTCCCTCCAAATCGGAACCTATCAAACCGGAACACATTGTTGATGAACGGAGACAGTTAATGCAGTTAATGTTCTATCAACCTTTCTTCTTGTTACAAAGCTCTTCTTTCTCTGAGCTTTCCTTTTTTTCTATCTTTTCTCTTTTTTCTCATGAATACATTAAAAGAACTGTTCTATAACTATGAAAATGCCAATAAAGAAAATTAAAAATTAAAAATAATATCAGTGTTCACAACTCCATCACATATAATAACTCATAATGTTCATAATCATTGTTCAAATTTCACATGATTCCATATAATCAAAGTTCACATGATTCATTTATACAAAATATGTTGTCTTCACATAATTTGTCAAACCAACATAGACAGATATTTATCATTTCATCAGATTTAAGGAAACCTCTAGGGATAATATGAGTCCAATATAACAATGTCTTTCAAAGATGGTCCTGAACCTTGTGTACTAAATAGTTCAGATGAAAGATGTACTGTCACTCCGCGTTTCGAGTTTATAACTCTTCTTCAGGTGCTATGAACTCAACATGGTATCTGTAAGTAAAAGAACACAGTTCTTAAATTTAATTGTATAGTGAAAAACCTTGATGACTACTGTGTCATGTAGTAGTAAATATCAGCTAAGCCGCTGTTAAGGAGGTGCAACTAACCTTGGCTTCCTATGGGTGGTAGTCGCCTCAGTTAAAGAAGTAATTCCCCTGACTGTAGGGCGACCCACTTGGGAATCTATATTCTGGGCAGCTCCCTGGTAATCTACCTGTCGAAGTAAAAAGTATTTTGTGAATGGGAATGAAATCAAACATACACCTGATATTAGAATCAGAAGTACATTTAATGTACAGTTTTAATGAATAGATTAAATGCACTTATTTGTGTATTAGTGCAGTGCCATACACTGGTATATTTTGAATGGGTAGGGTACCGTCACCTGATCCCTACAAAGTGAATCATAGAGTTCACTGATTGCATTCAGATGTATTCTCAAACATTGTTCTGCCTCATTCAGCTAGAATGAGGTTGATAAGCATACCTTGTTCGTGTCGATTCTGTAATGTTATAAAGGCGAAGCATGGGCGGGAAAGGCAGCAAACAAGCAGACCCTCATCCCGCGATCGACTTATCCGGGTGTCACGTGACTTGTGCGTGCGCTGACGCGGCTGTTGCGGTCTCATGATCGTGTTGTGCAGCCTATGACCACAATGATGACAGCACCGATGACATCACAGGTGACATCACTAGCTAAATCTATGATATCACTGATGACATCACTGATGGAATCACTGGTGACATCACTAGTTACATCATATATGACATCACAGATTACATCTGTCATAGCATCAGACATAACATTATTTATGAATTAGCTCATAAAAGCTTTGATTAACTAAATAACAATTTGGGCCATGGCTGTGGCCTTTGTCATGGCCAAGTCAGTGGCCACTGGCCTTGGCTGACGGCCATGGCTAGTGGCTGGTTAGTGTTGTTCAATGTACAGTGGGCAAGGCCGAAGGCCATAGATTGTGGCCCCTTAATGTTTTAAAATATGCAGTAGACATGGCCGAAGGCCGTGACCCCTGCCTATGTCTGATGGCCAGTGCTAGCGGTCTGGTAATGTTGTAAAATACACAGTGGCATGGTTGAAGGCCATCGCCAAAGGCCATGGCTAGTGGTCCATTATTGATAAAATAATATACAGTGAGCACTGCTGAAGGCTGTGTCCACTAGCCATGGCTGAAGGCCATGGCTGCTGCTCCTTAATGTAAAGCTTGATGGTGCCTTGTCTAGAGAAACCGCCAGTACTTTTAGGGAATTGGTTTATGGGATAGGTCAACTGACGGCCCTTGTTTTGTTTTGCTTCAATTACATTATAATTATTACCCCCAGCGGATAGCTCCACACCTATGTCCAATAATTCCCGCATGCTGGAATAGCCATGTCTCAATTTCATAAAACCCAGTTGATTTACATGAATAATTTGGGCATCACACCATATAACCTTTGGGCAAACATTTTTGACAGAAGCTTTACATCCGCATTATGTAGCAAGATTATATAAAGATTCAAGTAGTCAGTGGCTTCTTACATTTGACATCACTGAAATGATTGCTTTGCACATGGAATGAGGGAAAAGGCCCCACAAACAAATATTGCTGAACAACCTTGCCATTCCCGGGACAATTATGCTAGAGAATTTCACATAGATCTCTATCGGGAGGCTTTCTTGGCCTGGGCCTTTGTTGGGTTTCACCATCTTGAAGGATCTTACAATTTCCTCGAATGTGGCATTTGTCTCAACAAAATCAGTATCTACTGTCTTTAAGATGGGAAAGTACACAACTGAGCGAAGGGGTTGTGGCCTTTGTGTGCCTGAGATACTGCAGATAAATATTAGTTTTAAATCCTTAAATCCCACAAAGCTCTTGTCTCTATCAGTAAAGCCCCTTGTTCAAATAATGACAACTCAATGGCCCCTATGCGACTTCGTTGCAAATCCTTAGTGGCACGGAAGTGAGGCAGAAGTGAAGACTCCTGAAGTCCTGTTGAGACGGTGACTGGAGGCCGCTGCTTGACTTTGCAGAGTGGGAGTGCTCTTAATCCCTAAACCCACTCATGGTGTGGCGTGGAAGTGAGGCAAAAGTGGAGTCTGTCGAAAGTCCACCTAGTATCGACCGTCTTTTGTCACTCCTGGTGAAGAGCAGCTTGGCTTTGGCATTGGTGCTGGGTGTTTGTGCATGGCAGTGCAGTAGACATTTCGGTAGCCTTGCCTCTTCAGGCCCTTTAGGTAAGACCCTCTTGCATAAGTCTATTTCAACTTTCTATCGTGCTTATTTTGGGCCTACTTTTGTTACGCATGCCCCTCTGTGCGATGTATGAACTGTATAGTAAGTCTGTGGAGGGTGGGGTTGCAGGTTCCCCTGTAGTCCCTCCACTGCTACATCTCCCAGTTCCTCAAGCGGTGAGTCAGCCCCCCCGCTAACCTTACATCTATTGGCACGTTAACTCCTGGTGCCTGAGGGTATACCCCTGATCCCTCTGTCTCATCAGCACACATGGCACCAGAGAACATTGTCTAGCTAAATATGCCACTCGATGAGTGCACCTTAGCAACAAATAAAAAGGTGGCCCAGTGCCGAAAAAGTAGAACTAATTATTTCCTTGCTGCTAATACAAGAGAATCTACTCATCAATATGAGAGTCTGAATCGAGTAGAACAGGAAGCAGAGTCCTACCCGCCACGGTCTCGGCTTTTCTTACAAGTACTGTAGACGCTGCAGTACCTTGCTGTCTTCATCGACTCCTCAGGATTGTCTGTCTCCCTGGTGGCCACCTGTTAGGCAGAATCCTGTGCAGTGCCCTTAGTGACCACTACACACAATTAAGACTACAAGTAGTAATACAAGTTCACCTTTGGTACAAGCCTGTACTACACTGTTAAAGTGGTAGCAGTATCGGAGCAGCCAGACTTATCTCAAGAGTAAATGATCAGTAGTAGAGATTACACAAAGGACCACAATTACTGTGAGTCAAGCAAACACTGACTCAAGGTTTCAGGTATAAAATATAAGTAAATTTATTTTAATCCATTTGTTCATAAAACACTTCACTTCTATAAATTCGAAACCACACATAAAAAAAAAATACACTAAACACAACCAATTCCACTTGTTCCAGTAAATTCAAGGTAAGTACATTAGGATTTGACAGACCAGTGTTGCGATACTAACGCATACCCACGGATATAAATGCTCACAAAGTTAAAACAAACTTTGTACTTAGGAATTTCAAACAAGGGAAAAGTGGATAAAAATCATAGGCAATACTTTTTCAAGGCAAGGAGACTCGAGGACTTGTTCAAAGATACAGATTAAAGTCAATAGGCCTGCGCCAGTGTCAATGGAGCAGATGCTCAGTTGCCGAGGATCACACGTTGAACAGTTCGAGATTTGAGATGCCAAGAGTTCGTAAAGATTGTCAAATGGAAGGAAAAGTTATGAGGGAGGGAAAAAAGAACAAATCTTCGTGGAAGAAAAGGGTTTGCCCGATTCCGGCTGGTCAGATGGAGAGACCGACCAAATGTGCACAGTACCTTATTCCGTTGGTGAAAAGCTGGTGCCACGGCAGTTGTTCCTGGTAGTTCCTGCAGACTCATGGTTCCTGCGGCTTCAGTCGTGGGGACAAGAAGGACGACGCCTGGAGCGATCTGCACTACCCAGGGTTGAGTCCAGCAGCAGCGAAAAAGACAACGATGAATAAAAGGTGTGCTCCTTTAAATCAGAAGAGGGCTCTTCTGATGGCTATCCAGACCACTACAGCACAGCAGTGATTTAGACCCAGGAGAGGATTCTCTGATTGAAGAAAAGACAAGCTGGTTGATCCCACCAGGCTCAAGGGAAGAGGACTCCGGACTGGATCTTCTCTTGTCGTTTAAGGGGTAGATAGCTCAGGACTGCAGCAGGGCTTCACTGGGACTCAGGGTTGCAGCAGCCATCTTCTTCTCTGCTTCTCTTCGGTTCCCTGCAGTTCCAGTGGCGACTCTGACTTCTAGCCCAAGAGTCCTGCCTTTTATGCCAAAATCCCCCATTCACACAGCCTGGCTGTCAATCACTCAGCAGGGGGGTTGTCCAGCCCGGACAACCACCTTAGCCAATCAACACAAAGTGCAACTTGGGTCTCCAAGGAGACCCTGTGCAGGGCAAGACTACACCCCTCCCTCACATTCAACCCACCTAGACACCCAGACGCCAAACGAGGGCTTCTGGTCAGAAGCCTGCCAAAGGTCGGCGAACAAAGGAGGCAAACCTGGTTTGCGCGCAAAGAAAGACCCAAGAAGGATGTTAACAAAAAGAAATAGCGATTAAACTCAACTGGAGCCGAAATAAAAAGTATTTGGGCTAGCGGGTTTAAAGTTCAAGGCTACTAAAATAGCCTAAACAATACTACGTTATGTAATATAATCGCAGTAGGAAAATTAGGGTAGGTACCACTGCCACCAGCCAAGTCTTAATGTTAAGGGAAGCGAAACAATGCTCCAAGAGGTACAGATAAAAAAGGCTAAGAATTAACCCTTTCCAATACTCCATATAAAATGGGGGTACTGGATGTGTGGTTAAAGTGACTATGTAAAGTTAATTGCAACTTTACCCTTTTCTGGGGGACAGTAGTCAGCCTCAGAAAATGGGGTCGGTGGGAAGTCTAAAAGACAACCCTGTGTCACTGCACTGAAGGTGCTGTGTAACACACAAAAGAGTGGGGCTACTGAAGTGGTGTCCTTCAGAGTCCACAATCAAAAAAACAGTTGAAATACACATGGCAAAACACAGGTAAGAGTGGGGGAAAAGCTCACACTCTTGCCAAGTGGAAAAATAAACTCCAGAAATCCAGCAAAGCTGCTGAGGGACTCACTAGGTAAGGGAAATTAGCCATAGAATGAGAATTCTCCCTAACACCACCAATTCAACAAACTTCCCAGAGACGACGCATAGGGCCAACTTGATCCGTGGGTATGCATCTACCTCAGCTTTAAATCTGGTTCAGACTTCCCTCGTGGATATGTACGATAACATCAGGGATGAGGTGCAACAACATACGGCCATTTTAAATACTATGAGCTTGCATATCGATAAATGGAGGTTGAGGGATCCTACCACCATTGTAAATAATCGCAAGCTGTATACAGCTGTATCACAAACTCATGTATGGCGGGTCCTGAGAATCATTTGCTGTTGATTGAAGAAATTAACCTGATTGAAAACAATGAGCCCAGTATTGGGCTGGGCTAAGCTTTGTCGCAGGGCGAAGACTGTGTGATTGTCAGCAGTGCCAAGCCTTTGCAGAAGAATGAAAAATCCCAAAATTGCCCAAAAACTAGGGTTAACAGGAGATCCACCAGAAAATGTCTGCTTTAATAAATAAAAAAAACTGTAAGCTACCTCCAAAGCAAAACACTAGGGGAACATGTACATTTATGGCAATGTTGAGGAGGGAGGTTGAGCAGGTTCATTAGAAGGCGCAGGGTCGGGGGTTGGTCTGAATGTCCCTAAAAGTGTCAACCAAAATGAAGATAGTTTTTGATTTAAGTAACATTTCAACCTATTCTATTGAGGAGAATACAGTGGACCGGGTGAATGGGGGTGTTGAACCTAAGGCCTTAATCAAGGCTGAAGCGATTGTGAGTAGGGGAGGTCATAAAGTCTTTGTCCTAAGGGATTTAACTTATAAACCTCTACTGGGCCCAAAGCTCTCTAAGCCAGTGGCAGAGATCAAAAAGGTGGTTGAGGAATTGGCCCCAGTGAAGGAGCAGAAGCTATACTCTATTTTTGCTAGACCACTGATTAAACATACTGAATTATTAGATGAGTGCACTGTCATGATGCCTACCCCCAAGGAGCCAGACCGGGCCCAGCAACCCCAGAGGCAGACATCATGTTCCCGAGGGAAGTCCCAGCGGCCCCAGGTTTGGACTCAGTCCTGGCGCCTTTGGCGCCAGGCTCATGTTGGACAACAGTCCAGGCGCCATAGGCGCCAGGCTCATAAAGGATGACTTTGTGTTAAGAAGTACTTGGTGTGAACTTACCTGATGCAGACCGTGCTGCAGCATCCAGGCCACTTAGAGGCCTGAATTGGACTATTTTACCTATGGGACTACTTTACCACACGGGTGTGGCCGGAGGAAGAATACATACCTTAGAGGAAGAATACATACCTGGAACTACTTTGAAGGCTATTTAAGCCACGCCCAAGCAGCAACTCACGCTTCGCGTTGTTCTGCACCTAGCAGCTGGACGCTCACCGTGTCTGCTCCTGCATCCGGACTCCAGCCACGCCCGACAGCATCCTGGAACACCTGTAAAGGGAGAAGAGAGGAGAACAGGAGAAAGAAGATACATTACCTGCTTAATCCGCATTCCAGAGTCATCTCGCCGACGATCCTAAAGGGAAGACATTCATTTTTAAAAGCACATCGCATAGCTCGCTGCAGCGCAGCATTCCACTCACCTTTAATAGGCGCCTTCTTGCCCATCAGCGACCATCTGGATCTTCCGCCGCATTTCAGCGCCTAAAGGAGAAAAAGACAAGAACAAAGGTGAGCTAGGGAAGAGAATAAGAAAGGCTTAATTTCCACCATAAGACTTACCTGTTGGGTCAATCCCTCTTCACTTAGGGTCGGCGCCGTTTCTTCGGCATTTCCGAACCCCGGCCCCTAGGGGGAAAAAGACATTAGCATTAGTGAGCGAATGCAAGGACATTAGCGGAACGCTCATCAAAGACTTACCTGATATTTATTGGGACATCTCTTCTCACTTCGGGTCGGCGCCCTATCTTCGCCATTTCCGAACCCCGGCCCCTAAGGGGAAAAAGACACAAGCATTAGTGCATTAATGCAAGAACACTAGAGGACCCACTCATCAAAAACTCACCAGAATTTTCCTTCGACGGTTCCATTCCCTAACTCGGAATCTTCATTCAGCACCTGAAATAGAGAAAACAGACAATGGTTATTTAAAGCTTGAACTTGCAACAGAATTCTTAGCATAACTTACCGGAAAAGTGAAGCGAACTTGAACTCTCACCAATCCGAGATCCAGTGAAGTAACTGGATAACAACGCGCCCCTGCACCAGAAGCAGGATGGAGAGCTCGTCCTTTCAGACCCTAAGAAGGATATTTCTACGAGCCAGTCAAGCCAGATTTGGGGGTCCGGTCCATTCCATCTTCAGAGTCCTGCGTATCACCCTAGAAGAGGCCACAGCAATCCAAACCAGGCCAGCGCCTCCGTGGGAGTCAGGTGAGCGTTACAGAACGCGAAGCCTACCTACAATTTCCTACCCGGGCGCTATTGATACTTCCGAGACAGACCAGCTGGCCCAACTTTTGGGGGAATTACGGGCCAGAAGTACATTCCACCCGCCAGGAGACTAATGCTCTCAGGAGAGAACTGATCCTATCCAAGGAACAAACTGATGACCTGGCCAAACAGCTGTTGCAAGGTCAGGCAGGACAAACTCTGTTACCTGGTTCCGGGGGTAATCCCACTCCTGTGGTTTCGAATAACCCGGTACAAATCAATCTACCTGGAAATATGCCACTGGCCCCGCCTGAACGTTTTGCTGGGGACCCCAAGAAATATGCCGTTTTCATGAACCAATGTCGCTTACACTTTCTATGCAGACCTGGGGCCTTCCCTAATGACCAAACCAAGGTAGCTTTTGTATTATCTTATCTCAGCGGCTGTGCTGCCGATTGGTCAGTTCCTTTGGTAAGTCAAGATGACCCAATTCTCCAGGATTTTCAAGGCTTCCAGGCAAGCATGGAAAGATTATTCGCTCGACACTCCCAGGGACAGGTCCTGGACAACGAACTGCTATCCTTACGACAAGGTAACCAGGATCTCTTATCCTACATCGCCACCTTTAATAGGTTGATTGTGGAAATAGGGTGGCCAGAAAATAAAAGGATCACATTATTTCATCGAGGCCTGCGCGGAGAACTTAAAGACGTTCTAGCTCAAATTGTAAATCCGCCCCAAGCCTGCGCGGAATACATAGACTTAGTGGTCCAACTTGATCACAGACTTCAGAATAGAAAAGCAGATCGGTCTAAGTTTGAAACCCGAGTGTTCATCAAAACTCACGCTAACCCCAAGGGTACCGACGTTTCAGAACCTATGCAAATCAGTGGAGTTAAAGGACCGTTAACTCAGAAGGAACGAGAAAGAAGGCGGCAGAAGCAATTATGTCTTTATTGCGGGGCTTCTGGCCACTTTTTACAAGATTGTCTGGTAAAACCACCCAAGAAGGTGGTTGGAGCCACTGACAACAATCTAACGGAACCTGATTTGGGAAACGACCAAGCCCGACAAGCGTAGAGGTCTGCTTGCCGAGCTTGAAAACAAACTCTTTGACCTCGCATTTCATCATGCCAATGGTCCTCGTGGATCCGAGACAGCCTCGGCGGTTGCATGCTATAAAGGCATACATCGACAGTGGAGCTATCAGAAACTATGTTGATCATGAATTGGCCTCCAGGATTAATCTCCCTCTCCGTCCGAAAACCAACATGGATGTCATTACGATAGATGATGGAACCGAAATTGCCTCAGGGCCGGTAACACATTCTACTACAGAAATGACACTAGTGGGTCAGGATGGACATCGGGAAGTTATTGTGTTTGACGTAATCAAGGCCCCACAGTTTCAAGTAATTCTAGGAATTCCTTGGTTAGAAACACATAATCCTCAAATTGACTGGCGAGCAAAGAGAATAACCTTTCCTGATTGTACACAAACTTGCTATCCAAGAAATCCAAACATGGGCCTGGCCACAGTAACCTCCGCCACAATACAACTGCCGCCTGAGTACCAAGAATTCCAAGACGTTTTCCAAAAACAGCAGGCCAACACGTTACCTCCCCAACGGTTGTACGATTGTCAAATGGATCTGGTACCCAATGCTCAACTGCCTTGTAGTAGGATCTATGCCCTTACTGAACCTGAGAATCTTCATTTGCGACAGTATTTAGATCAGTACCTTGCCAATGGTTTTATTCGCCCGTCAAAGTCTCCTGTTTCCTCAGCTCTGTTCTTCGTGCCGAAAAAAGAAGGCGACCTTAGAACTTGTATTGACTACCGCGCCCTAAATCAAATAACGATTAAGAATCGTTATCCTCTGCCCCTGACCCCTGAACATTTCGACCAGGTAAAAGATGCTTGTATATACACCAAGGTAGATCTTCGGGGAGCTTATCACCTGGTGCTTGTAAAAGAAGGCGACGAATGGAAGACTGCTTTCCGCACCAAATATGGACTCTTCGAATACCAAGTGATGCCTTTCGGATTGTGCAACGCACCTGCTGCCTTTCAATACTTTATGAATGATGTTCTTCGGGAACTTATTGATGTTTGTGTCATCGTATATATCGATGACATTCTGGTGTACTCCTCTTCGGAATCCGATCACAGAAAACATGTCAAGGCAGTTCTTGAGAAATTGCGCCAGCACAAACTGTTTGCAAAACTCGAAAAATGTGTTTTTCATGCCACATAAGTCGAGTTTCTTAGATTCATCCTGACACCAAAGGGAGTCCGAATGGACTCACGAAAAGTGGACGCCATCCTCAAATGGCCATCTCCTAGCTCTGTGAAGGGTGTTCAGAGCATTATTGGTTTTGCCAATTTTTATCGAAGATTTATCCCAGAATTTTCTCGGGTGGTTCAACCCATCACTGCACTCTTACGGAAAAATAAACGCTTCGAATCGACTAATGAGGCAGAACAGGCCTTTCAAGAACTAAAAACTAAATTCACCTCTGCACCTGTACTGAAACATCCGCGCCCAGATCTCCCTTACATTGTTGAAACCGACGCATCCAGCTTAGCCATGGGTGCTGTCCTGTCTCAAAGGGATCCTGTAACTAACCAATTGCACCCTGTAGTCTTTTGGTCCAGAAAATTCTAGGCTCCTGAAGTTAATTATGCAATCACCGACAAGGAGTTATTAGCTATTAAGTCCGCCTTCAAGAATTGGCGTCATTACCTTCTCGGCGCAAGACACACCATCACAGTGATTACAGATCACAGAAATTTGCAATATTTAAAAACGGCCAAAGCTCAATCATCACGTCAACTCCGATGGGCTTTATTCTTTGCGGAGTTTGATTTTGTAATCACATACTGCCCTGGCTGTAAGAATGGCAAAGCGGACGCTTTATCCCGGATTGGGATGGGAGAAACAAATTCAAGCTTAGAACCAGTACCGATTATACCTGAACAGAGAATTTTGGGGTTGACCTCTTTACAAACTATTGAGGACATTCAAACTAGAGTTAAACAACTTTTAGACCCTACAGCCTTGCAAGAATGGAGTCAAAAGGGTTCACACTTTTCCGTCAATAATGATCTACCCTACTTCCAGGGGCGATTATTTCTGCCTCATAAGGAATTGCAAGAACTCGTTATTTCCCATTATCATGATACATTAATGGAAGGACATCCTGGTATTGCTAAAACTGAAGAGAAGATCAAAAGGCAATTCTGGTGGCTCTCCTGGCGAAAGGATATAAAATCCTTTGTGATGTCCTGCAGAGTTTGCGCCCAAAATAAAGGTCAAAAGAAAAGACCAGCTGGCCTTTTACAACCCTTGGACATCCCACCGGCACCTTGGCACACCTTGTCGCTGGACTTTATTACAGACCTGCCTCCTTGCTATGGATACAACACTATCCTGGTGATTGTGGACCTCTTCTCCAAAATGGCCCATTTTATCCCATTAAAGGGGTTACCTTCAGCCTCCATCCTGGCCAAGGAATTTCTTGAGAATGTCGTTCGTTTACATGGTTTTCCATCCATACTGGTCTCTGATCGAGGAACCCAATTTATTTCCCATTTTTGGAGAAAATGTTGTCAACTGGCACAAATCGATGTACGACTATCCACTAGTCACCACCCCCAGACCGATGGTCAAACCGAGAGAACAAACCAGACCCTTGAACAGTATCTTCGGTGTATGTTGCACCAATCTGAATGTAATTGGAAAGACATTCTTTGGATCGCAGAATATGCATATAACAATTCTGTACATTCTGGAACGGGACAAACCCCTTTTTATACCTTATATGGCCATCACCCCCGAACCTCTGACCTTGACTCCCCTGAAAGTCTTGAAATGCCCGCTGTATATCATTTGCATTCCACGATAACTCGAGCCTTCAAAGAAGCAACGACTCATTTACAGCAAGCCAAGAAAAAGTACAAAGAAAATGCTGATTTACATCGTAGTGAAGCACCTCCGTATCAAATAGGGGACCAAGTGTGGCTAGCGACTAGACATTTACCACTCAAAGGACCGCGAACTTTCAATCCAAGATATGTAGGGCCCTACCCAATCAAAGCTATAATCAACCCGGTGGCCTTCAAACTCGATCTACCAGCTAACATGCAAATCCATCCCGTTTTTCACATATCACTGTTGAAACCAGTACAACCTGGAACCAGACTAATTAAAGCATCAG
The DNA here is from genome assembly GCF_040938575.1 of Ambystoma mexicanum. Taxonomy (NCBI): domain Eukaryota; kingdom Metazoa; phylum Chordata; class Amphibia; order Caudata; family Ambystomatidae; genus Ambystoma; species Ambystoma mexicanum. Next base: position 531,872,996 of record NC_090924.1, on the reverse strand, counting down.
AACAAATTCAGGTAGATGGGGAGCTGGAATTCGAAGTTAAAGACATATTAGATTCCAAGGTGTCAAAGTGAAAACTCTTCTATTTAATTGATTGGAAAGGATATGGGCCTCAGGAAAGGTCTTGGGAACCAAGCGACCAGGTACATGCACCTCGGTTAATACAGAAATTCCACCGGAAATTCCCAAACAAACCGAAACCTCCGGAGAGAACAACCTTGGGAGGGGGTACTGTCTTGATGCCTACCCCCAAGGAGCCAGACCGGGCCCAGCAACCCCAGAGGCAGACATCATGTTCCCGAGGGAAGTCCAGCGGCCCCAGGTAGGGGCCCTTTGGACTCAGTCCTGGCGCCTTTGGCGCCAGGCTCATGTTGGACAACAGTCCAGGCGCCATAGGCGCCAGGCTCATAAAGGATGACTTTGTGTTAAGAAGTGCTTGGTGTGAACTTACCTGATGCAGACCGTGCTGCAGCATCCAGGCCACCTAGAGGCCTGAATGGGACTATTTTACCTATGGGACTACTTTACCACACGGGTGTGGCTGGAGGAGGAATACATACCTTAGAGGAAGAATACATACCTGGAACTACTTTGAAGGCTATTTAAGCCACGCCCAAGCAGCAACTCACGCTTCGCGTTGTTCTGCACCTAGCAGCTGGACGCTCACCGTGTCTGCTCCTGCATCCGGACTCCAGCCACGCCCGACAGCATCCTGGAACACCTGTAAAGGGAGAAGAGAGGAGAACAGGAGAAAGAAGAGACATTACCTGCTTAATCCGCATTCCAGAGTCATCTCGCCGACGATCCTAAAGGGAAGACATTCATTTTTAAAAGCACATCGCATAGCTCGCTGCAGCGCAGCATTTCACTCACCTATACTAGGCGCCTTCTTGCCCATCAGCGACCATCTGGATCTTCCGCCGCATTTCAGCGCCTAAAGGAGAAAAAGACAAGAACAAAGCTGAGCTAGGGAAGAGAATAAGAAAGGCTTAATTTCCACCATAAGACTTACCTGTTGGGACAATCCCTCTTCACTTCGGGTCGGCGCTGTTTCTTCGGCATTTCCGAACCCCGGCCCCTAAGGGGAAAAAGACATTAGCATTAGTGAGCGAATGCAAGGACATTAGGGGAACGCTCATCTTAGACTTACCTGATATTTATTGGGACATCTCTTCTCACTTCGGGTCGGCGCCCTATCTTCGCCATTTCCGAACCCTGGCCCCTAAGGAGAAAAAGACACACGCATTAGTGCATTAATGCAAGAACACTAGAGGAACCACTCATCAAAAACTCACCAGAATTTTCCTTCGACGGTTCCATTCCCTAACTCGGAATCTTCATTCAGCACCTGAAATATAGAAAACAGACAATGGTTATTTAAAGCTTGAACTTGCAACCGAATTCTTACGATACCTTTCCGGAAAAGTCAAGCGAACTTGAACTCTCACCAATCCGAGATCCAGTGAAGTAACTGGATAACAACGCGCCCCTGCATCAGAAGCAGGATGGAGAGCTCGTCCTTTCAGACCCTAAGAAGGATATTTCTATGAGCCAGACAAGCCAGATTTGGGGGTCCGGTCCATTCCATCTTCAGAGTCCTGCGCATCACCCTAGAAGAGGCCACAGCAATCCAAACCAGGACAGCGCCTCCGTGGGAGTCAGGTGAGCGTTACATGCATACAGGAAAATGTGCTGGTGCCACAGCCACGATGGATTGAAGAAAGGGAGTCTGGTGCACCCAAGAGCAAAAGCCAAGCAGTAGGGCGCTGTTCTACTTTCGGGGTTGCCTGTGTGTGGCCCCGGACTGTGTTGTTCAGATGAGGCCCTCCTCCCTCGACTCAGGCCCGCTGTGTGCACCTTCCTGCCACTTACTGCATGGGAATGGATGAGCCGGCTCGGCACTGCTGTCTATTTGAGTTGGGGGCCAGGACCCTGCGTGGCGCACTCTTCTCAAGTTCCCTGCCTGGGGTTGCTCCTTCGGTCGAGCCCCCTCTCAGTTCGGTGGGCCCCAGTGGCTGCCTGCGTTAGGGGAGGTGCATCGCACCCGCATGGTGTCCGCGGATGGCTCCTCACTCTGCTTTCGTGCCTCTGCGCTCCTCTGTGCCGCCGATGGTCGGCGGACCCCCAGCCAGACCAGACAGGCCCCCGGCGGGCTGGACGAGGATGTTGCTGGGCTTACTGATGCTCCCGGGGGTCCCGGAGCTGCCGGGGGAACGGGGCCAGCCCCGGCACGAGTCCGGCCTCCACCCGGAGGTCCACCTCCTCTTCCGCCGGTCCGCTCGCCGTGGGCGAATGCCAGCCACCGCAGTTGGATTGCCTCACCTCTCCAGACGGGGGCACCTCACTCGGCGGGCGCGCTGGTCCGTCCCCGCATTCTCCACGCTCGGCTGATGTGCCTGGGGATGGACCACCGGTGGGGGGGGGCGCCGTCTCCTCCCCAGGCTGTTTTCTGCCTCCCCCGTGGCGTAATCTCCTGCCGGCGGGCACAGTGCACAGCGTAGGTTCGCTGCTCGTCCGGTATGCACCCACAGTCCCAGGCTGCTACGGTCTTCGTTGCTCCGTTCTTGCCGGGACTCCTACCATTCCGCTTTTATATTTATGCTTTTTCTTCACGGGATCGCCCGATTTGCTAGTCTGATGGGCTGATTGTCGCGGCCTTCAGAGGAGAGACCACCGGACGCGTCCTCACTCAATGGCCACCATCTTGGAATCCAAGTGAAAATAATTTGGTTGGAACATCAAAGGGCAAGCATTTGAGGTGGTTGATACATTTACATATCTGGGATCTTTTGTTTATGATGGAACAAGTAGGAATGCGCCGGATGCTAATATAAGTTCAAGATTTTTGTCAGAAACTTCCCAGTTAACTTAATTTGATTTTAAATTTGGAAGGTACTCTCTTTTTTAAAAAAAAAAATGTATTCAGTGTATATATTTTAATACCAACTTTTCAATTTAACTTCCAAAAAACATGACAATCTTACATACTTAAAACAGAAGGTACTCATCAAAAACTGCTCATGAACTGTCCTCTTTTCTCACTTCCAGCTCTCTTTTTATAACTGGATTCCAGGTTCTAGTTTATTCGAGCTGTACACTTTCGCTTTCACGTGCTTCCTTTTCCTTCAGCTTTTTGAGTGTAGTTTCTAAGAATCTTGCCGTTGCAAAGTTTACTCTCTTATTTTCACATCCATAGATAATATTCCACCATTTCTCTGCATCCAGGCCCACTAACTAACAGATCATGCCAGAGAGTGGTTCTTAGATCTCTCAGCTTTGGACAGGATAAGATCAAGTGCTTTAATGTTTCTCTCTTTCAATCACATAAGTGGCATTGAATTGAGCCTTGATGTCTATTGCATCTCTGTAGGGTCATCTTATTATGTAAGACATTGTGTGGAAATTGTGTCAAGAATTCCGGTGTTATATTCATTTTTTGCTTAGAAAGAGTGTGTGTTGTCGATCGTGCCCTTGCATCTTCTGTAATACGCCAATCTTCTGCCCACATTATTCTCTTTACCAACATTGGGTTGTTACATAATGTGTCGATGGATAAGCCTAGGTTCTCTAATGTCGTACTACAGTCTCTTTTCCATTCTTTTAACGCCCATTCATTCTTGTCTGGGTTACACATGTTTATTACATCAATTTGTAGAGGGCAATTCATGAGATTTGCTTTCCTAAACATCATCAACTTATTCCAACAAACTTTGGCTCGTAGTGATGTTAGTCCCAGTTCTTGGCGGATTATTGCAATTGATATCGCTCTTGATAGTCTTAACACACTCTTCCAAAAAGAGCCTTCTATCAGGTCCCAGAATTCAACTGGTATGTTTAGGCAAGTCTATCCTCCAAAAGTCAGCACTGGTGTTACATTTTGTTCATAAAATGCAAGGATTGGTTGGATGGGGAATTTGCCAAATCTTGTGTCTATTGCCTTCCCTTGAGCCGTCAACCCTTTTGCTTTTTGTCTTAGGTCATCCTTCCAAACTTTCTCACTCTGTGCTGTACTTAGTCTTACGCCAAGGTATTTAATTTCATTCACCAATTCTATGCGTTTCCGTTCAAAATCCAACTTTCTTTGGATTTCCTTCCTGTTTTTGCTCTGCCTAGTATCATGATCTCTGATTTATTTGCATTGATTTTTAAGCCATTATTATCAACATATCTTTGCAGCATATTTAGTTTCCTTTGGATCATCTAACGCTTTGTTAATATCATATAGGAAGAAATTAAACCAAGTTACGGCTAGTGGGTATCCCTGTTTTAGCCCTTTTGTGGTGTTGATTTTCTCAGATAGTTGTCCCTGTTGATTTAGTTTTACCCTCATGTTTGTTCCTGAATACAGGTCTTTAATCGCTATCAGAAGATCTTTTGGACAGTCTTTTGCTTCCAATTTTTCCCAGAACAAGTCTCGATCTATACTATCGAAAGCTTGCTGTAGGTCAATACAGGCTATGTATATTTTTTGTTGTTTGTAGGCTGCTTGCTTCTTCAGTAAACTGAGTAATAGTAATTAAGGATACATCCTACTTCCTTAACAAAGCCTGCTTTTCTGTTGTCAAAGCTGTTGGTCTTATCAATCCATTATTTTAGATGTTTCAGAAGTAGTGTCACAGAGATTTTACCTACACCGTCTAAAAGCGCAATTGGGCTGTAGTTCGCTGGTATTGAACGGTCCCCTTTTTAAAAAATGGGAACAACAATTGCAGCTTTCCACGATTCAGGAACTTTACCCAGACTTAGTATTCGTTTGAATATCATGTCACATAGCATGGACCACTTTTCCGGGTCGTCCTTCAGTATCACATTAGTGATACCATTGGGACCAGGGGCCCTTGATCAACTTGCTTTTTTGATAAGGGTTTTAATTTCCGCTCTATCGAAATCAATATTCCAGCTTTGGGGAACTCTTTTTTTCTTTTGCTGGCCACTTCGCTCTTCTCACTGGCACTGAGAATATGTTTAAAGTGTTGTATCCATTCGGTTTATGGAACTGAGTTTATGAGGTGTGGAGCTTGAGACCGTCCATTATAATTTAACAGTTTCCTTAGGTTCTTGCCGTTGGTGTTATTTAGAGCCCTCAACATTATCTCTGCATCGCTTTGCAGAAGGATGGCCTTGTGTGTGTGACCTAAGCCAATTCCTATGCATTTGTTTTTGTTTTCATATCAGTTCTTTCGTTTCCATAGACTTTACATTTTTCAATGATCAGAAGTCTTTTCTCAACAGCTTTTTTTCTTCATTGACTTTGATATCATATCTGTGTGCTGTTGTAAATTTTGGTTTTTGACATTTGTCTTCTAACTCTTTAAATGCGAACAATATTTGATCGAATTCCACTGAAGTTCGGTCCAATTGTTGCAGATTTGTTAGATTTTCTATTAGAACATGAATATCTTTTGGGGGTAATAGTGGCCTATTTCGACCTCCCGCTAATTCTACCCGTTGTGTCCACTTACAATTATTACCACTGCTGGGTTTAGAAATCGGTATTATGATTGGATCATGATCACTGTGATAGGTTGGTTTAACCTTTACTGAAATTATAAGTGGAAGTAGGTTTTCTGAAACAAAGCAATAGTCTTATATAGCTTGTGTTGTTCCATTTGACCAAGTGGGGATAGCTGGTATATCTCCTATGATGTTTCTGTTCAGTCGGTGGATTCCTCTTAGTTCCATTTCTTCTAGCCACAATTTTCCACTTTGATTTATTTTTTCATGCATTCTGATTTGTCGAGGTTTCTCTTTTCTCCCTTCATCGTACAATTAGCATTTAGGTCGCCACATATGATGATTTGGATGTTCTTGTATCTTATCAGCATCAAATCAATCCTATCTGTGACAGTGTCTATGAATGAGGCACAGTCGCTAGAATTTGGATTCCAGTAGAGGTTGACTAATAACAGAAATCCCTCCTTTTCTTGATTTAGATTTCCATTTTTTATCAAGAGTATTTGAATATATGGATTAGGATTGTACATCTGGATAACTTCCATATTCAATGTGTTCTTCAGCATAATCATTAATCCTGATGAAGGTCTTCCTTTTGGGCCCCCTTTTGCAACATTTAAGTACACAACATAGCCATCTATTGCAGGTGTTTCTTTCAGCCAGGATTCTTGAATACATACGATATCCAATTTTATGATCGTAGAATCCAGTTCATTAAAAAGATGTCTAGATCCTCTTTGTATTCCAACTTCCAATCTCTAATTTTTGAGAGACCTTCTTCTGGCCCTAGTTTTTATTTCTGGAAGTCAAGGAACCTGCTATCCAGTTCCATGAATTCAGGTCTTCCATTAGAGACTGTGATAGGGTTGTAGTGATCTTCGTAGTGCTAGTGGGAGCGGCTGTTATGCTTCCTTTCACAGTAATCTGAATCTTATTTAGTTCCTCGTTTTCTTTTGGGATCGGTACTAGTGTTTCATCAATCTCCTCACTTTGGTTCCCTTTTAGGATGTGAAAGGATAGTTCTTGTGATCTTTTTATAAGGCTTCTTCTTGCTCTTATTCGTTCAAGTTTTTCACACAAAGTTGTGGATCTTGATAGTCTAGCTGATTCTTCTCTAATTCTTTCAAATTTTCGCGGCGTTGTTGACCTTGTTGTATCAAATCCTAATGAGTGAATGCCATTGCTTGCCTCTATCATTGCCTCTATCATTAGGGTCACTAATGCTGCAGATTTCATTAGTATAGCCACCCTTTTGTTTATGTTTTCATCCGGAAAAGGCACTCTCCTGATGTCTTCTGGATGTATCACTCTTAGTTGTGGTATATGATGTATTAACATTGTTAGGTTAGATCTGTTTAGAATTAAGCCATCTTCTGATCTTAGGACTCTCTCTAGTATAACAGTTCTGTTCCAATCCCAGATTAACTCTTGTTTATTTCTGTCTGCTGTGTTGAATTATTTGCTATTCGTGATTTGAGTTGGTTCTTTTTTTTCCATTGACTGTTTCTCCCAACTGGTTGACAGTCGATCCTGTTTAGATTTTTTGATTAGTTCTTTTATTACATTAGTTTTTGGGGGCTTGTTACATTCCCACTTAACCTTTTGACTCGCCTTTTCCCGTTTCTCTCTGAGAGTCACAAAGGATGAATGCCTAGGCGGGTTGGCATTTGCATTAGTCAGCTTCTCTTCTGAAAATCTATCAATCTTTCTCTCTGGGGTCTCATACACAAGTTGGTCTTCATCCTCATATGTTGATAAATCAAGAAGCTCTAAAGAATGTTCTTTGCTCGCTTCATCACCGGTTTCCTCGTCAAGTTAGGTCTGTTTCTTGTAAGCCTTTTTTGATTTCTCTATTTTCTTGTCAACAAATGGTATTGTCAAATTTCTCAAAAAACTTCTAGATCCATTATTATTATGTGTTATTTTTTGTCTTCGTTGCTAGGTTTACTTTGCCAGTCGCTTTTTTATTTGTAGTCCTTTTATGACCCTTAGCAATAATAGAAAAGGGATTTTTTTCTCAGTCTCTTTATCCTTGATTTGATCTTGTGAATCCTTTTTAGTGTCAATTTCTGGCTTCTTTTGGTCACCAGGGCTGTTTATTAGATCGATCTGGATCACTGCAACTTCGGTGTGTGGTCTATTTTTGACCATTATGTCCAATTCCTTCTCTTTTTGCAGGGTATTGGCTAGATTGCTAGTAGGGCTTTCATTATTTTCTTGCATGACATCCATGGTTACGCTCCTACTTATCACATTTCCTTCTATAACTGAATCTTTGGCAGCTCAGTCTTTATTTTGGGTTTGAAGATATACCGCCAAGGTTGCGATTTCTTAGACTCGTCCTAACAATATTCTTTTATCAGAGTGTGTGTCTTGTAATAGATCAATTCGAGATTTGAGGATAATACCCTCCATTTCTTTTTCTCTGCCCTTTTTTTCTCATAATGATTCTATTACAGATTCCACAAAAATTAATTTCGAGGTCATCATAGCAATCAACGGCGATTGTTCTTTGTAATTCTCATTTAAGTTGTCATATAGCTTATGGTACGGTGCTAATGATATGGTGACTACTGATGACATGGTGCTTTGTAGCTCTTTAACCCATTCTGCCATCATTTCAGGTTTTTGGTTAGCCTGGGTGCAATTTAAGTTCTCTGTACTTAAAACCACCTTTTTTGGGGCCCTCCATACTCTTTATGGGCCACACTTTCACAGTCACTGGCTCCTGACATTGAAGATTCTAATGAACTCGAGGAATCTCTCTTGTTACGTTTGTCGCAATTTGTTAAATCTTTTGCATAGGTCTTTGTTATGCCTTTTTTGCAACTGTCTAAGTTTGACAGGTATTTCATTTGACTGTGGTATGGGGCGTTTTGACTCAATGAACATTTTTTGCTGGAATTAAAGCAGAGACTTCGAGCTGCCCAGCATCTTCGGCTTCCAAATCTATTTGGTCAGTCTCACTTGACAGATCATGTTTGTTTCTCCGTCTTAGATCACTTCTTTGCATGCTAGTGCTCATCGTTTTATGATGCTCTTACATTGGGTCGTTTGTTGGAATGTTTGTTAAATTGTCTCTTCTGTGGCAGTCTCTTATTGTGGTAGTCACTCTCAAGGTCTGCATCCCTTGTTTGAAAGTTTGTTGACCCTGTCACCATCGTAGGACATTTTTTCACTTCAGGCTGTGATAGCTGCATAGTCTCATCGCTTTTTGGAAAGGTATTTGTATGTATCATATTTTGACACATAAACTTCTCATGTTTTGATGGCATTTTCTCTACTCCTAATGGAAGAAAGCGTAGAGGACATTCTGATATGGATCGATCTGCATTCAGGTTTTGAGGCATGCACTCTCCCGCTTGTTTTTAAGAATTGGTTTCATCACCGCATTTTGTTTTAGTAAGCAAAGCTTTAGATTGAGCTTCAATGGATTTGAAGTTCTTATCCGCTTCCGTTATGGTTTCAGTTACAGCGCATTGCAAACCAGCACCTTTTTCTGGGTTTATTTGAATATCGGTAGTGTTTTTTCCGTAAATCCTCATCCATTATTTCCCTCAATATTTATGTAGCAACATTCGTCAGATCATTCATTTTCGTGTTCAATTTCTGAAGTATTATGGGCACTGTAGGCGAGCACTGCTGCTGTTGCTTTAAGTTGTTTTTGGGCGCTGCTCTAAAATGCCATTTTACAGTTCCGACATCTGAGCAGGCCAGGTTCCTCCTACTGCTCAGCTTCGGGAGCGACTTATGATCGTTAATCGTACTCGTTTGTTTTTCAACGAACGCACTTGGAAGTGGAGTGCAATCAGATGCATCAGGGTTTAGCTGTACTTCGCGCTCGTCATGAGAGGCAGCAGGCGCCTCGGCCTCTCGCATTCCCGACTCACCTCTGGCATCAACAGAGACCTCTGCCTCTGCGTCAGCCTCGGCACCAGGGGAGGCGGGTGTACAGGTCAGATTTTCTAGCGTGAGTGGTGCGGGTCGGTGGCTCAGAGCACACAGCTCTGTGTCGCTGATGTCGCAGATTACCGTTTTGGCCATGTTTGTTGCAATATCATTCCCTTCTATTGGAGACATGCTCTCATTGGTCTTTTTACATGGATTTATCAGCGTTGTTGGGGTCCACAATAATGGAGAGGATTGTGGAGCTAGCATGTGGCTTTTACATTCAGCTGTAATGCTTTCTTTTTCAGGATAACTCTTTATATGTATTTTAGCTTCAGTACGCTCAGTACACACAGTACACTCAGTCTGTCGTATAGGATGTCCATTCTAAACATATGTTCATGGCATTTTTACTTGTGGCTCTAACCATACGTGTGGCAAATGACTAAGTGTCTCAACAGTGTTCACTTTAGCATTTAAACGTACCTGGCTTCTCGTTCGCTGAATTCCTTTGCCATCACATTCGAACCATAAGGTGTGTTAGATAGTTTCAGTGCTAGCAGTCGACCACTACTGCAAACATTCTGCAAACACTCTGCGATGCTCTGCGTCCGGAGTGGAGTATTTGATACAGTGGTCGAAGTGTATGAAAAGAAGTAGTGGAGCTATGTTCCCTACTGGCCTGCCCCTGCTCTCCACAATCCCCATTGCCACAATCCCCCACCCCCACAATGCACCCCCCCCAAACACTTGCACCTGATGTTTAAGGGAACGTTCAGTGCAGTGCACTGAAAGTGAAGGTTTCGACTTCTTCCTACACTTTTATTTTAAAAGAAAACCATTCCGGAACAGTTTCTTTTTAAAATAAAAGTATAGGAGCTGTACAAGTTAATTTAAAAAAGTAGAGGAGCACCGCTCCCGACCGCTCCCGCTCACTTCAACCTCTGATTTGATAACTCTTATATGTATTTTAGCTTCAGTACACTCAGTACGCTCAGTGCACACAGTACACTCAGTCTGTCGTACAGGATGTCCATTCTGAACATATGTTCGTGGCATTTTTACTTGTGGCTCTAACCATACGTGTGGCAAATGACTAAGTGTCTCAACAGTGTTCACTTTAGCATTTAAACGTACCTGGCTTCTCGTTCGCTGAATTCCTTTGCCATCACATTCGACTTCCATAAGGTGTGTTAGATAGTTTCAGTGCTAGCAGTCGAGCACTACTGCAAACACTCTACAAACACTCTGCGAAGCTCCGCATCCGGAGTGGAGTATTTGAAGAAGTTTGAAGGCAATAGGCAGCAAAGAAAGACTCTGCTCTGCAAAATGGTAGCACAGCCCAAGATCCTGGGAACTCCAATAGAACTCCACACTCTGCAAACACTCCGCTGCCTGTGGTGAAATTATTCAGACAGCAGATTGTGCCGAAGCTTACCTTTGGGTCACAGACGAGGGAAGATTGTACACCCTGGGCTAAGCTGGAGGGTAAATTATGGCTAAACTATGGCCCAATCAAGACAGGAAAAAAATATTTGCCAGGATCGTCAGTCCTCCTAATGACTCCTTTTTTACACATCTTAATGAAATGTGGCTAGAGGGTAACTGGGGGGTTTTAGTGAAATGGGGGGGAGTGGGGCACCCGGTTACTTTCAAAAATAGGATCCTCAACGAAGGAACTTTCACTGTATCCTAACAAGGTAAAACAAACATTATTTAGACATGTTTGGATTCAGTTTAGGGCTGATTTAATGGAATATGAAACCTTTGATGGCCATTTTTACTGGTCAATAAAAAACTACAACATTTTAGCCCCTTATCTAAGGAAACATCCATCGAGATATTTTAGGCTAAAAATGTTAAGAGTGAAGCTAAATCTTTGCCCAACTAGGGAAGTGTTGGGGAGAAGGAGTTGGATTTCAAAAGGAAAACGGTTATGTCGTTATTGTGCCCTTGAGGATGAGACCCTAATACACCTCTGTGTCTCATGCCCAGACTTACACAATGTGTGGGGAAAAATAACTGAGCTCAGCCCTAGTCTGACTGAAGAGAATATGTGGAATAGAATCTTGAATACTAATGAGCCCTCACGGTCAATAAGGTTATTGGAGTTTCTGGAAGTTGTTCTTAAAGATTGTTAATAGGCAATGAACTTGGTTTTGTGATTTTTAAAATAATATGGGAAAGGGTTTTAAGGATTTTTCTGTTTGAATTTTAAGGAATTACTTTATTTTGAATGGCATATGTATTTATTATGTCTTTTCACCATAGTTTTTAAAGATGCACAAATTGCTAATGTGAAATTTGTTTTTCTGTGTGAAAAGTTTAGTTTTGTTCTAAAACACACAATAAAAAATAAAACAAAATTAACGACCAGCAATTATTGCAGGTCATAAAAGGACTGCCAGTAGCGCAATTAATCCTTTGTTCTAAGTCCCGTTAGAAGTGCTCTTTTTCTTTGCATAAGTTTAGGCATTTGGGAATGATGCATGGAACCTTTTCATCTGAAAGAACCATCACAGATTGTTTCCTAGCCAATAGGGTTCCCATCTGTGCCAAATGCCCAAATATATGCAAAAAAAGAAAAAGCTCCTTTTTAAAGTTAGTCATGATGCTTATGACTGACATACAACAAGCATTGGCAATACCAATCGTTTTGGCGTCTACTTTTTTTAAAAATTGTTTTTAGCTGAAATATTCAACTTTTACAATTTCATTTATCGCATATTAAATAACAGCATTAATAAAGATTTTCCATAACATACTAGAAATTCTTGATTCTATTAAAGACACGGAGGCGAGCATTATGCTTCTCTTTCTTTTAATTATTTATATAAGAAAGCTCAGCAGCAAGGTATTTTAAGCACTTACATATAACAAAACTCGTTCTGAAAGTGCGTTGGTAAAATACATAACACAAACTATTAAAATACATAAAAAGTTCATAACATCAACAGGATAACGGGAGAAAAACTTAAAATCTCATGATGCTCCAAAGGTCATCAGTGTCCATGGTCACTTGGTACTGTCCTTCCAAAGCAGGTGCTCCCATAAACAGTCCTGAACAAGAAATAACTTCCTCTTTCGAGGCTGCGAACTTGCTGTCTTGATGATAGAATTCTAAACCTCGTTCAACCAGGTAAAGGATCCGTTGGCAAGCAAATTAGGTGGACTTGTCTGTAGAGGCTGCCAAGAAAAAATAAAGATATATCAACTCTTGCGTATAACAACTCTAGTTCCCTTAAAGGGGTGGGAGAAAAAGCATCTTATTATTGTTACACAATATATGATGTTAGATCAACAGATTGAAACAATGCTAGAGTCATTTTTAAGCAGTACGCAACATGCTTTTCTTCGATGGGTGGGATAATGCTCGCCTCCGTGTCTTTAATAGAATCAAGAATTTCTAGTAAGTTATTATGGAAAATCTTTATTCTATGTCAAGACCGGAGGCTCACATTATGCTCGTTCAAAGCTTACTTACCACTATCGAAGAAGGTTGTTCTACTGGTTTTAAGTAGAATTCTTTAAAGATCGATTTGCCTACCCAATCAGCCATCCTCATGATGTCCTCTAGACGGACGCCAATCTGAAAGGCTTTTGAGGCCATGGCTCCTCTGACTGAATGAGCTCCGAACTGGAGTGTATCGATCCCTGCTTGGGTTAGCGTCCAGCACACCCGGCGGGCTAAGGTAGGGGCTGAGACTGCCATGTGGGGCTTGCGAATAGCTATGAGAAGTTGACTGCTCGGAGAGTATCTGAGCGGAGCTGTTACTTTTTCATAGGCTTTCAAACACTGAACCACGCATAGCTTGGGTTGTTCCCTAAAAGCTGGGTAAGAGATCACTCTTGAGTCACATTATTTAGTTCTTCTTCTTACGTGAAAGACAATACCTTTAGGGGAAAAGGACCTACCCTCTAGATCTAGAGCTCTAACATCCGATACTCTTCTGCAAGAAATGAGACAAAGCAAAGTAGTAAGCTTGCCGGAGAGTGCCGTACGCGATAACTCTTCGTTAACTGGCCATGAAAGGAAGAGATTGGGACGTTAATAAGGTGCTCAAAGTTTGTTGTAATGGGACGGAGATGGTACTGTAAGGCGGATACCTTTTAACAATCTCCAGATGGGGCCCCTTGTATGAAATTGTGGCCTGCAGAGGTCGCTGGTCGATATGCGTTTACTGTGCTGTAAGCAAGGCCTCTTTCTACTAAAGAGGCTAAAAAATTGAGAATTTCTTCTAGAGGCGCTGAAACTGGATGCAATTTCCGGTCCTGGCACCATATCCTCCATGTATTCCAGGAATTGAAATACTGTTTGCGGGTAACAGGGGCCCAGCTTTCTTCAATGAGATGGATTGCTTTGGTGGACATACCTGGAGTTCTCCATCTTGCCCTGAAATCCTCCAAGATGCTAGAGTCAGTGACCCTGAAACGAGCAGGGGGTGAGGGTGACCCCACGGATCTAGTAGGAGATCCTGATACCGGGGTAGTGTTACGCTCACCTGGCTCTCACAGAGGCGTCGATCGGAACTGGACGGCTGCGGTCTCCACCAATGTGACGCGTAGGGCTGGACTCGCCCACCTAGCTTCGTTTGCTTGGCCCGTAGGAATATTCTTCTGCTAATGGAGAAAGGGAATTAACCACCCGTGGATTTGAGCGTAAATCCCCCCACTCCCGCTGTTCTCCCCACAGATCACCTTTGATGTCCCCTCTTATAGTCTCACCTGATGGTTTGAAAAGATAAGCTCTCCATCCTGCATTGAGCGCAGGGGTGCGTTGAGAACCAGTTGCTTCACTGGCTCGAAAGCAATTGGCGAGTTCCAGAACAATATTGACTCCGAGATTCCCGGCAAGACGCCGTTAGTATAAAGTTCGTAAGAGTTCAAATGCCTGACTTTCACTCTTGTCCGATTCCTTGCAGGTTGCAGCTTGACCCTAATGAAGAGTTCCTCGTGGCAACCGGTAGTATTCTGGTAAGGATTTGTATTTTCCAACACAGTTCGATAAAATAATGTCAATATGTAACCTGTTGCTTTCTCCCTTATTCAGGCGCTGAGAGAAAGTATGAAGTCTCGGGGAATAATACCTCCGGGGGTAAAATCAGGCAAGTCTATTGTGGTGAGGAGGGTTCCCCTTGTTAGTCCCTTTGTTTCACCTTTTCACCTTGCTGTCCTTTTGTTTCCCCTTAGGGGCCGGGGTTCGGCGAAGATGCAGTGGAAGCTGCGCGACACGTGAAGAGGAATAGTACCCCCAGTGGTAAAATCAGGTTAGTCTATGGGAGGGTAACTAATATTCTTCTGTGTATTCCCTTGGCTCACCTTGCTGTTCTTGTCTTCTCCTTAGGTGCCGTAGTGCGGCGGGAACATGCAGGAGGATGCGATGGAATGTGAAGATGCTGCGAAGGCCGGTGAGTTCAGCGTGGCGCTGCAGCAGGCGAGGCGACGCGCATAAATAGCTTCTTTCTTCCAGCTCGAAGGCGCGATGGATAGGGAATTCAGGTAAGGATCAAAGGTATTGCTCTTGTTCTAACCTTTCTCCTTCTTTCTCCCTTTTTCTAGGAGCTCCAAACTCGAGGCAGGCGTGGCAGAAGGCTGGATGCAGACTTGCAGGCACCGTGAGCGTTACGTTACTGGATGCAGAATAACGCGAAGCGTATGCTGCTCTTCGGGCGTGGTTTAAATAGCCTCCAAAGTAGTCCCAGGTAAGTATTCCTCCCCAGCCCCGCCCGAGTAAAAAAATAGTCCCTAAGTAAAGTAGTCCCTTCCAAGCCTCTTTTGGCTTGGAGCTCTTGCAGCATGGTCTGCATCAGGTAAGTTTGCAGCATGGTCTGCATCAGGTAAGTTTGCAGCATGGTCTGCATCAGGTAAGTTTTAATCTATGAGCCTGGCGCCTATGGCGCCAGGACTGACTCTCCATATGAGCCGGGTGCCATAGGCGCCAGGACTGGACCCAAATAGCCTCTAGCAGGGGTTGTTGGGCTTGCTTGGGATAACTTGAAGCCTGCTTCCGGGGTTGCTGGACTTGGTCTGGGTCCTCGGGGGTAGGCATCATGACAGGTAGAAGGATTGGAGAATCTGTGGAAAGTTCCAGAATAACTGGATACCAGTTCTGAGAAGGCCATACTGGGGCTATGAGGACCAGCTCGTGTTGAGCCGAGATGCAAAAAGGTCTATGGACAGCAGACCCCAGTTCTGCTGTAAGCGGAGGAATATGTTCTTGTCTAGGCTCCAATCGCTGGAATCGGAGTAATGGCGAGAGTGCCAATCCACTATTACATTCCTGAGAACCGGCAGATATTCTGCTGTGATCGAAATCTGATGATCCAAGCAAAAATGCCAAAAGTCTTTGGCGAGCTGTGCTAATGGACAAGACCTGGTGCCACCCAGAAGATTGATATATCTTACGGCAGATACGTTGTCCATCTGTAGCAGAATGAAACAGCTCACTTTGTCTCTGGCGAAAGAGCGTACTGCGAAAGAGCCTGCAAGAAGCTCTAGGCAATTGATGTGCATTTCTAGCTTCTGTGGAGACCAAGTTCCTCCAGTGGTAGCTGTGCCACATCTTGCTCCCCTTCCGGACCGACTGGCATCCGATTCTATGATGATATCTGGAGTAGAACGGAAGAGGGCCCTGCCGTTCCAAGCCTCCATATGTGATAGCCACCAATTTAGCTCTGTCCTCGCTTGAAGTGATAGTGTCAATCGTTGAGATTAAGAGAGACTGCGTCTCAGGTGTTGGCCTTTCAATCTTTGCAATATTCTAGCTCCCGTAGCGAGATTAAGTCCCTATAGGAGCCTGTGAATTTCTCTTTTGGTTGAGTGTATCTTGGCAGCTGGAAGACGAAGTTGCGAGTTCTGGGTGTCTACGACGAACCCGAGAAATTCTAGATTCCTGGAAGGACAAAGAACCGACTTCTCCCAGTTGATGAGGAAGCCGAGACTGTGGAGCAAGTTTATAGCTAGTTTGGTTTGCTCTTGCACAAGCTCTTGAGATTGAGCCATAAGGATAATGTCGTCCAAATAGAGTATCAGGCGGACGCCTTTTTCTCTTAGGTGAGCTACTACGGGTCTTAACAGCTTGGTAAATGCCCAGGGAGCTGAAGAGAGACCGAAGGGTAAGCTCGTAAATTCCCAATCTTTGCGATCCCAAGAAAATCTTAGATAATCTATGTGTTCCGGATGGATCGGCACCGCGAGATAAGCGTCTTTGAGATCTAAACGTACAAGCCAATCATTCGGCGTGAGAAGGTCCGTGAGCATGTGAATGCCTTCCATCTTGAAATGTCGATAAACTATTAATTCGTTTAGTGCTTTCAAGTTTGTCACGGGCCTTATTTTCTCCTTTCTGCACACTAGAACGATTGGGCTGAAAAACCCGCCCGGGGTCGAGCAAGGCCGAATCGCTCACTTCTGAAATAGATTGTGAATTTCGCTGTCTAACGCTCTCTGATGTAGCACTGACATTATTATTGGGGCAGAGGGACTGGGCTGGAAAGGTTGAGCAAAGAATTCCAGTCGCAGTCCGCGCATCCCTGACCCAGGCGTCTCCTGACAAAGCGTCCCAAGCTTCTGAAAAGAATGTTAGCCTCCCCCCAATGGGCGTGAGTGGCGCTGGTGCTGCTATCATTAGACTGACCTGAGGGTTGTTGAGCTCCATTCCTCGATCCTCTCCTCCAATAGCGTCCTCTGCCATGTCCTCTGGAGGGGAAAAAGGTATCGGCACGATCTTGCCAGGTGTTCTGCTGTTGGTAATGAGGTCTTCTGTCAAAGGCATAACGGCCAGAAGAGCAACCTCGCCCTCGACCAGCCCTGGTGAAAACCTTAGATGAGAAAACCTGCTTAATAGAAGCCTGGGCTTTATCCAGTGCTGTAAATGTCCCTACGAAATTTGGACATCTCCTTCATAAAAGGATCGCCAAAGAGGAGCCCTTGTGTGGCTGCGCCAGACTCTGTGTTCACCAATTCCGCCAGTTTTTGATCAATTTTGTATAGTATGCCTTTCCTGTGCTCGGTAGAAATAGCACAGCTTGCATTTCCCAGTAGACAGATGGCTCTTTGAGCCCAACCGGAGAGAATGACCAGATCGATTGAAGTTGAGGAGGTGGAGGCTCCCACTGCCAGGTCTAATATTTTTGCGAGAGGACCGGCAACATCCAATAGTTTATCCTGGCAGGACTTCCAGGCTCTGTCTATACCCTTTCTAGGGTCCTTCACATGTTTAGCCATGAATGTGATCATTTTAGAATCTAATTCTGGTGTTATCGCCACTTTGTGCGGTATTTCAGGGCGTGGACACTCTGCTCTGAGTCTCGCTCTGATTTCTTTCTCCAGAGGCTTACGTAGTCTGTTTAACATATAATCAGTTGTCCTGACTGATGGTTTCAAGTCTGTGGACCTGGGATGTATCAAATCCTCTGGGTCAAACTTCCCCTCGGTAGGATGCTGTTCCCCGGAGATTCCCTTGGGGATGGGGACTGCCGGACTCCCCGAGGTTGAGGGTCTTGAATCCCAAATCTCAACATCTTCTTCTGAAGAAGTGTGTGATGATTCATCATCATACATTCTCGGATTTACTCCATCTTCTAGGCCCTGTTTGTCTCCCTCCGGGCTTGAGGGTCTAACACCGTTGTTTCCTTCCTCGGGGGTAGAGGGTCTAATGCTTGGTCAGAAAAATATGCACAACGTGATCCGCGCTGCTGTGGCACCAGGGGGAGCTCCTGCTCTCCCTGGTCCCTTTCTCGAGCTCCGGCGCTCGCACTCGCATTAGCCATTATTTTCTGTCACAACGGAAATGCTTGTACGAGCGCCGGAGCTCGAGAAAGGGACCAGGGAGAGCGGGAGCTCCCCCTGGTGCCGCAGCAGCGCGTCGCACTCAGCTGTGAGGCCGTAGTCCTCCCCGGAGCTCGCGTGTAATACCGGGCCGGGGAGGTGGAGAAAAAGATAACGCGGCGGCGCGGCGGTCCGATTGAAGCCGCAATAACAAGAGATATTAGAATCTATTGCCAACCAAGCGTTCGTTTAATCCTCATTGACACCGACGTCTGCAGGAAGCAGCTGGCATTGGTGAACAACGATGAGGGAAAAAACAAGGACAAAACGTTCTAAATGCAATACAAGCAAAGTAAATTATGCAAACACATTAATACGCTTATGAAAAACAAACGCTCATGAAAATTAAACGTTATCAAATATTGCAACTATAAACAGTTCTGAACAAGAAATGACTTATCTCTTGCTGTGAGCAGCAAATAAAGAGGAAGTTATTTCTTGTTCAGGACTGTTTATGGGAGCACCTGCGCATTCATTGGAAGGACAGTACCACGTGACCATGGACACTGATGACCTTTGGAGCATCATGGGATTTGAAGTTTTTCTCCGGTTGTCCTGTTGATGTTATGAACTTTTTATGTATTTTAATAGTTTGTGTTATGTATTTTACCAACACACTTTCAGAACGAGTTTTGTTATATGTAAGTGCTTAAAATACCTTGCTGCTGAGCTTTCTTATATAACTAATTAAAAGCAATAGAAGCATAATGTGAGCCTCCGGTCTTGACATAGAATTAAATGTTTGATTGAAGTGTAATCCCATAAAATCAGCTCTATTGTGAACAGACGGGGAGCACTTCAAATATTTTTCCGGTTGACTGTATTTCTTATGGACATATGGTTGGTTATACAAATCTTGATAATTCATGCATTTATGTCTAGTCTGGATCCAATCTAATTGAAATAATAGAGTCTTTGCTTTGGTGGGATTAAGCAACAGAGTATCAAGTGATATATTAGCATCAGTTAAACCACGAATGGCTGTCAGTCTCCATCTCCTGACAAACAGATCATGAGATGGAAACATATGTCGTGACAAGGTACCTATGAACATAGTTGGATCGATCGACAAAAGGCACTTCCTAAAAAGTGCAATGACCTGCCAAACATAACGTGGATATAATGAGATAATTCCCAGTTCGTATCTAATCATTACACCTGGGACACATCCTGGCAGTTTAAGCACATGTTTCCAGAATCTGAATTCTAGTTTATTCCACACTATTTCAATGATGGGATTTTTTGTTTAGGCACCATATAAAATTATGGGAGCTGTTTTCTGCAAAAAGTACGTCAGTGTAGACAGAAGGGAGAACTTCCCATATTTGCCATCAATAATTGTAGCTTGAGACATAGATCTATTAAATTTTAGTTCCAAGCATTGAAAATGGGCTTTGTCATCTGCTTTAGCCGCTACAGTTACACCCAAGTATGTATAATGATGTACCTGTTACAGCACTCCGCCCTGTAATGTCCACTTGTATTTCTTTTTACTTTTGTGTTTGTTCTTGTGACAAGTTAAGACTTTAGTTTTTGTCAAATTGATAGTCACACAATTCTCCTTTACATATCTAGACATCCAACATTCTCTGCAATCCTTGTGGGGATTTCGAAATTAAGACAAGATCATCCGCATACAGAATTGCAGGTAATGATCTAGCAGCTAACTTGGGCGCATCAGCCAAGATGTCCACAAAAGATTCCCCAACATCAGAGATAAAGAAATTGAAGAGGGCAGAGGCATGGATACAACCCTGCCTCACCCCCTTCACTTTTCAATATCTGCTGTCAGCGTGCCCTGTAGATCTAATCTGACCTGCATTTTGGTGTTTGTATGTAGGTCTCTTATTAATTGTACCAAATGCACAGGATATTCAGCCCCAATTAACTTCTCTATGAGAAGTTCTCTAGAAACAGAATCAAACGCTGCCTTCAGGTCAACGAAGATCATGTAAAGAGACTGATTCAACAGAAGGTGAGAAACAAGGGCCTTAATGGTAAGCAAATTAATGGACGTGCCCATTCTCGCTATAAACCCTGTTTGAAATGGATCACGTTGTGCATATTGTTCTGATCAAGCATTAAATTCCCTCAGAATGAAATGAGAGAAGAGCTTACCCGGTGCGTCAAGAAGGGCGATCGGCCACTAGTTTGAAGGACAGGACTGATCGCCCCTCTTGAATATTGTAACGACCACCAAACTCCTCCATGACTCAGGAATACAGTTAGTCTTAGTTATTTGTTGAAACAGGTTATAGAGAATTTGAGTCCATATCTGTGGGTGCTGCTTGAAACCCCATTTGCTTAACCCATCAGGGCCTGGAGCCCGAGAACTGCTGGATTTGTTTATAAAGAATAAAATGTCTTCACTGGTTATTTGCATATTTCTGTAACTATGTTTATGATTATAGTTGCTCTTTATCTATCCTTCTGGTGGTGCATACATCCTTGAGAAATATTCTCTCCATTGAAACTCTGTTACCCCATTTATCTGTATTGCCACTTGTTTGGGTGCAATGGCATTATTTAATAAAGTCCATGTATCAGATGTAATTTACTTCGAATGGCTCTTAGCATATCTTCGCCATCATGTTGATATAATGTACTCCTATACATGCGTGACCAATATAATGATCGAATTAGAAGGTGTCACGAGGTGAGAGGAGCAAGGCGAGCCAGTTTTAGTTCTTTATGCAGGGTCATCTTACGCACCTTCATCTCAACATCAAAATTGTGTTGATTTTTGGGCACCCTAAATGGGAACTTGCTGGTTGGTACATGATAAAGTTGGAGAGTTTTAATGTTTTGTTCATCTCTCCACCCATTCTGTAGCAGCTTATCTAACATTGCTTCATTCCACTTAAAACGATTTCCAGAGTTGTTAATATTAATGTGTTGCTTATATACATTCACATCAGGGCAAGAATCAATATGGTCAACAGTCCATTTTATAGCTAATAGGTTGTGATCACTGGACAGGTGAGGAACTATCTCAAATTCACTAATATAGCTAAATGTTACCCTATCCGTAAATATATAATCTATAATGGACTCACTATTGTTCCGGCGCCAGGTGCTTCTAGGTGGAATGTCCTTCGTAAAAGCACTATTTATCATTACCAGCTGTTGATCCTTCATTAGGGTTAACCACAGTTCAGCGATCTCGGTCTTTCTCTTAGATTTTGCATTATTTGAATTTAGATCACCAACTACTACTAGATTAGAAATATCTTGCGTTTGAACCACTATATCTAAGAGTGATTTTAGGTCACCGAAAAAAGCACTATCAGCAATGGCAACAGGATTACAGTATACGTTAAATAACGCTATGGTGTACTTACAAAACATAATTCTGACCAATTGCATATTAAGATTAGGAGTCAACCATGGGAACACTTGTAGGCCTCCTAATGGTTCACCGCCACCATTAGACCTGAAGACACGCTGCCTTTTACATTGGATTTCGCCGGATGTAAACTGATCTCAAACCCATTCCAAACAGGTGTCGTAACCAACCAAGTTTCTTGAAAAGCAAGTATCTGGAATGGCAATAAAATGTTAGGAGTAGATTCAGTTAAATGTGAGGATCCACAAGTGTTCCAACTGACTAGACTCAATGTCTTGTTGCTGATTTTATTAGGTAGTTACAGGTGAGCCAGAGGAAGATGGAATAGGCCATCACGAAAAGCACCAGATATCTGGGATTCGTTACTCTGGGATCTGTTAAAGCTTGGTCTTAAATCCTGAGTTCTAGAGGGCTCACTCTTAGGTACATCCTTGACAGCGGATGGATCTTGTGCCAAAAGAAATCCCAGAGCAAATAACTCTAACTTTGCTTTCCAAATCACATTTCGAACTACACTGGAAAAAATCCATATTCTCACTATGGATAAGTCCAGGTCATTCAGAAATTCTGCCTGAGATATGTGATTGGTGTTTATGTCTTGCAGACTTGAAACATCTTCAAAAATTGCCAGGATCGAGGTTCTATTCAGATCATACAGATGGAAAGGAGCAGTGCGACACTTCAATATGAAACAGTGCACAGCTTGAGGAATTTTTTTCAAGGAAGTTCCTTTAGCAACCGCACTGTTTAATTCATTATCGGAGACCACATTTGTAGCATTACTATGCAGTTTGTGTTTGTCATTGTGAACATGATGATCACCTCTTAGTGTACTGTGCGTTTCAATCGCTCCTTCATCCCTCTTAGTGATCTGGTTTTGGGAGACCATCATATCTCTAAAAGTGGAATGCATCATCTCTCCAATCTGTGGTAGCAAACTTTTTGTTATGTCCAACTCTCTTATGGGTTCTTGTGTTTTAGTTGCAACTGGCAGGATAGTGCTTGTTTTATCCTGATTTACCACAGTTTTAACCTCCACGGGGTGTGCACTGGTTATTTTCTCTGGATTTTTTTTGTTTTGACTGTCCACTACCGGCAAATGGCCCAAAGTCACATTTGATTCAACTTGCTTGAGTTTTTGTGGTTGGTCAGTGGTTCGTTCTTTTCGCAACTCTCCATGTTGTTTTTTTAGATGCCGGTTGGAGAGCTTCAGAATTAGCTCTCGTTAACACACGCCCCACAAAAGTTTGGACCCGTTTTTTTTTAAATTTGGGTGGTATTTTTTTGGTTATTGTTCTTTTTGACCTTATTTAGCCTGCTTTTCGAATTCCTAATAGATTTAAAGTGGAACATGTTATACGTCGATGCTGGTGTCTTGTCTATTGGATTATTCAGTTCAAGAGGCAGAGTGATAGTGGCATCAGCGTTCACCATCATGTTTGCTGGCATAACCTTTGTACTCCCTATCACTGTCTCTTGGTTCTTTGCAGAAACTGAGCCAGAATCAGGTATGTAAACAATAGATCTGTCCAAACATGGTATGTCAGAGGCAAGAACAGGCCTGATAATTAAGGGAATAGTAGGTAAAACACTCCCAGTTGCGGCCAAAAAATCAGATGATGATGCTTTGCAGAGATTATCCTTGACAATAGACGTAGTTTCTTCCCTCTGATCTTTCTTTTCTTTTATTTTGGACTCAATACTCTTCATCCATACCATCAAGCCATCAATCTGTTTTGATTGACGGCTGATTTACTCTTCTATGCTTTCAAACAACTTGAGTAGCGATGAGACTGAGGTGCTTATTGCAGTCAAGGTAATCTGTAACAACGGCGACAGCTCTCCAGTACCCGCAGCTACCTCATTCGGATTATTAAAGGGTGAGGAGATGTGCTGGGGCCGTCTCGGGGTAGGATGAATGAAAGACACTGAAAGATTAGTAGACGTTTGATTTGCAGGCTTGAAAAGACTGTGGGAATGATTAGATGAAAGTGTGCTTTTATTAGAACGATTGGGCGGAGAAAAACAATTTAGGACTCCAATAGGAGAATGATTTAGCTCCTTACCAACATCACACAAAAGTTCTGCAGCACATCAGGAGCAATCTTTTAAAAACGTTCATCAATCATGACAGAATTATTCAGGTTTTCCTCAACATGCGACCTGTGATTTTCACAGTCAATTAAGGGCTGGCTGGTCAAATCAACAGTAGGCAGCAGAGGAAGACCTTGAGCATGATTTTCACAGTCTTTTATGGATTGGGTAGTTAAGTCAACAGTAGGCAACAAAGGCACACCCCCGGCCTGCGAACCATTCTCCCCCGACAAATGTTGCGTATCAGATATAGAATTATTATGTATATTTGTCTGCGAGTTTGGATGGTTCGAGGGCCGGAAGTGACCAACGATTTCCACCACTGCAGAAACTCCTGGTACAGAAATTGCGAATATCGCGCGTGTCATCGGCCATTGATTTATTTTCTAACATAAATGAATTTTGACCAGTAAGCTTCTTTCGGTTGGCAATAGTTGGAGAGGGCCTAAGAGGGGGCCCCGAGAAACAGCCATATTGGCTGGCATACCCGTTTTTAGCGTGTAGAGTCCTTTGGACATACTCACGCATGTGTGACACTTGTGTGTTCCTTTCACGTTCTAAGGGGTAGTATCAAAAGGAATTTCAACTCCAAGGCATTTATTTAACCACCCTGAGTAATAGGGCAACCTTATCCACCCACGCAGATTAGAGTGTTGGGAGCTCACAGCGAGCAGCCGAACAGCCAAACAGCATACACCTTAGCATGCAACTTCGCATGCGCGTGCGCTATGCACTTTCACACCACATTATATGGTTCCAGGAAATGAGGGCGGGACCTGCAAACAAAGGAGAATGCTATTAAATTAGCGTTGAAAATATCTCCTCATAGTCCACATTAACTGCTCGTAGCAGCGGCCGAAGCACCTAGCACGTAGCAGTCCGTGCTGTCAATCAAGTTCATTCAGGCAAGAGCGACGTACCACAGCAAAGCATCCTCGTTCCCGTTGTGGGCAGTCACAAGGAGGCAGAAAAAAGGGTCGGGAGCACAGCCACAGCCAGCCAAACAGCATACACCTTAGCATGCAACTTTGCATGCGCGTGCGCTATGCGCGTTAACACCACGTTATATGGTTCTAGGAAATGGGGACGGGACCACAGCAAAGCGTCCTCGTTCTCTTTGTGGCCAGTCACAAGGAGGCAGAAAAAAGGGTCCGGAGCACAGCCACAGCCAGCCAAACAGCATACACCTTAGCATGCAACTTCACATTTACTGCTGTTCTTTGCATTTTGCATTTATAGGCACCAGGGTGCAAGGAGGTGAGTGCAAAGTTTCATAGGAGGAGGCGATAAGGGGTGCAGGCGTGCAATAGAATGAGAAGGGGAATAGAGCAAGAGAGTAAACCATTGATAGAGGGTGTTATTGATGATGAGCAAGAGGAAATATGAGCGAGAAAGAGTGAGAGTGAGCGTGTGAGCGGAAGGATGAGAGGGTTGGGGCGGATAAAGAATAGGTAGGGTAGGCTGGGGTAGGAAGGGTGGGGGTAAAGAGAGAGGGGTTAGGGTGCGTGGTGGTAGAGATTGGGGGAAGGGCATGTTGGCTCAGAAGGAGGGGGTATGGCAGGTGGATAGGGTAGAGGGGGCTGGAGATAGAGAGATGGTTGGTGGGGGTACAAAGGGTAGGGTGGGTTGGTGGGGTTAGAGAGGGCGAGAGTGTGGTGGGTGGGGGCAGAGAGAGTTGATAGGGTGGGTGGGAGTAGTGAGAGTTGGTAGGGTGAATGGGGGTAGAGAGAGTTGTTATTTTGGGTGGGTTAGTGTGGTTTAGGGCAGATGGGGGTAGATATTGTGGGATAAGGCAGGTGGGGGTAGAGATAGTCAGGTAGGGTGGGTGGATGGGGTAGAGTGGGGTAGGGTTGGTGGGTGGCAGTAGTGAGAGTGGGGGTAGGGTGGGTGAGTGGGGGTAAGGTAAGTGGTGTAGATATGAACCAAGTCATTTATAACGTGCCTGTACACAAGTGTAGAGAGAGTGTGGTTGGGTGGGTGAGGTTAGAGAGAGTGGGGGTTGGGTGGTGGGAGTAGAAAGAGTGGAGGTAGGATAGGTGGAGGTTGAAAGAATGGTGGTTGGGGTACAGAGTGGGGAAGGGTGTGTTGGTGGGGGTAGAGAGAGTGTGGGTAGAGTGGGTGGGGGTAAAGAGAGGGGGTGGGGTGGAGTAGAGAAAGAGGTGGTAGGATGGGTGGCAGTAGAGAAAGAGGGGTAGGATGGGTAGGAATAGAGAAAGAGGGGGTAGGGCAAGTGGATGGGATTAAGTGGGTCTGGGGGTAGAGAGCGAGAAGGTAAGGTAGGGTGGGTGGTGGGGGTAGAGAGCAAGAAGGTAGGGTGGGTTGTGGGGGTAAAGAGAGAATGTAGGGTGTGTGGTGGGGTAGAGAGAGGAGGTAGGGTGGGTGGTGGGGGTAAAGAGGTGGTAGGGGTGAGTAGAGAAAGAGGGGATAGGATGGGTGGCGGTAGAGAGAGGGGGGTAGGGTAGGCGCAGCACCGACCCATGAGGGATCCCAGTTATGCTACAGCAGTAAAACATAGCCAACACCTCTTTTTATTTATTATTCAGTCTTTCAGATGCGCAGAATCACAGTGCAGAGACAGGCTGCAGGCACAGTTAACCTTGTGTTGACTAGTTGTATTGAGCCACTGTTTTCATTAATAAGGCCTAAGTGAACACAGAATAACCAAGTAGGAATATAAAGTGCTCATTAGAGAAGTAGCTCAGATGAATACCAAAGATACTATCTCTGTTGCCTTTGTCATATTCTGATGTCTATGAGTCACTGGGCAGATGTGGGCTATGCTGTAGGCTAGAAATTATGGCACATCACACTCATACGGGAAATGAGCTATGAGGGCAAGCACCTGCTTTCCAGAAGGTGGTTGCGGCTATTGGTCCTTCTGAAATACGCTCCCATCCAGGGCATGTGCGTATCCATTGGCACAGGCGACTAGCAACTAGCCTGCTCCTCTCACCAGACTTGCAGCCACTGAACTACAACAGGTTTACTAGTCAACTGATTATGCAAGAGTGATATTTATTTGGTTGTTTGTAATGCGCCGAAGCCCGCAGGCATCAGGGTGCAATATTTAGACACCAGACAAACATAAAAAGTCAACAGGACAAAAATGAACACAGAGAGGGAATCCTACTCAAACCACCGGATTATTTAGAAATATGGTCTTCAGAACCTTGCGGAAGGCACTGCTGTTACCTTCTAGTCTTATAGCAACCTGTAGGTCGTTCCATGCTTTAGCAGCCTTTACAGGGAACGATCTGCCCAGCCCATTCGAGTGTCTGAATGATGTGCTGGTGATCTCACCTGACCCAAGGTTTCCGAGCACAGACATCTACCTGGTACGTACGGAGAGATAGGAGCTTTCAAGTATGGTGGGGCAGACCCATGAAGGCAACAGTGAATAATAGTCATAGATTTGAAGGTA
Source organism: Ambystoma mexicanum (assembly GCF_040938575.1). Lineage (NCBI taxonomy): Eukaryota > Metazoa > Chordata > Amphibia > Caudata > Ambystomatidae > Ambystoma > Ambystoma mexicanum. The sequence continues at coordinate 531,845,967 of NC_090924.1, read as the reverse complement.
ATCCATTCCTCCACTGCCAGCCAATGTAAATGTCTTCTGTCGGACGAAATGTCTTCGCCCCTTGGTTTCTTCTTGATGAGTCTTACTGCGCTGTTCTGTATTGCTTGGCATCTCGGCAGGCAAGAGCTGTTAGCTCAGATCAGCAGCTAGCTGTAGTCCACCCTTGACAGGATAGTTGCCCTATCAATAGTCGCCCTATCAATAGTCGCGCAGTTCTTTTCGTTGACAAACAGTCTGATGTGGCTGGGCAGTCGGAGGTGGTATCGGCAGCTCTTGTGTATTTGGTTCACATGTGATTCTGCACTTAAGGAACTCTCCAATTATATGCCTAGTGTTTTTACCTTGTTCTGAACCAGGATGGCACATTTCATGATAGGAAATTTGTATATTCCGAGCTGGGTTTAGCACGGGCCTGCCAAGAGCCAAAGATAAGTATTTCAGTTTTACTGCCATTCAGGCACATCCAATTTGCGGTCATCCAGGACTCCACAATGTCGTAGCCTGTCGGGAGATTGCTAGCATCCTGCTCATACTCGCCACTCAGTTCAAGTACCGAGTGTCATCAGCGTAATTCGTAAAGAAAACTCTGGTGCCCTCAAGGAGGGAACAGAGTGGTCTGAGGTATAAGTTAAACAGCACGGAGGAAAGACTGGCCCCCTGTGGCCTGCCACAGTTGATGGGTGCCAAGAGTGAAAAGGCATTGCCCCAATGAATTTTGGACCTTCGATTGGATAAGAATGATTGAAACCAATTTACCGCCCCTGGTGTAAAATTGCCAACATGTTCAAAGGACCACAGAAGCTGTTCATGGTCAAGCAGATCAAAGGCCGCGGATAAATCGAGTAAGACCAGCATACCCAATTTATTTTTCATTTTATTTTTTTTATTTTTTTATTAGTCTGTTTACAAACTTTTTTTTTTAAAACGAAAAGAGAAAATAGGAGATGATGCGTAGCATGTGGGTCTGTAAGTCGATAAGTGCTGTCTCAGTACTATGAGCAGGCCTGAACCCTGATTGTTGTTTATGTAAGATGTTATTAGTTTCAACAAAAACGTGCAACTGTCCGTGGCACACTTACCCAGGATTTTCAATAGGAAATTGCAATTGGTGATTGGCCTTAGATTGCTTGGGTCCATTGTGTCTAATCTGGGTTTCTTAACTAGAGGGGCTAATGTGGCTGTCTTAATGGATTCTGGAACAGAGTTTTCTCTGAATGAGGCGTTTACCATAAGCGTAAGGAATGTGGTGAAGAGGTCCTGATGTTCCAGTATTATCCTCAGGGGCAGAATGTTCTCCGCACAGGAGGTTGGTTTTATAGTGGATAGTAAAGTCTTCATGTCTCTGGTCGTCATAGGTGAGAACATGAAGCTGTCGACTTCGTGTAACTTATGCCGGACACCAGTGAGGGTTTGTGTCAAATGAGCTTGAGCTTGGTGGCTCTAATAGTTTCCCTGGCCTTGAGAATTTTTGCCTTGAAAGCCTTTTATGCAGTCGCCCTGGGTTGTTTGGGCCAATTGCCAGTAGAGTTGGATGCCTTATTGATTTGATCATTGTAGAAGTTTTTCTTGGTTTCCACTATATTCAATTTATGGTGTGTTTCTACCTCCTTCCATTTGCTCTTATTTTCCGGTGTCGGCTGCTTTAGCCACTGAAGTTCGTGTTTCCTTTTTCTCTCTTTTGAATTGTAAGAGAGGGGGAGAACCATCTTTGGTGCTTAGGAATGGCTCTGACCGATTTCCACCTAACATGCGCTATTCAGTCAACCACTTCTTGAACAGTGTAAGCGTAGGTAGCAGCTAGGGTTTTGCAAGAATCTCTTTCAGTTGTCTGTCTGCCACCAAGGAGTTAACACAAGAGTTAACACAGGTGGCAATCTCTGGTGGGGAGATTTTACTAAAGTTCCTAGGAACTGGGCCCCGGGGAATATTCAGAAAGTCAACACAATGGTGGTCCGACCAGATGCAAGGGAAAGTTCCTTCAATTTTAGTTTCTAGATTACGAGACACTACCCAGTCTAGAAGATTGTTATTCGTCGTGGTTGACTCATTATTGCAAACATTGTACTCAAGACCACTTAGTGCATTTGCTAGCTCTATGGCCTCTTTATCGGATGGATTACCCGTCCAACGATTTAGGTCCCCTAGGAAACGGGTGGCTGTCTTAGGGCCGCAGAAGCTACGTAACAGTTGAACTATCTCCTCATTAAAATTTGCCATCATAGATGGGGACGGCAGATTAAAAGGAAATTGATGCAACTGTTTTTCGTAGGAGTTAGTTTTATGTGCAGTATCTCGCAACCCTGGCAACAGCAGGGGTATTGGAAGAGGTTGTACTAATTTCTTGCAATAATGGCCCTTCCTCCCCCTGCCCCTGTTCCAGGTTTTTGCAGAAAATGCCGTACCCCTCTGGCGCACCCATTTCAATCATGGGGCCGCTGGAGTCACGTATACAGGTTTCAGTGAGACATAGAATGTCAATGTCTCTGTCTATAATTAGGTTGTGTATGTTGCACGCATGGTTGTTCAAAGATCTGGTGTTTAGTAAGCACATTTTAATTCCCTCACAGGACCCTATAACATTGGAGACATTACAACTTGACTCTGTTGGTGTTCTAGCTATGCCAGGCTTATTGACACCCTGTGTGTGATCCTGAGTGCTTTTGGGGGAGCTAATCTTTCTTATGTCAGCAGGCCTGTGAGGGATTTGGGAGATACGGCTGGATGCGGGCTGCCCTACACCTGGAAGGTTGTTGTCAGTAAAGACTTGGGATAATTCTGGTATTTCCTGACCTGCCATGGGAGACGCAGTGCCCCGAGTTAGAGGCGTTTGCTCCCGTTGCAGATCACTGACTTCTAACGTGGGCTGTAGTTGGTCATCAGGCGAGACTGTAGGATTGAGCGTTGAGCCACTGGGCCGTATCCTGCAGTCGTTAAAGCTGCCTGTACATACTTGTTCACAATGGCCATACGCCGATCACATTGTAGCTCTAATAGGAGTTTCATGTCATCAAGTTAGCCCATAACTTACTGTGTGAGCAGGTATAATAACCTAGGGAGGCAGTGGAGAAGAGCGTGACACATGCGAGAAAAGGACTGCCTGATCAGGTGAGATTCTCTTGCCACTATAGAGACGCCACTTCCTTTAGAGGTGAGCCTGTCATTCCTGTCGATTGTGTAGCTGGAGCGAATGGCTAGGGAGAGTGCAGGACCTGACGCTTGGTGAAACCAGGTTTCTGAAATGGCTACGGAGCGTGCATTAATAAAAGCACAGGTTATGAACGGCTCCTTAGCTAAGGAGTTAGGGCACGGCACTTTCAGATTTGTAAGTGGGGTACAAGGCAGGAGTGGGAGAGTGCTCATTATCAGTAGAAATAGCCTTAGCAGGGGCCTCAGGTCGCTCTGAGTGCCTGTCATCCTGCAAGAGTTTAATGTCCATATTTTTTGTAAGCATTTTTGAGACTTGTCTCAAAAGCGACATTAGCAGTACCAGGTGACTGATGTTCAGTCCAGTGCCACCATAGGCCTGTCACTACTGCAAGCATTAGTTAATAATAATTATTACATTTATAATATGAGAATGAGGAAGCGACAATGTCAAAGAGCCTGATGCGTTAGGTTGAGTGGCAACAATACAGGTGTCCCGATGGACCAGATCCCGGGTCCAGTGGCAGCAGGATTCCCCCTGGTGGCCCACAGATTGAAAAGGAAACAACTCCTTAAACTACCCACATCCTCACAGTGGTGAGCCCTATGGTGTTAAGCAGCTGGTAATTCCACCCAAATGTTCAGATGCATTTATGAAGCTACAGGTGGCCAGGACTCCTTAAGGTGCTGTGACAGATTTAAGGTATTCGTCCCTTCTCCCCAAGGGGAAGCCTCCCCCTTTGAGGCTAGGGAGGTGAGCCCGCTCAGCAAGACTCTCCATAGGGGACTGGGATAGACTCCCCTCTTAGGGGACAAGGACTTCCGTTCCCCTGAGGAACTCCATAGACCATCCATCATAATGGCATACATGGAATTGCCAGATGTCAAGATCACTGTAAGCTCCAGGGACTTTGCTGAAGACAAAAAATATCCCACTGTGAACAAAAAGGAGTATCTGTCTCTTTAAGGGGAGGAGTACATTTACCTGAGGCGAAGAGGCTGGTTAGAGAGAGTACGCCAAGAGCAAAGTACGACCAGAGAGAGAAGAGAATAACAAGGTGACGCCGGGAGGCGGCAGAGCTAAGGAGAGCCAGGGAGCCCGCAACATTCGTAGGAGTGCTGTGCTGCAGGGGGAAACACAAGAAGTTCAGCGTTTGAGGAGAGAGCAACAAGAAAAAGGGAAGCCTTATCCAGTGGTGGTGTGACCACAAGGACATTTTGCTGGGCAGTCCGCCCGTCAAACAGTGCTGAAACTGCCGAGCAACAGAGACCACGGGAGACCCAGGGACCTGTAGTTCGGTGCGGTCACGTAGAGGAAGAAAATAGAGTGGGAGATACCGATACCAAGGCGGAATAGAAAGCGGAGTAGAGGAAGAGAACCCAAGAAAGCAGTGAGCCCTAAAGCATTGCCCTGCAAACACAGAGGTAAAAGGGAGAATGGGAGTACCGGGAGGTTGCCGGATCATCGCTATGTAAGAGGAGAAACTTGTCTCAGTAAAATTGACAAGAAACTGAAAATAACACCAATAAAGTGGAACTGTATGAATGTAACCATGATAATAACGAATAAGCATGAGAGAGAAGGTATCAAGGAATACATACCAAGAGAAACCCGTCCCAGTGAAAGTGACGAGTTCCTAAATACTAAGCCTGCAAATTTGAACTGTATTAAAGTGATACAAGAAAAGTGAATAAACCTAAAAGAGTAGGTGTTAAGAGCTCGAGACAAACACCCTGGGAAAGAAGACTGGGGGTCTAAATGGGATCTGAAGTCAAGTGAAATAGGACATAGAAGAAGTGATCAAACTGAGCTACGCCAGGAAAGGGAAAGGCTCACGTTGCTACAAAGGATAGCCTACTTAAAAAGGCCAGAGCTGCAGAGATCAGAAAGGCAAATACACCTGGGAAAGAATATAAGAGAATTACAAAGCCTTGAGGAATAACTATACCAACAGGGGAGAGAAAATCTAAGTACATTATAAAAGAACTACAGGATCTTATCCAGAAGGGGACCAGAAACGATCTGAAGATATCTTACTAACGAGAACTATGAAACACCTGGAGACATTGCAATAAAATAACAACCAGAAGGAAGAGACATTTTCGTATTATAATTTAAGTTAGTCAAATAGTGGTAAGGTCAGTTAGAATTAGTTTGGATGGAGGACATCTTCATTTCAGAATTCCTGACAACGAGATTTCAAGATGGCCACTGCAAGTGAATAGATGTGCTTGCAGGAGGTCCGACTGGCAACCTGTCAATAATGCAGAGTCACTGACGCAGGGCTCACTGCGGCCACTGGATCGAGCCCCCCGATAATGACTCTGGGGGAGTCATGAGGTGAAGCTCGGGTGGGTGGCTTGGAGCGAGTCCTGTAGGCCTACTTGCGTGTGCATGCTGCGGCCCGTGATGGCCCTCTCCTGATCTTTCCCTGAGGTGGCATTCAGTGCTGTACCCAACAGTGCTTCCCCATTAAAGGAGGGTGCAGTCTCGCCTAGGACAACCACTGGGCACGTCCCGTAGAAGAGAGAAGTAATCCTGACAGCGGAGGGCTCCACCTGGCAGAAGCCTGCATGGATGGGTGCAGTGCGCACCCAACATCGGTGAGAAGGCAGGGCCTGTGTGGGAAAGTGGACCTGTGATTTCCCCAAGGACCCAGGGGACCTCAGAGGTCCTGCCAGCGATCTCTCCCCTCTACAGCAGATGGCAAGAAGCTGGGAATGTGCTGCACCCCCTGGAGGGTAAGTTGACTGATAAGAGGGGCAGTGGCCCGGGAGAGAGCCAGGGGTTCCACCGCCGGCGTCAGAGTGTTGGAGGACAGTGTTCTGGGAGCCTAGGGGGGCCTACGACATTAAAGGAGGATGCCTTGGAGAGGGCCTGCACCGGTCCCTGGGGAAAGAGGAGCCATGGAGCCATGGACCTGTAGGAGTGAGCAGTCTCCAGCCTGGGACTGTCTGGTGCACTGAACAGCCTAGAAGGATTTACCACGTGGGCAGAACAAAGAGTGTCCACAGACATTGGTAAGGAGGTTGGAATCCCACTCCCTCCCTTCCTCAGAAAAGCATCACAATAGTAGACAGGGAACCCGAGGGGGAAAGGGGGATGCTGTCCAGAGGCCGGTCAGTGCACAACCTTGCTACCAAACAAGAAAAGTGGATAAAGTGGAGTAGGGGAGGCGATTTCAAATGTAGAAGAATCTGCTGGGCCCAGCAAGGAGAGTGGATAGCCCATGATGTATACCCCATAACGTGGAGTGGAGGATAGAGCAGGTCCGGGCTCCCTTAAGAGCCTGTGGAACCCACCATACAACACACAGAACTGAAAGTCAGCAGAGGAAAAGGTGACGGCATAAGGAACTGGGGGGGCGGCCATTGGAAAGCCTCACTCCACAGGAATTCCAGCAGGGTATGAAGACCTCCACAACACCTCATGAACTCTTTTCAGGACCAATTTACACTACTAAGGTCTGATGTAACGGCAGCAATCTCTCTTTCTAGGTGTCATGAATATCAGGGTTGGTTGAACTATCCCCTCCTTCTTGCTCACCTGAATCGACTGTGAACCTTTCCTGTAGTTCCGGCCTTCTTCCAGGACGTCTTTGGGTATGCGCTTTATCAGTCTTCCTTGCTTCCTTCTTTCGCCGTAAGTAGGGGCGAGCTCCCTGGGATGCCACACTGTCGGGTAACTAGAGAACACGAACAGCGGGGACTCCCGGGAGCCGGCACCTGAACAGGGAAAAAGCCCAAAAGGGCAGAAAAAACCCTGCAGCAATTGATCCGATGAAGGAGTCAGTGGCAATGAGAAGTCCAGGCGAACGATCCTTCAGCGTAGAACAGTACCATAGAAGGGATCGGAGAACAGCTGTGGTAAGTGCACCTGAAGTAGCCCGAATGGCTCACAAATAACTCCAGGAGGAATGGAACATCTAGCGCTCAGGCTAAATGAATGTAGAAGCATGGGCGAGGGGAGACAAGCCGAAGGGCAGAGAGGAGAGGGAACGGAGAGAGAGAGAGACCAGAGCTAGCTGTACCGAAGCGAACAGCCCGAGAGAAACAAAAGGACGAAAACACGGGAAGCAACACAGGAGAGAACACACGTAGGAGGGATACACCAAGCGTTACCTTCGAGTCGGGGAAACACAGTGAAGGTGCAACGCGAGGAACGCCACAGTGAGCCGGCCGTAAGAAACGCCGGCGGCCATCTTGAAAAAACACTAGAGCGGTGCTCTAGACGGCCGTCAGACGTGGTGGAGCAGTTAATGGCTTCTCCATAGGGAAAAGAAACGCCGCCCGACTGAAGTCATGACAGTATGCCCCCTTCTACATGGTGGGCCCCCAGGCTTGCCCGGATACAGTCTATGAAACTTTCTAATAAGTCGAGGGGCGTGAATCTGTCTCACAGGCTCCCATGTCCTTTCTTCGATGGGATAACCCTTCCAGTGAACCAAATATTGTAGACTACCGTGATGGTAACGGGAATCCACCAGATGTGAAACCTCATATTCAGCTGGTCCAGACTGCACATCAGCAGAATGCCTCTTGGATCGTCTCTTGTGTGGATCCGGAATGTATGGCTTCAAAAGGGAGGTATGGAACACGGGATGCACCTGCTTAAGGGAGGGGGGTAGCTGAAGGCGAAATGCAACAGGGTTTACCTTCTTCTTGATTTGGAAAGGTCCGATATATCTTGGTGCAAATTTCCCTATGTGCGTCCAGCGAGGTAGAAATTTAGTGGCTAACCAAACCCTTATCACCTTCCGACCAAGAAGGTGCAGCCTTCCTCTTCTTGTCAGCCCATAATTTATACACATGTCTGCTAGCGTCCAAGGTTTCACTGGCTAGCGCATGGGTGTCTTTGAGTTCCTTCAGGAGGTGGTCAAGAGTGGGTGACTTTGAGGGTTGGATGTCTGCCAACGGCAGATGTTTCGGATGGTAACCAAATGTGCAAAAAAAAGGAGACATATTAGTGGCTGAATGTTTGGTATTGTTATAGGTGAACTCGGCCATAGGGAGAAAGACGTTCCAGTCTTCTTGCTTTCTGCCACAGAAACATCGAAGATATTGTTCCAGCGTGTGATTGAGCCTTTCCGTCTGACCGTTGCTTTGTGGATGGAACCCAGATGAAAGGGCTCGTTGAATCCCCAGTTGTTTACAGAGGGCACCCCAAAACTGGGAAGTGAATTGAGGACCTCGATCGGACACCACAGTCTCAGGAATGCCATGAAGCCGCACTATATCTTTCAGAAAGGTCTTGGCTGTTTCAGGGGCTGTAGGTAATCCTTTCAAGGGAGTGAAGTGAGCCAATTTGCTTAGAGAATCCACAATCACCATGATGACAGTGTTCCCTTCAGAATTTGGCAGGTCCACAATGAAGTCTGTAGAAACGTGGGTCCATGGTTGTTTGGGAGCAGGTTCCTGTTGCAGAAGACCTAGGGGTTTGGTTGAATGATACTTATTGGAAGCACAGATGGCACAGGTAGATACATAAGAATGTACGTCTTGGTTCCAACTTGGCCACCAAAACAGCCTGGACACCAAATCCTTGGTGGCTCGAATGCCCTTATGACCGGCCACGGGCGAATCATGACACCATGAAAGGGCCAGCCTTTGGTGTTTCTTGTTGGGCAGGTACAAGGCTTGACCCTTGAAAAGGATTCCCTCTCTCTCTTCCAATTTGGAGGCTGCTTCTGTCTTCATCGGTGCACGGTGTTGTTCGCACTGGACTTCGCGTAAAAAAGTATTTGCCACAGTCCGTACCTCTTTGCCCGCTAACAATAATTCGTGGCTAGAATCTGCCTCATAGTCCGACCCCAGATTGCGTGACAGGGCATCAGCTAAGATATTCTGTTTGCCTGGTAGATAGGTAATCACAAAGTCAAACTGAGAGAAAAAATATGCCCAACGGGCATGTCTAGCATTGCGACATTCCATCTGTTGGAGTATACGAAGGTTACTGTGGTCGGTACGAACTGTAAACTTATGCATGGCTCCCTGAAGAAGATGACGCCATTCTTCACAGGCATGTTTGATAGCCATTAGTTCCCTCTCGATGACAGAATAATTCCTTTCACTGGGTGACAGAGTCTTTGAATAATAAGCCACAGGATGTTCAAGACCGTCCTTGCCCTTTTGCAAGAGGGCAGCTCCTATGGCTCCCCCTGAGGCATCCGTCTCTACAATGAAGGGAAAAAGTTGATCCGGTTGTACCAATACGGGAGCCGAGGTGAATGCCTCCTTTAAGGTTTGGAAAGCTAAATCCGCTTCTTGTGTCCAAGTGAAGATAACGCCCTTCTTTAAGAGTGATGTAATAGGAAGAACCATATTGGAGAAGCCTGAAATAAATTGGCGATAGAAGTTGGCCAGACCGAGGAAACATTGTACTTCCTTAACGTTTTTTGGAGCGGACCAATGGGTGATTGCTTGTATCTTACAGGGATCCATACGAATGCCCTCATGGGAGAGGATAAAACACAAATAAGACACCAAACAGGCCTCGAAGACACACTTTTCAGGCTTTACCAGTAGCTTGTTTTCCCGTAGATGTTTCAGCACTTGTCGGACCTGTCTTCTATGTTCAGTAAGAGAGGAAGAGTAAATGAGGATATCATCCAAGTATACCACCACTGAAGAGAATAGGAGGTCGGCAAACAATCTATCCATAAAGCGCTGGAATATGGCAGGGGCGTTTACCAAACCGAAAGGCATAACTCGATATTCGAAATGCCCTAGTGGGGTTCGAAATGCCGTCTTCCATTCGTCACCCTGTCTTATACGGAGCAGGTGGTACGCACCCCTGAGATCCAATTTTGTAAAGACAGTCGCACCTTGGACAGCTTCTATTATCTCTTTGATTAGCGGCATAGGGTAACGGTCTTTAACAGTAAGGCGATTTAGGCCCCGGTAGTCGATACAAGGACGGAGTTCCGATGATCCCTTCTTCGGGATGAAGAATAGCGATGCTCCAGCGGGTGATTTGGACTCCTGGATGAGCCCATTCTGTAGATTGCAGTCCAGGTATTCCTTAAGTGCCTTCCGCTCAGGTAAAGATAAGGGAAACATCCTTCCAAAAGGAACAGAAGCATCTGGTAGGATCTCAATAGTGCAGTCTTCTCTTCTGTGAGGAGGAAGGGAGTGAGGTTGTTTGTCCATGAAGACCTCAGCATACTCCTGATAGTGTTCCGGTACTTGATGGAGAGAAGCTGTCAGCACGGATTCACTCTTCTGCAGGGAGTCTAGGGGGTATTTGTTGTTTAGACATTCATTAAGACAAAGATGCGACTGAAACTGGATAGTATTGTTTGACCAATCGATCTTTGGGTTATGTTTACGCAGCCACGGGATCCCAAGGTTCACCGGGAAATGCGCTGCTTTAATGAGATCGAATGCCATTTCCTCCTGATGTTGAAACAATTTGACCCGAAGTGGCAGAGTCTCTTGAGTAACAGGTCCTGAAGACAGAGGCTGGCCATCCACCCCTTCCACCGGAATGGGTAGATTCTTTGGGACGATGGGCACACCATTCTCTTGAGCTCAGGATACATCGATGAAATTTCCTGCTGTCCCACAATCCAACATGGCTAAGGCTTCCCAGAAGGTAGAGGAGTCCTGGGACAGTATAACCTGAAATACCATAAGACGATTGTCTTCACAGGGAAGAGGAGTCAAAGTGTTGGCACAGGGATTCATCCCAACACCCCCGGACCTATCCCTGTTTAGGTTTGGGGTGTATCGTTTCCCTGGCGGCGTGGAGGAACCTCAGGGCAGTTACGGAGCAGATGTTTGCTAGAACCGCAATACATGCAGAGGCCTAGCTCCCTTCTTCTCTTCTTCTCTTCGGCTGTTAAAGGTCCTCAGGTGGTGCCTATTTGCATCGGTTCTTCCCCAACGGATGAGGTTGGATGTTCCCTAGAAGGGTTTGGGGAGAAGGTTGAGGGAGAAGATCGTGGACGTTTCCTTTCTTGTCTTCTTTCTCTCAATCTATACTCAATCTGGAGAGCGAGGGACACTAGTTCCTGAAATGTCTGAGGTCGTGCAATACGTGCCAGTTCATCCTTTATCTCTTAATGCAAGCCGCGACGAAACAAAGTCTGTTGAGCAGAATCAGGCCAACCGGCATTTGTGGCAAGCTGCATGAAGGAGGTAACATAAGTATGTACGTCGTGCGTACCCTGTCTGATATCGAGGATTGCTTCATAAGAGGCATACTGTACCTCGGGTCGGTCAAAGCGAGACTTTAGGAGTTGCACAAACAGATCGTAATTAGCAGTGGCTGGATCAGCCTGTAACACCAACGGTGAAGCCCATGCCAAGGCACTTCCCATTAAATTAGACACTAGGAAACCCACCTTGGCCCTGGTAGTCTCATAAGTACGAGGGCGGAAGGTGAAATATAACTGACAGGCGTCCAGAAATGCCTTCAATGTCTTTGGATCTCCGTCGAATTTCCCGCAAGGTAAAGGAAGGGGAGGTAGATCTCCACGGGCATCCTCACGAGCTGCTACCTGTTGTCGCAGAGACTGATTTTCGGACCGGAGGGATTGCACTTCTACGGTAAATCCCTGTATGGCTGCCACCAGTTCTTGGTACTACTCGAGAGATGCCATGGGGGTCCTTAGGCGTTGCACTCTGTCATGAATATCAGGGTTGGTTGAACTATCCCCTCCTTCCTCCTCACCTGAATCGACTGTGGACCTTTCCTGTAGTTCCGGCCTTCTTCCAGGAGGTCTTTGGGTATGCGCTTTATCAGTCTTCCTTGCTTCCTTCTTTTGCCGTAAGTAGGGGCGAGCTCCCTGGGATGCCACACTGTTGGGTAACTAGAGAACACGAACAGCGGGGACTCCCGGGAGCCGGCACCTGAACAGGGAAAAAGCCCAAAAGGGCAGAAAAAACCCTGCAGCAATTGATCCGATGAAGGAGTCAGTGGCAATGAGAAGTCCAGGCGAACGATCCTTCAGCGTAGAACAGTACCATAGAAGGGATCGGAGAACAGCTGTGGTAAGTGCACCTGAAGTAGCCCGAATGGCTCACAAATAACTCCAGGAGGAATGGAACATCTAGCGCTCAGGCTAAATGAATGTAGAAGCATGGGCGAGGGGAGACAAGCCGAAGGGCAGAGAGGAGAGGGAACGGAGAGAGAGAGAGATCAGAGCGAGCTGTACCGAAGCGAACAGCCCGAGAGAAACAAAAGGAGGACGAAAACACGGGAAGCAACACAGGAGAGAACACACGTAGGAGGGATACACCAAGCGTTACCTTCGAGTCGGGGAAACACAGTGAAGGTGCAACGCGAGGAACGCCACAGTGAGCCGGCCGTAAGAAACGCCGGCGGCCATCTTGAAAAAACACTAGAGCGGTGCTCTAGACGGCCGTCAGACGTGGTGGAGCAGTTAATGGCTTCTCCATAGGGAAAAGAAACACCGCCCGACTGAAGTCATGACACTAGGTTACAGAAATAAGTAGGTCAACTGGGAGAGTGAACTGACATACGAGAAAGGGGACTGCAAGAAGCTAGCAGTGAACTTCAGGGTAACAGTGAACTATCTGAACGTGTGAGCAGGCTCTTCCAAAACCTGGAGATTCAAGCTGAATATCTTGACAGTAGATCTAGTAGATCTAATATTCAGATAAAGAACCTCTGGGAAGCATTTGGAGAGGACGACCTCAGGCTACAGGTTCAGAGGTTCAGGGGCTCTTTACGGAAATCCTAAGGAATACTCAACCAGAAGTTTCATCACGAGCTGGCTGGGGTTGCAAGATCTTTCCCCCTACCTGCCTGCCTTTTCACTTCATCCAGCGCTGCTGAGCAGGTAAGCCCTTGGGCTTATTTGAATTTGTTCATGTTTGTGTGTGCAAAGATGGCCGCCGCTGTGTAGGCAGTGAATCTGCCTTGTTGTGCCTGGAAGAGTCTGCCTCGCATCCTGATTGGTGTGCTTTCGATTCATCTGGCCAATAGAGGGAGGTGCCAGTTCAAGACGTCCCCCTGCACAAGGCCCACACTCAAGGCCCCTGTCTGGCCTGTCCGGCTTGGGCCTGGTATCGCTCTCCCTCCTTCCCGTCATCTGTTCCCTGACCACTCGTACTCCCCTGATGTCTGGCAGTAAGTAGAGCTGCCGGATACACTAATCCTGAATCCCACCTGGCCTGCGCCTCATCTGTTGATACCAGGTCATTTCATTCCCAAAACACCCCATCCTTTGGCACCCGCTGCAGCCCCCTCGCCCCCTTTTTCGTGCCTGTACCCTTGATCTGGATTCTGTGGGCCCTTAATACTCACCTTCACAGTTGCCGCCATGTCATGCTGTCTCCTTCAGCCTGCAACCAAAGCCTGCAACCAAAGCCATTCGATTCACTGTGGGTCAGCAGTCTCCTCCTCTCCATCCTGCACAAACGTATGACTCAGACCTTGATCACGGGCTCCCATTCGGCCTCCCATTCGCTGCACCACATAACTTTTCACTCATGAACTGACATTCAGCTACCAGACTTGCCATGCCTTTCTTTGGGCCTTCATTCATTGGTTACCTACCTACCTGCCTGCTGAAGTACGTCCTCGTGTGTCACCTCCCTTCCCCACCACTCCCACGTTTAATTGTAAGTCACGCTCTCTTCTTAAACTGACTTCCTAACTATGATCTCCTGTATGTTTTGATGTTTGGGTTGCTTCATGATGCATCATTTATCTACTGTATGACATGAAACTCGATTTTTTCTAACTTGCATTCTGTTTGTTTCTTGCTGCATTGAGTGCTGTGCCTGAAGTTCATTCTTAGATGAGTTTTAATTCTGCTTTCTGGCTGCTTTTCCTGCTGTATTGTAGGCCACGCTGTTTTTCTTGCTGCCTGAAGTTCGATCTTAGATGAGTTTTAATTCTGCTCTCTGACTGGTTTCCTTGCTGCATTGAGTGCTGTGCCTGATGTTTGATTGTAGTTGAGCTAAACCTGCACTCCGACTGTACTCTGCATTCTGAGGGCTTCTCCTGTAACCTGTAGCTAGATGTTTTTAAATCTGCTAGCTTAACACAAATACTGCACCCTGCCAATTGTAATGCCCAAACTCCTCGGGCTGATCTAATTTATGGTTTATCTCCCTAGTACAACACTTAATCAAGCTGCTTCTGTTTTATCCGAATTCAGGCACTCTCCAACTGTGCACTCATTCTTCTTTTTGTACTGCATTTGAGTGCTTTCTGCTAAATTCGAATTTAGGTGCGTTTTACAAACTAGTCAATGATCTGTAAATCACAGCATTTCCAGCGTACCCACTGATTTCTGTCTGCTTGGCCACCTGGTGCGATTCTATTGTTGCATAGTGCCTCTGACCCTCTACGTCAGGGGTCCCCAACCTTTTGTGCGCAATGAGCAAAATTGGCATATCAAATAAAATGGTGAGCAACATCCATTTTTCAATGGAACATATCGGCGCACAGTTGGCGGACAAATGATTGCAACACAAATTAGAAATGTAACAAAGTTAAAACTGCGTATGGAACATTTAACTTGTAGTACTTAATAGTTATCGAGACCACGTGTTATTCTGGTCAAGGAAATGTGCAAGGCCTTTAACTTCATTTGACGTTAAGTGGTTGTTTCCAAGAAATGTTGAGGACATTGAGTGGTCAGTAGTACATTTTCTAGACATATAGGACCAGTCCAGCTGTTCAAAAATAGAGTAGGAGTAAATAAACATTACATGGGGTTTCAGGTTCCCGAGCAAAATATTAGTGCAAATGTATGGACAGTAAAACTGGCCACAAACTGAGCACTGATTTTTCAGTTCTACTGAGAGTCTGCCTAGGATTTTATGGGATCTTTAATAGCAAATGGTGCATTCCTGAGCCTGCAAAATCGGCAATACTGTTCCACAGTCATTGATGACAGTATTGTGGATGGTTTTTCCTTCAGGAATGTTATGAAATGTTACATTTCTTATTCATCAAAGAGTAAGCACAATCCTCTTGAGTACATTTTCCAATGGCCAGGGTAGGCACCACGAAGAAGATATCTGGCAGCAAGAGAGGCTGGATGGCGATGCCTACGCTCGAAAAGGAGGCATTGGAAAGAATTACTAATTCACAAAAAATTAAGATTTTCTCTTAAAACTGTTGAACAGTTCAGAGGCCACAAAGGAAAGCGTCAGTTTGTTTGAGTCTTTAGGAGAAACTATCGAGGACAGAGCTATTGGCAAACCATGCCCCCAAGTTCAGGAGTTCCAGGATATAGAAAGGGATGTACCATGGTTCAATGCAGAATGTAGAATCTCGAAAAGAAAACCGAACCATGATTTAATGAGGGGTGTGTACACTGCTGGTCAGATTTATAGTTTCAAAATGGCATAAAAAATTGCCTTAAGACAAAAAAAGAATTTGAGAAACAATGGGAGCTTTTTTGAAGGACACCAAATCGTTTTATGTTGATTGCTGTTGTCAAGACAGGCATTATGCCATCCCCTTAGTCAAGTATTTTTTGGACCACCAGCCCCTCACGGTTATAGGCCAATTCCCTTACTGAACATTGGGGCTCATTACGAGTTTGGTGGCATCTCAATGGTACCGTTACTGCCATTTGGTCCAGCGGTATCACTGCCAGATTACAAGTGGTGGTTTGGCAGTGTTAGTCCCCAATGATGGAGTCTGCAGCACTCCAGGGTGGATTTAGTCGGTATTTGATTGATAGAAACCCAATGTGGCGTAATTTACATTTTATTGGAGTCAGTGACAAATCTGTGGATGCTGTCCCTTCTCCTCTATTGGGGAGACCATTCCCATGGGGACAGGGCGGTATGTCCTCGGTACAATAGTTCCCCTGAGGCTGGTGCACTGGGAGAGGATCACATGGGAGAGGAAACCCCTAATGTGACTAGGAACGACCCTACCCTGAGAACGCAATATCCTCACCAATCACCAGACCCTAGTCCCACCTTCCTATAACCCAGAGAACAATCCCTTCCCTAATAGGTTCATGAGCTATAGTCGCCCTGCCATTTCCCTAGATAAGTACTGGGACTATGAAGAGCACAACCGACCCAAGGGAGATCAAGGGTAGAAATACTGAGACGAGGAAGAATGGGGAAGAGTTGAAAGATATGCTATTGACAACCACTGAGACAAAGAAGATGCATGGAGGAATGTAGTGTGTTCCGCATAACCAACATGAGCATTCTAGACAACTTGGAATAAGTACTGGGATGAAGCGGAGGCATGAAGAGTTCTCCTAAGGACCACAATGAGCAGTCTAGTTGTTGCTGGCTGCTCATTGGCCAATGCAGAGTAGAAAAGGAAGAGGGACTGAGGAAGAAGTTGTCTAGTCCTCCATGCAGGAGCCAGCACGGTGCAGCAAGGTGCAAGAAAGCACACCAGGATGCCAAGAAGGGAGCTGGAAGGACAAGGACCAGTCCACAGTGGAAGGACCAGAAGGCAAGCTGGCAGAGAGAAGCTCCTGGTGTTCCTGCAGACAGTGAAGCACGTGAAAGGTAGACCATGCTGCCCTGGCAAACATTGACACTGCAGTGTTTCCGGGCAGACCAAAGCCCACTACAAAGGGGGAGCACTCAGGCTGGCTGGTGGGAAAATAAGACGATGCAGTCAGCATCTTAATAGTCACAGTACCTGGCAGGCATGTGGACCATGTCTGTCCCCCAACAAGAGAAACTTAAGGGTCTGGGACCCACCAAACAAAAGCAACATGAGTCCTCCTCTTTGTGGCGGTACTTGGGAGGTAAGGGCTCCAAGTACCCACACACAAAGAAGAGGTGTCTGGGATCCACTACACAAGAACCACACAAGTCATCTTCCTCGTGGTGGTACATGGGAGAAAAGAGCTCCAAGTACCCTCACGCAAAGAAGGGGGGTTTGGGACCCACTACACGAGAAACACACAAGTCCTCTTCCCCGTGGTGGTACTTGGGAGAAGAGGGATCCCAGTTCCCGGACATAAAGAGGGGCCTGGGGCCCAATCCCATGAGAAGAAGGGAAACCACAGAGTAATTTACTAAGGACCATACTTGGCAGGGAAGTGAACCAAGTTGGCCCAAGCAGAAAGAGAGAGAAGCAGAGAACTGGGACCTACAAGAGAAGGAACCAGGGCAAAGCAGTCATTGCCCGTGGTTGTGGTCCAATAAATAGAGAGTTGCCAAGAGAAGGAAACAGGACAAGGGAGTCGTTGCCCCCTGGTTGTTGCGAAGTTTGTGCAACAGAGAAATATCTAAGAACTTTATGGAACTTTGTTTTACATTTAAGAACTTTGGGTTTGGAACCTTTGTTACTTGGAACTCTTTGATTGGATCTACAACCTATTCTTCTGAATTAAGAAGACCTTTTGTTTTTTTATAGGTTTGTCAATAGTGTGAGGGATCGAAATAGGCTTTGGACTTGTGACAGTGGACTATAGACTTTAGACAAGACATCCTGACAGTTTCCTTAGTTTAGGTTGAGGAAGGGAAACCCCTCTTAGCTTTAGGGAAAGGCAGGAGTTTCCCCAGACCCCCACCCTTTTACTTTTAATAAAAGTATATGTCAAACAACATGAGCCCACTGTGTCCGAGTCCTACTTCTACATTCTTACAGGTCACTAATGGTTTTTTTAAGTCTTATCCAACGGGATACGCTGGCATCTGGCCAATATAAAAGATTGTGAAATTATACATTGTTTTCCAACACCAATAAAGGTGACAAGCAGGGATTTCAGTTGGTCCCAATGTATTCCTTTTGGATGTTGATTCTAGTACTTCTCTTAGGAAAGTTAATCCACCGTCCACCTGAAGGGTTGCTTCCTTATGCAGAAGACACAGATTGATTTGCCCCAAGCAGGTCTCCAACAGGGCCTGCTAAAAACAAGTTCCTATTTTTGGAATTACAGTTTGAAATGAAATATAATAAAAACAAAAATTATGGTGATCAGGCAAAGGGTGAAACCTTGTAGCTAGTTTTTAAATGAATGTAGAGATGAGGGGGCAGTCTCAATTTTATTTGGGCCCCCAGCGTCAGTCATCAGCTGAAAAGGCATCATTAATGATTAAATTGCTTTTTATGTTATTTCAAGCTTGCGGCATTCTGATTGGAGAAGTGTCTGGACGTATATATAACAAAGGTCTTCTCCATGATTTTAAGGTCGCAAAATCTAGGGTGGTTAGAACTGTCATTTTATGGAGGGGTTGCAAAATAAATTCCTGTGCCAAATAGCAGGTCTCCCTGCAGAAACACCTGCTAGCGCCTTGTGAGCTGAATTGGGGGTGTTCAATTTGAAAGTGTCAGGCCAGTTAAGAATGTTCCTTATTCTTTAAAAGCACACCTGGGATTTTCTGCTAATCATAAAGTGAATTTCAGTGCAAGTGCGATTGTAGCCTCCCCTAGTGAAGAAAAATACTTGTGGTTATGGGCGGTTGTAAGGTACTTTCCATTTGGATAGGGATGGGATATAACTACATTTGGTGCATTAAGTCACCTCAAAATAGCTCCAAAAGCAAGAGCTTGCCGGATGGAAAAAGAGTTAGATGTCCAAAATATACATAGGTTGCCCACTTTAGCCCTATATACAGACTTACATACACATATAAGATGGCAAGGAGAAATCTGTGAAATAAGATCTCCAGAATGCAGGAGGCTGGTGGTAATGGTACATTTAAATGCACCCACTCCTCAATAAGTTAAGAAGGTGTGCAGGAGGAAGCGCAAAGTGCGCTTTCAAAATAGGAGTCAAAGAGTTGGTTAATTTTCTGTTAATTCGCCATTGTTTCTCTGTTTTGCATAAGCATGGAATGCATGGGAGCTATGTTATATATAATTAATTGTAATGATCAGGCTTTTATATATAGCAAGTTTGAATATGTTAAAGTTGCTTTTTTTATTTTGGGCTTGTTCTGTGTGAATTGTATGAAAAATATGAAACCTGTTTTTAAATGTTGCTGACTTAATGGATAAATACGATTAAATATTAATTAGTACTTGAGATCATTACATGGTAGGCTTGAAAGATCACTTCATTGGGCCTTGAGAGGTTACCTCCTGAGAATTATTTGGGAATGTTGCATTTAAAGCTCCAGAGCGCTGTTGCATTGGTGGAGTGGTTGGGTATAAAAATAAAACCTTTCTCAATTATTTTCTCTGCCCAAAAGG
Organism: Ambystoma mexicanum; assembly: GCF_040938575.1. NCBI lineage: Eukaryota > Metazoa > Chordata > Amphibia > Caudata > Ambystomatidae > Ambystoma > Ambystoma mexicanum. The sequence goes on along the minus strand of NC_090924.1, from coordinate 531,826,715 downwards.
GATTTTACACAAGACTTAGTGGAAAACATTGGTCAAACCTTTGATGATGTTGACTAAGTATTTGAATCAATTCATTGGCTTTTTAGTTTAAACCTATTAAGAATAACTTGATTGGAATACAGGGCATATTAATTATGAAAAATGTTACCGTATCTGCCCCTTAACCATGTGCCAGATGGGCAGAGTATCAAACGATGACCATTTTTCGGCTAGGACACTATGTTGTAATAAATACAGGTGACACCAAAATTAATATTGTCGATAAATATGCATGGTGACCTCAAACACAAACCTCACTTGTACAGAAAATGTGCATGCACATTATTTGATAAAGGAAAGTTGGGTATGCATACCACCTCCTTGTCCATTATGCTCATACTAACTGTACCAAGGAAAAGAATATGCCAATTTTCTCCATGACACAAAGATGGATCAAATATTGTACTCATTAATACATGTGTCAGCTGGACAAAGTAACTGGTGATGACAGGGTTATAGCATTGACACTACCATAACAAGGACATTTACTGAAGAAGTATGTGCATGGTGGGACCAAACACAAATCTTGCATGTATAAAAATAAGCCAGCTGGAAGCACAGGGGCTCATTGGCCATCATTCTTGCACAGTCCAGGACTCTGTCCTGACTACAGTGCTACTGAGGTCTCATCCATTCAGCCCCTTCTTCTAGGCCTCCACATCATGGCCCAGAGCAACTGGCGAGCAACAATTTAGGGTGCCGCGAGCAACATGTTGCTCCCGAGCTACATGTTGGGGATCCCCGCTCTACGTGCTATCCTCTGACCTCCCTCTCCCCCTCTTGTCTCTGCCCTCATGGTGCTCCTGAGATCCAACCCTGGTCTGCACATCGCAGACCCCTACATCATTGCTTCCTCCAGACAGACTATTACTGGCAATATTTTTGCTGTACCTTCGTCATATGGACCCCCCCATATGATCTCTGTCCTCTCCCCTTTCTCCTCCTCAGCCATTACTGGCGGCACCAGATGGGAAGTGCTCTTGGCTCACTTCGCATCTTCCAAATGCACCATTAATGTCTATCATAATAGCACTATCATGGCCCAGGGCTCTTAGCCCAACCTTCTCCTTGACAGGCATCTTTCTTCTCTCTTCAACTTCCCACCCTCTCCTTCAACCCCTCCTTCCCTCATCCCCTCTCTCTCCTCCACTCAGTGATGGCACCCCACCCCTGTACCACCCCTAGCAAATCTTTTAAAGGAGGCTATCAGCTTCACTTAGCTACCCTCAATTCTCGCCCTGCTATCAAACACTCCTCTGAAATCTGTCACCTCCTCAAAGACCTTGACGTCTTTGCTCTCATTGGGACTTGGTTCAAGGCCATCTCCGTCACTACTTTTGACACTCTTCTTCCTGAAGGCTACAAGATCCTGTCCAACCCCAGACCCTCCCGGTCTGGTGGTGGAGTGGCTCTGATCTACCCTGGGTGGGCTCCTGCCTCCATCATCCCCACTCAAACATACTCATCCTTTGAAAGCCTAGTCTGTAGGCTATTTCACCTACTTTCTCTGTTACTCTTGCTACCATATACAGACACCCCGGACCTACCTACCTCTTTCTCTCTGAATGGGCCGACCTCTTCTCCTCTCTTCTTGAAAACTCCCCCTAAACTTATCTTCATTGGGGACTTCAATATCAATCTCAACTCCCCTGATGTGGCCACCATTCTCTTCCGTGACCCCTGCGACACTCTCTCCTTCACTATCCTTCCCTCTGGCCCAACCCACACTGCCGGACACACCTTGGATGCTCTCCTCTCAACAGACATCCCTCTCTTCAACCCTTTCACTACCCCTCTCTCCCCATCTGACCACTCTCCCCTCTCTTCCCTCCTTGACCTCCCCTGCACCCAGACTCCTCCCGCTCTGCCAGTCTCCTTTTCCATCATTCGATCGATGAAGTGTGTTTCAGTCGCTGCTTTTGCTTCCTCCTTCATCCCTCCACCTCCTACCCCCTCATGGGACTCTCCTTCTGACTCTGTTCTAACTAACCTCCATCTCTCTATCTCAAACACCCTGGACATCCTTGCCCCTGCCATGAGGATCGTCATGAAGCCTGCCTCCAAATGCAACTCTTGGCATGACTTCGACTTAGCCGCTTTGAAACGAAAGTGCAGAGTGGAAGTGGCCGACATCTAGCTCATACCCCGACAAACTGGCCTGCCGCCTACTACAAAGGCAATACTGCCTCTCCATCTGCTCAAAGAAGAGGGCTCATGTGCAAGTCTGCTTCTCTGGAGCCACCAAAAACACGGCTGAATTCTTTAAAATCTGCAAGGAACTTGCCAATCCGACCACAGCCTCCTATTCTCCTCCTCCCTCCCAGGCCCTATGCTGTGCACTGGCCGCCCACTTTTCCTCCAAAACTCTTGACATCCTGTCCTCTCTGTCACATGACAGAACCCAAAACCCTCTCACCCTCCACCTTCTTTCGCCTCAATTGACACCCTCCATACTCTCCTCCCTCTCTACCATTACATCAGATGAGATCTCTAGAGTTGTCCACCCTATGAAAGTCTCCTCTAAACAGGTGATCCATGCTCCTCCAGAACCATCAAGGACACCACCACCCTCACCCCTGGCTTGGCTGAACTCTGCAACCACTCTTTTGCCACAGGCTCATTCCCTCAACCCCTTAAGCACTCTCTTGTGCACCCTCTCCTAAAAAAGCAGTCCGCTGACCCTTCTAGCCCGGCTAACTATCGCCCTATCTCTATCACCCCGTTCTTGGGCAAACTCATGGAAAAGCTAGCCATCCCCAACTGATCCTCCACACCGAAATGGTGGGCTGCCTCCATGACCACCAGTCTGGTTATAGGTTTGCCAGATCAATGGAAACTGCTATCCTGAACACCTGTGAAGACCTACTCTCTAACTTAGACTCTAACACTCCCTCTGTGCTGATCTTCCTCGATCTTTCCTCTGCTTTTGACACAGTCAACCATTCCATCCTCAGAAACCGACTCCATGATACCCTAGGCATCACGGACAGGGCACTGTCGTGGCTGACCTCCTTCCTCTCTAACAGACCCTCCTAAGTGGAAATGGGTCCTTTTCTCTCCTCTACCTCACTCTCTGCCTGTGGCATCCCTCAGGGCTCTATCCTATCGCCATGGCGGATCCAGACCTCACATCTACCTGGCCCCTCTGGCCCACCTAATCTCCACTCTATCCCCTCATCTACAGTGTTATGCAGACAACACACAGCTCTCTTTCAGGCTGCCTTCCCCTACCTCCACCTCCTCCTCCTCTCTCATACCCGACTGCCTGACTGCTATTCAGGAATGGTTCTCTACCAATGATCTCTGCTTTAATGCCAGTAAGACAGAGATCCTTCTCAGTGGGACACCTGCTCCTTGTCCCCCCCCACTCTCTGGCCAGAGTCATTGGGTCCCCTACCCTCACCAACAGATGAGGCAAAAAACCTTGGGATCATCTTTGACTCCTCTCTCGCTTTCTCTAAAACACATCATGGACCTTGCCAAGAAGTCCAATTGTCAGCTTCATCTCATCAGGGACTTTCTACCTTTCTTCACCTTCCACCAGAAGTTCAATGTATCCAGAGCCCTGGTTCTCTCAAGGCTTGACTACTGAAATAGCCTCTTCCTCAACCTGCCTCTTTCCTCCCTTCGTCCCCTCCAATTAATCCAGAATAGGACTGCAAGACTTATGCTTGGCCTCAAGCCCAGTGACTGCATCTCTAATGCATTATAATCTCTCCACTGGCTCCCAGTGACTGCAAGGATCAAATACAAGACCATGTGCATCATCCACAAGGCTGTCTGGGGCCTCTGACCTCTCTACATCCAGCTTTCTCTTTCTAAATACCTCCCGGCCAGAGTCCTTCGGTCCCCTGGCTCCAACTCTCTGCAGGTCATACATTTCTCCAAGCAAAGAGTGGGAGGTAGATCCCTTTCGTCTGCTGGCACCTCCCTCTGGAACAGCCTCTCTCACCCCCCCAGACTTGAGCCGGATCTTCTTAAATTCCGGGAACTTCTCAAGACCTTCCTTTTCTCCTCTTCCTTCACTCTCCAGCTTCCGTGCTAAACTCTCCATCTGCCGCTGCGACTGGTGCCTGGTCCCTTCAGAGTAATACAGGGGCCAGACCACCCTCTGCCAGTCCCTACCAGCATTCTTTGTCAGCACTTGCCCTCAGGCTCCCTTTCCCAGACTATCCCAACGTAGTCCTCCCTGTCCACTGCACTCTTCCCCCTCTCCTCCCTCTTTCCCCTGGCACTTGCCCTGCCCCACCCGTGGAGATAGCCCTCTCCTGCACTTCTCCTTCTATCCCCTTGCACTTATCACCTTGTCATGCACTAGCTCGGTAGGATTGTCAGAATGTCAAAATAACCATTTCATTTTGTTGCTGTATGTTTTAAGTTACTTACCTGTAATTATTGTTCTCCAGTATGGGTCTGGCATGGATTCACATGCTCATGAATATTTTGCATGGTCAGGCTGGGAATCTTCGGTAAAAGAAAAAAACTGTTTCACTTTCACTTTAAAACTGTAGTTCTCTAAACCAATCACTGTCCTCTGGTCATACTGCCCCATCCAATGACAGTCCTCCCTCTAAGCTCCACCCCTGGTGGCCATCTTCAGATTTGGTAAGCATGTAAAGTGGCAGTATGAATCAAGAAGAGCCACAGAGGGGAAGGGTTTGCATGTGAATCCATGCCAGACCCATGCTGGAGAACAATAGTTACAAGTAAGTAACATACAACTTCTCCAGCATGGGATCTGGAATGGATTCACATACTTATGAATTTCGATTACACAGCAGTACATATACACAACCACAGGAGGTGGCAAGGCTCAACAGAAGCAATAAACCCTTGCCTCTGGAACATTCTCACCTCAAACAGTTTGCGTAGCACTGCTTGGCCGACTCAGGACTCCCCTGTGGAATCCCTGTCGATGCAGTAGAACCTTGTGAAGGTGTGCGTAGACCTCCACGAAGCGGTGAGGAAAAGGGTGCTTGGCAGAGCCCAGCAAGGCTATTTTCGTGCCACGGGACCCCGGAAACTACAGTTCCCATGATAACATGGGGTTTTTGAGTGCGCGGATGCGCACGCAGGCTTGTGATATTTAAACTCTTCCTGGGTCCGTGCTGCTTGTTGGTGATTTTGGCTTAGGCAGGCACAGGCTGGAGGAGAGCATGATAGCATACTGGAGAACCCGGGCTCAGGCAGTGAAGAGGAGTGAGAGGCAGAACGGAAGGAGCGAGGAGTCGCCGCTGCTCTTTCCCTCACTGAGACACAGCAGGCATCCCGGAGACCGCAGGCTCGCCCGCTCTACGCAGGGTAGTTCTGTTCCCTGCGGAGGTGCCATCCGGCACCACCAGGCCCCAGTTAAGTGCACACTGGGATTGTTTGACAAGGGTGGGGAACAGGAAAGGTGGCACGGTGCAGAAGCGCTGTGTGTGTGAGAAACATTACTGCTATACCATGAACACTAATCAGTGAAAGCTGTGTGGGAAGCGTGGAACGTTTCCAAGAGCGCTTTGGTTGTGAACTTTGAGTTTCAGGGCACGCTATGTTTTGTCTGTTGCTGCTTGCTCATGTCTGCTCATGGAAAGGCAGGCAGCCCTTGTACTAGTCTATGTACACAGAATGTGGTAGCAACCTCGGGTGGACATCATTAAGGAGTCCAGGGCAGGAGGGGGGCATGCTGTCAGTGTACATAATGGCTAATGTCATGTTTCGTTTTTTCCCTTTTTATATTATGTGGTACTGCTTGTTTAATAGTCTCTTGAATGCCATGTGCTTATGTTAGTTGCTTTTACTAGGGAATTAATGGTCTTGAGGTGTAGGTTCTAGGAGGATATCTTCCTAATCAAGAAGGAGGATGTCATGCTAAGTAGGAGGAGGGTCAGGAGACAAGGGATCCCTAATCCAAGGAGCGTTACTTACATTGCTTATGTTTCATACTGTGTGTGTTATTTCCCTTTTACACCCGTGTACCCATCCATTTCACAAGTCACTTCCCCCCATTGGCTGTCTCGAGGTTACCTGTTGGTACAAATCAGGAGCCCATGCCAACCAAGGTGGGAGGGGTCAACTGCATTTGGCTTCCGTGGTCAGGAAGGAGTTGCAAGATACTCCAGGGGTGTGACAGTAGCAGCCCTGCAGATGTCGAGCAGGGGCACACCAAAGAGAAATGCTATTGTTGCTGCGATGTGCCTGGTGGAGGTGGCTCTCTGCCAGCCTGGCAGCTGCCTGCTAGCCGGTCAGTGACAGTACATGATGTAGCCAGAGAACTGTTAGGGAAAATGCTCATTCTATGGCTAATTTCCCTTACCTATAGAGTCCCCCAGCAGCGTTGCTGGATTTGAAGGGTTTGTTTCTTTTTACCTGCTAAGAGTGAGACTCTTTTTCCCACTCTTAGGCATTTTTTGCTATTTGTGTTCTAGGCTATTGTTGTGTTTAATGCCCATGGAATCTTTCTCAAACCAATAGGAACCATCTTTATTCACATGTGTTGCACAGCACCCTCAGTGCAGTGACACAGGGGTGTTGTAACGACCCCCAAACATAGACTCCATACCCTGGGACTGACTACTGTCTCCCAGGGCATGTAAAGTCCCCATTGACTTTAGTAGTCAAATCCTATGAACTAAACCAGTCCAACCCATCTTACTACGGGGGTACTGGAAGGGGTTAATAGTTTTTCCCCTATGTTCATTTTCGAGAGGGTACCGTACAGTCCCTCTCTCAAATGTTTCTGGCTGGTGGCAGTGGTTACTACCATAAATATTCAACCGCAAATATTTCCCTATGGGATTTTCCCATTTTTCGAGGCACTTTTTCTGACAGCCACTAACATACCGCCGGTGCATTTAAATATTAACTTTACTCCAGTAGGTTTTCTTTGCCAGAACTTCAATATAACTTCTTTCTCGTGTCTTTCTCTAAACTCCCAACCCAGGTCGGGGATCCTTTGTTCGTCCTTTTGGCGGGCTTCTACCGAGAAGCCCTCCTTTCGGCATCACGGAGTCTGGGGTGGGTCCATTGTGTGGGAGGGGGAGTAGGACCCCTTGACAGGGTTGCCTTCGCAACCCATGTCGCACTCTATCCTGATAGGCTGAAGGGCCTCCCGCCAAGATGACCACTCCACTGTGTGAGTGACAGCTAGGCTGTATGAATGGGGATCTTTTTGCATAAATGCAGGGTCCTGTGGACTGGAAGAGCAAGACGTCGCCACTGGAACTAAGAAGCCGACGCGGAGAGAAGCCAAAGACATCTGCAACGACTGAACCACCAGTGAAGCCCTGCTGCAACATCTCACCACTTTTCTCCACACAACGAGAGAAGATCTTCATCTGCAAGAGCCTTCTTCCCTTGAGCTGGTGGGGCCAACCAGTTTGCCAATCGCCTTCCCGGAACTGCCTTGGTTGAATCACCCGTACCCTGTACTCAGAGGCCGGATAGCCAGGCAACAGTCCACCCGGACCGTGATTTAAAGGAGCGTACCTTTTATTCGTCGGGCAGCACCGCGGCTGGATTCATCCCTGGGTAGTGCAGTAACTCGAACCTTCCTCCACGACGAGAGCCTCTCTTCCTCTGCTGGATCACCTGAACTGCAGGAACTACCAGGAACAACCGCCACAGCAGGAGCCACTTCTTCATTTAAAGGTACATTGTTCCGCCAGGCCGCCCTTTCTTCGCGGTAGCACTAAAGGGGTTTTAAATCCTTTACCTACCTGTTGGGTCAGCCGCCCTTCTTCCTTAACATTGTCTTTTCAACTTCTGCAACCACCTTTTCAAATTTGTTAACCAAAGACTTGACTGCAGCTACAAGAACATTTTGCTCCTGGGCCCTTGCCCTGTACCACTGACTCTGGCGCAGGCCTACTGACTCTGGTCACATATGGTAGATCTGCTTTCTTTAGATTGATTCTCACTGAGAACTGTGTTGGTGCACCTACTTCTTATAACTACCCTTTTCTTCCCCCTTCTAAACCTTGTGAAATGCCATTTTGCTCAGTTTTCATTTAAGTATTGCTTATACTGATGCACTGCCTTGCTTAAACAGGTTCACAAACTGATGGGAAGTGTTGCTAGGGTGTGTAAGAAGCTGTTTCTATATAACTTGTGCTTTCCCTCCCTTGTAAGGAATTATTAGAGGATCCCTTGTGTGTATTTATCTCTGTGCCATTTTCCTCAGTTTTCACTCTGGTTCACTTGGGGCCTCATTAGGACCCAGGCGGTAAGGGGTTTACAGCGGCGTAAACAGCGCCGACCCTTACTGCCTGATTCCGAGGTCCCTTAGCGCCATGGAGGTTTTAACACCTGCTTTTAGCAGGTGTTAAAATCCAAGGCGCTAAGGGACCTTGTTGTTAATTACGCCACCGTAATTTACGGTGACGTAATTAACGCCTTCCCCACTCCCATTATGCCCTATGGGGCAAAAAAGGGAATGGGGAAGGGTAAATGGGTTAATGGGGAATTACCGCCCCACTCACCTCGGAATGGGGCGGTAAGTCCGCCAACCACCATGGCGTAAACGTAGTTTACGCCATGGTGGTAAAGGTACGACCCAGGCGGTAACTTACCGCCTGGGTCGTAATGAGGCCCTTGGTCTACAATTCAACTTGGGAGTGTGTATATTTTTTCCTTTGACTTAATTTAACTTGCTTGATGACTGTGATACATGTGTTTTATTAGAAGTGTATAAAATAAATATATATCTACTTTTTAATACAAAGCTTTGGTCATGTTTCCTTGTGCCATAGTACTGTAGGCCTATTGTGTAAACCCTGAATACTGCTAATCTCCCTTTTGAGATAAGTCTGACTGCTCAGCCACAGACGGATACCAAGGGGCTTTATTGCTCTAATCTGTAGTCCTAATCTTGTGTAGTGCTCCCTAAGGGAACTGCACAGGATTCTGCCTAACAAGAACCACCTGGAGATGGAAGCCTTCAATAAGGCTTTTCCGTGATTTACAGGTCCATAGTTGATGAACAACTGAGAAGTCTTCAGAAATTCTTCGTATGTGCCACGTAGAACTTCAAGGCACGAGCAACGTCCAGCGAATGCAAGGCCCTCTCCTCTGGCGACAGATTCGGGAAGAAGACAGGTAACACCAAAGGTTCTTTGAGGTGAAATTCTGATGGTACCTTTGGCTTAAAGGTGGGGTGTGTATGCAGTACCACCCTTGAAGGGTGGAAAGACAAGTAAGGCTGCTTGCAAGACACGGCCTGGATCTCCCCGACCCGCCTGGCCGAGGTGATTGTCAGGAGGAAGACTGTCTTCCACGAGAGAAACGTGAGCAGGACTTGATGCATAGGCTCAAAAGGAGCTCCCCTGACCGTCGTTAATATTACATTTAGCACCAACACCAAAAAAGTGGGAAGATAATGCCACCTAAGCCATATGGAGTCCCCTCCACCCTTAACATAAGTCCTCCAGGTACTGCAGGATATTCAAGTGGAGTTGGTGCAGTATCTGCAGGAGACAACCACATTGAAGATGCAGGTTGGCAGTTTAATTGCTCAGGGAACACGACTTCAGGGGGCTGTAGCGGCAGCCTCTGCTTCTGGCGCCCCTGGGCGGCCAAGTACGGTGGTGGTGCAGCAACCCCTAGAGGTCGCTCTGGCAGCACCAGAAGGATCCTCAGGGGATCCTAGGAAGTTCTCCACCTTCTTCACACATTGTAAATTATTTTTTTGTGTAAGCTAACCGTGTTTTAGTCCACCCAAGCACGTATAGCGTTTGTTGTCTCTTATTTGTCGGGGAACACAGTGGCCTGGGCAATTCTCCTAGTACAGAAGGACGACCCCATACTTTATGATTAGGGAGGATTTTCTATTGAATTTGCACGTTTGTTTAATCATCGAAATGTGTCTCTGGCTCAAGATAAGGAGCTGCTAGCCCTTCGGCAGGGCATTAAGGATTAGGTGACAAACGTGACACAGTTTAATCGGCTAGTGGTGGAGACAGCTTGGCCTGAACCCAAACAAGCAGTTTTGTTCCATCAGGGGTTGAGAGAGGAATTGAAGGTTGCGATTGCTCATGTGGAACTACAACCTGACTCATGTAGCGCCTTGATAGATTTAGCCCTGAGGTTGGATCATAGATTGAGCGAGCGTAGAGGAGAAAAAAGAAGGCCCGAGGGGGTACCATTTGTACGGTTGCACAGAAGTAATGAGGTGGTGGGACGCTCAGGAGGGGATCAGGGGGAGCCCATGCAGATTGAAAGTGTACAGGGACCATTGTCGTCAGAGGATAAGGAGAAGAGGAGAGCGAACAATCTGTGTCTTTATTGTGGGAAGGCAGGGCATTATATCACGAACTTTCCCAATACCTGGCCCAAACCTTGGAAAGGAGAAAGGTGGAGGCGGAAAAAGAGGGGGCTCGGTAGGTTGGGGGAACAACTTCAGCGAGCCTTAGGGAGTAGGAGTTCACGTTGGCAGTCGCTAATACAATGCAGCTCAAGACACTGCACTTATATTTACTGGTGACTTTGATTTTTGCAAATACTAAGGAGACTGGTTTGGCAATGGTGAATTCTGGGGCTACAGGGAATTTACTTGATATCTTGTTAGCAACCAAGCTATGACTATCTACTCAGCTGAAGGAGGAAAGTGAGTCGGTACAGGCTGTACATGGGTCATGTTGGACATCTGGTCCCATTACCACACAAACCCAGGAGATGTTGATGAGGTGTGGGGCGTGTCACGAGGAGATTATCTCTGACCTTACTGCGCCTCCTCAATTTGGGGTTATTTTGGTAATGCCATGGCTAGTGACAACCAAACATTGATTGGAAGGAGAGGACATTGACATTCAAGACTGAGCGATGTGGATCCCATTTAACTGGCATTGGGGGATCCCACAAATTCTTTGGTGGAAGGGGTATGTCCCCAGTCCAAGATAGGAGCAGTGGCCACCACTTTGCCGGTGGAGTATCAAGAATTTGCAGGAGTGTTTGATAAGGGAGGTGCTTCACAGTTACCGCCCCCATAGACCATTTGATGTGTGATTGAGTTGGAGGGTAATGCTAGGCTACCATGTAGTCGGGTGTACGCACTATTAGAAACAGAGAGTCAACATTAACGGGAGTACTTGGACGAAATGTTGGCTTGTGGGTTTATTCACCATTCTAAGTCGCCCATTTCTTCTCCATTGTTTTTTGTGCCGACAAAGGAGGAAACCTTGAGAACCTTTATAGACTATAGGGCACTAAACAAGGTCACCATCAAGAACAGGTCCCCACTACCAATAATTTCTGTTCTGTTAGATCAGGTGAAGACGCTAAGATTTATACAAAACTGGACATCATGGGTGCGTATCATCTTATCAGAGTGAAGGAGGGTGATGAATGGAAGACTGCCTTTCATATACAATTTGGGCTGTTTGAGTATTTGATTATGCCTTTTTGCTTATGTAATGCTCCTGCATCTTTTCAGCATTTCATGCAGGAGGTGCTGTGGGAGTATTTGGACCTATTTCCGATTGTCTATATTGACGACATTTGGATTTTTTCTGAGTATGTGGATCAGCATGTGCAACATGTCAAGGTGGCGTTGACAAGTTTACAAGAATATAATTTGTTTACTAAATTGGAGAAATGTGAGTTCCGTACTACCAGGGTAGAATTCCTAGGATTTATTTTGACTCCTTCTGGGGTGGTTATGTATGACAGGAGGGTTCAGGCAGTAACCAAGTGGCCATCTCCAACAGTGTGTGAAGGCCATTCAGTCATTCCTGAGATATGCTAACTTTTACCGTCGATTCATTAACAACATTTCGGCCACAATTACACCCATTACACAACTCTTAAGGAAGGCTAGCAAGTTCAATTGGGATAAGAAGACAGAGGAAGCATTTGAAAGGTTAAAGGTAGCCCTCACGAAAGCACCTATCTTGCGTCACCCTGATCCTGAGAAACCGTTTCAAGTAGAGATGGATGCTTCCAACATGGTCATTGGGGAAATCTTGTCACAGATTGATGAGGAGGGCATTATGCATCCTGTGGCTTATTTTTCACGCAAATTGACAAGTTGTGGACATAACTATGCTTTTATGGATAAGGAGCTCCTAGCCATTAGAGCGGCCATTTCAGAATGGCGGCATTAGTTGATGGGGGCTCGGCATCCTGTGGTAGTTATTACGGATCACAAGAATTTGCAATATTTAAGATTAGCAAGAACCTTGAGTACGGTGGTAAATTTTTTTTTGAAGAATTCGACTTTGTGGTCACGTATCGTCTGGGTAGGAGTAATGGGAAGGCAGGCACACTGTCCAGACAAGAGAATATGGGCGGGCAGTGTCAGGAGGAGCAGTGTATTATTCCTGTGGAGAAGATTGTGGGAGCAGTGACTTAGGACATGCTCTATGAGGTGCGCAATGGTTTCCCAAGAAAGGAGTGGCAGGGATGGGTGAAGGGAAACAGAGCAAGATGCATTCGGGAAGGATTACCCTATCAGTAGAGGAAGCGGTTTCTCCACACTGAGATGTTGAGAAGGAAGGCTTTGTTTTGGTGCCACAAGTCCTCAATGGCGGTCCATGCCGGGGTTAGGAAAACTCAAGACATGGTGCAGCAGTCATTCTGGTGGGAGGGCTTATCTTCTGATGTACAGGATTATGTAGGCGGACCATTTGAGGAAGGCCGGGTTGTTACAACCTCTACCCACGCCTGCGGAACCGTGGGCATGTCTATGTATGGATTTTGTTACTGAACTGCTCAAGGATGGTACCATTCTGTTGGTAGATTACTTGACTAAGCAAGCTCATTTAATTCCCTGTGAAGGTATTCTGAGTGCTGGAACATTGGCAGAATTGTTCTTGCAACATGTGGTTAGATTGCATGGGTTACAGAGAGCCAATGGTAACTGATCGGGGATCTCAGTTTACATCCCGGTTTTGCTGTGCCTTCTGTAAGAGGTGCAGCAACTTACGTTGCTTGGACTCTCCTGCACCATGTCCACCAGTTTACCATCCTCAGACGGATGGGCAGACCCAGAGGGTTAATCAAACAATGGAGCAATATTTTAGGTGTTTTCTGGCAGATGGCAAGTCATCTTGGGTCCAGTCCTTGTGGCTGGCAGAATTGTGTTACAACAATGTCAAGCATGATTTGCTGGGAATGTCTCCACATTTCTGCTTATATGGACAAGATTGTAAGATGTTGCCAGAGGAGGTTCCCATTTATGATAAGTTTCCTGCGGTTACAGAACGTACTCGGGAGCTTCAGGGCAAACGAGAGAGAGCACGTAAAATTTAGACAGAGCAAAGGTGGCCTATAACAGGCAAGCCGACCAGAAGAGATGGGACAGTCCCAAATATGTGTGTGGGGGGGGGGGAATCGAGTGTGGTTGTCTACTCAACACATCAAGCTGTTTGGTTCTCGTACATTTGTGCCTCGATTTATTGGTCCCTATATGATTGTGAAATGTGTTTCTGAGACTGTGGTTCGCTTGCATCTTCCCTCGCATATGAGGTTACATCCTGTGTTTCATGTTTCTTTGGTTAAGCCTGCAGCTCCTGGCGTGGTTACACAGAAGTCTCCTGGTATGATGCGGGATGGTCAGGAGAAGTTTGATGTGAAACGTATTTTGGACTCCAAGTGGCGCTAGAAGAAACTCTGGAATTTGATTTCTTGGGTAGGCTGTGGTCCACAATACGATTCTTGGGAGCCTTCAGAGGCAGTGCATGTACCGCGCTTGTTGAGACATTTTCATCATGCCCATCCGGATGAGCTGGGTACTGGGAAGAGCCCTGGAGGAGGGGGTAATGTGAGGAAAAGGGGGCTTGGCAGAGTCCGGCAAAGCTATTTTCGGGCTCTGGGACCCAAAAAACTACAGTCCTCATGATGACATGGGGTTTTTGCTCTATAAACTTCTCCCCGGCCCGTACTGCTTGTTGGTGATTTTGGCGTTTGCAGTCACTGGCCAGTGGAGAGCAGGATGGCATACTGGAGAACCCGGGCTCAGGCAGTGAAGAGGGGTGAGAGGCAGAACGGAAGGTGCGAGGAAGAGTTGCTGCTCTCTCCCTCTCCCTCACAGAGACACAGCAGGCAAGACAAATAAGTCTGCTTGCAAGACAGGGCCTGGATCTCCCCGACCCACCTGGCCGAGGTGATAGCCACGAGGAAGACCGTCTTGCATGAGAGGGTGGGTATTCAAATCAACTAGCAATGTGGTTACTCTTTCCCCCTGCACATTACTCAACCCCCCACTATGCAATGTAGAGAGATAGGAGGAGAGAGAACAGGTTTCAGGAATGCAGAATTCAAATATAATGGGCCTCATTACGACCCAGGCGGTAAGTTACCGCCTGGGTCGTATCTTTCCCACCATGGCGTAAACTACGTTTACGCCATTGTGGTTGGCGGACTTACCGCCCCATTCCAAGGTGAGTGGGGCGGTAAGTCCCCATTAACCCATTTACCCTTCCCCATTCCCATTTTTGCCCCATAGGGCATAATGGGAGTGGGGAAGGCGTTAATTACGCCACCGTAAATTACGGTGGCGTAATTAACAACAAGGTCCCTTAGCGCCATGGATTTTAACACCTGCTAAAAGCAGGTGTTAAAACCTCCATGGCGCTAAGGGACCTCGGAATCAGGCGGTAAGGGTCGGCGCTGTTTACGCCGCCGTAAACCCCTTACCGCCTGGGTCCTAATGAGGCCCAATGTCAATCCCAATGTCCCCCCAGCAAACACAAGAGAGAAACAGAATTGATTGGCAAACTGTCCAAATGGTTTTAAGGTTGGTTTTGAATGGAATAGGTCAAACACTAAATATGGTTTAAATGACTGAAATTGTTTAAATTCTAATGGGAGCCGCTTTATCTGTTTGCAGACAAACACTATCAATGATTTGACACTAAGAAGCAATGTGAAACTGAAATGTGAGGTCGGGTGCAATTGGAAGCTGTTTTTACACGTTATAAATGTTGCCAAAACGAACATTTGCGGCAAACTTTTCTGTGCTCGGTAATCGCAATTGCAGGAAAACTATAGGGATTTGAGATGCGTTATGTTGTTCTAATGAAAGCTATGGATGTTAGCTACAAGCAGACATTTAAATTCCGTTTCTAGCAAGTAATTTGAAGAAGTTATGGGCATTTAAGTGGAGGTTGTTTTTCTGAGATAGGTGCAAAATTAGAAACAGGGATGCGCTTTCACAAGACAAACAGGATTTCTTTACACTAGGGGCTGACTATGAAGAAGCAAATACCACACGGAAGCACAGCCACTAGACCAGGACGCCTCTGGATCAAGTTTTTGCCTGCCGAGGAGCTTGCCTTCTTCAGATGAAATATATCAGCGCAAAGATATGTTTAACAATACTTTTACAGAAGGAAGATAGTAGGGATAAGATGAAGAGTTCAGGCAATTCACAAATATTTCTAGCAATGCCGTTCTGAAAGCAAGATAGGATGGATTTGGATAGGGATTGCTATGACAGTACATAGGCTAGTGATAGTCCTATACTATGGATACTCACTATATAGGTTTGAACAGAACCGTCAGGAATTCTGGTCCGGCAAAATCAGGGATTCTGGTCAGAAATTCTGCTGGGCACACCGGACTGGACTGGGTCAACAATGGCTCTGGTTCACAGGTATATGGTCACAGCACGGCACAGCACGGCACTACTGGGTTGGGTCTTTGGATTCTGGTAATAATTATTTTGCAGGAAAGCAGTTATAGCACAGCCCGGCTGTTCTTTTGTTCCCCTTAGATGTCTGGGGCAAATTCTGGTTTCTGGAAGGTTAAGGCCAAGCTGAGAAAGGTTCAGCTTTAGAATGGGCCTTTCTGCTTGCCAAGTTTCTGGAGTCTGGAGCAGGCAAGGTGTCAAGTTCTCTCGCAGGGTGCTCTGCCAGCAATTGGTTGGTGGGGGAATCTGTCTGTACTCTCTCAGTCCTCAGGTGTCTCTTTTTATGCATTTGATAAAGGGGTGTGTATGCTGGATTACCCTAAGTGCACCCCCTAGGCTGGCTATAGGTTAGAATCTCCCCTCTCTCTTGATTGGAGGAGAAAACAGGGTGTCACCATGATGATATGGTTTTATGTGTCAGAGACTCCTCCCCTTGTCTTTTGAACATGAAATCTACTTTTAGTATAATACATATTTACAATTTTGCAAACGTTATAACAATGACATATCTAGATCACATATGTTGTGGAGCAAATGCTCTCCCAAGCCCCGTCATTGTAGGATCTTGTGTCGGCTTTTGACAGAATTCTGCCCTTTTCGGCCGGAACACAATATCTAGTTTCTCCAAAAATGTGTACAACTGTGCGCATTGCATATGGGCATAAGCGTGTGAAGTTTCATGCTTTTGACATAAATACATTTGCTGCAAAACCATAATTTTCACAGTTACTTCCCAGAACATAGCACAGAGTTCTGGCTCCTCTTAAAATGTGCAGCCCAAAATTAGGTTCAGAAATCCAGGGTTTACATATTTTTTACAAATGTATACAGTAAATTATCAGTCTTTTTAGAAATATGCTTTTTGTCCATTGTGAATCAACAAAAGGTTGTCTGTCCCCGCCTCCTTCTCCTTCTTGCAGCTCAGAAGCAATCTCCTCCCCCTTCCTTCTGGCAGAGGCCATTTACAATCCTTCCTGATTAGCATCTCCTTGCCTTGGAGGAAGTCCATTGTGCTCTTCCCTCAGCAGCCTAAGTTCCCCTCCCCTCTTAATCATCACATGAATGTGAGTTCCCGGTCTAGAGAGCAGAAGGGAGGTGTCTGGCCCTGTGGGGGAAGTTGTTTGTGGTTTGGCTTGGAGTCAGGCTTAATTTAAATGTCATTTTGTTACATAATTTTCTTGGTTTAAATAAACTTTTCATTTTAAAACAAACATCTAGAATACTGATTCCAGACTCTAAACCATGAAGTTTAAATAGTTACAACCTAGGTTACTCTTGATAACAGGTCACTTAGATTTCAGACATTAGATCTTAATGGTACAAGTTCACAGTTTTAATGCAGGCTTTTGAAAACAGTCATTCAGGCGGCTGAGGGTACTGCGCCCAGATTTTGACAGATCCCACAGGCAGGCACTCTGGCTGTGGATGTTTTTATGACAAATTCAGCTTTTTCAGGATACTGCAATTTCACAAGGATTTTTTGACCTCAGTGAATTGTGACACCCAGCAAGAAGATTGGATGTTTGTGGGTGTTTTGGATCAGCATTCTGTATTTTCAGCAACCAAAAAAAGATTTAAAAACAAGATTCCGGATTTCTTTCAGCAAGCACTGCTTTTCATGTAGGCTCCATTTTTACTTGTTGGGAAGCCCAGTGAGATGTTTAAGGAGCGCGATCTCCGTTCCACCACTGACAACATGCATGGTAGATTTGGCAGCCATCTTTTTATGCTTTGCAGAGCGCAATTTTCATAGGTGTTGGCGCACATAGGGGTTTCGTGGCCATTTTGATGATTCTGGCACCACCAGGACACGGTGATGCCACAGGGCAGAGCATAAGTGGGTTAATACATCCCACAAAGCCCCCTCACGACTTGACTTTTGACCGCCCGTCAATGGGAAGTCGGGAGATTGGGATGTTCAGTTTTTCTTTTGGTCCAAGTGGAAAAATGTGTCTGCTTCTCCCATCAGTGCTGGATCGACAGGTTCTCCTCGCCGGTTCTGAATGGAAGTGTGGAGCGATACCCCAGACCCCTTGGGTCTTCCCTTTCCCGTCCCCGAGTGGTCCTCCTTGGAGCTTAGGATCCATGGTTTCAGTCCTATGATGACAAAACAGAGCATATTTGTGGACATTTCCCCACCACTATTCATGTAGTGGGGCAGACGCATACACTTGACATATAAATGACAATCTTTCCCGCTTATAATTATTACTGATTATAACAGATGGAATGGTTGTTACAGTCAGAATTTTCTAGGGAGCTGGAATGTCCCCCTCTGGGTTTCCAGATGAATCCTCTAGTTGCTGCATAGTATGCCTAGGATGACAACAATTTAGCTGGTTGATGTGGACCCACTTATCTTCCCCTTCTGCCAAACTGCCTTTGGGGATATGGATTTTGTAGGCGACTGGTGAGATTCTGTCTACAATTTCAAAAGGACCCTGCCAGCTAGGAAGAAATTGGCGCTGTTTGGCCTGGTTCCTTTGGAAATTGTACAAGTAGACCCGGTCTCCTACTTGGTATTCTTTTCTAGTTGTCTTAAGGTCATAGTGGATCTTCATACTGTCTGCAGATCTTTCTAGATTACGCTGAGCATAGGCAAAAGCATGTTGAAGGTGTTTTCTCAGATTCTCAACATACTCATGAGTTGTGGAGGCATTTATCAATGTCTGCTCTTGGGTTCTGTAGAGCAGATGCTGGGGAAGCACCATCCTTCGTCCAGTCATCAGCTCAAACGGCGACATTTTTGTTGCAGAAGAAGGGGTAGATCTGATGGCCATCAGGACAAGAGGTAGTCGGAAGTCCCAACGTGGCCCAGAATCTGCCACAAACTTTTTAATATGCTCACAATTGTCTTGTTGTATCTCTCAACTCCACCACTAGAGGTTCGCCGGTAGGCAATGTGTAGTTTCGTTTTGACCCCAAGTATCTCCCACATCTTTGTCATCACTTCGCTGGTGAAGTGGCTACCTCGGTCTGACTCGATCCTCTGGGGTAGTCCAAAACGCGAGAAGATGGGGTTGATCATCAGGGCAGCTGCTGTTTCTGCCTTGCAGTTTGGGGCCGGGAGACATTCCACCAATTTAGTGAACAAGCATGTCACGGTCAACATGTACTTGTTCCCCCTAGAGGAGCGAATCACGGGCCCGATAAAATTGACTTGTAAATCTGACCAAGGCAGTGCCATCCCCCTCTTTTGGAGAGGCACACAGTGTGTGAGTGATGTTGGCTGAAATTGTGCACACACAAGACACCCCTTCAAGTATTGGTCGAGGTCCTGCCCCATGTGTGGCCAGTATGCAACCTCTCTCAAGATTTCTAGTGTCGTATGAAACCCCTGATGACCGGCTGTGGCCGCATCATGGGCGTGACTTAGCATTAGGCTTCGGTATGAGGTGGGGACCACCCACTGGTCATGGCCAGCTAGGGATCTCCTTACCAACAAACCGTCTTGCGTCTTGGATTCGGAAAATTTTTGGACATTTCATCAACACTCTGAGGTCCTCCTTCCCTATGTAATCGATATCCGTCAGGGGAAAGTTCTCAGGGTCCTCAATGTGTTGATAAAACTTACCAATTATTGGATCCCCTTTTTGAGTCGTAATCAAATCAGCATCTGGGGTCTCCTTAATCCATTGTGCAGTTGAGAGTTCATTGTGAGCATTTGTCTGGGACCTAGTGGTAGCAGTGACCTGGATTTCCCCCAACAGGGACTCGATCTCAAGTAGATCTCCTTGGATGGCTCCGGTTTTGGCCAGCTGATCAGCTAGGTAATTTCCAGTTTTGTCTGGTCCCTCTACTTTAGAATGACCCTTGATCTTTTGCCAGTAGATTGTCATCCCATTCGAGGTGACCAGGTCATCAATATTTTGGATTAATTTTCCATGTTTCATGTTTCAATGGTTTATTATTAGCACATAGCATGCACATAGCATGCCTCTGGTTTTCCAGTTAACCAGTGGAGTTGGTGTAGGACAGCAGTTAGGATTGCTTGATGCACAGCCATCAACTCTGCCACTTGACTACTTCAGGGACAGATTTTGTACCCAGCAGTGGGTTTTGGGGCATCATTCACCCATGCATTCCCTATGCCGGCCACAAGTTCTTTTTCCCAGTTGTTGTCAACATGGTAGGAGCACCCATCCACATAGACAGTGGCCATTCCCTCACACTGGTCTTCTTCATAGACTTTGTGTGGGGAATTAAGGTATGCCTCCATGTTGTCCTTAATTTTAAGACTTTCGTCCTCGAGACAGTTTTCTCTGGCACAATCATGCAAGTCAGCCAGACCTTGCGCGAGGGGACTCTTCTTGTTTTGGCCATATCTGACCTGCACAGGAAAGACTTGCATTGACAGACTCCAGGAAGTAATTCGGGAATTACTGACTTTTCTGGCCCGGATTCTGTCACTTTGGAGATATTGCAGAGGCTGGTGTTTAGTCTCCACTATGATGTGTTCCCTCTGGATAAACGGGCAGTAATTCTTCAATGCCCACACCGTTGGCAGGAGTGCCTTCTCACAATCGTTGAATTTTTCCTCCACAGAGGATAAATTCTTACTTGCATAGGAGATTACTTTATTGACCTTTTCATGCTTTTGATATAATACTGCAGTCAAGCATGTATTTGAGAACCCTGTCTCCAAGAAGAACTCCTTGTTTTTGACAGGGTAAGCTAGGCAAGGCGCTTGTGAGAGGCTTCTTTTGAGTTGTCTTATTGCCTCGGCTTGTTCTGGACCCCACTCCCACTTGACCACCCCCTTGAAAAGATGGATCAGGGGTCTTGTGATCTCTGCGTAGTCCTCCATGAACTTTCTGCTGTAATTAGTTAGTCCAAGGAGGCGCCTAAATTCCCGCAGAGTTGTGGGGTCTTTTAATTTCTGGAGTGCTTCCACTTTCTTTTCCTGGGGATAGAGACCCTGAGGAGTAATCTCATGCCCCAAGAAATTGACAAGGGTTCTACACCACTGTGCCTTTTGAAAGGAGAGTTTTGCTCCGGCAGCCCTCAACTGTATCAGAACATAATGGATCTCCGCTATAGGTTCCTCCACAGTTGAGCTTTTGACTAAAACATCAACTACATAGGTCAGGTTACCCCTTTCACCCAGGTCAGGCATGGTGTTGTGTAGAAAAATGACTTTGCCGGAGTTGATGTATCCGAAGGGAGTCCGGGTCCATGTGTACTGCTGTCCCCCGAAGGTAAAGGCCAGCTTGTATTGGTCCTCCCTACTAACAGGTACAGTCTAGTACCCCTTGGTCAGGTCAATGGCAGTGAATACCTTTGACCCCTGGATCTGGGCCAGCCCTTGGTCTATGTAGGGAAGAGGCCACCGGGAATTATGGATACGTTTGTTGAGCTCCCTAAGGTCAGCACAGAGTCTCCACTTGCCGTTTGGTTTCAAAATCCCCAGCACCAGATTATTGAAGGTGCTGTGAACTGGATGAAATATCCCACGGGACTCAAGGTTCTTAATTATTTCAGTAAGGGACTCCATTGATGCGAGAGGCAAGCGATATTGCTTCACAAACACTGGAGTCATGCCAGGGTCCGTGGGAATTGGTGTGTGGATGTCGGTGCGACCACAGTCATATGAGTCCACCACAAAGAGATCTTGAAAATCTAAGAAAATTTGTTTCAATTTTTGTTTTTGCTCCAGAGTCTCACAGGCATCAGCTAGGTTAACTCTCTCTTCAACCATCTGCCTGAAGCCTGGAAAGACTTCCGGTTTTGCTATCTCAGCGGCCTCCTCCAGCTGGGTGGAGAAGTCCCTGGTCACAGTGCTGATTTGGACTGGTGGCTTCAGGTGGGGAAGGCAGTCCTCGTGTACTTGGAAGAACACCTCATCCCTCCCGAAGTCACAGGTTACATCTTCCTTACCATAAGGGCAGGAAGTGTACACCAGGAAATTCCCCCCATGCTGGTGAAGATTCTGTCTGGTGTTGCGTCATCGTCACTATCACTGTCAAAACAGTCCTTGGGGATGGGTCCTAACAGTTCATTACCTAAATCTATGGAAAAATCTCGGTCATCAACCGTCATTCCAATAATGGTGCCTGCGGCCAGAGTGATACTCTTTAGGTCGCTGTTATCCACTTCTATTGGAATGGTGTTGTGTTCTATGTTAACTAGTGGTGTTGGCTTTACCCCCAACCCTTGCTGTTGGAAATGAGCATTAAGAATGAATATAGGCGTCAGGGTTTTTCAGTTTCTGTCCTCTTTTAACTTTCACTTCCAGTGAGAATTGTCGGATCCATTCTGGGATGGTGACTTCCTCTCCAATCTGAATTTCAACTGCATAAGGCAGCAATTGAGCTGACCTAGATGCTTTCTCTGGGTCATCAAAGTCCATGGGATTACCCACTAATCGAGACCAGGCTTTGAAGTTTATAATGTCCAAACTAATGGCAAAGCGATTGAGAATGTCACTGCCTGAGTAAAATGCAGCAGGGACATCTCGCACGACCCAACAATTATGGACTATGCTCTTGTTGCCTATGGAAATTGTGAGCATACACCTGCTAGGCAGGAGATGTTTGGGATTGGGGGTTTCCAGGTCCATTTCCCATTTGTCTAACAGTTTAAAGGTGGGAATGGCTGGATCTTTTGGGAGTTTGCGGAACATGGCCTCGCTGATGAAGCTCTTACCGTTGTTCACACACACACGGGCGAGAACAGAGTCCTTCCCTCATTTAACTGAATAGGGATGAACAACTGCTCTCCAATTTTCTGAATATAAACCAAGCTTTGAGCTGATTTCACATCTATAGGAGTGGGATTTTCTGATTGCGAATTTGTAAAGAACTTCAGAGTGTTTCCTTCCAGTGTGGAATGCCACCTTAAACTGGAAGGAAGGTTGATTTTCAGAAATAGAGAGGACTCCCCATCACCAGTTTGTTGTCCTACTGCAATCACTGTCACGTCTGGGATTTGATTATTCTGGAAGTGAAATTCTATTTGGTCAGGTTTTTGTTCAACCATGTGGCATGTGCCGTTTAAACTAACATGGTTGACACTCTGTTTCAATTTTATTGGTCAGTTAGTCGGGGTCCAGAGGACCTTGTTTACACAATCTATGAGCGGTGACAATCTACGCAGGATGTCATTCCCTAGTAAACAAGGTGTGCCCTCTGGAGCCACAACTATGACCGGGTGCTTCACCTAGTGTCGCCCAATTTTAATGTACATATCCGCAGTCTCCTCGACGGGAATTTATTTGCCATCGAAGTTCTGAAGTTGCCGAGGAAGAGGGGTGAGAGGAATTTGGTATTTCTCCCGCCTTCCCGAATTCAGTTGACCAAAGGCCCTTTTTAACAGATGGGTAGCTTGGGATCCAGTGTCCACCAGTGCCAAAATTGTACCTTGCCCCTGTATTTGGACCGGGGCATAGAAACTTCCCTCCTTTTCCTCAAGGGGGCAAAGATAATGCACATTTTTGGACAACTGGTGGTTTCGTTTCTTGGTTTTGGATACTGACCGAAAGGTGATTTGGGCAGGATTCTGTTTGGAGTCTTGGGAATCTGGAAGAAAAAGGTGACAGCTAGATATGGGGGAAGTTTTGGGTTCCCCTGGTTCTGATTGTGGGCTGCCCCCGCCCTTTTTGGAGACAGTCACCAGCATGGGTTTGAACCAGAGGGTTTTCGTGCTGGTGATTCTGGGGTTTGATGATGGGTGCTGCTAACTCAGTCCCCACATCTAACCAGTCTGGATTTGGATCCTTTGGGACCCAATTTTCTTTTGGAGGAGTTCCCCCATCCCTGAAGGAGAAGATCCTTTCCCTAGGATCCTCCGAGGACCCCTCTCCTTCAAACTGGAAGATTTGTACCTCCTCCACAAAATGGGTCTTTTTGGGCTCTTTATTTCTCCTACCCCCCCTCTGCTCCTTGGGTTGCAGACTTGCGGGACAGGAGATTTTAGTTCCGGTTCCGGTGTTTTCCGGGTGTAAAGACCGGAGTGGGAGGGAGTCTGTACTTCCGCTCTCTATATGGTACAGGAGAGGCACAGATGACCCCTGCCAAGATTCTCTATTATTTGTAGTTGTGGTTGAGCAATCAAGCCCTAGCTTCTCAGGAGGTGATGCGAGCTGGTTCTTAAGTACAGTGTAGTCCCCAATCACCCCCAAAGGAATGTCCACACACTGGATCGGTTAAAACACTGGGCCTCATTACGACCCTGGCGGTACGGGGTTAACGGCGCTGTAAAAGGTGCCGGCGCCGTCAACCCTGTACCGCCTCATTACGAGTTCCCCTCGCGGGACACGGTAAACACGCCTGAGAAAACCAGGCATGCTTACCGGGTCCCGCGAGGGGAAGAAGGAGCAACTCGTAATGGTCCGTTGTTTGCTCCCTCTCCCATTCCGATTCAGCCCTATGAGGGCTGAAATGGGAATGGGGAAGGACCGTGTCTGGGTCCTTGGAGGGAGGAATTACCGGGCCTTCCGAACTCGGAATGGCCTGGTAATTCCTCATTACGAGGACCCACACCCGGACGCGATTTCGGCGGCAGCCATGCCGCCAATAGCGGCATGGCTACCGCCGAACTCGTAATGAGGCATGATCGACTAAGACCAGGATGAACCGATGTCCACCTGACGTGGGAGGGTCAAGGGGACAGACGATGTCGATGCCCACCCTCTCAAACGGTGTGCCGACCACTGAGGTCCACTGTCTTTATATAATTAATATTCAAGGTCACGTACACTATCACGATAACTCACTTTGTACCCGGAAATCAACAATGGTAAATATATACAATTCTAAAGTGGTACCACTAACGTTATCAGATCTCATTAAAGTGCATACCGTTAGAATGACACACAGATCAAAATAAAGAGGAAACCATCAGTAGAGAGAGGAAGGAAAGCAAGATGGTTGGACAATTGGCAGAATACTGGTAAATACCGTTAAACACAGTTCTGTGTGGAGATCCCCCCACCTGGGCAACCTGTAGAAGAAAGATACAAGCCCAGTCCATATATTGTTGCCACTAGACTTTCCAATAGTTCTGCAACCCCAAAGAACCTTGTTGTTGTAGGTTCCTCGTTGGGAATCAACGGCCCTTCTTGTGTGTCCTCTCTTTCAGGCAGGAGTCACGGGTCGAACGTCTGACGGAGAAAAGGTCGAGCTATGATGGCGAAGTGGCCGTGTCGTCCGTAGCGGTGCTCATTGATGGGGAAGCGTAAACGTCCTGCAAGGAAGAGGCGTGCGAGGCACCTCGGTGTCGATAGTTCTGGACCGCAAAGAGTTTGAAAAACTGTGGCCCAACAAGCGCATCGAGTCGTCAGCATCTCTGTGGTCTTTGGGTGGCAGGAAACCCACCGGTGGATGAGCCTCGGCGCGTCAACGGTCAGGCCTTCTCCAGCAGCATACAGTGGTGACGATGCAGATGAGAACGTACTTGGATCAATGAAATTCTTAGGAAAAACGGAAGCACAGCGGCTCCGGTCGGCGACGGCGGTCGACAGTGGTGGACAACAACCCGGGCGCTTCTCCTTGTGGTTCCGCTGCAGTCCCCGTATCGGGTTGGCAGCCTGTCGAAGGTCTGTCTACTAGGGAGTTTAGGCAAAGGTCAGCTTTGCACGATGGGCCCTCATAGCTCGGGAAGAGGGCGCCTTATCAAGTCCTCTCTGGGTCAGTCCTTGAGACACAGCAGCTTTCAGATTGCGAAGGAGAGCAACAGCAATTCTTCTCGTCCAGCAGGGCTTCAAGATCAAACTTCATTTACTCCAGTTACTCGTCGTAGTGGACTTCAGCTTCTGAACACGATTCCTAGCAGTGAGAGGTCCCTAGATATACTGTTGATCTCCCATTCATTCCGCTGGGTCACACTCAAGCATCCAATCACGACTATGGGCATTCAGGCAGGCAGGCAGCCAATCAGGCACACTGTGCATTCAGGCCATTCACTTCTCTCCAAACTGCATTCATACCGGTTTCGGGCTGGGCTGTCTCAGCCATTGTGTCAAACACCAGATACTAGACACCCACAAAATAGAATGCGTATTCGTCACACGCTCCATTCACCCAGGTCCCACCCACAGGCGTACCCACAACATACAGTAGTTGAGAAGGCTCCAGCCAGTCTGGCCAGCACTTCCCCACACTACCATATATGGAACTTCCACCCAACAGCCAGTCAGGGGGAAGGGACAGAGACAGGGCTTCCCGGGACTTCGGGAAGATCAAGGTAACAGGTGATGGAAGGCAGATACAGATTCCAATGACAGGGCCTGGGCACCCCAAAATGGAGGACGCTCAGGGCACCAGTCATTTCAGCACGGAGCTGCCACCAGCCCGTACCCTGCTCTTTGGGCCACACACAGGTGCCCAAAAACATACACTAGGGGCACAGGGTTGCACCCCTACCCATGGGTGCCATAGGGGTATCCCACGGGTCTGTTCACCAAACCAAAAGAGAGCTGCACTGCCAGGAGTCCCACATGAACTCCTGCGTGGAAAACACGACAGAACACACGATAAAAAGCAGTAAAGGACAAGGATACAGAGGCCCTGTCCCTCCGATGCATTTCCAGCATCACACTGGGGCTTTCACAAGTGGGGAAGGAAGCTTCCTCCAATGCTTTACACCCCCTTCCTCTTGTGCCACCTCCCTGGGAACCAGTGGGTTGTCGGGGTTCTTCCCCCATCATTGTCCTGGATTTGAGGCATTCTGTGCCGCCATGCTCATCTGAGGGTTCTGTTGAGCCCTCAGCATGCAACCCAGATCCTGTGCCATGTTCTGGACCTGGCGCTATAGTTGGGACACCTGCTCTGGCTGGTACGGGGTCCTCATGTCTCCCCTGGGTTGATCCCGGGAAGGGTAGCTATCCCTTCTCCCAAAATACTGTGGGTTAGGAAAGTTTGGGTACCCCTCCACTCTTGGCCTCCCCTCTCCCGGATTGGGGTGCCTGGGCTCAGGAAAGTGGGGAAAGAAGGATGGATTGTTTTAGGGGTTCAAGTTTGGCGGGTACCCAGGAAGGACATTTTGTCCAGTGATTGGGGGATTACTGCCCTCCTGGGGGAAGTGAGGAGGGAAGTTCCCTGGTTTTCCTGCTGTCTGATTGGATTCCCCCCCCTCCTTGGGCTGGAGGAGTCCTTACATAACCCAGGATGGGTCTATTGCCCTTGTAGCGTGGGCTGATGTAGTCAGGGGAGTTAGGGGTTGTGGGGTTGCCTCCCTGGCTCCCTGTTTGTGATTGTTTTGATTCTGTGCGGGCAGGTTTTTAGGCCCCCCCATCTCTAAATCTAAAATGGGGGCAACCTTCACCTCTGCCACTTTAGCAGCAGCAGGGGTGTTGGTTGTTTTGGGGCTTTTGCTATTGTTTTTATCTTCGACTGGCTTTAGCACCTCACAAATGCACGTGGCTTGTTCAATGACCCAGTCTAGCGATCTTTTCTCGTGAAAGTCCCTCACTAGCTGGGTCATGATATACTTAGGTAGAGCATGAAAGAAAGTGTTTACAAATACTTTGCTGTCAGTGCGCACCCTTCTAGTGGTCTGCACAATGGCACGTTTTAACTCTTGAACAAATTCTTGTGGGGCCTGGTCTTCCCCACATTGCAAGTTATAGGCTGCCTTTCGAGCCTCCCGAGGATTCCTGTGAATAAAGAAATGTTTCAGGATGGCTGCCCTACAGGTGGACCATCTGGAATGATTCTGATCCTTCAGCCCCGCAAAGAAGCTGGAGAACTCGGGAGAAAATGTCCACTTTACATATTGAATACAGCTTTGGCTGTCCTTCAAATGGAAAGTTTCCATCATTTGTTCAAATAGCTCAAGGTGCTCCCAAACCAAATATTTTGCATTCTTGTGATAGGGCGTGATGACGCTCCGAATGGCTTTTATTTGTTTCAGGGGATCCTTGAGCAAGGCTCTCTTGACCTTGTTTGCTTTCTTAGTTCAGGTCACCCTGGTTCACTCATCCACTTTCTCAGAGGCACTGCTACCAGAGGTGGCTGTCTGGTCTTCTAGGCTCTCCCGGATTCTGCGTGCTTGGCAATGGCTGGCAGAATGTGGGGGCCTTGTTTCTTGAGTCCTGTGTCGCTCAGAAGAGTCTTCTGATTCTTCCTTGTTCCCAGGATTGGCTGAGTACCCCCCCCCCCCCACTGTCCTAGCGGGGAAGAGGTTTTCAGGATGCTCTTAGTGGGCCTACTCTCATGGATTTCCCCACCAAATTTTACCATCTGATCTCTGGGTAAATTATTCTTTTGAGGATCCATTTCTCTGATCCTCCCCTCATTGGAGTCTCCCTGATCAGAGAAGATGGCCCTAGCACTTGGAAACCCATACACAGATACCCGCCCATCCATTCCTGGGAGGCGATGATCTATGAGCCCCATATTTCTCATTGGGTTGAAGTCTGCTCATATGCGCCAGTGGATATGGGGTTGGCAGAGTCCATGGAATTGAAGAGATGAAAGTCTCTGGTACCAGGGTTCCTGAGGTTATGCTCAGGTGTTTCCCTCTACCAGCGGACCTCCTCTCTCTCAGGCCCTACTCCCTGTTGCCATGCAAGAACCTGATGCTTTTGTTCTTCTATCAAAGCCTTACTAGTCTCTATTAGTTGTTCCTGCATAGCTACCTGTCTGTGGAGCCTGTCATTTTTCTCACATAGAGCCTCATTGTCTCTCTGTGCTTCCTGTGTAATTTTGCAGTATTGGGCCATTTTTTGCTGCAGGAGGGTTACCTCCTGAGTCCTTACTGGCCTGGTCCTTCTTTGCTAGAGCATCTTCCACCCTCCTGGTGTGCTCTAACAGTTTTTCGTAGTCTTTTTGGAGCTCATCCAGTCCCTGAAGGGCCAGGTGATTTTCTTCCATCTTAGTTTTTAAATAACTGACCTCATGGCCTAAGGTGTCCCTTTCCTGAATTAAAGTACCCCTCTGTGCAGCCAGGTCGTCCCTTTGTTTTTTGAGTGCACCAGCTTTCTGGCGCTCTTCATCAAATTCTGATTAGGTGTCAAGATCTTTGAGAATGAATGTATTATTTTCTTCTTTTACTTGGTCTAGGCAGTTTTGCAGGGTGAATACCTGCTCTGTGCAGGCTCTATTACAATTTAATTGCTGTTCCAGCTTTTGTTGGCTCTGTAGTAGAGTGTCCAAACTTTCTTGGCACTCTTTTTGCAGTGCCAGTACCTTGGTATCCTGCTCTACCTTCTCTTGCTGCAGGATATCCAGATTGCCTTTTATTTTTTATCAGGTACCTTCTGGTTTCATTTTATGATTCTAGGCTCTTTTGTAGCCTTTGCTCTGCAGAGTCCAAATCAGTTTGGGCTTTTTTCTAATGATTGTAGTTGCTTGTTTGCCAGATCTAGGTTTTCGGCATATTTTTCCTGCATTGCTCCAATGTGGAGGTACATATATGCCGCTATTTTGGCAATTTTACTTTGCTCTTCTTTTACCTTAGGGGCCATGTACAATTCACTAAGCGCCATGTGTAATGTACCCTGATCCTGCCGTATCTCTAATCCTGTGGCAGTGGCTTGTTCTTTGATTTCCTGCAACCAAACATTCTGATCCTGCTCTGTCCATTCACCCCAGACAAATAATGTGTGCAGTAGGTGTTCTTTTTCCATATCCATTTCTACTAGGGTCGCCATTCCGGAAACATCAATTTCCTTTCTGATTTACAGGAGTTATTTTACTGTTGCAAAACAGACCAAATTCCTTAGAGTTTTTCTATTGAAGGGTGCTTTTCACAGTGTAGCACAGTGTGGTAGCCCAACAGGGTTTATGTACCCTGTCAGTTAGCACGCTGTATTAGACTGTCACAAGTGGTATGTCTAATTCAGGATCTCGAGACGAGCCCCCAATCTGTAAGTGATTTCAATCCGGCACTTCACCTAAGTCAATGCCTAGCGTGTAATGCACAACTGAAATCCTTATTTATTTATTTGTGCCTAAAAGTTCTTTTATTCTGAACGATGTACCACTTATATCACGCCCCTCTCTTGGACCCCCCACGGTCACACTGAACCCACGAATCAGGCTGGTTTGCAAAGTTAAAATATTTATTTATATATTCACAATATAATTACACTATTTTTAATGGGGATACAATAATCACCAATGGGGTGATGTCACACTGAGCAATCTCTTTAATCACAAGGAGTAATAATGAGCAAAAACAATGCAGCACAGCGATAATACTTTTGTGGGTGGGTTTTCAAATCAACTAGCAATGTGGTTACTCTTTCCCCCTGCACACTCCTCAACCCCCCAATATGCAATGTAGAGAGATAGGAGGAGAGAGAACAGGTTTCAGGAATGCAGAATTCAAATACAAATGTCAATCCCAATGTCCTACCAGCAGACACGAGAGAAACAGAATTGATTGGCAAACTGTCAAATGGTTTTAAAGTTGGTTTTGAATGGAATAGGTAAAACACTAAATATGGTTTAAATGACTGAAATTGTTTAAATTCTAATGGGAGCCACTTTATCTGGTTGCAGACAAACACTATCAATGATTTGACACTAAGAAGCAATGTGAAAACTGAAATTTGAGGCTGGTGCAATTGGAAGCTGTTTTACACGTTATAGATTTTGCCAAAACGAAAATTCACAGCAAACTTTTCTGTGCACAGCAATTGCGATTGCGGGAAAACTATAGGGATTTGAGATGCGGTTTCTGGTTCTATGGAAAGTTGTGGGTGTTAGCTACAAGCAGAAATTTTGTTTCTAGCATAAAATTTGAAGAAGTTATGGACGTTTTTGTGGAGATCGTTTTTCTGAGATAGGTGCAAAATTAGAAACAGGGATGCGCTTTCAAAAGACAAACAGGATTTCTTTACACTAGGGACTGACTATGAAGAAGCAAATACCACACGGAAGCACAGCCACTACACCAGGATGCCTCTGGATCAAGTTTTTGCCTGCCGAGGAGCTTGCCTTCTTCAGATGAAATATATCAGCGCAAAGATATGTTTAACAATACTTTTACAGAAGGAAGATAGTAGGGATCAGATGAAGAGTTCAGGCAATTCACAAATATGTCTAACAATGCCGTTCTGAAGACAAGATAGGATGGATTTGGATAGGGATTGCTATGGAAAGTACATAGGCTAGTGGCACGACCCTCGCCCAAAACCCCCTCTGGCAAACCCATTGGCCAGGTGGAGTCAGGACTCGGGCCTCTAGAGCCAGGCATCCTTTTCCAAAGCCCTACACAATGAGAAACATGTGCTTGGGAACTACTTATTGAGTTGCCAGCCAACATAGAGGCATCCATATAGCTTGGTTAGGAACACAGGTTAGCAAAGGCAAGACTTTACAGCGCTGCGCAAAGCGCTTACTTACCGCATCATAGCGCTCTTAACGCGCCATCATTTACCAGCGGGGCTCAACCAAGCCAGTTCGCCGCGCTGAAGCTCCGCATACCCAAGGGAGAAAAAAGAGACATTTTAAACAAAGAAAGCCATGCAGGATAGCAACAAAACTAAAGAACAGCAATAAGACCTACCTGAACAATATCAAACGGGCCGGCGTCAGTGAAGTAACTGGACCGCACATGCCCAAAAAAGACAATGCCCCCCTGCAATGAAGGCAGGATGGAGAGCATGCCTAATTCTACCACCAGTGAGGAGAGGGCCCAGAGAGGCTGAAATCATACGGGGGTGGAGGGAGGATACTTACTCCGGTCGGTCAGTCCTGAACACAGTCCTCCTGTATTTTCAGGCAGAACTTTCCCCGCAGACCACATCTGGGCAGAGCTGAGAAGCATACCAGCGAGTAACCTGGCTGGGTGGCGTCCCTGTGGACACCAGGTGAGCATAACAGCTAGTGATAGTCCTATACTATGGATACTCACTATGTAGGTTTGAACAGAACCGTCAGGAATTCTGGTCCGGCAAGATCAGGGATTCTGGTCAGAAATTCTGCTGGGCACACCGGACTGGGACAGGCTGATGGGCACACCGGATTGGACTGGGTCGGCAATGGCTCTGGTTCACAGCTATCTGGTCACAGCACGGCACAGCATGGCAATATTGGGTTGGGTCTTTGGATTCTGGTAATAATTATTTTGCAGGAAAGTAGTTACAGCACAGCCCGGCTGTTCTTTTGTTCCCCTTAGATGTCTGGGGTAAATTCTAGTTTCTGGAAGGTTAAGGCCACGCTGAGAATGGTTCAGCTTTAGAATGGGCCTTTCTACTTGCCAAGTTTCTGGAGTCTGGAGCAGGGAAGGTGTCAAGTTCTCTTGCAGGGTGCTCCGCCAGCAAACGGTTGGTGGGTGAATCTGTCTGTCCTCTCTCAGTCCTCAGCTGTCTCTTTTTATGCATTTGATAAAGGGGTGTGTGCTGGATTACCCCAAGTGCGCCCCCTAGGCTGGCTATAGGTTAGACTCTCCCCTCTCCCTTGATTGGAGGAGAAAACAGGGTGTCACCATGATGATATGGTTTTATGAGTCAGAGAATCCTCCCCTTATCTTTTGAACATGACATCTACTTTCAGTATAATACATATTTACAATTTTGCAAACTTTATAACAATGACATATCTAGATCACATATTTTGTGGAGCAAATGCTCTTCCAAGCCCCGTCATTGTAGGATCTTGTGTCGGCTTTTGACAGAATTCTGCCCTTTTGGGCCGGAACACAATATCTAGTTTCTCCAAAAATGTGTACAACTGTGCGCATTGCATATGGGCATAAGCGTGTGAAGTTTCATGCTTTTCACATAAATACATTTGCTGCAAAACCATAATTTTCACAGTTACTTCCCAGAACATAGCACAGAGTTCTGTCTCCTCTTAAAATATGCAGCCCAAAATTAGGTTCAGAAATCCGGGGTTTACATATTTTTTTAGAAATGTACATAGTAAATTATCAGTCTTTTTAGAAATATGCTTTTTGTCCATTGTGAATCAACAAAATGTTGTCTGTCCCCGCTTCCTTCTCCTTCTTGCAGCTCAGAAGCAATCTCCGCCCCCTTCCTTCTGACAGAGGCCATTTACAATTCTTCCTGATTAGCATCTGCTTGCCTTGGAGGAAGTCCATTGTGCTCTTCCCACAGCAGCCTAAGTTCCCCTCCCCTCTTAATCATCACATGAATGTGAGTTCCTGGTCGCGAGAGCAGAAGGGAGGTGCCTGGCCCTGTGAGGGAAGTTGTTTGTGGTTTGGCTTGGAGTAAGGCTTAATTTAAATGTCATTTTGTTACAAAATTTTCTTGGTTTAAATAAACTTGTAATTTTAAAACAAACATCTAGAACACTGATTCCAGACTCTAAACCATGACGTTTAAATAGTTACAACCTAGGTTACTCTTGATAACAGGTCACTTAGATTTCAGACATTAGATCTTAATGGTACACATTCACAGTTTTAATGCAGGCTTTTGAAAACAGTCATTCAGGCGGCTGAGGGTACTGTGCCCAGACTTTGACAGATCCCACAGGCAGGCACTCTGGCTGTGGATGTTTTTATGACAAATTCAGCCTTTTCAGGATACTGCAATTTCACAAGGATTTCTTGAACTCAGTGAATTGTGACACCCAGCAAGAAGATTGGATGTTTGTATGTGTTTTGGATCAGCATTCTGTATTTTCAGCAACCAGGAAAAAATTTAAAAACAAGATTCCGGATTTCTTTCAGCAAGCACTGCTTTTCATGCAGGCTCCATTTTTACTTGTCGGGCAGCCCAATGACATGTTTCAGGAGTGCGATCTCCGTTCCACCACTGACAACATGCATGGTAGATTTGGCAGCCATCTTTTTGTGCTTTGTAGAGCGCAATTTTCATAGGTTTTGGCGCGCATAGGGGTTTTGCGGCCATTTTGATGAGGCTGGTACCACCAGGACACAGTGATGCTGAAGGGCAGAGCATAAGTGGGTTAATACATCCCACAGCGTGCAGGGGCGTAGGCTCACTGCCCTCAGATTCTCCTCCTTCGTGGTCTGCATAGTAGTCATCAGGCAAATCATTGCTGAAGTCATCGGAGCTTGAATAAATTTGCCCTGGTTTTCCTGGAGCAGCATGTAGGTCCACATCCTGTGGAGATTCCACCAGGGGTGCCTTGACCTCCTCACTTTCCTTATCCAGAGGCTTCTGGGCTGATGCGGTTGCAGGGCCTTTCCCCAACCCCGGGTGCCTGCTGCCTTCATCGCTGCTCCGCTGCTGTATCACGCCTCGGGGGTAAGGACACACGTGGGGTGGCCGTCATAAGCAATTCCCTAACCAATTCCGAGAAGGCTGGGCCTTCTCAAAACTTTGATGTACCATCCGATGGTGGATGAAGATCTTTGCCGGCAGCGGATCTCCATTGTCGGTAGCTGTCCTTTGGTTGAAAACGATAAGCAGAAATCGGTCAAAATGATTCAATTTTCTATGGAAAAATTTGAAATTGCACAAAAATAGCTCCCAACACTGTAGCGTGCAATAAAAATCTGAAGATGGCCACCAGGGGTGGAGCTTAGGGGGAGGACTGTCATTGGATGGGGCAGTATGACCCAGAGGACAGTGATTGGTTTAGAGGAGAAATACAGTTTTAAAGTGAAAGTGAAACTGTTTTTTCTTTTACTGAGGATTCACAGCCAGACAACAGGGAATATTCATAAGCACTGAATCCATGCCAGACCCCATGCTGGAGAATTCTACGATTTCCCATGTCCCCCACCCACCACCTTGTCTTGTGGCACCTGGAAACACCCGCGCCATACAAACTCACTTACTATGCCAAGACCAAAGGCAGGTCGAGGATCAGGAGCTTCCCTAAAATATTTTATACCTCAGCAACGACTAAGACTAAATGGGTAGCTTTGGCGTTCAGGGAGGGTAATGTGAGGGGTCAGAAATGGAAGCCGAACACATGGATGCCATATTTTTGGTTAAAGACATTTATTAAATAATAATGGGTTGAGGGAATGCTTCTCTGACCCTATTCTAAAGTTGAACTTCCCTGCCGAAAAATCAAAAACTAAGGATCTGTCTGTGTCATGATGTAAATAACTGAAAAGCAGTCCTTTTGTCCAAGACTTCCTATTCTGACCCTCATACTATAAACAAAACCATAACATATGCAAGGAAATGTCTTCAACTTGATATTGGCAAAAAAGTGTTCACAACTGAAAATAAGAATATCTTCAATGAAAATGTTCTCCAGGGTGGGAGCACCTGGATCCAGAGGGTGGTCCCCTTCCCCTGGATTCTTATGTAGGATGGCAACTGTCTCTTTGGCTAACAATTCCTTTTTGTCTCTCCTTGATTGACAAGGTCCCTGTTTAGGCAACACGTTATGTAACATTCTTTCTTTAATTGAAATGTCTCCTTTGTTTAGAAAACACTGTCTTTTCTTAGTATTTCTGGAAGACTTGCAAACTACCTGGTATACTCCCCTGCCAGGACTCTTTATGCAATTTCAACTGCCTGGTGTACTCTTCTGTCAGGACTCTTTATACAATGCCAACTGCCTGGTGTACTCTTCTGCCGGGACTTCACTTGTGGATTTCGCTTGCCTGGTATACTCCCACGCCAGAACTTCTTATGTGATGTCATTGCCTGGTGTCTTTCCCTTTCCAGGACTTCCCATGCGTTTCAATTGCCTGGTGTCTTTCCTGACAGGACTTCTCATGCGTTTCACAGTTCCTCTTTATCACCAATACTGTATATATTGCTTTTGGCTTGGTATATACGTTTTTGGTAAGGTTTGTTCAAGCTTTGCCCCACACTTGCATCTCATAAATCCGTAGCACATTGCGATTGTACTTTGCCTACCCTGGATTCAAACAATCTTCCTGTAGTTTTAACAATGATATCACATTCGAATTATTGTCGGCACAGTCACTGTAACACCCCAGCGTCCCCACTGGCTTCGGGTAGACTCACTGGTCCTCTCCAGCGTCTCCGGTCCGGTTCACAGTTCTGCAGCGTGACTTTGCTTTCCATACTGGTGTGTGCAGATGTCCTTCCGGCTTCCTTCGCCACACCGCAGTAACACGTCTGCTTCCCTTCAGGTCCCGGAATGGAGAACGCTGCCTCTTCGAGCTGCCAAGCACCTAAAACCTCTGTCGCAGCTCCAACCGTCTCCACAGCACTTCCATCTCTCGCACAGCGCTTTGCCTTCTGTCTCGGCGGCCTTCTCTACTACACCACACCAGTACGTGTGTCTCACTTTCGTGAGCCTCCTGATAGGAAACGTCTTCTTCTGCATTGCCACATTCAGTAGTGTGGTTGCCATCTTTAAATGTCCCGTGCAGAGATGATTCGGAAAAATAACTAGACTGCATGTTGTACTTCGAGCTCTGGCTACCTTGTACAAACTCCTTCATCCTCTTTTTCTCAGTACTCAGTAGGGTGATTCTGGGAGTTGAAGTCCATGTGTGTCATTGCACACATGGTGTTAAAATAGTTCCTCTCAGTGATTTTAGATAAAGGTACCTCAGAGGCAAAAAGTGTTATGTTGGAGCTGTGTGTGTTTAGGTCATTGGTGGGTGTTTGACCAGAACAATATGAAGAAGAGGTTTCTTTACTTCCTCTACAAGGGGGAACAAACAGCTGACAATAGGCCATTAGGCACACGGGGGAAGGAGTAAGATGGGATGGCGCCTCAAGGCGACTATCAGGGGGGAACTGATTGCACTGAAGGCAGCCAGAATTAAGCAGATGGCGGCCCTTGGAGGAGCAATTAGGGAAACGGGTGGAAGAATGACAGAAACAATTATTGGAGAGCCCACCTTAAAGCTGCAAACTAAAAGGGTCAAAAAGGCGTTGCTATGCTTGAGACAATGATACTGTGTTGGCACAAATAAAGCAGATAAGCTTTTAGCTAAAGCCCTACGGCAACAAATAGGCGCAAACACAATCTGCACATGAGAGTATGCCCAGGGGGAGAGGGTTAAACGGATAGAAGAGATTATGGGAGAATTTGCTCAGTTTTATAAATTACTATATACATCACAGAGCCTTCCAGGGCATGAACAGCAGGAATACCTGGACAGTGTGTCCATTTCAAAAATAGCTGAAATAACAGCGAAATAATGGAGGAAGAGGTGAGAAAAGTTATTATGTTACTCCACAGCAATAAGGCACTGGGCCCGGATGGCTATGTGGCAGGATTTTACAAAAGGTTTAGTAGGGTACTTACACCATATCTGACCTAGCTGTTCAATCACGTTCAAGCTACTGGGCAGTTCTCACAAACGATGGAAGAAGTGAAAGTGGTGCTCCTCTGAAAACCAAACAAGGACCCCAGGAAGTGTGGCTCATATCTCCCAATAGCTTTAATAAATATTGATGCAAATATCTATACTAAGATACTAGCAAATGGATTGGAAAGCTGGTTGCCCACCTTGATCCACTCAGGTCAATCAGGATTTATAGCTG
Source organism: Ambystoma mexicanum (assembly GCF_040938575.1). Taxonomy (NCBI): domain Eukaryota; kingdom Metazoa; phylum Chordata; class Amphibia; order Caudata; family Ambystomatidae; genus Ambystoma; species Ambystoma mexicanum. Next base: position 531,789,759 of record NC_090924.1, on the reverse strand, counting down.
GAAGGCAAACATCAGATAATATTAGAAGGATAGCTCATTTGTTAGAAAAGGTTCAGAAGGGAGTGTCTTCAACCATCCTTCTGTCGCTCGACACCGAGAAGGTGTTTGATCGAGTGGAGTGGTCCTTCCTCTTAAACACCATTGGTAGGATGGGCTTGGGAGAAGAGTATATAAGAATGGTGAAGGCCATTTACAACAATCCCTCTGGTAGGCTGTTGATAAACGGCCTGTTATCAACAAAGATGGAACTTCATAGAGGGACGAAACAGGGCTGCCCCATGTCGCCACTCTTGTATGCCATGTATTTAGAACCTCTCCTTCAGCCGATAAGAGAATCAGAGGCTAGCCACAGAATAAGGTTTGGCAGAACACATTGTAAGGTGATAGCCTTCAGCGAAGACATGTTGGCACTATCAGAACCACTGACATCTCTGAAGAGGTAATGGAGACTTTTGGGAGGGTGGCTGGCCTGAAATGAATGTTGGGAAGTCAGAGATGCTAAATGTATCAGTCCAAGGGGGTGAAAAAACAAAACTCCAAGTGGCGCCATTTTTGTGGTCTCCTAATGGCATTAAATACTTCAGAGTGACGATTACACCTACTGTCTGGGGACTCTTATAAAGCCAACTACCGCCCACCCTCCTGACCTCGATTAGGAAGGACCTCCATAAATGGAATCCTCTGTCTGTGTCATGGATGGGTCGTATAGCCACCTTAAAAATGGTTACCCTGCCTAGATTGTTGTATGTCTTCCAAGGCCTTCCGGTGCAAGTACCAAGGGTGTCCTTCACAGATCTGCAGAAGGTGACGGTGGCCTTCATTTAGAAGGGTAAAAGACCACTCATTTCATGTCTGATCCTTCAGGCTCCTAGGAGAAGGGGAGGTTTGGGGGCTCCAGATTTCCAACTGTATTATGAGGCTACTCTGATCCGAATAATTAGGGAATGGCTCAGAGAGGGCACAGGAAGACCTTGGGTAGAAATGGATAAGGCAATGGTTAAAGACTCCCTGCGAGAGATCATATGGCTCAGGGATAGGCCTCACCATATATATCTCAGCACAATCACGAAGTTGGTAGGTGACACCTGGGATAATTTGATTAAAAAATATGGAATTACATCTTTTCCTCCCCGGTCACGCCAGTATTCCAGAACCCTCAATTCTCTCCAGGGCTAGATTCCGGAGCATTCCGTGATTGGCAAAGGGGTGGCTGTCTTAAACTAAGAAACATGATTAATGGGGGAGGTGAAATCTTTCATAGAGTGTAAATAGGGATTCAACTTTGGGGAAAAAGGAGAGCATACAGTATTTTCAGATAAGACATGGGGTACCCAACAAAATCATCAAAGTGGCCTCTCGCCCATTGACCACCCCACGAGAAATATCTGGCAACTCACGATGGTATGAGGGGCTTAATATCAGGGCTGTACAAGATGCTGTTTAATATGAGACCTCATCAAAATCTATAAGGTCTTATGAACTTATATTTAGAAAGGTATTTTAGGAGAGGCCACCAGGGGGCCCAGTGAATGGCAGCTTGATGTACACTACTCAGGACGGAAAGGGGCTCTGATGCCAGAAGTGGGGTGAGATAGTTCCCCACCTCCCCAGTCGATTTATTAGAAAGAAAGCTATTCTGGAAGAAATAAGAGGCAGCCGAGCGGACCTGGGTCAGAGGTTGGATACGAGGGCCCAGAGAATGGACTCGATGGGCGATACGATACAGTGTCTAGAAGTGAATGAACCACATTGGACACCTTGGAGCTTCAAAAAAGGGGGAATCTTTGTTTCTTTATCACCTTGGAGCTTCAGACAGATATGAGACTCTCTGAACTGGAACATAAGGAACCTGAGATATCTCTTAAAACGGACAACTGAAAATAGAGAACGCCGTAACAACCTTAGGTTCTTTGGTTTCCTGGAAAAGGAGGGGGAAGACATAGCGAAACATCAAGCGATCAATCCTGGAAGTACTGTGAACTCTGTTTGGGACTGACATTATAGACGAGCTCACGATTGATCGAGTGCATCTGGCGGGCAGGGGATCTAGGGGTCCTCGCACAGTGTTGGCCCGCTTCCACTACTACAGAGAAATGACAAGAGTTCTTGGAGCTATGGGGAAGCAAGTGTTACCATTTTTCAGGACATGCCTGTGTTTACTCTGACAAGGAGGAGACTGTGTGGCCCTCTCACAAAATGGGGAAAGGAGAGCTGTACCGCTGGGGATTTCCCTTCTCTATCGCTTTTGAATATAATAGCCAGAAATATCGATTGGTGACAGAAGATGACATCCAAAGGGTATCAGATGAATTTATGGAGGTTTCGCAACCCCAGGCTGGAAGTTCAGGAGATGGCAAGGAAACTATGCCAAAGGAAGGCGGATCGAGGAACAGGCGAAAAACCCCTGGGGCTAAAAAATAATAAATATTTAACACACTGCCTAGGGGGCCCAAGGGCTTGTGAGATGGTTTTCTAGCAAAGTGACCTCCGTTGAAAGCTGAGTGTGGGGGCCCGACAACAGAGAGGCCCTGGCTAGGACTATGGATGGTTATTCAAACAGAGGAGGTGTGAGGAAAGCTAGAGGGTTACGTGAGGGGGATGATGAAATGTGAGTGGTGACATTGTAATTGTGTAACGGAATGGAGAGGGGGCTCAGAGTATTAGAGGTGTATGAAGATTGGTCCTGTCACAGGGACCTCTGGTGATCTGATCCTGGTCAGTGGTTGGCCAGGTTTAGATGCTTGGGAAGAGAGGGGGGGCAAGGGGAGAGGTGTTGGGGCGAGTGTTCTAAGCCACCAGTGGGTTCAAGTGTTCTCAGGGATCTCGCCTTTTGTTATGAAAAAGTCGTTACATGTTCTTCTTTGTTGTATTGGTTGGTGGAGAGATCTCAGGGATGGATTACGGCGCTGGGAGGAATGTGAGTGGAGTCCTGGGGTTAGGAAATGAGCTGGTTATTGGCTCCCTTAATTTTAGAGGGCTAAACTCTCCGACCAAAAGATCGATGATATTGCGGGAATTTAAAAGAGACTGTATAGATCTCCTCCTGTTACAGGAGACGCAATGGCAGCAGGGCAGAGAATAACGCCTTAGAGCAAGATCAGGAGAGGTGTATGTGGCTTCGGGTGACAGCAAGAAAGAAGGGGTGGCAATTATAAGCTTGGCTTGTTTGGGTCTAGTGGTGGACAGAAAACAAAGCGACCCGGAGGGTGGTTTTTATTTATTAAAGGGTGCCTGAATAGTGAGAGGCTTACGGAATGCTCCATACATTGCCCCAATTTGTGTCAAGCTGATTTTTGGGAGGGGGTGAAAAAGGAATTTGATCCGGTTCATAGAAGGACGCCTGGTCGTTGGGGGTGATGTTAACATGGTTGTGGACCCGGTAAGGGATCGTAAAAGGATGGGGGGGGCTATTTGCCCTAGCGGTGCCGACTCTAGAGGATTCAGAAGAGTGAACCACAACCTGGGTCTGGTGGATTCCATGGTGCATTGTGAGGTGGATAGACCCTTCACATATTTCTCATCGGTGCACAACTCCAACTCACGGGTAGACATAATCTTACTAAGTTAAAAGCCTAGGTTAAAGACTCTAGTGTGATCCCAATCCCATGTTCGGACCATGATATGGTAAAGATAATAGTGGGGAATGAAACTGACAGTGGTCCCTGGGTGGGTGGTGGTGTAATGATCTATTACTTAAGTATCAGAACTTGTTCAGTCCCTGCTCACTGAAATTACAGACTACTTTACCTTTAATGATAATGGAGAGGTGGGAATACAGACTCTTTGGAAGGGGCTTAAGGCTACAATTCAGGGGTTGCTAATTAGAATGGGCTCTCAAAAAAAGAAAGAAAGAAGGGAGCAAGAAGAATTTTTGAGAGGGAAAACACGAGAGATACAACCGGGTGGTCGTAAGGGCAATTACCTTTTGCCGGCCAAGGCTACCAAGTTGCGGGTTTACAAAGGAAAGCTATACTCAATCCTCATCCAGGATACAGAGAATAAACTGATGTTTTTAAAACAAATATACCATGAGCAGGGGAAAAAGCAGATACGATCTTGACAATGCATATAAGGGAGGAAAGGAAGAGAAAAACGATTGCTGCCATCAAGGGGGAAGGGAACGCAGTGGTTTATGATTCGGCAGGTATACAGAGGGAGTTTACCAAATCTTACGAAGGATTGTATACGTCGGAATATGTGGGGGAGGACTCCCAGATCACTGCCTATCTTGATTGTCTCACCCTTCTGGGTGTTGGGCGAACACCTTAGGCTCGCCTATTACACAGGAGGAGGTCATACAGTTTATTAGTGGGATGAAATGGGGTACAGCACTGGGGAGCAATGGTTTTTCAGTAACATTTTATAAAATGTATAGATGCATGCTAGCTCCATATCTGGTGAGTCTTCAACTCAGTGCTCCTAGGGGAACCAGTGCCTACTACAATGATGGAAGCAATCATTGTGGCTATTCATAAAGAAGGAAGGGGCCCAGTGAGCTGCTCCTCCTCCTGCCCGATCTCTTTATTGAACAATGATGTTAAGATTTTAGCCAAGATTTTGGGTAGCAGGCTGGAGGGACTGCTCCCATACCTAATATATGGGGGATCAGGTAGGCTTTATCCGCGGAAGGCAAGTCTCAGATAACATACGGAAGACGATCCATCTATGTATAAGGCCCAATCTGATAATGACGACACATGCCTTCTTTCGATAGATTCGGAGAAGGCGTTTGATAAGGTTGAGTGGCCATTTATGAAGGCGGTCTTGGGGAGAATGGGATTTGGCCCTCACTTCCTGCGATGGGTTGAGGTGCTGTACGGGGCTCCTATGGCACGGCTACAATTTAACAATGGGCAGTCTGACTCCATCAGACTAATGAGAGGGAAGAGACAGGGGGGGGGGTCCCTCTCACTGCTATTGTATTACCTAACAATGAAGCCACTGGCAATCGGGGGCATTCTATGCGGGGAGGTTGAATTGAAATTATCGCTATTTGCTGATGACATACTGTACTATCTTACTAATATTGCCTCTTCGCTTCCTGAATTATTGGCCCAAATACAACGATTTAGAAACCTCTCAGGCTTAAAAATTAATGTTGACAAATCCTGCATCATGCCCTTGGGAACGGGTGACTCTAAGCTGGACTCTAGCTCTAGGGATGTGGGCATGAGGGTCGAAAGGAAACAATTGAAGTACCTGGGAGTCTATCTGACCAGAGACCTTATCAGAATTAACAAAGTTGAACTTCTACCCCTGGCGAATAGGATCAAGGAATAGCTTAGAAGATGGGTGCCCTGACCCTTTCTAGGTATGGCCGTATGGTATCAATTAACAGGAACGTCCTGCCACGGATGCTTTATTTGTTCACTGTCCCCCCATCTAGGTACCCCGATTCGTTTTTTAACAATCTGAGGGGTGCCCTGACTAGATTTGTGTGGCCAAATAAGAGACCAAGAGTGAAGATGTCTACTCTCACTGGACCAGGTGGGTTTTGGATTTATCATCGGTGTGGGGCCCCCTGTTTAACTTGTCCCACTAGGGAATGAGATCTGCCCAGCAATGGTCAGATAGGGGGCTTGAGAGGGTGGGTCAATTATTTGGAGATGGTTGTTTCAGTGATTTGGAGGCGGTTCGAGGAGTTTTAGGAGGAGACTCTCTCTCAATTTTTGAATACCTGCGACTGAAGGGTATGTTTACGAACCATTTGTGGTGTGCCTTGCTAGCTGGAGATCTAACCCCCTTTGAGAATGTGTTGGATGTGACAACCACCCAGAAGGGAATTGTCTCGTGTATATACAATATACTGGTGTCTTCTTCCTTGGTAGGTAGATAAACCTTCAAAAGATATTGGGTGGAACTGGCAGATGTGGAAATTACTGATGAGAACTGGGTCAGAATCTTCCAGGTAACCTTCCATTAGAATTTATTTACCACCACCGAACATAATTATAAAATGTTGCAGGGATTTATTTATTTGCATTTTTAAAGCGCACCGCTGCCCTCGGGCATCGTGGCGCTGTTACAAGAGAGTTTACTTGGCAAAGGTGAGTATCATGAAGGCAGTGGACATGGTTACAGACATGGTTGAAGATACGAGGTTACATGGGAACAGTGAACTTTGGTACAGTAGTATATTACAGACATTATTTACATTATTTGCATTGCAGTAGTGTTATAAGAGGGATTCACTTAAATAAGGTGGTTTTCAGTGCTTTTCTGAAGGCAATGAGGGATGTTTCCGCTCTCAGTTTGGGCGGTAGGGAGTTCCAGGCTTTTGGGGCTAGGACATCGAAGCTCGAGCCGCCAGCTTTAACTCTATTCAAGTTGGGGACTGAGAGTTGGTTCGCGTACAGGTCCCTTTTGGGTCTGATTGTCTGGACTGGTTGTATCCGATCAGTAAGGTAGCTAGGGGCAGATTGGGATATGCATCTGTGGGTAATGGTTAGAGTCTTGACCTGGATGCGCTCTTTGACTGGGAGCCAGTGAGCATTTTGTCTTGCTATGGAGATGTGTTCCCTCTTGGGAATATTAAGGGCAGCTCTCAGGGCGTTGTTCTGTGTGATTTGGAGTCTATTAATGTTTTTGGCAGAGGTGCCTAGTAGGAGGACTTTGCAGTAATCCAATTTGGCACCTATGGTGGCCCTGGCTATGTTGAGGCAGTTTGTAGTGGATAAGTGAGGTTTTACTGCATTGATTATTTTGGTCATTAGGGCTGCTGAGGAGGAGATGTAACTGACATGTCTGTCCATGGACAGGGTAGAATCTAGATAGACTCCCAGGGTTTTTACAGCAGAGGAGACCGAGATGACCAAGTTCTCAATTAAGAAGGTGCTATATTTGCTGTCTAGTATGCTGAGGGATTCTTTCGGGCCCACCAGTAAGATCTCTGTCTTGTCTCCATTGAGACAGAGGCCATTGGCTGCCATCCAAGCCTGGATGATGGCATATGTGTGTTGTAGGGTTTTTAGGTCTTGGTTGTAGTCACCAGTTAATGGGAGAAGAATGTGTGCATCGTCGGCATAATTGGTGAACGTTATGCCGAATTCTTCTAAGTCGTTGAATAGGGGGAGTGTGAATAGGTTATATAGTGTAGGGGAGGTGCAGGAACCTTGTGGTACTCCGCAGTTGATGGGGGAGGGGGTGGCTGATGCTTGGTCTGAGTAGACTCGCATAGCTCTGCCCTCCAGGAAGGATGAGATCCATGTTGTGGCTTCAGTAGAGAAGTGAGCTGTATTGGTGAGGTGTGTCTTTAGGGTTTTGTGGTCGACTAGGTCGAACGCAGCCAACAGGTCAAGGAGTAAGAGGATGGCACATTTGCCTTTATCCATATTATTTAGGAGTTGTTTTTTTAGGTCGAGTAGCACTGACACTGTGCCATGGCGTGGGCGAAAACCTGGACTGTCTCTTGCCTACGATGTTATGAGATTCGAGGTAGGCTTGTATCTGTGGATAGGCAGCCTTATCCAGGATTTTCAGCAGAAATGGCACTGTTGTAATGGGCCTGTAGTTATTAGGCGAATCTGGATCTAGTGTGGCCTTTTTCAGCAATGGGCGAACCCAGGCTTCTTTGAGGGAGGAGGGTACTGAGCCAGTGGCAAATGATGCATTGATAAAGGTTGCAATGAACGGCGCTAGGGACTCAGCGCAGTCTTTGATTATGTTTGCTGGACAGATGTCTCCTTTGCAGAGTGAGGGTTTTATTTGTTTCATAATGTGTAAGACCTCAGGAGCGGTTACCTTTCTAAAGGTGAATGGCGGTGGAGGGTTGCTATTGTGTTGAGTAGGAAGCTTAGGGTTGGGGGTGGTCAACGTTTTGTGAGGGGACTTGGGTAGATTGTCAAGGTTGGTTTTGATTTTATTTTGGAGTAGGTCTAATTTGTCAAGCATAGCTTTCTTGATGTCATTACACCATTTCTCGTCTTTGACTGTTTGATGTTTGGACGAAGGAGGTTTGACTAGCTCGTTGAAGATAGCGAATAGTTCTTTTGAGTGTGATTGGGCATTGTCGATTCTAGTATTGTATGTGGCCTCTTTCGCTTTGGCTGTGGCATTTTTGTATTGTTTAACAATAGTTGGGTATGAATCGCGTAAAGGGGCGGAGGGGCAGGATTGCCATTTTTTAAGAGTTTGTCTTTTGAGTGATTTTAGGTCTTGTAGGTCTTGATTGAACCATGAGTTGGCGTGGAAGAGTTTTTTCGCTTTTTTAGTCTCTAATGGGGCAATTGTGTCTATGACTTCTTTAATGGTGGTGTTATAGAGTTCGACTAGTTCTTCAGGGTTATTGGAGATGGGTGATGCTAGTGCTGAGACTTCTAGGAGTGGGCAGATTCTCTCTTTGGTGAGTAGTTTTTTAGATCTGGCTAGGGCAGCTGGCATGGGAAGGTTTTGAGTAGTGGCTGCATTTGTTGGGATGAAGAAGTGGATGAGGTGGTGATCAGTCCAAGGTTGAGGTGTGTTTGAGCTGATATCTACCTTGCAGTTGTGGTCGACTGGCCAGTCTAGTATGCGGCCTTTAGTGCGAGTGGCAGAGTCAACTCTCTGGATGAATTGTAGGTCCAGGAGGGCTTTAGGAAGGGTTTTGCTGTGTTTGTCTTTTGTGTCGTTGAGTCTGAGATTCATATCTCCTAGGAGTATGGCTTTAGTATTTGGTTTAAGGTTGTTACCTAGGAGGTGTAGTATGTCGGCTTGGAAGTTCAGAAGTGGGCATGGCGGCCTGTAGATAAGGTGCATTGTCATGGTGTCGTTAGGTGAGAAGGAGATTTTTACTGATAGGGCATCAAAGTTTTCGGATGTGATGGGTTTAGTTTGTCTAGCCTTTAGTGTCTCTTTGACTATGAGGGCCACACCTCCGCCTGTGTGTGTTGGTCTATCTTGACGGAGGATGATGTACCCGGGGGGGAGGGACTGGCATATGGCTGGCCCAGAAGCTTTGTGAAGTCATGTTTCTGTAATGGCTAGAGCGTCTAGCTCGAGGTCAGAGATTAGGTCATGTATTTCTGTGGCATGGGCTTGTAAAGATCTAGCATTAATGAGAGCAAGTTGGATTTGAGGGGATTGTGTGTGCTTGGTTTGGTAGTGTTGGTGTGGTGTTTGGTGGTGGGATGTTGGGCTTTAGGAGTAGAGGTGATTGTAGTGGGTGGATGGAGCAGCTGCACTGTAGGTTTGCGTGTTTTGATGTGAGCTGTGCGGGCTCCTAATCTAGAGTTTCTTATGTGCACTGGTAGTGCGTGAGATGCGATTCTGGCAGTGGATTTGGACTTGGGTACGGCGTTAGTGAGTGGGGTAGCTGTGGATTGGTGATTATGGTGCTCGTGAGTGAGTAAGGCTGGTAGGAATGGGGTAGGAGGAATGGAGTCAGAACGTAGGAGCCTGTTGGAGTGGTTGGAGGCCATGTTAAGTGTAGTGGATGTGGCCTAGGGCAGGGATGCAGGGTTTAGATATCCAGGAGTGGGCAGATTCGATTTAGGCTAGGTGCATACAAAATAGGCAGGATGGCATAGGGACCCTTTGAAGATTTCGAGAATGTTTGTTGGTGCTTCGCCTCACTGTCTCAGGGGTTGTGGTCAGGTGGGCTCTCTTTCCCATATGTTGTAGTTGGATTAAGGATGTTACCGGGGTCCAGTTGAGCATGGACACCCCTACAGATGTTCTTGAGAGTCACAGCAAAGGACAGGGAGGAGTATAGATTGCCCACACTATAAGAGGCAATGCTCAGGATGGGAAGACTGGTGATACCCCAAAATAGGGGGGGAGGGGAAGTGCCTACGAGGATAGAGTGGGAACGGAAATTAAGTAATATGATGGTCTTGGAGAAGTTGACGCCATGGTGAATGACTCCCTGGGCACCTTTCGTGAGGATTGGGGTCCATGAATGAACAAGCTGGAGGGCAGCTGTGCTTAATTCATAGAAACGGTATATGCTCTTGGAGTTCATGGTACTACGTATCGGATGAGGGAGCCAAGCCGTTTTTTAACAAGATTCGACAGTTATTATCCCCGAGACACTGTGATCCGTTAAGAATATATCTAGTTGCTGAACACACTGGTAACGTCAGGGGGTGCGTGGGCGGAGAGGTGGATTGTTTAAATGACATAAGCAATCGTTGTTGTTCATAACTAAATGCAAATAAAAATTAATGATAAAAAAGAAAAGTATTTTTTTTTTTAAATCAAATGTTGAAGGTGCATACATTGTTATTTATATGCTGACATTTAAAAGTTGAATGACTAACGTTTAATCATTTAAGAGGCATACGCTATAAGAGGTGGCCACAGGAGCTCATCTGCAACTGCAATGTGTGCTGAAGGACAAATAAACAAAATGCACCTTCTGGCACAAGAAATGTGAGAGCCTTTCTTTAGTGTGCTTTCAAAAGTTAACTCAGGCAGGCAAGCAGGTACTTCGGCTGCCTCGTGTCAGACAGAAGCCACATATCTTTCTGGTGCACTTTAAAATTGAAAATACAGTTACACCTGTGTTACTATTAAAGGTGCAACTGCAGGGAAGATTCGCATGCATGACTTCTGAAGCAGGCAGCCAAAAGCGCAGGCCTTAGTTCCTCGGTGACTGTCAACATAAGTGTTCAGAAAAGAGAAATAGCTGCTGAGATTTCAGCCTAGCCGAATAAAGAACCCTCACAACGACAATCTGCAAAAGCAAATCAGTAAAACAGAAAAGCTTTTGTTCCCATAAAGAAGAAAATGGTAAAACAAACGGACAAAATCAGGTTCAAGTCCTACCAAATTAGGAATGAAAGAATTCTATTTCTTTGTATATTTAAAAGTATAAACTAGAGCGTTTAATGTTCAGGTGCATACATTTCTTTTCAGAAAGACCCCCAAATTATCTCCAAATGTTTTCCATATGTACCTTTTATTTACAAAGGAGACACGGTACACCCATGCATAGGCAATTCAAAATTTAAAAGGCCAAATAACGTACAAAATCCGTGATTCTATTTGATTAAAGTCCAGAAGTCTGATATGAACATAAAATGCTAAAGTCTGCATTCCTAAACTTGGGCATTGCAGGGTTCATCTGGAGTCTCATGAGCAATGGGGAGTAACATATAAAAAAAAGTGTACAAGCATCAAACAGGTTTCTTGTTTCTACTCAGCGGAATGATGTTCACCATATCATATACTAAGTAAACATGCTCTGACGCACATGGATGAAGCCCACTCAGTTATTTCATCACTACACCATGCCTGTGGTCCACTAGGAACCTTGAACAAGCTAGTATGTGTGCTGCATACAAAGCAGTGCATCTCTCAACACCTTTATATACAATGAACGGTTCTACAATGTTTGTTTGGGTAAATTTGCCCGAGGCCAATTTGTTTGCGTTTTTCATTTAACCCATTTCCTCGCAAATAAAATGCAGGTGGAGAACCCCCTCAATGCCCCCACTGTAAGGGTTTCATCCCTCCTTCTGATTCTGGTCTTTACCATTGTGACTGGGCTATATCCCTTAGCAGGCTTTCAGCTTTCCCCCTCACTCTGGATCTGGCTGTTACCATTGTGTGCGAGATATATCCCTCAGCAGTCTTTCTTCTTTAACCCTCCTTCTGATTCTTGTCATAACCACTGTGTCTGAGATATATTCCGCAGCAGGCTTGCAGATTTTCCCCTCCCTCTGGATCTGGCCTTTACGATTGGGTCTGAGATATTTCCCTGACCAGGCTTTCAGCTTTATACCTCACTCCAGTTCGGGTCTTTGCCATTGTGACTGAGATATATCCCTGAGCAGGCTTTCAGCTTTCTCCTTCACTCCGGATCTTGTCTATACCATTGGATCAGAGATACATCCCTCAGCAGGCTTTTAGCTTTATCCCACACTACAATTCATTTCTTTAACATTGTGACTGAGATTGATCCCTCAACAGGTTTTCAGCTTTATCCCTCTTTCTGATTCTGGTCTTTACCATTGTGACTGGGCTATATCCCTTAGCAGGCTTTCAGCTTTCCCCCGCACTCTGGATCTGGCTGTTACCATTGTGTGCGAGATATATCCCTCAGCAGTCTTTCTTCTTTAACCCTCCTTCTGATTCTTGTCATAACCACTGTGTCTGAGATATATTCCGCAGCAGGCGTGCAGATTTTCCCCTCCCTCTGGATCTGGCCTTTACGATTGGGTCTGAGATATTTCCCTGACCAGGCTTTCAGCTTTATACCTCACTCCAGTTCAGGTCTTTGCCATTGTGACTGAGATATATCCCTGAGCAGGCTTTCAGCTTTCTCCTTCACTCCGGATCTTGTCTATACCATTGGATCAGAGATACATCGCTCAGCAGGCTTTTAGCTTTATCCCACACTACAATTCATTTCTTTAACATTGTGACTGAGATTGATCCCTCAACAGGTTTTCAGCTTTATCCCTCTTTCTGATTCTGGTCTTTACCATTGTGTCTTAGATATATCCCTCAGCAGACTTTCAGCTTCTCCACTCGCTCTGGATCTAGTCTTTAGCATTGGGTCTGAGATATATCCCTCAGCATGATTTCAGCTTTATCCCTTGCTCTGGCATTCACCATTGTGTCTGAGGTATATCCCTCAGCAGGTTTCCAGCTTTCCCCCTCCCTCTGCATCTGGTCTTTACTATTGGGTCTGAGATATATCCCTCAGCAGGCTTTCAGCTTTATCCCTCCCTCTGGACCTGGTTTTTACCATTGTGTCTGAGAAATTACCCTCAGCAGACATTTGGCTTTCTCCCTACCCTGAAACTGGTTTTTACCATTGGGTATGAGATAGTTCCCTCAGCAGGCTTTCAGCTTTATCCTCACTCCGATTCTGGTCTTTACCATTGCGACTAATATACATCCCTCGGCAGGCTTTCCGCTTTTCCACTCGCTATGGATCTGTTCTTTACCATTGGGTCTGAGATATATACCTCTGCAGGTTTCCAGCTTTCCCTTTCCCTCCGCATCTGGTCTTTACCATTGGGTCCAAGATATATCCCTCAGCAGGCATTCATTGTTATCTCTCCCTCTGGATCTGGTCTTTACCACTGTGTCTGAGATATATCCCTCAGCAGGCTTTCAGCTTCATCCTTCACTCTTATTCTGGTCTTTACCTTGTGACCGAGACATATCCCTGAGCAGCCTTTCAGCTGTTTCCCTCCTGCTGGATCTGGTTTTTGCCATTGGGTCTGAGATATTTCCCTCAGCAGACTTTCAGCTTCATCCCTCACTCTGATTCTGGTCTTTACCATTGTGATTAAGATATATCCCCGGGCAGGCTTTCAGCTTCACAATCGCTATGGATCTGGTCTTTACCATTTGGTCTGGGATATATCCTTCAGCAGGCTTTCAGCTTTCCCCCCTCGCTCTGGATCTGGTCTTTACCATTGTGTCCATGATATATCCCTCGGCAGGCTTTCAGCTTCACAATCGCTCTGGATCTGGTCTTTACCATTTGGTCTGAGATATATCCTTCAGCAGGCTTTCAGCGTTATTACTCTTTCTGATTCTGGTTTTTACCATTGTCACTGAGCTATATCTCTCAGCATGCTATCAGCTTTATCCCTCACTCTGATTCTAGTCAATACCATTGTGACTAAGATATATCCCTCAGTATGCTTTCAGCTTTTTCCCTCCTTTTGATTCTGGTCTTTACCATTCTGACTGAGAAATATCCCTAAGCAGGCTTTCAGGTTTTTTCCTACCTCTCAATCTGGTCTTTCCCATTGTGTTTGAGATATATCCCTCAGCAGGCCTTCAGCTTTGTCCCTGTCGTGGATCTGGTCTTTACCATTGTGTCTGAGATCTATCCCTCCTTCTGATTAAGTTATTTACCATTGTAACTGAGATCTATCTTTGAGCAGGGTTTCAGCTTTCTCCCTGCCTCTGGATTTGGTCTTTACAATTGGGTCTGAAATATATCTCTCAGAGGGCTTTCATCATTATCCCTCCCTCTGATTGGGGGATTTACCATTGTGACTGAGATATACTCCTCAGCAGGATTTCAGCTTTATTCCTCCTTCTGATTCTGGTCTTTACTATTGTGACTGCGATATAGTCCTCAGAAGGCTTTCAGATGTCCCCCTCGTTCGTGATCTGGTCTTTACCATTGGGTCCGAGCTATATCCCTCCCCTCAGCAGATTTCCAGCTTTCTCCCTTCCTCTGGATCTGTTCTTTACCATAGTAACTGAAATGTCCCTCAGCAGGCTTTCAGGTTTCTCGCTCCCTATGGATCTGGTCTTTACCATGGTGACTGAAATATCCCTCAGCAGGCATTCTGTTTTCACTCTAGGGTTTCACACCCCCCCCCGCTCCTCCCCTTCTGCCTCTAGGCTATTAGCCTGGTCTGTGCCTCTCCCTACAGGCCTCTAAGCCTTTTTATAATGTTGCTTAATTTGGTTAACTAATAAAATACCGGATTCACTTCCTCCCTTCCTTAATGTCCTCCCTCCCTCCTGTTTTGATTGGTTGTGCCCCATTTCTATCTGTGATTTCCACAGTGCATATTTTTACCCATTAAGAGTGTTTAGCTGTTTACAATGATCGTCTCTCCCTCTGTGAACGTCATAGATTATTTCATACTTGATCATAACCAGTAGTTTAAAACTATCTGATATTGTGATGTGAAGCAGAAGCATCATGGCTGCCTTCCCGCACACAAGGTCGGTGAACTGTCCTCATGCAATATGACATCAGTGGACACCTCTGGAAATTACAGTCCACTGTTACTCAGATTCTTTACCATCACAAGTTAGTCCAAGAGTGTGGGCTGACTTTGGGAGCTGGACAGTTTGGGTCTTGCTTATTTTCACTGCAGGGTTTTAATTGTGTCAAAGAAATCTACGTAAGGACTCAGTTTCTGAACAATGTGAATGCATGTTTTCTGTAAGGTCATAACAATAATTGGATTGAGATAATAATGCGGATGACCCTCACTCCCTCTCTGGCTCTAGAAAAGCTGATAACTCAGGGCACGTGGAGGTGCTTTGGGGGAAACCCCTGTATATCACCTACAGGATGTACATCGCTTAGCAGAACTTCATCTCTGAAACCAAGGGGATCCCCTAGGGCCTGACAAAGGTACATTTTCCAATGGCACTGGGGAGCAATTGCAAACCTATAACTTCAAATCTGGCCATATTACTGTATAAGAGAGAGAGTGGCAATCATTACTACTAGGGGTGTACCGAACTTCGGCTTCGAGTAAGTATTCCGCCGAATTCTGGCTGAAAAAAAACTATTCGGCTCTAGCCGAATAGTTTCTTGCTATTTGGTACTTGCCGAATACTTTGTCATTCTCATTTTAATACAATGCAACAAGAACTCAGAAAGGCAAATATAGACTTCAGAATCGCAAAACTGAATAAAATTAGACCAGACACTTGGCCACAAGACCAGACAAATTGCTATCACACAGCTGTAAAATATCTCATCTTGTAATCTGCTCTTTAGGGCATGATTTGTTACAGATTCTTAGATATAAAAGGTGCTCATCTTTTATACTTAGCCAGCAACAGTTCAAGAAAATCTTTTCTTTTGGTGAATGTTTATATGCAATGTGCATTTTCTTCAGTTGGAAAAGACAAACTGAAAGACGTACATATTTCACTTTAGGATACATTCAGTTCCTGTCATGTCACTTCCCATTGGGTACGTCGTAGTCCCCCCTTTTCTTTTTTTAAGTACTTGAGTCAGGAGTTTAACATTCCCTGATATTTTATCAGGAATGATAAGGTGCATATGTTTGTGTATTGGTGAGAAGGAGTAGCGAGGATAAGTGAAAAGTGAGCATTTGTTCCTATGGGCTATGCCCATGGAGAAACATTAAGAATTCACAATAGGTAGTGGAGACTAGCAGGGCTCGGTTATGTCAGGCAGAGTAATATGCCCCCACCCAAAAGGCCTATCAGAGGAATGTATGTTGGGTAATCCCTCCAGTCCCAAAGTGGGCCAGTGTGTGACAGCGGGTAAAGATAGGTGTGAGGACTCTGTATGAGACAGTCAGAGAGCTATGCTCTGTCGCTGGAATGTGTATGATGTATAGTTGGGAGAGCCAGAGAATTCCTGGGATGGCCCAAGTCAGAGCTGAGCTTTAGACTCCGGCTTGCTTGGCTCCAAGTGGCAAACGTTGCCTGAACCGGCAAAATGAGCATGTAAGTCTTGGAACCAAAGGCACCATTACTGACACTGCCGGCATACAGTGCAAGCCCCCATTACTGGCATCCTGCTTCTCCAACATCCCCACAAACCTCCTACTTGGGGCCTACCACCCCCTAACACAAATACCATACATGGCATTCCACCTCCCACCCAAACAACGCAAATCCCCTTCCTGGAGTTCTGCAACACCCTACACCTACTCGGATCAATCAGAAAATGAAGGCAGCCAGAGCCAGAAAATGATTTTGCTTTAATGAGGAATACAAAAATAAATGATCAGGTAGTAGTGATTAAATTGCCTTTTTGTTGTGCAAAACATAGGATTATTCCTCTGAAATGTTTCCTTTAAAGTGTCTTTAATTTGGTTTGGCTAGGGGCAGTGGGTTCAATTCTGTCATAAAGCAATTCTCTAATAAGAATGTGCATTTAGGGCTTTTCTGTCTAGTTAATATATGAAAGGGATTTTGATATGTGCTTTGGCTCTCCTAAATGTTAAGCCCCTTCACATGCTTGTTTCTCAAAATGAGTATCTTGCTCTTTTGACAAACATATTAGCAGCTAGTCTACGGACTGCCAAGGTGACAAAGGAACAGACCAGTCCGAGACACATCACCTTACCATCAGCATGAGTGATTGTGGACCATTGTTTACTAAGAAATGCGTGAAGGTCATAATTGCTGTTTAATCACTTCTAGCAGCATTTGAATTCAGGGGCAAGAGGATACCGGCAGTGCTTTGGAGAAGGAGCGAGGTCAGACTAGCCTTTTTTAAAGAAATGGGTGTAAACTCTACAGGGGAGACTTCGGCATGAACACAACTGGACGAGGGAGTGGAGACAGGACGATCTTGCAAAGCTCACTCTCAAAGCCACCATAGGGCTGCAGTTCAATATATGGGGTAGGTTTCTTTGTACGTTTGCACGCCTGTCTATGTTTTATATATATATTGCTTTGAAGAAAAAATGTGATGCTTGTGAAATTACCCTTTGAAGAAAGAAAGGCTGAATCGTGTGAGACTTGCCAGCCACTCCGATTAATTCAGGGTCACCGCTGCTTTAACACACCAGACTATCCAGCAAGCTTTCTTTATTGCCCAAAAAAATCAAAACAAAAACAGTACTACAAAGGCAAAAAGACGGAATTGACAAAACAGCAAAGTTGGTGGAAAACTGCAGCAAATATATTAGAATAGGACTATATTTTGATCAAGTATGAAGTCAATTTTAAAGTATATTCTAGCACTGCTATAATTTGTTTAATTGTTTTGGTGGCCATCAGAGTTACATAAACAAACTTCCCTTAGGAGTCCTCTCCTTTGTTTGGCCTATGAGGCGGTTTGGTGAATAGCTGTGAGATGGAGTTCACGCATTTCAGATTTCCTCTTGACTTGTGTCCTGCATGAGCTGACATGAACCATTTTATAAATTTCTATGTGAGCTGCAAAGAAGTTTCGAAACTCCACTGCAGCGACTTTGCAACTGGATACAGAATGCAATGCGTCAAAGGCAATTGCATATTGCAATATACATTTTGTTCATTGCAGCCTAGTCCTTTTGCATTTGTGAAGTCTCCTACTTTGACTGGCACTGGTTGTGAATATGCAACAAACTTCTGCACATTTAGTCCCTTCATTTTGGTGAAATCTGCTTTTTTCTGGCTTTTATACTTTAAATAAAGATGCTGCATTGATTACAATGAAAAGAAATAAAAGTATAGAATGCATTTAAAATGGTGCTTTTTTATTTTTAATAAGTGTGTTTTTTCAAGTTTGGAACACGATGTATTAAATAATGCAACTATTTGGCTTCATTTTCAGCTTCGGCCGAATAGTTGACAAACTATTCGGTATTCGGCCGAATACTAGCAAAACAAGCTATTCTGCACAGCCCTAATTGCTACATACAATGGAGTTAACGCTTACAAGTAGGCAGGGACAATGGATACACGAAATGTGTTTTCAAGACAATAGTTGCTCTTGCACTAAGTTTTTGCGATTAGGCAAATTTAAAAATTCTTTCATAATCAAGCCCAAAGTTTGCTGCTTCGTGACCTGTAACAATGCAACAATGGCAGTTTTAAGAAAAAAATGCAACAATAATAGATACTCACACAGATATTATAATCAGTTATAATTTATCGCAATCTTTAAAAGGATAAAAAAAATGACTTATGCCTGAAATAATTACATAAATACATCCACACAGGTAAACAATCTTTATTCTGCTAACGTTAATTAACTTCGATGAGAACGGTAAGCCTTTTCGTCGGCAGTTATCCCCATCAAGCCCAGACCGGAATATGATACTTCAGAACTGAAAAATAAAGAAGACAAAAATGGTTACTTCCCCACGCGTGGTACATGGTCGTGTTCAGGATGCGAGACATTCCACTGGCATGAAACAAAGGCAGCATGGATTTCTCACTGCTCCAACACCCAGCCAGCGATCGACATGTGAAACTATGTAATGCAATTTAAGGAAACAACGGCACAATCTGCACGCTGCAGTACACGAAGAGAAAAGAAGCACTGGGTAAGCCAGAACACATCTCGGGTTTCTCTCGGTGCAAAAACATGTATTTTGAATGCATTTTACAACACGAGCCGTAGGTTAGCATTATACAAATCTTTTATTTGCCGCAGAAAACATCAGCATTGAGGATACCTGCAAAACAATACTATAACCGAGCAATAACACTGATATTGCATCCTGAAGCAGGAATCACGAAGAAATGACACTGGAGTCTTGCAGGTGCACACACTATCACGATCAATTTCACATTCATGTGGAAGCAACAATTCCTGAAAGACAGGAAACACCAACAGGCCACCTTATTCAGCCTGGCTCAACCCCGACACTGACGCTGCCACACACACACACACACACACACACACACACACACACACACCCCCGCAATCCCCACACCGGCCCCCTCAAGTAATTCAAAAGCCACTCAACATTCCCTGAGCAAGCCAACATTATTAACTTTTCCATGTTTGCTGACCAGTAAAACACAGACCCATCAATAATAGTCCTGGATTGCCGAGACAACCACTAATACACCAGCGCTCACAGCTCGATAGGCACTTGTGAAGAACAGACATGCACCGTGGATAAATGGTTGCGAGGGATGTTAAAGAACTTCTAAATGGAAAGCACTCAAACAGGAACCATAGGTGTCCGACAATACCGAGACTAACTGCTACTCACACGTCCATGTCTGAATCTGCCACACACAGACAAGGCCAGCCACACATGGACTGGGATAGCCCCACAATGCGGGGACACACAACCAAACAACACACCACCTGACGAGATGAGGTAAGCAACATAGTCCTATAAGTACAATGTCTTAGTCTGCCAAACCTGCACTCAGTAGTCCCACAATGCCACAACAAAAAACTTAACCTCAATACTACATCCTGCTCTAAAAATAAGGATATGTCAAAAGTTTAAAACTACACACACACCCCCCCCCCCACGTGGTGTTGTGCTTTGTACCCATATGTAAGATTCCCCCCATGATGGTTCATACACAATCAATGCAGTAAGTTAGGCGCCGGTGGGTGCATGGCAAATGGAAGACCAATGTGTCAAGATTCACACAACATCCAATGTTCCCTGGGTAAGCAGCCAGACGCATTTAGCAAGTTCTAAAAATTGGCACAGATGTCTTTTAAGTTGTTTTAAGTCATTTGGAAGGCATTACCATGTGGGGACTTGGGTTTAGGTCCCCACAGGGATAGAGACACACACACACACACACACACACACACACACACTCTACCACAATCCCTCAATTAGCTAAGCCAATTCATGCAACTCTACGTGCACATTACACACTGACCACTATCTCAATACATGACATCACATCACACACACAGGTGCACACAGAAATTACAGAAGTAGGGCCCCTAGGAACCATATTATAAACTTCATCCACAGCACTTGTTACCAGGGCTCAAGCCGAGGATACACGCGGGGGAACAGAGTTTCCATACTTTATACAGCGGGTGGACTCAGTCCCCCCAGCTAAAATGAGAAACAGTGACTGTCCTCTTTGAATGTAAGAATTAAAGCCGACCTTGGGGATCAAACCGCAGTGGGCAGATTTGTAGGCCGTAGACTTCACCACTGCACTACAAAACATGATGAAAAATAAACAACTAAAGGTGATGTCCCATTTCGGTACTGCAAGTCCCAGGGAAAATATTTTTATTGGTTCTTGGAGTTTAAACCATGCACACCTTTTATAGTTTTCAAAAACACTATTAGAAGAAAATATCCTCTCTTGGTTTGTGTGTGTGTTGATTTTATGAAAGGCAAATGTCATTCGTCCTGGTCAGTTTGGGTGGCTATGCAAAGCCAATTTAATGAAATGTGCATATTTCACCTTGATATGTTAATTCCTGCCGACGTCACATCCCATTGCGTTTGTTGAGTCTCCCCACTTTAATTTTTAGGACTTGACCCCTGCTTGTTACCGTCTATCAATGAGTAGGAATTGTAACACAATCAGTGATTACCACTAAACGTTCTGGTTACAATTAAGGGGCCCTGTTTCATGTATTTATTTTTTCAATATTTCCTTCTACATTTATCCATATTTATTTTTAATAATTGTATCTGTATTTATCCACATTTATTTTTTGCTTCATAAAAAAGTAAGCTGCAACTAGTATTTCTCCACAATTATTGAAATTAAAAATGTAGTGCGTTGATTCCTTTAACTCGGTGCTCATAGAGCTAGGTTCCTGGGCTTCAAGCCATGATCAACTTTTATTTTAACAAAAAGCCTGCTCCTGCTATTGTTGCTCTAAGCAGCAACGCTAGAGCCTTTCAAACGTCTTCAAAGTGAAAGAAAAATATTCATTTTGTATCCTCTATGCTGTGTTTCGTTGCTCAGACACCAGCCTTCAAGATATGATTGGCAACTTGGAGCACTGACCAAGAGACCTGCATTTCCACTTTTTTCAATTTTTACAAAAAAATACTGAAAGGAAACAGAATGATTTCCGTCTGTATTTCTGTGTAAAAATCAGTAAAAATTGAAAACATGGGTCCTTAGGCATAATTACATTTTTAACTTGATCCTAAACCAGTTCATATTGATTAAATTGAAAATAAGAGTGCAACTAGTCATGTTTTGGAATTCCCCCTGATTCACACTAAACTTCAGCAATCGGCCTAGTCAGCAAAAAATATTTATTTTTATTTCAATCGCATTCAGAAAGTACTGTAAAGGACACGGAACAGATAAACACCAAAATTTCAACGCACATGCGAAATAAAGCACCATTCTGAGATCCTCATTTTCGTATTATAAATTTAACAGAGTGATGAACTAAAGGCTCTCTAACTACAGGGTCATGTAACCAAGACTGCGAGCATTGTTATTGTCAGGAAATGCAATCCACTGGGCCAAAGGGTCACAGGAGGAACAGTCATAAAACAAGACATGTGGCTTGCCATATGCAGAAGCCTGCAAGAAGTCCAGCTCTCAGGGTAGGTATCCAGAACACACAAAGATCCTGAAGTTGTGAGGCCCGATCAGTTGGGGCAGCTTCCATGTCCTAGAATTTCTTTGGAAAGTCCTTCACCATTCCTGAATCCAGGGGCTCAACCGATAAAGGAAGGGCTCAACTCAACGTCAAAGATCAGGCCCATTTTCATAAACAATTGAGCTCTCAGAGTCAGAGTAAACTCTAGCGAGGTGTAAGCACCAGTTGGCACCAAGACTTAGGTTGCTGGCACTGGGGCTATGATACTCGAAGGCAGCGATGTCTGGCGTTGGATGGGAGCAGTCTCGAATTCCAGGGCCGAAATGCAGCAAGCAAGAGTGTGGTTGCGGTGTGAAGTGGCGTCTCTGATGACTTGTCCAAGCGCGATGGCTTTTACTTCTCAACTGACGTCGGGACCGAAGTCGAAGTTGGTAAAGATCTCTAGCATCTGTTGTTGAATTCCTTCTACTGCTAAGGTTTATAAGAACGAGTGGTGCATGGTCTATTCAAAGGTTGCGGTTCCTCAGAAGAATCTTCATCATCCCTGGAGGAGTAGAAAGAGTGGCATTCCAGACTTTTTGCTTGTGCAACAAGACCTCTTGTGGCCGTTCTGCTCTTTCCAGTCCCAGACACATGCACCTGAACTGTATTGCTCAATGTCTGTACTCCCTTGAGGAGTGATTCACTCCCATTGAATGATTGAGTTTTCCAAAAGCTTAGTGGTATGCTCCCGGGGGGGGTTTCAATGTATAGACTGGACCTAATCGCAGTCCTCCATATCATGTTCTTTCCCCAAGCACTGAAGGCAGACCATGTGGGGGTCAGTGATGAACATCTGCCTCAAGTCGTCCCTACAGGGATTGACACCCACCTTGTGATAAGGTATGGCACAGTAACAGTTTAAAAAAAACTAGTGGGGCACCAATGGCTCCATAGACACTGCCCTAGAGATCCTGCCCATCATAGGTGAGCAATCAGTCGAGCAGAGCCAGCAAGGAGCCACATGGGGCTCACAGTGGCTGAAAAAGTTTCAGAAGAAGAGTTTGCACTGGAGGATATCTATTCATGATGAGCAATCTGTGGGAGGAAGGAATCCATTTGAAATGGAATACTCTTTAAAATGCAGTTATACGTCAAAGCTAAATGCAGAAGGAAGCATTAAAAGGACACTTCCTGGCCTTACACTGCCCTTTCCAGCGCATTTGACGTTGCAGACTAGAGGGGATGACTGGATGATTACAGGACATTTGCTCAGAAGATTGAGGTTAAACTGTAGCTTTATTTATCAGGGGATCCAGTGCAAACCAAAAAATAAAAAGCCCCCGTTAGTAGAGCCAGAATTTAAACGCAGGTAAAGTAAGTTGTAGAGGGGTCTGTTACAATACATTCTAAAGGCTGCAGTCTTTAAAGCTTTGGGTGAAACATGTTGATTATTACCCTTGATTCATACATTTTGAATTAGTTACAGGATTTAATTGTCATTTATTTGATGGGCTCCAATAAAGATGCCCTGGCCTGGTTGACGAGGGCCGCTGTAGAGCAGCAAGAAGAAATGGCGGTCTAGGCGTTGCTCCGACCCCTGTATTATCCTAATTGCATAATTATCCTGTTGTGTGCCGTAAATCTTGATGCAGAATGGTAGCATAGACGACTGTAGTGATACACGAAATTGCAACCTTGCCAATCAGGGCTTTAGATGACAGCATTAGCCGCTGAAAGCCAATAGTGTATTCAAAGTATGTGCTAAAAATGCTGACAGTAGTCTGTTGTAGCACTTCCATTATGCAGTAGTGAGCTACAAGGGATATGCAGGCCTAGTATGAAATAGGTCACATTAAGCATTGTTGATAGACAGGTAGGGAGGGCCCCCAGCTATGTAGCTAATAGGTTTTTGGAGTGTTTGGAACATCATGGCACCTATATAGCGCTTAGATAGCCAGTCTTAAGCGCTATAAACACTAAGCTATGAGTGCATGCCTTTTAGAGCTTGCAGATGGGGTTAATACATCCCTGCTTCCCTTAGAATATTCAGCCTCACTAACGGTAGCCCTGGCTCCAAGCTAATCTTCCTTTTCTCTGGGAAGGTACTGATAAGACATTCCTCAGCCAGTGCAGATGGGAACCAAGGGAGGGGGTAGGAGCGAGCAGGGAGCATCTCAGAGAGAGCTGGGTTTTTTCCATGAACCAGCCTCACAGGGAAAGTTCTGGAACTATGCGTCATGGTGACTGACAGCAAGAGATTATAAAATATCCATGCACACATGGGATCAGGGGGAGATCGTCCTGTGGACTTGATTCGTGTACAGTCAGGTGCCCGGCATTGGCTCTCACGGTGTCCTCCAGCCTTGTTTTTCTATGAAAAACCCAGGTCTCCCAGGGCTGAGATTAAGGGACGTAAGACTGTGTTTCTCTATGTTTCTCTATATTTCTCTATGTTTCTCTATGTTTATCTAAGTTCCATGTTTCACTATATTTTGCATTGCTCTTTGTTTTATGCTTTGTAATATTCTCTAACTTGAATCCCAAATGTATATGAAATTCACTGCTTAGAATAAATATGCTAAAACTTTGAGGGTGTCATTTGTCACTAGCATGAGATCACTGCTCAGCACAATAGAACCTGTATTTTGGGCTGAATTGGGTATTTTTGCTCTCAAAGGGCTGGCCCCGAGGAAGATTTTGCCCATATCAAGACATTTGGTGGCAGCTTTGTGGGATTTGTGAAGAGCAGTGCCATGCTGACATGACAAATGGTGTGAGAGAACACAGTGTAGAGTGGGGAGCAGGCTGTCGCATTTCCTTGATGGTCTCACTGCAGCTCTGAGACTTCAAAAGGCAGCAATGTTGTGTCGGCTTGCCGTGGCCGATAGCTTGTGTGGTTAAGACTCCCTTCAGTAAATCAGTCGTGACTGACTTATTGCATGGGATTGGTGCCAGGGAGTACAAGGCAATAAACGAGCGGGAAATGGCTTTGTTTAAAGCACTCCGATGAATGGTTAAGAAAGATGTATGCTCAATTAGAAAAAGAATTTTATCATGTGGTTTCCCAAGTTTAAAGTTGTAATTTGGAATGCATAGTGAGACGGAGCTCTCATCTCTATTCTGTCATGAGGGCAGGAAAAAAAAAATAATTGCAGGGATTTGACATGCAAATTGTGAATAGTGATTTAACCATTGACTCAGCCCCAGTGTGCTAGCGAGTGGGGGCTGTAATGTTCGGAGGCGAAGGTTCGCTTTTTTGATATATGCTTTTGAAGGGTTGGCATTCCTGAATAATGAGGAAGGGGAATGAGCCATGCTTAGGAGAATGAGTAACATCTGTGCTGAGAGCCTAAAGAGTTTTTTCTTTCTTTTGGCAACTGTAAAATTCCATGTGCTAATGGTGGCAAATTCTGTTTAAAGGAAACACACTAAAATGGTTATATTGCATTTTAGGCTGTGCCATGCTTATATTGGGTGAGAGACTCACTTAAAAGGAAAGTGAGTGAATGTTATTTGGATTTTCGATTTTTGTGTATTGATTTGAAATTGCAGAATCAGTTTGCAATGGTTTGGGGGGAAAAACAATTTATATTTTTCTAAATTGCCCCTGGAGTATTTTTGACTGTCCCCATGCTATGCCATGGATTTGTGCTGTTGCCTTATAAGTGATGTATGATTTGGAAATAGTGATCTGTTGACTGTGATACATGGGGAAAAATGTTGTTGACACATTAAACAGCCCACAAGCAATAGAGTGTGGGTTGTTCTTGCAGAAAAAAAAAACGTGCAGGGAGCTGCACTAAACATTGGCATTTTTATTTTTAAATGCACTGAACTGAGTGGTTATAGTTTGGCAATGGTACAACAGAATGAAACATCTGTGTGTGATAAGATAGCACAAAGATTTAATGGGTTGCGAGTTCTCTTGAAAGATCGCACATTACAAGAAAAAAAAGACGCTTTGACATTTTGCAAAATTACATGGAGTAGAAAAATGACAAGAAAAGTGCCGCTTTTGAAAACAAGAGTCTTGCTGTGTGTGCAGAGCTTGTGCCTTGAAGCTGTCTTGGGCGAGGTGCGTGAAGGCAAACAAAAGCAGAAACAGTACAAGAAAGAGTTAATCTGGATGAACTGTCTGAAACGAGTGCTTCCCATTGAAGCCGCCACAGTATAAGAGTTATAGGCAAAAGAGATAAGCTGCGTGCTCATGGCGCTGCCAGGTGCACACGAAAGATAAACATGCCTGCATTCCTGAGGAAGGGGGAGCAAAAACAGAGAGCTGTTCAAAAGGTAAAGAATTTGCCCAGTAAACTGTGGTACGGAGCAAAGGCTTCATGCAGGATGGCAGACGGGCACATCACATCTGAACATTTACCTATGCATCTGTGAATGGGCCAAGAAAAGACAGCTGCCCATTCCAACAGACATTACTGTGCAAACCGCATTCCCATGTGATGTGATGTGAAGTGAAACGCTATTGCTGTGCAAGCTGCATTCCAATGCTCCATGTGATGTGAACTGAAGTAAAGCGCTGTGCACTGGAGAAGAAACCTCTAGGCGCTTTGAGAAGAGAAAATACACATCTGGCAAACTGCAAGCTAAATTGCCAGGGATGGAGTAACTGACAAAGACATTATGGCATTCCAGATGGAAGCAAAACTGACAAAAGTGCTTAGCCGTTTTGCAAGAGACAACACGCAGAGCGGGGCTTTGAAGTACAACATGAACACTGCACATTAGCCATGATCCAGAAGCCACACGGCTTAGTGCAAGAATGAATGATTTGTTGAAGCAACAAAAGAAACTGACTTAGACTATCGCACTCAAAGGGGTGGTTCAGGAAACAGCAAACACCCTTTGGAAAAAATGACAAGTGAAAAAAACCAGAGGCTTGAAAAACAGCTGCTCGTACAACTGCAAGCGGTATTGGACTGAAAGACTTTACCTTTGAAAAATGGAGTGATGCCAGCAGGGCAAACTGAATCAAGATCATGAGACACTGGAAGCAAGTTGGCGCCTGGCATTTGTGATCGCTTTGGTGAAAAAGAAAAGCATTGTGCGACCTGGGTACTTACTATATGGCTTTGTAAAAGCACAGATCAGTCTGAGGTACCATTGACCAGCTATGATTGCATTGCACAAATGAGTTTGTGATTAGGCAGTTACACCCCGTATGGTTGAGTGTAAATAAGCCCCCAGAAACATGCAGAAAGGTGATAAATAATTGCAGTAGCAATGACAAAGTGTGTAGTTACCTGATGAGACTTTTTGAAGATGGGGGTGGTATTATGGGAAGGGGTGGATAACGCTGATATTGAAGTTTTGATGACATCCTAACATGGATAATAATGATATTGAACTTTTGATGAAATCCTAACATTTCTGTTTGTATTTTGCCTAGACAAAGCACGACAAGACATTTTACAATATCAGAAAGTTAATATGCAGTTTGTGGGTGACACTGATCAAAGAAGGGTCAGACGCATTCTCAGAGAAAGCGAGCCACTGCGACATGCTATTTCAACTTTAACGTGCCCTGCACCGCACTCAATGCTGTAACCTGCGAATAGTGTCCAACAGAGTAATAACTTTTGCTGAACTGGCACGATGCAGACTTGGCTAATTATCAAGTATTGATGCTACACATTCAAATGACTCAGTTGCTGGAAATAACTTAATTGACATGTTTTGCCCTTTCTTGTTTAAAGGACTATGGACAATGAGTGGTGGACTGTAACATCAGGCACCACAAACAGATGTGTGACACAGCAATTGAATGCTAACACATTGAAAAATGGTTTTTAAATGCACTGTTGAGATGAATCTGAAAAAACCAAATGGTTTTACTCTTCCAACTGAATTGCTTTAACCAGAGATGTTTTGTTTTTTGAAAAAAAAAAAATATTCTACATTGCACGTAGGCAGGAAAATGATTTATGAACTGTTGGGGCAGCAGAATTATGCAAGCAGGAGTGTAATTTATTTTGAGATAAGATGAGTGCGCACATCAAAGTCACCTGTGCGTAGGTTAAGATTCTTAATTGAAGTAATGCTGCCAAGTGTGTGAGCTATAATTTGAAATGGTAATCTTTGAAACACTGGATACTTTTACAGCCAGCTTAAGGCAGGTAAATGAAACCCTGACTGACTTGATGTTTGATTTTATGACACAGAGTGTGACACGGTTTTTGTTAAACCAACCAGTTTCACGTTTTTGTGGGGACAGCTGTCTCCAGCACACTAATGCAAAGAGTCACCTTTTGAGTGTAGACATTTGGAATAATTCTTTGGAAAAGCGCTACAAATGAGTATCCACATGGAATTGCTAGCGTACTGGCCTGGCACATTGTCGGGCATCTTTTGTCACTGAATGGATACCATTTGTTTAATTTGTCTAATGTGATGTTTTTCTGACCAAGAACTGCAGCGAGTGTTCTCGCCAAGATTTTATGGACTATAACTTGACTAAATGAATTTTTTCCATGGTGTGATGAAACAGCCACTGCCGGATAGTAGTATGGTGTTTGTGGCTAAAGTTATTATTGTATATGGTAGATATCCCACTTGAAGAAGGGTATTCTCCAAGTCACAGAAGGTAGACACTGTGAACCTGTTAGATTTTCCAGTAGTAAGACAACATGTAAATTGTAGGCTGGTAATGCACACCTTCATTATTACAGTGATACACTTAGACATAGATTTACCATGAGGCAATGTTTCCTTAGTACTACCAAGCTGCTACAAATGGAGTCCATTTCTATGGCCCATCACTAGAGTGCGCGTAGCTAGGGAGCTAGATTCATTAATTGCAGGAGCTTTATATGCTTGTGACATAGAAACTGTGCACTATAAGCTAGCCACTATGGGTTCTGATGCCAGCTCTGCTATAGAACTTCTGGCCTAGTGGGGCCCATTGATATGCCCAGCACTGCTACAAGTATTGACAGCCAACTGAAGATGACAGAAGTTTAGACATGAAGACATTTTTGTCTGCCATAGGGCAGGTCAACAAGACTGCTAAATACACACAATGCATTGTATGGCAAACATTGTTAAATCAGCAGGTGTTGGCTTTTTACTGGGTGGGGGCGACCATCCTCCACACACTGGCACGCAGAGCTACAGTTACCAGCATACATATGGATTGAATTGCTTGCTTTTGATTGCATGAATAACACATGCCATGCTTTGATGTAAATTAGTAGAATTGTTTTTATTTAGACAACCTGGTGCTCATGGGTTCACCTTGTTCACGAAATTAGATGGTTTCTGGTTGGGTTCCACCTACCTGGGGGAAGTGTCTAGTCACACAGCCCATAGTCACGCTTGAATGCCCTGGGATCAGGGGGAGGGTAGGCCCTTAGGGTGAAAGGCTGCCAGGTTTTAGAATTGGTAACCATACATAAATGCAATAGTGCATTGTAGATTAGACTACACTGGATTGCCTTGACATTTTAACTGCATGCTGCTTTTTAACTGACAATCCGTTATACAAAATTGATTTAGGTATTTTTGTGTAGGCCAGGTTTTGGCTAGAGTAAATGTCCATGTTCACTTGGTGTAGGTATTTTTTGTGTAGGCCAGGTTTTGGCTAGAGTAAATGCCCATGTTCACTTGGTGTAGGTATTTTTTGTGTAGGCCAGGTTTTGGCAAGGGTATATGTCACTGTTCACTTTGTGTACATTTTTGTTTAGGTAGTGTTTTACCCTGCATGCCACGCTAACTAACCGCTAGAAGATAGTTTGCTTAAACCCCTTGCAAAGCCCCAAGGTCTTTATCACTGCACTAAATACTATATTGATAGGTATTAGTCAGCATTTTGTCGCACACACGTTGAATAGGGGTGGAATGTAGTGATACACGAAATTGCAACCTTGCCAATCAGGGCTTTAGATGACAGCATTAGCCGCTGAAAGCCAATAGTGTATTCAAAGTATGTGCTAAAAATGCTGACAGTAGTCTGTTGTAGCACTTCCATTATGCAGTAGTGAGCTACAAGGGATATGCAGGCCTAGTATGAAATAGGTCACATTAAGCATTGTTGATAGACAGGTAGGGAGGGCCCCCAGCTATGTAGCTAATAGGTTTTTGGAGTGTTTGGAACATCATGGCACCTATATAGCGCTTAGATAGCCAGTCTTAAGCGCTATAAACACTAAGCTATGAGTGCATGCCTTTTAGAGCTTGCAGATGGGGTTAATACATCCCTGCTTCCCTTAGAATATTCAGCCTCACTAACGGTAGCCCTGGCTCCAAGCTAATCTTCCTTTTCTCTGGGAAGGTACTGATAAGACATTCCTCAGCCAGCGCAGATGGGAACCAAGGGAGGGGGTAGGAGCGAGCAGGGAGCATCTCAGAGAGAGCTGGGTTTTTTCCATGAACCAGCCTCACAGGGAAAGTTCTGGAACTATGCGTCATGGTGACTGACAGCAAGAGATTATAAAATATCCATGCACACATGGGATCAGGGGGAGATCGCCTGTGGACTTGATTCGTGTACAGTCAGGTGCCCGGAATTGGCTCTCACGGTGTCCTCCAGCCTTGTTTTTCTATGAAAAACCCAGGTCTCCCAGGGCTGAGATTAAGGGACGTAAGACTGTGTTTCTCTATGTTTCTCTATATTTCTCTATGTTTCTCTATGTTTATCTAAGTTCCATGTTTCACTATATTTTGCATTGCTCTTTGTTTTATGCTTTGTAATATTCTCTAACTTGAATCCCAAATGTATATGAAATTCACTGCTTAGAATAAATATGCTAAAACTTTGAGGGTGTCATTTGTCACTAGCATGAGATCACTGCTCAGCACAATAGAACCTGTATTTTGGGCTGAATTGGGTATTTTTGCTCTCAAAGGGCTGGCCCCGAGGAAGATTTTGCCCATATCAAGACAACGACGGAAGGTGTAAGGATACTTGTGGCCAAGAATCGTCGTGATCGGAGGTGCAAGACAGTAAGACTGCAGCGATAGAAAATCCGGTGGCACAGTGAAAAGGAGGAGCCTGATTGAGGATCCACAGTCGAGCTGGAGTATGCAACGCCGGCCCTCGCCGCACTTCGTTTCAAAGACACCATACGTCTTGAAATCCCCGGGCCTTCTGCAATCGGCCCTAACACTCCATGCTGCAGGGGAAGTGATGAGAGCCCGTAGTGAGAAGCAAAGTGGAGGTCCAGCCCACCCAACTAAAGTCAAGTGAATGCTGGAACGAGCGAGCAGCCACGTAGCATGACTGCTGTGTTCACAGTGGGATGAACACGACCTCCGGATAAAGCAGATCCCATGGAATTAGATACCGAGGAGCTCTCGCAGAATAAACGACATGCATATAAAACTAGATCCCTTGCTGAAAGTGCTGCGTCATACTACGACTGTGGCAGTGTACGGAGTGCCAGCGTGGGGATCCATGTATGTGAAACACACTTGCACGTTTGCAGGCCAGATCAATGCTGGTAAGTGCCTGCAGCAATTGAGTGGGCCGGAAAACACATCGAGGACAGACACCTTCGAATTAAGGGCTGATTGGGGCAACGAGCATAGAGTTGGAGGTTGCCAGACCGCAGGGAAGAAATACTGTGACCCACGTGGGAAGGCACCATCCAATATAAGGCACCAGTGTGCGCAGTGCACAGCAAACAGTACCACAGCTCAGAAACATGAACGATTCCCTACTAAAGTTTTAAATGTTCTAAAATCCGGCAGGCGTAAACTTGGGCATACTAGGGGAAACAGAGTTTCAAAACACAGAAAGAACTGCTAAGCAGTACAACCCACAGGGCGAATGTGTCATGAACTACAGAACACGTCCCTTTTGGACTTCGTGGTCCTTGTCACAACGGGGCTTGCACTCCATAATACTCCCAACATGGTTGTCCAGCGCGAAACCCCTTTCTCGCTCCATGCACTGGACGTAATGTATTGTATTAATAGACCACGCCTTCCGCGGCTCTGCGTGTCTCAATGCTATTGCAAAGTAGCGATCCGACAAGTGTCCTGTAGCTCGCGGTATTGTTTCCTTGTACCCGTCTATCCACCTGTTCCTTGCCCCTTCCTTTCCTCCTATTTCCTGGACTCGTGTGCTAGTTGCACCTTTCCTAGTTTCCGGGTTCCTGGACCCTGCGTCCCGGAAACTGAACGCACTCTGGAGTCGGAAAAGACTCGGGCAGCCTTGTTCAAAACCAGGTCCGTCCGCAAGAAGGCAGCGACCAAGGAATCCAGCAAAGAACGGACCCAAGTGAGGAGGAACAAGTTACTTACCTGTAACTGTTGTTCTCCAGCATGGGTCTGGCATGGATTCACATGCTCATGAATATTCCCCGTCGTCAGGCTGGGAATCCTCGGTAAAAAAAAATCAGTATCAGTTTTGTTTCTGATCTGTCTTTCGTAGTAGTAACCAATCACTGATCTCTGCGTCATACTGACCACAGCCAATGACTGCCCTCTACCTATGCCCCGCCTCTGGCAGCCATCTTCAGATTTGGTAGCACGTGAAGTGGCAGTATGACCAAGTGAAGAGCCGCAGAGGGGTAGGCGGGAGGGTTCGCATGTTAATCCATGCCAGACACATGCTGGAGAACAACAGTTACAGGTAAGTAACTTGTTCCTTCTCCAGCATGGGGTCTGGCATGGATTCACATGCTCATGAATAAAGAATACATAGCAGTACACACATGCACAACCACGGGAGGTGGCAAAGGCTCAACATCAAGCATTACATCAAACTCGACATTAAGCAATTCTTACCTCCTCACCAGGCTCACCTTAGGCGAACAGGTTGCGCAGCACTGCTTGGCCGACCCTGGACTCCTCCCTGGAATCCCGATCGACGCAGTAGAATTTCCTGAAGGTGTGCGTCGACCTCCACGTAGCAGCCCTGCAGATGTCCAGCAAGGGCACACCAGATAGTAAAGCTGAGGTAGCTGCGATCGCTCTGGTGGAATGGGCTCTCGGACAGCCAGGCAGCGGTCGGTTTGCCAACCGATGAGAGTACATGATACAGCCGGAGAGCCATCTGGAAATGGAAGCCTTCGAGAGAGCCTTCCCCTGATTGACAGGTCCAAAGTTCACAAAGAGTTGTGACGTCTTCCGAAAACACTTTGTGCGGTCCACGTAGAACTTCAGCGCTCTAGCCGCATCCAGCGAGTGCAAAGTCCTTTCAGCCGGCGACGAAGGCGACGGGAAGAAAACAGGCAACACCAAGGGTTTGTTGAGGTGGAAGTCCGACGGCACCTTGGGCATGAAGGAGGGGTGCGTCCTGAGCACTAGCCTTGTGTCGTGAAAAGTCAAGTACGGGGCCTTGCAGGAAAGGGCCTGGATCTCTCCCACCCGTCGTGCGGAGGTGATGGCCACAAGAAACGCTGTTTTCCACGACAAGAACTTCAATGGAGCCGAGTGCAGAGGCTCGAACAGAGGTCCCATGAGCTTGGTCAGCACCACGTTGAGCTCCCACGCCGGGCGGAAGCCTTCACCGGCGGGAACGATCTGAACAGTCCCTTCATGAACTCTTTCACCAGACGATGAGACCACAAAGACGTCCGCCCCGTGGTTCTGGTGTATCGGGAGATTGCAGCAAGATGAATCTTGATGGACGCGTGCGCCAGTCCAGCTTTGGCCAGCGTCAGTAGGTGCGGCAGTACTTGGGGAGCCGTAATCCGTAGAGGGTTAATCTTCTGTGCGTGGCACCAGACAGAGAACCTCTTCCATTTGTGTCCGTAGCATTTAAGAGTTGAGGACGCCCTGGCCTTTGCAAGAACCTCTCTGCAGTCGGCCGGTATGTCGTATCCTCCAAACTCTAACGCTGCAGGAGCCAGGCCTGCAAGCTCAGCGACTTCGGGTCGTGATGGAGGATGGCGCCTCCTTCCCTGGAGAGAAGATCCGCGTCCACTGGCAGCTTGATTGACGGGGACGCTGACAAGTCCAGAAGGTCCGGGAACCATATCTGCCTCGGCCACGCAGGTGCGACGAGGATCATCCTGCACCGTGACCTCTTGAGCTGGTTGATGAGCCGGATCAGCAATGGCAATGGAGGAAACGCGTATAGAAACAGGCCCTCCCATGGGAACGAGAAAGCATCGCACATGCTCCTCGGCTGGGGAAACCTGCTGGCGAACCTCCGGGACTTGGAGTTCGTCGCCGTCGCGAACAGATAGATCTGTGCCCCACCGTCGGAAGAGGCAGTCCACTAGATCCTGTCGTAGTTCCCACTCGTGGCACGAGCGCAGCTCCCTGCTGAGTGAGTCGGCGATGGTATTTTTTATCCCTGCCAGATGAAACAGCACCAGAAACATCCCTTGGGCGACGGCCCAATGCCACAGATCCTGCGCCTCCATGGACAGGGCTGGGAACCTGGTTCCGCCCTGTTTCCTGATGTAGAACATGGTGGTGGTGTTGTCGGTGAAAATCCTCACCACCTTGCCCTTGAGGGACGGAAGAAAGGACCTGAGGGCCCAAAACAATGCACGGAGCTCCAGGACGTTGATATGGAGGGACTTCTCTGTCGGGAGCCAAAGGCCTCTCGCGTGCAGATTTTCGGTGTGCGCTCCCCACCTTTCCAGGGAGGCATCCGTGGTCACTGTCTCCTGGTGGCCGGGGGTCTGGAAGTCCATGCCCGCCGTCAGATGCGCGTGACCCTGAGCTAGGGCGTCCAGCACCCAACGGTCGGTGGAGATGGACTCCCACACGCTGACGAAGCTCGCCAGCCGGCCTCCCACCGGGGTGCTTCGGTGGGGGCCTGATCCCACGGCTGGTTCAGTCCTGCTTCGACGAGGCTTTGCCGCCTTGTCCTCCTTGGCGATGACGGCGGGGTCCGCCTGACTTGCCTCGTCCCCTGTAAGCTTCCTGCGACGACGAACGGGCCGCTTGACGGTAGGTGGAAAATCCGCCGCCGGAACCTTCGAGGCACCCTGTTTGCCTCCGCCGCTCCGAAAGGGCGGCCGCCGTTGCTGGAGAACCCCAAGAGCCCGGGCCGTCTCTGTGTCTGCCTTGATGGCTGGAAGGGAATCGTCCACTGTTTTCCCAAACAGGTTGTTTCCGTCGAACGGCATGTACAAGACTCTGGTCTGCACGTCCTGACGAAAGTCAGTAGCCTTGAGCCATCCACGCCACACGCCGTTGCCCAACTGGCGAAATCCAGTGTCAGCGATGTCCGTCGCAATCGTAATGGCCTGGTCCGACGCCACCTCTCCTTCCTGCAAGATCTCTAGGGCTTCAGCCCTCTTGTCGTCCGGTAGGAAGTCCAGCAGGGGGGCCAGTTTGTACCACAACTCCCTGTCGTAGCGGGCTATGATAGCCAAGGCGTTGGCCGCCTTAATCGTCGTCGCTGCAGACGAGATGACTCTGCGTCCCATCGTATCTAATTTCTTTCCCCCGCCGTCCGGCAGGGAGGTAGACGTAGAGGCCGCGCCCCCCCCCCTGCTTTCTTCCTGGCCGCCGTGGAGACGACCGAGTCCGGAGTCGGCTGTGTCCGAAGGCACAAGGGGGCTGCGTCCGGGACCCGGTACTTCTTCTCGTACCAATCCCTTCTAGCCGGCGTCGTGGATGGGTTCTTGAGGAGGGCGAGGCCCTCATCCCAAATATCGTCGAGTAGAGGTACAGAGAGGACCGTCTTCCTCTTGGCCTCGC
Source organism: Ambystoma mexicanum (assembly GCF_040938575.1). Taxonomy (NCBI): domain Eukaryota; kingdom Metazoa; phylum Chordata; class Amphibia; order Caudata; family Ambystomatidae; genus Ambystoma; species Ambystoma mexicanum. The sequence continues at coordinate 531,754,538 of NC_090924.1, read as the reverse complement.
ACCGTTGATAAAGGAAACCTTCCTTCTTCTCTTCCGGGCAGAGCTGGAAAAGCTCGGATGCCCTGGCGATCATGGAGTGAAACGATCCAATCTCGTCGGGTGGGGAAGCCCGGGTGGGAGGTGACGACGGCAGATCCTCGTCGTAAACCTCGTCGTCCGTACCCGTCGTGGCCGTGTCAGTCCCCGTATCATCCCCACGAGTTGTGGACGGGGAGGAGGGCTGAACAGGGCGCGATGGCTGAAAAGGAGGTGGAGGATGAATCCTTCTCCTCTTAGGGGGAGGGCTACCAGAAGGGCCTGGCTCCGGGTCCCCCATCGGGAGCGGTTCCTCCGCTGGTGGTAACGGCAGTCTTGTCCTTATCTCCGAGCAGAAGGACTGTATAGCCAACAAAATGGCCGCCGAGTTGTCTTGCGGCACTGGTTGAGGGGAGTCCGATGGGCGGTCAGGGGCCCCGTCGGCACCCTCGACGTTATCGTCGTCTCCTACGTCGGGGTCCCTCCCGACGGGCTGGTGGTCTTCCACGCCAACGCCGTGGCTTAAGACTTCGATCAGCTCTTCCTCAGAGGTTGAGGCCGAATCCACCACGACCTCCTGCCCCCCCTTTTTCTTCTCCGTCGGAGGTTTCACGGGGGTCCTGTCGATGGGCATAAAAGAGGACTCCCTCCGCGGTGGCAGGGAGACTCTGAGCCCCGAGGTCGCCACCACTGGTGTAGCCTCCACAGGCTGAGCCAGAGCCGCTGCGACTGTCTCGATAGAGGCCTTGGCCGGATGGATTAAGGCTTTCACCACATTAGGTGTGCTCACCGCCTTCTCCTTGGGGGGAGGGTCACTGCCTCGCTCCCCCTCCGATTGGGCCTTCGAGCTCGACCGGGGTCTCTCCAGGAGCTTCGCCGGGTGCTCGGCCTTCCTCTTACCCGAACCAGAGCGTTGGCTCATGGTTGATTTTGCCGGGGAGGATGCGCCCTGCCTGGCGCCCGTAGAGCCCGACCGTTCGGCGCTCCAGGTGCCAGTGGACTCGCGGTGCTTGGCCTTGTGTTGGACCCCCGTCGCCGGGGCGTCCTCAAAGGTCTTAGAAGACCGCTCGGACTTCTTCTTCTTCTTCTCGCCTGACGGGCTCTTCCCTTCCAGCCAGTTGGCGAGACGTTGATGACGGTCCTTCATGGTCCGCTCCGACATATTGCCGCAAAACGCACAGTCCTTCTCCACGTGCGTCTTGTCCTCATGTAGGCAGTAAAGACAAAGGGAGTGTTCGTCCTCCTTAAAGACATTCTGAAGCTGGCATCCAGGGCAGACCCTGAACAGCTTTCCGGGCGTCGAGCTTCCCTTCTCCTGGGCCATGTCCGAGATGGGCCTGAGAAACTTCTGGAATCCTCCAAAAGCGTGGCTCGACGAAATCTTCACCCTTGAGGGGCGTAGACGAATCCGACATGGGTCCCCGTTGATCGGATGAAGAAACGGTGGAGCTTGAGGCTCTTTTGACCGAAAAATAGAAGTTTTTTGAGAAAAAACGTGAAAAAATAGCACGAACGCTCGAGAGCAATAGCACGAGGATCCCAACACTTGAACGTGCGGTAAAAATCTGAAGATGGCTGCCAGAGGCGGGGCCTAGGTAGAGGGCAGTCATTGGCTGTGGTCAGTATGACGCAGAGATCAGTGATTGGTTACTACTACGAAAGACAGATCAGAAACGAAACTGATACTGATTTTTTCTTTGCCGAGGATTCCCAGCCTGATGACGGGGAATATTCATGAGCATGTGAATCCATGCCAGACCCCATGCTGGAGAAGGGGGGAACTCCTTGACAGTTTGAGACGCCACCCGACCAAACTCGATATGGAAGCCGGTCTTCAGGATCTGATGCGTGGCATGCAAGAACTATCAACCGAGGTCCAAAATCTAAAGGCGGAAAACGCAGCACTCAAACAATTGGTCCTATCCCGGGATTCGGCCACAAAAGAAAGTGTCTTGTTGGGCGGCATTGTTGACAAATACGATGGGTCGGCAAAAACCCTTCGTGGATTCCTGGATTCATGTTTGGTCCACTTTACATTTAAGCTAAGGTGGGGATCATAATTTCCCACCTTTCCGGGAATGCCTTAACCAGGGCTACACCCCTCGTTAACTCCGGCGATGCCCTCCTAGATGACTATGATGGTGTTACGCTCACCTGGCTCCCACAGGGGTGTCGATCTGAACTGGACAGCTGCGGTCTCCACCAATGTGACGCGTAGTGCCGAGATGACGGACTGGACTGGCCCACCTAGCTTCGTTTGCTTGGCCCGTAGGAATATTCTTCTGCAAATGGAGAGAGGGAATTAACCACCCGTGGAGTTGAGCGTAAGCCCCCCACCCCCACTGTTCTCCCCACTGATCACCTTTGATGTCCCCTCTTATAGTCTCACCTGATGGTTTGGAAAGATGAGCTCTCCATCCTGCATTGAGCGCAGGGGCGCGTAGATAACCAGTTGCTTCACTGGTTCGAAGGAATTGGTGAGTTCCAGAACAATATTGACTCCGAGATTTCCAGCAAGACGCCGTAAGTATGTAGTTCGTAAGAGTTCAAATGTCTGACTTTCACTCTTGTCCGATTCCTTGCAGGTTGCAGCTTGACCCTATCGAAGAGTTCCTCGTGGCAACTGGTAATATTCAGGTAAGGATTTGTATTATCCAACACAGTTTGATAAAATAATGTCAGTATGTAACCTGTTGCTTTCTCCCTTATTCAGGCGCTGAGAGAAAGTATGAAGTCTCTGGGAATAATGCCTCCGGCGGTAAAATTAGTTAAGTCTATTGTGGTGAGGAGGTTTCCCCTTGTTTGTCCCTTTGTTTCACCTTGCTGTCCTTTTGTTCCCCTTATGGGCCGGTGTACGGCGAGGATGCGGTGGAGGCCGCACCGACCCGTGAAGAGGAATAGAACCCCCGGTGGTAAAATCAGGTAAGTCTATGGGGGGTAACTAATGTTGCCTCTGTTTATTCCCTTGGCTCACCTTGCTGTTCTTGTGTTCCCCTTAGGTGCCGGAGTGCGGCGGGAACGTGCAGAAGGATGCGGTGGATAGTGAAGATGCTGCAAAGGCCGGTGAGTTCAGCGCGGCGCTGCAGCAGGCGAGGCGACGCGCATAAAATAACTTCTTTCTTCCAGCTCGAAGGCACGGTGGATCGGGAATTCAGGGAAGGATCAAAGGTATTGCTCTTGTTCTAACCTTTTTTCCTTCTTTCTCCCTTTTTCTAGGAGCTCCAGACTCGAGGCGGGCGTGGCAGAAGACTGGATGCAGACTTGCAGGCACGGTGAGCGTTACGCTGCTGGGTGCAGAATAACGCAAAGCATGTGCTGCTCTTCGGGCGTGGTTTAAATAGCCTCCAAAGTAGTCCCAGGTAAGTATTCCTCCCCGACCCCACCCGAGTAAAAAAAATAGTCCCAAGGTAAAGTAGTCCCTTTAGCCTCTTTCAGCTTGGAGCTCTTGCAGCATGGTCTGCATCAGGTAAGTTTGCAGCATGGTCTGCATCAGGTAAGTTTCAATCTATGAGCCTGGCGCCTATGGCGCCAGGACCGACTCTTCATATGAGCCTGGCGCCATAGACGCCAGGACTGCACCCAAATGGCCCCTAGCAGGGGTTGTTGGGCTTGCTTGGAATAACTTGATGCCTGCTTCCGGGGCTGCTGGACTTGATCTGGATCCCCAGGGGTAGGCATCATGACAGATGGGTTCATACAGGCCCTTAAAAACTTGTTTGATCGCCCTGAGCAGGTCTTTAGTGGTCAGGAACGTATGTTAGACTTTCAGCAGGGTTCCCAGGATATGCTCACTTATGTGACCCGATTCAAACAGTTGGCCAAGGAAGCTGATTGGTCCTCTGAGGCGAGTTTCACTCTGTTCAGGAGAGGACTGAATGATGAGATTAAGGATGAGTTTGGCTCGACCAAACTCATTCCAGGGACTAATGGACCTTGCCATGCAAATAGACTTCCGTATCCAGGAAAGAAAGGCTGAAAAGAAGAAATCCAGGGGAAATCCTTCCAAGAGCAAGACCTATCCCATTTTGGCCTTGGTAGACTGCGGAGCAATGGGGATCTTCATTGATCATGATTGGGTTGCTAGTCACCAGATTCCATACGAGACACAAAGTACCTTGCAGCCTGTGGAAGCCATCGACGGAAGACCCCTCACTTCAGGGCCCATAAGACTGCAGACCAAGGAGATCCAGCTCTCAATAAATCACCATCAAGAGCTGCTTAGGTTCGACATCATTAAGTCAGCCCACTACCCCATGGTATTGGGTATGCCCTGGTTACAAAAACATAATCTATATATCAACTGGACAGCAGGATCACTATTCCTAGGCTCAGAGTTTTGTATGTCTCACTGCCTATTCCTGGAACCTTCATCAACACCCCCTAAGGAACTGCATAAAGACCAAGAAACACCACTCGTGGTTTCCAATATCATACAAGTCCCTGAGGCCTACCAAGGTTACGCTGATGTGTTTTCGACTGCCATAGTCCAGGCCTTACCCCCACACAGGCCTGAAGACTGCATAATAGAAACAGAACCCTTAGCAGTGATTCCCTTCGGCAGGATGTTCATCCTTTCTGAACCCGAGAAAAAGGCCCTCAAAGAATACCTGGATACCAACCTTGAAAATGGCACCATAAAACCTTCAAAATCTCCAGCAGGTGCTTCGTTATTCTTTGTTCCCAAAAAGGATAACCAGGAACTCAGACCCAGCCTCGATTATCGTGGCCTAAATCAATGCACCCTCAAAGACCGATACCCACTACCCTTGATTTCAGATATCCTGGAAGCCATAAGAGGCGCGGTAATATTCACCAAGTTGGATCTCCGGGGTGCCTATCATTTGATCCGTATCCGGGAAGGAGACGAGTGGAAAACCGCCTTTAGAACACCATTTGGCCATTATGAATACCTGGTCATGCCCTTTGGACTAGCTAATGCCCCAGCCGTCTTCCAACGTTTTATGGATAGGGTGTTCTCTGACATGTTGTTCCTCTTCGTCATTGTATATCTGGATGACATATTGATCTTTTCCAAAGACTCTCAAAAGCATGAAGAACATGTAAAGGCAGTACTACAAAGACTCCGTGAACACCAACTCTTGGCCAAACCCGAAAAATGCTTGTTTCATGTTACCTCTGTTCACTACCTAGGATTTATCCTTAGCCCAGAGGGAATTGGTATGGACCCTTCAAAGGTAAAGGCCATTCTGGCATGGCCTGCTCCCACGTCCGTGAAACAAGTTCAATCCTTCTTGGGACTTGCCAATTTCTACGGAAAGTTCATATCCACCTTTTCCGAGTTTGTTCAACCGATCGTTGCTCTCTTAAAGAAGGACACCCTTTTATCTGGTCCACACAGCAAGACACAGCGTTCCAGCGTTTGAAGACCGAGTTTACACAAGCTCCTATCTTAGCCCAACCCGACATAAGCCGACCATTTCTAGTGGAAACGGATGCCTCTAATTACGCCATAGGAGCAGTTTTGAAACAGAAATTAGAAGATAAGCTGGAACACCCCATTGCTTATCTTTCACGAACCCTGACTCAGAGTGAAACACACTACTCTGTCCTGGAAAAGGAATTGTTAGCCATCCGCCAAGCCTTCACTGAATGGCGGCATCTACTTCTGGGAGCTAGACATCCAGTCCAAGTCCGTACGGACCATCGGAATCGTCAGATTCTACAGTCATTGGAATGTAGAAATAGTCGTCAGGCGCTTTGGGCCTACTTTTTTGCCCAGTACACATCACTCATGTCCCTGGATCACAAAATCTGATTGCTGACGCCATGTCTCGACGTCCTGACTACGTAACCACTGAAGATAAGGGATATCCTGGGATGTTTTCCCCCACAATCTCAGTAGCTCAAGCAGTCAACCTCCTGGAAGAAATCCAAGCGCAAACCCAATCCTCTGATTTATGGAAGGATATGTCAAGGAAAAATCAATGGAATCTAAGAGCCAAGGAAGGATATTTATTCAAGGACAATGCACTGCTCATTCCGACACAGAAATTACAACAGAAAATAATAAACCTCTGTCATGACACACTTCACTCCGGGCATCGTGGCATCACCAATACCCTCCATCTTATACAGAGACAGTTCTGGTGGCCTAAGATGAAGACTGACGTACGACACTACGTCCAAGCTTGCGTTGTCTGTGCTCAAAATAAGCATGATAACAAGAGACCGGCGGGTCTTCTACTGCAACCAACACTGCCAACTAGGCCATGGGAATTCATTGCTACAGACTTCTTTGTGGAACTACCACCATCTGGAGGATACACTACTATCATGGTTACCATAGACTTGTTCACTCATATGGCTCATTGTACTCCCCTCAGTAAACTACCATCCTCCTCCGAACTAGCTGGAATCTTTCTGGAACACATATTCCGCCTGCACGGACTTCCTTCCAAGATCATATCTGATAGAGGACCTCAATACGTCTCACAATTCTGGAAACATCTCTGTCGAATTCTGGGAATTCAACGTGCCCTCTTTTCAGGGTATCACCCCCAAACCAACGGAGCCACAGAACGTGTGAATCAGACCTTGGAACAGTATCTTCAATGTTTTGCCACCAAGGTCCAGGATGACTGGTCACTCCCGATGCCCGTTGCTGAATTCGCCTACAACAACTCCGAACATTCAGCGCTCAAAACCAGTCCTTTTTATTGTAGTCAAGGGTTCCATCCATCAGTTTGTCATCAAAATGACTACCCGACATCTAAGACCAAACAAATTGGCCCCTCGGTACTATGGTCCATTTCCCATCAAGGATATGATTAACCCCGTCTCATACCGGATCAAACTACCAGACTCCTGGAAGAAAATTCATCCAGTTTTTCATTCCTCTTTATTGAAACCCTACATTCCATCCGCCCAGAAATCCTGTAGATCGCCTCCTCTGCTGGTCGACAACCAACTGGAATATGAGGTATCCCGGATTTGCGATTCCAGATATAAACAGGGCCAGCTTCAATACCTGGTTGAATGGAAAGGATACCCTCCTAGTGAAAGAAACTGGGAACCTATTTCTAATATCAAGGCCCCTCGGTTGCTCAGAAGATTTCACCTCATACACCCGGGCAAACCTGGAGGAAAGGGTCTTCGGAGGAGGCATGCTGTCATGAACTACAGAACACATCCCTTTTGGACTTCCTGGTCCTTGTCACAACGGGGCTTGCACTCCATAATGCTCCCAACATGGTCGTCCAGCGTGAAACCCCTTTCTCGCTCCATGCACTGGATGTAACGTATTCTATTGATAGACCACTCCTTCCGCGGCTCAGCGCGTCTCAATGCTATTGCAAAGTAGCGATCCGATGGGTGTCCCGTAGCTCGCAGTATTGTTTCCTTGTACCTGTCTAGCTACCCGTTCCTTGCCCCTTCCTTTCCTCCTATTTCCTGGACTCGTGTGCTAGTTGCACCTTTCCTAGTTTCCCGGATTCCTGGACCCGCGTCCCGGAAACTGAACGCACTCTGGAGTCGGAAGAGATTTGGACAGCCTTGTTCAAAACCAGGTCCGTCCGCAAGAAGGCAGCGACCAAGGACTCCAGCAAAGAACGGACCCAGGTGAGAAGGGGGAACTTCTTGACAGAAGGCACACTGAAATATACGTGGGAGGCCACAACACCACAGCCCTTGTGTGAAAGTACCACTATAGAGATTAGCCCGGTGGGACAGTTACACCGGCGCAGCAACCCACGTAATTCTAGATATCCCTGAGTCTTAAGTGTGTGAAAACAAAGGGAAAATAGGGAAATTACAGTACTACACCCTAAAACTGCGACTACAGAGTGGAAATACAAAGATCACGACACCGAACTTGGGACATGAGCTGTACCCAGAGCTTTGCCCCGCCAGACTGCGCCTCATCAGTAGAAGTCCCACTATTTAAACCACAAAAAGCAACTGGTTGGTGCGTCTAGAGATCAGCGTAGTATACTAAACTGTGGAGTGTAACACAACAACAGTAGTCTAACCAGACAGGGCAGCGAACGCAGTTCGCCAACGCACACATCATACAGCAACAATATCTTGTCCAGAAAAAGGCTTTCTGACCATTCAAGCACTCCTACAATTAATAACAAGGGATAACTGTCAAGCGAGGAGCAGACAGATACCAGACATGGCCCTACCAGAACAGCAAAGCAGTGCAGAGATCCGATATGATTAAGGGCACCAACAAGAAGAAAGGTCCAATGGACTCTTACACTAATACCACGTCACATTACCATAACGCAGCCAGTCCAGGGAGCTGGTGAGAGCACTGATATAATGCCAATGGAATCTCGAGACGACCAGCTGATGCACGCAATGCAGAATGGATTTATGTCAGTGAACGTTAAGTTAGATGACATCGTAGAAACAATTATCTCTCTGAAAGCTAAAGTAGAAAAAGAGAGTGGACGTATAACCGAGGACGAAGCCAGAATTCGAACAGCAGAAGACAAACTAAACCAACATGACCATGATATTGCGGAACTGAAAACTGAACTGGTCAAGACCCGTAGTAAATGTGAGGACATCGAATCAGGATCGCGGCGCAACAACGTCCGCATTGTAGGGATACCTGAGACGGCATGCAAGGGCCCAGTGGAATCATTCGTAGAGAATCACCTCCAAACCGAGACAGCGTCTTTTTCTTTTTTTTTTTTTTTTTTTTTTTTTTAACTTTGGTTTTATTAGTAGTTTTTAGAAGGAAAAAACAAACGGCAACGCTGGGAGCGTTGTTATCATCACTTTTAACATTGTCATAAAACCCCCAGGTTCCCTCCCCCCCCTCCCCCCCCACCCCAACTCCTCCCCTCCCCCCAGATCAGAGTCACTTCGCAAGTCGGACAGCTGGGGCTGTCATCGTAGTTCATTGTACGTTGCCACAGAGGTATGCTATGCTCTCACGTCCAAATTGGCTGGATGGGATCCGCTGTCTCCCGGGTCCTGGGCTACTCCTACATCCTTGGTTGAAGCATTCCAAACCTACCCCCCGCCAACTCGCCAGAGTGTTCTCATGTTATCAGTGGGGGTCCCAACCCCATGCCCCATAGACCCCATACCAGTTAACCTGAAAGGAGCCCAGTTCATTATTTACCATGGCCGTCAGTTTATCCATTAAGAACATGTTTTTGAGTTTCTTAAGCCAGTCTTCTTTGGATGGGGTCTCTGGGCTCTTCCACCTTTGTGCAAGGGCCACTCTACCCGCCCGTAACATCGTCTCCCACATTCTTGGGTACCTATACAGTTCAGTGTCCTCCGGGGGGAGGCCCAGCAACATCGTTAGGGGGTTGAGTGGGATTTGTTCCTCGGTGACCTCGGCCATCCACCCCCGTACTTTCTCCCAGAACTCCTGCGCCTTGGGGCAGGACCACCACATGTGCCCCCTCGACCCCACTTGGCCACAGCCCCTTGGACACCTGGGGGACACTCCCGAAAACATCCTGGACAGTTTCAACGGGTCCCTGTGCCAACCCTGTAAGATTTTGAAGTTGTGTTCCATGTCCGATGTAAATAGGTTCCCATGGAATGCTATCTTAAAGACTTTGGACCACGCCTCCTCTGTAAGTGGTTCTCCCGCCAGGTCATCCCAAAACCCTCGGAACCCTCTTCTCCCCTCCAAGTTAACGGTGTTCAGTATTCGGTACATTTTGGAGACCGCCCCCTTCCTTGATGTGGCCGTGTCCAGAAATTTTTCGAAGGGGGTCAGCTGTCTCCGAAGGTTCTGGCCCCATGATTGGTCGCAAAGGATGCCTTTCAGGCGTAGATATTCAAAGATTGAAAGGGACTCCCGCCCCAGTGCGTCTCGCAGGGCCTCGTATTCGAGGAACTCGCCCTCTTTGAACAGTTGTCCCGCCCATTCCAGACCCCCGTCCGACCAGGACTGGGCACTCCTGAAACCTCTGCTGCCTAGTTTGAGAGGGTGGCCCCAAAGCGATGACATTGGAGAGGGCCATGTCGTGAGGTATGAGGTTGTGGGTCCCTCTTTCCAGAGTGTCCAAAGTATTCCCAGGGTTGGGTGGGCTTTCAGTTTGCTAGGGATGAGTCTGCGCGGCAGCCACAGGAGGTCGCGCACTTTCAGAGGGTGGGCATCCATATCCTCAAGGTATGACCAGTAGGTGCCCATCCCCTCCTTCATGTGCTCCAGCAAGACCCGCAGCTGGGCTGCCCGGTAGTAAAGGAGGAAATCCGGTAGCCCGAACCCGCCCTCCTCTCTGGGTAGTGTTAGAGTGGCCTTTCCTATCCTCGGGGCCCGCCCTTGCCATATAAACTCGCGGATTGCTTTTTGTAGATCGCGGAGCAGCTGGGTGGGGACCTCCGTTGGGAGTGCGGTGAATAAGTATAGTATTCTCGGCAGAACGTTCATCTTTATCGCTGTCATGCGCCCATACCAGGACAGAATCATCCCACCCCATCTCCTCAGATCTGACGTAACCCCCGCCAAGGTAGGCCCATAGTTCACCGGGGCCAGTCTCGAGAGATCTCTGGTCAGGGTTACCCCCAGGTACCTGATGGAATCCTTCCCCACCGCAATCCCCGCACACCTGTCCCGGGGGTCCAACCTCGGGTCCTGGACCCTCATGGGTAGGAGCTTTGATTTTGCTGCATTTATTTTTAGTCCCGAGAACTGCCCGAAGGCTGTCATCAGCCGCAGTAGGGGGGGGAGCGAGGAGCTGGGCTCCACCAAGTATGCTAGGATGTCGTCAGCGAACAGGGAGAGCTTGAACTCTACTTCTCCCCTTTTGATCCCTTTGATGTCGGGGTGGGCCCGGACCGCTATGGCCAGAGGTTCCATCGTCAAGACGTATATTAACGGAGAGAGTGGGCACCCCTGTCGTGTTCCCCTCGTGAGGGGGAATGGGTCAGAGAGTTCCCCATTCACCTGCACTCTCGCTGTTGGGGCTTCATAGAGGGCAGAGACCCAGGTCCTGACGTGAGGCCCGAAGCCCATTCGACGGAGGAGGAGTTGCATGTACCTCCACTCGACCCTGTCGAATGCCTTCTCGGAGTCCAAGGAAAGCAAACTAGCCTCTAGGTCTGATTCCTGGGCATAGTGGATTAGGTCAATAGTCTTCCTGATATTATCTGAGCCCTGCCTGCCCTTCACGAACCCCACTTGATCCCCGTGTATTAATTTGGGCATTATCCCCTCTAACCGTGTACCCATCACCTTGGCTAGGATCTTTACATCTATGTTTAAGAGGGAGATCGGGCGGTAGGAGGAGCAGTCAGTGGGGTCCTTTCCTTCCTTGGGCAGTACCACTATGATGGCTCTCATCATCGTTTCCGGCAGGGTGCCCCCCTCCAGTACTGCATTGAACACCCTCGCCAGGTGTGTGGCCAAAATCGACCGGAACCTCTTATAGAAGAGTACTGAGAACCCATCTTCCCCCGGGGACGTTCCCGCCTTCATCCCACCGATTGCATTCTCCACCTCCTCCTCTGTGACCCCTCCCTCTAGACCTCCTGCCATTTCGCCTGTCAAGGACGGGATCTGAATGGAGTCCAGGAACTCCTCAATCTGAGTGTCCTCCCCGGCATATTCTGAAGAATATAGTTGTTCATAGTAGCGTCGGAAGGCCGCTCCTATGACTGGGGTGCTATGGTCTAGTGAGCCCTGTTCGTTTCTGATCGCCCTCACCATTCTGCTTCGCTGGACCTCTCTGAGTTTCCAGGCCAGGATTTTATCGGCTCTATCCCCCTTCTCATAGTATTTTTGTTTCACTAGCTGGAGGTTGCGCTCAGTTTTATGCAACAAGAGATCTTTCAATTGGAGTTTGTAATTTTCTAGGGCCGTGATCTGTTCCATAGCCAAGGGTGCCTCCGGGGGGCCTCCCGGCTGGATCTGTGCGATCTTTTCCCTAAGGGATTTTTCTTGGGCCTCCCTTTCCCTTTTTTTCTGAGCCCCCATTCTTATGAGAACCCCGCGTAAGGTCGCCTTGAAGGCGTCCCACAGCACGTGCGCACCCACCTCGCCATTGTCGTTCAGCTTAAAGTATTCCACAATGGCGTCCTGCACTTCCTGCACAAGGACGTCGTCCTTCAGCAGGGAGTCGTTGCATTTCCATCGCCCTTTTCTGCCACCTCGCCATTCCCCTATAATGGTGGTACGGACCAGGTCATGGTCGGACCAGGGGACCGGGTCTACCTCATAGCCAGAGACATATGGGCGCAGGGACTCGTCTACCAGGATGTAGTCTATACGGGAGTATGATGTGTGGATTGCAGAATAGTATGTGAAGGAGGGGTGTTCTGCCCTAGGGGTCGGGATGGTGTCCACTAGGCCCAGCTCTGTGTTCGCCCTTTGGAAGGAGCGGGCCATCATTTCGTCTGCAGCCCTGGTGGGTTGGGATTCCAAGCGTTTCCTATCAATTTTCGGGTCCAGGACCATGTTAAAGTCCCCCCCCACCACCATTGGCCCGCGTACGAATAGTTTCAGTCTGTCCTTCACTCCCTCCCAAAATTGCGCCTGGCCTTCATTGGGGCTGTACACAACTGCAAGTGTTAAAGGGGAGCCCCGCAGGGAGCCCCTCGTCAGCAGGAATCGTCCCTCTGGGTCTTTCAGTGAGGCTTCTACTTCAAAGCCAATGTCCCTCGCTAGCACTATGGCCACCCCCCTTTTCTTGGTCTTGTGGGAGGCGCTGAGGACTTCTCCAATCCCCCCCCCTCGTAGCTTTGGTTCTTTCCCCTTTGCCCAGTGCGTCTCCTGAAGGAAAAGCACGTCTAGTTTAGCCCTCCTGAATTCCCTGCAGACCAGGGATCTTTTGGTGGGGGTGTTCAGTCCCCTCACATTGAGGGAGCCCACGCCCAGGGTAGGCAGATCCTCAGCCATTTTCTAAGAATAACCAGCTACCGGATAGCTGACTCGTGGCACTTTCCTTGTCCGGCTCATTTCGTGTTATCCTCTGATCTCCCATTTCCCTTCCCCCCCCTCCCCCCCAGGTGGTCCTGTAACCTTTCCCCAACTGACCCCTGGTCCCCCCTGTGAACGTAACAATATCAACAAACCCCCTACCCCCCTCCCCCCACCCCGGCGTCCAGCCAAATAGTTCTACCATTGTTGGTAACTGGCCGGACCACCAGCCTACCGCCTCCTGCTGGGTGAATATCCAAATTAGAGCCTCCATGAGCCCCCCCTACCCCCTCTCCCTCCCCTCAATGTAACTCTCATACTTGCTGTTCCGGGAGGGTCCACAATCGTTCGGACCCCATGGTCCTGGAGCCCGGCCTGTCTGCAGGCCGGAACAGATGGTGAGTCCCCGTGGTGAATTCTTTACACAGTTCCCCCGAGGCTGATGACGCCTGCCGTGAGATGCCTCAGCTCCCTTCCTCGCCCGGGTCCGACAGTCCCGCTCCACCCTGGCCGGGATCCGTGTCATTCCTGTCCGTCGATGGGGATGGAGGGTTCAATTTTTTGAATTTCCGTGGGCCAGTCTTTTTTCTCCTCTCTCCTCGTGACCGGCGCGCTCTGGCTTCATCCGCGGCGAACCCGGAGGGTTCCCTTCGCGGGGTCGGGTCCGTTGTATATTCCTGTATTGCTCCCCTTATATCTTCCTCTGTGATCAGGTTCACTCGTTGGCCTTCGTATTCGAACATGAGGGAGAAGGGGAACCCCCATCTGTAGCGTACCCCCTTTGTTTTCAGCATCTGGGTCAGTGGGCGGCACATCCTCCGTTTGGCCAGCGTGTATGATGAGAGGTCCTGGAAGATGGCCACCTGAGCGTTGTTATAGGTTATCTCCCTAGATTTCCTGGCCTCCTCCAGGACCTTCGCTTTTTCAGTGTAGTAGTGGAAGCGGACCAGAATTGACCGGGGGCCCCCAGCTCTTCCCCCCGCTCTATGGATCCGATCAAACGTCGGTTCGGTTGTCATCTCATCCGAGAAGAGGAGGGTAATGATGTCCTTCACCACCCTGGTTAAGTCTCTTTCCGTCTCCCCCTCCGACTCCGGCACCCCGAAAATCCTGAGGTTGTTCCTCCGCTCTCTATTTTCAAAGTCGTCCATTTGTCTTGCCCTCTCCTCATCTCTCTTTTCCAGGGCCGTTAGTCTCAGGGCCGTGTCCAGCTCCTGGGTCGCTGCTGAGGACTGGTTGGACTCTAGTTGTGACAGTCTATCCTCGACTTTGTCCACTCTGCGGTCCATGTTTTCCATTTTTTGGGCGATGTCTGCCCGCATGTCCCTGATCTCCTGCAAGACCGAGGCAAAGCCCTTTTCCATGGTGAGGGTGGGCAGGGGTGGGGTCTCGGAATGAGACATGCCGGCCCGTTGGTCTGGGTCGCTGTTCTCCCTGCTGGTGCCTTGGTAGCGGTACTCCTGGAGGGTATGGCGCCAACTCATTCGGTCCTCCTGCTTCTCCCCTCCGCTGATGCGTCCCTAGGGGTAAGGGACAGAGCCCGGTCGGGGAACGCGCTCTCTCGCCTTCTGGTGTGGCCCTCTGTGGGGGGCCTCTCGTGGGCGGGCACTCGCCCCACCGACCTCCGGTGGGGGCCTCACACCCCCTCCCCCCCTTGTGGCCTCTGTCTTTGGAGGTAGTTCTTAGGGTGGGGGGGAGCGGCTATGGTCGTCCAATCGCGGTTTGTTGGGGGGCTCTCAGGCGCGACTCCTTCAGCGAGAGCCCCCAGGCGGGCACTCGCCCTGGGGTTGAGCCCAGGGGCCTCCACCTAAGAGAGTGATGGGCTCGAGGGTACTCTCTTCCAATAGATTTGTGTCCCCCCGCGTCTTCCTGACTTTTTTTTTTTTTTTTTTTTTTTCCGGGGGGGCTCGCGAGGGGGGGGCGGGGCCGACTCGCCCCTCCGAGCCCACCGATGCGTCCCGCAGCTGGTCCCCCGGGGTCCTTGAGGGTTGCGTGGGGGCTGTGATGGGCTTCCCCCACCTACCTCGGCGCCGAGTTCGGGAGCGCGGGCAGGCCGCCTCTCCCTACGCGGGTCGCGGCCCGCGTTTCTCCCAACTCCTCAGCGGGGGACTCCCCCTCCGCGACGGCTCCTCGGCAGGGTGCCGCGGGGGTGTCGCCGGCGGGTCTTCTGCCGGGGCGCCGGCGCGCTCCGTGTTCGGGGGAGTGAGGGGATCGCGCGCGCCTCCGAATGCAGGCCGCCGCTTCCCCTCTCGATGGGTGTGATGCTGCCTGGAGCTCCCCGGGGCTCCTCCCCTCGGGCCGCGGAGCTCGTTCTCGGGCCCCCGGGGGTCCCCGGATGCCGCTCCTTCGCCTCGGGGGGCACTCGAGGTTCACGGGCCCCGTGAGCCGTAGATCTCTCGTGGGGGGGTCACGGGGGGGGGGCTCAATCCCTCTTCGTGTCCCAGTTACGGCGGGAGCGGCGTGTTCAGGCTGCCATTGCCTGTGCGCCCCCTGGTGGCCTCTCTCGACAGCGTCTTTTTCAACACACTTTTTGGTGGAACATGCTCATCGCACCCTCACACCAGCTCCCACACCCGGCACCCCACCGCAAACTATTATTGCAAGGTTGCTTGATTACAGAGATAGGGACTTTATTCTAAAACTATCCAGGGAGAAGGGATCACTACACTGCGAATCCAGAAAGTACATATATATCCAGACTTTTGAAAAGGGCGCTACGCACAAGACACATCACATACTCCCTGATGTTCCCGGCTAAGCTTCGGATACAACACAGGGGACGTGCGCACTTCTTTGCAAACCCGGCAGAAGCTATGGCATATATGGAGGCTTCCATCCTACTCCCAGCACAAGATTGCAGAAACAATCTAAGCCCAGACCGAGAGACTGAGAATGTGCATGAACACGAGGCGGGATGAAATATACATTCTGACCACAAATATAATGCTGGTGGAGAAGCAAAGTAAAGAAAATAGGCACACATCAGAAATGATACAATTTCGAAACCAGGGAACGTGAGCACTGGACATGCTGAAAGGCCGTAGTCTGCTCACAGGACTCCCCTGGAATACTCTACAGTTCTGCAATGGGTACACCAACAAATTGGGGTAGATGGTGCGGGTGGGGGGACGCAAATACGGGAGGGGAGGTGATGGGAGTTGTGGAATGTTTTAAGTTACAAAATGCAGGTTGGCCGGAAGTGGGAACGGCACGAGATCAGGCGGTGGAAGTGAGTTTTCATTTTGGAAAAGCATACTGATATCAGGGGTAAAATGTAATACAACAAATGGGTGAGTCGATAGGCCTGATCTCATGGAACATTAGAGGCATAAATAACCCCATTAAAGCCAGGAAGATAATGGCATATATAGACAGACACTCACCCAAAATATTGATGTTGCAGGAGACGCATGTCACTGGAGTGCTAAACTAAAATGTTGCCTCTAAATGGGGTGGACGGAGATTTCTTTACTCCCTATTCATCCCAGTCCAGAGGAATGATGATACGGGTACATAGTACATTGCCCTTTAACTCCCAAAAGGTACAAATAGACCCTGAAGGAAGATACATAATAGTAACAGGCGAGCTGGTCGGGAAAAAGTTTATACTGGTGAATTCATATGGCCCTTATATTGATGACGCAGGCTTCTATAATCAGATTGCTGAGAAGGTGACAAAGGAAGGCGAGTTTCCCATTATATGGGGCAGAGACTTCAACACAGTCTTAGGTGTGGTAAGTTATAAAACAAGCACCACCCAACGGAAACAGGCTAACGCTGCACAGATGGTTAAACAGATTATGGGTCAGTTGGGGATGATTGATGTATGGAGGAATGAACATAGAAACATTACAGAATATACATATTATTCCTTAGTACATGATGCCATGTGTCGAACTGATTTATTTCTAATATCTGCAGAATGGGCTTCTAGAATACAACATAGCAAGATCCCACCACACACTTTATCAGACCCCTCACGAGTAGAGATGGAACAAGTTACTTACCTGTAACTGTTCTCCAACATGGGTCTGGCATGGATTCAGATGCTCATGAATATTCCCAGTCGTCAGGCTGGGAATCCTCGGTAAAAGAAAAAAATCAGTTTCAGTTTTGTTTCTGAACTGTCTTTCTCCTAATAACCAATCACTGGTCTCTTTGTCATACTGCCCCCAGCCAATGACTGCCCTCTACATAAGCCCCTCCTCAGGCAGCCATCTTCAGATATGGTAGCACGTAAAGTGGCAGTAGGACCAAGAGAAGAGCCGCAGAGGGGTAGGCGGGAGCATTCACATGTGAATCCATGCCAGACCCATGCTGGAGAACAGTTACAGGTAAGTAACTTGTTCCTTCTCCAGCATGGGGTCTGGCATGGATTCACATGCTCATGAATACAAGAATAAATAGAAGTACACACATGCACACCCACAGGAGGTGGCAAGGCTCAGCATTAAGCATTTTAACAACTCAACATTAAGCATCTCTTACCTCCTCACCAGGCTCACTTTCAAGCGAACAGGTTGCGCAGCACTGCCTGGCCGACTCTGGACTCCTCCCTGGAATCCCGGTCGACTCAGTAGAATCTTGTGAAGGTATGCGTCGACCTCCACGTACAGCCCTAAAGATGTCCAGCGGGGGCACAGCAGACAGGAACACCGTAGTAGCAGCGAGCACCAAGGGCTCGTTGAGATGGAAGACAGACGGCACCTTGGGCATGACGGAGGGGTGCGTCCTCAGCACTACCCTTGTCTCGTGGAATGTCAGATATGGCGGTTTACAGGAGAGGGCCTGGATCTCTCCCACTCGTCGTGCAGAGGTGATGGCCACAAGAAACACTTTCTTCCACGATAGTTCAGCGGCGCCAAATGCAAAGGCTTGAATGGAGGGCCCATGAGCCTGGTCAGCACCACGTTGAGCTCCCACGCCGGGGCGGAGCCTTCATCGGCGGGAATGAGCGGTACAGTCCTTTCATGAATTCCTTCACCAGGCGGTGGGACCACAGCGACGACCACCCCGGAGTTCTGGTGTAGCGGGAGATAGCCGTCAGATGAATTTTGATGGATGCATGCGCCAGCCCCTCCTTGGCCAGCGACAGCAAGTACAGCAGCACTTGAGGGCAGTAATCCGTAGAGGGTTGAACTTCTGTGCACGGCACCAGACAGAGAACCTCTTCCATTTATGTCCATAGCACTTAAGAGTCGAGGACGCCCTAGCCTTGGCAAGTACCTCCGCAGTCCGCCGGGATATCGTAGCTTCCGAATTCTAGTGCTGCAGGAGCCAGGCCTGCAGGTTCAGCGATCCTGGGTCGTGATGCAGCATCGCACCCTCCTTCCCTGGCGAGAAGATCTGCGTCCGTCGGCAGCTTGACAGGGGGGACACTGACATGTCCAGAAGGTCCGGGAACCATATCTGCCTCGGCCACGCTGGTTTGACTGATGAGTTGCAGAATGTTACTCTCACCTGGTTTCTGTGGAGGCGTTGGGGCATGGTTGCAGCCCTCCCTGAACTGGAATTACCCCCTTCAGGCCTGTGGTGATACTGCTCCTGTGAATTATGGAAGATGAGCTCTCCGTCCTGCTTCTTCTGGCAGGGGTACGTCGAATGGGATCTAGTTCTTTCACTGATCCCTGATGAGGATTAGTCCAGTCCAGCTGCGACTATGCTTCTCCTTATGATTGGTAAGTCTTGTGATGCTGTATCCGAGCACGCTTTGCACTCCTTTCATGGATGTTGGGGAGGGCCATTTAAGGATTGCATCCATCTTTCGTGTATAAAAACCTACCTTTTTGACATGGAGTAATCCTTATGAGCCCTTTCTGATCCTGCTTGCTCTCTCTTGTTGTCCTGTCTATGTCTGTGTTTTTTGTGCGCCCTGAGGCCTACGGGCATGCAGCGCGTTATAAGAATTAAAATAAATAAATAAATAAAACCATATGTACGCCTTGTGGTGTGAGCATAAAACCGAGAAACTCGACCTCGGTTACATGGAAAAAACATTTTTCCAATTTGGCATACAATTGGTGTTGTCCAAGCTTCTCTAAGACTGCCCGGACATGGCCTACATGCTCTTCCATGGAATTTGAGTAGATAAGAATGTCGTCAATGTAAACAAGAGCGTAAACGTCCAGTAGTTCACAGAGTACATCATTCATAAAGAATTGCAACGCCGAGGGGGCATTGCATAGCCCGAAGGGCATGACCTGGTATTCAAAGAGGCCGTACTTCGTGCAGAAAGCCGTTTTCCACTCGTTTCCCTCTTTTACTCTTACAAGATGGTATTCTCCTCTTAAATCCAGTTTTGTGTAGATTTGAGCAGGTTTTACTAGGTCCAGGAGCTCTGGTATAAGTGGTAAAGGATATCGATTATTTACTGTGATCTGATTGATGGCTCTATAGTCGATGGCAATTATTAAGTCCCCCTCCTTTTTAGGCACGAAGAATAAGGACGAGGAGGCAGGTGACTTGGACGGGCGAATGAAACCGTTCACCAGGTACTGATCCAGGTAAGTTCTAAGATGCTGATTTTCCTGTTCTGTCAGAGCGTAAATTCGGCTGCAAGGGATCTGGACTCCGGGTACAAGATCTATTTGGCAATCGTAGGGTCTGTGCGGGGGCAGCACGTTGGCTTGCTCTTTTTTGAAGACATCCTGGTAATCTTAATATTCAAGTGGTAAGGAGCTGATGAGGCTCAACACGATTCCCCCTTCGGTTTCAGATTGGTGTCATCTTTTTTTATAACATGTGTCGTCACATTCATGAGGAAATGTCAGAACTCGTTTTTGCCAGTCGATCCTAGGATTGTGGGTCTCAAGCCAGGACATTCCCAATATCATCTGGAACTGAGGAGCACTGATGAGATCGAAAGTAATGTCCTCTTGATGCCTGTCCTGACACAGAAGCCTGACTTTCTCTGTGTATTGTGTCACCGTGCCAGATGATAGCTGAGAACCATCCACAGCAGTGACGTTTTCCGATTTCTGCTTCTGTCGGAGAGGAAGGCCTATTCAGAGAGCCAGATCTTGGTCAATGTAATTACCCACAGCTCCACAACCAATATATGCCTCCGAGGTATGTATTTTTGATGGTTGCTTGTGATTCACCAAAAGCACTGGAAGGACTAGATGTGAGGTTTGTACGGATTCCTTTTCATGCTCGACAAGCTGACCCCGACATGTGCCGGGCATTGGCATTTCCTGAGTTCTGCTCTTCTTCTTTGTCAGTTTTGTCTGTTGCCCCAACCGTTTTCTTGGGTGGTTTTACAGGGCAGTCCACAATATAAGAAAAGCTGTTGTTGTCTTCTTTTTTCCCTTTCTGCTTTGGGAAGGGGACTTCGTAATCCACCAATTTGCAATGGCTCAGACTATTCATATGGTTTAGTCCGATTCTCACGAGGTCGGACGTAAACTGACCGTCCCTCTGATCTAGCTCGATCCATTTTCCGATTCTGCAACCTATGATCGAGTTGCACCGTCAGGTATATGTAGTCCTCACACCTCTCAGGGGGAATCACCACTTGCGCCAACACATCCTTAAGTTCTCCATGTAACCCTTGGTAAAAGAGTGTTGTCCTCTTCTCTTCTGGCCAGTTGGTCTGGGCTATGAGACGATTGAAGGTTGCAATATAGGTTAATAGATCTTGACTCCCTTGTCTGAGTGACAACAACTCGTTGTCCAGAGCTTGTCCTCGAGTATGACGGGCAAACAATTTCTCCATCTCATGTTGGAAAGCCCCAAAGTTCCGGAGTAAAGGGACATCTTGATTTACCAAAGGTATATACCAGTCCGCCGCACTACCTCCTAAATACGAGAGTACAAACGCCACTTTGACTTGGTCATTAGGAAAGGCTCCCTGTCTGCACAAGAAATGAAGGCGACATTGGTTCATAAATACAGCGAACTTGATTGGGTTGCCGATGAAGAATTCGGGAGGGGCTAGAGGCACTGCTCCTGGAAGAACCACCTGAACCGGTGTCGATTGTTGTGGTGTGGAAGAATGAGAAAAATGGGTCACTCCAGGCAGTGGAACCTGTCCTGCTTGTAGCATTTGTCTTGCCAATTTGTCAGTTCTTTCTCGAGTCACAATAAGATCCCTCCGTAATGCATTGGTTTCCTGTCTTGAAGCTGATCTGTTTCTGAAGTTTCCATAACGCCCAGGCAGAGAGTATTAGAGGCTTTGCATTCTTTTATGCTCAGCTGGTCTCTGGAGAGGCCTTAGGGCATGGTTCCAGCCCTCCCTGAACTGGAATCACCCCCTCAGTAGAAAAGCTGTGAGCGGTGGTACATGGTGATACTGCTCCTGTGAATTATGGAAGATAAGCTCTCCGTCCTGCTACGTATGGCAGGGGCGCGTTGAATGGGATCTAGTTCCTTCACTGATCCCTGGTAAGGATTAGTCCAGTCCAGCTGCAACTATGCTTCTCCTTATGATTGGTAAGTCTTTCTTGAGCTCTTGTGTTGCTGTTTGTTCTGTTTAATGTTTTTATATGTTGCTCCTATTCATGCCTGCGATAATGTCTCTCTTCTGTTTTCTTCCCTCAGATGGAAATGCGGCCTCAATGCAGCTGTGAGACGCGGCCGGATGGGAGATGGATGCTACCGCAATGTTCGACAGCAGGTAAATGATGGTTTAAGGAAAAGCGCAAAGTATGGTGAAGCGCAACCTTAAACTGACTGTTTCTTCCATGTCTAACCTTGTCTTCTGTTTTTCCTTGCAGGTGCTGCTGGTGTCGACGATGGAGCGTGTCGTGCTGCGGTGCCAAGATGAAGATTTCGGCGTTCCGGAAAGTGTAAAGAGGAATACTTGGTTCGCCGAAGAGATGTACAGGTAAGAACAGCTTCCCCCAGTTGGTAAGTATGCTGGCAGGAAGCAAGATGTCCAGGAAGCAGGATCTGCAAAGGTAAGTCTGACCTCAGGCGGTGGTGAGCGTTACGCTGCTTGCAAGTGCAGAATAACACCAAGCGTCTGTCTTGAGGATCGGGCAGCTTATATAGATGTGATTGTGGGCACGCCCATTAGGGCCGGCTTACCAGCCACACCCTGCCACTCCTAGAGTGTGAGCACGTGCAAAGGTAATCCATTAGCAGCCACACCCAAGAATACACTTGGGGCTGCTTAATGGATGGAAGGTTCAAGGTTAATGCAGCCTGCTTAATGGATGGAATGTTCAAGGTTAATGCATCTGAAGTGCTATGTCCATAATAAAAGCCTTTTGGTGTTAAATGGATGTTCCTTTTTACTTTTGTTCTTGAGCCTGGCGCCAAAGGCACCAGGACAGTGTCCACCCAGGTCTCCTGTGCATGCAACCCCTGCATGCCTGTGCCCCTGACTTCATGACCATGCCACAGAAGCAAAGGCAATGGTGGGAACGCATAGAGGAACAGGCCGTCCAAGGGGAAGGAGAATGCATCGGTCATGCTCCCCGGTTGGGGAAGCCTGTGGCGAACCTCCAGCACTTCGTGTTCACCGCCGTCGCAAACAGATCTATCTGGGGATTGCCCCATCGTCGGAATAGGAGATCCACTTGATCCTGCTGGAGCTCCCACTCGTGGCACTAGCGCAGCTCCCTGCTGAGGGAGTCGGCAACAGTGTTCTTTACTCCTGCCAGGTGGAAGGGTACCAGGAACATCCCCTGGGCGACAGGCCAGTGCTACAGGTCCTGCGCTTGCTTAGATAGAGCTGGGGATCTGGTGGCCCGCTGCTTCTGGATGTAGAACATTGTGGTGGTGTTGTCGGTGAAGACCCGTACGACCTTGCCATTGAGGCACGGGAGGAAGGACCTGAGGGCCCAGAACACAGCCCGGAGCTCCAGCACGTTGATGTGTAGAGACCTCTCCTCCGGGAGCCAAAGGCCTCTTGCGTGGAGATCTCCGGTGTGTGCGCCCCATCCCTCCAGGGAGTCGTCCATCATCACCGTTTCCTGATGCCCTGGGGTCTGGAAGTCCATGCCCACCGCGAGATGTGCGTGAGTGCCCCACCACCAGATCGCCTGCCGGAAAGTCTTGTTGAGTGAGATCTTGTCTTCGAAAAGTTCCCGTCACTTGTACCCAACGGGTATCGAGGAATTCCTGCAGCTGCCGCATCCACAACCTGCACAGTCCGTTCCGTCGTCACCCCCCTCGTCCGTCCCCGCCGTCTCTGTCTCATCCCTCGGTGAGGGGGGGATTGGAGGTGAAGGATGGAAAGGTGGGGGAGGATGGACTCGCCTCTGCTTGGGTGGAGGGCTCCCCGACGGTCCAGGCGCAGCTGGTTCGTCCACTGGAGGCAAGGGTAGCCTCACCCTAATCTCGGTGCACAGGGTTTGCAGTGCCAGCAAAATGTCATCCTACCGGTCTGTCGGCTGTGGCATTGGTTGCAACAGGAGCAACGTGGTGTCCGGTTCTTCGTCGATCTGCCGTTCTTCGTCGGCTCCACCTTCGCTCTCTATGCCGCCTCGTCGGGATCCTTCCTGTGGGCCTTCTCTTCAAACCTCTTGTCCAGGGTTGCCTTGACGATCGACAGCTCGTCCTCGGAGGAGGAATCCGAGTCCGTTAGGGCTACCTCGCGCACCCCCTCTTTCCCATACCAGGGTTTCACAGGGGTCTTCCCAATAGGTTGGAAAGATGATTCCCTACGGGACGGCAGGGAAACTCTAGGTCTGGAAGTCATCTCCACTGGGGTTGCCTCTGCAGGCTTCGCCAGGGCCGCCACGACTCCTTCAATCTAGGCCTTAGCCGGGTGAATGAGGGCCTTCACGACCTTGGGCGCGTCGGAGGCCTTCACAGTGGGGGGGAGGGTCACCGCCTCGCTTCCCCTTGGCTTTCTCCGTCAGGACTTGCCGGGGCTTCTCCTGGAGCTTACCCGGGTTGTCAGACTTCCTTTTCCACAAGCCGGAGCGTTGGCTCGTGGTTGGACGGCATCAGTGACATTGCGCCCTGCCTGGCAGCCGAGGAGCCCGAACCAACGGTGCTCCCGGTGCCCGTGGACTCGCAGTGCTTTGCCTTCTGTTGGGCTCCCGTCGCCAGAGTGCTCTCAAAGGTCTTAGAAGACCGCTCGGACTTATTCTACTCACCTGCTGCTGGGCTCTTCGCCTCCAGCCAGTTAGAGAGTCGTGTATGACGGTCCTTCATGGTCCGGGCAGACATGTTCTTGCAGAACTCACAGTCCTCCTCCACGTGCGACTTGTCGGTGTGAAGGCAGTAGAGGCACCGGGAGTGCTCATCCTCCTTGAAGACGTTCTGTAGACCACATTCTGGGCAAACCCTAAAGAGCTTGGATCCAACGGGCGTCGAGTCTCCTTTGTCCTGGGCCATGTCCACGAGTGGTAGGCCTCAAAGATCTTCTGGAATCCTCCAAGAAGGTAAACTCGACGAGAAATCCTCCTTGAGGGGCGTCGAACTTTCCAAAACGGGTCCCCGTTAATTGGAAGCTGAAAAGGTGGAGCTTGAGGCTTGATTTGACGAAAAATAAAGAGTAAACTTTTTGGGAAAACATAACATGCAGTAAAAGCCCAAGAGCTAAAGCACGAGGACTCCCAACACTTGAACGTGCGGTAAACATCTGAAGATGGCTGCCTGAGGAGGGGTTTAGGTTGAGGGCAGTCATTGGCTGGGGGCAGTATGACCCAGAGACCAGTGATTGGTTATTAGGAGAAAGACAGTTCAGAAACTAAACTGAAACTGATTTTTTCTTTTACCGAGGATTCCCAGCCTGACGACAGGGAATATTCATGAGCATGTGGATCCATGGCAGACCCCACGCTGAAGAAGCAGCTATTAATAAAGGAAATATCAATGTCTCACCCAATGTGGAGAATGCTACCAGCTGTACTACAAGACGCTTTACAAGTCACAACCATCCGCGAAAAGATACAGGTTTTTTTTTAGATGAATGAGGGAACAGTGCCGAAATATGCCACGCTGTGGGAAACATTTAAAGTGTGGCTAAGGGGCACAATGATCTCTACAACGACCCGGGTACTAAAAAAAAACAAGACATGACCTGATAATATTGAAAGGGACATACGACATTTAGAAAACCAATACAGCAACACCAAAGTTAGGGCTCTCTTGGGAGTAATCAAAGGAAACCTGACAAAATTCCACGACCTGGCGGACCAAGAAGCAAGGTATATGGCCAAACCCTCCCAGGCCCCCAGTTATGGGGAGGGGGACCGACCTGGGAAATTGTTAGCTGATTGGTCAGAGGTGAGCGCGGGGTACAAACCATCACCAATATTGTAGGGGCAGCGGGCCAATTGATAACAGCCACTGAGGCAATAAACAAGGAATTCATGGAATACTATAAGGCACTATATGCCAATGCGGATACAAGTACATATGAAGAAACAGAACAATACTTAGCCGAGAGCTCCTCCCACAGGCCTCAGCAGATGTGAAGGTGACAGGCCGATTGAGCTAAGGGAAATAGAAGAGTCCATAAATGCACTAGCCTCTAGAAAATCCCCAGGCCCAGATGGACTTGGCATCGAATTATATAAGGAATATAAGGGACTCCTTGCCCCCAAACTCCTGAGAGTATGGGATGAATCACTCGAGAATGGACAACTCCTGCCAACACTGACGGAAGCTGTCATTACTGTGTTACCTAAACCTGGACGTCCACCAAGTGAGATGGCGGCATACCGTCCTTTATCCCTAATTAATACAGATGCCAAGATTTTGCAAAAACACTAGCGTATAGGCTCCTCCCGCATATGCAACAACTGGTACATCCAGATCAGTCGGGATTCATCCCTACACGATCAACGGGATTGAATCTTAGACGGCTATTTGGAATCATTTCACAGATTATCCCAGAGGCTAGAGCGGTAGTGGCGTCACTTCACGCTAAGAAAGCCTTTGATGCAGTATCATGGAAATTCTTATTCAAGGTACATAAACAGCATAGGATGGGTGATAACTTCATCAGATATGTTCGACTATTATATACAAACCAAACCGCCAGAGTCCACTCGAATGGGACAGTATCACAACCGTTACTATTGGCCGGGAACATCTCAACCCAGTTATGGCAGAAGTAGCCGGAATTACGGTGCACTCGGGATATGAGATAAATCATGAAAGTCAGAGCTATTTCCGTTGAACGGGAACACTGCTGCACCTACTGATCTGTAGGATTCAGATGGGCCCTGATTAGAATTAAATATCTTGGGGTAATGGTTTCTTGCAAATAGCAGACACTGTATGAGGACAACCATGAAGCCTACCTCAATGTGTTGAAAACTAAACTGGCAGCATGGGCCAAATTCCTGATGTCCCTATATGGTAGATTATCTCTACGTCATAAATGCCATATCATATCATACTGAAAATGATAGTGGTACCCAAATTACTTTATTACTTCACCTCAATCCCGATATGACCAGGCCGCAGATTTTTCACAAGACTCAGATCCATGGTGATCCAATTTGTTTGGGGGTATGGGGTACCTAGGATTAGCTTGGAGGCACTAGCGTAACCATACGAAAGGGGTGGACTGGCCGCCCCAGACTGAATTATATTAAATGGTGCACAAGCACAATATACGGGACATTGATATTCACAGGCCCCAGCCCACCTAGCATTAGAACGATATGGAGCAGCCCCTACTGACCTAAGGGCCGTAATCCTTGAGGACAGGTATATAGATCTGTGCCCGTTCGACCCGGTATGCTCAACGGTTAAGGCATGGAGACGGATACTTACAAGACTGAATACAGACACAACTTACAATAGTAGAATAACACTATGGAATTGCCCTGGTCTACCACCTACATATGATCCTGATATATAGAAGGCATGGGATCCCTAGGGAAATATGAGACTAGGAGACCTGGGAGAGACTTTTTTAACTCAAGCGGAATTCAGGGAGAAATTAGGCGATAACCGTGTCAAATTGTTGCAGTACTTCGGCGTACAGGCAGCAGTATGCCGCAAATGGCCATCCTTCCCATAAGAGCCCGAGCCCTATACACGCATCAAAATGACAATAACAGATGAAATGCCCAGAGGACTGGTCTCCAAATTATACAAGTCAATACAGACGGGCCAACAACAGCAGAATAAAGCGAAACGTAATTGGGAAGGGGATCTAGAAATAACCATTGACGATACCAAATGGCAAAAATATTGCTTGTTGGCTTGAAAGGTATCCCTCTATGCCTGGCTAAGACTTATTGGCCCTCATTACAAGTCAGGCGTTAAGGGTTTAACGGCGCCGTCGGCGCCGTTAACCCTTAACGCCTTATTCACACTTTAACGCCTGCTTTTTGCAGGCGTTAAAGTCCAAGGCTTTTACGGTGCCGTAATTAGCGCCTTCCCCATCCCCATTATGCCCTATGGGGCAAGAATGGGGAAGGGCAAATGGCGAATGGGGAATTACCGCCCCACTCACTTTGGAATCGGGCGGTAATTCCGCCATCCACCATGGCGGAATCCGGTATGGACCATGGTGCTAATAGCACCATGGTCCACCGTCTGACTTGTAATGAGGGCCATACAGTTTAAAATATTGAACCAATTACATTACACCCCTGCGAGAGTAGCACAATTTTATCCTTGTACCACAAATGAATGTATGAAATGTAGGTATGAGGAGACAGATTCAATGCATATGTACTGGAATTGTCCAAATATCACACAATTTTGTTTGGCGCAAGCTATCGGGGTATTACATGATATGACCATCCAGTGGTGTATAGGCCCCCCCTACTCACACCATTTGAATATCTGCTGGGAGACATAGGTAAAGTGTCCATCAAAATGTGAAGACTGTTTAATATGAGTTGTATACTGGCAAAACATTTTTTTTATTGTAACATATAGTTTATTACAAACCTTTATTACAGCTTTTCCCTCTCATTACTTTCATTTATCCCATTTATTCTGAATTCAAAGCATTCCACATCATATATATTACTTAGAGTCCGCCACTTCTTTCCATTTTTAGTTCAGACTTTTGTCCAGAAAGTTTATGACTGAACATGTTAGATGCACCGAACTCGCACTTAAAATACGAAGCCACCATTTGTCCATGTTCCTGGCCTTTGGTGCAAATTTACCAAGATGAAGTGTTCTCTGATCTTTAAGCAAAGGACATTCTACTATTAAATGTTTTATAGATTCCGTTTCATCCAAACAGTACCTGCAGCCATTGTCCTTCGTGCCCTGGTCATGTCTCAACATTAACATTTCTTTTGATTTTAGGGCATTCAATCGCAGTCGAAGAAAGCCATCTCCATGATGTTGCGACGGAAATTGTTATAAGTACGAAGGCATTTTATTCAGTTTGTTCATTGCTGGACCAAGCTCAGGAGCTGTCACTAATCTTTCAAACTTGGCCAAGTTTTGGATCCATGCCCACTGTTTTAGCTTTCTTTCTCCAGCATGGGGTCTGGCATGGATTCACATGCTCATAAATATTCCCCGTTGTCAGGCTGGGAATCCTCGGTAAAGAAAAATCAGTATCAGTTTCGTTTCTGATCTTTCTTTCTTAGTAGTAACCAATCACTGATCTCTGCGTCATACTGACCACAGCCAATGACTGCCCTCTCCCTAAGCCCCGCCTCTGGCAGCCATCTTCAGATTTTTACCGCACGTTCAAGTGTTGAGATCCTCGTGCTATTGCTCTTGAGCGTTAGTGCTTTTTTCGCGCTTTTTCTTAGGAAAATTTTCTCTTTTTCGGTCAAAAGAGCCTCAAGCTCCACCGTTTCTTTATCCGATCAACGGGGACCCGTGTCGGATTCTTCTATGCCCCTCAAGGGTGAAGATTTCGTCGAGCCACGCTTTTGGAGGACTCCAGAAGTTTCTCAGGCCCTTCTCGAGCATGGCCCAGGAGAAGGGAAGCTCGACGCCCGGAAAGCTGTTCAGGGTCTGCCCTGGATGCCAGCTTCAGAATATCTTTAAGGAGGACGAACACTCCCTTTGCCTTTACTGCCTGCATGAAGACAAGACGTACGTGGAGAAGGACTGTGCGTTTTGCGGCAATATGTCAGAGCGGACCATGAAGGACCGCCATCAGCGTATCGCCAACTGGCTGGAAGGAAAGAGCCCGTCAGGCGAGAAGAAGAAGAAGAAGTCAGAGCGGTCTTCTAAGACCTTTGAGTCCGCTGGCACCGGGAGCGCCGAACGGTCGGGCTCTACGGGCGCCAGGCAGGGCGCATCCTCCCCGGCGCCATCAACCACAAGCCAACGCTCTGGCTCGGGTAAGAGGAAGGCCGAGCACCCGGCGAAGCTCCTGGAGAGACCCCGGTCGTGCTCGAAGGCCCCATCGGAGGGGGAGCGAGGTGGTGACCCTCCCCCCAAGGAGAAGGCGGTGAGCGCACCTAAGGTGGTGAAAGCCTTGATCCATCCGGCCAAGGCCTCTATCGAGTCAGACGCGGCGGCCCTGGCTCAGCCAGTGGTGGCGACCTCGGGGCCCAGAATCTCCCTGTCACCGCGGAGGGAGTCCTCTTTCATGCCCATCGACAGGACCCCCGTGAAACCTCCGACGGAGAAGAAAAAGGGGGGGCTTCAACCTCTGAGGAGGAGCTGATCGAAGTCTTAGGCCACGGCGCTGGCGTGGAAGAAGACCATCCTGTCGGGAGGGACCCCGATGTGGGAGAC
This sequence comes from Ambystoma mexicanum, assembly GCF_040938575.1. NCBI lineage: Eukaryota > Metazoa > Chordata > Amphibia > Caudata > Ambystomatidae > Ambystoma > Ambystoma mexicanum. The sequence goes on along the minus strand of NC_090924.1, from coordinate 531,725,089 downwards.
AACGAGAACGTCGAGGGTGCCGACGGGGCTCCTGATCGCCCGTCGGAACCCCCTCAACCAGTGCCGCAAGACAAGCCGGCGGCCATTTTGTTGGCTATACAGTCCTTATGCTCGGAGATAAGGACGAGACTGCTGTTACCGCCAACGAAGGAACCGCTCCGACGGGGGACCCGGAGCCAGGCCCTTCTGGGAGCCCTCCTCTTAAGAGAAGAAGGATTCATCCTCCACCTCCTTTTCAACCTTCGCGCCCTGCTCAGCCCTCCTCCCCGTCCACGACACGTGGGGATGATACGGGGACTGACACGGCAGCGACGGGTGCGGACGACGAGGATCTCCCGTCGTCACCTCCCACCCGGGCTTCCCCGCCCGACGACATTGGATCGTTTCACGCCATGATCGCCAGGGCATCCGAGCTTTTCCAGCTCTGCCCGGAAGAGAAGAAGGAAGGTTTCCTTTATCAACGGCGCGAGGCCAAGAGGAAGACGGTCCTCGCTGTACCTCTACTGGACGATATCTGGGATGAGGGTCTCGCCCATCCACAACGCCGGCTAGAAGGGATCGGTACGAGAAGAAGTACCGGGTCCCAGACGCGGCCCCCTTGTGCCTTCGGGCACAGCCGACCCCGGACTCGGTCGTCTCCGCGGCGGCCAGGAAGAAAGCGGGGGGGCGCGGCCTCTATGTCAACCTCCCCGCCGGACGGCGAGGGAAAGAAATTGGACACGATGGGACGCAGAGTCATCTCATCGGCAGCGACGACGATTAAGGCTGCCAACGCCTTGGCTATCGTAGCCTGCTACGACAGGGAGTTGTGGTACAAACTCGCCCCCCTGCTGGACTTCCTACCAGATGACAAGAGGGCGGAGGCCGTAGAGATCTTGCAGGAAGGAGAAGTGGCGTCGGACCACGCCATTACGATAGCGACGGACATCGCGGACACTGGATTTCGCCAGTTGGGCAACGGCGTGTGCCTTAGGCGGCGTGGATGGCTCAAGGCTACTGACTTCCGTCAGGACGTGCAGACCATGCCGTTCGACGGGAGCAACCTGTTTGGGAAAACAGTGGACGATTCCCTACAAGCCATCAAGACGGACACGGAGACGGCCCGGGCTCTTGGTGTTCTCCAGCAACGACGGCCGCCCTTTCGGAGCGGCGGAGGCAAACAGGGTGGCTCCAAAGGTTCCAGCGGCGGATTTTCCACCTATCGTCAAGCGGCCTGTTCGTCGTCACAGGAAGCCTACAGGGACGAGGCAAATCGGGCGGATCCCGCCGTCGTCGCCAAGGAGGACAAGGCGGCAAAGCCTCGTCGAAGCAGGACTGAACCGGCCGTGGGGTCGGGCCACCACCGAAGCACCCCGGTGGGAGGCCGGCTGGCGAGCTTCGTCAGCGTGTGGGAGTCCATCTCCACCAACCGTTGGGTGCTGGACGCCCAGGCTCAGGGTCACGCGCTCGAGTTTCTAAAGAGGTGCCCGCGCGTCCCCCCTGTGGCCAGGAAAGAACATCACGTCCCTCAACTTCTCTTGGAGGTAAAGGCGATGCTCAAGAATGGCGCCATCGAGCTCGTCCCAAAGAGGCTTCGGGGCTCGAGTTTACTCAAGATACTTCCTCGTGAAGAAGAAGACGGGAGGATGGCGTCCCATCCTGGACCTACGACGACTGAACAAATTCATCAAGGCACAGAAGTTCAGGATGGTCACCCTCCAACACGTCCTGGGTCAACTGGAGGAGGGCGATTTCCTGTCGTCGTTGGATTTGGAGGATGCCTACTTCCATATCCCCATCCTAAAGGTACACCGAAAGTTTCTCAGATTCGTGGTCCAATGGGGGTCACTACCAGTTCAGAGCCCTTCCCTTCGGATTGAGGTCGGCACCCAGGGTGTTCACCAAGTGCCTCGCATCGGTGGCGGCGCGGCTGCGCCTAGAGGGGATCCATGTCTACCCCTACCTGGATGACTGGCTCATCCGAGTGAAGACGAAGGAGCACGCCGTGGAGCACACAGCAAGGACCGTCCAACTACTCACGGACCTGGGATTCTCCATAAACTACGCCAAGTCCCACCTGGTGCCCGCGCAAGACGCACTGTTTCTGGGAGCGAAGCTCGACACAGTGTCGCTTCTGGCCTCTCCGTCGGAGGAAAGAACGAGGGCCATCTTGGGCAAGGTGCAGCGGATGCTGGTTGCGGACGCGGCCAGGGTGAGGTCCATCAAGTCCCTCCTCGGAATGATGTCTTCTTGCATTTATCTCATCCGCCTGTGCAGGCTCCGGATGCGCCCGTTGCAGGAGTTCCTGGATGCGCGCTGGATCCAGACGACGGGCAGCTTCGAGGAGAGGATCACACTCGACGAGAGTTTCCAACGAGCGATCCGGTGGTGGGGCACCCGCGCGCATCTGACGGCGGGCATGGACTTCCAGACCCCCGGCCACCAGGAGGCAGTGACCACGGATGCCTCCCTGGAAGGGTGGGGAGCGCACACCGAAAATCTGCACGCGAGAGGCCTTTGGCTTCCGACGGAGAAGTCCCTCCATATCAACGTCCTGGAGCTCCGTGCAGTGTTTTGGGCCCTCAGGTCCTTTCTTCCGTCCCTCAAGGGCAAGGTGGTGAGGATCTTCACCGACAACACCACCACCATGTTCTACATCAGGAAGCAGGGCGGTACCAGATCCCCAGCCCTGTCCAAGGAGGCGCAGGATCTGTGGCATTGGGCCGTCGGCCAAGGGATGTTTCTGGTGCCGTTTCATCTGGCAGGAATAAAAAACACCATTGTCGACTCGCTCAGCAGAGAGCTGCGCTCGTGCCACGAGTGGGAACTACGACAGGATCTAGTGGACCGCCTCTTCCGACGGTGGGGCACACCCCAGATCGATCTGTTCGCGACGGCGACGAACTCCAAGTGCCGGAGGTTCGCCAGCAGGTTTCCCCAGCCGAGGAGCATGGGCGATGCTTTCTCGTTCCCCTAGGAGGGCCTGTTTATATACGCGTTCCCTCCATTGCCGTTGCTGATCCGGCTCATCAACCAGCTCAAGAGGTCACGGTTCAGGATGATCCTCATCGCACCTGCGTGGCCGAGGCAGATATGGTTCCCGGACCTTCTGGACTTGTCAGCGTCCCCGTCAATCAAGCTGCCAGTGGACGCGGATCGTCTCTCCAGGGAAGGAGGCGCCATCCTCCATCATGACCCGAAGTCGCTGAACTTGCAGGCTTGGCTCCTGCAGCGTTAGCGTTTGGAGGCTACGACATACCGGCCGACTGCAGAGAGGTTCTTGCAAAGGCCAGGGCGTCCTCAACTCTTAAATGCTATGGACACAAATGGAAGAGGTTCTCTGTCTGGTGCCACGCACAGAAGATTAACCCTCTATGGATTACGGCTCCCCAAGTACTGCCGTACCTACTGACGCTGGCCAAGGCTGGACTGGCGCACGCGTCCATCAAGATTCATCTTGCTGCGATCTCCCGATACACCAGAACCACGGGGCGGACGTCTTTGTGGTCTCATCGTCTGGTGAAAGAATTCATGAAGGGACTGTTCAGATCGTTCCCGCCGGTGAAGGCTCTGGCCCCGGCGTGGGAGCTCAACGTGGTGCTGACCAAGCTCATGGGACCTCCGTTCGAGCCTCTGCACTCGGCTCCATTGAAGTTCTTGTCGTGGAAAACAGCGTTTCTTGTGGCCATCACCTCCACACGACGGATGGGAGAGATCCAGGCCCTTTCCTCCAAGCCCCCGTACTTGACTTTTCATGACACAAGGGTAGTGCTCAGGACGCACCCCTCCTTCATGCCCAAGGTGCCGTCGGACTTCCACCTCAACAAACCCTTGGTGTTGCCTGTTTTCTTCCCGTCGCCTTCGTCGCCGGCTGAAAGGACTTTGCACTCGCTGGATGTGGCTAGTGCGCTGAAGTTCTACGTGGACCGCACAAAGTGTTTTCGGAAGACGTCACAACTTTTTGTGAACTTTGGACCTGTCAATCAGGGGAAGGCTCTCTCGAAGGCCTCCATTTCCAGATGGCTCTCCGGCTGTATCATGTACTGTCATCGGTTGGCAAACCAACCGCTGCCTGGCCGTCCGAGAGCCCATTCCACCAGAGCGATCGCAGCTACCACAGCATTCCTATCTGGTGTGCCCTTGCTGGACATCTGCAGGGCTGCTACGTGGAGGTCGACGCACACCTTCACGAAATTCTACTGCGTCGATCGGGATTCCAGGGAGGAGTCCAGGGTCGGCCAAGCAGTGCTGCGCAACCTGTTCGTCTAAGGTGAGCCTGGTGAGGAGGTAAGAATTGCTTAATGTTGAGTTTTGGATATAATGCTTAATGTTGAGCCTTTGCCACCTCCCGTGGTTGTGCATGTGTGTACTGCTATGTATTCTTTTATTCATGAGCATGTGAATCCATGCAAGACCCCATGCTGGAGAAGGAACAAGTTACTTACCTGTAACTGTTGTTCTCCAGCATGGGTCTGGCATGGATTCACATGCGAACCCTCCCGTCTACCCCTCTGCGGCTCTTCACTTGGTCATACTGCCACTTCACGTGCTACCAAATCTGAAGATGGCTGCCAGAGGCGGGGCTTAGGGAGAGGGCAGTCATTGGCTGTGGTCAGTATGACGCAGAGACCAGTGATTGGTTACTACTACGAAAGACAGATCAGAAACAAAACTGATACTGATTTTTCTTTACCGAGGATTCCCAGCCTGACGACGGGGAATATTCATGAGCATGTGAATCCATGCCAGACCCATGCTGGAGAACAACAGTTACAGGTAAGTAACTTGTTCCTTTTGCAATTTGTGGCTGCGCCAACAGAATGTTCATTGGTATGTCGGCCGCTTGCAAAATCGCCTTTAGCCTTTGGAACCATAGCAGGAGTATGCCAGCATACAGATGGGTGTCATTTGGAGCGAGTATTTCATATGCTGGTTCAGGGTTTGGCATAATCATCTTCCTTAAAAGAGCCATAGATTTCCATATAACAGTTACATATAGCTTGTCTAGTGTCAGCTCATGTCTAATGATGGTCATTGATATATATTTTGGCAACCTTAATTCTCGTTTCCAAAAAGTCCCTTACAGTTGAGACCACATTCTCAAATTCCACCCTGCTTCAGTGCCAAAGGTAATAGCAGGTATTACTTTTTGTAAGTAGAATGTGTGTACTGGATTTAGGGTAGATTTTCCATATAAGCTGTGGATTCTGGCGTCTTGTAATGTGAGAGTTCTCATGCGCGCAACGATGTCTTGCATCCAGCTCCATTCTCGTATTGATTTATTCATCATTACCCCTAAGTATCGAATTTCGACAATTTTTTCGATCACTTCATTATCAATCTTCCAGCGGAAGTTTTTGTTTCTGCTTCCTTTTGATGGACCAATTTTCATGATTTTTGTTTTTTTTACTTTTATTCTTAGTTCATTGTGATTCCTATAGGACTGCAGTTTTAGAAGCAATTGTTCCAGCCCTATCTGGGTGGAATCGACCCGAACTAAATCGTCAGCATAAGTTATACACCTAAGGTGGTGTCCATTAATCTTTGGAGGAAAGCACTTTACATCATTTAGAACAACAGGGACATCTGCAATGAACAACTTAAATAGACAAGCAGCGATGGGGCAGCCCTGTTTTACCCCTTTATGAGTCTTGATTGCCTCTGATAGTTCTCCTTTTTCATTTATCCTAATTCGGATTGATGTCATTATGTGAAGTGCTTTTATCGGCTGTACAAGATTTTCCGGACAGTCCCAGTTTTTTAATTTCTGCCACAGCATCTCACGATTTATTGTTTCGAAGGCTTGATGCATATCGATGAATGCCACAAAAAGGTTTGACCCTTTTTCTAGAGCTCCCAGGTTTAGCAGGTTTACCAACATCAAGTTGATTTCCGTCCCAACTCCCTTTGTAAAACCTGTCTGACAACGGTTAGAGATTCCTTTCTTGGTTGCCCATGCTGTTAATTTCTGCTGCAAGAAAGTAGCAAATATCTTGCCAATTGTATCAAGAAGGGCAATCGGGCAGTAGTTGGCTGGATCAGCCCGATTGCCCTTCTTAAAGATCGGAACAATCATCGCTGTTGTCCAAGAAGATGGTATTATCCCAAGATCTGCAATTCTGGAGAACAACTTTGCAATGAAGATGGACCACTCATATTTATGTTCCTTGAGCATCACATTAGTTATGCCATCCGGCCCAGTAGCTCTCGAGTTATTTTAATTTGGCAATCACGTCACTTATATCTTTCACGGTCTCAGCCACCCCACTCGCCATTGTGTCAGATTGGTTTCCAGTAGCTCTGTTCAAGATATGCTAGATCTCTCTAGAATTATTCGATTTTATTAGGGACAGCATCACCTCACCCCTTTCTTGGTAACACAAAAAAGAGAGCTTTTACCCAAATTCCAATATTTTTGCTTCCGTTGTTTAATCCGCCCAAGAGCGCCAGCACCCCTTGCACTTTTAATTTCCATATTTCCTTGTACGCTTTTTTTTTCTTCGTTACCCTCTTACTCCATTCATGAGTGTGTATTTTTGTAGTTTGTATCTTTAGTAGTGACCTCGCCTTTTGACAAGGTAAAAGTGTTAAATAATTTTCCGACTCTCGGGCAAGTTTGTCCAGCTTCTGGAAGTCATTGATCAGTTGACTTATTTGTTGTTCACTTACTTCGAGCCTATTTCGCCCATTGTTTACCTCCATTGATTGGTCGATATTTCCAGTTTTCGGGGTAACTGCTTGGACATTACCAGAACGTCATGGCCGTTGTTTGCGGTCGATGTTATTTTCAAACTCGCAATTTTGTTCCAAAGATTTTTTGAGGTCCAGATATAATCTAGGATCTTATCATAGCCCATGTTATGCCAGGTATAATTCGGGGGTATATCACCCTTTACCTGTCCATTGGCCATGTCACAGTCTCGTGCATCCATTTCGGCATCCCATCTTGATCTTCTTGATTGAATCCTTTGCGCTTCCTACTGGCTCTCGTGGATAGGGTCTTTTTTTGCATCAAACCATGTAATGTTCATATTCCCACATATGATAATGTACAGATCTTGATAGATTGTTTGTTGTTTGTCAATTATCGCCATTACAGATGATATGAACTTGGGGACGTGGCTAACTAGCCATGGACTAGGACGTGCTTTGTGCTGAGCCCCTGTTGATCCGACATTTATCCGATGAATTACGCTTGAAAAATGATGCAAGTGCCTGGTAATGGAAGGGACGAGCGTCGAAACATATGCACTGCAGAAATCCTGAAGAGTGAGTCATTTGTGCCTGCGGATTGAAAGATAAATAGACTTTGTTGGGAGCGGCCCGTGTGGATAATTTGTTGCCAAGATGGCGGAGAACAAAGGGAGGTTGGCGCAGTCTGGAAGTGTAACGAATCCCTCCACTGCACGGAGCGGGATGCAGATGGCTGCCAAGGATTAAACATTGCTCTCCTGCGTGGAACTGTGTTGAGAGATCAGCGCTCTCGGGCCCGAATAATTGTAGCGGTTGGAGATTGCTACAGGAACAATAAACAAGCTCTGGGGGCTGGGGCGGCTCTCAGCCGTGTACATAGGCAGCTGAATCCAGCCGTATCAAAAGAATTGAGAAGACGCCGGCCGCCAGCAGTCAGCATTAAATATTATCCTTAAATGCTGAAATGACGAGGCTGCGCTCCTGAAACACGATACATGTATCACGCGCGAACAGATACAATAACAGCAGAGGGGCGCGTTATGCAGCCACGGCTCCCAGCCGCTCATGAAGGCAGCAGGCTTGGAAGTCACGGTGATCTGTGACGAGAGGAGCGAGCAGCGGCAAGGAACACAATAAGGACATTGATTGAGAGCTGTATGTGTCTGTGGGCAGTGAAGCCCTGAGTGTGGCCGAGCCGATTGAATTGGCGTGAGGCACACAACGCGATTCCCCGAAATGAAGGCAAGCAGTGTGCAGCACCAAATCCGACACGCAAACTAACAGAGCGGAGCGCATGGGAGCGGTTTGCCCTTTGCTGATGCAGCTGAAGGCTCCGGTCTCTGCAGGAGCACACCAAGCGTGGGTGTAAGAGTAGCCGTGCCCTGCAACACGTGAAGCCACTATAACGGCGAACATACACTGTGACCCGCAGCACGGGTAGGAAGCACTCGGGGCAGGCGTTGCCTGCCAAGGACACCGTGATCAGGATCTGCAGAGCCAACTCGCACATGGAGGGCTGCCGTTGCACGATCAGCTCAAAAACAGGCCCGCAAAAGCCCATTAATATATGAGCAAGCTGGAAGGTGCACAGAGCGCATAGCAAGTGACTGTGAACAGAAAATCTGACGTGAACATAATTGAACAATTACAGGGGACAACCTAGGAGGCTGCTGGCGACCTGTGAAGCAGAGCACTATTGTAACCCCTAATGTTGTACAGGGTGGCTACATAGGGAGAACCAATAGGCAATAAGTGAGTCTGCTTAACATAACTTCAGATGGCACCCAACTCTGCTTATATTACATGTGCCCAGGCAACCTGACCACAGAAGGAGGTGTCAGTGGAAACATGTGCCACTAAGAGTTGTATGTGGAGAATAAAACGTGGGAGGACACAATCCATCTGAAAAACAATTTCATGTGCCATAACACAAGCAAGTTGCAAGATAGCAACCCCAACCACTGAAAGAACCGGATGTGTCCCAACAACAGTGCATAATTGGAGCCAGACACGTAGGAAGGGTAGCGCTATGCCGGTGAAAGGGCTGAGAGCCAAGACCAAACAAGCTACAATGGAGGTCTTTGCAAAAGCGCAGAGGACCCCTACAACATGGACACAAACCACGGTCGCGACTCCCGCGGAAGAAGCCCCAGAAGGAGACCAGCATCAGATCCTGGAGGCTATAACGGAGCTGTGCCCCAAATGGGGCTCGGCAATGGCGGACCTGCGGACAGCCCTAGAGAACAAAATTGATGCGGTAGGAACTGAACTTACCCTGCTACGACAAGACGTTAGGGTGCTGGCAGAGAGAACGAGTGGTCTGGAAAGCAATGTGAAGACCAATACGGATGTCAACGCGAATAACGCAAAAGAGGTCCACGTGTTAAAACAGCAGGTTGCTAATCTCGAAAATCGGGTGGAAGAAGCGGAAGGGGATAGGAGCAGACAAGCTCTCACAGGGGTTCACGGTGGAGCGAGCGCATCGCGCCCTGATGAGGAAACCACGACCTGGGGCCCCGCCGAGAACGATAATTGCGAGGATCTTGAACTATAAAGACAGAGAGAAGATTCTGGAATATTAGTGAGTCCCCCAGCAGCTTTGCTGGATTTTTGGGGTTTATTTTTTTCTCCTGCTAAGAGTGAGACTCTTTTTCCCCCACTCTTAGGCATGATTTGAGAATGTCCTTTGACTATGTAATGTGTTTTATGGGCTATGGGGTCTTTTACTCCATGGGGCTTCATGTGATTTTGGTAAGTGTGTTACACAGCACCCTCAGTGCAGTAACACAGGGGTGTCATAATGACCCCCAAACTTAGACTCCATACCCTGGGACTGACTACTGTCTCCCAGGGCATGTAAAGTCACCATTGGCTTTACTAGTCTTAAATTGTGAACAGAACCAGTACAAACCATCATATTGTGGAAGTACTGGTAGGGGTAATTCGATTGCCCCTGGGTCTGTTTTCCAAGGGGGCACTGTCCAGTCCCCCCTTGTCAAGTTTCTGGCTGGTGGCAGTGGATACCACGCAAAATATTCTACCAGAATATTTCCTATGGGATTTTTCAAATCATTTTAAACGCACCACTTTTTGGTGCAATGTTAAAGATACCGCCGGGTTATTTATTTAATATTTATTCCCCGGTTGGGTCTTTTTGCCAGGACTCTATTTTAAAATGGCGTTTGTGTTCGCCTCTGAAACTCTAACCCAAGTCGAGCCCTTTGTTCCACTTTTTGGCGGGCTTCTCCACAGAAGCCCTCCAAATGGTGCCACTCTCTCTGGGGTGAACAGGATGTGTGGGAGGGGGATTAGGCACCCTGGACTGAGTTACCTTGGCAACTCAAGTCGCACTCTTGTGTGATTGGCCCAGTGGTGAGCCGCCCGGCTCACCACTTAGCATGTTTGAGTGACAGCTAGGCTGATGAATGGGGGTTTTGCTGCATAACAGCAGGGCTTTGGGGACTGGAACTTCAGAAGTCGCCACAGGACCTAAAGAATACAAAGAGGGGAGAAGCGGAGTCATCTACAACAACGACACCACCGGTGGAGCCCTGCTGTACGAAACTCGCCACTTTCCCGACGACAGAGGAGATCTTCTTCCAGGAGAGTCTTGTTCCCCTTGAGCTGGTGGGACCAACCAGTTCGCCTTTTTCGCCTTCCTGGATCGTCTCGTGGTCGAATCGCCCGTGCCAAGCACCCCTTGCTCTGCGGCTGGTTTCTTCCCTGGCAGTGCAACGACCTCCAGCTTTCCTCCACGTCGAGATCATCTCTTCCCCTGGACGAAGCTCTGACTTGCACCCGCTGCCAGGAACAACTGCCCCGCTGCACCCGCTGGAGCTTTCTCACCATTTCAGGTACTGTGTCCCGCCTGGTCTCCCTTGCAACAGACTGTCCAAGGTGTCCCGTAAATCCTTGACTCTCTATCCTGGGGTGACCTCGGACCTGCTAACATTATCTTTCTAACGTGATCCAACCTCTTCTGACTTTTCTGCAAAGACTTTGAGTGCATTTCCACTGTGTGATCTTGGGCACATTCCGCCTTGCTCTCTCCAAGAGTGGGCCTGGCCTATTAACTTTTTGCTCTACAGTAGACCCTGCCTTTCTTGACTTGCTGTGGTTTCTTAGAAGTGTTGGTACTGTGTGTTTTTCCTATTATGCTTTTTCTCTCCCTCTTTAAACCAATTATTGGAGTGCCATCTACTTTTACGCGCTCACCTCTGTTTTGCTAAATAAGTGGTGTCTTAACCTAGACTTGTCGAATAATTAACTAGGGAGGTGTATATACTTATAGTGACTGTGTTTGAACTTGCTTGACATATTAGTGCCAGTGTATTTTTACAGGTGTGTTTTTAAGTAAATAATTATATACTTTTATACCAAAGCTCTGGTCAGTTAGAAGAAGTGGTGAGGCAGTTGCCTACCAGCAAGACCCCGGGGGCGGATGGGGTCCCAAGTGAATTTTATAAGGTATATAGAGAGGAAGTGCTCCCACCAATGCTAGAAATGCTTAATGAAGCGTTTGAGGTAGGACGGTTGCCAGAGTCGCTTAGGGAGGCTACCATAATACCGCTTCCCCAAACCTAATAAACCGGGGCATAGCTGTGGCTCTTACAGACCGTTGTCGATGCTGAACCAGGACAGCAAGATATTGACAGCTGTCCTGGCAAACAGATTGCGAAGAGTAATTAGCAAATTAATACACCCTGACCAGACGGGCTATGTCCTGAATAGGAACATAACTCACAATCACAACGTGACTCCAACGGGTGGTCGAATGGGATAATAAGACTGAAGGCGAAATGGCGATTGTGTCTCTAGATGCGGTAAAAGCTTTCGATTTGGTCAAGTGGCCATGGCTGCTGGCGGCCCTGGAGGGGTATGAATGGGGCCTGGTTACATTAGATGGGCGAAGATGCTATATAGTGAGCCGCTAGCCAGAGTTCGAACAGGATCAGTGATATCCGAGAGGTGGCTACTTAGTAGAGGCACCAGGCAGAGATGCCCCTGGTCCCCGATGCTCTTCATTCTAGCCCTGGAGCCCCTAGCAACAATATGATATGATAGGTATTGAGATAGGGGAGGGGATGACACCTGACATCCTTATATGCGGATGATTTGTTAGTATACTTGAAGTACCCGGAAGAAAATCTCCAGTACATCCTGGAAGTGATGGAGAGGTATGCGGGGCTGTCCGGGATAGCGGTGAATCCGCACAAATCAAGCATTTTCCGCTGGGCAGCTGTGAGAAGGTTACCGGTGTTACAAATACCATGGGTGGTTAGTTCTTTCCGATACCTCGGGATAGACGTGTACCACACGGCAGAGGAGGAACATAGGCACAACACTGAGGTAGCTATTGTAAAAATTGAGAAATGTATGAATTTCTGGGTGAAGTTGCCCCTAGCAATGATGGGACGAGGTGCAATGCTGAAGATGGTGGTCCTACCTAGGATCCTGCATTATTTCAGTAATATTCCATACATGATACACAAGAAGTTTTTTACTAAATTGAACAGTATGTGTAGGGACTTCCTGTGGCATGGTACCTGAAATAGAGTGGCGCTATGGAAGCTGCAGAAGTTTTATGAAAAGGGGGGGGATTAAGCTGCCAAATTTCGAGGTTTATTATGTAGCGAGCCAGCTGCAATATGTGGCCAAATGGCTCTCAGATGAAGAGACCCATGAATTAAGGCTGTTTGGGCATGATTGCACCCGATTTTAACCAAGAGAGATGATCTGGCTGCCTGAGTCAGAAATGAGAGAGCGCCCCGGGATGATGATGCTTGGTTGGAAAATGTGGCGACGGGCATGCCGGCTGATGGAGAACCCATTCCCATGCTCCCCGCATATACCGCTAGTCGCATTGATAGGGGAAGATATGCAGCTAAAGGTGATTATCAGGACCCACTGGGAATCGGTGGGGTTGGTAACGCTAGCGGACATTTGGCAAGAGGGGACCATTAAGGATTTCGGAATGCTTGGAGAAGAAGCGGGGTTACATACGGGCCAATATATTACGTATCATAGAATGGTACAGAGAATTTGGAAAACGTTGCCTGAAACAGTAATGGAAGAAGAACCAGATGCTATCATGGGGGCAATATATGACATATCGGAGGGGGGGCATGAGATTTCTAGACTGTATGAGATGGTGATGACTAAGGTCGGGAAGGAGCTGACACAATTGAGACTAGACTGGGAAGTGGAAGTAGGAGCCCCGATAGAGGATGGGATGTGGGAATGTGCCCTGGGATACCACAAGAAGGTGCCAAGGAATGCAAGACTAAAACAAATACAATTGTATATAACGCATAGAGCATACATGACACCTCTGAGGATATCCAGGTTTGAAAATGCGGGACGACAGGCATGTCCCAAATGCGATGATGAAAATGCTGACATGACACACATGTTTTGGTCATGCCCAGTAATTGAGCGTTTCTGGGGTGAAGTGGCACAGAAACTGGCGGAAAAGGGGGTCACGATCATCATAGACACAGCCTGGGCCTGCTTGCTGGGAGGGTTCCCTAGATCGCAGAAACTTAAGCATGTTGGGAAACAAAGATTTGGCATATGTGCTTGCAAAACGAAGGATTGCCATGGGATGGAAGACGTGTCACAAGCCACGGGTGGAGGTGTGGTGGAAGGCGTTGCAGAAGTGGGCGGAAGCTGAAACGATGGTATGGCAAGAGGCAAACAATATAGGCGGGGAGGAAGAGGCGGGAACCCTGATGGCATAAAAATCATTAATAGCTGAATTGTTTGGAACAATACAAGATCCGACAGAATCTGCGGGAAGCGAGACCCCGCCACGTGTAGCAGATACAGGGTGAGAGAAACAAACAGGCTCATGAAGGGGGTGGGATGGGGGGACCAGTGGCCAAGATTAAGTAGTGAACAATTGAACTGTTGTAAATTGCACTGCGTGTTTGATTTGTATTGTTCTATTGTTGTTTGGTTTGAATAAAATTAATAAAAAATCTTTTTTTTTTAAAAAAAGAAAAACAGATGATATGAACTTTTCCGAGGATATCTTGACTGGATTCCAGTACACATTAATTAACAGCAACTGCTGCAATTTCGGGGTTTTGCCGGTGGAATGTTGAATCAGAGTACTATGAACAAAGCTGTTGGGGTTTTCTATTTCCAACACTTCCCAGTTTGTCCCAATTTTTATCATTGTTATTAACCCTGAAAATGGGCGGCCTTGGGGATTTTTCTCTGCTGGGTTTAACAAGGTCGTGTAGCCGTCTTTCACCGGTGGACTTCTCAGCCAAGTTTCCTGGATGCATATTGCGAAATGATCGCTCAAGTCCATTGGAAAATCATCATAAAAGTGTTGAAATCCTCGTGTGTTTCAAGATATCAGTGTACAACACGTTTCATGGGCGCTGTGCTTTAGCTAATGGTTTCTCACGCCAATGTAGCTTTTGCCAGATGTTTGTTGAGAATTTGGCACCATATTCAGATGTTGCCTTAGTTCATCTCTGCGCTGCTCATTGGTAACCTCATTCGGAAGTTTATTGTTAGTGCTCAGTTGATTTATTTGTGTCTCACACATATCTTCCGAGATCTCGAAGCCCAGAAACAATAATTCTTCTTTTGCGGCCATTATAGTCTTTCGCACTGCCTGCGATTTTATATGCAAGTAGACTATCGGCTCGTTCTTCTGATATATATTCAACAATGCAAATGTCTAGAGTAGACACTGTCCTCAGAGCAGGTACTGTATGCAGAAGTTATATAAAGTTTCCTCTGTTTAGATTGACATCATTATCGTCTTCAAATACATTCACAATACGGATTTTCCAAGCCAGAGGATTAGAGGCCACCGGTTTTCGTCGTTCTGATTGTGTTGATTCTTTCTGTCTTTGTGCTGCAGTTAATTTCGGATTCAGTCTTACTTGAGTCAACTTTTTCGTCTCCAGAGCAACATTTACTTGACTTTCTGCAGCTTTACCTTGTATAGCTATCGGTAATACGTTTACTTGTCTTACTGCAGCTCTTCCTTGTATGTCTACCGGAGCTGCTGCTCCTTCGTTTAATGCACCTTTTTGTGTTTTTGAAGTTAAGGGATTCACGGCTGACTTCTCGGCCGCTGTATTTAGACTATCCACTCCAGTATGACACATGGAGCTCACCTCGTGACACTCAGCACTGCTACCCTCCTCAAAATCCTCAGAGTAGGTTGTTAGATTACACAGGTCTTCAGACAAAGTCACTGACTGAATCAAATGTGCCCTCAGAGTCTAATCTCAGTCGTTTTTTTGGATTCGACAAAATGGCTTTCGTTGTTGCATCAGCTACTTTTATCAGCCCGTCCATTTGTCCAACCTTGATAGTCACCACAATTTAATCACGCACAAATAAACTTGGTTTGGCAGGAGTTGTTAAATTTCATATGAATTTTCTTGAGCTGCCAGTCACTCTGTTCGGCGGCACAATATTTTATCTATTTATTTATTTATTTGACTGGACCAGATCCCACATCTTGAATTTTCGGCTTAGTCTGCTCCGTTCTAAGAGTTTTAGCTGTACCACTGAAAATTCCAAACAACATTTTTGAAGTCGAACAGTGGGCAACTACAGGAGACTTTTGCATAAGTTCTTTATCAAAGTTCTCCATGTTTGCATTTTCCACAGGCATGTCAAACATTATAAGAGCTAGATTGCTCACTGCTCGGTGTATCGGGACGCCCTATGATATTTGCTGTAGAGGTTAGGATCTTTGTTCGCCCTGAATCACTAATTGACCAACACCTTCTTGCACATTTGTGTTGTAAGTCCTGGGATGCACCTCGCCTTGAAGATTTGACTGTGTTGCAACGTTTGTGACACTGCACCTCTTTCTCGAGTCCATGTTGGACGTATTCTTTGAATTGGTGGTCATTTGTTTCATGCATACAAGCACGGCCTCCATTAACGTTTTTTTTTCAATATTATCTTACAGGGCTACATCATTCAGTCTATTTTGCCAAGATGCAGACTTTGCTGCCTCATTGTCCAATTGGCCGTGCAGCATTATAGTTAACATTTCCATTTTTGATATTTTTTCGTTTATTTGTCCCAGTATTTCACCACTGTTATGAATTGCTTCATTTACATTTTCAAACAGCTTAGTAAAAGGGATTAACGCCAGCGACGTCGCGGGCCAACACATTATTATGAATCTGTATTGCCGCCGCGGACGACAGGTTACATTTTAAAGAAGACTCTTGATCGACATACGTTCGTTGCTTATCGCTGTTCGTACTTGTCGGCTCAAAGCCGCCTTGTAGTGCAAGTCCCACAATGCCCGGAGACCGCTGAACCGATTCATTCATTGTGGTCCGCATCTTTGACGTAGAACATTGTGACATACAGGTGCTGGTCCCAAGATTGGTATCAGATCCTCATGTTGCACTTGCACTGGCGGGCGTATATGAGATCTTTGCAGGGAATTTCCTGCTCCAGATGACTGAAGTTGATCTAACTCCATGTTCACCCTTGACTGCCTGTCATTTTGTTTTATATATTTTGAAAAGCTCTCCGTCAATTTGTCTTTAATTTCCTCAAAATCAGCTTTTAGTCGCTCCGTTAATCTGGATTCCCGACCGGCCATGTCAAACCCATTGACTTGTGATGTTGTGTCCTGCGCGATAAACTCAGGTGTACCCTCCTGTGACCCCTTCTCACCTCTTGCTTCTAAGGTCTGGTCAGGAGTCTCTGATGTTGTCCGGCGTCTGGGTCTTCGTAGTTCCTTCGGTTCTTTTGGTTTCTTGTCTTTCCTGGAACGCAGGTAGGGTCTGGCTCCGCTGGAGGCCACCTTGACAGGATCTAAAGCCCTAGCCAAAGGGAACCCCAGGGAGACAGCCCAAATAGCAGGGAAAAAGCTTGAAAGCACCAAAAAACCCTGCTGATGACAAGCTCCAGCTGTTCAGGGAAGCCTTCGGAAGATAGTTTTGCTCCGAGAGAGGCTTGTCTTAAATACTTCCAAACAAGTAAATGAGTGTAGAATCCAGATCCAAAAGGAAATAGGGAGTGAACCCTGCACGGAATCACGGACAGATGAAAAAATAGAGACGAGCTTAGATGGAACACCAGAATGGTGAAAGGATGTACAGAGGTACAGATCAGTGGCCACAATATGTAGCACGGAGCAGAGACGAAGAGAAGAGATGAAAAGAGAACAGAGAGCCGTATACCAGTGAATGGCGACAGGAAGCAGACCAGGCTCGCGGCGGGTGGGCAAGGCAACAGAAAGAGAAACGCTAGAGTAAACTGGCGAAGAGGGATAGAGATGAGCTGGACACAGGGAGACGAATGGAGGAATCGCTGCACAGAGCAACACCGGAATACCCGGAAGAGGAACGGATACAACGCACCACGTAGAATGCGTAGTGCATTGATATCCAAATCTCGGGCGGCCATCTTGGTAGAAGTCTAGACCTTCACTCCGACTTCTTTGGCCCTTTTTCCCAGACTCAATGTAGCGCCCGACTCTGAAGCTTACAGCGTTGCCACATTGTTAGGCAGAAACCTGTGCAGTTCCCTTAGGGACCACTGCAAAAGGCTTAATACTACGGGTGTTGGCAGTAAACCCAATTGGTAGCAGTCTGTACCACCCAGATTTACCTGGTAGCTGTGGCTGAGCAGCCAGACTTCTCTCAAGAAGAGTTAGACAGTATATAGAGTATACACAATAGGTACAGAGATACAGTAGCACAAGCAAACACCGACCAGAGCTTTGGTGTAAAAGTATATAATTATTTAAAGACACACTTGTAAATTACACTAGCACAAAAAGAGGTAAGTAAATTCAACACACAGTCACTATTATAGATATACAACCCCGATTACTTATTAGACTAGTCTTAGTGAGAAACACCACTTATTTTCAGACAGAGGTGAGCGCTTAACCTAAGATGGCACTCTAATAAGTTATAAAAAAAAAAGGGAGGGAAAAGGCAGAGTTATGAAAGCACACAATTTCAATACTTTTAAAAGAACCACAGTGAGGCAGGTTAGGCAAAGTCTACTGGAGAGCAAGGAAGTTCAAATGCCAGGCCCACTCTTAGAGAGAGCAAGCGAAATATGTCCAGGATCACACAGTGGGGTTATGCCCAAAAGAGTCTTTGTAGATAGTTCAAAAAAAGATGAGATCAAGTCAGGAAAAGTTAGTTAACAGGCCCGAGGCTAACCCAGGTTAGAAAGTCGAGGATTTACTGTCACCCCAAACGATCTGTCGCAAGGGAAGCCAGGCGGGACACAGCACCTGAAATGGGAAGAACGCTCCAACAGGGGCAGTTGTTCCTGGCAGCAGGTGCAAGTCGATGTTTCGTCCAGAGGAAGAGGAGGTCTCGACGTGGAGGAAGGATGAAGGTCGTTGCACTGCCAGGGAAGAAACCAGCCGCGGAATTCTCGGATTACAAGGTACTACCCTTTTATTCGTAGTGGTAAACCGTGGTATTCCGGTTGCCGGGGTGCTTGGCACAGGCAAGACGGCCACGAGATGATCCAGGGAGGTGAAAGGACGGGCAAACTGGTTATCCCCACCAGTCAAAGGAAGAAGACTCTCCTGGGCTGGAGATCTCCTCTGTCGTCGGGAAAAGTGGTGAGACGGTTCAGCAGGGCTCCACCGGTGGTGTTGTTGTTGCAGGTCGGCTCGGCTTCTCCCTCCTCGGATTCTTTAGGTCATGTGGTGACTTCTGAAGTTCCAGTCCCCAAAGCCCTGCTTTTATGCAGAAAGCCCCCATTCATCAGTCCTAGCTGTCAATCAAACATGCTAAGTGGTGAGCCGGGCGGCTCACCACTGGGCCAGTCACACCAGAGTGCAACTTGAGTTTCCAAGGCAACTCAGTCCAGGGTGCCTAAACCCCTCCCACACCCCCTGTGGTACCCAGACAGAGTGGCACCACTTTTTGGAGGTTTCTGTGGAGAAGCCCACCAAAAAGTGGAACAAAGGGCTCGACATGGGTTGGAGTCACAGAAGCGAACACAAACGCCATTTTGGAACCGAATTTCGGCAAAAAAATACCAACCGGTGAATTTATATTAATTTCATAAACCGGCGGTATGTACGAGGCTATATTAAAAAGTGGTAGCCTCGAACAATGGGAAAATCCCATAGGAATATATTTGCGGTCGGATATAAAAAGTAGTATCCACTGCCACCAGCCAAAACTCTGTCGGGGGGGACTGGACGGTGCCCCCTCAAACAACAGACCCCGGGGCAATCGAATTGCCCCGACCAGTACATCCACAATATGATGGTTTGTACTGGTTCTGTTCACAATTTAAGACTTGTAAAGCCAATGGTGACTTTACATGCCCTGGGAGACAGTAGTCAGTCCCAGGGTATGGAGTCTATGTGTGGGGGTCGCTACGACACTCCTGGGTTACTGCACGGAGAGTGCGGTGTAACCCACATACCAAAAACACATGAAACCCTATGGGGTAAAGGACCCCATAGCCCATGAAACACATACAAAGTCAAAGGAACACCTCAAATCAGGTCTAAGAGTGGGAGAAAAAGAGTCTCATTCTTAGCAGGAGAAAAAAATAAAACTCAAAAATCCAGCAAAGCTGCTGGGGGACTCACTACGTTTGGGAAATTAGCCTTTACAGAGAATTCTCCCTAACACACATACGCCACTGTGGACGCATGACAGTATGCCCCCTTCCACCAGGCACCCCTCCCGGTTTTGCCGGATATAAACGATGATATCGCTGTAGTAATTTGGGAGCATATATATGTGACTTGGGTTCCCATGTTCGCTCAGAGATTGGATATCCTTTCCAATGGATTAGATATTGCAATACACCCCTAAGATATCTAGAGTCCACAATCCGGGATACTTCGTATTCTTCGGGCTCTTCGGAACCCTTGGTGACAAATTTCTTCTTCTTTCTCTGATAAGGATCCATCCGATATTCCTTAAGAAGAGAGGTGTCTTGACTTGCCGCGTCGTGAAGAGTATATGGGCCTCCGTCCCCAAGTTCCCCACAGGGAGATAGAAAACTACTCCCTGTGCGCGCCTTGAGGCCACAGGTGGTTGTTGTTTCGCAGGATCAGACGCCGCCGAGGACCCCAGAGCTGTTGGAAGGAAGTCAGGTATTAGCACAAACAAGCACAGTACTTTCAAACAATGTAACTGAATTCCAAAAAAGGCTTACCTAAGTTCAATGGAAAGGTGCTAGGGACTCTGAGGCTATGGTGCAAGGGAGCGTCAGCAATCCATAAAGCCTAGCGCCAGAAAATCATCGCTGGCTACACACCTGTGTGATCCTTGAAGTATTCGTGGTACTATGGTAATCGTGGAATACTTGGAGGCACCATAGCAGTTCAAGGAAAAACTCGAAGACAAGTCAAAAACAATCCAATGGTCAAATCGGGGCAGCAATGGGTAAGTGACAAAGCAGAGAAGTGGAATCCGAAACAATCCATTAACCGTTAGCCAAAATCCAAACGTCTGTGAATCCGAGCAGAAACCAACAACAGTATCCAAGGAGCAAGAAAAACCAGTCCATAATCCTTAAGCTGAGGTCTTTGTCCAAAGAATCCGAGACGTGAATCGTGAACGCCGAACAGTGTCGTGGAAACAGCTGTGAAGGGACGACCGATTCAAATTGCCCGGCTTTTATGTCTGCCGACTTCCGATCACGTGAGCGGAGCTCAGGGCACATGATCAGGAAGTCGGCCCGAAACCAGGAAGTGGTTGCGATCGGCTTCTCCAGCCCGCTCGCAATCTCCATGGCAGTTGCCACTGGAGACGAGGGAACCAATGAAATCGCCCTCTGACTGAGCCTTGGAACAATTGCTGATGACGCCTCCCCCGCACCACCGGTAGCGTGACATTATGAGGAGCTGACCGTGACTTGGGGAGTCTAGCTGTGCTGTGTGTCGGGGAATCCCCGGGGGTCAGAGCGCTAGTGTCCCTATCCTTATGAGCATGAGTGTTATGCAGAGCGGTGTGCATGAGGGTAACCTTCCTACTGCGCATGACAGAGCCCCCCCCCCCAATGGCCCACGACCACGTGGGCAGGCGGGATGGTCCAGGTGAAAACGAGAAACCAGCCGCGGGGCATGGACATCCTCCGCAGGAACCCAACACCGTTCCTCCGGGCCAAAACCCACCCAGTCCACGAGATACTGGAGACCACCCCTAACCACACGAGACCCCAAAATATTCGACACCTCATATTCCTCAGTACCATCCACAGAAACGGGACCAGGGGTAGACCGGAGACAGGTAGAAGCGGGACAAGGCTTCAATAGGGAGGTATTGAACACGGGATGAATGCGCCAAGAGGCGGAAACAGAAAGGCGATAGGCCACCGGGTTGATCACTGCAGAAATCCTATAGGGTCCTACAAAACGGGGGAGCAATTTGCGACAGCCCGGCAATCGGAGGTGACGTGAAGAAAGCCAAACCCTGTCCTCCACAACATAGGAGGATGCCACAGTCCTCTGTCTATCGGCCGCAGACTTCGCAGACACCTGAGCCTCACGAAGATGAGTGAGCGTCTGGGCATGAACGGCCGACAGGTCGCGGGCGCAAGCAACAGCGGCAGGATTATCAGAAAGCATGAAATCGGGATTAGGCAAGGTACGGGGGTGCTGACCATACAGAACATAAAAAGGAGAGGAGCCGGTAGAAGCGTGTAAAGCGTTATTATATGCAAATTCAGCAAGGTGTAAGACACTTAGCCATGATCGTTGGTGCTGTAAAATGAGACAACGTAAATGCTGCTCCATGGCCTGATTCACCCTCTCAGTCTGGCCATCCGTTTCCGGATGATAGGTGGATGAAAAACGGGAATCGATGGCCAAAAGACCTGTGAGCGCCCGCCAGAACCGAGATGTGAACTGCGGCCCGCTGTCCGAAATGATAACCGTGGGTAGCCCAAAAAGACAGAAGACAGATTTAAAGAAAAGGCTGGCCAACACTGGGGCTGACGGAATGCCAGAACAGGGAATGAAACAAGCAACTTTAGAGAAGGAATCCACCACCACCCAAACTGTGTCAAAGCCCTTGGTTCGGGGCAGGTCTGTCACGAAATCCATCGAAACCGTGTGCCAGGGTCTAGGAGGTACAGGTAAGGGATGTAAGAGTCCCACTGGGCGCCCCCGGCAATGTTTACACTGGGCACATAATGCACATGTGTTCACATAGTCTTCTACATCACGTTTCATGGAGGGCCACCAACACCAGCGCCTGAGGAGGTCCAACGTCCGCTTTTGTCCAGGATGTCCATTAATTGCTCTGTCGTGGGACCATTCCAAAGCGAGATTGCAGTTGTCTGCTGTTGGTAAACATAATTTATTCTGGATGAATGGTAACCCATCATGAAACACAGGATCCCACTCGGAGATTTGTTCGGGATGTAGCGAAACCCATGTACGAATTGACTTCAGTAGTGGTAAAGGAGGTGTACAAAGGCAAACGACGTGTTGGTCTAATAGGGTTTCAGGAAAAACAGGCAAGGAGACCCTGCCAAGGGAACAAGACAATGCGTCTGCCTTTCCATGGGACAAACCCGATAGATGTTTGATCTGGAAGTCGAAGGCCGCAAAGAATAAATGCTGGCTATTGATACATTTGAGCGAGGCTAAGTCCTGGATATTGCGGTGATCTGTGAATACCGTGATTGGATGTTTTGCCCCTAATAGGTGATGCCGTCAGACTTGAAAGGCATCTTTGATGGCGAATAACTCTTTTTCCGTAACAGTGTAATGGTTTTCAGTAGGAGAAAACCTTCGGGAATGAAACGCCACCGGGTGTAGCTGACCCGAAAAGGGACAATGCTGGGATAACACTGCGCCAAGAGCAAATGAGGATGCATCTGCTTCCACTATGAAGGGGAGTTCTGGGTCGGAATGCTTTAGAATGGGTGCAGTGGTAAATGCTGTCTTTAATGCATCAAAAGCTGCCTGGTGTTCACCTCGCCACACAAAAGGCACCTTAGGGCTGGTCAATGCAGTAAGGGGTGTTACAATGGAGGAAAAATCCTGGATAAAACGCCTGTAGTAGTTCGAGAAGCCCAGGAATGATTGTAATGCCTTGAGGTTACTGGGCTTCGGCCAATCTAACAGCACGGACCTTGGAATGATTCATGGATAGACCCCCGGGGGTGATATGGAATCCCAGAAATTCTACACTGTCAGTATGAAACTGACACTTCTCAGGCTTAGCGAAGAGTGAATATTGATGAAGACGAGATAAAACCTCGCGGACGTGTAGCACATGTTCTTTTAAGTTTTGTGAGAAAATGAGGATATCATCGAGGTATACTGCTACACATACGTCCAGCAAATCATGGAATACCTCGTTCATAAAACGTTGGAACGTGGCTGGGGCGTTACAAAGCCCAAAGGGCATAACCACGTATTCAAACAGCCCATAACGAGTACAGAAGGCCGTTATCCACTCGTCTCCGGGGCGAATCCTAATCAGGTTATATGCTCCACGGAGATCGAGCTTCGTAAAGACATTGGCGTGACTTAGTCTATCCAACAACGGGGTGATCAAAGGGATTGGATACCGATTCTTTACGGTAATGGAGTTCAAGCGGCGGTAGTCCACACAGGGATGTAAGTCGCCCTCCTTCTTGGGAACAAAAAAAATAGGGCTGGCCGCCGGGGAGGTAGAAGGGCGTATGTGACCAATCTTCAGGGCCTTTTGGATGTATTCCTTTAGAGCCTGATCCTCCGAGGGAGACGGGGAGTAAATACGTCCCGAAGGAATGATGGAATCAGGAATTATGTCAATGGGACAATCGTAAGGGCGATGTGGAGGAAGAATTTGGGAAGAGCCCTTGTCGAAAACCTCCTGAAAATCCTGGTATTTTGCAGGAATACCGGTAGCAACAGCCTCCACCAGGTGTGGCTCTGAAGGAGAAGGAATGTCACCGTTCAGTGTGAGTTGTGCAATGGCCCCCAACGCACGTGGGGGTGATTCAATGCCTTCGGGTGCGGTGAGGCAAACATTCTGACATAATTCTGACTCAAAATGAACATGCCCAGACTTCCAGTCAATCAGTGGATTATGTTGTTTCAACCATGGAAGACCTAAAATCAAACCAAACTGTAGCATTGAGATTAAATCAAAGGAAATAACTTCCTGATGGGTGCTCTGTATAGTTAGGGTGATTGGGGCAGTTTGTTGTCTGATCGGACCGGAAATCAGTGCTGTGCCGTCCACTGCCTGTACAGGTTCTGGGTGTTGTTTGGTAACCAGAGGTAGATTCAATGACTCGGCCAACATTATATCGACATAATTGCCTGTGGCACCTGAATCAATAACAATGGAAACTGTATGAACAATATCTGGTGTGGGTTTTAACGTAGCCTGTACCACCACCGGCCTAACCCTCCCAAAGGTGGGTACCATGTACGAGGGAGTAGAAGAACTGCTCGATCCGGCCCTCGGATCTAGGGTCGAGCATTCCGAAAAAAAAAACGGATTTTTAGACTTGGGACGTCGAGGACAGGTCTTTACAAAATGTCCATTTAGGCCACAATAGTAGCAGGCGTTGTCAGTTCTTCAGCGCTCTCTCTCTAATTCCGAAATCGGACTGCGGATTCCGCCTATTTGCATGGGTTCGCCACCTGTATCTGTGGAAGGGGAGGCCTGAACTGTATTAGGAAACCCTGCTTCGGATTTGCGTTCGGAACGCTGTGCGTCAATCTGTAGGGCGAGGTCTACTAATTCAGTGTGTTGTGTGGGCAGAGAGGGGGTGACAGCCATAGTATCTTTCATGGAATTACTGAGTCCTCTATAGAACACCACTGCCTTTTTTGTTTCGGGCCATGAGGTCTCAGCAGCTAATTGTTTGAATCGGGCAATGTATTCAATGAGTGAGCCCTTTCCTTGAGTTAAGTCCAATAACTCGAGATCCCGGGACTGGGCCTTATGACGTGTGTCGAATACATGAGACATTTCCATGACTAGTACATCGAAATCATAAAGAATGGGACTGTCATTTTCCAATAAGGGGTTAGCCCAAGCTGCAGCTCTACCGGCTAGATGGGATAGGGTAAATGCCGCCTTTGTGGTGGAATCGGGGAAGGCCTGGGGTCTACAGAGAAAATGTAGTTTGCATTGGTTTAGGAATGTATGAAACCTTCTGGGATCTCCATGGAATCTTTCTGGAGCGGCCAGGGGAAAGGCCGTGGGCACGAGTACGGGAACCTGGGGTGCTGCAGTGTGGACAACAGGTTGTGCTACTGAGGGTTGGGCAGTGGCATCCCCGAACTCTGCATCAGCGGGTAAGGGGTGTTGTGCACTTTGGATGAGGTCTAACCGCTGATGTATAGCAGTATTGGTGGCCGTCATATCTGCCCTCAACACTGTGATTTCCTGTACCAACGCAGCCACAGGGTCGTTGGCTACGGCCTCCATACTCAACACAACAATGTGGCTTCACAGTCTGTCTTGACTTGCCGCGTCGTGAAGAGTATATGGGCCTCTGTCCCCAAGTTCCCCACAGGGAGAGAGAAAACTACTCCCTGTGGGAGCCTTGAGGCCACAGGTGGTTGTTGTTTCGCAGGATCAGACGCCGCCGAGGACCCCAGAGCTGTTGGAAGGAAGTCAGGTATTAGCACAAACAAGCACAGTACTTTCAAACAATGTAACTGAATTCCAAAAAAGGCTTACCTAAGTTCAATGGAAAGGTGCTAGGGACTCTGAGGCTATGGTGCAAGGGAGTGTCAGCAATCCATAAAGCCTAGTGCCAGAAAATCAGCACTGGCTACACACCTGTGTGATCCTTGAAGTATTCGTGGTACTATGGTAATCGTGGAATACTTGGAGGCACCGTTGCAGTTCAAGGAAAAACTCAAAGACAGGTCAAAAACAATCCAATGGTCAAATCCGGGCAGCGATGGGTAAGTGACAAAGCAGAGACGTGGAATCCGAAACAATCCGTTAACAGTTAGCCAAAATCCAAAAGTCCATGAATCCGAGCAGAAACCAACAACAGTATCCAAGGAGCAAGAATAACCAGTCCGTAATCCGTAAACTAGGTTTTTGTCCAAAGAATCCGAGACGTGAATTGTGAACGCCGAACAGTGTCGTGGAAACAGCTGTGAAGCGGCGACCGATTCGAATTGCCCAGCTTTTATGTCTGACGACTCCCGATCACGTGAGCGGAGCTCAGGGCATGTGATCGGGAAGTCGGCCCGAAACCAGGAAGTGGTTGCAATCAGCTGCTCCAGCCCTCTCGCAATCTCCATGGCAGTTGCCACTGGAGACGAGGGAACCAATGAAGTTGCCCTCTGACTGAGCCTTGGAACAATTGCTGATGACGCCTCCCCCGCAACACCGGTAGCGTGACATTATGAGGAGCTGACCGTGACTTGGGGAGTCTAGCTGTGCTATGTGTCGGGGAATCCCCGGGGGTGAGGGAGCGAGTGTCCCTATCCCTATGAGTGTTATGCACAGCGGTGTGCATGAGGGTAACCTTCCTACTGCACATGACAAGAGGTGTGGAAAACTGGGTGAACCCTACGTAGACACCTTGGTAGCCGAAGCTTATATGCCACTGGATTGATCCGAGCTGTGATGGGATACGGACCAAGGTATCTAGGAGAAAACTTTCCAGCATGTACCCACCGGGGTAAGTATTTATTGGACAACCATACTAATGTTCCTGGACCCCAATCTAGGTTTGCTTGTCTTCGTAGATCCGTGGAGTCCTTGTATCTCCTCTTACTTTCTTCTAACAAGATTTTGGCCTCTTTATGGGCTCTCTGGATCTCATGGAGCAGTTGGTCCACTGAAGATGTATTACTAGTAGTTAAATTCTCTCAAGGGAGATGTTGGGGGTGATAGCCGAAGGTACACATAAATGGGCTCATGCGGATGGCAGTATGGTAAGTATTGTTATATGAAAACTCTGCTAATGGTAATAATGATGACCAATTGTCTTGTTGCCGATTGCAAAAACAATGTAAATATTGCTCAAGGGTGGCATTGAGGCGTTCGGTCTGGCCGTTACTCTGTGGATGAAACCCAGAGGAAAGTGCTCACTGAATACCCAATTGATTACATAATGCAGTCCAGAACTTTGAGGTAAATAGGGACCCTCTGTCTGACAGTAACACTCTGGGAAGGCCATGTAGGCGGACAATGTCCCTCAGAAAAACGGATGCCATTTCTTGAGCTGAAGGTAGACTGGATAGAGCAGAAAAATTGGCTAATTTGCTGTAGGAGTCCACAGTAACCATTATAGCTTGCTTCCTTTCTGAACACGGAAGGTCCACAATGAAGTCAGTGGAAACATGTTCCCAAGGACGAGTGGGCAAAGGAGGTTGTTGTAGTTGACCAATGGTATGCCCTCTTGCCCCCTTACTAGAGGCACAGATAGGGCATGAAGAGACATATTCCGTGACATCTTTAGTCACCGTAGGCCACCAGAGGCTCCTTCCTATTAACTCTAATGTACCCTTCTGTCCCTTATGCCCTGCTAAGGGACTCTCGTGACACCAGGAGAGAACTGTCCTTTGTAATGGTTTGGTAGGCAGATATAATGCAGACTCATGAAATAACAAACCCTCCTTAGGAATCAACCCAAGGGCAGAAATGTCTGTATTATGCGTGTGGTTCTTAACCTCCTGAAGAAATGAGGACACATGAGTGATGAATATCTAATCCGGTAAAAGTTATTCTCTAGTTTGAGACTTCTCAATGGGTAATCGTGGGCTTCTAGAAAGAGCATCGGCCACCCGGTTTTGTGATCCAGGAATGTAGGTGAGTTGAAAGTCATATTGAGAAAAATAATAGGCCCACCTGGCATGTCTTGCATTGGTACATTCCATCTGTTGAAGCACTCTTAAATTACGGTGATCTGTTCTGATCAGAAAAGGCTGAACAGCACCCTGCAATAAATGTCTCCACTCTTGGTCGGCTTGCTTCATCGCCAGTAGTTCTTTCTCGAGTACTGAATAATTCCTCTGACTGGTAGATAGTGTATGTGAGTAGTATGCAATAGGGTGTTCTTGATCATCTTCCGTCTTCTGGAGTAACACTGCCCCCAATGCCCCCTTGAAGCATCTGGCTCTAGGATGAATTGGTGGGATTGATTTGGTTGGACTAGAATGGGTGCAGTAGCAAACAAAGTCTTTAGTGTCTGAAAGGCCTTCACCGCATTCGAGTCCATATGAAACTCCACTCCCTTTCTAAGTAAAGCAGTAATGGGGAGAACAATTTATGAAAAGCATGGAATAAAAAGTCTATAAAAGTTTGCAAGGACTAAAAACCTTGGTATTTCCTTCACGTTTTGTGGTATGGGCCATTTGGAGATAGCTTCTACCTTACTAGGATCCATCTGTATACCGTTTTCGGACAGAATGTACCCCAGGTAGGAAACTGAGGAAACATGAAACTGGCACTTCTCTGGCTTGGCATAGAGATTGTTGTCGTAGAGACGTTGCAAGACCTCAGTAACATAACCATAGTGCTCCTTTTCTGAAGATGAGAAGATTAATATATCATCCAGATATATAACAACGGATCGAAACAAGAGATCCGAAAAGATCTTATCGATATATCTCTGAAAGATCGCAGGAGCATTCACAAGTCCAAAGGGCATTACCCTATATTCAAAGAGGCCCAATGGGGTACGAAAGGCTGTTTTCCATTCATCTCCCTTCTTGATCTTTAAGAGATGGTAAGCTCCCCGTAGATCTAATTTGGTAAAGATCAAAGAGCCTTGTACCGCCTCTAGTATGTCCCGTAGGAATGGCATTGGGTAACAATCCCTCTTGGTGATGCTGATGAGATCCTGATAGTCTATACAAGGTCTTAATTCTGTAGTACCTTTCTTAGAAATAAAAGAGTGACGCTCCCCTTGAGGATCTAGACTCCGTGATGAACCCATTCTTTAAGTTATCGTTCAGATATTCTCGGAGCACCTTCTTTTCTGCAAGAGAGAGGGGATACATACGACCGAAAGGAACCGTCGAACCTTCCAGGAAGTCTATTGAACAATCTTCTGCCCTATGGGGCGGTAGAATTCTGGGCTTCTTATCCTCAAAGACTGTTGAATACTTTGAGTAACAAGACGGAATGGTTGTTACTACAGGATTTTTCAGAAGGACTTCTTGACCCAGGTGCGTATCTTCAAGTTCTGTAGTCTGAAGACAGTTTTGAAAACAGTCAGTGGAGCTAAAACTTAGAATATTCTGTTCCCAGTTTATCCTGGGATTGTGCTTGCACAGTCTAGCATCGCCAATACTTCGATGGTTCTCTTGGGATTGATCTGTAGATTCACAGCAAAAACCATCAATCTTGCATCCTCTTCAGGTCTGACAGGTTGGGATTGAAGGCAGGGATTGTTGTGGCTTCCCCTGAAATCTCCCCTGCTTAGGTTCGAGGCTGTAGTTTACCTTTCTTCTAGGTGGTACTTCTGGGCAATTGCGTAGCAAATGTTTCGCAAGTATCACAATACATGCACAGCCCTGCATCTCTTCTTCGCTGACGTTCTTCCGCAGTCAATGGTCCTCTAGTGAGACCAATCTGCGTAGGTTCATCAAGAGGCCGTTCCGGAGGGCACATTTCCTTTGTTGGAGGGAGAAGATTGGTCATTGGGGTATAGGTACGACCTCTCCTTCTTTCTTGCCGGCGTTCCGTTAAACGGTATTCGATCTGTAAGGTTAGTGTAACTAGGTCTTGAAAAGTCATAGGTCTCGCCACTCGGGCTAGTTCAACCTTTAAGTCTTCATGAAGTCCTCTTCGGAATAGTGTCTGTTGAGCCGAATCCGGCCAACCCGCCTCTACTGCGAGTTTCCAGAAACGTGATACATATGTTTGAACATCAGCTGAACCTTGACGAATATCCAAGATTGCTTCATATGAAGAAAATTGAACTTCTGGTCTTTCAAATTGCGCACAAAATTGTTGTAAGAATAGATTGTAATCCTGAAGGGCTGGATCATTATTTGTTACCAGGGGAGTTGCCCAAGCCAGGGCATTTCCTGTCCATTTTGAGACTACAAAACCTACACGGGACCTGGCGGTCTCATAAGTCTTAGGCCTGAAGGCAAAATAAACTTGACAAGCATCGATGAATTCCTTAAGAGCTCGAGGATTGCCATCATATTTATCAAATGGTAAAGGAATATGCGGTAAATCACCTTTGGTTTCGTCCCGATTGGCAACCAATAGTTTCAATGTAGCATTTTCAGCTCATACGCTCTGTACTTCTGCAGTCAAACCTTGGATGGCGGCCACCATCTCCTGGTACTGTACCAGAGAGGCCATCTCTGTTATTGGGCGTTGTATTCTGTCCTGCGAGATAAACTCAGGTGTACCCTCCCGTGACCACTTCTCACCTCTTGCTTCTAAGGTCTGGTCGGGAGCCTCTGATGTTGTCCGGCGTTTGGGTCTTCGTAGTTCCTTTGGTTCTTTTGGTTTCTTGTCTTTCTTGGAATGCAGGTAGGGTCTGGCTGCACTGGAGGCCATTTTAGCAGGATCTAAAGCCCTAGCCAAAGGGAACCCCAGGGAGACGGCCCAAAATGCAGGGAAAAAGCTTGAAAGCACCAAAAAACCCTGCTGATGACAAGCTCCAGGTGTTCAGGGAAGCCTTCAGAAGATAGTTTTGCTCTGAGAGAGGCTGGTGTTAAATACTTCCAAACAAGTAAATGAGTGTAGAATCCAGATCCAAAAGGAAATCGGTAGTGAACCGTGCACGGAATCAATGACAGATGAAAAAATAGAGTTGAGTTTAGATGGAACACCAGAATGGTGAAAGGATGTACAGAGGTACAGATCAGTGGCCACAATATGTAGCATGGGGCAGAGACGAAGAGAAGAGATGAAGAAGAGAACAACGAGCCGGATACCAGTGAATGGCGACAGGAAGCAGACCAATCTCATGGCGGGAGGGCAAGGCAACAGAAAGAGAAACGATAGAGTAAACTGGCGAAGAGGGAGAGAGATGAGCTGGACGCAGGGAGACGAATGGAGGAATCGCTGCACAGAGCAACAGTGGAATACCCGGAAGAGGAACGGATACAACGTACCATGTAGAACGCGTAGTGCGTTGATATCCGAATCTCGGGCGGCCATCTTGGTAGAAGTCTAGACCTTCACTCCGACTTCTATGGCCCTTTTTCCCAGACTCAATGTAGCCCCCGGCTCTGAAGCTTCCAGCGTTACCACATGCGCCACTGCAGACGCATGACATGTTGATTCTCTTGGAACGACAGGAACCGTTTTTCCGGTGGACTGAGCAACACCAATGGTAATCTCGCTTGACATATCTGCACAACTTTTCTCCAGTGATGGTTTCGCACACTTATCAGGTTTCGTGGTTTTAATTTTTTCAATATTCCTTTGAGACTCAATTAAGGACAAATACACTGCATAGTGTTATTCTACGGCGGCATTGTTTGCACTGCCAGCCTTCTCCAGAAAAGTGAATTTGAGGAGCTTTGTGTCCATAGATGCCGGTGACACTTCCATCTCCAAAAGCTCAATGTCAGTTACATCGAAACGGAGATTGGAAGGCTGCCGTGTTGATTTCTATCACTTTCAACCTTGCATCCGCGTTCGTATCAACATTAGTATTTAAATTTGTTTCATCGCCGGCAACAGTCCCCTCGTGCTCAGAGACCTCCGCCCCTGCACACGGAACGCTCGCCGCGTCGTTAACAAACGCTTCCTCGACAACAACGACGGCTGCCTCAATCCTCTCTGAGGGGCTTGATGATCTCATAAGCTGTTTTGTTGCGTGCAGACTGTCCGCTGACATGTGGGCAAGGGAAGGAATTATTGTATTTATACGCCCAATACTTTGGGTGGCAGGCAACGAATCCTCACGCTGCTCGGCCTGCTCCCTTGACCAGTCGTACCCCCCCCCAGATCGCATATTAGTTCTTGCTCTTCACCTTGTGAGCACAACATGTTTTTGTTCAATGGACTATCCCGTAATTGCAAAGATTGTAAAGATTGTTTTAACTTTGAACAAGTCAGCGGCCCAATTTCGGCCATATGTTGGTGCTTACCTCTGCTTTCAGCTGCGGACTGCTGCAGACTGAACTCTGTCCACGAACTCTGCACACGTTCCGCGCTTGCCTGGAGTATTTAAAGGCAGTGGAGCTTATTTTCCTTAAAGTCACAGCATAGCAAGATTCAATAGCCCAGTAGCAGTAGCTGCAGCTCGTCTCAGCAACACCACTGCTGCAGACTGAACTCTGCGCACAAACTCCGCCTAATGCATAATGTTGAAATGGAAATCCAGGAGGGCACCAACATCCCAGGAGTAGTTAAGAGAAATGACATTTGTGAGTGACTGGAGGAGGGATACACTTGGACGATCAAGGTGTCGAGCAGACCTAAAGACATGTGGGGCCATTTAAGGAACACCTTACCGGAAAAGGGATGGGAAACACATGAGATGTTATATACATGAGTAAATGTAACTATAAAACTGTACATTTGAGATGGAAGCCTGCTGTAATTGTGTGGTCCGAAAGTTTGCTGTAACTTGCTAACCTGCAATCTAAATAAAGAGTCCAAAAAAAAGATGCCCTGGTTATTCTATTGTGTGTCTAGCATTTACTATGTATCAATGAATTGTGTGTATTAGATGCATTATTTGTCACAATTTTAGTACTATATTTATTATTGTAATATTCGATCATCAAAAACTATGCATGTAGTTTGACATTTTAATTCCGTGTTTAACAAATAAATACGTATGTTTTTGAAGCTTTGCACCTGATGGGGGTTTAAATAGTGCTGTGAGCCGAGAATGTTTAAAGTGTGCAAAAAAGGTGTTTTGTAAAAAGAACATGTTTTATATTCAAGTAAAGTAGACTACTCTTCATCTTGTACCAATAATGCCTGATCTAATTAAACAATCCTCGCATTATAGTACTCGTGGAGGTAATTGGCTGCAAATAAATTGAAAATAGTGACGAACATTAAACATTTCTCCTTAATTCTTATGTGTACCTTGGAAGGACAAAGGGTCGAAAGGTGGGAGGCGTCATACACCACTGGCTGAAGGGGAATGAATGCAGTTTGTGTGTATGCATGTACACTGGTTTGGGAGCTGAAATACATAACTCTAGTAAGACTGATTTTGTTGAGCTTTTTCTTTAAATGAAGGCAACTGCGGATTCCATTATGTGAACTTCGTTAGTATGCAGGCCCCACAGACTAATCCTATAGACCGTTATTCTTTGAGATTATTTTTTTACTGTGTCCGTCTTTGCTGTTGAGATCTAACAGCACTGAGGCTTATCTGGAGAGTGAAATATGGGGACATGCATGGAGTTCGCAGACCTTGGACTGTGAGAGAATTATTAAAGGTAGAAAAGGGGGACGGGTAAAGGGCAACGAGGGAGATAAGTTAAAAGCGCATGAAGGATTTGCACAGGTAAGAAAGAGAAT
Organism: Ambystoma mexicanum; assembly: GCF_040938575.1. Lineage (NCBI taxonomy): Eukaryota > Metazoa > Chordata > Amphibia > Caudata > Ambystomatidae > Ambystoma > Ambystoma mexicanum. The sequence continues at coordinate 531,692,036 of NC_090924.1, read as the reverse complement.
GATGGGTATGGATAGAGTTTTAATAGTATGGTGGTCTGTCGAATCAGGGTAGAACATTCAAAGTAGTGCTGATCAGAAAAGGGGAAATTCTTAATGCTACTGCGAACAAGTGCAATCCTGTGTTGGCAGTTTCTAGTGCTTGGGGGGTGGGGGGAGGGAGTACTGAAATCCCTCAGTATGTGGTTCTGTGATGGAAATGAGATGTGCTTAAGCGTACCGTGGAAGCGTGGAGGTGCGATTGTCTATTAGTTGTTACCATAACCTAACAGACCCCAGAGAGAGGGAGAAATCTTGGACTTCCAAGCTGATTATCAGAGGTGACAGAGCCCAGAGTAGACTGTGTGCAAGGAGAAAGAGGTGGACATGCAGGGGAAGATTAACCAGAAGGTGGGCCACCCCTGAGAGTGAATAAACTTGCATGGCCACACACTGAGGGACTGGTACAGTCTAAGAGAAATTGTAATATTCTGATATACATTGTATTGCATTGTCTGAGGGTAACAGTAGCTGTACAGCTCGAGGTTCCTGTACAGGGGACTGTGTGTGTGTTACCCTAATTTCCTACGAATGACCAGTTCAATTGCGGGATAAGTATCATAACTCTTACACAATTTGTTTAGAGTGAGAAGGCCAGGGCAACTCTGTTCGTAGTAGAGTATGCCACAGCCACAATGTTGGCATATGTCAACGTTTGCATTGCCCTATTCATGGAAAATATTATGGCAAAAGAAATCAGAATCAACAATAAAAATAAAAATTCTGACTTGATATTTACAAACAAATATTCAATATAGTGCACTTGAGCATTCCAGAGAAACGCATAATGGTCATGATGTATATGTCTTCCCAGAGAAACCTGGTGCGGAAAACATGAAAAAGCATTTGGAGTGACAGGAGTAAAATGAACTCCGGTGAAAAACGAGGGCACCACACTACCCGCAAGTCCATCGTTCTCCTTTCAAGGAATCACGCTGGTGGTCTGTTCCATATTCCCTGGTCTCTGCTCCTCCTGCAGACATCTGCTGGACATAGAGACAACCGATCACTGCTTCAGCCAACAGTCAACTTCATAGTTAATGTGACGGGCAGATTAAAACTCTTAGCAAAAGCCTCGTCCACTAACAAGGAGGAAGTCATGTCTGTCAACATTGAGGTTCACAGGTACATGTTTGGAGCTCTTTGAAAAATCCATCTTTCTACATTCAAAAAACGAGCAAACCCAGAGCCGTAATGCCAGGGGGAAAAGGACATTATACAGAATTCCAGTTTTGTGGGGTGGGGAGGTGTTAGAGTTCCTCATTCTCAAAGCAATAGATGTAATGCAATACTCTTTGTACTGTGAAAGCTAACATTGCAGTCGTTTACTGGTGGCACACTACTGTAATCATGAAGAATGTTAGACCTCCCTCTTTCTCAGCCTACCGGATTGGATTACTTCCCATTAAGTAACACAATCACGTTGAGCAGCAGCATTCAGAATTGATCTTGGTCAGAAGTGCACCAAGCGTGATGATCGAACGCAGATAAAAGACAACTTTTGATTGTTCCTCTGTGAGATAGGATTGAAAACAATTAAGGACGATGGTTACGTTTTGGATGAGGTGAAACGATTATAACAATGGAAACTGCACTAAATCAAGGATAACACAATCAGTTTGTTTACTGGCGGGAGTCAGTGAGGAACTTGTGTAGGCAATTAGTGGCCTGCAACTCAAATGCACATGGAACCACAGGAGTTAGGGAAGGCAATGCTTCATTGGTGCCTTCCCCCACACATGTATATCCTGCTCCCAAATAGAGCCCACAACCCCATTTTAATATCAATCAGCCCTGGCGGCAGAAAGCCCAATAGAGCATCTTCATAAGGTTCTGAATGGACGTAGTTACCATCATGTGTGGTTTTGGACATCCTGTGGACAGACACGGAGAACATTCCATTTGCTTCAAGCTGCATCATGAAATTGGTTATTGAAGCCAAATGGTGTATTATGGGTTTCAGTTGGTATGTTTATTTAGCTGCTACAATTTCCCTTATTGCTATTAGTACTCTTCAGTACATATATATTCCACAAATCCACATTGCACAACAGAATTAATTGCAAAAGACTTGTAGTTTGTCATGTGAAATGTCCACTTTGGAGGCCTCCCAGTGAGGCCCTGGGACTGTCAGGGCACAGGGTGTGGGAGTGTGTATGCAGGATATGGGGTTGTAGGGTTCCTCAGCAGGCACCAGGCAAAAGGCAGTAACCCACAAAACAAAACAGCCTTCTCTGCCCTCTTTGTAGGAAAAAGGACCTGCAGACTACATCTCCCAGCAGCCTCCGGGCCGGGAACTACATTGAAACACCCACGCTGGGTGGTGGCAGGTATGCGCACAAACTAAAACACAGGGCTTGTGCTCGAGGATCCGACCTGAGCAGACAATCGGCTGGAGCACCGGATAATGGGATTAACGCGAGGGGCCACGGCCCAAGGAAGCAGCATTCCAGCCCCTCGCTTGCACCAGATAAGTACTGCAAATATTAAGGGGAGAAACTAAAGCTCAGAACATTACGCGCAGCATCAGGGAAGCAGCGCAAAGACAAGAGGGGAAAGCGGAGCAACTGGGAGGCACGCACCGCATTGAGGGGCACGTGCAGGGGGCACAGCCCGGATCCACCACGTCCCCTGCCCAGAGTAAAGCTAAGTGCTCCATGCATGCTATGATAGCAGCGATTTTGCATTTAGAGTGAAAAGCCCGCTGGCGCCTTTTGAGACAGCAGTATCTCCCGCGAGCACGACTTGTATGCAAAAGACATAGCCACGTGCAGCCATTACAAAACCGCATACATTTAGCCACGTGTGGTGAACTTTAGCAGCACGCTCCAACTTCTTGTACTTAGCCACGTGCGGTGGACCTTAGCTGCATGTTCTTTCTTTTCACTACTCAGCCACGTGCAGCAAACTACCGTTGCAGCACGTTTAGAGCTGCCTGAGCAGTCACTAACTCTGGGGGCATTTAAAGGAGAGTTCCGGGACTTTTTTTTTATTGTCCCTACGGTTCGGCCATGTGTTTTTAAGCATAACTCGGTAGATCGTGGAAAACTTTCCTATGGACCTTACCCGACTTTTCGTCCATTAACGCACTCGAAATCAGCCGCCATTTTATGATAATCCTATCACTTGCCGCATCGCCCTGGCTCACCTGCTTTTGCGGCACTAAATCAAATCCCCCGCCCCTGAAACAGACTTGATCAAAACATTCATATTCCCCGCCTCTATCCGTGACGTGACTGTGCTGCGTAGGCAAACGCGCCCAGGCGTCTTCTACGCGACTCCACACAGAACCAGGAAATCAACACAGATGAGCTCAAACAACACAGCGCGCCACAATTGGGAATATGAAACTGTACTTTTAAATTAAACCGCAAGATTGTAAATTTGGTAAAGTACATTTATTTGACATCAAATGTTTTGAGAATATTCAGCGATTAGCATTTTTATTTGCACATGTTCCAAAAAGTTCGTTTCGAGGCACACGATGTTCCTTTGCTGTACACAGGGTCTTAGATCATCTCACAATACAGCGCCACAATTCGGAATATGAAACAGTGGTTTAAAAGCAAACGGCAAGATTGTACATTTGGCAAAGTACATTTATTTGACATCAAATGTTTTGAGAATATTCAGCGATTTGCATTTTTATTTGTTCACGTTCCGAAAAGTTCGTTTCGAGGCACACGATGTTCCTTTGCTGTACACAGGGTCTTAGATAAATGAATTTTTATTTGCTCTCGATCCAAAATATTTCGTCTTGAGGCAAGCGATGTTCGTGTGCAGTAGACATGGTGTTGGTTTACGATAAAATAAGCTCTTGGGTCGCACTGATAATCGCATGGCTATTCCAACAACGAGGCACTAGGGCACCACAACGGTCTGTATGTTGCATCTAGCCGTTAGTACCGCGTAAGGGCATACTTGTACTTGGCGATCGTCCCACAAAATGGTCAGGGTGCTAACGTTGTTCACGCGGAGAAGCAACTGGCGATTATAGAAGCCATCCGCCGGTGTCTGGTACTCGTGACACAGACAATAATGGACGATGTATCTATTTGAAAAACATAAAAAAAGGAAATTAGTCTCACCATCAGATCTTTATTAAAATTATTCATTTTATATATTAGGTCTGGAAATTATTTCATAGCTAGGACAGTGCAACTGGGTTTTAAACGTCAAGGGGGGCTGTAGGATACTGAGACAGTCCCCCAGTGCAGGGGTTGACAGGGAGTGCAGGTGGAGAGTGGAAGGGCCCAGGACCGAGATCGCAGACAGTGGACCAGTTGTAGCAGGGGAGAGGGAGAGAGAAAGCAGAAGCAAAGGTTTTGAGGTGCTTCCGTAAAAGTATGATATGATATGATATGATATGGTATTTGTAACGCGCCTATACACAAGTGTTTCAAGGCGCGACGAGGCAGGGAGGGAGGGGAACAAGGGGAAGACAGACAAACGATCCTACTAGGCCAGGTGTCATTCAGATCGCGCAAGTGCAGAGGTAAGGGGAAAAGGAGAAAGTGCAAGGAGAGGAGGTGGGGGGGAAGTGCAGTACAAGGTAAGTAGCGTAATAAAATAATAAATAATAAATAATAAATAAAAAGGGCCCGCTTGAGGCCAAGGACAAGTCTCGCAGTTCTGTTCTGGATAAGTTGCAGAGGGCGGAGAGTGGAGGCAGGCAGATTAAGATAGAGGCTGTTACAGTAGTCCAGCCTAGAGAGAACCAGGGCTCGGGAGACAGTGAGCTTCTGGGGAAAGGAGAGGAAGGGAAGAATACCTCTGAGGAGGTGCAGCTGGTAGTGTGACTTCTTAGAGACGTCAGATATATGAGGAGAGAAGGAGAGTGTGGAGTCGAAGATGACCCCGAGGTTTTTAGCCTTGCAGGTAGGGGCGGGAAGGGGGCCAAGTAGACGGTTCTCCCCAAGATAGTGCGCGGTACAAAACAACATGCCACATAGAACGAACAAGTACAACTTAACCCGTCTTTAAAGCAACTGTATAGTAATTAAATTGCGGTATAAACTCATCTAAAGAGTTACTTACATTATATTTGCATTTTCCATTGCGTCTGTGCGTAGGGCAGCCCCGAAATACCACTCCTTCTATGCCGACGTTATTTCTTCTAATGAACGAACATGAAATGGCTTTCGTTTCTGAAATTATATTCATTATCGTTTCTTACGTGGTCCAGGCCTGTCAAGGTCAAAATACAATAGAACCTTATTCTGAGTCGTGGGCCATTCAGGCACCCGAGAAAAAATCAAAGCAGCTGACCTTCACTTCGAACGAGCACACATTCCAAGTTAGCTACATTCAGTGTAAGGCATTCTCACAGGACTTGAAATTTACACTCCATCTTTGCATTTTGTCTGCGTGCTTTGCAGCCACACAGAACCATAAATACGGAGAGATTCTATATTTATTGAAAAATGATTTATATTACTGTTTGGTTTAATTTAATGCGCAAATGAACAAGGTTGGCTAGATACACATATTCAATGGGCCTGCGACATGAGGAGACTTGAGAGAACAGACAATCAAATTACAATCATTTAAACCGTGATGTGTATTTCTCAATGAGTTCTTCTTTAGGTGGACATGGAACAGATGCAATGTTGGGTGGCAATGCAGTTGTCCCCTGCACAGGTTCGTTCACAACTCCATTTATGTGCCTATCTAGGACGTCAACAATAAGTTTCTCAATAAACTCATATTGCATATCCTCAAACACTGGTTTGATCACCCATTGTTTACTTCTTTTAGTGAAGGCCTTATTGTAGCGAAGCGTCCCTAAAGTTCCGGTCGTCCTACTTTGTTGACGGCCAACATTATGGTTATGTGCCAAGACCGCTAAAAGAGTCCGATTTATCATGCCCTCCATGCCAAAATGCAATCGTTTTGGCCTGTACTTTAGGCACATATTGTGGAACACCTCCAAATCTCCTGTGTGACAGAATTCCGTCAGTCCTCTCAAATCTCTTGATAGAGTTTTGTCGAATACAATCTTTTCAATGGCTTTGTGAGTGGGTGATGAAGGAATCAACCACTTCTTCTTCCGTGCCTCCTCTGTGGACAAATGGCCATGTTCACAATTGTGGAAATGTTGGTTCGTGTTCCATCGGTGAACGTTCGTACAGTGTGGCATTACTGACCGCCATTTTTCCAGTAGAATTTCCAACGACCCTCCACATGTTTTTGAGCTCCACCAAAGATGGTTGCTGATTGACTTGGACCACTGTGAAATACCTTGCAATTCTTTTTTTTTACCTGCAGCCGACAATTTTTTATTGATTGATTTTGCAAGATGCCAAACGTCAAATTGGTGATTTATATTTTTGTACTGTTCTCTCATTGTCTTGGCAATTGAAACGTGTCTGTCCGTGGCTATCAGGTCGATCACCATTCCCCACGATTGTAGTTCTTGCAATGATGCTACAAAGCCAACTTTCTCCATGGCCACCTAGGATGTACTTTGTGACACCTGCACGACCACCGAACTCACAATTTTCTTACTTTCCATGTCCTGAAAGTGGTAGGTGCAGTACTTGGCTGAAAATCCTGGGCTGTCGCACTGTCCATCACCGGCTAGCCTGAACCGTTTGCCCGCGAATGTACTATCAATAGACATTTTTTCCATTCTCCAAGCTTCGCTAATGGCTGGAAATAGATAATCGGTTTGGTATTTGTAGAACTGAGTTTTCGCAATGAAACGGATTCCCACAAACTGAAAGAAAGACTCTAATTTTTTAAAACTTGAACCACTAAAAAGTGCAGCCGCTGCACAAAGTAGATTGCCTGCTGGCAGTTGTCCCAGCATAGGTTGTGCAGACCATGTGAAAGGATGATATTTTGTACAGGTGGCATGTATTTTAAGGTTAGTGCCTCGAATTGCACGAGTCACATTAATCAACGGCTCCCCACATACTTCCCCACCTACCAAATGCCCACATTTAATCCGAATAATAATATCAATCAAACAACTATCGAATACAATGAATTTGGCCTCTTTCCTTATACTGTCACTCTGCATCCCAGCTGGTTCGGCCTGTAACGTTGAGGACATGTCACTCACATGAAAGGTAGAATCTCTGATATCGTCTTCTGCTATGTTCAGTGATATTGATGGTGTTTCATTGTCGTCTACTTCATTCTCTTCCATTGCAACATCTGTTCCTTCTCCGGCGATGGGTGAATAAAACAATTTCTTCAACTTTCTCGCCGTCTTAGTTTTTGCGGGTGTGGATTCTGTGAATTGATCTCCGACTGCATCCGAACTACCAGGAGGACATTCACTATCAATGGCTGGTGGTGGTATAGCTCCGTTGTCAATCACTTCATATTCTTCCCATTGGCACGATGCTTCTCCAGTCTCAAGTCCCTGCCAAAAGGTTTGACAAGCAACATCTCTCGTTCGCTTCACTGTCTGTGTAGATCTAGTTCGTACACCCACTCGCAACTAGAGGACAGATTGGAAAAGGGTTGTTCAGTTTAAACACAACTTACAGTATTGAACTATTAACAGTGAAAAACAACATAATATAGTGACCAGGACACTAACCTTCTTTTGCTTTCTTTTCTTCGAAACTTTCTTGCCTCGAACTTCAACATCAGGACGCTGTTGCTCCGACTCGTGTGTGCATGTCTCCACTTCCTCTTGCGCTGCAACGACTATGTTTTCCTGATAAGCACATCCATCACGCACTGACGCTCCATGGACTCCCTGAAACATAGAACTTTCATTAGTATGTATAATAATATCGAAAACACAAAATGTACTTGGGGACCAATACCCACGTACTTCTCAATAGCAAAACACGAATGAACGCTTTGTGTAGAACATTCAAACGACAATTATTCACGCATTGTTGATCTAGTTAGATGAAACTGTCAAGATCCATACCTCGGGCTCCTCATAGACTTCCATTGATGATATTATTGAAGATGATGCTTCAGTGACTCCCTGAAACACAGTAATTGCATTAGTATGGTTTTCTATTTTGATAAAAAGAACAGAAAGTTTGTGCAGGTGTGAACGGCTCATCTAAATAGACCTGCACAAATGATCAGTTGTCTAAAATAAATAATGGATATCTAAATATGATTCGATTTGCTCGATCGTTGGAAGTGTCACCACCCAGAAATCTGCATCAACTACTAGGGGTGATGTTCTTGTAGAAGAAGCTCCGTCATCTCCCTGAAACATAGTACTTGCGTTAATAAAGAAGGAAGTATAGCGGATGTAATCACGTCATATGATTTCGCTTCATCGAACTGTCAGTATCCATACCTCGAAATGCATAAGAACATCAAGGGACGATGTAACTGCGGTGCACACTTCTGCAAGCTGTTGCGCCGACCCGTAACTGCACGCTCCCCCTTCTTCTTGGACTAATGCTCCATCGACTCCCTGAAACATAGGACTTTCATTAGTAATGAACACAATATTGAAAAAAGAAGACACATAGGAGGGCGACGACAGAAGGACATATCAATGGCTAAAAACGAAAGAAACATTGTGTGTAACAATCACGCTACAAGAATGCAAGATCTGATGATCTCCATCGATGGAACTGTCCTGAAACGTACCTCGAGCATCTGAGTGACATCAACGGTAGTCGTCAATACGTTGGACTCCTCAGCATCTCCCTGAAAGACAGTACTTGAATTATTTTGGATAACAATAATTATAACTGAAAACAAAGACTAGAGGACGAGTACAAGGGTGTACCATTAGGTAAAATAATTACACGATAAATTAAAACTATTGATTTACATGCCTAAAACAAGTCAGTGGCAGAATAGCCAAGTAAGATTACCCGATAGGCGCTTGAAGTGGCTGATGACTGCAATAACGACACGGATGGAGAATCTTCCGCCTTCATATTGAGTGGATACATAAATGGGGAAATTATTGTTAGCTAATGCTACACACTACCGCAAGGCCGAGAGATAAATACGTAAACTTGACTCACCAGTGGAGGGATGTGGACGAATAGAGTGGGAATAGCGGTTGAGAGCAATTTTCGCCTCGCTCGCGGTGTGTTCTTCTTTATTAGCAATGATGTGGAGTACATGTCAGAGGTAAAGTGCCTGCTGCAGATGCGGTATCGATCACCCCTCTTGTCCGCAAAGACTTCTAGGACTCTACTTTCAAGCTCAGAGGGTGGATATCCGCAATATCGGACCCATTCTCTTATCTGATCTATTGTTTTAGGGAAAACATGCATTATAGTACCTTCAGATTTATTATGGGTCTTCGAAGGACAACCGCCAATGGAACAGGCAGGCATTGTGGAAAGTTCTGAAAAGTAAAGATCAACAATTCTCTATGAATACCAATGTGTTAAAAAATTAAATACATAAAAGGTTCAATGCAAGGTATGTTTTGGTTCTTGGAACTATACACGTTATTCACATGCGGATAAGTATTTGAATAACTTTAAAAAAATACAAAAATAATTTGACTAAACTCAGAACATGTGACTAGTTCCTTGCATGTACTGTCTTGAACGAAAAGAAATTGGACGCAAAATGAGTATGGTACATGGCCTTACCTTGACGAGCAAACAGTTAGATGCAGGGATCAGAGTAGTTTCTTGTCGTAGAACAGGGAGCAGTTCACAGGTTGCAAACTGATGAGTTTGCTCAAAGTGGTCACGGAAGTTCACAGAGACGAAGAGCAGACAACCAGCACCTTCACGGGTTGACTAGCAAAGCGCAAAGAAGTTCTCATTAGAAATATGAAGTGGGTTATAAAGAATTCGAAACAGGGGTGTGTTTGTGAATGAATGACGTGTATATGTCGTGGCATTATGCGGTTTGCAGGTGGGCGTCCCGCGTGAGGGGAGATGCTTGGCAGGAGACACGGGGTCTGGCGGTAGACATGGGAACAACAACCCATGCTCTATAGACCACTTTGAAGTGTACATGGTCTTTGGCACCTCTTGGCCTTTATCGCTCCCTGACAGCTCCACTTGCCAGCGCAAGTACCCCGGTGCGAACTGCCTTTGATAGGGCGGGGGGTGGATTGGGGCGGTGGTCGTGCAGACAAGACACAGGAAGACTCGTGAATGGAGACACACTTATGTGGATTGCAGGGGGCCGTCCAGCGTGAGGGGAGATGCTTGGCAGGAGACACGGGGTCTGGCGGTAGACATGGGAACAACAACCCATGCTCTATAGACCACTTTGAAGTGTACATGGTCTTTGGCACCTCTTGGCCTTTATCGCTCCCTGACAGCTCCACTTGCCAGCGCAAGTACCCCGGTGCGAACTGCCTTTGATAGGGCGGGGGGTGGATTGGGGCGGTGGTCGTGCAGACAAGACACAGGAAGACTCGTGAATGGAGACACACTTATGTGGATTGCAGGGGGCCGTCCAGCGTGAGGGGAGATGCTTGGCAGGAGACACGGGGTCTGGCGGTAGACATGGGAACAACAACCCATGCTCTATAGACCACTTTGAAGTGTACATGGTCTTTGGCACCTCTTGGCCTTTATCGCTCCCTGACAGCTCCACTTGCCAGCGCAAGTACCCCGGTGCGAACTGCCTTTGATAGGGCGGGGGGTGGATTGGGGCGGTGGTCGTGCAGACAAGACTCGTTTGCCGTAGGGCCTCACCAAGGAGAGGCCATCTAACTGCATGTAAGAGGCAGGCTGCAGGATCTAGTACATGGAAGGCAGGGGGGTGAGTTTATAAATACCTCAGCCTCCCAGGAGAATATATGGGTGCAGTTCACCCTGGAGACCCTGAACAAAGTGGTGTGGTAAGTATTTTTGGGGGAGGAGGCAAGGCCGGGAGGCTTGATGCCAACCCGCAAAATAACATATGTATGTCTGCTGCATATGGGTTCAACGGTTATGTGGATTGAAGGTGGGCGGCCAGCGTGAGGGAGGATGCTGGCCGGAGACATGTGGTGTGACAAGACAAGGCACAGGAAGACTATTCAATGGAGACACACTAGATTCATTTAAAAAATCAAAACAACCATTGTTAAAATATATGTTGGGTTTTATTTTAGATCTTAATTTCAATTGAACATAAATAATAAACATTACACATTGTAAAGTTGCGGTTGCAGCACATCCCGGGAAAAGCCGCGGTATTGTCCACTGTCGCTGGGGAAATGTCTAATGGCAAGTACCGCACAGGCAGGTATTACTCTCCGAACGCGGTGTCCGAGCCTCCCGTGAAGCCACCAAGTGAAGCAACGATAGGCCACCAGCCTGTACCACCTGTGAAAATGAAAGATGCAAACTGTATTAAAATGACAACTTTCTTATCACTGTCGATTCAGGTAAAAAATGTCATTCTGCTTTGAAAAAAATTCTATCTAGAAAATGCACAACATGGAACCAATTTACATGCATTCGAATGATATGTAGATGTAGTTTTATATGTGGGAGACGACCATGAAATAGTAGTGGCATCACTGACATCACAACCAGAGTATACTTACTCGTTACTCGGATTACGCGGACGAACAGTGCCGCAAAGTTCGTGCATAAGCACCATCATCATCCTCAACACGGTCCGTGAGAGGCAGGCTTCCCTGAACTCTGGCCGCTCGGTGATGCATTGCGGACTTGGCTCGCCTTCCGAAATGTAGGCCAAGCACCCGGAATTTTCACGGCAGCAGCAGTTCTCCTCCTCAGTTGGCATTAGCTCGCACCGATTGCACGTGCACCAGGTGGAGACGCCGTCCATGCGACATGGTCCAGGCTCTTCATCCGTTGACTGGTCCTCCCAACTGCCGTCCGAATCCCCATCGTTTTCGCGTGCTTGCCTTTCCAGTAGTTCTTCCTCGGTGTACTCGGGCTCGTACATATACGGCATTATTGTAGCCATTGTGTGGTAAAGAAAGTAAAATAATTTATAGCGGTGGTACTGGTATCTGTTCACACGGGCTACAATCAACGAAGGTAGCTGACCAGAGCACAGAAACGAGTCACAGAATACTCAAAGTAACACAGCGAGAGTAATGGAATCGAAAATCTGCTGCTGTGTGTTGTGAAACGGTGTGTTTATACTTATTGAGGAAAGAGGCGTCCTGCCGTTTCCATGGCGACACTTCATTAGCTGAGGCGCAGCGATTGTTGACACGAAACGTGCTTTGGCGTTGGGAAATGGGCGGTACGCGTCTGCTGATGTCAGCCTCGGGGGCGGGGGATTTGATTTAGTGCCGCAAAAGCAGGTGAGCCAGGGCGATGCGGCAAGTGATAGGATTATCATAAAATGGCGGCTGATTTCGAGTGCGTTAATGGACGAAAAGTCGGGTAAGGTCCATAGGAAAGTTTTCCACGATCTACCGAGTTATGCTTAAAAACACATGGCCGAACCGTAGGGACAATAAAAAAAAAGTCCCGGAACTCTCCTTTAAACAGTTGGTTTTAGGTTGCATGTACCTGCACTAACCTGCCTTGGGGGTGTCACCAGTCTTAGCTGCATGCACAACTGAATTCCTTGTGAGCCACCTGTAAGCAGCACGCAGACCACTAATACAAGTTCACTTTGCAGCATTTGAACTGCTCCTGACACCAGACCTGAGAGTGCGCAGGCAGGAGGCCACCACCCACCACAGCTAAGTGCCTTTCTGGTTACCTTCTATTGTGCAGATGCAATGTAAGATGTGTGCATTTGGGTGTGTGTGTATGCTTATACTGTACAGTTGTTAAGTTTACCCTGTGTCCCCCCCTACCCATCCACTACTCCTCTCCTAGCCCTCATTCTGGTTACCTTCTGAACCTGTACATCCAACCATTGTGTCCCTAACCCTCTTTCCCTGCTGGGGTCTTGGAGGCTTGTGTAAGCTTGGTCTGGCAGGCGCCAATACCGCAGTGGGGATGGTTGGTTTGTCCCACTCCTGCGCCTGGAGGCTGAAGCTGTGACAGGGACAGTAGCAGAGGGTTGAGGAGAGCCAAGGTGTTGGGGGTGTGAGGGACATGCATTTCACCTGCTGTTTGAACAACGGGGAGGAGCTCAAGGAGCCTCCAACAAGCGACATCAATTCTCTGTCGCCCTGCTGCCACCAAAGCACAACCCCCTGAAATTACATCCCCCATCCCCTCTCCTGTAATCATCAGGCACATTACTGCACAGGGGAGTTTTTTCTTTCATTGATTACCAATTTAGAGTCAACACTTAGTACATCTGAGAGATCTTAAAGTTATATATGCTGCCTATCACAAACGGTGGGGTTTAGGATGCAGTATGTTTGCTTTCTTTACATCTTTTAAAAATACTGACCATTTCTTAATGTCATATGTTTTAACTTCGATAAAGATCACACGAATGTATCCACACAGTACATGTTTGAGATTTTGTTTTCACAGATGTTGCAAATATTCAGCAGATTGCTAAAGATAAAACTGTGGAGCATAGAAGGTTGAGTACTATTTGTTCATAGAAAACAAATATAAAATAAGCCAACATAAATGCCAATGCCTTTTTTAAGGACTCTTAAAAGCTCACACCCTATTTTCCCTTTATCCCAGCTCTCTGCGCTGCTGAATCATTTGTAGGTTAGTTTTAGCAATTAATATATTGCAATCTTCAATGGTCAGCCTGGGACAGATTAAAAATTGTACCTGTTGATTCCTGGCAGCAGGACAAGGCAAAGGGTATTGTTGTGAAAACTTTTATGCAGCCGTTTTATTGTCTTGTCTAATTTCTTCATCATTTCTTTCACTTCCTGGTCCTGTGGAGAACAATTTTTTAATATTGTAAATCCCAGTTTAACGCTGAAAGGACACAATCAGCCAATATGTCCTTGTTTGGTTACATTTGCTTGCCAATAATGACGACACCAGATGGTAGAGGATAGAGAAAAAGAGGTGTAATGCACAATGCACACTGCAAGCTGAATCCACCTCTAGGAACTCGGGAGAACATGAGATGGGGGTATTTGAGGGATGTGAAATGAGAGAATTGAGTGAACTGGGTCCTGACCTAATACACAGCAATGCAAGCTTTTCTGTCGGACTGTTTCAAAGTAAATGTTGCCATTAGTAAGAAGAACAAAGTACAAACACACTGTTCATTGAGTCCTTGGCCTCTGTTCAGGGGCTGGCAAGACGCAGGTATACAGAACAAAATAACCTAAAGTAAAAAATGAAGTGGTAAAATATGTTTTCTGAAAATAACTGCTGTAATTTAACAATAATAATAACTAATTTGGCATTGCTTAAAACAATGCAATTTAATTAATTGAAATAAGACTTTTAATCAATATAATTACAATTTGATAAGCACTGCAAATTAATAAACGTTTGAAACAATGGTGTGGGATTGGCTTGAGAGAAGAGTATGTCAGATCCACAAATGTCAAGACGCTGGGAAGACCCCAAAGTCTACAGCTGGTCACCGGTGCAACACAGATGCCACTAGAAAGTAATCCAGTAGCTGGAGACAAGGAGAACCGTGACAAAATCTTAGTAGCATCTGACAGGCAAGATTGAGGTCAGGCAGTGGGAATTGACACAAAGCTGATTCTGGCCCCTTACCTTGGGGGCCAAGATGGTAACAAACTTGTGGTTAAACTCCCAATCATCTATCGAGAGCAGTGGGCTGGCAAGTCAATGCTGCATGATCATTGTGCAGCTTCTAAGTGAGTCAACTTCAACTCAGAGAAGCTACAGTCAGGGTGCAGTGGGAGTGAGAGGTACCTCGTGGGGGTGACTTCCAGTGGAGGGCCGTTCTAGTTCTAGAGGGATTCCAATGATAAACTTGTGTGGTTGGGTGCCTACCTTTGCCACCTGACAAGAGCTCCACAGTCAGTGGATTGACAATGGAACCCCTAAAGCCTACAAAGTTGAGTCCGAACAGGGTGGGTAAGCAAAGTTGGGGGCATAATTGGGTGGAATTAAAGATTAGGTGGATGAAAGATGCCTTTTAGGGCTTAGGACGGGTTGTGTGAGGGGTCAGAAATGAGAGGCGGACACAAAGTACCAATATTCTCATTATCAGACATTTTATTTAAAAGAAATAGGTTGGAAACACGCCTCTCTAGTCCTATCCTAAAGAACGAGGTTCCCTACTTAAACAAATAAAACTAAGAATCAGTTTGTGTCAAGTAATTAGTAATGTAGAAACCGTTCTTGGGTCCAAAACATTCTATACTGACCCTCACACTAGCAAACAACTAAGAGTGCAAGGAAATATCTCAGACATATGTTTAGTGGAAAAAGTGTTCATAATCGAAACAAAAAGAAACCATTAAAGTATTTTTCCAAGGAGAAATTCTTGAAAACAGAGGATAGTTACCTCCCGTGGATTTGTAGTAGGCTGGCCAACGTGTCTATTTTTGAGAACATTCCCTTAATGCTTTTTATCCTGCATTCAGAAAGTTCTTGTTCACACAATATCTTTCAAAACATCCATCATCAATGCCTTTGTAGTGTGAGAAACCTGAAAGTGTCTCACAGGATCCAGTTCCTGGGGGTGGACCTGTACGGAAGGATCACCTGGATGGGGGGTCCTCAGCGATTGGATACCCCCACCCCTTTTCCGACACAAACACTTTTGCATACCACAAAAGATGACGGACAAACATCAGAGCCATTTACCTGACATGTCCCAACACAAGGGTCAGGCGAAGTCAGGCAATTGACCAGAATCACACACACCGACAGCCCTTTCCCTTCCCCACAGGGATAAAAGTGGAGCATGAGAGCACAATAAGAGCAAGGTGGAGTGCACAAGGAGAGAGCTAACCCAGCACAGCAGTTCAAGAGGAGGGGAAATACGGCTACAACCGAAAGGGTGACAAGGAGAGACGCAACCTTGCCCTTTCCAAAACAGGCCTGCACAACCTCTGTGGAAGGAAATTTAAGACCGCAAACAATAGCCGACGTGTGTTGCAGCAGATGTCAATGGTACCTAGCTGGGGAGAAACGCTTGCCACTGTGGTACCGTCCTTGACTCCAGAGACAAGCAAGGCCAAGCCGTTCATCACAGCCGGTGAGTCAAGGGGAGAGCCGATAAGAAACCGAAATGTGTTGAAAAAAGTAGCAAACGGCTAATTGAAGACCGTACAAAGAACTGTTCATATGAGAGGGGAAAACCAGCTACAGAGGAGTCAGGTCCCACATGGGTTCTCACTCGGGAAACTCTGGGCGCTTACCCTATTGTTGACACTACCGTTACCAGAAAGAATTGGGAAAGGCGCAAGAAAGGGGTCAAAGTGGTAATTCAGCGGTCTAGTAAAATCCTCTGTACAGTTGAAAGTCTTTGGCCGGCAGATGATTGTAAAGCAAAGGGGAGTGAATAACGCATCGCAAGAAAGGAGAAGAAATTGTATGATTGGCAAAGGTTGGCAAGAGTGAACCCGACAGAGGGATGCCAATGGAAGGGGGGAAGCCTAAAAGTCCCAATGAACAGTGTGTTGACAAAGGTGGACCCGACGGAGGGTTGTCCACAATGAACTATTTAAAGAGACATTAAGATTTGTGATATTAGTAAACAAAAGTGAATTGAGGAAAGCCGTAGTGAACCAAACAGAGGCAGGCTAACATTAGAGAAGTATCTGAGCCCGGAAGAGGGGGATCCAGGGGTGAAAAGCCATCACCCACCAGAAAAGGCCATAGTGAACCCCACAGAGGGATTTAAACATTTGAGAAGGATCTGAGCCTGGAAAAGGGAGGTCCGGGAGGTTGGGGGGGGACCATCACCCCACCAATATATGACTACATTGGAAGAAATCTTTTGAATACAAGCCAGAGTGAACCCGACAGAGGGAGGCTGATATTCAAGAGGGGTCTGAGCCCGGAAGAGGGGGTTCCAGGGGTGAAAAGATATCACCCAACGTACAAGCAGAAACTAACTTTTGTTTATTGTTTTGGAACACATCAGCTCCTCAGGATCAAGAGACTTTTTGTAGAAAAGAGACTTAACCACTGAAGGTCCTGATATCCGAGAAGCAGAACTGTCGTCTCGTGCTGGAGACGCTTGAACGTGTGCTGTGCTCAGGATTCCCGCCTTGTCCCCTGCTCAAAACGTGGGGTAGGGAGACCCGGACTACTGCATCCTGACTTATTTGTGAACACTTCTTTCTTTCCGGTGATCATTATCCCACACTCTTTCTTTTATATTTAGCGTAAGGATTGGCAATAGGTTTTTCTTAGTATAGGCCCTTTTATCTGACCAGTTGCCACTAGGACTGCCTTATTATTATTTGATGGTCGTAGCTTGCTCTCATCTTAGATTTAGGTTTAGATTAGGCATTTTTACAACCCGCATATACAGTTTAATAAACACCTTTGAACTGTGATCACTTGTTTCTGTCTTTACTGTTGCCACCATGAGTTCCTTACAGTAGCAAAAACTGTCTTTCCTGAACAACAATGTCTTTATATTGGCTTCCCAAAGTTCTCGTTCTGTATACCTAAAGATTTACTTGGGGTACTTTCAAGACTCCCTGGTAAACCTCCTTGCCAGGTATTTTGTATCACTGTTAAGTTTTCCTTTACAATTTCTGTTGGCTTGCCTGGTATACTGCCCTGCCAGGAATCTGGCCACAATATTCAGTCTTCTCACAAAATGGATTGCCTGGTTTACTCTCCTGCCAGGAATCCCTTCTCTGGAGGTATTACAGATCCCCTGATATACTTCCCTGCCAGGTATCTTTCCGCCCCCAAATGTCAACTGCCTGGTCTCTTCTCTTTACCAGGACTTTTCTATTGGCTTTATTGTTACTTTCAATACATCACATCAGCATCTGACTTTTGTTCTGTTCTGTCCAATGTATTTGCTTAGGTTAACACTTGCTTCAGCTCCCCCCTCACATTGACATCTCATGCATATGTAATATTCAGATTTTGTTGTTGCACTTATTCTTGTTGGTATTCAATTCTTCTTGTTCTTAAACTTTGATCTAACATTAGGTTTTGCCTGCGTTTGAATTGTTTCGAATATTGTCAAAATGTCAATCTTCGATACTTCATTCACTTGTTCTCCGTGTGTTGGTACATCCTGGGGTCCGCAATGGCTCTGGACTGACTTACCTGTGGTTTGTATCATCCCTGACTCACAGTGTGCCTCTGCGGTGAAGCTACCTCCCTGGATTGGCTTCCCAGGTGATGCAGGTGTCTCTTCAGAATTCCCTGCGACTCTGCGTCTACTCTCTGGCTTCCTTCTGCCGGCAGGACCGTAGAACCCTGCCTCCTGACTTGACCATACCTCCAGGAGCTCTGCTGCACTTCTCGATTCCCCCACGGTCCTTCAGGTAGGCTGGCGGCACTCCTCCCTTTCTCCCGCCAAGCCGGTGTCTGTAGCTCGCGTTTGCAAGCCGCCGCATAGAGAACCCCCTTTTCTCCTCTGCGGTTCTCTCCCGCACTGTGTCTGTGAATGTCAAGGTTGGCATTTTTAAATGTTCCAGGCAATCTAGTGTGAACAGAACTAGTCCTTACATTGGTATTTGGACTTTGAATAATCTGTACCAACTCTTCCCTCCTCTTCTTCAACTCAGTACTTGAGGCTTTATGGGAGTTGAAGTCCATAGCTGTAATTGCATTTCCAACATGAAGATGTTCAAAAACTCTGTGAAAATATCGAAACCAAGGGCAGATATATAAACTTACAAAAAGGTAGGGGAGACCTGCATAGACATGACGTGGAGGTTTGGAAACCATATACTTATTACTATAACAGTGTATGCCAAACAACAATATCATTAAGCCTTTTGGTAGAACTGAACTCCAAGCCCTGTTGACTGAGGTTCCACCAAAAGTGACTGCGGTTGGAAGAGAATGTAATGCCTTCATGGATATGGAAAGAGAGAGAGTGCACTTCTGGACTGGAATGGTAGGAAATCTGGCAGATTTAAAACTTGGAGGTATTCACTCACTCCATCCATCTGGTGGGTGTGTGGAGGGAGAAGCAAACTCATTTCATTCTGAAGTACACTCCATAGTCTCCAAATATTTCTTTATCTAATGGACAGACTTTCATAGAACAAAGGATGTGGGTTTCTGCCGAGAGGAATATCAGACCACTTTACACTGCTGATGAGCATCTTGCTCATTGTGGACTTAACAAGGAGTGTGGCATCTGAATGCCTTTCAATTCCTACCTTAGGAAGTGGTCTCAGAAGCTGTAAAAAAAATAAAAATAAAAGGAATATTCTTAGATAAATGACCAACAGCAGTGCGATCCTGTTAGGCAGAATTATATGCAGTACCCTTTGGCAACACCACACACAATTAAGACTACAAGTTTCTGTGTAATTTCACCTTTGGTACAAGCCTGTACTACACAGTTATAGTGGTAGCAGTAGCGGAGCAGCCAGACTTATCTCAAGAGTAAGTGAGCAGTATCACATTGTTACACAAAGGACAGCAATTACTATGATTCAGGCAAACACTGACTCAAGGTTTCCAATTAAAAGAATATACATTTATTTCACTCTTCAGTTGTATAACATTTCACTATTCCAAGCAGTTTAAAAATCACACTCTTAATACACCACACCACTTCCCTTTAATTCCAGGCGAGTTAAGCTCACAAAATGAAGTGGGAGCAAAATGGCACTCCAGCAATTTAAAAGGGAGGGAAAAACAAAGTTATTGGAATTTGGGTCAAACCAACAGGTAAGTACTCAGGGCAATTGAACAAGAGGAACTACAGAGATAGAATCAGGTAGAAAAGGCTTAGGGCCAAAGTCAATGGGTCAAAAGTATTTTGCTCAAGATCCCACAGTTCAGGGTAGTTTGCGGTAAAGTTTGTGGCACAGTTTCCGACGAGGTTGGTTGATACAAAAGTTAGTTCAAAGAGAAGAGAAGGACACACCCTCGGATTGGAGAAAGGTTTCAAACACTTTCACTGCGGTTGAACGAAACGGACAACCGAATTTGCACAGTACCTTAAAACGGAGAGGGAGCTGTAGCTGAGGCAGACGTTCCTGGTAGTTTCTGCAGGCTCACGGTTCCTGAAACAACTGTCAGACTGACAAGAAGTAGGAAGACTGGAGGGACCTGCACTACCCAGGGAAGAAACCAGCAGCAGAGCAAAGCAATGAATAAAAGGTGCGCTCCTTAAAATCCAAGCAGGGTCCGACCTTCCTGGTTATCCGGCCCACTGTAGCTCTGTAGAGCGAATTCGACCAGAGGAGGGGTCCTGGCTTGCAGTTTGGGCGAACTGGTTGGTCCCACCAGCTCAAGGAAGAAGTTTCCTGGAGGATCTTCTCTGTCGTCAGATTCTGAAGATTCGGACCTGCAGCAGGGCGTCACCGGGCGGTTCAGTCGTTGTAGGGGTCCTTTTCTGCCAGTTCATCGTTGTTTTTTTTTGTTCCAGTGGCGACTCTGCCTTTCCAGTCCCAGAGACCTGCTTTTTATGCAGTTTTCCCCCATTCATACAGCCTGGCTGTCAATCACACAGCAGGGTGGCTGTCCTGGCAAGGACAGTCCCCTCAGCCAGGAGTGTGACTTGGGCTACCAAGGGAACCCATGGCAGGGGTCCGAAGATCCCTCCCTCGCATCCTGTGTACCTACACTTTCAAGCACCTTAAGGAGGGCTACTGCGCAGGAGCCCGCGAAAAGACAGCGAACAAAGGCGTCATCCCAGGTTTGGCGCGCAGAGAAAAACACGAGAAAGACTAACAAAAAGAAATTGCGAATAAACCCAGCCGGGGCCAAAATAAATTTGGTCAAGCGGGTTTATGTTCGAGGCTAATATAATCGCCTAAAACATTACCATGTTTATATAAGATAATTGCGGTCGAAAAGTTAGGGTAGATACCACTGCCACCAGCCATGTCTTAATGTAAAGGGAGCGAAACAATGCTCCAAGAGGCACAGACAAAAAGGGATAAAAGTTAACCCTTTCCAAGACTCCATGTAAGATGGGGTGTACTGGGTCTGTGGTTTAAAGTGACTAAAGTTAATGGCAACTTTACCCTTTTCTGGGGGACAGTAGTCAGCCCCAGAAAATGGAGTCGGTGGGAAGTCCCAAAGACAACCCTGTGTCACTGCACTGAAGGTGCTGTGTAACACACATGAAAATATGAGGCCATGGAGTAGGTGAGGCTCCAGTGCTCAAGATCACACAAAAAGTGAAAACACACACAGAAAAACACCTGTAAGAGTGGGAAAAAGGCTCAGGGGGTCATTACGACCCAGGCGGTAAGTACGCCAACTTTACCACCATGGTGTAAACTATGTTTACACCATGGTGGATGGCGGATTTACCGCCCCATTCCAAGGTGAGTGGGGCGGTAAATCTCCATTTCCCATTTTACCCTTCCCCATTCCCATTTTTGCCCCATAGGGCATAATGGGAGTGGGGAAGGCGCTAATTACGCCACCGTAAATTACGGTGGCGTAATTAGCACCAAGGCCGTTTAGCGTCATGGATTTTAACGGCTGCTAAAAGCAGCCGTTGAATTTGGGATTAGGCGTTAAGGGTTAACGACGGCGTTAACCCTTAACGCCTGAGTTGTAATGAGGCCCTCACACTCTTACCAGGTGAGAAAAATAAATCCTAGAAATCCAGCAAAGCTGCTGAGGGACTCATTAGGTAAGGGAAATCAGCCATTTATGAGAATTCTCCCTAACACCCACCAATTCCCAGTATGATATTGAGACACTTGGTATATTAAGTCTTTCAACACTTGAACATGGCTTTCAATGGATTGTGAATAATCGCTCAAATTAAAACAACACATACCTTCAACTGCGTTACAACCCAGGTTATGTTTCAGCAACAAATAATCAGTGGCAGCTCGGTTTTGCAAAGCTGCTTTTCTAATAATTTTGGTATCAAGAAGCAACTTCTCTAATGCCTGAGAAGTGTGAGTGAGTCCTTTCACTACTAAACACGCTAATTTCATTAAAGATTTATAGCCCCCAGGAGCTAAACTCCAAACTCACAATAATGAATAGGGCAGTGCTAATAACTCGCCCTCTGATAACAAATGCACATGTGAATCACAATTTGGGGATAGTCCTAGAGATTCGAAAGTTGATCTTTTGCTTCGATATACTGCTGGGTGTAAAGGAAACATCTTTAATCCTAATAGGGTTAAGGCACAATGACCTCCAGAAATGTTAGCTGGAATGTACGTGTTTTGTATGTGATGTTGCCACATGAAAAAAGCCATCCCGCTGGAAGTTTCTCATGATTTAGATGACTTGCAGCTACCACTGTGTAATTACTGGTCATGGTGTTATTTACATTGGAAAAAAGGGGGGGCAAGGAAAACCTTTTTTTTGTATTGTTTGAGGGGGCTTGACTCAAGAAGGCGATTTAACATATGAGCGAACAGAAGAGTCAACAGCTATCCCTTGTCAACCGTGTAGAGGAAGTAGGCCTATAGGAGGCAGATAGCTAGTTTATACAAATACTGGCTATTGAAGGTCACGAGAAAAGGTAAGTAAATTGTGTGGTAATTACATTTATTCATAAGTACAGACACACATCTAAAAAGCTTATAGGTTCACAACGGAAAAAACAATTGAACCTTTAAAAGGACAGATGAGCCCTATCGGGCTTACAAAAAAGAGTTGCAAGGCTGTTTTTTCACCACAGTTAAGTATACTGTAAATTCGAATGCTACTTTGAGACTGGTAGTATTGACAACAATAACATACTACCAGACTCAAAGTAGTATTCAAATTCACAGTATACACCTATTTCACTAACCCTCACTCACTTAACTGTGGTAAAATAACAGCCTTGCAACTCTTTTTTGTAAGCCCGATAGGGTTCATCTGTCCTTTTAAAGGTT
The DNA here is from genome assembly GCF_040938575.1 of Ambystoma mexicanum. Lineage (NCBI taxonomy): Eukaryota > Metazoa > Chordata > Amphibia > Caudata > Ambystomatidae > Ambystoma > Ambystoma mexicanum. Next base: position 531,669,289 of record NC_090924.1, on the reverse strand, counting down.
CAATTGTTTTTTTCTGTTGTAGGTTATTTACACTGGTACATATGCTTGGAACTCGTGCACACAATTTCTTCTCAAACGCAGTTTGATTTTTCTGTTTAGTTAGGTTCAGCAGTTGGCATTTGCCAATTTCTTTTGGTTCACAGGTCATACGATGGCAAACGTCACCTTAAGTCATATTATAGGTTATAATTTGTGTCAGGTCTCTCCATTTCCGATTTGTTTCTTGGCAAAACTTGCAATACTCGTAGACAGAAAAGGACTGTCTTACATCGAATCCTGTACTGCAGAATCATTGTGCATGACCCTGAAAATTTGCCTCAGTATCAGAGCAGGCGTTGGCACTTCTACTAAACAGGAAGTCAGCAAAGCAGCATGATGCACGGCAGAAATGTGAAATGTTTAAAACTTGCTGTGCTAGATAGGTCCACATGTTCTCCATTTGGGCAATCAGTTAATATTTTCGCCGCCCTAAGGACATCTCTTGCTGAGCCGACATCAATGTTGTTTGTGCTCGTACTCGACATCTCTTTCGCATTCCACAAATCCCGTGCTTTGGTCTGGCTGTTTTTTTTGGCATCGCCATTGGGCTGCTTTTGGATATCATTGCTCATCATCATCCGACTCCCATGGACCAATGGTCCAGATATGACATTTCACATTGGTTGCAGCATGCCGTTTGACTCTCCCGAACAGAGTCCATTTAGTCACACAATTACACCAGCCAGACACAGGATCTCCAAAGCAAACCCAGAAAATAGATATCCGTGTTGATAATCACTCTCTTAAGTAACATTTGTCTGCAGGCACATGCTGCCATTTTTCCTTGCCAGGTTCCATCACTACGACTACTTGGTCCTTGCCAGATGCAATAACCTCTGCGTGCACTGGTGGGCCACTTGGTCTTTCGACCAACACTTTTGCACCCAATACCCATGCTGTCTGAAGAGCCGAAACCACGATCTCCATGAGTAGTTAACACTGTGGGGTGCTCCCCTTTTTTGATCACAGACAACTTAACTGGGACAATAATTAGTTGGGCTACTCGATCGCCCTAATGAATTGGTAACACTTGGTCTCCACTGTTCATTAAAATGACTTTGATTTCTCCTTGGCAATTGGCATCTGTGACCCCCTCCTAGCACTTAAATGCCTTTTAATACGAATCCAGATCTAGGGGCAATCCATCCCATATGTTCTGGGGGAATCTGTACCCCAATCCCTGTTTCAATCACAATTATCCCTCTTGGGTCTAACCCGATATCTTCATGGGCATGCAAGTCTACCCCTGCTGATTCTGGGGTTGCTCAGAAGGGGGCTAAAGAACCTGGTGTAATTTCCCAGTACATTAACGTCTCTCTAGCTGAAATGGGTTGAATCTGTAAAGCAGGAGTCATTCATCGCAGCAATGGGGTCTCATGGGTATTCACTGGTCTATTATTCAATACCTGTACCGCATCAAACATGCAACCACGCCAGCCTGCTAAACTGCCATTGCCAGATTTGTGCAGCTGTTCTTTCAACAACCCATTCATTCTCTCAATCAAACCCTTTTGCCTCTGGGTGCTAAGGGATGTGGTACACCCACTCAATGCGCTTTTCCTGACAATATTCCTGAATCAATTTGCCTTTAAAGTGTGACCCGTTGTCACTCTGAATCTGCAAGGGTACACCGTAATACAGCGTAATCTAACAACTTAATGGTGTTCAGTTGTGTAGCATGTTTACACGGCAATACCATAAAATATCCAGAGTATATGTAACGCTCACCTGATTCTCGCAGAGGCGCCGGTCTTGACTGGGCAACTACCGTATCTTCAAAGGTGATGTGTAGCACCCGGTTGGCTCTTTGGGCTGGACCTCTGTGCACTGTATGCCTGACGTGTAGAGTAAGATGTCTGCAGATAGAAAATATGGGGTTAATGAACTGGGGTTATTGGGGTGTCCCTATCTCTTTCCTCTTCTCCTCTCCTGTAGACCCCCAAAGGTTAATGCTCTCACCTTAGGTAAGTGAATGCCAAGCTCTCCATCTGCCTCGGGGCAGGGTGCTGTAGCCAGTTTCTTCACTGGATAGGTAGCACAGGCCTCTTGACTTCAGAGGACTGTTGTCCGTCGTTTACTGCACGAACGGTAAGTTTCGAGTCATTCAAATGTCTTTTTAAAGTCTTTAGTAATGATGTCTCTTGTTTTGCAGGGTTCCGGCGATGGCGGATGACGGGCTGAAGTGAGTTGAAGATGGAGCCCGTGTGATGAATAGAAGCGCCTGGAAGCACGTGAGTAAGCGCTTGTTGCCTGTTTCACGATGCGCTCTAACTGTCTTTTTATTTTGCAGGTACGAGTTCGGAGCGGCTGCAGGGTGCCGGAATACCCACTGGATTAGATGTGGAAAGGAGTAATGGCACGTGAGTATTAAAGTTCCCCAATGTCTTTAAACGCACCTTGTTTTGTCTTTCAGATGCGGATGCAGCGCCGAAGGCCTCCGGAGCGTGCGAAGAGTTGGTAAGCTTTTGTCTTTCAGATGCCGGAATGCAGTATGAAGACCTCCGGAGCGCACAAAGAGTAGGTAAGCCTTTGCCTTTCAGATGCCGGAATGCTAACCTGTTCTTTCTTGTCTTTATAGGTGTTGCTGAAGACTGGATTCAGGATGGTAAGCCTTTTTCCTTAGGCCCAGGACTGGATGCAGAAGACACGATGAGCGTCCTGCTGCAGAGGGTGCAGAATAACGCAAAGCAAGATTCATCCACCGGGTGTGGTTTAAATAGCCTCCTGTAGTGCTTAGGTGTCTCCTTCCACAGCCACGCCTAAGTAAGAAAAGAGTTCCTGGTAAGAAAAGAGTTCCTGCCTTCCAGAAGAATTCCAGTGTTCTAAATCTAGGGAGTGGCTCCAGCCCCACCCAACAGGAAAAGTAGTTCCAAACAGAAGAGGATCAGAGGCTCAACTGGCAGGCAAGTAAGCAGCATGGTCTGCTGCAGGTAAGTCCACCCAAGCATTATGAGCCCGGCGCTTCCAGCGCTGGGACTGGGCATATTTATGAGCCTGGTGCCACTGGCGCCAGGACTGGGTCCAAAAGGTCCCAATTGGGACTGGTTGGCACTCGGAACCTGGGTTATGGATCTGCTTCCAAGGGAGTTGGGAAAACCCTGACCTTTTGGAAGCAGAGATCATGACAGTACCCCCCCTCAAGGCCCCTCCCAAACCGGGCTTCTCCGGGGGTTTTGGCTTGTCAGGAAATGTTCGGTGAAATCTTTTGATTAGGCGAGGAGCGTGGACATATTCAGCAGGTTCCCAGGATCTCTCTTGGGGGCCGTAGCCTTTCCAGTCAATTAGGTAGAATAGTTTAGATTTGGAGATCTTGGAGTCCAGAATGCTTTTGACTTCAAACTCGAGTTCTCCATCCACTAGGATAGGTTTTGGAGATTTGGTTAGTCGGGTTTGAGGTTGCACGGGTTTTAATAGAGAGACGTGGAAGACCGGATGTATCTTCATGTGCGGGGGCAAGTCCAACTTGACCGCTACTGGGTTTACTATGGTAGTGATGGAATAGGGACCAAGGTATCTTGGGTTGAATGTGCGTGGCCCTTTTAGAGATAGATATTTGGTGGATAACCAGACTTGATCCCCTACTTGATAGTGAGGGGCTTCCTTCCGATGTTGATCTGCTCCTTTCTTGTATTGTTCTTTAGCCCTTTGAAGGTGAGAAACAGCTTCCTTAAAGGCTTGGGTGATTGTAGAATGCAGGTAGTCTACTGCTGGTGTTTCAAGATCTTGGAGGGGATCCAACTCCGAGGTTTGAGGGTGACTGCCGTACAAAAGAAAAAACGGGGTTTTCCCAGTTCCCGAATGGACAGAGTTATTGTAGGCATACTCGGCTATCCAAAGGATATCTTTCCAAGTTTTTTCAGTTTGTTGCAGCATGCAGCGTAAATACTGTTCCAGAGTTTGATTGGTCCTCTCGGTTTGTCCGTCGGTCTGAGGGTGGTGACTGGTCGATAGTCTCACATCAATTTGAGCCGACCGACAGCAACTTCGCCAAAAATGAGAAATAAATTGACTACCTCGATCCGAAATTAGAACCGAAGGAAAACCGTGCAGTCGGACGATGTTTTCGAGAAATTCTCGGGCCAGAGTTGCTGCTGTTGGCAAGCCTTTGAGCGGAATGAAATGCGCCATCTTGGAGAATAAGTCCACGATTACTAGAATCGTATTGTATCCGGAGCATGGAGGTAGATCGGTGATGAAGTCCATAGAAAGCGTATGCCAAGGGCGAGGTGGGATGTCAATAGGGCGTAAGAGGCCTGCTGGTCTTTCCTTTTGACTCTTGTTTTGGGCGCATACTCCACAGGACATTATAAAGTCTCTGATATCTTTTTTCCAAGACGGCCACCAGAAGTAGCGCTTGATCTTTTCTGAGGTCTTGGCTATACCGGGATGACCTTCCATTAAAGAGTCGTGATAACAAGAGATTACTTTTTTCTGTAAATCTGTGCTGGGTAGGTATAATCGTTCTTGGAAATACAATAAGTTGTCCTTTACTGCAAAGTCCTTTCCCTGCAGATGCCAATTCTGTATATCTGCTGGAGTTACAAGTTGCCTGGCTTTATCCTTAACTTCCTCTATAGATTCTGTGCCGATTAAACCCAGAATTCTTTGTTCGGGAATGATTGGTACAGGTTTAGGGTTGACCAAGTGTTCTTCCACTCCCATCCGAGAAAGGGCATCGGCTTTACCGTTCTTTGTACCAGGTCGATAGGTAATTATGAAGTCAAACTCGGCAAAGAATAATGCCCAACGGAGTTGTCTAGAGGATTGGGCTTTTGCGGTTTTCAAATATTGCAGGTTTCGGTGATCCGTAATCACAGTAACGGTGTGTCGGGCCCCCAGCAGATAATGCCGCCAAGCCTTAAAGGCAGACTTGATAGCCAGAAGTTCCTTGTCAGTAATCGTGTAATTGACTTCAGGAGGCGAGAATTTGCGGGACCAAAATGCCACGGGATGCAACTGATTGGTTACCTGGTCCTTTTGTGATAGAACTGCCCCCATGGCAAGGCTTGAAGCATCAGTTTCCACGATGTAGGGGAGTTCGGGGCGAGGGTGTTTTAAGATTGGTGCAGAGATAAATTTAGTCTTCAAATCCTGGAAAGCTTGTTCCGCCTCGGTAGACCATTCAAAACGTTTGTTTTTCTTTAACAAGGCAGTGATGGGCTGGACTATTCGAGAGAACTCGGGGATAAACCTGCGGTAAAAGTTAGCGAAGCCTAACATGCTTTGCACACCTTTTACGGAGGATGGTGATGGCCATTTGAGAACTGCATCGACCTTCTTTGAATCCATACGCACTCCGCCAGGTGATAATATGAATCCCAAGAATTCAACTTCAGTCACATTGAAAACACATTTTTCCAACTTAGCGAAAAGTTTGTGTTGACGCAATCTTTCGAGGACCATTTTCACGTGTTTCCGATGTTCAGATTCCGATGAAGAATAAACGAGGATGTCGTCAATGTAAACAACAACACATACATCTATGAGCTCTCTGAGGACATCGTTCATAAAATATTGAAAGGCGGCCGGGGCATTGCAAAGTCCGAAGGGCATGACCTGATATTCAAATAGCCCATACTTGGTGCGGAAGGCCGTCTTCCATTCATCGCCCTCTTTTACTCGTACCAAGTGGTAAGCTCCTCTAAGATCCAGCTTTGTATATATGCATGCTTTTCTGACTTGGTCCAGGAGTTCAGGGATCAAAGGTAACGGATATCTATTCTTAACGGTGATCTGGTTCAGGGAGCGATAATCGATACAAGTTCTAAGGTCTCCTTCCTTTTTTTGGAACGAAGAACAAAGCTGAAGAGGCAGGGGACTTGGAAGGACGAATAAACCCATTTGCCAGGTATTGATCCAGGTATTGTCGAAGGTGAAGGTTCTCAGGCTCGGTGAGGGCATAAATTCTACTACAAGGAGGAGTAGATCCAGGTATCAGGTCTATCTAGCAGTCATAAGACCTATGAGGAGGTAGAGAGTTAGCCTGATCCTTCCGGAAAACATCTTGGTATTCTAGGTATTCGGGAGGTAACTGGGGAGTCTCTGAAGAAATTGCGGCCAGTGCAACACCAGGTGGAGGGTGACAAGTTGAGACACATTCTGGAAACTGGACCGTTCTTGCTCGCCAATCGATCAGAGGATTGTGTTTCTCTAACCAAGGTATTCCTAGAATAATCTGAAACTGAGGGGCCTTGATCACATCGAACACGATCTTCTCATGGTGTCCATCTTGACCTACTAGCGTAACTTCTTGAGTGGTATGCGTTACTGGCCCGGAGGCTATCTCCGTACCATCCACCGTAGTAATGACGTCCTTTACAGCCTTGGGACAGAGAGTTAGATTCATCCTCAAAACCATTTCATGATCCACATAATTGCCGATGGCACCGCTGTCGACGTAAGCTTCAATTGCATGTAATCGATCCGGATTATCAGGGCTAATGAGGACCATAGGTATCACGAAATGCGAGGTCACGGAACTGGTTTTTACGCTCGGCAAGAGGACCTCTATTCTTGTCGGGCGAGGTCGTTTCCCTGCTCAGAGTTTGTAACTTTGGTAACTGCAGCTCCTACTGCCTTCTTGGCAGGTTTCACCGGACAGTCTCGAAGAAAGTGCCCTGAGTTTCCGCAATATAGGCATAATTGCAACTGTTTCCTCCTATCCCGCTCCCGTTGTGTTAGAGGACCTTTCAGACCCCCTATTTGCATGGGTTCCCCGGAGTCTACTCCTTTGGAAGGAGTTGGCGGTTTGGAAAATACTCGAGCATCAAACTTGGAACGATCGGCCTTCCTGTTCTGCAGCCTGTGATCTATTTGAACGACCAAGTCTATGTAATCCGAACAGTCTTGTGGGGGATTCACTACTTGGGCTAAAACGTCTTTGAGTTCTCCACGTAGACCTCTATAAAACAGCGTAATCCTTTTGTCCTCAGGCCATTGAGTTTCCACTATTAGTCTATTGAAAGATGCAATATAAGCCAAAAAGGTCTTGATTACCCTGTCGCAACGAAAGAAGCTCATTGTCCAAGGCCTGCCCCTGTGAATGTCTTGCGAACAGTTTTTCCATACTAAGCTGAAAGGCTTGAAAATCATGGAGAACCGGATCATCTTGATGAACTAGAGGGATCGACCAGTCTGCCGCATTGCCACTAAGGTACGAAAGTACAAAAGCTACTTTAGCTTGATCAGTTGGAAAGGCTGCTGGCCGGCATAAGAAGTGCAACCGGCACTGATTGATAAATACTGCAAACCTCTTTGGGTCACCAGAAAATCGCTCGGGCGGGGCCAGAGGTACATTCCCAGGTAGGTTGATCTGCACTGGATTCATAGAGGATGTTGAAGGAAGATTTGCCCCTGATGCGGGTAACGGGGTCTGTCCGGCTTGTGACTGTAGCACTTGTCTAGCAAGATTGTCTGTTCTCTCCTTGGAAATAATTAGTTCCCTTCTTAGAGCATTGGTTTCCTGACGAGTTGCATGCACTTCTGCCCTTAGTTCCCCAAGTAACCGGGCTAGGGGGTCAGTATCCGAGGTTTCCATAGCGCCTGGGCGAGAGTTTTGCGGTAGGCTTTGCGTTCTGTAACGCTCACCTGATTCTCGCAGAGGCGCCGGTCTTGACTGGGCGACTACCGTATCTTCAAAGGTGATGTGTAGCACCCGGTTGGCTCTTTGGGCTGGACCTCTGTGCACTGTATGCCTGACGTGTAGAGTAAGATGTCTGCAGATAGAAAATATGGGGTTAATGAACTGGGGTTATTGGGGTGTCCCTATCTCTTTCCTCTTCTCCTCTCCTGTAGACCCCCAAAGGTTAATGCTCTCACCTTAGGTAAGTGAATGCCAAGCTCTCCATCTGCCTCGGGGCAGGGTGCTGTAGCCAGTTTCTTCACTGGATAGGTAGCACAGGCCTCTTGACTTCAGAGGACTGCTGTCCGTCGTTTACTGCACGAACGGTAAGTTTCGAGTCATTCGAATGTCTTTTTAAAGTCTTTAGTAATGATGTCTCTTGTTTTGCAGGGTTCCGGCGATGGCGGATGACGGGCTGAAGTGAGTTGAAGATGGAGCCCGTGTGATGAATAGAAGCGCCTGGAAGCACGTGAGTAAGCGCTTGTTGCCTGTTTCACGATGCGCTCTGTCTTTTTATTTTGCAGGTACGAGTTCGGAGCGGCTGCAGGGTGCCGGAATACCCACTGGATTAGATGTGGAAAGGAGTAATGGCACGTGAGTATTAAAGTTCCCCAATGTCTTTAAACGCACCTTGTTTTGTCTTTCAGATGCGGATGCAGCGCCGAAGGCCTCCGGAGCGTGCGAAGAGTTGGTAAGCTTTTGTCTTTCAGATGCCGGAATGCAGTATGAAGACCTCCGGAGCGCACGAAGAGTAGGTAAGCCTTTGCCTTTCAGATGCCGGAATGCTAACCTGTTCTTTCTTGTCTTTATAGGTGTTGCTGAAGACTGGATTCAGGATGGTAAGCCTTTTTCCTTAGGCCCAGGACTGGATGCAGAAGACACGATGAGCGTCCTGCTGCAGAGGGTGCAGAATAACGCAAAGCAAGATTCATCCACCGGGTGTGGTTTAAATAGCCTCCTGTAGTGCTTAGGTGTCTCCTTCCACAGCCACGCCTAAGTAAGAAAAGAGTTCCTGGTAAGAAAAGAGTTCCTGCCTTCCAGAAGAGTTCCAGTGTTCTAAATCTAGGGAGTGGCTCCAGCCCCACCCAACAGGAAAAGTAGTTCCAAACAGAAGAGGATCAGAGGCTCAACTGGCAGGCAAGTAAGCAGCATGGTCTGCTGCAGGTAAGTCCACCCAAGCATTATGAGCCCGGCGCTTCCAGCGCTGGGACTGGGCATATTTATGAGCCTGGTGCCACTGGCGCCAGGACTGGGTCCAAAAGGTCCCAATTGGGACTGGTTGGCACTCGGAACCTGGGTTATGGATCTGCTTCCAAGGGAGTTGGGAAAACCCTGACCTTTTGGAAGCAGAGATCATGACAGTATATATCCACAATGGTGCATGCATACTGACAGCCTTTGCTGCATAGGGCCAATATAATCGATCTGCCAGATTTGACCTGGTAACTTTCTTCTTCTCAACGTACCCTGGACTATTTGAGAGATGGGTCTATGCTGTTGGTGTTGACCCACAGGACATAGCAAAATTGTCTTCACTAACTCTAAAGGGATACTGATCCCTCGAGTTTGTGCCCACCTGATAGTAGCTTTTTCTCCAAGGTGCCTAAATTTTTGGTGAGCCCACTTGGTCAGACCCTCCAAAGCGTCCTCCTGAGCCTCTGCATCCAGAATAAATCTTGGTGTGCTCATCTGCAACAGAATTAAACCAACAGTCTAATGAATCTGTAGCACAATATGCATCTACATGATACACAGTGACTTCACCTTGTGATAACATTTCCACAATATCTTGCCACAGTTCCATTCCCCACAATTTTATTGAATGATTTTTCCATCCATTCTTTTGCCATGTTGGCAGCCACACCGCCAACCCATTCGCCACCGACCATGAATCTGTGTACAAATGACAGACCAGGGGTCTCTTGTTTCAATACTTGGTAAACTGAATATAGTTCTGCAAACTGACTGCTCTTTCCTTTCCCTGATGTTGTCAAAATCTTTTTTGTCTTGGGATTGTATGACACCGCTTTCCAGTATTGCTTGGTTCCCACATAGCAAACCGAGTCATCCGTAAACCAGGCATGCTCTGTCTGCTCCACTGTCAGATCGCCATAAGGTACTTCTTATTTCACGTGAGACTCACATATTTCAGTCACTTCCTGTGGTTTGTAATCTGTGGGTGGTATGTTGGCCACTGGCTCATGTTATTTTGCAACTCCACCCTTTCCTGATTTGACTCTGTCTTGAATGCACCATTTCCGCTTGATTATGCCGGCTTCTTGAGCGTGTCATATTCTGTATGTTTTAGGAGAGCTCAACACCCATTGCATGATCGGGATTTCGGGTCCTCATCAATACATCATGCCCCGCTGTCATTTGCTCAGTATCCACAAGAGTCCAATATCATGCCAGCAAGTGCTTCTCAAATGGAGTGTATGTTTTACCAGCCTCGGGCAACTTATGACTCCAGAATCCCAATAGAACACATTTCCTGTCTTGTTTCTGCCACAAACTACACTTAGCATAATTTTCTTGCACAGATACATTTAACTCCATTTCGCCTTCCTTCAATGGCCATAAATCAAGCACCTGCTGCATGGTGTCTTTTGCCAAATCAAATGCCCTTTGCTGCTCCTCCCCCCACTGAAACTCATTTCTTTCGTGTCACTTTATAGAGGGGGGCTAGGATCTGCCCTAGATGGGGTATGTGCTGTCTCCAAAACCCAAACTGCCCTATGAACTAATGAGCTTGTTTTTTGTTCATCGGAGTAGTGAACCCCAGTATATTCTGTCGGGCCTTCAGCACCATCTCTCGATGCCCATTATGGCATGAATTCCGAGAAATACTACTGTCTCAGCTGGCTCTTGAATTTTGTTAGGGTTAATCTCTCACCCTTCCTTCTTCAACCCTTCCATGATGACTTCTAACTGAGTTCGCACACTTTGCTCATCTTTCTCCTGAATCAAACTATGATATTTGTACGTCAGGTTTACATGGTAGCTTGTCGAAGTGTTCTGCCACCAGCTGGTGACAGATAAGGAACAAGTTACTTACCTGTAACTGTTGTTCTCCAGCATGGGTCTAGCATGGATTCACATGCTCATGAATATTCCCCGTCAGGCTGAGAATCCTCGGTAAAGAAAAAATCAGTATCAGTTTCGTTTCTGATCTGTCTTTCGTAGTAGTAACCAATCACTGATCTCTGCGTCATACTGACCACAGCCAATGACTGCCCTCTACCTAAGCCCCGCCTCCGGCAGCCATCCTCAGATTTAGTAGCACGTGAAGTGGCAGTATGACCAAGTGAAGAGCCGCAGAGGGGTAGGCGGGAGGGTTCGCATGTGAATCCATGCCAGACCCATGCTGGAGAACAACAGTTACAGGTAAGTAACTTGTTCCTTCTCCAGCATGGGGTCTGGCATGGATTCACATGCTCATGAATAAAGAATACATAGCAGTACACACATGCACAACCACGGGAGGTGGCAAAGGCTCAACATTAAGCATTACATCAAACTCAACATTAAGCAATTCTTACCTCCTCACCAGGCTCACCTTAGGCGAACAGGTTGCGCAGCACTGCTTGGCCGACCCTGGACTCCTCCCTGGAATCTTGATCGACGCAGTAGAATTTCGTGAAGGTGTGCGTCGACCTCCACGTAGCATCCCTGCAGATGTCTAGCAAGGGAACACCAGATAGGAACGCCGTGGTAGCTGCGATCGCTCTGGTGGAATGGGCTCTCGGACGGCCAGGCAGCGGTCGGTTTGCCAACCGATGACAGTACATGATACAGCCGGAGAGCCATCTGGAAATGGAAGCCTTCGAGAGAGCCTTCCCCTGATTGACAGGTCCAAAGTTCACAAAGAGTTGTGACGTCTTCCGAAAACACTTTGTGCGGTCCACGTAGAACTTCATCGCTCTAGCAACATCCAGCGAGTGCAAAGTCCTTTCAGCCGGCGACGAAGGCGACGGGAAGAAAACAGGCAACACCAAGGGTTCGTTGAGGTGGAAGTCCGACGGCACCTTGGGCATGAAGGAGGGGTGCGTCCTGAGCACTACCCTCGTGTCGTGAAAAGTCAAGTACGGGGCCTTGCAGGAAAGGGCCTGGATCTCTCCCACCCGTCGTGCGGAGGTGATGGCCACAAGAAACGCTGTTTTCCACGACAAGAACTTCAACGGAGCCGAGTGCAGAGGCTCGAACGGAGGTCCCATGAGCTTGGTCAGCACCACGTTGAGCTCCCACGCCGGGGCCGGAGCCTTCACCGGCGGGAACGATCTGAACAGTCCCTTCATGAACTCTTTCACCAGACGATGAGACCACAAAGATGTCCGCCCCATGGTTCTGGTGTATCGGGAGATCGCAGCAAGATGAATCTTGATGGACGCGTGCGCCAGTCCAGCTTTGGCCAGCGTCAGTAGGTACGGCAGTACTTGGGGAGCCGTAATCCGTAGAGGGTTAATCTTCTGTGCGTGGCACCAGACAGAGAACCTCTTCCATTTGTGTCCGTAGCATTTAAGAGTTGAGGACGCCCTGGCCTTTGCAAGAACCTCTCTGCAGTCGGCCGGTATGTCGTATCCTCCAAACTCTAACGCCGCAGGAGTCAGGCCTGCAAGCTCAGCGACTTTGGGTCGTGATGGAGGATGGCGCCTCCTTCCCTGGAGAGAAGTTCCGCGTCCACTGGCAGCTTGATTGATGGGGACGCTGACAAGTCCAGAAGGTCCGGGAACCATATCTGCCTCGGCCACGCAGGTGCGACGAGGATCATCCTGCACCGTGACCTCTTGAGCTGGTTGATGAGCCGGATCAGCAATGGCAATGGAGGGAACGCGTATAGAAACAGGCCCTCCCAGGGGAACGAGAAAGCATCGCCCATGCTCCTCGGCTGGGGAAACCTGCTGGCGAACCTCCGGCACTTGGAGTTCGTCGCTGTCGCGAACAGATCGATCTGGGGTGTGCCCCACCGTCGGAAGAGGCGGTCCACTACATCCTGTCGTAGTTCCCACTCGTGGCACGAGCGCAGCTCCCTGCTGAGTGAGTCGGCGATGGTGTTTTTTATCCCTGCCAGATGAAACGGCACCAGAAACATCCCTTGGGCGACGGCCCAATGCCACAGATCCTGCGCCTCCATGGACAGGGCTGGGGACCTGGTTCCGCCCCGTTTCCTGATGTAGAACATGGTGGTGGTGTTGTCGGTGAAGATCCTCACCACCTTGCCCTTGAGGGACGGAAGAAAGGACCTGAGGGCCCAAAACACTGCACGGAGCTCCAGGACGTTGATATGGAGGGACTTCTCCGTCGGGAGCCAAAGGCCTCTCGCGTGCAGATTTTCGGTGTGCGCTCCCCACCCTTCCAGGGAGGCATCCGTGGTCACTGTCTCCTGGTGGCCGGGGGTCTGGAAGTCCATGCCCGCCGTCAGATGCGCGCGGGTGCCCCACCACCGGATCGCTCGTCGGAAACTCTTGTCGAGTGCGATCCTCTGCTTGAAGCTGCCCATCGTCTGGATCCAGCGCGCGTCCAGGAACTCCTGCAATGGGCGCATCTGGAGCCTGCACAGGCGGATGAGGTAAATGCAAGAAGACATCATTCCGAGGAGGGACTTGATGGACCTCACTCTGGCCGCGTCCGCAACCAGCATCCGCTGCACCTTGCCCAAGATGGCCCTCGTCCTTTCCTCCGACGGAGAGGCCAGAAGCGACACTGTGTCGAGCTTCGCTCCCAGAAACAGTGCGTCTTGCGCGGGCACCAGGTGGGACTTGGCGTAGTTTATGGAGAATCCCAGGTCCGTGAGAAGTTGGACGGTCCTTGCCGTGTGCTCCACGGCGAGCTCCTTCGTCTTCGCTCGGATGAGCCAGTCGTCCAGGTAGGGGTAGACGTGGATCCCGTCTCGGCGCAGCTGCGCCGCCACTGGTGCGAGGCACTTGGTGAACACCCTGGGTGCCGACCTCAGTCCGAAGGGGAGGGCTCTGAACTGGTAGTGACGCCCTTGGACCACGAGCCTGAGAAACTTTCGGTGTCCCTTTAGGATGGGAATATGGAAGTAGGCATCCTCCAAATCCAACGACGACAGGAAATTGCCCTCCTCCAGCTGACCCAGGACGTGTTGGAGGGTGACCATCCGGAACTTCTGTGCCTTGATGAATTTGTTCAGTCGTCGTAGGTCCAGGATGGGAAGCCATCCTCCCGTCTTCTTCTTCACGAGGAAGTATCTTGAGTAAACTCCGGAGCCGCAAAGCCTCTTTGGGACGAGCTCGATGGCGCCCTTCTTGAGCATCGCCTTTACCTCCAAGAGAAGTTAAGGGATGTGATGTTCTTTCCTGGCCACAGGGGGGACGCGCGGGCACCTCTTTAGAAACTCGAGAGCGTGACCCTGAGCTAGGGCGTCCAGCACCCAACGGTCGGTGGAGATGGACTCCCACACGCTGACGAAGCTCGCCAGCCGGCCTCCCACCGGGGTGCTTCGGTGGGGGCCCGATCCCACGGCCGGTTCAGTCCTGCTTCGACAAGGCTTTGCCACCTTGTCCTCCTTGGCGACGACGGCGGGGTCCGCCTGACTTGCCTCGTTCCCTTTAAGCTTCCTGCGACGACGAATGGGCTGCTTGACGGTAGGTGGAAAATCCGCCGCCGGAACCTTTGGAGGCACCCTGTTTGCCTCCGCCGCTCCGAAAGGGCGGCCGCCGTTGCTGGAGAACCCCAAGAGCCCGGGCCGTCTCCGTGTCTGGCTTGATGCTTGAAGGGAATCGTCCACTGTTTTCCCAAACAGGTTGTTTCCGTCGAACGGCATGTCCAAGACTCTGGTCTGCACATCCTGACGGAAGTCAGTAGCCTTGAGCCATCCACGCCGCCTAAGGCACACGCCGTTGCCCAACTGGCGAAATCCAGTGTCAGCGATGTCTGTCGCAATCGTAATGGCGTGGTCCGACGCCACCTCTCCTTCCTGCAAGATCTCTAGGGCTTCAGTCCTCTTGTCGTCCGGTAGGAAGTCCAGCAGGGGGGCCAGTTTGTACCACAACTCCCTGTCGTAGCGGGCTACGATAGCCAAGGCGTTGGCCGCCTTAATCGTCGTCGCTGCAGATGAGATGACTCTGCGTCCCATCGTATCTAATTTCTTTCCCTCGCCGTCCGGCGGGGAGGTAGACGTAGAGGCCGCACCCCCCCCGCTTTCTTCCTGGCCGCCGCAGAGACGACTGAGTCCGGGGTCGGCTGTGCCCGAAGGCACAAGGGGGCCGCGTCCGGGACCCGGTACTTCTCGTACCGATCCCTTATAGCCGGCGTCGTGGATGGGTTCTTGAGGAGGGCGAGGCCCTCATCCCAAATATCGTCCAGTAGAGGTACAGAGAGGACCGTCTTCCTCTTGGCCTCGCGCCGTTGATAAAGGAAACCTTCCTTCTTCTTCTCTTCCGGGCAGAGCTGGAAAAGCTCGGATACCCTGGCGATCATGGAGTGAAACGGTCCAATCTCGTCGGGCGGGGAAGCCCGGGTGGGAGGTGACGACGGCAGATCCTCGTCGTAAACCTTGTCGTCCGTACCCGTCGCGGCCGTGTCAGTCCCCGTATCATCCCCACGAGTCGTGGACGGGGAGGAGGGCTGAACAGGGCGCGATGGCTGAAAAGGAGGAGGAGGATGAATCCTTCTCCTCTTAGGGGGAGGGCTCCCAGAAGGGCCTGGCTCCGGGTCCCCTGTCGGGAGCGGTTCCTCCGCTGGTGGTAACGGCAGTCTCGTCCTTATCTCCGAGCATAAGGACTGTATAGCCAACAAAATGGCCGCCGAGTTGTCTTGCGGCACTTGTTGAGGGGAGTCCGACGGGCGGTCAGGGGCCCTGTCGGCACCCTCGATGTTATCGTCGTCTCCTACGTCGGGGTCCCTCCCGACGGGCTGGTCTTCTTCCACGCCAACGCCGTGGCTTAAGACTTCGATCAGCTCTTCCTCATAGGTTCAGGCCGAATCCACGATGACCTCCTGCCCCCCCCTTTTTCTTCTCCGTCGGAGGTTTCACGGGGGTCCTGTCGATGGGCATAAAAGAGGACTCCCTCCGCGATGGCAGGGAGACTCTGAGCCCTGAGGTCGCCACCACTGGTGTAGCCTCCACAGGCTGAGCCAGGGCCGCCGTGACTGTCTCGATAGAGGCCTTGGCCGGATGGATTAAGGCTTTCACCACCTTAGGTGCGCTCACCGCCTTCTCCTTGGGGGGAGGGTCACTGCCTCGCTCCCCCTCCGATGGGGCCTTCGAGCTCGACCGGGGTCTCTCCAGGAGCTTCGCCGGGTGCTCAGCCTTCCTCTTACCCGAACCAGAGCGTTGGCTCATGGTTGATGGTGCCGGGGAGGATGCGCCCTGCCTTGCGCCCGTAGAGCCCGACCGTTCGGCGCTCCCGGTGCCAGCGGACTCGCGGTGCTTGGCCTTGTGTTGGACCCCCGTCGCCGGGGCGTCCTCAAAGGTCTTAGAAGACCGCTCGGACTTCTTCTTCTTCTCGCCTGACGGGCTCTTCACTTCCAGCCAGTTGGCGAGACGTTGATGGCGGTCCTTCATGGTCCGCTCCGACATATTGCCGCAAAACGCACAGTCCTTCTGCACGTGCGTCTTGTCCTCATGTAGGCAGTAAAGACAAAGGGAGTGTTCGTCCTCCTTAAAGACATTCTGAAGCTGGCATCCAGGGCAGACCCTGAACAGCTTTCCAGGCGTCGAGCTTCCCTTCTCCTGGGCCATGTCCGAGATGGGCCTGAGAAACTTCTGGAGTCCTCCAAAAGCGTGGCTCGACGAAATCTTCACCCTTGAGGGGCGTAGACGAATCCGACATGGGTCCCCGTTGATCGGATGAAGAAACGGTGGAGCTTGAGGCTCTTTTGACCGAAAAATAGAAGTTTTTTGAGAAAAAACGTGAAAAAATAGCACTAACGCTCGAGAGCAATAGCACGAGGATCCCAACACTTGAACGTGCGGTAAAAATCTGAAGATGGCTGCCGGAGGCGGGGCTTAGGTAGAGGGCAGTCATTGGCTGTGGTCAGTATGACGCAGAGATCAGTGATTGGTTACTACTACGAAAGACAGATCAGAAACGAAACTGATACTGATTTTTTCTTTACCGAGGATTCCCAGCCTGACGACGGGGAATATTCATGAGCATGTGAATCCATGCCAGACCCCATGCTGGAGAATTGGGTTATGTATGTAGGCAATGTATGTACCCCATAGGTAATCTCGTGAAGGTGTACTGATGCCCGTTCCAAGAAAATGCAAACTGTTCTTGGCACTCCTCAGCAATTGGCACAGAGAAAAATGCATTGGCTAAGTCTACCACTGCATACCAGGTTCCCTCAAACTTTTGGACATTCTCAATCAAAGCAATGGAGTCTGGGACTGCGGAGGAGTGTGTTTATACAACGTGCGATAATCCACCGTCATCCTCCAGCTTCCATTCCCCTTTTTCAAAGGCCAAAGCGGATTGTTCCACGCTGTAGTAACAAGTCGTAACACTCCTGCCTCTACATACCCTTTGATGTGTCCTTATGCCACCCGGGAAGGTAGTATTACTTCATCGCTACCCACTTGGTTGTCAAAGGCACATGCACTGGGGGCTTTTACAATTTGCCTATGGTAACGGGTGTACAAGTCAATGCACTCACTCCAAATTGATCTCAGAGTCAATCCTTCCAAAATGTCAAACCCAATTATGTACTCGGGTACCGGGACAATCAACACTTGGTATTTCTGCCTCGTCAAATTGCCTATTTTCATCTCCACTCCTGTTTGTACTGCAGGGGTTTCCTTCCGCCCTAGCCCTGTAATGGTAAAGTGTCTACCTTTAAATCGTGTTGGATTTCCATAAATCAAAGAGACCTCCGCCCCGGTATCAATGCTCGCACCTCTTCTGTATTTCTAGGCCCTCAAAAAATCTTAACATTAACATGAGGTCCCCTATCAACTTTTCTGCAAGCAGACGCTACTGGAGTTTGGCCATAATCCTAATCAAAGTTCGAATGAATGTATCCCAACTCTGACTCTAACATGGCACTCACCACCTTCCTCAAATCAGCATGTGTTGGCTGGTACGGGGAAGGGATCCCCATTGACCCTTTGTCCTGTTACTCCTCAGGATGGGCTGAAGGTGAGGTGTCCCTCTGTGGCTTAGTCACCACCTGTCTCTTAACTTTTTTATAGCACTCTTTTGCTGCAAGCCCTCTCTTTTTGTACCACTCATACATTGCCCTTGTTTCAATGCCATCAATTTCTTCTCGTGGCACACCATCTTTCAACAGGGCTAAAAATATATCCTTTCTGGACACTCTGGAGTCTCTACTATCTTGCCTCCTACCTTCCGCTCCTCTCTCACTACGCCCCTCTCTCACTTGACTTTTGTTCCATTCCCCCAAGTCTACCAGTTGCCCGATGGCATCCACTACTTCATCAGTGGGCTTGCATGTCATACCCATAGAGCAATGTCATGATGAAACTTTTGTATGTGGGTCGGGTCAGTTCTTATCACCATATTTCCGGTTGAAACTGAAAATGGCACTACCCCCATGTGTCCTGGCTCCTCTACATGAATTGCCTCCTTCGTGGCATGCTCTTTGATCTTTTGAATTGCGTCTTTCAAAGTATATCACCTCTTTTCCTCACTAGGCCAATATGTAGTAATGGGATACTTGCAGTTCCACCCTTGGGCTGCTAGGTGCAACAAAGACAACTAAGAAGCTTGACCATTAGTTTTAGGGGGCGGCCCTGCTCTTAATACCTCCTGTACATTGGTGTCATTTGACAAAGGCAGGATGCGCTGGGAATCTGTTGCATCTACCAATAACGCTGCTGCCTGTCCATCAAACAGACCCACCATCCATGCCAGCAAAGGTTCCCCTGACTTTTGCCTCAGACGAGCAATGATTTCCCCAACCTCCTGTTGAGTGTAATCTTCCAGCGTGGTTAAATCTACGACTCCGCCCACACGATTATGCGGATGACAACAGGCACGGCGTCTCATAACAGGCTTAGCTGCACTATCTTTTTATTAAGTGCTGACTTAGATTCTTACTCCCACTCCGAGGAGCTCTCAGAGCCTGTTGAGTTAAAGATGTTGCCATTCCATGTGTCGGGTCCCAGTCTATGCCTGCTGTAGCGATTACAGGCACTACTTTCCTTTGGTTGACCCCCCCCTCGTCTCTTTCTATATATATCTAGAGCCATTCTGACTTCTGGCCTCTCTGCTACGGTCTGATATCTATCAGCCTTGTCCTTAAAAATCTTCATTTGTAATTGCTGAATTAATGCAATCTGTCTTTCGGCAGCTAACTCTTTTTCCAGCCGTAAAATATCCTCTTTCAACTCTACATTCCTCTGGTGTAGCTTTATACAAGCATATAAGAGGACCCACCCCCTTTTAACTAAAGCGGCACATTCCTTTCCCATCTCAACTGAAACCTGCTGTAAACAAAACTACCTCCGCGGGGCTTGTGTCTCCTAAACTCTCATCCCATGGTTCACTTAAGCCTGCCCCACATGCCCAGGCTTGGGATAATTTATCATATGGAATCTTGGCCCATCCTGGAATCATGAATGATATCGGGATATTTTCTGCCAGCGGAAGCCCCTTTTCTCTTAAACAAACTATTCATGGTTACAATCATTTACAAACCTCTTTTTTCTACAGTCACTCCTTCACTCCGGCAACACAGAGAACACTGATCGAGGCAGCCTGGCACTCACTGCTACATGCAAACAAACTTTCACTTACAAAATAAATCTTGCCTACCAGCGCTCAAGCACACATTTTGGGATATTTGGAACGCCGCATCACAAATACCCTGCTCACAGCGCCAAAATGCTTTGCCTGCCAAAAAGTGTACAGACAGACATATACCTTTTTATCACCAGTACACTGAAGGGCAAACCTTGGACACAGGTAGGCAATTCAATAATTCACATATACACACAGTTAGAAGATAAGTTAGCTCTTATATGGCTATTTATTGATATTTAGGCATACATAAACGAATACACTAACAGAAATAAATCACAGAAAAGACAGTAATCTTTAAGAGAATACATCACCGGGGGTGCAACTACACTCCTCATCTTGCCAGAAGTGGCTGAAAATCTGTGGAACGCAACCAGGCACAGAGCACAGCAACCTACAGATTCGATGTGAAGCGTCCCCCCTCCGACTGAGGCCTTTGTTTTCTGTCTGACCTTTCCAGAGCACCGCATTGTACGCCCTCTACAAAGGCAGAGTGGCATCTTCTCGAACCTTCTGGCATGAGCGCCTGCTCATTGGCGGCTAACCGTTAGTCCCCGGCTGGACTTACCTGTGGTAACCTCAAGGAGCAGAGCTTGTCCCTTTCTCAAAAACAACTCTAACTCATCCTCAACTTGGACAGTGCCCATAGCAACCTTTTCAGGTACCAGCCTGCACCTGCGGACCCCAGTTTTTGCAAGCACTGTGTCCTTGGATGAGCCATGCAGACCAACATAAGCAACGAATAACATTGAAAACATGGTTTTCCAGTAAAATACTGCTAATGATGCTGAACATCTGTGTACAAGTGCAGCTTTTCACTGAGGCATAGAGCAAATATCCATTATGGCTTCCGAGTGCCCCCAGAATGCACTGCACACCAGCGCCATATTTTAGCTCAAGCATTACACAAGACTGAAGTACTTTTATTTCCTGCAAATACGATTCCATCTCCCCTAGCTCCTCTCTCAATTTCCTTTCCTATTTCTCAGCTTCCTATTTCTTCCACAGCTCGTAACTTGGGTCTTTATTATTTCCTTACTAATTTTTTCACAACTTTTCTACTGTTCTGTTTCATTATTTGCTCTTCCCTCTCCCTTGTCTTGCGCCACTGAAGTCTGTTTTAAATGCTTCCATTTGTCTTCTCTATCTTATTTTTCCCCAGGACCCCATTGCTTCTTCTCTCTCTACTCTTGGTTGGCTCTCTTTTTATTCTCGGCTTCAATTTAACTTTCTGTGTTTAGTCTTTAAATCTCTCTACAGTCTGGCGCCTGCCCATCTCTCTTCTTTGGTATCATTGTAATTGTTTATTTGTAAAGCGCTTATACACAAGTGTAGTGCTTCAAAGCACTTCAAGGCAGGAAGGGCACAAGGGGATATTGTCATTCTGATGCCTTGAAGATTCTGAATGATCTAACAGCAATAAATAGCATAGGGGGGAGAAACATACAAGACAAAAGGTTGGTAAACAATGCGCTTATGCATGCAGGCACAGCCAGGTAGGGAGGGGAGATAGAAGAGGACATGGCAGACTGACATGCTAAGCCCAGTACATTCAAGTTCGCGCAAGGGCACAGATTAAGTGCGTGTGGGGGTGTGGAGGGTGGACAAGTGCACCCAGTCCAGCAGGAGCCAGGATTAAGTACAGAGTGGGTGCCACTCTCATTGAACGTATTCCACGTGTAGTAGTGCAAGGTAGAGTGCAGAGGCCTAGAAGCAAGTGCAGGACTGGCAGGGGAGCCTGGGACCTGTGAGGCCCTGGAGGTGCACCAGGTGACCAGTCAGCTGACTGAACAGGTTGGGGATGAAAACCAAGGAGGGAAATCAGGCGAGAGGAAGGACGTTAGCAGTGGAGAGGGAGAGAGCAAGAGGAAGAGAAGAGGAATGTCTTGAAGAGTTTCCGGAACTTAAGGAGGTCTGGCTAAAGACGAAGAGAGGCAGGAACCTGCAGAGGATAAGGATATACCCCCAAATCTCTGTTTGGAAAAACGGCTCACCGAGAGAGTTGGAGGAGGCCGAGCGGAGGGCTCTGGAAGTAGATTATTTAGGAAGAGAGCGTTGTAGATAGTAGGGGGCCCTGTCCCCAGAAAGCCTTGTGGACTGTGCAGAGGGACTTGAACTTGATCCTTGCAGCCACAGGGAGCCAGTTGAGAGATTTCAGCGCCAGATAGATGCAGTCCCTTGGCTTGAGGCCAAGGATAAGTCTTGCAGTTCAGTATGGGAGAAAGGAACCGAGTTCTACCTGGGATCGATGGTCAGAAAGAAAGCATGCAAGTCACGCCAGGGCTTGGTCAGTTATGTCCAGGGTCTCACAGAGACGGGAGATCAGGATGTTGTGGTTTACCGAATCAAAAGCAGAGGCGAGGTCAAGAAGAATGATGACAGAGGGAGAGTTAGAGTCAAGGTTTGAGAGCAGGTCTTCACTGGTTTTCAGAAGAGCAGTTTCTGTGCATCTGGATGCCTTAAAGCCAGGCTGATGGTCATGGAGACAACCAACAGATTCAGTGTGGAGGGTAAACTGAGAAATAGCCAACTTCCCCAGGAGTTTGCCAAGGAAAAGAGTGATGGAGATCGGGTGATACTTAGCCGGAATAGTAGGGTCGACAGAGGGTTTTTTGAGCAGAGGGTGCATAAGCGAGTGCTTGAGAGAAGTGGGGAAGACTCCAGTGGTGAAGGAGAGATTGCAGAGGTCTGCAAAGGCTGGAGCTAGCGAGTCAATGTTGTCCTTAATGATTTTTGAGTGGCAGGGGTCCACCTGTTTGGAGGAGGTTTTCATAGACCGGAATTGTCTAGAGATCTCCACGGGTGTGACAGGGGAGAGGAAGGGGAATGGTAGAGGCGGCCGAGGGGGGTCTAAGGGATGCTTGTGCATGAGTGGGTGAGGAGGCGAGAGATGACAGGATGTCCTATGTTTTGGTGGTGAAGTGTGCAGCTAGGTCCAAGCAAAGGGCCTGGGAGGTGTGGTAGACGAAGAGGCTGCAGTAGGATTGTCCAGTTCCTTACAGACTTTGAAAAGTTTGGCAGTGTTGTTGGATGCCGCAGAGATGCAGGCTTGAATATGGACTCTTTTCTTGGACCAGATGCAGAGTCTATATTGCCTTTGCAGAAGACAGCAGGCCAGTTTGTCAGAGAGTGCGCCTGACGATCCCCAATTCCATTTCTGCTGCCCTGCACTTGCGTTTAAGGTCAGCCAAGTCAGAGTTGTACCAGGAGTTGTAGGGGCCTCATGGCAGGGGCAAGGATGCCGAGAGCATTGGAGATGGAAAGGTGAAAGTTAGAGAGGGCAGTATCACGGTGGGTGTCTGCCGCAAGAGTAGGAGGAGGAGAGTAGGTGGAGGCAAAGGCAGCCACTAATCCTTTTTTCATGGGTCGGATGACTTTGAAGGTTGGAGGCAGTGCAAGGTGTGACAGTGCTAAAGGAGAGTATGAGGAGGAATTTCATATTCCTACTCGTTCTCTTAGTTCCCAGTACCAATTTCTTCTTGCAGTTGCTCGTCCTCAATCATGCTAAATCATGTGATTTTGCTCTTTCACTTTATTAGCCTTTTCTCATTGGAACTCTCTCTCTCTCTCTTTTTCTTCATAATCTTTATTCCGTTCCTCACTGAAGACCTATTTTCTCCAACCTGACATATAAGGCTGATTGCTCTTATATTGTACCTGCATTTCCCATTTTATTGTACTGTTTTAAGACTATGTACAGCACTTTGGTTTAAGGCACTTTATAAATCACAAATAAAATACAAAGAAAATACAAATACAAAAGGCCCTATATAAATCACAATTACAATGCTTGTTTCATCATTGGTAGCTGTAACCAAAGTGCTTCATGACAGTTTCTACCAAACTCAGACCTGAGTGACTGAAGGCAATGGATTTATAAAGGACAGGTAACTTGAAGAACTCTCTCTTTCATCAGTTTATTTGTGACGTTAATACTTGGCAATGTATAAACAAAAAGGTGAAAATTAAACTTGTGTGCAAGCATCAGAAACAATAAATGTAGATTCCAATGGTGTTGGGAACAGATATCAAACTCTGCAAATACCAAAACTCTTGTATGCAGGCTTATATGTCATGGCATGACTGCAGAAGCAAAACAACACAGGATGGAAAGGCACACAGCAATACATAAAACAGTGGTTTGTGCACAAAGTCTAGAAAAGGTTCCTCAACTTCACAACTCTTCTTGAGAATTAGACAATGTCACATTTCTATTCTGGTTTAATCAACAGGAAAAAAGAAAACAAGGGTGAAGTGTGCAAGCAGGGCTTTAAGTGGGCCGGGGCCTGCCGGGGCTCCGAAATTCCGTTTTGAGGCGGGGCCCTGCCGGGGCCCAGTAATCTCCCCTGACAGCCCTGGCCACTACACGAAAAGGCATTTTTTTCTACAGCCTGAAGCTCTCGCTCGTGTGCGAGAGCTTCAGGCTACAGAAAAAAATGCCTTTTAGCCATAATGGTGGCGCCGCACCTGCGAGGCATCCCTTTAATCAAGAGATTCCCGTCGGCCGGCGCCACCATTATGGAGAAACGTGAGGCCGCTGGAAGCAGAGGTCTTGCTTTCTAAATACTGGAGCTCCCACGGATTCGCGGGAGTTTCAGTATTTAGGAAAGACCTCTGATTCCAGTGGCCTCACCCTTTCAGCCTTAATGGTGGTGCTGCCCCTCCCCAGCTGGCGAGGGGCAGCACCACCATTAAGGCTGAATAGACAGGCGCTGTCCCCTGCCAGGCAAGCCTACACAAAATAAATGTAGAGATCAGCACCCTCTCCCCCATAGTGGAGAGGGTGCTAATCTCTACAAAAGGTTGCCTGGCAGGGGTGGCAGTAGCCCATTGAGCCGGGGCTCGTCAAGGGGGCGTGGCCTAACGGGCCATCAAGACCCCCGCTGTTAGGCCACGCCCCCTCGATGAGCCCTGGCTCGATTTGTAGTGCCACTTAAGGCACTGTGTGCAAGGTACACTTAGGTGGAAGGGCTAGTGCAAACGGGTGGCCTGCCCTTTCAGTGGTTAGTTTTACTATACGTAGCATTAAGCCTATGCTTCAGTACCATACACCATGACCACTATACCTGCATGTTTTAACTGGAAAGATTTGGACGTAAGAGTACCTGACAGTGTCAGGAATGTCCCCCAGACAGAGTTATTTGGCTTTCCGTTTTCTTGACTTCCCACTTATTTATCCAGTGGTAGAGAAGTGGTGGGTAAAGTGACTGACTACATGTTGATTGAGATATGGGAATGTAGAATCGTCTCATCATCTGAGTGCTTTGGCTGAGGCACGGTTTACCAGAATTACCATGTTTTTTCTAGAGAGAGATTAACAGTCAGATTATACTCTGCTGCCTGGGATGTAGTTTTACTGTGGATTACACCCAAACCCTGGCATAAACTAACTCATTAATCATTATTAGGCTGCAACCAGAGATAATTCCTAGGTACTGAGGGAACAAATCAGTGGGAGCGTTAGAGCAGCCACATCTTGCTCAGTACTGGTTTGTCACAAGGGCTCTACGCTCCTGTACCCTCAGCCGAATGTGCCGATAGCCACCAGTTCGATCTTATAACCAAATCTTGGACCGACTCCTATGGCCTAGAGTTTGCCCTTCAGGTGACTGGCATCTAACCTGAAACAAGCAGTGACAAACCCAATAGTTTTGGCTGAAATTATGGCATTACTATCATCTCTTCGGGAGCTCACACTAATAGCCAGTTATTGGTGTCACCTGCCCGGGAAGTACCATTATATGTCAGTGAGGAACATCATGTGTGCTGGTTTGATATATGGCAGTTATTTCTATGATAAACCAGGGAATGCCATCAAAGGGCCAAGTATTCAAAAATGTTAAGAGCGTGGTATCAAAATCCCAAATACACACCACAGATATGTGTTGATTGATTGATTGATATTTTATTTCTATCGCGCTCGTACACAAGTGTTTCAGAGCGCGACAATCGAAACCCAAGTACTTGCACCATCTCCGTCTAATTTGCAGGTACTGAAACCATTGTCAAGGCTATGTGTACTTAGCATAGCAGTGTCAGGTTCCAATACACCCAGTTAGCATACCAGTGCTAAATGTGTTTATGTCCAGTTAGCTAAGAGCAGCCAGGATGAACTATGCACAATTAAGACATAAATGCCATCATCAGCCACCTTAACTCAGTAAGGCCAACTACTATTATGCCCTGTTACAACAGCAACGCCAGTTTCAGGGGAAGTTAGGAGGGCCCCAATTCCTGTCTCCTACCCATGTGGCAGTTTATTTATGTGCAATACCAAATCGCATTACCCCATGCTTATAACCTCAAATGCTGGACAGGTTTTCTCTTTTCATCCAAGAGAAAAAATATTCTGGAGAAGAACACCCACTAGAGAGAGCCACAAGCGCCCCATTCAAAGACTTCAGAACTCTCCAGCGGAGAGAGAGAGAGCAAATGGGAAGTTTTGACAGAGACCTGACTTCCCCATCAGAAAGTTAATGCGAGCAGCATACAAACAGCACCATGGGAGAGGAAGCAACAGAAGCAAGAGCCAGAGCTCCAACGCAGCAGTCACCAAAGCCTTGTACCGCACACTAGCCTCAATCCGCCCAATGTGCAGAACAGGATGGCTCCCCTGGACCACCGGGGACATACAATACCCCCCACCCCCCAAACCAAACTTGACTTACCTCATGGGCGGCCACTTCGGAAGGCCCCCAATACAAAATGGGACTATGTTGGTCCACGGAGTCTCTGCGCAGATAAAGGGGCGGCTTTAGCTACTATATGAAGGCTTTGTTGTATGTAACTCCTACCGGGTGGGGAAGACAGGCCCAGATTGGCTAGAGACAGCAGACCAATCAGAGGATAGGGAGGGGGTTAAAAGAGACCGCAGGAAGTTGTGGGATGTTCGGGTGAGGTCAGAGGAGAAGAAGGTGGCTGACAGAGAGACCATCAGGAGCAAGGACGGGGACGTGGATTGTGGAGGCGATTTGAGGAGCAGGTAGTAGTAAGGTTGAGAGAGTAGTAGTATGGAAAGAGTAGTAGTAGTAGTATTGTGGAGTAAGGAGTGACATCAAAGGGTGGAGGCAAGACTTAGAAGGAGTGAGAAACATCAGAGGGACAGAAGAGGAAGACGCAAGGACTAGAGAAAGTGGATGGAGTCAGAGGAAGGAGAGTAGCAAGAAGGGGACATTAGAAATAAGAGGGAGAGCAGTAAATGGACATGATAGAAAGGGGACTAGATTGATTAGAGTTTCTGGAGATACAATTCAATATCCCTGTTTAGATAACTAACCCCTGGATAGTGTAGGGTCATTCTAGGAAGTTACTGGGGGAGGTCAGATAGATAAGGTGTTCCGCCTTTTGGTCATCACCTCTAGTATAACTCAAGACCTGGACAGCAGGGGTCAACATTCGGTATATACTAACCTGGGGAATAGAGATGCCTGGGCTAGAGAGAATTGGTACTTTCTAGTCCAGAGAGGGGGACAATGATTTGTGAAGGTAAGCCAATGAGCTGTGCTGTGGCTGTCCTTTACAAATCATTTATTTCTGCAACATGTGAAGAAGAGGTCTGTGAAACTTCATACGCAAATGTCCCATCTCTGCATAGATATTTCGGCTAGTCCAATAAAAGGTATCACAATCTGCAACTTGTCCAGTTATTGTGCAAGACCCCCATTGTGTTTTGGTATCAATTCATCAAATTATTTATTTGGGATACAGGATTACACTTACAGCTTAAGCCCAATGAAACCTTTGAGCTAGCAAGTGCTACAGGGAGGGCTACTGCAACTCTTCCTTTAACAAACCGGTATCCTGCACCAGGTAGCATTAGGTAATCCTACCTTGTGTGCAGATGAACGTGGTGGTAAATGCTGGCAAATTCGCATTGTGGGGCAAAGCAACACATCAGTTACATTATATTTTCGTATTTAGTGGCAAAGTGCATCAAACACAACAGCAACAAATAGCTATAGACATTAGTTCCTTTACCAAAGTGTTGGTGTCTTGTCCTGGATTCTCTTCTACAGGGTCATCGCCGCGATCCACATGGTGATGCAGAATCCAATCATGAAAATGCCTTGGAGTGAGAGCTTTCCTGCTCTTCATGTGCCCATCAAAGGGTTCATTGAGAGCTGTGAGTGCAATCAGAGCACTCGTATAGTTGTGGAATTCTAAAGAGAGAGAGAAAATTATCAGCGAGTGCAGTCTCTGACCTGGAAATTCACTTTATATTGCTAGTCTCTTCGGTGGTATCCGTTCATTGCATCGACAACCAAAGCGTCGACAGCCATACCATCTAAAAAAACATCTAATGCATTTTTTTTAGATGATAAAGGCTTTAGTTCAATTTAAAAAATGGGTTTTAAAGGTTAAAAGAAGTGGGGTTGGGGAACCCCCATTTAAAAAACTAAAAACAACAAAAAAATAAAAGAAAATACACTTGATGCTTTTTTCTCAATGCTTCTTTTTAGATGGTAGGGCATTAGATGCTTTGGCTGTCGATGGAATGACTATAAACCTCTTCGGTTTAACAGTGACTGTGGCCTCAGTTCAGAACACGTCTGTATTGATAATGCTAGTACAAATGAGGACACGCATTGGATTACACTGCATTATATCCCTCAGAATTTTGAAGGAGTGTGGTTTTTGGTTAATCACTGAGCGATATGAACCGATATAGTCTGGGCATTCATGGAGGGCCGTGCTCCCTTAATGTTTTCTCTCCATGATATATGATATGATATGTGGTATTTATAACGTGCCTGTACACAAGTGTTTCTAGGCGCGTGGTGCCTCCCATGCAGGCAGAACTCCAAGTGCAGCGCTACCTGCCATCACAAGCGTGGCTTTGAGGCCCGCCTCTCCTGCCAGACACAGACCAAGACTTCCTTCACCAACCGCCCCGCCCCATCCCGGACACTGCTTACCCTCCCCCACCCCAGGTCGCTGCCGACAGGTACGACCGAGTGCCTTGACTCCACACTCCACAGCTACTGCAATCCTTGCCGAGTTGCACCTGACAGACGCTATTGGCCCTTTAAATGTACCCAAGCTTCTTCCTTTTCCGGCATCCTCGCGTCACCAGCTGGACGTGCTCCCTTGCCCCAGCCAATTTCCTTAAACTGCCCCAAACAGATACCTCCATCCATAGTCCCGTGTTGCCCTCTTTTTTTAAATTCCGAATTCAAGAAATTCAATATTTAATTAGGCCTTAATTTAGACCTTCAGCCATACCTGCCTCGTTATATGCCCTTCCTATGCTCTGGCTTCAGGGCCGCTAGCTCTGGGTTCGGCACTCAGGCTAGGTCTATAAAGCTTAATTATAACCCTTGGAATGTGCACAAAGGTTCTTAACGTACAATCTGCAGGCTAAAAAAATCAACAAAGCCCGCAGATTCTTCAGAATGCTACATTTGAAGACTACTGTCAGTACAGCGCATTCCTTCAACCACTTCCTTGCAACTGCCCAGGCAGATGTATGTTCTAACAACTTCTATACACTTAAATATACAGTACTGGGGTATACAAACTTTGGTTTCCCAGATATTTTGGACCGCAACTCCCATCAGCCCTAACCAGCATAGTCAATGGTGAGGGATGATAGGAGGCATAGTCCAAAGCTTATGGAGAGCCACAGGTGGCAGACCCCTGTACATTATACTATCAAAAGCGACAAAGGTTATAATAGCTTTATAGATCCAGTACCCAGGCCTTACTGGGGTTTATTGTCCCCTAAACCTTGTTAAACAACCTTGATGTGCTCTCTCCAGGGCCCATAATGCCTGGTATGGCCATTGGCCCGGTTCTATAAAGCCTAATTAATATTTACATTCCATTTTGATATACTATAGAGCTTATTGAATTTGGTGCTTAAGTACCTTATTTGTCAACTTATTTCCTTTCATCTGTCATTAACCTCCCACCCAAATTAATGCTTCACTTTTCCTTTTTGTGCTTTAGATCACCATCTAAAAAAGAAGTATTGGCCAAGCAACATTTCTGGCCCTTGCTTAGTGGAAAGCTTTTGTATAAGTTCATGTATGAGCCGATAGCCCGCATATAAATGACCCCAACAAACAATATCGGATTGACCCCAACCGGAAACATGAATCTGTCTATGGAAAGACAGTTATGAACTTCATCAGGCAATATATCTTAAGTCACCTCCTGTCAACATGCATGACACAATCTGCTGTATAAACAGAAACAACATATCTGGTACCTCGTTCATAAGAAAGTGTGAGTATGACGCCCCCCCCCCCATCAAGCAGTCGAAGTATGACAACTTTCCCAAATCAAACATCAGTATTATGGGGTTCTTTATAAGGCTGTAGGCCCCATCTGATAATGTTGTCGTGAAAAAATCGCCAGGTAGGCGATTTATTTTCCTGACCTCTAAAGTTCTTTCCCCAAATATTCTAGGAGGGGTATCATTATGTATTATTACCTCCAAACCTAGAATATTTGGGGAAAGTGTTAGATTGTCTGAAGGGTGCATTAATAGGGAAATGTCGCCACCTTGCGACCATTTTCACAGTAACATTATCAGTGGATACCAGGCAGGTTTGTATAGGTACATCCCTACACCAGGCACACGTCACCCCAACAGGCAGTATAGCTATGGTGCCCTCCTCATAATGCAACATGGATAAGGCTAAGGCACCATGTCCTACCATGAAAAGTACCTATGTATTTTACTGCATCAGGCATTATAAAAGTGACACCATCCCACACTAGGCAAAATATATATACATCATTGCACATAAGGATGCACATCCCTTCATAAAGGAGTCATAGTATCACATTCCCCAGTATCAGAGCCATCATAAGCAATTTTGGGGGCCTGGGCACGGACATCTTTGGGGCCCCCTCTAACAAACCAAAGGAATTAAGTGATCAAGTGTATCTGCCCCACCCTCCCGCCCACGGCCAGGATCACAACCCATGGGTTGATATGCTGCCTCACAGCTTAAAAATAAGTACGTTTACTCCCTTTAAGTCCCCTTACTCTCTTCATTTTTGTTCGAATCAGAATGATAAACAAGTACTATTTGAAGGCCATCATTATCAGTCGACGAAGAGGTTATTTCTGTTCTAGCATAGATACAGGAGACTTTTTATCAAAAGCATCCAGGAAGGGATGCGGCCTGTAGTATTAATGCAGGACTGTGTGTAAAAGTTATATGTAACTCAGAATAAAGAACTCACATTTGTTGCCTCACAGAACGCAAACGTGCTCAAGCATGGATAGAGGAGACCAATGGGGAGGAAGGAGAAAGCTACACATACCATAGCATGGATAGTGGATGCAGATTAGAAGCTACCAGGAAGGTGTCTGTATCCAGACAGAGATTATAAGTGGGACATGGTTTTCAAATAGTGTTGCCATTAGAGATCAAACGAATAAAGTGCCTGTGGTGTGCAATATATCAATGCTCACTATGATAGTGGATGGAACACTACAGCCAGGGCAACCATGAGTGAGGCTGTTTTGAAGATCATACCCTGAGAAGGAAATCTCTATGAAGAGCTGACAATTTTGAGAGGTTTAGGGACTGGCAATTTCGAGACGCCAGGCAATACAAGATTAAATTAAATGCCCATCATTACACACACGGGTTAAGCGGTGTATCTGGGATTTGTGCCTATTCTGCAATTCCTGCATTTGAACACTTCCATTACCAGTTCTTACCATGAACTAAAATAATCTCATTTTATAAAACGGACTTGCAAAGTACATCAATCACATTACCAAACATACAAAACAAAAGAATATCGAAGGGTGTAGCACAGAATGATTCTAGCT
This sequence comes from Ambystoma mexicanum, assembly GCF_040938575.1. Classification (NCBI taxonomy): domain Eukaryota; kingdom Metazoa; phylum Chordata; class Amphibia; order Caudata; family Ambystomatidae; genus Ambystoma; species Ambystoma mexicanum. Next base: position 531,638,109 of record NC_090924.1, on the reverse strand, counting down.
GCATTCTATCCATCATCAAGAGACGTATATAAGTACCAGCATAACAATCAGTGTGATTTAACAGATTTACTCTGGGTTTGTCTTTTGTATTTTAAAGCTTTACATACTTCCAAAACACTGGCTTGTAAAATTGTCATTTATAAACGTGCAGAAAAACCTTTGACTTTTACAAAAATGCAAAGTGTTTTTTATGTCAAATGAGCAGACTTTAAAATATGCTTGCCCGAGTCCTGCACCATCTGGTCCGCTCCCTTCTGTCTACCACCCCTTCCACTCAAATGGCCTATGTAAGAAGAAAGATAAAGTAATGGGCTAAACGATGCCAGCAGCATGCGAAAAGGCAAACTTCACAGACGACAGTACAGTAATGTATGAGATATTAGATTATTTGAGCAGGATCACTGTATTGTCTGCTGGCAAATCAGAATACAGGCATGAATGTTTTGGTTCCAAATTTGGATACTTATTCATATCTTGGACTAACAGTGTATGCTCATCGTTGGAGGTGATTGCCTAGGTTTTACAACACCCCATCTGAACAAAACAATTTCTAGACCTTCACCATAAGGTTGACCCGTCCTTTTTATTTCAACCCCTATCTGGTGCAGGTACATTGCTGATAATAGCACCTGTTGTGCTGCAAGACCAAGTACATATGCAGGCAGGTTTATAAACTTCAGACATAGGAAAGGCTAAGCCAGCCTTACAGGAATGTGCTATTCTAATCTTTAATAGGAACACATATCTGCAATGTGTGCTTAACACACTGAGCTAACTTCTGAGCCATTGTGGCACTCAATTTACCAATATGCATTTCAAATTTGGCTATTGCACATGATCAACATATATTCCCACAGGAAGGAAAGAATGCTACAGGAGTTGTGCTGCAAAGAACACACAAACTATACATAACACAGTGAACACAGAAAGCATTACATGATGAATTGATCTGGGCATAATATACTTGCCAAAACAGACAGGCAATAGGTTTAGAGCCTCAGCACCATGCCATAAAATATCATGATGTGTGCTATTTAAGTCTTGTGAACAAAGGAGTCTTACTTCTTAGATCAGGCAGCCTTGTGGGGCTCATGGGCAAGTGCCCCTTTTGCCCTCCCATAAACACGTCTCTGCCCAGTATTAGATATTAGAGGTGTAACAGAGTCCCTGCCTCCCTGATGAAATGTAGATATGATACCTCCCAAACAGATTCTCAGAAAACAACTTGAAATTCTCAACTCACTTTATTTTGATCACATAAGGGATTTGGTTTGACTAAATAAACAGGTGGGGTTGAAAAAGCTATAGCAGTGTGGCACTTGTCATGTGAACATGCAGGGACACACAAGGCAATATGTAAGTGTAATCAGACTTTCACAACAAATGACCCTGCTAGGCTAGGGGTAGCTTACTCATAAATAATACAAACGATTATTCAACTTGGCCAGCCTCATGGATACTTCTCCCTATTCTCCTACATCTGGCACAGGATCCCTACGGGCTTTGCTTGTTTCTGAACAAATCTTCCGGGTGTCTGCGGTCCTAAGGCTTCTCCCTTCTGACTAATGGAGTCCCCAGTCTATATTAGTTCTTCAGGGATGGAGATGCTAAACAACCAAATAAAATATATTTTTGCAAATGTGGCAAAGGAAGGTCTATGCAGGGGTCTCTCCCTGCAGTCACTCAGTTTCTTCTATACCACTCGGTGGTTGGAAAGCATCTGAGTGCCCTGGTGGGTTTCTGCTTTTGGCCACAGGCCGGCACAAGTTATTCAGTAAAATATGCACTCTTGTTGAAACTCCCAGGTGTGTCTCAGTAGCATCACTAATATCTCCAAGGGGTGAGCTAGGTGTAGCGGGTCCACAGGTGCCGGGTTCATTGTGACTGGGGCCTAATCTTCTCACCTCACCAACATTTCTGACTTAAAGGCATGGTCTAGTAAAATTTGTTATTGTCCCTACGGATTGCTCATGTTTATTTAAGCCTAAGTGGCTCGATTTTAGAAAACTTTCCTATGGACCTTAACCGAGTTTTTGTCCATTAAACGCATGCGAAAACGTGCACTAGGGAGCCGCCATTTTGTGATAATCCTATCACTTGCCGCATCGCCCTGGCTGACCTGCTTCTGCGGCACTAAATCAATTCCCCCGCCCCTGAGCCTGTCATCAGAAGACTAGTACCGCCCATTTCCCAACGCCAAAGCACGTCTTGTGTCAACATTCGCTGCGCTTCAGCTAATGACGTGTCGCCATGGAAATGGCAGGACGCCTCTTTCCTCAATAAGTATAAACAGACCGTTTCACAAGACACAGCAGCAGATTTTCGATTCCATTCCTCTCTCTGTGTTACTTAAGAGTATTTTGTGACTCGTTTCTGTGCTCTGGTCAGCTACCTTTGCCGCTTGTAGCCTGTGTGAACACCTGTACCATCTCGGTAAATTATTTTACTTTGTTTACCACACAATGGCTACAATAATGCCCTACATGTACGAGCCCGAGTATACCGAGGAGGAACTACTGGAAAGGGAAGCACGCGAAAACGATGGGGATTCGGACGGCAGTTGGCAGGACGAATCAACAGATGAAGAGCCTGGGCTTAGTCGCATGGACGGCGTCTCCACCTGGTGCACATGCAATCGGTGCAAGCTAATGCCAACCGAGGAGGAGAACTGCTGCTGCCGAGAAAACTCGGGATGCCTGGCCTACATTTCGGAAGGCGAGCCACGACCGCAATGCATCACCGAGCTGCCAGACTTCAGGGCAGCCTGCCTCACACGGGCCATGTTGAGAATAATGATGGTGCTTATGCACGAACTTTGCGCAACTGTTCGTCCTCATAATCCGAGTAACGAGTAAGTATACTCTGCTTGTCATGCCACTCCTATTTCATGTTCTTCTACTATATCCAAAATTACATCTACATATCATTGTAACGCATGTAAGTCGTTCAATAGTGTGCATTTCGCTAGATAGCATTTGTCCGTGCAGAATGCCATTAGTTACAAGAATTGTCATTGACAACAAACGTTTATGAAACTTACCTTGGTCATTTAAAAACAGTTTGTTTCATTCCTTTTCACAGGTGGTACAGGCTGGTTGCCTATCGTTCCTTTACATGGTGGCTCCACGGGAGGCTTGGACACCGCGTTCGAAGAGTGATACCCGCCTGTGCCGTTCGTGCCATTAGAGAAACGTTCCCGAGTGACAGCGGTCAGTACAGGGGATTTTCTCTCGCTGTGCTGCAACCTGACCTGTATAATCTTTAAAGTCTTGTATTTTTGTGTCATGAAAATAAGATACAAAATAAAACACCACATATATTTTAACAACGGTTGTTTCGATTTTTTAAATTAATCAAGAGTGTCTCCATTAAAGGATGGACGTCAGACATCTGTGCTCCGAATGGGTGAAGGTCTGGTCGCTGTGAAGCAGGGTGGTCACTATCTATCTAAGCTAACATAACATATTCTCGATAATGCATGCACTAAATAACACTTGTTTAAAGTCTTTCAGTAGGTTATGTCTCTATAAAAGTCACACATATATCTATACTAACAATTACCATTGGATTATACAGGCCTTAGGTTAAGGGTCTTGACCACTATAATACACCGGTTGAAGTGTGGGTCTGTGCTCACAAGAATCTCTGGTATGTGGCATTTGTTATTGATAAGTAATGATATACTATCAAAGGCGGTTTGCGCCAGTGGATGAGCGCTGGCATGGGGGGCTGTCAGGGGCGCGAAAGGCCAAGGTGCCAAAATGCATGTACACTTCAAAAAGTATCCCATGCCAAGGGGCCATTGCTCACACGGCCTCCTCAGACCCCGTGTCTCCAGCCAGGCCTCCCCTTGAAGCAGGCCGCCCCGCTGCAATCCACATAAGTGTGTCTCCATTCAGCAGTCTTCCTGTGCCTTATCTGCACGCCCCAGGCCCATCCATCCCACCCCCTCTATCAAAGGCGGTTCGCACCCGGGGATGAGCGCTGTCATGGGCGCGAAAGGCGTACACTTCAAAAGGTATCCCATGCCAAGGGGCCATTGCTCACATGGCCTCCTCAGACCCTGTGTCTCCAGCCAGGCCTCGCTTGAAGCAGGCCGCCCCCCATTGACCACGACATACATACATCATTCATTCACAAACACACCCCTGTTTCTAATTCTTTATAAACCACTTGATATGTCTCATGAGAACATCTTTGTGCTTTGCAAGTCAACTCCTGAACGTGCTACCTGGCAACCACTGAGATCTACGCTAATCTGCTCGTCGTCGTGCTATCCGTGAACTTCTGTGACCGCTTAGAGCAAACCCATCAGTGTGCTACCTGTGGCCACCCACCTATTCTCCTGCAACATACTGCTCTGCTTGCTGAATCCAACTGTTTGTTGGTCAAGGTAAGGCCATGTATCCTAGTCATATTTCACAGATTTTTAAATTTCTATCTATTTGCGAGTACAGTACACAATAGTGCTATGTTCATTGGTCTCATTGCTATTGACTTGAGTTTCCATTGCTATGCTATCAATAGATCTATTTATTTTCATCTGTGTCTATTGTCATCGAGTTGCACCCTTCGCGGGTCCAGTCTATAATGTAAGCATGTTTCCTTCTCGTGCAAGACAGAACATCCAAGCGACAAGTCACATGTTCAGATTTTAGTCACATCATTTATACATTTGTGCAACTTATGCAAATAATAAGCCGCACATAATGAACTGGTATAGTTCCTGCGACCAAAACAAACCTTGCATTGATCATTGTATGATTCATTTACTTTTGTATCAAATCTTTATTCTTGAAGATTGTATAATAATGTCGATATTTACTTTTCAGATTTATCAACAATGCCTGTCTGTTCGATTAGCGGTTGCCCTTTGAAGACCCATGCGAAATCTGAAGGCACTACAATGCATGTATTCCCGAAACTGTTGATCGAATAAGAGAATGGGTCAGACATTGCGGATATCCACTGGATGAGCTGGAAAGTAGAGTCCAACAAGTCTTACAGGACAAGAGAGGTGATCGATACCGCATCTGCAGCCGGCACTTTTCCTTGGACATGTACACAACATCTTGGGTAACAAAGAAGAATAAACGGCGAACGACACGGAAATTGCTCAAACGCTATTCCCACTCTATTCGTCCACATTCCGCCACCGGTGAGTCAAGTGTCCGGATTTAGCTTTAGGCCTTGCGGTAGTGTGTAGGTAGCCGAATGGATTCATTGATATTGTAGGTGTTCTATCCCTTGTAATAATTTCGATATTGATATGAGTGTATAGTTTTTTGAATAATGACATTTATCAATATATTCTTTTTCGATTTCATAACCCACAAACGCAATGTATATATATATATATATATATATATATATATGGGAACAGGGAACTGTGTTGTATTGAGCATTTTTCAAGTATTCTGTCGCCTTACATGGCTATTTTTAATATTGGCATTTCATTATCAATCATTAATTTACCTTTACAACTTCTTGACTATCCCTTGAATCTGAAGCAAGAACATTCTACATCCTTGACGTGGTCGCAGTTATCAACCACTTCTAGCGCGTACCAGGTAATCTTACTAGGCTAATCTGCTACATACTTGTTTTATGCATGTCAAGTAATAGTTTTATTCTATCGTGTAATTATTTTACCGAATGTTTGGTTAGTGCTTTCCAATTGATATACACCTTAGTTATCGTCCACTGGTGTTTGTTTTCAGTAATAATTAGTGTTATCCATACTAATGCAAGTACTGTCTTTCAGGGAGATGCTGAAGCGTCCGCCACATCTACAACATTTCTAGATGTTCTTCACCAGCAGGAGGTATGGATACTGACCGCTCCATCGAGCGTCATCATCAGAGCTGGAATTCTTGTTGTTTGATTGTTCTACACAATGTTTCATTCGTGGTTAGCCGTTGATATGTACCTGTGCTTTTGACCCCAGGTGTGTGTTATGTTTTCACTATTGTAATCCTCACTAATGCAAGTACTATGTTTCAGGCAGTTGATGGAGCGTCAACCCCTGCACTTGATGCAGAGCCTGACATTCAAGTAATTCCAGGGGAAGTGGAAGAGGGACCATGCGTATCAGAATCGGCGCAACAGCTTTCGGAAGTGCGCACTGCATTAGCAACATCCATAGATATTCTTCAGCAGCACGAGGTATGGATACTGACAGCTCCATCATGCATGAGCATATAACGTGATTCCATTTGCTATTCTTTCTTCCCTATTAACGCAAGTGCTGTGTTTCAGGGAGACGACAAAGCTTCCACTACAATCACAACATCCAATTTAGATGATGCAGATGTAAATAAATCGGAGAAATAAGTCGATGAAATGTGATCATATTTAGATTTTCCTTAATTCTTTTAGACAATGCATCATTTGTGGTTATCTCTTTATATGTACCTGTGTGTTCGACCCCAAGTGTGTGTTATGTTTCCAATATTGAAAACCATACTAATGCAAGTACTGTGTTTCAGGGAGACGACGGAGCTTCCACAACAATCACAACATCCTATTTTGATGATGCAGATGTAAAGGAATCAGAGAAATAAGTCGATGAAATCTGCATACTTATATTTTCCTTGATTGTTTTAGACAATGCATCATTTGTGGTTATCTCTTTATATGTACCTGTGCCGTCGACCCCAAGTGTGTGTTATGTTTCCAATATTGAAAACCATACTAATGCAAGTACTGTGTTTCAGGGAGATGCGGATGCCGCCTCTCCAATACAACCATTCATGGCAGTCCATGCAGAGCCAGAGGTATGGATACTGACAGCTCCATCGAAATAGATCATCACTGGTCGAATACTTGTCGTTTGATTGTTGCACACAATGTTTAAATCGTGTTTGGCTATTGAGATGTACCTGTGTGTTCGTCCTCACGTGTGTTTTATGCTAACACTATTTTGTACATGGTAATGAAAGTACTATGTTTCAGGGAGACGATGGAGCCTCATTCCATGCTGTCTATGCGGATACAGAAAATATAGTCATTGCAGCGCAAGAGGAAGGGAGGACATGCGGAAATGAATCGGAGCTACAGCGTGCAGATGTTGAAGGTCGAGTCAAAAAAGTTGCAAAGAAAAAAAAAACAAAAAAAGGTTAGTTACAAACAGTTCATAATTTTAAAAAAATGTTTTTGCTGGGGACTATTTTATGTTTTTTTCCAGTCAATTGGACTACACTTTATCTTGTGTTTAAACTGAACATCCCTTTTCCAATCTCTCCTCCAGTTACCCGTGGGTGTCAGAACTATACATACACAGACAGTGAAGCGAATGAGAGATGTTGCTTGCCAGACCATGTACACTATGGAGGAACTATTAATTGAGGCGAGGCGTGTTCAGGCTCGAGATGTTTAAGTCCAATGGCCAGAACATGAATTAACTGTGTTTGGAGACTACTGCAAAGTTGCATTGGACCATTGCTACTGTGCGACCGCACCGCCACAAGAAGATGTTATTGAATGTATTGAAGATAGCTCTGAAGTAGTTGCAGATCAATTCACACAATCTACACCCGCCAAAAATTTGCCACCCAAAAACCTGTCGACATTGTTGTGTTCTCCCATCAATGTTGAAGTAATGGATGTCGAAATGACAGAGAATGAACCAGCCGCAGCATCCATAGACGCATCAGAACTTGATATCAGCGATATTACTTTTCCAATGTGTTGAAATCTCCACAACGTCACAGGCCGAAACAACGTGGACGCAGGATGACAGTCTAATGAAAGAGAGCAAATACATTGTATTCAACAGTTGTTTGATGGAAATTATAAGTATGCTGAAATGTGTGCATTCCAATAGAGGGAAAGTATGTGGGAAGCCATTGATTAATGTGACTCGTCAAATAAAAGGCAGTAACGTCAAAATAAATGCCGCCTGTAGATTAAATCATAGGTTCTCATGCACAACCGATGCTGGGGAAACTGCCAGCAGGCAATCTACTGTGTGCAGCTGCATCACTTTTTAGTGGATCCAGTTTTAGAAAGTTAGAGGCTTTCTTTCAGTTTGTGGGACTCCATTTCATTTCTAAAGCGCTGTACTACATATACCAACGTGATTATCTGTTTCCGGCCATTAGTGATGCTTGGAAAATTGAACAATTGTCTCTAGCAAGATAATTCGAAGGCAAACGATTCAGGCTAGCCGGCGATGGACAGTGCGACAGCCCTGGATTTTCTACCAAGTACTGCACCTACCACTTTCAGGACATGGATAGTAAGAAAATTGTGAGTTCGGTGGTCGTGCAGGTAACACAATGTACATCGTCGGTGGCCATGGAGAAACTAGGATTTTATAAAATCAGTGGAATATCTACAATCAAGGGGAATGCACATCGAACTCACAGCCACGGACAGACACGTTTCAATTGCCAAGACAATGAGAGAGCAGTTCCCACATATTAATCATCAATTTGACGTATGGCATCTTGCTAAATCAATCAGTAAGAAAATCTCGGCTGCAGGAAAAAAAAAGGTTTTGAAAATATTTTGCAGTGGTCACATTCTATCACCAACCATCTTTGGTGGAGCTCAAAAACTTGTGAAGGGTCAGTGGAAATACTACTTGAAAAATGGCGGTCACTGATGCACCACTGTACCAACGTTCACCGCTGGACAGCAAATCAACATTTCCACCAATGTGAACATGGCCCTTTGTCCCCAGAGGAGGCACGGAAGAAGAAGTGGTTGATTCCATCATCACCGACACACAAAGCCATTGAGAAGATTGTTTTCGACAAAACTATATCAAGAGATTTGAGAGGACTGACAGAATTCTGTCACACAGGAGATTTGGAGGTGTTCCACAATATGTGCCTGAAGTACAGGCCAAAGCGCTTGCATTTTAGCTTTCGGGGCATGAAACATCGCACTCTACTAGCGGTCTTGGCCCATAACAGCAATGTCGGACGTGAACAATCTAGGACTAGGGGTAAAGTAAGGATGCCTCGCTACACTAAGGTGTTTTCAAAACGAAATAAGCAATGGGTGATCAAACCAGTCTATGATGAAATGCAGTTCGACTTTGTGAAAGGTCTTATTGTTGCTGTGTTAGAGAAGCACAGATATGGAATTTTGGACGTTTCTGTGCAGAGCAGTGATCCATTCCCACCGAACATTGCGACTGTGCCATGGCCACCAGAAGCACAGCTGGTTGTGAAGTACAAATCCCGGTTTAAATAATTGCAATACGATTGTCTTTTTGTAAATAAATGTTATTGTACAGTGTACCTGTAACCCTAACCCCTACCTTCACCATAATGGGTGGCGAACAAGCTGGGTGTCATCTTTGAATTCTCTCTATTCACCTCATATATGTGTATGTATATATTTTTCTCATGTCTCATCTCATGTAAATGTAAATGCTGCGCACTGTTGCGCACTGTTAACGGAGGGGAGGCTTGCGTATTGCAAATAATAAAACAAACAAACAATAAATCTCACTTTTAACTCAACTCCTGTGGTACTTTATACTTTCCCTGACCTTCCGCCAAAAATTAAATGTCTCAATTTGGGCTGCAAAGCTCGCAGACAACGGGGACAAAATTGGGGCACTTAGAACGCGCCAAGCGGGCCGTGGCATTTGGGAGAGAAGCCAGTTCGCATTTGCACATTGAGGCGCACTACATAGAGGGATTCTAAACTTCAAGTTCTCACAGATGCCTATACTACGTGATGTTGCAAATAAAGAATGCGAAGGACAGCGGCTTTGATTTTCAGCTCGCGCCCAGATGAGGCCACAAGTCGCACTGGAAGTATAAGGGTCTATTGTTTTTTGACCTTGAGACAGGGACCATGCCGAAAGAACTACATTTGAAGGGGGTGCGCAATAACGTAAGAGACGATAAGGCAGAAAATTCAGAAACTAGACCGAGTTTCATTTTAGTTCAGTATACGAAAAATCGTTGTCAAGAGCACGGTCCGTTTTACAGACTGCATTACGAAGAGACACAATGGAAATTTCAAATATAATGTAAGTAAATCTTTACACGCTTTTATACCGGAATGAAGATTTAATGAATGGATGCATGAATAAATGAATGAATGAAGAGCTAGGAAAAGCAAGGAAAACGTGTTCGTAGTGGGCACATGGGCATGCAGGTCCACTGGTCTCACCGATCTCGGTCCTTGGCCCAGCCACTTTTCCCTGCACTGCCTACCTGCACTACGGGACTGTCTCTGTATCCTTCAGCCCCTTCTCCCGGCATTTACCTTGCACTTGCCACCAGCTGGCCCTATTATTTAATTTGTATTCAACTAACCATGTACAGCACTTTTACCCTCCCTCTCCCCTTCCCCATGCGCGATCAGAAAGACACCTGGCCTAGTAGGATCGTTGTCTGTCTGCCCTTGTTCCCCACCTGCCTCGTCGCGCCTTGAAACACTTGAGTATAGGCGCGTTACAAATGCCATATCATATATCATATCATTCCTCACGCATGTAGACCAACTGTCGTTTATCATTGTGTGTTGGCCTCGATTTATTTTGTTACTTTTCGCATTTATTTTAGAGCCGAACATACTCCATTGAACTATCCTTGCAAGCAAATAGTTTCTGATCGGCTGTAATAAATAAAATGAGTAATATTAATGAAGATCGGCTGGCGAGACTAATTATAATTTTTTTGTTTTCATAACAGGTATTTGCTCCCCTTCTGCTACTGCCATCGGTTTGAGACACCAGCAGACGGTTTCTTCGTGAGACACCTGCAGCTTCGTGTGAACAACTGGAGCACACTGACAATTTTATGGGACGATCGCCAAGGGCCCACATGCCCTTACGCTGTACTAGTGGCTAGAAGCAACATATCAACCTTTACGATGGACTAGTGCCTAGTTGATGGAACAGCCTTGCGGTTCACCGTGCTTCCAAAGTGCTTCTTTTAACGAAAAGCAACACCCTGTGTACCATTGCGGATACAGATAAAAGAAAATAAATGGCTTTCGGAGTTCATATGGCAATTGCTGAATATTCTCTAAACATTTAATGTCAAATAAATGTACTTTACCAAATGTACCGTGTTGCTGTTTGATTTTAAAGTACAGTTTCATATTCCGAATTGTGGCGCGCTGTGTTGTGAGCTGATCTTTGTTGGTTTCCAGGTTCTGTGTGAAGTCGCGTAGAAGACGACTCGGCGCGTTCGCCTACGCAGCACAGTAACGTCACGGAGAGAGGCGGGGAATATGAATGTTTTGATAATGTCAGGCTCAGGGGCGGGGGAATTGATTTAGTGCCGCAAAAGCAGGTCAGCCAGGGCGATGCGGCAAGTGATAGGATTATCACAAAATGGCGGCTCCCTGGTGCCCGTTTTCGCGTGCGTTTAATGGACGAAAACTCGGGTAAGGTCCATAGAAAAGTTTTCTAAAATCGAGCCACTTAGGCTTAAAAAAACATGGCCGACCCGTAGGGACAATAAAATGTTTTACTAGACCATGCCTTTAAGTCCGTCATCGGGGCAAATGTGTAACACTGTTCATATTATTCTCATTCAATCTGAACCACTATATCTCTTGGCAAGTAAATTACGCATATTCTGTAACCTCAAAATGTTTGTGCCTTAAACCTGTGGGGCATGACGTAAAACATGACATGAAATTACAAGACGTGGCGTCGACATGTACGTCTATGTCATACATTTGCCCTAATGACGGATGTATGTCTGAAATGCATTGGCAGTGACACACAATCAGTGTCTGTTTTCTCTGGAATTGAAATTATGGATTACACAGAAATCAGACTGCGGATGAAGTTATAGTGTTGGATATTCCTCTATATGAATATTTGTATGAAAAAATGGCAAAACTTGTTTATGATAATTAGCTATTGAAGCATCATTGTGTGTACACAGGTCTCTGGAATGGTTTGTCAGGCATTCTTCATGTAGGGCACTATAATTCCCAATTTCTGGAGTCCTATGGACCCTATGGCGATTTTGGCAGATTTATGCGAGAGATAATTCCGCTGTGATAAATTCAGTGATTTTTGGAGGGAACGTTGAGGAGTTTAAACGCTGGAGGCTAATACTCCCTCTTTTCTGCAAACTTGGAGATGCAGTAAAATGGCAGTAATTCCGTTACGACCCAACAAATTGTTAGTAACAGAATTAGAGCAACTGCACCACTGAATTCGTAATGAGGCCCCCTAGACAGTAGGGTTTACCATGCTTTAGAATATGGAAAATCTGGTGGTTACAGATGCATGAGTTCGGGTAGAGGGAGCCCACAGGGGGTTCATGTGATTTTACTAAAAACCTTTTATTCGAGGCATTTTTTCCCAAAATGATTTTCCTGAAAAAATACAGATTTCCTTTTTTTTATTTGCTCCCCGGTTCCCCATGCTCTCCCCACCTGTTTTAACCTCTTACCCCCCACATTACACGACCCGCGGTAGTGGGCGTGTAGTTATAGTTAAGTTGCTAAACCAATATGAAGACCACTTTTTTGGCAGCTGATAACTTTGCTCCCGCTGGAGGAATCCTCACCAACTTTGCAATAAAAGTATATGGCCCGCTATGAATTTTTTCAGCAAGTTTGGTGAGGTTTCGTGCAGGGGGGGCGTGGCAAAGTTATAGGGGAGGGTCCCAACATTTTATTTTCTCCATAGACTGTATGGGGAATAACTTTGCGCACGGCTACAGGCCGAACGGCTGGATGGATTTTCACTGCATCTGCAGGGGCTTGGGGCAGGACCGTGCTTTTGTGTGTTTGGTGGAAATCCGACCAGTACATTTGTTGCAAATAACTGAAATGTATGTCTCAAAAAATGTGTGCTATATGCGTCCGCGGACAGAAGTGTCATTGGCTTGCAGTACGCCATGTGGTCGACGAACACTGGACGCTGCTGGTGGTTGACTGGAGGGAAGCGTGCTGTGAGTCAAAGTTTTTGGGAAAAGCCGCCTTGGTTAATCAGAGGATAGTGCCACGCCGGAATGGGGTGCAAAACATGATTTGCAGGATCGGGTGGGTGAAAGAGGGGAAGAAAAGTTTGGGGGAACAAAAAGCAGACAATATGATGTATTTGTTTGGGTCGAAGAAGACAGTGGTGTGCGAGCGGTGTACTCGAGTTATGCAGCAATTTGCGGGTACCTCCTTAGGCGACAACCTTCTGTGGTGACTGCATGGATGCTGCATTGGGAACGCAGAGTGTATTGCAGTGGATGCGAAGAAATTGACAACGTGTTGTGCTGTAGCCTAGGAGTGCCGGTGGTTATGGTGACTTTGTGGGTTTCCATTGTGTTATGGTGGTGGGTTGGGCTGTCATTGGCTGCGGTACATTTGTGAAGTATGGTACGTGGCCAAATGTTCCCATGCATGCCTGCATTGCCTTGTAGTGGTTGTGGGCAAGGGCTAGGCTTTTGGGTGAATGGGCAGAGGCTGTAGGCCTCCTGTTGTACCCAAGAGCCTAGGGCTTGGGAACCACCCACGCAATGCAATGCCTCCATGCATGGGAGAGCAGTGAGGCAATTTGCGGGTAGGTCATCAGGCAACTACCTTCTGTGGCGACTGCGTGCATTCTCCCTTGGGAATGGGGACTGCATCGCAGATGATGCAAAAAAAATGAGAATGGGTGACATTGGCACATGGAAGGATTTTTTACCATCACAGTTTTGCGATATGGACCATTCACGCAGGTTCTGTCCTGATCTTGATGGTTGTGCAGATTTATTGCACCTCCGTCCCCAAGTACCGCACAGGCAAGAACAACCTACTGCCTGTGCAGTCTTTGAGGCCATAGGTATTGTAGCCGTCAGTCAGGAACCGGGAACACCGGAAGAACCCCAGACCACTGTAAGGCAAAAGCAATGTATAAGCAAACAGAGGGCAGTAGAAATGTAAACTAAATACAGTTGGAATAAGGCTTACCCCGATAGATGACAGGAAAAACCCTCAAAACGATGAAGAGCAGTGAATCGGGGGCCAGGTGAATAGGGTTCAATCTGACTTGCAGGAAGGCAACACCCGGGATCAGGATAGTGAAGATCCAAAGGTACAAGGTGCAAAATACAGGAGCAACAGGTCCAAAGTTCCAAGGATACCAAGTTAAGGGAAAGTTCCAAACGAGTCCAAGAAAGCAGTCCAAGGCCGTGCCTAATAGTACTTAGAATTCCAAGAAAGCCAAAAACCAAATCCGTTGAGCAGTCCGAGGTCAAGTTATCCGAGGTCTCGAAGAGCTGTACCAGAATCCGAGGAGAGAGCAAAAGGCAGGTCCGTGAAACAGTCCGAAGTCGAAACAAGGATGAAACAAGGATGAAGTCAACAGGAGCAACAAGAAACGCCAAAACCTCACGTGAAACAGCTGTAAGGCACTGCTTCCGTGTTTTCGAGTGCTTATGACTCATTCAGGGCTGTCACGTGAGGAAAAACACTGGAACGTGCGGCGTGAGGAATGTCACGTGATTCGGGTCACGTGATGCAGTTCATCAGGGATGTTGTGGGGCTCTCACCGTACGGTGCCAGGATGAAAGCCGGGGACGATGTCGGCCGCAAAAAAGTCTCCGTGGCAACTGCCAACAAGCGGAGGGGCGAAAGACACCCGGACTGCCAGTCAGCATTTTCATCCGCTGACGCTGCTTCACTGACTTAGTTGCCTCTGCAGGTGAGTGAGCGGGAGATACCTTTGGGATGGCAAACCTAGGAGACGTGACAGGTTCTCACATATACTTCATTTGCGGGTAGCTGCACAGGTGACTATAATTTTTTGGTGACTGCAGGTAGACTCCATTGAGGATGGGAGTGTATTGGAGACAATATGAGGATATTTCCAGTCGGTGTACTATGTTGTGTTGTGCCTGCAAAGCCCCTACTGCTTTGTGTGCATGGCTCGTCCCTTGGACCTAACAGTCTGGCCACTGGTTGGAAGTAGGTTTGAGAATGTTGCCTTGTTTGGGTTCGTTAGTGTACCCATAGATACCTGCAGTCAGGCAAGCTACGTGGCCACATGTTCCATCTATTGCCTTCTAGTGGGTGTGTCCAAGGAGTAGGCTGTTGGGTGCATGGGCGGAGGCTAGGCCTTCACCACAACTCCCGCTATGCAATGCGCCCATGTATGGGACCACTGTGGTAATGGTATGTGGACTAAACACATATGTATAAAGAGTGGATTCCCTTTGCCTTAGCTCATTTGGATAAGGTATTATAACCATACCTTCCGAGATCCCACTGTTGACTAGGGGTGCCGGTGGTTATGTTGATGTTGTGGGTTCCCATTGTGTTGTGGCGGTGTGTAGGGGTGTCGGTGGCTGTGCTACGTTTGTCAAGTATGGTATGTGGCGCCATGTTGGCATGCATGCTTCCATTGCCTTGTAGTGGTTGTGGGCAAGGCCTTAGGCCTCCGCATGTACCCAAGAGGCTAGGGCTTTGGCCACAGCCTTGCTTTAGGGAGCGCAGTAAGACATTACCACGTGGAATGATTTTTTTTTACCTTCGCAGTTTTGCGATATGGACCTTATATGCAGTTACTCACATATACTTCATTGGCGGGTAGCTGCACAGGCGACTATCATTTTTTGGTGAGTGCAGGCAGACACCATTGGGGATGGGGAGTGTATTGGAGACAATATGAGGATATTTCCAGTCGATGTACCATGTTGTGTTGAGCCTGCAAAGGCCCTACTTACTGAATGTGTGCATGGCTAGAGCCCTTCGACCTAACAGTCTGGGCACTGGTTGTAAGTAGGTTTCAGAATGTTGCTTTGGTTGGGTTTGTTACTGTACCCATGCGTACCTGTAGTCAGGATAGCTATGTGGCCACATGTTCCCATGCATGGCTGTATTGCCTCCTAGTGGGTGTGTCCAAGGACTAGGCTCTTGGCCACAACCCCTGCAATGCAATGCAGCCAGGTATGGGAGAACTGTATATATATGTGTGCAATCCACCAATATCAAAGAGTGCATTCCGTTTGCCTTAGCTCATTTGGATAAATTATAATCATACCTTCAGACATCCTACAGATTTTTAAATATGGAAGTGTCCTAAGGTTTGCAGATTCATTGTGGAGGACATGTTTGACTTCTTACAGCAGCAGTCCTGAGACATGCCACCATTTGCCTATGGAATGGTGTTGCCGTGAACAGAGGCTTGCTTCAAGGAGTGCAGTAAGACATTGGAACATGCATGGGAGCACTGTGATAACGGTATCTCGATTGCGCACATGTATACAGAGTGCATGTCATTTGCGTTTGCTAACTTCGGTATGTTATTATAACCATATCTTGTTCCATCCCACACACTTTTCAATTTGTGAATGTCCTAAGGTACTTGCCTTTGTAGAATCAGTGTGGAGAACATGTTACACTTGCTACAGCAGCATTTGTGACATATGCCACCATTTGAGTTTGGAATGGTGTGGCCATAAACAGAGCCTTGCTTCAGGGAGTATAGTCAGACATTGGGACATGAAAGGAGTTTTTTACCGTGTAACTTTTGCGACATGCCCCATGTACGCAGCTACTGACATATAATTCATTGTTGGGTAGCTGCACAGGCAAATACCTTCAGAGCCCATTGGGGATGGGGAAGAGTATTGCAGATGATATTGGGATATTTCTATTCAGTGTACTATGTTGTGTTGAGAGTGGCAAGCCCCTACTGCCTTGTGTGTATGGCTAGGGCCCTTTGAACCAACAGTCTGGACACTGGTTGGAAGTAGGTTTCAGAATGTTGCCTTCTTTGGGTTTGTTCCTATACTGATATAGAACTCCAGAGTACACTCTTGGAAATATGCAGAATGGTTGTGGAGGACATTTTGCAGTTGGCACACCGCTAGAGGTGGCGTGAAGTGCCAGCACTTGCATATGATTTACGTCATTGGACTTGTTGCCGTTCACGGACTGACATGCCACCATTTGTGATTGGTATGGTGTGCCCCTGATAACGTGTGCTTTCACGGGGAAGGAAGATATTGCGACATGACACGAGCTAATAAGCATTACACATTTAATGTATGGATAATGTACAGACCGACCCACATACATTTGCACCGGACAAAATCATCAACGCCGTTAAGTCCCTCCATATACAGGATGGCCGGCCATCTGACTGTTAGCTTTCTTTTGCGTACTTAGCGGTTGGCGTTCCTATTGTGTGCAATTGTAATGTGTGCATCGCTTCCATTACCTATACATGTGGGTGGCATACACCATTGCCACAGTCACTGGCATCGCTGACTTTACTTGTGGAGAGTTGTTCCTCACGGCATGTACTCCAGGTATTTTCATTACATGCATGCCAAGCGTAGCGCACTCTGTCATGTGAGCATCTAGCTCCAGAAAGGAACAACATAAACTAAAGCAAAAGCACACATGCGCACACCGAGCATTCGGTTCCAGAACATTCCCATAGTTTACCAACTGTGAATTGTTGCAAGTGCTTTATTTTTCTACAGAATGTTAACGAGAATGTGTAAAGTGGTTGCAATCACTACTCTTATTTCGCAAACAAAATCCAGTGAGCAATGCCGTCTGTGGACATCTGTGGTTCTGTTGTCGTCTAGCAAAATGGGAAAAGGAGTACTTTGCGGCCGTGTGGAAGAACACATTTTGTTTGCAAGGTAGACAAGGTAGCATCTGTTGCCTCTGGGATGCCTTACAGCATAAACGTTTGCAGGTTGGTTCCTATTGCCGGAACCGCAAACGGACATACAGGCACATATCGGTCGGCCCAGATAATAACGACGGAAAACACATTGCTTATGGCAATCTTGCAACGCCTGGTCCACCACCCGTCTGTTGGAATGTGGAAGGTATGGCACACGCAGTAAGGTGGAAGGTATCTGAGAAGAAAGAGGAATAAGAATAGATGTAAGTAGCCGTTATTAGTGGCAGTGAACAAAACAAGAGTTTGCTGGAAGGATGTTGTATTAGGTGGCTGCCTCATGCACCATGTACTGTGTGGTATTGAGTAGCGTCATATGTTAACTCACTGCCTTGTGCTCGGTTTTGTAGGTGATACTGTCCTTGTATGGCTCTAAACAAGCAAAATGCCTTTGAAATGTGCTTCCTTTATACAAAAAATGACAGTGCTAGCAAGTGTTGTTAGTCCCATGGCAAAATGTCGTGTGTGTGTCCAAAGAAAAAAAATAAAAAAGAACCCTCATGGGGGTCCCCTCGGACTGCAGGAGAATACAGGAGCTGGTTTGCTAAAAAATGCAACATTGAAATGTGATCTGTAGATGTTTGTGTGCCAGTTGACTGCTGCATGCACCTGTGGCTATTACTTTCAATATAATGAGGGTGCGTAGAATGGGTAATTATTTGAAAGGGCATAGTAAGGGCAAAACAGGGAATATAGCACTGCACAAGTAACCATAAGGTGTGCTGTTTCACTGCACAAATTGCGTTCGGTTTTCGTCCAGTCCTTTATGTCTGGATTAGCAAGGGCTGGGGAAGAATGGCAACAAAATGAAGTACAATCACAGTTGCAATGTACGGGAAATGGTAGAGACAAGGCACAGTAACGGTGCGTGATTACTGCCATCAAAAACCTCTGTACAATGCACACAAAGAAAGTGTGCAGTAAAGTACATTTATAATTATGCATACAGAACTGCAGCTTAATACATTTTACTTGTAATACACATGTGATGTAAAGTTGTACTTATATAACTTTGGCAAATTCCATGCTTGTATTGGGTAGGCGACAAATTGCAGTGTACGGTGTATGGAATTGTCGCAGACTACCTTTGGGGCACATGGGCAGAGCAACTGCACTGTAAGTTATGTATCCTTTTTTTCTACAATTCCATACAATGTCTGCCCTTGGAGCTATTCATGCTTCCCACTCAAGGCTGTTTTACAATGAGCATTTGTCCTGTTGAAGGAGAGTTATGTTAGGTTTCGATTTCTGGAGATGATGCTGGAAAAAAAAAAGGATTCAGCCGGCAACGTGTTTCGATTGTACCATGATTTTCCCAATGTTGGTAGTGTCATTACGGTGATGCTAATACGACGTACAAGTAGAGATGATGGTGACGTACACATGCTACCCTGAATGCACAGATGCCAACATACATAAAATGTGTTTTTAAAGTCCCTAAGGAACATTTATATGTGCAGTGTGTTACGAGGCAACGGTGGACGATAGCAGACTATGTGTGCCCTGCTTTAGCATATGTGGGTGGCTGGGCCATCATATGCAGTTTGGTGTCTTGCAGCATGCCCATATTTGGGGCTGTGGTTGATCAAATAAAAGGAATTACTGCGTACGGCCTTCAAAGATTGTTGGGGGGTTATGGTGTTCAAATGGTATTTCCATTATACAATAAGAAAGGGAAACAGAAGTTTAAAAATTAAAGGAGTAACACAGTGTTTGAAATATGGCTGCCGAGCTATGTGCTGCAGTGAAATCAGTGTTGTATACCTTCTTTTGAAATGGTGTACATAACAATGAAGATGACCTAAAGGCCTAAACGGTGCCAGTGGAATGCGAGGAGCCAAATGTTGCAGCAGTTAGGACATGTAAGATATATGGGTGCATTGATCAATTTGCATTGTTGTGATTGTGCAGATTATCAGGTAGGTTACTGAACTGTAGTGTAGTGCATTCAGTGTGTCCACTTATTATAGGCTTAGCTGAACAGCGTACGTAGGAAACAGGTTATTTATTGTGTGGATGAAATGGGAGGCAACATAAACTGCAGTGGCTAAGGGGTAGGTGGATGTGCTATGTGTGGTGTTTCTGGTACGTGAACAGATGTTTGTATGCATAGTTGTACACTGTTGCGGTAGTTGTCGGCACGGTCTACAATATTGAGTGCATGGCTGGAGCCTGTACACTCTATGGGGAGTAGTGAAGCGTGTAGGGCGTAGGCACAAGCTGCATACTGCAATATAGGCGTATATTACAAATTGTGGCATTGCTATGTGCATTGCACAAATATGTGCACACATTGCACTGTGGACATTGTAGAGAAGTATTATACCAATAATGTCATACTTCCCGTTTGGATTGGGAAGGGCCTGTGCTGTTTTTTCTGTATGGAATGTGAAATGTTGTAGTAAGTGGTGCTGCATTATATGTGGGAAAAGAGAATAGAACATATAAGAGCAGGTATTTTGTTACTTTGCATTCCATTACATTGCATATATTTATTTACTTTGTGGACCTTCATAACTAGTACTTCATAGGTACTATGCTTTGAACCTGTGTACTGTGCAAAGTGCGCAGTTCCTGTGTTTCTTTGCATAATCATTGGGTCTGTGGGAAAAATAAATCCATGCTGGATTAAAAATAAACCTTCCAATTTACTTTGCTGCTATGGTGCACAATGACTTGCAGTAAAGTTTGCAGTGGTTATAGCAATTTTTAAGATGTACTCTTGAAGTAGGAGGAAATGCAATGGTTTACGATTTCTGGCCTATACATGTTGGTAGGATCTGTGGCGTTGTATAGCAGTTGGTGTTTTCTAAATGTTTACCTGCTTCTTTGTTGTAGCACTATTTCTTTAAGCGTTTGGTTGCTGCTGGTGTTTTGCAAGTATTGTGCCATTGTACTGTGCTACTGCAGAATTGTGACGGTAGTTACGTATCTGTTGGCGTACTGTAACTCGTCATACTTTGGAAGTGTTTGAGGACATGTTTGTAGCACAGTAGTTGTTGAAGGTTGAGTTGCGTTGTTTTAATGCTGCAAATAACATTGTAGTATTCTGATTGAAGTTAGATACCAGGTGGCGTATTCTAACAGTTTGCAGTGTCCCATTACTATAGGGTACGTTTACAAGCTCGTGCATTCCTGTTGCTACTTTCACATCTGTGTACATTCTGAAGTGGTGGTGTACCATTATGGGTTTACGAGTGATAGTTCCATATGTTTTGCATTCGTATGAGTATTCTTAGAGAGGTGGTGACTCATTTGCGTGCTTGGTGGTTTCAGAGGTTACTGATGATAGTTTTGAACCCTCATACTTAGTACTTTCCCTTTTATGCATCATGTGGAAAATACTGCTACTGTCATTTGTTTATACGTATTGTTTGTCTGAGTGTACTCATTGGGTTTATTGGGGATAAAATTATCCAGCACACACTTGAATGCATTTCTTTAATGCTTGCTGTATGCTAAGTCGCTTTAGGTTGACAGTGTGGAAGGTAATTCGTTTTCTGTGCCATTACGAAGGTACTGGTTCCTTTCCAGTACTTGTAATAAGTACATTAGAAATTCCTGTGGATCTTCTTGTTAGTTTAACATGAATTTCACCATTTGTCATGATGCCTACCCCCGGAGCATCAGGCCAGGCCCAGCACCCCCGGAAGCAGGCATCATGCCCTCGGGTAAAAGCCCAGCGGCCCCTTATAGGGACTCTTTGGACTCAGTCCTGGCGCCTTTGGCGCCAGGCTCATGTTGGACATCAGTCCTGGCGCCATAGGCGCCAGGCTCATAAAGGGAGGTGTTTTGTGCACTTACCTGATGCAGACCATGCTGCACGCTTCAGGCCTCCCTGAGACCTGAAAGGGACTATTTTTTCATGGGGACTATTTTTTCACTCGGGCGTGGCCAGGGAAGGATACATACCTAATTGGGGAAGGATACATACCTCAGACTTCTTTGGAGGCTATTTAAGCCACGCCGAGACAGCAGCTCATGCTTCGCGTTGTTCTGCTTCCTGCAGCTTAACGCTCACCGTGTCTGCTCCTGCTCCTGGACTACAGCCACGCCCGTCTTGAACCTGGAAGACCTGCAAGGAAGGAAGAGAAGAGAAAGGTGAAAACCAAGGATTATTTCAAGCTTCTTACCTGCATCCGGAATCTTCTCGCCAGCATCCCTGAAGGAAGACTTCAAAAGCATTGCGTTGCTCGCTGCAGCGCCACACTTCACTCACCTGTCCTGTCCTCGAGACATCTCCCGGCTTCATCGCGGCTGTCAGCATCGGACGCCACATCTCTGCACCTAGGGGCGAGAGGAAGAAACAAAAGGTGAGCAGAAGGACACACAGAAGGAAAGCCTGATTAACAGCCATAATACTTACCGGCTTTTCTTCCACATTTCGGGTCGGCGCCGCCCCGTTGGCAGGTACCGTACCCCGGCCCCTATGGGGAAAGGACTAGAGACATTTCAGAGGAATGATAAGGACATCTAGAGGGATCGCCCTCATTACTACTCACCTCGGCAGGTTAACCCCTCGACGCATCGCCTTCATTCTGCACCTGAAATAAAGGACAGATCACAGGTGAGAAAGACAGCATAAAGGGGGCCTCACTTGAACTTTGAACTTTCATACTTACGGCGCATCGCTCAGGAAAGTCAAGTGAATTTTGCCAGCGCTATTCTGAAAACCAGTGAAGTAACTGGACGAACGCACGCCCCTGCACCAGAAGCAGGATGGAGAGTTCAACCTTCCAAACCATAAGGTGAGCTTAAACCGGGTTTGGAGGAATAGAGAAGAATAGAGGGGGAAGGGGGGAGCTAGCACACCATTCTGCAGACTGTTAATCCCCTTTCTCATCTGCAGAAGGATATTCCTACGGGCCAAGGAAGCACGATTTGGAGGTCCTGTCCAATCGGTGTTCCGGGTCCTGCGCATCACGCTAGAAGAGGCCGCAGTAATCCAGACTAGATCAGCGCCCCCGTGGGAACCAGGTGGGCGTTACAGAATTCCAGCACAGTAGTCCAATTCTTGCCTTACTCTTGAGACTATTGTAAGGATTACTTACTGCATTTCTATGAAGGACGAGCATTTAAATAAATGTTGTCCACAATTGCTGGTATTTGGAATAGAACACTCATTGTTACATTTGCATAGCAATTAACCCCCATTATATTAGAACATTTGAATGGACCAGGTCCTTCTATGTCTAAGTACTTTGATGTAAGCAATGCTCGAAGTGTATGAAAAGAAGTAGTGGAGCTATGTCTTTCAATATGGTTGAACGCTTGAGTGAAATCTACGAACACGACAAAAAGGCATTGTCTGTGTTGTAGGGCTTTGCTTTTCAAGATGCTGAATATCAAGATGTTTCCAGCTGTCCCAGTGTTTTTCTTAAAGCCTGCTTGCAGGTGATCGTTACA
Source organism: Ambystoma mexicanum (assembly GCF_040938575.1). NCBI lineage: Eukaryota > Metazoa > Chordata > Amphibia > Caudata > Ambystomatidae > Ambystoma > Ambystoma mexicanum. Next base: position 531,615,089 of record NC_090924.1, on the reverse strand, counting down.
ATTTGCTGAAGTGGCTCAGGTTTGGAATTTCTTTTGAAGTAAGGATCCGTAGACCTTTCCCATGGCATCAAGCAAGGCTATCGGCCGGAAGTTGTGGGGATTCTTTTTATCCCCTTTTTTATAGATAGGAATTATCGTTGCAGTTGTCCATGATGTGGGCAAAGATCTTGTTTCTGCACATCGCCGAAAGATTACACTTAGCAAATCAGCCCATTCCTCAGGATGCACCTTTAGTTCAAAGTTAGTAATACCGTCAGGTCCACGAGCCCTGTAGTTTTTCAGCTTTTTGATTACCTCCAAGATGTCTTCTTTGTTTTCGAGGTTAATCCAAATCATGGTGTTGTGCTGGATATCTTCGCTGTCTTCAGTCATGACGGATTTGAACACTTCGGCAAAATTATTTTCCCAGGTGTGCTGGTTGATGTTGTTTGACATTGAGTCTTCTTGTGGAGTTTCTGTGGCTCTCAACAGGGACCAGAAGTCTCTCGTATTATGCGTGATGAGAGCTTTTGTGATGTCCTCTGCGTCCATCTGGTAGAGTTTGTTTCAATGAGATTTTCCCCATGCCTTATACTCTATTTTCAGATCTTTGACTTTTGCATTTCCTTCTGATGTGAGTTGTTTTTTTTTGCTATCCTCATAGCTCTTCTATGTTTGCGTCTCCTTTCGACTAGTTATTTATTGTAAACATGTTTTTTTGTGGTTCCTGCAGCTTTCTGGCATGTTTTTTGATGCTTATATGCCGCTAGCAGTGTTTGGTAATCGACTGCTTTGATTTGTTCCAGCTGAGAGTTTGCCTTGTATTTTGATGTCAAGTCCTTGATTGCTGTTGCGCTCAGTTTGATCCGCGAGCCTTGAATGTTGGTCTCGATTTGAGAGCATGCTCGAATGTTCTTATTGCCTGGAATTAGCCAGCATGTTTCCAGTAAGTTATGGTCGCTGGCGATTGTGCGCTGAACGTTGAACAAAGTTGTGGCACATAACAACGGCTGGGAAACAAAAATGTAGTCAATTGTTGCAACCGAGTCTGCACGCTCCCAAGTTGGTATTCTGTTTGGTTGCGTGAAGACGTCGTCAAGATTGTGTAGTTCTCGTGATTGAATCAGATTGAGCCATGCTTTGCCTCACTGTTCTGCCGGGGAGTACTGTTTTTTTGTTTGGCTTCCTTTCTGTGTTTTACAAACTGCGTTTAAGTCACTGCATATTAATAAATAAGTCACTAATAGCGTGGCCATGGATTCGTCAATCACTTGTTCACACAAAGAGATAAAAGTTTCCATGTTGATGGCAGCTGGGAATGTCCTCGTATTCCTGTGTAGTTGCGCACTGGACAGGAGTCCATAGTTTGTAGTATTTAAATTTTTATTTTCTCGTTGCCTTTGACATACAGATTGAGGAATTGCTGCAAAGATTTGAGTAAGCATAGGCGAACGTTACACATTGATGTGCAAGGCCATTTGTAGGTAAGGCGTGTTGGTTTGGTGGAATGGATAGTGACATCTAAGTTTGATGGGGATATTTCTGAAAGCAGTGTTTCCTCTTCCATTATGGTACTGTGTAGCCTTTCATACCCTCATACACTCAGATGTAAGGCAATTTGGTTTGTTAGTTCTTGTTTGTATGATTCTTCATTGAAGTATGGATCTGTGTTGGTGGTGTGACTCCACTCTCCTGTACAGATATGGCCAAAGGTATCTATGCTGATATTGCGTTTGTTTCTAAGTAGTGCTTGCAATTTACCAATTAATCTCATTAGTGGTTTTATTCTGTTCAAAATTACGATAAACAATTTCCGTTTCATGATCATTTCACTTTCTAAAAGAGCTTCCAGGAAGGCTTTTCTGCGGTAGGTTTTGAGGGCTGAGTGTGATTTCTGCCCTCTATTTATAAGGTGAAAAATATTTTGTAAAATTAATTTATGCCATTTCACTTCCTTAATGACTCTATGCCGTCAATACTCTCGTAGGTCGGAAGCTGTGTCGTAGGCGGCCTCTCTCACTTTTCATGCTCTCTGCTGAGGTGCGGCTTGACACACGTGACACGCCTACTCGTCTACACGTCAGGCGACTGGCGTAGCGTGCAGCACGCCGATCCCCCGAAAGTGAGGGTCCTTTCCTTTCCCTGACTCCTGTTCCGGGAACGGCAAAGAAGCAAGGGTGGTGCTGCCGCCGGCCGATGGAGAACGGAGAGCGGGGATTGGAGCGCCTACTGGAGAGCAGTAATCGTCCTGAGAGCGGAGTACGGTGAGCGGAGCTGCTGCTTGACTACCACGAAGGTAGCGGCCTGCGGTGCCCCAGCGGTAACCTGGTGGCACTGTCTGTTCTGCCGTGCCTCCCACTAATCCTGGGAGTAGGCGTGCCATATATAGTTGGGGTTTTGTGGGGGCCAACATTAGCTCAGGTTGGGCCCCCCCTTAATTATTATCACAAGTACACGCCAATTGAACGATAGTCATACGCTCTTCTCTGAAGGGAGTGATTGGGCTATGTGGCTTCTGTAATGCTGAAGTGGAGCTTATAGATATTGGGAGTAGTCAGAAGCTACGGGTGTGTGCTGTGGCTGTTTACTCAGTAAATATTGGGCACCACTCCAGACACAGTTACTTGCACCCCATACCTAGAATACAGAGCTGAGACACAGTGAGTGGCAGAGGTCAGGAGACTGTGGGGACTTTTTCCCTTTGATCCTGAACCTTGACACTACCAGGAGACTACGGGGACTAATGCCCTTTAATCCTGAACCCCTGCGAATTGAATTACTACTAGCATACTACATACCAGATTGCATTTTGTTTGAGCCAAGATTGGCTTGATTACTGCATTTAAAGACAAAAGCGAATGGCACCCTCTAAAAAACCCACTCCTTCTAAATACAATCTAAGAAGAAAGAAGCAGGTGAAAGCAAAGGTGCTCACCATAGACGAAGTGAAAGGCAAGAAGAATAAACCCAAGAAGGGTATTCCTGCTGACCAAGGAAGGATTACGGAATTTTTTCCTTTGAATCCCCCGGCTGAAATAAATTCCACAAAACTGGAGGCACCTTTGGTCCGAGAGACTAACACCACTAATCTTGGTAGCTTGCTGAACTTCGAAGACATCGATAATAACTCCCTATTGGACCTATGTTTGAGCATACAGAGAGGCATGACCACACAGCTAGCGGTGCCCATCGGGATCATGGACATTTCTCAGATGGAGAGTCAGTGCAAAGAGCATGTCGACCAACCTAAGCACGTGGGGACTTTGGGGAGATTTTCTGCCTCACCCAATTTAAACATTGATACTACCTCTGATATTGAAGCGGAGAGAGCAAGTAATAGCTATCTGGGTGCCGCCGAAACCACTGAGCTACAAGCATCTGTGGCTTCTCTGCAGTTCACATTAAAAATCTTACTACAGATATCTGGGCGCATTTTGGCTAACACTGATGCTTTGATTAATGACAATGCACAAAGATCGAACGCGGCTGAGGAGGTGGAATGTAACCCATCTGAAGCCATTCAGATGGTGAACGAGACTCGTCAGCAAAAAACATCGAATTTAGACCTAGCCCTACCGGAACACACAGAGGTTCCACCTACACGCAGGCAACGTAGGATGGCCAAGCAAGCATCTAGGGGGATAAGAGCAAGTAGCCATGGCTCACGTCTGACAGAGACAGGGATGATTACTCTCCGTTCTAAAAAAGCTAAAAAGAGAGCCGCCCGTGCCAAGAAGCAGAATGCTTTGTGGGATGGCCGACTGACTAGCTGGCTGATTGCTGAGGATGACAAAGCCCCAAAGGGGGCAATTGAAATAGAGACATCGATGATGGAGTCTCTACCTGAGGAAGACCCTGTTCCCGAAAACACCTCTAAGGCTGCGAGTGCCCATGGTAGCCCATATAATCCTGCACTCTCTACATCAGAATCTATTAAAGAGGGCAATGATGCTTGGGGGAATCTTATTTGTCTTACTAAAAACTTATATCAAACTGGTAAAAGCATATGGCTCTCACATTCAGAATTTCTGAAGAGAATGTTTTCAGTACCCCAACTAAGAGTACTACAATCTGATGATTTTCAATTCCTGGAACCACTGTCGGGATCTAATCCTAAGGTGTCAGCACTACACTGTAAATTCATATCTACTGCCCAACTATTAAGGACATACAAAAAAGAGTTGAGGACAGTGGATATCGAGATATATGTGGAACTGAAGTACAACAAACCCAGGAGACAGAAATAGTCACAGTTGACCCTATAGACGCCCGCCCCAGATTGCCAACTGGAAAGAAGGTGGACCTGACAGATGTACAATCCGTATTGAAGTGGCTGGCGGAGGCATTACCTATGGTCACAGCAAGCAAATGAAAATTATTCTTGGTGTCATGGAACTGCCGGGGCTTTGCCCATCTACTAAATCCAATGGGACCGATGTCTCAGCTAGCCACACACAAGTGTATCTACCTACAAGAAACATTGGCGATGAAGCCCCTATATTTGGATGGTTTTAAGGGACATCAGACATTTGCTAAAAGAGGAGAAAGGGGAGGCCCTTTGGGGATTATGGATTGGGGTGTCTAATATCTTTTGCTCTAGGAGGATTGATGTGAGCCAAGATGACCACACGATTGCAGTTGAAATAGCACATAAAGGTAAAGGGAGTACAGATAGATTGCTAGTGGTTTGTCTATACAATCCCCCCGGGGCTGGGATGAGAGAGTCTATACAGGAAGCCCTGCATGAGCTTCTGGCTAACTCGTTAAACATCCAAGAGAATGCTGATGTTTGTGTGGTAGGAGACTTTAATACCCATATGTTAGGGGGGAACTGAGAACTACCAATCCGAAACTGCATCCACAATGTTTAATGGTACATCATAAAGTAGAGGAAGAAGGGTTAGGCTGGGTGCAATTCTTTAAAAACGGGGAACTTGAGATGATCAATGGTTGAACAAAAAGTGATTATCCAGGTAAACATACTTGGAACAATGGACCATTGGTCAGTACATTGGATATATTTTTGTTTCCCCAAGTATGTTGCTTATTGTCAATGACATGGCCGTAGCACCAAACAACTGGAGTGACCATGCATATTGGCATTTACATTTGACACCCCTGAAGTTGATATCGAACTGTGCTGTATGGGGGAATTAAAAGTGAATCACGCAGGTACATGCATCCGGTGGTCTGATAGGGATGTACAACAAGCAGCTGAAGCGATAAACAATGATTGCTACCCAAACTTTGAAGAACTTGATATGATGTCCATAGATGACGTAGAGGAATGGATTCACCTGATCTCTGAAAAACATGCAGCTACCCCAGTAAGAGCCATGATCAGTGAACAGGGGAAACCTCCTACTTATGATAGATACATTCGAGATGCAAAGAGATCACTGAGGATGGAACTTAGACGGGCTAAAAATTCTAGCATGTCATGGGAGACCTATTTATCTACTATTACCAGACCACAGATATTGGGCAGATATAAAGGCTAAGAGAAGCTTAGACAGAAATAAAACCTGGCAAAGGGTAGTGCAGACTATCTGCTCAAGGAAAGTAAGTAATATCTGGGAACTACTTAGCGAACCTAGGGGCAATAAAACACGGCAGACAGTTAACCCCATTGGTAGCGCTGAGTGGAGTAGGTTTCTGGAGAAACGTAATATAACAACTAAGGGCGAGGAAAAAACATCGGCAAGCAAAATACCTTCTGACCCCACTATTGACATGTCATATGATTCTATCCTGTCCGAGATCAAATTGCTGAAATCTTCCAGGGCTCCAGGACCTAACAGATTGGCCAATATTGTAATCTAGAGCCATCCCAACTTCTGGGCGACTCTGCTGAATATTTTGTTTGCAAAGATCTTGAGGGAAGGCAAGGTCCCGCGCTCCTGGCAGTCTACGATTTTAATAACAATATTCAAAAAGGTGAAATCGCCTCGATCCTAATAATTATATTTTACTCTCTATGCTCGACACCACAAGCAAATTATTTGCCTCATTAATATTGAAAAAACTACATCTTTGGGTGGATCGTACTTAAATCCTATGTAAGTTTCAATGCGGTTTTAGGCAAGGTTATTCTACCACCCATAACCTTTTGGTCATGGATATTATGCGCAGTAGGGCGCGACAGTGTGGGCAACCACCCTTGTACGCACTCTATGTCGATTTCATTTCCAGAGAGAAACTTTGGAGGAAGTTACAAAAACGAGGCTGTCCCGAAGATCTCCTATATTATCTTAGGTATTACACCAGAATACCAACGTGAAATTAAAACTAGACCAGCAAGGACATGTGTCCGAATAAGTTCTACAGAAAAGGGGGGTCCAGCAGGGGTGTGTGACTGCCCCCCTAGTGTATAATCTATATGTATATGATATTCCCCTAACAATAGCTTTGGCGAATAACTGTCCTCCAAGTATTGGTAAAGTTCCTTGTCTGGTGCTTGCATATGCTGATGACTTGGTGGTATTTGATCATACCATCAGTGGACTACGTCGATCAGCCCTAGCCCTTTGGGAATACTCTGAAAATAATGGCCTTACTATCAATGTGGAGAAAACTCACGTGATAAGATATGCAAACAAAAGAACTACACGCGTTAAGCTCTACATTAATAATGTCAAAATCACATATGTCCCTGTATATAGATACCTTGGAATTGATTTTGAACCCAAAGGCGAATATCTCATATGCAAGCGTAACCGTATGATGAGAGCTGCTCAAATCACAGCCCTTTTCAAATGTTTTACAATAAAACAGGGAGGCTATACCCTATGGGGAACTCACCACCTATATATCCAAGTATTCTCCCCTATGATGGTGTATGGGTTGAAAGCATTGATTCAAATGGAGCTAAACTGGCTACAACTAATTGAGGGAAAATATTGGAGGAAGGAGCCGGGACTGCCTCCATGCATTCCAATGGCTCTGCTACGACTTGAGCTTGGACTCATCTCTAAAAGCACTGGTTCTGAAAAAGATAGTAGGGCTCCATCTAAAAATGGTGAAGGGAACGGATAATGCTTTATTGACGACAGTTGCTCTGGAAATCAATAAAGAAAGATCTACCTGCCAACTCACAAATCAAATGGAACAGTTGTTAAGGGACATCTGTTGGTCACACCGAGCTGGGCCTTACATGGAGGCAATGCAGGCGGCATTGGGAAGACGGGTTGCGCTATGGGACTGGCTGGAGAATTACGAACATCTCCGCAAGTTAAAAAGATATAATTTTGTACAATCTAGATTATATACATTTAAGAAATCACAACAATATCTGATATTATGCCCGTCCCACAGGCTGAGAAGATTCATACTCTTATTAAGACTAGAACATCTTCCCATCAAGATGACTACGGGGGTGACAGGTAAGATACCCAAAGATCAGCGATTCTGTCGCCTCTTTGAGAAACAGGAATTACCTGAGACAGCTAAGCATGTCCTCACCGAATGCTAGGTAATGGCGGGTGACATTAAATATCATCTGGGAAAGTATGAACACAATTGCGATACTATATGGGAGATGTCGTTTTGGAATCATTGTGTTAACACTGAAAGCATGCACCTGTTAACTGCACTATATAACATCTGGCTGAAGGTGGAAGTCAAATTGGGCATATCACCATGAAGTCTGTCATGACACACTTTGGCCCTGCTTGTACAGTGAGAATGTGGTAATGAAGAATGAGGTCAAACTTGGGATATAATATAGCTAGACTAAGAGATAAAAGATTATAATTATGTAGTGCTTAATTTTATTTTGCTAAAATGTATTTTATTTTAGTAATGTATATATATTGCTTGTTTTTACATGGTTTATATTGTTATGATGTATATGTGTAAAGTTTATTATTTAAACTAAATCACATTAAAGATATTATTATTAAAATACATTTTTTGGAATGCATGCTTGTGGTTACATTACCATTTGTATGTGCTCTGTTAGCAGTAGTGCGCGTTGCGCTGTTTTTAGTGCTTTTTCTTTTCATTCTCACATTTTGACGGATGACCTACACTGTCTTTACTGGTAGATGCATCCGTTTTCCTTAATGCCTGGATTACCTCTTCTCGTTCAACTTTCTGTAGAAGTTCTGCTTGCAGTGGATGGCTATATATTTCTGCGTCGCTTTCAATGGAGTTGCCGTTTGGTAGGCATTGTGTAGTAGCTGTTGGCGAAGAAAGGGAACTGTAGGTGTGCAGATTTTCAAATGTATATGTGTGCAATGTGTATGAGTGTGTTAATAGGAGGGTAGGCATACGAATGGAAGTGTCTCACTGCGTAACGGGCTCTAACTTTCGATTGGGGACAGTAACTTACTATGTGGGGATTAGACTAATGGTGGCAACATAAACACTGAGTACCTGTAGAGGTGTCATGAGTAACAATGAAGTACATACTGGTGGATTGCCCCAAATCTGTATGCTACAATACAACAATAGTGTACTCTTCTAGTAAGACGTACAACAGTATGATGGTATTGTACTTACTTTGTTGGTTGGTGAGAGTTGGTTTATTGCAAGTTGTATTTTGAAGTGCACATGCCAGTGGCTTTCTGGAGAGAGGTGGGTATTGCACCTGTATAAGAAGATGGTAAGGCAATATGTTGGCTAATGGCATAATGCTTACATTTGTACAATACATTCTTTAAAAGTATAGGGGGATGTCTTGGGAGGAAGAGAAAGTGTGTGTGTGTATAAATGGAAGCCTTACGATATGAATGGGGACTTGGGAGCATAAGCATATTTGTTAAGGGGGTATGTGGGTTATTTGGGTGTGTATTGTATGATGTGTTATTGAACACATGTGTGTATTAGTGTAGGACTATTTACTTTCAAAATGGAGTACTTCGCATTGTGGAAGGATGACAAAAGGTGCGGAAAGATGTACAGAGTGCAAAGCAGATTGTTTTTGTGTGTGCATTTGCATGTACTTCTCTGCATATATATGCTAGCTACATGAGTGGAGCCATTGCTTCCTGTCTTTAATTTCCTTATGCGCATTTATGAATGTTACTGTTGTCAATGTACACATACATTTTTTTATTTTCTAAGTACTGTTGTAATCTATAAAGTGTGAAAATTAAGTGGCAGGAAACTGTTATTATGCTTGCAATGTATGCACTTGGCTTAGTTTGGTGGCATTACGCCGACTGATCCTTTTGTGCCCAATTTTTACAAATTTGATAGGTGGTGCGTTAATGGGGGAATGCATCGTAAAAAAATTGACAGAACAAAAGAACAGAGTAACCGTTTGCATATAACAATGGCTGCTATGGGAAAATGGCAACTTTGCCACCATCTACCACTGTATGAGCCATTTTATGGTAGGTGATGGGAGAAATAACGGTAGGAATTTTGACTACGTTAGGGAGATTCAGTGCTAGGTACCCTGTTGCTACGTACTTATAACACAGTTGCAAATGTACTGTAGAAAAAGTAGTAATACCTACAAGGCGTGGTGGTGATGGGTAGCAATGGCGATGTATGTGGATGCAGAACTCGTAGATCGTTTTACAGTACTTTCCTGTGCAGGTGCTTTTGATTTATAGGACACTTGACATCTGCGTGTTTAACGGTTGGTAACGACTGTTCAACAGAGGTGATAGCATTAGATGCACAATTCTTGAATGTAATTGGTGGATGCGTATGTGACCGTTTAACAGTAGCCAATGAGGGAGTGCTGGGAAAAAACTACTGGAAAGGGAAGAAGGACTGGCCCTGCTTTACTGGGGCGCGGTAGTTGGTGAAAGCGCACGTGCTACATGCTGTCCTTCTTAATGTGCTTGGCATGGAAATGGGACTACAGATTATCGAATCAGGTGTATGTCTGCTTTTCTGTTCCATGTTAGGATGTTCTTCTGTGCCCATGAGAACCTTAGTGCTTCTAGTGTGACTGTCAGTGGAGCTGATATTTTTCCCCCCTATTCAAATTACGCTTCTGTTCCACAATGTAAAATTTAGGTTGGAAACACTTGTGTAATAATCTAAAGAGGAAAGGTAGAGAGCAATTCACAACAACTACCACACAAAAAGGTGTTTCTTTACACATCGCTTTACAAAAAAGAAAAGAAATCACTTTTCAAAACTACCAACAAAGCGCCCATACTCTATGATGCTTCAAATGTGTTTGCGCAGCCCCCGCACACAAGCCAATATGTTTGCAAAAGCTGCGCCATTTCGAGGTGCGCACATGCTACATCCAGGTCTTTTCAGGGTGGCTGAAATGGAAATGGGACTGTGCAGGAGTTGGGATTGGTCAATACAATTTCCTGGGTGTTGTTTGTTTGCTTGTTGTTTATTGAATTTGTATGGCACGCCAAACCCAAAGGTAACTTGGCGCTACAAAGAGCAGGAAAACATAATTACTTAAAAGCTTAGTTACAAGGCAAGATATACATGTGATGCATTACGTTAAGATCGATCAGTTAAAGAAAATACATATATACAGCAATGAGAACAGTTAGGAATATACATATATACAGTCCGATTGATAGGTGTTGATTAATCCAAAGGTTCATCTTGGGGGTCATTGGATTGTAGCCAAGTGTGGATATTCCTTCTAAAGCTGTAGTAAGATTGGTCTGTTCTGATGTCAAGTGGGAGAGCATTCCAGTATTGGGCTGCCTTAACTGGGAAGCTGCTGCTGCGTGTTTTTTTTTTAAGTCTACATTTTGGTACCTGTAGGCAGTAGGAATTGGCAGTTCTGGTGGGTAGAGTCAAAGTTTTTCTCACTATTCTTGCTGCCAGATAGGGGGGTGCAGCATTATTAAGACATTTAAAGGTGAGTGATGCTGTCTTTAGTGAGATTCTGTCACAGATTTTGAGCCATTTGTGTTCTCTTCTTTTGATAGCGATGTGTTCTTTAGAAGGTAAGTTGAGGGCCGTTCTAAGGGCATTGTTTTGCAATATTTGAATCTTGTCAATGTTGTATTTGTTTGCTCCCAAATACAAAGCATTGCAATAGTCAAGTTTGGATAGTATTAGGGCATTGGCAATGATGATGCAGCTGGCTTGGGTGAGAAAAGCTCTACTTGCCCTGATAAGCTTGCACATATAAGCCGTAGAGGATGCTAGGGAGTTAACTTGTTGTACGGTTATCCAAGAATGATTGGATCCAGGCTATGGCCTCGTTTGAAAAGTGGGCAGCCAATGCCAGGTGTTCACACAGGACTGTGTGATCCACCAGATCAAAGGCCGCCGACAGATCAAGGAGAAATAACATGGTGGTGTTTCATTTGTCATTAAGTTCGTCAATCTGTACTTTGAGATCAATTAAGGCTGTCTCTGTGCAGAGCTGTTGTCTGAAACCTGATTGCCGGGTGCCTAGGAGTTGATTGGTTTCAAGATAGTGCTGTATTTGTAGGTATGCTACTCTGTCTATTATTTTGAGAAGGAATGGTACCATGGAGATGAGCCTGTAGTTAGTGGGAATAGCGGAGTCTAGCGTTTGCTTCTTGAGCAGAGGTAAGACCCAAGACTCTTTTAGGTTGCTTGGGATAGTATTAGAGGAGAAGGATGCATCGATCAGTTTTGTTATGAAGGGGGCTAAGTCCCTTGCAGCATCCTTAATTAGCTCTGCTGGACAGCTGTCACCCTTGCAGTTGGACGGTTTGAAGGATGCAGTGATCCTCTCAGTTTCTAAAATGGAGATTTTGGCAAATTTGAATGGTTCAGGGCCTGGTATGTTCGTTATTGTGGGGATGGTGGTAGGTGGTATGTCATTGGAAGTTAGAGTGTCTTTTTTTAGGGAGATTTTGGTTTGGAGTGTTTTAATTTTGTTTGTTAGAGCATTTTGTATGCTAGTGCACCATTGTTTTTCTTTGGCAATATTGTCAGGTGGGGGCATGGGGGTTTCCAGCTCCCTTAGGATAGCGAATAATTCCCTGGTGTTGGAGCTTGCATTACAAATTCTTTCATTAAAGAGATTTTTTTTGTGAGGAGGATTTATTTTTTTATAGTTGTTGGCAAAGAGTCTGAGTTTCAGTTTATTTTCTTCAGATGGGGTATGACGCCATTTAGATTCTAGTTTCCTTTTTTGCATTCTTAATTCTTTTAGGTGAGGGGTGAACCAAGCATTTAGGTGTGCTTGTTGTTTACTTTTTTAAGTTTTAAAGGAGCAATAGTATCCAGTGCTTTTTTCATGGCATTGTTGTAGCTTTCTACCAGGATCTAAGGATGCCAATGATTGGGGAGTGCATTGATGGTGGGTAATAGTAGGGCAGATGTTTATCTGGAGTTATATTTTTTTTGGCTCTGGTGGGTAGGGGTGGTGCCATAACTTACTCTTTGGTATTTAGCTTATAAAGAATTAATGTAAAGTCGATGAGGTAGTGGTCTGTCCAGTGTTGAGGGGTGATTTTGGTAATAGTGGTATCACAGTTCAAGGTAGCGATCCAGCCTAAGGTCCTTCCTTTGATGTGAGTTGGGGTGATCACTTTTTGGTTTAGGTCATGTTCAACTAGCATCGTGGCTATGGATTGGGCTGGTTTGTCGTCAGGGTCATTAAATCCTAAATTCAGGTTGCCTAGTAAAAGGATTTGTGAGGAATCTTTTGTGTTGGCTATGAGGCTGGATAGATCTTCCTTGAATGTTCCAATGGGGCCAGAAGGTCTATATATTAGGTAGATGGTTAAGGTATGGCAGTTAGAGATTTTGGCTAGGAGCAGTTCGCATGATTTGAGAGGAGGTTGTGTGATTAATATTAGAACAAGGTTGGTTTTTGCTATAATGGCTAGACTACCTCCTTTGCTGTTAGGTCTGTCCATTCTGATTAATTGATAATTTTCAGTAATAGCTAGAGAGAGTGCTGGGCCTGGGTGTGTAGCAACAGATTGTGCCAGAACGTCTGTTTGCAAACAGGAGTGGAGATGTGTAACGCTCACCTGACTTCCACGGAGGCGCTGGCCTGGTTCGCGCTGCTGTGACCTCTTCTAAGGTGATGCGCAGGGTTCAGAAGACGGACTGAACCGGGCCCCCAAATCTGGCTTGTCTGGCTCGCAGAAGTATCCTTCTGTAGGCGAAAATAGGGGATTAACTGTCTGCGGGGTAATGCAATCGGCCTCCCACTTTCCCCTCTCACCCTCCTCGAAAGACATTATTATTGTTCATTGTGGAGGTAATAGTTTAGGACATGTTAGCGGCATCAAACTGCAGTTTGCGATGAAGGAGACATTTCAGCAACTCATGGAAAGGTTTCTTCCAAAGTCGCACATCATTTTTTCTCGCATTGGCCAGAGACCGATGTGGCTGCGTTCTTCCTCATATGGGCCACAAATAGAGAAAGCGCAGCGCAAGGTGAACAAGGCTGTGTGCGCTTTTTTTGCGAGTCGTTGGCATCTTCTCCTTCCACAATGAAAACATTACGTTTCGTAGAAGCAACATTTTTCATTCAGATAGAGTTCATCTGACTGATGCTTGCAATGAGCTGTTTCCGCATAACATCCAAAATGCAGTGCAGCGCTTCCTGCAAGTTTAGCAAGCAGTTTCCCTGTGGGTGTTCACCACCTCGAACATTGCAAACACAAACAGCACAAAAAGGCTCTTTTCAGAGCCACCACTTTGTTTTGTGAATGCATACAATGTTTTTGACGGTGTCCCGCCGCCCACTGTTGACAACCCTGTACGCGGTGCTTATAGGCTGCGCCACTGCCTTTCATTCAAATTCTATTTTTGAACAGTGCAAGGTGGCTCTGAAAAGAGCCTTTTTGTCCCCCCGCCCCCACCCCTTCTGGTTGTGTAGCATTTTTCCTGTTGTTATAAGACACACCAGAGAAGGACAGGAATTGAAAGGAGGTTTGGCAGAGGGTACCAACCATAGGGATAGGAAATTGCACGTGCAGAGCAGAAGATGTGGGGTGGACTTCACTTGGGTAGGGGGCACTCTTTGTCATGCTCCCGGACCGAAGCCTCAAAAGCACTTCAAAATTGTTCCCCTCTGCACAGTATCATGTTGCAGTACATGCACAATACAGTGACCTTTGAAAGGTATGGGTCTGTTGCTGTGCGTATGGCCTGTAAGGCTGGTCGCGGGACGCGCTGGCCCACTGGAGTGTCCCTTATGGTGGCAGGAGCAGATGCGGTGGATGTTGTAGAGGAAAACAACCTACTGCCTTCTTGGAAGGGGACAAACCTCCGAACAGCTGCCTTGTGGTTCGATTTCAGGTGCAGCCGCATGGAGGTGGTGCCGTAGCTATACAAGCCAGGTTTTCCGTGACTGATGTTGAACTCAGTGCATTGTACCTGGTTTGCATGAGATTTTGGCACATCCCCAACAGTCGTAAATAGTTTCCACACCCATGGCGGCTCCAGGCAATGGGGATTCCCTCTACTTTATCCTTGTTTCCTTTTTGATGTCCCTCAACATTATGACGCCTGTTCCCTTGCTCAGGACCTTCAAAGGAGGTTTTGCTGGTGTGGGTGTGGATGCTCCCGAGTCAGAGGTAGTACCAGAAGCCCTGTGGCCATTACTCAGAGAGGTACTTTCTAGGCACAGAATTGGTCAGAAAGCAATTTCTGCATGAACCAATGTGCACCGCTGCTCTTCTCTGGAAAGCCAAACACGGATTGCAGCGTAGTTGTGAAGTGTGCCCTTTTATAGGACTGTTGTGGAGCATGTACAACCGGAAAGTGGCCCTACATCTTTCCCTACAATGACTACATGCAGAAGGAAGAGTGTAGGACCTCTGTAAGGGTGCACTCTCACTGTAACACTCCAAAATTGCAGAAAATAGCTCTTTATCGATGTGCACGGATCTGGATTGTGTCCTCCAAATATGGGCCCATGCGCAGCGTTGTTCCATTTCCATGGTGACGTTCTCCATTTGGGCGCCTTTCTGCGGGATGCATATTGGCCACAATACTTTGTGGCCACGTGCATAGATCTCCTACGGAAACCCTTGGAACACTGGACTACTTAAATATATGGCACACGTGCACTCAACACATCTGCATAAGCTTGGTGTGTGCACGATACAGTAGGTGGAATGTTTATGTGCCAAGGTACTCGCAGGACGTGGATGAGCGCTTCCACCTACAAACACTACATCAGACGTTTCTTTGCTCATCTTGGCCAGGGGCGGTGTTACCAGGCGTCACAGGACGACATACGCATATGCGAAGTTGTGGGACAGACAAACGTTTGGCCCTACAACTACTTACAGGCGGTTCTGTGCATGCAAACATGCAGCCTTTAGTGGCATCCTACAGGTGCTTCCATTGTGATTGCGCATAGGGCAGCCAGGTGCGACGGTCGTACCACTCCTCCATTTCCCTCGCGTGCAGTTATCCCCACCAGTGCTGCGCCCTTCACAGTTACAATGGGCTTCTTAAAACAAAGGAAAAGGCATGTATAGATTCAGTAACAATTTACATATCAACCTTTATTAGCACACATTCATAGCCACTTATTTATTTATATAGCGCACATAGCCCGAAGGCATCTGGGCGCGTTGCTTACATTACATATAGGCACATTACTCACATTACTATTTACTTAACATTCACTTACTATTCGGTAAGGGAAGGGGGACCAGAAAAAGATACATATACTAGGGATTTCAGCATTTCTACAAGTTGGTGGTGAGGGGAAGAAGGGATTGAGGTCTCATCAAAGCGTCTCTTATGATACGCAATTTGTGGGGGGGGGGGCAGTGGTATCTTATTTTCTGCATATACGTTCTTCTACAACATTTTTCAAGGCAGCAAAATTGTTCAACAATTCATCAATTTTATCATCCAGGCGGTCTACTTTTATATTCACAGAGTTTCTTTCAGTTTCTGTGGCCATATGTTGCTGTAAAAAAGGTGCTGCTTCTGGTGTACTCCTTTGTATTCACATATGCTTTGTTAAAGAAAAACAAATGTGTTTAGTATACATGTACAATATATTGTAATTGTGTTACTTTTTACGCTGCGTTTCCTACCTATGTGGTTACTATGCTCACTCATTTCGTCATGCAGGAAATTCTCCTCCAGCCATTCTAGGGTGCTTGCCCTTGCAGTAACTCTTTCCCTTTTCACACTGCGGCGGGTACCAATGGGGTTATCGTCCTCACTCATTTCTTCATGCAGAAAATTCTCTTGCAGCCATTCTAGGGTGCTTGCCATTGCTGCACACAAACAGAAAACATCATGCTTTACTACTATTGTACACTACCGGACCTGTGCAATTATAACAAACTATAGTGTACTTACCACGTTGCAATGACGTTCTGGTCTCATAAGTTGGCGTCCCTAACTCTACCTCTTGGTCCTTTGTTGCAATGTGAATCAGGTGTGCGGTAAGATTAATGAATGCAAACATTAATTCTCTTGTTGGTGCATTCCATTATGCTGCATACCCTATGCCTTTACGCTGTTTGTTTAGAAAGTACAGACTGTGTGCAGCTACTGCATTTCCCCTTCCTATTTACGGACTTGCTGCTGTCTGTATATGTCTCTTGTGTTTGCTGCATGTTACCACTTTGTATGACCACCCCTCCCTTTCTCAGCAGCTTGGACTACACCCGATGTACGCGAACAGACGCACTGTTCGCAGCCATTGTGCCTATTAGTATAGAGCCACCGGCTTCAGTATGGTGTACAGTACATCTAAACAAAATAAGAGTATCCTGTTAAAAACCTATGGAATTCAGTGAAAAAAACATTTGGAAAGGGACGTTATGGTTAAGCTCTGCTACTAAAAACCTATCCCCTTTACTGAAAGAAATATGCTAAAGGAACGTTATGGTTAAAATGCCCTACTAAAAACCTATGAAAATCACTAAAAAAAAGATTGTTAAAGGGATGTTATGGTTCAGTTGCTACTAAAAACCTATCACCTTTACTAAAAAAACTATGCTAAAGGAAAATTCTGGTTACAGTGCCCTACTAAAAACCTATGAAATTCAATGACAAAAACATTGTTAAAGGGACACTATGGTCCAGTTCTCCTAAGAAAAACCTACCAAATTCAGTGCAACAAGTACATGAAAGGAATATTATACTTACTTTGCACTAATACCACCCTTTCCATATTATGGTTACAGGTAAAACCGAAAACCCCCAGAAATTCACCAGTTATGGTAAGCTAAGCAACCATAACTCGCGCCACCACTGTGCACTGCTAAGACTAACACTCATGACATCACACATCATTGATGACATCACTGATGACATCACATGTGTGCGTCCCTCTTTTTTTGTTCACTGACATATCTAGGCCGGGTGGTTTTGCTCACGGGCAGTCAGGAACTGAAAATGCAAAAGGTACTATATTTGTAGACCTTACCGTTCTCATATGTTCTTAGAATACTTGCGTTCGGGTTCAGTCATATCATATGATACATATACATAGGGGAAGAAGGAAGGCCGAAACACAACAATCATTTCTGTGCATGAAGATAATCCTTTAGATTATGAACACGTTTTGTTAATACTGCTGTTTTTTTGCCTTACTTTATTTTCCCTGTATATATGCTCATATTTGAATGCATTGTGCGCTCTTTAGGTTTTGTGTGTTGAAGTACAATTATGTAGTAAGTGAGGCATTATTACGTACTTACTGTATATTGAACTAAGAACATTTGTAAAGTGTTTAACGGGGTACCATTCAGTGGGTACCTAGGAAATTGTAGATTACGTTAACAATTTTGTTAAGCAAAAATGTTATAGTAGAAGAAGTGAGGGATATGAGAAGCGGATAGACCAAAAACGTATCGTAGTTACTGTTTGTTGTCAGGCTTGTTAGGGGATTTTGAGTCTGTTGTCGGTAGTCCTTGCAGCAAGAACATCCCTGAATACATTATAACCTTAGGTTTTTAGAACAGAGAACCATTAGTTCAGTGGTATGTGCAGTGGATTATAAGTCCCCCTCCCTTTTGGTTCGTCCTATTTGGTTAATATGAAAACTATGGGCCTCATTACGAGTCCGGCGGTACCCTGGCGGTTTTTCCGGCTCGATTACTGCCGGAGTCGTATTACCATTCTGCCTTCGTGATTCCCGGAATTACCGGGGCATTACAACCCCAGTGACCCGGGAATTCCGGAGGCGGAATTCGGTAAATCCCTATTCCCATTGAGTCCTACAGGACTCAATGGGAATGGGGACCATGGAAACACCGGCACCATCTGTTGATGGTGCCGGTGTTTCCACGTCCGCCTGCAGGCGGGTGCTGTTAAACCAGCCAGGTCAGACCTGGCTGGAATGACACCTCCGCCTGCAGGACTCGAGATCACCTGGTATGGAAACAATGGTGGCGGCGGGTTTACCGCCACCGTTATTTCCATACCTAATGAGGCCCTATGTGTTCTTTGTCATGGGGATAGACGGGTGGAGGTTCGGCCGAAAGGCAGCCACTGGGTTGTGAATCATTGATTGAAAGAGAGAATGGTTGTTGATAGAGGTTGGTAGAGAAGAGGTATGTACATTAGACCTGGTAGGTTGTCTGAAAGGAGTTAGTGAAATGTAAGGTTGCAAGATTTTTAGAAAAGTACAGGTTAGTTGAGGAGTAAGAGGGGAGGGATATTGTCACTTCCTGGCTCTTAGTTGTGCATTTTTTCACGTGATTCAGAAGTGGCTCAATGTCATAATAATAATAATATTATTAAAAAATATTATTAAAAAAATCATGCATGCAGGGCCACAAATTGGCGGGGAATGTCATGAATGAGGTAGTCTGAATTCTAAAAGTATTTGGATTTGAGGTCAGAGGGAACGTTTATTTAGGTATTAGTCCAGATAGCGCCAATCCAAAATAGATAGTCAGGAGCTCGGCGAGGATGCCCTCATTAATGGGAGGTCTCACAATATGACATCTTTGCACAATAGGCTGTATCCCTTGTTCTTTTATGCAGAGTGCTGCAGAGTTGGGGAAGATATCTGAGGCATATCTCAGGGTAGGTGCAGTTTACAATTATATATTTCAAGTTGGTTTGTTGAAGAGCCCAGTCTTGTTACCAGCTGTCACCTGAAAGTTAGGTGGTTCACTTGCAGGTGGAGATGTTTAGGTAGGGTGTGTCAGAGTTTAGTGGCCAGAAATGAGAATGAGATTCCTCCTTTTAACTTCTTAATGAAGTCCGGGACAAACACGAGTGCAGCATTGCTGGACCAAAATGTTCAAGAAAGAGTTTAGTCCTGGAACATCCTTCAGAAGGAGAGGGGGCCAATGCCACAGTAGGAGCGATGTGCGATGAACAAGGGTTTTTAAATCTATAAATCGTCTTATTCACAAGAGAATATGTAGTGCTGGTGAGATATGTTCTAATCTCTTCATTTTGAGTAGTCTCTCCACTGCATTTTGGATTCTTTGTTGTTTCCTCATCAGGTAGTCCCAGAGTCCGAGATGGAAGCTGTTAGCATGGACTAGTCTGCATAGTCAAATCAAAGTCATTGTTCTGTGGGGCAATGTTAAGTAAGGTAAAATGCAGTGTACAGTACAGAGTTGGAAAAAGCAACTCCTGACAATGACCCATGGTTCAAGTGTGAGGGCGCCCTGCACATTGTGGTTTTGTCATGATCTCTGCTTCCAAAAGGTCAGGGTTTTCCCAACTCCCTTGGAAGCAGATCCATAACCCAGGTTCCGAGTGCCAACCAGTCCCAATTGGGACCTTTTGGACCCAGTCCTATCGCCAGTGGCACCAGGCTCATAAATATGCCCAGTCCCAGCGCTGGAAGCGCCGGGCTCATAATGCTTGGGTGGACTTACCTGCAGCAGACCATGCTGCTTACTTGCCTGCCAGTTGAGCCTCTGATCCTCTTCTGTTTGGAACTACTTTTCCTGTTGGGTGGGGCAGGAGCCACTCCCTAGGTTCAGAACACTGGAACTCTTCTGGAAAGCAGGAACTCTTTTCTTACCTAGGCGTGGCTGTGGAAGGAGACACCTAAGCACTACAGGAGGCTATTTAAACCACACCCGATGGATGAATCTTGCTTTGTGTTATTCTGCATCCTCTGCAGCAGAACGCTCATCGAGTCTTCTGCATCTGATCCTGGGCCTAAGGAAAAAGGCTTACCATCCTGAATCCAGTCTTCAGCAACACCTATAAAGACAAGAAAGAACAGGTTAGCATTACGGTCTTCAGTGACAGCTCTTCACTTACCTGGTCCATCGGCTGTCACCAACGCCTCGCGCTGCATTCCGACATCTGAAAGACAAAGGCTTACCTACTCTTCGTGCGCTCCGGAGGTCTTCACACTGCATTCCGGCATCTGAAAGGCAAAAGCTTACCAACTCTTCGCACGCTCCGGAGGCCTTCGGCGCTGTATCCCGCATCTGAAAGACAAAACAAGGTGCGTTTAAAGACATTGGGGAACTTTAATACTCACGTGCCATTACTCCTTTCCACATCTAACCCAGTGGGTATTCCGGCACCCTGCAGCCGCTCCGAACTTGTACCTGCAAAATAAAAAGACAGTTAGAGCGCATCGTGAAGCAGGCAACAAGCGCTTACTTACGTGCTTCCAGGCGCTTCTATTCATCACATGGGCTCCATCTTCAACTCACTTCAGCCCGTCATCCACCATCGCCGGAACCCTGCAAAACAAGAGACATCATTACTAAAGACTTTAAAGACATTAGAATTACTCGAAGCTTACCGTTCGTGCAGTAAACGACGGACAGCAGTCCTCTGAAGTCAAGAGGCCTGCTCCCCTTATCCAGTGAAGAAACTGGTTACAGCACCCTGCCCCGAGGCAGATGGAGAGCACGGCGTTCACTTACCTAAGACATCTTACCCTTCGAGTCAGACATACAGTGCCCAGAGGTCCAGCCCAAAGAGCCAGCCGTGTGTTACACATCACCTTTGAAGATACGGTATACGCCCAGTCAAGACCGGCGCCTCTACGGGAATCAGGTGAGCGTTACAGGTTTGAAGATTCCTTACCATGGAGGGCAGTACTTGGCACAGACCCATCTCGTCAGGCCAATGAATTGTGGTGGTGTTGGAAGTTCTTGGATTGTAGTTCAGGTTAGGTAGTGTTCAGTTTTGGCCTGTTTGCTGCCATGGACTTGTCCACCTGTATAAGGCATGTTTTAATATCTGGAGCGTTTCATGACCAATTGTTCTCATGTTTGTAGATTATTTGTGGTCACCCACGTAACTAGCAGGTGATGCCAGATCCGTTGCTGAGGTCTTGTAGGGGTGTCTTAAAGATGTTGAATAGAAGGGGCGAGTTAGGAGTTCCCTGTTGCACTCAGTAGGTTAGTGGGAGAGGCTGGTATTTGTAGAGGCCAATGGTGGTGGGTTTGGTTCCGCCTGTTAGAAAGGGGGTGATCCAACATAGATCTGTGCCTTTAATTTGTCTAGTATTTTTTAAGAGGCTCCCTTAACTGATGGTGTTGAAAGAAGTAGGGATATCCAGTAGGTTGAAAACGCTCTCCGAGATTTCATCTGCATTGTTTTAAGTGGCCAAGATCGAACAGAGAGCAGATTGCCTTTACTGAATGAGGCCATGGGATTGGTGTGCTGGGGAGTCATCAGGTGTTTCCCCTTGGTTTGCCAAGTCCTCCCCACCCGACCAACCAAGCTTTGAATAGGCTTATCCGCCATCTTTGATCCTTTCCTTTCGTTCATGAGCACTGATTTGCATTAGCGGGACCTTACAGGAAGTAATGGCGGGCCGCTGCTGGTGCTACGGTCTGTCTGAGTCTAACCTCTCTTCTATTCAAGTAACTGTTTTTTCTTCCTGTTGGAATTTTTTTTGCAGCGTTACCAAAAAGCGAGCCACAGGAAATATCGTTGCCATGTTTCAGGTGATTTTTAAAGGGCTAGTAAGCAAAGTAGCGGAATCGCACCAAACGATTGAGAAAAAAAGACTGGATAGATGGTTTGCCCGCATTCGGTATAGCTAGAAAAGACTGAACCCGTAAATACCAAATTAGGTGAGCAGGGATTGGAGGGGTTGTCCCCCGCTCCCCTAGTTCGGTATTTTCAGGTTCAGGGGTTGGGGGACAAATAAAAAATGACAAAAAGCTTGAATTGCTAAATGCGGCAAAGTGGGCCTCAGTATTTTGCAATTCAAGCTTTTCGGAATCCGATATGATCACGTGCATCCGAATTAGCACCACTTTGATGATCCTCTGCCTCGGCCCCACAGTGTTGTGGGATGACCGGAGCATTCTCTCCATATCATCCCTGGACCCACATCCTGCACTGGTTGGTGTGGCCTTGTTACCTGTGCCCCAGGCCCCCAGTGTTGTGTGGGGGGAGGGAGGGAAGAGACTTTGCCCTCCATATCATCCATAGACCCACATTCTGTAGCAGCTGTCACTACAACACACAGCTTAAGGACCAGGCAGGAACCTTCATCACATACCCCACCAGAGTCCTAACGAACTTAAGAACTGTAGTCCTTGGTGGTTCCTGCTCTCCACTTGGTTGAAGGCTGCCTCCCAGGAAGTTCAAACAGCCACTCATAGTCTTTTGGGGTTTCTACCATTGCAGATACTTTTCTTGGCTTTGTGTCTTTCTTGAATGCCGCAGGGGTCGTCAGGCGTAGGTCTTCCAAGACTTGGCACCACCATCTTAGGAATAGCCTTCTAGCCCAAGTTCTGAAGGTCTTCATTCCCTGTTTTCCTGGACCCAAAACATCTCTTTCATCACAGTACTCCCTCTCCCCTCTTCCAGTTATTTGCTCTCTTCCTCCTCCCCTCTGGCTCCCCTTCTCCCCACTCATTCATTATCTTTTTTTCTTTGATACATTGTTCACTTTGTATTCTCCCTAAGGCTCCTCTCTTTTCTCCAACACCAGGCAGTGATCTTTCACCTCCTCCCCTTTCATCTCCCTTCCCCACTCTGACTCCCCCTTCCAGCTCATTCCTTGCTCTCTCCTTTCTCTTGTTTCTGATGATTATGTTCCTCTTCCTCCCCTTTAATAATGTTTCTCCTCCATCTTCTTCTCTTTTTATGTGTTTTACCTCCTCCTCTCCGCAATGTATCGCTTTATGTTCCTCTTTGTCTGGTCTTTACTCACTTTCTTCCACCACTACTTCCAATCACCCTTCCTCTACTCCTTTTGCTGTCCCTTCCTCTGCTCATTCTTCTGTCCTTTACCCTCTTGCTTCTTCTCCCTCTTGCTCCACCAGACATCTCTTTCTACATGATTTCACCTTGCACTCTGCTCCCTCTGGAACAATCTCGTAACTCGTGTTACTCCCTGATGATCACCTCTCACTTAATACTCTGGCACGGCTGGGGCCGGGCTCTGCATAAGCTGTGTACTGGTCAAAAGTGGGCTTGGTGAATTGGGCTCAATATAGGTAAACTATGATTAGCCAGGAGATCTTACTTGTGCAGTGGACTACTCTGACGGTCAGCATACCCAGGATAGGAAACTGCTATCCGGTATCTTGGAATCTAGCGGCACATAGCTCTCTGCCCCATGACTCCACAATGGCACCACTCGCGTTTGTAGCTGACGTTTTTTCTACGTTATGAGTCTGATGTCTGCAAAACAACCACAAGGCCCTGCACTGTGAGGCAATGGGGCTTGCAATAGTTTCCACTAGAAGTGCTCAGAAACGTGTTTCTCTCTGACAGATGAGAAGTATTATGGTAAAACCCAAGATTGAGGGGTTTGGCGTTCTGCGAGTGGCTCATTCTACACACTTCCAGGATCTCCTTTTATGACCTATATATTAGGCTTCTTGGGCGGTATCTTATGGGGAAGCCAACATTCTGGAATGCCAGCATTAAAAGGCTGACTTTACAACAGTAGATTTCCTTGGTTTAGGTCCCACCTTTATATCTCCATGTGTAAACCCTAGTTGAACCTTCCCCGATATTAAAATATATTCAGCCCCTTCCTTTATGGCCTTTCCAAAGATGAAAGACAGCTGGTAACCCTGACATTCATTCTCAGGAGAGCTTATGGTTCAGTCTGGCTTGTGTGTAGTACATTTCTAGTTTTCAGAGAAGCCTTGACTTCCTGGATCTGTGAAGGTCATTGATGCAGCTCCCCTCGCTGTTATGTCTATGATGGGGATCAAATGGGCAACCAGACTACCTACGTCTCTTACCCAAGAATGGTATGTGTACAAAGGATGGCCAAAATAACTAACAAAATGGGTGCTCTCCAAACAAAGTAGTAGTCAGGATGGATATTTTAACCATGGTCTTGGTAGATCCTCAGGAACTTAACCAAAAGAAAAATGTTCCTCAGGGAAGGAAAATGTTCAAACAAAACCAGCCTTATGAGTTTGCTGGGAATTCAGCAGTAATTCTGCCAAGCTACCACGGGACTACATGGGGACCTTGATGAAATTACTGTGAGCAGTAATTCTGCTGCAGTAATTCCATAGATTTGTTGGTTTAAAGTGGAGGATTCACCTCTAACATGATGTGGGGGGGTTAGGTGGGGGGCCGGGGTAAATCTTCCACTCCAAGGTCAAACTCAAAAAGTCTGTTACTGTCAAAAACCGTGGTGCCAGAACTCTTGGAAAAAGCTTCTGGATTAGGTGGCTCCTCAGAGACGACCTCTAACATCACCAACTGGGATGAACTTAGCTAGCTCAAAAAAAGATTGATAAGAACTAAGTTTTATGGTTCCATAATGTGGAGTACTTGCGAAAGGGCACGTTACCCCAAGGATTAGTGGTCCGTAATTAGCCTAGGCTCTTCTTGGATAATAAGAACTTTATCGTCCAATGGAGTTACGTGGCCAACAAATGTGGCAGAGATTGGGTCATCTTAATAATCGATACTGCTGCTGAAATGACAGAGAAGATTTTGGTGGATTTAAAAAGATGAGGAAGGAATTCAGAAAGCAGTACCTCTGGATCTTTACAAAAAAGATTGGACATGCTCATGCTTGAAATGACCAGCTTCAAAGAAGATACTTTGAGAGAAAGGGTACGTCGTATCAACAAAGATTTGACAGACTTCTCCCACGAAGACTATTTCCCCCAAATGGAACAAGATGGTGGAGTAACTAGTGGTGGCAAGAAAAGGGTGAGTTTCAAAAACACCTAATTTAGTTCCAGTGACGGCAGTACAAATGGAGACCTAGGGTTTAACCGTGGCTGCCCCAATCGTCGTTAAAGAGGGAGACGCAATAACTACCAAGGGAGAAACAATATGAATCTTGGAAATCAATCCAACAGGGGTATTCAAACACAATCTTTTTTAGGGACGAGCCCACAGGACTGGGATTTCGAACCCCGGGTGACTCGAAGTATGCAAGCTTTGTGGTGAACCTCTCCTCGTATTTACCAACAGCAGATGAAGCTAAAGTTTTAGAAAGAGGAATGGGATTTGTACCTACAAATACCCATGACCCTTTCACCTTTCACAAGGAATTTTTTCAATTCATGCGAAAGATTCATCTGTTTCAACATTTTCAAGAGGTGAATTTTGAGCCAGAGACATCAGACACTGGCCTACATAATAAATCATCTTTCTGTGTACCATCACAGTTACAAAGCACAGACACCAAAGTCTACCAAAATAGTGGTCTACATGATTTAGATGCATTGGAGAGAAAAGCAAAACATAAAAACATCTTTACCAACATGAGCAAGGGGGAAAAACAAGCGATGAAGAATCTGCTTGCCAATGATAAATTGTAATCCGCAAGGCGGATAAGGGCGGTGTCATTGTCTTACAAAATAGTGACGCATATGTGAGGGAATGCAACAAACAACTCCTGGATCTAAATTGTTATTCACAACTTGAAGTTGATCCAACCAAGAGACTTCAAGATATTAGAAGTATAAAAGTTGAGAAAGCGAGACAGAGAGGTTGGATCTCAAACGGTCCTCACTAAGGCGAAATCTAGGGTGCCTCAATTCTACACCTTGACAAAGATACACAAATCAATGCAGGACCCACCAAGTAGACCAATAGTGTCAGAGGTAAGTTCAGTACTTGAACCTCTAGCGAGGTTTGCAGATGCGTTTCTACAACCAATGGTGAGGCAAATGGCGTGTTATATACGGGACACCACACAGATAATAAAGGAAGTTGAAGGGGCACCTTTTGACTCGAGTACTGACATTTTTTTGGGTCTAGATGTTGTGGCCCTATATACTAGCATTCCCCAGAGGGCATTACTGGAAATGTTAGAAGGAAAATTACTTCAGGACCACACAGTAGGGGCGACTCCCTTCTCATTCATTCTGTGGTGTGCAGATATGAGCCTATTAGAGAGCTATTTCCATTTCAATGGAGAATTTTATAAACAGACCCATGGGACTGCTATGGGTGCCACATTGGCACCTAGTATAGCAAACCTATATATGGAGGCTTTCGAACACAACAGAGTAAGGCACACTGATAATCCATATGCTCAGCACATACGAGTTTGGAAACGTTATATTGATGACATTTTTGTCATTTGGCATGGAACATCTATGGAACTAGAAGAATTCTACCTATGGATAAACAACCAAGACAGATTCTTGAAGTTCACTTCTAACTCAAGTACGGAGGCTTTGAATTTCCAGAACATCACAATTTCAGCAGATGTGGGCTCGAAAACCATCTTTGTTAAACCTTATAACAAGCCCACAGACAAAAATGCTTCACTATAGTAGTTTCCACCTGAAACACGTGAGAGCCAACTTGCCACTGGGGCAATTTCTACGGCTAGAGAGAAACCGCACTAAAAAAATCTGATTTCTTGAGTGAAGCCAGTAAAATGGAACAACGTTTAAACCAAAGAGGTTACCCACATGAGATCACTGGCAAGGCCATGAAAAGAGCGAAAAACAAACACAGGGAGGTGCTATTAGAATATAGAGACCGCCAACACAAGACAGAGAAAGAACACAAACTAGTGTTTGTCAACACATTTAGCCACAATTCTGATGCAATTAAAAACATCATCTTGAAGAACTGGAAAAAAGAAGGGTGATCAGCCTGTACCGCATCACATTGTAGCTTTTAGGCAGAGCAAGAATGATGTCTGTCACAACATTGGGGGTTGCCAGAAGTAGTGGGACACTACCCCTGCGGACAATGTATCTACTGTCGACTCACTTTTTAGAAGCACTGAGATTGATTTAGGATTACGTCTCCCATGGATACAAAAACATACCAACTGCAACTCAGCCATGGTTGTGTATGTAATATGGTGCCCATGTAATAAGATCTACACAGGAAAAACGGATAGAATAATCAAAGTGAGAATTGGGGAACATAAGAGCTGCTTAAAGAATCGAACATCTAATGCACCCCTTGTAGATCATTGGATCGAGAGAATACACTCCTCCGAAGATTTAAGAAGGTCTATTGTGTATAAAATCAATTCCAGTATGGATACCAATAGAGATGAAACCATTTTGTTGCAGAAGGAACAGCATTTTCTTGACCAAAACTGCCACGAGAGGCCTCAATCAGAAAATTGATTGGCATATTTGGAACGTCCGCAATGTTTGTGAAAACATTCGAGTTGGATGGAATAGTGTTACTCAATGGCGTCTGTACATTTACAACGCACCGAAGTACAACTTGGTAGAATGGGCGACTAATGATGGCGAAATGGCTGGGTATTCACAATATTTAGTGCGCACTTACCTGTTTACAGAACTGTCGAGTAAGTAAACAGCCCTCTCAACGCTGCATCAATGTGAGTAAACAAATCTTGGGCCAAATCTACGTAAGCTCCAATACGGTAGATTCAGGCAGACGAGTGCGCTCGTTGCATTGTAACACAATTACTTGTCCCTAATTAGGGAAGGCAATTAGTGAAATAATGAAGCTTCCTTTCATCATGGCAGCAAGGAACAATTTGGACTCGACCCTGCGTAAAGCATGTTTAAAACCGACCCGGGAAGTCATGTGACTTTTGTACGCCTGTCGACCGTGAGGTAGACGAACAAACAGAGGTCCGGGTCCCAGACTGTACGGGCAAGAGCGCCATGCCGATATTATTGGGAATACTTGATGCACGGTTGAAGAGTGTTTGTTACACTTCTTTTTATTCTTTCGTTAGGATTAGTACCAAATGTTCAGGCGCTGAACAGCAAGAACGCGAACCGCCGCTAAACCAGGTACAAGCGTTCATTTTACTGGGGATGAACATATGAATCATGAAGAAATCTGGCGCTCCACGTCATCGGGAGGTTTTGGAAGAAGCACTTTTGTAGAGATATCGCGAGAGCGCGCGCTCTTGTGAGATCTCGCCGCGGACCTTAGCTCCGCCCCCGCGCGCTTCGCACGCACTACGGGACGAGTGGAGGACGCGACAAGAGGCGCCCGGCTGAGCCCTCCCGTTACGGGGCCCGCTCCTTATTAATCTGGGACACCGACATTAAGGCCACATCCTCCCAGCCACCTTCAGCCCGTTGGCTATTATTATTAAGGCACACATGTTGTGTGCATCCTGCATGAAACTTGTGAGAGAATAAATACGACGTTACAAGACCAGAGGCTCCTGTCCTTATTACAAGTAATTTACTACATAAATTGGCGACGAGGATCACCACCAGAACCCACAGAGGAGCATGCAAGGAGCAACGCCACCGCCACCATTTCTCCAAACTCCAGGTAGGCCTGCCATCCCATGGCCACAATGGCAGCCCCTATTCACGACATATGTGGAGGCCCTAGGTGGGGCAGGGTTCTCAGCGGCAAGGCGCAGGGCCATGCTACTAAATGCCCTGGGAGTGGAAGGACAGAGAATATTCGAGAGTCTCACCCCGATACCGGTGGCTGGCGACAATGACGATGTTTTCAAGGAAGCGGTCAGGAGAATCATAAAAAGGTTTGCCAGTAAAGAGAACACAGTGCTCCACCGGATACGGTTTTACATGCGAAGGCAAGAAATGTCTGAACCAGTTGACGATTACATCACCAAGCTGAGGGAATTAGCAGCGCTGTGTAATTTTGGCAACAATGCGGAGAGTCTCATATGTGATATGTTGGTCGTCCAAACTAACAGTCGGAAAGTCCAAGATAAGTTTATTGTCGAAAAGGAACTGCAGTTGGAGAAAGCGATTGAGATCGCCAGAGCAGTCGAGGAAACGGCGGGAAGACGAAAGGAGCTTACTGGGGCCCAGAGTTCCGCAGAAATACAAGCAGTGGGTTTCCATGCAAAAAAAGAAAGGCCGGCAACCGACACGAGAGAAGGGAGAGGGAACAGGAAAGAACCCCTAAAGTGTCACAGGTGCACCAGCACCAAACACCTGGCGTTTGACAGGGAGTGCCCAGCCAGAGACAAGGAGTGCTCCATTTGTAAACGCATTGGCCATTTCTCTATTGTGTGTCGGTGTTGGAACAAGAAAGTCTCCAGCCTTAATGCAGATCGCAATACGGAGAAAGAATCATCCTCAGAAGGTGAAGGAAGACCCACTGTCATCATGGTTAACAGCACAAGAGCAAGGAGAGAGAAACCTCACTGCATGATCAAGATTGATGGCATGGAAACAAGGGTCATGGCAGATTCAGGGTCGGATCTAACGATCATTCTCCTTCGCACGTATAAGGACATGGTGGGAAAGGAAAAGGTGCAAGTGAATAACGAAGCACAAACCCACGGTGTTTGGAGGGGCGTCAGTTGAACTGTTAGGATACATCAAAGCCAAAGTAGAATTCAAAGGAAGGGAAACCACAACCAGGGTCTATTTCAGTCATGAAGGCCCAGCACTGCTAGGGTGGGACGACCAAGACAAGCTGAAAATCAGACTGGATCCCAGCACCGAAGATCAAGTCCTGTCAGTCAGGGTGACGAGCGGACCTGTTGTCAAAAGCGACTACCCAACACTTTTCTCGGAGGAGCCGGGGCACATCAAGGGTTTTCTGCACAAAATAGTGCTCAAAAGGAATGCGGTCCCTGTAAAGCACCGAGTGAGGCCAGTACCAGCCACGGCAAGGGACATCCTTAGAAGTCAGTTGGAAAAGATGAAAATGGAGGGTGTCATAGAAGAAATCGAAGCATCTGAATGGCTGGGCCCTGTCGTGCTTATAAAGAAACCCCAATCACAGGAACTCAGGGTATGCATAGATCTACGCAGCTTAAACTTGGAAGTCATCACAGATAACTCATTCTGTTAATGAAAGAAGCCAGAATATTTTCAAAACTGGACATGAGGAATGCATACCACCAAATACAGCTACATGAAGAGTCGAAACCCCTCACGGCATTCATCACTCCATTTGGCACATACCAATTCACCAAAATGCCATTCGGGTTGTCATCAGCAGCGTCGGCTTTCCAACGCATGATGGATGTTTTGCTAAAGAAAGTCAAAAACGTGGTGTACTTCCAGGATAACATCCTTGTGTATGCGGAGGATGAACAAACGCATGACGCCACGTTAAGAATTGTCCTAAACAAGCTACAAGAAGCAGGGGTGCGGTTACGGTATGAGAAATGCCTGTTCAGGGTGAAAGAAGTTGAATACTTAGGATACAAGATTTCAGAAAAAGGTATCAGTCCCAAACAGAATCTCATGCAAGCAATCATTAAAGCACCGGAACCAAACAGCAAAGAGGAAGTAAGGTCATTTCTGGGGCTGGCTGAGTACTATGCGAAGTTCATACCGAAGTTTTCCGAGACCACGGCACCCCTTCGAGATTTACTCAAAAAGGGCTAGGAATTTGTATGGCAAGAACCCCAAAAGATGGCGATGGTGAATATAAAACAGCATATCATAGATGCACCATGCCTTCAACCGTTTAATCCGGCGTGGGTAACAGTCGTCACCACCGACGCCAGTGCTTATGGACTGGGAGCAGTGCTAACACAAAAGAAAGGTGACACTGAACACGTTGTGGCCTTTGCATCGAAGGCATTATCGGAGGCGGAACAGAACTACTCCACCATTGAAAAAGAGATGTTGGCCTGCGCATGGGCGGTGGATTGGGGCACCAAATTCAAGTTGGTGACTGATCATAAGCCCCTTATCCATATGCTCAGCCCGGGAGGCACAAAAGTATCCACACCCAGATTGGCACGCATTGCAGCCAAGCTGCAAGAGTACACGTTTGAGATCCAGCATATCTCAGGCTGGAAAAACTCACAAGCTGACTGCATGTCGAGACTGCCGGAGGGTAAGGATAAAGCCACCACGTTCCTTCATGGAGAATGCATAGTTGCATCCATCATGGACTTGAGAGCGCCAGATTACCTGGAACTCAGTGAGAGACACTGGGAAGAGGAAGACGGGAAAGACCCCACCATGGCCATGATTCGCAAATGGACCAAGGAAGGTTGGCCAAGTGAAAAGGCGTTACCCGAGGGCATGAGACCCTACTGGAAGGTGTCGGACGAACTATCTGAAACGGAGGGGATAATTATGAAGTCAGACCAGATTATTCCTCCCACAGGAATGAGAAGAATCATCCTATGTAGAGCCCACGCGGGCCACTTGGGAAACACCATGACCCGTCGCAGAGTGAGAGAGGCCTACTGGTGGCCATCCCTGGACCAGGAAATTCGATCCATGATAGAACGTTGCCATGAATGTCTCAACAGAGACAAGAGACTTAAGGTCCGCCAAGCACCCCTAATAGAAGCTGTGTGGTCAAAGGTTGGCATTGACTTCACAGGGCCTTTGGAAGCAATGGGACCTGAACACCGGTACGGCATAGTACTGGTTGATTACCTATCCAAGTGGGTGGAGGCCGCGTTAGTCCCGAACATAACCACGGCAACCGTTATAGAAGTACTTACAGAAATTTTTCAGAGGGAAGGCCTCCCCAAGGAAGTAGTCACAGACAACGGGGTGCAACTAGTCTCAAAAGACATGGAGGAATTCTTAAAACGGAATCACATAAAACAAAAGAAAGCGGCCCTATATCACCCCCAAGCTAATGGGCTTGTAGAGAGGGCCAACAGGTTCATAAAAGGCGCCATCCAATTGGCAACAGCTTCGGGCATGGACCCGCTCAAAACCACCAAGGAGGCCATAGCGGCCCACAGACTCACACCAAATGGGATCACCCAAATATCCCCGTTCAAAATGTTGAGAGGGAGGAGTGCGGCATCCACGCTGATTCCACCATGGTTGTCGAAAATACGAGAAGATGAAGCGGTGGACATGGCAGAAGTAGTCTGGAGAATCGAAAGCAATAAGACACGCATGAAATCATGGAGTGATCGGAGAAGAAGAACCAAACAAACGTCTGACATAGGAAAAGGAGACCTGGTTAAAATCCAGTTACCGAAGAAAGATCAAGTCACAATTCTCGGTTTAGCCGACCCATTAAAGTGATTCACAAAGGAGCAAATCATGTTCGCACGGAAGACGGGCGAGCGTGGAATCTCGAAAGAGTGGCACTATACCAGAAGACTCGAGGAAGAGTGAAGACCCCGGAGAGATCACGAACGGAAACCGAAAGAGACCACGGAGCAGGAGAAGAAAGAGAACCAGAAGGAGACGACAGAGAGAGGGTGGAAACCAAGGTCGAACCGGAAGCACTGGGTGCAGATCCCGATCAGGAGCAACAGGAGAATTGCACCCGAACTGAGGATCGTCCCAGAAGAGAACACAGAAGACCGGTGAGATACAATGACTATGTTTTACAATGATTTCGCTGTGCATTGAAAAAGGGAGATGTGTAGAGATATCGCGAGAGCGCGCGCTCTCGTGAGATCTCGCCGCGGACCTTAGCTCCGCCCCCGCGCGCTTCGCACGCACTACGGGACGAGCGGAGGATGCGACAAGAGGCGCCCGGCTGAGCCCTCCCGTTACGGGGCCCGCTCCTTATTAATCTGGGACACCGACATTAAGGCCACATCCTCCCAGCCAGTATCTACATATTTTTTTCTCTGCCGAGGGAACACCTAGTGGCAGTTCAACAGGGTCCATTGGGAGTCATTCACCCATGACTTCTGCCATCCACCTCAGAAGCTCATTCCAATATCCCTGAACTTTCGGTTAGTGCCATCACATATGGGTGAGGGATCCCACACCCCCACATCCTGTTGGACATAGCGGGGAGGATCCCAAGAACAATTTAAAGCTTTTTAGTGGGTCTCGATGCCAGCAGTGGAACATTTTAAAATGATGCTCCAATGCCAATGTGAACAGGTTGCTGTGAAACATAATTTGGAATATATGTCCCCATTTTCCTCAGAGATTTCCTCTGCTCCCAACTCACCCCAATACATCTTAAAATATTTCTCGCCTGGATTGTGAAGAGTTTATGAAAAAATGGGCGAGCGCCAGCTGCAATTTGTTTCCCCATTTCTGGTCTGTGAATATCCCCTTGAGGCGAAAATACTCATAATCGTATCTCTGCCCAGGATGTCGCTGATTGAGTCGTAATCCTGAAAGATCTCATATATAAACAGCTATCCAGGCCTCTCTAATCCTAGATCTAACCATTCCTGTGAACCCCCGAAAACCCTGCCTCCCTAGGTCCACGTAGGGACCCCACACCAAAGCCATGGGAGATGGCCAAAAGGATCGTTTGTCATTAAACCCATTTCTCCTCCACAGGGGCCACAGCACTCCCAGAGTCGGGTGGTGCCTCGGGATAGCCTTGCGTGGGGCCCACAGAAGGTCTCCCACTTAAGCTATCCATATCTTCCAGGTATGTCCAATACGTCCCCAGATCGTCCCTCAGATGCTCTAGGAAAACCCTCAATTGGGCTGCAGTATAAATAGAAGGAAAAGGCGGAACGCCAAACTCTCCAGCCTCCCTGGGAAGCGTGGTTCTCTTCATCCTTGGGCATTTATTTTGCCACACAAATCTATTTACTGCTAAGTGAAGGTTTCTAAAGAAACTGTGTGGCAGCTTTGTCGGTAGGGCAGTAAAGAGATAAGAGCCGAGTGAGCATGTTCATCTTGATTGCTATCATCCGACCGTACAAAGACAGTGGGCTCCACCATTGTAGGTCCAGTTCAATCATATCAAGGAGGAGGGTAAAAATTGAACAATGCATGTTTTGTACCAGGGTCAGCGTTAATCCCTCTAATCTATTCACCAAAAATGTTGCCAGTATTTTGATGTCAGTGTTGAGGAGGGAGATTGGGCGATATGATGAGCACAGGGTCGGGTCTTTACCCTCCGTGAGGATAATTACTATGATGGCACCCATCATCGTCTCTGGTAGGTATGCTCCTTCTAAGACTTAGTTAAAAACTCTAACCAAGTAGGGTGCTAAAGTGGACCGATATAGCTCATAAAACAAACATGAACCCTTAATCCTCTGGTGCTGTGGCCTCCTTCATTGCCTTTATCGTCTGTATAACGTCATCCTTAATGATTTGGCCCTTCAACGAGGAGGCCGTTTTCCCAGATAGTCCCGGTATCGGCAAAGATTCCAAGA
Organism: Ambystoma mexicanum; assembly: GCF_040938575.1. Taxonomy (NCBI): domain Eukaryota; kingdom Metazoa; phylum Chordata; class Amphibia; order Caudata; family Ambystomatidae; genus Ambystoma; species Ambystoma mexicanum. The sequence continues at coordinate 531,580,903 of NC_090924.1, read as the reverse complement.
ACTGAACTATATGCAACCTGTGTCCCTCATTATCCAGATTTATATCAACTCTCGTAATAGTGCTTACATTGTATTCCAATATGTTCCGTATCATAATGGGTAGCACCAAGATCAAATTTGATCGTCCCCACCATTTTGCTCTTCTGGCTCTCCCTAAGCCGCCAGGCCAGGATCTTGTCCTCCTTATCCCCCTTCTTGTTTGCTTGAGAAACAACAGTTTCTTCTCAGTGTCATGTAGTAAGAGGTCTTTAAGCTGGGCTTTATAGCTTTTACGCTTCTTTGCTTTCTCGGGGGTCATAGATGTATGTTGAGGGCCTCCCAATTGGACCACCTCAATTTTGGCTCTCAGTTTCTTTTCCTGTTTCATCCTTTCCCTTTTTTATAGAAGACGATCCAAATCGGCTCCCCTCGAATCACTGCCTTAAAACCATCCCATAGGGTACACAGTACCACCTCCCCATTATCGTTAAAGGCAAAGTACTCTTTAATGTAGGTATGGAGAGATTGAGCAATCTCTTTGTCTATGAAGAGGGAGTCATTGTATTTCCATCTTCCTTTCCATCTTCCTTTCCCCGTTAGTCTCCACCCATTCTTCAGCTTTATACATACTAGGCCGTGGTCTGACTACTGTATCGGTTCCACCCCATATCAGTGGCGTGGCCTTGCAGAGTGATAACTATTAGAATATGGTTGATTCTTGAGAAAGAGTCATGGACCTGAGAGTAGAATGTAAACAGCGGATGGTAAGGGGATCATAGAATCTAAAATACCCAATTCTCGATTAATCTGTTTGGAGTTCCCATCTTTCTGCAGAGTAGTCCCCAAAGACCCCATTCTCTTCCTATCCCTCGATGGGTCAAAAATCATGTTAAAATCCCCTCGTACTATTAGGGGGCCCTTCACAAACGTCTTAAATTTCACCTTTACCTTGTCCCAGAAAGTTACCCCGTCCCTCGTTCGAATATCAGATTAGTGCCCTGTATCCTTCCTTTCAAAAACAGATGCCGCTGTTCCGGGTCCCTTAGCACACTGTTCACTTCCAGGCCCAAGCGATTAATTTATATCACGTTTGATGCCAGACTCCTCCAGATACTATGCGCTGGAGCGGGGATCGAAACCCATGTTGCAAGTCATCCTCTTTTTCCCCAAGGTGAGCATGTTGCCAGAGCTATTCTCCCGGTAGTGTCTCCCATTGAGGCACATACAGAGGTTGGCAGTTCCGAGACCTGGTTTCTGTACAGCCTCCGTCCGGAAGCGCAATGTCAGCAAACATTACACAAAGCATAGGAGTTATCACTGTGGGAGGAAGAATTTTCATGAAGTCATAAGTGATAGCGGTCACCCATAGAAGTGTGGTGGGAATTTAGTCAATTTATTAGAAGTAGAAACTTTAGAAGAAAAGCTACACAATTGATTTGGGCCCTAGATCTTTGAAGGGCGCAGTGTCTTTTCCCAAAGAGATAAGGAGACTTTTTACAGGATTACTCCAGAAACGTCTTTGCAACAGCTTAAAACAAGAAACCTACAGAAAATAGGTTTTAGGCAGTAGGATTGAGTAGGCCTTTAGTATTAGGTATTTAGGTACAGTTAGTTATAGTAGCATAGTTTTCTTAGAACAATGCAAATCAGGAAACAATGCAAAGGACTAAAAGGCGATCCTCCTGGATTAAAAGAGACGTTTGGCAAAGGGCATCAGAGAGGAACTATAAAACCTTTTCAAACGGGAGTCTCTAGAAAACAGAATTATGGAGTCATATTAGAAGATCACAGAAGTAGAGAAATTAAATTCCCCCCACAGAAATTAGGATGGGACCATCCGGTTAAGATCGTTTCTAGAGAATGGGTAAGATTCTAGAGATGGCACCTGACTGGGACTCCTTTGTGTTATGCTTACCTTGTTCCTGCCACAAATACAGAAAAGAAAGAAGACACAGAACAGCTGCTCCTATTATATTTTCTCCCTGGTGATATTCTGTGAATGGCAGTTTAGTAAGAAGCTGTTGGCAGGGCAAGTGAGCACAGTGAGGGATAGGGGATGATGAGATATGGGGGCAGACTGGAGGTTAGAGGTGTAGCAATCATATTTAAGTCCTCACTATAAGGAGACAAGGGCACTAACACGAACAGACAGATGCGCTATGAGGATAAACTGGGGAAGGACAGTGAGAGCAAAGTGAGAACATTATGAAGAAAAGAGGAGAGTGAGGGACAGGGAGGCCAACGAAAGGGCAGTGAGCATGGCGATGGGAAAGGATCCCAGTAAAAGACAGGGAGCACCATTATGGGCATGGGGTTGTAAGGAGCAGGAGGCATAGCAAGGGACAGTAAGAACTGTCAAAGGCCAGGACTGTGAGGTACAGTGAGGGACAGGTCAAACCTTTGGCTAGGAACAAGTTACTTACCTGTAACTGTTGTTCTCCAGCATGGGTCTGGCATGGATTCACATGCTCATGAATATTCCCCGTCGTCAGGCTGGGAATCCTCGGTAAAGAGAAAATCAGTATCAGTTTCGTTTCTGATCTGTCTTTCGTAGTAGTAACCAATCACTGATCTCTGCGTCATACTGACCACAGCCAATGACTGCCCTCTACCTAGGCCCCGCCTCTGGCAGCCATCTTCAGATTTGGTAGCACGTGAAGTGGCAGTATGACCAAGTGAAGAGCCGCAGAGGGGTAGGCGGGAGGATTTGCATGTGAATCCATGCCAGACCCATGCTGGAGAACAACAGTTACAGGTAAGTAACTTGTTCCTTCTCCAGCATGGGGTCTGGCATGGATTTACATGCTCATGAATAAAGAATACATAGCAGTACACACATGCACAACCACGGGAGGTGGCAAAGGCTCAACATTAAGCATTACATCAAACTCAACATTAAGCAATTCTTACCTCCTCACCAGGCTCACCTTAGGCGAACAGGTTGTGCAGCACTGCTTGGCCGACCCTGGACTCCTCCCTGGAATCCCGATCGACGCAGTAGAATTTCGTGAAGGTGTGCGTCGACCTCCACATAGCAGCCCTGCAGATGTCCAGCAAGGGCACACCAGATAGGAACGCCGTGGTAGCTGCGATCGCTCTGGTGGAATGGGCTCTCGGACGGCCAGGCAGCGGTCGGTTTGCCAACCGATGACAGTAAATGATACAGCCGGATAGCCATCTGGAAATGGAAGCCTTCGAGAGAGCCTTCCCCTGATTGACAGGTCCAAAGTTCACAAAGAGTTGTGACGTCTTCCGAAAACACTTCGTGCGGTCCACGTAGAACTTCAGCGCTCTAGCCACATCCAGCGAGTGCAAAGTCCTTTCAGCAGGCGACGAAGGCGACGGGAAGAAAACGGGCAACACCAAGGGTTCGTTGAGGTGGAAGTCCGACGGCACCTTGGGCATGAAGGAGGGGTGCGTCCTGAGCACGACCCTCGTGTCGTGAAAAGTCAAGTACGGGGCCTTGCAGGAAAGGGCCTGGATCTCTCCCACCCGTCGTGCGGAGGTGATGGCCACAAGAAACGCTGTTTTCCACGACAAGAACTTCAACGGAGCCGAGTGCAGAGGCTCGAACGGAGGTCCCATGAGCTTGGTCAGCACCACGTTGAGCTCCCACGCCGGGGCAGGAGCCTTCACCGGCGGGAACGATCTGAACAGTCCCTTCATGAACTCTTTCACCAGACGATGAGACCACAAAGTCGTCCGCCCCGTGGTTCTGGTGTATCGGTAGATCGCAGCAAGATGAATCTTGATGGACGCGTGCGCCAATCCAGCTTTGGCTAGCGTCAGTAGGTACGGCAGTACTTGGGGAGCCGTAATCCGTAGAGGGTTAATCTTCTGTGCGTGGCACCAGACAGAGAACCTCTTCCATTTGTGTCCGTAGCATTTAAGAGTTGAGGACGCCCTGGCCTTTGCAAGAACCTCTCTGCAGTCGGCCGGTATGTCGTATCCTCCAAACTCTAACGCTGCAGGAGCCAGGCCTGCAAGCTCAGCGACTTCGAGTCGTGATGGAGGATGGCGCCTCCTTCCCTGGAGAGAAGATCCGCGTCCACTGGCAGCTTGATTGACGGGGACGCTGACAAGTCCAGAAGGTCCGGGAACCATATCTGCCTCGGCCACGCAGGTGCGACGAGGATCATCCTGCACCGTGACCTCTTGAGCTGGTTGATGAGCCGGATCAGCAATTGCAATGAAGGAAACGCGTATAGAAACAGGCCCTCCCAGGGGAACGAGAATGCATCGCCCATACTCCTCGGCTGGGGAAACCTGCTGGCGAACCTCCGGCACTTGGAGTTCGTCGCCGTCGCGAACAGATCGATCTGGGGTGTGCCCCACCGTCGGAAGAGGCGGTCCACTAGATCCTGTCATAGTTCCCGCTCGTGGCACGAGCGCAGCTCCCTGCTGAGTGAGTCGGCGATGGTGTTTTTTATCCCTGCCAGATGAAACGGCACCAGAAACATCCCTTGGGCGACGGCCCAATGCCACAGATCCTGCGCCTCCATGGACAGGGCTGGGGACCTGGTTCTGCCCTGTTTCCTGATGTAGAACTTGGTGGTGGTGTTGTCGGTGAAGATCCTCACCACCTTGCCCTTGAAGGACGGAAGAAAGGACCCGAGGGCCCAAAACACTGCACGGAGCTCCAGGACGTTGATATGGAGGGACTTCTCCGTCGGGAGCCAAAGGCCTCTCGCGTGCAGATTTTCGGTGTGCGCTCCCCACCCTTCCAGGGAGGCATCCGTGGTCACTGTCTCCTGGTGGCCGGGGGTCTGGAAGTCCATGCCCGCCGTCAGATGCGCGCGGGTGCCCCACCACCGGATTTCTCGTCGGAAACTCTCGTCGAGTGCGATCCTCTCCTCGAAGCTGCCAGTCGTCTGGATCCAGCGCGCGTCCAGGAACTCCTGCAACGGGCGCATCCGGAGCCTGCACAGGCGGATGAGGTAAATGCAAGAAGACATCATTCCGAGGAGGGACTTGATGGACCTCACTCTGGCCGCGTCCGCAACCAGCATCCGCTGCACCTTGCCCAAGATGGCCCTCGTCCTTTCCTCCGACGGAGAGGCCAGAAGCGACACTGTGTCGAGCTTCGCTCCCAGAAACAGTGCGTCTTGCGCGGCACCAGGTGGGACTTGGCGTAGTTTATGGGGAATCCCAGGTCCGTGAGAAGTGGGACGGTCCTTGCCGTGTGCTCCACGGCGAGCTCCTTCGTCTTCGCTCGGATGAGCCAGTCGTCCAGGTAGGGGTAGACGTGGATCCCCTCTCGGCGCAGCTGGGCCGCCACCGGTGCGAGGCACTTGGTGAACACCCTGGGTGCCGACCTCAGTCCGAAGGGAAGGGCTCTGAACTGGTAGTGACGCCCTTGGACCACGAACCTGAGAAACTTTCGGTGTCCCTTTAGGATGGGAATATGGAAGTAGGCATCCTCCAAAACCAACGACGACAGGAAATCGCCCTCCTCCAGCTGACCCAGGACGTGTTGGAGGGTGACCATCCGGAACTTCTGTGCCTTGATGAATTTGTTCAGTCGTCGTAGGTCCAGGATGGGACGCCATCCTCCCGTCTTCTTCTTCATGAGGAAGTATCTTGAGTAAACTCCGGAGCCCCGAAGCCTCTTTGGGACGAGCTTGATGGCGCCCTTCTTGAGCATCGCCTTTACCTCCAAGAGAAGTTGAGGGACGTGATGTTCTTTCCTGGCCACAGGGGGGACGCGCGGGCACCTCTTTAGAAACTCGAGCGCGTGACCCTGAGCTAGGGCGTCCAGCACCCAACGGTCGGTGGAGATGGACTCCCACACGCTGACGAAGCTCGCCAGCCGGCCTCCGACCGGGGTGCTTCGGTGGGGGCCCGATCCCACGGCCGGTTCAGTCCTGCTTCGACAAGGGTTTGCCGCCTTGTCCTCCTTGGCCACGACGGCGAGGTCCGCCTGACTTGCCTCGTCCCCTGTAAGCTTCCTGCGACGACGAACGGGCCACTTGACGGTAGGTGGAAAATCCGCCGGCGGAACCTTTGGAGGCACCCTGTTTGCCTCCGCCGCTCCGAAAGGGCGGCCGCCGTTGCTGGAGAACCCCAAGAGCCCGGGCCGTCTCCGTGTCTGCCTTGATGGCTTGAAGGGAATCGTCCACTGTTTTCCCAAACAGGTTGTTTCCGTCGAACGGCATGTCCAAGACTCTGGTCTGCACGTCCTGACGGAATTCAGTAGCCTTGAGCCATCCACGCCGCCTAAGGCACACGCCGTTGCCCAAATGGCCAAATCCAGTGTCAGCGATGTCCGTCGCAATCGTAATGGCGTGGCCCGACGCCACCTCTCCTTCCTGCAAGATCTCTAGGGCTTCAGCCCTCTTGTCGTCCGGTAGGAAGTCCAGCAGGGGGGCCAGTTTGTACCACAACTCCCTATCGTAGCGGGCTACGATAGCCAAGGCGTTGGCCGCCTTAATCGTCGTCGCTGCAGACGAGATGACTCTGCGTCCCATCGTATCTAATTTCTTTCCCTCGCCGTCCGGCGGGGAGGTAGACGTAGAGGCCGCGCCCCCCCCGCTTTCTTCCTGGCCGCCGTGGAGACGACTGAGTCCGGGGTCGGCTGTGCCCGAAGGCACAAGGGGGCCGCGTCCGGGACCTGGTACTTCTTCTCGTACCGATCCCTTCTAGCCGGCGTCGTGGATGGGTTCTTGAGGAGGGCGAGGCCCTCATCCCAAATATCGTCCAGTAGAGGTACAGAGAGGACCGTCTTCCTCTTGGCCTCCCGCCGTTGATAAAGGAAACCTTCCTTCTTCTCTTCCGGGCATAGCTGAAAAAGCTTGGATGCCCTGGCGATCATGGAGTGAAACGATCCAATCTCGTCGGGCGGGGTGGGGGGGCAGATCCTCGTCGTAAACCTCGTCGTCCGTACCCGTCGTGGCTGTGTCAGTCCCCGTATCATCCCCACGAGTCGTGGACGGGGAGGAGGGCTGAACAGGGCGCGATGGCTGAAAAGGAGGTGGAGGATGAATCCTTCTTCTCTTAGGGGGAGGGCTCCGAGAAGGGCCTGGCTCCGGGTCCCCCGTCGGGAGCGGTTCCTCCGCTGGTGGTAACGGCAGTCTCGTCCTCATCTCCGAGCATAAGGACTGTATAGCCAACAAAATGGCCGCCGAGTTGTCTTGCGGCACTGGTTGAGGGGAGTCCGACGGGCGGTCAGGGGCCCCGTCGGCACCCTCGACGTTATCGTCGTCTCCTACGTCGGGGTCCCTCCCGACGGGCTGATCTTCTTCCACGCCAACGCCGTGGCTTAAGACTTCGATCAGCTCTTCCTCAGAGGTTGAGGCCGAATCCACGACGACCTCCTGCCCCCCCTTTTTCTTCTCCGTCGGAGGTTTCACGGGGGTCCTGTCGATGGGCATAAAAGAGGACTCCCTCCGCGGTGGCAGGGAGACTCTGAGCCCCGAGGTCGCCACCACTGGTGTAGCCTCCACAGGCTGAGCCAGGGCCGCCGCGACTGCCTCGATAGAGGCCTTGGCCGGATGGATTAAGGCTTTCATCACCTTAGGTGCGCTCACCGCCTTCTCCTTGGGGGGAGGGTCACTGCCTCGCTCCCCCTCCGATGGGGCCTTCGAGCTCGACCCGGGTCTCTCCAGGAGCTTCGCCGGGTGCTCGGCCTTCCTCTTACCTGAACCAGAGCGTTGGCTCGTGGTTGATGGTGCCGGGGAGGAGGCGCCCTGCCTGGCACCCGTAGAGCCCGACCGTTCGGCGCTCCCGGTGCCAGCTGACTCGCGGTGCTTGGCCTTGTGTTGGACCCCCGTCGCCGGGGCGTCCTCAAAGGTCTTAGAAGACCGCTCGGACTTCTTCTTCTTCTCGCCTGACGGGCTCTTCCCTTCCAGCCAGTTGGCGAGACGTTCATGGCGGTCCTTCATGGTCCGCTCCGACATATTGCTGCAAAAAGCACAGTCCTTCTCCACGTGCGTCTTGTCCTCATGTAGGCAGTAAAGACAAAGGGAGTGTTCGTCCTCCTTAAAGACATTCTGAAGCTGGCATCCAGGGCAGACCCTGAACACCTTTACGGGCGTCGAGCTTCCCTTCTCCTGGGCCATGTCCGAGATGGGCCTGAGAAACTTCTGGAATCCTCCAAAAGCATGGCTCGACGGAATCTTCACCCTTGACGGGCGTAGACGAATCCGACACGGGTCCCCGTTGATCGGATGAAGAAACGGTGGAGCTTGAGGCTCTTTTGACCGAAAAATAGAAGTTTTTTGAGAAAAAACGTGAAAAAATAGCACTAACGCTCAAGAGCAATAGCACAAGGATCCCAACACTTGAACGTGCGGTAAAAATCTGAAGATGGCTGCCAGAGGCGGGGCCTAGGTAGAGGGCAGTCATTGGCTGTCGTCAGTATGACGCAGAGATCAGTGATTGGTTACTACTACGAAAGACAGATCAGAAACGAAACTGATACTGGTTTTTTCTTTACCGAAGATTCCCAGCCTGACGACGGGGAATATTCATGAGCATGTGAATCCATGCCAGACCCCATGCTGGAGAATAGGAGTAACTACGTTGGTCAAAGCACACAATGGAAGACATTTAGGAAAATTCATAAATTGCAAGGAGGTGACCAGTTACATTTAGACTTACAGACAAACCGGCCCCTCCCTGGAATTTCAGTCATTTGCAATATGAAGTGCAAAACAAAGGTGTAAACGTAGGCATAATAGTCTGTACACCATTGTTTTTTGACTTCTTAGTGCAAATTGAGTAAATGCTACATGCCATTTATGGATGGCAGGCAGAGTTTACAATGAATTCCTATAGAATCTGCCTGCTTTTAGCTAGTGTAAATATCCTGTGGATTCCATAGGAATACAAAGAATTTCTTCCAGAGTGGAAGTCTCATGCTGGCATAATAGCTTGCGCATTTGTGAAGCAAAGAGGATGGGGGTGGCAGAAACGGTAATTTTGTGCCACCTCTCTGACAAAGAAATGAATGAAAATATGTGGCTGTTTAAAAAGTAAGCCTACTTTTCACTCTACTCTACATAGAACATGACACTGATGAGAGGCATGGGTTACTATGAGACACAGAAGATAGGCCGAGGAATAGAAGGCTTGGCAGGGAGGAAGAGGGAAGAAGGGACACTGATTCACGAGGAGGGATAGGGTGCATCATGATAGAGTGTGGGACAGGGAGCACAGTACGTGGCAAAGAACGCATTAGTACATCCAACTATTTGTTGTAAATTATTATTTTTTAGTACTGCCAGTACTGGTGGGAATAGGCCGCAGTGACAATGGATATGAAGTAGAATAATCACTGATATGGGCTCACTAACAGCATTAAAAAGCAAAGAAGCCACACGAGACAGCGGCCAGCAAAGGGAGGCAATTACCAGAACAAAGAGGCAGAGTGAAAAGTAAAAGAAGTACATGTGAATATTTATCACAGCATAAGGCATTTTCTATCGCAGTGGCATCTGCTCTTCCTGAAGCATACTCTATGCTCAAAGTCAATAGACGAGAGCTGAGGGGTGGCTCTTGTTCTAAAAAGCTTAACGCACATAACTCCTTGCCCCGTCACCCCACTCTGTAAAACCTTGGGTGTGACTATCATCACCATAAAAGCCTTTATTCAACCTTCATGGTCTTCAGGTACAAAAGCAATATGAAATTGCATTCATAGGCCATTTGGCAAGTACATCAATTATGCAGTAATTGTACAATGGCCATAAAACATATAAGACATCAAATACATCATAAAAGATTATTAAAACTATTTAATTTAGTGCATATAAAAAACTCAATTTAGCTGAAGTAAATCGAAAGAGGAAGATAGCTCAGCAGCAACGTGCGTGCCTTGGAAGTAAGACGACACAAAGCAACACAGGTTCGATCCCCGGGTTCGCGCTTAGACACCTCTGGGTGTTTAAGTGCGTTAAAAATATGCAACTAAGACAAAAAAACAATTACGCATCCAAAAAACAAACAATTCCTGTAACAGCGCCTTGATGCCTGTGGGCTGTGTGAGCGCTTTAAAAATGTAAAATAAATAAATAAATAAACAGGAAGAGCAATGAAGTAAAACGGTGTGGTGCGTTGTACATAAGCCAACATATGTCAGCGTGCAATGCCCCCTAATCTAAGCTAGATCAATATATCTAGCCACCCAATAAACCACATTCAATTCATTGGTAGGTTTATAAAGGATCATTGCATTATCTAAAGTGCGCGCGTGCGCCCTCAAAAAGAGGGGTTTCAGATCTTTTGCTCTGAGAAATTTAAAACCATCACACAACAACATGAAATGGGCCTGGGTTTCTACTCCTACTCCTCAAAGCGGGCAGATGTTAGAACTAGAATTAGTCTAAGTACAAGTAAACTCGGCCACTTTTAAGGTGTTCAGCCTAAATTCTATATACAGAGTGTGAGCAAACTGTGGTTGAATGACATCAAGGTATTGTTCAAAACCAAATTCAATTTACTCGTTAAATATAAGGGTCCTAAGGTCGTACTTTGGCATGTTGTCTCCAGCTCCCTCATGGATAGTAAGGAAGCTGCTGATTTTACTCAGTTTTTGCACTCCCTGTTGATAGATAACAGGTTCTCCCAGAAGACTGCCAAGTCTAGGGATGTCAGCCATCTCTTGACATGACCAAACAAGGGCAGAGATCTTCCTCCGTCAAGTGCTAGAGCATGCTCCACAGACTCTCTATATTTGGTTAAGCCTGGGGTTACCCACACTCTTATCCAATACAACACTGGCCTCAGGCCCAGTTCACTCGTAATTGGTTGCAGATTACACTCCATGTGGATCTGGGCATTTGGTTTATTCATGGGCACCAATAAAAGCTTTTATAGAATTTTATTTTCTATAATTGCAAGGTTTTTTGCACTTGCAAGTCCCCATATATCAGCTCCAAATGAGGCGGAAGCCTTAGCCTGTAATTGGTACAACCTGATAGCTGCACTAACTGCCCCTCCACCGTGTCTGTGGAAAATCTTCACCACTGCTTCACTGTTCTTTTCTAGGGTCAAACAGGCCCTGTCTAATTGAGCTGACCATGTTCCATTGTCGGTAAATCTAATGCGCAAGTAGTCATAAAATGAGACCTGGTCTAACCTGCAACCATTCATGCTTATATTCAAAGTGCAGTGCTTGGAGTGTTGCGATCTAAAAACAATTGCCTTCGTTTTCCCTGTTTTGACCTGACACTCTAGTTGTTTGCATTTGCGGATACAGCTGTCAACAGTTCTCCTTAGGCCCATAGGGGACGTAACCAGCAAAACGGCATTGTTTGCAAAAAACAATGCAGGAAATGTTTTGTTACCAAGTCTAGGGGGATCCAAGCAATTAGTTACCAAATCCTGTGAATATCAGTTGGCCAAGGTCCCACTCCTTAGACCATCTTTATATATATATATATATATATATATATATATATATTCGCTCCCATCACAGCTCCAGTTTCTTCAAACACTCAATGGAGGTTGTCTTCTCATAAGGCCTTCCACTCTCTTAGTCTTAGTAGAGGATTTTGATCTTGATTTTTTTCATTACAATAAATCTCAAGCGGCCCATATTAGACATTGGGCCTCATTAGGACCCTGGCGGTAAGGGGTTTGCGCCAGCGTTAGCTGCGCCGACCCCTTACCGCCAACTACGAGTTCCCAAAGCGCCGTGGTCATTTTTCCGCCCGCTTTTTGCGGGCGGAGAAATCCATGGCGCTATGGGACCTTGGTGTTAATTACGCCACCGTAATTTACGGTGGCGTAATTAACTCCTTCCCCACTCCCATTATACCCTATGGGGCCAAAATGGGAATGGGGAAGGGTAAATGGGTCAATGGGGATTTACCGCCCCGCCGACCTCGGAATGGGGCGGTAAATCCACCATCCGCCATGGCGTAAACGGACTTTACGCCATGGCCGGAAAGTCCGTCGATGGCGGAAAAAATCCGCCAGGGTCGTAATGAGGGCCATTGAATGTTCTGCCTACTGACCCACTTTTGCTTACCATTAATTAGTCAGACCACGTTTCGGTGCTCTTCCTTTTGCCCCTGATTTATATTTCCCTTCCCCACAGATTCCTATAACATCCTTATTTCCTTCAGTGAAAAATTACAGCTGGTCGCAAGTCACCTTAACCCATTCCCGATCAATATTGATTCAGATTTATGGAGGGGCACTTCTGCAGCCCACATTGCTGATGCCTATAACTTGTTTCTATGTCAAATGATAAAGCAGTAGGGCTCCGTAAGCACAAAATGTGTCAGATTCAACACTATAGGCAACAGATGATATTTGTATGAGAGTGCCTTCCAGAAGACCGCCTTCAAAAAAATGGAGCAAATATGGAGGAGAAATCCCAACAAAGAAGTGCTCTATGCTCAAACAAGCCCTCTGTGGCTATAAATTGGCCATCATGAAAGCCAAACTTGTTTTATACTCAAAAAATTGATGCACCCTCTAATTCCACCAAGGAATTGTTAAAAATGATGGGAGGGTAAAGGAACCCTTGTACCACAGCCCCTAAAACACAGCCGTCTTACACATGGTGCAAGAAAATAACAAGTTACATACTTTATTAGTAATGTTGGTCCTGATGGGTAAGATTTGTCCTCTTCAGGTTCCTTCGCTTTGAAATGCTCAGCCTGCCTTCTTGGACCGCAACATGTTTCAATCATGATGCGCTCGGTGGCACCCCTCATACCAGTGGTGCCCAGAGGGCAGACCCAGGAGTCCCCACCGGAATTGTGTACAGGGTATAACTGGCAGTGCTCACCCAGAGTCCAACGGTTCCCCAGATACATCCTACCACAGGTAGACTTCAAGCCTTCCAAAGCAAACAAGGGGAGGAGGGTGTGCATATAAGGAGTCTGCAAAGGAAACATTGTATCCATCAGAACCAACGTAACTTGTAAAGTGCATAACTTGTTCTTCTAATATATCTCCTCTGAAATGTCTAGTTTTATAAAGATAATCCCAGCAATGTCCTTCAAAAAGGAAGGAAGGAGGGAGCCCCAGAGACATCAGGACAGGGAAACCTACCAAACATGTCTTCACATCTGAATCTAGGCAGTTTAGCTTCACAAATGTATGCAGAGTTGACCAGTTGGCAGCTCTGCACACCTCCTGAATTGGGACCCCCTCAAAAAAGCAGTTGTAGTCGCACAGCCCTTGGTGGAGTGCGCCACAATACCCATAGGGAATGTTTTGCGTGCTGCCTCATAGCAGACACTAACACATGCAACAATCCATCTGGAGATTGTCTATTTGGTCACAGCCAACCCAGACATATGACTACAGGCTAGAGTTGCCTGCCCATGCAGGTTCCATTCAACATGGTTATGTGGCGGCTAAAAGCCTTCAGGTCCAGTCTTTGAAACCTCACCTCTGTCTTGGACTGTATGGATTGGTTGATGGGAAGTCACTGATGACTTTGGGTAGGAAATATGGCTTCATCAGAATTGTCATCTTGTCTTTTGTAAAAGTCGCATAAACCCTGGAACTCACTTACACCTAACTGATGTGATGGCCACTAGAAACGTGGTCTTTAAAGTAAAGAGTAAGAAGTCATGGCTGTGGACAGACTCAAAAGGTGGGTCTATCCGGTGTACCACAACTAAGCTCAGGTCTTATTGCGCCTAGATCTATGGCACCAGCAGACAATGGATTACCAAGTCCTTTAAGAAATGCACCACAATTGGGATTTTTTTTCTCCAAAACATTTCATTTTCGATTATAAAGAATGCATAAACATTACAATAGGAGGTCCCCTTTTAAAGGAGAAGCAATACAATTAATTTGACTTTCGACCATAGAGTATTCTCCATATCTACAGCTGTATTCCCCTTGAATGCCTTTGCTAACATTTATACATGTGGGTATGTTGGGTTTTCTAGAGTAATATCAGACACTAAAAATGCACTTTAAATTTTCTGCAGCGATACATGACTATCACTCTTCTATCAACATTACGAAACGCATGAACCAATATGACTGTTTACAAAACTTAACAATCCTTAGTTAGCAAGAGCGATGGAAATGCATCTGCTTAGGAGGAAATAGCATTTTATAACAGCAAGCAAAATATTGCTATTGAACTTTAAAAACATTACTCAAAGCTAATTTTTAAAAACACTTCATATTACTCTCAGGTTTTCTTCCCTCCCACACATTCTCTTCTTGTTTGTTTTGTTTGTTTGGTTTGTTTATTTTATTTAGTATAGCGCTCCAGACCCAGGGGTAAATGGGCGCTTAAGGGACAAGTTACAAGGTTACAGTATACAAACAGTTAAACAATTGTGGCGGAAGTATGCCATATATGGTATGTACAGGCAGGTATTAGGAAACATTTCAGAATATATACAATAAGTACTAAGCTTGGTCTATCTGAGGAATACCTTCTCCAGAAGCCAGCTAATGACTAGTTTTCTGAACAATTGGACGGATTTGGCCAGTTTAATATTTAGTGGCAGAGTGTTCCAAAGTTGAGGGGCGAGGACAGTGAAGCTCGAGCCTCCCGCTCTTTTGGCAGTGAATCTGGGCACGATGAGGCTGAGGGTATTGGATGATCTGGTGACTCTTGAGTTGGGTTTGAGAGTGAGTTTGTTGGTCAGGTACTGGGGGGCTAGGTGGTTTAAGGCTTTGTAGGTGAGGCAAAGGGTTTTTAGGTCAATTTTCTGCTGAATGGATAACCATTTGCAAGTTATTCTTGTGTGGGAGATGTGCTCTCTCTTGGGAATAGTTTAGTGCTGCTCTCAGCGCATTATTTTGGAGGATCTGAAGTTTCCTGATTATAGCTTGGTTGGCACCAAGGTAAAGGCTATTACAGTAGTCAAGCTTTGATTGTATAAGGGCCCTCGCCAGAATGAGGCAACTGTTTGTAGATAGAAACGGTCTACAGGCCCTGATTAGTTTTCCCGTGTATGCGGTGGCTGAGGCAGTCATATTAACTTGTTTGGCGAGGTTAGTATTGGCGTCAAGGTAGAAGCCTAACGTTTTCACATTTTTCACAACTGGGATGATGTTGCCATCTATGGTGAAGTTCGAATAATCGGGGCTGAGTTTCTGTAGATTATTCGGGGACCCGACTAGGGAGCTCAGTCTTCTCATCATTCAGGCAGAGGCTGTGTGTGGCCATCCATGCCTGAATGATGGCGAAGATTTCGTTAATCCTGGTGGCGTCAGTGTTGTAGTTGCCGGAGATGGTGAGGAGTATCTGGGTGTCATCTGCATAGTTGGTGTAGGTGACACCCAGATGGTCCAATTTATCGAAGAGGGGCTTCGTAAAGATGTTTTAGAGGGTGGGGGAGACGCAGGACCCTTGTGGGACACCACATGTGATGGGGATGGGGTCAGCTGCAGCCACAGATGAAAAAACCCTCATGGTTCTGTTGGCTAGGAAGGATTGTATCCACATGAGAAGTGGGGAGAAGTGGGCAGCAGAAGAGAGGTGGTTGCAGAGTATTTTGTGGTCAACCAGGTCGAAGGCTGCTGAAAGGTCTAGGAGGAGTAGGATAGCTGCTTTGTTTTTGTCCTTGATATCATCAATCTGGCTTTTAAGGTCAACAAGGGCAGTTTCCGTTCCATGTTGAGGGCGAAAGCCAGATTGACGCAGGCCTAGCAGTTGATTAGACTCCAAGTAATCCTGGATTTGCAGATAGGCAACTCTGTCGAGGATTTTT
This sequence comes from Ambystoma mexicanum, assembly GCF_040938575.1. Classification (NCBI taxonomy): domain Eukaryota; kingdom Metazoa; phylum Chordata; class Amphibia; order Caudata; family Ambystomatidae; genus Ambystoma; species Ambystoma mexicanum. Next base: position 531,565,280 of record NC_090924.1, on the reverse strand, counting down.
AGCAGGAAGGGGACCGTGGTAATAGGCCTGTAATTGGTGGGAATGGCTGGGTCGTCACCTCTAAAAGGGGCACTACTCAACGTTAGATACCTAGTAGCCCACCCCACCGAAATTGCTGACATTATCCTTTCAGGAGACCTTGACTTCCTTGCTACCACAGAAACATGGCTACACGAAGCAGCAGGACCCTACCTCACTCTCGCTATTCCCGATAACTACTCCATCCTCAGAGTGGATAGACCTAATGCTCGCGGAGGAGGTGTAGCAATCATATTTAAGTCCTCGCTTGACTTCAGACTCATCACCTCCCCCCTGCTTAAGTCCTTCGAGCACCTCACCATCAAAGTACAAACTACCCCTAAGAGTACCATTACCCTGCAACTCCTATACAGGCCTCCAGGCCCCATAAGCTCCTTCGAGGAAGACATTACCTCTCTCATAGCAGAGAATTCCAAGCCCCACTCCCAAAATATCATTCTAGGATGGCGCGAGTGGAAATAGTAATATCGCTGTGATATTACATCAAGATGCGGGTTCGCTCGAGTAGCGCCAAGGGGCCTACCTTTCTCCAGGAAGGGCACACGGGCAACAAATCAGTTCAGCGCGAGAAGATCTTTGTAATCTTGTAACGGAATCCAACAATGCCTCTGCACCTTCTGGGTTCCAAAAAGATAATCTATGTCTCCCCATGATGCTCTCAATTTAGCAGGTTGCATCAGCCCAGATTGGACACCCTTGTCATACCTCTTCTTAACTGTTTCTGCAACCCAACCAGGATAAAGGTGTAATCTTTGCTTCTCATAGTGAAGAACAACTTTCTTTGGCTGCAGCATGGATCCTCTGTTTATCCCGAATGTCTGTGACGCTGAGCAAAGTGTGAAACCTCCTCCCTCTTTCTGACTGGTTAATTCTGTATGTGTTTTGACTCTAGCATATTTCAATGTACAAGGGGTTGGTCTCCACACTGTAATCCACAGCTTCAGGATCCATTGCTCAGCAAAAGAAACTGGTTCATCTCGAAGACTCACACCTGCAAATTGTTAAAACAGTTGCAGGTGTATAAAAGGTGGAGTTGGAGAGATCATGAAGAGACCAGGAGGGAGGCCTGCAGAGGGAGTACGAGGCAGCATGGGGTGGTGCGGTTGGGAAACCAGGACGCCAGCGAGAATTGGAAGGAACTGCGGCGCCAGGGCCAAGAAGGGAGGTGCAAAGGCCACAGTATTGGAAGCCTCAATGGTCTGTGCCTGCAAGAAGAGATGCGGGTTGAAGAAAACATCCAATCATAAGTTACCGGCCGCATCCGCAGGACGCAAACAGAGATTCTGGCAACTCACAGAGATAGTTAGAGATCTAGAAGCTAACTGCAAGCGGGGGTCGCCGTCCAACAAGGATGTGTACGTGGACCAGAGAAGAAGGTGACAGCTGCCAGGAGGAGACGCTGAAGACTGTGATTGAGGAAAAAGGAATCACTCGAACCGGAGGCACTCCTGGGGCTGTTACTCTGCAAAAGGGAATGCTGAATAAGCAGGAAGTAATGTGCAAGACACAGTGAACCAAAGTAAATGGGTTTTGACGATTACTACAAAGTGTGAGCCAATAAGAACTAGAAACTATCGAATACCGAACAGAATGAAAGCTTTTAATGAGCATATGAAAGCTTTTAAGTAATCAATGTGCAAATGACAAGTTGGTGGGAAGAACCTATAACATATATTTCAAGTTAAGAGTGAATCCGATGAAATGCAAGTATAGAACATTGCTGAGGAGTGGGAGAGCAATGTGGTGAAGGGAAAAGAGCACCACAAGTGAACTGTGTAACAAACCTTATGGTGGAAAAGTCCAGAGACTGGCAAAGAGTGAAACATGTTGTGGCAAAGCCAAAAGGCTGGCAGAGAGAGAGTCAAGTGAGTGTAACCAGAACACAGGTGCAGCTACAAAAGAACTTGTGTAGGCAAGCAAGCCTAAGGTGACCTGTAATGGGGGGGGGTCGTGTCATCTGACAACCGCGCCAAGACCTAGACCAGGTATACCCTTTCTGTGGAAGCCCAAGAAATATACAGAAATAAATTACAAGTGCCTGAAAGAGATTGCTGAAGTGAAGCAGAAGAAAGCAATCAGTAAGAACTATCAATAACTAGAAGGAATATAAAGTTGGCCTGGAACTGGTTTTGAACATTGAGAGACTGAACTTAACTACACGTTGGCAAGCTGAGCAAGCTGATGTCTTGGAGAAGGAGAATCCTTAGACCAGTTTTGGAACTGTGTTTTCTTGGGGAAAGGAACCCTGAGATTCCTTTTGAACTGTGTTGTCTTGAACTTGGGGAAAGAAACCACAAGACTTTGTGGAACTGTCTTGAACTTGGGGAAAGGGAACTGGAAAGTAAGCCCAGAGCTGGAACAAGCTCAGAACTTTATTTGGAACACTGTTTCTTTTGATAAAGACATCCCTACAAATTGTTTAGCTTTAGTTGTGAGGGCAAGTAAAGGTTTTGGACACAGACAGACTCAGACTATCATAGTTTCTTTAGGTAAGGAAATCCCATCTTATCATAGGGCAAGTTAGGCCTTCAACCATCCTGACATTTAAGTTAACAAACCATTTTTGTTGGAACTTTGAATCTGTTGTCTGTGTCTTGTGTTAGGCAGAAACCTGTGCAGTTCCCTCTGCGACCACTGCAAAAGATTTAAGACTACAGGTGTTTGGCAGTAAACCCACTTGGTAGCAGTCTGTACCACACAGATTCACTTGGTAGCTGTGGCTGAGCAGTCAGACTTCCCTCAAGAAGAGTTAGGCAGTATACAGAGTATTCACAATAGGTCACAAGAACACAGTAGAACAAGCAAACACTGACCAGAGCTTGGTGTAAAAGAGATATAATTATTTATTTAAAACCACATCTAATAAAACACACAGGCACTAATATTAAGCAGTTCAAAAACACGGTCACTAAAAGATATACACTCCCTTAAAAGAATATTAAACAAGTCTTAAGTAAAGCCCCACTTATTTTCAGACAGCGGTGAGCGCTTAACACAGATGGCACTCTAATAATTCAGTTAAAAAGGGAGAGAAAGGCAGAGCATAAATTGAAACAGATCCCAACACTTTCAAAAGAACACAGCAAGAGAGGAAGGCAGAGTCAAACCGTGAAGTTAGAGTTCAGGAAGCCGGATCCACTTTAAGAGGATCAGAACGAAATGTGTCCAAGGTCACACGGTTGAAAAGTGCACAAAAGTCTCGTGAAGGTTCAGAAAGAGTTGGACCAAAAGAAAGGGACCAGTTAGATGGTCAAGGTGGCCAGCCCAGTCCAGAAGGTTAAGGGATTATTATTACCTTGTGGCAATCTTTAGAAAGGGAGGCCTGGCGGACACGGTACCTTAAAGTGGTGAGAATACTCCAGCGCGGGCAGTTGTTCCTGGCGGCGGATGCAAGTCGGTGCTTTGTCTTGGTGAAGAGAAGATCTCGTCGGGAAGGAAGACAGGAGTCTGTTGCACTGCCAGGGAAGAAACCAGCCGCGGAGTTCTCAGTTAAAAAGGAGCGGTCCTTTTATTCGCGGTCCACCAGTAAGTGGCTATCCGGTTGCCGGGGTGCTTGGCACAGGCAATTCGACCACAAGACGTCCTGGGATGCGAGGAAAAGAAGGTAAACTTGTTGTGCCCACCAGTCAGGGGAAGAAGACTCTCCAGCAGGGAGATCTTCTCTGTCGTCGGGAAGTGGTGAGTCGGATCCGCAGGGCTCCACCGGTGGTGTCGTCGTAGAAGGTCGGCTCTGCTTCTCCCTCGTCGGATTCTCAGGTCATGTGGCGACTTCTGAAGTTCCAGTCCCAAAAGCCCTGCTTTTATGCAGCACACCCCCATTCACTCAGCCTAGCTGTCAATCAAACATGCTAAGTGGTGAGCCGGCCGGCTCACCACTTGGGCCAATCACACAAGAGTGCGACTTGAGTTACCAAGGTAACTCAGTCCAGGGTGCCTAAACCCCCTCCTACACCCCCTGTGGTACCCAGACAGAGTGGCACCACTTTTGGAGTCTTCTATGGAGAAGCCCACCAAAAAGTGGAACAAAGGGCTCGACTTGGGTTGGAGTCACAGAAGAGAACACAAACGCCATTTTAGAATCGAGTTCTGGCAAAAAATACCAACCGGCGAATGAATATTAAATAAATAAACCGGCGGCATGTTCGAGGCTATGAGAATTAAATAATTAAAGTTGGTAGCCTCGAACAATGGGAAAATCCCATAGAGATATATTCACGCTCGAATATAAAAAGTTGCCACCAGCCAAAACTCGATCAGGGGGGACGGAGACGTGCCCCCTCGAATAACAGACCCCAGGGCAATCGAATTGCCCCGACCAGTACGTCCACAATATGATGGTTTGTACTGGTTTCTGTTCATAATTTTGGACTAGTAAAGCCAATGGTGACTTTACATGCCCTGGGAGACAGTAGTCGGTCCCAGGGTATGGAGTCTATGGTGGGGTGTCACGATGACACCCCTGTGTCGCTGCACGGAGGGTGCTGTTTAACACACATAGTAAAAACACATGAGACCCTATGGAGTAAAGGACCCCACAGCCCATAAAACACATTAACATTCAAAGGAACACCACAAATCATGTCCAAAGGTGGGGAAAAAAAAAAGAGTCTCACTCTTGGCAGGAGAAAAAAACAAACTCCAGAAATCCAGCAAAGCTGCTGGGGGACTCACTAGGTTAGGAAATTCAGCCTAAGCAGAGAATTCTCCCTAACATCTTGCTTTATGATGCCTTCACAGTATTCTCTTTTATTAATGCTTGGACCATTTATCTACATTCTCAATTTTGTGGCCAGTTTTTGACCCCTGAATTTCTAGTTTTCTCACCTTTCTTTCGTGGAAGATTTCTCTTCCATGACAATCACCCGTGCATTTAATTTGTCAATGTTACTTTCCAGCCTGGAGAAGAAGGATCCCATCTTTCCCAAGGCCTTAAGTAGTGGATCTCGGGCTAGTGAAGGGGGCTGAGCTCTTTTTGTCTGCTGCTGTTTTCTGTCCCCCCACTCCCCTCCTTCTGGGGGTAGATAAATCATTTCCCGTCCCTTTTCCTTTCTTTTTTAAACATACTAATCTTTCCCTGGCATAGCTGTCTTTTCGGAACCCACGCCCTTACACCCACGCCACAAGTCATTTTAGATTACACTATTTGACTAGATCAGTCCATTCAGCTCAGATCCAAGGTTTAGGCAGCATATGAATTTACCTAACCATGGAAGATAATCTGGTGGGATCTGAACAAAGGATGTCAGGCCGGGTGTGTACACAAAGCAGAAGAAAATGGGAAGAAAGGTTGGCTATTCCATGTTTAGATCTCGCTGTCCCAGCAGCACATTGAGCTAGATCTCGAACCTTAGAAGTACCCTGCTTTAGCACTCATTCACTTTGTGGCCTGCACCACCAGATCCCTTATGGAAGATAATGTCACTCTGGAGTCTTCAATAACCCTTCAATGTAAGGTCTAAATCAGGAGCATGAGCTCAATGTTTTTTTATAAGCACTAGGTACAACGTTCTGTATGTTGGAAGACATAAGGCAACAACCTCATGCATGTAATTTAGCTAAATCAGGAGTGTGCTTTTGAGTACTTAATGTTATATACCCAACCTAGAGCAGCTAACGTGATATATATATACTCTTATGTTGTTAATATCACAATGTGAAGAATAAAAGCGCGCGGAACAGCTTGACCATATGTTATAATTGGGAGCAACATATATGTCACACAGAGTCAGCAGTTTTAGTGTTTACAGTAGGAATGGTATTGTTAACTATATGGATTACAATGACATAAGAAGCAGTGCTTGAATAACCTCCATGAGACAACCTGCACAAACTCGGTATGATGTGCAAGTTAAGAACCTCGCCGCAGGGATTGCAATTAACAAGCCATGTAACTTCCTCTGTAACCAGAGCTGGTTACCTCATTACGCATGCATGTAGTTTTGGACTAAGGATTAACCCCGCTGTAGGGATTGGAATTAACAAACCATGTAACTTCCTCTGTAACCAGAGCCGGTTACCTCATTACGCATGCACGTTGCTCTACCATAAGGATTTACCTTTTTCCTTCATAAATTTAGCCACTATACCAATGTGCACACTATTAATTGCCGGATTGATAATGACAATCAATAATTCAGAATTACATTGATACGAAATACAAAGTATTCTTCCTTTTTTATGGAGCGCAACGCTTCGGACACCCTCAGGGTTACTAAGCAACCAGGATCACGTGACAAGTCACCTAACTGGGTCCTTGTTCATGTTGCCTAGTTACCGTCTTTGCTGCCGATGGAGCTCCATTGCCCGACGGCATTCGCCATTGTGCGTGCAACTTTGAGATACCTGTCAGTGAGCACACAGCAAAATATTTTATGTGGATGTCAAGGCTTTAAAGATTGCCGGTTTGATTATGACATATTGTATAATTCAGAATTACACTGATACGAAATACAATGTATTCTTTTTTATGGAGCAGAACGCTTCCGGACAACCTCAGGGTTACTAAGCAACCGGGATCACGTGACAAGTAACCTGACGGGGTTCTTGTTCATGGTGCCTAGTTACCGTCTTTGCTGCCGATGCAGCTCCATTGCCCGACGGCATTCGCCATTGTGCGTGTGACTTTGAGATACCTGCCGGTGAGCACATAGCAAAATATTTTATATGGATATCAAGGCCTTAAATATGTCTGGAAGGACTGACCTTTTGATTGGGGCATTTTAAGAATCTATCCTGTCCTGTCTTTTAACACCCCTAGATCACGGCATCGAATCCTCAAAGGGAAACCTGCTTATCACTACTGAACATGTAAAGCGGTCGCTTTTTCCTTTATGCCCAAATACCGTTCAGGTAAAATCCAACACTCATACTATTGTTAACTTACAATGGGCCTCATTAGGACCCAGGCGGTAAGGGGTTTACGGCAGCGTAAACAGCGCCGACCCTTACCGCCTGATTCCGAGGTCCCTTAGCGCCATGGCGGATTTAACACCTGCTTTTAGCAGGTGTTAAAATCCATGGCGCTAAGGGACCATGTTGTTAATTACGCCACCGTAATTTACGGTGGCGTAAATAACGCCTTCCCCACTCCCATTATGCCCTATGGGGCAAAAATGGGAATGGGGAAGGGTAAATGGGGATTGGGGACTTACCGCCCCGCCAACCTCGGAATGGGGCGGTAAGTCCGCCAACCACCATGGCGTAAACATAGTTTATGCCATGGTGGTAAAGGTACGACCCAGGCGGTAACTTACCGCCTGGGTCGTAATGAGGGCCAATATATTGAATCACTGATGCAAACGTGTTGCAATAGATGGGCGAAATGGTCATTTCGACTATCTTTTCATTTTTTCATTTCTAGTTGCTAAACCAAAATATAACCCTAACTTGAATATCTGAAGAACCATTAAATATTTGGCGAATTCAATCCCATTCATAGGTAATTATACCTTTATTTATCCATCCTACGTGAACAGAAATCTGCTGAACTCCTATTGACAAATTGACCCCTTTTTCTATAGAATTTGTGGGTTTACAACTATCACGAAATAAGCCATTAATCATGTTTTTGTCTAAACAGTGCCAACCTGAACAATCTATGTTGCAAATTTAGGATTGAGTAACTCCGAAAAAATGAGATTCATCTAACGATGTCTTTTTCTTTTTCTGTGTTTGTTTTCTCCTCTCCCCTCTCTGCCCCTCCCCCCCATTTCTTTTTGTCTCCCCACCCTCGACTTTAGGAAAAACAATTTCCAAAATGTTCCTAACTAAATTATGGATTAATTACTGTGATAGAATTTGCATGAATATTATCTAGTTATACGCCCTGAGGACGACCTTTTGTTGGGTTGAAACACATGTTGGCGGCGTGACTTTTGTGCTATTTACATTGGCCAACTTGCAATGTTGAATTTTATTTAAAAACTCATTTGGAATACACAATGTCAACTTGTATGAATAATACAGCAAGTACTTAATGTTTATCTGTATGAACAATAATACAGAAGTATAAATACTTACCTTGAGTCAAGCAGTCTCTTTTGAGCTGATTACATAGTATGAGCCAATTGAATGGCTAAATTCACAAATACAATAGGAAGGTAGAGTGCAGCCTCTGAGGTCAGTATTTTCTCTCAACCCTTCAATGTAGATGCCTCTGTTAAGCCTAGAATTTTTAAGGACCACTTGCCACAAGGACAGGGATTGGATCCCTTAACACAGGATTGGTTTTGTCCAATCCCCTTTGCTTACAAAAGAGTTATTTTTTTCACAACCTCTTTGGTTTGGTTTTGGACCATCCAGGACTCCAGGAAGAAATAATGTGGACCTCTTTTGGGAGAGTTGACCTTTCCATAGCCCTCAGCCGTTTAGGTGAAGACAGAAAGGTTCCAAGGCAGAGGCATGTTCTGTTTTGACCCGAAATAGTGATCGTTTCAAAACCACCCTTGATTGTCAAACCAGCCGGCCTCTCATGGCCCTCTTCCTTCCCCCTCCGGTGAGGGTAAAAACTTCAGGGTCATCTTCGACTCCACCCTCTCTTTCTCTCCTCACATCGCTGACGTCTCTTAAGAAGTCACACTACCAGCTGCATCTCCCCAGAGGTATTCTTCCTTTCCTCTCTTTCCCCCAGAAGCTCACTGTCTCTAGAGCTCTGGTTCTTTCTAGGCTGGACTACTGCAACGGCCTCCTTCTAAATCTGCCTGCTTCTACTCTCTGCCCTCTGCAACTCTTTCAGAACAGGATTGCAAGACTTGCCCTTGGCCTCAAGCCCAGGGATCATATCTCTCGAAGACTGAAATCTCTGCACTGACTTCCAGAGGCTGCGAGGATTAAGTTAACCTTCTGCATTGTCCACAAGGCCACCTGGGGCCTCAATACCTTCAACTCTCTCTTCCTAAATATCTTCCTTCTCGAGCTCTTTGCTCATCCGCCTCCAACTCCCTTAGGGTCAGTCGCTTCTCCAAGCAGCAAGTTGGTGGTAGATCTCTTTCTTCAGCTGCGGCTTCCTTCTGGAACAGCCTCCCTGAAACTTGAGGAGAACCATCTGTGATTCCGGAACCACCTCAAAACCCTCTTCTTGGTTTCTGCTTTCTCTACTCCTCTCCCCTGCTTAACTTCTGGCTACCCTCTGATCTTGGGCCCAGGTCCCCTCACGCACCAGTTGCACCCATGCACTGCCTCCTTGGCAATCCCTGCACTTGGCGACTGTATTCTGTATCCCTAGGGTTCCCTACCAGCCCTTGACATCTGATGTCTGCGCTTACCCCTGCACTTGCCAGCAGCTGGCTGCACTTTTTACTTATTTATTCTATAACTTTTTTTTCTGTCTATCCCATGTACTGAACTTCCCCCCCGCACTTTTCCCCTGGCCCCTTCCCTGCACTTGCGCAATCTCAATGTCAGCTGGCCTAGTAAGATCGTTGTCTCTGTCGTCCCTCTGCCCCCCCCCCTTGCATCGTCGAGGTTTGAAATACATGTATAGGCGCGTTACAAATGCCATATCATATTATATGATATCAAACCACTACTGGTGACCCATTTGACCTGCATTGCTCAACGCCACCTTGGACTGCAGGGAGCATCCGCTCAAATCCGACTCGATGTTAACTTGCTGCCTGGGAGAAACTCAACGGGTTGCCTCCGAATCCAGTTCGACCTACAGGCACAACAGCTCAAAGACTGGTTTGATACCGTTGAACGGCCTAAAATTGGAATAAGGTACTTTGAACTGATCCAGTCACCCTGCTTCACCTTGTGGTGCCCTAGTGACTGGTTAAGTCCCTTTGGCATCTTTTCCACTAAGAACATTGCCTTTTTTAATTCTGTGTTGTATTTCTTGCCTGTTTTTCCTCCCTGTTAGGTACCCAGAGTACTGCATTATTACATTCAGCATTTCTCTCTTTCCTTTAGATGGGTAGGTTTTTATAGTGTTTTTGATAGATGAGTGTATAATTGATTTAAGTAATTACAGGATGTATTTTTGAGAAACTTGGTTGGACATGTTTTTTATTTTGGAACAGTGTACTGTGGCCGTTTGGGTTCCTACTGGAGAACATTAACACCCCTTTTGAGAGTACAGCCGTTTCTTTGACACAAAAGGCAAGGGAGGCATATTTCTTTGCAGTTCTCCTACTCAAGAAATGGAGAAAGGATAACACCAATGAAGGTGTTTTTGAGAAACTTGAACAAAGAAGATCTATGTTCTATTGATTATTGTATTGAATTGCAGTAGTACATATTACAAAGGTGTCACCAACACTGGTGGGGTTCCATTAGTTGGTATATACATATATCTTAGCTGTGCCGGTTTTACCTTTCTGATTGGAATCACAGTTGGTTTGTAGATGTGTGGGGGTGAATAGGTGGTGTAACCCCTACTCATCCTTGCACTCCTGCAGATCCAAAGTCATTTTGTCCCAACACCCTCTTGGCGGTCCCTCAGGAGCATCACACAGAATGGGCCATCTTAGTGGTCCAGACACGGAACCATTGCCATCAGTTTCATAGCTACCACATGGAGGCACAAAGGATTGTGACAGTAATCCCCCTGCCAAGCCCCGGTCCTCCGGGTATGCTCTATGAAATTTGCGAACTGGAGCTAGAGCATGAATGTGACTAGCAGGGTCCTGTGTTCTATTATAAGGTGAATAACATTTCCAATCAAGAAGGTATTGCACTGTGAATTTGCGATAACCGGAGTTACATATCCATTGAACTTTGTGTTCAAGAGCACATTCCAACAGAACAGGAGGGGGTGGCATATCCCGGCATCGTGGTAGTCATCCATACTTGTAGGAAAAACGGGATGAATCCCCTTCGTAGATGTATGGTAACCAGACTCTTCTATAAAAAATTGACCTTAGTACCTTGAGGACAGTTTCGAGGAAGCAAGATGAGTTGGTATGTTACTGGATGAAAGCCAAAGATGATGTGATGAATCCTACAGAGGCCGACGCTTCCTGATCCTGATCTTGCGGGTGGTGTTCTGAGGGAGGATCACTATGGAAGGAGACCAGGCCCTGGGTGATGAGGAGATCCCATGGGATGAGCCACAGTATTTTTCCTTTCAAAGGGAGAACCTTTTAAAGTTGCCAGAAAAGGCAATGGCCTATTGTCATTATGATGTATCTGAAACACACATAAGATCTGTGGCTCTGAGAGCAAATGCTTTAAATAGACTGCCTTCCTCTGTAACAACACATTGTAATGGTTCATCCTTAAATAACTTTAAGGGAAATCGATCTACTCCTAAAACCCAGAAGCTATTGAAAAGAACGAACTTTGTTGTTGGGAACTACAAGTCCTATAATCCCATAAATACTGGGACAAAGAAGAGGGCTGAAGAGGCATGCTGTGGTAGTAGTCAGGCAATTAAGCCTAATAGCCCACACCTGAAGGAACCTGAGAGGCCTAAAAGGCCCCTCAGGTGCAGACAATTGAAAGGAGCTGGAACTGTGACTGAAGTGCGTGCAGTCGTAGTAGAGGCAGAAGAAAGAAGACACAGTGTTGGCAATCCAAGAAGAAGGAACAAGTTACTTACCTCGTCAGTCCGGGAATCCTCGCTAAAGAAAAAATCAGTATCAGATTCGTTTCTGATCTGTCTTTCTCAGTAGTAACCAATCACTGGTCTCTGCGTCATACTGCCCCCAGCCAATGACTGCCCTCTCCCTAAGCTCTGCCTCTGGCACCATCTTCAGATTTCGTAGCACGTAAAGTGGCAGTATGACCAAGTGAAGAGCCGTAGAGGGGTAGGAGGGAGGGTTTGCATGTGAATCCATGCCAGACCCATGCTGGAGAACAACAGTTACAGGTAAGTAACTTGTTCCTTCTCCAGCATGGGGTCTGGCATGGATTCACATGCTCATGAATATAAGAATACATAGCAGTACACACATGCACAACCAACGGGAGGTGGAAAAAAGGCTCAACATTAAGCATTACATCAAAACTCAACATTAAGCAGTTCTTACCTCCTCACCAGGCTCACCTTAGGCGAACAGGTTGCGCAGCACCGTTTGGCCGACCCTGGACTCCTCTCTGGAATCCCGGTCAATGCAGTAGAATCTCGTGAAGGTGTGCGTCGACTTCCACGTAGCAGCCCTGCAGATGTCCAGCAGGGGCACACCAGACAAGAACGCCGTGGTAGCAGTGATGGCTCTGGTCGAATGGGCTCTCAGACGGCCAGGCAACGGTCGGTTTGCCAACCGAGGACAGTGCGTGATGCAGCCGGAGAGCCATCTGGAAATGGAAGCCTTCGAGAGAGCCTTCCCTTGGTTCACAGGTCCAAAGTTCACAAAAAGCTCTGATGTGTTCCGAAAACTCTTTGTGCGGTCCACGTAGAACTTCAGCGCTCTAGCCACATCCAGCGAGTGCAAAGTCCTCTCGGCCAGTGGCAAAGGCGACGGGAAGAAAACAGGTAACACCAAGGGCTCGTTGAGGTGGAAGTCCGATGGCACCTTGGGCATAGAAGAGGGGTGCGTCTTCAGCACCACCCTCGTGTCGTGAAAAGTCGAGTATGGAGGCTTGCAGGATAGGGCCTGGATCTCTCCCACTCGCCGTGCGGAGGTGATGGCCACAAGAAACGCAATCTTCCACGACAGGAATTTCAACGGTGCTGAATGCAGGGGCTCGAATGGCGCCCCCATGAGTCTGGTCAGCACCACGTTGAGTTCCCACGCTGGGGCAGGAGCCTTCACCGGCGGGAACAATCGGAACAGTCCCTTCATAAATTCCTTCACCAGGCGATGGGACCACAAGGACGCCCGTCCTGTGGTTCTGGTGTATCGGGTGATCGCAGCCATATGTATCTTGATGGAGGTACGGCAGCACTTGAGGGGCGTAATCCGTAAACGGTGAATCTTCTGTGCATGGCACCAGAGAGAGAACCTCTTCCACTTATGTCCGTAGCACTTGAGAGTTGAGGACACCCAGGCTTTTGCAAGGACCCCTCTGCAGTCAGCCGGGATATTGTACCCTCCAAACTCTAGTGCTGCAGGAGCCAGGCCTGCAAGTTCAGCGACTCCGGGTCGTGATGAAGTATGGCGCCTCCTTCTCTGGAGAGAAGATCCGCGTCCGTCGGCAGCTTGACTGGTGGGGACGCTGACAAGTCCAGAAGGTCCGGGAACCAGATCTGCCTCGGCCACGCCGGTGCAAGCAGGATCATACTGCACCGGGACCTCTTGAGCTGGTTGACGAGTCGGAGCAGCAACGGCAACGGAGGGAACGCATATAGGAACAGGCCGTCCCAGGGGAACGAGAAAGCATCGCCCATGCTCCTCGGCTGGGGAAACCTGCTGGCGAACCTCTGGCACTTGGAGTTCGTTGCCATCGCGAACAGGTCGATCTGGGGTTTTCCCCATCGTCGGAAGAGTCGATCCACTTGATCCTGACGTAGTTCCCACTCGTGGCATGAGCGCAGCTCCCTGCTGAGTGAGTCGGTGATGGTGCTGTTTATCCCTGCCAGATGAAAGGGCACCAGAAACATCCCTTGGGCGACCGCCCAATGCCACAGATCCTGAGCTTCCTTGGAAAGGGCTGGGGATCCGTTTCTTCCTTGCTTCCGGATGTAGAACATCGTGGTGGTGTTGTTGGTGAAGATTCTCACCACCTTGCCCCTTGAGGGACAGGAGAAAGGACCTGAGGGCCCAGAACACTGCACGGAGCTCCATGATGTTGATGTGGAGCATCTTCTCCTCCGGGAGCCAAAGGCCTCTCGCGTGAAGTTCTCCGGTGTGTGCTCCCCACCCCTCCAGGCTTCCAGGGAGGCATCCGTCGTCACCGTCATCTGGTGGGATGGGGTCTGAAAATCTGTGCCTGCCGTCAGATGAGCGCGGATGCCCCACCAACGGACCGCTCGTCGGAAGGTCTCGTCGAGCGGGATCCCGTCCTCGAAGCTGCCCGTCACTTGGATACAGCGGGAGTCGAGGAACTCTTGCAGAGGGCGCATCCGAATCCTGCACAGGCGCACGAGATATATGCAGGAGGACATCATCCCGAGGAGGAACGTGTTGGACCTCACCCTGGCCACGTCCGTGGCCAGCAGACGCTGCACCTTGCCCAGGATGGCCTTCGTCCTTTCCTCCGACGGTGAGGCCAGACGCGCCTCTGTGTCGAGCTTGGCTCCCAGAAACAGTGCGACTTGCGACGGGACCAAGTGGGATTTGGAAAAGTTGATGGAGAATCCCAGATCCGTGAGCAGCTGGACGGTCTTTGCTGTGTGATCCACGGCAAGCTCCCTTGTCCTTGCTTGGATGAGCCAGTCGTCCAGGTAGGGGTAGACGTGTATCCCCTGCAGGCGCAGCCACGCCGCCACCGGTGCGAGGAAATTGGTGAACACCCTGGGTGCCGGCTTCAAGCCGAACGGGAGGGCCTTGAACTGGTAGTGCCGTCCTTGGACCATGAACCTGAGGAACTTTCGGTGTCCTTTCAGAATGGGGATGTGGAAGTACGCATCCTCCAAATCCAACGACGACAGGAAACCGCCCTCCTCCAGCTGTCCCAGCACGTGCTGGAGGGTGACCATCCGGAACTTCTGTGCCTTGATGTACTTGTTCAGTCGTCGCAGGTCCAGGATGGGGCGCCATCCTCCTGTCTTCTTTTTTACTAGGAAGTACCTTGAGTATACTCCGGAGCCCCAGAGCCTCTTTGGGACGAGCTCGCTGGCACCTTTTTTGAGCAACGCCCTTACCTCCAATAGCAGTTGAGGGACGTGATTTTCCTTCCTGACCACGGGTGGAATGCAGGGGCACTTTTTTAGAAATTCGAAGGCGTGCCCCTGGGCCAGGGCGTCCAGCACCCAACTGTTGGTGGAGATGGACTCCCACACGCTGACTAACTTCGCCAGCCGGCCTCCCACCGGGGTGCTTCGGTGGGGGCCTGACACCGCTGTCGGTTCAATCTTGCTTGGAGGACACCTTGCCGCCTTGGCCTCCCTGGCGACGACGGCGGGGCCCACCCGACTTGCCTCATCCTCTATAGTCTTCCTGCGACACGGAGCGGGCCGCTTGGCGGTACGTAGAGGAGCCACCGCCGAATCCCTTGGAGGTGCCCTGCTTGCCTCCGGTGCTCCGAAAGGACGGCCTTCGTTGCCGGAGAACGCCTAGGGCCCTAGCTGTCTGTGTGTCCGCCTTGATAGCTTGGAGGGACTCATCCACCATTTTCCCAAACAGGTTGTTCCCGTCGAACGGCATGTCCAAACACCTTGGCTTGTACATCCTGGCGGAAATCCGTCGCCTTGAGCCAACCTCTTCGTCTAAGGCAAACGCAGTTGCCTAGCTGGTGGAAACCGGTGTCGCAATATCTGTTGCCACCGTAATGGCATGGTCTGACGCCACTTTGCCTTCTTGCAAGATCTCCAGGGCCTCGGCACTCTTGTCATCCGGTAGGAAGTCCAACGGGGGCAATCTTGTACCATAACTCCCTGTTGTAGCGGGCCACGATCGCAAGGGCGTTGGCAGCCTTAATCGTTGTT
Source organism: Ambystoma mexicanum (assembly GCF_040938575.1). Classification (NCBI taxonomy): domain Eukaryota; kingdom Metazoa; phylum Chordata; class Amphibia; order Caudata; family Ambystomatidae; genus Ambystoma; species Ambystoma mexicanum. The sequence goes on along the minus strand of NC_090924.1, from coordinate 531,549,772 downwards.
GCCGCCGACGAGATAACTCGTCCCATTGTGTCCAGCTTCTTCCCTTCGCCGTCAGGCAGAGAAGTTGACGTTGAGACCGATGCCCCCCCCGCTTTCTTCTTGTTCGCCGCTGAGACGACCGAGTCAGGGGTCAGTTGTGCCCTAAGGCACAAAGGGGCCACGTCTGGGACCCGGTACTTCTTCTCGTACCGATCCCTCTTGGCAGGCGTCGTAGACGGGTTCTTGAGAAGGGTGAGACCCTCGTCCCAGATGTCATCCATCAGAGGCAGGGCGAGGACTGCCTTCCTCTTGGCCTCACGCCGTCGGTAAAGGAAACCTTACTTCTTCTCTTCAGGGCAGAGCTGAAAAAGCTTGGATGCCCTGGCGATCATTGCATTGAAAAATCTGATCTTGTCGGACGGGGAGGCCCGGGCTGGTGATGGGAGCTCTGTCCCGTCGTCACCGCCGGCGTCGTCGTTACCCGTCGTGGCCGTGTCTGTTCCTGTGTCATCCCCAGGGACTGGGGACGTGGGTAAAGGCCGAGCAGGCCGCAAGGGCTGAGAAGCCGGGGCCTGATGGATCCGTCTTCTCTTGTTCGGGGAGCTTCCTGCCGGGCCCGGCTCTGGTTCCTCCGTCGAGCCTGGTTCCGGAACCTCCGTCGGTGGTAAGGGCAATCTCGTACTTATCTCCGAACATAAGGATTGTATTGCCAACAAAATGGCCGCCGAGTTATCCTGCGGCTCCCGAAGCAATGGGCGCGACGGGTGACTAGGACCCTCGCCGGTGCCGCCGTCACTCTCGTCGTCCCCCTCGTCGGGATCCCCTCCCGTGTGGATGGTCCTCTTCGACGCCCTCGTGGAGGCCCTCTAAGCCTACTACCAGCTCCTCCTCGGATGCTGTGTCAGTGTCCACAATGGCCACCGGACCCCCCCCTCTTTTTCCGCTGGGGTCTTCACAGGGGTCTTTTCGATGGGTCTGAAAGAGGCTTCCCTCCATGGAGGCAGGGAGACTCTGGGCCCCGAGGTCGCCTCCACTGGTGTAACCTCCCCAGGCTGCGCCAGGGCCGCCGCAACTCCCTCGATAGAGGCCTTGGCCGGATGAATCAAGGCCTTCACCGCCTTAGGCGTGCTTGAGGCCTTCACCTTGGGGGGAGGGTCACCGCCTCGTTCCCCCTCGGCCGAATCCTTCGAAATCGGCCGGGGCCTCTCCAGAAGCTTACCTGGGTTCTCGGATTTCCTCTTCCCCGAACCAGAGCGTTGGCTTGTGGTTGATGGTGCCGGGGAAGGCGCGCCCTGCCTGGCAGCCGAAGAACCCGACTGTTCGGCGCTCCCGGTGCCTGCGGACTCGCGGTGCTTTGCCTTCTGTTGGGCCCCCGTCGCCGGGGCGCCCTCACAGGACTTAGAAGACCGCTCAGACTTCTTCTTCTTCTCACCTGACGGTCTCTTTCCTTCCAGCCAGTTGGAGAGACAAAGGTGTTGGTCCCTGATGGTCCGTTCCTGCAAAACGCACAGTCCTTCTCCACGTGCGTTTTGTCCTCATGAAGGCAGTAGAGACATTTCGAATGCTCATCCTCCTTGAACACATTCTGTAGCTGGCATCCAGGGCAAACCCTGAACAGCTTTCTGGCCGGAATCCCCCAAGAAGCGTAACTCGACGAAATCTTCACCCTTGAGGGGCGTAGCAAAAAATCTGACATGGATACCCGTTAATCGGATGTAGAGAAGGTGGAGCTTGAGGCTCTATTTGACCGAAAAATGAGAAATTCTCTTTGAAAAAGCGCGAAAACGCAGCAACAGCTCGAGAGCTAAACACGAGGACTCCCAACACTTGAGCATGCGGTAAAAATCTGAAGATGGCTGCCAGAGGCGGGGCTTAGGGAGAGGGCAGTCATTGGCTGGGGCAGTATGACCCAGAGACCAGTGATTGGTTACTACTGAGAAAGACAGATCAGAAACGAAACTGATACTGATTTTTTCTTTACCGGGGATTCCCAGCCTGACGAGGGGGAATATTCATGAGCATGTGAATCCATGCCAGACCCCATGCTGGAGAAGTGGGAGAACCAAAGGGATGCCGGAACGTTGAGGAAGCGGATTCCACCTGCTTGTTCTGTGAGGGTTCTGTTCCCCCAAACTCTAAGCTGAAGAGGTTGTGCAGCGGAAGGCATGAAGGAAGGCTGCCTTTCCCCATGTGAGCCTAACTGCAGATAATGCTGTGCCAGAAGTGTGTTGGAGACCGAGGTGAGGGGCTGTTGGAAAGCTGTGGGTCTCAGGAGCGAGATGGGCTCCTTGTTTGAGTGGCCGGACCGGAGACACCTTTAGCAAGGAAGGGTATGGGTCCCTGTGAAGCCAGAAGCAGTAGAAGTTGTGCCAGAAGCAGTAGAAGTTGTGTAACCTGCAGAACAAGGCTCACAGAAGCCGGTGAATCAAACATGGCGTTCTGATTCCTTGCGCAAGCACTGCGGGCAACAGTATCCAGCTTAATGTTCACTCGCGTATAAGCAGAATCGAGCTGAAGTCGTCCGTTGAACTCTTAACAATGGGACAATGGAAAAGTAGCACTTGCGTGTGTTCGGCAATTCCTATTTCACTCGTGTGAAGGGCAAACGCTGCAGAAAGCCTTTGTTAAATCCTTTAAACTTTGTAAACCTTATGAATAAGTGGCCGCGTGTGCTTAATTTCGCTTTCCAAGCGGAGAGTGAACATTGCTGTTGTATTCACACGAACACTCATTTGCTCATAAAAGAAGTCAAGTGTTTAAACATTGTATCTACAGTTGGAGAGAGAGCAAGCATTGCCCAAGCCAACAGTATTCCCATAATAAGACGGAAAGCAGCCTTTCTGAAAGCCAGAAAACAATCTAACCAATACTGTGAACCCAATAGAAGTACAACCTTGCTTAAGATACAAGCGTGCAAGCATGAAGCCAAGAGTGGCACAAGGCTCCTGGGAAAACTATTTTGGCTAACAGTTTGCAGAGAGATGAAGGTAAAGTTGGGGAAGGGAAACTTGATGCTCATACATTTTATTTGAAGTTAACACCAGCTATATCGCCAAAGACTGCAATGGACAGAGAGAAGTAGGTCATAAAGGCAAACCTAGGTTTCTGTGGCAGATAGACGAGAGGCAAAGAAGCTGCCCCTTTTGAATAGCGATTTCAGAGGAAGAGTGCCTTGCCTATTTGAAGGTGAAGTACCTTAAAAAAACCTTGTCAGAACCAAAACCTGTTTTGAAGTCACAAAGTACTGGAGCTCTAGTGGTATCACAAACTACTAAAGCTGTGGTGATCTATCTGCTTGTCAGTGGATGCAACACTTTAGTAGTACAAGTGAACTGAAGTATTATCAGACAAAGGAGAATGTGCTCATGGTAAACTTTAGTCAAAGTGAAGTTGTTGAAGCAGGAGCAGCAGCACTGTGAAGTCATCCTGACAAAGATACCTACTGTGAATCCTAATCTTGTAAATCGTGACCTAATAAATGTCAACCAAAAACTGTGTTTCACGGACAATTATAGAAGTGGTATTTCTTTTCAACTGTGGCAAGTCTTCTTGGATTACTGAAGTGGTGGCAAATCATCATTATGGCTGGGAATGACATTGGTGCTATTTTGAGGAAGTGGAAATTCCTTATTTGACCAAGGAGAAAAGATCTGCTACTGTTGGAACGTTGATTAACAAAAACCTTACCTTGGCATTTGAAACATCAAGAACTGATCTGAGACTATATTTCCTGCATGGATTTCCTTGCTTTCTCTTTTTGTTGAACATTGGAGCTGAATTCACTCTAAATTCTGGGGAAGGGCACTCACCCAGGTTATTGAGAGGTTATCAAGAAACTGAATATTATTGTTGCTGTTATTTGAATTGCCATATATATTCTTTTTATATGTGATGTTTAAGTGTGAGGGCCAGATCTCCTGTGTTAGAGTGTTCCCCCTTGGTTTTGTTAGGCAAGGAAATCCTCAGCAGAGTAGAGATAGCGAGTCATTCATACTTTGTTCAAAACATGTCATTTTATTAATCATCAAAAAGTTGTCCACTTTGCATTGCTGACCCCTCACAATGGTTTCCAACATTGCAGTCTGGTACCTCTATCCTTTTTTGATCTGTGTATTTCTCGATGAGGGTTAGGCGTCTTGTAGATTCTTCATGGTCTTAAGTCGGGTACCATGTATCTCTGCTAACAAGACACAGAGAAAAAGTATCCTGATTTATGGGAAATCAAGACTAGAATATCAACCAGGGTGATATCTGTAGGAACAATAAAATGGGTTCATCTTGATGGAGGACTCTAATGAATTGTTATACGAGAATTTGCCTGTAGGTAACAGTGTAGCCCAGTTATCATAGAAGAAAAGCAGCGGACATATTACTCCAGAGTATGGTGATTCTTTCAGTTAGTCCATGGCTTTGAGGATGGAGACATGAAAAAGAGCATGGCTTTCAGCAAGGGATTTGCAGATCTCTTTACAAAACCTGGACACATATTGGGGTCCCCAATCAGAAATGATGGGATAAGGCAGTCCGTGGAGATGATAGATTTCAACTAGAAATAACCAAGCCAGTTTCGAAGTCGATGGGTCTCCTTGGTTTGAGAATCTGGGCGTTTGCAAAAGGTGGGCTTAAGTCCAAAATCCTATGCAGTCCCTTCTGGAGAGGATCCCTTTGGAACCAGCACCATTGGCGGGAGGCTCCCCACCACACTTAAGAGACAAAAAGCCCAGCCAAGAAAGCCAGGAAACCAAGAAACACATTCCACCTAGAGTCTGTGAAACTCTTATATTGCCATCCACTGAGAAAATATTCTGAACCTGCGACTGGCAAAGAGAACTTGCTGTTTGGCCTTTTCTCAAAGATCTGAAGAGGGGAAGGCAACCCAGGAATGGCTCCGGGTTTGGGTTTATTTTCACTCGGTTTGTTGTTTTGGTGTACAAAACGCCAACAATAAACAGCTGATAAGTTTACATTTAGTTTTCCAGTCTCTGATTGATCTACAATCACTCTGAGATGTGGGTTATAAATCCGGTCTGTGCAATCTGTCTCCATAATACTGCCCCAATTTGTGAGAAGTAGATTATCATTTTTTGGTTGTGGGCTACAGTAGTGCCTTTTTTTAAATTATTTTTTTAATTTATTTATACATTTTTCAAGAAAACCAATTGATCCAACAGTAATAAGTAATAAGGGGAAGGAGCACATACATCAATTCATCAAATTTTTAGTCCAGAGTACCTTCCCTTGAGTCCATCTCCATTCAGCGAAGCATAACGTTGCATTATCAATTCATCAATTCAACCTTAACTAGATCATGAACAAATTCATTTGTCAACAATCAATTGGAGAACAATGCAAGAATAAACAAACTGAAGAAGCGGGAAAGAGAGAAGAAAAAAAAACATTAAATAAATTGAAGCCTGTGCAATTCGTAGCAATATCCTTTCTTTGCAAAGTACGCAGTTTCAAGTCTGTCAGGAGTTCATAAAGTGCCTCATCAGATCCAGCCTAAAGTACATCTGCTCCCTATCCTCCACATAGTCCAAGAAAGGGTTCCAGATCTGTCTGAACCTCGATAGCTTCCCTTCTAGCATAGCAGTGAGCTTTTCAAGACCCATCAATTCCCACACCTTCACCCACCAATATGCCACCTGTGGTCCCCCCACTGCTTTCCAAAATCGAGCCCTGGTGATTCGTGCCGCAGTAAGTAACTGCGCAATTAGGGCTGCTCTGGACCCAGTCATAGGGAAGGACCCATCTTCCGGCACGTCACCTAGGATTAGTATATGCGGGTTCATAGGAAGCACCGTGCCGTAACATCCTTGATCTTGGAACGGACCTCTAACCAATAGTCCTGGATGACCGCACAATGCCACCACATATGCCCTAGATCACCCTTTTCACCACACCCATGCCAGCATGTATCTGGATACCCGGGGTTCATGGCATGCAATCTAGTCGGTGGGAAGTACCAACGGAAGCATATCTTAATTGCATTTTCTTTTACCAATGTACATCTGGAGCTCTTGTGGGCTCTATGCCATATGCACTGCCAGGATTCCTCTGGGATTTCAACCCCTAACTCTCTTTCCCACGATAACATGTAGGGGAGCTTTTCACCCTCAGACATTTTCTAGAAGGCCATAACAAGCCACCAGCCTATGAGAGTTCTGCCCCTCAAGAATTCTCAGTTCTATACCAAATGGCGCTCTGCTGACAGCTTGGCGAGTTTCCCTATTAGTCAACCAGTGTCGTAGCTGTATGTACCTAAACCGTTCTCCCTCCGACAGTCCAAACTTCTCCTTGCACTCCTGAAAGGTCAGTGGTTCCTGATCTACATATAAGTCCCTAAGCCTCAATGGTCCATTTGATTCCCACACTTGAAATGAGCTGGGAGCTAGTCCCAGTGTAAATGCTGGATTTTGTGCCACAGGGGACAACGGACCCAGACCCAGAGCTATCCCCCTTTGCACTCTCGCCTTATCCCATCTTTGGAGCGTAGCAAGCGTTGTGGGCAGAAGTCCCCCCTGATAGTTTCGCGCTTCCTTGGGCAGGAAAGGGAAATACTCTAACAGCAATGGAGAGGCGTCCTGCTCTATTCCTGCCATTTAGGAGTTTCAGTGGAACTCCCCCAGGCTAACATAGGAGCCACCTGCGCCGCCCTGTAGTAGCGCTGAAGCGAAGGCAGACCTATACCCCCCTGTATCGCCTTTCTCGTCAAGAGTTTATAGGGTATTCTAGGCCTCTTGTTTCCCCACACAAAGCATCCTATTTCCTTCTGCATATCTATAAGATCCCTCTCAGGAATCCGTATCGGCAACAAATGGAAGGCATATAGAAGCTTCGGGATAAGAGACATCTGTACCGCTCTCACCCTGCCCAACCAGGACATTTCCTGTGAATCCCATCGGCAAAGCCATTCTTTAGCCTCTCTAAATAGTGCTGGTATATTTGCCTTAAATAGGCCTGCATAGGTCGGGGTCAGTTTAATCCCTAAGTAGGGAATGTTTGTAGAAGACCAGGGAATGGGAAAGGCCGACCTGTATCTCCGCCAGATTCTCCGGGGGCTCAGTTAATGCCATACCCACCGATTTATTTGCATTCACCCCAAAGCCAGACATTTTTTCAAAATTGGACAATAAGCGCATCAGGGGCGGGATGGACTTAGTTGCATCCTTCAGGAAACATAGCAGGTCATCAGCGTATAACGCTATCTTATGGCATTGTCCTGCAAATTCAAAGCCCTTGATCTCCCTACTCAATCGGACATGTTGTGCTAAGGGCTCTAAAGCTAATGCAAAAACCAAAGAGGACAGGGGACAACCCTGCCTAGTGCCCCTGTACAAACGGATCGCTGTGGTCATGTTCGCATTCACTTTGACTTTAGTGGAGGGAAACTGGTAATTGGAGAGAATCAACCTCAAAAATCTGGGGCCAAACCCGAACCTCTCTAGCACCAACTGTAAGTAACTCCAAGACATACTTTCAAAAGCCTGATGGGCATCTAATGATAACAGCGACAATTTACCTGGCAGTCTAGGGGCCAGAGCTATCAAATCTATCGTCCGACGTATATTATCTTGAGTCAAACGGTTCCGTATTAACCCCGTTTGGTCTTTCTCCACTAGCGTCGGAAGGACCTCCCCCAGGCGCCCTGCTATCACCCTACTTAGTAGTTTCGCATCCGTATTTAGTAAAGTAATTGGTCGGTAAGATGCGCATTCAATCGGATTTCTTCTGGGTTTCAAACCCAATGTTGTAGTGAAATCTGCCATAGACTCCGAGACCGACCCCGTTGCCCAGATGTTATTAAAGAGTTTTGCTAAATAAGGGGAAAGCTCAGCCCTAAAGGTCTTATAGAATTTATTTGTGAACCCATCAGGTCCTGGGGCCTTACCCAGAGGAAGGGAGCGAATCACGTTTTCTATCTCCTCCGACCTGAGTAGGACTGGGGCGTGATCTGACAAGGCCTTGGGCAGTATATCTATGTCAATTGCTTGGGCTATTAACTTATCGGACACTAAGAACATATCCAACATGGAGAATCCCCTGTGCACCGCAGAATAATATGTGTATTCTCGCTCTTCTGGATGACAGAATCCCCATACCTCTATAAGGGAATGTTCCTGCAGAAGCGTAGTAAGTGCCAAAAAATTATTTCTATCAGCGCTAGTTGGGGGAAGAGTTTTATCCATCAGAGGGTCAATTACAGCATTGAAATCACCCCCAATTATTATTTCACCCTCCGCATGTTCAAACAGTAGCTTCGAGACAGATTCAAAAAACGTGTCCTGCTGTGCGTTGGGTGCATACAGAGAGACCAGTGTCACCCTCCTCCCCTGTAGATCGGCTACTACTAAGACATATCTGCCTCCCACATCCTTCAGCGTCTTACAGACCCCTAACGAGATACCTCTGCGAACCGGGATGGTCACCCCAGCTCTCTTACTCCCTGAAGAAGCGCAAAATTTTGTGGGATATAATTTACTGTTAAAAACGGGATTCATCCGACGGGAGCAAGTGAGTCTCCTGAAGAAACAGGATTGAGGAGTCTAAGGTGGCCATGCGGTGCATCAATGCCCTTCTTTTAATCTGAGAATTCAACCCCTGCACATTCAGGGAGAGACAGCAACAAGTTGGGGTGGTCATAGTCTTATTACCTCCTTCCAGTGATCGCCCCTCTTCCTTCTCCAGTTGAATTGACTAGACATAAATGCCCCTTCTCCATTTCCCTCCCCAGTCTCCCAACCCCTCAGACTCAAAAGGTCCCAGCATAACCAGGAGCAAATTCCTATCTATCACCAACTCCACCATTTGTTTGCCCCCTGCTGTAAATCAGGCATTCTGCGGAAGCTCCCATAACACCTCAAACCCTGCAGACCAATGCAAACCTCACTACAACCTTCGATGATCAGGCTCCCCAAAAGACATAAAAAGAAAGGAAGAAAAATAACTAAATATAAATTTTCAAATGTTTGCCAAACTCGTAACATAACTGATTCGAACAGTAACCCTTCCAGGGTAACAATGTCGGACATAATCCGTGTGACGGGCCCCAACCTCCAGCTCCCAGAATCGTTCCCATATATCTCCCAACTTGCGATAATTACGCAACCAATGAGCGTACATGTACATCCCCTTAAACCTTGTTCCATCTTTACATGTTCTAGAACACCCATGCCAGGATCTGGGACAGGCAGACCCCCTATTGGTGTACTTGCGCTGCTGTCTTATTTAGTCATTTCAGGGTCCACACCCTGTCCCATTTCTGCAGACACCAAATGCCCGTGCCCGGAGCCGTTGAATGTACATCGGTATTAGCCCATTTTATTCAAGTGGCCATCCCCCCTGGGGAGCTCCGCGACCATGTCCACTCGCTTCCTATCGGTCATCCTGCTGGCATCTTTCATGTATGAATGCAGTTACCTGCCACTGAGTAAAGCACCTGCCTATCATCACTCACCCAGCTTGCTGCTTTTCCATAATCCCTTTAAAACTCCATGTTGAGGCGTATGAACTCTTCATGTTAACTTTTATCATCCATTCCAGGGGGAGTGCAGCCCCTCTGCTCCACGTCCTCCGGTATCTTGCGTGCCTTAACCAGTGTCCAACCCCTGGGTCTTCGCCTCTTATCCTTCACCGTGGGGCTAACCATCAGCCCTCACTCCGTGACAGTCCCTGTGCCGTCTGTCTCGCCCGCAGCGCTTCGCAACCACTCCTCTGCCTCTCCCCCGGAGCCAATGCTGCAGGGGCGGTTCTGATTTTCAAACAGTAGCCTGCACAGGTATCCCCATCTGTAGCAGATCTTTTTCGCTTGCAGCCAGGCGGTGATTTTCTGGAGGCGTTTGCGGTTTGCTAAGGTGTATGGCGAGAGATCCTGAAACAATGATATAGCAGAGCCACGGAATTCCACCTTTTCCACCTTTCTAGCCGCCACCATTATCTCCTCTTTTTGCCGAAAGAAGTGGACCCTACTCAAGACATCCGGGAGGAGATTACGCTTTAGCTGGATAGAAGAATATACTCAATGGGTCCTGTCCAGGATCAGTTCTTCAGAATCTGGAATTTTTAACAAAGTCTTAAAGAGATCCCGCACATATTCAGCGAGTTCCTGGTCCTGGACCTGTCGCGGCACCCCTCGGTTCCTAATGTTATTTCTCCTTGAGCGATTTTCCAAATCCGCCTGTTTTGCCGCCATTTCCTCCAGTTTGCTCTCCACATTCTGCATCCCTTTGGCGAGGTCCTCATTGTCCCTCTTGTGCTCACATGCCATATTCTCCAGCTCATCAACCCTAGTCTCGAGACCACTCAAGTAGGAGCTCATTTCCGCAATAGACAGTGCCAGCGAGTCCTTTGAGGAATGAATCTCCATTGTTATTGCCGTCGTAATGTCCTGCTTAAGTGTTTTCAGCATCCCCTGTAGTTTTTGTCTTGACAGGGCCGGGTTGAGGATTGAATCAGACCCCTGTGAGGCATGGACCTCAGCCACAATCGTTTCCATCTTCTGTGGGGTATGCGTTGCTGCAGTCAGGTAATTTGTGATTTTACTCCCTCTGTTCTTATTTCCTGTTTTGGGCATCGCTAGAGGTTGTTCAAGTCAATAGAGTGTCCCTCGAAGTTCCCTTGAAAGCCGTGCCCAGAGGCGTGTGCGCCTACCACACTAGCTTCTCATCCAGCACCCAAACACCTGCTTACACCAGGGTCTCGTTTTCCATAACAGCCAGCTTGTCGAATCCGTTTCGTCAAGGTCTCAGCTTCCAGGTTAGGCTTCAAAATGTTGCTGTTAGGTCGAAATACAACCAGCGGTTCCTCTGTCGTCCATCGCCACACCGCTCCTCAACTTCAGGCGTGGGCGTACTCCAGCTCCGTGTAGTCAGCCACCTCCCCCTGAGCCGACAGCCTGCAGGTAAGGGGAGGCGCGCCCTGGCCCGATCCGCGCCTCAGCATTCCACCGCTACGTTTCCCCGGGCCACTCGCTCCAGCGTCCCTTCTCTCTCATGGGTTCACACTCTCCGATCAGCCAGCCCGCGAGTCTCCGCCGTCTCGCTCTCCCAACCTTCGCTCCTCCAGCCGCAGACTCCTCCAATTCTCCCACCCGCTTTGCCGGGGATCTGCCTCCTCGTTCCGACTCCGCTTATGCTGGGCTCACAGGGTGTCGCGGGGTGCCACGACTTTTCCACGTCTCGAGCGGCTACTCAGTACCTTCGCCTCGGGCTGCACGATCGGTACGCAGGGGCAAGTCCCCTCTCTGGCAATTGCTCTCTGCCTCGGCGCCCCTCAGCTCACTGCAGCGCTCCTCTCCCACCGCCCTGCACAATCTTCAGGCCCTGCTTACTGCTTCAGGGCTCCCGGCCGAACTCAGCTACCACAGCTCCCGCGCGCCCGCCATCTTGCACGCCATCAGCTTCCCTCTGCTCGGCTCCGAATCTCGGGATAAACAGCTCGCAAGCGACTGCAAGCTTCACATCCCGTCGCCGCCACACCACTAGGCACTCTCTGCAACTTCTATGTCGAAATTTAGGGGACTAAAGGGAGCTTTTACATTGGGCCCCGTCTCGGAGCTTACAGCAGGCACGTCTTCATGGTGCCCTGCCTGGCCACGCCCCCTACAGTAGTGCCTTTTACAGACAATCTGGACAATCCCTGCTCCCACACAATGTAATCAACACTAGTGAATCTGAAGTTCCCTGTGAGCTGTAGCAGCTCTTTTGTTGACAATTTAAGCATATCTTCCCCTCTCTATCTAGCACTTAATTTGGTGAGATGTCTAAGGTATCCTGTTTTCTGGGTTTCATTGTTTGTTTTGTCCTCATCTGTGCTCTTACTTGAAGTGCTATAATGATCCCACCAGCATTTACCTCCACTAGTCTGATAAATAAATATTTACCTTGGTGACAATGTACCCTGCCTGTGCCAGGGGGTAGTGAATGGGGTGCCTAGAGGGGGCTGGGTGCCACCACCCACAGTGTTATTAGGGGTCCAAAGGAGGTAAATGGGAGATCCCCTAGATCACACATTTTCCCCTAGTTTGTGGCAGGGAACTGACATCAGTATCTGCTCCTTTACAAAGAGCCCAGGTCAGTAAAACAACTGCAAATCCATTACTTGTTGTACCAATCTTTATTAGCAGAGATAAGCTGTCACAACCCTCGTCCAAAACCCCCTCTGGCAAACACATTGGCCAGGTGGAGTCAGGACTCGGGCCTCTAGAGCCCGAGTCCTGGAAGGAGTTGAGGCCAAGGGAGGTGGTAAAACAGACAATCTGATATTGAATCCAGCTCTCCTATATTGCAGGCCCATCTTTAACCAGAGGCCTTACCAAGGGACCTGGAGAGGGTTTGAGAGTGCAAATCATCCAACCGGGGCTGGGTAGCGTCCCCGTGGATACCAGGTGAGCGTAACAACGTTCTCCAGGAAATCAGCTTCATCCATGCCAAAGTAAGAGCCAGTAGGGAATTAGGTTAGCAGGGTAGATGGAAAGAGAAGGAAGAGGAATGTCTTAAGGAGTTTCCGGAACTTAAGAAGATCAGGCTCAAGACGGAGTGCGGCAGGGAGGCTAATCCAGAGGGAGGCCCCTGCAGAGGATAAGGTTCTCCCTACAAATCTCTGCTTGGAGAACAGGCTCACTCGCAGAAGGTTGGAGGTAGATGAGCGGAGGGCTCGGGAAGGACAGTAGTAAGGTAGGCAACGTTGCAGATGGGTAGGTCCCAGGCTCCAGAAAGCCTTGCGGACAATGCATAGGGTCTTGAACTTGATCCTTGCAGCCACAGGAGCAAGTGGAGGGATTTCAGCACCAGAAAGATGCAGTCCCTGGGCTTGAGGCCAAGGATAAGTCTTGTGGTTCTGTTCTGAATGAGTTGAAGAGGGCGCAGAGCAGAGGTAGGGAGAATGAGAAGGAGGCTGTTGCAGTAGTCCAGCCTTCAGAGAACCAGGGCTTTGTAGACAGTGAGCCGCTGGGGGAAGGTGAGAAAAGGAAGAGTACCTCTGAGGAGGTGTAGCTGGTAGTTGGACTTTTTAGAGATGTCCGAAATGTGAGTGGAGAAGGAGAGAGTGGAGTCGAAGATGATCCCAAGGCTTTTTGCCTTGCAGGTGGGTGCGGGCACAGGGCCAAGGGAGGCCGGCCAGAGTGAGAGTGGGAAAGCGGGAGCAGGAGTCCCAGTGCAAACGATCTCAGTCATACTTGCATTGAGGCAGAGGCCGTTTGCAGCACACCATGACTGTATTGCGGACACTCAGATATGAGCGCGGTAGAGTAGAGGGCTAAGGGTAGCCTGAAGGAGAGTTGCGTGTTATCCGCATAACACTGGAAGTTACAGATGAAAGTGGCAATCACATGTGCCAGGGCAGCCATGTAGACATTGAAGAACCAGGGGGACAGGTTAGAACCCTGGGGAACCCCACAGGTTGAAAGAGTGATAGTAGAGAGAAAGGACCCAAGTTCCACCTAGGATGGGCAGTCGTAAAGGAAGTTGGTTAACCACGCTAGAGCATAACCTGTCATTCCCTGGGTGTCATGCAGTCGTGGAATCAGCATGTGGTGGTTTACCGTGTTAAAGGCAGAGGAGAGGTCAAGAAGTGTGAAAACAGAGGGAGTGTTAGTGTCAAGATTTGAGAGCAGGTCTTCACAGGTGTTTAGTAGAGTAGATTCTGTTCCTCTGGATGCTCTAAAGCCAGACTGATGGTCGTGGAAGGAAGCAAAAACAGTTTCAGTGTGGAGGGTCAGCTGAGAGATAGCCAGCTTCTCCAGGAGTTTGGCCAGGTAAGGGGTGATAAGAGGCGGGGCAGTAATTTGCCACAATGGAGGGGTCGGCAGAGGGTTTCTTAAGTAGAGGGTGCACAAGGGAGTGCTTAAAAGAAGTTGGGAAAACTCCAGTGGCAAAAGAAAGACTGCAGAGATCAACCAAGGCTGGAGCGAGAGAGTCAATGTTGTCCTTAATGGTTTTGGAGGTGCAGGGGTTCACCTGTTTGGATGAAGCCTTCATGGACCGGACTTGTCTTTCCTTTAAGTTCTATGCCTTTGGGAGAGTGCTACTAAACCAATTAGCACAAGCTATTGCACACTTGCATATCCAGAGACTGAAGCCAAGACATGTTGCTAAAACCTGAATTGCTTGATAACCCAGAAGAAACATATTATATATATTGGCACAAAGGAGAATGAAGGGAAATATAATTTCCAGATCAAGGTGAAAGTCCAGTGAGTCACTGCCCCATTGAGGCAGACAGCCATAACAGCCGATTTCATCTAACCCTAACAACTCCCTATCAGAACACCTGATACCAGTGACTTGCTTACATAGGAATCACTAAATGTATTTGAAGGTTCAACTTAAGTTCCTAGTAAACAGCCAGCATTGGCGAGCACAAGGGGATATTATGCCCGGGTTACAGGTTGAAGTCAAACTAGGCAGATATTTACCACAGGTTGAAGAGTGGTTCCATCAACGATAAGCAGGAAGAGCTATGACAGAAGCCTGTAAGGCAGAAAGTAATTAAAGGGGGCAGGGGAGGAATATTAAAGATGAGGTCAGATAGAACATCAGGCAGGAGAATGAAGAGGGCAGTATAGAGTTTTAAAGAGGTATTGAAGAGAAGAACAAGTTACTTTCTTACCTGGTAACGTTCTTTCGATGGGATGGTCCGACGACGTATTCCATATCTATGACATGTAATCACCACAGCTGTGCTGCTTCGGAAACTTTTTTCGGCGTCTGCGTCCTGTGTCGATGACGTCGATGCGCCGTCGTCGAGGACCTCGTCCGACGTCATCCGATGTGATAAGTAGGACGCACGACGCCCATAGCCTCAGTTGTAGTTTTTTCCCCCAGAACGTGTGAAATTAGTCAACTGCCAGTCAGACACAAAGCCTTGCAGAACGTAAGCTGCAATCGCAAAAGAAATTCTGCAGCGGGGAAGGCAGGGCGGGAGCGATATGGAATACGTCATCGGACCATCCCATCGAAAGAACATTACCAGGTAAGAAAGTAACTTGTTCTTCGAGGGGATTGGGTCCTCCGACGTATTCCATATCTATGACAGACTCCCAAAGCAGTACCAGAGCAAGGAGGAGGGAAAGAATTTAGAATCAAAATTTAGAATAGCCAATCAAATAGCAGAGCAAAGGACCGCCTTGCCAAAGGCCAGATCCTGTCCTCGGATGGAATGGAGGGAATAGTGACGTACAAAAGTATGTAATGAAGCCCAGGTGGCTGCATCACAGATGTTGCGAATAGGAACACCCCTCTGCAGGGCAGTAGATGCAGCCACACCCCTGATAGAATGGGCCCGCAAGCCAGCCGGAGGGTCCTTACCCGCCAAGCGGTAACACTCCGAGATGGCTAAAATAATCCAGCGAGACAGTCTG
Source organism: Ambystoma mexicanum (assembly GCF_040938575.1). NCBI lineage: Eukaryota > Metazoa > Chordata > Amphibia > Caudata > Ambystomatidae > Ambystoma > Ambystoma mexicanum. Next base: position 531,534,435 of record NC_090924.1, on the reverse strand, counting down.
TTTCGTCACAGCTTGCCCCAAACGCTTTCCAGCGTAACCAATAAAGAGTTGATCGTCCACTCTGACCCGGGACATGCGTGAAACATAAAAGCTTAAAGCTCTCCTAGGATCAAGCCTATGGAGCCTCTCCTCTTCCTTACCAGGATGCGGAGGAGGATAGAATGCCGGAAGAACAACCTTCTGGGCCAAATGAAATTCCGTCACTACCTTCGGAAGAAAAGAAGGACGAACTCTAAGGACAACCCTGTCCTTGTGAAATACAGTGAAGGGTGGCTTAACTGAAAGTGCCTGTAACTCACTCACTCAGCGAGCGGAAGTAACCGCAACTAAAAACAGTTTTCAGAGTTAACAGCCTCAAAGGGCAAGAATATAAAGGCTCAAACGGAGCACCCATAAGAAACTTAAGAACAAGGTTTAAATCCCAACCGGGCACCAGGAAAGGTGACGGAGGGAACACATTAGTGAGCCCTTTCAGAAACTGTGAAATTAAAGGGATTTTAAAGTAAGAACACTCTTCAGATGAGCGCTTAAAGATGGACAGCGCCGCCAGGTAACCTTTAATGGTACCCACTTGCAAGCCCCTGTGGGCCAAAGAAAGTAAAAAGGACAGAACCATGGGGATGTCGCATGCAAAAGGATCCACATTCTGAACTCTGCTCCAGTCGCAGAACTTACGCCAACGGCAACGGTACAGAGACTTTGTTGCTGGCCTTAGGGCCGAAAGCAACACCTCCATCACGTCTTCAGGGAGGTCCCAATCCTTATACCTCAACCTTTCAGAAGCCAAGCGTGAAGGTTGAGGGATCTGACCTCTGGATGGAGAACCTGACCCCCCTCCCGTGAGAGCAGATCGTCTCGGTAGGGAAGACGACATGGAGGGCAGATGGACAAGTCGAGAAGGTCCGGGTACCACGTCCTCCGAGCCCACGCCGGAGCAATGAGGATCATCCGGGAACCGAACTTCCGTAACCTCCGCAGCACTTGCGGGATGACGGGGACTGGAGGAAACGCGTACAGCAGCGGGAATGACCACTCCACCACAAACGCGTCTCCTAAGGCTCCTTTTGGAGGAAATTCCCACGAGCAAAACCTTTCGCACTTCCGGTTGACACTGGAGGCGAAGAGATCCACTTGAGGGGTCCCCCAAAGGGGCGAAGATCTCCAGGAGAATCTCCTGAGCCAACTCCCACTCGTGAGAGATTGCGCTCTGCCTGCTCAGAGCGTCCGCCATCACGTTTTCGTCTCCGGCCAGATGAACTGCCGAGATCGAAACTTCCTGCTGGATGGCCCAGAACTCGAGCTGCATCGCCTCCCTGCACAGAGGAAGAGACCCTGCCCCCCCCTTTTTGTTGAGGTAGTGCATGGCCACTGTGTTGTCCGTCAGGATCAGGACACTTTCCTCGCACAGTCGGCAGAAAAGCCTTCAGGGCTAGCCTGACGGCCCTCAGCTCCAACAGATTGATATGGAGTCTGGACTCCGATGGAGACCAACGACCGCTGACTGTCAGCCCTTTGGCATGAGCTCCCCATCCCGTGAGGGATGCATCCGTCACGATCGTCACCTCCGGCCAGGGAAGCCAAAATGGAGCTCCCTTCATCAAGTTGCCTTCGACGGCCCACCACAGAAGGTCCCGGGCGACCAAGGGCAGCACCTGAACCGGGTCCGACATCCTGCCGGAGGACTGCGACCATTGCGTCTTGAGTGCCCACTGCAAAGATCTCATCCGCAGGTGAGCCTCTGGCACCAGAAGAATGCAGGATGCCATGAGGCCGAGCAACCTCAAGAACTCGAATGCCGGGAGCGTCTGGGCATGCTGAAACTTGTGCACCATCTGCTGAATGTGAAGAGCCCTCACCTGGGGAGGAAAACACTGCCCCAGGGAAGTGTTGAGCACTGCTCTGATGTACTGGAGCCGCTGTGTTGGCGTCAAATGGGACTTCTTTAAATTGAGGGAGAAGCCCAGCCTGTGAAGGGAGTGGCAGGTGACGGACAGATGATCCAGGACTTGCTTGGGAAAGCTCCCCCTGATCAACCAATCGTCCAGGTAGGGGTAGACGTGAATCCCTCCTTGCCCGAGATGCGCTGCCACCACCACCATGAGCTTGGTGAAAACCCTCGGGGCGGAGGTCAATCCGAACGGCAGGACCCGAAACTGAAAGTGCGAGTCGCCAACCGCGAACCTCAGGTACTTCTTGTGCTTGGGATGGATCGGCACATGGAAGTAAGCATCCTTGAGGTCGAGTGACACCAACCAGTCCTGAAGCTGAAGGGCCTGGAGGACTTGAGAGAGAGTAACCATCTTGAACTTGTCCTTCCTGAGGAGTTTGTTCAAAGTCCATGATGGGTCTCAATCCCCCGTCTTTCTTCGAAGTCAAAAAATAAGGGGAATACCATCCCTTGTTCCTCTCCGCTACAGGCACCAGTTCTATGGCGCCTTTCTCCAGCAGGGCTTGAATTTCCTGCGCAAGGAGCGGATCCTCACTCTGCAAAGAGAGGTACCCCGGTGGATGGTCACGAGGCCTGTGCCGAAAGGGAAGACAGTAGCCGTGGGTTATGATCTCCAGAACCCACACATCTGAAGTAATGGCTTGCCACTCTACAAGATGCTGCGCCAGCCTTCCCCCAACCGGTGAACCATGGGACATGGCCTCATGACTGAGTGGGAGAGCTGCGGCGTTACCGGAGGGCAAAGAGGCAACTGCCCGAGCGGCCTTGGCACCACGGGTACCCTGTCATCCACCTCTGGTACCCCTGCGTTGGCCTCTTTGACTGCCAGCTCCTCTCGCTTTACTGAAGGACGAGTAATAGCGAAAGGAACCACCCCTCCACTGCTGTCCCCTAGGACGAAAAGGCAGACGTTGGCGAACTGCAGCGCCCAACGACTTCGCTGCAGCTTTTGAGGTCTGCAACCTCTCAAGGCTCTCGTCAGCCTTGCTGCCAAAAAGGTGTTCACCGTCAAAGGGCATGTTGAGGAGCCGGGACTGCACATCAGGAGCAAACCCCGACTTCCGCAACCACGCAAACCTGCGTATCACGGTGCTCGCCGCCATGGACCTACTGACGCATTCAGCTAAGTCCAAACCCGACTGAACGGACTCACACATGGCATCCTTACCATCCTGGACCATAGCAAGGAAACCATCCCGTTCGTCCCCTTCGGGAATATGTTCAGCCGCTAACGCAACACAGTTCCACAGAGTGCGTGTGAAACGAGACAAGGCACAAATGGAGGTGGCCGCCTGAAGCGCCATACCACCAGAAGAAAACACTTTCTTCGCCCAGCCATCAAAACGTTTGTCGTCCCTATCAGGAGGGATGGTAGGGTACGACGCCTGCTTTGCCGGGGCCGTGGCCGCCTGCACCACCAAACTCTCCGGAGTGGGGTGCCTGGTCAAGTAGCAGGGGTCGCTACTGGCTGGACGGTATTTTCGCGACAAGGATCTGCCCACCGCCGGGAGACTCTCCGGAGCAGTCCAAGCCGCCGCCACCCTTCTCTGTAAAGGCATATGGAACGGCGGTACCGGGTCAGTTGGGGGACCAACATCAAGGATGTCCGTCAGATCATCCTGCACAAACTCCCCTGGGGGAGCAGACCATCCCAAGTACTCAGAAACCCTAGCCATAAGGCGCCGGTACGAGGAATCGGCATGAGAGCCAGGCTCAGGCCTACAAAACTCCACCTCCGGAGAGATGTCCAGTCCACTGGCATCATGCAGTGACTGCCTCAAATTGTCAAACTGACTATGGCCTGCGACAATTTTATCTGGAACCTGACTAGGAACCAGGCCATCAGAATCCTCATCCGCCTCTGAAATATATTCCAGGTGGCGAAAAGAAGGCACCCGAGAGTGCTTGCTCTTAACCAGAGCCTTCCTAGGGGGTTCCCCCGTGCCACGGGGTACCTCCGACACGAAAGGCGTCGATGGCGTCGAGCGAATCGGTGCCGACGTCGAGAGAACAGGCATCGGCGCCGAGAGGATCGGCGCCGACGTCGAGGAAATCGGCGTCGACGTCAGATGCAGCGCCGCCAGCATCGGCGGCGTCGACACAGCCCTCGGAGCCCCGAGCGTGTCCCTCGACGACCTGAGCGTCGACGGCTTCGACGACTTCCTCGGAGCCTCGAGAAAGCCTGTCGACGCCCTCGACGCCTCAGACGTCGATGTCTTCCTTGAAGGCACCACAGGTGCACACGGTTTCGAACGCGTCGAGGACCGGGACCGGGACCTGGAACGGGTACGTCGAGAACGAGTCTCCTTGTCCGAACGGGACCTCTCCCGTGACTCGTGCCGACCACTCTTGCGAGCGGTGTCTCTCGACCTCTCACGACCGACCCCACTCGGGGGTGTGGACGGCTTAGTACCCTGCGACTCAAGAATCGCCAGCATTTTCTTCCCGAAGGAAGCCCATTCCTCCGGCGTCGCACGGCTGGTGGGGTAAGCGACGTGCCGGGCAGAGTCCTCCGATGAGGACCTGGAAGACGACCGGTTTCGGCGCTTCCGAGAATGCCTCGAAGAGGCTGAGGAGTGGCGAGACCGACTCCTAGAAGGAGACCCACAAGACTTCCGACGATGATGCGGAGAGTCACCCCTCGAATCATCCGTCGAAAGCCCCGCAGACTTCGACTTCCGGGGCTTGGACACCCGATCTACCGACAACTTCTTCTTACGTTCGCGTAAGGCTTTGGACGTGAGCGACTGGCAGTCGATACAGTCATCCATGTTGTGGGCCTCCCCGAGGCACCAGAGGCAGGCGTCGTGCGAGTCCGTCACTGACATTCTGGAACCACACTCCCCGCACTTCTTGAAACCCGGACGCGGGGTCGAAGACGAAGTAGAAGACATCTTCACACGAAGGATTTTCACAAAACAAACAGGTTCGAAGGACCGAGAAGAACAGAACTCCAAAGAGTCGAGGCGTTAACCGAGATTCACGAAGCAACAGGTTCGCGGAAAAAACGGAACTGAGGCTACGGGCGTCGTGCGTCCTACTTATCACATCGGATGACGTCGGAGGAGGTCCTCGATGACGGCGCATCGACGTCATCGACGCAGGACGCAGAAAAAAGTTTCCGAAGCAGCACAGCTGTGGTGATTACATGTCATCGATATGGAATACGTCGGAGGACCCAATCCCCTCGAAATAAGAGAAGTTTGAATGAGAGAAAATTAAGGAGGCGGTCAGGCGGAAGATCAGGGATGATGAAGTAGAAGGCGCTAGAGAAGTAGAGAGTAGCAAGGAGAAGGTCGGAGGGGGTATTGAGGGCACAGCGGTAATTGTTAAGGAGGCTAATGGGTGCTGCCTCAGTGAGCAAGTTGGAAGTTGCTGTCATGATGCCTGCCCCCGGAAGACCAGACCAGGCCCAGCATCTCCGGAAGCAGGCATCATGCCACTTGGAGCATGCCCAAAAGCCCCAGTTAGAGGATGTTTGGGTACACTCCAGGCGCCGCGCTGAACTCACCTGCTTGGCGGTACTTCAGAATTCCATCACGCTCTCTCCATCTCGCGGCCGCCCTCCGACACCTAAGGAGACAAAGACAGCAAGGTGAGCAAGGGGTCTCTCTAAGGCTATACAAGCTACCCCCAAGGACTTACCTGATTTACCACGGGAGGTACTCACCTCATCTCGGGTCGGCGCAGTCAACTCTGCTTCATCGCCGTACCCCGGCCCCTAAGGGGAGAAAGCAAAGACAATACCAGTTGCCCCCTACAAAACTTACCTGATTTACCACGGGGGTCTCACCTCATCTCGGGTCGGCACAGTCAACTCTGCTTTATCGCCGTACCCTGGCCCCTAAGGGGAAAAAACACAATAGACTTACCTGAATCTTACCGAGTGCCATTTGGAAATCTTCGAGTGGATTAATCGGCAACCTGCAAGGAATCGGACAGAGTGAAGATCAGACATTTGAACTCTTATGAACAATTGGACTTTAGAGTCAATACTGGAACTCACCAATTCCTCTACGCCATTGAAGTAACTGGTCATCAACGCTCCCCTGCGGTCGAGGCAGGATGGAGAGCTCATCCTTCCAAACCATCAGGTGAGACTAAGGAGGGGACATCAAGAGTGATCTGTGGGAAGACAACGGGAGTGGGGAAGGTGGGTTGACACTCAATTCCACGGGTGGTTAATTCCTCTTCTCCTTTGCAGAAGAATATTCTTGCGAGCCAGACAAACTAGGCTGAGCGGGCCAGTCCAGTCAGTCATCTCGGCGCTACACGTCACGCTGGTGGAAATAACAGCGGCCCAGTTCCGGTCGACGCCCCCGCGGGAACCAGGTGAGCGTAACAGTTACATTAAGGTGGAAGGCAGAAAGAGTAGGAAGGAGGACGCAAGCCTGAACATCAAAAAGGCCCAGCTTGGGAACGTTGATGGTACAAGCATGTGGCAAAACATGAAGGGGATACAAGTGAAAAAACAGTTTGGAGAAGAGAAGACAAGAGGTGCAGGAGAGAGGAGAAGACAAGAGATGGATCAGGGGTCACATTAGCACGAGATTGTCGTGAAATGTCAAGGAAGAAGGTGAGATCAGGTTTTTGGGGAATAAAGCCAAGACCCTGAGACAATAATGTGGTAAGAAAGCTGAATTGAATAGTCTAGTTAAATATAAGTTACCAGCCTCTTGGTGGAAGCTCTGGCGTTTTGCCAACAACTACTCTGCTCCAGCCTATATCTTGGTGTCTAGTTTGAGAAGGCACAATGGGGTGGAGATCCAGGTTAAGGGGCCTCTGCAGAGGAGAAGCTGAGGCCAGAGTTTACCAAAGGAGAAAACAAAGATGTATGGGCGGCACTTAAAAGCACAAGCACTAAGAGAGACAGTGATCTGATTATCGACACCAAGAGTGAACCAGGATTAAGATTTTCAAGCCAAGACTTCAACTTTTGAACCCAGGGAGAAGCCATTCCATTGTTGTTGAAACCTTAGATTATTTTCCTAGTTCGCCCAACCCATAAAGTAGCCATAATAAACCATTGTTTAAACATAAACTGTGTGTTTGCCTCGATTTGATACTACATGGCTTTTGAACACTACATGGCCTTTGGACACCTTTTAAAATGAAGTGACCATGAATTGTTTCATGACTTGTCACTCATCCGTGATGGCTTATTAGGCTATGCAGAAAGGAGCAGGCACATCTACAAGGACTCCTGCAAGGTAACAAACATGGGATAGAAACCCAAAGGTTTCTAGCAGCACTCATGCCCCGTGCCTATCTTACCTTTTTTAAGCATTGCCTGGGATCAAATGCCCCTTTTCAAATTGCAGATGCTCCCTGCCCAGTTCAATCATGGGGAGGTCATTCTTGTAGTAGTGCAAATGGGATTGGTGATCCAGTGGAAAAGAAATCTGTGAACACGTAGCCAAAGCTTAAGATACATGTATGCAATTGCCCACTGCCACCAAGGTTCGAGCTCGATTAGCACCCTGGAAGGAGGAGCTGGCCAATCAGGAAGCTCAGAATTTAGACTGTATTCTCTGGTACAAGCCCACGTTCTGAGAAGCCAGGGTGCCGCTAGATAGCGCCCCCTTGCCATCGCCGCTCCTTCTTCAACCCCCCACCACACCTCTTAGCACCTGTGTAGTTTCCTACGTGGGGGCTAAGAGTGTGTAATTTATTTATTTTTCAAAATATACTTACTTTGGTGCATGGCCCTGCACCGCAGCATGGCGTTCCAAGTTTGTTTTCAATCTTGATGACGTCACGGTCATCAACATTGAAAACGGAGTTGGGGAAACAATGGCGTGGCACCGGGCTGTGTAGCAAGGTAAGTTCCTTTTTTAAAAAAAAATATTACACGCCAACAGCACCTGCGTAAGAAACTACACAGGTGCTAATGGCAATATAAACCTCAGTGGAGGGCCAATCCTGTCGGTAATGGCACCACTGCCCGCGTTAAGGGACCCTTGCTACGCTTGGGCCCTTAACTTGTCCAACAGCCCATTACTGGCAGTTGTCGGCCCGCCGCCTCTGTATATATTGCCGCAATATTTGCTGCCCATGGATTCAAATTATCTCTAGATGCTATTAAGGACACCAGCTTTGTTTGCTCGCATTGCTGTTGCGGCAACCTACTAGATGACTCAGCTACATTGTTATGTAGACCTTTATATTTTTTTTAAAGTCATAAAATATTATACATTAGAAACTTACTTAGAAAACAGTATTTTCTGTTCTTTCCACTTTTGTAATCCTTGGGCAGAAAAATGTTTTCCAAGTCTTTGAAGTGGCTGAATCTCTGTCGCAGATCCTCTTCGGTTTCAGATTTCTCGATTCCAGATACATAAATAATGCTATCTGTTTCAAAATCTCCATCCAGCTCCCTTATTATAGTGTCAAAGTCCAAAGTTGTTTCTTTAATGGGCCTTCGAACCTATTAGGACACAAACATAATACACAGATGACACACATGTTGGCCGGACATACTCAATTTACAAAGGCATCAGATCTGATTTCATTAATGCCATGTTTAAAGAATGTTGGTTGAAAAGTTAACTCACTCAGGTTATGCCTGGAGCTGCAGATAAACAGTAAAATCAGCCGTTGCAGGGAGAAAGCTGTATCTTTGTTTTGAAAACAATTATGTCAGCACTTAGGTCAGCACCCTACCATGCAGTGCTTGAAAAAGAACACATCTTTGAAAGGTGACACATGCAGCCTTAGCTCTTATCACACGTCCATGGAGTCATCGAGGAAGTGTAATATCACAGATCTTATTGCATTCATTAAAACAAGCAACAACCATTCCAGCAATTGTGGTTTAGAAACCTGAATGCCAGTGTTTATACTGCCAAAGTTAACGCAAAGTCTACTCTTCTAAAAGATTTTGATCTAACTAATTGGGACTTCAAAACCTTTCATCATCCAAATTGTGTAAGGTCCCCTCTAACTCAAATGTAGGATCTGGAAAAAGTGATGGAAGTCAAATCTCTTCAATAATAAGAAGTCTTTCAACACTTTGGGAAGAAAGGAATGATGTGTTTGCAGCACAAAAATGCTTTGGTAAAATAGTGTAGGGTGCAACTGATGAGTTTGTAATTCACAATTTTGTCAAAGTTCAAGCAGGTCTCACAATTAGCACTCACCACTAGCCATTGGCTAGTGAAGAATGATTTTAAGCAAGTAAGAACTTGTGTGCTGTGTGTATGTGGTTAATTAAGAGGGCAAGTTAATGAGACGCTAGTTCCTTGAAAATGGAAATTCTAACCCCTGGTTCAAGAATGCTAAAAAAGCTTTTCTTCTAAGTAACTAGATTGATGTCCAAAGTAGCCATAGGTTCAAATATTTAAAATGAGAGTACTATCAAGACTACAGTAAAATTCAGTGTATTATGCCGTATCTTAAATGGTTCAAAAATATCTTACCTTACTTGTAAAAAAAGAAAAGGGGGTAGGATCAGGAAGCCAATACAATGATAGGGCAAATGTTAAAAATGGCTTTTCTGAACTAGCCCTTCGGGAGGATTCTGAGGCGCCACCCTGGTTAGTGAACAGGCTAATTGACACAAAGTACCATAGACTAAATATTAAGGTAGACTTCAGGAAATATGGGGGTGGTGCAAGAGTACTGTTAAGCAAACATAAAACACTGAAATGAAATAGGCAACATAGGAGCAGTGTGGCGAACCAGAAGACAGAGTCAAACTCAGTTGTGCATTTTTTTAAAAAATAAGAAAAGCACCTATAAAGTCACACCACTATGAGGGAAGTTCCCTGCCTAAACCTAAAAGTAAGAGTATTAGTCAAAGTGCAATAGAAATAGTCTTTAGGGATTTTTAAGATGGCCGCCAGGGTGTGAGGACGTGCTGTCCTGCGCTCCGTCCCGGCCCGACACAGCAGGCCATTAGCCTATGTAGGGCTAGAGGGTGCTGCGCACTGCAGCACTGTGGCTCTGAAGGGATGACCCCCCACAAACAATATAACAGTTGCTATCTCCCTTCGGCACCGGAAACTGGCAGCAGTGCACAGCGCCAGTGGGGGACGCGGACGAGGGTCTGCGAAGCGAACGCCCAACCTGAGGTGTAGCCCCGCCGCAGGATGGAGAGGTACCGGGGGTCGGCAGGCAGAGACGCAGCCACAAGAGGCCATAGAGGGGAGAGCCGGAGCAAACAGAGACACGGGCCGACACTGCGGGATAAAACCAGCAGAGAGGTGGCAGCAGCCCAGAGCCGTGCAGGGAAACAGAGATGGGAGTGAGAAGCTTACCAGTGTTTGCGACGAGGAGTAGCAGGAGCGCAGCGCAGAGAGCTAAAGATGCAGAGAGGCCGTGAGGGGCAGCCAGATCCTGGATCACCCCCCGGCAGAGCTAACAGGGAGCGGTCTGCAAGAGAGGGCTGGGCCCAGGTGGTGAAAGTGGCTGGAGCATAGCGGAATAGGCCACCCCATGGCATAAGGAAGTAGGAGCGTGATTGACTGGGCGAGTAAGGGCAGCCTAAGGTGTCGGTCTGGGCCCCCCCAGGTGACCAGCAGAGCTTGGCCCAGTAGACAGGAACACCCTGCTGGGGTGGGGGTTGGACCCAGAGCCGGGGGCAGAAGGCTGGGAAGGTGCCCTACTCACCCAGAAGATCCCAGAAGGATAGGGGCTGGTGGTTGTGTGCCCATAAAGTGTAAGGGCCCAGCCTGAAGTGGCGGTGGAGGGTGAACAAAGAGGAGGCTGTTCCAGAATAGGCGGGAGTCCGAAAGGGGAGACAACTTCAGATGCAGGAGTGTTTTCCAGATGCCAGGGCCAAAAGGGAGAAATACTCCGACTCAGCAGAAGAAGAGGTACAACTGGAGCGGTGTTGAAGGCAGCAAAGCGAAGAGGAGCTCCCAGTGAGAGAAGTGGGAAACGCAGAGGGTTAGAAACATCCAGGAGAGATCCGATATCGCGCTAAGCAAGGATAACCTCAAGGAATGCCACAGAGACTTGGAGGGGAGGATGACACTATCTTCCAGGACCAGTTTCACTCTCTAAGGGAACATCTGCGTAATTCCATGAAGGAAGTCAGAGAGGAGGTGCATAGCTTGGAAGACAGAGTGGACCCCATGGAACAGCGATTGTCTGAAATCTCAGAGGAAGTGAAACAGAATAGTGAATTATTGGAGCAGATTGCTAGGGTCTCTCATAAATTCCAACTGCAGGCAGAGGATTTCATTTGCGTGAAGGGTCTGAGTGAGACAGTTTAAGATATGGAAGTGAGGGGCACGATCCAACAGTGCTTTGGGAACTTACTGATGGGACACGCAGCCAGAGGTGGTGGGGATTGACCGAATACATAGAGTTGCGCCCAAAAGGAGAGATACAGGGGCGAGGCCAAGGGACATTCCGATGGCCCTCACTTCCTATGGTCAGAAGGAGAGTATACTGGGAGCGGCGAGAGGTCAAGGGAGCATAACAGTGAATGGCTTGCAGATTCAACTGTTTCAGGACTTGGCACTGTCAACCCTGCAAAAGCGAAGGGCTATGGGAATGGTAACAAGGGCACTCAATGCAAAAACATCCCATATAAATGGACATTCCCGTTTGGTCTACTGTTTTCATTGGAAAGGGTGCAACATTGAATAACAACATGTGCGGAGGGCCTAGAAATGCTGCACTTGGAAGAGGAGGGCGGCGACTCAACGCAACGGCATGGGCCATCTTCCCAGCGCGGACACAGACAGTGGGAATGGGCAAAAGGACAGAGGAGGATGGGGGCAGTGGGCGCGCCTGAATGGCAAGCAGGGGCGACTGACAGAGGGCACAAGTTGAAAAGGTACGAAGTGATGGAAGGGCCACCTGTTAACAGTGAGGTTGGGGGTGAACTAGTAGATAGGAAAGCGGGATCACAGATGGGTGGGCAAGCCACGAATTGGATGGAAGGATCCGGGAGGGATGCAGGGCGGTTGGGAGGAGGTCATGGAATCTGATCGTGGGTATAGTCAACCTCCAATGGGGTGTACCCCAGGTGATTTCCCGGTCCAAAGCCTTGGGGTGGGTGCCCGAGGGTATTATAGGATCTCTCGCCTGGACCTCGGAAGACCGTTTGGGGACGGGGCGGGGGTGGAGGTAGTAGGGGACAAAGGGAGAGGGGTGTTGGGGTCAGATATGAGGGGGAGGAATGGGTAGCGGGGGGAAGGTTAGGGGGTTGGGGCGAGGGGAGGAATTGGCTGCAGCAGGAAAAGGGCATAGTATGCAAAGGTTATAAGGAAAGCAATGGGTGTTGAGAGCGACCTAACCCCAACAAAGGATATTGTTGCATAATGTGAGGGGGCTGAACTCCCTGGTGAAGCGTAAAAAGGTGGAGGCACACATTAAAAGGGGAAAGGTGGGTGTCATCTTGCTACAAGAGACACATGTAAAGAAAACGGATAAGAGGGCTATTCTCACGACTATCAAGGAAATGCCCAGGGAAAAACAGCAGGGCTACTGATGGAGGTTAAAGACTCATTCAATACTAAGATAGTTCAAATTCAGGAGGACCATTAGGGCAGATACCTCTTTCTTCAAGTACAATTGAAACACAGGCAGGTGAACCTAGCAACAGTGTATACGCCAAATGCGTGTCAGGATGGATTCCTGTGAGAGGTAGTGGCTAAACTAGAACCGTTCGCAGTGTGGGATGTCATTCTTACCAGAGACTTTAATCTAGCGTGGAATCCGCACATCGATAGGAGCTCCGTGGCACACCAGGGAGGGGGGCGGGAAGGGCCGTCGAGAGCCCTGGTGGATTGCTTTGACAATATTGTGATGTTTGGCGGACCATGAGGGGAGAGAAAAGGGGCCTCATGTGTTTCTCGCATGTATACCAATCCTTATCCAGAATAGACTATTTATGGGCGGCGGCTACCCTGATGGGGGAAGTGGGCCTGGGATCAATTTCGCTCTGAGACCCTGCCCCGATAATGGTGACAATAAAGGAGCAGGGGCAGCGGAGGGGGCTATGGAGCTGGATGTCCTCTAGGGAGCTACTGAATGATGCAGTGATGGTAGAAGCGATAGGGGAAAAGATGGAGGGATACTTTACCACCAACCAATGACAATCAGGACGCAACGCAAGAAGGTATCTGGAATGCCTTTAAAGCAGTGATTTGAGGAGACATCATAGTGCCCAAAGCACAGAGGGAGAAACAGAGAGGAGCTTGGGAAAAAGAGTTGGAGGCCCAAATGAGAGCAGTGTTGCAGGCTATAGCAGTGAAAAAGACGAGGGCCCTATACAAGCAATTGAAGGATATCATAGGTCCATTGCAATTAATGCGCACTCGTTGGTGCCGAAAGGTCCATGTTGAGTGTGAAGCAGAGATACTATGTATGGGACAACAAGGCAGATAGGCTGCTAGCTCGGCAATTGAAACAGGCAGAAGCTGCTAGGACGGTCCTTCAGATAGCACGACCGGATGGTTCCATTGTGACAGACACAGGGGCTATTACAGAGACCTTTGCCAATTTCTACAAAGACTTGCATACCTCCAAGCAGCCGTGGATGATTACTTCCAAGTGGTGCCGATAGCGAAAATAACGCCCTTGGAGAGGGAAAGCTTGGAAGGGGACATATGGGGAAAAGGAGGTGGAAGCAACCATTAAATCTCTCCCCGTGAACAAAGCGCCAGGGCCAGATGGCTTCCCAGCAATATTTTATAAAAGATTTAGCCAAAAACTAGTCCCTAGGCTTGCAAACCTCTTCAACTCGATTGCGACCAAAGGGGGGGGGGGTGACGCAGTCTATGGCGGAAGCCAAGGTGGTAGTGTTTGGAAAACCCAATAAATATTTGATGAAGTACAGGTTGTATTGACCCATCGCACTGATGAACATCGACACGAAAATATACACAGGCATTCTGGCTGCGTGACTCGCGCTGCTGCTTCCGAAACTGATCAATTCAGATCAATTGGGATTTATAATGGGCCGACAGACATGTGACAATATAAGAAGGCTAGTTCACCTTGTGAAGAAAGCTAATATCCACCAGATTACATTAGTGCTCGTCTCCTTATAGGATGAGAAGGCAATCGACCATGTTAAGAGGTCATTCTTGTTTACAGCCCTGGAATACATGGGGGTGGGACCCAAATGTGTGCAGATGGTGAGGGTGAACTATAGCAATCCCACAATGCGCCCGTCAGTTAATGCCCATTTGTCCCGAAATATCCAGATCTTACGCGGCATGAGACAAGGCTGTCCCCTCTTCCCTCTACTATATACAATCTATCTAGAACCCTTTTTGATAAAACTTAGGCAGAACATAGTTATAAAGGGCATGTTGTTTGGGGGGGAGGAACACATACGGATATGTTGATGACCCTGACATACCCAGATTCCTCAATACCAGCTTTAGTTAAGGAACTGGAAGCAATCGAACGGTTGCCCGTTCATAAATTAAATATGAAAAAGTCAGACCTGTTGGCTCTGTTAATCCCCCAGGATCAGAGGGTAGCCCCACGGACCTACTCGCAGTTGTCTGTGGCTTAAGACAGTAAAAAATATCTAGGGGTGAATACAGCTAGTACAGTAGCACAACTGTACGATAAGAACGCTCTGGAGCCAACACAACAGGTGAAGACTGATCTGGGGAAATGGACTCTGCTAAGAATCTCTTGGCTGGGTCGGGTAGTCTCTGTAAAAATGGTGGTGCTGCCGAGGGTACTATACTATTTCCAGGTGCTCCCAATCCAGGTGCTCCACTCCACATAGGCTGGTGTTGCGATTTATATGGCAGAATAAACACCTGAGAATAGCACTAAGGACTGTGATGGCTCCCAGGAACTGGGTAAAATTTTACGAGGTGGCCCAATTATGGGTAGTGAGAAAATGGTTCTCAGGAGACACGACCAAGGCATGGGCCAGGATGGGTAGGGCGGTGGCAGGGACCCCCCCTGGAGGGAATTCTGAGGCTTCATAGACAGAACACAGAACAGTAATGTGTGATCGACTGGTAGATCAGGGTTGTCTCTCCACAAGGCCGACCCCCTTTATTCATTAATCCGGGGATATGATGCAGGGAACAGACATTTGTACGTTTGAAGAGTGCAAACAACTGCTAGGTCTATCGGCATGGGATAGAATGAGTTATCAGCTGAGGCACTGGATAATGGGCCCAGGGATAAAACAGGCAGCTGGAAGCAAATTGACGCCATTTGAGACCTACACATACAGGGAACAAGATGGTATCAAAGCTGTACTGAATCCTAACGGAACCCGAAACCACGCCTATTTGGGGTTATTTGAAGCAATGGGAAGGCACGTTGGGGGAGGTTATCCCCAGGGACCATTGGGCAACCTATAGAGGAATATCCCCAAGCTGACAAGATCAATCCAACTTAGAGAAGCTTGGAACAAAGTTATGATACAATGGCACTATACCCCGGATAGGCTGAACAGAATATTTAGTACAACTTCACAAATGTGCTGGAGGGGGTGCGTGGGAAAGTGAGACTGGAGGCATATATGGTGGGAATCCTGGAGCTGCGCCTCTTCTGGGCATAAGTCAGTGAGCAAATTAAGTTAGTGGTTGCGATTGATGTAGATCTTACCCCCAGGGAATGGCTGTGTGGTGTCTTTGATCCAGCGATTAAGCTAACGTCCAATGCTCACCGTAAGGCCTTTATAGTGCTGCTGATAGCGGCCTGGTTGGTAATAGCAGAACAGTGGAAAGAAAAACTCCCAGCCAGTCTAGAGTGGCATCAGAAAATATGAGGGATACTAGCAATGGAGTAGGTTACGTACAGTATATAAGATAATGCTGGGAAGTTTCGGCAGGATTGGGGAATGGTTATGGAGTACCTTCATGGGGACTATATGAAGCAGTGGTGCCTGCACAACATATGCATTCTGGACATTGTGTAATGGTCTGAACGCTCTAATAATTGTAAGGGGGAAGCACAGACTTGAACAAGCTGCTGTAGCCAGGGGTGGGGGAGAGGGAATGTTACGTTTTGTATTCTGATAAATGGCAATAAAAATACGTTTACAAAAAAAGAAATAGTCCTTAGTCTGAATCCTATTAGCTAACTGGCTATTAGCTAACCTAGGAAACAATAACAAAAAAGGCTGGAGCAATAGCCTCTGTCATTGGGCTTTGTCAGGCCCAATTACTTGCATCCCAAGTAGCTTGTTTTCACAAGTTCATAAAATTCTCTCAATACAGTCCTCAGTTTCTCTGCAGGTTCTCTGCGCCACATTTTAAGTCTTTACATATATTCTATATGGTTCCCTTTTCCCAGCAAGACAAGGTTTTCATAACACAATTCCACCATTTCTTACTTGGTACTGGATAATGTCCTTGATTTGTTTTTATGCACTGGAACCCTCCAGGTTCACGCTCCTTTTAGTTCTGTTCACTATGTTTCGTGTTTCCAGGACTCTCCAAAGTTCTCCGGCCCTCTGACAGGGCTACTTGAGCGGGGCCTTGGTGAGGCTCGGCCTGTTTGAGTTTTCCAGGCTCCCGTATCCTTTGTGGCTCTCCCAGGCTCTGATATTAATCTCTCATTTTGCCAGGGCTCGCCAAAGCCTTCTGGCCATCTGATAGGCTTGTTTAAGCAGGACCTCAGTAGAGCGTCTGCTTGTTTGGGTTTTCTTGGCTCCCATAAGCCTTGTAGCTTTCCCTGCTTCTAATACCACGGTCCGCCTCTCTCAAAGGCGCTACCTCTGTGAGAGAGTTAGCTTCCCTTCTGCTGCTCGGCAGCTAAAGCACTTCTCATGCGAAGATTGGGGCTCAGATCTCTCCGCTATCTGGCCTCGGCGCCAGGTAACTGGCCCTAGGCCCATCACGGCTTCCGTGTGGTCGCACCACCAGACATCGCTTCACTGTTTCCGTCTCTCTCGGCTTTGGCTTCTTTGCCAGTCTGGACGCCAGTCTTCTGTCATCTGGTTAGCAATTTACTCACTCCACACGGTTCTGCCGGCTCTGTGGTCTAGCGAAGCTCCGCCCCTCCAGGACATCCTCCTCGTATCACAAACAAAAGGGGAGAGTCGTTTTTCTTTGTCTGTAGCGTTCACGTGAGAACCAGCATTACCTGAAGCCAAAGGGATTGAAGAAAGATCACTACCAGGAGAATCTAAAATAGAAGTAACAACAGTCTTTCCTATTCCCATGTAGGCAGACACAGCGTTTGGACAGGCAGTTCCTTCCAGGAATGAGAGTCCTTGACCCCAAGAGGGGAGGTCCTCCCAGTGAGGTCCCAATTGCCCGGACCCCTAGGGAGGGTCTTGCTGAGAGGACCAGTTTCCCTAGCCTCAAAAGGGGATGGCTCCCCTCTGTGGAGAAGGGACGAATAGTCCAGATTCATCACAGCAGGTAAAGTAAAAGTCAAGCAGCTATCATTAATACACACATATAAGCGCACACAAAAGAAAACAAACACACACAACACAGACATATACATACATCTTGAGTTACTATCTCAGTGCTGCTGGGCAGCTCAGTCACAACCTTCAGCTGTCCGAGGCTAACCCTGGCCCCAGTCTCAGATCTCCAAGTGAGATCACCTGCAATTTACAATAAACACATGAAAAGCAGTTCAAATGAATGGAAAAAGAAACACTGTAGGTAGTAAAATAGAGAAATGCTGCCTTATGAGGAAAAGGCCTCTACAGAGTCACCAGTCCTTTCCTACCAGGTAAGCAAGACTGGTGCCTCAACAGAGTTAAAGTTCTAGGTAAGTACCTGAGTAGGGAGCAGGAAGTCTTGAAAAGTCCACATAGAACACGCTTTGGCAAAGTCAATATGTTGAAAATAAATAACTTTGTGAGTGTAAATTGTAAGTAAAAGGTGTTTAGGGGCACTCTTTCAATCCCACCGCACTAGGGGTTACCCCCGTGGGGATCCTTGGCTAAAAATCCATTAACCACCACTAGCCATGGGAGAGTTAGGGAGTGGACTTTATGCCCATACAATCCCTGTGGAGGGAGGAGGTTGAGAAAACAGGTTGAGAAAACAGGTGTGCAGGCTTGCAACCGCGAACTCAGATTTTCCCTAGTGACCACTTCGAAGGTACTCTGAATCGCTAGGACCACTTACATCTGTTTTTCAGTCTGAGGAATTCCAGGTGCCGTGTAAGCCGTGGCTGAAGTCAGCATGAGGTTTGGTTCAGGCCAGATGGTGGTTCCGGACTAGGCTGGACGGTTCTGAAGAAGATCTAGCAGGATGGCCCAAGCACTTCAAGAATGCTGGCACAGCAAGTCCTATGATGACAGGATTCCACAAGGAAACTGCAGAGATAGGGAGCCGCAGATTTCCCACCCATCAGGGGGCAGCAGGCAACTGCCGTGCCTCTGTGATACAGGGGCACTTTGGGCTCCCATTACACTCTGTTCAGAAAGTTGCATTGAGCAGTCTAGCCTATTTTTTCACAGCGGCACTTGGGAGGCATTCCAACATAGTGACTATTTGATGGGCAGGCACAATTTCTCCCCATGTCGCAATGCTTCAGGTTCCTATGGCTTAACGCTCCTGTTCCTTGCCAAACATCCTTGAGTTTCTTCCTTTCACTTTCTCCTTGTTTTCTCTCACTCCCTTTTACCTGTCCACCTATTCTCCTGCTTTCCCCTTCCCAGCCTATTATCCTTCCTCAGCCCAAGAGCCTCATCCATGCTCATCAGAAGGGGCCTCTATTCCTATGACTGCCCGGAAATCCTTCTTTGCTTCCTTGGACATCTACATTCCTGCTACCTGCTCCCTTTGCCAGCTGTTCTGAGACAATATCTTTTAGGATTCACAGAGGGGTTTTTCTTCCTCCTGAGGATTTCCCCCATTTCTGCACCATATAACTGTGGGGGGCCCTAGGGCTATCTGATTGCATGACAGGGGGATACAAAGCACCCATGCAGCACTTCACTGAAAGTTGATGTATGCTACAATAAAACAATACAGGAATCTTGAACAGGGGACAAGAGTCCCCTTTCACTGTTAGTATATGAGTGACCCATGGCCCCAAAATAAGTGAGCCGAGAAAGGGAATTAAAGCAAAAAGACTTTACTTAACTCCAAAATTCAGTACTGAGTAAAAGCCACAGCAAATACCTGAGGGTTCTGTTGATGCAATGAAAGGAATGATAGCAAAAACAAATATTTTATAATAATAAGCAATAGCAAACAGGTTTGGTTTTTAGTGAAGGCACAAGAATGGCATTTGCTACGCACTGCCATAGTTGTGCTACCTGGCCATAAGAGAGCAATGGCTTGAAAATGGTGTGGGTATATGGCCATATGATGGGCGTAGCAGGCAAATGGCAATCTAATGCCTTTCAACGACCCTAACTGTTGATTTTGCCAATGCCAGTTTTTAACAGTGATTCAATTTAACGAACAGATGCAAGGACATACAATTGAATAATCAAGTGGCTGCAGGCACACTTGGTCAAAAAGTGTTCATTACAACAAGAGCTGATTTATAGCTGCAATAAGCCACTTATTTTCAGAAGACTGCTTAGAAATAACACTGGCAGCTATATAACACCTCAGAGTTTCATGATACTGGACAACAAAACTAGCTCAAAAAGAGGATGTGTTATGTGCAGGAAGGTGTTAGTGATGGGTGGAAATGGTCATATGAATTGGCAATCCAGGGGCAATTAATGGGTGAGTAAGGTTTAGTTTGGCTTTAGGGAGGAGGTATGAAGCAAGGAAAACCCGGATATAAATGCAACCTGCCCTCACAAGTGGATGAACGATGCTAGGGCAAGGTCTTAGGAAGAGTTGGTGGATCGAGAGACCAGGCAGAAGGTGGAGAGAAGTGCTGAGGAGTTACAGGAAGTATTGGATGAGAATGCAGGTAAGGTATTGTGGGTGTAAGAGAGGGTTGTATCAAGCTTGGGAGTGGAGTGGTTGTTGTGAGAGTATATGTTTGAGTCAGTGGTAGTAGAGAGGTGTACGGTAAATAGGAGAGAGTGAGAGTAGAGGGTGAAGCTAGATAGTTGAAGGTGAGATTGCTACAGAGAGAAAGGCTGACGTGAAAGAGAGAGTGAAATGAAGGGTGCATGTGAGTTAAAGAGAGAGAAAGGGAATAGGAGAGAGGAAATAGGTGTAGCCATAGAAGGTTTGAGACAGGAGGGAGCAGTGGAAAGGAGAGAAAGAAAGGAGGAGCTTGAGAAGATTGGAAGGACGAACAAATTACTTACCCCTTGTTAATGTTCTTTCTATTGGATGTTCCTCCCACGGATTCCTCATCTTTGATTGAGCAATATGCTGCTTGCAGTCTCGGAAATGTTTCGACAGCAGAGGGCCCTGTGCAGCACCAAGTTCATGCCCCGCGACTGTTTCCATCCCTGCGCCCGGACGCAGCACTGATGATGCTATAAATACCAGCCACTGCACCCGTTGCTTCAGTTCTAGTTTATCCCTCTTTCTGCACAACTGACTTGAGGATTGCTAAAACCCCTATGGGCATTGAAAGAGAAAGAGATGCATACTAAAAAATTCACCAATAGTCAGAGGGGTACGCTGTAAGGGCGATGAGGAATCCGTGGGAGGAACAATTCAACAGAAAGAACATCACCTGGGGTAAGTCATTTGTTCTTCTAATGGACTGTGTACTCCCACAGAGTCCTCATCTTTGATGGACTCCCATAGCAGTTTTATAGATGGAGGCGGGACAAGTAAAAGTGTTTGTGAAGTATTCATTACTGGATTATATTGTGCAGAACTGCCCTTCCAAATCGAGTGTCTCTTGACCCCACAGAGAATCCAAACAGTAATGCTTTGAAAAAGTGTGTATTGAGGACCAAGATGCAGCATCACAGATGTCATGCACTGGTACACCTTTTTGAAGAGCAGATGTGGCTGTCACTCCTCTTGTGGAATGAGCCGTTAGATGTTCTGGGACATTCTTTCCAGCTATAGAATAGCATTCTGAAATACAAAGAAGGGTGAGGGGGTGGATAAAATGCTGGTAAGGTAATCCCTTGAGTCAGATAGACAGGCTGCCACCGACGGCAGGGTGTAATGGCCGGTCACCTCATCCTCGGCGGTGGGCGCTGAGCGAGCTGCAGCACCAGCCGCTGGTTGTGTCATCGATCGATGAACCGTCTCTGGAGTGGAAGCCCCACCGGATGAGTGCTGCCTATCGATCCTGGTGGATGTACTAGATCAGCTGCCAATGGAGAGTATCAGCCGCATAGGCTCTGTAGACCGTGCTGGAGTGAGGGCAGGCAGACGCTGAGCGTCAGCACGGTGCTTGGGGCCCAACCGGGGACTGTAGGCAAGGGGTTGATGTGCTCTGATGCCCTTACCTGTTGCTGAGGCTACAGTGAAGCGCAGGGCCGAATACGGCCTGGAGGGGGAAGCTGCTTAGGGCCGGGCCTGCACTGAGACTCCTTAAGTCCATGTAACTACCGAACTCAACCAACAGAGCATACCTGCGACCACCAGCTCTCCAATCTCTGGGTTCAAAACGCCTTATTGGTGAAATCCTACAGCCTGTCTATGCCACCAATGAGGCTGAACGGTCCCCCGGGCAGCCACACTCAGTGGTAACAGTCGCACACAGCCCCGTGGAGTAACGGGTGCATCATGCTACGGCGCAATGTCATGGACTTGCCATTACCATCTAGTCTTCCCCGCTCCAATGCATTGTGCCTGCAAGGAAGACACAGAAGGAAAACATCATTGACAGGAGACGGGGCGCTAAGTAAGGCACGAGACGCTTCAGCACCAAACACCGCAGTTTATACACATTGGATCTCCCCTCTGAGCAAAGTAACACAGGGTTGGTGCACTCACTCACAAACATTGTGCTCTCCTACAACGAAGGGCACAGAGTGTTTATAAACCAACCCTTGTTCAGCGCAAACGCCAGAACTGCCCTACAACCTATAACTGTGCATCTGGGGCACACAACCTTGGACTGCCCATAACACATTGGGACTGTATAGTACTCCAGAATACCAAGCAACCTTCGCAAACCTTCGCAAACTTGTATACTTTGTCAATTTCAACTGTATTTATATTGTACGTTATGCTTTGATGTAACCTGTAAGCTTTGCATTTTCTTGCCACTGCGCCCTGCTACCCCTGGGTCTGGCGCGCATAAAAAGTGAATAAAACAAACAAACAAACAAACAAGCGGGCCCACCCTGCAGCTCCCCATTACAGAGCCGCCAGCAACAAGAGGGTGAAACCATTGTCCTGCAGAGGAGCCTAGGAACAAGACAGGGGACCAGATATATGCAGCCTCTCCCGGAAACACTGAAACATGGGCCTCCCTGACTGACATGCGACCCCGCTACGAGACTGAGGCAAGGGGACAGACTACCTGGACCGGCAGTCATGACCAAAGGCAGGGGTGGGCAGAGGAAGCAAAATACAATAGAAGCATTTACGTGGCAGCCCAACAGACCCTGGGCTGAGACACCCTTGGATGTCCAGGCAGCACCAAGCTCGGAAGAACCGATTCCTGAGGCTCCCAGCCTCAGGCATCTGATGGAGAGCATGCAGACAGGCTTCTCCAGCATGACAGACAAACTGGACGTATCACCACCAACATCAATACCCTTAATGGCAAGATGGAAAGGGTGTGTGCACGGGTGACAGAGGCCGAAACTCTGATCAGGACAACTGAAAATGATGTCTACAGACTCAAGGCCCAGGTGGCAGACATGGCTAAGGATCTGAAGAGAGCCCTGTCCAAGTGTGACGATTTGGAGTTGCGGTTAAGGAGGAGCAATATACGCATAGTGGGCCTCCTAGAGGGTTTTAGGCGCGGCCCAAAGGAAGTGGCTGTCGAGAACCTATTCAAGGAACAGCTTGGTGAACAGTACTTGTCCCCCATGTTTGTAATCGAGCAGGCCCACAAAACACCATCAGTGAGACCAACCCATGAGCTCCTCGTAGAGCGGTCATAGCAAAGATCCTGAGGAAGTGGGCGGAGACCCTCTTGATGGCCTAGATTTTGTCCTCCGACGGAAATACCTTCACGGAGCATGTGTCCCAGATGAGGCCCAAGAATGTCAGAGTCTGCGTAGGCTGCAGCTGTGACTTCTTGAGATTGAGCGAGAAGCCCAGATTGTGCAGTGTGTTCATAGGGGCATGGCAAGAGTGGTGAAGCGCTTCCGGAGAGGTATGGGTAGATGTGGATGCCCTGCGCTCTGAGGAGGGCTTCCACCGCATTCATGAGCCTGGTAAAGACCCTGGGGACCGAGTTGAGGCCAAAAGGAAGCACCTAGTACTGAAAGTGGTAGCCCATGATCCTCTGAACCGTACGAAAGAACGATGGGGCTGCCAAATCGGGACGTGTAGGTACGCGTTCTTCAGATTCAGGGAGCACATCCAGTCTCCCTTGTCCAATGTCTCCGCTATAAAAGCTGGCGTAACCATCTTGAATTTTTGCTGGGGTAAGGAGAGGTTGAGGGTGGAAAGGTCCAGCACAACTCTCAGGTCCGTCTGGTTCTTCTTCTGAATGGCGAAAATCCTGGAGTAAAAGCCAAAGCCTCGCTGGGAGGCTGTGACTTCCTCCACTGCCTGGCTCTCTATGAGGGACCAGATCCCCGCCAAGAGAGTTGCTGTCCAAACCTGTGGGAGGGGAGGAGGGAGGAGGCTGGGATAAGAAGGCAGTACCCCATGAATCCTACGGATAGGATCCAGGGGTCCACGAAATTCTGGCGCCAGAAATGTGCATGGAGAGCAAGCCTGCCCCCCACCAGAGACACGTGGACCCGAGGGGCGCGTTATACTTTCTTTCCATCTGAGGCCATCGCTGAGGAGGGGGACTGGAAAAAGTCATTACTCCCTCCCCCTTTTTTGTTGCTTGGGCCTGTTCTGAGGCGGCAAACGGTCGGCTGCCTGGATCTGGGTTCCTGGAAGTAGCAGAGCCCTCCGTATGTATGACCCCTTTCTGAGCGCTGCTGAGATTGGGTGTACGATTTGGGAGTGGTCTTTGTAGGGATGGATAAAGACTTAGCTGTTTGAGAGCTGTTTTTCTTCTTGTCCAGCTCTTCGTCCGTAGGATTGGAAAAGGTCCCCCCTTCCTCCAACGGTAGATCTAGTATGTGTTCCTGGACATCCAGGTTGTATTTTGTTGCCCGGAGCTAGGCTGTCCTTCTCATGTCCATGGCAATACAGATGGCACGGCCTGAGGTGTCAATATGGGCCACTATGGATTCCATGAGGTCATGCGCCACCAGCTTGGCCTCGGCTAGCCCCGCCTTAAAGCGTGATTGGCTCTGGATGAGGAGTTCCGGGAGGAAGTCTGCAATTTCCCGCCATAATC
The DNA here is from genome assembly GCF_040938575.1 of Ambystoma mexicanum. Taxonomy (NCBI): domain Eukaryota; kingdom Metazoa; phylum Chordata; class Amphibia; order Caudata; family Ambystomatidae; genus Ambystoma; species Ambystoma mexicanum. Next base: position 531,510,275 of record NC_090924.1, on the reverse strand, counting down.
TTTGGTTGGAGGCTGCCAGCATGGCATCGGCGTTGGCCTGACGCAGATGTAAAGAGGCGTTAGAATAGAGTTTCTTGCCATACGCATCCAAGATCTTCTCCTCCTTGCCTAGCAGCACCGCAGAGGAGGAGGCTGAGGACGACTGAGGCTTGGAGTATAGTGATGCCGCAGCGATCACTGAGGAGTGTGGCTGAGGGTGGGCCGAAAGCAAGAGTGTATACCCCTCCAATTGCCTGTACTTGGCGTCCAGGCGTCGCTTGACCAGCTGGGCTGAGTGGGGTTTGAGCCAACCCTTCTTGGCCAGGTAGACTACATCGGTCTGCATAGGAATCCCCGATTTGACAGAGAGGCGTTATGTGAGGACTTCAGGCAGAACCCCCTCTGCCGGCTGCTCGTCCTCGGGCTGGGGAAGGCCCAGGTACTCCGCCAGACCAGCAAGTTGTTCGTGGAAGGCCCTGGCTGAGGATGGCGTATCCGGATCCTCCTCCTCATCTGTATCCTGTGGGTCTGGGGGATCCTGTGGAGGAGTAGTTGGCGCTGGAGCCTGGGGTACAGGGACCGTGGCCAGAGGCTCAGGAGGTAGCGGATTTGGCTGTGGAGCCAGAGGAGGAGGCTGCACCAGGGCCTGGGGGCCTGATGGAGGCGCTTGTGGTGCCGCTAGCATGGCGGGAATGACTTCCCTGATGGCGTCCTTGAGGATAACGTCCATCTGAGGTGACTTGATGAGGCCAAGGAACCCTCGAAGAAAACCTCCTCGCTGACTGAAGCGGTGGCAGGGGGTGCTGACGGGGTAGAGGGAGCGCTGGTGAATTCGGCCGTTCCTGTTGACGCCAAAGAGGGGACTGAGGTGTGGCGCTGGAGGGTGTAGTCAGGGCAACGCATGCTCCCTGGGCCGCACCCCCACACCCCTCTAAATTTAAAAGGGAAGAAGGTTTTTTCTGGTGAAAAAGGTTCCGTCTCCTGTCCCTTGGAAGGGACGCCCATACAGTATGGAAGAAAGGGGGCGGGTCGTAAGAGTACGATACATCCTCAGCAGGCACCGGATGATGAGACTGAAGTGGCGTCCTTGTCAATATGACCCAGGACCTGACGGTGCAGACATCTGGATTGATTAAGGCTTTTGGTTACTCGTTGGAGAATACTGCAGGTGCAGGTTTACATTAAACAAGTATCCTTAATGGGGGCAGACCGGATAGCAATGGTGGTTGGTTGAAGTCAAAGCAGTTGTCCCCCTATGCAAGGTTACTGGTATATCAGTGTTGATGTTGGGGTTAGGGACGGAGTGCGGGGGAGTTGCATTGACCCTAATTGGGGGGGGGGGGCGATGAGGGAGGGGGAAGGCTGGGGAACTGTTGGGGTGAAAAGGGTTAAAACATGCTTTGGCAGGCACGCAGTGCAGATTATCAATGTTCATAGTTTTGACTGCTTGGTCGCAAACACAGTAAATATAATGTAGCAGTGCCTTTCAACCCACCCTATACCCGCATGGAGCATATTAAAGATACTAAGCTGGAATGTGAGGGGGTTTGGGAACTATTCCAAGGCGTGGAAGCTAACATCCTACATTGCCCGACATGGGGTCCAGGTTCTGTTTCTGCAAGAAACGCATGTTAGGGGCAGCGGGAACATTACTTACGCCAAGGGATGGGGTACCAATCGATTCCATACTACCACTCGACGCAATTGAGGGGAGTGCTGACCCTGATACACAAGAGGGTAAAGTTTGAATGCCTGCACACACACATAGACCTGGAAGGTGACTACGTAATAGTGCATTGCAAACTGTTGGGTAGGGAAGTCCTCTTAGTAAACTCCTATGCGAAAACATCGACGACAATGCTTTCTACATGGGATTGTTGGAAATTCATGCGACCTACCCATTCACGAAGACTATCTGGGGGGAGACATGAATACCATCGTGGACCGGGAAAGCACCAAGGACTCTAGGATAGATCTCTTCTTAATCTCAGACTTGCCTGGTAGGACAGATAGGGATGGCTGACATACTTCCGCACATGATTTGTTACTCAAGTGCCACCCTGGTAAACCTATGCCATACCAACTTTCTTCTTGCTGAATAATCCAGTTACACACTACAACTTAGTCACCGCCAGGTACCATCCTCTAGAAACAGAGATTCCAAGCCTTAATTCCTTAGTCATGACCTGCCCAAACCAGGACCAGGACGGGACGATCCCCCTCCGGATAACCTTAACTATGTCTAGGTCGCTTCCTCTAGTTCACTCCATACTGCCTACCAAATTCCTCCTTGCATTTCAACAGTTCAACAACTTAGCTAAAACTGCACTAGAGACAGCACCTAACGAGAACTCTCCACTTACTCCAACCCAATGGATCCTAAAATGTGCCACTTGCCCTACACCTAATCTACCTTTTCCTCTTAGTATTAGGAACATTAGACTTAGATTGTGACGTACAAAGACCCACCTTCTGATACTCACCTAAATAAAATGTTTTACGGTAAGAACCTCCATGGGACCTTCAATGACCACATCAAACCAAGGACCCTGAAAGACAATAGCTCATCTTACACTTCTAGTCCCACTAGCAGTTTAACTTGTGCCACCCCCCACCCCCTTGTTAGCAATTGTCTTATATCCTCTGATCAATGTCCAACGCCATTAATAGACTCCTTGCACAACAGGATTCAACATACGTTCACCCCATCACATGTACCCATCTCTGTTCACGGCAACATTGACACCCCCAACTCTGAGCTCCCTTTTATCAAGAGTGCACTCATTAACGCGAGATCTATTATAGCACATGCGCTTGACATTGCTGACCTCATCCTGACCAACAAACTGGATATCCTAGCTATTTCAGAAACATGGCTGCATGCAGCAGCGGGCCCGGCCCTCCCAATGGCCATACCAGATGACTACACCATCCACAGAACAAATGGAGAACCTTCTAGAGGCGGTGGAGTAACAATTATCGCGAAAAAACAACTGCGCTTAAGAGAAATCCCTAACCAACTATTACCTTCAGGGGAACTCCTCTGTATGAAACTACCTCTCTCTGCCACTTCAACCTTGACCATACACCTTATATACAGACCCCCAGGTCCAGCATCATCTATGGATGAAGAGATCACCCAACTTCTCACTAGTAATGCCAAATCAGGGTCCACAATTATACTACTAGGAGACCTCAACTTAGGACTCAACAACCCTAAGGATGACAATGCTACAGTACTAGCCAATACAAACAGAACTAGGCTTCCTGAACCGCATTACCAACCCCACCCATAATAATGGTAGAACACTTGATTGCATACCAGATCTAAACTGCAATACAACGATTCTCTCAAATACCCCCTGTGCTGGTCTGACCACCATGTGATCACCTTCACTATCCAGTGTCAGTCTAGAAAAATGGATACCTCTACTGTGTGACCGCAAACATATTTTGGTGGCCGTGGGCCAACCGTCTCATGCACGATATGACAAAATATAGGTTTCCGAGTTTGCCAATGAACGGCCATTTTGATGTAACAAGAATCGCCATTTTGTTTTCTAACCATTGCTCATTGCTTTCTGTTCTTATTGCTTCGCAGTACATTTTCCGCTTTCACTGCTCGACTGTAAAACATTGTTGTCTGCACCTAAAAGGACAAGGCCACAGGGCCTCGAGGATAACAAGAGTTTGTTGAAACACAACGTAGGCAGCGCCAGGAAGAATGCCCGGCTCCCTCCCGAATGTAGCCTTGAAGCAGAGCTGCAGGGCATTTAATCATTTCACAGCTGCCGGTCTCGTTATATGGTAGAATATGTTAGAATAAAGCAGCTAAAGGCTTGAATTATGCTCTTCTTACGGCCCCCCTTTGCAGAGCCCCGTGAGGGGGTGTCGGCTCCCAGGACACGAATAGCACCTCATAGATAGCAAGGTCTGGAATGCAACTCTCCCCCCCGTATGTAGCTCGCTTCCAAGAACAGAAGCGCTGTGTTCTGTTCAACAACTGAAAGATGCCTCCGCACTCACAAATTGCAAATTGTTACTAGAATAGATGTTTGAAGGTGTCATAGTTGTCGAAAATGTCCATCATCACACCAAAATCAAAGAAACCCAATAAAGGGGGGTGTTAAACATGTCATATCTGATTGTTTGATATGCATTTTGTATATATGTAACTGATGTACGTAATTCACTCTCTTGCGTCCCTCAAGGTCTAGAGATACACGTCGCGGGGCGTGAGACCGAGTTGGCCAACTGAGACTTTTTGCTTTGCAATAAACCCTAGCTTTGGGAATATAACCTTGTGTCTGGCGTATCTATCGTGTGTGGTGACTCGCCTTGTTTCCATAGACCTAAGGGACCCCTAGGGTCCCCTTTCAAGATGGCGCCCGAATAGGGACCCTCCCCCACTTGTTCCATCGCATAACATTGTAATTGAGTAAGGCGGAGAACGGCGAGGACGGGACGATCGAGCTGGGATCATGAGGTGTTCGGGGCGCCCTTTAGAAGTGATGAGACTCCTTTGCAGATCTGCACACATCTGATCCCTGATCGACGTGCCTGGCTAGAGAACAAGGAGGTGAGGGTCCCAAAACGAGGTGGAAGCCAAGAAATGCAGACTACCCTATCCCAGACCCTAGACACAGTATGCCACTGCCAGCCCTTACCAGAAACAAACATAATATTACAGCGGAAAGATTATTACTGCTACTTCACCCTATCACTAGCCAACCCACCTTTGACAACTTAGACCCTGTAGAGATGGTAGAGTTGTACAACCAAACCCTCTCTCAGGTGCTAGACAAAGTGGCGTCATTAAATATGCATAAAGCTAAACGTCTGGATCACAAAAACGCTTGGTACAATAGTAACCTAAAAAACCTACGCAGTACCAAGAGAGCAGCCGAAGAGAATTGGAGAAATAAAACCTTTGACTAATAATAAAGAGAAATTTCTCACAGGCTCAAATAACTACAAAGTCGCAATCCACCAAACAAAAAGTGACACTTAAAACAAAAGAATCACTAATGCAAATTCAGGTACTAAATAATTATTTGCCATTCTCAGAGAATTAGAATCCCCAGTGCACTGCAGGAACCCTGCACAAAAGTCTTTACTTGGTGCTCGAACATCCAAAAAGCACTGCTGGACAAAATCTCTCTTCTTCAATAAAAAAATCAAAGCAAAAAAACATAGCCTGCTCTCTAACTCCCAACGTTTTGAGCATTTAGATTCCACACACCGAATCGGCCTACTCCTTTTGAGTTTGCCCGTTTCGGTATCTGAAGTAATAAAAATAATCGGGAGCCTCAAACCATCAAAGTGTCAAGGGGACATGTCCAGCCACGATTATCAAAGATGTGGTAGTGGAGCTTGCCCCATTTATCGCTACCTTAATAAATGCATCCTTCGATACTAGTACGGTCCTGAGTAACCTCAAGAATGCCTGGGTCCTCCCACTTCTAAAGAAACCTACACTAGAGCCTAATAGGCCCACTAACAGCCCATAACCATAGTACCTTTCCTACTCAAAATCCTGGATCGGGCAGCCTACCTGAAAATTCAAAATCATCTAGAATCTAATAATCTCCTGAGCCTTCGCCAGTCAGGCTTCAGACCAGGTCAAGGTACAGAATCAGCTCTCATTGATCTAAAAATACAAATGGATGAGTTAAAGGACAAAGGTAACATAGCTCTCCTTCTCCCTACAAGACCTTTCTGCAGCATTTGACTTGGTCAACCACAATGTCCTTTGCAAACACTTGACATCAGCGGCAGACTTTTCCGCTAAAGCTTCACCGTGGATTCAAACTTTCCTCTCCAACAGAACAATGAGGGTATTCGCCCCTATGGCAACGGCCGATCCTGCCCCTGTTCTGTGTGGAGTACCTCAGGGATTGTGCGTTCCCCCTACTTTGTATAACATTTTTACAAAGCTTCTATTTGACCACCTTGATAGTTTAGGTGTTACCTATACTAAATATGCAGATGACACCCGAATCCTCATTCTGATCACAGGTTCCTATGATACTGACACTAAACTATTGAATGAAATATATCAAACCATACAGGTAGGGATGGCCATTCATGGCCTCTGTCTGAATGACAACATAACGGAGATACTATTGATCGGATCCCAAAACCGATTAAACAAATTACCTGAACAATTCAAATTTTTTGTTATTGATAACATCACCATTAAAGTTTCAAAAGAAGTCAAAACTCTAGGTATCTACCTTGACTCGACCCTCTCACTAACCAAACATATCAATGCTACAGCTTCCACGGTAGCCTATACCTCTAAACGTATTATCGCCTGTAGGCCGTTCCTCTCTCCTGGCAGCTGCATTACCTTGACCCTCATATTATCCAGATTGGACTACTGTAATGACCTATATATCGGGAAAAATAGCCGTAATCTAAATGAACTACAAGTTTTACAGAACAACGCACTAAGAGCGTCATTTAACATCCCTAGAGCCAACCACATCACTTCTGCCAGACAAAAGGCCCACTGGCTACTAGTGAAGGATAGAATGGTCATCAAAACGCTATCACTAACCCACAAGTGCCTTTATAATAAAGCTCACAAAAACCTAAATAGCAAGTTTACAAAGTACCAATCTAAAAAGACTACCAGAGCCTCTCAGGTCAACCAGCTAACGACACCCAGATACAAACTAGAAAAAGAAGGGGGTAAGAGTTTCCCAGTCCTAGCCGTCAAACTCTGGAATGCCCTGCCTTCAGACCTAAGAGTTGAGCCAGCCTTCTGGGACTTCTGCAAAAAACTGAAAACATGGCTGTTTGCACAGGAAAGATAATGATTCTATTTCTCCCCTCGATCACAAACTTGCTAGTGTTCATCTTGCTGCATGCGGATTGAGTACAGCATGCTTATGTTTCATATTTTTGGCACAATGGCATATGTAGGGAACCTTTTGTATCCCCCGTACTGTAACTGTGTTATGTTGATGTATTATAATTTGCTTCCCTTATCAAATTATGAATCTTGGTACATGCAAAGAAACTTCCTGTACCACAAGTGTAACCTGCAAACCTGAGCCCAGATACCTCTGTGTTAGGTGTGCTATATAAACAAATAAATAAATAAATAAATACTTGGATCACTCGCCTATAGTGCTCTCCCTGAAATGGGGGGCAACCAGGCGCAACGGAGGTACATTGTGATTTAAGTCCCTGGCTCTGCAAGATCTAGTCTTTAGGAGCAGCATAGAGGATGATAACCGCGCCTTCTTTCAAACTAATTGCGACAATGCAGTGACACAAAGCACACTCTGGCAGGTATACATAATGGGCATGGCTATGTCCAAGGAATATGGCGTGCTCCAAACTATTCGTAGGCATATTGCCAATAGTGAGAGTAAGCTCTAAACCCTGGAGAGACAATATGGATCAACGCCCAATCGAGCCACTTTGGCTGATATACAATCTCAGCTTGAGGAATTTAAGCAGCATGCAGACCGCAAGTTCAAATACTATGCCAAACCCACTGCAGCCAGGAAATATAGAGAGGGGGAAAGGACAGGCAGGCGGTTGGCTAGCACGATCCCGGCGAGGAGAGGGCCAGAGCACATGGTGGGCATCCGGGATGAGTCCGGACAGATGCTATATTCAGATCGGGGCATCAATGATGAGTTTCTACAGTTTTATGAATTACTGTACAAGGCACAAGACCAGGAAGATGGCGGGGGCCTACAGACCCTGTTGGACTCCGTTCCAATGTCACTCCTCTGAGATAGCGCCAGAGGACAGAAATAAATCCCCTGGTCTGGACGAATTGACCTCTGAATTCTATATGGAATACAAGGCCCTTCTAGCTCCCAACCTGTTGAAAGTGTGGGAGGAATCATTGCGGATGGGGTGCCTGCCGAAGTTGCTCCAGGAGGCTACAATTATAGTACTATTGTAGCCCTGCAAACCTAGGGAGGAATGCGGCTCTTCTAGTGCGCTCTCATAAACGTGGATACTAAAATCTATGCCAAAATAATTGCGAACAGGCTACTACTCCTGATGCCGGCACTGATACATCCCGACCAGGCCGGATCCGTCCCAGGCAGATCCAAGTCTTTGAACCTCAGGAAGCTATTTAATGCCATGTCTCATATAGCACTCATGGCGCAAACAGTGGCGGTTGCCTTAGATGCCCAAAAAGCGTTTGATATGGTGTCCTGGTACTTCCTGTTTGAGATGCTATGCAAGTGTAATCTGGGCGAATATCTTATCCACTGTATCAAGCTACCCTACACGTCCGCGACAGGCGCCATACGGGTCAGCGGCAGTGGCGTAACACAAAATGTGGGGGCCCCCCTGCGAGCCATGCTGAGGGGGCCCCCCAACTCGGCAACAAATCACGGGTTGCGCCACACTCTGGGCCGGCCTAGACTGTCACGCTTGCACAATACGCATGAACGTGCTGCTGAAGGGATATGCCGCACACTGCACTAGGAAAAAGATATAAATATGTGTTTTAATGCAATATACAGCACACTTTCTGAGATAAATTGGCTATAAAGCCAGAGTGTTTGCAATTGTTTTGTAGGGTAACACAATCCAATACATGCAAGTCACCAACAGTGCACAGGAACATTAATGCTTCCAACTGGCTGCACAATGTAGACCAGTGTAAACACGTAATAACATTATAGTACAGAATGCCAGGCCACATTTAGACATACCTAAGCTGTTTTCAGCAAAATGCCAGTCAAAGCAATAACACTCATCAAGAAGAGAGCACACAATAAAGCATGTGTCTCCATGGCCTCGAACAACACGGCCAAACTCTTTAAAATCTGCAAGGAACTGGTCAATCCTGTTGTGGTCTATGCCTCTTCTGTTCCCTCCCATGCCCTCTGTACAGCTCTGGCCTCTCATTTCTCTGCTAAATCTCAGGACATCCTGTCCTCTATGTCCTCTTCCTCTCTCGGCCCATTTTGGCCATCTCTTCTCTCCTCCTCCTTTTTCCTCTTTCTCTCTGACAACACCTGACGAGGTTTCTAGACAAGTCCGATCTATGAAAGTGTCGTCCAAACAGGTGCTCTGCTGCTCATCCAGAACCATCAAAGCCCATATTGACACCCTCGCTCCAGCCTTGGCCGATTTCTGTAATCACTCTTTCGCCACTGCAATGTTCCCCTCCCCCTTTGAGCACTCCCTTGTGCACCCACTCCTCAAGAAGCAGTCTGCTGATCCTACCTGCTGGAAAACTATCGTTCAATCTCCACCTTTCCTGAGCAAACTCTTGGAAAAGCTTGCCATCTCCCAGCTTACTCTCCACACTGAATCTGTTGGTTGTCTCCATGACCATCAGTCTGGCTTCAGAGCTGCCAGAGGCATGGAAACTGCTCTCCTTAACACCTGTGCTGCTCTCTAACCTTGATTCCAGCATTCCTTCTATTCTCATCCTTCATCTTTCCTCTGCTTTCGACAGGGTCAACATCGCCATCCTGATCAATCGACTCTCTGAGAACCTGGGCATCACAGATCAGACCCTAGAGTGACTGACCTACTTCCACTTGGACCGCCACTCCGCTCCCAGGTCGATCGTGGTCCCATTCTCTCCGCCACCTCTCTCTACCTGTGTCATTCCCCAGGGCTCTATCCTCTCACGCTGGTTTTTCAACCTCTACTTGGCCACTTTGGCCTCCCTGATCTCTACCTTATCCTCTAACTTTCAGTGTTGTGTGGATGACTCAGCTTTCCTTCAGGCTCCCCTCATCCTCCTCTCCTCTCTTGCTCATTCCTGACTGTCTATCCACGATTCAGGATTGGTGCGCCTCCAACAATCTCTGCCTTAATGCCAGTAAAACAGAGATCCTTCTCATTGGGACCCTTGCCACTGTGTTTCCTCTCTCACTATAGCAGACCACCTTGGTCCCTCTTCCTTTGCCTTCCTGCGAGGCAAAAAACCTTGGTGTCATCTTCAACGCCACACTCTCTTTCTCTCCTAACATCTCGGACATCACCAAGAAGTCCCACTACCAGCTGCTCCTCCTCAAAGGGACTCTTCCCTTTCTCACTCTCCACCAGAAGCTCACTGTCTCTAAGCTGGACTACTGCAACAGCCACTTTCTCGATCTGTCTTCCTCTAGTCTCCTTCATCTGCAAATAATCCAGAACAGGACTGCAAGACTTAGCCTTGGCCTCAAGCCCTGGGATTGTATTTCTCCAGCCCTGAAATCTCTCCACTGGCTGCAAGGATCAAGTTCAAGAACCTTTGCATTGCCCACAAGGCTTTCTGGGGCCAGTGCCAACACTAAATCCAATGCTCTCTTCCAAAATACCTTCTTTCTCTAACCCTTCACTCAGCTACCTCCAACTCTGTAAGGCTTAGACATTTCTCCAGGCAGAGAGTGGGGGTAGACCTCTCTCCTCTGCTGGTGCCTCCAACTGGAATGGCCTCCCTGCCCCTCTCAAACTTGAGGCGGACAACCTGAAGTTTCGGAAGCAGCTAAAAGCTTTCCTCTTCTCTGCTGCTTTCGCTCTCTCTCCCCCCCTGCTGACCTACCTGACCTACATGTCTGCTGTACTGACTGGCTGCTTGGCTACCCTCAGAGTCTCTCTGAGTCCAGGCTCTTTCTTGATTGGTCCCCCTTGCACTGCCTCCGGGCCTACCATGCACTTAGGGGCTGTAACTGTAACCCTGCAGTCCATTGTTCTCCTTGCACAACCAATAGCTGCTCTGCCCTGGCTGCACTTACTGAGAGCATTGCTGCCCTGTTTTCCCCTCCCCTCTCACTTGCACTTCCCTGCTCCCTTTTCCCTTGCACTTCTCGTTCTCACAATGACACAAGGCCTAGTGAGATCGTTTGTCTTGTCCTCCCTCTATCATCCCTCCCTTGTGTACACTTGTGTACAGGCGCATTATAAATGACTTGAATCACATCATATCATTTTATCGCAGATGCCCAGAAAAATATACAATGCCGCAGTAAGAAATGGCTAGACTGGCAGCACCCAAATGCCAATCTAGCCAGGTAATTAAAGTTAGCAGGACTACTTTATCAGAAATGTCCAGTTAAAAGAAAGTCATACCAAACTGAAAAATGACTAGACTGGCTAAATCAAAATGCCTCTCTAGCCACTAATACCACATATCATGCCTGCTTAGCCTGGACATGGACAAGCATTATGATTTATCACACAATCCTGCCCCCCCACACATCCACTCTCCCTCCCACCCACCACCCCAACCTCCACAATCAGCTCCTTGGCCCAGAATTACCTCTGCGTCCCTCTTCCTTGTCCCAGAGCTTTCGTATGAGGCTCCTTGCCTCATAGGTAAGTACTGGGATGAGGAACAGTGGGACTAGGAGTGATGAAGATTACAGGTAGCTAAATCAGGCATTTCCTCCATGTACCTCTACCTCTTCCCAGTACTTTTGTATGAGGCAGAGTGCCTCAAACACACGTACTGCCTCGTATATAAGTACTGGGACGAGGAAGAATAGGGCTAGGAGTAAGCAAGGCATTAAACACAAGAAGTAGCGCAACACCATTGAGTTGACTGGGCTTCAGCACTACCCCCCCTGACATTTTGGGCTATATTGACTCAACTTGGCTAACCTTTAGAGCAGTTGCCAGACCGAACAGGACACAGATTTTAAACAGGACCTGGTTTTTGCTGTTAACAAGAACCCAGCAATTACCAACGTAAAGCATTTCACTGTTAGTACCTGCATTCAAATTCCACATTGTTTAGGCGATTGAAATCGTGATGTGGGTTTAGTACTTGCATGCCAGGGGAGTGATTGGAAGGGTAGAGAGGGAACAGGAGACTTATAGGAGAGAGTTAACTGCTTGTAACATTGAATCTGCACTAGAATAGTCTCATTAAAATGCGTAAATAATTTGGAGGCGCCCACACAAATAAGTTTCCCCCTCCCCACCGCATGTGAAGTTAGCGCCTCTCCCAACATTTGAAGGGTTAGCCCCCCCGAAATGAAGGTTTTCTTGTGCCCCTGTACACAAGCACACACACCATTCACCTTATACACACCCAGTCATCCACACATTTAAGTGTGCACCCTTTCACCATACACTCACACAGGTAGCCACCTATACATTTATGTGTGCACCCTTTCACCATACACACACAGGCAGCCGGCTATACATTTGAGTGTGCACCCTTTCACCATAGACTCATACACGCACACCTCATGGAGTTGAGGGGGGGCCCTATTACTTAAAAAAGAAATTGGGGCTCATTACGGGTCCAGCGGTAACCGTGCCGGTGCTACCGGCGGGTTGCCGCCAGACCCATAAAAAATTACTATGGCCTGACTTCCCGGTGCCACCGTGCTATTTCAAGTCCGGCGGCTGGGAAATCAGGTGCCGGTAATTTCGTTAAACCCCAGACTCCACGGGATTGGGGACACAGAAGCACCTGCACCATTGTTAACGGTGCCGGTGCTTCCGTGACAGGTCTGCCTACCGTGGCTGCTGTGCCTGGCAGGGTCAGACCTGTCGGGCACGGCAGCCCCACCAGGCAGACCTGTAATATGCCGGTCCGAAAACAACAGTGCCTGTAAGCTTACCAGCACCGTTGTTTCCGGACCGGCATGGTCAGAATGAGCCCCATTGTTTCTTTTTTAAGTCACTATAACTTCATTAAGAAATTATTTCAGTTAAGGACCGAACCATAATCAAAATAATTTCTTTATGATGGCTGAGTGGCTTCAAAAACAAACAATTTCTTTTTGAAGGCATAGGGTTCCCCACCCCCACCCCATGACATGGAGGCCTCCAGCCTAGGGTCTTTCATGTCATGGGGTACGGGGGCCCTCAGACTTCAAAAAGAAAGTTTCTTTTTGTAGTCACTCTGCCTTCATAAAGAAATTATTTCTGTTACAGAAATGTTCTTTATGAATGCAGAGTGAATTTCAAAAGAAACTTTTTTTTTTTAGAAATTTTTTTTTTTTTTTACTGGGGCCCCCTCCCAGCCATGTGCTGGTGGGGCCCCCACACCGCGGGCCCCCCCGCACCGCGGGGGCTGCGGGGGCCCCTGTTACGCCAGTGGTCAGCGGTATACACACTAGGCCGCTCACACTGGGCAGAGAAACGCACCAAGGCTGCCCATTATCGTCTATACTTTTTGCCCTGGCAATTTAGCCAATGGCGGACCTGATATGACATTGCCATGGGAACCGGGGATCCGCAGAGTGGGCCGACCTGAGATCATCTAATTATATGCAGATGATGTGCTTTTATATATATGGGACCCCCATGTCAACTTAGACCCATCATGGAGGATGCCACCAGGGTTGGCCAATACTCCGGAGTCACAGTGAACTATGACAAGCCAGAGGCGTTCCCCTAATGGACAGTACACCCCACCCTCGAGAAGCTTTCCCCTTACAGTGGTCGCCTGATCGATTCAAATACCTGGGCGTCATCATTTGCAGGGACAGAGACCCATTTATGACAGACAATTTTGTGTCTGGGGCTAAATACGCACATGCAAAAATGGAGCTATGGTCCAAACTACCGATGTCATTAGCTGGGCGACTGCCGCTGATTTTTTAATTTTGTTTTTATTGTATGATTTAGTTTATTACAAACTTTTCATAAACATATTATTTCCATTTCATCTTGACATTTAAAATGTCTTCTCTTATCCACAAAGGGAATGAAATAATACAAAAGAAACAGGCAAAGGCCTCCCACCTTACAAACCAGTCTAAAAAGGAAAGTCTTATCCAGCACCTTTATTCCCTCCCTCTTCCATCCTTCAGGCCATCTTTAAGATCTGTCTTACAAATTTCATAACTGTAAAGATTGGCGAGTTCTATTCTCCTATGAGGAACATATTCCACCATTCTTGTTTTGTTAAATTGGGCAGGTCATGTTTCTTATCCCCCCTATAGTTAAATCTTATAAAGTCCAATGAGGGACATTCTATGAATAGGTATTTACATGATTGAACCTGGTTTTCATTTTTACAAAATCTGCAGTGTTAGGCAGAAACCTGTGCAGTTCCCTTGGGGAACACTGCAAAAGATTTAAGACTACAGGTATAGCAGTAAACCCCTTTGGTAGCAGTCTGTACCACCCAGATTTACCTGGTAGCTGTGGCTGAGCAGTCAGACTTCTCTCAAGAAGAGTTAGGCAGTATGCAAAGTATACACAATATGTACCAAAACACAATAGCACAAGCAAACACCGACCAGAGCTTGGTTTCAAAAGAATATAGTTATTTATTTAAAAACACACATAAGTAAAAACACTCTAGCAACGAATATGGTAAAAACACTTCAACACAGTTATAATGAAAGTAGATTCAATCCTTTCTCCTATCTAGACAACTCTAGGTTAACACCACTTAATTAAAACAGAGGTGAGTGCTTAACGTTAGATGACACTCTAGTAGTTTCCAAGAAAGGGAGAGAAAAAGCAGAAATAGGTTAGACACACCACTCTAAGGTCCAGAACACTTGCAATAGGCTTAAAGAAGAATAAAGTCACAGGTGAGCAAAAGTCACTAGGCAGGGCCCACTCTTAGAGTAGCCGGAGCGAAAATGTGCCCAAGATCACACTGTTAGTTAGAGATTCAAAGTCTTGCAAAGAGTCAAAAAGAGTTTAGAGTGGCTCAGAAAGTTTAGCCAAAGTGTCCCAGGCACTCCCAGGTTCGAAAGCCGGGGACTAAATCTACCCCGTACAGTCGGTAGCAAGGGAAGCCAGGCGGAACACAGTACCTTAAGCGGAAAGGATCCTCCAGCGGGGGCAGTTGTTCCAGGCAGTGACAGCAAGGCTCGACGTCGGTCAGGGGAGAAGAATATCTCGCTGAAGAGCAGAAGAGAAAGGTCGTAGCACTGCCCGGGAAGAAACCAGCCGCGGAGTCCTCCGGTTAAAGGGTTGGTACCGACTTTCGCGGTATGGGGGTAAAGTGTGGTATTCCGGATGCCGGGGTGCTTGGCACAGGCAAGGCGGCCACGAGATACCTCAAAAGAACGGAAAGAAGGCGAAAACTGGTTGTCCCCACCAGTCAAGGGAAGGAGCCACTCCGTTAAGAGTTCTCCTCGGTCGTCGGGAAAAAGTGGTGAGACGGTTCAGCAGGGCTCCACCGGGTGGTGTCGTCGAAGCAGGTCGGCTCAGCTCTTCCCTCGTCGGATTCTTGGTCCTGTGGCGACTTCTGAAGTCCCAGTCCCCAAAGCCCTGCTTTTATGCAGCAAGCCCCCATTCACCCAGCCTAGCTGTCACTCAAACATGCTAAGTGGTGAGCCGGGCGGCTCACCACTTGGGCCAATCAGGACGGAGTGCGACTTGAGTTACCAAGGTAACTCAGTCCAGGGTGCCTAAATCCCCCTCCACCCCTCCTAAGTACCCCAGACAGAGTGGCACCACTTTGGAGGGCTTCTGTGGAGAAGCCCGCCAAAAGTGGAACAAAGGGCTCCACTTTGGGTCAGAGTTACAGAGGCGAACACCAACGCCATTTTAGAATCAAGTTTTGGCAAAAAGTCCCAACCGGAGTTATAAAAATAAATATATAAACCGGCGGTATGTTTAAGGCTACCGTAAATAAATAATTAAATGTGTTAGCCTAAAACAATGGGAAATCCCATAGGGAAATATTCGCGGTCGAATATAAAAAGTAGTTTCCACTGCCACCAGCCAAAACTCGATCAGGGGGGACGGAGACGTGCCCCCTCGACTAACAGACCCTGGGGCAATCGAATTGCCCCAGCCAGTACGTCCACAATATGATGGTTGGTACTGGTTCTGTTCAGGATTCAAGACTAGCAAAGTCTTTGGTGACTTTACATGCCCTGGGAGACAGTAGTCAGTCCCAGGGTATGGAGTCTATGTTGGGGAGTCCCTAGGACACCCCTGGGTCACGGCACAGAGGGTGCTGTGTGACCCACATCACAAAAATACATGAGGCCCTATGGAGTAAAAGACCCCATAGCCCATTCAACACAAGGTTTAACCAAGAAAACACACTTCAACATGTCCAAGAGTGAGGGTAAAAGAGTCTCACTCTTGGCAGGAGAAAAAAATTAAACCCCAGAAATCCAGCAAAGCTGCTGGGGGACTCACTAGGTAGGGAAATTCAGCCTAAACAGAGAATTCTCCCTAACACTCGCCCCCCCCAGACTAAGGGACAGGAGGATTTAATCCACTCCTGGATGAACCTCATACCTCTAGTCGATGATATACATCCTAGAGAGTCCATCAGCATTTTGATGGTGACACCTTGACCTATGTTCAATGGAGAACTCAAAGGTTTTCTTTTGCAAGCTAACGGACCTACAGACCCTTTGAGGAACATCAGTCTTTTTGTTATAGGGGATCTGGTTGACCAGTCCCTCAGAAGTTGGTACAACTTCTGAACCTATGTTAGGCTTTTTCAAGGGGTCCTTATAAAGGATTCCCTTAGATCTAGAGGGGCCTCCAAGGTTCCTCACCACCTCTCTTGTGGGAGCAGGTTGGGTCTTAGGCCTCTTGGTTGGAGGGGTTGGGGTTAGGCAATGTACCTGTTTCCCCTTCCTCTTAGATCTACCCTTACCTATTTTAGGAGTTTCCCCCCTAATATTAGGATTTGAGTTGGGGTCTTCAGTAGAAGGTCCCACAGTCTGAAGGTTTTTGGCCTTAGACTTTTCTTTTCTGGTTTTCCACCAGCACTGAGAATTACCAGTTCTCTCAGGTCCAGATAGGGGCCTAGTTGGTCTATCCACCTCTTCCTCAGAAGCAGGGGGAGTCAGAGACTCTGAGACTAGGGGAACAATGATGGAGCTTGGTTGGGGCGCCCATGTTCCTAGCATACTATCCTGAAATGTGCCTGGGTTAGAGGTCAACTTACTAACACCAGGGCTTGTAGTGGGGTTCTCAGTAGAGGGTCCCACAGGCTTAGAAGGGTCCTTCAAGGTAGCCTGTCTAGCCAATTTGGTTAAGTTCTGCTTCTCCATACTGGGAGGCCTGGGGGTATGTGACACTACTCCTAGAGTTCTTAGGTCATTCCCCAACAGGACCTTCCCAGGTACCTCAGTCTGAACACTGACAGGGATCCTCACGGTCATGTTGTTACACTGAATGAGGGCTGGTAGGATAGGAACCATTTGGACAGGGCCTCCAGACATCTTAGTGGGACCTTTGGGTGCTTTGGCCACATCCTCAGGTTGAAAGAAGCTTGCATCCACTACTGTTCTGCTGGCCCCAGTGTCTCTCCTGGCAGGAGTATCCTGGCCATTGACAAGAACACTGTCCACATAATACACCTTAGAGTTAACAGGTAGGGAGTTATACACAACCCTATTCTGGGGACTAACCAGACCCATAGGCTCTAAGTTTACAGTTGCTTGAAGACCCAAGGGTTCTTCAGCAAAGAGTTCAAAGTGGGCACTAGCCATCTGTACTTCATCCTCAGGAGTGAAGGCTAAGGAGACTGTGCTGATCCCTGCAGGTTTACCCTTGCACTTGGGATCTCCTTTGATATGGTCAGTACCCTGACAGACATAGCATTGTCCAAATGCTCTCTGGAAGGGTGGCTTGTTCTGACCTCCTTCTGGCTTGTGGCCAGAAGGTACAGTAGCCTGACTAGGTTTCCCATGTGGCTTACCCTGGTTATTTTGTGGTTTGGGGCCCTCTTTGGGATAGGAATTATTAGAATTCTCTTTGGAGTCCTTTTTAGACTGTTTCTCCCCATCCTTCTTCTGAGTTACCCCAGAATCCTTGTGAGTGGCCCTGTTGGCAACCCACAAGTCAGCAGCCTTAGCTAGTTTCCGGGAATCCAATTCCTTGGAATCAGCCAAGTGTTGCCTGAGCTCAGGAGAGCAGGCATCATAAATAGTCTCCAACATAAACAAATTCTTCATACCTTCATAAGTGTTCACCTTGTAACCCTTAATCCATCCCTCTAAGTTTTTCAAACATTCACTCACCCAGGTAGCCCAAGGGGTACCATCATGCTTTTTGAGGTTCCTAAACCTCTTAAGATACTGGGAAGGGGTTTTCCCAAACCTAGCTATCAAAGCTAGTTTCACACATTCATAGTCCTTCCTATCCTCCTCCCCCATCTCCATTACCACATCAGTTGCAACAGGGGGAAGCCTAGAGAACAACCAGGTGAGTAAGTCATTTCCTGTGATGTTCTGGAGCCCATGATTATATTCAAACAGAGACAACCAATCCAACACATCCAACTTAGGCTCATACATACCAACCAATTCTTTAGGCATCCGGGGTCTTTTAGGACTGGAACTTCTAGAGGAGCCAGAGAGAGAAACATTCTCAACAGATAATTTCTTCATTTCTAAGTCATACTTGAGCTCCATTTCCCTTAGCCTTAGTTCTTTGTCAGTTTGAGCATTAAGTTTCTTATACTCCAATTCTAGCTTCATTTTCTCCAGTTCAAAGTACTGAGGACTAAATGTGGGACCTGGTAAAGGTCCAGTAGGCACAGCAGGTAGAGCAGGCAGAGGCCTAGGGGGGACAGTTACAACAGCCTCACCCTCCTCTTCTGACTCTTCCTCAGAAACATCAACATTTTGCTCCATGTTAACTTCAATACTGTCATCTACAGTTGCTGGAGTGGTAGGCTCCTCTGAACCATCACCCAGACTTTGGTTAGCTAACAATCTTTCAATCAGCTCCATTTTCTTGCCCTTAGTCAGGAGATCCTTATGTTTACAGAGCACTCTTAAACAATCAGCAGTTTTGGCTGCAAGGGACTCTTGACTATAGCTTTCTATAACTGACATGTTAGAGGTTTTACTTTTTCAGTGCTAAGCTTTGTGGTTAGTTGCACTAAGGTATCTAAAGCACCATAAAATGTATACTCAATACAAATCCCACCGCTGTACACCAGTGTTAGGCAGAAACCTGTGCAGTTCCCTTGGGGAACACTGCAAAAGATTTAAGACTACAGGTATAGCAGTAAACCCCTTTGGTAGCAGTCTGTACCACCCAGATTTACCTGGTAGCTGTGGCTGAGCAGTCAGACTTCTCTCAAGAAGAGTTAGGCAGTATGCAAAGTATACACAATATGTACCAAAACACAATAGCACAAGCAAACACCGACCAGAGCTTGGTTTCAAAAGAATATAGTTATTTATTTAAAAACACACATAAGTAAAAACACTCTAGCAACGAATATGGTAAAAACACTTCAACACAGTTATAATGAAAGTAGATTCAATCCTTTCTCCTATCTAGACAACTCTAGGTTAACACCACTTAATTAAAACAGAGGTGAGTGCTTAACGTTAGATGACACTCTAGTAGTTTCCAAGAAAGGGAGAGAAAAAGCAGAAATAGGTTAGACACACCACTCTAAGGTCCAGAACACTTGCAATAGGCTTAAAGAAGAATAAAGTCACAGGTGAGCAAAAGTCACTAGGCAGGGCCCACTCTTAGAGTAGCCGGAGCGAAAATGTGCCCAAGATCACACTGTTAGTTAGAGATTCAAAGTCTTGCAAAGAGTCAAAAAGAGTTTAGAGTGGCTCAGAAAGTTTAGCCAAAGTGTCCCAGGCACTCCCAGGTTCGAAAGCCGGGGACTAAATCTACCCCGTACAGTCGGTAGCAAGGGAAGCCAGGCGGAACACAGTACCTTAAGCGGAAAGGATCCTCCAGCGGGGGCAGTTGTTCCAGGCAGTGACAGCAAGGCTCGACGTCGGTCAGGGGAGAAGAATATCTCGCTGAAGAGCAGAAGAGAAAGGTCGTAGCACTGCCCGGGAAGAAACCAGCCGCGGAGTCCTCCGGTTAAAGGGTTGGTACCGACTTTCGCGGTATGGGGGTAAAGTGTGGTATTCCGGATGCCGGGGTGCTTGGCACAGGCAAGGCGGCCACGAGATACCTCAAAAGAACGGAAAGAAGGCGAAAACTGGTTGTCCCCACCAGTCAAGGGAAGGAGCCACTCCGTTAAGAGTTCTCCTCGGTCGTCGGGAAAAAGTGGTGAGACGGTTCAGCAGGGCTCCACCGGGTGGTGTCGTCGAAGCAGGTCGGCTCAGCTCTTCCCTCGTCGGATTCTTGGTCCTGTGGCGACTTCTGAAGTCCCAGTCCCCAAAGCCCTGCTTTTATGCAGCAAGCCCCCATTCACCCAGCCTAGCTGTCACTCAAACATGCTAAGTGGTGAGCCGGGCGGCTCACCACTTGGGCCAATCAGGACGGAGTGCGACTTGAGTTACCAAGGTAACTCAGTCCAGGGTGCCTAAATCCCCCTCCACCCCTCCTAAGTACCCCAGACAGAGTGGCACCACTTTGGAGGGCTTCTGTGGAGAAGCCCGCCAAAAGTGGAACAAAGGGCTCCACTTTGGGTCAGAGTTACAGAGGCGAACACCAACGCCATTTTAGAATCAAGTTTTGGCAAAAAGTCCCAACCGGAGTTATAAAAATAAATATATAAACCGGCGGTATGTTTAAGGCTACCGTAAATAAATAATTAAATGTGTTAGCCTAAAACAATGGGAAATCCCATAGGGAAATATTCGCGGTCGAATATAAAAAGTAGTTTCCACTGCCACCAGCCAAAACTCGATCAGGGGGGACGGAGACGTGCCCCCTCGACTAACAGACCCTGGGGCAATCGAATTGCCCCAGCCAGTACGTCCACAATATGATGGTTGGTACTGGTTCTGTTCAGGATTCAAGACTAGCAAAGTCTTTGGTGACTTTACATGCCCTGGGAGACAGTAGTCAGTCCCAGGGTATGGAGTCTATGTTGGGGAGTCCCTAGGACACCCCTGGGTCACGGCACAGAGGGTGCTGTGTGACCCACATCACAAAAATACATGAGGCCCTATGGAGTAAAAGACCCCATAGCCCATTCAACACAAGGTTTAACCAAGAAAACACACTTCAACATGTCCAAGAGTGAGGGTAAAAGAGTCTCACTCTTGGCAGGAGAAAAAAATTAAACCCCAGAAATCCAGCAAAGCTGCTGGGGGACTCACTAGGTAGGGAAATTCAGCCTAAACAGAGAATTCTCCCTAACATGCAGTATGCCTCTTTGTGGTCCAGTTGTCTTCTCATGGCCAAGATTTCGCTGGTCGGTAATGTATTCAGTCGTAGTCTCATGAATAGGTCCCTCACTTTTGGGCATGGGAATTTACTCAGATAAAGTGATAGTTGGTTGATCACCCGGCAATCATGAACCAGATCAAGAGCCATTTTATATCTCGCTCTTCCCCCCTGCTTCCCCCCCATTCTCTCTCCCCCCCCCCCCCCCCCGAGTGTCAATCCAATACTGGAGAAACACTTTCTTCTTTGCCCCCTCTGGGTTACCTGTTAGCATCTCTATTGAGATGTCTAGCTCACTGTGCCATGCTAGTTAACTGCCCTTCCATTCCCCAAGAGACCCCTTATGCATATTTAGATAATTTTTCCACCTGAATCCTGAAAGGTAATGATACATCTTCCAATATGCATTTGCAGTAAAGGCTGAGGGACTTCCATAACACCAATCATTGAAGTGCTAGCTCGTATCTTATTAGGGCTATTGGCAAGGTAGATGATACGTGTAGAACCTGCTGCCAGAAGAGGGCTTCTAGTAGAGTCCAGATCTCCCACATCAGTGTTAAGATTCCGCTCCATATGTTAGAATGGGCATGACTTTCTGCTTGTAGAAGATTATCAGAGGTTTCGTGGTGAACTTTCCATATTTCCTGTGAAGGCAGGTTGCTTGCGTCGCTAGACTTTTTTTTCGCCCTTAGCCCCTCCTGCCATTCATGTAATGCTTCCTTTCACATTACCCCTAAATATCTCATTGACGGGACCCGCTCTACCATAGTCTTTTCCACGTACCATCTAAAAAGTATTTGTTTTTTTTCTCCTCTCCCGGCGGACCATCCAAAGCACATCACTTTTGTTTTTTTCTGCGTTTATCTTGAGGAGGTTATCCTCCATATAGACCTACAGGGCTGCTAATCTTCTTTGCAGACCAATGGGGGTCTGATCCAGGACAACTAAATTGTCCACATATATCACCCATTGCACTTGCTGGTCGTCGATCCTAGGTGGAAAGGCTTTAATGTCTCTCTGGGACATATTCATGTCTGATATAAATAGATTGTATAGTGCCAGGGACATGGGGAATCCCTGTTTTAAGCCACAGCAAGTATTGATTCTCCCGGAGAACGTCCCTTGCTATGAATCTCTCACCTGGATTGAAGTGTCTGAGTAGAGGGAGCCAATCACATTTACCAGGTCCATAGGGAAACCCCAAGCAATTCGTTTTTTCCATAGATGTGCTCTGTCTATGCTATCCAAGGCCTGCTTGAGGTCGATAAAAGCTGCATAGAGTTTTGTCTTTGGTTTCATGGCTCCAATTTTAAATAGGTTGAGTAGGAGCAGGTTAAGGCCTGTTCCCACTCCCTTGACAAACCCAGTTTGTCTCGGGTCTATCCTATTGCTCTTTTTTGCCCATTCCATTAAATGGTCCAAGAGGAAAGAAGCAAATACCTTGTCCATTGAATCTATAAGCGCAATCGGTCGATAATTGCAAGGGTCAGTTCTACTCCCCTTTTGTATATTGGTATAATCAATGCTGTTTTCCAGGACAGAGGAACTTCTTTTATCATCATAATGCACCGGAATCGCAAATTACAAAACATCGCCCACTCCTGTGGGTTGGCCTTTAATACATCATTCGAGATGCCATCTGGTCCCGCCGCCCTCGACCTATTCAGAGGATTCCCAGGATCTCTTCTGTGTCCACAGCTATTGGCCACTCTTTCCTTGGAGTTTGATCTATGTCCTCCTACCTTGGTCTTTTTTTACGAATAAATCTGCAAAGTGGATTGCCCATGCACTCTCCGTAACCGATGAGGTAAGCAAAGCTGTCTGGATGGTTTGGTTATTCAACATCTCCCATAAATTCTGTGTGTTCTGGCCACCAATTGCTCTTAACATGCACTCTGCATCCGACTGGTAATGTTGCGCTCTCAATGCAATCAGGGCATTTCTATAGTTTTGTTTCCTTTTCTTTTTCGCTAATATCCTTTGTGTCATTGGTAGCTTTTCTAGCTTCCTCATATCTGCACGATATTTTTTTTTCAAATCCACTACTTCTTAGTCATAGAAGTGCTTTGGTTTTATAAAGTTTTTTTAGTCTCCCCTGCTTCATTTCCCAGAAGTCTCCTAAATCCCAAGCGTAATCCAAAGTGTGAGGGAGGTTCTCCATCCAGCCGTTTTGTTTTTTAATAACTCCCCTACCTCTCTAGGGGCTATTTTCAGCCATTTTCTCCCTTGTGAGATATAAATCTTCTATCTCGAACTTAACCAGGAGGTTCTTAAGTTTATCTCGTAAGTAAAGTCCACCAACTGATGATCGCTCTTGCCACTCTGCATCACTACAAAATCCCCCACTTGGTCAAGCATATTTGCAGGAACAAATATATAATCTAGACATGATTTCTGTGTCCCTCTTGACCAGGTCATCTTTGCCGGGATGTCACCTTTTATTTGTCCATTCAGCATTATAATCCCCCGGTCCGATAGTTCTTTCCGCCATACTGGCACTCTTCTAGACAAGTCATGATTGGCCACATGTTTGCCCAATTCATTGAAATAGTTGAATTCCGATGCCTTCATATTATCATTTGCGAGCATGGACTTTTCTCATATGCCTCATCTATTAAGAGTAAAATTTGGTCAATGAAAAACTCTTCTTTGATGATCCGATTCGGATTACAATATAAATTCATGATTTTTTGATCTCTCCATTCAACTGTTAGTACTTGTTTGTATAGGTTGGGATTCTCCTCACACCACCGTTAACCCACAGCCATTTGTAACCAGGGTCATCAGTCCAGAGTGGCGACACCCACTATTACCTCTCTCCGCTGTGTTTAAATAAATGATGTACCAAGCCTCTCATTACCCCCATAAATAGGTGCACAAAACCTCTGGTGTTCCAAGTACCCAGCCAAAGAGAGCTCCACTGCTGTTGTGTTGACCATTATTTGCTGTCAATATATGACAGATTTTTCAAAAGCCAGAGCCATTCCTTTCCCCCCTTCTTTCCTCGTAATAATCGATCTTGACTCCTCCAATATGGTTATTTCCTGCTTCCGGGAGTAGTATGCTATTTTTATCATAGAACCAATTGCTTCTTGGCGGGCTATTTTAAATCACTCGCCCTTATCGCCTCATGGTTCACATGGTTTCTTGCATCTTTACTCATCTAATCTTCCCGTGCAGAGTGCTCAAACTCCTCCTTCCACCTTCTTTTGCACCACTCTGGGTTATTCGCTGCAGGGTTATTTTTGGTGGGACTTCTGCCAAATCATACCCCAAAGGTAGAATATCTGTTGCAGATTTTAGGAGCAATTTCCTTATCAACAGAGTTTAGGTGCAGGACTACCCAGTGAAGCCTAGATTCTTCCACAAATTGGCCGATTTTTATATTGTCAGATTCGATGTTCCTGAATGGAGGTATATAGTGCAGAAGCTTCAGGACGTTTGCACGGTTCAAAATAAATTAGTCTTTTGCTCTAAATAGTCTCTCAATAATCACTGTGCAGTTATTTATTTTCACATCTTGTATCCCTTCTCTTGTAATTCCTCCCAGGGACTTCCTTGGGGTTGGTTAAATGTCCAACAATTATTCTTCCTCTAAGTCTATATATTCCTGGACTATCCCTTCTCTTCTTCTTGTCTATTGCAACAAGGGAGATCACTCCCGTAATGTCCTTGGCTTTTTCTATGGTTTCCACAAATCCTCTGGTGAGAGAGACTACTCCCGTAGCAATCTTTATCCTTGATATCGTTCTTGCAGTTATTGTGATGAGTGAGATTACTCTTGAGGCCCCGATACTCTCAGTATCTTTGCTGCAATTACTGTGACAATGGAGATTACTCCGAAGACATTCTTCACTCTTGGTATCTTTCTAATAACTACTGTGACGAGGGAGATTACTCCCAAGACATTCTTCACTCTTGGTATCTTCTTCGCAATTACTGTGATGAGGTAGATTGCTCCTGAAGCACTCTTCACTCTTTCCCAAACCCCCTACCGGGTCTCTTGTCAATTCTGTTACTTACTTTCTGGTGGGGTGACGTCACCAGTTCTTGCCGGGGTCTTGGCCTTGCTCGCTCTTCTGGAACGCTTTTCGTGTCTCTCTCTCTCTACGCTTCCTGCTGCACTGTGTTGGCTCTGCAGGTTTCTTGGCCTGCCCGTATCGGCATAGTTGAGCCACTGTCTGCCTCTCTACAGCTTCTGCGTAGGCCGGGACCAGTCTTAATACAGAGTGCTCCGCCAACCACTCCAAGAGTCCTCACACCCAAGGACCAGCTTCTTCTGCTCAACTTTCTCGTTACCAGGTTTGAAACTCCCAGGGCTCACAGGCTTCACGCCGGATTCTTCCTTCATTGAGTTCCCTTCTTGGTTTTCATGTCCTGTAGCTGGGTCCACCCCAGCAAGTGCCATAGTCCTCCTTTTCTATCAATGGAGTATTCTTCATTCCTCCTTGGTGCCACCTCTTCTCAGTACTGTCTAGACTTGAAAAAGGAGTAGTTTGATTCACTTCTTCAATCTTCCTCTTTTCAGTACTTTTGGGAGAATATTATTATTTATTAATTTTAACATGCAACACGGCCCTGGGCTTCAGTGTGCACATAGAAGACAAACAGTCCAAAGTTAGAGGAGGGCCAGAATCCAGAATCAGGAAGTCATATGGGAACGAGGAATATTAATCCTTGGAGTTAAAGAAGTGGGTTTTTATGGCCCTCTTAAAGCTGAGGCAGCATGAGATGGCACACATATTAAATTAAAGGGAATACCACAACCTAGGTGCACAAGCATCAAAGCTTGTGCCACCAACGTTTTTCAGTTTAAACCAAGGAGGACGAAGTTTATTGTTACAATTGGAACACAGAGTTAAACATGCTCTTTGCCGGCTCAACCTCCTGATCACATGAGGAATAACGGGGACTGCATACAAGAGTGGAAAATCCCAGTCCACTACTAACGCATCTCCTAGAGCTCCTCTTGGGGGAAATTCCCTGGAGCAGTACTGTTCACACTTATGGTTGACACTGGTCGCGAACAGATCCACTTGAGGGGTTCCCCAAAGTGTGAAGATCTCTTGAAGGACTTCCTGAGCTAGTTACTCCTCGTAGGAGACTGTGCTCTGCCTGCTCAGAGCATTCGCCGCCGTGTTCTGCTCTTCGGCTAGGTAAACTGCCGACAGAGATTCCTTCTTTTATTGACCAGAACCAGAGCTGCATAGCCTCTCTGCATAGTGGCAGTGACACTACACCTCCTCTCTTGTTGAGGTAGCACATGGCTACCATGTTGTCCGTCATTATCAGGGCATTCTTTCCCCGTAGAGAAGGCAGGAAGGCTTTCAGCGCTAGTCTGACCGCCCTCAGCTCCAAAAGGTTGATATATAGTTTGGACTCCGTTGGAGACCAAAGATCGTTGATTGTCAGATCGTTGTGTCAGATCGTTGGTGTGGACTCCCCACCCCATGAGTGAGGTGTCTGTCACTACCGTTATCTCTGGCCATGGTTGCCAAAAAGATTCACCCTTGACAATGGCTTTGCAAGCCCACCACAGAAGGTCCTGAGGAACTCTGCCCGGAACTTGCAGGTGGTCTGACATTTTGCCTGAGAACTGGGACCACTGAGTCCTGAGAGCCCATTGGAGGGATCTCATTCTCAGGCAAGCCTCTGGCACCAGGAAAATGCAGGATGCCATGAGACCGTTCAACCTCAGAAAATTGAAGGCCGGAAGATGCTGAGCATTCTGGAATTTGGTAACCATCTGCAGACTGTGCTGAGCTCCCACCTCGGATGCCGAGGATTTTCCAGAGGAAGTATCCAGGACTGCTCCAATACATTGGAGTCTTTGGGATGATATCATGTGGGACTTCTTGTAATTGAGGGAGAAGCCCGGTCTGTGGAGCAAGTGGCAGGTTACCCCGAGATGTTCATGGGCTTGCTTGGGTAAGAGAGCCCTAATCAGCCAATCGTCCAGGTAGGGGTAGACGTGAATCCCCCCTCTCCTGAGACTCGCTGCCACCACCGCCATCAACTTGGTGAAGACCCTCGGGGCAGAGGTCAGCCCGAATGGCAGAACTCGAAACTGAAAATGAGAACACAACTGCTAACCTCAGGTACTTTCTGTGCTTGAGATGGATTGGCACATGAAAGTAAGCATCCTGAAGGTCCAATGATACAAACTAGTCTTGGAGCTGGAGAGACTGAAGGATCTGAGAAAGGGTAACCATCTTGAACTTGTCCTTCCTGAGGAACTTGTTCAAGTTTCTTAAGTCCAATATGGGTCTCAATCCTCTGTCCTTTCTGGGGATTAGAAAATACAGGGAGTACCAACCCTTGTTCCTCTCCGCTACAGGTACATGTTCTATTGCACCTTTCTCAAGCAGGGTAAACCTTTCCTGCACAAGGAGCGGATCTGGAATTTGGACAGAGTTGTTTCCTGGTGAATGATCCTGAGGCCTGGGGGGTGTGGCTTGGCAGCCATGGAATAGGCTGGAAACCCTGCAAGCTCCGTGATCCGACAACTTGATCTGACCAAGAAACGCATATTTTTTGGATCAGTGGTGGCCCAAAAGTATGTACAGGCGTGGGAAGATACAGAGCAGAGTATGAGCAGGTTGACTGCAAATTTAGAGCGCAGAAACGGCCGCATCGTTACTTTGTCCTGAGAAGTTGGATGCGGAGAGGGCACCAAAATGGCTGCGGACGAGAACAAAGAGATCCTGAGGGGCGCACCCCTGAAACGAAGGAGCTGTCTCCGTCCGACAACAGCAGAGGAAGATCGCTAGGGATACGAAATAACCATCACATTGCCCAGTCCGGGTGGCCGCGGAGAAGGAAAGCAAAAGGAAAAACGCTGGTGGAGTGCTCCGAACGGAGCCTGGACGATCGAAGAAACTAGCAGATACCACCGGCCCTTTGAAGACAGTGAGAACCCACTCTCGCTGGGACTGAGGACCACAGGTGAAGGGGCTGATTCACGACTCTTGCACAGCCCCATGTCTAATAAACCCCCAAGACTGAAGAGTAAGCAACCCACATTAGAGGAATATACAAAGACGCCACCAGGCCCAGAAGAAGCCAGGAGCAAAGACAAAGCCCAAGCTGGGAGCAGTGCCACCATAGGCACGAATCAGGAGGTCCTCGAAGCGATCGACGATTTGAAAGCGGCTTGGGAGACCAAGCTCGAACTGGCAGTGGCAGAACTAAAAACAGCACTGGAGCTCCAGGTCGGGGCAGTGCAGGAGGATGTGAATCTGCTACGACAAGACGTACAGTCTCTGGCAGAGCGCACGGAGAACCTTGAGAATGAGATGGGCCCTAACACGGCAGATTGTGCTTCTAACCGTTCGGAGCTTCATGCCCTGGTACAGCGAGTGGGTAATCTGGAGAGCAGAGTGGAGGAGGCAGAAGGGCGGGCCCGGAGAAATAATATCCATATTGTTGGACTACCAGAAGGAGCGGAAGGCCATAACCCCACGGATTTTGTTGAAACAATGTTGCTACAAGAAATCACTGGGGGAGTGCTGTCTCAGGGGTTCGCAGTGGAAAGGGCGCACAGGGCCCTAACGAGGAGACCGCCGCCAGGAGGCCCACCTAGGCCGTTGATCGCTAAAATACTTAATTACAGGGTTTGTGAAAGGATCCTGGAACACTTCCGCAAAGGTGGGACAATACAGAGAGGTTCGGCAATTATAACGGCTTACCCGGATTATACCTTGACGGTGCAGCGGAGCAGAATGAACTTTGGGGCAGTCAAAAGGAGATTGCGAGAAGCGGGCCATAAATATATGCTGCTCTACTCGGCCAAACTGAAGGTTTTTCATAAGCACAGAACTTTTTTTTTGAAACTCCAGAAGAAGCCATGGGATGGCTCGACACCCAGGGATGCCCCCAGGAGTCGGACGTTCGGACAGGAGAAGGAGGTGACGCGGATAAGTAATGAATGAGAGGGGCACCAGAGGGTCTCAGAACTTAATACTATGCGACTTGAATATAGTCACTAAAGTAGCCAGCGGAATCGTGTTGTCGGTATGAGATACATTAATGATCCGCGAATATTGCGATTTAGGCTTTAACAAGGAGCCTTGCAGGACCAAACTGTACATACCCCATTTATAGCTTAGTTAGGTTACCGATAGTGCGGTGACGCCCTGCTGGGGTCTTGCCCGGGGTACCAGGGTAGGCCCAAACGCGGGGGAGCATGATATCCAGGGATGGAGCTGGGCAACTGTTGGGGTTGGGGTAGGGCGGGGAGGAGGGAGGGAAAGGGTTGTGTGCTGTGGTTTGTTATAGTTGGGGTAGAGTTATGGGGTAAGCCTACACCTCACGGGAAACAAAATGAACCATGGGAGACCTTAAGATAGTCACTTGGAACATTAGGGGGCTCAATAGTTATCTGAAGTGGAACAAGGTAATGATGTACCTACGCAGACAGAAAGTGGATATAGCCCTGTTGCAAGAAACTCATTTAACGAAAGACAAACTAGAAGTGATACGGAAAAAATGGAGAGGGACAATGGTGGGGGCAACATACTCCGCCTATGCAAGAGGGGTAATCACATGGGTGGCCCCGCATGTTCCGTTTCAGTTGCTGAGCTTGCAGGTAGAGGCGGACGGCAGGATGGTAATTATGAGAGGGATGGTGGAAAACAGAGACATCTGCATTGTGAATACTTATGCTCCGAACCAAGATACAGCTGCGTATTTTAGGACCCTGTATAGTAAGCTCAGTGGCAGCGTGGGGGGGGGGGGCATATTGTGGGGGGGAAGACTTCAATTGTGTGTTGAACCCCACCATAGATACTAAAATAGTTAGACCCACCCCGGCTGCAAAGGCACTACATGCTCTATTGGCGGAGTTTGGGCTTACAGATGTATGGAGAACATGCCATCTGCAGGATAGACACTATTCACATTATGCGGCCCCACTGGGCTTACATACAAGATTGGACTATGTATTTGTCACGCAGGATTTTCTGACTGAAATACCGCAGGCGGAATACAAAGCTAGAGTGCTCTCGGACCACTCGCCAATGTTGCTAACATGGCAATACCGACCCCCTAGGGGAAGGATACCCACATGGCGATTGCGTGCAGAAGCTCTTAAAGACAGCATATTTAGGGAGGACATGCGGAAGGAAATAATAAGTTATTTCGAGATAAATACTGGCACTGTAAAGACAGCGGGCACACTCTGGGAATCTTTTAAAGTGGTGGTGAGAGGAGTTGCTATAGCCAAGTCTAAAGGATTGCACAATGGGATTCTGACCGAATTACAGGACTCTGAGAAGGAATTGGAGAGGGTATTAGAACGAGGCAGTAACACTAAGGCAGATATAGAAAAGGCTCTGGGCCTACAGCAGAAATGTGCAGGATGTTGGGAGAAATTATGTAACCTTAATTATAAAGAGTACATAGAAAGACAACATGCTGGAGGCGACAAACTAGGAAGCCTCCTGGCATGGCTTTACAAAAACGAGACTCCTAGGCCCCCAATTAGAACAATGGTGAGAGATAATGGCGTTGTAGTGGATACGCAGGAGGGGGTTAACCAAGAATTTGTAGACTACTATAGACGCTTGTACGGAGACGAGACGGGAAATAAGAGACATATTGGAAGATATTGGGCTACCCCAAATTAGTGTAGAAGAGAGGGAGGTTCTAGATGCCCCGATCACTCTAGAAGAGTTAGAAGAAGTGGTGAGGCAGCTGCCCACGTGTAATACCCTGGGAACTGACGGACTCCTGGGTGAATTTTATAAGACATATAAAGCAGAGATTCTCCCCCCACTGCTGGAAATGCTTAACGAAGCATATGAAGTTGGGAGACTACCGGAATCGCTGCGCAAAGCAGTTATTATACCACTCCCCAAGCCCGGCAGACCTGGGAGTGACTGTGGTTCCTTATAGACCCCTATCGATGTTAAACCAAGATAGTAAGATTTTAACAGCGGTGTTGGCAAACAGATTGAAAAAGGTCATAACCAAATTAATCCACCCTGATCAAACAGGATATGTCCCGAATAGGAATATTTCGAACAATTTGAGGCGACTCCATCGAGTGATTGAACATACTGAAGGGAAATAACCAAATTAATCCACCCTGATCAAACAGGATATGTCCCAAATAGGAATATTTCGAACAATTTGAGGCGACTCCATCGAGTGATTGAACATACTGAAGGGAACACTAGTGAAATGGCGATAGTGTCGCTGGATGGGATCAAGGTATTTGACTTGGTCAAGTGGCCCTGGCTGAAGGCGGCCCTAGCCAGCTATGGTATGGGACCAGGATATCTTCATTGGGTAGAACTTCTATATAGAGAGCCATTAGTGAGAGTGAAGACAGGACCTGTGATTTCTGAAAGGTGGCAACTTGGTAGGGGGACCAGACAGGGATGCCCCTGGTCCCCCATGTTATATACTCTGGCTTTAGAACCCCTGGTGATTTATCTGAGACAGCAATATGACGAAATAGGCATTGTTGTTGGGGAAACATCACATTTAATTTCTCTATACGCAGACGACATGTTATTGTATTTGCGCTACCCAGAGGACAATCTGCAGTATGTATTAGAAGTGATAGATAGGTTTGCTGAACTCTCAGGTATAGCCGTGAACCCAAGTAAATCCTGTGTGTTTCCGCTGGGCAGATATAGAGGGCTCTTGGCGGAGAATTTGCCGGTTCTCCAGATACCGTGGGAGACCACAACCTTTAGGTATCTTGGGATAGATATACATCATACAGTAGAAGCCGAACATAGGCATAATAAAGAAAGAACGGATCAGAAACTGGAAAACAGCATGACGTTCTGGGCAAAACTCCCCTTAGCAATGATGGGACGGGGGGGGGCGATGCTCAAGATGGTGGCATCGCCCCAGACTATTGGATTGCTTTGTGAACATCCTATACTCCATACCCCGGCAATTCTTTACTAAATTAGACAGTATATGCAGGGAATTCCTATGGTACGGGATGAGGAACAGGGTAGCCCTATGGAAACTCCAAAACCCCCATGAGAAAGGAGGCATCAAATTACCAACTGGGAAGTATATTATGTAGCGAGCCAGTTGCAACATGTAGCCAAATGGCTCTCTGCTGAGTCCACCTTAGAGCATAAGTTGCATCAGGGAGACTACACCCCATATTTTTTGAGAGAAATGATATGGTTACCCAGGGATGTTGGGTCTTGGGTGGGGGATATGGCAGAGGGCGTGCCGGTTGATGGATAAGCCAGCCCTGTGCTCTCCGCAAATCCCACTGGTTACAATGATGGGAACAGAAGAGCAACTTAGGTTAATGATTAGGAAGTATTGGGATACCGGTGGGAATAGCAACATTGGGGGATGTGTGGCAAGAGGGGAAAATACTGGAATTTGAGGATCTGGTGGAACAAACGAGATTGAGCACTGGGCAA
Source organism: Ambystoma mexicanum (assembly GCF_040938575.1). Classification (NCBI taxonomy): domain Eukaryota; kingdom Metazoa; phylum Chordata; class Amphibia; order Caudata; family Ambystomatidae; genus Ambystoma; species Ambystoma mexicanum. The sequence continues at coordinate 531,477,924 of NC_090924.1, read as the reverse complement.
TATATTACATATCATAGGATGGTGCAACGAATTAAAGATACCTGGTCCGAAGTGGAACTTGCAGAGGAACCGGACACCACACTAGATGTGATATATGATATAGCAGAAGGTGGGCATGAAACGTCTAGAGTGTACGAGATGATGACGACTCAAGTGGGCAAGGAAGTGGTGCAGCTTAGACTGGCATGGGAGGAGGAAGTAGGAGATGTGATGAGTGACGGGATGTGCGAAAGGGCTCAGGGGTATCATAAGAAAGTGTCGAGAAACGCTATGCTGCAACAAATACAGTTGTATATAACGCACAGAGAATATCTGACGCCATTAAAGGTAGCTAAATTTAAGAATGCTGGAAGCCAGGTGTGTCCCAAATGCAATGAAGAAAACGCAGGAATGGTGCATATGTTCTGGGCATGTCCACAGATAGCGAAATATTGGAGAGATATAGCACAGAAAATGGAAGACAAGGGAATCCGCATGAAGGTCGATACGGCGAGGGCTTGTTTCTTGGGAGGGTTCCCCAGAACGCGGAAGCTTAAACATGTGAGCAAATTGAAAGATCTGGCATATGTATTGGCGAAGAGAAGGATTTCAATGGGATGGAAAGCGTGCCACAAGCCCAAAGTGGAGACGTGGTGGAGGGACTTGCAGAAGTGGGCGGAGGCAGAAACAGTGGCATGGCAGGAAGCGTGCAAAGGAGACATAGAGGGTGAAGCCGGAGCCCTAGAGGGTTGGTGACAGCTAATAGCAGAGCTAATTGGGCCCACGTATGATGGACCAAGTGATGATTATCTAATAAACGTGGTGGGAGAAGCCTCCCCCACCGCAGGAGGTGGAGACTAACAATGGGAGACAGTAGGCTTGGGAGGGGGGTGGGAAGGGGAAAACAGTGGGCAAAAAGTAAAATGTATGTGTATTTACAAGCAAGATATGTAACCACTGTATGTTGAGTTGGGTTTGTTATTTGAATGAAATCAATAAAATTGTTTAAAAAAAAAAATGATCCTGAGGCCTCTTTTGAAAAGTAAGGGAGTAACCTTGGGCCACAGTTTCCAATGCCCAAGCATCTGAAGTAATGCCCCGCTATTCGTTCACATACTGAGAAAGTCTGCCTCCCACTGGTGTCTTGTGGGTCAAGGCCTCAGAGTGGTTTAGCAGCGGCTGAAGGTAACGTTGCTGCTGCTTGGGCTGACTTAGCACCCCTCCCTCGTCCACCACGAGGGAATCTTCTCTGACCTCTTTGACCGGCTTGTCCTCTTCCTCTTCCAATTGAGGAGTAGAAACGAAAGGACTTACCCCTCCAGGAAGATGAGCCCGAATAGGGTTGTTGAGGCTTTCGAAGGGCGGCGGTAAGGGATTTAGTCGCTGCCTTTGAGGTCTGCAGCTTTAGAAACTCTCATCCGCCTTGCTGCCAAACAACCTTGAGCTGTCAAAGAGCATGTTGAGTAGTCTTGCCTGCACAACTGGTGCAAACCCCGACTTCGTCAAACACGCAAATCTGCGTAACACTGTGCTAGCCGCCATGGATCTGCTGATGCTGTCTGCAGTATCCAAACCTGACGGAGACATTCACCCACAGCCTCCTTACCGTCCTTTAAGATTGCCAGAAAGCCGTCTCTTTCTTCACCTTCCAGGATGTGTTCAGCCGCCATAGCAACACAGTCCCACAGGGTAAATATAAATCTAGATAATGTGTACGTCACATTAGTTGATTTCAGAGCCATATTACCCGCGTGAACATTTTCGCGCCAAGGTATCCACTCTCTTATCATCCCTGTCAGAATGGATGGATGGGCAAGCTGACTGCCTGAAAGAAGTAGCCGCCTGAACCACCAAGCTTTCTGGCGTTTGATGCTTGGTGAGATATTCCGGGTCACTGCTGGATGGTCTGTACTTCCTTGCAAAGTTTTTATTTACTGCAGCCTCAGTTTCCAGGGGTCTCCCAATTAGCGGAGACACTTTCCTGTAGCACCATGTGGAAAGGTAAAATTGAGTCTTTCTGAGGACTCTGGTCCAAGATGTCTGTCATATCATCTTGCTCAAAAGATGGAGTAGGCCAACTCCATCCCATAAATTCAATCACCTTTCCATAAGTTTCCTATATGATAAATCAGCATGCTCAGAGGGGTCTGGCCTGCCTAACTCTGGCAAGGTATCAAACACATAGGCTGACAGGAGATTATCGTATAAATCTCATAGCCTGGACTCGTCAGATAGGAGTTCCCCTGTCACATCAGATGTCCCAAACTGTAGACCAAAAGGTGGTGTATTGTCATCAGAATGAGGCTCCTCATCATATATAACTGAGAGAGTCTTAAAATAGTATTTTTGAGGTAAAGGCTTGTAAACCTTGTCTTGGACTGTTAATGGCTTCGACAAAGTCGAAGTCGTCGACAATGGCTTTGAAATAGGTGCCGGTTTAGTCGGCGTCTACCTAGATTTCGGTGTCAACGGGGTCGGCGAAAACGTTGAAGTTTTCGGCATCTTGTACTTATTCGACGGAACCTTAGATGGGCTAGTAGAAGCCCTCAATGATTTTTCATCGGATTGAGAACTTTCTCGATGTAACACCGGCTTTAAGCTCAGCTTCGAAGATTTAGGGCCTCATTACATGGATGGCGGTGAACCATGGTGCTATTAGCGCCATGGTTCATGCCGGTAAAATACCGGCACCGCCTTGGTGGAAAGGGGAATTACCGCCCTATTCCAAGGTTGGCGGGGCGGTAATTCCCCCTTCCACCATTGCCCTTCCCCATTCCCATTTTGCCCCATAGGGCTCTATGGGAATGGGGAAGGCGCTAATTACGGGACCGCAAATTGCGGTACCGTAATTGGCTCCCTGGTCCCTTTGCGGGTTGGTTTTTACCGCCTGCAAAAAGCAGGCGTTAAATTCCCCAACCCGCAATGGGACCTCGTAGTAAGGCGGCAAGGATTTACCAGTACCGGTAAAATACCGGTACCGGTAAACCCTTACTGCCATCGGTGTAATGAGGCCCTTAGTCTTCGACTTCCCCTTGTCGTCCTTATGCGAAGCGACTGGGGCATGGCTCTTCTGCTTTTCATTAGAGGAGGTTGAGGCCGCATTTTTCGAAGATTCGCATCATCTCACTACGAAATACGTCCCATTTAGCAGGGGAATCGGATTTCGGAGGACACCTGATTACTACCACGAGGAATCACTGGAGGTCGAAAGTGACCTAGGACGCCTCTTCTTAGCCTTCTTAGAAGACGAAGAATGGCGCGATCGACTTCTCGATCGAGACCTTTTTGATTCTTTGCATAAGGAAGAATCCCTCAACTCATCTGTCTTTTTTTTCCCTCTTCGAAGGTGACTTCCACAAGAACCTCTCCACCGCCAGTTTACCTCTACTCTCCCTGAGAGCCTTCTCGGTCATCGCCTGATAGGAGCCACAGTCGGCGGTACAGTGCCCGGAACCCAGCCACCACAGACCTACGTAGTGTGGGTCAGTGATCGACATTTTTGACGGGTCAGTGATCGACATTTTCGACCCGCAGTCCTGGCACTTGTTATAGCCCGCCTTGGGCGTCGATGGAGTCGACAAAGAAGACATTTTCCAACAGAATTCTTTCACGGAAGCGTGCCGTAATTCAGTCAAAGCGTTAGCTCGGAAAAACAGAACTGAAGCCAACTGGTGCTGCGTGCGCTTCTTATACTGATGATTACGGCAAACAGAGGACCTCGAGGGACATCGACGACACTGCACACAAAGCCCTCTGTAGAATTATTTTTCTGAAGCTGGAGAGATAATTATCAAAAGATGAGGAATATGTGGGTGGACACAATCCATTCAAACGAAATATTGCAATAACAAACAGCAGTGCTCTCAAGTTGGTTCTCGGAGGACCTCAAGGATTTCATGGTCTAAAAAGCAAGGGGATTAGGGAGCTCCATCTTTGAGCCCCTGTGAGGTCCCACTTTCCACCATCCTTAGAGGCGTAGTCAGGATTGTCTATCAAGTGGGGCCTGAAGCAAATCAAGTTAGGCCCACCACAGTGACATTAACCTCTATAAATGTTTACACCGCTGCTGAGTGGGCATTTCCACATTTTGGGTGGGCCTTCCCTGCTCAGGCCCTACCCTGTCTACGCCTCTGACCATCCTTACGGGGACTGCTGCGTAGTGGGCTCACCTCCCTAGCCTCATAAGGAAGAACTACCCTGTCGGGGCTGGGGAGGGAGATCTTGTGAATCGTCACACTCCTTATGATCACTAATGATGTTATTAAAACCATCCCTCATCTCTCGTTCAGGTATGTTCTCTGCTGCATAGGAAATGACATTGCAAAGGGTGTATGTGTATTTTGCCAAGGCACAAGATGCATTAATGGTCTTGAGGGTCATGCTCCCAGCATAGAACAACCTTTTTGGCAATACATCATATTATTTGTCATCCCCATCAGGTGGAATGGTTGGGTAAGCAGCTGCCCTTGAAGAGGAAGTAGCTGCCTGCACCATGAAACTTTCTGGAATAGGGTGCCTGGAGAGAAAGTCAGGGTCAATGGACGATCAGTATTTTCTAACCAAGTCCCTATTCACAGCAGGAGTAGTGGCGGGCTTTGGCCAGTTCTCCAAAACAGTGTTTTTGAGAGCTGAATGAAAAGGTAGCACAGGTTTGAATTCCGCCTTAGGGGAGGTGTCCAAGCCACTGGTTTCTTTAAGGCAAGTAGCCAAGTCCCCTAAACGAGATTCATCATATATCAACTCTTCTGGGACATTATGCTTGCCAAAATGTTTATACCCGAAGGGTACAATGTTGTCATCTTCTTCATCCTCCTCAAAAATGGATCCAAAGAATTTGAAAAATTCCTTCTTCGATTGCAGTTTAAAACCTGCAGATGGATCCGAGGTTGACGTTGAAAGACCTTTCGACGTCGATTCCTTCAACAAAGAAGTGACTGAAGCCTTTAGAGCTTTGATGACGTTCCAGTGGGTGACACTGATGATGCAACTCGAAGAGGCATCCTGAGGCTTTTTGACTCTAGCTTTTGACGATTCCCTGCTGGTCTTAATGGGTGCAAAGGTTTCGTTAGCCTTTTTTTTTCGGCTCTCTCGCAGGACCAGGAGGGGCCACTTTCGAAAAAATATCCATCATTTTCTGACAGAACTTTTCCCATTTGGCCGTGAGGCAGTCTTTCTGGGAAAACGTACCTGTCTCTTGTCGGTGAGGAGCTGAAAGACAAGGAACGATGATATTGCTTCTTTGATCTTTTTGGTGAAGATGAAGAATGATGAGAAACGCTCCTAGATCTCGACCGTTTGGGAGTCTTTGTAGCATTTTTTCTTACCTTTCTGGAGAGTTGTCCCCTGTAATACTCCAGCCTTCAGAAGATTTCCTTTTCGAAGGGAGAAGGGGAGGAGACTTAGAAACTGACCATTCTAGATTGAGTTGCAACCTTCTTTCTTTAAGGCCTTGCTGGTCATCGACTGACAGGAGCCGTACTCAATGACCTCATGCTCCTGGCCGAGGCACCAGAGACAGATTCTGTGCAGATCTGTGATCGACATCTTTGAGTCACAGCCCGCACATCTCTTAAAGCCTGTCTTCAGCGTAGAAGTTATCAAAGATTCAAAAACAAATGCGTAGCCGAATTGCTGAGGCGAGTCAAACTGTTTCGAGAGCGTGCGGTGCATGCGGAAAAACGGAACTGAGCCAACGGGCGTAGAGTGTGCTATTTATACCATCATCGACATCATGTCCAGATGCGGGAATGGAAACCGTTGAGGGATATAGACTCTGTGCCGCACAGTGCCCTATGCTGTTAAAACATTTCCAAGACTGCAAAAAGGATATTGGTATATCAAAGATGAGACTATATAGGAGGACACAATCCCTTAGAAAGAGAGGTTTGAGAACCTCAGAGCGCAGTAGAAGAGAGAGAAGAGACAAGTGTGAAGAGGTCAGAGAGGCAGAGATAGAGAGACAGGATGGAGTAGTAAAAGTGAGATATAGAGAAAAGGAAGGAGGTGGTCATGGGATATGTGAGAGGACACAATCCATTCGTAGAGGACATTTAGGGGTAGAGGTGACTCAGAAGGGGAGATCAGACAGAGGAAGAAGAGCTGAGCTAAAAGGAGCAGGGAAGGGAACAGATGAGACAGAGTAGGAGCAGAACAGGGCAAAGAGGGAAGCTGGGGCAAGATCAGAGTCAGAGAGAGAAAGAGAAATAGGGAAGGGGCCATCTTGAACATTGTTATACAGTGGAAAATCATCAGAGTAGGAATTTCTTAAACGGTCCCGGCGAGAGTAAGGCTACTGACTCTAGGCCCTCATCAAAAGACGAGAATAGAAACAGAAAGTAGGGGTTACCTATCAGTAGTTTGTTTCTACCTGTTTGGGAATAGGGAAGCCTGGGTATGGGTGGAGGGAGCACACAGGAGAATGAGAAATGCCCAGGGACATATCCCCAACCCCCTTAGTCTGTGTCAGAGGCTCTGTCCGTCCCAACCGCGGGTCACCAAAGTGGGGAAGATACAGGCGAGAATAGAGGCTGCCATGGTGCTGGGGACTATGTTGCCCAGCGTCCCTAGCAATACGCACGTGACGTGTTCACGTCACGCGCCGTTCTGACAGCAGAGTCAGAGTACAAGAGACTGGCAATGGAAGCGGCTAGCGTTTGACAAAAGTTCGGTAAATTGCACATTCATTCCTTGTGCCTTTCTGTATTTCCTTACCTTGCACCTAGACCTTCCTCACCCTTGAGTATCCTGCATGTTCTTGGCCTCATTGTTTTTCCTTTTTCGTGCTGATCCCTGTGCTTTATTTGTTTGCTGTGCTCCAGGATCGATCCCTGTGCTTTATTTGTTTGCTGTGCTCCAGGATCGATCCCTGTGCCTTAGCCTGCTTGGACTGTTTCTCTTGGTAAACTGGCCTTGCCTGTTATACGACCTGCCTTTGGATCACCTCCTGTGCCTTTGCTTGCTTGGGTGGATTTTTAGTGAAGTGACCCTGCTTGCTACAGTACCTGCTTTTGGATATACCTTCATTGGCTTTGGTTGCCTGTACTGTCCTGCCTGGACTCACCTGTGCACCTTGTTCTAGTTGTGTCCTGGTGCCACCTCAGAGGTCCTTCGCATTTTCTTGTTTTTCTTTTTTTGCGTCCTCATGCCATTCAGGGCTGTCACTTCCTTTTCCTTTATGACTGCAACTCTCCTATGGTGAGTATCCTTGTTTTCTTTCCATTATTATTAGATATTCAGATCTGTGGACCCTGTGAATACTCAACGTACACCCACATTTCCGACTGTTTCTACCAACAGATTTTCGAACTTACGTATTCGCCCAGCCCCCATGGAGGCTTCCCCAGAAAAAATGGCAGCCCTGATCTAAGCAGTGGCGACTTTGAAAACTGAGATGTCCATGGCTCATGGCCATCTCGACGCAAAGCTAGATGCCATTCAGGCTACGGTTCATCCCTTACTGGAAGAGGCTGGTGAATTTGCGTTGGGAACTGCAGTGTGTCCTATTCCACTGATATCTGTGGTCGTACCTACCGTGACTACTATGCCTTTTCCCTTGGCTCCTCCGGAAAAGTTCTTGGGAAACCCGCTCACCTCCCGGACGTTCATTAACCAGTGCAAATTGCACTTCTCTTAATGGGAGCCATATAGCTACCAAACACTACCATGTTTCCCCTCAACAACCTGGTCAGAATGTCACTCTAACTCACCACATTGTAAGAAGCTCACTGCTTCCTGTCAAATCTGATTTCCTATCTGTTGTCTGTTCTTTTGTGATCAAAAGAGGATTGTTCCTCTGTGTATATATAAATAAATTAAATAAATACTAAGTTTTCTCTTTGCAAAACCTCAATTGCTGTGGATCAGTTGGGGACAGTTGAGGGGGCTCGAGTACCTGCAAATTACCAGTGAAAACTTAAGCTAAGGACTGTTAACAAGAGTGAATCATGAAGAGACCGGATCGCTTTCCTTCCAGATTATATGGTCCCACGATATCCCCCCACAACCTCGGATTTGACTGGAGAGTACCCTAAGGTGCTATACTCTCTCCAGCAATGTAATTTAAAAAAATGTTTAGTAACATGTATCAGACTAAAGCACAACACAACACAAATTAGAACAACGCAATAACATATGAATGATGACACTGGTAGGCGACAAAGTCAAGATATAGCTACTGAGACTGCTAATCCTATGTACAGATCAGGCTCGAGAAGCATGAAAAGACCATTGTTTATGTGTGAAAGATAAGAGATGTTGATCAAATATGCTTCTAAGAGAAATTATTACTCCTCATCAATGACAATGTGTGGGATGGTGGAGGAAAGATGGCAATCAAGCCCCTATTTCACCCACATGTTCCGATTGCCAAGATCTCTCATTTTACTGCCCTTCGTAAGAGATCAATACTATTGAACATATTGTTGTAAATTCCCTAGTAATAAATGCATTGACCACCAATATTTTTGACATCATTTTGATAAAAATATTTATATCAATGTCATATGAACTGGATATAAAGCCTATATATAGTATAGTTGACATCATGGTATTCCAGACTACAGCGTCTAAAAAGAACCCTCTACAGTTGAGCTTGCGCAACACCTAGTAACATCAAACTTTGATATAGATTTTATGAAGAGTATAAATAGATGCCAGCCTGGCAACCTCAGACCTTGGATGGCGGGTAAAATAAACCTAGGTGAATTCACTTTACACGCAAAGTGTGGTTCACAGCGCCAATACAAAAGACCCCAAACTATTGGCTTTTGGAAATGCGTGTTTCTTTTAAATAATGAACACGAAGCAGATGGAAAAGAACTAATCAACATCAGGCCTCCACAACCTTAAGAAAGCCCAATGCTGTTTACAGGGACACATGCCGCTTGCAGCAGAAAAATGCCAGAGATGGTGGGGACACACAGATATGAAGCCAGCACTGCAGACTGAGGGGTTTTTGGCTTTGCAAAGTTCAGACACAGATGATGCAATACACTGACTCAGGGGCTTTTTGAATGCCAGGAATGCTGATGACTCACACTGGCATTTCTGCATTTTCACTGAGCCAGCAACAGGATGCACATGGGTGGCCTGCTAAGTAGCAATTCTACATTTAGCTCTGCAGAATGCAGCTAAAAATAGATTTTCCTACAACACAGGAACCCCAATTTTTGAAAGGTAAGCACGAAATGCATGGGGTATAGTGCAATTGATAGATGCAAGTGCCACTGTGCCCATGAAAACAGCACTGGGGATGGGGGTCCCATGAAAAGGGGGGCTTCTGACTGCAGCAGGGCCGTCGCTTGGCAGTTGTGTAGGTTTAGCCTGGAGCTGATGCTCTGCCAAAACCCTGTACTGGAGGCACCTACTGGGCCACTAATTGACTGTCTGGAGCTGATTGATTGGAGCTGCTGGCAGGCTGGGGAAAGCCCAAGAAGTTATATCATGGGTCAGGGGTACCGGAACAGAGGAATATGACCCCCGACCAGGCCTTTGACTGGAAACCAGCCCCTGTGTTTATGAATCGGCCTAAGGACTGACAGCAAGAAAAGCTGAGCTGCTTTTTTATTTTCAAACTAAACATGTATTGGGTTTTAATGTGGGTTTTATTATATATTTTAATTTATCATTTTAAAGTGACCTTTATAGCTGTGTTGTACACCTGGATGTCTTTTAGTCTTACATGTAGAAAAAAAAGACAGTTACAACACATAGCTATAAGGATCTACAAGTTATGCCTTTTCACTGTTTTGTAAGAAACATATGTGTTTAGAAGTGCCGGTGGCCCTTTCCTTAAATTAAGTTGGGCAAGGCTTTGCATGATGATGGTTAACCCCTGGAAGGCTCTGTCTAGAGGTTCATAGGCTTTGAAGGTTTTTGGCAAAGGCTGACCTGCATTTTGGGCCTGGTAATTGTTCATGCAGGCCTTGATCTACAAACTATGTTATTAATGGCAATGCTAAGCCACGCTGGGTGGCAAAACATTGGTGTGCGTTTAACCATTATTATATGTGATGAGCTAACGCCTGCTTAAGAACAAATATGGGGGCGTTCTCTTTAAGGGTGTGATGTATGCACAGTGTTTCAGCTGTGCACTTTTTGATGCCTTGTGAAGGCCTGTGAGGCGATATTGTTTTGGGCTTGATTTGTTCCAATTTACATTGATGAATTGTGTCAATTAAACAATGTAATTGTTTGAATCCTTTTCTTGATTGCAGCCACCATCATCATAACATTGCCCCCTTACAACCAACGTCCCATATGGAGAAGCTGATCATGAATGGGGACTTTTTGAGGTGTTAAAATCCTGGCTTTGCCGTTTACCCACAGAGTGTGATGCTGTGAAATTATGTAAGCCTACTCTGCTCTAAGTGTCCGAAATGGGCTGGTAGGGTTATTTCAAATAATGGGAACTCTTTGCGAATTCAGGCCTTCCAAACCCATAACCGTGCACCCTGCAGAGATTAAATTTTATGAGCACACACGCACACTCACTAGGCAATGCAGCTTTTTCTCATTGGTCAGCGCTGCTCGCATTACTTCAAACACTGTGCATGTTTGAAAATATGTTTTAAACATTCAAAATTAAAAAGTCTTTCATGAATTAAACCATAATTGCACTTGCTCAAGTCACATCATTGAAAGGCAAGGAACAAAATAGTAATTTATCCATTATATTTCCGATGTCATTAAACTTAGCCTTTTATTTATGGGGTCTTGCTTGCACAGCAGTAAATGGCCTGTAATACCGTGCCATTTTTTCAAACTTTGCAGATTCACTGTTTGTCCTTGTTAGTAGACACATGTGGAACTGTACTTATGTACAGACGTTGTTAACGCCTTGGAGGAACGTTTTATAAAAATATCTGATGTAAAAATGCTCACAGACTATAGCCTGAGTGAGGCGACACAGTCAGTGATGCAATATATGAACTATTACGTTGGAGGAATGACAAATGTGGAATTTCACTGAGACTTCTATGATTGCACTGAAAGAGCCTCAGCAAACATTTCCATATTCTGCAAATAATGCTTTCCAAGTTAAAGTGTATGTCACTATATCAAATATCAGTTCATTTATTTATTTTTATGGTTGCCACTTCACCTCTTACAACTGTCCCAAACGGCCAGTTTTTAAAAAAACACAATCAAAGTTTCCAAATAAAACTGCATTAAAAGTGTTTCACAAATTAAACCATAATTGCACTTGCTCAAGTCATATCCTTGAAAGCTAATGAGTAAAATTGGCTTTTTGTGAGGCAACATATCTGCAGGTCTGCAGACTCACACTGCATTGTTTTAGTCCCCATGCCAATAAACTTGGTAAAATATTGTAAGTGTGCAAAGTATTCATCACAGACTGATTATGACCCGATTTGACAACCTTGGGGGTTGCTGTGTATAAAAGATGCAGGGTTTTGTGAAGTCCCGAATTTGGCAGGCCAGGCACTGTGGGATTTGAGGTTTTTGTCAAAGATGAGACAGGTTGATGAAGAGGTGTACCTGAGATTCTTTCACACAAACAGCTTGAATTGTTGACATTTTTCAAGGGGGCAAGTGTCAGGGTGTTACATCAGACTTAAGATGTTATGTATTGCGGTAGCTGGAATATTGTTTTGAATATTTCAAAGAGGTGATAAAAAAGGTTCTTTCAATTTCCAATGACTGTACCAATTCATGTTTTAGATCGTGTCCAGCGGGGCTAGTGGACTAATTTTGTATTTCCAAGTAGGCGTAACATTTAAAAAAATGTGTTTTTTGTTTTGTGATCGCCAAGCGGTACAATTTACATGCCTTAGGCGCTGAACAGCTTCTGTGTCTATTCTCTGTGTGCAAGGGAAGTGTAGATTATTAGGCTGCATCTTTTACATGTGGAAGCTTCAATGAGTTGCTTAGGCGCACAGCTCTTTATCGGTTGATTATGAGATAGAAATGTGATATCTTGTGATAGCCTTTTTAAAAAATACAGTTATAACTCCTGCCGTGTCTCGCACAATACTGACACACCGCAAGATGTGGGGGATTTGTGAACTTCCAATTTTGGCAGGCCTTGTATGGTGGGATTTGAGTTTTTGTCAAAGATCACACATTATGATGAAGAACTATAGTCGAGATTCATTAACACAAACTGTTGAAAAGGTTGATTTTTAATGTGTTTACCATTGGGCCAGGGGAGCAGTAACACAGTATCCGTTAATGTTTGGAACAAAGCTTGTTTTAAAAATGTATTTGAATATCAAAATGCAGTGATTTTCATTGTGTAAAATAAGTCCTATTCTGACTCTACATTCTTTTTGTTTTTATTTAGAGACAACATGTATTCCAAAAGCGCGATGGCACAGCAGGCAGACACTCTGGATGTGGAATGTGCCAGCCGACAATCGTCAGCCGTTGGATTTATGGAGATTTCTACATCTGATTTAACATGCCCCAGCTGCTTTCAGGGCCAACAAGCGCCGACTGTTTTGGGGGTACCAACAAGACCAAAAGATGATAGGGGGTCTGCCGCAGTTTCAGAATGGCTTTTGGGGTGCTTCAACACAGGTGAATAGATGGGGCAGTCTGACGATGAAGATTGCCTTTTCCGGTTCCTCAATGGGCCTCTGCAACCAGTACCTTGTGAATGCCTCGGCAGGTGGGCAAGGTCTTTTGGATGCCGTAGCTACGTACAAGCCCAAGGAAACATGACGCATCCCACTGCTTTGTCATTACAAGGGGGTATACATCTGGGGCAGCGTCGCTATCAAGGTTCCAATCATGGAATGCTATAGTTAGTGGTAGTGAGCCACCAGCCGTTGTTACAGGATGAAGTGGTGGAAACTACAGTTTTTAATTGTGAAGCATTGTTCTGTGGCGCTGGGGTATGGGGTCATCATATAGCGGATGATTCGTTAAAATGCTTAAAGTCATTGCGTATACCATACACAGTAGATGTCGGTTTCTATACATCTGTTAAAACATATGTGTATTGAGCTCCAGACTGAGTAAACTGTGAGCTGTGATGCTGGGACCGGGCTGCAAGCTGGTTTCAAAAGGAGAGAGATTGATTTGGTGTGCACTAATCCAGAGAGATTAGAATTGTTTGTGGCAATAGATGCTGTTCAGCAGAAATGGTCTCCATTCATTTCACCTTGTCTATGACACACCAATGCACTGGTTCAAAACCCATAAATATGACAGTATCCTGAAAGATATCTACCAGTTTCTGTCATCTCCCAATGAACAGTATTCTTCAGAAACCTTAAACAGCATGCAGAAAAGGCCAACCTTCCTGCCTGCAGTACTTATTATAGGTGTGACAGAGATTGCTAAGTGTTTTCATGCCCCCGCGATCAGCGGTCTTACAAATTAATTTCCCCCTGTGCTAGAAATAATGTCTTTTTCATATTGTTGTGTGGCATACAACTATAGACATTGGGAAGTGACCGTGGCAATTCTTATCTTACATTTAGCTTTTTCCAATTCATGGAGAACAAAAGTAGTTTGAGTGGTAAAACTGCATCATGCTGAACCTTGATAATATACATTCTGGATGTGAAATATGTGGAACGTTGTGATTTTGCAAAATAAAAATAAATTGTGTAGCAAGTGTACATTTTGTCGGGGTGGGGTGTGTGTGTGTGTGTGAAAATGCACATGTGTGTAGGTGTGCACATCCTATATAATAAAAGTCTGGATGTATGTTTGTCTGATGCAGTCATATGCAGCAGAGACTGACCGCTTTGTCTGTTTATCACCGCTAGAGGGAGCTGTTGCCTTAGGTTTATATAGTGGTCCTACTGTGTGAAAAAATGTGTTTGCCATTAACATGAATTACAACCAATTACATTCAAATACACCACATAATCTATTAACAGTCAGGACATTCCTTTCCATACGCACTTTGGTCCGTGTAAGCGGGTTTTGACATTTGTATAATATAAATGTTTGTAGATTTTGATAAGATATCGCCTTAAGACTTAAGCCTACGAATCTAAATTATTTTTGGGCAATTTTGGAAAATCAATAAGAAAACACTGCCACTGAAAGAGTACTTGGACTTGAAGATTCTGAACACAGATTCTCAATGCTGAGGCCCTTGAGAAGCTTGGCCTGAAATGTGGAATGTGTGGCTTATTAAAACACCATTTTGAAAAACATGATCAAATCAAGATTTTAACAAAATACTGAATAAAGACTGAGTGTTGATAATCATTCATACAGGAGACCACACAATAAGGACTATAGAGATGTATTAATAATCAACATCAAAAAACTATTGTCAATTAAAAGTACAGGATAGCATTCAAATCAAATTTGAACCTGTAGTTAACTGCATCATATCATTAGCTCCTCCCGCTAAGTTTTGTCACCACACGAAGAGAAAACGATCACAGAAATCCCCTGAAGAATTTCCTACAATAATACACAACGTTTCGATAGGAAGGAAACAAGCTGGTTAGTAATTAGCCCGAGTTTGCAGACTAAGTAATTGTAGTAGGTTTTCACTGAAACACTTTATTTAAGCTGTAGACTAAATACGTTGTCTTATATGAATTACAATTGTTAGTTTGTATTGTGTTTTTCTGTATTTATTGCTGTTTTTGCACTGATTATGTACATATTTGTTGTTTACATTTTTTTACACTTGTACTGTTTTATGGTATTAACTACAGGTTCAATTTTGAATACTAACCTGTACTTTTAATTGGCAATAGTTTTTTGATTTTGATTATTAATAATTGTTTTGATTAATTTTGAGTAAAACATAGTGAGCCAATTGAATTCTTTTTCTCTATATACTCCTTATTGTGTAGTCTCCTGTAGGAATGATTACCAACACTCAGTCTTTATTCAGTATTTTGTTTATGGTCTAACCAGGGTGGACCACAGTGTTTCTAATCCTGGTGCCCCTACAATATAAAGAAGGCAAATCAAGATTTGAGCCTGCTGAAAAGGTGTGAAAGTTCCTTTATCCTCAGAGATGACTTTGAAGAAACTGGTATTGAAAGGTATACACGTTGTAAGGAACAAGTTACTTACCTGTAACTGTTGTTCTCCAGCATGGGTCTGGCATGGATTCACATGCTCATGAATATTCCCCGTCGTCAGGCTGGGAATCCTCGGTAAAGAAAAAACCAGTATCAGTTTCGTTTCTGATCTGTCTTTCGTAGTAGTAACCAATCACTGGTCTCTGCGTCCTACTGACCACAGCCAATGACTGCCCTCTACCTAAGCACCGCCTCTGGCAGCCATCTTCAGATTTGGAAGCACGTGAAGTGGCAGTATGACCAAGTGAAGAGCCGCAG
The DNA here is from genome assembly GCF_040938575.1 of Ambystoma mexicanum. NCBI lineage: Eukaryota > Metazoa > Chordata > Amphibia > Caudata > Ambystomatidae > Ambystoma > Ambystoma mexicanum. The sequence goes on along the minus strand of NC_090924.1, from coordinate 531,462,661 downwards.
AGGGGTAGGCGGGAGGGTTCGCATGTGAATCCATGCCAGACCCATGCTGGAGAACAACAGTTACAGGTAAGTAACTTGTTCCTTCTCCAGCATGGGGTCTGGCATGGATTCACATGCTCATGAATAAAGAATACATAGCAGTACACACATGCACAACCACGGGAGGTGGCAAAGGCTCAACATTAAGCATCACATCAAACTCAACATTAAGCATCTTACCTCCTCACCAGGCTCACCTTAGGCGAACAGGTTGCACAGCACTGCTTGGCCGACCCTGGACTCCTCCCTGGAATCCCGATCGACGCAGTAGAATTTTGTGAAGGTGTGCGTCGACCTCCACGTAGCAGCCCTACATATGTCCAGCAGGGGCACACCAGAAAGGAACGCCGTGGTAGCTGCGACCGCTCTGGTGGAATGGGCTCTCGGACGGCCAGGCAGCGGTCGGTTTGCCAACCGATGACAGTACATGATACAGCCGGAGAGCCATCTGGAAATGGAAGCCTTCGAGAGAGCCTTCCCCTGATTGACAGGTCCAAAGTTCACAAAGAGTTGTGACGTCTTCCGAAAACACTTTGTGCGGTCCACGTAGAACTTCAGCGCTCTAGCCACATCCAGCGAGTGCAAAGTCCTCTCAGCCGGCGACGAAGGCGACGGGAAGAACACAGGCAACACAAAGGGTTCGTTGAGATTGAAGTCCGACGGCACCTTGGGCATGAAGGAGGGGTGCGTCCTGAGCACTACCCTTGTGTCGTGAAAAGTCAAGTACGGGACCTTGCAGGAAAGGGCCTGGATCTCTCCCACCCGTCGTGCGGAGGTGATGGCCACAAGAAACGCTGTTTTCCACGACAGAAACTTCAACGGGGCCGAGTGCAGAGGCTCGAACGGAGGTCCCATGAGCTTGGACAGCACCAGGTTGAGCTCCCACGCCGGGGCCGGAGCCTTCACCGGCGGGAACGATCTGAACAGTCCCTTCATGAACTCTTTCACCAGACGATGAGACCACAAGGACGTGCGCCCCGTGGTTCTGGTGTATCGGGAGATCGCAGCAAGATGAATCTTGATGGACGCGTGTGCCAGACCAGCTTTGGCCAGCGTCAGCAGGTACGGCAGTACCTGAGGAGCCGTAATTCGTAGAGGGTTAATCTTCTGTGCGTGGCACCAGACAGAGAACCTCTTCCATTTGTGTCCGTAGCATTTAAGAGTCGAGGACGCCCTGGCCTTTGCAAGAACCTCTCTGCAGTCGGCCGGTATGTCGTATCCTCCAAACTCTAGCGCTGCAGGAGCCAGGCCTGCAAGTTCAGCGATTTCGGGTCGTGGTGGAGGATGGCGCCTCCTTCCCTGGAGAGTAGATCCGTGTACACCGGCAGCTTGATTGGCGGGGACGCTGACAAGTCCAGAAGGTCCGGGAACCATATCCGCCTCGGCCACGCAGGTGCGACGAGGATCATCCTGCACCGTGACCTCTTGAGCTGGTTGACGAGCCGGATTAGCAGTGGCAAAGGAGGGAACGCGTAGAGGAACAGGCCCTCCCAGGGGAACGAGAAAGCATCGCCCATGCTCCTCGCCTGGGGAAACCTGCTGGCGAACCTCTGGCACTTGGAGTTTGTCGCCGTCGCGAACAGGTCGATCTGGGGTGTGCCCCACCGTCGGAAGAGGCGATCCACTAGATCCTGCCGTAGTTCCCACTCGTGGCACGAGCGCAGCTCCCTGCTGAAAGAGTCGGCGATGGTGTTTTTTATCCCTGCCAGATGAAACGGCACCAGAAACATCCTTTGGGCGACGGCCCAATGCCACAGGTCCTGCGCCTCCTTGGAGAGTGCTGGGGACCTGGTTCCGCCCTGTTTCCTGATGTAAAACATGGTGGTGGTGTTGTCGGTGAAGATCCTCACCACCTTGCCCTTGAGGGACGGAAGGAAGGACCTGAGGGCCCAGAACACTGCACAGAGCTCCAGGACGTTGATATGGAGGGACTTCTCCGTCGGGAGCCAAAGGCCTCTCGCGTGCAGATTTTCGGTGTGCGCTCCCCACCCTTCCAGGGAGGCATCCGTGGTCACTGTCTCCTGGTGGTCTGGGGTCTGGAAGTCCATGCCCGCCGTCAGATGCGCGCGGGTGCCCCACCACCGGACCGCTCGGCGGAAACTCTCGTCGAGTGTGATCGTCTCCTCGAAGCCGCCCGTCGTTCGGATCCAGCGCGCGTCCAGGAACTCCTGCAACGGGCGCATCCGGACCCTGCACATGGGAATGAGGTAGATGCAAGAAGACATCATTCCGAGGAGGGACTTGATGGACCTCACCTTGGCCGCGTCGGACGCCAACATCCGCTGTACCTTGCCCAGGATGGACCTGGTCCTTTCCTCCGACGGGGAGGCCAGAAGGGACACTGTGTCGAGCTTCGCTCCCAGAAACAGTGCGTTTTGCGCGGGTACCAGGTGGGACTTGGCGTAGTTCACGGAGAATCCCAGGTCTGTGAGAAGTTGGACGGTCCTTGCCGTGTGCTCCACGGCGAGCTCCCTCGTCTTGGCTCGGATGAGCCAGTCGTCCAGGTAGGGGTAGACGTGGATCCCCTCGCGGCGCAGCTGCGCCGCCACCGGTGCAAGGCACTTGGTGAATACCCTGAGTGCCGACCGTAGTCCGAAGGGGAGGGCTTTGAACTGGTAGTGACGCCCTTGGACCACAAACCTGAGGAATTTTTGGTGCCCCTTTAGGATGGGAATATGGAAGTAGGCATCCTCCAAATCCAACGACGACAGGAAGTCTCCTTCCTCCAGCTGACCCAGGACGTGCTGGAGGGTGACCATCCGGAACTTCTGCGCCTTGATGAACTTGTTCAGACGTCGCAGATCTAGGATGGGGCGCCATCCTCCCGTCTTCTTCTTCACGAGGAAGTATCTCGAGTAAACTCCGGAGCCCCGAAGCCTCTTTGGGACGAGTTCGATGGCGCCCTTCCTGAGCATCGCTCTTACCTCCAGGAGAAGCTGAGGGACGTGAAGCTCTTTCCTGGCCACGGGGGGGACGCGCGGGCACCTTCTTTGAAACTCGAGCGCGTGGCCCCGGGCTAAGGCGTCCAGCACCCAACGGTCGGTGGAGATGGACTCCCACACGCTGACGAAGCTCGCCAGCCGGCCTCCCACCGGGGTGCATCGGTGGGGGCCCCACCCCACGGTCGGTTCAATCCTGTTTCGACGAGGCTTTGCCGCCTTGACCTCCTTGGCGACGACGGCGGGGTCCGCCAGACTTGCCTCGTCCTCTGTAGGCCTCCTGAGACGACGAGCGGGCCGCTTGACGGTAGGTGGAGAAACCGCCGCCGGAACCTTTGGAGGCGCCCTTGCCTCCCCTGCTTCGAAAGGGCGTCCGTCGTTGCTGCAGAACCCCAAGGGCCCGGGCCGTCTCAGTGTCCGCTTTAATGGCCTGAAGGGAATCGTCCACTGTTTTCCCAAACAGGTTGTTTCCATCGAACGGCATGTCCAGGACTCTGGTCTGTACGTCTTGACGGAAGTCCGTAGCCTTGAGCCATCCACGCCGCCTAAGGCACACGCCGTTGCCAAACTGGCGAAACCCAGTGTCGGCGATGTCCGTCGCAATAGTGATGGCGTGGTCCGACGCCACCTCACCTTCCTGTAGGATCTCCAGGGCATCCGCCCTCTTGTCGTCCGGTAGGAAGTCCAGCAGGGGAGCCAGTTTGTACCATAGCTCCCTGTCGTAGCGGGCCACGATAGCCAAGGTGTTGGCCGCTTTAATCGTCGTTGCTGCAGACGAGATGACCCTGCGTCCCATAGCGTCCAATTTCTTTCCCTCGCCGTCCGGTGGGGAAGTCGATGTGGAGGCCGCACCCCCCCCCCGCTTTCTTCCTGGCCGCCGCGGAGACGACAGAGTCCGGGGTAGGCTACGCCCGGAGGCACAGGGGGCCGCGTCCGGGACCCGGTACTTCTTCTCGTACCGGTCTCTTCTAGCTTGCGTCGTGGAAGGGTTCTTGAGGAGGGCGAGGCCCTCATCCCAAATGTCGTCCAGTAGAGGCACCGCGAGGACCGTCTTCCTCTTGGCCTCGCGCCGTTGATAAAGGAATCCTTCCTTTTTCTTCTCCTCAGGGCAGAGTTGGAAAAGCTCGGATGCCCTGGCGATCATGGAGTGGAACGATCCAATCTCGTCGGGCGGAGAAGCCCTGGTGGGAGGTGACGACGGTAGATCCTCGTCGTATACCTCGTCGTCCGTACCCGTCGCTGCCGTGTCAGTCCCCGTATCATCCCCTCGGGTGGACGGGGAGGAGGGCTGGACGGGGCGCGACGGGTGAATCCTTCTTTTCTTGGGCGGGGGCACACCAGAAGGTCCCGGTTCAGGATCCCCCGACGGGAGAGGTTCCTCCGTCGGCAAAGGCAGTCTCGTCCTTATCTCTGAGCATAAGGACTGTATAGCCCACAAAATGGCCGCCGAGTTGTCTTGCGGTGCCGGCAGAGGGGAATCCGACGGGCGACCAGGGGCTTTCATTTGGAAAGTTGGACGGGTTTGATTCAAAACAATCTCTTGCAGACCACACCGCTGGATGTATGAACATTAAAAGCATAATAATACAGAATGGTGGCCAGTGAACCTTTTAAGCAGTGGGATAAAAATATTTTCCTGCAAATAAGTAAAAGCGAGGCAGTGAAGTGAGCCCGTCAGAAACGACTTTGAAGGATTTGGTGTGGATTTTCCTCCCAATACGTGTTTAAAATAATTAGGTTGGTATGTTACATTGTTCACCACACAGTTCTAGATAAATTGTATTGAAAGCCATAAGGTTTAAAACATTTCTATGGGGTACAGGCGATCAGGTAGTTTAATAATGGTTGTTAGCATCAGGCTTTCTTGGAACAGTGTGTACCGGGCAACAGAGATGTATTATAGGCCATATTTGTCTTTACTGCGCTCAGAATAGCTGTCTTGTCAGTTTATAAATGGTGAGACATTTTTATGGGTGACTGCAGAAACAAATAACATTTTGCATTTTCTTAAAAGAGAAAACTTTAATGTTAAGTTCACTGTTTATTTCTATGGTTTTACTCCATTGGATACATTTTCACTTGTCACAGTGTTGCTCGCCTCGTTTTAATATGCCATCCATAGTCCAGTTGTGCACCCGTTGCATCTACAAAGGATCAGCTAATGGTGAGAGTGTCTCTCTGACATTATGGAAACGCAACCCACTGCAAAAGGGGAGCCTCGTCTTTGCTCTCCCAAGTCTGAGGACGTTTTCCTGCATTGTGTACTCTGTGTGGAGAGCCTAAAGAAGGGGGGGGGGTGAAGGTCCTGATCCAGCCCAATGGCCTTATGTTTCACACACCTGATTAAGAAGAAAGTTTTGAATGATGAGACTTGCATGGATGTTACTTTTGGATGGCCCGTCGGTACTTTTGAGCCTTAAATAGATCTCTTCCACTTATATGTATGTTGCTAAATAGATGTCTAAGAAACAATATATTAAAGTACATTGAAAATAAGCTTTGAGCAGAGAGCCCACATCGGCATCTACTGCCCTAAAGATTATTGCTTTCATGAACACAAGTGACAAAATACTTGGAAATGACATCATAGATCTTGTTAGATACTGCCAGCCAAAATATTTGACATTATTCAACAAGTCAAATTGGGAAATGAAGTAAGTACTGTGATCATCAGAAGCAGAGAACACAGAGCCATTGGATTGATGGACAATGTGACCTGTGTATTATTTGAGAGAAGACCGAGTTTTGGTAAATATGAATTCCATCTTATTGGAAAATGCATCTAGCGAGACGACAATTCCTGTTCTCCAGCATGGGGTCTGGCATGGATTCACATGCTAATGAATATTCCCCGTCGTCAGGCTGGGAATCCTCGGTAAAGAAAAAATCAGTATCAGTTTCGTTTCTGATCTGTCTTTCGTAGTAGTAACCAATCACTGATCTCTGCGTCATACTGACCACAGCCAATGACTGCCCTCTCCCTAAGCCCCGCCTCTGGCAGCCATCTTCAGATTTGGTAGCACGTGAAGTGGCAGTATGACCAAGTGAAGAGCCGCAGAGGGGTAGGCGGGAGGGTTCGCATGTGAATCCATGCCAGACCCATGCTGGAGAACAACAGTTACAGGTAAGTAACTTGTTCCTTCTCCAGCATGGGGTTTGGCATGGATTCACATGCTCATGAATAAAGAATACATAGCAGTACACACATGCACAACCACAGGAGGTGGCAAAGGCTCAACATTAAGCATTACATCAAACTCAACATTAAGCAATTCTTACCTTCTCACCAGGCTCACCTTAGGCGAACAGGTTGCGCAGCACTGCTTGGCCGACCCTGAACTCCTCCCTGGAATCCAGATCGACGCAGTAGAATTTCGTGAAGGTGTGCGTCGACCTCCACGTAGCAGCCCTGCAGATGTCCAGCAAGGGCACACCAGATAGGAACGCCGTGGTAGCTGCGATCGCTCTGGTGGAATGGGCTCTCGGACGGCCAGGCAGCAGTCGGTTTGCCAACCGATGACAGTACACGATACAGCCGGAGAGCCATCTGGAAATGGAGGCCTTCGAGAGAGCCTTCCCTTGATTCACAGACCCAAAGTTCACAAACAGTTGTGACGTTTTCCGAAAACTCTTCGTGCGGTCCACGTAGAACTTCAGCGCTCTAGCTACATCCAGCGATTGCAAAGTCCTCTCAGCCGGCGTCGAAGGCGACGGAAAGAAAACTGGTAACACCAAGGGCTCCTTGAGGTGGAAGTCTGACGGCACCTTGGGCATGAAGGAGGGGTGTGTCCTCAGCACCACCCTCGTGTCATGAAAGGTCAAGTATGGAGGCTTGCAAGATAGGGCCTGAATCTCTCCCACTCGTTGTGCAGAGGTGATGGCCACGAGGAACACTGTCTTCCACGACAGGAACTTCAAAGGCGCCGAATGCATATGCTCGAATGGGGCCCCCATGAGCCTGGTCAGCACCACTAAGTTCCCACGCCGGGGCAGGGGCCTTCACCCGCGGGAATGATCGGAATAGTCCCTTCATAAATTCCTTTACCAGGCGATGAGAGCGCAAGGACGCCCGTCCCGTAGTCCTGGTATATCGGGAGATGGCAGCCAGATGTATTTTTATGGAGGCGTGAGCCAATCCAGCAACAGTAAGTACGGCATCACTTGAGAGGCCGTAATCCACAGAGGGTTAATCTTCTGTGCACGGCACCAGACAGAGAACCTCTTCCATTTATGACCGTAACACTTGAGAGTTGAGGTCGCCCTAGCCTTTGCAAGAACCTCTCTGCAATCAGCCGGGATATCGTACCCTCCAAACTCTAGTGCTGCAGGAGCCAGGCCTGCAAGTTCAGCGACTGTGGGTCGTGGTGTAGAATGGCGCCTCCTTCTCTGGAGAGAAGATCCGCGTCCGCCACCAGCCTGACTGGCGGGGACGTTGACAAGTCCAGAAGGTCCGGGAACCAGATCTGCCTTGGCCACGCCGGTGCGACGAGGATCATCCTGCACCTGGACTTCTTGAGCTGGTTGATGAGGCGGAGCAGCAACGGCAATGGAGGGAACGCGTATAGAAACAGGCCGTCCCAAGGGAACGAGAAAGCATCGCCCATGCTCCTCGGCTGGGGGAACCTGCTGGCGAACATCTGGCATTTGGAGTTTGTCTCCGTCGCGAACAGGTCGATCTGGGATTTGCCCCATCGTTGGAAGAGTCGATCCACTTGATCTTGGTACAGTTCCCACTCGTGGCACGAGCGTAGCTCCCTGCTGAGTGAGTCGGCGATGGTGTTTTTTATTCCTGCCAGGTGGAAGGGAACCAGAAACATCCCCTGGGCGATGGCCCAGTGCCACAGATCCTGGGCCTCCTTGGATAGGGTTCGGGATCTGGTGCCCCCCTGCTTCCGTATGTATAACATCGTGGTGGTGTTGTCGGTGAAGATCCTCACCACTTTGTCCTTGAGGGACGGGAGGAACGACTTGAGCGCCCAGAACACTGCACGGAGCTCCAAGATGTTGATGTGAAGAGACCTCTCCTCCGGGAGCCAAAGGCCTCTTGCGTGGAGATCTCTGGTGTGGGCCCCCCAACCCTCCAGAGAGGCATCCGTAGTCACCGTCTCCTGAAACGCCGGGGTTTGAAAGGCCGTGCCCGTCGTGAGGTGAGCCTGGGTGCACCACCATAGGATCGCCCGACGGAACTCCTCGTCGAGGGGGATCCTGTCCTCGAAGCAGACCCCCGCCTGAATCCAGCGGGCGTCGAAGAACTCCTGTAGCGGACGCATCCGAAGTCTGCAAAGGGGTACAAGGTAGATGCATGAGGACATCATCCCGGTAAGGGACTTGATGGACCTCACCCTGGCCACGTCCATGGCTAACAGTCGCCGTACCTTGCCCAGGATGGTTTTGGTCCTCTCCTCTGAAGGGGAGGCCAATTGCTTCACTGTATCGAGCTTCGCCCCCAAAAACAGTGCTACTTGCGACGGAACCAGGTGGGATTTGGGGTAGTTGATGGAGAACCCCAGCTCCGTGAGCAACCGGACGGTCCTCGCCGTATGATCGACGGCGAGTTCCCTTGACCTTGCCCGGATTAGCCAGTCGTCCAGGTAGGGGTAGACATGGATCCCCTGCAGGCGCAGCCGCGCCGCCTCTGGTGCCAGGCACTTGGTGAAAACCCTGGGTGCCGACTTTAATCCAAACGGTAGGGCTCTGAATCGGTAGTGGCGTCCTTGAACCACGAACCTGAGGAACTTCCTGTGCCTTCTTAGAATGGGGATGTGGAAGTAAGCATCCTCCAGGTCCAGAGGTCCAGCGACGATAGGAAGTCGCCTTCCTCCAGCTGTCCCAGCACGTGCTGGAGGGTGACCATCCTGAATTTCTGCACCTTGATGTACTTGTTTAAGCGGCACAGGTCCAGGATGGGGCGCCAACCGCCTGTCTTCTTCCTGACGAGGAAGTACCTCGAGTACACTCCGGAGCCCCAGAGCCTTCTGGGGACGAGCTCGATGGCACCTTTCTTGAGCATCGCCCTTACCTCCAACAGCAGTTGAGGGACATGATTTTCTTTCTAGGCCACGGGAGGAATGCGAGGGCACTTCTTTTGGAATTCCAGCGAGTGCCCGTTGGCCAGGGTGTCCAACACCCGATGGTCGGTGGAGATGGATTCCCACACGCCGACGAACATCGTCAGCCGGCCTCCCACCGGGGTGCTTCGGTGGGGGCCCGACAACACGGCCTGGTAGTCTTGCTTGGAGGCGGCCTTGGCCTCCTTGGCGACGACGGCGGGAACCCCCTTGTTTGCCGCAACCTCTGTAGGCCTCCTGGGAAGAGGAGCGGGCCGCCTGGCGGTAGGTGGAGGAGCCACCACTGGATCCTTTGGAGGCACCCTTTCTGCCTCCAGAGCTCCGAAAGGGCCGTCGCTGCTGAAGCACCCCAAGGGCCCGGTCCGTCTCCGAGTCGGTCCTGATGGCCTGTAGAGACTCATCCACTGCCTTACCAAAGAGGTTGTTGCCGTCGAACGGCATGTCCAACACTCTGGTCTGGACGTCCTGGCGAAAGTCTGTCGCCTTGAGCCATCCTCGTCGTCGGTGGCAAACACCGTTGCCCAGTTGGCGAAATCCGGTATCGGCAATGTCCGTTGCCACCGTAATGGCGTGATCCGACGCCACCTCGCCTTCCTGCAGAATCTCTAGGGCTTCCGCCCTTTTGTCATCAGGCAGGAAATCTAGCAGGGGGGCTATCTTCAACCAGAGCTCCCTGCCGTAGCGGGCCACGATCGCTAAGGCATTGGCCGCCTTAATCGTCGTTGCCGCCGACGAGATGACTCGTCGTCCCATAGAGTCCAACTTCTTACCTTCACTGTCTGGCGGGGAGGTGGAAGTTGAAGCTGCCGCGCCTGCTGCCTTCTTCTTAGCCGCTGCTGAGACGACCAAGTCCGGCGTGGGCTGGGCCCTGAGGCACAAGAGGGCGGCATCGGGGACTCGGTACTTCTTCTCGTACCTGTCCCTCTTGGCGGGTGTCGTGGCAGGGTTCTTGAGGACAGCAAGCCCCTCGTCCCAGATGTTGTCAAGTAAAGGCACCGCGAGGACCGTCTTCCTCTTAGCCTCTCGTCGCTGGTACAGAAACCCCTCCTTTTTCTGTTCTTCAGGGCAGAGCTGGAAGAGCTTGGATGCCCTGGTTATCATGGCGTGGAAAGAGCCAACCTCGTCGGCTGGGGACGCCCGCGGGGGGTTGATGACGGGATGTCCGCTGTGTCATCGCTGCCATCGCCGTCCGTCCCCGTATCCGTCGCCGTATACTCTCCCGGCGAGGGGGATGAGGGGTCCGCCGGTCTCGCAGGCACGAAGGGCGGAGCGGGGTGGACTCTCCTCCGCTTGTTCGGAGGACTTCCCGACGGGCCTGGTTCTGGCTCCTCCATCGGGGTGCGTGGTAATCTCGTCCTTATCTCGGTACATAAGGATTGGATTGCCAACAAAATGGCGGCCGAGCTATCCTGGGGCTCGGGCAATGGCTGCGACGGACGGGATGGCCGCTCCGGTGGGCCCTGTTCGTCGTCCTCGATCACGTCAGCAGGGACCGTCCCCTGGGATTGAACCTCTCGTTGAGGTTTATGAGCCTCTCGTTGAGGCCTATGGACCTTTCGTTGAGGCCCCTCTCGGTCTCCACCAGTTCCTCCTCAGAGGCCGATTCCGAGTCTGTAACGGCCACCGCCCCCCCTCCCTCTTTTTCAGCCAGGGGCTTCACGGGGGTCTTAGCGATGGGCTGGAAAGAGGATTCCCTCCGCGGCGGCAGGGATACTCTGGGCCCAGAGGCCGTTTCCATTGGTGTAGTCTCAGCCAGCTCTGCCAGGGTCGCAGAGACCGCTTCGGTAGAGGCCTTAGCAGGGTGGATCAAGGCCCTCACCACCTTAGGTGCGTCCTGGGCCTTTGCCTTGGGGGGAGGGTCAACACCTCGCTCCCCCTTTGAGATCGACCGGGTCCGCTCCAGCAGCCTACCCGGGTTCTCGGACTTCCTCTTCCCCGACCCAGAGTGCTGGCTCGTGGACGAATGTGTCGGGAAGTAGCGCCCTGCTTGGCAACCGAAGAGCCCGACCTTTCGGCGCTCCCAGAGCCTGCGGACTCGCGGTGCTTGGCCTTCTGTTGGGCCCCTGTCGCCGGGGAGCTCTCAAAAGACTTAGAAGCTCGCTCAGACTTCTTCTTCGCATTCTCACTTGCTGTGCCCTTTTCCAGCCAGGTGGCGAGGCGGGAACGACGATCTTGTTTGGTCCGTTCCGAAAGCTTCTTGCAGAACGCACAGTCCTTCTCCACGTGCGTCTTGTCCCCATTGAGGCAGTAGAGACATCGCAAATGCTCGTCCTCCTTGAAAACGTTATATAATCCGCATCCAGGGCAGTTCCTGAACAGCTTGTATCCGGGCGTCAAGCTCCCTTTGTCCTGGGCCATGTCTTGAGGTAGGCCGCAGATCTTCCGGAATCCTCCAAGAAGTGTAAACTCGACGAAAACTTCACCATTGAGGGGCGTAGAAGAATTCCAAAACGGGTCCCCGTTATCGGAAGTAGAAACAGTGGAGCTTGAGGCTCGATTAAACCGAAAAAATGAGAATTCCCCTGAAAAAACGTGAAAACGCAGTAAAAAACTCAAGAGCTAAACACGAGGACTCCCAACACTTGAGCGTGCAGTAAAAATCTGAGGATGGCTGCCAGAGGCGGGGCTTAGGGAGAGGGCAGTCATTGGCTGGGGGCAGTATGACCCAGAGATCAGTGATTCGTTACTAAGAAAGACAGATCAGAAATGAAACTGATACTGATTTTTTCTTTACCGAGGATTCCCAGCCTGACGACAGGGAATATTCATGAGCACGTGAATCCATGCCAGACCCCATGCTGGAGAAATGCATTAAAAAACCTTTTTTTTGAAGAAGACATTTTCAGTTGTACACGTGTAGTCAGCATATTGCCAACATGACAAATAGTAGTCTAGATACATTCTCATAGCTTCAGCTACGGATTATTCTTACCCACTGTATAGCCCTTTTCCTTAACGGTTTGCCACATGTCCCCACCATGCCTGCAGCTTGCTATTTATCCGAGGTTGAGATAGCATATGCCTTGGCTGCACAGGTATTCATTATTTTGGTCTGCTTCCCCCATTGTATTTGTGGCAGTGGTGCCACTCAAATGCCACAATTCATTTTATGTGTATGCAGACAGATCTCAGTTCCAATATTCCCCAGTGGGGAGTCCACACCCTCCTCTGTCATCCCTTGATTTCTGAAAGTGGTCCGATTCAGGGTGCCAAAAAAACAATCCTTTCATTCTCAAATCAGATGTGGGCCCGTTCACAGCAGGCTGGGTTTGCAGGGATCCCACCACAAATTCAAAATATGGTTCTTCCATAGAGATGGAAATTGTGCCCAAACTGGCAAAACATGTTTGCATTGATTAATATGAGCATCCTTTACACATTAGAATTGCCCATCTGATAATGAAGGGGGAAAGCTTTTCAAGTCATGTGTGAACAGTTGCTCTCTAGCAGCCTCATAACAATGGGTTAAAGACCATCAAAATGATATGGTATAGAAAATGTTTATTTATTTATTGGATATTTGTAAGTAGCCTATACAACAAATGGTGTATCAAGGTGCCACAAGACAAAAAAAGGGGCAGGGGACAAGGGAGAAAGATAACAATAATAACGGTCCTACTAGGCCTTTTGACATTCGGATTGCGCAAGTGCAGTAACAAGAAGTGTGAGGGAGAGTGGAGAGGGAGAGTGCCGGGCTGTGCAAAATGCAAAAGTGCTAGGGTGGGAAGGGACGTGAAGTGTAGAGAGGAGAGAGTGCAAGTGAAAAGGGAGGATTGAGGTGGGGAGGACAACAGGGGCTAGGAGAGTGTCAAGGGGAGGCAGGAGGGCATTGGGTGCCGGGGCTGAGGAGCCACATGCTAAGTGCTAGGAGGTGGGGTGGACTCGGCGGGGGGTGGGGGCTGCTGCCCAGTAGAGCTCAGAGGGAACCCGGCAGCCTGTCACTGCGGCAGTGGGGAGGGGAAGGAAGAAGAGAAAAGGAAGGTCTTGAGTAGCTTCCAAAACTTGAGGAGATCGGCTCAAGCCTGAGAGGGGCAGGGAGACCATTACAGAGGGAGGCTGCTGCAGAGGAGAGAGATCTACCCCCCACTCTTTGCTTAGAGAAGCGTCTGATATGTAGAGAGTTGGAGCTAGAAGACCGAAGGGCTCAAGCAGGGAGGTATTTAGGGAGAGAGAGTTTGATGTAGTGTGGTCCCAGTCCCAGAAAGCCTTGTGGGTGATGCAGAGGGTCTTGAACCTCATCCTAGCGACACCCAGGAGCCAGTGGAGAGATTTTAGGGCTGGAGAGATTCGGTCACTGGGCTTGAGGCTGGGCTTGAGGCCAAGGATAAGTCTTGAAGTCCTATTCTGGATTAGTTGAAGGGGCGAAGGGAGGAAAAAGGAAGATTGAGGAATGTTGCAGTAGTCCAGCCTAGAGAGGACCAGCACTCAGGAGACATTGAGTTTCTGGGGGAAGGTGTGGAAAGGGAGAATGCCTCTACGGAGGTGCAGCTGATAGTGGGCCTTCTTGGCAAGGTCTATGATGTGAAGAGAGAAGGAGAGAGAGGAGTCAAAGATGACACCAAGGTTTTTTGCCTCACAAGAGGGTGAGGGAGGGAGGGGAGGAGGAGGGAAGGAGACAGTTGGAGTCCCAATGAGGAGAAGCTCAGTCTTACTGGCATTAAGGAGGAGATCATTGGCAGCACACCATGCCTGAATAGTAGTCAAACAGTCAGGGATGAGAAAGGAGGAAGAGGAGGCAGTTGAGGGAAGGTTGAAGGAGATTTGTGTGTCTTCTGCACAACACTGGAAGTGAGGAGAGAAGGACAAGTGGGCCAGAGGGACGAGGTAGATGTTGAATAGTTACGGCGAGAGGATAGAGCCTTGAGGGACGCCACAGGTGGAGGGAGTGATAGGGGAGAGAAAAAGGCCCAGATGAATCTGAGAAGGTCGATCAGAGAGGAATGAGGTCAACCAGTCCAGTGCCAAGCCTGTGATGCCAAGAGTGTCACAGAGCTGAATGGTCAGGGTGGCATGACTGACCGTGTCTAAGGCAGAGGAAAGAGACAGAAGGATAAGAACAGATGGAGAGTTGGAATTGAGATCTGAGAGCAAGTCGCAAGTCTTCACGGGTGTTCAGCAGAGCAGTTTCCGTGCCTGTGGCTACTCTGAAGCCAGACTGGTTGTCGTGGGGACAACCAACAGATTCAGTGTGTTCAATCAGTTGGGAGATGACCAGTTTCTCCAGGAGTTTGCCCTGGAAGGGGGTAATGGAGATAGGGTGGTAGTTTTCTGGACAGGAGGGGTCAGCAATGTGATGCTGGAAATGCATTGGAGGGACAGGGCCTCCATGTCCTTGTCCTGTACTCCTTTTACCATGTGTGTTCTGTGTTATTTTCTGCACAGGACTCCATGTGGGACTCCTGGCAGTACAGCTCTTCCTCTTTTTGGTTGTGATAAACCGACCCTTGGGATACCCTTACAGCACCCATGGGTGGGGGTACAACCCTGTACCCCTAGTGTATGTTTTTGGGCACCTTTGTGTGGCCCACAGAGCAGGGTATGGGCTGGTGGCAGATCCATGCTGAATTTGACAGGTGCTCCGAGTATCCTCCATTTTGGGATACCCAGGCCCTACGATTGGAATCAGTTGATTCCTGATAGGAGATAAAATGGCCCCTGTGGCCTCTTGCTTTCTATTGCCTGTTACCCTGTTTTCCCAAAGTCCTGGGAAGCCCTGACTCTATCCCTTCCCCTGACTGGCTGTTGGGTGGAAGTTCCATACATGGTATTGTGGGGAAGTCCAGGGCAGACTGTCTGGAGCCTTCAAAGTGACTGTGTGTTGTGGGTACACCCTTGGGGTGTGGCCTGGGTGAATGGAGTGTGTGACCAATATACATTTCATGTTATGGGTGCCGGGTTTCTGGTGTGTGACACAATGAATGAGAAAGCCCTGCCCGAAACTGGTATTTATTTATTTATTTGCATTTTTAAAGCGCACTGCTGCCCTCGGGCATCGTGGCGCCGTTACAAGAAAGTTTACTTGGCATAGGTGAATATAACGAAGACAATGGGAACATGGATACAGACATAGCTAAAGTTCCGAGGTTGCATGGGAACAGTGAGCATAGGTACAGTTGTATATTACAGCCATTATTCACATTGCAGTGGTGTTTTAAGTAGGATTTACTTAAATAAGATGGTTTTCAGTGCCTTTCTGAAGGCCATGAGGGAAGTTTCAGTGCTCAGTTTGGGAGGTAGAGAGTTCCAAGATTTTGCAGATGAATGCAGTGTGGAGTGCTGAATGGCTGGGTGCTTGTCCCAATCCACGTTCCTTGTTGTGAGTGTCTGGATGGAGCAGAATGGCCTGAATGCACTGTGACCCTGATTGGCTGCCTGCCTGCTGGATGCCCTTGTGAATGATTGGCTGCCTGGGCCTGGCTCAGCATTGTGAATGAGAGACAGAACAGTATATCTGGGGACCTCTGACTTACTGGAATTGTTCAGAAGCTGAAGTTGAAACTTGATGCTTATTCTCGAAGCCGAGCCGGAAGAAGAATTTCTGCTGCTTTCCTTCGACGCTATCTGAAAGCTGTCGTGCCTTCGAGGACTGATCCAAGAGAGGACCTGGCTAGGAGACCTCTTCCCGAGCTACGAGGGAACATTGTGCACCAGCTAACCTTCACCAAGGCTCCCTGGAAGTCAGTCCTCGCAAGGCTGCCGACCGGATACAGGGACCGCCGAGGAATCTGAAGAAAAGCACCAGGACATCAAGATCGTCAACGACCATCACCGTCGACCGAGGTTCGGAGGACCGCTGTGAACTCGTCGATTGGAGCCGCAACGCTCCATTGCCGAAGACACTTTGAAATCAAAGACTCCCTTGCTCATCACCGTCAATCGCTTTGTCCCACCGGAGAAAGTCGAGGTCGCCAAGGAATCGAATAGAATCCGCCGGTGGGTTTCCCACCACCCAAATCCCCAAAGACGCCGACGAAGATCCGAAAGCCAACCGTGGTCGAGTCCGATCGCCAACGCCAAAACTGATGACCCAACACCCTTGCTGGGCCTATGTTCTTCATTCAGTACTCTTTGCGGCAACAAACTCTCATCATCGAGGTGTACCGCATGCCTCATCTTCCCAGGACATCCATGACCGACCGTCGATGAGCACCGCAAGGACAGAGGCTGCTGCCTCGACAACTTTGTTCACCTTTTCCTCAAGGAATCTCGACAATCTGTGGCTACCTTAAAGGAAGTTCACTCAAGAAGGATCTGTCAACGACCCATCGAAGAACTCTGCTGAACCAGGTACACTGTGGTAGTAGAACCTTTTTAGAAGGAACCAAGGCTATATTAAACAATACATGGACTGGGCTTGTTCATACACTTTATTTACAGGTTTCCCAGGTGGGGGGGATCCTCACACAGAACTGTGTCTAGTGGTAGGGACCCTGTATTCTGCCAATTGTTTAACCACTTGTTTCCCTCCTATGTCTGGTGTTGGTTCACATTGCTATTAGACTTGCATGTCATTTACAACTGTCAGTAGTTGATGCATTTTAATGGAGTCAAGAGTTAACTGTGGGAGTCAAGAGTTAACTGTGGTACCACATAGATATTGTACATATTTATCAATATAGTATTGCCTGAGCACAAAGTGTGTTATTGTGTGTGCATATAACTTGAACCTCATTTATATAAAGAACTGCGTTATCACTAACATGGTGTGTGGACATTCCTTCGTGGGGGCTTGAGGACTACACTGTAATTAAGAACCAGCCTGCATCACCTCCTGAGAGCTTAAGCCTTGATTGCTCGCCCAACGTTACCATATAGAGAATCTTGGCTGGGGTGCTCTGTGCTTCTACTCTGCCATATAGAGGGCATGAGTACAGCTAACCCCCCTCCAGTCTTTACAAGCAGAGGGCTTTTTGAGGGTAGCGGGAAGGAGCCAGTGGCAAATAAGTGGTTACAGAAATCAGCCAAGGCTGGCGCAAGGAAGGCAATGTTGTCTGGAGGAGCAGGAGAGCACCTGTTTGGAGGAAACTTTCCTAGAGAGGACTTGTCTAGAAACCTCATCCGATGCTATGGGCGAGAAAGTGGAGAGTAGGAGAGGAGAGTAGGAGGGGACGGCAGAGGGGGCGCCAAGAGAGGCCTGAAAGCTGGGGAGAGAGGAGCGAGGGGAGTAGAAGAGTGTGAGGTGTGGGATATATTGACTCACTCAACACTATTTCCCCACATCACCAAGCTGCATGTGCGCAGAAACAGAAAAATGGCTGCGCTGGCTCCTGTGAGCGCTATGGTCTAAAAACTGCGTTTTTGCAGCAACAAAAAGATGGATGCACCTTCCTGCCAAGCATACATTGGGCAGGATGGAACAAGGCGACACACTGAAAGAGCGTGCCAGTATGTTCTGACATATACAAAAGGAAGAAAGTGAAAAGGCAGCACTGCTTTGCTGAAAGCCCAAGATCTCAATTATGAAGGAAACTTTTCACCTTTAAAATAATGCTGCTGAGGCTATTTCCATCTGTTCTTCCTTAAATCACTGTGATTAATAAGGCCCTGCCATGCCCAGTATCTCATGTGCCTCAGCAAAACCAGGCATGTTTTCTGAATGACAGTCCCTGTCAAACCAACTCTGAGAGAAATTAACAAGGAACTTCAATTTTACTTGCACAGGAAAATGCGTTCATTTCTTTACAAATGTATCAAAGCTCAGTAGTTCAAAAGATACTACATCTATCTGAGCCATATCAGTTTCAATGCATCTGTGATTCAAATAAACTACTGCCTAGAATAAAATAACTCTGGCTGCAAGGCAATATTGGCAATATTGGGAAGTCAGATGGTAAAATCAAATTTGAAAAGAAATGCTAGCAATTTTCAATACATGTGTAAGAATGGGCTTTTGCTAAATTAAAGGATAAAAATGCCCGTTTAAAAAGTAAACTGTTGAAGGAAAGCCTGCCATTACCTAGCAATGTAAAGGGTTTGTGGCTGGTGAAAATACATAGATGGGTTATTTTATTCCACAGGTTTGTTTTAATTCAGGACCAAATATCAGAAAATAAAGGTTTTAAACCACCTTGGCTGGATTTGCAAGCTGTCAAAAACAGTTTATTCCGGTTGGCAGAGTTAAAGCTTCCCCCTAGGAAGGGGGACACACCATAAACTTCCAGGACAGGAAAGAACAAGTTACTTACCAACTGAAAAGTTCTTTCGATTGGATGTTCCTCCCACGTATTCCTCATCTTTAGATATGTTGTCTCCCAGCTTTGCTGCTTCGGAAAAAAATGTCACCAGAGGGTGCTGTGTTTGAGGCCGCGGAGTCATAGTCCCTCGAGGGCCGCCGTCGAGCGTCGACATCATCCACTGTATAAAGGGCTCGAGCAGCGCCCGTTACCTCAGTTCTGATTTTATGGTGTTCACGGTCGCATCAACCAATCAGGCTTTAAGTCCTCAGGCTCTTAAGGAAGTTCAAGTGCAACTGGCGTAAACTGTAGGGTGGGGTAGGTTGGGAGGGTCAATGAGAAATATGTGGGAGGAACATCCAATCGAAAGAACGTTACAGTTGGTAAGTAACTTGTTCTTCGAATGGATTGTGTCCTCCCACTTATTCCTCATCTTTAGATAGGCTCCCAAAGCAGTACGAATTTGGAGGAGGGAGTACCAGAAATTTCAATTATGGACTGAATGAAGGACAGCTTTTGCAAAGAGTCCTCCTTGGTATGAGGTAGAGTCCAAGCAGTAATGCTTCACAAAGGTGTGGATTGACGACCAGGTGGCCGCCGCACAAATATCCTGCACCGGGACACCCCTCGGAAGAGCCGTGGAAGTTGCCATGCCCCTGGTTGAATGAGCCCTTAATCCATATGGAGGCTCTTTTCCAGCCAATTTGTAGCACTCAGAGATTGGCAGAATTATCCATCTGGATATAGTTTGTTTAGACTCTCCAAGGCCCAATTTATGTCCAGTATGCCAAACAAATAGTTGGTCACATTGTCGAAGATTTGCCAATCAGAAAATGTAGAAACTGAGAGCCCTTTTTGGGTCCAGTCTATGCAACCTTTCCTCTTCCTTATTAGCGTGAGGAGGAGGAGAAAAAGAAGATAAGGTGATTTTCTGTGACAGATGAAAATCAGATTGTTTTAGGCAAGAAAGATGGTTTGACTTTTAGAATAACCTTGTCTCTATGGAAAATGGTGTGAGGAGGCTTACAAGAAAGTGCCTACAACTCACTTACCCTGCGGCCTGATGTTATAGCCACCAACAAAATTGTTTTAAGAGTGAGAAGTCTTAATGGGCAAGAATGTAAAGGTTTGAAAGGGGCACACATGAGAAATTTTAAGACTAAATTCAAATCCCAGATGGGCACCTGGAAAGGTGTCGGGGGTATACATTTGTTGGCCCTTTCAAGAATTGAATTATTAAGGGCATTTTAAAATAGGACACCTCCTTCCGAGGAATGCTGAAAGATAGATAGCGCTGCCAGATATCCTTTTATAGTGCCAATTTGGAGCCCCAAATTGGCCAAGTGTAAGAGGAAAGAAAGTAATGTTGGAGTATTACAAAGAAATGGATCCAAATTCTTATCCCTGCACCAGTTACTGAACTTGTTCCAACGACACCAGTACAGGGATTTTGTTGCTGGCCTTCTGGCCGAAAGCAAAATCTCCATTACGTCATCCGGGAGGTCGCAATCCTTATATTTCAGCCTCTCAGAAACCATGCATGAAGACTTAGGGCCTCATTCCGAGTACGGCGCTAACCAATGGCGCTATTAACGCCTTGGTTGATGCCGTACCCGGAACGGCAGCGCCTTGGTGGATGGCGGAATCACTGCCCCATTCCAAGGTTGGCGGGGCAGTAATTCCCCATTCACCAAGGCTCTTCCCCATTCCCAAATGAGCCCCCATAGGGTTCAGTGGGAATGGGGAAGATGCAAATAACGGTGACCATTCATTACGGTCACCGTTATTGGCTTGTAGGCCCCTTTGCGCCCTCGACTTTAACACCTGCTCAAAGCAGGCGTTAAGGGCGAGGGCGCAGAGGGAACTCTGAGTATGGCGGTAAGGGAATACCGACACGGGTCTCGTTACCGGTGGCCGCTATCCCTTACCGCCATACTCGGAATGAGGCCCTTAGTGTCTTGACCTCTGGATGGAGAACCTGACCTTCCTCTTGCGAGAGAAGATCCTCTCTTTGTGGAAGACATATTGGAGGGCAGAGGGACATGTCCTCCTGGCCCAATCCGGGGAATTTAGGATCATGGTTTTCCTGAACTTTATCAACCTCCCGATTACCTGAGGAATCACGGGGACTGGAGGAAACGCTTAGAGGAGTGGAAATACCAAGTCCACCACGAATGCGTCCACTAGCGCTCCTCTTGGAGGAAATTCCCTTGAGCAGTACAGCTTGCACTTCCGGTTGGCACCGGTTGAAAACAGATCCACTTGAGGGGTTCCCCAAAGGGCGAAGATCTCTTGAAGGACTTCCTGAGCTAGCTCCCCTTCGTGGGAGACTGTGCTCTGCCTGTTCAGAGCGTCCAGCGCTGTTTTCAGCTCTCTGGCTAGGTGAACTGCCGACAGAGAGATTCCTTCTTGCATTGCCCAGAACCAGAGCTGCATTGCCTCTCTGCACAGTGGGAGTGATCCTACGCCTCCTCTTTTGTTGAGGTAGTACATGGCCACTGTGTTGTCCGTCATTATCAGGACATTCCTTCCCTGTAGAGAGGGAAGAAAAGCCTTCAGCGCTAGACTCATTGCCCTCAGCTCCAAAAGGTTGATGTGTAGTTTGGACTCCTATGGAGATCAACGACCACTGATTGTCAGATCGTTGGTGTGGGCTCCCCACCCCATGAGTGAGGCGTCTGTCACTACCGTTATCTCCAGCAATGGTTGCCAAAAAGGTTCTCCCTTGAGGATATTCTCCTTGCAAGCCCACCATAGGAGATCTTGAGCCACTTTGGCTGGGACTTGCTGAAGATCTGACATCTCCCCCGAAAATTGGGACCATTGAGTCCTGAGGGCCCATTGAAGGGACCTTATCCTCAATCTGGCCTCTGGCACCAGAAAAATGCAGGATGCCATGAGGCCTAGCAACCTTAGAAAGTCGAATGCCGGTAGATGTTGGGCATTTTGAAACTTTGTTACCATCTGCAGAATGTGGTGAGCTCTCTCCTCGGGAGGCGAGGCTTTCCCTGAGTAAGTATTCAGGACTGCTCTGATGAAATGGAGTATTTGGCTTGGAATCGTTTGTGACTTCTTGTAATTGAGGGAGAAGCTCAGTCTGTGGGTCAAGGCCAGATGTTCCTGGGCTCATTCGGATGAACTTGCCCTGATTAGCCAATCGTCCAGATAAAGGTAGACTTGAATCCCCCTTCTCCTGATACTCGCTGCCACCACTGCCATCAGTTTGGCAAAAACCCTCAGGGCAGAGGACAGCCCAAATGGTAGAACCCGAAACAGATAATGAGAACCACCAATTGCGAACCTCAGGTACTTTCTGTGCTTGAGATGGATTGGCACAGGAAAGTAAGCATCCTGAAGGTCCAATGAAACCAGTCAGTCCTGAAGCTGAAGAGCCTGAAGGATCTGAGAAAGGGTCATCATCTTGAACTTGTCCTTCCTGAGGAATTTGTTCAAATTTCTTAAGTCCAAGATGGGTCTCAATCCTCCGTCCTTTTTCGGCATGTGAAAATAAGGGGAGAACCAGCCCTTGTTCCTTTACACTACAGGTACATGTTCTATTGCACCTTTATCTAGCAGGGTTAAAATCTCATGCACAAGGAGCGGGTCTGGAATTTTTACAGAGTTGGCTCCCGGTGGATGATCTTGAGGTCTTTGATGAAAAGGAAGGCAGCAACCATGGGTCACTATCTCTAGTGCCCGAGCATCTGACGTAATGCCCCGCCATTCGTCCAGATACCGAGTGATTCTGCCTCCCACCGGGTTCTTGTGGGTGAAGACCTCAAAGTGGCTTTGCAGCGGCTGCAGCAGTGGCTGAGGAGGTAGCAGCTGCTGCTTGGGCTGATCTATCACCTCTCCCTTTTCCACCACAAAAGGGTTTTCTCTGTTAGCCTCTTTGACTGGCCTGCACCCTCCCTTTTCCAAAAGAGGAGTAGAAACAAAAGGGGCGACTCTTCAAGGAAGATGAGCCTGCATAAGAGTGTTGTTGAGGCTGTTTTATAGCGGCGCTAAGTGATTTTGCTGCCGCTTTTCATGTCCGAAGCTTCTCCAAGCTCTCGTCCACCTTGCTGCCAAACAACCTCAAGCCGTCAAAGGGCCTATTAAGTAATCTATACTGCACATCAGGTGCAAAGCCAGATTTCCTTAGCCATGCAAACCTGCGTAGGACTGTGCTAGATGCCATGGACCTGCTTACACTATCAGCAGTGTCCAGTCCTGACTGAAGGCATTCCTCCACAGCCTCTTTACCATCTTTCACTATAGCCAGGAAACCATCCCGTGCCTCACCTTCCGGGATGCGTTCAGCCGCTGATGTCATGCAGTCCCACAGGGTATATGTAAATCTAGCTAAAGTACAAGTTACATTAGTCAATTTAAGGGCCATGCTGCCCGAAGAAAAAACTTTCCAGGCCCAAGCATCAACTTTATCATCCCTCTCTGGCGGTATTGAGGGGTAAGCTGATTGCCTAGTGGAGGTTGCATCTTGAACCACTAGACTTTCAGGGGAGGGATGTTTATATAGATATTCTGGATCTGATAAAGATGGCCTGTATTTTGGTACAAATTTCTTGTTTACTGCTGAAATAGAATCAGGAGTATTCCAATTTACCATCACCCTCTTCTGAAGTGCTTTATGGAATGGAAGAACAGGATCTTTAAGAGGACCTTCACTCAGGATGTCCGTCATGTCATCCTGGTCGAAATTTGGGGAAGCTGCCTTCCAACCCATAAAATAAATGACCCTTCGCATGAGATTTCTATAACTAGGATCAGCATGATCTGTAGGGTCTGGTCCCTCAAATTCCACTTCAGGTGAAGTGTCTAGGCCACTGGCATTTTGGAGACAGTCATAAAGATCTGTTATCTTGGAATTCAGGTCCACTAGCTCTTCAGGGACCTCTTTAGCTCCAAACCTAACTCCAGCCGAAGTGACATCCTCTTCAGAGGAGTGTTCTTCAAAAATGGATGACATGGATCAGAAAAATTCCTGTCTAGGTTGAGGATGGAAAGCTTTTTCAGGTAAAGAGGGTGGTATCAACTTAGGCATGGGCAATGGCGCCGACTTGGAAATCTGGATTAAAGAATGCCTCGATAAAGGCGTCGAAGGCGTCAATAAAGAAGACGCTGGCTTTGATGTTTTCAAAGGAGGCTTCGATACTGCTGAAGAAGGCTTCGATAAAGTCGAAGGTGTCGACGCAGTAGTCGTCGACTGTGTCGAGTCGAGTTTTGACTTAGACCACCGATTTATGCACCGGACGTTTTGTCTTAGTACGAGGCGTCAGGGAACTTTCCCTTGATAACACTCTCGACTCTTTTTCGGCTCTTGCGTGTTTAGTCTTTGATCTCCCTCTGTCACTTTTAGAGTGGGTAGAGGCATGATCTCCATGCGGCATCTTCAAGGGGGTCTGGGCTGCTTTCTTGAATATTTGAAGCATCGAAGCCCTAAAGGCCTCCCATTTTTCAGGGGAATCGTGCTTGGATGGATAAGTCACTCTCTTCTCAGAGGAGGAAGAAGACATGTGACGTCGCTTTTTTGACTTCTTAGTCAAAGACTAGGAGGATTTCCTCGAGTGACTCTTCGATCTCGACCTCCTCGATCCATGTCGAGATTTTCGACCAGATTCATCCGAATGTTTTTGTCTTTTAAAAGACTTGTAAGTTTCCTCCCCCACCGCCAGCTTACCTCTACGTTCCCTACGAGCCTTATTGGACATGGCCTGACAGGAACCGCACTCGTGAACCTGATGGTCTGGGCTGAGACACCAGAGGCAATTCCGATGGGGGTCGGTTATTGACAGTTTCCTACCACACTTTTGACATTTTTTTAAACCTGTGTTGGTTGTGGTGGGAGTAGATGACGAGGACATCGTCGAGAAAAAACCTGATGCGCCATTCGTGACACAAAGTAGTTGCTCGGAAAAACGGAACTGAAGGTAACGGGCGCTGCTCGAGCCCTTTATACAGCGGATGACATCGACGCTTGACGACAGCCCTCTAGGGACTATGGGCCTCATTATGAGGTGGGCGGAATGGGATTAACGGTGCCGGTAATGGTGCCGGCGCCGTTAATCCCATTCCGCCCTATTACGAGGTTCCCTCGCGGGACCCTTTCTGGACGTCTGGTTTTACCAGACGTCCATAGCGGGTCCCATGAGGGGACCAGGGAGCTAACAACGGGCCTGTTATTAACGGGCCCGTTGTTAGCTCCCTCCCCATTCCCATTGAGCCCTATGGGGCTCGAATGGGAATGGGGAAGGACCGGGCCTGGGTTCCCTGAAGGAGGAAATAAAGGGCCCTCCAAAGTCAGAATTTCCTGGTACTTCCCCATTCAGGGAACCCGGACACGATTTTGGAGGCAGCCATGCCCTTATGAAGGGCATGTGCCTCCAAAGTCGTAATGAGGCCCTATGACGCTGCGGCCTCAAACACAGCGCCCTCTGGTGAAAAATGTTTTCCGAAGCAGCAAAGCTGGAAGACAACATATCTAAAGATGAGGAATACGTGGGAGGATACAATCTAATCGAAATGATAATTGCTAGCTTGAAAAACTTTGAATGGACCAAGACAAAGAAAGTTCATACGCTCGTCAGACATTCCTCTGTGCTCCAGGCTGGGACAATAGAAGTCCTGGGACACTAACCTGTGAAGTGGAGAGGGCCATAAAATATTCAATCAAACTGGGAACCCCCACCCCACACGGGCTGAAGTGACAGTTGGTGGAAGCTGATTGAAGAAAAAAAATGTTCCAGTGACAGACAAAGGACTGCCATTTGCTTCCAAAGACTATTTTATAAATAAACTTTAAAGACTTTTTTTTATCTCTGCAGCAAGAATTAGTAAAAATGTGAACATTTTATAGTTTAAATATGATTTTATGGGATTTCATTGAAGACATGGTACAATTCACTGACACTTTGGGAATAGAAATGGCAAAGTATTGTGGATTACAAGAAAAGTATCCATGTTGCCAATGCGAATTGTTATACTTATATCCCTTATGATGATCCACACCCATTGTTAGGCAGAATCCTGTGAAGTTCCCTTAGGGAGCACTACGGAAG
This sequence comes from Ambystoma mexicanum, assembly GCF_040938575.1. NCBI lineage: Eukaryota > Metazoa > Chordata > Amphibia > Caudata > Ambystomatidae > Ambystoma > Ambystoma mexicanum. The sequence goes on along the minus strand of NC_090924.1, from coordinate 531,437,384 downwards.
ATTAGGACTACAGGTGAGAGCAATAAATCCCGTTTGGTATCAGTCTGTACCACAAAGATTTAGTTGGTAGCTGTGGCTGAGCAGTCAGACATATCTCAAGAGGCAGATGAGCAGTATTCAGGGTTTACACAATAGGCCTACAGTACTATGGCACAAGGAAATACTGACCAAAGCTTTGTATTAAAAAGTAGATATATATTTATTTTATACACTTCTAGTAAAACACATTTATCACAGTCATCAAGCAAGTTAAAATAAGTCAAAGAAAAATATACACACTCCCTAGTTAAACTGTAGGCCAAGTAAACCAGAGTGAAAACTGAGTAAAATGGCACAGTGAAAACCACACACAAGGGATACTCTAGCAATTTCTCATAAGGGGGGAAAGCACAAGTTATACAGAAATATCTTCTTACACACCCTAGCAACACTTCCCATAAGTGTAACGCTCACCTGATTCCCGCAGAGGCGCCGGTCTTGACTGGGTGAATGCCGTATCTTCAAAGGTGATGTGTAACACATGGTTGGCTCTTTGGGCTGGACCTCTGTGCACAGTATGTCTGACTCGAAGAGTAAGATGTCTGCAGATAGAAAATATGGGATTAATGAACTGGGGTTATTGGGTGCCTCTCTCCTCTTCCCTTTCTCTTCTCCTGTAGAACCCCAAAGGTTAACACCCTCACCTTAGGTAAGTGAACGCCGAGCTCTCCATCTGCCTAGGGGCAGGGTGCCGTAACCAGTTTCTTCACTGGATAAGGGTGCAGGCCTCTTGACCTCAGAGGACTGCTATCCTTCGTTAACTGCACGAACGGTAAGTTCTGGGCACTTCAAATGTCTTAAAAGTCTTTTGTAATGATATCTCTTGTTTTGCAGGGTTCCAGTGATGGCGGATGGCGGGCTGATGAGAGTTGAGGATCGAACCCGCGTGAGGAATAGAAGCGCCTGGAAGCACGTAAGTAAGCGCTTGTAGCCTGCTTCACGATGCGCACTAACTGTCCCTTTTATCTTGCAGGTACAAGTTCAGAGCTTTAGAGAAGCTGAAGGGTGCTGGAATACCCACTGGATTCGGCGTGGGAAGGAGTAATGGCACGTGAGTAATAAAGTTGCCCAATGTCTTTAAACGCACCTTCTTTTGTCTTTCAGATGCGGGATGCAGTGCGAAGACCTCCGGAGCATGCGAAGAGTAGGTAAGCCTTTGTCTTTCAGATGCCGGAATGCAGCGCGAGGCGTTGGTGACAGCCGATGGACCAGGTAAGAGATGCGCTGCCACTGAAGACCGTAGTGCTAACCTGTTCTTTCTTTGTCTTTACAGATGCTGCTGAAGACTGGATTCCAGGATGGTAAGCCTTTGTTCCCTTAGGCCCAGGATCAGAAGCAGAAGACACGATGAGCGTTCTGCTGCAGAGAATGCAGAATAACGCAAAGCAAGATTCATCCATCGGGTGTGGTTTAAATAGCCTCCTGTAGTGCTTAGGTGTCTCCTTCCACAGCCACGTCTAGGTAAGAAAAGAGTTCCTGCTTTCCAGAAGAGTTCCAGTGTTCTGAACCTAGGGAGTGGCTCCTGCCCCACCCAACAGGAAAAGTAGTCCCAAACAGAAGAGGATCAGGGGTTCAACTGGCAGGTAAGTAAGCAGCATGGTCTGCTGCAGGTAAGTCCACCCAAGCATTATGAGCCCGGCGCTTCCAGCGCTGGGACTGGGCATCTTTATGAGCCTGGTGCCACTGGCGCCAGGACAGGGTCCAAAAGGTCCCAATTGGGACTGGCTGGCACTTGGAACCGGGGTTATGGGTCTGCTTCCAAGGGAGTCGGGCAAGTCCTGATCTTTTGGAAGCAGAGATCATGACAGCACCCCCCCTCAAGGCCCCTCCCAAACCGGGCTTCTCCGGGGGTTTGGGCTTGTTAGGAAATGTTCGATGAAATCTTTTGATTAGACGAGGCGCGTGGACATATTCTGCAGGTTCCCAGGATCTTTCTTGGAGACCATAGCCTTTCCAGTCAATCAGGTAAAATAGTTTAGATTTGGAGATCTTGGAATCCAGGATGCTTTTGACTTCAAACTCGAGTTCTCCATCAACTAGAATAGGTTTTGGAGATGTAGTTAGTCGGGTTTGAGGTTGCACGGGTTTTAATAGAGAGACGTGGAAGACCGGATGTATCTTCATGTGAGGGGGCAAGTCCAACTTGACCGCTACTGGATTTACTATGGTAGTGATGGAATAGGGACCAAGGTATCTTGGGTTGAATGTGCGTGGTCCTTTTAGAGGTAGATATTTGGTGGATAACCAGACTTGATCTCCTACTTGATATTGGGGGGCTTCCTTCCGATGTTGGTCTGCTCCTTTCTTGTATTGTTCTTTAGCCCTTTGAAGGTGAGAAACGGCTTCCTTAAAGGCTTGGGTGATTGTAGAATGCAGGTGGTCTACTGCTGGTGTTCCAAGATCTTGGAGTGGATCCAACTCCGAGGTTCGAGGGTGACTACCGTATAAAAGAAAAAACAGTCTTCCCAGTTCCCGAGTGGACAGAGTTATTATAGGCATATTTGGCTATCCAAAGGATATCTTTCCAAGTTTTTTCAGTTTGTTGTAGCATGCAGCGCAAATACTGTTCCAGAGTTTGATTGGTCCTCTCGGTTTGTCCGTCGGTTTGAGGGTGATGGCTGGTCGAAAGTCTCACATCAATTTGAGCCGACCGACAGCAACTTCGCCAAAAATGAGAAATAAATAGACTACCTCGATCCGAAATTAGAACTGAAGGAAAACCGTGCAGTCGGACGATGTTTTCGAGAAATTCTCGGGCCAGAGTTGCTGCTGTTGGTAAGCCTTTGAGTGGAATGAAATGCGCCATCTTAGAGAATAGGTCCACGATTAATAGGATCGTATTGTATCCGGAGCATGGAGGTAGATCAGTGATGAAGTCCATAGAAAGCGTATGCCAAGGGCGAGGCGGGATGTCAATAGGGCGTAAGAGGCCTGCTGGTCTTTCCTTTTGACTCTTGTTTTGGGCGCATACTCCACAGGACATTATAAAGTCTCTGATATCTTTTTTCCTAGACGGCCACCAGAAGTAGCGCTTGATCTTTTCCGAGGTCTTGGTCATACCGGGATGTCCTTCCATTAAAGAATCGTGATAACAGGAGATTACCTTTTTCTGTAAATCTGTGCTGGGCAGGTATAACCATTCTTGGAAATATAATAGGTTATCCTTCACCGTAAAGTCCTTTCCCTGCAGATGCCAATTCTGTATGTCTGCTGGAGTTACCAGTAGCCTGGCTTTATCCTTAACTTCCTCTATGGATTGTGTGGCGATTACACCTAGAATTCTTTGTTCGGGAATGATAGGTACAGGTTTAGGATTGATCAAATGTTCTTCCACTCCCATTCGAGAAAGGGCATCAGCTTTACCATTTTTTGTACCAGGTCGATAGGTAATTATGAAGTCAAACTCGGCAAAGAATAGTGCCCAACGGAGTTGCCTAGAGGATTGAGCTTTTGCGGTTTTCAAATATTGCAGGTTTCGGTGATCTGTAATCACAGTAACGGTGTGTCGGGCCCCCAGAAGATAATGCCGCCAAGCCTTAAAGGCGGACTTGATACCTAGAAGTTCCTTATCAGTAATAGTGTAATTGATTTCAGGAGGCGAGAATTTGCGGGACCAAAATGCCACGGGATGCAACTAATTGGTTACTGGATCCTTTTGTGATAGAACTGCCCCCATGGCAAGGCTCGAAGCATCAGTTTCAACGATGTAGGGGAGTTCTGGGCGAGGATGTTTTAAGATCGGTGCAGAGATATCTAGTCTTCAAATTCTGGAAAGCTTGTTCCGCCTCGGTAGACCATTCAAAACGTTTGTTTTTCTTTAACAAGGCGGTGATGGGCTGGACTATTCGAGAGAATTTGGGGATAAACCTGCGGTAAAAGTTAGCGAAGCCTAACATGCTTTGAACACCTTTTACGGAGGATGGCGATGGCCATTTGAGAATTGCATCGACCTTCTTTGAATCCATACGCACTCCGCTAGGTGATAATATGAATCCCAAGAATTCAACTTCAGTCACGTTGAAAACACATTTTTCCAACTTAGCGAAAAGTTTGTGTTGACGCAATCTCTCGAGGACCATTTTCACGTGTTTCCGATGTTCAGTTTCTGATGAAGAATAAACGAGGATGTCGTCAATGTAAACAACAACACACACATCTATGAGCTCTCTGAGGACATCGTTCATAAAATATTGAAAGGCGGCCGGGGCATTGCAAAGTCCGAAGGGCATGAACTGATATTCAAATAGCCCATAGTTGGTGCGGAAGGCCGTCTTCCATTCATCGCCCTCTTTTACTCGTACCAAGTGGTAGGCTCCTCTAAGATCCAGCTTTGTATATATGCATGCTTTTCTGACTTGGTCCAGGAGTTCAGGGATCAAAGGTAACGAATATCTATTCTTAACGGTGATCTGGTTCAGGGCGCGATAATCTATGCAAGTTCTAAGGTCCCCTTCTTTTTTTGGAACGAAGAACAAAGCTGAGGAAGCAGGGGACTTGGAAGGACGAATAAACCCATTCGCTAGGTATTGATCCAGGTATTGTCGGAGGTGAAGATTCTCAGGCTCGGTGAGGGCATAAATTCTACTACAAGGAGGAGTAGATCCAGGTATCAGGTCTATCTGGCAGTCATAAGACCTATGAGGAGGTAGAGAGTTAGCCTGATCCTTCCGGAAAACATCTTGGAATTCTAGGTATTCAGGAGGTAACTGGGGAGCCTCCGAGGAACTGCTGCCAGTGCAACACCAGGTCGAGGGTGACAAGTAGAGACACATTCCGGAAACTGAACCGTTCTTGCTCGCCAATCGATCTGAGGATTGTGCTTCTCTAACCAAGGGATTCCTAGAATAATCTGGAACTGAGGGGCCGTGATCACATCGAACACGATCTTCTCATGGTGTCCATCTTGACTTACTAGCGTCACTTCTTGGGTGGTATGCGTTACTGGTCCGGAGGCTATCTCCGTACCATCCACCGTAGTAATGACGTCCTTTACAGCCTTTGGACAAAGAGTCAGATTCATCCTCAAAACCATTTCATGATCTACATAATTGCCGATGGCACCGCTGTCGACGTAAGCTTCAATCGCATGTAATCGATCCGGATGTTCAGGGCTAATGAGGACCATAGGTATCACGAAATGCGAGGTCACGGAACTGGTTTTAACGCTCGGCCTCTATTCTTGTCGGGCGAGGTCGTTTCCCTGCTCAGAGTTTGTGACCCTGGTAACTGCAGCTCCTACTGCCTTCTTGGCTGGTTTCACCGGACAGTCTCGAAGAAAGTTCCCCGAATTTCCGCAATAGAGGCATAATTGCAGCTGTTTTCCCCTTTCCCGCTCCTTTTGTGTTAGTAGTCCTTTCAGGCCCCCTATTTGCATGGGTTCCCCGGAGTCTACTCCTTTGGTAGGAGTTGGTGGTTTGGAAAATACTCGAGCATCAAACTTGGAACGATCGGCCTTCCTGTTCTGCAGTCTGTGGTCAATTTGAACGACTAAGTCAATATAGTCCGAACAGTCTTGCGGGGGATTAACTACTTGGGCTAACACATCTTTGAGCTCTCCACGTAGACCTCTATAAAACAGCGTAATCCTTTTGTCCTCAGGCCATCGAGTTTCCACTATCAGTCTGTTGAAAGACTGGAAGCACATAAGTAAGCGCTTGTAGCCTGCTTCACGATGCGCATTAACTGTCCCTTTATCTTGCAGGTACAAGTTCGGAGCTTTAGAGAAGCTGAAGGGTGCTGGAATACCCACTGGATTCGGCGTGGGAAGGAGTAATGGCACGTGAGTAATAAAGTTGCCCAATGTCTTTAAAAGCACCTTCTTTTGTCTTTCAGATGCGGGATGCAGCGCCGAAGGCCTCCGGAGCGTGCGAAGAGCTGGTAAGCTTTTGTCTTTCAGATGCCGGAATGCAGTGCAAAGACCTCCGGAGCATGCGAAGAGTAGGTAAGCCTTTGTCTTTCAGATGCCGGAATGCAGCGCGAGGCGTTGGTAACAGCCGATGGACCAGGTAAGAGATGCGCTGCCACTGAAGACCGTAGTGCTAACCTGTTCTTTCTTTGTCTTTACAGATGCTGCTGAAGACTGGATTCCAGGATGGTAAGCCTTTGTTCCCTTAGGCCCAGGATCAGAAGCAGAAGACACGATGAGCGTTCTGCTGCAGAGAATGCAGAATAACGCAAAGCAAGATTCATCCATCGGGTGTGGTTTAAATAGCCTCCTGTAGTGCTTAGGTGTCTCCTTCCACAGCCACGCCTAGGTAAGAAAAGAGTTCCTGCTTTCCAGAAGAGTTCCAGTGTTCTGAACCTAGGGAGTGGCTCCTGCCCCACCCAACAGGAAAAGTAGTCCCAAACAGAAGAGGATCAGGGGTTCAACTGGCAGGTAAGTAAGCAGCATGGTCAAGTCCACCCAAGCATTATGAGCCTGGCGCTTCCAGCGCTGGGACTGGGCATCTTTATGAGCCTGGTGCCACTGGCACCAGGACAAGGTCCAAAAGGTCCCAATTGGGACTGGCTGGCACTCGGAACCGGGGTTATGGGTCTACTTCCAAGGGAGTCGGGCAAGTCCTGATCTTTTGGAAGCAGAGATCATGACAATAAGTCTGTGAACCAGATTAAGCAAGACAGTGCATCAGTATAGAAAATACTTAAATGAAAACTGAGCAAAATGGCACTTCACAAGGTTTAGGAGGGGGAAGAAATAAAGGGGGTTATAAGAAGTAGGTGCACCAACACAGTTCTAGTTGAGAAGCTATCTAAAGAAGGCAGTTCTAACAAATGTAGCCAGAGTCAAAAGGCCTGTGCCAGAGTCAGTGGTACAGGGCTAGGGCCCAGGAGGAAAATCTTCTTGGAGCTGCAGTCAAGCCTTTGGTTAACGATTTTGAAAAGGTGGATGCAGAAGGTGAAAGACAATGTTAAGATAGAGGGGCGGCCAACCCAACAGGTAGGTAAAGGATTTAAAACACCTTTAGCTCTACCGCGAAGAAAGGGCGGCCTGGCGGAACAATGTACCTTTAAAATGAAGAAGTGGCTCCTGCGGTGGCGGTTGTTCCTGGTAGTTCCTGCAGTTCGGGGGATCCAGCATAGGAAGAGAGGTTCTCGTCATGGAGGAAGGTTCGAGTTACTGCACTACCCAGGGATGAAACCAGCCGCTGTGCTGCCCGATGAATAAAAGGTACGCTCCTTTAAATCGCGGTCCGGGTGGACTGGTGCCTGGCTATCCGGCCTCCGACTACAGGGTACGGGAGATTCGACCAAGGCAGGTCCAGGAAGGCGATTGGCAAACTGGTTGGCCCCACCAGCTCAAGGGAAGAAGGCTCTTGCAGATGAAGATCTTCTCTCGTCGTGTGGAGAAAAGTGGTGAGACGCTGCAGCAGGGCTTCACCAGTGGTTCAGTCGTTGCAGATGTCTTTGTCTTCTCTCCTCTTCGGCTTCTTAGTTCCAGTGGCAACGTCTTGCTCTTCCAGTCCTCAGGACCCTGCTTTTATGCAAAAAGAGCCCCATTCATACAGCCTAGCTGTCACTAACACAGTGGAGTGGTCATTCTTGGCGGGAGACCCTCCAGCCTACCAGGATAGAGTGCGACATTGCTGAGGCAACCCTGTCCAGGGAACCTACTCCCCCCCCCACAATGGACCCACCCCAGACTCAGTGGCGCCGGGAGGAGGGCTTCTGGGCAGAAGCCCTCCAAACGGACGAACAAAGGATCCCCGACCTGGGTTAGGATTGTAGAGAAAGACACGAGAAAGAAGTTATATTAATGTTCAGGCAAATAAAACCTACCAGAGCAAAGTTAATATTAAAATGCACCGGCGGTATGTTAGAGGCTGTCAGAAAAAGTGGTAGCCGCGAACAATGGGAAAATCCCATAGGGAAATATTTGCGGTCGAATATTTATGGTAGTAACCACTGTCACCAGACAGAAACTTTTGAGAGAGGGACTGTAGGGTACCCTCTCGAAAATGAACAGGGGAAAAACTATTAACCCCTTCCAGTACCTCCATAGTAAAATGGGTTGTACTGGTTAAGTTCATAAAAAATGACAAGAGTAAAATGGTGGGAAGAGGGAGACTATTGAAGCTGGGCTGGGAGGTTTGGCGCAGAACATGGAGAACGGTGGGTGATCCAGATCCGCTCTCTCAGCAGGTCTCGCTGGTGGCGCTATGTGGGAACGACTCTCGATTGCTTGAGGTAGTCCGCAGATACTGGGAACCGGTGGGCTTGGCCACCCTTGGGGATATATGGCAGGAAGGGGAGGCATTAGAATTTCAGAGGTTGTAGGAAGAGACAGGGGTGCATAGAGGCCAATATATAACTTACACCAGGCTCATGAAACGGGTGAGGGGGAGGTGGCCAGAGAAAGTGCTGGCGGACAACCCTGATGCCGCCCTGGAAATGATGTATGATGTCTCAGAGGGCGGGCATGAAATATCCAGGATATATGAGCTCCTGAGAGCAAAGGCAGGGAAGGAGCTGCTTCAACTGAGGCAGGACTGGGAGGAGGAGGTAGGAGGACCCTTGACAGAGGGGTAATGAGAGAGAGCTCAAAGGTACCATAAAAAGGTGTCCCGGAATGCAAGACTCCAGCAGATCCAGTTGTTTGTCACCCACAGGGCTTATCTGACCCCCGGGAAAATAGCCAGGTTTGGAGGCTTGGTTGTACAGAAATGCCCCAGGTTTGGGGAGGTGGAAGCGGGGCTGCAGCATATGTTCTGGGCTTGTCCGAGATGCACAGATTTTGGGACGAAATAAAGACTAAAATGGCCTGTGGGGGAGTGGTGCTGGATGTGGGGTCGGCTTGGGCATGCATGCTCAGGATTTTTCCCAGGCCACACAATCTAAAGCACATAAGCAAGATGAAAGACCTGGTTTATATCCTGGCCAAGCGCAGGATTGCAATGTGTTGGAAGGCGGCCCACAGGCCTAGGGTGGGGACATGGTGGGCGGACCTCCTGAGATGGGCGGAAGCAGAATCCGCAGTATGGTTTGAAGTTGCTACCAGGGGGGGAGAGGAGGAAGTGGGCCCCCTGATAGACTGACGACAATTGGTGGCCTCTATGGCAAACCCCTGCCAGGTTAATTATGAAACAGGAGACTCAGACAAGTCTACAAGCACAGCGATTCCCGAAAATGCTCCTGTAGATGACACGGATGAGCCGGCTCAAGTTTGTGGGGTGGGAAGGGGGGAGGACGGAGAATAACACTGTATAATGTGATGGTTTGATATTGGTTATGTACGTCCTGAAAAGCTGTATTGTTTGTTTAAAATAATAAAAATAAATTTTAAAAAAGTTCATAAAAATTGACTAGTAAAGTCAATGGGGACTTTACATGCCCTGGGAGACAGTAGTCAGTCCCAGGGTATGGAGTCTATGTTTGGGGGTCGCTACGACACCCCTGTGTCACTGCACTGAGGGTGCTGTGTAACACGTGAATAAAGATGGTTCCTATGGGGTTGTGAAAGATCCCATAGGCATGAAACACAAAAATAGCCTAGAACACACATAGCAAAAATGCCTAAGAGTGGGAAAAAGAGTCTCACTCTTAGCAGGTAAAAAGAAACAAACCCTTCAAATCCAGCAAAGCTGCTGGGGGACTCTATAGGTAAGGGAAATTAGCAATAGAACGAGAATTCTCCCCAACACCCAAAGAGAAAAGCGGGGTGGGGCTCCCAGATATCAAGCTGTACTATAAAGCTGCTCAACTACGAATCCTAAAACCCCACCTTCGGTGGATCACGCTGGACAACATACACCTGCAACCTGCCACAGTAGGGGAATGGTTATGGATATCAAGAAGTAAACTCCAGAGGAGGATCTGTGAGCACCCTATTCTGGGAACTATATGGGACATCTGGAGACTCTGGGTACCTGGAATCAGGGAAGCAATACCGAATCCCGAGAGATTACAGAAATGGTTTGAGGCAGGCCTGGAAATGAATTGGACAGCTTTGGAGTAGGGTCATTGTATCTCGAAACAGAGATAGAGGAAGCGCTGTGCATAAGGAAACTATCGTTATTATCGTATCTGCAGCTAAAAGGAGCCCTTACAGGCTCAATCTTGAAGGAAAATATACAGAGGGACGTTACCCCCTTTGAAACACTCCTACACAAGAGGAATGAAATGAAGGGGCTGATCTCTGCAATGTATGGGGCCTTGTAGGGGGCGGGCGGTGGCTCCACTGAGAAATTGAGGTGTCGCTGGGAACGAGATGTAGGCAGTAATTTGGATAGAGCCCTCTGGGATAGACTCTGCAGGCAAGTGGCTCAGACATTGATCTCCTGTCAATATGACTACACTCCATTAAGCTACTTCGTAGATGGCAATGCAACCCGGTACGACTTTTGAGAATGTTTCAAAACTCAAGTGCTGCATACTGGAGAGGTTGTGGTGGTAGGGCGGACTTCTGGCACATGTGGTGGGGGTGGCCGAGGGTACAAATCGTCTTCAACGAGGTTCTGGGGTGGATCAAAGACCCGGATGGTATAGCATGGACTAAATCACATATGCTGGTCCTGTTTGGTATGGGAGGTGAGGATGGAGACTATAAAAGACTTCGGAAATGGCAGCTGCTTTACTCCTGGCTGCAAGGGCCTGTATAGCCACAAAGAGGAAAAGCGCACACACCCCCCAGTAAAAGAGAGTAAACCAACGTCACTAAAAACTATTTAACCATGTAAAGAATAACATTGGGGCTACAAGGTCAGGCAGGCCCACTGGAAAGGGAGTGGGCTGATTTCAGTGCAAACTATATGGACCCAAAAACACTACCTAGAAAGGTCTAAGCTGGGGGCACAGGAGTGGAGGACTCCTATGGTGTGCGAGGGGGTGAACAAGTGAACAGTGAACTAAAGCTCACTGAACTTGTAAGTGGTCTCCTAATAGGGGGGAGCAACTGTGATTGTGCTTAACTATGGATATGTCAAAAGATTTGATGACATGTTTTGAGAGGGGGGATTGCATCAATGGGGGTCTGGGGGTTAAATGGGGAAAAACAACCTAAGGATCCTTATGTGGGTGGAAGGGAGCAAGGGGCTAATGCCGAGAACCTGTCCACAGTAAAGGAATGTATATGTGTTAAATCTTCAATAAAAAATCAAACCTGAAAAATAAATATCAAAACAAATGTTATTTCATTTTTTATACAAAATGTATATTAATTTTATATCAAATCAATATCAAAGGGCCAGGGCTTAGACCAGAAATGGTAGGCGGGGCAGCTGTCAAATTCAGCATTGATGATTTTGCTACCCCTTTCCCCTTTGTACTATTAACAAGTTTCAAAAGCACTGGGCCCTGATCGAAAACCGGCCAATTTCTATAAAAGCAATATCTTAATCGAGTCTTTAATGCAATTATTATACCGGGCGTGCTCTGCTCCACAAGGCAAATTATCCCAATTTATAAGAAGAGGCCCATAAAAGACTTGATCAACACTAGACCAATCTGTTTAATTGATTCCTCTGACAAAATGCCTAGGTGGTCATCTTAAAAAGAATACATGATTACCTGAACGCATGCAAGATACTTTTCTCAGCACAATCAGGCTTCTATAAAGAGCAATCGGCTGTTGATCAATGTGCAAGTCTATCAAATTTTCTAGAAATATGTTTCACTCTGTAAAGGTGAAGCCTGATTGGCACTTATAGATCTTAAATCGGCATTCTACACTGTTGTCATGTGGAATACATATGACATTTTATAAAATGCATTACATTATTACACACAAATACATTTACCAACATTTGCTATGGCAAAAGGGAAGTTAACTGAGAAAAATCCAAGTTGTGGAAGTCTTTGTCAGGGCTGTGTTTTAGTCGCACTACTATCTAATACTTTTATTGATGGACAATCAATGTTATGATGTTTCTGTTACCCTCTTGCTACAGCCGGATGATGCCATTATAATAGGAAGAACTGGAAAATCCATCTCTCGATTGCTAGTGGCTTTAGATGGGCCTAGTTACCAATGCAAGAAAAAGGAAAGTCTTCATTTTTCGTCTAATAAAAGGGAAATTCTTGAACATTTGCTCTGAACAATGGAACTGTTGAACAAAATTACAATAATTTAGGCAACTGTACTAGGTCCAGTAAGTCAGTTGTTTCAGATTCCAAATTTGTTCCTTCACTTGAATATAGGTTTTCACAGTATTTCTGAAACAGATTGTTTATCCCCTATTGAGATATAACTGTGTCCCCTTCCTGGTAGTAAACCTGACTAATCATTGATCTAGGGAGTTCCTACCTTATTAACCAAGCCAATAAGCAACCTGCTTTATCCCCTTCTCTGCGAATCTTAACATCATATTGGTTATGCTCAAACTTAAATAGGGACTCCTGTACCTTCTGGTGAGACCTTAATACTTGCACAAGATCTTCCCCTACTCATAACCCTTCACCAGTTCCCCTTCCAAGTGCTGAATCGATATTTTAAACCTACTCAAGTAGTCATTCAGCTTTTATTTTACTCCTGTTAACTTTGACATACATATTCCTCCCATGTTAACTTTAAAGGCTTCCCATTGTACCCCTACATCCTCTACTGATCGCTTGTTTAGTTAAAAAAAACATGGATAACTCATCATGTAATGTGGTGCAGAAAGCTATAACCTCTTAAGCCTTGGCTCTGAGTCTCCATAGTGAGATAGCTGATTTTTGCTGTGGTTCTTTAAGGGTTGTCACCAGAGGAGTGAGTCGATATTATTCTCCACAGGTATTCTGCGGCTGTGAAAAATATCCCTTCCCACAAAAATATAATCTAAACGAGACTATGAATCATGAACGTTTGAGTAATAGGAGTAACACCTCGCCAATCCATGAGATTCCCTCTATAATTCCACCAGATCCAAATCTGTTACAATCTTACGTAGTGATGCTAATACGTGCTGTCTAAAGGGACCCGATTTCCCAGTTCAGTCTAGTTCCTGATTTAAAAAACAGTTAAACCCCCCCACCATCACATGAATATATCGGATCTATAGCCTCCAGCCAGTTTCAATACCGATGGGAAGATTCTTTGTCATCCACATTTCGGGCATATGATTTTATCACACACATCCCTCTCCCTTTCAATTTATCCACCAATATCATGGCCTGGCCTTCCAAGTCCCCCATTGTTTTGTCTATTCTTATGGGCACCTCTGGAGCTATCCATATAAAAAGAAAACTTGCATCGGAACAGTATGAGCACCCGAATGCCATTCTCGCATCTGGTTTTGAAATATTCCAAGTCTTTTCCCGGCAAGTGTGTTTCCAGTAAAAATGCCATTTGGCCACCATTCTGTTTCAGGAATGTCCCTACCTTCATTCTCTTTCTGCTCTTACCTAGGCCTTGTACATTCCATGTACCTACTCTTAAGTAACTAGCTCCCATTTATCAGATTGTGCCTCCACTTTACTTCGTATTTTCTCATATTTTCTCAGTGCCCGTGCATCACTACCATTCCATTTTTCCTCTCTCCTGTTACGACTGAACATGGTAAAAACAACAACTCTTTGTGCGTGCTCCAAGGATCTCACCATTCACCCTCCGCCTTCCGGAGGGACAGAAGCCTCTCGGGTGTAGGAAACACCCACTGAACGGTATTGTTCCAAAGCACCCCTAGGAAGACCAGTTCCTGTGATGGGCACAACTGTAACTTCCTCTGGTTGAGGATGAACCCTAGCTGATGAAGGATATGCACCAATCTCTGGCAGGAGTGCACCACCACCTCGGGTGACTCCACCCTCATCAGCCAGTCTTCCAAATAAGGGTACAGATGATGGGCCTCCAAGCAGAGAAGGCCAGCCACTGCGCTCATCAACTTCCAACTTCCAGCACCTTGTATTGAAAGTGTGTCAAGCTGATTGGCCCGAGAGGACCGCGTACCTGTAGTCTTGGTGGTTGGTCTCGCAGAGGTCGCCAGTCTGGAGTCCAGGAACTGATGAGATAGCGGCACGAGGAATCAGCCTCTCCACCACCCAAAAGAGGAACTGGGTGAAGGATGGACCAACCCCCAATGTCACGAAGGCACTCTCCCAGGTAAGCGTGACAAGAGGATGTAGGCTCAGATGGATGGAACCATAGTCCAGGTGGAGCTTGTTGTCAAGACCATGAATCTTCCAAGAACCTCAGTGCAGCGACAGTTGGTAGATAGACCAGTGTAGCAGAAAAGGTATTCGCAGTAGGCAAAAGGAGCTTGGCTGGTGCAGATGGTTCCAATGGTACACAGGATGAGATTCGGAGTCAGGCAAGACAGGAAAGAGTGAGGTCAGTTGGAACTAGCTGTCTGGCCAAATAGAGAACTGTAGGAACGTGCCCAAGATGGAACAGGGGAATGCAGGCTAGTGTAGGATAAGTCCCATCTACACAATGATGACTCAGGACAGAACTCCGGAATGGGCTGTGGGAAGGCTGACCCAGGGCAGAACCCAGGTAGTAGCTGGAGGCTGGCTGGCCCAGGGCCGGACCCAGGTGAGGATTGGAGGCAGGCAGGCCCAGGACAGGACCCGGGTAAGGACTGGAGTCAGGCTGGCCCAGGGCAGGCCACAGGTAAGGATTGGAGGCAGGCAGGCCCAGGACAGGCCACAGGTAGGACTGGAGGCAGGCAGGCCCAGGACAGGCCACAGGTAAGGACTGGAGGCAGGCAGGCCCAGGACAGGCCACAGGTAAGGACTGGAGGCAGGCAGGCCCAGGACAGGCCACAGGTAAGGACTGGATGCAGGCAGGCCCAGGACAGGCCACAGGTAAGGACTGGATGCAGGCAGGCCCAGGACAGGCCACAGGTAAGGACTGGATGCAGGCAGGCCCAGGACAGGCCACAGGTAAGGGCAGGGCAGGAACAACGAGGTGAGCAAAGCGAACCGCGTTGAGACGCGGCCCGCTTTGACTCGCGGCCTCTTTTATGGGCCGCCGGCGCCCGAGAGGCCTGGAACGCAAACCGTTCCGTTTCCGGGCGCCGGCGAACCCAGAACGAGGCTTGGGAGGCAAGCCCCCACGGCGCATGCGCGGAACCGAGAGAGAAGGCCTCCGCGCATGCGCCGAAGGCCGCCGGCCCCGTAACCCGTCGCTCCCCTCCCGGCGAGTCCCCAGACGCAAACGCGCGGGTAGACTCGCCAGGAGGAAATGGGAGCGGCAGACCCCAGTCTCCCGCGTGGCATGACACTATGCCCCCTCCCAGGAAGACCCGGGGCCCCAGGTTTCCAGGGAAACCGTACGTAGAACTCACGTATCAGCCGGGGAGCATGCACGTGCTGGCGCGGTTCCCATGTACGATCACAGGCTGGGTACCCCTTCCAGTCAACCAAATAGTGGAGCACCCCTCTACGGTAACGGGCATCACAGATCTCGTGTACCTCAAACTCAGGGACGCCCTGTACCAAAACAGAGGCCGGACGAGGAGAGGTGCGGCCGTAATCATCGACCACATAGGGCTTTAACAGGGACACGTGAAAAACGGGATGTACACGCCAGGAAGAGGGTAGGCGAAGACGGAAGGCTACAGAGGACAACCGTTTGGTGATAACAAAGGGTCCCAAATATCGAGGGGCCAGTTTGAAGGGCAGATTGCGGAGAGGCAGGTTCTTTGAGGACAACCACACCTTGTCGCCCTCCTGGAAATTAGGTTCTGCACTCCTCTTCCTGTCTGCCTGTCTCTTCATCCGATCCTTGGCTTCACTTAAGATCTTGCGTGCAAGTTCTTGCTGTTCCCGGATGTGTAAGACCAGACCATCAGCAGAGGGAACAGTACTAGATGGAACTGGTTGAAAAGGCATTAACCGAGGATGTAGACCAGTGGAACAGAAGAATGGGCGGACTCCAATGGAAGCATGAACAGTGTTGTTGTAGGATACTTCGGCCAGATCTAACCCACCTTTCCAATTAGACTGTGTGGCATTGGCAAAACAGCGGAGGTACCCCTCCAAAGTCTGATTGGTCCTTTCGGTTAGCCCATTTGTCTGTGGGTGGTAGCCTGAGCTTAGAGCTCTATGTATTCCCAGATGACCACACACCTGTCTCCAAAATGATGAAAGGAACTGGGTACCTCTATCCGATATGATTTTCTCCGGTAGGCCGTGCAACCGGTAGATGTCGTGCAGAAACGCTGAAGCCATTTGAGTAGCTGTAGGGATTTTCTGGAATGGGATAAAATGGGCCAGTTTGGTGAAGCTGTCCACAACCACCATTATACAGGTGTACCCTTCAGATGGAGGCAAATCCACAATGAAATCGGTGGCGATGGTATGCCATGGATAGGGAGCCACTTCGGTGGGCATTAACAAACCCAATGGTCGTCTTCTGGGAACCTTGCACTGGGCACAAATTGGACAGCTGCCGATGTACTTCTGGACCTCGGTCGCCCAACCAGGCCACCAGAACTGTCGGGATATCAAGTCTCGAGTGGCTCTGACCCCGCGATGTCCTCCTATGGGTGAATCATGGAATCCATGTAGAATGCCCCTTCTAATGGCTCCTCTAGGTATGTAGAGTCTTCTCTGAAAAAACAACAGTCCATCTCGTTCTGAAACCAATTGCCGACTAAGAAGGGTCGTTCTTTCTGGATCCGACCGAGTGGCTTCCGCGATGGACTTAAGGTGAGAGGACAAGGCCAGCAGAAAATGGCGAGGAGAAATCAGTGGCAGTTCTGGACAAGGCGTCCCATCTACGTTTTCCAGGGACCTGGAAAGCGCATCCGCCTTTGTATTGGAGGTTCCCGGGATATAAGTAACATGGAACTCAAACGGAGAGAAGAAGAAGGCCCACCGGGCTTGACGAGGAGTCCGACATTGCAGAGAGCGAAGATATTGCAGATTGCGATGGTCTGTCCGCACCTCCACAGAAAAGCGTGCTCCGAGGAGAAAATGTCTCCATTCCTCGAATGCGGTCTTGATGGCCAACAGTTCCCTTTCAATCACCGCGTAGTTTCGTTCGCTGGGACTCAACTTGCGAGAATAATAGGCCACTGGATGTTCTACTAACGTGGTTGGATCTTTCTGAAGAAGGACTGCTCCTACAGCAAAGCTGGAAGCATCGGCCTCCACTATGTAAGGCAACTCTTCCTGGGGATGGCGCAGGATCGGGGCAGCCATAAAGGCCGACTTCAATACGTCGAAAGCCCGGGAAGCCACGAGATCCCATTCGAACGTGATCTTGCTGCTGGTTAGCCTGGTGAGGGGCGCCGAGATCTGTGAGAACTGTGGGATAAAGCGCCTGTAAAAGTTTGAGAATCCCAGAAAGCGTTGGAGAGCCTTGATATCGTGTGGATGTCTCCATTCTTGTATGGCTCGCACCTTCTTGGGATCCATCCCAATACCTTCTTGATTGATAACAAATCCCAAGAACTCAATGCTGGGTTGGTGAAAGCTACATTTCTCCACTTTGGCGAACAGGTTATTGACGGACAGCCGATGAAGGACCTCATGAACGTGTTCCACATGCTCGTCTAAGGATTTAGAGAATATCAATATGTCGTCCAGATGAACCCAAACGGATAATCCTAACAGGTCACCAAAGATGTAGTCCATGAATCGTTGAAAAACAGCGGGGGCATTACATAGGCCGAAAGGCATAACCCTGTATTCAAAATGCCCAAAAGATGTCTTGAAAGCTGTCTTCCACTCGTCCCCACTCCTGATGCGCACCAAATGATAAGCTCCGCGGAGGTCCAATTTGGAGAAGATTCGCGCAGTATGCAGGGTTTCAAGGATACTGCGAATTAAGGGTAAAGGATACCGGTCCTTGGCTGTTATGTCATTCAACTGCCAGTAGTCGACACAGGGTCTCAATGTACCTTCTTTTTTCTTTACAAAAAACAGGGGGAATCCTGCAGGTGATTTTGACGGCACAATGTACCCCTTTTCTAGACTCTCCGACAAATACTCCTGAAGAACTAGCTTCTCGTCACGTGTCAAAGCATATAATTTCCCATGGGGAATAACGTGGTCCGGTAGCAGGTCAATGGAGCAATCAAAAGAACGGTGTGGAGGAAGGGGTATGTTGCCGGGTTCAGAAAACACCTGTTTGAATTCGGAATATTCCTGTGGGACCAGAGACGTGGAACATAGATGAACCCCATTGCTGTCCGTTACTAGAGAAGTCGAGACGGTCCTGGTGGGAACCGGTAGCTTGCATTCTTGAGCACACCTTTCGGATGAAAAGGTCAAGGTCTGGGTTCTCCAGTCTATCAAAGGATTGTGGTGTTGCAACCAAGGTAATCCCAAGACCATCTTGTAGTTCGGTGACTTAATAACATCAAAGGCTAGTTCCTCGTAATGATCAGCAATCAGAAGAGCCAGTCCAACTGTGAACTGACTAACGGGTCCAGAAGACAAGGGAGTACCATCAATAAGCTCCACCGACAGAGGCGTGTGTCTGGAAACGAGTGGTATCTTATGTCTGGTGACGAACGTTTCGTCGATGTAATTGCCGGAAGCCCCACAGTCCAGTAGACCGGATACTTCCAGGTTCTTGTCTGGTAGTTTAATTCGGACCTTCAGGGTCTGTAGCACCGCTGGTTGGATGGGCAGACGAATAGAACAAATAACAGAAGGGTCTGAGGAAGGAATGGGACCTGTCGTTGCCCTTCCTGTATACGACAGGTCTCCTAGTTTCCCGACTTCTTCTTCTGCGGACGCAAAGGACACGTACCCAAATAATGTCCAGCTGCTCCACAGTAAAGACACAAACGCAAAGACCTCCTTCGTTTCTTCTCTTCTTCCGTCAAAGGTCCCCTCATGGCTCCTACTTGCATGGGCTCAGGTCCGGACTCGGTCGACCCAAACGAACCAGCGGGTGTGTTGGTCGTCTGGGGACCGCTTCTGTCAAGCCGACGTCTCTCAGCCTTTCGTTCGGCTAGCCTTTGGTCAATACGGAGTACTTGATCAATCAAGAGTTGAAGGCTCTCTGGTTCATGGATGTGAAGTAACTCATCCTTGTACTCCTCTCTCAGGCCTCGACGAAACAGTGTCTTCTGTGTAATTTCGGGCCACTGGGAGTCGGTGGCCAAAAGTCGGAAACGACTGATGTAGGTGATGACGTCATTGCTTCCCTGTTTGTAGTCCATCAATTGATTCTGTGCAACGGAGGCCAGGTTCGGCGTCTGAAATACCTCAAGAAAGGCCTTTTCAAAGGCAGCAAAGTCATTCAAAATAGGACTGTTCGTAACCACAAACGGAGTTGCCCAAGCTAATGCGTTCCCAGTTAGGTTCCCCAAGATGTAACCAATCTTGGCCCTATCGTTGTTGAAGTAGGTAGACCTGAAGAGAAAGTGTATCCTGCAGTGGTTACAAAACTCTGCCACCCGTCTAGGGTCTCCGTCGAATTTGATGGGTGTTGTATGAGCCAATGATCCCTCTACTTGAGAGGTACTAGGTGCTCCTTGCGTTATCATTTGTCGTAATGTATGATTCTCCTGACGCAGGGCGGTCATGTCGGCCCTGAGCGCTAGCAACTCGTTCCTCATGTCCTGCGATTCATCCATCTCTGAATCAGGAGGAAGGCGTCTCAATCTGTCAAGCTGATTGGCCCGAGAGGACCGCGTACCTGTAGTCTTGGTGGTTGGTCTCGCAGAGGTCGCCAGTCTGGAGTCCAGGAACTGATGCGATAGCGGCACGAGGAATCAGCCTCTCCACCACCCAAAAGAGGAACTGGGTGAAGGATGGACCAACCCCCAATGTCACGAAGGCACTATCCCAGGTAAGCGTGACAAGAAGATGTAGGCTCAGATGGATGGAACCATAGTCCAGGTGGAGCTTGTTGTCAAGACCATGAATCTTCCAAGAACCTCAGTGCAGCGACAGTTGGTAGATAGACCAGTGTAGCAGAAAAGGTATTCGCAGTAGGCAAAAGGAGCTTGGCTGGTGCAGATGGTTCCAATGGTACACAGGATGAGATTCGGAGTCAGGCAAGACAGGAAAGAGTGAGGTCAGTTGGAACTAGCTGTCTGGCCAAATAGAGAACTGTAGGAACGTGCCCAAGATGGAACAGGGGAATGCAGGCTAGTGTAGGATAAGTCCCATCTACACAATGATGACTCAGGACAGAACTCCGGAATGGGCTGAGGGAAGGCTGACCCAGGGCAGAACCCAGGTAGTAGCTGGAGGCTGGCTGGCCCAGGGCCGGACCCAGGTGAGGATTGGAGGCAGGCAGGCCCAGGACAGGACCCGGGTAAGGACTGGAGTCAGGCTGGCCCAGGGCAGGCCACAGGTAAGGATTGGAGGCAGGCAGGCCCAGGACAGGCCACAGGTAGGACTGGAGGCAGGCAGGCCCAGGACAGGCCACAGGTAAAGACTGGAGGCAAGCAGGCCCAGGACAGGCCAGGCCACAGGTAAGGACTGGATGCAGGCAGGCCCAGGACAGGCCACAGGTAAGGACTGGATGCAGGCAGGCCCAGGACAGGCCACAGGTAAGGGCAGGGCAGGAACAACGAGGTGAGCAAAGCGAACCGCGTTGAGACGCGGCCCGCTTTGACTCGCGGCCTCTTTTATGGGCCGCTGGCGCCCGAGAGGCCTGGAACGCAAACCGTTCCGTTTCCGGGCGCCGGCGAACCCAGAACGAGGCTTGGGAGGCAAGCCCCCACGGCGCATGCGCAGAACCGAGAGAGAGGGCCTCCGCGCATGCGCCGAAGGCCGCCGGCCCCGTAACCCGTCGCTCCCCTCCCGGCGAGTCCCCAGACGCGAACGCGCGGGTAGACTCGCCAGGAGGAAATGGGAGCGGCAGACCCCAGTCTCCCGCGTGGCATGACAAAGTGGTACGACATAATCGTGAACCGCAGACATTTCTGATGCAGTTGGTAGATGGGAACATGCAGGTATGCATCCTTGAGGTCCAGGGAACACATCCAGTGCCCTGCACATAGGGGCTTGGCTATGTTCAAGGGAGTAATCATTTTGACGCGTTCCAGCTGTAAAGACAAGCAAACAACTTACTAGGAACTAGACAATCAGGCTTTTGGCTTAATTATAGTACGGAAACTGCTCTACTTGATCTTAAAATCCAAATGGATTCCATCAGAGATTCGGACAACCTCTGTATTCTACATTCATTAGACTTATCGGCTCCCTTTGATTTGGTGGACCACGATAAACTATTCATTACTTCATAGGGTCACCCTCCACCCTGGGTAACCTCAGTGAACAGTACGCTTCTTTCACTATTGACAATATTCCCATCAAGGTCTCCAATCATGTGAAGACACTCAGTCTACCTAGACTCCGATCTGTCCATGGATAGACAGGTCAATGCCATCCCCACCTCCTCAGCCTACTATTCTAAAGTCCTCAACGCGGCTAGACCCTTCCTGTCACGCCAGAATTGCCTCACCATTGCCAGGGCAATAATTAGATCAAGGTTAGACTACTGCCATGCCCTTCTCGTTCGGACCTCCAATAAAAACCTTGCCAAACTTCAGCTAGTCCAAAATAACGCACTGAGGGCGGCCACAGGTACCGCAAGAAAAGACCACATCTCCGAAGTCAGAAGACAGGCCCACTGGCTCCCAGTCAAAGAGAGAATTGTCTTCAAAACACTTGCCCTCACCCACAAATGTCTCCATGAACTTGCTCCACCCTACCTGACCCAAAGAATCACCAAGCATACTGCCACAAGACCCTTAAGAAAGTGCTACTCCAACACGATTGTCATGCCAAAAATGCGCGAGGTGCGCGCCAGTGGCTCCAGTTTTCCCATCCAGGCCGCCACTCACTGGAACGCACTGGCACCACACGTAAGAACGATTGAGTCCAACCAAGCTTTCCGCAAAGCCATTAAAACCAAGCTCTTTGTATGAAATGTACCTGACATCATTCTGTAACCATATAATGCATATCATGCATCTTATATAACTATGCTTGTACCTGTGTAACCAAGAGACCTCTGGCCACCTGTCGAACCTCTGAATCAAAAGTCCAACTACTTCTTGTAACAGCGCCTCAATGCTCCTGGGCTGCAAGTGCGTTATACAAATGCAAATAAATAAATAAATTACACTGGCAGAAAACTTCCATCCCTCCCAAGATGCCACAGCCTGGGTGAAATCCTTCTTAGCAGACCGAACATCCAGAGTCACATTAGGCAAGGTATCAGCAGATTCAAATCCAGTACCCATCGGAGTACCACAAGGCTCTTGCTTGTCACCCACCCTATATAATGCCTATATTAAGCTTCTATTTGCTGCCCTGGATGCCATGGGTGTCATCTATAAAAATTTTGCTGATGACACCCAGATCCTGATACCCATCTCAGGGAATCACGAGCAAGACACAATCTTAGTAAACAAAATCTACGCCATAATACAGAATTGGATGGCAGTCAACAGTCTTTGCCTCAATGACGAAAATACGTAATACGGCGCTCCCTCTAAAATCAACCCACTCCATACTGACTACTTCACTATCACTATTGATGGCATTCCTATCGCCATCCTCAACCAGACTAAAACTCTGGGGGTGTACCTCGATTCGAATCTAACTATGACAAAGCACATCAACTCACTCTCCTCAACTACTGCATACACAGCCAAGCTAATCCCACTTAGTTGGCTATTTCTGACCCCTCAAAATTGTATAACCCTCGCCCGTGCATTAATACCGTCCAAACTGGATTATTGCACTGGATTGTGCTACTCTTAGGCGTGTCCAAAGCCAACCTTGACCAACTACAACTTCTAAAAAATAAAGCCCTAAGAACAGCCCTCGGCATTAAAAAGCACGACCACTGAGAACAGCTCGTACAGACCAATTTCCCTGCTTAATTTGGACGCTAATATTTACTCGAAAATCTTGGCTAACCGCGTGGCTCCGGTCCTACCGAACATCATAGACCCGGACCAAACCGGCTTCATCAACTACCCGTCCACGAAAGATAACATTCGCAGAGCCCTGAACCTGATAGAGGTGACCACAAGAAATTCCCAGCAGCTGGCCTTACTGGCCCTGGACACGACCAAGGCCTACGACAAGGTGGACTGGTCATTTCTTACCTTGACCCTTGAAGCCTTCAGCTTTGTCCCAATCTTCAGGAAAATGGTCCTGGCAAATTATCAAGCTCCCAAAACCAGGCTCAGGGTTAACGGCCGCCTGTCAGACCCTATCCTTTCTACCTGCGGAACGAGGCAGGGATGCCCCCTGTCTCCCCTGCTTTTCGCCCTGGTCATGGAACCGTTGGCCCAACGGGTGCGGACAAACCAACTGATAAGCGGCCCGAAGAGAGACGCCACCCAGCATAAGATTGTCCTCTACGCGGATGACGTCTTGCTAACCGTCACAAACATCCAATCCTCCCTGAGGGCTGCTCTGGGGGAGCTCCGTAGCTTCGACGAGGTAGCGGGATTCGCCATCAACTTCTCAAAATCGATAGCCCTCGGTGTGGACCTAAACCCGGACGAAAGGATCACCCTGGAGAAGCAAAGCCCGTTCCAATGGAGCACCCAAGCAATCCCATACTTGGGGGTCCGGATCCCAGCACAACCAACAAAAGTATACCAGGCCAGCTTCCCCCCGCTCTTCGAGGAACTGGAGAAGGATCTTACGAGCTGGCGGTCGCAGGAAATCTCCCTGCTGGGCCGGATAACAACTTGCAAAATGAATCTCCTTCCTCGCTTCCTATATGCCTGTGGCTTCCCTTCCCGTCTCAATCCCCTTTCCCCCCATCATGAAGCTTCAACGGAAATTGATTGAATTTATATGGAAGGGCAAGAAAGCGAGGATTCCCCGGAAAACGATCATGGCCAGCGCTAGACTGAGAGGGCTGGGGGTCCCGGACCTCCGCAAGTATCATATCGCAGCGCAGCTGGCCCATCTCCAGGCGTGGGGACTGGCCTCAGGTCGCCCAAAGTGGGTTGACATCGAACAATCGCGCCTACCCCTGCCTCTTCGCCTACTCCCATTTCTCCCTAACGCTTTGCGTCGGAGTTGGCCAGATGTGCTGACGGCCACGAAAAACTTGTTAAAGGCATGGGAGTGGGCTCGCAGATACAGAGGGATCCCAAGCGACCTGAGCGCGCTCTCCACGATCTTTCACAACCCGGCCTTCTCCCCAGGAGCTCGTCCAGCGAACTTCAGCAACTGGGTTGCAGGAGGCCTTGAAATGCTGGGACAGCTCTTCGCAGGAGACTCCCCCCCTGGACTTCGAACAATGTAAATCCTCCTTTCAGCTAGCAGAGTCGGACAGATTCTCCTATGCCCAACTAAGACACTGGTGCTCCAACCCCCAGACCCAGATGGCAGCAACTCGGCCTCTTACTCCCTTGGAACTCACAGCGGCTGACCTGCCTGCCCGAGGGAAGATTTCCGCCCTCTACAAGCTACTGCTGGACGACCCCATCCTCTCTAAACCCTCCTACATGTCCCTGTGGGAGACGGACCTGGGTCACGCTATAGACGACCAATCCTGGGTGGATATCTGGACCAGGACGCGCACAGCATCCCGCTGTATCACCAACCGGGAATGCGCCCACAAACTGCTGTTGCGACGTTACTACCCCCCTTACGTCTCCACCACTTTCAACAAGCCCTGGACCCCCACTGCTGGCGTTTATGCAGCCACTTGAGATCCTACTTCCATATGTGGTGGACCTGCCCTAAGGTAAAGGAGTTTTGGACCCAATGCCTCGCCACTATAAAGACATTACCCAAGTGACCATTCCACTAAATCCCGAACAGGTCCTCCTGGGGATCCCACACCCCGACGCTTACCCGAGAACGGGGAGGAGGGCCATGCTGTCCACTCAACTCTTGCTGGCTGCCAAAATCACAGTAGCCCGCACCTGGAAAACGGCGGAAGGCCCCCTCATGCCTTTGTCGTGGATCAAACTCTGGGACATCCTAATAGCTGAAAAGGTCACGGCAGCTAAGGCGGGTAGACTATTGTTTCTTGGACGTCTGGGGCCCGGTCCTAGACTATGAACAGAAATATCCGGCGCTTACTTTTAAGCCGCGCATGATCGCGAACGCTCTCCGTTCTATGGGGGACAGCTCGCCACCTGGCGGAACGGAATGAGGCCCGGGAACAATGCCGTCTGCGGGCGTAGGGGTTGGGGGGAGGGGGGCATTTCAAATGTCATATGTCGTCTGTAACAAATGTGAGTTTATCATGCTTGCTCCTGTGTGCTGTTAATAAATAAACAAGTTAAAAAAAAAAAAAAGCACGACCACATCTCAATAATCGGACAGGAAGCTCACTGGCTACCTATGAAGTCAAGAATCCTCTTCAAAACGTGTTTCATTACGCATAAATGCCTGATTCAGAACGCCTCCATCTACCTAATACAATGACGACCAAGAATTCGACAAGAACGTTAAGATTGAATTACAGTTCCCAACTTCAGGTCCCACGTTACAAACTCTTGAAAGTGGGAGAATCAAGCTTTCAAGTCTAAGCACCTAAAACTTGGAACTACCTCCCAGTGACTGAGAGGTGAACCTGTGCACTCAAGTTTTAAAAAATCACTAAAGACCTGGTTCTTTAAGAGATATTAGGGTAGAACCACTCCCCATGCCAGAAACCCTTGCATAGACAACCCGTTGCAATTAATATCTTGCAAGAGTTAAAAAAGAACCATCTTCTCAGAACAGCGCTTTTGACTATTGTCTGTGTAACCGAGCCTCGACTGTAACTTGAATTGTATATTCAGATTTGTGTTCTTTGCCTCTAATTGTGTAACATTGCCTCCAATGCAACTAGAAATGTAAATGTTTCTGTAACCTACGCCGTGATACCCAAGGGTTTGGGCGTATAACAAATGCTATAAATGAAATAAAAAAATTAATAAAGACAGATTTAGAAATGAGGTCCAGTACAACCCTCAGGCCAGCCTGGTTGTTCTTGGGTACTGCAAATATCCTGGAATAGTAACCGGAGCCCCTGTCTACAAGAGGAACCAGATCTATCGCCTGCATCTACCAAAGGATGTCCCGTAAAAGAGCTGGGGACTCGATCCGACAAAGAGGAGAGGATGTTAGAGTCAAAGGAAAAGGAAGACTGAAGCCTGTGGAGAATCTGTACAGAATACACAGGTTGCTGTAAAGGTGCTTCGAGATGTCCTGGAACAGAGGTAACAGCCCCCCACAGGCGGGCTGTGTTCCACAACCTTGACATCACTGCGTTTTAGCATCAGAGGCGGGAGCAGAGGAGGGGGAGCGTGTTAGGGAGAATTCTCTGTTAAGGCTAATTTCCCAAACCTAGTGAGCCTCCCCAGCAGCTTTGCTGGATTTTATTTTTTTCTCTCCTGCTTAGAGTGAGACTCTTTTTCTCCCACTCTTAGACCAGATTTGAGAATGTCCTTTGACTATGTAATGTGTTTTATGGGCTATGGGGCCTTTTACTCCATAGGGCTTCATGTGTTTTTGGTATGTGTGTTACACAGCACCCTCAGTGCAATAACACCTGGGTGTCATAGTGACCCCCAAACATAGACTCCATACCCTGGGACTGACTACTGTCTCCCAGGGCATGTAAAGTCACCATTTACTAGTCTTAAATTGTGAACAGAACCAGTGCAAACCATCATATTGTGGAAGTACGGGTAGGGGTAATTCAATTGCCCCTGGGTCTGTTTTCCAAGGGGGCACTGTTGAGTCCCCCCTTGTCGAGTTTCTGGCTGGTGGCAGTGGATACCACGCAAAATATTCCACCAGAATATTTCCTATGGGATTTTCCCATTCATTTTAAACGCACCACTTTTTGGTGCAATGTTAAAGATACCGCTGGGTTATTTATTTAATATTTATTCCACGGTTGGGTCTTTTTGCCAGGACTATGTTTCAAAATGGCGTTTGTGTTCGCCTCTGAAACTCTAACCCAAGTCGAGCCCTTTGTTCCACTTTTTGGCGGGCTTCTCCACAGAAGCCCTCCAAATGGTGCCACTCTGTCTGGGGTCAACAGGATGTGTGGGAGGGGGATTAGGCACCCTGGAATGAGTTGCCTTGGCAACTCAAGTCGCACTCTTGTGTGATTGGCCCAGTGGTGAGTCGCCCGGCTCACCACTTAGCATGTTTGAGTGACAGCTAGGCTGATGAATGGGTTTTTGCTGCATAAAAGCAGGGCTTTGGGGACTGGAACTTCAGAAGTCCCACAGGACCTAAAGAATCCGAAGAGGGGAGAAGCTGAGCCATCTACAATGACGACACCACAGGTGGAGCCCTACTGTACGAAACTCACCACTTTCCCGACGACAGAGGAGATCTTCTTCCATGAGAGTCTTCTTTCCTTTGAGCTGGTGGGACCAACCAGTTCGCCTTTTTCGCCTTCCTGGATCGTCTTGTGGCTGAATCGCCCGTGCCAAGCACCCCGGCGGCCGGATAGCCACGCTTCACCACTACCGCGAATAAAAGGGTCGTACCTTTTAACCGGGAAACTCTGCGGCTGGTTTCTTCCCTGGCAGTGCAACGACCTCCAGCTTTCCTCCACGTCGAGATCATCTCTTCCCCTGGACGAAGCTCCGACTTGCACCCGCTGCCAGGAACAACTGCCCCCGCTGGAGCTTTCTCATCATTTCAGGTACTGTGTCCCGCCTGGTCTCCCTTGCAACAGACTGTCCAAGGTGTCCCGTAAATCCTTGACTCTCTATCCTGGGGTGACCTCGGACCTGCTAACATTACCTTTCTAACTTGATACAACCTCTTTTGACTTTTCTGCAAAGACTTTGAGTGCATTTCCACTGTGTGATCTTGGGCACATTCCGCCTTGCTCTATCCAAGAGTGGGCCGGGCCTATGAACATTTTGCTCTACAGTAGACCCTGCCTTTCTTGACTTGCTGTGGTTTCTTAAAAGTGTTGGTACTGTGTGTTTTTCCTATTCTGCCTTTTCTCTCCCTTTTTAAACAAATTATTGGAGTGCCATCTACAGTTACGCGCTCACCTCCGTTTTGCTAAATAAGTGGTGTCTTAACCTAGACTTGTCGAATAATTAACTACAGAGGTGTATATACTTATAGTGACTGTGTTTGAACTTGCTTGAAATATTAGTGCCAGTGTATTTTTACAAGTGTGTTTTTAAATAAATAATTATGTACTTTTATACCAAAGCTCTGGTCAGTGTTTGCTTGTGCTACTGTATTTTTAGCCCTATTGTGTATACTCTATATACTGCCTAACTCTTCTTGAGAGAAGTCTGACTGCTCAGCCACAGCTACCAGGCAAATCTGGGTGGTGCAGACTGCTACCAATTGGGTTTACTGCTTACTCCTGTAGTCTTAAACTTTTTGCAGTGGTCCCTAAGGGAAATGCACAGGTTTCTGCCTAACAGAGCGGAAAAACCTGCACGACGTCCGCTGCTGCTTACGACGTCTGCTTCACCCTCTTGTCACTGGGCGACCTATCAGGCCACTGTGTACCGCGGTCCCTGAACCCCTTGAAGCCAGAGAAGGCGCAGGGCTTGAACTCGGTCCTGCCCTGGGACTGAGGAAAGGATTTCTGACCTGATTTTGTCAGGACGGCCAAGGACTTGGCGGTCTGAGAGGAATTCTTCTTCTTTGTCAACTCATCATTGGTTGACAAATGAAAAAGGTCCACACTTTCAAAGGGCAGATCCAGGATCTGTTCCTGCATGTCAGAAGAAAACTAAGTGGCGTGCATCCACGTCATCCTTCTCATCTCTACCCCAAGGCACAGCCCTCTGCTAGCTGTGTCGATGTGGGAGACCCAAGACTCCATGAGGTCCTGCGCAATGGCCCAGGCATCTGCTAGGCCGGCCTTGAAGGACGCCTGCTTTTCCGAAGGGAGGTTGGGCAGAAATTCCCAGAGCTCCTGCTACAGCTTCTGTTTAGCCGCGGTCAAGAGGGCGTCTGTGTGGGCTTGCCACAGATGCAGTCCTGAGATGGAATAACGGCGCTTTCCCAAAGACTTGAGGACTTTGTCCTCCTTGGAGAGGCAACTGAAGTGGCTCACATGGAGGAAGACGAAGATAATGGTTTAGAATACAAGGTGCCGTAGCCACCACTGAGGAACGCGACTGCGGTGGGAGGCAAGGAGGACTGGCTCTGTGTCCGTCAACCTAAACCTGGTGTCCAACTTTTGTTCATCTGGGCGTTGGCCCTGGGCTTCTCCCAGACCTTTTGCGCTACCTGTAAAACATCCTTCTGGAGAGGGATGCCAGATCAGATTGTGGTGTGCTTCGCCAAGACCTCTGCTAGCACTGCCGACTCCTGGGGGGCTTCCTCTGGCAGAGGGACCCCCAAGAACTCCACCAGGCCCTGATGGCAGTCATGAAAGGCCTCAACGGATACTGAGGGTTCATGATCTGGGGAGTCATCGCCTCCCTCCCCCCTTTCGGCAGACCAAAGGGAATCCGGGCCCTGGGACACACGTGACAGGCAGGGTCCCCCAGGTGGAGGGGTCAGAACAACTGGTAGGGCCTAGACCAGGGGATGGGCCGGCACTGGAACCTGGAGCACTGGAGGAACAGGAGTACCACCCAGAGGAGGGGGCCGGGGTTGCGCCACCTCTGGTATGACCTCCTTCACAATGTCCTTCAGGAGCCCTTTCATCTGAAGGTGAATGCATGATGAAGAGGAAGTGCTTGAAGAAGCGGTCCTCGCAAGCCGCTGGGTGTCTAGGGGCCCGGCCCTCCGAAGCGCTGGGCTTCTGCCCCTGGTCGAAGCGCTGAGGTGCCTGGTGCGTGTAGCTGTAAAGCTGTGATGGGTAGATGTATCCCTGAGGAGACCAGAAACCTGCACCATAGGATCCGCTGCCGCTTCCAGAGGGAAGGCGGCTGGGATCATCCTGCAAAGCCCATTCGATTGGCAAAAAGCATTGGCGGGCGCTGGACTGTATCCAAGATTGCTGCCGGTCTGGCAGGCTCCACCACATGCCTCTCCAACATTTTGAAGACTTGTGCCATGCCCTGGGTGGGAGGGCGTGGAGGCCCTGAGCCAAGAGAGGCCTCAGACACAGGAGGCTACAGCTTGGGTCTTGAACCCGAGGAAGAGGCGTGGACCTCAGAGATCCTTCTGGAATACGCAGAGCCCTCAGCCGGACGGCCGGTAGTCATAACATCCTTACTTGCGACCTCGGAGCAAGTTCCGGTAGGTTGGACGCCCTCGGCACCTGTGCCGGTAGCTGTGTTGGATCATGCCGAGGACAGACTCTTGGAGGTGGTACTAAACGATCCCTTAACCCCTGGGGTGGAAGAAGAAGACAAACTTGATTGCCCTTCCGAGGACAGCCTTGTAGCCTTTAGCTGGAATGGCCTCAGCTCAGTCCCCGGAGCGCCCGGAAGAGCTGCTGGGCCCCTCGGCTTGGAAGTCAGTAGCCTTAGAGGCCTCAGGCCTACCAGAACCTGAATTCGAGGAACCCTGATCTGTGGGAACCCTGGTGAAGGAGTTGCTATGCTGTGGTGCAGTGCTGAACAGAGAGCCTACCTTGTCTTGACGAGAGATCCTGGAGACGAAGTCTTTAAGGTGGGGAGGAGGAGAAGTGTGGAAGATCTCCCTCCCCCACGACAACCGATTCTTCAATGTTCTGGAGCGAGAGCTCTGCAAGTCAAACATGGGTTGCAGTGGTAGTCAGGCCCCAAACACTCAAGACACAGTGTGTTATGAGGCTGGGAACGAGCGGTCACGTGAGGCACATCTCGTGAATCCTCCTGCAGCCGACATGCGGCGGGGGAGGCGAGGAAACCGAAGGGAAGTTAAAGAAGATTGAAAAAATTAAACAGGAAGCATGTGGAAAGCTAAGAAAGTCTCTGCACTGGCTGCCATGTCCGACAGCGTCCGTGCGGAAAAAGGGACTGAGTGAAGGTGCCAAAGGGTGAGGCCTTGGTTGGGCGTACCTACGCCTGAGGTCGTACCTTACCACGCTATACTAAATTTAAAGGGGAAGCTCACATTTTTGCTGCCTAAGGTTCCAACATTTGAGTAGTCCTGATATCAGTGTTCCTGTATCAATGTTCCATTCCTTCATCTCGCTGCAGGTCCGTCCACAGTGTCCTGGTCTCCAGCCAACTACAGTCTGTGTAGCGATACAGAGAAATGTGACTGCCCGTCTCCAAGCACTTTTAATTTTGCAGGAAAGAACATAACATACATTACATTTTCTTTGCGTAGACGTTGAGGTACTGAATCAAATGATTTTATCTGCTTCTGAACATCCTGCGTAAAGTCTGGAAAAATGAGAATCCTCCGCATTACCAAATTCAAAGCACCCAACTCTGCATGACTCCTGTACAATCGCACCTCTGTCTCAGAAATGCAACAATTTAGCCATAATCACCCTTAGTTGCCCTCCCGGTGGTGGGGCTCTCCCTGGCACCCTGTTTGCCGTTTCCACTGTAGTAGTGTTGACAGACCTCTAAGACTTTGTGTCACCAGGATCAACTTTTCAACATGTAATTCCACGCTGGATGCCTCCTCTCCTTCAGGCACTCCTATCAACCATATTTTAAAGCTTCGAGAACGGCCCTGCACATCTTCCGCCTTCGCTTCCAAGGTCTTTGCTGCTCCCACCAAGCCCATTACTTGATTTCTCAGCAATGACAACTCATCTTCTATAGTGCTCACTCTTTGTTCCCCCTCTGTCACTCTCTCACAGGCCTTCCATAGATCAGCTTCGCACTAAGGAGACATCTATGCCCACTTCCCGCTTCTGCCCTCCAGTGCTGATCTAGAGTCTTGAATTGCTGCCATCAGACCTTCCAGCGTGACTCCACCCGCAGCCTTGGAGCCCTTGCACTCTTCATCTCCTTCCACCGTCGCATGTTTTCCTTGTTTATGCTTTGTACCCACCTACTGTTCCATCTTCTGCTGTCCCTTAACCATGGTATTTCTGCTCTTCAGTTGTTGTACACACAGTGTACTCAGACGTTTTCCTTACAGCACTTTCCAAGTGTCACCTGTGATTTTTACTGGGTATCCACCAGTCTCCCTGGTCTCCCCAGTCACCAGCAGCAGAGAGCGAAAAGCCAAACCAGTTCAGTACTGATGGGTTTTCCTTATTTAGTATGTAATATATATCCAATTCCCTACTCTGAACCCTCCATCGTTGAGCAGTACTGTGTATGCTTCTCCCTGATGGAGATTTCATTAAGCTCTCTTACAATACAACTTCATTGATCTGCTCTTTCACCGCATTGCTAGGGTTGATCAGCGTAATGTCCTGCTTCGTTATGCGTTTACAAAGGCTTTATGAATAGCGCTGCCTCTGCCCCAGGAAGACTGTTTGCACGCTCAGTCCCACGGGTGGCCGCTCCAATCGTACCTCTAGCCTGGGGCCTAGTGTGAGGGTGCGCAGCTCACCACAAGAAGCAGCCTCCTCCCGGGACTAACTGTTCACAGCCCCGCCTCAGATCGCCATGACCCCGGTGTTGATGCCTCGCGGGTGTCACATCCTCCCTGCCACACTCGATTCCAGCCTTCCAGTCCTTGGCGATACACACATCTCTGAAGCGTATCAGCCCTCTCTGCCACTGTGGGTGAGCACACCCAGGAAACAGTCCCTCGGGTCACCGGCTGCCACCTCAATGGAGCCTCACCAATCACACTGACAAGATGGTGCCAAGGTCAGTACCGGCCAACTCCTCCTCATGCTCTGATCCACAGGTGCAGCTGTGGGTTCCTCCTCAGGTTAGGAGTCTGTTATTAATATCCTGTGGTTTGAGCACAAAAATCAGGATATTTGAAAGGACTTTCTGCGGGCCGCCTAGGAGCTCGAGCTCAGCATGTCCACATTGAACGGCTCTCCTCCATGCCCCCTAAGCATCTTTTTCTGGATAGGTAAGTTATGCCCTGCGATAATGCAGAATCTGTGCTTTGGTATTTGCGCATACATTTTCCTTTACTTTTGTAAGGCTGACAGACATTTCTGCCTCTCTAGGTCCTGATACCAATTGTGGGTGTTGACAAATCAACCGTTTTACTTATGATTTCTACAATTCCTCATAGGTAAGAGTGTATACACAATGGAGCCATTTAAAAGGAAAGGGAGTGTAATTGTAAAGAGAAAATGATGGCAAAATCGCCTTGACGCTTTACTTTCACACTACGCTTTGGGAGAAATAAAACAATGCCTGCAAATACGCTTTGCAGACAACAGTGTTTTATAATGGATCCCAATGATATAATATGGTATGGCATTTATAACGCACCTGTACACAAGTGTTTCTAGGCGCAACAAGACAAGGGAGGGTAGACATAGGAAGGACAACACAAACAATCCTTATAGGCCTGGTGTCATTTGGAACGTGCAAGTGCGACAACGAGACGTGCAGGGGGAAGCATCGGGGGAAGTGCAAGGCAGAGGAGAGGGGGGAGAGCGATCAGGGCAAATGGCTCTGAGTGAGTGCAGCCAGGGCAAGGCGGCTCTGGGTAAGTGCAAGGAGGCAGGGCGGCTGTAGTTGTTACAGTTACAGCCCTTAAGTGCGAGGTAGGCCAGGAGGCAGTGCAAAGGAAGACTGGTTGTGGAAGAGCCTGGTACCCAGTGGACTCTGAGGGAACCAAGCAACCAGTTGGTGCAGCAGACAGGTAAAACAGCAAGGGAGCGAGGGAGAGAAGGCAGAGGAGAAAAAGAGGGTCTTGAGTTGTTTCCGGAACTTCAGGTGGTACGGCTGAAGCCTGGCAGCGGCAGGTAGGCCGTTTCAAAAGGGATGCACCTGCAGAGGAGAGAGATCTACCCCACACTCTCTGCTTGGAGAAGCGTCTGACCCTCAGAGTTGGAGGTAGCTCAACGAAGGGCTCTAGAAGGAAGGTATTTCGGAAGGGAGAGTTGAATGCAGTGCAGGCCTTGGCCCCAGAAAGCCTTGTGGACGATGCAGAGGTTCTAGAACTTGATCCTTGCAGCCGCTGGGAGCCAGTGGAGAGATTTCAGGGGTGGAGAGATCCGGTCCCTGAGCTTAAGGCCAAGGATAAGTCTCGCAATCCTGTTCTGAATTAGTTGCAGGGGGTGAAGAGTAGAGGTAGGCAGATTAAGAAAGAGGCTGTTGCAGTAGTCTAGCCTGAGAGAACCAGTGCTCTGGAGGCAGTGAGCTTTTGTGGGAAAGTGAGAAAAGGTAGAATATCTCAGATGAGGTGCAGGTGGAAGCGGCCCTTTTTGGCAAGGCCCGTGATGTGAGGAGAGAAGGAGAGAGTGGAGTTGAATTGCATCATTCCTAAATCGTGGATAGACAGTCAGGAATGAGCAAGGGAGGAGAGGAGTTTGAGGAAGTCTGAAAGAGAGCCAAGTGTCATCTGCCTAACATTGAAAGAGAAGGTGGAGATCAGGTGGGCCAAAGGGGCCAGATAGACATTGGAGAGCCATGGTGAGAGGATAGAGCCATGGGGGACACCACATGTGGAGAGAGAGGTGGTGTAGAGAAAGGACATAAGTTGGGCCTGGGAGGGACGGTCCAGGAGGAAGGAGGTAGGTCAGCCATGCCAATGGAATCGGCCTCTCATAAACTAGTATTCCATTGGAATCCATTGGTTTTACGCCTGCGTGAAAATTTCACGCAGGGGTAAAACCAAATGTAGGAGGAAAGGAGGAGGAAAGAAAAGCAAAGATGCTATCTCAGCTTTGCTGCCCGCCTATGCCTAGGACTGCTGTAAAATAAAGTGTAACATAAAAGGAAAGCATAAACTGTTTTTATGCTTTCCTTTAGCACTCCACTTTATTATAAAATGACCCCCTTTGTGTTCACTCTTTTTTGCAAAATAATTTTTTGTGTGTCACACAAGAATATTTCTTGTATTGGATCCTTTCTATCAATTTTTCAGAAACATTTTTCTAGACATCTACTTGGCAGTCTCTTTTCCTTCCCCCTGAAGTACCCTTAACGATTTCGGGTCGGAAATATGTCAGGCCACATCAAGAACTACAGTCAAGATATGAACATTAACAAGTCCTTACAACAGTGAGACAGTGTTTTTTCGTTTAGAAAAAGAAGTGAAATGGTTCTTCTTGTTTCAAAATGTATTGTTTGTTTAGATGATTTGTGATTGCATATGGTGATTGATGTATTCATGAATTCTGTTGGTGTGCATTATGCTCTTGTACTATTCTTTCAGATGTTGACTGTTCTTTAATATGTTCTTTTTTTTAGTGGTCTTAGATGACTGTCTTATCTTGTGCATACAACATTAAAGTACTGTTTTAAAAGGACAGTCAATAGCCAGGTGTAGCTCTCATAGTATAACAATACCCTTTGTAGGAGACACATTATGCATCTGGTGGCATCCTAGGAAGTTGTTTAGTCTTGTCTTGTCCAAGACCTGATCATGAAAGAAACTCTGATTGGTCTGATCAATTGCCTTATGCATCAGTAAAGTGATTTTGGCACTGGATACAGAGTGTTTAAGATACATGGTATATATACCTTGATAAGACCCCCTTCGATATGAGCACCGTCGAGGATTTCCACTGCCAGCTGGGCGGCTTCAAGTAGTTCATACTGAATACAGACAAAGAGCTACAATGGGACATACAAAACAACAGGAATAGAATGAGCATTTACAACCAATCAGATATAAAGGTGCATATACACCCTACGCCCCCCTCGCAGACTTCCAGGAGACAGCATATTTATTCAGCACACATTTAAAGACTGTCTTTGCTATACACTTGCTCAAGAAAGGCATCTATGCATTCAAAAGTCTTTAAACCAATGTTAACAATTTTAAATGTCTGAATTACTACAACTCATTCTGGATTCTATAATCTGAAAGCAAGCAAATAGCATATGAAATGGGATTTGTCAAATTATACCGCCCTTTTAAGAAATGCAAGTAAGAAAAAAGCTTCAAGTAACTTCCTGAGCAGACATGCTAAGAATTTGTGTTTATTTTTATATTTTCTTATAATGGAGGTTTGCAAAGGAAGACTGTCAACGAAAAGTGGGATGGGGAAGGTGGTATCAAATAATGGATTTTCTTTTTAACGAGGTGTCCCTGATAGAATACATGACCTTATGAACGAAGCGTGGAAACCTTCTTAGAAGCACTAAAAATCTCCACATGTACCATGCATGCCGACAGCCGTGCCTGCCCAGTTCCTGCCGTATACCAAATGTAACCCTAGACATTTGTATTACTTTGTTCTGTCTTCACAAAGGGACTACTGAACATTGCCTGCTTTTCTTTGGGATGCATCTTCCCCAGCCATCTACAGCTGTTTTGAGGATTTACGAAGAAGGAAACGGTGCAACCTCCATCCCTGGTGTTTCCTCATAGTTTCCATTAACTGTACAGTCTTTAAAACAGTGGTCACATCCTAAGTATTAATGAGGAACGCAGTAAGAGCACCAGGGAGCCTGCAAAGGGGCTGGACAGGGAACGGGATGGAGCGGCCCAGGGTGGGGGAGGCAGAGAACACTCCATAAGGCAAGCGAGAAGCCTCAGGGAGCCCCCCCATGGGAAGGCCCATAACCTTGCTGCTCCCTGCCATGCACAATACCCCAAGCCCAGAAGCTTAAACAGAGTCGACCAGATCCAGGGCACACACGTCTTGAAGAGACCGCACCAGAAGAACATCCCGTACATGAGGAGACATCCACTACTGCAGAGGAACATACAGCGTACCCCAGAAAGGACTAATAAAGAGCTGAACTGAGAGGGTGGACTGGGGGACACACTAGAGAAAACAATGCATCGAACATGGCCGACCGAGTTGGATGCTTCCTCGGTGAACCATGCATCCTGCATCTTCACCAGGGCTCAGAACTCCCTTAAACGTGATCATCAGATACCCAGAATCATGGAGCAAGGGTTGGAACTCAAGCGGAACAGGGGCTCCAGAGGAAAGAAGCAAGAAGAAAGCTCTGGTGACACTCACCCAAAATGGCAGACGCACAGATGGCGGAGAGCAAGGACAGCATCATGCGAATGAAGCATCTTTTCTGGCAGTAAAATTAGCAAGCAGCGAAGCGCCCTAAAAATTAGTGATAACTCTGCAAGAACTCAAATGCAGATGTTGGAGAGCAAGGATCACGGCATGTGAGGAACAAGTTACTTACCTGTAACTGTTGTTCTCCAGCATGGGTCTGGCATGGATTCACATGGGGGGCATCCGTGGTCACTGTCTTCTGGTGGCCTGGGGTCTGGAAGTCCATGCCCGCCGTCAGATGCGCGCCGGTGCCCCACCACCGGATCGCTCGTCGGAAACTCTCGTCGAGTGTGATCCTGTCCTCGAAGCCGCCTGTCGTCTGGATCCAGCGAGCGTCCAGGAACTCCTGCAACGGGCGCATGAGAAGCCTGCACAGGCGGATGAGATAAATGCAAGAAGACATCATTCCGAGGAGGGACTTGATGGACCTCACCCTGGCCGCGTCCGCAACCAGCATCCGCTGCACCTTGCCCAAGATGGCCCTCGTCCTTTCCTCCGACGGAGAGGCCAGAAGCGACACTGTGTCGAGCCTTGCTCCCAGAAACAGTGCGTCTTGTGCGGGCACCAGGTGGGACTTGGCATAGTTTATGGAGAATCCCAGGTCCGTGAGTAGTTGGACGGTCCTTGCCGTGTGCTCTGCGGCGAGCTCCTTCGTCTTCGCTCGGATGAGCCAGTCGTCCAGGTAGGGGTAGACGTGGATCCCCTCTTGGTGCAGCCGCGCCGCCACCGGTGCGAGGCACTTGGTGAACACCCTGGGTGCCAACCTCAATCCGAAGGGAAGGGCTCTGAACTGGTAGTGACGCCCTTGGACCACGAACCTGAGAAACTTTTGGTGTCCCTTTGGGATGGGGATATGGAAGTAGGTATCCTCCAAATCCAACGACGACAGGAAATCGCCCTCCTCCAGTTGACCCAGGACGTGTTGGAGGGTGACCATCCGGAACTTCTGTGCCTTGATGAATTTGTTCAGTCGTCGTAGGTCCAGGATGGGATGCCATCCTCCCGTCTTCTTCTTCACGAGGAAGTATCTTGAGTAAACTCTGGAGCCCCGAAGCCTCTTTGGGACGAGCTCGATGGCGCCCTTCTTGAGCATCGCCTTTACCTCCAAGAGAAGTTGAGGGACGTGATGTTCCTTCCTGGCCACAGGGGGGACGCGCGGGCACCTCTTTAGAAACTCGAGCGCATGACCCTGAGCCAGGGCGTCCAGCACCCACCGGTCGGTGGAGATGGACTCCCACGCGCTGACTAAGCTCACCAGCCGGCCTCCCACCGGGGTGCTTCAGTGGGGGCCCGACCCCACGGCCGGTTCAGTCCTGCTTCAACGAGGCTTTGCCGCCTTGTCCTCCTTGGCGACGATGGCGGGGTCGCCTGACTTGCCTCGTCCCCT
The DNA here is from genome assembly GCF_040938575.1 of Ambystoma mexicanum. Taxonomy (NCBI): domain Eukaryota; kingdom Metazoa; phylum Chordata; class Amphibia; order Caudata; family Ambystomatidae; genus Ambystoma; species Ambystoma mexicanum. The sequence continues at coordinate 531,399,204 of NC_090924.1, read as the reverse complement.
GTAAGCTTCCTGTGACGACGAACGGGCCGCTTGGCGGTATGTGGAAAATCCGCCGCTGGAACCTTTGGAGCACCCTGTTTGCCTCCGCCGCTCCGAAAGGTCGGCCGCCGTTGCTGGAGAACCCCAAGAGCCCGGGCCGTCTCCGTGTCCGCCTTGATGGCTTGAAGGGAATCGTCCACTATTTTCCCAAACAGGTTGTTTATTTATTTATTTATTTAGATTTATAGAGCGCACGTCAGCCCGGAGGCATCGTGGCGCTTGTTACAGACAATGGGCCTCATTCCGAGTATGGCGCTAACCAATGGCGCTATTAACGCCTTGGTTGACGCCATACCCGGACCGGCAGCGCCTTGGTGGTTGGCGGAATTACCGCCCCATTCCAAGGTTGGCGGGGCGGTAATTCCCCAATCCCCATTTACCCTTCCCCATTCCCATTCTTGCCCCATAGGGCATAATGGGAGTGGGGAAGGCGTCAATTACGCCACCGTAAATTACGGTGGCGTAATTAACATCAAGGTCCCTTAGCGCCATTTTTTTTAAACGCCTGCTAAAAGCAGGTGTTAAAAGCACCATGGCGCTAAGGGAACTCGGAGTATGGCGGTAAGGGATTACCGCCACCGCTCTCGTTAGCGGTGGCCGCTATCCCTTACCGCCATACTCGGAATGAGGCCCAATATCTTAGTTACATAGGATACAGTAATTACATAAAATACAGAATTTACAGTGGATATGTATACATTAGCAATGCAGTATATTTACATGGATTCCTGAGAGTTTCACAGATATTTCGCAAGGAATGAGGTTTTCAGTTTCCTGCGAAAAGTGGGGAGTGCGTTTTCCGCTCTAATGTCAGCAGGGAGAGCGTTCCAGGTCTTGGCTGCAATGTAGGGGAAAACTTAGACCTCCGGCTTTGGCTCTTTTGATGCGTGGGATGCAGATTAGGTTGGAGTATTGCGTCCTGGTGGGACGGGAGGAGGAGGGTTTGAGGATGGTTTCTGATAGATAGGACGGGGCGGACAGAGAGAGGCATTTGTGAGTGAGGGTGAGGATTTTGAGAGTGATCCGTTCTTTGACCGGGAGCCATTGGGCTGAGTGCCTGGCCTGGGTGATATGCTCTCTTCTTGGGATACTAAGAGCGGCCCGGAGAGCATTGTTCTGGGTGATTTGTAGTCTGTTTATGTTTTTGGCTGATGTGCTTGCTAGGAGTGCATTGCAGTAGTCCAGTTTGGCTCCAATGGTTGCCCTTGCTATAGAGAGGCAATTTGGTTTAGAGAGGTAGGGCTTGATGGCGTTTATGAGTTTGGTGGTGTGTGCGGATGCGGATGTGATTGCGCTGACTTGTCTAGTCATGGATAGTGAGGAGTCAAGGTATACTCCCAGAGTCTTTACGGCTGTGGAAACAGGGATGATGGAGTTGTCAATGGAGAAGTTCCCGTCGAACGGCATGTCCAAGACTCTGGTCTGCACGTCCTGACGAAGTCAGTAGCCTTGAGCCATCCACGCCGCCTAAGGCACCCGCCGTTGCCCAACTGGCGAAATCCAGTGTCAGCGATGTCCGTCGCTATCGTAATGGCGTGGTCCGACGCCACCTCTCCTTCCTGCAAGATCTCTAGGGCTTCCGCCCTCTTGTCGTCTGGTAGGAAGTCCAGCAGGGGGGCCAGTTTGTACCACAACTCCCTGTCGTAGCGGGCTACGATAGCCAAGGCGTTGGCAGCCTTGGCAGCCAAGGCGTTGGCAGCCTTAATCGTCGTCGCTGCCGATGAGATGACTCTGCGTCCCACCGTGTCCAATTTCTTTCCCTCGCCGTCCGGCGGGGAGGTTGACGTAGAGGCCGCCGCGCCCCCCCCCGCTTTCTTCCTGGCCGCCACGGAGACGACCGAGTCCGGGGTCGGCTGTGCCCGAAGGCACAAGGGGGCCGCGTCCGGGACCCGGTACTTCTTCTCGTACTGATCCCTTCTAGCCGGCGTCGTGGATGGGTTCTTGAGGAGGGAGAGGCCCTCATCCCAAATATCGTCTAGTAGAGGTACAGCGAGGACCGTCTTCCTCTTGGTCTCGCGCCGTTGATAAAGGAAACCTTCCTTCTTCTTCTCTTCCGGGCAGAGCTGGAAAAGCTCGGATGCCCTGGCGATCATGGAGTGAAACGATCCAATCTCGTCGGGCGGGGAAGCCCGGGTAGGAGGTGACGACGGGAGATCCTCGTCATAAACCTCGTCGTCTGTACCCGTCGCGGCCGTGTCAGTCCCCGTATCATCCCCACGTGTCGTGGACGGGGAGGAGGGCTGAGTAGGGCGCGATGGCTGAAAAGGAGGTGGAGGATGAATCCTTCTCTTAGGAGGAGGGCTCCCAGAAGGGCCTGGCTCCGGGTCCCCCGTCGGGAGCGGTTCCTCCGTTGGTGGTAACGGCAGTCTCGTCCTTATCTCCGAGCATAAGGACTGTATAGCCAACAAAATTGCCACCAAGTTGTCTTGCGGCACTGGTTGAGGGAGTTCCGACGGGCGATCAAGAGCCCCGTCGGCACCCTCGACGTCCTCGTCGTCTTCCACGTCGGGGTCCCTCCCGACAGGATGGTCTTCTTCCACGCCAGAGCCGTGGCCTAAGACTTCGATCAGCTCCTCCTCAGAGGTTGAGGCCGAATCCACGATGACCTCCTGCCCCCCCTTTTTCTTCTCCCTCAGAGGTTTCACGGGGGTCCTGTCGATGGGCATGAAAGAGGACTCCCTCCGCGGTGGCAGGGAGATTCTGGGCCCCGAGGTCGCCACCACTGGTGTAACCTCCACAGGCTGAGCCAGGGCCGCCGCGACTGTCTCGATAGAGGCCTTGGCCGGAAGGATCAAGGCTTTCACCACCTTAGGTGCGCTCACCGCCTTCTCCTTGGGGGGAGGGTCACCACCTCGCTCCCCCTCCGATGGGGCCTTCGGGCACGACCGGGGTCTCTCCAGGAGCTTCGCCGGGTGCTCGGCCTTCCTCTTAACCGAGCCAGAGCGTTGGCTCGTGGTTGATGGCGCCGGGGAGGATGCGCCCTGCCTGGTGCCCGTAGAGCCCGACCGTTCAGCGCTCCCGGTGCCAGCGGACTCACGGTACTTGGCCTTCTGTTGGACCCCCATCGCCGGGGCGCCCTCAAAGGTCTTAGAAGACCGCTCGGACTTCTTTTTCTTCTTCTCGCCTGACGGGCTCTTTCCTTCCAGCCAGTTGGCGAGACGTTGATGGCGGTCCTTCATGGTCCGCTCCGACATATTGCCGCAAAACGCACAGTCCTTCTCCACGTGCGTATTGTCCTCATGCAGGCAGTAAAGGCAAAGGGAGTGTTCGTCCTCCTTAAAGACATTCTGAAGCTGGCATCCAGGGCAGACCCTGAACAGCTTTCCGGGCGTCGAGCTTCCCTTTTCCTGGGCCATGCTCGAGAAGGGCCTGAGAAACTTCTGGAATCCTCCAAAAGCGTGGCTCGACGAAATCTTCACCCTTGAGGGGCGTAGAAGAATCCGACATGGGTCCCCGTTGATCGGATAAAGAAACGGTGGAGCTTGAGGCTCTTTTGACCGAAAAAAGAAATTTTCCTAAGAAAAAACGCGAAAAAAAGCACTAACACTCGAGAGCAATAGCACGAGGATCCCAACACTTGAACGTGCGGTAAAAATCTGAAGATGGCTGCCAGAGGCGGGGCTTAGGGAGATGGCAGTGGTCAGTATGACGCAGAGATCAGTGATTGGTTACTACTACGAAAGACAGATCAGAAACGAAACTGATACTGATTTTTCTTTACCGAGGATTCCCAGCCTGACGACGGGGAATATTCATGAGCATGTGAATCCATGCCAGACCCCATGCTGGAGAAATGAAGCATCGCTCATGCCAGTGAAATCAGCAAGCAGCATGGTGTCCCGGAGGTGTGCGGTGGCCACCCAGCAGGAATCCAAATGCAGATTTCCGCAGAAGCGAAAACAGTGCGGAACATAAGACAGAGCTGGACGAAGAAGCCTGATCCTCGAAACAAGCGGGGAGGTGAGAAGTAATTAAAACCTAAACATAGGGAGGTCAGACTGTTAAAAGAGACCGTGAGATCCAGAAAATAGAGAATTTCAAAGCACCTGCAAAAACTGAAGGGCCCCGCTTCGGGCGACATCAAAGCTATGATGCAGGACCAAGAACCCACAAACAGACAGTGGTGTCCAGTCAACTCGTCGAAAAAAAACTGGTCGACTGCAATTTGGTCGACGCAATTTGGTCGAAAACCAAATGGTCGAATTTTTTTTTTATTTATATATTTATTTTTCGGGTTTTCGTTTAGTTAAAAAAGGGTTTTTTAGAGAAAAAAAGGGGGTTGGGGGGGCCCCCACAAAAAAAAAAAGGGTTAAAATAAAAAAAATAAAAATTTCGACCATTTGGTTTTCGACCAAATTGGTTCGACCATTTGTCTGGTCGACCAATTTTTTTCGACCAAATGTCTGGCAACCACAGACAGTAACAGACTACGGCACAAATCCACTCGCCCGCGAGTCCTAGGACGAGCCTAGAGGGGGAGAACCCACCTACGAAGCGCTCAAATCTACAGGAAATGCTAGCCGAAATTAAGAAAGAAATAAAGGATTGCGTTATCAGTCTCACCAAATCGGTCACAGATCTGAACAAACAAGTGCTGGTAATCGAGAACAGGGTGGAAGAGTGTCACACATGGGCAATCATCCAATGTGCAGCGTTTACGTGCACAATTGTATTTGCAGCCACTCCATAAAGTTAAACAGTGCGCAAGAGTTTCTATTTGGCAGAAATGGAAGTTGCCATGGAGACTGTCAACCAAGGAGCACCTTCCGTGTCATGTGACACGTCGGCTTTTCTCACCGGCTACGCTCCCATGCAAGCCCCGCCCTCAAATTACAGCATAAATCCAGCGTTCGTCTTTTCATCAGTGCTTCTAATTGTAGCGTATTGTTTCATGAATCCTGAACCAGCTCCGTCTCACGGACGGACTCCCTTCCGTCTACTTCTTTGAAGCTCTGTCTTCTTTTGACTCTGACCGCTTCCAGGACTCCTTTTGCTTGACGATTCTGTATCTGGCTTATCTTGCATGGCTCCCGACCTCGGCCTGATATTCAGACTGCGCTTTCCTTCTGATTCTGCCTCAGTGTTTCTTCCTGGCTTTTGAACACGGACCGCTACCGGACTCCGTTGCCTCATCCTGATATACAGTAAGAGCTTTTGTTTTCAGTATTTGCTGCACCTTATCAGTAAAACGTTGTTTCTATCAACCATAAACCACCTGACCTTGCATGTAAACTTGAGAACTTTCTTGCTTGCTGCTGGACCTCCATCTTCATCACCGCAGCACATTCAGTACTGGTTACTTACTTGGACTTATTCAACATACTAACCTACCTCTTTGTTATTTTCCCCTTCCATTTCTCCTGTTAATATCTCTTCCCTTGTTTACAACTCACATTGGTGGTAAGAACAATTCCTTATATTGACTGGGGTGGTTGCTTAGGGAATTGGTAACATTTAGGGGTTCATGGTATGTTTTGGTTTTCACTGTAGGTTCAGAATCCATATGCCCTAGCAAGACAACTATTCAGGTATTACTACAGTCAAAGTTGTTAGGTTCCTGTATTGTTGGTTTCTGCTTGGTGTTAATCAACTCTGTGCTTTCCTTGTAGCAATGGTTTGGCGGTGCGTGTGTTCCCCGCTCTTTGGTAGGATCAACACCTCTGCCTGTCTATTATTAGAACAGCAAATGTATGTATTGTAAAAAAAAGTTCCCTCAAGTTGAGGAGGCCTGACTTTTTGGAGGTCTCAGTGAATTCAGGCTAGCTATTGAGTGCAAGAGGTTCTGCTCATCGGTTCCCCTCGCTGATCTCGGGACATCTATTCAACGCCCCTAGCAGATACGGTGTGGTGAGTAACAAAGAGACAGAGACAACACTTTGGGAGCAGGGATACGAGCAAGGCGAACAACAAATGGAATGGGTGGTAGCCAAGCAAGATGACAGCGAAAAAAGATCCTGAAGGAATAACATAAGGCTTAAGGGGATACCAATTGCGGTTCTGGAAGCAGGACTAAATGACTATGTCCAAGCAATATTCCAATAGTTGCTGGGAGACTCAGTGGGCGAGAATATGGTCCTGGACAGAACACAAAGAATATACACTGCCTACCAGCAAAAGAAAAATCTGGTGCCGGACAAAGGTGCACTTCTTTCGGGTGAAGGAAGAACAGATCATGAAGGCTGCACAAGGAGTAGAACCAATCACGTTCCGGGACTCCCACATTACCCTCTACCAGGATAAGGCCCAAGCTACACTGATGAAACGAAAGAGGCTTCGGGTAGTCACAAGCTGCTTGCAAGACAAAGAGGTCTGCTACAGATGGACTTTTCTGTGTGGACTTCGCTTTGAATATCAAGGTGAGACATACCACATAGCTAAGGAAGAGGAAATGGTGGATATGATGAGCAAGGACGACACCCCACACTCAAAGGACATGTCGCCGGAGACAAGAGTCCGGAAAACGCCCTGGGCGCTATAACTAGGAAGGAAGGATGGCGACAGTTGCGTCCTTATCCAAAAGGGAGAGGGAGGGGCTCAAAGCATAATGATGACACCTGAAGAGGATTTAAGGTGAGGTGAAGAGTCCACATAATCATAACAGAGACGTAGGGGACAAAGAAGGAAGCAATAAAAAGCTGTAAAGAAAGGTTCCAAGAGGGAAGGATCTAGGTGTCCACTGGTTGGCAAGGGAAGGGGAGGGAAAGGAGGGTGCAGGGCCGGATAGAGGCCATGATTGGTTCACCCACCAGGATTAGTGGTCATAACTGGTGGAACATGCAGGAGAATACTAGGTTGGGGATGTTGGGGGGGAGGGGTTTGGGTTGAATTACTTACTTTTCTTGTGGGATAGTTATATGTCTCAGATCTTATTGACGTCCGGGAACGAAATCAAGGAGCAATGGCAACCTAGAGCTGTACAACCATTTGAGTATGGCTGAGATAAATATGGTAACCCTGAATAGCCAGAGTCTAAACTCACTGATGAAATGTCGCTCTATATTGAGATGGCTATCAGAATTTTGGCATCAGTGGTATTATTACAGGAAACACACCTCCTACCTGAAGATGAAAGGAGGATGACACATTGTGCTTTTCCCAAACAATATTTTGCATTAAGTGGGACAAAAACAAAAAGGGTGGCGATTCTGCTAGGAGCCTCGCTGGCATTTCGAAAGCAGTTTTTTTATGGGTATGCAGAAGGGCGATATCTGGTACTTAAAGACACCTTAGGAAGCCAGACATATACTTTAATAACAATTTATGTTCCAAACGAAAAGCAGGACTACTTCTTGGGTACTGTGCTCCGGAAAATAGGGAGTTGGTGAGAAGGCCAGGTGGTAATCAGAGGGGACTTCAACTGTGTCATAGACACCACACTAGATAAAACATTGCCCCCCACAGCTAATGATAATAAAAACCTTCAGTCCCTGGGGAAATTCTTCAAAGACTTGGACCTAATGGAAGCTTGGAGATTTTTCCACAGCACCGAAAGGGATTATACACATTACTCGGCAGTGCACAAGGTATACTCGAGAATAGATATGGTCCTGGTCTTGTCAACGCTAATCCCCCGGTGACAATAGACATCAGGGTCAAATATCTCATGGACCATGCTCCGGTGATACTACAAATTGAGATGCATGAGGGTAAAACTAAGAACCAGAAACAATGGCGGCTGAACAAATTAATCCTAAGGGATTGCTCTTAAGGCCCAAATGGAGGAAGTGATCACAGACTACTTTAAAGAAAACAACACTGTGGAAGTGGATTGGCGCATGGAATGGGATGCGGGGAAAGCAGTGATACGGGGGAAATTTATCTCTCAGCCTGCGTCATTTATCATATATAAGAGGGAAAGAAACATTGTGAAAGGAACTGGAAATGGAGGTTCAAACAGCAGAATCACAACACAAAAGTAAGCAATCACACAAAACACTACGAGAATTGTGAAAGCTCAAGGCGCAGTTAGAGGCACATATGGCGGACGGCTCTGCTCAAAAGTTGTTGAATACTAGCCAAACATACTATACCGAAGGGGGTAAGGCTAACCGACTGCTATCAGCTAAACTGCATAAGCAAAAAAAACATAACTATATCACACAGCTGCAAGACAAACAGGGCACTCTACACACTGCGGATACATTAAGGATCATGGAGCGATTCCACACCAGCTTAATGAAACAGGAAAAGATGGAACAGGGTCTCCAAACAACTTACATTGGAAAGGCAGAACTGCCCCGGTTATCCAATGAGGAAAGGGAAACCTTAGTAAGGCCCATCATGGCAGAAGAAATCCACAAAGCCATAACATCCTTACGGGGTAATAAAACGCTCGGTCGGATGGCTTTGGGAATGGATATTACAAAACCTTCAGATCCCAACTGATAGCCCCCCTGACACGTTTATTTAGCAAAATTAGAGAAGAAGGAACCGTCACAGAGGATATGGGTATATCTACCACTGTACTGATCGCCAAACCAGGAAAAGACAAAACCTATTGTGCCAACTACCGCCACAAGTCTCACTGAATAGTGATGCTAAAATGTATGCTAAGGTTTTGGCAGAGAGATTAGTGAGAGTCATACCGGGGATAATCCACGAACATCAAACTGGATTCATAATGGGGAGACATACAAAAGACAATATACAAAGGGCAATAGACATAAAAGATTTGGGAACTAGAACGGAGCAGAAATTCTCTATTGCAGTACTGGACACAAGACGAGCCATCGATAGTCTAGACTGGGGGTTTCTAGAACAAGTGCTGGTAGCATTTGGTTGCGTACCAGCATTCAGGCAGACAACCTAGGGCACAGGTTAAGATTTTGAGAGGTACACGCCAGAGGTGTCCGTTGTCACCATTAATATTCGCTATGGCCAGAGGGCGTGGCTAACCGCCATGTAGGAGAGACGTGTTTGATGCAGCTCCGTGTGATACGTTTAACGATCCGCCGCCAACTACTGCTTTTTTCGACTACAAACATCTGAAAACCGCACACAAGCCGTGTGAAAGCCTGATCCGCCCGCTGTCGAAGTTTGGAAGCCCTGCGTCCCTCCGTTGGCCCGCAAAGACGAGGAGAAAAGAACGCCATGCAGACACAGAAAATGGCGGCCATTGTGAGTCCCGGCCCGACGCTGTAAGCAGAGCGCTGCGGCCGACCCATAGGGAGCTCGCCGAGGACCTGGGCGCCCGACCAATGGTGATCTGAAGAGGGCTGCCTGCACCTGCGGGGCCCGGACCTGCACGCCCGAGACCCAGGCCGTCGGAGAGGGAGTCGGAACGGCCTCGGAGGAAATCGGACTGAGGCAGCTGCGGTGGCCTCCGCTGGGATCCGCACTCCCGGAACTACGAAGGAAAGCGGTAAGGAGTCGGAGGGGGGGAGCGCCTGGCACGGCCTTTACTACACTCCCACTGGACCCGAGGCGGGGGCCCCGAAGCCGAACTGTACCCAGCCACCTTGCCAAGCAGCTGAGGCGCCCACACTTCGCTGACATTGCCCGGTGGGCCGTTGACCCACATCCCATCGGCACCCTGAGCAAGGCCTGAGGACAACCAGTGCTCGAACAGGCCCCTTGGGGCGTGAAAGCTTCCCCCCACACTAGCCGGCCGAACCGGCCCCGACGACACACGCAGGACTACCCATCCCGGGCATCCCTCGCACGACAGTAGACCATCCGCACAACCAGAGGCTACAGACCGCGCAGTGCCTGCCGAGGACTAGGGTGCCTCGCGGCGGGGACATGACCACCAAGGGCGCCCGAAGCAAACACCGCCAAACCACCATGGAGTCTTTCGCGGCCACCGGAGCGACTGGGCCCGGGGCGGCTCCCGCCCCTGGAGAGGCGCCAAGTGTCGAGACGCCTGAGCCGGCCAACTCCCAGCTACTAGAGGCCATCATGACACTTCAGAAGACCATGGAGAACAAAATAGACGCGGTCGCCATTGACCTGAACTTACTGCGGCAGGATGTGCGCTCCATCGCCAGCAGAACGGACGCCCTGGAGATCCAAGTTCGGGACAACTCTGAATCCAAAACACAGCTTTTAAAGGAAGTGGACATTTTGGCGCAAAAGGTGAAGAACCTGGAAGACAGGGCCGATGAGGCCGAAGGACGGGCCCGCAGAAATAACATTAGAATAATCGGCCTGCCCGAGGGCATCAAGGGCAACGACCCCACTAATTACATCGAGGACCTCCGCATACACGAAATTGGAGCCGGAAAACTGTCACAGGGCTTCACCATAGAAAGAGCCCACCGCTCCCTAGCCAGGCGGCCCCCTCCGGGGAACCCACCCAGACCTATAATAGCCAAAGTCCTCAATTACAAGGACAGGGAAACCATCTTGGCCTTCTCCAGAATGGGTGGCTCTATACAGAGGGACGCTGCAAGGATCGCAATATACCCCGATTACGCCCTGCAGGTTCAAAGGAGTAGGGTCCAGTTCCACCACACCAAAGCCAGACTCAAGAACGCAGGCCTGCGCTATTTACTCCTCTACCCGGCTAGACTGAAAGTCCTGCGCAATAACAAGGCAGACTTATTCGACACCCCCGCAGAGGCCTGCGAATGGATGGACAGAGAACAGATCCCAGACATTGAACTGAAGCAACGCAGGCCCTAGCCGCCCGCAGCGATGGTTCCTTCCTCACTCCTCTTGGGCAGCACCCATTAAACACACAGCAACACGCCAGCAAAGGCGGTGACACCGATGGTACCGGAGCGGCGCCAGACACGGCGTACCTCTTGATAATATCCCCGGAGGCAACCCCTCCCCTACCCCCAGACTAGTTTGGGTGAGTTCACCCGCCCGTAGGGCACCAGGAGACCTAGGTCCGATGGGGCAGAAACGGGAAAGTCAGAGCAAGGGTAACCTCGCTAGACGTGTTGTGTTTAAAGTTAAGTTAGACGTTATAATTCATGGGGGTCAGAAACCCAAGTTGGGACTTCAGTTTAAGTTCTACACACGCCAGACCGGGACCACGCGCAACGGAATCGCCACCAGGCTGACCAAGTTTGTTAAAAACCTCAACCTCGGGCTGCCCACAGCCCCACGACCACACCCAGACTATGGCTGACAAGATCAGAGTCATGTCCTGGAACGTCAGGGGACTAAATAGCTACATCAAACAGCGCCGCATCCACGCCTACATGAAACGCCACAGAGTTGGAATCGCCCTCCTTCAGGAGACCCACCTAAGCGCCCCCAAGCTAGCAGCGCTGGCCAAAGTCTGGAGAGGAACCCTGGTGGGCTCTTGATATGGATTGCCCCCTCTGTCCCTGTCTCGCTGACCGACACCAAAACGGACAACGAAGGCAGAATGGCCCTGGTACAGGGCACCATAGAAGGGCGCGATATACGCCTGATCTGCACCCACGCCCCGAATCATGATGCAACTGTCTTCTTTCGCTCGCTGTACACCAGGCTGTCCCCGAGTAACGAATGCATAACAATATGGGGAGGCGATAGCAACTGCACCTTAGACCCTCGCATAGACAGATCAGATAGTAAGCATGGCGACCCCTCCCCACCCGCCAGAATACTGAACGCCCTCATGCAGCAATTCGCCCTGAAAGACCTGTGGAGAGCACAAAACCCCGAAACCAGAGGCTACTCCTCTTACTCTCCTCCACACAAGGTTCACACCAGAATAGATTGTTTATTCGTTAGTGAAGAGCATGCTGCCAGATTTGAGGACACGCAGTACCTGGCCAGAGTGCTATCGGACCACTCCCCCCTGATGACCTCATGGGCGATCACAGCCCCTAGACCACCCCATCCCGACATGGAAACTGAGAAGAGAAGCGCTACTAGACAAAGCCTTTAACAAACAAATCAGGGAGGGCACCACACACTACTGGCAAACCAACATTGATAGTGTCCAACACATAAGTACAGCAGGGGAAGCCTATAAAGTGGTAACAAGGGGGGAAATGATAGCCGCCGCTGGAGGGGCCCTAAAACTCATCACGTCCCAACTAGCGCACACCGAAGCCGAACTCCAAGCCCTCGAAGCAACACCATCCCTTGACCCCGCCCATACGCACAAATTGATCGAACTCAAACAAACATGCCTGACACACTGGGAGACACTGGGGAAACTAAGCTATACCAAATACACCGAAAGGAACCACGCCCTAGGCGATAAACCCGGGAAACTACTTGCGTGGCTTTACAAGCGGGAAACTCCCAGGAACCCCATCTTCTCTATCCGTAACAAAGATGGCCTGACCTTCCACACGCAAGTGGGGATCAATGCAGCGTTCAAGGAATATTATCAAACCCTCTATTCTGATCCCGCACCGCCCCCAGACTCCGCAATTGAAGATGTCCTGGACATCATCAGACTCCCATGCCTAGACGACCACCTGGCAGATCCCCTCAGAGGCCCCGTCACCCCAGACGAGGTCATGGCCACCATCAGATCTCTACCCTCTGGGAAAATGCCGGGACCAGACAGTCTCCAAGGCGAATTTTATAAGCCTACGAGGACATACTAGCCCCCCTATTGTCCAAAGTATACAACGAGGCGTACGAAAAAGGCCACCTCCCCGACTCCATGGCTGAAGCCACCATCATCCCTTTTCTTAAACCCGACAAAGATAGCACTGACTGCGGCTCGTATCGTCCCTTGTCCATGCTAAACGTAGATAACAAAATCCTCACAGCACTACTGGCCAGAAGGCTTCAAGCAGCCATCCCACACCTCATACACCAGGATCAAACGGGTTACGTGCAGGGCCGTTCCACCTCAGAGAACCTGCGCAGGCTGCATCACGTCATACACAGCACAAACAGCGTACCTGGCAAATACGCAGTTGCGTCCCTCGCCGCTTCTAAGGCCTTTGATTCGGTCCGATGGAAATGGCTCTACGCCGCCCTATCCAAGATGGGGATCGGTCCGGCCTTCATAAATTGGGTCAAACTCGTCTACACCAATCCCACCGCCAGAGTGCGAACCAATAACACCTTTTCAGAAAAATGGAGCCTGGCCAGAGGCACCCCGCAAGGGTGCCCCCTATCCCCTTTGCTCTACATCTTAGCGATCGAACCGGTGGCGGCATACCTCATGCAGGAGTACAGAGACGGGGGTATAATGATAAATGGGGTGAACCACCTCGTTTCCATGTACGCGGACGACATGCTCCTCTACTTAAAAGATCCCGAACACATCCTCCCCTACATTCTTGAAACCCTAGATGGGTTCCACAGATGCACCGGGATCCAGATCAATCACAGTAAGTCTTGCCTACTTCCCCTGGCTGCCCTCAGTGAGATCAAGAAAGAACACCTCCCCCCTCTAGCCCTCAAATGGGAACCCACCACATTCAAATACCTGGGCGTTAGGATCCACCGCGACCCCATAGCCGAACACGCACTAAACACCGGCAGGGCAAAGGAGGGCCTGGCTAAATCAATTGACTTCTGGTGCAAGCTGCCCCTCTCGATGGCTGGCAGGGTGGGACTCCTTAAAATGGTGGCACTCCCGCGCCTCCTACACTTCTTCACCAATGTCCCTTACAATATCCCGCAACAATTCTTCAGAGACTTGAATAAACTTTGTAGGAGACTTCTATGGCGGGAAGGAAGGCAGAGTCGCCCTAGACATAACACAGAGACTGTACGATAAAGGAGGCCTAAAAACCCCCAACTTTGAGCTCTACTATATAGCAGCCCAGCTCAAGCACGTGATTCAGTGGATGGCTGATGACGCCTCAACGGACACACGCCTCTTACAGCCCCCAGACGCACCCTGGCTGCTCAGGGACCTTCTCTGGATCAAACCAGCGCCAAAAACGCATAATACACACCTAATCCGCCTGGGCACCCAGATCTGGAATCGGGCCTGCAAATCGGTCAAGCTGACCGACCCTTACACCCCACAAATCCCAATAGCTGCCATCATGTCCACCAGACCAGAGGACCGAAAGGCGATCCGGAACATATGGGAACCCTCTGGTATCGCGACCCTGGGTGACCTGGTGGATGACCAGGGCATCCACACATTCCCTGAGCTGCATGAGTCGACAGGGGTCCCGCTGGGTCAGTTCCTTCTACACGGGGCTGTGTTGTAAAAGCTCAAGAAGCGATGGCCAGATGCAGAATCCCTCTGCGCCGGGCACAAGGCCATTGAAAACTTGCTGAGCGTTGCAGAAGGGGGGCACGAAACCTGGAGGCTCAATGACATCCTAACTGACAACACCACACATAACGAACTCAAATGTAAAGGCAAATGGGAATCTGAACTAAACACGCAGTTTGGAGACACGGAATGGGAAACCATAACACATTACCACAAAAAAGTTTCCAGGAATGCCTGATTCCAGCTTATTCAATTCTACATCATCCACAGAGCCTACCTTACCCCAGCTGTCATTTCAAGATTCAGCGGCACTGGTGTAGTGATGTGCCCCAAGTGCCAAGAACCCGCAGCCACACTGACCCACATGTTCTGGGCCTGCCCGGCCATACAGACCTTCTGGTCCCAAATTGAAGCTAGGGTAGCAGAAGAGGACATAACACTGGACGTGCAGTCCCCCAGGGCCTGCATATTGGGGTCATACCCGCGACGCAAAAAGAACAAGCCCCTTAACAGACTGAAGGATTTAATGTACATCCTGGCAAAAAGACATATCGCCATGGCCTGGAAGCGCCCCAGAGCCCCAAGCCTCACAACATGGTGGGAAGACCTCCGTAGATGGACCGTGGCCGAAACCGGGGCCTGGGAGCTGGTGCACCGACAACAAAAAATTGGCGACTCTGAGGAGCTTTTACAATGGATAGCCCTCACAGCAGCTCTGTTCCGCCCTAAAGAGGACAGCTCCTCAGGCGAGGACCTGGACAGCCCAGGCTCACCTTAGTGCAAACAATAGACAGCCCAACGTCCCGGTCTGGGTCTGCATTGGGGGGGAGGGAAGGGGAGGAGTTACTATTGACACATAACTGATCACTATGTTGATGATGCTGGTTGTATTGTATTTTGAAAAAACAATAAATATATTTAAAAAAAAATATTCGCTATGGCCATGGAACCATTGGCGGCCATGATCAGAGAAGATCAGGAGATTCTGGGAGTAGAAAGTGCAGGGGGACGCACAAAATAGCGCTGTACGCTGATGACATCTTAATATTTCTGAGAGAGACGAAACAAACGCTGCCGAAAGTGATGGCAAGACTATGAGAATTCACTGCAGTCTCAGGATTCACTATTAACTTCAATAAATCTAAAGCCCTTAACATAACAGATGATAAGAACGCAATACTGGAGCTGAGAAAAGGCCACCCACTGACCTGGGAAGACCAGGGCATAGAATAGTTGGGTATAATCTTAACAAAAGGGTATAAGGAGCTTATGGGGCAAACATACTGCCTCTGTGGAAACAGATATTAGAGGACCTGCATAGGTGGGACACAGACTCCCATGGTTCGCCCGAGTAGCAGCGGTCAAAATTACGATAATACCCCGATTGTTATATGTAGCTAGCTCACTCAGATGATAAAAACCCTACATACGGAAATGATTTCCTTCATATGGCACAAAAAGAAACCAAGAATCCAGAGGACGGTTCTTCTCCGGTTCGACGTGGATGGGGGGGATTGGAAGTCCCAGATGTGAAAAGGTACATTCTAGCAGCCCAAATAGCGCCCATGTTTAGGTGGTCAGAATCCAAAACACACAAGTGGTGGTCCAAAATAGAACGGGAACTTATCTCCATGCCACTGAATGCACTGCAGTTCCTGAGAAACGGAAATAGGGGAGCAGGAGGCCAGCTACTAGAGGTAACGAAAGCGTCACTTCGGGGATGGGATCAGGCACAAAAATAGGGGGGAAAAACCCTGGGATTAGGGCCCCATAGCCCAATGAGCCATAATGCTGACTCCACTCTGGGAAGGAACATACCCTAATGGGAGGGATGGGAAGGTCGGGCCAAATTGAAACTTGAAGACCTCTATCACAATGGGAACCCACTACTATTCGAGGAATGCAAGCAGAAATATCATATAGGAGAGGGAGAGCGGTACAAATATATACAAATCAGACACTGGATTCCAAAAGGAGGTAAAGGAAGCAGGTACAAGGGCACCACAGGGACTTGAATGAACTATGCGAGAGGGATCGGTTTCTAAAGGAATCGCGAGAATATATAAACTATTAGATAAGGAACAACCGGGAGACAAGCTCCCCTATATGGCTAGATGGGAGAAGGACCTGGGGGTTCCCATCTTGGAAGAGGAATGGGGCCAAACCTGGAAGAGGGCCCACAAGGCGTCAAAGTGTACGGTCATAAAGGAATCAGCAAACAAAATTTGCTATGGATGGTATTTGACCCCTCAGCACCTACACGGGATAAACACAAAATAACCCCCACCCCCACACCCCTGAGGCAATGAGGGGGAACGGGCGATCTAGGTCATATGTGGTGGTCATGCTCTAAGGTCAAAATGTATTGGAAAGATATCCTGGGTCACATTGAAAAGATTGCAGGGGCACAGTTACCCGACTCCCCAGTGGTGATCCTGTTGGGGGCAGAGGTGGAGGAGGTCTATGCTGCGAGGAACAAGTTACTTACCTATAACTGTTGTTCTCCAGCATGGGTCTGGCATGGATTCACATGCTCATGAATATTCCCCGTCGTCAGGCTGGGAATCCTCGGTAAAGAAAAAATCAGTATCAGTTTCGTTTCTGATCTGTCTTTCTTAGTAGTAACCAATCACTGGTCTCTGGGTCATACTGCCCCCAGCCAATGACTGCCCTCTCCCTAAACCCCTCCCCTGACAGCCATCCTCAGATTTGGTAGCATGTAAACTGGCAGTAGGACCAAGTGAAGAGCCACAGAGGGGAAGGAGGAGGGTTCGCATGTGAATCCATGCCAGACCTATGCTGGAGAAAAACAGTTACAGGTAAGTAACTTGTTCCTTCTCCAGCATTGGGTCTGGCATGGATTCACATGCTCATGAATATAAGAATACATAGCAGTACACACATGCACAACCAACGGGAGGTGGAAAAAATGCTCAACATTAAGCATTACATCAAAACTCAACATTAAGCAGTTCTTACCTCCTCACCAGGCTCACCTTAGGCGAACAGGTTGTGCAGCACAGCTTGGCCGACCCTGGATTCACATGCTCATGAATATAAGAATACACAGCAGTACACACATGCACAACCACGGGAGGTGGCAAGGCTCAACATTAAGCACCATAACAACTCAACATTAAGCATCTCTTACCTCCTCACCAGGCCCACCTTCAGGCGAACAGGATGCGCAGCACTGTTTGGCCAACCCTGGACTCCTCCCTGGAATCCCGGTCGACGCAGTAGAATCTCGTGAAGGTGTGCGTCGACCTCCACGTAGCAGCCCTGCGATGTCCAGCAGGGGCACACCAGATAGGAACGCCGTGGTAGCAGCGATCGCTCTGGTCGAATGGGCTCTCAGACGGCCGGGCAACGGTCGGTTTGCCAACCGGTGACAGTGCATGATGCAGCCGGAGAGCCATCTGGAAATGGAAGCCTTCGAGGGGGCCTTCTCTTGGTTGACAGGTCTAAAGTTCACAAACAACTGTGATGTTTTCTGAAAACTCTTCGTGCGGTCCACGTAGAATTCAGCGCTCTAGCTACATCCAGCGAGTGCAAAGCCCTCTCGACCGGCGACAGGAAGAAAACTGGTAACACCAAGGGCTCGCCGAGGTGGAAGTCCGACGGCACCTTGGGCATGAAGAAGGGGTGCGTCCTCAGCACCACCCTCGTCTCGTAGAAAGTCAAGTACAGAGGCTTGCAGGAGAGGGCCTGGATCTCTCCCACTCATCGTGCGGAGGTGATGGCCACAGGAAACGCAGTCTTCCACGATAAGTACTTCAACTGGGCCGAATGCAGAGGCTCGGGTGGCGGCCCCATGAGCCTGCTCAGCACCACGTTGAGCTCCCACACCGGGGCGGGAACCTTCAACGGCGGGAATGAACGGAACAGTCCTTTCATAAACTCCTTCACCAGGAAATGGGACCACAGAGATGATCGCCCAGGAGTTCTGGTGTAACAGGAAATCGCCACTAGATGTATCTTGATGGAGGCATGATCTACCCCCGCCTTGGCCAGCGATAGCAGGTACGGCAGCACTCTCGGGGCCGTAATCCGTAGGGGGTCAATCTTCTGTGCGCAGCACCAGACAGAGAACCTCTTCCATTTGTGTCCATAGCACTTGAGAATTGAGGATGCCCTGGCCTTTGCAAGCACCTCCTTGCAGTCCGCCGGGATATCGTACCCTCCAAACTCTAGTGCTGCAGGAGCCAGGCCTGCAAGTTCAGCGACCCCGGGTCGTCATGGTGGATGGCGCCTACTTCCCTGGAAAGAAGATCCGCGTCCGTCGACAGTTTGACTGGGGGGGGGGCGCTGACAAGTCCAGAAGGTCCGGGAACCAGATCTGCCTCGGCCACGCCGGTGCAACGAGGATCATCCTGCACCGGGACCTCTTGAGTTGGTTGGTGAGTCGCAGCAGCAACGGGGGGAACGCATACAGGAACAGGCTGTCCCAGGGGAACGAGAACGCGTCACCCATGCTCCTCGGCTGGGGAAACCTGCTGGTGAACCTCTGGCACTTGGAGTTCGTCGCCGTCGTGAACAGGTCGATCTGGGGTTTGCCCCATTGTTGAAAGAGTCGATCCGCTTGATCCTGACGCAGCTCCCACTCGTGGCACGAGCGCAGCTCCCTGCTGAGTGAGTCGGCGATGGTGTTCTTTATTCCTGCCAGATGGAATGGCACCAGAAACATCCCCTGGGCGACGGCCCAGTGCCACAGATCCTGGGCCTCCTTGGATAGGGCTGGGGATCTCCCTGCTTCCCGATGTAGAACATCGTGGTGGTGTTGTCGGTGAAGACCCTTACCACCTTGCCCTTGAGGGACGGAAGGAACGACGGGAGGGCCAGAACACGGCTCGGAGCTCCAGGATCTTGATGTGGAGTGACCTCTCCTCCAGGAGCCAAAGGCCTCTTGCGTGGAGATCTCCAGTGTGCGCTCCCCAACCCTCAAGAGAGGCGTCTGTCGTCACCGTCTTCTGATGTGCCGGGGTCTGAAAGTCTGCCCGCCGCGAGAGGCGCGCGGGTGCCCCACCACCAAATCGCTTGGCGGAAAGCCTTGTTGAGCGGGATCCTGTCTTCGAAGCTGCCCGTCGCTTGTATGCAACGGGCGTTGAGGAACTCTTGTAGAGGACGCATCTGTAGCCTGCACAGGCACACCATGTAGATGCATGAGACATCATTCCGGGCAGGGACTTGATGGATCTCACCCTGGCCACGTCCGTGGCCAGCAGGCACTGCACCTTGCCCAAGATGGCCTTCGTCCTCTCCTCCGACGGAGAAGCCACTGTATCGAGCTTGGCTCCCAGAAACAGCGCGACCTGCGACGGAACCAAGCGGGATTTCGAGTAGTTGATGGAGAATCCCAGATCTGTGAGCAGTTGGATGGTCTTCGATGTGTGTTCGACGGTGAGTTCTCTTGTCCTTGGCCGGATGAGCCAGTCGTCCATGTAGGGGTAAACGTGGATCCCCCGCTGGCGCAGCCACAACACCACTAGTGCTAGGCACTTGGTAAATACCCTGGGCGCTGACTTCAATCCGAATGGCAGGGTCTTGAATTGGTAGTGCCGTCCTTGGACTACGAATCTGAGAAACTTTTGGTGTCCTTTTAGAATGGGGATGTGGAAGCAAGCATCCTCCAAGTCCAGCGACGATAGGAAGTCGCCTTCCTCCAGCTGTCCCAGCACGTGCTGGAGAGTGACCATCCTGAACTTTTGAGCCTTGATGTATTTGTTTAACCGACGCAGGTCCAGGATGGAGCGCCAACTGCCTGTCTTCTTTCTGACGAGGAAGTATCTTGAGTATACTCCGGATCCCCGGAGCCTCTTCGGGACGAGCCTGATGGCACCTTTCTTGAGCATAGCCCTTACTTCTAACAGCAGTTGAAGGACGTGATTTTCCTTCCTGGCCACGGGAGGAATGCGGGGGCACTTCTTTCAAAATTCGAGAGTGTGCCCGTGGGCCAGGGCATCCAGCACCCAACGGTTGGTGGAGATGGACTCCCACATGCTGACGAACTTCGCCAGCCGGCCTCCCACCGGGGTGCTCAGGTGGGGACCCGACGCTACGGCTGGTTCAGTCCTGCTTGGCGGCGGCCTTGCCGCCTTGGCCCCCCTTGGCGACGACGAAGAGATCCTCCTGACTTGCCGCGTCCCCATTAGGCCTCCTGCGACGAGGAGCGGGCCGCCTGGCGGTACGTCGAGGAGCTGCCGCCGGATCCTTTGGAGGCACCCTGTCTGCCTCCGGAGTTCCGAAAGGGTGGCCGTCGTTGCTGCAAAACTCCCAAGGCCCGAGCCGTCTCCGTGTCGGTCTTGATGGCCTGTAGTGACTAATCCACTGTCTTTCCAGACAGGTTGTTTCCGTCGAAGGGCATGTCCAAAACTCTGGTTTGTACGTCCTGGCGGAAATCTGTTGCCTTGAGCCATCCCCGCCGTCGAAGGCAAACACTGTAACCCAACTGGTGGAACCCGGTATCAGCGATGTCCGTGGCCACCGTTATGGCGTGGTCCGACGCCACCTCACCTTCCTGCAGGATCTCCAGGGCCTCCGCCCTCTTGTCGTCCGGTAGGAAGTCCAGCAGGAGGGTGATCTTGTACCACAACTCCCTGTCGTAGCGGGCCACAATCGCTAGGGCGTTGGTCACCTTAGTTGTCGTCGCCGCAGACGAGATGACTCGTCGCCCCATAGCATCCAGTTTCTTTCCCTTGACGTCAGGTGGGGAGGTTGAAGTTGAAGCCGTCGCCCCGCCGCTTTCTTCTTGGCCGCCGCTGAGACGACCGAATCCGGGGTCGGCTGTGTCCTAAGGCACAAAGGGGCAGAATCGGGGACCCAGTATTTCTTCTCGTACCGATCCCTCTTGGCAGGCGTCATGGATGGGTTCTTCAGGAGAGCAAGTCCCTCGTCCCAGATATCCTCAATCAACGGCACTGCGAGGACCGTCTTCCTCTTGGTCTCGCGCCGTTGATAGAGGAAGCATTCCTTCTTCTGTTCTTCGTGGCTGAGCTGGAAAAGCTTGGATGCCCTGGCAATCATGGCATGGAAGGAGCCCATCCCGTCGTCATCCGTCCCCGTCGTGGCCGTATCTGTTCCCGTGCCATCCCTAGGATCAGGGGAAGGAGATGTAGGCAGAGTGGGCCGCAAGGGCTGGAAAGGCGGGGGGATGAAGTCTCCTTTGCTTGTTTGGAGGGCTTCCCGACGGGCCCGGTTCTGCTGGGTCGTCCGTTGGGGGTAGAGGCAACCTCATCCTTATCTCTGTGCACAAGGTTTGGATTGCCATCAAAATGGCCACCGAGTTAGTCCTGAGGCTCGGGCACTGGTTGCGACGGGCGCAATGGTTGCTCCTCCTCCACGGAAGCCTCGTCGGCGCCACCATCGCTCTCTTCGTCCGCCTCCTTGGGATTCCTTCCGTGGAACCGGACCTCCTCGAACCTCTTGTTGAGGCCCTTTACGACCTCAGTCAGCTCCTCCTCAGAGGATGTATCCTTGTCTGTAACGGCCATCGGCACCCCCTCTTTTTCCACTAGGGTCTTCACGGGGGTCTTATCGATGGGCTAAAAGAGGATTCCCTCCGCGGAAGCAGGGAAACTCTGGGCCCCGAGATCGCCTCCACTGGGGTAGCCTCCACAGGCTTCACCAGGGCTGCCACGACTCCCTCGATAGAGGCCTTAGACGGGTGAATCAAGGCTTTCACCACCTTAGGTGCGCTTGAGGCCTTCACCTTGGGGGGAGGGTCGCCGCCTCGCTCCCCCTCGGCTGATTCCTTCGAGATCGACCGGGGCCTCTCAAGAAGCTTACCTGGGTTCTCGGATTTTCTCTTCCCCGAGCCAGAGCATTGGCTTGTGGTTGATGGCGCCGGTGAAAGTGCGTCCTGCCTGGCAGCCGAGGAGCCCGACCCTTCGGCGTTCCCTGTGCCTTCGGACTCGCTGTGCTTTGCCTTCTGTTGGGCCCCCGTCGCTGTGGCGCCCTCACAGGACTTAGAAGACCGCTCAGACTTCTTCTTCTTCTCACCATCTGTGCCCTTCTCCAGCCAGCTGGCGAGGCGGATCCGACGATCCCTCATAGTCCGTTCCGACAAGTTCTTGCAAAACGCACAGTCCTTCTCCACGTGCGTTTTGGCTTCGTGAAGGCAGTAGAGACATCTCGAATGCTCATCCTCCTTGAAAACATTCTGTAATCTGCATCCAGGGCAGTTCCTTAACAGCTTGGCTCCGGGCGTCGAGCTTCCCTTGTCCTGGGCCATGTCTACGAGGTAGGCCTCAGATCTTCTGGGATCCTCCAAGAAGCGAAACTCGACGAAACTTTGCCCTTGAGGGGCGTAGAAAATTCCGAAATGGGTCCCCGTTAATCGGAAGTAGAAACGGTGGAGCTTGAAGCTTGATTGACCGAAAAAATGAGATTAAACTCTTTGAAAAAAATGCAAAACGCAGTAAAAGCTCGAGAGCTATAGTACGAGGACTCACAACACTCGAACGTGCGGTAAAAATCTGAGGATGGCTACCAGGGGAGGGGCTTAGGGAGAGGGCAGTCATTGGCTGGGGGTAGTGTGACCCAGAGACCAGCGATTGGTTACTACTAAGAAAGACAGATCAGAAACGAAACTGATACTGATTTTTTCTTTACCGAGGACTCCCAGCCTGACGACGGGGAATATTCATGATCATGTGAATCCATGCCAGACCCCATGCTGGAGAAGTGGGGCTACAGCCGCACTAATCACACATCTGTTGACGGCGGCTCGAATGACCCTGGCCCAGCGTTGGAAAACAGTAGAGGGACCTATCCTGGCCTGTTGGTGGGTTAAAATCTGGGGCGAACTAGCTATGGAAAAGGTGTGTGTTCTGAAAGACGGGACATATCAGAAATTCTTGAAGACCTGGCTTCCTTTTGATGAATATGTCAAAGACAAGGAACAACACTTCCATAAACCGAACTTGCTTAAAAATATAAATGTGCTATAGTCGGACATGGGGGTACCACACAGAACACTAAGGAAAATAGTGTTCTCGACCCATGAGATTGGTAACCATGCCATACTCGTTGAGTTAGGGAAGGGAAGGGTTGGGGGAGGGGGGTCTGCTAATTTATTGTTATTGTGGTTAATCTTTCCTTTGTTTATTTATAACCATGTAAAATGAACTCATTGCACTGATGACAAGCAGCCCGAGTAAGGGCCTTTCATTTGTATCTAAACTGACATCGAGAACTGAGGATTCACCTTGAAGATAACATAGCAAATATCATGTACTGAAATAAATGGGAATGTGACAATTAGTTAATAATCACATCACATCACATCTGCTCCCATACATGTAATGAACACATGACCCCAAGAAGTGTAAGAAATGTAAACTACTTCCTCTGGTGGACACTCAAGAGGCACTCCTCGTGGCTGCATGAGTCCATAACTGTGGCACAGATGAAAAGATGAAAGGATTGGTGTCTCTAATTGGGCCTACTCTATTGTTAATGGAGAAGTGAAACACATTTTTTTATTTAATATTATATAATTATAAAATAAACTTTAACTTATTTTATCAGTTACAAAACATAACATAAGAACATACAACAAAAATAAGTGGAATTATCATCAACTCATACAATTTGATTAAGCAAGAAAAAATGTCTTTCCAATATATTATTCCACCAATTCAGAAATTCATCAATTACAATTGTTAAAACCACCAAATCGTAATTGTAAAAGGAATTGTACATGCAAAGCAAGAAGGTCCAAAGACTGCAATTACCTTCTATACTAAGATTGCTAAACCAACTCTGAGCACTCTAGGCAGTGGTTCCAAGTACCTGGTTACTGCTATTACCGTTGAGGTGATACTTCCTGAAAGACACAGACACCAAACTGTCTCCTCCTCACCCAAACTGAACAACTTTTTTAGATGTATTGACCATTTACCTTGAACTGCATGACAAATTGCAATCAGGTGTTTCAACGATTGTTAGGGAGAATTCTCTGTTTAGGCTGAATTTCCTAACCTAGTGAGTCCCCCAGCAGCGTTGCTGGATTTTTGGGGTTTATTTTTTTCTCCTGCCAAGAGTGAGACTCTTTTACCCTCACTCTTGGGCATGATTTGAGTGTGTTTCTTTGAATCTAGATGTGTTTAATGGGCTATGGGGTCTTTTACTCCATAGGGCTTCATGTGTTTTTGTGATGTGTGTTACACAGCACCCTCAGTGCAGTGACACAGGGGTGTCATAGTGATCCCCCAGTATAGACTCCATACCCTGGGACTGACTACCGTCTCCCAGGGCATGTAAAGTCACCATTGACTTTACTAGTCTTAAATTCTGAACAGAACCAGTACAAACCATCATATTGTGGATGTACTGGCTGGGGCAATTCGATTGCCCAAGGGTCTGTTAGTCGAGGGGGCACGTCTCCGTCCCCCCTGATCGAGTTTTGGCTGGTGGCAGTGGATACTACTTTTTATATTCAACCGCAAATATTTTCCTATGGAATTTCCCATTGTTTTAGGCTACTAACTTTATTTAATTAATTACGGTAGCCTCAAACATACCGCCGGCTTATTTAATTAATATTAATTCTCCGGTTGGTATTTTTTGCCAAAACTTGATTCTAAAATGGCGTTTGTGTTTTCTTCTGTGACTCCAACCCAAGTCGAGCACTTTGTTCCACTTTTTGGCGGGCTTCTCCACAGAAGCCCTCCAAAGTGGTGCCACTCTGTCTGGGGTACTTAGGAGGGGTGGAGGGGGATTTAGGCACCCTGGACTGAGTTGCCTAGGCAACTCAAGTCGCACTCCATCCTGATTGGCCCAAGTGGGGAGCCGGCCAGCTCACCACTTAGCATGTTTGAGTGACAGCTAGGCTGAGTGAATGGGGGTTTTCTGCATAAAAGCAGGGCTTTGGGGACTGGAACTTCAGAAGTCGCCACAGGACCTGAGAATCCGACGAGGGAGAAGCTGAGCCGACCTGCCACGACACCACCACCGGTGGAGCCCTGCTGGACCGCCTCACCACTTTTTCCAACAACAGAGGAGATCTCCCGCCGGAGAGTCTTCTTCCTTTGACTGGTGGGGATAACCAGTTTCACCGTCTTTTCGCCTTCCCGACGTACCTCGTGGCCGCCTTGCCTGTGCCAAGAACCCTGGCAACCGGGATACCACGTTTTACCACGACCGCAAAACAAAGGTACCACCTTTAACCGGAAAACTCCACGGCTGGTTTCTTCCCTGGTAGTGCAACGACCTTCATCTTTCCTCCAAGTCGAGATCTTCTCTTCCCCTGGACGACGACGCAACTTGCACCCACTACCAGGAACAACTGCCACTGCTGGAGGATCCTTCCCACTTAAGGTACCGTGTCCCGCCTGGCTTCCCTTGCTACCGACTGTACGGAGTAGATTTAGTCCCCGGCTTTCGAACCTGGGTTAGCCTGGGACACCCTGGCTAAACTTTCCTAAGCCTCTCTTCACTTTTTGAACCCTCTGCAAGACTTTCAAAGCCTAGTGTAACTGTGTGATCTTGGGCGCATTTGTGCTCTGCTCTCTCTAAGAGTGGGCCCAGTCTTTGGACTTTGGCTCACCAGTGACTTTTTGCTCTTCTGCCTTGCTAACAGTGTTCCTGAATCTTAGAGTGGTGTACCTTTCCATATTCTGTCTTTTTCCCTCCCTTTCTCACAAACTTATTGGTGTGCCATCTAGTTAAGCACTCACCTCTGTATGAAAATAAGTGGTGTTTTAGTGTGAGTTATCTGATAAGGGAAAAGGGGTGTATATATTACAATAGTAACTGTGTTTAGAATATTTTACAACAAGAGTGCTGGAGTGTTTCAAACCGTGTATTTTTAAATAAATAATTATATACTTTGATACCAAAGCTCTGGTCAGTGTTTGCTTGTATTATTGTATCTGGGTGCCTATTGTGTATACTTTGCATACTGTCTAACTCTTCTTGAGGGAAGTCTGACTGCTCAGCCACAGCTACCAGGTAAATATGGGTGGTGCAGACTGCTACCAAGTGGGTTTACTGCCAACACCTGTAGTCTTAAATCTTTTGCAGTGTTCCCTAAGGGAACTGCACAGGTTTCTGCCTAACAACGATTCCAATACATCTTTTTGTTTACAGAATCTACAATCTGCATGGCCTGTTTATAACAAGCCATACCTTGCAATAACTTCTCGTGTTGGAATCAAATCCCATTTAAAACTCAGGAAGCTGCGCCTAATCCTCCTGTCAGGTTAAATTGCAAGGTAAGGAGCAAAGGTTCCTGCTTGTCTGTGATATCACAGAAGATGTTTCAGTAAGGCATACCCATGCATTTTATTTGTTGTAAGCACCCAGTAAGTTTTACACAAGATTTGCTTCACTCTCCCACGATTGGCTAGCAAATCGAGGTCAGATAGGCCAACGCCCTTTAACAAAACAGAACAAAGTGCAGCAAATTGCAAAACAAATCTGTCCCCCTTAGAGTCAATAAAAGTCTTTCAATTAAAGTCTTTAAATCGGAAAACAGAGATTTGTTCAGGGGGTTTAAAATCTTATAATAAAGGCTAAAAATGTCCATTGAGCCATGCATTTTAATGAATAGAAGCCAAGCTCATATCTAATAGCTACCAAGGGGACAGAACTCGGCACCCTCAGAGCTCTCCTCTACACAAGTCCTTCCAAAAGTACTAAAAAATCTAAAACACAAGATGCACGAACCTCCATCCCATATAAAAGTTTTGGGATGATTATCCCCTCATAAAAATTCAAAATTGGAATTAGGGAGAACTTACTGAACCTTGTGTCTACACTACATAGTTTATTAGAGCAAGTTTTTACATGA
Organism: Ambystoma mexicanum; assembly: GCF_040938575.1. Taxonomy (NCBI): domain Eukaryota; kingdom Metazoa; phylum Chordata; class Amphibia; order Caudata; family Ambystomatidae; genus Ambystoma; species Ambystoma mexicanum. The sequence goes on along the minus strand of NC_090924.1, from coordinate 531,372,289 downwards.
TTTGTTAGCCATTCCTTTACTTGCACTTTTTGGGGTTTTGCAGTGATAGGGAATCCTAAGTAAATAAAACGTTCTTCCCCATCTAAACAGTCAGAACCTACCCTCCAAAGAATCTAGTGAATTTGGTAATTTGTGTGCACTGCATCACTTTTGTTTTGTTTGTGAGAGAGTGAGACTGGGCATAGTTTGGAGTAGATGCTGCAATATGATCTCTGTGCAATCGAATATCAAAAAATCATCAGCGTAAGCCATCCATACAGGTTTTAAGTTGTGTATTTTAGGAGGGCGAACGCTATGGTATTCAAAAAGTGTCCAATGTCTGACATATAGAGGTTAAACAGGCAGGGTGCCAAAACGCAACCCTGCCTGACACCTCTAAAGGTCAGAACACTGCGAGACAAGGACCCTGCCTGATTCCATCTTATCTAAACATTCGATGAACTATGGAGTCCAATTATTAGCCGCAGCAACCACAGCGGAATTCACCAACTTTGCCCACAAAAGGCCTCGATCCACCACATCCAATGCAGAAGAAAGATCAATAGTGGCCACAAAGACAGATTTGTATTTCTTATACCAGACCTGGCTCAGAATACTCTTCAAGATGAAACCATTTAAGGAAGTTCGCAGAAACGTACGAGAGCCAGTCTGTCATTTTGTTATTATCCCCAGGGATTTTTACCAACTCTCGAGATGCTCCACCAGCGAAGCCACACAAACCTTGCTGTCGGCATCGAGTATAGCTATCAGGCGATAGTTCGGGGCTCCGAGCATGATCCTTTCTTAAACAATGGTACAATCTAAGCTGTTGACCAGGTACGGGGAAAGCTATAGGACTGTGCCACATACTCAAACAAATTTGATAAAATCCTAGCCCAGGCAGAAGGGTTACTCTTGAACAGTATGTCAGAAAATGTATTTGGACCAGGGGCTCTCGAAGTGCTGATCTTTGAAATGATAACTTCAATGTGTTCCAGGTCCACCATCACCTCCAATTTTCTATCTGGGGAACTGAGGCTATGCACTCACTCTCACCACAGGATTCAGGCAAAGCAAATAACTCATGATAGTGAATCACCCAGTCCTCCTCAGAGATAGAGTAAATTTGAAGATTCAGTTGCACAGAGTTGGAGTCGCTCAACAATTGCCATAACGCCATCAGGTTTTTATTACGCAGGGCTAAGAGCATACATTCTGCATCGCTCTGACTCCTTAGGGCTCTATTGCCCCGAAGACAGCTCCTGTAGGACTGTTTCACTCTCTTAATTTTAACCTGCAAACCTGTGGGGTCAATCCACTACATTTATTTAGAATTTGTATCGGTTTCCTCATGCCCTTTTCTTAGATACTTCAGCATCGTAGGCGTGCGGGTGGAACTTAGTTTGACCACGAATGCCACCTTAAAACCCCAGACTAAATTCAAGAACATCTTCCACAAACCCCCCATAACTCTCCACTGTCAATGTGTCAAATTGCAAGTTTTGAGAGGTGTGGCTGAGGTAAGTTTCTAGAGCTTCATATACTTTGAGTACTGAACTCGCGTTCCCGAAAATTCTGAATTGGCCCCCAATCCTACTAACATATGCTCTACTGTCCATGGACTCTTCACCGCAACCTTGAAAAACGAGACAAGTATGCAATGATCACTAAATTCAGAGTATCGATTTTGAAAAGATTTGCAGCTATCAAACAGACTCTTGCAGACAAATATAAAATCAATTGTTGAGCTTATAATCAATTGTTGAGCTCGACTGGCCATTCGACCATGTGGGTTTACTGGGTGCATTCCCAAGAAAAGCACCATGTAGCATTGAGAGGCCCAAACCACTCAAACTCTTCAACCAAGGAGTCATGCAGTTCTTTCCTTGACTTGTTCGAAAAAGAATAACTCAGAGTCTGATGATATGCAAGTCGATTTAATATCACCTTCTAAAACTATTTGATCACTCAGAAGAACAAGTTACTATCTTACCTGGTAACATTCTTTCGATCGGATGGTCAGTTGGGGGAAGGCTGGCACAGCATCTTGCAGAGTGGCGAGCCATTACTTCAGATGTGTGGGTTCTGGAGATCATAACCCACGGCTAATGTCTTCCTTTCCGGCAGAGGCCTCAAGACCATCCACCAGGGAATCTCTCTTTGAAGAGTCCGGATCCGCTCCTTGCGCAGGAAATTCAATCCCTGCTGGAGAAAGGCACCATAGAACTGGTGCCTGTAGCAGAGAGGAACAAGGGACGGTATTCCCCTTATTTTTTGCTTTCCAAGAAAGACGGGGGATTGAGACCCATCATGGACTTGCGCGGTTTGAACAAACTCCTCAAGAAGGACAAGTTCAAGATGGTTACTCTCTCTCAAGTCCTCCAGGCCCTTCAACTTCAGGACTGGTTGGTGTCTCTCGATCTCAAAGACGCTTATTTTCATGTGCCGATACATCCAAAGCACAAGAAGTACCTGAGGTTCGCGGTTGGCGACTCGCACTTTCAATTTCGGGTCCTGCCGTTCGGATTGACCTCCGCCCGAGGGTCTTCACCAAGCTCATGGTAGTGGTGGCAGCACACCTCAGCAAAGGGGGGATTCACGTCTACCCCTACCTGGACGATTGGTTGATCAGGGCGCGCTCTCCCGAGCAAGTCCTGGATCATCTGTCAGTCACCTGCCACTCCCTCCACAAGCTGGGCTTCACCCTCAACTTAAAGAAGTCCCATTTGACACCAACTCAGAGGCTCCAGTACATCGGAGCAGTGCTCGACACGTCCCTGGGGCAGTGTTTTCCTCCCCAGGTGAGAGCTCATCACATTCAGCAGATGGTGCACAAGTTTCAGCTTGCCCAGAGTCTCCCAGCGTTCGAGTTCTTGAGATTGCTCGGCCTCATGGCATCCTGCATTCTTCTGGTGCCAGAGGCAAGGTTGTGGATGAGATCTTTGCAATGGGCACTCAAGCTCCAGTGGTCTCAGTCCTCCGGCAGGAAGTTGGACCCTGTTCAGGTGCCGTCCTCGGTCACCCAGGACCTTCTGTGGTGGGCCGTCAAAGACAATCTGATGAAGGGGGCTCCATTTTGGCTACCCTGGCCGGAGGTGACTATCGTGACGGACGCATCCCTCATGGGATGGGGAGCTCATGCCAATGAGTTGAGTCAGCGGTTGTTGGTATCCGGAGTCCAGACTCCATATCAATCTGTTGGAGCTGAGGGCCGTCAGGCTAGCCCTGAAGGCTTTTCTGCCGACTGTGCGAGTGAAGAATGTCCTGATCCTGATGGACAACACGGTGGCCATGCACTACCTCAACATCTCGGCAGTTCATCTGGCCGGAGACGAAAACGAGACGGCGGACGCTCTGTGCAGGCAGAGCGCGATCTCTCACGAGTGGGAGTTGGCTCAGGAGATTCTCCTGGAGATCTTCGCCCTCTGGGGGACCCCTCAATTGGATCTCTTCACCTCCAGTGTCAACCGGAAGTGCGAGAGGTTCTGCTCACGGGAATTTCCTCCAAAAGGAGCCTTAGGAGACACGTTTGTGGTGGAGTGGTCATTCCCACTGCTGTAGGCGTTTCCCCCAGTCCCCGACATCCCGCAAGTACTGCGGAGGTTACGGAGGTTAGGTTCCCGGATTATCCTCATTGCTCCGGCGTGGGCCCGGAAGACGTGGTACCCGGACCTTCTCGACTTGTCCATCTGTCTTCCACGTCGTCTTCCCTACCGAGACGATCTGCTCTCAAAGGAGGGGGGTCAGGTTCTCCATCCAGAGGTCAGATCCCTCAACCTTCATGCTTGGTTTCTGAAAAGTTGAGGTATAAGGATTGGGACCTCCCTGAAGACGTGATGGAGGTGTTGCTCGCGGCCAGAGGACCAGCAACAAAATCCCTGTACCGTTGCCATTGGCGCAAGTTCTGCGACTGGTGCAGGGTTAAGAATGTGGATCATTTTTCATGTGACATTCCTGTAGTTCTGTCTTTTTAGCTTTCTTTGGCCCACAGGGGCCAGCAAGTGGGAACCGTTGAAGGTTACCTGGCGGCGCTGTCCATATTTAAGCACTCGTCTGAAGAGTGTTCCTATTTTAAAATTCCTTTAATTTCTCAGTTTCTGAAAGGGCTCACTAATGTGTTCCCTCCGTCACCTTTCCAGGTGCCGGGTTGGGATTTGAACCTTGTTCTCAAGTTTCTGATGGGTGCTCCGTTTGAGCCTTTGCATTCATGCCCTTTGAGACTGTTAACTCTTAAAACTGTATTTTTGGTTGCTGTCACTTCCGCTTGCAGAGTGAGTGAGTTACAGGCACTTTCAGTTAAGCCACCCTTCACTGTGTTTCATAAGGACAGGGTTGTCCTTAGAGTTCGTCCTTCCTTTCTTCCGAAGGTGGTGTCGGAATTTCATTTAGGCCAGAAGGTTGTTCTTCCAGCGTTTAACCTCCTCCACATCCTGGTAAGGAAGAGGAGAGGCTCCATAGGCTTGATCCTAGGAGAGCGTTAAGCTTTTATATTTCACGCATGTCCCGGGTCAGAGTGGATGATCAACTCTTCATTGGTTACGCTGGAAAGCATTTGGGTCAAGCTGTGACGAAACAGACTTTGTCTCGCTGGATTATTTTGGCTATCTCTGAGTGTTACCGCTTGGCGGGTAAGGACCCACCGGTCGGCTTACGGGCCCATTCTACCACGGGTATGGCTGCCTCTACTGCCCTACAGAGGGGTGTTCCTATTCGTAACATCTGTGATGCAGCTACCTGGGCTTTGGTACATACTTTTGTACATCACTACTCCCTTGATTCCATCCGGGGGCAGGATCTGACCTTTGTCAAGGCGGTCCTTTACTCCGCAATTTGATTGGGCATTCTAAATTTCTGTTTTCTAAATTCTTTTCCCCACCTCCTTACATTGGTACTGCTTTGGGAGTCTGTCATAGATATGGAATACGTCAGAGGACCCAATCCCCTCGAAGAACAAGTTACTCTCTTACCTGGTAACGTTCTTTCGATGGGATGGTCCGACGACGTATTCCATATCGCTCCCTCCCTGCCTTCCCTGCTACAGAATTTCTTATGCGATTGCAGCTTACGTTTCCGCAAGGCTTTGTGTGGTCAGACTGGCAGAAGACTGGTGCCATACGTTCTGGGGAAAAACTACAACTGAGGCTACGGGCGTCGTGTGTCCTACTTATAACATCCAGTGACGTCGGCCGCTGGAGGAGGTCCTCGAGGGCGGCGGATCGACTTCATCGACGCAGGACGCAGACGCCGAAAGATTTTCCAAAGCAGCACAGCTGTGGTGATTACTGTCATAGATATGGAAAACGTCGGAGGACCCAATCCCCTCGAAATTTGTTATACTAGTCATTAAAGGATAGTTCCGGGACGTTTTTTTTATTGTCCCTACGGTTCGGCCATGTGTTTTTAAGCATAAATCGGTAGATCGTAGAAAACTTTCCTATGGACCTTACCCAACTTTTCATCCATTAACGCACTCGAAATCAGCCGCCATTTTCTGATAATCCTATCATTTCCCCCCATCGACCTGGCTCACCTGCTTTTGCGGCACTAAATCAAATCCCCCGCCCCTGAGCCTGACATCAGCAGACGCGTACCGCCCATTTCCCAACGCCAAAGCACGTTTCGTGTCAACAATCGCTGCGCCTCAGCTAATGAAGTGTCGCCATGGAAATGGCAGGACGCCACTTTCCTCAATAAGTATAAACACACCGTTTCACAACACACAGCAGCAGATTTTCGATTCCATTACTCTCTCTGTGTTACTTTGAGTATTCTGTGACTCGTTTCTGTGCTCTGTTCAGCTACCTTCGCCGCTTCTAGGCCTTGTGAGCACCTGTACCATCTCTGTAAATTATTTTACTTTCTTTACCACACAATGGCTAAAATAATGCCGTATATGTACGAGCCCGAGTACACCGAGGAGGAACTACTGGAAAGGCAAGCACGCGAAAACGATGGGGATTCGGACGGCAGTTGGGAGGACCAGTCAATGGATGAAGAGCCTGGACCATGTCGCATGGACGGCGTCTCCACCTGGTGCACGTGCAATCGGTGCGAGCTAATGCCAACTGAGGAGGAGAACTGCTGCTGCCGTGAAAATTCCGGGTGCTTGGCCTACATTTCGAAAGGCGAGCCAAGTCCGCAATGCATCACCGAGCTGCCAGAGTTCAGGGAAGCCTGCCTCTCACGGACCGTGTTGAGGATGATGATGGTGCTTATGCACGAACTTCGCGGCACTGTTCGTCCGCGTAATCCGAGTAACGAGTAAGTATACTCTGGTTGTGATGTCAGTCATGCCACTACTATTTCATGGTCGTCTCCCACATATAAAATTACATCTACATATCATTCGAACGCATGTAAATTGGTTCCATATTGTGCATTTTCTAGATAGAATTTTTTTCAAAGCAGAATGACATTTTTTACCTGAATCGACATTGATAAGAAAGTTTTGTCATTTTAATACAGTTTGCATCTTTCTTTTTCACAGGTGGTACAGGCTGGTGGCCTATCGTTGCTTCACTTGGTGGCTTCACGGGAGGCTCGGACACCGCGTTCGGAGAGTAATACCTGCCTGTGCGGTACTTGCCATTAGACAACATTTCCCCAGAGACAGTGGACCATACTGCGGATTTTCCCTGGATGTGCTGCAACCGGAACTTTACAATGTGTAATGTTTATTATTTATGTTCAATTGAAATTAAGATCTAAAATAAAACACAACATATATTTTAACAATGGTTGTTTTGATTTTTTAAATGAATCTAGTGTGTCTCCATTGAATAGTCTTCCTGTGCCTTGTCTTGTCACACCACATGTCTCCGGCCAGCATCCTCCCTCACGCTGGCCGCCCACCTTCAATCCACATAACCGTTGAACCCATATGCAGCAGACATACATATGTTATTTTGCGGGTTGGCATCAAGCCTCCCGGCCTTGCCTCCTCCCCCAAAAATACTTACCACACCACTTTGTTCAAGCGTTGGCAATAACACAGGACAGCCTGCTACTGACTAACTACCTAGGTATCCAGGGTTTCCAGGGTGAACTGCACCCATATATTCTCCTGGGAGGGTGAGGTATTTATAAACTCACCCCCCTGCCTTCCATGTACTAGATCCTGCAGCCTGCCTCTTACATGCAGTTAGATGGCCTCTCCTTGGTGAGGCCCTGCGGCAAACGAGTCTTGTTTGCACTACCACCGCCCCAATCCACCCCCCCCCGCCCTATCAAAGGCAGTTCGCACCAGGGTACTTGTGCTGGCAAGTGGAGCTGTCAGGGAGCGATAAAGGCCAAGAGGTGCCAAAGACCATGTACACTTCAAAGTGGTCTATAGAGCATGGGTTGTTGTTCCCATGTCTACCTCCAGACCCTGTGTCTCCTGCCAAGCATCCCCCCTCACGCTGGACGGCCCCCTGCAAACCGCATATTGCCACGACATATACACGTCATTCATTCACAAACACACCCCTGTTTCGAATTCTTTACAACCCACTTCATATTTCTAATGAGAACTTCTTTGCGCTTTGCTAGTCAACCCGTGAAGGTGCTGGTTATCTGCTCTTCGTCTCTGTGAACTTCCGTGACCACTTCGAGGAAACTCGTCAGTTTGCAAACCTGTGAACTGCTCCCTGTTCTACGACAAGAAACTACTCTGATCCCTGCATCTAACTGTTTGTTCGTCAAGGTAAGGCCATGTACCATAATCATTTTGCGTCCAATTTCTTTTCGTTCAAGACAGTACATGCAAGGAACTAGTCACATGTTCTGAGTTTAGTCAAATTATCTTTCTATATTTTTTAAGTTATTCAAATACTTATCCGCATGTGAATAACGTGTATAGTTCCAAGAACCAAAACGAACCTTGCATTGAACCTTTTATGTGTCATTTCATTTTTTAACACATTGGTATTCATAGAGAATTGTTGATCTTTACTTTTCAGAACTTTCCACAATGCCTGCCTGTTCCATTGGCGGTTGCCCTTCGAAGACCCATAATAAATCTGAAGGTACTATAATGCATGTTTTCCCTAAGACAATAGATCAGATAAGAGAATGGGTCCGATATTGCGGATATCCACCGTCTGAGCTTGAAAGTAGAGTCCTAGAAGTCTTTGCGGACAAGAGGGGTGATCGATACCGCATCTGCAGCAGGCACTTTAGCTCAGACATGTACTCCACATCATTGCTAATAAAGAAGAACACACCGCGAACGAGGCGAAAATTGCTCTCAACCGCTATTCCCACTCTATTCGTCCACATCCCTCCACTGGTGAGTCAAGTTTACGTATTTATCTCTCGGCCTTGCGGTAGTGCTAACAATAATTTCCCCATTTATGTATCCACTCAATATGAAGGCGGAAGATTCTCCATCCGTGTCGTTATTGCAGTCATCAGCCACTTCAAGCGCCTTTCGGGTAATCTTACTTACTATTCTGCCACTGACTTGTTTTGGTCATGTAAATCAATAGTTTTAATTTATCATGTGATTATTTTACCTAATGGTACACCCTTGTACTCATCCTCTAGTCTTTGTTTTCAGTTATAATTATTGTTATCCAAAATAATGCAAGTACTGTCTTTCAGGGAGATGCTGAGGAGTCCAACGTATTGACGACAACCGTTGATGTCACTCAGATGCTCGAGGTACGTTTCCGGACAGTTCCATCGATGGAGATCATCAGATCTTGCATTCTTGTAGCGTGATTGTTACACACAATGTTTCTTTCGTTTTTAGCCATTGATATGTCCTTCTGTCGTCGCCCTCCTATGTGTCTTCTTTTTTCAATATTGTGTTCATTACTAATGAAAGTCCTATGTTTCAGGGAGTCGATGGAGCATTAGTCCAAGAAGAAGGGGAGCATGCAGTTACGGGTTGGCGCAACAGCTTGCAGAAGTGTGCACCGCAGTTACATTGTCCCTTGATGTTCTTATGCATTTCGAGGTATGGATACTGACAGTTCGAGCAAGCGAAATCATATGACGTGATTACATCCACTATACTTCCTTCTTTATTAACGCAAGTAGTATGTTTCAGGGAGATGACGGAGCTTCTTCTACAAGAACATCACCCCTAGTAGTTGATGCAGATCTCTGGGTGGTGACACTTCCAACGATCGAGCAAATCGAATCATAGTTACATATCCATTATTTATTTTAGACAACTGATCATTTGTGCAGGTCTATTTAGATGAGCCGTTGACGCCTGCACAAAGTTTATGTTCTTTTTAACAAAATAGAAAACCATACTAATGCAATTACTGTGTTTCAGGGAGTTACTGAAGCATCATCTTCAATAATATCATCAATGGAAGTCTATGAGGAGCCCGAGGTATGGATCTTGACAGTTCCATCTAACTAGATCAACAATGCGTGAATAATTGTCGTTTGAATGTTCTACACAAAGCGTTCATTCATGTTTTGCTATTGAGATGTACGTGGGTATTGGTCCCCAAGTACATTTTGTGTTTTCAATATTATTATACATACTAATGAAAGTTCTATGTTTCAGGGAGTCGATGGAGCGTCAGTGCGTGATGGATGTGCTTATCATGAAAATATAGTCGTTGCAGCGCAAGAGGAAGTGGAGACATGCACACACGAGTCGGAGCAACAGCGTCCTGATGTTGAAGTTCGAGGCAAGAAAGTTTCAAAGAAAAGAAAGCAAAAGAAGGTTAGTGTCCTGGTCACTATATTATGTTGTTTTTCACTGTTAATAGTTCAATACTGTAAGTTGTGTTTAAACTGAACATCCCTTTTCCAATCTGTCCTCTAGTTGCGAGTGGGTGTACGAACTAGATCTACACAGACAGTGAAGCGAACGAGAGATGTTGCTTGTCAAACCTTTTGGCAGGGACTTGAGACTGGAGATGCATCGTGCCAATGGGAAGAATATGAAGTGATTGACAACGGAGCTATACCACCACCAGCCATTGATAGTGAATGTCCTCCTGGTAGTTCGGATGCAGTCGGAGATCAATTTACAGAATCCACACCCGCAAAAACTAAGACCGCGAGAAAGTTGAAGAAATTGTTTTATTCACCCATCGCCAGAGAAGGAACAGATGTTGCAATGGAAGAGAATGAAGTGGACGACAATGAAACACCATCAATATCACTGAACATAGCGGAAGACGATATCAGAGATTCTACCTTTCATGTGAGTGACAGGTCCTCAACGTTACAGGCCGAACCAGCTGGGATGCAGAGTGACAGTATAAGGAAAGAGGCCAAATTCATTGTATTCGATAGTTGTTTGATTGATATTATTATTAGGATGAAATGTGGGCATTCGGTTGGTGGGGAAGTATGTGGGGAGCCATTGATTAATGTGACTCGTGCAATTCGAGGCACTAACCTTAAAATACATGCCACCTGTACAAAATATCATCCTTTCTCATGGTCTGCACAACCCATGCTGGGGCAACTGCCAGCAGGCAATCTACTTTGTGCAGCGGCTGCACTTTTTAGTGGTTCAAGTTTTAAAAAGTTAGAGTCTTTCTTTCAGTTTGTGGGAATCCATTTCATTGCGAAAACTCAGTTCTACAAATACCAAACCGATTATCTATTTCCAGCCATTAGCGAAGCTTGGAGAATGGAAAAAATGTCTATTGATAGTACATTCGCGGGCAAACGGTTCAGGCTAGCCGGTGATGGACAGTGCGACAGCCCAGGATTTTCAGCCAAGTACTGCACCTACCACTTTCAGGACATGGAAAGTAAGAAAATTGTGAGTTCGGTGGTCGTGCAGGTGTCACAAAGTACATCCTCAGTGGCCATGGAGAAAGTTGGCTTTGTAGCATCATTGCAAGAACTACAATTGCGGGGAATGGTGATCGACCTGATAGCCACGGACAGACACGTTTCAATTGCCAAGACAATGAGAGAAGAGTACAAAAATGTAAATCACCAATTTGACGTTTGGCATCTTGCAAAAACAATCAATAAAAAAATGTCGGCTGCAGGTAAAAAAAAAGATATGCAAGGTATTTCACAGTGGTCCAAGTCAATCAGCAACCCTCTTTGGTGGAGCTCAAAAAACATGTGGAGGGTCGTTGGAAATTCTACTGGAAAAATGGCGGTGAGTAATGCTACACTGTAGCAACGTTCACCGCTGGACCACAAACCAACATTTCCACAATTGTGAACATGGCCATTTGTCCACAGAGGAGGCACGGAAGAAGAAGTGGTTGATTCCTTCATCACCCACTCACAAAGCCATTGAAAAGATTGTATTTGATAAAACTATAACAAGAGATTGAGGGGACTCACGGAATTCTGCCACACAGGAGATTTGGAGGTGTTCCACAATATGTGCCTAAAGTACAGGCCAAAACGATTGCATTTTGGCATGGAGGGCATGATAAATCGGACTCTTCTAGCGGTCTTGGCACATAACCATAATGTTGGCCGTCAACAAAGTAGGACGACCGGAACTTTAGGGACGCTTCGCTACAATAAGGCCTTCACTAAAAGAAGTAAACAATGGGTTATCAAACCAGTGTTTGAGGATATGCAATATGACTTTATTGAGAGACTTATTGTTGATGTCCTAGATAGGCACATACATGGAGTTGTGAACGAACCTGTGCAGGGGACAACTGCATTGCCACCCAACATTGCCTCTGTTCCATGTCCACCTAAAGAAGAGCTCATTGAGAAATACACATCACGGTTTAAATGATTGTAATTTGATTGTCTGTTCTCTCGAGTCTCCTCATGTCGCAGGCCCATTGAATATGTGTAGCTATGTATTGTGTAAATAAAAGTGATTGCTCTGTGAGTCCTGTGAGATGGCCTTACACTGAATGTAGCTAACTAGAAATGTGTGCTCGTTCAAAGTGAAGGTCAGCTGCTTTGATTTTTTCTCGGGTGCCGGAATGGCCCACGACTCAGTATAAGGTTCTATTGTTATTTGACCTTGACAGGCCGGGACCATCCCGAAAGACTTCTTTTTGGGGGTGTGGGGCAATAACGTAAGAAACGATAATGAATATAATTTCAGAAACGAAAGCCATTTAATGTTCGTTCATTAGAAGAAATAACGTCGGCATAGAAGGAGTGGTATTTCGGGGCTGCCCTACGCACAGACACAATGGAAAATGCAAATATAATGTAAGTAACTCTTTAGATGAGTTTATACCGCAATTTAATTACTATACAGTAGCTTTAAAGACGGGTTAAGTTGTACTTGTTCGTTCTATGTGGCATATTGTTTTGTACCGCGCATCTTGAGGAGAACCATCTCCTTTTACGGAAGCACCTCAAAACCTTCTTCTTTGCTTCTGCTTTCTCTCTCCCTCTCCCCTGCTACAACTGGTCCACTGTCTGCGACCTCGGTCCTGGGCCCTTCCACTCTCCACCTGCACTGCCTCCCTGTCAACCCCTGCACTGGGGGACTGTCTCAGTATCCTACAGCCCCCCCTTGACGTATAATACCCAGTTGCACTGTCCTAGCTATGAAATAATTTCCCGACCTAATATATAAAATGAATAATTTTAATAAAGATCTGATGGTGAGACTAATTTCATTTTTTATGTTTTTAAAACAGGTACATCCTTCATTATTGTATGTGTCACGAGTACCAGACACCGGCGGATGGCTTTTTCAACCGCCAGTTGCTTCTCCGCGTGAACAACGTTACCACCCTGACCATTTTATGGGACGATCGCCAAGTACAAGTATGCCCTTACGCGGTACTAACGGCTAGATGCAACATACAGACCATTGCGGTGGCCTAGTGCCTCGTTGTTGGAACAGCCATGCGATTATCAGTGCGACCGAAGAGCTTATTTTATCGTAAACCAACACCCTGTGTACTATACACGAACATCACTTGCCTCAAGACGAACTATTTTGGATCGAGAGCAAAGAAAAATGCAAATCGCTGAATATTCTCTAAACATTTGATGTCTAATAAATGTACTTTGCCAAATGTACAATCTTGCCGTTTGCTTTTAAACCACAGTTTCATATTCCGAATTGTGGCGCTGTATTGTGAGATGATCTAAGACCCTGTGTACAGCAAAGGAACATTGCGTGCCTCAAAACGAACTTTTTGGAACGTGAGCAAATAAAAATGAAAATCGCTGAATATTCTCTAAACATTTGATGTCAAATAAATGTACTTTACCAAATTTACAATCTTGCGGTTTGATTTAAAAGTACAGTTTCATATTCCCAATTGTGGCGCGCTGTGTTGTGAGCTGATCTGTGTTGATTTCCGGGTTCTGTGTGGAGTCGCGTAGAAGACGCCTGGGCGCGTTTGCCTACGCAGCACAGTCACGTCACGGATAGAGGCGGGGAATATGAATGTTTTGATAAAGTCTGTTTCAGGGGCGGGGGATTTGATTTAGTGCCGCAAAAGCAGGTGAGCCAGGTCGATGGGGGGAAATGATAGGATTATCAGAAAATGGCGGCTGATTTCGAGTGCGTTAATGGACGAAAAGTCGGGTAAGGTCCATAGGAAAGTTTTCTACGATCTACCGATTTATGCTTAAAAACACATGGCCGAACCGTAGGGACAATAAAAAAAAGTCCCGGAACTATCCTTTAATGTTGAAAGTTACTTGGTCAATAAAATCAGTCGAGTTACACACTCCTATATTCCAGTATACATTCACTATTATTATGTCAGCTAAATGCGAAGCGGTTAGCCTAACATGAAAGACGAGGACTCCCGAGCAAGCATCAATGGAATTAAAGACATTTCCCTGCAAGATTTTACCAGGGTTAACAGGCCGCCAAAAGTGCAACCATGAGTACCCCGCTTAGCGGGTTGAAAGCTGCTCACAAATCCATCAAAGGAGGGCTCCTTAAGAATCCACGTTTCCTGTAAACAAATACATTTTTTAGTTTTAAGACAAAGTCCCACAGACTGATTAGATAAAAAGGTGAATGTGCCCATGAGTGTTCCACAAGAGGAGAGTCAAGCTCCAAGCAAGGCAGTCTGTCTTAGGGGAAGGGCAATGGAGGTTTGGAGCTCGGTCTCGATAGAGAGCTTGCGAGCCATGACCAATCCATCATCTGCTCCATGTTGTTCGGCCCAGATTTTACAAATTGGAATTCCCTTGCAGGCCCCTTTCCAGGATCCAATGAAACAACAATCTCACTTGGCAAAGGAAAACTGAGTCTCACCCATGGAATTGGGAATTCATTCATGAAAGGGTGATATGTCAAAGCCAAGCACTCGCACAGATACAATTTAATTAAGGATGGAGTCCAAAATCATCTTAAAGCGTATATATATTAATGCCTGACCACTCCGATAAAGACTGATGAAGTCAGTCAGTCAATAGGCAATGGCTCAGATCCCACGGCTTTAATCACGTTAGCCCCCAGCATGGGGATTACCTCTGCTACTTTCTCCAAGATCACTTTCACTGAGGGTTTCTTTAAGAAGGAATGCACATACTTCCTTGAGGACTGCTTGTTGGAGTTCTTTGAGGGCTTGTTCTTTGTTTTCTTAACCTGTATACAGGGTTTCTTCTTTAGGATTAGTTAATGAATGACCAGGGGACACATTGGGGGTGGAGGAGACCGAGTGTAAATCATCTAATCCACTAATTGAAGTGGGAAGATTTACCTGAGCGGGAGAACATTTAAATATATTCTCAACTTCCACATTCACAACTTTCCTGGGCGACTAGGCCCGTGGGATGCTCCTTTCCACTTGATCTTCAAACACTCATTCATCTTGGCGCTTAGAAGGAGGCCCCGTTCTTGTGTTACTGGTGGCTAGTTAGTGGGGTGTAATATTTCTGTTCAGTGTGAATTTCCCTTGCTCATGCCAACTTTAATCTGCAGCATGTTGCAATCAATTATAGTGAATGAATCCCAGCATTATGTTATGGGGATATTACATGTACCCTGTGTGAATGTTTCTGCTGGAAGGCTGGAGTAGATGTGGTGTGCATTGCTGTTGTCAAAGTATCTTGTGATATTTCTTGTCAATGTATTGTACTGAACCAACTTTCCAAAGTAAAATGAATTGGATATAGATGCAGTATTTGTGAAAAATGTCTAGGTTATGGCAATGATATTTATCTGCAAAACGATCCATTCACCCATGTCTCCACTCAAACATTTGTAATCCATCCTATGTGAAAATATAGCATGATTTACTGAAAGAAACAGCAGTGTCTAATCCAAGCAGGGCTACAGGAGAAAGCAATTTGACATGGCTGATTACTAAAGCATGCATGATAAAAGCTGGTCAAAGAAATGTAAACATCAACAAGGCTGCAGAGGACTTTATGCTGTGTGGGAGATTTACAAAACAATAGAACCATCTAAATATTTGAAAACAGGCTAACTCCCTTTGCAAATGCTGGTTATACAAATGCCATGGCATCTGCAGTTTGGAATTCCCATGGGACCTAATACTTCCCTCACCACCCTTACATTTACTGCTAAACAAGAGGGGGGACAGAAGGCTGCCCATGACCCTTAAACTCTGTCCTATAAGTACAGATGGTCCATATATGCAGGGCAGATTCTTCTTTAGAAAATAAAAAGAATTTATGAGCACAATCTTTTAAAATTGTCAGAAGACTTTGGAAATCACCTGCAGATTTTAAAACATTTGGACAGTTTCAGCAGTTTCCCACTCTAACTATGGAATTTCAAACTCTGCAGAAGTATGATATTTATTTCTGCAACTTCTCACAAAGTTTTCCATAGATTTGGGCTGACTCTACCCATTATGAGGATGCTTTCAGAGATCACTTCAAGATATATAGCCAGATGCAGAACTCCAATGTTGGAAGGGAAGCCTCTCCCTTAAGAGAAAATAAAACAAAGTTAAAGCACTTCTAAATCCCTGATGCGGGAAGAAATACGTGTTCTCCTGAATAGTGGTTGCCGGGGAAATGAGTTTCCATTGTGAAGCATATTTGCGTGGTTCGCGGTAGCCCTGCAGTGGAAAAAGTTGTCTCTGAACAATGCGAAACGGATTCCAGCTGAACTCGCAAACTGTCACACCTGTGCCAATGGAGTAACAATTGGTACCCATTGTGGACAATTTGGGACTCAGACATCACCCTAATCCTACCAGCACAATTCCTATTAATATTTTTTGTCTTTACTTGCCATTTGCAAGACTTTGGTACTTCCTTTTTATAAGGGATCAAGAGTAGGACTCGGACACAGTGGCATTTCTGGTGTTTGTTAAAGACTTTAATTGATAATATAAAAGAGGTTTGAGGAAATCCTAACTATCCCTAACTCTAGGAGGGGTCTCCCTACCTCAACAAAACTAAGGAACGTCTGTGTCAGAATGTTCAAAACAAAAAGGTTCTCTTGTCCTGTGTCCAAAATCCTAACCTAGCCCTCACCCACTAAACTTAATATAACGTGAATGGGTGATCTCTTTTAGCTGCTCACCTTGAGCTTCTTTCCAAAGATCCAACAAAGTTCTGAAGGGTAAAAGAAATCAACAAAGTTCTACCAGAAAAAGAGTCTTCCCTTCCCCTGGATTTCTCTGGCTTTTCAATGTCCTTCACTTTCACATTAACATACTCCACAATCTCAAGGGGGATGACTCTCCCCTTAAGTTTCCGCTGGTTTACACGGTTCATCAACTCAAGATATACATTCTCTCTCTTGACCTCCTTTTGGCTTATACATCTCCACTATCTAAATGGGTTTTTATTTATTTTATTGTGCATTTATAACGCACTTAAAACCAGTGAGTGGTTTTTAAGCGCGGGATCGGGATACAAAACTGTGTTGCGCTGCGTTGTCTTGCTTCCAAGACAAAACGCATTGCCCCTGAGGTATCCTTCCGCCTTCCCTTTGAGGTTTTCACAGTCCACAATTCACTGGCTCAAGGCGTGTATCTCTGCCCCTGAGCTTTCTTAGCTTTTCCACAGTTCACATATTTCACAGTTCCACAATTCACAGTTTAGGAGTTATGCTTCTTCCCCTTACCTTCTCCACAGTTAACAGGTTTCACAACAAAAAGGGGAGGGAAACTTCCTTCCTCAAGATTCCACCCATTCGGGGGGCTGTTTTCCCCCTTTTCACATCTTCAAAAATCGTGATTGGGTGCGCTTCCCAGACTTGTCGTATGCCCGGTTTACTCTCCTGCCAGGGGTTTCTTAATTGGTTCAATACTTCATCAGTAATCACTTTCTCTTTTATATAGTTCCAAGATTCTTTAATGATACTTTTCATATATTGGATCAGCGACCACTTTTAATTTGTCTTAGTCTCTCTGCTCAATCGCCCATTGTCCCAACTCCCTTGTTTGGGCTTAGCAGGTTCATCAACAGTACGCAGCATCTGCCATGAAGCGCCCCGGCGGCCCAACCTCACTCTCTGGGCTCACCGGGCTCCATCACCAGCTTCCACGTCCTTTGCGTCTCACTGTTCTCACTGCTGCATGCCTGCCGGCTGGGAGAGCCTCCTGTCTACTCTACGGTTCCAGCTTTGCTTCCCTCTTCACCTGAGCTCTGGCTGTCCTTGGCACACGCGTGGTGAACCTTGTGCTTCCAGACTTACCCTGGACTGCACTTCCAGCAGCCTGTCTGCTGTGCACTGCAGCCTGCACTCCTTCAGTGTCTCGACCAACGTCGGGAGAAGTGAGTCTCTCCTTTTCTCCAGGTATGGTTTGTTTAAATGTCCTGGCATATGCTAACCTTTTCCAACAACTAGAACACAGTGTTGGCTTTCCAGTTCTAGTGATCTTCATTACTCCAGCCCTCTTCCTCGTCTCAGTGTTATCGAGCAATGGGGAATGAAAATACGGTTGGTGGTTGATCATGACTGGAGGTTCTACACCCACACTGCAGTAAGCCATACATGCATATGGGGTGCAAGTGGGTATTAGCAGAGGCTAACAAAACAGGGACATGCCTGTCTTGACCTAGCAAGTGTGCTTTGTCTCCTCAAGGGCTGTCTTCCCTTATATGGTCCTCCCGCAGATAGCCAGCCCCAGGGTCAGAGTCAGGTAGCTTCTGCCTTTCCCTGGCAACATGAAGGGAGATTTCCCCCTGTGAAGTAGTGACGACCGTGCTAGATGTGTCACATTTCTTTATTTCACAAACAACACATCCCATAAAGCACCTTGTGGCAGTTCTCATTGCCCGGCTATTCCTTTGCAGCAGTCCTAGAACTACAATCCCCATAAGTCTTAGAGATTAGTGCTGCTTTCACTTTCCCAGGACCATAGAGAGAGCAGGCAGACTACCTTCAGGTGTGGTGCTTCAGGTGCTGTTAATGAGCCTGCTTCAGCACAGGTCAGGTCAGTATTTAAGCAGCTGGCTGCAGGAGCGCAGGGCTCTTGAATTGAGTTCATGCCCAGTCCCTTGCACTTTGATGCTTGGATTTCTGCTGTGTCCTGTTGCTTCCAGAACCTGCTCATGTTCCAGTGCACTGTGCTCTCTGCCTTTCAGCCCTGCTACTCTGCCTGCATTCCTCTGCCTTCTGCCCTGCACCTATGTGTTTCCTGCACTGCAGCTCTGCTTCCCTGCTTGCTGCCCACTGTTCCCTGTCTGCAGCTCCTTGCTCTCTACCACCAATTATCTGGTTCCCTGCCTGCAGTTCCTTGTTATATGCCCATAGTCTGTGTTACCTCGCTTTAGCTTCCTAGATTCTATTCATGAGTTAACTTATTTGTCTGCAGTGCTGCCCTTGTTATCCCAGTCCATACTAACAGTTTCTTGTTACCAGTCTACAGTTCAGTCCTTGTTATCCTAGTTCAGAGTTTCGGTCCTGAGTTTTCTTGTTCCTGGTCTATAGTTCAGTCCGTGGTCCTGGATTCTGCCCCGTAGTTTCTACTCTGCAGTTCCAGTCTCATGTACCCTTGCACTCGATTCTTTTCTTCTTGCTTTTCATCCTTCTTCCAGTTCTCTGTCCTGAAACTTGCTCCCTTTGACTTCCTATTCTTTACCTGGATATTTCTGTTACTGTTCTTTCCCACACTTGTGCTTGTGTAATTAATTTGGGTTCCCCGGCAGGCAATCTCTGCCCCTTTACTTTGCTGAGTTTCAGTATTGTACCTTGCGCCATATTGTTAATAGTGCGCTGGTTCCAGTTTCAGGAGGCAGTCACCGTATAGTTCCTGCTGGACCCATACAGGCTTTGATCTTGTGTGTACATTTTCCTTATTTGTGCCTCAGGGTCCAGACGCAGACACACATTCCTGCTGCTCCTTTCCATGAGCATTCCGAGTTTGGCCCTGTAATAGTAACCAGCTAAGAAGGCTAGATTTTCCTCTGACCCCGTGGGAAACTCTTCCCCCATTCTGTGTACACCACAATTGTGAACCTAACGCGTTTGTCTTACTTGAACTACCTGCCCCTTTCTGTTCACTGCCTTTGCTGCCTGTCTGTAGTTATTGCCTCTCCGTTCTTGTCTGCAGGGTTCCTTACACTCCCGTCTCTTGTGCACGTTTCTCCCCTCAGATTTGTGGGCACGTCTCTGCCCTCGAGTCCCTGACATAAACACATAAATAAACTCATAACTTCTCTCTGTGCTGCAGGGATTACAGACTTGCACTATGATGAAGGAGGATTAATTGTAGCGAATCCTGCTTACAAAGAGATTTACTGTCACATGAACATCGAGCCAGTGCCATATCACACCCACTCATAGCCTTCAGTGCACAGGTGTCTACGGGTGTCCACAATGCCAATAGCCACAGTACCAGGGGCGGAGGGACCCTACTATAAAAATGCAGCCAGCTCAGTTTGGTGGTGTTGGGAGTTCTAGTGGGAGTTGGAGGAAGGATTTTGGTGGAGAACGGAAAAAGCGAGTAGTACGCAGAGGGCAGGAGGAAAGAGCTGAAGGTTGGGATAGATTCTGAAGGAGGTTTGAGCAGAAGAGAGGTGACATCCGAAAGAGGAAAGATGTTAGGAGTGGAGGATGTTGGAATAGGAGACAAGTGTCATCAAAAAGAAGGAGATTTGACAAAGGTGTAGGGGTGTAAAGAAGGCTGGAGACGAGAGTTACCACGAGGAGAGTTGTTGGGGAGCAAAGGTGTTGGAGGAAAAGTTAGTCAACACCAGGGGAAGAAAAGTTGGTGAAGAGTGAAGGAGTCAAACCATCAGAGAAAAAGTAAGAGTCGGGCAGAGGATGGAGGAGTTTTATCAGGAGGATGGATAAAGAATGTTAAATCAAATAGAAGGAGAAGACTGGGTGAGCGATCCTCTGGTGTCAGACAGCTCACACAAGTACTTTGGACCTTTGGATAAGCAACATGAGGCAACATGAGCAGCACAAGATAACACAGACTTGAAAGAGAAAGGATTGGAAAATAAATCCTTGGAAAGCAAGCAGGAGCTTACCGAAAATGTATGAAGAAATGTTTTAAACTCACACAGAATATGTCAAAACAGACAGAATGTGGTTCCTGAAGATGGCCCACAGACCGAAATGCATTGTTCACGATTGACTGTCTTTGAAATAAACACCTTTTCATGTACTTTGCGTCAATGACCTGAACAATTTATTCAAGAAAAGAACAAATTGAGTACTAAAACCTTATGCTAAATGTTTTTCAATTGTACATAGAAGAGAACGAACTGAATGTGATTATATGCACATAGGGTCCTTCCAACCTCCTCGGTTACACAACCCAGGATCCATTAGCTCTTTAAGTCAGAGAGAAGGGGCATCAGAGAATAACTGAGGTTGGAAGGGAGCTAGCAAGATAAAGTGAGAAAGCTATGGGACGTTGGGGGAGAGCCCGCCACAAGACTGTAGCGCAGTGAGGGGGACAAGCAGAAGGCCCTTACCAAAAGAGAATAACTTGAGGGCTGAATAAATCTATGAGACCCGAGGAGGTGGGCAGGAAGCTTTAGAAAGTTCTGGCAGAGCACCCTACAACTGGTTAGAGGAGGTACAAACCTTTGCAATCTCACTGAAGGTCAGAGATAAGATTGCAGTTAGGGATTGCAAAGGTGTGCCCCATGGACCAGAGCACCAGTGCAGGGAGGAAACCAATGGATAGGGGCCTCTCTGAGCCGTCCTCTGGGACCTCCTAGAAGAGTTCTTTAGGCGTTCCACCAGCCCAAGAATTGCAGTCTATGGAGAACTAGACTAACGTACTCTAACAACAAAGGTGCAGGACCCCTGGGAAACCCCCAACCTGAAGACAAGGTCCACGGTCATCATCCAGACAAGACCAGTAAAATGACAATCACTGGAACTTTGTGATAGACACTATACTACAATTTGACTTTCTTTAAGAGACTATACTAACCAAAGTACACTTTAGTACCACAAGATGAGGTCCCGGCTGCATTAAGCTAATTTGAGTTATTTTGTTTCTTGCTTTATCGATACCCATCCTACACTTAGTTACTTCCATACACTGGCCTTTCCTTTTCTGCACTACATCACTGCTTGAATGATATTAAACTAATTGGATTCCACAACTAAGCTCG
Source organism: Ambystoma mexicanum (assembly GCF_040938575.1). Classification (NCBI taxonomy): domain Eukaryota; kingdom Metazoa; phylum Chordata; class Amphibia; order Caudata; family Ambystomatidae; genus Ambystoma; species Ambystoma mexicanum. Next base: position 531,350,923 of record NC_090924.1, on the reverse strand, counting down.
TCTCGTGTTGCATTTCACTCAGCACACTCTGACAGTCCATATGTCTACAATCCATGTTCATATTTGCCGATTTCTCCGTATATGCGGTTTACCTGCTGTGTTCCCATGACCACGCTGATCGAGCGAATAGGGCCACACGATTCAAATTCTTCCTTCACAGTTCGCATAGAGAAAACAAAGTTAAAGGGACCTGCATAGACCGTCAACATCTCAGCAAGCTGAGATCTCATCTATAGGAAAGAAATGAAATGAAAAACAATTTGTAGGCAACTGCAAAGTAGAGGCTGACAAGTATTTTGAAATTAACTGGAATGAAAACAGAGAATTCTGTACTAGGCCGTGGCCATGCCCCTCTAAGAACTGACTCAGCCCAATGGTCAGAATAAAGTAATGCGTATGGTTTGCAAAATGTCTTTGAAAGGTAAAGCCCACACAAGTTGAAAAAACATGCAATTTCCAAACCCAAGCACTGAGCCCAGCACTGGTTTAATTCCAGGTTCTCTTACAAATCAATTATTCTAATGCCCGGCACTTACTACTACTGTAGAAGGGTGCGTATAGACTGTAGCTCATGAAAAGCCGGGAACCCCAGTTCTTTTAGGCAGTATTGGAGGAAAGTGTCACAACCCAAGGAGAGGTATCGACACCCCCTCCCGAACCACAGAAGCCAAATGAGATGATCCCTCCCACCTTGGTTGGCACGGGTTCCTGATTTCAGAATTACAGGTGACCAAGAGACAGCCACTGGGGGTGGGGGGATTAGGGAATTAGGGAGAGGTTGTGGATTGGGAGGTGGGGTGGTATAGGGAAACCAGAAAGATGGTTAGGGTAACATAATTGGATGGAAAGGGGGAGTTTAGGGAAATAATCTCTGTACACTCTGTATTCACTCTTAATTGTGACTACCCACACACTCGCCTGCACACTTCCTGAGCCACCAATCCTGTATAAGCTACAACCTGTTTCCCCCCTGCAGTATTTATAGTAACACATCACATTTCACCCCCTGACCTGCAGTCATGCCTGATAGTACATGAGGAGTGCTAAGCTCCAACATAAACTCTAATCAAATTATGGTGAGCCTCTTGACCAAACAAACATACAATGAAGCATGGTTTTCGGAGCTCAAGCAACATAAGCATAACAGGACTCATGAGATGGTAAGCACAGATGGTAGAGATAAAATAACATAAAATGAAGGCAATTAAATATGAGCGCAAAGACCAACAATGCAAGCAACAGGATTCAAATTTCCAGATAGTGCCTTCCCGACTTGAAAAGCCATGTGTTATGTTCACACATGATTTAAATTGTACACATTTGCAGTTATTTCATTGCAATGTTCAATGACTTATGCCTGTGGGGCATCCCGGGCACATGATGTGCAGCGCAGAATCAGCCCGACCATGCGCCGCATGTCGCAATGTTCACCGCTGCTCCCGAGCTGGAAGAAAACAACCCAGAGGAAGCAGACTGTCAGTGTTCGAGCAGCAATCTGCCGGCGTGTTTTAAAACCCATAGCTCACCGCCAGCCCTGTGTTGCATGAACGCCAGCAATGGCCTCCGCCTGTGCTTCCAACTGTCAATCACCAGCACCTGGCACGGGCAGAGACGGGCCTTTTAAGACCCTTCGCTTCAACGTGTGTCACTGTACACAGGCCCCCAGACTCCATGTAGTACGGGGAACCATCACAGCGCCAGGGCTAGTTCTGCCTTTGATGGCTACGGCCACAAATGATTTCCACATAATCCTTAAAAAAAGAATCTGTAAAAGCCCAAGCGCCATCCAAAAGAATTCAATTTTTTCCCAGATGAAGAAATTTAAAGACCACTTAAAGTGTATGGTCATACGATTTTAGTTTTGGCTCACATGTGTCGCATTAAGTTTGTTAAAACTACTGGCAAGAGTGTAGATATACAGCAGATGGTAGGAGGAGGGATATATTGCCTTTCGGTATTTGGCCTTAGCAAATAGAGGGGTCATGCTGGAATGGAGACTTACCCCATGGGGGCTCCTCTATCTTCAAGCATCTGACATGAAGTGATTTTTTTTCTAGATCATTATTTTTTACTTATTCTAACAAAGTGCAGTCACAGCATCTCTACACAAGGAAACATGCTTCCTCCAGCACAGCACTGCATCCTCACAGAGAGAGGCACCAACAATGCTCCGAGCACTATCGTGTTTGCACGCCACAACAGCGCGCGCGCACACACCCCCACACACACACCTTCAAGTGGCAACTGGGCATATTGGAATTTGTGATTACTGTGCTTTCTGGGCACAATGATGACTGACTTTACTGTATAGTCATGAATATCAAAATGTGACCCTACAGACGTAACTGTGCATAATGAAATCTGGGAATGTTGTTGTAAATGAGCATAATAGTATATGGGCTTACTAAGGTAAGTGGGCAAAATCGAACACAGTATTGATATCCTATTTCGGCATAATCTGTCAGTGCTATGATAACTGTACATAGATGATCCTGGCTGTTCGTAGCTAAGTTGACATAAATAATTCTGGCGCTGCAATGATAACTGAGAATAGTAGAATTGTGCACATATCCTTGACAATCGTTTCAGTACCTGTGAATTGGATCACAATGGTGCACTAGGTTTTGATAGAAATACTTGGCAATGGTGTGCGACCTTTGGCTTTTTATATCCAAACCTTGAAATGGTGAGAATGCATTACCTTGAATATCATAGCAATACCTAGCATAGGAGCACCAGAGCATAAAACTTCAGTACCTGACAAATGATTGCACTTACTGGCCATTTGATTGCAATTTCTGTCTAATGGTGTGACTGGCTGGAGGCGTGATAACAATGCCTCTAGCAAAACTAGTGGTTTTAGTGATGCTTGTTGAACTTGTATCCAGCCATGTGGGAGAGGAATTTGGCAGGCAGCAGCTGAAGCAGCACAGAAAAGAAGGCACCAAGTTCTCAAGCTTCACTTTAGTCGCGAGCTAAAGAATTAGACCACCTGGACTGGTAGCATGGCGCAGGAGGTGATCCCATCCATTATTCTGCAGGGTTGGTACGTGGCTGGAACACACGGGTGCCACTATTAAAGCCTGGGAGAACAATGTGTCAGCCTCTACTTGCTGATACTTTCAGACTCAATTCCTCAATCCATCAACACGCTCTTGTTTGCCACAGCTTGCACCATGCTTGCTTCCACATATTGCCCTCAGTTAGTTGGTGTGGCAGATATCCAGCTGCTCTTTCCTCAACACACCCATATCTGCGGGGGCCATCCATGTTCCAATCTCAATTGTCTGAGGTGGTTCTGCATGTTCAATAACCCTGGCAGTGAATATCCCTGGCCTCTTACAGCATGCTGACATTTCCTGTTTATTCTTTGTTGCTAACAGAGTGATGTCCTTTCTTCATGGTAACTGTGCATGTGGGATGGCCCTAAACACACCAGGGGGTTTCAGAGCAATTTTCAAATGACAAGTAAGGTGCTGATGAATTGATTCATGATCTGGACTTTATGGGTCAGGTTTTTGTGGCTTCCAGGACTAATGGTTGGCTTATCTTGGCCATGTCCAACTTATGTTCTCAGATCTCTGACCTTAATTTCGGCTAATTTTAATCACAGTGTTCAAGCACCAATGCAGGCTGCAACACATTTCCCTCAATATGATTGAATTGATTGTTTATTTGTATAGCGCCTATATACAATGTGTTTCAAAGTGCTTCAAGGAGGGAGGGAACATGGGAAAATACAGTTACATTCTTACAAGTCTTTGAATCAACTCATAATGTGAAAAATAACTATCTTAATCAGCCTGTCGCCATTTCTAACAGTTCCATTATTATGCCTGACGACAATTGAAGTAGTGCCGGAAAATTAACAAGAGGAGGGGTGGGGGGTGGAGTGAGGGAGAAGGAGAGGAACAACACAAGCAACTAACATACTAGATCGGACGACGATTCAGAAAAGTGCTGTAGGGGGAAGTGGGAGAAGAAGACAAGTAGGGAAGGGGGGGAGAGACAAACAAGCTGCTATCACAGAGGTAAAGAGACAGGTGATCGAGTAAGTGCTAATGAACATTAAATAGGGAGGGTAGGAGGAGAGGGAAGGGGATGAGAAAGGGAAGGGGATGAGAAAGACAGGCAGCTACAATTACTATGCCTAATGGTAATTGAGCTAGTGTTGGAATTTGAAAAGAAGGGGGAGGGGTGGGGGGAGGAGAGGATGAGAAAGACAGGCTGCTACAATTACTATGCCTAACGACAATTGAGGTAGTGCCAGAATTTAACAAGAGGAGGGGAGGGATGGGGAGGAGGAGAGGGCAGGTGGATGTGAAAGACAGGCGGCTACAATCCTATGCCTGACGGCAACTGATGTAGTGCCGGAATTTAACAAGAGGAGGGGAAGGATGGGGAGAAGAAGAGAGAAGGTGTATGAGAAAGACAGGCGGCTACAATTACTATGCCTAACGGCAATTGAGGTAGTGTCCTGAATTTAACAAGAGGAGGGGAGGGGTAGGAGGAGGGATAAAGGGGGAGGGAGGAGGAGAAGGACAAAACAAGCAAGGAACAAGTTACTTACCTGTAACTGTTGTTCTCCAGCATGGGTCTGGCATGGATTCACATGCTCATGAATATTCCCCGTCGTCAGGCCGGGAATCCTCAGTATAGAAAAAAAATCAGTATCAGTTTCGTTTCTGATCTGTCTTTCTTAGTAGTAACCAATCACTGGTCTCTGGGCATACTGCCCCCAGCCAATGACTGCCCTCTCCCTAAGCCCCGCCTCTGGCGGCCATCCTCAGATTTGGTAGCACGTAAAGTGGCAGTGTGACCAAGTGAAGAGCCGCAGAGGGGTAGTCGGGAGGGCCCGCATGTGAATCCATGCCAGACCCATGCTGGAGAACAACAGTTACAGGTAAGTAACTTGTTCCTTCTCCAGCATGGAGTCTGGCATGGATTCACCTGCTCATGAATAAGAGAATACATAGCAGTACACACATGCACAACCACGGGAGGTGGCAACAGGCTCAACATTAAGCAATACAACAACTCAACATTAAGCATCTCTTACCTCCTCACCAGGCTCACCTTAAGCGAACAGGTTGCGCAGCACTGCTTGGCCAACCCTGGACTCCTCCCTGGAGTCCCGATCGACGCAGTAGAATCTTGTGAAGGTGTGCGTCGGCCTCCACGTCGCAGCCCTGCAGATTTCCAGCAGGGGCACACCAGACAGGAACGCCGTGGTAGCAGCGATCGCTCTGGTCGAATGGGCTCTCGGACGGCCGGGCAGCGGTCGGTTTGCCAACCGGTGACAGTGCATGATGCAGCCGGAGAGCCATCTGGAAATGGAAGTCTTCGAGAGAGCCTTCCCTTGATTCACAGTCCCAAAGTTCACAAACAGCTGTGATGTCTTCCGAAAACTATTCGTGCGGTCCACGTAGAACTTCAGCGCTCTAGCTACGTCCAGCGAGTGCAGAGTCCTTTCAGCCGGAAGAGGGAACGCATAAAGAAATAGGCCGTCCCAGGGGAACGAGAAAGCATTGCCCATGCTCCTCGGCTGGGGGAACCTGCTGGCGAACCTCCGGCACTTGGAATTCGTTGCCGTCACGAAGAGATCGATTTGGGGTTCGCCCCATCGTCGGAAGAGTCGATCCACTTGATCCTGGCGTAGTTCCCACTCGTGGCATGAGCGCAGCTCTCTGCTCAGTGAGTCAGCGATCGTGTTTTTTATTCCTGCCAGATGACGAGGCACCAGAAACATCCCTTGGGCGACGGCCCAATGCCACAGATCCTGGGCTTCCTTGGATAGGGCAGGGGATCTGGTTCCGCCCTGCTTCCGGATGTAGAACATCGTGGTGGTGTTGTCGGTGAAGATCCTCACCACCTTGCCCTTGAGGGACGGACGAAAAGTTCTGAGGGCCCAGAACACTGCGCGGAGCTCCAAGATGTTGATGTGGAGTGGCTTCTCCTCCGGGAGCCAAAGGCCTCTCGCGTGAAGTGCGCTCCCCAACCTTCCAGGGAGGCGTCTGTCATCACCTGATGAGCTGGGGTCTGAAAGTCCCTGCCCGCCGACAGATGAGAGCGGGTACCCCACCACCGGATCGCCCGACGTAACATCTCATTGAGAGGGATCCTGTCCTCGAAGCTGCCCGTCGACTGGACCCAGCGGGCATCGAGGAACTCTTGTAAGGGGCGCATCCGAAGCCTGCAAAGGCGCACCAGATAAATGCAGGAGGACATCATCCCGAGGAGGGACTTGATAGATCTTACCTTGGCCATGGCCGTGGCCAGCGGACGCTGCACCTTGCCCAGAATGGCCCTGGTCCTTTCCTCCGACGGCGAGGCCAGCCGTGCCACTGTGTCGAGCTTGGCTCCCAGAAACAGGGCGACTTGCGACGGAACCAGGTGGGATTTTGGAAAGTTGATGGAGAATCCCAGGTCCGTGAGCAGCTGGACGGTCTTCGCAGTGTGCTCCACTGCGAGCTCCCTTGTCCTTGCCCGGATGAGCCAGTCGTCCAGGTAGGGGTAGACGTGGATCCCCTGTAGGGACAGCCACGCCGCCACCGGTGCGAGGCACTTAGTGAACACCCTGGGTGCTGACTTCAATCCGAACGGGAGGGCCTTGAACTGGTAGTGCCGCCCTTGGACCACGAACCTGAGGAACTTTCAGTGTCTTTTTAGAATGGGGATGTGGAAGTACGCATCCTCCAAGTCCAACGACGACAGGAAATCGCCCTCCTCCAGCTGTCCCAGCACGTGCTGGAGGGTGACCATCCGGAACTTCTGTGCCTTGATGTACTTGTTCAGTCGTCACAGGTCCAGGATGGGGCGCCATCCTCCTGTCCTTTTTTACGAGGAAGTACCTTGAGTAAACTCCGGAGCCCCGAAGCCTCTTTGGGACGAGCTCGATGGCACCCTTCTTGAGCATCGCCCTTCTTCCAACAGTAGTTGAGGGACATAATTTTCCTTCCTGGCCACGGGAGGAACGCGAGGGAACTTCTTCTGAAACTCGAGGGTGTGCCCTTGGGCCAGGGCGTCCAGCACCCAACGGTCGGTGGAGATGGACTCCCACACGCTGACGAACCTCGCCAGCCGGCCTCCCATCGGGGTGCTTCGGCGGGGGCCCGACCCCACGGTCGGTTCAATCTTGTTTGGAGGCCGCCTTGCCTCCTTGACCTCCCTGTCAACCTTATTTGCCTCCGGAGCTCCGAAAGGACGCCCGTTGTTGTTGGAGCATTCCCAGTGCCCGGGCAGTCTGCGTGTCTGTCTTGATGGCCTGAAGGGACTCATCAACCGTCTTCCCAAACAGGGTTTTCCCGTCGAAGGGCATGTCCAAAACCTTGGTTTGTACATCCTGGCGGAAATCCGTCGCCTTGAGCCATCCTCGTCGTCTCAGGCAAACGCCGTTGCCCAACTGACGGAAACCTGTGTCGGCGATGTCCGTTGCCACTGTGATGGCGTGGTCCGAAGCAATCTCACCTTCCTGTAGGATTTCAAGGGCCTCAGCCCTTTTGGCGTCCGGAAGGAAGTCCAACAGAGGGGCGATTTTGAACCACAACTCCCTGTCGTAGCGGGCTACGATAGCCAGGGCGTTGGCCGCTTTGATAGTCGTCGCTGCGGATGAGATGACCCGTCGTCCCATCGTGTCCAGCTTCCTGCCCTCGCCGTCCGGCGGGGAAGTTGATGTCGAGGCCGATGCCCCGCCAGCTTTCTTCTTTGCTGCCGCCGAGACGACCGAATCCGGGGTAGGTTGCACCCGAAGGCACAAGGGTGCAGCGTCGGGGACCCGGTACTTCTTCTCGTACCGGTCCCCCTTTGCCGGCGCCGTGGCCGGGTTCTTGAGGAGGGCGAGCCCCTCATCCCAGATGTCATCAAGAAGTGGTACGGCGAGGACCGTCTTCCTTTTAGCTTCACGCCGTTGGTAAAGGAACCCTTCCTTCTTCTTCTCTTCTGGGCAGAGCTGGAAGAGCTGGATGCCCTGGAAATCATGGCATGAAAGGATCCAATCTCGTCGGGCGGGGACGCCCGAGCAGGGGGCGACACGTCCCGTCGTCGCCTCCGTCGTAATCTGTACCTGTCGTAGCCGTGTCCGTGCCTGTATCATCCCTGTGGGTAGTAGACCGGGGGGAAGGAAGAGCAGGCCGCAGAGGTGGGAGAGGTGGCGTAGGATGCGTCCTCCTCCTATGCGGTGGACTTTCCGAAGATCCTGGCTCCGGTTCCCCCGTCGGGTCTGGCTCAGGTACCTCCGTCGGGGGGAGGGGTAACCTTGTCCTCATCTCCGAGCATAAGGACTGAATCGCTGATGAAATGGCCGCCGAAGTGTCCTGCAGCGCCGGAAACGACGGGCGCGAGGGCTCTTGAGGAACCTCGTCGGCGACACCGTCGGGATCCCTCCCTATGGGCTGGGCCTCTTCCACGACTTCGATGAGCTCTTCTTCAAAGGTCGTGTCCGTATCCACGATGGCCACCTGCCCCTCCCCCACCTTTTCCAACGAGGACTTTGTGGGGGTCTTCTCAATGGGCCTGAAAGACGACTCCCTCCGCGGTGGCAGGGAGACTCTGGGTTCTGAGATCGCCTCCACTGGCGTAGCCTCCACAGGCTGAGCCAGGGCCACTGCGACATCCTCAATCGAGGTCTTAGCAGGGTGAATTAAGGCCATCGTCACCTTCTGTACGCCTGCAGCCTTCACCTTGGAGAGAAGGTGTTAGGCAGAAACCTGTGCAGTTCCCTTTGGGAACACTGCAAAAGATTTAGGACTACAAGTGTTAGCAGTAAACCCACTTGGTAGCAGTCTGTACCACCCAGATTTACCTGGTAGCTGTGGCTGAGCAGTCAGACTTCTCTCAAGAAGAGTTAGGCAGTATGCTAAGTATACACAATAGGCACTCAGATACAATACCACAAGCAAACACCAGAGCTTTGGTATCAAAGTATATAATTATTTATTTAAACACGCACTGTTTGAAACACTCCAGCACTCTTATTGTAAATCACTCTTAACACAGTTACTATTATGATATATACAACCCTTATTCCTTATCAGACAAGTCTTAGTTAATACCACGTATTTCCAGCAGAGGTGAGCACTTAACTATAGATGGCACTCCAATAAGTTCATGAAGAAGGGAGGGAAAAAGACAGAATATGTGAAGATACACCACTCTAAGATTTAGGAACACTTTTAGCAAGGCAGAAGAGCAAAAGTCACTTGTGAGCCAAAGTACATAGGCTGGGCCCACTCTTAGAGAGAGCAGAGCACAAATGCGCCCAAGATCACAGAGTTACACTAGGCTTTGAAAGTCTTGCAGAGAGTTCGAAAAGAGTTTAGAGAGGCTCAGAAAAGTTTAGCCAGGGTGTCCCAGGCTAACCCAGGTTCGAAAGCCGGGGGCTAAATCTACCCCGTACAGTCGGTGGCAAGGGAAGCCAGGCGGAACACGGTACCTTAAGTGGGAAGGATCCTCCAGCGGTGGCAGTTGTTCCTGGCAGCGGGTGCAAGTCTCAGCGTCGTCCAGAGGAAGAGAAGATCTCGACTTGGAGGAAAGATGAAGGTCGTTGCACTGCCAGGGAAGAAACCAGACGCGAGTTTTCCGGTTAAAGGTATTACCCTTTATTTCGCGGTCGTGGTAAAACGTGGTATTCCGGTTGCCGGGGTGCTTGGCACAGGCAAGGCGGCCACGAGATGTGTCGGGAAGGCGAAAAGATGGTGAAACTGGTTATCCCCACCAGTCAAAGGAAGAAGACTCTCCGGCGGGAGATCTCCTCTGTCGTTGGGAAAAGTGGTGATACGGTTCAGCAGGGCTCCTCCGGTGGTGTCGTCGTAGCAGGTCGGCTCAGCTTCTCCCTCGTCGGATTCTTAGGTCCTGTGGCGACTTCTGAAGTTCCAGTCCCCAAAGCCCTGCTTTTATGCAGAAAACCCCCATTCACTCAGCCTAGCTGTCACTCAAACATGCTAAGCCGGCCGGCTCACCACTTGAGTCAATCAGGACGGAGTGCGACTTGAGTTGCCTAGGCAACTCAGTCCAGGGTGCCTAAATCCCCCTCCACCCCTCCTAAGTACCCCAGACAGAGTGGCACCACTTTGGAGGGCTTCTGTGGAGAAGCCCGCCAAAAAAGTGGAACAAAGGGATCGACTTGGGTTGGAGTCACAGAAGAGAACACAAACGCCATTTTAGAACCGAGTTTTGGCAAAAAATACCAAACGGAGAATTAATAATAAATAAATCCACCGGCGGTATGTTCAAGGCTATCGTAATTAAATAAATAAAGATAGTAGCCTTGAACAATGGGAAAATCCCACAGAGAAATATTCGCGGTTGAATATAAAAAGTAGAATCCGCTGCCACCAGCCAAAACTCGATCAGGGGGGACGGAGACGTGCCCCCTCGACTAACAGACCCCGGGGCAATCGAATTGCCCCAGCCAGTACGTCCACAATATGATGGTGTGTACTGGTTCTGTTCAGAATTCAAGACTAGTAAAGTCAATGGTGACTTTACATGCCCTGGGAGACAGTAGTCAGTCCCAGGGTATGGAGTCTATACTGGGGGGTCACTATGACACCCCTGTGTTACTGCACTGAGGGTGCTGTGTAACACACATCACAAAAACACATGAAGCCCTATGGAGTAAAAGACCCCATAGCCCATTAAACACATCTAGAGTCAAAGGAACACACATGTCCAAGAGTGAGGGTAAAAAGAGTCTCACTCTTGGCAGGAGAAACAAATAAACCCCCAAAATCCAGCAAAGCTGCTGGGGGACTCACTAGGTTAGGAAATTCAGCCTAAACAGAGAATTCTCCCTAACAAAGGGTCCGAGCTTCGCTCCCCCTCTGCCGGAATCTTCGAGATCGACCGGGGCCTCTCCAGAAGCTTCGCTGGGTTCTCGGACTTCCTCTTACCCGAGCCAGAGCGTTGGCTCGTGGTTGATGGCGCCGGTGAGGATGTGCCCTGCCAGGCAGCCAAGGAGCCCGACCGTTCGGCGCTCCCGGTGCCCGCGGACTCGCGGTGCTTGGCCTTTTGTTGGGCCTTCGTCGCCGGGGCGCCCTCACAGGACTTAGAAGACCGCTCGGACTTCTTTTTCTTCTTCTCGCCTGACGGGCTCTTCCCTTCCAGCCAGTTGGCGAGACGGAGGTGGGGATTCTTCATGGTCTGCTCCGACATGTTCCCACAAAACGCACAGTCCTTCTCCGTGTGCGTCTTGTCCTCATGGAGACAGTAGAGGCATAACGAATGCTCGTCCTCCTTGAAAACATTATGAAGCTGGCATCCAGGGCAGGTCCTGAACAGCTTCCGGGCGTCGAGCTTCCTTTCTCCTGGGCCATGTCCGGGGTAGGCCTAGGAACTTCTGGAATCCTCCAAAAGCGTAACTTGACGAAATCTTCACCCTTGAGGGGCATAGAAAACTCCGAAACGGATCCCCGTTGATCGGATGTAGAAACGGTGGAGCTTGAGGCTCTATTTAACCAAAAAATGAGAAAAATCGCCTGAAAAAGCGTGAAAACGCAGCAAAAGCTCGAGAGCTACAGCACGAGGATTCCCAACACTTGAATGTGCGGTAACAATCTGAGGATGGCTGCCAGAGGCGGGGCTTAGGGAGAGGGCAGTCATTGGCTAGGGGCAGTATGACCCAGAGACCAGTGATTGGTTACTACTAAGAAAGACAGATCAGAAACGAAACTGATACTGATTTTTTTCTATACCGAGGATTCCCGGCCTGACGACGGGGAATATTCATGAGCATGTGAATCCATGCCAGACCCCAAGCTGGAGAACCAAACGTTCCTTGGCAAGACGACCATTAAGAGTAGTGCTGGAGGAGGGGGGAAGGAGAAGAACAGAACAAAAAGAGGTGGGGGGACACAGAACAGGCAATTATCATAGTGGTCAGGAGGTTGATCTGTGATGAACCTTCTCCAGTTAATGGCCATTTTCTGTAAAGACATTTTACTCAGTTCAGAAAAAGTTAACGGGCCCAAAAAAGTTAAAATGTAAATAACATACAATTAATTAAGACTTAAAGGCAGCAAAACAAGTAAATAAAGTCTATACAAGATTGGAAAACAGGCATACAATTCAAAGAAAATAGTAACAGGCTTACATGATAAAAATTGGCCTCAAACAGGACATTTAATCTATTTAAGCCACTTAGAAAAAACGGCTAAAATGTACGACAGAGATATGAAGTTACAATGTATCAGTCACATGGTGATTTAATCATACCCACCATGCTTTGGTTGAAAAGCTAAAAACTGCAAAAACCACTTCTTTGTGGAAAGCCATTTTGCAAATAACAAGGGCACCCTTAGAGGCACGAGCTTAGTGTTTGAAGAAAACTGAAAATGATCAAAGGTCTTAAACCCTCAAGATGCAAAGGAGACATATGCCCAGCAGCCCTTGTTAAGGACTGCTCCGAGGACCTGGCGCCCCTCATCACCTCATTCATTAACACCTCCTTCTCCACTGGCATAGTCCCCTGTAGACTCAAGGAAGCTTTGCTACTCCCTCATTAAAAAACCAGCACTAGACCAAACAAACCATACTAACTACAGACCCATCACTACTGTCCCGTTCCTTATAAAAACTTTGGGCAGGGTAGCTTACTTGCTAATTCAGAATTACTTGGAAGCTAACCACATCCTGGCAATGCGCCAGGCAGGGTTCTGTCCTGGCCATGGGATAGAATCAGCACTTATTGACTTGAAGAATCAGTTTGATGCCATTAGGGACGAGGGCAAGCCTGCCCTACTACTACTTCTTTACCTATCGGCCGCTTTCCATAAGATCCTCTTCCACCGCCTAACCTCTGCGGATAACTTCTCGCCGAAAGCCACAACTAGGATCGCATCCTTTCTAGGGGAGAGATCCATTCGAGTATTCACTGAAAACAGTGCCCCCCATGTACCCACTCTCTAAACCTGTATAATAGCTTCACGAAACCCTTATTCGTCCTTCTAGACTCCATTGGCATATCATACACAAACAATGCCGATGATACTCACATTTTACTCCCCCTCCCCGTCTGCTACATGGAAGACTATTCCTCCCTTAATAACATCTACATGACCAATCAGGCTTGGATGGCCACTCACAGACTTTGCCTGAATGATGAAGAGATCCTCTTGGTGGGCCCTACAGCAGTATTCAAAAAGCTTGATCCTCAGTACACCTCTTTCAACATTGATGGCATCCTGATCCCCATCTCAGTCAGCAAAAACACTTGGAGTTTAGCTGGATGCCACCCTTTCACTCACACGACAAGTGAACTCCATCGCCTCATCTGCCGCCTACACGACTAAACTAATCAATGCAGCCAGACTCTTCCTATCATCAGACAGTTGCCTTACAATCGCCCGAGCTACCATCGGCTCAAGACTTGATTACTGTGATGCAATCTTTCCAGGCACCTCAGAATAAAACATCCTGAAGATACAGGTTATTCAAAATAACGCCCTTTGAGCAGTTTTGAATATCCCCAAACCCGAGTACATCACCTCAGCAAGGAGAAAGGCCCACTGGCGAGCCAGCAAGCGATTCTATTAAAAACTCTGACAATCACACACATATGTCTTTCCTTTCCAACAAGGCCCCCACCCCTACCTCTCACAGAAAATAACCAAGGCAAACTCATCCAGACCTATCATATTCACCTACGCACATCGTCTCATTCAGCCTAAATTTAAAAGGGCTTGAGCCAAAGGCTCAAAGGCTCAAGCTTCCCAAGCATTGCAGGTAAACAATGGAACTTACTCCCGCCAACCAGGCAAGCCGAGCACTCCTACTGGGCCTTCCGAAAAAAGCTACAAATGTTACTATTGGCATAATTATGGACACTAACACACTGGCCCTCATTACGACCCCGGCGGTAAGTGAAAAACGATGCTGGTAAATGATTACCGGCATCGTTTACTGCTAAGTCTGATCATGACCCGTGAAAGTGCCATTAGCGGCATCGTAGTTAACAGTGCCGCTAACAGCACCAAGCTCGCGCACACGCGACCTTCCACGCCGTAAGTACCGGCACAGTCCATGAGAGGAATACACATATACCGGTCACATAGTGTGAATCCATTTGTGCATGTAAATGTGGTACAAAGTAACAGTTGAATGCATGCCATGGTGGCACGTCGTGATTTGAGATTTGATGTCATGACTGACACATACATTGTTGCCCACATACAGGTGATGCAGGCTATCCCCTGAAGAGGTGGTTCCTTACACCAGTCTGGAACCCACAGCACCAGCACGAGGAGGACTTCAATCGTGCACATACACGAACCCGTGTGGTGAATGAGCAGGCATTTGGCCTATTGAAGGCACGGTTTCGCTGCCTCAGCAGGTCTGGTGGGGCACTCCTATACCACCATGAGAAGGTGCCAAAGATCGTCATGGCATGTGTCATGCTACACAATATGTGCATCAGACGGAATGTGTCCCTGCCCCCTGACGCTGAACTGCAACCACCTGATGATGAGGATGAGGAGGGTGGGGATGGGGCAGCACCTCAGGGAGGCAGCGATGCACAGGAGGGGCGTGACATGCGCCGGACTCTGATCAACCAATGTTTCTAGCACACACGGATGGGGGGTGTCACATGGAGATGGCAATTGGGGCACTGTGTGTGTCTGGGATATGCACACTGTGGACTGTTCACCAATAAAATAAATCACACATACGCAATGAGCAATGTCCACACATGTGATTTGTGATCAAGCAAAAACTTTATTGTAAATGTGAATTCAATTAACACACCCTCTCCCCCCTCAACTCCCCAACACACCCACTCCACCCTCCCCCCTCAACTCCCCAACACACCAACTCCCCAACACACCCACTCCCCCTCCCACCCCTCAGCTCCCCGCAAAAGTGCGTGGATGCCTGTGTTGAAGTGCCTAATGTGGAATTGATCCACTGGGTGGCCTCTATTGGCAGCCCACTCTGCCGGCCCCCGGGGCACCCCTGCCTGTACTCCGCAGGTTCTTGGCCGACCTGCAGACGGGGCTGCTTGGGGCAGAACTGACAGCGGAGGAGGTACTCGGCTGCTCACTAGGACGCATGTCCCAGATTGTCTGTACAAGCTCCGAGAGCACGTGCCACTCCTTGGTGGAGGATTGTATAGCTGCCTTCACAGTCTCGGCACATTTTTGCATTTCAGCACTTGCACCTCCACAATCGGCCACATGCTGAGTGAGGAGTGAGGACAGTTGGTGTTGCCTTGTTAATATTTGGTCCAGCGACTGTTGGTATTTTTGGGCATTGGATGATGCCATTGGCGCGTTCATTGGGCTACTCCCCTCCTCCACGCCTTCCACTGGGCATGGAGTGGCTGGCCATGAGTTATCAGGGGATAGCCCCTGTGTGTTATCAGCATGCAGGCTACATGGGGACAGGTAGGGGGAACGAAGGTGGGCAGTGGGGGGACATTCTATGACATCCTCATCATTCCCCACATCACTATCAGAGCAAGCTGCAATGGCAGCAGTCTCCCTAATCGTACTGCTTCCTGCAGACACAGTCCCTTCAGTGGCCACCAGTTGTTGAATGTCTGTTGCTGGTGGCACCATGCTGCTTGCCTTGGTGCTTATCGTTGCCCTGGCCTGTGTTGTGGCAGTCGGCTTTGGCTGCTGTGGGTTTTTTTTTGGTCCAGCAGAGGTGGAGGTTTGGTGTGGTGTTGCCTCGGGCCTGGCCTTCTTGGCAGGTGTGGTGCCAGTCTCGTCCTCGCCTGGGTCCGAATGGGAGCCTGTGGTGGAGCAAAGGAGGGAAAGTGTTATTGATGGGTCTGCAGACATTGAGCAGGCATTGTGATGACTGCCATGATTTTGATGACTAGATGGTGCACTTTGGAGGCAGTGACATACAGGTTGTCTCCCTTTTGGGTGGGAGGAGCAAGCAGGAATGTGGGTGCCTACAGTGAGAGTGTGCATACTGCATGTGTACAGGGTGTAGGTCAATGATGCCCGTTGGCAGTATTCTGCTGATGTGTTGCGTTAACCCTATTAGGCAACATTGTGCTTCCCATGAAACTGGACTTCAGGAAGTTTAGCATGGCTTAATTTGAGGCACCTACCTTATGTCGGGGCTCCTCTCTCCATTTCACCGACCCCCTCGATGGTCTCGATGCCAATGGTTGTGGCACATATCTCCTCCCACGGCTCCATTTTAATTGGTGTGTCTGTTCCTCCACCAGTTGCCATGCCCAGGTTTCTGTTGGCAGACAGTATGCTCCTTACACGGAACCGGAGGTCATCCCACCTTTTCCGGCACTGTTTTGTGGTGCGGGGTGTTGTTCCTACTGCACTGACCCGCAGTGCGACTAGGTCCCATATGGCCTTCTTCCGTGCTATTGCCGGTCTGGTCATTTCAGTGGAGAATACGATGTCCGCGTTTTCCTGTAGGGTTTCCGCCAACATGGTGAGATCTTCCCTACTGAAGCGCTCCTGCCGCAGCCGATCGCAAGATTTTTTGACAACTTTCGGCATTATGACGATGGGTGGATGTGGGTGAAGGTTTGTGGTGGGTCTCGGGGTCAGATGTGCACTGGTTGTGGAGGATTGCAATGGATTGTGTTTTTAAAGATGGCCGTCGTGCTCTTTCCCGTTCCGGTGCAATGGCGTAACTTCCGGATCCGCTTTTTTACGGTCACCGCTAATATCGGTGGGTAGGGTGGCGGTGGTGCAGCTTGCACGGCATACGATGCCGGTGGTGACGTTTTTGGGACGTTAACGGCATGGCGCAGATTACATTACCAGCATGGCGCAATGCTCGTGCCCGAGAGGTCGTAATTTACCGCTTTTAACGGTTTCAGGCCATCACGGACACGTTAGTTGCGCCATGCCGGTAATGTCCATTACTTACCGCCGAGGTTGTAATGAGGGCCACAATCTCTCTTAAATGTTGACCTTGAATTTGCCTGATACACTATCCTGCTTTTCATGTTTGTTTGCTAGTAACTGGTCATGTAAGAGCGCCTTGATGCATGAGGGCTTAGTCTGCTATATAAAAGAAAACAAATAAATCACCTTTTCCGCAACGGTGAATTTTTGGGACAATCAAGGAGCTTGCCGGGACAAAGTTGGCCAGAATAAGACAATTAAATACCTAAGTCAAGATTGCGATCCATTTATCCGGCTCCTCTTTGAAAAGGTCAATGGGGATTTTATCTGCACCTGGGGCCCTGCCCTTTTTTGGGGAATTAAGTGCCAGCATAATCTCTGCTTCCAAGATTTTATGAAGCTACCAATGGTAATCCTACACCCCTGCACTACTGCATCTGTGGGCTTGTTCTCTGTGTTATAATAATAATAATAAAACTTTATTGTGATATAATCCTAAAATTAGGATTTTAAACAACATTCAATTCTTAATATACAAAATCATAGCGACAGAAATATAAAAAAAAAATCAGCAATGCAGCATTTAAAATAGATCATTTCAATTTAAAATTTCAAAATTCAACTTCCAGAACCGCAAGCAAATACATCAAACAATACAATTCATTACATAACTCAAATGCTTGGTAAGGATGGTAGAGCATAAGTATAAAGAATAGGGGGAAAAAAAGAAGAAGGTTTAATGTAATGGGTGAGAAAATAGAAGCAAATAAGTTCTCAATCACCACTATCATAGTTTCATCAATCAGGCAATCAGCTTTTAACTTGCTGCCAGACTCTAAAGAGAGCAAGTTGGGCTGAGATGGAATAAGTATTCAAACAGTAGTCCCAAAAAGAGTCTGAGGCAATTGCCTCGTAGGAATGGACCAAACTGCCCAGAGTACCCATATATGGGCCCCAGTTCCTTGCATTGAGGTAGGACATGCCGGACCGATTCCGCCTGGTCCGGCTGAGCATATATTCGGCAAAACCTACGTTCAAGGAGTACCTTTAAGCAGGGATTTTAGAAATAAAGGTTTCAACTTTGTGATGCTAACTAACATTGCTTGACAACAGCTTGGAAATTAGATGCCAAAAATGTTTAGGATCTCTACTTTCTTTGGCATTGTTAAGTAATTCAAATTTCTCTAGTTCTGCAGACTTTTTCTTATACGAAATAACATTTGTATATGCTGTGTGGAGCAATGAAACTTCATGAGGATCTTTAGTTGATTTAAGCTCAGTTAACAAAGAAAGCTTTGCTGCTCTACAATCCTTATTGTACCAGGAATTTTGCTTTCTGATTGAATGAGTGATCCTCGAGGCTGGATTAGTTACAAAAGGAGAAACGGTGC
The DNA here is from genome assembly GCF_040938575.1 of Ambystoma mexicanum. NCBI lineage: Eukaryota > Metazoa > Chordata > Amphibia > Caudata > Ambystomatidae > Ambystoma > Ambystoma mexicanum. The sequence goes on along the minus strand of NC_090924.1, from coordinate 531,332,712 downwards.
CTGTTAAAATTTACAAAAATTATTCGATAAAAGGTGGATCAAACAGCTTCTAGATTACATATGTAAAACAAAATCGGTATTAATGAGGCATATAATTATGGCGCGATAGGGTGATAATCATGATAAACACATTTTAGACTCCTGCGGTTGTTAGAACAAGTTACTCACCCCTGGTAACGTTCTTTCGACTGGATGTTCCTCCCACGTATTCCTCATCTTTGAAATTCGATATCCAGCTTCAGCTGCTTCGGAAAAAAAAGAATCGGCAGAGAGCGCTGTGCTTCGAACCAATGTCCCTCGAGGGGCTCCGTCTCGAGGATGATGTCATCGAAGGCATATATAGCACATACAGCACCCGTTGGCTTCAGTTCTGTTTTTTCTTACAGTAGAAATACCTGCATAACCACGGGAATGACCGTAGTCATCCTTAAAGGAGCAAAAGCTGTAATAGCATGGGAAATTCTACAGTGGGGTCGGTTGGGAGGGCGATGAGGAATACGTGGGAGGAACATCCAGTCGAAAGAACGTTACCTGAATGGATTGTGTCCTCCCACGTATTCCTCGTCTTTGATAAAGCAGTATTTGATTTGGTGGAGGGAGTAGAATTGAGTTTTTAATGGTTTAATGGTTTTCGTGAACTGAATGTAGGACTGCTTTTGCAAAGCTCCCATCCTGACCAAGGGAAGACTCCAGGCAGTAATGTTTTGTGAACGTGGGAATACAAGACCACGTTGCTGCTTCACAAATATTTTTTATCTGTACACCCCTATGCAGGGCTGTAGAGGTAGCCATGCCTCAGGTGGAATAAGCGCTTTAGCCTTCAGGAGGATCTGTCCCTGGCAGTCTAACATTCTGAGATTGCCAGAATGATACATCTGGATAAGATCTGTTTTGTAACAACCTGACCCAGTTTGTGGCCGGTATAACTAATGAAAAGTTGATCATCAATGCACCGTTTTGATAGTCTAGATAAGGTCCAACCTATGTAACCTCTCCTCCTTGCCAGGATGAGGTGGGGGATAGAAAGAAGGTAAAATAATGTTCTGTCCTGCGTGAAAGTCAGAAATAATTTTTGGTAAAAATGAAGGTTTAGCCCTTAGAACAACCCTATCCTTGTGGAAGATAGTAAAAGGTGGCTTGGACGAAAGTTCCTGCGACTCACTCACTCTACGGGCTGAAGTTAGAGCAACCAAGAGAATGGTTTTAAAGGCTAACAACCTTAAGGGACACAAGTGCAAAGGTTCAAAGGGTGCACACATTAGGAATATTAGTACCAGAGTAAGGTCCCAAATTGGAACCTGGAAAGGAGATGGGGGAACACATTGCTGAGCCCCTTTAGAAATGTTGTCAACAGTGGAATCCTTAAATATGAACATTCTTCAGACAAGCGCTTAATGATGCATAGCGCCGCCAAATATCCTTCAATAGTTCCAACCTGGAGCCCCAGATTGGCTAAGGATAGTAGAAAATATAACACCTCAGGTGTCTTGCACAAAAAAGGGTCTACATTCTTATCCCTGCACCAGTTGCAGAATGTGTTCCAATGGCAACGGTAAAAGGACTTTGTTGCTGGTATTCTGGCCGAAAGCAAAATCTCCATTACATCATCCGGGAGGTCCCAATCCTTGTATCTCAGAAACCATGTGTGAAGGCGGAGTCTTCTGACCTCTGGATGGAGAACCTGACCCTCCTCTCACGAGAGAAGGTCCTGTCTTAGTGGAAGACATATTGGAGGACAGATGGACATGAACAGAAGGTCCGGGTACCACGTCCTCCTGGGCCAATCCGGGGCAATTAGGATCATGTGTTTCCTGAACTTTCGCAACCTCCTGATCACGTGAGGAATGACGGGGACTGGAGGAAACACGTACAGGAGTGGAAACTCCTAGTCGACTACGAACGCGTACTTTAGAGCTCCTCTTGGGGGAAATTCCCTGGAGCAGTTTGCACTTCCATCTGACACTGGTCGCAAACAGATACACTTGAGGGGTTCCCCAAACGGTAAAGATCTCTTGAAGGACTTCCTGAGCTAGTTCCCACTCATGGGAGACTGTGCTCTGCCTGCTCAGAGCGTCTGCAGCCGTGTTCTCTTCTCCTGCTAGGTGAACTGCAGATAGGCAGATACCTTCTTGAATTGCCCAGAACCAGAGCTGCATTGCCTCTCTGCACAGTGGTAGTGACCTTACACCTCCTCTCTTGTTGAGGTAGTACATGGCCACAGTGTTATCCATCATTATCAGGACATTCTTTCCCCGCACAAAGGGCAGGAAGGCCTTCAGCGCTAGTCTGATTGCCCTCAGCTCCAAAAGATTGATATGTAGTTTGGACTCTGATGGAGACCAATGACTGCTAACTGTCAGATCGTTGGTGTGGTCTCCCCACCCTGTGAGTGAGGAGTCCGTCACTACTGTTATCTCCGACCATGGTTGCCAAAAGGGTTCTCCCTTCAGAATGTTGTCCTTGCAGGCCCACCACAGAAGATCCTGTGCGACCCTGCTTGGAACCTGAAGTATGTCCGACATCTTTCCTGAGAACTGGGACCATTGAGTTCTGAGAGTCCACTGAAGGGATCTCATTCTCAGGCAGGCCTCTAGCACCAGAAAGATGCAGCCCAGTCTGTGTCTTCACACTCAGTGCCTGCCACTCTCTTAGGTGACGTTGAGATGATCCAGGACTTGTTCGGGAGAATGCCCCTTGATCAGCCAATCATCCAGGTAGGGGTAGACTGGAATGCCCCTCGCCTGAGACTCGCCATAAGTTTTGTGAAAATCCTCGGCCGGAGGTCAGCCCGAATGGCAGAACTCAAAATTGATAATGAGAACTGCCAACTACGAACCTCAGGTATTTTATGTGCTTGAGATGGTTTGGCACAAGAAAATAAGCATCCTGAAGGTCCAATGACACCATCCAATCCTGGAGTTGGAGGGCCTGAAGGATCTGAGAAAGTGTGACTATCTTGAACCTGTCCTTCCTGAGGAACTTGTTCAGGTATCTCAAGTCTAAGATGGATCTCAGTCCTCCGTCCTTTTTGGGGTATTAGGAAATATGGGGAATACCATCCGTTGTCCCTCTCTGCTACAGGCACCGGCTGTATAGAACCTTTCTCCTGCACAAGGAGCGGATCTTGAATCCTCAAAGAGTGGCTCCGCAGTGGATTGCTCTGAGGTCTCTGTATGAAAGGAGGGCAGTCCCCATGGACTATGGTTTCCAATGCCCAGGCATTGGAAGTAATGTCCTGCCATTCCTCTAGATGCTGAGACAGTCTGCCCGCCACTGGTGAGTTGATACTCAAGACCTTAGAGAGGTTCTGAGGCAGCTCATTCAGCGGCAGATGTTAAAGATGCCCCTGCTTGAGCTGGCTTCCCACCTCGCCCACTTCCACCATGAGGGAACTTTCTTTGGCCCCTTTGACCAGCCATGCTGAGGCTGCATAATAGCTGCACCTAAAGATTTGGCTGGCGCCTTTGAGGTCTGCAACTTCTCAAGGCTCTCGTCAGCCTTGTTGACCAAAAGGTGAGACCAGTCAAAGGGCATGTTGAGGAGTCTAGATTGCACATCTGGTGCAAAACCAGACTTCCTCAACCACGCAAATATGCGTATAACGGTGCTAGTAGCCATGGCTCTGCTGATGCCGTCAGCAGAATCCAGACCTGACTGAAGAGATTCACACATAGCTTCTTTGCCATCTCTAATTATGGCTAAAAACCCGTCGCTTTCATCCCCCTCGGGAATGTGCTCTGCCGCCATGGAAATGCAGTCCCATAGAGTGAACGTACATTTTGCAAGGGCACATGTGGAGTTGGGTGATTTGAGAGATATACTCCCTGCAGAAAATAACTTCCTTGCCCATCCATCTACTCTTTTGTTTTCCCTATCTAGAAGAATGGTAGGGTAAGCTGCTTGCTTAGAAGTTGTGGTAGCTGACTGTACCACCAGACTCTCTGGAGTGGGGTTTTTAGACAAGTACCCAGGGTGACTACTGGAAGGGCGGTACGTCTTGGTCAGATTTTTATTGACAGCTGGATTGGTTTCTGTTGTCTCCCAATTTGCCATCACCCTTTTTTTCAGAGCAATGTGAAACGGTAGTATAGGATCTGACTGAGGACCCTTATCCAGGATGTCCGTAAAATCATCCTGTTCAAATGGTAACGCAGGCCTACTCCACCCCATATATTCCACTACCTTGGACATGTGCTGTCTATATGACGCATCAGCATGCTCCCCAGCCTGTGGTCTTCCAAACTCTAGCTCAGGTGAGGTGTCCACCCCACTGGCCGTCTGCAGATTCCTTCGATATAAAAGTTTCTTGCACATTTGGCGTACCAAACTGGAGGCCAAATGGTGCATTGTTGTCTGAGGGTTCATTCACCTCATAAATTGATGTAAGGGACTTAAAATAGTCCTTTCTTGGCAAAGGTACATATGTCTTTTCAGGCATCAAGGGTTTAATGAATAATGGATCCGACGCTGGAGGAGTTGCCAAATCATTTTTCAATGGCGCCATAGGTTTGGATGGGGCGCTCGACGTTGATGGCGCAGATGGCAATGATGGCGCAGCTGGCGTTGATGCCTTCGGTGTTGAATGCAACGTCGATGTCGAGGGTTTGGCTGGTGTCGAAGGCACAGCCAGCGTCTATGGTGTTGATGGTGCCAACGACCTCGACTTATGCTTATGCTTTCGACTCGACGGATCCTTCGATGACAAGGCATCAGATCAAGGCCTCAACGGCTCCCGATGGGCCTTCGTCCCAGGTTCGAGGGGCGAGCAGGATTCAGGTCTAGCCCTTTCCTTCCCAGCTTCTTTGGAACTTACAGTAGGAGCATGTTTTGGGAGTTTTTGCTTTTCAAATATCTTTAGTATCTCTGCTCTAAACGCCTCCCATTAGGCTGGAGTGGATTTCTTTGGGGGCAAGATACCCTCTCAGGGGATGTGTCCGATGATGAAGTCGAAGAAGGCGACCTATGGTACCTCTTCTTGGACTTCGACGACGATGGGAACCACTCCTCTATCTCTTAACTTCTTCCTCAGAGGAGAGTTGCCTCTCCACTCGTCGGTCGAAGGTTTTTTGGTCGGGGTAGATGATTTGGAGTTTTGTCCTACCGCCAATTTCCCCTTTCACTTCTTCAAGGCTTTTCCTGTCATTGACAGGTCTCATGCTCCATCCCGAAGCACCATAAACATATTCAGTGTGGGTCGATCAATGACATTTTCAAACAATAATCTCAACACTTCTTGAACCCGGTCTTCGGGGTAGTCTGTGCCGACGAAGAAGACATACTTGTATGTTTTTTTAAATAATTGATTTGTCATGAAGTAATGAAGCGCACCGTATTTCTCAAAGCGATAGCATTTGTGGAAAAACAGAACTGAAGCCAACTGGTGCTGCGCGTGCTATATATGCCTTCGATGACATCATCCTCGGGACTGATCACAGCGCCCTCTGTAGAAAATGTTTTCTGAAGCAGCTGAAGCTGGAATATCGAATATCAAAAATGAGAAATACGTGGGAGGACCCAATCCATTCGAAACGATAATATCGGAGGTTGGTAGGTCCATAAAAGATCCTGCATTGACAAATGATTTTGACTCTAATGCAAGACAAACAGGATCAAGATCGCTCCCTAACTGGGTAACAACCTTCAATTATTTGGCAAGATGCCAGCGAGATGGTTCCAAGAAGATGTAGTCTATTTGGCTAGAGTGATTCCCACTCCTAAAAGAAATGGTAGCTGGTCTAGCTCCTGGGAGTCGGCTATTGTAGCCACAAAACCCCAAAGTGTAAATAAGAGAGGCTATTGGCTTGAGCGTGAGTATGACTGCGTTTTGGGGAGGGCAATCTATGTCAGGGATTCCCAAGATGGCATTTTTATCAGCGATCAGACAATCTATTTGGTTGTTAAAATACCCAAGCAAAATAGTCAGTGAAGAAAATGGGCTATTTCCAGGGTTCATTTTCAATAACAAGTTTTTTAAGCGTGACCAAGACTGGAATTTTCTTTCCATGACAATTACTTCTGGCATAGATTTTAAACAAAGAAATTGTATGAGCACAGAAAAAATGTTATTTGTGAAACAGTGAATCTCTAGACCCTGTTTTGACACTTTCTGGGACAGCATTCAATCTGACGCGTATCCATACTAGCAAACCCCTGATTGGATGGCCCTTGCAACCTTTGTTGGCCAGTATAAAGAAACTATAATATCCTTCTTTGCAAATACATTCAATTGCCCAGTTCTCTTGCAAGCAAACTACCTGGAATTGGTCCAGGAACAGATGTCAGTCCAAGTTCGCCATTTTACTTTGAATACCTGCAATGTTCCAGGAAACAACTCTAAGATCTTAGGGAACAACTGGGTTTTGTGAGAGGAGGGCAGCCAGCATCGGAACCCAATATGTCAGACTGTTCTATGTATGGATCCAGAGTTCGAAGATGGATGATCTGGATGTTGGAGATAATTTGATGGATCTGCAGGGCTAGCAGGAGAATTGCCAGGCATGAGGGTACAGAGGAGACGGACAGACCGGAGTTTCAGTTGTACTTAAGGGTCAACTGTAGATCGGCAAGTGGCAGCGATCTGGGGTGCCAGCTCTTTACAATTTAAGATGTTGATGATCATATCTGTAGATGCGTCCCAGTCTCTTGCACCCTGTGGGCTACCTACTATGTCTCCTCTGATGACCCACATGCAGCCCTGGTTATGGCGTATCCAACGAATAACCTTGTTGGTCAGGGAATGATTATCTTCTCCTGCTCCCTTAGATGATTTGGCAACATTAACCATTAAGAGACAGTTAGATGGGAGAGTCTCAAGAATGTCAAGCTTCTTTGCTGGGGTGCTGTGATCTGAGGGGAAGACCGAGTTTGGCGCTGAGCAGGAGAACAACTTTCCTGGGGCTTTCTGAATCAATGATTTATAGGTATGTGCACCAATTGCTTTATGAGTCTGTGGATAATTCAAGGATCTGGCAGATCCATTGCTGCTAATCACCTTTAGCAGCAGGGAGATGGCAAGTTCTCAATTGGGGAAAAGCAAGGTAGATTTTGTCAGCTTGTCATTACTAGCAGTTTGGCCATCCCTCTGGCAGGTAACGGTCAAAAGCGTAAACCACCATTGTCACCCACCATATTCCCTTTCTGTGCAGCCTATGGGTTTTCATTATTATATTACAATGGTTTAACCAGACCTAGTAGGGTATGGCATACTAATTTCAGTTTCTCCATAGCTTTGCGTCTAGCTCTTATCTCTGTGTCCACAGTAGAGGATTCATTGACTTGGCTGCATGCACATGAACATTTGGTCGCAGATGGTGAAGTTTGTAAGTGATCACAAGGTCTGCAACTATCAATACTGGGGCCAGTGCCTTTAGAGTAATGTACTCCACTTCAGCGAGGGGTATCCTTGAGTTGTTCCATTGGGTACACATAATTAGCAAGAGGGGTTCTCCCATGTAGTGCTTTGCTAAAGGAAGGTAGAATGTCCAACGCGTTAGGATTAGAAGAAGGTGCTGACCGGTCCTCAATATTGAAATAGCAGTTCAAAAGGTGGGGGTTATCTGAGTTGCGTTAAACGTCAGGAATGAAACCAAGACAAAAGTGTGCCATATTTCTGGTTAAAGACTTTTTTCTAAAATAAAAGGGTTGGTAAAAGGCCTCTCTGACCCTACTCTACGAGGAATGTCCCTATCTAAACCAGAACTAAGGATCTGGCTGTGCCAGGCTGTCACAATCAAAACTGTCTATGTGTCCAAATGTTCTACTCAACCCTCACACTATAAAATAAACAATAAGGTGAAAAAGGGATGGTGTCTAATTCTTGATGCTTTTTAAAGAAGTGTTCATAAAAGAAGAATAAATAGTTCCAACAAAAAGAACAGTTCTCCCAAGGATAAAGAGTCCTTGTTCCATAGGGTAGCTCCCTTCACCGGGATTTAGCTTGTATAGCAATAGTTCTTTATACAACAGTCCCTTGTGTCTTTCTTGACCCACAAAACACTGTCATATACAAAGCTGATTAGCATTGTGATTCTGTTTCCTTCAGAATTCCCGGTTTTCCTTTCTACCAGGTTTTTGTTCCTTATGTTTGGTCAAAACCGTTCTAATATTCCTTTTTATGATTTCATGTATCCACACACTTTAAATTGCCTGGTATACTCTCCTGCCAGGGCTTCTTGCATTCACACGCTTGTGATTGCAAGAAGCATTCACACACTGCCTACTGTTTGCCATTGAACTAGCCTATTCTCTGCCTACTGTTTCTGCCTACTATTTGCTATTGAACTAGCCCAATCCCTGCCTGTTTGCCATTGAACCAGCCTATTCTCTGCCTAGTGCTTGCTATTGAACTAGCCCAATCCCTGCCTACTGTTTGCCATTGAACTAGCCTATTCTCTGTCTACTGCTTGGTATTGAACTAGCCCCATCAATGCCTAATGCTTACAATTGAACCAGCCAAATCAATGCCTATCTGCTCACTATAGTACTAGCCCAGCTACTGCCTACTGCTCATTACAGAACCAGCCCAGCTACTGCCTACTGCTCATTACAGAACCAGCCCAGCTAATGCATTTTGCTTATTAGTGAACCAGCCTAATCCTTGCCTGCCGCTTACTTGGCCCTAATGTATTGTATGCCACCCACTGCATAGCCTACATACCAACACATAGGATCAGCGCATCAACACACCTGAAACTACTCTAATGCTTATCCGCAACATAGCCACATCCAGGCATCATTAGACGATTGACAACTTAGAACCGCTTCTTTCTGCCCACTGTAACAGTCTCTTTTGCGGTACTACCTAGGAAGCAGCTTCCTTTACTACCCCTTTAGCGCACCTACCCACTCGAACAGCTGTGCTGCCACTTATGGCTTTTTCGGCTACATAATAGCTCCACACCAGGCACCTTCACCCCAACCTAGCCACTTATAACCATGCTAGACTGGTTTCTCATCATCATGTTCCCCTTCTGCATCATTCAGAACAGTATCCTCTGTACGGAGAGCTATTATAATCAGACATAAAAATGGCCTATGCAAACTGCCCTGTAACCGGCATCACCCTATCCCATGCCCTACCCATTTCCTGCCTCCTCTTCCCAGCCTTCCCGAACCTTTCACAATCTACTAGCCCTAATAACCTTACTCCTAGCGCAGTACCCACCACCAATCGCCATCCCGCTAAGCTACTACAGACCCACATCATTTCAGAGCAACCCCTCTGCCACCCCATATTAGGTAAAACCAGACTCTATCGATTAAGATCACGTACCAAGTATCACTCTCACGACTTCCCTTCAGCCCTCGAAGCACACAGACAGACTCCACCCAGGACACACCAAACCAGCAACAACCCCATCTCTGTCACAGGTCCTCACAGCCACAACCATTCCCAAGCAGGCTCTCCCCTCTAGCTTCCAGGGGGCCCTCATCAATGCCCGATCCTTAGGAACCCACGCCATTGAAATTCATGATTTCATCATCGAACAAAATCTTGACCTCCTAGTAGTCACGGAATCCTGGCTCCACCAAGCTTCTGGCCCGTTGCTGACACTTGCCATCCCACCAGATTATACTATCCTCAGAACTGATAGATCCCACTCGCATGGTGGTGGCGTTGCCATTATAACAGAAACATCACTACAATTAAGAGTCTGTCCCATTGAAAATATTGTAGGCTATGAAATACTCCTAGCTAAATTTGCCCCTGAAGGCAAGCGTCCCCAACCAGCACGATCCTCCCCGCAATGAGAGACAATGATGCACTCTCTCAGGATGGGAATAAGGCCAAGACAAAGTGCGGGTGAGCGTAAATGGGAGTTTATCAATCAGAATAGGGCATGCAAAGAACTCTGCAAACTCCGAGAGCGCTCTGTCTGACAATAGCAAAGACAGGCGTATATATTTACAAAAAACATCATCAGAACCTACACACTACAGGGGGCACAAATTCATTGGGATTGGGTGGCGATGACTAGCTATAGGTGCTGCTGTTATGTGGTTGGCCGTGGCTGGAGGATGTCGCTGGTCAGCCTCGTGGTTTGGGCTGGGCCTGGCGGGTCAGCTGGGTTCATCCGGGCGGTGTCGTTGTGCCACTCTGGCCAGTGTCAGAGATGAATGTCTTTTCCTGGCTTCTTTGCCCTAGGCCATGCACACCCCAGTCATTCAGTCATTTGCAATATTATCTTCTTTAGTAAATCTTCCAATAGGTTATTCTATAGGTTAACGCAACACAGGAGGAATGCACCCCAAGAGGGGTTTGATGGCGATTCATCAGTACATGGTTACCAATGTCCTGTTGACCGTGTACCATAGGTCGTGGGGCTGGGTCTCAAGGCTTGGGACAGGCGGTACATGTCATCCTGTCTTGTTAGAAGTCATTATGAATGTGTTTCTGTAATGTTGCCATTAACCTAAGGTGATCCGGTGGGTCGTGGGGCTTCAGAGAGGGCGCCTCTGGATTGGGTTTTCAGGCGGAGGTTTACTGCTGGGCTGTAAATAATACAGGTAGCGGGCCGTGGCCTTGGGTGCTGCAGAGGGACCTACAAATCTTTGAAGCGGCTCCAGCCGAGTTGAGGGAGGTGGAGCAGCGCGGCGCGGGCCTCTGCTCTCTCGTCTGGCAGGCTTCGCTGGGAGGGAGGGGGAATGGCCTTGCATATACTCACAAAGGTATCTTCCTCATGTGTTGCCGATTTTAGGTGAAAGCATCATAAACATTCAAATAATATACAATACTAATTTAGTCATTCCGAAGCTCACATTTTGACATTGCTAATGCTTCTCAAATATAGCCAGTCCGAGCACATTATTAGTACACTGTGTTTTAACAACTACAACATTTTGTTATATGCATATACATTTGCAGTAAGTGAGGTAGTAGTCAGGTTGGTGGAGCGCATAGAAACGACTCGCCACTATACGTGACAGTAGTGGCACATAAGGGGCTTGGACATACACACATGAAGGGTGCATTTTCGTGCACCCTTTACATGAGCCCTCAATATGGTTGCATTTGTCTTTTTCTGCACTCTAGCAGCATTAGTTCGGTTATGGCGCGGGACCGTGGGGTGTAATCTTTTCAATGATACGCATAACAAATAACCCCCCGGGACGCTTTTACTATTTGTACATAACTGCAGTGGTGTGGGTGCTTCATTGCTAATACCATATGAACACACATTCTGCCATATCCATACATTTTACAGGTTTCTTAGTAAAGGGGTTGTGGAGAGAATGCTTCCATCGCAGGTAGTTTTGTTATTAGTGTTTGGGAACTTTTGCTTTTATTAAAGGACCATTTTACAGTTCTCTTTCCACCCAGGCTCTGCTGGCCGGGTCATGCTGGGAGCAGCGATACACTGCGGAAGGTGAAATGTTACAGTGTTGGTATCTTACACTAGCTCATGTCCGTCTTGTTCGTGGGAACGGGCTCGCAGCGGATCTGCCAGGGATCTGCAGCCACAGGGATAATTGAAACTCTCCAAAGGTGGGGGCCGCGCTGCAGTGCGCCGGGCTCACACCATCTTTATTAGACAAAATGGTTTCTGAGGCCTAGCTAAATTCAATAGGTTTGGGCGATGTCTTCAGCAGGTGTGCCATCCACCACCTGGGCCCTGGTGGTAAGGAGGGGACGCCTGACGAGCCATGGCCCTCACCGGGGGAGGGGATGTAGGCGAGGGGGGTCTTTTGGACCAATCCTCCCCTACACCTCTAACCAAAAAACCTCCATCAACCTTGTGGTAGTCTACAGATCACCCAGCGTCAACAACCATCCCGAAACTGACATCCCACTGCTGCTAGCTCCTCTCATCAAACCCAAAACCAAACGTGTCATCCTTGGAGACATGAATCTCTTTTTCAACGACATCCAAGACCCCAAAGCAGAAGCATGACACTCTGCTCTGAAAGATATGAATTTTACTCAACTGGTGAACGATCCCATCCACATTAAAGGAAGAACCTTAGATTGGGTCCTTTCTCTCAACACCACAATAACCATATATTCAATCTCCCCCCTAGATTGGACTGATCATTACAGCATTAAGTTCACTCTCATTTCTGAAGAACTAGGCCCCTGCTCAACTAATAAAACCAACACCTACGAAACCAGAAATGTGCGCAAGCTTACGCCCGACAACCTTGTGTCATTAATTAGCAAATCGCTAGATACCATCTCAATCACCAGTGACAACCCTTGTATACTCACTGACTCCTACCATAAATGTCACACCTCGACCATTAACGCCATAGCACCGCTAACCACAAAAACGAAACGTTCCGATAAATGAACCTGTATCTGGTTTAACGAAGACTTAGTTCTACGAAGGAGTACCAAATGTGCCCCAGAGCACACCCATAGAAGACATCCTTCCATTGGGCCTCATTCCGAGTACGGCGCTAACCAATGGCGCTATTAACGCCTTGGTTGACGCCGTACCCGGACCGGCAGCGCCTTGGTGGATGGCGGAATCATCGCCCCATTCCAAGGTTGGCGGGGCGGTAATTCCCCATTCACCAAGGCTCTTCCCCATTCCCGAATGAGCCCCCATAGGGCTCAATGGGAATGGGGAAGATGCAAATAACGGTGACCGTTCATTACGGTCACCGTTATTGGCTTGGAGGCCCCTTTGCGCCCTCGACTTTAACACCTGCTCAAAGCAGGCGTTAAGGGCGAAGGCGCAGAGGGAACTCGGAGTATGGCGGTAAGGGATTACCGCCACCGGTCTCGTTACCAGTGGCCGCTATCCCTTACCGCCATACTCGGAATGAGGCCCATTGAGTCTCTAACTGCTTTCCAGGCAGCTAATAAAACCTACAAAACCGCCATTGTCACTCAAAGCCAATGCCTACAATATGCGGATTAGTAATGCTACCTCGGGTTCCAAAGAATTGTTCTCGGTCCTAAGAGAACTGGAAAACCCCACCCTAACCACTGCAGTCACCAACTCCAGCAAAGAGTGGTGTACTACTATTCAAGATGCTCTAGCCGCTAATATCACCCTCCTGCAAAACAAAATCCTATCAAAAAAGCAATCATTAGCTGACAAACCAACTACTAGCAACCCCTGTAATACCTCTAACAAGAACAACCCCTTATTTACTTTGCCACAGTCACCTAAGAATTAGTGTTTGACACTATCACTAAACTCAAGGCCTCGAATTGTAAAGGTGACACTGCCCCGGCGCACGTAGTTAAATCATGTGCCAACACTCTCACTCCCATCATAACCAACTTTGTTAATACATCCTTCAAATCCAACCTGGTCCCAGCCAGCATTAAAGACGCCTGGGTCACCCCCTCCTAAAAAAAATGACCTTAGACGCCACTGTGCCCACAAACTACCGACCAATAACGACAGTCCCCTTCCTACTCAAAATCTTACATGAAATAGCCTACACTGAAGTCCAAGCCCATTTAGAACATAATCAACTCCTTGGAACCCGTCAATCCGGCTTCAGGCCACACACAGCATGGAAACGGCCCTCCTGGACTTAAAAATCCAGATGGATTCCATCAGGGACAAAGGAAAACTCTGCATTCTCCTTCTACTGGACCTCTCAGCAGCCTTCGACCTGGTGGATCATGATAATCTATGTTCCACATTAGCTGACGATTTTAACTTCTCCAAGGGTGCCACTTCATGGGTGAAATCATTCCTAAACGAACGAATATCCAGGGTCTCTATAGGCAAAGAAGCGGCAGATATCATCCCAGTCCCCATCAGAGTACCTATCACCCACACTCTATAATGCATATACCAAGCTCCTCTTCTCAGTTCTTGACGACATGGGTGTCATCTACACCAACTTTGCAGATGACACCCAAATCCTCATGCAAATAACAAGGGGGGTCCTGGGAGACTCTCTGCCAGACATGAGTCCTGGTTACAAGAGCCTTACCCAGAGTCTTTAGCTCACTATCTTTCACAGAGAAGAAATATCCCAAACATATCAGTCTTTGTCCTGCCTTTGGCGCCAGGCTCATAACCATCATGAAGACCAACATTAGAATGGGACTATTTACTTGGGACTATTTAACTTGGGGGGTTCAGCCAACATGGAGGCACACATATAGCTCAGTTACAAGGAACTGAGCTATGCGGTCTAGTCTTTTGGGAGTGGCAGGCCTGGGACTATTTTACCTGGACTACTTTACCTGAGACTATTTAAACCGCACCCAAATAGCAGAATATGCTTTGCGTTATTCTGCTGTGGGCAGTGTAATGCTCACTGTGTCCAGTTCTTTGATGCCAGTTTACCTGAAACCAAGGACCTGCAGAGAGAGAAAGAACACAACGAAACTTACCTGGAACAGTATCCTGTCTTCAATCCATCGCCGACTTCAGTTCCACTCACCTGAAAGTTCGAACTCCATCATCCGGCACCGCATGCATCCTGGAATACCATAACCTGGAAAGAGGAGAAAGAAAGACAGGATTAGTAAGTGTTTACTCACGTTTCCTCCCGAATGAAGAAAGCCACACAATTCTTACCTGGGTAGTCATCTCCTGGCCAGTATCATTGCTGGAATATTACGGCACTCGGCGAGGAACATTGCAACCTACAGGGAGAGAAAAGACGCAGGTTAGCAATATAAAAGGTGAAACAGCGCCGCACATCACGCATTACTCACCGGACAGCATCGCGCACACCGCGCTTTCGCCTACCGGCCCATGCTCATCTTCAAACTGCATGACAACACCAAAATATCTTTCCATACCTAAAAGGAAAGCAGCAAGACATTATTATTCAAACTAAGATAAACATAAGAACTGCATATAAAGACTGTAAAGCAGCAAACCTACAGAGTCGCAGCAGGCCTGGATTCCCGGAGGGAGGCTTGTACCAGTGAAGTAACTTGGTCGCTGCTCGCCCCCCACATCTACGCGCCCCTGCCACAACGAGCAGGACAGAGAATCCACCTTTTACAATATTAAGGTGAGGAGAGGGCCCAAGGGAGAGGAAGAAGTTGAGGGCAAGGGAGGTGGGAAAACAAAGATAATCTGGTATTGAATCCAGCTCTCCTATATTGCAGACCCATCTTTAACCAGAGGCCTTACCAAGGGACCGGGAGAGGGTTTGAGAGTGCAAATCATCCAACCAGGGCTGGGTGGCGTCCCCGTGGATACCAGGTGAGCGTAACATTACACCCAAGACACACTGACCATCAATAAAATCTATGCCATAATACAAAACTGGATGGCCTTAAATAGCCTTTCCTCAACGATGAGAAGACAGAGATTCTCATTGTAGGCTCCCAAACCAAAATATGTACTCTACACTATTTTAATTTTATTTTATTTTGCATTTTTAAAGCGCTCACACAGCCCGTGGACATCGAGGCGCTGTTACAGGAATTGTTTGTTATAGTTGCATAATTGTTTGTCTTAGTTGCATATTTATAACACGCTTAAATACCCAGAGGTTTCTAACCGCAGACCCGGGGATCGAACCTGTGTTGCTTCGTGTCGTCTTGCTTCCAAGGCGAGTACGTTGCCGTTGAGCTATCCTCCCAGGACTATGATTACTCAGCCATCAACATCGATGGTACCATGATACCTGTACTTAAGCAACTCAAAACTCTAGGAGTTTACATTGACGCCAACCTCACTATGACCAAACATATAAACACTCTTTCATCTACCACCATTTACACCGCCAAACTAATAGCACTAAGCCAGCAATTCCTGACACCAACAAACTGCATGACCCTAGCCAGGGCGTTGATTTTATCAAAGCTCGACTATTGCAATGTCTTACTACTCAGAACTTCAAATGCCAACCTCAACAAACTTCAACTCATGTTAATGTTAAAGGATATTTGTACCGCGCACTATAACCACCAGAGTGCTCCCCTGGCGCTCTGGCGGCTCTGAAAAAGGGAGGAGGGATGAGTTAGTGGGAGTGAGCTGGAAAAATGCAAGAGAGCAGTGATGTGCTGTTGGTGGCCTCAACCTGGAATTTCGTTGGCTGGGCTTGGGGGGTTTTCTGGTCTGTACTTGTCGTGTGCTGTTGTGCGAGTCTATGTGTGGTTGGTGGCTAGGTGCGACGCCGGCTAGTGTTTACGATTACATCTAAGTGCGATGCCAGCAAATGTTCAGGATTACGTCTAGGTGTGGCACATGCTAACATGTGCAATTTCCATCTAAGTGTGTCACGTGCTAAAGATCACAATTCCATCTGAGGGTGGCATATGCTGATCTTCACGATCCCTTCTAGATGCGACGCCGGCTAATGTTCACGCTTTCGTCTAGAGGTGGCGGTGGCTAATATTCACAATTATGTCTAGAGGCGACGCCAGCTAATGTTCAAGATTACGTCTGGGTGTGGGACATGCTAACATTCACAATTCCATCTAAGTGTGGCACGAGCTAAAGATCACAATTCCATATAAGTGAGGCATGTGCTAATAATCACAGTTCTATCCAAGTGTGGCACATGCTGACCTTCACGATCCCATCTAGATGCGACGCAGGCTTATGTTCACGATTATGTCTAGGTGTGGCACATGCTAACATTTACCCTTCCATCGACGTGTGGCATGTGCTGATAATTATAATTCCGTCTAAGTGTGGCACATGCTGGCCCTCACGATCCCATCTAGATGCGACGCCGACCAATGTTTACAAATACGTCTGGGTGTGGCATATGCTAATAATCACAATTCTATCTAGGTGTGGCACATGGTGATAATCACAATTCCATCTGAGTGCGGCATATTTTAATAATCACTGTTCCATCTAAGTGTGGCACATGCTAACATTTACAGTTTCAACTAAGTGTGGCACATACTAACATTCATAATCCCATCTAGATGTGAGGCAGGCCAAAGTTAAGAATGCCATCTAAGTGTGTCGCATGCCAACATTTATATCATTTCTATTAGAGTTCTATCAAGTTTGGTATATGCTAACTTTCCTAATTCCATCTAAGTGAGGCAGATGCCGATGTTCACAAACCTATCCAGATGCGACACAGGCTACCGTCCACAATTCCCTCCAGGTGTCACATTTGTTAACATTGACTAGTATATTAGGATACAGTGCAAGTCAACATTTCCGATACTGGCATGGAAAAATGTAGGCTGGTGGTCACAAATCTTTCTAAGTATGCATGGTCTAAGTCTATGGCAGTCTATGTTATGGAAAGGTAAGGTAGAGTGGCGGGGGCTTTCTGGTGTAGAGAAATGCTCTACACCCCACCCATGCCACACCTACAGTTTTTGTTGGTGTCTGTTTAACTGCTGGCTTCACAGGCTTCCCCTGCGGACACCTATAGACACATCTTGGAGCCGCCATTGTAGGAGCCGCCCTTTACCTCAGGGCCCTTAGCCGAAGGACTGCACGGGCAGGTCAGTAAAGGCTTGGGTAACACGGACCAGAAGACCAATCGGAGCAGGGGGCGGGTCGGGAGGCGGGAGGGAAAGGAATCAGGAAGAGGGTGCGTGGTGGGAGGGAGCGGTAAGCAGGGGCTACAAAGGGCCTGGGGCCAGCACAATATGTTGGAAAAGGGGATAAAAGGCCGCAACCTGCATCTCCATGATTGTAAAAGGAATGCACGGTGCAGCGTGGACCACTGGGCCTAAGCAAAGGATTCAATTCTAGCCAATCACGGGGCTCGGGAGGCGGGAGCAAGGAGCAGGAAGCCTGGAAAGGGCCAGGGAAGCGAGGAGGCACGCAGGGCCCGGGGGCACAATTTTGACAAATAAATACTGCTAACCAGGTCCCCGGAGGCTCCTGGGGGGCTCCACTCACCTGCATCTCCAAGATTGTAAAAGGAATGTACGGTGCAGCGTGGGCCACTGGGCCTAAGCCAAGGATTCAATTCTAGTCAATCACGGGGCTCGGGAGGCGGTAGCAAGGAGCAGGAAGCCTGGAAAGGGCCGGGGAAGCGAGGCGGCACGAGGGGCAGGGGGGCACATTTTTGACAAAAAATAATGGTAACCAGGTCTCAGGAGGGTCCTGGGGGGGGCTCCACTCACCAGCATCTCCAAGATTGTAAAAGGAATGCACGGTGCAGCGTGCGCCACCGGGCCTAAGCAAAGGATTCAATTCTAGCCAATCATGGGGCTCAGGAGGCGGGAGCAAGGAGCAGGAAGCCTGGAAAGGGCCAGGGAAGCGAGGAGGCACGCAGGGCCCGGGGGCACAATTTTGACAAATAAATACTGCTAACCAGGTCCCCGGAGGCTCCTGGGGGGCTCCACTCACCTGCATCTCCAAGATTGTAAAAGGAATGTACGGTGCAGCGTGGGCCACTGGGCCTAAGCCAAGGATTCAATTCTAGTCAATCACGGGGCTCGGGAGGCGGTAGCAAGGAGCAGGAAGCCTGGAAAGGGCCGGGGAAGCGAGGCGGCACGAGGGGCAGGGGGGCACATTTTTGACAAAAAATAATGGTAACCAGGTCTCAGGAGGGTCCTGGGGGGGGGCTCCACTCACCAGCATCTCCAAGATTGTAAAAGGAATGCACGGTGCAGCGTGCGCCACCGGGCCTAAGCAAAGGATTCAATTCTAGCCAATCATGGGGCTCAGGAGGCGGGAGCAAGGAGCAGGAAGCCTGGAAAGGTCCGGGGAAGCGAGGCGGCACGAGGGGCAGGGGGGCACAATTTTGACAAACAAATACTGCTAACTAGGTCCCAGGAGGGTCCTGGGGGGCTCCACTCACCTGCATCTCCAAGATTGTAAAAAGACTTATACAAAATAAAGCACTACGAGCCACCCTAGGCATAACAAAATTCGACCACATCTCCAAGATAAGAAGCGATTCCCATTGGCAGGCGAGTAAACCAGGAAAGGGAACAATAGTAGTTTGTTCTGGCAGACGAGTGGACCAGGAAATAAGAAGATGATTTGAAACACTGCTCGTGGCAAAAGGTGTGGCAGAAAGATAGAATAACCACAATTGTCCTTTCTTTATAAATGGTTGCTTTATAAGAAGAAGTTGGTTGCTATCCTGACAAAAGCATTCAGAAGAAGAAGTTGTCTGCAAACCTTTATAAACGGTTGCTTTATAAGAAGTTTTTCCTATCCTGACAAAAGTACTCAGTTGGAAAAAGAAGTCCGATATGTTGATAATTGTTCTATATCTTGAAGAGACCATTTTCCTTAATTCATAAACGGTTGTTTGGTGAGAAAGCCATTGGTATTTACAAGGATATCGTGAAAAATATCAATTGCTTTAAAGTGGAACAAGAATGTTATGGGAAAGACATTCAAGAAGGACACTGTGAAGAATAACAAGTGCTATGTTTTTGGAAACAGGTGTTTATGAAGAGATATTTACAGGAAGATCATATTGTGAGAAAGGGAACGTTTGTGTTGGACGAAGAGGAACTTTGTTGAATCAGAACTGTTCTACAAGTGTTCCTCCATTGAGTCAGGGGAAGGGAACACAACCCCGGTCTCAAGGGGTACTCTTTGAAACTTATACGTATGGACCTTTGCACTGGGGTGTTGAATTGAAGATAGTCCAATATTCCTTATATTATTTTGTTGCTTCTATAAGTGTGAGTGTCAGAGGCTTTTGGACAGTAGGTCACCTTTCTTTAGTTTAATTTTGCCTGTTGGGGACATTCCCGTTAGGATAGGGAAAGATAGGAGTTTATCTCACCCTTTATTGTTTAATAAAATGGCAAAATCTGAGAAAACTATTTTTGTGTCCGCCTCACATTTCTGACCCCTCACACTTCACTCGCTCCTCTGCATCAATCCAGGGTGCAGTATGTCAGGGAAGCAGAGGCGTAACCAAGAGGCCCACCACGAGCCTGAACAGCCCACAACAGCAGCGCCTTTTGCTGCAGGTTATGAGCACTTCCTTCTTCCCTCGTCAGGGGGTGGGGTCTGCATTTGGGCAGCGCGAGGCAGCAGACAAGGGCAGCTCACAACAGCAGCGCTCTTTAATGCGGCGAACATGTTACTCAATAAGTCAATCTGCTACTTGCTTAACATTCCGAGTCTCAGGCCACTGCGGGCCAGCCTGCTTTGATAAAAAATAACTGCCTGGAACGTAATACCCATCCGCCCAGCATATGGTGTGTATATATGTGGCTTCTGGCACAATAAGCCCACTTTTTAGAGGGTATATGTACATCCAAACAACAGTGATATGGTTAATAGTTAGTTACATTTACTCAGTGAGCATTCCTTTCCCTTTATATTTTGCTTCCCAATAATGTTTTCATTCAAATATTTATATTAAATATTTATTTTTTGTTTATCTTGGAAAATCACACTAAGAAGGTTGCTAACGTCTCTAATACTGTGTGCTGCTGTAGTGGTGACAGTGCAGCAGCATTTATAAAGGCATTATTTAGGGCAGTTAGTAAAGTGTTGTTCGAATCATTTTTAGAACAGTTACGCTCCCAGTCATTAGCTAGAGGCCAAATACATGAGACAAAGCCAGGGCATCTTCCCTGCAGGGATGCCTTTACAAGACAGTCATACTCCTCATGGGGCTGTTCCACATTGCCACGAAATAAAGGGATCAGTTGGTCAAATATTGACAGGTTTTCTGGGTTGGTTACCCACTTAACGGCTCTGGTAGTCTCATTACAGCACCCTATTCACACTGCCACACCAGTGATTCAGAGTATCACGTCTGTGGGCAGAGCTCTGAGCCCCGGGTAGCATGACCATTTGAGGCAGGTGATTAGGTCCAGTCCCCCCTACCGAAAGCAATGAATCTAGTGTAACTTCAGTACAGCAGCTCTTCCAATTTACATGCAGCAGTGTGCTTGCTCAATGCAGCCATTTGTGCTGCTAACCCAGATTGCTCCCAAAAAGCAGCCGCATGTGGGGTGCCAATCTTTGCTTCAACTTCCTTTAGAGTTAGTTGGCCAAGCATCTCAGTTTTCCTTTTAAAAACGTAAGAACTGTTGCTGCTCAGCACAACTTACCCCTGGTTAACAACAGTCACCACCAGCACAGCTCACACATGAACAGTGATGTCTTTTTTCAATACATTTTTCTCACTGCCAGATTCAGAGGGACAAAAGCACTGCCATTATCTGGAACCCCCTTGTTCAGATGAGATGTGGCGCCCATATGTTCACCTCTTCGTCCATATAAACTCTAGGTCACAGGATAAGCATGCCAAGTCAAACACACAAACCATTCTGAAAACCAAGGACTGGGGAAACCTGCCGCATCACTCGGTGGGCCAAAAGAGAGAGCCAAGTCACCAATGCACTGCTTTTAATAGAACACTTGCTTTGCAGGTGGGGGCAGTTGCCTGCAGAATTACACGGCGTCTTGTCTGTGTCCCTGCCTTTATTGTAACATTTTGATTCCAGATGTGACACAAAGCCAGAAAATGAGCAAATACATTTGTAGTGGCAAGAAGCCGTAGACCAAATGCAAGCCCGCCTATTGAAAGCCCAACAGAGAATTAGGATTTTGTTTCAGATGCAACTGGCAGTGTGGATTTTGGCGTCCATTTGGGAATGCAGACCTGGCCCATAGATATGATTTGTTCAGTGCTGGAATGGTTAGGAACATTAGTTTTCTGGAATTGTTTCAGATTATGGTTGCAATGAGCAACTGAAATGTAGGCGTCTGGTCCGATAGCATGTCGTTTGTTAACCCATAAATCGCAAGCGGGAGAAGTCACCCATGGTCATGTACTTGTACTAATTACTACAACATTTGGCCCTTCTACATTTAAAGGGTGTTACATAAATAAAAGTTTTTCCCTTTCTCAAACACTCACTTCTTCCTCCCTAAAGTCTGGCTCCATCCCTCTTATTCTACTGAAACTGCTCTTCTCCATGTCTCAAACTCACTCCTCTCTGCATCTATTGCAAAAGGTGCTTCGATTCTCATTTCCTTACATCCTTTGAAACTATTGACTACCCGACTCTTCCCTCCACACTTACTTCTCTCTGACTTTCCGGTCCTGTTCTTTAATGGTTTAGCTCTAATTTTTCTGACAGAACGTATTCTGTTTCTTGGCTTGCAGATCTTCCTTTCTTTCTCTTCTTTCACTTATGCTCTCCACTCTACTAACTCCAACTGTCTTTCTGCTATCGATCATGGATGAATTCCCATTTTCTCCAACTAAAACTGAAGTGTTCTTTTTCCGCCACTTTTCTTCGCTCCTCTTTCTTTTCCTGCTTCTTTTCATTCTTTCTCTCACCTCTGTTTGGCATCTCGGCGTCACATTGGATTCCTCCCGATTTATTCTCCTATTTCTAGCACTGCTCAAATCTGTCACTGTTTATATTTGCTGTGTTTGCCCTTTTCTTTTGTTTCATGCTATTAAACTTCTTACTTTCACGTTCACATTCTCCTGTCTCAACTATTGCTCTGCTCTTCGGGATGGACTCCCTGCTTCAGACTTTACCTCTCTCTAATCTGCAATCTGACATCTTTTCGCTCTCTCTGTCTGCTTCTCTATCTGTTAGGCGATCCTCTACACACCAGGCCACGACACATCAGAACACTGCTCACATTCCAACAACATCTCCTCCCAAGCTTCGAGGCTCAAGTGATTCGGTGAAACCACAGAACCGAAAACCTCGTACCAGTGTACGGGCTCGATTGCAACCCTTTCTGCATTGGCAACTGCCTTGGAGAACGTATAGCAGAAAGGGCGGCCTTACGTCTTCACGCCGGTCACGTGATCGTTCCCCATGTGATCTTGGTGGACGTCACATGACCCAGGGGCGATCAGTATAAAGGTCTGAGAGACAGAACGCTCATTGCTTCTCAGCTGGCTTCGGACACTGTTTGGCGTTACAACTTGCTCCTTGTTACCTTGATCACGGAACTCTATCTCGGACTCCCTTGGACACCCCTTGGTACTTTTGCTTGGAACTGTTTACCTGTTGCCGGATATTTGGACTGCACCTCGACTTGTCTTTGGATCATCCCTTGGTACCCTGCTGATCTCCTACGCCTTTTCCCTACTGGGGATTCAAGTCAAGCCCTGACTCGCACAGGTGGCTACTCCTCATCCACGCTAACCTGCGGTTCTACCATTCCAGGGACCGCCGCATCTAATGAGCCTCGAACCTCCCTACTAGGTTACCTGGGTCTCCCTTACACCAGATAGGTAAGACACTTTAGATTATTTTGTTTACCTGCCTGTATTGTGATTGCCTGGTGCTTAACCTCCTTCCTTCTTGACAGCAGCATCGGTGTTCCAGAGGCTCCGTGGATCTGGGAAGACATCTCTCACCTGTGGCCTCAAGGGTCGCACAGCGGGTTTCTATTTTCGTTCCCCTGTGCGTCACTTGGGGACGGAGGTCTCATCGGTCTACACGACACTCAAGTCAGAACAGACTGAGAAGCCGTATAGTCGTGTTAGACGATGCAGGGATCCACGGACGAACCCATAACTGCTTTAGTTCAGGCAATTACAATACTAAGGGCAGATATGGCCGCCGCGAACACAGTGATCCACCAAAGGCTGGATACCATACAGAGCGTTCAGCATTCACTTCCTGCAGACCCGGAGTTTGGAGAGGGCAGCTCCTCCCCTACACCGCCAGTCCCGACTCCAATAGTCCTCCCAACTCCTTCCCCCCTGGCTGCTCCTGAACGTTACCAGGGCGATCCCAAGACATTCAGAACCTTTGTTAACCAGTGCAAGTTACATTTCTTATGCAGGCCTTTGGCTTTTCCCACGTCCACTGCTAAGGCCGCCTTCGCCCTTTCCCATTTAGCTGGAACAGCTGCCGCTTGGGCTAATCCCCTGTTAGAAAACAATAGCCCGGTTCTTTATGACTTTGATTTGTTGGTCCTAGAAATGTCCCGAGTATTCGATACTCGACACAAGGCACAGTCTAGGGATTTGGAGTTGTTGGAATTGACTCAGGGCAAAAGAACGCTGATAGATTACATCACCAGGTTTAATCAGCTAGTTGCGGAAACATCATGGCCAGAAAATAAGCGGGCGGTGGTCTTTTATAGGGGATTGAGTAACACCATGAAAGACGCTTTAGCAGTGATCCCTTCTATGCCTACTCAGTACCAGGAATTGGTTGATCTCGTCCTGCAGGTAGATGCACGCCGAGCGGAGCGTAGAGCTGAATCAGGGGCCTCCTCCTCTCCTCCTCCTCTTGTTAATACTCCCGTTTCTGTTACTGTAGAACCTATGCAAGTGGGAGGGGTACGCAGTCCTATTACAACATCTGAGAGGGAACGAAGAAGGGTTGATAATGCGTGCTTTTACTGTGGCACCACTGGACATTTCGTGAAAGAGTGTCCTCGACGTCCCAAGAAGAGTCAGGTTTTTCGGATGGCTCGACCTTAGAACCGGAGACCAGGTCGAGTGTTCCATCATCTTCTCCGGGAACCCCTCTTACTTTTGCTCGTGTTCGACCTATCTCCGTAAAGGCTACTCTATGTCCCTCTACTGGCCTTCTACATGTAGTCAATATCATTATTGATTCTGGTGCCACTGGTAATTACATGGATATTGATTTGGCCCATTCCCTCAATCTACCTTTAGTGGTAAAAACACGACCGGAACCTGTCCAAGCCGTAGACGGCTCTGCATTGATTTCTGGTCCTGTTAGACATCAAACTGCACCCCTCTTGTTGAACATACAGGACATACACACAGAAACCTTAAGTTTTGATTTGATCACCGCACCTCAATTCGGTATCATACTAGGGATTCCCTGGTTACGTGAACATAATCCATTGATCAATTGGCAAGCAGGCACTGTACTCTTTGAGTCCGATATTTGTCAGAATTATTGTCTCCCGATCCATCAAGCCCCTGACACACCCTCTCGGGTCTTGGGAGCCCTAGCACAACTCACACTGACGGTTGACGATCCAGAAGTCATACAGTCCCATACTGTTGGGGGGTTGGTGTCTGGGATCCCGCCAGAATATCTGGCTTTCGAATCTGTTTTCGATCGAGGCTCGTCTGAGGTACTTCCTCCACATAGACCTTATGACTGCCCAATCGAATTGCTTCCTGATTCCACCGTTCCTTCGGGCAGGATCTACTCTCTGTCTCCCTCGGAGGAACTGGTGTTAAAAGAATATGTACAGAACGCCCTGCGTTTAGGACACATCCGCCCCTCCACTTCACCAGCGGCAAGTCCTATCTTCTTTGTACCCAAGAAGGAGGGGGATTTACGTCCTTGTGTGGATTATCGGCGTCTTAACGCGATCACCAAGAAGGATAGATATCCCATCCCGTTAATCACTCCACTCTTAGATCATTTGACACATGCTTCCATTTTTACCAAACTCGATCTACGCGGCGCATACAATTTGGTACGCGTTCGCGAGGGAGACGAGTGGAAAACTGCTTTCTGTACTCGTTACGGATTGTACGAATATCTTGTCATGCCCTTTGGCTTATGTAACGCCCCGGCCACGTTCCAACGATTCATGAATGACATTTTCAGGGATATTCTGGATGTGTACATGGTTGTGTATTTGGACGACATCCTGATCTTCTCTCGTGATCTGGATGACCATGTAAAACACGTCCGAGAAGTATTAACCCGTTTAAGCAAACATTCCTTATTTGCCAAACCCGAGAAATGTCAGTTCCATAAGACCTCTGTTGAGTTTTTGGGTTTCCACATCACCCCTGGGGCGTTATCCATGAACGAGTCTAAGGTCAAAGCAGTCTTAGATTGGCCAGTACCTCAAACACTCAAGTCCTTGCAGGCCTTTTTAGGATTCGCCAACTTCTATAGGCGTTTCATCTCTTCCTTTTCCACGATTGTAGCCCCACTCACGGCCCTGACTAGTCCTCGGGTACCATATCAGTGGCAGAGAGAACAGCAGGAGGCTTTTGAGACTCTGAAAACCGCCTTTACTACCGCACCGGTACTCCAACACCCCAATCCGGATCTTCCGTTCATAGTCGAGGCAGATGCCTCTTCCTTTGCCCTCGGGGCGGTGCTGTCACAAACGTGTCCTAATACCGGCAAATTACATCCAGTGGCATTCCACTCCCGTAAGTTTTCCAGTACTGAGTCTCATTATACCGTTACGGAAAAAGAACTCTTGGCGGTCATGGACGCGTTCCGTGTTTGGCGTCATCTTCTGGGGGCTAAGTATCCTGTCACAGTATACTCCGATCATCGGAACCTACAGGATTTGGCCTCCCTGAAATGCATTAATAGCAGACAGGTCCGATGGCATCTTTTCTTTTCCTCCTTTGACTTCCGTATTATGCACCGTCCTGGAACGGCGCATGGGAAGGCGGATGCCTTGTCACGTTCCCCGGGGGGGGGTCCAATTGCCTACATTCCCCGACACTGTTCTCGAAAAGAGTCATGTGATCTGTCTCTGTACTCCCTCATTGTCACTGATAGACTCGGTTCGATCCTGGACTAGCGATCATTCTGACCAGTTACGAGAATGGGATCCGGTATATTCTGATGGTTTACCTTTCGTACATGAACGCCTGTTCCTTCCTACACCTGATGCACGTAATCTTGCCCTTGAGTGGTCTCATGACGCCCCCTTTAATGCCCATCCCGGACAAGAGCGCACCTTAGACCTTCTCAAGCGTTGGTGTTGGTGGCCTTCTATGAAGCGCGATGTGGAGTGTTATGTCAGATCTTGTGCGGTATGTGCCCAGGCTAAACATCAAAGGGGTCGACCGATTGGGTTGTTGCTTCCGCTTCCGGTACCTCCCAGGCCCTGGCATACATTGACAATGGATTTCGTTACCGATCTCCCCAAGTCGAAAGGCTTCGATACCATCTGGGTAGTGGTGGACACGTTCACAAAAATGGCCCGTTTTGTTCCTTGCAAAGGCATCCCTTCGGCCCCTGTCTTGGCGGACCTGTTTTTTGAACATGTGTTTATGCTATTCGGCCTCCCTTCGGTCATTGTTTCTGATCGAGGTTCACAGTTCACCTCTCGGTTTTGGAGATCCTTGACGAAACTATTGGGCATTGATACGAGGTACTCTTCGGCCTATCATCCGGAGACCGATGGTCAGACCGAAAGGACGAATCAATCGATGGAACAGTACCTTCGTTGCCTCATATTGCAACATCAGTCCTCTTGGTTGGCCGTTTTGCGGCTTGCGGAGTTCGCGTATAACAATGCGGCTCATTCAGCTACTGGTTATTCTCCTTTTTACGCCCTCTATGGTCAACATCCCAAGGTTTTGCCGGTCCCTGATGCCTCTGATTCTTCGAATCCTGCGGCCACGACATGTCTTAGGGATCTTTCTGCTATTCATGCGAGCACAGTGGTTCATCTCACTGAAGCAAAGGCCTCTATGAAGGCCCGTGTGGATGGCAAACGTCGTGCTGCTCCCCCTCTGGTGGTGGGTTCTAGGGTCTGGTTATCTTCCCGACATCTTCGCCTAGTGGGTTGCCGGAAATTGCTGCCTCGCTTTGTCGGGCCGTATGTGATCTCACAGGTTGTCAATCCGGTGGCTTTCCGTCTAGTACTCCCCAGCTCTTGGCGTATCCATCCTGTGTTTCATGTCTCCCTCCTCAAACCCTGTCCTGACTCAGTCCGTCTTCGTACCCCTGTTGCGCCGGTGTCCTTGACCTCTCCTGATGTTTTTGAGGTGTCGGCCATTTTGGGTTCCAGATGGTTTAGGGGTAGGCTCCAGTTTCTGGTGGATTGGACGGGTTACGGCCCGGAGGAGCGTTCGTGGGTTTCCGCATCTGATTTGAACGCCCCACGGTTGGTAGCCCGCTTCCATAGGGATCATCCGTCCTGCCCACGGGGTCGTGGGCCGTTGGGGGGGGGCTATGTTAGGCGATCCTCTAAACACCAGGCCACGACACATCAGAACACTGCTCACATTCCCACAACATCTCCTCCCAAGCTTCGAGGCTCAAGTGATTCGGTGAAACCACAGAACCGAAAACCTCGTACCAGTGTACGGGCTCGATTGCAACCCTTTCTGCATTGGCAACTGCCTTGGAGAACGTATAGCAGAAAGGGCGGCCTTACGTCTTCACGCCGGTCACGTGATCGTTCCCCATGTGATCTTGGTGGACGTCACATGACCCAGGGGCGATCAGTATAAAGGTCTGAGAGACAGAACGCTCATTGCTTCTCAGCTGGCTTCGGACACTGTTTGGCGTTACAACTTGCTCCTTGTTACCTTGATCACGGAACTCTATCTCGGACTCCCTTGGACACCCCTTGGTACTTTTGCTTGGAACTGTTTACCTGTTGCCGGATATTTGGACTGCACCTCGACTTGTCTTTGGATCATCCCTTGGTACCCTGCTGATCTCCTACGCCTTTTCCCTACTGGGGATTCAAGTCAAGCCCTGACTCCCACAGGTGGCTACTCCTCATCCACGCTAACCTGCGGTTCTACCATTCCAGGGACCGCCGCATCTAATGAGCCTCGAACCTCCCTACTAGGTTACCTGGGTCTCCCTTACACCAGATAGGTAAGACACTTTAGATTATTTTGTTTACCTGCCTGTATTGTGATTGCCTGGTGCTTAACCTCCTTCCTTCTTGACAGCAGCATCGGTGTTCCAGAGGCTCCGTGGATCTGGGAAGACATCTCTCACCTGTGGCCTCAAGGGTCGCACAGCGGGTTTCTATTTTCGTTCCCCTGTGCGTCACTTGGGGACGGAGGTCTCATCGGTCTACACGACACTCAAGTCAGAACACTATCACTTCTTCTCTTCTCTTAATTTCTTTTTGACTCGTTTACTAGTTCACTTCCTCTGTATTGTCTTTAAATGCATCCAGTCTTCATCTTTGACCTCCCTTTATCTCCCTTCCTGCCCTCTGCACTCCATATCACTTCATCTTATTTCTGTGCCTACACTTCCTTGTGCACTATCACATTTCCTCTCCTTCTTTCTCCTTCCCCTAAACACTGACAGTCTCTTCCCGTATCTATTCGATCCTCTGTTCTCTTGTCTCAAGTCTGATCTTTTTTGTCTCTTTCAGATCGTTAAACTCTTATGTACAAGAGGTTCTGACACTTTTTCTTGAAGACTTAACCACTACACAGTATTTTTATGGTTCCGCCTGGTCCACTCACCTGCCAGGCCCACTACTACAAAGTCCTCTGCCCTGGGGTACTCTCCAGCCAGGGCAGAATAAACTACTAACTACAAGCACTTCTGTGGTTGTTAGGGAGAATTCTCTTATGAGGCTAATTTCCCAAACCTAGTGAGCCCCCCAGCAGCTTTGCTGGATTTAAAAAAAAAAAATAATTTCTCCTGCTAAGAGAGAGACTCTTTTACTCCCACTCTTAGACATGATTTGAGGTATGTCCTTGACTTGTTATGTGCTTATGGGCCATGGGGTTTCTTTTTACTCCATAGGGTATCATCTGTTTTTCTGTATGTGTGGTACACAGCACCCTCTGTGCAGTACCACAGCGGTGTCACAGTGACCCCCAAACATAGACTCCATACCCTGGGACTGACTACTGTCTCCCAGGGCATGTAAAGTCACCATTGGCTTTACTAGTCCAAAATTTTGAACAGAACCAGTACAAACCACCATATTGTGGAAGTACTGGTAAGGGGTAATTCGATTGCCCCTGGGTCTGTTTTCGAGGGGGCACTGTCCCGTCCCCCCTCGTCGAGTTTCTGGCTGATGGCAGTGGTTACCACGCGAAATATTCCACCGGAATATTCTCTATGGGATTTTCCCATTGATTTTAAACACACCACTTTTTGGTGCAATGTTAAAGATACCGCTGGTTTATTTATTTAATATTAAATCACCGGTTGGGTCTTTTTGCCAGAACGCGATCCTAAAATGGCGTTTGTGTCTGTCTCTGTAACTCTGACCAAGGTCGAGCCCTTTGTTCCACTATTTTGGCGGGCTTCTCCACAGAAGCCCTCCAAATGTTGCCACTCTGTCTGGTTTCCACAGGAAGGGTGGAGGGGGGAATTGGCACCCTGGACTGCGTTGCCTTAGCAACCCAAGTCGCACTCTACTCTGATTGGCCCAGTGGTGAGCCGCCCGGCTCACCACTTAGCACAACTTGGCCGGATAGCCAAGCTCACCACTTTTGACCGCGAATAAAAGGACCGCACCTTTTAATCGGGAACTCCGGGGCTGGTTTCATCCCTGTGCAGTGCAACGACTCCACATTCCCTCCTCGACGAGATCTTCTCTTCCCCTGGTCGGAACCACGAACTTAAACCACTGCCAGGGACAACTGCCCACGCTGGAGCTTCCTTTCTCTTTAAGGTACTGTGTCCTGCCTGGCCTCCCTTTCTACAGATTGCTAAAGGTGACCCTTAAATCCTTGGCTTCTAAACTGGATTGGCTCAGGCCTTCTAACCATATCTTTTGCATCACCCCAACCTCTTTTGAACACTCTGCAAAGACTTTTAGTGCACGTTAAACCGTGTGATCCTGGGCACATTTCGCTTTGCACCATTTAAAGTGGGCCTGGACTATGAACCTTGGCTTTACAGTATAACCTGCTTTTCTCCCCTTGCTCCGAACTCTTAAAAGTGTTGGGAACTGTTTTATTGTTATGCTCTGCCTTTTTCTCTCCCTTTAACTACATTATCAGAGTGCCATCTTGGTTTAGAGCTCACGTCTGTTCTAACAAATAGTAGTGTTTTAACCCTGACTTGTCTGATAGCTATTAAGGGAGGTGTGTATACTTACCTGACTGTGTTTTAACTTGCTTTTGAATGAGAGTGCTAGTATATGCCATAAAATGTGTTTTAAATAAATAATTATATACTTTTTATACAAATCTCTGGTCAGTGTTTGTTTGCTCTGATGTGTTTTGGCCCTATTGTGTATACTCTACATATGCCTTACTCTTTTTGAGAGAAGTCTGACTGCTCCGCCACAGCCACCAGGTAAATCTGGGTGGTGCAGACTGCTACCAATTGGGTTTACTGCTTACTCCTGTGGTCTTAATCGTTTTGCTGTGTTCCCCAAGGGAACTGCACAGGATTCTGCCTAACAGTGGTAACTATTATCTTTCAAGAAATCAGCTATGTCTTGTGATTCACAATATCATGTTCATATATTTTTTCTGTGGAAACAAGAAACACATTGGTGCGGTTTGTTACACACTTGTTATTGCCACACTCCGCCTGAACACCTTCAATCAGAAAGACAGGCCTCCTACCACTTTTGTTTCCCCACTTCTGCGTTAGGCAAATGCTGACAATGGTTCTTTCTCACTCTCACACTTCTTTGGATTTGGCAATGTGGGTTTAAGCCAGTCTCTCTTATGACCTCCTTTATATATATGGAGAATATGCTTTACAAACACTTGACTTCTTAGTTGCCCTCTTTGGCTTTGGCACTCTTGGTTCTTTATCGCTTGCCTTAGTATAATTCTCTTTTGACTTTGGCAACAGCTGTTTGTGTTGGTTGCTCGTTTTATTGCCCTCTCTTGTTGGTGGCTTTTTATCTGACCCACACAGTTACAATCGCACCCTTCTGGTTTGATAGAACAGTGCTTATTTTGCCACTTGTCAGCTTGGTTTGTGATAGAACCATTACTCTGCCTTATATCAGTTCAATATTCAACAAAATGTTTCTTCATCCACTTCACTCTGCATGTACTATTTTTATACTTAAGGCCCCTAAACTTGGCCAGCGGGCAGTCAATGAGTGCTCCATTGTCACATGCTGCAAGTGAACTCACCGGGTCTGGCATACGTGTCCGTTCACCTCGCTGCCGACCCTACAACCTCTCCTTCACAACTTCCTGCGGGTCCTGCCAGTCGATACGGGAGCTCTTCTCGCTACCACAGCTCTATGGGGCTCGTCTGCCACTGGCGTTCAACTGGAAATGAGGAAGCTCTCAATTTGTTTGAGACCTCTGCAGCTGCGATCCTCAGCGGGAAAGCCATCAGTCCCAACGCTTTCCACTGCACAAACTCTGCAATCAAGGTCTCCAACAGCAGAGACCCTCCCAGGACTGGCATCTGTTCAGCATGCAACAGTTGTACCAACGTCTCTGCTCTTTGCCAGCCTCTGCTTCTGCTGCTACGTGGAGGTGTCAAAACGAATCCACTTCCAGCTACCAGTCTTTTTTATGGACTGCACCTGAGATGGCCTTTTATGCCTCCAGCTCTCCCTCAGGTGTGGGTCATTACCACTAATAGGCTGCAACTTGAAGTCACGTACCTCTGCAGCCCTCTTCCTTGTCCCAGTTCTTTGGGAATTGTGGGACTTGGAGTCCACAATGTCAAAATCAGCTTTCTCCCTGTGTGATCCTCCCGCGGCACACCGCCCCCAGTGTCAGGATCAGGAAGTGCCTGCCTTTCCCTGGCCACATGAGAGGGGTCCCAAGTCGCAGTTTCTGGCAAAATCATCTCCGATTCATCACATACCCTTCCCCTAATGTCACTGGTTTTGTCAGCATCTATTGGGAATCGAGAAAGGAAATCAACATTACCTTGTTCCTTTCCTTTTCGATGCTCAACAGAAAAATAATAGGGCTGTAAATATAAAAACCAGCACATGGCTCTAGCATTGGTATTCTTTCTCAGACTTAGCCATTTAAGGTGAGCATGGTCAGTGACCAATCTAAATTTTTGACCCATCAGATAGTATTTCAAATATGTTATAGTCCATTTGATGGCTAAAGCTTCCAATTCCAGAGTAGCATAGTTCGTCTCTCTGGCAAATAGTTTTCTACGAATGTAAAGGATAGGATGTTCAATGCCGTCATGATTTAGTGATAGTACTTCCGCAAGATGTGATGCGTCCGTTTGTAAGATAAACAGTCGATTGATGTCTGCCACCGTCAAAATAGGTTCACTACACAAAATTTGTTTTAACCGATCAAAACAATTTTGGTCTTCCGGACGTGACTTCCGTTGTTGGAGTTTTGCGTTTTCAAGTTTGTCAGTAAGAGGGGCAGAGATGGAAGAGAAATTTGGAATTAACCTACGGTAGTAACCAACTAAGTCCAAGAAGGCTCGTAATTCCTTTTTAGTTTTTGGAGCTGGGGTTTCCATAACGGCTTTAACTTTTTCAGTCTGAGGCTGAACTAGTCCATGAAAAACCCAGATACTTTACTGCAGATCTAGCCAGATGACATTTCTTGGAATTCGCAATTAGCCTAGCTTTCCGTAATGCCCGGTGACTTGGTATAAATGTGACATATGTTCAGGCCAGGTTTTGCTATGAATGATAATGTCGTCAATGTTTGCCCCACAGAATTATGAATACGGCCTCAAAACCTGGTTCTTCAATCTCTGGAAGGTAGCGGGAGCCCCATGCAACCCAAAAGGTAACACTTTGAATTGGAACCACCCGAGAGGTGTAGAAAAGGCGGTCTTGGATTTATCCATGGGATTGACTTGTACCTGCCAATAACCTTTCGTTAGGTTAATAGTCGAACGATATACTGCACCACCCAATCTGTCAATCAAGTCATCTATCCTGGGCATGGGGTAACTGTCAAACTGTGATACCTCATTGTCCTTCCTAAAGTCAATGCAGAATCTCCAAAATTTCTCTGTTTTTTTAACTAATGCAATAGGAGAAAACCATGTACTTTGTGATGGTTCAATAATGGCTGCTTATATCATAGCCTCTATTTCACCTTGGATAATTTGCTTTCTGCTCCAGGTATTTTATAGGGTTTTTGATGAACTGCCTGTCCAGGGGGAGTACGGATGTAAAGGTATACTCCTTTTACTATTTGTGGTTCGGTTCTAAATACATCAGGGAATTGCTTTAAGATTTCTAATAAATCTTGCTTATGATTCTGGGGTAAGTCAGAGGAAATTAACTGGTTAGCATCACTTTCTTCAGATAAGATTGTTAATATAACTGAACTATTTTTCAAGGGATCTTCCTTCCATTCTTTAAGTAAATTGATAAGGTATATATCAGTATTGATTTTTCTATCAGGCTGGAACAATATTTTTAGAGTGGGGGTGCTGACTAATGAGGTCATGTCACCAAAATTATTATTATTATTATTATTTTATTATTTGGCATCAAATGGTTTTACAACATCGAAAACCTTAGGCCATTTTTTAACCTTCACATTTGAATAAATATAACTAAATGTTCATGCCGGGAAAACAACGAGGACGTCACTGACCCATATTTAAACAATACTGTTCAGTCCATTTTCACTTCCACCTTCTAGTAACTTGGTTCTGGCTTCTGTTCCCTTTACCGTTTCGTTTTCCCTTGATCTAACAGTTCAATTTTCTTAAATATCTTTGTTAAGCCTCTAACCAAAGCAAAGCTGATTTTTGTTTTTGCTCCTTTGGTGAAGGCATCCCACCATGCTGCTGTTTCTCTGTTCATGGTATTTTTCGCAGCTCTTTTCAAACAGTGATTCCGTTCGTCACCGAGTTTACTTAATTTTCTGTGGACTGCACAAAATTCTTAGTAGCTTTTATACTTCACCAGATCATCTTGGGTCTAAATCCATTCTTTTGTGTAGAGTTTTTTCCTTGGTATTCGAGGGATTGTTAAGAAGATCATTTTTTGTCTCATTCAGATCTCCGAGAATTGCTGCGCACATCATTTTCCATTTTTGAAGCTGGTGTTCGTGAATGTCACTCAAGGCCTTGTTAAGGAATTCAAACCCTCCCGTCAATGGTAGAGCATAACATTTACTATACAATGAAATGATCTTCCAACTCACTACAGCTTTTAGGGAGGTCAGTGCAAGCTCTCTCCTTATTGCTTGGATTGGGAGAGAGGATGGAAGTTGCAGAACTGACCGCCAAAATAGACCCTCTAAAGGTGACCAAATACTCTCAGGGAGGGAAAAAGCTGTTTCTGCTCCATAAGCCAATATATTGGTATTACTTTTGTTCTGTAGAATGATATCAGTGGCAACAACGAAAATCTACAGTATCTTCGCAGTAGGATCTTCCCCTGTGTGGCTAGATTCAGTGTTTTCTTTTTCATTAGGTCTACTCTAGGAGCCTCACATTTACTGTTGACACAAACTCTTAAGTAAATAATGGAGATTTCTTTCCCTTTCAAAACCCAATTAAACTTGTTCTTTTTGTTGTTTTTAGATTTTGATAAAGTATACGCGACTTATCCTGGTTTATTGAAAGATTGTTTGCATCAACATATACCTGTAGAGCTTCTAACGGACGTTGCAGTCCCACTGGTGACTGGTCCAAAAGGACAATGTCATCTGCGTACAGAAGTCTTCCGATAGATGTATCAGCCAGTTTCGGCAGAAATGCACGTGTTTATTCGAATGCCTCGTCAATGTCAGATACATACAGGTTATATAATTCTGGAGCTAGAGGACATCATTGTTTGAGACCCGTGCTGGTCAAGATCTGATTAGAAGTTAGACCTGTTTTATCCAGTCTTACTCAAAGGGTCGTGTCGGAGTGTAGATCTTTAATTCCCTCTAAGATTGTCCTTGGACATTGCCATTTAAAAGGTTTGTCCCATAGTTTTCCTCGGCTGACCGTATCGAATGCCTTCGATAAATCTACAAAAGCAACAAATACTTTCTTGTATTTGAAACTCCCGAAAATCCCCTTGAAGACATCCCCCAAGGTAGATATCAAGGCTGGGGACGTACAACCAGACATAGACATCTCAACTATTGAAGTAATAATTAAGAACCTCATATATTCCAGAGCTCCTGGACCCGACAGTCTGACAAACATATTGAAAGAAAACCCACAGGACTGGGCAACATTCCTACACCATCTAATCAAGCATATAACCGCTGTAGCCAAGGTGCCAACTTCTTGGAGAGATGCGATAATCGTGCCCATTTTCAAGAAGGGGTTAAGCACTGATCCTAACAACTATCGGCCCATAGCCCTTCTTGCCGTATTGGGTAAGATATACGCAACCATTCTCCTGAAAGCACTGTCCACATGGAGTGTTGCAGTAGGAAGAAGAGATCCTGGTAGTCAGGGTGTGTGAAGAGAAGAGGGACTTCATTTAACATATTTTTGATTATTACTTCAATAGTTGAGATGTCTATGTCTGGTTGTACGTCCCCAGCCTTGATATCTACCTTGGGGGATGTCTTCAAGGGGATTTTTGGTTGTAATTTAGTATAGAATTCAAACCACGTGTCTGCTGAAATAGGACTGGCCATCAAAGGGTCCTGTGGTGCGTCTATTTAGTTAATAATTGACCACATTTCTGCTGTATTCTTGTTTTTAATTTTTCCCAGCATATCTATTGAATCTTGGTTTAACATATTTCTTTTGAGTCAGAGAAGCCAATTGTGGTATTTTTGTTTGAGTTTGTGCATTTCAATCAAGTTTTCGGAGTTCAAGTTCCTGGTTAAACTCCTGATATTTGTATTAAGGTCTCTTCTTCTGTCTACTATCTGTTTGTCGTAGACATGTCTCTTTGAACTACTTTGTTTGTTGTTACGTATTTTCTGCACCGTTTTAAACTCTTTAAGTAATGGCAAGTAATCAATAATATCAGAGTTTGTTTGCATTTGTGTCTGCATAATCAAGTTATTTAAGTTGGCATTCAGCATAGGGAGGCTATCCGGTTTTATTCTTAGAGTAGCTCTGCCGGGAATTACTGCCACTGATGACAGATCACCATAGACACGTTTCCTGTTACTAATACTTTTGCAGGTCATTTTCAGAATGGTATGATCACTTGCTGATGTATCTATCACCTCAAACCTCTCAACTATGTGTGACATGTTTGACGAGGTACATATCTAATCCAAGATATCGGTTGAATAGGGCCCTTTCCACGTTGGTCTAGCTGGGACATCCTCCTGCATAATTCTGTTTAGGATTATACAATCTATTGATTGGATTGCGTTCCTCCAACGGGTACCTCGTTTTAGCTTTTTCGTTGTTTCTACCAGATCTTGTTCTGCGGGCTGGTTTGTCGAGTTGAAACAGGAGCAGTTTAAATCGCCCGCTATTATAACATATGGTAATGTTGCATTTACAGATATTACTGGGTTCTAATAGATGTTTAAAATTATCAGGACTTGTTGAGCGATTTCTTATAGTTGGTCCAGTTTTAATGTTAACAACTGGATATATGGAGTTGAATTTTAAGTCTGAACCACCGACCATCTCGGGTCGTTTTTGATTGCCACCAACAGGCCTGATTTTCATCTTACTTTTGCGCCTTTTTGCGCCAGATTCAGTAAGACTTCGTATCCTTCCAGGATCGGGGATTCTAGTAGCCATGTTTCCTGGAGGCACAGTATGTTAACCTTGATTTTCTGTAGGTCGTCTTTTCGGAATAGATGGCCAAATCCTTTTGTATTCCAACTCACCAACATCCATGGCTCCCCTGCCAAGTTGTTTAAACATTATTGGTTTTGCATTTGTTCTGCTGCCAGGTTTGCCAGCCACTTCCATTTTACACTCTCCCCTTCAGGCTCTTTGTTTATGCTCTTTATCTTTTGTGAGTATCCCAAAGCTTTGTAGTTCGTTCTTCTGCTCGTCGGCGAACTACTCGTAGATTTGAATGTACCCTTTTTGTTGGAGTTCCGTTCTTCGTTTTCTCTGCTTTCATCTTGTTTATCTTCATAAAGTTGTTTGTATTCACAGAGGTCAAAGCCCATCGGACGTAACTGATGGGCTTCATCCAAAAGTAGCTGTTTTACCAACCTTGAGATTGTGTGTAATATCACTTTGTCAGTGCGTTAATCTTTGGGGAATTCCACTATAGCTATATCTTTGGAAGTTATTAGTCTCAGTGCTGGGATGTGGTGTAGCAATCTTACCACATTTGCTCCATTGAGAATTAGCCCATCATTGATATGATATGATATGATATATGATATGGCATTTGTAACGCGCCTATACACAAGTGTTTCAAGGCGCGACGAGGCAGGGAGGGGGGAACAAGGGGAAGACAGACAACGATCCTACTAGGCCAGGTGTCATTCAGACCGCGCAAGTGCAGGGGTAGGGGGAAGGGAAAAAGTGCAAGGGGGTGGGGGGAGTGCAGTACAAATAGTAGAATAGAAATAAAATAATAAATAAATAGGGCCAGCTGGTGGCAAGTGCAAGATAAGTGCAGACAAGTGCTTGGGGGGGGGCTGTAGGGATACAGAGACAGTCCCGCAGTGCAGGGGTTGCCAGGGAGGCAGTACAAGTGAAGAGTGACTGGGCCCAGGACCGAGGTCGGTGAGAGTGGCCCAGTTGCAGAATCAGTGCAGTTTAGGTGAAGAATTTAGCAGGGGAGAGGGAGAGAAAAAGCAGAAGTGAAGAGGAAGGTTTTGAGGTGCTTCCGGAACCGGAGATGGTTCTCCTCAAGTTTCAGGGAGGCAGGAAGGCTGTTCCAGAGGGAGGCCCCTGCCGCAGAGAGAGATCTACCCCCAGCTCATTGCTTCGAGAAGCGGCTGACCCTGAGGGAGTTGGAGACGGATGAGCGTAGGGCTCGGGAAGGAAGATATTTAGGAAGAGAGAGTTGAAGGTATTTAGGCCCCAGGCCCTAGAAGGCCTTGTGGACAATGCAGAGGGTTTTGAACTTAATCCTCACAGCCAATGGGAGCCAGTGTAGAGATTTCAATCCTGGAGAGATACGGTCCCTGGGCTTGAGGCCAAGGACAAGTCTCGCAGTTCTGTTCTGGATGAGTTGCAGAGGGCGGAGAGTGGAGGCAGGCAGATTAAGATAGAGGCTGTTACAGTAGTCCAGCTTCGAGAGAACCAGGGCTCGGGAGACAGTGAGCTTCTGGGGGAAGGAGAGAAAGGGAAGAATACCTCTTGTGACTTCTTAGAGACGTCAGATATATGAGGAGAGAAGGAGAGTGTGGAGTCGAAGATGACCCCAAGGTTTTTTGCCTTGCAGGTAGGAGCAGGAAGAGGGCCAAGAGAGGCCGGCCAGAGAGCTGCAGGGAAGGAGGGAGTGGGTGTGCCGATGAGTAGGATCTCCGTCTTACTAGCATTAAGGCAGAGGTCATTGGCAGCACACCATTCCTGGATAGCAGACAGACAGTCAGAGATGAGGGAGGGAGAGGAGGAGGCCGAGGGTAGCCTGAAAATGAGCTGGGTATCGTCCGCATAGCACTGAAAGTTGGGGCAGAGGGTGGCGATGCGGTGGGCAAGGAGTGCCAGATACTGGTTGAACAGCCAGGGAGAGAGATTAGATCCCTGGGGAACGCCACAGGTGGAGAAATAGATGTCAGAGAGGAAGGACCCAAGTTGGACCTGGGAGGGTCGATTGGAAAGGAAAGAGGTCAGCTACGCCAGAGCGTGACCAGTGATACCCAGGTTATCACGGAGACGGTTGAGCAGGATGGCATGGTTGACAGTGTCAAAGGCAGAAGAGAGATCGAGCAGAATGAGAATACACGGAGTGTTGGAGTCGAGGTTCAAGAGCAGGTCCTCACGGATGTTCAGGAGAGCAGTTTCCATGCTTCTGGCCGCTCATTATAGTATAGCATCCTTTCTAGGAGTAGACCCTCTAGTTGGTCAATGTGTTTAGCTTTTTCCTCAACCGACCCTCTGTTTGTCTTAGCCTTCTGGTATATCTGGTTTCTGTTCATATTTGACATTGATGAACTCCTCTTTGTTTGCTGTGTTGTGATTCGTAATGGTGATGTGGGATGTTCCTCAGCCAGCTGAACATCATCCCGTCTTGTCTCTCTTTTTTCCATGTAATTGTTGTGTCTATTGTTAGTCCCTCTCTGTCCTATTTGCTTTCTGTGGGTGTCTTTGTATTCATTTGTATTCCCTCTGGTTGTGTCGCAAGATTGTCTGCGGCCTGTGTGGTGTTCCTGTTGTATTTGTTCTGATTCCTTCTCTTCCTCAATCTCATCTTCCTCACAGCCGCCTGTGTCACTCTCGTAGAGGTTAGGGTCCATCTCTCCTTCTTTGTCTGTGTCATATTCCGTGTCTTCCTCGCCACCCTACCTTTCGTCTTCATCTGATATAGAAAACGTCGTTAAATCTAGTAAGACTTGGTTTATTTCTTCCTCGTCTGATATCTCCACTGTTATTGATGTTTCTTTTTGTGTGGCCCCTTTCTTTTCGTCTGACCTAGACACTGCCGTGCCTCCATTTAGCGTGTGTTGTTCTTTTGGGAGATTTAACTTTTTGAAGAATGCTCGATTTGCGTTCAAATTTTGCTGACTAGTTTGTGGTTGGTATTTCAATTTTTTTCAGTCAGTTTCTCTTTCTTTTATAGGTTTGGATTTTGGTACTGGAAGTTCTTGCCTTTTTCCTCCTGATCTTACCATCATCTGTTTTTGAATGTCCTTAGTCGTGTTCTTCCTGAAACTTTCACAAATTTCTTTCTCTCTGATATTTTTTGTATTTTTCTTCTTACCTGTAGATACGTCTGAATCGGTCTTGCCCGAGTTTTTCTCTTTATGTACAACTAGTACTTTTGAGTGCTTTTTGCTCTTGTATGCCTCCTCGTTGTTTGTATCATCCATCCTGTCCATGTTTATTACCTCTACCTGTCTGCACCCTTCAATTACTTCGTTGTGCATTTTTTGGGTTTTTCCCTTCTTTCCATTATGTGTTCTTTCATACAGTGTAGTTGAGGCCGCCTCTCCCCTTGCAGGTGCAGGCTTTGATGTATTTCCTTTTCCACGCTTTGCTGATTCGTTATTATCTGTTCTTTTTGGGGACCTGGCCTAACTGGTGTCTGGACCTTCTTGTGACCTATGGACTTGTTCCTCGTTGGGAGGGTAATTTGGTTGGTTCAGTCTATTCCCCAGTTTATGTCACTTGTAGATGGCTTGTTTTGGTTCCCTTCCGACCTTGGCGCCAAAGAGTCTCTCCTGCCCATCTGTTTTCTTTCTTTCCTTTCCTCTGGTATTGGTTCAAGGATATCGTGCAATAGTTGTGCCACTTTTGAGTCACTTGTGTCCAGATTGTTCTGTACCGAAGAGATAAAACCTTCCACAAAGATTGTTTTAGAGTGTACCATGGCCAGTAGGGTTGTGTGGTTTTGTAAAGTAGATGCTATGTCCTCATATAGTTTCATGAACGGCGCTAAAAATTGCCGTCATTGTGGATACCGACAATCATTTTTCCTCAGGATATCCATGTAAGTTTGGACCCACAAAACCTTCTTCTTTGTTAATGTCACTGTTACGCTCACCTGGCTCCCACAGAGGAATCGATCGGAACTGGACAACTGCAGTCTCCACCAATGTGACGCGTAGGGCCGAGATGACGGACTGGACTGGCCCACCTAGTTTCGTTTGCTTGGCCCGTGGGAATATTCTTCTACAAATGGAGAAAGGGAATTAACCACCCGTGGAGTTCAGCGTAAATCCCCTCACCCCCGCTGTTCTCCCCACAGATCACCTTTGATGTCCCCTCTTATAGTCTTACCTGATGGTTTGAAAAGATGAGCTCTCCATCCTGCATTGAGCGCAGGGGCACGTTGATAACCAGTTGCTTCACTGGCTCGAAGGAATTGGTGAGTTCCAGAACAATATTGACTCCGAGATTCCCGGCAAGACGCCGTAAGTATAAAGTTCGTAAAAGTTCAAATGCCTGACTTTCACTCTTGTCCGATTCCTTGCAGGTTGCAGCTTGACCCTAATGAAGAGTTCCTCGTGGCAACCGGTAGTATTCTGGTAAGGATTTGTATTTTCCAACACAGTTCGATAAAATAATGTCAATATGTAACCAGTTGCTTTCTCCCTTATTAAGGCGCTGAGAGAAAGTATGAAGTCTCGGGGAATAATACCTCCGGCGGTAAAATCAGGTAAGTCTATTGTGGTGAGGAGGGTTCCCCTTGTTAGTCCCTTTGTTTCACCTTGCTGTTCTTTTGTTTCCCCTAAGGGGCCGGGGTTCGGCGAAGATGCAGTGGAAGCTGCGCCAACCCGTGAAGAGGAATAGTACCCCCGGTGGTAAAATCAGGGGGGTAACTAATATTCCTCTGTGTATTCCCTGGGCTCACCTTGCTGTTCTTGTCTTCTCCTTAGGTGCCGGAATGCGGCGGTCACATGCAGGAGGATGCGGTGGAATGCGAAGATGCTGCGAAGGCCGGTGAGTTCAGCGCTGCGCTGCAGCAGGCGAGGCGACGCGCATAAATAGCTTCTTTCTTCCAGCTTGAAGGTGCAATGGATCGGGAATTCAGGTAAGGATCAAAGGTATTGCTCTTGTTCTAACCTTTTCTCCTTCTTTCTCCCTTTTTCTAGGAGCTCCAAACTCGAGGCGGGCGTGGCAGAAGGCTGGATGCAGACTTTCAGGCACGGTGAGCATTACGCTGCTGGATGCAGAATAAGGCGAAACGTGTGCTGCTCTTCGGGCGTGGTTTAAATAGCCCCCAAAGTAGTGCCAGGTAAGTATTTCTCCCCAGCCCCGCCCGA
The DNA here is from genome assembly GCF_040938575.1 of Ambystoma mexicanum. Taxonomy (NCBI): domain Eukaryota; kingdom Metazoa; phylum Chordata; class Amphibia; order Caudata; family Ambystomatidae; genus Ambystoma; species Ambystoma mexicanum. The sequence continues at coordinate 531,290,580 of NC_090924.1, read as the reverse complement.
GTAAAAAAAATAGTCCCCAAGTAAAGTAGTCCCTTCCAAGCCTCTTTTGGTTTGGAGCTCTTGCAGCATGGTCTGCATCAGGTAAGTTTTAATCTATGAGCCTGGCGCCTATGGCGCCAGGACTGACTCTCCATATGAGCCTGGCGCCATAGGCGCCAAGACTGGACCCAAATTGCCCCTAGTAGGGGTTGTTGGGCCTGCTTAGGATAACTTGATGCCTGCTTCTGGGGTTGCTGGACTTGGTCTGGGTCCCCGGGGGTAGGCATCATGACAGTCACTCAGTGTTGGTGTTTTTACCAAGTTGTCAGTTTGTGACTCTTGATTTATCTGAATGTCCTGCTCTCCTTTCGGTCTGTCTGTCTGAGTTCCAGTATTTTTTCTTACCTTCATCCAGGTGTCGTTTTTGGTTTGAATTTGACTTATTTGGGGCGTATTATATGTTTGTCCCACTGTCCGTTCTGCATTTTAGATTGTTCTTGACGTTTCCAACAATACGTCATCCGGGATTTCGAAACTCTGCAGACACCGGTCTTCGTTCAACTGCTTTAAAGAATGTTGTTTTTGAATGGTCATGGTCTTCATGGGCCCAAACCCTGTTAAATATAAAGTGGGGGTGGCTCATAGAAGCTGACAAGTATTGGGGTTTCCATATGTTTCCGCCTTGATCAGAAACCCCTTTGTTCCCTTTTTATGGCCATGTCAATGGTTTTTGCTTTTTTGTATTGGGTAGCCACATTCTGGGGGCTTGGGTGACGTTGTTTCTCGCACTTGAACAATATGTGTTATTGTTTTTTTTTTTTTTTTTGCCAGGTGTAACTTTGGCGAACTCATTTTATTATCCACGTCTTCTGCTGTCTGCTGCAAGGCTTTCCTTGAGTCTGTTGCCCCACGTTCCGGTAGACTGTCATTACTCAGGTTAACATTAGCCCAGTCATTCTTCCTTTTTAGAGAGAGAGACCTCAAGTCCTGCCCCCGTTAGGTATTGTTTGTGTTCCTCATGCCACTCTTCAGTTAATTTCGGATCTTGCTTCCAAAGTATGCAGGTGCGAAGTGGTAGTGGCCCCTATGTTCACGTTAACAGTGAAAGTATTTAGACGCGCCTTCCGTTCTCTTTAGATCTTCTGTGGTCAGACGCGGAGTACCCACTTCAGCTGCCCATGAGGGTATCGTCCGTTAATTCCTGGTCGACTAAATTTAAACACCTGCCTGTTTCCAATAGGTTAGGGAGTTGTTGCGATAAGTGATCTGGTGACCCTACAATGTTGCCTGTCGTCACGTTTACACCCTCCGTAACAACCGGCGAAGTGGAAAACATGTTAACAAGCAATAGGACAGCGTGGATTTAAATTGGTGAGCTTTCACGCAGTCTGCTCAACTTTATTGTTCTTACCTTTGTATCCAAGGAAAAACACAAAAATCCAGACAAAAGGAATGTGCTGGCAAGCTGAGTTGACGAACAAAACTGCTTCTATTTAGCCGCGTGTATGAGAGATGCCCGATGCTCACTGCCACCGGACACTCTCACACACTCTGCTATGCTCCGCTCCCAGCCCAGTTTTTGAGGTAGAGCGAGCGGCATCATCAGCGGAGGCAGGGCAGTGGCAGCACTCAATCCTTAGAGAACAGAGCATAATTCCTGCGTTTGTGAAGTAAGCATAATTCCTGCGTTTGTGAAAGTAATGTTTCAAAATCCAAATTTTGTAGAAAGAATGCACAAGGGTCCGCGGCACACCGGACACTCTCACACACACTGCTACGCTCCTAGCCCAGTTTTTGAGGTAGTGCGAGAAGCAGCGTCAGCGGAGGCGGGCACCGGCAGCACCAGCAACAAGTGAAGAGAGACTCTTGTCTCTCTCAATCCTTGGAGAACAGAGCGTAATTCCTGCATTTGTGAAAGTAAAGTTTCAAAATCCAAGTTCTATAGAAAGAAAGCACAAAGTTGCGCGGCACACCGGACACTCACACACTCCGCTACGCTTTGTTCCTTCTTCTTCTTAATTATCGGATGCGTGGGCGGACCCACGCAGGCGCTTCCCCATCCTAAAGGATGATTTGCACCAAATCCACCAATCAATACTTAGCTCACATAAACTCACAACTCCTCCCACCGCCCCGTCTGCCTCACAAAATCCAACATCACACTGCTCCTTCTCCTGCCTCTCACCCCGTCACCACCCAGCAAAGCCTTCCCACTCAGCTCAGCCACACCCAGCACAGTCAACCGAACACTCATCAATTCTCTCTCCTCAACATGCCTCTCACACCAAATACGCTTTGTTGCCAGCCCAGTTTTTGAGGTAGGGCGAGAGGCGGCATATTGTCATTCGTGGTATGCTCCAGGATGAAACCTGTTTGATCCGGGTGAACTATTCTAGGGAATATGCGCATCAGATGGATTGCTAAAATCTTTGCGTATATTTTAGCATCACCATTGAAAAGAGATCTAGGTCGATATGCTGCACATTCTGATGGGTCCTACCGTGACTTTAACACTAGCATGGTAATTGACAATTTCATCGTTTGTGAACAGCTCCTACCGAGTTTATGGTGTTGAATAGTAGGGTTAGACATTTCCAGGAGCTGGGCACCATTTAGCTCCTGATTCTAAGTCAGTACAGTCTGATGAGTTTCACACCAACAGCTACTAGCAGCAAATTTTGACTGAAATGCCAATTGGTGTCGTACACACATACCTATGTGTTGTTAAGTGTGTGTTTAGGAATGAGTACGAAGGTGCATTAGGATACATGTATAATACATTTAAAGTAGAACAAGTCATATATAGTGGACAAAAGGTTACACTGTGCACCTCGGGTGAAAGTTAAAATTGCAAATCGCTATGTACTGGCTCCTTATTCCCCTGCAGTAGCTCCTGCTTAATGAGGGATGTCTGAGACCCTGGAGCTGCTTTAAGCTCCTGCTCAACAAATCTTTATTTCGATCCCTGTATAGCTTGGCTACAGTTTAATAAGTGCTGTTTCATAGACCTTTTAGTTGCCATTCCTAAACACATCTGTGCATGGGGCCTTATTCCGTGGTAAGGCATCAATCGCCCTCCCTACCTCCTCAGGAGGAATAGCTTCTTTTAGCAATTCCTTATCTGCTTCAGGAACCTGCGGTAGCACCACTTTACCCAAGAATTCTTTTTGTTTGTCTGAGTCAGTGGTCGAAGTGGGCGGGAGCAGTCGGGAGCGGTGCTCCTATACTTATTTTAATTACATTTTACCGTTCCTATACTTTATTTTAAAAGAAACCGTTCCGGGATGGTTTCGTTTTAAAATAAAAGTTAGGAAGAAGTTGAAACTTGCCCTTTCAGTGCACTGCACAGGACGTTTCCTTAAAGAGCAGGCACATGTTTTTTGGGGGTTTTATTGTGCATGGGAGGGGGCGTGGCGATGGGGTCTGTGGGGAGCCGTCCGTGCCAGTAGGGAACATAGTTCCACTACTTCTTTTGGTACACTTCGACCAATGGTCTGAGTCTAGTGACCTCCTTTTTATGACTTATTTATAGTATGATGCTATTATTTTAGGTTTATCTGGTTCTCCCCTCTGAGCGGTCCCAACTCATTCTTTCGCTCAGTGATAGAGTTTCGAGCCCTTAGCTTTCGAAGTTTCACAGCAAGGAAGCGGTTTGCCTTACTCCCTTTTATGTAACAACCATTGCTTAGTGTGCAGAAGACTATTGTGCCTTTTTTTTTTAAGACCCTCTGGATACTGCGGCATTGAATTCCAAATATTGCAAAAAGAAAAAGTAAATATTGTGGTACAAATATATACATTATGAGGAATTTATGCTTAATTAAAATAAGTATAGATACAGATTTCAAATTCTATTCTTATTGTGTCTCTAGATTTAAAACAATCTCCAAAAGTAAGTGTGTGGGGTTTGGGGGCATTGGGGCTGTGGGCACTGGATATCTGAAATTGACATGGATGTGTTGCTCATACACATTAAATTAAGTGTAAGAGGGTTAAAATACAATACTTTGTGCCTTTTTAGCAATATTTCACATATTTTGCAGCACATTTAAAATGTACATTTCTGCTTTTTGTTGCACAAACAAAATAGCTATACACTGGATGCTTTTTTGTTGTTGCTGCAATCTGACCCGGATTAGGAACACTTGGAAACACATGCAGTTGGAAGGCCTTCATTACAGGCAACTAGAATAAGAGAATGGGGAGCAAAAATGTAACTCCAGCTAAAGGCTCCTTTTTACAAAGTACTACCGAAGTCTCACACATTAAATTCTATACAAAAAAAATGCTTGCAAACATTCTCTAATGTTAGAAAATAAAGTAAATACAATTGTGCGGAATCACTTGCTGTGCTGGAAATGAAATGAAAGCTTGAGTTTTTTTTTTAAACAAAATGAATACATCTTTTAAAAACATTCATGTCCATCATTAAAACTAGCCTCTTAAATGACCCAACAGAAGACACGGGGCCACATTAGGACCATGCGGTCCAGAAACAAGTGTGCCGCTAAACTCACTGGCCCCGTTGTATCCGGACCGGCATATCACAGGTCTGCCTGCCAGAGTGTTAGGGAGAATTCTCTCTTTAGGCTGAATTTCCTAACCCAGTGAGTCCCCCAGCAGCTTTGCTGGATTTCTGGAGTTTGTTTTTTTCTCCTGCCAAGAGTGAGACTCTTTTTCTCCCACTCTTGGACATGATTTATGGTGTTCCTTTGACTGTTAATGTGTTTTATGAGCTATGGGGTCCTTTACTCCATAGAGTCTCATGTGTTTTTACTATGTGTGTTACACAGCACCCTCCATGCAGTGACACAGGGGTGTCATAGTGACACCCCACCATAGACTCCATACCCTGGGACTGACTACTGTCTCCCAGGGCATGTAAAGTCACCATTGGCTTTACTAGTCCCAAATTATTAACAGAAACCAGTACAAACCATCATATTGTGGACGTACTGGTCGGGGCAATTCGATTGCCCCAGGGTCTGTTAGTCGAGGGGGTACGTCTCCGTCCCCCCTGATCGAGTTTTGGCTGGTGGCAGTGGATACTAGTTTTTATATTCGACTGCAAACATATCCCTATGGGATTTTCCCATTGTTCGAGGCTACCAACTTTAATTATTTAATTCTCATAGCCTCGAACATACCGCCGGTTTATTTCATTAATATTAATTCGCCGGTTGGTATTTTTTGCCAGGACTCGATTCTAAAATGGCATTTGTGTTCTCTTCTGTGACTCCAACCCAAGTGGAGCCCTTTGTTCCACTTTTTGGCGGGCTTCTCCACAGAAGCCTCCAAAAGTGGTGCCACTCTGTCTGGGTACCACAGGAGGTGTGGGAGGGGGTTTAGGCACCCTGGACTGAGTTACCTTGGTAACTCAAGTCGCACTCTTGTATGATTGGCCCAAGTGGTGAGCCGGCCGGCTCACCACTTAGCATGTTTGATTGACAGCTAGGCTGAGTGAATGGGGGTATGCTGCATAAAAGCAGGGCTTTGGGGACTGGAACTTCAGAAGTTGCCACAGGACCTGAGAATCCGATAAGGGAGAAGCTGAGCCGACCTACCACGACGACACCACCGGTGGAGCCCTGCGGAACCGACTCATCACTTCCCGACGACAGAGAAGGTCTCCCGGCTGGAGAGGCTTCTTCCCCTGACTGGTGGGCACAACAAGTTTACTTTCTTCTCTTCGCACCCCAGACCGGCTTGTGGTCGAATTGCCCGTGCCAAGCACCCCGGCAACCGGATAGCCACTTACCACTGGACCCCGAATCAACGGACCGCTCCTTTTACCTGAGAAATCAATGGCTGGTTTCTTCCCTGGCAGTGCACGGACTCCTGTCTTCCTCCCCGACGAGATCTTCTCTTCCCCCGGACGAAGCACCGACTTGCATCTGCTGGCAGGAACAACTGCCCCCGCTGGAGTATTCTCACCACTTTAAGGTACCGTGTCCGCCAGGCCTCCCTTTCTAAAGATTGCTACAAGGTAATAATAATCCCTTAACCTTCTGGACTGGGCTGGCCGCCTTGACCCTCTAACTGGTCCCTTTCTTTGGTCCAACTCCTTTTTGAACCGTTACAAAACGTTTGTGCACTGCAACCGTGTGACCTTGGACACATTTCGTTTGGATCCTCTTAAAGCGGATCCGGCCTACTGACTCTAAACTCACGGTGTTACTTTGCCTTCCCCTCTTGTTGTGTTCGTGAAAAAGTGTTGAGATCTGTTTCAATTTATTCTCTGCTTTTCTGTCCCTTTTTTAAAACAAATGATTAGAGTGCCATCTACGTTAAGCGCTCACCGCTGTCTGAAAATAAGTGGGGCTTTACTTAAGACTTGTCTAATATTCTTTTAAGGGAGTGTATATCTTTTAGTGACTGTGTTTTTGGATTGCTTACTATTAGTGCCTGTGTGTTTTTCTAGATGTGGTTTTAAATAAATAATTATATCTCTTTTACACCAAGCTCCGGTCAGTGTTAACTTGTTCTATTGTGTTCTTTTGACCTATTGTGAATACTCTGTATACTGCCTAACTCTTCTCGAGGGAAGTCTGACTGCTCAGCCACAGCTACCAAGTGAATCTGTGTGGTACAGACTGCTACCAAGTGGGTTTGCTGCCAAACACCTGTAGTCCTAAACCTTTTGCAGTGGTCCCAGAGGGAACTGCACAGGTTTCTACCTAACACAGAGCCGCTGTGCCCGACAGGTCTGACCCTGCCGGGTACATCGGCCAAGGTAGGCATATCGGTCATGGAAACACTGGCACCATTAGCAACGGTGCTGGTGTGTTCGTGTCCCCACTCCCATAGAGTCCTATGGGACTCCATGGGAATGGGGACTCACATTTTACTGGTACCTGACTTTCCAGGATGCCGGAGTTGTAATCTCCCGGTGGCACTGGGTAGTCAGGCGCAGGTAAACTGTTACGGGTCCATAGCACCTGCAGTGTTACTGCCGGACACGTAATGAGGCCCACAGAACACCAAAGAGTTGTCTGGAATACCTCCTTCACGAATGAAGTGGAAAGTTAACAATAAAAGCAAAAAACTGCATCTGCACCATGTCTGCCATAACGTTTGCATTGCATGCTGTCAGCAGTAACATTTCCTGAAGGTTTATGGGGGTGCTGCAGCACTTCCAGCATCCCTACATTCAGAGCAACTGGCTGACAAACTTTATAATGATATGGTTCCATTTGTTCTCATTACAGCTTTCTTGTTGTAACCTTCCTTCTGATGTTCCTATGATCAGGCCATATTGGTTTGTACTATACTACCAACTGCTGTCATATGTTCTTTCAGTCCTTGGGCAGTTTGGGATAACGGGATAGTAGCCCTCTCCCTTATCACAGGTATCACATAGAATATCTTGCGCATCTCAGAGCTCTCTGCCATACAATAACTCATAGGGGGAAACTCCTGTTAATGACCGAGGAGTTTTCCCGCTTAGCAGATAGGGCCCACGATATCATAATGTCCTGTTTTTGTACGTCCGCTTATACTAATTTCTTTAGGATGTGTTTCAGGGTTTGGTTAAATCTCTCCACTCATCCATCCATTTGGGGACGGTAAGTGGATGTACGTAAGGTCTTCATTTGAATACCTTTCATTTCTGCCATGAGTTTACCCATGAAAGATGGCCCTTGGTCAGTCTGAATTTCTTTTTGGAAACCCGGTTCTGGAAAAGAATGGGAGTAAGTGCTTCAAAATCTGTTGTGATGTGTTATTTCATAGGGGGGAAGACCTCAGGGTAACGGTTTGCATAGTTTAAAATAACTAAAATATATGCGTTACCTTATTTTGAGGTTTCTAATGGTCCAAGTATATCCATCCCAATTCTAGAAAAAGGAACCTCTATAATAGGTAAATGTTGTAAGGGGACAGGAGGAGGTATTTGAATACTTGTTTGTAACACATGGCACAGGTGCCGACAACATTCTTTATATCAGCATACATTCCTGGCCAATAGAATCTATTCACAATTTGTGCTTGTGTTTTTGCAGTTCCCAAATATCCCCGTCAGATGGGCATGAGCCATTTCTAAGATGATATTTTTATGGTTTTTTGGGAAACAAAATGTGGGTCCTGTGTGTACCTGATGGATCTACACCCCCTATATAATAGCCAGGCTTTCAGGAAAATAAAATGCTCCGTTCTTTCTCCTTCCTTCTTCCTCACTCATTACCCGATTAAGGGGTTCTGCTAACAATGGATCATTACATTGTACAAAAGCAAAGTTAGGAATAATCTCTTCCTCTCCCTCTGTGTTGAGTTTTACCACAGGCTCTAGATCTGCTTTCGCCAAACCGTGAGTTCCTCTCTCAGTCTGATCACTAATTTTAACTTCTTGGTTTTGGAAACAGAACCTTCTCCAATATCCCTTGAACAATCCTTTCCCCTGGCTTAATTTGGTATGCTTTCTTCCCATTGTTTTGCATCAGTATTCTAACATCTCCTCTGTAGTCAGGGTCAATCACCCGTGCCAATACATCTAAGCCATAGCGCCAGGAAAGGCCTGATTTGAGGCACGCCTGAGAAAAGTACCTGTGGGAGGAATAAGGATCAAGTCAGTGGGAAGCAAAGCCTGGTCTCCTGGTTGAATTAACTCCCCTCTAATGCCATGCATATCCAAGCCTATGGACTGTGCAGTAGCAATAGTAGGGGGCTCTTTTGTTAAGTTTCTCAAATGTAAGGGTTCCCCAATTTGTGTAAATTGATTCCGATCCCACACTTAACACCATATACGAGGAGTCAGAAATATGATGCAGACAACTTTGTGAACATTTTTCAAAAGATGCCATTTTATTTACTCAAAGGGTTGGATAAACGCCTCACTATCCCTACCCTGATGAGGATTTCCCTTCCTAAAATAAACTAAAGGAAACACTCCAACAAAAGGATGCTGTCCCTCACACCTGTACATACAACATCCCAATAAGGCAATAGGGCAGTTTAAATCAGTTAAGTTCACAACCTGATAGCAGTCTCTCCTTAGAATTCCCCTTCCCCAGATTCTAGCAGGATTTTATTCAACAGTTCCAAAAAGATAAGTTCCACTTCATTTCTTTTGGTTCCAACTTGATAACAAAAAATTCCAACTTGAATTCGACCAAAGGTTTACACGTGTTAAACAAGGGTTTTCGTCTTTTCAATTGTGCTAAAAGAGCTCAAAACACCTTATCATAAAACACAAATACTTCAATAGTTCATTAGGATCAACAGTGATATTAAGTTGTCAGGATGATTCTGAATCAGTTCGCAAAAACATCTTAATGGTTCTGGCACTTCAAGACTTTTAACCACCCCACAGTACTTTAATGGTTTCACCTGGTCAACTTACCTGCCAGGCCTACTACTACAAGGTCCTCTGCTCTGGTGTACTAACCTGCCAAGACAGAATAAGCTACTAACTACAAGTACCTCTGTGGTAATGGTTATCTTCCAACAAATTAGCAATGTATTTTGCTTATCATGTTTAAATATTTCTTCTAGGGAAACAAGAAAAACATTGGTGCTGTTTGTTACACACTTGTGATTACCACACACAATGCAGGTTATGGTCCACTCCTCCTGAACACCTTCCATCAGAAAGACAGCCCTCCTGCCACTTTTGTTTCCCCACTTCTGCCTTAACCAGATGCCGACAATGGTTCTCTCTGACTCTCACACTTCTTCGGTTTTTGCAATGTGGGATTAAGTCAGTCACACCTATGCCCCATTTAAATATAGGCAATATGCTTTACTAACACTTGACTTTGTAGTTGCTGTGAGAAACCTGTGGGTATTCTCACTTCTATTCTCTGCGTATCCTCTGAGCAGGTGGCCAGGGAAAGGCCATCGTTCTTGGATCCCATTCCCGGCGGTAGACAAGCAAGGGAGGATCGCCTGGGTGGAGGGGCTTTGAGGAGTGGGATGCCCTTGGGAGAGACATGGTATCCCCCTTTTCCTACTAATGACCAACCCAACCCATTCCTGCCTTCATGGGGTATTATGAGTCCACTCCCCTGACTTCCACATATAAAACTCCTAACAGTACTGGGACGAAGAAGAGGCTACCGGGAATAATACAGACTAGGTGCTTTTTTCACTCTGGTACTGGGACGAGGAAGAGGCCTGCTGAGAGTAGTAGAGGTCAGGCATGTCCCCCTAATGATGGTGAGGAAGGCCTAATTGTACATTTGCACCAGAAGCCTGGTCAAGGGCTGCAGGTGTATAAAAATCCCAATCAAGTGATGTCACAAAAAAGAAGCAGTGGCGGTGAAGGTGGTGGAGCAGCAGCAGAGAGGCCAAGAGAAGCAGCGAAGAGGTGTATGTTTGGAACACAGCAACAGTTCAGGGAAGAGCAGCCCGGGGAGCTGGGGTTCTGTGGAACGTAATGATCATTGAAAGGGCAGCCATGCAGGGAGGCTGCCCCTTTTTCTGGTGTTCAAAGTGCTCATTCTCCTGGGGACAGAAGTCGTCCCAGGAGTGCCTGATGGGCAGAAGGTGAATCCCTGAGGTTGAGACCAGAAGGTCGAGACACCTCGCAACAAAGCAACCAGTGAGTTTCTATGAAAGCAGAAACCCGGTATGCAAGTTTGATCTTATGCAGAAGGTTATTGTGTATCGGAGTGGTCACGTGGATTATGAGACACGCTTTCAAAGGTCTTTGAGTGCTGGGTACGTTTAAGGTAAACTACAATGAAATTAACTGAATATAACAAAGTGATTTAAATGAAAACCTTTAACAATAATTGAATACAGAGCTAAATGCAAAGCTTAACAAATGTTTCTTCATACTTAATTGAATACTGCACTGAAAGAAAACTGTTACCAATAATTATAAAGTAATGAAGCTTTATCATTTAAATAAACCCACCGTATGCCAAGCTCAAAAGTGAATGAAACTTCAAAATGCAAGTAAAGTCCATATACGTTGAATCTACAAATCTATCAAACTTTGAATCAAAGAAACCAATACATATTGAACCTAAGAGTGAATAGAACTTTAACAATACAAGTGAACCCAATGTATATTGGACTCCAAAGTGAATGGAACTGTGGAGATGAACTTTAACAAATGAACCAAAACAAACTGCACTTTTCGACTAAGACATTTTTGTTGTTCAGAGACACATACGATACAAGTGTGGTGTAGAACCTTCAGAAAACTGGGAAGCAACATTATAATATTGAAAGTGCATCATCGGGAAGGGAAGCCTGAGGTTGGACTTACTTATTGACTTGACGACAGTGCCTCAAGATATTTTGTGTTTTGAACTGTGATAGGGAAGGGAACTCTGCAACTTCCTAGACTACCTTTTCTCTTGTGCATTTCATTTTGAACTGTGATGAAATACCAGTGTTGGGGAAGGGAATCAGACTTCATGAACTGCCTTTCTTGTCTTTGGGGACATAACCTCAAGGTTCTTCCTTTTGTGCTTTGGGAACTGTGGCGTTTGGAACTTGGGGAGAGGAGACCCGATGACTGTTTCGAAACTGTATAATCTTAAATTGGAAAAGAGAAAAGACTTTTTGTGTAACTATTCTATATTTGGGGAAGGGAGTTGAAAGAAAGCTGCAGGCTGGACAGAGCTCCGAACTTTATGTTGAACACTGTGCTGTTGGTTGCAGACATCCCTACACTTTGTATAGATTAGTTGTGAGGACAATATTGGTTCTTTACAGCTTGCCTTAGTATAATTCTCTTTTGGCTTTGGCAACAGTTGTTTGTGTTGGTTTCTCATTTTATTGCCCTCTCTTTTTGGTGGCATTTAATCTTACCCACCCAGTTACAATCACACCCTTCTTGTCTGATAAAACAGTTTTTATTCTGCCACTTGCTCTTCAAGTCAGCTTGGCTTGTAATAGAACAATTACTGTTTTATATCAGTTTGATATGCAACAAAAAATGTTTCTTCTTCCACTTCACTCTGCATGTACAATTTGTATGCTTAAGGCCCCTGGACTTGGCCAGCGGGCGGTCACGGAGCACTGCGGTGTGTCAATCTGCAAGTGAATTCACCTGGTCTGGCGTGCGTGTCTGTTCGCCTCGCTGCCTCCAGGTCCTCTGCTTCTGTTTTCCTACACGACCCGGCAACCTCTCCTTTGCGGCTTCCTCTGGCACGCGCCAGTCAATAGGGTTGCTGTTCTCGCCTCCCACAGCTCCCCGTGGCTTGTCTGCCACTGGTGCTTAACTGGAAATGGGGAGAGCTCTCAATTTGTTTGGTTCCTGCTACGCTACCTCTACAGCTGCGATCCTCAGGGAGAAAGCCATCAGTCTCAATGCTTCCTGCTGTACAACTGCTGCAATCAAGGTCTCGAACAGCAGAGACCCTCCCAGGACCGGCATCCTCTCGGCATACGTCCCAACGTCTCTGCACTCTGTTGATGTCTACTTCTGCTGCCACGTGGACGGGTCACAACTACTCCACCTCCCGCTACTACACTTATTTATGGCCTGCATGTGAGGGGCCTTTTATGCCTCCCAGTCTCCCTCAGGTGTGGGTTATTACCACTAATAGAGTGCAATTTATAGTCCTGTACCTCCGTAGCCCTCGTCCTCATCCCAGTACTTTGGGAATTGTGGGACTTGCAGCCTCTGGGGAAGTTATACAAGTAATGTTACCATTCTTCTCGACCTGTCTCCCCCCACCAACCACTATGTGATCCTCCCACAGAACACAGTCCCTAGGGTCAGGAAGTGTCTGCCTTTCCCTGGCCACATGAGAGGGGTCCCAGGTCGAAGTTTCTGGGGAAATAACTTTTGATTCATCACACAATCTTCTAAAAATATTTGCATGCTGCCAAATGACCTTAAATCATTCACAAAAAGAGACATTGCATACAAATGTCTCTGCGGCTTCAAAAGCAGAAGCAATATCCCATTGTATCATGGTTCTCATCTGTATTGGAAGCAAAGAACGTTTACAAGCCCTAAAACCACTCCTGCCCCCAAAATCGGAAAGTCCTGATGCCAAGCAAGCTGTAAAGCTGCTTAGAAAACCTGCTAAAATGGCACACAATCACAAGGTCTTTGCTATCTAACAGAGTAAGTACTTTCTCCACAGTAAACATTCTCCATTTCCTCGTTAACATTACTCATTAGCACAGAATGGCATGTTGCAGACAGTGGACAACACTGTAAGAAACCTGAAGGTGTCTGACCTGCTAGTCCCTGGGATCTGTCATCCAGGTGGCCAGGACACAGCCATCGCCTTTGGATCCAGTTCCTGAGGGTGGACCAGTGAAGGAGGATCACCTGGATGAGGGGTGTACGGGGAGTGGAAGTGGGACACCGGACTGCGATATGCAGTATCCCCTTCCCTGTAACGCATTCTCCCCATCCTACCAGGTAGAATACTTAGGAACTCAACCCTTGCCCCCTTTTCCGACATGAACACCTTCTCACGAACAGCTCACTGTGAGAAAAAATGTACTAAAACCTGAGCCGCATACCTGACATGTCCCAATACAATGGTCAGACAGGGTCAGACAATTATTGATCATTACACACACCTGACTTCCATCACACTTCCCCAGACGGACAAAAGGCGGAGCATGAAAGCACACTATGAGCAAGGCAAAGCACACAAGGAAGCAGCAGTTCCAAGAAGGCAGTTTAATTCAAGAAGAAAGACGGCAAGAAAGAAGAGGGTTGCAAGAAGGGAAGTGCCCTTGACCTTTTCAGAGAAAGACCGTTACTTTGATGAGCCTTTGAGAATAAGAAACGTAAGACCCGGAATCAAAGCTGAAGAAACCTGCATTGTGTGTTGGAGGTACCCGGGGCTCTCCCGCGTCGATAGCCAAGGCGGGGAGGATTGTTTGCCGCCGTGGTACTGTCCTTGGCTCCTACAACAAAGCAGCACCAGTAAAGTCAGCACAGCCGGTGAGTTGGGGAGACTGATACAAGACCGGTCTGTTTTACAAGCAAGGTTGCAAGCGGCAACATTGTATAGTGTGTGAAACGTATGAGACTAGAGACGCAAATATAATTAAACAGCAAATGATTGACTGAACTTTTGAAGCCAAGACAGATACCGTACACAGAGTGGTCCGGTGCCACGTGAGTGCTCATTCGAAGGTCTTTGTTAGGTATCCAAGTGAAAAGTGGCAAATATCAAAAGGAATTGTAAAATCGAAGTGGTCCTGCAACGGGTCATGCCAAACCCTGTGCCCATTCAAAAGTCTCTGTAAGTGGATGCTAAATGAAATTGGTCCAAACACGGCTGAGGGAGACTAATTGTATTAAGAAGTGCATTGGAGCATGGCTGAGGGGGATCCGGGGTGAACCGTGAGTCACCCGAGAAGGAATATCCTATGAACATTGTGAAAGAGAATCTGAGACCGGAAGAGGGGGATCCAAAGTGACGATCATTGTATTAAAGGAATCTGAGCCCGGTTAAGGGAGGATCCAGGGTGAATAGTGAATCACCTGGATTGAGCACTTATAAGAGGAAACAAAATTATTGTTTGGTTTGTTGTATCAGGCCCTCTGCACAAAGAGACTTTGATAAGCAAAGAGACTTGGGCACAGAAGGCCCTGATGCTAATGATTGAACAGTATCCTCGTGCTAAAGAAGCCAGAGATTGTGCTACACTCAAGTGAAACACCCTGTCCTGTGCTTAAAATGTGGGGAAGGGAGGCCAAAAGCATCCTGACATTTTTGTGAACACTTCTTTCTTTTTCATAAACATTAACCAACACTATTTGTATTTAGAGGTAAGGATTGACAATAGTTTTTTTTTTTTAGTATAGGCCCTTTTATTTTGACAAGGCACCACTAGGACAGAGTTATTATTTGATGGTCGTAGCTTGCTCCCATCTGTATATTTAGGATTAGATAGGCGTTTATTATACCCTCGTTGAAGTTCAATAAACACCCTTTAACTGTGGTCACTTGTGTCTGCCTTACTGTTGATACCATGCCTTCCTTACAACACCACCCACTGCTTACAAAGCCAATCTCTGCCAATGTCTATCTCACACTGCACTGAATGTGCCTCAGAAAGACCCTACACACAAAGGAAAAAGAAAAGGTTAAAATAAGAAAAAGAAAAAGAATATTGTAATTAACAAAAAATCACGAGTACTGATGAAATGGATGGGGTGGAGGAGGTGGCAATGAGCTCAAGGATGAGTATTGAATATAATGATGGTTTACATTTTGAAGATTGGGAGCAACAAGCTATGTTGACAGATGTTCTAAACTGTATTGAAATGAATACGTGGTCAATTGAAATAATTGATACATTTGCTTCCTCTTGCAGTCCATTCCTAAAAAGGCACTTGAATAACTGCATCAAATTCCAGATTTAAAGGCAATACAACGAGTAGAGAAATAGCTTTGGTGGAATTATCAAAATCTGCGCAAGATGCAAATAGGGTGATTCTGCATCTGGTCTCAACCATTTTATTGCTGAATTAATTTTGATCTATGCTCTGTTGCTTGGAGAACTAGGCTATGAGGCCCAAAAGAACATTGTTAAAGTTCCTAGAAATTAGACCAAAGGGGGGGCGCTGTTGAGCAGCCAGCAAGATGGCCATCTAGCTCTAAAGCTCCGGGACCCACAGCCTACAATCAGCGATAAACGGCGGAATCCTGTCATCTTTGCCTTCATAAAGGTGGCCTGAGTACCCCCTACACACACTGAAAGAAAACCGCTGTCGACGGCTCTGTGCTTCACGAGATACGACAGAGAACGTCCGCCGCGTATACAGGCCCACTGGGCCCACCCTCTCCAGATCCAGTGAGCGTTTAGAGCTTGGAGGCCCTGGAGGTCGCGCTGGCATACGGCGCAACATCCTGCTGAGGAGCCCCCGCGAACCTGCTGCTGACCCCGGAACTGCTGCAGAGGGACGGGGCTGTCTTCTGCTTTGCCGCTGCGGGGTCTCTGGTGGCCGGCGGTGATGGTAGGTGCGTGGGGAGCGGGGCTGCGGTGCTGCCATCTCCGTTGCGGCTTTGCCTGGTCCCCGGCGGGCCTCCGCCACATCGGCGTTGGGGCCGTGAGTCGGCTCCCCTCCTCCCTCCCCCTGGCATTGCTCTCTGCTCTATCTGAGCGCGGGGGCGATCTGGGGCCGTGCTGCCTGGGGGCCCGAGCGGCATGAATGCTCGCGACGGCCCGGCCCCCCCACCTGCGAATACACAGATAGGCCTCCTGGGTCTCCCATCATAAACGGACTGCCTGTCCCTGCGCTCAGCTGCACGGGAGCGCATAACTGCTGATTAGTGGATGCGGCTTGGGAAATATACTACGCACCGGCCCTTCATGCTATGACACTATCGCCTCACTAGACTGCCTTCGCATCTGGGGGGCCCACGCATCCATGCGCTGCCTAACTGCTGTGGAGGAGCTGCGACGGTGCGGGCGCTCTAAAGGCAGCGTACATGACGCTATTTCAGCATATGCAGCTCAAACATCATTTTTTCATTTTGTGGCCCCCCAATGTCCACCCCATCAACTGCAAGATCCTCTGTGGGCCCAAGTAACATGTAAAGCGTGCCTGACTATGTAGGAGTCCTCCTGGCTCCCCCACTAACGCCTGCTGCACCTGAGGCGAGTGAGAGTCACCTGCTCTGCCCACTAGGATACGTCCTCCCTGAGCAGCCTTGGTCCGCAGATCCCTCGAGACTAGTGCCCGCCCACGGGCTGCCATAACCACATGTCAACTACCGCCCAAACCCGGGCCTCCTAATCTACGATCCCCACCAAACCTGACAGGTTGGGAGCTGCTCCTTACCACAATAATGCCCAATAGATTGCGGGTTACCCGCAAAATTGGTACCATGGACAAGTTCACCAAGGCAACGCCCAGGGCGGACCCAGCGTCCTCCTCCACGCTACAGGATGAGGGAGATACCCTGCCGGACCCCCCATAGCCTGATTTGTCTGCAATGATGGAGTCCATTGCCAAAAACTTTGCAGCCTTCCATGAAAAATTGGATGATATTAATGCAAATGTTGCCTCCTTAAAAGCTAAACTCGACCAACATGGGGCCAGGATCACAGAGACGGAGCAAAGAATAGGAACTAATGAGGACAATGTCCACACCCTGCAAAACACAGTCGTGGAGCTGGTCCACGACATGAAGCAAGTCAAGGCCAAGTTCGATGTCCTCGAATCTAGGTCGCGAAGAAATAACATTCGCATTGTGGGGGTACCTGATTCTGCGCTAAAGGGGCGGATGGAACTCGCGGTCGAAAATCTTCTCAAAGACCTCCTAGATAATCCTGAGTTATCACCATTTTTCACTGTGGAAAGAGCACATCGCTCACTGGCACCCCGGCCTAAACCTGGTGACTTGCCCAGGCCAATAATCGCAAAATTACTAACCTACAAGGACAGAGACCTCATACTTTGCCTTGCCAGGGAGAAGGGGGAACTGAAGCTAGACTCACTAATCATCAGGATCTTCCCCGACTTCTCAGTAGGGGTGCAGATGGAGCGACGCCAATTTGGAGGTATGAAAAAAATGCTAAGAGTCAAGAAAATTGAATACGCAATGCTCATCCCTGCCCGTCTCAAATTCACTTACCGAAACAAACTGTACTTTTTTACTGTCCCGGATGAGGCAGTTAAATTCATCGAGGCACAAATCCCCCTGGTGGATCCCCCGTAGGATCCAATGGATGACGACTAAGATCTGGGCTCCCAACTCGGAACAGTAGCCCCTTCAAGCCGTGGCCAATCCACAAACAGCCCTCCACTGGGCCAACCTGTTCCCCCTTCCCGGCTCTAACCTGGGCCTAATACAGTCCCTGCATCAACATTTCAGGAACACTGCCGGTGGAAGGGGCACATCCCCAATTGGCTTGTGCACAACGACATCAATGGGGCCTGAACTTTGGTAACCAAGTCTTACTGTTTGACGCCGGTTTACGGCACCATTTGTTTTGATCTCGCTACCTATTTAATATGTTTACCTCATTGTAACCTGAGTTCCATCTAGCCGTTTTTGAAGATTGTCTATCACAATATGCATTAACACTGTGGGTCAGTCGGCAGCCCCCACTGCAGCTGCAATGCCTCTTAAGGCCGAGTGTTTATGTTTGAGCCCCGGTTGGGCTTCTGATCAAGCGGTGCCAAGTTGGGGAAGGCACGCAGTTGGTCACCCCGGGGGAGGGTACTATCACACCGCTAGTTTGGACTGGGCGGGGAGGGTGGGAGGTGGTGAAGTTGGGGAATGTTTTACGAAACTCGGCAGGAAGGTTACGACTGGATCTGAAGGGAGGCGTGTGTGCGCCACCGCGACACGTATGATTGTAGACAGATGGATCCTTTACTTGGAATGTTCCATAAATTGTCACCATGGCTATTAAAATGATGACATGGAACGTCTGGGGGTTAACAAACTTCACGAAGTCCCGTAGGATTACAGCATATGCATAAAGACATGGGATCAAGGTGCTCCTATTGCAGGAAACTCACACTCTGAAACTCCTATCATCAAACCTGGCGCAGACCTGGGGTCCCAATAGATTCTATACTCAATACTCTACTCAATCCAGGGGAGTCTTGACTCTTATCCATAAATCGGTTTAATTCACGCTCCACACAGCCCACATCGATACAGAGGGCAGATATGTGATCCTCCACTGCACTCTGGATAACAAGGAATGCTTGATAGCCAACTCATATGGTCCCAACACTGATTCCCCCGAATTCATAGATGCAGTAACTGATATCCTAGCGAGATATGTAGAAGTCCCTATTATATGGGGGGGGGACATGAACCTTATACTCGACAATGTCCTGGATAGAACGACCACCTCACATAGGGTCACCTCCCGAGGCGCCAAACAACTTCATACACACATGGGCTCCCTAAACCTACACGATGTATGGAGAACGTTCCATCCCCAGGAGAGGGACTACACTTTCCACTCATCAGTACACAATAGTTCCTCAAGAATTGACCTGTTTCTACTGTCGGGGTGCCAGGTAGGCAAGGTGACGGATGTTAAGATCCTTGCACGTACGCTCTCTGATCACTCTCCTGTATTGCTACAGATCCAACTGGGTAGGACCTTGACAGCTCGACCCCCCCTGGTGCTTTAAATCTGATGCGATGTCTGACGTGGTCTTTAAGGCTGAGATCCTATTGGATATAAACATTTTTTTTTAGAATTTTAGAAGAACAACACACAGGACACCGCTAAGGGGACTCGCTGGAGTCATTTAAGGTATATATCAGGGGGATGTGCATCTCAAGGGAGGCCGGGGTTCTCAAGTCCATAAGGCAGGCCCTAAACAATTCTGAGGCTAAGCTTAAAGCACTGGAACAGGAATATGCTTTGGCACCAGCCCTGGCAACCCTAGCTAAAATCAGAGTGGAACTAGAACTATTTGAATCTCATGCCCTGAGTGAGGTGCGATACTATGCTCGCCCCTTTGCTGCCCGAGGGTATGGTGAGGGAGACAGACCTAGGAGGACCCTGGCTAAACTGGTACGTGCGGAGGGGGTAGAACCCGGATAGATAGCATTCTGGATGAGCAGGGCTCACGACTGGGCGGACCAAACCATTATTGACACCTTTGCTAGTTTTTACGCCACTTTATATGGACCCCAGCCGGAACACACAGCCCAGGACCTAGACGACCTACTAGAAAGCATACCTATGAGTCTCATCTCCCAAGGCCCCAGGGAACAACTCGATGCCCTGTTCACCTTAGATGAGGATAGTCCGGGTAATTTCAGACCTTCCCAAGAACAAGGCCCTCGGTCCAGACGGACTTGCATCTGAGTTCTACCAGGAGCATGTTGCCATCTTGGCTCCCGTACTACATGGGGCCTGGGCTGAATCACTACGGTCCGCCACTCTCCCTCCCTCCTTAAGAGAAGCCTTGATCACTGTCCTCCCCAAACCAGGTAAGCCCCTAGATGAATGCGGTTCCTATAGGCCCTTATCGCTTATCAATACGGACACGAACATTTTTGCTAAAATAATAGCAAACAGGTTCCTTCCATTCATGCCCCATCTGGTCCATGCAGACCAGAATGGATTTGTTCCCGGCCGCTCTACAGCACTTAATATCCGCCGTATATTCAATGTGATGGCCAGAATTGACCCAGATGCGGACGCAGTGGCAGTCACACTAGACGCCCAGAAGGCATTTGACATGGTCTCATGGCAATACCTGTGGGCCATGCCGAGGAAGATGGGTGTTGGACCAAATATGATCACCTATATAAAACTCCTGTATATAGGACCTATGGCTAGGGTGCTGGCCAACTCCAATATCTGCTCTCCCTTCGCGCTGCATAGGGGTACCCACCAGGGATGTCCGTTCTCCCCTATCCTTTTCGCGCTCGCCATTGAGCCCATGGCGGACCATGTCAGGAATAGACACACCCATAAAGGTATTCGTTTACAGGACACACCGGAAATCATCTCACTGTACGCTGATTATGTACTTCTATACGTTAGAAACCCCTCCACATATCTAGACCCAATCATCCGAGGCATAACGAAAATTGGTACGTACTCTGGCTTCACCATCAACTATTCTAAATCAGAAATATTCCCTCTCACAGCAGCAACCATCATGTGAATTCCCCCTACGTTGGTCCCCAGGTGGCATCAGATACCTCGGAGTGCAAGTATCTCTAACGAGGGCCTCTTTAGTGGCGGATAACTATGAGACCGTGGCACAGCTCATTGAATCCAGAGTGCTCAAATGGCGCAATCTTCCGCTGTCCCTTGCGGGCAGGCTGTCCCTAATAAAAATGATCGTAGTTCCCAAGCTCCTGTATATCTTTGCTAATGCTCCTGTGTGGCCCGGGAAACACTATTTCAAGAGACTCCACTCGGTGTGTGCCCAATTTCTCTGGCATTCTGGAGCCGTCCGCAAGAAGTGGCAACATATGACCTTACCCCACGAAAAAGGTGGTTTCGCAGCCCCTGACCTAACATTGTACTGGATTGCGGCACAGGCCCAACATGCCACACTTGAATCCGCCCCCACATGTCAAATTAGAGATACTGGCAAGCGAGGGGAACAATATCATGACCTTAGTATTACACCGTACATTCCGGACGGATGCCCCAGCGGACCCTGTGGCCACCACGATCAGAGCATGGAATAGCATTCTGGATTCAAAACAAGAGCTTCGCCCTTACTACAAATGGCTTCCCATATGGCAATTCCCTGGTCTCCCCCCACACACGACCAGCACATCATGCGACATTGGGGAAATCTGGGCTACCGAACACTAACTGTCCTATATCCCGACTGTAAATTTATTACCCCTCAAACATGGCAGCCTGAACACTCCAACTCACCGCTGGAGCTACTACAATACTTCAGGCTAAGAGCGGCGGTCCTGAAATGTGTCCCTCCTACCCAGACGAGCCCACAGACTCACCAGAACTTCAATAGATATAAAATTCCGTAGGAGGTAGGGGCATAATATCCTCCCTATACAAAATGCAGCTGGGAAAACTAGAGGACGCATCCCCTAAACCACGGGAAGCTTGGGCCAGGGAGCTAGAACGGGAAATCACGGAAGAGATGTGGAACCAAATGTGTGCTCACACGTGCAAGGTCTCTCTTAGCGCTAGATTCCCCTGCATACAATACAAACTCCTTAACAGACTTTACTATACACCGCTCAGACACATGCCCGAAATGTAAATCTGAAGAGGCGGATCATATACATATGTTTTGGTCTTGTGCTGCGCTGGGTGCGTTTTGGCTGGACGTGACTAAAGCGCTCTCAGAGATAATTGGGTCCCTGGTGGACCTCGACCCATTGGCCTTGTTGTTTGGAGTGTGGGCGGGTGAAGGGGCAAAAAAAATGTCAAAATTCTTAAATCTGAGAACTAGTGTTGCAAAAAGATGTATATTACAATGTTGGAAGCGGCGCTCTCCCCCCTCCCTCCCACACTCTGGGGATGTGGCTGAAAGCCCTTACTTGGGTACAAACATGTGAAGAAGAGTATATTGGATCATTACTCGTGCCATCTCGCCCCAAGAATGTGTGGACTGAATTCTGTAGCTATCTAAACAGCAGAGACAAGGTGGAGTGGAGCTCCACCCCCCCGCCGGGCCCGCCCAGCCGTTATAAGAACAGTGCACCTCACGATCCCTCATGCTACTATGCTTTCCCCTCCCCGAATCTGTGCTGATGGTAATAGATCATGATGTAATGCCTAAACGCAATTTGGGATGCTTGTCTTTCTCTGTGTAAAATGTGCTGTACCTGTCCTAACCTGCTGCCAATAAACAAACGTTAAAAAAACCCAAAAAAAATAATAAAAATAAAAAAGAAATTAGACCAAAGGAAATACCAAAATAGATATGATCCCAAAGGATGATCGTATGGCTGATTTAGATAAGCTGGTCAAACGCATTGTAGGAGAACTCATGAAATATCCGGATATTGAGCTAAAAGATATATCGAGTAAATATGCTACTGTCACAAACCTGTAGCAAATGAGAAATGGGAAATCCTATCATGGAATACGAGGGGCCACAATTAGTTTCTGTCAAGATTGGAGGGGTTGAGGTATTTAATGGAGGATGTTTGCCCTCCAGGAAACGTGGTTAATGAGGAATCTAGAAATTGATGGATATCATATAGTACAAAAGAAAGCCATGCAAGGTGTAAAAGGCCGTCCGTATGGGGGCTTGATTTTTGGGGTTAAAAATAGTCTGAATATGACTGAATACGACAGTGCTGGCAACTTCCCTCAAATATTAACAGTGATTGTGCAACCAGCTGGAGTAGCTTGCTATCAAGGAGTATTGATTATCTATGCCTGTAATCCCCCCAACAACAAAGGCACTGTGGAAATCATAGAAGCCTTAGACAGGTTACTTGATGATTGGTGGGGACCCACCCTGAGGCCTTGTTTCTAATAATGGGAGATCTTAATTACCCAATGATTCGAAGAAAATACTGATGTGGTTTTGACCAGACTGTGTTATAATGCAATGCGCCAGGGTCCACAATAATTCACCATATGGATGAGTGTACGCTAATGACGGATAGATGGTCTATGTTTATTAGTGTAAACTGCTTATACAAGCTGTTTACAAATCGGGATGATAACCTGTCCGAACAGTATACTTTCTCAGCTGGTCGTAAGGCATCATGGATCAATTATATATTGTTTCCTACACCAGTGTTCCAAACAATGGGTAAACTATCTTTGATTAAAACTAGATTAAGTGATCATGCGATTTATAAATTTGGCTTAAAACTGGAAACATATCAAGGAGTCAACATTTGGACAGACGATGACTAATGTGGCAGGGAACAGAATACATTGGTCTGTGAAAAATATAGAGGAGTACAGGATGTGCTTTGAGGGACTCACTAATAGATAGTGTCCTTCAGGTGCCTTGCGCGTGCAAGATAGAAGTTGGATATCTAAGAATGCCAGCCAAGTTATTGAGAAAAAAGAAAAAGGTTGGGAAAAAAGATCCTTTCAACAAAAAGTCTTTGAAAAAAGATTATCAGGTAAGGAGATAAAAAAATTGAAAAAGGAAGATATGGATATGATGTTGGGAATTAAAAATATAGCAAATGTTAAAACAAGATATAACAATTTTATCTGGAGCATAACCCAACAGAAGACAGGGCGAATACGCAATAGTGTCTCTAGACGCGGTTAAGGCCTTCGATTCAGTTGACTGGAACTGGCTCTTTAGAGTGCTGGCCCACTTTGGTGTGGGCGAGGGCTTTCGCAGATGGATCAGGTTACTTTACAGAGACCCCAGGGCCAGAGTCAAGACTGGAAGGCATATTTCATAAAGCGTGGAGGATATGCTGCGATACGCAACAGGGCTGCCCGTTATCCCCAATGCTCTATATATTGGCCTTGGAGCCCCTAGCGCTCTTCGTCCGTGCAGCATATGCAGACACAGGGATACGCATAAACAACGTCATGCACCTAGTGTCACTATACGCAGACGATATGTTCTTGTTCGTCACAAACCCCAGAGAAAACCTCCCTGTATTGCTAGAGGCAATAGGTGCATATGCCGAACTATCAGGCATCTCCATAAACAAGGAAAAATCCATCATGTATCCCCTCGCAGGCCTCATACAGCTCTCCATAGAGCAGTTCCCACATCTGGGCCTCACGTGGGTGCCACACACCTTCCGATACTTGGGTATAGATGTATATCATGAACTCGCACACACACACGCTGCCAACACACAAAAGGCCCTAAAAAAAAACAACGAAGTCCATGGAGTTCTGGAAGACGCTGCCACTGGGGATGACGGGGAGAGCTGCCCTCTTGAAGATTACGGTCCTTCCCCGCATTGCTGTACTATTTTACAAATATACCCTACAACATACCCGGGATTTTCTTCAAGAAACTGGATACGATAGTGCAGGAATTCTTGTGGGGGAGTGGGCGGAACAGACTGGCCATCCAAGCCCTACAGAGGAACTATCTGTCCGGGGGAATCAACGTGCCGGACTACGAGAGATACTATCTTGCAGGGCAACTACAATATGTGGTCCAATGGCTGGGAGATGATCATTCCATAGACACACTATTGTTTAAGCCGGCACTGAAGAATTGCTACTTGCGCAAACTCAGCTGTATGGGGAAACCCTGGACCAAAGGCCTACCCGCCCTGCTTACACTGGGGCTACCATTATGGAAAAGGGCGTGGAAGATCCAAGGAACCCAAGACCCATACTACCTGCAGATCCCATTAGCGGGATATGTGGGTACAAGACCGGAGGCCCTGGCTATGTACAGGACACACTGGGAAGCTAAATGGGTTTCACAGGTCTCCGATCTGGGCCAGTGCGGAACACACTCGCAGAAGCCAACGGGATTCACAAAGGGCAGTTCATGCTACACAATAGCATGGTCTGGACCATCAGGAAGAGGTGGATGGACCTCACAGAGGACGAACAACAACTAGACCTAGATCAGTGGTACGACATTTCTGAAGGTGGGCACACGACATCCAGGCTGTATGAACAGCTCAAGAAACTAATAATAAGAAACTACAGATGCGGGACCAATGGCAGTCAGAACTCCAGAAGTCTTTCACGGACCAGGAATGGTTGAGGGTCCTAAGATATGTGAAGACCGTCTCACGAAATGCAAGTTTCAAGCAAACGCAGCTCTATGTGACCCATAGAGCGTATCTCACCCCTAAGAGACTGTCCAAAATGGGGGACAAAAACATCCACGCCTGCCCCAGATGTCCAGTGGAAAACGTAGATATGCTTCATATGTTTTGGGGACGCCCGGTGATACAAATATTCTGGGGACACATCAAAGTCAGGGCAGCCAGGGGCAGGGTACAGATGCAACAATGGTCACTGGAAAGCTACTTGCTTGGCCTCTTCCCGAGGGGTGACAAACAGAAGACACATATAGCCAAGAAGAAAGACTTGATGTGTATCTTAGCGAAACGTCGGATTGCCATGGCATGGAAAGCAGCCACAGGGCCCAGGGTCGAAGCATGGTGGGCCGACTTGCAACGTTGGGCACTAGCAGATACAGTGGTGTGGACCAGCACAGTACAGAAAGGCTCTGGACCAGCGCAGTACAGAAAGGCTCCGGAGAAAGTAGTG
The DNA here is from genome assembly GCF_040938575.1 of Ambystoma mexicanum. Classification (NCBI taxonomy): domain Eukaryota; kingdom Metazoa; phylum Chordata; class Amphibia; order Caudata; family Ambystomatidae; genus Ambystoma; species Ambystoma mexicanum. The sequence continues at coordinate 531,265,068 of NC_090924.1, read as the reverse complement.
ATACACTATTGGCTTGGAACACACTCCTGCAAGACATGCTGGGGTCCTAGGGAAGCATTGCAGATGACCTGGAAGGACCAAACAGCGTGGGTGCAAACTCGAATGACTAAGAGGAGAACCCTTAGGGAGAATTCTCTTTTCCTAACCTAGTGAGTCCCCCAGCAGCTTTGCTGGATTTCTGGAGTTTGTTTTTTTTCTCCTGCCAAGAGTGAGACTCTTTTTCTCCCACTCTTGGACATGATTTATGGTGTTCCTTTGACTGTTAATGTGTTTTATGGGCTATGGGGTCCTTTACTCCATAGGGTCTCATGTGTTTTTACTATGTGTGTTACTCAGCACCCTCCGTGCAGTGACACAGGGGTGTCATAGTGACACCCCACCATAGACTCCATACCCTGGGACTAACTACTGTCTCCCAGGGCATGTAAAGTCACCATTGGTTTTACTAGTCCAAAATTATGAACAGAAACCAGTACAAACCATCATATTGTGGGCATACTGGTCAGGGCAATTCGATTGCCCTGGGGTCTGTTAGTTGAGGGGGCACGTCTCCGTCCCCCCTGATCGAGTTTTGACTGGTGGCAGTGGATACTACTTTTTATATTCGACAGCGAATATATCCCTATGGGATTTTCCCATTGTCCAAGGCTACCAACTTTAATTATTTAATTCTCATAGCCTCGAACATACCGCCGGTTTATTTAATATTAAATTGCCGGTTGGTATTTTTTGCCAGGACTCGATTCTAAAATGGCGTTTGTGTTCTCTTCTGTGACTCCAACCCAAGTCGAGCCCTTCGTTCCACTTTTGGCGGGCTTCTCCACAGAAGCCTCCAAAAGTGGTGCCACTCTGTCTGGGTACCAATAGGGGTGTGGGAGGGGTTTTAGGCACCCTGGACTGAGTTACCTTGGTAACTCAAGTCGCACTCTTGTGTGATTGGCCCAAGTGGTGAGCCGGCTGAGTGAATGGGGGTGTGCTGCATAAAAGCAGGGCTTTGGGGACTGGAACTCCAGAAGTCGCCACAGGACCTGAGAATCCGACGAGGGAGAAGCTGAGCCAACCTGCTACGACGACACCACCGGTGGAGCCCTGCGGAACCGACTCACCACTTCCCGACGACAGAGAAGATCTCCCTGCTGGAGAGTCTTCTTCCCCTGACTGGTGGGCACAACCAGTTTGCCTTCTTTTTCTCGCATCCCAGGACGTCTTGCGGTCGAATTGCTCGTGTCAAGCACCCCGGCAACCGGATAGCCACTTACCACTGGACCGCGAACAAAAGGACTGCTCCTTTTAACTGAGAACCCCGCAGCTGGTTTCTTCCCTGGCAGTGCAACGGACTCCTGTCTTCCTCCCCGACGAGATCCTCTCTTCCCCCGGACGAAGCACCGACTTGCATCCGCTGCCAGGAACAACTGCCCCCCGCTGGAGTATTCTCACCACTTTAAGGTACCGTGTCCGCCAGGCCTCCCTTTCTAAAGATTGCTACAAGGTAATAATAATCCCTTAACCTTCTGGACTGGGCTGGCCGCCTTGACCATCTAACTGGTCCCCTTTCTTTTGGTCCAACTCTTTCTGAACCTTTGAGACTTTTGTGCACTTTTTAAACGTGTGACCTTGGACACATTTCATTCTGATCCTCTTAAAGTGGATCCGGCTTTCTGAACTCTAACTTCACAGTTTGACTCTGCCTTCCTCTCTTGCTGTGTTCTTGTGAAAGTGTTGGGATCTGTTTCAATTTATATCCTGCTTTTCTCTCCCTTTTAAAACGAATTATTAGAGTGCCATCTGCGTTAAGCGCTCACCGCTGTCTGAAAATAAGTGGAGCTTTACTTAAGACTTGTCTAATACTCTTTTAAGGGAGTGTATATCTTTTAGTGACCGTGTTTTTGAACTGCTTAATATTAGTGCCTGTGTGTTTTTTTAGATGTGGTTTTAAATAAATAATTATATCTCTTTTACACCAAGCTCCGGTCAGTGTTTGCTTGTTCTACTATGTTCTATTGACCTATTGTGAATACTCTGTATACTGCCTAACTCTTCTTGAGGGAAGTCTGACTGCTCAGCCACAGCTACCAAGTGAATCTGTGTGGTACAGACTGCTACCAAGTGGGTTTACTGCCAAACACCTGTAGTCTTAAATCTTTTGCAGTGGTCCCAGAGGGAACTGCACAGGTTTCTGCCTAACACAACGTGGGTGCAAACTCGAATGACTAAGAGGAGAACCCTAACAACGACAGTAATTATCCAAGGGCACGACCCAGACATTAGTTCCCATGACTGGGCGTGGGCCCACATAGCCAGAAGGAACATCTGGAAATGGTCAATTGTGAGCCATTTAAGCACCATGCTTTTGGAATCATGAGAGCCTTCCCGCAAACAGTGCCATGTGTTTGTTAAAGTGTTGGTTTGTTGCGTTATTGGTTATGTTTAAGGTTAAAATATAAAGAAATTTAAAAAACATTTTTTTTATCTGGAGACATAAGGCCTCTATGTTTGTCATGCGGGGTATGCTTAGAAGATCGGACTTTCGCCATTTTTTGGTAAAATATAAAGAACACACTACTAATAATAGTGGTGGAAAAAAGGAAATACATGGGATAACTGAGCATGAGTGGAGATCATATATTCAGCAACTGTATGTTAGGGACAGATCATTTGACACCCACGTGATTTGCCGAACATTCACAGACAGGAGTATCTTTTTGGAAAAATGAGGATGTTGACAAAATAATCGCTGATTTAAAGATATCAAGTGCACTCGATCCTGACTGGATACCCAACTTGGTGTATAAAAAAGATCTGCGATATTGGGCATCTTTGCTGGGACATATATACAATAATATTGTCCTGGCTGGTATGATACCAGTTAGCTGGAAAGCTTCGATACCCTAAATTCAATAAGGGGACGAGAGAGAATCCTGCAAATTACAGATTGCTATCAGAAACCTAAAAGTGGATAGAAAGTAATAATCTCCTCTCAAATCAACAGAGCAGATTTCGGAAAAACATGGTGGTGTCATCTAATCTGTGGTCTCTGACATATCTGATGTGAGATTGTTTGAGGAAGAGAAACGGTGGACTGTTCATATGCTTCATAGACTTAGAGGAGCTTTTGATACGGTGGATCGCAATTTGCTGTGGTTGAAGCTAGAAAAGGTAAACATGACCCGATGATCCTCTACTTCATTAAAGAATATTACACTAACACCAAAGTTAAAATTAGGTTGGACCAAGAGGGTCTTTTGAGTGAGGAAATTGATACCAATTTCGGCTTAAAGCATGGTTGTCCGCTAGCACCAACCCTATATAACTTATGTTTCTGATATGGGTCTTTATTTGGATCTTTGCCATAACTTTCCCCCCAAAATAAACAAGCAGAAAGTTGCCTGGCTGGGTTACGCTGATAATACCTTACTAATAGATAATACACATGGACGCATTAATCGAGTACTGAAGGAAAAATAGTCTTATAAATCATCAGAAAACAAAAATTATGGTAATCCAACCTGGTAAAAGGAAAAAGGAAAAAGCCTGGATGGAACTGGAAGATGGGGGAAATAAAAATCGAAATTGTGCGATCTTACGTATACCTAGGCTAGCTGATCTCAGATTCAATTAATATAAATGAAATTGTGTCAGAGTGTTCTGTGCAAGCCGGAGCATTGGGATAACGCGATAGGAGAGACTATCTCCAGTTGCTACTACCAGGAGGCGGGACTAATCACTCAGTGTTCTGTGGCTCCTGGCGCTTGAGCTGTGAGCTGCGATTGTTGAGTTACATTATATGCCGACTCACTAATTGAACTGCCTGGCACGCGAATACCATAAACAAGCAGCTCCATTCTACATCAATGAACGGCAGGCGGAGTGTGGCTGATCAACAGCAAAGGCGAAATCAAACCTACACGACACTCCTGATCAGGTGAATACACAAGTTGTGTATTAACAAGTAAGGACACCGAGTATCTCTACTATTACTCAGGTATTGAAAAAGTGCTGCAAAATCAACTCCAAGGCTAGTGGCAAAGAGAAGGCAGCCCGCCAATCGGCCACCCTCCCATTAAACAATACGAAATCAGCGGCGTGCAATAGCACTGAGACACGGGGGTTAGTGTTGGGAGAAAACACGGGGCAACAATTGCTCCACCTTCAAGCAACTAAAGTGGCACTGAACGTGCGAAGATAGCAGCGGGTCACAGCAAGTGGAATCATTGCTCTCCGTTATTATGGGCAACAACACATAGCAATGGCGCAATTGTAGCAGACAAACAAGGGGGAAAAAATGGCCTGGTTGGGTAAAGGGGCTTTGTCAATAATTCCAACAAGAGTGACTGCGGGTGATAAACCTTTGAGCCCTAAGCCCCCAAACCAGCTGCTCTTTTTAAGTCTGAAAGTCTGCACACAGACACTACAAAATAGAGGTTAGTGCTGATCAACTAAGGCCCAGACAACAGAAGAGGACCTATATTGGTAAGTGAAGGAGCACAGCTCCAAATAAACACAAAAGCAACGCGGATCGCCTGAACATGGCAAGGATGTACAACCTAAGAAGTGGAACAGTTTGGGATGATCTCAAAGCCCCGGAGCAAGATGAAACACTTCAGGTGATCAACGACGAAAAGGCTATTCAAAACAGACAACTGAAGAGTAAACCTACCAATCATTCTTCCCATGTTGACTTGGCTGAACCCTGATTAAAGTATATCGTTAAAGACACACAATTACCGCCTACCTCAGGATTCAGCAGTCGGAATGTGGATATACACCAATCAACGCCTAATTTCAGAAACCAAAAAAAAAACACACAGCATAAGATTGCAAACTACACGTTAACAGCCATGACCATGAAGAGAACAATAATGGAATTCTTCCACAAACGTAGATGTCGCAGCTTAAGCGATGTGGACATGTTAGAGAAGGTAAAAGACTATGTGCACTAAAACAGCACCAACAACAAAGGAAAACTGTCCTGCTGAACCAAAAAATACACATATTTTGGGAGAAACCGATGATGCCAGTACACACATCTCGATTGACTCAATTTATGTCCTGAATGCAATCTCCCAATCGGAAATAGAGCTGCACTTGGAAACACAAAATGCCATCAAAATAACAACTGAAAGTCAAAATAACAGCACAGACACAAAGAAGACAGAAGGCTCGACCAAACTGCCCTAAACTTCATACAAACCTCTCTGGTAAATGTCTTTGACAAATTAGAAGGAGAGGTTCAAACACAAAGCAGAATTCTTATGGAACTCACAAAGGAGACCGAAGAAAAGCATAGTGCGCTAGTGGGACTAAAAACAGCTGTAAACTCATTGATAAAACAGGAACCAAGCAAAATGACAACAGAACTGAACATACAATCCCTGTCTATGAAACAATTAACTGCCATTTAGATAGATTCCAACCTGCAAATCAAAGCCTTAAACAACAATGTTAAGTCATTGGGAAAAGACATACAACAGCAGAACATATGACACAAAATGAGAGAAACATCAACTGAGGATAATACCATACGAGACGGCACACCACTATCTGAATCCATGATGGAAGATATGATACACCTCGCACAAATCGCGGAAGAGAGTTTCTTTCAAACAGAAATCTATATTGCAGAAAAAAAGAAAGACCCAAATGACGGGGAGAAAGATCCAACAATAAAAGGAAAGCGACAGAGGAAGAAACAACGAAGAGAAACAATAAAGCAACAGATACAGGAAACAGGAAATACTCAAAAGGGAACACAAGAACAGGAAACTAAAAATCTTAACGCTGACAACAGCATTCATCTAAACAATTAAAACACCATCAACAAAGAGCACGGAAAAAGTGCTAAAAAAGAAGACAAATCTCAACAGGGACAAGACTGTAACTGAGGTGACCGTTGACCAAGAAATCAAGCAAATTGATGTTAACCTACGTAAGGAGCAAACCGAAGGTAATAAGACCAATTTAGCTATCACTGCAGGAATTCAAACAGACGTAAATCAAGTACCACAAAAGATTGCACCAATATCTCTGCGAAGACCCAAATCAAAACGGAAAAAACAAGGCCAAAGGTCGGGATAGTACAGTAGCAGTTGTCCCGACTGAAAACATAATGGAGGATTAAAAAACAACAGAGGAACCAATCACATTGATGAATTCGAAGTGTAACCAAAGCGCAGCTTCAGAATCAAAAAAATCAAAGAAAGGATCAGACATGCACGTGCAAAGATAAAGAAGAGGTGCAAGAAGACATGCTCACACAAGCACCTGGAGACAAGACAGTCAATGTCAGCCCATATGCGCTGCCAAAAGTATGGATGACGCGAACACACAGAAAAGGGAGGGATAAGACACCGCTCAACAGAAGCACAATTCTTCATATATTTAAGGATGTGACGGATTTATTCCTCTTCTCATCCTCAGGCATAGAATTAGTCAAATTCCCTGTTTTTGGCTGCACAGACGTGGGTGAAATCGGCTTGAAAACTAGAGTGGGAGTAAGTGCAATACTAGTAGCAAATAAAGAACTCAAGAAGTTGGGATACACTGTTGCGACTCGGATGCCGAATGAATGTGAAATAATGACTAAAAGGTGCGCAAATGATGAGTAGAACAATACCACAGTCCCTGAAAGTAATGCCAACAGCATAAGTAAGGAACAAAGAAAAACAACTACAACACAACCACCGAACGAAAAAACTAAAGTTTGGGCATTGATTCCAGTAATCCTTTCACAAATCTTCAAGAAACTGGAACTGATGGATAACAATCTCTAGCAAAAAAATCTTGAGATCATCAGTTGGCACACCAGGGGATCTGGCTCATTCAATATCAAATCCAATAAGGAGGAAATATTGAATCTGTATGACATAATTATATTTCAGGAGACATGGCTAATGTCTTACTTTAAAGCAGATGGATACGCAATCGTGGAACAAGCCACTACAAGGAAAGGAGAGGGCCGACCCGCAGGAGGTCTGCTAATTGCATGTCGGAACTCAACTTTCAGAAATGTTGAGATATTGAGCAATGACACAAATGGAATACTGGTTACCAAAATGGAAATCATAGACAATAGACATAAACAAATCATAACAGTCGTGAATTTATATTGGAACCCAGCAACATCAACATTGGATGAGCTCCTATTAAACATCACCAACATTCTTGTAAAAGTGGAAGCTCATTGTAGGGCTATATCATACCATAGTATTGGGCGATCTAAATTCGCAATGCATCACCACAATTGAGAAGATAGGAGGTTGCATAAGGAAACCAATAGCGAATGGGAAGTTGGCAGCATTGACAGTGGCATTCCACCAAATCCCACATGGAAACAAGGGAATTCTACCACAGCGATAGATTATCTATTTCTATCAAGAGATCTATTTGATAAATGCCAACACTTCAGTATCAAGGAAAATCAGAACAGTGATCATAATATTGTAAGTGGCTCTATTGATTACGATTGTGAAATTGAAGTAACAAAACATAACTATTCCGATCAGATACAAGTAAACAACGGGAAAAACAGACTGGCCACCTTCAGAAAAAAGGGTCCACACTAAATAAGAAATTAGAAAATTGCCATGACACATTAAATGAAGGAGAGATCGCCAAATGATGTAATCCGCAGAACTTTGTGTACATTCTGTGGGACACACCACAGAATAAGAAACAGTCATGCAAGTAGAACACACAAACATGCCTTCGATGAAGCAACATGGGTGAAGAAATAAAATTAAAAACGCTAGGTTTGAACTCACAAAATTGCATCTCAATAGATCACAGTACGACTGTGCGCTTCACAAACTGGAAAAACAAATACAAAAATTGGTTCAAGGGAAACAAACAAATGCGGCTACAGATCGATGGCGAATGTATACTACATGCAGTAAACCACACAAACTCAAGGAATTTCTAGTGCATCATCAACTCAATGACAATTTAACAAAGCCATGCCCAAAGCAATGTGATCCCAGAAGAAAAGTGGCAAACATACTTAAGTGACCACTTTAAAAGTTCCACAAGATCTGTTGAAGAGATTGTATATAATGGAGACTGGGATCTGCCAATTGACAAAAACACAATAGATCTGATAAAAATAATCATCAGGATCCAGGGCTGCTGGCCCAAATGGGCTGACCAACACGATATTGAAGTCTAATATTCCATTATGGTCAGACATTCTCACAACTTTATTCAGAGAAGTTATTAAAACCAAACAAATCTCAGAATCCTTGAGAAAATCAGTACTAATTCCCATCTATACGAAGGGTGATCGGGAAGATCCGAATAACTATTGCACGATCTCCCTTCTGGATGTAGACAGTAAAAGCTTCACAGCAATAATATTGAAAGAACTTGAAATTTGGGGAGAAGATAAGGGGATCCTGCAAAAACAACAAATCAGTTTCCGCAGTGGTCTATCGACAACACTGAATGGTGCCCTAATGAGTCTAATAATCAGCAAGTCATTCCAAAAAGGAGGCAATACGCTATACGCAGCTTGATTGACTTTTCCCAAGACTTTCACAAGGTCAATCAAGACCTACTGAGGAACAAGCTAAAAAGTTGGGGAATACAATACATGATCGAGCTCCATAATCAGACCAGATTGCAAATCAGACTTGATAAAGCAGGAAGATTAAGTGAAAATATCAACTGCAAGAGGGGTAAAGCAAGGTTGCAGATTTGCTTCCCGTCTCTTTAACTTCTATATGGCAGACCTATCAAGAAGCTTGATGGCATGGGTCTTGCAGGCCCGAAAGTGAAGTTTGGATGGCATGGTTATTGCAGGCCCGAAAGTAGCAAAACAAAGACTATCATGGATCGCCTATGCAGACACAATTGTCTTGCTGGACCACACACCATTAGGGCTACAACTTAATAGCTCTGGGGACATATGCGAAACAAAATGATCTGCAGATCAACCCTACTAAATCAAACATCATTACATTTAAAAATCCAAGAAAACGAGAAGCAAGCTTCAACATGCACTTAGACTGCCATCAAATTCCAGTTGTAATGTATATGACATACTTGGGTTTTAAACTAAGAAGATATCCTAACATAGGCCTCTAATGCAAGATCTGAAACACAAACTACTGAACTTGGGAGCACAAATGAAAAAAATGCTCAACTCCTATTGTAAATTTCCCCTGACACCACTGGTGAAATCCTACACAGGAAAGATTATACCCTCTATTACCTATGGAAAGGATACAAATCCAATGAGAGAAAGCATCAACTGCGATAAACTAGAGGGTAAATTATGGAAAGGGGCTTGCAATCTGCGCCCTTCGTTACCCATTTCCGCATTGTGCTTCAAGCTAAGCTTAGAGTCACTAAACTCTAAGATCAAGTGGAAAGTGCTGTCCCTTTTGAGACAGATAGTAGATCCGCGGAAAAAGTCCCTGTTTGAGTACATTAATTAAATGCTAACAAACTGTGATAACCCGTTTCTCAACAAACTTACACTACAAGTCCCAATTGTCCAAAAATGCAAACGTTAAATTATAGAACCAATACAGAATCCCTTGAATGTCAAAAAAGCCCTAAAATGGTATGACTGGATTCACACTATTGACACAGTGAGGGGCTTGAATCTATATCAACCATTATCCTCACAAGATAAATCCAGAGGCTGGCGTGCTACATTTCTCAGACAATTCCACAACCCTCAATCAGAATGCATTTCCTAAGATTCCGCCTTAATCTCCTACAGACGAAAGAGATACTACATATAAGAAATAAGGCTTGCTACCCAAATAGCATCTGCCCTTGGTGTGACTTACATGAAGTTCAAAATTTAAAACATATACTAATGGAATGTGACGGAACAGAAGCAGTCCGAATCCTGAGGTTGACCAGATTTGTGCACAGCAGTTGGACATTGACAACTCACTCCTTCTGGGAAAGACTAGTGTCAGGACGGGAGACAAGGCTCACGACAGAAGTTGTGAAGATTCTTAAAGTACTAAACGTATTCACGGAAAGAGACAGAGGAGAAGAAAGAAAATTAAACTCTGTATGAAGTTAAGGGATGGCACACTGTTGGCTCGCACTCGATTCAAATTGTTAATTCAGAACTCAGACAGACACAGTTATGGTCTGTCAAAGAAAGAACACACTAACTATAGATGAGAACATAATTAATTATTTTACTTAATAATGACATTTTATTATGCTCTGTGATTTTAAAGAATGTGTAGTAGTGAAAGACTAAATAATGTGGTATGTATGTGTTATGCCGCGAGGCGGGTGGAGCCTGTGGAGCCACTGGCGGCGCAGATCCTAGCCCGTCGCACGCTCCGCTCACCCATCACGTTCTCCTTCAGCACCGTTCTAGTGTTTGCGCGCTGACGCGACTCGGAAGCTCAAAGCCTGCCACTTCCGGATCGCGGACGCATTGCAGCGCTTCCGGTTTCGTTATCCGAGAGTTCTGTCTGCTCTGTTCTTTTCGCAGCCTTCACGCTCGTTTATTTTCCCTGTCGGTCCCCGATCCCTATCGGGTCCCGTTCCTCCTCTCTTGCTTGCCTGCTCCTCATTGCTCTGAGTTTTTTCCCCCCTGTATTTCTGAACCTCTTATCCCCCTTGCTCTCCTTCCAGTCTTCTAGCCCACCCCCCATCCTATCTTTCCTTCACTCTGTGCTCCTTAACTTTTCTCTGTTCTGTCTTCTTGAGCCCGTCGCCTCCTCTACTTCCTGCGGTCTTCCTGCTGGATTCCCTGTGTACCGGACTCGGGCCTGTTATTTTAGGATTGTCTACTCTACCGCTTGGACACCTTCTGTTGCTTCCCTGTGTACCGGATCCTGGCCTGCTATTGGACTGCCGACTTCACCTGGTGCCCTTTCCTTGAACTGGGTTTGACCCAGTGATAACCCTTTACCGCATGGACTGCCCTCCTCCGGAGCTCCTCCAGAATACCACCGCTGACCATCTCTTCTGCCCAGCCCCGTCTCAAGACTACCCTTTACTCATATCCTGAGTATCTCAGTGGTCGCTCAGGGGTTTTTTGTGCCTTTGGGCTTTTTCCCCTTTTTGGCGTTCCCAGAGGGGGGCCACGGGTACCCTTTTCGAATGGCACGGTGGCTTCCTTCCATGGCCGTCCTTATCTACACAAAAAAAAGGAGCGACCAAGAAGAAAAGGAGAGAAGGGTACGGAAAGGAAAGAAGAAGGTGAGGAGCTAGGAGGGGGGAGAATTGAAATCAACTTTCTCGGACGAGGATATCTCTGACAGTATGATATGATATGATATGGCATTTATAATCTATTTGTAAAATGCTGCTTGCGGCTAAAAATACAATTAAAAAAATGAAATTGAGAGATATGTTTAATTGAAATTAGAAAGAAGATTCATTACAATTTTGAATTTCATCAAAAGTAAAGGTGGGTATTTAATAGAAGGGTTCTTGAAACTCTACAAAACTTGCTTGATCCTCAATATCTGTTATGGCTTGGAAATGTATACAGCAAAAGAAACTGAATGGATTAAGAAAATTGAAGAGAAACTTTGGAAAAGAGTTCTGGGATTACCTCGCAGTACCTCAATGGAGGCTATATATTTTGAATTGGGAACTATCTCCTTAACAATGTAAGCAATCTAAGGGGATTTGTCTTTTTAGGCTGGTAAGTGACAATGTCTCCAGTCAATCCATACTTACACATTTTAAAGAGATGCTACAAAATTGTGATGTGGGAAAATGGGTAATTAAAAATGGATTCATTCTTTCAAGAAATATGTTACGAATTTAAGAATGAGCTGCCTATCTCAGAAAATGAAAAAAGGTTAAACAAATGTGCGAATGTGTGGGACAGAGATGTTAGACTATCAAAATTAGGAAAACTAAGAAAATAAGTGCTATGTTTAACAGGGATTTCCGCCAGACACACCATGTACATACCTAACAAAACATTTTAATCATAAAGTGAGAAGATTCATCCTTCTGTTAAAGTTGGAGCAATTACCCACATTATCTTGTATTGGGGCATGGACGAATATGAACGAGGACAGACTGTGCAGATTGTGTGGTGAGGAGGTTGAGACATCTAGACACCTCCTTACAAAATGTATTAAATTACAAGATATCCATATAAAAGCCTTTTCAAACCTAAGATACTACATTGATGACTACTAAACAGACCAAATATGGAGCCATATGTACTCTGTAGAAAGTTTTGTTTTAAATTTTGCATTATTCCATATGTGGGAACAAATTACATATAAGATATTGAATTTATGAAAAAATTGATTTTAGAAGATAGTAGGAATTGTTTTTTATTGATAAAATGAAATTGATCGCATGTGGTTTTATCTGTTGCTCGAGAAAATAGTATACATAATTGTGATTAGATGTGCTTGTAATTGATGGTAGGATTTTATATTTTAAGGTAGAACTACGATTTTAGGTTTATGATTGAGTTATTATAGCTATTTCATATCATGTATCTTAGAAAAGAACAAGGTACTTTCTTACCTGGTAACGTTCTTTCGATGGGATGGTCCGACGACGTATTCCATATCTATGACATGTAATCACCACAGCTGTGCTGCTTCGGAAACTTTTTTCGGCGTCTGCGTCGATGACGTCGATGCGCCGTCGTCGAGGACCTCCTCCGACGTCATCCGATGTGATAAGTAGGACGCACGACGCCTGTAGCCTCAGTTGTAGTTTTTTTCCCCCAGAACGTGTGACACTAGCCAACTGCCAGTCAGACACAAAGCCTTGCGGAACGTAAGCTGCAATCGCAAAGAAATTCTGCCGCGGGGAAGGCAGGGCGGGAGCGATATGGAATACGTCGTCGGACCATCCCATCGAAAGAAAAATACCAGGTAAGAAAGTAACTTGTTCTTTGAGGGGATTGGGTCCTCCGACGTATTCCATATCTATGACAGACTCCCAAAGCAGTACCAGAGCAAGGAGGAGGGAAAGAATTTAGAATCAAAATTTAGAATAGCCAATCAAATAGCAGAGCAAAGGACCGCCTTGCCAAAGGCCAGATCCTGTGCTCGGATGGAATCAAGGGAATAGTGATGTACAAATGTATGTACTGAAGCCCAGGTGGCTGCATCACAGATGTTGCGAATAGGAACACCCCTCTGCAGGGCAGTAGATGCCGCCATACCCCTGGTAGAATGGGCCCGCAAGCCAGCCGGTGGGTCCTTACCCGCCAAGCGGTAGCACTCCGAGATGGCCAAAATAATCCAGCGAGACAAAGTCCGTTTCGTCACAGCTTGCCCTAAACGCTTTCCAGCGTAACCAATAAAGAGTTGATCGTCCACTCTGGCCCGGGACATGCGTGAAACATAAAAGCTTAAAGCTCTCCTAGGATCAAGCCTATGGAGCCTCTCCTCTTCCTTACCAGGATGCGGAGGAGGATAGAATGCCGGAAGAACAACCTTCTGGGCCAAATGAAATTCTGTCACTACCTTCGGAAGAAAAGAAGGACGAACTCTAAGGACAACCCTGTCCTTGTGAAATACAGTGAAGGGTGGCTTAACTGAAAGTGCCTGTAACTCACTCACTCTGCGAGCGGAAGTAACCGCAACTATAAACACAGTTTTCAGAGTTAACAGCCTCAAAGGGCAAGAATGTAAAGGCTCAAACGGAGCACCCATAAGAAACTTAAGAACAAGGTTTAAATCCCAACCGGGCACCAGGAAAGGTGACGGAGGGAACACATTAGTGAGCCCTTTCAGAAACTGTGAAATTAAAGGGATTTTAAAGTAAGAACACTCTTCAGACGAGCGCTTAAAGATGGACAGCGCCGCCAGGTAACCTTTAATGGTACCCACTTGCAAGCGCCTGTGGGCCAAAGAAAGTAAAAAGGACAGAACCATGGGGATGTCACATGCAAAAGGATCCACATTCTGAACTCGGCACCAGTCGCAGAACTTACGCCAACGGCAACGGTACAGAGACTTTGATGCTGGCCTTCGGGCCGAAAGCAACACCTCCATCACGTCTTCAGGGAGGTCCCAATCCATATACCTCAACCTTTCAGAAGCCAAGCGAGAAGGTTGAGGGATCTGACCTCTGGATGGAGAACCTGACCCCCCTCCCGTGAGAGCAGATCGTCTCGGTAGGGAAGACGACGCGGAGGGCAGATGGACAAGTCGAGAAGGTCCGGGTACCATGTCCTCCGAGCCCACGCCGGAGCAATGAGGATCATCCGGGAACCGAACTTCCGTAACCTCCGCAGCACTTGCGGGATGACGGGGACTGGAGGAAACGCGTACAGCAGCGGGAACGACCACTCCACCACGAACGCGTCTCCCAAGGCTCCTTTTGGAGGAAATTCCCGCGAGCAAAACCTTTCGCACTTCCGGTTGACACTGGAGGCGAAGAGATCCACTTGAGGGGTCCCCCAAAGGGCGAAGATCTCCAGGAGAATCTCCTGAGCCAACTCCCACTCGTGAGAGATCGTGCTCTGCCTGCTCAGAGCGTCCGCCGTCACGTTTTCGTCTCCGGCCAGATGAACTGCCGAGATCGAAACTTCCTGCTGGATGGCCCAGAACTCGAGCTGCATCGCCTCCCTGCACAGAGGAAGTGACCCTGCCCCCCCCTTTTTGTTGAGGTAGTGCATGGCCACTGGGTTGTCCGTCAGGATCAGGACACTCTTTCCTCGCACAGTCGGCAGAAAAGCCTTCAGGGCTAGCCTGACGGCCCTCAGCTCCAACAGATTGATATGGAGTCTGGACTCCGACGGAGACCAATGACCGCTGACTGTCAGCCCGTTGGCATGAGCTCCCCAACCCGTGAGGGATGCATCCGTCACGATCGTCACCTCCGGCCAGGGAAGCCAAAAAGGAGCCCTCTTCATCAAGTTGCCTTCGACGGCCCACCACAGAAGGTCCCGGGCGACCGAGGGCGGCACCTGAACCGGGTCCGACATCCTGCCGGAGGACTGTGACCATTGCGTCTTGAGCGCCCACTGCAAAGATCTCATCCGCAGGTGAGCCTCTGGCACCAGAAGAATGCAGGATGCCATGAGGCCGAGCAGCCTCAAGAACTCGAACGCTGGGAGCGTCTGGGCATGCTGAAACTTGTGCACCATCTGCTGAATGTGAAGAGCCCTCACCTGGGGAGGAAAACACTGCCCCAGGGAAGTGTCGAGTACTGCTCCAATGTACTGGAGCCGCTGTGTTGGTGTCAAATGGGACTTCTTTAAATTGAGGGAGAAGCCCAGCCTGTGAAGGGAGTGGCAGGTGACGGACAGATGATCCAGGACTTGCTCGGGAGAGCTCCCCCTGATCAACCAATCGTCTAGGTAGGGGTAGACGTGAATCCCCCCTTGCCTGAGATGCGCTGCCACCACCACCATGAGCTTGGTGAAAACCCTCGGGGCGGAGGTCAATCCGAACGGCAAGACCCGAAACTGAAAGTGCGAGTCGCCAACCGCGAACATCAGGTACTTTTTGTGCTTGGGATGGATCGGCACATGGAAGTAAGCATCCTTGAGGTCGAGTGACACCAACCAGTCCTGAAGCTGAAGGGCCTGGAGGACTTGAGAGAGTGTAACCATCTTGAACTTGTCCTTCCTGAGGAGTTTGTTCAAACCGCGCAAGTCCATGATGGGTCTCAATCCCCCGTCTTTCTTCGAAATCAAAAAATAAGGGGAATACCATCCCATGTTCCTCTCCGCTACAGGCACCAGTTCTATGGCGCCTTTCTCTAGCAGGGCTTGAATTTCCTGCGCACGGAGCGGATCCGGACTCTGCAAAGAGAGGTTCCCCGGTGGATTGTCGCAAGGCCTCTGCCGAAAGGGAAGGCAGTAGCCGTGGGTTATGATCTCCAGAACCCACACATCTGAAGTAATGGCTTGCCACTCTACAAGATGCTGCGCCAGCCTTCCCCCAACCGGCGAACCATGGGACATGGCCTCATGACTGAGTGGGAGCGGCCGCGGCGTTACCTAAGGGCAAAGAGGCAACTGCCCGAGCGGCCTTGGCACCACGGGTACCCTGTCGTCCACCTCTGGTACCCCTGCGTTGGCCTCTTTGACTGCCAGCTCCTCTCGCTTTACTGAAGGACGAGTAATAGCGAAAGGAACCACCCCTCCACTGCTGTCCCCTAGGACGAAAAGGCGGAGGTTGGCGAACTGCAGCGCCCAACGACTTCGCTGCAGCTTTCGAGGTCTGCAACCTCTCAAGGCTCTCGTCAGCCTTGCTGCCAAAAAGGTGTTCACCGTCAAAGGGCATGTTGAGGAGCCGAGACTGCACATCAGGAGCAAACCCCGACTTCCGCAACCACGCAAACCTACGTATCACGGTGCTCGACGCCATGGACCTACTGACGCATTCAGCTAAGTCCAAACCCGACTGAACGGACTCACACATGGCATCCTTACCATCCTGGACCATAGCAAGGAAACCATCCCGTTCGTCCCCTTCGGGAATATGTTCAGCCGCTAACACAACACAGTTCCACAGAGTGTGGGTGAAACGAGACAAGGCACAAATGGAGTTGGCCGCCTGAAGCGCCATACCACCAGAAGAAAACACTTTCTTCGGCCAGCCATCAAAACGTTTGTCGTCCCTATCAGGAGGGATGGTAGGGTAGGACGCCTGCTTTGCCGGGGCCGTGGCCGCCTGCACCACCAAACTCTCCGGAGTAGGGTGCCTGGTCAAGTAGCAGGGGTCGCTACTGGCTGGACGGTATTTTCGCAACAAGGATCTGCCCACCGCCGGGAGACTCTCCGGAGCAGTCCAAGCCGCCGCCACCCTTCTCTGTAAAGCCATATGGAACGGCAGTACCGGATCAGTTGGGGGACCAACATCAAGGATGTCCGTCAGATCATCCTGCACAAACTCCCCTGGGGGAGCAGACCATCCCAAGTACTCAGAAACCCTAGCCATAAGGCGCCGGTACGAGGAATCGGCATGAGAACCAGGCTCAGGCCTACAAAACTCCACCTCCGGAGAGGTGTCCAGTCCACTGGCATCATGCAGTGACTGTCTCAAATCATCAAACTGACTATGGCCCAAGACAATTTCATCTGGAACCTGACTAGGAACCAGGCCATCAGAATCCTCATCCGCCTCTGAAATATAGTCCAGGTGGCGAAAAGAAGGCACCCGAGAGTGCTTGCTCTTAACCAGAGCCTTCCTAGGGGGTTCTCCCGTGCCATGGGGTACCTCCGACACGAAAGGCGTCGATGGCGTCGAGCGAATCGGCGCCGGCGTCGAGAGAACCGGCATCGGTGCCGAGAGGATCGGCGTCGAGGAAATCGGCGGCGTCGTCAGATGCAGCGCCTCCAGCAACGGCGGCGTCGACACAGCCCTCGAAGCCGGAGCCCCGAGCGTGTCCCTCGACGAATTGAGCGTCGACGGCTTTGACGACTTCCTCGGAGCCGGAGACTCGAGAAAGCCTGTCGACGCCCTCGACGCCTCAGACGTCGATGTCTTCCTCGAAGACCTCACAGGTGCATGCGGTCTCGAACGCGTCGAGGACCGGGACCTGGAATGGGTACGTCGAGAACGAGTCTCCTTGTCCGAACGGGACCTCTCCCGTGACTCGTGCCGACCACTCTTGCGAGCGGTGTCTCTCGACCTCTCACGACCGACCCCACTCGGGGGCGCGGACGGCATAGTACCCTGCGACTCAAGAATCGCCAGCATTTTCTTCCCGAAGGAAGCCCATTCCTCCGGCGTCGCACGGCTGGTGGGGTAAGCGACGTGCTGGGCAGAGTCCTCCGAAGAGGACCTGGAAGACGACCGGTGTCGGCGCTTCCGAGAATGCCTCGAAGAGGCTGAGGAGTGGCGAGACCGACTCCTAGAAGGAGACCCACGAGACTTCCAATGATGACTCGGAGAGTCACCCCTCGAATCATCCGTCAAAAGCCCCGCAGACTTCGACTTCCTGGGCTTGGACACCCGACCTACCGACAACTTCTTCTTACGTTCGCGTAAGGCTTTGGACGTGAGCGACTGGAAGTTGATACAGTCATCCGTGTCGTGGGCCTCCCTGAGGCACCAGAGGCAGGCGTCGTGCGAGTCCGTCACCGACATCTTGGACCCACACTCCCCGCACTTCTTGAAACCCGGACGCGGGGTCGAAGATGAAGTAGAAGACATCTTCACACGAAGGATTTTCACAAAACGAACAGGTTCGAAGAACCGAGAAGAACAGAACTCTAAAGAGTCAAGGCGTGAACCGAGAATCACGAAGCAACATGTTCGCGGAAAAAACGGAACTGAGGCTACGGGCGTCGTGCGTCCTACTTATCACATCGGATGACGTCGGACGTCGGAGGAGGTCCTCGACGACGGCGCATCGACGTCATCGACGCAGGACGCAGACGCCGAAAAAAGTTTCCGAAGCAGCACAGCTGTGGTGATTACATGTCATAGATATGGAATACGTCGGAGGACCCAATCCCCTCGAAATGAATGTTTATTTTAAAAATTGATGATTCCTATTGTATACAAATGATAACGTTTGTGTAAATCGTTAAAAGGTAAAATTAACCAACAAAACAAAAAAAACACATGTATTCAGAGGCAGCATATTCCACACCGAACAGGGTGCAGCTTCTTAATCTGGGATATCGTCTTTGCACAGGTATTTGCCAACAAAACTTCAAAATGCCCTTCAAGAGTTCTACAATGTTGGTGGGCTTTTGGATGTACTTGAGGTAGCTCTTAAATTGTGGTCAGATCAACTCAGAGTTAGGTCAGGAGAGTCAGGGGGAGTTCAAACCCAAATGGTGCCTGTTCTGGCATAAAGGCTGCAGAGGAGTGTTTGTGCTCATTGCCCTGCTCAATAACTAAATTGTACTTGTTCACAGAGTACTTTTAACTTGCATACAGCAGCATTCCCTTCATGATTATAAACTCTTTAAAGAAGACTCTATCCATTAAGTCCATTAAGTGCCAAAAATAAATCACGTTGAGGTCTTGGACTCACGGACGAGTCCAAGACCTCAACGAGAGGACACCGAATGGTATATTTTGGGAAACTGGAAAGCAGGAATGAAACCACTGATGGGCAGACGGTGTTCCTGACATCGTGATTAGATGGAAATTATTTGAAAAAATGCAGAAATAGTTAAAAAATCATCCAATAAATGGAGAGATTTTTTGAGGACTCCCAACACTGAACATGGAGTCAAAAATCTGAAGATGGCCTCCGGTGGTGGAGCTAACGGAGAACTGTCAGTTGGCTGCGGGCAACATCACCTAAAATGACTCTTATACAGCACTAAAGTAATAGGAGTTTTTACATTTTAAAACTTTACTGATTTACGATACTAAGGATTCACAGCCTGGTGAAGGGGACTATTCAAACAGCATGTGAATTTATAAAAGACCCAATGCTGGAGAACACAAATAATAACCATTTGATTGCTGCTTCTGCAGTTTTAGCGCCATTAAGCGCGATGAAAATCTCCTCAGGAAGAGGTGATCTGTGTCACATGGGTGGGTTCAGCAGCAATACATTGAGCTTGGATGGTCATGTAAAGCCTGCCCCCAGGATGTACTGTCAGAATGTCCAATGTTAATGCAACAACATGTATTTTATAGTTTTTTCTTTATGAAGTTCTTGTGCAAAACTGTACGTTGCTTTGCTCAGGACCCACCATTTAGGGAGAGGGATACTATAATTGTTTCCCAACCAATTTCTGTGCAGCTGTATGGAAATAAAATCCTGTCTCTGACTTTGATCATTGTCGCCTTCTTTGATTAATGGGTAATGAGCTGTGGGATTTAGCAATAGCTGTAGCTGGTTAGCCGTATCTTTTGATTAGTCTTATGAGTAAGGCTATGACATGGTAAGCTTGATCCTTGCAGTCCTTTCTTGCATGAGCTTGAGCTGTAGGCCAGTAGACAGGTTGTTTATGTTCTGTCCAGAAGGAATTACCTCATCCATTGTAGCACATTTATGCTCATTACTGCTTCTTGCACAATGTTGAATGCTGCTGGAATGTCTAGGAGTATGAGGGACAAGGTGACCTGGGTCTACGTATTGATCTTAGTTTTCCCATATAGATAGAAGCACTGATTCTGTTTCTTTCACGAGTCTGAATCCTAACTGAGTGTGGTCCAAGACTTTGGGGACTGCCAACCAGATTTTTTGTACTACACCTCCCATGACCCCTCACCATTTACTACAGTCACTAGGGCTGGTGGGAACTGTAGTCCAAAACATCTGGAGAGGCAAAGATTACAGACCGCTGCACTATGTGTACCGGACTTGAGGTTATGCATAGGTTTCCAGGATCAGTGCTGGGCATGGTATGTTGAAAATCAGTCCGTAGTTTGTGGGGTCACCCAGATTTCCTGTAGTGTTTTCAAGCAGTGGTTTATTGATGGCTGGTGAAGTATTGTGGTACAATTCCAGGTGCAAGTGATTAATTCATGACTTTCCAGCAGAGAATGGCAGAGTTTCTTACTAAGGATGTCTTTGTAGATGTATGGGTCACAGTGTTCAATTGGTGAGCATGCTTTGTTGCTGGCTTCAACAGTTTGGCGAACTCCACTTCAGTAACTCCACTTCAGTGAAGAGTTTGAATTAGTTGAGCATCAGTGTTGAAGGTGTAGGTTCCTTGTGAAATATTTTATTGCTCCTCCTTTCCAGGCTACATTTAGTACAAGGCAGTTTAGTCCCTCATTGCCTGAGCTGAGTCCAGTCTAAGTTCTATCCTGTTGCTGTACACATCTCCATCTCCGGTAAATGAACTGATGTCTTTGTTGATAATCCAGCAGGAATACAGGTTTTGGGAGGGGAGGTACAGAGATAGTAATTGCCCTTTTAGAGTTTGTGCAGACCCTATTGAATGCAAGGGCCGTACAAATTGCATTAATGTACAATTACATTTGGCTGACATGTTTCATCTAGACAGAAAATGACTGACATGGTATGGAAATGTCGTTATTTCTTTTCAAATGCTGCTATGCCACTGAATTTTTATAGAAAGTTTAATTTCAAATTATGCGTAACATAACTATGTTCTTCTGTTGAATGAAAAAAAAATTGTTTACATTTTAGAGTGGCACTAAATGTGGCCAAGAAACTGTTCTAAACAGGGTGTTTATGTACTTGTCTCATTTCCGGCACAGACTCTATGGCTACCCCACATATTACTCATCTGTGAAAGCACTCATGCAATCTGAATTTTAAAGTGGCCTGCAGCATGTAGAGCAAAATAGATGCATGCTTAGTAAAACAGTGAGAGGAGTTGAAACCTGACAAGCAAATGCTTTACCTGGGAATAAATGCTCTGCATATGGACAGCTCCAACGTTTTCCAACCCTAAAGAGAATTGAACTACACTAAGAGACGACAGGGGGACCTCCTTCTTTGCTTGCTGTAGAATCTACAGGAGACACAAATTACAAGTTCTTTTCTGATTAGTATGAACAAAGTAACAGTGCGCAAATATTAACTCATTACATTTAACAAGAAATGTACGTTACTGTCTAAACAAGAGTTTTGAGGATTGCCATGTCAAAGGCAACAGTAGCAATAGTTGATATTAATGCAAGTCAAATCAGATTTCTTAATAACAACTCCGCATTTTTTACATAATGCTTCATGAGGGATTCCAACTGATCCTAAGAGCTTTAACAATAGGTTTTATTATTACCCAATTTCATGGTACACAATTTTACACCCTTAGAAGGATGTACAGCAGAGTCAGCCCCGATAGAATTCAAACATGTACCCTGGAGGTTGAATACAGATAACTAGGTTGAAAGCTTCTAAGGTTTCTTGCTGAACTAAGTATGATTCTTTATGCCTAGTAATTAGTATGTTTTTGTTGTATGCAATAAGAAAGAGGGTTTAAGGTGTTGCATACAAAGAAAGCCACATCCTTTCAGGTTTGTGAATGTCCAATGTCAATTTAGAGCTACTGGCAAATGTTGTATTGAAATCATTGCACATAACAAGTTACTTATCTTTAACTAAGTATCTCTGGCCATTGTGCTTCATGCACATGATCATTGTTTGAATATGATGCACCTCTAATCTGTCCATTTCTATGATGAATTGCCCTGCCTAACCTTAGGAGCCCACGGTGGGATAGACATCGGGGATGGGTGTCACCCTGAGCTAGTGGAGGCTGAGCTCAGAGAAGGTGTCCAGGTGATTACCAGACCACCCTCACTGTGTCCCCTGCACTAAGGCAGGGGGCATTCAGACTTTACTTTGTATTGCCTTATACCTAGCACATAACTAGAATGAATCATTTTAAGGTATGCATACCTAGTACACTGACAAAGTGTCTCTATGTTATTGCTTGCATACAAAGAAGATTGCCATATTGACTAATTGTTTTGCCTGCTTACCTAGTACATAGCTAGATTGATTCACTGCATTGCAAGCATACCTAGTAAATAGTCAAATCGAATTATTGTACTACATGCATACCTAGAATATAGCTAAATAGACTCCTTGTGCTGCATGCATAACCAGGCAATAGCTAGATACCCTCACTGCATTTACCTGCATACCATTGCATGGATAAATTACTACACAGTGTTAACTGTGCACCAATTCTACTGCTGAATAGACCAATTGTGCTCATGCATATCTAGTACACAGCCAGATGGACTCACGGTGTTACTTGCATAACTAGTACATAGCCAAAATGACACAACACTAGATTGACTAGCTGTGTCAATTACATAAACAGATTTGCTCACTGCATTTACTTACATACTGTGAGAAACTTGTAGGTATTCTCCTGCCTACTCCTTCGGGATCTTCCGTTCAGGTGGCCAGGAAAGGGCCATCGCTTTTGGATCACGACCCTGTGGCGGGGGGAGGGGAGCAAGGGAGTATCACCTCAGTGAAGGGTCACGGGGGACTGGGAGGAGAATACCTAAAGGCGAGACATTATATTCCCCCTTTCCCAATTATACCTCAGCACACTCTCCCTCAGCTTTTATGGGGTATTTTCAATCTCATCCCATCTCCCCCTCCCCATTTCCAGTACTGGGACAAGGATAGATAACTTTCTCCCCAAGGTTATCAGGATTGCCCATGTGTTTGCTTATTTCTAATATTTATAGCTGACTTGGAGAAGTTACTTTCCTCCATGGAACCTACTGTCATGCGCCGCCTTCCGTGGACCCTGTGGTCCTGATCGCGGCTTGCGAGCTGCCATTGAGGCAGCCCGGCACACATTCCCAGCGTCCTTCGCAGCGGTCTAGTTTTGCGGCAACAGTGACCAGGGAGGCTTATTAGCCACGCCCTCCCTGTTCACAGTGCGTTGCAACCCTCTTCGGTCAGCCACTCTCTCGGCTGTGCTTTCTCCAGTTGTCCCAACGCTAGTTTTTCCTTTCCTTTTTCTCTGCTACTCTTTCCGGTGCCGCTCCGTTGTATTGCCTTCTCGGGGCACCATTCCCCTGTATTTCATTCTCTCTGGGGTCCCTTCCCGCCTTCTTATCGTATTCTCCCTCTCTCTCTCTCTTTGCGTCCTGTTTTCCTTACCGTGCTCCGACTTCCTCTCAGAGTTTTTCACCCATGCTGGTTTTCTTCCCTTTGCTGTTGGGCCGCTGAGCTCCTTACATTTCTTACGTGCCATTCCTTTCTCTGTTCCGGGATTGGTCACATCGTACTTTACGGTACTTAACATTCTCTGGAATCCATTGGACCCCGCATTCCACTCTGCATCTACGCGGCCGACGCTTGCTATTGCTATTCTGCTGTTGGGGTTTTTTGTGCCCGGCGGGCTTTTTCCCCATTCTTTCCCCTTTCGGGAGAGGGGCCGCAGGTAGCGCTTGTTATTAGCAATACACTGTGGCTTCCTTCCGGGAGAGAGAGACACTTGCTCCGGAAAAAAAAGAAAAGAAGAAGGATTACCGAACTCGAAAACCGCAGATATCTTCAATTTTGGACTGTTTATCAGGTGAGGAGGAAGAGAAAGAGGGAAAGTCTGAGTTGTGGGAGGTTCAGCCCAAAAAGCTGACACCTACCTCCTGTGCCGAAAATACTCCTCCTCCCAAAGTCATTCTGGGACACCTAGCAGCATTTGCCCCTCTGCCCCTCTGCTTACTCGCATAGTTAATGCCTCCTTTTCGTAACAAGTACGTCCCTTCTTCCATCAAGGCTGTTACTGTAATGCCCCTTCCAAAAAACCAAAAACAAAAGGTGTGATCCTAGAGACTAGGCCAATCTTAGACCAATCAGCAACTTTCTGTTAAAAATCTTGGATCAAGTTGCCACAACAAACTGCATAGCCAGCAATCTGGTTTCAGGCAGTACATAGCACCGAAACAGCGCTTGGGATTCTTGAAAAAGGCAAGTTGGGCTTATTGGTTTTTCTTGACCTTTCCGTTGTTTTTTTATTTGCTCGACCACCAGCCTCTTTTGAGTACATGGGAGTCTATTGGATATTGTTGTGAAGAAGCAATTGCTTGGATCCAGTCCTTTTTATTCCTACGAGTATCTAGAATACATTGGGGTGCTGCCTTTTCACCTCTCGCTCCCATCCAGTGTGGTGTGCCTCAAGAAGCCGGTTTGTCACCAGTATTCTTTAACATCTATACTAAACCCCTTTGGGTTCCATGTGTTAAGATCGTGGCAAAAATGGCTGTTTACACAGAAAATCATGGCAAAAAGGCTGTAGTTTTGCTGCCGCAATCCAAGTAAAGGATGCAGGGGACACCCCTGCAACCCCCAGACCCATTATACCATTTAAGGGGAGCGGGGGACACACCCGCAACCCCTGCTCCCCTTAAATGGTATAACAGGGTACACCTTTACCAGGTCAGACCACAGCATTTTTGCTGCAATTCTTTCCACAGGCGACATTTTTCTGCGATTTTATTACAGCATACCCCGCTTTGTGCCCTTCTTGAAGGTTCTGGCATATTTTTCACTAATTAAACAGAGGATACGCAGTTGGTCTTGGAACTTAGTGGTGACTTCTCTCAGGACTCCTAGAAACTTCTCCACATATACAACCTGATTGAATCATGGATGTCACAGAATTGTATGTGTTTGAATGGAGGAAAGGCCGAGCTCCTGATTTTTGGCTCGTCTCAAGCCAGATCAAAATTGAACATTCAATAACTATAAGTTACTCACCGTAGTGACTAAGTCCTTAGTCCCCTTTCCTCCATACTGCATGGGCGTCCATCGCGAGGGACAGGAGACGGAACCTTTTTCAGCAGAAAAAACCTTCCCCTTTAAATTTAGAGGCGCACTGGGGTGCGGCCCTGGGCGAATGCACTGCCCTGACTCCGCCCTCCGGCGCCACATCTCAGTCCCCATAGACGCGTTGACAATATATTTAACATTGCCTAATGACACCAGTTTTATTAGGGGGGAGGTTGGTGGAACGTATGGCGAAAAGGGAACTAGTCATTACGGTGAGTAACTAATAATTACCCTTACGTCACGTTCCCTTTCCTCCATACTGCATGGGCGATTACAACTGAGTGTAGCCCCAGGGTGGAGAGGAGACCCTCCTTAAGCAAACAGGTTTCTAAGAACCGCCTGTCCGAAAGCCGCGTCTGACCTAGAGCTGGCATCCAAACAGTAGTGCTTGCAGAAAGCCGAAGGGGTGGCCCATGTGGCCGCCATGCTTATGACTTGCCAGGGGACATGCCGCTGGAAAGCGATGGCCATTGCCTTCGCACTGAGCGTGTGGGCGTGCATGTTGGCCGGCAGTGGTTTGTGCTGTCCCTCGTAGGCTTCCTTGATGGCCGAGACCATCCAACGGGCTATGGAGGCATTGGAGGCCTGATACCCCGGTCTTGATCCTTCGAAGGTGACAAAAAGAGCGCCCGATTTGCGGAAGCCCTTGGTCCTGTCCAGGTAGAATTTCAAGGCATTGCAGGACCCTCTGTGCCTAGTCTTTGGGCTCAGCAAAAAAACATGGGCAACCCAATCTCTTCGTTCAGATTGAATGCGGACGACACCTTTGGTAGGAATGCTTGGTGTGCGTCCGTAGGACTACGTTATCCTTGTGAAACGTAGTGTATGGCTCCGAGGTGACCAGCGCCTGGATTTTGCTGATTCTGCGAGCCGAGGTGAGGCCGACTAACAAGGCTGTCTTAATGGTGACCAGCGTGATGTCCGCGGACGCCATTGGTTCGAATGGTTTGTGCGCCAGGGCACCCTAGACTATGTTGAGGTCCCACACGGGGTGCAGCCTTTTGATGGGCGGGTAGAGCCTGGCGAGACCCGTCAAATGTCTCTTGACAATTGGGTTGGAAGAAGAAAAACTCTCCTCCTCCGAGTTTCTCTATGCCCCAATGGCTGGCAGGTAGGTGCGGCAAGTGTCCACCTGCACACCTGAATGGGCAAGATGAGACAAAATTGGAGAGCACGTCGTACAGGGAACATGTCAGAGGGTCGAAGCCCTTTGAGTCTGGCCAGTGACAGAACCTGGTCCACTTGCTTTTATACCGGGCCCTGGTTGATTTGCTCCTGGTGCCCTTTATGAACTCTAGATTAGCCTGAGAGAGGCTGAGATGTCCTAGTGTGACCTGTTCAGGAACCACGCTGTGAGGGCTAATTTCTCTGGTGTGGGGTGGATGACCCTGCCCCCCTGCTTAGCCAGAAGATTTGCTGGGCCTGTCCGCAGGCGAATGGGAGGTCTCTCTGAGAGGCTGAGCAGCTCAGAAAACCATGGCCTTGCTGGCCACCATGGAGCTATTAGGATGATGCTGTGGAGGCGAGACTCCTTGATCTTGCATATCACCCTGTGAATCAGGGGAGTGGGCGGAAAGGCGTATGCTGTCATTCCGTCCCATCTGATCTGAAAGGCATCGCCCAGGGAGCCCGGCCGCTGACCCGGCCTGGAGGCGAACAGTTGGCACTTCTTATTGCCCTGGGAGGCAGAGAAGTCCACCTGAGGGTGACCGCATTCGCATAAGATCTCCTGCAGCACTAGGTCGTTCAACTGCCACTCGTAGTTGTTTGCTCCCAGTTTGCTGAGCCTGTCTCCAGGTTGGATTCCCCCGGCAGGTGGACTGCCCCGAGGTAGATGATGTTCTCCAGGGCCCACTCCCACATGCTGACTGCCAGCCTGCACAGTGGGGGGGAGGGATCTGGTACCTCCCTGCTTGTTGACATAGAACATGCTGGTTGAGTTGTCTGTCTGAATGAGGATGACCATGCCCTCGATAACCGGAAGGAAGGCCCTGAGCGCCAGCCAGATGGCCTTCAATTCTAGCCAATTAATATGGTACTCCTGCTCCAGCCGGGTCCAGGTGCCATGGACGCAGTGGTTGTCCAGGGTTTGCCCCCCAACCCTCGAGAGAGGAGTCCGTGGTGATGGTGACCTGTGGTGTAGGATGCCAGAAAGGCTTGCCCGTCCGCAGGTTACAGTCCCTGGACCACCATGTGAGGTATGGATGAAGTGACGGAGGAATGTTGATCATCTCTTACTGACGGCTCCCGTTTCATGGTTCCAGGATGCTGCAAAGTGCAGCTGTATCATCCTCATCCCGAGTCTCGTGTGGGGGGCAGCCAATATGACTTCTACCATGAGACCCAGTAGGTGTTGGTACCACCAAGCCGAGGTCACTTCTCTGCTGAGGAAGTGTGCCGTGGACCTCTTGATGGCTGTGATCTTGTCCTCCGAGGGAAAAACTTTCTCAGAGCGCGTGTCCCAAATGAGGACCAAGGAGGCCAGTCTCTGCGTGGGCTGCAGCTGCGACTTCCTGAGGTTGAGTGAAAAACCTAGCTTGTGCAGTGCGTTCTTAAGAGCGTGGCAGTATGGTGCACTGCTTCCGGAGATGTAGCCCTGACGACCCAGTCGTCGAGGTACGGGTAGATGTAGTGGTCCTGTGACCTGAGGAGGGCCATCACAGAGTTCATCAGCCTGGTAAAGTCCCTGGGGAAATAGTTGAGGCTGAAAGGAACCACCTTGTATTGAAAATGGCAGCCCATGATCCTGAATCGTAGAAAGGAACAATGCGGCTGCCAGATCGGGACGTGTAGTTACGCGTCCTTCAGATCCAGGGAGCATATCCTGTCTCCCTTGCACAATGTCTACGCTATCAAAGCTGGTGTAACCATCTTGAATTTTTGTAGAGGTAGGGCGAGGTTGAGGGTGGAAAGGTTCAGCACAACTCTCAGCCCACCTGGTTCTTCTTCTGAATGGCGAAAATCCTGGAGTAAAAGCCCAAGCCTCGCTGGGAGGCTGGGACTTCCTCCACTGCCTGGCTCTCGACGAGCGACCGGATCTCTGCTAAAAGAGTTGCTGTCCCAACCTGTGGGTGTGGAGGGGAGGAGGGAGAAGAGACTGGGATAGGGAGGCGGTACCCCGTGGCGACTACAGAGAGGATCCAGGGGTCCGCGAAATAATGGCACCAGAAATGTGCATGAGAGCAAGCCTGCCCCTCACTGGAGACACGCAGGGGTGTGTCATGCCTTCTTTCCCTCTGAGGCTGTTGCGGAGGAGGGGGACTGGAAAAAGCCCTTACTCCCCCAACCTCTTTTTGTTGTTTGCGCCGATGCTGGGACGGCAAACAGTCAAGCTGCCTGGACCTTCACTCTTGGAAGCCGTGGATCCCTCCGTACGTACGCCCCTTCTCAGAGCACTGCTGTGGCTGGGTGTACGGTTTGGGCATGGTCTTTTGTAAGGATGGATAAAGATTTGCTGTTTGAGAGCTGGTTTTCTTTTTATCCAGCTCCTCATCCGTTGTGGAGTGGAAGAGATCACCCCCTTCGAACGGATCTAGTATGCGTTCCTGGACATCTGGGTTGAATTTCGTAGCACGGAGCCAGGCCGTTCTTCTCAAGTCCGTGGCAATACAGATGGCACGACCAGAGTTGTCGATGTGGGCCACAGATGACTCCATGATGTCCTGCGCCACAATCTTGGCCTCCGCCAATCCCACCTTGAACCGTGATTGGCTCTGGGAGGAAATACGCAATTTCCCAGCAGAGCGGCTGGTTAATGGCTGCCAGCATGGCATCCGCGTTGGCTTGACGCAGGTGCAAGGATGCATTGGAATACAGCTTCTACCCGTACGCCTCCAAGATCTTCTCCTCCTTGCCTAACAGCACCGCAGAGGAGTAGGCAGAGGAAGACTGAGGCTTGGAGTACAGTGATGCCACAGCGATCACTGAGGAGTGTGGCTGAGGATGGGCCGATAGCAAGAGTGTATCCCCCTCCATCTGCCTGTACTTCACGTCCAGGTGTTTATTTACCGGCTGGGCCGAGTGGGGCTTGAGCCAACCCTTCTTGGCCAAGGCAACTACGTCCTTCTGCATCGGGATCCCTGTTCTGGCCACGGGACGTAGCGTGAGGACTTCTGCGAGGACCCCCTCTGCTGGTTGCTCGACCTCGTGTTGAGGAAGGCCCAAGTACTCTGCCAGCCCTGCCAGACGTTCATGGAAGGCCTTGGCTGAAGATGGCATGTCAGGGTCCTCCTCCTGGCACCGGACGGGGGGTGCTAGGAGCTGCAGACTGAGGTGCGGGGACCGGAGCCAGAGGCTGCAGCGGGGGCTGGTATGGAACCACCTGCACAATCGGTAGGGTGGCCCGAGCGGGCTGCTGAGGCTGATCCGGGACTGGAGCAGCCTGTACTGGGGCCTGCACCACTGGAGCCATTGGTCCCTGAGGATGACCCCCATCTGTGGAGACTTCATGAGCCAGAGGAACTTTTCAAAGAACCTGTCCTCACATGCTGGATTGGTGGTAGGGGGTACTGACGGGGTAGCGGGCGGCTTAAGGAGCCGTTGCGTGCCCTGTCCGTATGGACGCAGCAGGAACCTGCCTTGCACAAAGGAAGGATAAGCTGTAGGCCACATACCTGGTTGACACCAGTCTCGACACACGGTCCTCCACTTGCCTTGCTTGGAGGGGCATCAGCCGGATGTCTGGATTTTCTGGCGCGGCAGCCATTTTGTCAAGCTGCCTTCCACGTGCCTGCATCGTGTTGCTCGGCTCACTGGGCACCGCCCCGCCCAGGACTCTTGGGTGTGGATCATGAGGCCTTGCCTGTTCCTCAGGCCGAGGCCTGGTAGGCGTTTCGCCCTCGGCAGATCTGCCGGTAAAACTGCGTAAAGGCGCCCCCTCGGACATGATGCCGGTACTAGGGCTGTGCCCCTCGGGTGAAGACCCGGTAAAAGAACCTTCCGGTTTCTCAGCACTGTCACCGGAAGGAACTACTGACCCCTCGGGCCTGACGGCCGGTAGCTGATTCAGCCTTGGCACTAGTGCTGGTATCAGGACCAAGGCGGTCCCTCCCACGCGGGCGAGTCCTTGGGAAGGAGTCTCCCTTGCGGGCAGCACTGGAAAAGAGGGGCCCTACCTTGGGCTTAGATCGATGATAGACAATGTCCTTTCGGTCCTCCAGGGGCTATCTGTTGAAGAGCTCCCTCCACCTGGCCAGTTTGTTCTTCAGAGACCGCGAGGAAAGCGCGTTGCATGCGGTACAAGCTTGCTAGCGTGGTCGGGGCCAAGGCCCCGTAGGCAGAGGGCATGGGGGTCTTTAGTCGGAAAGAGCCCGTTGCAGGATGGACACCTGCTTAAACCTGTAGAAGTCAACATGCGCCGGGGAGGGGCGTGACGCCTGACGACTGAGTACCTGAATGATAAAAAGACAAAAAAGACAAAGAAGTAGTATCCGCGCTTGGAATTACATGGCCGAAGCCCAACCCAGGAGCGCTGGTGAATTCGGTCCATTCCCGTCAACGCGGAAAAGGGGACTGAGGTGTGGCACCAGAGGGCAAAGTTAGGGCAGCGCATGCTCCCAGAGCCGCACACCT
Organism: Ambystoma mexicanum; assembly: GCF_040938575.1. Classification (NCBI taxonomy): domain Eukaryota; kingdom Metazoa; phylum Chordata; class Amphibia; order Caudata; family Ambystomatidae; genus Ambystoma; species Ambystoma mexicanum. The sequence goes on along the minus strand of NC_090924.1, from coordinate 531,234,390 downwards.
GGGCGCCTCTAAATTTAAAGGGGAAGAAGGTTTTTTCTGGTAAAAAGGTTCCATCTCCCGACCCTTGCGAGGGATGCCCATGAAGTATGGAGGAAAGGGGACGGGAAGTAAGAGTATGAAAGCTTCCTTATTAATGACAGTGTAATCTCAGTCCAGAGTAAGGTCAAAACGCTAGGCCTTATTCTTGAATTCTCTCTCAATGCAGACGAACATATCAACCTCATTACCAGAATTGTAATTACTATCTTTGTCTTTTAAGAAACATTCAGCCTTTTCTTCAGAGGGAAACTGCATCACCGGGGCTAATACCTCCTGCTTAAAGAAATTTCAACTCATTCAAAAGGATGCCATATGGATCATTAAGAATATTTCAAGAAGTGATCACATCTCTAAGCACAGGAGAGATCACCACTGGCACCCATACAAGAACGTATCAATTTTAAAGCCTGCACTTTGGTTCACCATTGCATTTACGGGATCGCCCCCTCCTACTTAAAGTCTTCAATTTTTCATTACACTCCAGATAGATCCTTGAGTTCTTCTAATCTCACCCACACCTATTGCCCTGGATTTAAACGCTCCAGGGGTTAAGGAAGATCCTTCCCTATCGGTGCTTCTACACTTTGGAATTCCCTTCCTTCAGGTTTAATATTAGAGGGGAACTTGTTGTCTTTCCATAAGGTGCTAAACACACTACTTTTGAAATAGGTGACTTCTTGTCCTGTTGTACTCATTTACAAATCTGTTGTCTCGTTCTTTTTGTAAAGTCCATAGTGTTTGTGTCTGCCCTGATGCATCCAGGCTGCCCGGCACAATAGAAATTAATCAAATAAATGTAAAAAAAATAAAGGAAGAAGCAGCTAAGAGTTGTAAAGATTACCAAAGGAACAACACTGATGCAGGGAGAGACCTACCACACTACACCATTAGGCTGTCCCGTTAATAGAGTCAGGCAAGGTCAGACACCTCACATTAACCATACACACTTGACTCCACTCAGGGTATAAAAGGAGTGGTTCTGCCAGGTGGAGAGAGCGACCTGGGGGTGCTGAATGGTGTCATGGTCATGAAGTCAGGGGCACAGGCATGCAGGAATCACATGCACAGAAGACCTGGGTGGACACTGTCCTGGCGCCTTTGGCACCAGGCTCCTGAACAAAAGTAAACAAGAACTTCCATTTAACACCAAAAAGCTTTTATTATGGACATAGCACTTCAGATGCATTAACCTTGAACATTCCATCCATTAAGCAGGATGCATTAACCTTGAACATTCCATCCATTAAGCAGCCCCAAGTGTATTCCTGGGTGTGGGTGCTTATGGATTGCCTTCGCACGTGCTCACTCTCTGGGAGTGGCAGGGTGTGGCTTGTAAGCCGGCCCTAATGGGCGTGCTCACGATCTCAGCTATATAAGCTGCCCTGATCCTCAAGACAGACGCTTTGCGTTATTCTGCACTTGCAAGCAGCGTAACACTCACAGTCGCCTGAGGTCAGACTTAACTTTGAAGATCCTGCTTCCTGCCAGCATACTTACCAACTGGGGGAAGCTATTCTTACCTGTACATCTCTCCGGCGAACCAAGTATTCATCTTTACACTTTCTGTAAGGCCGAAATCTTCATCTTGGCACCGCAGCACGAAACGCTCCATCGACGACAGCAGCGCCTGCAAGGAAAAACAGAAGAGAAGGTTAGACATCGAAAAAACATTCAGTTTAAGGATGCGCTTTGCTATACTTCGTGCTTTCCTTAAACCATCACTTACCTGCTGTCGAACATTGCGGTAGCATCCATCTTCCATCTGGCCGCGTCTCACAGCTGCATTGAGGCTGCATTTCCATCTAAGGGAAGAAAACAGAAGAGAGATTATTGCGGGCATAAATAGGAGCAACATATAAAGACATTACACAGAACGAACAGCATCACAAGCGCTCAAGAAAGACATACCAATCATAAGGAGAAGCATAGTCGCAGCTGTACTGGACTAATCCTTATCAGGGATCAGTGAAGGAACTAGATCCCATTCGACGCACCCCTGCCAGAACTAGCAGGATGGAGAGCTTATCTTCCATAATTCACAGGTGAGCTTTATGGGCTGGCGTATGCTCACAGAAACCATACTTTGGGGTGAAGGGTTCGAGAGGTACAACAATCACAGATTGGCGCACTCACACACTCTTATCTCCACGCAGGAGCAGTATCACCACGTACCACCACTCACAACTTTTATACTGAGGGAGAGGTCTGAAGGGGGTGATTCAAGTTCGGGGAGGGCTGCAACCGTGCCCCATGCCTCCGCAGAGACCAGGAGAGCGTAACAGATGGATTGTGGAAGCCAGGGAACAGGAGGGTGCAGCAGGAGGAGCCTGGAGGATCCGGAGGAGAATGGGACACCAGGACGCTAACTCGGTTTGTCAGAGGGGTTGCAGTAGTAGGTTGAGGTCTTAGGGGAAGTTGAACAAGGGGTTTTCCGACCTTTCGCAACGTGCTTACCCCCTCATGTTATCCTCTCGCAGAACATCACCCACAGGGTCGGGATCAGAAAGCGTCTGCCTTTCCCTGCCATATGAGATGGGTACCAGGCCAGGTTTTCTGGGGAATCATCTCTGATTCATCACAGGGAGATGTCAAATAGATAGCCAACACACCAGTCATCATTACTGGAAGCGAACCTACTATAGTATGCTAAGAGTAATTCCTACACCAACCACAAACCTTTCAAAGACGGGCTAATGACATAGAACAACCACTGTCTCTTAACCCAGGACAATTTCTCACTAAACAATGCTAGAATTCTTTTCACTGTGTTCAACCTCAAGGAGAGTCTCCATCAAGCGAATCACAGCTCAAGGCGGCAAATCAAACTAAATGGTATCAGACCTCATTCTGCACCTGCGCACCCACAAAAATGTTTCTTGACCCTTTAACCCTGCAAGTTATCTAAGACCGGAAACAAGATGCCTAGAGATCTCAAAGAAAGAATGTGATGGAGTCAAAGACTGGACCTTGTCATGGGGGCACAGGGGTCTCTCCCAAATTGGGGCAGATGGCCTAACACAGCAAATGCCAGAGCCAGCCCTGTCCCAGAGGTGAGGAGTGCAGGGAACCTGCGCCTGAAATTCCATTATGTGCCTTAAATGTTAATGTGGTGTACGGTAATTATGGTGGCAACAGTAAAGACAGACACAAGTGATCACTGTTCAAGGGTGTTTATTAAACTGTATGCAGGTTGTAAAATCGCCTAATCTAAACCTAAATCTAAGATGGGAGCAAGCGTCAAGTATCAAATGAAAATAAGGCAGTCCTAGTGGTGTTGTGTCAAAATAAAAAGGGCCTATGCTAAGAAACCAATTGCCAAACCTTACAACTAATACGAAAAGGGTTTGGGATAGTTTTCACAAATAATATGTCAGGATATGGTAGCCTGTGTCTTCCTTCCCCACGTTTTGAGCACGGGGTAAAATGGGATCTTGGAGTACAGTACACTTTCGAGTGTCCTCAGCCCGAGATGACAATTCCACTTGAAGCTCTCAGGGCCGTCGATGGCCAAGTCTTGTTTCACTTGAAAGTCTCTTGCCTTCGAAGATCTGACATATTCAAATAACATAAAACAAAAGTTCTTTCAACAAAATGAAAGTCTGTTTCCTGGTTTCATGTAAGGTGAGGATTCTTGACCCCTGGGTCCTCCACATCCAGGCACTGACCCTTCACAAATTGTATGCCATAAATCAATAACAGTTCCTTCTCTTAATGGACTTTGAATCCCTCTCGACTGTTGGTCTCCATTCACCGGGTTCACTATGGCTTTCAACAAATCTTCCTTTATCGTTCTCGTACAATATCTTTTCAACAGTTTGCTGTGAACCTCCCTTTCTCAGGTTCAATTGACCAGAGTTCTACTGGCTTACCCCTGGGACTCCCTCTTCCGGGCACAGACCGCTCTTAATTTTCAGCCTCCCTCCACCGGGTTCACATTTGTCAACACACGGTTTCTTGGGACTTTAGACTTTGCCCCCCCTTCGTCAGCATCCCTCTTCCGGGTTCACTCTTGCCAACATCACATTCACATTTGCTTTTACTTTCAATGTTTACGGGATTCACCTCCCTTGTTTTCTAACAGTTTTTAGGTCAAACGCTTTCAACTGTACACGGATTTTGCTTGACCCCCTGTATGTCCACTTTGACCTATCTTGGCGGCTCTCCTACGACCTTCTGGTATCTGTAGTTTCACTCTGGTGGGGATAGACCAGAGTTTCTCGGACCAGCACCCATGTGGTGTCGGTCTCCTTTTGCAGCTGGTCTCCCCTTTACAATCTTACAGTTCTTTGAACTTGGTTCAAGTTGCCACTTTGCAATATTCATTCACCACAGCCCAGCTCTCATCGGTTCTCCCCTTGACTCACCGGCTGTGATGAACAGCATGGCTTTTCTTCGTGTCTGGAGTCAAGGACGGTACCACGGAAGCAGGAGTCTCCCTCGCTTCCGCTTATCAGCGTCAACATGCTCCGTGTACCATTAACATCTGTTGCAGCACACTTGGCCTATTGTCCTCAGTTTTACGATTCCTTCTGCGGAGGTTTTGCAGGGTTTTGTCGAAAAGGGCAAGGTCGTGTCTCTCCTTGTCAGCCTCTCGATGTTTGTTGCCTTTCTCCTCCACTTGAACTGCCGGGTCTGGATAGCTGTCTCGTCGTGCGGTCTGCCTTGCTCGTATCGTGCTCTCTTGCTCCAGCTTTTCCTTTCCCTATGTGGAAAGGAAAGGGTCGTCAGGTGCGTGCGAAGAGACTGTAGGGGATCAGGAGACATACAGAAATCTTACCAAAACCGGACTGGCAGCAAAACTTACCAGCTTGGGGAAGTGGCCAAGGCACGAAACAATGGAGACTTGAAAGTCTCCGAGATCTGCCGTTCGGATGACATCTTTGGTGAAATCCCCTGGTTAATCGGATTGAACAGAGCCCCAAAAAACACAGGGTAAGGTGCAAAACAGTAGCGGAACAGATGCTGGACACAGTCCCTAGGAGCAAATGTCTCAGTGGGTGAGGAGGACCGAGGGCTGCACAGCCGCATGGGAGACAAGACAGCAGCACCCTAGCCAATGCTGGACATACCATACTGGAGAGACAGAATAGGAGGAACATACGGCAACCATGGTCGGTCCGAAACCTTGGGAAGGAGCACATTTGGCCTGCTGGAGCAGTCATCGAGCCGGGGGCTGAGGGTTGACTGGCATCGCCTGGGTGGCTTGGCAAGGTTGGTGCTGAGATCCAGAGCCACGCTGCGTTCCTTTCCCTCCTTTACACTTCACCTCAAGGTGGATTACACCCGTGTGGAGGGGGAGCTGGCCCGACGTGGTGGATTGAACAATAAACTGACTGCTGGAGCTGGGCTTGGATTTTAGGTGAGGAGGGGGTCCCTCAGTGGCACGGGCAACAGCCTGTCTCTGGGTAGAAAGCTAAATGAACATACAGTGATGACTGCGTTGCCCCTTCTCGTCCGCGCTTGGACTCCCTGCTCCCTCCTCTGCTCTCTCCACCTGTGAGTGCACCATTGCGGAAAGCATGGCCCTGATAAAAAGCCGAACGGGAGCAGACCGTGGTCTGCTGGCATGGGTAACGCAATTTAGGAAGGAGTACGGGACCTTGGCCCCCTTAAAGGAACAGATTGGGCCCAATTCTTCAGGGGCCACAACGCTACTTACAGCCCAGCAAGCCACCTCAGACTGCCTTGGACCACCCAAAATCCAAGGAGGGGAAAGCATCCTCCTCGATTAAAGACATGCTTCAGTCCTCTAAGGGGTGGGGGGCGGGCTTCAGGTCTTCAAATGCCAAACCAGTCTACATGCTGGCTTGCCACAGTCTGCTACCATTCGGCTTTTATCCGGGCCAAGCTTTCTGCAAAGGTGCCCCAACAGAGGAGGAGAGAAGGAACAAGTTACTTACCTGTAGCTGTTGTTCTCCAGCATGGGTCTGGAATGGATTCACATGCTCATGAATATTCCCCGTCAGGCTGGGAATCCTCGGTAAAGAAAAAAATCAGTATCAGTTTCGTTTCTGATCTGTCTTTCTTAGTAGTAACCAATCATTGGTCTCTGGTCATACTGCCCCCAGCCAATGACTGCCCTCTCCCTAAGCCCCGCCCCTGGCAGCCATCCTCAGATTTGGTAGCACGTAAAGTGGCAGTATGACCAAGTGAAGAGCCGCAGAGGGGTAGGAGGGAGGGTTCGCATGTGAATCCATGCCAGACCCATGCTGGAGAACAACAGTTACAGGTAAGTAACTTGTTCCTTCTCCAGCATGGGGTCTGGCATGGATTCACATGCTCATGAATATAAGAATACATAGCAGTACACACATGCACAACCACGGGAGGTGGCAAGGCTCAACATTAAACATTACATAAACTGAACATTAAGCAACTCTTACCTTCTCACCAGGCCCACCTTCAGGTGAACAGACTGCGCAGCACTGCTTGGCCGACTCTGGACTCCTCCCTGGAATCCCGGTCGACGCAGTAGAATCTCGTGAAGGTGTGCGTCGACCTCCACGTAGCAGCCCTGCAGATGTCCAGCAGGGGCACACCAGACAGGAACGCCATGGTAGCAGCGATCGCTCTTGTAGAATGGGCTCTCTGACAGCCGTGCAACGGTCGGTTTGCCAACCGATGACAGTGCATGATGCAGCCGGAGAGCCATCTGGAAATGGAAGCCTTCGAGAGAGCCTTCCCTTGGTTCACAGGTCCAAAGTTCACAAACAGCTGTGATGTCTTCAGAAAACTCTTCTTTCGGTCCACGTAGAACTTAAGCGCTCTAGCTACATCCAGCGAGTGCAAAGTCCTCTCGGCCGGCGACGAAGGCGACAGAAAGAAAACTGGTAACACGAAGGGCTCATTGAGATGGAAGTCCGACGGCACCTTGGGCATGAAGGAGGGGTGCATCCTCATTCCGTGAAAAGTCAAGTATGGAGGCTTGCAGGATAGGGCCTGAATCTCTCCCACGCGTCGTGCGCAGGTGAAGGCCACAAGGAACGCTGTCTTCCACGACAGGAACTTCAACGGAGCCGAATGCAAAAGCTCGAATTGCGGGCCCATGAGCCTGGTCAGCACCACGTTGAGCTCCCACGCCGGGGCTGGACCCTTCACCGGCGGGAATGATCGGAACAGTCCTTTCATAAACTCCTTCACCAGGCGATGAGACCACAGGGATGACCGTCCTGCAGTTCTGGTGTATCGGGAAATCGCTGCCAGATGCATCTTGATGGAAGCATGAGCTAGTCCAGCTTTGGCCAGCAACAGTAAGTACGGTAGCACTTGAGGGGCCGTAATCCGTAGAGGGTTAATCTTCTGTGCACGGCACCAGACAGAGAACCTCTTCCACTTTTGTCCGTAGCACTTGAGCGTTGAGGACGCCCTGGCCTTTGCAAGAACCTCTCTGCAGTCTGCCGGGATATCGTATCCTCCAAACTCTAGTGCTGCAGGAGCCAGGCCTGCAAGTTCAGCGACTCCGGTTCGTGATGAAGGATGGCGCCTCCTTCTCTGGAGGGAAGATCTGCGTCCGTCGACAGTTTGACTGGTGGGGACGCTGACAAGTCAAGAAGGTCCGGTAACCAGATCTGCCTCGGCCACGCCAGTGCGACGAGGATCATCCTGCAACAGGACCTCTTGAGCTGGTTGACGAGTCACAGCAGCAACGGCAACGGAGGGAACGCATACAGGAACAGGCTGTCCCAGGCGAACGAGAAAGCATCGCCCATGCTCCTCGGCTGGGGAAACCTGCTGGCAAACGTTGAAAGAGTCGATCCACTTGATCCTGCCAGAGTTCCCACTCGTGGCACGAGCGCAGCTCCCTGCTGAGCGAGTCGGACGATTGTGTTGTTTGTCCCTGCCAGATGAAAGGGTACCAGAAACATCCCCTGGGCAACGGCCCAGTGCCACAGATCCTGGGCTTCCTTGGACAGGGCTGGGGATCTTGTTCCTCCCTGCTTCCGGATGTAGAACATCGTGGTGGTGTTGTCGGTGAAGATCCACACCACCTTGCCCTTGAGGGACGGGAGAAACGACCTGAAGGCCCAGAACACCGCTCGGAGCTCCATTATGTTGATGTGGAGCATCCTCTCCTCCGGGAGACAGAGGCCTCTCACGTGAAGATCTCTGGGGTGCGCTCACCACCCCTCCAGGGAGGCATCCGTCGTCACCATCACCTGGTGTGCTGGGGTCTGAAAGTCCGTGCCCAGCGCGAGATGCGCGCGGGTGCCCCACCACCGAATCGCTTGGCGGAATACCTCGTTGAGCGAGATCTTGTCCTCGAAGATGCCCATCGCTTGCATCCAAAGGGCATCGAGGAACTCCTGCAGAGGGCGCATCCGAAGCCTGCATAGGCGCACCAGTTAGATGCATGAGGACATCATCCTGAGAAGGGACTTGATGGACCTTACCCTGGCCACGTCTGTGGCCAGCAGACGCTGCACCTTGCCCAGGATGGCCTTTGTCCTTTCCTCCGACGGCGAGGCCAATCGCGCTACTGTATCGAGCCTGGCTCCCAGAAACAGTGCGACCTGCGATGGAGCCAGGTGGGATTTAAGTTGATGGAGAATCCCAGATCCGTAAGCAGCCGGACGGTCTTCGCTGTGTGTTCGACAGCGAGCTCCCTTGTTCTTGCAAATCGTCCAGGTGGGGGTAGACGTGGATCCCCTGCAGGAGCAGCCACGCCGCCACTGGCACTATGCACTTGGTGAATACCCTGGGCGCTGACTTCAATCCGAATGGGAGGGCCTTGAACTGGTAGTGCCATCCCTGGACCACGAACCTGAGAAACTTTCAGTGTCCTTTTAGAATGGGGATGTGAAAGTACGCATCCTCCAAATCCAACGACGATAGGAAGTCGCCTTCCTCCAGCTGGCCCAGCACGTGCTGGAGGGTGACCATCCAGAACTTCTGTGCCTTGATGTATCTGTTTAGTCGACGCAGGTCCAGGATGGGACGCCATCCTCCGGTCTTCTTTCTGACGAGGAAGTATCTTGAGTATACTCCGGAGCCCGGGAGCCTCTTTGGGACAAGCTTGATGGCTCCTTTCTTGAGCATCGCCCTTACCTCTAACAGTAGTTGAGGGACATGGTTTTCCTTCCTGGCCACGGGAGGAGTTCGGGGGCACTTCTTTAGAAATTCCAGAGTGTGCCCGTGGGCCAGGGCATCCAGCACCCAACGGTCGGTGGAGATGGACTCCCACACGCTGACGAACTTCGTCAGCCGGCCTCCCACCGGGGTGCTTCGGTGGGGGCCCGACGCAAAGGCCGGTTCAGTCTTGCTTGGAAGCGGCCTTACCTCCTTGGCCTCCCTGGCGACGACGGCAAGATCCACCTGACTTGCCTCGTTCCCTGTAAGCTTCTTGCGACGAGGAGCGGGCCGCCTGATGGTACGTCAAGGAGTTGCCGCCAAATCCTTTGGAGGCACCTTGCTTGCCTCCGGAGTTCCGAAAGGCGGCCGCCGTTGCTGCAGACCTCCCAAGGCCCGAGCCGCTTGTGTCGGTCTTGATGGCCTGCAGTGACTCATCCACTTTCTTTCCAAACAGATTGTTCCCGTCGAAGGGCATGTCCAAAACCTTGGCTTGCACGTCTTGCCGGAAATCCGTCGCCTTGAGCCACCCCCGTAGTCTAAGGCAAACGCTGTTGCCCAACTGGCAGAAACCGGTGTCGGCAATGTCCGTTGCTACCATTATGGCGTGGTCCGACGCCACCTCACCTTCCTGTAGGATCGCCAGGGCCTCTGCCCTCTTGTCGTCCGGTAGGAAGTCCAACAGGGCGGCGATCTTGTACCACAATTCCCTGTCGTAGCGGGCCACAATCGCTAGGGTGTTGGCTGCCTTAATCGTCGTTGCCGCCGACGAGATGACTTGCTGTCCCATGGCATCCAGTTTCCTTCCCTCGCCGTCCGGAGGGGAAGTTGAAGATGAAGCCGATGCCCCCCTCGCTTTCTTTTTGGCCGCTGCCGAGACGACCGAATCCGGGGTTGGCTATGCCCTCAGGCACCAGGGGGCGGCGTTGGGGACCCGGTACTTCTCGTATCGGTCCCTTTTGGCAGGTGTCGTGGACGGGTTCTTCAGAAGCGCAAGTGCCTCGTCCTAGATGTCATCTAGCAGCGGCACTGCGAGGACCGTCTTCCTCTTGGCCTCGCGCCATTGGTAGAGGAATCCTTCCTTCTTCTGCTCTTCGGGGCAGAGCTGGAAAAGCTTGGATGCCCTGGCAATCATGGCGTGGAAGGAGCCAATTTCGTCAGGCAGGGAGGCCCGAGGAATCAGCAATGGGAGATCCGTCCCGTCATCATCACCGTCGTCATCCGTCCCCGTCGTGGCCGTATCTGTTCCCGTGTCATCCCCAGGGACAGGGAATGGGGACAAAGGCTGCGAGGGCCATGAGGGCTGAAAAGGCGGGGCTGGATGAATCCTCCTCCTCTTGTTTGGAGGGCTTCCCGACGGGCCCGGTTCTGGATCATCCGTCGGGGGTAGAGGCAATCTCGTCCTTATCTCCGTCTATAAGGATTGGATTGCCATCAAAATGGCCGCCGAGTTGTCCTGCGGCTCAGGCTGCGACGGGCGCGATGGTTCCTCCACTGGAACCTCGTCGGCGCCACCCTCGCTCTAGTCATCCTCCTCGTCAGGATCCTTCCCCTGGGACCGGGCCTCTTCAACGTTCCTGTCGAGGCCCTCCAAGACTTCAACCAGCTCCTCCTCGGAGGCTGTGTCCGCGTATGTATTGGCCACCGCCCCCCCCTCTTTTTCCACCGGGGTCTTCACGGGGGTCTTCTCGAAGAGATGAAAAGAGGATTCCCTCCGTGGTGGCAGGGAAACTCTGGGCCCAGAGGTCGCCTCCACTGAGGTAGCCTCCACAGGCTGTGCCAGGGCCCTAGCGACTTCCTCGATAGAGGCCTTAGCCGGGTGAATCAAGGCCTTCACCACCTTGTGCGTGCCTGCGGCCTTCACCTTGGGGGGGGAGGGTCACCGCCTCGCTCCCCCTCGGCTGGTTCCTTCGAGCTCGACCGGGGCCTCTCCAGAAGCTTAGCCGGGTTCACGGATTTCCTCTTCCCCGAGCCAGAGCGTTGGCTCGTGGTTGATGGCGCTGGTGAGGATGCGTCCTGCCTGGCAGCTGAGGAGCTTGACCGCTCGGCGCTCCTGGTGCCTGCAGACTTGCGGTGCTTTGCCTTCTGTTGGGCCCCCGTTGCCGGGGCGCCCTCATAGGGCTTAGAAGACCGCTCAGACTTCTTCTTCTTCTCACCTGACGGGCTCTTGACTTCCAGCCAGTTGGCGAGACGGGTCCGACGATCCCTCATAGTCCGGTCCGACATGTTCATGCAAAACGCACAGTCCCTCTCGACGTGTGTTTTGTCTTTGTGGAGGCAGTAGAGGCATCTGGAATGCTCGTCCTCCTTCAACACATTCTGCAACTTGCATCCAGGGCAGTTCCTGAACAGCTTGGATCCGGGTGTCGAGCTTCCCTTTTCCTGGGCCATGTCCACGAGGTAGGCCTCAGAAACTTCTGGAATCCTCCAAGAAGCGTAACGTGACAAAAACTTCACCCTTGAGGGGCGTCGAAAATTCCAAAACGAGTCCCCGTTGATCAGAAGTAGAAACGGTGGAGCTTGAGGCTCGATTGACCGAAAAAAATGAGATAAAACTCTTTGAAAAAACACAAAACGCAGTAAAAGCTCGAGAGCTATAGCTCCCAACACTTGAACGTGCGGTAAAAATCTGAGGATGGCTGCCAGGGGCGGGTCTTAGGGAGAGGGCAGTCATTGGCTAGGGGGAGTATGACCCAGAGACCAGTGATTGGTTACTACTAAGAAAGACAGATCAGAAACGAAACTGATACTGATTTTTTTCTTTAACAAGGATTCCGAGCCGGACGACGGGGAATATTCATGAGAATGTGAATCCATGCCAGACCCCATGCTGGAGAACAGGGAGAACACATCACCCCTGACGAGGAATCAACCCCAGCCACAAAGGTAGATATGTCACGTCTCCTACGGTCCCATAACAACATAACGTCATTCCTAGAGGAACTTCAGGACTCTCTCCGCAAGATGAATCAAAGTCTGCAAGGATTTGGAAAAAGAATGGACGACCTGGAGACAACCTTGTGTGAGCATTGGCATGATCAAGTCTAGCTGAGACGCAGTGTCCAAGAATTAAATGAACACCAACTTCGCACTGATGAGAAGCTTGAAGATGCAGAGCATCGCTCCAGGTGCAACAACATCAGGATTCAAGAGATCCCCAAGATAATTGCCAACTCTTATTTGGAGGAATACACTTAAAGGCATGGTCTAGTAAAAATGTTTATTGTCCCTACGGGTCGGCCATGTTTTTTTAAGCCTAAGTGGCTCGATTTTAGAAAACTTTCCTATGCACCTTACCCGAGTTTTCGTCCATTAAACGCACGCGAAAACAAGCACCAGGGAGCCGCCATTTTCTGATAATCCTATCTTTTCCCCCCATCGCCCTGGCTGACCTGCTTTTGCGGCACTAAATCAATTCCCTCGCCCCTGAGCCTGTCATCAGCAGACTCATACCGCCCATTTCCCAACGCCAAAGCACGTCTCGTGTCAACATTCGCTGCGCTTCAGCTAATGACGTGTCGCCATGGAAATGGCAGGACGCCTCTTTCCTCAATAAGTATAAACAGACCGTTTCACAACACACAGCAGCAGATTTTCGATTCCATTCCTCTCTCTGTGTTACTTTGAGTATTCTGTGACTCGTTTTAGTGCTCTGGTCAGCTACCTTCGCCGCTTGTAGCCCGTGTGAACAGATACCAGTACCACCGCTATAAATTATTTTAGTTTGTTTAACACACAATGGCTACAATAATGCCCTACATGTACGAGCCTGAGTATACCGAGGAGGAACTACTGGAAAGGGAAGCACGCGAAAACGATGGGGATTCAGACAGCAGTTGGCAGGATGAATCAACAGATGAAGAGCCTGGGCCTAGTCGAATGGACGGCGTCTCCACCTGGTGCACATGCAATTGGTGCAAGCAAATGTCGACCGAGGAGGAGAACTGCTGCTGCCGAGAAAACTCAGGATGCCTTGCCTACATTTCGGAAGGCGTGCCACGACCGCAATGCATCACCGAGCTGCCAGACTTCAGGGCAGCCTGCCTCACACGGGCCGTGTTGAGAATAATGATGGTGCTTATGCACGAACTTCGCACAACTGTTCGTCCTCGTAATCCGAGTAACGAGTAAGTATACTCTGCTTGTCATGCCACTCCTATTTCATGTTCTTCTACTATATCCAAAATTACATCTACATATCATTGTAACACATGTAAGTCGTTCAATAGTGTGCATTGTCTAGATAGCATTTGTCCGTGCAGAATGCCATTAGTTACAAGAATTGTCATTGACAACAAACGTTTATTAAACTTATCTTGGTCATTTAAAAACAGTTTGTTTCATTCCTTTTCACAGGTGGTACAGGCTGGTGGCCTATCGTTCCTTTACATGGTGGCTCCACGGGAGGCTTGGGCACCGCGTTCTAAGAGTGATACCCGCCTGTGCCGTTCGTGCCATTAGGGAAACTTTCCCGAGTGACAGCGGTCAGTACAGCGGATTTTCTCTCGCTGTGCTGCAACCTGAACTGTACAATGTTTAAAGTCTTTTATTTTTGTGTCATCAAAATAAGATACAAAATAAAACACCACATATTTTAACAACAGTTGTTTCGATTTTTTAAATGAATCAAGTGTGTCTCCATTCAAGGATGGACGTCAGACATCTGTGCTCCGAATGGAAGAAGGTCTGGTCGCTGTGAAGCAGGGTGGTCACTATCTATCTAAGCTAACATAACATATTCTCGATAATGCATGCACTAAATAACACTTGTTCAAAGTCTTTCAGTGGGTTATGTCTCTATAAAAAAGTCACACATATGTCTATACTAACAATTACCATTGGATTATACAGGCCATGGGTCTTGACCACTATAATACACCGGTTGAAGTGTGGGTCTGTGCTCACAAGAATCTCCGGTATGTGGCATTTGTTATTGATAAGCAACGATATACTATCATTGATTTAAAGACGATATACTATATATTGATATAAAGGTGGTTCGCGCCGGTGGATGCGCGCTGGCATGGGGGGCTGTCAGGGGCGCGAAAGGCCAAGGTGCCAAATTACATGTACACTTCAAAAGGTGTCCCACGCCAAGGGGCCATCGATCACATGGCCTCCTCAGACCGCGTGTCTCCAGCCAGGCCTCCCCTTGAAGCAGGCCGCCCCCCTGCAATCCACATAAGTGTGTCTCCATTCAGCAGTCTTCCTGTGCCTTATCTGCACGCCCCAGGCCCATCCATCCCACCCCGCTGTATCAAAGGTGGTTCGCGCCAGTGGATTCGCGCTGGCATGGGGGGCTGTCAGGGGCGCGAATGGCCAAGGTGCCAAACTACATGTACACTTCAAAAGGTGTCCCACGCCAAGGGGCCATCGGTCACATGGCCTCCTCAGACCCCGTGTCTCCAGCCAGGCCTCCCCTTGAAGCAGGCCGCTCCCCTGCAATCCACATAAGTGTGTCTCCATTCAGCATTCTTCCTGTGCCTTATCTACACGCCCCAGGCCCATCCATCCCACCCCCCTCTATCAAAGGCGGTTCGCACCCGGGGATGAGCGCTGGCATGGGGGGCTTTGACGGGCGCAAACGGCCAAGGTGCCAAACTGCATGTACACTTCAAAAGTTGCCCCACGCCAAGTGGCCATCGGTCACATGGCCTCCTCAGACCCCGTGTCTCCAGCCAGGCCTCCCCTTGAAGCAGGCCGCCCCCCTAAAACCACGACATACATACGTCATTCATTCACAAACACACCCCTGTTTCTAATACTTTATAAACCACTTGATATGTCTCATGAGAACATCTTTGTGCTTTGCAAGTCAACTCCTGAACGTGTTACCTGGCAACCACTGAGATCTACGCTAATCTGCTTGTCGTCTTGCTATCCGTGAACTTATATGACCGCTTAGAGTAAACCCATCAGTGTGCTACCTGTGGCCACCCACCTATTCTCCTGCAACATACTGCTCTGCTTGCTGAATCCAACTGTTTGTTGGTCAAGGTAAGGCCAGGTATCCTAGTCATATTTCGCAGATTTTTAAATTTCCATCTATTTGCGAGCAGAGTACACAATAGTGCTATGTTCATTGGTCTCATCGCTATTGACTTGAGTTTCCATTGCTATGCTATCAATAGATCTATTTATTTTCATCTGTGTCTATTGTCATCGAATTGCATCCTTCGGGGGTCCAGTCTATAATGTAAGCATGTTTCCTTCTCGTGCAAGACAGAACATCCAAGGGACGAGTCACATGTTCAGATTTTAGACACATCATTTATACATTTCTGCAATTTATGCAAATACTAAGCCGCACATAATGAACTGGTATAGTTCCTGCGACCGAAAGAAACCTTGCATTCATCATTGTATGATTCATTTACTTTTGTATCAAATCTTTATTCTTGAAGATTGTATAATAATGTCGATATTTACTTTTCAGATTTATCAACAATGCCTGCCTGTTCGATTAGTGGTTGCCCTTCGAACACCCATGCGAAATCTGAAGGCACTACAATGCATGTATTCCCGAAAACTGTTGATCGAATAAGAGAATGGGTCAGACATTGCGGATATCCACTGGATGAGCTGGAAAGTAGAGTCCAACAAGTCTTACAGGACAAGAGGGGTGATCGATACCACATCTGCAGCCGGCACTTTTCCTTGGACATTTACACAACATCTTGGGTAACAAAGAAGAATAAACGGCGAACGACACGGAAATTGCTCGAAAACGCTATTCCCACTCTATTCGTCCACATTCCGCCACCGGTGAGTCAAGTGTCCGGATTTAGCTTTAGGCCTTGCGGTAGTGTGTAGGTATCTGAACGGATTAATTGATATTGTAGGTGTTCTATCCCTTGTAATAATTTCGATATTGATATGAGTGTATACTTTTTTGAATAATGACATTTACCAATATATTCTTTTTCGATTTCATAACCCAAAAACGCAATGTATATATATGGGAACAGGGAACTGTGCTGTATTGAGCATTTTACAAGTATTCTTTCGCCTTACATGGCTATTTTTAATATTGGCATTTAATTATCAATCATTAATTTACCTTTACAACTTCTTGACTATACCTTGAATCTGAAGCAAGAACATTCTACATCCTTGACGTGGTCGCAGTTATCAACCACTTCTAGCGCGTATCAGGTAATCTTACTAGGCTAATCCGCTACAGACCTGTTTTATACATGTCAAGTAATATTTTTATTTTATCGTTTAATCATTTTACCGAATGTTTGTTTAGTGCTTTCCAATTGAGATACACCTTAGTTATCGTCCACTGGTGTTTGTTTTCAGTTATAATTAGTGTTATCCATACTAATGCAAGTACTGTCTTTTAGGGAGATGCTGAAGCGTCCGCCACATCTACAACATTTCTAGATGTTCTTCAACAGCAGGAGGTATGGATACTGACAGCTCCATCGAGCGTCATCATCAGAGCTGGAATTCTTGTCGTTTGATTGTTCTACACAATGTTTCATTTGTGGTTAGCCGTTGATATGTACCTGTGCTGTCGCCCCCAGGTGTGTGTTATGTTTTCACTATTGTAATCCTCACTAGTACTATGTTTCAGGCAGTTGATGGAGCGTCAACCCCTGCACTTGATGCAGAGCCTGACATTCAAGTAATTCCAGGGGAAGTGGAAGCGGGACCATGCGTATACGAATCGGAGCAACAGCTTTCGGAAGTGCGCACTACATTTGCAACATCCATAGATATTCTTCAGCAGCACGAGGTATGGATAATGACAGCTCCATCATGCGTGGTCATATGACGTGATTCCATTTGCTATACTTTCTTCCCTATTAACGCAAGTCCTGTGTTTCAGGGAGACGACAAAGCTTCCACTACAATCACAACATCCAATTTAGATGATGCAGATGTAAATAAATCGGAGAAAAAAGTCGATGAAATGTGATCAAATTTAGATTTTCCTTGATTCTTTTGGACAATGCATCATTTGCGGTTATCTCTTTATATGTACCTGTGCCGTCGACCCCAAGTGTGTTGTGTTTCCAATATTGAAAAGCATACTAATGCAAGTACTGTGTTTCAGGGAGATGCGAATGCCTCCTCTCCAATACAACCACTCATGGCAGTCCATGCATAGCCAGAGGTATGGATACTGACAGTTCCATCGAAATAGATCATCACTGGTCGAATACTTGTCGTTTGATTGTTGCACACAATGTTTAAATCGTGTTTGGCTATTCAGATGTACCTCTGTGTTCGTCCTCATGTGTGTTTTATGCTAACAATATTTTGATACATAGTAATGAAAGTACTATGTTTCAGGGAGACGATGGAGCCTCATTCCGTGCTGTCTATGCGGATACAGAAAATATAGTTGTTGCAGCGCAAGAGGAAGGGAGGACATGCGGAAACGAATCGGAGCTACAGCGTGCAGATGTTGAAGGTCGAGTCAAAAAAGTTGCAAAGAAAAAAAAACAAAAAAGGTTAGTTACAAACAGTTCATAACTTTAAAAAAATGTTTGTGCTGGGGACTATTTTATGTTTTTTTCCAGTCAATTCTACTACACTCCATCTTGTGTTTAAACTGAACATCCCTTTTCCAATCTCTCCTCCAGTTACCCGTGGGTGTCAGAACTATACACACACAGACAGTGAAGCGAATGAGAGATGTGGCTTGCCAGACCGTGTACACTATGGAGGAACTATTAATTGAGGCGAGGCGTGTTCAGGCTCGAGATGCTCATGTCCAATGGCCAGAACATGAATTAACTGTGTTTGGAGACTACAGCAAAGTTGCATTGGACCATAGCTACAGTGCGACCGCACCACCACAAGAAGATGTTATTGAATGTATTGAAGATAGCTCTGAAGGGAAAAAAAAAGGTTTTGAAAGTATTTTGCAGTGGTCACATTCTATCACCAACCATCTTTGGTGGAGCTCAGAAACTTGTGAGGGGTCAGTGGAAATACTACTTGAAAAATGGCGGTCACTGATGCACCACTGTACCAACGTTCACCGCTGGACAGCAAATAAACATTTCCACCAATGTGAACATGGCCCTTTGTCCCCAGAGGAGGCACGGAAGAAGAAGTGGTTGATTCCATCTTCACCGACACACAAAGCCATTGAGAAGATTGTTTTCGACAAAACTCTATCGAGAGATTTGAGAGGACTGACAGAATTCTGTCACACAGGAGATTTGGAGGTGTTCCACAATATGTGCCTAAAGTACAGGTCAAAGCGCTTGCATTTTAGCTTTCGGGGCATGAAACATCACACTCTAATAGCGGTCTTGGCCCATAACAGCAATGTCAGACGTGAACAATCTAGGACTAGGGGTAAAGTAAGGATGCCTCGCTACACTAAGGTGTTTTCAAAACGAAGTAAGCAATGGGTGATCAAACCAGTCTATGATGAAATGCAGTTCGACTTTGTGAAAGGCCTTATTGTTGCTTTGTCAGAGAAGCACAGATATGGAATTTTGGACGTTTCTGTGCAGAGCAGTGATCCATTGCCAGCAAACATTGCGACTGTGCCATGCCCACCCGAAGCACAGCTGATGGTGAAGTACAAATCCCAGTTTAAATAATTGCAATACGATTGTATTTTTGTAAATAAATGTTATTGTACAGTGTACCTGTAAACCTAACCTCTACCTTCACCATCATGGGTGGCGAACAAGCTGGGTGTCATCTTTGAATTCTCTCTATTCACCTCACATATGTGTATGTATATATTTTTCTCATGTCTCATCTCATGTAAATGTAAATGCTGCGCACTGTTAACGGAGGGGAGGCTTGCGTATTGCAAATAATAAAACAAACAAACAAACAATAAATCTCACTTTTAACTTTTAGCCAAGCGGGCCGTGGCATTTGGGAGAGAAGCCAGTTCGCATTTGCACATTGAGGCGCACTACATAGACGGATTCTAAACTTCAAGTTCTCACAGATGCCTATATTACGTGATGTTGCAAATAAAGAATGCGAAGGACAGCGCCCAGATGAGGCCCACAAGTGGCACTGCAAGTATAAGGGTCTATTGTTTTTTGACCTTGAGACAGGGACCATGCCGAAAGAACTACATTTGAAGGGAGTGTGCAATAACGTAAGAGACGATAAGGCAGAAAATTCAGAAACTAGACCGAGTTTCATTTTAGTTCAGTATACGAAAAATCGTTGTCAAGAGCACGGTCCGTTTTACAGACTGCATTACGAAGAGACACAATGGAAATTTCAAATATAATGTAAGTAAATCTTTACACGCTTTTATACCGGAATGAAGATTTAATGAATGGATGCATGAATAAATGAATTAATGAAGAGCTAGGAAAAGCAAGTAAACGTGTTCGTAGTGGGCACATGGGCATGCAGGTCCACTGGTCTCACCGATCTTGGTCCTTGGCCCAGCCACCTTTCCCTGCACTGCCTACCTGCACTACGGGACTGTCTCTGTATCCTTCAGCCCCTTCTCCCGGCATTTACCTTGCACTTGCCACCAGCTGGCCCTATTATTTAATTTGTATTCAACTAACCATGTACAGCCCTTCCCCATGCGCGATCAGAAAGACACCTGGCCTAGTAGGATCGTTGTCTGTCTGCCCTTGTTCCCCACCTGCCTCGTCACGCCTAGAAACACTTGAGTATAGGCGCGTTACAAATGCCATATCATATATCATATCATTCCTCAACCATGTAGACTAACTGTCATTTATCATTGTGTGTTGGCCTCGATTTATCTCGTTACTTTTCGCATTGATTTTAGAGACGAACATACTCCATTGAACTATCCTTGCAAGCAAATAGTTTCTGATCGGCCGTAATAAATAAAATGAGTAATATTAATGAAGTTCGGCTAGCGAGACTAATTATAATTTTTTTGTTTTCATAACCGGTATTTGATCCCATTCTGCCACTGCCATCTGTTTGAGACACCGGCGGATGGATTCTTCAGCAGACACCTGCAGCTTTGTGTCAACAACTGGAGCACGATCACCATATTATGGGACGATCGCCAAGGGCCCACATGCCCTTACGCTGTACTAGTGGCTAGAAGCAACATATCAACCTTTAGGCTGGACTAGTGCCTAGTTGATGGAACAGCCTTGCGGTTCACCGTGCTTCCAAAGTGATTCTTTTTATGAAAATGAACACCCTGTGTACCATAAAGGAACAGCGCGTGACTCAAGATGAAACGGAACAGTTACTGCGGATACAGATAAAAGAAAATAAATGGCTTTCGGAGTTCATATGGCAATTGCTGAATATTCTCTAAACATTGAATGTCAAATAAATGTACTTTACCAAATGTACCGTGATGCTGTTTCATTTTAAAGTACAGTTTCATATTCCGAATTGTGGCGCGCTGTGTTGTGAGTTGATCTGTGTTGGGTTCCGGGTTCTGTGTGGAGTCGCGCAGAAGACGACTGGGCGCGTTTGCCTACGCAGCACAGTAACGTCACGGAGAGAGGCGGGGAATATGAATGTTTTGATAATGTCAGGCTCAGGGGCGGGGGGAATTGATTTAGTGCCGCAAAAGCAGGTCAGCCAGGGCGATCCAAACAACTTATTTTTCAAAAAACAAGATCCAAAGAAACAGTCCAATACCGGGGAGTATCCATGAAGTTTTTCCAGGATCTGGCACTAGTTACCATAATGAGGTCTTGACTTGTGAAACTGCTTACGCGTGGCTACACAAAAAGGGTGTGCCATACCTCTGAGAATACTGTGACGAATCCCAGGGTATTGTCATTGCTCCCATGGCGGTAACCTCGTCACATGAGGTGGGCTGCTACCCAATAGTCCCCCTGGGGAAGGTACTCAGCGGGTGGATCTCATGAGAGGGAAACCTCCATGGGACCAGTGATGACTATGCTGGAAGAACGTGGTATACAGAAACCCCATCGCTGTTCCCTCTTTCCTCTCAGCCCTCTCTGGCTCCACACACACATCTATGTACTTCTGTAGTGTCGAGGGCCCCATCCATATAGACTATACTAGGACGAGGAAGAATGAGGCCTATCTAGATGGAGTTGACATAAATACTGAGACGAAGAAGAGCTGGCCACAAGACAAACGCCAACTGTGGAACCAACATACGTGGTACATTCATCCAAGGTCTAAGCCAAACATAAAAAGGGAAGAAGGACTATGCTTTGAGACAGATCCTCCCAGGAGGAACTGAGAGCCGGCTGGAGGCTCGCTGCACAGAACAGAAAGGACTGTCGGAGCATCACGGAACACATGCTGTGTTGTCAGTTGACCAGGCTGGAGCATTTGTGGCCCAGGAGAGATGGGGAATCGGACCACGCGGTCAGACCTAGAAGCTGAATCCGGCACCGCTAACAGGCATGCAGGAGACCACAGCGGGAATAAACAGTCGCAAGACGCTCCCAGAGCAAGACAGTAACAAGACAAAAAGGTACATGGGTTATCGGAACGGGGGGGTGGAGGAAAGAGAGCCAAGGAGGCAGATGGGAAATTACGGATCATTACACACACCTGACTTCCATCATACTTCCCCACACAGATAAAAGGCGGAGCACAAAAGCGCACACTGAGCGAGGCAAAACACACGAGGAAACAGCAGTTCTAAAATGGCAGTTTAATACAAGGAGAAAGATGGCGAGACCAGAGAGGGTTGCAAGGAGGGAAGTACCCTTGACATGTAAAGACTGTTACTTTCGTGAGCCTTGGAAAGTAAGAAACCGAAGACCAGGCTGATCAAACCTGCACAGTGTGTCGGAGATACCCGGGACTCTCCTTCATCGATAATCAAGGCGGGGAGGAGCGATTGCCGCTGTGGTACTGTCCTTGGCTCCTACAACAAAGCAGCGTCAGAAAAAACAGCACAGCCGTTGAGTTAGAGAGAATGATGTTTATGTTTAGCAATTTGTATAGCGCGCCAGGTACCCTAAGGCTTAAGGGCGCTTAGAAACGACAACACAAACAGTACAGAACCAAAAAAGAACGGAACCAAATCCAAGACAGGCTCATAAGCAGTAATCCTACACGGGTCAGGTCCAGCCTACGGAGGAGGTATTTTATAAAAAGAGTGCGGTTTTCAGCCCCTTTTTAAAAATTTACACGGACGTGGTGGTCCTCAATGTAGCTGCCAGCGAGTTCCACTTAAGGGGGGCTGCCAAGATGAAGGCTGAGTCTCTGGATTTTTTAGTTTTCAAGCGTGGCATGGCCAGGGTATTTGTTTCATCCAATTGAAGGGATCGGATGTTATTTTTTATTGAGACTAATTCTTTCAAGTAAAGTGGCATGACTCCGTGTATACATTTATGAGTAATAAGGAGAAGCCTAAACACGATCCTGGCCTGCACCGGTAACCAGTGTAGGCTGCGCCGAGCCTCCGACACGTGGTCTCTTCTTGATAGGCCTTTCACTACCCTAACTGCGCCATTCTGTATGACCTGTAGCCGATGAACATCCGATAGCGGCAACCCCACAAGTAGACTACACCAATTATGGCGCTTGCCAGGGTTTTGGCATTGGATTCTGATATAAAAGGTCTGAGGCAGCGAAACAACTTGAGAAAATATGAAGCCGATGAGACCAGATTATTCACTTGTGCATTCATATTCAAATTTTTGTCAAGGTAGATGCCTAGTGTTTTCACCTTACTCATAACCTCAATATGGCAGCTATCTATGAGGAAAGATTTATACCAAACTAGCTTGTGTTTTCAACCAAGGTTGCAAGCAGCAACATTGTATAAAGAGAACAGTGTGTGAAGCATTTGGGATGAGCAACGCAAATACAATTGGAAGCTAAATGAAGTAGTTGGACTTTATAATTTAACTTTGGGAGGCCAAGAAAAGATACAATACACAGAGTGGTCTGGCGCCACGTGGGTGCTCATTCGAAATTCTCTGTTAGGTATCCAGCTGATGCAGAGTGTGAGAGAAAGAAATACAGAGATCGAAGTGGTAATGCAACGGGTTAAGCTAAACCCTGTGCACATTTGAAAGTCTTCGATAGTTTAATGTACATCACAATTGGTCCGAGCCCGGTTGAGGGAGACTAATTGAATGAAAGAAAGGGATCTGAGCCCTGCAGAGGGTCGTTTCTCTTTCTTTTTATTTCAAATTCAAGTAAAATCTCTTCACGAAAGAGAGATTGAACATTGAAGGTACCGTTTTCCACGTAATGCACAGGCGGCTGTCCGTATTATGTGAGATACGAGTTACATGTGGCATTTAGATGGTGACCAAGTAGAAAACGCTACAGAGATTGCATAGCCCTGAAGATGGTGTTATACACCGAAATACATTGGCTTTTTGCACTGGATTGACCATTTTATTCGATTTCTGCCTTTTAAAACACCACTTTTTGTAACTATATGACAGGAATGTGAATTAAACATTTCCTGCATTTTTCATAAGTTTTTCTGCTTCCTTTTTGAAAGACTACATTTTACTTGAATTTGGAAAAAGGAAAGAAAAAAGAAATGTGAAGTATCACAAAATTTTAATGTAATAATATATTTCTGCTCTTATTGAGCTAACTGAGAGCGTCAGAAACCTCATTTCCTCTTCTTTTTGAACTTATTATCCTTGTGTCATGGGATCATTACCTTCTGACAGCTCCAGATTAAAATGATAACTGAGAATTACAAAAACTGAAAGAACTATAAAGATTGAGAACATTTGAATCATACACCTGGTGCCCAGCCCTGCTCTACCCATAGCTGTGAAAATGGTTGCCAGGTTGCTTAAAAATGCACCCTCCATACAATCAAACACTTTCCCCAAATATTCTCGGATTGGAGGTAATAATATATAACTATACCCCTCCGAGAATATTTGTGAAAGGAATTTTAGGGGTCAGGAAAAAAAGTTGCCTGTTTGGTGACATTTTCACAGTGACTTGCCTGGCCTTGATGGAGGAGACCTGCAAGCTTGCTCAGGTTCTGAGCACAACAGCAAAGGAAGGCCTAGACCTACGTACTCAATCAACCAAATTGTATTAAAACCTGCAATACAAAGACAAGGGCTATCACATGGACTGACCTGCAAGGGTGGAAATTCTCCATTTCTGGAAGTTATTGAAAGACTCATTTGGCTACATGAATCAGGTTAATTTACATTTGTTTAATTTTTATTGTTGGTGGAATATAATCCTTTGTACAGCCATATAACATTGCTTTAACATATTATGTGCATCCCACCCAGCTACTCCTCCCATAGTACTTGTCTCACTATCATTGTTTTGACATTTTTGCTGACCTGCAATTCTGGTAGTACAGCCTGCTCTCAGCAAGCGCTACCTAAGATGAAGGACATCGCCTATCAACCTTTGTCTGTTGCCCTGTAGAACAGTTTGGGCAAAACACATTAAAGACTTCCCTTTCCCCCTTGTACTTCTTCCTTCTTTTGGCCAAAACGAAATTTCATCACAGATACTTATGGATGGTTCCTGACATCTACTAATAAATGTCACAGATGATGTCACAGATGAGGTTACAAGTATGAAAGGAAATGATTTACCTCTTTATTTGAAGCACACAGGAAAGGTTTACTATAACTTGAAGTGGGCAGGTCTGTTGTTCCTTCTGTTCCACTCAAGAAAATACACTGCTGGCCATTGGAGTGCATTATTTCAAAAAGGCTGCCAACAGAAGAAAATGCATATCAGTACAGTACTAGAGAAAGACAAGTTACTTTTTCAGAGTAACAGTAGTTCAACGTGAGTACCCAAGTACCCTGTAATATTTACTTCAATGGACATGCTCTTGAAACACTGTAGACATCTTGAAAATATTTTTAAAAAATGTAATTGTCAGGTTTTATATGTGACACAGTTTCTAGACGAATGTACATTCAATAATGATATATTAAAGGATTACTGCAACACTAAACACATGAATTGCACTTAATGTTTATAGATCTGTGTGAAACCTGCAGATAATTGGTTATGATCTCAATGAAGAGACTTGAATCCTTTTGGTTGAATAAATTAGTACAGATTTATTTTTGGCAGAAACAAGAGATTTAAAATGAAAATTGGAAAACAAATCGTCGAAAAGGATGAGAAAACCATAACACCACACACAGATATATGTTGCCCAGTTACGAAATGATAAATTTGTTAGAATTTCGGCTGTACGAAAAAAATGAACACCTGAAGATTTTGAATACATTTACTATTCGGTGCCTTTATAGTGAACAAAGGGGGCGGGGATTGCGGGGGTGTCCCCTGCACCCTTGTTCACTATAAAGGCAGTGGGGTTGCAGGGGTGTCCCCCGCTCCTGATATCATAAAGTTAGATTTAAAAAAAAGGGGGACCCTGCAGCGCTGGTTCCCATGCACGGAAGTGAAGGGAACCACCGTTGCAGAAAGATGCAGGAGACAGCGGCACACCTCTTTGTGTGCCTCCCTCAGGTAAGTAAGGGGGGAGCAGGTTAACAGAAATGTTCGGGGGAGTAAAACGGAAAGTCTTTTTCGTTCAAATGACTCGTTTTTTTCTCCCTCAAAACATTTCTTATTCGGTTAATTCATGGTAATCCACTGAGACCTACTATTTTTCTATAAGAAAATATAAAATGTGACGTTTCACTTGTGACACCTGTCTGTAGGCCCAAGGACATATGGGAGCTATTCCGGGAGAGGGCATCTTTTGCTCAGTAAATACATCATATGATGATATGTCTAATACCTTATGAAGGCTCTGTACAGTTCGTTTGGCTGATTACAATGGATCTCAAACTGGATTGCATCAAACTCGCATATGTATGTGTTTGGAGGTTAGTTGGAGGGGTTACTTTGGGGAGTTCTAGGGGGGAATTCTGAAGCATATGTGATGTACACGATTAATGTCATCTTGATCCTTTATTGGTTTGGTTGTATGAAAGGTAATTTAAAAAATAAAAAAAATGTATGTGTTTTGAGGCTGTATGTCTACAATGTATTAAACAAAGTAAAATATATATATATATATATATATATATATATATATATATATATATATATATATATATATATATATATAATAGATATATAGATATATAATATGTGACTGGACAAAGCACGACTATAACTAGAAAAAGGGAAGAATGGAAAACACAGAGTAACTGCTAAGGAAATTGTATAATATAAGCTGTCTGTGTAAGCTCCAATCAAGGTGCCAAAAAGTAGCAAGAACAATATTAAATACATACATGGGTATAGCCTGCCTCATAGAAGTTCTTTGTCCGTTCCAGCCTTTAAATAACATTTAAAAATCACATTGCTTTCTTCATATTTCTTGTGAGTAAATATTTCTTTAAACAGGCTGTAACAGGATTTTCTAATCCCAATGATTCACACTGAAGACCTGAATGGAAGAGAGTTGAAAATATAGTGAAAGTACACTTTTGCTTCACTCGCCATACAATTTATTGTCTTTGATGACAACTAAATGAATATATTTTTTACAAGGACTAAAAAATACATTGTAGGTTAGTCGAGGAATGATACAAGTGCAACGGCTCTCAAGGGACAAGCATTCTTTAGTAAGTTTATTCAGGCAATGAAGGTTGATAAATTACATGTAGTGCTTAAGGGTGCACTACAACTAATAAGGAAGGTTTCTTTATAGAGCATGCTTGTCATGAATAACAGAGGATGTTTAAATAATATTCCAAAGGCCTAATCTTACAAGTATTCATCACTCCAGCGACACCTTAACCTACAAAGTCCAAATGAAAAACTGTTTCCAAACCTAGTCTTCACAAGCTAATAGCCTCCCGACGTTCCTAGTTTAAAACAAAACAGTTAAAAAAAATGGCCGACAAAAAGTTCAAAAATTGTAATCTGAATTCTCCATCCCTAATCTTACGTGAACAGCTTAAACCTTTGCCTGGGAAGAGTAATAAGAGTTTTTACTCACAGCCATGGCTCTGTATTGGACGCCCTGCTTTACATCTGACTGATAGACCTCTCCCAGCTCTGCGAGTGCACTTCTTTTTCTAGCTCCTTGGATTCTCCAGCCCGATCCGGGCCATTCACAGGTTTTTCTGGACCAGCACCAACTGAGTCATATCAACATTTCTCCAGGCCAGCTCCAACGGATCACTTCTCACGTTTCTTTAGACCAGCACCAAATGGTCAATTGCAGTTTTTTTTTAGACCAGAACCAACAAATCACTTCTCAGGTTTCTTTAGACCAACACCAACTGGGGATGTCTCAGGATTCTTTAGTCCATCACTACCCAGTCACTTCAGTTGTCTTTAGATCAGCACCAACCAGTCACTTCTCAATGGACGTTTCCTCCTTCCTCAATTAGGGTTCTTGTCAGTCAACCAAAACGGTTACACCCTTCTGCCAGGAGTAGTCTCTGTTGAAAATCTAGGAACCCCTTCTGGGTTCCCAGTGACCATTAGTTCCAATAGTCAGGCCCTTGCCTCTCCGATTCGGTATAAGGACCTGGACGCCCCTTGACCAGGTACTGGATTCCCTTTGTATATAAGAATTTGGCTGTAGTGCATCTGTGGTTTCCTGGTGCTCACCTTCACCATGATCGATTTCCCATTGTTAGGTTTTCCAAACTCTTTTATAGTTTGTAGGACAGGTTAAACTTTCTAAGTCGGTCCTGAATTGGTTCAGCTAATACATGCATTTAGAATGGGAACATTTATAATTTTGAAATCATCTTTGTAGTGGCCGGGGCTTTTAACTGTTCTGTGCTCTTCCCCACTTGCAGATACTGGTATACTTGTGGTGGCATCTGCCAGAATATCTGACAGTAGGGGTTTAGTGTGTTTGCTTTGTGGAGGCTGTCAAGTCAGCACAGTGAAAATCGCAGACTCCTACAACGTAGGATTTTGCCCATATTCAGGTTTATTGTATGTTGTACATAAAGATCACATTCTAGCCCTGTGGTGCTGTCAAATGGCTGCACATATGGTCCTCTTTTAAAGCAGTCACATCTTTCTCCTGGATGAGTCCTGACTGACGGATTGCTACATGCAGTACTGCTTTTCTTTCTATAAGGTGGACTGTTTGCTGGGGCTAACAAAGTATTGTGTCAAGGAGAGGATGACAAGCCATAAGGATCCCACTCCAGTCACACTCTGGGGTGCCACATCGGTTAGCCCCCGGGCCGCCCCAGTTCCTAGCAGCTCAACATCCTTATACCACAGAAGAGGTAATTCACCACAACATCTAGCTTCTTTCAACACTTGCAAGTAACCCATCTGTGACAAGGCCAGTTCCCTGGCCTGCCCAAGAGAGGGAAGGGGAGGCCTTCTAAAAATGCAATACCGGGTCAGTCCTGGAGATGAGGGTAAAGACAGATGGAGAAGAGTAACTGTTTTCCCCTTCCAGATGTGCCAGATTGCATTTTAGCAGTATTCCTTTGTTTCACAACATGCATTCTGACAAAAATACTTGCCAGTATGTTCCTGTTGGTTTCAGAAAACTGCGAGAGCATGAAAGAACAGACGGTGCCAAACGCCAGCATGAGGAAGACGAGAACCCATGAAGTTGACATCAACTCTCCTGCACCACAGTGAGCATTGAAGCAGCATCGTAGAGAGTGAGACAGCCCTATGCCGTGACCACCACAAGGAGGTGAAAATCAGCATGGTCTGCTCCCGGGCTAAAGTCAACAGTCGCCCCAAGCTAAAGGCAGCCTGCTAGAACACCAGTGATTGAAACAGGACTCACCAAAATGGGGGACAAAACCCAGACCCCAAGAAGAACTTTGACATTGAACTGTCTGAACCGCCAGTGCCATACTGCAGTGTGTTAGGCAGAAACCTGTGCCGTTCCCTTAGGGACCACTGCAAAAAGTTTAAGACTACAGGTGTTAGCAGTAAACCCAATTGGTAGCAGCCTGTACCACCCAGATTTACCTGGTAGCTGTGGCTGAGCAGTCAGACTTCTCTCAAGAAAAGTTAGGCAGTATATAGAATATACACATTAGGCACAAAGAGACAGTAGCACAAGCAAACACTGACCAGAGCTTTGGTATAAAAGTATATAATTATTTATTTAAAAACACACTTGTAAAAATACACTGGCACTAATATGTCAAGCAAGTTCAAACACAGTCACTAGAAATATATACACCTCCCCAATAAATTATTTGACAAGTCTAGGTTAGTACACCACTTATTTAGCAAAACAGAGGTGAGCGCGTAACCATAGATGGCACTCCAATAATGATTTAACAAGGGAGAAAAGCGGGAGGTCGTTGCACTGCCAGGGAAGAAACCAGCCGCAGAGTTTCCCGGTTAAAAGGTACTACCCTTTTATTCACAGTAGTGGTGAAGCGTGGCTATCCGGCCGCCGGGGTGCTTGGCACGGGCGATTCGACCACGAGACGATCCAGGAAGGCGAAAAAGACTAACTGGTTAACCCCACCAGCTCAAAGGAAGAAGACTCTCCTGGAAGGAGATCTTCTCTGTCGTTGGGAAGTGGCGAGTTCGGTTCAGCAGGGCTCAACCGGTGGTGTCGTCGTGGTAGGTCGGCTTACCTTCTCCCTCGTCGGATTCTCAGGTCCTGTGGCGACTTCTGAAGTTCCAGTCCCCAAAGCCCTGCTTTTATGCAGAAAACCCCCATTCACTCAGCCTAGCTGTCACTCAAACATGCTAAGTGGTGAACCGGGCGGCTCACCACTGGGCCAATCACACAAGACTCACCACTTCCCGACGACAGAGAAGATCCCCCGGCTGGAGAGGCTTCTTCCCCTGACTGGTGGGCACAACCAGTTTTCCTTTCTTTCTTCGCACCCCAGCCCTGTTTGTGGTCGAACTGCCCATGCCAAGCACCCTGGCAGCCGGATAGCCACTCACCACTGAACCGTGAATCACCGGACCGCTCCTTGTACCTGAGAAACTCTGCGGCTGGTTTCTTCCCTGGCAGTGCAACGGACTCCCGTCTTCCTCCATGACGAGATCCTCTCTTCCCCCGGACGAAGCAACGACTTGCACGCGCTGCAAGGAACAACTGCCCCCGCTGGAGCATTCTCACCACTTTAGAAAGGGAGGCCTGGCGGACACGGTGCCTTAAAGATTGCTACAAGGTAATAATAACCCCTTAACCTTCTGGACTGGGCTGGCCGCCTTGACCCTCTAACTGGTCCCTTTCTTTGGTCCAACTCCTTTTTGAACCTTTACAAGACTTTTGTGCACTGCAAACGTGTGACCTTGGACACATTTTGTTTGGATCCTCTGAAAGTGGATCCGGCCTCTTGAACTCTAACTTCACGATTTTACTTTGCCTTCCTCTCTTGCTATGTCCTGATAAAAGTGTTGGGATCTGTTTCAACTTGTTCTCTGCTCCTCTCTCCCTTTTTAAAACGAATTATTAGAGTGTCATCTACGTTAAGCGTTCACCGCTGTCTGTAAATAAGTGGGGCTTTACTTAAGACTTGTCTAATATTCTTTTAAGGGAGTGTATATCTTTTAGTGACCGTGTTTTTGAATTGCTTACGATTAGTGCCTGTGTGTTTTTCTAGATGTGGTTTTAAATAAATAATTATATCTCTTTTACACCAAGCCCTGGTCAGTGTTTACTTGTTCTACTGTGTCCTCTTGACCTATTGTGAATACTCTGTATACTGCCTAACTCTTCTTGAGGGAAGTCTGACTGCTCAGCCACAGCTACCAAGTGAATCTGTGTGGTACTGACTGCTACCAAGTGGGTTTACTGCCAAACACCTGTAGTCCTAAATCTTTTGCAGTGGTCCCAGAGGGAACTGCACAGGTCTCTGCCTAACAAAGGGGACAGGAAGCATCAGGGTCTGGGTTGTTAAGGTGAGGTCAGCAGTGGAGGTGGAAGTGTACAAAGAGATCAGAAAGTGGAAGAAGGATGCAGCGGAATGTGGAGGGTATTAATTGAGAAGGTGAGGTATTGTTGTATTGAGTGCAAGGGTACTCCAGTGTGATTGAGCGCAGCTTGGTAGTCAGTGACAAAGTAGTGCAAGGAGTGCATGTGTAGATGTGTGTGAAAGAAGAGTGGTGTTGTGGAGAGTGGGAGCATTAGTATTAGTGGAAGGAGGAGATTAGTACAACAGGAGGAAAGTAGCAAGGGAGATTTTCAAAAGGTTAACACTCTCTCGCAATTTGGCAACTATCTCATGCGGATCGGCAATTTGATCGACCAAGTGCCAGGACACCCAGACGATAAAGAAAAAAACTGCTTTCTCAACTCCAATAGAGCTATATCAATTCAAAGTACTCGCATTTGGTCTTCATAGGGCACCAGCCACATTTCAAAGGCTGATGGATCAGGTACTCCATCCATTCTCTGCATTTTGTGGGGCATATATTGAGGACAGTGATTTCACAGCAAAATCTGGGGTGAGCATATGTTCCATCTTTACGAAGTAACAAACCTGCTAATAGCCAATCCCAAAAAGTGTCATCTTGCCTGATCAGCAGTGAAATCCTTAGTTTTTTTGTGGAAAATGGTCTTGTGCAACCCCAGATGGAAAAAGTAAGATCAGTGCAAGAAACACCAACCCCCAAAACGAAAAGAGACTGAAGGGCCTTTCAAACGAAAATAGACTCAAGGGCCTTTCTCGGTCTGGAAGGATATTATAGGATATTTATACCCAACTATTCCTAGATAACATCCTGCTTTACTGACAAACTTAAAAATGCAGAACCCCAGAAGTGAACATGGACCCAAGAAGACCAATCTTGTTTTTCCACCCTCAAGCAAATCCTTTGCAATGAACCAATCCTGGAAGTATCCAATTTTAGCAAAGATTTGATCTTGCAGACAGATACATCTCAAGTTGGACTGGGAGCAGTCCTCTCCCAGTAATATGATGGTTTTGAAAATCCAGTTCTCTACATCAGTCAGAAACTCTTTCCTCGACAGAGGAACTATGCCACAATTAAACTTGAAGCATTTGCTATTCAATGGGCTGTGACGTATCTAAAATATTATTTTACAGGAAGAAAGTTGCGACTGGTGACTGACCATTCTCTGACATGGATCAGCCTCCAGAAGGATACGAACGCCTGAGTAATGCGCTGGTTTTTAGATTTACAACCTTATTGTTTGTTTTTTTATAGAGCACAGGAAAGGAGTAGATCAAGGAAACCTAAACCACCTTTCCCACTTTCCAATGGTCACAGAAGAAAGGGTATGTGACTAATCTGACACCCTTGTTACGGATTCCCTGGAAGGAAGTCTCTGACATGGCCAGGGAAATGCAGAAGCTACCTGACGCTGACCCTGGGGGTGGCTATCTGTGGGAGGATCATGTGGGAGAGGACAAGATCCAGGGAGACAGGAAAGACAACCCTTCAGTCATAATATTTAATACAACCACGTGCCGTGGCAACTTTCCTAAATGGCATATAGCGACTGACATCTGTAAGGAACTCATGGTGGCAACAGTAAAGACAGACACAAGTGATCACAGTTCAAGGGTGTTTATCAAACTATAAATGCAGGGTGGAAAAACGCCTAACCTAAACCTAAATCTAAGATGGGAGCTAGCTTCGACCATCAAATGAAAAATAAGGCAGTGCTTGTGGCATCTTATCAAAGTAAAAGGCCTATACTAAAAAACTATTGCCAAATCCTTACAACTAATTACAGAAAGAGTGTTGGATAGGGTTTTCAATAAATAAAGAAGCGTTCAAATATACTAAATCAGGATGCGATTATCAGGAGTCTCCCTTCCCCATGTTTTGAGCACAGGACAAAAGTGGCTCTCCTGGCAACAGAGCACAGTGCACGCTCAAGCTTTCCCAGCACGAGCCGACAGTTCCGTTCCAGCTATCAGGTTCTTCGATGGTTAAGTCTCTTTTCAATAAAAAGTCTCTTGCCTTCGAGGGGCTGATGTATTCAACAAAACAGACAAACAAAAAGTTCCTTTCCAAATAGACTTTGGGTGATAACTTTTCACCCCTGGATCTCTCTCGGTCGGGCTCAGATCCAAATGCCAAGGGGGACAATCCACTTCCCCATGTCTTACAATACTTCTTGCATTCATGAATCTTAATGTCTTGTCAAACAATTCACTGTGGACATCCCTCAGTCAAGTTCACTCCAGTCAACACACTGTAAATGGGACTTCAGGCTTTCACGTTCCTGTTAGCATCCCTCCGCCGGGTTCACTCTTGCCAACCTTTGCAACACACGGTTCATATGCTAGTTTCACCAAGCGGGATTCATTTCCCTTAGTTGCACAATCATCTGTCAGTCAAAGACTTTCGAATGTACAGAGGATTTTACAAGACCTGTGTATGACCACTTTGACCTCTTTTCGCCTTTTCCCAAGGCCTTCTGGTTACAGTAGTTTCTACCATTGGGTAATCGCCCACAGTTTTCTGCATGAGAACCCACATGGTGCCGGACTCCTGTGTTGCTGGTTCCCCCCCCCCCTCCCGTTTCATCAATAACTCTTTCAGCCTTTCAAATAAGCTGTTTGCTACTTTTTGTTCAACACAGTTTGTTTTCTTATCAACTCTCCCCTCGATTTACCGACTGTGATGAACCTCTTGGCTTTCTTTCTCTTATGAAGTCAAGGTTGGTACCACAGAGACAAGTGTCTCTCCCCGGCTTGGTAATCAGCAGAGGAGGGTCTAGTGTACCGCTGACATCTGCTGCAACACATGCTGGCTATTGTTCGCCGTTTTATGATTCCTTCTGCAGAAGTTTCACAGGCCTTTGTCAGAAAGGGCAAGGTTGCTTCTCTCCTTGTCACCCTCTCAGTATGCACCATCTTTCTCCTCCTCTTAAATTGCAGTGCTGCGTTAGCCCTCACATCGTGCGATCTGCCTCGCTCTTTCTGTGCTCTCGTGCTCCCCCTTTTATACTGTGGGGAAGGGAAAGAGCCATCAGGTGTGTGTGATTCTGGTCAATAGCCTCACTTTGCCTGACCTTGTATTGGGACAGGTCAGGTTAACGGCTCAGTTGTTAGTCCGTTGTTTTTTTTGTTGTGCGAAAGTTTTTGTGTCAGAAAAGGGGCGGGGGCAGTGTTTTGGAATATCCTATGTGGTAGGATGGGGAAAAGGTGTTGAAAAAGGGGCATACCGTGTCTCACCCATCTGTGTCCCACTCCCACTCCCCAAGGACCCCCATCCAGGTGATCCTCCCTCGCTGGTCCACCTCAGGAACTGGATCCAATAGTGATGGCCGTGTCCTAGGCACCTAGATGACAGATCCCTGGGGACTAGCTAGGGAGACACCTTCAGGTTTCTCACACTTCCCAGGTTTATCTAACACAGAACTTCATTTACTCCCCGCCCCCCCCTTTTTGGTAGTGAGACGAGGAAGAGGGATGAAGTAATGAGGATGAATGGACACAGATAGCCAATGCTGCATTCTAGTCATTGGAAACTGCAGAGAAAGACCTGGACATTTAAAAATGGACACAGGTGAACCAAATTGGAGAGAACAAGAGCCAGGGACTGGCGAGGCACCTGATGGATGCTGACATTGTGGAGGACGCTGAAGGTGAGTAGAGCGCAGAGCAGAGGTCAACGGGCACAATGTGCAGAGGACCCAGGTCGGGAGAACTTCACTGCTTGCCTGTTTCGGGCAGCCGGAGCTGCTGAAAACAGAGGGACAGAGGACGGCAAAGCGGGAAGCGAACAACTCACAAGGCACACATCCAATCAATGTACCCGGACCGCAGACGCTTGTGAAACACGAGGAATGCTGAAGATGCTGCATAAAGCCGGTATGCCCAGGGACAGCAAGCGGGTTATCAGGGCACTTCTTGCGGAATGCAGTGCACTACGTATTACGCAGAAGAACCCAAGTAAAAACAATGAAAACATGTGAATTTGCTAAAATGTTTTCTGAAATTTACATTGGATATCAAAGTGTACATATTCAATGACAAATACTATGCTCAAGCAAAAGGGATTGCAATGGGTGCTAAATTTGCCCCATCCCTGGCCAATCTCTTCATGGCTGAATTTGATGACACACATATACAATAACGAAATGTACAGTACAAATTTGATTGCCTGGAAACGCTTTATAGATTATATATTAATTGTATGGAAAGGGGATCTTGACTCTTTCACTGACTTTGTGCAATACATTAACATCAATGATTTTGGTATTGATTTTGTGGGCTCTGCCAATGCTGAAACTATTGGCTTTTTGGAGCTGCATATTTTTGTTGAACTAGACAGGCTCCAAACTCGAACCTACCGCAAACCAAAAGTGGTGAATTCAGTACTCCTTGCGCAAAGCAGTCATCAACGCTCCACCATTAATAACATTCCCTCACAAGAATTTTACAGGGCAAGAAGGAATTGTATTAAGGATACAGACTTTGAAGAAGAATCCAACATTTTGTCCAAGAGGTTTTTGAGTAGAGGATACAATTGGGAATGCATCCATAAAGCCAAGAGCAAATACACGGCACACAACCAGTCAGAATTACTTGGTGATCAATCAAAAATTAAACAAGATTCCAAGCACATTGCTAGCATCACTCAATTTTCCAGGGATGCTTCAACTCTCTATCGTTTGGTACAGAAACATTGGAATATTTTGAGAATGGATAGTGATCTGCTACCATACTTATCTGACAAACCCAAGTTTACTTATACACGAGCACAAACAATCAAACAGAAGCTCAGCCCATCTTTTATGAGGCCTCAAGATGTTGATACTGATGGAAATTGGTTAAAAAAGACAGCTGGCTTTTATAAGTGTGGTAACTGCAATTATTGCAAATATGCTCATGTTAATTGTCAATCCTTCTCAGATAGGAATGGAACTGTGATTCACATCAATGAGTTCATTAACTGTAAAACTAGCAATGTGGTGTATGCAATTATATGCGTTTGTGGTAAATTGTACGTAGGGATTACTATCAGACACCTGAGAGCTCGTATCAGGGAACATAAGGCAAGTTTGAGAAATAATGACCACAAATCTCCTTTGGCCCTACATTGGCAGGAACAACATCAAATGAGTAACAGTGATGATATTCGTTTTGTAGGTTTGATAAAGGCTAAGTTAGGGAAAAGAGGCGGCAATGTTCAGCTCAAACTGAGACAGCAGGAATGCAAACTCATTTGTGTTTTGAGATGCATGTTTTACTATGAAGGTTGACAGTACTCTAATAAAGATTCAACTACCTATTGTGGTTTACAATATCTGAGTATGAGGTTGTGATGACATGACCCACAGTAACCCAACAACGACATTTTCATTGGTATAACATTCATTCGTAATAATATCCATCTGATGATGGTGATTCATTCGATAGGACCCCTGATGTTGGTAGGACCCTTGTCCCCATATCTGACTCACCAACAATTTACAGGCATCACTATGTATACCAGTGTAGATCCAGATTATTGGTTAGAACACCAGCGGGTATAATCAGACTTCTTTTAATTACATCAGGACCGCAGAATCGCGGCAACCTCCATATCATTTAATCCTATGCATCCCTTGATGCTTTTTCTGAAATCAGTTTTTTCGTGCAATGGGCAATTATTGCAATTTTTCAGGCATCTAACTAATCATACATTTGACCAATAACTCATCGTTTTAACATTTGCTGTGCCCCAGTAATATATAACATCTGCAGTTTTTCACATTGTTTTACTCCAATTAAGAAATTCAGAAAGAACGGAGTGAGAAGCTTATCTAAGACGGTTTTTCTCAATAGACAAATATGGCAATCACAATTTAGTTAACATCACATTATCGAAATGCTTTATTTATGCAGGAATTCCTATCCATTCAACAACAGCATGTGCGCCATAACTTGCTGTCATCTAATGAAGTAGCGTTTGTTGATATTTACCAAATGACGTCACGCGTCACGTTACGCGTGACGTCATGATGTCTCGGGGACCATTTAGATTAGGCCGCGATTGCCATATTGTAATTTCATCGCAATACCGAAAGGAACCAGCCTGCAGGACAGCTGTCCTGCCGTTTTCTTGATCAACAGGTTTTGTGATTTGAATCCACTGAAAAAGATAATAACCTTTATTTGTACTGGTCTATAATTTTTTGGGATGACATTTCCTGCAATTATAATTGGGTGCTTATAAACAAGCAATTGGAGCAGCATGATATTATCCAATCAATTTTTGTACACCTATCATATTTTGCAATCAGTGTTTGAGTAGTGGTACAACAGTTACCAACATCAACTTAATGAATCAGAACAGGATTGTCGTCGCAATAAAACCACTGAGATATACTTATTGGAAACCCACACATCAATCACTTCACTTGGATATACATATCATGGAGAATCTAGGGTGAGCCCAAACTAAGTATAATACATTTTTGAAGCATGTTAGGATAGCCTGAAGTATTTGAATGCAATATCAATGGAGAATTCCCTATTAGACACAGAGAATTCATCTCCAATTAATACTGCATCCATCTAGTTGATGGGGGGTTACTGGTGTGTTTGTTCACTCACGGTCTCGTAAGATATTTTCACAAGATATGGATATCAAGGAGGATTACTGCACTCAAAGTCCCTAAGGGGGCTATTAGAGCACTTTTCTGACACCGGGTGTCTCTACGTATTATGACTATGACTCTAATAGTCACAAACTATTTTCTTTCAAGTCACATTTTGCAATATTATCGAATACTGAATTCATGGGTTTTACCCTTTTTTCTGTTCTCCCCTTTTACTTTCATTTTTATTTTTTATTTTCTTCTTTAATTCTTATCTACAAAAGATTCCATCTCTCCATACCTGGCTTGACGTGTGACATCATATGGTATGGTCTACTAATGTTTTTTTGAAACAATTTTTGTGTCATGTTTTGATTATGTTATCGTGTGTTATGATTGCTACATGTCCAATGGGACCAGCGATTTTGGGAATTTACCGTTACAATAACATGTTTGCTTTGTACTTGTACAGCCTTGATAACGACCAGGGGTGGAAACACGTGCCGGCTGTTTTTTCTACCTTTGAAGAATAAACTTAATTCACCACGAAGTTGAATCTCTAAGAAATTTGCCACAATTTGGATGGACTATGTACTAATTTGAATAGTAGTTTTTGCTTTGAGCGCGAGATACTCTCCCGAACCATTTCATTTGTGCATTTCTACTTACAAGCCTTGTGGGAAGCTTGAGGGAGTTGGTTCTTCTCGCAGCCAAGTGATCGTTCCAATATTTTTAAATTGCGCGTTCATTTCTAGAGTGGTGACCAGCGCACCGACAGAGATCGATCCCACAACTTTATCTATCAAAGTAATCAGAAATCCCTACATCAAGATGGGGCTACCTTGTCCCCACAAATCTACTCCATCCAGATCAACTAACTCTGGACCTCAATACTTAATACCACTCTTGGGAATGGAAACACCCCCGTCCAGCTAAACCCAACAGTCACCTCACTGGACACTGTAAAACACTAAACTACTGACAACAGTTGCCTTAGCATGTATAAAGTACATCCTTTTTAGTTGTGCGGTCATTTTGTCTGCTGGATACCAGGGGGTTGACCTATGATGACGTGAGGCCAGACTTCTATTTGTGCAATCATTAATGGATTATGGTGTCTTTAGTTGGT
The DNA here is from genome assembly GCF_040938575.1 of Ambystoma mexicanum. Taxonomy (NCBI): domain Eukaryota; kingdom Metazoa; phylum Chordata; class Amphibia; order Caudata; family Ambystomatidae; genus Ambystoma; species Ambystoma mexicanum. The sequence goes on along the minus strand of NC_090924.1, from coordinate 531,195,820 downwards.
TGGCTGGTGTCTATATGTAATTGTTGGGGTTACATACTAAGGTAGAGTTTTGCTTAACCTTTTAACTGCCATGGGTTTTCCCCAAGGTATTTCGCCATTCAATGCCTTCTAATGTTTTCTCCTTCATTAACCCCTTAAGTGCCAAGGACGAGCTATCTCTTCCTTGGCAACAGGGAGGTCATCCCAAGGACGAGATACCTCGTCATTGGCACTTAAGGGGTTAAGTGCTGTTGGGACAATGTTACAGATCTAACTATTTTGAGGATTTTCAGGAGCAACTGATATGTGCAACAAGGCGATGTCAGTGGTGTGAGTGTTTGCTTGTGACTTCACGTGTGTTTGATGAAAACAGTTTGTTTTGTGAGCACAAGTACAGTGTGTGTGCTGATAACCGTGGTTACATCATTACTAGAAATAATCTTTTGAGGTTTTTCAAGACGTTAGTTTGCGACTTTGCAATATGGATTTTTAGCACTAAAATTGTTTTTGGGTGTGGATGTTTTCCTTGGAGGGATGCTGTGTACGTGCTAGTTTAACATCCGTTGGATGATTTGCAGGATGCTAGGTTGCATCTTGGAAACATGCAACATGGACTTTTATGGACTGGACTAACATTGACTGTTATGAAGTGTTTTAGATTTACCCCAGTTTATCTGGAAGGTCATGCTGGGGCATTATGTTTTAGGCTATTGTTATAAAAAAAATCATTTTAGTATGGGTGAGTGTCTGATTTGGTTTTGTGTAGAGGTGAGTTGCAAACTGTTGTCAGTTTAGTATGGATGAGAATGGTTACCCATTGTTGGATGAATTGTTGCGAGTATGGGTAAGTAGAGTAACCCTTTCATGTTGTGTAGTAGTGAGTTCCATGTTTTTTGTGGTTGTCAGTATGGGTGAGTGGCTACCCATTGACTGCAGTGAGTTGCATGCTTTTGAAATTCCTGTATGGGTGAGTATCGGTAAGTAGAGTAACCCATTGAAGTCGTGTAGGTGTGAGTTGCTTGCTCATGTCATTTTAGAGAACATTAGATTACACTATTGGAACACCGTGGTGTTGAGAAACAACAGATTTATTCTGATAAAAATACTGACTAAAATCTGACAATGTTAAACTGCAACCGTGTATATTCCAGCAATAAAAAAATAAGAGTGTGTGGCATAGCATTTTGAGCATAAGCAGATTTGAGAGGTCCGATTCTGTGTGCAAGTTGAATGGTAAGGACAATGTGTTACTAAACAACCGCTCCCGAGAAATTAACTGTTCCGAACTGTTCCGAACTTGAAACACTCAAATACAGTGTCGACGAGTCTCACCATGAGCCATACATTGAGCTGTGACTCAAAAAACACCTTAAACATGCATTTTGCATCATGAAATACCCAGAATTGGTTACATGTTCATATACAAATGTCTTTAAATGTTGTTTTGTCACGCAATGATGTACAACTTCAGTCTGTGTGAATTTGTCATATGTCCTTTTTTGATTTTAGTCAGTATTTTTATCAGAATAAATCTGTTATGTTTCTCAACACACAGTGTTCCACTAGTGTAATCTAATGTTCTTCCACTAGTCTCTAGATAGATTTTGACATCCGCCTAGCGCTTGAAAGGCGAGGTAGCCATGACTCATTCTCTACTCCTCTACTGTTTGCACCCTCTAGAGTCAGGCCCTGCCCGTTACCAAAAAAGAGGGCACCCCAGCCTTTTGTTTTTTGACCTTTTCAACTATGCCTGCATCATTTTATTAATCCTTTTTGACATTTTTTACTTACCTGGTGGCTGCCTTTTCGCGAGAGAATAATGCAGTACCTTTTTCTCCGTCATTGCTGACTTTTCAGCCTGCGTGGAGCCCTTCAGCTTTGCAGCGACAGCTGTTCTTCTTTGAAGCAGACTTAGCTAACTGGAATTTCGGCTGCCTCATCAGGAAACACCGGAGGTCTCGGAGCCAGGCCTCTAACATACGTTATCTACTGGACAAACAATACGTACCAAAAGGAATAGAAACCTAATAAACTGGAATTGAAAGCATTTCTCTTTCAGTAATTTCTGCTTTATACTGCAGTGAGAATCTCCTATTTTATTTTTTGTCATTTTTGGGCAACTGCTCATTTGACTCCTAGCCTTATACTGAGGCAAACTTGACTGAAATATCTTATTTGCTATTGCTTGTAACACTTCTCCTGTCATATTTCTGGCCAATTCCCCATAATCTCTGACACTCTACCTAATTATACTAAATAAAAGGAAAATTAGGAGAAATAATTAATTTAAACATCATGACTTCAGGAAAAGGCAGGTAAAAGCTAGCACAAGCTCACAAGGACGCACAGTCAGCCTCATCCTCTGCCACACTGAAAAGGCTCAAAAGTGATTCTCCCCCTCCATCTAACTCAGTGGAGCCCAGTATGGAATCATTACTACTGGAAATCCAGTCTTTGAAGCCTTTTATTGAAACTACCAATTCAAAATTACAACAACTCAATGATAGATGGTGTGCTTTGTAAAACAGAATGGAGGAGGTGGGAAAAAGGGTGAACATTTCGGAGGATCTCTCTCCTAGAGTGTCTGCACTTGAAACCACCGTCAAAGAGCTCCAGAAGCACAACAAAGAATTGGAAAACCGAGGAAGAAGGAATAACCTCTGCATATCAGGCCTTCAGGAAGGATGTGAAGGAAAGGATGCCATCTTGTTTCTTCAGAAAATGCCCTCATCCCTCCTCCACATTCCACCAGACATTGTCCTTACCATTCAACGTGCACACAGAATCGGACCTCTCAAATCTGCTTATGCTCAAAATGCTATGCCAGGCACTCTTATTTTTTTATTGCTGGAATATACTCAGTTGCAGTTTATCATTGCCAAAGCTGAAGAAAAATGGTATCTCATCTGGCAAGGCAGCAGGATCTACATTTCACAGGACCTCACTCAGATTACGACCCAGCGGCGAAAGGAATTCCTCTCATATCGCTCCTTCAAAGTTACACATAATAGAAGAACATCGGTCTTCGACGATCCTGCAGACCTTAAATCCTTCATAAGATCCCTCAAGGCCGAGAACATGGACACTTCTACTCCACACATGCCCTCAACTTCAGCCACCTGACTCTCCTCTCAGTTAAGCTTATCTCATTATGGTACTGTTTCTACTTTTTCTTTGCTGCAGGCATAGACCACATGTTCAGTTATTTTTTTTATATAGTTCGTGGGCGTGGTGGCTCTGGCTTGGGCACCCTCCAACCAGCAGAACTCGCTTTGAAGTCCCGCCAGGGGTCACCTAGCCCTCAACTTCACTTGGTTCATCTTTCTGTTTTTACCCGACACCTATTATTTTTTCTTTTTGGTCTTAACTTTTCTCTTTTTCCTCTACATCTCCTATTCTCCTGCCATGTCAATCAAATGTCAGGTTTGTTCGTCTCCCCTCCCTCCTTATGTTTTCCCGCTTTGCGTCCAGCTTACTCTTAAAAGGTTCATGTTACAAGCCATGACATGTATATGGTTGTTTTTTCCATTATCATCCTATGTTGGGTATTTCCTTTATTCAATTGCTATGTATAACATGTACTGTTCATATTTTCATGCTTCAATAGTCAATAATGAGCACGTTTAAATGTATTTCCTGGAATGTGAAAGAGATTAACACCCTATTAAGCGGTGTAAGGTTCTCTCACATCTCAAAAGATTTGGCCCCTCTGTTGCCTGTATACAAGAGATCCACTTGTCCATGGTAGAATCCATGAAGCTCAAATCGCAATGGGTACAAGATGTCAATGCCAGCCCTGCCCTGCAAAGAAAAACTGTGCTACCATACTCATTAGTAAGAACCTCCCCAACAAGATTATTAATCAAAATTCTGATAATGATTGGTGGGTATGGGTTAAACTACAGATCGGAGCTAATGTTTCTATTATGAATGTTTATGGTCCCACTGTGCCTGACCCCAGTTTCTGGGACTCGGTGAAACAAAAGGTTTTACAATCTGACCTCACTAACCTTGTGGTTTGTGGTGACTTCAATAATGTCCTTGAGCCTTTCATGGATAGGAGATCCAAGTATGTTTTTCGTAGCTCTGAGTCCAATGATGCTTTCATCCGCTGCATCTCAGAGACTGGTTTGACCGATACCTGGAGACTCTTGCACCCCACAGACTGACTTCACATTCCAATATTTGCCTCATGATCACTGTTAGGCAGAAACCTGTGCAGTTCCCTTAGGGAACACTGCAAAAGATTTAAGACTACAGGCATAGCAGTAAACCCACTTGGTAGCAGTCTGTACCACCCAGATTTACCTGGTAGCTGTGGCTGAGCAGTCAGACTTCCCTCAAGAAGAGTTAGGCAGTATGCAAAGTATACACAATATGTACTCAGACACAATAGCACAAGCAAACACTGACCAGAGCTTGGTTTCAAAAGTATATAGTTATTTATTTTCAAGAACACATAAGTTGAAAACACTCTAGCAAAATATAGTAAAAACACTCCAAACACAGTTATATGGAAAGCAGTCCCAATCCTTATTCCTATCTAGACAACTCTAGGTTAACACCACATAATTCAAACAGAGGTGAGCGCTTAACGTTAGATGACACTCTAGTAGGTAAAAAGAAGGGAGGGAGAAGAAGCAGAATTAGGATAAACACACCACTCTAAGGTTAAGAACACTTTTTGTAAGCTCAAAGAAGCACAAAGTCACAGGTGAGCAAAAGTCACTAAGCAGGGCCCACTCTTAGAGCAGACAGAGCGAAAACGTGCCCAAGATCACACAGTTGGTAGGGATTCAGAGTCTTGCAAAAGAGTTCGGAAAAGAGTTAGAGAGGCTTAGAAAGTTTAGCCAAAGTGTCCCAGGCAATCCCAGGATCGAAAGCCGGGGGCTAAAACTACCCCGTACAGTCGGTGGCAAGGGAAGCCAGGCGGAACACGGTACCTTAACGGAAAGGATCCTCCAGCGGGGGCAGTTGTTCCAGGCAGTGGCAGCAAGGCTCGACGTCGGTCAGGGGAGAAGAAGATCTCGCTGAAGAGCAGAAGAAGAAGGTCGTTGCACTGCCCGGGAAGAAACCAGCCGCGGAGTCCTCCGGTTAAAGGGTTGTACCGACTTTCGCGGTTGGGGTAAAAAGTGGTGGGTATTCCGGTTGCCGGGGTGCTTGGCACTGGCAAGGCGGCCACGAGATACCTCGAAGAGCGGAAAGAAGGTGAAAACTGGTTGTCCCCACCAGTCAAGGGAAGGAGCCACTCCGTTAAGAGTTCTCCTCGGTCGTCGGGAAAAGTGGTGAGATGGTTCAGCAGGGCTCCAACGGCGGTGTCGTCGTAGCAGATCAGCTCAGCTCGTCCCTCGTTGGATTCTTAGGTCCGGTGGCGACTTCTGAAGTTCCAGTCCCCAAAGCCCTGCTTTTATGCAGCAAACCCCCATTCAACCAGCCTAGCTGTCACTCAAACATGCTAAGTGGTGAGCCGGCCGGCTCACCACTTGGGCCAATCAGGACGGAGTGCGACTTGAGTTACCTAGGTAACTCAGTCCAGGGTGCCTAAATCCCCCTCCACCCCTCCTAAGTACCCCAGACAGAGTGGCACCACTTTGGAGGGCTTCTGTGGAGAAGCCCGCCAAAAGTGGGACAAAGGGCTCCACTTTGGGTCAGAGTTACAGAGGCGAATGCCAACGCCATTTTAGCATCAAGTTTTGGCAAAAAATCCCAACCGGAGTTATAATAATAAATATATAAACCGGCGGTATGTTTAAGGCTACCGTAAATAAATAATTAAATGTGTTAGCCTAAAACAATGGGAAATCCCATAGGAAAATATTCGCGGTCGAATATAAAACGTAGTTTCCACTGCCACCAGCCAAAACTCGATCAGGGGGGGACGGAGACGTGCCCCCTCGACTAACAGACCCTGGGGCAATCGAATTGCCCCAGCCAGTACGTCCACAATATGATGGTTTGTACTGGTTCTGTTCAGGATTTAAGACTAGTAAAGTCTTTGGTGACTTTACATGTCCTGGGAGACAGTAGTCAGTCCCAGGGTATGGAGTCTATGTTGGGGAGTCCCTAGGACACCCCTGGGTTACGGCACAGAGGGTGCTGTGTAACCCACATCACAAAAATATATGAGGCCCTATGGAGTAAAAGACCCCATAGCCCATTCAACACAAGGTTTAACCAAGAAAACACACTTCAACATGCCCAAGAGTGAGGGTAAAAGAGTCTCACTCTTGGCAGGAGAAAAAAAAGAAACCCTAGAAATCCAGCAAAGCTGCTGGGGGACTCACTAGGTAGGGAAATTCAGCCTAAACAGAGAATTCTCCCTAACACTCGCCCCCCCCAGACTAAGGGACAGGAGGATTTAATCCACTCCTGGATGAACCTCATACCTCTAGTCGATGATATACATCCTAGAGAGTCCATCAGCATTTTGATGGTGACACCCTGACCTGTGCTCAATGGTGAAATCAAACCCTTGCAGGCAGATTGACCATCTCAATAGTTTTGGATTTTCCCCTTTCATTTGCATTAACCATCTCAAGGGTTGGTGGTCAGTCTGAATAACAAAAGTAGAACCATACAAGTATGGCCTAAACTTCTTCAGTGCCCACACAATAGCAAAGCATTCTCTTTCGATAGTTGCCCACCTTGTCTCAGGATCCTTCAGTTTCCTACTGATGAAGCAAATGGGGTGCTCCCTACCCTTCTCATCCAGTTGGCTTAGAACTGCACCTACACCTACATTGGAAGCATCAGTTTGTACAATGAAAGTTTGGTGGTAGTCAGGAGCTCTTAACACTGGAGCTTGGCAAAGAGCTCTCTTCAGTTTTTCAAAGGCCTGATTGCACTCCTCATTCCATTTTACCTTTTTAGGGAATTTGGGAGAGGAGATTACATTCAGTGGAGAAGCTATGGTCCCATAGTTCTCAATGAAATTCCTGTAATACCCAGTGAGGCCTAGGAAGGCTCTCACTTGGGTTTGAGTAGTTGGTGTTGTCCAATTTTGCACAGCTTCAATTTTGCTGAGCAAAGGCCTTATTTCTCCACCTCCTACCTCATGTCCAAGGTAGACCACTTTACTTTGACCAATCTGGCACTTACTGGCTTTGATTGTCAAATGGGCCTGTTCAAGGGCCTGCAACACATGTCCTAGGTGGTTCACATGTTCCTCCCAGGAGTGGCTGAAGACTGCAATGTCATCCAAGTATGCCATGCAGAAATCTTCCATCCCAGCCAGAACTTGGTTCACCATCCTTTGGAATGTGGCAGGTGCATTTTTTAATCCAAAAGGCATGACCTTAAACTGGTACAAGCCAACTGGGGTTGAAAATGCAGTTTTCTCCTTGGCATGGTCTGTTAGGGCTATTTGCCAATAGCCTGACGTCAGGTCAAATGTGCTGAGGTACTTGGCTGCACCAAGTTTATCCACCAACTCATCTGTCCTGGGCAAAGGGTGGGCATCAGTCTTGGTGACTGCATTTAGAGCTCTATAGTCCACACAAAATCTCAAGTCTTTGGATCCTGCCTTTGGTACTAACACAACTGGGCTAGACCATGGACTAGTAGAGGGCTCTATTACCCCGAGATCAAGCATCTTCTTGACCTCTCCTTTGATGTGGGTTCTGATATGTTCTGACATTCTGTATCCTCTGCTTTTGACTGGCAGACAGTCACCAGTGAGTATCTCATGCTGGCCCCAAGGGGTCAAGCCTGGTGACAGTGAGAACAGGGAGGCAAACTGATTTAACATAGATTTGCACTCCTCTTGTTGCTCAGGTGTCAGGTCTGAAGAGAGATTGACTCCTTCAACTTTTTCATCTAAAGGCACACCTCTGAGGAGATCAGGGAGAGATTCACTCTCTTCTTCCTCTGCAGCTGAAGCCAGAAGCAAGGCTCCTACATCAGGTCTGGAGATGTATGCTTTTAGTCGGTTGGTGTGGAAGACTCTAGGAGCTTCCCTGGGTCTGCCCAGATCCACCAGATAGTTGACCTCTCCAAGTTTTCCCACAATCTTGAAGGGTCCCATCCATTTGTCTTGCAAGGCCCTCTGCCTTGTTGGGAGCATAACTAGAACTAGCTGGTCTTGAGTAAACTCAACCATGTTAGCCTTCTGGTCGTGCCAATGTTTGACCAGAGCTTGACCAGCTTTCAAGTTGTCACTTGCTTCTGCCATCATGTGTGACATTCTCCTCCGGAGACCTATCACATAGTCAGTCACTCTGACTGGCTTGAGGGGAGGAGCACCTTCCAATCCCTCCTTAATCAGGGCCAATGGACCTCTGACTGGATGGCCATAGAGAAGCTCAAAGGGAGAATAACCTACTCCCTCCTGAGGGACTTCTCTATAAGCAAAGAGAAGGCAGGGCAGTAGAAGGTCCCACTTTTTCTTAAGGGGTTCTTCTAAAGCACCTATCATGCTCTTCATGGTTCTGTTAAACCTTTCAACCAACCCATTTGTCTGAGGGTGGTATGCGGTTGAGAACTTGTAGGTAACTCCACAGGTTTTCCACATGGCTTTCATCTAGTGGGACATAAAGTTTGACCCCCTGTCAGAGATTACCTCCTTAGGAAACCCAACCCTGGTAAAAATACCAAGGAGGGCCTTAGCCACAGCCGGAGCTGTAACAGTCCTCATAGGAATTGCCTCAGGGTACCTAGTAGCATGGTCTACTACAACAAGGATAAACCTGTTGCCTGAGGAGGTTGGGGGATCAAGGGGACCAACAATGTCAATCCCTACCCTCTCAAATGGGACTCCCACAACTGGGAGAGGCACTAAAGGTGCCACATTCTTGGAACCAACCTTACCAGAAGTCTGGCAGGTGTGGCAGCTCTTACAATATCTATCTACTTCAGCCCCCATCTTTGGCCAATAAAAGTAGAGAGAGAGCCTTTCCTTGGTCTTCTTGAAACTCAAGTGACCAGCCAAAGGTATCTCATGGGCTAGTTGTAAGAACTGTTGTCTGTTCTCTTGTGGGACTACAAGGCGTTTGTAGTCTCCAGGTTCAGACTCAGTCGGTTCACTGTAGAAGAGGCCATCTTCCCAGTGTAACCTATACTTCCCAGGCTCTTGCCCATCAGCCTGAGAAGCTGCCTGATGGCAGAGACCTTCCAGAGTTGGACATTCTCTTTGCCCCTTACGAAAAGCTGCCCTGCTAGGCCCACCTTCTGCCAGTAAAGACTGCAGCTCAGGATGGTCCTCAGGGTCCAAATCTCCAATAAGGTTGGGGCCTCCTTCTAGCTCTTCCTCAGAGTCTAGCTCAACCACACAGGGTTGTACCTCCCTCTCAGCCTCAGCTGGAGGTGGAGTTACAGGTGTAACTTTGGACAACCTAGGGGAAGTCCTTGTTGGAAGTACTGGAGTGCTTGCTGCTGGCTTTTTCCTAGGAGTCTTGGGTTGCCCCTTTGCTCCTGATCTGGTAGTTACTGCAGTAAGTTGCTCCAGTGGGAGAGGAGTGATTTCTGTCATCATCTCCTGAGATAACCCGCGCAGGGTTTTCTCTCTTGCAGGTTTTGTGAGCTCCTGTAACCTTTTGCTAGGTGGTCTGGGGGTATGTGACACAACTCCAAGAGCTTTGAGGTCATTACCCAACAGAACCCTACCTGGCACTTCACATTGTACACTGACAGGTATTTTTACAGCCATATCATTACATTGGATGAGAACTGGTAACTGGGGACACATCTGCACAGGCCCACCAGCTAACTTGGTGAGGCATTTGGGTGCCTTAGCAACATCCTCTGCCTTGAAAAATGATTCATCCACCACAGTTATGCTGGCTCCAGTGTCCCTAATGGCAGGGGTCTCCTGACCATTCACCTGGACACTGTCCTTATAATACTCTTTAGTATTATCTGGGATAGAGTTATAGACATCTAAATTCTGTTGTTCCCACAACCCCAGAGAGACTAAAGAAACACTAGCTGAGACTCCAGTGGGTTCATCAGCTAGTAATAGAAAGTTTCCACTTGCCATATGTACTTCCTCTTCTGGAGCGAAGGCTAAGGAGGCAAGCTGGACCCCTGAAGGTTTACCCTTACATCTGGGATCTCCTTTCACATGGTCAGTAGCCTTACAAACAAAGCATGAGCCAAAGGCTCGCTGGAATGGAGGCTTGTTCTGACCTCCTTCTGGTCTGGGACCAGAAGGTACACTAGCCTGATTTGGTTTCCCTTGTGGCTTACTCTTATAGTTTTGTTTGGGGCCCTCTTTGGAATTTGTAGCATTAGAATTCTCTTTGGAGTCCTTTCTAGGCTGTTTCTCCCCATCCTTCTTCTGAGTTACCCCAGAGTCCTTGTGAGTGGCCCTGTTGGCAACCCACAAGTCAGCAGCCTTAGCTAGTTTCCGGGAATCTAATTCTCTGGAATCAGCCAAGTGTTGTCTGAGCTCAGGAGAGCAGGCATCATAAATAGTCTCCAACATAAACAAATTCTTCATACCTTCATAAGTGTTCACCTTGTAACCCTTAATCCATCCCTCTAAGTTTTTCAACCCTTCACTCACCCAGGTAGCCCAAGGGGTACCATCATGCTTTTTGAGGCTCCTAAACCTCTTAAGATACTGGGAAGGGGTCTTCCCAAACCTAGCTATTAAAGCTAGCTTCACACATTCATAGTCCTTCTTATCCTCCTCCCCCATCTCCATTACCACATCAGTTGCAACAGGGGGAAGCCTAGAGAACAACCAGGTGAGTTTGTCAGTTTGAGCATTAAGTTTCTTATACTCCAATTCTAGTTTCATTTTCTCCAGTTCAAAGTACTGAGGACTAAATGTGGGACCTGGTAAAGGTCCAGTAGGTACAGCAGGTAGAGCAGGCAGAGGCCTAGGGGGGACAGTCACAACAGCCTCACCCTCCTCTTCTGACTCTTCCTCAGAATCATCAACATTTTGCTCCATGTTAACTTCAATACTGTCATCTACAGTTGCTGGAGTGGTAGGTTCCTCTGAACCATCACCCAGACTTTGGTTAGCTAACAATCTTTCAATCAGCTCCATTTTCTTGCCCTTAGTCAGGAGATCCTTATGTTTACAGAGCACTCTTAAACAATCAGCAGTTTTGGCTGCAAGGGACTCTTGACTATAGCTTTCTATAACTGACATGTTAGAGGATTACTTTTACAGTGCTAAGTTTTGTGGTTAGTTGCACCAAGGTGTCTAAAGCACAATAAAATGTATACTCAATACAAATCCCACCGCTGTACACCAGTGTTAGGCAGAAACCTGTGCAGTTCCCTTAGGGAACACTGCAAAAGATTTAAGACTACAGGTATAGCAGTAAACCCACTTGGTAGCAGTCCGTACCACCCAGATTTACCTGGTAGCTGTGGCTGAGCAGTCAGACTTCCCTCAAGAAGAGTTGGGCAGTATGCAAAGTATACACAATATGTACTCAGACACAATAGCACAAGCAAACACTGACCAGAGCTTGGTTTCAAAAGTATATAGTTATTTATTTTCAAGAACACATAAGTTGAAAACACTCTAGCAAAATATAGTAAAAACACTCCAAACACAGTTATATGGAAAGCAGTCCCAATCCTTATTCCTATCTAGACAACTCTAGGTTAACACCACATAATTCAAACAGAGGTGAGCGCTTAACGTTAGATGACACTCTAGTAGGTAAAAAGAAGGGAGGGAGAAGAAGCAGAATTAGGATAAACACACCACTCTAAGGTTAAGAACACTTTTTGTAAGCTCAAAGAAGCACAAAGTCACAGGTGAGCAAAAGTCACTAAGCAGGGCCCACTCTTAGAGCAGACAGAGCGAAAACGTGCCCAAGATCACACAGTTGGTAGGGATTCAGAGTCTTGCAAAAGAGTTCGGAAAAGAGTTAGAGAGGCTTAGAAAGTTTAGCCAAAGTGTCCCAGGCAATCCCAGGATCGAAAGCCGGGGGCTAAAACTACCCCGTACAGTCGGTGGCAAGGGAAGCCAGGCGGAACACGGTACCTTAACGGAAAGGATCCTCCAGCGGGGGCAGTTGTTCCAGGCAGTGGCAGCAAGGCTCGACGTCGGTCAGGGGAGAAGAAGATCTCGCTGAAGAGCAGAAGAAGAAGGTCGTTGCACTGCCCGGGAAGAAACCAGCCGCGGAGTCCTCCGGTTAAAGGGTTGTACCGACTTTCGCGGTTGGGGTAAAAAGTGGTGGGTATTCCGGTTGCCGGGGTGCTTGGCACTGGCAAGGCGGCCACGAGATACCTCGAAGAGCGGAAAGAAGGTGAAAACTGGTTGTCCCCACCAGTCAAGGGAAGGAGCCACTCCGTTAAGAGTTCTCCTCGGTCGTCGGGAAAAGTGGTGAGATGGTTCAGCAGGGCTCCACCGGCGGTGTCGTCGTAGCAGATCAGCTCAGCTCGTCCCTCGTTGGATTCTTAGGTCCGGTGGCGACTTCTGAAGTTCCAGTCCCCAAAGCCCTGCTTTTATGCAGCAAACCCCCATTCACCCAGCCTAGCTGTCACTCAAACATGCTAAGTGGTGAGCCGGCCGGCTCACCACTTGGGCCAATCAGGACGGAGTGCGACTTGAGTTACCTAGGTAACTCAGTCCAGGGTGCCTAAATCCCCCTCCACCCCTCCTAAGTACCCCAGACAGAGTGGCACCACTTTGGAGGGCTTCTGTGGAGAAGCCCGCCAAAAGTGGGACAAAGGGCTCCACTTTGGGTCAGAGTTACAGAGGCGAATGCCAACGCCATTTTAGCATCAAGTTTTGGCAAAAAATCCCAACCGGAGTTATAATAATAAATATATAAACCGGCGGTATGTTTAAGGCTACCGTAAATAAATAATTAAATGTGTTAGCCTAAAACAATGGGAAATCCCATAGGAAAATATTCGCGGTCGAATATAAAACGTAGTTTCCACTGCCACCAGCCAAAACTCGATCAGGGGGGACGGAGACGTGCCCCCTCGACTAACAGACCCTGGGGCAATCGAATTGCCCCAGCCAGTACGTCCACAATATGATGGTTTGTACTGGTTCTGTTCAGGATTTAAGACTAGTAAAGTCTTTGGTGACTTTACATGTCCTGGGAGACAGTAGTCAGTCCCAGGGTATGGAGTCTATGTTGGGGAGTCCCTAGGACACCCCTGGGTTACGGCACAGAGGGTGCTGTGTAACCCACATCACAAAAATATATGAGGCCCTATGGAGTAAAAGACCCCATAGCCCATTCAACACAAGGTTTAACCAAGAAAACACACTTCAACATGCCCAAGAGTGAGGGTAAAAGAGTCTCACTCTTGGCAGGAGAAAAAAAAGAAACCCTAGAAATCCAGCAAAGCTGCTGGGGGACTCACTAGGTAGGGAAATTCAGCCTAAACAGAGAATTCTCCCTAACAATCACCCCTCTTACGCCTGGACTATATCTTTGTCACTAAATCAATGTCACATACTGCCCTTGATTCTTGCATCGCCAATATTGTGATCTCTGATCACGCTCCCGTCATTACTACCTTTGACTTTCTTAACATTAGTAAACATTCTGTCAGATGGCACTTCAATAATTCATTATTACAAGATCAGTTTATTAAATAATTTTCTAGTTTTCAGCAACAGTTTTTTCTTGAAAATAAGGACAAAGATACCTCTATGGCAAACAACTGGGATGCATTTAAAGCAACTTTGCGAGGGCACCTTATTCAGTATGTCAGAAGAAAGAAGAAAAGAATATAAAAAGTATTGGATGAATTATTTCTGGAACTCTCCAGAACTGAGAAAACATACTACCAATCCCCCTCACAATCTAAATTTCGCCAATTTCTGTTATTGTACATGCGAATTAATAAGAAACTCACTGATCTTGCTTCCAACTCCATCCTAAAGTTCAAATCGAAAATATACCAAACCTCAAACAAGGCAGGGAAAGCTCTTGCTTCATATCTCTAATCCCACAAAGAGAAAACCTTAATCTCACACATTAAGAATGGTGTTGGCACCACCGTTAGCAGCTCTAGTGAGATTCTTAATGTTTTCAAAACCTTCTACTCTCACCTTTACTCCCCTGACACCACCATCACTCCAGATAACCTGCTCTCTTTCTTCCAAAACAAGAAAAGAGACTCATACCCTAAAGTAGATCTGGACTCTGAAATATCCACCCAAGAAATCATTCAGACAACTAAATATCTGAAGACAGGCAAAGCACCCTGTCCTGATGGCCTCTCTCCTGAGTTCTTTCATCACTTCTCTAGTATCCAATCGCCTAATCTCAAATCTCGCTTTATTTTCTTTGCTAACAAAAACTCCTCCTCCGGGTCATTTGCCAAAGCCACCCTGATTCTCTTCCCTGAAGCTCTAAAAGACTCTGACCTTCCTAAAAATGATAGGCCCTTTTCCTTAATAAACGTCAAGTGTAAGATATTTGCAAGGATACTTGCCAACAGAATTGAATCCTTCCTCCACCAAATAATTAAATCAGATCAAGTTGGTTATGTAAAAGGGAGAAATATCTCCCCAATGCAAGACTTTTATTAGACAACATGTATGTATGTCAGATTGTATAGCGCCGGCAGCCCGCAGGCATCAGGGCGTTTTAACAGACAAACACAGAACTATGGCACCTACTGTAACTATGTTCGTGTCTCAGGATGTGTCTGAGGACGAGACCATATTACCTGAACAGGTGAGTCTTCAGGAGTTTTCTAAAATTTAGATGATTTCCTTTCTGTCTGAGTGCCACTCGGAGTCTATTCCACTGCTGAGCAGCTAGAACTGTAAAAGATCTGCCCATGCCTGTCTTGAGCTTGTATTTGGGTACTACAAGTAGGTTCTGACCTTCGGAACGTAACTGTCTTTGCGGGGTGTATATTGCCAAGCTATTCTTAAGATAGCTGCAGGCTTTTCCGAAGAAACACTTATGAACAAGTGTCATGGCTTTGAATTTTATCCTCTCTTCGACCCTGAGCCAGTGTAGTGATCTTCTGGCCGAGGAATATGATCCCCCCTCTTAAGATTCTTTACTAGCCTCACTGCATTGTTTTCTATAACTTGACATCTGGCTAAGTCCTTTGCAGATGCACCAGTGAGTAAGGCATTACCATAGTCCAGCCTAGATAACACAATGGCCCCTGCAATTGTGGCCATATTGCTTTAATTAAGATAAGGACTGATGGCCTTCATTAGGCGTAGGTAATGGGCTGTATTTTTGTACAGGTAGTTCACCTGTGCTTCTGAATTGACCGGGGAGTTCACCATCATACCCAGGGTTTTGACCTGGTTGGAGACTTGGATTATGACTTCATTTATCTGGAAAGTCTCATACTCCTTCCCCAGCTTAGCTAATGTGCGACTGGACCCAAACAACACGAGTTCGGTTTTCGTATCATTGAGACACATCCAGTTTAACTGCATCCATTCATTGATTTTGCCGTACGCTTTTGCAATCTTCTCACTATCCAGAATATGGAAACCCACTAGTTCTATAATGAGCTGCGTATCGTCCGCGTAGTTGGTAAAGAACACTCCGGTTTCCACCAAGATGTTACACAGACTTTGTATGTAAATGTTGAAAAGCATTGGCGAGAGACTTGCTCCCTGAGGGACTCCGAATAAGATTGAGATTGGATCGGAGTAGTTATTTCCCCAGTGCACTTTGGCTTGGCGGTCAGTAAGGAAGGATAACAACCATTTCAGCGCAACCTCAGAGCAGCCCACATTGTCTCTCAGTGCTTTAACTAGAAGCTGGTGATCAACCAGGTCAAAAGCCATGCGTTTTATAGTGTAAGACAAATCAGATAAGAATGGTTCTACCACCATAGCGCTTGACGCGGAAAAAGCTTTTGATCGTGTGCACTGGGATTTCTTGTTCCAATCTCTACAATGGCCTGGCTTTGGTGAGAGCTTTATCTCACTGGTTAAACTTCTATACTCCAACCCTAAATCCTCCATTTTCATCAACGTTCGATCATCATCTTGTTTCCCCCTGAAAAGGGGTATTAGACAGGGCTGCCCCTTTTCTCCCATTTTGTGTGCTTTATCTCTTGAGCCTTTATTACAGCGCAAAAGAGCTAACCCGCAATTTCCAGGTGTGACTTGCGGTAAACATGAATTTAAAATTGCTGAATACGCAGATGACATTCTGATTCTCCTAAAAAAATAAAAGAGCATGTTCCATACTTATTATCAGTCCTCAATGATTTCTCTTTGGCCTCTGGTTATAAATTAAATAAAGATAAATCAGATATCTTCCCTCTTAATTCATTTTGCCTTAAGCACGAAATTGATATGTTTGGCTTCAAATGGTGTGGCAATTCATTTAAATATCTCGGCGCACTCTTTACCTCTTCTCTTAAAAATACCATAATTTTCTCTCTGGTCACCCCTATATCTCTTTTGGTGGGGGGCGTCTTGAAACTATTAAGATAATGCTTTCACCCATTATCCTCTATTATCTTCAAATGCTCCCCATCACTCTTCCTTCTTTTCTGCCATAAACTCTATCCTACTTAACTTCTTATGGGGCACTGGTAAAAGTAATAGAAATTCAGTCAGCAAACTTAGAGCCCTCTTTGAGCACGGTGGTGTTAAATTTCCAGACTTCAAATAATATCATAATGCATTCCTTATTAAACAATAATGCATCTGATTGAACACCTTTGCATCCGAAGACCTCCCTGCTTGGTTCATTCTTTTTTTGATAAATCATTTTTTATTGTTTTATAACATAATCGCAACAACCACCATCGAGGACCAGCATGTCACTCCCAAATAATTATAAGTACATGTATTACCAATAACCAATACCAAATCTCATGACAAAACTATGCAAATGTTCAGGCATTCATCACCATTGTCCATGCGTGCTAGGGCACTCCATCCTCCCATCTCCCCCAGATTTTAGAGGCCTTAGCAGAGCAGCCTCTTGCATTGTAGACTCGTCGCTCAATCATGGCACAGGTGTCCATGTCCAACACCCATTGTTCCAGCGTCGGGGATTCTGGGACTCCCCATTTTTGGGCAATATTGCGCTTCATCAGACCTGCTGCTGTGCTTAGTAACAGCTTTTCCCACTTGTTAAGATCAGTCTCTTGTGGTACCCTCAGGATTAACACTCTTGGATCCAGTTGTATTGTGCGAGTGAGTATCCAGGTGAGCTTGTTACAGCAAGCGTTCCAAAAGGTACGAATCCGGGGACAAGCCCAAAGGATATGAAAGAATGTTCCTTCTTCCTCACCACACCGGAGACAGTTCGGGTTCGATGCTCTCTTCCAACCATGTAACACTGTTGTAGGGTAGTACACTCTATGCAAGATTTTAAGTTGCACCAGCGGGATCCTAGAGGAGATAGCGACTTCCCGCGGGTGTATTAGTACTTGCATCCAGTCATATGGGTCTATTTCCCCCACATCCCTCTCCCACTTGACCTTTAGGCTCATCAATTCAGGAGTGGCAAAGGATGTGATGGCATTATATAGGATGGAGGTGCATTTACTGGGAATGTACGCTGGTAGCATGTTACGTTCTATTGGTGTATAGTCGGGATATTGGCGTCCGCCGGTATGTGGGTTTTCAGGGCGTGGATCAGTTGCATATGGTGGTATCGTTCGGTGCATGGGAGATGACATTTTAATTGCATCTCTTCAAAAGAAGTTAGTTTCCCTTCTTTCAGGATGTCCTCTACCCTCAGGATCCCTGCCCTTGCCCAGCGCGGCCATGGCTCAAGTTTCTCATTTTCCACTAGGTTACTATTGTGCCATAGGGGTTGGGCCGCGGTTATTTTATTTTTCCAACCCACAAACGCATGTGCCCTTCTCCAGACAGTAGTGATGTGGGCTGTCATTGTTGGCCGGGGGGGTCTCTGGGGTTTTGGTATAGTATATGTAACGGGTCTGTGTCATGCATAGCAGCCACCTCTGCCTTTATGTGGGGTAGTTCCCGGTCCCCGTGATAGGAGTCAGTGAAGCAAGTCATTGATTATCGCAAGTTGTGAGGCCCAGTAGTAGGTTTGGAGGCGGGGAACCCCTATCCCGCCTTCCCAGACTGATCTTTGAAGTGTGGTTAGTGCTATGCGTGATTGGCCACCACCCCATATAAGTTCCCTGAGGAGGGTCTCGGCCCGGTCGAATTTGGGATCTTAAGCGGGACGTTTTGCGGGACATAGAGGAATCGTGGAAGGGCCACCATTTTAAAGAGTGCTGCTCTACCCATGAGTGTCAGGGGGAGAAGTTTCCAATGGTGGACGTCCCTGACGAGGTGGTCCATGACCGGCTGGAGGTTGTGTGTAGCATATTTAGGAAGATCTGCTGTTATCCAAATCCAAAGGTACCGGAAGCAGACTCGCTCCCTACCGTACGGGCATTCCTGTGGGTCCGCGAGCCCTCCACCCTTCACCGGGAAGAAAACGGATTTCCCCCAGTTGATTCTCAGCCCGCTGAACTCAGCGTGGCGGGTTAGCATCTGTGTCACTATGGGGCAGGTCCAGGCGGGTTCCCCTAGATAAACCAGGAGATCGTCCGCATATAGGGAGGTTCGATCTTCGTGTCCCTTGGGCCACTTGAACCCTATCCAGGCAGCACTCTGGCGAAGCCAAAGGGACAGCGGCTCCATCGCGAGGGCGAAGAGGAGGGGAGAGAAGGGGCACCCCTGCCGCGTGGGAAGGACCTGGAGGTCCACCCATTCACTCTGACTTCTGCCTGGAAGTTTGTGTAAAGTAGTTTGACCCATCCCAGGAAGCCATCCCCAAATCCCATACGTCTCATGATTTCCCAAAGGCTGTCCCACCTAACCGAATCGAAAGCCTTCTCAAAGTCAATTGCCAAAAGGGCGAGAGTGTGTATCGATGATAGGAGCACGTTCTAGTGACAAGTGAAACCGACGCAGGTTCATGCGGGTAGATTTTTGTGGCATGAAGCCGCATTGGTCCGGGTGAATCAGAGTATCGACCACCGGTTGCAAACGGTTGGCCAAAAGCTTGGCTAAGACCTTTGCTTCACCGTTGATTAACGAGATTGGCCTATAGGAGGCGCATCTCTCCGGGGGTTTGTCGGGTTTGGGAATGACTATGACGGTTGCCTTACACAGATCTGGCGGGAGGGTGCCCTGTTCCCGGGCGCATAAGAACAGTTTGTGAAGGGAGGACGCCATATTGTTCGTGCCCAGTTTTTGCCAGGTTTCAACCGGGAACCCATTAGGACCCGGTATTTTCCCTGTTTGTGATTGTGCCAGCGCCTCACGAATTTCAGCTTCTGAGAGGTCAGAGTCTAGTTCTGCTCTCTGTTGCTCTGATAGCGAGGGGAGTGTTGTATCATCTAGGAGGGTAGTGACCTATGGGGAAAGTGGACCTGGTATAGTGCGGCATAAAACTGGGCGACGGCTTCCGCTAACTCGGTATCCGACTGGTGCCCCTGCCACCCCTCCCCCCCGCTGTGTAATCTCCCAGACACAGCGCTGCCCCTCATCCCACCTTTCCAACCAAGCCAACATTTTGCTGGCCTTATCCCCAAGCTCATATATTCTCACCCTGGTGTCCCAGAGAGCTCGTTTGGCGTTATCTAGGTTTAGGTTGCGGAAGCGCTCAGTGGCACGTCTAATGTATCCCTGGGTCTGAGGAGTTGGGTCCAGGATGTGTTTGTTCTCCCACTGGGTCATCTCCCTTTCTGCCTCAACAACCTTCCGGAGTCTTTCCTTCTTTTGATTCGCTATCCAGGAGATTATCTCTCCCCGCAGCACAGTTTTATAGGCCTCCCATAATGTTACCGGGTCGTTTACCCCAATGTCATTAATCTCAAAGTATTTGGTGGAGGCTTCGGTAAGGTGGTCCACCAGTTCGGAGAACCCAAGATAGTAATTGTTTAGTCTCCTCGTTTTGGGTGGGGTTATGCCATGCACCCGGAGTTCGACCAACAGAGGTGAGTGGTCCGAGATGCCGCGGGGGAGGAGGTCGGCGGACAGTACCCTGTAAAGATCAATGTTCGGGAGGAAGAGGTAATCCAACCTGAAGAGGGAGCCATGGGCTCCCGAGTGAAATGAGTAACCCTTGGTGCCCGGATGGAGCTCCCGCCACACATCGGAAAGGCCTAGGGCAGAAACAAAATTGGATAGCTTCGTAGGGGTGTTCGGGTTGCGTTGCCTGAGGTGTGTACGATCCATGACGTTACTCATGACATCGTTAAAATCCCTGCCTAGGAACCACTTATCAGGCTGATATTTGCCCATAAGGGTGGTTAGCTTGTCCAATAGTTCCTGCCCCAATCCGGGCGGCGGGTATATGGATACAAACGCCAATGTCTCTCCCCATAGCGTCCCCAAGACTAGGACATAGCGACCCCAGGGGTCCTGTTCTACAGCCTGCAAGGCCAATGGGACGCGTTTGTGTATGAGAATGAGAGTACCTCTGGAACCCATTGTGTAACCCGCATGGAAGGCCGTCCTGTAGTTTGTTCTCTGGAAGAGGGTGCATTGTGATCCCGCTAGATGTGTTTAAGTTAACAGGACCACGTCGGGGGAGTGTCTGCCAAGCAATTGTTTAACCAGGCGTCTCTTGATCGCGGAGCCCATCCCATTGACGTTCCAGGTGAGCACTTTAAGCGACTTAGGGTGTTCAGCCGCTGGCGGCTGGGGTTGGGTCGCTGCCATCTAGCTTGCGCATTAGGGCTTTGGACGGATGTCTTGCAGGGTTGAAATCCCAGTTCCTAGTGATGTGCTGTAAATTATGCCAAGAGTGGTGATTGGATTGGTGTCTGTGCATGCTGTGGTCCCAACCAACTCGGAACCATAGAAACCCATGAGGTTTACCTGGGTGCAGTGGTCCCAAAACAACGGGGAACCTTCCCCAACTCACCCATGCCTCCCCCTCCCTATACTCCACCCCAACACGAAGTACCTGTCGCCCAAACATTGCTGACCCTCAAAGTGTCAACTTAAACTCCCTTGATGAGCCAAACTAGGAATGCAAGGGGGGGGCCCAAACGTGACAAATTAAACTAAAGAAGTTGGAGGGGGTTGGAGGGGGTTTTTGTAGCTCCCTCCCCCCCGCCCCCCAAGTGTGAGGGCGGTACACCTCCGCTAGCCGCAATATCAAAGTGTAAATGCCTTACGTGAGTTACTGTGACGTGGCTCTGCACAGTCCATAGTTGAGTTTCGCACCTGCCCATGGAAGCTAATTCTTCGTTGGGGATCTAACCGGGGGTCAGTCCACATCGTCCACCGATCGATCCGGTAGGGGTGGCTGTTCAGGTCCTGGCTGCTGTTCCACTGGTGTTCTAGGGTTCCTGCCCCTGTTGGTTCGGGGTGTCGACCAGTCCCCCCCAATGTGCTGCTCCGCCCATCTCCAGGCTTCTTGCGGATAATTAAAGTGGACTGTTGTGCCTTTATGATAAATTTTCAATTGGGCGGGGAAAAGCATGCCATACTTGACTCCAAGCCCTTGAAGATGTCTCTTGAGTTTTTCAAAGGATTGCCTCGCCTTCTGCACCTCCTTCGTATTGTCTGGGAAAAAGGCTATCCTAGAGCCATTGAAGGTGATCGTGCCTTTCGTTCGTGCTAGGTGCAAGAGTGCGTCGCGGTCCCGGTAATTTAACAGCTTTGCTATCACAGTTCGTGGGGGAGCGCCGGGCACAGGTCTGCCTGTGGGCATTCGGTGCGCCCTTTCTATAGAAAAGAATTTAGAAAAGGATTGCTGGCCAAACAGGTCCATCAGCCACTGCTCCAGGAAGAGTTCCATACTAGGGCCCTCGGCTTTCTCTGGAATGCCAAGGATTCGAACGTTATTGCGCCTGGATCTGCCCTCTCCTTCTTCGACTCTAACCTAAAGGATCTTGAGCTTGGAGGAGACACCTTGGAGCTGTTGTTGCACGCTGTGTAGCCCGCCTTCCGTGTTAGAGATACGCTGTTCCGCCTCTCCCGTTCATGCGGATAGCTTTTGCAAGTCGTGTCGGAGGAGGGATACATCCAGGCTTATTCCGTCCATCTTCTGCTCCATTGATGAGCGGGAGTCCGCTATGGCTGCTATGACGTCTCTTAGGGAGAGTATGGGTGCAGAGTCCATTTCTTCAGAGGGCAACGGTTGAGGTTCGAGGGTTTGTGATGGGGGAATCGTATATTGGTCAATCCTGTTTTGCACAGTGGGCCTCTTGGTTTTGTCCTTCCCCATGTTTGCCGCCGGGCCCCGCGGGTGTGCTCTTGTATCCAGAGCCTTGTCTAGCTGCTCGAGGGGGCCCCTGCCCAGGCCCACTGCAGAGGTCGGCGTTCACTTGAGGGCACTATTGCTGGGTCCGGAGGCCACCCCGTTCCTGGGGGGGGGGGGGGGAGATTCCAAGGCGGTGCTACCCTTATTGCAAGACTCCGAGCGGTGGTAGGCCCTAGGTCCTGGTGTCTCACTCATGTTTGCGGGTGTGGTGGCCTGTCCACTCTGTGCTGCGGACGCTGCCGGGCCGCATCGGGGGGTTCACGCTCTCAGACGGATTGTGTTCGCAGGTTTCCAACTACTTTTCCCCTTTGGAGGCCCGCTGTCCATTTCAATGAGCTGAGAAAGTAGAAGAAGTTTTGCTCCCAGTGATCAGCCCCGAGCAGTGGCAGATCAAACCAGTCCCTTGCTCCTCTCCGTTGCTGGAGGCAGTAATTGTTGTTTCAAGAGGGAAACAGCCCCTCCGTAGGATATATGCTCAGATGTACCCCTGCGCGCCCCCAGTTTCGGGTGTCCTCCCATTGATGTTAGAGTTGTTTTGCGTGGGGGCCCGGGGCCTTTTACACAGCTGCGGCATCCAGTGTGCGCGATACCTGCCCCCCTTGTTACCTGGAGTGCCTGGGGGGCTCCTGTCGGCTCCCCTGGAAGTCGATGTATCTGCGGGAGGACTGCGGCTCCAACTCACATGGGCACCACCCAGCGGGTCGGGAGCAGGGTGGATCCCCGAGTCTTCCTCTCGGTGCTGCGTGTTCCGGAGCGGGGAAGCACAGCTCCGTGAGAGAGGCGCTCCGGGCGGGGAAGCAGCTGGGGGCGTGCCTCGTGCCGAGCCCTCCGGCGCTGGCACTCGCCGGCAGGGGCAGCCTCAGTGGCCCACAGGTCACTGCAGCAGCGTTGTTGGGTCGGGCCTCCCCGCACCTGGGTGGGCGGCCCGGATCCTGCAGTTCACCGCCTCTGCTCTCTTCCTTCTCCAATCTTCCAGTCACGGCCGTCCAGGTCTGTATCACCAGTGCGGGCTGGTGTCTCGGCTCCCGGGGCCCCGAACGCCACTGGTACTCAGGTTCTGCCCGATGGGATCAGCCTTCTATTGTCCGGGCCGCCTCCACACTCCTTCAAAGCGTGTCCAAGATTTCGGCGGCCATCTTGGTTGCCTAGCAGGTTGTTTCAGCACCGTCTTCACATGCTGCTGGCTCAGCAACCCCGCCGCGTTACGGGCGGATTTTGGCCACAAATGTGCCCTACGTTGTCACACACCGGTGGATGTGCTCTGGGGGTCGGCAGGTGCTGGTAAGCAGGCGTTTTGGGTCAGGATGTTAGCCGCGGCAGCGGGAGCTCCGAAGGCGCACGTCTACCCCATCTCGTAGTTGGCCACGCCCCCTCTACTTGGTTCATTCTTGAAAGGGAATTAACCTCACCCATTAAAACCCAAGATTTGATTTACATATTTGGATCTGTTTCCACTAAGCTTACCAATCCGATTAAGGTGATTGTCTCCGCCCTTAGAACCTTTCTCTTCCAACCCACTAGTTCGCTGACCCTTAAATTCTCACCTTTCCTGTGCAACAACAAACATATCATGTTCAACAATAGGACACTTTACAGAAAGTCCTGGATTTGCAAAGCATTAGATTCAATCATCAAATCGAACATTCTGTTGGATGTGAACTCTTTCATGATTTGAAGAAAAGATTTTCCTTACCCTCCTCGGACTTTGGCTTTTACAATAAATTAGTTAACGCATGCCTTAACCCTACATGAATCCTGTTCATGACCTCTACTCCCATTATCAAAGCGGCTCAATTCTATACTTTATGGGGCACCAAACATTTTCCTGCTGCTGATAGATGGTCCATTCAAGACCAATGGGAAAAGATTGTGGAATGAGGCTTGATTATGAAACAAGGCAAATACTCTGGTCTAAGGTCAAGACTGTCTCCACTGCTGCCAACATTTTGCAAAACCTATTTTTCTTTCTTCATAGGGCCTTTATTACCCCAATGCGTCTGTTGAACTCCAAATATGTTACAGATGGAAACTGCTAGACTTGTGGCAGCATTTGCGGATCCTACAGTCATATGTTCTTTTAATGTCGCTTTGTTCAGTCATTCTGGCGAGAGGTGTGGTCTCTCTCGATTATTATTTTCAAGGTCAATCCCCCCCTAACTTCTCGATCATACTGCTTGGGAGCTTTGCCCTTGAAAGTAGGAGTGCACATGCCCCGCCCTTGGCGTATTTTACCTATTTCTTGCAAAGGCTATTAAGCTTATTACAGCCAACTGGAAAGACTTAAAAAAAAAAAAAAACGATCTAGTAATGGCTGGTGGAATGTTTGTCACATTCACAGACTAGAACACTGCATGGCGGTACGTCTCAATGCTAAATCCAAACATGATGTCAAATGGTCTCTTTTCATTGAATATCTCTTATCACAATATGTCAACTCATGGTTCATGAATATCAATTGTTTGTATTACTTCAAGTTACTAATTATATGTGTACAATTATTTTTACTACCCAACTCTCACTGCCTTAAAGTGCTCCCTCACCCTCTTTTCCCTCCATTATCTGTTCGTCTTCGGTCTGTCTACCCCTCGTTCGTCTTATTATAATCTTTATCTAATCTCCATATGATTAGATCATTAATTTAGTTGATTTCTATACGTATATCATACTGTTATTATTCTCTCATGTAGATAATTTATGCTAAATTTGATCCATGTATATTTTTCACCTCAGAACCTTCAATTCATAATTGTACCTACAGATATATTGTTCTAATAATTTTTGTCATTTGTTATTACTATTAAATCATTAATAAAAATGTATTAAACATAAAAAAATAGAAATACTTGCATAACCACAAGAATGACCGCACTCAACTATAAAGCAGCGAAAGCGGTAATAGCATGGGGATTCTACTGTGGGGTATGTTGGGAGGGAGATTAGGAATCCATGGGAGGAACATCTAGTCGAAAGAACATTACATGGGGTAAATAAATTGGTTTTGGAATGGCTTGTGTCCTCCCACGTATTCCTCATCTTTGATAGACTCCCAAAGCAGTATTAGATTTGGTGGAGGGAGGAAGAATTTTAGTTTTCATGCACCAAATGCAGTACTGCTTTTCCAAATCTCCCATCCTGACCGAGGGAAGACTCCAGGCAGTAATGTTTTGTGAACGTGTGAATAGTAGACCACGTTGCTGCCTCACAAATACGTTTTATCGCTACACCCCTTTGCAAGGCTGTAGGCAGCCATGCCCCTGGTGGAATGGGCTCTTAATCCTTCAGGAGGATCCTTGCCCGTCAGCCTGCAACATTCGGAAATAGCCAGAATGATCCACCTGGATACGGTCTGTTTCGTAACAGCCTGACCCAGTTTGCGGCCTGTATAGCAAATTAAAAGCTAATCATCAATGCAAAGTTTTGACAGCCAAGATATATAAAAGCACAGAGCTCTATGAGGGTCCAACCTGTGTAGTCTCTCCTCCTTACCAGGATGAGGTGGGGGATAGAAAGAAGGTAAAACATTTTTCTGCCCTATGTGAAAATCAGAAATGATTTTGGGAAAGAATGAAGGCTTACCCCTCAGCACAACCCTATCCTTATGGAGGATAGTAAAGGACCTTTTTGGCAACCACGGCTGCAGATAACAGTAGTGACGGATGCCTCACTCACAGGGTGGAGAGCCCACACCAATGATCTGATCATCAGCGGTTGTTGGTCTCCATCGGAGTCCAAACTACAAATCAATCTGTTGGAGCGGAGAGAAATCAGACTTACGCTGAAGGCTTTTCTGCCCTCTGTACGGGGAGAGAATGTCCTGATAATGACAGACAACACAGTGGCCATGTACTACCTCAACAAAAGAGGAGGTGTAGGGTCACTACCACTGTGAAGAGAGGCAATGCAGCTCTGGTTCTGGGCAATACAAGAAGGAATCTCTCTATTAGCAGTTCACCTAGCCAGAGAGGAGAACATGGTGGCGGACGTTCTGAGCAGGCAGAGCACAGTCTCCCATGAGTGGGAACTAGCTTAGGAAGTCCTTCAAGAGATCTTCACCCTTTGGGGAACCCCTCAAGTCGATCTGTTTACGACCAGTGTCAACTGGAAGTGTGAACTGTACTCCTCCAGGGAATTTCCTCCAAGAGGAGCTTTAGGAGATGCGTTTTTGGTGGACTGGGAGTTTCCACTCCTGTATGCATTTCCTCCAGTCCCTGTCATTCCTCACGTGGTCAAGAGCTTGAGAAAGTTTGGCAAACACATGATCCCGATTGCCCCCGATTGGGCTAGGAGGATGTGGTACCAGAGACCTTCTGGACATGTCCATCTTCCCTCCAATACGTCTTCCACAAAGAGAGGACCTTCAACAAAGAGAGCAGGGTCAGGTTCGCCATCCAGAGATCAAGACACTCCGCCTTCATGCATGGTTTTTGAGAGGCTGAGATACAAAGATTGGGACCTCCCGGATGACGTAATGGAGATTTTGCTTTCAGCCAGAAGGCCAGCAACTAAATCCTTGTACCGCTGCTGTTGGAACAAATTCTGCAGCTGGTGCAGGGACAAGAATGTAGACCCTTTACTATGCAAGGCACCAGAGGGGTTAGCCTTTCTAATGTACCTTGCCAATCTGGGGCTCCAGGTTGGAACAATTAAAGGCTATTTGGCGGCGCTATCCATCTTTTAAGCGCTTGTGTGAAGAAGCTTCATATTTTGAGATACTACTGGTGATACAATTTCTGAAGGGACTTGCCAATGTGTTCCATCCTTCTCCTTTTCAGGTTCCCGCTTGGGACCTTAATTTGGTGTTAAAATTCCTGATGTGTGCACCATTTGAACCTCTACATTCATATCCACTAAAGGTTACTAACATTCAAGACCATTTTGTTGGTAGCCCTAACTTCAGCCTGTAGAATGAGTTGCAGGCACTATCATCTAAACTACCTTTTATGGTATTCCACAAGGAACAAGGTCGTCCTGAGGGTTAAGCCTTCATTTTTACCTAAGATCATTTCACATTTTCACATAGGACAACAAATTGTGTTACCCACATTTTACCCGCCACCTCATCCTGGCAAGAGGGAAGAGAGGTTGCACAGATTAGATCCACGTAGAGCTCTAAGCTTCTACATTTCTAGATTGTCTGGATGATCAACTTTTTATAGGTTACATAGGTCACAAACTGGGTCAGGCGGTAACAAAGCAGACCTTATCAAGATGGATCATTCTAGAAAATTCAGAATTCTACAGGCTGCGGGCAAAGATCCTCCAGAAGGCTTGAGGGCCCATTCCACCAGAGGCATGGCTATCTCTTCGGCTCTGTAAATAGGTGTTCCAATTAAAAACATTTGTGAGGCAGCTACGTGGTCTTCAATACACACGTTCACAAAGCAATACTGCCTAGATTCTTGCCTCAGTCAGGATGGAAGCTATGGAAAAGCTGTCCTCCATTCGGTTCATGGAAACCATTGATACATTCTTACTCCCTCCACCAAAACAAACACTTTTTGGGAGTCTATCAAAGATGAGGAATACGTGGGAGGACACAATGCATTCAAAGAACAAGTACATTACCCCTGGTATTCCTCATCGCCCTCCAAGCCTATCCCACAGTAGAATTTTCCATGCTATCGCTCCTTCACAGCTTAGTACGGTCAAACCCATGTTTATACAGGTAGTTCTACTGAAAGAAAAAAACAGAACTGAAGTCAACGGGCGCTGCACATGCTATATATACCTTCGATGATGCATTCTCGAGACAGAGGCCCTCGAGGGACATCGAGTTGACTGCATCGACGCACAGCGCCCTCTGCTGAATTGTTTTTTCCAAAGCAGCTGAGACTGGATATTGAATATCAAAGATGAGGAATACGTGGGAGGAACATCCAGTTGAAAGAAGGTTATCAGGCTTAAGTAACTTGTTTGTTGCTGTTGATGAGGAAAACAAGCACTGGATGTGAGCTGAGAAGAGACTCAACCAAGTTTAATTTCTGCCAGATCTAGATTTGAGGACGTCCTGTAGAGCCTCTGATGAGGGTGAATCCTGTCTTCATATTGTAAAGTTCAATTTCAGGTAGGTTTCAGGTAGAAGCTTGACGTTCATGCTTTAGTGAGAAGCTGTTTTACTTGATGGATGTCATTGATGGAATTCACATGCACTTGTGCCCCCACTCTCCCATTTAACCAGCTCAGCACCAAACAATGTGTCTTTTCTTTTTATTGCCCAACAATGGTTGTGGGGAAAGAAAGAGGGTCACTGCGCCATCCCAGTGACCAAATGATGCATTTCCTCTGAACTAGTAGAGGGAATATGTATTTCATCATCCCCCTGACTCTCCCGTGAGCTCTAGGGGTGCACACAGCATTGGACCCTATGCTCCACCCTGCTTAGGGGATCAGCATCACCCCAACTTTTCTCCCTCATTGCACCCCATTGCTTGGCTCCTCTGCTTCACCTATTGCTGGTGTGGTGTCTTCTTGATGACCCTGCCACACTCAACATGTTGGGTGTTTCACTTCCACCTCGTCCAGATACTTGCAGAGTATTGTCATGCACTCTCATGTCCTCTCATCCTTCTGGCACAGCATCATGAGCACCTTGTGCCCAACACTCCTCCAAATAGGATGTACCTCCCGTTTGGTGCCTCCTCCTTCTCACCCACCCTCTACCCTGCCATGACATATGTGTGCTCCCCTCCACCTGCTCATGTCTTATCTCTTGGGTGAATGTAGATGTGGGGAGGCTGTTCTTCCCCCTCTTTTAAGCCCACTGTCAGCGCTCAAGCTGCAGGATACTGGGTGCTGCTATTTAATTCAACCTTGCTCCCTCAGATCTTTGGAAGGGTGTTTGTAGAGCCTCTAAGATGTATGGGGACATAGGGAGATGTTCCCTTTCTTTACCATAAGAACCCCCTTGGTCCATCATACACCAAAGCCAGTGTTGTGCCACCCCCACATTCTGGTTTCTCCCCCACTTAAAGTTTCTGATATCAGTATTAGCTGTGGTATGTGCACAAGGATACCACCTGTGACGAATCCTTAGATGAAGTCACTTCTCCCCGAGGGGGAGTCCCTTCCCATTAGGCCAGATTTCAACGCGATAGTCCCCCCGGGGCTGGTACACAGAGGGAGGAAATGATGGGGAGAGACTCACGCTCTGGGGACAGGTCAACCGTCTAGGGAGAACGCGGTATGACATCCCTCACCCAACACCCTATACATCTCCTACCCCATGAACCATACTTCTATATCACACACCTCTTTAGATGTACTGGGACGAGGAGGAGGTGCAGAGCAATGAGGAGCACTTGGAAGAATATGAATGAGCGTTCTAGTTGTCAGTGGGCCTTCCGAATAAAGACAAAGGAAGGACTTACCCAATTGTCAATCCCTACCTGGAGGAAGCAAAAACGAGACAGCGGGTATGTGCGAGAAGAAAAAGCTGCTGACCAGGATGCGGGTAGAGAAGGAGAGTTGTCAACATATGGTCCTACATTGACGGACAGGACGAGAAGCTTACACAGCAGAGATCCGGGCGCGTGCAGGCGTCTGACAGTGCGGTCAAAGGAAGACACGCAGCCTGCAGGGGACAAACAACTGCAGAGCTACCACAATATGCCAGAGAAGCACAGAAGCCGTGCAAGACCCGGACACAGAGAGGAACTATCCAGAGACCGCCTGGGAGACGCTGTATGCAACCCTGTAGGTACAGGGGTTATCGTAACTGTTGGAATACAAAAGGGTTGCAGAGGCAACAGGAGGGGAATCAAAGAGAAGGTCCCCAATACAGGGGCAAGAGGGAAAATCTCTGCAATATATCAAAGAATGCCAATAATCACCCACAAGGAAACAGAGACCAAGATCTGGGACCCTCAACCAAAAGGGAAGATCATTACCAGTCATCTTCCTCACTCCAGAACTTGGCACAGGAGAGAACTAAGTCTGGCAGAAGAAAACCACAGAGAAACTCAGGTCTGGGACCCGCACCCACAAAACAAGATAAATATGACTCATCTTTGTGGCAGAATAGGTTTTCGATTTACTTCTATATTGAATAAAAGTCTATACCAATCACTGTGCCACCTGAGTGTCAGTCTCTTCCTTCTGCACCCTTAAACAACATTTTCTCCACTTTGAGCATTATTCTGTTACCTTGATTGTGCCTCAACCATTGAACCCATATACAACAGGCTTGGGTACAAGAACATGTAATGGGTGAGGGCTCCCTTCGATCCACTAATCCATTCACCCATCCACCTACTTATTTATGCATCCATTCACTCTCATCCATCTAACCACTCACCCCGTCACTCCCTCCCTCAACCTGTCCTACATCCACTGACCCACCAACTCCTCCATTGATTAACACTTCCACCCACTCTTCTGCTCATGTGCATCCAGGTCAACCACTCCCTCACCCATCCCACTCATCTAACAACTGGGTAATCAAACAGCCCAACCACTCATTAATCCACTTGCTCGTTCACTCACACCCACCTGTCCACCATTTACCCACTCCTCCACTTCCCTAATGAGCTATTTTCCCTCTACTCCACTCACCCATGTATCCATTAATTCCCTCGCCCATTCAATTATCTACAAACATTACACTATAGTAAAGTAAGACCAAAGCTAATGGCTTTGCCAATACTTATTCATTTTGAGACTAGGGACCTCAATGGAGCTATACACACTTGGAACGTTCTTTACTGTTGGCGGGTTATTGCGTTAGGTGAGCGAGTGGTTTTGGATTCTCTGCGTGCTCCTGGGAGGCGTGTTGGAGCAGACATTAGTCTCAGTGAGACTTTCATTCGGCACTGCGAGCTAGAGGCTCTTGCCGCATCGGAGGAGCGCTTCCTGGAGGAGGCGTGGTGTGCATTGCATGTGACCACATCACGTGACTTGGCTCCCCCTCAAAACCCGGAGGCTACCGCCCTTGCGGCTTTAAGCCCGGTGGGATCAAGCCCTTCGACTGTTGTGTGGCTGTTGGGGAGCTGGTGGGGCGAAATCACTGTAAGTGGTCAAGTAAGGGCACAGAGTACGCCGTCACTCCTTTGGGGTTCTTCATAATTGACTATTCTGCACAGTTTTTATCCATTGACGTTCTTTGTATGGGACTTCTCGATCTATTTACTTGCATTTATTTTCAGCACGACAGCGTGTAGTGGTATCTAATTGTTTTTAAATTGTATGGTCAAACAAATGATTGGTTAGGACACCTTTTAAAATTTTTTATTGCAATACTTAATTTTTTTTTTTTTTTAATCCATACTTATATTTCTTTATAGCTTCACTAAGAGTGGTGACTCCCTGAGTTTATATAAATGGGAGTCACACTCAGAAGCATGGGAAGTATCCCAGAGGAATCCATAGTACAGGGGGTAGAGTCCCACCACAGGTGGTAATCTCTCTTCCACATTTGTCGCAAGCGTTTCAACCTGTTAAGTTGGGTTCTGCTCCATTCACTGGAGAAGTGACTCTGGTAGCCCCCCAGGGATGTCCTACTTCTCCAGGTAAAGAGGTTCCTACGGATTTTGTTCCAGAGCAAATTAATCAAACGGACTCTATGGTAGAGATGGTGGGAGTTAAAACCGGACTTTGTTAAATATTGAGTCAAAGATGAACTTTCTGGCTGAAGAACCAATGGCGGTGGAGCGAGATTTAGTATCAGACACTTCCATATTGGGCCCACTGTTGTCCCACGAACTTTCTAGGAAAGTTCATGGCCCAAGAGACCCTAAATGGAAAGAGCCAGTAACCGCCGTCTTCTCACCTAAGCAATGGGGCTATAAGGAGAAATTGCTAAAGTAACAGTTCAGCCATAAGTATGAAAGGGAAATAGACCGAAGGGACGAGACTTCCCCACCATTACTCCAGGGCAGTGAAAGTGTTAAATCAGGGGATGATGACTTCCTAGTGGAGAATCCAGAGATTGAGGCTGAAGATCCAGAGGCTATTGAAGCTAAAGAAGTCTCTCAACATGATCAGCTACCCCCTGTAGATGAGCTATCATTCCCGGTTCTCTCTAGAATTATGGACTCTATGGATAGAGGTTACGATACATTGAATTATGAGATTCGGGAGTTAAGACAATCAATGAAGGAAGTACTGAGTAAAGTGCACTTCTTGACTTCTTGGAAAGCTACATAATGGCAGTCTCAGTTTTAAATACTGTAAGTCCAAATAAGATGGACATTGATGGGGTTGGGGTGGTACAAGGAAATAGTACTGAATTTAAAAATTTGGGAATACAAGGGGAGAAGGCTGAGTTAAAGGGAGACTGTTCTTTAGTAGCACAGGAGGTATCAGAAATAGCCCTCCCTTCGGTATCAATGTTGGGGAAGGAACCGGTACAGGAAATCAAGCCGTTGAGTAGTAGCCCAAAGGTGAGCAAACTTAGTCATATAAACAAACAGTCTCTTCAGCAAAAAAAACCTAAAAACTGTAAACTCCCACCTTCACAACAGAACAAAGGGTCACGGAAATTCCTACGTAACCTAAGGCTGGCTGTGGATAAACACATGCAAATTGATAGAGACATATTAGACCAGAGAAAGAAGGACTTCTTTATAAACAGGAAAAGGGGTCCAAACAAGGAACCAGTAAGGGTTAAGGAAGCTGACAAGGTCTCATCTGTCTTGGATACTGTGCAGGAGGGTTATAGTCCTTCCTTCGATCTAAGCAATATATCCGTCTATCCAGTAGACATGGGAGAGGTAGAGCCCGAATGGACTAAGGGACTAGAGGTTATAAAAAACATCGAACCTGGAATTGGGAAGGGAGTTGGAAAGAGTTGTCCTCTGGTAGAAGGACTATCGGTCCCACCGTTTATAACGGTAGGAAGGGGTCTGGTGAAACCTTTGGTAGAAGCTGTAGAAACAGGAAATTTATCGGCTCCTAAATTGTATGCAATTTTCTCGAAACTCGGGGTGGTGAAGACGGACTCGGGGAAGTTGCCACAGCTAAGGGTTCCTCAATTAGTGCCTCTTCCGACCTCGAGATTAGTGGAGGAAGTGGGCCTGGGGACCCCAAAATGTAAGTTCCTGGATCAATCGAAGGGGGTGGGAGAGAGTATGGGGCAAACAAGATCGCCAAAAAAGTGGAATCCAAGGCAAGAGCCAAACTTGGAAAAAAAGACGCCAGTTAATGGTGAGTTAACCATCTTCATGAGTCGTCTGTTCGAAAGCTCTAATAGATACCCTCTAAACAGACATTATATTTTGGCTTTAATGCAGGAAATCCAAAAGCTGAAATTGATATCCTCAGGGGACATTAAGACGGTAGAATTCGTCTATGACGACTGCCTAGATATTGTAAGACTTCATCTAAGGTCACACTTAAAGGAAATAATATTGGGGGAGAGAGAGCGCTTCCTAGCCCTTGGTTTTGAAGTTACAGATACAGGGCCCTCAATTTTATCAAGTTTGGTATCCATCCACCAAGTAAAGAAAGGTAAGATACAAGATGAAAGAGAAAGATATAACAAGGAGATTTATAGTTCCAGAGGTTATACGCAAGCTCCCTTTGGTAGAGGGATAAACCAGGAAAGGGAGGAAAATCGATTCCAACACACATGATGGTTTAACTGGTCAATAATTTCATGGAATTCGAGAGGATACAAGAATATTATGAATAATCACAAACTCTTTTTAAATTTTGACATTATTTGTTTGCAGGAAACTTTTTTGTTAGACACACCCATGATAGACGGATTCAACACAGTCTATGTCAAGGCCCAACGGGTAGCGAAGGGTAGGCCGTTTGGGGGTCTCCTAACTGCAGTTAAACGTTCTTTGGGGCTTTCAATGCAGGTAATTGATGTAGACAGGTTAGATATCCTGGTTGTACTCTTAGAATGGCAAGAAGATGATGAGAGTCCCACAAGCAAATGCTTCCTGCTAAACGTTTACTTCAGTCCCTTAAAGGATAAGCTGGAAGAAGCTTTGTTGGCAATTTCTTTCACATTATTGGGAGAATTTCCAGAGGAGGGGGCCTCAGTGATAATCGTTGGAGACTTTAATGCAGAATGCCTCGACGAAAAGTGGTATCTAGAGAAGGATAGAAAGTTTGTCTGCAAGGAATCCCGAGAGAGAGGGAAGAGGATTACCCAGGAATTTGAGGCATGGAACCTAACTATAATCAATGGCAAAATACAGATGGACATTCGGCCAGCTTTTACATGGCAGAATGGGCTGTGGAAATCAACAATAGATTACATCTTCATTTTGCACGATTTAATCACAAAAGGAGTTTCCCTGGAAATAAAATTCCTGAAATGGAGCACCCACTCCCTTTTGGAATTTAAATTGCTTGGTGTGGCAAAATATAGTGAATCAGACACTGTGGGAGTGGAGATAAACTCAAGAAAGAATGAGGTTAAGTGGGCCCCTAGAATTGCAGCGGCATTTTTGTCTGGAATCGTAAATTTGCCAGCAAACAAGATGGCCCGCTTATGCACAGCAGAAGGATACCCTACTATGGTAAGAGAGTTGTTAGGAAGGTTAACAACAGATAGGGGTCTAACCCAGACGGTGGCAAGTAGGAAGGGCTCTCACTCCTTTGATATAGAAGTTCAGGTTCATAAAAAGGAACTACATCGAAAAGTGAGGCTTCTCAAAAAATCTGCACTTCCGGGTTATATGGAAAAGGTGAGGAAATTAAAACAAACATATAGGAATTGGGCAAAAGGCAGAAAGTACATATTATACATTAAGGACGCCGAGAGAATGCTGGCTTGTATGTCAGGGAATAGGCCGGGTATATTTTGGGCCCTAATTAAACCGAAAGGTACACAAGATTATCTTCAGGCACAGGCGGTTAGTGACATTGGCTGGGTAAAACATTTCTCAGATTTGTACAGGGTGGAAGGTCTAGATCGGTCAGTCACATGGCCAGAGGCAGACTGGAGGGGTGCTATAGAATGGGATCTGGAGGATTTAAAGATCTTGATAAAGAAAAGTAAGTCCTCGAATGCACCAAGCCCAGACGGTCTCTCTAACCTGACCTACAAAGGCAATTTAGTAGTTTGGTCGCAGGTATTGTCTGCTTTGTTCGTAGATATTTTGGCTAGTAATTCGTTTCCTTGTACCTGGTCAGCAGCAACCCTAATCCTTGTGTTTAAAGGTGGGGATAGGTCCTCCGCTAATTATTACAGACCTATATCCTTACTAGATGCCTCGAACAAAATATTTGCGAAAATACTACTGAAAGCTCTACAAAAATGGGCCGTGGAATCAGACTCCTTAGATGTTTTTCAGTCAGGTTTTCGGCAAGGGCTGAGTACATCTACCAATTGCATGGTGCTAGATTTACTAGCACATCAAGCAAAGAAGCAAGCACAGCCAGTATTTTTTGCTTTCTTAGATATCAGTAAAGCTTTCGACCTGGTTAACAGGGCCACTTTGTGGAAAAAATTGTACGACGGGGGTGTCCCATAGCCCTGATAAGTATTCTGGTGGCCCTCCATACAAACACAAGGATTAGAGTAAGGTTGGACGAACTGGGTAACTTTTCCTCTTGGATACAGACAAATAGGGGCTTAAGACAGTGGTGTGTCTTGGCACCCTTTCTTTTTTGCTTGTATTTATTGGGACTGGGAGGCTGTATGGATTCCGTAAAAACTTTCCCTCCAAGATTGGGTGCTATGGTTGTCCAATATTTACTTTATGCAGATGACATTGTTTTATGTGACCTCACAGCTATTGGGCTCCAAAGAGCTTTATTAGCCGTGGAGGGGTTCCTGGAAAAACTAGACCTAGCACTAAACACTGTAAAATCAAAGGTTCTGGTATTCAAGGGGGGCAGGAAAAATTGTAAAGTATTGCCCTGGTATTTGAAAAACGGCAAAATAGAAGTTGTAAATAAATGTGTGTACTTAGGGCTGACAATTTATGACAAGTTCTCTGGTTCCGAACTACAGGAAGATTTACGAGCAAAATTTGTAGGGGCTGGCATACAACTTAGACTTTTCGATGGAAAATTCGGTAGATATTCTCTTTTACCAGTCCTAAAATTATATAAACAACAATTAACCCCAAAATTAATCTACGGAGCTCAAACTCGGAGTCAGCCGATTAATTGGTCATTACTAGAGGGGGCATTATGGAAAGGTTAGCAGGGATTCTGTTTGAATTAGGCTTGCTACCAGTACAGACTCTGGTAGATTGGGGCAAGCTGCAGTTGTTGGTAAATATACTGAACCCACCAGGGTCGTCAATATACGAACAATTAAATCTGGTAAGACTTCAGGGCGGCTGTAGGGTCCTTAGGGACTGGGTTCAGAATTGTCAATTAATGCTTCAGCAGGCAAATATTCCTCTGGAGGAACTGGAGTTGACACCAAAGGTTGCAAAACTAAGATGGTGTAGACATGTATGGTCTAACTTGAGATCTGAGATATTGGAGTACAAATGCTTCGGGGATCATTTTCTTTGGTCATGTAAAAGTTTTAACACACATGCACCTTATCTTAAAAAACATCCTTCGCGATCTTTTAGGTCTCAAGTGCTAAGGCTCAGGTTAAACTTGTTATTAACAAAAGAAGTACTGAGTCGTCGGGGGAAAATTCTGCAAGATCAGAGGCTATGCCGGCACTGTAACACAAATATTGAGACCTTAAAGCACTTGTGTGTGATTTGTCCAAAACTGATTGATCTGCGGACTTGCTTTTTAGCTGGCTTGGTTTACTCCTCCGAGAATGAATTATGGTGGAGGATAATGAATTGTAATGAATTAAGTTTGACCGTACATGTTTTAGAATTTTTAAGGAAAGTTGCTGTAATTTTATAAAGGTTGGTTTTTGTATGTTGGATTGTGTATCTGTGGATTGTATGTATATGTGTTAAAAGTACCTTAGTACTGTAGAACACAATAATAAAATAAATAAATAAAATAATTGCGTTAGGCTATATCCCGTGTGGTGTGAATGAACGAGCAAGTGGATTAATGAGTGGTTGGCAAGTTTGATTACCCAGTTGCTAGATGAGTGTGATGGGCGAAGGAGTAGTTGACTGGATGTACATGAGCAGAAGAGTGGGTGGAAGTGTTAATCAAAGGAGGAGTTGGTGACTCGTGATGCTATGTTGTCGTTTACCTTTCTATAGTGTAGTGCCTCCTAATGCTGACTTGCTTAGTGAAAGGCAGGTCCTGATCCTATTTGTTGTTCCAGTATTTGGTTAGAGAGCCACACTGAGTCCTCCACCTGCGTTTCTATTCTCCTTTTGTTAATTCCCTGTTGGCAGGCTGTCTCCATAGGGGATTTGCTGTTTGTTAAAAAGAAGCCTGCGACTGTTATTTCTTTTACTCCCCAGCATCTTCCATTGTAAATGATAAGATTGCTAAAGTTATTAAAAACATATGCTATAAAGGGAATTATTTATAGAATAAAACAACTTTAAATGTACAGTAAACGTCTGGTCGTTTTTGGTGTGCTTCAAATAGAACTGAAAAGCCCTGGTGTGTTCTGCATGCATCAAAGCAGACATTTGGCATGATTTACAAAAGCCTTTTACAATGGCACAATCCCATTGAAAAACACTTTGTAAATCAGGCCCATAATCATTATAGGCAAAGGTGCTATCTATAGCAATGCTGAGGCTTTTTATATAAACAGCTGGTGTCAGGGCAGGTGGGTTGCTGACTAGAACACTGTTGCTTAAATGTAAATCCTGACGCTGTGTGTGTGTGTATATAAAGATGTTTCCCTGGTTTCTTAATTGCTGAGAATTATGTACCTTTGCAGTTAAATACACACCTGGGAGGTTTCTTGGCTGTACGTGGAATCCAGGGCAGGTATTTTACTCTTCAAATGTGTTTTGATCCCTGCCCGGCATACAACTACACCACGATAAGCTCGGACGAACTCCCATTAGCATTGGATGTAGTTAAATGTACTATGTTTACCACGTTTCCCTATATTTTCTTTTCTTATGCTGTTGAGAGGCAGTAAATGATCCAAGTGCACAGAGTCTTCTGGATCCAATGTCCAAAGCAAGAAGGGGGAAAAAAAAAGAACAAATGTGTGCGTCAATGTCATTTATTTTTATTATTTTTTATTGCATTTAAATTGTACAACAATTTTTTTGCAATTTACTTTAAATTAATGTATAAAACAACATTTAGCATTTAAAACGGTTTGTTTCTAACTCAATATCAAAACAAGTCAATTAAGGCCAGATTCAAGTTCATGTTACTGGCTCTGTCTCAAGAGGAGTTTCATCAGGAATTTAACTAATGTGATTATATTTTTAATTCGAGATCCTTGTATTATCAAGTTCCACCAAACCAGATAATCCAGAATTGTAAATTCAGAAAACAAATGTCTGAAATATTTAGTGCATAAGTCTCTCAACTCAGGGACTACCGTAAATGTGAACAAGGGTTTCAATCTCGTTGATGTTGTTACAAAATCGGCAAAGGTTATCTTTAGCCAGACCCTTAATTGCCTGGATCTCATTTGTAGGATATAGCTTCAGGCAAGCTCGTAGAAATTGATCCCTTACTCTTTTATCTGGGAATTGTTTCAGGTATGGACGAATGATGTTCAATTTCCAACCTTCTGGAGGCAAATGCGTTACCAATCGGTAACCACTGGCGCTTTCCAAGGCTTTAATCCAATCATATGTTTTTAACCTGACTTTAACTCGCATTGGATTTGTTGCCAGCTGATTGAAACAGCTCCCAATGTCATTTAGACATGTTATCATGTCCGCGGACTAACCCTGCAGGAGTGGATTGTCAACCTGTGTTGTTTCATTATGGATAAGATCCAGTATTGGCGGTCTCGAAGTGGCAAAACATTTACCAAAAAGAGCCAATCTGTTCCAGGAAACAACAAGTCATATGGGACTTAAATGGGAATGGGGAGTAATAATTTCCAGCGCCTGGCAATGGGGAAATACAGGGTCCGCCTTGTAATGAGGCCAATGTCTTTTGCTTGGCCTCACAAGACTTTTCCCAAGCTCTCACCATGCAGTATTCCCCTCTTCCCTGGCTTTCTCTCCGATACCCCTTCGTTGGGTTCACCTTCGTCTTTACACCACTATTCAGTCACTTTATCAAAATGCAGGATTCACTTTCCCTTGCTTTCACTTGGCATCCTTCCGTCGAGTTCACTGTAGCCTTTCAATCACAGTTCAGTTAACTTCACCAGTTCTATGAGCTTTTAACACTCAGGAGCTCTTAATGTCTTTTTTAAACAACTATTTGGTTCACTTTCACCGATTCACTCCGGTCATCCTCCTCCGTGCTCAGACCTTCCTCTGTAGGCAGTTCTGGCTTCCCTCGACCGGGCACGAGCCTTCAAATGGCAGCATCACACTTTCTCATGGCTTCCGTCCAAAGAGCTACGAACAATACTGGATACAGTCCAAACGTTCTACAGAGGCCTTCTGGTATTTGCAGTTCTTAGTTAGCCTCAGAGGGCTGATAATTCCTTAGGTTAGCTTTATACTTCGCTTCACCTTTTTGTCAAAGACTTATAACTGTATAAGGGGGCTTGTACCCTTGACTTTACCCTTGTATGACCACTTGACTATTCAGCTCCTTTCTCGGTTAATTTATTTCGCAGCTTCTCTTACATGCACTCAGCATTTTTCATTCTTGCTACTATGTGCTTTCGCTCGCAGCTTCTCGACAACCCGATGAGTACTTCAAACGTTAATGTCCTTTTCCTTTATCAACACAAGCCGGTCTCCTATTTCACTCACCGGCAGTGGCTGATACACTTTATCAAGACCTTCTGTGTAGTCAAGGCTTTTGGTCCAGCGCGGCTAGCCTCCTTTCAGGTCCTCAAACCGTAACCTTCTGCACTAGCAGGGAGTTGCCCCTTTGGGATTCTGCAGCAACATTCACCCCGCAGCTGGTAGGACAACAGCCTTTCATTCACCTCCTGGTCCCGTCTGCTCTGCTTCTGTGCTCGCGTCGTCTTCCCGGGATTTCCTGCCCTTCCATTCTGTTGGTCTTGCTCGCTTCAGTTGCCCGTCTTGCCTTGCTCTCTGGGTGCTATCATGCTCTGCCTTTTATCCCAGTAGGGAAAGGTAACATGATTCAGGTGCGAGCCATTAAGGTTAAGTGCAGGACTCTGCCTGACCCTAATGTTTGGACATGTAAAACGGACTGGCTTTGTGTGAGTCTGTTTTTCCCTGAAGCGCTTTGTCCGTGCAGCAGTGTGTGTGTAGGAAAGGGTTGGGGGGGGGGGGGTAAAGTTCCTAGTTAGTACATGGAAGGAGGGTGTTCTACAGGAAAATGGGAACAGGGATACAGCATCCCTCCTCTGGGTGCCCCACTCCCCAGGGACCTCTCATTCATGTGATCCTCCAGCACTGGTCCACCCCCAGGAATGTGATCCAAAGGTGATGGCCGTGTCCTGGCCACCTGGACGACAGTTCCCAAGAGACTGAGCAGTGAGATACCCTTTGCTTTCTCACAACACACAACTTCTATGGACTTCCAATTTTGGCAGATAATGTACAACGATGTAAAATGATTTGCTCATGATCAAACACTTCAGTAAACTGGTAAAGAGGGAATTTGGGCATCATCTGCAATCTAGGCACTCAACCACATATCTTACCGGGCCAGGTCTAGAAATACGAATTATTTTTTGTCTTTCTAGAATACTCTGTTTTATAGCGATGACTTGAAAAACTGAATCACAAAATCAATAATCCCTACAAATCTATATATTAATGTAGAAATTTGTTAAGCAAAAACAGTATGATTGTGGTTTTATTTTACTAAAAGATCTTGAGTGGAAGATTACAAGTACCATAATGCAAAACAATGGTACTGGTACATATTGTTGTCCAACTGAAGCCCTGAAATTCATTACCATGTGATTAGATTTCCGAGTGCTCTATGGAGACAGATTCAAGAGATTGCAGTTAAATCTATATCCGACTAACGAAATCTTGGGTGCAAGTAATGGTATCCCCAGACAAATGTGTATATGTCATTTGTGTGCCATTGCTAACGAAGTAGAAACCTTACGCCATTTGATTCCCTAGCCTACGCTCACAACTTGTCGGTTGGCTGCTACAAGATTTTATAACTTTTTCGATTGAAGAGGCGTTTGTCAAGATACTTAATTGCAGACCGAAAGCTTATGGTTTTGCTGCACTACGCTGTTATTTATCCACAGAAATCTGAGGATCCATTGTGTTTAAATGGGATTGACTCAAGCCCCTGACATGATGAAATGTATTGGTTGGACTCTGATTGTTTTTATTGTATTATAGTGTGAGAAACCAGAGGGTGTCTCACCGTCTAGTCCCTGGGGATTTCTGGGATTTCTTGCCCAGGTGTCCAGGGTACAGCCATTGCCTTTGGAACCAGTCTGTGGGGGTGGACCAGTGCGGGAG
This sequence comes from Ambystoma mexicanum, assembly GCF_040938575.1. NCBI lineage: Eukaryota > Metazoa > Chordata > Amphibia > Caudata > Ambystomatidae > Ambystoma > Ambystoma mexicanum. Next base: position 531,154,377 of record NC_090924.1, on the reverse strand, counting down.
GATCACCTGGGTGAGGGGTTCACAGAGAGTGGGGGTGGCACACCCAATAGCGAGACACAGTATACCCCCCTCCCTTTTCAACACACCTGCCCATCCTATTCTTTAGGATACTCCGACTTCCCAACACCCCCACTCTGCCCTTTTTTACACAAACACTGGGACGAGGAAGAAAGGGACTGAGAGGATGAAGAGTACTGAGAAACCTCACACTAAGACACAGAGGACAGACTCTCCCATTTTGACAACAGGCTGTCCTGTTAACGAGGACAGGCAAGGTCAGGCAGGCCCAACACTGACCGCACACCTGCAGCATATTCACCTCTCACAGACGTTTAAAAGTAGCCTGCCGGGGAGTAGATGGAGGTTGCACTTGGCAAGCCAGGAGGGAGGCTGAAAGGCTGAGAACGGCAGAGGATCCCAACTCTAATCCCAAGCACGCAAGAGGCAAGGCTGGGCACAAGAAGGAGCAGCTCAGCAGGGGCTGACAAGGGCCATGCAGCAAAGCACGGAAAGCGGAAGGGCTGTTAAACTACAAAGGAAAGCCAGAGAAACCCCGGCGAGAGAAGCGTGTTTGCGAGAAGCCAGAAGGGTTTGTGACATGGAGCTAAAGAGCTGGAGAAAGTATTCCTTTTTGTGTCAGGAAGTAAGCCCCTCTCCTCTCGAGTGATCAAGAGTTTAGGAGAGGAGCAAAGAGGCTGATGCTGAAGGCCTTGACCGCAACCCAGCCGATAGAAATGGAAAGCCTGAACAATACCAGTGAAAGAGCAAATTAAATAAAAGGCTGGTTGGTGAAAGGCACCAACGATAAAAAGGCAAAAGCAAGGCCTTATGGGACTTGTAATCCAGTTTGAAAATAAGTGAAACTAATAGAGTGTTCCTGTGAATGAAGCGCATTTTCGAATGACTCTGTTTGAGCTTCACAAATTAAGCCCCTAACAAGTGAAAAATGTCAAATGAAATCTGAAAGCCAAGACAGATTTGAGCTATACAGAGGGGAACTTAAAGCGCAAGTAATCCGGATGAACTTTAAAAGGTTCGAGCATAACGGAGGGAAAACCTGCATTGAAACAAATGTGATATGTTAACCGTGAAAGTATTTCTGAATTTAAATTGATTATAAGAAACAGGCAGAAGCATTTGTGATTGCTTATAGAACTACGATACCCAAGAAACATGTTACATGCCGGGGGCGCGATTGTAAAAATGTCAAGAGTCACAATGCAACGGTATCGGAGTGGTCAGGCATGAAGGAAGGGAAAGTAGTGCTGTTTTGAAAGCCTCTGACATAGTGCTGAAAGGATGTGATGTAATAAGATTTTAGAAGGGAACCCCCGTAAAGTTGAAAGTTGAAAGCAAGAAAGACTAACTCTGGTGAAGTGTCCACTCCACTGGCTGTTTGTAAATTTTCATTAATGTCTTTTAGCCTGGATGACTCCGATATAAAGCTATCAGGGACATTTGGTGTACCATAGTGTAACCCAAATGGTGCATCATTATCTGATGGCTCATTGTATTCACAAATGGAGGTTAGTGACTTAAAGTAATCCTTTCTAGGTAAAGGAGTGTAAGTTTTATCTGGTAAGGGCGTTGAAGTCTTCAAAAATGTTGAACCAGACGCTCGAGTCGTCGTCATCGAGATTTTCAATGAAGTTGTTTTCGACTGACGGCACCAAAGGTTTGGATGGCATAGATGGTGGCGAAGGCGCCATTGGTGTCGATGGCGCAGCTGGCGTTGAGGGCGCAGCTGGCATTGACGACCTCGACTTATTCTTTTACTTGCGGCTCAATGGATCCTTCAACGATTCCTTATCGCGTCGCGGCCTCAACGGCTTTTGATGTGGATCTAGACTTCGTCCCGGGGCACGCAGGATTTGACTTGCGGCCTATCCTTACCGGCTTTAAAAGGTGCAGTAGGAGCATGGCTTGTCGACGTTTTTTGTTTTTCAAAAGGGTTCAGCATTTCTAACCTGAATGCTTCCCATTCGGCAGGGGTGGAGGCCTTTGTGAGACAGGATATAGCTCTCTCAGGAGAGGAGTCAAAGAAGTCGAAGTGGGCGACTCATGGTGCCTCTTCTTCGACTTCCTCGACGAGGAGTGGTGGGAGTAACTCCGCGACCAGGACCTTTTCACCTGCTTCCTTCAAGGAGAGTCACCTCTCGTTTCTTCGATGGGGTAGTGGGGATTTCTTGGGGTTTTCTCCCTACTGCCAATTCCCCCTTTCACTCCTTCAGAGCTTTTCCGGTCATCAATTGGCATTTCGGACAGGCCGAGGTCTTGTGCTCCACACCAAGACACCACAAGGACACTCGATATGGATCGGTTATCTACATCTTGGAACCGCAGTCCTGACACTTTTTAAACCCGTTCTTTGGGGTAGTCGGTGTCGAAGATCAAGACATTTTGGTATTTCACGAATTAAACTATTGAAGCACGCCGTAGTTCTCAAAGCGTAAGCTTACTCGGAAAAAGGAACTGAAGCCAGCAGGAGGTGCGCATGCTATATATACCTTCAATGACATCATCCCCGAGACGGAGGCCCTAGAGGGACATCGAGTAGACTGCATCGACTCACAGCATCCTCTGCCAAAAAAAAAAAAAAGATTCTGAAGCAGATGAAGCTGGCTATTGAATATCAAAGATGAGGAATACGTGGGAGGACACAATCCATTCGCAGTTTCATTTAAGACCCGCATCACAAGGAAAACCTATACAGCCTGGTATCATATCTCTCACCTTTGTTAAAACCAGCCCTTCATCTCGGCCACATGCCTTGGAACGGATATCTAGGCCCTGATGTTTTCCCACATGAAACCGGGCAACGCTCTCCTCACAATGGTTACACTAACAAGCCTGTATTATTCCCAAAACAGGAAGCAGCACATACAAGGCAATGACAAAGAAAACCCCATCCTATTGGACTGGAAAGCTCATTATCTCCGGAGGCCTCCAAAAGCACCAGAAGTCATAACATTGCCAAACTACAATCAGAAACAGGAGCTTTTTAGCCTGCTACTCTTCAGGTGTTTTAACTATGGCTCATACAATCCCTCACCATTAACTATGCTAGCTAGAGCTACTGGGATCTTTAGTTTGCAAGTGCTGTACAGCCAAAGGTTGATCCGAGACATGCAAAACGGAAAGAACCAAAAAACAGATCTTCTCCTAACACCAAACTAGATTCTGGAACATCATAACACACATTGGAAAGGACCCATCTCTTCTGCACTTCAGGAAGAAACTAAGACCCAGTTCTTGAAAGAAAACCTCGTCGACCATTGCTCCCTGAGAGCAAATGGAAAAACTGAGAATATGCCATACATTTTTAGATGCGGTTGTAATGACAATTTGACACCACTGACGGCACAAATCCTTGAGTGACTTAAATGGAGGCTCTGAAACTAGAAGGCATTTCATCAGCTGTCAGCAGGCCTCATAAAAGCTGCTCCTACTGTGCTATGCCATTGATGTGTCTCAGGCCATATGGCACACTATTATAAGCACCAACCCTTCTTGCACACCCATTCTTGTAATAACTCCTTGTCCTTCCTGATCCCCACAGCACCTACTCCAAGCTACCAGATATCTGCTGCCCCATGTGATCTGAATGCATGCAGTCACAACAGCGCTCCATCTTTTTTATACAGTACCAACATTTCCTCCCTCAGTAGTTTGTGAAGCTCAAGCTGATGGCTTAGACCCACAAATCCCAGTAGTGCCTCAGGCTTGACAGCAGATGAGAGAGGATGTTAGAAGGGAAATCGTGGGGCTGAGAGAAGTGTGGCCTAAAAGGAAAGGGTTGAGAAAGGGTAGGGGATTCGGATTGCTAGTCGCAGCTATCACCCAAATGCAGAGTAGGGAGATGAAGGTTGGGCGTGATAAACGAGAGAAATCTTTGGAGCACCCCTATGCTTGTGGTTTCTGCTGCCTGAATGCGGATAACGGAATGCAGGGGAGCGGGCAGGATAAGGCCCTAGGAGAGACTGAAAGGGTCCGTGACCCAAACAGCTGATGCTCGTCCTCCAACTGTGAATGAGTAAGAGCTTCAAAAAACCTAAGGCACAACTACTTTAAGCCTGAAACCCGACAACATGTGAGCAAGAGCTGAAACTGGGTAAGGAGGTTACAGAGGGCGATATGAAGGAGGAGATGAGTCGTGGAATCCGAACTGTAAATGAGAACATAGATAGATTAAGGGAAAGGGGTCCACCCAGAGCCCTAAATCTGGATAAGAGCGAAATAGTATGGGGGAAGAGACAAAGGGTGCCTGGTGTCAGACTACAGGAGAAAGAGCCTGCAAAGGAAGGCTGGGGTCTACTGGCAAAAGTCAGACATTGTTGTTGAACTAATTGATTGTTGGATTCCCAACCTGTCTCTGAACTGTCCACTGAGCTTCCAGGGGACCATTAGGGGTAATCTACAAACTTGTAATGGACTGACCCAGGGACGTCATTTGGGGGTTGTAGAAAGAAAAAAAACAGAAGCTCCCGGAGAAGCAGGGGCCCTGCAGCCGCTGCGATGCAGAGGCCCTGCCACACCAGGTCTGGGGGTGCCCCGGCACATTCCTCGCCCATCAGGGTGATGGCTGGGTCGGGGCTTGCAGTGCGAGAAGGAATTGCTCAGTAGGGGTTGAAGCTGACCATAACATGTGGCACATGTCACATGCCACATGCCACATTCAGCTACGAACCCCTTCTGCTCCGGCTTCCTTGCGGCTCATAAACAGGAACCAGGAAGATCTACTAGCTTCCTGGTTCCTGTTTGTGAACAGCACAGATGAGCCGAGGGTGGCCTGGAATGACGGACTGAAGCTAGAAAAACAGTTAAGAAGGCTTTTTTTTTTAAATGCGATGGTTATTTTGCATGTGTGAAATACTTGTCAGATGTACGTATGAGCTATGGGTCAGTGAGTGGTGGGTGAAAGAGATGAAATGGGATAGTGAATGTGTTTGAATGTTCTGGGTGGGTGGGTTTGTGCCTGTGTAGATAATGCAGTGAGAGTGGATGTAAGAGTAGGTGTATGAGTGAGTCACTGGTGGGTGAATGAGTATGAATGTGATAGTGTGTTTCAATGTTCTGGATGTGTGTGGAGAATGCAGTGTGAGTGGATGCAAGAGAAGGTGTATGGTCAGTGAGTGGTGGATGAATGAGTAGGAATGTGAAAGTGTGTGTTTGAATGTTCTGGGTGGGTGCGTTCCTCTGTGGAGAATGCAGTGCAAGTTGAAGTGAGAGGCTTATCGGTGAGTGAATGGTGGTTGAGTGAGTAGGAATCAGAGTGTGTGTGTAAATGTTCTGGGTGGGCAGGTGCCAGTTTAATGTATGTGAGAGAAGGTATATGGGTGAGTGACTGGTGGGTGAAGGGGTATGCATGTGATTGTGTGTGTGAATGAATGCCTGTGTGAATGAATGCGAGAGGAGATGTATGGGTGTGTGTGTGTGTGTGAATGTATGCCTGTGTGAATGAATGCGAGAGGAGATGTATGCCTGTGTGAATGTATGCCTGTGTGAATGAATGCGAGAGGAGATGTATGCCTGTGTGAATGAATGCCTGTGTGAATGAATGCGAGAGGAGATGTATGCCTGTGTGAATGTATGCCTGTGTGAATGAATGCGAGAGGAGATGTATGCCTGTGTGTGTGTGTGAATGAATGCGTGTGTGAATGAATGCGAGAGGAGATGTATGCCTGTGTGTGAATGAATGCGTGTGTGAATGAATGCGAGAGGAGATGTATGCGTGTGTGAATGAATGCGAGAGGAGATGTATGCGTGTGTGAATGAATGCGAGAGGAGATGTATGCCTGTGTGTGTGTGAATGTATGCCTGCGAAGGGGGGGGGGGTGTGTGCGTGTGTGTGTGTGTGTCTCTCTCGCCCTGGGGGAATGGGGATCACTAGAGCATTTTGACACATCCTTTATTGAATTTGCATGTTTTACTTGTATTTTCGGGCAAAGCCAAGTTCATGTGTGCCATTATGTGGCTAGAATGGCATTTTGGCACAGCCCGTCTAGCCATTGCTTACTGTGCCATGACATTTATCACTCATCTTTGATAAAGCAAGCATGATAACTAGTATTACCTCGCTAGATTGACTTATTGGTACAGCAGCCTGTATATTTCTTACTGTAGCATGGCTTTTAATTAATGAGCATCTATGATGAAGCAAGGATAAGTGTTCTTATGGGTCTAGACGGGTTTACATTAGAACCAGTTCGGATAGGTTTTCTTATGGTGTCATATGAAGAAACAGCAGGAGTCCACACACTTGTGGGACTCTCCCGTCCCCTGCACACCCAATTTGTCTTGTATATACAACCAAACATTCAAGTATTCATGTATCCAATTTTAGAACATAGACATTTCTTATTGTGACATGTCACTTAATGGCCAAACCAACTGGAGAATGTTCTTACATAGCAGTACTGGCATATATTAGCAGAGCCAGCTTTGTGCCTAGTGCCAGTAATGATACTGTAAAAAACATCTCAAAGCAAACAAGACTATGTTCTGTAAGGAAGGCATGGTATCAAAGTAAGACCAACACAAGTTATCACAGTTCAAGGGTGTTTATTGAACTTCATCAGGGGTGTGAAAAACGCCTATCTAAACCTAAATCTACTAAATCTAAAATGGCAGCAAGCTACAACCATCAAATAATAATAATACAGTCCTAATGCAGTCTAGTCAAATGAAAAGGGCCTATTCTAAAAAAAAAACTATTGACAATCCATACTGCTATACTAAAAAATAGTATGGGATCATGTTCACAAGAATGTAGTCTTCACAAAATGATAAGTTAAGATGTTTAAGGCCGTTGGCCTCCCTTCCCCACGTTTTTAGCATGGGACAAGGCGGGTCACTCAAGCACAGCACACTCTTGGGCTTCTTCGGCATGAGGTCACAGTTCCTTTTACAAATATCAGGGCCTTCTGTGCCTTCTGAAGTCTCTTGCTTCAGAGGGCCTGATGCACCAGAAAAAACAAAGAAAGGTTCCTTTCCAAATATTCAAGTCGAGCGATTTACTCTTTGCCCAGGATCCCCGTCAGCCAGGCTCAGATCCTTCTTTTACAATTAGCCTCCCTCACTCGGGTTTGGACCACCTCTAATTCGTAGGCATCCCCCAGTCGGGTTCACATTTGCCACAACAATATCTTTGCGGGTGAGTTTTACTGTTCAACCCGGGTCCCCCTCTTCCGGGATCAGACCAATTTCAATTTGTAGGCAATCGAAGACTTTCGAATGTGCACAGGATTCAACTTAACCCGCTGCAGGACCACTGTGATTTCACAGTTTAATATTTACACGCTCTGGGGGTACCAAACAGAGACCTTCGAGTGAGCACCCATGTGGCAGCAGATCACTCTGTATCTGGTACCTATTTTGGTTTCATAAAGTTCAGTCGCACACAAGTTCTTTGTTCATACAATGTTGCTGCTTGCAACCTTGAGCATAACAGTCCAGTCTGCTATCATTTTCTCCCGACTCACCGGCTGTGCTGAACTCATTGGTGTTGCTTTGCTGTCGGAGTCCAAGACAGTACCACGGTGGCAATCGCTTCTCCCTGCCTTGGCTATCAATGAGGGAGGGCCCTGTGTACCTTTGATACAGGCTACACTGTTCGTCAGCTGTAATTCCTTTTCTTATGTTTCTTTTCCTGGAGGCTTCTTGAAAGTCGTGATCCTTTCTTGAAAAGGGCATGGGTAACTCCCTTCTTGTTGTCCTCTCTTGTCTCACTGTCTTTCTCCTCGGTTTAAACTGTTATCCCGGAATAGCTGCTTCCTCATGTGTTTGGCCTGGCTCAGAGTGTGCCTTTGTGCTCCGCCTTTTATCCGTGTGGGGAAGTGTGATGGAAGTCAGGTTTGTGTAGTTATCAGTAATTGCCTGACTCTGCCTGACCCTTGTGTTGGGACATGTCAGGTATACGGCTCTGGTGTTAGTCCGTTGTCGCTCACGATGAACTGTCTGTGAGAAAGTGAGTCGGACATGGGGGGTTGAATTCTAAGTATGCTACCTAGTAGGATGGGGAAAAGGTGGCATAAGGAAGGGGATACTGCGTCTCACCCTTCAGTGTCCCACTTCCACTCCCTGAAAACCCTGCCCCATCCGGACTTCGTGGAAAACTCGATACTATAGGAAATTGGGGCGTAAACACTGTACGAAGGTATGAACTTCATCATCCGGCACTGCATGCATCCTGGAATACCATAACTTGGAAAGAGGAGAAAGAAAGACAGCATTAGTAAGCGTTTACTCATGTTTCCTCCCGAATGAAGAAAGCCACACAACTCTTACCTAGGTAGTCATCTCCTGGTCAGTATCATTCCTGCAACATTAAGGCACTCCACGAGGAACATCGCAACCTGCAAGGAGAGAAAAGACACAGGTTAGCAATATAACAGGCAAAACAGCGCCGCGCATCGCGCATTACTCACAGGACAGCATCGCGCACACCGCGCTTTCGCCTACCGGCCCATGCTCATCTTCAATCTGCATGACAACACCAAAATATCTTTCCATACCTAAAAGGAAAGAAGCAAGACATTATTCGAACTACGAGGAACATAAGAACTGCATATAAAGACTGTAAAGCAGCAAACCTAAGGAGTCGCAGCAGGCCTGGATTCCCACAGGGGGGCTTGTACCAGTGAAGTAACTTGGTCACAGCTCGCCCCCACATCTACGCGCCCCTGCCACGAGGAGCAGGACGGAGAATCCACCTTTTACAATATTAAGGTGAGGAGAGGGCCCAAGGGGGAGGAAGGAGTTGAGGCCAAGGGAGGTGGGAAAACAAAGACAATCTGGTATTGAATCCAGCTCTCCTATATTGCAGACCCATCTTTAACCAGAGGCCTTACCAAGGGACCGGGAGAGGGTTCGAGAGTGCAAATCATCCAACCAGGGCTGGCTGGCGTTCCCGTGGATTCCAGGTGAGAGTAACAATCAGACCACTCACCGCTGCTGATGAATTGGAAAACGAGGGGGCCTAGACCGCCCATACTGCTGTGGCGTATGGCACCAGACGCCCTAACAGATCCGGCCTTCACAGAGGAGCTGTGAGATAAAATAGAGTAATATGTGGAAAAGAACATAGGTAGCGTTGAAAGATGGGGTACAGTCTGGGAGGCAATGAAAGTAGTGGTGAGGGGGTGAGGCCATTGCGGGAGCAAGGGGCATACGGAAAACACAGAGATGAACTGGAGAAAGAGATAAAACACAAAGAGTCAGACACAAGGGGGACAAGGGAGGAGGAGGTTGAACCAGCACAATTGCGAGGAGACTGCCAAGAAGCATGGTGAAGGCTCTCCAAGTTCAATTACTCAGTGAAAACCGCAAAAGCACATGCTGAGGGCGATAAGCCAGGCAGACTGTTAGTGGCTATGTAGGAGAGAGCACCCACGATCTCAAACCACGGAGATCAAAGATACAGCAGAAACAACACGCAAAACACAACAGGAAATCAATGACATTTTCCAAGATTTTTACTCACACCTCTACAGTCATGACCATCAGGTGCCACAAATTGACATATTAAACACTCTGGACGAAATAGGCTTTCCCAAAATAGATCCATCACAACAGGAATCCTTAGAGGCCGAAATAACAGGGGATGATATCACGGAGGCAATACGTTCACTTGCCTCTAGTAAAACACCGGGAAGGGACGGACTCCCCCCAGAATTCTATAAAACATATGAAGCAACCCTGACACTGGTGTTGCTTGAGGTTTTCTGGGAGGCATACACCAAAGGGGAACTGCTGGAATCCATGAGGGGAAACCCAACTAAACCCGGGAAACCAATGGATGACTGTGATTCATACCGCCCGCTGGCGATGCTGAACTATGACGTCAACCACCATACTGGCCAGGCGCCTGAACAGGATAATGAGGGGCTTAATGCATAGTGACCAAAATGGCTTTATACCGGAACACAGCACAGCGTTGAACTTACGCAGGCTACAACACATACTCTAACAAACAGCTGCATCCCAAGAACAGTATGCCATACTCTCCCTGGACGCCACAAAGGCATTTGACTCAATATACTGGTAAAGGCTAGTGGCAACACTAAGGGAATTTGGATTTGGGGAGGGATTCATCCGATGGGTGCGAATATTATACACGAACCCAAAGGCCAGGGTTAAAACAGGGAGGATAGTGTCAGCAATCTGGGATATAAAGTGAGGGACAAGATAGGGATGCCCATTATCCCCAATGAGGTATGTGCTGGGCCTTGAACCCATAGCAATATACCTTAGGAAGCAACACCTCGATGCTGGCATCTGGGTTGGGGGAACAGGACACCTGCTGCCACTCTACGCGGACGACGTGCTGCTGTATGTGAGAGATCCGCACCTGAATGTACCGGTGATCCTGGACACTCTATAACTGCGCCAAAGTGTTCAATCCACTTCAGCAAGACCAAATCCTGCATATTCCCGTTAGCAGGGTTGAGAGGGAGGAGTGTCAGCGAACTACCATCGGTGGGTATTAACCGGGAGGTGGACTTGTTTAAGTACCTGGGGGTGAATATTAGACACACACCGGAACAAATGCACGAACACAACATGGCAAAGGTGGTGCACGGCTTGAGGAAGTCCATGAAATTCTGGTCGAAGCTGCCACTATCACTGTCAGTTAGGGCAGCCATTACCAAAATTATTATTCTTCTGAGGTTCTTGTACTTCTTCAACAACGTGCACTACTATGTTGGGGCATCCTTTTTCCGTTCCTTGGAAATGCTGCTCTGAGAATTCTTGTGGGGCGCTAATCGCCACGACTCTCACTAGCAATTTTATATCTACCATACGATAAGGGCGGGGTAAAATTGCCAAACCTCGAGAGGTACTACCTGGCAGCTCAGCTCATTTGTGTAATTAAACGGCTGGTGGACGAGACTACATCGGAAACAAACTTACTGCAGCACCTAGTGGCTCCCATTAAAATAAAAGAAATACTGTGGATAACACTCCACTGATGGTAACACTGGGTAGGAAGGTATGGAGGAGAGGGCAAAATTTACTGAAAATAACAAACCCCTACTCACCGGAGGTGCCGATAGCAGCAGACACATGCAAAGACAGTACAGATATGGCAGTGGTAAGAAAATGGGAAGGCGGAGATTCCAAGATGGCCGCCGGACCGTGAGGACGCACACCTCGGGTCCTCCGTGCAGGCAAACGAAAAAGGAGAAAATCGCGGCAAAATAAGGCAGCTGGAAAGCACAACATGACCCGGATCGAACATCCGTGAGCTGTGGGTCTGAGGACGTGTCCGGTGTGTGGCGGAGCACACGGCCCCCGCAGCAATTCAACGGAGGCCGCAGAAGGACGCGCGGGGCCCGGAGTAACAACAGCCTGTAACTGTCAACACTCATTCGGAGGTATCGCCCGGCTCCCAGGACACGGCTACAGCGGGAGGCAGGGGATCTGAAATTGTGCAGCTGGAAAACAACACACAACACAATCCGGGTCGAACATTCGAGAGGTGTGGGTCTGAGGAAGTGCCTGGTGTGTGGCAGAGCCCATGTCCCTCGCAGCAATCCAACGGAGACCGTAGAAGGAATCGTGGGGCTCCGGAACAACAACTGCTAGCAAGCGACAACACTCGTTCGGAGGTTTCGCCAAGCTCCCAGGACACGGCCACAGTGGGAAGCAGGGACCCGAAATTGGGTAGCCGGAAAACACAACACGATCCAGACTGAGCATTCGTCAGGGACCGAGGATTTCCCGCCCAACGGAGTAGCACGACAGGCCAGGGAGAATTTTCGGAGCACTGGCTACAGCAGTAATAAAGGTACCAGCAGCGGTTGCTAGCGAAGCGCCCAGAGGTGAGGGAGCCCCCATCCCGGGGAACCGTGCGCACACCCGAGGGGGAGCGGTGACACGGAGGGGGGGGGCAGCTCAGGGCCAGCCCAGGCGACACCAGACAGCAGCGGAGGCGTCCATCCTGCACTCTCCCAGGTGCTGGGTGAGACCCGGGCCCCGAGGGGAGGACACCACGTGAGCGGGGCCCTCCCGCAGACCAAAGGAGAAGCGGGGCAGGCCTGAGGAGCGCATTGAGGTGATAGGCAGCATCCCTGACGGGACTGGGCCGAGCTCCGTCGTTGCCCAGGGAGGCAAGGGGCCTGGGAACTGCGACAGCCTGCGACAGACATATAATTGCTGATTACTCAAGCCAAACCCAAAAGAACATTGGCAACGATAGCAACATATACTCCACACTGGGAATAAAGCTTGCCGACAGTGGCCAGAGCAACTCAGAGGCCAGGCACCAAATCCAAAACGGGTCCAACCAGAGCAAAAACCCCAGTGAGACCCCAGGAAGGGCAAATTGAGAAGTGCTAGCGGCAGAGGCGCCAAACACACGCAGAATCGCCATCCCCTCCACCGGGGCCGACTCCTGAAATAAAGGATCTCCCAACTAGCATAATGGCAACCGAGAAAGAGGAACTCTTGAACTGCTTGAAAAGAATGGAGGCCAGAATGACTAAAGCCTTCCATAGTCAAATGGAACAATTAAGGGAGGACCTGAAATCATCCCTCCAGGAGGTCAATAAAGAAATGGCGGCTATGGGAGAAAGAGTGGACATTGTCGAAAGTGGCCTCTCGAATGTTACGGAAGAAACTAATCAAAACAGCCTGCTACTGGACCAGTTGGCGATCGCAACAAACAACCTAGAACTCCAGGCGGAGGATCTGGAAAATTGCTCAAGGAGATCTAATATTAGGGTCAAAGGCCTGGTAGAATCGGTGTAGGACAAGGATCTAAAAGATATCATGCAACTCTGCTTTAGCAGCCTGCTAGCAGATATCCAACCAGAGACGATCGGCTTCGACAGGATACACTGCGTGGGCCCAATACGCAATGAACCAGGGTCGAGACCTAGAGATGTCCTGATAGCAATGACTTTGTATGTTCTGAAAGAGGAGGTGCTACGCGCAGCAAGAACAAATGGAGACCTTACGATTAATGGGTCCCGTATACAGTAATACCAGGACCTTGCCCGGATCACTCTCTACAAAAGAAGGCTAATGCAACCTGTAACGAAGACCCTTCAAACACATCAAATCCGATATAGATGGACGCACCCGTTGGCCTGTCGTTTACATGGGAAGGAAAATTGGGAACTGCGCAGAGGGTTTGGCTCTGCTATACCCAGAGGACGAGCAACCAGAGGCGCCCGTGCGCCCACGCCCAAACATAAATGGCCCGCCCAGCAAACCATGGGAATGGTCAACAGAGAGAAAGCAAAGACGAGGGAGGAAAGGAAGAACCGGAAGCTCGCAGCCGGCTCATGACCGAGAACGGAGAGGCCCAACAGATCCGAACTCGGCCCATCACACGGACAACGAGTGAAGTGCTATCCAAATGTGAGAAAACCGCACGGCTGAATGGAAGCGCCTGCACGGAGGTAGGAGGTCATAAATCTTGGAAGCAGGGTCAGGTAATACAACTCCTGACTATTGTGAACTGGGGGAAGAGTTAAAGGCCCTAAGCCCGCTGTGACCAGCAGGGGGGCCCCTTGGGAGCCCAGGCCTCATGCACTCCCAGGATCAGGGAAGGGGGTGGGTAAGGGGGGGAAAGGGAACGGATAACAGGAAAGCAAAGAACCAAAAACCCGGAAGAAAGGTGAGCCAACTCCACAAATGTGTGAAACGGAAGCAAAAACAGGCAGAGAAAGCTATAGCAAACAAGAACATGAAGTCCAACAGGCAGATAATCCTCACCTAGGGAGTAATGGATGAAGTGAACATTGTCTCGATTAATGTCCAGGGGGTAAACTCCCCCGCTAAAAGGCGTTCGATCTTAGGCAGACTGCAAGCTATGCAATCAAAGATAGCGATCCTACAGGAGACGCACCTGCTCCAGAAAGATGAAAAAAGGATGCGGAGCAGAACATACCCTCTTCAGTTTTTTGCCTCAAGCCAGACCAAAACAAAAGGGGTGGCAATCCTATGTAGCAGAGACTTAGACTTCCACAAACTGCAAACAATGAAGGATCAGGAAGGTAGATACCTGGGGGTAAAGGGTACTGTCAACGGCCAATTGTATACAATACTAGCACTCTACGTCACCAATGAAAAGCAGGACCAGTACATCCCTAAACTATGGACCCGCAATTAGATAAAACACCCCCCCCCCCCCGACTGCAGCAGATCAGCGAAACAGACAGGCCCTCTGAAAACCTTTCAGAGATTTGGAGGTGATAGAAATGTGGCGATTTTTCCATCCGGATATCCGAGAATACACACACTACTCAGCAGTACACAGGGGTTACTCTAGAATAGACATGATTCTTGTGTCCTCTACATTAATCCCCTATGTCAAAAAAATAGAAATCGGTGTTCAATATCTCTCCGATCACGCCCCAGTAGTGACCTGCATAGAACTGCAAGGGACAATAAATAGACCCCGACCACAATGGAGGCTAAATGAAACAATCCTGAGGGATATCGCACTTAGGGCACACATGGAAGAAGTCATAAGGAACTATTTCCTTGAAAATGACAATGGAGAGGTGGACTGGAGAGTGGTGTGGGACACGGGGAAAGCAGTAATTAGAGGGGAATTCATAGCACAAGCAACGCAATACTATAGGGAGAGAGCCCTTATAACGCGCAAATTAGAAGAAGAGGTGAGAAATGCTGCAAAGCTCCATAAGACCCGTCAGACGCCCAGAGCCTGGCGAGACCTTAAAAAGCCCAGACCCAAACTAGAAAACCACACTGCAGAAAGAACAGCGCAAATACTGCTAAACAGGAAACAATCATATTACATACACGGGGGGAAAGCGAGCAAATTCTTGCAGCTAAACTACGCAAACAGAAGGCGTATAATCATATTACCTGGCTAAGAAATAGTAGAGGGGAACTGCAAACGGGAGATGAGGAGAAACTAGAAAACAATGGTCCACTTTCACAAAAAACTGCTGATTAGCGAGAACCTGAATGCAGCAGAACAAGTGTCTCATTTGTCAGCCGTAAAACTGCCACAGATTTCGGAACAAAAAGGAAAATTAGGGGACCTCATCACAATACAGGAAGTGTGTGATGCGATAGCAGTGCTACCCAGGGGAAAGGCCCAGACGGCTTAGGGAATAGGTTCTACAAAATGTTCCAGACACAATTGGCAACCCCCCTCACTCGCCTTTTCAATTTAATCAGGGATAGGGGAGCAGTTTCAAAGGACATGGGACACTCGACCACGATATTACCCCTAAAGCCTGGGAAAGACCCAGTAGAATGCACCAGTTACCGCCCCATAGCTCTCCTCAACACAGATGCAAAATGATATGCAAAAATACTGGCGAATCGGTTGGCAGCAGTACTGCCCAAGATAATGCACGCAGGCCAGGCAGGCTTTGTAAGGGGGAGACACACTCAGGATAACGTCCGGCGCATAATTGACATTATAGACTGGGGGACCAGGGGTGCCCAAAAATTGTCGATTGCCGCATTAGATGCCACAAGAGCATTCAACAGCATAGACTGGGAATACCTAAGATTGATACTGGAGGGTTTCGGCTATGGACCGATATTCACCAAGATGGTTCTGGCAAATTACCAGCATCCATCTACACAACTAATGGTGAATGGCTACACCTCAGAAAGAATCAATATCCAGAGGGGTACTCGGCAGGGGTGCCCTCTCTCCCCGCTCATATTTGCATATGTGCGCAATCTGAATGACACCTGGCCTAGTAGGATCGTTTCGGTCTCCCCTTGATCCCCCCCTCCCTGCCTCGTCGCACCTTGAAACTCTTGTGTATAGGCGCGTTACAAATGCCATATCATATCATATCATATCAATGGCAATGGAACCGTTTGCCTGCAGAATAAGACCCGGGAATAAGAGGGGTACACAGCGGGGAGATCCAAAACAAGATAGCCCTCTATGCAGATATCATGCTCTACATGGCAGACTCAACACACACATTACCCAGAATAATTAGAGAACTGCAGAAATTCAAAAAAACATCAGGGTTCACAATAAACTATTCAAAATCCAAAGCGCTGAATATAACCGAAGGTAACGGGGACATAGCACTCCTGAAGGAACGTTATCCCCTGAAATGGGAAAAACAGTCCCTGGAATATTTAGGAATCCATATCACTAGAACTGTCAAGAACCTGCTCAAGGCAAACATTACACCTCTATGGACGCGCCTGCAGGAAGACTTGCAGAGATGGGACGCTCAGGATCAATCATGGTTTGCTAGAATAGCAGCGATAAAAACGGCTTTGCTACCGAAATTACTGTGTGTAGTAAGCTCAATCCCAGTGGTCCTCCCCCCAAAACAAATCCAAGAACTCCAGAAGACCGTGTTTAAATTCTGGGGAAATAAGAAGCTGAGGATCCAAAAAAGGATCCTGATGCGGCCCACGCTTCTTGGGGGGGCTGGGAAAATAGAACAGACCGCAACAGATATCCCATTGGGTATGCTACCATTCCTAAAGTCAAAAGCAGAGATGAGGGAGGTATCCTATTAGAGGCCACTAAGACGGCTCTAAACAGCTGGGATAAGGCTATCCGTAGCAGGGGGGTCAAACTAGGTTTGGGCCCACTATCCCCTATTATGCATAATCCAGACTTCTTGCCTGGGCTTCACAAAAGGTTCTGGGAAGGTTGGAGCAAAGCAGACACATTGCCCCTACAAGATATGTATCGGGATGATGCCCCACTTACCTTCGAAGCATGCAAACAAAGATATGGTATTGCTGAAACCACAGATTTAAATATATACAATTGCATCACTGGATCTCACACCCAGAGGTAAAAAGGGCAGGGCTACGACCCCCTGTAGGCCTAGAACTAACAATACGGGAGGGGGCACATGAAAGAGGGATTACTAGACTATACAAGCTACTAGACAAGGCGCAAACAGATGACACCCTCCAGTATATGAAGGACTGGGAGCGGGACATAGGAGAGGAAGAATGGAGTCAAATCTGGAGGAGGGCTCAAACTATCCAAGTCCACGGCAATTAAAGAATTGGCATACAAACTATGTTATTGCTAGTACTTGCCACCAAGTAGAATACACATAATGATCCCCACGTACCCCCCAGAATGCTGGCGTCAGTGTGGAGAAAGAGGAGACATGTTCCACATGTGGTGGTCATGCCCAAAGATACAAGTATACTGGAAAGAAATACTGAGCCTGATCAAGGACAGAACGGGCGCAGACCTACCATGGTCCCCGAAAGTCATTCTGCTGGAGGCACTGGCAGAAGGGATATATGCGGCCTCAGGGAACAGAGCGGCTCTCATAAGCCACTTACTGGCTGCAGCAAGGATGACAGTGGCCTAATGATGGAAGACAGTGGAGGGCCCTACAGCTCCATGATGGTGGCTGAAAGTGTGGGGAGTTATGGCAATGGAGAACATTTGTGCCACAAAATCAGGGACATATCTGAAATTCTTGGCCATATGGGATCCACTTCAGGACTATGTGGGGGAGCGGGAGAATCAATACTTTAAACCCCGGACTCTTAGAAACATCCATATCAGATAAAGACAGCAGAAGATATGGTGGAGGGGTTGCCTCATGGAACTGTTCTGGTTACAACTATGGTTCGGATTGGTTCAAACAATAAAGGGAAGGGGGGCGTGTAGGGTGGGAGAGGGTGGGAGGGGTTGGGAAAAATATGAAGACCATACTAGACTCAACAAGAAAGTTCAAGGGTGTGGAATAAGGGGTTCATGTTGGTAACAATGTTCTTAACACATGTAATGAAAGTTCAACTATTGTCTTAAGTAAAAATGAAAATAAAGTTGGTTAAAAAAAAGAAAATGGGAAGGCAAAGGGATATACACATGCATAGATGTATATGAAGATGGGGTCTTCAGGGAATTCGACTCAATGCAAGAAAGAGGAGCTGCCGATCGGGCAATTTCTCTGGTACCGCAGGGTCTGGGAAACGGCCAAAGAAAGATGGGAGGGCTGGCCAGAGGAACCATAGGCGAGTCCACTGCTGACCCTGATGTACAATTTAAATGACGGCTGGAGGCCGACTTCTCGGCTGTACACGATGCTGATAGACACACCCAACCCCAAGGGCACAGCACTGAAAGAACAATGGAAGAAAGACCTAGGTGCAAACATTACAGAGAAAGAATGGGAGAGAATACTGAGATTTCCTAAGGCTGTATCGAGGAACCAGCGCTTCAAACTAATACAACTGAATGCGCTGTACTGTACAAACATGACCCCGCACAGAATAGCTACGTTTAACAAAAAAGCGAGTTCACAATGCCCGTGGTGCAAAGGCGAGGATGCGGACACATGTTCTGGGGGTGTGTGCGGGTGCAAAGTTTCTGGGTATGCATAGAGCGAGCTTGTAGGGAGGCTGGAGTAAAGAGGTATGAGTGGTCACTGAAAGAATGCCTGCTTGGTGCCTACCACAGAATCAGTAAAAACAAACATGTAGCCAGGTGTATGGACCTGGCATGCATATTAGCCAAGAGAACCATCACCACGTCCTGGAATACTGCTGCAGGGCCACAATATGTAAAATTGCGCAAGGAATTTGAAAGGTTGGCAGAGGCGTAGACTAAGGTGTGGGTGGAGGGAGCAAACAGATCAGAACCTGATGGTACTGATAAATGTGCAGCATGGAAAGCGTTGCTCTGGGACATGTTTCACCCGTCTGATGATAAACCCCCATGAGTGCACCAACTAAAGCAGAAATCACCCAAGGTGTGCCCAGCTAGTCACCCCCCGGCACCCAAATGACATTGCCCAACTGGAGACATGAGGAGCGAAAAGACTAAGCCCCAGACATTGAAGTGTGTGCCCCAACCGAGGTTATAAGTAACACATGGCACGTGTAGGAAGTTGTTTTTTAATGGTTATTTGTTGTTGTTAACCTAAATGTAGGCATGCAAAATGGAAACTGAAATGCACAACTGCAACTATATAAATGCCAATAAAAACATGTAAAAATAAAGGCATCAATCAAAATGACAGGGGGCGTGGCTTGGAAGCCATGTGAAAGGACGTGCCTGTACGGGAGCTCCCGTTGATCCGTACATAATCCGACTGATACCACGCAAGGGCCGCTGTGATTTGGCGAAGATTGGAAGACTGTGTACATGGAGTCCGGCTGCACGCGAAGACACACTTTTATACGGGTTCGTAGTGCGCACGGATACTTAAGAGCCGAATGAAGCACTGGCGGCGAGACCTCGCCGGACGACAAAATGGCCGCCGCCGCTTGACGAGGGGAGAAAGGAGCGGTAGATTGGGACCACAACATACGTGCGCCCTCTCAGCGGTACGAAGGGGGCAGCGCGACCCTGCCCATCTGGAGGGAGCGCCGGACAACAGCGGTGCCTGAGACTACTGGGCGAGCTGGGACTCTCAACAGAGTCGTGGTGTATGGGCACAGTGCCTCCCTGGCCTGGACCGGAGCGCGGCCGGAGGGACACTCCTGACTGGAGATATGTCTAACAAGCTTCTGAGGGCGAAGAATAAACAGCCCACGCTCGACGACTACGCCAAGACGTCGCCCGGCCTGGAGGGCGCCAGGAGCAAGGATAAGGCTCAGACAAAGGAGATGGCCGCTGGTGGTGCGAACCAGGAGGTCCTCGCTGCGATCGCGGACCTGAAGGCGACATGGGAGACAAAGCTCCAACTTGCTGTGGCCGAATTGAAAACTGCGTTGGAACTACAGGTTGGGGCGGTGCAGGAGGACGTGAACCTCCTGAGGCAGGATGTGCGAGCCCTGGCTGAGCGCACGGAAACTTTGGAAAAGGAGATGGGCCCTACTGTAGCGGACTGCACCGCACATAAGCGCGATATCCATGCCCTGGTGCAGCGGGTGGGCAACTTGGAAAGTAGGGCTGAAGAGGCGGAAGGACGTGCCCGGAGAAACAACGTTCGCATCGTGGGCCTGCCGGAGGGGGCTGAAGGCCAGAATCCCACGGAGTTTATTGAGAACTTGCTGCTGCAGGAGATCACTGGGGGAGCCCTGTCGCAGGGGTTTGCGGTGGAGAGGGCGCACAGGGCCTTGAGCAGAAGACCACCGCCGGGGAACCCACCTAGGCCTGTGATCGCCAAGATCCTCAATTATCGGGAAAGGATCCTTGAGCACTTTCGTAAGGGGGGCACCATACGGCGAGGAGAGGCGACCATTACTGCTTACCCCGATTACACCTTGCATGTGCAGCGCAGTCGCATGAACTTTGGGGCGGTCAAGAGCCGATTGCGGGCAGCAGGGTACAAGTATATGTTGCTTTACCCTGCCAGATTGAAGGTTTTCTTCAAGACTAAGATGCTGTTCTTTGACACTCCGGAGGAGGCCATGGAATGGCTCGATGCACAAAACTGTCCTCAGGAGCCAGATGAGCGGACGGCGGATGGAACGGGAAGAGATAAGTGACGCTGCGGGCCCAGTTGGGCTATGAACATTGGGATTGGAATATAGTCGGTATGACTTTGTTTGGTAGTGTATGCGTTAGGACTTTGAAACATGGTCCGTGTGCGCGGATACGGAAGTGCGGGAGGGGAGCCTCCGGGGGCTGTTCTTTGTACCCCAGTTTGAGTTTAGTTTAGTCACTGTGTGTGGGGTGACACCCTGTCGGGTTCTCTACTTGGGTTCCAGAGAGAACCGAACACAGGGATGCCTGAGATCCAGGGATGGAGCTGGGCAGTTGGTTGGGTTAGGGGGGTGGGGTGGGTCAGTTTTTATATGAGCCTGGGTGAGAAACTAGGAATGGGGGCCTTTGAGGTAGGGGGGAGGCGAGTGGACCTGGGAGAGAGATGGAAGTCATTGATACATCATGGGGGACCTTAGGATACTAACGTGGAACGTTAGGGGGCTTAACAGCTACCTTAAGCGTAACAAGGTCATGTTGTACCTGAAAAGGCAAAAGATAGACATCGCCTTGTTACAGGAGACACATCTGACACGGGACAAAATGGAACTGGTGGGGAGAAAGTGGAGAGGGACAGTAGTTGGATCTACATATTCTGCCTATGCTAGAGGTGTGCTGATTTGGGTTGCACCACATGTCCCGTTTAAGCTACTTGGGGAAGTTGTGGAGTCTGATGGGAGGCTGGTCATGGTAAGGGGGCTTGTGGAAAATAAAGTAGTGTGTATTATAAATACTTATGCTCCCAACCGTGACACGGCGACATACTTTAGGACACTGATCACTAGATTGGGTGAAGGGATGGGGGGTCCGGTGATTTTGGGAGGGGACTTTAATTGTGTACTAAACCCCAAGGAGGACAGGTCGGATGACAGGGTGGACAGGCCCAGCCTTTCGGCTAGGGTACTGCTGGCGCTGCTGGTAGACCTTGGCCTGGCGGACGTGTGGAGGACGAGACACCCTGGCGTGAGGCAATATTCGCATTACTCGGCCCCGCACCAGTTACACACAAGGCTGGATTACTTTTTCGCCACTCCGGACGTTGTCGCGGAGTGTGACCAGATAGACTACAGGGCGAGAGTCCTTTCGGACCACTCACCCCTGGTCATGCGTTGGCAGCTTTGTCCCCCACGTGCGCGAATTCCAACATGGCGCCTTAGGGCGGAAGCGCTCAGGGATCCAGTCTTTAGAGAGGACGTGAGGGAGAAGATAGTTGCTTACTTTGAGGCGAACACAGGCAGTGTCAAGTCGGCTGGTACCTTGTGGGAGGCCTTTAAGGTTGTAATGAGGGGGGTTGCCATTGCGAAATCCAAGGGATTAATGGGAGGAGTCCTGGCAGATCTGCGTAGAGCCGAGATTGAGTTGGAGAGAGAGAGCTGGGGGAGGGTGGGACGGACACGGAGGAGGTCATTAATCTGCAGCAGAGGTGCGCAGAACATTGGGACAGGCTCTGTAATCTGAATTACAGGAAGTACATTGAGAGGTTGCATGCCGGGGGAGACAAGACGGGCAGGCTTCTTGCTTGGCTGTATAAGAGCGAGACCCCAAGATCCCCGATCCGATCAGTTATCACTGAAGAGGGAGTGGAGGAGGACACCCAGGAAGGGGTGAATGGAGCATTCGCGGAATATTATCAGGCATTATATGAGGATCGAGAGGGGGGAAGCCGGGAGGAGATAGAGGTAGTACTTGAAGACATAGGCCTGCCCAAGATAAGTGACGAAGAGCGAGAGGAGATGGATGCTCCGATCACTCTGGAGGAGCTGCAGGAGATTGTGCGGCAGCTACCTACTTGCAAGGCCCCAGGAGCGGATGGGTTCCCCAGTGAATTTTATAAAGCGTATGGAGAGGAGGTGCTCCCGCCCATGCTGGAGATGTTTAATGAAGCGTTCGAGGTGGGGCGGTTGGCGGAATCACTTAGGGAGGCGATTATAGTACCGCTCCCCAAACCCAATAAACCGGGACATGATTGTGGCTCCTACCGGCCCCTGTCGATGCTGAACCAGGACAGCAAGATCCTAACAGCTGTCCTGGCGGCCAGAATGCGGAGGGTAATAGGCAAGCTGATCCATCCTGACCAGACGGGATATGTCCTGAACAGGAATATTACTCACAATCACAGACGCCTTCGCAGGGTGGTGGAATGCGGAGGCAGTGAGGACAGCGAAATGGCGATAGTGGCGTTGGACGTGGTTAAAGCGTTCGACTCTGTTCGATGGCCGTGGCTGTTGGCGGCTTTGGGGCGGTTTGGACTGGGACCAGGATACATGAGGTGGGCCGAGCTATTATATAGTTCGCCTCTGGCTAGGGTCCGCATGGGCGCAGTGGTGTCAGATAGATGGCAGTTAGGCAGAGGCACCAGGCAAGGGTGTCCTTGGTCCCCAATGATGTACATACTGGCCCTCGAACCCTTAGCAATCTACCTCCGGCAGCAGTATGACCCGGTAGGTATAGAGGTGGGAGGGGAGTGCCATCTTATATCCCTGTATGCAGACGATATGCTGTTATACCTGAAACATCCGGAAGAGAATTTGCAGTATATCTTGGAGGTATTGGAGAGATATGCCTGGTTGTCCGGCATAGCGGTCAACCCTCAGAAATCCGCACTATTCCCGCTATGCAGTTATGTGGGGATACCGGTGGAAAGGTTGCCAGTGCTGCGGATCCCGTGGGCGACGAGCTCCTTCCGGTACCTGGGCATTGACGTGTATCACACGACCGAGGAAGAACACAGGCATAATACTGAGCTAGCTGTGGGAAAGATCAAGAAGTGCATGAGGTTCTGGGAAAGATTGCCTTTAGCGATGATGGGTCGTGGAGCTATGCTTAAAATGGTGGTGGTGCCCAGGCTCCTGCATTACTTTAATAACATCCCGTATATGATACCTAGGAAGTTTTTCGCTAAGTTACATAGCGTGTGTAGGAATTTCCTGTGGCACGGCACCGCAACAGGGTCGCATTATGGAAATTGCAGAACTCTTACGAGAAAGGTGGCGTGAAGCTGCCAAACTTTGAGGCCTATTATATTGCGACGCAACTGCAATACGTGGCCAGGTGGCTCTCAGATGAAGAGACCTCCGAACACAGGCTGCTAGGAAGAGACTGTTCCCCCTCTATTTGCGGGAGGTGATCCGGGTGAGTGGTTCATGGATGAGAGAGCGTCCTAAGATGCTAGCCCTGGGCAGGAACATATGGCGGCGTGCCTGCCGGATGATGGGCGACCCCTTGCAGTGTATGCCGCAGTTACCTCTGGTCGCCTTGGCAAAGGAAGACGGGCAGCTGAGCGCCATTATCCGGACATATAGGGAGTCAGTGGGGTTGATCACTATGGGCGACATCTGGCAGGATGGGACTCTGATGGAGTTCGATGAACTGGAGGCAGGGTCGGGACTACACAGGGGTCAATATGTAACATATCATAGGGTGGTCCGGGAGGTCCGGAGCACGTGGCCCGAAACTATTTTGGCCGATGAACCGGATGCCACGCTGGAAACAATGTACGACGCATCAGAGGGTGGGCACGAGGTCTCTAGGTTGTACGAGATGTTGATGACAAAGGTTGGGAAGGATTTGGGGCACCTAAGACTGGAGTGGGAAGCAGAGATGGGGGCCCCGATGTCGGATGGGATGTGGGAGCGCGCCCTGGGGTACCATAAAAAGGTATCGAGGAACGCCAGGTTCAAGCAGATACAGCTCTATATTACGCACAGGGCATATATGACCCCCCTTAGAATTTCCAAATTTCTGGATGGTGGGCGCCAGGCGTGCCCCAAGTGTAACGAAGAGAATGCGGACATGATACACATGTTCTGGGCGTGCCCAGTGATGGCAACCTATTGGGGTGAAGTGGCGCAGAGGCTGGCAGGGAGGGGTATCACGCTTAGGGTGGATTCGGCTTGGGCTTGTCTGCTGGGAGGGTAACCCAGGGCGCGTAAGCTTCGACATGTTGAGAAACTTAAAGATCTGGCCTATGAGCTGTTTGGTGCGGGATCGGCCTCGGCTGGACTTGTGAGCGATGAGGCCCCACAGCACGGAACGGACACTGAAGGCGGACACTCTACAGGCTCATAGGGGGGAGGGATGGGGATTGCAGTGCCTTATTTTTTGTTTGTTTGGTTTTGTTGTTTGTTTTGTGTTTTATTTATGTTTTGTTTTAATGTTGTTTGGTTGAGATAAAATAAAATATATTTAAAAAAAAAAAATCAATAAAAATGACAATGCATTACTTACCGTAAAAGCATTTCTGATGGTTGTATCTGCTTAGATTCACATGCTGTGCATAGGTCCGACATCCAGTGGTCACTGCGGAGTATTGCATTTTGTTTTTCGTAGTCGAAAAGGGGACGTCGACAAGGCGTGTCTGTAACACTATCCCTATAGTGACGTGCGTTGTACCCACAATCCCTCACGCGTCGAGGTCCCTCTGTTTGTATTTTTTCTGCCCTGAGGGAGCCTTCTATACGTGAGTGAGTACAGAAAAGAGAGAGATGTAGAATGATGTCTATGTTCCTTACATCCGAGCGGGGAGGAAGGGTGGGCGCATGTGAATCTAAGCAGATACAACCATCAGAAATGCTTTTACGGTAAGTAATGCATTGTCTTCTGATGTTTGTTAATCTGCTTAGAATCACATGCTGTGCATAGACTAGCGAGCAGTACCCGGAGTGGGCGGTAGGTTATGAGAAGGAACAGTAGAGAAAAGATATCTTAATACTGCCTGTCCCACCTGGGAGTCAGATCTAGAGTGCGCATCTAGACAGTAGTGTTTTGTAAAGGTGTGAACAGAACTCCAGGTAGCCGCTTTGCAGATGGACTCAAGGGGAACATTTGCAATGAACGCTATGGAAGCCCCAGTGCCTCGAGTGGAATGTGCTCTTGGCTTGAAGGGTAGTTCTCTCTTAGCAAGAGTGTAACAGAGAGTGATGCATTGAACAATCCATCTAGATATAGTGGACTTTGAGACTGCATCTCCTTCTCTTCCTGCTGCCACCGAGACAAAGAACTGGTTAGTCTTTCTCAGTGGTCTGGTTCTTTCCATGTAGAACATAACAGCTCTGTGTACATCTAGTGTATGCAGACTTTTTTCTCCCAAGCTGGAAGGGTTTTGAAAGAACGTTGGTAGTTCTATTGACTGGTTTACATGAAATTTCGAGATGAATTTTGGTGCAAACCTTGGGTGTGTGCGTAGAACCACCTTATCCTTGTGAACTGTTACGAAGGGGTCTAGAACAGAAAGAGCCTGTAGTTCACTTACTCTCCTAATGGAGGTGATAGCTATTAGGAAAGCAGTCTTAAGAGTGAGGTCCTTAAGAGTTGCCTTGTGCATGGGTTCAAAGGGAGGGTCCATGAGTCTAAAAAGTACCACATTTAAGTCCCATCCGGGAGCTGGGTTAGCTATCGGAGGGTGTATTCTCTTTACCCCCTCCATGAAGGCTTTGATAACTGATATCTTCCACCACGACACTTTAAGTTGGGAAGTGGTGTATGCAGAAAGTGCCGCTAGGTGGACTTTAATGGAATTGAACACCAGACCTGAATCCAGTAAATGGGTCAAGTACAGAACAATGTTCGTGGGAGAGCAGTCAACCGGGTTGATGCTCTTACCTCTACACCAGATGACAAATCTTTTCCACTTGCTAGAATAGCAGTGGCGAGTATTAGGTTTTCTGGCTTCCCTGAGGATGTCCATACATCTCTGCGGGAGTTGTAGATGTCCAAATTCTATGATCTCAGGAGCCAGGCTGCTAAATTCATGGTCTGAGGGCATGGATGCAGTGTCCTGACCTTGTCCTGTGACAGCATGTTGTACGTGCAGGGAAGTCTCACTGGGGGAGATAGGGACATCTCCATCAAGTGAGCGAACCATGGCTGCCGGGCCCACATTGTGGCCACTAGTATCATGGTAACCTGTTCCTGGTGCATCTTGTGCACCACCTTGCTGAGAAGGGGAGTCGGGGGAAAGGCGTAAACAAATTTCCCTGACCATTGAATCGACAGACCGTTCCCCTTGGACTGGTTTTGGGGGTACCTGGAGGCGTAACTTTGGCATTGTGAGTTCTCCAGTGTTGCAAACAGGTCTATTTCCGGGAATCCCCATTGCGTGAAGACGTCTAAAACGATGTCTTCGTGCAATTGCCATTCGTGCTCTTCGGGCAGGGGGAAGTCTCTGCTGAGTTTGTCTGCTAGCAGATTGAGTTCCCCTGGTACGTGTTGTGACAGTAGGAACATGTTGTGTTTGAGAGCCCACTTCCATATATTCTGTGACAGTTTGGACAGTCCTGGAGAGTGGGTTCCCCCCTGCTTGTTGATGTACTACATGGCTGTGGTGCTGTCTGTAAGGACCATCACTGTCTTCCCTTGTAGGTGTTCCTGGAAGGCTTTTAGTGCTTTGAACACCACTAGTAGCTCCAGAAGGTTTATATGCTTGGATGCTACGTTCGGAGTCCAGACTCCGTGAGCAGTTTGATGGGATAGGTGAGCCCCCCATCCTGTGAGGGATGCGTCCGTGGTTAGAGTGGCCTCCACCGCGGGTGTGGCAAAGGGTTTCCCTATTATCAGGTTTTCCTTTGTCCACCACCGTAGCGAGAGAACCAAGGCCTGCGAGACCACTAGATCGTCCCATTGTCCGCTGGCCTGACACCACTGGCTGTTGAGCCACTCTTGCATTGGGCGCAGGCGCGTGAGGTACCAAATAAATACACAACGCCATCATACCTAGCAAACGCATCGCTTTGCGCACCGTCACCTCTCGACCTGCCACATATTGGGGGATCTGAAACAGCATGTTTTGGATCCCCTCGTTGGAGGGGAAGACGAGGCCGTCCTTTGTTCGAATTAGAGCCCCTAGGACTTGTTTGACTTGGCTGGGGTCTAAGCTGGACTTCTTCTCGTTGATGGAGAAGCGCAGTTGGAACAAAAGGTCTACAGTCTTTTGGGTGTTTGAGAAGCATGTCTCGTAAGAATCCCCCGTTATGAGCCAGTCGTCGAGGTAAGGGTATACTGGGATGGATAACCTGCGCAGGTGTGCCGCTGCCACTGCCAGTACCTTCGTGAATACCCTTGGTGCAGATGCTATGCCGAAGGGTAGCACTCTGAACTGGTAGTGTTTGCCCTCTATCATGAACCTGAGGTATTTTCTGTGTGCTGGCAACATTAAAATATGAAAGTATGCATCTCTGATTTCCAGTGTTGTCATGTAATCTCCCTGTGATATCAGTGGGATCACTTCCTGTAAGGTCACCATACGAAACTTCTGGGGTTTGACAAACTTGTTCGCTGGGCGCAGATCTAATACAGGGCGCATGGTTAGATCCTTTTTGGGTACAAGGAAGTACACTGAATAAATACCTTCAATTACCTGAGATAGAGGCACAACCTCTATGGCTCCTTTTTCCAGCAGTTGGTCCACTTCTTGGAGAAGGATGGCGAGGTGTTCTGGTGTCATGCGGCGTCCCCTCGGGGGTCTGTATGTTGGGGAACTGTTGAACTCTATACAGTAGCCGCGGGCTACGGTGGAAAGTACCCAGCGGTCTGATGTTATTCCCCCCCATGCTGGAAGAAAGGAAGTTAACCGGCCCCCGACCGGCGTTGCATGGGAGGGGACGCGAATCTTCGCGTCACTTGGTGGTGTTGTTGGCTTGGGAGCCTCTGGGGGTGGAACCCCGGCCTCTTCCCTTGCCACGACGTTGACCCCTCTGATTATACTGGCCGCTATTACTCTGGTAGTTGCTGGCAGAGTACTGTTGTTGTTGGTTTTGTTGCTGGCGTTGTCCACGAAAAAAGCGCTTATTACCAAATCCCCGCCTATTAGGAGGTTTAGAAATTTGGTCTAAGGTCTTTATAGTATCAAATTCTTTTTTCGCGTTCTCCAGCGCGTCATCCACTGCTCTCCCAAAGAGGTTGGATTCCTCTATGGGTTTATTAATAAGGGATGCTTGTGTTTCCGCCTTAAATCCGGAATTGCGAAACCAGACGTGACGCTTCAGTAAAATTCCTTGTACCAAAGTGCGGCCAGCCGTCTCTGCTGCATCAAGGGTATTCTTGACGATGCTTTGATTGACCAGACAGCCCTCGTTACCTGTAGCCAGTAAACGAGTCCTTAGGGGTTCGGGAGCTTCTTCGATGTCCGCTCTGAGCTTAGCCCATTGAGCATCGGCGTAGCTTGCCAATAGGGTATTATTATTGGCGATTCTGGTAGAGAATGCTGCAGAGGTGGTGATTCTCTTGGCTAGGGCATACAGCTTCTTCCCCTCTTTATCTGGGGGTGCCCCGCTAGTAGATAGTGGGACTCCTGCCCTTTTTCTGGTGTTGGTCACGACCAGGGAGTCCGGGATTGAGTGACCCTTAATATATAATGGGTCTGATTGAGAGGGAGAGAACAGTTTCTCAATCCTCGGATTGACCCCTCTCACCAATGCAGGAGTGGAAAGAGAAGGTGTAATATGTCTCTTAACTGAGGCGAGGATTGGTATAACCTGGCTAGTGGGGGGTTTTTCTTTGATAATCCTCTCCACAAAATCGGTGTCTGGGGTGACGTCTCCAGTTTCGATTTCGAAATGCGCTGCTGCCTTCTTCAGCAGTGCATTGAAGGTGGGTTGATCATCGACAGGCGAAGGGTTCCCGACTGGTGTAGATTCAGTAGACCTGATGACTATACTGCTACTGCCTGTGTCAGTCAACCTAGCCGGTGACTGCCAGGGATTTTGGTCGCCCTCGCCTGTGTCTTCCTGGAATCCTTCCTCACATAGGTTAGTTTCCTCGTGAAAACATTCTTCTTCTTGTTGGTCCTCAACATAGGTGAACTCATCTTCCTCTTGGAAGAAGGTGTCTTCCTCAGTGGGATTGTAAGAGTTTATGTCCTCCTGTATGGGGTTATAAAACCTCTGGTATTTAGCCCTTGGACTCTCAAGGGGTGCCTCCCTTGGTCTCTTGGGCGCCCTGTCTTCTGGGATGGACATGAACCTATCTAGTTTGTCCATACAGGTCTAGAACCTTTCAAAGGTCCACTGAGGTCGGCTAGGATGGTCTGGGAAAGAAAAGGGGGTTTCTTCCTCCTGTAATTGTCTGGTTCTGTCCCATAACGTCGAAGAAAGAGAGCCTTCGCCTTCTGAGTAGCCTTCTTGCTGGCTAGGGCCTTCCGACGGCGTTGGGAACTGACCTGATCTGTTTTCCGGCGCCTTCGGCGTATCTTTAGCCTTGTGCGCGGTTTTCGGCGTTTCACTCGCCGTATGTCTTTGGCCGTCCTTAGATGCTATGCGCGTGAGGCTTTCGGCGATCATTCTCTCTTCCGAGGGATCGGTCGCCGTCGCGCTATGGAGCGTCGAGCCTTTGCTCGTCGAGTCCTTGGTCGTCAAGTCATTGGTCGTCGAGTCCTTGTTGGCAACGTGAGCGCTCTTGCGATGCGTGTCGCCGGAAATTTTGGTGTTAGCGCCCTTATTTTTAGAGTGCCCAGTCGCCTGTCGCGGAAGCGGTGGCGGGGAGGGCTGACGACCCTTACGGTCGGTGGAAGACGTCGGTGGGCCCGGCGTACCCGTTGGCGCTATGGCTGTCTTCGTCTTCGACGAATGTGTGCCTGGGGGTATGTGCTTTGGTGTTTTTCTGTGTGCGTCCTTGTCGCCGGGGTGTTCATCCCCATAAACTGGGCGTGAGCCGGGCTTGTCGGGGACGGACGACGAGGAGTGTGAACGCTCCTTTGAGAGGTCTACAGCCTCCGTTACGGGGGCCGCGTAGTCACTATCCACGTCACACTCGGCGGCAGCGGGCGAGGAGTCAGGCCTAGACATAGCGTAGGCCGCCCACCTTTTGACCCTGCGGTCCTTTAGAGTTTTGGGCTTTAGTAATTTGGAGGCCGCACAGCCGTCCTCCTGGTGATCGAGGGGTAAGCAACGGTTGCACCGTTTATGCTTATCCTTCCAGGTATATTTACCCTTGCAAAGCGGGCAAAACCTAAATGGCGTCCTCTCCATAGCTGAGCGTAATAGGTGTGACTACGACCTCGAAAGAGAGGGAGGGGAAAGAGAAAGGCATTCTTAAAGAAAAGAAAGACCACAAAGCCCCACTCTCCCTACTGTGTATGGCCGGCGAGGCCAGGCCACGTGTTCGGCAGCGCCGAAGGATCTCCTCCGCTCGTCCTTGCTCGGCGGAGAAACGGCTCTTCGTCGAGGGAGGGATCTATCGTTATTGGTATTAATAACAAACGACCAAAGGTCGAAGAAACTATTTGGCAATGTCTCTCGAGGAGCTCCGCATAAAGGCGACCAGTAGCTGGGCGGAAAAAAACAATCTGAGGGACCTCGACGCATGAGGGATTGTGGGTACAACGCACGTCACTATAGGGATAGTGTTACAGACACGCCTTGTCGACGTCCCCTTTTCGACTACGAAAAACAAAATGCAATACTCCGCAGTGACCACTGGATGTCGGACCTATGCACAGCATGTGATTCTAAGCAGATTAACAAACATCAGAAATATATATATATAACACCACGTGGTTTTGTACTTCATCAATCCAAACTCTCCTTGTGTCACATATATCCACTGTCCTTTACACTTCCCAATACTTATACACTCCCCTCATACCCCACTTATATTTCTCCAAAAGGGGGTGCACTAACATCTGCAAGTTCACCCGAAGTCCCCCGTCACAGTGTCCCGTCAACGGCCTGCTCAATCTGAAAACAGTGCCCGCTCCAAAGAACAGACAGTAATTCCGATAACACGGCTCCTGTAAGCCTCTCAAAGGTTGTGCCCAAGAGGGTCTATTTGCGGCAGGTTGGTACGGCCCCTCCAGATGTGCGGCCAAAAATCAGCTGTCTTCGCAGGGGTCACTGGGATCATGTTGGGGTCACCAAAAATGTGGGGCAACTCCCAGCGATCAGACCAAGAAAATACAACCTGCTAGGGGAAAAGGATAGGTGCACCCTCTTGAGAAAGACGAGAGCTTTATTTTGTATACAAAAGAATAAGACAGAGTATTACAAATCCACTGCCAAAGAGCTCTCAGACGTCTTTCGTACAAGATTCAGGCTACAAACACACAAATCGTCACTCTTGACACACTCGATATACAGTGTTAACCCCTTACCTCATTGGCTACCACCTATATACATGCTAATGATTACATATAGACCATCCTCCAATTGGTTCCGTCTTCTCGCTCATCTTCCCACACATGAGTAACATCTTCGCCAATCATGGAATGCTGCAAAGCAATTGGTTATCATCAACTGGCACTATCCTACCTTCGATCCTGACCACGTGACATGCACATGGTTATCAATGTGAACTCAGTGGGCATCTTTGGGGTCAGCCTGGTCCTTACGAACAAAGCAGCCCTCTTCTGATCCCAGGCACGTTGGCGCCCCCATCATGCCCTCCTCACTGTATGGGCATCATTCTTCGCTCTCCTTGGAACAAAACATAGATCATGTCTTTATCTGTTTTCCCCTTTATCAGTTCCCCTCCCAAGAGAAAGCCTAAAGTCCCACTAATCAATCCAATTCACAAAGGATTTAGAGCCCATTTCCCTGCACATCTGGTAGTTCAAATAGAGGGGGGACCGTCATTCTGGGGGACGCTAATGTCCTAAATCTTGGTTCATGTTTTGGCATCCCAAACCTCTGCCTTTGCTCTCAGGGATACGACCTTGGTACTAGGCCGCAGCCCTTCACTTCTTCAGCTGCACACATTCCTACCTAATTAGTTCAAAGGCCTAACTAATGTTAATGTTAAATGATATTTATACCGCGCACTATCACCTCCGGAGTGGTCCCCTGGTGCTCTGGCAGATCTGAAAGGGAAAGAGGGTGGGGTGGATTAGTAGGGCTGAGCGGGAGAAGAGCAAGAGAGCCTTCATTGCTGTTGGCAGCAACAGTTTGTTTAACACAGTTCGCTGAGCTTAAGTGTGCTTTTCAGTTGGTTGCTGTCATATGCTGTTGTGTGAGACTATGTGTGGTTTGCTTTGTTGTTGCAGTGTTGTGAAGTGTGTGCAGTTTGTTGTGCTTGGAGGAATGGTTGTGTTTGGTTTGAGTATGAGAGGTGTATGCAGAAGGGTGAGATTTTTGGTACAGTTTGTTAATGGCATCACTATCTAGATGTGGCGCATGCTAAACTTCCCAATGCTATTTAGATGCGACTCATGCTAATCTTGACAGTTCCATACAGATGTGATGCATGCTAATCTCCAAAATTCTATCTAGATGTGATGCATGCTAATCTCCACAATTCTATCTACATGTGACACAAGATTATCTTCACAGTTCTATCTAGATGTGACGCATGCTAATCTTCACAATTCTATCTAGATATGACGCATGCTAATCTCCCCAATTCCATCTAGATTTGACGCATGCTAATCTTCACAATTCTATTTAGATGTGACACAAGGTTATCGTCACAATTCTATCTAGATGTGACACAAGATAATCTTCACAGTTCTAGCTAGTTGTGACTCATGAAAATCTCCACAGTTCTAGCTAGATGTGACACAAGGTTATCCTTCACAATTCTGTCTAGATGTGACGCAAGGTTATCTTCACAGTTCTATCTAGAGGAGACGCATGCTCACCTCCAAAATTCTGTCTAGATGTGACTCATGCTAATCTCCACAATTCTATCTAGATGTGATGCAAGGTTATGTTCACAATTCTATCTAGATGTGATGCAAGATTATCTTCACAGTTCTGTCTAGATGTGATGCAAGCTTATCTTCACAGTTCTGTATAGATGTGACAAGGTTATCTTCACAATCCTCTCCAGATGTGACGCAAGGTTATCTTCACAATTCTATCTAGATGTGAGGCAAGATTATCTTCATGGTTTTATCTAGATGTGACACATGCTAATCCTCACAATTCTATTTAGATGTGATGAGTGATTATCTTTGCAATTCTGTGTGGATGTAATGCATGTTAGTCAATTCACAATACTATCCCATCCCTACATGCTTGAATGCAAACTCTGGATGGCCAACATCATTGAAACGATGCAAAGTGTGGTTAACATACCCTATGAGGCTGGCTGCAGGATGGCTACCTTGTACAAGTGTGGTAAATGCGGACTATGGCTGATAGACATACGGAGGCAGAGTGCCTGCGGGAGTAGGATGATTGGTGATGCTGCAGGTGGGTAGTAATAGGGTTATCCAGAATGGCTAGCTAACATAATGGCTTTAGTGCAGGATATGACCACCAACTCATTGCAAGCCCTGTGCATCATACTAAAGCCGCTAGGCACCAAGAGCAGCGTGGCCCCCCAAAGGAGAGCAGTAATGGCTGTTCTCACAGCCTGGACCAGATGCAAGATATTGCTAACTGGCACATCCAGGACACAGTTCATCTAGAGGAGAGAGGTGATTAAGCTGCACAGTCTGCCTAGTTGTGGTGGGCTAAAATAGTGTGTCTGTATGCAAGCTTTAGGGTGAAGTAGGAGTAATAAGAGGGGTGGGGCAGTTTTGTGGGGTGCAGTGATTGCTGCGCCTCCTGTCAGCACCACACTAACTGTGTCAGTCACTGATGGTTGGCAGCTGCTGGCTTCTTGCATCACTGGCTGACACAGGCAGACACGATCTGGAACTGCTTCTGTAGGAGATGCCCTTTGCCCTGGGGCCCTTAGCCGAGGCTGCCCTGGGTGGAGGTCAGAAATGGCCATCTCTGCCCAATCAGGGAGTGGTGCCAGGGTAAGGGAGGCAGAGAAAGGGAGAGTTAGCAAGTTGGATGCTTTGCAAGCAGGGAGGGCAGAGTTGCAATTTAACCAATCCGAATGGTGGGGGTCACATTATGTATTGCTGCCCTCATGAGGGCAGAAGGCAGGTAAAACTGGCCAATCGGGGAGGAAGGAGGTGGGGGGAAGAAGAAGCACAGCGCGAAAGCTGGCAAAAATAGTAAGAGAGCGAAAAGAGAGCAAATAAAGACAGATGGAGACAAGAGGGAGGAGGGGGTTCTGTGAGCAGAGGATCTAGGCCGGAAAGCAGGCGACAAAAGTAAGAAAGAGTGAAAGGGAGAAAAAGATGGAGATGAAAACAAGATGGAGGAGGGGGCAGGAGGGGACAGAGGGGCAATCACCTTGCCCAAGGCCAGGACGGAATGTGCAGGACCCGCTCACAAAGGCCTGCAGCTGGAAATTCTGTCCTGGTTGCAGGTGAAACAGGTGGAGCATCCAATCACGGGTGAGGGAGGGTGGCTGGGAGAGGAAGGGCAAGGATCACAGTGCAGAGGATAGGTGGGAGAAACCTGGTGAAAATAGTGAGAGAGAAAAGAGAGAAAACAAAGAGATGGAGACAAGATGGAGGAGGAGGGTCTATGAGCAGAGGATCGGAGCGAGAAGAACAAGTTACCTACCCCGTGTAATGTTCTTAAAGACTGGATATTCCTCCCACAAATCCCTCATCTTTGATATTCGATATCCAGCTTTAGCTGCTTCGGAAAAGATTTTCGACAGAGGGCGCTGTGCGTCGATGGTGTCGATTCGATGTCCCTCGAGGGCCTCTGTCTCGAGGATGATGTCATTGAAGGTATATGTAGCTTGCGCCTCACCCGTTGGCTTCAGTTTTGTTTTTTCGTACAGTAGAAATACCACCATAACCACGGGAATGACCGTACTCAGCCATGAAGGAACGAAAACTGTAATAGCATGGGAAATTCTACTGTGGGGTAGGTTAAAAGGGCGATGAGGAATACATGGGAGGAATATCCAGTCAAAAGAACGTTACCTTGGGTAAGTAACTTGCTCTTCGAATGGATTGTGTCCTCCTACGTATTCCTCATCTTTGATAAACTCCAAAAGCAGTGTTGGATTTGGTGGAGGGAGTACGAATTTCAGTTTATCGATTTTCCTGAACCGAATGCATGACTGCTTTACCAAAGCTCCCATCCTGACCGAGGGATGTCTCTAAGCTGTAATGTTTTGTGAACGTGTGAATCGTAGAAAACGTTGCTGCCTCACAAATTCTTTTTATTGTTACATCCCTTTACAGGACTGTAGAGGTAGCCATGCCCCTGGTGGAATGGGCTCTTAACCCTTCAGGAGGATCCTTGCCTGCCAGTCTGTACACTCCAAAATAGCCAAAATGATCCATCTGGATAAGGTCAGTTTCGTAACAGTCTGACCCAGTTTGTGGCCCGAATATCCAATGAAAAGCCGATCATCAATGTAAAGTTTTGACAGTCTAGATATATAAAAGCTAAAAGGTCTGCGAGGGTCCAACCTGCGTAATCTCTCCTCCTCCTTACCAAGATGAGGTGGGGGACAGAAGGAAGGTAAAACAATTGTCTGACCTACGTGAAAGTAAGAAACGATCTTGGGTAAAATTTAAGGCTTAACCCTCAGAACAACTCTATCCTTAATAGTAAAGGGTGGCTTAGATGAAAGTGGCTGCAACTCACTCACTCACTCACTCACTCTACGGGCTAAAGTTAGGGCTACCAAAAGAATGGTATTAAAGGCTAACAACCTTAAAGGACAGGAGTCTAAAGGTTCAAATCGTGCACACATTAGACATTTTAATACCAGATTCAGGTCTCAAGTTGGAAGCAGTAAAGGAGATGGGGGAACAGATTGGTGAGCCCATTTAGAAATTGTGTCACCAGCAGAATTTTGAAATATGAACATTCCTCTGACTAGTGCTTAGAGATGGACAGTGCCGCCAAATAGCCTTTCATAGTACCAATCTGGAGCCCCGGATTGGCGAGAAAGTAGAAAAGGATCTACATTCTTGTCTCTTCACCAGTTGCAGAATTTGTTCCAATGGCAACGGTACAAAGCCTTTGTTGCTGGCCTTCTGGCCGAAAGCAAAATCTCCATTACGTCATCCGGGAGGTCCCACTCCTTGTATCTCAGCCTTTCAGAAACCAAGTGTGAAGGTTGAGTGTCTTGACCTCTGGATGGAAAACTCTACCCTCCTCTTGCGAGAAGTCCTCTCTTTGTGGAAGACGCACTGGAGGACAGATGGACATGTCCAGAAGGTCCTGGTACCATGTCCTCCTGGCCCAAACCGGGGCAATAAGAAGCATGTGTTTCCCAAACTTTCTCAACCTCCTGATCATGCGAGGAATGACAGGTACTGGAAGAAATGCATACAAGAGTGGAAATTCCCAGTCCACCACAAACCCTTCTCCTAGCGCTCCTCTCAGGGGAAATTCCCTGGAGCAGTACAATTTGCATTTTCGATTGGCATTGGTCGCAAACAGATCCACTTGAGGGGTTCCCCAAAGGGCGAAGATCTCTTGAAGGACTTCCTGAGCTAGTTACCACTCTTGGGAGACACTGCTCTGCCCGCTCAGAGCGTCCGCCGCCGTGTTCTCCTCTCCGTCTAGGTGAACTGCAGATAGGCAGATACCTTCTTGAATTGCCCAGTGCCAGAGCTGCCTTGCTTCTATGCACAGTGGTAGTGACCCTATACCTCCTCTCTTGTTGAGGTAGTACATGGCCACTGTGTTGTCCATCATTATCAGGACATTCTTTCCCTGCACAGAGGGCAGGAAGGCCTTCAGTGCTAGTCTGATTGCCCTCAGCTCCAAAAGATTGATATGCAGTTTGGACTCTGAAGAAGACCAACGACCGTTGACTGTCAGTTCGCTAGTGTGGACTCCCCACCCCGTGAGTGAGGCATCCGTCAAAACTGTTATCTTCGGCAATTGTTGCCAAAAAGGGTCTCCCTTCAGAATGTTGTCCTCGCAGGCCCACCACAGAAGATCCTGTGCAACACTGCTTGGAACCTGAAGTAGATCGACATGCATCCTGAGAACTGGGACCATTGAGTTCTGAGAGCCCATTGAAGGGATCTCATTCTCAGGTGGGCCTCTGGCACCAGAAAAATGCAGGATTTCATGAGGCTGAGCAACCTCACAAAAATCGAAAGTCGGAAGACTCTGGGCACTCTGAAATTTGGAGACCAACTGTAGAATGTCTTGAGACCTCACATTGGGTGGCCAGCACTTCCCAATGATTTATCCAGTACAGCCCGATGATCTGGAGCTTCAGAGAAGGTGTCATATGGGACTTCTTGTAATTGAGGGAGAAGCCCAGTCTGTGAAGAGAGTGGCAGGTGACATTGAGATGATCCAGAACTGGTTCAGGAGAACGCGCCCTGATCAACCAATCATCCAGGGAGGGGTAGAGGTGAACCCCCCCGTTCTGAGACTCACTTGCACCACCGCCATCAGTTTGTTGAAAACCCTGAGGCGGATGTTAGCCCGAATGGCAGAACTTTCGAAATTGATAATGAGAACTGCCAACTGCAAAACTCAGGGATTTTCTGTGCTTGAGATGAATTGGCACATGAAAATAAGCATCCTGAAGGTCCAATGACACCATCCAGTCCTGGAGTTGGAGGGCCTGAAGGATCTGAGAAAGAGTGACCATCTTGAACTTGTCCTTCCTGAGGAACTTGTTCAAGTATCTCAAGTGAAAGATGGGTCTCAGTCCTCCGTTCTTCTTGGGTATTAGAAAATGAGGGGAATACCATCCCTTGGTCCTCTCCGCTACAGACACTGGTTCTATAGCGCCTTTCTCTAGCAGGGTTAACATTTCCTGCACAAGGAGCGGATCTGGAATCCTCAAAGAGAGGCTCCCCGGTGGATTCCTCCAAGTTCGCTGTATGAAAGGAAGGCTGTACCCATTGGCTATGGTTTCCAATGCCCAAGCATCCGAAGTAATGACTCGCCATTCTTCTAGATGCTGAGATAGTCTGTCACCCACTGGCGAGTTGTGACTGAAAACCTCAGATAGGTCTTGAGGTGGCTGATGCAGTAGCAGATGGTAAAGATGCCCCTGTTTCAGATGGCTTCGCACCTCTCCCTCGTCCACCACAAGGTAACTTTATTTGGCCTCTTTGACCAGCTATTCCCCTAACTCTTCCAACTGAGGCGTAGTAGCAAAACGATCTACCCCTCCAACGTTGTCGAAAAGGCTGAGGCTGCCCAATAGTGGCACCTAAAGATTTGGCTGCCGCCTTTGAGGTCTGCAACTTCTCAATGCTCTCATCAATGCTCTCATCAGCCTCATTGCCAAAAAGGTGAGCCCCGTCAAAGGGTATGTTGAGGAGTCTGGATTGGACATCTGGTGCAATTCCCGACTTCCTCAACCACGCAAATCTGCATAGAACGATGCTAGTAGCCATGGCTCTGCTGATGCTGTCAGCAGAATCCAGATCTGACTGAAGAGACTCACAAATGGCTTCTTTGCCGTCTCTAATTATGGCTAAGAACCTGTCTCTTTCATCCCCCTCTGGAATGTGCTCTGCAGCCATGGAAATGCAGTCTCAGAGTGAATGTAAATTTTGCAAGGGCACATGTGAAGTTGGCTGATAGCGCCAGACTCCATGCAGAAAATGCCTTCCTTGCCCATCCCTCTACTCTCTTGTCATCCCCATCTGGAGGGATGGTAAGGTAAGCTGCTTGCTTAAAAGTTGCTGTAGCTGCCTGTACCACCAAACTCTCTGGATGGTGTGTTTAGACAGGTAGTCGGGGTCACTACTGGAAGGGCGGTACTTCTTGGTCAAATTTGTACTCACAGCCGGATTGTTTCTGGTGTTTCCCCAATTTGCTGCCACCCTTTTTTGCAAAGCAATATGAAAAGGTAATATAGGATCTGACTGAGGACCCTTATCCAGGATGCCTGTCAGATCATCCTGTTTGAATGGTAATGGAGGCCTATTCCACCCCATGTACTCCACTACCATGGACATGAGCCGACTGTATGACGCATCAGCATGCTCCCCTGCATCTGGTCTTCCAAGCTCTAACTCAGGTGTGGTGTCCACCCCAATGGCCATCTGCAGGTTGTCAACAAGGGCTCTCAACATTGATTACTCATAGATAAAACTTTCTGGTACCTTTGGCGTACCAAACTGGAGGCCAAATGGAGCCTCGCTTTCTGAGGGTTCATTCTCCTCATTTATTGACTTAAAATAGTCCTTCCTATGTAAAGGCACGTATGTTTTTTCAGACGTCAAGGGTTTAGTGAATAATGGATTTGACGCTGGAAGAGCTGTCAAAACCTTTTTTACTGGCACCACAGGTTTTAATGAGGCGCTCAGCATCGATGGCACAGCCGGCAATGATGGCGCAGCTGGCGTAGATGCCTTTGGCAAGTAAGTCGAGGGTTTGGCTGGCGTCGAAGGCGCAGCTGGCGTAGATGGCGTCGATGACCTCGACTTATGCTTATGCTTTTGGCTCACGGATCCTTCGATGACACGTCATCAGATCGAGACCTCGACGGCTCACAATGAGGATCAGGCCTTCGTCCCGGGCTCGAGGGCGTGCAGGATTTAGGTCAAACCCTTTCCTTTCCAGCTTCTTTGGATGGCGCGGTAGGAGCATGGCTTGGAGGCTTTTGTTATTCAAAGATTTTTAGCATCTTGGCTCTGAAAGACTCATTTTTTTGTGTTGCAAGATACCATCTCTGGGGAAGCGTCCGACGAAGACGAAGAAGGCGACCTATGGTGCCTCCTCTTGGAGTTCTTCGATGACTATGAGGAGTGGTTGGAGCCACTCCTCAATTTCAACCTTTTAACGTAATTCCTCCAAGGAGAGTCGCCTCTCGACTCGTCAGTCGAAGGTTTTTTGGTCTGGGTAGTTGATTTGGGGTTTTCGACCTACCGTCAATTTCCCCTTTTATTCCTTCACGGACTTTCCTGTCATCAACTGGCACTTGGAGCAGTCCGAGGTGTTATGCTCCACCCCGAGGCACCATAAACACATAAGGTGTGGATCGGTCAATGACATTTTCAACCCACAACCTCAACACTTCTTGAACCTGGTCTTTGGGGTAGTCGGTGTCGACGAAGAAGACATACTCGATTTCTCGAAGCAATTAAGTTTAATTTGAAGTAAAGAAGCGCGACGCATTTCTCAAAGCGATAGCATTCGCGGAAACATTGAACTGAAGACAACGGGCGCTGCT
Organism: Ambystoma mexicanum; assembly: GCF_040938575.1. NCBI lineage: Eukaryota > Metazoa > Chordata > Amphibia > Caudata > Ambystomatidae > Ambystoma > Ambystoma mexicanum. The sequence continues at coordinate 531,114,104 of NC_090924.1, read as the reverse complement.
CTGCTATATATGCCTCCGATTACATCATCCTTGAGACGGAGCCACTCGAGGGACATCGAGTCAATGCCATCGACGCACAGCACCCTCTGCCGAATGTTTTTTCCAAAGCAGCTAAAGCTGGATATCGAATATCAAAGATGAGGAATATGGGGGCGTGGCTAACCGCCATGTGAAGAGGACGTGCTCTGGGTGCGCTCCGTTCGATGCGACCAACATAAGCTGTTTTTCCTACTTAAATGTGAACCCCTGAAGCCTGCACTCCTTCTCATCGAACGCCGCTACCATCCTGCACCCGCTGGCTGTTTTTCCAAGCCCGGAGGCACCCTATGAAGAAAGAGCTGCCGCACGGAAAATCGCCGCCCACCAAAGCCAAAATGGCGGCTCCCTCGCGCTGAGATACGCGGCAGCCCTTACACCAGAGCCGCGCCCGGACCGCGGCGCCGCGCTAGCTGAGCTGATCGGATACGGTGCCTACGATCCTGCCTGACCTGGATGCCCGGCCGAGAGAGGAAGCCCTTCAGCCGCGTGCATTGCCTCCAGTGCCGCTGACGGAGTCCCGAGCGGCCTACCCGCCCTGCTCCTCCTTATCAACACGTGCGGGGCCCGGAGCCCCGATACTGCACCTGACCAGCGGAGGGCACACGCGACTCGACACGCGAGCGGAGATCGAAGGGCGGCGCGGCCTGGGTGCTGCACGCAGCCTGCCGAGAGCAGAGCCCCTGGAGTGGTGGCCGGAGAGAAGAACGGAAGGCCCGGGCGTCGCTGAGCCCACGAGGTGAGCCGGGGGAAGACCTGCATTCCCCCACCCCCTTTGCCCACCATATCCTCTGGAACCCCGAGGCGTAACACCCCGAACGGCTCCATCCGCCCCGGGCCCACGCTAGCGTAGACAAGATCCGCCAGGCCCTCCGCCATGTCCACCAAAGGAGCCAGGTCCAAACAGCGCCAAACCACCATAGATACCTTCACTGCTGGGGGCCCCATCGCTTCCGAAACCTCTAGCGGCACAACCTTGGACGCACAACCCGACCTCCCGGGAACGGCCACTGAACCTAGCAATGCCCAAATCCTTGAGGCCATTAAATTGTTCCAGACCACCATGGAGCAAAAAATTGACGCGGTGGCCATAGATCTGGGCCTCCTACGCCAGGACGTCCGCTCCTTAGCCGACAGGACTGATACACTTGAGGCTCAAGTGCGCGAAAATACAGAAACCAAAGTGGAGCTCCTCAGAGATGTTGACGAACTGCGGCAAAGAGTGAAGAACTTGGAGGAAAGGGCCGAAGAGGCAGAAGGGAGGGCACGCCGAAATAACATCCGCCTCCTGGGCCTGCCGGAGGGCATTGAGGGATCCGACCCCACGAACTTCGTGGAGAACCTTATGCTACAGGAGATTGGCGCCGAGAAACTGTCCCAAGGCTTTACGATCGAGAGGGCCCATCGATCCCTCACCAAAAGACCCCCTCCTGGCACCCCACCCAGACCAGTAATAGCGAAGGTTCTTAATTACAGAGACCGGGAGACCATCCTGGCCTACTCGCGGTCGGGCGGCCAGATCCTCAGAGACTCGGCCAAAATATCCATCTACCCCGACTACACCTTCCAGGTCCAACTGAAGAGGGCTCAATTCATACATACCAAAGCTAGAGTGAAGGCCGCCGGACTGCGCTACATGCTCCTCTATCCCTCTAGATTGAAAGTAATACGCAACAACAAAGCCCACCTATTCGACACTCCGTCTGAGGCCCGCGACTGGATGGATAGGGAACAGATCCCCGACATAGAGGCGAAGGGGCGACGACCGCGCTGAGCCACACCACGCTGGCGGCGCTGGGCCCGAGGACCCCCATGGTCCCCTCCACGCAAGTGCCAGCTTGTCACAGCTGAACAGATCCTTAGCAGCGAGGCACCAGAGTCGAACACTCTTCCACCCCCGGAATCTTTTCCTGTTTTTTTTGGGTATACCCATACCCGCCCGTAGGGCACCAGGCGACCAATGCACGGTCTAATGGAGCAGAAACGGGATAGTCATGACGGGGGATACCTCGCTCGACTTGTTATTAGTTTGAGTTGTTTAAAGTTACGGGGGGGAGGGAATATGGGAGTTGGCACGAAGGTTAGGTGCCGGGGAAGGGAAACCACTAGACCACTGACGTCCAGAATACATAACCCGAGGACCACTCAGCCCCTAAGCCAGGCGACACCCAAGCCACTGAGTGGGGGAACAAGAGGCAGTTGCTTCACAGTTATGTACCCTTATCTAAGAGCGCTTAGACCACTGACATCCCCTACATGCTTCTTGCCGCTGACACGGCCCCTACCAGCACCCCCAAATAGACGCTATACCCCCAATTACCCATGGCTGCCACGATAAAAATCATCACGTGGAACGTCAGGGGCATGAATAGCTATGTGAAACAACGTCGCGTCCACGCATACTTGAAAAGGTGCAAAGCCGGGATTGCCATGCTTCAGGAAACTCATCTCTCTGCTGATAAACTTAAAGCATTGGCCAAAACTTGGCGAGGAACCTTGATAGGATCCTCCTACTCCTCCTATGCAAGGGGAGTCTTGATATGGGTTGACCCAACCACCCCCTTCAGACTAATAAGCTCAAAGACTGACGATGAAGGTAGGATGGCACTAGCGTATGGCACCATCGAAGGCAGAGAGGTATGCCTAATTAGCACCTATGCACCCAACCACGACGCTACCGCTTTCTTCCACTCCCTATACCCAAGGCTCAGCCCCTACAGGGACGGCGTCATGATTTGGGGAGGCGACCACAATTGCACCCTAGACCCTCTAAAAGATAGATCTGATGATAAACATACCCGCCCATCCCCCCCGGCCAAGATTCTGTCCAAACTGACTAACCAGCTGTTACTCCGAGACTTGTGGAGAGAACTGCACCCTGATCAGCGAGTTTTTTCCTTTTACTCCCCTCCCCATGCTGTCCACACGAGGCTGGACTACTTGTTTGTAAGCCAAGAACAGCAAGCTATGTTTAGCGACGCCCTCTACCTGCCCAGGGTCCTGTCTGACCATTCCCCGCTGCTGGCCACCTGGGAAGTGTTCCCGCCTAGACCCCCGATCCCCACTTGGAGGCTTAGAGCCGAAGCCCTCCACGACGCGACCCTTCGGGAACACGTAAGCGACTACACCGAGGAGTACTGGGAACGAAATTTGAATAGCGTCAGATACATGGGCACTGCATGGGAGGCATACAAGGTAGTCATAAGAGGGGAGATGATTGCGTCCATAGGAGGGGCCCGTAGATCCATCACATCCTCCCTGGAACGCTCGGAAGCGGAGCTGGGTGAATTGGAAAACAGGGCTGATTTAACCCCTGAACTCCTACAAAAAATAACCGACCTGAAGCAAACCTGTTTAACACACTGGGAATCCCTGGGTAAATTGAGTTATACTAAACACATCGAAAGAACCCACGCCCTAGGAGACAAACCCGGGAAACTCCTGGCTTGGTTGTATAAAAGTGAGACCCCCCGAGCTCCCATTTGCCAAATTCTTAAGCCGGATGGCACCACGGCACATACCCAAATTGAAATCAACTCAGTTTTTTCAGATTTCTATCATAATCTTTACTCCGAGACCCCGCCCGAGGCTGATACCAGCATTGAAGACATCTTAGACATCATTGAGCTGCCTAAATTAGACTCACAGATGGCCGAAACACTAGACGAGCCCATCACTCCCGACGAAGTAAAAGCAATCATTAGATCCCTCCCCTCTGGAAAAGCCCCTGGTACTGATGGCCTCCCCGGTGAGTTTTACAAAACTTACGAGGAAACTCTGGCTCCTCTGCTGACCCAAGTGTATAACGAAGCTTATGAGCGCGGCACCCTCCCTGACACCATGAGGGAAGCCGTTATCATCCCCCTTCTCAAGCCTGGCAAGGAAGGTACGGACTGCGGCTCCTATAGGCCCCTCTCCATGTTAAACGTTGACGGTAAAATCCTCACCTCTCTCCTAGCGAACAGATTGCGTAGGGTAATACCACACTTAATCCACCAGGACCAAACGGGCTATGTGCCCGGGCGCTCCATAACCGAGAACCTGCGGAGATTGCACCACGTTATATACAGCACGGAACTGAGGCCCCAGAAATACGCGGTCGCGTCATTAGACGCCACCAAAGCTTTCGATTCTGTGCGCTGGGAGTGGCTATATGCCACCATGATAAAAATGGGAATAGGACCTGTTTTCTTAAATTGGACTAAATTGATTTACACCAACCCATCTGCCAGGGTGCGGACCAACAAGACATACTCTGACTCGTGGTCTCTCCACAGGGGCACTCGCCAGGGATGTCCTCTCTCCCCGATGCTTTATATCATCGCCAGTGAACCCGTGGCCGCATACCTCAGACAGGAGTATGGCGATGGGGGCATTGAGATCGACGGGATAACTCATCTGGTCTCCATGTACGCTGACGATACCCTGCTATACTTACACAACCCCGAACACCTCTTGCCCTACATTCTCGAAACCCTAGAATGCTTCCAAATTCACACAGGAATCCGGATTAACAAAAGCAAGTCCTGCCTCTACCCGCTTGCTGCACTATACAGAGAAAACTTCAGATCCCTGCCCTCCTTAGATCTACAATGGCAGTCGACCTCCTTTAAATACCTTGGAATCACTATACACCGTAACCCCCACACAGAACACATCCTCAACACAGTCAGAGCTAAAGATGCCCTAGCAAATTCCATGGACTTTTGGGGGAAGCTTCCGCTTTCCGTGGCCGGGAGAGCAGGTCTCCTCAAAATGGTAGCACTTCCACGCCTATTACACAACTTCACCAACGTGCCCTTCAACATCCCCCCTTCCTTCTTTAGAGACATCAATAAACTATGCAGGCAGTTCCTCTGGCAGGGGGGCAGGCACAGGGTAGCACTGGAAACACTTCAAAGACCCTACGAAAGAGGGGGTCTGAAAGTCCCCAATTTCGAACTATACTACCTTGCAAGCCAGCTAAGACATGTGATGCGATGGATGGCCGATGAGATCACCACAGACACCAGACTTCTCCAACCAGCTCTGACAGGCTTCCTACTCAGGGACCTACTCTGGGTCAAGGAGGACGCCCTAAGGCAGTACCCTTATCTGGTACAGCTCGGAACTCGGCTCTGGAGAAGGGCTTGCAGAACGTTGGGGTCCCCTGATCCGTACTCCCCACAGATCCCCATAGCAGCACTCATGACCCACCGCCCGTGGGGACAACTGGAAACGCGAGCACAGTGGGAGCCCTGCGGGGTGGCCACCCTCGGAGACCTGGTTCAGGACCGGGTAATCCTAACATTCTCCGACCTGAGCGAGTCCTCGGAGCTACCTACAGGACAATTTCTGCTCCACAGAGCAGTGATCCAGGCCATGAAAGACAGATGGCCGGTGGCGACCATTCTTGCAGCGGAGGACGAGATTATTGAGACTATGTTGAACACCGCCGAGGGGGGCCACGAGACCTCACGGCTCTACGAAGCCTTAATGTTAGGCACGACCAGGAATGAGCTCAGGAGCAGAGGGAAGTGGGAGCACGAACTGGGCCGGGAATTTGACGACAAGGAATGGGAAGGAGTAACCCTTTATCACAAGAAAATCTCCAGAAACGCCCGTCTGCAACTTATCCAACTATACATTACCAACAGGGCTTACCTAACTCCGGAAACTATATCGTCTTTCAAGGGCGCAGCCATCCAGCTATGCCCTAAATGCAATGAGCCGAAGGCGGGAATGACTCACATGTTCTGGGGTTGCCCAGCGATACGCTCCTTTTGGATGCAGGTGCGGGGAAGGGTGGCAAAAGCAGACATTGAACTGGACGTACATAGCCCTGTGGCCTGCATCCTGGGCAGGTGCAGCCGTGATCGCAAAAACAAACCCCTAAATAGACTCAAAGACTTAATTTATATCACGGCTAAAAGACGCATAGCCATGTGTTGGAAGAGCCCCAGAGGCCCGATTGAAGCACAATGGTGGAACGACCTCACTAAGTGGTTGGCAGCCGAGACCGGAGCGTGGGAAACCGCTATCCACGAACAGAGGCTGGACTCCAGTGAGGAATTACATCGCTGGGTGTCGCTGACCGTGCCATTACTCCACCTTGGAGCGGCGGATGACCCCTCAGTTGATCACCCAGCCCTGACCTCTGAACTGGCTTGATATTGAACAGTGGAGTTGATCGGAGTCTTGGGGGGTGGGGTGGGGGTGGAGGGTGGTATGGGGGAAGTTATGGACGTGTAATGTATATGCAGTACCTGATATGTTCGTGGTCTATCAATCTGTTGAAAATCAATAAAGAAAGTTTAAAAAAAAAAAAAAAAGATGAGGAATACGAGGGAGGACGCAATCCATTCGAAAGCAGGGGACAAAAGTGAGAAAGAGTGAAAGGGAGAAAACACAGAGATGGAAACAAGATGGAGGAACGGGCAGATGGGTGCAATGGTGAGGCAAGGGATAAGGTACTGTTCTGTGTTTCTGTTAAAACACAACCTGCGAGGATTCAGGCCTACTCGTAGATGCTGTGTTAGATCGTGTTAGGACTGTCGTGTATATAGGCATACTACATTCTACATAATTCACTTTCAACACTACTGGTTAACTTCTCCCTTTATGATTCCCTACCGCTGCCCGTTATCCCCACTCATAACACACCCACCTTCCCCCTACACCATCCCATACTCATTTTCCATAGTTTAATATATTTTTCGCAATCTAAATCATCTAGGAGGGGAGGTGGTCTGGACGTGCATCCCAACAGTTGTAGGACCCAGACAAACAGATACAGGCATAGTCACTGGCAGGTTGATCGGCAATACCGGCAGATTGACAGGCAATACCAGCAGCTTTGATAGAGATAGAAGAACAAGCTGATCTACATGCTTCTTTGTATATGAGGCAAGGTAAAGAGTGACCTTCTATTACACACTGCACAAAGGGACCTTCTTGTTCCACAGGAAGGATTTAGAGGATTTGTGACAAGTTAACTATCTCAGATTGTCCTAATATGAATCTTCTCTGGTTAGTTAGTGTAGTGGTTTGTAGGAGAAAGGCAGGTTCATCGGGAATGAGAAAGAGAAAATAAGAAACAGGGTGGAAAATGTGACTGTTGTCTCTTAGGATATTCAAATTTCTGTTGAAGATCCCATTGCAATAAGTGCATGCATTGCAACTGTTCGGTGTGGCACCACAAAAGGTGTTCACGGGTCCTCTTCCTCGGCCTCTGCCCTGTCCGTGCACATTTCTGCTGGCAGAGCCTCTCCTCCTGCCCAGGATGTTTTATCGCCATAATGCCATACGCTTTGCTTCAGCATTTTCTTGTTTCAGTCCTTGTTCGCAATGGTTTTTGCTTGTGTAATGAAGGTCATTTGAAGCCATATCGGTATTGCCGAAAAAGTAGATAATGGCATCCTGATCAGCCCTGAACAGCGTGATTACACCAGCTGACTACATTCACTAATACAAGGTCATATTTTCTTTAGGCATCCTCGAAGATTAAATAAGAAAGTCTCGATGAGTACATTGTCAACATCAGTAGTATCCTGTTGTCTAATGAAATAAGAGAGACCTAGTTGAAAACTACGGTGTGTGTATATTTTGGAACATGCTGTCAAGTTTTCTATACCATTAATACACGACTGTATTATTAGATCCCAGGTCGGGTCCCAAACCAAAGTGCTTATGGCATTTCTGTACCTTCACAGGAGGTTTTTGTCAAAGGATTCTCCTTCATGAACTTACCAGGCTGTCAATTGTTATAGTCTGAGATAAGCGAGTATAACCTACTTTTTCAGGATATATACAATACTCATTGATTATTCAATGAGGGTTAATATAACAGCATTATTAATAGCTGTTCTCTATGTGTGTTTTGTGATGTAGTGAGCCACCCAGTACAACACTGTACGAAGAGAATAGAACAATACTTTCTATTCGCCAGTCCATGATTCGTATTCTAGGATCGATTATTTCTTGATTTCTGATAAGCTTACAGAAAAAGTCTCTGGAGTAGGTATTAAGGAGAAAGGTATTTCGGTCTACTCCTTGCTAAAAAAGTGGTTGGATATAGGATTAGAAGGGCCTAGAACACCAAAGTGGCACCTGAAGACATACATATAACAGGATAAGGCGGTGGTTGAGTCTCTACAAGACTTCACAAAGAATTTCTTTGAACTAAATGTGGGTTCTGCACCAGATACAACGGTTTGGGGCAGCTTTAAGGCAGCCGTTAGGGGTGAACTGATGAACATAACGGCCAGCATAAGGAAAAGGGGAGTGTCCAAGCTGAATAGGTTAGAGAGTGCATTAGAGGGATGTCAAAAGAGGTATCAAATGACAAGAAGTAGGGAGGACAAGGATGATATGGAGAGAATGCGGGAGTAATATAAGCGCGAGATGGACATGCAGTACGAGAAAGGTATGCTTGGTAGGCTACTGGCAAATAGATTACCTGGACTGATTGATAGCACCTTTTTTCGGAGAGTAAAAGGTGAAGGTGGGGAGTATAAAGTTAATAAGGATGAGATTTGTGAAAGTTTTAGGAAAGGTTATGATTCGCTGCATAGGGAGGATCAGTTTCCAGCACCTGAGGATATGGATAGATTCTTTGATAACAATATTTTGCCAAGGTTGTCAGAGGATCAGGCTATAGCTGTAGATAGACCCATTGCAGGGGAGGAAATATTGGCTGCCATTGACCAGCTTAATGTGGGTAAATTGCCTGGTTTAGACGGTCTCCCGGTGAAGTTCTACAGAACATTGGGTTAGGTAATAACACCAGTATTGTGCAATTTGTACAATAGTTTCATGTTAAATGGGGTAGCGTGTCCTACGATGAAGGAGGCCTGTATTGTGGTGATCCCGAAGCCGGGTAAAGACCACAAAGAATTTGAAAACTACGACCAATATTGGTGTTAAATGTTGATCTAAAAATGTTCACTAGAATTTTGACTAACCGGCTGGATAGGTGCATTGATGACCTGATTAGCCGCTCTCAGGTTGGCTTTATGCGGGCAGATATGGGTATGATCATGTCAGGACATTAACAGATATAATGGGACTCCCAAAGGAACAGATCCAGAATGCACTCCTAATTTGTATGGACGCGGAGAAGGCCTTCGACCGTGTTGATTGGTCCTTCCTGGATTATACACTTAGAAAGATGGGTTTTGGGGATACCTTTTCAAGAGTTATTAAAATGCTTAATTCATCTATCTGTGCTAGAGTTTGGGTTAATTGCGTTTTGTCTGCCCCATTTTTCTTGTCAAGAGGTACTAGGCAATGCTGTCCTTCATCGCCATACCTTTTAATAATCTTGCAATTGAGCCGCTGATTGCATACATAAAGCAGGAGCAAAGTCTACATGGTTTAGAATTCGGGCACAGTGAAATTAAAATCTTGTGTTATGTGGATGATATGACTATTGTTTTGACCAATCCGCAGGAAGGGAGTGAAAAGTTAATACGTATGTTCAATGAGATGGGTTTATCTGGACATAAGGTCAACTGGGAAAAGACAGTTGTCTTTGCTCTAGATGTTTCGCTACCCAGGGGGGATATGGGTTTATGGGAATGTCAGTGGGAGACGGGAGCTATGAAATATTTAGAATATACCTGGTTCGTGACCTGAGGAAAATGGTGGAGTTTAATGCCTCAAAAGTTTTAGGGATGTATTAAAATGGGGTTGTTTACCGCTGGGGCTCTGGGCGAAAATAAATGCCATTAAGATGGTTCTCTTGCCAAAAGTACTTTACATTATCCAGTCTATTCCATTGAAGTTCACTAAGAAGATCATTGGTAGTATTGATAAAGTCTTCCAGGAGTTCCTTTGGGTGGTGGGAAACAGACCTAAGGTTCCTAGATACACATTTTGACGCTGTCTGTGAGGAAAGGGGGTTTTGGCTATCCTGATTTAATGAACTATTGTGCTGGATTAAAGAAGTTGGCGTTCTATTTTTCTGATGTGGGAAGTGATGTGCCCTACTGGCAAATCATTGAGAGTATGCTATTTTCATTTTATGCTTTACATAACATGTACTCGATGTCTAAGTTGCCGAATTCTACTGTGAAATTACCTACTTTGGTTGCTGCTAGGGGGGGCCTTACAAGCTTTTATGATGGCTAGAGGGGAAAACATCTGGGTACATTGCGATGCCTCCTTGTGGCATAATGAGGGATTACAAATAGCAAATAAGACCCGGTGTTGACAAAGCTGGATCAATAAGGGCATTTTTAGAATATGTGATCTATGGGATGTTGATCATATATCCTTTGACCGCCTTAGAAATTCCTTCGGGCTTGGGGAGTAGGGAAGGTGCACGATATAGAGACCTGGCCTACCTTTTAACTGAACGGCAGAGAATGTTAGGGGAGCCAATGTGGGAGAGGCCTATGGGTTGTGATGTTAAGCGTTCTCTTCCATGTGCAGTGTCGACATACATGAAACTTATGCCATTGGATAACTTAAATGTTGAGTCATGGGAAAAATAGCGTTGGGTTTGGGTGGAGGAACTTGGAATGGATATTCCGACTGGGGAATGGGAAAGTCTGCTTAGTAGAGTGGTGCAGTCAAAAATAGATTTAGGGCTGAGGTATATTAGACAGAGGATTTTATGTAGATTGTATCAGACCCCCTACTCGAATGGCCAAGCTAGGATTGTTGGATAATGATCTTTGTTGGGGTTGTGGTCTTATTGGGGGCACCCTGCTACATATGCTATGGTCATGCTCAAGGGTATCCATCTTTTGGACTGATGTTTTGAAGTAGATATTGTGATAGGGCACTCCCTACCGCAAATACCTTTCTCGACGATATGATCATCGAGCAGGGAGAGAGGGGACATGGGCAGTGTGAGAACAGGATGGATTAACAGGGTATTAGTGGTAGCGGGTAAATAAATATTAAAAATTTGGAAGACAAGGAAAAAGCCGGTTGTGGATGAATGGCTGAGTGATGTCCGTACTTTGTCTGATTATGTTAACAAAGCAGAAGAGGGAGGAGCATTACCTTAGAACTTGGGGTTCTTTCAATGAATTATACAGTTGATGTTCACCGATTACATGCATTATTGTTTGGCTGGATGGATGGGGGTTATTATTTTTGTAATTGATGTTGTGTTTGTTGGTGTTGTATTGTCTTTTGTTTTGGGATGTTTGACTTTCAACTGTAGATAGGTATTTGTGGTAGTGTGTTCAGGTTTTAAAAGTTTTGGATTCAAGTTTGGTTAGGTTTAGTTAATTGTTATTATAACTATTATACAATTTGAATGCATATCTCTGGTGAAATGGATATGTACATGTTACTTTTCTCTTGTATGTTTTACTTTCAAATTGATAAATACAGTGAAAAAAAAGAACAGAACAATACAGAGTGGTCAAAAACAAGCCTCTGTACAAATTCCATTTCGAAGTTGGACTTCTCTGAATGAATATGTGTCCATCTGTAAGATCACTATCATAACCCTGATGAATTTCCTAAGAATAAACTAAGTATCTTATAGGAAAGAAACATGTTGGGTTGTTGTAGTAAATGTGTAGTGTAGTTAATTGTGACATTTTGAGTGTTGTAATTTTTCTAAATTGTACGATTATTTCTTGATTTAAGAAGACAGTGGATGTTTTATGTGTTGATGTAATCTTTTGTGGATGTTTTTTATTGTATTTTAGTGACAATTTCTATGCACTGAAATAACTATAAAACAAGAATGTTTAGAATTGCACTAAGCACTTTTGTGGTTACGAATATACGCAACGAAGAATTTCGCCTACTTTCTCATCTAAAGCAAATTATTTTTAACCTTTTGCATGATTAATAAATCCCAATTCATTTAATCTTCAGGGCAATTGTATTTCTTTACCTTGACACGAGATTGTTCTTCTACAACACAAAAAGATTTATGTAACACATATTGGCCCAAAGCCAATTTTTTTGTTTCACTGTGTATTTTACATACCAGGAATGAATTTGTGGCTACTTTCCATGGACTTCCTCCTTAGTGTTGTTAGAAGTCCTTGCCATGCAACACAATAATGGTCACCTGTTCAACCAATGATTTAGTTTGCCAACCCCCATAAATGATTCTGAGTGGTTCTATCTGAGGTTGCAAACTTTGGAGAACAAAACAGCTGGTATTGACTTCAATTCAGTGTCCAGGGGTTTGTTTATAACAGATTGCTATGCAAACACAATTATGAGTCGGTCTAAAAAGTCGACAGGAGACTCCCCCTTATTCTGTGTGCAATTATTAATTTTTGCCCAGCCAATTTCTTTGGGCAAACCTTAGCAACTGCTGTCAGTAAATTATATCTTGCACGTTTAATGGGGTGCCCTATAGTGGAATCAGCTGTAGGTAAATACCTTAGTTCAATTAATAGTTTTCACAATTCAGCCTGCAAATGTACCCTCGTAAGTTGATTAATACCTGCACAATATGCATTATAACATTGAACAGCGGTCTACAGTTTCTCTATGAATCACTGTTTCTTTAGATCCTTGGGGTTCATGGTGTGTGCATGGCTCCCATTCACAGTCTCGGGGAATTGTCTTAAAGGTGCTTGGATTTCGGGCTGCAATGGTCCATACTGCACTCCACTTATAAAAATGGAAGAACCAAATGCATAATTTAAGAGTCAAGCTTAAATGCATTGCCTTTAGCTACATCTGCAATCCATTGGTTGTATTACCTCAGATCTTATCTGGTAACCTACACTCTGTATCACATGCGTGTGTTGACTTTCTAATTGTAATCTATGCTGTATTTTCTATTTCATCCGTGTAACCATGTAAGTTATGTTGTATTTTGTACCGTATCCTTGTAACTATGCAAGCTGAAAATCTCCTTGTCCTCGCGCCCTGATACCCTCGGGTCTGGTGCGCGTTACAAATAAATAAAATAAACAAACAAAGCTGAAGGGCTCAGTGGCAGTTTTTGTTGTTGTAATATTTGTTGTGGCAGAGCAGGAAGGTGCAAAACAGTTTGCTGGTGTAGTGCAAACTGTTGGGGTGGGGAAGCTTGGAGAACAGGCACCTGCACATTGCAGAAAAGGCAATAATGGCTTTTGCGGAATCCTCCCCTTTTTCCTCATGGTTTACCTGGTAAATAATTTATTAACTATAGCCAGCAGTGAACTGAAGGAGGCCGGACGAGTCTTACACTTTGATTTTAAATAAATGTAGTCCTTACCTCTCAATTTTTCATTGCAATCCTTTAGGCTTATGACTTTAGATTTACTCATTATTCTAGAGGCTTCGCTATACCATTTACTTTATCATCTCCACTGCTGTGGCGTGGCAAAAGATACACTTTTTTAGATTTGAGTATTCTTTTTAAATGTATTGATTTGCTTATACGAAGGTACCATCAATTGAACTGTTTAGACCCACAATCCTGTGTAAAGAAGTTCCATTTATACAAGAACATTCAAGTTTTACGATTATAATGTCTATACATAAAATGTGCCGTGTGCCCTCTTTTAGAATTGCTACTTCCTTAGACTGTTTTAGACTGTTCTGCCCCCATATTACACTCATACACAAGGAAAACTCTGAAGTCCGCTTCTGAATTTTGCTGTTACTGCTGAGCTGCTCCTTTACCATGGATCTGTGTTACAAGACTGAATATTTTGAAACTTGGTATGAAGCAGAAACCTTTGACATAGACCACATGACAATGCATTACTTACCGTAAAAGCATTTCTGATGGTTGTATCTGCTTAGATTCACATGCTGTGCATAGTCCGACATCCAGTGGTCACTGCAGAGTATTGCATTTTGTTTTTCGTAGTCGAAAAGGGGACGTTGACAAGGCGTGTCTGTAACACTATCCCTATAGTGACGTGCAGTGTACCCACAATCCCTCACGCGTCGAGGTCCCTCTGTTTGTATTTTTTCTGCCCTGAGGGAGCCTTCTATACGTGAGTGAGTACAGAAAAGAGAGAGATGTAGAATGATGTCTATGTTCCTTACATCCGAGCGGGGAGGAAGGGTGGGCGCATGTGAATCTAAACAGATACAACCATCAGAAATGCTTTTACGGTAAGTAATGCATTGTCTTCTGATGTTTGTTAATCTGCTTAGAATCAAATGCTGTGCATAGACTAGCGAGCAGTACCCGGAGTGGGCGGTAGGTTATGAGAAGGAACAGTAGAGAAAAGATGTCTTAATACTGCCTGTCCCACCTGGGAGTCAGATCTAGAGTGTGCATCTAGACAGTAGTGTTTTGTAAAGGTGTGAACAGAACTCCAGGTAGCCGCTTTGCAGATGGACTCAAGGGGAACATTTGCAATGAACGCTATGGAAGCCCCAGTGCCTCGAGTGGAATGTGCTCTTGGCTTGAAGGGTAGTTCTCTCTTACCAAGAGTGTAACAGAGAGTGATGCATTGAACAATCCATCTAGATATAGTGGACTTTGAGACTGCATCTCCTTCTCTTCCTGCTGCCACCGAGACAAAGAACTGGTTAGTCTTTCTCAGTGGTCTGGTTCTTTCCATGTAGAACATGACAGCTCTGTGTACATCTAGTGTATGCAGACTTTTTTCTCCCAAGCTGGAAGGGTTTTGAAAGAACGTTGGTAGTTCTATTGACTGGTTTACATGAAATTTCAAGATGAATTTTGGTGCAAACCTTGGGTGTGTGCGTAGAACCACCTTATCCTTGTGAACTGTTACGAAGGGGTCTAGAACAGAAATAGCCTGTAGTTCACTTACTCTCCTAATGGAGGTGATAGCTATTAGGAAAGCAGTCTTAAGAGTGAGGTCCTTAAGAGTTGCCTTGTGCATGGGTTCAAAGGGAGGGTCCATGAGTCTAAAAAGTACCACATTTAAGTCCCATCCGGGAGCTGGGTTAGCTATCGGAGGGTGTATTCTCTTTACCCCCTCCATGAAGGCTTTGATAACTGGTATCTTCCCTATAGTGACGTGCAGTGTACCCACAATCCCTCACGCGTCGAGGTCCCTCTGTTTGTATTTTTTATGCCCTGAGGGAGCCTATTAGACATGAGTGAATACAGAAAAGAGAGATATAAAAGAAAGTCTATGTTCCTTCCATCCGAGCGGGGAGGAAGGGTGGGCGCATGTGAATCTAAGCAGATACAACCATCAGAAATGCTTTTACGGTGAGTAATGCATTGTCTTCTGATGTTTGTTAATCTGCTTAGAATCACATGCTGTGCATAGACTAGCGAGCAGTACCTGGAGTTGGAGGTGGGTTGTGAGAAGGAACAGTAGAGAAAAGATGTATTAATACTGCTTGCCCCACCTGGGAATCAGATCTAGAGTGGGCATCTAGACAGTAGTGTTTTGTAAAGGTGTGAACAGGACTCCAGGTTGCCGCTTTGCAAATGGACTCAAGAGGGACATTTGCAATGAAAGCTATGGAAGCCCCGGTGCCTCGAGTGGAGTGTGCTCTTGGCTTGAAGAGTAGTTCTCTCTTAGCAAGAGTGTAACAGAGAGTGAGTGA
Source organism: Ambystoma mexicanum (assembly GCF_040938575.1). NCBI lineage: Eukaryota > Metazoa > Chordata > Amphibia > Caudata > Ambystomatidae > Ambystoma > Ambystoma mexicanum. The sequence continues at coordinate 531,098,627 of NC_090924.1, read as the reverse complement.
TGCATTGTACAATCCATCTAGAAATAGTGGATTTCGAAACTGCATCTCCTTCTCTTCCTGCTGCCACCAAGACAAAGAACTGATTAGTCTTTCTCAATGGTCTAGTTCTTTCCATATAAAACATCACTGCTCTGCGAACATCCAGTGTATGCAGGCTCTTCTCACCTACGTTTGAAGGATTTTGAAAGAACGTTGGTAGTTCTATTGACTGGTTGACATGGAATTTAGAGATACATTTTGGTGCAAATCTAGGATGTATGCGTAGAACCACCTTATCCTTGTGAACTGTTACAAAGGGGTCTAGTACAGAGAGTGCTTGTAGTTCACTTACTCTCCTAATGGAGGTGATAGCTTTTAGAAAAGCAGTCTTAAGAGTGGGGTCTTTAAGTGTTGCTTTGTTCATGGGTCCAAAGGGTGACCCCTTGAGCCTGGTTAGTACCACATTTAGGCCCCATCCGGGAGCGGGGTTAGCTATGGGAAGGTGGATCCTCTTCACTCCTTCCATGAATGCTTTAATAACTGGGACTTTCCACCATGACACTTTAAGTTGGGAAGTGGTGTATGCGGAAAGTGCAGCTAAATGGACTTTAATAGAGTTAAACACCAAGCCTGAGTCTAGTAGGTGAGTCAGGTACAGAACAATTTGTGTGGGAGAGTAGTCAACTGGGTTGATGCTCCTTCCCCTACACCAGATGACAAATCTTTTCCATTTGCTAGAATAACAGTGACAAGTGTTAGGCTTTCTAGCCTCCCTGAGAATATCCATGCATCTCTGCGGGAGTTGTAAATGTCCAAATTCTATGGTCTCAGGAGCCAGGTTCCTAAATTCATGGTCTGCGGGCATGGATGTAGTGTCCTGCCCTTGTCCTGTGACAGCATGTTGTACAGGCAGGGAAGTTTCACTGGAGGAGATAGGGACATCTCCATCAAGTGAGCGAACCAAAGTTGTCTGGCCCACATAGGGGCCACCAGTATCATGGTAACTTGTTCCTGGTGCATCTTGTGCACTATCTTGTTGAGAAGGGGAGTCGGGGGGAAAAGCGTAAACAAATTTCCTTGACCATGGTATCGATAGACCGTTCCCCTTGGGTTGATTCTGGGGGTACCTGGAGGCGTAATCTTGGCATTGTGAGTTCTCCAGAGTTGCAAACAGATCTATTTTTGGGAATCCCCATTGTGTGAAGACGTTGAAGACGATGTCTTCGTGTAACCGCCATTCGTACTCTGAGGGCAGAGAGAAGTCTCTGCTGAGTTCGTCTGCTAGCAGATTGAGTTTCCCGGTACATGTTGTGACAGTAGGAACATGTGTTTGACAGCCCACTTCCAGATGTTCTGGTACAGCTTGGACAGTCCTGGAGAGTGAGTGCCCCCCTGCTTGTTGAGGTAGTACATGGCTGTGGTGCTGTCCGTGAGGACCATCACTGTCTTCCCTTGCAGGTGTGCCTGGGAGGCTTTCAGTGCCTTGAACACAGCTAGTAGCTCCAGTAAGTTTATGTGCTTGGATGCTACGCTCAGAGGCCAGACTCTGTGAACAGTCTGATGGGATAGGTGAGCCCCCCCATCCTGTGAGGGATGCGTCTGTGGTTAGAGTGGCTTCCACTGCGAGGGTGGCAAATGGTTTCCCTATGACCAGGTTTTCCTTCGACCAGGCCCTATGACCAGAGAACCAAGGCCTGCGAGACCACCACTAGATCGTCCCATTGTCCGCTGGCCTGACACCACTGGCTGTTGAGCCACTCTTGCATTGGGCACATGCGCAGGTGGGCCGCTGCCACTGCCAGTACCTTCGTGAATACTCTCGGCGCTGATGCTATGCCAAAGGGTAGCACTCTGAACTGGTAGTGTTTGCCCTCTATCATGAACCTGAGGTATTTCCTGTGTGCTGGCAACATTAAAATATGAAAGTATGCATCTTTCATGTCCAGTGTTGTCATGTATTCTCCCTGAGAAAGCAGGGGGATTACCTCCTGTAGAGTCACCATACGAAACATTTGAGGTTTGACAAATTTGTTCGTTGGGCGCAAATCTAGTACAGGGCGCATGGTTAAGTTCTTTTTGGGTACAAGGAAGTACACTGAATAAATACCTTCCGTTACCTGGGATAGAGGCACGACCTGTATAGCTCCTTTTTCTAGTAGTTGGGCCACTTCTTGAAGAAGGATGGCGAGGTGTTCTGGCGACATGCGTCATCCCCTTGGGGGTCTGTACGTAGGGGAACTGTTGAATTCTATAAAGTAGCCGTGGGTATGGTTGATAGTACCCAGCGGTCTGATGTTATACCCTCCCATGCTGGAAGAAAGGGTGTTAACCGGCCCCCGACCGCCGAAGCATGGGAGGGTACCCGAATCTTTGAGTCATTTGGTGTTGGTGGCTTGGGAACCTCTAGGGGTGGGACCCCGACCTCTTCCCTTGCCACGACGTTGTCCTCTTTGGTTATATTGTCCACTGGTGCCTTGGTTAGAGGACCAGTTACCTGCAGAGTATTGCTGCTGCTGTTGTTGCTGCTGGCGTTGGCCTCGAAAAAAACATTTGTTGCCATAACCACGTTTGTTGGGAGGCCTTGAAATTTGGTTTAGTGTCTTGATTGTGTCAAATGCCTTCTTTGCGGTCTCTAGTGCCTCATCCACCGCCTTACCAAAGAGGTTTGCATCTTCTATAGGTTTGTTAATAAGAGATGCTTGTGTTTCAGGTTTAAAGCCTGAATTACGTAGCCATACATGGCGTTTTGAGTAGGATTCCTTGGACTAGGGAACACCCAGCCGTCTCTGCAGCATCCAAAGTATTTTTAATGATGCTTTGGTTGACTAAGGTCCCTTCAGTCACCGTGGCTAGAAGGCGAGTACGTAGAGGTTCCGGTTCCTCCTCAATGTCCTTACGTAGCTTGCTCCATTGTGCATCTGCGTAACTTGCCAGCAAAGAGTTGTTGTTGGCAATTCTTGCTGAAAAGGCAGCTGAGGCTGTAATCCTCTTTCCTAGGGCATACCATTTTTTACCCTCTTTATCTGTGGGACCCTTGCTCTCTTCCTGGTATTTGTCACCACTAAGGAGTCTGGTACAGAGTGGCCCCTGATGTATAACGGGTCCGATGGAGAAGGACTAAATAATTTTTCTATCCTCGGGTTGACCCCTCTGATCAATGCGGGCGTGGATAGTGAAGGAATAATTCGTCCCTTTACTGAGGCGAGGAGGGGAATGGTTTGGCTGACAGGGAGTTTCTCCTTAATGATCTTTTCTACAAAGTCGATGTCAGGAGAATGCGCTGCTGCCTTGCGTAGGAGTGCATTAAATGTTGGTTGATCGTCTATAGGTGATGTATTCCTAATAGGTGAGTCTTTGGGTGGGGACAGGTTTATGGCTTCAGGGTCTGAAAACGCTGCCAGGGCTGTGAAGCCCCCATCACCCATATCCAGGTTGTCTTGAAAACCTTCCTCCTCTAGGTTTTGTTCCCCTTCATTTCCTAAAAATTCGTCATCCTCCTGAAAGTGGGGGTCCTCTCCAGTGAGGTCATATAAATCTACATCCTCTTGGGGGGGGGATCAAACAGCCTGGGGTACTTGGCCCTGGGATCCTCCTGAGGACCCTCTCTTGATCTCTTGGGTGTTGGAAGGTTCTGAGTCTCCATAAACCTCTCCATTTTGTCCAAACAGAACTGGAGTCTCTCTAGGGTTTCTTGAGGTACCCCGGAGCGGTCAGGGGGAGAAAAGGGAGGGCTTTCCGTTAGAAAACGCTTCGACCTATCCCATAACGTCAAAGAGGGGTTCCCCTCGCCTTCTGAAAAGCCTTCTGGTAGGCTGGGAGTCCCTCTCGATGGAGCGGGCAGTTCCTGCCTTCGTTCTGGCCTTTTCAGCATCTCCCGGGCCTTATGAGCGGTAACCGACGTTTCTTTCGCCGCCCGTCTCTGTCTATCGGCGGAAATAATCCGCGCCAGGCTCTCGACAACTAAACTGTCTGTCGAGAGTACCTCCGGCGTCGACGTTACAGGCGTCGCTTGCTCTACGCCGACGGGCGCTCTCTGCCGGTGCGTGTCGTTTGGCGGTTTAGTGATAGCGCCCTTATCTGGGGGTAGCCCAGTCGCAAGTCACGTTTGCGGTTGCGAGGGGGGCTTCAGACTCTTACGGTCTGAGGAGGCCGCTGGTACGACCTGCGTCTCCGTTGGCGCTAATGCTCTCTTTGTCTTCGACGAGGAAGAGCCGTGGGTTGTGTGTTTATGGGAGTGTTTTCTGTGTGCGTCCTTGTCGCCGGGGTGTTCATCCCCATGAGCAGGGCGTGAGCCGAGCTTGCCGGGGACAGACAAGGAGCGTGAACACTCCTGAGAGAGGTCTACGACTTCCGAAACGGACATCGGGTTGTCACATTCCTCGTCACTTTCGGCGGCGGCGGATGATGAATCAGACCTAGACATGGCGAAGGCTGCCCACCTCTTGACCTTACGTCAAGAGGTGGGCAGCCTAAGCCTATGTCTAGCATAGGCTGCCCTACATCTGTCCCCGGCCCCGACAAGCTCGACCCTACGTCGGGCTTGTCGGGGCCGGGGATAGACAAGGAGCGTGAACGCTCCTTAGAGAGGTCTACGACTTCCGAAACAGACATCGGGTTGTCACATTCCTTGTCACTTTCGGTGACGGTGGCAGCGGGTGATGAATCAGACATAGACATGGCGTAGGCTGACCATCTCTTGATCCTACGGTCTTTTAAAGTCTTCGGCTTAAGGAGCTGACAGGCCGCACAGCCGTCTTCTTTGTGGTCGAGGGGCAAGCAACGGTTACACCGTTTATGCTTGTCTTTCCAGGTAAATTTGCCTTTGCAACGCGGGCAAAACCTAAAGGGTGTCCTCTCCATAGCTGAGGAACAGATAGCATGTGACAACAACCCCGAAGGAAAGGGAGGGGAAGGGAAAGGCATTCTCAAAGAGAAACAATAAATGTCCCACGACCCCACTCTCCCTAATGTATCTGGCCGTCTGGGGCAGGCCACGTGTTCGGCAAACGCCCAACAACCTCCTCCGTCGAAGGCACCGCAGTCAGAGATCTTGATCGGCGGTGACCAGCTCTGCAGCTATGACACAGAAGGAGGGATGGAAGTAATAATATAAGTTAAGGCCGACCAAAGGTCGAATAAAGTTTTTTGCAATGTCTCTCAGGGAGCTCCACATATAGGCAACCAATATCTGGGCGGAAAAAAACAATCTGAGGGACCTCGACGTGCGAGGGATTGTGGGTACACTGCACGTCACTATAGGGATAGTGTTACAGACACGCCTTGTCGACGTCCCCTTTTCGACTACGAAAAACAAAATGCAATACTCTGCAGTGACCACTGGATGTCAGACTATGCACAGCATGTGATTCTAAGTAGATTAACAAACATCAGAAACAGCGTTACTTTATGGACTTGAAGCTTATAGTGTTCATTTTCTATCCCCTTAGGACTCTGTTTGTTTAAACTCTGCCTGCATTACCCATAATTCTATAACACGGAACATGCGCTTCATGCGTGCGTGCTTCAGGGAGTCCGCTTCTGAAGTCTGCTGTTATGCTGTTAAGCGGTTCAGCGTGTTCAGACTTCGGAGTTCATATTGGCGGTAGTTTATTATTTTTACCATCCAACTTGGACGCTCTTTGCTTTTAACGTATGCAAGATTCGATATATACCCTAAAATCTGACATGCCTTTGCATATGGTCATTACCCGTGCTTCGGTCCTTTTAAGACCAACGTCACCAAGACCTTCTCTGACCATTGCGCTCAAGAGAAAACTCAGTGGTCATCCAGCCACCGCCCCGGAGAAGAAAGCGGTGTATTGACACGATTGTTATTCCCGATTGTGAACCTGTTGATTCTGTCACCATAGATGCAACCACGAGTAATCTCCCTCGTATGGATGCTTCTCACCCAATTGCTGACGTGTCAATATCTGATTCTCAAATGGCTTCTATTAATGAAAGATCAGGTCACAGTTTGTCTCTGTTGGCTGAAACTGATAGAGTACCCTTACAGCCCACTGTGATCACCCTGGAACATAGCGTTGCTTCTCATTGTCCCAGCATTGGCACGGGCGTTCGAAGCGCGCTACCGCAGGGTGGCAGAATAACTTGTAGTTTAACTATTGTTCCTTCTTCTACAGCTGACACAGGCTCAACCTTACATATTGCAAATATCCTTTTTCCGTCACCAATAGCCAAAGATGTTAAAAGGTGTGGATCACAGTTTATACCAATCACCCAGTTTATTTTAACATCCAGCCCATACTTCTGATGATTTACTGGCATCCTTTATTCAGCCAACACCGCACAGACCGCCATTTCCAGCCGGCTCTCAGGCTGTGGAGTTGGCTCCTTCGATAAAAATGGATAATTCTCTAATAGAAATTACGATAAATGCCATCAACAGCTCAAATAGCTCTATGTTGAAATTGTCTGAAACCTTAGAGGCGAACAGTGTACATCAATCTAAGCAACTAGATATATTAGTGGCCGGAATGAACAAATGGGGAATACAACATATCAGTGAGCCTTTAGACATATTGCCTGCTCATGCAGTGTTGATTCCAGCTGTTACTTGGTAAATCGATCGCCCATAGTTAATTACAGTGAACTTTCGGCTCAAATTTCAAACAATAGTCTGCTTCTCACCTTTACAGACATCATTCGCCCAATCGAAAGAACTGAGGGAAATTCACCTTTACACTCAATTTCAATTCCTGTTTGTCACACTGACAATTCTCTATCACAGAACGAATCTGTCAAGGCTGCTGTTTATGATATAGTTGATGCATGTACCAAAGTAGACAAATTAAAAGCAAAGTCTATGCCTAAAAAAAAACTAAGTCGGTCACTCTACTAAAACCACTTCCAATGTCAGGCAATTTGTGAGGCGAATACAATTGCCCAAAGTTCCCTTGCCACAAAGAAGGACAAGCCATCCGTTTAAAATACAAAAATATTGCAAACCAAAGAAGAACTGATGCGACTGAGAGTGACATACTCGTCAAGGAGTATGAACCTCTCAATGAATTGCTCAAAGTGACTAATGAATTGCCTGAAGCTCCCAAACTAGTAGAGCCTTTGGTAACTCTTCCTGCACCCAGGGCCGTACAGAATCACACCCCTAGTACAACACCCAAGCAGAAAACAGATGACTCTTCCTCTACTAAAAGCATCACTCCGATTATGGCTCCTTTGTCCTCCTTAACTACAGGGTTGCTTCTGTTGAAGCTTCACAAACTGACTCTATATTACTTGATGTACGCACTGAGATTCAAAGATCTATAAAGGAGTATCTCAAGCTTACATCCTCAACCTTGGTTGAACCCCACATGCTCCATCCACCTGTTATACCTCCTGCTCTATCACATAGATCTATTCCTACTCACCCACCCTTCCCAAGTGAAAAGAGTTCACTGGTTGCCAGAACTGGTACTAAACAGAATTCAACCATGATACAGCATACTAATAATTTGCAGAATGCCAATAAATTTAAACATGCCCTATCCTTCAATAAGTATCACCGATTCATATTGAAATGTCGCCCAGCCACCTTCCCCTTATACGAAGTATCAAGAACAAGTGTGCTAGCAATTCTGAGTGATGTCGATAGTTTACAAGATATTACATCTCCTGACATCATCCAGGATGAGTTTCTAGATGAGGAAGATTGGTCTGTGGTCAGAATGTGGGTTTCCTCGAGTGTCATATGAAATCTACTGTGGCAAGTCAGGATGAAACTCTTTGCGATGGGTTTCCTCTTGGCGGTAGATCCCACATCCCAAATTGATTCAAATGGATTGGATATTGACAATGTCAACTGTTCTGCCTCTTCAGTAAGAAAGCCGAAAATATACCAATCAGAAAATCATGATATGTCACATCATCTAAGACATACTAACATGCAAATGGTTAAGACTGAGGCCCACAGATGGTCCACGAACCAATAACCACCACTGGAATGTAAACCTAATGTATATTCCCTAGCAAGTTAAAATACTCGTGGATTTTCCCACTTGATGACAGACAATGTTGCCTCCATCTTACCTTACATACCATAGTGGCCTTTACAGGAAACTTGGCTGCTCGAGCAGCCATTATGGAGTGGTTTTGCTTTGTTTTGGAACCCTGCTAGAGCGGGTCCAGTCGGCCGTCCTTCATCAGGTCTTTTGGTAGCCGTGAAGTGTGGTGAAGGGTTCTTACTAACTTTGTGAGCTGCTCCAAGCCACCATTTACAACTAGTTAAGATACAACATGAGGTGGGTGCTATTGCGCTCATCAATGCTTATTGTAACCCAGTGGCATTAGCTGATGAAAAATGTTTCACTCATTTCGAAGCACTTCTTAAAATGATCATACAGGCCCCAGAAATCACCAATACATTTCTAGCTGGCGATTTCAACTTGCAATGTTTACCAGGCTTGTCTTAAGTGGAAGAGTTTGATGGAAAATCGTAATTTGATCATGCTCAATGGTGCTGTAGAGGGTGACACCGCACCCAAAAACAGATGGCAGAGAGGGCAAACTAGATCAACCATTGATTGTGCATTCACTGACATGCATACATTCTCTCAAATCTCCAGATTTTAAACATTTGAGCAAGCGCACCGTGATCACGAGTTGTTGTTAGTTAGTTGGAATCCTAATTCCCTTGCTCCACTAACCAAATGCACCAAATTTGATTTATGTCTAACAGTTAATAATTCGCAAAATAGATTTCGTTGGACTGATCATTCCTTAGGTTCATTTAAAGTTCATATTGTGGACACCTTTTTTGCACCGGGCTGGATTTATGAACCCTACACAACAGCTTTGCAGTTATATAAAATACACTCTGGTACACGCGCCCATGAATACTTTGCTCCTAAACATAATCACAATCTCGAAATTCAAAAGCATAGAGCTAGATTCAATAAAAATAAGTGAAAAGCTTCGCATTTACCTTTTCCTTTAAGGACTACTGTAATTAGATCACTAAAATGCAAATACAGAAATTGTGTCAAGTCTCAGAGCAATTCTCTATCAACATGATGGAGACCATGCTACAAGCTATAGTATCCAAAAATTTATCAAATATATGGTCTCTTTTAAACATTGCAAATCATGAGAGACAAATGCTCAGATTAATGGAGTATTGGAGAGCACTTGAATTGCTTATTATACTTCCCTTTACACTATACCGGAACAATCTCACCAAGTCAATTCTGTACCAACAGTGAACTTCCATCAAATGGAAATCCTTGAGGAAGATATCATATATTTTATTCAAAAATCGAGTACCTCCAGGGCCCCCGGCCCGGATGGGCTCAACAATTATATGTTCAAACAGAATCCCCAGATGTGGGCAAACATTTTATTCCATATTTTGGTCCTGATCCTTCAAACAAACACGATCCCCGTGACCTGGTGTCGTTCTATTCTTGTTCCCATTTTTAAGAAGGGCGATCGGTCTAATCCCTCTAACTATAGGCCGATCACCCTTCTAGACGCCCCAGGGAAACTCTTCAATCGATTTAAACAGGGTTTATCTCAGGTCTAGGAACCTCAATTAATCTTTTGACGATCACTGCCATTAAACAGCCTCTTTATCTTGTTTTTATCGATTTACGAGCTGCCTTTGATTCGGTATCTCGCGAAATCTTACTTCAGAAGCTCAACCAAGAGGGATGTCCATCATATATTGTAGCCTTAATAAGTGCATTACATACTAATATGAGTATACAAGTGAGGCTGAACATAAAAGGCAACCTATCACAATCCATTAAAACCTATAGAGGATTGAAGCAAGGCTGTGTTCTTGCCTCTGCTGTATTTAATTTCTTTTTGGTGGCTATTGTACATGCATTTGATAAAGTGTTGGGAGACCCGCCTAAACTAGCATTTAAAGCTACACCAGTCTTACTTTATGGTGATGATCTGATTTTACTTTCTAAAACTCCTGGAGGCCTTCAAACTCTTTTGGATGGTCTCTCGACTTATGCCCAAGATAATTTACTATCAATTTAGGGAAAACCAAAGTTATGATAATTGATCCTAATGGTCTAAATGAAATGACAAATTGGGTCATATGATATCTTAGACATCCATCATTCAAACAAAGTTTGGAAAGTTTTCTATGTGCCCTGCGCTAACTTATTTCTGCCAAAAGGTTACCCCTATCCTACTCTATGGATCAGAAACTCAAGAATGAATCTCTGAATCACAATGGAATAAATTGAAGAGTGTTTTCTGGAAGCGTTGTCTTGGCCTACCCAATTGTATTCCAATTCCCTGGATCAGGCACGAATTGGGTCTAATATCGCAATACACGCGTCATCTTTGGCAAATTGTTAGTTTATTTCGGAAGTGTATTATAACAACTGACACGACCATTCTTATAGGCACTTTGTCTAATTATATATTTCAAGCAATGATCCATACATCCGTAAATGGCACCAAGTAGCACTGGATGCCTTAGCTGATGCTGATGGCTCTCTTAAAATGCTTCTTGAAAATCCTTTTAGAGCTAAAACAAAGACGTTACGCCTGATTGGATTAGAAATAGAGAACGATGTTTACAGTTTCAGGATTTTAAAGGTTATTTTCAATCCTATAAAAAGTACAATAAAACTGAGTCATATTTAATTAAGTCACCATCAGAGACTCTCAGAACAGAATTCTCACGTCTGAGGTTCAATTTGTGGCCAAGTGGGAGATATTGGCCAAGCGTAAAATTATTCTATCACAAAAAAACTTTTGTAGGTATTGTCAAAAGAAAACATAACCTGAAACTCTATACCATCTTCTCACCGAATGTGAACTTCTTAGAGATAAACAAACCCAATATTTGAAGCCTAGCCTGTCAAACTACAGAGAAATTGCCTCTGATATGCTGTGGCAGTAAATTTTTCATGGCACAAATGCATCCTTAAGAATTAATTCAATTATACTTCTGAATGAGTTAACATTACATGATAATGCATTAACTGATGATGTATAATTTTTTATGAATCTTCTTTTTTTTCTGTTGATAAGTTGACCAAGAATTTGTGCAGTCTCATCAATTTTATAGTGATTAATGTTTAAGCGATGAGTTGGTTAATTGAGTAACTTACATCTGTTGTTGTTACTTTATCATTTTTAATGCAATTCAATTTTGTTTACTGTTTTTGAAACGATGTTGTAAGATCACGCTTTTCTTTTTTTTAACCTTGTAACATTGGCAAAAGAAAACTTATTTTTAAAGTTGATTAATTTCAGCTAAATAAAAAAATAAATTAAAAAAGATTACTCGGATCGACGAATTCTATATTTTCAGCCATTCGAAAGGAAACCCTACCAACAGGTGTGGCCCGTTGTTGGAAAGATTCCCAATCTGCTGCTGGGTCACTCTTGCTTTCAGAACCCACTCACATGGGAAGGCCACAGTGCGGCTGAAGCCAGCTTAAGACTCTGTCCTGGTCAGCAAATGAAGAAAAAAAAAACACATCGCAGGGCTACCCTGTGCGTAGGGAACAGAAGATCACTGCGGGTGTAGTGTTGTATAATCGTCTGGTTATGGGTTTTTGGCTTCCCTAGGTGCACAGGGACATTTTTTCGAGAATCCAGATCCAGTAAAATATGAACCTATTCCTGCACTGAGTTAGTGTGATTCAATAGAGATCGAAATCCAGAAACCAAAAGGTAATCGGGGACCCTGTGAGAACATCTCATTCGGACAATGATGAACAGCAACCTCTACAGCAGAGAACTACATTTTTTCCAAAATACTGATGACTCTTTTCAAAGCAAGCTAACTAAAAAGGAATGGATTGGCATTCTTAAGAGAATGATTTCTAACCAATGGGATTTACTCAATGCAGCATAACCTTCCATGGTGTTTTAGCTCCTCTGGCAAGAATTGATGAATGACAACCATGTGCCTTTGAGCTCTGGAAGTGACTGAAGCTCTGGAATACTGACGAACGCGCATGCAGATACATTAGCGGCACAAAGCGTGTGAAGTGGCACAGGCGGTAGGATTACCTGGGATGATCAAGACGAGTTTTGCTTGAGTGGCTTTCGGGTTCGTTGGCGTGCCCGCGCTTCTCAGGTGCGCGCACCACCACCTTTGTCACTTTCAAGGTCGCACCATTCTTTGGCGGAAGCTTGGAACATCGTTGCAGGTTCAGTTCAGCCACCTGGAATAAACAGGTTTTAAAACCTATATGAACGACTTATATATCAGACGAACAGACATGGCAAGTCTGTTGAAAGAGGTAAGAGTGATATCGGTCTCAGTTCACAATAATACGTTTTCATATAGCACAAGCACAGACTGAAAAACTGCATGGCCCCATCTAAACGGTGCTGCTATTATACAGCACAATGATGTACTTAATATATCAATTTATGTAGGATGAAACGTTCGTTGAGTTAGCCCCGCCAATGTTCGAATTGTTGACATGTAGGTCTCTGGGCAAAGGCTTAACCCATTGAGCTAACATACCGGCAGGGCTTTCATATATTCTTTTATCGTCCTTAAAGTCAGAAAGATTTGTTTTGATTTATAGAGTACCACAAACAAACCATGTCACTCAAAGCGGCCAAACAGAATCCAAGCATCCTAAAATTTTACTAAGGGCGTTTCTGGGAAAAGTCCACCCTTGACAATGCTGAATTAATAATATGCAACATGGAAAAATGCAATCATCAAAAAATAGGTTTCATGTTGTGCACTTAGATTACATGAAATTACGAATTTTGCTTCAATTTTTGTAACAAGTTAGTCTAGTGTGCGCAGGTTTTTGCAAAATAGTTTTGTTTTTAATATGCGGGTTGTAGTTTGCGGGCCAATTTGTGGGAACTTTTGCAGGGGCAGTCTAAAGCTAAAGGTCTGGACGTACAGAGGGGAAATGTGTATCAACAGCTTCAAGTAGGCCTTTATTTAACTCTCGAATGTTTAAAATGCATACCGGCAATGCATATGTCTTGTATTACCCTGCATGAAAAGGCGCAAGATGGTCTTCTTAAATTATGGGTATACTGATTTCATAGAAAACGCTGCCATCTGCTGGACATTTCTGCATTTTCGCTTTCTTTCTTATTGGTTTTCAGGGTCAAGACGATATAAATCATTCAACCCTCGTTTTTTGGCGCGGTGCCAATTTGAAGAAAATGCACGGTCTTTCTTAACACTAAAACAAACCGTCACCCTCCACCAGTAATGCTGCAGCCTTCGCAAAAGCACAAACAAAATGGAGAACACGGGCAGACGAACAGACAAGACGAGCAGATTAAATCAGGGTGAACAATAACCGCAAGTGAGCCATGAGTGGACTAAGAATTTGACTTGTTAGAATGCCCCCAAATGCACTAATAGATAACGAGTATATCCTTCCAGCCGAACAAAGTTTTGAGTATTTTGAGAAAAGGCCATGCTTGCAACCCAGTGTTCTCAATATAACGTTTTATGCGTTATGTTATGTTACTTTGCATTTATATAGCGCCTTATGTACCATTGGTATGATCTCAAGTCGCTGGTAGGTTGAACGCCCTCGAGAACTGTAATTCAAGTCAGTAGAGAGAGCGTCATAAGGTGCGTGTGAGCACCGGTTATGTGTGCAGCAGTGTGGCACTTGTATGATCGCTGCTTCTTAGTGGTAGGTGTGGTGGTTGGGAGATCAGGAGTATGTGTTCGTTCTGGCGAGGTGATACCAGACTGATTCTGGCTGCGTTAGGCCTGAGGAGAATGCCTAGGCTGGCGGGTGTGCAGCCAGCTGCGTTTAGTTAGGATGATGGGGAGTATGTGGCAGGTGTTGGTATGAGAACAGCTATACAGAATGTGTCATAGTATCGCTGTGTTCTAGTTGAGTGGTGGTGTAAAGAAGAGAGCAAGCGTGGTGATGTGATATAGTGGGTTTCAGCAGGTGCTTCAGATCAAGCGCACATCTGAACCATTTATTCAATCTGTTTTATTCACTCAGTCTGTTCACACATTTCGCCTGGTTCTTTATTTGGTTAATTAGTCATTCCATTCATTCTATCATTCGATTGTTCATCTACATAAGCTGTTCGCCCATCTCCATCTGTTCCATCCATTCCATCCGTTCCATCCAGACCATCCGTTCCATCTACTCTATCTGTTCCATCGTCTTCATCCTTATCATCGACTCCAATCATTCCATCCACTCCATCGGTTCCACCCACTCCATCCGTTTAATCCACTCCATCCGTTCCAAAAACACCATTAGTTCCATCCACTCTAACCGTCCCATGCATTCCATCCGTCACATGCACTTCATCCGTCACATGCACCCCATAGGTTCTATGTACTCGTCATTTCCATGCACTTTATCCGTTTCATGCACTCCATCCGTTCCATGATTTCCCTCCATTTTATGCACTCCATCAGTTCTATCCGTAACATCTACTCCATCCGTTCTATCCACTCCATCTGTTCTATCCATTCCATTCCATTTGTTCCTATCATGTGAGTTCCAAAGTTTCAGAATGTCTTTTTGCAAAGGCCAGGGTACTTGTACGCCGAGCACCAAGTGGGAAAGACAATCTCCCATGAAGCCAGTACTTAGGTGAGAGTCGCCGTTTTCAGTTAGAGTAGGAGGGATATAAATGTCACCACTGAGATTCTATTGGATTTTACTTCTTTAGTTTTGCATTCATAGCCGCGCACAAAGCCCATGGGCATCCAGGCGCTAGTTACAGAAAGTACAGTTGGTCGATGCAATACAGCAAGATTAGTTGAGTCCATGATGGCCCCACTTATCTACAGTAGCTCAGAAGGATGGTGGGGCAACAAAAGCGTGGGCGAATCTGACATTTCTGTCTACAAGGACTCCAAATCATAGGGCTTTTAGTGCACCCCCTCTCCCAATGTAAACAATCGGGGCCTTGCATAGTACACAAACCATAGTAAGGTACGCACACAAATATATAACATTTATATATATTTGTGTGTATACCCTACGATTTGCCTACTTTTAGGCCACGCCCCTCCCACAAGCCACGCCCCCAAATGAGGCCCCCCCCTCGATTTCTTACCCCACTTAAAGCCCTGGTGGTAACTCCTTAGCCTCTGGAAGCCAAATCCTCCTCTCGACACATTCCTATGAAGTACCTGCCAAACAAGCTTTGCCCTGTAGGCCAACTTTACCTCCCAAACACATACAGTGATTTCGAGGGGGTTCGGGTGGGGGGGGGGGGGGACACCCTCTTAAGTAACGCAATTTTACTCCATAGGTAGGGTTTCAAATAGGACCACCTCCTAATAGATACCTTTACCACCTTAGGTATTAAACTGCCATTGGTCTGCCAACATCCCTCATCATAGCTGTTCCCAAGCATTTCCCTCCACCTTCCGACCATTGCAATCCACCAATTAGAAAACAGCCATTGAAAAGCTTTTAGACAGAGGTAGCACCTTGCTTATCCCCAGTTCACCCTATGGCCAGACACCCAACTGCATAAAAGCGTCAGGCTGCGATCAATGTCCTCTAAAAAGGCCACTATTAGACCATTTGCAGAGGATAGTGCTTTGGTCTCATTATTTCCTTAATTTACACACTTCATTTCCAGGGTCTGACGAGTGGAGGCAGCAGGAACTCTAGTGCTAAATTGAAAAGCAAGGTTGAGCGCAGGCAACCCTATCTCATTTCAAAGCTTCTGACGGTATGCCATTAGTAGCAACGCATATTTGTATTCCAGCATGGTGCCCGAACAGGGACAAGCAGAGGTCCCCAAATCCACCCCTTGGAAGTGTAATTTCCAGGTAATGCCATCTAACCGGATCAAGCCCCTTTTCTCCATGTATACATTTTAGCAACTTCTTCCCTGCCCCCACATGCGTGGAGAATGTGAAAGGACAAGTTACTCTCTTACCTGGTAACGTTCTTGCGATGGGATGGTCAGACGACGTATTCCATATCTATGACAGTAACCACCACAGCTGTGCTGCTTTGGAAAATCTTCGGTGTATGTGTCCTGAGTCGATGACGTTGATACGCCGCCCTCAAGGACCTCCTCCGACGGCCAACGTCACTGGATGTTATAAGTAGGAAGCACGACGCCCGTAGCCTCAGCTGTAGTTTTTTCCCAGAACGTGTGCCACCAGTCTTCTGCCAGTCTGACACACAAAGCCTCGCGGAAACGTAAGCGGCAATCGCATAAGAAATTCTGTAGCGGGGAAGATAGGGAGGGAGCGATATGTAATACGTCGTCGGACCATCCCATCGAAAGAACGTTACCAAGTAAGAGAGTAACTTATTCTTCGAGGGGATTGGGTCCTCCGACATATTCCATATGTATGACAGACTCCCAAAGCAGTACCAATGCAAGGAGGAGGGAAAAGAATTTAGAAAACAGAAATTTTGCATGCCCAATCAAATTGTGGAGTAAAGGACCGCTTTGTCAAAGGCCAGATCCTGCCCCCGGATGGAATCGAGGGAATAGTGACGTACAAAAGTATGTACCGAAGCTCAGGTGGCTGCATCACAGATGTTGCGAATAGGAACATCCCTCTGCAGGGCAGTAGAGGCAGCAATACCCCTGGTAGAATGGGCCCGTAAGCCGACCGGTGGGTCCTTACCCGCCAAGCATTAACACTCAGATAGCCAAAATAATCCAGCGAGACAAAGTATGTTTCGTCACAGCCTGTCCCAAACGCTTTCCAGCGTAACCAATAAAGAGCTGATCGTCCACTCTGACCCGGGAAATGAGTGAAATATAAAAGCTTAACGCTCTCCTAGGATCAATCCTATGGAGCCTCTCATCTTCCTTACCAGGATGCGGAGGAGGATAAAATGCCGGAAGAACAACCTTCTGGCTCAAATGAAATTCCGACACCACCTTCGGAAGAAAAGAAGGATGAACGCTAAGGACAACCCGGTCCTTATGAAACACAGTGAATGGTGGCTTAACTGAAAGTGCCTGTAACTCACTCACTCTACGAGCGGAAGTGACCGCAACTAAAAATACAGTTTTCAGAGTTAACAGTCCCAAAGGACATGAATGCAAAGGCTCAAAAGGAGCACCCATCCGAAACTTGAGAACAAGGTTCAAATCCCAACCGGGCACCTGGAAAGGTGACGGAGGGAACACATTAGCGAGCCCTTTCAGAAACTGAGAAATTAAAGGAATTTTAAAATAGGAACACTCTTCAGACGAGCGCTTAAATATGGCCAGCGCCACCAGGTAACCTTTAATGGTACCCACTTGAAGGCCCCTGTGGGCCAAAGAAAGCAAAAAAGACAGAACCATGGGAATTGCACATTCAAAAGGATCCACATTCTTAACTCTGCACCAGTCGTAGAACTTTCTCCAACGGCAACGGTACAGAGACTTTGTTGCCGGCCGCCTGGACGAGAGCAACACCTCCATCACGTTTTCAGGGAGGTCCCAATCCTTATACCTCAACCTTTCAGAAGCCAAGCGTGAAGGTTGAGGGACCTGACCTCTGGATGGAGAACCTGACCCCCCTCCCGTGAGAGCAGATCGTCTCGGTAGGGAAGACGACGTGGAGGGCATATGGACAAGTCGAGAAGGTCCGGGTACCACGTCCTCCGGGCCCACGCCGGAGAAATGAGGATCATCCGGGAACCGAACCTCCGTAACCTCCGCAGTACTTGCGGGATGACGGGGACTGGAGGAAACGCGTACAGCAGTGGGAAAGACCACTCCACCACGAATGCGTCTCCTAAGGCTCCGTTTGGAGGAAATTCCCGCGAGCAGAACCTCTCGCACTTCCGGTTGACACTGGAGGCGAAGAGATCCACATGAGGGGTCCCCCAAAGGGCGAAGATCTCCAGGAGAATCTCCTGAGTCCACTCGTGAGAGATCACGCTCTGCCTGCTCAGAGCGTCCGCCCTCTCGTTTTCGTCTCCTGCCAGATGAACTGCCGAGATCGAAACTTCCTGCTGCATTGCCCAGAACCAGAGCTGCATTGCCTCCCTGCACAGAGGAGGTGACCCTGCCCCTACTTTTTGTTGAGGTAGTGCATGGCCACCATGTTGTCCGACAGGATCAGGACCAGGACATTCTTTCCTCGCACAGTCGGCAGAAAAGCCTTCAGGGCTAGCCTGACGGCCCTCAGCTCCAAGAGATTGATTTGGAGTCTGGACTCCGACGGAGACCAACAACCGCTGACCGTCAACTCGTTGGCATGAGCTCCCCATCCCGTGAGGGTTGCGTCCAACACGATCATCACCTCTGGCCAGGGCAGCCAAAATGGAGCCCACCTCATCAGATTGCCTTCGTCGGCCCACCACAGAAGGTCCCGGGCGACCAAAGACGGCACCTGAACAGGGTCCGACATCCTGCCGGAGGACTGAGACCACTGGAGCTTGAGTGCCCACTGCAAAGATCTCATCTGCAACCTGGCCTCTGGCACCAGAAGAATGCAGGATGCCATGAGGCCGAGAAGTCTCAAGAACTCAAACGCTCGGAGAGTCTGGGCAAGTTGAAACTTGTGCACCATCTGCTGTTTGTGATGAGCCCTCACCTGGGGAGGAAAACACTGCCCCAGGGCTGTGTCGAGCACTGCTCCGATGTACTGGAGCCTCTGAGTCGGTGTCAAATGGGACTTCTTTAAGTTGAGTGAGAAGCCCAGCTTGTAGAGGGAGTGGCAGGTGACTGACAGATGATCCAGGACTTGCTCGGGAGAGCGCGCCCTGATCAACCAATCGTCCAGGTAGGGGTAGACGTGAATCCCCCCTTTCCTGAGGTGCGCTGCCACCACTACCATGAGCTTGGTGAAGACCCTCGGGGCAGAGGTCAATCCGAACGGCAGGACCCGAAACTGAAAGTGCGAGTCGCCAACCGCAAACCTCAGGTACTTCTTGTGCTTCGGATGGATCGGCACATAAAAATAAGGGTCCTTGAGGTCGAGAGACACCAACCAGTCCTGAAGTAGAAGGGCCTGGAGGACTTGAGAAAGAGTAACCATCTTGAACTTGTCCTTCCTGAGGAGTTTGTTCAAACCGCGCAAGTCCATGATGGGTCTCAATCCCCCATCTTTCTTGGAAATCAAAAAATAAGGGGAATACCATCCCTTGTTCCTCTCCGCTACAGGCACCAGTTCTATGGCGCCTTTCTCCAGCAGGGATTGAATTTCCTGCGCAAGGAGCGGATCCAAACTCTTCAAAGAGATCCCCCGGTGGATTGTCTTGAGGCCTCTGCCGGAAAGGAAGACATTAGCCGTGGGTTATGATCTCCAGAACCCACACATCTGAAGTAATGGCGCGCCACTCTGCAAGATGCTGCGCCAGCCTTACCCCAACCGGCGAACCATGGGACATGGCGTCATGACTGAGCTGAAGCGGCTGTGGCGTTGCCTGAGGGCAAAGAGGCAACAGCCGAGCTGCCTTGGCACCTCGAGTACCTTGTTTTCCACCTCTGGCACTCCTACGGTGGCCCCTTTTACTGGCAGCTCTCTCGCTTTACCAAAGGATGAGTAATAATGAAAGGAACCTCCCCTCCATTGCTGTCCCCTAAGACGAAAAGGCGGAGGTTGTCGAACTGCAGAGCCCAACGACTTCGCTGCAGCTTTGGAGGTCTGCAACCTCTCAAGGCTCTCGTCAGCCTTGCTGCCAAAAAGATGTTCCCCATCAAAGGGCATGTTGAGGAGCCGGGCCTGCACATCAGGAGCAAACCGTGACTTCCGCAACCACGCAAACCTGCGTATCACGGTGCTCGCCGCCATGGACCGGCTGACGCAATCTGCCATGTCCAAACCCGACTGAACGGCCTCACACATAGCATCCTTGCCATCCTGAACCATGGCAAGGAAACCATCCCGTTCATCCCCTTCGGGAATATGTTCAGCCGCCAAGGAAACACATTTCCACAGAGTGTGCGTGAAACGAGACAAGGCACAAATGGAGTTGGCTGCCTGAAGCGCCATACCCCCTGCAGAAAACACTTTCTTCGCCCAGCCGTCAAAACGCTTGTCGTCCCTATCAGGAGGGATGGTAGGGTATGACGCCTGCTTTGCCGGGGCCGTAGCCACCTGCACCACCAAACTCTCCGGAGTACGGTGCTTGGACAAGTAGCAGGGGGTCACTACTGGCTGGGCGGTATTTTCGCAGCAAAGACTTGCTCACTGCCGGGAGACTCTCCGGAGCAGTCCAAGCCGCTGCTACCCTTCTTTGCAGAGCCATATGGAATGGCAGTACCGGGTTGGTTGGTGGACCAATGTCGAGGATATCCGTAAGGTCATCTTGAACAAACTCCCCTGGGGGAGCAGACCATCCTAAGTATTCGGTGACCCGTGACATAAGTCGCCGGTACGAAGAATCGCCATGAGGGCCAGGCTCAGGCCTACAAAACTCCACCTCCGGTGAGGTGTCCAGCTCACTAGCATCATGCAGGGACTGCCTCAGGTCCTCACACTGGCTATGGCCCGAGAGAATCTCGTCAGGCACCGTGTCAGGCACCATGCCATCATCAGAGCCCTCATCCACCTCTGAAATGAATTCCAGATGGCGGTAAGAAGGCACAGAACTGGAACCAAAGCCATGCTTGACCTTGGCCAGAGCCTTCCTAGGTGGTTCCCCGAGCCACGGGGTACCCCCGTCGACACAGCCCCGAAAGGCGTCGAGTGAATCGGCGCTGACAGCATCGACGGCGTAGACAAGCCCCACAGACCTCGACTTCCGGGGCTTGGACACCATGGCTTTGGACGTGAGCGAATGGCAGTCGGCCCAGTCATCCATGTCATGGGCCTCCCCGAGGCACCAGAGGCAGGCGTCTTGCGAGTCCGTGACCGACATCTTGGACCCACATTCCTCTCACTTCTTATAGCCCGGACGCGGTGTGGAAGACGAGGTAGACATCTTCACGAAGAATAACTTCACAAACAAACAGGTTCGAAGAACCGGGATGAACAACAGAAACTCCAAAGAGTTGAGGCGTACCGAGATTCACGAAGCAAACATGTTCGCGGAAAAAACGGAACTGAGGCTACGGGCGTCGTGCGTCCTACTTATAACATTCAGCGACGTCGGCTGTCGGAGGTCCTCGAGGGCGGCGTATCGACGTCATCGACGCAGACGCCGAAGATTTTCCGAAGCAGCACAGCTGTGGTGATTACTGTCATAGATATGGAATTTGTCGGAGGACCCAATCTCCTCGAACAGCGTCCTTATATTCCTTTTTGCCATACCTTCCCTTAATAAAACCTCCATTCAGTGCATTCAACCTTATTCTAAGATTTCAATGTCTGCATGCAGTACGGAATAGGCCATAATTCGTATGTTTTATGCACCCTTTCTTAGGTTTTCGAATGAAACTTATCAAGGCTATGTGCATCGATTCAGGGTATTCCTTCCTGCTTGTGGATTTGTGGAAAAGGTTGCACAACAGAGGGTAGAGGGCGGATAAAAGAATTGTACAGTTAGACCAGAAAACTCCCCATAAACAGCTAACATTGCCTAGCTTCAACGACTTTCTGTTTTGCAAAGATTTAGAGCAGCCTGTCCACGAACAGTTGCGATTTTGCCACCACACAACGCAAAAATCGCAATTTAATATAGACAGCGAGGCGAGGATTATGCGGTTTCTTTTTCTATTTTATTTTATCAGCAGCAATTAGAATAGTGAAACCATTTTTCCAGAATTCCTCTGATCATTGTGGCACTGGTGGAAAACAGCTACGCACTCCACCTTCTCTGGTTGCCAGAGCTCTTTCTCATATGCCTGGCGGATGACCCAACCATCATATCCCATCATCAACAAGTCACCCAGAGACCTCACCCCACAACCGGCTGGACTAGCCTATTTAGTATAGATGAACGATCTGGCCCATTTTGCATCTGCCATCTCTTCACCTAAATACGTTTTCCATCTAGATCTAACCTTACTTAACGAAGATGCTCAATGAGGTAACAATGCTTTATTTATTGTTTGTTTGTAATGCACACTGTTGGGAAGCAGGGGCGATCATCCCTGGCCCCCAAGAGGTTCCAAATGCGGCAGAGGCCTAACAGTGTAATGTAGGTGCTTGGGAAGGTTGTAGGGGTATCAATAGAAGTTGCACTGTAGGTAGATTATCATGTAACTGGGTTTAGACTGCACTAGAAAATGAAACACCATCTTAGAAAACAGCAGCCATCTTGAAATCCGAGGCCTGGCACTACGCTGCTGCAGCCAGGGTAGTAGTTTTAGAGATGTAATGAGAAGCCAGGGCCATGCAGAGGGCCTGGGAGGGGACAGGAAAGGTAGAGAGTGTAGCAGGATTGGCTAGCTCCTTGCAGATTTTAAAGAGTTCGGCCGAGTTGTTAGATGCCACGGAGACGCGGGCTTGGATGTGGGCTCTCTTCTTGGTGCGGACGGAAAGCCGGTATTGCCTTTGGAGCGGGCGGCAGGCAAGTTTGTCAGAGGATGTACCGGAAGCATGTCATTTCCTCTCAGCCACCCTGTACTTGCTTTTAAGGGTGACAAGGTCTGAGTCGTACCAGAGTTGCACTTGGCTTTGGGCTTCAAGCAGATCCTCATGACAGGGGCAAGAACATCGAGAGTATCAGATATAGCAGAGTGGAGCATGGAAAAGGCTGTGTCAGGGTGTGAGTCAGCCAAAGTGGTGGGGGGGGGGTGAGAAAGTGGCGGCGAAAGCCTCAACTGACACACGCTTCATGGGTCTGATAACCGAGAAGGTAGGTGGCAGTGCTGGAGTTGGCTTGGCCTGAGGGGTAGAGAGGGTAAGATGGGAGGAAAGGAGAAAGTGACCACTCCAGGAGAGATGAGTGGTGAGAGGGATCGAAAGGGGAAGGTCTGAAGAGATCAGAACATCCAGAGTGTGCCCTGCAGAGTGAGTCGGGCCAGAGGGGAGAATAGAGAGTGAGAGAGTCGCAGAGGTCACAAAAGAGTCCAGTGGAAGGACAGGAAGTACAGTGGAATGACATAGGGAGTTTGAGATCTTGCATACAAGATTATGGGGGAACGGGAGGGGTACACCAGACGTGACCTCCACGGAGGACATCAACTATCCCACACTCCTGCTAGACTTTTTTTCTGTGGTGGGTAGAACGACCAAAACCGAATTTGCTCTGAAACACAAATAGAGCCGGGATATTATGAAAGAAAACAGGATCCTTAGAGCCGACCTCAGACACATTTGGTAAGTGAAGGGCCACTTAATGGGAGCGGAACTGAGGAAACATTGTCAGCAATATAGCAACTGGCTGAGGACGTTGAAACGGAGGTTGGACCAAGCTGATGCCAAATTTATGTCATGACAGCTGATAAAAAAGAACGTAGCTGAGATGTGGAAGCTGATAAATTCAGTGGGGTCGGATCCCAGAGCGATCAAAGTAAACGCAGTACCGGAGAAACAATTGTCATTTTACAGACCTCTTTGGGGCCCAGTAGGATGGGGGTGTGGTATATAACCAAGGCGAGTAACTCCAGAGCCCCAGCGCCTGATGGTTTGACTAATGTGATTCTCAAAGTGGAACCTGGAGCTTGGGCAGACATTCTAGAGGTTCTCTTTGGGAAGATTGAGAAGTTGGGGAGGGTCCCGGACAGAAGTCCGGGAACCTCCCCAACTTCTGTAAAACATCTGTAATAGTGCCGATTTTTAAAAAGGGCAACCAGGATAATCCTGCCAACTACTTGCCCATTGCCCCGTTGGATGTCATTGTTAAAATCTATGAAGCATTATTGCTAAAGGGCTTGAGGCAGTGGATTTCGGATTTGGCAAGCTTTGACCTCCATCCATCAGGCTTCGTTAAACAGGCTGGGGCATCATTAAATGTATATTTGCTGAATATTCTGAAGACGAGGGCTCTTGCGAACAAAAAACATATATACTTGGCATTAGTGAACCTCAAACAGGTTTTCGACTAGGTTGACCTTCAGCTGTTGTGGGACAAATTAAGGAAGGGTGGCTGCCCGGGTGGTCTGCTTCAAGCAATACAGTCTCTATACTCGGGGACACGTCAGAAAGTAAGATTAGATGCAAGGGGGTGTCTCTCAGAGTCAATAGACACAAGGTGCGGCCTCAAACAGGGATGCCCCTTGGCTCCAGAACTGTTTAATTTCTTTATATTGGATTTGGGCATATCACTGAACAAGGTAAGATTGTTCCCACCTAGGCTAAATGGGTGGCACGTGGGGCATTTGCTCTACACAGATGATTTGGTTTAATTGACCAAACACCATTGGTCTTCAACGACAACTGACTGAGTTGCGGGAGTAGGTTAAATCAAATGAACTCAGCATTAAAGTCCCAAAGACAAACATATTATTGGTAGGGAAGAGAAAATCTAGAGCAGTATTGCGTTTAAATGGGGAACAAATAATGGTCACCGCTTCCTTCGTGTATCTGGGCATGTTGGCTAATAATAGTCTAAACGAAAGTCCTAGGATCGCTCAATTGAAAACGAAGATCACACACCTAGCATCACAAGCGCGGATCCTATTAAAATCCTGGTGGTTACATTTTAATAAGCTAAGGTGTTGGCCATTGCTTCATATGGGACAAAAGTATTACTTGCAATGGATCGTGCATGGTGGATAGATTCTGGCGGAGAATGTTGGACCTGCCTAGGTGTATGCCAATGCCCGCAATTAGATACGAACTGGGTCTTACGTCCCTGTGCGC
Source organism: Ambystoma mexicanum (assembly GCF_040938575.1). Lineage (NCBI taxonomy): Eukaryota > Metazoa > Chordata > Amphibia > Caudata > Ambystomatidae > Ambystoma > Ambystoma mexicanum. Next base: position 531,074,074 of record NC_090924.1, on the reverse strand, counting down.
GATGATGGAGTGGAAAACTTTGGGCCTCATTACAAGCATGGCGGTCCGGGAACTACGGTACCGGTAAGCATGCCGGTACTGTAGTTCCCGGACTGCCATATTACGAGCTGTGCTCGCGGGCGCCTGTCAGCCCGTCAGGTCTGACCTGGCGGGCAGAACGGCACCTGCGAGCACAGCACGTCGGATGAACCGGCACCACTCTGAATTGTGCCGGTGCATCCGACGTCCCATTCAGCCATATGGGGCTTAACGGGGCTGGGGAGTGCCTTATTACTGGCACCCGCGAATGGGCAATTACCGGGTCCGCCATACTCGCCATGACCCGGTAATTGCCCATTCGCGGGTGCCGGGAAAAAATGGAGACCGGCGGCAGCCGTGCCTGTGCTACAGGCACGGCTACCGCCAACCTCGTAATGAGGCCCTCTGTCTCTCTACAGAAAGTGCAGAATGGAGCCCACAGTAAGAGGGTTCAAGATCCTGAAAGAGGCCCTAGAGGCCAAAAGTGAACCTATCTTCAATATCTGGAATTCAGCGTGTGTCAAAATACTGAAAGACTTGGGGTTCTCTAAATCCGAACTGTTGAGCAATCCAGATGCTAGTAAAATCAAGCTATGGAGAAGGGACTGGGTTGACCCAATAACAGCAAGGGGACAGTACAAGACCTACTGTAATTTCAAAGTGGAATGCAGACATCAGAATACCATCCTGAGGCATCTTAGACTGTTTCCTTCTAGCTCAATTCGATCTAAATTCCTGATGTTCAGATTAAACCTATTTCCTACCAAGGAAATTCTGATGATCAGGAAACAATGGCAGGATTCAGATGTAAACTGTAGGTTCTGTAACAGAACAGACACTGAAGAGTCATTGTACCATCTGCCTCTAGGTTGGCAGGTTCTGACGGAGAAGAACAAGTTACTTTCTTACCTGGTAACGTTCTTTCGATGGGATGGTCTGGCGACGTATTCCATATCTATGACAGGTAATGTCCGCAGCTGTGCTGCTTCAGAAAATCTTCGGCATCTGCGTCGATGACGTTGATGCGCCGTCCCCGAGGACCTCCTCCGACGGCCGACGTCACCCGATGTGACAAGTCGGACGCACGACGCCCATAGCCTCAGTTATAGTTTTTTCCCGCAGAACGTGTACCACCAGTTTCCTGCCAGTCAGACACACAAGGCCTTGCGGAACGCAAGCTGCAGTCGCAAAAGAAATTCTGCAGCGGGGAAGGTAGGGAGGGAGCGATATGGAATACACCGTTGGACCATCCCATCGAAAGAACGTTACCAGGTAAGAAAGTAACTTGTTCTTCGAGAGGATTGGGTCCTCCGACGTATTCCATATCTATGACAGACTCCCAAAGCAGTACCAAGCAAGGAGGTGGGAAAAGAATTTAGAACACAAATTTAGCATGCCCAATCAAATTGCGGAATCTAGGACTGCCTTGCCAAAGGCCAGATCCTGCCCTCTGATGGAATCGAGGGAGTAGTGACGTACAAAAGTATGTACTGAAGCCCAGGTGGCTGCATCACAGATGTGACGAATAGGAACACCCCTCTGCAGGGCAGTAGACGCAGCCACTCCCCTAGTAGAATGGGCCCGCAAGCCAGCCGGAGGGTCCTTACCCGCCAAGCGGTAACACTCAGAGATAGCTAAAATAATCCAACGAGACAAAGTCTGTTTCGTCACAGCTTGTCCCAAACGCTTTCCAGCGTAACCAATGAAAAGTTGATCGTCCACTCTGACCCGGGACATGCGCGAAATATAAAAGCTCAACGCTCTCCTAGGATCAACCCTATGGAGTCTCTCCTCTTCCTTACCAGGATGTGCAGGAGGATAGAACGCCGGAAGAACAACCTTCTGGCTCAAATGAAATTCCGAAACCACCTTCGGAAGAAAAGAAGGACGAACTCTAAGGACAACCCTGTCCTTATGAAACCCAGTGAAGGGTGGCTTAACTGAAAGTGCCTGTAACTCACTCACTCTGCGAGCGGAAGTAACCGCAACCAAAAACACAGTTTTAAGAGTTAGCAGTCTCAAAGAGCAAGAATGTAAAAGCTCAAACAGAGCACCAATAAGAAACATAAGAACAAGGTTCAAATCCCAACTGGGCACCAGAAAAGGTGACGGAGGGAACACATAAGTGAGCCCTTTCAAAAACTGAGAAATTAAAGGAATCTTAAAATAGGAACACTCTTCAGACGAGCGCTTAAATATGGACAGCGTTGCCAGGTAACCTTTAATGGTCCCCACTTGCAAGCCCCTGTGGGCCAAAGAAAGCAAAAAAGACAGAACCATGGGAATGTCACATTCAAAAGGATCCACATTCTTAACTCTGCACCAGTCGCAGAACTTTCTCCAACGGCAACGGTACAGAGACTTTGTTGCCGGCCGCCTGGACGAGAGCAACACCTCCATCACGTTTTCAGGGAGGTCCCAATCCTTATACCTCAACCTTTCAGAAGCCAAGCGTGAAGGTTGAGGGATCTGACCGCTGGATGGAGAACCTGACCCCCCTCCCGTGAGAGCAGATCGTCTCGGTAGGGAAGACGACGTGGAGGGCAGATGGACAAGTCGAGAAGGTCTGGGTACCACGTCCTCGGGGGCCACGAGGATCATCCAGGAACCGAACCTCCGTAACCTCCGCCCCAAAGGGCGAAGATCTCCAGGAGAATCTCCTGAGCCAGCTCCCACTCGTGAGAGAGCATGCTCTGCCTGCTCAGAGCATCCGCCGTCTCGTTGTCGTCTCCGGCCAGATGAACAGCCGAGATCGAAACTTCCAGCTGGATGGCCCAGAACTCGAGCTGCATCGCCTCCCTGCACAGAGGAAGTAACCCTGCCCCCCCTTTTTGTTGAGGTAGTGCATGGCCACCGTGTTGGCCGTTAGAATCAGGACACTCTTTCCTCGCACAGTTGGCAGAAAAGCCTTCAGGGCAAGCCTGACGGCCCTCAGCTCCAACAGATTGATATGGAGTCTGGACTCCGACGGAGACCAACGACCGCTGAACCATGAGGGATGCGTCCATCACGATCGTCACCTCTGGCGAGGGCAGCCAAAATGGGGCCCCCTTCATCAGATTGCCTTCGACGGCCCACCAAAGAAGGTCCTGGGCGACCGAGGGCGGCACCTGAACACCTGCCGGAGGACTGAGACCACTGGAGCTTGAGTGCCCACTGCAAAGATCTCATCCGCAGGCGAGCCTCTGGCACCAGAAGAATGCAGGATGCCATGAGGCTGAGCAGTCTCAAGAACTTGGACGCTGGGAGATTCTGGGCAAGTTGAAACTTGTGCACCATCTGCTGAATGTGAAGAGCCCTCACCTGGGGAGGAAAACACTGCCCCAGGAACTTATCGAGCACTGCTCCGATGTACTGGAGCCGCTGTGCTGGTGTCAAATGGGACTTCTTTAAATTGAGGGAGAAGCCCAGCTTGTGAAGGGAGTGGCAGGTGACGGACAGATGATCCAGGACTTGCTCGGGAGAGCTCCCCCTGATCAACCAATCATCCAGGTAGGGGTAGATGTGAATCCCCCTTTCCTGAGATGCGCTGCCACCACCACCATGAGCTGGGTGAAAACCCTCAGGGCGGAGGTCAATCAGAACGGCAGGACCTGAAACTGAAAGTGTGAGTCGCCAACTGCTAACCTCAGGTACTTCTTGTGCTTGGGATGGATCGGCACATGGAAGTAAGAATCCTTGAGGTCGAGAGACACCAACCAGTCCTGAAGTTGAAGGGCCTGGAGGACTTGAGAGAGAGTAACCATCTTGAACTTGTCCTTCCTGAGGAGTTTGTTCAAACCGCGCAAGTCCATGATGGGTCTCAATCCCCAGTCTTTCTTCGAAATCAAAAAATTAGGGTAATACCATCCCTTGTTCCTCTCCCCTACAGGTACCAGTTCTATGGCGCCTTTCTCCAGCAGGGCTTGAATTTCCTGCGCAAGGAGCGGATCCAGACTCTTCAAAGAGAGGTTCCCAGGTGGATTGTCGTGAGGCCTCTGCCGAAAAGGAAGACAGGAGCTGTGGGTTATGATCTCCAGAACTCACAGATCTGAAGTAATGGCTCGCCACTCTACAAGATGCTGCATCAGCCTTCCCCCAACCGGCGAACCATGGGACCTGGCCTCATGACTGAGTGGTAGCGGCTGCGGCGTTGCCTGAGGGCAAAGAGGCAACTGCCCGAGCGGCCTTGGCACCTCGAGTACCCTTGCTTCCACCTCTGGCACTCTTACGTTGGCCTCTTTGATCTTTGACTGCTAGCTCCTCTCGCTTTACTGAAGGACGAGTAATAGCGAAAGGAAACTCCCCTCCATTGCTGTCCCCTAAGACGAAAAGGCAGAGGTTGGCGAACTGCAGCACCCAACAACTTCGCTGCAGCTTTGGAGGTCTGCAACCTCTCAAGGCTCTCGTCAGCCTTGCTGCCAAAAAGATGTTCACCGTCAAAGGGCATGTTGAGGAGCCGTGACTGCACATCAGGAGTGAACCCAGACTTCCGCAACCACGCAAACCTGCTTATTATGGTGCTCGCCGCCATGGACCGGCTGACACAATCTGCCATGTCCAACCCCGACTGAACGGCCTCACACATGGCATCCTTGCCATCCTGAACCATAGCAAGGAAACCATCCGGTTCGTCCCCTTCGGGAATACGTTCAGCCGCTAATGCAACACAGTTCCACAGAGTGTGTGTGAAACGAGACAAAGCACATATGGAGTTGGCCGCCTGAAGCACCATACCCCCTGAAGAAAACACTTTCTTCGCCCAGCCGTCAAAACGTTTGTCATCCCTATCCGCAGGGATGGTAGGATAGGACGCCAGCTTTGCCGGCGCCGTAGCCGCCTGCACCACCAAACTCTCTGGAGTGGGGTGCCTGGACAAGTAGCAGGGGCCGCTACTGGCTGGACGGTATTTTCGCGACAAAAACTTGCCCACTGCAGGGAGACTCTCCAGAGCAGTCCAAGCCGCCGCCACCCTTCTCTGCAGAGCCATTTGAAACGGCAAAACCGGGTCAGTGGGGGGACCAAGATCAAGAATGTCCGTGAGATCATCCTGAACGAACTCCCCTGGGGGAGCTGACCAACCCAAGTACTCGGTGACCCGAGACATAAGGCGCCGATATGAAGAATCGGCATCAGTGCCAGGCTCCGGCCTACAAAACTCCACCTCCGGAGAGGTGTCCAGTCCACTGGCATCATGCAGTGACTGCCTCAGGTCATCAAACTGGCTATGGCCCGAGATAAGCTCATCTGGTACTGTAACCGGAAACAAGCCATCATCAGAGCCTTCATCACCCTCTGAAATGTACTCCAGGCGTGGAGAGGAAGACATCTGGGGACCAAAGCAGTGCCTGACCTTAGCCAGAGCCTTTCTAGGGGCTAACCCTGTGCCATGGGGCCCCTCCGACACCACCGCCTCGAAAGGAACGAGTCGGCGCCGGCGTCAACAGAAATGGCGTCGAGCGAATCGGCGTCGACGTCAGCTGCAGCGCCGCCAGCATCGACGGCATCGACACAGGCCTCGAAGCCGGAGCTCCGAGCGTGTCTGTCGACGACCTAGGCGCCGACAGTGTCGACGACCCCCTCTGAGGCGGAGCCTCGAGAGAAATCGTCGACGACCTCGGCGCCACAGGCACAGGATCACGCGGTCTTGAGCGCGTCGAGGACTGGGACCTGGAACGGGCATGGCGAGAACGGCTACCTTTGTCAGAGCGAGACCTCTCCCGCGAGCCCTGCCGACCACCCGAGCCCGAAGGCGTACGAGCAGTGTCTCTCGACCGGTGCCGACCGACCCCACTCGGAGGCACGGACAGACCAGTGCCCTGCGATTCAAGAATCGCTAGCATCTGCTTCCCGAAGGAAGCCCATTCCTCCGGTGTCGCTTGCATGGAGGGATAAGCGACCTGCCGACGGGCGGAGCCCTTGGAAGAGGACGGGGAAGGCGACCGATGCCGGCGCTTCTGGGAATGCCTCGAAGAGGCAGAGGAGTGGCGAGACCGACTCCTGGAAGGAGACCCACTGGACTTCCGACAATGACGCGGAGTCGCCCCTTGAGTCATCCGTCGAAAGCCCCGCAGACCTCGACTTCCGGGGCTTAGACACCCGACCTACCAACATCATCTTCTTGCGTTCCCGCAAGGCCTTTGCCGTGAGCGACTGGCAGTCGACACAGTCATCCGTATCGTGGGCCTCCCCGAGGCACCAAAGGCAGGCGTCGTGCGAGTCCGTGACCGACATCTTGGACCCACAGTCCCCGCATTTCTTGAAGCCTGGATGCGGGGTTGAAGACTAAGTAGACATCGCCACGAACAGGTCTTCACAAAAAACCGAACAGGTTCAACGAACCGAGAAGAAAACAGCAAACTCCAAAGAGTCGAGGCGTACCGAGATTCACGAAGCGAACACGTTCGTGGAAAAAACGGAACTGAGGCTATGGGCGTCGTGCGTCCTACTTGTCACATCGGGTGACGTCGGCCGTTGGAGGAGGTTCTCCGGGACGCTGCATCGATGTCATCGACGCAGGACGCAGACGCCGAAGATTTTCCGAAGCAGCACAGCTGTGGACATTACCTGTCATAGATATGGAATACGTCGGAGGACCCAATCCCCTTGAAGAGAATGTTATATCTGGGAAAAATCATGAACCGTACGACGACGCTAACACCGGATGAATGGTAGAGTAAGCTCATGGGTGGCGAAAGTGTGAGTTTGATTATCTCACTGACAAAATATCTGGATATTTTCCGGGGACTAGCTAGTGAGACCATCTGAACCTGCTTGTTGGAGAAGGCAACAGAGGCTCCAACCTGGTTGTTTTGATCTTACCTACCGAGTGGGCCTACAACTGATTTGGGCTGATGTGTACTGATGTGTACTATGTGTGTACCTTCCTCTTTGCTTGCCCAGGTGAGTGCTGCCCTACTGTTAAGACTCCTTTGCATCCAAATTTTTTGAAAAATATCCCCTGCTCCGTCTGCCCACATCCCCTCGCTCACCGCTTCCTGATCGTGGTTCATCCACCTCCCAAGCCTACCCCGCGAGAGGAGTCGTCTGGACCGTGCTTGCTAGGTCTATCGTTCCGCAGTACCACACCGGCTCCACTTAGTGTGTGGAAGCTCAGTGAGTGAAGACCCCTTTTTGCGCCTTATTTAAACTTGTTTAGGGTTCTGTGCCCTTAATTTAAAAATCTTGCTTGCCCTCAGTCCCCGGAATCCCCTGTTGCTGCCCTCACTCCCTCCCCACACCCGCTTCCTGATTCCGTTACCTGCCGCCTCCCGACCCGCCCTCCCTGCCCTGATTGGTCAGACCTCTGGTCCTAACAGGCCCTCCTGGGGCAGTCCTCTGCCTGTGTAGCCCTGCGACTAAGGGCCTGAGACAAAGGGCGGCTCCCACAGAGGATGGCTCCAGATCGGATCTGCAGGTATCCGCAGGAGAAGCAAGAAGCCAGTAGCCTGTCGTCAACCAGCACAAACCAAGAAGAGTAAGTGTGGCAAGGGTCGGGACTGCAGAAATTACTTCCTCCAGAAAGCCATACCACTCTTAAAAGTTTTACTGTGTTAAATCGTGCAGCTTCATATTAAGGTCAAGCAATGTTATTTTGTAACGCTCACCTGGTATCCACGGGGACGTCACCCACCCTGTCCGGACCTCTTATGACCTTAAACCCTTCCCTGGAGTCTACTCGACTGGAGACTGGGCCTGAAACACAGGATTGGTAGGGTTTAACTCCCTATTGTCTCTGTGTGCTTGAACCCCTTCTTCCCCGGGGTCCAACCCTTCCCTCCACACCTCACCTTGTTTTCTTGGAAAGTGTGCTCTCTGTCCTGCTTTCAGTGCAGGGGTGCGTTGATTGATGCGGGCTCGTTGCTGCCTAGTTACTTCACTGGCAAGAGTCCGACAGGTAAGTATAATGAGTCTTTTGAACAGTTCTCTAACTTCGTTCCTTTCCTTCCTTAGATGATGGCCGGCGTCCGGGGATGGCGACGTGCTGCTGAGATGAGTAGCGCTGAAAGTGAGTGAGAGCGCGATGCGACCCTTTCGTATTTGTATCGAACAGAGTCCTTTTTCTGTGTCTTTTAGGTGCCGTGACGTTTTCAGCATGGATGCCTGTTATGAAGAAGAAATGCAGTGAGTAAGCGCGGTACGTGACGCCTCTAGATGTTTCCACGCTAACCTGGAGTGTCTTTTCCCTCTTGCAGATGGATGAGAAGTTCCGGAGACAGAGTTCCCCCAGAGCGGCTGGGATTCAGGTAAGCGTTTGAAGCTGGTACAGTCTTTAAAAATAAGCGAAGATTTGCTGAATGCTTACTAATGCCTTTTTTCTGTTCTTTTCCCTTTTCCTTAGGAAGCGTTGTGCCGGGATGGGAATGACACCGCCGAAGATGCCCGCAGAACAGAAGAAGCGATGAATGATGGGCAGAAGCACCGCAAGGTAAGGCTGTTCCTAACAGTGTTCTTGTAGGAGCTGAGCGCAGAAGAAAGATGCAGGCCTACTGGAGACCGATCCAAACACGTTGAGTGTCACGCTGCAGGTGCAGAAAACACAAAGCATGTTTCTCAGCCTGGGCGTGGCTTAAATAGTCTCTGGGTATCCCAGGTGTCTCTGGGCTGAACCACAGCCAAAAGACTAGACTGCACATGCAGTTCTGGGAACCGAAATATGTGGGGGCATCCATCTTGTCCCCATCAATGCACTACAAGTCCAATCCCCAATGTTATTCTATGGGAGTGAGTGATTCTGGTGACACAAGCGCCAAGTCTGACTACAATTGGGTCTTTGGAGGGATGGAGAGGCCCTTGAGGGCCATGCAGGTGATCGTGGACTGGCTCCAGCCTGACATCTTGGAGGGCTGGGGACATGAGGGGCAGAAATCATGACAGCACTCCCCCGCAAGGCCCCTCGCAAGGTGGCTCTTCTGTCTGGTCCTGGTTTGTTTGGATGGTTTTGATGAAATCGTCTAAGCAAGCAAGGTGCATGGATGTACTCACAAGGCTCCCATGTCCTGTCTTGTGGACCATACCCCTTCCAGTCTACTAAGTAGTATAATTTAGATCCGATGTCCTTTGAATCCAGGATGTCCTAGACTTCGAATTCTGGCTCCCCGGCGACTACTACTGGCTGCGGTGGCGTTGCTACCCAGGTCCCAGGTTGAACAGGTTTAAGGAGAGACACGTGGAACACAGGATGAATCTGCATGTTTGACGGCAAAGATAGTCTGACCGCCACAGGATTTATCACGGAGGTGACAGTGAATGGACCCAGGTATCTTGGACGGAAAGTTCGGGTTCCTTTAATGGACACGTGTTTAGACACCAGCCAGACTTTGTCTCCCACTTGGTAGTTGGGGGCCTTTGCTCGGTGTTGATCAGCAAACTTCTTTTGGCGATTCTTAGCTTGAAGTAGTTGTTCAGCTGCCCTTTTGAAGGTTTGAGAAATGGTCGTGTCCAAGGTTTTGACTGCTGGCATTTCCAGGTTTGTAGGAACGTCCAACTCAGAAGTACGTGGGTGCCTGCCATACATGGTATAAAAGGGTGTCTGCCCAGTGCTGGTGTGTAGGGAATTATTATAAGCATATTCAGCTATCCATAATAGGTCGAACCAGCTTCCTTCAGCTTGGTGTAACATGCACGCAGATACTGCTCGAGCGTCTGATTTGTCCTCTCAGTTTGACCATCCGTTTGGGGATGGTGACTGGTGGATAGCCGGATGTCGATCTGGGCCATAGAGCAGCATTTTCTCCAGAAGTTAGGTACGAATTGAGTCCCTTGGTCTGAGACTAAAACTGAAGGAAACCCATGGAGCCATACGATGCCTTCAAGAAATACCTTTGCCAGAGTGGAAGCATTTGGGAGCCCCTTAAGAGGAATGAAATGTGCAATTTTTGAAAATAGGTCCACGACCACAAGAATAGTGTTAAACCCTTGACTGGGTGGTAAGTCAGTAATAAAATCTAGGGACAATGTGTGCCAGGGTGCTAGTGGGATTTCCAATGGTTGTAATAGCCCAGCCGGTTTCTGCTTGGATGACTTCTTTTGAGCACACACCCCACAATATACGATGAATTGGATAATGTCTTTACGCCACGTCGGCCACCAATAATTTCGTTTTCCAATGCCTAGGGTTTTGGTGATTCCGGGCTGGCCCTCGATCAAGGAATCATGATAACCGGACATGACTTGTTCTCGTAGTTTTTGGTTTGGTAAGAATAAACGATTCCTGAAGTAGGGCAACTGATCTTTTATCATGTAATGTTCTCCTTGCGCACTCCACGCTTGTAATTGCTACGGACCCATCAGGTTTTGGATTTCTTCATGTAATTCTTTCTGAGTTATGGTTGCTGTGATTCCTAGGAGCTTGTCACTCGGGATGATTGCTATTGGGTCAGGGGTCTGATACCCTTGCTCTTCCATCCCCATACGGGAAAGGGCATCAGCCTTCCCATTTTTCACCCCTGGTCGAAATGTAATCACGTAGTCATATTCAGCAAAAAAAAGAGCCCAACGTAGTTGTCGTGAGGATTGGGCCTTTGCTGTTTTTAGGTATTGGAGGATCCGGTGGTCAGGTATTACGGTGATTGTGTGTCTGGCGCCCAAGCGGTAGTGCCGCCATGCCTTGAAGGCTGACTTAATGGCCAGGGATTCTTTGTCTGTGATAGCGTAATTAAGTTCAGGGGGTGTGAATTTACGCGACCAGAAGGCAACAGGGTGTAACTGGCCCATTTCGGGGTCCTTTTGTGAGAGGACGGCTCCCATAGCCATGCTTGAGGCGTCCGTTTCCACCAGGTATGGGAGAACAGGGCGAGGGTGGCATAGGGTTGGGGCAGATGTGAATCTTGCTTCGAGTTCCTAGAAAGCTTCCTCGGCTTCTGTTGTCCACTGGAACTTTTGTTGCTTTTCCTTAGGAATGACGTGATGGGATGCACGATTTGCAAAAATCCTGGGATGAACCGGTGGTAGAAGTTTGCAAAACCCAGCATACTTTGAACCCCCTTGAATGAATTTGGGGATGGCAAGTTCAGGATAGCATCTACCTTGTGTACATCCATTCGGATTCCATTCCGGCTGAGAATAAAGCCCAGGAATTCCACCTCCGAGACGTGGAATGATCACTTTTCGAGCTTGGCGTAGAGCTGGTGTTGACTGAGTTTCTCCAATACGGATCGGACGTGTTTAACGTGGTCCTGCTTTAATGCGGAATATACTAGAATATCGATGTACACTAGAGCACAGACATCAATCAATTCCCGTAGGACATCGTTCATGAAGTATTGAAATGCTGCAGGCGCGTTACAAAGGCCAAACGGCATTACTTGATTTTCGTACAAGCCGTATTTGGTGCGAAAAGCGGTTTTCCATTCGTCCCCCTGTTTTACGCGAACAAGGTGCGATGCCCTCCTCAGGTCTAGTTTTGTGTAGATTTGGGCATCTTTGACTTGATCAAGCAATTCAGGGATCAGTGGCAGGGGCTAGTGTTTTTTTACGGTAATCTGGTTCAGTGCGCGATAGTAGATGCACGTTCTCAAGTCCCCCTCCTTTTTCGGTACGAAGAATAGAAGACTGGCTGCTGGAGACTTCGAGGGACGGATGAACCCGTTGGCCAGGTATTGGTCAAGATAGGCCTTCAGGTGCTGGTTTTCTGGTTCTGTGAGTGCGTAAATTCGCCCACAAGGGATTTGTGCGCCAGGTATCGGGTCGATTTGGCAATCGTATGGTCTATGCAGTGGCAGGGTATTAGCCTGTTCTTTCTGAAAGACATCTTGAAAGTCCTGGTATTCACTTGGTAGGGTGCCGATTGCCACAGTCGCAAGCGTGGAGGTTCTGGTGTCTATTGGTTGTTTCTCTTGGCGATAATATAATATGTGTGGGCGCAAGTCTCGGGAAAGGCCAATTCATTTGCTCACCAATCGATTTGAGGATTGTGAGCTACCAACCATGGCATTCCCAAAATCAACTGGAACTGTGGTGCCTTAATGAGGTTGAAAACAATAGATTCTTGGTGTCCATCCTGGCACAGAAGGGTTAAAGCTGCAGTGCATTGGGATACTGGACCAGCAGCTACTTCCGTGCCGTCGACAGTGGTAACAGTGTCAGTGGTTGATTTAGGGCATAACAGAAGCCCCATCTTTGCCGCAAGATCCTGGTCGATGTAATTCCCAACGGCTCCACTGTCAATGCACGCTCTTACTGCGTGCATCCAAGATGGTTGTTGGTGATTGATCAAGACCACAGATAGTGCAAAATGGGAGGTCTCTAGTTCACTTTCTTCGCTCGACAAGTGGACCTCTACACTTGCTGGGCTGGGGAGCTTTCCGATTCCTTGATGGTATCTTCCTTGTCTGTGGCCCCTACCGTCCTCCTCAGCGACTTCACAGGGCACTCTTTAAGGAAATGACCTGACCTTCCACAGTACAGACATAACTGCTGCGGTCTCCTTTTATCCCTTTCCGCTTTAGTCAAGGGGGATCTGACCCCCCGATTTACATTGGTTCTCCTGAACCTTCCGTTGTGCGGGCAATATTGTCCTTCGAACGCACATACATAGGGCGAGGGTCCGGTCTGGTTCGATCTGCTCTTCGGTCCTGCAACCTATGATCCAGTTGAACAACAAGGTTATTGAATTCTGAGCAGTCTTTCGGGGGGGTTCACTACTTGTGCGAGAACATCCTTGAGCTCCCCCCCCGCAACCCTTGATGAAATAACGTGGTTCTCTTCTCCACTGGCCATTCTGCTGCAACTACGGGTCTATTGAACGTGGCTATGCATATTAATAGCTCTTGATTCCCTTGGCGTAGAAGTTCGTTGTCTAATGCCTGCCCATGAGTACGACGGGCGAACAGCTTTTCCATCTCCTGCTGAAAGCCCCTGAAGTCATTCAGCAAAGGATCATCTTGGGCCACAAAGGGTACAGACCAGCCCGCGGCGCTACCACTCAGGTAGGATAGCACAAAAGCGACCAGTGATTGGTCATTCGGAAAGGCCCCTGGTCTACAAAGGAAGTGCCGGCGGCACTGGTTCATGAACGTTGCAAACCTCTTGGGATCCCCTGTAAATCGGGGCCAAGGGAACTGCCCCAGGAAGGGTTATCTGAACGAGATTGGCTGATGGTGCTGGCATCGAGGACACGCTTCCCGGCAATGGTGCACGCCCTGCTTGTGACTGGAGAAGTTGCCGGCTTAAATCATCAGTGCATTCTTTGTCTACTATCAGCTCTCTCCTCAGGGTGTTGGTCTCCTGCCTGGCTGCATGTACTTCGGAACGTAGCTGCCCCAACATGTGGGCTAACTGGTCGGTTTCTGACATTTCAATGACGCCCAGATGGATTTTGAGGTGAGGCTTTGTGTTCTGTAAAGCTCACCTGGTATCCACGGGGATGTCACTCAGCCTGTTCTGACCTCTTACGACCTCGAACCCTTCGCTGGAGTCTACTACCTGGCGGGACAGCTTCAGTACGTGGGCAGGTGGCTGTCCGAAGAAGAGACGGCCGAAGCCAGGCTATTGTGCAAGGACACTGCCCCCTTTTTCCTAAGAGAGGTGGTGTGGTTGCCTGTAACGCTCACCTGGTATCCACGGGGACGTCACTCAGCCTGTTCTGACCTCTTACGACATCGAACCCTTCCCTGGAGGCTATTCCACTGGAGACTGGGCCTGAAACAGAGGATTGGTAGAGCTAAACTCCCTATTGTCTCTGTGTGCTTGAACCCCTTCTTCCCCGGGGTCCAACCCTTCACTTCTATCCACAGCTCACCTTGTTTTCCTAGAAAGTGTGCTCTCCATCCTGCTTTCAGCGCAGGGGTGCGTTGATTGATGCAGGCTCATTGCTGCCTAGTTACTTCACTGGCAAGAGTCCGACAGGTAAGTATAATGAGTCTTTTGAACAGTTCTCTAACTTCGTTCCTTTCCTTCCTTAGATGATGGCCGGCGTCCGGGGATGGCGACATGCTGCTGAGATGAGTAGCGCTGAAGGTGAGTGAGAGCGCGATGCGACCCTTTCGTATTTGTATTGAACTGAGTTATTTTTCTGTGTCTTTTAGGTGGCGCGACATTTTCAGGGTGGATGCCGGTTATGAAGAAGAAACGCAGTGAGTAAGTGCGGTATGCTGCACCTCTAGATGTTTCCACACTAACCTGGAGTGTCTTTTCCCTCTTGCAGATGGATGAGAAGTTCCGGAGACAGAGTTCCCCCAGAGCGGCTGGGATTCAGGTAAGCGTTTGAAGCTCGTATAGTCTTTAAAAATAAGCGAAGATTGCTGAATGCTTACTAATGCCTTTTTTCTGTTCTTTTCCCTTTTCCTTAGGAAGCGTCGGTCGGGATGGGAATGACACCGCTGAAGATGCTCGCAGAACAGAAGAAGCGATGAATGATGGGCAGAAGCACAACAAGGTAAGGCTATTCCTAACAGTGTTCTTGTTCTTGCAGGAGCTGAGCGCAGAAGAAAGATGCAGGCCTACTGGAGACCGATCCAAACACGGTGAGTGTCACGCTGCAGGTGCAGAAAACACAAAGCATGTTTCTCAGCCTGGGCATGGCTTAAATAGTCTCTGGGCGAACCACACCCAAAAGACTAGACTGCACATGCAGTTCTGGGAACCGAAATATGTGAGGACATCCATCTTGTCCCCATCAATGCACTACAAGTCCAATCCCCAATGTTATTCTATGAGAGTGAGTGAGTCTGGTGCCACAAGCGCTAAGTCTGACTCCAAGTGGGTCTTTGGAGGGATCGAGAGGCCCTTGAGGGCCATGTAGGTGATCGTGGCCTGGCTTCAGCCTGACATCTTGGAGGGCTGGGGACATGAGGGGCAGGAATCATGACATATGTGTACCCTATTAGTTTCACTGTATTGAAACGTGCATCTGGATTGTGTGCCCAAAACATTAAGTGTGCCTAATAATTTCACTGTGTCTTCCCCTAAAAACTTTTCCTGTGTTTGAAGTTTGAATTTGGAAAGTGTGCCCAACAACATTGAGTGTGCCCTAGTAGCCTCGCTGTGTTGAGTCTTGCATCTAGATTGTGTGCCCAACAACACTGAGTGTGCCCTGATAGCGTCACTGTGTTGAATCTTGCATCTAGATTGTGTGCCCAAAACACTGAGTGTGCCTAATAATTTCACTGCGTCTTCCCCTAAAAGCTTTTACTGTGTTGAAGTTGAATTTAGATAGCGTGCCCAACAATCTTGAGTATGCCCTAACAGTTTCACCGGCTAGTACCCAAAGATGCACTGTGTTGAACTTAAATCCACATAGTGTGCCCAAACATCACTGTGTTGAATCCTGCATCTAGATTATGTGCCCAACAACACTGAATGTGCCCTGGTAGTGTCACTGTGTTGAATCTTGCATCTAGACTGTGTGCCCAAAACATTGAGTGTGCCTAATAACTTCACTGTGTCGTCCCCTAAAAATGTCTACCGTGTTGAAGTTGAATTTAGATAGCATGGCCAACAACTTTGAATGTGCCCTAATAGTTTCACTGGCTTGTACCCAAAAGTTGCACTGTGTTGAACTTAAATCCAGATAGTGTGCCCAAATATCACTGAACGTCCACTAAAGTCGACTGTACTGAATTGTACAACCACACATTAAGCTCAAGAAATACTAATAGCTTCACTGGGCCGAATCTAGCATCCAGATAGTGTGCGCCCTAATAGTTTACTGTGCTGAATCTTGCATCTAGATAGTGTACTCAACATTAAGTGTGCCCTAAGAATCTCACTGTGTCATCCCAAAAATGTAACTGTGTTGAAACTTGCATCTGGAAAAGGTGCCCAAACAACATTGAGCGTGCCAACAACATTGAGTGTGCCCTAAGAATCTCACTGTGTCGTCCCAAAATGTTCACTGTGTTGAATCTTGCATCTGGAAAGTGTGTCCAAAAAATATTGAGCGTCCACTAGGGTTTAATTGTATTGAATTGTGCAGCTACATATTAGGGTCAAGCAATATTGAGTGTACCCCATTAATTTCACTGTGCAGTGAATCCACTGTGTTGAATTCCACTTCTTGATATTACAACCAAGCCTTAACTCGCTCAGCACATCAACATGACTCCATCCCCCCCAGCTAGGTCCAGGGTGAGAGCCTCACTCTGGCGCACCTCCCACCCCCTCCCCTTAACTCCTCCCCCCTCCCATCTCAAACTATTCCACCCTCCACCATGATCTCACCCCACCCCCTATCCAACTCCCAAGCCAGACGAGCCCGATGGCGTGCCAACCATCCAAAGACCTCTGTTTCTCCCGTCCCTTCCACCCTCCGCCTCCGAGCATACTCCCCCCTTCACCCCCTTTTACCCCAGAGACCGCCCCACCCCACCACTGAACAGCCTACCCACCCGCTCAGACCCACCTCCACCCCCCCTGCCCTGTCGATTCCCACTAACATCCCCCACCCACCATATCCCTTCCCCTCCCTAAAAACTGCATGTCTCGCCCAGGCAAGAACAGTGGCCGCATCTCCATCGCCCTCTGACCCCCCCCCCCACCCTCTCACACACACCAACTGCTCTGAAACCCCTGGAAAAGAGAAAATGAGCCTGGTCCCCTTCAATCTCCCATTACTCCTCACCCCTCCTACTTTGACCCATCCCCTCAATCTCTCACCCCCCACCATCACCACCCTCCCGCACCCCCCTTCCAACCCATCTCCCTCGACTTCTCACCCAACACACTTAGCATCCCTAACCCCACGCGATTCACCCTTGAATCCCCAGTCCCAAATCCCTCTGCCCAACTGCCCACCTGCACACACCCGTCCAACTCGTCCTCCCCCCGCCCACGCCCTCCTCCGCCCGCCTACTTCTCCCAACCTCCATCAACCGGTCTGCATCATTCACCTCCCAGAGTCCGCTGCAACCCTACCCCTCCCTCTCCCTCCTAACACTGACACACCCCGTCACCATCCACAGACACTCCCCCAATTCCCACCCCCACCACCCCTACAACCTCCAGGACAACCCCCCACTCCGAAGTAAGATGCATCCTTATTAATGCCCGCTCTGTAGCAAAAAACAGACACAGCATCTTTGACCTCCTCGCCTCTGACAATCCAGATCTAGCCTTTATCACGGAAACCTGGTTCTCCAACGACTTTGCCCCTGTTGCTCATGAAGCCTCTCCCCAACCCCACCCCCCGACTACTCCCTCATCCAACTCAACAGACCCTCTAGAGGAGGTGGAGTAGTAGTCGTTTTCAAATCGCACTTCTCAGTCTCACTCGTCGACTGCCAATCACTCCTCCTTGCGAATCACTTCTCATCAAATGATCACTCACCCCGACGTTCTCCCACAGCTTCCTAATCATCTACATACCCCCCGGCTATGACAGAAATTTCACAACCAACCCCTGTGACTCTATAGCCACCATCCAAGTAAACCACCCCTCTCTCACTCTTCTAGGGGACTTCAATATCTGGCTAGACATTCCCTCCAACCCCATGACCCACTCACTGGTCGACTGCCTTGATGCGCTTAATCTCCGCCTTCACATGAACGGCCCAACTCACTCTAAAGGACACACCCTTGATGCCATCTTTAGCTCCCACGACCAGATACATCTAACCCCCTCTGTACCCCTCATCTGGTCTGATCACTTCATTGTCCCTTTCACCATCCGCTCGCCTCCCTCCATGCCAATCCTTGAGACAGCTGCTCCC
Organism: Ambystoma mexicanum; assembly: GCF_040938575.1. Classification (NCBI taxonomy): domain Eukaryota; kingdom Metazoa; phylum Chordata; class Amphibia; order Caudata; family Ambystomatidae; genus Ambystoma; species Ambystoma mexicanum. The sequence continues at coordinate 531,056,429 of NC_090924.1, read as the reverse complement.
CTCCGCCGCAAATGCTGGAAGAAACTAAAGATCCTCCCTGACCAAGCTGAAGCTCTGCTTCAAAGACCTCCCTCAACCATCTCACGTAACAAACCCTTAACCATTGACTCCTTTGACTCCTGTCTCAATATCTCACTAATTCCGCTCACCCCCACTTGCCAATCCTCTTCTCGCAGTGGTCCTCATCCCAAATGGTTTGCACCAGAACTGAAGATTGAGAAACAACTGAATAAATCCCTTGAACGCAAATGGCAGAAAAGTAAAACCAACCTGAGTAGATCCACCTTCGCCCTGCACCATCGCCACTACAAAGCTGAAATTCGAAAAGCTAAAAAAGACCACTACAACTCCCGAATTCTCAACTGTGGAAAACACAGCATGAACTCCACAAAATAATTTCTGAATTCGTCAAGCCGACCTTGTACCTCAGCCCAATCCACCCCATCTCAATCACACTGCGACTCGCTCTCTCTCCTCTTCTACACCAATGCTCTCGACAGAACAACTTCTCTAACAACAAACTAGCCCTCCTCTCACCGCCACATAATCCGTCCACCCTATCAATCACCCCCCCACCCTGCCCGCCATGGCAACAACTGCAACAACTTTTGACTCGTTCACACCAATCTCGAGAGACTAATTTCTTGACCTTCTCTCTGCTCGGAAACCATCTGGCTCCCACCTTGAACCCTGCCCCGCATTAGTCCTCAAAGAAATATTCTCACCCACCTGCGCAGGAGAGTATGCAAGAACCATCCTGAATGACTCCCTCAGCTCGTGAATCTTCCCTGACGCCTTCAAAACTGCACATGTCAAGCCTCTTCTAAAACAAAAATCCCTCAACCCCAAAAACTACTGCCCCATCTCAAACACCAGGTTCCTTTCAAAACTCATCAATTGAGCCACATACTCCAAACCAAACGCCTTTATGGAATCCAACAACCTCCTGGACCTCGCAGAATCAGGCTTCAGAACACGCACGGAACCAGAACCACTCTGGCCTCAATCTAGAACGATATTAAGATCACTGCGGACTCTGCAGGATGCGCTGCACTAATCCTCCTAGACCTCTCTGCCGCCTTCGACACAATTAACCACTCAATCCTACTTGACCACCTCCACTCCCTAGGAATCCGAGGTAACGCTCTCAGATGGATAGCCTCCTTCCTCAACAACAGGAAACAAATAACCTTCCTCTCCACCTTTGCTTCCGTCGCCCAACCAGTCAATACTGGAGTACCACAAGGAGCATGCCTATCAGCCCTCCTGTTCAACCTCTATATGTCCTCCTTGGAATAATCCGTCCGCACATTATCCTGTGCTATAACTATGCTGATGACACCCAAATAATCCTAAAACTCCACAACTCAGACTCCAACTCTCAGTCCGACCTCGCAGACTGCCTCCTTGATATTGATTGTTGGATGACTACAACCCACCTCCTCCTAAACCCCACTAAAACCGAAATCATGGACCGAGCTTCTCCCCCACCTTTTACCTTGGCCCACATCTATGGGCAATCCACCCACCACCTCGGCCACAGTAAAAAACCTTGGATGCACTCTCAACTCTGAACTAACCCTCTTTCGCCAAATCAACAATGTATCCAAGTCTTGTCATTACCACCTCAAAACTCTTAGATGCATTTTTCCCTACCTCTCCTTTCCTAACAGACTTGCCGCTGTTCAGTCTATTGTAATGTCGAGACTGGACTACGCTAACTCCCTCTATTTCGGAGTCCGGGCATACCACCTCATTAAATTACAAAGAGCACAAAACGCTGCAGCCAAAATGCTCCTAGCTCTGTGCCCAAGAGACCACACCTCTCCACTCTCAGAATTCTCCACTTGCTCCCAGTTGGACGAAGGGCCACTTTCAAAACCCTATGCATCACCCACCCAGCAGTGCACAAAACCGGCCCTCTATACCTGCAAGACAAGCTAAAACCTTACCACCCACCAAGCACTCCAAGATCAAGCTGCGCTCTCCTTTTAGTGATACCAAACACCAACTCAGTCAGGATAGGAGGATCCTCATTCTCAGCCTTAGCCCCCACACTATGAAACTCGCTTCCACCCCACATCCGACTCACCGAAGAATACTTGTCATTCCGCAAACTACTGAAAACGTGGCTCTTCCTATAACACTGATGACCACCCAAGATATGTCCAAACCCCCAGCAACCGAACGACGAAACACACAACGAAGCTGTCCTACCTGGTGCAAACCCACATGATAGGACATAATTGATGGATCAGAGGAAATGATTGGAAAAAAAATGGAGTCGATGGATGGTGTAAATGGATTGAATAGACACAGTAAATAGAAAATCGGAGATGATCGAACAGAGAAAATAAAGGAGTAAATGGAGTGGATGGAACGGATAGAGTGACTAAAACGGATCGACTGAATGGAACCGATGGAGCAGATGGAGCATATGGGACGGATGGAGTGGACAGAACGGATGTCACGGATGGTGCGGATGTCACAGATGTTACGGATGGTGCGGATGTCACGGACGGTGCAGATGATGCGGATGGTGCGCATGTTACGATGGTGCCGATAGTACGGATGGTGCAGATGTTACGGATGGTGCAGATGTTGCTGATAGAGGCAACACCTGTTGACCATGATGTTACCAAATATCTGTATCCCCTATATATGCTATCTACCTGTATCCCCATATATATCTGTATCCCATTTATACCTGTATCCATCCTGTTGCTATATATCTGTATGTTGCTATGTACGTCCCCACTGTCCTGCTCACGTGCCTGGTCTCAGGCACTTATACTGATAACCACCATATCACACCACTACACCTACTCTCTACTATACACCATCATTCAACCAGAACGATGCATCCATCCTTCAACCAGAATTAACAGCTATACTCCTGTTAATTCGGACTAGCTGTTCACATACGAACACAACTCCATGATCACCTCATCACCATAATAAAACCCAGCAAGCTGAGCACATTCCGGCTAGCTGTTCGGATAGGCGTCCCTCAGGCCTAACGCAGCCAGAACCCAGTCTAGGTGTCCACCCACCAGACTGAACACATCCAACTGATTTCCTCAGCACCAGATCTATCGCTAGGAAGCAGCTATCATCCAACAACTACACCAGCTGCACACATATCCAGTGCACCCACACACCATACGACTCTCTCTATCACTCTCTCTCTCTCTCTCTTTACTGACTTGAACTACGGTTCCCGAGGGCGTTCAACCTACCAGCGCTTTGAGATCATACCAATGATACATAAGGCGCTATACAAATGCCAAGTAACATAACATTATGTACTGTGATGACGTTTCTGGTTTTAGTTGTTCTGAAGGTGGTGAGTGGAAATCTCCATGCCCCGTATTCACACAAATGTAAAAATAAAATCTTTTTTGTTTGATGTCTTTTTGGATGTTTTTAAATAAGTGAAAGGTTTAATGTAAGCCAAACACTATAAATAAATAATAATAAAACATATGCGCAAGCAAACCTACACCCTACAGCTCTCTCCTCAAGCATTCTCGAGCCCGATGTCAAGTCTTGCATCCTAGTCTGCAACTGAGCAACCATGTCTCCATTTCACCAAGCCTCTGCTCCACATCTGTGACTCTCTGGCTCACTTGTTTCAAATCCGCATGCACCAGCAAAACATCCACTCCCACTGTCTGTACATTATTTCCCAGTGATGTGTGGGATTCCTGAACAGCCGCAGAGAGGCTTTTCAACATTACAGGCTCCAGAAGCAACCTTGACAGTGTGCTCATGTTATTACTGTTCTCCTGCACCTGCTTATTGTGCATCAATTTCACACCAAAAGCATACTGATCCTGCTTCAGTTAGTGTCTCACCTTATTGGTGTAGCGAATACACAACAGTTAGCTCTCATCTCAAACTCTAGCGAAAGGTAGCCCAACTTACACGGATACCCCTTAAATATACAGGTACCCCTAATCACGCTCACACCAAAATAAATGCTCCCCTCAAGGGAAGCAAGGCCAAGAGTCTTATCTTGAAAGGATAATGAGTTTAATCTTTACAGAAATGAGGATTGGGCGGGCAAAGAACTCTGCTCCCTGAATGACCTTCTGTCCTTCCGTTTCAAGCTCCTGCAGACTGGAGCCAGACAGGAGCTTATATACTTCTTGACTTGGTCAATGGCTACTGGCAATGCTCCATGCAAAACTGTCCTTCCCTACAAGCGGTGCTGCAGTCTTACTTCCTTCATGGTCGAATTTCCTGTTTAGGACATACTACTTAACATACTGCTAGCCTATGCAAGAATACACTGTAGCTCCTGTTTCTCATCATTTTGCTACATTATGAACATTTATATATAAACAAATGTTCCCGTCATGCTCTCCAGATTTCATTCATTTGACTAATATTTTCATCTGGTCCAGTAATTCCCCTTAAAACCTTGATTTCCACAATCATGCATTGAGCATGTTAAAATCCCCATTTAGCATACATGGGCTTTTGATCGACAGCTGGTCAGTCACTTTGTGTGCTCTGCCAGAGCTGAGCCTCAGTGACGCAACACTGCATGCTCTCCGATCCATTTTTAGCGTCAGCCACATTCCTTCCGGGAAGGGAGGGGAAATATTTTTGAATCCTACCATGCTTTGATATTTTAAAACTAAATAGAATAACATTTACAAATGTATTCAGCTAACAGTTATTTACACCTTATATTTAAATACCAACTAACTTCTTTTAGTGCCCACCCATGTCTGTGTGTGATAATATTTGCATGAGACAGTCAAAAGAAGTCTTGCCTAATTCTAAAGTGCTTGGGAATGAAGAAAGGCACTAGCTCCTTCACAACACTAGCTAGAGCTGGACAAACTTCACGTGAGCCCCACAAAAGGACAGGAAAGTAACCAGAATATGTGAGGGGAAGTGCACACCTCCACTCAACAGATGCTACATTCCATGTTATTGAATTTTGGCCGTTGCTCAATCAGCACAAGCATTTTGCATGCTCCTACAAAGCATTGAACGCCCCCCAATCCACATAAGTTCCTGGCACTTACAATTGCAAAAGTCAAGTGGCAAAAACAACAAACAGGATCACATACAAGCTTATGATCTGCTTTGTACACACTGTAGGCCATCATAACCAAGGTCTTTATTCCAGGGCTGGGCACCACCGGATCCCCCCCTATCCCTGCCCCATTCTAAGAAACACCAGCAGCAACGGTTCTCAATGGTACACCGTAGCGTTCTATGTTACCAACAGCACACAGAACTTTCACTTACTGCAGCCACCTCCAAAGCTAATGCACCCACCTGTTCCAGGGAAACTCGCCGCCCCCGCCCAAGAGATCTACTCAGACCTCCAAAGGCACCACAGGGTGCTGGCTGCCTGTTACTACATCCAGGACAGCTTCAAGACGGCGTCCCCTCATGTGGACTGCAGCATACAAGTTCAAATTCCATGTTGCAGCAGGTTCAGAAGACTCAGACCAAAAGATATCTGACCTCACAACCAGGTTATTAAGCAGGACTCCTAGACCATTGCGCAGAGCTCTAGCACCTCACATCCACGCTGATTTGTGTGAAGCCACATTCCCATTGCTTTATTATTTCCAATACTGGTGCATTTGATCTGGTGATTTGATGAGCACAACAGAACCCTTTTATTATTAAACATTTAGGGATAACATCTGCTTACATAAACTATTTGTGTTTCGTAAAAAAAAATTTTGTATAACATGTTGAAAAATCCAATACATTACTTAAAGTTATGAGTTTACATTTGTATTGGAATAAACCTCTCCTGAAAAAAAGAGTCAGTTGGCTCGAAACGCAGAGAGAGAGACTATTTTGTCATTCAAAGATATTCCAGTTTGATTCCAATTTGATTGATGTATTTATAAAAGTATCTTTCAGTAGAAATATTTGTAATTTAAATAGTTTTTCTGCAATTTTTGTACAGTAACGTTCTTTTCGACTGGATGTTCCTCCCACAAATTCCTCATCTTTAGATATCTTCCCATCCAGCTTTAGCTGCTTTGGAAAAGAATTTCGCCAGAGGGCTCTGTGTGTCGATGCGGTCGGCTCGATGTCAGTCGAGGGCTTCCATATCAGGGGTTACCTCATCGTCAGTATGTATAGCATGCGCAGCGCCCGTTGGCTTAAGTTCTGTTTTTACGCCAGCATCAGTGAGTCCCCGACAGTACCATACTTTGAAAATGGGTGAAGTGTAAAAACTGGATATACTACTGTAGGGTAGGCTTGGAGGGGCAATAAGGAATAGGTTTGTTTATTTATTTGTATAGCGCAGCCTGGCCCTAAGGCATCTGAGCGCATTGCTTGGTTACATAGACATATTGTTAAATTATATGCAGAAAATGGTTACAGTAGCAAAAAAATAAATGCAAAAAATAAATTACATATAAATACAAAATAATACAGTGAGGGGTTATGCAAGGTTATTTGCATATAGGGATAGTGTTGCCATTGTATGCAGAAAGAGGTTACAGGGCAGTATACTTTGCAGGTAGATACAGCTATTACAGTAAATACAGTATAATACAGTGTGTGCTAATGCATGGGCATAGTCATTTAGCTATGAAGTATGGTAGCAGGTGTAGTGTAATAGAAGCCACTTATGCCGGCTGAGGCATTATGTGGGTAGTGTGGGTAAGATATGCAATGGATGTCTTGTTGAGACAGGGTGAGCAGGTCATGGTTAAGTAGGAAAAGAGAATAGGAGACAGTGGTTAGCGAAAAATGGTGATGGACAAAGGGTCTGTGTAGCTCTTTCCAGAGTATCCATGACTTGGAATTCTTTCTGAACTGGAGAAAGGACGGTTCAATTCTGAGGGTCAGAGGAAGCGTGTTCCAAAGAGTACAGGGAAACTGGTGCCGCCTGCTTTCTGGAGCTGGAACCTCGGGACTTTCAGGCAATGGGCTTGTGCCGATCTGGTGGGGCGTGAAGTGGTGTTGCGAGATAAGTTGTCAGCTAGGTATTTAGGTGCCTGATACGTGGGAGGAACATCCAGTCGAAAGAACGTTACAAGGGGTAAGTAACTTGTTCTGCGAATGGATTGTGTCCTCCCACGCATTCCTGATCTTTAGATAGACTCCCAAATCAGTGTTAGGTCTTGGAGGAGGGAGTAACAATTTTCAATTTTGATTTTTCATGGACTGAATGTAGGACAGCTTTCCCAAATCCTCCTTCCTGGCAAGAGGATGAGTCCAGACAATAATGCTTTGTAAATGTAGACCAACTGGCTGCAGCACAAATGTCCCTTTTAGGAACCCCTCTTTGCAGAGCAGAAGCTGTCCCCATCCCCCGTGCGGATTGAGCTCTCAGGCCTTCTGGGGGATCTTCCTCGGCCAATCTGTAGCATTCTGTAATGGCAAGAATCATCCATCTGGACAATGTTTGTTTTGTAACTGGTAGTCCCAGTTTGTGTCCAGTGTAACCTTTGAAAGGTTGGCCATGTTGACGTATCTTCACCATCCTTGAAACTTAAAAGCTCAGAGCCCTTCTAGGATCAAGCCTATGCAGCCTTTCCTCTTCCTTGCCATGATGAGGGGGCAGATAAAAAGTTGGTAATATAATTTCTGGGATATGTGAAAATCTGATACGATTTTTGGCAAAAAAGAAGGTTTAACCGTAAGGACATCCTTATCGAAAATAGTAAATGGAGGTTTACTAAATAAAGCCTGCAACTCACTCACCCTGCGGGCCGACGTCAAATCTACTAACAGAATGGATTTAAACGTTAGTAGTCTCTGAAGACATGAATGTAGAGGCTTGAAAGGAGCACACATTAGACATTTTAAGACAGGATTCAGGTCCTAAACAGGCACTTAAAAAGGTGTAGGAGGGAACAGGTTAGTGAGCCCTTTAAGAAATTGTATGATTAATGGCATCTTAAAATATGATACTTCCTTGGATGTGCGCTTGAAGATTGAAAGCACAGCTAAATAGCTTTAAATAGTTCCAATTTGGAGCACCAGATTTACTAAATGCAAAAAAAAAAAGATAACACCATAGGTGTACTGCACTGAAAAGGATCCACATCCTCTTCCCTAAAACAGCTGCAGAATGTATTCCAACGGCAGCGGTACAAGGATTTTGTTTCTGGCCTCCTGGCCGAAAGCAAGATCCCCATAACGTTACCCGGGAGGTCCCAATCCTTTTATCTCAACCTCTTAGAAACCATGCGTGAAGGTTGAGTGTCTTGACCTCAGTGGTGCTGTCTGTAAGGACTTGTACTGTCTGACCTGTAAAACGTTGCTGAAAGGCTTGAAGAGCCTTGAGAACTGCCAAAGGTTCCAGGAAGTTGATGCGTCTTTGGGCTGTAGCGCATGTCCACAGGCCGTGGGTTGTGTGGTGGAGGAAGTGAGGCCTCCATCCGGCGAGTGAGGCGTCTGTAGTTGGAATGCTTGTGCTGGTGGAACGCGGAAGGGTTTTCCTTTTAGCAGATTGTGCCTGGAACACCAGCGAAGAGCCTGTACCAGGGTTAGAAAAACCACAACTAGATCGTCCCACTCATTGCTTGCCTGACACCATTGTTTCATACCTGCATTGGGCACATGCGCAGGAACCAAGTGAATGCATGAGGCCATCATCCTGAGCAAGCGCATTGCTTTGCGTACAGTTATCTACCGACCGGCCTTGTAGTGAGGTACTTGCAACAGCATATTTTGTACTCTCTCGCTTGACGGGAAAGCCAGCTTCTCTTTTGTGTTTAGAATTGCTCCCAAAAATTGTTTTATTTGGCTGGGGACTAGACTTGATTTCTTTTTCGTAGATGGAGAAGCCCAAATTGAAAAGAAGGTCTATTGTCTTTTGTCTATTTTGTTTGCAAATTTGAGGAGATTGCCCAGTGATTAGCCAGTCGTCCAGATAAGGGTATACAGGAATTGAATTTCAGCACAGGTGTGCTGCCACTACTGCAAGCACGTTTGTGAATACTCTTGGCGCTGAGGTGATGCCGAGGGGAGTACCTTGAACTGGTAGTGAACTCCCGCTATCTGGAACTGCAGATATTTTCTGTGCGCAAGGAACATTGAAATATGAAAGTATGCATCTTTCATATGCAATGCTGCCCAGTAATCCCCCCTGTTTTAAGAGGGAAATCACATCTTGAAGCGTGGTCATGCAACCGTTTGCGGCTTGACATATTTGTTTACAGGGAGCAGATCTAATACTGGGCGCATGGAAAGGTCTTTCTTTGGCACAAGGAAGTACTTTGAATAAATACCCTTGCTTATCCGATTCGCTGTGACGATCTCTATGGTGTCCTTTTCCAGCAGTGTCTTTACTTCTTCTAACAGTATGCACCGCTCTTCTGGCACTATCTTTCTGTGTCTTGGCGCGCAGTTGGGTGGCTGTTGTAACAGTTCGATGCAATACCTGCCTGCCATGGTGGACCACACTCACTTGTCTGATGTCATCCCCTCACATGCGTGGGTGAAGTGTGAAATACGTCCTCCTACTGGAGTGGCATGTGAAGGTACCTGCAGCGGTGTGTTATTGTTTGGCATGGGTGTATCCTCTCTGCAGTGAGGTTCTGCCTCTTCCTCTGGATGACATGCATTACTTACCGTAAAAGCATTTCTGATGATTGTATCTGCTTAGATTCACATCCTGTGCATATAGTCTGACATCCAGTGGTAACCGCAGAGTATTGCATCTTGTCTTTCGAGAATCGAAAGGGGACGTCGACATGGGCTTGCCTGTAACACTATCCCTACGTGACGTGTAGTGTACCCAAGATCCCTCATGCGTCGAGGTCCCTCCGATTGTATTTTTTCTGCCGTGAGGGAGCCTTATGACTATGACAGAAAAGAGAGAAAGTGGTAAGGCGTCTATGTTCCTTCCATTCGAGCGCGGAGGAAGGGTGGGCGCATGTGAATCTAAGCAGATACAACCATCAGAAGAACAAGTTACTTTCTTACCTGGTAACGTTCTTTCGATGGGATGGTCCGACGACGTATTCCATATCTATGACATGTAATCACCAAAGCTGTGCTGCTTCGGAAACTTTTTTCGGCGTCTGCGTCCTGCGTCGATGACGTCGATGCGCCGTCGTCGAGGGCCTCCTCCGACGTCCGACGTCATCCGATGTGATAAGTAGGACGCATGACGCCCGTAGCCTCAGTTGTAGTTTTTTTCCCCCAGAACGTGTGACACTAGTCAACTGCCAGTCAGACACAAAGCCTTGCGGAACGTAAGCTGCAATCGCAAAAGAAATTCTGCAGCGGGGAAGGCAGGGCGGGAGCGATATGGAATATGTCGTCGGACCATCCCATCGAAAGAACGTTACCAGGTATGAAAGTAACTTGTTCTTCGAGGGGATTGGGTCCTCCGACATATTCCATATCTATGACAGACTCCCAAAGCAGTACCAGAGCAAGGAGGAGGGAAAGAATTTAGAATCAAAATTTAGAATAGCCAATCAAATAGCAGAGCAAAGGACCGCCTTGCCAAAGGCCAGATCCTGTGCTCGGATGGAATCGAGGGAATAGTGACGTACAAATGTATGTACTGAAGCCCAGGTGGCTGCATCACAGATGTTGCGAATAGGAACAACCCTCTGCAGGGCAGTAGACGCAGCCATACCCCTGGTAGAATGGGCCCGCAAGCCAGCCGGTGGGTCCTTACCCGCCAAGCGGTAGCACTCCGAGATGGCCAAAATAATCCAGCGAGCCAAAGTCTGTTTCGTCACAGCTTGCCCCAAACGCTTTCCAGCGTAACCAATAAAGAGTTGATCATCCACTCTGACCCAGGACATGCCTGAAACATAAAAGCTTAAAGCTCTCCTAGGATCAAGCCTATGGAGCCTCTCCTCTTCCTTACCAGGATGCGGAGGAGGATAGAATGCCGGAAGAACAACCTTCTGGGCCAAATGAAATTCCGTCACTACCTTCGGAAGAAAAGAAGGACGAACTCTAAGGACAACCCTGTCCTTGTGAAATACAGTGAAGGGTGGCTTAACTGAAAGTGCCTGTAACTCATTCACTCTGCGAGCGGAAGTAACCGCAACTAAAAACACAGTTTTCAGAGTTAACAGCCTCAAAGGGCAAGAATGTAAAGGCTCAAACGGAGCACCCATAAGAAACTTAAGAACAAGGTTTAAATCCCAACCGGGCACCAGGAAAGGTGACGGAGGGAACACATTAGTGAGCCCTTTCAGAAACTGTGAAATTAAAGGGATTTTAAAGTAAGAACACTCTTCAGACGAGCGCTTAAAGATGGACAGCGCCACCAGGTAACCTTTAATGGTACCCACTTGCAAGCCCCTGTGGGCCAAAGAAAGTAAAAAGGACAGAACCATGGGGATGTCACATGCAAAAGGATCCACATTCTGAACTCTGCACCAGTCGCAGAACTTACGCCAACGGCAACGGTACAGAGACTTTGTTGCTGGCCTTCGGGCCGAAAGCAATACCTCCATCACGTCTTCAGGGAGGTCCCAATCCCTATACCTCAACCGTTCAGAAACCAAACGTGAAGGTTGAGGGATCTGACCTCTGGATGGAGAACCTGACACCCCTCCCGTGAGAGCAGATCGTCTCAGTAGGGAAGACGACGCAGAGGGCAGATGGACAAGTCAAGAAGGGCCGGGTACCACGTCCTCCGAGCCCATGCCGGAGCAATGAGGATCATCCGGGAACCGAACGTCCGTAACCTCCGCAGCACTTGCGGGATGACGGGGACTGGAGGAAACGCATACAGCAGCGGGAATGACCACTCCACCACGAACGCGTCTCCTAAGGCTCCTTTTGGAGGAAATTCCCACAAGCAAAACCTTTCGCACTTCCGGTTGACACTGGAGGCGAAGAGATCCACTTGAGGGGTCCCGCAAAGGGCGAAGATCTCCAGGAGAATCTCCTGAGCCAACTCCCACTCGTGAGAGATCGTGCTCTGCCTGCTCAGAGCGTCCGCCGTCACGTTTTCGTCTCCGGCCAGATGAACTGCCGAGATCGAAACTTCCTGCTGGATGGCCCAGAACTCGAGCTGCATCGCCTCCCTGCACAGAGGAAGTGACCCTGCCCCCCCCTTTTTGTTGAGGTAGTGCATGGCCACTGTGTTGTCCGTCAGGATCAGGATACTCTTTCCTTGCACAGTCGGCAGAAAAGCCTTCAGGGCAAGCCTGACGGCCCTCAGCTCCAACAGATTGATATGGAGTCTGGACTCCGACGGAGACCAACGACCGCTGACTGTCAGCCCGTTGGCATGAGCTCCCCAACCCGTGAGGGATGCATCCGTCACGATCGTCACCTCCGGCCAGGGAAGCCAAAATGGAGCCCCCTTCATCAAGTTGCCTTCGACGGCCCACCACAGAAGGTCCCGGGCGACCGAGGGCGGCACCTGAACCGGGTCCGACATCCTGCCGGAGGACTGCGACCATTGCGTCTTGAGCGCCCACTGCAAAGATCTCATCCGCAGGCGAGCCTCTGGCACCAGAAGAATGCAGGATGCCATGAGGCCGAGCAACCTCAAGAACTCGAACGCTGGGAGCGTCTGGGCATGCTGAAACTTGTGCACCATCTGCTGAATGCGAAGAGCCCTCAACTGGGGAGGAAAACACTGACCCAGGGAAGTGTCGAGCACTGCTCCGATGTACTGGAGCCGCTGTGTTGGCGTCAAATGGGACTTCTTTAAATTGGGGGAGAAGCCCAGCCTGTGAAGGGAGTGGCAGGCGACGGACAGATGATCCAGGACTTGCTCGGTAGAGCTCCCCCTGATCAACCAATCGTCCAGGTAGGGGTAGACGTGAATCCCCCCTTGCCTGAGATGCGCTGCCACCGCTGGTGAAAACCCTCGGGGCAGAGGTCAATCCGAACGGCAGGACCCGAAACTGAAAGTGCGAGCCGCCAACCGCGAACCTCAGGTACTTCTTGTGCTTGGGATGGATCGGCACATGGAAGTAAGCATCCTTGAGGTCGAATGACACCAACCAGTCCTGAAGCTGAAGGGCCTGGAGGACTTGAGAGAGAGTAACCATCTTGAACTTGTCCTTCCTGAGGAGTTTGTTCAAACCGCGCAAGTCCATGATGGGTCTCAATCCCCCGTCTTTCTTCGAAATTAAAAAATAAGGAATACCATCCCTTGTTCCTCTCCACTACAGGCACCAGTTCTATGGCGCCTTTCTCCAGCAGGGCTTGAATTTCCTGCGCAAGGAGCGGATCCGGACTCTGCAAAGAGAGGTTCCCCGGTGGATTGTCGCGAGGCCTGTGCCGAAAGGGAAGACAGTAGCCGTGGGTTATGATCTCCAGAACCCACACATCTGAAGTAATGGCTTGCCACTCTACAAGATGCTGCGCCAGCCTTCCCCCAACCGGCGAACCATGGGACATGGCCTCATGACTGAATGGGAGCGGCTGCGGCGTTACCTGAGGGCAAAGAGGCAACTGCCCGAGCGGCCTTGGCACCACGGGTTCCCTGTCGTCCACCTCTGGTACCCCTGCGTTGGCCTCTTTGACTGCCAGCTCCTCTCGCTTTACTGAAGGAGTAATAGCGAAAGGAACCACCCCTCCACTGCTGTCCCCTAGGACGAAAATGCGGAGGTTGGCGAACTGCAGCGCCCAACGACTTCGCTGCAGCTTTTGAGGTCTGCAACCTCTCAAGGCTCTCGTCAGCCTTGCTGCCAAAAAGGTGTTCACCGTCAAAGGGCATGTTGAGGAGCCAGGACTGCACATCAGGAGCAAACCCCGACTTCCGCAACCAGGCAAACCTGCGTATTACGGTGCTCGCCGCCATGGACCTACTGAGGCATTCAGCTAAGTCCAAACCCGACTGAACGGACTCACACACGGCATCCTTACCATCCTGGACCATAGCAAGGAAACCATCCCGTTCGTCCCCTTCGGGAATATGTTCAGCCGCTAATGCAACACAGTTCCACAGAGTGTGTGTGAAACGAGACAAGGCACAAATGGAGTTGGCCGCCTGAAGCGCCATACCACCAGAAGAAAACACTTTCTTCGCCCAGCCATCAAAACGTTTGTCGTCCCTATCAGGAGGGATGGTAGGGTACGACGCCTGCTTTGCGGGGGCCGTGGCCGCCTGCACCACCAAACTCTCCGGAGTGGGGTGCCTGGTCAAGTAGCAGAGGTCGCTACTGGCTGGACGGTATTTTCGCGACAAGGATCTGCCCACCGCCGGGAGACTCTCCGGAGCAGTCCAAGCCGCCGCCACCCTTCTCTGTAAAGCCATATGGAACGGCAGTACCGGATCAGTTGGGGGACCAACATCAAGGATGTCCATCAGATCATCCTGCACAAACCCCCCTGGGGGAGCATACCATCCCAAGTACTCAGAAACCCTAGCCATAAGGCGCCGGTACGAGGAATCGGCATGAGAGCCAGGCTCAGGCCTACAAAACTCCACCTCCGGAGAGGTGTCCAGTCCACTGGCATCATGCAGTGACTGTCTCAAATCGTCAAACTGACTATGGCCCGAGACAATTTCATCTGGAACCTGACTAGGAACCAGGCCATCAGAATCCTCATCCGCCTCTGAAATATAGTCCAGGTGGCGAAAAGAAGGCACCCGAGAGTGCTTGCTCTTAACCAGAGCCTTCCTAGGGGGTTCTCCCGTGCCACGGGGTACCTCCGACACGAAAGGCGTCGATGGCGTCGAGCGAATCGGTGCCGGCGTCGAGAGAACCGGCATCGGCGCCGAGAGGATCGGCGTCGAGGAAATCGGCGTCGACGTCAGATGCAGCGCCTCCAGCATCGGCGGTGTCGACACAGCCCTCGAGGCCGGAGCCCCGAGCGTGTCCCTCGACGACCTGAGCGTCGACAGCTTCGACGACTTCCTCGGAGCCGGAGCCTCGAGAAAGCCTGTCGACGCCCTCGACGCCTCAGACGTCGATGTCTTCCTCGAAGACCTCACAGGTGCACACGGTCTCGAACGCGTCGAGGACCGGGACCTGGAACGGGTACGTCGAAAACGAGTCTCCTTGTCCGAACGGGACCTCTCCCGTGACTCGTGCCGACCACTCTTGCGAGCGGTGTCTCTCGACCGACCCCACTCGGGGGTGCGGACGGCTTAGTACCCAGCATTTTCTTCCCGAAGGAAGCCCATTCCTCCGGCGTCGCACGGCTGGTGGGGTAAGCGACGTGCCGGGCAGAGTCCTCCGAAGAGGACCTGGAAGACGACCGGTGTCGGCGCTTCCGAGAATGCCTCGAAGAGGCTGAGGAGTGGTGAGACCAACTCCTAAAAGGAGACCCACGAGACTTCCGACGATGACGCGGAGAGTCACCCCTCGAATCATCCGTCGAAAGCCCTGCAGACTTCGACTTCCTGGGCTTGGACACCCGACCTACCGACAACTTCTTCTTACGTTTGCGTAAGGCTTTGGACATGAGCGACTGGCAGTCGATACAGTCATCCGTGTCGTGGGCCTCCCCGAGGCACCAGAGGCAGGCGTTGTGCGAGTCCGTCACCGACATCTTGGACTCACACTCCCCGCACTTCTTGAAACCCGGACGCGGGGTCGAAGACGAAGTAGAAGACATCTTCACATGAAGGATTTTCACAAAACGAACAGGTTCGAAGAACCGAGAAGAACAGAACTCCAAAGAGTCAAGGCGTTAACCGAGATTCACGAAGCAACACGTTCGCAGAAAAAACGGAACTGAGGCTACGGGCGTCGTGCGTCCTACTTATCACATCGGATGACGTCGGACGTCGCCCTCGACGACGGCGCATCGACATCATCGACGCAGGTCGCAGACGCCGAAAAAAGTTTCCGAAGCAGCACAGCTGTGGTGATTACATGTCATAGATATGGAATACGTCGGAGGACCCAATCCCCTCGAAATGCTTTTACAGTAAGTAATACATGTCTTCTGATGTTTGTTAATCTGCTTAGAATCACATGCTGTGCATAGACTAGCAAGCAGTACCCGGAGTTGGAGGTGGGTTGTGAGAAGGAACAGTAGTGAAAAGATGTCTTAGTACTGCCTGTCCCACCTGAGAATCAGACCTAGAATGAGTGTCTAGGCAATAGTGTTTTGTAAGGGTGTGTACAGAACTCTAGGTTGCTGCTTTGCAAATGGGCTCAAGGGGAACATTTGCAATGAATGCTATGGATGCCCCAGCGCCTTGAGTAGAATGTGCTCTAGGCATTAAGGGTAGCCCTCTCTTAGCAAGACTTTAGCAGAGTGTGATGCATTTGACAATCCACCTAGAGATAGTGGATTTGGAGACCGCATCTCCTTCTCTTCCTGCCGCCACTGAAACGAAAAACTGATTAGTCTTTCTCAGTGGTCGAGTTCTTTCCATGTAGAACATGTCAACTCTGTGTACATCCAGTGTGTGCAGGCTTCTTTCTCCCATGCTTGAAGGATTTTGGAAGAACGTTGGTAGTTCTATAGACTGGTTCACATGGAACTTTGAAATGAATTTAGGCGCAAACCTAGGATGGGGGTGTAGAACCACCTTATCTTTGTGAACTGTTACAAAGGGATCTACGCTTGTATTTCACTTACTGTCCTAATGGATATAATAGCCATCAAAAAAGCAGTCTTATAGGTCAGATCTTTAAGACTTGCTCTGTGCACGGGCTCGAAGGGAGCCCCCATAAGCCTAGTCAACACCACGTTTAGATCTCATCCGGGAGCAGGGTTAGAAATGGGAGGGTGAATTCGTTTCACTCCCTCCATGAAAGCCTTAATAACTGGTATCTTCCACCAGGACACTTTCTGTTGTGATGTAGTGTAGGCTGAAAGCGCAGCTAAGTGAACCTTTAGAGAGTTAAAGACCTGGCCTGAGTCAAGTAAATTAGTTATGTACAAAACAATGTGTGTGGGAGAGCAGTTAATCAGGTTAATGCTCTTTGAGTTGCACCAGATGACAAACCGTTTCCATTTACTGGAATAGCAATATCTAGTGTTCGGTTTTCTTGCCTTCCTGAGAATGTCCATACATCTCTGAGGGAGCTGCAGGTGCCCAAACACTATGACCTCAGGAGCCAGGCCGCTAAATTCAATGTCTGCGGGCATGGGTGAAGTGTCTCCCCTCTGTCTTGCGACAACATGTTGTACGGGCAAGGCAGTTTCACTGGAGGAGGCGGGGACATCTCCATCAGATGAGCGAAGCAGGTTGGCGGGCCCACCAGTATCATCGTGACTGGTTCCTGGTGCATCTTGTGCACTATCTTGTTGAGAAGGGGGTCGGGGGGGGGAGGAGCGTAAACAAATTTCCCTGACCATGTTATCCAGAGTCCATTCCCCTTGGAACGGTTCTGGGGGTATCTGAAGGCGTAATCTTGGCATTGAGCATTCTCTAGAGTTGCAAACAAAATGATCTCTGGGAAGCCCCATTCTGCGAAAATGTTGGAGACGATGTCTTTGTGTAATCGCCATTCGTACGCCATGGGCAACGGGAAATCTCTGCGGAGTACGTCTGCTAGAAGATTGAGTTCCCCTGGAACATGTTGTGATAACAGGAACATGTTGCATTTGAGAGCCCACTTCCAAATGTTCTGTGACAGTTTGGACAGCCCTGCAGAGTGAGTGCCCCCTTGTTAGTCCAGATAGTACATGGCCGTGGTGCTGTCTGTGAGGATCAGGACTGTCTTTCCTTGCAGTTGTATTTGGAAAGCTTTTAGTGCTTTCAACACTGCCAATAGTTCCAACAGGTTTATGTGGTTGGATGCTATGGCTGACGACCAAATTCTCTGCGCGGTTTGTTGAAGCAGGTGAGCTCCCCACCCTGTGAGAGATGAGTCTGTAGTTAGAGTGGCTTTCACTGCAGTGGCGGTGAAGGATTTCCCCTTCAAGAGGTTGTGTCTCTACCACCACCGCAGCAAGACGAGGGCTGGCGAGACAACCACTAGATCGTCCCATTGTCCGCTGGCCTGACACCACTGGCTGTTGAGCCACTCCTGGATTGGGCGCATGTGCAAGCGTGCATGAGGAAGCAAGTAAATACATGACGCCACCATTCCTAAGAGTCGCATAGCCTTGTGTACCGTCACCTCTCGACTGGCTACATACTGAGGGATTTGAAACAGGATGTTTTGGACCCTGTCGTTGGAGGGGAAGACAAGGCCGTCCTTTGTTCGAATTAGAGCCCTTAGGAACTGCTTGACCTGACTGGGGTCTAAGCTGGATTTGTTCTCGTTGATAGAGAATCCCAGACTGAATAAAAGATACATCGTCTTTTTGGTATTTGACAGACAGGTTTAATAAGAGTCCCCTGTTATGAGCCAGTCTTCGAGGTAAGGATAAACTGGGATGGATTGCCTGCACAGATTTGCTGCTGCCACCGCTAGTACCTTTGTAAATACCCTTGGTGCAGATGTTATGCCGAAGGGTAGTACTTTGAACTGATAATGCTTGTCTTGTATCATAAATCGAAGGTATTTTCTGTGCGCTGGCAATATTGAAATATGAAAGTATGCATCTTTCATGTCCAGTGTTGCCATGTAATCCCCCTGTGATAACAGGGGAATTACTTCCTGCAGAGTGACCATGCGGAACTTCTGTGGGTTTACAAATTTGTTCGCTGGGCGCAGATCTAATACAGGGGGTGGTTAGATCCTTTTTGGGTACAAGGAAGTACACTGAATAAATACCTTCTTTTACCTGTGACATTGGTACGACTTCTATGGCTCCCTTTTCATGTAGTGTCTCGACTTCCTGAAGAAGTATACAAAGATGGTCTGGTGTCAGCCTTCTTGCTCATGGAGGTCTGAATGTTGCGGACCGGTTGAACTCTATACAGTACCCATGGGCCACGGTCTTTGGAACCCACTGGTCTGTAGTTATTCCCTCCTATGTCTGAAGGAACGATTTTAGCCGGCCCCCGACCGGGGAGGAACAGGAGGGGACCCACATCTTCAAGTCATTTTGAACCTGAGGCCAGGGAGCCTCTGGGGGTAGAGTTCCGGCCCCTTCCTTTACCATGACGCTGACCCCTCTGGGGCTATGGGGCAGTGTATCTGCTGTTTTCCTGTGGAGATGACCAATTGTTTCCTGAGGAGTACTGTTGTTGAGGGAAGCGTTGACCACGAAAAAAGGAGTCTGGACCCAGATCCTCATCTTGTAGAGGGTCTTTGTGTAATCTGGTCCAGCGTTTTCAGGGTGTCATGCTCCTTTTTTGCGGTCTCGAGGGGCTCGTCGACAACCTTCTCAAACAGGTTGGATTCTTCCACGGGTTTATTTATAAGTGACGCTTGCGTCTCTGGCTTGAATCCAGAGTTCCGTAGCCACGCATGTCTTTTCAGGAGTGTGCCCTGAGCCAGGGTCCGACCAGCTGTTTTGCCAGAATCCAAAGTGTTCTTAAGTATGCTTTGGTTCACTTGTCTACCCTCAGTCACTGTGGTGAGGAGACGAGTACGTAGTGGTTCGGGAACTTCCTGTAGACCTTCTTGTAGCAAGGCCCACTGAGCATCCACGTAGCTGGCCAATTAGGTGGTATTGTTGGCAATACGTGTTGAAAAAGCTGCTGCGGCCGTGACCCTTTTCCCAGGGGCGTAAAGTCTTTTACCTTCTTTATCAGGGGGTGCATTGCCGGTTGACAGAGGGACCCCTGCCCTCTTTCTTGTAGTGGTCACCACTAGAGAATCTGGGGTAGAGTGATCTCTGATATAAAGGGGGTCTGAGGGAAAAGGACGAAAGAGTTTTTCTATTCTCGGATTAACACCTCTTGTAAGAGCAGGTGTTGATAAGGAGGGGGCCAGACGTTTTTTTATTGAATTGAGGAGAGGGATAGCCAGGCTGGCCGGTGGCTTCTCTTTGAGGATGTCTTCCACAAAGTCAGATTCAGGGACAGCTTCCTCTGTGGCGACTTTGAAGTGTTCAGCTGCTTTGCGCAACAGGACGTTAAAATGTCAATTGATCATCCACAGGCGAGGGTTGTCTAGTGGGGGTGGTCTGGAGGGAATCCAAACCCAGGGCATCAAGATCTGGTGAAATATCTGGAGACTGCCATGTCTGAGGATCACCCATATCCGGGTTTTCCCCCCACCCCTCTATGGGATCATGCATGTCCTCAGGATTGGAGAAATGATCCTCATCCTGAGTGTCTGCAGGAATCTCCTCCTCAGTGAGCTCATAGGTATAAATATATATCCTCTTCCTGAGAGGGGTCAAAGAGTCTTGGGAATTTTGCTACAGGTTCCAAAGGGCTCTCATCCCGTGGTCTTCTAGGCGTGGGTTGCTCTGAACGGGTAACAAACCTTTCAAACCTTTCCATACAATTTTCAAACTTTTCTCTAGTCCAAACAGAAGACATAGAATGGTCTAGAGGTAAATCGTCGAGATTTTGTCTCAACGTCGAAGACATTCCTTCCTCGCCCTCCGAAAACAACTCCTGGGGGACCGATGGAGGTGAGGCGTCCCTGTGCCTCTCTTTTGGCTTATGTGAGGGTTCCGGTACTCCCCTTAGGCTATCCTTGAATCTCAACGGATCCTTGACCTTTTCCGTAGGCCTCGAAGAATCTCGTGACTGCCGTTTCTGAGAATCGGCGGAAATAATTCTCGCTATGCTGTCAGCGACATCTTCCGCAGACAGGAGCTGTGTAGCTTCGGCCTGCGAGTGTGAAGGAGCCTTTTTCGGCAGAGCCGGGGCCTTGTCTTCGGCGGCTGCCTTCTTTGGCGGTGCAGGTGCCTTGTCTTTGGCGGCTGCCTTCTTTGGCGGTGTCAGGGCTTTGTCTTCGGCAAACACTTTCTTCGGAGGAGCCGGAACCCTGTTGTCGCCGGACGCCTTCTTGCGATGCGTCACGACGGAACTTGGGATATTAGTGATAGCGCCCTTTGTTTTTGATGGCCCAGTCGCTAGGTGCATATGCGGCTGCGGGGAGGGCTGCCGATCTTAATGGTCAGCGAGTGCCGCCGCTGGTTCCAGTGTACCCGTTGGCGCTGAAGTCTTCTTCTACTTAGCCGAAGATTGACTTGAAGTTGTGTGCTTAGTGCTGTGTAAATGTTAGTCTTTCTCGTCGGGGTGTACCTTCCCTATAACAGTGCCTGAGCCATGCCTGGCGGGGCCGGGGACAGACGGTCCGGAGCGGGCACGCTCTGTCGAAAGGTCGACAACCTCTGGTTCGGAGGTCTGTTCATCACGATCGCCGTCGTCCCATTCGGTGGCTGCGGCAACAGGAGAAAACCAGGCCTTCAACATCCCGTATGCCGCCCACCGCTTGACTTTTCGATCCTTTAATGACTGAGGAGCTTACAAGCCGCGCATCCTACTTCGTTGTGATCGAGGGACAAGCAACGGTTACACCGTTTGTGCTCATCTCTCAAAGGAAATTTGCCCTTGCAGATGTGGCAAAACCTAAATGGAGTCCTCTCCATAGCTGAGGATGGGTAGAGTGACGAAGACCAAGAGGGAAAGACATTCTCAGATTGTACAGAAATGTCTACCCCAACCCCACTCTCCCTACTGTGTAGGACAGCGGAAGGCCCGGCCATGTGGTCTGCAGCGCCGACTGGATCACCGTCCGTCAAAGTCCTGAAGGTTTTCGGCAGAGATCTGAAACAGCCATAGAAATAAGGGACATATAGGGTGATCTTAAGTATTTTATATAACTATTCGGCCAAAGGTCGAGGGGACAATAGGCAATGGGCCTTATTACGAGTCCGGCGGTAACCGAGCAGGTAAAACCGGCAGGTTACCGCCGGACTCGTATTACCATTCCGCAATTACAACCCTGGTGACCCGGTAATTTCGGAGGCGGAATTCGGTAAATCCCCATTCCCATGGAGTCTGATAGGAAACGTAAACACAGATTTACATTTCTCTCTCTCTCTCTCTCTCTCTCTCTCTCTCTCCCTCTTTTTCCTCTTTTTTCATTTTACCAAATATTTCCTCCTGAATCCCTCCCAGACCTGTAGACTTTGCCTCACTGCTGAAAGGCTCCTGTGGTTCTTTACTGAGTTGCTGTAAGCTTCTAAATGAGTCTTTACATTCTTCTCTTTCTTTTGCTTTTGGTTCAACTTTTAACTTTTACAACAAACACAAACTCTAGTTGCTACCATAACCCCAGAAAGTAGTATTTCCTCAACTCCAGTGAACTATAAACATTCCTCATTGTTTTTCCTTATTCTGAAGAAATACTAGCACTCAAACTAAATTCTGCACCACTGTCTGTTCATGCAGTTGAAAAGCCTTAGAAAGCTTTTCTAACTTTCGGCATCTGCACAGAAAAACTTTTTTTCTCTTCAGAGAAATTGACTTTGGCGCTTCTGTGTGTGACACGCATGTAGGTTATAAGGCCCTTTCCTTGAAACGGCTTCCGATAATGACGCTCTTCCTCCCGTCGGCTGCAAAGTGAGGGACGAGGTGCCACACGCCTACAAAATGTTAGTTCAAAACCCTTCTCGCGTGCCAGGATTAGTATTCTTCAGACCACAGTGTCCGTGTGCCCTATCAGTAATATTAAACGTGTGCGTGCCATAATACTTAGTTGAAAACCCTGGCTCATGCTCACAGTAAATAACGAAATTTCAATCAGTAAGCTATTTGAGAAAAGAGATAGTTCACTTCCTAAACTCACCGTAACAAATGGCAATACATTTTTTACAGAGTTCCAACAGAAACATCTATATTTTCTTTGCTTTGTTTGGCTTCTAACTCAAGAAAGATTTCACTAAGCTTATGGTTGCTGCAGCTGGCTTGACTCTTCCTTACAGCTTGACTCTACTCTAGCTTCTCGTGAGATAACTTGATCTTGAAAAAAGTTCTTCCTGCTGTCTTTCATACTATGGTTCTTTTGTTTACTTCTGCTGTGGTTTCTTTAACAAATAATTCATCTTAGAGAGGTAAAAAGTATTTTAATGCTCAGTTCTTAGTAAAACTTTCTGGAGCTCTGCTGTGACCTGCTTTGGTGTTCACTACAATGAAAAGCAGTTTAGAACCTCACAGCCACCAAAGGTTAATCACTGCTAGCTATCTGAGCCTCCATTTAGCCTTGGGGTGACACTAGTTTCCTGGAGAAAAAAGGTTAAGGAAAAAAATACTAAGAGCCTAATTCACAGAGCGTTTTGCAATGGAGTTTTGCCATTATAAGACGCTTCTGTGAATTAGGCCCTGAGTGCTTTAGGTAAGATCACCCTGCCAACTACAGACCTATGTTACAGCTCTAACCTTGGACTGCCCGATTCTCCTAGACACCCAGACTCTACTAATACATGAATGATGAGGGACCCCGACAGCAGACGCCAGAGGAGTGACAGGCCTCTTTCTGGTAGTGGTGACGACTAGTGAATCAGGTTTTAGCTGACCCCTAATATACAAGGGGTCTGTTGGGCTGTCCTGAATAATTTCTTTGATTCTGGGGTTAACCACCCTTATGAGGTTCGGCGTGAGTAGAGAGAGCTGTATACGTCTTTGTACAGACTGTAACAGTGGGATGAACTGACTGGCAAACTTCCTGTCTCCCAGAATGTCCTCCACAAAGTCCTTGTCTATGTGTGCCTCTTGGGTGTCAATACTTAAGTGTTGGGCAGCCTTCAGAAGCAGTACATTGTATTCTAGTTGATAGCCTTCAGGAGAATCTGCGACAATCTGGTCTTGGTGGTCAGGCAACTGGATGACATAGATGTCATCATCATCGTTGTTGTAATATTAGTCCTGACTGTATAGATCCGCTTGCGAGCCGGGGTCTTGAGACCCTGGGAGGCCCACACCATACATGTCCGGAGAGGGGTCTTGGTAAGTGAATGCCGGGGATCCTAGGACAGAAGTGCTTGGCTGTCGGTCAAGACAAGGTTTTTTGGCAGGGGGTTGATCTTTTGAAGCCCCTGGCTGTGATGTGTCCCTAAGGGACATTAGCACTTCTGGATGTTTGTCTATGAAGTCAACAAAGCATGACATCCTCTTTAAAATTCTGTTAAATTTTTCAGGAGTATAATCACAGGAGGGTGGGAAGCCTGAAAGGGTAGGAGGGTAGGGGTGGCTTGGGAGGGTGCCTGGCCTTTGTGATGCATAGCCCCCGAGAGTTTGTCTACATGTGGCGGGGGGGGGGAATCAATAACCTCAGTGCTTTCGGAAAACGAAAACATCGAGGATTTGATTTTTCCGTTGACTTTGTCTTTAACAGGGTAACAGGGACATGTTTTTTAATTAGTTCTTGCATTTTAGGCGTGTTCTTTGGGGGACGCTGATGCGCCTTTCGCACTTTTTCGGCCTGCAAAAAGATGGCCTTTTTGTGCGCTGTGTCCGAACCGACTTTGGGGGCCGGTGTCGGAGGCCTGTCATGCGGCGTAAGCGATGACCCAGAGGATAGGGAAGATCTAGAAGCTTTTTCCGGACACTGCATGGGCCTCGACGCTAGAATTTGTCGAATGTTGGCTGTGGGCTATGTACTTATTGTTTTTGGATGGGTGAGTGCTATGGCACAGAGCCACTTGCCTCCTTATTCGAGTTGGGGGCCCGTACATGGGGTTCTGAGGATCCCTGCTCGCCTTCGGCATCACTAAGGACACCGATACTGCCCTCGCTGGAATCTTCCGTTACATCGATGGAGGTTTCAGCCTGCATTGTGTGGACGGCCCAGCGCTTGGTGCGACGATCTGAAAGAGTTTTTGGGCAGAAAAGTTTGCAGGACTTGCAAAGATTTTCGGGGTGATCCCTAGGGAGACAGTAATGGCACACTTGGTGTGTGTCTTTCCACAGGAATTTTCTATGGCAGGTAGGGCAAAATGTAAATGGTATTTTGTCAATTATAAATGGAAAGGACAGTTAGGTGAGGAAAAGGGAAAAGGGGTAGCAGAATAAAGACCTCCCCCCTCTCGCTCTACTGTAAGGGCTGAAGCCTGAAGAGGCCTCTGAAGGCCGCGTCTGGTCTTTGATTAAGTCAAGTCGTCGACGAAGGAGTTGTCCGTCGAAGGTGCTGCAGCAAAAGCAGACAGTAAAGAGAAGTCTATGAATAAAATTCTAACTAGTCAAAGGCATCAGTATGGAAAGGAACTCCGCAACTTACTAACGCGCCCTGTCTAAGTCCGTTTGAGTTTCAAAAAACAAATCTTGTAATACTCTGCGACTACCACTAGATGTCAGACTATGTAGAGTATGTGACCTAAGCAGATCCACGAGCATCAGAAGAACAAGTTACTTACCAACTGTAACGTTCTTTCGACTGGATATTCGTCTCACGTATTCCTCGTCTTAGATACTCGATATCTTCAGCTTTGCTGCTTCTGAAAAGAAATTCTCCACCAGAGCGTGCTGTGCTTGAGGTTGCAGCGTCGACGTCCCTCGGAGGCAGTCGTTGAACGTCGATGTCATCCGTAGTATAAATGGCTTGAGCCGCGCCCGCTGGCTTCAGTTCCTTTTCTTCATATATTTTTAAATGATGAGTGTAACGCTCACCTGACTCCCACGGAGGCGCTGGTCTAGTCTGGGTTGCTGTGGCCTCTTCGAGCGTGATGCGCAGAACTCGGAACACCGACTGAACAGGACCCTCAAATCTTGCTTGTCTGGCCCGTAGGAATATCCTTCTGCAGATGAGAAAGGGGATTAACAGTCTGCAGAATAGTTTGCTTGCTTCCCCCTTCCCTCCCTTCGTTCTTCTCTAACTTCCTCCGAAATCCCCGGTTGAAGCTCACCTTATGGTTTGAAAGGATGAACTCTCCATCCAGCTTCTGGTGCAGGGGCACGTGTTAGTCCAGTTACTTCACTGGTTTTCAGAATGGCGCTGGCAAAATCCACTTGACTTTTCCAAGCGGAACGCCGTAAGTATGAAGATTACAAAAGTTCAAGTGTTGAGCCTCCTTTTCTGTTGCCTTCCTAACCTGTGATCTGTCCTTTATTTCAGGTGCAGAATGAAGGCGATGCGTTGAGGGATTGAATTGGCGATGGTAAACTCAGGTGAGTTAGCGATGGAGGCGATCCCTCTTAATGTCTTTATACTCCTCCAGTAATGTCTTTTGTCCTTTCCCCATAGGGGCCGGGGTGCGGTACCTGCCAACGAAGCGGCGCCGACCCGAAATGAGGAATGGTCCACCAACAGAAGACCGGTAAGTGTTATGGCAGAAAATTAGGCTTTCCTCCTATGTTCCTTCTGCTCACCTTTTGTCTCTTCTTCTCTCCCCTAGGAGCAGAGATGTGGCGACCGGTGCAGACAGTCGCGGTGGAGCCAGAAGAACTCCCGAGGACAGGTGAGTGAAGCGCGGCACTGCAGCGAGCAATGCGGTGCTTTTAAATGAAAGTCTTTTCTCAGGAACAGGAACGCTGGCGTGAAGGTTCCGGATGCAGGTAAGAAGTTTGATAAAATTCTTGGTTTTCACCTTTCTCTTCTCTTCTTCCTTACAGGTGTTCCAGGATCGAGGCGGGCGTGGCTGGAGACCCGATGCAGGAGCAGACACGGTGAGCGTTCAGCTGCTTGGATGCAGAACAACTCGAAGAGTGAGCTACTGTCTGGGCGTGGCTTAAATAGCCCCCAAAGTAGTTCCAGGTAAGTATCCTTCCCTGGCCACGCCCGAGTGGCAAAATAGTCCCAATGAAAAAAATAGTCCCTTTCAGGTCTCAAGGAGGCCTGAATCTTGCAGCATGGTCTGCCTCAGGTAAGTGCACAAAACACCTTCCTTTATGAGCCTGGCGCCTATGGCGCCAGGACTGAGTCCAAAGAGCCCCTATAAGGGGCCGCTGGGCTTTTACCCGGGGGCATGATGCCTGCTCCCGGGGGTGCTGGGCCTGGCCTGGTGCTCCGGGGGTAGGCATCATGACAGCACTCCCCCCCCAAGGCCCCTCCCAAGGTCGTTACCGCTGGAGGTTTCGGTTTGTTTGGGAAATTCCGATGGAACCTTTTTACCAGCCGAGGTGCATGTACGTGGTCGCTGGGTTCCCAAGACCTTTCCTGAGGCCCGTACCCTTTCCAATCAATTAGATAGAAAAGTTTTGATTTTGAGATCTTAGAATCCAAAATGTTCTTCACCTCGAATTCAGGCTCCCCATCTATCTGGATTGGTTCTGGTGGCTTTATTAATCTGGTTCCTGGTTGCACTGGTTTCAAAAGAGACATGAAAAACGGGGTGAATCGGCATGTTAGCTGGTAGATCGAGCTTGACTGCCACTGGGTTAATTATAGCTTTGATCGAGTAAGGGCCCAAATACCTTGGATTAAAAGTTCGGGGTCCCTTGAGCAATAAGTGTTTGGTAGCTAACCATACTTGATCCCCTATTTGGTATGGCGGCGCCTCTCTCCAATGCAGATCCGCATTCTTTTTGTATTTCCCTTTCGCTTGTTGTAAATGTGCAGTTGCATCCTTGAAGGCTTGAGTTATCGTGGAATGCAAATGGTCTACTGCGGGCATTTCAAGGCTCAGAGGTGAGTCCAGGTCTGAAGTACGAGGGTGATGTCCATATAGGGCCTCATTACAACTCAGGCGGTAAGGGGTTTACGGCAGCGTAAACAGCGCCGACCCTTACCGCCTGATTCCGAGGTCCCTTAGCGCCATGGCAGATTTAACACCTGCTTTTAGCAGGTGTTAAAATCCATGGCGCTAAGGGACCATGTTGTTAATTACGCCACCGTAATTTACGGTGGCGTAATTAACGCCTTCCCCACTCCCATTATGCCCTATGGGGAAGGGTAAATGGGGATTGGGGACTTACCGCCCCGCCGACCTCGGAATGGGGCAGTAAGTCCGCCAACCACCATGGCATAAACGTAGTTTACGCCATGGTGGTAAAGGTACGACCCAGGCGGTAACTTACCGCCTGGGTCGTAATGAGGCCCCATATAGGGTATAAAAGGGGCTTTGTCCAGTTCCAGAGTGTACCGAGTTATTGTATGCATATTCGGCCACCCATAAAATATCCTTCCAATTACCCCCCGATTGGTGGAACATACATCGTAGGTATTGTTCAAGGGTCTGGTTCGTTCTCTCCGTCTGACCATCGGTCTGTGGGTGGTGGCTGGTTGAGAGTCTTACGTCGATTTGTGCCAGTTGACAACACTTTCTCCAAAAATGAGAAATAAACTGGCTTCCCCGGTCGGAGACTAGTATGGACGGGAATCCATGCAAACGGATGATATTTTCGAGGAATTCCTTGGCTAGGACAGAAGCTGAAGGTAAACCTTTCAACGGAATAAAATGGGCCATCTTGGAAAATAAATCCACCACAACCAGAATAGTATTGTATCCATTACAAGGGGGCAGGTCCGTGATAAAATCTAGTGACAAGGTGTGCCAAGGTGCTGGTGGAATGTCTAAAGGCTGAAGAAGACCGGCGGGTTTTGTCTTTTGGCCTTTGTTTCGGGCGCAAACTCCACAGGACATCACAAAAGATTTAATATCCTTTCGCCAGGAAGGCCACCAGAATTGTCGTTTAATTTTTTCTTCAGTTTTGGCAATCCCAGGATGTCCTTCCATCAGGGTATCATGAGGACGGGAAATAACCAGTTCTTGCAACTCCTTTTCTGGCAGAAATAAGCGTCCTTGGAAGTAAGGTAGGCCATTGTTCACTGAAAAGTAAGACACCCTTTGGATCCAATCCTGCAAGGTTGTAGAGTCCAGGAGTTGTTTTACCCGTGCTTGAATGTCTTCAAGGGTTTGTAAAGAAGTTATCCCCAAAATTCTTTGTTCGGGAATTATCGGCACAGGTTCTGAGTTTGTGTCTATTTCTCCCATTCCTATTCGAGATAGCGCGTCCGCTTTGCCATTCTTACAGCCGGGGCGGTAAGTGATTACAAAATCGAACTCAGCAAAGAACAAAGCCCATCGGAGCTGACGTGACGATTGAGCCTTGGCAGTTTTTAAATATTGTAGGTTTCGGTGATCAGTGATCATGGTGATGGTATGCCTGGCGCCAAGAAGATAATGCCGCCAAGCCTTAAAGGCGGACTTAATGGCTAATAATTCCTTGTCGGTGATTGCATAATTTACCTCAGGCGGCGAGAACTTTCAGGACCAAAATGCTATGGGGTGCAGTTGGTTGGTTTCAGGGTCTCGCTGAGACAGGACAGCTCCCATGGCTAAACTGGACGCGTCGGTTTTGACTATATATGGGAGATCGGGACGCGGGTGCTTCAAAATGGGTGCGGACGTGAATTTAGCTTTCAATTCCTGAAAGGCCTGTTCGGCTTCCTCGGTCCATTCGAAGCGTTTATTTTTTCGCAAGAGTGCAGTGATGGGTTGTACCACACGTGAAAATTCCGGGATAAATCTGCGATAAAAATTAGCAAAACCAAGCATGCTTTGGACACCTTTCACCAAACTGGGTGATGGCCATTTGAGGATGGCATCCACTTTTCGTGAGTCCATGCGGACCCCTTTAGGTGTCAGGATGAATCCAAGAAACTCAACCTCGGTGGTATGGAAAACGCACTTTTCCAGCTTTGCAAACAGTTTGTGCTGGCGCAATTACTCAAGGACGGCCCTGACATGCCTTCTGTGATCAGATTCCGAAGAGGAGTACACAAGAATGTCATCGATATATACAACAACACAAACATCGATGAGTTCCCGAAGGACATCGTTCATGAAGAATTGGAAGGCAGCAGGCGCGTTGCACAACCCGAAAGGCATAACCTGGTATTCGAATAATCCATATTTTGTACGGAAGGCCGTTTTCAATTCGTCGCCTTCTTTTACTCGCACCAGATGATAAGCCCCCCGGTGATCTAACTTGGTGTATACGCAAGCGTCCTTCTTCTGGTCAAGGAGTTCAGGGATCAGAGGCAGAGGGTAACGGTTTTTAACAGTTATCTGGTTCAATGCGCGGTAGTCAATACAAGTTCTAAGGTCGCCTTCTTTTTTGGGCACGAAAAACAAAGCCGAGGATGCCGGAGACTTTGACGGGCGAATGAAACCATTGGCTAGGTATTGATCTAAATATTGTCTCAAATGCAGATTCTCAGGTTCAGTAAGGGCATAAATCCTGCTACAAGGGGGTTGTGCACCGGGCACCAGATCGATTTGGCAATCGTACGATCTGTGGGGAGGTAACGTGTTGGCCTGTTCCTTTTGGAAGATGTCCTGAAAGTCTTGGTATTCCGGAGGTAGTTGCATGGAGACAGAGGTTACAGACGCTAGACTAATCTTCAGATTTTCTGGGTAGCAGGTTTGTGCACAATCCGGGAAGGTTATTCTCTTCGCTCGCCAATCAATTTGAGGATTATGTGTCTCTAACCAAGGGATTCCGAGAATAACCTGAAACTGTGGAGCCTTGATTACATCAAACACAACTGCCTCCCGATGGCCGTCCGGACCTATAAGTGTCACTTCAGCAGTGGAATGTGTTACCGGTCCAGAGGCAATTTCGGTTCCATCTACTGTGGTGATGACATCTTTGCTGGTTTTAGGACGCAGAGGGAGGTTAATCCTAGAGACCAATTCACGATCCACATAATTTCCTATAGCCCCACTATCGATGTATGCCTTTATTGCATGCAACCGCTTAGGCTGTTCCGGATCTACTAGGACCATTGGCACAATGAAATGCGAGGTCTGAGAGTTAGTTTTCAAGCTCGGCAAGCGGACCCCTACGCTTGTCGGGCGTGGTCGTTTCCCGAAACAGAGTCTTCATGGTTTTTATCAGCGGCTCCTACCACCTTCTTGGGCGGTTTTGCCGGGCAATCTCGTAGAAAGTGTCCAGAGGACCCACAATAAAGACATAATTGCATCTGCCGTCTTCTTTCACGTTCTTTTTGAGTTAAAGGTCCTTTAACCCCTCCTATTTGCATAGGCTCAGAGACATCAGCACCCTTGTCTCAAACTTGGACCTATCTGCTTTTCTGTTTTGAAGTCTGTGATCCAAGTGGACCACTAAGTCTATATATTCTGTGCATTCTTGGGGCGGATTTACAACTTGGGCCAGGACATCTTTAAGTTCTCTGCGTAGACCTCGATAAAATAACGTGATTCTTTTATCCTCTGGCCACCCAGTTTCCACAATTAGTCTATTAAAGGTTGCAATGTAGGATAGGAGGTCCTGATTGCCCTGTCGCAGGGATAGGAGTTCGTCATCCAGAGCCTGCCCCTGAGAGTGTCGAGCAAATAACCTTTCCATGCTTACTTGAAATCCTTGAAAATCTCGGAGAATCGGGTCATCTTGAGTAACCAGTGGAACTGACCAATCGGCAGCACAGCCGCTGAGATATGACAATACAAAGGCTACCTTGGTCTGGTCATTAGGGAAGGCCCCAGGTCTGCATAGGAAGTGCAAACGACACTGATTAATGAATACGGTGAATCGTTTGGGGTCCCCAGCAAAGCGTTCGGGTGGGGCCAGCGGCATGTTTCCAGGTAGATTAATCTGCACAGGGTTACTGGGAAACACAGGAGCGGGGTTCCCCCCGGAACCGGGTAGAGGAGTGTGTCCAGCTTGACCTTGCAAAAACTGTCTAGCCAGGTCATCAGTTCTTTCCTTTGATACAATCACTTCCCTCCTGAGAGCATTAGTCTCTTGACGAGCGGCGTGTACTTCGGCCCGTAATTCCCCCAGTAGTTGGGCCAACTGATCAGTCTCAGAAGTTTCCATAGCGCCTGGGTGGGAATTTGTAGGAAGGCTTCGCGTTCTGTAACGCTCACCAGACTCCCACGGAGGCGCTGGTCTAGTCTGGGTTGCTGTGGCCTCTTCGAGCATGATGCGCAGAACTCGGAACACCGACTGAACAGGACCCTCAAATCTTGCTTGTCTGGCCCGTAGGAATATCCTTCTGCAGATGAGAAAGGGGATTAACAGTCTGCAGAATAGTGTGCTTGCTTCACCCTTCCCCCCTTCGTTCTTCTCTAACTTCCTCCGAAATCCCCGGTTGAAGCTCACCTTATGGTTTGAAAGGATGAACTCTCCATCCTGCTTCTGGTGCAGGGGCGCGTGTTAGTCCAGTTACTTCACTGGTTTTCAGAATGGCGCTGGCAAAATCCACTTGACTTTTCCGAACGGAACGCCGTAAGTATGAAGATTACAAAAGTTCAAGTGTTGAGCCTCCTTTTCTGTTGCCTTCCTAACCTGTGATCTGTCCTTTATTTCAGGTGCAGAATGAAGGCGATGCGTTGAGGGATTGAATTGGCGATGGTAAACTCAGGTGAGTTAGCGATGGAGGCGATCCCTCTTAATGTCTTTATACTCCTCCAGTAATGTCTTTTGTCCTTTCCCCATAGGGGCCGGGGTGCGGTACCTGCCAACGAAGCGGCGCCGACCCGAAATGAGGAATGGTCCACCAACAGAAGACCGGTAAGTGTTATGGCAGAAAATTAGGCTTTCCTCATATGTTCCTTCTGCTCACCTTTTGTCTCTTCTTCTTTCCCCTAGGCGCAGAGATGTGGCGACCGGTGCAGACAGTCGCGGTGGAGCCAGAAGAACTCCCGAGGACAGGTGAATGAAGCGCGGCGCTGCAGCGAGCAATGCGGTGCTTTTAAATGAAAGTCTTTTCTCAGGAACAGGAACGCTGGCGTGAAGGTTCCGGATGCAGGTAAGAAGTTTGATAAAATTCTTGGTTTTCACCTTTCTCTTCTCTTCTTCCTTACAGGTGTTCCAGGATCGAGGCGGGCGTGGCTGGAGACCCGATGCAGGAGCAGACACGGTGAGCGTTCAGCTGCTTGGATGCAGAACAACGCGAAGCGTGAGCTACTGTCTGGGCGTGGCTTAAATAGCCCCCAAAGTAGTTCCAGGTAAGCATCCTTCCCTGGCCACGCCCGAGTGGCAAAATAGTCCCAATGAAAAAAATAGTCCCTTTCAGGTCTCAGGGAGGCCTGAATATTGCATCATGGTCTGCATCAGGTAAGTGCACAAAACACCTTCCTTTATGAGCCTGGCGCCTATGGCGCCAGGACTGATGTCCAACATGAGCCTGGCGCCAACGGCGCCAGGACAGAGTCCAAAGAGCCCCTATAAGGGGCCGCTGGGCTTTTACCCGGGGGCATGATGCCTGCTCCCGGGGGTGCTGGGCCTGGCCTGGTGCTCCGGGGGTAGGCATCATGACAATGAGTAGATAAGGCATACCCCTTAGACCGTAAGCTCTCAAGGAACATTGAGTGTAAAGACACGTAAACTGTACTGCGCGGTAGGTTGGGAGGGTCGATGAGGAATACGTGGGAGGAACATCCAGCCAAAAGAACGTTACAAAGATAAAGTAGTTCTTCAAGTGAAGCCAAACTTCCTCCCAAAGGTTGTCTCAGAATTTCATATCACACAAAAGATAACCTTGCCTTCATTTTACCCTCCTCCTCACCCAGGGAAAGATGAACAGAGATTACACAGGCTGGATCCAAGGCGTGCCTGGAGTTTTTACATTAACAGACTTGCAAGGATTAGTCAAGCAGATCAGTTGTTTGTGGGGTATGCACGACATAAACTAGGTTTACCTATCACGAAACAGACCATCTCAAGATGGATAATACTAACTATCAGAGTGCTATAAATTGGCAGGAAAAGATCCTTCTCGAAACCTCAGGGCTCATTCAACCAGGGGTATCGCAGCCTCTTCAGCTCTCCAAAGAGGAGTTCCAATTAAAGACATCTGTGTGGCTGCCCCATGGTCGTCCGCACATACTTTCACCAAATTCTACAGTCTAGATTCCTCCACTAGCCAGGTGACTACATTTGGGAAAGCTGTGTTGCACTCTGCATTCTTAGAAAGTCACTAAATTTTACTCCCGCCTCCTGTACACATTACTGCTTTGGGAGTCTATCAAAGATAAGGAATACGTGGAAGGACACAATCCATTTGAAGATCAAGTTACTTACGAACTGTAACATTCTTTCGACTGGATGTTCCTCCCACGTATTCCTTATCGCCCCTCGCATCCTACCCCACAGTAAAATTTCCTTGTAGTTGCAGCCTATGCTGCTTCAAGAGTACTAACCATCTCATACTGGACAAACACAGCACCTCAAAACGGAACTGAACAACGGACGCTGCGCGAGACTATATATACCTATGATGACGTCAGCGTTGATACAGAGGTCTTCGAGGGACACCAACTCAGGGGACGTCGACGAGCAATGCCCTCTATTGGGAAAACATTTCCGAGGCCAGCAAGCTGGAAGTGGATTTATCAAAGATAAGAAATACGTGGGAGGACACAATCTATTCGAGTTATTCTTTTTAAAGTAAGGAGCCTTAGTGGGCAAGAATGTAAAGGTTCAAATGGAATACCTGTAAGAAATTTTAAAACTAAATTTTATCCCACACAGGTACTTGGAAGGGTATTGGAGGGTACGCGTTAGTAAGCCTCTTCAGGAACTGCACAATTATGGGCATTTTGAAAAAAGACACTTCTTCTGAGCGCTTAACAATAGATAGCACTGCCAAGTATTCTTTTATTGTGCCAACTTGGAGCCCCAAATTGGCCAAGTGTAAAATGAAAGATAGTACTGTAGGAATATTACATTGGAATGGATCCACATTCTTATCCCTGCACCAGTTACTGAACTTGTTCCAACGACATCCGTACAAGGATTTAGTTGCTGGCCTTCTGGCCAAAAGCAAAATCTCCATTACGTCATCCGGAAGGTCCCAATCCTTATATCTCAGCCTCTCAGAAACCATGCGTGAAGGCTGAGTGTCTTGACCTCTGGATGGAGAACCCAACCTTCCTCTTGCGAGAGAAGATCCTCTCTTTGTGGAACACGTATTGGAGGGCAGACGGACATGTCCAGCAGGTCCGGGTACCACGTCCTCCTGGCCCAATCCGGGGCAATTAGGCTCATGGTTTTCCTGAACTTTCTCAACCTCCCGATTACGTGAGGAATCACGGGGGCTGGAGGAAACGCATACAGGAGTGGAAATTCCCAGTCCACTATGAACGCGTCCCATAGAGCTCCCCTTGGGGTAAATTTCCTTGAGCAGTACTGATCACACTTCCTGATGACACTGGTCATGACCAGATTCACTTGAGGGGTTCCCCAAAGGGTGAAGATCTCTTGAAGGACTTCCTGGGCTAGTTCCCACTCGTAAGACACTGTGCTCTGCCTGCTCAGAGCGTCCGCCGCCATGTTCTGTTCTCCGGCTAGACAGAGACTGCCGATAGAGAGATTCCTTCTTGCATTGGCCAGAACCAGAGCTGCATTGCCTCTCTGCACAGTGGAAGTGACCCTACTCCTCCTCTCTTGTTGAGGTAGTACATGGCCACTGTGTTGTCCGTCATTATCGGGACAGTCTTTCCCCGTACAGAGGGCAGAAAGGCCTTCAGCGCTAGTCTGATTGCCCTCAGCTCCAAAAGGTTGATGTGTAGTTTGGACTCCGATGGAGACCAACGACCGCTGATTGTCAGATCATTGGTATGGGCTCCCCACCCCGTGAGTGAGGCGTCCGTCACTACAGTTATCTCCGGCCATGGTTGCCAAAAAGATTCTCCCCTGAGAATCTTTTCCTTGCAAGCCCACCATAGAAGATCTGGAGCCACTCTGGTCGGGACTTGCAGAAGATCTGACATATTCCCACAAATATTGGGACCATTGAGTCCTGAGGGCCCATTGAAGGGATCTCATTCTCAATCTGGCCTCTGGCACCAGAAAAATGCAGGATGCCATGAGGCCGAGCTACCTCAGAAAAATCTAAGGCCGGCAGATGTTGGGCATTCTGAAACTTTGTAACCATCTGCAGAATGTGGTGAGCTCTCTCCTCGTGAGGCGAGGCTTTGCCCCAGGAAGTATCCAGGACTGCTCCGATGAATTGGAGCTTTTGGAGTGGAATCATTTGTGACTTCTTGTAATTGAGGGAGAAGCCCAGTCTGTGCAAGAAGTGGCAGGTCATGGTCAAGTGTTCCTGGGCTCGTTCATGTGAACTTGCCCTGATCAACCAATCGTCCAGGTAAGGGTAGACATGAATCCCCCCTCTCCTGAGACTTGCTGCCACCATAGCCATCAGCTTGGTGAAAACCCTCGGGTGGAGGTCAACCCGAATGGCAGAATTCGAAACGGATAATGAGAATTGCCAATCGCGAACCACAGGTACTTTTTCTCTGCTTGA
Source organism: Ambystoma mexicanum (assembly GCF_040938575.1). Taxonomy (NCBI): domain Eukaryota; kingdom Metazoa; phylum Chordata; class Amphibia; order Caudata; family Ambystomatidae; genus Ambystoma; species Ambystoma mexicanum. The sequence continues at coordinate 531,020,574 of NC_090924.1, read as the reverse complement.
TATGGATTGGCACATGAAATTAAGCATCCTGAAGGTCCAATGATACCAACCAGACTTGGAGTTGGAGAGCCTGAAGGATCTGAGAAAGAGTAACCATCTTGAAACTGTCCTTCGTGAGGAACTTGTTCAAGTTTCTTAAGTCCAAGATGGGTCTCAATTCTCCGTCCTTTTTGGGATTAGGAAGTATGGGGAATACCAACCCTTGTTCCTCTCCGCTACCGGTACATGTTCTATTGCACCTTTCTCACAGCGGGGTTAAGAGTTCCTGCAACAGGAGCGGATCTGGAATTTTGACAGAGTTGTATCCCGTAAGGTGATCCTGAGGTTTCTTCTGAAAAGAAAGGCAGTAACCCTGGGCCACTCTTTCTACTGCCCAAGCATCTGAAGTAATGCCCCGCCATTCGTTCAGATGCTGAGAGATCTTGCCTCCCACCGGGGTCTTGTGGTTCAAAACCTCACAGTGGTTTGGCGGCAGCTGCAGCAGCGGGTGAGGAGACAGATGCTGCTGCTGGGGCTGGTCTAGCACCTTTTCCTCGCCCCCGAGGAAATATCCTTTGCCCTCTTTGACTGGCCTGTTCTCTTCCACTTCCAAATGAGGAATAAAAATGAAAAGCACGACCCCTCCAGGAAGATGAGCCTGTGGAGGAGCATTGTTGAGGTTGTCGTATGGAGGCACTAAGAGCCTTAGCTGCCGCCTTAGAGGACTGCAGCTTCTCCAAACTTTCATCCGCCTTGCTACCGAACAACCTTAAGCTGTTAAATGGCATATTGAGAAGTCTGGCCTGTACATCCGGTGCAAACCCTGACTTTCTCAGCCACGCAAATCTGCGTAGCACTGCGCTAGGTGCCATGGACCTACTGATGCTGTCAGCAGTGTCCAGACCTGATTGAAGGCATTCCCCCATAGCCTCCTTTCCATCTCTCACAACCGCAACAAACCCTTCACGCTCCTCGCCATCAGGAATATGTTCAGCTGCCGCTTTCATACAATCCCACAGGGTGTATGTGAATCTTGCAAGGGTGCAAGTCACATTTGTTGATTTTAATGCCATGCTTCCCAAAGAAAAAATCTTATGAGACCATGCATCAACTTTTTTGTCATCCCTATCTGGGGAAATTGTAGGGTATGCAGAATTCCTAGTGGATGTGGCATCAGGTGATGGATGCTTTGTTAAATATTCAGGGTCCGAAGAAGAGGGCTTGTATTTACTCGTGAATTTTTTATTTACTGCAGGAGCCGACTCAGGGGTTTCCCATGAAGCCATCACCTTCCTTTGTAGAGCTATGTGAAAAGGAAGTATGGGATCCTGTTGAGGGTCTCCAGAAAGGATATCCGTCATGTCATCCTGTTGGTAAACAGGGGAATTCCTGTTCCATCCCATGAATTGTCACTCTATTCATCAGTCTCCTGTATCCTGAGTCTGCGTGATCAGCAGGGTCAGGTCTTTCAACATCTAACTCGGGAGATGTGTCCAGACCACTTGCTGTCTGCAGACACTCATATAGGTCAGTCATATTAGAATGACGGTCAATTAACTCCTGAGGAACTTCTCTTGTTCCAAACTTAAACACTAGCAGGTGAAATGTCCTCAGAGGATTGCTCCTCATAAATGGAAGACATGGATTTGAAAAAATCCTGTCTAGTTTCTGGATGAAACATCTTCTCTGGTGGCATAGACCTTGGCTTCAATAAAGGGGTCGATTTGGGTATCGGAATCCACCAAAAGTCTTCGAGTGGGCTGTCAACGCCTTCGACCCTGTCACCTTCGATAGAGGCATCGAGGAAGCCTACGATATAGACTTGAATGGCGGTTGGGTATTCAGCGCCATTTTGTCGAGTATTGCATCCGGTTTATGCACTGGTAGGCGTTTTTATGAGGTGTCGGAGAGGTTTCCCACGATGATACCCTCAATGATTTCTCGACAGATTTGAATTTTTTTGTCTTTGATCTCCCTCTGTCACGTTTAGTATGAGCAGGGGCGTGCTCTTCACTAGATTTCTTAGAGGGGGTCTGGGCCGCATTCTCAAAGATTTTCATCATTGAGGCTCTGAAGGCCTCCCACTTTTTAGGGGAATCATTTTTAGAAGGTCAGGCGATAACCTCTGCTTCTGAGGACGTCGAAGAGGAGGAAGATCAGTGTCGCCTTTTATTCCATTTTTTTGAAGATGACGACTTCCTATACCGACTCCTCAACCTTGATTTCTTCGATTTGTGATGTTTGTCACTCGACTCAGCCGAGTCTTTCTTTCTTCTCGATGATTCCTCCCCCACCGCCAGTTTACCTCTAAGTTCCTTGAGGGCTTTGTTGGTCATTGCCTGAGAGGAACCGCACTCGGACTCGATGGTCCGGACCCAAGCACCAGAGGCAATTTCAATGGGGATCGGTAATCGACATTTTCTTCCTGCATTTCTGAAATTTTTTGAAGCCAGTTTTAGGCGTTGAAGGATTCGACGAAGAAGACATAGTTCGAAGAACTGAAGCACCGCTGCCTCCGAGGGACATCGACGCTGCAACCTCCAGCACAGCGCCCTCTGGTGGAGAAAAAATGTTTCCGAAGCAGCAAAGCTGAAGCTATCGAATATCTAAGATGAGGAATACATGGGAGGACACAATCCATTTGAATGTATGTTACAGACAAAACCTTAGAACTATTTAAGTTGACCATTAACACCACATCTCTTGAAATAAATCCAAACTCTGGTGGTGTGTAAGGTCTTGTTGTGTTGGACTAGTTATATCCTTTTAGGAATGGTTCCATCTTGTCCTTTGTTTATGATAGGGAGTGGCTTGGAGTGTGATGTGCATGAGTATAATTCTTGATGTCGAAATTCCATCAATAGGCAACCAAGCACTTACCCGCACAGTGCAGAATGAGAAGTTTTTTCATAAATCCCCCACCTCCTCAATTCAGAAGTGCCAGCAGTGTGTGCCTCTCGGCATTAGTCCAATTTGTTGTGGGGTCCCTGCAGCTGTCTCTCTTCATCTCAAGTTTAGATTTTCTTTTTAGCTATTTGCCCACACTGCACAGCCTTTGTTAGCGGATTTAATGTATCCCACCTATTCCTGCTCTTGGCTTACCTGCTGAACTGCTTCGTAAGTCTTTTCCCACTACTATACTGCTGTTGTGCTCTGCTCCAAGAGTTTGTTTTCTCCCTTAAATGTTTTGTTAAAATGTCTTTCCTGTCCCAAAACAGCCCGTTGCGTGAGTTTCACAACTCAACCAGCCATCTATTACCACTTTCTTTCAGCTTTTGAAACTTGCATGCATGTTCACATGCCGAATAGTTAGCATTTGGTGAAGTAACAGGAATTGAAATGTAAAAACCTGTCACTTGGTCATCAGCTGCAAGAAAATAGCTGTAAAACCTCAGGTATGGGCACAACTGGCTCGTATGTGTCCTTTGCCTGCAGTATCCACCATCACCAGTGGCTGGAGCAATATGTTGCATTATGGGCCCGTAAGAATCAGCACTGCTCGCTCGAAAAGCTTTACCTCTTACGTAATAATATAGTTTAACTATTTCATGAATACTTAGTTCCTTTAGGTATCCCAATTACTGTCTTTATTTAACAACTGCCAGCAAAAGTAACCCATATGTGTGGAACATAAAATATACATAGAGGCACTAACCTTTTTGGGGCCATTGCGAATGAAATATTGGGCCAGTTCCAGTGCCGCTTTAGCATCTTCTGCTGGATCATGACCGTCTTGGTTTTCACACTGGATCGCTTGCCTAAAATGTTTTGGGAACAAAAATATGTTTTTCAATTTACCATAAGGTTGAATGCTTTCTTATCCAATACATCGTGCTTGAATTGCAATGATAAATACATAACTATCAATTTTATTCCTTAACTATTTATAGGGTTTCAAGCATCTTGAATAGGGCGAGATGTCAGCAGTGGGAGGGCCTCTGCACCAGCGAGTACACATCTGGGTTGATGATAAGCATTTAAGTTTGTTTGAGTTGACGTTATGCTCTGCTCCTTTGAAGTTGGTGGAAATGGACTTTTTCATTCATTGTATATGTATGAGAATATGGAATTTATAAAAAGAGAAATGTTAAAATAATGAGGGTCTAAAACGTAAAGATAACGCATATAGAACAAACCCGATCTCAGGGGGGGGGATTACACATACCAACAATTTTGTGAGTGCATTGAAACTAATTGACACGCTTGTACAATGAAACAATAAGTCACAAACTACACGCGGGACACCTCTGCATCTTGTCAAATAGCTTCTCCATTAGAATGGAATAGCACCAGGTGAAAATCCAATATGACGCTGGGGACAAGCTGCATTTAAAACAAGGGTGAATTTAAAAAGGAAGCGGCTACGGTATCCACTCAACTGGACCTTATTGATGAGGTAGGAAATTGATACTTGATTGCGTGAAATGGAGTGGAACAAGTTGGCAACTAATTAACGAATGGCAACACTAATCAGTAAATAGATTCCTTACCAACACGAGGATTATCATTTAGGATGAATAACTAAGTACATATATGTAGTTTATTCATATACACTTGGTGAATGTAGGATCACAGTGTTAAGCAATGTTTGTATGTAGTACCCTTTGGGACCACTACACACAACCAGGACTACAGGTGTAAGCAAAACCAACCTTTGGTATAAGTATGTAATACACAGTTTTTGGTAGCGGAGCTGAGCAGCCAGGCTTATCTCAAGAGGGGAATGTGAGCTATAAGGATGTTACACAGAGGTCTACAATCACAAGTATTCAAATAGACTTATACTCGAGGTTTCTTGGTAAAACACTTATTCATTTATTTCACAGTCAGTTATAAAACATCCACTAGTAGGAGGCAGTCTATATCACACACAAATATACTTCAGTACTTCACACTAACAGTTTGAGGCATTTAAACTACTTTGAAGGAGCAGCAAAATGGCATTCAGAGTATTTGAAGTAGGAGCAAAAAGGCATAGGTTAATAAAAAGAATAGTACAGTTACTCTTAGACAGTGCAAATAGTTTGAGTTCACCAGAGGAGTCACATTTTCTTTTATTTTTTATTTTATTTGTATTTATCAAATTTTTTTGATTTTACAAAATGGTCCACGGGTAAATAGCTGTTCAAATCCGCCTGTCTGAGGGATTATGTGGAGTAGTTTGTCTTACTGGAGTGTTTCTGGAGTACTGGAGTATTTGGTCAGTGGTCAACTGGATTTTCCGCTCCAAGACAGTTTGCTAGAGCCGCTTCTAGAATCTTTGCTGTCGTGATTGTCCAGCTGGTTTTATATCCGCTTATGTGTCTGTTCCACCAGGTCTCTTCTTCACGTAGCTCAAACGGTTTCCCTCAGAACAGTGGTTTTTGTGCATTTTGTTAAAAGATTGCAGACTGTTTCAATTTGTGTGGGGTCTTTGCAGAGTCTGGAGATGTTATCTTTTGATAGGCCTCTTATTTCTCTGATTTCATTTGTTGGTAAGAGGTTTAATCTTGCCCTTAAAAAAGTTTGTCTTAATGACTTGTTCAGGAATCTTTTGATGACTAAGGCATTCTCATTTAATTTTTTATTTAGCTTTGGCAAGTGGCCAAGGAATTTAATCAATACTGCTTTTCCTTGTGTGAGTATCCAGTCGCGTTGGGACATCTATTTCTTGACTTTTGTATGATTTAGAATAAGATCTTCTTTCTAGCAACCAATTTTTTCCAGGGTTTTTTCTTTTTCTGCTGCCCAGACTGAAAGTGCCTTGCAATGACCGCTATGTATTTCCTGTTCGATTAGTTTGTACTGTGGGGGAGCTTCCGGCATGATTGCTTTTCTGTATAGTGCCATCTCATTTGAGTCCACTGCCGCTTTCAAAGAGGATAGTCCCAGTTCTCTTCTGATAGCTGCGAATGGTGTGGATTTTGGAAAACGCAATATTTTTCTCCAGAAGAGGCCCTCCATCTTATCCCAAATGCCCGGAGGAATTTTGATGAAAGCTTCAGCCCCGTATGTCAAGTAACTTTGGCTTTGAAGAATTTTATGGCCAGCAGTACTGAGAAGCGGTCAAATTTCCTGTTCATGGCTCGTCCCCAGAGGAGTCAATTCAATGCAATAGGTTAGGCCAAAGTCAATGGGCTAATATCTTGTATAGTATAGGCAGTTCAGGTAGCTAAACGGAAAAGTCTTTGCCGAAGTTCTCAGAAGTAATTTGTAAAAGAAAGATTCATATATTGGGTCACAAACTGACTAGGCCTGCAAGTGTCAAAGTTTCAAGCACTTCAGCAGTGAGAGGTAAGTTCTCTTGGTCGGGTTTTCACAGTACCTTACAATTAAGAAAAAGATGCAGCTGAAGACGTTGGTTCCTGGCAGTTCCTGCAGCTCTCGCTGTTGCTGACCCTCAGTCGTGGGGACAAGAGAGAGGAAGTCGGGGGACTCCTGCACTGCACTGGGACTTGTAAAAAAGCTGGCAAAGGCAAATCTTTAATTCCGGTAGCTGTAGACAAGCACCCAAACTGGTGTCCCTCTCCCTGGCTATTCGGTTTCCTGCAGCACTCTGAGGAAAATACAAACAGCTCAGAGAATGTTGTCCAGGTGGTTTACAGGGGTTGAGTTGATTGGTCCCACCAACTCAAAGGGAGAAGTCGTCCTTGAAGGGCTTCTCTGTCGAGGTGAACTTGGCGATTCGCACCTGCAGCATGGCTTCACCGGGCAAACCAACGGTCCAGGAGTTGCAGCAGCTGTCCTCTTCAAGCTCGTCTTCGGTTCTTTCATTCCAGTGGTCGACTCTGCCTTCCAAGCCAAGAGATTCGCCCTTTATCCAGTTTCCTCCCATTCATTCCAGCCTAGCTGCCACTCACCCAGCATGGTGGCTGTTCTTGCTGGACAATCAGCCAGCCAATCACGCCAGAGTGCATTTGGGTCTCCTAGGAGACTAAGCACAGGGAGTTTCGGGCACCTCCCTCACTTCCTGCCCACCTCACACACTTGGGCGCCAAAGGCGGTCTTCAGTCCTTTAGCCCGCCAAAGGCGTAGGAACAAAAGGATCAAGCCTGGTTTGGCGCACAGATCAAACTTTAGAAGGACCTTTTGTATTGCTCGCCAAATTCACGGACAGTAATTTATCACCAGTGCAGCCGCAGAGCCAATACTTTGAACGCAGGTAGACAACGCAATGACTTACAACCACACGCACGCTTAGAGAGTAAGTAGCACTTATACGGCTATTTATTCGTAGCTAGGCATATATACAATACAAGCATAAATCAGATAAATCATAGGAAATTAGCAAGAATACATCACCATGGGCGTAACTTGACAAAACCTCATCTCGCCAGAAGCGGCTGAAAGACCCCGATAACAGCCAGGCCAAGAGCACAACAGCCCACAGGTATATCGGACCAGGGCGTCCCCCCTCCGACTGAGGTCTTTGTGCTTATCCCGTCTGACCGTTGAGGGCTTCCGCATATATGCCCTCCTCAACAAGGGGTGGCAACTTCTCGAACCTTCTGGCAAATGCGCTTGCGCATTGATGGGTGACCGTTGATTGCCAGCTGGGTCAACCGACAGTAACCTCAAGGAGCACAGCGCTTCCCTCTCCTAAGCGCCCCGGAAAACAATTCCATAACTCATCTCAAAACCTTGGCGCAAGCATAGCAAACCAAAACAAACTTCGTTATCAGGTACCAGCCGGCACCTGCGGATCTTAGCTTTCCCAGCGCCGTGTCCTTGGCTGAGAAGGCCTGCATTCCAAACCCATCAGCGAATAACGTTGAAAACATGTTGTTTCGCAAAGCAAGTGCAGCTTTTCACTGAGGCATGGATAAATATCCATCATGGCTCTGAGTTCCCCCAGAATGCACTGCGCACCAGCGCCATGTTTTTTAGCTCGAACACCACAATCCACCCTTGGATATTTACCTTCCATAGCCCAGTGGCAAAGGAGGCGGTCTTTGAAACCGCCGAAATATTAAAACCAAGTTGGGAATACATTGAATACAACAACAACAAGCTATTATGATAGCTAATATAATACAAATGCAAGCAAAGGCATAACGCAGTGTACCTCCAATATCAGGAATCCATGAAAATAACCAATCCCACCAATTCCCAGTTTGCTCTTGGGACACTTGAGAAATGAGATCCCTCAAACCTCGAATATGACTTTCAATGGATCGTGAATGGTCACTTAGATTGAAACAACACAAACCTTCAACTGCGTTACAGCCTGAATTATGCTTCAGCAATAAGTAATCAACAGCAGCTCTGTTTTGCAAAGTAGCTTTTCTAATAACTTTGCTGTCAAGGAGTAACTCTTCTAAAGCTTGAGAAGTATGATTGAGTCCTTTTACTACTAAACATGCTAATTTGATCAAAGACTTGTACCCCCCAGCAGATAAACCCCAAACTCCTACTAATGAAAGGGTTAATGCTAGAACTTCAGCCTCTGATAGTAAATGCACATGTGAATCACAATTGGGGGATAGACCCACAGATTCAAAAGTTGATCTTTTGTTTCGAGATATTGCTGGGTGTAAAGGAAACATCATTAGTCCTAATCGAGTTAAGGCACACGGACCTCCAGAAATGTTAGCTGGAATGTAAGTGTATGTGATGTTACCACATGAAAAGAGCCATCCTGTTGGAAGTTTCACATGATTTAGATGACTGGCAGCTATTACGGTATGATTGCAAGACATAGTATTATTCACACTGGTACATGTGCTTGGAACTCGTGAACACAATCGTTTCTCGAACACAGTTTGATTCCTCTGTTTGGTTAAATTTAACTGTTGGCATTTGCCAATTTCTTTAGTATTGCAGGTCATAAAGTAGCACACATCGCCTTGAGTTATATTGTAGGTTATAATACGTGTCAAATTTCTCCATTTGCGATCCGTTTCCTTGCAAAACCTGCAGTACTCATAGACGGAAAAAGATTGTCTGATATCGGAATCTTGAACTAACGAATCATTGTGTGTGACGCCAAAAATGTGCTTTAGAACCGGGACTGGCGTCGGCACTGCAACTAAACACGTAGTTAGTAAAGCTTCAGCATTAGGCACATCGGTTAAGCAAAAGTGCGTAATGTTGATTACTTGTTGTGCCAGGTACGTCCACATATTCTCCGTTTGGGTAATCATCGGGGAATATTTTCGCCGTCCTAAAGACGCCTCTTGCATAGCTGGCATCGATGTTGTTTGCACTTGCACCTGACGTGTTCGTCGCCTTCCATGAATCCATGTCGTTGGTCTGGCTGGCTTTTCGGCATCGGTATCGAGCTGCTTTTGGACGTCATTGCTCCTCATCATCGGTCTCCCATGGATCATTGGCACAGATATGACATTTTTTATCTGGAGCATCATGCCGTTTGACTCTCCCAAATGGAGTCCATTTAGTTCCACAATCACACCAGCCAGACACAGGATCTACAAGGTAAACCCAGAAAAGAGATATCCGTGTTGAAAATCATTCTCTTAGGTAACATTTGTCTGCGGGCACATACTGCCATTTGTCTTTACCAGGTTCCATTACTAAGACTATCTGGTCTTTGCCTGATGCAATAACATCTGCGGGCACTGGTGGACCACTTGGCCTTTCGACCCACACCTTTGCACCCGGTACCATGCTGTCTGAAGAGCCAAAACCACGATCCCCACGGGTAGTTAACACTGTGGGAGGCTCCCCTTTTTTAATCATGGACAACTTAACAGGGATGATAATTAGCTGAGCCACTCTATCACCCTTATGAATCGGTAACACTTGGTCCCCACTATTCATCAAGATGACTTTGATCTCGCCTTGGTAATCAGCATCAATGACCCCTCCCAGCACTTGGACTCCCTTCAATGCTAGTCCAGATCTGGGGGCAATCCATCCCATATGCTCTGGAGGAATTTGTACCCCAATCCCTGTTTCAATCACAACAATCCCTCTCGGGTCTAATCTGATTTCTTCATGAGAATGCAAGTCTACCCCTGCTGACTCGGGAGTCGCCCGATAGGGAGCTAAAGAGCCCGGGGTGATCTCCCAGTACAATAGAGTCTCTCTAACTAGGTTAGGTTGCATCTGTAAAGCAGGAGTCATTAGTCGCAACAATGGAGTCTCATGATTGCTCACCGGTCTATTATTCAACACTTGCACCGCATCAAACACACGATCACGCCAACCTGCCAAACTGCCATCTCCAGACTTGCGTAGCTGTTCCTTCAACAACCCATTCATTCTTTCAATTAACCCTGACGCTTCCGGGTGATAGGGCACGTGGTAAAGCCACTCTATACTCTTCTCCTGACAATAGTCCTGAATTAATTTGCCTTTGAAGTGTGACCCGTTGTCACTTTGAATTTGCAAAGGCACTCCGTAATGCAACGTGATCTGATCTAGCAACTTAATGGTATTCAGTTGTGTGGCACGCTTGCATGGCAAAACCATCATGTATCCAGAGTAAGTATCCACAATAGTGCATGCATACTGACAACCTTTGCTGATTGGCAGAGGACCGATAAAATCAATCTGCCAAATTTGACCTGGTAACTTTCCTCTTCGCAACGTGCCGTGAACAATCTGAGGGATAGGCCTATGCTGTTGGTGTTGGCACACCGGACATTGCAAGATAACTGTTTTCACTACCTCTAAAGGAATACTAATTCCTCGAGCTTGTGCCCACCTGATAGTAGCCTTTTCTCCAAGGTGCCCACATTTCTGGTGAGCCCACTTGGCCAAACCCTCCAAATCGTGTTCCTGAGCCTCCGCATCCACAGATGAAATCTTGGTGTGTTCATCTGCAAAAGAATTAAACCAACGTTCCAATGAATCTGTCGCACAATGCGCATCCACATGATACACCGTGACTTCACTTTGTGATAACATTTCTGCAATATCTTGCCACAATTCTTTTCCCCACAACTCTTTCGAATGAATCTTCCACCCATTCTTTTGCCAGGTTGGCAGCCACACCGCCAACCCATTCGCCACTGACCAGGAATCTGTGTACAAATGACATCGACCAGGGGTCTCTTGTTTCAATGCTTGGTAAACTGCGTAAAGCTCTGCAAACTGACTGCTCTTCCCTTTCCCTGATGTCGTCAAAATTTTTTTTTGTCTTGGGATTATATGACACTGCTTTCCAGTATCGCTCTGTTCCCACATATCAGGCTGAGCCATCAGTAAACCAGGCATGCTCTGTCTGCTCTACGGTCAAATCGCCATATGGTACTCCCCATTTCACGGGAGACTCGCGTTTCTCAGACACTTCTGGTGGTATGTAATCCGAGGGCGGTATGTTGGCTACTTGCTCGTGTAACTTTGCAACCCCACCCTTTCCTGATTTGGCTCTGTCTTGAATGTACCATTTCCATTTAATTATGCTGGCTTCCTGGGCATGTCCTATTCTGTGTGTTTTAGGAGAACTCAAAACCCATTGCATAATCGGTATTTCTGGCCTCATCAATACATCATGGCCCACCGTCATTTGCTCAGTATCAACCAGGGCCCAGTAACATGCCAGCAACTGCTTTTCAAATGGAGTGTATGAGTTATCAGCATCGGGCAACTTACGACTCCAAAACCCCAATGGCACACGTTTCCTGTCCTGTTTCTGCCACACACTCCAGTTAGCATAATTGTCTTGTACAGACACATTCAATTCCACTTCGCCTTCCTTCAATGGCCATAGATCGAGCACCTGCTGCACGGTGTCTTTTGCCAACTCAAATGCTTTCTGCTGCTCTTCCCCCCACTGAAACTCATATTTCTTCCGTGTCACTTTGTAAAGGGGGGCCAGTATCTGCCCTAAATGGGGAATGTGCTGTCTCCAGAACCCAAACAGCCCTATGAACTGCTGAGCTCGCTTTTTGTTCATTGGAGTGGTAAACTCAAGTATTTTCTGTCGGGCCTTCGGCACCATTTCTCGATGCCCATTATGCTACTGAATTCCTAGAAATATCACTGTCTCAGCTGGGCCTTGAATTTTGTTCGGGTTAATCTCCCACCCTTCCTTCTTCAATCCTTCCATAATGACTTCTAACTGGTTTTGCACACTGCGCTCATCCTTGCCCTGAATCAAAATATCATCAATGTAGTGAGAGATTTGTATGTCCGGTTTACACGGTATCTTGTCTAAGTGCTCTGCCACCAGCCGGTGACAGATAGTCGGGCTATGTATGTACCCCATAGGTGACCTTGTGAAGGTGTACTGACGCCCGCTCCAAGAAAATGCAAACTGCTCTTGACACTCTTCAGCAATTGGCACAGAGAAAAATGCATTGGCTAAATCTACCACTGCATACCAAGTCCCCTCAAACTTTTGGACATTTTCAATCAAGGTAATGGCATCTGGGACTGCGGGCACCAAGGGAGGAGTGTGTTTATTTAACTTGCGGTAATCCACCGTCATCCTCCAAGACCCATCCCCTTTTTTGACGGGCCAGAGGGGGTTGTTCCAGGCGGTAGTGATAGGTCGTAACACACCCGCCTCTACATACTCTTTGATGGCGTCTGAAATTTCCTTTTGCCCCCCAGGAATGCGGTATTGCTTCATTGCTACTCGCTTGGTCGCCACATGTACTGGGGGCATCTTCAATTTGCCTACTGTAATGGGTGTACAAATTAATGCACTCACTCCAAACTGGTATGTTTTACCTCCAAGTCCTAAAGTCAACCCTTCCAGAATGTCAAAGCCAATTATGTACTCAGGTATCGGGACAATCAACACTTGGTATTTCTGCCTAGCCAAACTGCCTATTTTCATTTCCACTTCAGTTTGTACTGCGGGGGTCTCCTTCCCCCCTAGACCTGTAATAGTAAAGTGTCTGCCTTTGAATCGTGTTGGATTTCCGTGAATCAGAGAGGCCTCCGCCCCGGTGTCTATCAATGCTCGCACCCCTTGCGTATTTCCTGTTCCCCAAAAAATCTTAACATTAACATGGGGCCGCCTATCCACCTTTATGCGAGCAGACGCTGCCAGAGCTTGGCCATAACCCTAGTCAAATTTTGAATGAGTGTAACCTGACTCTGCCTTTAGAATCACACTCACCACCTTCCTCAAATCAGCATATGTCGGTTGGTACGGAGAAGGTGTCCCCATAGACCCCTCCTCCTGTTCTTCCTCAGGAGGGGCAGAAGGGGTGGTGTTCCCCTGTGGTTTAGTCACTACCTGTTTCTTAACCTGTTTGTAGCGCTCCTTGGCTGCAAGCCCTCTCTTTCTGTATAGTTCGTACATGACCCTGGTTTCAATGCCATCAATTTCTTCCTGTGGCACACCATCTTTTAACAGGGCCAAAAACATGTCTTTTCTGGACACTCGGGAGTCTCTACTATCTTGCCTCCTGCCTTCAGTTCTTCTCTCACTACGCCCCTCTCTCTCCCGTGGCCTGGTGTCACTCTTATCCCACTCCCCTAAATCTGCCAGTTGCCGAATGGCATCCACTACTTCATCTGTGGGTTTGCCCGTCATACCTACGAGCAAAGTCATAATGACACTTTTGTATGCGGGCGGTGCAGTTCTGATTACCATGTTTCTAGTTGAAACTGAGAGTGACACGGCCCCCATGTGTCCTGGAGCATCTATATGAATTGCCTCTTTCATAGCATGCTCTCTGACCGTTTGAATCGCCTCTTTCAAAGTATACCGCTTTGTTTCCTCACTAGGCCAATCTGTGGTAATGGGGTACTTGCGGTTACATGCTTGGGCTGCTAAGTTCAACAAAGACATTTGTGAAAGTTGGCCATTCTCATCAGGGGGCGGCCCTGCCCTTAAGACCTCCTGTACATTAGTGTCATTGGACAAAGGCAAAAAGCGCGGTGAGTCTGCAGCATCTACGAACAACCCTGCAGCTCCCCCGTCTAGCAGTCTCACCATCCATGTCAATAAAGGTTCCCCTGACTTTTGCCTCAAACGAGTAATGATTTCTCCAACCTCCTGCTGAGTGTAATCTTCCAGCGTGGTTAAATCCACAACCCCGCCTCCAGGGTCCTGCGGGTGGGGCCCAGCACGGCGTCTTCTAACCGGCTTGGCTGCCACTGCCTTTTGATTAATTTCTGCTTTGGAATCGGACTCATTTGCCGAGCTACTCTCTGGGCTTGTTGAGTCAAAGATGTCTCCATCCCATTTATCGGGATCCCAATTTACATCTGCGGTAGCGATTACTGCTGCCACTTTTCTTTGGTTGACCCCTCCCCGTCTTTTTCTATACTTATATCGGGCTACTCTGACTGCTGCCCTTTCAGCCACAGCCTGATATTTGTCAGCTTTGTCTTTGAAAAGTTTCATCTGAATCTGCTGCATTAACGCAATCTGTTTCTCAGCAGCTAACTCTTTTTCCAGTCGCAAAATATTATCCTTCATTTCCACATTTTTCTGATGCATCTTGCGGTAGGCATGCAGGAGAACCCAACCCCGCCTGCCTAGCGCGGCGCATTCCTTTCCCCTCTCTACTGAAATCTGTTGTAAACAAGACATTACTTCTGACGGATCAGCGTCTCCCATTTCACCATCCCATGTTTCACACAGCCCTGCACCGCATGCCCATAACTGAGCCAGCTTATCATATGGGCTTTTCACCCACCCTGGAATCATCACATCGGGACATTCACCGCCAGCGAGAACTCCCTTTTTCTTGAACAAACTATTCATCACTGCAGTAATGTACAAAGCCTCTATATATATATATAAATATTTCTTTCCACACCGCAGTCACTTGCGAAGACACGCACACACACACAGAACAGATTAACACCGTCCAGCACTCTCTGCCAAATGAAAACAACCTTTTGCTCGCAATGTAAGCAAAACCTATCTGCGTTCAACCGGATTCTTTAATGTTTGGAACAATTCATCACAAACCATCCCATCCTCGTCGCCAAAGATGTATTGCTCGCCAAATTCACGGACAGTAATTTATCACCAGTGCAGCCGCAGAGCCAATACTTTGAACGCAGGTAGACAACGCAATGACTTACAACCACACGCACGCTTAGAGAGTAAGTAGCACTTATACGGCTATTTATTCGTAGTTAGGCATATATACAATACAAGCATAAATCAGATAAATCATAGGAAATTAGCAGGAATACATCACCATGGGCATAACTTGACAAAACCTCATCTCGCCAGAAGCGGCTGAAAGACCCCGATAACAGCCAGGCCAAGAGCACAACAGCCCACAGGTATATCGGACCAGGGCGTCCCCCCTCCGACTGAGGTCTTTGTGCTTATCCCGTCTGACCGTTGAGGGCTTCCGCATATATGCCTTCCTCAACAAGGGGTGGCAACTTCTCGAACCTTCTGGCAAATGTGCTTGCGCATCGATGGGTGACCGTTGATTGCCAGCTGGGTCAACCGACAGTAACCTCAAGGAGCACAGCGCTTCCCTCTCCTAAGCGCCCCGGAAAACAATTCCATAACTCATCTCAAAACCTTGGCGCAAGCATAGCAAACCAAAACAAACTTCGTTATCAGGTACCAGCCGGCACCTGCGGATCTTAGCTTTCCCAGCGCCGTGTCCTTGGCTGAGAAGGCCTGCATTCCAAACCCATCAGCGAATAACGTTGAAAACATGTTGTTTCGCAAAGCAAGTGCAGCTTTCCACTGAGGCATGCATAAATATCCATCATGGCTCTGAGTTCCCCCAGAATGCACTGTGCACCAGCGCCATGTTTTTTAGCTCGAACACCACACCTTTACAAAAAGAAATGGCGGAAAAAGAAGACCGGGACCTGTTTAAACAAAGGGGGCTCAGACGGCATCTTGAAAAACATGGCTCCCGCGATTTGACGCTACCGGTGTTCGCGGAAAAACACTGCCACCAGCCATTTCGAGAGGAAAAGGTAGCATTTTTCCAATCATAGGGAATACTGGGTAACCCCTCCAGCACTCTATTGTAAGCTAGGGTGTGCTGGGTCTAGGAATTTGAAAAGACTAGTAAAGTCAATTTCACTTTACTTTCTCTGGGAAACCGTAGTTTATCTCACCTCAACAGTCCATTCTCACCTCTTCCCTTCTCACAGCGAGGGGAACCTTACCGCTGCTGATCAAAGGCAGCAGGAGTCTGGTCACCTGCACAGCTGATATGAGGTAGGCTCTGCTGGGCTTCTGGCATTGTTTTTACATCCAGCGCGACAAAGCGTGCAAAATATGCAGGGTCTGCCCTGATGGGCTTTACTTTCATTGATGTGCGCTCCCCCTTCATCCTCCAGGGTTGAGGCCATTCTACATTTATTTGGCCATTGCTGCACACATGGTGCTTTCTGGGCAGCACCTTTCCAAGATGGCCACCTGCCTCCCCTGAGCACTGGAGTGCCCTGCTGCCTGCCCCTGACCTCCGCTGATTGGTCCCTTTCTATTTCTTATAGACCAATGGGGAACCAGCAGGTGAACAGCTGGCCCCCCATCACCAATGCACACAAAGGCCCCTGCCTGGCCCTGTCCGGGCATTGCTGGATGGTTGCCCCCCCCCTTCTTCATCCTCAACCTCAGTACATCATGTTGATGTCACCTGGACCTGGGGGCTGACCCACCAGAACCCGAGGACACATGCAGACTTACTTTTGAGTAGGCAGCTCACCTAATTTTGTTTCACTGTGACTTTACATCTGCAGCCACTTTTGCTTCATGTGTTCAAGTGAGCCTTGCTTAAAAATCGAATTTAGGCGTTTTACATCTGCAGCCACTTTTTCGTCTGGATGTGCATAGTGTGCCTCCCCCTTTCCCCGCTCTCACCCCCTTCCTCTCCTTCTATGTGTCTCTTGAACTTATTTGCTCTGTTCGTCTTACCCTACACCCCCACCTCTCTCCCTTCTTCATGTATAGCTCTTGCATTATTGTGACAACCGTCAGGCACGTGCTGTATTTATTGTAACACTTTGTCCTGTCCTATGTTGTACGACTAAACGCATAGCACTTGCCCATTCTGAATATCCCAATGCCTATTAAGAATGTTAATCTTTGATTAGCTTTTCGCCCTCCCTGCTTTGGAGCGCTTTGAAACGCTTGTGAAGTGTATAGGCGCTATTTAAATTACCAATTAATAAATTAAATAAATAAATGGACCTGACGGAAAGGTCCAAAGACACGGGTGAGCCTGTGGATGCACAATCGTTGGCCAGCTGGGCTCAGCGGGCAGTATGTCTTCCTGGCAATGTCAACTGCGCACTCTTCTTCAAAAGGAGGAAGAGTTTGCTCTTGAAGATACATGGCAAATTGGGCGACATAGCAACCTATGAGGCTGGTGAAGGAGCGCAAGGCATGCACTTCCGGCATGCCTTTGTGAAGGTGATGATCAAGTTCGTCAGTACATATACAGCTTTAGAAAGGTGCAGTCATCCATTAGAAAAATATTCCCCGCAAGAGTTTTTGCTTCGACCGGTCAGCATAGAGCCCGCTCAACCGTTCAACATGAAGCGGAGGCCTCAGGGGCCCTGGGCTCAATACTGGGAGTCAACGCAACAAAATGCCTTCTTTCCCACCAGAAGTCGGCATACCAGAGGTTGCAGAGGGCGAAGCTTCCACAGGCAGCACAGTGCCTTTGGCGGTAAGTGCGCTGAGCTGACAAGGTCCTGTGCTGAGGGGCAGGACAAGTTTATGTATAGAGAAGTGGCAGGAATTGTCAAGCGACTCTTGGATCTTGCAGGCAGTAACAGGGTTGTTAAAATTCACTGGCGCACCCAGACAGTGGAGGGAACCCCATCCCATTCAGTTGGCAACAAAATGCCTTCTTTCCCACCAGAAGTCGGCATACCAGAGGTTGCAGAGGGCAAAGCTTCCACAGGCAGCACAGTGCCTTTGGCGGTAAGTGCGCTGAGCTGACAAGGTCCTGTGCTGAGGGGCAGGACAAGTTTATGTATAGAGAAGTGGCAGGAATTGTCAAGCGACTCTTGGATCTTGCAGGCAGTAACAGGGTTGTTAAAATTCACTGGCGCACCCAGACAGTGGAGGGAACCCCATCCCATTCAGTTGGCGTAAGACGAGGCAAAGCTGTTTCAAGCAGAGATAGCCAGTCTATGGATCAAAGATGCTATAGAGCGCAGTTCAATAGACGCACCGGGTTTTTCAGCAATATATTTCTCGTACACATAAAAGAGACGTCAAAACACGTAATCAACTTGAAGGAACTCAATGGGTCGCTGGTCTACAGGCACTTCAAAATGGAAGGTATTCACCTTCTTCGGGACTTGCTCCGGCAGGGCGACTGGCTGGTGAGACTGAATCTGAAGGATACCTACCTGACTATCCCTATAGCTGCGGAGCATTGCAGATTTCTGAGGTTCCGATGGAATAGCTTCAGCACCGTGTGCGTTTACGAAGGTGATGAGGCCGGTGGCAGCAAAGGTCTAGGAAAGAGGGCTACTCATAATAGTGTATCTAAACGACATCCTTATTCTAGCGTAAGACAAAGTTGCGTTACAGGAACTTCGCTAGGGTTTCTGATCAATCGGGACAAGTCAGAACTGGAGCCCCACCAGTGGTTAGAGTTTCTGGGTTTATGAGGAAGGCTACCCTGGAGCTGCCGTCTCAGAAGATGCATGCAATCAGGAAAGAACTGAGATTGGTACTCAAGGAGAAGAGTATTTTGCTTCGGAATCTAGCCAAAGTAGTGGCGCTTCTGGCAACGTCCATTCAGGCGATATTTCCCAGGCCATTACATTAAAGGGCGTTACAGAGGCTGAAAATAAAACACCTACAAGGCGACGTAGGATATCATCAGATAGTACCGCTGGACGAGGAAGTTAAAGCAGAATTGAGCTGATGGTTGCAAAACAAGGAGGCTTGAAACATTCGCGCCATTTTCAGCGACGTCCCAGCCTTAGTAATAGAGTCTTACGCGAGCAAAGCTAGTTGGGGTACCAGGTGCGGACAGTTAGAGATGGGAGGCAAATGGTCCGAAGAGGAATTGAAGTTCCACATAAATTGCCTGGAGCTTTTAGCAGGCTTGTTTGCGGTGAGGACATTTACCAGGGACAGAATCACTTGCTGCGTGCTGCTCAGCAGTCTTGTATATCTGTCAGTATCGAGGGGTTCTGATTCTTGGCTCACCAGTTTGATCTTGGGTGTCTTCTTTTTTGTAGTGGTGGACTTCTCCTTTTTCTTTGCAGTCCGGGTTTCGTGGAGAAAAGGGCATGTCTCCCCCTACGCCACCCTGCTGGCTCAGAGACCAGACAGGCTAGCACCCGGGGCTACTGCCGGAATCAAGGTATCCCGTGAAGATCCGATCCAAGGTGATAGTGAAGTGTTCAAGTGACAGAAAGGAATCCAGGAATGACAGAAACCAGGAAGGAACAGCACTGCTATGCAGACCAGTAGCTGGGATCACGCGGCCAGGAGGGCGGCGCGGATATGAGCAATGTTCGGGTAGTGGCACTCTGACAGGAAGGTGGCTGTACGGGAGGCAGAGTGTGAATTTCTGATATAGACTACAGAGAAAAATACATAGCAATTGGGCAGGTATGTGTTGTTTTGTTGGCATGTTATTTCGCATTACTATCATGAACGTTGATATTATATAGATTTGATTGTTTTGTTTAAATTGACTGTATCTGGGGTGAGGTTAACCCGGAATTGTTAATATCTCTTTTTTTTAGAAACTCGCCCTGAGGAAAGGCTTTGTCCGAAATGCATCGGCAAGGGCTTCTGCCACAATAAATACAATAAAGAAAAATTGCAAAACAACAATGCATAAGTGATTTAATAGCAAGCATACAACTGGGGTCCTCACATGGATGATTGACCACCAAAGAAGTATTATATACCTAAAATCAAATCTAAAACTATAATACAAGTGAAGTAGTGTTTACTACATAAACAGGCGTCTCCAAAGCTCAGTGGAAGTGCCACTGAGCTGTTTTCTCTCGGCTGTACGGAAGGCAGCACAACCGGGAAGGAACAAAGGCAGGAAACAAAGTTAGCGCTGAGCATGTCTGAGCTGACAACCGAGCGTTGAGACGCACCAGACTTGTGGGGGTGCGGCACTTATCAGATGATGTCGCGTACCCAATCCTGGAAGACTAGACTGCAGTATCAAGAGTTTCAGAAGCAGCGGCCATGCTGGAAGGAAGGATGGATGCCGCAAGACGATGCCGACGTGTCCAAGCCGTCCAAAAGGCACATATCGACGGATCATGACAATATCAACCGTCTAGGGGGTACCAGTCCTAGAAGCTACCCGAATTGGCAAAGGCCTTTTGGCACCACTGTCTAGAGAGGAAGATAGTAGTAGCGGTGAACTATCTCCCAGGGGAACAGAACGTGGTGGCATTTGTGTTACCTGGCAGACTCCAGCGACTGGCGGTTGCATCCAGTAGTGTTTGTAGAATTGAGAGAGACTGGGGTCCTCTGGACATCGATCTTTTCGCGTCCAGGTTGAACACTCGGACTCCCATGTATTTCAATTGGAAGTTGGACCCCGAGGCACTGGGGACAGATGTGTTCCTCCACAGCTGGGGGGGGGACCAGCCCGTTTACGCATTCCCCACCATTCATTATGTTGACGAGAGCGTTAGTGAAGGTGCGCAGGGAAGGAGAGGAACTACTAGCGATAGTGCTGCTTTTAAGTCCGAGGCATGGTTTCCAGAGCCGATGGAACTTTCATTGGAATTTCTGAGGACGATTCCGGTCCGGCATGATCTAGTCCTGAGCCTGTCCAGCCAAGAACGGCTGCTAGCCAGCACGCTGTGTCTTCAACTGCTAGCCTGCAGAGATTCGGGCAAAGGTGGGAACTGCCGGGGCTTTCGACTCTCGCTGCTGAATTCATTAAAGATTCATGGGCTCCGTCCACACATCAGAGCTATGGTGCCGCATGGGGCAGATGGGAAAGCTGGTGCGTCCAGACCAGTGGCCATTCCGTTTCTGCACCTTTACTGCAGGTTCTCAATTTTTTGGCAAATCTTTCACAGGGCGGCTGGGTATTCCGGACCATAGTAGTATATAGATCAGCTATTTTGGTGCGACACGAGAAAGTAGACGGCCAGCCCGTCGGGGAGCACCCGGCTGTAGTGGGTTTGGTGCAGGGAGTGAAGCTACGCAAGCCGCCTGTAGCAAAATATTCAGTACTCTGGGACGTTGATGCAGTGTTCTGACTGTTTCTGAGTTGGCAGGAGAAGGCGAAGTTGTCAGTGACCAAGTTGGCACGGAAATTAGCAATGTTGCTTTATTTGGTGTCCTGCAGAAGGGTGTCAGATATGAAGGCCTTAGAGGTGAATCGGAAGATCTTCTATCCAGATGGGGTGGAATTTAACACTGCCCAGAGTACTTTCTTATCCCTACTTCCTGAATAGCCCAAAACTCTGTATAACTCGGTGCGTCAAAGATTACAAGAAGGCAACGGAAGGTGTGAGACCGGTAGGGTTGCATCAGTTGTTAATTGCATGCAGGAAACCTTTCCACACAATAACTTCAGCCACAATAGCCAGGTGGGTCAGGGAAGTGATGGAGCTAGCAGGAGTAGACTGAAGTGTTTTCAGAGCACATACAGCTAGAGGTGCAATGGCTTGTAAGGCATTCACAGCAGGAGTATCCTTGCAGGGTATATTGAAGTCAGCTGACTGGTCTTCAGATGCAACATTTAAGACGTTCTATTTTAAGCCAGTTTCAGAAGTAGCTGCAGCAGTGCTAGGCAACTTTGAACAAGCATAATGCTCTCCTCCGGTCTTGAGGATTACCTAGGCTTGCAGCACAAGGGAATCTGCCAACTGCCAATCTCCTAGCAAGTACCATGGAATAAATCTTTGCATCCCCATTTAATAAGAAGATCGGGCGGTAACTTGTTGGGTCCCTATCTGGTTTCAACAGTAATATCGTAGTTGCTGGGCACATGTCCCCGGAAACTCGCCCCTTGTCCCTAATGAGGTTAAATAGGTGTGTTAGGGGGCCTGTTAAGATGGTCCTGAATGTTTTATAATATGTGTTTCTTAACCCATCTGGGCCCGGGGTTTTGGGTCCTTTTAGTGCTCCTATTGCCTCCCCCACTTCTTCTTCTGTTATGGCAGCTTCCAGCTGTTGCCTATCTGCCTCATTAATTTGCGGTAATTCCATCTGGTTTAAAAAAGCAACCTGTGTCTCCCCCTCTAAGTTTTCTTTTTTCAGATTGTTGGTGTAGTATGAGAACATCGCCTCTTCTATTTCCTTTTCCTCCCTCACTACATCTCTGTTCCCATTACGAAGTTGGGTTATACGGTTCCAGAGTTTCTGGTGTCTCAGTTTAGCAGCAAGGAGTCGGTTGGCTTTACCCCCATGTATATAGTAAAACTGTTTTGTTTGTACCAGAAGGCGTGCTGCATCATCTTCTAGGTGGGTTTCTAAGATTGCCCTGGCCTTTTTTAATTCCTGCCATGCCTTTTGTGAGCCCCTGTCTTTGTATTCCACCTCCGCTTTGTGTATGTTGGCCTCCATGTTACGTCTCACCCTCTCTCGACTCTTAATATAATTTGATGTTTGTGCAATAAACTCCCCCCCCCCATACTACCGCTTTGCTGGCATCCCAAATAGTCGACCAGTCAACCCCCGGTGTTATATTTTCCCGGAAGTAGTTCTGTAAGGTTTGCTCTATGCCTATACGAACCGTTGGGTCTTTCAATATTACCTCATTTAGGCGCCAAGGTTTGTGAGATTGTTGTTGCAGGTGGTTTGGTTGTATTTTAAGAAGTACTGGGGCGTGGTCTGATAGGCATCGCACTACAATTTCCAAGCCCATAACCTGTGGGACCATTGTTTCTGAGATAAGTATCATATCGATACAGGAATAACCTCTGTGTACTGCTGAGTAGTGAGTATATGTTCTATCTCGTGGGTGAAAGAATCGCCATGTTTCCAGCAGGTGTAGTTCCCTTAGAAATTTGGCCAGGGCTTGTCTGAATGTGTGATCATTGGAGGTGGCTGGGAGGGTTTTGTGCATTACTGCATCCATCACCGCGTTAAAATCGCCCCCAATTAGGATTTTCCCTTTTCCCCATTGTGCAATTTTGGGTAATAGGCTCAATAGGAAGTGGTCCTGTTTCGCATTAGGGGCATAAATTGAAATCAACGTAACCAGTTGGCCCATCAGTTTCCCCCCCAACATCAGATAACAGCCTTCTGGGTCTTTTTTAATAAAATGTTTCTCAAAATTGATACCTTTTGCTAATAGGATGCCCACGCCCCGCTTTTTAGTCCCACTAGAAGCCAGATACTGTGTAGGGAAGGCTCTATGTCTCAGCCTCTGTTCATCCTCTGGAAGTAAGTGTGTCTCTTGCAGCCATACCACCGAGGCGTGCATATCTCTCAACCTGGTCAACATAGATTTTCGCTTGACTGGGGAGTTAAGCCCCTGGACATTTAACGAAACAAATGTTAGCTCAATCATTCTTGTACTTTTAACCATTTGTCCCCCTCATTGCGTTCCAGCTCAAGAACATTTTTAGGTATTATGTGTATGTTTTGTACTTTTTCACCCAAAAAAGAAAAAACTTAACCCCCCCCAAACCTTTGAACTAAAACTTCCCAATAACATTTTCAGCAAACTGTATTCACAGTATGTCACAGGGTTCCTTACTCACCCAGGAAATTTGGGATCCGGTCTTCCCTCTCCCCCCTTCCCTCCCTCCCCCCCCTTTTCCTTGCCGCATGACGGCTTATATGGTTGCTTCTTGTGCACCAACTTAATTTAGGATTACGTTCCAGATGTAAGTTTCACCCTTTTTTCCTTGTTGTCGTCTCCATCTTCTTAATTTGAAGGGGTTGTCTTGGATCTCCAGATGCTTAGTGATTTTTCAGGTGGGATCTGTGGGTTTAGGTTCCTTGTTACACCCCTGTGGTCATGGACGTCCTGGCCTCCATTCGCCTCTTCCGGATCCACCTTCTATCTCCTCGTTCCGGGATGGAGATCCTTCCTGGTCAGTGAGGTTGCCTCCTTCGTCCTCCATCTCCTCCTCTTTGGTGACGGAGTACCTCCAACCCTTCCATTCGAAGCGAAGGCATGTCGGGTGTCCCCATCGATACCGCACTTCCCTGGTTCTCAACCAGTCTGTGACACCCTCAGTCTTTTCCTCCTGGCAAGTGTAGCTTGGGCTAGGTCTTGAAACAGCTGGATTGGTGTGGAGTGGAATCTGATAGGTTCCTTCTTACGAGCGGCTCGCATAATGTCCTCTTTCAGTTGATACAGGTGTATCCGGGTTAGCACATCAGGGGTCAGGTTCTTGTTAAGTTGATACGTGGAGTAGATTCTGTGCGTCCGGTCTAACACGATTTCTTTGATCTCTTCTGATTTCAGGATGTGTCGAAATAGATCCATCACGTATTGTTGTAAATCAGAGTCCATTACCGATTCGGGATTCCACGAATTGTAATGTTATTTCGCCTGGACCTATTTTCGGCATCTTCTTGTTTATTTTTCACTCGTTCCATTTACTGTTCCAGCATATGAACTCGGTTTGCCAGGATGTCGTGTTCGTGGCTCTGCTCCGTTACTACTGTTTCAACCTCATCGATCCTTTTTTCTACCACCAAGACTCCCTTATTGAGATCAGAGATGGATTTGGCTAGATTATTTAATTTCCTTCTTAAGCTCCTGCAGCATTTCCAACAGATCAGACTTTCGGATAGGTGGGTCTTCGAGGCTCCCTGCCCCTCTGGGGGAGGGGTATGTACATTAGCCAGGGCCTGCATCTGGTTGCGTTTCTGGGTATCTGCTGTCTGCAGCAGGGCCTTGATGTCGCCAGATCCCTGGCCTTTGGTTTTCGTTGTTTGTTTGGACATCTTGGTCGATGTGCAATATTCTTGTTTGTCGCTTTAGATCAGGTTTGATGAGTTAGAGTCGGAGTTGTATACCACTGCTGCCCCCCAGGTAGGTTTTTCACCACCCACCACTTTGGGTATTCCCTTGTAGGGCCAAGTGTAGCTATTTATCTATGATATGTTTATGCTATGAGCTGCGGTTTGTTCTGCACTTCCGGGTTTAGCCTCAAGGGATCCGCCCTTCTTCTTTCACCTCTTTCTGGGTTGTGCGCCTCAATTTGTTGTATCATGGGAGTGCATGTAATTT
Source organism: Ambystoma mexicanum (assembly GCF_040938575.1). Taxonomy (NCBI): domain Eukaryota; kingdom Metazoa; phylum Chordata; class Amphibia; order Caudata; family Ambystomatidae; genus Ambystoma; species Ambystoma mexicanum. The sequence goes on along the minus strand of NC_090924.1, from coordinate 530,995,606 downwards.
CCTTCTCTGTATGGCCACTGCCACTTGTTTTGGTTTATGCCTGGCTGTTTTATGGATCAGACACCTATAAGCCCCATTACTGATAAGTGGAGAGGTGGAACCATTCAGTGGGCACCGGAGCCCAGCACTTTGGCTATTGTTGCGGTCACTGATCCCCTGGTACTTCTTTGGAACGTTCTGGCGAGCCGTTAGGGGTTCATTCTTCTCTTCCTTTCTTTGGTGTCATGGGGACCAGGATAGAACTATCTCATGCCGCGTTGGCACCTGGCCGCTAATTCGCCACTCAGGCAGCGTTTGAGTCTCCCTCCGGGTGCAAGCGGTTTTGTTTCTCGCCAGTGCCCAGCTTTTTAACCAATATGGGTGAAATTTGTGTTAGGGTCATGTGAAGCCCCCAAATAGATGAGATGTGGCGTGGCGTGGTTGTTATTCTCCTCAATCACTCTGCGTTAGGTTTTGTTCCCCTCAGCGCCAAGCTTGCCCCTGGAGCTGCCCATCCAATCCAAATAGAGGCCACCCAAAGGGTCGCAGGGATGAAGGGAAGCTTCATTCCTTTGTGCTTCAAGTCTCTATGGGTGCGTCAGCTGGAACCGGCCACTGCCGTACCAGGCATCCCCCGCAGCACCCAGCCGCACGGGCTATTGTGTGCCCCTCCGGTGTTTGCTCCGCCTTTCCCGCTCTTAGTTGTGGGCGAACCCGCTATTAAAATCGCCCAGGGGCGGTGCCGCAGCCACAACAGCGACCCCACTGGGTCTCAGCACCCCCACAGCCTCCTTACCCTTTCCCGGGTCGGGAGCTCTCCTCCGGGTATGTTGGCGTTCGGGCAGCGCCCGAACGGATCACAGAGGTGTGGGGGGGGCGGGGTAGGCTGTCACAGTGTGGAGCCTCCGTCTTCAGTGCTGCATCGATGTTATATGCTCCGGACCAAGCGGGTCAGTAGCGAGTGTCTCTGGCACTCGTTCAGAATCATGTGGCCCGGTTCGCTTCACTGCAAAGCCCTTATTTCCAAGTTGCCGCCGGGTCGCGGGTCCCACAGGGAAGGCACTCGGTCCCGTCCACCATTTTGACTGCAGAGGTCCAATTAAAAAAAGTTTGTTTAACTCCATCGTGTGGGTTCGGATATTCACCCAAGTCACGTCCTTTGTGCTCCAGAGCTTCCAACACCTTCTGAAGCGTTTCAATGGGTCGGGTGCATATTTTAAGGGGATCGGGGGGTTTAGGAAGGGGAAGAAAGCACAGAGCTCACAGAGTAGGCATCCGACAGCGTCCTCGGCTGGCCACGCCCCCACCACAATGTATTTTCACATATAGTTCACTTTATGGTGGTTTTGTTCCTTCACCAACTTGCTTTCAGGCTCTCTTGCAATCTTCCATACTTGCCTACTTTTGTTTTTCATATGTCTTGTGCTTACTTTTCAAAATAGGCAGTATATGAATTTCACACACACTTGTCATCGGGTCATAGTTTTGCCAAATGCTTTCATTCAGTTTGGTATTCAATATTTGTGATCTGTTAATCTGCCACTTGCACGTTATATTATTCGTATTTGTCTCTCAACACGCTGCTTTGGGTTTATTTCAACTTGCGCATGCTTTTTCATTCATTCAGCAGTTAATTTCGTTTTCCCCACAGCCTCCAGGAGCGCCCCGGTTCGAGTGATCTTCCCTCTCCACTCACAGGTTCATGGCATCTCCTTCGGGCAACTCTGCTTTCCATTTCGGCTCAGCCGACACGTGTTCCTTCGGCCGTTCCTTTCTCTGTCTCTCGCCGGTGGCTCGGCTCTCTCTCCCCGGACGCTGTTGGGCCCGGTGCTTCTTTCTTCTGCGTCCACAGCTCCGGCTGTGAACCTCCATCCAATGAGGTTCCCACACCTGTGGCCTTCTTGCGGCCCGCTGTTCCAAGCTTCCTGGTGTTGTCTGCCGGAGTCCTGGCTCTCCTGCAGGACCTACCTCAGCTGCCTCCTTGCATACAGGATTCACTGCTGGTCATCTTGTTGCTGGTCTCCTCCCTTTTTATACACCTGCAACCACTTGACAGGTTGTAGGTGTGAGTCCCAAATTGTAATTGACTAGCTGCAATTAGTGGAACACTTGAGACATGCCTGACCTTGAAAACACTCTGCAGGCCTCTTCCTCGTCTCAGTATTAGCATGGTGAAATGACTTACTAGTGTTCACTACTCCTAGTCGCCTCTTCCTCGTCCCAGTACTATAGTGGGTTGAATGCGGGGAAATAAGGGAAGATGTTTTGCAACAGCCCATAAAGGGGGTAGGGGGTGAGGTTGGTTCTGAATAGGGAAAGGAAGATACCATGTCTCGTCTGTGGATATCTTCTCCCCAATCCCAAAGGACCCTCCACCCAGGTGATCCTCCTTCGCTTCCCCACCCCCAGTGTCAGGATCCATATGCGATGGCCTTTCCCTCGCCACCTGGGAGAAGGATCCAAGGGAAGTAAGTGTGAGGATACCCTCAGGTTTCTCACAGGGGACAAACTCTCAAATCCATAGCGGACCTGAACAACCAAATGCTTGCTTCGGAGAAGAGGCTGGATGACCTGGAGACCCCCGTCTGTGAACAGACACACGGCCAGGCAGAACTCCTGAAAAGTGTGATCAGTCTTGAGGAACAACTGGAACTTGTGTGAACAAAACAGGAGAACATGGAGAACCTCTCTTGGAGAAACAACGTACGAGTGAGGGGAGTCCCACGCCAAATAAGGGACCGAGACGTAGAAGAGTTTGGCTAGGGAAAGGCTAGGGAAAGGCTGTTGCTATCGGATCCTGACCGTGGGGGTGGATATGCGAGGGAGGATCACCTGGGTGAAGGAGACTTGGGGAGTAGGGATGAGGCACCCTTGAGTGAGACTCAGTATCCCCCCATTTCCCTTTTCTAATAATTCTAATATCCCCCAGGCCTTTGTAGGTTATTAGCAGTCCCTTCCCTACCTTTTACATCAATCATCTCCCAGTAAACACCAGTCAGGTACTGGGACGAGGAAAAGACACACCAGAGCCATACATCCTCTCTTTTTGGATTCTTACACACACGAACACCACTTAGGTACTGAGACAAGGCGGTCACCATTAACAAAGAAGACAGACCAGAAGAAGAAACATGAGCGGTCTAGTTGTTGAACTCATTATCATGGATCCGGAAACTTTAAAACCGGCTCAACTGAGAGGCTTAGTGAGGAGCACAGACAAGAGCACAAAGAAGAGTTTCAGGGCAGAAGTTGTGGTGGCGAGAAGGCACCTTCCCAAGACACTGGGAGGTATACAGAGTGTGATCCGTGCAGTGAGAGAGAGAGGCTCGTTGGCAGTCTGAAGCGCAGTTGAGGAAGCAATGCGGCATGGAGCGAAGGTACCAGGAGCGTTGCAGAGACTCCCGAATACTCACAGGTGTAGGAGCGCTGACTGCAGTTTACCGGAGCTCTGATGTAAGCAGCGGGGAAGATAGGAAGCTGTGGAAGACGCCATATGCCAAAAGTAACCAGTGCGAGCAGACTGCAAGCAGAGACGGTTCTCCAGAAAGCAGCAGAAAGTGGAAAACAGACTGAGCAGGCTGGTGAGTCCACCTGGGTGAAAAGGGGGCCCCGGACACGGTGGATGGGTGGTTTAGTGCAAAAGACATTTAATTTTGAATATCTGAAATGAATATAAGGAAACCAATATGAAAAAGTAATTAACATGATGTGCAGCCGTAAAAGTAAGCTTTGCCAAGAGTCAAATAAGCAAGCATTGTACAGAGTTAAATAAGCAAGCATTGCCAAGAGCCAAGAACAATTGTGCAAAAGAACTATAATAGTAACAAAGCCTATATGCAAGAGGAACCTAGCAAAAGGGCACCAGAGGCTTTGACCAAGAAACTTGCAACAGGGAATAGGTTTCCTAGCAGGAGAGTGTACTGGGACGCTTATGATGGATTGTGCACAAGAACTATAACTGTAACTGAGTTTCCTAACAGAAGAGTGTACTGGGAAGCCTATGTTGTTCATGCAAGTGAAAGCTACTAAACAAGTGAATGATGCCAAAACAAATGAATATAACGCTTCAAGGGCACTTGAAAGGATATTAAGTCAAGCCTCACTGTGAAGCTGAAACTGTGGAAAGATACCTATGAAACAGACCCAAGTAAGGTGTGTCAGTTGCGTGACCTGTAATGGGTGGACTGTGTGGTCCGACAACTGCGCCTGGACCGAATAAACCCACCTAAGGAAAAGCCAGTTTGTGATTCTTGTGATTGAATAAAGGAAAACCATTATGAACTGAAATTGAGCAATTGAACTTTATAAATTGGTGAAAGGTAACCAAAACCGAAGAGCTGGGAAATATCTCAAGGAATTGTGTTATTTTGGAACATTGGAAGACTTGTAAAGTGAACTATTTGAATCTTGGGGAAGGTAAATGTTAACGCTTCTCATTTGATGTTGACATCGCTACACAATTTATGTTGGGAAATCCCACCTTAGTATAAGGCAAGTTAGATCTTTTTCCAACCCTCCTTTTTAGTTAATAAAGGTTTTTATCCCAAAACTCTATTCAGTTGTCTTTGTCTACTTCCTGATGCCTTCACAGCAGACACCACCAAACTCCTGTTATAGGGAGGTTTTCTTTGTGGTTTCTACAATTTGGGGTTTGCTATGGCAGGGGGTTGAGAGTTATGGCAGTTTAAGGGCAGGCGGGGGCTCATGCGGGTAGTCCCTCAGAAACGGCGCCCAACAAATGTAGGAATTACTACCTGGAGGAGGGGATCCTCCTGACAAGGCAAAATAATGTGTAGCTGATAAAGCAAAGCTAAAAGAAAAAAGGGGATGCAGTTCATTTTGCAAAGATTGATTTTGTTTCTTTTTCGGGGATTTTGATTTTTAGGTTGAGCCACTCGTGTGCATGGAGAGATCATATTTGGACACTGAATGTGGGCGGGGGGGAGATTTTGGAATGCCAGTGGGTGATGGCAGTCCCTGCCGGATTGTAGATGGCAACTCCTGACCTTGCAATTTTTACCCTGCTCAGGGTGTGAACTCGCTGATCAAATGGAACTCAGTGCTCCAAACATTATCATTGATGGGCGTGGCAATAGTATTTCTCCAGGAAATTCACCTGCTCCAAAAAGATGAGGCTAGGCTGGGCGATAAGACGTACCCGACAGCCTATTTTGCAAACAGCGGTTCTAAAAAGCATGGAGTCGCCATTTTGATCAGGAAAGGGGTTCCCATTCGGGTTATGGACATACTGAGGGATGGTGAGGGCAGATACCTACTGATCGCTGAGTAATTAAGAAATCAAACGATCAGTCTGGCCTCTGTAGATGCTTGAAATAAAGGCCAGAATGCCTTCATGAAGTCCTTCTTCAAGGTTCTGGCAGGGTTTTCAGTGGGGGACATAATAGTTGGAGGGGACTTTAACTGTGTAATAGACCCCACTATGGATAAGACACTACCTCCCACAAACCTAGACAGACAAAACTTCCAAGCCATGACAAAATTCCTTTGCGATTTCTCCATTATTGAGGTCTGGCGGTTCTTCTGACCGGTGGAACTGGACTATACTTTTTCTCAAAGGGTACTCGAGATTAGACATGCTACTGATATCAAATACCCTGATCCCAAACACAACAGAGATAGAGATTCTTCCAAGGGTCCTTTCGGACATGCCCCGGTACAAATATCACTGGCCCTTGGGATACTGGCACTGCTCAGCAGACCCCTCTGACGGCTGAATGACTTAAGCTTGCGGGATCTATTGGTAAAAGCCCATATCACTGAACCCCTAAATAATTACTTTGTGTAGAAGGACAGGGGAGACCTTGATCTCCATATAGTGTGGGACATGGGCAAAGCAGTGCTCAGAGGGGGCAATCATTAGCCAAACGGCAGCCTATAAGGTGAACAATGCCCACCCGGCTCTCTTGAAGGAGGAGGTCCAAGCCCGGGAATTATCCCACAAACAAAAATTCCCTGAAAACCCTAAGAGAATTGTTTCTGGCGCAAAAGGTGCTAGAGGCTCACATGACTGAGAAAACTGCCCAGGCAATCCTGTATACGAAACAGCATTTTTTTTCAAATATCTATTTATTGGTATTTGTGCCAGCTTAATATTGCATCGACAAAGGCGCCTTACACAGAAGGCCAGCAAGTAAGATGTAATGATCAAAAGTGACAAAACAAAAACATGAACATAACACAAACTGAGCCCAACGGTGGGTGAGTTTCTGGGGATCTAGAGGGGAGAACGGGGGGGGAGCTGTCCGCAGGGGGGTGGGTGGGGAGAGCTATGTGGCTTAGGTTAACAGGACCATTGGCGGGGCCTTCCGTTTGTTAGGATGCTGGGCTCTGGCGCAGCACCAGGTTCCCCGAGTTCCGGGTGCCAGGGGGTTGGGGAGGGGATCGGGCCAAGAACTGTTTGCTGAAGGCCGAGTCGTGTTCCATTCCGCCTTCCCCCGGTTAAGCCTGTACCCCCATCCAGCGAAGGTTGGGGGGCTGTCTCGCTAGGCCTGGGAATTTCCTTGTGTAGTCCAGGAAGGGGGCCCAGATTTGTTCGAATTTGGCGGTATTATCAAATCTTATGGCTGTAATCTTTTCCACCGCCACTGTCTCCCAACATTTGGACCACCACATTTGTATAGCTGGGCCCTCGGGGTGCTTCCAGAGTCTGGCCAGGGCAATCTTTGCTGCTGTCAGAAGTTGGATGCATAAGTCTGCTATGCAGCCTGTTAACGGGAACTGGCCCTCGCCCGTAGCCCCTAAGAGCACAATGCCTGGGTCCCATGGGATTGTGAGGCCCGTTATCTCTCGGATCTGGTCCAGGACCTCCCTCCAGAACGACGAGTACTTCGGGCAGGTCCAGAGCAAGTGAAGCAATGTGCCCCGTTCGGGACAACCCCTCCAGCACTGTAGAGGAATGGCCGGGTTGAATTTGTTTATGGCTTCGGGGTACGGTACCAGCGGTAACACCTTGTAGGCGCCCTCTCTGTCATGCATCTGGAGCTCTTGTGGGCTCGAGCCCAGATCTAGGCCCATTCCTCCGGCTCGATGGTTCTGCCTATGTCCTTCTTCCACCTGAGCATATACGGTTCTTTCCTGGACGGATCCGACCTGTCAAGCAATTTGTATAAGGATGAAATGTTCCCTTTGGGGGGATTCGACGAGAGCGTCTGCTCCAGGGCTGTTAGCTCTCTGCCGCCTAGTTTCTTGGCCGCTCCGCTGGATAGCCAGTGCCTGAGCTGATCGTAGCGGAATCTCTCTGTCTCGGGGATCGAGAATTTGGCCTTGCATTCCTCTAAGTTTAGTGGATTCCCGTTCACATACAAATCCCCCATGGGTCTCAGACCGCCCTCCTGCCATCTGCTAAAGGTGCTAGAGGCGAGACCCGGAGAGAAGTCGGGGTTGCCCCAGACTGGGGTGAGCGGGCCTTTCGGGCTTCTGCATTTCCAGAGGTGGGTCGCTTTCCTCCAGCTCAACACAGTATTGCGCGTTGCAGGAAGTAGGTCCTTGTGCCCGGGGATGTTGTCTAGTTTCAGGTGGGGGAGGGCTTCCAACGGTGCAGGACACCAGTCCTCCTCCAATTTCAGCCATATGGCTTGGTTGGTGGTGGTTCTCCAAGCAAAGGCGTGGGCAAGCTGGGCTGTGAGGCAGTATCGGCCCACATCTGGGACCCCCAGGACCCCCAGGGCCGGACCACGGAGCATGATGTGTCTTGTGATGCGCGGTTTCTTACCCTCCCAGACATATTTCAGGATGGCTCTGCAGTTTTTGCAAGGCTTCAGAGGGGACGGTAGTGGGGAGTGCCAGACAGAGGTAGAGCAGTCTCGGGAGCAGGTTCATTTTCAGTGCCGAGATGCGGCCAAACCAGGAGATCTCCTGCTTCCGCCAGAGACTTAGGTCGGCTCTGAGGTCCTTAAATAGTTGTGGGAAATTTGCTCTGTATATGCTTTCCGAATTGGACGGAATCTGGACCCCCAGGTAGCTTATCTGCGCTTTGGCCCACTGTATCGGGTAGGAGGTTTGCAAACGCTCCACGAGACTGCCCGGCATGTTGATTCCCATATCGACGGACTTGGTGAGGTTTATCGTGAAGCCCGAGGCTTCTTTAAATTCCCCCAGCTCCTTCCATAGGGCCTTCATGGACCCTTCTGCACTGGATAGGGTAAGCAGTACATCGTCCGCGTACAAGGCTATCTTGTAGGATTCTCCCTTGAGTTTCAAGCCTTGGATTAACGGGTTGCTCCGGATCCTGCTAGCAAGGGGTTCCATAGAGAGGGCAAAGATGAGCGGGGAGAAGGGACACCCCTGCCTGGTCCCTCTCATGATGTTTATTTTCCTGGAGCAGGCTCTGTTCAATCTCAGATGGGTGGACGGGTGCTGGTAGTTGGCGAGGGCCCATTTTCTGAAGTTCGGGCCGAACCCATAATGGCGGAGGGTTTCATCTATGTAGCCCCAGTCCAGCAAGTCGAATGCTTTGTGAGCATCCAGTGAGAGAACCATCAGGGGGGAGCCAGTTCTGTGCGCTGAATCGATGGTATTGATCATTCTTCTGATGTTGTCCTGCATGTTGCGCCCCGGGATAAACCAGGCTTGGTCCGGGTGGATAATGTCTGGGAGAATGGGGGCCAGTCTGTTGGCCAAAATTTTGGCGACCACTTTGGCGTCATTGTTCAGCAGTGTGATAGGCCTGTAAGACACGCAGGGTGTGCGGTCTTTATTCGGTTTTAAGATGAGAAATGTGGAGGATTCCTCCATAGAAGGTGTGGTGGCTCCGGACGTTAGGAAGGAGTTGAACAGGACGGCCAGCTGCGGGGCCAGGATGTGGGCAAATTTCTTGTAAAATCTTGTTGTTAGCCCGTCAGGCCCGGGGGACGTGTTCTTCAGAGCACGGATCGTATCGGAAACTTCCTCCGTTGATATTGGCTGCTCTAGGGCCTCCATCACCGGGTGCATCGGGAGCTTCCGGGTGGCTGCCAGGAAACCGGCTCGGGCCGATGCGTCCGAGGAGGGGACCAACCACAATGCCTTCAAGGTGCTGAGTCATAAGGTCGAGCTTCTGTGCCTCCAGGTAGCGCAGGGCACCGGTGTGGTCCGCTAGGCACTGGATGAACTTCCTTTTTTCAGTTTTCTTCAATTTATGCGCTAAGAGGCGGTTTGCCTTGTTGCTATTAAGGTAATAAAATTGTTTGGTATATTGTAGGGCACTGGCCGCCGGTCTGCTTGGTGCATTTCTAGTTCAGCCTTGGGTCACTTGAGATTACGGCCTGTGGCTCTGGCCGGATGCTTTTTGAAGCTGCCTTCCAGCTCTATCACTTTCCTCTCCAGGTTGGTTTGGTGTAGTTGGTTCAAACGGCAGAGCCCTGCTGTGGCATTCATGGCCAACCCACGGATCACCGGCTTCATTGCGTCCCACGTGGTCGCTCGGGAGACATCCGAGGTGGCGTTCTCCTGGAAGTAGTTCACCAGCGATTCCTCTAGTACGGCCTTGATGGCTGTGTCCGCAAGGATGTGGCCTTGGAATCTCCAGGGCCTGAGGTGCGGTTCCGGAAGCCCCTGAGTGCGGAGGTTCAAGGTCACTGGCGCGTGGTCCGAGATGGTGATGTGTCCTATGTCGATACCCTCCACGCAGGGGGCCAAAGAGCTGGAGGCCAGCATCAGGTCAATCCTCGAGTAGCCCCTGTGTATGTGCGACAGGTGCGTGTAGTCCCTTGCACCCTGGTTGAGGAAACTCCAGATGTCAAGGGTTTCTGTCTCCCTTAGGAATTCGGCCATGGCTAGGGCGTTAATGAAGTCCTCCCTCGGGGGCGGGAGGGTTTTGTCCAAGTTGGGGTCTGGTTACAGGTTGAAATCCCCCCGGATGAGCAATTGACCTCTGGCAAAGGCCGCTATATTCGGCAGGAGCCTGCGAAGGAACAGGCCTTGATCCTTTTTGGGGTTGTAGATGGCGACCAGGGTTATCGGAAGCTCAACCAGTAGGCCCCTAAGAAGCAGGAATCTGCCCTCCGGGTCCTTTTTAAGGGAAAGTTGAGTTAAGGGCAGACTCCCACTAATGAGGATAGCCACCCCTCTTTTTTTTTGTTTTGCTGAGGTGAAAAATCGTCTAGGGTAGCTTCGGAAATTGATGCGCTTCTCATCAGGCTCTACGAGGTGCGTTTCCTGGAGGAACCCAATGTCCGATCCCAGGCGGGTTAATTTTTGCTCCACAAGTTTCCGTTTCCTAGGTGCGTTAAGGCCCCATACGTTCCAGGTTGTCACTTTAATGGTTTGTTCCGGGGTCCCATCTGAGGCATCCGTGGAGAAGAGTTCTGTCGCCTTCCGCCGCGTCGAGTCCCACGGACCCTTTTTGGTTAGTCCTTTTTCTGGAGAGCTTGCCCCCCTCCTCCCCATCCCCTGAATGAACGACCAGGTCAGCCTGGGATCAGTGGGGGCAGGCGACCGGTCCAACACACCAAAAACAGTGGGAGGCAACGGTACCTCCTTTGTAACTGGTGAAACTGTTCAGGGATGTTACGGAGAGGGACCCCTGGGAGTACCCCTCCAGCTGGCCAACGGGCCACGGTGGGGCGTTTAGGGGCCTCCATGGTCAGAGAGAATTACGAGGCCTGAGGAGTTGGGCCGTTCCTGATGGGCCAGCCCCCGTGGGTGTTGAGACATCCGGGCTAAGGACCGCTAGGCTCCTGTATGAGATCTCCGGCTGACGCGAGGGCCCGAGACGGGAGGGGGTTGCGGGCCGGTGGGCTGCCCGATCTGGAACGACAGTTCATGTTCTTAGCCATTGTTCTTATTTTTGGCAAGGGGACCGCGCGGTCTGTGTCGTCTCTCGACTCGGGTCCAGGACTTTAGGGGCTCCCGCGGGCCCCCATCCGAGGAGCAGGGAGGATCGTTGACTGTGCCAGGCGACTCCTCCGGGTTCATGAAATTCGCTGCTTCTCTGGGGATGAGGATGTGACAGGTTTTGCCCTCCCACGTGAAGGAGAGGGAGGTGGGGTACCCCCAGCCGTATTCGGTCTTCCTCTCACGGAGCCAGTCAGCCAGTGGTTTTAGGGCTTTTCTCTTTGCCAAGGTGACAGCCACTAGTCCTGGTATAGGGAGATAACCACGTCCCGGAAGAGTATTCGGGGGGTGTTTCTAGCCTCGCGCATAATTTCTTCTTTGGTTTTAAAGAAATGCACCCTCACTAGGACATCTGGGGGAGGTGTTACTTTGCCTGGCCCTGGTCCTGTGGAGTCTGTCGAGCTCCAGGGGGGCCCCATCTGGAACGGTCAGGATGAAGCGTAGGAGGTCGTTGACATAGGGCCCCAGTTCTGCATCGGAGATTGTGGGGGGAATCCCCCTCAGGCGGATGTTGTTGCGCCTGGATCTGTTCTCGGAGTCCTCCTGTTTCAACACCAGGGCCTCGCACCTGGCCTCAAGCGCTGCAATTCGGTCCATTGACTCGCCAATTTCAAAGTTTTGCTCGAATAGGGTGGTTTCAATTTCTTCCGTTTTTGCCTCAATTTCGCCTACCATTTTGTCCAGGGTAGAGATCTTGCCTTTCAGTTCCTCAGTGCCTTTTTGGTATTCTCTGGTGATCGCCACGAGGAGGTCCTGAAGGTCTCTTTTTATTACCCCTTGCGCCGTTTGCTCGGGGCTGTTATCCCTCTGGGGCTCCGGGTTGGGTTCCTCTGGGCGCTCCCCCCGCTTGGGCTTCTCCGTTGTGGCCGACATGAACAGGGCAGAAATGTCTGCTTGCTTCGGGGGTCTGGTGTTCCTAGATATAGTGAGATATGTGCCGCTAGGCCTCTGGATGTGGCCCCACCAGAACGATCGGTAGATGAGGGCTGATGTCCAGGTTTCCGCCCGTGTTGGTAAAGGCGGCGGCATGTCGGTGGGTGTGTTGATGGACCAGGTGGAGTCAGGCCTGTTGGGTTGCGAGGGGGTCCCATGATATAAGTAGGGCGGGGGAGCCCCGGGGTCACGTGCTGTGTTGCTGAGGAGGAGGCCCCCAGAGTGTAGCGCCGTCGGCTCAGGGCAACTGATCTTGCGCCCTTAGGGGCCGGCGAGAGGAGGCCGGGGGGTCCATGGGCTGTAGGTGGCAGGTGATATAGTTCCCAGGAGCGACTCGTAATATTCAGAGCATAGCAGGAGCCAGGGCCGGCAGTCAGCAGGAGATTTCCCCCTGGGTGGCAGGGGGCCACGTCAGGGTAGGTTGCCGCACCCCGTGTCCGGAGGATTCAGCAGATCTTCTTGGTCCCGTGCCCTCTCGGGCAGGAGGAGGGACCGGAAGCTGGGCTATGCACCCCCCAGGTGCTGGTGAAGGAGCTTGGAGGGATCCAAGACCTGGGGGGAGAAGAGTGCAAGGGGCCCTCCTCCAAACGCTGTGGTGCCAAGTGCCAATTTCAATCCCCCTACTGGGTCGGGGGGCAGGATGCAGGAGCGGGGCTCGGAACCCCTGGAGCAGCTAGTCCAGGTGTGCCCGTTCAGGGGCGTGCCTCATTGCTTCTCCGGCTGGGCGCATCGGACAGCAGAGCAACTCCAGAGCTGCGGGAGCCCACGGGAGGCCCCACCCCCAGCACGCCCCTCCGCAAACGGGGCCGTCGAACCTTCCAGGCTCACCTCGCCAGATGACAAGCCGGGCAGCGGGGAGGGGAGGCGCGCCCCAGTCCGGTGCCGAAATCTTCACCTCCCGCTGGCAACGATGGGGGAAGCATTCGCAGGCACCTCTCAAGCCGCACACCGGGGACCCACTTCACCGGGTCCAGAAGCCGCCTCCCTCCGCATCGGGGCACCCCGCCCCCGCGGGAGCCAGTGGAGCCTGGAAAGGGCAAAGATGTCTCAGGGGAGGAGGCTCTACCCCTGCGCCTCACACTCCCCGGTGCCGGCCAGCGCCTCCCACGCCGCGCTCCGGGTTTGGCCTGCGATGGGGGCCAATCGCCGTGTGGAGGGAGAAGTCATTGCGGGCCGCGGGAATGGGGCAGCGACCTAGGAGGGTTTCAGGAAAGCGGGGGACCAACCAGGATATCGCCGGGGCCAGCACTCCATGCGGCGGCTGGGGAGCATCATACACTATGCAGTGCCCGCCAATTTGGAGCAGAGCCGCTGAGATCTCCCCAGGCCCTCAGCAGCTGCAGATTATCTTGGGATCCCGTTGTTCTCGCCAGCTGCGAGTCGGCCACCACGGGCAGTAACCCCCCCCGGAACTGGGGGCACCATCAGGTAAGATTGAAATTTCAGCTTCACCGGGTCATTTTCATGCTGGCGTGTGGACGCGGTCAGGAGCTCTCAGAGAGCTAGACCAGCCATCTTGGCGCCAAGCCACACCCTCCCACGAAACAGCATTTTTATGCTAAAGGCAACAAAGCCAACAAGCTCTTAGTGGCAAAAACTGTGCAGAATGGCCACATGTAATTTTATCACAGCTCTGAGAGACCAAGAAGGTTTCAAACTACTGTAGAGCCTGAGAAAATAAAGAAAATGGGCAGCAGTAGCCAAACTCCCGGGAGACCCTGAGCAGAGAGCAACAATTATATCTGCAGCAAAACTCCCAAAAATCTCTAAGGAAACCTAGGAGGCCCTGGAAACACTGATAAGAGAGCAAGAGGTAGCACATGAAATCCGCTAGCTCCCAAATTCTAAGGCCCCATGCCCAGACAGCCTCACTAGTAGGTTTTACAAGACATTCACTCACATAATAACTCCTCCTAAGCAAGTTATATGATTCCTTCCTGAGAAATGAGGTAGTGACAGTCTATGGCTGAATCGATGACAACATTGCTCCTAAAGCTGGGGAAAAACCCTGAGGAGTGCACAGCATATCGGCTGATTGAGCCGCTAAATGTCATTGCAAGATCTGCAGTAATATTATCTCATCCAGACTGATGGCGGTCCTCTTGTTGCCCATTGACTGCGACCAAACAGGCTTCATCATAGACAGTGGGGTGCACAACAATATCGGGAGTGTAGTTGATCTTACAGCGGTTGGCTCCCAACGATCAAATCGGTTTACGATCCTCTCATTAGATGCGCATAGGGCGTTTGATCGTATAAGCTGGGAATATCTTGAAACCCTACTTAATGCATTAGGGTTTTGTCCCAACATCTCCAGATACATAATGGCCAATTTTTAAATCCCCAAAACTGAAGTAATGGTCAACGGGCAATTCACATGGAACTGTTGGCCCACCAGATTAGTTTTAACCCCAGAATCCAGGGAATCATGCATAACAATTCTTTACGTAAAGTGGCATTTTATGCCAACGATATTCTGTTTTCTCCGGGACCCGCAAGCGTCTCTGCCGGAATTGCTAACCACACAAGAGGACTTTCATATAAATAACAAATCCATCAAACTCAGAATTTACGGATCCCCTGAAACTCCTAGGGCCCCGAACCATAGGTTCTTGTTTAAGTGGGGAGAGAAAGAGATAAAATATTTGGGGGTAATAATCACCCCTACATACCATACCCTTATGAAAGCCAATGTTCCTGGGTTGTAGAAGGAGGTCAAGGATAAATTAGCAAGTTGGGTCATACAGGAGATTTCCTGGTTGGGTCGAATACAAGCAGTGCAGATGACACTTCTTTTGAAGGCCAGATCCCGGGTAAAGATGTAGTAGAGCATCAAAGGGTGATAGAGAAGAACAAGTTACTTACCAACTGTAACGTTCTTTCGACTGGATGTTCCTCCCACGTATTCCTCATCTTATGATAATTTGTTATCGCCAGCTTCGCTGCTTCGGAAAAACATTTTTCGGCAGATGGCACTGTGCTCGAGGTCGTGGCGTCGATTGTCCCTCGACGGGCTCTGTACCTTGTCGATGTCACTGATGGTATAAATGGCTCGAGACGCACCCGTTGGCTTCAGTTCTGATTTTACGTTGAAATACTGGAGGAACACCCAGGCGTGCCTCATGACTGATGCACTCTTCGTGAGAGGAAAGTGTAAGAAAATGCAAACTGTACTGCAGGGCAGGTTGCGAGGGGTGATGAGGAATACGTGGGAGGAACATCCAGTCGAAAGAACGTTACAGTTGGTAAGTAACTTGTTCTTCGAATGGATTGTGTCCTCCCACGTATTCCTCATCTTGTGATAGGCTCCATTAGCAGTAGCAATTTTGGAGGTGGGAGTACTAGATAGTGTTTTCATGGACGGAATGAAGTACCGCCTTGGCAAATAACCCCTCATTGGAGGAGGCAGCATCTAAGCAATAATGCTTGATGAAAGTATGCATCGATTTCCATGTTGCAGCTGAACAAATATCTGCTGCAGGAACTCCCCTCTTCAGAGCCGCAGAAGTAGCCATCCCACTAGTAGAATGGGCTCGCAGCCCATCTGGGGGGTCCTTTCCTGCCATTCTGTAGCATTCAACTATGGCCAGAATGATCCAGCGGGATATGGTTTGTTTTGTCACCGATAATCCCAATTTATGACCTGTATAACCTACAAAGAGTTGGTCATCTTGATGTAATTTTGATATTCTTGAAATGTAAAAACTGAGAGCCCTTTTGGGGTCTAGTCTATGCAGTCTCTCCTCTTCTTTGCCCAAATGAGGAGGAGGATAGAATGTTGGTAATATGCTTATTTGTGACAAATGGAAGTCATAAACTACTTTTGGTAAAAAGGAAGGTTCAACTTTAAGAACTACCTTGTCCCTGTAAAAAGTAGTATATGGAGGTTTACATGAGAGAGCCTGTAGTTCACTAACCCTGCGGGCTGATGTTAAGGCCACAAGAAGGGCAGTTTTTAATGTTAGAAGCCTCAAAGGACAAGAGTGTAGAGGCTCAAAAGGTATACAAGTTAGAAACTTAAGTACTAGATTTAAATCCAAAGTTGGGACATGAAAAGGTACTGGAGGGTATACGTTAGTAAGCCCTTTCAGGAATTGAATGATTAATGGAATTTTGAAGTAGGAAACCTCTTCCGAGGAGTGCTTGAAAATGGACAAAGCAGCAAGATATCCTTTAATTGTTCCAATCTAGAGCCCCAGATTGGCTAGATGTAATAGGAAAGAAAGCACCATTGGGGTGCCACATTGAAAAGGATCCACATCCTTATCTTTGCACCAGTTACTGAGCTTGTTCCAACGACACCGGTACAAAGATTTCGTTGCTGGCCTTCTGGCCGAAAGCAAAATCTCCATAACGTCATCCAGAAGATCCCAATCCTTGGATCTCAACCTCTCAGAAACCATGTGTGAAGGTTGAGTGTTTTGTCCTCTGGATGGAGAACCTGACCTTCCTCTTGCGAGAGAAGATCCTCTCTTTGCGGAAGACGTATTGAAGGGCAGATGGACATGTCCAGAAGGTCCGGGTACCACGTCCTCCTGGCCCAATCCGGGGCAATTAGGACCATGGTGTTCCTGAACTTTCTCAACCTCCTGATTACTTGAGGAAACGCGTACAGAAGTGGGAACTTCCACTCCACTACGAACGCGTCTCCTAGAGCTCCTCTCAGAGGAAATTCCCTTGAGCAGTACTGTTTGCACTTCCTGTTGATCGCGGTAGCGAACAGATCCACTTGAGCGGTTCCCCAAAGGGCAAAGATCTCCAGAAGGACTTACTGAGCTAGCTCCCACTCGTGGGAGGCTGTACTCTGCCTGCTCAGAGCGTCTGCCGCTGTGTTCTGCTCTCCGGCTAGGTGAACTGCCGATAGAGAGATTCCTTCTCCTATTGCCCAGAACCAGAATTGCATTGCCTCTCTGCACAGTGGTAGTGACCCTACTCCTCCTCTCTTGTTGAGGTAGTACATGGCCTCTGTGTTGTCCGTCATTATCAGGACATTCTTTCCATATACAGAGGGCAGGAAGGCCTTCAGCGCTAGTCTGATTGCCCTCAGACCCAATAGGTTGATGTGTAGTTTGGACTCCGATGGAGACCAACGACCGCAGATTGTCAGATCGTTGGTGTGTGCTCCCCACCCCGTGAGCGAGGCATCCGTTACTACTGTTATCTCCGGCCATGGTTGCTAAAAAGATTCTCCTTTGAGGATGTTGTCGTTGCAAGCCCACCATAGTAGATCCTGAGCAACTGCGCTCGGGACTTGCAGAAGATCCAACATATTCCCTGAGAACTGGGACCACTGAGTTCTGAGTGCCCATTGAAGGGATCTCATTCTCAATCTGGCCTCTGGTACTAGGAAAATGCAGGACGCCATGAGGCCGAGCAACCTCAGAAAATCGAAGGCTGGCAGATGCTGGGCATTCTGGAACTTTGTTACCATCTGCAGAATGTGGAGAGCTCTCACCTCGGGAGGCAAGGCTTTTTCCAGAGGAAGTATCCACGACTGCTCCGATAAACTGGAGCTTTTGGGATGGTACCATGTGGGACTTGAAATTGAGGGAGAAGCCCAATTTGTGAAGGAAGTGGCAGGTGATCGAAAGATGTTCCTGAGCTTGTTCGGGAGAACATGCTCTGATCAACCAATCGTCCAGGTAGGGGTAGACATGAAACCCCCTCTCTTGAGACTCGCTGCCACCACCGCCATTAGTTTGGTGAAAACCATTGGGGCGGAGGTTAACCCGAATGGCCGAACTTGAAACTGATAGTGAGAATTGCCAATCGCAAACCTCAGGTACTTTCTGTGCTTGAGATGGATTGGCACATGAAAGTAAGCATCCTGAAGGCCCAATGATACCAACCAGTCTTGGAGTTGGAGTGCCTGAAGGTTCTGAGAAAGGGTCACCATCTTGAACTTGTCCTTCCTGAGGAACTTGTTCAAGTTTCTTAAGTCCAAGATGGGTCTCAATCCTCCGTCCTTTTTTGGGATGAGAAAGTATGGGGAGTACCAACCCTTGTTCCTCTCCGCTACAGGTACCTGTTCTATAGCACCTTTCTCCAGCAGGGTTAACATTTCCTGCAACAGGAGCGGATCTGGAATTTTGACAGAGTTGGTTCCCAGTGGATGGTTCGGAGGCCTTTTTAGGAAGGGGAGACAGTAACCTTGAGCAACTGTTTCCAGTGCCCAAGCATCTGAGGTAATGCCCCGCCATTCTTTCAGATGCTGAGAGATCCTGCCTCCCACTGGGGTTTTGTGTAACAAGGTCTCCGAGTGATTTGGAGGCGGCAGCAGGAGCAGCTGAGGGCAAAGATGCCGATCCTGATGCTGGTTTCGCACCTCTTCCTCGTCCACCACGAGGGACATTTCTTTTGCCTCTTTGAAAAGCCTGTCCTCTTCCCCTACCAAAAGAGGAGTAGTACCGAAAAGAACGACCCCTCCAGGAAGATGAGCCGGAATAGGGTTCCTGAGGCTGACACATGGAGGTGCTAAGAGATTTAGCTGCCGCTTTTGAGGTCTGAAGTTTTTCTAGGCTTTCATCAGCCTTACTACCAAACAGCCTCGAGCCAAAGTCTCGCCTGCACATCTGGTGCCAACCCTGACTTCCTCAACCACGCAAATCTGTGTAATACAGTGCTGGAAGCCATGGATCTGCTGATACTATCAGCATTATCCAGTCCAGATTGGAGGCATTCACCCATTGCCTCCTTCCCGTCTTTGACAATATTTAGGAAGCCTTCCCTTTCCTTGCCTTCCGGAATATGATCAGCCGGCCGCCGCCAAAATGCAGTCGCAAAGGGTATGGGTAAACCTGGCCAGGGTACACGTGACATTGGTTGGCTTAAGAGCCATACTACCTGACGTAAAAACTTTACTGCCCCAAGCATCAACTTTTTCATCCTCTCTATCCGGGGGAGATAGTAGGATATGCAGTCTGTCTTGAAGTAGATGCTGCTTGAATAACCAGACTTTCTGGAGTGGGATGTCTATTTAAATATTCAGGATCAGAACTAGCTGGTCTATATTTTTGGGGAAAATTACTGTTTACAGCTGCAATATTTTCAGGATTTTCCCAATTCTTCTCCACTGTTCTCTGAAGTGCCGTATGTAAGAGGAGAACTGGATCCTTCTGAGGACCTCGAACAATTATGTCCGTCATATCGTCCTGTTCAAAAGTGGGTGAGGTTCTACCCCAACCTATATATTCACTATAAATCACTCTATTCATCAGACTCCTGTACCCTGAATCTGCATGTTCTGCAGGGTCAGGTCTAGCAAACTAATTCCAGTGACATGTCAATGCCACTAGCAGAATGCAGAGTCTCGCACAGGTCTCTCATCTAAAAAAGTCTGATCTTGGTAATGGAGTAAATCTCCTCTCTTCCTTCTGAGTTTTCGTCAAAGGAATGGAAAGATTCTTCAAAGGTGTCGAAGGAATCTTCGACGACCCCGATGAAGGCTTCGACACAGGTGTTGAAGACGCTTTTGGCTTCGATGACGAAGCTGCCGGCGCTGATGGCGTTGATGAAGTCATGGAAGTTTTCGATGACTTCTGTTTATGTGGTATCAGAGAGGTACTCTACTTTCGATGAGTCTTCGACGACTTGGCATCGACTCGTGTTTTTCGAGTATCCTCCATAGTACTGGGTTTTACCACAGTAGTTCCCGACTTCCCTTTGTCGTCCAATGGAGCGACAGGGGTACGGCTCTTCTGAGGTTTCTTTGAGGGGGTCGAGAACGCATTCTCAAATACCTCCATCATCTTCTTTCGAAATTCCTCCCATTTTCTAGGGGAATCCGACTTTGTCGGGCATCGTGCCACTTCGGTCGATGAATCGGAAGATGACGAAGGAGATCTATGTCTCCTTTTCACTCTCTTAGAAGAGGAAGATGAAGAGCGCCTCGATCTACTACGAGATCGAGATCTCTTTGTCTATGACGATCCGATTCTTTCGAATCGCTCGATTTTTTATGTCTTTTAGCCAAAGCCTTTGAGGAGGCCTTGGAAGCTTCTCTCCCCACCGCCAGTTTACCTTTCCTCTCACAAGGGGCCTTTCTCTGTCACTGACAGGAGCCACAGTCGCCGGTTTGATGATTAGAAGCGAGGCACCAGAGAAAAACGCGGTGAGGATCTGTGATCGACATCTTCCATTCGCAGTCGATACACTTTTTAAATCCGGTGTTGAAGGTGTTGAAGAAGACGACATTTTCAGTAGAAAATTTCAAAGCGCGCCGTTCGGAAGTGAAGCAATCGGAAAAAAGGAACTGAAGCCAACGGGTGCGGCTCGAGCCATTTATACCATCAGTGACGTCAAGGTACGGAGCCCGTCGAGGGACAATCGACGCCACGACCTCGAGTACAGAACCCTCTGGCGAAATTTTTTTTTCTGAAGCAGCGAAGCTGCCGATAGCGAATTATCATAAGATGAGGAATACGTGGGAGGACACAATCCATTCGAAATGTATATGGGCCCATAAACCCCCAAGAGTCCCACTGAAGGTCCTAACTAGCTCAAAAGGATTCTGGTGATTGAATGTCCCTCCGGTCCATAGATACTTTTTGGTGGCCAAAATAGCCCCAATGTTACACTGGCCAGGGACGATGAGACCCAAAATGGAAAGAGATTGAATCTGCACATGTGGATTCACCGCTCTCCCTTTTCCCCTTCCTTACGAAAGAAGCCAGACAAACTAGGGGAGGGCTCCTAGCTACAACTAACTGCACCCCAAAACATTGGTATATAGCAGATTGCCTATTGGGATTCAAGACAGGGATGGGCCCCCTCTCGCCGGTTACACAAAACCCGAATTGTCCCTGGGATTGAACCAGAGAGCTTTCATAAACTGGGAGAGACAGGGTCCCTTAACACTTGGGGAGCTATATAGGGATGGCCACCCTCTAACGTCTAATGAGTGTATGAGGAATTCTCCTTCCAGAGATGGAACACTTCCGCTACACGCAAATCAGACACTGGATATCCAATGGTGAAGTGAAACGGGCGGGAACCAGGGACCCTACGAGTTTGGAACTCATGATACAGGAAAGGGTGAGGGCAAAAAAGATCTCCAATTGCTATAGACTCTTCGAAAAAGTGGTTGAGGGGAGGAGCTCGCATACATGCTCAAATGGGAGCAAGAGCTAGGGATGGACATACCATGGTAACACATCTGCACAAGACTGCGCCAAAGCTGCAAGTGAACACGGATAAAAGAAAGGGCCCTTAACCCCTTAAAGTGCCAAGGACGAGGTATCTCGTCCTTGGGATTACCTCCCTGTTGCCAAGGACGAGATAGCTCGTCCTTGGCACTTAAGGGGTTAAATTATGCTACCAGGTGTTAGGGGGTGCTTGTGAGCCAGAGCAAGATGGCAGTCACCAAGTGAAGCTCTCTGTGAAGTGATAGGCCTGGCTTTTAAGGTGCCGTTGGACCGGAGCAAGGGGGCGCGAAAATCTCACTGTACTCTTTATCCAAAATCTGAAAGGATCTGTCACCCGGAGCCCGAGCCAGAGGTGTAGAGGGCCAACGACTGAGTGACATGGGGCTGTGGGGGTGCACTGTAAGTGCATGCTGCGGGGTCGAGAGGAGAGCGGCAGGTATACTGCAGTGCCTGAAGGATGCGGGCAGCTCTCCTCTGCAGGCTTGGTGAGGGACGTTTCCCTCCCGTGTGGCACTCTCACTAGAGCCCCGGTATTGGAGCCACTGTCTTGGTCGAGGATCGGGGCGCCAAGGCCTCTGCAGCTGCTAGGAGCATTCAGAGACAATTACGAGTGGACCCCTTCGCTTCACCTGAATGAGGGTCGACACTCCGGAGTACAGTGGAATCGACCAGAGAGTTGATGGCGACACTGCGACTGTCGTAGTGAACGGTTTGCAGCCTTTTGGAGAGCCCCAGATTGCTGTGAGTAGTGGGGCCAGTGTGGAAGTGCAGGGATACAGCACAGAGCAGTTGGGCCAGTACGACCATCTTATCTTGACCTTTCTTGCCCCTGGTTTGCTGTCTGTTGTGGAGACTGTGGTGGAAAGGCAGGGTCTTGACTGTTATGGCGAACTAGCACAGCGACCAGTTGTGGAACAGAAAGACAAAGACATTGCATCTGGAAAGGGGAAGAGGAAAAGTACCATTGAAGATACTGACTTTTTAACCCCCCCCCCAAGGTGGGCAGGGAAATTTTGAGAGGCCGCGCCACAGGGCCCCATCATTGCAGCGCTGGGGTGCATAGAACAGTCTATGTCGCATCTGGAGGAAAAACAAAAAAGTTGACTGAGAAGGTGGCTCAATTAGAGACAAGGATCTCCACACTGGAGTTGAAGACCACTGAGTTAGACAAGCAGTGCGCGCAGGCCCTCCCTCTGGTCCAGAAGCTGGGGTGTGAAATGGAGTCGGTGGTGAATGGTTTTAAGGCGAGAGATAGCAGAATTTAATTTCTGGAAAATGCACTGCAGGCCGCACAACTCTGCGTTATCGGTCGCCCAGGGGGTGCAGAGGATGAAGACCCCACGGGCTTTGTGTCAACATGGCTACCTGAGTAACTCAATCTCGATGTGGAGGAAGACCCTATCTATGTCACCAGGTGCTATAGGTTAAAATCAGCAGGGACCAAAGCAGACCAGGGGCCAGAAGTGGGCCCCATGCTGTTGGTGTGCCCGAGTGATTCACATGATAGAGACAGGATCCTGTCTCTATGAAAGCGGCAGCGGCCAGGAAGGCGGTGGTATACCAGGGCCACATGATCTACCTGTTTCCCGATCGCTCTCGAGCCACCGTCAGGAAAAGAAAGCCCTCATTGTCACAAAGAAAGCTTTTCTTGAGCGTGGAGTTAAAGCAGGCCTGCTCCATCCAGCCAAGCTCAGGGTGACCCTGAAGGGGAAGGAGTACCTCTTTTGGGACACAAAAGGGGCAGAGAAACTTTCAAAAACTATACCCACTGTGAAGCCGTCGGAAGGGGATACTGGATGAAGAGTTTGGGGCCAATGGATTACAGAGTCGTTTATCCTGTCCTCATATGTTCTAGATCTCTTCCCACATAATGTGAGTGGTCTCGGTGTATATTGAAGAATGTTACTGCCCACTACTCACCTAGTGTTTGTTTGCTCTGGATTCCTCTACCTTGGATGGTTCCTCATATGGGCTGGTGTCTCCTAGACCAACTTTGGGCGCCACTTGCTCATGGCTTTGGTCGCAAGCATTAAGACACTTGTTCCCCCCCAGACCCTCATACTGAATGTGGACTCTTAAGGTTGCTACCCTATAAGACTCAGCTACTGCACTTGGTCACAGGTGTAGGATATGGGTGCTCCCTACCATTTCTTTTGACTTGTTATTCTATTTTACAAGGTTAAAATAAATAAATATGAAAAAAGTATGCTACCAGTGGTATATTCCTCCGCACAGATTGCATTTCACATCATATAGAATCATTTTTCTTGTATAGGATCAGTCCATCTTCAGTTTCCTTCCCCCCACCCTAACCCCAACTTCAAACAATAACTGTGTCACAAGATTAAAGTTTTTCTTCTTATAGGTGCAGATTCTCCAATTCAAAATGACCTTACAAGTGGTATATCTTGGGTTTCACTGGACATTATACTTTTTCGGCTTCTCATGATCGGTGTCTTCGATCGACGGATTGTTTCAGGGGGGTTTGTCATCTGGTGAGGAGAATAGTCCTTGCACTAGTGAGTTCCACACTGTGATGTCTGTGGAGCTTTCATTTCCGCTTCTTCCTAATGCATCATACCATGTTGCGGTTTCAGCTGTGGTCCATCTTTTTAGATACCTCCACCACACTTCTACTTTTGGTCCATCTTTGGCTTTCCACTTCATTGCTATCTGTCGCTTTGCCAGTGTCCACGAGAGGTCTATCAACTTCTTCATTGCCCTGTTTTTGTTCGGATATTTATATAAGCCGAGAAGGCTAGCTTCGATCGTCCAAGCCTGGCCTATTATCCCATATGTTCGCAGTCACCGTTCTATTTCCTGCCAGGTTTGGATCTGTGGGCAGGACCAGAACATGTGACTCCGCACAGATTGCATAACATCTATCCGCAAATCGCAGATTGCTGCTGGAATAAATGTGGTCAAAGGGGGGACATGGCCTATATGTGGTGGGGTTGCTCGACAATACAAACCTACTGGAAAGAAATTCTGGCAAAAATAAAAGATATTGCAGGCTGTTCATTACCTTCTGAGTCCATTAGTACTGCTATTGGGAGATGTACCAGATGATGACACCAACCCCATGTCGGGGCCAAAGGGAGAACTAATATCCGGTGACAATAACCCGGCCTCGATTCTGGAAAACGAAGGAGGGACCCATAATCTCATGTTGGTGGATTAAGGTGTGGGAGATTATAGCAATGGAAAGAATCTCAGAACTAGTGTCCACCACCATGCCCAAATTTATTCGCACATGGGCACCCCTTCTTGAATACGTGAAAGATAGGAAACCCATGTTACACATGCCACAACTATTGAAAAACCTGACCCTGGATTGAAGGCAACCTTGAGGAAATGGCTGTGAACACGGGGGGGGGTTTATGGCAACCTTGGAGAAGCACATTGAGCTAGGGTTGAGTGAAGCCCAAGAGGTGAGGCTTGGTTGTAGCTAGGCATATGAGGCTCAAACTTTCAATTTTTTTCTCTTACTCTCTAATGTTGGCTTTTCTGGGGCATTGTCACCAGATTCCCAATGGACACAAAAGAGCCATTAACACAACGGTTTTGGGGATTATTGGGGAAGTTTCTGTTGGAGGGGATCCGTTTTAAAAATTGAACTTCGAATGTAACTTGCAATTTATAGTTGCTAATGTTTTTTTTATACTTCTATATACATGCGGAAAGTGCAACAGAAATAAAGATTATAAAAAAGAAAAATATATATATTTTTTGAATGCTGGAATCTTTCCTGGTTTGATTAAATATTGGGGTACTAGAACAAAAGGCCAACATAAAGTGCATATTACTTAACTAGGCATATTGTTGTTTTGCTAGGCCCTGTCTTGAACAAGCAGACTCAATATGTTCTACAATATTTTTGGTACAGCTATAAAAGGCGCGGAAGGTTATGCTATGTCTGACAACCCAACCTTCTTTTTTCTGTTGTATTAGCCTTTGGATTTGATCCCTTTTTAGGTGTTGCATCATGCTTCATATTTTTTTATTCACTTGTCTCATTTCAAGTATCATTTTTTCATCAAAAAACACATTCCTATCAATCAGGTTGATATTCTTTTCCTTATTTTTCTGGTGTCCCCATTTGCTTGATAGGTGGATAGGGATGGGAATGCTATTCTGCTCAGTATTCATGAACAATGAAGAGGTGATATAAGCAGAGGGGGTGGGTCAATCTTGCCAGTAGTGGCCCGCAGCCCAAGTTAAGGGCCTAGGCGAAGCAACGGTCCCTTAACGCGGGCCGTTATCAGTGGGGGTCAGCTCCCAACCGAGGGTTATATGGTCATTAGCACCCGTGTAGTTTATAAGCGGGTGCTAAGGGTTTTTACCTTTGAGTGCCACGTGGTACTTCTGAAGTCTGTTTTTTTATGTTGATGACCGCAATGTCATCAACAAGGAAACAGACTTCGGAAACTACCCTTAGCACCCCCTCGCACTCCCATATGAACTACACGGGTGCTAAGACACGAGGGAGGGAAGGGAAGAAGGAGCGGGGAAGGGGTTGCTGGCCAGCAGCACTCAGACTGCTCAGAACGCAGGCTTATACCACAGAATACAGCCCACGTTCCGCGCTTCCTGATTGGTCAGCCCTCCCTTTCAGAGTGCTAATAAAAGATCCCATGATGGAGAAGGAAAGATGACTTACTTGTAATCCAGTTCTATATCAAGGGTATCTTCAATAAATTGGTTAACAACCCAACCTCTGCCTCATCGAGTCCAGGAAAAGGGGAGGGAAAATGAAGGAATATCCTTCCTCAGCAACATGCAAAAACATTACTGGCACAGAAAAAGATGTGTTTAAAGGCTGGAAGCTAATGGAAACGGTCAAAATACAAATCAGATTGTGTCCAGGGATCTGATAAACCATAAATATAAACCAGTCTAATTGTTACTATGCTGCATAATGGGAAGCTGCAGCCTGGATGCCTTAAAGTAACAAGAATTGTTTTCATGTTTACCATGAATCTGATCTGTTTGCACGTTTTTCTTTTTCCTGTTTTATGCTGTTAAATTAGCACTGATGTGCTGTTTGAGCATGAAATGGCAAAAAGAAAAGCAATTAAACCAGGTAGGCAAATAAGTATGTATCTTATTATCAAGAGATGTGCTCTCAATTATTCAAAAGTTCCCAGGTGGTGATATTCAGTGAATATTAATGGATTTCCCCAAATATTTACCTTTTCACAAAATAGAATGCTGCTTAAAAGGTCAATGTTAACAGCAAAGATATGGGAAAAAACTTGCTGTTATTGTTTTGGTATGTTGGGATCTAAACATGTACCCATGGCAATGATTTGCATTCAGGATATATATAGTAGCAATCTAAGGCGTCATAAGGTAGAGGCTAGTGACCAGCCTGCTGTAGTTGGTAGTTGCTGATAGGTTGTTAGTTCACAATTAACTTTCTTAATGTAGCTCTATGCAAAACGTGAGGTTAACACATTACACAGCTAAAAGGGTACGACTACAGCACACAATTGAATATGCTTTTAATATAGGACACATCCTGTGGGGTGAAATGTGTGAAGGAGAATTAGCACGCATATAAGCAACATTTTGAGGGTGCCCAAGACTAATGCTATTCATGGAGGCAAAGCTCAAACAAAAGACATAGATCATAAACAGCTATAAAAATGGCGAACAATAATGCAAACCTCAAATATGGTAGCTAAATTCCTCACTTGGAACCACATAATGTACCGCTAAGCAAGAGACATACCCGAGAACAGCTTCAGCTAAGAACTTGAGCTTGAATCTTCCCCCATTTTCTCTGAGATAAAGCAAAGATGTGTCAATAACATTTGGATGTATCATCTGTTGAAAGAAAAGTAAAAATACTGTAATTTAAACATGTCACACATCCCTGATGCAAGACTCACTTTTAGATGGCATGCCCTATGAAGTCTGAAACAGCAGCACATAGCCAAGATGTCTCTCACCTGCAAAGCCTGGAGATCATTGTTTAAAGAGTGACCCACTAGCACAGCATCAGGCGGAAGGAGATCTTTTACCATTGCATGGATGTCCTGGAGTCTGGTTTTCACTGGTTGCAGGATATTTCTTGTGATTCCAGAGAACCTGACATAAGTTAAGGAGAAAAGTAGATGTATTTAATCAAGACTTTTGAATTAATAGAGTTTGCCACAAGGTATACAAACTCATGATATCTGCTGAATTCTATCAATTTTATTAATAAATGAAAAAAGAGTTCAGCAAACAGAGCCAGGACTTTGAACTTCCATTCTTCCCCTGGAAATTGAGGAAACATTGATTTATCTATGATCTGGACATACACTTCCTTTACACCATCATCAGCAGAGACTGCATTTCCAGCCTAGAATGTTTCCCAGCCCTGTAACAAGAACTACTTACTAGGTCATGAAATATACACCTGGTATACGAAGAAGACAACTTCACTGCTAAGCAGGAAGAGCTTCTGCATGTTCAAACGTCACAGCAAGACTCATCCTGCGGTCCAGCTCACATAGCTTACAGGGGCATGCTCACATCACCATGCTCAGAGCACATCTCTGCTCATCATGCACACCACCTTTTAAGGCCTAGTAGCGCAAACCTAACTACAGCTTTGCACCAAGGCATCCCTTCATTTCATGAGCCAGCCATTCACGTTGCAGCAGCATGTCTCTATCATCTGCCTAATATATTTTGCATGCACACAGGCATGCATTTGACACTGTGATAAGAACACCCCACCATATTTAAAGCAAATCTCTCACCTCAAACGCAAAGCAAACACGATTTATGTGAGTCATATGCAAACCATGCACATTGGACCCTCATGCCCAGGCTCTGTCCTCCAACCGTCCAGACATGCCAAAATGGCTATAGCTATAAGGCTACACCAGTTGTAGATGCATGCTATAAAAATGAGAATTAAGTTAACATAACAAGACGTCGGGTAAGTTTCAGAAAACAAGTGCTGCATCACTTACACTGTTTTGACACATGTTAAAATATAAAATACACAATCACTGAAATATGTATTCTTCTTGTGGTGAAACTGTAAAGGTACTATCCGGGCTAAAATTCCTGGGTGAAATGTCAACAAATATATCATGTTAAGGCCATTCTGTAAGCTTCATTTCATTGGGGGGGGGTCATTCTGCTCTCCATGAAAGGTGCTGCAACTGCATTTCTTAAAAAATAAAGGAGCCCAGAGTGCAGATTATGAGACCAATTTTTGCCCAACCTCTGCATGCCAGACTGGAAATAACCTTGCTGTAGTATAGTGAGAGCTTAAACTGAATTATCACCCACACAATGCATTCTTTGATGAGGCAGCCTAGATGAAGGATCTCTCATCCACTCAAGAAAACACAGAGATGGTGTTACTCTACCTTAGCTCCATTAAATGCAGCTTTTATTAGAGCTAGTAATTTCTTTGATATTTTGTATTGCACCAAATGCAAAGAAGATGCTTCAGTGTGCTGAATGCAGAAACCTCCCTATCAAGCTCAATTATAGCTGCTACGGACGGCTGGAGCAAGAGAGTTGGCTACATGAAGAAGCAGAGACACTCACTCCCACTGACACTGCAGTATTGCAAACAACCCTTAGCACCACAGTGGTAATGTCTTTGCAGAAGGGAAAATAGATCTTAAGGGAAAAATATGGATAGTGGCAGGCCAGCCGTCAAGGGATTTCTTAATTCTGTACAAATTATACAAATTCACAGCCCCAAAGTAGGGGCCAAAAGAAGAGAGGATGAGACAAACAGGGCTAGCAGAGAAAGGTTGTTTGTCTCTTGGTGGCAGAATTCCTATTATCTTTACATTCGAGTATTCCTGACTCCTTCAAAATGGTTAGTCTGTCCTTCAAAGAAGCCCAGATGTACATACGCTCTAGGAGGCTTTGCCATCCTATTTATAGGAACCTCTAAAGCATTAACGTTCGTATGAAGGTTTTGGGCAGCAGCAGTAGTGACTGAGCTACTGGAAAATATAAAAATAAAGTACCATTTTATTTTCAGAATACTGCTTGATATTAGAGAGATGGAACTCATCCTTCTACTACGGGAGCATTGATGCTTGAAATAATAGTGCTGAATAATTTATTTTCAGTATTTTAATCAATATTTAAATATCTGCCATTTCAAAGTAGCTCTTGCGACAATTAATGGGATCTCGTTACTTCTCCCCAGTGGGGAACCCTTCCCTGTGAGGCTAGGGAGGTGAGGCTGCTACCCAATATTCCCCCTAGGGATGTCAGAAAGTGGGACCTCACAGGGAGAGACTCCCCTCTTGGGGACAAGGGCTCCCATTCAACTCCCTAGAACCTTTTCCGAGGAGATAACTAGAACATCTAAGAATCAAAACATTCCCTCCAAACCAGTCACTATTTGCTAATGTAATGTTAATCAACCTTCAGCAACGGTTCATACTGTGAAGAAGAAGAATGGGAGAACCATGAAGAGTAATCAGTGGTTGGCAGCCAAGCACACTGAGATGAAGAAAGAACGAGGCATAACGAATACACCCTGGAAAGGGCCCAACACTTCCTCATAAAAACCAAGGCAGTACCAATGAAAGATGTTATCGTCTTCATAGCCTGGGAAGTTCGAACCAGGACAAACAAAGCAGTTGGAGGACGCAGTGGGGTCTGTTGTCGGACAGACACTCAGGACCTGGAGAAGAAAGAAGCACTGAGGAGACAGGGGTTCAGCTTGAATGACGGGAGAAGACCTAGAGGCGGTGGTGTGATCCACTGAGGGTGGACCAAGTGATCCTCTAACAATGCCGAGACTGTAACAGGACTGGCACCTCCAGAGCCGCACGCTGAAGAAGGAAGGAACAGAAGCCCACACAGGTTGTGTCTGCCAGACAAACACGAACTTGCAAGAACAACCAGTGATGCCAGCTTGGTACAAGAGAGATAACAGGAGTGGCGGGAGACAGGTGGCAGGAGAAGGAGCGAGAAGCTAATGAAGAGTACCAAAAGACCAATCATACTCGTCCCAGTGTAAGTGAATGTTAGAAAGTTATTGAAGAGTACCAAGGGATAAATCATAATCTTGCCAGTATAAGTGAATGTTTGAAAGCTAATGAAAAGTAGCAAGGGACCAATCATTCTTGTCCTAATATAGGTTAATATTGGAAAGAGAGTGGAAAATACCATGAAGGCAGTTATACTTGGTTAAAGTTAAATGAAAGTTGGAGAGAGAGAAAGGAGTGGAAAGGGGCCAGTCATCCCCAACAGAAGAACAAGTTACTTACCAACTGGTAATGTTCTTTTGACTGGATGTTCCTCCCAAGTATTCCAATCTTTGATATTCGTATCTCGTCAGCTTTGCTGCTTCGGAAAAATGTTCTAGGCAGAGGGCGCTGTGCATGATGTCCTGGTGTTGATGTCCCTCAAGGGTCGCCGTAGCGTGTCGACGTCACCAGTAGTATAAGCAGCTCATGTCGCGCCCGTTGGCACCAGTTCTGTTTTTTTGTTGTATAAATCGAGGAATCATCCAGGCGTTCCCCAGACTGTAAGCTCTTCAGAAGCGCAGAGTGTAAAACACGTAAATTGTACAGCGGTGTAGGCTGGGAGGGGCGATGAGGAATACGTGGGAGGAACATCCAGTCGAAAGAACGTTACCAGTTGGTAAGTAACTTTTTCTTCGAATGGATTGTGTCCTCCCACGTATTCCTCATCTTTGATAGACTCCCAAAGCAGTGATAATTTTGGAGGTGGGAGTACTATTTAGCCTTATCATGAATGGAATGAAGTACTGCCTTTGCAAAAAGGCCTTCTTGTGAAGAAGAAGAGTCTAAGCAGTAATGTTTAACAAAAGTATGGATTGATGCCCAAGTTGCAGCTGAGCAGATGTCAATTACGGGGACTCCCCTCTGAAGAGCCACAGAAGTTGCCATGCCCCTCGTGGAATGAGCACGAAGCCCTTCCGGTGGTTCCTTTCCAGCTTACCTGTAACACTCCCCAATAGCTAGAGTAATCCAGCAGTATATAGTCTGTTTTGTCACCGCTAATCCCAATTTAGGCCCGGTATAACCCGCTATATAAAAATTCAGAGCCCTTTTTGGGTCTAGTCTATGCAACCTCTCCTCCTCTTTGACTAAATGAGGTGGAGGCTAGAAAGTTGGGAGTGTTATTTTTTGCATCAAGTGAAAGTCAGAAACTACTTTCAGCAAGAAAGATGGTTTAACTCTAAGGATCCTTATGAAAGGTAGTATACAGAGGTTTGCATGAAGGAGCCTGCAACTCACTAACCCTGCAGGCTGATGTTAGTGCCACAAGAAGGGCAGTTTTCAGTGTTAAAAGCCTTAACGGGCAGGAATGTAAAGGCTCAAACGGTATACATGTTAAGAACTTAACAACGAAAGATTCCAAGCCCATGCCGGGACATCAAATGGTACTGGAGGGTACACGTTAGTGAGCCCCTTAAAAAATTGGATAATCAATGGAATCTTTAAATAGGAAACCTTCTCAGAGGAGCGGTTAAAGATTCCAACGACACCGGTACAAAGACTTGGTTGCTGGCCTTCTGGCCGAAAGCAAGATCTCCATTACGGCGCCCGGGAGGTCACAATCCTTATATCTCAGCCGCTCAGAAACCATGCGTGAAGGCGGAGGGTCTTGACCTCTGGATGGAGAACGTATTGGAGGGCAGATGGACATGTCCAGAAGGTCAAGGTACCACGTCCTCCTGGCCCAATCTGGAGCAATTAGGATCATGGTTTTCCTGAACTTTCTCAACCTCCTGATTACTTGAGGAGTCACGGGGACTGGAGGAAATGCGTACAGGAGTAGAAAGTTCCAGTCCACTACGAACGCGTCCCCTAGAACTCCTCTTGAGGGGGGAAATTACCTTGAGCAGTACTGATCACACTTCCGGTTGACACAGGTTGCGAACAAATCCACTGGAGGGGGTATTTGTGTGTCATCCTGTAAAATATATATATTGTCTTTGTTCGCCATCTGTGCACGCTTTCTTTTGGAATGTATGTGAAGCAGCTCATGTTTTCCGTTTGTGCGTCATAACTGGACCTTATGTAAAGCTTGCCATTGTATCCTTGCTGAAAATGCATTCTGGCAGGAAAATGTAATTAAGCATGAGCATCCTGTTTTTGACAAACCATAAGGCCCCATGTTAAAAATTGCTATAAAATGGCCTGAATTTGTAAGCAGGGCAGCTCACTCAGACACTGCACTTGTGGTGCAGTCAGCCCCTTTCACGAAAGAACTTGTTTTCATTTAAATAAATGATTGATGAACTCACTTACTAGTGTGTTTATTTGAAGGAGACCTCTGCCTTGTAATTGTAGCTATTTACAAATTGGTGTCCCTGTGCTGGCTCTGCAGTAGTAGCCATTCGCTTTGAAGCATGCCCCCCATTGAACCCTGTTTTACGATGCTGACACTGGGGCCCCACATCTACCGCAACTTTGATGCAACTTTGATGCACAAACAGCGCTGTCCTAGTTGTTAGACCGGGCTCAGGAAGGGGGAAATAAGGCTGCCCTGCTGGAGGATAAGGAACCAGACAGAGGACGGAGGTCTCCAATGGTGCGGTGAGTTGATTGTATGATATATGATATGATATGGCATTTGTAACGCGCCTATACACAGGTTTTTCAAGGCGCAACGAGGCAGGGAGGGGAGGAACAAGGGGAGACAGACAACGATCCTACGAGGCCAGGTGTCATTCAGATCGCGCAAGTGCAGGGGTGGGGGAGGGGGAAAAGTGCAAGGGTAACGGAAGGGGGGGAAGTGCAGTACAAGGTAAGTGGCAATTACAAGGTATCTGCAGAAGATTTATTGGTGGATGGTAAGCCACATTGGTATCAGTTTTATGGTACGTATTATTTGATCTTGGGAAAGATATATTATTGAAAATGGGTAATGTGTGTGATAGAATTAGTAATGAGAAACCTATGCATGCGCCTGCTGAAGGCACCCCATGTTATCAGATGTTAACTAGTCATGCGCTGGGAGCAATACAGTTTTGCAAAATTTCGGACGAATACACAAAGAAATCTGTGCAGTACCGTTGGTCACAAGCAGGAACATTTTGTTTAAAAACTATTGAGCATTTAGAATTGGTATTATTGAGGAAAAATGTCCCCCCACCCCCTGCTCAGCATGATGCTGTTCCCTAATGGCGAATAGAAGCCATCAAACATAAAATTATGGAAGAAAAGAAATATAGGAAGAAGCAAAAACGCTCTGTAGAACAGAAAGCATGTGAGTTAGACAACCAGGAATTTGAAAAGAAAATAGACATGGAAGACAGAGCGGCTCTCATAAAATACAGTAAAGTTATGTACCCCCTCCTACCAAAAACAGGAAAGGAAACTACCAGTCCTGAAAGTGAGACTGATCAGGATGCAATCATATTAACAGAGAATCTCCTGCGACTGACAATACCTGTCATGTCCCAATCTAAAGTTGGGCCTACTATCCCCTCTAAACCTCCCTCTGCAGTCCAACCCCCACATACTGCCCAATCTGGCACTATGGACCCAAACAGTACTGAAGAGGTGGAAGGAGGGAATTTGACTAGATATCCTGCCTTTTCACAGGTTGAATTTGCAAATTTAGAAAACATTGCACATGATTTATTTAACGACCCAGGCGCAGGGGTTGTGCAGAAGTTATACACCTGCCAAAAGAAGGAATTCCGACAAGTAATGAAAATGCATAGTGATCTTGTTCATCTGTGGTTGAGAAATGAGGCCAAGTGCCAGTGGCCCCAGGGGTTGTATGAAGTCTATCAGAGCCTTAGCACTG
Source organism: Ambystoma mexicanum (assembly GCF_040938575.1). Lineage (NCBI taxonomy): Eukaryota > Metazoa > Chordata > Amphibia > Caudata > Ambystomatidae > Ambystoma > Ambystoma mexicanum. The sequence goes on along the minus strand of NC_090924.1, from coordinate 530,961,950 downwards.
AGAAGGATCGGGTGGCCCTGTGGGATAAATACATACAGATAATTAAGGAGGTAACAAAGGTTATGAAAGACTACAATGACCAATAAATAGGGGAAGAACGGGAAAAGGAAAGGAGAAAGCAAGCCCTTAAGGATGCCAAATTAACTGCTGACGATTTAATTGAAAGAATACTTGGTGAAAAGGAGGGAGGCAAGCTGGACTACTGGACGGGAGTATTTGCTACCCATAGCCCGGCTTTCCAGCTGGTGTGTCTGGATGGACTACTGGATAGGATTGGAATGCGAGGAGGGTGAGCAGGAGGATGTTTGTAAGAAGGTGAGAGAATGTAAGGGCGAGTTAGGGAACTATGACCCCAACAGGAAAAAAGAGGACCCCCGTAGTACATGTAGGTTGTTCAAGGGATTTTTAGAAGTGTTTCTCCCAAAAATCCAAACCATGGCACCCTTAAGAGAATGTGCACCTATTGTCGCAGCAAATGCAGACCCAAGCAAGGCCCCCGTGATAACTAAGACATACGTCTATGTACCCCTTACCAAGGCAGAATTATTTAGCATACCAAAGAGCACCCCAGACCCTAGGACTAATGCTGCAGGATACTACAGAGAACTCAGAGCGTTGTTTAAAATGTGCACCTTAACTTTGCAGGACATTGATCATGTAATGTCCGCTGTAACCCCGGCTGATGTATGGGAACCTTTTAGATTGCAAAATCATCCCAGACACACTATTAACTGGGCCACATTAGAACAGCAAGATAAGGACCAGCAACCAACTGACCCCATTCCTGATGAAAAGAAAACTTTAGGGACAAGAATGTTGAAGGCATTGAGTGAGGTATTGCCAGAGGTGGACGTGAATGTTGAGAAAATTGATGCCGTTATACAGGGCCAGAGACAGTTGGGAACTATTTCTTGAAATTTGAAAGTGCATGTAAGGCGCACAGTGGACAGTCCATTAGTGACCCCACGGGCCAGAGATATTTCGCCATGGGCTTTGTGAGGGGCTTTTGTAAGGGAATTAAAAAACCATTTAAGTTGGGCGAAAGTACTTGGCAAGCAAGCACCCAGTCCCAGATCCTAGAGCTGGCTAAATATTACGAACGACAAGAGGAGGAAGAAATGGAAGGTAAAAGACAGACAGACAGAAACTTAAAAAACAAAGTATTAATGCAACAATTGGTACAAGCACCTTATAATAAACCCAAGGACCATAGGCACCAGGTGAGGAATGCTGCAGGGGCTGCCCAGCAATCGACACCACCCAAGCTGCACCTGTGTTCATTTTGTAGACAGACTGGCCATTGAAAGAATAACTGTCCTGTGCTAATGGCACAGAACGGTCAGCAACCAGGGGGAAGAAGTAGGGGTTGTGAGGGAGCCATTGCAGGGCCACCTCAAGGAAGCAGGAGATTCAACAACCCAGCGGGTAATGTGTTTTCAGCAAGCACCCCACAGTGACAAATGGTTGGAGTGAATAGGAATGGGTTTGTGGAGGATGAATTAAGTGGAATGATGTTCTTTGATGATACTGCAACATTCAGTTGAAACACTGTTAGTGAACCTGGGGAGACAGTGTCTGTTCCTATAGACCAGAAAGGACCTTATGTTAAATTACAAATAGGCCAGCACCCCACCGTTAAATGCTTGGTTGACATCGGAGCAGGTAACGGCTCGGTTGATGTCAAGACCGTCCCCTCAGTTCCACTATCGGGTGAAAATAAGGTTTATGTAGGGTTTGGTGGGGAACCCATATGTACTCCGGTGTCTCAGAAAATTGAGACATCTCTATGTGGAGTGAAATTGGCAAGCACATGGTTACTAGCCAACAGGTGTCCCGAGAATCTCCTTGGATTGGACCTTTTGAAAGCCTTGAATGCAACTATTTATTGTTCACCAACAGGTGTTCGCATGACTATATGTAAATCCAAAATGGGAGGTTGTTATGTGGCTGAACCATTGCCACCAGAATTACAGGCGCTGCCTGCAGAGCTTTGGGCTGCTGGCAGTAATGATGTAGGTGTTCTGAATACCCCCCCTGTTGCGATAAAGGTGAAACATGGGGTTCCTCTGTCCCGGACCCCACAATATAGAATATTGCCAGAAGGGGAAGCAGCATTGGTCAGAATTGTACAGGACTTAATACAGCTTGGCTTTGTTGAAGAGTGTGATGATAGTCCATGTAACTCTGCGGTGTTACCTGTCCATAAGAAAGGTGATGAATTGACCCCCTACAGGTTTATTATTGACCTAAGACAGATCAACAAAGTTGTGGATCCCAGATATCCAGTTGTCACCAGTGTGACCAGTATTCTCACAATGGTTCTCCCCACAGCCACTTATTTCAGTGTGGTTGATTTGAACAACGCCTTTTTCTCCAAACCTATAGCTGAAGAATCTAGACACCATTTCTCCTTTGTATTAGCACCGCAGCAACACAGGTGTTGCCAAGCACCCCAAGGGTACACAGAAAGTCCGGCCCTTTTTAGTCAAGCGCTAAAACAACAATTGGATGAGATTTTGTTGCTCCCTGGGGTAATGCTCATTCAATATGTGGATGACATCCTTTTATGTGGAGATACTGAATTGAGTTGTAAGGAAGGTACCTTGATTGTATTACAGCATTTGGCATACCGTGGCCACAAGTGTCACTTAAGAAAATGCAATATGTACAGCTAAAGGTCTATTATTTGGGATATGTCCTCACTGCAGAGGGTTCGATCACTGTCGCCTGAGAGAATACAAGTAATACAGGAAATGGCCTATCCTAATACCTTTAGAGAATTGAGACGCCTGCTAGGTACTACCTCATATTGCCGTCATTGGGTCTCTGAGTTCTCAATGGTAGCTAAGCCCCTGTTACAATGTTTGAAAACAGAGAAGGATCAGACCCCCTTCATTTGCACGCAGGAAATGAGGGAGGCCTGTGATGCATTAAAAAGTGCTTTATGTAGCGCCTGTAACGCTCACCTGATTCTCGCAGAGGCGCCGGTCTTGACTGGGCGACTACCGTATCTGCAAAGGTGATGTGTAGCACCCGGTTGGCTCTTTGGGCTGGACCTCTGTGCACTGTATGCCTGACGTGTAGAGTAAGATTTCTGCAGATAGAAAATATGGGGTTAATGAACTGGGGTTATTGGGGTGTCCCTATCTCTTTCCTCTTCTCCTCTCCTGTAGACCCCAAAGGTTAACGCTCTCACCTTAGGTAAGTGAATGCTGAGCTCTCCATCTGCCTCGGGGCAGGGTGCTGTAGCCAGTTTCTTCACTGGATAGGTAGCGCAGGCCTCTTGACTTCAGAGGACTGCTGTCCGTCGTTTACTGCACGAACGGTAAGTTTCGAGTCATTCAAATGTCTTTTTAAAGTCTTTAGTAATGATGTCTCTTGTTTTGCAGGGTTCCGGCGATGGCGGATGACGGGCTGAAGTGAGTTGAAGATGGAGCCCGTGTGATGAATAGAAGTGCCTGGAAGCACGTGAGTAAGCGCTTGTTGCCTGCTTCACGATGCGCTCTAACTGTCTTTTTATTTTGCAGGTACGAGTTCGGAGCGGCTGCAGGGTGCCGGAATACCCACTGGATTAGATGTGGAAAGGAGTAATGGCACGTGAGTATTAAAGTTCCCCAATGTCTTTAAACGCACCTTGTTTTGTCTTTCAGATGCGGATGCAGCGCCGAAGGCCTCCGGAGCGTGCGAAGAGTTGGTAAGCTTTTGTCTTTCAGATGCCGGAATGCAGTATGAAGACCTCCGGAGCGCACGAAGAGTAGGTAAGCCTTTGCCTTTCCGATGCCGGAATGCTAACCTGTTCTTTCTTGTCTTTATAGGTGTTGCTGAAGACTGGATTCAGGATGGTAAGCCTTTGCCTTTCAGATGCCGGAATGCTAACCTGTTCTTTCTTGTCTTTATAGGTGTTGCTGAAGACTGGATTCAGGATGGTAAGCCTTTTTCCTTAGGCCCAGGACTGGATGCAGAAGACACGATGAGCGTCCTGCTGCAGAGGGTGCAGAATAACGCAAAGCAAGATTCATCCACCGGGTGTGGTTTAAATAGCCTCCTGTAGTGCTTAGGTGTCTCCTTCCACAGCCACGCCTAAGTAAGAAAAGAGTTCCTGGTAAGAAAAGAGTTCCTGCCTTCCAGAAGAGTTCCAGTGTTCTAAATCTAGGGAATGGCTCCAGCCCCACCCAACAGGAAAAGTAGTTCCAAACAGAAGAGGATCAGAGGCTCAACTGGCAGGCAAGTAAGCAGCAAGGTCTGCTGCAGGTAAGTCCACCCAAGCATTATGAGCCCGGCGCTTCCAGCGCTGGGACTGGGCATATTTATGAGCCTGGTGCCACTGGCGCCAGGACTGGGTCCAAAAGGTCCCAATTGGGACTGGTTGGCACTCGGAACCTGGGTTATGGATCTGCTTCCAAGGGAGTTGGGAAAACCCTGACCTTTTGGAAGCAGAGATCATGACAGCGCCCCAGGGCTCGGGACACCCAATTACGGCAAGCCATTTACCCTTTTTGTACATGAACAAGAAAGTTGTGCCCTATCTGTATAACTCAGGAACAAAATGGAAGGCAGAGGTTTTGTGCTTATTTTTCTGGCACCTTGGATACAGTGGCGTTGCCAGGAATCAAATTTAGAAGGGGCACAGAGGGAGCCAAAGACAAAAGTAGGGACGGCACAGACAAAAGTGAGGGGGGGGGGGGCACCTATGAAAGGTAATGAGCGACGTCACAAGCACTCCTGCAGAGAGGCTTTTGTGCACACCAACTACCCACACCCCACTGTACCTCCCCTCCCATCAGAATGCAGGCACTAAACCATTCAGTGACTAATGGCCCATCATTAGCACTTTCGTGGACTATATTCTGATGGGAGGGGCTGCAAGCTGCTTGATCACTGCTCTCTTTGAGACAAAAGGAGTATTGCTGTGTGATCTTCAGACATTTGCCCCAGCGAGTGTGGCAAATAACTCCACAAACAGAGAACACAGTCACTGCTCGCCTTAGGTAGGGGGGGGACAATGGGGGACACAGGATTTCAGAGGTGGGGCACTGGTCTCCCTGCCCCCCCCTTTAGCAGGTTGTTCCCATGGTAATAGATATGGCACATGGGAATGCTCATGTTTATGCAAGTGCAATGGAGGACATTCTGAGCATGGTGTGGATGAACTGGAAAATTGGGTCATACTGCAGAAGATGGGCAGCACAGTGTGCCATCTGCCTCCAGCATAATGTGGGTAAATCTGTAAAAGTGCCAGCAGGTCATAGCAGGCTCCCTACGCAACCGTTTGAGGTGGTATATATGGACTTTATACAAATGGAACCAGTTGCCAAATTGAACTATTGCCTTGTAATGAGGTGTAGATTTTCTGGCTGGACAGATGCCTACCCCCTGAGAGATAACACTGCTATCTCCACAGCAAAGTGTATTTTGAAATATTGGGTGCCCCAGTATACTGTTCCCAGCCTGCTGTATTCTGACAATGGAGTACACTTTACCGGTCAAGTTGTAAAATATGTCTGCACCGCCTTAGGGATTGATCAACGATTCCACTCGGTCTACCACCCTAAATCAGCGGGGGTTATTGAACGTGCCACCTCCATGGTGAAAAACAAGTTGGCCAAAATGTGTGCATCCACAACCCTGAAATGGCCAGATGCACTACCTTTGGCATTGCTCAGCATGCGGATTACTCCAAAAGGGACACACAAATTGTCGCCTTTTGAGATCGTGATGGGCCGTCCAAGTGCCTGGTCCATACCAAAGCCCAAGGCTATTGGAGATATTGAACAGCCATTATTGAGGGAATACTGTGCTGTATTATCCATCAACTGGTAAAGGAAGCAGCTCCATCAGTCCTAGAGGGAGTGGGCCACTCTGTCAAACCAGGAGAGTACGTGCGCATCAAGAGTTTTGACAGAACCAACTGCTTGCAGGCCCGGTGGAAAGGGCCTTATCTGGTCTTGTTGGCAACACAGACGGCGGTGAAGGTCACTGGCCATAAAGCTGGATACACGCAAACCACATCAAGCGAGCACCACCTAGATATTCCACCCCCCAACCTAAGACACGGACCATTTTTCATCCGAACGAACTACGCCCTAGGAAACTGCATTGATTGTCTATGTTTGGACTCTGACACCTGGCAGAGAGACGGACTTGGTAAAGGGTCAGGAGCCAGTAAGAACAACTGAAAATACAGATGAGGTGGCCTCAACAGCCCCTCAAGGGTAAGGAAGTAGCCTCACCGAGACGTGTCAAGGAAGGTGCCGGAAGAGGTGACAGCAGGACGGGCTATACTGTGCAACCCTTGCGACATAGTGCATAAACGGACTGCACCATTAGGGTAATTGCTTGGGTTATTGGACATTGTGTGAAAAATTGTATATTAATTTTGACAGCCAAGTTCCAGAACTCAGCCAGTCGAGATTAGCTCTGTGTGAGGGAACCAAGTAGGTTGTTTAATATGGATAATATTGAACTAGTGCATATGAATGATGATAAGGGACAGAAACAACGGCAGGTTGATAGGTATGCATGTACTCCAAAGGAGAAAATAATTATGTTTACTGTATTAATGCTGATAGCAGTAGGATCTTCAATATCCTTCTGGTATCTTGAACATAATGATATTTATGCTACCCATAACCTACTGCGTAGCACAGTACAACCCCCAACGCCAGAACCAGTGACTATTCCCCATGTGGACGAAGAATATCAGAAAAAGCACCCAAAGAATAGTATCCTGAGGTGGATGAATAATACAAATCAGATATTAAATAGGACCAATTGTTACATATGCACGCATGTTCCCCACAGCCATGATAGCGGACCAGAGTGGTATGTGGTGCCTGCAGACAATGATACATGTCTGCCAGTGCGAGATCTCTTATTGCATGACATTCCCATGACACCCAACGCTACCCTATACGTGAGCAAATCTGTCCCCTGCAAAGGAATCATAACCTCTACAACTTGTTTTTTTATAAGGGGGGAAAAGAAGCAATTCCCCCTCCGATCAGAGTGGCCAACGTAGAACGGAAGGCCGCCTTTTGTTTTGAACGGAACCTCACGCACAATAAAGCAATTTTTCTGGGCAAGCACAACTGTCGGATGACAGTAGACCTAAATAGTTTAACAATTCCTTTCCCGCCGGGAGCCGTGTATGTCTGTGGCAATGAAGCCTTTCATTGGTTGCCCCACTATTGGATGGGCAGGTGTACCATCAGTTATCTATTATTGGGTTTACATTATAAACCTCTGGAGGGAGTAAACACAAAACATAAAAAAGAAAAGGCCTTAGCAAATATTGGAAGATATAAGCGAAGGAGGCTAGGTGTTTTTAATGACATAGATACTACCTGGCAGGAATTCTTTGACTTTATAAAGGGTATATCATTACCAGCAGGAATAATGATGAACTCCCGAGAGATTAGGTATCTGGCCAGATTAGTAGAAAGGGAACTTAACGTCACTAGTGATATCCTCTCAAATATCACTGGTGAGATGTGATCTATTCGGATCGTTGCATTACAAAACCGCCTGGTATTGGATACAATATTAGCAGAAGCAGGAGGAGATTGTAAAATTATCGGGACATCATGCTGCACGTTTATCCCGGACTACAGTGCCGATACTTATAAGGGCATATATGAAATGCATAAAATGGCAGCTCAAATACACTATGCCATTGGGGATGGGACCGGGTCATGGTTTTGGGGCTTGATCAGATCCTGGGGTTGGAAACTCCTTTTCTCTATTTTGGTTATTGGGGAGCAATAGCAGCCTGCTGCTGTTGCATACAGTGCTTCCCTTTGTGTATTTCCATTTTAGGCGATTGTTGCAAAAACGTAATGAATGCCCTGAGGCCCAGACCTACCAACGTGATGTTGACTAATGAAATGATATGCATGGAAAGGGCGATGGCGGAGTTGCATAAAATTGATGTTTCTGAGTATGAACTGGATGACTCAACTCTCGAGATCAAGCAGGTCTGGCCCTGTTGACATACCGTCTTGCTGATGCAAAAGGGTTGTTTGTTTATATAAAATTCATTTTTCTAAGGTTTGCCTCAGCAAGACTGGAATTCTGTTCACATTATAGATTCAGCTCGCTCTGAAAACTGATGGCACAGCCAGCTTGTGTTCGCACGCGAAGCCCTGTAGCTGCCTTGAACAAACATTAGCCATAGATTGAGGAATGTCTGGTCTCTGCTCGCCTTTCCTGATATGTACACATAACGGCCTAAGGCAGGCCCCTTGCGCATTAAGTCTTATGACCTCCCTCCCCTTTTCCTCCCAATGTATGTATGTATGAGAAGTAATTATCCGAAATCTGCGCGCTTTCCGAAGTGTATGCATTTGCTGTTTTTGTTTGACATCTGCCCTCTTGGAATACATGGGAAAGGAAATCTCTATCAGTATTTGTGCGTCAGCCTGTAAAATATATATATTGTCTTTCTTCGCCATCTGTGCATGCTTCCTTTTGGAATGTCCAGGATGTCTGTCATGTCATCCTGTTCGAAGGTTGGTGAGGTCCTAATCCAACCCATGTACTCAGTGACCCTGTTCATAAGATTCCTGTACCCTGAATCTGCATGGTCTGAGGGGTCAGGTTTAGCAAAATCCAACTCTGGTGAAGGATCAAGACCACTGGCAGAGTGGAGGGAGTTGCAGAGATCTTTCATTCTTGACTCAGGGTCAATTAATTCTTCAGGCACTTCTCTAGTGCCAAATCTGACTCCCTATGGAGAAATATCCTCCTCTGAGGCTCTTTCCTCCTCAAAAATAGAGGACATTGACTTAAAAAAGTCCGTCTTCGGTACAGGTCTGTATATTTTCTCCTAAACTGGAATTTGCCTCGAGGGAATCGGCGAAGGCGTCGACGAGGTCTTCGACAAAGGAGTAAATGTCTCCTTTGACTTTGGCGTCGAAGCGATCAGCGTCGATTGCGTCGATCAAATCGTCAAATGTTTTGACGTCTTATGCTTCTTTGCCGGTATCTGAGACAGACTCGACTCTCGGGGAACCTTTGACACTTAAGTGTCGGGTCGAGAATGTCAAGTTTCCGATTTACTACTGGCCTTTGTAGAAGTCGTTTTTGACCTTCCTGAGTCGTCCAAAGGAGCGACCAGGGTCTGGCTCTTGCGAGGCTCTTTTGAGGGGGTTGTGGCCGGATTCTCAAAGATTCACAACATTTCCACCCTAAAAGCATTCCACTTGCTGGGGAATACGACTTAGTCGGGCTTCGTATAACCTCAGTAGAGGTGTCCGATGACGAAGAGGGAGACCTATGATGTCTCTTCTTCGCCTTCTTGGAAGAAGATGAAGATTGTCTCGACCTACTCCTAGACCGAGACCTCTTAGAGTGCTTATGCCGCGTAGAGTCCTTGGACTCACCAGACTTTTTATATTTCTTCGAAGTAGCCTTCGAAGCTTCCTGCCCCACCGCCAATTTACCTTTGCGTTCACGAAGAGCTTTTTCAGTTACAGACTGACAGGAGCAACAGTCGTCGGTCCAATGGTCCGAACCCAAACACCAAACGCAGACACAGTGAGGGTCTGTTATTGATATTTTCATCACACAGTCAAGACATTTCTTAAAACACGATTTAGGGGTAGAATGAGTCAAAGAAGAAGAAATGTTTTCCTTGAGGAAAAAACTAAGCACGCCGTTAATTCGATGCGAAGCTATGGGAAAAACGGAACTGAAGCCAACGGGAGCGGCACAAGCTATTTATACTACTGATGACGAGAAATATTTTCTGAAGCAGCGAAGCTGACGAGATACGAATATCATAGATGAACACGTGGGAGGACACAATCCATTCCAAGCACTATTTGAGAAGTTAAATGAACAGGCCAGGGGAGGACCCTAGGCACACCAGAAGTTGGGAAGTAACACAGAAACATTGCTAGATTTGGAGGAAAGACAAGAGTCTTCGGTCATTGAAACAAGGAACTGTACCAATAGTAGAAAAGGGGAAGCCCCGGCGGGACTACAGCCCCTTTGAAGAACTAAAGGAACGTATTCAGAATATCGTCAGAAGCTATGCCAAAAGTGACTTGTTGAGGCTATAGAAGCCCGCCCAGGAGAAGGGAGTCATTCTCCTGGACCACCTTTTTTCTTTGAGCCTTGTGGAATAGTGGTAGGGACAGAATAGGGTAGTTTGGGACAGAGAACAGATTATTATTAGGACATTCTCACAGACAACAAGCACCCTAGTTAGTTGTGTGTTAGGCATCCTCCCGGTCTCGGGAGGATAGCTCAGGGGCAACACTCTAGCCTTGGAAGCAAGACAACGTGGAACAACACAGGTTCGATCCCTGGGACTGCGCTTAGGAACCTCTGGGTATTAAGCGCGTTATAAATAACCAATTATAATTAATTATAATTATTATAGGTAGGTCAAACACCATACTAATAGAGATAGATAGGCCTTCTTATTTATTATTTAAAAAAGTATATTTGTGAAAATGACACCTGTTTCTCAGTCTCCTCCTTCTGACCTAACACACTCTACATCCAATTCATGAAATTCCCCAAAACACGGTCACTAAAATAGTGCTAGAAACCCACTCCCACCATCAGATGTCCATATCCTCAAAGAGATACATAAGTCTGTAGCGCACGGTAGCTATAAGGAAACCGGAGACTGCCAGCATTGGTGTGCACAATTCCAAGCATTACATTATTCTGGGATTCTCTGCCAGGCTGTACTATTCTTCTTTTGAAGGAGCATTCTTCGAGTAGTCTGCTCATTTATTATGCTTGCTGTTTTCACAGGATGATCCCTCATGTGCCCCCATGGCCCACCCCTTATCCATCCTCCTGCCAGCAGAAGAGCCTATGCCCCCTTTCACTTCACCCTGTGCATTCTGCCACCAGAGCTTCATCCACTCATAGGGCCTCATTACGACCCAGGCGGTAAGTTACCGCCTGGGTCGTACCCTTACCACCATGGTGTAAACTATGTTTACACCATGGTGGATGGCGGATTTACCGCCCCATTCCAAGGTGTGGGGCAGTAAATCCCCATTTCCCATTTTACCCTTCCCCATTCCCATTTTTGCCCCATAGGGCATAATGGGAGTGGGGAAGGCGCTAATTACACCACCGTAAATTACGGTGGCATAATTAGCACCATGGTCCCTTAGCGCCATGGATTTTAACGGCTGCAAAAAGCAGGCGTTGATATCACCATGGCACTAACGGACCTTGTAATCAGGCGTTAAGGGTCGGCGCCGTTTACGGCGCCGTTAACCCCTTAACGCCTGATTCGTAATGAGGCCCATTGTAAAAGCCAACCGCTGAAATAATAGAAAGCCATTTTCTGACAAAAAAATGACAATCGAAATGGCTAATCACTAAATCAAAGCAATGCTTGCTTGGCACTTTTATTGAGGATGCTGTAAAATATATGGTAGATAATATCTGTGAATACCATCCGCATGCCTGAATATGCTGCCCTCTTGGGACAGGGATTTTGAAACCTTTGAAACTTTAGGAAATATTTTCTTTTTGCAATCTTTCCTCCCATAGAATTCTATGGGACAACCTATCTTTTTGCTGTTTGCTTGCTGGGCCTGACTTTTTGGAGGTAAGAAAGGTCCTCAGCTTTACTTCTCTTGCTTTTTTCTCATTTTGTATGGGGAACTGATCGGTTCCTAAGTCTATGAGTACTGGGAGACTGTCTCCCTTACTGCATTTCTTGTATTCTCAAGCTGCACACATCATTGTTGAAGTCAAGATCCCCAATGAAGAAGTGCAGTGGATGATAATTGCAGCTAACCTATCCAGAGTAGACCCACCGAAGCCCTGCTCCTCTTTCTGGATCTGAAAAAGGCCCTAGTCCGTGTTTTGACCGGTGGGAACTATCTCGATTCCTGCTCAAGGATACATGCCTGTGAAACCTTCACAAGTGTCCCTGGACCACCAAGTCGCATGACCTGCCTTCTTATGGGCTACCTCGCTGTACCCATCAAGGTTCTAACAAATCAACAAATGGCGTGCTCCTGCCTTTTCAACCTTTCAGTCCCAACAGAATTGTTCGCCAACCGAAGATTGCCTTTTGCTGTTTGTTTGTGGTGACTTCTGCCGAATTCCACTTTCTTCCTGTTCTGGAGGTCTACGGAGTTCACCTGTCCCGTCTCTTCATGCCAATGGTGTCCAGATGTCCACTCTTCAGAACTGTATCACTGGAGCCTGAACTGGGTACTAGCAAGACCCAATCCTGACACTGAAACTGACCTTGGGCACCCGTGGACCATGGACCTCCCTCAACAGGACACATTGCAGAAGCAAGAGGGACCAGCAGATCAATGAACTCCTAAAGTGACCCCTGGAAGAATTGGGGGAAAGGGGTTAGGTTATAATACCTATTTCTGCTCCTCCCCCTCCATAGGACCACACACCTCCCTTGGACATTCCGATTGCTTATGGTTTTTTCCTGCTCCTTTCCCCACCTGTCTAACTATAACCTCCAATCTCTGCACCAACTGTAATATGCTTTGTGTTGTGCCACTACTGTATGCTGTGTGCTGTTTTTCTAATGCCCTGCTTCAAATAAAAAAAGAAAAAAAAGAAAATGTAAAACTCAAGTTAGATTCTCTGTTGTGCTTTCTGTAAGGAAGGCATGGTATCAAACAGTGAAGAAAGACACAAGTGATCCCAGTCAAGGGTGTTTATTGAACATCAAATAGGTTGGTTGAACGCCTATCTAAACCTAAGGATGGGAGCTAGCTACGACCATCAAATAATAAATAATGCAGTCCTAGTGGTGTCTCTGTCAAAATAAAAAGACCTATGCTAATAAACCTATTGGCAATCCTTACTTCTTAATACAAATGGTGTGGGATAACAATGTATGCAAAAGAAAAGTTGACTTCCCTTCCCCACGTTTTCAGCACGGGGCAAGGCGGCATGTGCGAGCTTCGCACACACTCTGGCTTCTTGGCCATGAGGTAACAGTTCAAAATATAGACATCAGTGCCTTCTGCCAAAGTCTCTCTCTCAATGGCAGTCTCTAATTGTAGAGGGCTTGATGTAACAAACAAACCACAAAAGTTCCTTTCCTATGTCAGGGTTTTCACACAGCTGGTCTCCCTCGTTTGGGCTCGGATCACGGGCTCCCTTTGTTTGGGCTCAGACCCCTTTTCCACAATATTCATAATTGGTCTCACTCGTTTGGGCTCGGACCACTGATCCCCCCCCCCTCGTTAGGGCTCAGATCCTCTTGATCTCAGAATCGAAGACTTTTGAATGTGCAATGGGTTTTGCTTAAACTGTTGCAGGACCAATTTGATTCACTTCACACAATTATTCTCATCAATCTTCTATTTTCGTTTCTCTAGGTGCGATACCTTACAGGAACTTACGATTGAGCACATTCACGGTGCCTGACCACTCTGTCAATGGTATTGTATCTTTCGTTCTCAAGTTCAAACGTTCATCAGCAGTTTAGCTTTACTCGTGTCTTTCATCACACGCATTTAACAATGTTTGGCCCAGCGCTCATTATACAATGTTGCCGCTTGTAACATTGACACACAGACCGGTCTTGCATCGGTTTCCCCAACTCACCGGCTGTGTTGATCTCTCTGTCGCTTCTTTGTTCATGGAGCCAAGGACGATACCACAGCATCTGCTACTCCTCCCAGCATTGGTCAGTTACGCGGGAGGGCCTTCGGTATTTCCCGACACTCAATGCAGGATTCTTCAGTCTGGTTTCCCGTCCTTATGCTTTCTGCCTTGAAGGATTCCTGAAAGTAATGGCGTCTTGCTGAAAAGGTCAAGGGTGCTTCCCTTCTTACGAACCCTCCTTGGTTTGTCGTCTTTCTCCCCTTGTTCAGCTGTCAACTCGAAACTGCTGTACCTTTGTGTGCTTTGCCTCACTCAGAGCGTGCTCTGCCTTTTATATCCGTGTGGGGAAGTTTAATGGCAGTCAGGTGTGAGTGATTGTTAGTAATTGCCTGCCCTTGCCGGACCATAGTAGGTAGTGGGACATGTCAGGTACACAGCTCGGGTGTGAGTCTGTTTTCTCCCAGAGCGGGCTGTCCATGCTTAGTTTAGTTTAGTTTATTTATTTGTACCGAGCACTGGACCCTCGGGTAACTGGGCGCTTCAACCTTATACAGAGGTTACAGCGTTATGGAGACATGGATTTACAGAGAAAACAGTAGGTGGTTTTACAAGAGTTACAGAGAAATACAGGCAATTATTACAAGAGGTACATTTAACAGTGAAACACAGTGATTATGCAAGGGGAGAGTACAACCGGGGAGATAAGTGCAATGTGACCAGGGATTACAGATTATGGTCGGGGAGAGGAGCCATGGGGGGCAGTGTCAAATAGGGATTACATCCGGGAGGGCCCCATGGCAGTGCCTGGTGTTAGGCAGAAACCTGTGCAGTTCCCTTAGGGACCACTGCAAAAGATTTAGGACTACAGGTGCTTGGCAGTAAACCCAATTGGTAGCAGTCTGTACCACCCAGATTTACCTCGTAGCTGTGGCTGAGCAGTCAGACTTCTCTCAAGATGAGTTAGGCAGTATAAAGAGTATACACAATAGGTACAGAGACACAGTAGCACAAGCAAACATTGACCAGAGCTTTGGTGTAAAAGTATTTAATTATTTATTTAAAGACACACTTGTAAATTACACTAGCACAAAGAGAGGTAAATAAATTCAACACACAGTCACTATTATATATATATACAACCCTAATTACTTATTAGACAAGTCTTAATGAGAAACACTACTTATTTTCAGACAGAGCTGAGCGCTTAACATAAGATGGCACTCTAATAAGTTATTAAAAAGGGAGGGAAAAAGGCAGAGTTATGACAGCACACACATTTCAATACTTTTAAAAGAACCACAGTGAGGCAGGTTAGGCAAAGTCTACTGGGGAGCAAGGAAGTTCAAATGCCAGGCCCACTCTTAGAGAGAGCAAGCGAAATGTGTCCAGGATCACACAGTGGGGTTATGCCCAAAGATTCTTTGTAGAAAGTTCGCAAAAGATTGAGGTTAAGTCAGGAAAATTTAGTTAACAGGCCCCAGGCTAGCCCAGGTTAGAAAGTCGAGGATTTACTGTCACCCCGAAAGATCTGTCGCAAGGGAAGCCAGGCGGGACATAGTACTTGAAAGTGGGAAGAACGCTCCAGCGGGGGCAGTTGTTCCTGGCAGCGGTTGCAAGTTGGTGTTTCGTCCAGAGGAAGAGGAGGTCTCGACGTGGAGGAAAGCTGCAGGTCGTTGCGCTGCCAGGGAAGAAACCAGCCGCAGAGTTTTCCCGGTTACAAGGTACCACCCTTTTCTTCGCGGTAGTGGTGATCCGTGGTATTCCGGTTGCCGGGGTGCTTGGCACGGGCAAGGCAGCCACGAGATGGTCCAGGAAGGCGAAAAGACGGGCAAACTGGTTATCCCCACCAGTCAAAGGAAGAAGACTCTCCGGACTGGAGATCTCCTCTGTCGTCGGGAAAAGGGGTGAGACGGTTCCGCAAGGCTCCACCGGTGGTGTCGTCGTTGCAGGTCGGCTCGGCTTCTCATTCCCCGGATTCTTTAGGTCCTGTGGCAACTTCTGAAGTTCCAGTCCCCAAAGCCCTGCTTTTATGCAGAAAACCCCCATTCATTCAGCCTAGCTGTCAATCAAACATGCTAAGTGGTGAGCCGGGCGGCTCACCACTTGGGCCAATCACACAAGAGTGCGACTTGAGTTGCCGAGGCAACTCAGTCCAGGGTGCCTAAACCCCCTCCGACACCCCCTGTGGTACCCAGACAGAGTGGCACCACTTTTGGAGGCTTCTGTGGAGAAGCCCACCAAAAAGTGGAACAAAGGGCTCGACTTGGGTTGGAGTCACAGAAGCGAACACAAATGCCATTTTGGAACCAAGTGTCGGCAAAAATTACCAACCGGTGAATTAATATTAATTTAATAAACCGGCGGTATGTTCGAGGCTATATTAAAAAGTGGTTGCCTCGAACAATGGGAAAATCCCATAGGAATATATTAGCGGTCGAATATAAAAAGTAGTATCCACTGCCACCAGCCAAAACTCGGTCGGGGGGGACTGGACAGTGCCCCCTCGAACAACAGACCCCGGGGCAATCGAATTGCCCCGACCAATACGTCCACAATAGGATGGTTTGTACTGGTTCTGTTCACAATTTGAGACTAGTAAAGCCAATGGTGACTTTACATGCCCTGGGAGATAGTAGTCAGTCCCAGGGTATTGAGTCTATGTTTGGGGGTCGCTACAACACCCCTGGGTTACAGCACGAAGGGGACTGTGTAACCCACATACCAAAAACACATGAAGCCCTATGGGGTAAAGGACCCCATAGCCCACAAAACACATACAAAGTCAAAGGAACACCTCAAATCATGTCTAAGAGTGGGAGGAAAAGAGTCTCACTCTTATCAGGAGAAAAAAATAAACCCCAAAAATCCAGCAAAGCTGCTGGGGGACTCACTAGGTTTGGGAAATTAGCCTTTACAGAGAATTCTCCCCAACACCTGGTGCTGAGCAAAAAGGGAGCTTCCCGAAGAGCCAACCTTTGACTTTCGCTCTGAAGGTCCAGAATGTGGATTCCGTTCTGAGGCTGAGGGGGAGGGCATTCCATTGTTTGGCAGCTAGCACTGGCAAGCTTGCTCCTCCAGCTCTTTTCAGGTGAAATCTTGGCACGGTTAGGCAGTGCGAGTAGAGGGTATGGATAGGTCTGGTGGGGAGGTGTAGATTGAATTTAACCGCTAGGTATTTGAGAGCGGTGTTTGATAGGAACTTGTGGGTGATCACCATTGAGCGAAAAACGATTGTGTCCCGAACTGGGAGCCAGTGGGCGTCCTGTCTGAAGCTGGAGATATGCATGATCTTGGTATATTTAAGGCTGCTCTTAGGGCGTTATTTTGAAGGACCTGTAGTTTGTTGAGGTTCCCTTCAGAGGTGCCTAGGTAGAGAGTGTTGCAGTAGTCGATCATCTTGGTTAACACTGGGGGTCTGGCTAGTGTTATGCAACTACTAGGTGAGAGGAATTATTTGCAGGCATTAATTAATTTGTTAGTGTAAGATGTAGAGGACGCAGTTGCATTCACCTGCTTCTTAACGGACAGTGTGGAGTCTAGGTAGACTTCCAGGGTTTTGATCTCTATGGCCACTTTGATCGGGTTTCCATCGATGTTGATGGAGGTGTAGCGGGGGGGGGGGAAGTCTAGTTTGTTCAGGCAGTTTTGAGATCCAACAATCAAAAGCTCAGTTTTATCGTTGTTGAGGCATAGGCAGTGTTCTGCCATCCACGCCTGGCTTTCCAGGTAGATCTTGTTGATTCACAATCATCTTCATAGCTCCCCGTGAGGATGACGAGAACCTGAGTCTCATCAGCATAGTTGGTATATGTGACACCCAGGTTGTCAAGGCTGTCAAAGAGGAGCTTAATGAAGATGTTGTAGAGTGTTGGGGAAACGCATGAGCCTTCTGGAATGCCGCAGTGGATGGGAATTGGATCCGCAGTGGGTGCAAAGACCCTTGTGGTGCGATTGGACAGGCGTGTGAAAGTGTTCGTGCAGGAAAATGGGGGGTGGGGGGTGGAGTTTCCATATATCTTACCTGGTACAATAGGGTAAAGATGGTTACCGGGAAGAGAGGGATACTGCGTCTCACCATTAGGCGTCCCACTTACACTCCCCAAAGATCCCTCACCCAGGTGATCCTCCTGCACTGGTCCACACCCAGGGTCTGGATCCAAAGGCGGTGGCCGTGTCCTGGCCACCTGAGAGAGAGAGAGATCCGCTGGGATTAGCGGGTGAGACACGCACTGGTTTCTCACATTTCCCACTGTGCATCCTCCATTTCGTACTGCATTTTAGGGCTTTCTGGGAAATTCAAATTTAGGTGTGCTTTCCAATGTATTAATGATCTTGAATCTGGACAATTCTAGTGTGATCATTGATTTTGTCTGCTTGGCCGCCTAGTGAAATTCTACTGTTGCATAGTGCTTCTAACCCTCTCCCCTGCTCGCCCCACCCCTGTTTCCTTCACTTGACTCTGCCCCCCATGTGCGCTCCATCTCTCTAAATCTATTCTAATAGCTTCTCCATCACTTATACGCCCTCTCTCACGAAGTCTGGAAGGAAGAAATAAAAAAATGCACTTCTGAGTTCCAACCCTGGTCTGCCCATTGCAGACACCTACATAAATGCTTCCTTCAGACAGACTATCGCCAATATTCTCTTTGCTGTTCCGTTGTCTGATTTATGGACTTTCCCCATATGGTTTCTGTCCTCTCCCCTTTCTCTTCCTCACCCATTACTCGTGGCACCAGATGGGAAGTGCTCTTGGCTCACTTCACATCTTCCAAGTGCATCATTTAAAAAAGATTTTTATTATTTTCCAACAACAAAACCAACATACAGACTTTACCAATAGCATCCAATGGTACAACACATTATTCGTCTGTTCAAACCTCTCCCCACCCCTCCTCCCACCCTCCCAGCCTATTCCACTTGCAACATCCATCCTAGTGTGTGATAATTGCTTGAACTTATCTCCATGACTCTACTTAACCGTTTGCATTGGTAGGTGTGCCTGAGACTGAGTGCCATCCTCTGCAGGCGACATCAATTCCTGTTTCACGCTCTGGTGACTCTTCCCTCCAATCCTCCTCACCTGGGTCTTCAGTGGAACTGTCCTGGTTGCCTGTCTTCTTCTGGTTTTCCTCTTCTCTTCTCCCTTACGGTCCTTCTTAGTCTTGTGGAGATGAGGACAAGCTCCTCCAGAGGCCACGTTGCCGGGTTGGTAAACACCAAGCAACAGGGATTCCCGGGGTGCCAATCCCAGTCAGGGAAAAAGTCTTACGGCAAAAAAACCTGTAGCAGATAATCTACAGAGGTGATAGCCAGAGTGCAGCATGTTGTTAGACGCTGGTACCGAAAGCACACCTGACAGACCGGTGAGTATTGAGGGTTGTATATATGCCAGGATTCAGAGACACAGAATTGGAGAAAGTACAACTCTGACTAGCAGGTAAGAAGGAGCAGAGCATAAGCCAAAATGGTCGATAGCAGTAAAGAAGAGAGAGATCCAGGGCGAGCCGGGGCGAGACCCGTGAGAGCTGCAGAAAAAGGAAAAAGGCCGTGCCTTGAAGGCGCGCGTGCTAGGAGAGAAAAGAGAGCAAGAGAAGGATTGGCGTACGGAACGGAACGTCAAGGAAAGAAAGGTTGACAAAGCGGGGAAAACAGAACGGGAGCAGGGGCTTCAAGGAAAACACTAGCGTCCCACCCACAACAGGGAAGGTTGCAACGCCCAGTGCTGCACTCCATCACAGAGTAAATACTTGAGGAGAAGAACACTAGACCGCTACAGGACGGACTCGTGAAAACGTAACTGGAACTCTACTGCATTTTCCAGCTGTGCCAATGTTTCCATGGGCGCAGCATGACATCCTGTATCATATGTTTCCAGGTCATTAAATCCATGTTCTGTTCCTCCTGACCCGACAGGAAGCTTCTTTCCACACAGCTGTTTCTGCCAGTGACCGTTTCTGGAGGTCGCTCAACCACACGCATATGACTGGGCCTTTATGTGCCTTCCACCCCATAGTTATTCTTCGCTTCGCCAAGATGTACACTAGATCTCTCAATTTGCTAAAGTGTCTTGACTGCTTTGGCCTTGGAAACATACCTAGCAACACGCCCCGGGGAAAACGGAATCCGGTGATAGGCCAATGCTGGTCAGGGTCCAGTTAATTTCATCCCAAAATTGGCATAGTTCCCTGCAGGCCCAGAACATATGCATCAGGTCTGCGCTGATCAGGCCGTATTTCGGACATGCTAGTTCTGCTGCCTTACTAAATGTTGCAATTTTCTTCGGAGTTAAATATGCTCTGTGAGTGACATATAATTGTATTAACTGTAATTTCGCATTTCTGGATACTCTTATGATACCCCATAGTCCTACTCCAGGCTGTGTCTGACAATTGGTCTTGCAAATCTGCTTCCCAGCGTTGCCTAATCTGAATCAGGTTGCTGTCTGGCTTCTCCATCAGAAGCTCATAATCTGGATATTGTGTGTCCCCCTTGAGAGATATCATAGAGAGTTTCTATCGTTTCATCTTCCACCAATATTCCTTACGTCCCTGACCACTTTGACTTCAGTCT
Organism: Ambystoma mexicanum; assembly: GCF_040938575.1. Classification (NCBI taxonomy): domain Eukaryota; kingdom Metazoa; phylum Chordata; class Amphibia; order Caudata; family Ambystomatidae; genus Ambystoma; species Ambystoma mexicanum. The sequence continues at coordinate 530,941,817 of NC_090924.1, read as the reverse complement.
ATGGAGAAGTGAGGCGTATGTCATATGTTGCCCCTCCAGTACTCGTGATTCCGAAGTAACCTCATTAAAGGTCTTTGGCCTTCCTTCTTTCAGTATATCGCCCAATGTCACCACCCCTCTAGACTCCCAATATTTCCGAAATAGGGGTCTGTAAGAACCACACTCGGTCTCGGGTTTGTTCGGCTTCAATAATGGGACTATAACCGACTCCCTTAATGACAGCGGTAAGACACCTTTGTCCAGCGATTCGTTCAGGATTGCTAACAATGGGGGTGTGACATCTGCCATGAATTTTTTATAGAACTCACTTGGTAGTCCATCCACACCTGAAGCCTTCCCCTATGGCTTCCCCAGTTTGGTGTGTTCCAGCTCCTCTTTAGTTATGGGGGCTTCTAGTGTATCCACGATTACTGCATCTAGCTTCGGAAGATCTATAAGTACTAAGGTTTCCTCTATTTCTACATCTTGGGTTTCTGATGTCTCTTCGTATAACATCTTATAGAAATCGCAGAAGCATTTGTTTATATCGTGTTGTGTCGCGCATACCTCCCCATTCTCTGCTGTAATATCTTGGATCATGCTCCGCTCTGTTTCGCTTTTGTACAACCAGGCTAACAAGCGTCCTTGTTTATCCTCTTCAGCGTGCTGCCTTTCCACATATTTCCGGTAACTCAGTTTACCTAATCTGTCCTAATGTACTAAGCATTCTTGCTGCAGGGCTACAGTCTCTTGGGTGCTCCTACCAGGGAGATCTCCCTGCCCATTAATGGTTTCTAATTTAATTTCCACCTAGTGTAAGTTGTTCTCTATTGCGGCCTGAAACCCCTCCCCTAGCCTTGGTGATTGCGGTCATCCTAATCACCACTTTGAAGGCCTCACATAACGTGCCCGCTGACTCAACACTGCCTGTATTAAGCGTAAAGTAATTCTGCACCTCCTCTCTTAAATGTTCCCAGAATGCTCCATCTCCCAAGGCTTCACTCCTGAGTCTCCACATCGTTATACACTCTCTCGGGGGGCGCACTCGCCACCCAGCCACAAACGGGGCATTATCTGATAACTCGTGCTTTATATTCCACCCCCTCAAATTCCCCCATGGTGTCTTCTCCCGTAAACATATAATCTAATCTAGTGTACAGGTCTTGTGGAGCAGAGTAATGAGAATATCCTCGGGCCTGCGGGGGCTGAGTGTGTACATTTATCATCCCATCTATCTAATATAGGGTTAAGCGTGCAATTAAAGTCCCCACCCCATATTAATGTACCATCTCTGTATGGGCTTATTAATGGGTATAGCTTGCGAAAATAAGCCGCAGTATCTTGGTTTGGCGCGTATGTGTTAATTATACAGAATTTCCTATGTTCCACCCGCCCTCGCAGTACGAGTATCCTGCCCTCTTTATCTTGAAAGGTCCCAAGTACCCTCAGAGGTATCAACGGTACCACCCATATTAATACACCCCTTGCGTAAGCAGAGTATGACGAACCCAGTGTCGTGTCACTCCATTTTTTGGCGGGTGCACTCAGTTTCTCCTTTGTAAGGGGAGTCTCTTGCAGGAGCGCAATGTCTATTTTCTGACGACTTAAGGAAGTCATTATTCTGTTACGTTTAATATAACTGTTAAGGCCCCTGACGTTCCAGGAAGCTATTCTAAGTTCCCCCATAATACATAGATCCACAAGCACCTCTCTGCAATCCAATGTTTGAGTCCAAGTTCAGCATATACAATGTGGACTCCTAGGCTAACCCCCAACTAACTACCCCAACTTACCTCCCCTCTCCCATTCCAACAATTGCCCAGCTCAATACCTCGTGCTCAGGCATCCCCACATCTCGCCGTCGCTCCAGGGTCTAGTCCTGGTGCGTGGGCGCAGTAGGCAGGTACATAACGGCTAGCACCTGAACAAACAATCAAATCCTAGGGGTAGTGCGCCTCCATGTGGCACGCTCTTCAACAAGCGCCCCGACATGGGCTCTTGCAATTTAGCAATACTTATTCTTACGAAGCCTCCGACTGTGGGGTTGTCCCCCGGCTTTGTCCTGTATTTACGGTCATCCGACACCTTGCGCATGTCTCAGTCCTCTGCTTGTGTCTTCTCGTTGCTACTTGATCCCGCTTCCGATCCGGTTGGCAAATTCTGCATGTCCATCCATGTGTACGCATCTGCCGGGTTATCGAAGAAAATGGCATGACCTTTGTGAAGCACTTTGTCTAGCCAGGTAAAGCAACATGTACTTCAGGTTAGATGCCCGTAATGCCCTTTTAACCGCAATGTAACTCGTATGTTGTTTCTGCACTTATAGTGTGTAGTTCGGATATGCAGTTATTGTGGCAGACGCTTGTTGGATTGATCCCCATTTACCGAAGTATTCTAGGATATTCTCCCTATCACGGTAGTTCAATATCCGGGCTATGATTGGCCTTGGTGGGGCCCCTGGCGATGGTTTCCTCATCAATGATCTATGCACTCTTTCGACCATAAAGCCTTAAGTAAGGGCGCCTAGACCAATTTCTTGCTGCAACTGGGTCTCAATGCAGTCCATCGCGTTCACTCCTTCCTCTCCTTCTGGGAGTCCAATAATTTGTACATTATTACGCCTGGCTCTGCCTTCCGCGCCCTCAGCTCTGTCTTCCAAGTTACGCACTTGTTGTTGCAGTACCCCGACTTCTCCTGAGGTGTCTTTTATGCAACTTGCATTCTCCATAACTGTCTTTTCTAGCACTCCTGTGCGTTCGGCCAATGACCTCACATCCTTAACAAGTTTCCGTCTATGCTGATGGCACCAATTTTAGCTTCTAGTGATTCTTTCAAAGATGCTTTAGCTTCTAGGATCCTTTGGTCTCCTTTCTCGAGCATCTTCTCTCTTTGAGGTGTCGCAAGCATTTTCCACCTCTGTAGCAGGCTTAGTGAAGGCATCCAATGAAGGTTGCTTTGCCTTGATTTTCTGAGACTTAGATGTCATGTTTGCTTTTATTAGTCAGGGCTCTTTACTTCTCAGTGTCCATCTGCTCACCTAGTCTGCTTCCCCACTCCAGACAAGACGGCTCTCCAGTAGGCGGTCGTTTTTCTCCACCGCTATGGTGCCTCAACTGTTGCTCAACACGTAGCAGCAATGCGCATCAATGTTTTCTTTTGTGCTTTTGTTTTGGCCTGGGTAAATGTCTTCCAAGGAGGCCTCCAGAGAGCCCCTCATGCTTGCCGGGGGCTATTTGTTGTGATTCGATGGCACTTAAATGGTCCTCCGACATTTGCCCCTCGGAACGCATTTGTATACCCAGAGCCCCTCCACGTTCCCCAGTTTATGCCTCAATGAAGTTCTGGAAGCCGGCAGTGTGCCTACTTCTTCGTTGTGTAGCCCCAATTTACTCGGGATGACGCACCTACTTTCCACGAGTTGTGTTATTCCATCGGTCCTCCGAAGGCATTTGTGCCCAGCAACCTCGCTTTTATTCAGTCCTGGCCACCGGACAGTGTTTGCGGTTTCAGCTCCTGCATCAATTCTGCAGGGCGCCCCAGTGTTGAGTCCTCTTTAGGGTTGTTGCCCTCGGATGTTAACTACCTATTCAGTCCTTGTGGTCAGCCACAATTGCCATATGTTGGCTTGCCACTTGCTGCTGCAAATTAGTGGCAGGAAGTGATGTTGTCTTCACAAAGCACCCGTTGTCACCAACTTGCGGTTCACTCGCTCCGCCACTGATGTAGCTGTTCCACTCGCCGCACCTTCCAGTGTCATAGCTCTCATCAGCTTGTTTACTGCCTATGTGGGCATAGGCCAAATCACAATAAGTCCTGCACACCTACTGTGCATTTGTGCTGCACCGCTCATGCCCTTACTTTGGGCCGAACCACCCTGAAAACCGCCTCCGGCCGTGGTTTCCGTTCAGCTGATATCGCTGGCCAGATCACAGTCGGACCCACAGTAGGATGGTGGGCACATTCCATGTACTGTGCTTGTTGTCCCAGGGCAGAATGCAGTGGAAACCGGCTTGCAATTGTTATTCTGTCTCATACCTTTGCGCGACTGCGCTCGTTCTTTTGCTAGGCGGCTCACGCCGGACCGCACTGAAAACCCACAGTCTATTGCTTCCCACGGTCGCAGGACTGTGCTCAATATTCAGGGGCTGACCGCAGTGGAAACTGTGATGCAGAGCTCGTTATGTTCTTAATGCTCATGCAGCCGCCCTTATTCATTTCGTGGGCCACTCTGGGCAGACCACAATGGAAACTGCAGATGGGACGTCTCATTGTAATCAGGGCCGTGCTTTTCGTTCTGAAGCAGACCCATTGGAAGTCTCATATGATTGCAGGTATTATGCGCCCCACCCCCTTGCACTCCACTACTCGGGTCAGATCAAAGTGAGAGCTGCCAGATAGTTACGGATAGTTAGCATCTAAGGTTACCCGGATCCATAGGATTTCCCTTTTCGTAAATGGGCATAATAATGGCCGAACACCATGACATTCGAATGGATTTTGATTAAAAAATGTAATTATATTTGAGTTTGAGACCAGAATTCACGGTCAGTTTTTAGAACACATGGTGGAATCCCATCAGGACCAGCTGCTTTAGAATATTTAAGTTTAGAGATCGCCCATACTATGTCCGTCTGAGACCAAAGATATCGCCCCGGGATCAAGGTGGTTGAATTCTCAAATGCCACAGAGTATTTGATCAGAATTTGAAATTTCGAGGCTATATATTTAGACCACACCTCAGCAGAGATGGAGGATTGCAGGGAGGCCTATCAACCGTCATGCTTCTCAAAATTGGCCACACATTTCTGGAATTATGTTTAATCAGATTATAAATAATGCACTGATTGTCGCAATATATAACTCGTTCTTAATCCTTTTGATCTTATTTTTAGAAGTTTGACAGATTTGATTTTTGAGGCTTTTGAAGGATATCAAGTCGGAACTCTGTTTTTAAGCTCCCTTAGTTTTATATTCCTCTGTCTTTTCAGATTAGCCACTTCTGAGTTATAGTTATGTATGTGTGTCTGAACTTGACTTGTCATGGTTTTCACATTAGCAAGTTTATTTAGATGGTATTTGATGATGGAAGCGTTATTTTCTTCTATCAGGCAAGCATTCAATCCATTCCACAAGCCATCTGTTACAAGTCTGTTTTCTAGACTGATCCTATAGGTGTGTTTACGACACAGCTTAGGATTCCAACACAATGAAAGAAGAAGTCGATCAGTTTCAATCAGTGAAAGTGTTGGCTCCTTGTAGTACATGCCATGTGGTAATCACACAATAAATTTAATTAGCATATGATCTCCCAAGGATGGATTTATAACTGCCACTTGTTATCAGGCATTTAGAAGCTGTGTTGAGACAAAGAAGTAGTCAATATGAGACGTACTTCCACCGCTGGACCACGTATAATTACAGCTATTGCGGTCCGTATCAACTATCTGGAGATACCACTCTAGGAAATATTTGAACCATTTTTGTCCTCTTATGCGAGAGCTGGGATCTCGTTTGTACATGACGTGGAAGTTGCCTGTGGCTGGCTCTGTGCATGTGGAGTTAAAATCGCCCCCAATTCCTCTTCAAGCATTACATTCTATTTGTACAGCATGTGCAATTGTGAATTTTTCGTGGGGTTCCAATGAATACAGACGATCAGAAAAGATGTTTTTGTATCCCCATGCATAACTAGTTCCACCACAAGCAAATCATCCACAACATAAATCATAGTAGATGACACCCTCATACCGTTATTAACTAGGATAGCAAGTCCACCAGACGGTCTCCCTGCAACTCATTTCGAGGCAGGTTGTGTGTATGAGTCTTAGCCATCAATACAAAAATGCTGCATTTTCATGGTCTCGTGTAATAAGATGACTGAGGGTTTATTATCTGCAGGAACGGAATTAAACAATGAATGAAAGTTCTTAAACCTGCAAGAATTCCACAAATTCAAAGTAAGAAAATTGCGGCTACGCTTCTGGACTAGTTTTTTTATGTACTGATAAACTGCTCATAAGCCATGTCAGATCCTTGATAGCAGAGGCAAATGCACTGAATTGCTTTAGCAACTCTTCATTTGGGACAGTCTGTTTGCTGTCATTAGTAAGCAAGCTATTAATTGTATGAACAGGTGCTACTTGAGTTTTGACAAATGTAGAGGCTTCTTTTTTTGATTTGAATATATATGGAGTAAGACCTATTTGGGCAAGATCATTTATTTGCTCCCATATCAGTTTCATAATTATATATGAGTGAAACTGACATTTCATGCAGTTGTTGTTTACTGCAAGAGTTACCCAAGTGCATATCATCCGATATGAGTGTTCTTAGGGATGGAATTTGTTTATATGCATTAAGCATATAGGACCGATTTAATCTGGACCTACCGTTTATTGCTGGGTCACTCTGATAATGTTCAGGAGCAAGCACATGAGTAAGCACGGCTTCAGAATTATCAGTCAGAGCTGCGCACTTAGGATTTTGTAGAGCACATTTCTTGACATCATTATAATTGTCCTTTAGTTTAGCCAAAGCTGTATCAGAGGAACAGCTTTAGGCTGCAAGCTCCCAATAGGGACTGAACACTGCGGAGTCATTGAAGCACTATTTGTGTGATCAACAAGATTAGTACTGGAGTCATCCTCTACCATACCATTATGTGTATCCGAGGATGGACCCACTGGCTGCAAGATAATTATTTCAGAAATGCTTTTGTTTTCTTGTGGCACTGGTTAGGATGCCATAGCTGTATCCTTATTGAGTGAGTTAGAAACCACACTGCTATCCAAAGTACCATTGTGAGTACCAAGGTTTGTATTACAAGATTATGCGCCTCAAAATGTTTTACTACCTGTAATAGGAAAAAGGTTTGATAGCTGTTGTAGTTCATTGGAGATTTTCCTACCGTCTTGTTGGATTCTGTTCGTTTAATGCCTACTGCCTCTGTGCAACCATTCATAGCCAGTGCATTAGCTATAGCCATATCTTTATTTTTTGGGTTTTTTGTCATCAGTTAGAGAAGCCACATTAGGCATACAGTGCTGGTCATCCTTTTTTAATTTCCAACAGTGATTTGCATTAATCGTTGAGCTAGTTCAAATCTAATAGTTTGTCGTTGTTCTAAATATTGCAAATATTTTTTATGTTAGTACTATGGCCATTTATTTTTTGGGAAGATTGATTTTTTGTTTTTTTTGTCTAGCGAGAGAAATGTCTCAGATCTGCCTTGGTTCTCCATATCGAGGATTTCCACCTCTAGTTCATGCGACCGACTGGCAGTATTGTCTTCTACTTCGATTAGATCAGTCAACGCAGATGGACTACTGGGGTCATCCAAGGGTGTATGTGCGCCCATCGCACAGGATTGCAAACATACTTGAGGATCGCTATGCCTTACAGCTTGCGCTTCCATTAAGATTTTCATATCCGCCTCAATTATTCAAATTCTTTCCCTGTTCAAGATTGCAACTTGTGATAAATAGGCAACAGATCCCTCATGTTTACATTCAATTCCTGGAACACTGTCTACCGCGGCAGCATAATACTTAACTTTGCACTCTATTAGTGGAACTACCTCCACTGTTTGACTATCCTTTGAGCAAAGCTTCTCAGCATATTTTGGTGCAGATGATCAGGATAAGAATGTTTCATAAGCAAAAAAGAACCCCTCCAACTTGTTAGGTTTGCCCAAAATATCTGATAATGACAACTTTATATCACGAATTTCACAGTGGGTTGTTTCATGTCCTTTGTCCAGTCGATTGAGGATACGGGTAAGTACCGGAAAATAATAATTATCAGCAGTACTATAATCATGTGATTCAAGTGAACTACCCGGGGAGACCACTGGGACTTTGTCATCACTAAAATGATTCAGACCCATTCCAGGCCCATGGTACCCTAGATTATTCGTGGAGTGAAATTCAGTATTTAAATGTGTGTTTTTTATAACATATGTTGGGGAGCTGGCAGAGGGTGGATAACCAGAGGTGGCATGGCACCAGAGGTTGAAGACTGCAGTTGGATATTACAATGCCTTTTGTTAAATAGGAATACTTCCTCCACAGCCAGCATTTTTTGAGAGACAGGTGTTAAGGGGCCTAATGATAATCTGATGCGCTTCCCCACTTCCCCTTGTATGGCAGGGGCCATCATGGAAACATATCTAATTCTTAAATTGTTCCTCTTGATTTATGGTTAATGATAAGCTATTGGGAACAATTGTACAAGTATCCGGTACAGTTACATCATAATTATCAATGTCATTCAATTCGTGTAAGGCGTAGCTTAAAGCATGCCCATGATGGTGCACCTCGGCACATGCAATGTTGGTTAAAGGGTTCTCAACATAATGGGGGGGTTATGAAATCTGTGAGCAGATCATCCTGTGGTTTATTGTCCAATAATGTCACCACATGCGGTTCCTCAACAGGCCTCATCACCTGCTAAGAATCACTTAAACCTTAATTTTGGGACATGTCACGGTCTAATGGAACCGTGTTTGTATTCCTGTGTAGCTTCCTAAAACTGCGAAGGCCCCTGACCACAATGTTTGTACACGATGTAGGTACAATGTGCAGGAAGTAAATCTAGATAAGGTAAGCAAACATATACAATTATCTATTCCTCTAGAATTAAATTGAATTTGTACTTTTCTTGCGCATGCACAACAATCAAATAACAGCAAGAGAGAGCCCCGTTCGGACACACCAATAACTCAGATACTTATTCCTATCACTACATCGTCAACCGTTTCACACACGTACCACAGTAAGCATCCAATTTCCTTTCGTTTGTTCTTTAATGTCACAAACATACGTATCACAGGTGAGTCAAACCCCACAAATTAGAAGCATAAGATGGCGTGCTAACAATATATCAGGACCTGCTTCTACGGCCTCAGCTGTCCCAGGTCCAAGTTTCCAGATCTGTAAATACTCGACGGATGTAAAAGTGAAGTCTTTTTTCAGAAATGACACTCTAGCTTGCTGTGTCAAAGACTTTCGCGGAATCGACCTCACTGCGTTCCCAGTCGAAACACTAACTCGACAGAAAATAATGGTCGGAATCAGCACAGCTACACCCGAGCTTATAAGCAAAACCATAAATTCCGTCCACCGTCCCCCCAGCCCAACAGGAGTAACAGGCACATACAAGGGCACTTCCTTGGGGCGAGCACTTGTGCCTTTAGTAGGGTGGTGCTCAGCAGGGGGGGCCCACAGATTGTATCTAATATAAAGAAACAAAAGCCTTTTAGTAAACTATACATATATATATAGTATATAGCACAGTGAATGCTCTAAGCGGTTCTGGCAATATAATATTAGAGTCCAAATAGTTGAAAACACACCATTGCTGGATGGTTAAGAGTGTTGACAGATACGTGTCTCCAGAGTTTGCCAGGCGTAACAGGCAAGGGCACTTCCTTGCTCCGTGCGCAGGTGCGCGCGCGCACATGCCTTTACTAGGGTGGTGCTCGGCAGGGGGCGCGGCCTCACAGATTGTATCATTGCTGGTTGGTTGAGAGCGTTGACAGATACGTGTCTCCAGAGATTGCCAAGCGCAGCAGGCACTTACAAGAGCACTTCCTTGGGGAGCCAGATATCAATAGTTTCTTCGTTTCATTGTATAGTGTGGGACTTTCAACCTCTTGCCGTATTCAGTTGGGACTTTACATACTCCTATTTATTTATCGCTCCAGTCCCCCAGAGGCTGGATCGTTGTAGGCTGACACCGAAATCCTCCAGGACGTCGCTGTCCGTCTCTTATCAGTGTAAATTACTCAAGCGCTTCGGCAGCATTACACTCACGCCTGCCACAGACAACCAGTGCTCTTCGTCCTTTCGCGTGTTATCCACACAGCTCTGCCTATGCTTTCCGTCGGGGTGAGAACCGGCATGGTCCTCACCACCTTAAGTGTGCACTTAAAGCAACATTCACCAGCAGCTGCGCTTAACTCTTCTGCACGGCATCAGCAACCAGCTCGGGCGGATAAGTGATAGCTGCCTTCCTGGATGCAGTACCCGGTACGGTGTACTGCTACCTCCAGTGACCTGCGTAGTTATGCCGTATTGCAATAGTCAACGTTCACGGAGCCCTTTGTCGTCCGCCATCTTGATTCTTCCTTTGTTGCCGGTACTCCGACTCTTCGTTGCTTGTTACCAGGCGATCGTCCCTTTTCAGACGCCCAGCATAGACCACTGTCTGCACGGCATCTTCCCCTCTTCAGGTATCCATTTATGTGCGCGAACACACCGTATTGCTGCAGTTATTGTCTGGGATCCCGGATCAGCAGGAGCTTCACAGAGACGCATCCTACGCCCTTTCCAAATATATAATTAATGTCGATCACAATGACACTATCATGGCCCAGGGCTACCAGCCCAACCTCCTCCTTCTTGACAGGTGTCTTCCATCTCTCTTCAACTCCCCCCTCTCTTGCTACCCCTTCTTCCCTCATCCCCCCCTATAGGGGCACCCCACCCCTGTGTCCCCCCGCACAAATCATTTAACAGGGGCAACCAGCTTCACTTAGCTACCCTCAACTCTCACTCTGCTACCAAACACTCCTCCGACATCTGTCGCCTCCTTGAAGACCTTGACCTTGACGTCCTTGATCTCCCCCCGAGATGAGGTTCAAGGCCAGCTCCATCATTGCTTTTGACACTTCTCCCTGAGGGCTACAAGATCCTGGCCAATCCCAGGCTCTCCTGGCATGGCGGCGGAGTGGCTCTGACCTTCCCTGAGTGGGTTCCTGCCTCCATCATCCCCACTAAGACCTACTCATCCTTTGAAAGCCTAGGCTGCAGGCTGTCTCACCTACCTTCTCTCTTACTCTTGGTACCATCTACAGACCCCCTGGACCAACCTCCCTCTTCCTCTCAGAAAGGGCGGACCTATCCTCTCTTCTTACCTCCTCGCCCAAACTTATCTTCCTTGGGGACTTTAGACTGTCCGGATGTGGCTACTGTACTCTTTCAAGACCTCTGCGATGCTCTTTCCCTCACTAACCTTCCCTTTGGCCCAACCCACTCTGCCGGACACACCTTGGATGCTCTCATCTCAACAGCCATCCCACTCTCCAACCCTCTTACTACCCCTCTCTCCTGGTCTGACCACTCTCTCCTCTCTTCCCACCTTGACTTCCCCTGCCCTCTAATGATGCCTCCGCCCACACTGCCAGTCTCCTTCTCTGTCATTCGACCACTGAAGCGCGTGTCAGTCGGTGCATTTGCCTCTTCCTTCATCCCTCCTCAGCCCCCTTCATTGGACTCCCCTTCTGACGCTGTACTAGCTAACCTCCATCTCTCTATCTCAACACCCTGGGCATCCTTGTCCCCGTCATGAAGTTCCACATGAAGCCTGCCTCCAAATGCAACTCTTGGTATGATTCCGACTTGGCAGCTTTAAAACGCAAGTGCAAAGCTGTAGAGCAGAAGTTGCAGGCATCTAGATCATCCTTGGCAAACTGGCTGCCGCCTACTCCAAAGGCAATATCGTCTCACCATCTGCTCCATGGAAAGGGCTCATGTCCAAGCCCGCATCTCTGGAGCCACCAATAACACGGCTGAGCTCTTTAAAATCTGCAAGGAACCTGCCAATCTTACTGCAGTCTCCTCCACTCCTCCTCCCTCTCAGGCCCTCTTCACTGGCCTCCCACTTCTCCTGCAAAACTCTGGACATCCTGTCCTCTCTGTCATCTGCTCCCACCACTACCCTTCTTTAACCATCCAGAGGAACGTAAACTACTCTCCTGAACACCCGTGAAGACCTGCTCTCTAACACACCCCCTGCTCTGATCCTCCTCCATCTTTCTTCAGCCTTTAATAAAGTCAACCACTCCATCCTCAAACCGTCACCATGATACCATAGGAATCACGGATAGGGCACTGGCATGGCTGACCTCCTTCCTTTCAAACAGACCCTCCCAAGTGCAAATGGGTCCTTTTCTCTCCTCAACCTCACTCTCTACCTGTGGTGTCCTCCAGGGCTCTATCCTATCGCCATGGCTCTTCAACATCTACCTGGCCCCTCTGGCCCACCTGATCTACACCTTCTCCCTTCATTTCCAGTGTTATGCAGATAACGCACGGCTCTCCTTCAAGCAACCATCCTCTACCTCCTCCCCTCCTCCCTCATACCCGACTGCCCGACTGCTATTCAGGCATGGTGCTCTGCCCATGATATCTGGTCAGCCTCCTTGGGACCCCTCCATTCACCCACTTGTGAAGCAAAAAACCTTGGGATCATCTTTGACTCCTCTCTCTCCTTCTCTCCACACATCAATGACCTTGCCAAGAAGTACAACTTTCAGCTCCACCTCATCAAAAGGCATTCTACCTTTCCTCACCTTCCCCCAGAAGCGCAACGTCTCCAGAGCCCTGGTTCTCTCTAGTCTGGACTACTGTAACAGCCTCTTCCTCGTCCCCTTCAACTAATCCAGAATAGGACTGCAAGACTTCTTGGCCGCAAGCCCAGGGACATATCTCTCCACCCCTAAAATCTCTTCACTGGCTCCCGGTGACCTCAAGGATCAAATTCAAGACCCTTTGCATCATCCACAAGGCTGTCTGGGGTCGCTCTACATCCAGCTTTACCCCCTAAATACCTCCCTGACAGAGTCATTTGGTCCTCTGGCTCCAACTCTCTGCAGGTCAAACTTTTCTCCAAGCAGAGAGTGGCCGGTAGATCCCTTTACTCGGCTGGTTCTTCCCTCTGGAACGGCCTCCCTGCCCCCCTCAGACTTGAGCTGGATCTTCTTAAGTTCCAGAAACTTCTCAAGATTTTCCTTTTCTCCTCTCCCTTCCCTCTCCCCCTCCCATGCTAATGTTCCCTCTGCCGCTGCGACTGGGGCATGGCCCCTTCAGAGTTGCACGGGGGCCAGACCACCCCCTACCAGTTCCCCCAGCATCCCTTGCCAGCACTTGCCCTCAGGCTTCCTTCCCCGGACTAGCCCTAACCTGGTCCTCCCTGTCCACTGCACTTATCCTCCCTTCCATCTCTCTCTCTCTCTCTCTCTCTCTCTCTCTTTCCCCTGGCACTTATCGTCTTGGACTCCCCCAGCTCTTTCCCACCCCCCTCCTTTTGAGCACCCCACTCCTACACTTCTCCCTCTACCCCCTCCCCTGCACTTAGCACCTTGTCTTACACTTCCACGGTAGGATCGTCACTCAGCCAATATAACCGTTTGTTGTTCTGCTTCTTTCCCATGCCTCCCCACTCCCAACTTGTCTTGTGGTACCTGGCAACACTTGTGTATAAGCGCCATACAAATGTCCAATAAATAAATAAGGTTACATCAGTGTAGAGTCCTGGTCCTATCTCTCCCTTGCGTGACTAAGATCGGTATCTGTGAAAAACCTGAGGACGTCCTCACATCGGCTACCCTTGGGTCCTTTTCTCAGATGGCCAGGGACAGACCATCGGTTTTGGATCCTGACCCTGGGGGTGGAGAAGCAAGGGAGGATCACCTGGGTAGAGGGTCATTGGGGATTGGAAATGAGAGGTCCTCAGGCAAGATGCAGTTTTCCGCATTTCCATTTCATGAGGAACCCTCTATCCTGGAAGCATTTGTGGGGTATTGTTGTCACGGTCCCACTGACCAAGGAAATACCAGGAAACCCTAGCAATCTCGAAGTACCAGGAAGAGGGCCAAGAAGGGAAGATTTAAGGGCGAGTCATGGTATCCCCCTTTTCCCCACTGAGAACCAACCTAACCCTCCCCAGGCCTTTTAGGCTATTGTAGACCCTTTCCCTATCCTCCCTTTCCCAATCAAAGTTTAGAACACCACTTTGGTACTGAGGCGAAGAAGACTCTGGTACTGGGACGAGGAAGATGGACGGCGAGTACCAAAATTACCGTAATCAAGAGGGAAGGAAAATGGCCAGCAGCTGGGTAAGACTGAGCAGGATAAATATCTCCCTCAGGTGCAGATAGATTGAGGGGAGCAAAGAAAGAGAGAGAAGCCAAGGAAACAAGCTGGTACACGCCGAGAAGTTGTACGAAGAAGGACGCAACACGTCAGGAGACCTGATCCATGCAGCTGAACACAAACGCAGAGGCGAGAGGCAGTCCCGAGAGTTAGCCATAGACAGAGACTTGGGCGATGATAAGTCTCTAAAGATCGGCATGTACAGAGACGGCTTTGGAGCACAGAGGGCTCCCCTTTTCCCTGGTGCCGACGGGCAGCGAAGGAAGCTACTTCCCAACAAGGAATACAGGGAGAAAAAACCCCAGAGAGAGAGTGATGGAGGAATAAGTGGCGTACGGAGGTGGAGAGCCGGAGATACCCATAGAATCCATTGTGTGTTTATGGCTTGGAGTGCGGCCTCTCCTCAACCGCACATGAAAGCAAGTTGGTCCGCAGTTCAGGACTGCTCACGTGTGAATAAACTTGTATGGAAAATCATTTTTGAATTTCCCGCTCAGTTTCAAAATACAAAACAACTCTCACAAGCCTTACAGAGTGTTGCGAACCATAAAGCATTCGAGAATACATAGAAGGAAAGTTATAAGAATGCCTGGGGTTCCATGTGATAATGTCCCTGCAAAAATGTCGTCTGACAAGAATGTCGCCAAAAAATGGCTGTGGTTTACAGGGACATTATCAGATTGAACATGCGGGGAACAGCCCCGCTCCTCTTGACCCCACATATTTTGTCATTATATATTGTCGGCACTGCCTTTTCCTGGCAACCATATGTATGGGGACCATATATTTATGGGGATAATATTAACAGATACCATGCCTGGGAAGCAGGTCCCTTAAGAAAAGAACATATAAGAGGAGAAAACAAGCATTGGCTAAAGCCAATAAAGTATGAACATTGTCAAAAGATCCAGAGGGAACACGTATTGTCAAAAGCCATAGGAAATATATGAAAGTACAACATAAGAGCACAAGTGTGAGAAGGTGTGACAGAAAGGTGAGTAAGGCATAAGACCAACTCAAAGTGAATTTGATGAATGGAAACATTGTGGCAAGGCCAAAGACTGGCATAAGGCAGGTGATATCTGATGGCAAAGCGAAGAGGCTAACCAGGAGAATCTAGGAGTGTGTGAAATTACATACATAGCCATGAGGCCAACAAAAGGAGCTAAGTGAATATGAATCTGTACACAGGGACCCCTACAGAAGAACCTGTGTGGGCTGAAGAGCCTAGGGTTCCTGGTTGCGCGACCTGTGATGAGTGGACCGTGTGGTGCGCCTAGACCAGGGAGTCATGAATTGTAAAAGTCAAAGACTTGTGAATCAAAACAAGCAGGAGCACTTATGTGAACTGTCAGTACAATTCCAAAGGAGTGTTAAGTTGACCCGAAATGGTGGTGAACCTTGAAGACGGAAAGCAAGTAAAAGTTGATACATATTATACTTGTGGCAGGGAACCCTGAGACTTGGTGAACTATGGTACTGTCTTGAGGACAGAGTCCTCAAGACCCTTTTGTGTGAAACTATGTTGCATTGAACTTGGGCAAGGGATCCCCAAGGAATTGGGGAACGGTCTGAACTTGAGAAAGGGTGATTTGAGACTTTTGTTGAACTTTCTTGAATTTGGGGAAGGGGAGCTGAAAAGGAAGCTAAGAGCTGGACAAAGCTCAGAACTTTATCTTAATCACCATTTCTTTCATTATTGACATCCCTACACATTATTTAGCTTTAGTTGTGAGGACAAGCATACATTTTGGACACAGACAGATTTTAAGTTGAACTCTTGGACTCAGAATTTCCTTAATTTTGTTCAGGTAGGGAAATCCCACCTTAGTACAGGGCAAGTTAGGCCTTCTTCCATCCTGCCATTTACTTTAATAAATCATTTTGTTTTGAACTTTGAATCTGATGTTTGTGTCTTGCTTCGTGATGCCTTCACATATCTGAAACTCTTAATTGCAACCCCTGGATTGCTCAAATCCAATAGTAAACCTACCTGGACAGTATAGCTTGTGGAACTGATTACCTTTGGGTAGTAGGCCCCATTTATTATCAGGGCTGGGCTGGACTTACACTAAGGAAAGGGATCTAATTCTAGGATTGCTCATATGTGTTTTACTCCATTTTTCTACTTGAGTACTTACATCAGTCTACTGGTTTTGTATCAACTGTTTTTCTAACGCTTCACTTGCTTTGCCACTCACAAGTTTGTAAAGGTATTGCTGATGATTATGCTATCGATTAGCTGTCTCCAAGGTAAAGGGTAATGGTTCTACTCAGATCGCCCCCCTCCCCCAATGTTATGCATTGTATTATGGCATTTGTATAGCATCTAGTGCCATTGGTATAGCCTTAAGCACTGTAGGTGAACGCCCTTGGAGGACTGAAGTCTTCAGGTATGAGAGATTGGTGAGAGGATTTTAGAAAGTGTAAGAGCATTTTAGTCAGTACGAAGGTAGGTAGGAGGTGGCTAAGTCACTGCTAGCGACCCATGGAAATCTGGCTGGTAGATGGGTGCAGTGATGGGCTGTCAAGAGAGTATCCAATTCATGGCGACTTATTATGTGTCCAGTAAGACTGAATTTCTATCGTGGCACGAAGCTGAATTCTAGTGGCACAGGTGATGTGCGATATGAGATCAAGTAGTGGATGATTGTAAATGTATGTGTGTGGGTGGTCGTGCCTTGGGAGGGATATGGCTAACTTCCATTGTGAGGAGTGCAATACGTACCCATGAGTCATAGTGGATTATTTGTTTCGAAGACAGAGTGCAGGTCCTGTCAGGCGGGTCAACGGGAATCCTTCCTGTGCGTATTCAGTACTTTCTTGGGATTCCTCATGCGACTCACCAATGTCCCTGCCTACCTGTCTGGGGGTCATAGTTCACCCGAGAGGTGGATTAGGTCAATCAAGACGCAGATTGGGAAGAACCATGTCTTGAGTGCCTTACGGAAGACAAGCTGATCCTCTATCCAGCGGAAGCTAAAAGGGATGGAGTTCCATATTGTGGATGTTTGGACTGAGAAAAAGGTCCCCCTATTCTGGTCGATTTGGCGGAAGGGATGACAGGGAGGAGAGCTTTGCCTGATCTCGGGTTTCTGTTGGGTCTGTAGAGGGTGTGTTTGTGTTGTAGGCATTCTGGGCCTGTGTTGTGCAGAGCACGATGGGTGATGCACATAGCCTTGAAGGTGGACCGTCGCCCGGCAGGGAGTCATTGCAGGACACAGAGGGCGGGTGTGATGTGCTCTCTAGGGCCTAGGGCCAGGAGGAGCCTGGCTGCAATGTTTTGCACTCAGAGATTTCAGAATTGAGATGCAGGGGCACCTAGGCATAGAGAGTTGGCATAGTCTAGACGGGAGAGGACAATGAACGCTTAATACCGGAGACCAGCTTCAAAGCTGAAGACTGGGATTAGAACATGTGTTGCTATGTGTTGTCTTGCTTCCAAGACAAACACGTTGCCCCTGAGATATCTTCATGTCCCTAGGATAGGGGAAGATGCGTCGGAGAATGCTTAGGTGTAGGTAGCAGGATTTTGACACAGTGATGATGTTATGTGATGGTGTCAGATCTGCGTTCATGGTCCATCCTAGGTACTTTACTGTGTTGGAGGTAAGTGGGGGAGGGCCTAGGGAAGACGCCCAAAGGGTGGGTTAGGGGAAGAGAGCAGTCTTCCAGCAGATCATGATTTTAGTTTTTCCGGGGTTGAGAAGGAGATGGTTAGCTGTAATCCAGTGGTCGATTTCTGTGAAGCACAAAGCAAGGTCGAGGAAAGGGTTGGAGGTGTCCTCAAGGATCTTGTAGATAATGTGGGTGTCATCTGCGGAGTTGAAGCAAGACAAGCCGTGTGAACGGATAAGAGCAAAGAGGGGCTCAGGAAGAAGTTAACGAGCAAGGGTGCCCTGTGGTCTTCGTTGGAGATGGGGCACAGAGTCGAGGACAAGGAAGGCATGTGAGTAATGTGTGATCTGTTGGAGAGGAAGGAGGATATCCACTTCAAATGATGCATCCCCAATGCCGAGGGAGTAGAGACTGTCCGTGAAGGTAGGGTGGTCAATGGTGTCAAAGGCCACCAAGAGGTGGAAAAGGATAAGTGTGGTACAGCCTTCCGAGTCTGAGCTTCTTTTGAGATCATCCCAGATGGAGACTAGGCACGATTCAGTTCCTAGCGGGGTCTAAAGTCGGACTGGGCGGGGTCGAGGAGGAGGTTAGATGCAGAGAAAAGGCAAAGCTGGGCGTGGACTGTTCGGTCCATTAGTTTGGCTATGAAACTGTTACTATAGATAGGTCTGTATTTGGCCGGTTGAAGGGAGTCAAGGGAGGCACTTTTGAACAGTGGTTTGATGTGGGATGTCTTGAAAACTGCTGGTAAGGGATGTGTTAATGATGGATCTTGCAATACTGTTGGTACAGATAGAGGAAAGGATATCTTTTAGAAGAGAAGGACAGCAGGGATCTCCTGAGGGACAGCTGCTGGCTAGTAGCTTAAGGAATTCAGGATGGGCGTTGGGAGAGAAGGTACAGAAGAGCGGGTGGGTCTGTGAGCCTAGATATGGGTGTGAGAGAGCAGTGCAGGAGTGATGCTAATTTATGGCTGATTGTGCAGTTTCTTTCCATGGCTATGTTGTGGAAGTGGTCAGAGAGAGCGTCACAAAGTGCTTGGGTGTGGCGTAGGGGGGAGGATGTGGAAAGCGGTGCCTTGAATTCCAAGATGATCTTGTGGAGTTCCGTGCTGGTCTTATGGGCGTTAGAGATTCTGTTCCAGTAGAATGATAGTTTGGCCTTCGTAATTTCTGCCCTGTAGGCTTTGTTCTGTTGGGCATACAAAGTTCTATTGTGAGGTGTAGGGCCAGCCCACCATCTGTGTTCCAGGATGTGGTTTGGAGTTTTGAAGGATTTGATGGTTGGGGTGAACCATCTGGGGAGGGGCCTTGCCTGTTGGAGGAGGATCGGATAAGGGTGAGAGGGATAAGAGCTCTGGAGAGCCATTGGTAAAAATGGCTGGTGGAGAGCTGACTCGCCTGCAGTGGGAGGGAGAGAAGGGAGGCAGTCAAGTCCAGAGTTACTTTGACCTTGTCCCATAGTGGGACACAGCTGAACGGTCCTGGGTTAGTCCAGGGGCAGGGAGGGAGGGTCTGCTGTTGAAAGCATGAAGAAGATGGCAGAGTGGTCCATTCGTGGTCTGGGGGGAGCGTGGATATCAGTTTGGCAGAACTGAAGATTTCGCCTAGAGCATAGCCTGCAGAGTGAGTGGCGCCTGACACCAGTTGAGTCAAGTGGAGGGCTTAAAGGTTCTCCAGGATTGGTTGTGCCATTAGGGTTATGCTAGACATCGAACCAAATATGGATGTCCTCTAGCATGGTAAGGGTGGGGTGGGTGACCACGAAGGCCGTTAAGGAGTCGCTGAGGGATTCAGTAGCATTTCTGTTGTAGTGTGGGGGTCTGTATATAAGTAAGAAGCTGTAAGTGTGGGGGCTTGAGACATTTCACTAGGAGAGATTTGCAGTCAGTGTTGCAGGCTTGTTATTCAGAGTGTCAAATGGTGAGGTGTAATTTGTATGGCATTTCCGCCTGCTGGTTCCATTTTGCATGATAAGGGTATAGCCTTGTGTGAGTGGGTGGAAGGGGGAGGGGAGGCCTTGCGTGCAATGGGTCAGAAGTCCTGGGAGAACCAGGTTTCTGTGATGAAAAGGATGGCGGGCATTCAGAGGATATTAACTCTTATATGTTGTGGCGTTTTCTAGTGACAGATCTGGAGTTCATTAGAATGCTAAGATTGGTGTTTGCTGTGAGGGGAGGAGGACTGGGGAGGGAACTTAGGGGACGGTGGTGGTTGCCCACAGGAATGGGGTGCAGAGGAGGGGTGTATGAGGGCTGTAACTGAGATCCCCTCTGGGGGGCCCGAGGGTGAAGGCTGTGTGATATTAAAGAGGGTTCGGGGGCAGAGTAGGGTAGATTGTGGCAATTGTTGTGGGGTGAGGGGTTACTATGAGTGGGTCTAATGTTTCTGTTCCTGGGGGTGATGATGGATGCAGGGTGTATTTCTGGTACATGTGAGAAGAGAGCTTGTGAGGTGAGGGTCCTTAGTGTGAGAAACCTGAAGGTGTCTCGCTCAGTAGTCCCCGGGGATCTGTCATCCAAGTGGCTAGGACACAGCCATCGCTATTGGATCCAGTTCCTGGGGGTGGACCAGTACCGGAGGATCACCTGGATGAGGGGTCTTGGGGGAGTGGAAGTGGGACACTGAAGGGTGAGACGCAGTATCTCCTTCCTTATGATACTTTTTCCCCAACCTGCCAAGTAGGATATTTAGAAACTCTGCCCCCCCCAATCCCATTTTAATACACAAACACTTTTTCACACAGTCAGCAAAATCGGACTAATACCAGAGCCGTTTACCTGACATGTCCCAACACAAGGGTCAGGCAGAGTCAGGCAATTGCTGACAACTACACACACCTGACTGCCCTTTCCCTTCACCATAGGGATAAAAGGTGGAGCACGAGAGCACACTCTGAGCAAGGCCGAACACACGAGGAAACCACTATTGCCGGACAGCAGTTCAAACGGATGAGAAAGGAGGCGAGACCTGAAAGGACGTCAAGGATGGTGTTGCCCTTGCCCTTTTCAACCCAGACCTGCGAAGCCTCCAACAAAGGAAACCTAAGACCGGGAATCGCAGCTGGCGAATGGTGTGATGGATGTCAGTGGTACATGGAATCCTCCTCCACTGTTAGCCAGGGCGGGGAGATGCGGTTGCCATTGAGGTAACGTCCTTGACTCCAGCGGAAACGCCAACGACTTCAGCACAGCCGGTGAGTCGGAAGAACCTGATAGTGGACCGGACTGTGTTAGGCTCAAGGTTGCAGTGGCAACATTAAGAAGATAAATAGACAGAGGTCTTTGTTGTGAACAAACTTACTAGCAGAGATTGAGTGGTCTGGCGCCACGTGGGCGCTCATCAGAAGGTCTCTAGCTGATACCCCTCTCCTGAATAAAGAGAATGTGTTGAAATACAAAAATATTGAGAACTGCAAGTACCAAGAGGCCATAGGGAAGACCGGCGTGAGGTGTCAAGGTGGTCATACTACAAGGGTCAAGCCAAACCCCTTGTACAATCAAAACACCTTGACACATTGTAGAAGGTTGAAGCACAGGGAATTGTGAACCCAAAAGAGGGAACTGTGAAACATGCATTTGCACACGGCTGACGGGAACACCGAGCGAACTGTGATTCTGTAAATCCAGCACTTGCCATAGGCTAACAAAGTTACCCGGCGAGATGTGATTGCCCTTCAGAATTCTCTGTTTAAAATTGGCAAGTGCTTTGGGAGGTTTGGGCCCAGATGAGAAGGACCTTACGTGAACATTGTGCGATTGTTTAAAAAGACATTAAGACTTTTGAATATTACAAATGAAGAGATGATTCAAAGGCGGTAGTGAATCCAATGGAGGGACGTCAAGAGAAAAGTACAGAGGTCCATTGGAGAGCCTGCTTTGTTGGTTTTATTCACCAAGCTGAAGAATTTTTCTCTTGACATTTGGGCGAGTATGGTCTGTGGTCCTGGCTTTGGTTGGAAGTGGTGAACTTTCTACTTTGTATGATCCGATGTATGTTGTTGATTTTATTCTTAAAGTGATCTGCAAGATTACTGCATAATTTTTGCGAGGGCACCAGTGTGTTATTGCATCCGGGGGGATTTCTCATCTCATTTACAATGTGATTGAATAGTTCTTTCTGAGTGGTGGTGGCTTTCGTGATCCGGTCGCTGTATTATTTCTTTTTCGCTTTGAGAATTTCCATTTTGTATGATCGGATTCATTTTTGATATGTAATTGGTCATCATTTTTCCTCTATTTTTGTTCTAGTTTCCGGTTTCTTGTTTTCATTGCTTTGAGGAGGGGTGTGAACCATCTCATCACTGCTTTCTTTTGATGGGATGATGGGTTTTGCCAGGGAGATGCTATTGTTTCCACGATCCATTTCAGGATTAGGTCTGTTTTTTCATCTAAGTCAGTTGTGTCCAGGGTTACAATCGATGGCTTCGAGGATTCTAGTTTTTCTTCTAGGTTACTGCTCTCCAGTTTCTTTTCCAGATCAGGGGTACTTTTGGGGCCTGTTGGATGCTTTTGATGGTATTTGGATCACGAAGGGTATAATCAGGCGGTCGCTCCATAGAATTTGGATTGGTGTTGCTGTTGTGAGCATGTTTTTATTGGCAAATATTGCATCCAGAGTGTGTAATGCTGTGTGCGTCGCTCCTTTCACCATCTGTCAATTTAATTCTCTCAAGCTGGTTAGTTAGGGTTTTCTGCAAGTTTGCATTCTCTTCTTCAAACCATGTGTTGAAGTCCCAGAGAATGATCAAGTGATCATGTTTGATGGCCAGGTTCATGACTGCTTCTACAAAGGTGTCTATGAAGGCTGCTTTGTAGGTAGCCGGTTTGTAGATTAGAATAAATGTGATGTTTGTTAGTGGGTCTGGGTCATGTGAAGGATGAAGGATTCACAGTTTGTGATGTTCAGTGAGACTGCTGTTATTATTTTTAGATGTTCTTTGTAAGCCACTGGGAATTCTCCTATTTTTCCTTTTCTGTTTTGCTATATGTATTTAATATTGTTCGGTAGGCAGCTGTGCAGTATGACTTTGTAGTTTTCATCTAGCCAGGTTTCTGTGGCAAATAGGATGTCGATTCCCCCATCTCAAAGTAGATCACAGATCTCTGTTGTGCGTTTGGACATAGATCTGACGTTGATTAGGTTGCAGTTCTATTTTTTTCTTTATAGTGTCCTTCTTTGTTCTTGCTTGCTTCTTTAAGTGGTCTTGTTAGTGACGTTCATCATTATCCTCAGGGTGCAGGTAGTGTTTGGTTAGGTCTGTTTCGTCATTCAGTAGGTCGGCCAGGTTTCGTATTGAGTTCACGTCTTCTTCTGGCTCCTCTTCTGTTTCAGGTTGGAGTTGCTGGTGGTCCCCTTGGGTTTGGGTAAAGGTATTGTTTCCCATCATTCTCCTTTTGTTTCTTTCTGCCCTTTCCGTTTGTAGTCCCCATATCCTGCTGATGAGTCTATCGTTCTTGGTAGTTGTTTCTGCTCTGGCGAGTGGTCCATTGCAAGGTAGGGTGTTATATACAGTGATTTTTTAAACTTCATATTTATTGAACTTATTGCATGAGGAACGGTTACAATAATAAGCATGTTGTCAGTAGCATTTTGTTTCCATAACATCCCTAACCCCTCCCCCCACCCTCTCCCTTGCAAACCAACTTACACAACTCTGGGCTAGAACATATACTTCAAGTTTACCTTTGTTACAACATTTAGGCAGGAATTCAGGGCACCTTAATTGTGCAGTCATTTAGGCTCTTTAAGTTTCCTTTGCATACTTAAGGGGAGACTTCCACCTGCTCCCCCTCCCCCACAAGACCCTATGCATGCCCACAACGTTCTCAACCTGACTGGCCAGTCGACCCTTGTGGATGGTTATGATACCACTTTAAGGTCCGCTATGACCCCAATGCAATATGAGCATTCCCCATTCCATGTGAAAGGATTCCTTTTTATCGTTTACCATTGCAGTGAGTTTTTCCACAAACTAATATGTCCTGGATTTTGAGGGACCAGACTGCTTTAGAGGGGATGGCTGAGCTCTTCCACTTTTGCGCTATTGCTACCCGGGCCGCTCTCAGCATCGCCTCATATTCGTGGAAGCCTGCTTTCATCCCTGGTCCTCTCTGGTACCCCCCGTAGCATTTGCAGTGGGTCAAGGGTGAAGGCTATTCCTGCCATGTCTTTCATCCAACTACGAACTTCAGTCCAATACACCTGAATTTTCGGACATGTCTGCCACAAATCTGAGTGATTTGCCCATGGCTGAAAGTACAGCGGGCAAATCGTTTGCATGAGAAAGGTGCAAACTACCAAAAGTTTGCGCCTTTCTCATACGAACACACATACATTCTCACACCCACACACACACACACACCCACAACACACCCATGACACACCACCCACCCACACCCTCAGCACACCCCACCCAGACCCCTCGACATAAACAAACCCCACTTACCTTCATCTTCACGCTGGTTCCTGCAGCGCCAGTTCCATTTCACTTCCGTGATCGGGAACCGGCGCTGCAGGGTCCTTTTCTTTTCTTGTAATGGAAGGCTTCGGGGGTGTCCCCGCAGCCCCTGCTCACTATACCATGAAGTATAGTGAGCAAGGCGATGCGGGGGACACCCCCGCAGCCACCGTTTTTTGTTTTTTAACGGAAGGCTGTGGGGGTGTGCCCCGCAGCCCCCGCTCACTATACGATAGAGTATAGTGAGCGCAGAGATAAGGGGGACACCCCCGAAGCCCCCTTTTTTTTTGGTGTGCGAACCTTTGGTGGTAGCATTTTTAGAACTTTTGGTTCATGCAAACCTTTAGGGAAAAACGTCCTAAACCGTCCGACACATGTGATATGATGTGCCCCACTTCCCACATTCCCTGGGACAGAGAGGAGAGACCCCGGTGAAAATTTTGGACATTTTATGGGGGCAAGGTACCAGCCATGCAACATTTTAAAGTTATGCTTCATTGTCGCCGTGAACAGATTCCTGTGGAACATAATTCGATATACCTGGTCCCATGTTTCTTCAGCCATTTCCCTCCCGGACTCCAGCTCCAAAGCTTGCTTGAAATTTTGTCTCCCTTCTAGGTTTTCTGTAACCAGCACTGTGTATAGTTTGGACACAATCTGCATCCTGGTGGTAGTCTCACTGATAACTCGGTCAAAGGCTGTTAATGGACGGGAGAGTTTTGGTAGGACCCTGGGGTCTGTACAGATGCCCTTCAGCCTAAGATAATCAAACACTGTCACCCCCTCCTCCCCCAACACCTCCCTCAGCATCTCAAGGTTTTTGGAACCGTCCCTCTTGGAAAGGTTGTTCCGCCCTCTCCAGACACTGGTCTGACCACATTTGAGTATTTTTAAATACCCTTCAACCTAACTCTATTGGTGGACCCCATATTGAGCTCAGAGGGCAAGGCGAGGAGGAAAGGCCCGCATTTCGGCCATAATTCTTCCACAATGTCCATATTACCCCTAGCACTGGGTGTTCCCCGAGACTCATTGACACTGACTTGGTCGGGGACCACAGCAGGTTTCTAACTTTCCTGTGGGGCGCATACATATCCTCCAGATAAGACCAGAATGTGCCCATCCCATCCCTTGTGCGTTCTAGGAGGATGCACAGTTGAGCTGCTTTGTAGTATAAGTAGAAATCTGGCAAGGCAAAGCCTCCAAAGTCTCTCGGGAGAGTAAAGGTGGTTTTTTGACTCTGGGTCTCTCCCCTTGCCATATGAATCGGGCAACCTTAGAGTTGTCTCTCAAAGAAGGTGTCTGGGAGGAGAGTGGGAATCGCTGTGAATAAATATAGTCGCGGAAGGACCATCATTTTAATTGAGGTCATCCTGCGATGCCATGAGTGAGTGAAGGGAGCCCAGCGTGAAAGTTCTGCACCCAGTTTTGCCAGGGCAGGGGAGAAGTTGACTTCAATCAGACGAGTTAGATTGCAGGGCAGACATATTCCTAGGTATGTCATTTCTTTGTTTTCCAGCTTCATCCCTCGTAGTGTTTTCTGGGGTATTCCGTAACTGTGAGCAGGCTGCAGTGGCATTACTAGATTTTGTGTTATTAATTTTCAGGCCCGAAAATGTCCAAAAGGTGTTTATTCAGTCTAGTAGTTTGGGGAGCAAGTGATGCACTTAAGACAGGTAGCATAGGATATTGTCTGCCAACAGTGACAGTTTAAACTTAGCTAGGCGGCACCTGATCCCTTTGATATCTGGGTTGTTCCTAATCACTATTGCCAGGGACTCCATGGAGAGAGACGAGTGGGTAGAAAGGGCAGCCCCGTCTAGTTCACCTGGTTAAGAGAAGGGGTTGTGATATTGTACCATTAACTAGAACCCATGCCGTCGGGTCTGTGCATAGTACAGTGATCCATTTACAGTAGTTTGGACCCAAACCCATTCTCTCGAGAACCTTCCACATATACCCCCACTCCACCCTATCAAAAGCCTTTTCAGGGTCGATGCAGACCAGGAAGCCATCCAGATTCTATTCTTAAGCCAGGTGCATTAAATCAATTGTTTTATGGATATTATCTGTGCCCTGCCGTCCCATAATAAAGCCAACCTGGTCTCCATGGACTAAAAAGGGCATGAGCGTTTCCAGTCTGACACTTAATGTTTTTGCAAATATTTTTACATCTGCGTTTAATAGGGAGATAGGCCTATGTGATTGGCATTGTGTTGGGTCCCTAACCTCTTTGGGGAGAACCACTATCAGGGCCTTTAATACGGAGTCTGGGAGGACACCTGTGTGGCTGCCTGTTCTGGGGGGATGCATGATATCGGGAGAGCATTGATGTCAACACTTTGTGTAGCAGGGCAGAGTCTAAGAGGACATGATCTATCCTAGAGTAGGTATCCTAGACCTTGGAGTGAAAAGTGTAAGATGGGACAGCTTCTCCCTCGCAGACTATTGCATCCACCATCCCCAGTTTGTTATTTATTTGGGCGAAGTGCCGGGCCATCTTCTGCAGTGCTTAAGATCCCTTTGATGGGGTTGCCCCCTGCCTGTCCCATTCGGGGTCCAGGATCATGTTAAAAGTCCCCCCCAATAAGTATGTGCCCTTCTACAAAGGTTTGGATTTTCCCTTTCCCTTTTTCCCAGTAATGGTCTTGTCCTTCATTTGGGCCATAGGTTGAAATTAAGGAAACCCTTTGGTCTTTTATCAGCTCCTTGAGGAGTATATAGCGTACTTCTGAGTCTCTAAGGGTGGAGATTTCTGTGAAGCCCAGCTTGTTCGCAATTACCACCGCTACCCCTCTCTTTTTGGATTCACAAGAGGCATGGTACATTTTTTCAATGGCCCTTGCTTTCATGGCTGGTTCCTCACCCCTCTTCCAGTGGGTCTCTTGTAAGAACATAACATCCAGCTTCAAGCGGTTAAATTCCGAGATCGTTGGGGAGTTAAAACCCCTGACATTCAGTGAGCCTAGAGAAATCTCTGAGATCAGGTCATGCATGCAGTATTACATATAGTCTCTGTATAAATCTCTGGTCCTGTGGCCTGGTACTTTCCCTCGCTATTCCTGATATGTGGTGCACACCCAGTGTTGTGTCACTTGCATATATAATAAGAACTGCCCCCCCGTGAACAACCCCCAAAACTTAAAGAACTTAAATGTTCCCCCCTTTCTGATCGCGTCTGAGCTGCAGATGAGATGTACGTCATCATTGGTCAAGACCATCAGGCTCCCCTCCTTCTCCAAGCATGCTTTTTCCACAATAATATTGTTACTTTGAACCCCCCACAAAACTAGCCCATAGAACTTTTTCCTTTTACGTGCACCACTTCCCCCCTCCCTTCTCCATAGCCCCTCCACCCCCCAGTGACTGAATGTGGCTTATTGTCTCGGATCGCACAGTCATCTACCCCAGGATCGGGCCTCCCTCTCGGACAGGCAGGACGGTCTAGGAGTCGGTGTATAGTCCCCTGCCACCTTGAATTGATTGCTCAACTTCTAAATGTGTGTGGAGCAAGACTCCCACAGGTCTGACTACTTAGGTTTCTCAGTTTCCCTTTCAGGTCTGTGCTGGGGAGGGGGCATTCAACTTCTTGAATTTACGGTATCCCCTGATGCGTCGTCTGTCGCTGGGTTTCTCAGCGCTTGGGTGTTTCCCCTGTATCTCCCTCACTTCAATGGAATTCTTGTTCTGGGAGGATTCTCCCAGCAGTTCTTGTGATACCCTGGTGATGTCATATTCGGTTATCAAATTGTATTTGTAACCCTCGTGTTCGAAGTTTAGGAAAAGGGAAATCCCCATCTGTAGCGGATTCCTTTTGCGTTGAGCCATTTCATCAGGAGGCCACAGATGCGACGTCTGGACAGAGTGAAGGAAGACAGGTCCTGGTAAATGCTGACCCTGGATTCTCCCCATTGTTTTTGGCCTGTCGCCCTGGCCTTTTCTAGAATTATTAATTTCTCCGGGTAGCAATGAAATCTCAGTACTATGGATCAGGGGCCTTGGGTGCCTCCTCCTGCTCTGTGGGCTCTGTCAAAGGTGGGTTCCGGGGTGGATTAATCGTGAAACAACTTTTTGACAATACCATTAATTACCTGGACGATGTATCAGTGTTTCGCCTTCCTTTTCAGGGAACCCAAAAAAGCGGAGATTATTTTGTTGTTCCCTGTTTTCAAAATCATACATTTTTAGGGCACATTCCTCTTCCCTTCTTTCTAACTCCGAAATCTGCATATCCAACTGGGTCTGCAGGACATCTACTGATGACTGGTTGGCCTCTAGTGCTTGGATTCTGTCGCCCATATCAACCACTTTTTTGTCTGGTCAGTCTAGCCTCTGATATCGGATATAAAACCTTTCAGTTCCTCGAAGATCGCGCCGGATGTGACATCTGCCATAGTTGATTTGCCGGGGGCGGCTGTTCTCTTGTTGGCCTGGGGGCTGGGTTATACTGGAATTTCTGGAGCGGGCCCCCCTAGCTCATGTATGGGAAGATATGTTTGCCTCTGGGTTAGCAGGCTGTTGGCAGGTATAATGAGACCCCCAAACCCCACTGGCCATTCCCTTCCCTCCTTGGGGGACTGTATTTGGTTTGCCTTCAGTCCTTCCAGATTGGATTCTGACTATGTTCAGAGTATTCTGGGCTTAAAGCGTGCAGTGCTGGTGTTGCTGCTTCCATGGGTACCACAGTGAGGTGGGTGTACCTTATACGGGCCTCTTGGCAATCCTGGGCCCTTCCCTTGGACTCGGGATAGGGCCGATACCCACCCGGGGGTTTGCTGTCCAGCCGTGCTTTCCTGGAAGGGGAGCCTCCTGCCCTCCTGCTGGAGCACCCTCCTCTCTGGGTCCCAATATGGTCCGGCCCCGTGGGGCCAGGTGCAGATGACCTTCTCTGGCTAGGGCCTCCTGTGTGCGTGGAAAAGGGGGGGCCTCCCCCCCATTAACAGTATTCAGGAGCGCGGGCCACTGAGTGCCGCTATTAGTTTTCCCTGTCCCACACAGCCCGCCTAAGTCTCCGAGCGGGTGCCTGGGATGTGGGCTCTCTAGGCCTCCAACTGCACCTTTGGCTGCACCAGAGCGTTATGGGCAGGGGGAGTCACAGTACTCAAACTTGTGACTGGCGATGTGGTTCCCGGGGGTTCACCCGTGCCTGCTGGCTGCTCTGGGGTGGGGGTGTCCAGCTGGCCAGTTGTGTGCCTTCCTCTGGGGTGCGGTGACAGGCTTAGTATGTCACCCTCCATCCCCCCCGATGGCGCTGCCTGTACTCTGCGACCTCGCGTAGATTTTGCCTGGGGCAACGGGACAGCACTGTTGTTGCCTCAGCCTCCTCTTTACGGCAGCTTCTCTCTGCTAATCCGTGGGTTGCAAGGTCCGTTATTTCACCCCCTCGGTGTGCTGGACCTTGCCTAGGTCCAGAGGGGGATGTGGGGGGACAGCACAGCATTCTTGGGGGAACTTGGGGGCGGGGGGGCGGCTTGACTCCATTTTATGCCTTGCTGGAGGGGAATGACACAGATGTGGCCCCTGGTGGCCGATCCGTCGATACATTGATTTTTGTTTGTTTTCGAGGAGGTTCTTTTTAGTCGGGCTTGTGGCGTGCGTTCCCTTGCTGTGTTGGCATTTGCTGGCATGGTTCCATTTCACGTATCCTTTTACCGTGATTTCTCGGCCATCGTCCTCTCCTCTGGCGTGGCATCTTCTGTACTTCTGGGTCTTCTAGTGGTTTTCCTTTAGAATAGTTGGAAGCTCAGGATGTCTCACAGTTACGAATGACTTACTGTGGTTCTGAGGTTTGATGTTTTATAGTAGTGTGGTCTTTGGTTTTATGTCCAAGGGGGTGCTCATTGATTTGAGGTTTTTCTTGTATCGCTCCTTGGGTTTTCCTTTCCCTGTTCGGGCGTGTTTTAGTTCGCCATTGTGATTTCCTTCCTGAGAGTCTGAGGTATTTCTTTATCAGTGGGGTCTTCTGGTTGTGTACCAAGTGTGGTAGGCATTGTTGTGTCTGTGAGGCTCCTACCACATTTTACTGTGTTTTCCCATTTTCCTTTCTTTCGGTCCTTTGGTTGGGTTTTTGGCATTTATGTTGTTGTATTGGAACAACAGGGGCGTTAGTCCTCCTGTATTTTTTTTTAAACTATTTTTATTGGCATTTATGATATAGATCAGCAGTTTACTTCGCAGTGTGTTATCTTTGCCACATGTACACGTACATTACATTAAAATAGTGATTAACCTTGTAACAAAAAACAGAGTCTTCAGTATTGGCTCAGTTCTTGGGGTACGCCTCTTCTCGTTGTGAGAGAGATTATTCATGTGGGGTTATGCGGGGTCATTTAAAATCAGGGAGTATCTATTTGGGTTGCCCCATTGCAGTGGCCCAGTCCTCAGCGGTCCTGGGCGTCTTGAGTGGGAGTCAGATTAGTTCATGGGGGTTTATCATCCGATGGATGGAACTTATCAAAAGTCAGTGCTTTCCAGGCCTCAAATGCAGGGCCCACCTCATCCCCCGCTCTGGAAACCGCATGGCCCCATACTCTAGTTTCTGCGTTAGACCAGTATTCAAATTCGATGCGCCACCTGGAGTATAGTGGACCCCCAGCCTTTTTCCATGCCATTGCTATGGACCGTTTTGCCAGCATGCACGCCATGTCCATGAATTTAATAATATGTCTGAACTTACCAACCCTTGGATAAGCCCCAGGGAGACACTCTTTAGGTGTCCAGTCATATCTGGTCACCACAGCCTTTCTGCAGGCTTCCTCTATTGCCGCCCAAAAGCGCCGTACCTTCAGACACTCCCAGAACATATGCATCATTCCCGTCCCCTCCGGCCCACACCAGGGGCAGCTTGGGCTTTTGTTTTTACTGAATTTAGCTATTCTGCTCAGAGTCATGTAGGTCCTATGCAGCACATTTAGTTGGATCAGCCAGAATCGGGCCTTTCTAGACACTTCCCGGGGGTACGCTAGAACCCTCACAGAGTTAGTCGTCCTGTAGCGTTGGTTGGAATTTGTGTTGGTCTTGTGGATTTCTCTGTGGTCGATTGGTTTGTGGGTCCCTTTGTAGTTGCAGTTTTCTTAGTGGCAGACGTCATCTAACTTACATACACACCCAGGCATGAACACAACATGACTAGCTCACACAATTAGGTGGAAGGCAATGTAACTATCTCAAATGATCGGTCTGAATGCAAAACACTATCTCATACAATTACATTAAATGCTGAATATGCCTATCTCACACAATCAAGGAAAAATCAAGATCTGGCTGTGTCACACTATTATGCTAAATGTGAAAAATTGGCTGTCTCACACAACCGGGGGGAATGGAAAATAAGACCAGCTGACAGAATTAGGGGAGAAGCCAAATATAGCCATCTCATACTAATGGTCTAATTGCGAAAAAGACTAACAAAATTAGTGGAAATGCAAAATACGATTAGTTCCCATAAATAGATCAAAGTCAGAATATAACTATCTCAAACAATTATGCAGGGTGTGAAATCTGACTATCTCCCACTACTATGGGAACACAAAATGGCAGGATCTCATACAGTTGGGCTGAATGTGTCAAGAGACCATCTCACAAAGTTAGGGCATATGGGGCTAAATGCGAGAGAAAATTGGCAAACACAAGTAGGTCCTTGGCCCTTAAACAACACCATTAGATTTTTTTTTTTTAAACATTTTTTATTAATTTTATTCAAACCAAACAATACAAACCAAACACGAAGTGAAATTTACAACAGTTCCATTGTTCATCAATTAGTCTTGACCACTGCTTCCCCAATCCCACCCCCCTTTATGAGCCCACTTGTTCATCACATTCCGTATCTGCTGCATGTGGCAGGGTCTCGCTTCCCTCGGATTCTGTTGGATCCGATATTGCTCCAAACAGTTCTGCTATTAATGATTTCCATGCCATCAGGGTACCTACTTCTTCCTCCCCCTTCATGCTGCTAGCCTCTTGCCATACCATAGTTTCAGCCTCCGCCCATTTCTTCAACTCCTTCCACCATACCTCTACCCGTGGCTTGTGACACGTCTTCCATCCCATGGCAATCCTTCGTTTTGCGAGCACATATCCCGAATCTTTAAGTTTCCCAACATGTTTAAATTTCCGTGATCTGGGGAACCCTCCCAACAAGCAGGCCCAAGCCGTGTTTATAGTAAGCGTGACCCCCTTCTCTGCTAGTTTTTGTGCCACTTCACCCCAGAAACATTCAATTACTGGGCATAACCAGAACATGTGGGTCATGTCAGCATTTTCCTTATCATATTTGAGACACGTCTGTCGCACAGCATTTCCGAACTTAGATATCCTCAGAGGAGTCATATATGCTCTATGCATTATATACAACTGTATTTGTTTTAATCTAGCATTTCTTGACACCTTCTTGTGGTATCCCAGGGCAGGTTCCCACATCCCATCCTCTATCGGGGCTCCTACCTCCGCTTCCCAGTCTAGTCTCAATTGTGTCAGCTCTTTTCCGACCTTAGTCATCACCATCTCATACAATCTAGAAATCTCATGTCCCCCTTCCGATATGTCATATATTGCCCCCATGATAGCATCTGGTTCTTCTGCCAGTACTGTTTCAGGCCATGTTTTCCGAATTTTCTGCACCATCCTATAATACGTGACATATTGGCCCATATGTAACCCCACCTCTTCTCCTAGTCCTTCGAAATCCCTAATGGTCCCCTCTTGCCAAATGTCCCCTAACGTTACCAGCCCCACCGATTCCCAGTAGGTCCTGATAATCATCCTCAGCTGTTTATCTCCCCCTGCCAATGCAACCAGCGGTACCTGCGGGGAGCACGGGAATGGGTCTTCCATCATTCGGCATGCTCGACGCCAGATTTTCCACCCAAGCCTCATCATTCCAGGGCGTTCATTCATTTCTGACTCAGGCAGCCAGGTCATTTCTCTTAAGTAAAACGGGGCACTATCCTGCCCAAACAACCTTCGTTCAGGGGTCGTTTCATCGGAGAGCCACTTAGCCACATATTGTAGCTGACTCGCCACATAATATACCTCAAAATTAGACAGTTTGATCCCCCCCTTCTCATAGCAGTTCTGCAACTTCCATAGCGCCACTCTGTTCCGAGTACCGTGCCAGAGGAAGTCCCTACACATACTATCAAGTTTAACAAAAACATTCTTGGGTATCATATGTGGAATATTGCTAAAATAATGTAGAAGCCTAGGTAAGACCACCATCTTAAGCATTGCCCCTCGTCCCACTATTGCTAGGGGCAACTTTTCCCAAAACTTCATGCATTTCCCGATTTTCTTGATGGCTAGCTCGGTGTTGTGCCTATGTTCCTCTTCTGCTGTGTGGTACACATCTATGCCAAGGTAACGGAAAGAACTAACCGCCCATGGTATTTGCAGCTCCGGTAACCTTTCCACAGGGGTTCCTTTATAGCTACCTAGCGGGAATATGCTGGATTTCTGAGGATTTACCGCTATTCCGGACAGCCCTGCATACCTCTCCATCACTTCCAGGATATACTGGAGATTGTCCTCCGGGTATTTCAGGTATAGTAACAAATCGTCCGCATATAAGGATATTAGGTGTCGTTCCCCTCCTACCTCAATACCTATCGTATCATATTGTTGCCTGAGGTATATTGCTAGGGGCTCCAGGGCTAGAATGTAAAGCATCAGGGACCAGGGGCACCCGTGCCTGGTGCCTCTGCTAAGTTGCCATCTCTCAGATATCACTGATCCTGTTTGAACTCTGCCTAGCGGCTCACTGTATAGCATCTTCGCCCACCTGATGTACCCGGGCCCCACTCCGTACCCTCCCAGGGCCACCAACAACCACGGCCACTTGGCCGAGTCGAAAGCTTTAACTGCGTCTAACGACACAATCGCCATTTCATCTTCAGTCCTATCGCTCCATTCGACCACCCGGTGGAGTCGTCTATGGTTATGAGTTATGTTCCTATTCGGGACATAGCCCGTTTGGTCTGGGTGTATTAACTTGCTAATTACTCTTGGCAATCTGTTTGCCAGGACAGCCGTCAATATCTTGCTGTCCTGGTTCAGCATCGATAAAGGTCTGTATGAGCTACAGCTATGTCCCGGTTTGTTGGGCTTGGGGAGCAGTATTATGATCGCTTCTCTGAGCGACTACGGCAACCGTTCCACCTCAAATGCTTCATTAAGCATTTCCAGCATCGGGGGGAGCACTTCCTCTCTGTATACTTTATAAAATTCACTAGGGAACCCATCTGCCCCTGGGGTCTTGCTGGTAGGCAACTGCCTCACCACTTCTTCTAATTCCTCCAAAGTAATTGGTGCATCCAGCTCCTCTCTTTCCTCTCTACTTATCTTGGGCAGTCCTATATCTTCTAGTGTTTCGGTTATATCCTCTTGGCTGCCTCCCTCCTCGTCTATGTATAGCACCCTGCAGAAATCTGCAAACTCCCTATTGACTCCTTCTTGGGTGTCTGCTACCCCACCATCTTCTCTAATTATCGTTCTAATCGGGGGCCTAGGGGTTTAGCTCTTATATAGCCACGCTAAGAGCCGTCCCGTTTTATCCCCTCCCGCATGCTGTCTCTCTATATACTTTTTATAATTAAGGTTGCAGAGCCTTTCCTAGTGTTCCGCATACTGCTACTTTAGCTTAAGAACTAACTCCATGTCTACGCTTCCACTTTTTAATGCTCTCTCTAGTTCTTCCTATACTCCTTGTAGGTCAGCCAGGACCCCGCCCTGTAGGCCTTTCGACTTAGCTATGGCTACCCCCCGCATCACTACCTTAAAGGCTTCCCACAATGTACCCGCCGAATCAACGCTACCAGTATTCGCCTCAAAGTAATTAGTAATCTCGTCTCTTATATCTTCTCTAAAGACTGGATCTTTGAGCGCTTCTGCTTGGAGGCGCCATGTCGGAATTTGCACCCTCGGGGGGCAGTATTGCCACCTGAGGACCAGGGGTGAGTGATACGAGAGGACCCTCGCTTTATATTCTATCTGAATAATATCTGTCATTACATCTGGCGTGGCAAAGACATAATCAAGTCTTGTATGAAGCTGCTGCAGGGTTGAGTAGTGCGAATATTTCTTCCCCTGAGGATATTTTGTTCTCCACACATCTGTTAAGCTAAAATCATCTACCAGCGTCTGCAATGCCTTAGCCGCTGGGGCGGGCCTATCAATCCTACCATCAGATCTGTCTATCTTGGGGTTCATTACACAATTAAAATCCCCGCCCCAGATCACTGTACTACCCACACACATACCAAGGTTGGTGCACAGAGTTCTGATGTATGCCGCTGTGTTTTGATTGGGGGCATACGTATTTACAATGCATACCTCTTTATTTTCCACCAGCCCCTTCAATATGACCATTCTCCCATCCGCCTCCACCACTTCTTGCAATAGCTGGAACGGAACGTGCGGCGCCACCCAAACAAGCACTCCTCTAGCCAAAAACACCCTCCCCTCCCCAACTTCAAACCACTGCACACCCCCTTCGCCCTCCCCCCTCCTACGACCCCAACCCCAACAAGTGCCCAGCTCCATCCCTGGATCTCAGGCCCACCCGCGTTTGGTTCTGCCCGAAAGGCCCGGCCCAGAACCCAGCAGGGTGTCACTGGATTGCCGGTGACCTAACTAAACTATTCGCTATGGTGGTATGAAGTCATGTTCCGTATGTTCCGCTATCTATATCAACGTTTCCAGTGTCGCAATATCATAATTATAACTGTAGCTCTGAACACATTCCTCTGCTTCTATATGCAATGCTATATTCAAGTCCCATTGTTATAAGCCGCAGCACCCAGGGCGCTTATCGACGCGTGTTACTTATCTCCACCTTCTGCTCCCTGGATGTCCGGTTCCTTGGGACAGCTCTGCATGTCCAACCATCCCATGGCGTCCTCTGGGGTGTCAAAGAACAGGTTTCTGCTCTTGTAGAATACCTTCAATTTAGCTGGATAAAGCAGCATATACCTATGGCCCGCTTCCCGCAATCTTCTTTTCACGGACCCAAAGTTCATGCGGCTGCGCTGTACTTGCAAGGTATAGTTCGGGTATGCCGTTATGTTCGCTGCACCTCTTTGTATCGTGCCACCTTTCCAAAAGTGTTCAAGGATTTTTTCCCGGTCCCGGTAGTTTAGGATCTTAGTTATCACCTGCCTAGGGGGTTCCCCGGCGGTGGCTTCCTCATCAGGTCCCTGTGCGCCCTCTCTACAGCAAACCCCTGGGACAGGGCTCCCCCAGTTATCTCCTGCAGTAGCATGGACTCGATGTATTCCGTAGGATTAGTTCCCTCAGCTCCTTCCAGCAATCCGACAATGCAAATGTTGTTCCTTCGGGCGCGTCCCTCTGCCTCTTCCGCCCTGCTCTCCAAATTGCCCACACGTTGCACCAAGGCGTGAAGTTCAGATTTATGGGCAGCACAGGCCGACGTGTTCGGGGCCACTTCTTTTTCCAAGTCTTCTGTGCGCTCAGCTAACAATCGTACATCTTGCCTGAGAAGATTTACATCCTCCTGCACCGCCCCAACTTTGAGCTCAAGTGCAGCTTTCAAATCAGTGATTGCCAGGCTCAGTTTGGTCTCCAACGCCACTTTCAGGTCAGCAATCGCTGCAAGTACCTCCTGGTTGCCCATAATGTCTGGGCCCACAACAGGGGTCCAGTCTTTCTTCCTGGCCCCTTCAGCACCCGGCGGTGTTTTGGCAAAATCGTCCAGTGTGGGCTGCTTGCCTTGTTGCCTGATGGGTTTGTTGGACATCTTGTTGCATCAGGGTAAAGTGGGTCGGCCCCCGTACATGCTATCTTCTTGTGGAGCGTGCTAAGTTACCCAAAGTGTCCGGGCCCAGCCTGATCATTCTAGGGGTGTCCGCCAGCAACCTTCCTTATTGCCAGAATGGACTGTGTCCCCCCACGTAACCAGGTGGGTTCATTCCTTACCCACAGGACTCAGCACCCTGCTTCAGTCGATCTAGCTCCCCGGGTTATCCTTCCGGCGCCGGCGTGGCTCTGCGAGCTCCAATGGCCTCCGTTGCCAGTCTCCACTCTCATGGGGCGACCCCGTACACCTTCAATTGTAGTAGCCTCTTGTGGCCCCCTCGGGCACGTTGTGTGCGTCTCTTTGTTTCCACTTCAGGCAGCTGCAAGTCTCTGTGTATCTGTTTGAGCTGGTATGTGTCCCTCAAGTGGCTGGACCGGCATTCGTAAGTTATTCATAGGCATGTCTTGTGCTTTGTTGTGCCATTGTATTGTCTATCCTCCACAGGATGGTTCAGCGGAGATTGTTGCAGGTTGGGTCGCAGATGTGTGCCTGCGCCTCTTTGTCTCTCTTTGCGGCACTACATTTATTGTGTCCTGGGCATTTCAGCACATAAACAGCTGTCTATGAGCATCTGAAGTGCCCTTTCCTCTATTTCTGTCACCTCGTTAAAGGAGACGGACGCTCCGAGCATCACCTCCTTTCGAGTGATCCGCTTGGTGCACAGCGCACCGGGCAGCTCCCCGTGTCTACATACACGCGCATATTGGCGCCATTTTGAGTGCGCTGTCCATGCCCCGCGCTGCAGCCCACCAGAAGAATTGCTTAGGAACGTGACAGTTTAATGTAGGTCAAAAATGCTCTGGCCGTCACCAGATCCTTCTAATTATTGGTTGGACATTTCAACCTGGCAATAGTTTCGTGTTGCAGGGTGAGCGCTGTGCATAGCCTCGCCCTGTGCTGCAATTACTACATCAGCTCTCCTTATACACGTTGTAAGGGTAATATAATTCCACTGTCATTCGTTTTGCCTGGTGCAGCTATCATTTCCAATCAGGGTCCCCCTATGTGCCTCCGTTAGATCCCAAGCAGCCCCTGGGCTGTGCTCGGTTTTTTTAATCAATGACTCTTCGCATCTATTTCAGGGTCTTCCTGTATGGCACTCCGTATGCCAAGCCGCCTCTGTGCCCTAATATTCATAAGTTACGCATGGTCCGGATGACCGCAGCGCGGAGCGTGCAGTCGGGGTTACCTTGCACGATTCAGAAGGCTGCCTCGCAGCACGCCGGTCTGATAGCTGGGTTCGCACTGCAGCCGCGAGCGAAACTCCTCGTAACGCTCGCCCAGCTCTTACGCCGTCACTCGGCTACGGCTACTTGCGGGCACGCCGGTGCTTCATGTGCATTACACTTACGCTGCCAGGCTACCTGAGGACTTGGCAGTAATGTCCCACACTGGTGGGCAAACAGCTCTGTAGTTTATTGCGCACACCAAGCGGACCGCTTGGGGCCTCAGTCCCGCTCTGACGCGCACCGGGTATGCACTCTGCAGTGACGGCACCGTTCGTCCAACGGCCTCTCACACGAGCCCTACGCTGTGGCCACAGGGAGTCTTGACGGCACCGCTCCACTCCTGGCCCCTTCTGGCTGTCCCAATATGAGCACAGCTCGCTCATCCGCACAGGGCTGCTCACGAGTCAGCCCCTCTCCTAATCTCTTTGTTGTTGGCAGATCGCCATTTTGGATTTCACACGAACGCTCCGCCACAAGGTTCTTCCGGCTGTTTTCACCTGCTTCACAGCGCCGATCCTCACCATCTTCAGCTCCGGTTGAGCAGTAATAGTTCATAAACCCGGGCAAGCGAAGCATTCAGACCAGGATGATTTCAATGCGTCACTTTTTCGGATCATTTCAGGATCAGCAGGAGCCTCCTTGGAAACACGTCCTCCTACATGGCTCCGTAGCCACGCCCCCTTGAACACACCATTAGTTACTTCAATCTCCATGTGGCATTCACCCGCAGGCGCTGCAGTTCCCCACTCGCTCTCTATGGGCTCACCATGCGGCTCGGTTTCTCCTCGTGTCTGTCTTTCCTCCTCCTTCGCCCATTTGCCAGCTCGTTGGGCATCAGGGTAGCCGGTTGAAATTTGCACCGCCTTTCTCTCCTTTCGGCTGCTATGTCTGCCTGCAGGCATTCAACACTGCGTTTCCTTGGCTCGGTCACCGTGCTCAGTCTTGGTGAGAGCCTTTGTGCTGTGTTCCCCGGTTTGTCTGCTTCCAGGATTCTGACTGGTGTCAGTATAAAGTTGCAAGGTTCTCACCCTTGTGATAGCCACGCAGCTGTCTTTCTCTGCGTCTCTGCCTTTGGTGTTTCGCTCGGCATCAGCATATACGTTCCAGAGTGTCTCTTTCTCTCTCAGCTTTGTCCACTTTAAATTTAGAAAATTCCGAACGGCCAAAAAGTTCGAACAAATCATGCACTCGGTACTGGGAGGTGAAGGGGTGTCCCCCGCACCTTTGCTCACTATATTGTGAGCGGAGGTTGCGGGGGTGTTCCCGCAGCTGGCCCGAAAAAAAAAAAGAAGGGACTTCTCAATCACGGAATTGAAAGGGAACAGGTGTCGCAGGAACACAGAGTCGGAAGCAAGGTAAGTATGGAGGTGGGGTGTGGGTAGGGGTATGGGTGGGGGCAGGGGCTAAGTCGGAAATGTTCAGGGGAGAAAAGACTGAAGGTTATTTCAGAAAAATGATCTTCAGGCTTTTCTCCCTCAAACATTTCGACCTCAGGCTTTCAACCCTGATCCCTAATCTAGCACAGTACGAGAGTTCAAGGAACAGGAGGGCAGTTTACAATTGGTCCAGGATGTGGGCAAAGCCAGGGGTAACCTTACACAAGTCACAATAAGGAATTCCTTGATGAGGAGAGTTTACAGTGCCTTCCTGAAATACAGGAGCATTGGAGCCACCCAGATTGCCACTGGGAGGGTGTTCCAGTATGCCAGGGAATAGCAGAAGTATTGTCAGTGTTTTGCCTATGGGCTTGTTTAGCTTGCAGCCTAGTGATGGTCTGTCTCCTAGTGCAGCGTGTACCACCCTAGGCATTATGTTTGTCCCTAAAGTAGGTGTGCATCAGGTCGGTGGTTACATTAAGGGTGATACAGGCAATTAAGAAAAGGATCCTTGTAGGGAGAGGCAGCCAGTGAAGGATGCACATAATGCGGGTCATGTAGTCAAATTCTTTAGAGCCAGTGTTAAGGCAGACTGCAGCATGATTGACTGCTTCGAGGGGAGCCAGGTGTACCACGAGGAACCCGGGATGGAGGTAGTGATTCAACAATGGGAGCAATCACAAGTGCCTGTACCACGGTCCGCAAATCTTGGGGAGTGAGGAAGAGCTTTATCTTGCAGAGCAGTGTGATGTGGTACCACACAGTCTGGGTTTTGTTGAGGTGCTGCTAAAAGGAAACATTGCTGTCCAGATCTTTGAATCCCATGTTCATAGTGGGGAGTAATCAGGCAGGATTGGCAAGTGCTTTGGGAGGCCAGAGCCCGGATGAGGGGGACCTAACAGATTGTTTAAAAAGACATTAAAACTTTTGAATATTACAAATGAAGAGATGATTCAAAGGCGGTAGTGAACCCGACGGAGGGATGTCAAGAGAAAAGTATAGGGAAGTGAATCCCAATCTGTGAAGAAGCTAAGTGAAGTACATTGTGATGACAAGTATGAACCTGACTGAGGAATGTCCATAGTGAGTGGGTGGTCTGAGCCCAACTGAGGGAGGCTGACCACAGAGAGAAGGATCAGAGCCTGGCTGAGGGGATCCAAGGGTGAAGGGTAATAACCCAACGTGAAGATTGACCGAAGGAACTTTTGTTTTGTTGTTTTTGACATATTAAGCTGTCTGAAGCAAGAGACTTTGCATGAGAAGAGACTTGGGCACAGAAGGCCCTGATATAAAGAAAAGGAACTGTAAGCTTGTGTCAGAGTAGGCCAGGAGGGTGCTGTGCCCAAGAGTCCTGCCTTGTCCCGTGCTAAAAAACATGGGGAAGGGAGATCCTGACATCATTTTGTGAACACTTCTTTCTTTTCCTGTCAACATTATCTCACGCTATTTTGTAACATAGCGGTAAGGATTGGCAGTAGGTTTCTTTAGTATAGGGCCTTTTTATTTGACTAGACTCCACTCGGACTGTATTATTATTATTTGATGATCGTAGCTTGCTCTCATCTTAGATTTAGGTTTAGATGAGGCGTTTTTCTCACCCATTTACAGTTTAATAAACACCCTTGAACTGTGCTAACGTTTGTCTGTCTTACTTTGATGCCATACCTTCCTTACAATAGGGAGTTAGCGGGTGTGGAGGGGGTGTGTGAGAGGGTACCATGGTGGAATCCCTGTTCTGAAGTGTGGAAAGGGGTGTAGAAGCTGGGATGGGAAGGGGGGGAATGGGAGAAATAGGATGCAGGGCAGCGACTGGGGAGGTTGGTAGGGAACAATGCTTTATGATAGAGGTCAGCAGGATGTATTCTATAGTCAGATACGGGATCAGGGTGCAGACTTCTAGGGGAGTGTCTGGTTTCAGAGCATGGAGTGTTGTGAGATGGGCTTAAGAAAGATTTCACTGGGTTGGGTGATTTGGGGGAAGCCTTGAGAGTGAGGGGGATGTTCATGGGACTGGGGTAGAGATAGGATGAGGCATGCTGTGATGGAAGGGCTTGGGTAGTGCAGTGTCTCTGTTTTAACAGATTCTGGGGTGCCAGAGGTCTGGGTTTGAGGGTTGGTGGGGCAGTGGATTGAGGGGTAATTGCTTGTGTAATACAGGTAGCGTTTAAGGATGCAAAGGGTGGGACACGGCTGAGTGGATAAGGGCAGGGGAAGTGAGAGAAAAAGGAGGTCTGGAGGAGGGAGAGTTTGGGAGGGGGTTGGGTGGGGTGCAGGTGGACTGCGAGAGCCTAGCGGGAGATCTGTGTAGGAGGGGCAGCGCGCTTGTTCTGGGAAGGCTAAGGGGGGGTTCTCCCAGAGGGGCCAGGATAAGGAGGGAGCAAAGGTGGGAAGGGGTGTGGTCTGGGTGGGCGCAGGGGTACGATTCTGGTGCGCTAGCGTGCCCCTCTCTCTTTGGAGTTGCTAGGCATGGCGGATGATCAGTCGCATCAGCTCTGAAGGCAGGGGGAGTGCATGGGTGGCAAGGGAGCATCAAGCAGCCTTAGCAGAGTGCGACATCCACGCTAGGTGTGTGAGAGTGCGGGAGGATCTATTATGAGGAGTCCTGTGTAGGCAGGCGGGAGGGTGCTGGTAGGAGGAAATCTCTGAAATCTTCTGGGAAAGAGCCTGAAGTGAGAGATGTATCAATGATCGATCTTGCTATGCTGCCGCTGTAGGTTGAGGAAAGGATTTCTTTTAGAAGAGAAGGGGGGAAGGGTTCTCAATGGAATCCTGACGGGCAGCTGCTAGCTAGTAGCTTTAGAAAAACAGGGTGGGAGAAAGGAGAGAAGGAAGAGAAATGCAGGCGGGCGGCAGGTGGGTCTGAAAGGCCAGACATGGATCCAAGGGAGTAGGGCCAGAGCTACGCTATTTTAGAGCCAGTGGTGAGGTTTCTTTCCAGGGCTATGTTGTGGAAGTGGTCAGAGAGAGTGTCACAGAGTGCCTGGGTGTGGGAAGGAGGAGGTGCAAAGAGGGGCATTGAATTCTGAGAAAATCTTGTGGAGTTCCCTACAGGTGTTAGGGGTCTTGATGACTATTCCAAGTTTTTTTGGGCCTTGCGGATTTCTGACCTGTAGGCATTGATCTGCTGGGCATGAGATGTTCTATTCTGTGTGGAGGAGTCCCCCCGCCATCTGTGTTCCAAGATGTGGTTTCGGGATTTGAGAGCTGGGCTGAACCATCTGGGAGAGGGGCCTTGTCTGTTGGAGAAAGGTCTGATAGGGGTTAGAGGGGTCATGGCGGTGTGGATGAGAGGAGGCAATGAGAGTGTGGGGAGGTCTGAGGGGGGAGGAATCTTGAAGGGAGCTGGGTGAGATGCAGGGGGTCTGGCAGAGTCAGGTGGGAGTCCCGGGTGGGTGGATGGTTGGTTAAGGCTGGGATCGGGGGGGGGGGTGGATCTGTTCTTCTGGGTGGTAGGTAGAGGACGGAGAAGTGGTAAGTAGGGGTGGGGTCTGGATGATGGTGTGGGGAGGTTTTTAGTGCGCCAGAGAGCCCCTCTAAACTTGGAGCGGCTCAGCATGGTGGAGGTCATGCAGCCTCAACCCTAAGGGAGGGGGGCATATGAGTGTGGCAAGAGCTGATATCAGCCCTGATAAAGCATGCACTACTGCCGAACTGCTGTTAATGTTGTGTGACAGAGGTTTGCATGGTAACATCTTTTGCTGTACCTATAGTTTGACTGGAAAGGGTGAACAGTGGTTGAGCATACTATACCTATTCTGTAGTAAAAGGAAGGCGGTAGTGGCATCTTGGTGCATGGTCCAGAGAAAAAAGGCGGCAGAGGCGCTACTGGCTGGACAACAAAATGCAAGAGGTGTGAGTGCAGGACAGGACAA
The DNA here is from genome assembly GCF_040938575.1 of Ambystoma mexicanum. Lineage (NCBI taxonomy): Eukaryota > Metazoa > Chordata > Amphibia > Caudata > Ambystomatidae > Ambystoma > Ambystoma mexicanum. The sequence goes on along the minus strand of NC_090924.1, from coordinate 530,898,539 downwards.
CACCAGAGTTCCTGTGAGCTGGTAGGTTTTTAGGTCCTTTCTGATGAGATACTTGGGATATTTACATCCAGAAGTGAAAACTTAAGCTCCGCTCAAAACCAGCACTGGGAGAGACAATGCCTAGGAAATGGGGTATGTATGTGTGGTACGGAGATAGAATGATTGCTGTGTCAGGCAGATAACGCGACACACTTAGTGAGGTGGTGGGGTAAGTAGCAAGAGTTTGGGTGCACTGCTTATGTGGGTCTGTGTTGGTGGGTAGAGGAAAATGAGTAGTTTAGTGGGATTTCCGGGGGGGATTTCCTGGCTGTCTATATTATTTGTGTTATGCATGAGGGGAGTGGGAATAGTATGCTTTTTGCCCCCGTTTGAGCACCCAGCAGGACAATGCTCATGGATCGGTCTTTAGGTCCCATATCCATGTTGAAAAGCTTTGCAATGATGTGATAAGAGGCGTCCAAATCATGTGTTCGGAATGCATGGAGCTTGAGAGAGACTGAGCTAAATGCAACAGTTTGGGTTATGGGTGTTTGAGCCGCAGATACAGAGGACTCTTTGTGATTGGTACAAACTTTTATTTAAAAGAATTAAGGGGTTGGAAAATGCCTCACTGTCCATAATCTAGGAGGTATTTCCCTACCTCAACCAAAACTAAGGGTCTGTCCTGTGTCAAGGTGTCCAAAGCAAAAGTGTCCCATGTATGAAATTCTATTCTAGCTCTCTCATTCTAATAGTAACTCAAAGGTGCCAATGGTATTGTCTTTGGCTCTGATGTTCAAGTTCAGCAAAAAGGTATAAATCCAACAAAAGTTCCAACAGGATAATGTTCACAGTTCCAGGGAATGACTCCCTGCCACCGGATCCTCTTCAACAAAACAAAAGTTCAAAATAATAAGCAAGTTGTTTACAACCCAAGAGGATAACTCCCTCCTCTTGGTGTAGCAATCCACTCCTGGGGAAATGACTCTTATCCACATTTAAGGAAATTCAAAATCCTAGCGGCACGAGTCTTATGTGGGATTCACTTTTCCACTGTAAATGCAACTCAAAATCCGAAGTGCATGAATCTTCCCTGGGATTCTCTTTTGCAGTTCATTCCACACACTTGATTTCACTTGGCTTTGCCTGGTTAACTCTCCTGCCAGCACTTGACCACAGTTCCAAAATGTACGTTCCTCCCTTTGGTTTGCCTTAGGAGGAATGATCCTCTTCACCTGGTTCACTCCCAATCTTAAGCAGCATGGTTCACTAGCCTGCTAGACTTTCTTCTTATTCACTTTATCTCAACCATATCTTTATATTTCTCCACATAAGGGCCAGTGCTCTTTTTGTTATGTTAAAGGTTCTTATATCGCGCACTGTTGCCACCCGCGTGCTCTCTTGGCACTCTGGTAGCTCTGTAATGCAAGGACGGTCGTGAGAATGTTTGCTGGACTAAGCTGGAAAAAGAGCAAGAGAGCTGTGATGTACTGTTGGCAGATTCAATTAGGAGAAACAAGTCACTGAGTGTAGGTGTGGTTTTCGGTTGGTAGTCGGGAGAGATTATGTGTGGTTTGTTTCGTTGTCGTGGTGTTGTGAAGTGTGTGCGGTTTGTGGCGCTGTAGTGGTATGACTGGGTTTAGTTCAGAGCTTGAGAGGTGTATGCAGAAGGGTGAGTTTTTAGCATGGTTAGTTAGTGGGGGTACATTTCCTACCCCGATGTTCTGACTAGATGGGATCCATATCCTTTTCCCTGTCCTTCATTCTAGTGTGTAAAAAGAATTACCACCCCTACAAGTTCTTTCCGGAGTGAATTGTTCTCTGTGCCCCGCGCTCAGTCTGTGAGCTGCACGGTTCCTTCATCCAGCTGCATTCCTTAATGTGTGACGAGTTTCACAACCTTGCTCATCTGATTCGGTGGGACACATCTCGCTCCCCTGTTAACACCTTTGGCCCTCTCTCTGGATGAGCTACATTTCTGGTCTCCAACCACCCTTCCAAGTTAGCCGCTACTCTTCTCCCCTGCCCTCTGCTCCGATCCATCCCACTCCCCACTCATTTTCTGTTGTGTGTTAGTTCCATGGTGTGCGGATGTTGTTCAGTCGTTTTCATTCCACTTGGAGCTCAAGTGCCAGGTTTATTTTTATTTTTTACAAGCTTTATTTTATTGTTTTCCCAGCACCAACCAAAAACATACAATTGTGCAATACGAACCACGGCTTGTTTTGGTGCCAACTGATCCAACCCGCTCCCACCCCTTACCTCTCCTCACCCGCTTCCCAACTCGCTTCCCAACTCCCACAAACTGTCATGGCCACTGGTCATTGGCCAGTCTCCTCACATCTTGTAGGGTGCCAAGCTCCCGAGCTTGACACCAAGCTCATTATACAGTGTGCTTGGCACACAGTCTGTTGAAGGCACGTGCATCTGGGCAGGGTGGGGCCCTAGCAATGCATGGAAGGCACATGCAGAAGGCAGGAGGAGTGGCAAGGTGGGGCCTCAGGGCGGGGCCTAAAGGGAGTGGCTGGGGCCAGGCTATATAAACCGGCCCCATCCGCATGCTGGCGCTTCGCGTTCGTCTGCAGAGTAACGCTTACTGCCGTTCAGAAGACCTTACCTGTTTCAGCACATGTATCCTCAGTCTCCGGATCTCTCCAGCATCTTACCTCAAAGTCAGCCACACCACCGCTTCACTTCTGCCGCTACGCGCGCATCTTACCTTGAGGTCAGCCACACCACTGCTTCACTTCTGCAGCTACGCGCGCATCTTACCTGAGTCAGCCGGACCATCGCTGGAAGCATTGACACTGCTTCGCTTCTGCAACTGCACGTGCATTTTACCTGGGTCAGCTGCACCATCGCTGGAAGCGCTGCTAACGCTTCCCCTTCTGCAGCCACGCGCATATCTTACCTGGATCTGCAGTCCCACCGCGGGTCCCACCCGCATCTTTACCAGTCCCGAACTTCCATCAACACGGGATTTTCTTCCGACGCATCATCCTCGAGGATCTGCATCTCCGGCCGCCTGTAGGAGTTGGAAACCGCCCATCAAGCACTGATCAGCTGCACCTGCAAAGGGAAAGGAAACACAAGGTTAGCTCTTGCATAGACTTTCATACTCTAAGCAGCAAGCTTCGGGTAGAGGCCACTTACCTCTGGTAGCTCCTCCGGAGTAGACTTTGCCGTCACAGGTTCCTGGGTCATCTTCATACCCAAGGAAGAGAGCAAGAACAATATAGGGTTACGGAAAATAATCATGGAGGAAGATTAACACAATAAATACGAACAATAATCATAGTCACAAAAACTTACCTTCAAAACGGAATGGTCGCAGCCGGTCTACAGCGCCCCTGCTGGAGGAAAGCAGGACGGAGAGCTCATCTTTCAATCATAACAGGTGAGCCTGCATGGGCAAACTCTTGCTCACAACCTTCTGGCACGAAAGGGTTGAGGGGAATCCCGACGTCACCACGCCATCTCCCATCTTCTCTCAGGGGCAGAACCAGTATCTTGGGTCCTCGATAACGCAGTGGCTGGGGGAGAGAGCCGATCCACAGAAGCCAGGTCCACGGAGGGCCCCAACCGTGCCCCAACGCCCCTGCGGAGACCAGGTGAGCGTACACAAACTTAATGGTGGTACATTCAGGTGCCCAGTCATAATTCTCACAATCAGCCCAACAATACATACTTGGGTTCGGGGTTAAGCTCAATGCCTAGAAGTTCAGAGTGTCCCATACAGTTTCCAAGTTCATCCCCACATGGGTTCACAGCACTGAGAAGTTTTTGAGGATGGCTGGTTTGTGAAATTGATTGTCTCTTTCAGCTATGATTTTGTGAAAAGGGAGCCAGACCTTCACATAGTTCTGGTATTTACTCATTGCTAACACACACACTTTTTCCATAGCCATAATGCCCCACAAACGGACCCATCACTTTGCCAGTATCGGCCCCTGTTTCCGATTTCCAGTTATGTGCCAGCGTGATCCGCACTGCCGCTAACATGTGGGTAATCAGAGTTGCTCTTGCCCCAGTTGCCCCATATAAGCCCTCTACTACTGCCCACAGCGGATCACCTTTGGACACATTGGCAACGGTCTTCCCAGAATTTCTTTAATGTGACCTAGAATTTCCTTTCCAAAACTTCTGGCTTTTGAGCATGTCCACCACATGTCTCCCATATCTCCTACCTGCCCACATCCCTTCCAACACTCTCTCGGGATGTCCGGGTTCGCCTTATGTAGTCTCAGTGGGGTCATATACCATCTCAAGTATACCTTGTATGCTGACTCCTTGATTATGGAGCATCTCAAGCTTTTCTGGGCCCTACCCCAGATTTGCCTCCATTCTGCCTTCGATATAGGCGTGCCCAGGTCTTGTTCCCAACTCCTCATTTACGGCAACTTGTCCTCCACTACAGCCCTGTCTAGTAGTCAGTATGTCAAAATGCCCTTCCTTGGAGCCCCTTCCTTCATTGTAAGTTCCAGGCCCACCGGGGCTCTACCGATCGCCTCTCTGCACTCTTTAGATGTGATCCAATGCCCAATTTGGACATAGTAGAACCTTTCGCTTTCCGGAAGGGAGAATCTATTTATTTATTTTTATTTATTTATTTGCATTTTTGAAGTGCTCAAACAGCCCAGGTGCATCGAGGCGCTGTTACTAGTTTTACACACCTCAACTGCATAGGAACCCTGTCTTGGAAAAAGTCTTTTAGTGTTAAGGTGGTGCACCCTTCCCAGTTTGCCCAGAACCCTGGGTCTAATCCTGGAGAAAACTCACTATTGTGACTCAATGGGGTCAGGGGCCCCTTCCCAGGGTTGAGCTTTCTTGCCCGCAGCGCATTATCCCAGTAACAAAGTATGCTTCTTGTGGAGGCAAGCAGGCACCCCCCAGCTTCTCTTGCTTTAGCCTTTACAAACCCCAGATACCCCAGTGGAATGCTTGTAGTCGGTTGTTCCAACTCACACCCCCCTCTCTCAACTTCTTGTGAGGACCAGTGCAGCATGGGTGCTAGCTGAGCTGCCATGAGGTAACGGGACATCTCAGGGACCCCCAAAACACCCATTCCCGGGCCTCTGAACAGGATTCTCCTGGCCACCCGAGGTCGCTTACCCCCAGATGAATTGCGATATCTCTTTCTGTAGCCATGTCATGAGTTTGGGGGGATCCATAACGGTAGCGCACTCATCACATATAAAAATCTAGGGAGAATCTGTAACGCTCACCTGATTCCCGTAGAGGCGCCGGTCTTGACTGGGTGTATACCGTATCTTCAAAGGTGATGTGTAACACACGGCTGGCTCTTTGGGCTGGACCTCTGTGCACTGTATGTCTGGCTCGAAGGGTAAGATGTCTTAGGTAAGTGAACGCCGTGCTCTCCATCTGCCTCGGGGCAGGGTGCTGTAACCAGTTTCTTCACTGGATAAGGGGAGCAGGCCTCTTGACTTCAGAGGACTGCTGTCCGTCGTTTACTGCACGAACGGTAAATTTCGAGTAATTCTAATGTCTTTAAAGTCTTTAGTAATGATGTTTCTTGTTTTGCAGGGTTCCGGCGATGGCGGATGACGGGCTGAAGTGAGTTGAAGATGGAGCCCGTGTGATGAATAGAAGCGCCTGGAAGCACGTAAGTAAGCGCTTGTTGCCTGCTTCACGATGCGCTCTAACTGTCTTTTTATTTTGCAGGTACAAGTTCGGAGCGGCTGCAGGGTGCCGGAATACCCACTGGGTTAGATGTGGAAAGGAGTAATGGCACGTGAGTATTAAAGTTCCCCAATGTCTTTAAACGCACCTTGTTTTGTCTTTCAGATGCGGGATGCAGCGCCGAAGGCCTCCGGAGCGTGCAAAGAGTTGGTAAGCTTTTGTCTTTCAGATGCCGGAATGCAGTGTGAAGACCTCCGGAGCGCACGAAGAGTAGGTAAGCCTTTGTCTTTCAGATGCCGGGATGCAGCGCGAGGCGTTGGTGACAGCCGATGGACCAGGTAAGTGAAGAGCTATCACTGAAGACCGTAATGCTAACCTGTTCTTTCTTGTCTTTATAGGTGTTGCTGAAGACTGGATTCAGGATGGTAAGCCTTTTTCCTTAGGCCCAGGATCAGATGCAGAAGACACGATGAGCGTTCTGCTGCAGAGAATGCTGAATAACGCAAAGCAAGATTCATCCATCGGGTGTGGTTTAAATAGCCTCCTGTAGTGCTTAGGTGTCTCCTTCCACAGCCACGCCTAGGAAAGAAAAGAGTTCCTGCTTTCCAGAAGAGTTCCAGTGTTCTGAATCTAGGGAGTGGCTCCTGCCCCACCCAACAGGAAAAGTAGTTCCAAACAGAAGAGGCTCAACTGGCAGGCAAGTAAGCAGCATGGTCTGCTGCAGGTAAGTCCACCCAAGCATTATGAGCCCGGCGCTTCCAGCGCTGGGACTGGGCATATTTATGAGCCTGGTGCCACTGGTGCCAGGACTGGGTCCAAAAGGTCCCAATTGGGACTGGTTGGCACTCGGAACCTGGGTTATGGATCTGCTTCCAAGGGAGTTGGGAAAACCCTGACCTTTTGGAAGCAGAGATCATGACAGAAGCGTCATTTTGACCGCTGTTATTCTTGCAAACCAGGAGAATTCCTGCAAGTCCCATCTTTTTAGGTCCTCCCTAAAACTTCTCATGAGACCCGGGATATTGGCGTTGAAGTTCCCTTTGTTTGTGGGGGTCAACTTCACCTCTAGGTATTCCAAGGGCTCCTTTTCCTACACCAATGGATAAGCCCTGCTCCACCCCGAGACCTCCAACTGGTCTTCTGAGATGTTGAGTGCCCTAGACTTTACAAAGTTAACCCGAAGCCCGAGACCTCTGCAAAGTTTCCCATGAGATCTAACACCCTTGGCATTGTGCCAACGGTGTCTCTTAAGAACATTAGCACATCGTCAGCGTATAAAGCCAATTTATGTTCTGACCCCTTCACTACCACCCCCTTTATTTTTGGATCCGACCTAATCGCGTGCGAAAGCGGCTCAATGGCCATGGCAAAAACTTAAGGGGAGAGCGGGCATCCCTGTCTAGTTCCCCAGCGAACATAGACTCTGAATTCTTCCTGTTGATATAGAGTTTCATGGAGGGGTTCTGAAAACTAGGCAAAATCATCCGTGTAAAGATTTCATCACACCCCAAGTGTTCCAGCGTAAGTTTAAGGTAGTTCCAGTCCATGCTGTTGAATGCTTGTGTGGCATCCAGTGCTACTACTGAGAATTTCTGCCCAGTCCTCTTCCCCGATTCTATTACATTCACTGCGCTGCGAGTTTTGTTCTGAGTGCGTCTGCCCATTATAAAACCTGCTTGGTCCGGGTGAACCATTTTGGGTAAAATCCTCATTAGTCTAAGGGAGATAATTTTTGAGTATATTTTAGCGTTGCCATTGAGCAACGGGATTGGGCGGTAACCAGAGCACATGGTGACGATACCTTTCCGGTGTCCCTTATGAGATTAAAAAGTCTTGTCAAGGGGCCTGTTAAAATCGGTTGAAATATTTTATATTATTTGTTCCCGAACCCATCTGGACCCTGAGCTTTATTACCAGCCAACATACTTATTGCCCTCCCCGTCTCTTCCTCCGTGAATGGCGCCTCCTATCTTCCTCCATCAGTTTCGGCATATCAAGGCCCTCCAGGAATTTCTTTTGATCCTCCTCTTTGAGTCCCTCCCCCGCTAGAGCTTTAGAGTAGAAATCATACATGTTCTCCCGCATTTCCTCCTTTCCCCATTTTAATTGTCCCTCCCCATTCTTTAATTGTGAAATATAGTTTTTCGCCTGTTTTCCAAGTTTCGCTGCTAGGAATCTGTTTGCCGCATCGCCTTTGATATAATACTTTTGCTTGGTCTGGATCATTAATTGTGCCGATCTGTCTGCCAAATGTGCTTCTAGTTTAGCCTTAACCTTCACCAGTGCCCTTCATGCCCTCTTCGACCATGTTTCTTTATATAGGCCCTCTGCTTCTTGGACCTCCTTCTCTAAAGCCAGTCTCACCCTCTTTTTCCCTCTCATATATGCCGCTGTTTGCGCTATAAATTCCCCCCCTCATGACTATCTTACTCGCATTCCACACCACTCCCCAATTCACCCCTTCTGTGTAATTTTCTTTAAAAAAAAGCCTCCTGGTGTCCTCCATGTGCACCCTCACCACTCGATCTCTCAGAATAAAGGGTTTAGCCGCCATGCTTTCCGCCCTTCTGGTGCTCCAATGAAGGACTCCGAATGCAGAACCACCGGAGCATGGTGTGAAAGGAATCTCACCACGATTTCTATGTCCATTACCTGGGGTATAAGCATGTCAGAGAGCAGGATCATGTCAATACGGGAGAACCCCTGTGAACCGCTGAATAGTGGGTGTATTCCCTGACTTGAGTTTGGAAGAAGCGCCAGGTTTCTATGAGATGTAATTCCCTAAGAAAATGTGCCAGCGCCAATCTATTTCTGCCGTCTGCTTGTGTTGGTGGGAGAGTTTTGTGTGTGGGTCCATCACACAATTAAAATCCACTCCTATTATTACCTTTCCCACACACCAACCTGAGATTTTCCGCCACACCTTACCTAGAAAGTGATTGTGTTGCTCATTTGGCAAAGAATTTATGTTTGAGGCGTATCTCATCTTTCTCCAGTAGATAAGTTTCCTGTAGCTCGGCCACTGTGGTATGCAACTCCATTAAGCGTCGCAGAATAGAACGCCTTTTAATTGGGGAATTAAGGGGAACTAAGTCCTTGGACATTCAGGGACACCATGTGCACATCAGCTGTCATCCTATTCCCATTCGACACCCTTTTAGAAACTTGTCCTTCATCCCATTCCCTAGGCTACTAGTTTGTTTTTCATATACCACCAATTCCCCCCCTTCCCACCCCTAACATGTGTCAAGTGCCCCCCCCCCCAAAACCATGTCTTCATCGACCACTGAGCATTATCACCACACAGGATAATGTGGACTTGTCTAATCGCGCAATCCCGTCCCTCCACTCCCTCCCATTTGTTGTAAACCCATTCCAAGATATTATTGATTAGACCCCAACTTTTAAGAACCCACACTGCTCTTTGCCCACCCCCCTTGTCAGCGCTGACCAATGTTTGCACCAAAACTATTCTCATGTCCCCCCCCCCCACCCCCCTGGCTGTCTTCTGTCTGCTTTTCCCTTTCGACTGAGGCCGTGCCGATTTCCATCGTTCCTTTCTTCTTGATGGCAGGGCTGTATCTTCTTCCCCCTGGCCCCCATTTGGTTCCATGAGCTGTCCCTTCTCTCCCTCCTCCGTGACAGAGGCCATTTCTTCTTCTTTGGAGATCGAATATTGCTGCCCTCGCCATTCAAATCTTAGAGCACATGGAAAACTCCATCAGACCTTGCTAGATTGAAACCAGTCGGTAACCACTCTTAGCCTTTTTCGTTTGACCAGCGTCACCTGTGCCACGTCTTGGAATAGAGTCAGTGGTGTGTTTCTGAACTTCACAGGCTCCTGCTTGCGTGCCTCCTTCATGATTTCTTCTTTCAATTGGTATAAGTGTACCCTAGTCAAGACGTCCGGTGTGAGGTTCCTGCTTAGTTGCCATGACGAGTACCCACGATGGGTACGATCCAGTACTATCTTTCGCTTGCATCTCCGCCCAAAATGGATTGGAACAGGCCTCTTACATACTCCGCTAGGCCCCTGTCTGCTATTGCTTTCGTGACCCCCCTAATTCTTATATTGTTCTGCCTCGATCTGCTTTCTGTCTTCCTTTTATCCAGGATATTTTGCATCTGTTTTTCCACGGCCTCCACCCGTTGCACCAGGACTTCATGATCATGCCCCTGCTCACACGTAACCGTCTCCAGCTCATCCACTCTCCTTTCCACCGCCATGACATTCTTATTAATATCTGAAATGGCCTTTGTTAAGTCCACCGTGCTCTCCCTGATGTCCCTTTTTACTTCCTTCAGCATGGCTTTGTAGATCTGATCTTGGAGCGGGGATCCTCCTTTTCTTGGAGGGTCGCCATTGGAGTATGGATTTGCGGGCTTGTTTGCTGCTGCGCCCGTTTTGGAGTTTCGGCGCTCATCATGAACACTTGATGTCCCCTGATTGTGGGCCCTTCAGTTTTGCTGTGCTTTTGTTGGCCATATTTTCGTACTGGATGTACTATAGCCTTAGGTTTTCACCACTGGGACTCTCGAATGGGATTAGCCGTGTAGGAGGGGCACTCCCAATCTCGCCTCGTGTCCTACGCTTCTGCTGTGCCCTTTATGTTGACCAAGAGTTCATGCAAGCTCCATTCCCTTGTGGCAATGATGGGACTTCTTTCTTAGTGCCCCCACTGACCTTCAGGGTTGTGCCCCTACCAAAAAGCACTTCTCCCCCACACCAGCCGCCTCCATGTCCTTCCTCCTTCGTGCTCATTCCCGGTTTTCCATCTTCGTTTTTGATTAGCGGGGGGGGGGGTGGCCCTGCACCAGTTCACCGCCTTCTTATTTCACCCTCAGGGGCCCGGGTGAGTCCTTAGCCTCCCACTGTCTCCTGCCTGTTCCTGCTGTTAATTAAGGGGCTTCACTTTATTCTTTCACTTGTCGGGTTGTGCCATGGAGTCTGTTCCGCTCCTCCTTCTCTCTCCCTCTCCCCACATCAGCCCTGTGCTGCCTGAGCTCACTTCTAGAGGGACCACATTGCTCCTCTCCCAGCCACGAGTTCTGTCCACACCCTTATGGACCGATTGTGTGTGCCACCCTAGCACTGAGATGAAAGGATAATGCGACCGATTTGGGTAATGAAGACTTGGTCCATGCAGAATTCGCCCCCTGGTAATGTGTCACCAAGCTTTCCTAGAGGATACATAATTCTGGGCTTATTTCTTCAAATTGCATTGTGGCCATGAGGTTTTGGCCATAGCAGCAAGTCCGTTAGCACCTCCAACGTGGCAGAGGAAGAGCTGCATTCCAGCTGTCCCTCATGCCTCGCTCATCTCATTGTGCTTTGGATGCACACTTCTACGGTCGCCAGTCTGTGCTCACTCGCTGAGTTTGGCGTTGGTGCGAACCCATCTCACCCGATTCGCTCTCCCCAGCAGCTCCTTACCGGAGGCGCCACTAGTGCCGGGTGATCACCCTTTCATTGCCTCCATCCCGACCGCCAGAGACTGCACTCCTCCTTCGCGTGCAGTGTCGCGCCCGCCATCTTGTCCCTCCAGTCACGTCATGGGACTCAGGCGTGCCGATTCTACTTTCTGTGGTCTCAGGCCGCCAGGAATTTCAGCCCACAGCTTCACAAACATTTAGGGGATCATCCCCTCCATTGTCAGGGTTCGCACACCTCAAAAAGGGGGAATTAAACCAACAGGTCAGGATCAGCAATTAAAGTTTACTGAATTTGAGATGGACCTCAATAGTTCGTATTTCTCTTGGGAGGGAGTTCCAGCTATGCGAGAGAATGCATCATCCACTCCGTTTTTTCCTCATGTAGGCTTTAGGTTCTAGGTGAATGTCGTTGCTGGATCTACATTTTCTTGATGGCTTGTAGATGGTGATTTTCTTTTGTATGAATTCCGCTCCTTGGCAGTGGATTGCTCTGTGTGTTATGCACAATGTTTTGAAGGTGATTCATTTTTTTACTAGAAGTAGTGTGTTGGGGTCTCTTCATGAGAGTTTGAGGAGAAGTCTGGCAGCTGCATTCTGTATTCTTTGCAGTTTCCTCAGTAAGTAGTCCAGCATTCCGAGGTATATGCTGTTTGCGTAGTCTATCCTCGACATGAGGGAGATGATGGCCAGTGTTTTGTGCGTGAAGGAGAGGAATTGTAGAATCTTTTTGACCGTGTGAAGGTGGAAGAAGAATTTCTTAATTATTGCATTTAATTGAGGTTGTAGTGTTAACTTGTTGTCCATTAGGATTCCAGGATTTATTTACAACTTTAGACCCTGTGGGTGGCATTCCCAGTTCTGTGGGTCACGGCATGTATTGGGTGTTTCCTTGGTCGCAATCATGATTTCTGTTTTGTCTGGGTTAATTTTGAGGTTATTCGAGTTCATACACTGGTAGAGTTCTTTGAGACAGTCTGTTAGCGAGGGTGTTCTCCTCTTGTTTATCGCTGATTATGTAGATGATTTGTGATTCATCTGTGTAGTTGTAGCATGTGAACGCTGTGTCTTTTGATGAGGTTGATTAGTGGCGTCATATATATGTTGAGTAGCAGGGATAATGAGGAGTCTTGTGGAACTCCACAAGTGGTGTCCTGTGGTGCGGATTTGAATGGTTTTAGCCATACTGTTTGTTCTTTCGGACAAGAAAGATTTAATCCAAAGCAGCGCTGTGTCGCTGATCCCTATTTGTTCCAGTGTCTTGATGAGGGTTTTATGGTTGACTGTCGAATGCTGAGGAGAGGTTGAATGGTATCAGTCTGGAGTTTGTGTTGGAGTCTGCGTTGGTCTTTAGGTCGTCCCATATAGAGAGTAGTGCTGTCTCTGTTCCTCTCAGGGGTCTGAAGCCAACTTGCACCTGGTCCAATAGTTGGTTATTTTCGACGTGTTCCAGTATTTGGTCGTAGACATAGGTTTCTAATAGTTTTGCAGGTTAAGGAATGTTTGAGATCTATCAGTAGTTTGAGAGGTCTTCTACCTCTCGAAGCGCATTGGAGGCCACACACGTGGGGAAAGAACGCTATATAAATAGCCAAATACAATACATCACCCATAATATCTTTGAGGAGTGGTTTGATTTAGGCAGATTTGAAGGCTTGCGGTAATCTTCTCGTTGAAAGTGACAGACGGAAGAGGTTCAGGTAGCATTCCGATGGTGTACCCTGTGTGAGGTTCGATTTGTTGATGTCTGGTGGATAGGGGTTCATTGGAGAGCCTGCCTTGTTGGTTTTATACACCAAGCTGAAGAATATTTCTCCTGATATTTGGATAAGTCTGGTGTGTTGTGCCTGGGGTTGGTAGGAGGTGGTGAACTGTCTGGTTGAACTGTCTACTTTGTATGATCCTATGTACGTTGTTGATTTTATTCTTAAGGTGATCTGCAAGATCATTGAATAATCTTTTCGAGGGCACCAGTGTGTTATTGCCTCCGGGGGGATTTCTCATCTCATTTATGATGTTGTTGAATAGTTCTTTCTGAGTGTTGGTGGCTTTTGTGATCCGGTCGCTGTATTATTTCTTTTTCGTTTCGAGAATTTCCATTTTGTATGATCGGATTTGTTTTTGATATGTAATTGGTCATAGTTTCTCCTCCATTTTTGTTCTAGTTTCCGGTTTGTTGTTTTCATTGCTTTGAGGATGGGTGAGAATTATTTCGCCACTGCTTTCTTTTGATGGCATGATGGGTTTTGCCAGGGAGATGCTATTGTTTCCACAATCCATTTCAGGGTTAGGTCTGTTTTTTCATCTGTCAGTTGCGTCGGGTTACAATCAATGGCTTGGAGGATTCTAGTTTTTCTTCTAGGTTACTGCTTTTGGCGGTTCTCCAGTTTCTTTTCCAGATCGGGGGTACTTTTGGGGCTTGTTGGATGCTTTTGATGGTATTTGGATCACGAAGGGTATAATGAGGTGGTTGCTTCCTAGTATTTGGATTGGTGGTGCTGTTTTGATTAGGTTTTTATTGACAAAGATTGCATCCAGAGTGTGTAATGCTGTGTGCGTCGCTCCTTTCACCATCTGTCAATTTAATTCTCTAAAGCTGGTTAGTTAGGGTTTTCTGCAAGTTTGCGTTCTCGTCTTCAAACCATATGTTGAAGTCCCAGAGAATGATCAAGTGATCATGTTTGATGGCCAGGTTCATGGCTGCTTCTACAAAGGTGTCTATGTAGGCTGCATTGTAGGTGGGCGGTCTATAGATGAGAATAAATGTGAGGTTTGTTAGTGGGTCTGAGGTCACGTGAAGGACGAAGGATTCACAGTTTGTGATGTTCAGTGAGACTGCTGTTTTTATTTTTAGGTGTTCTTTGTAAGCCACTGGGAGTCCTCCTATTTTTCCTTTTCCGTTTTCCTATATGTATTTAATATTGTTCGGTAGGCAGCTGTGCAGTATGACTTTGTAATTTTCATCTAGCCAGGTTTCTGTGACAAATAGGATGTTGATTCCCCCGTCTCAAAGTAGATCATAGATCTCTGTTGTGCGTTTGGACATAGATCTGACGTTGATTAGGTTGCAGTATATTTTTTTCTTTATAGTGTTCTTCTTTGTTCTTGCTTGCTTCTTTAGGTGGTCTTGTTAGTGACGTTCATCATTATCCTCAGGGTAGTGTTCGGTTAGGTCTGTTTCGTCATTCAGTAGGTCGGCCAAGTTTTGTATTGGGTTCACGTCTTCTTCTGGCTCCTCTTCTGATTCAGGTTGGAGTTGCTCGTGGTGCCCTTGGGTATTAGTGATGTATGGGGTAAGGTATTGTTTCCCATCGTTCTCCTTTTGTTTCTTTCTGCCCTTTGCTTTTGGAGTCCCGATATCCTACTGATGTGTCTAATGTTTCTGGTAGTTGGTTGCTGCTCTGGCGAGTGGTCCGATGCAAGGTAGGGTGTTAGATACACTGATTTTTGTCTTGTTTTTGGGGTGGTTATTTTTTTGGTCAGGCTTGTGGGGGTGCGTTCCCTTGCCGTGTTGGCGTTTGCTGGCATGGTTGCCTGGTGTGTTTCCATTTCACGCATCCTTTTTCCGTGGTTTCTCACCCGTCATCCTCTTCTCTGGCGTGGGATCTTCTGTACTTCTGGGTCTTCTAGTGGTTTTGCTCAGGATGTCGCACGGTTACAAATGACTTGCTGTGGTTCTGAGGTTTGATGTTTTCCAGTAGTGTGGTCTTTGGTTTTATGTCCAAGGGGGTCCTCGCTGATTTGGGGGTTTTCTTGTGTCGCTCCTTGGGTTTTTCTTTCCGTGTTTGGGCATGTTTTAGTTCGCCATTAGGATTTCCTTCATGAGAGTCTGAGTTTTTCTCTTTATTGGCGGGGTCCTCTGGTTGTGTACCAAGTGTGGTAGTTATGGTTGTGTCTGTGAGGCTCCTACCACGGTTTATTGTGTTTTCCTGTTTTCCTTTCTTTCGGTCCTTTGGTAGGGTTTTTGGCATTTGTGTTGTTGTATTGGATCACAGGGGTGTTAGCCCTCCGGTAATGTTGGTTGGAATTGTTTTGGTCTTGTTGGTATCTCCGTGGCCGATTGGTTTGGGGGTCCCTTTGCAGTTGCAGTTTTCCTAGTGGTAGATGTCGTCTAACCTACACACCCAGGCATAAACACAAAATGACTAGCTCACACAATTAGGTGAAAGCCAATGTAACCATCTCAAATGATCTCATACAATTACATTACATGCTGAATATGCTTACCTCACACAATTAAGGAAAAAACACACAACCAAGGGGAATGCAAAATGAGACCAGCTGACAGAATTAGGGGAGAAGCAAAATATAGCTATCTCATGCTACTGGTCTAGTTGCAAAACAGACTCACACAATTAGTGAGTCTACCATCTCCTACAAGGCCGTACCTTTATGACATTTGCCCATCTAGGGATGCTTACAACCCAACTTTGTAATCTGCATCCCATTGCATCTCTCTCCATCGCTATATTTTAACGGCTTGTGCATTTCCAGTGCCATTACCTGCGCACCTATCTTCTGCTGACCTGCCTCGACTCCAAGGTCGTTTGTAGTAGAAACATTGTAAAATCGCTATTTTGGCGTCTTCATGTTGTTTTCGTATTGCCCAGTTATTGCAATGCACCACTCATTCGCCACCCACCTCGATACTCGTTGTACCAAGCATTACACTAAGGGTGTCTGTGCTCTCCCAGTTAAGAACTTCGGGAGGCTCTTAGCTAACTCATATCTTTGTACTCTGTTCACTAATGCTAATGTTTTCTGCCTAATGCTCATCATTACAGTCTCATTGCAATCTTCATTGCCTACCAGGTTGTTTATGCCCTTCTTGCCTAGCTACTACACTGTTTATCAGGTCTACCATTTTGCCTAGCTATTATGCTGCCTATTAGATTATACAGTCTGTCTAGCTACTCTGTTGCTTGTTAGCATTGCCCTTCTCACTTAGCCACCAGCTTGCCTACTAGTATTGTCTGCTCGGTCCTTTATTGGTCTGTGTACATCTCTTATCATTGACCTCCCCATTACTCTTAGCCTAGTCTTGGGTCTTGGGTGCCTGGCATACTGTGCCACTTACTACATCCAGCTTCCTGCAACCACAATCCATTGTGTTGACCGCTTAGCGTACTACTGCTATTTGTTGTTGCCCGGCATCTATTATACTAGACTTGTGTTGCTCCACACTAACAAGAAGCTCCCATTCCATACTTCCGCCAACATGGCCACTCTTCGCAGAGTAACTCTCACCATGGCTACCCTTCTACTCCTTTTCCATACTATTACATCTACAAAGTTCCGAAGTTCTCTCCAGTCCGGTCCTCCTCCTGCGTGCCCACACATGCCTTCATCCACCAGTGTCACATGCCCACTCACCCCAGATGAATGGATTCATCTCTTTGCCACCCCACCAAAACCTCCTGTCCCGTGTGCTCTCCCGATGAGGAATGCAAGATTAGGATCTCGCTTCCAACCATCAAGCATGTCACTGCACAGAGCTCCAACCCCACTGCGCCTCCATTGCGCCATTGCTCCACTGCCCTACTAATCCGTAGCGATAATATACCCCAATGTACAGCCCCAGCCATATACTCGGAAACTCTTGCCTCAGAGATACCGACCATTAAAGAAGCCCTCATCAATGCTCGATCCTTGGTGGCCCATGCTCTCGATATTGCCGACTTCATATCCACCAACCAACTCTACTTCCTGGCCATATCAGAAACCTGGCTATTGCCAGCGGCAGGTCCTTCTCCAGCACTAGCCCTCCCTGATAACTACACAATTTCCAGAGCAGACAGAATCTCTGGCAAAGGGGGAGGGGTGGCTTTCATAGCCAAATCCCAACTCGGCCTCAGAAAATTCACAAGCACTTGCATCCAATCAGCAGAACTCCTTTCAGTTAAACTTCCACTCTCTGCTACCAGGACCCTACTCATCCATCTTTTCTATAGGCCCCCGGTCCCAACTCCTCCTTCGAGGAAGACATCACCTTCCTCCGGACTCAAAACACCAAATCTGGCTCACAAATCAACTTGTTGGGAGATTTGAACTTGGGCCTTCATGACCCCAAAGATGCAAACATCACAATCCTCGAAAACACAATTTCACAATTAGGCTTCAAACTCCGGATCAATGAACCGACGCACATTAAAGGCAGAACCCTGGATTGGTTGGCAGCCCTCAATTGCTCTGCCACAATCCCCAACAACGTTCCATGTGCTTGGTCTGACCACCACTGCATTACCTTCTCCATACAAGAGAAGATTGGCCCTAGCGCCAGTTCGTCCATAGCTCCACAAACCATGTCCAGAAACGGGCGCAACATTACTCTCGACAACCTAAGACCCCTACTGCAGCCTATTGCCAGCCCACCATACAATTCTGACATGGACCCTTCCTCGTTGGTAGAAATGTAGAATAATACCCTTGAACAAGCACGAAACCAAATTGCACCATTCAAACTCAAAAAATACAAACCCTCAGCCCACCTAAATTGCTCCGTGATGAAAAAAGACTAGCTGAAACTATCTGGAGCTAAACTCCCTCAGCCCACAGTAAAGAGAAATTCTCCCTAGCGCCTCTACCTACGAAAAAGCTATTATCAACACTAAAAGAAATCTATAATGATAGAATCCTGAATGCTATGTCGACTACAAAAGAACTCTGGCAGGATCTCATACAGTTTGGCTGAATGTGAGAAGAGACCATCTCACACAGTTAGGGGATATGGGACTGAATGCTCTTGCATATCTCTATAGCTGACTAACACAAACGTACTTCCTCCTCCTTCGCCCGTTCGCTGGGCATCAGGTTAGCCGGTTGGAATTTGCACCGTCTTCCTCTCCTTTCGGCTGCTATGTCTGCCTGCAGGCATTAAACACTGTTTCCAGCTGCACGGTCACCGTGCTCAGTCTTCGTGAGAGACTTCATGCTGCGGTCCCGTTTGTCTGCTTCCAGGATTCTGAGCAGTGTCAGAATAATGTTGCGAGGTGGTCTCCCCCACAACAGCCTCGCTGATGTCTTTCTCTGCATCTCTGCCTTTCTTGTTTCGCTCGGTATCAACATATGTTACAGAGTGTCTCTTACTCTCTCAGCTTTGTCCACTTTAAATTTCCCAGGACACTGCGCAATAGCTTCCAAACACTAGACTGCTGCGTTGGCTTGCCGTTTTTGTCTCTCTTCATTACTCCATGCCTCTTCCTCATCTCAGTACTTACAGAGGATGGGTATTGAAAGATACTGTCAGCAGACTTGTCAAATTGTTGAAGGGGATAACTACAATATGCCACCATGACATGAAGAATGGAGGGAATATCCCTAAAAGGGAAAGGGGGATACCATGTCTCATCTGGTGATGCCTGTTCGCCCGCTCGAGGGTTGCATCCCCTCATGTGATCCTCCCTCGCATAGCCACCCCCAGGGTTAGGATCAGGTAGTGGCTGCTGTCGCCAGGCCACATGAGGAGAGGATACCTCTGGGAAAGGAGTGATGACATCATCAGATTCATTAAAGTGTCCTGGGATTGGTCTTTGCATGCGCTCAAAACGGTTGTTAAGGACGTGTGTCTGTTGTTTGGGAAGGAACCGGGGGGGGCATGGTGAAGAGCTACTGGAACAGCCACTGTCTTGAGAGTGATCATGCCTGAAATGCTGATGGGAGAACTCAGTGTGTTTTTATGTATGTATTTCTTTTTTAGAGTTCAAGGAACAGGAGGGCAGTTTACAATTGGTCCAAGATGGGGGCAAAGCCAGGGATAAAGTTACACAAGTCACAATAAGGAACTGTCTGATGAGCAGAGTTTACAGTTCTTTCCTGAAATACAGGAGCATTGGAGCCACTCAGATTGCCACTGGGAGGGTGTTCCAGTATGCCAGGGCATATCAGGAGAAGTAATGTCTTCTGGTCTTTTGCCTATGGACTAGTTTAGTTTGGAGCCTAGTGATGGGTCTGTCTCCTAAAGCAGCGTGTACCATCCGAGGTATTATGTTTGTCCATAAAGTAGGTGTGCGTCAGGTCAGTGGTTACAATAAGGGTGATGCAGGCAATTTGGAAAAGGATCCTCGCAGGGAGAGTGAGCCAGTGAAGGTTGCGCATAATGCGGGTCATGTAGTCAGATTTTTTTAGAGCCGGTGATAAGGCAGGCTGCGGCATGAATGACTGCTTCGAGGGGAGGAACCCATGACGGAGGCAGTGATTCATCAATGTGAGCAATCACAAGCGCCTGTACCACGGTCCGCAAGTCTTGGGGAATGAGGAAAAGCTTACTCTTGCAGAGCAGTGTGATGATGTGGCACCACGCAGTCTGGGATTGCCTGAGGTGCCACTAAAAGGAAACATTGCTGTCCAGATCTTTGAATCCCATGTTCATAGTGGGGACTAATTATTCAGGCAGGGTTGGGTCTGGTCCTTTGAGCATGTGTCCATGCTGTATTGCTTGCAGTCTGGTGAACAGCCAGGCTTCAGATGACTTTCTGAAGGGCATGTAGACTTCTGAGATTAAGTCCCTAAGGTATGGTGTTCCATAGGTTGGGAAAACAGCAAAACTGTGCTGCATGCCATTTGCAAGCAGCTTTATTGAACACTGTTACAAAGTACAAGTGGTGGTTGAACAAAATTAGAGAAGGGTCAGTCCATCAGACAATGTTAAGCAGTAAGGACAACCGAATGCCCAAACTCAAAGCGAAAATGATCAAAAACTGCTAATTTAGGACCAACTGTAGAGCATAAGAGTAAACTGACACCTAAAAAGATGAAGATTTAAAAAGAAATGAAGTGCAGCAAGAGGAGTCCATCCAGGGTTCGGCATGGCAAAAAAATTCAAAAAGTGCATCAGCTTGAAATAATTTTACGCTCATAGGGCTTGACTCGTGGTCTGCATGAGACTACACTGTGTGGGGATCCAACATTGTCACTGTAACTTGTGTCCCTAGACCACTCTCACACCTGTCTAAGCCTTACCACTTTGTTATGCTATCTCAACTGGGTTTGGCAAGACTTCTGTGTCTTTCACGTTCAGCATAATAGGTTTGTTTCTTAGATTCCACCCGAGGGTAGATTCTGAAAATCCACTTTAACAGTAAGCAAGACTAGAGCTGAAGTTCATCCCATATCAAGCACTGGCCACCATGACACAATGCAGGGTACGGTCACAGCTCAGGTTTATCCTTTGCTGCCCTAAATAATAAAAGATAGCGCAGCCTCAAAATGAGTTTGTTGCTTGTGCGAGTCCCTGTACCACACCCATTATTCAGAGAACTAGGTGTATTAAGTGAAAAAACAGATCAACGTTATTGAGCAGAATGCCAAGAGGTACCCAACAGGGCAAGAAGGATATAGGCATAGTGCACACAGAGTTCAACATTTTTATAAAATAGATACTTATAGCTTGGCTTCATCCCTTCAGTTTCTGTCAACACAGTAATATTTACAGAAAGTACAAGAGAAGACGTAGTTGGAGCACTCCGAATCACTACACGCGACCCATGCAGCAAAGAATCAGTGGAGTAATCTTGAACCAAACAGAGTAGGCAATTTCACTTTCAATGTTAGGCTTGCCTGTCAGATGCTAATTTCTCGCATCACAATTAAAAGGCCAATGGTGTTCGACGATACTGCAGGCCCCCTACTGATCAGCATAATTATCAAACAGCTTGTCAGCCCTTTTTTTGAGTTTCAATGTATGCAATATATTACCTGAAACAATGTAAAGACAAAAGAGGCAATACAGATTATGTTATGAACACGAGGTTTGAACTTTGTATTGATGTGCTTCAACGCAACAGGGGCACAAACAGTGCTTTAGATTTTTTGTGCCAGTTCTTGAACAGCAATTTCTTTGACAGGTTTGCTAGGTTGCCTCTTTGCTAACAATGTTGAAGCATCTGGGCTTTTAAAGCCAGTGGCCTCAATTGCTTCGGAAATATTGAATTACAGAGTTTACAAGACTTAATGACCCTCATTTTTGCGTGCATGCCTATCACGCGCCCCGCGCCCGATCCGTGAGAAATGCCACATAATGGGTATCGTTGGAAAGGGGAGAATCTCCCCTTTCCAACGATACCCGCCTCAATCTCTGGCTTGAAATACAGCCAGAGATCGACGCAGAGAAAGAAGGGCTCTTACCTTCGTTCTTCACTGCAGCAGCTGAAAATGGCTGCTGCAGTGATTTTACTTTCAGTTTCACGCCGACGTGCTGTACGCACGCTGACGTGAAACTGAAGGTAATTCAGCTCCCTGGCAGTGAGGGGGGACCTCCCCCTCACATAGCACGGGGGTTGGATTACAGTTTTGTGTGATCCCTGCTTTGCAGGGATCACACGAAACATGGTGTCAAAAAGGACGAGCTATCTCGTCCTTGGCACTGCGTATGCACTTCCAAGGACGAGATATCTCGTCCTTGGCACTAAAGAGGTTAAAGAGGAACCCCCCCACCCCTGTGAGGCTAGGGAGGTGAGCCTGCTCCACAACACACTTCCTAGGGGTTGAGGCAGTTGGGACCTCACTGGGAGAGACTCTCCTTTGCGGACAAGTAATGCAGTTCCTGTGAAGAACTCCCTAAAAAACCTTCCAACCACAGTTCCTCAAATACACCCAGTAAAGAACTGTATGAAGAAAATACTAATATCTGTTATTGTCATCAAGAAACTGTGACGCCTCATTTAGAAGAAAAATCACCTTTAACTGAGACGAAGAAGCTCTATAAAGGAGTAAAGAAGACAGAACAGACACAAAGAAAGGCATATCAGACTATGCCGGGGAAGTCCCGTGCTATGTAATAAAAGAAAGGGGAGGAGACTGGAGAGCGAGAGAGGAAGCCCGTGGGGTACGAGCTTGCTCGCTGGCTTACGCAGAGACCAGTCTGGACTTGTGTCATCTGTGATCGAGAGGAAGTGACCTGCAGTCTTAGGCGAGCAGCGTCGAGAAACCAGACAGAGAAGAGAAGCCAAAGCGGATGCAAGGCGTCCTTATCTTGAGAGAGTCGAGTGATGGCATGACCACAATTGAGCCGTGGTGGACCAGAGGTCCCTGGAACGACGCTGATACTACTCTGCTATATCCAACGTGGAACAGACCGGCAAATGAGATACTGGAGAAATTGCTTGTGCATCCACATGAAGGAAAAACAGAATTATCACAAGAGGCCAATCTGACAAACCGGAGAGAAGTTCCCACCCAAATAGAAAACCCAGTGATGCAATCCCTGAAGACGGCAGGTGTTAGGCAAGATTGTATGCAATACCCTTTGGGTGCATTACAACAACCCTGACCTCCTGGCAATAGAAACCCAACCTTTGGTATAAGTCTGTACTACACAGGTTGGTAGCGTGATTGAGCAGCCAGGCTTCTCTCAAGAGGGGTCAATGTGAGCTGTCTGAGAGTTACACGGAGATTCACACTGACAAATATTCAAATAAACTCTTACGCACAAGGTTTCTTGATTAAACAATTATTAATTTGTCAGTCTGAATAAGCCTTCTTCAGACGGGGCAATACAATAGTAACACACAAATACACTCTAAAATACACACTCTTAATATTTCTAAATCAGTAAGTACCCTTTTGGGATGGCACACAGACACTTCCTACACCCTCTGGTGACTTTAGTAACTAGGACACCATGGACATTAATATATCACTGTTAGCATTTAGAATCTGACTTAAGAGTTTGTCAAAGGAAAAGGTTATTAGGACAAAACAAGAGATCTCACAAATATTCTGAAAGCAGGTAAGTACTTTTGAAAAAACCCCAATGCAAAGTTAGTTAACCCCTTCCTGGAGGGAAGACTAAACACAATGGCAGAGGGAAGAAGAGTCATTCAGGGAGCCAGGCTAAGCCAAAGTCAATTGGGCAAAAGACTAGGTGAGCTGAAGCACTTCTCAGAGTTGGTAAAAAGTCTTGCACAATATTTTAGAAGTCTTTGTAGAAAAGAAGAAATCAAAGTAGGGCCACAAGCTGTTTAGGCTTGTGAAGTAAAGAAGCTGTTAGCAACTCTACAGAGCAACCAAGACAGGTCTCAGCAGAGAACAAGTGAGGTTACACGACAAGAGGTTAGAAGAAAAGGGCTTTGGCTGGCTTCTGTTCCTGTGCAGCTCTGCAGATCCCGTATTCCTTGCCTCAGTCGTGGGGAGAACAGTGGGGACGTCTGGAGGACTCCTGCCCTGCAATGGGACGATCAGCATCAGAAATTGACTAACTTCTATTCAGTGGCACTTCGCGGTTTCAGCTCCTCGCGTCCAAGAAAATAGTACCACTGTGGACTCTTGGCTGTTGAGATGGGCTTTCCTTGCATCTGGGGTCCAGCACTCTGTTGAGGTGGCTCAGTCTCGGTCAGTCCTGCTTCCACGGGACCGCAAAGGATCTTCCTGGATCTCTTGGCCAACTTAAAAGCAACGCACAAGATCTGGTGTTCCTCTCCATGGTGATTTGGTTCCAGCAGCAACTGTGTGGAATTTCAACCAGCTCCGAGAGGATGTCCAAGTGCCTTACTTTGGAGTTGATTGGTCCCACCAACTCAAGGGGAGAAGTCGTCCTTACAGGGCTCCTCTAGTTGAAACGAATTTGGAGTTTCAGCACAGCAGCAGGGCTTCACCGGGCAAACCAACGGTGCAGAAGTTGCAGCAGGCGTCTTCTTCAAGATCTTCTTCGCATTCCTTCATCAAGTGGTCAACTCTACCTTCCAAGCCAAAAAGCTTTGCTTCTATGCAGGTTTCTCACATTCATTCCAGTCTAGCTGTCAGTCACCCAGCAGGGTGGCTGTCCTTGCCGGACAGCCAGCTGGCCAATCACCCACGAGTGCATTTATGTCTCCTAGGAGACTAAGCACAGGGAGTTTCGTGTACCTCCCTCGCTTCCTGCCCCTGCCAGACACCCTGTAGCCAGAGGCAGGCTTCACGCGTGAATCCCGCCAACGGCAAAGCGAACAAAGTGACCAAACCTTGTTTGGCGCGTAGAGTAAATCTCAAGAAGGACCTTTCCACAAAGAAATGGCAAAAAAAGAAGACCGGGCCATTTTGACAAAAATGGCACCCTTGGGTGCTTTACTGCAGTTGTGAAGGCAGCCCGCGGTAGATGCACACCAAGTAGTTAAAAGTAAACTACTGCCACCGGCCATTCATCAGGGAAAGGTTAACATAAAAATGTTACATGATAAGCTAGACAAGGGGGATACTAAGTAAACCATCCAGCACCCTATTGTAAGATAGTGTGAGCTGGGTCTAGAAAGTTACAATGTAAGTAAAGTCAATTTCACTTCACTGCTCTTGCAAACAGTAGTTTATCCAAGAGAAGATATTTAAACCTTGTGGAAATCTGAAAGACTTCCCTGTGTCACTGCACATGACACAATGTAAAAGATGATGCCTATGGAGTTTGTCAGACGCCACAACCAAAAGAAACAGAGTTCAAATCACATTAAAAATACATGAGAGAGTGGGAAAAAGGGTCTCACTCTCTCCAGGTTAACAATTCAAGACCTCAAAATCCAGCAAAGTTGCTGGGGGTCTCTAAGGTAGAGAGGAATTAGCACATTTCTGAGAATTCTCCCTAACAGCAGGTAACAGAGAAAACGGGAGACCCGGGACGGTGACAGAGAATCATTACTGGAACGCTCATACTCGACCCAGTCGAGATAAAGCATTGTCATTGAATGAAGTGAATGAGGATTATTACGGAAGCAGTCATATTCGTCCTGATCAAGGAGAAAATCTTGACACACTACAAAATAAAAGGGAACAAACCTCAAGAATGGAATGTTCATATTGAGCTCAAACCAGACCAAGAAGCTATAATCAGAGAAAAGGAATATTATAGAAAAGGAAAGCCTGAACAGAAGGTGGAAATGGAGAAAAAGGGAAAAGGCCAAAGATAAACCAGAGACTATGAACTATATACCAAGGGCCACAGAAGCCCGAGAGAGAGTTAAAAGTATTGGATAAGGTTACCTTGGGAAAACAGAATGATAACTACAAGTAAAATAAGTCACAAAAAGAACAAGAAAGAAACTGAGAATAGTCACCTAAGAGAGAAGAATCAGGAATTGAACAATCCTGTATCAGAACTTTATGAATTGATGAAAACAGTTACCAGGAACTACTTGAAGATAGTTTACTGAACTTGATGAAAAAAACAGTCTACAGGAGAAGGGAGACATTCTCCTGTTTTTGGTTGTTATAATAGTGGTAGGGTAAGAATAGGTTAGTTTGGACGTTGGACAGATTCTATTTTGAACTCTCACTGACTAATTGACGAGCGCATTAGCTAGTTTGGTTAGGTAGGGAAACCCCTTAGTATAGGGAAAGGTAGACATTCATTCTTAGGTTTAATAAATACTATCAGTGAGGTAGAAAATCAGAGTTTGCGTCCTTCTGACACACCACAGGACATTTTGTAATTATTTTGTTAAAATTAAAGAATACGCCCTAACTACCTATGGCTGAAGGGAATACCCTACCTATCTAAAGAAACTAAAGGTGCTTGTCAGATGTCAGGATGTCCAAAGTAAATACGTCCTCTGTCCAAACTAACCCTATCTGGCCCAACCACTAAATAAAACTAAAGTAAATAGGCCAAGAGAATCTCTCTTCTTCCCATGTCTTCTCTTTGCTTTGGATAGTCCTTTTACATCCAGGTTTCCTTTTGGATTATATATTTCTTAGCATAATCTAATTTGATAAACTTTCTTATCAACTCTTGTATTTCTTCAAGATAACTCTTGGATCTTGTGCTTTGTGTGGTCCTTTCCTTGTAGTACTTTTCCTTACAATAGTTCCTCACACTCCTCTCACCACATATATGTGCTCTTCACAGTCTATCTGCTTAGACCTTTTCAAATTATATTTACTTTTAGGCTTTCCTTGCCAATGAAACTCTCTCTGAGGCTCACTGATTTCTTTATCTTGTTCAATTGTAAGCCTGATCTCCTCTTTCTCATTATATGTTTCAGGGTTACACTTTCTCCAGGCTTCAACTTTGAATATATAGGGTTCTTGCCCTTCCTCCCAAAGGTTCCCTTACCCAGTCTTTGTTGGCTCCCCGCCTTGGCTGTTTAATTCTCTCCCTTATATCTTGTTCACTACCTTTGTTAACAGGAGTCTTCAATAATACTTCGTCCACAGGACTTGGATGAGTTTCTCTCTTTATATCCCAAGTCTTTCCACACTGGGTTATTTCTTATTAGTTCTCTTAGATTTGTATAGTTCCAATCATTCAACGTTCTGGTTATTCTTTCGTGCGTATGAATGGGACGAGTTCCTTTATGAAAATAATGATTCCCCTGCGGACTCCCATTGTTCTCAATTCTCCCTCTACAGTTCGTTATGTGGGGAAAGGTTGCTTGGCTCAGTTCTCTTTCGGATACTGCTTCTCGATCTCTTTGTTGTTCTTCGGTTTCCTGTTCTTGGTTCCTCGTCACACGTCCGCTGTCTGCAGTAGTCTCTGTGCTGTTCTTCGGGCGCCCTGTCCACCACTCTGCATGCGTGGTCGTGCCACTACCAGGTACCTCTTCCTTTTCCTCCTGTTCGTACCGCTTCCCTTTCAATCCTGCACATCAGGGCTCTGGCATCTCACACTCTTCGGCTCTAGCTCTTCGAAACTCGCAGGCTCTGCCATCTGCCTTGACTCCACCTTCAGAAGGCGTGATGAGGTTGGGAGGCTTGCCTTGTGCATATCACTCTGCTCCTTATGACAAAGTGAGCTGTGTAAATGATCTAAGCGCTGAAGATTTTAGACAAGAATACTGGAAGCAGGAAATGAAAGATGGATCACCATTTCCTGTGCAGACGCTCTTCTGTTCTTTCAGTCCCTGGTGTGTGCATTACAAGAAAAGGAGCAATACTAGTAATAAATAGTAATAGTCCTTCGGGAAATCCTGCACTTCTCACAAGAATGTATTAATCCACATACAAAGAAAAAATAAAGTAATTCACACCAATATGTCAAGGAGGCACCCTATGCCCAGCCCTGAATGTTATGCGGAAATTGATAATATCTCCAAATATTTGTGAACAAATTACAAAATAATTAAATCACTGTGTGGTGTTTAGTTATGTGTGTTCCCAATAAGTGCATAACTAGTTATCCAAACCCATATGCTAGAAATAGGCTCTGTATATAGGTTACACATAACAAATGTGGCTTTCCAGGGTTTATATTAGCAAACTATACAATATTAACAAATATGTACTGACTGCCATAGTTGAGATCTATTTCAGAGGCACACACATCCAAATAAATTTAATGGAAGTTATTTCCTCTTTTACCATACCTGGTGAGGTAGTTTATGATTGGATTCTTTGGCTTTACAAGTTCATCCAACACACAGTGTCCATCGGCATTTACCAATGAGATTCGAGTGAGTTCCTTTCCATTCTCTGTGATGCACTAAAAACAACAAAGGACAGGTGTACAGCAATGGAACATAAACAAATGTAGAGAAAGAGAGTCAGATAACAACATGATAAATCTCTTGCAACAGGATAAATATTACAATGAGCACCCACATATTGTATGTTTAAGGTCCAAATAGAAAAGGATCATGAGACCACTTACGTCTCTCTGAACTTGAATAAGTCAATGCGCTCTATTTTTGTAACCACAAATGTTGATGAAGACTTTACAAATTAACCAAATAATTCTGGTAAATGAAAAATACTTTGAATGTACCAAACGATTAAAAGGACCATAAACCACAATGAAACAAATGATAATATTCTGAATGAAAAGGGCATTTGGGTCTGAATAATGAAGAGAAGAAGATAAATATACTTTCTGTGTAGGGTTCCCATAATTAACTTTTCTCACCTTTGGCTGTCTTTGAAAGGTCAATCCAGTTAACTATGGGCTGCATTCAAACAGCACCCCTGCAGAACTCAATAGTGAAATAAAGAATGTTTCATGGCCATTGCAATACAATATAGTACAATTCATGCGGCACATCAGACAAGTAATCTGGTGGCTCACAGAGGATCGGCCACAAACCTTTGTCTTCCGTTTTACTTACAATTACTGTTTTTCCTCCCAGAATGTGGGTGAACTAATTGTCTAAAGTGACTTTGTGTAAAGAGGCAGGGCAATGTAGGTCAATGCTCTTCTTACACTGTTGGCATATTGTATGGTTTCTGGTGTGATCTGTATTATGTATTTGCTTCCAACATGCAGTTACTCTGTATGTGTTTGTTCAGTGTTTGCCTATGCCTTGTGGTTTTGACCAATATTCAGCAGGTTTGAAATTTCACCCAACTGTTAGTGGCAACTTGTGTGTGAAAAGCAGTGGGGCTATATTCCCTCCTAATTATTCATCATCTCACTAGGCAAGCAATTTAAAGTACTAAATTACTCACTTAAGCAAAGCTGTTTACCAAAGTGACTAACACAACTTCCTTAGAACTGTGCAGAGCAGCAAATGCAGTCACTTAAGCAAAGCAAGCCATGCTTCGTTTATATAACATAATTTCCATAGAACTGTGCATGTGCATTAAGGTGTACCTTGTGTGTGCCCCACAAACATATCCACTAGGATTTGTAGTTGTGGCGGGTGGCAGGTGTGGCAACATAATCAGAAATAGCCTGCTCGAGCCCTGCTTTCACTGCTCCGAACAACCGCGAAGCGCCAGTACAGGACAGAATGGACATAACACGGCACTGCATAGTACAGAAGACTGAGAAAGAGGCTGGACCTGAAGCAACAGAGGTAAGAGATAATCTGCAAGGCACAGAAATTTGCGGGAGCCAATCAGTTCACCACATTTATGCCTAAGTAAAATACATGGTAAGGGGTAGGAGACATCTATATAGAGTACTAAGATGCAACTTTCCTTCCAAATGTTTGGGACCTCATGTGTTATTCATAGGTTTTTAATGAGAGTGAAAAGAAAAATTAACCATTATCTTTTGAGATACTCCAAAATGTGTTTACTTAAGTTCCTATACTTTTCCCGAACCAGATCTTAGATATACTATTAATGTAATTTCCAGGCTCTGGCTTCCCACCTTTTTTTGTATAAGCACCACATCTATGTCTGCCAATCAATTGGTCCTAATGCACATACAATTGACGTATTCTTTAAAATGTAAAGGATAGGCTCTGGCCAAAGCTTCACAATGTTTTTTCAATCTAAGGCCACATTCTACTGGACACCATGATTTATTATGAGGAATACCTCAGAGCTTGCATTTAAATTCGTCTCAATAAGGAACAACCAATGTATGCCTCTAGATGTCCTCTTTAGTTCGTGTTCTGGGTATTGAAGGACCCTCATGTAAAAAAGGTGATTAAGAATGCCTTTTTTTCTGTATTTTCAAAAACGCTTTTAAAAATTACCCATTTAAAAAAGAAAACACATTTGACTAGTATTAGTTTTATGTAATGTGATTTTTCAATAGTATTTTTTGTTAAGTCAAACAGAAATGAAATGTTACGTTTAAAGGAGTTATATGTATTTCTGGCTCATTTCTGCCTGCTAAATCATTTTTTGCAAAAGGCTTTGCATACTGCAATATCTGAACAGATCCTACCATTTCACAATCCAGACCGAAGAGGGGACTGCTGTCCGTCACTTGGCTTGAACATTCTGTGCTGACATAGTTCACACAATCTGGGGAGCCTAGAAGAAAAGACCAAACGGGTCAAAACAATGACAAACAGTAAATTATACAAGTCTTGTTAGATAAAAGAATATTAGTGAAAGCTATACTGCCATGAGGTATTGGTTTACAAGAGGAAGATTTGCTCACCTGTGGTAACTCTCAAGCTCTTGTTCAATGTGATCCCTAACACTGCCATCTTATTTGAAGCTCATGCCACCATGTGACAAAACCTTGGGAAGTGTAACTGGGCAATAATGCCTGGCACAGCATGCCGTACCGGCTAGTAACGGCCCACTGGCCAAAATAAAAGCACAAGCTAAGTGAGGGGGGATTACTGAGGGCAGAAGGGTGTCACCTGGCTGGTATGGCATACCAGTCGCCATTGTAAATAAAGAAACCGAAATCTTTTCTGAAAGGAAACTTGGGGGAGCATCCATTCATAAATGTGTATATGGGCCAAAGCAAGATGGCCATCAATAGAGGGTGCTAGGGAGGCAAAAGATGTTTGTTTTCATGACCGCATTCAGAGAAAGGAGAAGTCCTCCAGAAGACAGTGTCATCAGAGAGACTAGGCGGCAACGGTGTAGGTGGTAAGGAGAAGCAGGTAGATACGGAGGGGGACGGGGAGTGGCAGGGAAGAGGTGGCTCAACAGAAGTAGTTAAACAGGCAGCCTCACCACCCATGGCATGTGGGTGTTACGTCTGCATAGAAAGCCTACATTCTGCACTGTCTGATTGGCTGGTGGTGTGGCCATACGGAGTGCTAATGTTGTGTCTTGAGTGTCGTGTAGACCGGAGATACCTCCGTCCTCAAGTACTGCACAAGGAAACTCAAAGTCACTCCCTGTCACAACCTTTGAGGCCACAGGTGGAAGATGTCGATGCCTGGATCCACGGAACCTTGAAGACCCCGAAGCCGCTGAAAAGGAAATATTATTAAGTACCAGGTAATAACAGGAACTAGATACACAAAGATTCTTGAGAGGCTTACCTATTGATGTTAGTTGGGGCACGGGAAACCTATGGGATGGGGAGTGGTTCCAAGACTCAGGTGAGCGGTAGTCCCAGAATTGCAAAGACCAGCTCACGAGTTAATGCAGGCAAGACCACCTGTGCTGAAGTCTTGGTCGTGTAGTGTTGTTTCTAGAAGACTTGAGTTACTTAATTCGAGGATGCAATTAGGTGCCAGAATGGGAAGTCCAAAGCAGTGTGAGTAGCGGTCCAAGTTCGGCAACAAAGCAACAGTTCCAAGCAACAAAACAAGAGGGCAATCCAAAGGAGTCCAGGTAACAAAATTCGAGGTCAAGTAGATCCGTAGTAAGCAAGAGGAACGAAACGCCAAACAGTATCGGGAAAACAGCTTTGAAGCGAAGACTGCTCCGCGAATCAGGCTTTTTGTACCGAGCGCTTCCGGATCACGTGACGCGCATCGGCAACACGTGATTGAGGCAAGGAGTCATGTGAGCGGGGACGAGCGGTCACGCGACGCAGAAGCGTCAGCCCGATCCCTCTAGCATGCGAGCGCCAAGGCAACTGCCAATGCAGAAACGGGTGTAAGCGGGTCTGCATGTTGTACCTAGCACGCCGTGCTCGGTCCTGATGGCCAACCTGCACACGTGAGTCTCGGACCGTGTAACTATGGCGTGACAATGATGGTCGTGCTGTGGGTATGTTAGCGGTGTTCTGTGTGTTGTGAGTGTGTGCGAAAGAGTGCGTGACAGCTAATAAGGTCTGAGTGCAGGAACCATAATGCTGATCTTTATTGTGTTGTATTGTACCTTACACAATGCATCTCACATAGTGCTGTGCAGAAAAAAGGAAAACATCAAACATATTCACACAACAGATGATATTAGAAAATCCAGATACAAGCAGATGGTCAAATCAATTTTGGGAACACAAAGGTCTTCAACTGGTGTCCAAAAGTCCATAGTAATGGGACTAACCTGAGAGAGACCAGAATAGAGTTGCAAAATTGAGGGGTAGCCACCAATCAGGCCTACATTTGAGTTTGAAATTTCACAACCGTGGGAAAAAAAGAAATAAGCTGATCACAAGTAGATGACGTCTACTCCTTGCTTAAAAGATGCAGATTGGCAGCAAGATAATGTGGATACCCAAGTCTTAATGAATTATAAATCAGGCACCATAACTTGAAAAGAAGTCTACAGTTAACGGGCAGTCAATGTAAGGCAGTAAAAGCATGAAAGCATTGCTTTAGCATTTGCAAATTCTAGAAACAAGGCGGGCAGCAGAATTAAACGCTGATCATAAGAAGGATAAGGTATCTTTAAGGACCCCAGTTAAAGCACATTCACCCGTCAACGTGAACTGTCGATTGGAACAATTCATTTGGAAGCTAAAGTTTTAATTTTCATGGCAAACGAAGTTAAAAGTTAAGTAATTGTGCCTTTTTCTTGATATGGGATGTAAAAGAAAGTATAGAATCTAACAAGGAACCCAATGTTTTTGCACAACAGGCAACCGGGGGAGTTAAACCTTCAAGGAAGATAGCAGAAAGCAATGATTGAGCCAATTGCACAGCGTTTTTGAGGCCAAACAAGGGAAACTCAGTTTTGGCCAAGTTGAACCTGAGATAGGGCTTTGCCATCCATGATTGAGAAGTTGCTGGGCATTTACCTAGCCGAAGGCAAAGCTATATCATTTTGAGTAACATCAGTGTTTGAGCAGAATATCATGTTTTGGGGGTTGTCAGGGGTCAGAAATGCGAGACGGACACAAAGGTATAGTTTTCTTAATGTTTGCCATTTTATTAAAATAAAAAGGGTAAGATAAACGCCCATCTTTCCCTATCCTAATGAGAATGTCCCTACCTAGCACACTAAAAGTAAAGAAAGAATACCTAGTGTCCAAAAGGCATCTGACCCTCACGCTAATACACACAACACAAATGTATAAGGAATATTTGGCTATCTTCAGTTCAACAAAACAGTTCAACATTTCAAACTCATTGTTTTAGAAAGTACTCCTTGTGACCGGGGTTGGGCTCCCTTCCCCCTGGATCAATTTGGGAATACCTTTAGGCAAGGTCTGATTTATAAAGGATCTGTTCAACACAAAAATCTCTTTTCCATCTACTGCACTGTGTCTATCCACTTAGTAAAGCAAATGTATTTTTCATAAACACTTGTTAAAAACTAAAACAGTAGTTCTCCGCAATATCCTTCTTGGTAAGGCAAATATATCTTTCATAAACAATAGTTCATAAACCAAGGCGATTGTTTTCCTTCACAAAATGTATTTCTCAGGTTTCAAAGTACATCTTAATTCATCACAAGTATTCTTCCAACGGAATGCTTTTGTCAGGATAGCACAACCACTACTTTTGGGGATACAAGAGTTTGTAAATCTGATTTTAGTTATCACTGTCTCTCCACAACACCTTTTTACCACAACCACACTTCTTCCAATCAACTGTTTCTTTTCTGGTCTACTCGCCTGCCAGGACTAACTAGAAATGGTCCCTTTCCTGGTTCACGCTCCTGCCAAGAAGAAAACTCCTACCCTACAGTTGATACCTTCTTAGCTGCAATAGGGGTTACAGGTCCCCAAGTTGACATCTTATAAATGCATTCTTAAGCCCTTTTTGCATTCTTGCTCCTTCTTTTAAATAGCCTCTTGGGTGTTGGCAGTGTGGTTTACAGGTTTGCCCGAGTTGACTTCTCGTAAATGAAGAACTGTGCCTTCTTCCATTCTCATATCTTGCCAATTAAGGGGTTTGACTAGGCATTCATCCAACTCTCTTTGCCTGCCCCTCCTTATGTCACTTTGCTCTCAGACTGTGGGAGCCATAAATGCTATGAAGTGCCCCAGTGCCCTTCCTCTCTTCTGAGGCTCACCGGTTACAGTTGGTAGCTTTCAGCGTCCTCCTCATGTGCTGCGTGGCCCAGCGGTTCCTCTTATCAGCATCTCAGCGTCTCAGGGGCCACTTCAGTTCTCTCGCCATCTGGGTCTCTCTCTCTGGGAACCTCTGCTGCTCCACCATCAGAAACCACCGCTCTCCCAACCTCCTTGCATAGACCACCACATCCACCTCTTTGCATCTGCACGCGATCCGACCCCAAGCCTGGGAGAGAGAAGTTTCTCCTGCTCCTTCCTCTTCCACCTCCACCACACAGCTGTGTTTCACTTTCGGATTTAAATGTCCTGCTCAGGTGCCTTGCCTTCCTACAACTAGACCGTGCATTCTCTTCAGTAGCACTTTTGATCCTCATTAACTTCTGGTCCTTCTCCTCGTTTCAGTGCCACAAGCATTATGGATCTTGAAGTCCATAATGGATTTAAGTCTTTTAGGTCGACTCATTTCTGTGTGCTGTTATTAAAGTTAGGAGATGTTATATGAAAGATGTGAGACTTATTAGGGGTAAGATTTCTACCTAAGACAGAATCATGGCCATTAGATGATGTCACATCTAATTCAGGAATACCCAAAGTATATAACTGATTCCGCCTAGATAATCCTTCACTGAAAGTTCTTTAAGTTTCTTCGTGAGAGGGACTTTTACAATGACAGCATGCCCTTAGATATTTGGGGATTACAGGACTCCCAAATAGATGAATACCACATCTCTCCCAAAGGAATCACCACTTCCCCCCTGACAGCCATCTCCTCCCATCTGCTCCTCCTTCATATCAGGTAGCAACTGCCTTCTCCTGGCCACATGGGAGGAGATCCTAGGCTGGGGTTTAGTGATGACTCTGCAGGATTCATCACAGGGT
Source organism: Ambystoma mexicanum (assembly GCF_040938575.1). Lineage (NCBI taxonomy): Eukaryota > Metazoa > Chordata > Amphibia > Caudata > Ambystomatidae > Ambystoma > Ambystoma mexicanum. The sequence goes on along the minus strand of NC_090924.1, from coordinate 530,864,167 downwards.
TCTGCAGTCTTGTTTTCTGAGACCCCTACTGTTGTTTTCCCCCTTCAATTATTATTTTCTCCAAGTTAATTTGGTGACCAGATGGACTTCTGCTGCAGATGCCATGCCACTACCTCCCATTTTTAGTATATGGTCCTATGGTACCTCAAATGGCTCTTTCGATACAGTTGCCTTTTAAGCCCCTCATTTTGGTCCTACAGTGATTTGATCCCCTTACATTGTTATTATGGTATTTACTGAAGACGGACCTAGCTTCGAGAAGCAACAGAGCGCTTTAGAGGTATACTCCAATACAGATACATAACGGAGTGCTTTACAGAGCTGTACAACATTACAGATGCATAACTAAGCACATTTCAGAGATGTTAGGAGTAGGCTGGTGGCAGCTATTTACTTTTGGCTGCTCTGGGGGTACAAGTCAATTTCCTACCTTAGCAGTCTAATTTATGTCATCCAGTGGGGTACTAATCAGTGTTGCTGTTGTCCATTTGCTTTCTAGAGCCTTTTGTTCTTTAGGGCAACCATGAGGAAGGCCTAAAATGGCTTTTGTGCACATATGGGCTCTTTGTGAGTGGTTAAAACCAATTCTTGATCCTAAATCGGAAAATTAAACATCATTTAAGTTTGCGTGTTTGGGGCCGACATGAATAGCTGGCAGCCAAAACATTTGTTTAGGTCGGTGGTGTGTGATTTGAGGTCTGGCTTTGGCCAGCCCATGAGTGTAAGGGCATATATTGGGTAAACCATAACTCAGCCTCAGTTCTGATGAAATTTTATGAGTGTCCTGTTGGGCTATGCAAGTTTACTTATCTGTTGGGGGATTCCCACCATTTTCGAGCCATTGCTGAACTTTAAGGACAAGATTTGGACATACTAGGTGGTCCCTAAGCCCAGAGTTGATCTCCAGTTTGGATTGCGGCTGCTCAGCAACCTTCCCGGGTTGCCTCCTCATCCCCCTCTGCTAGTTCCCCTTTGCCGTTTGTTCTTCTTTTCCACTGTCTGGATTGTCGTTGGTGCGCAGTTCACTTTCCTGGGTTTTCAGATTCTGTAAACCACAACTGGAAAAAAATAACTTTTTAGTCACCAAGTTGTTTTGCGTCTCCAGAACCTACTTTCTGAGAACCTTTACCATGAGTACCTACCTATGGGTCCTTTGTTGGTGGGCTACTCCCCATACTTACCCTCAGGAATCCCTGTGGTCTGTTGTAGAGACTTTTCACAGGTTGGTCTTAAACCACATGCTTCCATTGGTTTCCAATGGGGCTGATCGTGCTGGGCTTTATCTTCTCCAGAGGCTGTTGTTCCTTGAACCTGCCTCTGGAGCACTTCCTTGCAGTCACCCCTATGATACCCACGAGGGTCCTTTGCCGGCCTAGCCGCACCTGTAGGGAAGAACTGGGACTTATCTGGCTTTTCACTAGAACCAAAGGTCTGCCTACATACTTTGTCCCATTGTTTCCTAAGGGGCAAATCCCTCAACACTAAAGAATTAACAAGTGAACAATAAATACAACTTCTACAAATAACATTCTAAGTTACTTATATGAACAGTGACATTTTTCCTAGCCCCCACACACCCATACGGTCCATGAAGTTTGCCACTAAGACTAGGATTTTTAGTAACCAACACTGATTTATGAAACATTTTTAAATGTGTGCATCACACTTCTGCCTCTAGAATTGCACTTATGTTTTCTTGGGCCAGGGTAGTGTGAGCTGTGAGAAACCTGAGGGTATCCTCACTCCTATGCCCCCTGGATCCTCTTCTCAGGTGGCCAGGGAAAGGCCATTGTTTTTGGATCCTGACCCTGGGGATGGAGAAGCGAGGGATGATCACCTGGGTGGAGGATCCTTGGGTATCGGGAAGAGGGTACACCCAGTTGAGAAATTGTACCCCTCTTTCCCTACTGAGAACCAACCTAACCCTGCCTTGACCTTTATTGGTTATTGTAAAACATCTCCCCTCATTTTCCCATATTCGACCTACGACAGTACTGGGATGAGAAAGAGACTACTAGGAGTAGTGAACATCAGTAACTCATTTCACCACTCTAGTACTGAGACGAGGAAGATTCCTGCAAAGTACTGTAAAGGTCAGGCATGTCCCTTTAATTGCAGTCAGGCAATACCAATTGGGGACCCACACCGGCAACCTGTCAAGTGGTTGCAGGTGTATAAGAAGGGATGAAAGCAGCAACAGAGAGACAGACAGAGAAACCGACAGCGAGAGCCGCGGCGGATCCTGTTCAAGAGGAGTCAGTAGTGGTTGGACCTGCAGAGGAGTCAGAATACCGGCAGACGATCCCGAACAACTGTGGAGCCCAGGGCAAGTTGGGCTGTTAGAATTCCACAGTTGTAGGAGCCTCTGTGGTCGGGGAGCCATAGCTGCGGGTATAGGAAATGAAATTGAGTCGCCGCCGGCGTCCGCGGAAGGGAAGCAGAGCTGCCGGCGAGGAGAGAGAAGCATTCAAAGAGCGAGCGGGACTCTCGGTCACCAGCAAACTAGCAGGCGAGCAGAAGTTGACGGAGCTGCCGGAAAGGACCGCTGACTACCGATGAGTGAAAGGGAATACCACTCGAAACCGGGGCACTGCTGGGGGCTGCATGGAAGTGAGATGAATGCTGAATGAAGTAAATGAAATGTACCAATGGAAACAAACCCAAAGGCACGGGTTAAATGAAAGTTAAGCAGCAAAATGAATATTTACTAATATTGAATACCAAACTGAATGGAAACTTATTGAATACCGAACTGAATGAAAACTTTATGGGCAAAGCTATGATCCGTGGAAAGCTAAATGTGAAAGTGCCCATTTGAAAGCAGCATACGAAAAAATAGAAAAAGTGTGGAAGTTTGGGAAAGAGCATTACAGAAAGGTGGGGGAAGAAATAAAACCACCACAAAGGGAACTTGATGCATGAATACAGTACGGCAAGGCCAAAGTCAGGGGAAGGATATGTGACAATTGTGGCAAAGCCAAGAGGCTAATCAGGAGAAGCCAAGAGAGTGAGAGCCTTCACATAAAGTCAAGAGGCCAACAAGCAGAGTGTGAATCTGTACACAGGGGCAAATGTAGAAGAACCTGTGTGGGATGAAGAGCCTAGGGTTACTGGTTGGGCGACCTGTAATGGGTGGACCGTGTGGTCAGACAACTGTGCCTAGACCAGGAAACTCTCAATTGTGAAAACCAGAGACATTGTTGATGTAAACCAAGAAGAAGTAATTTAAGTGAACTGTTAACTCGATCCAGAAAGAGTGGCAAGTTGATCTAGAGTGGTGTTGAACATTGAAAGACTGAAACCGCAGACCACCAGGGGGCGCGCAGGCGATGGTAGCCTAGTCTGAAGCTCCCTACAGGACGGCCGTGAAGGGACCAGAGCCCCCCTTTCATGACCCCCCGTTGGCAATCGGACTGAAGAAGAGTTGATGGGAACACCTGAAGAGTCTCCAGGTGCAGTCCTGAGCGCAGGGGGCCCCAGCAAAGCAAGGAACGAGACATGTGTGAAGCGAGGCAAGGAGGAGCCTCCCTATATGAGATCTGAGAAACGTAGCGCCGGAAGATACGCCGGACCACGGCGCTGCTGGCGTTTGAGCAATTGGGCCATCCAAAGTCAGATGCTGGAGCAGTGTTGGGCGCCCTCCTGCCCCCTGTAACAGCTCCCAAAGGAAAAGGAGCTGCGGTTGAGGGACGGAGTACCGGCGAGGGACAGGCACGCAAGATTGCACCAACGGAGGAGGGCTGTCGGAGTCCCGGAGGTGGGTGAGTGCCTGCTTCCCTGTGTGGCTTCCCCCTCCTTCACCCACCAACCACCCCAAAAAAAAGCGGAGCAGATGGGGAGGACACATCGGTGCCCTTGGGGGCCGTGGGGCACACACTAAGGACAGTTGAAAGCGGCAAAGTCCAGCCCTCCCTCTCAGGGACTGCCATGAGACACGGCAGGGAGGGAGGCCCATAATGATACGAGATCCACAGAGGAGCAAGTGACGCAGTGACAGACAAGGACTACAGAGCACAGAGTCCCCGTCTGAAAGTGATAAACACAGTGTCACACTGCACGTTCCCCTACTGAGGGTGACACGTGATTAAGAGAAGGTTCTTCAAATAGACAATGTAGGAATACAAGTGTCACAGTGAGGATTAGTTTCTGGTCCCACTAGGGACACAGCTCAGCAAGTCTTGGACGCACAGAGGCTGATTCCCTCTGAAAGGTACAATGGGAGAGACCGAGAGGGGAGACGGTAACTGCCAGCGTGCGACTACTGGAGCCGGAAGGATGTGAGGGCCCCCTTCTTAGCGGCGTGTGCCTGCCACCCCAAGGGAGACCGCGAGGGCGGGGGGACTGAGGGAGGCGCTGCAGTAACTACTGGTGGGATTTCTCTCTACGCCTCAAGAGAAGAAGATACACACGTGTGATACCTGCAATAACCGCCCGCCGGAGCCCGGTGTAAGTGGACCGGGAGACACAAGCGTCCACCTAAACTGGAGAAATTGTGGACGTCCCGGAGGGAGAGGGGGGAGACCCGAAGCAACTGCAGAAAGGAGGAAATAAAACTGGGTGAGCCAGGTCAAGTAGTGGGGGATCCCGAGAGCCCAGTTCCACTTGGACAGAACCTGCGAAGGTGTGGCCCCCCAGGTTCTGTCCTGGGGTGTGTGCCCACCTAGTGGAGGGCCTGCCTCATGGCCCCATCAAGTGAGGACACCATCTCTATGGCACAAGGGAAGAAAATAAGGACGCCAAGAAGGGAAAGGACGGGATTGAAATCCATCCCGCCTCCCACCAGCCCCGCAGGGCTCCTGCAGCGACAAGGGACTCGGGCTAGGGTGAGAGCCCTCAGGAATCCCAGCTAAGACATGTGCCTGCCTAAGTGGGGAGCCAGGCCATATGGTGCCCAATGCCTAGAAGAAGAGCACAGAGATGGAAGAACCTACCCGCCTGGAAGGGTGAAGGAAGGTGAGCCCGTTACCCGACTTCCCCAACCCCCCACCATCAGTACCCAAGTGACCCGGACAGGGAGGGCAAAGACAACGACGAAAGCCGTACCTGAGCGTGAGCCCCCGGTAATCGATGAATAAGCCCTTACCAACGAGCAAGACAAACAGAGGGGGCACTGGTACTGGGACATGACCCAAACAAATAAAGCAGAGCTCCACCCTGCATATGTATTGGAGGGCAATACCCGGACACAAATCCAGAGCTTGGCGGTGGAATATCCAACCCCATCATGTCGGTGGCGGGGAGTGACGCCATGTCCACAAAGAGAGCTATTGCCTCCCTTCTGGAAGAGATTAGAGGAATGAGGGCAGACATTGGCAGCAAAGTAGACCGAATAAATGTTAGAATTGATGGCATGGACAAGAGGCTACAGGCGATGGAACATAACCAGACCTCCCTCGAAACATTGGAAATGCAGATGGACATGAGGCTGGCGGAGTTGGAGAGAAGAGAAGGCGAGGTCGCTCTGAAGATTGACGACTTCGAAAACCGAAAGAGGAGAAATAATCTCTTTTTCTTTGGAATCCCAGAGAAGGAAGGTGAAACAGAAGGAGACCCCCGGAGAACTATCCACAAGGGTGTAAAGGCGCTGTTCAGTGATGACAACATGGACGAACCCAAACTAGAGAGAGTCCAGAGAGCGGGAGCAACCGGGAGGGGACAACACTTGGTGCTTGCGCGCTTCCATCACTATCCAGATAGACAAAAAATTCTCGCGAAAGCAAGGGGGCTGGGCCCTGTGTCCCTGGGAAATACAAAGGTGGTGATCTATCAGAATCTATCGACTCTTACACTGGCCAAGAGACGACTGCGTGCCCCCCTCACGAAGTGGTTCAGCAAAAAGGGTGTGAGGTACCGAAGGGGATTCCCCTTCTCTATATCCTTTGAAGTTGATGGATACAGCTAAAAAATGGTGACCAAGGAAGATAGGTCACGGAGGAGTTATTGGGAGGAGACAGGCAGAAAACTGCAGATGATGGAAAGGGCCAGGAAGACAGGCAATGGCGCAAAGAGGGTCCAAATAGATGTAAAGTCCCAGGCTCCAGAAAATTCAGGAAACTTGGATCGCCCCGAGCTGACCCCTCATGAGCCGTGAGACATGTTAGAGATTATAGCACTGTTTTATGGTCAAGATGTGGGAGGGTGGAGTGAATTTCTGAGAGAGTTGTACGTAGTTATTAAAGGGAACAGGGGGGGGGTTCGAATTAATGTGCTTGGTTGCGCTAGTCCACGAAGGGGAGGACCACTGGTGATTCAATCTTGTCAAGGGAAATAACTCTGGGCGGGGTTGGATGCCGAAGGAGAAGGTAGAGGGGGAGAAAGAGGGAGGCATGTTCAAGATGTGAATGATCTAAATCAATGGTGTGGTGTAGGGACCCGGTTAAGAGGGTCCAAACTGTGGGCTTGTCTCAGAGGAGAGGTAAGTAGAGTGTTCCATTGGGAAAAGGAGATGTCTGGCCATGGTGACATGCAGATAGGTTCCCTAAAAGCCTGGGGCCTTAACTTGCCCTCCAAAAGATCTACGGTGCTACGTGAGTTCAAGAGATCCAATCTCGACTGGATGCGTCTACAGAAAACCCATTGGAAGAAGGGAGAACCCAGACTGCGCTCCCGGGAGGTGGGGGAGGTGATTATGGCTTCCTACATAAGAAAGAGATGCAGGGTTGCGATCTTGGTCTCAGCCCGGCTGAGCTTTACAGTAGATACGGTTCTGACCGACCTCAGTGGGAGGTATGTGTTTGCAAAGGGATAATTACAAGGGGTTAAGCTTACAATTGGTTCAATATAAGCACTGAATATGCAGCAACGTAAATTTTGGGAGAAGGTAAGGGATAAACTGATTCAGATTGCCTGAAGGTCAATTGGTGGTGGGTGGGGATTTTAATAAGGTGTTGGACCCACTGAGGGACCACAAGAAGATGGGGGGAAATGTTTGAGCAAGATTAACCCAAGTGATTTGTTTAATGTGGTCAATGAGGTACTAGGGCTATGTGACTCCCTCCACCTGGCGCCAGGAGGGGACATGCCATTTTCTTTTTATTCCACGGTTCATGATTCCTTCTCGTGCATAGACTTGATCTTGGTGGACATGACCTTGAAAGATTAGCTCATACAGTCCCGGATAACATCGATCCCGTGGTTGCAATACAGGTTGCTATGTGGGGGACTGAAGAGTCCCCGGGGGAATCGGAAATGCAATGGCTTTCTGCTGAAGGATAAAACGGTATAACAGGAACTGCTTAGGGAGATCAAAGAGTACTTCCTCTGGGGAGCGTGGTTTAAGAGCCATGGGATAAGACGTGTTCCGGAGTATCTCTGCTGATCCTTAAACATCCTGAAGCACAAAGACACTAATACGGAGGCATCCGTGCCACAAAATGAAACTAGGGATGTTGGAACAAGCTGGGAACAACATGAGCGCACTTCCGTGAATATTGAAGCACCAGGAATGCCACTGTGTCAATTTGTAATTACGGAGAGCCCCGATACGGACCAACAGAAAATGGCGGCTGCCCTGGGACAAAAGACCCTGTCGTAGGCGGATGGTCATAAGGAAGAAACGAAACTGGATTGCACTCCGAGCTTGCTGTAGCGGGCCCCACTGCACAAAGGACTGGGCAGTTTCAAACTGCAAAATGTACAATTTCGCGGGTCAAGAACGAGCACGCTGGAAAAGCTGCGAAGCCCCCTGCTCTGAGGGCAGCCAAACGAAACGCAAGTATGGCAGCCCCGTGACACCATAGTGCGGAGTCACCCAGATTCCCACAGAGATGGGGAGCACAGAAAGAAAAGGAATAAACTGATGCAAAGCGCCCCGGTACAGAACCGAGAACGCGGAAAGACTGAAGCTCAATACTTGAAAACACCAGGGCCCGATACAGAGCATAAGAAGGCAATGAAAGTGACGAGACACGGTGCACGCCGAACCCTACGGATTAAAGGTAGTGGAGCCCAGAGGAGAGGCTGAGCCACTATGGGCGAGAGGATTCATAATATCAGAAATAGACGCGACAGCTGGGAAGAGGGGAGAACCCCCAGCTGATGCGACTGCCATATACACGCCATATACACGCAGATGGATAGAATACAATGTAGCCGCCGGTTGAAAATAAGATGGATAATAAGAATTACAACAGGCACTCGGATGAGGAAGGCCAGATATTTATGAGGAGCTCAAATATACCCAAAGGATATGAGCACAAAGACGCAGTGTGGCTTTGTGTGTCACTGCAGACACCCCGCAACTACATAGACAGCCTGAAGTGATCTGGAGAACACAACACGGGAAGTATTCCACCATACCAAGGTAACCCACGGCCAGAGGAGACTAGCAGTGGGGCTCACCCACGAACGCGACGGAAACGAATATCTGCAGCAAAATTGGGATCAGAACGTAGGCAACACAGGAGCCGAGGACACTGCTGCAATAGAGTAGAGGGCTCAAACATAGAGGAGAGGCAGGGCTTTCAGCGCACATGGCAGACAGTATTAACATTACACAAGCCACAGACGAGTGCGCATAAAGGAGGGAAGCACGGGTCTAACACTGGGTGAAAACGCAACAAATTAAGCAGGTAACATACACGGTCAGACCGCGTCACCACAAGACCCGCGGATGAGATGGCGCATTACCAGAGTGAAGGTAGACTGATAAACTGCCCCCAAGACTAGATGAGATCTCAAAATGAGCAGAGCAACAACGGGATAAGGGGACAGCACCACTGCAACTGACAACATCTTGAACACACAGGAGGGGCATTGACGCAGCAGGTGACGGATCACACAGGCAACAACCATACCAGCTGTTGTTAGGAACGGGGCACAACAGCAAGTGAAGCTGAGATACACTGAGACAGAAACACCTGCATTGGGGTTGTGGTGGTGCTGAAGGCACATGTTGCCACAAAGCTGATGCTCGGATAGGATTCAAGTGAAATAGACAGGTATCGTAGCACCAGTGACTGGACACAAACACATGAAGCCAGGGATGACATCCAAGATGAGCCAACAGAAGGGTAGGCAACAGACGATGGAGGATTTCCCCAAGCCGACTCCAGCTGAGGAAATGGTGAGACCTAGGAAGCAAGAAGGGCAAGGCGGAGGACCCCCGGTGCGGAATGACCAATCCATCCTGGACGCCATTGCAGAGCTAAAGACATCATGGGAGAGCAAACTTGACAGGGCTATGGCGGAACTGAAAGCCTCATTAGAACTGAAAATTGATGCAGCCCGTGTTGATGTCAACCTTCTGCGACAGATGTTCGGAAATTGGCAGAGCGGACGGTAGAGCTACAAAAGGACGTGAAGGCGAACAGGGAGACCTGCACTATGAATGCTAAAGAAGTCTCTGGGTGGAGGAGGCAGAGGAGCGGGCACGCAGAAACAACATTTGCATTGTAGGAGACTGATTCTGGAAATGCATCGGAGGGACAGGGCCTCCGTATCCTTGTCCTTTACTGTTTTGTATCGTGTGTTCTGTCGTGTTTTCCGCACAGTAGTTCATGTGGGACTCCTGGCGATGCAGCTCTCTCTTTTGGTTTGTTGTACAGACCCATGGGATACCCTTAAGGCACCCATGGGTGGGGGTACAACCCTGTGGCCCTAGTGTATATTTTTTGGGCACCTGTGGGTGACCCACAGAGCAGGGTACAGGCTGGTGGCAGCTCCATGCAGAATTCACTGGTGCCCTGAGCGTCCTCCATTTTGGGCTGCACAAGCCCTGTCATTGGAATCGGTAGGTTTCTGATGGAGATAAGATGGCCCCCGTGGCCTCTTGCCTTCCATCGCCTGTTACCTTGATCTTCCTGAAGTCCCGGGAAGCCCAGACTCTGTCCTTCCCCCTGACTGGCTGTTGGGTGGAAGTTCCATATATGGTGGTGTGGGGAAGTGCCGACCAGACTGGCTGGAGCCTTCCCAACAACCGTGTGTTGTGGGTACTCCTGTGGGTGGGACCTGGGTGAATGGAGTGTGTGACGAATCTACACTTCTTGTTGTGGATGTCTGGCATCTGGTGTTTGACATAATGACTTAGACAGTCCTGCCCAAAACTGGTATGAATGCAGTGTGTATTGTTGAATGGCAAGGTACTTGTCCGAATCCACATTCTGTGTTGTGAGTGTCTGGATGGAGAAGAAAGGCCTGACTGCACCGTGCGCCTGATTGGCTGACTGACTGCTGAATCCCTTTGTAGTGATTGGATGCCTGAGTGTGACCCAGCAGAATGAATGGGAGATCAACAGTATATCTGGGGACCTCTCACTGCTAGGAATCGTGTTCAGAAGTGTTCAGCTGAAGTCCAAACTACGAAGAGTAACTGGAGTAAAACTGAAGCTTGACCTTGAAGCCCTGCTGGATGAGAAGAATTACAGTCACTCTCCTTCAACAATCTGAAAGCTGCTGTGTCTCCAAGGACTGACCCAGAGAGGAACTGGTAAGGCGCCCTCTTCCCGAGCTACGGGGGACTATCGTGCACCAGCTGATCTTTGCCAAAGCTCCCTGGTAGACAGACCTACGAAAGGCTGCCGACCGGGGACTGGCGCGGAATCCCAGAGAGAAGCGCCCGGACTGTTGTCCGCCACCGTCGACGACCGCCGTCACCAACTGGAGCTGCCGTGCTCTCGTTGCCCAAGAAACTTTCGATTCACGGACACGCTTGTCCACACCGCTGCCCGCCTTATCCCGCTGGAGAAGGCCAGGCCATCGACGCGCCGAGGAGCATCCACTGGTGGGTTTCCCGCCACCCAAAGACCACAGAGATGCCGATGACCCAACACCCTTGCTGGTCCTTAGTTCTTCAAACTCTTTGCGGTCCAGAACTATCGACATCGAGGTGCTCCGCACGCCTCTTCCTTGCAGGACGTTTCCGATTCCCCATCGACGAGCACCACTAGGAAAGAAGCTGCCACTTCACCGCCATAGTTCACCCTGTTCTACGTCGGACGTTTCGACGACCTGTGACTCCTGCCTTAAAGAGAGGGCACTCGAGAAGAGCCGTCGATTCCCCGCCGAGGAACGCTACAACGCCAGGTACTTTGGGGTTGCAGAACTATTGGAAAGACTCGTGTGAACAATATATGGACTGGGCTTGTGATATATCTTTATTCTACAGGTTGCCCAGGCTGGGGGTGGGATCTCCACACAGAACTGTGTCTAGGTAACAGGGCCAGTATTCTGCCAATTGTTCTAACCAACTACTTTCCTCTTTTATCTATTGTTGTTTTCCTTTACAAACTGATTTGTGTGACATTTAACCGTACAGTTGATGCACTTTAAAGAGATCTAATAGTAATTGTGGTACCACGTAGAACTGTATATTTGCCATTATAGATAACCGAGTACAAAGTGAGTTATCCTGATATTGTACATAACCTTGAATATTAATTATATAAACTAATAGAGTGTGCGGACATTCCTTTATGGGTGCTTGGGGACTACACTGTACTTAAGAACCAGCCTGTATCACCTCCTGAAAAGCTAGGCCTTGATTGCTCGTCCATTGCTACCGTAATAGAGAATCTTGGCTGGGGTCCTCTGTGCCTCTCCTCTACCATATAGAGAGCAGAAGTACAGATTCCCCCCTCCAGTCTTTAGAGACGCCCGGAAGGCACAGAAGGCTCAGATCCGACGAACTATGTCAAGAACATGCTACTACAAGAAATAGATGGCTGAGCACTGACGCAGGGGTGTGCAGTAGAAAGGGCACACAGAGCCTTGACCAGGAGACCGCCGCCAGGGGCCCCTCCGCGCCCACTCATTGCCAAGATACTAAACTATAAAGATAGGGAGAAAATACTCTAGCACTTCCACAAGGGCAGGACCATCATTAGAGGATCCGCTACAGTCACAGTTACACCTTTTTGGTACAGAGGCAGCGGCTAAACTATGTGGCCATCAAGAGGAGGCTGCGGGAGGCGGGGTACAAATATATGTTGTTGTACCCTGCAAAGTTGAAAGTGATACATAACAACAAGGTGCACTTTTTCGAAGCCCCGGAAGAAGCCACGGAACGGTTGGATGCACGTAACTGCCCAGCAGGAATGGACGAACAGATGGAAAGCAGACCGCACAAGTGAACTTGGCTCCTCAGAAAAGTACCCGGGGCAGTAGGGGGGGAGGTGGGCTATTACAGCAAGGACATTACCTTTGGACTGGAATATAGTAAAATTGGGGTGGGTGCTGAAGGCAAGCGTCCCCAAACAGCACGATCCTCCCCGCAATGAGAGACAATGAAGGACTCTCCCAAAATGGGAATAAGGCCAAGACAGAGTGCGGGTGAGCGTAAATGGGAGTTTATCAATCAGAATTGGGCATGCAAAGAACTCTGCAAACTCCGAGAGCGCTCTGTCTGACAATAGCAAAGACAGGCGTATATATTTACAAAAAACGTCATCAAAACCTACATACTATAGGGGGCACAAGTTCATTGGGATTGGGTGGCGACGACTAACTATAGGTGCTGCTGTGATGTGGTTGGCTTTGGCTGGAAGACGTCATTGGGCAGCCTCGTGGGTTGGGCTGGGCCTGGCCGGGTGGCGGAGTTCATCCAGGCGGTGTTGTGGGGCCATCGTGGCCAGTGGCAGAGATGAATGTCTCTTCCTGACTTATTAGCCCTATGCCATGCACACCGCAGTCATTCAAGCATTTTTAGTACTATCTTCTTCAGTAAATCTTACAATAGGTTATGCAACAGGTTAATGCAACACAGGAGGAATGCACCTTGTGAGGGGACTGGAGGCAATATGTCAGGGCATGGTTACTAGTGTCCTGTTGACCGGGGCCATAGGTCGAGGGGCTAAGCTTCAGGGCCTGGCACGGGCGGTACATGTCTTTCTGCCTTGTTAGAAGTTGTTATGGATGTTCCGCTGTGTGTTGTCAAAGTGTTGGGTGTCTTTATTGCACAGGGCCATAAGTCTGAGGTGGTCTGGTGGGTTGTGAGGTTTACGAGGGGGGGGCGCGTCAGGCAGAGGTTTACTGCTGTGCTGTAAATAATGCAGGTGGCGGGTGGTGGCCTTGGGTGCTACAGAGGGGGTTACAAATCTTTGAAGCGGCTCCAGTCTGGTTGGGGGAGGTAAAGCAGCGCGGCGCGGTCTCTGCTCTCATGCCTTTGGCAGCCTTCACAGGGTGGGAGGGGGAATGGCCTTGCAAGTATTTCACAAAGGTATCTCCCTCGTGTGTTGCTGAATACAAGTAAAGACATCGCAAACATTTGAACACTTTCTATAATATTTATTTAAAATCACGTCAAAACATGCTTTTAACCTTTGCTGGGTGCGTTTCGAATATACCCAGATCGAGCATCATATTTGTACATTACACTCTAGCAGCTACAGTGTTTCAGTTACATGCATATACATTCGCGGTAAATGAGGTAGTGGTTAGATCAGTGGAGTACATAGAGAACGACCCGCCACCGTTCGTGACGGTGGTGGCATATGAGAGGCTCAGACATTCACACATGATACGTGCACTCTCGCGCATTCTTTAATGAGTTCATAGTATAGTTGCATCCGCTTTCTCGTGTACTCTAGCAGCATTAGCTTTAGTTATGGCGCGAGCCCATGGGGTGTAAGTATCTCAGTAATACGTGTAACAAATAGATTCTTGGTGCGTTCCTTTATTATTAGCATCCAACTGCAATGGTGTATGTTCATTGTTGCTTATATCATGGGGGCATGATCTCTTTTAATTATACATCTTACAGGCTTTTATAATATAAGGGATTTTATGAGAGGAAAGCATCCTTTGCAAGTAGTTTAAACATAAATATACGAGGATTGTCAGGCCTGTGACGACCCTTTTACTGTTCATTTCATCTTGCCTAAGCCTGCTGGCCGGGTCATGCTGGGAGCGATGATACGATACACTACGGAAGGTGACTGTTACAATGTTAGTGCATTACACTGGCTCATGTCCTTCTGGTTCGTGGGAACGGGCTCGCAGCGGATCTACCAGGGTGCTGCGGCAACAGGGATGTTCTCCAAGGGTGGGGGCCGCGCTACAGTGCGCTGAGCTCACACCATCTTTACTGGGCAGAGAATGGTTTTTGGGCCTAACTAAATTTGTGTTGTGATCAATAGATGTGGGCATTCGATACGTGCGGGCAATTAATACGTGCGGGCAATGTCTCCAGTGGGTGTGCCCTCCACCACCTGGGCCCGGGTGGCATGAGGAGACGCCCAAGAGAGCCATAGTCCTCACCTGGGGAGAAAGTGCAGGCGAGGGGGGTCGTCTTGGACCAGTCCTCCCCTACATTTCCCCCCTTTCGTTACTTAAGTAACGAATTCTTTAAATCTTTTATCCTCCTACATTCTGCCTCGTCCATCACTGCCTCATCCCATGCCGGAGTTCCTTTGATGGGCATCCATGCCCTGCACACTGCTCTTAAGCTCTCACCTCTCCGGGCATATTCATCTGGAGTACATGTTAGATATATGCACCCACCATCTGCTTCTAAATCTACCCAAACTTCCTCATACCATTCTAGTATACGAGGCTCTTTGATGGTGGTGTGCCACAACTTATCTACAATATCTTTATCGTGGTATATGGGCACCAGTTGGTACCTGGGCGAATTATCTATCCCTGTTTGTACTTGTGCTTCTTGCATTGTTTTTATTGTACCGTGTGAGTTGCCCATTGTCACCATCATCATTGCACCGTTTGGTACTGCGTTGGCACAGACTCGAAGACCCACCTGGCACAGGCAAAAAAGTAGAAGGAGGAACACAACAGCTGGTATTAAAAATTTCACAGTTGTTCCAAGCCATGAGGGAACCCAGGAGAAGATGTTGTCAAACCAGGTGCTCGCTTCTGCTCCACCTTCCATTTTCATTTTTTCTCCTAGGTTGTGGACTGCTTCGATTACATGGGGCAGGGAGCCATTCTCTGCGTCTTCGGAAGGTACGAAAGTGCAGCAGGCACTTCCTATTTTTCGGCAAACACCACCGTCCATCGCTGTCAACAGGTCCAGGACGTACCTGTTTTGCATGGTCATTAGTCGTAAAGCTCTTAGTTCGACTCTGATGATATTGAATCCTTCTTCAGTGTCGTTCGCCAGCTGAATCAGTTCCCAGCGTGTTATCTGGAGCCATTTTGCATTTGCCCTTGCTTGGACACTTGAGACTAGTGAGGCGAAGAATGTTTCTGCTGAGCTGAATAATCGATATTTGTCTGGGATCTGGGCCAATAGTTCTGATGATGCTTTTGATATGTAATTTGATGCTCGTCTTTTACGGGTTAGCACTTCTCCCTTGCTTCCAGAAGACAGGACATATCGTTCCTGTGTCCTTTTGCTCCCATCGATGTGGCTTTCTGGTATCACCATTAGTGCCGAGTGTAGAGTGGCCATTGAGCAGCTGCCACTCCATGACTGGGGGAGGTGTAGGTATGCTTGTTTGCCGCACACCCAGTACGTGTCCATGAGGGCCGCAGTCCCTTTCTTTAAGTCTGGGATGGTGAGGGTCTTGTTGCAGTTCTTGTTTGCTCCCATGGGGGTTCTCCCTTCCCCTTTAAAGCACAGGTTATAGTCCATTTCGCTCTGTAGTTTGAATGGCTTTTCAATGGCAGTTACCCAAGTTAGCTTCGAAATGTGTTCTCTCCATACTGGTGTACATGTTTCCTCTATCCACTGTAATTTATCCGGCGCCACACCTCTTAGTGCTTCCGCTTTGCACAGCACTTCTTCATCCTTCCGCTTGTTGTCAGAAAAAAGTGTCCCTTCTATCACAAAAAATGGTTCTTTTAAACATACTACTCCTGTCGTTTTTGGGTAACAGGTTTTCTCGTTCTGCATCATTCGAAAAGTCACTTCGTGTGCCTGGAAGGTGTTCTTAATCCTGCACAGCGTGAGATGAAGGAGACATTGGGCATCCACAATAGGCAACTCTTTGGGTAACAATACTTTGGGTGTACCTGATGCATGGGGGATGAGGGAACAGACATAACAGCTTTCGTTTGTAGTCTGTTTAGCTGTGGCACTCATGTCTGCATACCACTTATTTGTTTGATGGGGGTGTCGTGGGTCTTCCATCTTATCTAGACCTAGCCCATAATACTCATCATACTTCTTCCTCCCTGTTTCTCTCTTTCGTCTGATGTTCTTGTTACTCATGTACTTCCCACCCCCCTGAGCAGTGGGCAAACTAGACCCCCCTTTCTCATTCCCGCCCCCCTGGGCCCATTCATCATATAGTATTTCCTGTATTTCTAGTAGTTTGTCGTTTTCTTTTCTGACGCTATCTGGCAGATTGTTTTTTGGAATGTGGGCAAGTTTGCTGGTGGGGGTGTCATACAACCATGATATGGCAGACGGGTTTCGATCGTTGAGACTATGGGCATTGTAACTGGATACCCCTGGTGGAGATACTGTGTTGCTCTGCATTTCACCATGTGGCTTTTCTCTTTGTGCGGTCACAACACTTGATGGTGTGGTATGATACCCCCAGACAAGTTTAGTTCCGTCCCATATCAAAAAATCACCTTCCCTGGTATTGACATCTGCAGTTGTATTGGGCCCGGTGGTACTGTTAATTGGTCCAGTAGTGTTATTACTCCCTCCCCCCTCGTACATCTCGATAGAGATGAACGCTATAAACCAATATGTAACCAAGCCAAACATCATCATAAAAAACAATGTGATGCATACTGATAATCCACACTCATACGAATATCTACATCTTTCATATACTAATTCTCTCATTCTACTAATTCTATCCGTTGCAGGCTGCCCGTTA
This sequence comes from Ambystoma mexicanum, assembly GCF_040938575.1. NCBI lineage: Eukaryota > Metazoa > Chordata > Amphibia > Caudata > Ambystomatidae > Ambystoma > Ambystoma mexicanum. The sequence continues at coordinate 530,847,440 of NC_090924.1, read as the reverse complement.
GATGTCATGGAAGCTCCTGTTTGAAATATAAAAGTGCATTAAGTGCATGCATGTAAACGTTTTGCTGGCACCATCTGTGCCAATACATTTGACGGGGAATGGAAGCGGGTGGGGGTGCTGGGGAGGGGTATTCACAGACAAGGGTATATACAAGTTATAATATTATTATTTCACTAATTATACATCACTCACCTAGATAAAAAAAAAGAAATCCCACATACACACCCTTCTTTTTTTTTTTTTTTTTTTGATATTCTTGTCAGGCATTATTTTCATTCAATTTCAGTGCTGACATTATTCCATTCAGGTCCAGTGTTGACACACACACTCACGCAAGCCGATATTTAGACATCCTACTCATTTGCATCGTTTGCTGTTGTCTGTGCCTCCTCGTCTATTTCCTCGTGTACATTGCTGTATGCTTTGCGTACGTCGGTTAAGTGCACCCAATATCTCAAACCCTTCACCTTTACTGCTGTGGGCGTGCAAAATATTACTTCGTATGGGCCATGAAATCGTGGTGCATTCCACCGACGCACGAAGCTTCTGACATAAATTGAGTCACCTGGCATTAACTGTAGCTGTTGCTCTGGCTCCGTGACAGATCCTGTTACATTTCCCTCTTCTCTAGTGAAGGGTGGGGAGAGTTGCTTTGATATTGCGCGCGCTGCCCTTGTTAATTTTCTTAGGTAGTCTGTGAACTCATCCCCCAATATTGCAGCGCTTCTGTGAGCATCTGAGTGTTCACGCAGTGGAGAGTGTGCTGTGTTCATTCGTCTCCCAGTCACGATCTCGTGTGGGGACAAGTGGTGGTCTTTACTTGGTTGATTTCTCAACTCAAATAGAGCCAGGGGTAGACAGTAAATCCAATTTTTCTTTAATGAAAAGCATAGTTTTGATAATCTGCCCTTTAACAGGCCGTTCATCTTTTCCACTACGCCATTACTTTGTGGATGATAAATCGAACATAATTTATGTTTGATACCCAATAACGTGGTAACTTCCTTGAAAAGTTCATTTACAAAGTGAGAGCCGTTGTCTGAGCGTATTACGTCACAAATTCCCCAGCGCGGGAACACTTCCCTTACTAGGAACTTGGCGGCGCTTTTGGCATCAGGTCGCGCACATGGTCCCGCTTCCACCCACCTTGAAAATGGGCACACTACCACGATCATGTACCGCGAGCCATTACACCTTTCCCCCATGTCTGCATAATCTATATGCAGTTCTCTAAAGGGGCCAATGGGTTTGGGAATTGTTCCCCGGAGTGTGCGTAATGTCATTCCTGAGTTGTATATTTGGCATGTTGTACATTCCATTGTCAATCGAGACACATGTTCCTGGAGACAGGGCACAAACCATTCTTCCTGTATCTCTGCTGCGATGTGCTGCTTGGTGTTGTGTGCGGGGAAGTGTAACTGTTGAAATGCAACTTCTAGTAACTGCAGTGGCATTACCACTTTCCCTGAGTTATTTTGCCGCCATAGTAGATCTGTCCCTGATTGGCTGCATCCCCGTTTCGTCCATGTTAGTTTTTCTTCTGCACTAGCTCCTTCCTGTAATTCTAGTATTTGTGATAGGGACATCATGTTATACCCTTCTGACAGCTCTTTGGTTGTTGTGTTCTTGATCATGAACTCACCGGTGTCGTATTTCTGAAAATAGGAAGCCTCCTTGGCGGCAGCGTCTGCTGCCGCGTTCCCTAAAGACACAACATCTGAGTTGGAGGTATGGGCCTGGCACTTCACTATTGCTACGGCAGTAGGGTTTTGTAGGGCCTCTATTAATTCTTTTAACAATTCTGCATGTTGCACTGGTGTTCCATCTGCCCTTCTGAAACCCCTACGGCCCCATCTTGCTAGACCTCCATGTACGGTCGTTGTCATGTAAGCTGAGTCTGTGTATATTGTAACTGCACAGCCCTTTGCTGCGTGTAGTGCCTCTATGAGTGCAACCAGTTCTGCTGCCTGTGCAGAGTAATGCGACGGGAGGCGGTACTGTACTAATGTTTCAAACTCACCTTCCTCTAATCTCACTACCGCCATGCCAACGTGTTTTTCTCCAGTGTCCATATCAATTGATGCGGACCCATCCACAAAGTACACCTCCCCCTCGCTGAGAGCATTTTCACACACCACTGTGCCCTCCCCTCCTTCTCCTGTGTAGGTTGCGCAGTCGTGATTTTGCATATCTTCTACTGTGCACGCTTCTGTAATGAATGTGGCGGGGTTCACTGTTTTACATCTCACTATGTGAATGTTGGCGCTGGACAATATAATCTCGTATGCTGTTGCCCGCTGTGTGGTCAGTGTGCTTTTTGATCTTTCAAGTATTGCAAATAATGAGTGCTCCACAAACAATGTCACAGGGCATCCCATTACTATTGTGGCACTTTTTTCAATCGCAAATGCGGCTGCTGCGAGCGATTGTTCGCACGCGAAATGACCCTGCATCACGGCATCTAAAGTACCACTATAGTAAGCTAGGGGCTTGTGTCCTAAGGATGTCTTTTGTGTCAGCACCGCTGTCATAAGTGTTCCTTTGCAATGGGAAAATAGGTAAAATTTGTGTCCATAATCAGGGTTTGCTAGTACTGGAGCGCTTGAAATTAGTTCTTTCAGTGTTTTGAACGATGTGCGCATTTCTTCTGACCATTTTATTTTTACATTCTCCTGTTGTGCTTCTTTGAGTGCTTGTAGGAGGGGCCTGGTGTATGCTGCATAGTCTAGTATCCATGCTCGGCAATAATTGCACATCCCCAAAAATTTCTGCATATCTTTTACTGTTGTGGGTTCTCCTACCAATCTTATTGCCTCTACCCTATCGGGAATTATTCTTTTTCCATCTTTCGATATGAGCTGTCCCAGGTATAGGACCTCAGGCAGACAATACTGTAGCTTCTCCTTGTCTACTTTGTATCCTTTGTTGGCCAGTAAAGTCAGGAGCGTTGTTGAATCTTTTCTACACGTTTCTTTGTCTTGTGCACACACCAATAAATCATCCACATACTGAATAATCGTACTCTCTACTGATAGGTTCCCCAAGTCTTCATGCAATATGCGATTGAATATGCTCGGGCTTTCACAGTATCCCTGTGGCAGTCTGCAATGTTCATATCTTTTTCCCCCCAGTGTGAACGCTGTAAGGTATCTGCTCTCTTCAGCCAGAGGTATTGAGAAAAATGCGTTTTTCAAGTCCACCACTGTAAAATGTGATGCTGTTTTTGGGATACTGCATAGTATGGATGCAGGGTTCGGGACTAGAGGGAACTCTTTTTGTATTACATCATTGAGGGGGCGTAAATCCTGTATCATCCGCCAAGATCCCCCCTTTGCTTTTTTGATTGGATAAATACATGTGTTACATGGGGAGTTTGAAGGCACTATTATTCCTTGTACTAGTAGTGCATTTATCGTCTCTTTTATCCCTTCTTCAGCTTCACGGAACAATGGATACTGTTTAACTCTTGGTAAGATAGCTCCTTGTTTTAGGTTTATTCTCACAGGTTGTACTCCATGCAACAGCCCTACATCATGTGGGCCTGTTGTCCATAAATTGTTTGGTACGAGCCTCATGTCGTCATCAAAAAACGACGGTGGTGTTCCTACCACTGCCATCAATTGGACGGGGATCTCTCTGGCTTGGATCAAAATGTCACAGGGCATCGCTATTTCCATTACTATCTCACCATCTACTTCTGTGTCTGAAAAGAGATCCTCATCTGTTACCTCGCGTAGGGCAAGGTTGGCGTTTGTACACAGTACGGTGCGCCACTCACATCCTTCTCTGTCCATTCCAATCACAGCGATCCGTTTCGTTGATACCTGCACAGCGTGCAAATCCAACGACACCACTGATCCTGGTGTTGCATTCGGACACACTATGGGGCGGAAGAGAAATTCTGCTGGAATCCTCCAATCCATGTTTTTTAGCTCTGGGACTATGAGGGCCAAAGTCTTTAGCCCTGCAATAAACATCTCTTCCTTTTGTGGCAGCCCTCGTATTTCCTGTGTGGTTGTGTAGGCTTGCACTACCAACATTGCACGCAAGGGACATATCCCGGGTGTAGAACACACTATTCCTCCTTCGGTAAATGATATGGTCATGTTAAGTTTACTCATAAGATCCCTCCCCAGCAAATTTATCGGTGACTGTTCATAATACAGTAAGGGTGCTTTTACGGTTTTGCCCCCTATGGTCACATCCAAAGCTTCTGTGTAAGGAACTTCAATTACAGCCCCAGAGAACCCCTGCGTCTCTAACTTCCTGTTAGATAACGGGAATCGGCCCTCTCTGACACATGATTTCTCCGCTCCGGAATCAACCATGAATATAAATTGCCTGTCTCCTATCTGCGCCCCCACCAATGGTTCCTCTGCTGCACTGTGGGTGGTAGATAGAACTGGACACGCAAGTGTTCTCTGTGGGCTGTCCTATGCGGGGTTTCTCATGGCCCCCCCTTCATTAAATACGTTACTTGAGACCACTGACATGCCGTTATAAGGTGCTGGTGCGGGGGCCCCGTTAGCTGCTGTCGCGAAAGGGTTGCCTGGTGTATATTGCATGCTGTCGTTGTTAGGCATGTTTTGTGGGTGGTTCTGTGTTCTGTATTGGGGTCCCTGTTGCTGGCTCGTGTTACCCTGGCTTGGGTCTCTCAGCTGCTGCTGTCCCATCGGAAGGCCATATGGGCTTCCCGGGTGGGGATGGCCATACTGTTCCACCTCCTGGAACCCGTTGTTTTGTCTACTTCTGCACTCCCTGGAGTAATGTCCCCATCGCCCACAGTTCCAGCAACTCCCCTGGGGGCCCCGGGGACCCTGCCATCCACTTCCTCCCATTCCTCCGTACCCCTGTGGTCCACCTCCTCTTCTGCTCCTGTACCCACCTCGTCCCCCTCGAGGGGTCCACTCTTGCCACTGCGGACCTCCACCCTGCTCCTGCTCGTTCCACTGCCGCTGTCCTGTTCCCGCCCAATTAGTTGCCATCCTTCCTTGTATTGCTATCAGCCCCTCCTCTTCCTCATCTCCCTCCCTACTGTGTGGGAGCGCGGCTACTGCTGCTGCAACCTTCACTAACTTTGACTGTACTAACTTCGCCTCGTCTGCCAATCTTTTCTGCGCCACCTCCTTCTCCCTCTCCTTTATTCTTTTACAATGGTGTACTATTATGCTTTGAATTTCTGGCCATCCCTTTGCTTCAATACCTGCTATCTTGTCAAGCGCCTTCTGCACTTCCTTTGGGAGCCCTCTTTTTATAATGAAGTAAAATAAAGATGTCGATTGATACCAGGGCGTGCCCGTTTCCGCTCTCCACATCTCTTGGACCCGAAAAATGTAATCCATAGCCTCTTCCCCGTCATTCATTGCACACTGCATCACCGACTGCAAGTCCGGTGTGTCTGGGAATGTTTCGCGTAAGGCATCCCACACCCTGGCACGCACCGTGTTAAAGGATGCCCCATCATGGCGGTCGCAATCTAACGTTACTCCCGGGAAACCGGCTTTAACCCATACCCTTTCGGCCTGGTCACCTACCGCTGATACCAGTAGACTTTTCACATCTCCTATGGCTAGGGGTACCCCGGCAGTATGTTTCTCAAAGGCATATATCCACTTACTTGCCCCTCCTGACAACGGGGGCAATAACTTCAATAAATTGGCCTTATCCATCTGTGCCCACGGGATATAGTTAGGCCTCCCTCCTCCCCTGTGTATCAATGGGAGCTGTAGCCTTCCTTTTGTCGTTCCGTCCGGACCCGTTTGATCTGTTGATGTCCCTAGTGATGCCATTTTTCCCACTCTGTTCCTTAGTCGCCCCGTCCACTCATCGTCCAGGGTTCTCAGCGAACACGTACCTTCCCCCCCTTCGCTTCCCCCTCCTATCGCCATACTCAACCTGTCACTTTCTTCTACCTCGTCCCTTATGTCACACAGCAACTCCTCTCTAATTCCCCCCCGCCTTTCTTCGCTTGCAATATCTCCCTCTCCGGGCCCTACTTCTATTATTCGCGTTGGTTCTTCCTCAATTCTGAACAAAATCTCGCCTTTTTTCCACCCCTCTTCGGGCTTTCTATTTTCACCTAGCGCTCTGGACGTACGCCCTGATCTAGATGCATCTAGTGCTGTCCGTTCACATATGTCTTTTTTCCTCGAGAGCTCATCCTTTGCTATCGTCAGTCTTGATTCTAAATCATCTGTGAGCTTCTCTATGTCCACCCTTTGTGTACCCGCCTGGCCTCGCTCCCTTGTACTTTCATAAGGTGGGGGTGCAGTGGGCCGGTGGGGTGTGGTAGTTGTCGGGGGAGGTACATACGTTGGGTCACTGTATCCTTCTGCGGGTACAGGTTTCTTTAATATCGGGTATAAACTTATTACCTCTACTGGTGGTGTGACACCTGGCAATTCTTTGATATCTTTCTGTAATACCAGTGGATTGTCTGTAGTAGATGGGAGATCAGGATTTGGTGCTGGCGCTTTAGGCGGTGGCACCTCTTCGAATAACCGCCAAAGATCTAATATTTCCCTCCTATTCTGCAGCTGTTTCCCTCGGTACTTCAAGAAAATGCATGTCATCACCATATCTAGAACGCTTTTGTCAAATGACCCTCCCTCTGGCCATATCTGGGGTAGCCCCTCTCCTTTCAGCTCGGTTACCCATTGGTCGTGGTATTTCTTAATCCGCTCCGCGTGCCCTGGAAGGCTTTTACAAATATGTGATAATGGTGTTTCAGGCCCCATCTCTGTGTGCCCTCCTAGTGCTTATGTGTCTCTGTATGTCTGCAACTCCAATGGTACTGTAGTATCGATATTATTTTTTTGTATTCTACTTCACATCCAGTGTTATGCTCGGTTGGGCTCTCCCTCCCTTAATTGTCCAATACAAAAACTGTCTGTACACAATTTCTACTTTGTTCTCTTCGGGGGACACATACAAGAGCAATCCATCATTTATTTTGACACTATCAACCCGGAAATCAAAGGGTACCCACTCACGTCACTGTCTCAGCGTTGCTTCAAAAAGAGTTTTTATCTGGTCACACTCACCATGACCATTTGACAATTATACATTTATAGCCGTTTTACACATTCGCAACGACAAAGTCGTCCCTTGACACATACGAGGTGCACACACCTCTTGGTAACACTCCGTACACCAGTCACGCTGCCCTCCCTTTCCTCCCTAGCCGGCTGTCCCTGTCTATCTTGCTTAGCACATGTGCATATATTTATAGGTTTTAACCTTCTCTCCCCCCTCCAGTAGGACCCTTGTTCTCTTATTTTTCTTCCAAGTTTGTGCTAATTCCGTTTTTATTCTCCCCCTACCCCTAAAGAAAAAGAAAAAGAAGTAGTAGCAATCACTAATATATTCTCAGTGCCCCCTTTTGCTGAACACTTTTATCTTGTATTTCACTTCGTCATATATTCCCAGCACTAGTCAATATAGCACTATGCGGCGCCGCCTTCCACCCCCTTTCGGAGCTAGGTTCCCGTCACTTCTATCTCTTTTTTCACCTTGTAATCCTAATGGCCATATGCAAAGAAAAAGAAAGGAAATTTTAGAGTAATCCTTAGTATATCTTCGTACCCCCTTCTCGTTCCCTGTCCTACCCTTCTCTCCCCGCTCCCTTTACAATCGCTCACACTCAGTACTCACGTGCCCGTCTTGAACCGATAGTCTCCGAAACTGGGTCCGTCCAGGCAGTGTCGCCGGTAACTCAACGGTCAGCCCCGGCTCCGGCGAGCGGCACTCAAAGGGGATTTTTTTCCAATCGGGATCCCGTACCCTTTCTCATTGAGTGCGCACTTCTTAGTGTACCGGTCGCCGTTGGCGGGCAGCCTCCCGGAGCCGGCTCACCGTGCGTATCCCTTTTCGACCGGAGATTCTCGTGCCAAACGGGGACGGTTATAAGGAGTTTAGGAAGAAATAAAAATCACGCTATCGGGGTCACCACTGAAGGCAAGCGTCCCCAAACAGCACGATCCTCCCCGCAATGAGAGACAATGAAGGACTCTCCCAAAATGGGAATAAGGCCAAGACAGAGTGCGGGTGAGCGTAAATGGGAGTTTATCAATCAGAATTGGGCATGCAAAGAACTCTGCAAACTCCGAGAGCGCTCTGTCTGACAATAGCAAAGACAGGCGTATATATTTACAAAAAACGTCATCAAAACCTACATACTATAGGGGGCACAAGTTCATTGGGATTGGGTGGCGACGACTAACTATAGGTGCTGCTGTGATGTGGTTGGCTTTGACTGGAAGACGTCATTGGGCAGCCTCGTGGGTTGGGCTGGGCCTGGCCGGGTGGCGGAGTTCATCCAGGCGGTGTTGTGGGGCCATCGTGGCCAGTGGCAGAGATGAATGTCTCTTCCTGACTTATTAGCCCTATGCCATGCACACCGCAGTCATTCAAGCATTTTTAGTACTATCTTCTTCAGTAAATCTTACAATAGGTTATGCAACAGGTTAATGCAACACAGGAGGAATGCACCTTGTGAGGGGACTGGAGGCAATATGTCAGGGCATGGTTACTAGTGTCCTGTTGACCGGGGCCATAGGTCGAGGGGCTATGTTTCAGGGCCTGGCACGGGCGGTACATGTCTTTCTGCCTTGTTAGAAGTTGTTATGGATGTTCCGCTGTGTGTTGTCAAAGTGTTGGGTGTCTTTATTGCACAGGGCCATAAGTCTGAGGTGGTCTGGTGGGTTGTGAGGTTTACGAGGGGGGGGCGCGTCAGGCAGAGGTTTACTGCTGTGCTGTAAATAATGCAGGTGGCGGGTGGTGGCCTTGGGTGCTACAGAGGGGGTTACAAATCTTTGAAGCGGCTCCAGTCTGGTTGGGGGAGGTAAAGCAGCGCGGCGCGGTCTCTGCTCTCATGCCTTTGGCAGCCTTCACAGGGTGGGAGGGGGAATGGCCTTGCAAGTATTTCACAAAGGTATCTCCCTCGTGTGTTGCTGAATACAAGTAAAGACATCGCAAACATTTGAACACTTTCTATAATATTTATTTAAAATCACGTCAAAACATGCTTTTAACCTTTGCTGGGTGCGTTTCGATTATACCCAGATCGAGCATCATATTTGTACATTACACTCTAGCAGCTACAGTGTTTCAGTTACATGCATATACATTCGCGGTAAATGAGGTAGTGGTTAGATCAGTGGAGTACATAGAGAACGACCCGCCACCGTTCGTGACGGTGGTGGCATATGAGAGGCTCAGACATTCACACATGATACGTGCACTCTCGCGCATTCTTTAATGAGTTCATAGTATAGTTGCATCCGCTTTCTCGTGTACTCTAGCAGCATTAGCTTTAGTTATGGCGCGAGCCCATGGGGTGTAAGTATCTCAGTAATACGTGTAACAAATAGATTCTTGGTGCGTTCCTTTATTATTAGCATCCAACTGCAATGGTGTATGTTCATTGTTGCTTATATCATGGGGGCATGATCTCTTTTAATTATACATCTTACAGGCTTTTATAATATAAGGGATTTTATGAGAGGAAAGCATCCTTTGCAAGTAGTTTAAACATAAATATACGAGGATTGTCAGGCCTGTGACAACCCTTTTACTGTTCATTTCATCTTGCCTAAGCCTGCTGGCCGGGTCATGCTGGGAGCGATGATACGATACACTACGGAAGGTGACTGTTACAATGTTAGTGCATTACACTGGCTCATGTCCTTCTGGTTCGTGGGAACGGGCTCGCAGCGGATCTACCAGGGTGCTGCGGCAACAGGGATGTTCTCCAAGGGTGGGGGCCGCGCTACAGTGCGCTGAGCTCACACCATCTTTACTGGGCAGAGAATGGTTTTTGGGCCTAACTAAATTTGTGTTGTGATCAATAGATGTGGGCATTCGATACGTGCGGGCAATTAATACGTGCGGGCAATGTCTCCAGTGGGTGTGCCCTCCACCACCTGGGCCCGGGTGGCATGAGGAGACGCCCAAGAGAGCCATAGTCCTCACCTGGGGAGAAAGTGCAGGCGAGGGGGGTCGTCTTGGACCAGTCCTCCCCTACAGTGCATACAAAATAGTTCACTAAATACAAGTGCAGAAAATGTAATAACAATGCGGGAAGAGAGATGGAACTCATTATCATCCCCCATAGTCAGATCATAGACAGGATACCAATAGGGTGGTCCCCCCTGCTGGGATCCGAGTACCGGCGGAGCCGAGAAAGGACTAGATGCCGGGTAGCCTGAGATCCAGGGATGGAGCTGGGCATCAGTTGGGGAAAGGGAGGGTGGGGTGTGGGGAGGGAGTTGGGGAGTTTTGAGGGGTGTTTAGAATAGGATGGGAGCAGGCCTACACTGGTAAACCACAACAAGGAGAACAGAGGCAGCTGGAGATGGGAAGGGCGGGGGAGAGAGGGGAGTTGGAGGACTTGTTATTTGTTAGGGAACGAGCTTACACACACGCACGCTGGTGCTTAAAGCGAAAAACGAAAAGGGACAGAGGTGGAGACTGGGAACGGTTGAAATATGGGACACCTTAGGATATCAACCTGGAATATCAGGGGGCTCAACAGTTACCTGAAGATGAACAAGATTATGATGTACTTAAGAAGGCAGAAAATAGATATCGCTCTAATGCAGGAAACACATCTCACGAAAGAAAAACAAGCAGTGATACAGAGGAAATGGAAGGGGACCATCATAGGTGCACTGTATTCAGCTTATGCCAGAGTGGTGGCCACTTGGGTGGCATCACATGTCCCTTCCCAGTTGCTACAGACCACAGTGGAGGCGGATGGGAGGATGGTGGCAATACAGGGATTGATAGAAAACAGAGAAATATGCATTATCAACACATATGCCCCGAACCTAGACACAGTGGCTTATTTCAAGACCCTATATAGTAAAATGAGTCCGACCCTGGGGGTGGGGGAGCGGTTATATGGGGAGGCAACTTTAACTGTATGTTGGACCCATGGGTAGATAGGTCAGACAGGAAATTAGACAAACCCACCCCCGCGGCTAAAACACTAAAGACCCTGTTGGTAGACCTACGGCTGGAGGATATGTGGAGGCTACACCACCCACACGATAGACAAGACTTGCATTACTCTGCTCCACAAAATGTGTACACAAAATTAGACTATATGTTTGCCTCACAGGAGATGACGGGAGAAATAGTGAGATCAGAATACAAAGCGAGGGTCCTCTCGGATCACTCGCCATTGGTCTTAACATGGCAATATGTGCCTCCTAGAGCTAGGAAGCATTGAAAGACACAATGTTGAGGGAGGACCTGAGAGAAGACATTGTAGAATACTTCGAAAATAACACCGGGAGTGTTGAATCAGCCGGTACTCTATGGGAAGCATTTAAGGTGGTGATGAGAGGATCAGCTATATCCAAATCTAAAGGGCTGCAGGGAGGCATATTACGGGAGCTGCAGAAGGCAGAGGCGAAACTAGAGACAGTCTTGGGTAGCGGGGGTAACTCCCGGGAGGATGCTGAAACCATAACCCAACTGCAACAGGAATGCGTAGGGCACTGGGAGAGATTATGCAACTTAAACTATAAGAAATACACAGAGAGACAGCACGCTGGAGGAGACAAGCCGGGAAGAATGCTGGCATGGTTGTACAAAAGTGAGACCCCCAGACCAATGATCAGAGCAGTAACGGGAGAGAGTGGACAAATATTGGATACCCAGAGGGCATGAACGGAGAGTTCCTTGAATTCTATAAATGATTGTATGGAGGCATAGGAGGGGGCGAAGGGAACGAGATAGTGGAAAAACTAGAGGATATTGGCTTACCAAAATTATGTGCAGAAGAGTGAGAGGACCGAGATGCCCCAATTACATTGGAAAAACTAGAAGCAGTGGTTGAGCAACTACCCACCAGTAAGACCCCAGGTGCAGATGGCCTCCCCAGCGAGTTCTACAAAATGCACAAGAAAGAAGTGCTCCCCCCGCTGCTGGCAATGCTAAATGAAGCATTTGAAACGGGAATATTGCCAGAATGCCTGGGAGAGGCGATCATTATCCCATTCCCCAAACCTAATAAGCCAAGCACAGACTGTGGGTCGTACAGACCGTTGTCGATGCTGAACCAGGATAGCAAGATACTCACTGCAGTGTTGGCAAATAGAATGAGACGGGTCATAAGTAAATGGATACATCCCGATCAGACCGGATATGTCCCACACAGGAGCATAACCGTACGTGTCCACCGGGTCATACAGCACAGAGAAGGAGACTTGAGCGAGATTGCAATTGTATCACTGGATGCAGTGAAGGCCTTTGACTTGGTCAAATGGCCTTAGCTGATGGCAGTCCTAAAAGAATATGGGATGGGACCCGGGTATCTGAAGTGGCTGAAATTATTATACAGTTCACCGTTAGCCAAAGTCAAGACGGGAGCGATCATCTCGGAGAGGTGGCAACTCAGCCGGGGCACCAGACAGGGATGCCTACGGTCCCTGATGCTGTACATTCTAGCGCTATAACCCCTGGCGATATATCTGAGCCACCAATACGAGGAAGTGGGGATCCACACAAAAGGGGGACCACACTTTATTTCATTATACCTTCCTACCCCACTGTGATTCTGTGGCGCCCCGCCTCCTCAACGGTCCCTTCTCCACTGCACTGAGCTCTGGCGAGACTCCAGCCACACCTGGATCCAGCTTTAGGTCCTCCTGAGTGGTGGAATGAACTTCGGCCCTGCGTTGTGGTAACCTCCTTCATTCTACTCTCATACCACCCACCGCTGTCTGCTGGTCTCCCCCAACCACCACTTTGCATACCTACTCTATATCTCTCTGGGCGCTGGCTGGTCATCTCTCTGCATCGGCCCTTTTTACCACCTTATAACCTGGTGGCTCATACTTAGGTACAGCGGCCCTAAACTGCTACTTTCCTTCTTGCCTCAGACAACAGTTCTCCTCCAACCACGCCCTTGAGTGCTTACTCCTTTTGACCATATTGGGTCCTGCCGGTAAACTTTCATCACTGGACCTGTGACCTCCTACTACAATTCAGAACTTCCTCCCCATTTTCCTGCCTCAAGCACCTGGACTCCTCCAATCTCAGTCAAGCGAACTTGCACCATCTGACTCTTTTAGCCCCTCCCGGCTGTCTCACACCACTGACTCGAGTCCACCTCTGAGCCCATCTTCATTTGGTCTCCCTAACTTGATTCTCCAGTACCTACTCCACCTGACCCTATGCGATCCGTCATTTATTCCCTCCGCTTCTCCCCTTTCCCCTTCCTTCCCCTCTACTCCTCTCCCTTCTCCTCTCCTCCCTCCTCCTGATGCCTAGTCCCCTCCACTATACTCTCCCCCGCTCCCCTAGCCACCCTCCTTCCCTTTCTCACCGCCTCTACCTTCTCTACCCTCCCATTTCCAACCATGCGGCCCTCATCAATACTGCTCTCTGGAATGCCAGATCCATCTGTAATAAAACCGCTGCGACACTCGATCTATTCTTTCGTCTTAACCTTCATTTCCTCTGCCTAACGGAAACCTGGATTCCCCCTCACAATACCTCTGTCCCAGCTTCCCTAACAACCTGTCCTCCTCTTTCCTCCATACTCCACGCCCCTCTGGCTGCGGTGGAGGCGTCGCTCTCCTGTACAACCCCAAATACACCTCCTCCTCCTCATCCCCATATCTTCCCACCTTCCCTTCCTTTGAATTCCTCTACAAATCATTCTCCTCTCCCCACCCTATTTCCTTCCTGATCATCTATCGTCCCCCTGGCCCTGTCTCCTCCTTCTTTGAAGACCTGGATCACCTCCTCTCACTTATTTCTCCCTCCCCCTCTCCTCTAACTGTGCTTGGCGACTTTAACATCCATCTTCCTTCTCCCCCCCAATCTTCTCCCCTCCTCTCTATCCTTGACTCCTCTCCCCCCTTCCTTCTTTCCCTACTCACTCCTCTGGTTCCACTCTTGACCTCATCTTCAACTCCTCCTATCCCTCCTCCCCTGTCTCCTCTCTCCAGGTCTATCTCTCTGACCATGCATTACTCTCGTTCTCCCTTTTTCCTCACTCATCTTCCACTATTACTAATCCCTCAGCTCCAATCTACTCACGTCGTGTCCTGTGTGATTTTGACACTACCCTCTTCTTTGACACCTGCTTATCGTCGCTTCCATCTCACCATGACTTCTGCACTACTCTCTCCTGATGATGCTATCTCTTCCCTCTCATCTTCCATCTCCACCGCCCAGGACCATCTCTATCCCCTTTCTCTCTTCCGCCCTACTCAGAAACTTTACTCTTTGTTCTATGCGGCGCCTTTTCAGGCGTCTTGAAAGACTTTGGCTCAAAACTCCCTCACTTTCTAATCAAACCTCTTACTTCTCTTACCATGCACTATACAACTCTTGCTTTGCTACGGCCAAATCCTCCTACTACTCTAACCTTCTACAGTCTCAAGCCTCACATCCTCGTCGGATTTTTCAAACTCTTTCCCGCCTCTCTCCTCCCTCTCCCGACTCCTCATCTAATTCTACACTTTCTCCCTCTGACTTCGCCAACTACTTTTCCTCCAAAATCATCACACTCAGGCAAAAAATTAACTCCCTCTCCGACTCCCTCTCTTCTCCTCCTCCCTCTCCTCCTTCTTCTTCTAGCATGTCTGTTTTCTCATCTGTTTCCCCTTCCGAAGTCTCCTCCCTTCTATCCAAAGCCCACCCCAGAGCCGCCCCCTCTGACCCTCTCCCCTCCGTTCTCATCCCTAAAATTTACCCTATTCTTATCCCTTACCTTACCACTTTCTTCAACTCCTGCCTCTGGTCATCTATCTTTCCCTCTGCTTTCAAACATGCAACATTCATTCCTATTCTTAAGAAACCCTCTGCTGATCCACTGCTCACTGCCAGCTACAGACCTATCTCTCTTCTGCCTTTCCTTCCTAAACTCCTTGAACACCTCGCCTACTCTCAACTCTCTTCCTTTGTCTCGACTTCCTCTCTCCTTCCTTTCCAATCTGGTTTCCGTCCCAAACATTCCACTGAAACTGCTCTCACCTCGATTCTGAACTCGCTCCTCTCTGCTCGCCATGCAAAGCAATCCTCCATACTTATTCTTCTTGATCCCTCTGCCGCTTTTGACACTGTCGATAATCCTCTCCTGGTCCACACTCCCTCCTCATTCGGGATCAAAGGCCCTGTTCTAAAATGGCTCTCCTCTTACCTTTCCTCTCGTTCCTTTGCTGTTTCATGGGGAGGTCAGACCTCTCCTTCCTTCCCTCTTATTTACGGTGTTCAAGGCTCTGTAGTTGGCCCTTTCCTCTTCTCCCGCTATACCTCCCCCTCATTGCCCCTGTCATCTCCTCCTTTGGCATCTCCCATCATTTCTATGCGGACGACACCCAACTCTTTCCTTTTTCTTCTCCTTCACACCTGACCTCCACCTTAAACTCTCCTCTTGTCTCACAGCCATCAAGAACTGGATGTCCTCCCGCTTTCTCTCACTTAACACTGATAAAACCGAAGTCCTTTTCTTCCCCGCTAACTCTCTTCGCCCTCTATCTCCTCCCCCGTTTATGCACTTTCCTCCTTCCAATCTCCCTATCTCCACTCATCCTCGAAACCTAGGTGTTCTTTTTGACTCCTCTCTCACCTTCTCGCAACACATTTCACTCACCTCCCGCTCCTGCAGATGCCACCTCTACAATATTCGCAAAATCCGTCCCTCCCTCACATTCCATGATACCAAACTCCTAATCTCCTCACTCATCTTTTCCCGCCTCTTCTACTGCTCCTCTATAATTTTTGGTCTTCCCTCATCTCAGCTTGCCCCTCTTAAATCTATATACCACTCTGCCATTCAACCCTCTGTCTCCTTACCTCCCGTGACTCCATTTCCTCTTCGCTCTCTCGACTAGGCTGGCTACCTTTCCACCTACAACTAAAATTCCACTTTCTCTGCCTTGTATTCAAATCCCTTCATGGTCTTGCCCCTCCTTATCTCTCCTCCCTTCTGTCCTTCTACTCCCCCTCTCGCTCCCTTCGTTCCGCTGACCACTTCCTTCTCTCTGTACCTCCTTCCCCCTGCGCTTCCTCCCGGTTCCGGTCTTTCCAACTTCTTGCTCCTCTGCATATGAACTCCCTCCCCCTCTCAATCCGCTCTTCCACTACCCTCATCTCATTTCGCACTTCCCTTAAATCCTTCTTCCTCCAATCCCCACCTTGAAGCCCCCCCTGCCCTCTCTACTCCCCCCGTCTTTCCCCTCTTCTAATCCCTCCCCTCCCTTACCACCTTCCCTTTCTATTTTGCACTCTCTCCCCCTTCCTTCTACACTCACTCAATCCCTTCCCTGCCCCTCCCTTTACTCTCCTGTTCCCACTCCACTCCTCCCCCCTCTCAGTCAATTGCTCTTTGCACTGTTTTGTTGTTGAATGATTCAAGTTGCCACTTTGCTCACATTGTTATGTTATTACTCTGTATTTTGTTGTTCCATTGTACAGCGCCTTGGTGTAACGCGCTCTATAAATAAATCAATCAATCAATTATACGCAGATGACATGTTGTTATTCTTGAGGTACCCTGAGGAAAATCTGCAATACATCGTAGAGGTAATGGAGCGATTTGCGTTGCTCTCTGGTTTTGAAGTTAATCCTAAGAAGTCATGTATATTCCCCTTGGGGAGGTATATAGGGGTCCCGCGGGAACAACTGCCAGTTTTACAAATACCCTGGGAGAACAGTACTTTTAGATACCTGGGGATTGACATCTATCACACAGTGGAAGCAGAATATAAATATAACACAGAGAAAGCAGTAGCGAATATCGAGAATAGCATGAGGTTCTGGACTAAGCTCCCGTTGGCCATGATGGGGAGGGTGGCGCTGTTGAAGATGGTTGTATTACCTAGGCTTTTACATTTTTTTGGGAACATACCATACATGATACCTAAGCGGTTCTTCGTCTAACTCCAGAGCCTATGCAGGGGCTTCATCTGGCATGGAACTAGGAACAGAATAGCCCTGTGGAAATTACAGAACACGTATGAAAAAGGGGGTATAAAACTGCCTAACTTTGAGATCTATCATTTGGCCAGTCAACTGCAATATGTGGCTAGATGGTTAACTGAAGACTCGACATCAGAGTCCAGACTGTTGAGATCTGAATGTACCCCGTTCTTTTTGAAAGAATTGATATGGCTGCCCAAACCTGAGCTAAAAGATCACCCGAGGTTGTTGAAATTGGGATGGAAGATCTGGCGTAAGGCTTGTCAGGCATGGAGAACCTGACCCTGTGTTCTCCGCAAGTACCGTTAGTGGCATTGACTGGAGTAGACGTGCAACTGAGGATGATGATTCGTAGGCATTGGGAACCTGTGGGAATCGCAACAATGGGAGACATATGCAAGAGGGGGAAGTAAAGGAATTGGAGGAGCTGGTAGAAGAAACTGGTTTAAACTTAGGGCAGTACATTACCTATACCAGATTGGTACGGCGGGTGAGAGAGACATGGTCTGAAATAATGCTGGAAGATCAACCTGACACAGCCATTGAAACGATGTATGATGTTGCAGAGGGAGGGCATGAGGTTTCCCGAATCTATGAGCTGCTGATGTCCAGGGTGGGAAAGGAAGTGGCCCAGGTAAGACGGGATTGGGAAAAGGAGGCAAGGGAACCCATGAATGACGGGCTATGGGAGTGGGCCCAAGGGTATCACAGGAAAGTGTCTAGGAATGCAAGACTACAACAAATACAGCTATATGTAACACACAGGGCATATGACCCACCAGAGGATAGCTCGGTTCAAGAGTGCTGAACAAAAAACATGCCCCAAGTACGGGGTAGATAACGCTGGGATGATACACATGTTCTGGGCATGCCCAGAAATTGGAAAGTTCTGGGAAGATGTAGCCCACCGATTAAACGAGAAAGTGATCAAGCTAAACGTTGAATCAGTGTGGGCATGCATGTTAGGGGGGTTCCCTAGACCGCGTATATTAAAACATGTGAGCAAACTTAAGGACTTGGCTTATAAACTTGCCAAGCGCAGAATTGCCATGGGGTGGAAAGCATGCAACAGTCCCAAGGTAGAGGTTTGGTGGAATGATCTCCAGAAATGGACCAAAGCCGAAACGGCAGAGTGGAATGAAGCAAGCAGTAGGGGAAGTGAGGAAGAAGCAGAAACCCTGACGGCCTGGAAACACCTAGTGGCCACACTGTTGGGGTTCCGCCTAGGACTACCCAAGTGATCATGAAACTTCAGAGAATACTGATGGATGGGGAGATACCCCCAGAAAGGTAAAAAGCGAAGTGGAGTAGGCTCGAGTTGGGGGGTGGGTTAGGGGGAAGCAGTAGACACTTAACGATATATACATGATGCTAAAGTGTTATGACAAGAACTGCTGGATTTGTTGAATGTTGATTGTTCATTGTAAAAATGAATAAAAATTATATAAAACATTTATTTTAAAAAGAGTACTTCCTTTTTAATGATACAGGGAGGTGGGGATCCAATTGGTTTGGGATGGTTTGAAGTCCACCATACGAGGGACCCTGATGAGAATAGGCTCCAAGAAAAAGAGGAAAAGGGAGAAGGAGGTTAAGCTCCGTAGGAAAATAGATACACAACCGGGAAGTACCCACGGGTAATCTATTTTGCCCACCAAAGCGAAAGAGCTCTGGCGATATAAAACACAACTGAAAGCAATACTGATGCAGGATACAGAAAAAAACTCCTGTTCCTGAAACAGAAATACCACATGAGGGGGGCACTGAGCAGATAGAATCCTGGCATGGAGATTGAGGGAGGAGAAAAAGAGGACCACCATCAGGGCTATTAAGACGGAGGATAATAGGTGCTTGCACAATGTCCACAGTATTGGGAGTGAATTTGTGGACTATGGAACCCTCTATTCATTGGAATGGGCAGGCAATGAGACCAAAATTGACACATTTTTGGAAGGAGTACCAGATAGCAGAAACCCTAGAGAATCCCATAACTGTAGAGGAAGTCAAGCAGGCCATTTCGGTAATGAAATCAGGGACTGCCCCGGGAGAACATTGGTTCACAATAACGTTTTATACATTATTTAAATCTCTTAATGCGTGCTTGGAGGGTGAACCCCTCCCCCCCACGATAATGGCAGCAATTATTGTTGCAATACCAAAGGAAGGGAAGGACTCCACTAGATGCTCCTCCTATAGGCCCCTCTCCCTCCTCAACGGAGATGTGAAGATACTAGCGATAGTCCTAGGAACGAGACTGGAGGGAGGAATGCCACTCCTAGTGCACAGGGACCAGGTGGGATTTATCTGGTGAAGGCAAGGATCAGACAACATCAGGAAAATTATCAACCTGATCCACAGGGGCACAAATGGGAGGGCTGGGCGCATGCCTGGTCACATCGGAACCAGAAAAGGCCTTTGATAGGGTTGAGTGGTCCTTCATGATGACGGTACTGGGGAGGAGGGGGCTGGGAACAAACTTCCTGAAATGGGTGTATGAATTATATAACGGGTCCAGAGCAAGGGTCCGAATTAATGGGGGACTTACAGAGACTTCGGAACTGACGAGAGGGACTAGACATGGTTGCCCCCCCTCTCCCCGCTCCTTTACACCTTCGCCATGGAGCCGATGTGATCGACCACATGAACAGATCAGGGGTATAGTGGGGGGAGAACTTGAATGCATAATGTTGCTGTTTGCTGCCGATATACTGGCTTACCTCATGAATGTGCAGATCTCCCTCCCTGCACTAATGAGCCAGATTGGGGAGTAAGGCCGCCTCTCGGGACTCAAAGTTAACGTGGGAAAGTCTGCTATCCTGCCGCTATTGACACCAAGGCCCCTCCTAGACAAGATAAAGAGCTACCGGGGCATGAATGTTAACCAGAGCAGTGTTAAATACCTGGGCGATGAGAAATTTAGGAAATATGGTGGCAGCAAACTATGATCGATTTCGCGCACAACTCGTGGCCGACCTGAAGAGGCGGCTCCCCTTGATATTGACTTGGTATGGAAGGATGACCGCCATAAAAATGAATGTCCTCCCCAGACTGCTATATCTGTTTGCATCCATCCCGAGCCAGCTTCTGGATAGGTTTTTCTTAGAAGTTACAGGTGAGCTTCCTAGATTCAGATGGGGAAACAAGACCCCAGGGGTGAAAATGGCCACCCTTACCCTTCCAAGGGATAAGGGGGGTTTGGGTTCCTGGATATTCGGCTCCATTATAAAGCGGCACAAACGAGGGGGATGCTGGAACCTACGACAGAAGATCAGATAACTTATTGGACCTACCGGGAAGATCTTGTAGCGCATCCCCTTAAAGTCAGGGAATACTTCTGGTCCCTGATCAGATCAATCCCGGAACGTATCCAGTCCCACCCCACACAGAGTTTTGTGGTCAGTCTGGCAGGAATCTAGGGACGTGTGGTGTTATACTTCGTGGCCCTCCCCTATGTCTTCATTATGGGGGCCACTGTTCGAGTTGGGACGCCAGGGGTTCGTGCACTCGCAGAGGTGGTCAGATGCAGGGCTGGAGAGAGTCGGCCAATTTTTCGAGGATGGGAGCTTCCATGAATGGGGTAAAGTGCGAGATATACTAGGAGGGGACTCACTTTCTATATTTGAATATCTTCGAATTAAGGGTATATTAATGGCCCCACAGTGGGGTAAGGTTTGGCTAGGTAACTAACACCAGTGGTAAAAGTCTTAGATCAAGCAACAACGAGGAAGGGTATATTATCCAAACTATAAAAGGCTATGAATGAAACATGTCTGCAGGGGAGGCAAACCTTCCAGAGATATTTGGTGGAGCTAGTGGGCGAAGAGATTTCTGAGGAGGAGTGGGAACATATTTATAAAAGTGGTCTTCCACACGAGGTTGTTCACATCCACAATAGAGCACAATTTTAAAATGCTAATGGGATGGCACAGGGATCTAGTGAAACTGTCCAAGATGTTTCCGGGAGCATCTCCGCAGTGCCCTAGGGCTTGCGGGAATCGGAGGGCCCTGGCTCACATGTGGTGGCAATGCCCCAAAGTACAAGTGTTTTGGAAAGAAGTGCTGAGCTGGATGGAAGAGGTGACGGGGATAAGGTTAAACTGGACCCATTGCAGTTGCTACTAGGGGACCTGCAGAAAATAGGGAAGAGCATAGACTTCCGAAAATGTGGGAAGCCATGTTAAGAGCGGGGAGACTGGCCATAGTCCTTAGTTCGAAAAACGAAATGCTCCCCACGAAAGGGGTGTGGGAAAGAAAAGTGCAAAGCATGATGGTGATGGAGAAGCTCACTGCGGCGGTGAATGATAGAATGGAGGGATTCCATATTGAGTGGTCGGCCCTAATGCTCAACTAGGGATTGCAGGAAGACACCCACGTAGACTGATTCTGAGTGTGTGTGGAGTGGAACGGGGACAAGTGAAGTGGAGATGGGGTGGTGAAGAGGGCCTCGGAAGGGAACCGCAAGCGATATACACAGACAATATGAGAACCTTTCCGATCCGAGACAATGGCAAATGAAACCTACACCATTGAACAGAAAGTTGATTTGGACAAGGGGAGTGGTGGAGGGGAGCAGGAGGTGGGGGTGCTGGTAGGTCTAAACTGTTCTTGTTAATGTTGGATACACATGTTTGTGCTATATTGAACAGTGTCTGGTTCTCTAATAATAAAATCAAGTAAAAAAAAAAGAAAGACTGAAACCAAGTATAAATTTGGCAAGTTGAAGTCTTGGGGAAGGGAACCCTGAGACTTGATGAAGTTCAATATTGTCTTGAGGATAGACACATCAAGACCCTTTTCTTTGGAACTTGGGGGAAGGGAACCCCAAGGATTTGTGTAACTGTGCTGCCTTGAATTTGGGGAAGGGAGCCCCACAGAATTGTGGAACTGTTTTGAACTTGAGAAAGGTAAACTCGAGACGTTTGTGGAACTTTCTTGAACTTAGGGAAGGGGAGTTGAAATGGAAGCTAGGGACTGGTAGAAGCTCAGAACCATGTTTTGATCACCATTTCTTTTTTTGCTGACATCCCTACACATAGTTTAGCTTTAGTTGTTGTCAAGATCACCGCAAAACATCCAACCCAAAGTAGTCTACGACGGCCCTTACCCGTTTCAAAGAAACTCTGTTCCTTTGATAAAAAGCCAAAACACCCTTTCCGAACCCGTGCTGCCATGTTGCCATGGCGACTGTGGCGTCCTCTCCACAAACAAACTATCACACTGCAAGGAAGAGGAGGGGCCAATCAAGTTCACGGCTACCCGTTATAACGCTTCCGGGTAGCTGCACTCGCTGCTTCCGTTTTTCGTCAAAATTGCTGAAAGCTCCTGAACCCACGTCTTGTTCCCTTTGACTGCGCTTATCCTTTCCTGGCTTTGTTTTTGGACCGCAGTCTGTGTTTCTTGAACTCTTGCTTCCTTGTCCGTTTACTGTTTGTTACTTCCTGAACTGCTTCCACGGTTGCCAGACTCCGGAACGCTATTTGACCTGCCTTGCCTGCAGATTCTGATCTTGATATCTGTCCGCACGCTGCCGAACCCCGGAACGCTATTTGACCTGCCTTGTCTGCTAATTCTGATCTGCATATCTGTCCGCACTGCCGAACCCCGGAACGCTATTTGACCTGCCTTGCCTGCTGATTCTATTCTGCCCTATTGTCCGCACGCTGCCAAACCCCGGAACGTTACTGGACCTGCTCTACCTCTACTGTTCGCACCGGCTTCCCAGCAAAATCCTTTTCAACATTTCGTACTCAACACGCCGGATTAAGGAACAACAACTGTTTACACTGTGGCTCTATTCGTCACCTACCTGAGCAAATCTGCATGCCCGAAAAGAATAGCGCAACAAACTACAGACTGATTCCCGGTGCTCAGGTCGTTAGGCGTCCTCGTTTCGACAGGATAGTCTGTGGACTTGAGACTGCCAAACTCCGTCTAGGCGTCCTCGTTTCGTCGTGAGTTAAGGATAGGTTGGGTTTGCAGAGTTTGCTCAGTAGGATCTTTTACTTGTCTACCATTGGTAAGTGTTTCACTGCCTATTACCTGATTATCGCTTTTGTCCTTTTCTGAAATTGTTTGTGTTCCGCTCTATACGCTTAGTTTTCTGATATCTGGTTTAACCCCTACAGCCTCTATTCTTAGTGTGTATCAGCCATCATTACGGTGTTCCTTGATCAGCTGCTCTTCTACGCTCCACGGCGTCTGTCTCCATCTCCAGCTGCAACAGTAGAACCATCTTTCGACTAATTGGTTCCTTTGTAATTTTACTTAGAAATACAAAGGGACACATTGGTAGGAAGAACTCAACGGCTACACTTCGAGTTCTCCCACCAGGCCTCCTGATCACGAGTCGGGCCAACCTGACATAATCAAAAGCCTACAAAATAGAAAGATGGATGTCAATGATATTCTGGTCAATCTTATGCAGTTGATGGCTGAATTGAGGACCGATATGACGGCCGCTCATAATGCCACTCAAGCAAGAATCAATGAATTACAAGCACGTGCCCCTTCTATGGCGCCAGTGCCCCCACCGGCAGTGGCCTCAGTTTCTGCCTCTCCAAATCCCCAGCCTGCTGTACAGTCTTCGGTGGTCATGGCCCCCCATTTTCCATTAGCTCCCCCTGAGCGTTTTCATGGCGACCCTAAAGTTTATCGGACCTTTCTAAATCAATGTCGCCTGCACTTCTTATGTCGCCCCACGGCCTTTCCTGACTCGGCTACAAAGGCAGCCTTTGTCTTGTCACATTTAGCCGGTACCGCAGCCACGTGGGCTAATCCTCTATTGGAGGCAGGGAGTCCGCTGCTCTTTGATTGTGATGCCTTGCTGCAGGGAATGGGTCGGGTGTTTGACACTCGCTATAGAACCCAAACCACCGAACTTGAGCTTCTGGCTATTCAACAAGGGGACTCATCTTTGTTGTCATATATAGCTAAGTTCAACCAACTGGTAGCTGAAACAGCGTGGCCTGAGGACAAGAAGGCCTCATTATTTTATAAAGGCCTATCGGATAATATCAAAGACATCCTTGCTACGGTCCCAGTGGTACGTACGGCCTTCCATGAATTGTTAGACCTCGTCCTCCAGATAGATGCTCGGAGAGAGGAGATGAAGGGCGAAAAAAGCGGAACACTGCCTGTCTTGGTCACCCCTTCTACTGCATTTTCTAATGCACCCGAGCCTATGCAAATAGGTGCCATGCGGGGTCCTTTAACCTCCATAGAAAGAGAAAGGAGACGTTTGAATAACCTGTGTTTCTACTGTGGGTCTCCAGACCATCTTTTGAAGGCCTGCCCAAAGAAACCCAAGAAGTCGGGAAACGCATTGACTCGGTAGTGCAAGGGGTCCCCCTACTGAGTCCAGTGTCCCAAGACTCCATGATGCACTCTCCGGTCACGCTCTATGTCTGTTTCCAACCCGTGTCGGGTCCTTCCTGGTTTGGTGATCCAATTCTGGACTCGGGAGCCCCAGAATTGGAAACAGAAACAGAATAACTATATTGATCTCTCTTACGCTCGTGAGAAAGGCGTGAATCTTGTGACCAAAACCCACCCAGAAGTAGTGAATGCCGTAGATGGTACTTCGTTATTGTCCGGCTTGGTCACTGAACAAACCGTGCCCTTGATCATGACTACCCTCATGGGTCATGTTGAAACTATCACCTTTGATGTTATTGCAGCACCACAGTTCAGAATTATCCTTGGTTTACCTTGGCTCAGAACTCACAACCCTACTGTTGACTGGATCGAAGGGATGGTTTCTTTTGACTCTAAGTACAGTGAAAAGCGTTGTAAAACTCACCAAGTGCCTAAGGAAGCTCCTTGTCGAGCTCTTATTGAGGTAGCGTCCACGGTGGCTGCTCTTGTTGGCATGTCCTTGCCGCCCGAGTATTCGGCTTACCAAGATGTCTTCGATGCCAAAGGAGCCGAGGTTCTACCACCTCACCGGCCCTATGACTGCCCTATAGATCTAATCCCTGGTGCTAAAATACCTAACGGAAGGGTGTATTCCTTAACTACCAAAGAGGATGCCATCTTAAAAGAATACATAGATAAAGCCCCCAGTACGGGTTTTATCCGTCCATCACGATCTCCTGCGGCATCACCTATGTTCTTTGTACCCAAGAAAGAAGGGGATCTTCGCCCCTGTATTGATTACCGGGAATTGAACGCAGTCACAGTCCGAAATCAATATCCAATACCGTTGATTTCGGTACTCTTAGACCAATTAGGCAGTTCTATGATATTCACAAAATTGGATCTAAGAGGTGCATACAACCTTGTAAGAATGCGTTCAGGAGATGAATGGAAGACCGCATTCAAAACAAAATACGGTCTCTATGAGTATTGTGTTATGCCCTTTGGGCTATGTAATGCTCCTGCTACCTTCCAGCATTTCATCAATGACGTCTTTCGAGACATGTTGGACACCTATGTGGTGATTTATCTTGACGACATTCTTATCTATTCTCCATCATAGCAGACCCACGTTGAACACGTCTCTGCAGTCCTCCAACGATTAAGAGACAACCACTTGTATGCAAAGTTAGAGAAATGTGTATTTCATGCTACCTCAATTGAGTTCTTAGGGTATAACTTCACCGACAAGGGTGTACAAATGAGTGATACCAAGGTCAAAGCGGTTTTGGAATGGCAGATTCCTTCTACCCTTAAGCAGTTGCAGTCTTTCCTAGGGTTCTCAAACTTCTACCGGCGTTTCATAAATTCTTTCTCCACTATCGCTGCTCCCCTTACTTCTTTGACCAGTTCTAAACAAACCTTACAGTGGACTCCAGCAGCCCAAACGGCTTTTGATCATCTGAAATCCTCGTTCACCTCTGCTCCTGTGTTAATGCATCCGAATCCGTATCTACCATTCGTGGTAGAGGCTGACACCTTGGACATTGCGCTCGGGGCCATCCTTTCACAGGAATGCAAGGCTAGTGGTCAGTTGCCTCCGGTAGCTTTTCATTCAGGAAAACTCACTACTTATGAGGCAAACTATACTATTACAGAAAAGGAACTCCTGGCCATTAGGGATGCTTTCCTCGTCTGGCGTCATCACTTTTTGGGGACTGCTCTACCGGTTCAAGTATTCACGGATCATCGCTATCTCTTGGCCCTGAAATCAGTAAAATGCACTACCGCCAGACATGCCCGTTGGCATGAATTTTTCTCCATGTATCATTTCCAGGTCAACTACAGACCTGGTTCCCGACACTCTAAAGCTGATGCTCTTTCCAGATTACATGGTGTTTCTCATTCGTCAGGGGACGAACGAACAGTCCTTTGGCCTGCTCAAGTAGCTTGTGCGTGTGGAATACAAAAACCTTTACTACTAGCCCTAGAACATTGGGTTAAATCCAATCCACAACTCCTTCAAGAATTGAATCTGACTGTGGTCCATGGCGTTCCTTACCATGATGGAATGGTGTATCTCCCTGACTCGGAGACTCGTACCACTTTTATGCGTTGGTGCCATGAAACCAAATTCTCAGCTCAACCTGGCAGTCGTAAAACGTTGGAGTTGTTGCAACGCTGGTCTTGGTGGCCAACAATGTCTAAGGACGTTCTGGACTATGTAGCCACTTGTGCAATATGTGCTCAATGCAAATGTGTTCCAACCAAACCTATTGGCCTCTTACAACCATTGCCCACTCCTGGAGAACCGTGGGCAATGATCTCGATGGATTTCATTGTTGAATTGCCATGCGATCGAGGCCATGATACCATTTGGGTCGTCATTGACTATTTCACGAAATTGGCTCTTTTTGTGCCCTGCAAAGGGCTTCCCACGGCGCCTGCTTTGGCTAAATTATTCTTGCACCATGTTTTTAGATTGTTTGGTCTTCCTTGGGTGATTGTAACAGATCGTGGATCACAATTCACCTCTCGTTTCTGGCGAGCCCTTACCACCTCCTTGGGTATCGAAGATCGCTTTTCCACCGCATACCATCCCCAGACGGATGGGCAAACCGAAAGGTTGAATGCCACTCTTGAGCAATATCTTCGGTGTCTTACCTTGCAACACCAAGAATCGTGGTTGCCCTTATTGGAAATGGCAGAATTTGCATATAATAATGCGGTACATTCATCCACTGGAACATCGCCCTTTTTTGCTATGTATAGACGTCATCCTCGTACCCTGCCCATACAACCAGACCTGTCATCCTCAAGCCCTGCGGCCGGGGCCTGCGTCCGGAACTGGGCCAAAATACGAGACAACGTTTCTTCACATTTGCGGAAGGCCAAGTTGCAACAAAAGGATCAAGCCGACGCTCACAGACTCCCAGCGCCCAATTACAGGGTGGGATCCAAAGTCTGTTTGGCAACTAAGAATCTTCGTATTCCTGGTCATCGTTTCCTTGTGCCTCGTTTTGTTGGTCCCTATCGAGTGTCTGTGTTAGGGAGAATTCTCTGTTTAGGCTGAATTTCCCTACCTAGTGAGTCCCCCAGCAGCTTTGCTGGATTTCTGGGGTTTCTTTTTTTCTCCTGCCAAGAGTGAGACTCTTTTACCCTCACTCTTGGACATGTTGAAGTGTGTTTTCTTGGTTAAACCTTGTGTTGAATGGACTATGGGGTCTTTTACTCCATAGGGCCTCATGTATTTTTGTGATGTGGGTTACACAGCACCCTCTGTGCCGTGACCCAGGGGTGTCCTAGGGACTCCCCAACATAGACTCCATACCCTGGGACTGACTACTGTCTCCCAGGGCATGTAAAGTCACCAAAGACTTTGCTAGTCTTGAATCCTGAACAGAACCAGTACAAACCATCATATTGTGGACGTACTGGCTGGGGCAATTCGATTGCCCCAGGGTCTGTTAGTCGAGGGGGCAAGTCTCCGTCCCCCCTGATCGAGTTTTGGCTGGTGGCAGTGGAAACTACTTTTTATATTCGACCGCGAATATTTCCCTATGGGATTTCCCATTGTTTTAGGCTAACACATTTAATTATTTATTTACGGTAGCCTTAAACATACCGCCGGTTTATATATTTATTCTTATAACTCCGGTTGGGACTTTTTGCCAAAACTTGATTCTAAAATGGCGTTGGCGTTCGCCTCTGTAACTCTGACCCAAAGTGGAGCCCTTTGTTCCACTTTTGGCGGGCTTCTCCACAGAAGCCCTCCAAAGTGGTGCCACTCTGTCTGGGGTACTTAGGAGGGGTGGAGGGGGATTTAGGCACCCTGGACTGAGTGACCTTGGTAACTCAAGTCGCACTCCGTCCTGATTGGCCCAAGTGGTGAGCCGGCCGGCTCACCACTTAGCATGTTTGAGTGACAGCTAGGCTGGGTGAATGGGGGTTTGCTGCATAAAAGCAGGGCTTTGGGGACTGGAACTTCAGAAGTCGCCACAGGACCAAGAATCCGACGAGGGAAGAGCTGAGCCGACCTGCTTCGACGACACCACCCGGTGGAGCCCTGCTGAACCGTCTCACCACTTTTCCTGACGACCGAGGAGAACTCTTAACGGAGTGGCTCCTTCCCTTGACTGGTGGGGACAACCAGTTTTCACCTTCTTTTCGCTTCTCGAGGTATCTCGTGGCCGCCTTGCCAGTGCCAAGCACCCCGGCAACCGGAACCCCACCACTTTTACCCCAACCACGAAAGTCGGTACAACCCTTTAACCGGAGGACTCCGCGGCTGGTTTCTTCCCGGGCAGTGCAACGACCCTCTTCTTCTGCTCTTCAGCGAGAACTTCTTCTCCCCTGACCGACGTCGAGCCTTGCTGCCACTGCCTGGAACAACTGCCACCGCTGGAGGATCCTTTCCGCTTAAGGTATCGTGTTCCGCCTGGCTTCCCTTGCCACCGACTGTACGGGGTAGATTTAGCCCCCGGCTTTCGAACCTGGGAGTGCCTGGAACACCCTGGCTAAACTTTCTAAGCCACTCTAAACTCTTTCTAACTCTTTGCAAAACTTTGAATCCCTAATAACAGTGTGATCGTGGGCACATTTTCGCTCCGGCTACTCTAAGAGTGGGCCCTGCCTAGTGACTTTTGCTCTCCTGTGACTTTGTGCTTCTTGAGCCTATTGCAAGTGTTCTGGACCTTAGAGTGGTGTGTTTAACCCATTTCTGTTTCTTTTTATCCCTTTCTTGAACCTACTAGAGTGTCATCTAACGTTAAGCGCTCACCTCTGTTTTAATTATGTGGTGTTAACCTAGAGTTGTCTAGATAGGAGTAAGGGTTGAAACTGCTTTCATTATAACGGTGTTTGAAGTGTTTTTACTATATCTTGCTAGAGGGATTTCAACTTATGTGTGTTTGATAAATAAATAACTATATACTTTTGAAACCAAGCTCTGGTCAGTGTTTGCTTGTGCTATTGTGCCTGGGTACATATTGTGTATACTTTACATACTGCCTAACTCTTCTTGAGGGAAGTCTGACTGCTCAGCCACAGCTACCAGGTAAATCTGGGTGGTGCAGACTGCTACCAAGTGGGTTTACTGCTATACCTGTAGTCTTAAATCTTTTGCAGTGGTCCCCAAGGGAAACTGCACAGGTTTCTGCCTAACAGTCTGAGATCATCAATCCTGTTGCAGTACGTCTAGATCTGCCGGACAATTGGCATACCCATCCCGTGTTTCATGTTTCTTTGTTGAAGCCCTGTCTTCCTTCCACTGGGTTGTCTCTGCGCCCTTCTCCGGTCGACGTTCAGGGTTGTGATGAATATGAAGTGAGTCACATCCTGGATACCAGAATTCTGAGGGGGGTTCGTCTTTATTTGGTGGACTGGAAGGGCTATGGTCCAGAGGACAGAACCTGGGAGCCTGCTGTGAATATACGTGCTCCCCGGTTGGTTGACGATTTCTGGTCCAGGAGAGGGAGGCCTTC
Source organism: Ambystoma mexicanum (assembly GCF_040938575.1). Classification (NCBI taxonomy): domain Eukaryota; kingdom Metazoa; phylum Chordata; class Amphibia; order Caudata; family Ambystomatidae; genus Ambystoma; species Ambystoma mexicanum. The sequence goes on along the minus strand of NC_090924.1, from coordinate 530,817,663 downwards.
TTTGGGGCGGGGAACTGTCAAGATCACCGCAAAACATCCAACCCAAAGTATTCAACGACGGCCCTTACCCGTTTCAAAGAAACTCCGTTCCTTTGATAAAAAGCCAAAACACCCTTTCCGAACCCGTGCTGCCATGTTGCCATGGCGACTATGGCGTCCTCTCCACAAACAAACTATCACACTGCAAGGAAGAGGAGGGGCCAATCAAGTTCGCGGCTACCCGTTATAACGCTTCCGGGTAGCTGCACTCGCTGCTTCTGATTTTCGTCAAAATCGCTGAAAGCTCCTGAACCCACGTCTTGTTCCCTTTGACTGCGCTTATCCTTTCCTGGCTTTGTTTTTGGACCGCAGTCTGTGTTTCTTGAACTCTTGCTTCCTTGTCCGTTTACTGTTTGTTACTTCCTGAACTGCTTCCACGTTGCCAGACTCCGGAACGCTATTTGACCTGCCTTGCCTGCTGATTCTGATCTGCCTATCTGTCCGCACGCTGCCGAGCCCCGGAACGCTATTTGACCTGCCTTGCCTGCTGATTCTGATCTGCATATCTGTCCGCACGCTGCCGAACCCCGGATTGCTATTTGACCTGCCTTGCCTGCTGATCCTATTCTGCCCTATTGCCCGCACGCTGCCAAACCCCGGAACGTTACTGGACCTGCTCTACCTCTACTGTTCGCACCGGCTTCCCTGCAAAATCCTTTTCAAAATTTCGGACTCAAAACGCCAGAATAAGGAACAACAACTGTTTACACTGTGGCTCTATTCATCACCTACCTGAGCAAATCTGCATGCCCGAAAAGAATAGCGCAACAAACTAGAGACTGATTCCTGGCGCTCAGGTCGTTAGGCATCCTCGTTTCGACGGGATAGTCTGTGGACTTGAGACTGCCAAACTCCGTCTAGGCGTCCTCGTTTCGTCGTGAATTAAGGATAGGTTGGGTTTGCTCAGTAGGATCTTTTCCTTGTCTACCATTGGTAAGTGTTTCACTGCCTATTACCTGATTCCTGATTATCGCTTTTGTCCTTTTCTGAAATTGTTTGTGTTCCGCTCTATACGCTTAGTTTTCTGATATCTGGTTTAACCCCTACAGCCTCTATTCTCAGTGTGTATCAGCCATCATTACAGTGTTCCTTGATCAGCTGCTCTTCTACGCTCCACGGCGTCTGTCTCTATCTCCAGATGCAACAGTAGAACCACCTTTCGACTAATTGGTTCCTTTGTAATTTTACTTAGAAATACAAAGGGACACATTGGTAGGAAGAACTCAACGGCTACACTTCGAGTTCTCCCGCCAGGCCTCCTGATCACGAGTCGGGCCAACTTGACAGTTGTGAGGGCAAGGAAGGGTTTTGGACACAGACAGACTTTTAAGTTGAACTTTACGACGCAGACTTTCCTTAGTTTGTTCAGGTAGGGAAATCACACCTTATCATAGGGTAAGTGAGGCTTTCAACCATCCAGACATTTGAGTTAATAAAATATTTTTATTTTGAACTTTGAATCTGTTGTCTGTGTCTTGCTTCATGATGCCTTCACAAATGGTGTCAGGATTGGGATACAGCTCAACCGATACAAGTTGGGGGACCCTAACATTTGAAAAGCGAAGTGCATCCCTCCAGATAAGGTGTGTATGAGGCCTTTTTATGCACAGAAATCTGGTCAATACGGCCCTTTTAATTCTTCCTTGCGTACCACTTACACATGCTATCTATGGGAGCACCCCGATAAATCATGGAGCTCACTGGTGACAGCCTGGCTAGCAGCAGCTTGAAAATCCACTCTTTACTTTAGCAATCCACACAGTTCCTTCAAAGAAGCAACTGGGATGAGTCCTGGTCTGTTTCGTTTTTTAACACAATCCTCTGTTAATGATTCTATCCATGGGTGTAATTTTAGAGGGGACGGGGGTGTTTGTCCCCCCCCTCCCAACTTTCATGGCGCAGCAGCACGGGCATTTCATACTTTTTTTTTCTTTTCATCACAGAAACACATCAATAGCATTCAATGGTTTGGGGTTCTTGATCTCTTGAGATTTTTAGGAGAGCCTCTGAGCAAGCAGCCATTTAGCTTTTGTGAGAAGGAAAACCTTTTTTGGTGCTCTGTGTGAATATGTGGTTTGTTTTTAGTCTTAATATTGCATGTGTTTGTGTGCATGAAAAGGCACTATACATAGTTTGTTTTCTTAACAAACAACAAATGGCCAGGCATGTGATCTGAACTTTAAGTCCCTTTCTGACCACCCACAGCAAGGAGGTATAATGGATACAGGTAGAAGCAGTGCAGTATATATTTTCAGTGGCACAGAGTGTACCAGTACCTCTCAACAGGACTGCTATATATTCAGGCAAAATAGCCTAATTTATCAACAGAGCTGCCATACACATGTCATGGCACTATGCCAAATATTCACAGCAGGGCTGATTGCATCATGCCTACATTTCCTAGCAGGACTGCTATGTTTTGGGACAGAACCTGAATTTCTTAACAGAGCTGCTGTTAAGAAAGGATGAACATGGGTTGGCATTTTCTGCAGCAAGCTAAAGTACTGAGCAAGAACAGTGTCTGAGCTCTTCCCACCAACCTCAGACAGTGTGAGAAGATGGCATTGCTGTCATATACTTCAATCCCTTTTACTCAGTCATGTGCTTTTCAAAACATCTGCTTCTCCCATGTCTGATTACTGAGTTCCACTGCCAAAAATATAGCACATTTCAAAGCCTCATTATGAATCTCCTGACTAATGTAGGATAGTCCAAACAGGCTTAGAGCTTTTTACAAGCCATTTATGTCAGGTAAGCCTTATACGGAACTACCAGTGCCCTAACCCAATGTGCTTTTCAGTGTCAACAGTGTGTTGGGAAATGCAGCTCAGTGGGTGAATAACCCTGCTGCAGAGATTTTTATGTAGCTTGTTAGTTCAAATCCTGTTGATAGGTGAGTTCATGAGTCTGCATCAGAGCTATGCATTTAAGATGCAGGTAACAGTCAATTGTAACAGAGTTGACTTAACTGTCGACTTATCAAAAGGACTACTAAAAGTTCAGTGATTCAGAACACACATATTTCATCCGGGATGCTCTACTTGTAATGGCTCAGAACACACAGCTCATCAGGGCTGCTATATCGGTGATTGCTCAGACCACAACTCTTCTGGGCTGCTATGCTTGTAATGGCTCAGACAGAACACACACACCTCATCAGGGATGCTATACCTGTGATGGCTTCCCCTTCTGACATGGTTCCACTAGTAGTCATGAAAGAAATCGCTGGGGACATTTCTATGGAACTCACCTCATCGGTCAATGCTTCCTGTCAGACGGAAGTCATCCCGGCTGAACTTAAAATCGCCACTGTGATTACCCTTCTGAAGAAGCCCTTGCTTGACCCCTCTCTTTTTTCAAATTTTCGTCCTATTTCCCTCCTCCCATTTGCTATGAAACTGTTGGAATCCTTGGTCTCCCCTCTTCTCTCCACTTTTCTTGAGTCATCTACATTGCTTGATCCTGCCCAATCAGGCTTTAGGCCTGGTCGGGGCACGGAAAGCGTATTGGTTCAGGATGACATGGCCAGGCTAGTGGGTAGGGTGGGGGCACTGATTTTGTTAGATCTTTCAGCAGCCTTTGATACTGTTGACCACCCCACCCTGCTGACCCGCCTGTCCCAGATTGGGATTGCGGGTGAGCTCTTAGCATGGTTCTCGTCATTCCTGGCCAACCGCGCTCAGGTGCTCTCTCTCCCTCCCTATCTCTCCCATTCCTTCCACCTTACTTGTGGTGTCCCACAAGCCTCTGCCCTGTCTCCCATTCTCTTCAACATATACATCTGGCCCCTTATTTGTCTTCTCCGCTCCCTCAGCGTCAGGTGCTATTCTTATGCCGACACCCAGTTTATGATTCGTCTTGATATAGCACCTACTGCAGGAGAATGCAGGATGCCATGAGGCTGAGAAACCTCAAAAACTTGAACGCCGGGAGACTCTGGGGATGTTGAAACTTGTTCACCATCTGCAGAATGTGAGAGCCCTCACCTGGGGAGGGAAACACAGCCCCAGGGATGTGTCGAGCACTGCTCCGATGTACTGGAGCCGCTGGGTAGGTGTCAAGTGAGACTTCTTTAAGTTGAGGGAGAAGCCCAGCCTGTGAAGAGAGTGGCAGGTGACTGACAGATGATCCAGGACTTGCGAGTGAGAGCACGCCCTGATCAACCAATCGTCCAGGTAGGGGTAGACGTGAATTCCCCCCTTTCCTGAGATACGCTGCCACCACCACCATGAGCTTGGTGAAGACCCTCGGACGGAGGTCAATCCGAACGGCAGGACCCGAAACTGAAAGTGCGAGTCGTCAACCGCGAACCTCAGGTACTTCTTGTGCTTGGAATGAATCGGCACATGAAAGTAAGCGTCCTTGAGGTCGAGAGACACCAACAAGTCCTGAAGTGGAAGGGCCTGGAGGACTTGAGAAAGAGTAACCATCTTGAACTTGTCCTTCCTGAGGAGCTTGTTCAAACCACGCAAGTCCACGATGGGTCTCAATCCCCCCCCAGTCTCTTTTCAGAATCAAAAAATATGGGGAATACCATCCCTTTTTCCTCTCCGCTGCAGGCACCAGTTCTATGGCGCCTTTCTCCAGCAGGGACCCGATTTCCTGCTCAAGGAGCTGATCCGGACTCTTCAAAGAGATTCCCTGGTGGACTGTCGTGAGGCCTCTGCCGGAAAGGGAGACAGTAGCCGTGGGCTATGATCTCCAGAACCCACACATCTGAAGTAATGGCACACCATTCTACAAGATGCTGCGCCAGCCTTCCCCCAACCGACGAACCATGGGACATGGCCTCGCGACTGAGCTGAAGCGGCTGCGGCAGTGCCTGAGGGCAAAGAGGCAACTGCTCGAGAGGCCTTGGCACCTCGAGTACCCCGTTTTCCACCTCTGGTACTCCTACGTTGGCCCCTTTGACTTGCAGCTTCCCTCAATCTACCAAAGGTAGAGTAGTATCGAAAGGAACCTCCCCTCCATTGCTGTCCCCTAGGACAAAAAGGTGAAGGTTGGCGGACTGCAGTGCTCGACGACTTCGCTGCAGCCTTTGAGGACTGCAACATCTCAAGGCTCTTGTCAGCCTTGCTGCCAAAAAGATGTTCACCATCAAAGGGCATGTTGAGAAGCTGGGCTTGTACATTAGGAGCAAACCCTGACTTCCGCAACCACGCAAATCTGCGCATCACGGTGCTCGCTGCCGTGGACCGGCTGCCACAGTCTGCCACGTCCAGACCCGATTGAAAGGATTCACACATGGCATCCTTGCCATCCTGTACAAGAGCAAGAAAGCCATCCGTTCCTCCCCTTCACGAATATGTTCAGCCGCTAACAAAACACAATTCCACAGAGTGTTAGTGAAACGTGCTAAGGCACACACAGAGCTGGCTGCTTTCAAAGCCATACCCCCTGAAGAAAAGACTTTCTTTGCCCAACCGTCAAAACGTTTGTCGTCCCTATCAGGAGGGATGGTAGGGTACGACGCCTTTTTTGCTGGTGCCGTAGCCGCCTGCAACACCAAACTCTCCGGAGTAGGGTGCATGGACAAGTAGCCGGGGTCGCCACTGGCTGGGCGGTACTTTTTCGGTAATAACTTACCCACTGCCGGGAGACTCTCCGGAGCAGTCCAAGCCACCGCCACCCTTCTTTGCAAGGCCATATGGAATGGCAGTACCGGGTCAGTTGGTGGACCTTGGTCCAAGATATCTGTCAGGTCATCCACCCCAAGTACTCCGGTATGAACACTCGGCGTGCGTGCCAGGCTCAGGCCTGCCGAACTCAACCTCCGGAGAGGTGTCCAGACCACTGGTGTCGTTTAAAGACTGACGCAGGTCTTCCATCTGGCTATGACCAGACAATAAGTCGTCAGGAACCAAACCTTCCTCAAATCCTTCCTCCACCTCAGAAATATAATCCAGAGGCTGGAACAAATCCCTGGAAGAGGGCACAGAAAAAGGCTCAAACACAGGCCTCACCGACTTCTTCAGGGCCTTCCTCAGAGTATCCACCGAAGCACGGGGTACCTCCGGCAAAGCCTCCACAAAAGGCGTTGAGGGCGTTGACGGAATCGGCGTCGACATCGACTTCGACGGCCTCGGCACCGATGACTTCCTCGGAGGCGGAGCCTCAAGAGTCCCTCGACGGACATGGCGCCGACGTCTTCTTAGAAGACCTTACAGGTTCTGCCGGTCTCGAGGGCGTCGAGGACCGGGACCTGGAGCGGGCATAGCTAGAGCGATCCATCTTGTCTGATCGGGACCTCGAAGGCTCCCGGTGATCGCGCCGACTGCCCGAGCCCGAAGGCGTGCGAGCGGCTGCCCTAGCACATTCCCTGCCGGCTTCTTTTCGGAGACATGGATGGAACGGAGCCCTGCGATTGGAAAATCACCATCATCTCCGTATGGAATGCATCCCATTCCGCAGGAGAGGAATGCTTGTTGGGACAAGCAACCCACCGTCTGGCAGAGTCCTCGGACGAGGACGGGGAAGGTGACCGGTGACGGCCCTTCCGTGAGTGCCTCGAAGAGGCAGAGGAATGGTGGGAACCACTCCGGGACCGAGACCCCCTGGACTTACGCCGACGTCTCGGAGAGTTGCCCCTCGAATCGTCTGTCGAAAGCCCAGCGGATTTCGACTTTCGGGGTTTTGAAACCCTACCTATAGAAAGCTTCTTCTTCCGCTCCCGCACAGCCTTCCACGTTAACAATGGCAATCGTAACAGTCATCGGTGGCATGGTCCTCGCCGAGGCACCAGAGGCAGACGTTGTGCGGGTCCGTAAGTGACATCTTGGAACCGCAGTCCCGACACTTCTTGAATACCGACCACGGGGTAGAAGAAGATAAAGACATGATATCATCACAAAACACCAAGTTCGAAGAACCAAAGGAAACAGAAGAACCAAGGTGTGCCGAGATCTCCAAAGCGAACAAGTTCGCGGAAAAAACGGAACTGAGGCTACGGGCGTCGTGCATCCTACTTATAACATCCGGTGACATCGGCTCGACGGAGACCCTCGAGGACAACGTATCGACTTCATTGAGGCAGACGCCGAAAATTTTCCGAAGCAGCACAGCTGTGGTGATTACCTGTCATAGATGTGGAATACGTCGGAGGAACCAATCTCCTCCAAAGAGACAATAAAATAAAACCCAGATCAACAGCAGGTGGGGAGACATTGAAATAGAAAAGCAAGACTAGAGAAGGGCAGGCCAAGAACATAGGAGACAGTGCAAGAAAGAAAGTTATATAAACCGATACAGCGAGATTAGAACTGGGCCTCCAGTCACTTTTATCTACCAGGAAAAGGGCTATCCTCATCTTCTGACAAGCTGGCCATGATATGATCTCCATCGACTCAAACTGTATTACAAGAATTTCTAAAGAGATGCCATGTTTAGATCTCTATTTCTCTATGGCAACCTGTAAATAGGTAAATAGGGGGCCCTCCCCACCCCCCGCACCACAAGTGCTGCCTCCAGGTTATAAACATTAATTAACAGGATATATGGGCCATCTAGTTCCAAGATATGAAGCTCCAACAAATCCCTCGGGGTAGATTCAATAACCTTTATGTTCCTTTAAAACAAAGAGCAAATACAAAAGAGTACACCCCCACTTGGCCTGCCCCACCTGCCCTTTATTGCTGGTATTGAGAATGTTGTATAGCCCTGTAAATGATATTGTGGTTCCGGATAAAGGACATCCATCCCTGATCTTTCATGTGGCGATTTTGCCCTGCTACATTCCAAGATAATACTTGCTCCTCCACTATCGGGGTCGCTGTACCCTCCTTGGATGCCGAAGCATCTAACACAGAACATTTGTCATAGATGTTGCGGCTGACGATACTGAGGTGGGGTGCCCGCCTTGTCAGTCTAGGTTGCCAAAGCGTGATTTGTCCGCCTCATGGATGGTGCCGTTTTCTTTGGCTTGCGCAGCTTCCGTTAGGTTTAGTGCCGAGTGGATTCGCGACTCGTCCACCATGGCAGATAGGGGCCGATTAGGAAACCAGGGGCATGAATCCTAGGTCCCAGGGCATGGGAGATGGATTTCAGAAACCCTGGTGGATGCTGGTGGTAAAGGAATTGAATCCTGGGTGGAGCGAACAGAGTGGAAACCTATTCTTACGCCCTTAGTGGGTCGTATAATATGGGGCACCAATGCGGCCAGCCGTTTCGCAAGAAACTTTGCAAATATTTTGGGATCACTATTGTTTAACGATAGCGGCCTGTAAGATCCACAACATGCTGGCGGTTTATTGGGATTCAATATGACAGCTATTATGACCTTGCGCATGGTCGCTGGCATGAGTCGAGAGGCCAGGGCTTAAGTAAATAAGGCTTAAAGATAATTCATAGTGTTTATAAAATTCTGCCTTAAGTCCATCGGACCCCGGCACCTTCCCTGTGGGCAAATCGTCAATGGCTCGTATGATTTTTTTCTACTGTAACTGGTAGGTCCAATTGGGCGCAAGCATTTTGAGACAGCTGCGTGAGAGGGAGGTCCTCCAGAAACACTTCAATGTATGCTACGGTGCATGTGCCATTGCGCTCATACAATTTAGAATAAAAGGTCTGAAATACCACGTTGATGTCAGCACACATGTAGATTGTCAGCCCTATCCCTGACAAACGGTATACAATTGCTCCCCCCGACTCGCCAGATCACATGTGCCAGTAGTTTACCTGGCATCTCACCCTCCCCATATCTTCTCGCTGCCACTGGGACGCTAAAAAAATGTCATTCACTTTCCGCATTACCGCTAAACCGGTCTATTGCTGCCTGGACCCATTCTTATATGGCTGTGGGTGGGCTAATTGCCTGACCTTGTTCCAACCGGATTAGGTCATCCACACTGCTTTTAATATCTCTCTGGATCACCTTGAACACTCCAAGCTCAGTGGACACAGAGATGCCTCTCATGTATACTTTGAACGCTTGCCAAAGTGTTCATTGTGTCCACTGTGCCCTCGCTTGTATCTAAGAATAATTTAATGTGCTGCCGGATATTGGATTCGGATATCACATCTTGCAGCACCTGTTGCGTACACCTCCAACTACGTAACTGATCAGGGAATCCAGCTAGCTTCAAGGTGACCAGGATGGGTGAGTGGTCGGAATACGCTCTGGGGAGAATCTGGGCAGTTATTGACTGCATTCAGCAGATTGGTCAAGACCAACCATATATCAATTCTAGAAAAGGAGTCATACACTGAAGAGTAAAAAGTATATGCACAATCATGGGGATATTACACTCTCCAGACATTTAGTAGCTCCAAACTATCCATTCCCTCCTGCAGAGCTTGAGAGGGCTTGGTGACACTCCTATGTCTGGTAATAGAGTGGTTCAATTCAGCATTTATAATAGTGCAGAAATAATCCCCCCACAACACAAGTACCATGGGATAAGAGGCAAGTATATTAGTGACATTCTTATAGAAATTTTGTGTTGTCTACATTGGGACCATATATATTGACCAAAAAATGTATCTGCCTGCCATAACACCAAAGACCACTACATATCTGGCTTGCGGGTCTACATGTACCTTTCTATGTTGGAATGGAAGAGACCTGGGCACCAGCGTCAATACACCTCTTGACTGGGAGGAATATGTGGTGTAATATCTATTGTTCCCCCAGCTCTTTCGAACCCTACATTAAGTGCTGCCCCGCAAGCGTCTCCTGAAGGAGCAAAGGTTTGGTCTGTGCCGTTCCGGATGCAGAAGTAACTTATGCCTCTTGGTAGGGCTACCCAGCCCTCTGACATTCCAACTGATACAGGTTATCTCAGCCATCCTCTAGGTAACTGAGTCTTGAATCATCATCGTAAAAGGGGCGCCTCCAAGTGTGTCACATACAGAGAATTCTGCATCTTGTATATGTATGTGATAATAGCCAAGTGTGCTCCCCCCCCCCAACTCTGCCACCCCCAAAACTGTGGCATCGTACACCCCAACAATAACAGTCCAACTAAACGTGCAACTCTGCAGGAGGGCAGCTGACGCTTAGGACATAGCCTGTACCTTATCTACTAATGATTTGAAGGAACACATTCTGCATCAATCATATGCATCCTAGCACACTAGGAGAACTCAATACTGGATGACTCCTGAAACAGTTTCTCATCCTGAAACAGAGTGAAATAAGCCACCTTACTGACATAATCAACAGTAGCCTACTGCACAAGTCATAGAGGGGATGGATTATTCTCAGGGGCTGCGGTGGTCGCTTCAATGAACGCAATAGCTTCTTCAAAAAGCATAAAGTAGTACACCTTGTTTTGCCGTTCCATTCTGAGCTTTGCTGGATACCACATTGTGTATCGTATTCCCCTCTAGCATAATATCTTCTTTGCAGGGGCGTAGGAGACACATAAAATCTGGGGGGTGGGAGGGAACAGGGGACACCTTGAGGACTTTGCTACAGACACAAACCACAGTGTAAAATCTGCCCATTTATTTGCAGTGAGTGATGATCATGCACATTTATTTAAAAAAAACACAAATATTTTTTGCAGCGTTCATTACACTTGCCAAATTCTGTTGCTATTGTTTGTATGTCAACTAGATCCGTTATATCTTTGTGTATATTGCACCACAAATATGATTGAGTCTTTATGAGTCATAGTTGTACGCAACCACATTTTCAGTCATCTCAAAGCACTACAGCTCCTCTCAGCCTCTCAGGAAGATACTGGAACAGATAGGAGGATCCGCAGTAGCTTTTCCACCTGTGCAAATAAAGCACTTTCTGTGGGAGGCATCCTTTGATGTCTACCAATTCTGAGATAGAAGAATACTTATGGACGCTTGATAATGTTGTTAATTGTGCAGAGAGGAGGAAATATTCTATTTCTGGTTACTTAATAATATTTTCAGCACTTCTGCCTGTTAGAAGCAGCTGTGCCACGTGATATAGTGTAATGCCTACTGCAGGATATTATTTTACATTTTCTACTCAATTGACTTTAGTATACAGGTGTTGGAAAACTATCAAGAGTGCTCAATTTGATTTTTATCTCCTCTAGTATGCGGCTAAGGCCTTCACGTACTGCTGCACTAAGGCCATGCTTAATAAGCAAGTTAACACTCCTTCTAGCAAACCGAGTTTCTGAGCAATGCTTATTTTAGCAACAAATTAGGAGTATGCGCCCATGATTTCATTAGTTTGACATACAGACCCAGAGCACGACCCTGGGTTAGAAACTCGGTAGCTGCCTGTCCAAAATCACCCCAGATTAATTCCATGGGGGTGCACTGGGGTAATCCCAACAAAGGTCTCCAGCACTTTCCCTCAATTTGTTTAGAGTCAAAAGGGCCTCTTAAGGCCCACACTGCAGACCCACATAGTATCATATGCGTTATGTTAGAATTGTATATGCTATTAAGGCTGGCCGTAAATTATAGCCACAGTATGTAATTAGAGCTGCCTGGCCTGCTTGTACTGGATAGATTTTTCAGAGTAATACTGCCCAATGCAGTTTTTACATAGTGCTCAGTGCCACCTCGCAGCCACTTCATGGCATTGTACAGGCATTTCTTGGAAGAGCTTCAATACATTACAAGCAGAAAAATCAGCTTTATACTTGACATGACTGCTCCTATCAGCAGAGCCGATAAGCATTTGATCGGACAGAAGAACATTTTTCTAATGCTCTTTTCATGGCTCTATAGAAAACCTTTCAGACTGGCTGCTATTAATTGTATTAGACAGCATGGCATTGGATGCTGTGTGTTTAATGGAACTGTGCATCACTTGCCAATTAGGCAACTAAACTATCAATGGGACAGCGTCAACACTCTCTCAACACCAGTGGTACAGTTTTAATAAGACGGTGTGGCACTCCTCATCGAGCAGAGCCTTTGCTGCTAAACTTGGCACCTTCACAGCACATCTGGGCGGCTGTTTTTTCATGCTGTAGCACTTGCCTTGTGTCTCAGAAGTGAGTTTGTGATTGAAGTGCAAAGACTGAACTTCCTTTTCAACAGGTGTGATTCATACATGCCACACCACACAATCCCCTCATTACATAGAATCATTACAGAGCTATTTAGTATTACGCAGCATAGGGGTGCAATTTCGTTTTTAGCCTTGCAGGGATGCATTAAGAATTTGTGATATATGTTTCGCCCACTATGCTAGATAAAAAATCTGGGCTTATTTTCATTTTTGTATGATCTGCCTATGCTTTTTAGCACAGAACATAAGGAGTAATGATATATGGCTTTTAAACCAGCACCTCCTACAGATGTCCCATTCCCGTAACACACACAGTGTAGCACTGAGCTGCACTCCTTAAGGGAACGACACAAATTAAGCTCCAATTATAGTGCACTACCATCAGGGCTAAACATTACAAGTTACAAGCAATTAGCCAGGCATTAATAGTCACTTGCCCCACCCAATTCTTCACATACGCACAGCATTCCATTTCTTACTCACCAAGAGTCCATTATCTCTAGTCAATGGCTTCTGAAGATTTTGGAGGCCTGCTAACATATTTGTTGACTGATGAGACCTTATCCAGTGGTGTGATTTGTTTCTCATTTCAGCCAGAACAAATAAACATTTTATAGTTTCCTAGTACCGAACAGAGCGGTGGTCCATCAAACATTTCCTCAAGCAGAATTCCTGACACACATGCTGCAGTCGAAAGCGTTCACTTATTAGCTATACTCGCACCATGATTGCTAGCAAACGCTATTTGTTTGGCCAGGTGATGCCAGCACACCCCCCTCCGAAGATTATTCCACCAACGTTCATGCCAGGCAATTACATTAATTGCCAAGTGCTCACATCCCAAGCCAGGTATTCCACTAATTCCCAACATCTAGCAGGCATGCCAATGAAATATAAGCGGCCTTGGATATTGCTCTCATATGCTGAAGTAAGCAAATCATATTCCAGGTAGTTCAATCAAATGGCAGCTTCTCAGATCATACAGCAGGTATCATCATCAAATGATTAGCTTGTGCTCGGTATTTCCATTAAAGGGTAAGTATTTACCCCATAGGCCAACCATTGTCAGCAGATACCCAGGCGCTCACACCACACACAGGGTATTGCCAAATGCTAGGTGCTCTTATCCCAGACAGGCAGTACTACCGCACCATTCAAAACTAAACGGAAGCAAAGCTCTTCCTCATGCTTTGGGAGATGATGTAAACAGGAGATGGAAGCACCATGTATTTATGTATGTATTTATTTATTGTTTTCTTGCAAGGCACTTATACAATAAGAATATACTTTTTCAAACCACCCACAAGGCAAGGAGGGAGAGTGGGAAGTACATTACAACACAATATTTAAGAGCAGAGGGGAAGAGCGAGGGGGATGAACCTACTATGCCTCAGGCTTGCCTGAAGTGCTGCCCTGACAGACTAGTGCGTACCGGTTTTGTGGGGCAACGCGTGGGAATTTTGCAACTTGGTGCACCTGGCGGGCCACATCTGGTAGTTTTGATCATAATGCTGGCCCAATGGTATTAAAAAACCTTCATTCACCACACATTTCTCACAAAGCAAAATACACCCACATCCAACCATTAGTTTGTTACAATAAATCACAATTTGCAATTTGTGTTTACGGACCATATTTTTGGTACCTGGTCCTTTTTCTGCCACAGTCCTATCCACGGAGAGACAGGGAAATAAATCTGCTTTACACATGAAAATGCACAAGAAGCCAGTGTGGTGCTGTACACCCCTTGTACTCATTTGGGCAATACTTGTCTCTTTTAGCATACCAATAAAGTGCTTTGTAGATGCATTTAACAGGCAATCCCAGCATGGGACATTTGGCTGAGTTGGACACGGTGCACCCACTGAATGCAGCTTTAACAAGTCATGCGTGATCCCACGGAAATACTGTACTGGTAGCCACTGTCCTAACGGTCGGCAGCCCTGCACAGTGAAATACTGAGGTGAAGAGGGGCCAGGCCCTCGGGAGAGGCTATGTTTTGGGCAGGTCCTTTTTTGGAAGGGGCGTGCGGGGATGTGTATGTGGTGGCCCAGAATCCTGTCCCACTCCCTCCCCTCATCGTTTTGTCTGTTCAGCACTGCATGATTACAGCCATGGAGGACACGGGGTTCCCGCGCAGCCCTGACAGACACAGAGCGGACAACAACAAAAGTTGCATGACAACATTATTTGAAAATGTGATTTTCAAAGAAAAAAAGGAAAACACAGATTGGCCCCAGGCATTTGCACAGCACTGCACAGACCAGTCCTGTCCTCACCTGAAATCAATGTCAACTTGTCAAGCACAAAATCAATGGTAGTTTGGCAGCGCCTGACACGCGCGCCAGGCCGAGCACATGTTTCAGTTTGCTTACTCCACTTGCTGCCTCCTCAACACGTGGCAGACTCGGCACTGGTGGCCCCGCCCTTGCCCCACCACCCTAGGCTGTTCGTGTGATGTCTGTAGTGCAATGCGCATCATGCGATTCGAGCACTGACGGAGGGAGCAGCAGTTGCTCAGGAGCAGAGAGCACCTGTGGTTTACTTCCCGGCCCAGGCGGTGTCGTGCCCCTCAAATGTGCACATAGAAAAGAAAAATCTTGGGCCAGATTACAGAAACTTTGCACCGGTGCAAGTGCAAAGTTGCACGGTATTAGCACTAGGGCAAAGTTTGCCCTGTTTTTTTAATACAAAGAGACATATTAGAACACGATTGCACCATAACAAGTGCAGTTTGGCACAATATAAGCACCAAGGCAAAAATTGCCCTTGGTCAAAAAGATACATTTTGACTGCATTATCGCAACGGGGCACAGTTTGCCCTAGTGCTAATACAGAATGGTATTAGCACTAGGGCACACTTTGGACTGGTAAAAAAAATGCATTGAAAATGCATCTTTTTTTGCACTATGGCAATTTTTGCCCAGGTGCTTATAACATGCCAAATTGCACTTGTCATGGTGCAATAGTTTTCTAATATGTCCCTGTATTTTTTAAAAATAGGGCAAACTTTGCCCTTGTGCTAATGCCATGCGATTTTTGCTCTTGCACTAGTGTACAGTTTCTGTAATGTGGCTCCTGAAAGGCAGCGCAGCACTGGCACAGGCGAAGCCTTCACAGTTGGAATGAAAAATAACCCCTGCCTTTCCCTCACCTCGCTTCTCATTATGGGGGGGATAAATGACATTATATCCCCCCCCCCACTTAAAATTGTGGGGGGATTTGTCCCCCATACGCCTCTGTTTCCTATGCCCATGCTTCTTTGCCCCTAAAAATGTTCTAAGCTCCTGCTGCATGGCAATTGAAAAATCAGGATATATATGTATTATGCAACACCCTAGCATGAGATCACCCTTCTGTCTGGCAGCACGTAAGATTGCATCTTTTTCCTTGAAATTGAGTAGGCGCGCTATTATTGGGTGCCGCTGCGGCCCTGGGCTTGGTCTCGGGGTTCAGGAATGTGTGCCTGCACTACTGCTAACTGGGGAGAAAGTTTGCTGTTATCTAATAAAGAGAGGAGAGCTTCCTCAACAAATGCTTCCAAACCTCCCTTGATGTTATTCTCCGGCACACCGTTGATCCTGATGTTATTGCAGCGCAACCTGTATTCGAGTTCATTGCATTTCTTGGTGGTGGACTGCACTTGTTTAGAGCGCGACGAGCGAGGATACCTCCGATTTCTGCCGTAACACTTCATCTTCCACTGCGCCCACTCTCGTTTCTGCCTGTGAGATTCTCTTATCAGCTTTCTCAAGCCTGGATTGAATGGAATTAATGATGCCAGTGATCCAATCCAGCTTGCCGTTTATTGCTGAAAAGCCCTCTTGCATACATGCCATCCTCTTCTGGACTTTCGTTGGCTCTTCCAGGACTGTGGGCCGCTCAGTCTCCATGTTGGTGGCGGTCTTATGTTGCGTCTTCGATGTGGTTCTTGCATATGCGTCCATGCTCCCCTGTTTTTTCCAGCTTGCTTCGTCAATCTTCACTGAGTGCCCGGCAGCTCCGTGCAGTACCACACTCAGTTCACAACATCTGAATGCCAACCGAAATGAGGCAGGGAACATATAACATTGGGAAGGGTGAGTTTCAAAGCAGCCCACCGGGTATCTCGTGGTCCGGTGTCTCCCATAGTTTCAATCAGCAAAGCGGGGGTTGCCTTGGCCACTTCAAAAGCAGGCTCGGTACTGCACCCTAAGCGACACAGTGGGGGCGCTGATAAGCCCCCAACCCGCACCCTCCTGCTGTTGATAGTTAATCTCTCTAGCTCTGGACTCCAGGGGGTCAGCAACCAATCTAGGTGCCCATGATGGCCCAACTGCACTTTAGGGGGTCGCTCCAAACATGCCACTAAATGAGGGCAGGATCACACCTGCCTGAGCGGCTATCTAGGTGAGTTACAGTGTCTCACCAGCCAGCACAACATCCTCCTGAGAGGGATAGATTGCGGTGAACACTGCTGTGCAGTTGGGGTTGTGATAAATCCAATGGGTCATCACTCCTTTCCCAGCAGCGACCTCTCACCATGTGGCCAGGGGACAGCAGCCGCTACCTGATTCTGACCCTGGGGGCTGCTATCTGAGGGAGGATCACATGGGCGGAGACAACCTTCAAGGGAGTGACACATCATCGGGTGAGATGTGGTATCTCCACCAATTAAGGGACCTTAGACCCCCTGCCTACAACTCTAAATACAATCCCTTCCCTAATGGACTCATGAGTTGTAATAATCCTACCATTCTCTTAAGTAGTACTTGCATGAGGAAGAATAGGAATATCCTGAATGAAGATCACTTTCCCAGTACTGTGACGAGAAAGATCCCCAATGGCTAACAAGAGTTATTAGATCAATACTGTGACTATGGAGAAGAATGGAGGAATGAGGATTACATGCAAGAGCAGCATACATCAGTCTAGTCTTTCCCCAAATCCTACTGGCCAGAGCCAGTATAAAAGCAAGGGGAAAGACTCTGGTAGTGTGAGAGAGGCCCTCCCTGGAGTACCTGGTTGGAGGATTTGTTTGTTGCAGAAGAAGAGGCCGTTGACTGCTGTTCCAGAGGTGAGAAGAGGAAACCCTGGGAACCGCTGTGGCCCCCCAAAAAAACAGTGAACCCCTGGGCACCAGCAGTGTGCCAGAGAAAAGCTGGGGGCTCCCTCACTGGGGAAATAAAGCTGAAAGCATGAAGTTAGAATGTGTTACAGCATTAGCTGAGAGACGCTGGCAGGAGAAGTCTTACCCTCTCAGTGCCGACCAAGGGATCACTGGGCTGGTATGAGGTCGTGGAGCCACCTAGTTCACAAAAGGCAGAGGAGAGCAGACTGTAGGAGGTTGTACAGTGCAGGGACACCACTAGAGGAAGAAGAAGAAGAAAGGCTTTCTGGCGTGCGCAAGTACCGAATAGCAGCCTCCACGCTGACTGAGTCCAGGGAAGCCCAGGACAAGCACGCAGAAACTGCAAGAGACACAAAAGCCATGGAGCAGAAGCGACGAACCCGGAGAGCAAACGCGGGACATCAAAGAGCCGCTGCAGGCTTGCCGGAGGAGAGACCACGCACGCCATACAGAGCCAGTGAATCCACCCAAGAAAAACGGGGACACCGGGGCACTTCGGCAAGCCTACCGAAGGCAAATAGAAGATAATTAAACAAATGTGAAAGAACGAGAGACTCAATATCTCTTAAAGCAAATCATTTTTGGGAGGCAAAGCCAGAGAAAGGTCAAGGGAGGCGAAGAAAAAACCTCACCTCGTGAACTTTTGCAGAACCATATTAGTAGCAAGTCTCGAACCCGCACCCAAGGGAGGAAAAGCCCAAGGGAGGTCAAGGGGGTGAGGGGGGGTAGAAGAAAGTCCCTCACCTTTTCAAAACCATGACAGTTATGAGTCTGTGACCCGTACACAAGGGGAGCAAAGTCGAGAGAGGTTAAGGGGAGAGAAAGAGAGCCCTTCACCTCGTGAACTTTTGCAAAACCACAAGTCTGCAAGTGTGCACAGTGTTCATATGAGAAAATCCAGGCAGGAGAGTATCAAGGTCAAGTTGAACAGTTTGTAAAGTACATCGTATGAGGAAGTCCTGATATGGATAGATCAGGAAAAGCCAAAGACTGTATTGAAATCATAAAGAGGAGAAGAAACCTGGCAGGAGATTACATCAGGTATCTTACCAAGATTAAAACCAACAGCCAAGTGGTTTTGCATACCAGTTGTTTTGCTGAACAAGAGGAACTCAAGGAAACTGATGTCTATAAAAGTGTAAAGCACAGTGAGGCAGAATCACAGGGGAAGGGAACAATCCCCTGCAACTGTGAACTTTACCCATTGGGAACTTCTACGTTGGAGTTACACCCTTGCTTTTGAACTTTAACAGGTGTACATGTTGAAGGCCAAAGACATTACCCTTTTTACCTTAGAGTTAAGTTTGTAGGGTGCGAGGGCCAGAATAGTACTTTGGACACAGGATAGTTTGCTTTAGACATCTTGACATCGGACAGACCCTTAGTTTTATGTTAGTGAGGGAAATACCTTGGTTGTGGGGAATCCTGCGGATCCCTCACCAAAACCCTGCCTAGAGACTCATCCAGGTGGCCAGGAGAGGGCAGACGCTTCCTGATCCCAATCCTAGGGGTTGTGTACTGCAGGGGGGGGGATCACCTGGGTGGAGACAAGGCCCAGGGTAGTGGGGAGATTCCGTGGGATTAGGTACAGTATTTTTCCTCGGAAGGGGATACTCTTACCACCATGTCAGAGTAGGGTCTGACTTTTGTCACTTTAATATATCTCACCCTCCTAGTAAAACTGAAATGGTAAACTTCAAGGTCGAAAACCTGCAACATATTATATCAAAAGAACAGGTCTTTTGCAGCCTTAAAAATAAACTTCTTCCTAAATTCCAAAGGTGTACCAAAAGGAGTGACGAAAATGTGCCTTTTTCTATACCATATGCCTCTAATAGGAATAAATTCCAAAACATCCCTTCTATAAATACTAAAGAAATTAAAACCACCCTGAAAAGTGTTAAAATGAACTACATGTCCCAGAGTCCCTCAAATAGTGTGATGAAGAAGAGGGCTGAGGAGGCATGTAGGAGTAAAGGACAGGCAAGTAGGCCTAATAGCCTTTGCCAAGGTCAGGAATAACAATAAGGGCCTCTACCTGAAATTAAATGCCCCACCTGAGAGGTATAAAAGGCCACAGCAGGAAAAAGCAGAAGGAAGGCGCTGGAGCTGGAAGGCTGGCAGGAGTAGAAGAAGAAGAGCACAAGGACAAGGCTGGCAGTTGACAAGAAAGTCTGATTACTTAAGGGGCGCCGGGACGAGAGAAGAGCATATTTCACCTGCAGGTTCTGAGTTGGTCCTTCGTTCACAAACCAAGTCTGGCCGTGGCTGCACTGAGAGAGACTTGGCGAAGTTAAAGGTTTTCCCACGTGACTGCAGAGCTGAGATTGTGCTGCAACCAGAGGCCCGTGTGGAGAAGCAATCCAAGGGACGAAGGAGTGAAGGAGACTCCCTGTGGTCGAGGCGGGCAGTAGACACCCATGCTGCAGAGGGGTGTGGGTCCCATGAGTGCTTGAAGTAGTAGAAGCAGGAGGAAAAGTCAGGAAGTGGAATCCGCCCGCAACAGCAGTGTTTTTGGAGCCACCGAGTGAAGCTCTGTACTCCTACTCACTGAAAACCCATTGCCGGAAACTGTCACCAGCTCAATTATAGCTCACGTAGGCAGTAGGAGCGAGTAGAAGTTGTTTGTTGATGTAAGAAGTCTGAACAACAAAGAAAATCTATCACATGCTCATTTAATGCAAGGCAAAATGCTTGCGTAAACGAACAGCTTTTCATTTTCCTTTGTTGAACTAAATAACTTTACCCGAGTGGTCGCATGCCTCCAATTAAGAGGAAGAATGCTGTTCTTAATCACTCAGAAGGTTGAAGCTGACTTTCATGAATTGTTACAAGACCGATTATATCAAAGAGAGGTCGCATATGGATGATTGTGATTCCAGACCAGAGTAAAAGTATCAATCCGTATGAATGAAAGGGAACGCAAGTCTTTACAATTCTTTGAAGTTAAAAATCTCCATCGAAGAGTGGTTGCGTGTACCTAAATCTGTTTCTCTTGTGAAACCTGAATCTTGTAACATTCAGAACAAGTATTCTGTTACAGAAGTTGCTGAAGTAAAACAAAGAGCAAGCATTGCCCAAGCCAATAGGCGAATCCCTTCTACAGTAAAACCAGCCCTATTAAAATCGAACCACCTATATTTTTAAGTTGTCAAAGTTGTTGAAGGTCCAGTGTCCTCTGATACAAGGAACAAAAGGTTATCCAGAGCTGGAAGAGTGGCAATACAGCTTTGGGGTAGCTGCCGGAACCAAGAAGGTGTGCATAAAGCTGGGGAAGTTAGCTGAGAGAGAAAAGCAGTCTGGAAGCAAAACCAGATTATATTAGTAGATTATATTGGTAGCAGTAAAATGGACAGAAGAGGCAAAGAGGCTGCTCTTTTCTTATAACAGAGGAAAGATGAGTGCCTTTGCTACCCCCTGTATGCCCACTTTGACCTCTCTCCGCCTCTTCCCAAGGACTTCTGGTTATGGTAGTCTCCTATCCTCGGGTAATCACCCAGAGTTTCCTGCATGAGCACCCACGTGGTGCCGGTCACCTGTGTTACGGGTTTTCCCACTCTTTTCTCTATAGTTCCTTTCAAAGTTCAAATCAGCTCTCGCTACTTTTCCTTCAACACAGTTAGGATTCTTATTGACTCTCCCCTCGATTCACCGGCTGTGATGAACCACTTGGACTACTTCTTCTTTGAGTCAAGTTTGGTACCACCGAGACAAGCCTCTCTCCCCGGCTCGGTTATCAGCAGAGGAGAGTCTTGTGTACCATAGACATCTGCTGCAACACATGCTGGCCTTTGTTTGCAGTCTTATGTTTCCGATTGCAGAGGTTTCACAGGCCTGGATCGGAAAGGGCAAGGTGACATCTCCGCTTGTCACCCTGTCGGCATTCGCCGTCTTTCGACTCCTCTTGAACTGCCATTCTGAGTTAGCCTTCACGTCGTGCGATCTGCCTTGCTAGTCATTTGCTCTGGTCCTCCACCTTTTCTCCCGGTGTGGAGGTGAAAGGGCCGTTGGGTGTGTGCGATTCTGGTTAATTGCCTGATTCTGCCTGACCCTTGTGTCAGGACATGTCATGCCAGGTAAACAGTTTTAAACATTAGCCCCTTTTCGGTTACCGTGCAAGCAAGTGTTTGTGTCGGAAAAAGAGGTTGGAAGGATTTTTGAGTATCCTACGGGTAGGATGGAGAAAAGGTATTTTCGGAAGGGTGAGAATGGTGGGGTTTGTGAAACAAACGAGAATGACCAGAGTTCTTATCGTGACCTGAATAGGGGAAATTGTGGGAATGGTAGTGTGTTGTCAAAGCAGACTGGGAGTTCGGAAATTAAAACAGAAGAATGATTGGGAGCATTCGGATAGGCAACAGAGAAAGGGGATATATACTTTTTGGGTGCAACCGGGTTTGGGACCTTAGAGAGTTGGTTATGTAGGGAGGGTTTTTTGGATCTGGGCAGGAGAGTTTTATTGAGAGGAAGCGAGGCAGATGTATTATAACATATAAAGATCTTGGGGATCTCGTCGTCCTCAACTTCTTCCTGGGGCACTTGCCTCACCTGGGGCACTTGCCTGAGCACACCCCTGTGTTCTGCTACCCAGGTGATCCTCCCTCACTCGTCCACCCCCAGGGTTGGGATCGGAGAGGCCAGCCCTTCCCTTGCCACCTGAATAAGGGATTCCTGAGGTCTACTTGGAAAAAAACCTTCAGGTTTCTCACACAAAGCACACAAAATATCTTCTGGGACTCCTAACAAAAAACAAGTACAGAATTTGGAAATCAGAGTGCAACATACATTTGATGTAAACAGAAGAGTTGCCGAATTTACTGGAAAAAGGGCTCAAACAACTGCAGTCCACATGGTTTGGGAAGAGAGATATTGAAACATTGCAGATTACCATCCTGAAGACGTCGAACACTGCAGATGCCTGCACATGCACCAGAAGATGGTGGTGATGCTACAGGACACATGTAAAGAAGTGGAGGAAACAGATGAGGAAAAACACCAGAATAATCAATGCAGGGAAAGCCAAATAGAGGGATTTGAGTATCAGTAAAGGAAATGAAAAATAGGAACCAATAGAAATCCTGAAAACAAACCAAGAACAGCCCCAGCCAATCTGAAGGGCTGGAACAGGTACAAAAAACCTAGACGAGGTATAAAAGGGAGGAAAACAATATGGTTGGAAAAGGCAGAAGAAACGGGGGGGAAATGCTTGGAAGGAAACTGCCATGTTTCCTAACCAACCCTGGATAAACTAGGAACCCACTACTTGGAAAGAGGTAGTCAATGCCACCCACTTTGGGACTAGAGAGGTGAGCCCACAATGCAGTGCCCTTCCTAGCAGACCGGGCAAGCAGGATCCCACTGGGGTTTACCACCCCCTTTGGGAACAAGGAATGTCCTAAGAACAGCATCCACGTCCCCTTTCCTTACACTTTGACGTGCTTATGTAATATATGGGAACTAATCAGGACCATCAGGAACAGAGAGGTTAGAGGATTGTTTTCTGAGCTTCATGTGGTGCCACCTTTTGCTGAATGCTAGGACAAACTGGATTGTTTTTCCATCCCAGGGAGGAACCTAAAACCAGCCGGATACCTGAAGGAGAAAAGAACATCCGCAGAGGAGCGGTAAGCCCTGATGTGCAGCACAGCACAAGGGAGGAGTCCTGTACAAGATATACGCCAAGGTGGGAGGGGCAGGACAAAGCTCTGACGAAGCACTATGGGGCTGCTGAGGCAGGGAGCACCGCCACCACTAAGGGAGAAGGAAACTGACATCTGAAAACACAGACGCCACAGATTCCTGAATGGGAAAACCAGGACAAGTGGCAGGCCGCGGTGTGAACCGAGGAACCACAGGGCCGAGTGTTAGGCAGAATCATATGCAGTACCCTTTGGGAACACCACACACAATTAAGACTACAAGTGCAAGTACAAATGCACCTTTGGTACAAGCCTGTACTACACAGTAAAGTGGTAGCGATGGCTGAGCAGCCAGACCTATCTCAAGAGTAAAGTGAGCAGTATCAGAAGTTGCACAATGGACAGCAATTGCTATGGTTCAAACAAACACTGACTCAAGGTTTCTGAGTAAAAGAATATACATTTATTTACACCATCATTTGTAAAACAATTCACTAATGTAAAGCAGCAGAAAATCACAATCTTAATACACTACACACCACCCAATGAATTCTGGACAAGTTAAGCTCAAAATGAAGTGTGAGCAAAATGGCACTCCAGCAATTTAAAAAGGGAGGGAAAGACAAGGTTATTCAAAATCAAGCAACACCAAAAAGTGAATAGTCAGGCAATCTAGAAAAGGCTTACTACAACTAGGATTCAAGTCAATAGGCCTGGGCCAATGTTAATGGTTCATAGTTTTTGCATAGGATCACACAGTTCAGAGTAGTTCGCGGTTAAGTCTTTGCCAAGAGTTCGAAACGAAGTTGGTCGGAAGAAAACTTATTTAAAAGAGTAGAGAAGGGCAAGCCCTCGGGTTGGCGAAAGATTTCAAACACTTTAACCGCGGTCGGACGAACGAACAACCGGGTTTGAACAGTACCTTAGAAGAAGAAGAAGAATGTTGTAGCTGAGGCAGAAGTTTCTGGCAGATCCTGCAGGCTCACGGTTCCTTAAGCGACTGTCAGACTGACATGAAGGAGGAAGATTGGAGGGTCCTGCAATGCCCAGGGAAGAAACCAGCAGAAGAGCAAAGCAACAAATAAAAGGTGCACTCCTTAAAACCCAAACAGGGTCCGGTCCTCTTGGCTATCCGGTTCACTGCAGCGATGCACAGCAAATTCGACCAGGGGAGGGAGGTCTTGCTTGGTGTTTGATGAACTGGTTGGTCCCACCAGCGCAAGCGAAGAAGATTCCTTGCATATCTACTCTGTCGTTGAAGTTTAGGAGATTCGGACCCGCAGCAGGGCTTCACCAGAGGTTCAGTAGTTGCAGCAGTCCTCTTCCTTCAGCTTCTCTTCAGTTCTCTTGATCCAGTGGTGTCTCTGCCTTCCAAGTCCCAGAGACCTGCTTTTTATGCAGTTTTCCCCCATTCACACAGCCTGGCTGTCAATCACACAGCAGGGTGGCTGTCCTGGCAGGACAGTCACCTAGCCAATCAAACAAGAGTGTGACTTGGGTCTCCAAGGAGACCCTGTGCTGGGGGCCTAAAACCCCTCCCTCACATCCTGTCCACCCCAGACACTCAGATGCCTAAGGAGGGCTTCTGTGCAGAATCCCGCCAAAGGACGGCGAACAAAGGAAACAAACCTGGTTTGGCACGCAGAGTAAAACACGAGAAAGACCTTTACAAAAAGAAATGGCGAATAAACCCAGCCGGAACCAAATAAAAGAAAATGGGGTCCAGCGGTTTAAGTTTGAGGCTAAAAACATAGCCTAAAACAACACCAAGGCTATTTTCATAGACCGCAGTAGGACAAATATGGTAGATACCACTGCCACCAGCCAAATCTTAAAGAAGGGGGAACAAAATAATGTTCCTTGAGAGACAAACAAAAAGGGATAACTATTAACCCTTTCCAGTACTCTATGTAAGATAGGTCGTACTGGGTCTGTGAATTTAAAAAGACTAATAAAGTAAATGGCGACTTTACATGTTCTGGGAGACAGTAGTCAGTCCCAGAAAATGGAGTTTAAAGTGGGAAGTCTGAAAAAGACAACCCTGTGTCACTGCACTAAAGGTGCTGTGTGACACAGAGTAAAAGGGTGATGCCTATGGAGTAGGTGAGGCTCCACAGTCTATGAACACAAAAATGTAGAACACACAGCAAAACACATGTAAGAGTGAGAGAAAAGGCTCACACTCTTATCAGGTGAAAACATTAATCCTAGAAATCCAGCAAAGCTGCTGAGGGACTCCGTAGGTAAGGGAAATTCGCCATTCTGAAAGATGCTTGGGGCTCACAAGGAGCACAACAAAGAACTGCAGAGGTGAAAGAGGCCCGCAGCCGGACAGGGGTGAACCGAGAAACCACAAGGTGTTGAGAAGCCTGCAGCCTACGAGCAACAAATCAAGAAACCACCAGGGTAACAGAAGCTCATACCCTGCGAAGGACAAGTCGAGAAACCTACAGCCAAGGACGGGCTAAAATGAGAGGGAGAGTAAACCAGGTTGAAGGAGCCACCCACTACGGCCAAAAATCAGAGAGCCTACAATGGCTCAGAGACCAGTAATACTTGGAAGTGGACTTACGGAGCAACCACAGCCAAGTTGCCCTATCCCTGGAGACAGGATAAGGTACTGAGCAGAGACCTTTTAGAGAGAACGTTTTGTGACATTTTTCATTTGAAAAACTGTTTCCTTTTCTATTGAACTGTAAGAGACCTTGGGCCTCATTACGACCCTTGCGGTCTCGTAATGAAGGGTGCCGGTACGGGACCGGCACCCTTCATTACGGGAGCGCTGATTACGAGGTTCCCTTTTCCGGGTCTCACGAGGGGAAGAGGGAGGTAATAACGGGCCATTTGTAATGTGCCCGTTATTACCTCCTTCCCCATTCCCATTGAGCCCTATGAGGGCTCAAATGGGAATGGGGAATGGTTCCTTCAAGGAGGAATTACCGGGTCCTCCAATGTTGGAATGACCCGGTTATTCCTCATTGAAGGAACCCGGTAATGGAGCCCGGTTTGGAAGCAGCCATGGTGCCAATAGCTTTTTGCCTCCAAACTCGTAATGTGGCCCCTTCTGTTGTTCTTAAATAAACCACACCTACAAATGTTCAGAGACTTGATGATCCACTAGATGGAGTTCAGATTCCAGCCCCCACTAAATTCCCTGGGGGTAGGGGGTAACCCTAAATTAAGCACATGCTTAAGATTCTTTTCTATCTTCTTTCTCGCTACTAGAATAGCTAAGTGATAGAATAGCTGAGATCTTAGACCAAGGACTGCTTTTGCTTTGTGACATCTTGACGAGCACCCGTTTATTGTTTTGTAGCACTGGGAATCCTCCTAAGTAACAGGGACAAGAGAAGGTTTTTCTTTACGTTTGTCAATAAAGCGTATGTTGAATCGTGTCTTCATATTCGTCTCCTATGTCAGACTTAACACAGAACATTATGGTTTAAACAGTCATCTTTGAAGGTGTTGGGCACTTCAATAAAGCCTGAGTGCATGTTGACCCATCCCTCACACTGTTTGCTTTAGGAACATCCCTATTGTTTTTAGACATACCCATAGATCCTATAGGTGTTTTTGTCTAACCCCATTCCAGAACAAGTAGCTAACAAATTAATTCAGCTGAACCACATTCATATTGTGCCACATCTGTGACAACGCCAGCATTGTGGCCTTGTCATGGGGAGGGAGGGAGCCCATCCCTTACTGAGTACGGGCAGTCCCCCACCCAAGCTTACCTGCACAGATGGCGGCCTCCAGGCTGCAACAGGACGCAAGGAGACCGGCAGCCCCACAGCCAGCAACGGAACCACGTGACGCCAGGAGAAGCAGAATGCATCCTGCCATGGGTTGCAGAGCGCGGGTCAACACCGGCCACCAAATGACACAGGATGCAGCAAAGGGATGCGCCGCACCAAGGGGTGCTGCGACAACTACAACACTGGTGCAGCTCCAGTAGACTGTCTGCTTGAGCTCGTGCAAATAGGAAGACCACTAGCCCACCAGGGAATTTTTACTTATTAAATAAAGGCATCCATGAAGGCCTTTACCCCACTAAACCACCAGGGATAATATTATATTAGAAGGCCTTATGGAGGCCTTTACATCCAACGTCCCTGGACCCATGTTGGATAAGGAGTGGCGCTTACAAGCCCTTTTCAAGCCTACTATAGCCAGCCCCCTCATGCACCTTGAAACCAGGTAAAATATTCGATAGGGTAAGTATTCAATCCCGGGAGGCGGGAGGGTGGGGACGTATGTAACGAGGTGTGTGCAAGTGTGTCACGCACCCCCAGTTTGCTTTCCCTCTGCGCTGGTCCCACTAGGACAGGTGGCACCTTTCATCATGTCGCACGGTTCACCTTTCCCAAGATGGGGCCCACCGGACAATGCATATGTCACCAAGTGACATCACGTGCCAACCACAGGATGGCAACCGGATGCCAGGTCACAGATCACTCAGGACACTTGTATAAACAGTAAGGATTCCCCTGGACAGAATAGGTTTCTGAAACACATCATTTTTTCAAACGTTCTATGATGTGAGCCTCCAGACCTATACCCAAAACCTTTTTGGAAAGAGGTCCTTTTATAGATGCAATTTCTCCTCCAAATGATTAAAATCTTGGTTTTCTGTTTAAGTGGCAGTGACAGTTTTAGTGCAAGGATACTGCAGTCAATCAATGTGTGGCAAAAATACTTTGCATTGATGTGAAAAGATTGCTTTCTTTGTATGGTGCATAATTGTTATTGTTAACGATCATTTATATTTCCTGTCACCTTGTATTCTAGCATCAAGCACTCACCCAGAAAAGGAAAGTCATACTTTTTCATATCCTCCTCGGATAGAAGATATCTGGTGAGGCCGTATTTTTTGTTTCCGCATTTCTGGATACTTGGGTTTACATGAAGGTCATTGCTGTTCTGTGGATTCATCGGGACATTCTCATCAAGCAGAGGCACGCCTAAAATAGCAAGGGAAAATATTTTAGTAAACTAACTTTCTTTATATCCATAGTGCACAGTGGCACAGCATAATTCTATGAAATATCAAAAACAGTAAAACTCTGAATTTGTGAGGTTAGAAGGCATAGGAAACACAGAGACTACGCAAGTGTGCACGTTTCATATTTTGGGCCTTGCGAACCCAGCTTTGTAATTTTGACAAAGGCCTATATTATCATGAAGACTGTCTGTGACCACGCAAGAATGGCAGGACAGAAGAACAAGTTACTTACCAACTGGTAACGTTCTTTCGACTGGATGTTCCTCCAACATATTCCTCATCTTTGACATGTAATGTCCACAGCTCGGCTGCTTCGGAATTTTTTTCGGCAGAGGGCGCCCTGCGTCAATGGCGTCGGGTCGATGTCCCTCGAAGGCCTCCGTCGAGGGTGACTTCATCGGATGTTCTAAGTAGCAAGCACGGTGCCCGTTGCCTCAGTTCATGTTTTTTCCCCCTCTCATCGTGTAACCGATATGCCCACAATACAGCTCTGACTGTACTCAGCCTTGTTGGAACGAAAGCTGTAAAAGCATGGGAAATTATTCAGAGGGGTAAGCTGGGAGGGCGGCGAGGAATACGTTGGGGGAACACCCAGTCGAAAGAACGTTACCAATTGGTAAGTAACTTGTTCTTCTAATGGATTGTGCCCTCCAACGTATTCCTCATCTTTGACAGACTCCGAAAGCAGTATCCATGATTGGAGGAGGGAGAAGAATTTAGACATACCCAATTAAATGGCAGAGTAAAGTACAGCCTTACCAAAGGCCACATTCTGAACATGGGAAGTATCCAGGGAATAATGCTCAACAAACGTGTATGAAGACCACGCTGCAGCATCACAGATGTTCTTTACAGGGACACCCCTCTGCAGAGCCGTTGATGTAGCCATGCCCCTGGTGGAGTGAGCCCGCAAGCCCTCAGGAGGGTCCTTGCTAGCCAATCGGTAGCATTCAGAAATAGTGAGGATGATCCACCTAGACAAGGTCTGTTTAGAAACAGCCTGGCCCAATCTGTGTCCAGTATACCCCACAAACAGCTGGCTGTCCACTCTGACTTTGGACATTCTGGAAAGATAAAAGCTTTACGCTCTCCTTGGGTCCAACCTATGTAGCCCTTCCTTTTCCTTACTATGATGCGGAGGAGGATAGAAGGCGGGTAGCACAACCTTCTGACTTAAGTGAAAGGCAGAAACTACCTTAGGCAGGAAGGAAGGACGTACTCTCAATACAACTCTGTCGTTGTGGAACACAGTAAAGGGTGGCTTAAAAGAAAGTGCCTGCAACTCGCTCACTCTTCGAGCAGATGTTATCGCAACCAAGAAAATAGTCTTAAAGGTCAACAATCTCAATGGACAGGAGTGCAAAGGTTCAAATGGAGCACTCACCAGAAACTTTAAGACCAGGTTTAGGTCCCAGACCGTCACCTGAAAAGGCGCTGGCGGGAACACATTTGTGAGCACTTTGAGAAACTGAGTGATCAGTGAAATCTTAAATTAAGAGCACTCTTCGGATGAGCGCTTGAATACGGATAGCACTGCAAGGTAACCTTTAATGGTTCCCACCTGAAGACCCGAGTGCTAAAGAAAGCAAGAAGGAGAGAACCTCCGGAATTGAACACTGAAAAGGATCAACATTCTTTCCTCTGCACCAGTTGCAAAGTTTACGCCAACGGCATCGGTACAGGGACTTTGTTGCTCGACGCCTGACCGAAAGCAACAACTCCATCACGTCATCATGGAGGTCCCAATCCTTATATCCCAACCTTTCAGAAACCATGCGTGAAGGTTGAGAGTCTTGACCTCTGGATGGAGAACCCAACCTTCCTCTCGCGAGAGAAGATCCTCCCTTTGGGGAAGACGCATTGGAGGACAGATGGACATGTCTAGAAGGTCCAGATACCACGCTCTCCTGGCCCAATCTGGAGCAATGAGGATCCGGTGGGACCCAAACCATCTTAACTTCCTGAGAACTCGAGGAATGACGGGGACTGGAGGAAACGTGTACAGTAGCGGAAAGTCCCAATCCACCACCAACGCGTCTCCTAGAGCTCCACTCTAAGGAAATTCCCTTGAGCAGTACAGCTCGCACTTCTGGTTGTCCCCGGTCGCGAACATATCCACTTGAGGGGTTCCCCAAAGGGCGAAGATCTCCTGCAGGACTTCCAGAGCTATTTCCCACTCGTGGGAGACTGTGCTCTGCCTGCTCAGAGCATCTGCCGCTGTGTTCTCTCCGGACAGATGAGCTGCTGCTAGGGTTGAACCCTCTCGAATTGCCCAGAACCAGAGCTGCATTGCCTCTCTGCACAGAGACAGTGGCCCTACACTTCTCTTGTTGAGGTAATGCATGGCCACCATGTTCGCCATTATCAGGACATTCTTCCCCCGCACAGATGGCAGGAAAGCCTTCAGTGCTAGCCTGATTGCTCTCAGCTCCACAAAATTGATGTGCAGTTTGGACTCTGATGGAGACCAACGACCACTGATGGTCAGATCGTTGGCGTGAGCTCCCCAACTTGTGAGGGAAGCGTCTGTCACTACAGTGACCTCCGGCCATGGTTGCCAAAAAGGTTCTCCCTTCATAAGGTTTTCCTCGTAGGCCCACCACAGAAGATCCTGTGAGACCCTGACCGGAACCTGAAGGCGATCCGACATCCTGCCTGAGAACTGGGACCATTGAGTCCTGAGCGCCCATTGAAGGGACCTCATTCTCCTACAGCACCAGAAAAATGCAGGATGCCATGAGACCGAGCAACCTCAAGAATTCGAAGGCCGGAAGACTCTGGGCATTCTGAAATTTGGTTACCATATGGAGAATGTTCTGAGCCCTCGCCTTGGGTGGCGAGCACTTCCCCAAGGGCGTGTCTAAGAAAGCCCCAATGTACTGGAGCTGTTGGGAAGGTGTCATATGGGATTTCTTAAAATTGAGGTAGAAGCCCAGTCTGTGAAGGGAGTGACAGGTAACGTTGAGATGATCCAACACTTGTTCGGGAGAACGCGCCCTGATCAGCCAATCGTCCAGGTAGGGGTAGACGTGAATACCCCTTCTCCTGAGATGCGCTGACACTACCACCATCATTTTGGTGAATACCCTCGGGGCGGAGGTCAATCCGAACGGTAGGACTCGAAACTGATCGTGCGAGCCGCCAACGGCGAACCTCAGGTATTTCCTGTGCTTGAGATGTATCGGCACATGAAAAAAGGCATCCTGAAGGTCCAATGACACCAGCAAATCCTGAAGTTGGAGGGCCTGAAGGATCTGAGAAAGAGTGACCATCTTAAACTTGTCCTTCCTGAGGAACTTGTTCAAGCATCTCAAGTCCAAGATGAGTCCCAGTCCCCCGTCCTTCTTGGGAATCAAAAAATAAAGGGAGTACCAGCCCTTGTTCCTCTCCGCTACAGGCACTGGCTCTATAGCGCCTTTCTCTAGAAGGATTAATATTTCCTACACAAGGAGCGGATCTGGAACCCTCAAAGAGTGTCCTCCTGGTGGATTGTCGTGATGCTTCAGTAGAAAAGGAAGTCAGTACCCATGGGCTAGTGTTTCCAGAGCCCAAGCATCTGAAGTAATGGCTCACCATTCTTCTAGATGCTGAGACAGTCTGCCCTCACCAGTGAGCTGTGACCGAAGGCATCAGAGCGGTTTTGTAGCGGCAGTAGCTGAGCCTGATGGCAAAGAGGCTGCTGCTTGAGTGGCTCTGGCACCTCTACCTCGTCCACCACTAGGAAACTTACGTTGGCCTCTTTGACTGGCCATTCCTCTCGCCCTTCCAAATGAGGAGTAGTAATAAAAGGAACTACCCCTCCATTGATGTCCCCTAGTATGAAAAGGCTGAGACTGCCGGACAGCAGCTCCCAAAGATTTGGCGGCTGCCTTAGAGGTCTGAAGCTTCTCAAAGCTCTTGTCAGCCTTGCTGCCAAAAAGGTGAGACCCGCCAAACGGCATGTTCAGAAGACGAGCCGGCACATCCGGTGAAAAACCCGACTTCCGCAACCACGTAAATCTGCGTATCACGGTGCTCGTAGCCATGGACCTGCTGACACTGTCAGCAACATCCAACCCAGACTGAAGGGATTTACACATGGCTTCCTTGCCATCCTTAACAAGAGCTAGGAAGCCCTCCCTTTCATCCCCTTCGGGAATATGCTCAGCCGCCATGGAGATGCAATCCCACAGAGTGTACGAAAAGCTTGCCCATCCATCCACGCGCTTCTCCCTAGTCAGAGGGATGGTAGGGTATGCTGCCTGCTTAGACGTAGCCGTGGCTGCCTGGACCACCAGACTCTCAGGAGTGGGGTGAGATGACAGATAGATGGGGTCGCTACTGGAGGGGTAGTATTTTCGTGTCAAAGACTTTTTGACCATCGGATTAATCTCTGGGGTTTCCCAATTCCTAGCCACCCGGTTCTGCAGAGCCACATGAAATGGCAATATGGGATCTGCAGGAGGACTTGATCTAAAATGTCCATAAAATCATCTTGATCATAGTGGGCCGTAGGCCTGGACCATCCCAAATATTCCACCACTCTAGACATAAGGTGTCGGTAGGAGGAGCCAGCATGCTCACCAGGGTCTGGCCTGCCGAACTCCAGCTCTGGAGAAGTACCAATACCACCAGCATTATGCAAGGTATCACAAAGATCCTGCATACGACTATCCTCCGAGATGAGGCATTCTGGCACGTGAGGGGTCCCAAACTGGAGACCAAAAGGAGCTTCACCCTCATCAGAATGTTCCTCCTCCTCAAAAATGGAGGTGAGGGACTTGAAAGTCTTTCTTTGACAGTGGAGTACACCTCTTCTTGGGAATCACAGCCAGAGGCTTCTGAGTCGACTTGGACTTTGCCCCTGCCTTCTTAGGCGGTTCCACCGGTGCCAGGGGCTGAGCTGGTAAAATTGGCCTTGACGGCACCGATGGCGTCTGCAACGGCTCCGAAGGCATTGAGGGCCTGATCAGGGTGGAGGCCCGACAGGCACTATAGGCAGAGGTGGCGCCAAATGCGTTGACTGCTTCGATTGAAGCGAGGATCTCAACGGTTTCGATGGAGACGAAGACCGCAACCTCTCATCATGTCTCGAGCGATCCTTGTGAACCTTGTCCGAATGAGGCCTCAAAGGCTCCTGATGAGGATTGTGCCATTTACCCGGGCTCAAGGGCGCGCAAGTATACAGCCGAGAACATTCCCTGCCGGCTTCACCAGAAGGCGCGGATGGGGGTTTCAAGCATTTTCACCCAGAAAGCTTCCCACTCCGTGGGCGTTCAATGTTTGGACAGGCAACTCACCCTTTCGGGGGTGCCACCCGAAGAAGACGAGGAAGGCGACCAGTGGTGGCTTCTCCTCGAACGCTTCGACGAGGAGGACGAGTGTCAGGAACCACTCATGGACCTAGAGCGCTTGGCCTTCTTCCTCTGCGGAGAGTCACCTCTCGACTCATTGGTCGAAGGCCCAGCACGTCGGGACTTATGGGGCTTGGACACCTTGCCTACCTTGAGCTAACCCTTTAGTTCCTGCAAGGCCTTTCCAGTCATCAACTGGCACTTGGAGCATGTATCCATGTTATGGCCCCCGCCGAGGCACCATAGGCAGACACGATACGGACCCGTGATGGAAATCTTGTATCTGCAGTCCTGGCATTTCTTGAACCCAGACCAAGGAGTCGTTGGAGTGGAAGACGAAAGACATAACGAAGAAAATCTTCACAGCAACAATAGAAAGTACGAGGCGTGCCGAGTTTCACGGAGCAAACAAGTTTGCGGAAAAAACAGAACTGAGGCTACGGGCGACATGCGCATAACTTATGACATCCGATGACGTCACCCTCGACTGAGTTCTTTTAGGGACATCGACCCGACGCCATCGACGCAGGGCGCCCTCTGCTGAAAAACTTCCAAAGCAGCCGAGCTGTGGACATTACATGTCAAAGATGAGGAATACATTGGAGGACAAAATCCATTTGAAATATTGTTATTCGTTTCTAAGGTGTTCCTCTTTTCTTTTGGCAAAAGGAACTTTCAGGAAGCGGTTATGATCGTCTTGGCCAATTAGAGAGGGGGAGAGTATGCTCTTCATGTGCCAGTTTCAACTCATTAGTAGGTCTTGGCTTGTAGGCCCATCAAAAGGTAAAATCCAGTTAAGGTTTGTGAATATCCACAATGAACAAGAATCATAAAATGTATGTGCAATGAATTTCAGTGGTGATTATCTGAAATGTTTTTGGCCATTACAAAAACACAACTTCATTTCACTATTATGTGGGCAGAAAAGACCAATCCTAGTTTGAAGGAAGTGTATTTACAAAACAAGAATGGTGTGGTTGGGCCCACAGTGATTGGTCATATTTTTTCTAAATCCGTGGATGCTTGAGAGATTTGCCTACGTGTTTGTTTTATCTGAAATTTGCTTGACTTGACCGACTGCAACTGTGTGGCTAGAACTTTGTTTTTTTTTGTCAGGGTGTAAATGAGGCATCACACTGTACACGCAGGAGGAACGTTTAATAAAGATGACCTTTATGAATAGTATATAATATCTTAGAATTGACATTTCAGTGCACTGCTAATCAATGGAAGAACTTCAGAGTGGGTGAAGTGTAATCAAGCGTTTAAAATGTGACCACTTTTTCAAAATAATGGAGACATTTTAGACATGAGCATTAAATGAATTAGCAAAGGATATTGATCTAGGGGAGCAGCCTGATCAAATTGATAACTGAATGATGCTGGCTAGATAATGCTGGGTCTATTTTGCTATTCTTGGTCATGGTCACAAAATAAAATACCCAAACCTCAAATATTCCTTTTTAAACAGATATTAACTTAGGACGATCATTCCCTTGCTGACGCAGCCACCTCTGGACTCTCTATGCAGGGGTCTACTTTAAAGTCTGACTCATCAATTGAGTTTTGCTCAAGATGAACTGAAGTAGGCTACGTGGTGTTATTTTGCTCTTGATGAGCTTAGTTATATGTGCACTTAGCATTTGTAATAAATTGATGTGGAACAAAGCAGTTTAACATATTCCTTTTGGCAGCTTCTTATTGACACCTAGGGGCAGATTCTCAAAAATGAAGATGCAGCGGTGTGGGGGCATGGCCTGGCAGGAGACTGATGGCGGCTTAGCCCTGTGAGCTCCGCAGCCCGTAATCGTTAAACCACAAGATGCGGCCACTACTAGAGCGAATGAAGAATTCAGGATGGTAGATTCCTAGACCGGAAACTTTCGGAATCAGAGGAAGTGACTCTCCAGGGTCTCAAATGTGCTCCTCTAACAGAACGCTGCCCCGGAGTATGAAAAGCTGGATGGGAGACGAGCCGCACGACTTCCCCTGATCTTGAACAGGGCGCCGAATTGGGGGACGCCAGCGGATCCCGAGGCAGTGCAGCCCAGAACTGGACTTCCGAACTAGAGCAGGCACCCCCCTCAATGGGCCCCCCAGAAGCAAGGACCTGACCTTGCATGACTTTTGCTCATCCTATGAGCAGTGCCAGATTGAGGGACGCCAGCAGCCCGCGAAGCAGTGCAGCCCAGATCTTAGTCTCTATGGGCCCCCAAGAAGCAGTTAGCAGGACTTGACCCCTGCACGACTTCCCCTAATCCTGAGAGTGGCACCAGATTGACGGACGCCAGCGGCCCGTGAAGCAGTGCAGGCCAGAACTGGAGCTCTGGTCCGGAGCAAGCTCCCCCGTCCCCTCTATGGGCCTCTAAGAAGTGGTAAGTGGGACCCGACTGCTAACCAGCACGAGGAGTCTCTGCCCAGTCGAACCCACCTGGGAAATACACCCTGGAGCCCTCCAATGGAGCAGGATCAACTGATGGGGGAGCTAGCAAGCCAACACAAGCTCCAGCAGACAGGGAGGTCAGGCAACAAGGCAATCACAGCAAGCGATCAAGCTCACTACCAGTGGTGCAACCTGATAGCTCCCCCATCTCTACATGTGAGAACTCCCATATAGAGTCAGTGCATCAGTACGGTCTCCTCTGAATCCTTTTGGGGGGATCCAACACCATTAATCACCACCTCTTCCCGCATTGTGGCCAAAAGAGGATCATCGGCTCTAAAAATGAAGTCAGGAAAAACCAGAGAGAAGGGGACGGCCTCAATTAAAGAAATGCTGCAGCAATCAAAGGCCCCCGCTGGCAGCCTTACCAATCTGGACTTACCCCTGCTGATGATTTTAACACACAGCCAGCCACAAAAAGCGATGCAGCGTGTCTACTCCAATCACAAAGGGCTTGTTTCAGGAATTAGCGCAAAATGTCCAACAAAATGAAACCAGATTGAGTGACTTGGAATCCACCTTTATCTCAAAAACCCAGGACATCCTGTACACCCTCTCCTCCCCTGTCTCTCCTATGAGGTCGCTTGACAAGTCTGATCTATGAAAGCCTCATCCCTGTTCCTCTAAAACTATCAAGGACCACATTGATACCCTCGCTCCGGCCCTTGCCGATTTTTGCAACCTCGCTTTCCCCTCCCCTCTGAAGCACTCCCTTGTGCACCCTCTTCTCAAGAAACCCACAAATGATCCTTCTTGTCCGGCTAACTATCGCCCAATTTCCATTACTCCCTTTCTGGGTAAACTCCTGGAAAAACTGTCCATCTCTCACCTTAACCTTCATTCCGATTCTGTTGGCTCTCTCCATGACCACCAGTCTGGCTTCAGAGCTGCCAGAAGCACAGAAACTGCTCTCCTGAGCATCCGTGAAGATTTCCTCTCAAACCTTGACTCTAACATTCCCTCTGTCCTCATACTACTCGATCTCTCTTCTGTCTTAGACACAGTTAACCATATCACCCTGATCAACCCTCTCCGTGATAACCTTGGTATCACCGATCGGGCTCTGGCCTGGCAGACCTCTTTCCTCTCTGACCGACCCTCCCAGGTCCAACTTGGGTGCTTCCTATCATCTATCTTCCTCTCTACCTGTGGTGTTCCCCAAGGGTCTAACCTCTTGCCCTGGCTTTTCAACCAATACCTGGCAACCCTCGCATTGCCATTTTCTGCTCAAATTTCCAGTGCTACCCTGACGACAACTAATTTCCAGGCTTCCCTCGGCCACCTCCTCTCCTGTCATCTCTGATTGCCTAACTGCCATTCAAGATTGGTGTGCCACCAATGATCTTTGTCTAAATGCCAACAAGTCTGAGATTCTCCTCATCTGTACACCTTCACCATCCTTTATCCTCACTCTCTGGCCGGCCTCCATTGGCCCTCCTCCTATCCCTACCTGCAAGGCTAAGAACCTTGGGGTCATCTTTGACTCCACACTTTCCCTCTCCGCCCACATCTCCGATGTCTCTAAAAAGTCAAACTTCCTACTGCACCTCCTCAGAGGTACTTTGCCTTTCCTCTCCTTCCCCCAGAAGCTCATCATCTCCCAAGCTCTGGTTCTCTCCAGGTTGTATTATTGTAACAGCCTCTTTCTAAATCTTCCTACCTCTACTCTCCGCCCTTTACAACTAATCCAGAACAGGACTGCGAGACGTGTCCTTGGTCTCAAGCCCTGGGATTGTATCTCTCCAGCTCTGAAATCCCTTCATTGGCTCCCAGTGGATGCAAGGATTACAATAAAAGCCCTCTGCATTGACCACAAGGCTTTCTGGGATCTGGGTCCAAAATACCTTCAACTATCCCTCCATAAATACCTCCTCTCTCGAGCTCTTCACTCCTCTTCCTCTAACTCCCTCAGGGTCAGTCATTTTTCAAAGAAACAAGCTGGGGGTAGATCTCGGTCTTTAGCTAGGAACTCCGTTTGGAACACCCTCCCTGCCACACTGAAACTTGATGAGAACCTTGTCCGGAAGCACCTCAAGACCTTCCGCTTTGCTCCTGCCTCCACCCCCCCTCTTCCCTGCTGATCTGTTTCACTCTCGGCACTGTGCACCTGTCCACCCTCTGTCCTCCGGGCCCAGGTACCTGCTCACCCTGCAACCCTCCTGCACTGCCTCCGGGCCTCCCTTTGCACTGGGGTCTGCATCTGTACCCATACAGTCCCCCACCCCCTTTCTTTTCTTTCTGCATTTATCAGACATACCCTGTCTGCTGCCTTAAACAGAGCACTTGCCACTTGCTGTCTGCACTACCACCTTTCATTGCCCTTATTAATTATTTAATTTACTTATTTATTATTATGGATCTATTTCTCCTCTGCTCCGCACTTTCCACTTCTCCCACTTACATGCACTTTTCCCCTTTCCCATGCACTTGCGCGTCCTCAATGTCACTGGGCCTAGTAAGACCCTTGTTTTGTTCTCCCCTGTTCCCCTCCCTTGCCGTGCTCTGAAACACTTGTGTACAAGCGCGATATAAATAAAATATAAAATATCAACAACAACAAAAAAATAATACCTTGTGCGATCAGGCAAACTCATGACCAGCTGGAAAGACGCGTGGAAGCACTGGAAGCCCATAGCATTTCTGTAGACGAGAAACAGGAAGAGACCGAAAACTGCTCACGACGGAATAACATTTGCATAGGAGGTATCCCCACAGAAGTGAAAGACTAGACAGCCATGTCTGGGCATTGTTTCTGGAAATACTAGGAGAAGCAGAGTTGGATCTTACACTTGATCGAACACATAGTTTACTCAAACTTCCAGGAATGCCAAAACCTCCTACCGGCCGTGCTGACACAGGTCAATTTCTTCAAAACCAAGGAACCTA
This sequence comes from Ambystoma mexicanum, assembly GCF_040938575.1. Classification (NCBI taxonomy): domain Eukaryota; kingdom Metazoa; phylum Chordata; class Amphibia; order Caudata; family Ambystomatidae; genus Ambystoma; species Ambystoma mexicanum. The sequence goes on along the minus strand of NC_090924.1, from coordinate 530,779,264 downwards.
TTTTCCAAAAAGCTAGAACCCAAGAATGAATACACTACAAGGGTAGCGCCCTTCATCTGTTCCAAGATCTATCCCAGGCGACCATTCAAAAACGAAGGGTGATGCGGCCATTCATCACATGGCTCGCAACTAAAAAGGTCCAATATCGAAGGGGATACCCGTTCATCATCATATTTCAAATGGATGGCCATCAACATCAATATACTACTCTCCGTGCGGTAGTAGAGACCATGAAGATCTCATCAGAGGACATAAAGTTCCTGAACGAGGACAGAGCAGGGGCTCCCCAGAAGGATGGTCCACTTCGCGCTCCAGGAGGAACAAATGAAGAGATTGTAGACGCCCATCCATGGACAGAAGGGAGAAAAGCATAGACCCAGCTGCCCAGACCTGAGAGACCTACCAATAACCAATAAACTGGTCAATTTCGATAAGGGAAACAAACCTGAGAGATATCCTTTTAACTGTTTTAGGCATAGCACATGATGCTGCATGGACATTAGTGGCTGCATCTCATATGTTAGCGACTGCTTGTAGGGGCATTGGGAGCACGTTCCCTCCCCCAAGACAGGTATTTCTGACCTGTGGGTCACCCCAAGGGGGTGTACTCTAATTTGTATGTTTTGATAGTATTATTAGTTGTGTATGTTGTTTGCAAATTTAGATGTTACACAAATGGTGGGAGTGTAGGATGGGTTGGATATTATGCAGCGTTGATCCCAAATAGGGTTATCAAAATGGGACGATTATGCTTGTTGATAGCAGCACCAACGGCTGTTGGGCCCGCACGGACTGGACAATAACTCGAAAATGGCAGGACTACAAATTGTGTCTATGAATGTTCAGGGGCTTAATGCCCCAATGAAAAGAAAGGGGGTGTTGTCTAGCTTGGTGGAATTACAAGCAGATATCGTATTATTGCAAGAGACCCATTTACTAAAGAAGGACTGGCAGAGGCTGAGATCCAAATGTTTCCCGTACCAATTATTTTATTTTGTTACCTCGGGCCCCCATAAAAGGGCAGGTGTGGCAATTCTAATGTCAGGCTCTTTTGGCTTTGAAAAAATAAATATATTACGTGACCCTCATGGTCGCTATGTGGGGTTACATATTAGGATGGGAGGCAGGGACCTTACATTGGTCTCAATTTCTGGCCCAAATCAACAACGCGATCATTTTTATGCTCGAGTGTTCCCACAAATATTGCATTTTCAGAGAGGTGTTCTAGTGGCCAGGGGGAGGGGGGGAACTTCAACGCGGTTTTAAATTCAACAATCGATAGGTTGGGCCCAACATCTGGCTTGGATGATACGAAAGTGATCTCACTCAAACAAGCCATGAACGATCTACAGTTACTAGACATATGGCGCTGTTTACACCCACACGCTCGCGATTACACACACTTCTCTCATGTGCACCAGAGCTATTCTAGGATAGATTATCTGTTGATCTCCCAGCCCTTACTACAGTTAACTAACTCTGCCCATATAGAACTAGCGCTGGTCTCGGACCACTCCCTAATTACTTTACAACTGGAACCTCTAGCCTCAGGGGTCAGGAAGGCCACCCTATGGAAACTAAATGACTCATTGTTAATAGACCCGCTGCTTAGTGGTGCCATTTCAGAAAGAATCACACAATATTTCCAAGAAAACCTAAACGACACAGTTCCCACAGCGACCGTATGGGACGCTCTGAAACTTACACTAAGAGGGGAAATGATTAGCCTAGCTTCAGCACCTAAGCGTACATTAGCCCAAAGACAGCAGGTGGAAAAGAAGGTACAAGAATGGGAAACTAAATATAAGGCTGAGGGCACTCGAAGGGTGTACAGGCAGCTGCAGATGGCTAGAGCAGAGGTGAAAGCCCTATGGGCAACTGACATCTCCCATAAAAAGCTTAAAACAAAACAATACTACTTTAACACCTCCGGGAAGGCCTCACGCGTTCTCGCATGTAAACTTAGAGCTCAAGAGAACAGGAACACGATCAAGGACCTAAGGGATGGGATGGGCAAACTTACGGTAGGGGAACCCGAGAAATTGAGTACCATATCACAATATTACAAAACCCTATTCACTGAGGAAACATTAGATAACACTGGTCAAGAGAACTTAATTGGAGATGCCCACCTCCCAAAGATACCGGAGGGTGAGTTAGGGAAGCTTGAGCTTCCCGTCACGAATGAAGGGATTGCCCAAGGAGTTCGAGCCCTCCCAACTAACAAAGCCTCAGGCCCAAAGGCTTTGCAGCCCTATTCTATGAAATGTTTGTTGATATACTTCCACCCCTGATGGCACTCCTCTTCAACTCCTTCGTGGATACAGGCACCATCACTCCCACTATGAGAGAATCACGCTTAACTTTAATAGGTAAGCCTGACAAGGACCCTCCACAATGCTCTTCATATAGACCAATCACAGTTTTTAATTACGATGCACGCATCTACTCTAAGATCTTGGCCACCTGGCTGGCTTCTGTGCTCACAGAGGTGATAAGGGCAGACCAGACCGGTTTGGTGCCAGGGAGGCATACACATGATAACATCCGCAGAACAATAAATGTAATAATGCTGGCCAGACGGTACAAGAAAGCGATGGCGGTACTATCAATTGATGCAGAAAAAGAGTTTGATCGGGTAGACTGGGGATATTTATCCAAGGTGTTGACTGCGTTTGGTTTTGGTCCCAACTTTATGGCGCGGGTTCTAGCAAAGTTTACAATTCCATCTACCTGCATTAAAATAAACAGCATTTTATCCGAACCAGTGGCGCTGAGAAGAGGAACGCGGCAGGGTTGCCCATTGTCCTCCCCCTCCTATTTGTCCTTTCCATGGAACCTCTTGCAAAATTGGTTCGCTCCAAGGCGAGTGTACAAGGGCAAGAACAGGCTGGGTATCAACACAAGGCGACACTATATGGAGACAACCTGCTTTTCTATATGGTAGATACAGTAAAAACCCTTCCTAATGTAGTTTCACTCTTAAATCGATTTCAGAAAGTTTGTGGATTCAAGATTAACTATACGAAATCCACCCTACTCAACATCTCCGAAACATATGAACATATACAAATGTTGAAGGGCACTTTCGATTTGGCATGGGCAACAGATTCCCTGAAATATCTGGGGGTCTTCTTGGCGGCCCGGTATGACCAACTACACAGGGTTAATATACTGAAGCTCTTAGCATCAGCCAAACGAGAACTGGCAAAATGGGGGAAGATGGAGATATCCCTGGCTAGGTAGCAGCCAAAATGACATTGCTGCCAAGGCTATTATATCTTCCAGGCGCTACCCATCTGGATCCCCAGATTAGTTCTTAAAGAGCTTCAGACACATATATTTAACTTTGTGTGGAGACATAGGCTCCCTGGGGTCGCTAGGAAAAGTCTAATGGCAGCAAAGGAGAGGGGCGGTCTGGCAGTCCCAGACGTGGAAAGTTACCTATATGCGGCACAAATTCTAGAAAGTCAAGTGACACAAGACAACACTAAACATTGAGCACTTATAGAAAAATCGGCCTTGGGTGGACCACTATATGAATGGTTTTGGAACTCCCCGAGAACCAGGAAACTCCAAGGGAACTGATTTGCAACCACTACAACAACATTTAGATATTAGGATGGGGTGGCCCGGAGATATAGGACAGTCACTTTCCCCTCCCCCTCACCCGAATTTGGAATAATTGGGAATTCACCCTGGGCAAGACACTAGAAGATTTACCCGGTGGATAGAGGGAGGGCTAACCAGGGAGGGCCAACTATTTGCTAATGAACAGCCCTTAACATTTGAACAATGCAAACAAACCTTCTTGGGGACAGATACGGATAGATACAACTCTGCCATTGGCTCGCTGGCACAAAACTAGCAACTCAGGTGTTAAACTGCTACTGAGATGGTATATAACCCCAGAACGTCTGCACAAAATACACCCCACATACACCCCCCTTCATGCTGGAGATGTTCCAATAAAACTGGCACCTTTCTTCACCTGTGGTGGACATGCCGATCACCCAGGTGTTTTGGAAAGAGGTGCTAGCCCAGATTAACATAATTACCAATCTAGACTTACCGATTAATCCCCTGGTGACACTATTAGGGAATGAAGATCAACAAGGTCCGTACAAACTGCAGGCAAAAGAATATAAGCTAATAACCCACTTTTTAGTGGCAGCTAAAATGGTCATAGCAAGGAACTGGAAGTCCCCTCTTGCCCCAGACATCAAAGAACAGTGGTCCAGAATCTGGTATGTAGCAGCAATGCACAAAATGGATGCTGCAATCAGTGGGGAGTCGGCATGATATTTCCAAGAATGGGCCCCATGCCATGACCTCTTTCTCATTGTTGTAACAGCCAATAATTGTGTACAGTACAACCTACCAAATGTCCAGCCTCTATGTGCTTTTTCCTTTTCACACATTACTTTTCTTTTTCATGTGTCTATATCGTTAAGAGGATTGTAGATGTTAAGTTGTTACTGTTTGGTCCTCCTGTTGTAGGGCCAAAGAAGGCCTACATTGCAGGCAGATATTCGAACAATGAGGTCATGCATACTCTTACCTTTTATTTTGATGTTGCACTTGTTAACAGTACATGAATATATGCCTGAAAAATTGCTCTGCTTGTTTATTCCAATAAAGAAAATGTTTAATGGGAAAAAAAATGAAGATGCAGGCAAGCAAGAGATGCACCGGCAGCACAAATATAGGCTTTCATCACCTAATAGTGCACACCATGGCTTTACAGCACCATTTGGGATCTGTACAATTCTTCTTGGCCTACTCATGTGATCCAGACCATCTGCTCTAGCGCATCGTTCCAGACTGAGCAACTAGAGCTCATTTTATTCTCTATTCTGGTTCTCAGGCAGTGAAACCAGACTTCAATGATGATGCAGAGCTTGGTAACTGGCCGTAACTACACCCTGGGCAGATCCGGACATAACACATTGACTCCCTTATGGGCTCTTGCATGTGTGCCAACCAATCAGCTTTGTTTGTTTCCACACCACCATCTCCCTAACAGACTGCGGTTCGCTGCATCATCTCTCGAACATGACTCTGGCTCAGCTCGGTTCATGGCTCATGTACGTCAAGGACCCTGCACAGAAATACAATACTGTTGGCTTTGACAGCGGGTATGTATTTTGGATTTGTTCACAAGAGAACCACATCGATTTAGCCGAAAAACCAATCTCTTACCGCCCAATGCGTTTTACCAGGATGCTAATTGTGAAAATCACTGCCGGTACAGGTCATATCGATTGGGAAGGTTACATGCCCACTGCGCTGCCAACTTGGGCTAGCAGGCCGTTAACACCCAATACTGTATAACGCGGTGACGGTTATTGCCTCATTACATTGAGATTCTGAATTGGATACAAAATGTAATAAACTGTTTTCATAACATGGTCTCTTGAACGTTCCTTTTTCTAAATCCAAGACTCTGAATAATTTATCATCATTATAATTAGTTCTGATATACTCCTTACATAAAATTAATAATTGAACCAAGTGGAGTGTACTGCAGAGTCAACAGATGGCAAGTTGGAAGAAATGGACAGGTACTGCCAGAACACAACTGAACACTGCAAATACATTTGGCATTAATATCTTCCCTTGTGGCCAATACCAGTGGTAATAACCCAACCCCATGTGGGCTATTAACAAGTTCAGACTGATGCCACTTACCAGGAAAGGCCTTTTGGCCATTAGCACCCATGGGTGCTATGGGCTGTTATTTTAAGGGACAAAACAGACTACAGACAGCATGTGACATGTTTATTCCTTCAAAACAAAACTACAAATCAAATGGTCCTAATGGAAATGGTTGACAGAGGGTCCCAGAGAAGCGCCTTATCCATTTGTGCGAGGACTAGAAAGACAGAAAGGAACGGATGCTAGGAAGGGAGGGTCCCTGGAGCCCATGGTGCAACAGCGGCTCCCAGAAGAAAGGCAAGTTTTATTTGTTCGGGGTGTAAATGAGGGTAGGGAGATGAGCCCGCTCCGCAATAACAGCCTCCCTAGGGGTTGAGGCAATTTGGACCGTACCGGGAGAGACTCCCTCTTTGGGAACAAGGACTCCCGTTCCCATGAGGAATTCCCCGATGCCCTCCAAATTATGACTTATATGGATTTACCTAATGCACCAGAACGTTATCAGTTTCATGAAGATAAAGTGAACATATATTTATCAACAACAAGAAACTGATGCTATCCCTTTAAATTAGAGTCTCCAATGGACCGGGCTGATGATGCTGAAAAGGGATGACAAGCCAAAGAACCAGCAAGAGGAGGCTGAAAGCTGAGAAAGGGCAGGAAGCCCAGAATCCCAGGGGAAGCCCCTGTATGTAACAGAGCAGAAGGAGACGGAGCTGTCGCAGCCCGAGTTAGCCAGAGCAGCACCAGCGCAGAATATGAAACAATGGGAGACTGGCGTGTGAGAATTGCGGAAATCCAATCAAGTTGGAACCGAGTGTTTGGTGGTGGCGTGACCACGTAGCAATCGTGGTGGGAAGCCAGCACGCACTACAACATTGACACCACCAGCGGGAGGAAGCAACTAGCGAAGCGTGTTCCGACAACAGTTCTATCCACAAGGCAAGAACAGGACGCATATGAAACAGACGTTGCAGAAATTTAACCACTGAGCTACCAAGAAGCAGAGAGAGAGTGCAAAGCCCTATAGTTACCAGCAACGTTACCCATGAAGACAGACGGTAATACGGGGAACGGGAATACTGGAAAGTTAAAAGGGACTCAGTAGCAGTTAAACGAGACTCGTCCCAGTACAAAAGGGAAAGGTCAACCCATATCTCGAAGATAAGAAAGGACAGAAACCAAAGAGAGACATTTGGGGAGCCAAGACCTGTGAGGTCAGAAAGGTAAATATTATGTTATGTTAAAGGTATTTATATAGCGCAACAGAATTGGTCCCTAAGCGCTCTGGGAGATCTGTAAACAAGAAGGCGGGCTTAGGGTTAGTCGGGTGGAGAGGGAGTAGGAGAGTGGGAGAAGTGGTGTGCTGTTGGCAGCTTCAGTTCGGTATACACTGTGCGCTGAGCTTTGGTGCAAGTATCGGACCGGACAAGACCTTGTGTGCTGTTGTTGCTGTTTATGTGTGGTTTGTATGTTATTGATGCAGTGTTGTAAAGTGCGTGCGGATTGCTGGGTGAGAGATGGCTGTGTGAGTTTTGGGTGGGTTGGGTATGCAGAGAGTTGAAAGTAGAGTTAGTGGGTTCTGTATCCTGGTTCTAATTTGAGTTGTATTCCTGTTGGTGGGGTTGTTACTGATTTCTTATTGGCTGTCTGACTGTAGTGTGTGATGGTGCGGCGCTGTCCCAGCTGTATTCTAATGAGCATTGTATAATGTGATTGTGTATGTCTAATCTCTATCCCTCTGTTATGGGAGTTGAGGATGGGAGTCCCCTTTTCCCTTGTTATCTATAGTGACATTGGTCTGTTGGTTCTAGATGTGGTTCCGGGCCAGCGTGCTATTTATGAGTCGTCCTAGTACTCCTGTCTTGGTCAGACTATAGATTCAGTCTTTAGTGTCCTCCTGTCATGGCTATCTCTCAGTTAGTCATTTGGTATGTCATGGAGTATCTTCCTTAAAATGTACTGTTTGCTGGTTGCGTGTGTGATGGTTTGGCGCGTTCCCAGCTGTATCCTAATGAGCTTTGTATAATGTGATTGGGTATGTCTATTCCTCACCCTCTGGTTTCGGACCTAAGGGATGGGTGTTCCCTATTCTTTTGAGGGGGCTATCGATGATTTGTCCTAGTACATCCGTCTTGGTCTTGCTTTGTATTCGGTCTTTAGTGTTCTATCATGGCCATCTCTCGGTTAGTCGTTCAGTATGTCGTAGAGTGTCTTCTTTAGAATCTATTCCCAGTCGATTGCTTAGTGTGAATTGGGATCGGTCTCTTCATTCATCGTTGTTTCAGTTGTGTGTGTGTCCCTGTGGGCGGTCTTCTAGTTATGAAGTGAAGAGCCAGGTTTTGAGTAGTTTCCTGAATAGTAGGTGGTTTCCTTGTGTTGCGTATGTTCTTTGGTAGGTCATTCCAAGGTTTCGGCGCCAGGTGAGAGAAAGAAGATCCTTTGAGTTTTCTTTTATTGTAGGGTTTCGGTTTCAATGTCATTGCTTGATCTGAACGTCCTTGTTGGTTGATGTAGGCGCAATTTGTCTCTCAGTAACTCTGCGCCTTGTTTGTTTACTGCTCTGTGCGTGATGCACATTGTTTTGAATTTTATTTGTTGTTTTATTGGTAGCCAATTTAGTGTTTTTAGCGCAGGTGTGATGTGTTCTCTTCGGCGTAGTTTGAGAAGCAAGCTGGCTGCCGCATTTTGTATGCGTTGTACTTTTTTTTAGAAGACATTCAGGCATACCCAAGTATAGGCTATTGGTGTAGTCTACTCTGGACATGACGAGAGCGATGATGCTGGTTGTTTTGTTGGCAAATGATGGGAACGGTAGGATCCTTTTTGCCGCTCGCAGGACAAAGAATAATTTCTTGAGTAGAGCGTTTACTTGTGGCTCTAGGGTGAGATTATTGTTCATCAGGACCCCCAGGTTTTTTTTTTTACAGTTTCTCTGGTTTCATCCATACGGTTTCTGTTCTGTTTGTTAGGAAGGATTTGATCCACAGTAGGGTGGTTTCTCTTATTCCGAGTCCTTCTAATATCTTTATGAGGATGTCATGATTAACTGTGTCGAATGCTGCAGATAGGTCTAGAAGTAATAAGGCAGTAGTGTTGTCTGAGTCTGCGTTTATTTTTAGGTCGTCTCATATTGTGAGGAGAGATGATTCTGTTCCTCTCATTGGTCTGAAACCAACCTGTGCCTGGTCTAGTAGGCAGTGCTCTTCTATGAATTCTTGGGTCATTTTGTATATGAACATTTCAAGCAGCTTGGCTTGGCTGTGTACGGGATGTTAGGGATGGGTCTGTAGTTGGAGGTCCTCTGCGGTTCCCGCTGTATCTTTGAGTAGTGGCCTGATGTGCGCAGATTTGAAGGCTTGTGGCACTTTCCCTGTCGCGATTGAAAGGTTGAGGACGTTCCTGTGGTATTCCATGGGAGTTCCTTTTTTAAGAGTTGATTTGTATATGTCCGAAAGAGCACCCCAATAAGAGGTGAACTATAATTGGGAGCTGAGCAACCAAAATTCCTGAGAGCAGATTCATACACAAGGGGGTCTGGAGTTCTACAAGAGAGAGAGAAGAAACTGGAGCAGAACAAAGATAATCTGTAAGAAAGAGGACAAGGAGCAAGCAGTAGTGGTGTCCCTTGACGCTGAGAAAGCGTTTGATTCGTCTCCTGGGAGTACCTCTTTCTGGTGCTTGAGGCGTTCGGGGTGGGCCCCTATTTCATTAAATATGTCAGACTGCTGTATACTGTCCCGGGTGCGAAAGTGTGCACAAGTAGAACTATATCTGAGTTGTTCGAGCTGGGCAGAGGCACCAGACAGGGGTGCCTTTTTTCCCCTATCCTTTTTGCCATAACAATAGAACCCATGGCAGCGGCGGTGCAGTCGAGGCATGAAAACAAGGGTATAAAGCTGAAAGGTGCCACCCAAATAATATCGCTATACGCGGATGATACACTGCTATATGTCCGCGAGCCAGCCAAAAACATAGTCCCCATCATGCCAGATATTAACAAATTCGCAGAATACTCTGGATATACGGTGAGCAATACTAAATCAGAAATGTTCCCGCTCACCCCTTCCACAAAATGCCCTGCCCTGACATGCGGCCGCAAGTGGTCGGAGCGACACATTAGATACCTGGGAGTACTGGTTTCAAGCGGTAGGCAGACCCTGTATTCTGACAACCATGACCCGGCGCTACAAACACTCAATACCAAACTACAGGTCTGGAGGCACCTCGCAATCTCATTACAAGGTAGAATTGCCATTCTCAAAATGATTGTACTCCCCAAACTGCTATATTTATTTGTAAACATCCCTATATGGCCGGGAAAGGAATTTTTTTCCAAGCTGTGATCCATGGCAGTGTCATTTCTCTGGAACGGCAAGGTGGCTAGGATAAGATGGGAGAAGATGACAGAACCATATGAAACAGGGGGAATAGCAGCACCAGATTTTGAGCTCTACTACATGGTGGCGCAAGCGCAGTTTGCAAAGCATTGGTATGATGAAGCAGACAACTCACCCCATACATGGATAGAGGAATACACCACTATACCCACAGACATTAGATCTGTTATCTTCAATACAAGACATAAGGACGTGTGTGAATTTGACCCTGTGAGCTGCACCGTAAGAGCATGAGGGGGGTATATATAAAAAATTGAAAATAGAGATTCCATATAACCCCGAGATTCCCCTATGGAAATACCCAAACTTTCCCCCCACATTTGACACAAGTATACAGGAGGCCTGGGACCCCGATACAGTGATGAAGGTCGGAGACATGTATATAGATGGGAAGTTCGTAACCCTCGCAGTATTTACGAGAGGTGTGGGAGGAGGTCCGCTCCGAACGCTACAGTCCTATCGAATGAGATCTGCATATCAAGCACGTTGGCCATCCTTCCCTGACGAACCCCCCTCCCACCCATGCATACAATTGGTCACAACACAGGGTGGACTGGAAATCTCCAAATTCTATAAGACAATACAGACCCATGTCCCTATGACCAACCACGTGAAAGAGAAATGGGAAGCAGATATGAAAATGCAAATACCTGATGATAAATGTGGAAGATACTGTGCGCTTACAAAAAGGGTGTCCCTCAATGCGGAATTGCGCCAAATATAGTTTAAAATCCTCAATAGATTGCACTACACCCCTGCCAAAATTGCAAAATTCACATCTGATGATTCAGGCAACTGCCCCAAATGTGGGTCCCCACAAGCGGGATCCTACCATATGTACTGGGAATGCCTGGTCGTGGCACGGTTCTGGGAGAGGGTTGCAGCTATGCTGACAGATGTCACGCAGATCCCCCTGCATTTGACCCCCCAAAAATACTTGTTCGGAGATATTGGAAAATGTTCTGAAAAAATTAGAAGACTGTTTAATGTATCGTGTGTTATTGCCAAGAAATGTATATTGCAAACATGGAAAAGCCCGAACCCCTTTACCATGAACACTTACCTGCGTGAATTAACATATATTAATTAATGCAAGGAGCAGTATGTGCTGACTCTACCAGGCACAAGTCGACCAAAGGACATTTGGGGCCCCTTCAGGGCGTACCTATGCGACCTGCTCTCGGACGGTAAAACAGCCATATAAACTGTAGACTGTTAAACATTTGATGAAAATATTGCTGTATGGAAGACCATATGTTGTGTTGATTGAGTGTCGCTGTAACTGTTGAGACCATCAATAAAGTGATGTTTAAAAAAAAAAAGAAAGAGGAATAGGAAGATACCAGTCCCCTACACGAACTGCGGAACATAGTCCAAAGGATAGGCAGAGACTATTTGCATTTGGTGTATCGAGTAGAACAATATAATCAAGAAAACCCTGTAAAGAAGCACAGTACCCAGGAGAAGGGAGTCATTCTTCTGGCCTTAGTTATACTAGTGGCAGGGTCAGATAGGTTAGATTTGGACAGTGGACAAACTTGTTTTGGACATTCATGCTTACGAGCATCTTAGGAACATGTAGCAAACATCCCATAGACATAGGGAAAGGTAGGCCTCATTTTACTTTAAATAAACTCTTTGGTGAAAATGTCTTCAAAGCGTTTGCGTCCTTCTACTGATCTTCCACAGTAGCTACGCAGGGCACCAGGCAATGCAAGGGGAGCTCATGAGCACTCAACAGATATATCAGAAGGCATGTTTATATTTCTAGATATTTGTATTTTATTACATTTATACGGCGATTTTACCAAAGCACTGAACAAACCATTGAACGGTACACAATTCATGTGGTAGATACAGTAAGGTTCATAAATACCAGGTAGAAACTAAAGATCAGAATTTACCAAAGAAAGTTGGAGGTGGGAACGAAAGAGATGCATTGACAGAGAAGATCTAATCTCAAGAGGGAGAGAATTCCAAGGCTTAGGAACCAACAGAGAGAAAGACTGGAAACAAGACTGGGCACAAGGAGACTTTGGATCAGATAATAGGAACCAGTTTTCTGAGTGAAGGGAGCGAGAGGGGACCTGAAATGAAAGCAGGGAAGAGAGATAGGGAGGGGCAAGACCATGAGTGCTTTTGCAACAGTAGTGAGAAAGAGAGAGTATGCAGTTGCCCAAGGAAAGCCACAAAAGCGAACAAAGATTGGAAGAAACAGATGTACGAGGTGAAAGAGGGCTGAGTGCGAACAGCTGAGTTGAAGTAAAGCCAGTGAAACAAGCAATCTGATTGACCGCTTGATTTTCCCTGCAACTTAAATGGTTATGCAGATTGAACTGTTCACCACAAAGTACAAAACAGGGACAAGTGTAAATGTGCGGTATAGGAAGTAGATTGATGATATGGTAATTGCTGCTGTCGCATGTGGGAAGAGATTTGGTTTATAATCAAGAAAATAGGCCACCAAAGATGATGATGATGGAAAAAAAGGGATTTATAAAGTGCAAACCTAGTTGGGAAGCAACAGAGCGCTGTGCTTGGAAATGTACCAGGGGGCTACAAGTAGGGTGCAGAGATCAATTAAATAGAGCAATATCTATACATATTGTACAAGCGTACAAAAACATGTGTATTGAAAATCATGTTTTCTTCTTTAACAAAGTGTAGTTTGAGTAACACATGAATAGGAGACGGATAATGTTGGTAGAAAATTGGAAAAGCAGTCAGCATTTAGAACTTGCAATTGGATATATATGAACCAATGCCAATCATCAACCAAGATGTCGCCATGTCCCACCGGGCAGACCCACTGAGGGAGTCACCAGGAGAACTGTAAACTGCACAGGAAAAGTGGTAATCTGCTGCCTGGCGCCGCATACTTTTCCCCTATTGCTGTAAATGTATGAGTGGTGTTACCTCCGAACCCACCATGACATGGGCAGCAAATGACATCACTGTGCAAAAGCAGACTTTTGCTCGAAGAATGAAATCCCTTTCCCATCATACAGCCTGAAAATACTTCAAGACAGTGCACAATGGGGGGCGTGGCTCAGCGCTGATCGAGATGGATGTGAATTTTCAGGGCTCCGTCCAACTGCCTGAAAATATCCTGGGAAAATCATGAATCCCCTGCACCGAGGGTCAGGGAAGGTTGGGGAATCTTGCATGAGCCCCTCTGCCCCTTTCTATGCTGTGCAGAGTGAGTGCGGACCAAGGATCGGAGGCGTGGTCTCCTGTAATACGCAGCTGCCATCTTGCTGCCTCTCCCAGTGTGGAGTCGTCAGGCATCAGTGGTGCTGAAGCTCTGGCAAAATTGCTGCAAGGGGCGCGATCGGCTCCCCTGCAGTGCGGCACAGGTGGAGTGACGGTTAGAGTGACGGCTGGAGAGACGACGGGCGGGGGCTGCTGTCCCTCTCGGGGTTGAGGGCCAGCAGTGTGGGCCTGGTTGGAAGGAGTGAAGGCGCTCTGGGACTGGACAAAGGAGGTGGGCTGGGCGCGTAGGCCCCAGGCAAGGGAGCAGGCGAGGGCAGTGCTGCTGTGCCTGTGAGGCCATTGTGGGGTGCCTGCAGCCCGGTTGGGTCCCTGCCATGGAGGAAAGGAGGGGGCTTGTGTCCTCTACATCGGGACCCGAGTAGGTGTCTGCCTTGGGGATGGTGCGGTGGGAGGGACCCTGCTTGCTGCTGTGACGGTGCCGACTTGGGTGCTTTATTCTTCTGCTGGTGGTGGTACTTGGACTTGGACATTGGGAGTGTTCCCATTTTCTATACCCATGCTGCAGCAGTAGAGTTGGTTGCAGGTGGAAGCTCCTGAGCGTTTGGACTGGGTGCTGGGGAATGGCGAGTGGCTGAAGGGCTGGATACTCGGCACAAGATGGGGAAGAAGCATCAGCAGAAGCTGGATCCGCTTGTTGGTGGCAGAGGGAGACAGTCCAAAGTGACCCAGCAGCCAGTGGAGGAAGCAACGAGAGACGCCCCAGTGGAGGGGGCTGTCACACTGGAACAACAGATGGCGGCCATACAAGAGTCTCGAACCTCCTTGGAAAGCCAGGTGCAGTGTGTAGGCATCGTCTCTGGTGAGGACGAACTTAAAGAAAGTGAATGTGAGGGTGGTTGAGGTGGAGCAGAGGGCCAGCGACATGGAGGATGTGATCTCTGTGCTGCAATCCAGAGTTAATGTCCTCACCGGTGCTAAAAGGTCTTTGGAGGACCAAGGGCAAGACGCGGAAGGCCGCTCGAGGAGGTACAATGTAAGGATCCTTTGTGTGGCAGAGGGAGATGAGAGGCACAGCAACAAACTGTCTGGAGAAGCTCATAGTGGATACACTGCAGCTTAAGGGACAGTCCAAATGGTTCACTAAAGAGAGGGCACACAGGGTTCCCAGGAGGAGGCCCCCGGTTAGAGCCCCCCCTCAAGCGATAATTGCTACATTTCTCAATTTCCACAACAAGGATGCTGTGCTTCAGGATGCAGGACAACGTTTAGCATATATGCTTGGCAATTCGAGGATTTTAATTTTTCGGATTTCAATCAGGATGTGCAGAGGCAACAGACATCATATGAATCAGTGAAACGGAGGCTCAGAGATCTCAACTTCATATACATGATGTTCTATCCGGCACGGTTGAAGGTGTTGGCACATGAGAAGACCTTTTTCTTCAATACTTCAAAGGAGGCCTGGGAATGGTTGGATGAAATGGGAAACGAGAGCTCAGGATAGGGGTTGAGAAGTAGCATTCATTGTGGTGGTGGAAGTGGGAATGTGCTTCGGCCAAACTCGAACGCACCCAGGAGAGCACCACCAGGGAGGGCGCTTGTGATTTTGTGTGGTAATTTGGCATTGCATGAGGTATCGCTGGATACTGGAGACGAAGGATCGCGGGAGGCCTCTATAAACACTTCACTGGAGTTAAGCCGGCTCTGCCTGGCCTCCGGCTTGAGGAGTGGTACGTTTGGGCTTCCACACTTTTTTTAATGCAGGGAACAATATGTGCGGCTGCATTGAGTAGTTATGTAAAAGGTGGGTGCAGGAGTGGGATACAGAGAGGGATGGTATTGTAGGGTGTTTGGACTTGAGGTGGCATGTTCATATCAAGGGTCTTACCCTCGATATAGTTATACTTAGTTGACAAATTAATGTTGGGCGACGGGTAACCAAGTTCACAGGTTGTATGGGGTGGGAGGGTATTTTGTTGGGGATAAGGGGAATTTTCTTTTTTTTTCTTTTGGGCTTTGTAGCCAGGGCACATGTATTTCTGCTGCTACAGCAATATTTATTCATCGCTCGTAGTCACACGACATATGCTTCTTGTATATTTTTTCCCCCAAAGTCGCTTGAATGAGTGAAGCTGTCTATCAGAAGGTGTGATGCATGTCTTGGAACATCAATGGTTTACTCGATAAGATCAAAAGGGGGACAGAGACTAAACAAACAACCCACATTTGCCCTTCTTCAAGGGATGCATTTGAAGGGGACGAATTGCATGTTTTTCTTTTAAAAATCGAATTAAATAACCAACGTGCATGTAGGATGTACAAACATTCCTACGTGAGTGATGGTGTTGATTCACAGACACACACCATCTACCACTATGTAGTTGTCTGGGATGCTAGGGGGGTATGTATTATTACTTGAGTCACTCTGAGGAGAGACAACAGAGCTACTCAGCTTGTATGCCCCGCCTCCATTGAATATGGATCTCCTTCACGAGCCTCAAGGGCTGTTTGTACAGCACCAGGTAGATCACTGGCTCGTGGGTGGAGACTTTCATGATGTGATGGACGGCAACCGGGATAGGTTCCTAGGCCAGGGACAGACAAGACGCAGTGCGTTTGAGAATGGAAATGGCCTGGTGGATGTGTTTCCGCAGTATGCAACAACCAATCCGGGATATTCATCCCACTCTGGGGCACACCTCTCCCCGTCAAGGATAGATTACTTTTTCGTACCGAATACAGATTCCCAAAGGTCGCGGATGCAGAGCATCTGTTAAGAGGCATTTCTGATCAGATTCCGTTACTGATCACTATGCATAAGGCATCGACACAGAACCATTTTTCTTTGCGACTGAACATGTATTTACTAGGATTCCCAGAGGTGGTAAGCAAACTACAGGACAAAACTGTAGCATACTGTGAGTTCAACACCAATTTGGTGAAGAGCCCTGGGACACTCTGGGAAAGTTATAAAGCAGTTCTTTGGAAGGAAACAATCTCGGTCCTCGCCACCAGGGAACGGGAGAGGTTTGCAAAGCTGACGGATACCGAGGTACTGTTGATGTCATTTATATAGCTATTTCTTGCTGATCGGTGCCAAGGACCAAAGCGCCAACTGCTGCAAGCAAGGAACTTATACGGCACCCTTGCAACTGACTCGTTGAGACACCCCATTTGGCATCCCAAGCTAGGGTATATGAGGTGGTAGATAAAGCTGAGAAACTACTGGCATGGTTACAACAGCAAGACCTGCCCCCTAGAATCACTTTGGCTGCAGGGGAGGTGGTTACAGAGGATCACAAAATCTGCAAGAGGAGTTTGCAGGTTATTATACGCAATTATATGCGATCCCGGAAGGGCATTGTAGGGCAGTACACACGGATTTGTTGGAGATCATCCCCCCCAACCCCAAATTTCGGAACTGCAGGTAGCAGCCCTGGAATCTGAAGTCACAAAGAAAGAAATTGCCTCTGATATCGTCTCTCCAGCCTGGGAGAGCTCTGGGACCCAACAGCGTCTCTCCAGCCTGGAAGGGCACTGGGACCCAACAGCTTCCCAGTACCGCTTTGGGAAAGGCTCAACAAGGCTGTTTCCGAACCTATGTTATCAATATTTGAAAGAAAGAAGGGTGATTGCCCCATGAACTGTGTCAAGTGACCATTATAGTGATACGTAAAAAAAAAATACAAATTCCCAGAAGACTGTGCCTCTTACTGGCCCTTTTCCATCCTGAACATGGAGTATAAAATATTGGCCAAAGTCCTTGTGAAGCGGTAGACTAAGGTCCAGCCTGCATTAATCTATTCAGATCAAAATGGTTTTCTATCGGACAGGGCAACTCACATGAATATCTGCAGACGCCATGTGGCTATGGAAAAGGTAGATTGTATTCCAGGTCCGTTGACTATTCTGCATATCGATTTCAAAAAAAGGCTTTTGATTCAATACACTGGGATTTTGTCAGGCTAACTTTCCTGCAATGGATTGGATTGTTGAATGAACGCCCTGTGGCGACAGCCCAGGTTATTGGGGTAACGTCTCAGCATTTCCCACTGGAAAGAGGAATGTGCCAAGGCTGCCCTCTCTCCCCGATACTATTGATCCAACCTATGGAGCCATTGGAAATCTGGCTCAGGTCGATCCACTGATGAAGGGATTTGTGTGGCCATCGGGCCAAGAAGACCACGTCTCATTGTATGCAGATGACCTGATGCTCTATATAGGAGAACCACAGAGGTCGATCCCCAGAATAATGGAGAGCCTACAAATTAACCAGGTTACTCACCGTAGTGACCACCTTACTCCTAGTCCATAGTCCCCTTTCCTCCATACTTATGGGACATCTCTCTGTCCTGTGGGAAGGGACCGGAGCACTTTGTAAAAAGTATCCCAAAAAAATGTCCCAAAATGTGTCCTTCCTCTCTTTCTTGCGTGGGGCCCAGCACGCGGCCGTAACCCCACCCACCTTGGCTCTGCCCCGCACATCGCCCATCAGTCCTTTTCTATCGCCAGGTCGTTGACCTATTAGCAATAACAGAGGAACCTTATTAGAGGGGACGGTGGGCGGGCGTATGGAGGAAAGGGGACTATGGACTAGGAGTAAGGTGGTCACTACGGTGAGTAACCTGGTTATACTCCTAAGTCCCATCCCCTTTCCTCCACACTTATCGGAGATTCCCAAGCACTCCTAACAGGAACTACGGGTGGATGGAAATACCACTTACTGAAAAAGGTTCTTCAGCACAGCCTGACCAAACTGAGCATCAGCTCTTGAGCTCATGTCAAGACAATAATGCTTACAAAAAGCAGATGGGGAGGTCCAAGTAGCTGCCTTAGCGATGGACTCCCAGGGGACATATTTCTGAAAAGCAACCGTGGCTGCCTTGCCCCGCACCAGGTGTGCATGAATACCCTTAGGAGGTTTCAGCCCTTGGACGGTGAAAGACTCCGTAATGCAGGCGGCGATCCACCGAGAAATAGTCGCCTTAGACGCCGCTTACCCTGAGGGTTACCAAAAGTCACAAACAGTTGAGAAGAACTCCTAAGCTCGGAAGTTCTGTCCAGATAGAACTTAAGAGCCATTCCGACATCGAGACAATGCAGAACCCTTTCTGCCTGAGGTAGGGTCGGAAAAAAGACCAGCAGGGAGATTGACTGATTCAGATGGAATTCAATTACCACCTTCAGCAGTAAAGCAGGATTCATCCGAAGGACTACCTTATCCTTGTGAAAGACCAAAAAGGGATGCTCCACCGCCAAGGCCTGGAGCTCACTCACCCGCCTCACTGACTTAACGGCGACCAAAAAGGACACTTTCCAGGATAGGTACTTGAGGTCCACCGTGGCCATTGGTTCAAAAGGCTTATGGCACAACGCCGTCAGGACTACATTTAGATCCCACGGCGGGTGCGGACTACGAATTGAAGGGTAGAGGCGTGTCAAGCCTGCAAAATGCCTCTTAACCACTGGATTACACAGAGAGTAAGAACATTGGTCCGTAGAAAGATAAGCGGAGACGGCTGAAAGGGAAGTTCTGCATTAAAGAACGTGAACACCCGACTCTGCTAGGAAGGATACGAAGGACAGCACCATGTCAATCGTAGCCCCGCCTTGGGTCCAACTGTTTTTCCAAACTCCAATGACAGAACCTGAGCCATTTACTTCTGTATTGAGATCTAGTCGAGGGTTTCCTGGCTGCCTGGATAATACGCATGTTATCCGCAGACAAGTTAAGATGTTCTAAAGACTTGAACTCAGGCACCATGCCGCCAAGCTGAGCGATTGTGGGGAGGGGTGCCACATCTGCTGTTCCCCCTGATGAAGATCGGGGGTTACTGGTAACCTGATCGGCGGATACACCGACAGGTGTTGAAGTTCTGAGAACCAAAACCTGGCCGGCCACCACGGGACTATGAGTAGAAGGGAACAGTTCACAGAGTTCTTCAGCTTCCAAATTGCTCGATGGACTAGAGGCAGAGACGGGGAGGCGTGAGCTCTCATGTTGTGCCATGGAATCTCAAGAGCATCCCCCAGAGAGGAGGCTCCCAGCCCCCCTCTGGAGGCATAGTGAGGAAGCTTCTTGTTTACCGCTGTAGCGAAGAGGTCCACCTCCGGTGTGCCCCAATGCAAGAAAATCCATGAGAGGACCTCCGCCTTCAACTCCCACTCGTAGCTGACCACTGTCCGCCGGCTGAGGGCATCTGCTGTGACATTCAGCTGGCCCGGGATGTGCACTGCAAGCAGCCAAACACCATGAAGCACAGCTCACTCCCAAATCTGGATGGACAGGTCCACGAGAGGGGGAGACTTGATTCCCCCTTGCTTGTTGATGTAATACATCAACACCACATTGTCCGTGCGTATGCGGACCACCTTGTTGGCTATGGCTGGTCTGAACGCCCTGAGCGCTAGGAAGATCGCCAGAAGCTCTAAATGATGTATGTGGAGGAGCTTGTCATGAGGCGACCAGAGATCCGAGACCTGAAGAGGATCTAATGTCGCACGCCATCCCAGGAAGGAGGAGTTCGTCGTGATCGTCACCGTAGGGGCTGGGTCCTGAAACCCCACACCCACCGACAGGTTGCTGAGAGATGACCACCATTCCATGTCCACTCTCATGGAAGCCGGAATCATTATCAATTTGGAATCCGGGTCCACAGCCTGATGCCAAGAACTCCGAAGAGCCATATGGGTCCGTCTCATCTTGAGACGAGCAAGAGGAAGAGCCAACACGCACAAGGCCATGAGGCCCAGAAGCCTCTGGAACCACCAAGCCGACATGCTCTCCGACTGCGCAAACATCTGACACGTGGCTAACAGATCCGCCATCCTGTCCCCGGTCAGGTACACTCTGCAGTCGATCGTGTTCCAGCAAAAACCCAGGAAAATCAAGTCCTGCGAGACCATCATGGAAGATTTCCGCCAGTTCACCGACAGCCCAAGATGGAACAGGAGCTGAAGGAGAGACTGAAGATTGCCCACTGCTTTCAACGGACAAGGGCTGCGTGAGAGCCAGTCATCCAAATACGGATACACATGGATACCCTGCAGGCCGCAATCACCGACATCATCTTCGTGAAGACACGCGGCGCTGGGGGCCAAAGGGAAGCACTCGAAACTGGAAGTGCTCCTCTCCCAAAGAGAAACGGAGATATCTCCTGTGTGGATTCCAAATCAGAATATGCATTTACGCATCCTGAAGATCCACCACAATGAGCCAATCGCCCATCTGCAAGGAGGACCGTATCTGGCTGGGCGTGATCATCTTGAATTTCTCTTGGGGTAGGAAAAGATTGAACTGGGAAAGGTCTAGGATGGTGCACAGGCCAGCCTGGTTGGGTTTGGGCACCGTAAACAGCCAGGAGTAGAAGCCCTCCCCTCGTTCCCCGAGGGGTACGGGTTCCACAGCTCTGAGGTTCAGAAGTTTCTGAACCTTGGCTTTGAAGGAGGGCGAGCCCGAAAGCTGAAAAGGAGGGTTGAAGGATGGGGTAGGGAGTAGGGGTAAGCGGAAGCCCGTCCGAGCGACTGACAAGACCCATCTGTCTTCAGTGATGGTCTGCCACGCCTCCCAATGAGACGCAATGCGTCCTCCCAAGGGGGTCTTGTGCGAGCACGGAGAACCCTAATTTTGTAGGTTTTTCGGTGGTGTTGCCACCTGAACCTGAGGAGGAGGCTGAGGAGCGGGAGAAAAACCGAGTCAGTTGTTGCCTACGGCGGTTATTCCCCAAAGGGGTATCCACTCTGCGAGATTTCCGGTCAAGGAAGCCACTAAAGCCAGAGGAGGGTCGGCTTTGCAACAACGGTCTCTGGGTTTTGAAAGGGGTCTTAACAAGGACCGACAAGGACTTAGCTGTCTAAGTGCTATCCTTCGTCTTGGTGAGCTCTACATCTGTTGTAGAATGAAAGAGCTCCTTACCATCGAACGGAAGGTCCAACACCTTGTCTTGGACTTCTTTCGAGAATTAAGTGGCATGCAGCCACGCCTCCCGTGAGGTATCAACCCCCGACGCAAGGCCCCAAGCCGAGGTGTCTACGTGATGAGCCGCAGCCTCCAGGAGATCCTGGGCCAAGACCCTGGCGTTGGATAATCCCACCTTAAAGTCTTCCAGCTTCTCGACCGGGATGAACTCCTCAAACTCCGACAGACCTTTCCACATCCGCATATTTGCCCCCACTAACACCAGTTCAGCATTGGCCTGCCTGAGCTGCAAGGCCGAGTTGGGGAAAAATGTTCTCCCAAGGGAGTCAAGAAGCTTAGCCTCCTTTCCCAGAACCTGAGTAGCCGTTGTGGAAGAGGATGCTACAGGCCTGGACTGAAAAGTGGCCGCAGCCACCACTGTGGAGGAGGGGGGTGGACAAGACGACAGGGCCACCTCTTCCGAAGAATGCAGCCTGTATCACGTGTCAATTTTCTTATTGACGAAAGGTCCAGAGTGTGGCTTTTCCCAGACCATGCGGACCTCGGCCAGAACATCCTTATGCAAGAACAGGCCGGTACGCTCCAAAAGAGACAGGGTGAACGTCCCAGAAAGCACGCCCTACTGCAGAGCGGGTGCCTCAGGCACTGGAACATCTAAGAAGCACATCATGTCCAGTACCCGGTCATGAAAAGTTCTAATAGAGCGGGGCAGGTCCTCGTTGTCCTGATGCCTTGCGCGTCATCCGACAGGTTAGGATCCTGCGGAGCCGTGTCGGGCGCTTCCTTGTCCACGTGGGGACAATGGGGGCAAAGGCGGAAGAGTCGGGGAAGGCACCGTAGACAAGGGAGGCGCCGGCTGAACCACCAGAGGAACGGGTGGAGCCAGAGGCGCGGGCGGACATATCTCCCTAAAAAGCCCTTTGAAATATTCCCTCATGGGGTCGGTACGCATGAGCGTTTGAAATTTACTGAAAAAGGCGGCCTCCGCGGACTGCTTTGGAACCTGAGGAGGCCTCTCATGAGGAGGATAATTCCAGGGACATAACGGGGAAGGGTGCCACACCGGCCCCTCCACCGACATATCCACACAAATCAAAGGTGCCGACCCCGCAGGTAACGAAACATTGTGCGGAAGGGGCATCCGGGCGTTCCAATCATAAACTGGCCGATAAGGATGCACACAAGGAACTCTATGTTCACCCACAGAACCAAGCCTTACACCTGAGGCCGATGGCATAGTTGTAGAGGTAGCACCCAAAATGGCTGCCACGGTCGTGGCGGGAACAGACGCCATTTTGTCATCACCTGAGGGGAACTGCGGCACGTGAGGAAGTGAGGCAGGGGTCCCCGTCGATGGATCAGGGTTCTTAACTTTAGCCTTAACATAAGGAACCTCGGCAGAGCCGGTACTATGAGACCTGGAATGTTTCTGCAACATACCAAACGCCAAATTAGCCTTTCCAGGAAGGACCTCTTTGCCCCCTCAACAGATCTGGTGTCGCCACAAGAGCGGGAACAGTGAGAAACAGCCTTCACCGATAAGGCCTTGTCAGGCCTCTCAGAAATGTTGGTAGCTTTAGCCTCTGTACGAGGGACCTCGGATCCAGGTCCGGTAACAGCCTTATCCGCGCAGACCTCGAACATCCGTTCGGTGACACCAAGCCCAACCAAGGCCTCGGGCCGCACCCTGGTCTTATTCTTGATGGAAGCCGATAGAGAGGCCTCAGAGCGAGCTCCGTTACCCCACGACCCAGTAGAACTGGGTCTACAAACAGCCCCCAAAGGAGGGGCCTAGGAGCATGTTCCGGTATCCACAGGCCCCTTACGGAGACCCTCGGAGAAAACTCTGGTACAATTATTGGGCCCAACAGGCACCTCAGGGCAATCCCCGGTGACAGAGCGATCAACGCTCCTCCCGGCCCGGGAGCAACCTGGAAAGGTATCCCCCGACCGGGGTGCTCTGAAAAGTAAAGAACTTTTAAAGAACGGGCATTTCTTCTTTTCGTCGATGAACGCCTGAAAATGCGAAAGAGGAGTTTGTCGGAACACCTCCTCCCACCGCTCCAATCGACGTTGAAGTGCCCGGACCGAAAGGGAGTCGCAGTAAAAACAGGAGTCCCAACGGTGATCCGGACCCAAAAACTCTAAACAAAGAGGGTGGGGAATCCGCCCTCGCGAAGCGTCGGTGACAGGATGAACAATCTGGAAAGTCTAGTTTGAACGACATAGATACACTAGTACACGATTGCTAGCAAGAGCCAGAGAGGAAAAAAGGGAAGAAAATCGTCTGAGGATGCAAGTGCGCCCAGTCCCGAACGAACGGAGAAAAGGACTGATGGGCGATGTGTGGGGTGGAGCCAAGGTGGGCGGGGTTACGGCCGCATGCCGGGCCCCGCGCAAGCAAGAGAGGAAGGACAAATTTTGGGAAAACATTTTTTGGATGCTTTTTACAAAGTGCTCCGGTCCCGTCCCACAGGACGGCGAGATGTCCCATAAGTATGGAGGAAAGGGGACGGGACCTAGGAGTAATAAGGACGACAAAGTGGCCTCTGGGACAACTGGAGTAATTTGATCATGTTCCCAGTAAAAGGGGGTTTGGATGCAATCCCCGAGGACTGTACCTTCAAAGTAGCCGTCAGATCATTTAAATACCTAGGTATTCATGTTTTGTCAAGACTCTTTTCTCGGGCGCAACTTGATAATCATAAATGAAAGGTTTATTCATGATTTAAAAGTTTAGTCGACCCTACCCCTGTCTTTATTGAGGTAGGCAGCAATGTGTAAAATGATGACTCTACTTAGGTTTTTGTATATCCTTCACAACACACCTGTTAGGGTCCCCGATCGGGAAATCCATAACATCGAAAAGGGCTCTGGGGAGATTACTGTGGCTTGACTCTCAACCTAGAAAAGCATTGCAGTTCCTGCATGGTTCAGTGTCAGATGGGTTTCCCAGATATCAAGAAATACTATTGGCCTCTCAGCTGGCGGTGGCAATGAATGGCTGCTGGGAGACCTGTCCCGTCCACATATTAGACTTGAGCGTGCTGGACTGGTGTTGCAGACCAGCTGCAAACATACGGTAAAGTGAACACGGTGGGGCTGCCCCTCAATCTCACAACAGGTGGTGCGTTTCTGTAAGAAGGCTACGAAGGGGACTTTGTGGGAAGGAATTGTGACCCTGAAAGCCTCATCATGGAATAACCGTGACATGTCAGCTACGGAAGTTGACTTTTGCAGCTCAGTGGCACACCAAATATATAAGAGTCATGGGGGACATGCTCTCAGAGAGCTGTGCAGAGTTGTTCCAGGAGCTACAGCAATGCTCATAACTGTCGATTTTGGACAATTATCAGTATATCCAATTTCAGGATGCCATGTGGTCACAGCTCCGGGGGAATTATGACTGCACAGAATAAACCCTGGTGGAAGCCAACACGCATATGGAACTTCTTGCTAGGAGAGCAATCTTGACTCTGTATCAAATCCTCTTCAATTTTATTACTCACCCCGAACAAAACTAACAAAAATGTGAAATGGGAATGGGCCCAACTGAGGCAGAAGAGTGGCAAGAGGCCTTAATGGCTCCAAGAGAGATAGCTATTTTGGCCCGATTCAGACTCAATCAATTGAAAATTCTGTATAGAACATACTATACCAGGGAACTGCTGTCTAAGTGTAGTTGGGCAGTGGATTATGTTTACGCTGCCATACTACCATGGGTAGGTTTTATTACACAATATGGTTATGCCCGAAAGTTCTGACTTTCTGGCCCAAAGTCCTAAAAAGGGTGTCCACGGTGGTGCCCAGCCGGTCCCGGTGGATGCGAAGTTAACCCTGCTTGGAATATGGGGTGAGATGGCATACTTGCGTTATGAAAAGTTGTTCATATCCAATGCACAAAGTAATATTGCTATTCATTGCAGTGCGAGAGAGATGCCATTGGTGTCTAAGTGGTGTTGGATATGGATAACTGTATGGCGATGAGGAACAGATATAGTGATCCAGGGGTTATTCCCATCAATTTGTTAGGATTTGGGATACATAGGGGAGTACTGAGTTCTGCCAAAACGGTTGTTACACGCAGCAATTTCTGTTTAACTGGTTTTGTTGCCCTCTTTCTACTGAAAACCTGCGTGAGGGCTCTTTGTTACTTTTGTCGCTGATGTCCTATAAACTACAGTATGTTTTTGACTGTTTTGCTTTTGTTTGTTGTTACAAAATCCATAAAAAGATATGTATAAAGAAAAACGACAGTGCACAGTGTTATGCAAAACCTCTTAATACATATAAGAAAGGAGGGGGAGAGTTGGTAAGCAAGGCATTTGAAAATCTTTTATTGTTTGTATAGTTATAGAAGAGTCAGACACAGAAGCAAGCACTTTTCACCAAAGACATTTTAATGTTAGCGAACCCCAGGTTTTGATCATAGATCTCATATCCGTTTTAGCAGTTTGGATCGAGTTCAGGAGTGAAAGTAAACCCAAAGAAAGTGAAGCACTAAATCAAAACATTCCCAATGAGAAAGAGTTTATTAAAGAACAGTAGGCCTTTCTGCTGCACAATGATTAAAATATGTCTGAATTTATTTAACCACAAAGTATTCAGATTTATATCACCCTAACTAGAGGCCCTGTTACGGATTACCCAGGAAAATACACTGAGTCTCTAAGACAGTTCAAGAGGTTTTATTAAAATGCTGTGAGCCCCAGGGGTGTCCCGCTCTCTCTCATCTCCCATGGGATTTTCTCCCCAACCCAGACGTCCGTAAACCTGGTTAGTGCTACTGATTAGTAACCCCTAATGTCTAATTCATGGCTATGGATGGTCTCTCCTCTAACCACTACTACTCCCCTCCTACCACTACTGCTCTCCCCCACCACTGCTGCTCTCCTCCGGCTAATACTCCACCCGGCAAACTACAGAAACGCCCTTCTTTCATTTTCTACCCTGTTCTACTCACTCGCCATACAAACAAACTCAAAATGCAGCACCACTTTGACTCTTCTGCCAATACTTCTCCTGCTCAAACAATCTCCTCACAAAGCCACTGCACCTTGCATCCTCCTGCTGGTCTCTTGGTCCCCCTCCACTTTTGAATTCACCTGAGCAACCCACACTTCCTGCTTCCCGTCAGGTCCTTAAATACCTCTTATCCCCCCAGGATTGGGTAATTTTCCCTGGCTAATCTGGCCTGGTCTTCCCCATCCGGGGCAGGTGTGCCCATTGGTAATTTGTAAAAAGGGGGCTAAGCCATACCCATTTTATCTGTGCATGTTTGCTGCCAGCCTGAAAAGGCCCATGTTCGTGTTTGTGTTGCTGTGCCCTGTTCCTTGGCGCTTTCCAGTAAGGGGTCGGTCGGTCTCTCTCTCTCTCTCTCTCTCTCTCTCTCTCTCTCTCTCTCTATGGTCCGACTTGCGCTTAGCTTGGGGATCCGCGCTCTGTCGTACGGTCTGGTCTCGGCGTCTGTTGCCTGCCTTCCAGGCCACCGCAGTTCCTTTGTGGTCGCGGCACCCGATGGGGCGGCCATCTCTCCGTCTCTGCTCCTGTTCCGACCTAGGCTTCTCAGTCGGATAGAACACCAACCTGCAGGTGTTTGGTTAGAGTCTTCGTCCTTCTCGTTGCTTCCACAAAGTGACTCTGCCCCTCCAGTACGTCAGACTTCCAAGACTTCAGACTCTAGCCTCTGCGCAGAAGTTTGCCTCAATCGGAGTTCCCCTCTGCTTTACAATCCGTCCTCTTATTATACACGTCACAGGGATAGCGGAAACAGTGTCCTTCTTCATTGACCAGGGCGTTCAGGCTGTGTTCAGCATTGCCTGCAGCCAAGAGAGGTAATGAAGGATTGTTGTGTGAGTTATACAAGTATTTTCATTATTCCTATATTTGCAGACAAGGTGGTTTGAACTGGCCCCTGTGCCCAAGATGGGAGTCACTACCAGTGAGGTCCCACTTGCCCAGACCATAGCCTCAAAAGGGGTGGCTCCCTTCTGGGGAGAAGGGACAAATTGCTCAGATTATTCACAGCACCCTCAAGGGGATATAATCTGGGAGCACAAGAAATCCAGTCCTTTGGTGATGTACAAATTGCTTTCTCTTAGAGTAACATGAAACATTTGGGATTCTGTTGGGATTAAGCTTAAGCTTACTTCTTTCTTGGACCGGCTTCTCCCATTCATGACAACTCACACTTTACTCTGGTTTATACCAATGGTGCTTTAGGCCAGTTGCAGAGGAGTGTATGAGTGTATTGTAGATTTGTTTGAAGGTACCAAAATAAATCTTTTCAACAATTTAAGAAAGAATTTGGGACAACGAAAAGGATAGGTTACAATGCTTACAGATGAGATACTGGTTTATGGGTGGGGAGACGAAAGCAGGAGCGCCTTGTAAGGGGTCAGAAATGTGAGGCAGACAACTTTGTAAAGGTTTCACAAAATATGCCATTTTTTTTAACTCAAAAGGTTGGATAAAAGCCTTTCTATCCCTACCCTAATGAGGTTTTCACTCCCTAAAATAAACTAACGGAAAACACTGTAACAAAGAAAGTTTCTGTCCCTCACTCTTATATACACAATATATCAATACAGAAATATATGGCAGTTTAACAACAACAACGATAACAGTATAAGTCACACCACAATAGCTGCTTCTTCTGATAAGCTGGCGATTTCCCCTACCCCCGATTCAAGCAGACTTTTCTTTAAATGTTCAAAAAGGATAAGGAAATCTTGTGTCATAAAGTTCCACTTCGGTTCTCTTTTTAATCCAACTTGACAATACCAAAAGTTCCTACTTGGATTCCAAATGTAGTTCACAATTGTTCCAAGGTCTTGAGACAGCTTCTTGTCATCAACAAAGAATACTTCAGCAAAGATTTTGAAACAATGCCTTGTCATCAATAAAGAATATTTCACACTTCATAGCTTTCAACAGAAATGTCTTTGTCAGGATATTTTGGCAACACTTTAGCTTCAGTACTACTTCATCAAAAACCATCAGTGATTCTTCAATTGCTTCGTTATAAGCTTTACCCCACCACAGTACTTCATGAACTTCCACCTGGTTTATTCTTTCCAGGTTTACTATTACTACGACTCTCTGCTCTGGTGTATTGCTGCCAGAACAGAACCAATGTTTACCAAAAGACTCTTGGTCTGGTATACTCACCAGCCAGCCAAGATAACTACTGCAGTTCTCTGTGCGAGTATACTCTCCTGCCCGAACAGAACCAATTGGTACAAAGTTGTAAGGCTTGGTATACACCCTTGCCAGGCCCAACCACTACGTCTAAGTACATCTGTGATAAGGGTCAACTTTAAAGGTTTTAGCAATGTCTTCTGCTTCATACAATTGGGTTTAATATTTTCTTCAAATGATACAAGAATCACACTGGTGCTATTTATTACACCCAAGTGTTTGCCACACGCAAGACAGGCAATGCTTCCTTCCTCCTGAACCTCTTATCAGAAGTGCAGTCCTCCTGCCAATCTTGTTCCACCTTTGTATTATTAACCAAATGCTGATTATAACTTTTCTCCTTCAGACTTCTTTGGCTTTAGCAATGTGGGTTTAAGACATTCTCTACACCTGGGCAATATTCTTCACACACACTGTATGCGGAGTAATCTTCTTTTGGCTTAGGCAATCTTGGTTTATCAATTGCCTTAATATGAGTCCCTTTTGGCTTTGGCAATAGTGGTCTGAATTCCCTTCTCGAGGTACAGCCCCATTGTGCGGTTGGCATGGCAATCATAACCCACTACATCACAATCACCTCCTTCAGGTGGGATCTTTAAAGTTTCTTTACGTCCTCTGCCTTGTTTTATATCAGCTTGATATGCGTCATACTCAGTAATTTGTTTTACATCAGTTCTGTATTCAAAAGGTAATCTGGACTCAAGCAACGGGTAAGCATGCAGCGCTCTGGGGTCACAATAAGATTGTGAACTCACTGGGTTTGGTGTGGGCATCCATGTACCTCGCTGCTTCCAGCTGGTCTGCTTCAGTTCTCCTGCGTGGTCTTGCAACCTCTCCTGCATGGCTTCCCGCGTCTTGTTTCTGCTACTTCCAGAGCCCTTGCGGCTCCCCGGCTATCCGTGCTCACCTGCCACCGCCGAACGCTTTACCAAGAGGAAACTCGCAAAAAGGTGCGCCTTCCGCTGAGCGACCTCTGCAGCTAAAATCTTCCCAGCGATCCAGTGCCAGCCTGCCACCCCTGAATGCTTGACAACAGGGAAAATGATGTGAAGGTGCCCTTTACACCCACGCGAACTCCGCAGCTGAAATCTCAATCCCATATGACCTCTCAGGACCAGCATCAGTTTCTCGTGCCACTCTGGTCGTGGCCTCCTAGCTTTTCCACGATTTCTTCCTTTTCTGCTTCGTGGAGTTTCCAAAACTCTTCCACACACTACTAATAATACTACTGCACTCCTGCTGCCTCGCCTTCCTCCAGCTTGGTCTAATGGCCTACCCCTGAGGGGGCAAGTTATGACTCTCAGCCATTCTCGGGTGTGAGTCATCAACCGTAATGGGCTGCACTCTGCAACCTTGTGCCTCTGCAGCCCTCTTCTTCATTCCAGTAGTCTGGGAATTCTGGGACTTGAGGTGTGTGAGACAGGCATGGCATCAAGAGAGACACAGACTCAAAACTTTTATTTACTACAGTGCTGGGGTTGGTGTAATACCTAACTGGCCCTAACTCTAAAGGGATGGTTCCCTCGATGGATGTTTCTAAGGGCCATCGATGTCGAAAGTCCAAAACCAAAATCTGTGTTTCTAAACCTATGCTTGCCTTCGGCTTTCTGATCAAATGTGGTAGGAAGTCTCTTTAAAGTAAAAATAGTGATTCAAAAAGAAATATATACCAAAGCTGGTTTCAGGTGGTCTTCTCACCAGGTTGTGGCTTGGTTAGTATAATCAAGGTTCAGCAAAATCAAAAAGAAGTTGTTCATTAGCTCTTTTTCACAAAGTTCTTACACCATGTCGCAAAAACTCTCAATGTCTTTAGTTCTGATGATTCCCTTCCTCAAGCTTCAAATCTTCCAAGTTTCAAAACAAAAATATAACAGTTTCTTCCAGGTTTCTCTGGGTTCCCTTCTCCAAGCTTAAGCTTCCTTTTGTCATCAAATAGGAGTACACCTTTGTTATGCATCTTAGGGTTCCCTTCCCCAAGCTCAGACCCTTTCAGTTCCAAACACAAGTTCAGTTCCAAACACAAAATTCAAAGATGTGCCTTTCTCTCATTTACAGTTTCTTTCACACACAACCTTCTCATGGGGTAACAGACTTTTGAAAACGGTAGGTTCTTGCCTCCTCCTAAACGCAACCACTCCGATCTTTGGCCTCTCTCTGAATTTTCTGCACTTGCTTTTCTTCTATCCTTTCCTCTTCCAGGTGCTTCCTGCACCCCTTTGTTATCTTCCACTTTGCTGTGCACACTTGCACCTTCTTTGTCTTTCTCTTCTCTCTGCTTACTGTGCCCCTGGCACCTTCCTTTGGGTTTACTTCCTCTTCACTGTGCCTCTTGCACATTCATTTATTTACTTTTGTGCACCTTTGCACCTGTCATTTTCCTTTCCGTGCCTCTTGCACACTTGTTTCGCTTTCCGGTGCTCACTTGCACGTTTCCTTCACTTTCGGGTCACTCGCACCCTTCTCATTTACTTTCAAGCCCTCTTCTTCCTTTCCGCTCTCTCAGCGCTTCTCTCTCGCTTTCCCTTTACGGTCTGTTATCTTTCTTGCTTTCTGCTTCATGCTACTTGCAAAATCTGTCTTTCTCACTTCCCGCTGCAGCTATCCACACGCTCCAGAGTTACTCTCGCTTTCTGGTTTGAAACTCACTGGGTAGCATTGCACTGGCGAGAGGTTCTCTCAGGGCATATGGGATCTAGGTCAGGGTCTCACCACCTGCCCCTCAGACCCTCTAGGGACCAGCACACGTCCCAAGAGAACAAGCCCTCCTTCACACGCTGCCATCAGGATACGGGTGGCCTCAATCCGGCTCCCTAGTCACGCTGCAGCCCCTCAAAAGAACCGGGCCAGCGTCTGGGCACACTGACTCCTCTGGATCCTCCAGGCTCCTCTCCCTTCAGCTCCCTGCTTCTCGGCTTCTTTCTGGAAATATAGCTTGCTCTCTTGATTGTGCAAAACTACACCTTTTATACTTAAAACAGGAGTCAATTAGAGCCAGGTGTGAGTAGTTAGTGTGAAATGCCTGACCTTGCCTGACTATTAATGGGACAACTTAATGGTAGTATGTGGCAGTCTTCCTTTTATTTCTTACAGTGTTGTATGCAGGTAATCCTCTCGGTTGCCTCTTCTTCCCAGTATTCTCAATCCCCCGTGACCCTCCACTCAGGTGATCCTCCCTCGCTTATCCACCCACAGGGTCGGGATCCAAAAGCAATGGCCTTTCCCAAGCCACCTGAATGAAAGATCCCGGGGGAGTAGGTGAGAGAACACAGTCAGGTTTCTCACAAGTGCCTAACACAAAAGTTTGTTTTTCAATAATACTTTCCCCACCAAGTTCCCTTTTCTCAAGTATATTCCTCAAAGGAATATCACAAAGATATATTTGGTTTTACAGAGGATTGAGGTTTTTTCCTGTTTCATATTAGTAGTTTTTAAATTCCTCTCTGCACGCTTTTCCTGGGACTCATAGGAAATCCAATTTCTGGGAGTGTTATATATTTTGTAAGAGCTTTTCTTACCCTTAATACATGACCGGTTATAATTATCTTCACTCACACTGTTAGACTTAACTCTAGGGAGACCCAGTTCTCTTTGACAACATGCCATTATCTGTACTGGCAATAATTATATTCCCTTTCTTGAGGTAGACCAGTACTGTGTCTCATCCCATGAAGTCCCCCTGTTTCCCTGGGGCCCTTCTCCTCCCAGGTGACCCTCCTGGCTAACTCATGAGGACACCACGGGATTCATCACAGTCTTGTGAGCTTTTGATAAAAGTACATTTTCTATGACATCCTCTAACGGTTTCATATGCAGGATCTTTATGACACAGCAAAATGCTTGCCTCTCCCCTTATGCAGATAGGTGGAATGGGAAAAAGACCCACTTAAATGGGTGGAGGGAGTTTGCTTAATGATTAGGCTGGAAGCTATGTACACCAATGTGGGAGTGTTGATTAGCGCAGAATTGGCTGTGTTGTTGGACGGCTTACTATACCCTTCAGATGTTTGACCTCCAGTGGTGGAGCCAGATGGGTGGGGGTAATTGGGGCAGTTGCCCACTCTGCCTTTACCCTGGGTGCCCGGCGCCCACATGCCCCAGGCGCCTGAAGGGCCGGCACAGCAGCACGCTCCACTCAGAGCGTCCGCCATGAATTTACAATCAATGCATTTAAAATTAAAAAAACTGGATGGTGCGCACAATTTTTTTAAAAATAAATTGATTGAAAATTCATGGCAGACACTGAGTCCCACCCCCCGACCAACATATACGGTTTGCAGCCACGACCCTGCTGCTGCTGGCTGACCTTGGTTTGCTGATACCATGATCAGACGTCCTCCGTATGGTTTTGGTTAACTTAGGGGCCAGGACTTGAGGTGGTGCTGAAAATCGCACTATTCTGTGAATCATGTGCTGCTGTTGTGTTTCAATTTCTCCAGGCCCACCTGGCCCAAGGTAGGCCCACCCAGACTTTCTGGAGCCTGCCTGCATCCAGTGCCTTCAGCTCCCTGACAAGGAGGAAGCAATTAGCAACTGGAGAGGGGGCTGCATGCAAGGGCACATTTGACATTTTCTATTATGTAGCAATTTGTAAATCTGCCCAGAAACAAGCATGGCTGTATCCTGGTTATGGTGCATCACATGCGCACGCAGTCCATGTACAATTCAGTTCAACATTAGCCAGACTAGAGCCTTAGAGCCACGCGGCCGCACAACACCACCTCCGTTATTCCTGCAGCCTGGCTCCTGCCTGCAGTCTGCTCAGCCCACAACCAACATGTAGTGCTGCCCTACTGCGAGAGACGAGCTGAGGAAGGGGAAGACGAAAAGTACACTGCCCGAACAACTGCACTTTCGGCTGCAAGATACACAGGTGATCGCCGGCCGTTTGTATTAGAAACTAGGCATTCTTTTCACAAACTTATTTTGTGTAGGTGGGTCCGATCACCCCTTCCTTTATTTCTGTTTTTCTTTCGTATTCTCTGCCATCCCCACCAGCAGCTCACTTGGCGGGCTGATGTAGGAGCAACCGATAAAATGGTTTTAAAGGTTAATAACCTTAGAGGACATGTGTGCAGGGGTTCAAAGGGTGCCCACATTACGAACTTTAAAACCAGATTTAGGTCCCAAACCGGAACCTGGAAAGGAGAAGGAGGGTACACATTAGTGAGCCCTTTCAGAAATTGAGTCACCAGTGGGATTTTGAAATAAGAACATTCCTCTGACGAGCGCTTAAAAATGGACAGCGCCGCTAGATAGCCTTTAATGGTTCCATACTGGAGCCCCAGATTGGCTAAGGATAGAAGGAGGGATAAAATATCTGGTGTTTTAGACAGGAAAGTATCTACATTCTTTTCCTTGCACCAGTTGCAGAACTTGTTCCAACGGCAACGGTACAAAGACTTTGTTGCCTGTCTTCTAGCTGAAAGCAACACCTCCACACCGTCATCCGGGAGGTTCCAATCCTTGTTTCTCAGCCTTTCAGAAACCAAGCGTGATGGTTGAGAGTGTTGACCTCTGGATGGAGAACCCGACCCTCATCTCGCGAGAGAAGGTCCTCTCTTTGTGGAAGACATATTGGAGGACAGATGGACATGTCCAGAAAGTCTTGGTAACACGATCTCCTGGCCCAATCTGGGGCAATTAGGATCATGTGCTTCCTGAACTTTCTCAACCTCCTGATTACATGAGGAATGATGGGGACTGGAGATAACGAACACAGGAGTGGAAACTCCCAGTCCACCACAAACACGTCTCCTAGAGCTCCTCTTGGAGGAAATTCCATGGAGCAGTACAGTTTGCAGTTCCGGTTGACACTGGTCGCAAACAGATCTACTTGATGGGTTCCCCAAAGGGTGAAGATCTCTTGAAGGAATTCCTGAGCTAGTTCCCACTCGTGGGAGACTGTGCTCTGCCTGCTCAGAGCATCCGCCGCCGTGTTCTCCTCTCCGGCTAGGTAAACTGTTGATAGGGAGATTCCTTCTTGATTGCCCAGTACCAGAGCTGCATTTCCTCTCTGCAAAGTGGTAGTGACCCTACACCTCCTCTCTTGTTGAGGTAGTAGATGACCACTGTGTTGTCCGTCATTATCACTACATTCTTTCCCCTTACAGAGGGCAGAAAGGCCTTCAGCGCTAGTCTGATTGCCCTCAGCTCCAAAAGGCTGATGTGTAGTTTGGACTCCGATGGAGACCAGCGACCACTGACTGTCAGATCTTTGGCATGGGCTCCCCACCCCGTGAGTGAGGCGTCCGTCACAACTGTAATCTCTGGCCATGGTTGCCTTGCAGGCCCCCCACAGAAGATCCTGTGAGACCCTGTTTGGAACCTGAAGTCGGTCTGACATCTTTCCTGACAACTGGGATCATTGTGTTCTTAGAGCCCATTGAAGGGATCTCATGCTCAGGCGGGCCTCTGGCACCAGAAAAATACAGGATGCCCTGAGGCCGAGCAACCTCAGAAAATAGATGGCTGGAAGATTCTGGTCACTCTGAAATGTGGTAACCATCTGAAGAATGTCTTGAGCCCTCACCTTGGGTGCAAGCTCTTTCCCAAGGATGTGTCTAGTACATCTCAGATGTACTGGAGCTGTTGAGAAGGTGTCATGTGGGACTTCTTGTAATTGAGGGAGAAGCCCAGTCGGTGGAGAGAGTGGCAGGTGACTGAGATGATCCAAGACTTGTTCGGGAGAACGCGCCCCGATTCGCCAATCATCCAGGTAGGGATAGACAAGAATCCCCCCTCTCCTGAGGTTCGCTGCCACTTCTGCCATCAGTTTGGTAAAAACCCTTGGGGCGGAGGTCCACCCGAAAGGCAGAACTCGAAACCGATAGTGAGAACTGCCAACTGCGAACCTCAGGTATTTTCTGTGCTTGAGATGGATTGGCACATGAAAATAAGCATCCTGAAGGTCCAATGACACCAACCAATCATGGAGTTGGAGGACCTGAAGGATCTGAGAAGTGTGATCATCTTTTATTTGTCCTTCCTGAGGAACTTGTTCAAGTATCTCAAGTCCAAGATGGGTCTCAGTCCTCCATCCTTTTTGGGGATAAAGAAAAATGGGGAGTACCATCCCTTGTTCCTCACTGCTACAGATACCGGTTCTATAGCACCTTTCTCTAGCAGGGTTAAATCTTCCTGCACAAGGAGCGGATCCGGAACCATCAAAGAACGGTTCCCCTGTGGATTTTTCTGAGGTCTTCTTATAAAAGGAAGGCAGTATCCGTGGGCTACAGTTTCCAGAGCCCAAGCATGCGAAGTAATGTGTCGCCATTCTTCTAGATGCAGAGACAGTCTGTCCCCCACTGGTGAACTGTGACTCAAGTCCTCAGAGTGGTTTTGTGGCGGCTGCTGCAGAGGCCGATGGTAAGGAGGCTGCAGCTTGAGCTCGCTTAGCACCTCCATCTCGTCCACCAAGAGGAAATCTTCTCTGGCCTCTTTGACCAGCCATTCCTCTCGCCCTTCCAACTGAGGAGCAGTAGCGAAAAGATCTACCCCTGCAAGGTTGTCCACTAGGATAAAAAGGCTGAGGTTGCCTAACAGCTGCGCCTAAAGATTTGGCTGCCGCCTTCGAGGTCTGCAACTTCTGAAGGCTCTCGTCAGCCTTGTTGCCAAAAAGATGAGCCCGTCAAAAGGCATGTTGAGAAGTGTACACTGCACATATGGTGCAAAACCTGACTTCCTCAACCACGCAAATCTGTGCATGACAGTGCTGGTAGCCATGGATCTGCTATTGCTATCCGCCGTATCCAATACTGATCCAAGGCATTCACAATAAGCTTCCTTGCCGTCCTTAACATTAGCTAAGAAGCCACCCCTTACTTCCCTCTCGGGAATGTTGTCTGCCACCATAGAAATGCAAACCCACAGAGTATACAAAAATGTTGCTTGGGTACCAGTGGAGTTGGCAGATTTCAGTGCCATGCTCCCTGCAGAAAATACCTTTCACGCCCATCCAACTACATGCTTGTTGTCCCAAATCGGGATGGACAGTAGGGTATGTTGCCTGTTTTGAAGTAGCTTAGCCGCCTGCACCACCAGACTCTCTGGAGTGCGGTGTTTCGACGGGTATTCAAGCATCTAACATACATATTACAAATCACAGATTGTAAACCCATTGGAGGCAGAAAGTAGAAACTACAGAAACCAGAACCAAGAAGACAGAGCCCCAGATAATAAACTGCGTGTGTAACGAAAAACACAACATTAAGCCCACAACCACCGTGAAGACGGTGAGTAGCCAGAATTGTATACTTTGGAAATACAGATGAGATTACCGTGCAGTGGGACCCAGCGCTTTCTTTGAGCGACTGTGTCCCACACACGGTTTTGAAAAATGTGATTCATGATAAGTTTTTGTTAAAGATGCATTTCTCTACTAGGTGGTAGCCCAACACATTGCTGAGCCTCAGATAATACTACAGTGGACTACACTCTACAGAACTTTTCCCAGTCACAAGTGGACATTAAAAGGACACAGGTCAGTTCTTTGTTTTCAAATGACGATTAGTCATAAATTTAATAACATTGAAATTCTGATTCAAGTCTTATACCGATTTACTTTGTTTACTTTTAGGGAATTAAAGTTGAAAATTGTACCTGATGAAGGGCTAGTCCCGAAACGCGTCGTACAACTTGTTCTTCCAAACTGAATGACACTTTTTGAAAATGCAAATGAAATTAATTTTAAGTTCTTTATAAAATGATGATTGAAAGTTGAGATTGTCCACATTTAATGTATTTAATGAATTTTGTTTTCTTTAAAGACATTCTATTCTAATCAAAATGTGCAATTTTTGAAATGTATATATCTTAATTATACCAGTGTGGCATTTGCATGTAAACTAATAATAGATTGGTCCCATCAAGAATTTCTTTACTGTTATTACTGACTACGGTCAGACTAAAGTGTGCCCTGTGTTTGTCCACCAGTTCCAAGGTGGATCTTCCTCTTTTTCATTTGTCATATAAGTCTTGTAGCCGAGACCCACACAGGAGCACCTAAATTACATCATTAAATTAAGTAATTTACTACGGAAAATATGAATCAGTAACCCTAGAAAGTAAGGGAGTGCACCTCTACACCGTATGGTCATCATCTGTGTTTTGACAGGTAGTCAGGGTCACTACTGGAGGGGCAGTATTTTTTTGTAAAATTCTTATTAACTGCGGATTGGCCTCCTGAGTTTCCCAGTTTCTAGCCACCTTTTTTGTAATGCCATATGGAAGGGCAAAACAGGGTCCGTCTGAGGACCCTTATCCAAAATATTGATGAGATCATCTTGTTCATAAGGGAGTGGTGGCTTACTCCAGCCCATGTACTCTACAACTTTGGACATGAGTTGCCTGTATGAAGCGTCAGCATGTTCGCCAGGCTCAGGTCTTCCAAACTCCAGTTCAGGTGAAGTATCTTCTCCACTTGCAGACTGTAAATGATCATACAAGTCCTTAATTCTGGACTCCTCCGATATGAAACACTCTGGTACATTGGGTGTCCCATAGTGTAACCCAAAAGGAGCATCTTCCTCATCAGAGCACTCCTCTTCTTAAAAAATGGAAGTGAGAGACTTGAAAAACTCCTATATGGGAAGAGGAGTGTACATTTTTTCAGGTTTGCAAGTCATAGGCTGCGATGACGTTGAAGGCTTTATTGACGCCGACAGAGGAGCAGCGCCTGACTTGGATGTAACAGCTGGCGTAGGTGGCGCACCTGACGAAGGTTTTGGCGACGCCGAAGGCCGGGCGAGCGTCGAATACACTGCCGGCATCGAAGGTCTTGATTGGGCCGAGGACCTAGACCTCAACTTTGTTTCCTTGTGCTCATCATCGGATGAAGGCCTCGAGGGCTCCCGATGCTTGTCAGACCGTTTTCCCGGGCTCGAGGGCGCACAGGATTTCATGCGAGACATATCCTTACCGGCTTCATTCGAAGGCTTGGTAGGAGTATAACCTTGCTTTTCAAAAATGTTTTTTTTTCGATCGGAAAGCTTCCCATTCAGCGGAGGTAGATTTTTTTGTAGGGAAAGCTACCCTTTCGGGGGAGATGTCTGACGAGGAAGCGGATGAAGGCGACCTCCGGTGCCTTTTCTTAGATTTCTTCGAAGACAAAGAAGAGCGATGGGAGCCACTCCTAGACCTAGAGCGCTTGGCCTTCTTCCTGCGAGGAGAGTCGCCTCTCGACTCGCCGGTCGAAGGCCTAGCGGGTCGGAGCTTAGGGGATTTTTCCTACCTTGAGTTTTCCCTTCCATTCCCTCAAGGCCTTTCCAGTCATGGACTGACACATGGAACAACTGGACGTATCGTGGCCCTCCCAGAGGCACCACAAGCATATACGGTGCAGGTCAGTAAGAGACATCTTGGACCCGCAGTCCCTGCAGTTTATAAGCCTGACTTCGGTGTCGACGGAGTCGAAGATGAAGACATATCGAAGAATCTTGTAACGAACCGTCACAAAATGGGGCGTGCCGAATTTCGTTATCAAAGCAAATGCTGTCACAGAAAAACAGAACTGAGGCCAATGGGCACTGCTTGTGCTATATATGCCTTCTGATCAGATTACCCTCGACGGAGGCCCTCGAGGGACATTGACTCGATGACATCGACGCACAGCGCCCTCTGCCAAAAAGGTTTTCCGAAGCAGCGAAAGCTGGACATTACATTTCAAAGATGGGGAATACGTTGGAGGACACAATCCATTCAAAAGTCTATTATTGCAAAATGAACAGTCCTATAGATAAGTGTGTGTACTGCCCCACAGTAGGCCTGCAAAGAGGTGCTTATGGTTATATCCACCCTGCAGTCTCATAAGTACTGCAGCTCTGATAGGAAGTGCAAGTAATTTTACATTTCAATATATTGAAGGCAAGAGTGGTGCATGAGGGCCCAGTTCAAGGTGAGCCTGCTGACCAGGACCTCATAATACTATGACATTCTACAATCCAACTGCATGGCAATGTTTGTGGAAATCCGTGTGAGTTGTTTTTCAAGTGCACCAGAGTGGGGAATGGCTGAGCTGGCACCCGGTGCAGCTGAAATTGTAAGGCTGCATGTGATGAAGTTCTGGGACTCATTGAGTACCAAGGTGCCGATGCATGGCAGAGGAATACTGGAGACACAGTAAAATGTGAATCCAGTGACTATGCAGTGCATGGCATGCTCAGCCGAAATCAGGAAGCCATCTGTCTTGTCAGAGCGCAGGTTACCTGTGCTCTTCCTTTGGTAACCAAATCCCATCACCTGACCGGTTGCTCCCTGGGGGCTGGCGGTGCAGCTCTGAAGTACCTTGGAACCCCTGGGATCGTTCTCTGGTGGTGCTTTAGCTGTCTATGAGCATGAAGGACCAAGTGAACATTTTTGGGTGCCCAAAGGGTCCTGCTCTTTGGGGAAGCGCTGCTGGTGCGGCGATGGTGGCCTCACTGATCGCAACACTATGAGACACATCCTGGGGATTACGGAGGACCCCAGAGGCTTGTGTGTACTGCAGAGGGCTCCTACTGGTTTGAGGAGCACAGTAAGGAAGTGGACCCCTGTGCAGGCATCTGAGCAAGATGGTCCTGCACTTGATAAAGCATTGTTCTGTCTGGCAGCCATTGTTGCAGTATCATCCTTGCCATTCAAAAAGCAGAGCCTGGTGATTGGATTTAAGCAGGCCAAAGTGTTCTGGGCAGAAAGCAAAGTTGGTGTTCTTCCTATTGGTTAGTCAGATACCCATATGTACATAACAACCTAAAGTCATTGTCCAATTAAAAATGGAGAGCCTTCTATTTCATGATTGCTTTCTTCCAATCCAGATGGTTTCAAGAACCTGAAGTGCTGCTTCAAGCAGGGGTAAATCTCTCAAACATTTGACTCAAAGAAAAACAACGTGCAATCCCAGGCATGTCCAACGTCAGTGGTAGATAATGCTTGCTTTCAGAAGGAAGCGGAGGAGTTTAGAGACATCAGATAGATGTTTGTGGAACTCAAGTCTGGCATTAGTGGCATCAAAAGTAAGCTGTAATCAGCATTTCAAATCCTTTTTTAGTTGGGATTTGAGGAGCAACAGATCGAGTTCCCTTAACTGGTACAGATACGCCTCTGCTGGGCTTATGATAAGGGGGGCAGGGCATAAACGATGGAAGAAACTCTGCCGGGCACCGGCTGGGAGAGAGCCTCCCAGTTAAGCAGTAGTTAACAGTCTATTTCAGCCCTGGAGGTCCAGCCAAATTATGCTGGAAACGGTGGGTGGGCTCGGCTGGAGGAAAAGCAGACAAGCTGTTTTCTTACACAGGCAACGGAATGGCACGTTCTACTCCAGTAGTTAACAAGGTAGAAGGCGTCCACTGCTAGTTAAGGCTTGTTTTACATACGTCCATCACATACCAGGGCTTGTTCTCCAAAGCCTTTTAAATTCTAGGAAAAAGAAAACGTTCTGTCGTGCATCCGGAATTGCGTCTGAAGTGCTGTTGCCTGGAGACGCTGAAGGCTGCACCCATTACTGGAAAACCAAAATCTGTGCTTTTTAAAAAGTCTAAAAGATCTACCCACTCTCTGTCCTCCTAGTAGGAAGTGACACATAAATAGAGCCGGCCGTGCGCTTCAGCGCACGCGCATCCGGAAGTGCTTCTGAAGTGCTGTTTGCTGGGTGCAGGCGTGAGGGCTAAGGTCTCGAAACTAGACTCGTAGCTTTTATTAGCTTAAAAGTTATTTTAGGTTTTAAGAGACATAATGCTCCCTAAATCAAGAACACCTGCAATGGTATCGGCTAGCGTTTATAAGGTACGCTCATTAAGCTCCAGTCGCCTGATCAAAAGCTTTTTCTACTGTTGAAATGTCATTATTACATATTCCCCACTTCTGTGCGAGAGCTCTCCCTTTGGTATATTTTTTTCTTATTGGTCGTGTTTATTACAAATGTGAAAATGGACTGTATGCTAATGAATGTTTGTCCTGAACTAATGTGTTATTATATCTTCTGAACTGTGTAAGCTAGTGAAGAGCCGTTTTTTAGAGTAATGTGTAATTGAGCTGGTAATTGTTTTGTTGAGTGCTAGATAATTTGCATCAGCACTTAAGCCTATCATCCACCAAGGGCCTGTAGCGGTGACATTTTTTTACATGATAGGATTCACGTGTAGAAAAACATGAGTTAGTCGTACACCTTAAAGACGGCAATGCCGCCTAAACATAAAATACACCAATCACAGCTGGGCCTGGTTCCCACTATAGAGCAGATTAAAACCGCTGAGCCAATGCACCCGCCCAAAATCGGAGGCATGGTAAATCCCTAACAGCGGATATAAGAAACATTTGCACCCTTAGAAGAGCTGCGAAAGAGAGGGGCCCAGAACTAATCTCAAACAAGGTGAAAAATGCGGTTGACTCAGTTGTGCATCAGGACGTTCATAAAAATGTATTACTGATATACTATTGAAATATCAGATACCATGATGGTATCCGCCCACACAATCATAGACCAAGAATTTGAATCAGTGACATTGGCAAATCGTTTGCCCCTCTCCATGGCGAGGCCGGAAGGAGGGGCAATTATTACGGCCCAAGTACATGCTAATGCGCAATTTAGCATAGATAGCATCCCTGTCATGGTTAATGAAGGCATTTCGATAGTTGCATCTGTCAATGTGCCGGCTCGTGCTAATAAAGGAGCGCTGATTACCCCCGGGGATGCTTTACACTCCGATAACACTGAACAGAGGCATATGAACTTAGAAGCAATTTTAGTGCCCGATAGCAAACTTTCAACCCTGCCTGGTGTTGCACCCTCGCCTCATCCTTTTAATGTATCGGAGTCCCCTATTCTGTATAGGTCCTCACCCGATACCTCATCATGTTCATCAGCTTCCTATGTAAATCCAACACCATGGAGGCCTTCAAATTTGAACCGGGACAGTAGTGTTTGTCTTGATGTGACTGGGGGTGATAACACAGCTCTATTGTCATTAGCTAAATTATACAAGTCACTTGATAATAAGATAAACAGCTAGACTGCTCTGCAAAAAAATCTCTCTGATCAACTCGCCGATAAAGGTATCGAAAAATCAAAACCTCCTCCCCTAAAGAGAGAACAGTGTGCATGCAAAATGGTAATCCCGACCTCAGTAATTACTTCCCCTCCCTTGTCCCATTGCACCTATCAACCACCCGTTACCTAGTGAAGAAAAAGAGATAGACACTACTGCTTCATTAGCAGAGCAGCTAAACAACAGGGATGAAATGGGAAATTTAGATGTATTTAGACCTGCATTGCAACCTATGAAATCCACTTTTGGGATTTTCCAAGGAGTAAAAGACAAAGCGAAAATATCTCAAACTAAAACGAAATCTACGAATCAGAAAGCGCGTTCTAAATCAATGAAACTGGGTTGCAGGAAGTTTAATCAACTATTGACGACAACAGAGAAACAGAGATTCCATACAAACATAGGAAATCTGAAGAAACAGAGGAAAATAGTGAGATTGCTGAAAAAAAATAAAAACTCCAGACCAAATTTTCATTCTAGTGATCGGCAAAAATCAAATACGAACTTAGAGCCATTCGACGATTTGATTCAAGCGGCTGACCAGATGACTCGGGGAAATGGCCTCATGTAATGTATCCTTGTCCTCACTGGCTGATAGTTTGCCAAAAATTAATTCTGGAAAACAAAAGAGCAATATGGACGATGAAAGGCCAGCGCTTCAATCTGGTATTACCCAAATTGTTTGTTTACAATTGTTCGAATGAACAA
The DNA here is from genome assembly GCF_040938575.1 of Ambystoma mexicanum. Lineage (NCBI taxonomy): Eukaryota > Metazoa > Chordata > Amphibia > Caudata > Ambystomatidae > Ambystoma > Ambystoma mexicanum. The sequence goes on along the minus strand of NC_090924.1, from coordinate 530,736,149 downwards.
TTGACCGAATTTAAAGGGTCACAATTGACCTTTTCACAATTTACCGAATATATATATATATATATATATATATATATATATATATATATAGGTTTTGGGGGGTTTGGCGTTGGGTGGGGGGTAGTGGGGGTTTCCCCCCACATATATGGTACAATTGACCTTCACAATTCAGTCAATTGTGAAAAGGTCAATTGTCATTCGAGCAGTTGTAAAACAATCAATTCGTATACAACCCTTCAATCTTGGCAAAATATGGTTGAATTTCTTACATTAGAACAACGCAGAAATAAACTAGAACAATCTGTGAAACCATCTGCAAGTTTACAGAACCCTAACAGCGGATCGCTGAACATGCTATCAAGTAACATCTTTCTTGAGTCGAAAAACTCAGTAAGCCCTCCCCCTAGATTGTGGTTGACTAAACCAGAACGACAGAAAATGAATGAAAACATAGTTAAGCAGAAAACCTTAATAAACACCTAAAAAAATTGCCACTCAATACTACAATGTAGACCTGCAGCATGCCCTCAATATAGTCGAAATAGATTGAGCATCCTAAATGTGTTTTTGTGACATACATAATTTGGAAGAGCTCCAAACTACTGATATTACGCAAGTTGAATTTATCCAGGACACTAACTTGAGTATAGTGAGACTATGGATACAACCAGGAGTAATTATGAACACAGTGTGGTTACAGAGATCAATTGTACGTACTCGGTTTTATACTGTCTCAGGATTACATCCTCAAGCAATTGACAGCAGACAGAGAATTTGATTTTAACCAACAAAATAAAGTGTCATGTTCTGGGAACACGGACCATAATCTGTGAGTCACCTGCACTAAGGGAGAACGCAAGGCTAATTATAGTCAGCCTCATGAAGAGTATCTAAACCCCATATTGAGGATTACCTGAAACCAGGGAGCCTTAAATTAAGTAGACAAGTAAATCAAATAGCAGGTCAACTATGCACAGGTAGAGAAATAACTAGACAGCAGAATCTTTATTAATAATACATAACAACCCATTGAAACCTCACAAAGATTGTACAAATTGGCATGCTGGAACAAGGGGGTTTAAGCACCTGTTATTTAACAAAACAGATACCTTTAAATATTTCCACATCATAATGCTCTAGGAGACATGGTTTGTTAAACCCCCTGTATGGGAAGGCCATGCCCTAGCCCTAGTGCTAGCAACTAGAGGGTCTTTGGGTAGATCTCTTGGTGGCGGAGAAAACTAACAGGGGCTTTTCTCTGGAACCATGGGCTTCTCCAAATTCTTTTACCCAGCTTGTCAAGATAAAATCTGCTAACGGGATAATTGCATTACAAAACCTGTATTGGAGCCATGTAGGAATATTGGATAACTCTTTGGGGGTAATTCGGATGCTTGCTCTGATTAATAAGGAAGTTAAAACAACTGAGGTGATTATAGTAGGAGATCTTAATATTAAGGGCCTATTACCCAAAGAATTAGACACCATAGATGCCTCGAAAAGATGGGTAGCACTAATGCAAGAGAGACAATTTATCATGGTTAATGGAACATTAAAGAGCGATATCCCACCTAGACCCACGTGGGGGCATGGTAGATCTGCTTCAACCATTGATTATGTCTTTGTCCAAAGGAAAATGCTCAATATAATAACTCATTTTGAGGTAACTGAACAGACGCAAAGTGACCACGACCTGATATCATTAACCTGGAAGCATGCCGAACCTCATGAGAAGATTGCTTATTATACAACTAAGCTATTGCTAACAGCGGAGAGTAATATATTTAGGTGGTCAAATTAATCCCTAGAATGTTTCTACACTTGCCTCTTCTCCAAAAACTGGATACTTAACTCGAATTTTGTTGAAAGAGAAGGCAGATTTGTAGCAATTAGGAGTCCATTTAAAATTCAAACATCTTCAACTCCTAAAATATGCTATAAACATAAATATTCTTTTGATCAGACTGTACGTGATAAGAAGGCACAGATGTGAAAAGACATCAGAGCAGCGGCCCAACTACACTTAGCCTTGAGGTTACCCGTGATTCAGAAACTTAAACTAAAAAATATCGAAACTGGTGTAAGTCGCATCATGCACAGTCTTTGCAGCAAGATGGAGAACGTATGCTGAAGGCTCTAGCATCTAATAATACTGGACACATTTGGGTGATACTTAACAGTGCTATTCATGACAACCAACTGCCATTTCAGATTACTGCTGTGCAGGAAGTGACCTGGATTCAATATTATGAACAGGTACATGGCCTTTGAGACCAATAACAGAATTTAGCTCCTAAACCCAGGACGTCTGGGGATACAATTAGATTCAATAAGGTTGATATGTTGTTGCTAATGACTAAGTTAAGTGGGTCTAGAGCCCAGGCCAGGATGGACTCACGAACGTAATGTTAAAGGCAGATCCCGAAACCTGGGCTCAAATCTTGCTCCGCCTCTTTAACAATATATTACAAAAATGTCTGATTGCTCCAGCCTCAAAGTCCCTTCTGTCTGCTATAGCCACAATGATGAACTCCCCTGTAGATAACTCACTGAAACCCTGGATTCTTCAATCTACATGGAAGCCGCAGACATATACAGGCCGATTCATGGAATTAATGTGCGCGGAAAATCGCAGCGCAAGCGTGAAAATCGCAGCGCAAGCGTGCCAAAGCCGTGCACATAGATTCATGGAAGTCTGTTCGCTTGTAAATCCTGGGATGTGGGCTAAAATCGTGGGTGGCGCACGCGGGCGCACACGTCATCAAATGGCGTGCGCTACGCGCACAGCAAAGCGCACATAGCATAGCGCACACAACAAAAGTGGGTGGAACACGGGGCGTAACACGCGGAATGGGGAACAACGCGTGAAAATGTGGGCATTACGGGGAAGTACAGGAGGTAAATGCTCGCAACGCCCACACGCGCGCCTACAACACGTATTCATGGAATCGAACAGGGGAAACGCGTGCGCCAAAAAAGACGCGCTAATCCAGAAACACGTACGCCAGCAGGAAGCAGGCGTACGCGGCCTCGCGCAGCATAAAAGTGCACGCAAACAACAAACAAGCTCAGACGCTACGATGAATATACCGTTCCTCGCAGCAGTGGTCATGGGACACCGCAGGAGGAGGAGGATAGCGAGGCCCCGAATTTCTACACCCAGGAACAGCCTTTTTGGGATGCCTGATGACCAGGTGTATGGGAGGTACAGGTTTCCACCACACATAATACTCGACCTGGTGAGTGAGTGGGAGGATGACCTCACATCACCCACCCTGTGTTCCCAAGCACTGAGCCCCTTGGAAAAGGTGCTCAATTTACTGCACTTCTTGGCCAATGGTTCATTTCAGCAGAGAAGTGCCATAGTGGGAGGGGTGTCACAGGCCACGCAGTCACGCTGCCTACACCAGGTGTTGGCCATCATGACTGCACGCTCCTCAGTCCGCAGGCACATATACATGCCCAGAACACCTGCAGAAAGGCAGGCTGCCGTCCAGGACTTTTACGGGGTGGCACACTTCCCCAAAGTGCTTGGTGCCATAGATTGCACCCATGTGGCTCTACGTCAACCCAGGACAACTGAGCACATCTATAGAAACTGCAAGCACTGGCATTCCATCAGCGGGCAGGTATTATGTGATGCCAAGGGAATCATCACCTCAGTATATGCCAACTATCCATGGTCCACCCTTGATAGTTTCATTTTTAGAATGTCACCCCTAAACCGGGACCTAGAAGCTGGGCGGCATGACGATACATGGCTGCTTGGTGAGTATAAATGCCTCTACACATGCATGCATGTCAGATACTGAGTAATGTCACAACCCCACTAATGATACCCATCATCACCGCCCCAGGAGACAGTGCCTACCCTCTGAGCACCCACATGAGGACGCCAATTGGGAACCCCACCACACCACCTGAGGGAAGATACAACACAGCCCATATTGCAACCCGGGGCATAGTGGAGCGCACATTCGGAGTGCTCAAGTCACGCTTTCGCTCCCTTGACCGCTCTGGTGGGCAGCTGCTATACGTGCCCCCAGTAGCATGCAGGATCATAGTGGCAGCATGTGTCCTGCACAACGTTGCAACCCGCCGGGGCCTGCCGGTGGACATGGTGGTGCCCCACATCCCCAACTACATGTACGGCCGCTGCGCATGGGAGGTGAAAGGGCACGTGGTGAGGCAGCCCGTACACAGCTGGTGGCCAATTACTTCACCTAAAATCCTATCCCTGTGGAATGCACACAGCCCTGGCACATACCAGCTGACAATGATGATGACATAAGGGACAGTCAACTGTCACAAGCATACCAGCTGGAGATAGGTCACCTGGAAGTGTTACATTGTGTGCATCCCTACCTACTTAACGACAACCAATGCTGTGTGACAAAAAAAAAACACATTCATGCTGCATGAATGACTACCCCTTTAAAAAATACAACGTGAAAACAGTGCCATGTCACCCAACCCCTCCCCATCTCAGCTACCCAACACACCATGGCATGTCATGCAATGTGAAAGCAACAAAATTAATGCACAACACATGACACAAGTGTCACAAAGTGCACTGTTCCAAATGTAAACAGGCCACAGACAATATGCTCACAGTAATCAATAAGAAACAGCACACATGAACAAATACTTACCAGCAACACAGAACAGCAACAAAGGATGAAACAGTGTCATAATACGACAATACAAAATCAAAGTAGTGCAAGTCTCACAACCTGACTAAGGCAGCACACCGACCCCCTCCAACTGCAGAGTGTTGCAGTCAGGCAAATGTGTCAGTGTACTGCATACAACATGAACTGCATCTGCAAAGGAGACGGCCTTGTGAAGACATGAAGAAGGTACATGTGAATAAGGAGAAAGTCATGGATGCACAAGCATATCAATACACCATGCAGTGTTCAATCCAACAACAATCCCCACTAGGGATGTACACACAGTTCTGACTACAGACTGCCCACACAGCTCATAGGAGCCCAATGTCACTGTGTAAGTTACTGTCACTTGGTCACACCCTTTGCAAGCCCATGGAAAGGGGAAGCAGGAGGGGTGTGTGTGTCAGGAACCCAAGCATCTAACCCAAAGACAGGACAAGACTGCATGTGCCCAGCTGGAATACACAGTGGATGCCCACGGGAGCCACACAAGGCAACACACTGTAAAAAAATAAAAAATAAATAAAATGGCTATGTGTGGACCAGGGCGGGGGGGGTAGACGGAGGCCACCCAGGAGGTTCAAGGACAGGGTGCACACCAACACCCACATGCGTGGATGTTGCGAAAAAGAAAATACCTCCAGGGGCTCATGGCCTGCACAGCTACGCTATTGTGGGAGAACTGCGGTCACTCTCTTCACCCTCTGCTGCTACATCAGGAGGTGGCTGTGCTATGGGAGGCAGCCCACGCAAAGCCCTGGTATGGTCCTCCATGGCAGCAAGCATGTGGGCGTGGAATGTTTCGTTCTGGAGGATGATGGTGCTGAGATCCCCATGCAGCACCTCCCAGGTAGTCTGCATTTCTACCCGCATGGCCTCGCGTGATGCCTGGATCTCCGCACAGGTTGCCTGGAGCTCTGCTGAGAGTGAACGTGTGAGCTGCTCCAGCTGCAGTTGTGACCTAAAATTTCGGGAAGCCTCAAGTTCACCAAGAGTCTCCCTGAGGAAATGGAGCTCTAACCTCAGGGCTTCCCTGTGACTCTACAGATATGGCTTTGCGCAGAGTATCCAGTGCCGCCCGTCGGTCCCTGTTGAATGCCAACATGTCTTCCCTGTGTGATTGGCAAATGGAGTCTGTTGCCTGCTGTTGTTGCTCCATCTGCCTTTCAGGGGGGAGAATGGAAGTGGGCACCCTATCCATTGCCTGAGCCATCATTTCAACCGATGCTCCCTGTTGTGCTGCTATACTGTACATGGAGTTTTCCCATACAGTATTGCCTGGTGGCGTACGGCCACCGCGTCACCAGGCACCACACCTGTTTGGGGTAAGGCGATCTACACCTTGCTGTGCTGGCACTGCCTGAGGTTGCCAGACTGCATTCCCCCTCTGATCTGCTGGCTGTGGAACAGGATCAGATGTTGTGGAGCATGGCTGTCACGATGCCTACCCCCGGGGACCCAGACCACGTCCAGCAACCCCAGAAGCAGGCATCAAGTTATCCTAAGCAAGCCCAACAACCCCTGCTAGGGGCTATTTGGGTCCAGTCCTGGCGCCTATGGCGCCAGGCTCATATGGAGAGTCAGTCCTGGCGCCATAGGCGCCAGGCTCATAGATTAAAACTTACCTGATGCAGACCATGCTGCAAGAGCTCTGAGCCAAAAGAGGCTTGGAAGGGACTACTTTACTTAGGGAGTATTTTTTACTCGGGCGGTGCTGGGGAGGAATACTTACCTGGGACTACTTTGGGGGCTATTTAAACCACGCCCGAAGACCAGCACACGCTTCACGTTATTCTGCATCCAGCAGCGTAACGCTCACTGTGCCTGCAAGTCTGCATCCAGCCTTCTGCCACGCCCGCCTCGAGTTTGGAGCTCCTAGAAAAAGGGAGAAAGAAGGAAAAAAGGTTAGAACAAGAGCAATACCTTTAATCCTTACCTGAATTCCCGATCCATCGCGCCTTCGAGCTGGAAGAAAGATGTTATTTTATGCGAGTCGCCTAGTCTGCTGCAGCGCCGCGCTGAACTCACCGGCCTTCGCAGCATCTTCACATTCCACCGCATCCTCCTGCATGTTCCTGCCGCACTCCGGCACCTAAGGAGAAGACAAGAACAGCAAGGTGAGCCAAGGGAATACACAGAGAAATATTAGTTACCCCCCGTAGACTTACCTGATTTTACCACCGGGGGTACTATTCCTCTTCACGGGTTGGCGCAGCTTCCATTGCATCTTCACGAACCCCGGCCCCTAAGGGGAAACAAAAGGACAGCAAGGTGAAACAAAGGGACTAACAAGGGGAACCCTCCTCACCACAATAGACTTACCTGATTTTACCGCCAGAGGTATTATTCCCCAAGACTTCATACTTTCTCTCAGCGCCTAAATAAGGGAGAAGGCAACAGGTTACATATTGACTTTATTTTATCGAACTGTGTTGGAAAATACAAATCCTTACCAGAATACTACCGGTTGCCACGGGGAACTCTTCATTAGCTGCAACCTGCAAGGAATCGGACAAGAGTGAAAGTCAGGCATTTGAACTCTTACAAACTTTATACTTACGGCGTCTTGCCGGGAATCTCGGAGTCAATATTGTTCTGGAACTCACCAATTCCTTCGAGCCAGTGAAGCAACTGGTTATCAACGCTCCCCTGCGCTCAATGCAGGATGGAGAGCTCATCTTTTCAAACCATCAGGTGAGACTATAAGAGGGAACATCAAAGGCGATCTGTGGGGAGAACAGTGGGGGTGGGGGGATTTACGCTCAACCCCATGGGTGGTTAATTCCCTTTCTCCATTTGCAGAAGAGTATTCCTACGGGCCAAGCAAACAAAGCTAGGTGGGCCAGTCCAGTCCGTCATCTCGGCCCTACGCGTCACATTGGTGGAGACTGCAGATGTCCAGTTCCGATGGACGCCTCTGTGGGAGCCAGGTGAGCGTAACAGTGGCCCTGCATCCGTAATCGCTAAAGGCGGAGTTACCAACACTGACATCCCCATAGAGGGGTCTCCCCCTGGTGCAGATGGATTGGACAGAACAGCATCCCTCCCAGTAACACTCACCGGTGACGCCACATATGTCTCACTGTCCGATTCAGCACCTGAATCATAGAGGTCTGGTGAGGTGCACCCAGAGACACACGTGGACAGTATGGTCTGCAGGAGGATTGGGTTTTCACCCACCACCACCCCATGTCCTCCACTGGTGCCCGGTTGTGGCTGAGATTCCTCCTGGGTCTGCACCATCTCCTCCACCTCAACAGCATCAAGTGCCTCATCACCTGCAAAAACATGAAAGACAAGAAATGGAAACAGGCATGAGCACCATAGCACACACATAGGCCTGACAAGCCAGATATCCAGTACATGAATTACACATGTCCCACATGACTATAACTCTGGCATGCATGCACTGTCAATGAGTTTGAAGGGGAGGCAAAAAGCAGACACTGAGGACTCCAAGATGGAAATGCAACACATTTGATGCATGCTGGATAGCACTGGCATCACACATTAGCCTGAGATTGGCATGTCCAATACACATACATGACACATGCCAGCACACAGATGGCATGTAGCATAGCCATGGTACATTTGACAAGTACAGCCATATGTTAGTGAATGAGTACTGTCACCCCTCCATGTGAGATGGACATGATGAGATGAAAAATGCTCAATAGTGTGACAAAATACGCATGTGCCATACACTGCAACACATCCAGTGTACAATTATACAGTAATGGCAGGCAGATGGATACATCAATGGTTGGTCACTTCAACATGACAGGAAACAACAATCATGTTCCACATTCAAACAGGCCGCAAAAATTAATGTGAGCAGGCACTTACTAAATCAGCCTGAACGGTCAAATCATTCCCATAACATGGTAATAAATGTGGGACATTGTGGGGTGGAATCTATGACAGAAGCATGTCACATATGTGGCATTAGGGCAGAAAAATGTGTTGCAAAAATGGGAGGATTGAAACAATCAGGCTGAATGAACACTGAAAATTCCGAACAATGTTGTTGCAAGATGACATTTCAAGGGCAACTGCAGTAATGTGGTGCTAATTGGCCACTGTGGTCAGAAGCGATACTGTCATACCCAAATGCAAGGCAGATGAATGGTTTGGAGGAAGCACATGGGTGACCCATACCACTCATGAGTACACACCCTCACCTGGCACTCATTCATAACACATCACCCAAGCAACATACACGTGGATTACACACACATGCATGGGCACTCACTGGACAATGCCTCATAATCTGGTAGGTCTCCCACACCTTGGATCTGTTCCTCTGTGACGAAGGTTCCAGCAACAGACTCATGTTCAGTGAGTTGGTCGTCCTCTGGTGGAGACCCACCGCCAGTCACCAGAGTAGAGGCATGATTGGAGAACAGCTTGTTCTTTGCTCGGCGTTTCAGGTCATTCCACCGCTTGTAGGAATCATCAGCTGTGCGCCTCACAAATCCAAGGGCACTAATGTGGTCCGCGATGGTCTGCCAGTGGGCCCTACGTTGAGCAGGCGTAGTCTTGCAGCCTGCAGTCACCACCATTTCACAGCTATGTGCCAACACATAGGCCACAAGTGCATCAAGTTCGGCATCATTGAAGCTAGGCTTCCTTGACGTGCCGGAATGTGTAGCCGTGTCTGGGGTCTCAGCCTGTAGTGCAAGAGCACCCTTCTTCTTCTTCTTGTAAGGTGGTGCGGATCCTGAGTGGCTTACGCCGCTCTGGTCAGTAGGGGCAGAAGCGCAGGTGGACTGGGTACTTGAAGCCTGTAAAGGCACAATGACCAAAGGTCTTGGTGCAGGCATTGGCTGCAGGGTGATGGTGGCAGGGCCAACGTCGGTGTGATGGACCTGGACTGACACTGTACCGGCTGGGAGACTCGGAGCTGGGGTGGATTGAGCTGCAGCTGCCCCTGCAGCCTCCCCACCCTGGCTACTTGGGGCAGCAGATGACATTGCTGCCCCAGATCCATGTGGCCTGGTGACAGCAACTTTCACCGCCACACGTGGCTTAGACTTGGTGACATGGAAGTCAGCCTGGGAGTCATCCTGTGCCGGTTCAGTTGACAAAATGGGCCGGTCCAACAAGGGCTGAGATGGGATGGTGTCAGCTATGTTTCCCACAACCATTGGGGGGGGGGGGGCATAGGTGGCCCGGATTAGTCCTCCACACACTGGGCTCTAGGGGCACCCTGCAAATTCTGGCCACGTCCCCTACCGCCACCACCACGCGCACCTCTTTGAGATCGGCCACCTTTGCTTCCCTTACTGCTTGGTTGCCTCCCAACCATGGCACTGATGTTGTTGTGCGTATGGGAGTTGCAGTAAACAATTGTCCTGGGCAATTGGGGTGAAAGGGGTAGGGTACTAGATGAAATTCGTACCCTAGTGCTCTAGCAAGGCTGTCTGTGACCACTGGGGGAAGATGAAGGGTCACGCAACACACAGGCACCCCTAAAACAAAAGTACACATGCACGCAACCCCTGGTAGACCACGTGCGTGGAAAATGAACCCACACTACGCTATGGCACCCAGTTACACGCAGCCTACAAGGAGCTCTGAAGGGGTACGCGACACACTGGGGCAACCACAGTTGGAAAATACGTGTGCGACTCACTGTCTGCCTTGAAAAAGAATGTGAAAAAGATGCGCATGTGCGCATTGGCAACACCCCTGCCAAAAGAAGAAAAGAACGCAGTCTGAGGAAACAGGGAGTACGAACTGGAAACGTTGTGAAGTAATTGCGTGTGAACCGACAAGAAGTACAAAAATCACCCGCTCACTCTCCACAAAAAGCACGAACAATAGCGTCATAATCGTACCTTTTAAGCCAGCCCCCACATGCAACGTCACTTACGCGCTAAGGGCCTTTCCTCGGGTTTCACGCTGACATGCACTTTTTTCACGTGCCAAATCACTCCGTATCAAGCTGGCCACACGGAAGACCACAATACTGCCCAGAAGGCCATTATCCTGCCATCTGCTGCTGCCTGCCTGCTGCCCACGTGCCCTGTTATTTAGTGCCTGCACGTCAGCCAGGGGTGCAGTTGCTGTGACTACCCCTGCTGGAACTGAAGACTCCCGACTGGGATACCATCGCTCGACAGCCCAGACCCAGGACCGAGTTGCCCATCCACACCTGCCTCTGGGGTTGCCATGTCAGACACTACACCATCTGACACCACTGGCAGCCCCCAGGCAGAGGGCCACCAGCTTCAGTGCCAGTGAAGTTGGTGTCCTGGTGGAGCAAGTCCTGGGGCAGTATGATGCCCTCTTTGGAAGTTTGCGCGCCGACAATGAAGGACGGAAGAGGATCTGGATGGACATTGTGACTGCCAAAACGAGGAGGGGGTTGCAGTCCCCGAGATCAAACATGTCCGGAAGCGCTGGGAGGACTTCAGTTCCAGGACCCTCAACAAGGCCCAGCGCCTCTTGAAGGCAGCGGATGCCAAGGGGTGCCGGGTCCACCTGACCGACAACCAGATGAGGGCCGTGGAACGCATAACACCCAGCGCTTCACGTCCAGGTCCTTGAGGGGCAGACCCGTCTGGAGTCGAGCGGTAAGTGTACATGCATACTGATCAGACGCTGTGCGTGTTGTGGTGTGCCAGGAGTGTGCAGGTTGCACATATGTCTTTGTAGGGACATGTATGGCTGCCTATGTACAGGGACGTGAACCTGCCACATGTGATTCCTATCAAGTGTTAGACACATCGATTGTGTATGTGTTGGTAAGCATGCTGTGCAAATGTATGTGTGGGTGCACACATGTAATGAATTATGAACATGTACTGTGGCAGGGTTGTGGTGTCACACATGGATGGTTCATGCTGCATGTATCGGCACTATGCACATGTGCATGTGGGTGTATTTGACTAGTGTGCAACTGTGATGCAACATGGATGCATGTGACACTGACATGTAGAAGGCTGAATGCGAGATGTGACATGGATGGCGATCTCATCACTGCGACAGTTGGTGGAGATGTACACATGCATGTAAGTCTGGTGTGCATGTGTTATGCACTCCCTGTGTTTCATGTGACGTCAGGCTCACCTTCGGCTGCTCGTGCTGTTGTTTGTGTATGGACGGTGCTGCCTGGTGCAAGATTCCGGTTGATTTGCTCATGTGTGTGAGTTGAAATGACATGTGTGTTGGGGAGTGTGATGCCATGTCTGTAGTTTTACACTGCCACTCATGTGCAACTGTCATGTGTGTATCAGTACATTGTACAGTGCCCTGATGCCTGTGTTCTATCTCTCCCTGTCTGCACCGTCAACTGATGAAGAGGGCGGAGAGGGTGCTGTGGAGCAAAGCGGAAGGGATCGCACCACCAGCCGGAGACGCAAGGCCCCGCTACCCTCCCACGTGGTCATCTCGTCGGGGAGTGAGGAGTCTGGTGCTGCGTCTCAGGCCGCAGCTGCCGAGGGTATGTCCAAGAAGCGGAGGTCGGAGATGGACTCCTCGGCAGCAGAAGGGGCAGCTGAGACTCCACGGGGTCCGTCGGAGGAAGATGGCATGGAGTCATCCAGGTTGGTGGGGGGTTTGGTGGAGGAGGAGGCCGTGGAAGGGACACACACAGGGTCTGGAGGTGGGGATTCCACTGGTGCTAGTGGTGCAGTGCAGTGGCAGGGACAGGAGTCAGCACAGGCCGCCGCGGAGGTGCCTGTGTGTAATCCTGTCCCCGATCCTGTGACTGCATCATCCTGGACCAGCAGGGATGCCTACGTCCAGACCAGTTTTCAGGGAGGGGATGAGCGCACAACAACTGGCCTTCCTCTCCCTGCGGACGTGGCAATCAGGGACCGGGTTGAGCCTATCCTGGCTGGGATGGCGTTGCGTCAACGGGGCATGCGAGGTGACCTGCAGTGTTTTCGTGAAGACTGCACGTCATCTCGGATGCCTCGTTGACTGCGTTGACCTACTGGGATGGGTCACCAGGGCTGGATTCCTCCATATGCTGGACCTTATTCCGACCCCCTCCTCACCTGAACCCTCTATGCGCCAGTCGTCCTCCATGCCATCTTCCCACCCATGTATCACCTGGGTACCCTGTAGAGCTGCCTCTGACCCAGCGGCCAGGCTGGTGGAGGACACATCCCTGCCACAGTCGGGAGTCGGACGTCCAGCAGGGGTGGCCACCATGACACCTGCACCCCAGCTGGAGGAGAAAGTGCACGCAGCAAGAGCCAGGGCACAGGCACAGCAGCAGCAGCAGCAACAAGGTGGGAGCGATGATGGCTCGGGGGCATCAACATCAGAGGGGCAGGCATCGGCCACAGGGCAGGAGGACCCAGGATTGGAAGCGTCTTACGTGTGGCAGCGGTTGGGCCAGGCCATAGGTGCGGAGCGGCGGCGAGTAGAAGAGGTACGGCTCACAATGGTCAGAGCGGAGAACTCCATGCGGAGGGCACTGAGGCGGGCCGTGTGCCTCGAGGCTATTCGCAGGGAGTTGGAGTCCAACATGGCATCGTCCCTGCGAACCCTCGGGGCCATGGAAGAGGACCCCCTCCAGGACATTGAGCAGGAGTTCGATGATGCCCTGGCCATCGGAAAGTGAGCCGTCGGACTAGCCTGCCGCCATTGTAAATAGTTTTTAGTGTTAGTTTTCCTTTTTGTTTTGCTTTATTTTGGGGTGATTGGACTATGCCCCACACTTTTGTATATAGTTCTTTTCTTAGGTAGTTTTTTGGATAAGGTTTCATTTCTTTCGTTGGGTTCATGGACCCTGGATGAACTCGGTGTACATAGTTGAACAGTGGATCATGTGAGGATTTTATTTTATTAATCACCATGGATCAATGTATTTTTCAATTTACGTTTCCTTTGGATTTCATTTGGTGGACCGTGAGATTGGACACATTTTTTTTTCATCACTTTGGATTGGTTCTTCATATGTTTTTTTATTCTGTTTCGGACATACATTTCATTTCATCGTATGAAATATGTTTTATGCTTTCATTTCATTTATTTTCTTAATAATACATTTTTGTTTCTTACTTCCATGTGTGGTATTCACTCTTTGGGTTACTGCATGTGAAAAAGTGGCTTTAGACAATCACTTGCACCCAGTGTGTGCGTGTGAGGGACATGTTTTGATGTACATAGTGAAACCGGAAAAACTAGGCTTCTTGGTACAGCTGGTCAGTTGGGCGACTCCTTAGATATTTAGTTGAAACGTAACCGTTTCTGACCAAATTATGGATTTGGGACAGGAACAACCCCTTATTTTCCAAAAATATATAATATCTTGTCGCAGGTCACTGGATTGACGGTAAGCCAAAGATAAACCCGTCATAACTGTGATACAAGTATGCCGAGACATACAAAAAGATCCAGGACAGTGCGCTTTGTAAATATGAAGAATGTATATTTTTTAATATCTTGCAATCATGAAACAACCAATAGTAGCATTCGCCCTTTTGATGATAACACGTGTTTCGGCCCTATGAGGCCTTTCTCAAATCAGGGCTAGTGTGGACATACCACACCGGGGGTTAGTAGCTCCTCTTATGGTACAAGTGTATTGGGTCAAATCCCATTTATATGTAATCTTCTGAGAAGGGACTGAATTTGCTCACGTCGGCTTCGTACATAGTTCACTTTCGTTTTGTGTCATGGAATAGCCATTTCAGTGTGGGGTGGATTGGGGACTTGATTGCCTCTCAAGACTGGGGTGGCGTGCTGTGGGATTTTGGTGCACATGAGGCCCATGATTGTGCATCTTTCTGACGTGTTGGGAGGGACATGAGTCGGGGCCTGCTGGCAGGTGCCCGTCAATGCTGGGTGGGTGGGGGTGCTGAGGGACATGAGTCGGGGCCTGCTGGCAGGTGCCCGTCAATGCTGGGTGGGTGGGGGTGCTGAGGGACATGAGTCGGGGCCTGCTGGCAGGTGGCCCTCAATGCTGGGTGGGTGGGGGTGCTGAGGGACATTAGTCGGTGCCTGCTGGCAGGTGGCCCTCAATGCTGGGTGGGTGAGGGTGCTGAGGGACATGAGTCGGTGATCACTAGTGCAAGGTGACATGTGGGCTGGCTGGGGGGCATGCCCATGGTGGATGGGCTGCCAGCGGGACATAACCAGGGGTGCAGGGTAGTCCCCTGTGGTGTGGGCTGCCTGCACGGGCTGGGGAGGGGGTCGAGGGCACACCAGCGAGGACCCACACTGGCAATTCACGTGTGTAACACCCCGTGCACCCCACTGGATACACGTACCCCGCTCAGACAGCGAAATCGCTTGTGAAACTTCCCGCGCAACCCCGAAATACACGTACCCCGCTTGCACGGGGCCAATCGCGTGTGAAACTTCTCGCACACCCCAAAAATACACGTACCCCACTCGCACAGGGCCGATCGTGTGTGAAAGTTCATGTGCACTCCCGAAATACATGTACCCCGCTCGCACAGGGCCAATCGCATGTGAAAGTTCCAGCGCACCCCCGAAATACACGCACCCCGCTCGCACAGGGCCGATCGCGTGTGAAACGTCCCATGCACCCCAGAAATGCACGTACCCCGCTCGCACAGGGCCGATCACGTGTGAAACTACCCACGCACCCCAGAAATACACGCACCCCGCTCGCACAGGGGCAATCGTGTGTGAAACTTTTCCCACACAGTGGGATACGTGTATTCGGAGGGGTCAGCGGGGAGTTTTACAGACGTTTTCGTGGTTGGGGGGGCTGTATGCTGGTCCACTGGCCTGTGCGCCGTGTACGGGATTTGTGCGCTGTTCATGGCGCACAGGGAGGGTTTGGGGACGTAACTGGCGCTGCTGCAGGGTCGCTGCGCTACTCTGAGCCACGGCTGGTTATGGATGTTGAAATCCATGAATGTGCTGTGCGCAGAAATTGATTTTGGCACACGCGGCTGGCGCAGACTGCCGCACATGCACACCGTGCATCAGCCGCGTGCGACACTTGTGCGCTGAATTCTATGAATTACCCCCATAATCTGATATGCTGATAAATAATTCAATGAAGGCTAAAACCAAATTGTGGTGGTATGATTGGCGGACGACATGGGAATCGTGCCAAAGGTACAAAAGCTCCCAATTGGGAGATTCATACTTGAAACCTTTGAACTGTCTAGAACCGTATATGTTAAGATTCCCTGACCCTACATACAGGATTATGTTTTTAAGATTAAGACTAAATCAGTGGCCTACTAGGGACCTTTTGGCTACTAGAGTAAATGCAGCCACTAATGAAAGAGCATGCCGATATTGTAAAAATGTTTAGAGTTGGAAACGATAAAACATATTCTAGTTTATTGCCCATCCCCCTAAGCATTCAGGAAACTGTTTTTACAACAATTATTTAAAGATTATAGAATTTTAAACCCTGAAAATGTGTGGTCTGGAATTTACAACGGTGAGCGCATCTCAGTGACATTAACAGCAATGAAATTCCTGGAATTGCCATTCTTAGGCTTAGTAACTCGATGACTGAATTGCTATGTTCCAAATGACAAATGCAAATTGGTAAACTGCTCACTTTCTAGGAATTGTAACATAATTGATAACATGTATTTTAAATTATTTTATGTATATTTATGTATGCCCTTATATGTATGATCGTTTTAAGGATCATGCATTCATTAAAAGGTTGTACTTTGCAACCAAATCAATTAAATAAATAAAAAATGATAAAAGTTGAAAGGTCTAAACGTCTAAAATAAATGACTTGCAACTCATGTAACTAAAAACGCAATGAAATTGTAAGTGTTCAGAAGCCATGAGTGGAATGTATACACTACTTACTGACTATTGGTGAAGCGCTGCAGAAAATGTTGGAATGTTCACCAGAACGTACCTCTGAGGTGCCTGAAGGTGCCCTGGAGAGGCGGTTAAGTGAAGATGCCTGGAGGCATTCTTTCAACAGGCCCTGTGATCTGTGGGCCAAGGCTAGAGCACACGTCTGCACCACTGCAATATGCCTCAGGCAGAGCCCAGGGCGCTGGTAACGAGCACAGGGAAGACTTAGCAAGTTGGCAGTAAGCATGCTGTGCCTTGGTGACATTACTATTGTAGATGCTGGGAACAAGCTACTTTATTTACGTTCCTGGCGACGGTACACTTTAGACAGTAACCATGGGAAAAAGATTAGAGAAACATAGAAACGTGGGCACAGACCTGGAATCCTACAGTTTATTACCCCTGAAAAAAAGGCATGAAGAAACAGGGGGGAATCAGCTATTTCTGAGAAAACCATGTTTGAGCCGTTTAAAACGGAGATTAAGGAAGAACTCAGCAAGAAACTAGGGAAGCAAAGGAGATCTCCCTTCTCTTCATCCACAGTCTCTTGATTTTCTGGTGTCTGAAGTATTTTTACCTTCCCAGTGGAATTCCGTGACAGGCTCTTGCAAACTGTATATTTTTCAGTTTTCATAAGCCAGAAAGGAGGCACACAAGGAGCATTTTTGATACAGAGGTTTGACTGTGCACACTGCACTCTGAGTTACCCAGCGCGAGATTGCCCACAGTTGCCAATGCACCATGTGTGGAGTGCACATACTGGTGGTGGCATCTTAGTTCTCAGCTAGTGAGCATGCACACTGTCCTGTGAGTGAGCCCTCTCAGATGGTGAGTTGTGAAGTCTTCTGGCCTGTGCACACTCTCAGAATGAGTTCATTCATGAGCTCGATCCATGATTGTGCACACTTTCTGGACTTGTGCCCTGCTACTGTGAGGTAGTGTTTATATGCCTGAACATACTCTCAGACAGTGGTCATGTATACCGACGTGTGAACAGTCTCAGCCCAGGATTGTGCACACGCCTACCTTGGCCCTCATCTTCCTGCCCTCAAGCCTCCCTGTGTCCTCTTTTCGCCTCCTGCCGGGACTGACATCCACTCTTGTTCTATCTGAGGTCTCTGCCTCTGTGCTGCATTCTCTCATAGTGCTTCAATCCATACCGCCTTCCTGGCACTATACGCCTGTTTGCTATGTTGTGACTCCCCTTCCCAATCTAAAATGGCTTCTAGATCCCACTCTCCACTCAGTCTGTTGCGTTTGAACATCCTGCATGGTTGACTTCTTGTGCGTTGAAGCTTGCACTGACCCTAGCTATCATCTCTACTTGTTCAGTGTCAATAAGGAGGCTTGCAATGTTCCTTCCCTGGCAGTGCTGCATCCAACAGTGAGGGAAGCTTGTTCTTCTGCAGCGTGTGTAATGCATTTTGTTAGGGTAGCTTTACTGTTATTTCTATTTCTTTCTTTTTGAGGCACTTTGAGCAGCTTACCATCTTGTACCCAAAGGTAGTGACCCGACCCCTTGCTTACCCGACCGGTGCGGTGCCCCCTGAAGAGCACTTCGCCCCCCCTTGGCATCAAAACCTGGCTCCGCCACTATGGACCTCCCTGAAATGTTGGAAAGATGGCTGTGATATTTATGTTCAATCATGTATCTGTCTAACTTGGTGGTACGGATGAGCATATATTATGGGACCTAAATGGACGGTTTGTATGGTTGGAGGTGTAGCAGGATATGGAGTGGCTGGGAAGTGGAGGTTACATGTTATGTTATTGGGTTTTTGAATAGAGCCTTTTACCATTGGTATGAAATCCAAATCGCTGTGGGTTGAATGCCCTCGGGGACCGTAGTTCAAGTCAGTGTAGAGAGTAGTGTAGTAAAGTGCTTGGGTGCACTCGGTATGTGCGCAGCAAGGGCGGATTAAGTGGTGTGTAGCTGCATTCTAGTGCTAGGCGTGGTAGTTGTGCGAGATCAGTAGAATATGTGCAGGATGGCCGGTTGGACTTGGGTAGCTGCATTCTGGCGGCGGCAGAGTTTGTGAATGGGACTGTGTCTGCAGCTAAGTTGATTTTCATGGGGTATAGCTGCGTTCTAAAGATGGTTGAGATGGTCATGGAGGTGTATAGGTATGTGGGCAGCTAAGCTAAATTAAACGAGGGGTATAGCTGCATTCTATTGTTTGTTGGTGCAGAGGGAAAGGTTAGCATACTGCTGTGTTTGAATGTCTGTGTGGATTCGAGGGGGACCCTGTTCCTGACGAGTTTCCAGTGCCTGTCGAGGGGATGGTATCTCTCTTTGGTTTTGGGCTACTAGGCTAAGGTCATCCCTGTCTTTTGTTGGGTCTGCAATTGCTTAATGGAGTTGTCTGTTGGACGATGATAGCCAGATCTGGCCCAAATCATATAGTTTCAATATAGGTGCTAGAGAGGCCCTCGGTTGGTAGTTCTGCTAGATACATTCCCAGAATGGTAGGATCTGGGGGCGTTGCTAGGGGGGGCTAAGGGCCCCCGATCTTTTGGTTGTAGCCCCGGATAGAATCTCAGGAGCTACAGCCAAAACACCTGCTAGCCCCCAGTCCCAACAGTTCGGACATCAGCGTAGCCCCGGGTCTTTTCCAGACCTAGCAACTCCCCTGGGTAGGACTATCAAAGATAGAAGTGCTAATAGGCAGGGACATCTTTTAGGTGTCGCAACTACGACCCCTGTGGTCTCCCTTGCTACCCCTAAAAAAATAAAAGAAATGCATGCAAGGTCCTGGGCTGTAGCCAGCACCATGTGTCTCTTTGCTTCTGGAGTGGTTGGCTTTCTTGTTCAGGCCTTCGAAGCAGTGACCCTAAATAAAAAAAGAATAGGAGTACCAAATAATGTGTCTTTCTGGAATTCTGTACAATTATTGCTAAACTCATTAAAGGTTTATTTGAGGCACATTTCAGCGGGCGAGTCACTGATTTAGTGTGTTCTTAAACACCTTAACTCACCCTTTCATCCTTCTGAGGTCGATAAATGAGTGCCAACACAGATTGAGTGATATTGTATGTATATTTGTTCTACATAAAGCGCTTAAGCGTAAGTGCTATATAATAACACATCATTATCATTTGGCCATGGACGTCTACTTGTATTCACAGTAATTTGGTAATATGGGCCTATACACACTGATCTTAACGATACATATGGCGATCTATTCTTGTATGAAATGTATATCACATTATAGTGATATCGTAACCATATTTTTGTAGTGTACTTAGGAACAATGCTATGTGATGCCACTTCCTGTTTTGTCAAGGGGTGAAAAGTTGTATTCCATTGCTTCCTTTGATATCATTTCGGGGTTGGGTTAAATTACATAACTTCGTGTGATGTCATCAGAAGTCAAGGGTCGTGTGATGTCACTTCTGCTACCCCAGGCATTTTGGTGAAATGACGTCCCTGCTAGAAGACCCTCAGTATGTAGTTTTTCTCAATGATTTCCAGATGAATAAGATTAGCAAGGATGGGTATCTCATGGACTGATTGTGTGGTGCATTTCTGGAGGGAGTAATGATCAAGCTCAGTCATGGCGTTGGTACGTAAGTGCTATTAATGCTTGGGTTATGAGTCTAGCACAGTCGGTCCAGATAATTGGAGATAAATATCTCTTGGCCTCATAGCGCAGCGTATACCTGGTGGAGGAAGGCAATGAATCAACTCCATCATGGCGAAGGTACATAAGTGCTGCTACGATTTCCAGATGAATAAGATTAGCAAGGATGGGCCGCACTGATAGCGTAGTGAATATCTGGAGAGGCTATGATCAAGCTCAGTCATGCTATAGGTACATAGGTTATATTCGTGCTTGGGTTACGAGTCTAGCTCAGGCAATCCAGATAATTGGAGATAGTATCTCGTCCTCAGAGGGTAGTGTATACCTGGTGGAGGGAGGCAATGATTCAACTCAGTCATGGCACAGGTACGTAAGTGCTACTGCGGTTCTGGTTTCAAGTCTAGGGCAATGGCTCCAGATAATTGGAGGTAGATATCTCCTGGCCTGAGAGCCTATTGAAGGCCTCATTTTGAAGGGGTTACCAAGCCATTTCTTGGACGTGGTGGTAAGTCGGGTGGTCAGGGAAGTTCCTTATGAGTTTAGGGTTTATGTATTTTGTTGATGAACAAAATGAGACGGCTAGATATGCGCTTGATGCATGTTGTTACTGATGTAAATCAAAGCAATACATACATTTACATATAAAAAACACAGATCGGTGGAAAAGGGATCTTCAGAGATAACAGATTGATAACACTGGGAATGAATACATGAAAGGGTTCTAAGAGTGTGTAAAGTAATCACACGTGGGTACTGAATGCTGGGCCGCTTTGAACATTTTGCGGAGGATTGTAGGATATTTGAACTGGGTGATATCTAATTCAGGGGAATTTTTTCCGCCCACCCCAAACCAGGTACGCACAATTCTCCTTTAATAATGTTCTTTTCATGAATGTGGGGCCCCCAATTTAATAGAATTGATTCCTTTCAGCTTCTCTCCCCTTTCGGGACAGGAAACACACAGGGTTGCACGGAAGGTCTATTTATTAACAAAACAGAAATAATGGAATTAGATTAAAGATAAACACATTGTTTCCAATGATGAGAAATATTCAACACTCTAATCACTTCAGATTTCAATGCTGCAGTTATGGAAACATAGGCTTGACAGCACAAACGTCACCATAGCTATCGTAAGGGTGTAGAAGGAGGAGACTGACACACAGCATGGCATAATTGTTGGCATAGACTTAAAATAAAAAGGAACGCTATCTCACTCTAACTCTAAAACGGGTTTCCCTGCCTCCACTAAGGAACCAAGGAATCTGTCAGAATGTCAAAGTAAATTAAAAGAGTCCACCGTTGTGTGTCGTAATGTCTACCACTATCCCTTACACTAGCAACTAAACTAAAGAGATACTGGATCTTCTTGGTCCAGAAGAATGACTTCCTTCTTGTGGACACAGGATCATAGTTCCAATTGGCAGGTGGGAATTTGCACCTGAGAGAATGACTCCCTTCTCTGGGTCTCAGATAATTTCCATGATACAACACGAAGTTCCAGCTTGAGATGCTGTAAAGTTCTCAGTTTAAACTCAAAAGTTCCAACTCCCTGGTGGGAAAGGACTCCCCCCAGGGAAGCAGTGACGACATATGGGGATTCGTCACATACCCTTCCCCGAATGCCGCTGGAATACTCATCTCCTACCAGAAAATCGGAGAGGAAATCCATGTTCCCTTGTTCCTGCCCTTTAAGATGTTGTCCACGGAGTTGGAGATCGAGGAACCAGCACATTATTCTGTATCCTTTCAGAGACTTAGCCACGTGAGAGGTGAATGGTCCGTGATTAATCTAAATTTCCTACCCATGAGGTAGTATTTCAGGTAACCTATGGCCCACTTTATAGCTAATGCCTCCAACTCGATGGCTGTGTAGTTTCTCTCTCCTGAAAGAGTTTCCGGCTGATGTAAAGCAGAGGATGTTCCACACCATCATATTCCTGGGACAACACTTGCCCTAACCCAACTTTAGAAGCGTCCGTTTGGAGGATAAACTCCTTGTTAAAATTGGTCACTTTTAACACGAAACGGGTTGGCTACAAAGGATTGATTTTAGGGTATCAAGGCATGCCTCATCTTCATACCATTTACATTTTTGAGGCTCTATGTTCTTTAGTTTGTCTGCCAGACTAGAGGTAACGGTGGAGTAGTTAGGGATACACCTCCTGTAATAACCCACTAGGCATAGGAAAGCTCTTAAATCCCTATTTGTTATTCACAATGGGAGTTCCTTGTACAGCCTTAACCTTTTCAGTCTGAGGTTGGATGAGCCCATTTCCAACAAAGAAACACAGATATGCAACAGCCGATTGTTCGTCTCGTCTCAGGGGTCGTCTGATTTTATATAGGTGGAATATGCGTTCCCTCCAAGTCTTACTGTGGATGACAATGTCACCCAGGTAAGCAACACAAAAACTGAAATATGGGCATAAGAACTGGTCTATTAGTCTTTGGAACGTAGCAGAGGCGCCATGAAGTGTCAATGGAAGGACTTTAAAATGAAATAGTCCCATATAGAGAAGGCCGTTTTCTCGTTGTCCTTTGGGTTTTAACGGGACTTGACAAAAACCCTTGGTCAGATCAATCGTGGACAGGTATACAGTGGAGCCCAGTCGATCAATGAGGTCGTCAATCCTAGGCATGGGATAATTGTCGAACTGGGACACCGCGTTCAGTTTCCGTAAATCTGTACAAAACCTCCACAATTGAATCAGGTTTTGCCACCAGGACCATTGCCGAGGAACACAGACTTTGGGAGGGTTCTATTATATATGTAGCCAACATCTTCTCCACCTTTCATAGAACTATTTCTGTGCGTGTCTCTGGACTCCTATAAGGTTTTAAATTGATGACTTTATCTGGGGGAGAATGGATGTGATTAAAAACTCCTTTTACCCTTCCAGCTTCATAGCTAAAGACATCTGGAAACTGGGTCAAAAGATCTTGGATGTCTTGTTTTTGGGACTGAGGAAGATCAGCTGGTATTAGATTGACCTCATCTATTTCTTCAGACAAAAGACTAGCCATCACCACAGATGCGGATTCAGCAGGATCTTCCCTCCACTCCTTCAAAAGGCTGATGTGGTAGATTTGAGTTTTGGCGTGTCTGTCTGGTTGGGAAATGTAGTAATTACAAGGGCCAGTCCTTTCTATGATTTCATATGGCCAGTGCCAATGGGAAAGCATCTTATTCTCCCGGGTGGGAAGTAGCACAAGGATCTTCTGGCCAATAGAGAAGGATTGCGCGACAACCTTTCTGTCATTGTTAGTTTTCTGCTGTTCTTGGGTCTTGCTCAGGTGCGAGTGGACAAAGGATCTTACCACTGCCATATGCACTTTTTAGACACTGGGCCATTTGGTACAATGGTAATATGCCCTCCTCCCTTTTCTCCCAGGTCTCCCTCAGCACGTCTAAAACATCTTGTGGGTCTCGCCGATAAAGAAGTTGAAAATGTCAAAATCCGAGGGGGGCTTGTAGAGCTTTTCTGATCGCAAACAGGGCAATGGGTATCATCATATCTCAATTCCTCCCATCGACGTCAACCAAAAAGGATGCTTTTGGGTGTTTTGTTAAATCGGTCCACTAGACCATCCATCGGAGGGTGATACATGGATCTTCTGAGGGTTTGGATCTGGAGGACTTGTTTAACCTCAGCATTGATTCAGCTTATGAATGTTGTATTCATGAGGACCTCTTTAGGGAAATCCACCCGGGACAAGAAGGGGATGAGGTGTATCTGTTGCAAGGTGTTACTTAGCATGAGGAAGGCCTTGGCATAATCCAATATTACCAATATATATTGGTTATCCAATTTTGAAGGTTCCAAGGGTCCTACAATATCCATCCCAATTCGAGAGAACGGGACATTAATAATTGGCAGGGGTTGCAATGGAGGGTTGTGTGGGGCGGTTTTCTGACACAGGGTGAACGTTAACATACGTGTTTAACATCTGCGTACACTCCTCGCCAGTAGAGCCTGCTTACAACTTGCCCTTGGGTCTTAGTGGTCCTCAGATGTACTGCTGTAAGACATGCATGGACAATTTCTAACACTATCCTTTGATGACTTCTGGGTAACACTATTTGAGAATGAGGGGTTCCCTCTGCAATGGAGTCTCCCGGTACAACAACCCTGTTTTATGAAAAAAAAACAGAGCCCTCCTTTTTTCTCCCTATTTCCTCAGAAGTGTTTTTTTATTTATATTTAATTGGTTTGTCATGTAATACTTTCCATACAGATTCAAACATTAAATGATCATACCCGCCCCCTTTCTCCCGCCCCCGCACCAAAGGTTTATTTCTCTCTTTCTGAGTATTTCTAGAACTTAGGAGCCAAACAAGTCTAAGATCCTTATCCTATGCGGACACCATTGCACCATATAATCACTTTGCAATATAGGCCAGTATCGGGCCCCAGTCTTTCTTAAATCTCTCTTGAACTACTTGGATCTTATAAGTGACCCATTCCAAAGAGACAAACAACCATACTTTCTGTAGCCAGTCAAACAGTGTTGGTGGAGATTGTGGTTTCCATTGTTGTGCAACCACTAGCCAGATGGCTATTAAGCAAATCATGAACCCCAGTTTCTTTGCTACTGACAGGCCTTTGGCTTTTGAGTCTCACATCATGTACAACTAAACCTTTTCTCCCACCTGCTTCATTCCCTGGAACATCCCATGCATTTGTGTTTTCACTTCGTCCCAGAATCATCGTATTGCTGGGCACTCCCACCAAATATTTGTCCATGTCCCCACTTGCTAACACCCCCTCCAACACTGATCTGACACATGTGGGAACACTGTGTGCAGCCTCACCGGCGTGTAATGCCACTGTACCAGGATTTGTATCCACATTTCTCTCGCCTATATGGCTCGGGTTAGCTTAGGAATGATCCTCCACAAATGTTCCCACTGGTTCCTAGAGATTGGGCCTCATTACACGGATGGCGGAGAACCATGGTGCTATTAGCGCCACGGTTCATGCCGGTAAAATACCGGCACCGCCTTGGCGGAAAGGGGAATTACCGCCCCATTCCAAGGTTGGCGGGGCGGTAATTCCCCTTCCACCATTGCCCTTCCCCATTCCCATTTTTGCCCCATAGGGCATAATGGGAATGGGGAAGGCGCTAATTGCGGTACCGTAATTAGCTCCCTGGGTCCCTTTGCGGGTTGGTTTTTAACGCCTGCAAAAAGCAGGCGTTAAATCCCCCAACCCGCAAAGGGACCTCGTAGTAAGGCGGTAAGGATTTACCGGTACCAGTATTTTACCGGTACCAGTAAATCCTTACCGCCATCCTTGTAATGAGGCCCATTGTCTCCCCAAGTGTGTGTTCCCATTTTTTCATATAATTCCATTGTATTTCTTCGGTGGTGGCGCTAATATATTTATAAATATCTCAAACAAATTTCTTTGCACCTGTGTGGGTCGTGGTGTAGGTCTGTCACAACTTTTACGCAATAGGAAAAGGATACAGATTTTTAAAGGATACAAGATCAGCCTCCGCTTAGGGAACCTCTTCACTCTGGGATAACCTGGATTATAACCAAGATGGTTCTGGGATATCTTGAAACGTGATTTTGCACAAGACTTTCCCCCCAAGAGCGCAGCCTGTAGAAGGTAGTAACTAACAGGCCAGGGGCTTAAGTGGAAAGGCAGGAGCAGCGACAACAGAGCTAGAGGAACAAAGAAAAGGATAGTTTAAGATAGCAGCCAAAGGTACAAAATACAATACTTGTTCCCTTCTTGACCCCTCTTACCTGCTTAGATAGGTAGGAAGTCCCGTAACCTGAAAGTGTGTAGTAGGAGGTTGGCTTGATGGTAGAAAATGGAAGTCCCAGTAGAAGAAAGTTCGTGCAAAGATCCACCTAACCCGAACGGCACGAGGGCGCGTCTAATAGTGTCCAAAATAAACCCCAAATATAAACAGCAAAGCGTCCCAAATCCAGGGAGTGACCAGCAGAAACAGGAGAGCGTCCGTTTGGTCACTTCAGTGTGTAGAGCGTTGTCTTCTTGTGAGCAGCGCCGTGTATTTTCCTGTGGTAAAGAGTTCGTATACTTTCTGTGTAGGAAGTAGGCAAAGAACAAATCCAAAATACAAGCCAGGAGTTCGTTAACCAGGGGGAAACAACCGAGGGAGCCAGGAGCCAGAAATCGAGGGAAAAGACGTCAGAATAATCCTTGATACAAAGCCGGGTCAGGAATCAGATAACAGGAAGATAACCGTAGGTAATCGTAGATCGAGTACTCGAACTGAATAGTCAGTTTTAGGAGCACCCGTTACAAGGACACGCCACACTAAGTACTGGGATCTGTTTCAGAACGCAAGTCACGTTGTGGGCGTTTCCCGTGACTGCGAGCCGAAGGAATTCTGGACCTTGTAGTGCGGCGGATTCCGTGGGCTGAAAACAGTCTCCAGGGCAGTTTCCAACTGGAAGTAGATATCTGCAAGTGTCTTGAAATAGGAATGCGGGGCATGACAGTACCCCCCCGCAAAGGACGACCACCCCTGCGGGCACGCAGTCTTTCCAACCAAAAGGCCCGCAAGAGCCGGGGTGCATGCAGATTCGAGGCCGGTTCCCAAGTCCTATCTTCAGGACCGTAACCCTTCCAATCAATCAGGTAGAAACGTACTCCACGACGCAGACGGGAGTCCAATATAGCATGTACTTCATATTCATCATCACCCTGTACCATAACTGGAGCAGGGGCGACAGGAAGTCGAGTGCCAGGTACAAAAGGACGGAGTAGAGATACATGAAAGACTGGGTGAATCCGCCAATGGGATGGGATGTCCAAACGGACAGCAACCGGATTGAGACAAGAAAGGATCTTGTAGGGACCCACATAACGGGGCATGAGTTTCCTTTTACCCCGAATGTTGAGGTGTTTGGTTGCCAACCAGGCACGATCACCGGGGACATAGGAGGGGGCAGGCGACCGATGTTTGTCCGCTTGCGTCTTTGTCCGGAGTTGTGCAGCTTGTAGATGTAATATAACGGAATTCCGTATAGCAATCAGAGTGTCTCTCGTGGATTTTGCTGCAGGGATTTGATCCAAGGAAGGTAAGACAGGTGGAAGTATTCTTGGATGTAATCCATACAAGGCGTAAAATGGGGAACATCCTGTTGAAGTATGTCGAGAGTTGTTATAAGCAAACTCCGCTGTCCCCAGAACGGATAACCAATTTGTCTGATGCTGTAAACACAGGCAACGAAGGTATTGTTCCATGGTGCCATTTGTGCGTTCGGTTTGTCCGTCCGTTTGAGGATGATAAGATGATGAAAGCCGTGCATCAATCCCCAAAGAATGGGTAAGGGCTTTCCAGAACCGTGAAGTAAATTGAGTACCCCGGTCAGAAATCATGATTGTGGGTAGTCCGAAGAATCGTACCACATGATCGAAAAAAAGAGTAGCCAATGAGGAGGCGGTAGGTATACCTGAGCACGGTACAAACCGTGCCATTTTAGTGAATACGTCCACCACCACCAGCACCGTTGACATTCCCTTAACCAAGGGCAGTTCCACCACGAAATCGAGTGACACCGTATGCCATGGGCGTGGAGGAAGCGGCATGTTCATTAATAGACCAAATGGTTTCCCTGGTTGTCTTTTACATTGTATACATATTGCACACGTAGATACGTATGCCGCGGTATCCTTTTTCATACCTGGCCACCAACACCATCTATGTAGCAGGTCATAGGTTTTAAGCTGGCCTGGATGTGCAGCTAACGGGGTATCATGGGCCCATTCCAAAGCCTTCCGTCTGGTGTGGTTGTCAGGTAAGTATAAAAGACCATGAACATAAGGAAGACCTGTGACAACCTGGGCACCCAAGGTGTCGAGATAAGCGGCATGTTCATTGGCCCACTGTCGAACTTGATCCAGAAGTGAGGGGGAGACCGAACAAACACAAATGACAGAACCCGAAGGTAGCATAGGGGTAACCGAGTCCCGGGTGTCGAAATCGGCACCGACTCGGGATAATGCATCTGCCTTTCCGTGGAGAGGTCCAGGGCGATAAGTGACTATAAAGTCAAATAACGTGAAAAACAAATGCCAACGTATTTGTCGAGCATTGGTACATTTTGCGTTGGAAAGGGCCTGTAAATTCCGATGGTCAGTGTACACAGTTACTGGATGTCGAGCACCCAGAAGATGGTGTCTCCACTCCTTAAAGGCTGCTCGAATTGCTAGGAGTTCCCTTTCCATAACAGTGTAATTACGTTCAGCCTGAGACAATTTACGGGAGTAATAAGCCACCGGATGTAGTTGTTGTGTAGTGGGGCAGATCTGCGACAAAATAGCCCCCACCGCGATAGCGGATGCGTCAGCCTCCACTATAAACGGAAGGGAAGGGTTCGGGTGTTGCAGAACGGGAGCAGTAGTAAAGGCCTCCTTTAATGCCTCAAAGGCCGACTGGGCTTTGCAATCCCAAAGGAATGGAATCTTCGGGCTAGTGAGACGGGTCAAGGGCGCTACTATCTCAGAAAATGAGGCAATAAAGCGTCTGTAAAAGTTCGAGAAACCCAAAAAAGATTGAAGTGCCTTTACAGAATCTGGGACTGGCCAGTCCCTTACTGCTTTAACCTTGGAAGTACACATGAGCACCCCATTCGCAGATATCTGAAACCCCAAAAACTCAACTGATGATGCATGGAATACACATTTTTCCAATTTGGCATAGAGAGAGTGTGTACGTAATCGCTGCAGTACAGAGCGAACGTGTTGGATATGTTGGGTGAGGGAATCCGAGAAGATCAAGATGTCATCTAAGTAGATCACGACATAGCAATCTAGTACATCTCCGAAAATATCATTAACAAAATGTTGGAATGTAGCTGGAGCATTGCAAAGTCCAAAGGGCATGACGCAATACTCATATAGTCCAAACTTTGTTTTGAAAGCGGTTTTCCACTCATCCCCGCTTCGTATCCTCACCAAATTATATGCCCCTCTAAGATCCAATTTGGTAAAAATAGTGGATGATGTCATCTTATCAAGCAACTCCGTTATGAGGGGCAATGGGTACTGGTTCTTGACTGTTACCTTGTTTAAGGCTCTGTAATCCACGCAAGGGCGTAGATCCCCTTCTTTTTTCGGTACGAAGAAGATAGGTGAGGCAGCAGGGGACCGGGAAGGTCGAATATGTCCCAGAAGCAATGCCTTCTCCACATACTCTTTCAAGTGTTCTTCTTCGTTTCGGGTCAGAGAGTAAACACGACCATGAGGTACTACTGCCCCAGGTACCAAATCAATGGGACAATCATAACAACGATGCGGAGGGAGTTTTTCTGATAACCCTTTGTCAAACACATCGGAAAAGTCTTGGTATACTGCTGGTAGTTCGGGATTAGAGTCTCCCAGCGTGGCATTAACAGAGGAGATGTTAGATACCAAAGCCAAACAGGGAGACGAAGGTGTCGCACCGGGGCTTCGAGAACAATGTTGGGTACAGAACGCAGAAGCAAAATGAACTGTTTGTTTAACCCAATCAATAATTGGGTTATGAGTCCGGAGCCAAGAAAGACCAAGAATGATCCCGAATTGCGGGGCTGAAATAAGGTCGAAAACTATTTGCTCAATGTGTTCTCCCGAGGTAGACATGCGAAGTGGGACAGTCTGTTCCGTTATCCATCCGGACACCAGATGAGAACCATCCACTGCGTGTACTTCCTCAGGTGTAGTTTTCGGAACCACAGGTATACCATAGTGTTGAGCTAATTGTATGTCCATATAGTTTCCACTAGCCCCCGAATCGATCATAACTGGACTGGTGAAGGCCTCAACACCCGGGAGGACGAAACGCATGGCAAGATAGACGTGTGAGGAGGAAGGGTACTGGTCCGAGCCATCCATATTGCGACTCATCCTTAGGGCTCGATTTAAGGACGAGTCCTGGCGTTTCCCGCTACCTTAACAGGTCTCTTGGGACATGCACGAATGAAATGGCCGGATTGACCGCAATAGAAACACAGGTTGTTAACCATACGTCGTTCTCGTTCTGTTTTGGTTAAGGGACCTCTGATGGCCCCTATTTGCATTGGCTCGGTTTCTCCTGAGGGAGTAGCAGGAGTTGTTTCTGCTTTGACTGAGAAGCGAAGGTCAGGAACACGCCGTTCGCCACGTCTTTGCCGTAGCCGAGCGTCAACTTGTAGGACCAAGTCCAACAGTTCCGGGAAGCCCGTTGGTAAAGCTGGTACCACTGATAAGGAGTCTTTCAACTCCTCCGAAAGACCCTTATAGAAGACAGCTGCCTTCTTCTGTTCGGGCCAGGTGGTTTCTGCTGCCAATTGGTTAAAGCGAGTGAGGTAAGACAGAAGATCTGATTTGCCTTGACTGATAGCAAGGAATTCAAGGTCTGAGGTTTGTGCCTTGTAACGCATATCAAATACGCTATTCATAGACTGAATAAGGGCATCAAAGTTATATAGGGCTGGATCATTGGCTTCGAGTAAAGGGTTAGCCCAAGCCGCCGCTGTTCCTCCCAGATGGGAAAGGAGAAACGCTGCTTTGGTAACAGCGTCAGGAAATGCCAATGGTCGACAAAGAAAATGTAAACGGCATTGATTGACAAAGGTCCGATAAGTCTTAGGATCTCCATAGAAGCGTTCTGGAGGGGCCAAAGGGAAAGGTCCAGGAAGCACAATGGGTGCAGACGATTGTGCCTGGGGTACAGGAGGGGCTGCTGCAGCAGCGGCATCACCGAACTCCTCATCGGGGGGTAAGGGCTGCACAAAACTCTGTAGCACATCCATACGTTGATGGAGAGTCGCATTAGCAGATGCCATATCGGTGCGTAAGGTCGCAAAGGCTTGTATCAAAGCCGCCATTGGATCCGCTCCCGTTTCCATAACCGATAGGCAAAAGTAATAGGCTCCTAAATCTGTCACAACTTTTACGCAATAGGAAAAGGATACAGATTTTTAAAGGATACAAGATCAGCCTCCGCTTAGGGAACCTCTTCACTCTGGGATAACCTGGATTATAACCAAGATGGTTCTGGGATATCTTGAAACGTGATTTTGCACAAGACTTTCCCCCCAAGAGCGCAGCCTGTAGAAGGTAGTAACTAACAGGCCAGGGGCTTAAGTGGAAAGGCAGGAGCAGCGACAACAGAGCTAGAGGAACAAAGAAAAGGATAGTTTAAGATAGCAGCCAAAGGTACAAAATACAATACTTGTTCCCTTCTTGACCCCTCTTACCTGCTTAGATAGGTAGGAAGTCCCGTAACCTGAAAGTGTGTAGTAGGAGGTTGGCTTGATGGTAGAAAATGGAAGTCCCAGTAGAAGAAAGTTCGTGCAAAGATCCACCTAACCCGAACGGCACGAGGGCGCGTCTAATAGTGTCCAAAATAAACCCCAAATATAAACAGCAAAGCGTCCCAAATCCAGGGAGTGACCAGCAGAAACAGGAGAGCGTCCGTTTGGTCACTTCAGTGTGTAGAGCGTTGTCTTCTTGTGAGCAGCGCCGTGTATTTTCCTGTGGTAAAGAGTTCGTATACTTTCTGTGTAGGAAGTAGGCAAAGAACAAATCCAAAATACAAGCCAGGAGTTCGTTAACCAGGGGGAAACAACCGAGGGAGCCAGGAGCCAGAAATCGAGGGAAAAGACGTCAGAATAATCCTTGATACAAAGCCGGGTCAGGAATCAGATAACAGGAAGATAACCGTAGGTAATCGTAGATCGAGTACTCGAACTGAATAGTCAGTTTTAGGAGCACCCGTTACAAGGACACGCCACACTAAGTACTGGGATCTGTTTCAGAACGCAAGTCACGTTGTGGGCGTTTCCCGTGACTGCGAGCCGAAGGAATTCTGGACCTTGTAGTGCGGCGGATTCCGTGGGCTGAAAACAGTCTCCAGGGCAGTTTCCAACTGGAAGTAGATATCTGCAAGTGTCTTGAAATAGGAATGCGGGGCATGACAAGGTCTCAAATGGTGTTAGTGATCTTGTCACTGCCCGTTTAATGTTTGGGGTATTCAGCCAATGTTTCAATTTCTCATACTTATTCTGTCTTTCCCAGTCAGTTCCAGAGTAAATATGCATTCCCCAAAAGATCAAATTGTTTGATCCTGAAACACGTCACATATCTTCACGCACCCAACTTCTTTCCATTTCTTATATGCTCCCCTATCCATTCCTGGCGGAAAATTCAGGTTCCTGAACATTGGGCTAAATGGAGCCGGTTCTACCCTAAGTACCGCTCTTTTTACTGCTTCATCCCACACATCCATCCCTACTCCCCTTACTTTGCTTATCTTAATATTCGGGTGTCTATGTCGCTTACTTTTCCATAGCAGTTCCCAAAGGGGTGTTCCTGCTATCAATCTATCCTGTCTAACCCATATCTTATGTGGCTGCTCCGTATGACATTCTCTTATGACTCAGAGTTGTGCTGCCTCATAGTTTTTGCAGATATGTGGAAGGGAGAAGCCTCCTTCGCTTCTTGGTGCCGTTAGCGTTATCCTTGCAACTCTAGGGGGTCTTTTTTTCCATATGTAGCACGAAAAGGACTTATTGAGGGACTAAAACGACGTTTTAGGAATTCTAATTGGTAAAGCCTGAAAGTAATATAGTAGTTTCGCTAATATATTCATTTGTATTGATGTCATCCTACCCCACCATGATACCGTAAAGGGATTCCATCTCTTGACCTCTGCTTTTATTCTTGTCAATATTTGAGAGTAATTTGCTTCATAAAATTGTTCTACCTTCTTTGTAAGGGTGATACCCAGATATGTAATCTCTTTTTCTGCTATTTTTAAAGAGATATTTGTGGCTAATGTATCGTCATCTGATCACCCGCGAGTACCAGGATCTCTGATTTCATCTTATTAATTTTTAATCCCGGAATTTCGCCGTACTCCTCCAGTTCCTGTATTAGTGCCGGGAGTGTTAGCTCGGGGTCTGTTGCAGCTATCAGCATAGGCTACCACTATATGTGTGACTCCCCCCACCATTCCTATTCCCCCCAGATTTGTTTTGAGTCTCAGATTTTTATCAGAAAGTGTTCTAAATAAATTGCATACAGTATAGGCGAAAGGTGGCATCCCTGTTTTGTACCCCACCCCAGTATAACCCTATTCATCACAATTCCATTAATTGAGATGCATATCCCCGGAGTTTTGTAGTTAGCTTGCACCATGTTAATGAAGTGTTCGCCAAATCCCATGTGTTCGAGTGTGCGAAACAGGAGAGACCATTCTACGTGGTCGAATGCTTTTTATGCATCCAACGAAACACCCCAATTTTCTCAAATAAGTGAATTATTCTTTGCGTATTATCGAAGGTATGTCTAGTGGGGATGAAACCTGATGGGTCCTGTCCCATTATCGCGGGGAGCAGATGTACGAGCCTGTTCGCTAAAATGTTTGTGTGTAGCTTGGCATCCAAATCGATTAATGCTATTGGTCTGTAAGATCCGGGAAGGGCTGGTTCCTTGCCCTGCTTGTGGAATACTAACAATTTTGCCTCATTCATCGATGGGGTGATATTCCCTGTGGTCTTAAACGTATTAAATAATCTTGTTAGAATTGGTGCCAATATGTCGCTGAAAATCTTATAAAAAAATAGCTGTGAACCCATTTGGGCCCAGGGCTTTATTCAGGGGCAGTTCTAATATTGCTTTAGTTACTTCTTCTATTCTAATTTCTTCTTCCAGCCTGGCCTGTTCTTCTCTTGATATCAGCGTGAGTTTGAGTCTTGACAAGTAATCCGCCGGATCCTGTCCGGGTGGATTATCCGATGTATAAAGGGTTTGATAATATTCCCTAAAAATGTCCCCTATATCCTCGTTTTTTTGTCTGCAGCAACCCAAATCTATCTTGGATTTTTATTATCATTAGTGTAAGTTGCTTGTCCCGCAATTGTCTGGCCAGATATTTGTCTGCCTTATTAGCTTTCGTAGAATATCGCTGTTTCAGGAAGAGAAGCCCTTCTCCGCTCGTTTCGTTCTGATAATTTATAATTGTCCCCAGACAGGTCTCAATGTTTTTTTAAGCTTATTACTGGGGTGCTTAGCCATTTCTCCCTGAATATCTCGTAATTTCCTTTCCACTTCTTTTTCCCACCTGCCCCCTTATCCTTCATATGCCCCCTCATGACCGCCTTAAAGGAATCCCAGAGTGTTTCTTGGGAGACCCCTCCCGTATCATTTAGTCTAAAATATTCTTCAGCCTTTTCTCCAAGTGTTCCTAGTTGTATTGGGTCTTGTATGAGGTCTATGGGAAGTTTCCACTGCCAGAGCCCCTTTCTTTTATTCCTTAGGAATGTATTTAACCAGAATGGGGCGTGATTTAAGAAATCGGTCCTACTTCTATCCTGCTTACTTTCCCTATAAGGCCCGTTGATGCACATATATAGTATATTCTAGACATCGTATGATGTACATGGGAATAATGGGTAAAGCCGTGCTCCTGGCCGTTTAGTTCTCTCCACATATCATGGAAGGTCAGTGGTCGAAGTCTAAGAAAAGAAGTAGTGGAACTATGTTCCCTGCTAGTCTGTCCCGCTCCTCATGGACCCCATCACCCTGCCCCATCCCACACACAATACAAACCCCCAAACACATTTGCCTGCTGTTTAAGGGAATGTTCAGTGCAGTGCACTGAAAGTGCAAGTTTGAACCTCTTCCTACACTGTTATTTTAAAACGAAACCGTTCCGGAACAGTTTCTTTTTAAAATAAAAGTATAGGAGCTGTAAAACGTAATTTTAAAAAGTAGAGGAGCACCGCTCCCAACCGCTCCCGCTCACTTCAACCACTGTGGAAGGTTAGTGGGCCTCATTACGACCCAGGCGGTAAGTATTGGACATTACCGGCATGGCGTAATGAACGTTTACGCCGTGGTCCGATGGCGTAAAGAGCATCACATTCCGGCCCATCGCGCACGAGCATTACGCCATGCCGGTAATGTAAATTACGCCATGGCGTAAATGACCCTAAAACGGCCCCTACCGGCATAGTACGCCGCGCAAGGTGCACTACCGCCACCCATCATAGCGGCGACTGTAGTGAGCGGTCACCATAATTAGCGGTCACCGCAGTTCGCGGCGACCGTAAATAAGCGGAACCGGAAGTAGCGTCATCGCGGCGGAAGGGGAAAGAGCACGGCGGCCATCTTTAAAAACACAATCCATTGCCATCCTCCAACCATGACCCTGAGACCTGTCCAAACCCATAACCCACCCAATTACCAATTTGTAAATGCCCAAAGTTGTTAAAAAAGCATGCGATCGGCAGCGCCAGGACCGCTTCTCCCGGGAGGAACTAACCATGCTTGCTGAGACACTCCAGGACAATGCTGCGGTGGTCTTCTCTACGCAAATGTCCAGGCCGGCAATAGCCAAAAAGAAGGCCATATGTCAGTGCGGTGGGGAGCGTACCCCGCAACGCACAGCAGTGCAGAAAGCGGTGGGACGACCTGAGGCTCCGCATCAGGAGCATCCTCTCGGCGAATAGGAACCTGGGCATGGTAACCGGGGGTGGATGTGATTCCCCCATCAAATTGCAAGCATGGGAGGAAATCTGTGCATCCACCATTGGAATGGAGAGCATACAAGGAGTCGGAGGGATGGAGAGAGGAGTCTCGACATCAGGAGATGCAGGTAGGTGGCTCCAATCAAGCCTTGCAAAAATCACCAAAGTCCAAACATGTGAAGTACTATGTTGCCCCATAGTATAAATGCAACACATCAGCAGGAGACTGCCCACAGACACATCCGAAATCCACCCTGTATACATGCAGCATGCACACCCTAACTGCCGGCCCCCAATACCACCATGCTACTTCCACACAAAAGGCAGACAACCTGTATTCCCCTGCCTCAAATGTGCTGCATGTACCCACTGATAAGATGTCATTCGTCACAATGCACGCACAATGTCCACAGACCCATCAATAACACTCTCCCTCCTTTGCTCCACCACAGGCTCTGATTCAGACCTCCAGGATGAGGACACCACTGCCTCCACAGCCACCAGGAGGGCCAGGACAACTGTGCCTAGGCCGCAAGCCTCCACCTCTGCCGTCCCGAGGAAAACACCCCAGCAGCCACAAACCCTGCCAGGGGAAGAGGACAGGGCACTGGCAGCCACCACAACTGTCACCACAGACTCAGCAGCAGCAGCGCACATGACACACATTGTGCCCACCGAAGGGACAGGCTCTGCTGCAAGCAGCACCCATGGCGAAATTGCTGCCATAGCAGCATCCTCCGACAGTGAGGCACGAAGCATCGAGGAGATTGATGATGGAAGCCCCACTGCCCACCCACATTACCCCTACACATCCCTAAGCCCCCTGCATGCGGATGCCACACAGGGGCAGTTGGAGGCCGAGGATTGGCCAGCCACCCCATCCCCGCTGCCGGAGGTGAGCAGCCCAATGGGCATGCCAATGCCATTTGCCATGAGCCAGAGGAACCAGCAGACCCTGGATGAGATTGTCACCCGGCAGCAGCAGCTATCCACCCTCCTCAATGAACACGTTGCAGAGTGTGGGGGAGCAAGGGATGCCATGGAGAAATGTGCAGACAGAGTCACGGCTGCCATTGAGTCCTCCACGAAGGACATCTGCACAGAACTCGCCGCTGTGCGGCACGTCCTCTCAGAACTGGTGCAGACCATTCGGGACAGCCGTCCAAATGTGCAGCCAGGACCCTCCTCGTCAACCAGCTCGGCACAGAGCAGTCCCATCCGCAGATCAGGGAGGAACCTGCGCAGCACTGGCAGGGGTGCCCCGGGGGTCAGGGGAGGGGACTCTCATTAGTGCCCGGACAGTGGAGAAGAACTACATCACACACTGCTGCACAGACTGAACCACACCTTCGTAGGGATTCCAGGGGGGAGGGGGGAGTGGGTGTGTTGGGGTGTTCAGGGGGGAGGGGGTATGTTGGGGTGTTGAGGGGGAGAGGGGAGTGGGTGTGTTGGGGCGTTCAGGGGGGAGGGGGTGTGTTGGGGTGTTCAGGGGGGAGGGGGGAGTGGGTGTGTTGGGGTGTTCAGGGGGAGGGAGGAGTTGGTGTGTCATACCTTTTCACTATTATAATACACTTTATCGTTTAGCACAAATCCAATGTGTGGACATTGCTCATTGCGTATGTTTGCTTTATTGTTGTACAGTTCACAGTGTGCATGTCCCAGACACACACAGTGCCCCAAGTGCTGTCTCCATGTTACACACAGCCGCCGTGTGTGCTAGAAGCATTGGTCAATGAGATTCTGACGCATTTCACGCCCCTCCTGTGCATCGCTGCCTCCTTGAGGTGCTGCCACATCCCCACCCTCCTCATCCTCATCGTCAGGTGGTTGCAGTTCTGCATCAGGGGGCAGGGGCACATTTCGTCTGACGCACATATTGTGTAGCATGACACATGCCATGACGATCTTGAGTGCAAATGTTATGAAATTTGACTGATTTATTTCAGCTTGTAAGGTGTGCAGGGGACGGGAGTGTCTTTAAGTTTAGACACTTTTTGTTTTATGTTTAACACATGCTCCAGTGTCAGGGCGTGTATTCCTCCCCAGCACCCAGAATTGTAATAAAATCTCTCTAAATAGTTATTTAGTTTTTGAGTAATTAGGTGTGCTCTGATAGATACTTCTTTTTGATCTTCGCAACCTTCTCATGGAGGTACTGGAGTGCCCCGCCAGACCTGCTGATGCAGCGGAAACGTGCCTTCAGTAGGCCGTAAGCCTGCTCAATCACCACACGGGTACGTGCATGGGCACGTTTGAAGTCCTCCTCATGCTGGTTCTGTGGGTTCCGGACTGGTGTAAGAAGTCACCTCTTCAGGGGATAGCCTGCATCACCTGTATGTGGGCAACAATGTATGTGTCAGGGATGAGACTGATTTCTGAACATGACGTGCCACCATGCCTTGCATTCAACTGTAACTTTGCACCACTTTTAGTTGCGCTAATGGATTCACACTATGCAACCAGTATATGTTCATGGCTCTCATGTACCGTTTTGAATGCCAAAACACAATGTATGCAGGGGGGGACAAGTGCCTTGTGAGTGCCCATCCACTGTGTACGTTCAGGCCGTTTCTTTAGGTGACCTGGCACGTGTCCTGTGAGGTTAACACTCACATGATCGCAACATTGCTGTCTGCCTCATTATGACCCCAGTAAACAATACTGATGCCAATAGGGACAGTATGTGGGCCTTGCTGTCTGTGTTGTGGTGCATTGATGTTCCAGTCCATCATGTGCCTCCTTTGGGCACAGTTATGGGGGACAGGCCTTTCAGTAGATGGTGTTTGATGACGTGCATGTAGGTGCATTTCGTTGGAGTCAATGTGGTCACATTTTATACAATGCACTTGCAGATGGTTGTGTCATGGTTGGGACACACCTTCATTCACATGTTAGGGCTGCTTAGGTCAGGCATCACGTATACAGGTGTCAGATGACGTAAGTGCTGCCTCAGGGTATGATCTGGCTACTGCTAGTCGCAGCCAGGTGAAGTATGCATCATTCCCCCCCCTTTCTGCCAGGTGAAGTATGCATCATTCCCCTCCCCCTTTCTGCCAGGTGAAGTATGCATCATTCCCCCCCCCCCTTTCTGCCAGGTGAAGTATGCATTGGTACGTCGATCACCTACCCACTTCACATTTCCATGCTCAAGACATGAGACTCACCGAGTAGCCAGGATCTTGGCCCTGCATGTCGCTCCATGTAGCGTGGTATTGTGGAGTTACGCAGGACCATTGAATCATGGGTTGATCCGGGGAATCGGGTACAACAATGTGTGAAGATCCTGTTGGAGTCACAGACCATTTGCACGTTGATTGAGTGAAATAGTTTACGGTTGCGGTACGGTACCTCCATGGCACATGGGACCGACAATTCCACATGGGTGCAGTCGATGGCACCAATGCAACCAGGTATGCCAGCTAGTGCATGGAAACCCACTTTGGTGTTAGCAATCTCCTGGGCAGACCGTGGCAATGAGATGTGGTCATCTGTGTGCTTGAGGAGGGCATCCAGCACTTGGATCAGTGTACGTGAGAATAATGGTTGTGTTATGCCATGCAAGTGCCCCACTGTGTGCTGGTAGGTGCCTGTGGCCAGGAAGTGGAGCACGGACACTACCTTCAGTAGGGGGGGGGGGTGGCGGTGGGTGTTTCAATCATGCTGACGATGTTGTTGTGTATCATGTCCACAATGGTGGTGATGGTGTCCCGGTCCAGTCGGTACAGGGTGTGGATCTGCTCAGCGGTGAGGGTGAATGAACTGGCTTTGATGCGTGGGATTGGGGGCTGCCTGCGTGGTGCCACTGGCTGTGCTGGTGGGGCTTGCTGGCCCTGCCTTGCCCTCCTTCTCCTCCTGCGTCTCCTCTGTGCAGCCTCTTGTTGTTGTTGTTGTATTTGAAGTTGTAGCACTTGCATCGCTATCAGGTCCTCCAGCCCCAACATTGCTAGTCCTATTGGTATCATTGTGGAGTGTGACTGGGTGTGGGAAGGGGTTGGGTGTGCTCTTTTTGTACTTCCTGAGTCTGTATTGCCTCCAACTGTGCTGATTCTGTGCACCTGTGGCAGCTGGATTCACTTTACATGGCCCTTTACGGTTGGTTCGCGATGGCGTAATTAGCACCATGGCAGTAAGGTACTTAACTGGCTGGGTGATGGCGTTAGGTGCATGTCCACTTGGGTCGGCATTCGTGTACCTTTGCGCCATGCCGGTAATTACGGTGTGGGATCTCGCGTGCGCGCATCCTTGGTGCAGTTAGCGGCAGCGTTAACTACGATGCCGCTAATGGCATCGTAGTTAACCGTCACGGGTCATGATCAGACCTAGCGGAAAACGATGGCGGTAATCATTTACCGCCATCGTTTTTCACTTAGCGCCTGGGTCGTAATGAGGCCCAGTGTCTCTATTTTCTTGCGTAACAATTTAGAGGGAGCTCTTATTCTCTGCTCTTATTCCCTGTGTGTCGTTGCCACTCCTGTCTACCTTAGGATGCTATGACATGTCTACCTTAGGATGTCATGCCAATCTTAAGGTCTCCCACCATAATCATGTCTCTGCAAGTGAAATGTTTTAACTTCTCCAGGATGTCTCTCATTCACCCATCTTGGACCGTGTTCGGGGCTATATTTTGACGCTAGTGTTAGAGGGTAATCTTCCAGGTTTACTTTCACATATATAAACCTCCCCTCTTTATCTACCAATGTGTCATGTACTTGTATTCTCAACCTTTGGTGAAACGCTATTATTACCCCTGCCCTCTTTGTTCCCACATTTGCCTGATATAGATTGGTGAAACCTCCAATTTGTAATTTCTCCTTATCCTTTTTATTAACATGGGTCTCTGTAGCATAAGTATATCACATTTTTACTTATGGAGAATGTTTTCCAGCTTCTTTCTTTTCACTGGGGTGTTCAGTCCCCCGTACATTAAATGTGAGAATTCTTATCCCATCCATTTGACTTGGTCCTTTCCCATGCTCCCACCTTCATCCGGCTCCTTATTTGACCCTTTCCCTTCTGCTTCCCCCCCACTACCCCGTCCTCCCTACCCCTCCCTCCCTTCACCATCAACCCTCAACTCAGTGATTTCCTCCCTAACCCTACCCTTTCCCCCGAGAGGGCCCAGGAACCAATGGCCACTCAGACAATATGTCCATCGTGCATGGCCCTCGACATTTCCAGAGATACCATTGCAGGGATTCCTATACCCCAATAAGGACTCCAAGTGGCTTCCGCCGTTTCCCTCCCCCCTGTGGAATCCCCATGTTTCTAAGACGCGTTACCATGTAAGCCGCTGTCTGAGGATCAAGTGTTGTAGGAGACTTCCGCTAATAATCCTCCTAGTCCTGATATCATGCGGGTCAACATGTCCATCGAAGTCTGTCACTTTTATTATTGTAATTTTTCCTTTTTTGCTGAATTGTTTACCATTCCCACAATTTTCTGCTCCTCTGGTGGATCCTAATTGATTCTACGTCATGTCATCGCCGTCGTTTTGTATATTCAAGATCTGCAGACCTTCACACATCGTGATTGTAGGTTTTCTTTTCCATGTGAATAATAGCCTGAACGGGAACGTCCATTTGTATTGGATTTGTTTTGACGACAGAAATTTCATCACCGGGCCCATTCCCCTCCTGGATTGGGCCAGGTCCTGATATAGTTGTATTTCCAGTCCTTTCATCCGGATCTGCCCGGCTGTCCTGGCTTTCCTTAGTATTTGTTCTTTCAGAGAATATGAGCATAGGGCTACTAAAACGTGGGGATTTAGTGGAGTCGTCTGTGCCGTTTTTCCCCTCGTCTTGCACATGTGAGCTTTTGTTTAGCATTGGCGTTGTAAATCTGTGTCCCCCTTGTCACTTTCTTGCCACAATGAGGGGGGTGGGTCTTTGTAATTCGTCTATTTCGTACATCTCGTGGCTCCTTCCCCATTCAGAGTCGGTCTTGCGTTCCGGGGTTCACTTCTTGTGGGCTCTGGCGCTACAGCTGGATTCGCCCTACTGTGTTTTCCATATGGGTCTCCTGATCGAGTGTCCTCCCCTTCAGGGGATCATTGGGTGTCTTTGCCTTTGATTATCCTAATAGATCCCCTTGCTCGCTATATAAGAGGGCTGATTGTCCATCTGATACCCTCCGCAGGGCCCCCCATAGGTCTTCTGTGGGCCTGTTCGCTCCTTTATTATTGCAACTGTTACTACTCTGTTTCCCCTCCGTTCGGGGACTGTTTTGTCACGTGAGAGCTTTATTTTCTCTGGTTTC
This sequence comes from Ambystoma mexicanum, assembly GCF_040938575.1. NCBI lineage: Eukaryota > Metazoa > Chordata > Amphibia > Caudata > Ambystomatidae > Ambystoma > Ambystoma mexicanum. The sequence goes on along the minus strand of NC_090924.1, from coordinate 530,694,390 downwards.
TGCGACTATATAAATTGTTGTTATTATTATAGGGGGCTGCACCTCCCCTGTTTTGGGCTTAGAATGGAGATCAGTCTCACGTTCCCTTGAATACTAGACCGGAGGGTCAGATTGCCAATAAAAGCTGTGTTTATAGACCTTAGACACACGTTCCCGATGGGGATTTCCAGTATAAAATATCTTTAGAGTCTTTACCAGCTGCCTTACTTGTTATGCAGTTCCATGCTCTCTCTCCTTGTTGCTCCGAACATTTCCGTTGGGGCTTCCCGTCCCTCCACTTTTACCAAAGGTTTTTGTTGTTCCCTTTCGCCGCGTTCGGATAGGGATCCTTGCCTACTTACCGGTTGCTGTTTGCTACTGATTATGCGCTCCGGTCTGGGAGTTTAGGCTGCAACTGCCACAATTGTTGTACGGGCCGTGACCGCTTGGCTTGTAACGCCTATCCCGCGGGCCATGGCGCTGCCATCACCTTATGTCCGCGAGGTGCTCCTCCTTTATATTCTTTTGGTGATTCTCAGATGCTGCACTTATTCCATATTTACATGGGCTTGATGCGTTAGCACAAGCTTTATAAGCGATCTACAGTTGCGGCCCGGTGGGGAGAGGTGGTCACCTATGTCCTCCTCCGCCGGCCGACATCTTGGAATCCCCCAGAAGTTGTTTTAAGGAACGCCTCTGCTAAAACATTGGGTCATTGCATTGAGCGAAGGCAAAAATCGAGGATGATCTCAGGGTTCTACTCACTAGAGGTGGGTTTTAGGGACTCAGGGACAGCTTCAGGTTCTTGATCAGCTTCCCTAAAACCGTTGGTTACTCTTCCAGTGGTATCGGCCTCAGATACTTCCATAAAACTTTACCCTAGTTTGTGATAGGAGTATGTGTTATTATGCTGTAGCAATAGCTTGAGATGCCCTCTACAGACCTGGTCCACCACCCCGGCCATCACATCCAGGCCATATTTCCAAGCATGCCCTGACTTGGAGGTCAAACATATGTAGGTCCCTTGGTGGCGTGGGGGCTATGACCAAATCCGTTGGTATTAACTGGTTCTCTCCGGGTCCTAGAGTTACTTTTGGGGTGCTATAGAGGTCAAAACCTATAGATTATTTAATGGCAACAGAGGGACTTGTCGCTCGCTCACTCGGCTTAGTGAATCTAAGAGTCCCCCAATTTGTGTTAACCAGGCTAGATCCCACCCCCAACACCATGTAAGCATGTAGAAGGAGGAGACTGACACACAGGTGACATGATTGTTGGCATATACTTTTATTTGTTCAAAAATAAAGAGGAAACCTCTCTTTCCCTAACTCTAAGAGGAGTTTCTCTGCCTCCACTAAGGACCTAAGGAATCTGTTGGAATGTATAAGTAAACGAAAAAGAGTCCACTGTTGTGTGTCAAAATGCCTACCTCTATCCGATACACTAGCAACTAAACTAAAGAGATAGTTTAATTGTCCTCTACATTAAATTGCGACACACTGAAAGTTGTTGAAGTGAAATAGTTTATTTTTATTTTTAACACTCGTGTTGAACCTCTCATTGGAGGTGCCCTTTGATTACACGTGTTTCGGCACTGCCGGTGCCTTTCTCAAATCATGGCTTTTCTTAACATAAACATTTCAATTGCTATTGTATGATGTTTCAGTACCATTGTTACATATTCACAGGTAGACAGAAAAACACAGAGTGGTAAAGGGGAGGAGTGTTTAGGGTCAGAGAAAATTAAATGAGAAACAAAACAAAATGAACAAAAAAACAAATATTAGAAAAAGCAAATAAATTAGATAGTTATTTTTTAACACAAGCGTTCTTCAAACGGACCTTTAGCGATTTGTTCTATAAACCTCACAAAAGTCTTTTCAGTTCTTCCTAAGAACCTCTGAATGTCAATGTCCGGTTTTTATTCCCTTTTTGGTAGTCTCTAATTCTTCATGAGGCGGTCCTGTGTGAGTTTCATCACTGTAACAAAGGAGAAGATTCCGGAGCCTTTTTTGACTCTCAGTGCCTTATGGGGGCCCCTGTGAAGGAGAAAACCCAAGGTGCACTTGCTTCGTATAACTTTCTTTGGCAGTGGCACCACTGTGACAATGAAGATTACTTCTGGTGCCCTCTTGCTTGATAATCTGTTCTGTGTCACCACTGCGATGAAGGAGATCACTCTTAATGCACTGTTGCTTGTTATGACTTTCTTAGTCCCGAGACACTCTTGCTTGTTATGACTTTCTTTGTCACCACTGTAACGAAGGAGATAACGCCTGAAAAACTCAGGCTGACTATAACTTTCCTTGTCACCACTGTGATGAAGGGGATTACTCCTGATGTACTCTTGTTTGACACTGCTTGGGAACTGCCTCGGACCCTACCTGGCCTTCTGCTTGTTCCCGTTACCTGCTTCTGCTTGGGGATACGGGTCTGGTTATACCCGGGGTCGCAGGTGTTATGCACCAGCCATGGAAGTTATGGTATAGGTGGAGATACACCTAACATGGTAGCCTTCTATGTCTACGTAACGGTCTAGCCTCCCACCAAGATGGCGGCTGGAGCGTATATACGTATCACGCACAATAACAACGGTGCGTTGTATCATCGTTGAATTCTAACTGTTCATTGCCCCTTGCTCGTTACTACTCTGTTCTACAGAAGGATCTTACCTCCTTATCCTTGCCTTAGCCTTTTTCTACCCTTCTGCTTTCACTCGTGGTGATACCCCTCTCAGGTGTATACTCAACAGCGGTTTACTCTGGTAAGTTCACAGGAGTTTCTTTTCTAGTTTTCTTCGGTTGTCTGTTCCTACCTTAACTTTTCTGCTCCATTCTCTCCTGTCCGATACTTCCAGTTCCTTTTTTTTTCCACTGCTCTCTTTCACCGCTATAATTATAGTTCTGTGCCGAAGCCCCGGTTACCGCAGTCTCCACGGAGCCACTGATCCTACGCATCTTCTACCTTCTGCGGTGCCGTTAGGATCTTGTGGTTTTCCCAGACAACGCCTGCCTTCTACGGCGTCTTCTGGGTATCAGTACTCTTCAATAGGTTACCTGTCTCCTGTGGTGCCTGCTGGAACTTGTAGTTTCTCCATACTACATATCTGGTCTTGTCCTTTGATTGCCTCAAAGTCTTCAGAATATATCCACCTTTAAAGACCTTTTTCGCCACAGCGGAATTCACAAATAATAGATCGGATACTCCTTCTGACAGGAGAGAAGACCTGCTACACAGGGTTTTTTGCCAGACGGCTTTTTCCCTGAAGTTTTGGGACTGGCTCCTGGGGGATCACCGGACTTGGTTCCCATCCGGTCAGGGTGGCCTCCGAGGAGCCACGTCCTTATTTACGTCAAAAGAAGACCAAGGAGAAGACGGAATCGAAAAGGTATCGAAGAAGACAGGATTGGTCGACTTCTACGGGATCCACTGGAGATTCAGGTGAGGAGGAGTTGGGCACAAAGAAAGGGGAAGTTGTTAGTCTTGACAGTATACAACGCCCAGAAAGTACCCAGATGGCTACTCCAGAACAGATACAGGAGATGTGTAATGCCATCCAAAACCTACGAGTCGATATGCAAGCACTCCAGGCGGAAAACCAAACATTGCGTAACCAAGCCGCAATCAGGGATGAAGGAAGAGGTGAATTACCGGCAATGCCTTTTTCCATGCCTAAGTACGAGGGAAACCCAAAGGGCTTAAAGGATTTCCTGGATTCTTGCTTTGTGTACTTTTCTTTTAGAAGAAGAACCTTCGAGTCCGAAAGAGCCCGGGTAGGGTTCTTGATTTCCAACCTGACAGGCAATGCCTTAAGATGGGCAACACCTTTGGTGACGGCTGACGATCCGTCAGTGAACGACTATGCCTTATTTGTTCGCAATTTACAGACACGTTTTGAGAGACCAGAGGTCCAGTACTCAACGTATGAGGCACTGTTGGATATAAGACAAGGAAATCAAGATGTACAATCCTACGTATCTCAATTCCAAGGGTTGGCTACCTTGGCTGGATGGCCGGAAACGGCTCAGCAGACATTATTCCGTAGAGGTCTCCAAGATGAGATAAAGGATGAATTAGCTCGAGTAGCCAGACCAGAGACTTTTGCGGAACTAGTAACCTTGGTTCTACGGGTCGAATACAGAATTAATGAGAGACGCCATGAGAGGAAGAGAGCACGAGGAGGCCAGCTGAACTATAACCCTCCTGCGATTTCAAGGGAAAGATCCTCCACCGAGGAACCAATGCAGATAGGTGCTACTCGTGGACCTTTGACATCAGACGAAAGAAGACGCAGGCGAGAACTGAACTTATGTATGTACTGTGGTTCTCCCAAACATCAATTGAAGGATTGTACCGAGACTCCTTCCCGACGTTCGGGAAACGCTCAGCCTCGTCCCTCTGCAAGGGAGGTAACGGGGAGAGTAGCACAAGTCCTTGCAACCCCACAGGATCTGGGAAAGGAGTAGAGAACAACAGTCTAATGATTTTCCAAGTATCACTAACCACAACAACTGGAAGTTGTATTTCGGTTCTAGCCATGTTGGACTGCGGAGCAGCAGGCAACTTTATTGACGTAATCTGGGCTAAGAACAATATGATCATCCTCCAACCCAAGGAGAAGGCAATACCAGTAGAGGGAGTTGATGGCTGTCCTTTATCCTCTGGACCTATAACCATGGAAACGCTACCCATGCGAGTTTCTATGGGTAATCATCACGAAGAGATTACTTTCGATGTGATTAGGGCAGCACACTTTCCTCTCATACTGGGAATACCTTGGTTGAGACTTCACAACCCGTGCATCAACTGGAGTACCAACCGACGGAGTTTGGATTCCGAATTCTGCAGCAAAGACTGTATCAAGTTTCCGTACCTAGAGGTACAATCCGCCAGCCTGGTAGTTCAACCTCAGTTGACGATATCAGCTATTCCGATGCAATACAAGGAATACGAGGATGTATTTGAAGACGTCCTGCCTAAACTCCTCCCACCTCATCGCCCTGAGGACTGCAGCATCGAACTGAAGGAAGACGTACCCTTGCCCTTTGGAAGAATGTATCCATTGTCCCAACTGGAAAGGACTGCACTTAAGGAATATCTTGAATCCAACCTCAGCAACGGATTGATAAGACGGTCAAAGTCTTCAGGCGGTGCATCTTTGTTTTTTGTAGCTAAGAAGGGTACCAAAGAGCTCCGTCCCTGTATCGATTATCGTGGATTGAACAGTATTACAGTTCGGGACAGATACCCTATGCCACTCATCAGGGATATCCTAGAGACTGTTAAAGACTCCCAAATCTTCACTAAGATTGACTTACGAGGAGCCTATCATTTGCTAAGGATACGTCATGGCGATGAATGGAAGACCGCCTTTCGAACACCGTTGGGGTTGTTCGAGTATTGCGTGATGCCTTTTGGTCTTGTTAATGCCCCAGCGGTGTTCCAGAGATTCATGGATCGGGTATTTTCAGACATGCTGAACATATCTGTTGTAGTTTATCTGGATGATATCCTGGTATTCTCCAGCTCACTACATGAACACCGTACCCAGGTTAAAGAGGTTCTTCGCAGGCTAAGAGAGAACGATCTGTTCGCCAAACCTGAGAAGTGTTCATTTGAAGTTACAGAGATACCTTATTTTGGATTCATAATCTCATCTACAGGTATACGGATGGATCCAGATAAGGTTAAGGCCATTCTCAGATGGCCCGATCTATCATCTGTCAAGGAGGTTCAACGCTTTCTCGGTCTGGCGAATTTCTATCGCCGCTTTATACCACATTTCTCTGAGATAGTGTTACCCCTTACCTCACTCCTTAAGAAGGGTGTTCTTTTTTCCTGGAATCCAGCTGTCCAGAAGGCATTTGCCACACTAAAGGAACTGTTTACCACAGCACCTGGTCTAATACAACCCGACCAGTCGAAGCCTTTCATAGTTGAGACTGATGCCTCTGGTGGCGCTCTGGGAGCGGTACTCTTACAGGAAGACAAGGAAGGACAGGAACACCCTATCGCCTACTATTCACAAACGCTTACTATCAGTGAGCGAAATTATTCTGTGCTCGAGCGAGAGTTGTTGGCCATGAGAATGGCTTGTGAAGAGTGGAGACACCTCTTACAAGGAGCAACCAATCCATTCCTCATACGTACCGACCATAGAAATCTAAAGGTTCTCCAGCAAATGGAATGTCATAACTCACGTCATGCTCGCTGGGCCTATTACTTTTCAACTTTTGATTTCCAGATTACTTACATACCAGGTTCATTGAACGGAGTGGCTGATGCTCTTTCCAGAAGCTGGCCTGAATCCGGACAGGAAAGGAAGGCGTTGGCCAATGCAGAGAAGTTGTTACCCAAACAACGATTCATAGCCATGATCAATCTTTATCTCCAAAACGTACAGGAGGGTTATAAAACATGCACTAAACAGACACCCACTTCCAAGGATCTACAAGAGATAAAAGGGTTATGGTTCTACAAGTCAGCCCTTTTTCTACCTTCTCCAGAGCTTCAACAACAAGCACTCAGTTTATGTCATGATCTTCCTCTGGCTGGACATAGAGGACAAAAGGCCACACATGAGCTACTTATTCAAAGTTTTTGGTGGCCTTCGGTGAATTCTGACGTCAAGTCATATGTCCGGTCTTGTTCAGTTTGTGCCAGTGCAAAGGTATCTAGGCAGAAACCCATCGGTTTACTACAACAACCCGAGCTTCCCACTCGCTCCTGGGAAAACATCTCTATGGATTTTATTGTGGACCTACCTCCTTCTCAGGGAAGAACAGCAGTAATGGTAACGATTGATTCGTTTTCCAAACAAGCCCATTTCTCTTCTCTGAAAGGAGTACCCTCGGCAGCAGAAACTGCCTCGGTGTTTCTTAGAGATATAGTAAGACTACATGGACTCCCTCGAGTGATCATTTCGGATAGGGGCGTACAGTTCACTTCAAAATTCTGGTCCATACTTTGTAAGGAGCTAGGAATTCATAGAGCTATGTCGTCGGGTTATCACCCGCAGTCAAATGGACAGACGGAGAGACTCAATGCCACTCTTGAAGAGTACCTACATTGTTTCTGTAATAAGGAACAGGACGATTGGAATTCCTTGATCCCCATGGCAGAGTTTGTTTACAACAATACTTATCACACCTCTATCGGTATGAGTCCGTTTTTGTGTACCTACGGTTATCACCCTCACTCCTTCCCCAAGATCGTATTTATCGATACCAAGGCACCGTCTGTGGATAAAGCCTTGGCTGAGATCCAACAAATACATACCTCTGCTCTACATACCTTGGAAGAGAGCAGAAAAAACTCCAAGAGGTACACGGACAAGAAGAGAAGACCAGTTCCTCAATGGGGTCCAGGGTCGTTAGTCTGGCTATCCACCAGGTACTTACCCAGGTGGGCGAGGCTAGGCAAATTCACCCCAAGATATATAGGTCCTTTTCGGATAGAGACTAAGATCAATCCTGTGGCATACAAACTAAAGCTACCTGCTCGTTTCAGTAGAATACACCCAGTATTCCACACTTCCTTGTTGAAAGAACATTTTGAGGATCCTTTTCACAGAAGAACTAGGAAGAAGGACATCAAGACGTCTCTGATTCCTGAAGAGTATGAGGTAGCCAGATTGATGGATTCACGTTACAAACAGGGAACATTGCAATATCTTGTCCATTGGAAGGGTTACCCAGATTCTGAAAGAACTTGGGAACCTAGATCGCATCTACATGCCCCAGAACTACTCAAGAAGTTCCACAGATTGTTTCCCGGTAAGCCGGGAGGGTTCCGGCATAAAAGGGGGCATACTGTTATGCACCAGCCATGGAAGTTATGGTATAGGTGGAGATACACCTAACATGGTAGCCTTCTATGTCTACGTAACGGTCTAGCCTCCCACCAAGATGGCGGCTGGAGCGTATATACGTATCACGCACAATAACAACGGTGCGTTGTATCATCGTTGAATTCTAACTGTTCATTGCCCCTTGCTCGTTACTACTCTGTTCTACAGAAGGATCTTACCTCCTTATCCTTGCCTTAGCCTTTTTCTACCCTTCTGCTTTCACTCGTGGTGATACCCCTCTCAGGTGTATACTCAACAGCGGTTTACTCTGGTAAGTTCACAGGAGTTTCTTTTCTAGTTTTCTTCGGTTGTCTGTTCCTACCTTAACTTTTCTGCTCCATTCTCTCCTGTCCGATACTTCCAGTTCCTTTTTTTTTCCACTGCTCTCTTTCACCGCTATAATTATAGTTCTGTGCCGAAGCCCCGGTTACCGCAGTCTCCACGGAGCCACTGATCCTACGCATCTTCTACCTTCTGCGGTGCCGTTAGGATCTTGCGGTTTTCCCAGACAACGCCTGCCTTCTACGGCGTCTTCTGGGTATCAGTACTCTTCAATAGGTTACCTGTCTCCGGTGGTGCCTGCTGGAACTTGTAGTTTCTCCATACTACATATCTGGTCTTGTCCTTTGATTGCCTCAAAGTCTTCAGAATATATCCACCTTTAAAGACCTTTTTCGCCACAGCGGAATTCACAAATAATAGATCGGATACTCCTTCTGACAGGAGAGAAGACCTGCTACACAGGGTTTTTTGCCAGACGGCTTTTTCCCTGAAGTTTTGGGACTGGCTCCTGGGGGATCACCGGACTTGGTTCCCATCCGGTCAGGGTGGCCTCCGAGGAGCCACGTCCTTATTTACGTCAAAGGAAGACCAAGGAGAAGACGGAATCGAAAAGGTATCGAAGAAGACAGGATTGGTCGACTTCTACGGGATCCACTGGAGATTCAGGTGAGGAGGAGTTGGGCACAAAGAAAGGGGAAGTTGTTAGTCTTGACAGCAGGACTCACTTCTCCGGTTCTGTGTTTCGATGCGGCTCCATGGCAGGTTTCAGCTGGCAGTCTCTGCATTGTTTCTGGACCAAACAACCAACCTTTCCGCTGTCATGCAACCACCACGACTTTTGCAGTCTTGGTTTGAGTCTTGACCAGAGCGTTCGGGGATGTGTTTTTAAGCATACGTTGATGGATCGTAAAAACATTTCCTATGCACCTTACCATAGTTTTCCTCACTTTTACACATGCCAAATCAGGCAGCAGGGCGCAGCCATCTTGTGCTAATCTTATCCGTTGCCGCATCGCCCTAAGGTGAACTGCCCCTGCGGCACAAAATCATATCCCCCGGCCCTGAAGCAGACATCACTATTCCTAGCGATATTCTCAACCTAGTTTCATGACCTTAGTGCGTAGCGTAGCCAAACTCGCCCAGTCATCACCTACGTCTTAGTTGACGCAGAACCCGGAATATCAACACACAACTCCCCTCACAGCACAGCGCGTCCCAAATCGGAGTAGAAAACACTATTTTTAAAGGAAACACCAATACAGTGCAATGTATAATGTGGTTTTATTTCACAAAAACGCTCCGAGAACATCTGCCAATTTCCATTTTCAACCAAATTGTTAATTTCGTTGTTTTTGAAAATCCAATTTTTATCATGAGGCACACAGTGTTCCTTTCGGTAGAAGAAGCGCATTGGACGCATCTTGAATCGCAAGGCTTCGGCATCAACTTCTTGCTAGATCACCGTAAACAATGTCAGGTTGCTCCTTATAGCTGGACTGCGATCAAGCCATTTAGGTTTATCTGCCAGTGCCTGTTGAAGTCATCTTTTGGTATCTGGAAACAATGACATTTGCAGAAAGGCAGGATGTATCTATGTAGAAAACATAACAAATATATTTCAGTAGCCGTTCTTTATTCAAATGTATCCATTTACCCTTTAATTCTGCACCGGGTGAAACCTAATAATGAACACAAACCATATACAAAGAAAACACAGAGAAAACATTGTGGAAAGTTGGAGTATACAATGTGCTTGAGAGGTTAGTGCTGTGGAGTATGTTTAGCTCAAAATGGGATGCGGAAGCTGATGCAGGATTTCGAACAACACAGACGTCATCATAATGGAATATTAGCAACGACCTTTGCGTTGGTAGAACCCGGGGGAACCCATGTATGACTCGGTGCATTTAGTTGCTGGACTGCTCATGTGCCCGGTACAAGGAAAAATGCATACTGGTTTTGTTTGCATGTTGTTACTATATTTCCCAAACAATGTGCCCCAACTTCAGTAAAACTTACATAATATTTGGTATTTCCATTCTCTTGGCGAAACGCAGAGTGTCCGCTCAGATCAACGGTTTTCATGAAATGAAATTACATGTTCCTATGTCCAGTTTTAAAATGGTTAACCTTATCATTTTTGCCGTTATTACACACCTCCCGTCCTTCAATCCATAGCAAATCCTCCCTTCCTTCCAAGGACGAACAACAATTGTGCCTTATGATAAGTTTCCTTTGGTGAAGGAAAGCCACAAATCAAAAACATACTGTACAGGATGCCTAGGTGTGAGCAGCCCACAAGCAACAAACGCAGTGCGTGACCTTCACTCCATGGTAGCGATTAGCATGTCCGTCCAAAGGGGCATTCAAACTATGTTTGAAAAACAAACAAATTGTTTGCTGGCATCCACCAATGCCGCCCTATCGTGAATACTTTTTTGTTCATCAATATTAACAGCGATGTAGTTATTTTAGGACAATAGTTCCAGTTAGAGTCCTCCCCGTTGTCATGTCTGCACGCGCCCTGTTTTCGCAGAGGAATGTGCTCTGCTGATAACGTGCAACACTGACAAGTCATACATCAAAGTGCCCTTCCATCTCCACTGAACTTCCCGTGCACTAACAAATGTTGGAGGAGAGGCGGTATATCCCGCCCCCCTGCACCATTCTCGTGAAATGTTCACTCTCCCTCTTCCAGTGCCGCGCACAGCCAGCCCCCACCACCTCTGTCAGCTCAGCGCGTCTGCTGTTCTCACGGAAATGCAGCTATTCATTTTATCAAGTATCGAGCCCTGACAAAATGTGCTCATCCAAGAATGTGAGACAAGGCCTGTTCGAACCTTAGTGCCCCATCCATCTCTGCCGACCGACTCATGGCCTTTCCACCCCCTCCCTGCCAGGCCGTGTTCCCCTAAACCCATGCCCCATATGCCCTTTGAAAGCATCTGGTCACCAGACCCTACCCCCACACCACCTCCAATTCACCTACCATAAACCTAATATAGAGCGGTCAAATATTTCGGTAACACTAACACCTATCCCCACTGTGTTTGAAATCTTAAGACTAAAAAGGCTGCAAATCAAAGATCTTTCATTCTGAGGAGTCATCTGAAAGGAACTACCCCTAACACATGCCCCCATAAAAATATAGGTCAGAATGCACCTATTTCACACCAACAGCCCCCTTTCATGCTGCGTTTTGCTTACAGTTATTAGTTCTTGCATGCCAAGTTTGTTATTTAGCTTAGGTCTCATTCCCTAGTGGGACACATTTTTATTCTGTCTATCTGGACACGTGCATGCTAAGGCAACTGAAGACCCTGCAGTTGCTTTCATGCTGATATCCATCTGACCCTCCTGTGCCCTGAACAGTGAAGGACCCACAAGAGCTTGTCAAAAGCGGGAAGGGGGAAAACACAGAGCTACACTGTAGGGAATCCTCCAACAGGCAATTCTTGAAAAAGAAATTGACAAAGAGTATACATTTGAAAAGACAATTCTCCCACTTACTATGTCTTAAAACTTTTATTAGCTTTGAAATGCAAGTTAAATAGATTTCCATTGGTCATATACAATGTACAAACATTGTGGAACATACACACCACTGCTAATCATTTAAACCGGGAAGTCAACTGTTCAAAGAGTTCCGCTTTTAGTGGACGGGGCTCGTTTGCAATGTTTTATGGCAATGTATGTGTCATAGGAACAAAATCAGGATCGATTGAGTATGCATGGTCAATACAGTCAAAGTGAGATCTTTCACAAAATCGGCTTGGCAATTAATGTTTTGCTTCGTTTTGAAAAGGCCAATGTGTAGCGAATCATTCCAAAGTTTCCTGCAGGTCTCGATTGTTCCCTGCCAAGATTCTCGTTATGCGCTAATACGGCTAGTCATTTTCGATATTAGATACCGTCTATGCCGAAATGCAACCTTTTGGGCCTGTACTTTTGGAATTGTGGAACACCTCCAAATCTCTGGTGTCACAGAACTCTGAGTCCCTTCAGGTCTCTTGAAAAAGTTTTAACCAACACAATCTTCTCAAGAGCTTTGTATGGAAGTGAAGATAGAACCAACCACTTCTTCTTGCATTCCTGTTCCTCCGATAAAGGTCCATGTGCACATTGGTGAAAATGTTGGTTCTCTTTCCATGAGTGAACGTTAGAACAGTGGTGCATCAATGAGTGCCATTTTTCTAGTAGGATTTCCACAGATCCATCACAAGTTTTGGAGCTCCATCAAAGATGGTTGCTGAAAGACTGGGACCACTGTAAAATATTTTCAGAACCCTTTTTTTTACCAGCAGCTATGATTGTTTTATTGATTGATTTGGCAACGTGCCATACATCAAATTGATGGCGAGTGTTTGGAAACTGCTCTCGAATGGCCTTGGCTATTGAAACATGTTTGTCAGTGGCTATGAGGTCTATTTGCATTCCCCTCGATTGAAGTTGTTCGAGGGATTTTATGAAACCAAGTTTCTCCATGGCCACTGAGGATTTACATTGGTTCAGCTGGACTCACCATTTTTTTAGTTTCCATGTCCTGAAAGTGGCATGTGCAGTACTTAGCTGAAAATCCGGTGCTGTCACACTGTCCATCACCAGGTAGCCTGAAGCGTTTTTCAGAGAATGTCCTTTCAATTGACATTTGTTCAATTTTCCAGGCTGGACTAATAGCGGGGAATAAAAATTCTCTTTGATTTTGTAGTACTGCATTTTAGAAAGGAACTAAAGTCCCACAAATCGACAGAAACTGGACAACTTACTAAAGGTCGAACCACTGAAAAGTAGAGCTGCGGAACACAGTAGATTTCCAGCTGGCACTTTGCCCAGCATCGGATGAGCAGACCATTAAAATGTATCGTGGAGGTGGGCACAGGTGGCTTGGATTTTCAGGTTAGTGCCTTGTAACAGACGAGTCACATGTACCAATGTCTCCACGCATATTTTCCCCCTCACTGGATGGACACATTTCAGCATCAGTATAATCTCTACCAAGCAGCTGTCGAATACAATGTATTTCTGCTCCTTAATTAGCCAATTGTCCGGCATGAATGTGGTTTTTGACATAGCTGTGGTGGTGGACAAATCGGCAAAACTAGACATACTGTAGTCGAGATCTGTGAAGAGGTGCCGGCAGCGGCCTTGGGAAAAGCCACCAACTCGCACACATCGGACGAACTCGGCGATCCTGACGGGAGCGGAGCCGCCCCCGCCGAACGCTACGGCGGGGTTAGCTACTCACCTTACTGGAGTCGCCGACCCGGACTGGGAAGGGGGCGGGAACCCTGTCAGGATGCAGGCCGCGGCCCGCGGCCGAGGAGGAGTAAGAACCCCGACATCAGAGGCCACCCCTATGTACCCAAGTCCCGGCGCCGCATGGATGCCGCCGACGGAAACGCTCCAGGAACAGTCCCCATGCTACAGGGGCAGGCGAAACTGACGGCAGGGAAACCCGGTCTTAAGGGAGGCGGGGCCAAACCTTCCCAACCAATAACAGACGAGCTAGGCAAGACGTCTGCTCATTGGTGGGGATTTGAACCCAGTGAAGTATATAAAGGCCCGCCTTTTCTAAACAAGGCTGTCTGTTATTTTCACAGGACACCGAGGAGCACGCAGGCAACCCCGAGTGGTGGGCCTACCCAGATAACCCGAGTTAGAGGACCACAGCCTTATCCCAAGGGCAATTGGGGAAGGAAAAACCCCACGGTGAAGCAACCGCCAGAACTATCAGTTTATTATTGATTTACCACACCTCAGTTATTGACTCTTTCCGGATCAACCATACGGCAATAATAAAGATTATTGCAGCACGAGTTTTGTCTCCTGTCTATCATTCTCACAAGATCTTTGTCAAGTTCCTTGTCAATTGCGTTGAGGCTTCAGTCTGTGTTTCAGCTTGTGTTATTGGCACACGAATTGGAGAAACCATCATTGTCAATTGTTTATTGGGTGGACTTTTTTTGCGGGTGTAGATTGTGTAATGTGGTCAGCGAATAATTCAAAAGCATCTTCATTATATTCAGTTTCATCTTCATCTTGTCGAGTTCTCGCATTGTAGCAATGGTCCAACAACACTTTGCTGGCTTCGCCGGTCACATTCAATTCATTTTCTGGCCATTGGTCATAAGCATCTCGAGTCTGCTTATTGACAGGACCACGCTGCGCCTCAAATATTAGTTGCTCCATGTTGAAATCTGTTTGACTTGCAGCATCCTTGGTTTCATTTGTTGTCTGTGTCTTTATACGTTTTCCTTCTAGGCTTCTAGTAGATGGGTTGTAAAAACATGTTTAATGTAAATCACACAGAGCAGATAGCACTTTAGATAGAAAAACATGTTATGAAGAAAACACCAGTCCAAAACACTTTTAGTAAACAAAATTGTTAGTTAGTTTTCATTTTCTGTCAAACCGTGGTTTTCTCTGTAACAACCGCACCAGTAAGCTGGTCCACCAACTTTGATCCATGTGCCTCCTCTTCTAATTCCTGACCTTGTATACATTCCTTGAATAGAATATTTATTTTAAAAAAACAAAAGTCAAACGTATTTGAAATCAAAGTTTTTTATCGCACACATCGCTTAAATACATACTCTTGTAAACAGTGTGCGTCATTTAGTCAAAATATACATTTCGAAATTCACCTGATTGATGGCAAGTGCACTTGATTAGAGATCACGGTGCAAAACATACTGATTGTAATGTTGCCCTCAAACATTTTTCAATGTATTCTACATTAGGGTAGAAATTGTAACGTTAGAACTGAAATGATAGAAGTTTGAAACACTGCACGTTTATATGCATTCCACTTTCTAATAATATCCTATGTAGGATTTGTTTTCTTTCATTCAGGGGACTGTCAGTACGCACACCTCATACTCTGGACCAGCTCCAAAGGATGATGCAATTGTAGTCCAAGTACCAGCATCCCCCTGTAACACAGTACTTGTTTTAGTATGGAAGAAAATTGTGAAATTGAACAGACAATAGGATGCAGACAATAATACATCTAGAGAGAAACCCATAGATGACACATAGTGTAAACAACCGACAGGATACATAACCAATTTCATATTATTTTAAATTCTAAGCATAATACATTCTCGTAATTGAAAAATGAACTAAAATGACCGGATAGGTGCTTGAAGTTGTTGTTGACTCAGGGAAAGAAATGGATGCAGAATCTTGCTCCTTCATTTTCAGTGCATTGTCACAAAGTGGTAAAAGGGATAATTGGATTTGCATTAGATATGTGGGAAGATCCAACTCTCTATAATATGAACTTCTGCAAGTCTGTAGGGCTCACCATTGGTATACAGGACGTGTCGGTGGTGTCGTCGCTTGCAAGGGTCTGTTCTTCCGTCAGTATGCTCTCCTAAACAAATGGACATGTCAAGCAACCGATTACGAACGGATTAAGCTTCTTTT
Source organism: Ambystoma mexicanum (assembly GCF_040938575.1). Lineage (NCBI taxonomy): Eukaryota > Metazoa > Chordata > Amphibia > Caudata > Ambystomatidae > Ambystoma > Ambystoma mexicanum. The sequence goes on along the minus strand of NC_090924.1, from coordinate 530,678,852 downwards.
GAAGGGCACTGTGGTATTGTTTTCTATGGTCATCATTACTTTCTATGATGCTCCATTAACCAGGGACAGATGTGTAGAAAAATGTGGTATAGTTAAAAAGTAATACAATCTGGTAAATATGCAAACTTTAGTAAGAAACATTTACACCGAAAGCACCAATCCGTTCATGTAGTTGCCTGTTCAGTCCCCCACCACCTACAGCTAATTCCACATCCGGGACTCACCTGGCCACGCATGTGCATCAATAGAGTTGGAATTGCATTTGGAAGCAATTTACGAGACGTTCACGTCGATGCTTTTTTGTGTGCTGCGATTGGTCGTACATATCCGGGGTAAAGTGCAGGCTGCAGAATTGATTAATATCTCCCAAGACAACCTGGGCTCTACTTTCAAGCTTGTGTGGCGGAAATCCACAATATCGAACCCATTCCCTTATTAAATCAATTTTCCTCTGGAATGTATGCATTATTGTGCCCTTAGGTTTGTAATGGGTCTTAGAACGGCAACTGAAAACCATACAATTTTTGAAAAAATCTGTAAAAAAAAGTACACGTAGTAACTAAAATGTTTTACATGAATGCGTGACAAAGATTGAATTGTATGCAATGTTTGTTTTGGTCACAGACGCAAAACCTGTGTAGCGTAGTCGATTATACACTGGGATAAATTTCATACAGAATTGATTGATGCGAGGGAAATCATAACATGTTACACATCCGTTGAATGTACTTTCATGCATCAAAAGGAAACATGCTTATAGACATGGTCCGAAAAGGATGCAATTCTATCACTATTTACACAGATGAAATTTGCTATATATCGAGAACTGAACACTTTAAACAGTAGACAATGGTAAAGTCAATGAGATGAATGAACATTACACTACTGGGTACATGCCTTCGAAATAGATAGACATTTTGAGATCAGAAAGAGATGATTAGGTGACCTGTCCTTACCTTGACTAACAAACAATTAGATTCAGCAAGCAGGGTAGTTGGTAGCAGGAGAACCGGTAGCGCGATCAAGTGTTGGCTTCCAGTGCTCACAGATGTTCACAGGTAGCACGATCACGAGTTGACTTGCTGTTCTCAGGATAAATATCAAGGGGTCTATAAAGAATTAGAAAAGTGGGTGTGTGACGTGTTTCTGGCGTGGTTTTATGTGGATTGCAGGGGCGCGGTCTGATTCAATGGAGCCAGGAGACACAGGGTCTCGGGAGGCCATGTGTACAATGTCGGCTGTGTGAAAGATAACTTTGAAGTGTACATGGTGTTTCACATCTTGGCCGTTCCCGCCCTGTAAGCCCCCTCAGGAGGGCACGGCCACAGGTTTGAACTGCCATTGATACTAGAGGGGGGGATGGATGGCTAAGAGGCTTGCAGAAAAGGGCCAGAACACTGCTGAATGGAGACACACTTATGTGGATTGCAGGGGCGCGGTCTGCTTCAGGGGAGCATGCCTGGAGACACTGGGTCTGGGGATCAAATGTGTACAATGGCCCCTGTGCGTAAGATACCTTTGAAGAGGTGTTTGGCATCTTGCCCGTTCCTGCCCTGTCAGCGCCCTCAGGAGGACACGGCCAAAGGTTTGAACTGCCATTGATACTGGAGGGGGTGGGGGTAGATGGCGCACAGGCATGCAGAAAAGGGCCAGAACACTGCTGAATGGAGACACACTTATGTGAATTGCAGGGGCGCAGTCTGCTTCAGGGGAGCATGCCTGGAGACACTGGGTCTGGGGAGGCCATGTGTACAATGTCCCCTGCGCAAAAGATACCTTTGAAGTGTACATGGCGTTTGGCACCTTGGCCGTTCCCACCTGCGAACCATGCCAGGACAAGTGAGTGTGTCCGTGATTCACTGAAAACTTGAAACAGCTATTCATAAAAGTTCAGTTGTATTTTATTTTGTTGCTGATGTTAACAGTACAAATGTACCACACATTGTATACTTCGGGTTGCAGCACAGTGTGGGAAAATCCCCTGTACGGACCGCTGTCACAGGAATTTGGCGCGAATGGCACCAACGACACCGGTAGGTATTACTCGAACACGGTATCCAAGCCTCCCATGAAGCCACCATGTAAACGCACGATAGTCTACCAGCCTGTACCACCTATGTTAGAGAAACATACACATTGTATTTAAATGAACATAAGTTTGTGAAACCTTAGTTTAAAATGCAATATTGTATCCCATGCCATCGTTGCCAGTACAAATGTTACTTCATGGATCAATCAACTTGGGCTTCAAAGCGTAGACGCATTACAAAAGTGAACAACTATGCATTCCATAACGTTTGGGGCACAGAGAAATATTGTTTCTTGGTTGTGCGTGAAAGACACATAAGATGACCACTAGGATTTCCCCACATCGCGAGTGATGTATAGTATTGCAAGACTACATTAATTTGGCAGTGATAGATCAAAGTTACGACAATATAGGAGACAAACATGAAATGTTAGTGGCCCAAGTGACATCACATCTAGAGTACACTTACTCGTTAATTGGATTGCGAGGGCGAACTGTTGCGCGAAGTTGGTGCATAAGCACAATCGTAATACTCAACATGGACCTTGTGAGGCAGGCTGCCCTGAAGTCATGCAGCTCGGTAACGCATTTCAGTGGTGTGTCTTCTTCTGATATGTAGGCAGAGCATCCAGAGTTTTCTCTGCAGCAGCAGTTCTCCTCCTCGCTTGGCATAACCTCGCACTGATTGCAGGTACACCAGGTGGAAACATCTTCCATGTGACTAGGCTCTGGCTCTTGATCCGGTGATTCGTCCTCCCAACTGTCGTCCGAAGCCCCATCGTTTCTGCATCTTTCTCTTTTAACTAATTCCACCTCGGAATACTCCGGCTCGTACTGGTAGGGCTGTATTGTTGCCATTATACGACAACATTTAAATAGATAGTAATGATAGTACTAGCATCTGTTTGCAGGGGCTACGTGCAACGAAGATAGCTAAACAGAGCAGAAACTAGTCACAGGATACACAAAAAAAGACAGTGAAACGATTGAAAAAGCAACTCTGGTGTTGTCTGATGAGAAGCGGTCGGTTTATACTTATTGAGGAAAGAGGCGTCCTGCAATTTCCATGGAGACACGTCATTAGCTGGAGCACATAGAACGTTGACACAAGACGTGCATTCGCATTGAGAAACGGGCCGTACGCGTCGAGTGATGTCAGCTTCAGGGGCGGAGGATATCATTTAGTGCCGCAAGGGCAGTTCTCCTTAGAGCTATGCAGCAATGGATAAGATTAGCCCAAGATGGCTGCGCCCTGCTGCCTGATTTTGCATGTGTAAAAGTGAGGAAAACTACAGTAAGGTGCATAGGAAATGTTTTTACGACCGATCAACGTATGCTTAAAAAACACATGCCTGAACGCTCGGGGCAATAACATTTTTGAGCGCACTATTCCTTTAATATCTTGGGATGAACAATCAATTAATATATTCCCACAAATTATAGGAGCCAGGATTTATTCTAATTCCATTAATACGATCACTCCCCACAAGATTAGTTCCCTTTTAGATAATACTCCCATCCCGATTTCTTTTCGATAAATCACAGACAGGTGGGCACTGTGAGGAGTCAGGAATCAGAGCAGGCATAAGAAGGTCATGTTTTAACAAGAAAAGCTTTATTCCAAGAAAATGGGTTGGAAAAATACCTCTTGCCCGATGTTAAGGAGGGGTTTCCCTACCTATGAACTAAAAACGAATGATCTGTTTGTGTCAGGAACACGATAACTAAAACTGTCCTTGTGTCCAAAACGTCCCAACCTGACCCTCACACTATAAACAAAACTCAAAAGGTGCAAGGAAATGTCTCTGACTTGATGTTAGCAAAAAGTGTACAAAATCAAAAGTATCAAAACTGATTCCAACAAAAATGTTCTCCAAGGTAAAGATCCTTGGACCCAGAGGTTGGTCCCCTTCCCTTGGATTCTTTGTAGGATGGCAAAACGTGTCTCTTGTAAGCAACAGTTCCTTTGTTGGACTCACAAAGTTCTTGTTTAAACAATAAGTTGTGTAGTAATCTTTCTTGAATATTTCTCGTAACTTAGTAGATCACCTGGTGTACTCCCCTGCCAGGAATTTTCATACAATTTTAGCCGCCTGGTGCACTCGCCTGCCAGGACTTCTTTTGTGGTTTTCTGAATCACCCGGTATACTCTTCTGCCAGGTATCTTTATTCAACTTCACAGTTCTTGGGCTATACCACAATCGCACATACCGTGAGGACTTTGCTCAGGACTTTGCTCAGTTCAAACTTCTTCCCCACATTGGTATTTCATTTATCTGTACTCGATTGGAGTTCGCCTTTATGCTTTGCCGTCCTTCAAATATTCTTATTAGATAACTCTTCCCACCACACTGGCATCTCATGTATCTATTATTGTTTGTGTTATCTTGATTTTATTTAAATAGGCTTCACGTATTTCCTACACCAGCAATCTCATATTGTTCAAGTACTTGGTGGTGCACTTGTCAGATTGCCCCAGGACCCCTACCTGCTTTGGGTTGACTCAAGGGTGGAGTCCAGCATCTCTGACTCTGCTCGCCCCTTACGGTGTGGCTCCTGCAGCAGCTTTCCACTACGGAGTGTACAGGCGCTCCCCCAGCGTCTTACGTGGCTCTGCGGTCACATGCCAGCTACTTCTCTCAGTCCGGACTGGAGACCACTGCTTCTGCAAATGGCTCACCCGCCAGGAGCTCCTACTCAGCTCCCTGCATCTCCACTGCTCTCCTTGTTCACATGCGGCTTCTCTCTCCTTGTTCCAGCGACTTTCCAGTGTTTCGCGTTCGTGAGCCACAGCATGAGGTTTGACGTCCTCTACTTCACTCCACCTTCCGACAGTGCGGTTGCCATTTTTAAATGTCAAGTAGGGATTGAGAAAACTAGTCTGCATGTTGTATATCGAGCTCCTATCATTTTGCACAAACTCCCTCATCCTCCTCGTCTCAGTACTCAAGTGGTTATGGGAGTTGTAGTCCATGGATGTCATGGACCTTTTAGCTCTTAGATGGTTTTTCTCAGAGGTTTCACTTGAGGACATGTTAGAAACAAACAGGGTTGTGTATGAGGGGTGAGTGTCTGACTCAAAAGTAGGGGCCTGACCAGAAGAGTGTAAAGAAAGGTTTTCTTGATTTCCTCTCCATTGGGGAATCGTTACAGGACAATAGGCCATTAAGGTCTTGATGGGGTCATGTTTTCCTCATGGAAAGGGGGGAAATACTGTGCATCATCCAATGAAGTCCTGCTCTCCAACCTTGACTCTAACACCCCGTGCGTCCTCATCTTGTTTGATCTCTCTTCTGCCTTTGACACTGTCAACCATGCCATCCTGCTCAACAGTCTCCGTGATGACCTGGGTATCACTGGTCAGGCTCTGGCATGGCTGACTTCTTTCCTCTCCGACCGACCCTCCGAGGTCCAACTTGGGTGCTTCCTCTCCGATATCTTTTTCTCTACCTGTGGTGTCCCCCAGGGGTCTAACCTCTCTCCCTGGCTATTCAACCAATACCTGGCACTCCTTGCCCACCGCATCGCCACTTTGTCCCAATTTTCAGTGCTATGCGGATGATACCCAGTTCATTTTCAGGCTACCCCCGGCCTCCTCCTCTCCCTCTTTCGTCTCCGACTGTCTGCTATCCAGGAGTGGTGTGCTGCCACTGACCTTCTACTCATCGGCACACCCACTCCCTCCTTCCCTGCAGCTCTCTGGCCGGCCTCTTGGCCTTCTTCCTGCTCCGACCTGCAAGGCTAAAAACTTTGGGGTCACCTTCGACTCCACACTCTCCTTCTCTCCTCACATCTCTGATGTCTCTAAGAAGTCACACTACCAGCTGCACCTCCTCAGAGGTATTCTTCCTTTCCTCTCCTTCCCCCAGAAGCTCACTGTCTCCAGAGCCCTGGTTCTCTCCAGGCTGGACTACTGTAACTGCCTCCATCTAAAACTGCCTGCCTCTACCCTACGTCCTTTGCAACTTATCCAGAACAGGACTGCGAGACTTGTCCTTGGCCTCAAGCCCAGGCATCACATCTCTCCACAACTGAAATCTCTGCACTGGCTCCCAGTGGCTGCGAGGATTAAGTTCAAAACCCTCTGCATTGTTCACAAGGCCTTCTGGGGCCTGGTGCTGCAATACCTTCAGCTCTCTCTTCCTAAATATCTTCCTTCTCGAGCTCTTCGCTCATCTGCCTCCAACTCCCTCAGGGTCAGTCGCTTCTCCAAGCAACGAGTTGGTGGTAGATCTCTCTCTTAGGCAGGGGCCTCCCTGTGGAACAGCCTTCCTGCCTCCCTTAAACTTGAGGAAAACCATCTTCGGTTTCTGAAGCACCTCAAAACCTTCGTCTTTGCTTCTGCTTTCTCTCCCCCTCTCCCCTGCTGAAGTCCTGGCTGTTACTGAACTGCTTACCTGGCCACCCTTCTGATCTCGGGACCAGGCCCCGCCAGTTGCACACCTGCACTGCCTCCCCGGCAACCCTTGCACCTGGGGACTGTTTCTCTGTATCCCTACAGTCCCCCTACCAGCACTTGCGCATGTACTTACCTTGCATTTGCCAACTCTGGCCTTTTTACTATCTTATTTATTCTACTATCCCATGTACTGCACTTTCCCCCCTACCTTCCCCCTCGCACTTTTCCCTTTCCCCGTTCCCATGCACTTGCGCGATCTGAATGATACTGGGCCTAGTAAGATCATTGTCCGTCTTCCCTTGTTCCACCTCCTTGCCTCGTCGTGTCTTGAAACACTTGTGTATAGGCGCGTTATAAATGCCATATCATATCAAGTCATGCCATCTCCCCAGTGGTTGTCTCCTCCCATGTGATCCTCCCTCATATAACCGTCCCCGAAGTCAGGATCAGGTAGCGGCTGTCTCGCCTTCCCCTGGCCACATGGGGGGAGGTTCATCATAGCACCCTCGTAAGGACTGGTTCAATTCTCCCCCTCTAGGAACAGGTGGGCATCATTCAGCAAGGTAGGATCAGCTTTCCTCCACCACCTGTCTGCTGTCACTTGGATTGAAAAATGCCTCGGGGTCCAACTCCTCCTAGGGCTCACTTACAGTCTCCGCTAATAATCCAGCAATGGGTCTTTAAGGAGGGCAATTAATTCCTTCTCCTTCCCGTTATCAATTCTTCTTCTCTCCATCGGTCCGTGAATGAGTGAGTGAGAATATCAGCAAGTGCGCATGAGTTAGTGTCCATGTGTACGTCTGTGTTTGCCCTTTTATAGGACAGAAAACTCCACCTTTTTGAGGTGTCTATACTTTCTGCAATCTAAGTGTTCCAAAATGATATCACAGTAGACCTTCCCCACAGTAGTCCTTGCACATATTTATGAAGGGGCCAGTCAATGGGAGTAACCCTCCCATTTAATGTGATGACATCTCAGAGATTTCTTGCATTAAATATTGCCACATTCTAAATTTGTGATTTTCACACTTATGACCACTTTAATAATTCGCTCACCAGATTCCTCTCTCTGGCACAAATCAATTGGGGCAAGTTGTATCATTATAGCAATTAGTTGTAGATGTTTCCTTTTAATTCACTTCTACATTTATATTCAAATTATTTTTCTATCTCAACATAATGGGCTTGTCCCTGCGGATGCTAGAATACATGATACTAGCGTGTGCCCTTTCTTTGTGACAAAATGCAAATCTGCATATTAAAGCTACATTTGAGCTGAATGTTTTTACACCTCAATGAGCTGTTTAAGAGGTGGGTTCCAGAGATACAGGTGATATAAACAATTCACTGTACATTCAAAGGGCTTTTTCATTCATACAGGAATATGGCATTACAATTACAATTCTTCTGTCTAGATATAAAGACTATAAACATGGTAATTTTCTATTGAGTCAGGCCTGGAAATCTGTTTTTGTTGACTCAGGCCTGGCTCATATAGTATTTATGGCTCAGGGGCTGGCTTTGTAACTTGCATATCCGTGGATTTATGATGTGACTTCTGTCTCCTCGAAGGAGTTTCCAGACAGGCAGGCCTGTCAACTGTTACATTCTTTCATTCAGGAAGGCCTGCCAGATGTTTTTAATAGATTTGACTGAGCGGGACCATTTAAATAATGTTTTAAAAATGTTCCCCATAAATACACACAGGGCAAGTAATAAAACTCCACAATTAAACTTTATGGCGCGGTCAAGTCTGGTTTGGCTATTTGAAGGAGGATCCTTATCTGCAGTGAGTCAGCTTCAAAGAGTGTATTAGCTTGGGAAAGGAACTTATCTATCCTCTCATCTTATGCTAGGGGTTTGGGAACTTTGTGATTTGAAAGGTATCCCTTATGTCAGAATTCAGTGCTGGCTCTATTTAAAGTTGGTTTCAGTCAAAATTGCAACTTATAATGTACCTATGTTCATAAAACAGCACAGTTCATATTGCATTGGCTTATTTTACCCATGTTAATAGTCCATATTCTCACTATTGGTACGTTTCCTAATCCTGACTCTTTATTTCTGTAGAAGAAAATGAACAGACACAGCAGCCCCATTAAAATCCGTTCTTTTTCTATAACTGCTGTTCTTTCCCCTCAGATTAGGCAATTTCCCATTTTAACAAAAGTTGCAGGTTATTTTCTGGTACGTCAAATGTTCATCTCAGGCCTTTTCAGCTTTGGTTTTGAGTGGTTGCAAAACACTGAACATTTTGTTTGCGCAAGTGTTTCGCAGCTGCTGTGTGCAGGCTGCCCCACAAAATTAGCACTTTTATTAAGTGGAGATTTCTTTTACAGGATTAAATAGGCCTGTGTTGGTGTCGCTGTGGAGGAGCAGGAAACTTCCTGCACATTTGATGGTTCTGCAATAAGTTATAACGACTTCAGATGGTTTCAGGAACTTAACAATTCACTTAGGCAGCTTGCTCTTCCTCTCTCTCACCGACAACTCCCTTCAGCCTTCCTAAACCTTCTCTCCTCACTCTCACGCTCTCTCCTTGTGCCTCACTCTTTTCCTTGCTCCTTCTCACCCTATTACTACTACTTCCTATTCTCAAACTACCACTCTCAAGCTCTTCCTCCATCCTTTCATCCTAACTTCCACTCTCTCCCTTTCACTCAATCACTCTCTCTCTGGACCAATTTCTCGTTCTACTATGCCTTTAATCTGTACCCGGGCCTCCCTCCCTGATCACTTCCTCCACCTTCCCATTAATCCTTGGCTTCTTTATTCCCAGTGGTTGGGTCCCAATATCCAGCTCTTCTGAATTTAAATATTTAGCCGGCTCTTTTTCACGCATGGATGTTTGTGGGGTTTCTGTGGTCGTATTGAGTCTCTACCGGTCACTCGCATTGCTCTCCTGTTGTTTTGGAAAGTCTGTACGATTGCTAAGGGATCCACAGGTCATCAAGGAAGCGAGACGTGCGTTAGGTGTCAGCTCACAGAGGTTCCAATTGAAGATTAATGGCACCCAATGGTACCAAGGTCACAAGTATGTCTGGCACACTTAGGGGGTTCACGGAGTGGGTCCCTCCAAACTCGCTCACTCTGCCTCTGGGGTAGGACCGTCTATGAATGGGACTGGTGGAGACCCAGGGAGATTTGAAACAAGGGATGATGGCCCGACTGTTTCACCTACTTGATCCATGATGGAGTGCAGTGGTTATTGTTGCGCTCTGGTGATATTGCTGAGGCGATGTTGGTTGAGGCAGTTTTGGGGGGTGTTGTGTTCTAGGGGGCTGGCTGGGGAGAATGTCATGGCTACAGTAGGGGTGTTTTAACACCTTTTTCAATTTTTGGGGTTTGATGTGTAGTAGGGCATAAGGTTGTGGCTTTTTATATTTCTGGACTGGTGGACCAGGCTCGGTTGCTTCCTTGTCTAGTTCCTTCCTGCGGCTGGCCGACTCCAGAGTTCTCCTCTTGGAACCTGGGCGCTGTCCTTGGATGGTTTCTGGGTTTCCAGAGATGACCTCCTTTTGGATAATGTACGATGGGCCTGTTGCTCGTATTAGGAGGTGTCAGGAGTGCATCTGTGTGTTGAGGAGTGGAGGCGGGCTGGGGATGGGATAAGAGGGTGTTGGCGGGAATGGGAGGTGGGTCTATTGTTTTAGTCTATTTTCTTGCTGGGTCTCTGTTTTTCACAATGAGTAAGTGCTGGGACAGTTCTGAACTGATGTTATGTTTACTGTATGCTCATACCCTCCCTTAATCAAACAAGCTGGAATGTGCGGTGTGACAAATCTGCAGATGTTGTCCCTTTTCGCCTAAGGGGAGACCTTTCCCTCAGGGCCAGAACGGCACCTCTACAGTACAAAAATCCCCCTTTTGGCAGTGCACAGCAGGAGGATCACCTGGGTATGGAAGCCCATTATGGGACTAGGCACAATCATATTCAGAAGACACGGTGCAACCTCGCTGAAAGTCCTTCAACCCCTTTTCAGGAGTTCATTTTCCCTCCCATCTGCCCAGAAAAGGCAGAGATGTTGTTCTGCAAAACCAATCCAACTATTTCAGTTATGTTGAGTAAAAAGCGAAATAATATTGAAGTTGCTCAGTTACATCTAAAACTGAGACAAGGAAGAGGACTGCCAGGATGAAGATCACTCAGGTAAACATAACTGAGCAGTCTAGTTCCTCAACAGATTGCATTGGTTCAGAAGAACCCCCTCTCCCAACTCAGGAGTTTAAATGTAGAACAGCTGGGGGCGGGGAGGTTACCCCAAGCAATAATTAATATATGGCAATGAATGCCTGACAAGTAAACTCAAGATAAAAGAAACAGAGTGAACCAGGCTATTGAAGACAGCCATTGCAAGTCTGGGACCCACATCCAATTGAAGTAGAGCACATAAGGGAGCCAGGCACTCTGCATGAAAACAAGTTTGAAAACAAAGAATGCTGCGTTTTGCAGGAGACTGAACCAAGCGAGCCTGAAGTTGCATTGCGAGTCTGGGATCTGCACCCAAAAGAGAGACTAAGAATAAAAGGGTTCGGGACCCGAAAGATAATCAGAAATAACAAAGGCTTTTGCCCTACAAGAGAAAGAAAGAGGATGTATGAAATAACTGGGTACACCAAGACTCCCTTAATTATTGCGAGTCTGGTATTCACACCCAAAAATGGAAAGCTGGAACCAAAGGGGTTTAAAACTCATGACTGAAAATGTGTTGTAGTATTTTTCTTGGAAGATCCTTTGTGTTTTATGAGAAGAGACTTCAAAGACATTTGTCCCTTTTGAAATCTAGGGGAAAGGAGCAACCCCTTAATATTGGAAAAAAGATTCTTGAACATTGTTTTTGAATCCTTTGAAGCCTGACTGGCTGAGAACATTTGTGTTGGTTTGATGAACACCATTTTCTTTAGAGAAAGATCATCCTTCCACCATTTTATTAGTTTATAGAGTGAGGGACAGAAATAGGTTTTGGGGGGCATGACTGGGACAGACATTTTACTTTCGACATCCTGACCATTTTTATTAGTTCCTTTGAGGCAGGGAACCCCCCTCTTATATATAGGGATAGAAAGGCCCATTTCCCAATCTTTCTTGATCAATAAAAGTCCATACCTAAAAATATGCCACCCTTGTGTCGAGCCTTACTTCTGGTACCTCATAGTGGGGAATTAATAATGTTGTGAAGAGGAGCTAAATGCATTCGTATTTAGTCAGACACAGCATTGATGTGGCAATAATACAGGAAACACAGCTGATGAGGGCTGAGTAGGATAGACTGCGAGCCAGATCGAAGGGATTGGTAGTGGGATTGTCCTTCTACGCTGTGGATGAGGGGGTTCTTGTTTGGGCTACGGAAACAGTGCCACTAACAGTGGGCCAAACGCTAACTGAACCAGATGGGAGATATGTGGGGAAAGAGGGTAGGCTCCTGGAGCAACCAGTGCTAATACTTGGAACCTATGCTCCGAAAGTGGATCAAGCAGGATTCTTTGAATGCATGAGTGAGATGATAGTTAGGCACCAGGAGCATTGGGTTTTGTGGTTAGATGTTTTCAATTGTGTCCTATGCAATCCGTTGGATTCATCGAGCTTGCAAGGGTTGCCGATGAGACGAGCTTCCAGGACATTTAAGATAATTATCCGATTTATGCTCAATGATGTGTGGCCTCTATACCATGGATCAGAGCGCAGCTATTCCTATTATTCTGAGCTGCATGGCTCCTTCTCGAGTACTAATTATGACTTTCTGGGAGCTGTGGTAGGTCGGAAGAAGGAGTCGAACACATTAAGGACATTATGAACTCTGTTTAATGAAATGATATGAAAAGACCTAACTTTCCCTATTGCTAGAGGGATTACCCTGCCTATCGAAAAAAAACTAAGGTGCTCGTCTGTCGTCACAAAGTCCCAAAGTAAAAATGTCCTCGGTCCAACCCTTACTCTACCTCACCCTACACCACTAGTTTAGCCAATTTAAATTCAGCCAACAGAAGGTCTTTCTTCTCTTGGGCTTCTCGTAGTTTCTGATAGTCTTTGTATGGAAATGTTCCTCTCTTACAATTGAGTTTCTAAATGCAGTCTTCTTTGGTAAGCTCTGGATATCTCCTCAATGAGCTCTTGTAGTTCTTGTAAAACACTTCTGGGCTTGTTGCTCTCTTTAAGGTTATGCTGCTTACACCTTGTTTTGAGATAGTCTCTCATACTCATTTTTTCACTTATGACCCTTTTACAGTCATGTGACCAGTGGGTTATTCAAGGAATGACATCATCATAAAAGATGCATGATTCTTTAGCTAGGAAAATATGTACCAGTGGCGTAATGGCTATTGTCAGTGGCGTGTGGCAGATGTTCAAGGAGACAGGGGCGCACAGGGTTAAAATGTCATAGTAACACTAGAATAGAGGACCTAGCGTTGTGTCCTTGCATGCATTTCCTGTTAAGCTCTTCAGTATCGTATGTGGGTCGTATGTGGGTCGAAACAGAAGAACAAGTTACTTACCAACTGGTAATGTTCTTTCGACTGGATGTTCCTCCAACGTATTCCTCATCTTTGACATGCAATGTCCGGTTTCGGCTACTTCGGAAAATTTTCGGCAGAGGGCGCCCTGCGCCGATGGTGTCGAGCTGGTGTCCCTCGAGGCCTCCATCGAGGGTGACATAATCGGAGGTTATAAGTAGCACGCACGGCGCCCGTTGGCCTCAGTTCTGTTTTTCCCCTCGTTGTGCAGTAGAAATGCCTATAACACGGGCATGACAGTACTCAGCCTTGGTGAAACGAAAGCTGTAATAGCATGGGAAATTCTACAGAGGGGTAGGTTGGGAGGGTGATGAGGAATACGTTGGAGGAGCATCCAGTCGAAAGAACGTTACCAGTTGGTAAGTAACTTGTTCTTCGAATGGGTTGTGTCCGCCAACGTATTCCTCATCTTTGACAGACTCCCAAAGCAGTATCCATGATTGGAGGAGGGTGCAGAATTTAGGTCTATTGAGAATCTTAAATGCAGAGTAAAGAACTGCCTTACCAAAAGCGACATCATGAGCATGGGAAGTATCCAGAGAATAATGCTTTGTAAACGTGTGTATTGACGACCACGTAGCCACATCACATATGTTCTTAATAGGGACACCCCTTTGAAGGGCTGTCGACGTAGCCATGCCCATGGTGGAATGGGCTCGTAAAACCCCAGGAGGGTCTTTGCCTGCCAGCCTATAGCACTCGGATATGGCGAGGATGATCCATCTAGACAAGGTCTGTTTGGAAACAGCCTGGCCTAACTTGTGTCCTGTATACCCTACAAAGAGCTGGTCGTCCACTCTCAATTTCAACATTCTGGAAATGTAAAAGTTTAACGCTCTCCAAGGGTCCAACCTATGGAGCCTTTCCTCTTCCTTAGCAGGATGAGGTGGAGGATAGAAAGCCGGGAGCACAATCTTCTGACTTAAATTAAAGTCAGAAACTACCTTAGACAAGAAGGTAACACAACCCTGTCCTTGTGGAATACAGTAAAGGGTGGCTTGGAAGAAAGTGCCAGCAATTCGCTCACTCTACGGGCTGATGTTATAGCAACCAATGGTATATGGTCTTAAAGGTTAACAACCTCAATGGACACGTGTGCAACGGTTCAAATGGAGCACACATCAGAAATTTTAAAACCAGGTTGAGGTCCCAAACCGGGACCTGAAAAGGAGATGGAGGGGAACACATTTGTGAGCCCTTTTAGAAATTGAGTCACCAATGGGATCTTGAAATAGGAGCATTCTTCTGATGAGCGCTTAAAGATCGAGAGCGCTGCCAAGTAGCCCTTAATGGTGCCAACCTGAAGACCTTTATGTGCTAATGAAAGCAAAAAGGATAAAACATCCAGAGTTGGACACTGAAAAGGATCAACATTCTTTTCTCTGCACCAGTCGCAAAACTTATTCCAACAGCAACGGTACAGGAGATTTGGTTGCTGGCCTTCTGCCCGAAAACAACACCTCCATTACGTCACCCTGGATGTCCCAATCCTTGTATCTCAGCCTTTCAGAAACCAAGCGTGAATGTTGAGAGTTTTGACCTCTGGATGGAGAACCCGACCCTCCTCACGCAAGAGAGGTCCTCTCTTTGTAGAAGACGCATCAGAGGACAGATGGACATGTCCAGAAGGTCCAGGTACCATGTCCTCCTAGCCAAATCAGGGCAATGAGGATCATGCTGAACTCGGCCGAACTCTTTAAACTCTGCAAGGAACTGGCCAATCCTGATGCAGTCTCTACCTCTCCTGTCCCCTCTCAGGCCCTCTGCACGGCACTGGCTTCTCATTTCATCATTAAAACTCAGGACATCCTGTCCTCGCTTTCTCTCTTCCTCTCCCCCTCCTACCTCTACTCCCTGCTCTTCCTTTGGCCCTTCTTCGGCCACCTCTCCCCCTCCTTCTCTGCCTTTCCTCTGTTCTCCCCAGATGAGGTTTCTAGACAAGTCTGATCTATGAAAGTCTCGTCAAAACAGGTTCACCCCTGTTCCTCCAAAACCATCAAGGACCACATTGACACCCTGGCTCCTGCTCTGGCTGACTTCTGCAACCACGCCTTTGCTGCTGGAGTCTTCCCTTGCCCCCCTGAAGCACTCCCTTGTGGACCTTCTTCTTAAGAGACCTTATGCCGATCCGTCCTGCCCGGCTAACCACTCCTTTCCTGGGCAAACACCTGGAAAAGCTGGCCATCTCCCAGCTTAATCTTCACACTGAATCTGTTGGTTGTCTCCATGACCTTCAGTCTGGCTTCAGAGCTACCAGAAGCACGGAAACTGCTCTCCTGAACATCCGTGAAGACCTGCTCTCTAACCTTGATTCCAACACCCCTTGTGTCCTCATCTTACTTGATCCCTCTTCTGCCTTTGACACAGTCAACCATTTCATCCTGCTCAACAGTCTCTGTGATAACCTGGGTATCACCGATAAGGCCCTGGCTTGGCTGACTTCTTTCCTCTCTAAGCAACCCTCCCAGGTCCAACTTGGGTCCTTCCTCTCATCCATCTCTATCTCTACCTGTGGTGTTTCCCAGGGGTCCAACCTCTCTCCCTGGCTGTTTAACTAATACCTGGCACTTCTTGCCCACCGCATTGTTGCTATCTGCACCAACTTTCAGTGCTATGCGGATGACACTCAACTAATTTTCAGGCTCCCTTCAGCCATCTCTTCTCCTTCTCTCATCTCTGATTGTCTGTCTGCTATCTAGGAGTGGTGTGCAGTCAATGCTCTTTGCCTTAAGGCCAGTAAGACTGAAATTCTCCTCATCGGCACACCCGCTCCCTCCTTTCCTGTCACTCTCTGGCTGGCCTCTCTTGGTCCTATTCTTTCTTCCACCTGTGAGGCTAAAAACCTTGGGGTCATCTTTGACTCCACACTCTCCTTCTCTCCTCACATCTCTGACATATCTAAGCAGTCACACTACCAGCTGCTCCTTCCCCTTCCTTTGCCCAGAAGCTCACTGTCTCCAGTGCTCTGCTTCTCTCTAGGCTGGATTACTGCAACAGCCTCTTTGTGAATCTGCCTGCCTCTACTCTCTGCCCCTGCAAGACCTGTCCTTGGCCTCAAGCCCAGGGATCATATCTCTCCAGGACTGAAATCTCTGCACTGGCTCCCAGTGGCTGCAAGGATTGAGTTCAAAACCCTCTGCATTGTCCACAAGGCCGCCTGGGGCCGCAATACCTTCAACTCTCTCAATCTTCCTTCTCAAGCTCTTAGCTCATCCGCCTCCAACTCTCTCAGGATCAGTCGCTTCTCCAAGCAACAATCTCTTTCTTTGGATGGGGCCTCCATCTGAAACAGCCTCCCTGCCTCTCTGAAAATTGAGGATAACCATCTCTGCTTCCGGAAGCACTTCAAGACCTTACTCTTTGCTTCTGCTTTCTCTCCTCCTCTCCCCTGCTGAACTCCCGACTGAAACTGAAATTGCACTGGTCAACAGGCTACCCTCTGTTCATGGGCCCAGGTCCCTCCCCACCAGTTGCACACCTGCACTGCCCCCCTGGCAACCCTTGCACTCTGGGGCTGTTTCTGTAACCCCACAGCCCCCTACAAGCATTTGACACCTGATGTCTGAACTTACCCTTGCACCTGCAACCAGCTGGCCGCACTTCTTGTTTATTGTACTTATTTATTGTTTTTATTTATTTATTTACTGTCTTTCCTATGTCTTGCACTTCCCCTTCACCTTACCCCTCGCACCTTTCCCCTTTCCCCCCCTTCCCTGCACTTGCACGATCTGAATGTCACATGGTCTAGTAAGAGTGTTGTCTCTGTCTTCCCTCTGTTCCCCTCCCTTGCCTCGACGTGCCTTGAAACGCTTGTGTATAGGCGCGTTATAAATGCCATATCATATCATGTGTGTCCTGGACCTTCTCAGTCTCCTTACGACATGAGGAATGGCAGGGACTGGAGGAAACTCATACAGTAGTGGGCATTCCCAATCCACTACAAACACGTCTCCTAGAGCTCCTTTCGGAGGAAATTCCCTTGAGCAGAACTGCTCGCACTTCTGGTTGACACTGGTCGCGAACAGATCCACTTGAGGGGTTCCCCAAAGGGCGAATATCTTTTGAAGGACTTCCTGATTAAGTTCCCACTCGTCCGCCGGGGTGTTCTCCTCTCCGGCTAGGTACACTGCCGACACAGAGATTCCTTCTTGAATTGCCCAGTATCAGAGCTGCATTGCCTCTCTGCACAGTGGTAGTGACCCTACGCCTCCTCTCTTGTTGGGGTAGTGCATGTCCACTGTGTTGTCCGTCATTATCAGGACATTCTTCCCCCGGACAGAGGGCAGGATGGCCTGCAGCGCTAGTCTGATTGCCTGCAGCTCTAAAAGATGGATGTGTAGTTTGGACTCCGGTGGAGACCAACAACCGCTGACTGTCAGATTGCTGGCATGAGCTCCCCACCCCGTGAGTGAGGCGTCCGTCACTACCGTTATCTCCTGCCATGGTTGCCAAAAGGGTAGTCCCTTCAGAATATTTTCCTCGCTGGCCCATCACAGAAGATCCTGTGGGACCCTGGTTGGAATCTGAAGGCGGTCCAACATCTTTCCTGAGAATTGGGACCATTGTGTTCTGAGAGCCCATTGAAGGAATCTCATTCTCAGGTGGGCCTGTGGCACAAAACAAATGCAGGATGCCATAAGGCCGAACAGCCTCAAAAACTCAAAGGCCGGATGATTCTGGGCATTCTGGAATTTTGTCACCATCTGAAGAATGTCTTGAGTCCTCACCTCGGGTGGCGAGCTCTTTCCCAAGGATGTATCGATCACTGCTCCGATGTATTGGAGATTTTGGCAAGGTGTCATATGGGACTTCTTGTAATTGAGGGAGAACCCAGTCTTTGAAGAGAGTGGCAGGTAACGCTCAGATGATCCAGTTCTTGTTAGGGAGAACGTGCCCTAATCAGCCAATCGTCTAGGTAGGGGTACACGTGAAACCCCCTGTCCCGAGACTCGCTGCCACCACCACCATCAGTTTGGTGAAAACCCTCGGGAGGAGGTCAACCCGAATGGCAGGACTCAAAATTGATAGTGGGAGCCTCCAACTGCGAACCCCATGTATTTCCTGTGTTTGCGATGTATTGGCACATGAAAATAAGCATCCTGAAGGTCCAATGACACCAACCAATCCTGGAGTTGGAGGGCCTGAAGGATCTGAGAAAGAGTGACCATCTTGAACTTGTCCTTCCTGAGGAACTTGTTCAAGTATATGGGGAATACCAACCCTTGTTCCTCTCCGCTAGAGGCAACGGTTCTATAGTGCCTTTCTCTAGCAGGGTTAAAATTTCCTGCCCAAGGAGCGGATCCGGAATCCTCCAAGAGTGTTCCCCCGGTGGATTGGTCCGAGGCTTCTTTATAAAAGGAAGGTAGTAAGCGTGGGCTATTGTATCCAGAGCCCAAGCATCTGAAGTAATGTCTCGCCATTCTTCATTCTTCTAGATGGTTAGTCAGTCTTCCCCCCCATTGGTGAGTTCTGTCTCAAGCCCTCTGAGCGGTTTTGAAGCAGCTGTTGCAGAGGCCGATGGTAAAGAGGCTGCTGCTTGAGCGGGTTTGGCACCTCTACCTCGTCCACCACGAGGACATTTTCCTTGGCCTCTTTGACTGGCCAGTCCTCTCGCCCTTCCAAATGACGAGTGGTAGCAAAATGATCTACCCCTCCAAGTTTGTCCGCTATGACGAAAAGGCTGAGGTTGCCTAACAGCAGCGCCCAAAGATTTTGCTGCCGCCTTCGAGGTGTGCAACTTCTCAAGGCTCTCGTCAGCCTTACTGCCAAAAAGATGAGACCCGTCAAATGGCATGTTGAGAAGTCTAGCCTGCAGATCGGGTGCAAAACCCGACTTCCGCAACCACGCAAACCTGCGCATCACAGTGCTAGTAGCCACTGACCTGCTGATGCTATCTGCAGGATCCAATTCAGGCTGAAGGGACTCGCACATGGCTTCCTTGCGCTCCTAAACAATAACTAATAAGCTGTCCCTTTCATCCCATTCAGGAATATGCTGTGCTGCTATAGAAATACATTCCCACAGAGTGTACAAACATTTTGCAAGGGCACAAGTGTAGATTTCAATGGCATGCTCCCTGCAGAAAACACCTTTCTTGCCCATCCATCTATGCGCTTATCGTCCCTATCAGGAGGGATGGTAGGGTACTCTGCCTGTTTAGAGGTAGCCGCAGCTGCCTGAACCACCAGACTCTCGGGAGTGTGGTGTATTGACATGTAGCCGGGGTCGCTACTGGAGGGGCGGTATTTCTTCGTAAGAGTTCTGTCAACTGCTGGATTAGTTTCCGGAGTTTCCCAATTCCTGGTCACCCTTTTTTGAAGTGCCACATGGAAAGGTAAGACTGACATTCTGGACAAGGGTCCACCTACTGATCCAGTTAGATCATCCTGATCGTATGGGGCTGGAGGTCTAGACCAACCCAAGTATTCGACAACCTTAGACATGAGCTGTCTGTACAAGGAGTCAGCATGCTCCCTTGGGTCTGGTTTGCCAAATTCCAGCTCAGGAGAGTTGTCAATGCCACTAGCATTGCGCAAATTGTCATTGAAATCTTGCATTTTACTCTCCTCAGAAATAAGGCATTCTGGCACATTTGGTGTGCTGTACTGAAGTCCAAAAGAAGCATCCTCCTCATCTGAGCGCTCTTCCTCCTCAAATATGGAAGTTCGGGACTTGAATAAATCCTTTTTTGGCAGAGGAGTATACATCTTCTCTGGTTTAGAACCCAGAGGCTTTGACATTGTCAAAGATGTCGACTTTATCTTAGTCAGCGCCTTTTTCGGAGGTTCAATAGGCACTGGTGGCTGAGCTGGCAAAATTGGCACAGCTGGCATCGAAGATGTCTGCGTCGATGTCGACAGTGGCGTTGACGGCTTCATAAGGGTCGCGGACTCGATGGGCACCAACGGCGTTGAAGGCTTCGACGATCTCGATCTCTCCCCCTGTCTCGAATGATCCTTGGATTTCTTTTCCGATCGAGGTCTTGAGGGCTCACGATAAGGATCACGCCGTTTACTCGGGCTTGAGGGCGCGTGAGTCTTCGGCTGAGACCTCTCCTTTCCGGCTTCAAAAGAAGGCCCGGTCGGAGCATGACCTTGTTTTCCAAAGATCTTCAGCATTTCCACACGGAAAGCTTCCCATTCTTTGGGTGTAGACTTTTTGGACAGGCATGCCAACCTCTCGGGGCAGCCGTCTGCCGAAGACGTTGATGAAGGCGACCAGCGGTTCCTTCTCCTCGATCTCTTCGAAGACAGAGTGGCGCTTGGCCTTCTTCCTTGAGGAGATCTGCCTCTCGACTCATCGGTCGAAGGCCCCAGCAGGTCGGGACTTAGGGGGTGTGGAAACTTTTCCTACCTAGAGCTTCCCATTTCGTTCTCACTCAAGGCCTTTCCTGTCATAGATTGACACTTGGAACATGTATCAGTTGCGTGGCCCTCGCCGAGGCACCACAGACAAAATCAATGCGGGTCAGTGAAGGACATCTTCGAGCCACAGTTCTTGCACTTATTGAAACCGGACCGAAGTGTCGACGCTGTAGATGACAAAGACATAAGGAGTCGTTATCTCGATAAAGAGAAGTATACTTCACAAGTACGAGGCGCACCGAGTTTCTCACGAAGCAAACGTGTTTGCGGAAAAACTGAACTGAGGCCAACAGGCGCTGTGCGTGCTACTTATAACCTCCGATGACGCCATACTAGACGGTGGCCTTCGAGGAACACCAGCTCGACGCAATAAACGCAAGGCACCCTTTGCCGAAAATGTTTTCCGCAGAAGCCGAAGCTGGACATTACATGTCAAAGATGAGGAATACTTTAGAGGACACAATCCATTCGAAAGATGCTTACTTGAAAAAGGGACAATTGCGTAGTGGCCCTTACACGCAGTCATCGTGTGTGTTCTATTTGAGCGTTGTAAAGGAAAGACTTCCCTAACAGGAAGGCAACAGGATACCACAAGATGAAAATATGTGTCAATTGCATAACGTTGAACTTTTGCAAACACAGAAGCCTTTACACCTCTGTTTGGTTTCTGATATATGTGTGTGTCAGTGAAATGAGGATGTGTCCTCCTATTACTCCATTAACAGAAAGTAACTGTGCATTTCTATTACATGAGATAGAGGGGCAGAAAAGGTATATTAAGAGCCATGCAGTGTTTCTTCTACATGCCAATATTTCCAGAGCCAGTAGGCTAGCAGCAGAAGCGGACAGGTATAATAAAAGGGGAAAAGATGGGCCAAGTGAAGCAAGGCTGCAGGAGGACACAGCATTAATCTTGTTGTTTTTTTTTTGTTTTACAGAT
The DNA here is from genome assembly GCF_040938575.1 of Ambystoma mexicanum. Lineage (NCBI taxonomy): Eukaryota > Metazoa > Chordata > Amphibia > Caudata > Ambystomatidae > Ambystoma > Ambystoma mexicanum. The sequence continues at coordinate 530,657,606 of NC_090924.1, read as the reverse complement.
ATTCAGCCCGATACTGGCTGAAAGCGGCAATTACAGAGCAGTTTAGCCAGGTAGAATCTGTCCCTTAATAAATTGTCCACTTCTCTTTTCATCCCGTAGATCTAGGGTGCAACTGAAGATATTGTTCCTGGAACCCTGAGAGGGTCTGCAGGGATCAGTTACAGATACAAACAATTGCAGGAATGCATATATAAATAACAAACAAAAAATTCTTCTTACCTGCAGCCCCAGTCCCGCCCTCCACAGAGCCCCCCACCATCCCCCTTGTGCAGCATTACCAGGAACCATGAAGCAGGGAGATATTTCTGGTTCCCGAGGATATGCACTGGAGAGCCTCAGCACCTCCTAAACAGTGCCCAGGGAGGACGCAATGTGCAGAGACATGTGAGATCTGCCTAGGCACAGATAGGACTGCAGTTCTGCATCCCCAATATGCTGTGCAAGGTTGGGAAAGCAGAACGCCCGCAGCGTTGCAAGCCTATTGGGCTTGTGTATTTGAGAACTTAAAATGTCAAAGGGAAAACATGTTTCATAATGGTGCCCTGTCGCCCATTATGGTGGAGCCACACCCGAGTGCCACATTGTGGACAGGTGAAGTTACTTTCTCGTTAGGCATATCACTGATGGGGCAAAAGAAATAAATCAAGCAGAGGTCATTCGACAAGTTTCTCGCATCACAGCAAAGTGTAAATCGTGTGTCGGTTGATATGACTGCATTAAATAAGGCACCGTATCCTTCTTTCAGACTATGCAATACCACAACTTGTTTGTAGAAATGGAAGTACAAGACAAATGGAAATTCAAACAGTCGAGAACGTGATTTACTTTATATTAAGACTACATGAACAGTTTTGCTATTTTAAGGGAAATCTGTGATTAAAAAAAAAAGCACTTACACAAGCAATAAACATATATTTTCATAGTATATGTTCCCTACACAGGATTTGGTCAGCTATAGGTGCACGTAAACCAATGTCCACAATGTTTGCAGCAGAAATCCCATTGTGTGTAATCTGTGTGTTTCGAGGTTCCTCACTTACGTCGGGCAGGCAGTCCTGGGTTTCAGAAGGGGTGTGCCACTAGGGGCTCCCTATATAGGGATGGCAAAATGGTGCCGTTCCTAGATTACTGCAGAGAAAGGGAAATTCACAGAGGCCAATTTTTAACTTGCGCTGCAACTCTGGCTACCATTCACAAGACGTGGGATACATTTCCAGATGTTCCATCCAAGCATGCGGTTGTCATCGCATTCAAGAAATTGAGGGGAGGGGGCTAGTGGATTACAAGATTGTATCAGGCTCCCTGTCCAAAAGCAGTGAAACTAAAAAAAGTTGAAATAAATGGGATAGCCAGCTAGGCAAAGCGCTAACAGATGCTGAGAGGGCAAGAATGTGCAGTCATAAAAAAGAGGTGTCAATAAATGTGCGATTTAAACCGATTCATTTAAGTATTTTCATATAATGTATATGACCGATGCAATTGTCCATAGGTCTGCCGCTGGCAGAAGCACAGCAGGCCACAGATGCTTGCACCCAACAGCCGACTTTAAGTACAGTACATTTCTATGTGAAAATGTCCCCAGGAAAATGTAGTCATGTGAACATGTAGCCAGCAAAGTTTAAAAAAATGTAGTCATTCAATACAATCAATGCACAGTGTGAAAATGTTGCCCGTTATAAGTTTGCCAAAATCTATTTTTAAATACACAAAAGCACAAGCAGTAACTCTAAAAATTACCCAAACTTAATAAAAACCTCCACAATCACCCTAACTCAGTTCCTAAACTTTCCCCTAATTAATTACTACCCTGAACTCTTACAGAGCACTAACCCTTCAGAGCGCTAATGCATTTTACTTGCATGATACTCAATACAAAGTAAATTGATAATCAACAGTGTACCCCATTACCAGCTTGTCACAAAAGACGTAGCCCTTCCCCTACCCCAAACCCTTGCTCCAATCCTACCCTTAGCCAAACCCTAACTGCAACTCTTTTGCTCTACCCACTAGGTTTATCCAAACCCCTATCCTATGCCAACATTACCACCCCTCCCCCAATTTCCCTATCCCTTTCTTTAACACTTACCCAAACCATTACTCTGTAAGCCCTAGCCCTTACTATAACCCCGACCCTAACACTTACCCAGATACGTAATTGTCCTTCACGGCTAACCAAACCCCAAAATCAGCCCAGAAGCACTACCCGGACCCTATCTCTTACCCTAATTCTAACCAGCATCTCTACTTTAATCCTAACCCCTATCCTAACCCTAAACCAGGCAGCCACAAGCCCAGAAATTCCTCCTTAACCCTAACAATTACCTTAGCAGCACTACTTTTTTGGCTACTTTTCAGCTGCACTTTGACTACTTTTTGCTTGGCAACTTTTTCACTGCAGAGGTATTTTCACAACAGCTTTTTCATGGTCTAAATTAGTTGTGGCAAACTATTCATTGGATAGCCCTCAAAAATCTACACGCTGTACACACAAACACATGGATAGCACACACAACAGCATGCACAGCAATACAGTACAAATCTGTGTATGCAAAGCACACTTTGTGAGTCAACAACCGTTACTGGGGTAGAGGGAAAGTTGGGTGATGGTGTTCTGTCAGTTTTGGTAGAAATTATGCAGTTTGCTGCAACAATAAATAAAATGTATTCATTTGTATAACCAATAAAACAAAGTATATTATCAAAGATGCAAAAAAATGTACATTAAACAGCTGAAAAGTACAATAAACAGCACACCTGGTGTACTTGCTGAGGTGTCCTTTTCACCGATTTCTTTTCCTGTGGTCTGGTTCCTTTCCAAAAGTGAAGCAAGGACATTTTGGCACGGTGGTGGTAAACTAAATCTCTAATAATGAAAACAACAGGATATTATCCACTGCCGGCATAACAACAGTGAGCACAAACAATGATCATACTCTTCAGTGACTAGACATTTAAAAATCTGCACCTATTACTTTATAATCCTTACAAAACAGCATATCACCACCCATTACAGCACCATTAGGAGGCATTACATGTCCATTAATGCATTTGCGTATCTGTAAAAGCAACCTTTGCCGAATGTGAGGCACTTGTCTAAACACCGTACAGATTTCTTACTGTGCAGAACAACTATTTCTTTACATTTGGGCACACAAACACTTCGTAATTTTCAATTGTGACATTCCTTAAGGCTATCTTTCCAAGGCAGGCAAAAGCTTTAAAGCACAAATGTGGTACAATGGGCATTCAAAGGGAAGTAGCGATATTGGAAACAGGCAAAAAGTGAAAAGGAGAGTAGATGAGAGATAGAGAAAAACAAAGAGGGAGAGACCATAATAGAAGAAACGGGGAAGAAAAAAAAAAAATAAAGCTAGAGAAAGGTTTGGTGAGAGCGACTGAGAAAGAATGACATAGAAGAACAAGTTACTTACCCCTTGAAATGTTCTTTCGACTGGATGTTCCTCCTATGTATTCCTCATCTTTAGATATCTTCCCTTCCAGCTTTAACTGCTTCTGAAATTTTTCGGCAGAGGGCGCAGTGCGTGGATGCGGCCGACTCAATGTCCCTCAAGGGCTTCCGTCTCGGGGTAGATATCATTGTTGGTATATATAGCATGTGCAACGCCCGTTAGCTTCAGTTCTTTTTTTACGTCTTCTTGCTGAATTATCAGCATCAGTGTGTCCAAGACAGTACTAGAATTTAAAAAAAGCGTAAAGTATAATGCACAGAAATGTTACTGTGGGGTAGGATGGGAGCGCAAGGAGGAATACGTGGGAGGAATATCCAGTTGGAAGAACGTTACCAGGGGTAAGTAACTTGTTCTTCGAATGGATTGTGTCCTCCCACATATTCCTCATCTACAGATAGACTCCCAAAGCAGTGTTAGGTTTTGGAGGAGGGAGTAAGAATTTTCAGATTTAAAATTCATCATGGACTGAATATAGGACTGCTTTCCTAAATCCTCCATCTTGGCCCGACTATGAATCCAGGCAGTAATGCTTTGTGAATGGTAGACCAAGTGGCTGCTGCACAAATGTCCTTCATCAGCACCACTCTCTAAAGAGCAGAAGATGTCGCCATGCCCCTTGTGGAATGGGCTCTAAGGCCTTCTGGGGGATCTTTCCCAGCCCATCTGTAGCATTCCGTAATGGCCAGTATTATCCATCTGAACAATGTTTGTTTTGTGACTGCGAGTCCCAGTTTGTGGCCAGTGTAACCTATGAAAAATGGGCCATCTTCATGTATTTTTGTAATCCGTGAAATGTAAAAGCCAAGAACCCTTCTAGTATCAAGTCCATTTAGCCTTTCCTGTTCCATGCCAGGCTGAGGGAGCAGATAAAAAATATTGGTAACACAATATTTCGGGATGAATGAAAATCTGATACAATTCTTGGCAGAAAAGAAGCTTTAACTCCAAGAACAACATTGTCCTTCTAGGAGGTTGTAAACTGAGGTTTACTAGATAGGGTCTGCAACTCATTCACCATGCAGGCTGATGTAAACGCTACTAACAAAACTGTCTTAGTCATTAGTAGTCCCAATGGACTCGCAGGGAGCGCACATTAGAAATTTCCACACAAGATTCATATCCCAAATAGGTACTTGAAAAGTTGTAGGAGGGAACACGTTATTGAGCCTTTTAAGAAATTCTATGATCAATGGCATCTTGAAGTATGATCGGTCTTCCGACGTGCGCTTGAAGATCGAAGGCACCGCCAAATATCCTTTGATACTTCCAATCTGGAGTCCCAGATTTGCCAGGTGTAACCAAAAAGATAACACCATAGGTGTATTGCATGGAAACGGGTCTACATCCTTATCCCTGAACCAGCTGCAGAATCTGTTCCAGTGGCAAAGGTACAAGGATTTAGTTGCTGGCCTTCTTGCCGAAAGCAAAATCTCCATTATGTCATCCGGGAGGTCCCAATGCTTACACTTTAACCTCTCAGAAACCATGCATGAAGGTTGAGTGTTTTGACCTCTGGATGGAGAACCAGACCCTCCTCTCGCAAGAGAAGTTCCTCTCTTTGTGGAAGACAAATTGGAGGGCAGGTGGACATGTCCAGAAGGTCTAGGTACCACGTCCTCCTGGCCCAATCAGGATCATGAACTTCCCAAACTTTCTCAACCTCCTAATCACATGAGGAATGACAGGTACTGGAAGAAACGTGTACAGGATTGGTCTACTACGAACGCGTCCCCTAGAGCTTCTCTTGGAGAAAAATTCCCTGGAGCAAAACAGTTCGCACTTCCAGTTGGCACTGATCGTGAACAGATCCACTTGAGGGGTTCCTCAAAGGGTGGAAATCTCTTGAAGGACTTCCTGAGCCAACTCCCACTCCTAAGAGTCTATGCTGTGTCTGCTCAGAGTGTCCGCTGCCGTGTTCTCCACTCCGTCTAGGTGAGCTGCTTATAGGAGATTCCATCTTGAATTGCCCAGAACCAGAGCTGCATTGCCTCTCTGCACAGTGGTAGTGACCCTACACCTCGTCTCTTGTTGAGGTAGTGCATGGCCACTGTGTTGTCCGTCATTATCAGGATATTTTATCCTCGTACAGAGGGCAGAAAGGCCTCCAGCGCTAATCTGATTGCCCTCGGCTCCAAAAGATTGATGTGTTTGTACTCGGGTGGAGACCAATGACTGCTGACTTTCAGATAGTTGGCGCAGGCTCCCCACCCCGTGAGTGAGGCGTCCATAACTACTGTTATCTCTGGCTATGGCTGCCAAAAAGGTTCTCCCTTCAGAATTTTGTCCTCGCAGGCCCACCACAGAAGATCCTGTGTGACTGGGCTTGAAAAGTAGGTCTGACATCTTGCCCGAGTATTGAGACCACTGTGTCCTGAGGGCCTATTGTAGGGATCCCATTCTCAGGCAAGCCTCTGGCACCAGGAAAATGCAGGATGCCAAAAGGCAGAGCAACTTAGAAAAATCAAAGGCTGGAAGACGTAGGACACTCTGGAATTTGGTGACCATCTGCAGAATGTGTTGAGCCCTCACCTCGGGTGGCAAGGCTTTTCCCAAGAATGCACACAGTGCTGTTCCAATAAACTGGAGTCTTTGAGATGGTATCATGTGGAACTTCTTGTAATTTAGGGGAAAGCCCAGTTTGTGGAGAGAGTGGCAGGTGTAAGGAAGGCATGGTATCAAACAGTGACGACAGACAAGTGATCACAGTTTAATGGTGTTTATTGAACTTCAAATAGATTGGTTGAACACCTATCTAAACATAAATCTAATGATGAGAGCAAGCTACGACCATCAAATAATAAATAACGCAGTCCTAGTGGAGTCTCTGTCAAAATAAAAGGGCCTATACCAATAAACCTATTAACCCTTACTTCTAAATACAAATGGTGTGGGATCAATGGCGGCTGGTGAATGTTTTACGTGGAGGGGTGAAAATATCTGTAACTGAAATGGCAGAGCGTACAAGCTTTGCGAAGGAGCCCACAGCCCACAAGGGGTGGGAGGGTTCTTCCCCCCTGAGATTTTTTTTTAAATATTGGGTGAAAATTGTGCATTTTAGAGCACAATTTTTTGAAAAATTGGGTAAAAAGGCAAACAGTTTGCAATTGGGTTTTGTAGGGTAAATCCAATAGATGCAAGTCACCAACATCTTTTTAGCAACATCTTAGCAACTTACATACACAGGTTACATATTTTATGCAGACCATCCCACTCCAACTCTGCTCTGAGAGACATTGGGCCTCATTACGAGTGCGGCGGTAACCGCGGCGGTAAAACCACCTGGTTACCGCCGGACTCGTATTACCATTCCGCCTCCGTGACTCCCAGAATTACCAGGGCATTACAGCCCCGGTGTCCCGGGAGTCACGGAGGCAGAATGGTGTTAATCCCCATTCCCATGAGTCCTATAGGCCTATAGGACTCAATGGGAATGGGGAAGTGGAAACACTGGCACCATCTCGTGATGGCGTTTCCACGTCCGCCTGCAGGCGGGAGGTTTTCAACCCGCCAGGTCTGACCTGGCGGGAAGATCATCTTCCGCCTGCAGGGGTCGGGATCGGGCGGTCCGGAATTAACAGTGGCGGGGAGTTTACCGCCACTGTTAACTCCGGACCGCCCGACCTGTAATGAGGCCCAATGTTTCGCCCTTTTAATACTTTTTGGTAATTTTGAGTATGAAAGATTTGGCCTAAAATTCTGTAACTTTATACACGTGAATTATCATAAGGGAGGCAAGTATTAAAATTCGCAATGGCATCATGGATACTTTCCTTATAATCCCCAATGCTTTGCCATTTCTGTTCCCGAGGTGTCAGTGACTTCTACAATGTCTCAAATTATAAACCACAAAATCACATTTAAACAGTGAAATTTTTGGATTTTTACAAAGTCCTGCTGCAGAGATAAGTCTTTACATATATATTAACAAATAGTCTTTGGAAGCAAATGACAGTTCTTTGTCTGCCACTGCACCATTTTTTTTTCTTCAGCTGCCACCAACTGTCATTTTCTCCAGAGCAAGGTGGGGGTTTCCCAGCGTCAGTGAAGGTGTATTGCCCCTTCCCCACTTCACACTTCAATGTCCTGGGAGTTCCATTGTAGGAGGGTTCACCCCAGACCAGATTATTTCAAACCTACTAATTATCACAGAGGTGTTAGTATCTACTGAGAATTTAAGGTGGTTCCCTTCCTTGGGGGAAGCCTTAGGTCTGCCAACTATAATAACCTGTTTTTGGAAGCTTGCAAAATCTAGTCCAGGCAGTTTAAAACCTTTATTTTCTTTTATTTGGTCCTGAATTAAAAAAAAAAACAGCCTGTTCAATAGACAGCCCATATGTGTTTCCCAGCAGCCAACCCCTTCTCATTGCTAGGCACAGACAAGCTTTCATTCAACATCTTACTTTCTTTTTAAAACGGGCATTTTTTTTTCTTTAGTTTGCAAAGCCCATTTTACACATGTGGGGAAAGCTGCTAGCACTTTGCCTTTTAAATTCGATTTGACTTTCCATCTGGATTCGCACACTGTTTTGCAGCCACCGTTATTTTCTTGTGGGCAGTAGTTTATTTGAAGTACAGATGCACTGAAATTAACATAGCTAAGATAGCTGGCGTTTCAGTGAACTACTGATCTTTGATAATTTGTAACCCAAAAAAGAACACGCTTCCTGTGCGGGTAAAAGTGAAATTTCTTGTTGATTTTCCTCAGATTTGATTTGACAGAGCATGTCATTCAGGGGTCATGCTTGGTTTTGCTGAAGCACAATGAGGATATGAATGGACAGGGCAGGGCCTTATTAATAACAGTAGTTTGAGGAAGAACAGATGAAAATAGCGTCGGAGAAGCCTCAATTTAAAGGTGAAATGCTTCCTTTTTCAATGGGGACTTTGGGCTTTCAGCAAAGCAGTGCTGCTTTTTCACTCCATTTCTTTTGTATATGTAAGAACACACTGGCAAGCTTCCTCAGTGTGCCCCCTTGTTCCATCCTGCCCAATATGTGCTTGGCAAGATGGTGCGGCCATCTTTTTGTTCCTGTTTGAGGCCATGTTGCTCACTGGAACCAGCTCAACCATTTTGCTGTTTCTGTTGAAGCGCAGCTTGGTTTTGAGAAATTCTGTTTAGTGGGTCAATGTAGCCCACATCCTGTAGAACGTATGGGGGGGGGGGGGGGCTCAACCGACCCCCTACTTCCTTACTAGCTACACACTGAACGTCCTATTGGTAGGGACCAAAAGCACCCACAACGACGTTGGTAGGACACTCAAGGTGTTAACATGTTTTCCTTAGGAAAGGAATTAAAATAAAAAGTAACAGGGGATTCCCAGCCTGACGACGGGGAATATTCACAGCATGTGAATCTATGAAAGATACCAATGCTGGAGAAATGGAGTTACAAGTAAGAAACTACTCCCTTATAGTGCAGCAGGTCAAGTCACCAACAGTGCATAGGAGCATTTCTCCAACACATTTTCATGATGCCTTTTCCCACAATATGTGCCAGTATAAAACATTTTCACACAGGCTGTGCCCATACATTTTCATGCTGACGCAACATTATACCCTATTATTCCCATATAACAACATACTCATGTTTGCCTTGTGCATAATGCCAGTAATGATACTATAAGAAAACATATGATTTTGATTTTTTTTATTTGATTTTTTGTATTTATAGTGCGCACATGACAAACTTAATCGTATTTAGGTGCAGATGACAAGAACAAAGGTAGAGTATGTAAATTGAAACAAAACCCCCAAAAAAGAGGGCTGTCTACCTAAAGAGAAAAGTTTTCAGCGCTCGGCGAAATTGCAAAAGGGAGCTCATGGTCCTAAGTTGCAGAGGTAGCGAGTTCCACAGCTTAGGTCCAGAAACAGAGAATCTTCTGTCACCACTGGAAATATAGGTTGAATGTGGGATGATCGGAAGGTGACTGTCACTAGAGCGTAGTTGTTTTACTGGGTGGTATGGCTGAATTAGCCCTCTCAAATACAGAGGGGCAATGCCATTTATGCATTTGAAAATAATGCAGGCTATCTTAAATTTAAAACGGTCAGCAATTGAGAGCCAGTGTAGCTCTCTCCGATAAAATGATACATGGGTAAATTTGCCCAATTTAAATATCAATCTAATGGCCGCATTCTGGGCTCTCTGAAGTCGTTGAAGTTGTTTGGCAGGGATGCCCATCAATTGACTATTACAATAGTCAAGGTGGGCGCTAGTTAGCGCCCCTACCACAGCGGCATGTGCCTCCTTGGGGATATAGGGAAGTGCTTGTCGTAGCATTCTCAAGACAAAGTAGACGGCTTTGGTCTTTACTCCTACCTGTGTTTCACTCCCCAGGTCTTCTTTCCACATACATCCCAAGTTTTTTTGCAGCTGTCAGCAAGTGCTTAGGGCCGAACAATATAAGTTACGTTTTAGCAGCGTTAAGCTGTAAATAGTTCTTTGACATCCAGCTGCTTACCTCTGAAAAACATTGCTCCAGTTTACTAAACGCTTCCTGGAAGTTGGTTATTCGTAAGAATATCTGGGTATCATCGGCGTATGAATGGAAGTCCAACCCATGCCGTCTAAGAATTTACAAAAGAGGTCGAATATATAAATTAAACAGCAATGGTGACAGGGAAGATCCCTGTGGGACTCCACAGCTCAAACAGATAAGATTTGATAAGAACTCTCCCAGTCTCACACGCTGATGACGGTTAGTCAAATAAGACTCAAACCATTTCAAAGCTGAGTCCGATACTCTTCCTACCTCCTGTAGTTGATCTAGGAGGATTTCGTGATTCATTGTATCAAAGGCCGCAAACAGGTCTAACATCGCCAAAAGTGTGCGTTCCCCCTGGTCTGCGGCCTTTAACAGTTCATCCTGTACTACTAGGAGGGTTGTCTCCGTTCCAAATTTAGGTCGAAATCTTGATTGAAGTTTATCTAACAACAATTCCTTTTCAACAAACTCCTGGAGCTGGTTAATAACCACCTTCTCAAGAATTTTAGCTGGCCAACATAGACCTGCGATAGGATGATAATTTTGCAGAACCTCTACGTCCAGTGCGGGTTTTTTTAATAGAGGTGAGACTATGGACAGCTTTAAGCTCTCTGGAACAATCCCTGTTAGCAGAGACTTATTAACAAAGGTGGTGATAAATGGAGTTAATTCATGCGCTAATTTTTTGGCTGCATAGGCTGGTAGGGGAGAGAGGGAGTCGATTGTGGGTTTAAGAGTGATCATAAGTTCAAGAATGTCTTTTTCAGTGACTGAATGAAAGTCAGACAGACAACGAGATCTGATTTTGGGGATTATCAGATTTAGATACCACAGAAACAGTTATATCTGGCGGTGGATTTGCACAGATAGTCTTTTCAATATCCGTTTGTTCTGCAAATATATGGCAGTATCCCCATGTAAGAACATACTCAGTTGGCTTTACCTTTAGAAAATGCATGCCAAAGTATGAAAATATGTCCAAACTGGCTGTACTAAAATGCCAGCCGAGCTACATAATAACACTTATAATGCTTGATTTCCCAACGATGCCCAATACAAATTGCCATACCACAATACAAAATGACTGAACTGGCTGCATTGAAATACCAGTCTAGCTACATAATAACACTTATGCTTGTTTTCCCAATGCTGCCCAATACAAAATGTCACACCACAATAAGAAATGGCTAAACTGGCTGCATTCAAATGCAAGTCTAGCTGCATAATAACACTGATCATGCTTGCTTTATCAACCATGTACAATAAAACATGCCTTGCCTGGTCCATGGTGTGCCAGCGCCCTGCAGTCAGACATAATCACAATAATGATGAATGTGATTGCGAGGCGCCCGGGGGCACTGGGGTAATGCATGTTTTTTTACTGGCCATCTATCATAGATGCTCAGTAAAGAAATTACATGCCTGTTCCCTGGGTCCCGAGCTTCCCAAGCATGCACACAATCAATGTGGTAATGTGTGTATGCCAGGCACTGGGGGAGCAGGGATGGAATTTTGTTACTGGACATGAATCATAGATGTCCAGTAAACAAATACCATGCCCGAGCAGGTATGGTATCCTGTAAGCATCCTGAAGGTCCAATGACACCATCCAATCTTGGAGGTGGAGGGCCTGAAGGATCTGAGTAAGGGGGACCATCTTGAATTTGTCCTTCCGGAGGAACTTGTTCAAGCATCTCAATTCCAAGATCAGTCTCAATCCTCCGTCCTACTTGGGGATTAGGAAATAAGGAGAGTTCCACCCTTTGTTCACATTCCTTAACTAATTAACTTCTGAACTATCCCAAAAAGGTTGAGAAAAAAAATACTGCACAAGTTGACCACGTGTTACGCTTAACACATGGTCAAGTGCATTTTTTGACAGTTCACACAAGACTGCATTGAGCAAGAAGATGAAAGAAATGTAGCAACTTTGAAAGCTAAGAATTTCTGAAACACTGGACCACATTGTACATACACTGCAGGACATGATTTTTTCTTGAACGTGCCTTGGATCATATAAAAAGAAACCAATCTTCGATATGAAAAAAGAAACGTTAGTGTAATGTGTCTGCATCGGTAACTACAGGCCATGTATATCTAAGAACTCACTGAAAAAACCTTAGTTATGGTGCAGTTAAGTTGTGCAGATTTAACGCAACAAAACCCTTGAAATTTAGCACATGTGGGAAGCCATGGGAGTAGGCGCTGTTTTGCTTTTTTAATGACCTTTTCAGTTTTAAACAAAACTTTCTCAAGATTTTCAGTTGGTGGAGGGGAGGAGGCTTGACAAGCTGTTTGCAAAATCCGTCATGCGAGTCAAACGTTATTAGCATTTAGTACTCAGCGACAGACATTCAGAAAGTTACAAACTATCTGATTGGTCCTTGCTGGGTCATTACTTGGCTGGGAAAGACTCACCTGAAGCACTCTGTTCAGAGCGCCGAGACCAGAGTTATTTTCCTTTCTTCCCTGGCCACCATGGAAAGGGAGAAGGGACTACATGTAGTCCCTTCTCCCTTTCCATGGCGGCTATTTTTTTGGTTACATTTTTTTCAATTTTTTTTTATGGCGGCCATGGAAAGGGAGAGGGGAATAGGTGTAGTCACTTCTCCCCGATCCTTGGTGGACTGGACATTTCTTTGCTTTTTCTTACTCAGTACGACGTGCTGGGGTACTAAGAGAAATAGAGCCTTTAGAGGGCGGGGGTATTACCAATCTGGTAATGCCCCTGGGGCTAGGTTAAAGCCCTTGCTTTTCTCAGGCTTGTAACTATTGCCGCGGGGGCATTACCTGAATGCTAAATGCACCCCCTAACCGGGTTCTATTGCTTGGAACTTGATACTCAACTAACCCCTCCCCCTCTCCCTCCCGCCACCCTTCCCCAACTTCACCCACCCCAACAGTTGCCCAGCTCCACCCCTGGAACTCAGGCGTCCCCGCATCTAGCACTTTCTGGCAATAGCCTGTACTCGAAGCTCAGCAGGGTGAGGTAGCCCTCATGACTTTCCTTCTACTTCTACTACTATTGGGGGGTAAGGCGCCTGTGTTCTGCCGCTCCTATATGCCACAATCCAGACACATACTAGTATCTAATTGTCATGCACCAAACCTGGAAGCTCGTCCATCGCTGGAGGTACTACTAACATGGATGCCAGAAGCAAGCCTTACGGTCTAATCTATTCCAAGATGGCCGCCCACTTCTATAACCTGCTGATCAGACTAGCGCTCGGCGCGTTGTATCGAATTGCTACCAGCGCTGCCAGTCCCTTTCAGTGACTCGCCTTGTATTATAATACCATTCTGCCTCCGTGACTCCCGGGACACCGGGGCTGTAATGCCCTGGTAATTCTGGGAGTCACGGAGGCGGAATGGTAATACGAGTCCGGCGGTAACCAGGGGGTTTTACCGCCGCGGTTACCGCCGGACTCATAATGAGGCCCAATGTCTCACAGAGCAGAGTTGGAGTGGGATGGTCTGCATAAAATATGTAACCTGTTTATGTAAGTTGCTAAAAGACTTTAACTGTATAAATATACCATTTGAGTTAAAATCGGATTTTAGCTAAAGTAACTGTGGGAGGTTTTTGAACATTGTAAAACTCACATCATGAATCTGACATTCTGACTTGAAATCCAACCAGTTGAGAGCGAGGCGGGGACTAGCACCCCTGACCAATCCAGTCAGTTAGAGGCGTGCTTAGTTAAGCCTGCCCAGCCATATACTTTGATGATTTCACTATGCATTATAAATAAGAGTCCCTGACAAGACTCTAGACAGACGCTCTTCCTGAAGTTCCTGTGCTGCGTTCCTGATCTGCTCCAGGCATCTTACTGATTCCAACTACAAGGCCTAAGCATTGCTGATCCTATTCCCAGCAAGGCCATTGATCCAGAATCAACCCACTAATCTCCCATTAAAAAGGGGGAAGCTGTGGTACCTTTTGCATCCTGAAATCAGGCTGGCTTGCTGCCCTGCCTGCATACCCACTGCAATCCTGCCATCCAGCTGACCTTTAGTATCCAGTGACCAGAATGTTTGCTGTAAGGCGCACCAGCTGTGTGGTGACCAGATCCTGTTGACTGTCCAAAAATCCCAAAACTAGAAAGTGGACTGTGTATAACCTCTTCCCCTTAGAAATACATATCCTACCTTGTCTTGCCTTTGTCTCTATCCCACTACCTAAGCAATCCTATTTTTACCCTAAGAACTTGTTGAAACTGTTAGAATTATCCTTGTATCCTGTCCTTAACATTTAAGTGCCAGCGCTATCCCTTTTCAATTTTGTCTTGTGTAATCCTAAACCATTAGTCATATTTCGAGTGATCGGACTGGTTTCCGCCGAGGTTGGGTGCTGGGGTGACAGGGTTGAACTCGCAAATCAACCTTGGATCTTACTGTGTCCATCTTTGGAGGTCTAGTCTGAACACTCTAGTTTAAAGTAACTCATCCAGTTTCGTAGCTAGGTACCCATTTTCACTTCTATAGTGTCCCTGCGATATACCTCTATCCCCCAGCTCCAAATCAGAGTATTTCACCAGTTTTTATTAAAAACCGTTTCGGTAATTTAAAGGAGAAACTGAAAAAATTGAGAAAATTGCAAGTTTTTACACGTGTCATTTGGCTGCAGCATGCTCTAAAATTTCCTCTAATTTTCGAATTGTATGCCTTTTGCTGATCCATTGCCTTGTGATTAATTAATTATTTGCCATTTCCGAGTGTTATTTTAGGCCTTTGTTAAGGGTTTAAAGGCTTGCCTCTTATTCTGTATGGGAAGGTTGGATTTGTATTCTCTCTTCTGCCTCTTATTCCCGATTACCTGCTGCTTCTTTCTATCCACTCAGAAGTCGATTATCTGTGGGGTGAGGGAACATTGCAGGGGAAAACTTAACTTGGGTGCTATCTTTCAGAGGGAGTGGCAGCTCTCTCACTCCTTAAAGAGTCTGCATCCGGTGCAGGGTAAGACCCCTTGTTCAGCCAGCAGATTAGGTGACACTTTCTGTGCTTGAGCGCTTTTCGAAAGAAACCCCAACAGATCTCACCACAGGCTCCAAGCAAGGATTTTTTGGATCCAATGTTCTCCATATTCGTTGTCGACGCTGAAGAACGTTTGTCGCTTTTCTGTATTAATTATTTTCTTGAAAAATTTTCTAAGGTTGAAGATTTCTCTGTGAGGAGAACACCACAAGGATTCCTACCAGCTAAGAAGACAGTTAAAATCTGAGGGGAAGCTTCGCGGGTAGAGTTACACACTCAACATCCTATTAATTGGGACCAAAAGCACCCACAACGACGTGGGTAGAACACTGAATGTGTCAAAACTTTTTTCCTTAGGAAAGGCATTAAAATTGAAGTAACTGGGGATTCCCAGCCTGACGACGGGAAATATTCACAGCATGTGAATCTATGAAAGATCCAATGCTGGAGAATGAAAAAAATATATCTATATTTGCCTCACTCTTCGCATCATTATCAGAGTGTAAATGAGGCAGACCGCACATTTATTTTCAGTTGCATCATCATCCTTTGCTCAAATACAGTAATAACAGAGGGCAAGCAGGATTGCGGGGTCGCAAGCTGAGGATACTGATAATGTCATGTCGCTGTAAGACAGTTTCGATAAAAAAAAAAGAAGTCTGATTATGCCATTTGTTATGCACAAGACCTAACAAACATATGATCATTCTTTTCGATTTAGGTTTTAAGTTATTGGATGTTGGGAGTAGCGCCAAGGAGCAGCAGAACACTTCACGATGAAAATATATTGAAGCAAGAACTTCTTCAACATGAGACACTGTACATCAAACTAAATGAAGCAGGGGGCTGCAGGTGGAGAAAATATTACAGAACCATGAATGGGATGCCAGGGGTTAGAGCGAGGGCCATGGGGCATTTTACATTATAGTTCTCTACACATTTACATTACTCTTCACAAATTCTCAATTTGTGGAACAGCTAGATAAAGAGAATTGACCAGAATCACACACATATTTTGGTCAAATGTGGAACCAGGTATTAGAACCCATTTTACTAGAACCACCATTTCTTAACAATATGTTTTTGTCTAGTTAGACATTCATATGGGGTGCGTGGCCGAATGCCATGCTGTGAGGACATGTTCTCTAGAGCTCCTGTGTGATCCGTACGGATCCTTGCCGAAGGACATCAACATAAAACCTCCTGGCACCCAGTGGTGCATGTTTGGATCTGGCTGACCGCCGAGGGAGAAAACTGAGAGGAACGGAAAAGGTACGCAGCTGTAGCGCTCTAATGTGCCGGTTAACTGGAGCGTGCTTGCGCTCCTAGATGCCAATCATAATGGCGGCGAGTTCTCGTGCTGGGAAACGCTCAGCATGAACAAAGAGGCAGAGCGTAGGACAGGTTAGATCCGGTCGCGGATAAACTCGAGCAGTAACGGTGCCGCAGATGCGAGGGGGCATAAGCCATCAGCCCAAGGACAGTGCAGAGAACCTGGTGGTCCCCAGAGCAGTCTGCTGACAGAACAAAGACGCTGTGTTCAAAGAGGGAGAGCCGCCAATGGTATTAGCTGCGCACTGACACCAGGAGGAGCAGCTGCGATCACCACGAGCAGCGAGTGCCGGAGGTTCAGCAGGTCTTTGCAGTGGACAGTAAACACAAAGTAAGTGGCTCAGTGAGTGGGGGGGGGAGTCCTCACTCCAACACCCATGAATAAAGGTGCTGAAGAGCTGTTGCTGTAGAAATCGCATTGTTACCCCCACAGGCATTGCAACAGGGATCGCTGGAGATACAAGCCTTCAACGAAGTGGGGGAAGGCTAGGGGGCAATACTGTTACCGCTACAAGGCATCCCTGGAGTGTGGGGATCACAACAGTAACAGCGCTAGTCAGCCCATAACAGAAAGTACGTGTGAGACATTACATATATGTGGCACCAGTAAAGGAGTCAGTGCAAGAAGCCAGTGAAGCAAACCACGGCAACCAAGCCTGCAACAAGTACTGGCAACAGAATAAGGGAATCAGCATTGTACCCTAAACTGAGGCAGCCAGCAGTAATCCCTCAGCATAAGGTTACCTGATACCCACAAGAGCTTATACATGTCGAGAAAGACGCATAAAAACAGAGCCAAGCAACCCACAATAGACTCATTTGCAAAAGCAGGGGGATGGCAGCACCTACCTTACTGACCACTCCAGTACAGTCAAGTGTGAAGGAACTGGCAGGAGGCGATCAACAGGTGCTTGCAGCAATAGCAGACTTTATAGCGTCGCTGGAAATTAAGATGGACACCATTAACCTGGATGTCAACCTGTTAGGACAGGATGTGCGGCCGCTAACTCAAAGAACTGGGAAGCTGAAGAAGCAGGTATAGACGAACATGACAAACCTCAAAGACTCCATGAAAGACTGCGATAATGCAACAGCAGATACAAATCTTGAAGGCAGAGTGGAAGATGCAGAGGGGACGGCTAGGAGAAACAATATCAGGATTATAGGCCTCCCTAAAGGGGAGGAAGGAGCGCACCCCATGAACTTCATAGAAAATGTGTTACTACAGGCGATCAGCCCTGTAAGCCTTGCACAAGGCTTTACAGTGGAGCATGCACACAGATCCCTCACCAGGAAACCTCGACCAGGGGCACCTGCGCGACCCATTATTGCGAGGCTCCTGAATTATAAAGTTAGGGAAAAGATCCTCGATTACTTCAGGACGGGAGGCAACATACTGCGAGCATCATCGAAAATTACGGCATACACTCTCCAGGTACAGAACTTACGAAAGCACTTTGCCTCCGCTAAGAAAAGACTTCGGGAGTCGAACCTTAAATATATGTTGCTGTACCCGGCAAGGCTGAAGATTATATATAAAAGCCAGGCCATGTTCTTTGAAACCTCAGTAAAAGCACATGAGTGGATGGACGCAGAGCACCTGCCATCAAAGGCAGAGAAATAAATGAACGACACTGCAAAGGTTTGATGGACCTAACACACGGAGCACTGAGTAAGAGACATAATGGAAAGTAGCCAGGATTCACATACAGAACTATACATTGGTATTCTTTTTATTTGCGCAAACTTCAGCGCATGATTTTACTAAAGGCAGGATCAATACAGCGTAGTCTCCAGGACCAGGAGCCAGCATTGTAGAGAAGCGATCTCCGCCCACGAAAACTGTTTTGTTGTTGGATACTTGCAGTTATGTATCTGCCCGCTGTACAACCGGCACCGGAGGACAAGGCATGTCGGTGCAGTAGTGAGAGGCAGGAATGCCTGAGCATGCAGAACATAGCTGGGCTCTGAACTTCAGGGACATTGGAGGCCTTGAGTTGGAGAAACCTGTTGAAGGTTTGTGTCCCTGGGAAGGAGACATTTCCTGGGCTACAGGCAAACCTAAGCCGTCTCCTGCCCCGGGACCGGGTGGCATCCCTCCCTTTGTCCTGAAAGAGGAACCGGAGCTTTGGTCAGAACTTCTGAAGCCCATGTTCAACCACATCTTCCGGACCCATTCTATTCCAGCTTCTTGGGCGCAATCAATTATTATACCAATTCATAAAAAGGGGGACGTACTCGACCTGAACAACTACAGGCCCATTGCCTTGATAGACGCCCTGAGCAAAGTTTTTACATCCTCATCTTGAGGGACCTTAAGTAGTAGTTAAAGAAAATAATCTTTTGAGCCAGGTGGGGCTCAGGGAAGAGCTCGGAATCTCCCTTAATGCGACTATCATGGCCCATCTTAGACACTATGTACATCACTCACAAGTGGGGGAAGTATATGTCTAGTGCTCTTGATGGAGTCATAAGATCTAGGCTCTGGCTCAAACTACTCAATATTTTTTTATTTATTTGTTTATTTATTAGTTTATTAATTTGGTGATGCGCACCGAACCCTTAGTTAGCTGGGTGCAAACACGACAAGTATACTTAAAGCTTAGTTACAGCAAATGCAGTGGGTACAGGCATACAGAGATAACTTGCTACCACTTGCAGGTTACAGTGAGGGTGTGGTGCAATAGGTCACATATACATAATACAGTCAAGTAGTGCAGTAGGTAACAGGTACAGAAGGTGTGGTGGAACCGTAGGTCTTTACTGTCAGGAGGCAGCCAGATACCAGTGGAACAGAGATAGGGTGGCTGATATCAAGAGCAGTACTAGTGAGGTGGTGTGAGTGTAAGCAGTCGTTTGTACATAACCAATTTAACATGTTTCGTCTGAATTTAGGGTAAGGTTGTTCAGTTCTAATGTCTAGAGGTAGTGCATTCCATGATAGGGCTGCTTTGACCGGGAAGCTAGAACCACCAGCCGTGGCTCGTTTCAATCTAGGAATCTCTAGGAGGTGGGCATTGGCAGATCTAGTTGGTCGTGTTGAGGTTCTCCCGATTATTCTTTCTGAGAGATATGGTGGTGCTATATTGTTCCGACACTTTGATGTAAGTGAAGCTGTTTTGAGAAGGATCCTATCTTTTATATTTAACCAATGGACATTTCTTCTGAATTTGCTAATGTGCTCTCTATTGGGGATATTTAGGGCGGCTCTTAGGGCATTGTTTTGCAACCTTTGGATTTTGTCAGTGATGTATTTGTTAGCGCCTGAGTACAAGGCGTACAATAATCCAGTCTGGACATTATGAGTGCATTAGCCAAGGTGATGCAGCTGGTTTCGGATAGAAAGGGTCTGCAGACCCGGATAAGCTTGCAAATGTATGCAGTTGAGGGTGCTAATGAGTTAACTTGTTTCTTAAGGGTTAATGTGGAATCAAGGTAGAAGCCTAACGTTTTAACTACGGGCATCACCTTGAGAGTTGCAGTCAATATTAAAGGAGGTATAACTAGGGCCGAGTGTTTTTAGGTTCGTCTCTGAACCTAGGATCAGTATGTCAGTTTTGTCGTCATTCAGGCAGAGGCCACAGGATGCCATCCATGCCTGAATGAGGAGGTATATCTTGTTTACCAAGGCAGTGTCCTCGAGAAAGTTGCCCGAAAGGGGAATGAGGATCTGGGTGTCATCTGCATAATTTGTGTAGGTGACACCCAGTCTGTCCAACTTGTCGAATAGGGGCTTAGTAAAGATTTTATATATAGTAGGTGAGACGCAGGATCTATGTGGTACGTCGCATGATGTTTGTATGGGGTCAGCGGATGCTGAGGGGGGAAAATACTTTCATTGTGCGGTTTGCTAGGAAGGACTGGACCCAGATTATGGCATCACTTGAGAAATGGGCAGCCGCCCTGAGGTGATTGCATAAGACCGCGTGATCCACCAGATCTAAGGCTGCAGATAGGTCAAGGAGGAGTAGCATAGCTGTCTTCCCATTATCCTTCAACTCGTCGATTTTGGTCTTAAGGTCTATTAAGGCTGTTTCTGTTCCATGTAGAGGTTGGAAGCCAGATTGACATGATCCTAATAGGTGGCTGGCTTCAAGGAAATCCTGGATTTGAAGGTAAGCTACTCTATCGATTATCGATTATTTTTAGTAAGAAGGGGACAGTACTGGTGGGTCTGTTGTTGGTCGGGATAGAAGGGTCCAGTGTTTGTTTTTAGCTGTGGGAGAACCCAGGATTCTTTAAGGTTGTTGGTCACTGAGTTTGTTTTGAAGAAGGCATTAATAAGCTTTGAGATGAAAGGGGCTAGGTTTCTAGCTGCATCCTTTATAATTTGGGCCGGGCAACTCTCTCCCTTGCAATTTGACAGTTTTAGGGAGAGAATGATTTTCTGCATCTCAAGGATAGAGATTTTAGTGAATCTAAAGGGTGTGGTGGTTCTATCCGGTGTGGATTTGTTGGTGGGTTGCTGCTCAGATGGGAGCAGTGATGCCTTTTTATTCACTATTTTTAATTGGAGGGAAGCGATTTTATTTGACAAAGCATTTTGTATGTCGGTGCACCATTGATCGTCTTTCAGGACGTTGTCAACGGGAGGGAAAGGTGCTTCCATTTCTCGAAGGATAGTGAATAATTCCTTGGTGTTAGACTTAGCATTTGAGATTCTATCTTTGAAGGTATTCTTTTTTGTGCCAATTATTTCTTTTTTGTAGAGTTTGGAGTGGTCAGTTAGCTTAGCTTTGTTCTCATCAGTGGGAGAGTGACGCCAAGTGGATTGAAGCTTTCTTTTTTGGAGCCTTAATTCTTTGAGATGGGGTGTAAAAGAGGCATTAAGGTGTGCTTTTTGTCTACCTTTGCGGAGTTTGATAGGTGCAATAATGTCCAATGCCTTAGTCAGGGAGTTGTTAAAGACCTCCACTAATAGGTCAACCGTTAGGGTCTGCTTGCTGGCGGGGTTGTTAAAGGAGGGAAGGAGATGAGGGAGTAATTTTTCCGCTGTAATATCCTCTTTGCTTCTAGTTGTGAGTGGTGGTGCCATGACGATAGTTTTAGGGCTAAGGCAATCTAGTGTGGCGGAGAAGGAGATTAGATGATGGTCCGTCCAAGATTGCGGGGCAATGTTAGTGATAGCACTGTTGCAATTCAGATCGGCCACCCAGTCGAGAGTCCTTCCATTGCTATGGGTAGGGGTAAGGATTTTTTTTGTGAGCCCATGATCCATCATTATGGCTGCTAATGATTGGGCATGTTTATTATCAAAGCCATTGAAGCCAAGGTTAAATTCCCCC
This sequence comes from Ambystoma mexicanum, assembly GCF_040938575.1. Classification (NCBI taxonomy): domain Eukaryota; kingdom Metazoa; phylum Chordata; class Amphibia; order Caudata; family Ambystomatidae; genus Ambystoma; species Ambystoma mexicanum. The sequence goes on along the minus strand of NC_090924.1, from coordinate 530,636,059 downwards.
ATCAGTAAAGTATGAGAGGAATCTTTTGTGTGGTTGGCTAGAAGGCTAGTTAAGTCCTCCTCGAAGGTTCCCAGTGGACCTGGAGGTCTGTATACCAAATGGATAGTTAAAGTGTGATTACTTGATAAGGGAAGTTTGGCTGTGAGTATCACGCATGATGGTGGAGTGGACAATCTAGTGGATAGGTTAGTTTTGGAAATGATAGCTAGGCCGCCGCCTCTGTCATTGGGTCCGTCAACTCTGAGGATGTGGTAGCCATCAGGTATGGCTAGCATAAGGGCGGGGCCTGCTGCCTCATGAAGCCAGGACTCGGTTATTGCAAGCAGGTCCAAGTCCCCATTGGTTAGGGTGTCTGCGATTTCAGTGGCATGTGCCACAAGTGATCTAGTGTTGATAAGCGATCCAGATAAAGTGGTAGTGCTATTAGGTTTAAGGGTGGGTGGATGTTTAATTATAGGGGTGTGAGTTTTCTTAAGAATTTTTGGAGTGGGAGAATGTGCAGAGTTAAGGTTGTTCTGCCTGTCCTCCTGCCCTGACCTAGTTGAAGGTGCATAGGCTTGGGTATTGTTTTGGGTAGCTTTGAAGTTTGTTTTAGGCTCATATAGACGGGGCTGTCTTGCTCTAAATCTCATGTTTCTGTCCTGGGGTGGGCATGATGAGATAGTAATGGTGGCCATAGTCACAAAGTGGCCTAATAGGAGTAGGAGTGGCTGGTTCCTCTGAGTGTTGCTCATATTTATGGAGTAGTCTAGGTCAGAGTTATCGCAAAGTATACTGCTCAAGTTATCGCAGAACAGTCTAGTTTCAATGATCACAGATTGGGATCATTCCAATTATCACAGATTGGGATAAATCCAAATGTCACAGATTGGGCTCATTCCAATTGTCACAGATTGGGCTCATTCCAATTGTCACAGATTGGGCTCATTCCAATTGTCACAGATTGGGCTAAATCCAAATATCACAGAATAGGCTCATTTCAATTATCACAGATTGGGCGAATTTCAAATATCGCTGAGTAGGCTACTCGCAAATATCCCAGAATAGGCTGATTTCAGATGACATGAGGTGATAGTAACACGTTTGTTTAAATTACACAGGCTAGTGCGGGTAATTACAGTGTCTAGATCAAATGGCAGAGGCTGGTACAGAGCAAGTACACAGAGTTCCATTGGGCTGTGTATTGTAATATTCTAATTCATACAGCACTCTGTAGGTTGGTCCATGCAAGGGATACTTAGTTTTTAATACTAACACGTAGAAGAGACGTATATAGACAAAGGTGGAAGTGTCAGTGAAAGTCCCACCATGGGATAGCCATTGGTGTATGAAGGAATGTTAATAAGCAGACACAGCAATACAGTATGCAGTCGTGCTTACTATGAGTCATTTGAAGTTGCTACGGGAAGGTGGTACTTACATCAAATAGGTGCTGGAAGGCGCCTTGCAGCAGTATGTTGCATGCTGGTCCGGGTAATTTCCACACCGCGTGCCGTCCAGCAGTGAACAGGGGCAAACAGGGCCGTAGATGGCCTTCGGTGGGCCGGCTCTTCCGCCTGTCAGCGGATGCTGAAGAATTTCAAACACACGGTTGCTTAGCAACCAGCACGACGCTGAGCCTTGTTGTGGAACCATATCGCGCCCAACATTTTGTTTATGCAGCGAATGTCTGATTGAAAGAAAGAAGGTTGTAGAAAAGGCAAGAAGAGGGAGATGAGAAGACGGGAAGAGCAAGAGCATAAGGAAATGAGGAGTAGAGAACAAATGGAGGACGAAATTGATCACATTGTTAATAGATGTGTAATACCAGTTAAAGAACGAGAGCGATGGGAAGAAGAAAGAACGTCACAGCAACCCGCAAGGGAGCTGCACAAGATACACACAGTACCAACATGGGCTAATGAGCATCTTAAAGCAGAAGGCATGTGGAAAAGGATTGGGAACTATATAGGCAGATGAGGGAAAATGACTGTTGCAAGACTAGAGGGAGTATCGAAGGGTCTTCACCGGGAGAAACAAGATGTAGATCAGATGACGAAATAACAGACAAGCATAGAACGCTGTCCCTAAGCAGCCTAGATCTTGATGAGGAAAGATATAAAAGCCATACCAGTATGGGTATAATGATGTCAGATGAAGAAAGGGAAGAAAATTAGGGAGTGCGAGGAGATGGCGCATGTGGCTCCTCAACAGACCCAAACATAGAAAGTGTAAAGAGGTCAGATTTAGAAGAGCCAGAAGGAAAAACACCAGTTCATATCCTGAACCACCACATGGATGGTTGCATAGCGTAGGGGAAATGTCCCCGCCTTATGTAAGTTAATTGAGGCCATTGCCAGGAAGACGATGAGCGCGCAAAACCAGCCCTACCTGGAAGGATATACACAGTTCCCGTTACTAGAGAAAGGGGGAGGCCGACCACAATACATACCGTGGCCGCAAATGGATAAAGATAATCTGAATTGCAAATTACCCAGTTTGACTGCAGGAGCAGGAATATGGATTTAGGAGTTAGAAAGAATGACGGCGAGAATGACATTAGCAGTGGGTCTACTAACATCTATTCTAGGGGGGAGAGCGGACGACATTTGGAGACAAGCGGGATATCTGGGTGTAACAGCACAAAATGTGACATGATGGAGCGCAATTTATTAATTGTAGAGCGGACTTATGGAGAGTACAGTATCTTGATACGTCCGACATGGGCATGATTATGACACGGAAAATGGGAGAGAATGAAGATCATGTGCTTATATTCAGGAGATTCAAGAACATTGGGGTCTTCAGATGAGGGAACTGTGGGATAAAACAGTAGCGTTATTTTATCATATTTTATGTCACGAATGCCTGAGCCAGTGCAAAGGCAGGTGACAAAACAGGTAGGGATGGAAGCGAAGCCATTGCCAGAAATACAGTTGACGATCGTACATCATTGTCGATTGTTACAAGAAAAGAAGAAGAAAAAAGCAGAGAATAGGAAGCTTGAGGAAGCAAAGTTAGTTCAGAAAAAGTTGTTGAAATTTGCTATAGAAGGAGCAGTACTGACGTGTGGTGAAGGAGTGGTCACACACGAGTTACCGCCTAAACAGCCAATCAATAAAGGGTACCCCGTAGATCAGGGCGGGTAAAATATTTGGCAACATGGTAGAGGGAATGGACCTAGGGGACGAGGAGGTGGATTTCAAAACCCTCAAGGGGGAGGAGGATTTAATGGAGGACAGCGGCAACAGTGCTGGAATTGTGGGAGAATGGGACATATGGCTTGAACGTGTAGAAGTAGAGGGGGCATGCAGCAGAACTAGCAAGCTCCAAGGGGAGGGGGGGCAGGTTATTTTCCACAGTATAAAACAGAACCACCAGTATTATGCCCAGGATCACAAGCAGTATCAGACAAATGCGCTACAAATACAGCAAATGCAGCAGATTCCACTGCAACCAAAGTCACCACATGGGCAACCACAGCAAGCTCCTATGCAAACACAAGTACAGACCCAACTATACACTCTGATGCAACAGACGATGATGCCACAATGGAAGGTGAATACAGGATCCCCACAAACACCTACACACAGGATAGGGAGTGTGACAGTAGTGGGAGAGAATCCTTTTACGGGTACAGGGATGAATGCAGATCCACAAGAGAAAAGCCCACATAGTGACCTGATATGTTCAGTACAATCTATGACATCAGACCCCCAAGAGGAACCGAGGGTCAGGGTAACAATAGGAGGCAAGACATTTTCGTTTCTTGTAGATATGGGAGCGACTCACTCTTGTGTTCAAGAGGGAAAGTATCCAATGTCTGGCATTGCCATTAATGAGCAGGGATTCTCTGGGGCTAGGAGTGTGGTTCCTTTTACTGATGTATTACCAACTTCAAAAGGAGAACATGACGTGTCTATGCCACTATTGTATTCTCGACAGACACCAGTTAACATACTAGGACGTGACTTAAAATGACAATATCTTTTACTGACAAAGGGATAATATGTTCCACTCCAGGGATACATTACATGAATGTAAGAGAATGCATATTAGCATTTACAGGGCAAAAAGCATTACGAGGTGTCCCTCTAGAAGCAGAAGTATTTTTGTATGGAGTAAATATTTGATTGGCATGGCTCCCTGGATTGATAGGTAAATCGCTGAGGATACGTGACACATTTTTATTCAGACCAGAAGTATCTATGGATGAGGAAGTACAGGTTATTCCCATAGAACTGGAGGAAGAGATAATGAGAGAGGAAAGGGTGATTATTCATGGGACAGATGACGAAGGAAGAGCATGGAGAACAGTAATAGCTAGACTAACAGACGAGGAGTTGTTTAGAGATAAGAATTCAGACGATGAATTTGTATTTTTCATAAGTCTCACCTATTGGATGAAAGTGGAGAATAAGGAAATACCACAGAGAATGGCACCGGTAAGAAAGAAGCCATCATTTTTCCAGACAGATCTAGAAAGGGTGCCAAGCATCTTATGGACCAATAGTCCATATGGCGTGGGTCTATTGAGCGGAGAAGGAGCAGTTAAAATAAAGCGTAAGCCAAGAGCAATTTTACCACGAGAAAAACAGTACCCCATGTCCAGACAAGCAGATGAAGGTATATTTGAAACCATTTCCGCTTTAATACAGCTTTAAGAGACTGTACATAGCATTAGAATGTACATTAGCATTTTACAGGGCAAAAAGCATTACAAGGTGCCCCTCTAGATGCAGAAGTATTTTTGTATGGAGTAAATATTTTATTGACATGGCTCCCTGGATTGATAGGTAAATTGCTGAGGATACTTGACACATTTTTGTTCAGACCAGAAATATCTATGGATGATGAAGAAGGACAGGTTATTCCCATAGAACTGGAGGAAGTGATAACCTAAAAAACCACTGGCTGAAGCTGGAGGAACACTGGAGCTGCTACCCACTGGAGTCCCTTACGCATATCGCCTAGCCCAGAAACCCCATAAACGCCAGACCCCTTATGACGACCAGAAATACGGTGAAGAGCTGGAAGAAGGCAGCCCGGAAATGGGGCTGTGGGAACACGGTAGGCCCGCTGGGAGAACCCCGACTTCACCCCAGAGCTGGGGCTGGGGCCGAATGTCTTCGCCAGGTAGAAGACAGGTGAGCTGAGGCGCATTGCAGACTTCTTCACAGATGGCACTCTGCTCACTTTTGAGGGCTGCAAAGAGAAGTTTCAAGTCCCGGAAAACTTTTCGCTACGCCCAGCTTAGACACTGGCTGTCCCATGACTTGATAAGGGCGCATGGAAGCAGAGACCTAACAGCACTGGAACGAACACTGACGGCGACTACACCTAGGGGGAAATATCAACCTTGTACAGGCTATTGGACAGAGGGGCCTCCGAATCAAAGGAGCCTTACATCGCACGATGAGATCGAGACATAGGCAGAGAACTGGGCGAGGTAAGCTGGAACCGCATGTGGACGAGGGCCCACAGGAGCTCCAAATGTATAACAAAGAAGGAGGGGCAATCAAGGTCTGCTATAGATGGTACTTGACACCGGAGGTCCTACACAAGTGTTACCCTGCCATTCCACCGCACTGTTGGAGGCTGCACGGACACTGGGATGCTATTCCACCTCCTGTGGATGTGCCCGAAAACGGCCTGGTTCTGGAAAGAGGTCCTGGACCAGATGAAACGAATTATCGGCCTATCGATCCCATGGGATACAGGCATAGTCTTGTTGGGTGACACTGGCGAGGGCCAATTCCCGATGACAGGGCGACTGGCGGACCTCTGCACACACCTGCTCACAGCTGCGAAAATTTTAAATCGCAAGGCTGTGGAAACATGTTGAGGGCCCAGCGATCCCCATGTGGTGGACAAAGTGTTGGGACATTGCTGTAGCTGAAAAGATCACTGCCCTCCGCTCTGGGAACAGAAGCAAGTTTTATAGCATTTGGGCCCCTTTCTTAGACTACGCACAAAAGTTCCCTGGAGTGGCTAGGCAGCCACCGTCCCTCCTCTAGATGGCAAAAGATGACTAAAAACTGACTGTGCCTGCACCGGGGCTGCCTGGGAAGCCCTCGGCACGATCACTTTTCGCTGAAGCAACTTGTCGCCCAATGCACTCATTCCCCATTTGGAACTGAACCACAATTGTCTGTCCCACTGCAGACCCCAGAGACAGTTCCTGACATTCTCAACCTTGAACTGAAGCTGCCCTCCCTCCCGGATTCCCCCCAAAATACTCCCCCGTTTTGTTTACCTCCCTTGAGGTCGTGTTCTGAATTTTGTTTGTTGTTTTTCACTGCATTATGATTCGAATAATGTATACAGCATTTACTTGTTTGCAAAATCGTAATAAAAAGTCTTGCTGAAAAAAAAATAATCCCACCGAAAATCTAAGTAATGAGGATCCATAAAAGAGATTCCCTAATGCCACTAGCTAAATCTCACATTCCACATCGAAATGTAGGGAAAATGAAAGCCACTCTCCCTGGGCCACCACTGTTTCTCATGCGAGGAAAAGGGAACATCGCTAGGTTTGTCCCTGGAATAACACCACAAAGAGCCTATAGAGATAGGATGGCCAATAGCCAAACAATGGGAAGAAGAGAGTGAAGAAACAGAGGTAGAACCGGATACCTACGAAGTATACTACTGCAAGACCCAACCTTTCTAGACCCATGAAAAAGTACAGATAAAAGGGATATGGGCTCATGCACTGATTGACTCAGGAAGCCAACAAATGGCAGTCAGAGCCGACCTCCTATTTCCAGAGGACATGAAGGGTAGTCAATCCATAAAAACTACCTGTTACATGGGGATGTGAAGACCGATCCTAAAGTACCTTTGTCCCTGAAAGTTAGAAACCAGCCCATGACTATAAAAACAGCAGTAGTGACTGGTCTGCCCTTAGTAGTAATTATAGGCACAGACTTTCCAACTTTTGGTGAACTACTAAAACCTTTGAGGACTTCAAATCTGAACCCACCCTATTCTCCTTAACAATCTTGGGAACCTTCCATCGAACTTTAAGATGCTTCCATATGGAACTGGGGAGAGTTCAGACCTCCTGACCCAGAGAGACCAGAACCACACACTCGAAAAAGAAATACCTTCTGAAAAAATATGGGGATGCCACAGATATAAGGGGAGGGGTATGTGATGAATTTATGGAATCAATCCCTGCTCCCCAAGGAGGAGCCCCCCCCTGTGCAGCTAGGGAGGTGAGCCTGCTTTGCAAAACCATCCCTAGGGGTCAAGGCAAGTGACAACTCACCAGGAGAGACTCCCCCTGGGGACAAGGACTCCTGTTCCTGTGAGGAACTCCCTGATGCCCTCCATGTCATGGCTTACATGGAATTATCTAACACTCAAAACCAGCACAAGTTCCATAACTGGGACAAAGAGAAAATGGACTTGTACAATTACCAAACAAAAGAAAGCCTGTCTCTAAGTTAAGAACTCAGAATAACTATGCAGAGTACGCTTAAAGAGGAGGACAAAACAGAGAGGGAGAGATGCAAGCAGGGGAACACCTGAGGAAGTTGGAACCAATTATCATGTCCTAGCTATTGATCCTGCAGAGGCCGAAGATGAATCCCACTAACCCCTACGAAGTTATGGACTCCACATGTTTTAGTGACTACTGCTAAGCCCACAACCTCGGGTGGGGGCGGGTTGGTGTGGAGGATAAAACAATGAATGACAGGACCTCTTTTGTGGCGATATTCCTGGAAATTCCGAGTGAACGCTGAGGACCTAAAATTCGAAAAGCATAAGCTTAAGACATATTACTCCTTACCTCCTGCAAACCTCCTCAACCTGAAGAGCGTACTCCCTCAAGTTATCTGTCTGCCTCCTTTTACCGCTAGAAGGAACCTCTGAGTCCTCTACTATCTCCGCGGTACAGAGTTCTCATTTGTGTTCTTGCTGAAGACTTTCATAAGGATTCCCTGAAGACTTCTCTTACTGCTCTTTTGAAACCTGTGTAAGTACACAATCTCTTAGATCCTTTTATGTTGGGTTTACTTTTTACTGACGTTCTCTCTCTAGATCGCTTTAGACTCCAAACTAACTATTACTCTGCTGATGATTTAGTTGTATGTGTGGGATATTTTGACCCATTCCAATGTGCCTCACTACATCACTTACTGCAATGGTGAAGGAAACAGCCCAAAATGACCCCGCTGACTCCTGTGCGCGCCAAAATCTTTAAAACTACGTTTGTGTCACAACCAGAAAAAGGCTGCACACCCTGCCACACACAGTTCAGAGGGGGTGAAAACAGAGTCCTCACTGCAGGAGCATGCCAGTGGGCTCTGCCACAGTCAACTTGGAGCAAAGTGAATGAAACAGCATCATTGTGCTGAAAACCCGAAAATGCCTTTTAAAATTGCATTTTCCTAATCTTAAAAAGTGCTGTTTTTGGTGCCAGATCCATTCATTTCTACTGGATCATTGAGATTAAAGGGCCCTACAATGCCCAGGATCATCCAGTGTGGCTCTGAGGAACCGGGCCGCATTGGAAGGACAGCTCCTACAAAATGTATTTTTGAAAAAGCAACCCAGGAACCCTTGTTTTCATTTCCCCTGGGAAAAATGCGGCTATTTCTTTGCAACAAATATCAAGAAACAGCAGTCCAGAGAAAGACTATAAACAAATGCTGGATACAGTTAGTCATGCTGCAAACAATTCTAGCACTCAAGGGAAGAACTAGTGCTGATTAAAATGTGTATTTGCTGCAGATGAAAACCGGATTTGAAGAAATAAGTTTAATGTGCTTTTGCCTGAAAGAAGAGAAAAATCACCTGTTTTTGAAGTATATTCTTGTGTAAAGGCTTACTTATTTAAGAATGTCAAAGGATTTGCGAATGTTAAAAATCCACCTATAAACTGTTTTAATTTTATATGTTTAAATGAAATTTAAAAGGTAAAACTCAAAGTTAAACCCAGTTTGAGTTAATCAGCTATATAAAAAAAAAACCTGCTCCGACAGTTCTTAGCCCCGAGAAAGGTTGGCCCCACTACTGTTGGCACAGGAAAGGCTAATTGCTGCTGGGAGGCCTTGAATACTCATGACAAAGGGACTTCATTAGACATTCGTCTTTGCCCCAGGTGAAGACAATAGCAGGCTTGGACACTCACCCTTCCAGTGGGAGGGGCAGGAAGCTTCACTCTCCAGGGAGAGGCCCCTCATTCAACTTCAAAGGATTTGACATTTGCTTAAAGGGAAAAAGAAAAAAAAACTGACATGTGACTTTTGGGTTTAAAATGCTTATTTTGCCACTGAACTCCAAGACATTTAACTTGGCAGCAAGAATGAGAAAAAATGTGCATACATCTAACTCTGAATTTATGCTATTCATTTGAAAACTTGGTAGAATGTCTTACTGCGTAAGGAACAGAAGTTATAAAGAATGACCAATTGCGCAGAAAGTATTCATGTTGCAAACATAATATTGTGTACACATATGCTCGGGGTAATTGCGCAGATATGTACAAAATTGGGAAATGTAAGGCCAAACCTTTCATGGTTAAAATTGCCAAAATTCAACAGAAAGACTAAACCAAGTCCCACAGACTTGGGAGTTTGATTGAAATGTGACCCACAAGATATGCAACAGTGCATCTGATTTTCCTAGAGGGCATAACTACATAAATATGCATTTGTGGGAAAGTTAGATTTTGGTTCCAGTGGCATGGGGAGGTTGTAGTCATTGTAAAAAACCATCCCATAAACATGACCAAAGCAAGGTGGAAACTATGCTCTTGCCCAATCATAGCATTGTGGGTTGTAAGTCTGCCCCTCCATAAACTTTAGTGATGTCATTTGGCATGATAAATAAGGGAACCTCACAACACACAGAGACCGATTCCGGACTTCATCCTGATTTCTGTGTGGCGCCCTGTTCCTGAATTCTCCTGCATTCTCCATCTTTGCTCCCGATTCCAGATTTCTTTGCAAAGCCAAGGCCTATGCATTGGAGAACTCCTTTTCAGCTAGGCCCAAATTCTGAAGCCATCCCAAAAACCTAAGGGAAGCATTTTGATCCAGTCTGGCTTGCTACCACTAAATGCTTGCCTGCTCCAAATTTACCATCCCACTGATCTCTGGTCTCCAGTAACCAGTGCAGTCCAGTACCGTCCAGGTGACCAGAACCGCCCAGCTGACCTTATTCCGCCAGATGTGCCTTGTCCTTTGTTAGACCCGATCCGTGTGATGACCAGAAACCTTGATGGTCCAAAATCTTAAAGTAAAGTGGACTGTAAGTACTAATAGGAAACATAGTAAACCATAGCATATCTTGTCTTGCCTTGTCCTATCCCAATCTCTAAACCATCATATCTTTACCTTAAGAACCTGTAATATTGTCAGAACCATTCTTACAACCCTGTCTGTGATTCCTAGTGTTGGTGCCGATTTTCTCTTCATTTTTGTTTTACTATAACATAAGCCATTAGTGATTTTTATTAAATAAAGTAATTTCCATAAAGAAAATGGGTTATCCACCACGTGAAGGGTTACAAGGGCCGTGTAACTGTGGCGATTCACGGGTGGCGTTCTCTTTTTCTTAGCCATTAAATCTAGTTTAAGTAAAATTAATCTTTCATTTTAAAACCGATTTTCTGTTTTTCTCTGCTCTATCTTCCTAAAAAACACCTCTCATTCAACATTGCATAACTCCCTCAATTTAATAGCTAGAGACTTCATTTCAACTCTGACTTATACATAAGACCTGTAGCTACATCCCTACACACGCACACCAAAACAGTGTATTTCAACCGTTGTTCTTAAAAACCGTTATTGAATTTTAGGCGGGTATTTGCATTTCTGCAAAGTTTTACACGTGTGATTTTCAATTTAAAGTATTTCCAAACTTCCATTAAGATTCAAAGTGTGTAATTTTACTCATACTATAGCTTATGATCGTTAGCATCTTTCCCATGTTTCTCCCATAGTGATTTGTATTGATGTAAGGACTTTTGCACACTTTTCATTGTTTTAATAAGCCATTTTCGAATGTCATTTTAAAAGTGTAAGATTTCCAAACCATTTTTCTCTCTTGTTTGGGGAGGGAAGATGGTATTTAAATTCTGTTCATTGTTCTTTATTCCTAAATACCTGCTGCTTACTTACATCTGTTTAGAATTGCTTATTTATGAGTTGAGGAATTTTGCAGGGGGGGGGGATCTTAACTGGTGCTATCTTTTCAAAAAAGCCAAACTGTTCTTTTCTCTGTATTTTCCTTCTGTGTTGCTAAAAGTGAATTTAACTGCCTTACATACCTTTTTATTTGTATTGTCACCACATTGGCGATTGCTGCCCAATATATTAAAACATATGTTTGATTTGAATTTTAAATAAATAAATAAATATATTACCTTTACCAACCAGCCCGATTCTCGGTCCATTGTGACCTGGGGGTATTTTGAGAAGGGGTGTAATATGAGTGGTATAACAATCAGAATATTGAACCTATAAACATAATAAAATAAGTATTTCATTTGTGCACTGCATACTAGGCTGAGACCAAGGTGTATTGCCTGATTGAAATCCTTAACAATGTCTCACTCGAGTTAAGTTGTTCTATTCAATGTCTTGACTTCAGTAATAACTCTGCCCTTAGTGCTATGCTTAGGACAGCTATTGGGTTGCCCGTTTACATTAGAAACTGCTTCTTGTATGTAAATAATATTTGTCTTGTAACTATTTAGTTCCAAGCTGCCTTTCCTGCCCTCAGCCAATTAACTTCTACGAACAGCTTCTCCATCTTGGAAAGGGATAATACCAGTCCCAGTTTGCTGATGAGACTTCTGTTAAGGAAACATGGTTTAGTTGAAAATACAGACACTTGCTTCAAAAAACACTGTCAAAAGAAAAACATCCCCCAACCTTATGTTCCTCCTTCCCTTTCCTGCAGTATCTTCCGCGTAGGACCCTGACACCAATGCAGGCCGTGGAGCCTGCAAGGTTCAGAATTGCTTTGGAGAGGAGCAAGAGACACTGAATGGTCATTATGTGTGAGGAAGCAGAAGCCGGGCAGACCGGAATGGAAAGCTTGGTCGTGGCATGACCACCCAGACAGCGTAGCAGACAGGTCGCCCCCTCAACTATGTTGTTAGCACTGCACAGACAAAGCGACTCATGGGCTGAGTACCGGTAACGATACTGAGACACTGGGAAGGAGAAGGAAAGATATCCGAAGCGGATGTTACAGAGAACAAACACAGAAACGAAGAGAAGGAAAAAGAAGGTCCCACGCGCCTACGGGTACCAGAGACGTTCCCCCTCCGGTCTGAAGGTAAAGGGAAAACGGGAATACTGAGAAGGAAAAAGGGTCTCATAGGATCAGACATACTCATCTCAGTATAAATGACGAGACTGAAAATCCCATTAATTAAATGGAACTATATTAATGTGATGAAGAGAAGCCTAGAATCTACAAACAGGGAGAGAAATAAAACTGGAACATTGCTACCTTTGGAAAAAAGGAAACTAACCCAGAATTTAAGAAGCACAAATTGGAACACAGTAGAGAGATAATTATGCACTAAAGACCATATGGGTCAATAGGATAGACTGTTTACAAGTAAATCGTGAGAAGGAAAAGTTGAATCAAAACTGGATAGAATTCCAAAGTCTCAGAAGAAAAGAAACTTAATTAGAAATCTCAGAGTCCTATAGGAAAGACAAAAGGATTCAGACTAGATCCAAGCACCCATTAACAAAAGGAGATAGAAAGACTATAAAGCCCTTCAGAGAATTACAACAACAAACACACAGGATGACGAGAGATCATTTGAGAATTGCAAACGAATCAGGAAAAGATAAAGAAGTGAAGACAAGTGCAGAAACAAAACTAACAGGAGAAGTGAGCCATTCTCCTGACATTATTTGATTATAAAAGTGGTAGGGTCAGTTACGTTTGCTTTGGATGACAGACTGTTTTCTTTGGACATTTATCCACAACTGACAAGTACCTTAGTTAGTAAAATAGTCAGGGAATACCCATAGTGATAGGAAAAGATAGACATTCTTTTATCTTTTAATAAAAACACATTACAAATGTCCGCGGAGTGTCTGCGTCCTTTTGATCCACCACACTTCGCTTTAAGCATTTCCTACATTGACTATACATTGCTATTAGTAGAGTCAGTGAGAGGCGAGGTAATCTCAGCGCTGGGTTTTGCACAGCATAGAGTTGGGTTCTGCACAGCATATGGAGGTACCCAGATTGTACATTATTGCTGACTTATTGCATGTTCTGTGGTTTCTTCTTTCTTTTGACAACTTTTTCTATATTTCCTTTTAACTAACTACTGCCATCAGACATCTTGATATTGGGGGCTAGTGTCTGTTCTGGTAATGGGGTGCATTCAACGGTCTGAGGATAGATAACAGAAGTGATGCAATGAACCCCTCATTATTAGGGGTTCTTTCATTAAACTGCTCACTCTAAGGAGCAGTGTGACTGGAATCTGGGGATTTGACAACAGATATATTCTTGTTTAATAGGCCTATTGATGTGTTGTTTTGCAAGGTATATTTAGTTTAAATTACACAATCTCCATTCGTGCAGTATCACTAATGTAACACTCGCTACTGATCTAGTCCCACACCACAACTTTGGGCAAGAAAAAAGGCAGATTTGTAAAAACTCTAATTAATTTAAAGAAATTAATGTAAAATCCAGACCAAGGTGGTCTCCAGCTTTAAGTCAGGGAATACACCATAAGGTTGCACTATCACAAACAGCTGGTGTACAAAAACAAGATTTGCTTGCCTGCATGAATCACACTGCTTTTCACATTCAAGCACTCATTTCCATAATCAATTCTACATAGAGATTAAGTTCTGAATAATACTAGACATTCTACTGATAATTATGTTGCTTGTCGATAAATATCTCTTAAAAATGGTTGACTTCACCAAATCCTATTAACTCGAAGTACAAAGTCACATTAGCAAATGTGACTAAATACAGTTTTTACTTTCCCCAATCAGACCCACCATTTGCTGAATCAGAAAACTGTCAGGTTTCACAGCTTCTCACATAAATCTGGTGCAGGACCTTCTTAATGTGTGTGTAATTTACACTATGCTCACAATAACATTAAAATGTGCACAATCTCAGTTCCCTCTATCTAACCTGGAAGTGTCCAGATTACTTTAAATGGATCTTAGCACCCCTAACCTTTCACTTCACAAAGGAGTTTGTTCATCTGTGCATTTAAGAATAAAGGGATTGCATGGGTTTTACATTTTGCACTATTTTCAGTGAATAGAAACAATCACTCCAAGCTACCGCTCATCAAACTTTTTATGATTACGTCTCCCACCAGCAACAAATTATTAATATTTTTTCTGTCAGGCTAGGGACCTTCATGAAGGGTTCATAGTCCTAAATATCAACTATATCCATAGAAACACACAGATTCTATTTTACAAAAACAAAACTACATTACATTTCACAAATGTGCTGTCAGTTGTACATTGCACAGTCAATTATATGCAATGGTTTTTATAGAAATTAAACTCAGACTCTGAGCTTAATGACAATGAGGAACAAAGAGCTTTTTACTTTATACTGCTCCTGTGTCCCTTTATAATTAGCATTCCCCGTTTGCTCCCAGGGAATGACCATGGACTATAAGGCAATCTGGATTTACATTGGGGCTTTTGTACTTACTTTCAAATGGTGATTTATATTTTTGGAAATCAGCCTGGACTCCCCTTCAGTTTGGAATTTCTCAAACATCAAGGTTCTCAGGTGCTCTGGATGGGTTCCCAAATTGACTGCTCACCACCTTTCTATGGAATCCCAGGTCTCCTGTTGGGGGTCTCCCGCCACTTATCCATCTCCTTCCAGTAATATTCATCATACTCCTCAGAATGGCTTCTCTTGCTGTCTACATGGTACTTTCTAATCAAACATATCCCTCCCACCCCTTGGAATTATGATGCTCTTTTTTTCATATATCACGCCTAGTGTTGTGACATGAGAAATGGTGGGGGTTGACTATAGAAAGTTGTAGATATCAATTGCATTTTGCTATACTTTCTGATATAAAGGTGCCAATTTAACAAAACAAAAACTGAGATATATTACACAACTGTGCTGCATATTTATTTCTACAAGTATTCATTTTTGATAATCGTTATTAATGTTCATAATTGTAAGCAATGTATACTTACAAAACACAATTGGTTTCAAGTTCCTAACATTTTCCCTTAAAACGTTACTGGTTTTAATTTATTACATATTTTAGTTACATGGCAATAAAGGAAGCTTTTTCACTCAGTTTTAACATACATTAATCTAAATAAATGCTATTTATAGCGACAAGCTGTCCACATTGTTCAAGCGCGGACATGTGATTTTCACTGTTGAAAAAAATGTATGATTGGGTCCCTGGAAAACAATTCATGACTAGCCTCATGACTTCAAGTAAACTGACTTTTATGAGCTTGTTTTTGTCAAAGTTTCCTTGAAAATACCAATGGTGGGAGCAAATCTGCTCCAATGTGAATCTTAGTTCATATATAGTCAGCACCATACCAAGCTGTAACAGGAAACAGTGTTGTTAAAACCCATGCTATTCAATCTTAATACATAAATATCACATTGCATTTCTTTCTTAAACCTGGCCTCTGACAAACATTATCATTTCCAATTTTAATACACCATTGGTTATTGTAACAATTATGAGGCTGGAAATCATAGGTAAAATGTGTGATTTTATATTGTCTGACTCATTTAAACGTTCACTTTTCCAGCACAGGGCCCTCGGCTTCACACATGCAAGAAGCAGCACCATTCACAATTTTATCTCAGCTTCAGTTTGTTCTGGGAAACAATCTTGGGCTCAATTTAGTATGACAGTTTTCTGCTGTTAAAGACTGCATAGACATAGAATAAGGATCTGGTGATACAAGATTCAACATTCATTGGGAACAAGCATTGGCAATGCCAACAGTTTGGGCCTTTGCCAAAACTGTTCGATTTGCCAATGCTTGTTTTTAAGAGGACTTCAGTGAAGGGCACACAGGGCATACATCCAGTCGCTGAAGGCAGACGTGTAAAAACATTTTTTTTACACCAATAGTGGGTTTCTAACTCCAACCAAGTAATTAACTCTCAGAATGCTTTGAAAAAACATTGGCAGCCACTTGAGTGCAAAGTTGAACTGAGAAAAGCTGGGATACGATTGCTTCATTTTCAATTGGACCCTCAAAAGTACAGCACACAATATGATAAAGTCCTCCCTCCCCCATCATGAGAAATACTCAAAACGTGTGCTAGAATATAAAAATTGGCACTGGCAAGGAAAGCACTAAGATATTAAACTCATGACTAGTGAGCTATTTAAAACAAATAGGCCCCTAGAAAAGATGAGTGTTATTGGCTGCCCCAGATGCGCCAGCCGAAGATCAGTGAGAGGCCCGAACAAAGAATTCGATTTGGTCTTAAGGAATACCCTTTGACATTCACATTTTAAGGCAGAAGGTTTGGGGGATACAAGTACGCTATATACAATAAATGGCACTACAAGAAACTTGGGTCACTACCGAGCTAATCATGGACAGACAAATTACCATCCAGAAATCTGCCATAAAGGGGGTGAAAGGAAGACCAAATGGTGGCTTGCGAAGTAGCGTGAGGAATGAATTACACACAGAAGAATTGGCCTACGCATCTGATATGTTCTGGTGGGCATGGTAATGGATGGCAGCACATGGGGTTTAACAGAAAAATTTAACATCATAAACCTATGCCACTCCCTCCCCCAGGCAAAATTCAAGATATGCAAACATGCGGGGAAGAGCCTATGTGTTGTGCACTTCTTCAAGGCATAGAAAATGCAGACAATACGTTGTGTTAGATTTTTTGATTACTAGGCGCAGTATTAGAGGCATCATTTTAGCAGTTTCAAATCAGTAAAGTAAACATTCTAAAGAGGCCCAGCATAGGAGATACAAGCACTTTTTGCACCGTATATTAATCTACTATGTGACTGGCTTGGAATTCCGCTCGGTTTCTCCTGAAATGAATTAAAAATACCAACACTACTCAAAACTAAACAAATACTGCAAAATATGCAAGTTGTAGGCTAGCATGATTGCACTTTGTGAATATTGTAAAAGCACCAAGGTAATTGTACAACAATCTGCGAGAGGGCAACTTTCCAAAGTAAGTCTGGCCACTCCCTCACCTGTACCAGAGAAAAAGGTGTGAGCAAAGGTGGAAGCTTATATTGGGGAACAGATAGGCTCGTGGAGGGTGCCTACATGCTGCCAGTTAAAGGCCCATGTGCTTGGTGGAGGGGGGGAGGGGGTTCACAGTCACAGCTGTCACAGGGTCAATTCAATGATGTCCCTCACTGTCCAGTGGTGTAGGGATCGGGAGCATGAGGGTTAATGACAGTGGATGATAGATGTATACCAGGCTGTCACAACTTTCAGAAGCAGTTTACAAAAGGAGATCACTACAAAACTAGAGTTTTTCTAGCCTGTCATGAACGGAGGGAGATGAAGGTAGTAGGACGCGATAACTTGTTATGGGGATGTTTAAGGGGAGTGTGTCCCTGCCCTGATGTGTCTCAGCAAGTCTGTGGGTGGTGCGCTCCATCCGGCCTATTTTCAAGGATGCCCCTGGGAGGGGGACTGGTATCTGTGGGATGTGCTGGTCACACTGCTTCATCAACAACATGAAGGGATTTTTCCATGTGTCTGTTTAGGAGAGACCCTCACCTGAAGTCCTTGGAAGGCTGCTGGATGTCATTTTCTCGAGAAGGTTGGAGATGTGGTAGGAGACACTTGCCATTTTGCTGCCGGGAGTGTGACGCAGTTTTGTTTCCCATTACAAGCGAATCAGTTAACAAGGTAAGTTTACAAAGCGATGAAAGTTAAAAACGGAGAACTGTAAGATCATCTCGTTATCAACAATGCAGTTTTCCAGTAAATTCAGAGCGGTGTGCAAGATAATAGAAGATGCTACGGGAATACAAATCAAGCATCAAAAAGCCGAAAAAAAGTGTATGGCAGGCAGACTGTCAGGGCCATCTACTGCCATTGACAATACTTGCTTCAGCGATCTGGAGGAACTAAAAAAAAAAAAAAAAAAAAAAAAAAAAAAAAAAAGCCAGCAACCTGGTCTAGCAGTACGAACAGTGCAATCTCCCTGGATGCTGCTGCAGAGACACCCCCACTATAAACATATTTAATCACCAATCTACATAGAGGAGAACTCACAAAGCACTGTCGACCACACCGGTCTGTAATTTCTGGGCGACAATAGGACAGCGGTTCGGCCCCTCCAAGTTAAATGATCAGATTATTACCATTTGCATTCTATCAAACTTGCCTGTTCCTGTATTGTTATTTGAATCCTGCCATACGTGACCAGCTTGGAACGTGTGTTACCAATTGTATTCTATCAGACTTGCCTGTACCTGCATTGCTATTTGCATCCTGCCATACTTGCTTGCTACCACCAATTACATGCCATCATACTTGCCTGTACCTGCATTGTTATTAGCACCCTGCCATACGTGCTTGCTACAACCAATTACATTCTATCCAACTTGCCTGCACCTGAATTGTTATTTGCATTCTGCCATACGTGCTTGCAACTACGCGCAACTACGCGCAATGGTAGCACTGCTAGTTAGCCATTGTTAGTTAGCCGAAGTGCGTCTCGGTCTGATGTCAGTGATCATTGATAAAGACCCACGCGGTCAAAACACATGTCGGCTGACCCCAA
This sequence comes from Ambystoma mexicanum, assembly GCF_040938575.1. Taxonomy (NCBI): domain Eukaryota; kingdom Metazoa; phylum Chordata; class Amphibia; order Caudata; family Ambystomatidae; genus Ambystoma; species Ambystoma mexicanum. Next base: position 530,617,318 of record NC_090924.1, on the reverse strand, counting down.
TTGGGGCTATGAGTCTACATGAAACAATTGATAAATGAATAAAAAATGCACTTAAAACAGACTTTCAAAAGAAAGTGTGTGGCAAATCCACTTTTTTTAATTATCAAACTAATCGCAAGGTATCCAGGAGAAACCCTTGACCGTACAACCAAGGAGGTGTGGGATTCACCTCAACCCCATCCTGTGACCTGCGGAAAAACTAATTCGGACACCACATTAATCATCGGAACTTAGCAAGAATGGTTCTACACCTATGGCCCAATTATGAATAGTTAATTGACCTGCTTAGTACCAATTGTACCTGGATAGGTTTACCTTGTACTTCATTGCTATTGGCATTCTGTTTCACGCACCTACAATTCTGTGTCTTTAACTCCGAACAAAGTTAGCACTGCTAGTTACCTCGTGTTAGTTAAATGACCAGCTTAGCACCAACTGCACCCTGTTAGGTTTGCCTTGCAGTTGTACTGTCATCTGCAATCTACACGATTTACTTGCAATTTTGAGTACTCTAGATTTGACAATCAGACTTCGATAGTTTAAACAGTACACCTTGTTGAATAACTACCATATGGACACTATTCCAGCAGGCCCTCAGCACTATAAACCAGATTGTACCACTGACCCTAGCACAACTCCCAAGGTGATCAGTCATGCGTATGCCACTTCCACTCTTAACTTACCTCCATATCCTCATTACAATTACGATCTTGGCCATTCCAACTACCGCCTATAGAAGCAACTACCCACCGCCATCCGTCAAGGACGTTTATTCCACCTCTACACCACCATGCGTCCATGTCTCTAAGTTACCCCCATCAAACCACATCCTTCCTTCAGGCTTCCTCCCGCCTTGTCTTCAAACAGCACCTAAAATCAGTTATCAAACCCACCTTGCCTATACTACACCTCCTCCTACAACAGGATCTTGGTCTACTTTCCCCTATTTCTCCAAATCTGATGTTCTGTCCGCTATTCTAAAACTAAAATCTGCTTTTCCTGATGACTCCATACCATTGGCTCTTTTGCAGGAGTCATCGCCTGATATAATTAATTTCATCACTTCTGCTGTCAATATCTCTTTCACGACAGGAGTTATACCAGGCCCCCTCAAACACGCCTTAGTTATTCCTCTGTTGAAAAAACCCTCACTCGATCCAGAGGTATTGGCCAACTACTGCCCGATTTCTCTTCTTCCATTTTTAATGAAAGTTTTGGAGGCGCTGGTGTCTCCCCTTCTTACGGCATTTCTGGAATCCTCTCAATGTCTTGATCCTTTCCAATCAGGTTTTTGGCCTGGCAGAGGCACTGAGTCGGTACTAAACTCAGTTATGGACGACCTGATGTGTCCGACTGACCAGGGCGGTGTCGGGGCAGTCCTGTTATTAGAGCTCTCTGCTGCCTTCGACACCGTCGATCATGCTCTCCTTTATCCCCGGCTCTTTGAGGCTGGGAATGATGGCCAAGTGCTGAAATGGTTCATCGCATTCCTGGCGGACCGATCGCAATTAGTATCTCTCCCCTCTTTCCGCTCTGCCCCAGTTCATCTATCCTGTGGCATCCCCCAGGGTTCAGCACTATCCCCTATTCTATTTAATATTTATATAAGATACCTTCTGTTCCTCATTGCCTCACAAGGGTTCCCCTTTTACTCCTACGCGAATGACACCCATATTCTGGTCCGTCTTGACCTAACTAAAATTGAAACGGCATCTCACCTTAGGCATTGCCTTGAGGATGTAGGTATGTGGATGTCACAAACCTGGCTGAAACTTAATGGTAGCAAAACCGAGGTTCTTGTTGTAGGTACCTCCAATCCACAATCCTTTTGGACTGCCGAGTTTTGGCCATTTTGGCCTCCCTCCCTCGGCCCTCTTCCATTACCTGTATCATCGGTACGCAACCTTGGCGTACGGATCTCAGCCACACTGACTATGGACGAAAAAATCAGTGCGGTGTGTAAATCCGGCCATTTTAAACTCCATCCTTTCTCCATCCTCTTTTTGGCGCCCACATGACCCCTCTGCTGCGCCAGCTGCATTGGCTTCCAGTTGATCAGCGAATTATGTTTAAATCAATGTGTATGGTACACAGGGCCTACTATGGTACTGGAGCAGAATACCGGCAGGCTAAATTTCCTCGATACATACCCACTCTTGTCCTCTGTTCTCTAGGGACCTGTCGATTGAGGGTATCCCGTTTCAGATTTGCTTGTAAAGGTGGCCGCGCATTTTCGGTAAAAGCCGCTAAGGGGTGGAATAACCTGCCTCTCCGCCTGCGCGAGACTATTAACCATCTCACCTTCCGGCGCAATCTGAACACCTGGTTGTTTCAATAGTTCTCTGCCCTCTGTCTGCTTCTTTCCAGTTCCTCCCTCGCTCTTAGCGCCATGATACCTCTGGGTGTACGTGCGCTGATAAATGCCAATAACATATACTAGACTTGACACACCCAATAGAATTATCACAAACCAATCCACAAATGACACCAGTACTCCTGCCATCCTCTACACTGTCATTAAACAACCCCACTCACACCACACCAACACCCAGGTATAATCCACCCGTTTCTACACCCAGAACCTACCTGCCTTGCCCATTACAACACAGAATTCATTGACTCAGATCCAGATTTCCGCCTACACACTCGCATCCTAATTTCAAACACACAACCAATGTAATTGGCTCCCCTAAAATCTCAGCTAACAACGCACCTGCACCTATAGGAAGCACCATACAATCCAAATGTAAACTGGACAACACCCCCTCCTCGATCACAGGGGCTCTCATTAATGCCAGATCACTGCCAGCCCATTCTCTAGACATTGTCGACTACATAACCTCACATGAACTCGACTTTCTAGCCATTACAGAGACTTGGCTCCATGATGCGTCAGGACCCTCCCTCTCTCTTGCCATGCCGGACAAATACTCCATCATCAGACACAACAGAAAATCCAAACCATCCAAGAGGCTGGGGCATCACCTTCATCTCTAAAACATCACTAGCCCTAAGAATCATTTCAAACCAAACCATGCCCTCCGCAGAACTACTATCCATCAAGCTACCAATTATATATAGACCCCCTGGCCATACTTCCACATTCGAAGAGGATATCTCACTCCTCCGATCGACCAATAGCAAGGCAAAGTTATCCTTATGGGTGACATGAACGTAGGCCTTCTAGACCCTAAAGACCCTAAGGCACACACTCTTGCGAATACAATCACTGAATTAGGATTCCCGCACTGCATAACTGAACATACACATAATAAAGGCAGAACCTTAGACTGGTTAGCCGACCTAAACTGTGACATAACAATCCTTTCCAACACACTATGTGCATTGTCAGACCATCACGTGATCTCCTTTACCATCAAGGAAGGCAATCAGGCCATCCAACAGAACATCGGCACACCATTGAGCACTAGAAAGAAAAAGCAATATAACAAAGGAGAAACTTCTACCCCTATTATAGCCAATCATCAACTCCCCTATGACACTCACTGACCCCACGGGTATAGTTGACCTATATAATCGTCCATTACTCAACACAATCAATACCATAGCAACATTAAAACTGCGCAAATCCAAACCTCGAGCGCACCTAAACTCATGATTCACCCCACACCTCACGAGTCCTACGAAAACCCAAAAGAAATGCAGAAGCCCTCTGGAAAAATCTCCCCTCAGCAGCCAACAAGGATAACTTTTTTTTTTTTTTTACTTTTGTTTATTTGCAGAAAATTAAGACAGGTATAGCATATCTTACACAGAGATAAACAGAAATAACAGTGTCGCATTAGGCATTACATCATGCGCTTTTTGATCCAGCTCAAGATGGGGAGGGGGGATGATTGACAACACGAGGGCGAACGAGGTGCCCAGTACTTACGGTGATGCGTAGGGCGGACCCGGCGGGGGGGGTTGGGGTGGGGGGGAGTGCAGCTCCACTCAACCTCGTCCCTATTGTTCAGATAGCTGCAGAGTTCTGTCCACACATTCTTTGGGCGGGATGGAGTGGGCAGGGATCCAATATACTCCTCTTCACAGATTTGTACCCACGTGAGGGCTTTCAACCACATCTCGAGGGTGGGGGGGAGCGGCGCTTCCAACCTTGTAAAATGCATCTTTTAGCGACAATAGCACTTACATTTAAAAATGTTGAAATTTTTTTTGCATTTTCTCCGGACCATATTCCAAACAGTAGGGCTAGCGGTTCAGGGTCTACTGGGGACCCAATTATCTCTGTGAGCGCTTTCGTTACCTCCAGCCAGAACGCCCTCAGCGCAACACAGGACCAAAACATATGCATGTGATCTGCCTCTTCAGAGTTACATTTCGGGCATGTGTGGGTCGGGGTGTGTGTAAATTTCGCTTCTCTGTGCGGTGTGTAATAAAGTCTGTTGAGAAGTTTATATTGTATGCAACGGAATCTAGCGCTAAGGGAGACTTTGCGCGTGTGCGCGCACATTTTGTTCCACATATCATCAGTGATTTCTATCTCCAGCTCTCTAGCCCAAGCTTCCTGTGGTTTAAGGGATGTGTTCTCTCGCTTTTCCAGCTGCATTTTATACAGAGAGGATATTATGCCCCTACCGCCTGTAGAGTTTGCTATGTATTGGATTTCGGGTTCGTCTGGGGGCTCGTCTGGGTAGGAGGGCCATATTGCACGGACCGCTGCTCTTAGCCTGAAGTATTGTATAGCTCCAGCACTGAGTTGGAGTGCTCGGGCCGCCACGTTTGGGGGGGGGGGGTGAATTTACCGTCGGGGTATAGATCAGTTAGTGCTCGATATCCCAGGGCCTCCCAGTGCCGCATGAAATATTGGTCGTGCGTGAGGGAGAATCCTGGGAATTGTCGTATGGGTAGCCATTTATAGTATGGGTGATGCTATTGTGTCGGTTTCAGAATCCTATTCCATGCTTTTATCGTGGTGGCTACAGGGTCTGCTAGGGCATCTGTCCGGAACGTGTGATGTAGTAATAGGGTCATGAAGTTGGTCCCATCCCCTGCCAAGTTCTCTAATTTGACGTGCGGGGAGGGGGGGGGCGGCGGGTTCAAGTGTGCGTACCAGTGCGTGGCGTGTTGGGGCTGTGCTGCAATCCAGTACAGGGTTAGGTCTGGGGCTGTGAACCCCCCTTGTTCGTAGGGAGGGGTCATATGTTGCCACTTCTTGCGGACAGCTCCGGAACGCCTGAGGAATTGGGCGCACGCCGCGTGGAGCATCTTGAAATATTGCTTCCCGGGCCACACTGGTATGTTGGCAAAGATATAGAGAAGCTTGGGGACCGCAATAATTTTTACTAGGGACAGTCTGCCCGCCAGTGACAGAGGGAGGCTGCGCCATTTATGCATCTTGGATTCAATGAGCTGTGCAGTTGTCTCGTAGTTACCCTCCAGTAAGGAAGCTTTGGTTAGTGCCACTTGCACCCCTAGGTACTTGATGCCCCCTGGGGACGAGCGTAGGGGAAATTTGCATGATGGTTGCTGGGTTGCCGCAGTAAGGGGGAACATTTCGGATTTCGAATAATTGATGGTAAAACTAGAGTACGTTCTTATTTTTGTTATGTCTCGGATGATCGGGTCCAGGTGTGTGGAGGGGTTTCTGACATATAGAAGTACGTCATCAGCATACAGTGAGATGATTTCCGGTGTAACCTGTAGTCGAATACCTTTGCGGGTGTGTCGGTCCCTAATGTGGTCTGCCATGGGTTCAATGGTGAGCGCAAAAAGGATGGGGGAGAATGGACATCCCTGGCGGGTACCCCTGTGTAGCGCAAAGGGAGAGGAGACGATGGAGTTGACAAGCACCCTGGCCATTGGATCAGTGTATAGCAGTTTTATGTAGGAGATCATGTTTGGTCCTATTCCCATTTTTTCCCAGCACGGCCCATAAATATTTCCATGAAACCATGTCAAATGCCTTCTGGGCCTCTAGCGTGACCGCCACTGCATCCGCCTTCGGGTCAATTCTGGACATTAAATTGAATTAATCGGCGGTTATTCAGTGCAGTAGAGCGGCCAGGAACAAATCCACTTTGGTCTGCGTGGACCAGGTGGGGAATAAATGGAAGGAATCTATTTGCAATTATTTTAGCAAAAATGTTCATGTCCGTGTTGATAAGTGATAAGGGCCTATAGGAACCACATTCGACTGGAGGTTTCCCTGGTTTGGGGAGGACAGTGATTAGGGCTTCCCTTAAGGAGGGTGGGGGAGGGAGGCTAACCGGAGTGAATCGTTCCAGACCCTGTTCAATATGGGAGCTAGGTTGGCAACGTGTTCCCGGTAGAACTCAGATGTGAGCCCATCGGGACCCGGGGCCTTGTTTTTCGGAAGGTCAGAGATTACCTGGACTATCTCATCCAAGGTGAACGGGGCATCGAGTTGTTCCTTGGTGCTCTGGGAGATGAGGGTCATAGGGATGCGTTCTAGAAGGTTGTCTAGGTCTTGAGCATTGAGTTCTGGCTGGGGGCCATATAGACTGGCATAAAAGCTAGCAAAGGTGTCAGTGATGGGTTGGTCGGACCAGTGTCATAGGCCCTGTTCGTCTACAATGCTATCTATTCGGGACCTGCCTCCCTCCACTCATACTAATTTAGCTAGGGTTCTATCGGGTCTGTCACCCTCACCATACCGTCGGGCAGCCATGGGGCGAGCAAATTACCGCACCTCGCTCAGGGTGTGAGATTCAAACAGTTCTAGTTCTGTTCTCATTTTTGCTAGGATTGCCGGTGCAGAAGCGTACTGCTGTTCTAGAGTTTTGAGCTTTGTTTCAGAGCTGTTTAGGGCCTGCCTTATGGCTTTATGAGCCCTGGCCTCCCTTGAGATGCACATCCCTCTGATGTACACTTTAAATGCCTCCCAGCAGGTCCCCTCAGTGTGTCCTGCGTATTGTTGTTCTCGAAAAGTGTTTATGTCCGACAGGATCTCCGCTTTAAAGACAATATCAGATAGACCCTCAGATTTAAAGCGCCAGGCAGGGCGGGCTGCCGGATTATTACCCAGTTGGATATGCAGCAGCACGGGGGAGTGGTCAGAGAGCGTGCATGCAAGTATCTTAACATCCGACACCCTGCCCACTCGGCTCACCGACAGTAAGAACATGTCTATTCTCGAAGAGCTGTCGTGTACTGTGGAGTAGAAAGTGTAGTCTCTGTCATGGGGATGAAGCGTTCTCCACACATCATGTAAATTCAGGGAATTCATGTGTGTAAGGAGTCGTTTGGTGGCTCGGGACAGGACCCTGCGGGTCGTGGTTGTCCTATCTAGGACATTGTCAAGTATAAGGTTCATGTCTCCCCCCATATAATGGGAACTAACTTCCGCATATCTCATGAGGATGGCGGTCACGGCATCTATAAATTCAGGGGAGTCAGTGTTGGGACCGTATGAGTTCACAAGCAAGCATTCCTCGTTAGCCAGAGTGCAGTGGAGAATCACGTATCTGCCCTCTGTGTCGATGTGGGATGTGTGGAGTGTGAATTTTAACGATTTGTAGATGAGAGTCAGGACTCCTCTGGATTGGGTGGAGAATTGGGTATAGAATCTGCTGGGGCCCCAGGACTGTGCAAGGTTGGATGATAGGAGTTTCAGAGCATGCGTCTCCTGCAACAGGAGTACCTTGATTCCGTGTCTTTGTGCATATGCTGTGATCCTGCGGGACTTTGTAAAATTCGTCAATTCCTGAATATTCCATGTCATCATTTTAATAGCCATGCAACATTTTATGGGACATCCCAACTAAAGGGACTAAAGGATCTGCCTCCGTTTACCAACATATGTGCAGCCGTGGCGCGGATGCGCCTCTCTTCAAGACCAGTCATTCCTTTTCTGCCGATTTTTTGATAACATTCCCCTACTCCACCACCCCCCGCCCGGAACAAACAAGCAGTGTGATAATACCCACCCCTAAAGCAACCAACTGCGTGCCGTTCCCAATTTGGCGACGCTTGACTAATCGCCCAACAGGGCCTTAAACAAACACTCCACCTTAGAAGGCATTGTAGCTGCAGTGGGGGCTACCGCTGCCGTCTGACCCACATTTGTTAACGCATATAATGATAATGATACATCATTAATCTTTTGAACGGCTGATGAAACTTAGGGTTACAAAAAAGAAACAAGTATGTTCTTAGGTCCTGAGAGCGGAGCAATTACTGGCATAGTTTGGTGCCTTACAGTTAGGCTGAGGAGTCGAGGGTCAGGCACAGTGTTTGCCATTTTGGTCAGGTATTTTAGAGATGTACCCCCTTCCCCAAGTCATGCTCTTGAATATAGCCATTGGGGCTATGTACGGCCCAGAACAGTACAGAGGAGGGGGGGGGACAAGTTTGCCCCCCAGGGGGGCAGTCTCTAGATGGGGCTCGGTTGATGAGGCCTCCAGTAGGGTCATGCAAGCTTTGATCTCAGTCGTCGTTCATTGGTTCATCTGTGGGATCCCCTAGTGGGATTTGTGCCTCAATGAATTTGACTGCCTCATCCGGGACCGTGAAGAAGTATAGCTTGTTGCGGTGAGTGAATTTTAGGCGTCTTTTTAACACCATCGAATTGGCGTCGCTCCATCTGCACCCCTACAGAAAAATCGAGGAAAATCCTGATGATTTGAGTGTCCAGCCTTAGTTCCCCTTTCTCTCTGGCCGAGCGAAGTATATGGTCTCTGTCTTTGTAGCTTAGCAGTTTTGCAATTATTGGTCTGGGGAAGTCTCCTGGTTTAGGCCGGGGTGCCAGTGAGCGATGTGCTCGTTCTACAGTGAAGAATGGTGATAGCTCAGGGTTATCGAGGAGGTCCTTGAGAGGTTTTTCGACCGCAGGTTCCATATGACCCTTCAGAGCGGATTCGGGAACCCCCACTATGCGAATGTTATTTCTTCGCGACCTTGATTCGTGGTGTACTGTGCAGTGCCAGCTCCCCTGTGGAGGGTAGAGGCCTTCTGGTGTGGGAAGCAGCCGCGTGGGAGGGAGAGCTGGGGAAAGTGGTTGGTCCTTGCGTTTCCTACCACCTCAGCCAGCGTCGGGGCCGGGCTGTAGCCGCCGTCTATGAGCGGATCTGGAGTCGGGCTCCCGGGAGAGCAGCGAGCGATGTTGGGGCAGGGAGATCAGGCCACGGCAAGCGTCCCCTCATAGATCTGGGGCCCAGGAGCTGGCCGCAGACCGCTACCGCGCCCAAGCGGGGACGGCAAGTATTGCTGGGGTTGAGGCGGGAGGGGAGCAAGCCGCTGGGGCCCACGGGAGCTCCGGCGGGGCACTAGAGGGGGCGGTGGTGTACCAACACACCCCCCCCGGGCACTCACCTTTGCCGCTCGCCGTCTGCATGGCCTGCGGCGGCAGATTGGAAGGAGCAGCAGTGCGGTCCTTCGTCCCACGGCGGTTGCGCCGCAACAGCAGCACGTCGGGAGGTTCGTTAGCAGGTTTCTCTGTGGCCCAGCAGCGGTGTATCTCGGGGCCGCCCAAGCGCCATCGCCCTCCGAAGTTCCAGGAGGTAGGCCCAGTGGAAGTACAGGGCCGGCATGCGTGGTCGGCTGTTTCTCGGCCGCAGCTGAACCGCAGGTAGCGTTTTTTTCGCAGTATGTGTCCCGTAGTTAGGGGAACCGTCCGGTGTAGTTTTTAGGTGTAGAGATGGCCAGATTCCGCCGTTGTTCGCTGATGTTTATCTGTGGGTCACGGAGCTCTGTATCTAGGCGGCCATCTTGTTGGCTGCTCAAAAGCGCCCCCCCACACAAGGATAACTTTTTAACAACCTCTCTTAACTATGAAACAGCTATTGACCAGGCCAAAAAAGAATAATAAGGGCCGCATCACCAAGGCAAAATCTAGCAGCAAGGAACTATTCAATATACTCAAAGAGCTAGAATCACCTGCCCCACCACCAGGCACTTGTACCAAAGATATCTCTTGGTGCACTAATATCCAGAAGGCACTACAAGATAAAATCTCAATGCTTCAAAGTAAAATAGAATCGAAAAAAGTCAACATTACCAATGCAGCATCCACTCCCACTCTCCCCACACCACGTGGGAATACCCATAACCAATTTAATTTTTCCCCCCACTCCATCAAAGAGGTTGAGGACATAATCTCAAAATTAAAACCCTCCAAGTGCAAAGGAGATATTTGCCCTGCCCCTATCATTAAAGAGGCAGTCAGGGAACCTGCCCCCTTCATCACATCACATCGCTTATCAACGCATCATTAAACTCCAGCATAGTACCCAACAACCTAAAGGATGCCTGGGTACTCCCGCTACTGAAAAAAACAACCCTAGACCCAAATAACCCCTCAAACTATAGACCCATTACCACAGTACCCTTTATTTTGAAAATATTGGATTGAGCAGCATATCTGCAGATTCAACAACATCTAGAATCAAACAACCTTCTTGGTCTCAGACAATCAGGGTTCTGACCCAGAAATGGGACTGAAACAGCTCTGATCGACCTTAAGACTCAAATCTAAGCCCTTAAAGACAAAGGCAAATTTGCTTTTCTCCTCCTTTTAGACTTTTTGGCAGCGTTCGACCTAGTAAACCACAAAATTATCAGCAACAAGTCCTTTCTAAACAACAGATCTATGAGGGTCTTTGCACCATCAGCCTCCGCAGAACCATCACCTGTCACTTGTGGAGTCCCCCCAAGGATCTTGCGCGTCCCCTACACTATATAATGTGTTCACAAAGCCTCTATTTGATGACCGGGACTATTTGGGTGTCACCTACACCAATTACGCTGATGACACCCATCACTGGCGACTATGCTACTAACAGCAAAACACTAAACGACATCTACATCATCATACAAGCCTGGATGGCCAATCATGGACTCTGTCTTAATGATGATAAGACAGAGTTACTCCTTCTAGGAACCCCAGCAAACCTTAATAAATTAGATGAACAATTGACCTCCTTCAACATTGACGGGACCATAATCAAAATCTCTAAGGATGTAAAAACCCTAGGTATCTACATCGACTTGGTTCTCACTTTAAATCGACAAACCAATGTAATTGCCTCCTCGTCAGCCTATACCTGCAACTTAATCACGGTCTGTAGATCATTCATCACTACTGCAAACTGCATCACAATAGCCAGAGCCTTAGGCATGTCTAAACTCGACTATTGTAACACACTATATCTAGAAACCACCCAACAGAACCTAGATAAGATGCAAGTCATACAAAATAATGCCATCAGGTCAGCAATAAACATTCCGAGATCACAACAGATCTCTGAAACCAGATGTAACCTAAACTGGCTATCTGTCAAGCAAAGAATCGCACTGAAAACCGTGTCACTTACACATAAGTGTCTCGCAAATCTGGCACCCTAATACCTGGCTAATAGTCTTTCACACAACACACCAACCCGCCCCACTAGATTTGCTCAGACACATTGCCTGAAAATCCCCAGGTTCAATCTACAAAGAGCAGGAAGGATTAGCTTCCAAGTATTAGCTGCCAAAAGTTGGAACGCTCTGCCTTTATCACTTAGATCTGAACCATCTTACCACCTCTTCAAAACAAATGTAGAGCTGTGGCTTCATGTGCAAGAAAGTAGTAGCTCCCTGTGACATTCCCTACCTTTGAACTGCCTCGCACCTGTATCTTATCTATTTCACTCATAGTTCTGCACTTAACGGAACCCATTGTAAATACGTAATTATGTAATTTAAATCTTTCTATGCCTCTGTATGTAACTAACTGCTTGTGCGCAATTCTGCAAACTGTAAGATAAGTGTATTCTTCTATATAACGCGTAAGACAAGCGCCCAGATGCCTCCGGGCTTGGTGCGCTCTTCAAATAAACTAAACTAAGACCATGTTTTAATTGGCTGATAAAAAAAAATTCTAAGCAGATGTGCAGCGCTTTTACATCGTCCTGATTAAAAAGCAAGGACCTCTGTGACTAGTGCAAACTAATTTTAAAGGGTGCCTGCGTGTAGTGCCATTTATTTGCAGGGAGAAGCCGCTGCTTTTGCACGTTTTGATCACTAATACTATAGTGTAAATGTGGATATTTGAACTTCAACAGCACAAGGGTAGTGACCAGATGTACCACATGCCAGTTTATGGTGGTTGGTGGCATTATATGCTGCTAGGCCGCATTTGATTGGATGTTGGTGGGTGGGTGCGGAGGGGATCTCTGTTTTCACATGTGCTCAGTATGTGTTTAGCACAAGTCACATAGTGAGCAAGGAGTGTGTGGAGTCGTCGGGTAGTCACATTTCACTCTGACATAATTCCCTCATTCAAAGCGGAAACGGAGTACTGCCGGAATAGTACTGAGAAAGAATCGGAGAGTGCGGTATGCCAGGAGAGCCGGTGCTATGTAGGACCTCCCGAGAACAGACAAGATCGTGGTGACAGCGCTCTTTAATTGCATGGCTGCGAAGGAAGGCGACGGCGGACGAGGCTCGAGTAAAGTCATTTCTAACGAGTAAAGCTGAAGAAATGATGAGCTTTCACAGATTAATGAAACTGTCAGGCTCCCTGGCTCTTCCATCCATCGAAACAGTAAACAGGCACAAAGTACTGAAATGTTGGATATTTTCAAAGCGCTCCAGCCAAAGCCGAGGTCTTACGACATAACTGAAAATGTCAGCAAAGGGGGCCTTTCTGTCAAGCAATGGGGAGCAGCTAAGTAAACATATTACTGTTATTTTTTTAAACTTTGCGACAGTCGCTCATCCCAAACAACTGAAACAAGTATGCTCTATCTTTCCAAGATCCCGTGTACCAATGACAGTCTCAATCCAGGCCCACAGTGCAGATACGCCTGATGTTGGAGGCAGGGCCCAGGGGACTTCTGCCAGCTAGGCCAGCCTGGCCTCCCCGTGCTGTCAGAGTAGCTTTGGCCCTGCCTCTCACAGAGGTGCGGGGGAGGAAAGGGTGCTTGCAGTGCGGCAGAACAGTACTTACCTCCCCCGCCATTGTTTTCGTCCAATGCTTCCAATTGGCTATCCCATCTCACTGCCAGAAGAACATTCTGGATGCAAATACTTAAACACTGATTAGGGAATGTCAGTGAAATACAATCAATCCAGAATTTAAACATATGTGCCCACTTCTAAGCACAAAGTACCATAGCCACAAAATCAATTTTGGAATACAAACTATTTGGGTGCACGAAATACGATAGCAACAAAACATCTTTGGGAATATGAACTATTTATGAAGACGTGAAATTCTGTAAAACGAGCATTGGCAAAGCCAACAGTTTTGACCTTTGTGTTCCACTGGTTAGGAAGATGCATGATATATTTACCATTTAAAGATTACCGGCTTGTTTCCAGAGAGCTTCTTTAAAGACAGTCATCCAAGATGGCTGCCTCCATGGTAGAGCATACTCAAAATCAAAGAATTCCGAGATGGGCAGAAATGGGTGGGATTAGCCATTGGGATTACATTGGATAGGGGCAGGGAAAGAGTGGGATTACAACTGTGTATATGTTATCCCCATTGGAAAAGCATTGCAGGCCCACTTTCAAAACCCATTTGAAGCTCTTATGTTAATGACAATAGTTTTGGCTTTTAAGGTAGCGCTTTTAGTGCCACCTAATAGCCAAAACTACAAATACTCTGCGCGTAAATACGACAAGGAGTGCATTTGTATTTTTACTGGTGATGACTGTCATTAGAGGCATCAGTGAATTTCTTTCTTAAATGTGCCATTTTCAAAAGTACAAATCAAAGTACTATTGGAATGTTAAAAAGACTTAATTGTAGTGCAGGAATTGTGGGCTGGTCATTCTGGAATGAGGAAATAAAGGGCAGAGATTACACAGTAAGTAAATATGCAGCAACCAACATGCACTCAGAAAGAAAAGATAAATGCATGCTAACAACCATGTTGAACACAAAGTAACATAATTACAAATAAATGAAAAGGGATGTGAGGTAAGCACTTAGAAGCTCCTTATAATTACAGAGAAAATCAGCAAGCTCCTCACCTACAATTGTTGTTACAGGTACTGTCAGTGCTATGCCACATTTAGGAAAAGCAATGAAAGGGTCTGTGAGCAGACACCGTTGGTATGATATAAGGTAAATTAAAGAAAATACTCAAAAGGACAATAGATGCCAGTGTTAGATAACGGGAAGTGATGTGGAAAATATGGTTTTAGAGCTCCCAAGTCATAACAATAATGTGTTGCAAGAAGGAAACTTTGGTGTACAGTGCTGACACCAAAACATGCCCCAAGTGGCGAGAACAAGAGCGATGGGAGTGAATCATCACAATTTGTGACGGCAGCTACAGAACTAGTCTGTGTAAACGCACTGGTGAATGAGCGTTGGTGTGCGAGACTTCTGAAGTGACTATGTACACAAACAGTGCAATGCTGCCTAACATAATTCTGGGGACTAAGCACCCACAGCTTGATTGTGTAGGATATGAGATGCTGAGCTGTTACTCATGCCCTGGAAATGACAAAGCACACTAAAACCAGATAGGTGGTGGCTAAAGAACAGATGGAGTTACAACAGTTTACTTTCCCGACTCAACAAGGCCTTGACCCCAAAATGACACAGGAAACTTGGGCAATCCCGCTGGTGCAAATATTACGCTGACTGAAATAATGGCTGAACTAAAAATTGGGCATGTATGATATGATGGGTTATTTATAACACGCTTAATACCCAGAGGTTTCTAAACGCGGACCCGAGATCGAACCCGTGTTGCTCCGTGTCGTCTTGCTTCCAAGGTGAGCGTGTTGCTGTTGAGCTATTCTCCCGAGACTTAAACACTTAAATTGGTGGCGCAGTGGTAAGGTTGGATGCTATTCAACAGACTGCTGAAAAAGTAATGTTGGGCATTATGTCGCTAATGGAAGAAGTAGGGGAACTGGAAGAATGTTCGACTATGAAACAGCTGCATGCTCAGACTGTTACTTTTAAAGTTCTAAACTGGGGATGAGATCTCGCAGATGGCGAGGGTAATGGGCTATGTTAAGTTTGAAAATATTACACTCAAATGCTTTCCTGATTTTTTTCAAACTTGTGTCCAGCGGGCCCAGAAGTAGTCTGAGACCATAATGAAGGCCTTTCGAAGTAAAGAGATTAGCTACTCCATGATATGTTCAGCTAATTTAAGAATCATAACAGTGTCTGACTGTAAAACTTCCTTTTACACTGCCCCCGAGCAGGCTATGCAGTTTGCTCTGGGGCTCTGCAGTGCCTACTTTATACTTAAGGCTCCTATCCAAATATGTTTAAAGATGATTTCCTAACAGCTGTCACAGATTTTTACAGATTGTAATTGTTTACAGATTAGTTATTAGATATAACTGCCTTATTAGATATGTGTGCAGGAACCTTCGGTATGGGACTGGGGAGGCTGGAGATACAGTACTGGTACGATGGAAATAATTGCACACTGAAGCGTAACCTACATGCTGGGAATTCCTTGAAGGCAAATTGCTACAAGCCTGTTAGATCAAACTAAGAATATGGCTATTTGGTCAGATATAGCTTCTACACTCAGGGAATGTCATGAGACAGCAAATCCAGTGCATGAAGTGACCGATCGCTGTGTGCAGATACAGTAGAGCTGAAAGACCTGGACGGATGTTGGCCTGGTTGGCAGATGGAGAGAGACTCAAGCTATTTTTAATATTTTAGCAGTGAGGCGGATGGCATTTTGTTTATCTCAGTATGCTCAAAAATAATGTATGTTGTCTTGTAATGTAAGGGTTTACTACACCAAAATGTCTACCCAGTGCGAGCTTTTGGGGCTGCTCGTGTTCTATACGCTGATGCACAAAAATAAGGATACACTGGGTACCCTCTTGAACATTCTGAAATACTAAGGGCTATCAAGGAGATAACTGCTGGGAAAGCACCAGGACCAGAGGGGCGGTCCTCAGAGTTTTATAAAGCATTTGCGGTTGAGCAGATAGCCTTTTTACCCCAAACGTATGAGGCACTACAGCAAGGTGCACTTCGTAAAATATTAAATGAAGCTGCACTTGTGGTGATAGGTAAACCTGGTAAGCCAAAGCACTCACGTGTGTCATATAGGCCTCTCTGTAATCTTAATTTGAATAACAAAAACCTGCCTAAAGTTACCGCCAATATGTTATTGTCACACATCACTGAATAGGTGACCTCTGATGAAGCTGGATTCATGACAGGAAGCTCAACACATTTAAAACGACACATCTGGTCTGCCATAATGACTATGTTGGCCTAGTCGGCTAAAGAGATTGCTGCTTTCCTTGATGCTGAGAAGGTATTACATTCCACAGAGCCGAGTTACCAATGGTGTGTGCTTATGAGGTTGAGAGAGTAAATGGATTTGCGTCTTATATAGCTAAAAAATCCCTAGGGATAAAAGGCGGAGCACGGATGGGCCTGGAACTGGTCATCTTCTTGCTTGATGCGCACAAAGCTTTTGATATGCTAGATTGGGGCTACATAAGAGAAACCCTACACCACTATGGATTCGGCCCAAATTTTATAAAAAGGAACACTAGCTAACTACCAGCACCCCTCCACGAGACTGAGAATAAACGGAGCCAGATAAGACAAAATCAATGTAGAGGCACAAGACAAGGAGGCCCTCTTTCCCCACTCATATTTGCGCTCTCAATGGAGCCATTCGCCAGTAGGATTCACCACAACACGGCAATACACAGCATCAAAGTCACGGGAGAATCCTACAAAGCAGCCTTGTACGCCGACGATGTGCTACTGACGGTAACCCAAATGAAAGAATCCATGAAGGCCCTATGAGGAGAATTAGATGCGTTCAGAGAAGTTTCAGGGTTCACAGTAAACATCACAAAGTCAACAGCAATGGGCATTAATGTGGGGAATAAACCCAAGGAAGAGTTGGAAGCCAAATACCCGATCCAATGGGCCAAGTCGCAGATCAATTACCTGGGGGTCCAGATACCAAACAAAACAGAAAGAATATACAAAACAAACTTCCCTCTGCTGCTCAAACAGTTCAGAAGTGATCTGTTACGCTGGCAGAAGCAAGAAATCGCATGGTTTGGAAGAATCACAGCGCTGAAGATTAACTTAACCCCTAGACTGCTATATTTTGGTCTAGCCCTCCCAGTAACCATCCGGAAGAAAGCCCTCCAAAGACTGCAGGTAGACATCCTGAAATACGTCTGGGAAGGTAAGAAATTGCAAACTCCGAAGCGCATTATGCTCTGGGGCTCAGCGACGGGCAGCCTAGGGGTCCTGGACGTGGCCAGGTACAGCCTCGCAGCTCAACTCTCGCAAGCCTTTGTATGGAAGCTAACCAGCAACCGGCCCGATGGTTAAAACTGGAGGAAGACTGGTGCAAGACCCCAATAGAAGCGCTACCACACATAAAAGAACTCTGCAGCACCTGGAATACAGGACCCCTGCCAGCAACGAGAAATACAGTGGCGAGTTGGAAAAGGGCAGCACGCCTATGGTAGTGCAGAAGCACAAAAGTACCACTCTCACGCATCTGGGACAATCCAGACTTCTTCCCAGGCACCACGCCTATCAACTTTGACAAATGGAGGGACGGAGGAATGAAGATCCTGGCAGATCTTTTTGAGAACGGAAGCCCGCTGAACTTCAAAGCTTGCAAAACCAAATTCCAAGTCCCAGAGACAGAGAGGTTCCAGTACACGCAGCTCAGACACTGGCGGTCGAACTAGTCTGCAAGAAAACATGGAAGTAGAGAACTAACAGCCTTAGAACGAACACTTACTGCAATTACCGCAAAGGGAAAAATATTCACCCTATACAAGCTATTGGACAGAAAAGATATAACCAAAAAAAAAGCCCTACATGCTGAAGTGGGAAAAAGACATAGGCAAAGTCATCGACCCGGAGGAGTGGAGCCATATTTGGACCCGGGCGCGCAAAATCTCCAAGTGCATAGCAAACAAAGAAGGAGCGTTTAAAGTGTGCTACAGATGGTACCGCACACCCGAGATTCTTAACAAATGTAACCCAGCCACTCCCCCACAATGCTGGAGAGGATGCCCAGACCTGGGCACGCTGTTCCATCTCTTCTGGACATGCCCAAAAGCCTCCCAATTTTGGAAGAACGTCCTGGAACAGATCAAATTGATAACAGGCCTCACGATTCCATCGGATTGTTCTACTAGAAGCGATGGGGGAGGGTCAATTCCCACTAAAAGGGTGTATGGCTGATCTGTGTTCGCACGTTTTTACAGCTGCAAAAATATCAATAGCCATAGAAATGCAGAAGGCCTGGCCACTAAAACGTGGTGGTCCAAGGGATGGGAAATAACGGCGGTGGAAAAAAAATCACAGCCGTCAGATTCGGCAACAAGACCAAGTTTGATCAGAGCACGAGGTAGAAGGTCAACACCGCCGGAGTTGAAAGCTAATCCGCAGAATACTCTACACTCCAGGCCTCAAGCCCCTGCAGACTTTAAGCCCATAACAATAACTCAGCCAAACACACTCATGTGATTCAGCCCCTCAAACTAAGCTATCTGTGAATGACTCTGTCCCCCTGCCCTTCTCCTCGGTTTCCCCCCATCCTCTCTTCCAAAGACTTTTATTGTTACTTGTGTCGTTACGTATTTTTATTTTGTTCCCTGTTATGGCTATAATGCAAGCTCTGAGAAAAGCTTTTCTGTCTGTGTGCCATTTGAAAGCTTGTATGTATAAAACCAATAAAAAGAAATTTGAAAAAAAAAAAGGCGGTGCACAAGAGCACACTCGGAGCAAGGCCGAACGCACAAGGAAGCAGTCATTACAGGACGGCAGTTCAAACAGAGAAGAAAGGCGGCAAGACCTGAAAGGACTTCAAGGAGCGAGCTGCCCTTGCCCTTTTCAACCCAGACCCACAAAGCCTCTGATGAAAGCAACACAAGACCAGGAATCGCAGCTGGCAGATGGTGTGACGATGTCAGCGTTACATGGTACCCCCTCCTGCACTGATAGCCAGGGCAGGGAGGGAATACATGGTTTCCATTGTGGTGCCATCCTTGACTCCAGCGGCAAAGGAGCCGCCGACGAGTTCAGCACAGCTGGTGAGTTTCTGATACTATGCAATGTGACGAATTTGCAGATGTCGTCACTTCTCCCCTAGGGAGTGCTGCTTCCCATGAGGGCAGGGAGGTGAGGCCACTACGCGATAGTCCCCCTGGGGGTGGTACTCAGTGGGTGGATCCATAGGGAGGGGAAACCCCCCCCTATGGGACTAGCGACGACCTGGTGAGAACATGGACACACACACACACACACACACACACACGCCCCCCCCACCCCTCCTATATACTTCCTTACCCTCCTCTAATCAAATATCCTCTCGTAGGTATGTGTGTAAGATCAGTGAAAACTCTATTACTGTGCCGAGGTAGAGTAGGGTTGACTTCAGTGAATGCCCATTGCAATATACTGGGACGAGGAGGAGGCGTGGGGCCAGCATGAATCCTCGTCAGAGTTGGATTGAACGGTCTAGCTTTTGAATGCCCAGTGGCTTTAAGATGTAGGAAGGAGTGACACAGTTGTCAGACCCTCCTTGGAGGCACCGCAAGCGAAGCACCCATACTGCAAACGAAGAAGCTGAAGCTCCTGCTTGGCGGCAGTCGGATGGACTACAGCGACCCTCCCTGGTCTGCCGTGCACCGGCAGACCGAGAACAGAAAAAGAAGAAAGTACAGGCACGAAAACCTGCCGAACCACGCAGTTGAGCAGAGACATGCAGGCTGGCTCCAGTAGTGCAGAGCCGTGGGAGGCAGCGCAAGGACCGAAGAACCAGAGGGGAAGCCGCCAGAAGCTTGGGGGAAGTCTGAAGCCGACAAAGAGGACCATGAGCAGTACGGGGATGCCGGGGTCCACAGAGGGAACACAAGGAACCATTTTAAGAGGGACTGGGACCCAGGATTAAAATAGAAGAAAGTTTGGGAAAAGTACTATACCTGGCAGGAGAGTGAGCCGGGTATAGCAGAAGTCGAACAGAGTGAAAGAGACCGGTTCAGGCACCTGCAGGTGAACGAGGAGGAGTTCCTCAACTGGGCATCTTGTTCGTGGCAGTACCTGGCGGGGAAGTGTACCAGGTCTGCCTACCCGAGCCACTGGAGAGGCTCACAGCAAACAGTGTTTGTGAAAGGCCAGGGTAAGGGAGTCATTCCCCCCTGGCATTGTGAACATTGTGAGAAGCCTGAGAAAGGCCAAGGAAAGGGAGTAATACCCTTGGCATTGTGAACAAGCCTGAAAAGGGCCTGGTGAAGGGAGTCATTCCCCCAACGCCAGTGAAGTGTGACCAAAGCCTGAGAAGGGCCCGGGGAAGGGAGTCATTTCCCCCTACTGCAGTGATGCCAAGAGAGACACGTGAAGATGTCTCACCCGCTAGTCCCTGGGAATCTGTCATCCAGGTGGCCAGGACACAGCCATCGCTGGATGGTGGTCCTCGGGGAGTGCAAGTGGGACACCAAAGGTTGAGATGCGGTATCCCCTTCCTTGTGACACCTTTTCCCCCATCCTGCCTAGTAGGACATGTAGAAAATCTACCCTCCCCCCATCCCTTCTCCAACACAAATGCTTTCTCACAGCGTGAACGACAACAGACTAATGCCGAGCCGTTTACCTGACATGTCCCACGCACAAGGAAGCAGCCATTCCAGGACGGCAGTTCAAACAGAGAAGAAAGGCGGCAGGACCAGAAAGGACGTCAAGGAGGGAGCTGCCCTTGCCTTTTTCAACGCAGACCTACAATGTCTCTGATGAAAGCAACATAAGACCAGGAATCGCAGCTGGCAGATGGTGTGATGAGTGTCAGTGGTACATGGCACTCTCCTGCACCGATAGCCAGGGCAGGAATACGTGGTTTCTATCGTGGTGCCGTCCTCGACTCCGGCGGCAAAGGAACTGCTGACAAGATCAGCAAAGCTGGTGAGTCAGAAAAACCAAATAGTCGACCAGACTATGTTAGACTCAAGTTTGCAGTGGCAACGTGAAGAAGATAAATAGACAGGAGGTCTTTTGTGAGCAACTTGGGTACCAGAGATAGAGTAGTCCGGCGCCACGTTGGCGCTCAGTCAAAGGTCTCTGGCTGGTACCCCTCTTCTGAACAAAGAGACAGTGTTGAACATAGTAAATAAAGAAACTACATGTACCAAGAGCCCATAGGGAAGGCCGGTATAAGGTGTTATGGTGGTCATACAGGAGTCGAGCCAAATCCCTTGTACACTCGAAAGTCCTTGACACTTTCCAGAAGTTTTGTTATTGGGACAACTGTGAACCCAACCGCGGGATGCCTGCGAAAGCATAGTGATGATGGAACTATGTGAAGCCTGACTGGGGGCTTAAGAGAAAGCCTGACTGGGGGCTGGAAAACCAAGGGAAGTGAATCCTGCATGGTGTCAAAACACCCATGAACATTGTGATGACAAGTGTGAACCCGACCGAGGGATGTCCACAGTGAGTGGCTGGTCTGACCCTGACTGAGGGAGGCTGACAATTGAGAGAAGGATCGGGGCCCGGCTGAGGGGGATCCAAGGTTGACAAGTATTCACCCTATCTAAAGATTACTTGAAGGAACATTTGGTTTGTTTTTAAAAAAAATATTTTATTAATTTTATTCAAACCAAACAACAATACAAACAAATCCAACACGCAGTGTAATTTACAACAATTCTATTAGACACCATTTGTATTTCCATTTTGCCACTGGTCCCCAAGTCCCACCCTCCATCATGAGCCTATTTGTACTTCGCGTTCAGCATCTGCTACATGTGGCCGGGTCTCACCATCTTTGGATTCCGTCGGGTCCGATATAGATCCGAACAGTTCTGCTATTAATAATTTCCATGCCATCAAGGTACCCACTTCTTCCTCCCCACTCATGCTGTTCGCCTCCTGCCATACTACCGTTTGAGCCTCCGCCCATTTCTGTAACTCCTTCCACCATACCTCCACCCGTGGCTTGTGGTATTTCTTCCATCCCATGGCGATCCTCCGTTTTGCTATCACATATGCCAAGTTTCTCAGTTTCTCAACGTGTTTAAGTTTCCGTGGTCTGGGGAACCCTCCCAGCAAGCAGGCCCAGGGCATATCTATGACAAGCGTGACCCCTTTTGTCGCTAATTTTTGTGCCACTTCGCCCCAGAAACTTTCGATAACTGGGCATGACCAAAACATGTGTGTCATGTTAGCGTTTTCCATGTTGCACTTAGGGCACGCCTGTCGCCCAGCGTTCCAGAACTTAGATATCCTCAGAGGGGTCATGTATGCTCTATGCATTATGTACAGCTGTATTTGTTTAAGTCTAGCGTTTCTTGACACTTTTTTGTGATATCCCAGGGCGCGTTCCCACATCCCATCTCCCATTGGGGCCCCCACCACCTCCTCCCAATTAAGTCTCAGATGTGTCAATTCCTTCCCCACCTTGGTCATCACCATCTCATACAATCTAGAAATCTCATGCCCCCCTTCGATACGTCATATTACCCCCACAGTAGCATCTGGTTCCTCTGCCAACACTGTTTCAGGCCACGTTTTTCTGAATTTTCTGAACCATCCTATGGTATGTAACATATTGGCCAGTGTGTAATCCCACCTCCTCCCCAAATTCTTCGAAATCTCTAATGGTCCCCTCTTGCCAGATGTCCCCCAACGTTACCAGCCCCACCGATTCCCAGTATGTTCTGATAATCACCCTCAGCTGCTTGTCCCCTCCTGCTAATGCGACCAGCGGTACTTGCGGGGAGCACGGGAATGGGTCCTCCATCATCCGACATGCTCGACGCCACATTTTCCACCCCAACATCATCATTTTAGGGCGCTCCTGCATATCGGTCTCAGGCAACTATATTATTTCCCTTAAGTAAAATGGGGTGCAAACCCGCCCAAACAACCTATGTTCAGGGTTCACTTCGTCAGAGAGCCAATTGGCCACATATTGTAATTGACTTGCTATATAGTAGACCTCAAAATTGGGCAGCCTGATACCTCCCTTTTCGTAGAAGTTCGGCAACTTCCATAGCGCTACTCTATTCCGGGTACCATGCCATGGGAAGTCCCTGCATATACTATTCAATTCAGTGAAGAATTTCTTGGGTATCATATGTGGGATATTATTAAAATAATGTAAAATCCTAGGTAGGACCACCATCTTAAGCATTGCCCCCCGTCCCATCATGGCTAGGGGCAACTTCTCCCAAAACTTCATGCATTTCCGGATTTTCTCAACAGCTACCACGGTGTTGTGCTTATGTTCCTTTTCTGCGGTGTGATACACATCTATGCCAAGGTAACGGAAAGAACCAGTCACCCATGGTATCTGTAACACCGGCAACCTTTCCTTTGGGGTACCCTTATAGCTACCTAGGGGGAATATAATGGATTTTTGAGGGTTTACCGCAATGCCGGACAACCCCGCGTATTTCTCCATCACTTCAAGGATATATTGGAGATTCTCTTCCGGGTATTTCAGGTACAGTAATAAATCATCCGCATATAAGGATATTAGATGCCGCTCCCCCCCAACCTCAATACCCAGCGTATCGTACTGTTGCCTGAGGTATATTGCTAGGGGCTCCAAGGCTAGAATGTAAAGCATCGGGGACCAGGGGCACCCCTGCCTGGTGCCTCTACTAAGATGCCATCTCTCGGATATCACTGATCCCGTTCGAACTCTGGCTAACGGCTCACTGTATAGCATTTTCGCCCACCTGATATACCCCGGCCCTACTCCGTAACCTCCCAGGGCCGCCAGCAGCCATGGGCACTTAATGGAGTCAAAAGCTTTTACTGCGTCTAGGGATACAATCGCCATTTTGCCTTCATTTCTATCCGCCCAATCGATCACACAGTGGAGTCTCCTATGATTATGGGTTATATTCCTGTTCAGGACATAGCCCGTTTGATCCGGGTGGATTAATTTACTTACTTTCCGCAATCTGTTTGCCAGGACAGCCGTCAGTATCTTGCTGTCCTGGTTTAGCATCGATAAAGGTCTGTAGGAGCTACAACTATACCCCGGCTTGTTGGGTTTAGGAAGCGGTATTATGATCGCTTCTCTGAGTGACTCCGGCAACCTTCCCATCTCAAACGCTTTGTTAAGCATGTCTAGCATTGGGGGTAGTACTTCTCTATTTACTTTGTAAAATTAGCTAGGGAACCCGTCTGCTCCTGGGGTCTTACTGATGGGCAACTGCTTCACAACCTCCTTCAACTCCTCCAGGGTAATTGGTGCATCAAGCTCTTCTCTCTCCTCATTACTTATCTTAGGGAATCCTATATCTTCTAGTGTTTCGGTTATCTCCTCTTGAATACTTCCCTCCTTGTTCCCGTATAACACCCTATAATAATCCACAAATTCCTTGTTGACTCCTTCTTGAGTGTCAACTACATCGCCATCTTCTCTAGTTATTGTCCTAATTGGGGGTCTAGGGGTCTCACTCTTGTACAGCCATGCTAAAAGCCTACCCGTTTTATCTCCTCCCGCGTGCTGTCTTTCTACATACTTTTTATAATTGGAGGTTACAGAGCCTTTCCTAAGGTTCCGCGCATTGCTGTTGTAGTTTAAGTACTAGCTCAGTGTCCACACTGTCACTTCCTAATGTTCTTTCTAGTTCATCTTCGACTCTTTGTAGGTCAGCCAGAACCCCATCTTGCAGGCCCTTTGACTTAGCTATGGCTGCCCCCCGCATCACCACCTTAAAAGCTTCCCATAGTGTACCCGCCGAGTCAACACTACCAGTATTCGTTTCAAAATAGTTAGTGATCTCATCTCTTATGTCCTCACGAAAGACCGGATCTTTGAGTGCCTCCGCTCGGAGGCGCCACGTCGGGATCCGCGCTCTTGGGGGCAGTATTGCCACCCAAGAATCAGGGGTGAGTGATCCGAGAGGACCCTCGCCTTGTGTTCTATTTGAGTGCTCTCTGCCACCACATCCGGCGTGGCACAGACATAGTCCAATCTCGTGTGTAGCTGCTGCTGGGCAGAATAATGCGAATATTGCCTATCATTGGGATGTTTTTGGTCTCCATACATCTACCAAGCCGAAATCATCTAGTAACACCTGCAATGCTTTTGCCGCTGGGGTGGCCCTATCAATCCTGCTGTCAGATCTATCCACCTTGGGGTTCATTACACAATTGAAATCCCCGCCCCAAATAACCACGCTTCCCACACACATACTAAGACTGGTGCACAGAGTCCCGAAGTATGTCGCCGTGTTATGGTTAGGAGCATACGTATTCACGATGCATACCTCTTTATTCTCCAACAGCCCTCTCAATATAACCATCCTCCCGTCAATTTACGCCATTTCCTGCAGTAGCTGAAACGGGGCATGGGGTGCCACCCAGACAAGCACTCCCCTAGCGTAAGCAGAGTACGACGAACCCACCACAATCCCTTTCCATTTTTTCCCCAACTAGCTCCAGCTTCTCCCGCGTCAAATGAGTCTTCTGTAACAATGCAACATCTATCTTTTGCCTTTTCAAATACAGCATGACCTTATTCCTCTTCATATAACTGTTAAGTCCCCTGACATTCCACGTCACTATCCTGAGATCTCCCATAGCGCTTTGATATCTTCCTCCCTCATTTCCAACCGAACCCTCCCGGTCATGCTATGCAGATACAACCCTTCAACTCTTCCATGTAGGCTCATGTTCAAACTTAAACTCCCCAAAACTATGTACACCCCAAACTTCCCACTTCCCTTCCCTCCACCCACCCAACCCCTTCCCAACAACGTCCCCTCCAACTGTTGCCTAGCTCCATCCCTGGATCTCAGGCACCCCCACATCTAGCCCCGTCCAGCACAAACTTATGCTCAGGGCTCAGTAGGGTAAAGTCGCCTTAATGGCCACTTAACTATTAGTATTTTGGGGGTGGGTTGCCTCCATCCTATTGCTCCTATTATTTATTTTGTTGTTTTGGCGTATCAGGCCGTCTGAAGCAAGACACTTTTCATGTGAAGAGACTTACGCACAGAAGGCCCTGATCCTGGAAAAGGAACTGTAACCTCGTGCTGGAGAAGCCCAGGAGTGTGCTGTGCTCGAGTCCCGCCTTGTCCCATGCTAAAAACGTGGGGAAGGGAGATCCCGGCCATAACATCTTGAGTTATCATTTTGTGAACACGTCTTTTTTTTCTTGTGAACATTATCCCACACTCTTTTGTAGTATAGCTGTAAGGATTGGCAATAGGTTTTTCTTAGTATAGGCCCTTTTATTTTACTAGACGCCACTAGGATGATTATTATTTGATGGTCGTAGCCTGCTCCCATCTTAGATTTAGGTTTAGTTTAGGGGTTTATCTCACCCATTTTACAGTTTAATAAACACTCTTGAACTGTGATCACTTGTGTCTGTCTTAATTTGATGCCATCCTTCTTACAGTGGAAATAAGCCATACCCCATAGTGTTGTGTACTGTGAAACCAAGAGAGACAAGGGGAAAGATGCCATATCCCCTGGTGTTATGTATCGTGAAGCCAAGCAAGATCAGAAGAAGAAAGCCATACCCCTGGTGTTGTGTACTGTGAAAGCAAGTAGGGGAAAGCCCAGGCAAGGGAGTCATTCCTCTGGCACAGTAAAAGCATTAACAAGATACATGGAGAAGGGAGGCATTTCTCCAAGAACCCAGTAGTGTGAAAACTCTGGGTAATAAGGAATGATGTTTGAGTGGGAACCTTTGAGTTTGAACAGAGAACTTTACAGCACCTCAAGCTGGAATTGTGTGTTATATCCTGGAAAGGAATTGGGACCTAGAGAAGGGAGTCATTCTCTTAGACATAGTTCCAACCTGCCAATTGAAACTATAATCCAGGGTCCAGAAGAAGGGAGGCATTCTTCTGGACCAAGACGATCCAGTATCTCTTTACTTTAGTTGCTAGTGTAAAGGATAGATGTAGGCATTTTGACACACAACAGTGGACTCTTTCATTTACTTGGACATTCTGACAAATTCCTTAGTTCCATTTCGTGCAGGCAGGGAAACCCCTCTTAGAGTTAGGGAGAGATGGGTTTCTTCTTTATTTTTGAACAAAATAAAAGTCTGTGCCAACAAACATGCCACCTGTATGTGAGTCTCCTCCTTCTACACCCTTACAGCAACTAGAGGGGAACACGAGGAAGAGTTGTCCTCTCTCCTGTATGCTGTTCCCCCTGGTTATAGAACCAGTGGCCATAGCGGTTTACAAGTGTCACACCCATATTAATCTGCCTAATTATGTCGAGTGGCCTACTATCTCTGTATACGGACGGCATGGACTTATATATTGCAGAGTCAGCATGCAACCTTCAGCCACTAGTTGATGAAATCACGACATTTTGTATTTATTCAGGCATAACTATACATTGTGGAAGGTCTGAAATACTTCCCTTAACTACAGTGGCTGTGGAATTCCAGGAGGTTAATGAATGGTGGTGGTGCCCTAGATCAGTTAAGTACCTCTGGGTGATGTGGCTACTGGGGCCGAAGATTTAGAAGAGTTAAATGATATGCTCCTGTTCCAAGCGCATATGGGATGTGCAAGTCAATGGAAAGTTCTTGTGTTGCTTACACAGGTTTGGGCACTCACTAAGATGACTGTTTTGCCCAGGTCTATATCGCCTATTGTCCTTGCACAAGCCTTTTTCTTTTCATCGTTATAGGATCCTTTCCGATATATTATGGGAGGGAGGAATTACAAGGATAAAATGGGAGATGATGGGCAGGCCGTTCGACAGTGGAGCCTAGCTATTGCTGATTTTCTTTCTATACAATCTTGTACCCCAGGCCCGCTTTACACACTATTTGTTTAGGCCTCACAAAGACCTTTCACATAGGAATGGAAAACAGAAATTAGTTTGGCCATACGCTCTGAAAACTAACTTGCTTGACACCCGCTGTGGTGCATTCCGCTTAGTTGACCATGTTTGAGTTACAGGATGGGTGTGGAGAGCTATTGCACTTAAGATCAATGTTAGATACATGTTCTCTCCTGCATCTGGAGATCCCCAACCCTTGGGTTCTCTATGGATCCTGATATTTGTTGTTCCTGGATAGACACTGCTATTACCAAATGGAGGGACATGTTGGTGGAGGGATTCTTATTTTGAGCCCTCTTTGGGTGAATACAGCAGATGTATAACATATTGCTTTGTTTTATGGGGATATGGCATGCAGTGTCAATGTATCAGGCATAGCATGCTTATGGTCTGCTGGATACAAACCTTACCATCTCCTATCCTATACTCCCGGTTATGTCATAGTGCAGTACAATAGCGTGTTTAAACAACTCCCTGGACACTATCTTTATTTACTTATTCATTTACTCACACCATCCCCCTTATTTTATATGCCAATATTAATAGCAGATATCTGTTTAACAATATTTTGGTGTTTGTTGGACTATAGTTACCAGTGTGCATCATTGTATTCTTGCGAAATATGTATATGATGGTTAATTCAATTCGAAAATCTTAATAAAATCTTAATAAATACAATTTTAAAAAAATATATTGGCGTGGCCTTGGGGGTTCTGCAGCTAGAGGGATGGAGTTTACTTCTGATGGATGCCCAAACCGGACTATTATAAATACCATAACATATCACCAATGACATACCCACCTACTAGTCACGCTACGGTTTCCCTTAGCTTTCTATTCAGGTGAGACAGAATAATGGATAATATCTGTTATAATCACACATTTTTGGCTTTACAATAAATTAAGATAATTGGTTAAATGCCCTCTTAACAATCCAGAGTGGTGTAAGATACAATGTGATAGGGCTATACTTACGTGTCTGAACATGCGTCTGAGAAATCTGAACTGCAAGTAGAACCTGTAAAAATGAAGCTGGCTAACGTCCTTTAGTACAATGACCACGACCCCCGACAGGTTTTTCTGCTTACGGATTTGACACCAACTGCGTGCAGAAAAACAAGACATACGATACGAAAGAGGAGGTCAGTGAAGATGCAGGTTTTACATGCACTGAAACAGATATGAGCCCAAAAGGCACATAACAAGAACGTTGGCTGGAATTATAGGTTCATTGAAGATGAGGGGCTCACATACACTAAAGGCACATTACAAGGAGTGTGGCTGGAATTATGCAGATACCAGAAACGGCCAACACGCATGCAGAAAGAGTGACAGAAAATGTTCAACACAACAATCAATGTCACATAAACCTGACTGTCCATAGTCATTGCCTGACTGAAGTTGGCATGCATAAAAACTATCAAATTAGGGGCCATAATCATCTTTCTATAATTTGAGTTTCTTCTCTGCCCTCCCCTCCCCCAGTAACTTAGTATCATACCCCTTTGACCGGGGGCGGGGGGGCTGTTCATACAGTGCATGCCCCACCACCATTAGAATGGAAGTGACCACAACACCTCACACACTATAGTTAAAACAAAGTTGCCAATGAAATCCCGTCCTTAACTAATGTGTGTGTTACCCTAGAGCCACTGAGGCATCACAAAAGGACATCCTACATTGGAAACAAAAAAAACACTAAGATTAAGCATAAACAAAATACCTAAATATGTAAATCAAGATTTAATGAGAATACAGGGCCCACTGATGGCAATGCCGGGAAGAAAGAATATATCATATAAAAAGAACAATATCAGACTTAAAAGAAACACTATTAGGCCTAAAGGGGAAAGCAGCAGGCTTAAAGACAATAATAGCAGACTTAAGTATGAAGCGTTCAAATGTCAGTAGTATGGCTAAATCACAAAAAGTGTGTGTTAAGAGGGCAATATCAGGCTCAAGGTGTACAGCATTGGGCCTACAGGGCCTAACATCAGAAGTAGGAAAACAGACTGCGCATAACTTGACTCGGAGAATGAAGAACTGAAAAAGTCTAAAGTGTAAGGAAAGTAACGTGATACAATGACATTACTTTACTCAATCAAGGCTTGGCATGGCAGGGGGCACGCACAGGACCATGGTACTGTACCTCGGCTGAGAGGCACTTTTGCCTTTTCCCAATGCAGCATATCTCAGCAGTTCATGCATTTGGCTGTAGCTGATTTCACAATGATCATGAAACAAATCCGTAGACAAACGAACTTTTTTCTGCAAGAAATGTATCAAAAATAAGTTAGTTGATGAAATAAGCAGAGATAAAGCCAATTAAAAATGTTGAACACCATGGAATATTTGAAGTGTAACACTAACTGCACCTAGGAAAAGTCTGCTTCATGGCGATACAGTATGTGTGCCCACAATGCTGGAGATCCAAGTCTGAATGCTTCACGTGGTCTTCTACAAAAGAGTGTAATAGTCCCCTTAAGAATGGACCACAGGCCATGGGGAAAAGAAAACCGAAAATGTACAGCAGCAGTGACACCAACTCATCTGTAAGGCATTATCCTAGCTGCCAAAACAGGTTGCGAATTTGCCTTTCCGACAGAGTGTCTGTTGAACCTCACTCTGCCATGAGAAAGTAAAGCAAATACATTTAAGAAGCCGAGTGCTTGTAGCATTATTGAACTGGCACAGTTCGCGCAAATAGCAGCGATGCACTCTATAAATCCACAACATAACATTCCCTCCCGAGATTCTTCCGACATACACAGCGGCGGGCCTTTGGGGGGCACGGTCAGGGCCGCCCCCCACACGTGGTCCTGTCAGGGTTGTTCTTAATGGGCCAGGACAGCCACCACCATGCTGCCGGGGCCTCAAATGTCACTGTGGCCCTTCCGGCCTGGCCCCCGGACGGGCCAACAGGTGCCACGGCCCAGAGGCGGCCAAGCTGCCCCCGTCATAGCAGCTCGTCCACCCCCCCCCCAACCCTGCTCACAGTCTCTGCGGTGGGGGGCTTCCCTGCTCAGTGCTTTTCAACGGATGAATTACGGCCCCGGCAGGCCGCTCGAGGCAGCAACCCCCCCAGTCTCTATCCTGCTCTCGCATTTTCTTAACTGCCCTTTCTTAAGTACGTCTGGATTCTTTTCTCTCGGCTGCCCAGCCCATTCTTGGGCAGGGACGTTCTTTTCTGTTTTTCTTTTTCCTTGTTTCTTGACAGTCCATCCAGCCACATGGTGGGCTGGATGTTTTCTCCCAAACACATACATAACTAACAAACACTAACACACACACACACACACACACACCTTAAATAAAACATTTTATTATTACACATTATTACACTGGTGTCTGCGTCTTTCTTTTCTGTGTGTTCCCTCAGAGAGCCAGCATGTTGCCCAACTAGCCAGACCCCGTGGGACCACGGGTTACAACTAGTACATACTGTATGACCATAAATTAGGAAAAGCACATGCGTGGTTTTGCAAGCCTATGCAACATTGCCCCACAGACATGGGGCTACCATACACCCGTTTTGATTAAGCCTTGTCGATTCACTATTTAAACATCAATTTCGAAGAAAAACATGCACTGACAAAACCAACTATTTTTATTTAATTTCTCATAACGCAAAACTAGCTTGAGGGCAGCAGAGCACCTTTACATTGGAGTGTGCCAGCATTGGGCTTGGCATCTTATACAGTAGAGCAGTATCATTAAGTGGAGGGAGGGAGGGTAGGATTTTTATTTGTCTGGTAGTTATTGTTGAAAGTAACATGTTTTTATTATTTTGGACAACTTGATGGTGGGGCCATTTTGAGCCGTTGCCGGGATTGCATGGCAGGAGAAGGACTGCGTGCAAGTCTTCCCTTTAGTCTTTTATATAGGCATTGTATAATGTGTGTGTGTGGACATATTTGCAGTGTGTGGGAATTTAAAGCATATGTGTGTTGTGCACAATGTGGGTGTATGCGTAGTGTGGGCCTTTCTGTGCAGCATTCTTATTTATGTCTCTATGTAGTGTGTGGGTGATCTGCAATGCGAGGGCGTATTTGCACTGTTTAGATGCATGTGCAGTATGAGCATGTATGGGTGGAGTATGAGGGTGCATGAGCATGTGTGTAAATCCATATACACAGTGTGAGGATGAGCGTGAGGCATGTGTGCACTGTGAGGTTAACTGCTGTCTGTGGGTGTGAATGCAATGTAAGAGTTAGCAAACATTGTGGGCGTGTATTTGCAGAGTGTGCATGTATGCACACTGTGTGGGTATGTGTATCGTGTAGGATGTTCCTACCTCATGTAGTCATCATAAAACCGAGACAAATATTCCCTTGTAGGCAAAATTGTCTAATCACATTTTGGAATTGTGTTAAAAAAAAAAAAAAGTGAATACATTTAAAAAGGCGGTGTACTGTAATATTCCATTTCAGGAAGGTCTGTGCGATATCTCCTCATAACAGCCACATGCCTCCTCTTCCGTTAAAGATTTTTCACGTTGAGTCAGGCCTAGCTTTTAGACGCACAGCATCTGGCATGCCTGTACTTGTAGGTTCAATGCTTTGATGAGTAGGAACATTGCAAAACCCATAATGAATATTGCTGGTAACTGAACATTCGGGATCTTGTGAGGCTATAGAAGTAAGACGGACATAATGGTGGCATGTTGATTGACAGCAAAGACTTTTATTGTATACCAAAATTGGTTGGGGGAGGGGGAGGTTGGAGGAAAACCGAACTGACCTCATCTCCAAGAGGGGATTCCCTTCCTCAACATAACTAGCTAATGAAAACTGTGTGTCAGAATGTCCCAAAATAAAGTTCACATCCTGTGTCCAAATCCTAACCTATCCCTCACGAGCCAAACTCAGTATAACGTGCTAAGGGAAATGTCTCTTGGCTGTTCACCTGCAGCCCAGCTTTGCAGTTCAAACAAACGCGCCAAAAGGTGTAGAAAGCAAACAGATGTTCCACACGACTCAAGGGTTGATTCCATTTCCCTAGAGTCTTTCCAATTTCATCCAGAATAGTAGAAAAGTAAATAAAATGTTCACAAGACTCAAGCGGCTGATTCCCTTTGCCTAGAATCTTTCCAACCTTCTCGGAGCCCTGACTCCCATTCCCTGTGACAAAGAAGAATAGTCTGGAAACCTTTACCAAGCCGTGTTGAGGGTCCCAGACTCTTTGTGGGTAGATCTGGCTCCCGGGTACTGCAACAAAGAATAACCCAGAGGCCTATTTCCAAGCTGTGTTGTGGATCCCAGACCCTTGCTCAGTACAGCCCTTCTTGGTACACCTTCCTGCACCACCACCTTGTTCTCACTGCCTCTTCTCGATGACTTCATTTCCAACCCTAGACTTGCTTGTCAAGGTCTCCGAGAGTCAATCTTGCATGTAGGCTTTGTGTTTCTCTTAATCACTATTAGGGGGTGTACCTGCCCAGTTTGGGTCCCAGGCCTTCACATGGTAAGCTTCAAAGTTCTCTTTATGCCCCAGCCTTGGCTTACTCTCCTGCCAAGGTCTGTGAGCACTATTTGTAAGTATAACATTTGTATCCTTCTTATTCCTGTTTGGGGTGCACTTCCCAGCATGGGTCTCAGACCCCCTTCACCGGATTAATCTGACATTTGTCTTTGGGGTGGTCTTTCACCCCCTCTGTTCTTGTTTGATCTCCCTCTCTGATCCCACTGGGACGATGAAGAGGGCTCTGCACTTCCTCCCAACCACAGTCTCTAGGGTCTCCCTGTGCCTTCCCGGTCCGCCTCCACGTACCTTCACCCTTGGTCTGCAAGGGTTCCGGTCCTGGGCAACACTGGTAAGCTTCTGTTGCTTTCCCTGGGCTCTCGCAGTTTTCTCTCAGTGACTCCCCAGCTGATCTCTTCCAGTGAGGGAGTCTCCCATCATTTCCCTTGGTCCCTTGCACACTTATGGAGCTCAAGGGTCCCTCCCACCCCCTTTCTGGGAGGCACACTGGTCTTCTTGGTGCACCCAGGTAGATAAAGACTCCAGCTCCCCTCAGGCTGCTAGGGATCAAGGGTTCCCCCTCTCTCTGCATAGTGCAGTAGTCTGCAGCTTCCTCTCCTGCAACACAAGAGTCTTGCTCCTCCAGGGAGGGCCTCTCACCACTGCCTTGTTTCCCTCCTCCAGTTGTACTGTAGCTGGACCAATGGGAAACCAGCAACCACTAGACTGTTCACTGTGGTTCTTAGAGGTGATCTTCATTCTTCCGTGCCTCTCCCTCGTCACAGTACTGGGAAGTGGATCTTCACTTGGTTGACTCAGATGATTCATCGTACCAGTACTTTCTAGGGGAATGCTAATCCATTCACATCGATACCTTTCCAGTTTCTCTAATATTTTTTTCTGAATGGATATAGGCCGTTGCTAGGGCAAAACAACTTCAAAAAGGTATTATATTGTGGTGACACCAGCACACCGCCTGCGCTGGAGAGACTATTATGATGAATCCGGCTGAGTCCTCACAAAGACCCTACTTAAAGTCTCCTCCCAAGTGGCCAGGCAAAGGCAGACGCTTCCTGATCCTTACCCTGGGGAAGGTATTATGCGGGAGGATCACCAGGGAGGAGAAGGGCACCAGGGGAGCAGGAGGACTCCGCTGAGTGAGACGCAGTATTTGTCTTCCTCTAGGGGAAAAATATCAGCAATGCCAAAATATGTAATGGCTTGTCGGAAGAACTTTTAACTTCCCAAGTTAAATATCTTAATGTGGGTGAAAACATTCATAACCACTTATGCACTGGGAGAAATTAAACCCATTTTAAAACAACAGCGATTCATAGAGCTGGAAGCTCCCCTAACTCCCAAAGGAATAGTAAAGATAAATCTGTAAATAATACTAATTTAATCCCTGAAGATCTTTATTGCTCTGTAAAGCCAAATCTTTCAATTAACCCAGGAGCCTCTTGTGTTGCAAACTACAGCAAACTACTGTGGATGTCTTTCTACATTTTCCATTTTAAGGAGGGGGCAAGCTTCAAAAGCATTACACTGGTGCAGAGTGTAGCTTGTTTGGCGCCTTAGCGCTTTATTTTCATCTTGTTGTTTGCTTCATCGCTCCATCTACTCATTTACACTTGCCTCTCGTCTCTAGTGCCTGTTGGACAGTGAGATATTGAGACCAATAGTCTCCATTGAACTGACTCTTGAAACATTGTAGCCTGCTATTCAATTTTCTTGTTTGGGAAGCCTGGTCAATATGCCGTGACAGTGACAGTTTGAGGACAGTGTGCAGCATAAATAAAAAAAAAAAAAATGTAAAGAAAAATACTGTGAAGTACGAGTGAATACGCACAACCCACAATGGAGGAATTCGCCAAGCCATCGCAGGCGGCAGAGGGGCCAGCGGAAGAGGACAAGGTACTCGTGAGAAAGACGAGATGGCACTCAGAATCACCAGATACTAGACGCCATAGAAGAACTGAAAATATCATGGGAGAGCAAGATGGACATGGCCATATCGACCTTAAGAAACGCGCTGCAGACCAAAATTGACGCAGTGAGTATTGATGTGAACTTACTGCGCCACGACGTAAGACCCTAGAAAAAGAAGTAGCAGACAACACAAAGACAAGCAAGACTAACGCAAAGGATGTCCATGTGCTGCAGCAACAGATGCACAACCGAGAAAACACAACCGAGGAAGCGGAAGGACGGGCCCAAAGGAAGAACGTGCGCATAGTGGGGCTCCCAGAGGGCGAAGAAGGATCTGACCCAACAAACTATATCGAGAATTTGCTGCTACAGGAGATAACCGGGGGGCACTAAGTCAAGGATTTGCAGTTGAGAGAGCACACAGGGCCCTGGACAAGAGACCGCCACCGGGGGCCCCACCGCACCCCATGATCGCGAAGATCTATAAAGACAGGGAGAAGATCCTGGAATACTTCCGCAAAGGGGGAACCATAAGCAGAGCATCAGCAACAATTACGGCATACCCGGACTACACACTCATAGTACAGAGACAACGCTTGAATTATGTGGCAGTGAAAAGAAGGTTACGAGAAGCAGGCTAGAGATACATGCTCTTGTACCCGTCAAAAATGAAGGTGATCCTAAAGAACAAAGCCCTATTCTTCGAGTCACCAGAGGAGATGGCCACGTGACAAGACTTAAAGAATTGTCTGACCAGAGAGGAAGGTCGTACGGAAGATGTCACAGTGGAATGAAGCAGGACCTGGGAACCGCTGTGCCCAAGTACAAGATATCGACACAAGCGATAAGTACGATACACACAAAACATTGGGAGTAGAATATAGCAGAATGCGTACGTAAAGGATAAAGCTGACCATACGGACATGTATAATGAAGAAATGTAAGAGGATAGCAGGAGACAACACCAGAAGACGCACTACCATCCCCCAGAGGTAGTTTAGTTAGGATACTGTTAGGGCGGTATCCACCCGCTGAGTACCGAATATCGCGGGTCCGAGAAAAGGGCTAGATGTGGGTGAGCCTAAGATCCAGGGATGGAGCTGGGCAACAATTTTGGGAGGTAGGAGGGGGGGTGGAGGGAGAGCAACAGTTGGGGCTGGGAAAGGGGGGGGGAGAAAGGGGAGGAGGTGTTTTATGGGGGCAACTGAACGAGCTTACACCTACACGGTGACAAGGGAGAGGAAAGGAAGGGTAGGATATGGATAAGATGGGAAATTTGAAAATAATTACCTGGAATGTTAGGGGGCTCAATAGCTATTTGAAACGGAACAAAGTAATGCTATATTTGAGGCGACAGAAAATAGATATCGCCTTACTACAGGAAACACACTTAACAAAGGAGAAGCAGGAAACAATAAGTAGGAAATGGAGAGGCACCACCATCGGAGCGCCATACTCAGCGTACGCCGGAGGCGTTATCACATGGATAGCGCCACATGTCCCCTTTAAGCTGCTACAAACCACAATAGAAGCTGATGGTAGGATGATACTGAAGTGGGAAGGGGAAGTCATATGGGGGGAGGGAGACTTTAACTGCACACTGGACCCCAAAGTAGTCAGATCAGACAGTAAGATGGCCAAGCGAGCCCCAGCGGCTAGGGCCCTCGGGGAGCTACTGAGGGACTTCCACTTAGTGGATATATGGAAGACACACCACCCATGTGATAGGCAATATTCGCACTATGCAGCACCATAAGACTTGCACTCACGGTTGGACTACATTTTTGTAACAGCAAACCTGACAGGTGAATTAGTGTTATCGGACCACTCACCACTGATTGCGGAATAGCGGTACTCCCCCACCCAGAGCAAGAATACCGACATGGAGACTTAGGGCAGAGGGTTCAGGGAACACCTGAAAAAGGAGATAGTCGAATACTTTGAACTCAACACGGGAAGCGTGTAATCAGCTGGCACGCTATTGGGAGGCATTTAAAGTGGTGGTGAGGGGGGCGGCAATATCCAAATCCACAGGGTTACAGGACGAGATCACCAAAGAGCTACAGGCAGTGGAGGAGAAACTAGAGGAAACCATGCACAAAGAAGGGCACTCCCAAGAAGAGATGCAGGAAATTAGTGGGCTAAAACAAAAGTGTGAGGAACTCTGGGGACGATTGTGCAACTTGAATTACAAAAAATATGTAGAAAGACAGCCTGCGAGTGGAGACAAGCCGGGGAAGCTGCTAGCCATGTTATATAAAAACAAGACACCTAGGCAACCAATCAGAGCGATAAAAAGCAAAAATGGGCAAATATTAGACACCCAGACAGAAGTAAACTAACGCTTTGTAGAGTTTTACCAAAAGGAGTACACCAACACGGGTGCAGCAACAGAGGAAGATATACTAGAAACATTAGACGATATCGGCCTCCCAAAGCTGCAGACACTAGAAAGAGAGGACTTGGAGGCCCCAATAACTCTAGAAGAACTAGGCGAGGTGATCAAGCCCCTACCCACTAGTAAGGCCCCAGGGGCATACGGACTCCGTAGCAAATTTTATAAAACATATAGGGCAGAACTGCTCCCCCAGATGCTGGCAATGTTAAATGAGGCATTAGAAAAAAAGAGCATTGCCCGAGTCGTTGAGGGAAGCGATCATCGTCCCACTCTTAAAATCCAACAAGTCCAGCACAAAGTGCGGATCTTATAGACCGCTGTCCTTGCTGAACCAGGATAACAAAATATTAACGGCAGTGCTGGCGAACAGGCTGAAACCGGTCATCAGCAAACTTGTACACCCAGATCAGACAGGGTATGTCCCGCACAGGAACATATCAGATAACCTTAGGAGGCTGCACCACATTATAGAGCAGGTGGAGGGGGACCCACAAGAAATGGCGATAATATCATTAGACGCAGTAAAGGCATTTGACTCAGTCAAATGGCCATAGCTGATGGCGGCCTTGAAAGGCTATGGGATGGGACCAATATATCTGAAGTGGGTACACCTACTATACAGCGCACCACTAGCACGAGTCAAGACGGGCGCGATGATTTCTGAATGATGGCAACTAGACAGGGATGCACATTGTCCCGATGTTGTTCATGCTGGCGTTAGAACCCCTAGCGATATACTTGAGGCACAGTTATGGGGAAGTGGGGATCCCGACAAAAGGGGCACTACACTTGATCTCAATGTACACTGATGATATGCTGTTATATTTAAAATATCCAGAAGAAAATCTAGAATACATATTGGAAGTGATGGATAAAGATGCATTCTTTTCTGGAATAACAGTGAACCCCATGAAGTCATGCATGTTTCCCCTGGGCAGGTATAAAGGGATACAACAGGATAAACTACCAACACTCCAAATACAGTGGGAAAGCGAGACATTCAGATACCTGGGGATAGAGCTATATCATACACCAGCGGCCAAATATAAACATTACACAGAGAATACGGTGCCAACATAGAACGTAGTATGAAGTTTTGGACTAAGCTCCCCTTGGCTATGATGGGAAGAGCGGCACTACTGAAAATGGTGGTGCTGCCAAGGTTGCTGCACTATTTCGGGAACATACCTCATATGATACCAAAGTGATTCTTTGATAAACTCAACGGCCTGTGCAGGGGATTCATATGGCATAACACTAGAAACAGATAGCATTGTGGAAATTACAAAATACATATGATAGAGGACGCATAAGGTTGCCAAATTTCGAGATATATTATGTAGCCGCCAGTCAATTGCAATATGTAGCTAGGTGGCTTTCAGATGACCCGACCCCGGAATCCAGACTACTAAATGTGGAATGTGCCCTGTACTTGAAAGAATGGATCTGGTTGCCCAAGATACAACAGAAGGGATACGCGAGGATGCTGGGGATTGGGGGGTGGGAGAAGGAGATATGGCAAAAAGGCTTGTCAGATGGCAGAGAACCCAGCCCATATTCCCCGCAGATACCACTGGTGACACTGAAGGGGGTAGATGAACAGCTGAGGAGGATAATCCGCAGACATTGGAAACCAAATGGTATAGCAACGGTTGGAAATATATGACAAGAAGGGGAAATGATGGAATTCGAAACGCTGGTAGGAGACAACGGCCTGCAACGGGGTCAACACATCACATACACTAGGCTGGTACGGCTGGTAAAAAACACGCGGCGGACACCGCGCTGGTAAGGGAGCCGGATATGGTTATCGAAACAATCTATGATGTAGCAGATGGAGGCCACGAGGTATCCCGAATCTATGAGCTGCTCATGTCTAGAGTGGGTAAAGAAGTGCTCCAGCTCAGACGGGATTGGGAGGAGGAGGCAGGGGAACCTATGAGCAATAGGATATGGGAAAGGGCCCAAAGATATCACAAGAAAGTGTCTAGAAACACGAGATTGCAGCAAATCCAATTGTATATTACCCACAGGACATACATGACACTGCAGAGGATCGCGTGATTTAAGAATGCAGGGATACAGATATGTCCTAAATGTGGAGAAGTGAATGCTGGAATGGTACACATGTTTGGGGGATGCCCTGAAATAGGCAGGTTCTGGCGGGAGATGGCGAACTGCTTAGAGGCGAAAGTAATCAAACTAGAAATAGAATCCTTATGGCATGCATGATAGATGGGTTTCCCAGGCCTCTCAAGATGGAACACATACGCAAACTTAAGGGCCTGGCGTACATACTAGCCAAGCGCAGGATAGCCATGGGCTGGAAGGCTAACAACAGACCGCGGGTGGAGATGTGGTGGCGGGACCTACAGAAGTGGGTAGAAGCTGAGACGGTGGTGTGGGGGGAAGTAGCTAACAGAGAGGAAGATGATGCCAGAGATACTCTGATGGCCTGGAGACAGCTAGTAGCAACTCTGTTTGAACCGGCGCAGTCCGATGATAAAGGAAATTACACCCCAACAGGTGGACAAGGAACAAACTTGCAGCGGAGATAATGTGGATGGAGGGTAGGGAGTAAGCTCGAGAGGGGAGGGGGGTATGGGAACGTTAAGAAATGTTTTGGTTTGGTTATTTGTTTGTTTGCAGTGCAAAAATCAATAAAAATTGTTTACAAAATAAAAAAAGTATGAGTGATTACACCCTCAAGGCACCCCATAGAGCACAAATCCGATAGACCCTTGATACCCTTGAGAGTCGGGGAGAAACTGAGGTAAGTGTTGGGGGATTTAATCTCTTCTGTTGTTCTGCACCCTTTCGAAACTCTCGATTGGTCATCGGTGAGAGATTGAGAGAGCAAGAGTGAAAGCCGCTCACTTTTCCCCCACCCATTTTCCCCTGATCACGGCTGTCGGACACCCGACTGTATCTAGCAGTAAGTAATCAGGACCCAACAGTGAACACGGGGCAAAGTGGATCAAATCCAGCAGCCTGCCTAGGATCCTCAACAGAAGAGTCGTTTGGCCGTACTCCGTTTAGTACATGGGTTAGTAAACCGTTGTAGCAGTGAGTGGGAAACAGAGTGACTGCGGGCAGAGAGCCGTTCAATGATCAAAACTTCTTAATAATGTCTTCACTGGTTTCTTGTTGAAAGCAATGGCTGTGTTGCCGATTGCATTACTTACGAGCAGCCCATTATCGGAGTATTTCCTGTGTGCTAGAGAGTGACTGTGGGCCTAGTGCCTTGAGCTCTCTATAGAAGATTACAGAGGTCTGCCCAGATTGAATGGTATTCATAAGGACTACATTGACGTTGATTGTATTGTAAAACTGCACACCAGTACATCTCTGGGCTTTCTTCTGTGAAATAGAGAGCGACTGCGAGCTTAGTGCCTTTGAGCTCTCAATAAGTAGTGCCAAACTAATACCTTTCCTGTAAACTAGAGAGTGATTGCGGGCCTGGTGCCTTTCAGCTCTCTATAAACTCTTTACGGGATTGTATGGTGTTTTGAGGAGTATACTGATCACACTGATACAGATTATACTGCTATCGATTGTATTGTAATAAGTTCAACTTCAGAGCTCGCTCTTTATTTTTCGTTCAGGATTTCTGCAGTGAAACTGAGAGCGGGTGCAGGCTTTGTGCCTTTGAACTCTCAATAAGCAGCTTATTCACAAGGCGTGGGGGAAGTGGACTACATTTTTCATCAAAAGCCAACGGCATCCCATAGCCCTACGCTTGAGTTTCTCAAAGATTGTGGGAAAGGTAATATCGATGTCACCTGCAATGACCCTAAATAAACTCCGAAAGGAGCCCAGCCACGTCTTGGTGAATACTCAGAAACTGACATGTAAACAGGGACAAAATAGATCGCAAAATGAAATCGAAACATCTGTTTTAGCGTAGGAAGGTCCCTCTTTAGCTGGTCTGTTATATATTGATGCTGCTGCATTGCTGCAGAAGATGCTTTGGAAAAATAAAATCACCCCCTCTCGCTAAAACAACATAACCAGCTGACTAACACCTGTGGCAGGGCGTAAAATATGAGATTTCTACCCACAGGCATGTTCTAGCACTCAGGTCAGACAACCGCCCCCATTAAGAGCCTGCTGTACCAGAAGTGCTGGAAATCTGACAGATCAGTACGCTGGAAGGGGTGGAGAATCTTGGCTGTCTGTGTCCGGAAGCAGACAATTCTGTTGGGAATGGACATGATAAAATGAGCACCTGT
Organism: Ambystoma mexicanum; assembly: GCF_040938575.1. Lineage (NCBI taxonomy): Eukaryota > Metazoa > Chordata > Amphibia > Caudata > Ambystomatidae > Ambystoma > Ambystoma mexicanum. The sequence continues at coordinate 530,575,572 of NC_090924.1, read as the reverse complement.
GCACGAACCAAAGGAACTACACAGATCACGAAGCTTAATTTATCATCTGTAAATTGTGAGGTAACCCCAGGATCCGCATCCCAACTGGTAGAGCTTCTCTCCACAAGTAACATTGCGCCTGAAGTGAAGTAAGGGCAAAGCATCATATTCTTTTTTTTTCTTTTTTTTTTACTTTTCACCTTTCTGGGGAAAAGGTATTCAAGAAGTCTCTAAATTGTGAGTGTATGATTTAAACAATACTTAATGGAATCAGCACAGCATTTCATAGCAAAATACATTTGTCGTTCAATTATTTATGCCAGGAGCTGCTGTTGCAAAGACATACAAGCAGGGTCGTTTATATTGGGTTTATAAACTGGTTTTGCATCCAAACTTATTTTGTCATCAAACAGTGTTACTAGGAGAACTGTGCTTCAATATGTGAATTAGCCTATTCAACATGTGGTGATATAATGTTAATATTGTAAGAAGTATATATTCTACAGAATAAGCAAGCTGAATCCTCTTAAGTGGACAAACAAATTAAACTATCGTTTCCCTCCATCTCTGCCCTGAATTCGATATTGTGCACATCTGCGGAGCTGTACGATAATGTAAGAGATGAAGTGAAGGAACACACTAAAATTATCCAAAATAAATGTAAAAATTGATATTCTGAGTAATTGCGTCTTAAAACAAATTGCTCCAATTAAGTAGGATAACCAACTGTTTCAATTGCCACAACAGCAGCTGTGGCTTTAAATGCCTAGGAGGAAACTCCTGCTAATCATATGAGGGTTGAGATGGGGTCTGTGGGTCAACCACCAAAAAAAGCCACCAAATAAATCTAAGAACGGGCGCAGAAATCAACTTAGAAATTACTGTAGAAAGTGTCTTCGTAATGTGAATATCCAAAATATAGTTGAAATAGAATTGGATTATGAGAATTCAAACCTTGAGAATGCAAAGCGTAATAGTGGAAGTTCCATCGTTACGACAGAATGAGATAGCCTGTCAAACTGAAATAAAGTATGTTGTCTTAACTAACCTGGCAAGTAGTGGTTCTAGGGTTTCTCTGAAAAAGAAACTTCAGAATCTGACTCAGTTTTCGGAAAGAGTCATCACAAATGATGAACCCATTGAGGGTATTCAATATTGTACTAGAGTCAAGCCAACAAGTCCACCACAAAATAACAAATGCCAGAACAGTGGGCTAATAGTTGTCAGCTATTTGCAGGTAACAATCTACACTCAACTGAGGCCCCTAGGAAATGACTTGTGAGTGATGGGACTAGTTCCGCCTTGAGGAAATAGAGGACAAGGTAGAGGTCCGATTAACCCAGAGCAGCAATCCAAACCTCTATAATGATCAGTGATAGAAAAAGGGATCAAACTAGAGAATATAGAGATAAAAAGGGAACTCAAAATAAATAGGAAAAAACAGTATAGAGACAGTGGACCTCAGTCCAAGTCCGACGGTAACCGAGCCGGGAAAACCGGCAGGTTGCTGCCAGACTTGGAATTACCACCCCCGTGATTGTCGGAATCACCGGGGCATTAAAACCTTGGTTACCCAGTGATCCCAGAGGCGGAATTCCGTAAATCCCCACTCCCATGAAGTCCCACAGTCCATAGGATGGGGACAACGGAAACACTGGTTCCGTCTATGACGGAGCCGGCGTTTCCATTTCCGTCTGTAGGCTGGTTGGGTAACTCCCGCCAGGTCACACCTGGCGGGAGTCACACCACCCGCCTGCAGAACTCGTAATCTGCCTGTCGGGAAACAACAGTGGTGGCGGGTTTATCGCCACCTTTATTTCCAGACCGGCAGGTTCATAACGAGACCCAGTGACTACAGAAACCAGGAACCTGCATGGGAATGTTTTAAAATGTCACAGAGAAAGGATTGGGCTCTAGGCAGACTACGGTAAAAGATCAATGGGCCGGTATTTTTAACAATCCAAAACACTCTAGTAAGGGGATTGCTATAGTTGAAGATATGCCAGAAATAATGAATCCCACAGAACAGAAAAGTGCCAATCTTAATATGTGGCACCACACTCTAGTTGAAACCAATATTAGGGAAACGGCTAAAGAAGATGGTGCAGACACTCTGAATTGGGAAGCGGGAGACAGAGAACATCTATCAAAGATATTAAAACAAGAAAACGAATATGATCCAGAAAGAGAGAAGTTTCTCTCTTAATGGACCTAATAAGGGTGGCATATATTTATCCCAAGAAAAAGAAGCAGGAATGATACTATACTTTGAACTTCGTCCTCAACTCGAGCTTGACATTGTTCTTAATCGAGCAAATTTGTTAAGACTACTGGGTGAAATATCTGCCTTAGAGAGAATCACCACTGCAGACATTGAGTAGATTAGCTTCCCGTTTCAAGCCCGCACAGATCTTGTGAAAGTGCATTTGAAATCTTTGTTTGTGGCAAAAACCATACTAGAAGAAAAATCTTAAAATATGGCTGTCTCGCCTATCAAGACAGGGCTGAAATCAAATTATTACTACAAACCCTTGATAGCACGCTGAGTAGGGCAATGACGGGCCAAGTCAGAGATGAGAGGCCTGGAAAGGGTGAAATTAAGGATGGCTATGCAAGAAGGGGCTCCGCTTGTGATCAAGTGGACAGTAGAGCCCACTCTAGTAACCAATCAAATTGGATTTGCTTACTTGATATGCTGAGGTAGTAACTGACAAAGCCTGCCAGTGTACATAGTAGGCTTTAACAATTTGCAGCTTCTAACATGGAATACTAAAGGTTTTAATAGTTTTATGGTAGATGATGAATAAGTACCTCTCTTTGATAAGTCTGATATAATTCTCCTTCTGGAAACATCGCATACCACTCAAATTTGGAGGGATGGCTTTACAACAATTCAGCAGGTGGTGCAAAAAGCTAACAGTGGTAGGCCATCTGGGGGCCTACTTATAGCAATTAGAAACACAAGAACTAAATCCACCAACATAATTTGAGAACATTTCCCTGGTATCTTGACAGTAGACGTCCAGTTTAACCACCCGGGCTATACCCAACGTACCCTGGTGGTGAATGTGTATTGGAACTCAGCAACAAGTACCCTGGACTCTTTTGTGGAGGCCCCGTCAGACTTGCTGGGAAATTGGTTATCAATAAATGACACCCATGTAATTTTAGCCGGTGATCTTTTCGCATAATGTCTGGCAGCCCTATAGATAAGGTGTGTATCGGCCATTTTTGCTCACTAAAAGATGGCAAATATGCCAAAAAAATAAAAATAGGGAATAAAAATACTCCCAACAAAAAATAGGAAAAAAAAAAAGACATGTAGAATCTTGCACCCGTGCTTTCATCCTCACAGCTCCATGGATATGTTTTGACCAGTAGTGCACGTAGTACCAAAGGAAGAAACTACTATTTTAACTGCCTAATTGGAAGAAGTAAACATGTATCTTTTAATGTGTTTGAATAACAAGGGGCAAAGAAGAAGAAGTTACTTACGCCTGGTAACGTTCTTTCAACTGGATGTTCGAGGGCCTCCGTTGAGCGTCAACATCATAGGTAGTATAAATAGCGCATGCAGCGCCCATTGGCTTCAGTTCTGTTTTTCAGATCACCTTTTTTCGAGGAATTAACCAGGCGTACCCCAGGACTGCAAGCTCTCAGAAAGTGCAGAGTGTAATACACGAAAATTGTACGGCGGGGTAGGCTAATGAGGAATACATGGGAGGAACATCCAGTCGAAAGAACGCTAACAGGGGTAACTTGTTCTTCGAATCGATTGTGTTCTCCCATGCATTCCTCATCTTATGATAGACTCCCAAAGCAGTGACAATTTGGAGGTGGGAGTATCAATTAATTTTAGTCGTGGACCGAATGAAGAATGGTGTTAGGGAGAATTCTCAGAAATGTGCTAATTCCCTCCACCTTAGAGACCCCCAGCAACCTTGCTAGATTTTGAGGACTTGATTTTCTTTACCTGGAGAGAGCGAGACCCTTTTCCCCCCACTCTCTCGTGTATTTTAATGTGATTTTGAACACTGTTTCTTTTGGTTGTGGAGTCTGACAAACTCCACACGCATCATCTTTTACATTTGTCACACAGCACCTTCAGTGCAGTGGCACAGGGAAGTCTTTCAGATTTCCCAAAGGTTTAAATACTTTCTCTGGGATAAACTACTGTTTCCCAGAGTAGTAAAGTGAAATTGACTTTACTTACATTTGTAACGTTCTAGACCCAGCATACACTATCTTACAATAGGGTGGTCGAGGGGTTACCTAGTATCCCTTTTGTCTAGGTTCTCATGTAACAATTTTATGTTACCCTTTTCTCACTGAATAGCTGGTGGCAGTGGTTTCATTTTCAACTACCAGGTTTGGTTCCATTGTTCACTTTGCCTTTGGCGGGATTCATGAGTGAAGCTCGCCTCTGGCTCCAGGGTGTCTGGGGTAGGCAGGAAGTGAGGGAGGGAGGTGCCATAGGAGACCCAAATGCACTCTGTAGTGATTGGCCGGCTGACTGTCAGGCAAGGACAGCCACCCTGCTGGGCGACTGACAGCTGGGCTGGAATGAATGGGAGAGAACTGAATAACAGGCAAGGCTTTTGGCTTGGAAGGCAGAGTCGACCACTGGACGAAGGAACCGAATAAGAACTTGAAGAGGACTTGCTGCAACTCCTGGACCGTTGGTTTGACCGGTGAAGCCCTGCTGCTGTGCTGAAACTCCAAATTTGTATGGACAGAGAAGCCCCTGCAAGGACGACTTCTCCAAAGTAAGCCACCTGGACATCCTTCTCGGAACTGGCTTAACTTCCACAGAGTTGCTGCTGGAATCCGTATAGCCAGGGAGAGGAACACCAGATTGTGTGCGTTGCTTTTACGTTGGCCAAGAGTTCCAGGAAGATCTTCTGTACTCCCAGGAAGCAGGACTGACCGAGCCTGAGCCCCCTCAACAGAGTGCAGGACCCCAGAAGGAAGGAAAGTCCATCTCGACATGCAAGGAACCGCAGTGTTGCTATTTGCGGTAGTCACGAGGAGCGGAAACACCGAAGTGCCACTTGTTGGAAAGATTGCCGGGTGTGAGACGGGACCATCCCATTGCAGTGCAGGAGTCCACAGATGTTCTCCCTCTTGTCCCCACGACAGAGGCCCAGGAACAGTGAGAGCTGCTCAGGAACACAAGTCATCTACTGCACTTTTTCTTCAATACAAAGGTACTGTAAAGTCTGAGAGAACTTACCTCTCATTGTAGAGTTGCTTGCATCTTCTACTACTCACAAGTCTAATCAGCGTGTGGCCCTACATTTGATTCTTCTTTTCTTCAAAGACTTCTAAAACATTGTGCAAAGACTTTTGTACTTACCTACCAGAAGTGCTTCATCCGATATGAGACTTTTTCCCATTGAATTTGGCTTAGCCTATTATACTGAATGACTCTGCTTAGGGGGTCCAAAAGTATTTGCCTGCTTAAGAATATTTGTGGTCTCTCGTTTGTTCTAATAACCTTTTTTTTTACCAACTTCTAACAGTATTCTTAATGCAAACAGTAAGATATTAATGTCCCCAGCACCCTAGCTTTTGAAGTCACCTGAGGGTGTAGGTTGTGTCTGTGGGCCATCCCAAAAGGGTCTTTACTGATTTAGAAACTAAGAGTGTATATTTGTGTGTTACTTTTTATAGCACTCCCTTCTGAAGAAGGCTTACTCTAACTGACTGATACATTAATAATTGTTTATTCAAGAAACCTTGTTTGTAAGTGTTTATTTGAATACTTGTCACTTTGAATCTCTGTAACTCCCCTACGGCTCACATTGACCCCTCTTGAGATAAGCCTGGCTGCTCAACATGCTACCAAAACTTTGTAGTACAAAGGTTGGGTTTCCTATACCTGCAGCCAATAGTTGTTGTAGTGCACCCAAAGGGTACTGCATACAAACTTTGCCTAACAAACGGCCTTTGCAAAAAATACCCCCGAGTAGAGGACGAGTCTAAACAGTAATGTTTGATGAATGTGTGAATTGACGACTAGGTGGCCGCTGAACAGATGTCATGTATTGGGACACCCCTTTGGAGAGCCACAGAAGTTGCCATGCCCCTAGTGGAATGAGGTATTGGCCCTTCCGGCAGATCCTTACCTGCAAGCCTAGAACATTCTCCAATGGCCAGTATGATCCACCTGCATATAGTTTGTTTTGTTACTGCCAGGCCCAATTTGGGGCTAGTGATCCAATGAAAAGTTGATCATATTGCTGAAATGTAGCTAACCTTGAAAAGTAAAAGCTTAGAGCCCTTTTTGGGTCTAGGCTATAAAATCTCTCTTCCTCTTTACCTGCATGAGGAGGAGGATAAAATGTTGGTAGCATTATCTTCTGTGACAGATGGAAGTCAGAGACTACCTCAGGAAGGAAAGATGGTTTCACCCTAAGGATCCTTATGGAAAATCGTATGAGAAGGCTTACAAGAAAGAGCCTGCAAATCACTGAACCTGCGGGATGATGTCATTGCAACCAGTGGGACTGTTATCAATGGAAGGAGCCTTAAATGACATGAATGTAATGGCTCGAATGGGATACATTACAGAAATGTTAGTACTAGGTTTAGGTCCCAAACAGGCATATGAAATGGGACTGGGGGTTACACGTTGAGACCCTTCAGGAATTGCACAATCAACGGTATTTTGAAATAAGAGACCTCTTCAGGAGGAGTGCTTAAAAATGGAAAGTGCCGCCAGGTATCCTTTTATAGTTCCAATCTGGAGCCCCAGATTGGCTAAATGCAACAGGAAAGAAAGCACCGTAGGTGTGCCACATTGGAATGGATCCACATTCCTATCATTGCACCAGTTACTGAATTTATTCCAAAGACACCGGTACAAGGATTTGGTTGCTGGCCTTCTGCCCGAAAGCAAAATCTCCATTACGTCGTCCAGAAGGTCCCAATCCTTGTATCTCAGCCTCTCAGAAACCATGCGTGAAGGCGGAGTGTCTTGACCTCTGGATGGAGAACCAGACCTTCCTCTTGCGAGAGAAGATCCTCTCTTTGTGGAAGACGTATTGTAGGGCAGATGGACATGTCCAGAAGGTCCGGTTCCCATGTCCTCCTGTCCAAGTCCGGGACAATTAGGATCATAGATTTCCTGAACTTTCTCAACCTCCTGATTATGTGAGGAATCACAGGGACTGGAGGAAACACATTAGGAGTGGAAATTCCCAGTCCACTACAAACCTGTCCCCTAGAGCTCCTCTTGGGGGAAATTCCCTTGAGCAGTACTGTTCGCACTTCCGGTTGACATAGTCGTGAACAGATCCACTTGAAGGGTTCCCCAAAGGATGAAGATCTCTTGAAGGACTTCCTGAGCTAGTTCCCACTCGTGGGAGACTGTGCTCTGCCTGCTCAGAGCATCTGCCGGCGTGTTCTGCTCTCTTGCTAGGTGAACTGGCGATAGAGATTCCTTCTCATATTGCCCACCACCAGAGCTGCATTGCCTCTTTGCACAGTGGTAGTGACCCTATGCCTCCTCTCTTGTTGAGGTAGTACATGGCCACTGTGTTGTTCGTCATTATCAGGACATTCTTTCCCCGTACAGAGGGGAGAAAGGCCTTCAGCGCTAGTCTGATTGCCCTCAGCTCCAAAAGGTTGATATGTAGTTTGGACTCCGATAGAGACCAACGACCGCTGATTGTCAGTTTGTTGGTGTGGGCTCCCTACCCCATGAGAGAGGCGTCCGTCACTACAGTTATCTATGGCCGCGGTTGCCAAAAAGATTCTCCCTTGAGAACGTTTTGCAAGCCCACCATAGGTCTTGAGCAACTCTGCTCGGAACTTGCAGTTGATCTGACATATTCCCTAAGCATAAACTGTGCACTACTTATCACCCGCAATGGAACAGCTTGGTTGAGAAAATAAACGGCCTCCTGAAAGGGAGGTTGTCAAAATTGTGTTTCACGCTCACAAAGAATTGGGTGTACTGCTTACCCCTGGCCTTGTTTGAACTGAGAAATCAACCCAGCAGGGACCATCATCTGTCCCCCCATGAAATAGCGACGGGAAGATGCATGCATACTGCACACTTCCTAACTCACTCCGCAGACATTCAGATGCTCACAGAAGTGCTACAGTTCTAGGGGAAGAATTCAATGAATACTTGACGAAGCTCACAAAAGCAGCCAACATGACTGCCAGGCAGCTAGCACCCCCGCTCACCCAAGAAGCAACAAGTGATACAATAACACCAGCGGCAGACAGTCCAACAAGTCAGCTAATGCCAGGGGAGATGGTATATGTGAGAAGTTTCATACGCCGGTGGAACTCTCCAAGATTTCATGGCCGTATGAAGTGGTGTACTGCACACCGACTGCCATAAAGGTGAAAGAGCTGAGATATTGGATACATTTGACAGACGTACGAAAAGCTTATGAGAGTGTAACACAAGAAACAGAAATGGGAACGGCAGATGGAGGAACACAAACTGGGTAGAAGAAAGTAGTAGACTCAGAGGTACAAACGTGAAAGAAAAAAGAAGAATTAGATGAAAAAATGTGATGTATATAATAACGCTAATGAAACAAAAGGAACATTACTGTCTCTCTCCATCTTTCTCCTTCCCTCTCTTGGTTGTAAGTAATAATATGCTAATGATCATATAATGAAAAAATGAATATGATCAGAAAAAGAAATGTACAAAAATAAAAATAAGAAAATAAAATGTTATGTATACGAGTTGCTTAATGCACTTATGTCTCATTATGTGTGAGAAACCATGGCAACTGAGGGGGGCCCCGATGCAAACAACATTAGGATAGATAGAAATGGAAATAGCAACTTTGACTTGCATAGATACAGCTATGAGTGTGGTCTGTTTGTGTGTGCTGTGATATTTTTCTCGATGATGTTTGGACTAGTAATATATTGAGCAGTAGAATTTATAGCTATCGACATAAATGAGGGGAGAGGAAATGGGACAAGCATGATAACAAAGGTACCCATCTCATATGGGACGGGTTTAAACTAATATGGGGCCACGGGACTCACAGCAGTGGCACACGGCATACAAAAACTACAAGCAATGCACGGGTATCAGCCCGCCCCACTACCCCATATAATGCCTCTGAGTACAACACTTTACGATCTGAATGACCCAAGATCTTCCGAGTTACCCTGGTTGTACGATGATACCACCACAATTGTGACTCCAATATCTGAAATCACTATAGGAAACCCATCCCCCACAAGTGTAGAACAAGAAAATGCAGAGACAGATGAGAGGGTTATTGCCTTGTATAACGAGTGGGAAAGGGGGAAAGAGGGGAAACACCCTTAACACAGCATGACATTGGGAAAGAGAGGGCGCACTCCAAAAGCAACAAAAGACGAAAAAGGGGGGCGGGAAGGAGAAAGTATGATGAATATTCCGGATTAGGATTAGACACAGTTGAAGATCCACAACACCCACATCAGTCTAACAAATGGTATGCAGACATAAGCTCCACCACTAACGAGACTTGCTATGTGTGCGCTCTAACCCCCCCACGCCTCGGGTACCCCCAGGATACTCCTGCCAAAAGAGTCACCTATTGCAGATGCCCAGTGTCTGCTTCATCTTGCATTATGCAGAATAAAGAACACTTTCCAGGCACACAGTGTCTCTTTTGAAATGCTGCAGAACGAACAAACATGCCACTCAAGACCCATAAGGGTGGTATGCCTAAAAGAGCCATTCTTAGTGATTAAAGGAACATTGTATTCAGACAATAAATGGCAAGACGAGCAAATAACATGCAAAGCAGACGCACTATGAGGGTTGGAAGTTGAAAAGTTGCAGTGGATCCAGAAAACCTGCGCCGATATGGGCCCAACATATCACAAAGCTCACTTGAGTCACAGCCCTGGAAAAGCCCTTTAAACTGCAAAAAGAGATTACCTATGAACTGTGCTTTCTCAGCGAAGGAGAAATTAACATGGGCACAAATAAAAACTAACAAAACGCTCATTATCCCAGACATGAAGAAAGGGACAGCTGCCTTACTGGACACTTCCTGGGTTTGCGGTAAACAGGCATACTTGCACCTCCCGCAGTCATGGAGGAGCATGTGTTCTCTGGCCACGCTGCATTCCGCCCTGATGGTGGTCCCGGAGAGTCATAGTCAAGGGGGAAGGGGCTGCAAGCCATCCGAGAACCAGAGGATCCACAACCAACCGATGAGGCCCCAGTGTACGCCCTATTCGCGCAGAACATGCAAAGCCCAGTATCCAGAAAATGAAGGTCGTCCAACTACATATCCAAGGCATCCACAGAACTTCTGGCACAGATTCCAGACAGGTTGTGGTTGTTCTATTTCGCTGAAACATTTTTCGCCTCCCTCATCCCAAGTATCTAGACGCGAGCCAACGCAAAATGGCTTCAAATTACGTGCTGGGAGCTGATCCAACTGGCTAACGACACAGAAGAAGGATTCAACGTGATCAAGGTGGAGCTAAGGGCCCTACGGCTAATGACAATGCAGAACAGGTATGTCCTCAACCTGTTGACAGCCATGGATGGAGGTGTTTGCCGATAAATCGGGAGCACATGTTGCACTTTCGTACCCTCTGTGGATGTGGACAATGGAACTCTGTCTCACGTTATTGCAGCCGTGCACAACCTGGGCGAGCGGATGACAGAAGGAGGGGTGCAGCCAATCTCATGGTTCAATGATATTTTTTCATGGGTACCTTTCTGGCTCTGAATGACTGTTAAACTATTGGTACCCATCATCGTCTTTTTGCTCCCGATTTTGTGTGTGTGCCAGTTGGGTCTTCGGTGCTGCGCAAACGCAGTCCCTAATTGTGCAATGATGATGGTGACAATGGGCAAGGCTAGAGGAGTTGCCCAGATGACACACGAAGCGCAAGTACAAACAGGTGAAGATCCTGGGCCCAAATATAGAATGGTAGCACTATATTGCTGTGGACAGATTATACCAAACTACAATAAAGAAGCCCTGCACACTGGAGTGGTATAAGGAGGTGTGGGTGGACTTGGAGGGAGATGGGGGTGTGTATATATATGACCTGCACTCCTGATGAATATGCTAGAGCAGGACAGAGCCTCCGGGCAGTGTGCAGGGCATGGATGCCACGAAAGGGAACACCGGCCTGGGACGAAGCAGTACCTGATGAGGAAGAACAGAGGAGGTTGGGTGAACTGCAATATTCGTTACTTAAGTAGCGAAAGGGATGAATGTATGGGAGGAAAGGTCTTTTATGGCCCCCAACCCCTCCATGTCTCCAAACATTCAGACTATGACTCGCCTAGCAGCCACCCATGCACCTATGGCCAGGGATGCAGGATGGCTGCGGACCGATGCATGTGGCTGCAATGCTCGTCTGTTAGGATGATATCAGACTCCATTTTGTGATACACTCGGACTCCATTTTGAACATGATCATTTAGGCCTCATTGGCACAAGCATTCTGCAGGGCTGCAACTTTCCCCTCCTGACCGTGCACAGCGGGCCCAGCGCTTCCCTGACCCTCCTCTCCTTGGCAGCTCTGCTGAAGGCCTGTTCTCACGGGAGAATAGGTGCGAACAAGCTACATTACAAACACTGTATCTTTCACCTTCCACAGTCCACAGTCCATCATTGACCTGCAGATGACCGCCTGAAGCTGGGGTCTGAGAGAAACAAGCTGCTTCCATAGAACTTGTCCTGTCCTCTCGCAGACCCCACATTTATGACATATGCTGCGGATGACCACCCCCAACCCTGTTCCCCGTTGGAAGTTCCAAACGTGTATGCTAAACCTGTGTGCCACCCTGTTTCACCCATGCAGATAAGCCATCTGAAGGGACGATAAATTTGCTTTGAGTCCATGAGACTGTACATATTGAAATAAAATGGCCCTCACCCATCCCAGATCGCACACGAAGTTATGAAATGTATGTTCGAGCCTTTCATTACTAATCAAGGATTACTGTTGCTGCCTCCATGCACAAAACAATGTAGGATATTCCTATATACTCTATGATTTCCTAAAAATGTACTAGTTTACAAATAGACAATTAAGTGTTGCAATATGTATGGTTTTTAATGTAATGAGTGCTGACTGTATAATAGTGTGTCCTTTGTAGCATTTGTTTACCCTCTGAGCATTGAGTCAGGAAAGCCATATTATAAGCAGAACGTTGCAGACTCTTCCCTGTACCAATGCACACAATAATATGTTTCTACCTCATTTTTGAATGCAAGCTTTTTGTGTGTGTCCCGCACCGGGATGTAAAACCTTAGCCCTGTGAATGATGTGATGCTAACAAGACTGGTGTTGATAAGTTATTTTTTAACATGGTATTCTTGATAAACGTAAATGTGTCATATATATATATATATATATATAGCATTCATAAGCTCGCACAATGCTCGATGTACGTGTAACTACCCTGGCTTAATCCTATCTCGCATTTTAAATGATGTGCATGTAACCCTATAACGTAGATGAGCTAGAAGCAACAGGGCCCTCTCTCCCTTCTCCTGCAGTGCCGCGTGCCCAGCCCCCACCTTCCACCCACCTCTAGCCTCGCTGGGACATTAAGTCTTAGCTCTACCGACAAGGTGAATGATTGTAACCCCTCACCCCACCGCCTTTTTGATGTATAACATGTGCCCTCTGACTAGTGAGCAGCCCAGTTCACCCCCAACCCTGACTGACCATGGTGATATATATACTCTTATACTAACATACTATAAAGATGTCCCTCTGCTAGATCTAACGAAGAGAACGTGAAAGATGCCTCCCTGGTATGTGCCCCCTGATAAGCCACCTGAACCCATGCAGCAGCCACCTGGTGTATAGTACATCTTATGATGATGAGTTAAGAGCACCCAGAGTTATGTGCTATTCTTCTTGTGATGTTAGATTAACAACTTGTAGGATTTACAGGGCATTATAAATTATAATGAATGTTGAATGAGTATGTGTGGCCACAAGGGCAAATGCCAGCATAGTCCAAGATGTATCAATCAACTATCAACTGACCAGAGCTCCACCCTGATGAGTTCAGCTGACCTGCTCGCATCTTCATGACCCTTCAAGGAGCCTCACCAATCCGGATACTTTGCGCCTATGCATCCTTATGTGCCCTTCTCCACTGCCCAAGCTCATCGATTCATGTATCCCCTAGCTCCCACGTCATAGGTGAGGTGGTTTTGTAACAAAATGTGAATGCTTGCTGATGTTTGGCAGAGCGCTCTCTGAGTTTGCAGAGTCCTCTACTTGCCCTATATTGGTTTAGATAAACTTTTACCTTTTGAATTCACCCGCACTCGGTCTTGGTCTCATTCCCACTTGGGGTATGTCCATTATTGACTCTCACTGGGGAGTTTTAAATGCCTTATTGGGGGGCGCTCGCTTTCACCTGTAATGAGTGGACCTTGTGGTCAGACAACTGTGCCTAGACCGAGTACATCCCCAGTAAGGAGAAGCTACTTGATTTATCTATAAGTTTATGGGTGAAGATCCAGAGAAACTTGTGCTTTGTGAACTTAAATAGTTGAACTTTGTGCTATGGATGAAAGCGCCAGAAAGAAGGAAAGCTGTGAAGAATCCTGAGGAATTGTGTTGTTGTGAAACAGTGAAAGACTTGAAAGCTTGGGGAAGGGAGGGTTCCCTTTACGACCAAGAGCTGGAAGAAGCTCTGATTTGTTTTAACACTTTTTCAGTTGATGCGGACATACCTACAGAGTTTGAACAAATAGATGTGAGGGCAAGTATAGGTTTTGGACACAGACTGACATTTAATTTGGACTTCCCGACACAGCTTATCCTTAGTTTCAGTTAGGTAGGGAAATCCCACCTTAGCCTAGGGAAAAGTAGGCCGCACCCTAACCCCTTGGTAATTTTTAATAAAGGTTTATAGCAAAAACTTTACTCTGTCGTCTGTGTATACTTCCTGATGCCTTCTTCACACCAGGTTGGTAGTCCTTATCTGAGGCATGTCCTGGTGAGGCTCAGCCCGAGTGCTTGGGTCATACAGGCCTTTAAACCATATGTAACAATGCATGGGCTCGGATCTTGACTAATAGGTTCTGTCTGACACCTCACGCCTGGAAATGGATAACAGACAGGGCTTCCCCCATCCATGCTCTTGTTTCACTGTGTAATGGAACTGTTGGCTGTCGCTATCAGACAGAAGCCGGAGTACCTGAGTTGTGTGTAGCTGAGGAGACCTTTATGGTTTTACTATTTGCGGACGGCATGATCGTCCCGTTAGAACATTTGGAGGTCAGGACCGCGCTCAATTAAACTGATATTCAGCCACCTCAGGCTACAGCAACGACTCTGGAATATCTGAGACCTTCTCAGTTTCTTTTCAAAAACACTTTATTAATTTTCACATAAACAACAATAGTAAATAACAATGTTTCACCATCAGCAAATAGAATGAAATTTACAGAAGAACGAACGCATCATAAATAATTCAGACCAAACAAAAATAACCAACCGTAGTGAAACATAACCAACAAAATAACAATAACCATAAAAGACAACACACAAAAAAATAAAAATAAAAAAATAAAATAAGTTGGGTTTCAGAGGAGATTTTTAAGGCTGGGCCTTGAAGAGATGGGGTGAAGGGCTCACTTACATAATAAAACTAGTCCATGATCGAAATAGACTACTACCCTTTAACTTATCCCAAGTGCTAGATATCTTGCAATGGCCCTACGCTTTGAAGATGGGCCTCTTCCCCAAGATTACACACACACACACACACACACACACACTTGGTACTACACACCGACTTGACCATGAACCCTGCAACTCTGGAAGAATCCATGTTGCTCCAGTCCAGATCAGAGAACGTACAATACGAAAAGAAAGAGAATCTGAGAGGATTTGGGCACCATTTACAGAAATGCATGGGTATGTTGTACCTAACAGGTCACTGGTCAAAGTGCATAATGAGCTGGAGGTCACAGAAGCAGACATGGTAACCCAGTGTGGAGTTGATGGGTTGAGAGAAAATGTTAGCTAGAACTATTAACTTGTGGAAGGTCTGGGCTAGATGGAAAGAAATTATTTTGAATATCCCTGAAATCGTTGTCATGTACTTTTCCTTAATTGAGAGGTCCTAGCAGGCCTCGCATTCCAAGATAGTGTTGACCTGTTGTCATGTACTTTTCCTTAATTGAGAGGTCCTAGCAGGCCTCCCATTCCAAGATAGTGTTGACCTGCAAACAATGATATCACAAGATAATAGATTCACTGCACTTGGAGTGTGACAGACGTTTTCAACTGACTTTTGATCAGTACATTTGGCCCTCAGATGTCCTGTAAATATTTCCTTCTTTCGTAGAAAGGCCCAAGACGTGCTCAACAGACGCAGGACTTATCTGCACTCTTAATCCTCAAGGGACTGGTTCCGGAGATTGACAGTGGGAAGCACAAGTTAATCATTTCAGAACAACAGTATTTTCTACCAGATGTGACTTGCAGTGCCCAGCACATAGTCCGCACAAATGCATTTTCCCGAAAGGCACTTCACTGCAACAGTTCTCCGACAGTTCTGAATAGAGTCATGTTCCCTTCAAGAAAGAAAAGGAGAAGATTCAGAGCAGAGTAGATGAAAAGCTTTGTAATGCTGTGAAAGGCTTTGGTGAACAAGACTGAAATAAAAGGAAAACTCACTTTGAGATTCTAGGTGTAATCCCAGGAACCCTGTGACACTGAGTGAAGGTCACCAGGAAATTGGAAGAGAGGGGTTGTAGGAATAGAATGATAATACTTAGTTGCGTTTGAGGAGTCACAAATTAATTAGCATTCCCCTTCTTGTCTCCTGCTGCAGGATCCCCACGTTACGCTAAAGGAACATGCCTGGAGTTTGTTATTTTGTTCTATTCCCCTTTGCCTCAGGGGGGTCCTGTAAACCCATACAAATAAAGAGAGGGGTGGATATTGCCTTCAGGGAGGGTTTGTCTGGCTAGCAACTACTCCTGTGGAAATCTGTGCAACTAGTCCTGACAGTACAGTACTGAGGCCTGAAGTGTAGTAGTTTGTCTGCCCTTTCAATGAAAGTTGTAATGATCATTCGTACTAGATATTTAATCCTGGCCAGTTTTATTGTATTTATGACCAGTTCAGTGGTGGAGTAGTATAATCTGAAGATTTACATACTTTTGTATGTATTTTTACAATGAGCTAGTTTGCATAAAAATAAAAAATGCATTTAAGCCTGCTCAGGAATCTCCTCAAAACTTTACAACTTACTACATAGAGCAGTGTAGTGTTCTAAGTTTCATGTTGGGACTAGCATAGAAGATTAGAATGTATTATGACAGAATGGAATGTAGAATGAAGGGAGTGAGGAGTGTGAGAAACCTGAAGGCGTCTCCATGCCTAAACCTCAGGGATCCGTCAGGCAGGTGAAGAGAACACAGCCATTGCTATTGTATCCAGTTCCTGGGGGGGGGACCAGCGAGGGAGGATCACCTGGACGGGGCGTCCTCAGGGAGTGGGAGTCGGACACAGACGGTTGAGACACGGTATCCCCCTTCTTTAACACCTTTTCCCCATCCTCTCACGTAGGATATTCCAAACCATTGCCCCCCCCCCCCCCTTTTCTACCACAAACACTTTTGCACAACACAACAGACAACGGACTAACACTACAGCCATTTACCGGACATGTCCCAATACCAGGGTGAGGCAGGGTCAGGCAAAGTCAGGCAATTGATCAGAATCACACACACCTGACAGTCCTTTCCCTTCCCCACAGGGATAAAAGGTGGAGCCAGAGAGCACAGTACGAGCAAGACTGATATGACTGGCAGCACGAGGATACAGCTATTAAAAGGCAGCAGTTCAAGAGAAGGAAAAAGGCGGCAGAAGGCAAGTGTGGCGCAAGGAGAGAGGCGACCTTGCCCTTTTCACCCCAGGCACGCAAAACCTTCGTGGAGAGGAATCGGAGACCGTGTAGAATAGAACAAGTGTCCTACTGCAGATGTCAACGGTACAAGTCAATGCTGATAAGGCGGAGCAGAGGAGACTCCCGTGCCCGTGGTACCGGCCTGGACTCCAGAGAAGACAAAAGCCAAGCTATTCATCACAGCTGGTGAGTCGATAATCACTGGGCTGTGTTGAGTGAGAATCGCAAAGTGGCAAGTTTTGAACCAGGGTAACAAACTTTAAAGAACTGTTGAAAGTATGAGGGGGAGACCAGCTAAAGAGGGAAAGTGGCACCACGTGGGTGCTAACTCAAGAAACTGTGGTCGAGTCCCAATTTGAGAAGCTACAGAAACCAGAAGGCCGTAGAAAGGCCGCCAAAAGAATGCAAAGTGGTCATACCAGAGGGTCGAGCAAAAGCCCCATACATAAAATCGAAACACTTTCATTTGTGAATTGGCGTGAAGGCAAGGGAAGTGAATCCCGAAACCTATGAACTCTATAAAAGTAAACAGTGACAGCAAAGAGGGGTCAGCCCAGAAGAGGGGGACACAGGGGGAGAGTCACTATCGCCCTGCTCGAGACCACAGTAAACCAGTGAAGGAAGGCTAAGAATCAAGAAGGGTCGAAGACCAGTGGAGGGTGGATCCAAGGGTAAAAAGCTGCCATCCCAAAGTGGAAAGATTTGAAAAGGCAATAGTGAACCCAGAGAAGGGATGCCGAAGGAGAGGGTCGGACACCAAGGTCCCACGAAAACAGAGTGTTAAAGTGAACCCAGGCAAGGAAGGCACATTGAACTTCGAGCCGAAGGAGGGAGATCCAGGGGTGAAGTTGCCACCCAAATTGTAAGGAAAAAAGAATAAGAGATGCAAAGAAATACAAGTGAGAAAGAGTCAGCCCAGAAGAGGGGGACCCAACTGTGAACCCATCACCCAGCGAATATTGGGAACAAACTTTCATTTGTTAAAGGAACTTTTGTTTTTGGCGTTTGAATACATCAGGCCCTGAAGGCAAGAGACTTTCAGAGGAAACGAGACTTGACCATCGACGGTCCCGAGACCGTCGGCCTTGAAACTATCCTCTTGTGCCAGAGAAGCCCAAGACTATCAGCCATTGGAACTGTTGTCACGTGCTAGAGAAGCCAGAGTTTGTACCGTGTGCCATCAACTCCCGTGCTCAAAACGTGGGGAAGGAAGGCCCAGGCAACAACATCCTGACATATTGTTTAAGAACAACCCTTTCTTTATAAGAACTATCCCACACCCTTTTTTGTATTAGTTGCTAGGTTTGGCAATAGGTTTCTTAGTATAGACCCTAGGACTGCCTTATTTTTCATTTGGTGGTCGATACCTGTCCCCATTTTAGATATAGGTGTAGATTAGGCATTTTTCCAACCCGCACACCATTTTCCATTGTTCAATAAACACCCTTGAACTGTGATCATTTGTGTTGGTCTTGCTTGTGTCACTGAGTTTTTCACAGGAGGTTCTGAGAAAGGCATTTGGAAAGCTGTTCAGAGTGAGAGAGGAAGCATTGATGTTGTGGGGCCTGTTATGAAGATCCTGTCTTACTTTATGAAATAAAGAAGCGTTCTCACTGCAACTAAGTATTGAGGGCTGACTTCAAATGGCGATGAGGATGGGATTCGAGGGGGCGTGGCCTAGGCTCATGGAGTGAGGCTGCATTTGACCGGAGCTGACTCAAGCACACCAAAGGATGCAACAAACGATTCCCTGACCTCCAGGTGAATCATTTCCGAAAATCGGAGGACGGAGGCTGAGTGAAAAGCCGGCAAAGCGGTGCCCCTGCGGAACCAAAATGGCGGACGCAAACAAATCCCAACAGTGAGGAGGAAGACCGGGGCAGGCAACAACGCGACTAGGTGCTGACCGCCCCAACACAACGAACGTGCAGGGGCAGGAAACAGAGCTTCATAAGTGAGACGGAACGAGGCAGCTGAGTGGCCCAGCAAAACGGCTGCCTGAACACCTCACATGCTGCAGTGAATCAGAAGCGGGAAGCGTAACAACTGAGGCGGTGGCGCGGGAGTACAGCAAACTGAGGGCACACACTGGGCCACTAGCGGCCTGGAAGGCAGACTCAGCGGCACGAAACAAGCAAGTGACCCCGGTCGGACTGCAGATCCGCAGAAGAGACAGCGACACAAGAGCACGAGCAGCAGGCACCCAGGGGAAAGGACAGCCAGGGGGACCGAGCAGACCAACACAAGCGTAAAGGACAGTACGCAGGCCTGGACACAGTGGACCAGTGAAGCTGGGTCTTGAGGTGGAATCCACGGCTGGGAGGGAAAACAAAAAGGTAGGCGGCGACACCGGGAAGTGGGTGCACAGTTCTGGGAGACTGCATTGAACTGGCCCGTGGGTATGAGGCTGGGTTATGACACTAAGGAGAAGATAACTGCCACGGTCCCCAGGAAGGCAGTAAGCACAGGGTGAAGCCCAACTATAGCAAAGTGCTGGGGCAGCCCGAACAGGATAACAAACCACAGTAGTGGGAGACGGTCGCAGCAGCTGGCACGCACCTGCGATTGAGTGACCACCCTGAGGGCGCAGCTTGAACAGAGTTCAATAAGTCATGATAAGAACGTTACCCTAGACGGAAAAAGAGAAACCACGACCCATTAGGCCGCGGCAATCACATAGTGATTTACACATGAAACCGAGGCAGACACGAATAGCATAATCAGTGCAACGCTGGGACGCCACACAGCCAAGCAGGACCCCCACAAACTGTAATTGGCGCATGGAACTAGGAACCTCTAGCCACAGGACTACAAAGCTGAGTGAAAGAATTGATCTGAGGGACCCCCCCACGTGAGGGACAGCAACATACAGTCAATAGTACACACACCAAATAGGCTACACTCACCACATAGCAGGCACTGCAGAGGACATGCCCTCCACCAAAAACAAAAAGGACACAACGATCATGGACTCCTTCAACGCTGCTAAACAGAAGGGGCAACCACAAACTGCTCCTCAAATTGAGCAATCAGGTCAGGAACCTACCACTAAGGATGGCCGAGTGCTTGAAGCAATTGCAGCCCTAATATCCTTTATAGATACAAAAATCCTTTATAGATACAAAAATCGAGGAGGTCAAATCGGATGTACAGCTGATGAGGCAGGACATGCGCAACCTCACAGAGAGGGTCACGACGGCTGAAACAGTGCTAAAGGAGACGACAGAAACCACCAAGGATCTGGAAAAGAGGCTGATGGAGTTGGAGTTGGAGAGGAGAAATGCAACGCTGGAGGCCCGAGCGGAGGATGCGGAAGGACGCACCCGGCGCAACAACATACGCATACCGGGAGTCCCGGAAGGGATGGAAGGGTCCAACCCAACGGATTTTGTGGAAAATATGATATTGCAGGAAATCGGGGCAGGAGCACTGTCACAGGGGTTCGTAGTGGAGAGGGCCCACAGATCATTGCAGAAAAAAACACCACCGGGCTAGCAACCATCGCCCCATGATAGCAAAGGTATTGAATTTTCGAGACAGAGAGACGATACTGACATTTTCCAGAGAAGGCGATGTGATCCGCCGAGATAATGCCAACATAGACATATACCCTGACTACACCCCATAGACATATACCCTGACTACACCCCAGCGGTGCAAAGGGCAAGGAACTCATTTGTGCCAATGAAGCAAAGACTCAGGAAACTGAATCTCAACTACATGCTGGTGTACCCGTCTCAACTTAAGGTACTCTACGAAGGGCGAGCTGCTTTTCTGGAAACACTGGCGGCCGCCACCATGTGGCTGGAACATAATAGCTTGGACGACAACAAAGAGGTGGTGAAATGAGACGCAGCAGGCTCAAAAAATGAAAGGGGGAGGGAAGAGCGCCTCAGTGGGAGAGATTAAGAGAGCACTGTAAGAAACAATAGAGCAATTTGTTCTGTTTTACGGCAGGAGCGGTGGGCAAGCACCTAGAACAGAGCAAGTAGACACACCCCACAAATTGTTTGGTGTTGGCCAGTTGCCAGCGCACCACAGCCAGCACGACGTGGCCCAGTTGGGTCAGGCAGATGCAGAGGCACTCGAGCACCACGGTAGGAAAGTGGCTGCTGAACGCAGTTTTCCAGTTTTGATTTGGTACGAAGTTTGTAACGTTTTGAATCCTACATGAGATGAGGTATGTGCCAGGAAGTGTGTGCATGTGGTACTGTATGGTCGGAAGGGGGCGAAGGCCATCTTGGGCGTGGAATATCTGGGAAGGTTCAAACGGGGGCCGGAGACCAGAGGGGTAGGAAGGCGGAGGGGGGTATGCATATATTGGAATGGCAAACAAATGAAAGTACTGACATGGAATGTTAGGGGCCTGGGAACATATATGTGCAGGAATCGGGAGAAATCCTTTATCAACAGGAAAAAGGTGGCCATTGCGCTGTTGCAAGAGACACACCTCACCCAGCAAACTATGGCTGCGATAACGGAACACTGGGATGGACAATGCTATGGTGCTCCCTACTCAAAATACGCTCGGGGGGTGCTCATTTGGATAAGTCCGGCAATTCCCTTTAAACTACTGAGCTGGGAGGCAGATCCAGAAGGCCGGTACCTGATAGTTAAGGGTTGCGTTGAACTGGTGGAAGTTTGTATAATACATTCGTATTTCCCCAACCACGGGATCCCGAAACACCTAGATATGCTAGGGGGCAAACTAGCCCAATGTTGAGAAAGTTTTTTCATATGGGGCGGTGACCTCAATTGTGTTAGAGATTGGGAGCTGGACAGGTCTAAACTGACAACGGCCAGAAATGAGGCAACAACATGGGCACTAAATGCACTGGGAGAAGCTCTAGACCTGGTAGATGTGTGGAGGGAGCTCCATCCCAAAGAAAAGGGCTACTTATACTTCTCACCACACTCTCTGCACACAAAAAGTGACTATATAGAATCAGCACAATATTTGGGTAGGTCAATATCAGACCACCCACCACTGCTGATGGTTTGGAAAACACGGGCCTAGACCGCCCATACCGTTGTGGCGCATGGCACCGGATGCCCTAACAGATCAGGCTTTCACAGAAGAGCTGCGAGACAAATTAGAGGAATATGTAGAGAAAAATGTGGGTAACGGAAAGATGGGGCACAGTTTGGAAGGCAATGAAAGTAGTGGTGAGGGGAGAGGCCATTGCAGGAGCGCAGGACATACGGAAAATACTTAGAACGGAACTCGAGAATCTGGAGGAAGAGATAAAACACCCAGAGGCTAACGCAGAGGGGACACAGGAGGAGGAGATAGAACTGGCGCGGTTGCGAAAGAACTGCCATGAAGCATGGGGAAGGCTCTCCAGGTTTGATTACTCTGTGAAAACCGCCAGAGCACACGCAGAGGGCGACAAGCCGAGCAGATTGCTGGCCTGGCTGTGTAGAAGGGAACACCCACGATGTCAAACAACAGAGGTCAAGGACATAGCAGGCACAATACACAAGTCAGAACAAGAGATTAATGACACATTGAGATTTCTACTCCCGGCTCTATAGCCACGACCAGCAGGTGCCACAAACAGACATATTAGACACACTAGATGAAATCGGCCTTCCCAAAATAAACCCGGTACAACAGGAAATCCTGGAGGCAGAGATAACAGGGGATGATATTGCAGAGGCGCTAAAGTCACTAGCCTCTAGTAAAACACCAGGAAGCGACAGACTCCCCCGAGAGTTCTACAAAACATACGAGGTTGTTCTGACACCGGTGTTGTTGGAGGTTTTTCGGGAGGCATACACTAAAGGGGAGTTGCCAGAGTCCATGAGGAAAACCCTAGTTGTACCAATAGCCAAACCGGGGAACCAATGAATGAATGTGACTCTTACCGCCCAATGGCGATGTTAAACTACAACGTCAAGATTCCGACCACAATACTAGCCAAGCGCCCGAGCAGAATAATGGAGTGCCTAATACACAGCGACCAAAATGGCTTTATACCAGGGCGCAGCACTGGGTTGAATTTACGCAGTTTGCAACACATTCTTGCGCAAACAGCAGGTTACCAAGAGCAATATGTCATACTTTCCCTGGACGCCACAAAGGCGTTCTAATCAATATATTGGGAGTGGCTGGTGGCGACATTAAAGGAGTTTGGATTTGGGGAAGGATTTATCCGATGGGTGCGAATACTATACACAAACCCAAAAGTTAGGGTGAAAACTGGGAGAATGGTGTCAGCAATCTGAAACAGATGCACGAACATAACACAGCGAAAGTGGTGCAGGGTTTGAGGAAGTCCATGAAATTCTGGTTTAAGCTGCCACTATCACTGTTAGGTAGGGTAGCTATCACCAAAATGATTATACTGCCGAGATTCCTGTACTTCTTCAACAACGTGCACTGCTATGCTAAAGCGTCCTTTTTTCAATCCCTGGAAGTGCTGCTCCGAGAATGCTTATGGGGAGCTACCCATCATAGTCTTTCACTAACAACGCTATATTTACCATACAACAAAGGAGGGGTGAAATTGCCAAACCTAGAGAGGCACTACCTGGCGGCCCAACTCAGCCATGTCATTAAATGGCTGGCAGATGAGTCCACCTCTGAAATTGACCTACTGCAACACCTGGTGGCTCCCACCATACTAAAGGAAATACTGTGGGTAACACAGGGAGGCCCGGAACATAACCCACTGGTCGTGACACTGGGGAAGAAGGCATGGAGGAGAGCACAAGTCTTACTGAAACTAGCAAACCCCTACTCACCGGAGGTGCCGATAGCGGCGGAAACATGCAGAGATAGCACGGACATCGCGGTGGTGAGAAGGTGGGAGGGAAAGGGGATATACACGTGGGGAGATGTATACGAGGACGGGGTCTATAGGGAGTTCGCCTCAATACAAGAAAGAGAAGAGGTGCCGAGCGGGCAATTTCTCTGGTACCAAAGAGTCCGGGAGGTGGCCAAGGAAAAGTGGGAGGGCTGGCCAGAGGAACCACAGGCGGACCCGCTACTGACCCTGATGTACAATCTAAACGATGGCTGGCGGCCGATCTCTCGGCTGTACAACATGCTAATAGACACACCCAACCCTAGGGGCACATTACTGAAAGAGCAATGGGAGAAAGACCTGGGCACAGATATAATGGAGAAGGAATGGGAAAGAGTACTGGGCTTTCCCAAAGCAGTATCAAGGAATCACTGCTTTAAACTAATACAATTGAACGTGCTATGCATTGCACATACATGACCCCACTCAGGATAGCCATGTTTAACAAGGATGCAAGTCCATGATGCCCATGGTGTAGAGGCGAGGAAGCTGACCTTATACACATGTTTTGGGTGTGTGTGCACACGTGTGAGAGGTTTTTGGGCATACATAGAACGAGCCTGCAGGGAGGCTGGGGTAGCAAGGTATGAGTGGTCACCGAAAGAATGCTTGGTTGGTGCATACCCCAGAATCAGCAAACACAAACATGTGGTTAAGTTTATGGACATGAACTGCATATTGGCCAAGAGAACCATCGCCATGTTCTGAAAAACTGCTGGGGGGCCACAATACAAAAAATGGCGCAGGGAATTCGAAAGATGGGCAGAGGCAGAGACCAAGGTGTGGATGGAAGGGGCGAACAGATCGGAACCTGAAGGCAATGATAAGTGGGTAGCATGGAAAGCGTTCGTATGGGACATGTTCCACCCATCTGATGATAAACCCCCCTGAGCGTGCCAATCAGGTAAAGAGACATGCCCTTCTTGCCCGGAAAACCACCATATTGTA
Source organism: Ambystoma mexicanum (assembly GCF_040938575.1). NCBI lineage: Eukaryota > Metazoa > Chordata > Amphibia > Caudata > Ambystomatidae > Ambystoma > Ambystoma mexicanum. Next base: position 530,550,942 of record NC_090924.1, on the reverse strand, counting down.
CCCAACTGACAATGGCCAATCGTAGAACCTGAAGAGCACAAGGAAGAGCTGAGCCCCAGACACTGAGGCGTTAGCCCCGACCGACTATATGAACGACACATGGCAAGTGTAGGAAGTGGTTTGTTGTTGTTAATGGTTGTTATAAAATATGAACTTATATGTAAGGCATGGGAAAAAGAGATATGTCGAAATGCATGACTGTAACCATATAAATACCAATAAAAACATGTTAAAATAAATGAGGATGGGATGCGAGTTGCGCCGTGGTGAAGAGAAGTAAGCCCAGAGACGCTGGAAGGCCCCACCGTGCTGCCGGCAGTTGTTTTTTTTAGCGCCTGTCTCCATCAAAGGAGTTACCTTGCCTGGCGTAAAGAAGAGCAGAGCGAAAGTGAAAGCAAATGTGTTGCTGTGCAATAACATAACAGGCTGCTGTATAAATTGTGTCCGTGCACACTCTTTGATACCGCGTTAATTGAATCCTACGCATGCTCGTTTCTTGAAAAGCGCTCATTGAGTCACAGTCCATCAAGAGTATTACATTAAGAGGCCCTTGTAAATACTGGAGGGAGGTTTCTGTACTCCTGCCCTCTATATAGCAGAGTAGAAGCACAGAGCACCCCACCCAAGATTCTCTATTTGGCAAACATGGACGAGCAATCAAGGCTTAAGCTCTCAGGAGGTGATGCAGGCTGGTTCTTAAGTACAGTGTAGTCCCCAAGCCCACACATATGAATGTCCACACACTATGTTAGTGATAACACAGTTCTTTATATAAATAAGGTTCAAGTTATATACACAATAACACACTATGTGGTCAGGCAATACTAAAATGATAAATGTACAATTTCTATGTAGTACCACAATTACTCTTTGACTCCATTAAAATGCACCAACTACTGACAGTTTCAAATGGCATACAAATCAATAGCAAACGATATCAGCCATAGACTTGGGAGGAAAACAAGGTGGTTAAACAATTGGCAGAACACTTTGTCCCGTTACCTAGACATAGTTCTGTGTGAGGATCTCCCCAATGTACCTGATTTAGCAGATCGTCGACCGATCCTTCTTGAGTGAACTCCCTTTAAAGGCAGGAGCCACGGATCGTCGAGATCCTTCGAAGAAAAGGGGTGAACAAGGGTGTCGAGGCAGCAATGTCGGTCCTGGCGTTGCTTGTCGATGATCGGTCGTTGACATCCTGCGAAGATGAGGCGTGCGGTGCACCTCGATGACGACAGTTTGTTGCCGCAAAGAGTCAATGAAGAACATAGGCCCAGCAAGGGCGTCGGGTCGTCAGCGTTTGGCATCGGCGATCAGCACTCGACCACAGCTGGCTTTCAGTTCTTCTGCGGCGTCTTTGAGGACTTCAGGTGGCGGGAAACCCACCAGTGGATTCTCCTAGGTTCGTCGGCGACCTTGACTTTCTCCGGCGGGACAAAGCAGTCGGCGGTGATGAGCAAGGGAGTCCTTGATTCAAATGTCTTAGGCAATGGAGCGTTGCGGCTCCGGTCGACGATTGTCGTTGACTGCGATTGACTTCAATGTCCGGGCGCTTCGCTTCAGATTCCTCGGCGGTCCCAGTCTTCGGTCGGCAGCCTTTCGACGACCGACTTCCAGGGAGTCTTGGTGAAGGTTAGCTGGTGCACAACGTTCCCTCGCAGCTCGTGACGAGGTCTCCTAGCCAGGTCCTCTCTTGGATCAGTTTCTTGAAGGCACAACAGCTTTCAGATTGCGTCGAAGGGAAACAGCAGTTAACCTTCTTCTTCCGGCTTGGCTTCGAGATCAAGCATCAAGTTTCTACTTCAGCTTCTGAACGATTTCTATCAGTGAGAGGTCCCGCATAAACTGTTTGGTCTCATTCATTCTACTGTCTCACACTCAGGCAACCAATCATCCAGAAGGGCATTCAGGGAGGCAGGTAGCCAGCCAATTAGGCCCACAGTGCATTCAGGCCATTCACTTCCCTCAAGAAACTCAGTACAAGGAATGTGTATTGGGACAAGCACCTATCCTTTCAGCACTCCACTACACTGCATTCATACCAATTTCGGGCAAGGCTGTTTCAGTCATCGTGTTACATACCAGAAACCAGACACCCATAACATGAAGTGCATATTCGTCACCCACACCATTCACCCAGGTCCCACCCCAACGGTGTACCCACAACATACAGTCATTGGGAAGGGTCCAGCCAGTATGGCCTGGACTTCCCCACAACACCATATATGGAACGTCCACCCAACAGCCAGGAAGGGACAGATTCAAGGCAGGACTTTGGGAAAACAAGGTAACGGGCAATAGAAAGCAAGAGGCCACAGGGGCCATCTTGTCTCCTATAAGGAATCAACTGATGCCAATGGCAGGGCCTGGGTATCCCAAAATGGAGGATACTCAGAGCACCTGTCAAATTCAGCATGCAGCTGCCACCAGCTAATACCTGCTCTGTGGGCCACACACAGGTGCCCAAAAACATACACCAGGGGTACAGGGTTGTACCCCCACCCATGGGTGCCATAAAGGTATCCCAAGGGTCTGTTCACTATGACCCAAAAGAGGAAGAGATGCATTTCCAGGAGTCCCACATAGACTCCTGGGCAGACAAAATACAGAACACACATGAAAAAGGAGTACAGGACAAGGACAGTGAGGCCCTGTCCCTCCAATGCATTTCCACCATCACATTTTGTGTGCGACCAACATCTTTGAAGCAGGCATCTTTGGCGATTTTACATACAAAACTATGCAGCAGCACACAGAAGGGTTACTGGATTGAACGAGATATTGACATTGTAAATCAAACAGTTACTAATCACTTCCAGGCAAGCCTACACTCTAGGTATGCATTAGTACGTTTGATTTTGTATTTAATTTTAAGCAAAAAAGTCATTATTACTGCAGTTACTACAAAAGGAACTCACATCCATTACAGTCTACAATTAAAAAGAACTTGCATCAATTACAGCCTGCTAAAAAAAGGAGCGCACATATATTACTGCCTAAAATTCCTCAATATCTAATTGAGTCAATATCGTACAATTATTAAACTTTCATTACAAAAAGGAACTCGCAATTATTGGTGATATTTGGAAAGATACAAGGAGTCACTATTCATCCACCTCAACCATTTTTAGCTACGGTTGGAGAACCTTCCATTCCATGGAGGGAATGGAAGGAGTATTGGAAAAATTATATTGACACCATAGACAATGGAACCGTTACAGCAATTAAAAAAGAAAATATTGCTTTTACATTCCTTAGGTCTAGAAGGGCACAGAGTTTATAGGGAGTTGCGCCCTCAAGGAGGTGAAGAAGAAGAAGGTGAAGAAGAACGTGAAGGAGATAGTGCTGATGAATAGGAGTTGGCCATACAAGCTCTCGACATTTATTATCAGCCCAAAACTAATGTAGCTGTAAAATTGATATTATTTTTACACAAGGAGACAAGAAGTGAGTGAAAGTGTGGAGGAGTATGTCGAGGCGCTTAAGAAATTAGCTACAAACTGCAATTTTGGCAGAGGAGTGACAGAAGACGAATAGATCTGCGACCAAAGTATTATCCATACTAACAGTACTGTGGTCCAAGAAAGGCTATGGATGTGTGGTGACCCATCTCTAGAAGAGGCAATGGCTATTGCTAAGAAAGTAGAACATACAGTGACATGCAGCAAGGCTATCAAGGACCGAGAACATTATTTGGGAACCAAGATGACTGAAGTGAATGTTTTAAAGGAGAATCAAGTATCGAAAGAATTTAATTCTGTGAGAAACAAAGAGTGGAAAAACAGTCTGCCAAGCATCCCAAGAGAAAGCAATGGAGAAGAAAGCACAAAAAGAACATACACAGGAAGAGGTTTTAGATGTGCAAGAAGGGACAGTAAGCCAATTCGCAACATTTTCCGGCCTTGAACAAAACATTTGAGTTCTGGAATGAAAGGCCATTTCAGTAGAATGTGCTGGAATAAGAAAGGCAATCAAATGATAAAGTGTATACAAGAAGGAGAGGATGAAGAAGAAGAGAGATGTGAAGTAGATGCAGTCATGATGGTTAAGAGTAGTAACAAAAAGACCACTCATATAACCAAGTTCAGAATTGATGGCATAGTATCAGAACTTACAGTGTATTCTGGTTCTTATACTATTATAACGAAAGAGAGATGGCAGGAACTATGTTCAAAAGGTTTTAACCTGGTCCTAAAATATAAGATATCAGGAATCCAGGCACCTTTCAGGGTTCTATGATTCAGATAATAGGATATAGACTCACACAAATTGAATTTAAGGGCATGTTAGGAGAAGTTAAAGTATATGTGGCCTCAAAGGGTGTAAATGTTTTGGGATGGGAATATCAGGCTAAACTACAGCTTAAATTGAATGCTGGAGGGCTAGAACCTATTTCCATAGTAGTGGCCAGTAATGGAAGTGTAGAGCCAAACTATGTCAGAGGTAAAGTAAAGGAATTATTCCCTAATGTGTTTAGTGAGAACATTGGGACAAGCATGAGATATTGGTGAAACAAGAAGTTCAGCCCATGTCGCATACAGTGAGACACATTCCCATAGCTTTGAGAGAAGATGTTAAAGTAGAATTAGACAGATTAAAAGATGAAGGGGTGATTGAAGAAGTTGATGCATCTGAGTGGGTATTCCCTATTGTGGTTGCCAGAAAACCTAATGGCAAGGTAAGGATATGTATGGATCTTGGAGGATTGAACAAAATAATTGTGGAAAAGTATCCTTTGCCAGTTATCTCTGAAATGTTGAATTTAATTGCTGGAGCCAACACATTTTCTACTATTGACTTGTCAGCTGCCTATCACCAAATACAACTACATCATGATTCAAAACCGTTTACCAACTTTATCACCACGTTTGGCATGTATAGGTATGCTAGGATGCCGTTTGGTTTGGTTTCGGACGCTGCAGTATTTTAAAGAGTAATGTCACACTTACTGGAAGGGATATATGGAGTGTATGTTTTCCAGGATGATAATATTAGTGTGTCGATCAGGCACGGAAGAACATGATCAAAGGTTGTGTAGAGTTTTGAAAAGATTATAAGAAAAAGGATTGACTGTTGAATATACCAAGTGTAAGTTTGGAAGTAGTGAAGTAGACCATCTAGGGCACACTCTTTCTATGGGTGATTATAAGCCCAGATCCAATGCTATGGAAGCCATTTCCTGCAAGGATGACATACATTCTTCCTTAGTTATGTTATGTGGTATATGCATATATATATATATGACAATGCATTACTTACCGTAAAAGCATTTCTGATGGTTGTATCTGCTTAGATTCACATGCTGTGCATAGGTCCGACATCCAGTGGTCACTGCGGAGTATTGCATTTTGTTTTTCGTAGTCGAAAAGGGGACGTCGACAAGGCGTGTCTGTAACACTATCCCTATAGTGACGTGCGTTGTACCCACAATCCCTCACGCGTCGAGGTCCCTCTGTTTGTATTTTTTCTGCCCTGAGGGAGCCTTCTAGACGTGAGTGAGTACAGAAAAGAGATATAAAAGGAAGTCTATGTTCCTTCCATCCGGGGAGGAAGGGTGGGCGCATGTGAATCTAAGCAGATACAACCATCAGAAATGCTTTTACTGTAAGTAATGCATTGTCTTCTGATGTTTGTTAATCTGCTTAGAATCACATGCTGTGCATAGACTAGCGAGCAGTACCCGGAGTTGGCGGTGGGTTATGAGAAGGAACAGTAGAGAAAAGATGTCTTAATACTGCCTGTCCAACCTGGGAGTCAGATCTTGAGTGTGCATCTAGACAGTAGTGTTTTGTAAAGGTGTGCACAGAACTCCAGGTAGCCGCTTTGCAGATGGACTCAAGGGGAACATTTGCAATGAATGCTATGGATGCCCCAGTGCCTCGAGTGGAATGTGCTCTTGGCTTGAAGGGTAGTTCTCTCTTAGCAAGAGTGTAAGAGAGTGATGCATTGTACAATCCATCTAGATATAGTGGACTTCGAGACTGCATCTCCTTCTCTTCCTGCTGCCACCGAGACAAAGAACTGATTAGTCTTTCTCAGTGATCTGGTTCTTTCCATGTAGAACATGACAGCTCTGCGTACATCTAGTGTATGCAGACTTTTTTCTCCCAAGTTGGAAGGGTTTTGAAAGAACGTTGGTAGTTCTATAGATTGGTTTACATGAAATTTAGAGATGAATTTTGGTGCAAACCTTGGGTGTGTGCGAAGAACCACCTTATCCTTGTGAACTGATACGAAGGGGTCTAATACAGAAAGAGCCTGTAGTTCACTTACTCTCCTGATGGAGGTGATAGCATTTAGGAAAGCAGTCTTAAGAGTGAGGTATTTAAGAGTTGCCTTGTGCATGGGTTCGAAAGGAGTGCCCATGAGTCTAGAAAGTACCACGTTTAAGTCCCATCCGGGAGCTGGGCTAGCTATTGGGGGGTGTATTCTCTTTACCCCTTCCATGAAGGCCTTTATAACTGGTATCTTCCACCACGACACTTTAAGTTGGGAAGTGGTGTATGCAGAAAGTGCCGCTAGGTGGACTTTAATGGAATTAAACACTAGACCTGAATCCAGTAAATGGGTCAAGTACAGAATAATGTTAGTGGCAGAGCAGTCAACCGGGTTGATGTTCTTACTTCTACACCAGATGACAAATCTTTTCCACTTGCTAGAATAGCAGTGGCGAGTATTAGGTTTTCTGGCTTCCCTGAGGATGTCCATACATCTCTGAGGGAGATGTAAATGTCCAAATTCTATGATCTCAGGAGCCAGGCTGCTAAGTTCATGGTCTGAGGGCATGGATGCAGTGTCCTGCCCTTGTCTTGTGACAGCATGTTGTACGGGCAAGGAAGTTTGATTGGGGGAGATAGGGACATCTCCATCAAGTGAGCGAACCATGGCTGCCGGGCCCACATTGGGGCCACTAGTATCATGGTCACCTGCTCTTGGTGCATCTTGTGCACCACCTTGTTGAGGAGGGGAGTCGGGGGAAAGGCGTAAACAAATTTCCCTGACCATTGAATCAACAGACCGTTCCCCTTGGACTGGTTCTGGGGGTACCTGGAGGCGTAACTTTGGCATTGTGAGTTCTCCAGGGTTGCGAACAGGTCTATTTCCGGGAAACCCCATTGCGTGAAGACGTTTAAGACGATGTCTTCTTGCAATTGCCATTCGTACTCTTTGGGTAGGGGGAAGTCTCTGCTGAGTTTGTCTGCTAGCAGATTGAGTTCCCCTGGTACATGTTGTGATAGTAGGAACATGTTGTGTTTGAGAGCCCACTTCCATATATTCTGGGACAGCTTGGACAGTCCTGGAGAGTGAGTGCCCCCTTGCTTGTTGAGATAGTACATGGCTGTGGTGCTGTCTGTGAGGACCATCACTGTCTTTCCTTGTAAGTGTTCCTGAAAGGCTTTCAGTGCTTTGAACACTGCTAATAGTTCCAGCAGGTTTATATGTTTGGAAGCTAAGCTCGGAGTCCACACTCCGTGAGCAGTCTGATGGGATAGGTGAGCCCCCCATCCTGTAAGGGATGCGTCTGTGGTTAGAGTGGCTTCCCTAATAACAGGTTTTCCTTTGTCCACCACCGTAGCGAGAGAACCAAGGCCTGCGAGACCACCACTAGGTCGTCCCATTGTCCGCTGGCCTGACACCACTGGCTGTAGAGCCACTCTTGCATTGGGCGCATGCGCAGGCGCGCGTGAGGTACCAAATAAATACATGACGCCATCATCCCTAGCAAACGCATTGCTTTGCGTACCGTCACCTCTCGACCTGCCACATAATGGGGTATCTGAAACAGCAGGTTTTGGACCCTCTCGTTGGAGGGGAAGACGAGGCCGTCCTTTGTTCGAATTAGAGCCCCTAGGAATTGTTTGATTTGGCTGGGGTCTAAGCTGGACTTCTTTTCGTTGATGGAGAAGCCCAGTCGGGACAAAAGGTCTACGGTCTTTTGGGTATTGGAGAAGCATGTTTCATAAGAATCCCCTGTTATGAGCCAGTCGTCGAGGTACGGGTAAACAGGGATGGATAATCTGAGCAGGTGGGCCGCTGCCACTGCCAGTACTTTCGTAAATACCCTTGGTGCAGATGCTATCCCGAAGGGCAGTACTCTGAACTGGTAGTGTTTGTTCCCTATCTTGAACCTGAGGTATTTTCTGTGCGCTGGCAACATTAAAATATGAAAGTATGCATCTTTCATGTCTAGTGTTGTCATGTAATCCCCCTGTGATAACAGTGGGATTACATCCTGCAAGGTTACCATACGAAACTTTTGGGGTTTGACAAAATTGTTCGCTGGACGCAGATCTAATACAGGGCGCATGGTTAAATCCTTTTTGGGTACAAGGAAGTACACTGAATAAATACCTTCTGTTACCTGCGATAGGGGGACAGCCTCTATAGCTTCTTTTTTCAATAGCTCTTCTACTTCTTGAAGAAGAATGGTGAGGTGTTCCGGTGTCATGCGCCGGTTCCGTGGGGGTCTGTATTTTGGGGAACCGTTGAATTCGATGCAGTATCCGTGGGCTATGGTGGATAATACCCAGCGGTCTGACGTTATTCCCTCCCATGCTGAAAGGAACGATGTTAGCCGGCCCCCGACCGGTGATGCATGGGAGGGGACCCGAATCTTTGGGTCATTTGTTGGTATTGGGCGTGGGGCCTTTTGGACTGGAGCCGCGCCCTCTTCCTTTGCCACGACGTTGGCCTCTTTGACTGAACTGGGTGCTTTGGTTGGAGGGCCAGTTGGTAGCAGAGTAAAATTGTTGTTGGCTTTGCTGCTGGCGTTGGCCACGAAAGGAGCGTCTATTGCCATAGCTGCCTCTGTTAGGTGGTCTAGAAATTTAGTCAAGAGTTTTGATGGTATCAAACTCCTTCTTCGCATGTTCTAGGGCCTCATCAACTGCTTTCCCAAACAGATGTGTTTGCTCTATGGGCTTATTTATTAGGGAAGCCTGGGTTTCTGGCTTAAATCCCGAATTGCGCAGCCAGACATGGCGTTTGAGAAGTATTCCCTGAACCAGGGAACGTCCAGCTGTCTCTGCGGCATCCAGGGAGTTCTTTACGATGCCCTGATTTACAAGAGTTCCCTCTGATATAGTAGCCAACAGGCGTGAACGCAGGGGTTCTGGTGCGTCCTCTGCTTCGCTGCGCAGTTTGCTCCACTGTGCATCTGCGTAGCTAGCTAATAGGGAATTGTTATTCGCAATCCTAGTTGAGAAGGCGGCGGAGGTTGTGATTCTCTTCCCAAGTGCATAGAGCTTCTTGCCCTCTTTGTCAGGTGGTGCCTCACTAGTAGATAGTGGTACCCCCGCTCTCTTCCTTGCGTTAGTAACTACCAGAGAGTCCGGAATAGAATGTCCCCTGATGTACAAAGGGTCAGAAGACGAAGGGCTGAAGAGCTTTTCTATCCGAGGGTTGACCCCTCTGACTAAGGCCGGATTGGAAAGGGAAGGAGTTATTCTTCTCTTTATAGAAGCCAGGAGCGGAATAGACTGACTGACCGGGGCTTTTTCTTTAATAACTTTTTATACAAAGTCTATGTCCGGAAGAGTCTCCCCTGTGTCTATTTCAAAATGCGCTGCTGCCTTGCGCAATAGTGCATTAAGTGAGGGCTGGTCATCTATGGGGGAGGTGTTTCCAATAGGTGAGTTTTTGGGAGGAGAAGGGTGAAAGACATCAGGGTCTGAGTGCACTGACGGGGATTGCCAAGGCTGCACTGATGGGGAGTGCCAGGGCTGTGAGGTAGCTGTATCTTCCTCAAAAGCTCCTGTGGTAGTGTAAGGGTCTTCCTCAAACCTCTCCTCCTCATGTTCTTCCTCTCCACCTAAACACTCCTCATCTTCCTGGAGGTATTGCTCCTCTTCAGTGAGGTCATATGCATCTGTAGAAGGGGGAAACAGCCTAGGAATCTTGACCCTAGGGTCATCCTGGGTCCATTCTCTTGGTCTTTCGGGTGTGGGTGGGTTTTGGCTACCCAAAAACCTCTCCATCTTTTCCATACAAGAATGGAGTCTTTCCATGGTCTCATGGGGAACCCCTGAATAGTCTAGAGGGGGGAAATCAGTGTTGTCACCTTCAAAACGCTTTGAACGCTCCCACAACGTCGACGAAAGGTTTCCGTCGCCCTCAGAAAAGCCCTCCGGTAGTTCAGAAGTGCCTTTAGATGAATGGGGCAGTTCCTGGCTACTTTTGTGCTTTTTCGGCGTTTCTATTTCCTTGGGTGCGGTATTCGACGTCTGTTTCGTCGTCCGCTTGCGTTTGTCCTCGTAAACAATTCTCGCCAGGCTCTCGATGACGAGTTCGTCGGTAGAGGGTTCTGGAGTCGGCGTTGTCTGCGTTACGCGCTGTTTCTCGACGGCCGCTCTATGGAGCGTTACGTCGGGTGTCTTTGAGGTAGCGCCCGTGTTAGATGAAAGCCCAATCGCTGGTCGCGGCTGCGTTTGCGGGTGGGGCTTAAGACCCTTACGGTCTAAGGTCGACGCCGGAGTGCCCTGCGTCCCCTTCAGCGCTGGTGGATCCTTCGTCCTCGACGAAGAAGAGCCGTGGGTTGTGTGCTTAGGCCTATGGGGTCTGTGTGCGTCCTTGTCGCCGGGGTGTTCATCCCCATAAGCAGGGCGTGAGCCGAGCCCGTCGGGGCCGGGGACGGACGTCGAGGAGCGCGAGCGCTCCTTCTGGGGGTTAATGACTTCCGAAACGGACGTCGAGTTATCACCCTCCTCGTCACTTTCTGTAACAGCGGCGGCGGCGGGTGAGGAAACTGACTTCGACATAGCGTAGTCTGCCCACCTCTTAACTTTCCGTTCTTTAAGGGTTCTTGGTTTTAAGAGCTTACAGGCCGCGCAGCTGTCCTCTTTATGATCGAGGGGCAAGCAACGATTACAGAGCTTGTGTTTGTCCTTCCAAGTGTATTTGCCCCTACAGCGTGGGCAAAACTTAAAAGGTGTCCTCTCCATAGCTGAGGCAATAAAAACTGGTGATAACAACCCCAAGGGAAAGATAGGGGAGAAAGAAAGACATTCTCGACGAGAAGAGAAAAGTTCGAACCCACACTCTCCCTACTGTATGTTGGCCGGCGAGGCCTGGCCACGTGTTCGGCAGCGCCGAAGGATCTCCTCCGTCTCTTCCTCTCCGTCGAAAACTTGCTCGGCGGAGAAACAGCTTCACAGCTAACGTCAAGGGGAGGGATCTTTTAACAGTAAGTATATATTAAGGACCGAGGTCCGTAGTACTTGTTTAGCAATGTCTCTCTAGGAGCTCCGCGTAAGGCGACCATATGCTGGGCGGAAAAAAACAATCTGAGGGAACTCGACGCGTGAGGGATTGTGGGTACAACGCACGTCACTATAGGGATAGTGTTACAGACACACCTTGTCGACGTCCCCTTTTCGACTACGAAAAACAAAATGCAATACTCCGCAGTGACCACTGGATGTCGGACCTATGCACAGCATGTGATTCTAAGCAGATTAACAAACATCAGAAATATATATATATCACCCTATATATCATTGATATGACCTCAAAGCGCTGGTAGGTTGAATGCCCTCGGGGACCGTAGTCCAGGTCAGTCGAGAGAGTAGGGTGTATTAGGGTGCTTGTGTGCACAGATTATGTGCGCAGCTGATGTGATTGCCTGATGGTAGCTGCATCCTAGCATTAGGTGTGGTGGTATTTGATATCAGTTGTATGTGTGCAGTCTGGATGGAGATCACCAGGACTGAGCTTTGGCTGTGTTAGGCCGGTCTAGGATGCTTATGTGTGCAGCTAGGCCTGAATTTTGTGGGTATAGCTGCATTTTATCAGAGTGTTGAGGTGTTCATGGAGTAATTGTGTGAATTGATAGAGTGGTGTAGCTGCGCTCTAATTGTGTGTTGGTGTAGAGTATAGAGTGATTATAGTGATAGGAGAGGGGAGTGTCAGTTGGAGTTCTGATCTAATGAGCTTGGTATTCCAGGTGCGCCTTTGCGATTGCTGGGTTCAGAGTAAACTTATTAGTGACTTGATAGGCGTTTTCGGCGGCATCATTGCTCTTGATCTCATTTAACATGTCATCGGGTTGCAGGTCTCAGACGCCTTAGATGGTCTTATTCAGTTTTATGGAAAGAGCCAGGTTTTTAGAACTTTGAGGAAGGCCATGTAGTTTTGGGTGTGTCGAATATGAGGGGTGAGTGAATTCCACAGAGTTGGGGCTAAGGTTGAGAAGGCGGATCCTCTGATCCTTACAGAATTAGAGCTTGGAATCACTAGAAAGAGGACAGTGCTTGATCTTAGGGTACGAGATGGGAGGTAGGGTTTTAGCTTCGCTTGTATGTATTGTACGTTGGGCCGGTCTTGTGCACTGCTCGGTGGGTTATGCAAAGGGTCTTGAAGATGGCCCTTCGTCTGACCGGGCGCCAGTGCAGGGTTCAGAGAGTGGGTGAGACGTGGTCTCTGTGTCCCAGGGCGAGGAGGAGTTTGGCAGCAGTGCTTTGGGCTCTTTGCAGTCTATTGAGTTGGTATGCCTGCGCTCCTAGGTAAAGGGAGTTGGCATAGTCCAGTCTTTACATAACAATAGACATAACAGCAGCAAGCCTGTTGGGGTAGGAGCAGTAAGGAAAGATGCGTCCAAGAAGTTTGAGGTGGTAGTGACAGCATTTTTAAACATTATTGATCTGACGGGAGAGGGTTAGGCCAGAGTGCATCGTGCAGCCTAGGTTTTTGACAATATCAGAGGGTGGGGATGGTGGGCCGAGGGAGCGGATGTTGGAGAAGGGAAGTATTGCTGAACACCATGATTTCAGTTTTGTCGGGGTTCAGATGAAGGTGGTTACTTGTCATCCCTCGGTCATTATCACAGAGACGAGCTTCAAGGTTGGGGCACGGGTCTGTGTTTGTCTTGGGTATTCTTAGGATAATTTGGGTATCGTCTGCGTAGTTGTAACAGGAGAGGTTGTGTGCACGGATGATTCCTGGTAGAGTGGTCAGATAGAGGTTGAAGAGGAGAGTAGAGAGGCATGCGCCTTAGGGTACTCCATTGTTCACACGGCAAGCAGTTGAGACAAAAGGGGAGAGGAGGGCGATTTGTTTCCGGTTGCTAAGCAAAGAGGCAATCCATTTGAGTGCGGAGCTACGGATTCCTAAGGAGTGGTGGTGGTCAAGGAGGATTGACTGGTTAACCGTGTCAAATGCAGCAGAGATTGAGGGGAATCAGTGCTACGCAGCCCTCAGAGTCTGCTGTGACCTCGAGATCATCCCAGATCAAGATCAGAGTGGTTTCTGTTCAATGTCGCGGTCTGAAGCCCGATTGTGCGGGGTCAAGGAGTTTGTTGGATTCTACAAAGTAGTTGAGCTGGGAGTATTCAGTCGGGTCAATTAGTTTTGCCAGAAATCTGGTGTTGGAGATTGGTCTGTAATTCTTAGGGTCAAGGGGGGTCAAAGGATGCCTTTTTTAGAAGTGGCTTGACATGCGCTATTTTAAAGGCTTCAGGGAAGATGCTAAAAGGTGAGGCATTCGTTTAGTAAGGCTCTCGCATGTTCTCCTGCGCAGGTAGAGGAGAAAATTTGCTACATAAACTAGGCAGGGCAGGGGTCGAGGGGCGACCCAGAGGGTCTTCTGGCTGATGGGAAGTCCAGGAACTCGTCTCTGGAGATGGATTTGAAAGAGTCCTTTGCGTGAGGTTGTGGGGCGCGAGGGGGTGAGCAGGGATTGGCGATTCTTTAAGCCAGGAGTCAAAGGAATGAATGGTTAAGGGTCTACCACAGGGCAGTGTTGCAGGGGGACGGAGTAGCAGGGCTTCGGCTAGGTCGGGGAGTACCTTGACTTTGTTCCAGCATTTGTGATCAAGGGAGGGGAAAGTGGGGGACTGTAGGAGGATGAATAGGTGTGTGGACAGAGAATGGGATGGCAAGGTGGTCGGTCCAGATAAGTGGTTTGGAACTGGATATATAAACCACGTCATAGAAGCTGAAAATCGCATGGAGGTATGGAGAGTCGAGGGAGAGGACCTGACACTCAGCTTTTTGTGGGTTTTGGTGGCATAGGAGTGTGGGAGAGGGTTGGAGGGTCAGAGGGGGAAGAGGATGAAGCTACCATTCTAGAGAGCGAGATGAGCCCATTTCAGAGGAAGGGATATGAAGGGGCAGCTCTGTGGGTGGGGGTCAAGTAGGGGCTTAGGGGGAGGGAGAGTGCTGCATGGGAGGTAGCTTGAGAGGATGGGGTGTTCCTAGGGGGGCACACGGGTGCCGTGGTAGAGAAGGGGAGCACCAGAGGGCTGCTCTAGTTTGTGAGTTTGATATTGGGCGGGTTGTCTGGACCTGGAGAATTTGGCAGTTCTCAATAGATGCTAGAGGGACGGTGGATGTTGATGTGTTTGGGTGGGTTGAGGAGAGGGGGAGGGTGAGCGTTTGAGGAGACTGGTGTTTTGTGCGCCAGAGTGCTCTTCTGATCTTGAAGTTGGAGGGGAGGAAGATGGTGGGAGGGTGGACAGGCGGCGACCGGGTGTGGGGGTCATGGGTTGCGACCAGATGCGGGACAAAGGTGGGGGGTTCATGAAGTTGGGTGCTAGAGCCTGGGTTATGCACCGGGGACAGCGAGTTAAGGGGGAGGGCATGGTGCAGAGAGGCAGGGAAAGATGAGGGGTCAAAGAGGTGGGCTTTGTTGAAGTGGGACCAGATGCAGGATAAACGGGGGGTTCGAGAAGTTGGGTGCTAGAGCGTGGGTTATGCCCCGGAACTAGTGAGATAAGGGGGGAGGGTATGGTGCAGAAAGGCCGTGAATGAGGACGGGTTGGAGAGGTGGCCTTTGTTGAAGTGGGATCTCCATCCCGTGGGGAGGTTATGGGCAGTACGTAGGGATTGATGTACTTGTAACAGTAGATGTAGTGGCTCTAGAATGAAGAACCAGTGTCAAGATTCTGAACACCAGGATAGTTGGAGAGGGTCAAAAAGAGAGCAGCAGTAGAATACAGCCACTCTGCATGCAGTATCGGCGCCTAGCTTTGGGACGCCTGCGACAGAGGGAGAAAGGCCTAACACGTGACAATGGCAAATACAGTAACCTAGATGTAACACCAGCGTCTAGATTCTGGGCAACAGGGCAGTGGGAGAGGGTAAAACAGGGGGTAACAGTGGAATGTGGCAACTCTTACATGCAATAGCTGCGCCTAGAATTGGGACACCTGGACAGAGGGAGCGAGGCCCAACACGGGACACTAGCAAATGCAGTAACAGAGAATGCAAGAACCCTAGGTGTAACAGCGGTGCCTAGATTTACAGTACCAGTATTAACGGCGAGAGCAACTACGACAACAGCAAATGCAGTAGCAAGTAATATACACTCACCCTAGATGTAGATAGCAGCCCCTAGACTAGGGACACCTGGATAGAGGGAGAAAGGGCCTAGGGGCAATTCTATAGTGGCACTCTATAGATGTGACACAGTGTAGTATTAACAATTTTCAATCTAACATGGCGACACCAGCCAATGCAGTAGCAAGTAATATACGGTCACCCTAGCTGCAACAGCAGCGCCTAGACTCGGGAGACCAGGAAAGAGGGAGAAAGGGCCCAATACAGGAGGCAATACTATAGAGGCATGCTATAGATGTGACATGATGCAGTATTAACAGATATCAAGGCATGCAACACAGGTCAGTATTCACAGTTCAACAAGAGGGACAGTATTCGCAGTATTATCTCAAAGTCTGACTTTCTAGGAGAGAGTCACTGTACCAATAACACTTTCTAATTGTGCAAAATGTGCGACACCGGTAAATAATTCACAGTACTATCACAATGTGGGACTTTCAAGGTGTGCATCAATATAACAACGATTCTCAAAGAGCGCAACACAGGTAAATAATTGACGGTACTATCACAGTGTGGCGCTTTCTAAGTGTGAATCAATAAAACATTAACAATTTATGAGTGTGCGATGCAGTCAAATAATTCACTTTCTAGGTGAGAATCAATATAACACTAACAATTTCTAAGTGTGTGATGCAGACAGATAATTCACTTTCCTAATCCTTAAGGGTGGAAGAGTATTACAATAAATGTGTAGAACATTTTGTGGAAACAACCCAACCATTGAGAGAGGATGAAAAAAAATGTGAAATTTAATTGGAATAGTGAATATGAGAAGTGTGTAGAAGACACAGTGAAAAATTGTATTCTTGATACACCTTATTAAGTGGTTTCGTACCAGGAAGGAAATCTATAAATCACAGAGGATGCCAGTGGCAAAGGATTGGGTGCTGTTTGATCTCAAACTGATGGAGAAAGAGAAAATATTATAATGTTTGCTTCTAGAACTAGAAGTGACACTGAAGCACGATATTCTGTGATTGAAAGGGAATTGCTAGCATGATGTTGGGGAGTAGACCATTTCAGGCAATATGTGTGGGGAGAGAAAATCAAAATCAAAACTGAACACAAACCTTTGTCTAAAGCCACACCAAGGATTGCCAGGTTAAGTCTAAAATGAATGGCGTATATTTGTGAGATAAGAGCACTTTCTAGGGAAAAGGAATTGTATTGCAGATTTGTTGTCCAGAATGCCTTGTGAGGAGAGCACAGAAAGAGAAAGTATGGTGGCAGAATAAGAAAATGAATGGGATGAGCAAGTGTGTGAAGTGCTCGAGAGAGAATCAGATGTGCAAGTGTGTGGTGTACTTAAAGCAGTGAGTAAAGAAAAATGGAGAGAAGAATGTACAGAAGACAACATTTTGAGTCAAGTAATAAAATGCATTGTGGATGGTGGACCTGAGAAAATTGAGGAGGAATTCAAAGGCTATTTTGTAGTTAGAGATGAATTATTGAAGGTGATTTAGTTATGAGGGTTAGCAAGATGATACCACCAGAAGTTTTAAAGGAGGAAATTATAAAGTTGGCTCATGGAGGTCATCCTGGATTATCTATAACTAAGAGGAAGATAAGAGAGAAGTTTTGGTGGCCGGATATGGACACACAGGTAAAGAGAATTTTACACTTCTGTGCAGCTCATAATAATTGTGATAAGAATATGGTTACTAAGGGACCACCTTTAACTACTATTCCAGTTCTGGATGGGCCATGGATGGAGTTGGCTATAGATGTGTTGAGTCCTCGTGAAGAGTTGGGATGTGGTAATATATTCCTGTTAGTGGACAGATATACAAAATCGCCTATGGTTGCAGCTATGGATTGTGTTATGGCGAAAAAGGTAATCAAGTTTTTAGAGAAGATATTTAGAATAGAAGGAGTGCTGAGTGTGATTATGAGTGATAATGGTCCACAATTCGCAGAAGGGAAATGTGGTATGTTGATAACATGGGTTTTCAGTGGAAATATTCATCTGTGTATCATCCAGAAAGTAAAGGGATGGTAGAAAGATTACATAAAGTGATTGGTGATGGTGCTCAGTTAGCACTGGCTAATGGACTTGATTCAAGGGAAAATTTGCGGGATTTATTGTGGATTATGAGGATAAATGAAATTGAGGTTTGGGAAGGTAGCTCACGCTCAACACCCATAGAGTTCCAAAGAGTTCCATTAATTAGACCAAAATGATGATAAAATTAGATGTTTATTCTTCAGATGTAGCCAGCCGACACGTGTTTCGACCACTGGTCGTTTTCAAGGCTGTTATCAGTAAGCACATTACACACACATAAAAGTAACAAATGTTTGCAATCATGTACATGGTAGCATATTAATCACATAGCGATATGCATAAGAAATAAATTCAAAAGAAACACAGGTTTTGCCAATCATTACATACAGAAAACCATACCAGTTGTTGTCACAGGTCAGGTCAGAGATGAAGAAAAATGTTTTTTGTTGTTGCAAGAGAGGTAAAGAAAATACATGGAGGCCGTAGATTAGAATGTTGGTCACGGTTTTAAAATGGGTGTATTAACTACTTACAATTTTGTGAGAATCACACCTCATGCACCGTAGTATTCGAGAAAGGTCACGCAAAACCATCATTCCGGGCCCAAAAATGTTTTCGGGTGAAATCCCCGAATATAATCAATAACCCCAGCATGTGAAGCCCAATAGCCCCAAATGCTGCGAAGTGTTGGTTTTATACATCATTATACCACTCTCTAATTAGTGCCCATAAATAGTCTGTATTGACCATGAAAGTAATCAATGGTGGATAAAAGATTTAATATGTAGGTGCGACGTCATCACGATGGTGCCTGCTGTGAGCAAATACAGAATTTACCTCTTTTGGCTTGCGATAGGTTTTGGTTTTTAGCAAGCCATCTTAAACAAAGATTTGCAAGTTCAGAAAATCAATAGAAACCGGGCTAGCTGAGCCTGTAAAGTTAATACCAAAGTTATTAGGGTTGATATGCTGAACAAAAGTATCAAATGAATCCAGTGTCCCCTTCCATAAAATCACAACATTGTCAATAAAGTGTCTACATGCAATGAGATTAGTTCTAAAATTCTCCTGATTGTAGATGTGTAATTCCTCAAACTGGGACATAAACAAATTTGCCAAAGAGGGAGCAAATTTGGCACCCATGGCAACCCCCTTGGCTTGTACGTAATAATGATCATTAAATATAAATACATTAGTACTCAATGTGAATTTAAAAAAACTCTTCAGCATAGTAACATGTCTCATAGGATGCAGAGGGATCAGCCAAAAGCTTTCTTCAGAGGGATTGATCCCTTCTTTGAGAAATGGGCTCTTATTAGTAAGTAGAGAAACTCTGAAATATATTACTTTTCCGAAATACAGCATTACGAAGTATGATGCAGATAGTATTCTCAACTCTAGGGGGGGCTGAGTTCCACTTTTACTAATAATCATTCTATATTTGAAACCGCAATTGGATACTCGAATACATTTTGAAACTATACGCAGTAGAATAGAAATTTAACTTGGAAGTATGTCTTTTTCTTTATGGAAATGCAAATAGGATACTGATCTTATAGAACTGGAATCTTTAACATTGTGTATCAATATTGACACATTTTTGCATCTAATTCTGTTTAGGTTACACCATTTCCAGAATTTCGATTTAGAGACAACCATCAAAGGGTTTTCTTCGCATTTCATAATTGGATATATGATTCCTAGTGCAGGGGATATGTGATACAGGTGAGACTAACTCTGGACATTGATAATTTTAACTGTTGGTGGGTTCTCATCGAAATGGCTAATGTGGAATTTATCCTTTTGAAAGAGTTTTCAGAAAAGGAAATGCACAATTTACCGTTAATTAATCACGGATCATAGTCAAAGAGGCAAAGTAGTGATTTTATCAAGCGACCTCATCATTTATTCGATTTTCGTATACGGTAAGCCTATTCAATTAACCCTCACCATCATGATGACGTCACACATATATAGTAAATCTTTTAACCACCATTGATTACTTTCATGGTCAATACAGACTATTTATGGGCACTATAAATCATAAAGTAAAGTGTTGCTGTGCCATGGGTTTGTATTTTTGAGAAACTGGGTGGGTAAATATTATTCCGTAACCTACCCTTTGTTAACCCAAAATTGTTGCAATAAATGCTGCACTGAATATCACATCTAGTCCTATTAGCTAAATAGGTGGGAAACCTGAAGTAAGAAAAAAGACACACAGTCTATGTAAAAAGGTACAAAATAGTTTTATATTAACAGCATAAAACATAGAACAGAAAATCGTTTATCCTTGAAGGCATACACAGAAAAAACAAAAATAAAGAGCAATTGAAGAAAAACACACACCTTATACATTCATATTCCTTAATCATATGACCTGTAGGTTTCAAATCTGGGCGGTGGTGTGGGGTAGAAGGGGAAGCATGCATAGAAGGAAAATTGAATGATAAGCCAAAGTAGCGAAGAAAAGATGTAGAGTCGTGATAGCAGCAAAAGTGAGACAGAGTCATTCCTGTCCTAACATAGTGCTACGAGCAAATCATTAGGCTAAACAATAATTTGTCCAGATTAGGTTAGGGAGTGTCACTTTGTTGCTCCCAATAGAGGTCTAAGTTGAAAATGCCAACAAAGTCCTAATGGTATTTTGTTCTTCCTCGGATGTGGCTTCGTTTTCTGAGGCTTAAGTTTGCCTACGCAGTGGGGGAATAAGTTCAGAAAAGAAGGGAAAAACAATCTGTGTGTGGGTTACTTTCAACCACCCACACTCCCCTCACTTTTTTTGCGTTTCGGTGGTTTGGAACCAAAAGAGTTTTGGAAAAATGAAGTATTCCGCCTTCATCAGGGCAATGATGATCAAGTTCTAAAAAGAAAAAAGAAGAGAAAACCCCTGGTGAGATGGAAACTTGAGAAATGCCTTGAGATTGGCAATCAATGCCTGTTTTGGGGATATCCCAGAGGTTAGTAGTGAGATTTTTCTAATCGGAAGAAAGGGAAAAAGAAAGTAAATAAAGAGAGTCTCCACTATAACAGCATATTTAGTTGGTAAAGCATTTGGATTACACTTTCAACCGTGACTGCCCAAATCACCGATGAAAAAAGATAGGAAGGAAGTGCAAATATCCTATCCTGGTGTTCCCAAAAGCCAGTGCCTCAGTCCCTCACCGATTCAGTGCCATGTGGTTGGCTAAGTCTGCGTACTGTGGTGCTTGGTTACCTTGGTGGTCAAAGGGTTATAATCATCCCAGGTGTGGACTGGAGGAAACCGTGCTCCTGGGTGTATGCGCCGCTGTTGTTAATATCCGCACAGCTGGATCAGGGGCCAGTCAAGATAACAGGACACACAAAAAAACGAAGTGAAAGGTGTGTCAGTACTCTTGAGAGGCACTGCAAGGGTTGTGCTGCGGCATGCATGGCAGCTGAAAAGGGTTTGCCTGTGTGGTACTCACCTATATGCCAGGTGTTATCTTGACCTGTGGATGATTGAGCCGTGTGCTCAATGTCGGCAAAACCCAAGATTGGAGATTGCGTGCAGGAGGAAACCAGCCACAGGGTACTGGTCATCCGGAGGTGGTGCCAGGAGGTGTTTTTGATCCGGAGTCTCTCCCGGATTGAAGGTAGACGGGTGAGGGGGTGGAAAGAAAGGGTGGGGGTAGGGGTTTGGGCGGTAGGGGGGGGGGTAGATGGGAACGGGAAGAAAAGGAAGAAGGGGAAATTGGGATAAGAGGGGGAGAGAAGCGAGAGGGGGGGGAGAAAGAAGAGGAGAAACAATGGGGGTAGGGAAAAAGAAGGTCGGGGAAAAAGGAGGGAGGAAAAAAGAAAGGAAAATGAAAAGTCGAGAAGGGAGGGTGGAAGGAAGAGGGGTGAGGAAAGGAGAAGACCAGGGGAAGGGAGGGAAAGAGTGGGACAAAAAAGGAGAGGGGAGGGGGGTTTTTGGTGATAAGATAACCTGCATTGATGAATGGTGTGCAGTATCAATAGGAGGGTCCATTAGTTGGATTGCTACCTTAGACAAGCGTGTTTTTACCTGTAAAGACGCACTGCAGCTCGTGTGAGTCGAGGCTGCTTTGTCGGTTCTTGGCAGGGCTATGACCGAAGCCGTCGGGAAACGGAGACGGCTGGCGAGCAGAAACTGTGCTTGCTGTTAGGACGCTGGAAGCGGATCTCAGCGTTCGCAGTGTGCAGGTTAGTGGCGGCCGCACCGGGTTGCAGCGTCACCCTGAGCTGCCAGATCTGCTCTCCCTGCTAGTCAGTGCAGGGCGGGAGAGTGGTCTGGTAGCTAGGTTACCGACGCTGATGCTGGCTAAAGGGGGGCGTGGCTAGCTACTGCTGTGTCAGGAAACATATTGGAGCACAGCGAGGCAGTAATAGAAAGAGGAAGGTGGGCGGGGGAAGAAAGGGGGAGGTTTTTGTGGTGGCTGGGGAATGGATGCAAGTACTGTCCTGTCTTCTGAGCAAATATAGGCGGCATAAATATGTCGCATACGGCCATCATCCCATATCTTGTATAGATATGGATGTGAGCTCTGTTTTCCCTGTTGCAGAAAATGCAATTGGGTAAGGTGAGCAACTGAATCAGCAGAGTATGTAGAGACTGCAGGGTCACGTGATTCTCAAATCTTCCCCCCCATACAGGTAGGGTGGTTGTTGGGGGTGGGGGGAATTTTTGTTTGTGGGGGTTTGGCACAGGGGGTGCCTGCATGGGCACGTGCATGGATTTTGGTCTGGACATGAGCTCCCCAAATAATTGTTAGAGCTGGGGGTAGTGTAGCTCATTGAGGCCATGGTCATAAGTATTTAATCTGTGGATCCACCTGCTCTCTAGGTTGAGTAGTCTGGTCTGAACGTTAGGGCCCGAGTCCACTTTCTCCAAAACCCACCATAAGAGGTCATCAGGTGTATGGCGAGTCTCTAAGTAATGCGTTACCATTGGTGACGTAAGGTGTTTACACCGGATCCTGGATCGGTGTTCTGAGATCCGGGTTCCCACCTTGCGCATTGTTTGGCCTATGTATCGGTAGCCACATGGGCATTGGATACAGTAGACCACCTGACTGCTCTTGCAGTTTGTGTGGTACTTGAGGGTCCATTCCCTCCCTTTGATGGGAAATGTCTTAATTTTCTTCGTGAATTTGCATACTGAGCATGACCCGCAGGGGTAGTGCCCAGTTGTCTTGCATAAATTCCAAAGTCCAGTACTCAGGGAATCCCGTATGTACATGGAGTGTACTAGGTGCTCTTTGATGTTCTGAGCTCTTTTAGAAGCAAATCTCGGTGGTTGTTCTTCCAGTAGTTGTAGTCTTACTATCGGCCAATACTTTTGAATCATCTTTTTAATTTGAAAGGAGATTGGCCATGTGTGGTAACACATGTAATCCTGTTTGGTGCCTCCTCTCCCTGTGATGATTCAGATTCCAGGAGGGTGTCCCGGTTGGTGAATCTTGCTCTTTTTTGAGCATTGGAAACCAGTTTTTTAGGGTAGCCCCTCTGCTTCAGTCTGTCAGCCAGATAATTTGATTGGTGTATAAGTCTGATAGTGATGTGCAGTTTGTTCTAACACGCAGGAACTGGCCGTACGGGAGGTTTTGTTGGACATGTTTGTGATGGTCACTTTTGAAATGCAGAAGGGTATTCCGATCTGTCGGTTTCCTATATAGATTACATGCAAGTTTGCCTTCCATCGAGGATATTTGAAGGTCTAGGAAGTGGATAGTTTGGCGGTCATATTCCACAGTAAATTGAATATTTTCATCACAAGTATTGAGCCAAACTAAAAAGGTTTGAAATGATGTTTCATCCCCAGACCACAGGAAAATGACCTCGTCGATATATCTGCGCCATTCGTGGATGTGGGCTATCCATGGGTTAGCTGCATTATACACATATTTATCCTCGAAAGTGGCCAGGAATAGAATGGCCAGGCTCGGGGCAAAGGTAGCGCCCATCACTGTCCCTTTAGTTTGTAAGAAGAACTGTTTGTTGAAGGAAAAGAAGTTTTTGCATAGAGCCAGGGTGATGAGTTCTATGATAAATTCTGATGACACTCGAGATTGGGTATTACTGCGTGTGAGATGTTCATAGAAACAATCTATGGCTGCTTGTTGGGGGATGGATGTATAAAGTGATTTAATATCCATAGTCACTAAATATTGAGATGTAGTTTCAAACGGGAGGCCTTCAAAAATCTGGAGGTTGTGGGTTTTGTCACGTAAATATATGCTTTGTTTTTGATGCTAATGGGTTTAAGAAACCAATAATAAATCTACAGATTGGTTCCAGTATTGACCCACAACCCGATACAATGGGTCGTCCTGGGGGTTTCTGTGCATCCTTGTGGATTTTTGGGAGAGCGTATAAACATGGAGTACGCTCTTGGGAGGTAGTCAGGAAAGATGCTTCTTTAGTTGAGATCCATTTGCGGTCAGCCGCAAAAGCGACCATTTTGGCGATCTCCCTTTTGATCTCAGTGGTAGGGTCCTTTTTAAGCAAGCGGTAACTGGTCTGGTCTCTTAGGAGGTCCACGACCATTGAGGAGTATTGTTAATTGGTCATCACGACAATGCCCCCTCCTTTGTCCGCAGGTTTAATTACGATGTCTCGATTTTCAGCCAGTTGTTTGAAAGCGATCCTTTCCTTTTTGGTTAAGTTCTGTCGTCTGGGGTAATTCCTTTTACCCAATCTCTTGAAATCCTCGAAGGTAATCAGATCCTGTGGTGTCCGATTGTCGGTAGGTGTAAAACTGGATGGTGGATGGAGACCTGTATCAGTGTCTCCTTCTATCTTATCATGCTCCTTAAAGAAAACACGTAATCTAATGGTTCTGAAGAAATGTCTCAGTTCCATGGGCACTAATTAGAGAGTGGTATAATGATAATGATTTAAACTCCAACACTTCACCGCATTTGGGGCTATTGGGCTTCACATGCTGGGGTTATTGATTATATTTGGGGATTTCACCCGAAAAAGAAATTTGGGCCAGATATGATGGTTTCATGTGGCCTTTCTCGAATACTACAGTGCATGAGGTGTGATTCTCACAAAATTGTAAGTAGTTAAGTCACCCATTTTAAAACCATGACCAAAATGATAGAGCATACATTCTAATCTACGTCCTCCATGTATTTTCTTTACCTCTCTTGCAACAACAAAAAACATTTTTCCTCATCTGATTCGATTGCTTTGTCTCTGACCTGTGACAACAACTGGTATGGTTTTCTATATGCAATCATTGGCAAAAACCGTGTTTCTTTTGAATTTTTATCTTATGCATATTGCTATGTGATTAATATGCTACCATGTACAAGATTGTAAACATTTTTTACTTTTATGTGTATGCAATGTGCTTACTGATAACAGCCTTGAAAATTACCAGTAGTCGAAACACGTGTCGGCTGTCTACATCTGAAGAATAAACATCTAATTTTATCATCATTTTGGTCCAATTAGTGGAATTTACCATATATTAGTGGAGTCTTTGGAACTCTATGGGTGTTGAGCATGAGATACCTTCCCAAACCTCAATTTCATTTGTTCAACTATCTCAAATTTTGTGGGAAATTTGAGGGAAGGAGTTTACTCACTGCCACCCTTTTCCTTTTATTCTAATTTTTGGACTAATTAGATGTAACATACTAAACTGTGAGTGTTAACAAGCACACTCAAAGCAGATCTATCCCACAGCATTAATCATTTGAGTATGAGGATAACACTGCATAATAGTACTACAGGTGTTTCTCCATTTAGGTTGATGAGAGGCAGAGAACCGAACAGTAAATTGTGCCCATCTTGGTTGAATGGTGTTATAGGATTACCAGTGGTAGACAAGTATTTTGTGGCTAACAAGATTGGGGCAAGTCAGCAGAAATATAAAGAATATCATGATATTAAGTTTAAGGGTAACATTGCATGGAAAAGGGAGAGTTTTTGTGTTGGAGATGTGTTGAGAGCGAGGAAGGGAGGAACGAGTAGAAAAGGGATGTCCAAATATCACAAACCGGTAAGAGTTATCGAGTTTCTTAAGGGTGCAGTCAGAGTAGAAGGTGGAACGGTGTGAAATTTCAATAGAGTTTTCAAATTGTTGAGAGAAAAGGTAAAAGAACATAAGAATGTTATTGTGGGAGAACGGGATCACCGGGATTACCCTTTAAGGGTACAAAGCAACAGTGCCAAAGGAGGTGTGAATGCCAATGGAAATGTGGAGGTGGATCAGAATACTAGGTCTGATGTTTTTGTTATTCCTGCTGGAATGAAGAAAAGTACTAGAGTGCGCAGGTTGCCAGGCAAATTTAAGGAATTCATGATGTACAAATAAGTATGGGCAAGTTATACCTATTCATGTACAAGAATGTGAATCTTGTATTGTCTGTAACTGTTGTGTATTTGTAATTTTAGAAATGTATTACACCATTATTTTTTATTATACCCGTTATTTATTTCATGTACTATTTATAGTCCTACTGTTGTATAAAAGTTCTGGGTTTGTTATTGTTCAAATCAGGGGGAGGAGGATATGTAGAGTTCTTAGTTTCATGTTGGGACTAGCGTCCAAAAGTAGAATGTATTAGGATAGGATGGAATGTAGAATGAAGGTATTAAGGAGGTTCTGAGAAAAGCACTTAGAAAGCAGATCAGAGTGAGAGAGGAAGCATTGATGTGGTGGGGCCCGTTATGAAGATCCTGTCTTACTTTATGAAATAAAGAAGCGTTCTCACTGCAACTAAGTATTGGGAGTCCTTACTTCAAGTAGGGTGCCTCCATATATGGTCCAAGTCCCACCTACACTTGATATGTTAAGGATAACCACAGCTAATAATACATTGGAATAGCACACTTTTATTCCACCAAAATAAATTAGATTGTGGTAATTTACTTCACGGAAATGACCATGTGGTAGTAAAAAAAGGTTTATATGTTGAGGGACATGGGGGTGGGGGTGGTATGGGGTGCCCCCCTCAATTAAAAGAACTGAGAAAAAGGAAAAGACTGTAAGGACACTTCAGTGAAGTAAATTACCACAATGTAATTTACTTTGATCAAACATTGTAGAACCATTTGAATAAAGTGAATGCCAATGGGAATTCTTTACATAGTAATGGGTAATCCTGAAAAATTGGTATGGTTGGGATCCTTGAGGACTAGACTTGAACATCCCTGACCTAGAGTTCTAGGACAATTCAGAAAATGTAAGGGTCACGTTGTTCTGATGGTGTCAACTTCTAGAGATGAGTTTGCGGTTTGCTGAAGGAGAAATGCCTTCAAGGATAGTTCCGGGACTTTTTTTTATTGTCCCTACGGGTCGGCCATGTGTTTGTAAGCATAAATCGGTAGATCGTAGGAAACTTTCCTATGGACCTTACCCGACTTTTCGCCCATTATCGCACTCGAAATCAGCCTCCATTTTGTGATAATCCTATCATTCCGCCGCATCGACCTGGCTCACCTGCCTTTGCGGCACTAAATCAAATCCCCCGCCCCTGAAACAGACTTTATCAAAACATTCATATTCCCCGCCCCTATCCGTGACGTGACTGTGCTGCGTAGGCAAACGCGCCCAGGCGTCTTCTACGCGACTCCACACAGACCCCGGAAATCAACACAGATCAGCTCACAATACAGCGCACCACAATTCGGAATATGAAACTGTACTTTGAAATCAAACCGCAAGATTGTAAATGTGGTAAAGTACATTTATTTGACATCAAATGTTTAGAGAATATTCAGCGATTTGCATTTTTATTTGCTCATGTTCCAAAAAGTTCGTATTGAGGAACGCGATGGTCCTTTGCTGTACACAGGGTCTTAGAGCATCTCACAATACAGCACCACAATTCGGAATGTGAAACCGTGGTTTAAAAGCAAACGGCAAGATTGTACATTTGGCAAAGTACGTTTATTGGACATCAAATGTTTAGAGAATATTCAGCGATTTGCATTTTTCTTTGCTCTCGATCCAAATTAGTTCGTCTTGAGGGAAGCGATGTTCGTGTGCAGTACACAGGGTGTTGGTTTACGATAAAAATAAGCTCTTCGGTCGCACTGATAATCGCATGGCTGTTCCAACAACGAGGCACTAGGCCACCACAACGGTAGGTATGTTGCATCTAACCGTTAGTACCGCGTAAGGGCATACTTGTACTTGGCGATCGTCCCATAAAATGGTCAGGGTGGTAACGTTGTTCACGCGGAGAAGCAACTGGCGGCTGTAGAAGCCGTCCGCCGGTGTCTGGTACTCGTGACACAGACAGTAGTGAATGATGTACCTAAAAACATAAAAAATGAAATTAGTCTCACCATCAGATCCTTATTAAAATTATTCATTTCATAGCGAGGACAGCGCTACTGGGTGTACACAAGTGTTTAAAGGCGTGGCGAGGCATGGAGGGGGGGGGGGGAGTGGAGTACAAGGTAAGTAGCATAAAATAATAAATAAATAGGGCCAGCTGGTGGCAAGTGCAAGGTAAGTGCAGAACAAGTGCTGGGAAGGGGGGGCTGTAGGATACTGAGACAGTCCCCCAGTGCAGGGGTTGACAGGGAGGCAGTGCAGGTGGAGAGTGGAAGGGCCCAGGACCGAGGTCGCAGACAGTGGACCAGTTGTAGCAGGGGAGAGGGAGAGAGAAAGCAGAAGCAAAGAGGAAGGTTTTGAGGTGCTTCAGTAAAAGCAGATGTTTCTCCTCAAGATAGTGCGCGGTAGAAAACAATATGCCACATAGAACGAACAAGTACAACTGAACCCGTCTTTAAAGCCACTGTATAGTAATGACATTGCGGTATAAACTCATCAAAAGTTACTTACATTATATTTGCATTTTCCATTGTGTCTCTGTGTAGGGCAGACCCGAAACACCACTCCTTCTTTGCCGACGTTACTTCTTCTAATGAACGTGGCTCATCGTTTCGTTTCTGAAATTTTATTCATTATCTTTTCTTAGTCTTTCAGGATGGTCCCGGCCTGTCAAGGTCAAATCACAATAGAACCTTATATTGGGTCGTGGGCCGTTCCGCCACCCGAGCAAAACATCAAAGCAGCTGACCTTCACTTTGAGCGAGCACACATTTCTAGTTAGCTGCAGTTAGTTTTAGGGACATCTTGTCTGCGTGCCTTTTTTTTTATTGTCCCTATGGGTCGGCCATGTGTTTGTAATACGGAAACATTCTATAATTTTTGTAAAAATGATTTATATTACTGTTTGGTTTAATTGCAATGGGCCTGCAACATGAGGAGACTCGAGAGAACAGACAATCAAATTACAATCATTTAAACCGTGATGTGTATTTCTCAATGAGCTCTGCTTTAGGTGGACATGGAACAGAGGCAATGTTGGGTGGCAATGCAGTTGTCCCCTGCAAAGGTTCGTTCACCACTCCATGTATGTGCCTATCGAGGACATCTACGATAAGTCTCTCAATAAACTCATATTGCATATCCTCAAACACTGGTTTGATCACCCATTGTTTACTTCTTTTAGTGAAGGCCTTATTGTAGCGAAGCGTCCCTAAAGTTCCGGTCGTCCTACTTTGTTGACGGCCAACATTATGGTTATGTGCCAAGACCGCTAGAAGAGTCCGATTTATCATGCCTTCCATGCCAAAATGCAATCTTTTGGGCCTGTACTTTAGGCACATATTGTGGAACACCTCCAAATCTCCTGTGTGGCAGAATTCCGTGAGTCCCCTCAAATCTCTTGTTATAGTTTTATCAAATACAATCTTTTCAATGGCCTTGTGAGTGGGTGATGAAGGAATCAACCACTTCTTCTTCCGTGCCTCCTCTGTGGACAAATGGCCATGTTCACATTTGTGGAAATGTTCATTTGTCGACCATCGATGTACGTTGCTACAGTGCAACATTACTGACCGCCATTTTTCCAGTAGAATTTCCAACGACCCTTCACATGTTTTTGAGCTCCACCAAAGATGGTTGCTGATTGACTTGGACCACTGTGAAATACCTTGCAATTCTTTTTTTTTACCTGCAGCCGACAATTTTTTATTGATTGATTTTGCAAGATGCCAAACGTCAAATTGGTGATTTATATTTTTGTACTGTTCTCTCATTGTCTTGGCAATTGAAACGTGTCTGTCCGTGGCTATCAGGTCGATCACCATTCCCCGCGATTGTAGTTCTTGCAATGATGCTACAAAGCCAACTTTCTCCATGGCCACTGAGGATGTACTTTGTGACACCTGCACGACCACCGAACTCACAATTTTCTTACTTTCCATGTCCTGAAAGTGGTAGGTGCAGTACTTGGCTGAAAATCCTGGGCTGTCGCACTGTCCATCACCGGCTAGCCTGAAGCGTTTGCCCGCGAATGTACTTTCCATTGACATTTTTTCCATTCTCCAAGCTTCGCTGATGGCTGGAAATAGATAATCGGTTTGGTATTTGTAGAACTGACTTTTCGCAATGAAATGGATTCCCACAAACTGAAAGAAATACTGTAACTTTTTAAAACTTGAACCACTAAAAAGTGCGGCCGCTGCACAAAGTAGATTGCCTGCTGGCAGTTGCCCCAGCATGGGTTGTGCAGACCATGCGAACGGATGATATTGTGTACAGGTGGCATGTATTTTAAGGTTAGTGCCTCGAATTGCACGAGTCACATTAATCAATGGCTCCCCACATACTTCCCCACCAACCCAATGCCCACATTTCATCATCATAATAATATCCATCAAACAGCTATCGAATACAATGAATTTGGCCTCTTTCCTTATACTGTCACTCTGCATCCCAGCTGGTTCGGCCTGTAACGTTGAGGACATGTCACTCGCATGAAAGGTACAATCTCTGATATCGTCTTCCGCTATGCTGAGTGATATTGATGGTGTTTCATTGTCGTCCACTTCATTCTCTTCCATTGCAACATCTGTTCCTTGTCCGGAGATGGGAGAAAAAAACAATGTCTTCAACTTTCGCGCGCTCTTATTTTTTGCGGGTGTGGATTCTGTGAATTGATCTCCGACTGCATCCAAACTACCAGGAGGACATTCACTATCAATGGCTGGTGGTGGTATAGCTCCGTTGTCAATCACTTCATATTCTTCCCATTGGCACGATGCATCTCCAGTCTCAAGTCCCTGCCAAAAGGTTTGACAAGCAACATCTCTCGTTCGCTTCACTGTCTGTGTAGATCTAGTTCTTACACCCACTCGCAACTAGAGGACAGATTAGAAAAGGGATGTTCAGTTTAAACACAACTTACAGTATTGAACTATTGACAGTGAAAGACAACATAATATAGTGAACAGGACACTAACCTTCTTTTGCTTTCTTTTCTTTGAAACTTTCTTTCCTCGAACTTCAACATCTGGACGCTGTTGCTCCGACTCGTGTGTGCATGTCTCCACTTCCTCTCGCGCTGCAACGACTATATTTTCATGATAAGCACATCCATCACTCACTGAGGCTCCATCGACTCCCTGAAACATAGAACTTTCATTAGTATGTATAATAATATTGAAAACACAAAATGTACTTGGGGACCAATACCCATACGTACATCTCAATAGCAAAACACGAATGAACGCATTGTGTAGAACATTCAAACGACAATAGTTCACGCATTGTTGATCTAGTTAGATTGAACTGTCAAGATCCATACCTCGGGCTCCGCATAGACTTCCATTGATGATATTATTGAAGATGACGCTTCAGCAACTCCCTGAAACACAGTAATTGCATTAGTATGGTTTTCTATTTTGTTTAAAAGAACATAAACTTTCTGCAGGCGTCAACGGCTCATCTAAATAGACCTGCACAAATGATCAGTTGTCTAAAATAAATAATGGATATCTAAATATGATTCGATTTGCTCCATCGTTGGAAGTGTCACCACCCAGAGATCTGCATCAACTACTAGGGGTGATGTTCTTGTTGAAGAAGCTCCGTCAGCTCCCTGAAACATAGTACTTGCGTTAATAAAGAAGGAAGTATAGCGGATGTAATCACGTCATTTGATCTCGCATGATTGATCTGTCAGTATCCATACCTCGAAATGCATAAGAACATCAAGGGACGCTGTAACTGCGGTGCACACTTCTGCAAGCTGTTGCGCCGACCCGTAACTGCATGCTCCCCCTTCTTCTTGGACTAATGCTCCATCGACTCCCTGAAACATAGGACTTACATTAGTAATGAACACAATATTGAAAAAAGAAGACACATAGGAGGGCGACGACAGAAGGACATACCAATGGCTAAAAACGAAAGAAACATTGTGTGTAACAATCACGCTACAAGAATGCAAGATCTGATGATCTCCATCGATGGAACTGTCCGGAAACGTACCTCGAGCATCTGAGTGACATCTACGGTTGTCGTCAATGCGTTGGACTCCTCAGCATCTCCTTGAAAGACAGTACTTGCATTATTTTGGATAACAATAATTATAACTGAAAACAAAGACTAGAGGACGAGTACTGTGGTGTACCATTAGGTAAAATAATTACACGATCAATTAAAACTATTGATTTACATGCCTAAAACAAGTCAGTGTCAGAATAGCTAAGTAAGATTACCCGATAGGCGCTTGAAGTGGCTGATGACTGCAATAACGACACGGATGGAGAATCTTCCGCCTTCATATTGAGTGGATACATAAATGGGGAAATTATTGTTAGCTAATGCTACACACTACCGCAAGGCCGAGAGCTAAATACGTAAACTTGACTCACCAGTGGAGGGATGTGGACGAATAGAGTGGGAATAGCGTTTGAGAGCAATTTTCGCCTCGCTCGCGGTGTTTTCTTCTTTATTAGCAATGATGTGGAGTACATGTCTGGGCTAAAGTGCCTGCTGCAGATGCGGTATCGATCACCCCTCTTGTCCGCAAAGACTTCTAGGACTCTACTTTCTAGCTCAGAGGCTGGATATCCGCAATATCGGACCCATTCTCTTATCTGATCTATTGTCTTAGGGAAAACATGCATTATAGTACCTTCAGATTTGTTATGGGTCTTCGAAGGGCAACCGCCAATGGAACAGGCAGGCATTATGGAAAGTTCTGAAAAGTTAAGATCAACAATTCTCTATGAATACCAATGTGTTAAAACATTAAATGACACATAAAAGGTTCAATGCAAGGTCCGTTTTGGTTCTTGGAACTATACACGTTATTCACATGCGGATAAGTATTTCAATAACTTTCAAAAAATAGAAAAAGTAATTTGACTAAACTCAGAACATGTGACTAGTTCCTTGCATGTACTGTCGTGAACGAAAAGAAAACATGGATGCAATTTGATGACTACTAGCAAATAGATATAAATTAAAAAATTGGACGCAAAATGATTATGGTACATGGACTTACCTTGACGAACAAACAGTTAGATGCAGGGATCAGAGTAGTTTCTTGTCGTAGAACAGGGAGCAGTTCACAGGTTGCAAACTGACGAGTTTGCTCAAAGTGGTCACGGAAGTTCACAGAGACGAAGAGCAGATAACCAGCACCTTCACGGGTTGACTAGCAAAGCGCAAAGAAGTTCTCATTAGAAATATGAAGTGGGTTATAAAGAATTCGAAACAGGGGTGTGTTTGTGAATGAATGACGTGTATATGTCGTGGCATTATGCGGTCTGCAGGGGGCCGTACAGCGTGAGGGGGGATGCTTGGCAGGAGACACGGGGTCTGGAGGTAGACATGGGAACAACAAACCCATGCTCTATAGACCACTTTGAAGTGTACATGGTCTTTGGCACCTCTTGGCCTTTATCGCTCCCTGACAGCTCCACTTGCCAGCAGCGCAAGTACCCCGGTGCGAACTGCCTTTGATAAGGCGGGGGGTGGATCGGGGCGGTGGTCGTGCAGACAAGACACAGGAAGACTTGTGAATGGAGACACACTTATGTGGATTGCAGGGGGCCGTCCAGCGTGAGGGGGGATGCTTGGCAGGAGACACGGGGTCTGGAGGTAGACATGGGAACAACAACCCATGCTCTATAGACCACTTTGAAGTGTACATGGTCTTTGGCACCTCTTGGCCTTTATCGCTCCCTGACAGCTCCACTTGCCAGCAGCGCAAGTACCCCGGTGCGAACTGCCTTTGATAAGGCGGGGGGTGGATCGGGGCGGTGGTCGTGCAGACAAGACACAGGAAGACTCGTGAATGGAGACACACTTATGTGGATTGCAGGGGGCCGTCCAGCGTGAGGGGGGATGCTTGGCAGGAGACAGGGGGTCTGGAGGTAGACATGGGAACAACAACCCATGCTCTATAGACCACTTTGAAGTGTACATGGTCTTTGGCACCTCTTGGCCTTTATCGCTCCCTGACAGCTCCACTTGCCAGCAGCGCAAGTACCCCGGTGCGAACTGCCTTTGATAGGGCGGGGGGTGGATCGGGGCGGTGGTCGTGCAGACAAGACCCGTTTGCCGCAGGGCCTCACCAAGGAGAGGCCATCTAACTGAATGTAAGAGGATGGCTGCAGGATCTACTACATGGAAGGCAGGGGGGTGAGTTTATAAATACCTCACCCTCCCAGGAGAATATACACTAGATTCATTTAAAAAATCAAAACAACCATTGTTAAAATATATGTTGGGCTTTATTTTAGATTTTAATTAAACATAAATAATAAACATTACACATTGTAAAGTTGAGGTTGCAGCACATCGAGGGAAAATCCGCGGTATTGTCCACTGTCACTGGGGAAATGTTGTCTAATGGCAAGTACCGCACAGGCAGGTATTACTCTCCGAACGCGGTGTCCGAGCCTCCCGTGAAGCCACCAAGTGAAGCAACGATAGGCCACCAGCCTGTACCACCTGTGAAAAAAAAAGATGCAAACTGTATTAAACTGACCAAACTTTCTTATCAATGTCGATTCAGGTAACACATGTCATTTTTCTTAGAAAAAAATTATATCTAGAAAATGCACTATATGGAACCAATTTACATGCGTTCGAATGATATGTAAATGTAATTTTATATGTGGGAGACGACCATGAAATAGTGGTGGCATCACTGACATCACAAACAGAGTATACTTACTCGTTACTCGGATTACGCGGACGAACAGTGCCACGAAGTTCGTGCATAAGCACCATCATCATCCTCAACACTGTCCGTGAGAGGCAGGCTTCCCTGAACTCTGGCAGCTCGGTGATGCATTGCGGACTTTGCTCGCCTTCCTGCTGACTTTGCTCGCTTTCCGAAATGTAGGCCAAGCACCCGGAATTTTCACGGCAGCAGCAGTTCTCCCCCTCAGTTGGCATTAGCTCGCACCGATTGCACGTGCACCAGGTGGAGACGCCGTCCATGCGACATGGTCCAGGCTCTTCATCCGTTGACTGGTCCTCCCAACTGCCGTCCGAATCCCCATCGTTTTCGCGTGCTTGCCTTTCCAGTAGTTCCTCCTCGGTGTACTCGGGCTCGTACATATACGGCATTATTGTGGCCATTGTGCGGTAAAGATAGTAAAATAATTTACAGAGATGGTACAGGTGTTCACACGGGCTACAAGCGGCGAAGGTAGCTGACCAGAGCACTGAAACGAGTCACAGAATACTCAAAGTAACACAGAGAGAGGAATGGAATCGAAAATCTGCTGCTGTATGTTGTGAAACGGTCTGTTTATACTTATTGGGGAAAGAGGCGTCCTGCCATTTCCATGGCAACACGTCAATAGCTGAGGCGCAGCGATTGTTGACACGAGACGTGCTTGAAATGGGCAGTACGCGTCTGCTGATGTCAGGCTCAGGGGCGGGGGATTTGATTTAGTGCCGCAAAGGCAGGTGAGCCAGGTCGATGCGGCGGAATGATAGGATTATCACAAAATGGAGGCTGATTTCGAGTGCGATAATGGGCGAAAAGTCGGGTAAGGTCCATAGGAAAGTTTCCTACGATCTACCGATTTATGCTTACAAACACATGGCCGACCCGTAGGGACAATAAAAAAAAAGTCCCGGAACTATCCTTTCACCATTCGGTAACTGGACAATTAGTAGACGAATAAAACGGTAAGATATGGTCATTTGTATAGTGTGCTATCTATTACCAACACTTTGGCCTCATGCTGCTTGAATCTGCGCTTATCTCACAGGTACGAGTATGGTGGCTATACTATCGATTTAAAAAACAGTTACTCAAACCCCAGCACAGGGGGTAATGTGGCTCGATGTTCCCAAGGCCCTGTGGCTTCGAATTCCTAATGCGACGGGACTCAGAAGATCCGTCTTCTGCCCTGAACCCCTCAGAGTACTAGCCAGGTTGTGTGAACTACTTCTAAGAGTCCAGACAATTGTATGTTGCAAGATTACCTTAAAGAAAAGACGGCCCCAGGTTATGTAGTGTTTGATGAGCAACGTGCAGTACCTTGATTAATTCGTTTCTTTAGTGCGAGCTATGTGGACACGAAAGGACTTCTTGTAAGAAATCGTGTTGGTACATTTTACAGTCTGAGGTTTTTGGTACACTTAGGCATACTCCACTGACATAATCTAGGTGCAAAGGTACCAGTAAAATAGCTGCCTGGATCCGGTTGCTATTAGTGAGGCAGAGAAAAAGCTTTTCTAGTTGATGCAAAAGAAAGGAGACTGTTGCCAGGCAGGAGCACAGAACTTAGTTGCGACTTCCCCCCCATGATAACAGAGACTTTGGAGCGCAGACGGCCCTTCCACCACCACATGTGAATACAGACTGCATGTCATATCAATTCTGGCAAACATTTCTAATACTAGTTATGGTTCATACTTCATTTGAAAGGTTACACATTTAGCGATGTTTGGTTATTAAAATCAATTAAACTAAAATAAAAAAACACCAAATACCACACCTCATAAAAGAAGCGTTGGCAGGGCCAACAGTTTGGGCATGTGTGGGGGCATGGGAAAGGCACTTGCAAGGCACTGCTGCAGTGGCATTAACTGGCCATTGATGGTAGCAGATGCAAAATCGTGCGTGTATGTGGGCATATACTAGCAGTGCTTGGCAAATGCCTAATACGTATACACAAATAAAAAGAGTTGGCTTTGTTAATTCTTGTTTTTCACAGGACTTCAGTGAAGGTGCTTATAATAGTGCTTATAAATCGAGTGGCTTCATTGTTAAAAAATGAAATATTACACCAGTAGCGGGTTTATAACTCCAATTAAGTCATTAACCCTCAGTAGACTACTTTGAAAAAGCGCTGGCAGGCACTTCGATTTCAAAGTTTGATGGTAAGGCTTGATCAAAGCGAGCTCAAAGAGTTTATTGTATTTTGGGCGGGCCGGGCAGGAACTGGGTGAAAACGGCCATAGGGATTAGCATAGCCATGGTCTGTCAATGAGTAGGCAAGAAACCAAACATTCAAGTTTTTCTGTCCCTCCACATATGCCATTTCTCCATGTACTCTAATGCAACAGTTCCGGCTTGTAGGTATAACCCATTAGAAAAAACAGTCAGCCCAGCAGGATAAAAGATAGGTGAGGTACATTGAGTGCTGAAAAGCCCTTTTCGTATAATTAGCTTAAAATATATTTCAAGATTTACTGACAGACAACTGCAGTTAGACAACAGATCACTCACTGCACAAGTGAAATAGCGAGACACGGCGAGAAATACTGTTTCACCGCCAATTGAGGTTGCCAAACCCCCTACCTTTGTGTCATGATGATTTCGACAGGCAGTCTCATTTTTGTCAATGTCGCCTTCTTGTTTCCGCTTTTTACTCCAGGATTCGTTTTGGCTTTTCACAACCTCACTCTGCCTTTTCAAGTAACTCCGGGGTGTGTCCTTATCCATCTTCAAAGTCAGTACCGATCAAATCTAGAAAACAAAAGGCCGACATATTGACCGATTAATCATGGGGACAGTCCAAACGCTTGCAATGGCGGCTCTACTCCCAGTACATCGTTTCATGCGAGCAGAGATGCTTGTCCACACCGGTGGCACTGATCAGTCATCCTGCCAGAACAGGAAGGGGGCAATCCAGTGTGTAAGTGGTGGAACAGAAGACAGCCTAGGAATCTATGTGTGGTGCGTATATTTGCCACAAACATAAAGAGGGCTGACCTTCCATTTAGCTATATAAAAAGTACGGATGTTGCCGAATAGAAAATGACGTCACTGCACAGCTTTATGACACAAGGCTTCTGCTGAGTCAATAGAAGGTTGAGTAAAGCTTGCATCAGCTTCAGGACTTCTACATGGATTTACTGCTTCGAGAAGAAATCCTTCGACAAATGGTTTTAGAAACGGCTCTTTGCGTGTCCAGCCTCGCCTCAGTGGAGACAAGACCAACAGATGTCCAACAAATTATCCAGAAGAATAGCATCATCTTTTAAATCTCCACAGGAAAGGTTTGATTGTGTCTTGTAAGTGTTGTGATCTATAATATGCCCCTTCCTTGAGAATTAGATTTAAAAAAAATAAAAGTAGTGTCCTGGTGGTGCAAGCAGCAACACACTTATCTCTCATGGTAGCACCTTACGCTGAGATTCTGTGATAAGCCATCCTTGATCCTGATCCTAGCTACGAATAACATTTTTAAAAAGTTACCTTTCCATACTTTCTCTTCAACAGCTTGCTGCAATTGTGCGTTTAGCATCACTCCATATCGGCCTCCCTTCTTTTTGCTCCGTTTGTTTCCTTTCTCTTAATCATCAGTTTCTTCCATGTGGCATGTCTCACTCCTTCGTTTGGTCTTGTGAACAGTTTGCCCCTTGAATCAATGTGTTTATTCTGCCTTTACATGCTACAGACCAACGACTATGTGTGAGGATAGGTTCAGCCCATAAACGGAGCACTCTCACATTAGTACTCCCTCCAGCCCCTTCAAGGCAAGGGAAAAAAGATCCCAAAGATATTTCCTTACTTCTAAGTATAACAGATTTAAATACTATGCAAAACAGAGGCACGGGGGTCTGGGAAACTCTCTACCAGCAGACCCCCCAATGTTTTATATACTATGTGACTCAACACAGGGACACCAGCGTGCCTAACAAGAAGCATCAGGAATAGAGCCACCAAGTCGTACAGTAATTGTAATACCATTTTTTAAAGTGTTTAGCAAAAGGAAGGGTCTTAAGGGCTCGTGGAAGAAGTTAATTTAGGGATTGAGCAAATTTACTTGGAAAGATTGTTCAAGATTATGGGTGCACTCCATGCTTATTGTCTGTCTTTTGCAGTGGGGACCAATGGGTCCTCTGCAGTATGGTGCAGTAAGCCAGACGCTGCCCCATGCTCAGGTTCACTGCACCCACCCAGCATTTTATTGTTAGGGCCATTGGGTTCTTCCAGCCCAGCATGCATGTTCCATGAGAAGCTGCAGCCTTACAGAACTCGCCACTTTATAAACATCCCTGTTCAGCTACAAGGGGAACACTAGGGGGGATGGGCAACATAGCGGTGACACCTTAGATTAGTACCATCTTTGATTTGGTTACCTGGGTTCATCCGGTCTCTTCCCATTCCAGGGATCCAATGCACTTAAGAGAAAGAAGCAGGGTCTCCACAACACCCATTTATAAAGGGGCAGCAAGCTTCACTCCGAACCTCTTTTGCGTTATTTATGGATCGCCTGCAAACTAACTCTTAACCGAGTTTAATAAAACCTACTCCCTTTCAAATCTCCCATCACAACTGTGACCTGCGCCTCTTGAATTTACTAGGCTTGAGGGATGTACATTCTGGGTTGCTATCACTAAGTGAGCTGGCCCCACCACCCACTGTGCAGCCCGTCACATAGGGAGAGCTGCATCTTTGCCACAGGTGAACGGCCCCATTACCAGCCTGCACTCCCACACTACAAAGAATGCCATGAATTGGAGTCCACATGCCAGTGCCGAAATTCCTGTGGCAGTAGTCAATCAGCTTTCACCGACCTCTGCGGATTCGGAAGAGTGCTGGTCTTCCATCCTCCTGTGATGAACTACCACAGAGCATTTCACTCCCAATCTCAAACATGTTTTATGTTCACCCTTGAGTGAGAGTTCCTCCACTTACTTTGCTTCCCAGACCGGCTGAAGAGTCGAGTAAAGTGAAATTCCAGACCAGGAATTAATAGGCTTTCTGATTAACACTATGCAGGGTAATTTCTGAAAGATCTGAATTGATGGATTGGTCGTAAAGTCACAAAGGGGTGAGGGATCTTATTTTATAAGCGTTCTTGAATCTCTATCACGTCTTTATGATTCATCTGCAAAATCAAATCCTTTCCCCATACATATTGATGGAGTGGTTTACAGCCCCACAACAAGCAAGCAATTCCCTTCCTCAGGGTGCACAATTTGCACTCGCCACTGGCTAGTTATATTGAACTTTTGGCGAGTACGAAATGGTGTGCTTCGTGTATGTATAGAACTTCAGGTGGCAAGTGATTATTTTATGGCTGGCTAGTAGCTTGCAACTTGAATATTTGCCCCCTGCCTTTCCATTACAAAATATCAAACTTCACTCTTCAGTGGTGAAAGCAACTTTTGAACGCTTGCATGAATCAATCTGAAACTATTCCAGAGTAATATTTCGAAGCAGCGGGCTGAGCATACAAGATGTCAGATTTCTACATTAAGGCCCTCATAGTTCAAAAAATGTTTTCTTTGATTGCTTTTGACCAACGTTTAACATGGGGGTTCGGCCCAAATATCTCAAAATTGGGGGCTTCGATTTCTGTACTTTTTTGCAGGTGCTGACGTTTTAGCTAGAATTGGTGCACTAAAAGAAATTGAAAAATCGAGTTGGCCAATTTTGAGATATTAAGGATTGAAAATGTATCTATATGACGCATGCACACAATTAATATTCCTTTTTCATGCACACAGAGCATATGAGTTTTATAATACGCACATTATACAATTAACATCTCCTAAAAACTCACATTAAAGGCAAGTCTCAGTTGACTTTGATGTCAATTTTAAAGTGATGGAATAAATGTACACTTTTCATATCAACTGTACAAAGAGTGTGCACCTACGACACATGAACCTATGACACACCCATATGACACACCCATAGGACACACCCGAATGACACTGACACGAATGACCCTCACTCGAATGACACTCACTCAGATAACATTGCTCCTACGAACCGTGCTGCTATAACAAGCGCTCCTGCAACACACACTCCTATCATACATGTTCATCTATGACACACGCACCTACTACGCATGCGGTTACTGCTGATAACATGTGGATGGAAGACATGTGCTCTCGCATGCCCCTATGCCACATGCACCTACGATATACAGGCTCCTACCACAAACGCTCTTAAGATACATACTGTGGTGAACCAGAAGAAGGAGTCAGACTAAGATGTGACATGTTCAAGGGTGTTTAACTAATAAGAAAAACGCCTATCTAGCCCAACCGCTACTGAGGTAATTCCCTACCTAACCAACTAAAAATAAGGTTACTCGTCAAAAGTCCAAAAGAAGTAGTCCTTAGTCCAAACCTCATTAGCTATCTAGACAAACCACTTTGGGAAAATGTAACAAAAAGTAGGCTGGAACAATAGCATCTATCCTTGGGCTTTGCAGGGCCAAATTACTTGTTTTTTTTTTTTCAATTAAGGTTTTTTTTTTTTTTTTAAAGTATGACAATTTCTCACAATACAGTCCTCGGCTTCTTTCTAGGTTCTGTATACCAAATCTTAAGTTTTTAGATACATTCCATGCGTTTTCTTTAAGCAATTCCACCATATCTGACTTGGTGCTTGATTGTGTTCTTGTCTTACATTTGAGCACTGGAATCCTCCAGGTTCCCTCTGTTCACAGCCCTGCTCGCTAGGTTTTCTGTTTCCAGGGCTCCCCAAAGTCCTCTGGCCCTTTTATAGGTTTACTTCGATAGGTTTTTTATTGAGCATCTGTCCATATTTAGTCTTTGGGTTTCTCGGGTTCTCATAACCCTCTTGGTTTCTCGTGTCTCTTATGAGAAAGCCTCTTGGTTTTCCCAGGATCATCAAAGCTCCTGACCCTCGGATAGGCTTACTTTATCAGGGCCTCGGTTGGCCGCTTCCTGTGTCCAGTGTTCCGGTTTCTCAGGCTCCCGTAACCCTTTTGGCTTCACCTGCCTCTTCCCAGGACTCCCCAAAGCCCTCTAATAGACTTACTTTTTAGGGTCCGGTTGGGATGTCAGCCCTTTAATGTTTTCTTGGCTCCAACACCCCCGGCTTTCCCAGCCTCAAATATTAATGTCTCTCGGTTTTTCAGGGTTCCTCAAAACCCCCTGTTGGGCTTGCTTTAGCTGGCATTCCCAGCCTCGAATACAACCGTTACCCACTCTCAGCAGTGTTACCTCTTTGGTAGCAGTCGCTTCCCTTCCGGTGCCCGGCTCGGCAGTGCATTCACTTCTGATGTGGAGATCGGAGATCCCATCTCTCCGCTGCGGTCTGGTCTCGGCGTCGGTTAATGGGCCCAAGGCCCACCACGGCTACCGTGTGGACGCACCACAAGGCAATACAGTTGCTTTACTGTCTCAGTCTCTCTTGACATCAGCTTCGTTGCCCATCAGGACCCCAGCCTTCCAGCATCTTGCTAGTGATCAGCTCGCTCTCCACGCTACCGCTGGCTCTGCTGTCTACCATGTCTCAGCCCCTCCAGGACATCCTCCTGTCAAAGGCTCATCTCTACATAGGATTCTCTCTCCTCCATTTTAGGTTCTTAATTGTTTTAGGTAGGTCATCACAAACAAAAAGGGTGTGTCATTCCTCTGACTGGAGCTCAGGTGGGATGCAGCATTACCGGAAGCCAACGAAATTGCAGAAATGTCACTATTTGGTATTCAAAACAGAAGTAACAACAGTTTTTCCAATTCCCATATAGGCAGAACATGTATTCTGGACAGGGAGTTCCACACAGGAATGGGAGTCCTTGTCTCCAAGATGGGAGTCACTACCAGTTTGGTCCCACTTTCCCAGACCCCTAGGGAAAGTCTTACTTAGTAGGTTCACCTCCATTGGCTCAAAGGGGTTGGCTCCCACCTGGGAAGAAGGGACGAATAGTCCAGATTCGTCACAACACTCTTACGACACAGTCCTACGACATGCGCTCCTACAACACATGGCCCTACGGCACACACTCTTACAATGCATACTTCTACCACAGAGGCATCTACAACATGTGCTGCAATCACGTACACAGAGCAAATTACTTTTACAGTTGGTCCATTACAAAATTAACATCTCAAATCATCAAAAGCAAGTCACCGCTGACACTGATGTCAGTTTCAAGGTGATGGAATGTACACTTTCAATGTGAACTGTTCACAGAGCGTAAAAGTTTTACATTACATAATATCTCCTAAAAACACACATTAAATGCAATTCTTAGGTACATTTAATTTGAGTCTTAACGGTGATGGAATAAATGTACACTTACAAAACGAACTGTCCACCGAGCGTATGACATTTACAATATGTACATTACACAATTCAACATTTTCTAAAAACTCTTATTAAAGACAAGTCTGAGCTGACTTTGTGAGCTATAAGGTGATGGAATAAATGAGCACTTTCAATACAAACTATCCACAGAGAATATGAGTTGACGGACTTTGACGTCAGTTTTAAACTGATGGAATACATGTACACTTTTCAAAAAGTGCACCTACGACACATGCACCTACTACACATGCTCCTCACACACACACACACACACACACACACTTACCGATCACTCTCATAACACACACTTTAATGACGCACTCCTTTAACACATGCTTCTATGACACATGCTCTTATGACAAGTGAATCCATAACAAGTGCTCTCCGGTGGGTCGGAATAAGGAGTCGGACATGCTGAGGTAATTATTGAATCTCTTTAATGCAATTATAAATAAAAGGCCAACGTTTCCCTATTGCTAGAGGGAATACCCTACTTATCTAAAGGAACTAAAGGTGCTCGTCGGTTGTCAGGAAGTCCAAAGTAAGTGTGTCCTCTGTCCAAACTAACTATCTGACCATACC
Source organism: Ambystoma mexicanum (assembly GCF_040938575.1). Lineage (NCBI taxonomy): Eukaryota > Metazoa > Chordata > Amphibia > Caudata > Ambystomatidae > Ambystoma > Ambystoma mexicanum. Next base: position 530,507,721 of record NC_090924.1, on the reverse strand, counting down.
ACAATATCTAACTAAATCAAATAGGCCAGAAAAGTGTCTTATATTGGCCTGGTCTTCTCTACGGATTCTCTCTTTATTTACAACTTTTCTCTTTGGTACAGATATTTCCTAACATAGGGCCTCATTACGACCCAGGCGGTAAGTTACCGCCTGGGTCGTACCTTTACCACCATGGCGTAAACTACGTTTACACCATGGTGGTTGGCGGACTTACCGCCCCATTCCGAGGTTGGCAGGGCGGTAAGTCCCCAATCCCCATTTACCCTTCCCCATTCCCATTTTTGCCCCATAGGGCATAATGGGCGTGGGGAAGGCGTTAATTACGTCACCGTAAATTACGGTGGCGTAATTAACATCAAGGTCCCTTAGCGCCATGGATTTTAACACCTGCTAAAAGCAGGTGTTAAAACGTCCATGGCGCTAAGGGACCTCGGAATCAGGCGGTAAGGGTCTGCGCTGTTTACGCCGCCGTAAACCCCTTACCGCCTGAGTCGTAATGAGGCCCATAGTCTCTTTGGATAATCTCTGAGAACAGTTATTCAAAGACACCCTTGGTTTTCGTGCTTTCTGTGGTCCTATATTTACAATGTTTTCTCTGCTGTAGACTCTTCCCAGTCTTTAATTTCAGGCTATCCTGTGTTGGGTTTATCTTGACCCCTTTTTTTTTTGTTTAGGCATTCCTTGTAATAAATTCCAGTTCTTAAACTCTCTTCTCTTATACCATGTTCATAGGGTATCTTGCCTTCCTCCCAGGGGATTGGTTTCCAATATCTGCTTGTCCCCCTCCCCCCGACCTGGGTTGGGTAAAGTTGGTTTGTATATTCTTTTCACTTCTCTGTTAACTGGTTTCTATTTTACTATGTTGTCCTCAGGACTGGGACAAGTTTCTCTCTTTTTATAATAACCCTCTTACCTAACTGGGTTATTCGTTACTTTTTTTCTTCTGCTTTTTGCAATTCCAACTACACAGTCTTACCTTTACTTTTTCGTCTTTAGTACTGGGATGAGTTTCTTCAGCTCAATAATGGTGCACCAGCGGATTCCCGTTTGCCCTGGTACCTCTCTGTATGCAGGGGACCGTGGTGTGGCTAGTCCCTCGCTCAGGTATGCCAGTTCGCTCCTATGGGTCATCGGCTTATCATTCTCAGTTCCTCGTAGGGTCCCTGCCGTACACTGGCACGGACGATCGGAAGCTATCAATGCATTCCGCAATGATGATCTCGGCGCCGTTGTTGGAGGGTCCGGCCCAGCACACTGCACTTGTGGTCACGCCATCACCAGATACTTTGTTCCTTCTTTCCTCCTCACAATGCTTTCCTTGCATCAGCACACGGCGAGCCTCCAGAGTTTTGTACTGCATCGATGAAAGTCACAGGCTCTGCCACTCGCCTTTGCTTCACCTATACAAGGCGTGATGTCAGGGGGCTTCCCCTGCACACACACACAAGGCTCTGCTCCTCTGATTGGACATGTCCCAGTGTAATATACATCTCTTGTTAAAGAGTCTTTTCTTCCACATGGGGTTCTCTTTGCATTGCCTTCAGCCAGCCCTCGAGATAAGGTGCGCATCAGGACTTTTTACGCACAGAAGTTTTGTCAATACGGCCCTTTTAATTCTTCCTTGAGTACCAATTACACAGGCTATTTATTGAAGCACCCTCATAGATCAGAGCTCACTGGTGACAGCCTGGCCAGCAACAGCTTTCAAAGGCACCCTTTACTTTAGCAATCCATACAATTCCTTGAAAGAAGCAACTGGGATGAATTCTGGTCGGTTTAATTTTTTAACACTCTCCTCTGTTAATGATTCTATCAAGATAATACTTTTTGTGTAATGTAAAAGGAAATATGTGTTTTGTTACATTGTTGAACTGCCTGCATTTTGTATGTAACAATGTTATTAAAGCATCTTGATTCATGAACATGCTTTTCACTTTGCATTAGGACAAAGGTAGTATTGTGTAAAATGAAAATTGTCTTAAACAAGGGCTGCATTTCTGCTTCTTTTTCCTTGGTCTTAATCTCCTTTATAGAGGCAGCGCAGTTGCAGCAGCATGGGCATTTCATACTTTGTTTTCTTTTCATCACAGAAGCACATCAATTGCATTCAATGGCTTGGGGTTCTTGATCTCTTGAAGTTTTTAGGAGAGCCTCCCAGTAAGCAGTTGTTTGCCTTTTGTGAGAAGGAAAAACTGGTGATCGTGCGCAAGTGGTGATGATGGTGTAGGAGAAGGACCCTTGCGGCTGCTGCAACGTTTTGCAGTATTTAAAAGTCAGACTTTTTTCTCACTAACATTTTTGCCTGTGGAATTGCTGGAGTCCCCTTTAAGGGAGAGGAGGAGGAACTCGAGGGACACCGAATCAACCCACAAAAGCGTCAACTACCGCGTCAGCGGAGCGCAAGTAGTGTTCACAGTGTTGCCGGGGGCGCCAGCTAAGGCTAGTAAGAGCCTTTTCTTTTCCATCTCGCTCCGAATTCACCATCTGTAGGAGCTGCACTACGCGATCAAGCCAGCCAGCGATGAGCAACTCAACGACCCTTGAAGCTGATGCCAGGATAACGACCCGGCAACAGGTAAGACAGCGTCTTGCCTCCTGTCCCGTCCCTCAGACCAAGCTGTGCCCTGCCTTACAGCCTAAAATGAAAACCCCCTCGTCTTTGAAACACTCTCGCCTTTTCTTGTAAGCTCTTGGGGAAAGTAGAAAAGCGGAGGGCATTTATCGAGGTGATGGATTTGGCTAAGATCTCACCGTTGAATATCTCGGTGATCAAGGAGGACAGAGTGCCCTTGCAATACCAGTGCCCAACTAAGGAGAGGGACTGAAACGTAGAGCTGTCTTCTGCTGCTCCTATGTGATTCGGCAGGGGAGAATGCCATCGAAAATGGCAGCCCTTCAGCCGCACAGGACACATCTAGGACGGCGGTCTTCACATCCCCACATGCTGACAAACTGGAGGAAGCAGGAAGTCCTCTAACCAAGGATATTAGCCCCCCGAAGACTCCTAGATCAGTCAAGAGAGCCTCTGTATGATCCTGAGGGGGTGGAATCCTCACTCCTTAAAATCCATCTTGCAGGGGGGATTGATACAACGGTTGCTAGCGATTCCTATTCTTCCATATCCCCACAAACTATAAACCCACACGAAATCATGCAGGACTCACTGAATTCAGAAGGGAATGAAATTCAGCATAAACCAATGGCAGTGGGGTACCTGCCATTACAGACTCTACCCGCTCTGGAAGGAGTGCAATTAGGCTTTTGTCAGCAGAGTCTGAATGCTCGACAGGACGGAGAGGGCCTGTGCGATGAAAGTACCATCAAGGAAGAAAGTAATGATGACTTGGAAACCAACAAAGGCCTCAACAGGGAGGAGGACATTTGGGAACATTTTTTGGGACCCCTCTAACTACCCCTCGTGTATTGACTTGACAAAGGAGATACCTAAGACCGTATCGGAGCTGCCCAATGCTCAATATGGCGAACCTAAGGACGATCTTCAAAAGGATCCCCACCCTGCATCTAACAAAGAGATATTGGCCCCGACAGCGGTGGCATCCTCACCGCTTGCCTATCCAAAGGGGCGCCCGGGGCTAGGAACAACTCTACCATCAAATACATGTCTGGCTAATAAACTGATCCAAGATATTTCAAATCTCACAGGGAGAATCATGACGGAAAAAAGGAGAAGTCCCTCCTTCATCATGGACAAAATTGCAGCCCTGGATGGAGAATTGCCTACGAACCTCAAATCCTCGACTGTAATGATCCAAGAGGAAAGCTGTCCAAACATTGAAGGGAGAAAGTGGATGGACCCCGTAAGTGAGCCTGTTCCCTTACGGGAAAAAGAAGCTCCCCGAATGATGATCGATGAACTCTCCCTGACGAAAATCAGTGAACTGTGTAGTAAATGTAGGATGGATGATTTCACTCTACCCAAAATGTAGTCATGGCTGCACTCGACACTGCAATCGCTCCATTTCTTTTTTTTTCAACAAGACTTTTTATTGCCATTTTGTAAAACGAATAAATTGCTGTTTATACTTCAGATCATGGGGTGTTCAAATTTTAACAAACAAAATAGAAAACATGACCTCCAAGGAACTGTTCAGGGGATCAAGGGAGGGAGGGCTGCTTCAGTCTCAGGTTGGGGAACATCAGGAGCTGTCCTCATGAGCCTTGATGGGTCGGGCCTCTATGATTTAGACCTGACCTCCCCGGCAGGGGTACAGATAGTTTTAGTCTGCTTTTGCCATCCAGCGATAGGGCAGTGGTTGCCTGACCACTCTGGGGAACTTTTGGGCATAGCCTAAGAGAGGGTCCCAGATGTTGTGAAACTTGCTCCTCTTTCCACAGCGAGTGGCAGTCATTTTTTCAGTTGCTGAAATATCCCAGCACTTTGCCCACCATATGGGGGTAACTGGGCCTTCGGGGCATTAACAAAGTCTTGCTATTGAGATTTTTGCAGCCGTGAGCAGGTGTGTGCAGAGGTCTGCCAGTCGGCCGGACATCGGGAATTGACCACCTCCAGTGTCGCCCAGCAGAACTATACCCGGGTCCCATGGTATTAATAGGCCGGTGATTAGTTTGATCTGTTCCAGGACCTCGCTCCAGAAACAGGCCGATTCAGCCATGACCACAGGAGGTGGAACAGCGTTCCCGTGTCTGCGCAGCCTCTCCAGCATTGCGGTGGGATGTTTGGGTTACATTTGTGTAGGATCTCCAGGGTTATATACCATCTGTAGCAGAGCTTGATTGCTCCCTCCTTGTTCATGACGCACTTCGAACTCTTGTGGGCTCTCGTCCATATGCGGCTCCAGGTGTCCTCGTCTAGTTCTCTGCCTATGTCTCCTTCCCATTGTGACATGTAGGGCTCCTTCGAGTCGGTGGTTCCCCTGTCCAGCAGTCTGTACAAGGTTGAGATTTTCCCTTTAGGTGGGGCCGCCGTCAAGAGTGCCGTCCAGTGCCGTGAGGTCTCTGCTTCCCTGCGTTCTCATCGGTTCATGGGACAGCCAGTGTCGAAGCTGGGCGTAGCGGAATCTTTCGGTCTCCGGCACCTGAAACTTCTCCTTGCAGCCCTCATACGCGAGTGGGGTACCTTCCGTGAAGAAGTCTGCAATGTGCTTCAGCCCGCCCACTTTACACTTGTCGAAGTTGTTCGGCTCCAGCCCTGGGGTGAAGTCAGGGTTCTCTCAGACTGGGGATAGCGGGCCAATCGCTCGATTTTTAAAACTTTATGAAACCATCAACGACTATGAACTTGGTCCATGCATCAAATTTGAATGTGAGGGAGCAGGCAAATGAACTTGTCAGTTTTGTGAACAGACTAGAAGATAGACTAGAAAAGGAATCAGACAACTCTTGCAAATGGCAAAATCGCCTATGCGATCTGGCCCGCCAGGACTCGAAAGATAAACAGCTACTCATGGAAGCCATCTTGGAAGATCAAAAAGGTATTAGGAAATCCACAGAGATAAAGGCCTCCCTCTGTGTGAGCCCATTAGTTGACCAACATGGGAAGCCTCTACCTAAATCTGCAGCTTCAAGTTTAGCCCGAAACAAACTAAGGGCCCCCTGATCTTGGGTAAAGGCCTAGCCGGCAGTGTTAAAATCAAGGAAGCATGTAGTGCCAAACCAGGCGTAAAAGAGATACAATCAAATTACTCTATGTTCCAAGACACAAATCAAACGAATCAGCCTGCAAGAATGACTGCTGAATCTTCTCCATTACAAGTTCTCCCATTGCTTTCCCAAAAGAAAACAAAAAACAAGCAATTAAACGTAAAGCAAACGGTTCTCGAGCTTTAAAGAATATTCAAACATTGCCCCGAGAAGAAGAGATACCTCCAGCAAAAAAGCTGAGACGAGAAATAAAATGTAATGAATAAACTCATGACCACCCCTTAATGGACCCAGCCCCACGGAGGGGATCCATCGATGATCAAGGATCGATCGTGGACCTTGACTCTTCGGGTTGTCTAAGCGATTTGATTGAAATGATTCAAAACAATCAGGAGGAGGTATCTTGGGAGAACATCAGCCTGACTGATTGGCAAGTAATAGATAAATGTTCAAGTCTGCCGGATAATAGGGAAGGACCGAGCAAAGTAAGAACTACAATGGAAAAGAATGAGAAAAGAAGGCCCGACCGTAAGAAACAAGACCAGGGCAAAAGACAGTCGACGAAGGAGGGAAAACTGAATGACCGCCTTTGGGAAATGGGGGACAAAAGATTGCTCAAGCTGAGACAGAAAGGGCTTCTCATCAGAAGGAAACTGAGCTACACTCGTATACAAAAACACAGGATCTGTTAAGACGTTTAGAACATAAAAGACAACAAAGAAGACACGAGGAGAAACCAGCCCCAAGGTCGACCAGTATCCGTGAGAAGGGGAAAGAAAAAGGACTAGAGAGGAATCAAAAAACGGACGGAGATCGACCGGGCCGAAAGGATTCCTCAATGGAAAAGACTGTAAAAACCTTTCAAGTTAAACTAGAAAGGACTACAAATGACCACAAGAAGATTCTCGTGAATAGGAAAAACACACTGACCTTGCTCAACCAGTTGATCTCACCAGGGAACCTAGTACCCGATGATATAATGATCATCGAATTCACCGATGAACGCAGAACGGATCTTATTACCATCCATCTAAGATCGCAGAAAGTAAGGGATGACAACAAAGGAGAAGATGCAAGAACCCGGTTTCAGATTGAATATCTTGGAGGTTGGGGAGGGAAGACGCCGGAAGACTGAATCCTCTAGATCTAGACAAGACGGGCATTCTAACAAAATCCAATCACCTGTTGATAACCCACCGAAGTACAGGCAAAGACCACCTCCAAAGTCTAATAAAACCCCAAAGTACTAAAGAAGTCTGTAATTCCACATCTGTCAACCATGCCCAGAGAGATGTTCAACATAGACCCGTTGACAGAACCCTGACTAAGCTAAGGTTTGCGGTCGACAACTCAAGGTCTAAAGGGAATAGCCTGGGAACAAGCAGGAGAAGATAAAAGATCCGATGGGAAAAAAAGAAGCAATAGAGTATGCAAGAGGGACTAGAAATAAGATCTGTCTGGCCTCATGGAATATTAGGGGTTTTGGGCACTTATTTTCCGGCAAATGTTATTTCCTGAGCGAGTATGAAATTATATGCCGGCAGGAGTCTTGGCTGAGATCAAGTCCGCTATGCAAGGGATATCAAACTCATCAACCCCGCATTGAAAGGGCCTTTGGGAAGGCCTCACGCTGGCCTGCTGACCCGAATTAAAGAGGGCAGAGACTTGCAGGTTCGAGACCACCAAATACCCAAGCCATACGTTCAGGTGCCTAAATTGGTAAAAAATAGAGGGAGCCAGGAGATCAGACTCCTCTTAATTAACACATATTGGAGCAGTCAAGACTGCGAAACTGAAAAATACCTTTCAGACATTATGAAATGTATTGATGAATCCATGCTCGAAGACCAAAATTAGTTGATCCTAATTTGTGGCGGTCTGAACCTGAAGCTCCTGGACAAAAAAGGCAAACCGAAGCACAGACTATATCTGGAACCCTGGGAAAATAGATGGGTCACGGAAATGAACATCAGAGAGATGTTAATGCTGAATGGGCAGACTCAGGGCGACATTCTAGTTGGATCGAATCATTTACCAGCTGACCAGTGACCATGCACTATTGGAAGTGGAACTCCAATGGAAATCCAAAGAGGCAAATCGACAAAACGCACGCCCAATAGAATTAACATTCGGCAGAAATAGATTTAGGATTAAAGCCTCCGTCATCCCTAAATTAGCACCTCAGCTAGACGATAACATCAAAAGGTCTAAAAATATGCTGGAATATAGATGGCTGTTGAAGGAATTCGAACTCAAGAGAGACACAATTACAAGAAAACACGTCCACAATATAGACTTGGTCAAAAGGAGAAGGGAGTATCGTACCGATCTTCGAAGAATCCGTAAAAAAACGCGCCTGATAGCAAGGCAAGAGCTAAGCAATGTAAACAATGGTATAAGAACTGGCTTAAATCCTCGAAGATCTGGCAAGCACAGGCAGATGCAGAACATATGCTAGCCGTGATTAGTACCGGCAATAAAAGATCCCTTTGGGAAATTATAAATAAAGGCAAAGACTTCCAACCAGCCTTAACTGCAAACTAAGTCGCGAAGGAAGATTGGGTGAAGCACTACACGGCTTTATTTAAAGCAGAAGAGACCATTAAATCCTCCACAAAAAAAGGCAAAATCATCGCCCTGGTCTATTGAGTTTGACAGGGAAGACATATTATATTGAATCAAACAGCTGAGCTCTTCTAGAGCGGCCGGCCCCAATGGCATTTCCAATCATATGCTAAAAGAAAATGGGGAGGCATGGACGGACTTCATCTTGACTTTATTCCAGCAGGTTATAAAAACTACATCGATCCCACAATCTTGGAAGGAGGCCGTGATAGGTCCGATCTTCAAGAAAGGTGACCGTATTAACCCTAGGAACTATAGGCCAATTGCTGTTTTGGACTCAATAGGAAAGATCTTCTCCTCGATTCTGCTGAGAGACCTTAAAAACTGGGCTATCAAGGCCAAAATCCTGGACAAACTCCAGACGGCTTTCATGACTGGGGTGGGCACTTTGCTGAATTTGTTTCTACTAAATTTGTTGAAACTACGAGCAATAGAATCAAAAGGGAACATCTACCTAGGATTTATAGACCTTGAACAGGCCTTTGATGCAGTCAGTGGAGAACACCTATGGTCCAAACTGGAAAAATGGCATTGCCCCGAAGACCTCCTGGAAGCAATAAAAGCGCTTTATTCTAACACAACAATTAAAATAATTGTCTCAAAGGGAGGGGACAGAACTGAGAAAATCCTGACGTTTAAGGGCATCAAACAGGGCTGTGCGTTAGCTCCTTTTCTATTTGCTTTGTATTTGGCAGATATAAAAGCTTCACAGGATAAAATCCGAGCATTTCCACCGAAGCTCGAAGGTATTGAACTCGCCTGGATTCTCTACGCAGATGATGTCATCTTTATCGACCAAACGGCAATAGGGCTGCAACGTCGATTAGTGGAATTCAAGGCTTAACTCGATCAAAATAGAATAAAAATCAATGTAGATAAGTCGATGATCCTGGTAATGCAATCTGCCCTAGGCAAAAGGAAGAAAAAGACTGCCTCCATGTGGAGAATTCGAAAAACAGGAGTTGAAAATAGTAGATACTATAACATACATGAGTGTCAAAATTAATAAAAACATCAACGAGCGGGCACAAATAAACTTCCTCAAAGAACGACTTGAAAAATTAAACCAGGGGAGAGCTCTACATCTGAGACATGGCACCTACTCCATGATACCGATTATCTCCTTTTACAAGCAAAGGTCGTACCGATCCTGACCTATGGAGCTGAGACCTGTCTAAACCTATACTGGACAGAATGGGGGAAATTCAAGGCCTATTTCTGGCGGAAAATCCTTAGACTTCCAAATTGTCTAAAAATTGAAACAATTAGACATTAATTGAGACTGCATTCTATGGTCTCGATAGCCTTATGGAAAACCATTTCATTCTATCTTAAATGCCTTTTGGATGATCCTCCATTTCCCTTTGAGATTTTGGTAAACTCAAGGAACAACAAGGACAAGAAATGTCTTCATATTTGGGAACAAAAATGTAATGACCTATTACAACAGAATAACATCTCAATAGAGACACTGAAAGCCAATCCGGATAAGGCTAAGAAACTACTATGGGAGAAGGACTGGGTTGAAACGTACATGCAGAAGGCACAAAATATTTACTGCCACACCATAGTTTGGGAAAGGAAAAAGTTAAATTACCCCCCGTCCCCCACCGTACCTTACAAGATTCCCATCATCCCACCACAGGAATGTATTGTTGCGCTGCAGATTAAACCTATTGCCGTCAAGAGAAGTGCAATACCTAAGAAAACAGATCATAATGCAAGATGCGTGTTGCCACCTCTGTAGGATTCCCGAAATCCTGGAAGCCACGAGACATTTGACACTTGCTTGCCCGAAATTTCAAAAACTAAGAAGTTTGCATTTGAAGAACTCCCCTGCCTCATTAGACCCTGCCACTGAGGAGGAATGGTGAGAACGCCTAATGACGGTACATAAACTTGGCCAGACATTGGATGCCTTAAAGTTGGTGAAACGGATCTTTTCATTGCTTTTGGACAACGATGTTCCAGTCTAGCAGGGGACGGAGCACTCAGGAGGACATTTAAGAGGCGCAAGTGGGCTAAAGAAATTTTAAAGTACATATGATTAAGGTTGACATTTTTGTGCTTAACCAATAAAACAAACAAAAAAAACAGGTGATCAATATGAAGATGTGTTTTTGTTTGTCTTAAGATTCCATTTGTTCGCGTGCATGAAAGGGCACTATACATAGTTTGTTTTCTTAGAGAGCAACAAATAGCTGGGCATGTGGTCTGAACTTTAACTCCCGTTCTGTCCACCCACCGCAAGCAGGTACAAGGGATACAGGTAGAAACAGTGCTATATATATTTTCATTGAAACAGATTGTACTGGTATCGTTCAACAAGACTGCTAAATATTCAGGCAAAGTAGCCTAATTCATCAATGGAGCCGCTATACGCACGTCATGGCACAATGCGAAATATTCACAGCAGGGCTGATTGCATCATGCCCACATTTCTTAGCAGGACTGCTATGTTTTGGGACAGTACCTGAAATTCTTAACAGAGCTGTTAAGAAACAAGAACACGTGTTTGCATTTTCTGCAGTTAGCTAAAGTACTGAGCAAGAACAGTGTTTGAGCTCTTCCCACCAACCTCAGACAGTGAGAAAATGGTATTGCGGTCATATTCTTCAAACCCTTCTACTCAGTCTTGTGCTTTTCAAAACTTCTGCTTCTCCCGTGTCCGATTACGGTGTCAAACTGCCAAAAATCGAGCACATTTCAAAGCCTCATTATGAACCTCCTGACTAATGTAAGCTAGTCCCAACAGGCGTAGAGCTTTTGACAAGCCATTTATGTCAAGCAAGCCTCACATGGAACTGCCAGTGCCCTATCCCTATGTGCCTTTAACTGTCAACAGCCTGCTGGGAACGGCAGCTTAGTGGGTCAATAACCCTGCTGCAGAGATTATTTTGTAACCTGTTAGTTCAAATCCTGTTGATAGGTGAGTTAATGAGGCTGCATCAGAGATATGCATTTAAGATGCAGGTAACATTCAATTTTAAGAGTTGACTAAACTTTCGACTTACCAAAAGGACTACTAAATGTTCGGTGATTCAGAACACACAACTCATCAGGACTGCCATACCTGTGATTGCTCAGAACACAACTCTTCAGGACTGCTATGCATGCAATGGCTCAGAACACAGCTCTTCGGGGCTGTTGTACTTGTAATGGCTCAGAAGAAGCACATCCCATGAGGACTGCTATATGTGTATTGACTCAGAACACACACCTCATCTGAGCTGCTATATTTGTAATGGCTCAGAGGTAGAACATGCACGTCCCATGAGGACCACTATACCTGTAATGACTCAGAACAGACATCTTATTTGGGTTGCTATACTTGTAATGGCTCAGAAGCAGCCACATCCCATGGGGACGGCTATACTTGCAATGGCTCAGGACAGACACAGCCCATCTGGGATCTTATACTTGTAATGGCATCCAGTGTTGGTAAAGCATCTGCATTCAAGCAAGTGCTGCATCTGTTCAGACAAACCTCGGACTCAATTCCCAGCCCAATGGCCAAAGGAAGGTTTGCACACATCTAAAAAGGAGCACCCAATGGTAAAGCTGTACTAGATTTTTAAAAAGAAAAGGCATTTTCAGCTTTTTGGATGTTTATTGGTGCTATGTTAAAAGACAGACAGAAAAACAGGAGAGGAAGAGCAATTCTGAACCTAAGCAATACAGAAGAACAAAGGTGTGGCGGTGGTGCGGGTGGCGAAGGGACAGAGAACATACTAGACAATCCAAAAAAGGAATTCGAGCAACAGGAAGAAAGAGCAATGAGCTACATGGTAGGGCAACAAAGAAAGTGAGAAGGGAAACAGTTAATAATAGGACAAACACACAATAGGAGTGAGGGACAGAAGCAGAGCAAAAGAGACATTTAGAGACAGTAAAATAAAACAGATCAACAGCAGGTGGGGGGAGATGGAAATAGAAAAGCAAGACTAGAGAAGGGCGGGCCAATAGGATAAGAGAAATACACAAACTAAACTAAGAGACAGTGCAAGAAAGAAAATCAAAAGGAGTAGCAACCACAACCGAGAAAATGAAAAAACAGTAATGACATTAGAGAGGAAGAGGAGTTATATCAACCGATACAGCGAGATATAGGAGGGAAACAGCAACAATAGAATGCAGAGATGGGAGAGGCAGAGCGACAGGGTCACAGACCGCAAAACGTGGCATCACAACAATTAAGGGTGAGAGGCAACGCGTCAAAGTAAGAGACAGGGGAAACAGAGCAGCAAAGGGAAGGAGAGATGGTTCAAAAACGTGGAGTGGTTGTCAAGCAGGTAGTGCCATGCAGCAACAGTAGTCTCGAGAGGCAGTGAAGTGATGCTGGTAGAGTGAGGGATTTGATTTATGACTCACCCGATGCAACTGGCTGGCATCTGTAGTAGCTCTTAACAGAGTTTGTGCCCAAGTATCATGAAGATGAAGCTGGGTAGTATGCATCTACAAGGTTCTTGTGTGGGGAAAATGTTTTCCACAGGTGCAATACATTATTTAGAACCACTTTGAAATACAGCTGTTTTGACACTAATGTTTATGAACACAGTTTTAATTTTACGCACAAATTGGATAGTTGTCAGATACATTTTACTCTCTTGCGAAGGAGGAAACTCATTTTCACTCTCTTGAAATTGGACTTTCTCTCTAATTAAAAAACTGGGAGTAAACTACTCTCACTCCAACATCCTATCTGGAGCACTGCCTTCAGCCAAATGGAAAGATTGTTACACTATTTGTTAAAATAGGCAGTCACATATATGGGGCTTTAGTAGGTTGTTTAGGGAGTTCCTCATAGGATAGGAACAGGAAGTCCTTGCCCCCAAAGGGGGAGTCTCTGCCGGTGAGCTCCCACTTGCCTCTACCCCTAAGGAGGGTCTTGCAGAGCAGGTTCACCTCTCTAGCCTCACAGCGGGACTCTCCCCCTCCCCTTGGGGAGAAGAGACGAAAACCTGAGATTCGCCACAGCACCTACAACACAATAATCATACATGTTCCTATGACAAGTGCACCAACTACACATGCGCCTACTGTTCATAACATGTGGACGTACGGCATCTGCACTTGCATGCACCCATGACACATGCACCTATGCAACAATTACCTACAACACATGCTCCTACCACACACACTCCTACCATGTGTGCTCCTACAACACATGCTGCTATTACACATGCTCCTACAACACACACTACTATAATACATGTTCCTGTAATACTTTAATACACATGCATCTACTACACATAACATGTGGATGTACGCCATGTGCTCTTACCTTACAAACATGTACCAACCACACACTTATGACGCACTCTTACAATGCACAATTACGACACACTCCTACGACACAATCCTATGACACACAGTCCTACAACTTGTGCTCCTACGACACATGATTTTATGACATGTGCAGCTACTACACATGCTCCTACTACACACACGCGCTCCTACAACACATGGTCCTACAAGACACACTCTTACAACACAAAGGGCCTCATCACGAGTTGGGCTGTATTCCCGGCTGTAATACCGCCGACTGTAATAGCCCTAGCACCGACCGGTGCGGCTGTATTACCGCCGGATCACGAGTTGGGTGTTAACGGTAAATCCCCATTCCCCATTGGGTCCATTGGATTCAATGGGGTATTTTCAGCGCTAATTATGCCGGCCAATACAGCCGGCGGTAATACAGCTGAAAACAGGGGATTTTCACCTCCAACTCGTGATAGGGCCAGTCCTTAAATGCAGCTGTAATACCGTTACCACCGCATTTAAGGGCTACAGCCCAACTCGTGATGAGGCCCATACTCTTACTACACGTGCACCTACTTCACAGAACAGGAGTACGTATGACATATGCTCTCACATGTACCTACATCACATGCTCCTACCACACACACTGCTAGAACAAGAACTCCTTCAATACACACTCCTATGATATATGTTCCTATAACACACACACATATATATATATATATATATGATACATTACTCACCGTAATCGTATTTCTGATGCTTGTATCTGCTTAGATTCACATGCTGTGCATAGGCCAACATCTAGTGGAAGCTGCGGAGTATTACAGTTTGTTTTTTCGAAACTCAAAAATGGGCGTCGACACAGGGCGTGCCAGTAATACTATCCCTAGTGTGACGTCCACTGTACCCTAGATCCCTCACGCGTCTAGGATCCTCGGATTGTTTTTTTCCGCCATATTGGTCGGAAGCATTTTGCGGAGTCCCCTGGCCTTAGCCATACTTTTGCTAAAATATTAATTTATTTACATCCTTCCCGATCCCAATGTCGAACTTTGACACTCAACACCGGCTGGAGAAGAAATCGACCCTCGGCTGCTGCACAACGGATTTGGGCCTCGGAAGACCTCTGGCCTCGGCCCGGGCCTTGGAAGGCCTCTGGCCTCGGCCCTGCAAGTAGGGAGAGTGGGGGGTTGTACATACTCTACACTCTTGGTATATATGTACACCTTATACATTTCCTACACTTAACAGCCCGCTGCCTCAAGGTGTGTATGGAGGGTACCCCTTTTCAATTCTACCCCAAGTGCAATCGCAAATACCCTTGGGTCGACAGGCACGCCACGTGCAATCTCTGCTTGCCGAGGGACCACCCCGAAGCGAACTGCAGAGCGTGTAGTAGGTTTAAACCTAAGACACTTAAGGACCGTTCGACGAAGCGTTGGGCCCACCACGCCAGGCAAGCGGCCATGGCAGCGGAGGGCGCCTTCAGCGACGGCAGCGACACGGTACTTTCGGACGGCAAGGGCATTACGGCGTCGAAAGACAGCCGAGCGCAAGTCCCCGACCTCGGAAGGTCGTCCGGCAAGGCGGCTATGAGGAAGACCCCCGGCGACACAAGCGCTTCACACACCACACACACTAAACACACGAAGTCCAACCGAGACTCGACGACGTTGAGTTCTCAGAAAGAGGCACAAACAGAACGGTCCGAACAGATGTCGGCCTATGCACAGCATGTGATCTAAGCAGATTCCACAAGCCTCAGAAATTATATATATATATACATACATACATACATACATACATACATACATACACACACATATTACACAGACAAGGTAGTGGCCGTGTAGTTATGGTGAAGTTGCTGTTTCCATAGGAAGAACACTTTTTGGGCGGCGTGCTCCCCCTGGACGAATCCTCACCAAACTTTGCAAAAAAAGTATATGGGCCACTCTGAATTTTTGAATGTTTGGTTAGGGTTGGTCCAGGGGGGGAAAATGTATAGGGGGGCCCCAAAACGTCTTTTTTCCCATAGACATAAACCGCTGGGTGGATTTTCACCAAATATGCAGAAGGAGCGGCGGCTTGGTCCCGAAAGCGTGCTTTTGTTAATTTGGTGTATATCCGTCCAAAGTTTTTTTTAAAAATGACCAAAACATAAAGCAAAACAATTTGTGAGATCTATGTCCGCTCTGCGGACACACTCGCTCCGGGGACACACTTCCCTGTTTGCTCCACGGACAAGATACCGATTGGCTAAGGGGCTGCCGTCATGACCGCGGACATGCAACGTCTCTGCCGATTGCAGTGAGAGGTGTTCTGCGTCAGATTGTTTGGATGCGCCCGACATCTTGGATCCACCGACAGCGCAGCGGCCACCAGCAGACAACATGCTATTTCGAAAACTATTTTGTTGTGTCAGAGTGATTGGGGAGGTACAGACAGTAAGAGATGGGTTAAAAACTATTTGTTCAGGCAGTAGGAAAAAATGATGTATTCCCTATGCCCGCCTTGTTTGGAATGTTTGTAAGTACAGAAAATGAGGGGTCTCCTAAGGGTAGTATTTCAGTCCGTGCTGTGCGCAGGCAACTTTAAACTGTACTAAAGACACGCGTGGTGTTAGCAAACATTAAAATTGAGTACATGCGGTAATTAAATTATTTTTTCACTAGGAGTGTGCTATTCATTTGTATGCCGCCATGGGTGTGACATACTGCAATGGTTGTGGCCAGGGCGTAAAGCCATGGGTGTGACATGCTGCGGTGTTTGTGGCCAGGGCGCAGAGTCGTGGATGCATGGCCATAGGCCGTAGGCCATACTTCCAAGACTGTACGCCCTGGCCACTACCACCGCCGCATGTCACAGCATTGGATACACCTGTAGTATTGCTCATCGATCAGATGGTTGTAGGGAGTGTGTAGAGTCTTGGCTACTGGAGGTATAAGCCACTGCACACACATACATTGTAATATCTGGGGACATACAGCTAGGAGTGTAGCCTCTGGCCACAACCACTGAAGCATACCACACTTATAGATACACCTGTACTACCGCACATCACTCAGGTGGTTGTGGGGAGGGCCTGCAGTCTTGGGTGCATGTTGGTTGTGGGCAGGTTTCCTGCCACCAAATTCATACGGTAAAGTGGAAGTTGGTGCTCAATGTACGGCGAGCAATGCCTGCATCTGTGTTGTAATGTTTTCAGATTAATATAGAAGTCGGACTAGCGTCCTATGTTTTGAAATCTGAGGCGGCCACCTGGAGTCTTTGATAGGGATTTTCATATGTTGTTGCAAAGTGAGAATGTATGTGCCTTCTGAGTGAAGGTCAGTTCATTTGCTTTTTTGGTTGCAAGCTCAGTAGGCCCACGCATTCAAGTGAATTCATAAGGGGCTATTTTGTTTTTTGACCTTGAGCGAAAGTGAAACTTTAAAAGCTACGCAAGGAATCAAAGTTTGAAAAAGAAATACTATTTGATAAGGTTATAGTTTAAAAACGCTTGTAAGGGACATGAAATATCAGTTCACGAATATTCTTTGATGCAAACAGTTTGCTGTGTGACTTTGCCAAAAATAATGGAGGCTGTGAAGATGATGCAAGTTTAATGTTGACGACTGTACACTAATTGTCACAATGTAACTGAAGTATTATATTTTTGCGGAGTTGTAATTTTCCTCCAATACCAGAGAGTGTACGTTGTTCAAGTTTGCAAGCTAAGACTAGAGTCACCGTTGGTTAACGTTATTTGTTTATCTTTGAAATGTACTTTTGGTCTTGTAACATTTTGCACGTTATTTTGGTCTTGTGTAACATTACGACATGTAATTCTTTCTTGCTTGTCCATTCATGCTGCATCCATAACCGAATTACCATGTCACTGTGTAGTTGTCCTTTTTTTATCCCTTACGGCGACTGCTGTTTATCTGCGTTTGTAGGGTGTCATTATATGTCCCCATGGTGAACTCTAATACTTCTTTAAAATGTCATGTTTGGCCACTTACATTTGTGTAGTATTTTCCACAATCTTTGTGTCTGTTTTGGAAATTTTTCCTAAAGGTTGGGTATTGACACACATTTTCTCTTACGTTTTCCGCCTAGCCACATTTTACCGTACTGTGAGTGCCATGGTTTCCAGATGCCGAGTGACGGCTTCTTTCCACGCCAGATGCAACTGCTGGTGATCGGGTGCCTGTCCATTATAATGTTATGGAACACCAGGCCAGGGCCGCTCTGTCCCTACGCTGATCTAACGACAAGGAGCGACTTATTATCATTTATGGTGGTGTAAAGCAGCGGTGATGCCGCCGTGTTCAAAATACCTGTGCAAACAAATGGAGTGCTTCAACAGAAACGCATACTTTGCGTATACGAAATTAACTGCATGTGTCTCTCCATGAACATTTTCACTGTTGGCCCTTGGAGTCATTGCTACAAATTATTTGCAAATGTAATTAGTCTGTTCATCTCTGACAGTTGTTTGTTAAATAAAAGTATTTTCCAAATTCTAAAATGTAACCGTTTTCTTTTAAAATCACGTGGATCATTTTGAAACGTAATATACCATGTTATACGTCGCTGTATGTTTATTTACAGGTTCTGCATCACGGTACATACTGTTGCTTTTTCCTTGCTGTCATGGAAAGCGACGAGAGGCTATGTATGGAACAACCGCCTTTCCTTTCGATGGTGGCCATTTTGAAAAAGTATTTTGTTTAACCAGAAATCCCATTTTTCCGTAGCACACCCTAATGGTTTGAACATCTATACTATTATTGTCAAATCTTATTGCGTCTATGTCCTGTACTGTGAAAGGTGGTTCTTAACGCAACATTTACTTTGTTAACGGATGGCTTCCTTTTTTGGTAGGACCGCTAATTAGGAAAGACGTATCAAACAGTGATATGGTGGAGTGGGTAGCCAGTGCAAAAATATTGTGCGTTTGTTATTTCTTAGCTTGGGGCAGTGTTTGTCATGCTCCTTCATTACAGTAGTGCTGTTTCTTGGGGAGGATGGATGGCCTTAGCTGATGTCATTTTCAGATAACTAAAACTTTTGCTGAAAGTATGCAATGTGCACTACATTTTTAATGGATAACGACCAATAAGTGTTGGTGCTGTGCAAGGCACATGTTGCAGGTGGACGTTCCTGTATCAATATGGAATCTGTTTCCACATTGTCCACGACACAAACATCTTACTGTTAAGTGTTTACGGATTCTGGGACACGTTACCGTGCTGTACACCAGCATATTGTCAAGTGGTATTCTCCGCAAGGGGTTTAAATATGTCAAGATTAGTCAGGCGAGTACAAAGGCAGCGAATATGGCAAGGGAAATGTGCACCCAGGAACTACGACTCAGGTATGCTAGAACCCAGGAGTGCAAATAGAGTGTGACATCAAAACCAATATATGAAAAGGGATGTGGGGTAAGCACCTGACCGCGAGGAAAGTCGGCAAGCGCCTTACCCCCAATTGCTGTTACAGGTACTGACAGCGCTAAACCCACGTGGAGGGCAAGCAATGACAGGATCTGTGTACTAACACTCTTGATGGTATTACATAAGGGAACTTAAGAACTGTACTCACGAGGACGAGATAAACCTCTTGAATGTCAGCTAGCCCACGAATCCTGTTGAAGAAACTGGGACCCCGAAAGGCTAGAACAGCAATGGAAGGAAAACTAAATACCTAAGTGGGAATAGTGTGTACAAAATAGTGAGGAAAACATAAGCATTCACACAGGAGCTAGCTACTACCGCACACCACACCTAATAATCAAAGGGAAAATAAATGCAGAAGTGCAGTGGAAAACATGGAATGGATCCTCTAGAAAGTAAGGATCAGGAGCAGGGAAAAAACGGAATAACCTATGCAAACTTCTCCCTACCCCTCCAAGGAAAAGACAGGAAACTAAACTAAGAGGAAGGCTAAGGCAAATGGGTAACAGCAGCAAAGGACAGAGTCAAAGAAATATAGAACACAGACAAACTGGGCTGCATCTAAAAGGGGAAAGCACTGAGAATTGCTGCCTGCAAACAGAGGAAGACAAAAAGGGAAATCAAGGGAGCAGAAATCAATTAGCGCATGAATCCGAAATTCAGGGCGGAGGAAACAAGAAAACAGGAACAAGGAAGTAGGTACAAAGGCAAAGAACCAGGAACCAGGGACTAGTCAAAAACAGGAACACTGCAAACGATGACCAGCGCTGGACTGAAGTGAGACTGAGGCTTTTAAAGCTGTTTAACGAGCACACGCCTCAGGTGTGCTGACTGCTGCACCTGCAGCCACAGGTGTTGCCTATCCTCCACCCAACCTTGTCCTGCAAGGGTGGAGGTGGAGCAGTGGGCCAGGCATTCTGGGAAGCACAGTCATTTGGTTAAAGAAGCATGCTGGCTGCCAAAAACCTGGAATGGATCCGGAAGGGAAGTAGTTTGGAAAATAGGGATTTAGCGCTCCCAATTCATTACAGCACTGTGGCATTAGGTTCGGAGGAAATGTCCAGCAAGGAATAAGCCCCAAAACATGCCCCCAAGTGGCGGGAACGGGAGCGAAGGGAGCGAGTCGTGACAGTATACCCCCTCCTACGGCCCTCTTCGGGTGCCCGCCACCCGTACGAGACTTCTTCTTTCCATGATGGGAGTGCTTTTTCTTTGGAGGTGGCACTGATGGAAATGGTGGCTTGTGGGCAAAGGCAGATGGGCTTCCATGATAGGAGTGTGTTGTCTTTGGAGGTGATACTGATGGAAACGGTGACTTCTGGTGAGGAAGAGACTCATGGTTCGAAGAAAGGCATGAAGAACTTGCAGGACCTGGAGCAGAGTTGGAAGGTCCAGGAAGCTCAGTCACTGGGAGTGGACCCTTGTAAGTCTTTGAGGAGGGAGGCAGGCTGGTGCAACTTGCCTTAGACGATGGTAGAAGTTCTGTTAGCCTTTCCGCCGAGAGCGGACATGCGGGAGGTGAGGAAGTTGCTGGCTTCAGGAAATGTTCATGTTCAGCCATTAGAGAAGGTGGCGGCTGAGGTAGAGGTTCAGATCTTTTTCTGTCATCCATCTGGGAAAAGGCTTGTGGTTGAAAATGATTAAGGTTTGACTGCACATATTCTACGCCTTGGATGCCTGGAAGTCCCATGGGTTGTACGAGGCTGGTACTCCTGGTGACAGTCGTGTAGCCACTTTGTTGCACGTTGGATACAACAGCAGGGACGTTTGGCATACTGATAGGAGTGATAGACACAGTACTTGGTATTTCAGGCACACTCGCAGAAGGAGCAATAACAGACACATCTTGAACTGCAGCAGTCATT
Source organism: Ambystoma mexicanum (assembly GCF_040938575.1). Taxonomy (NCBI): domain Eukaryota; kingdom Metazoa; phylum Chordata; class Amphibia; order Caudata; family Ambystomatidae; genus Ambystoma; species Ambystoma mexicanum. The sequence goes on along the minus strand of NC_090924.1, from coordinate 530,486,903 downwards.
CCCTTCCTTTGGCTACTAGCACCCAACTGGTGCTTCTTGGCGGAATTCTGTTGCACAAGTTCTGTAGGTAATACGCCGGTCTGCACCACCCCCTGTGCACACCCAGGTGAGTGGTTCTGACTCACCACTTGGTCCAGCTTGATGACTCTGAAGCGGGAGCTGGCAAAAGTCTCAAACTCTGATGCTGCATTTTTAGGAGGCTCTGATGCTAAAGTGAAGCAGTTGGGAGAATCGTCTTGTGGAAAAGGCAGGCATTCTGGTGCTCCTCCTGAAGCAAAAGAAAGGCAATCTAAACGTTCATCGACAGTAAATGTTTGGGATTCAGGAGGACTGTCTGGAGCAGTAGAAAATATAGCAGGATCTGATGGTGTAGACAGGTATACCTCTGATGTTGGAAGCGAAGCTAAGCAGGATACCGGTGTATCATGAACTGAAGGCAAACAAGCAATAAACTCTGGAACTGAAGACATGCACATATGATGGACTACCGGAGGCTCTCTGGCTGAAGGATGATCTTCTGGATGAGTCACTGTAGCTGAAGACAGGCAGGCCAGAGGAAACTTTGAAGCTGAAGGCATGCGAGTTGGAGCCATCTCGGTAGCTGAATCCAAACATGTCAGGGTCTTTGGGACTAACCCCGTGCATGGTGGAGGCTCTTGATTAAATGGCAGACATGGCAGCGGTTCATTGATTGAAGACACGTGTACCAAAGATGACTGCAGGGCTGTGGATTGGATCATAGAAGAGTCAATGGTTGTAGGAGGACACACAGAAGTCTCAGAAGTTGATAGACACATTAGTGGCTCAGGAATGAAGGGCACCTTTAGGGCATTAGACTCCTTGGCTCCAGTAACCAAGGACTGAACTGTACCCTTGCAGTCCTTTTCTTTAGTGGGTGACACAGAGTCTCTTTCTTTGTGGAAGTCAAAATCAACCAGTGGAATCACCATAGTAAAGTCTCTGTTAATCAGGATTTCGTCAATTGTCCATTCCTCTGTCTTAGCTTCTGAAAGAGGCAGATTAACAATCAACAGTTCAGGAATCGCCTGCTGGTCTTTTGGTTCTGTATACTGTAGAATGAGTTCATCAGAACATGAAATCTGTACTGTCTCTGACTGTTCGTATTGATCAGAATTGGCAGAAGGAAGAGTGAACCCAGAGGTAAGATCGTCTTCCACATCAGCTTTAACATCTACTTCAGTCTCAGCAGCTGTATCAAGAGCAGGACCTAAGCCTACTGTAGTGACTGAATCTGTGTATGCCACCTTTGTGTATTGTGTTTGGAGATCAGAAGCTTGTATGTGTGCTAGCTCAGAATTTAGCTCAGAATTATGACAGACTGCTACACAGGAAACTTTAGGTAAAGGAGTGGCTTGTAAATCTTCAGCTAACTGCAATCCCTGACAATCAGCAGAACAATTGTTAGAAACTGTGCCCAGATTGAGCGCTGTGCTAGAAGAAAGACTTTCACTTCCAATAGATCTAACATATTGGCAATTATCATGGTTTACCAAAGTCTCTGCACTCAGGGGCTGAACTGTGTTCACTTCATCAACATCAATGGATAAAGTCTGAGGTGTATTCAGGAATGCGTGCAAGATCTTATTCTCCTCTTGTAAAGAAATGAATTCTTGTGTTAACTCCTCAAGCTTAGCTCTTAGCATGCCCTGCATTAACTGTACATCACTATCAGTAGGCACAGGGGGAGGCATAGTGGCATGAGGGCTGGATCCTGCACTAGCAATCTGGATGTGCACCGATTGTGCATTATCCTCAACTGCTTTCAGGTTCTGAGATTTATACTTTCTCATACTAACTTGGTCTGTGTTACCCTTAAGCAATCTATTGACCTTAGACCTCTTGACATTAGGGACTACCGTATGTACTTGTGCAAAGAAGTATTTGGACTGAGGGTAGAAAACTGAAGTTATGCAAGGAACCCCTCCATTCGTTATGTTTGTACCATGAAACTGTTCTATCTGAGGTGAAGCACAACTGGAATCATGGGGTTCAACAACAGAGGTACTCTTGTATAATAAGTCTAACAGTGTGTTGTTTTCTGCGGCTAAGGCTTGCGCTGACATAGAATCGGGATCAGAACAAAAGATCGAACTAGGATCAGGCAATGTAGGATGTGCCATCCTATGGGAAAAATACTTTGCTCGTAAATGCCCATTCGTGACAAGGAGTTCATTTAAGCCAAGACTAGTGATTTGATTGTCACAGGTAAATGTAGGGGAAGCTTTCTGTACAAGCTTGTTAGAGGCCTTGCTGCCTTTCTTTCTTAAACTTGCCATATTCAATGGGAATTTTTGGCTGGTCATACTGTCAAGATTAGTCAGGCGAGTACAAAGGCAGCGAATATGGCAAGGGAAATGTGCACCCAGGAACTACGACTCAGGTATGCTAGAACCCAGGAGTGCAAATAGAGTGTGACATCAAAACCAATATATGAAAAGGGATGTGGGGTAAGCACCTGACCGCGAGGAAAGTCGGCAAGCGCCTTACCCCCAATTGCTGTTACAGGTACTGACAGCGCTAAACCCACGTGGAGGGCAAGCAATGACAGGATCTGTGTACTAACACTCTTGATGGTATTACATAAGGGAACTTAAGAACTGTACTCACGAGGACGAGATAAACCTCTTGAATGTCAGCTAGCCCACGAATCCTGTTGAAGAAACTGGGACCCCGAAAGGCTAGAACAGCAATGGAAGGAAAACTAAATACCTAAGTGGGAATAGTGTGTACAAAATAGTGAGGAAAACATAAGCATTCACACAGGAGCTAGCTACTACCGCACACCACACCTAATAATCAAAGGGAAAATAAATGCAGAAGTGCAGTGGAAAACATGGAATGGATCCTCTAGAAAGTAAGGATCAGGAGCAGGGAAAAAACGGAATAACCTATGCAAACTTCTCCCTACCCCTCCAAGGAAAAGACAGGAAACTAAACTAAGAGGAAGGCTAAGGCAAATGGGTAACAGCAGCAAAGGACAGAGTCAAAGAAATATAGAACACAGACAAACTGGGCTGCATCTAAAAGGGGAAAGCACTGAGAATTGCTGCCTGCAAACAGAGGAAGACAAAAAGGGAAATCAAGGGAGCAGAAATCAATTAGCGCATGAATCCGAAATTCAGGGCGGAGGAAACAAGAAAACAGGAACAAGGAAGTAGGTACAAAGGCAAAGAACCAGGAACCAGGGACTAGTCAAAAACAGGAACACTGCAAACGATGACCAGCGCTGGACTGAAGTGAGACTGAGGCTTTTAAAGCTGTTTAACGAGCACACGCCTCAGGTGTGCTGACTGCTGCACCTGCAGCCACAGGTGTTGCCTATCCTCCACCCAACCTTGTCCTGCAAGGGTGGAGGTGGAGCAGTGGGCCAGGCATTCTGGGAAGCACAGTCATTTGGTTAAAGAAGCATGCTGGCTGCCAAAAACCTGGAATGGATCCGGAAGGGAAGTAGTTTGGAAAATAGGGATTTAGCGCTCCCAATTCATTACAGCACTGTGGCATTAGGTTCGGAGGAAATGTCCAGCAAGGAATAAGCCCCAAAACATGCCCCCAAGTGGCGGGAACGGGAGCGAAGGGAGCGAGTCGTGACAAAATAAGTCAGAAATTGTGTTACATTATGGTTACGTGGAACTACCGCACTACTAATGTCATAACCTTAATGACATTTGTAATGCCATATTTCATGTCCTGGGTGTTAGTGTTAGCAGAGGACAGTGGTGCGGGCAGTTATGGTCGCTTAGCCTACCATAACTGGCGAATTTCAGGGGTTTTTCGGTTTTACTTTGAACCATAATAGCATATTTGAAAAGTTTTTTTAGTGAAGTGCACAGGATTTTGGTAGGGCAACTTAACCATAACGTCCCCTTAACAAAGTGTTTTTTTAGTGAATAGGGCCATTATGTAGTCTTTTGCATTGTTTTAGATTTGTATATTGCTGCCTCGGTGTAGCGCACTTGCGCTGTACTATCGTGCTGCTCCAATTGTATGTACTTGCACTTCATTCCATTCCTTCGAATGCTGCTATCTGCATTGTTTACACATATTGCCATTGTCACTTTCGTTTTGCATCTTTGCACATCAATTGGCTGCTAGAATTGCTTTTAATGTCTTATTATACTGGTTCCATCGGCATTAGTAATTTATACTCATGTCTTATGATGTTCTGGATTTATGTCATTTATCTTTTAGTGCGGCTGCTAGACGGTGTGTTTATTTCCATTTTATATAATGGTTTTTATTGTGGGTGGATATCATCTTTATTTGACTGTGCTAATACATAATTAATCATAATTATGTATTTATATTGTTATCTACATTGTATGGTACCTTGGAATCATGGACCTGCCTTACATGGAAGGCGCGCTACAGATTACAATTCACGGTCATTCCGCCATGACGTGCATTTTTATGCATTTTTTATTGTTGTGCCACTTGGCCCATTATATTGCTTATCTGTGCCATTCCATTCCATCATGGCCGCCACCTTTTCCATTTGTTTAGGCACTCCTGCAGTTCCAGTGAAATAGCAAAAGGACTGCATTTGTTAAAGTACAAAAGTGCCTCAGTCCTTCTCTTCACGTGAACAGGCACTCAGTTGAGTGTGAACGCGTTGTGTGCGGGTCGTGCGTACCAGCGTCCTGCCTCCGTTTTGGCCGCTGCTCCTCAGCCGTAATTTGTATTTTTGCCTTTTTTTGGTTACATTAAATATTCCAAGATCTTTACCTTTGAGGTGAGCTGCTTTATATATTTTTTTATGGATTCTGGTCTTCTAACTGACCGCGGAGAGTGCGGTTCATTCCTTCCTCTCTTTGATCATATATATCTATCTTCAAAGCACTGATAACGTCAGGCAGGGTGAGTAGCACTCTTCACATTTCCAAAAATAGCAAGGTCCGAACATCAAAGTCGAAATAAAATATAGTCTTTATTGATGCCTTGCAAAGTGGCAAAAAGGTTAAAAAGCCATTAAAATAAGGCTCTCCTAAAGTGCAAAATGTCCGTGCGCGTTAGGAACGTTGATGCGTTTCGCGGCTTGCCTCACCGCTTGATCACAACAATACGTCCCCGTTAAACCACAGAGTTTTAAGACATGGTGCAGAGCGAACGACAACCATTTTTGCCGAAATGGAAGAGGGACTCCATTTGAAAACGCAGCCCATTCGGAGCAGACCCATGGCGCACATCTTTGAACTATTGGTGCCACATTAGTGGCTGGGATGCTGATGCATGCCAATGCCCACTAGTTGGACTATAGGGTCCCTGTCAGCTGCCCTTTTACGGGGATCTGATCCGGATTTAACCTGATTTTATTCCACCCAATATTTGTCCGCCATATTCTGCCGCAGAAGGTGAGCGCGTATCAATGGAGCCCCTCGATGCCGACTGTCTATTTAGAATGCATTCCATATGTTTATCGTCATCCTGTTTTCCTAAAATGCCAGACACATTAAGCATATAGTAACTTTAGCATAGTTTACAAATCGTAAAAGGCCAATTGATCAATTTGCTTTTCCCAATTCCAAACGTGATCGCATGAATGCTTAATCAGCCCTTTTTGTTGTCATCTCAATAGATCAGTATTTCAACAATACTACGATGGAAATGAGATTAGCATGATAATTGCATGACCAATCACATTGTTAGATGCATCAATAAACTTAAGGTACATTATGTATATACGCATTCACAGTGAACTTCATACAGTGCTACTGGCCTAGGTGTTGACATGAGACCTATTTGTTATGGATTTAACAAAGCGGTCCTGAATGCGCTGCCTATTAGCAAAGTGCCAATCTTTTGGCTGCGCAACTGAAAACGCACACCTTCCGTGCCGTCTCTGTTTGCCATACATTGTGTTGCCTCTAACCCAGCGCTCCATATGCCACTGGGTATAAATTTGCATAATAAGGCGCAAAGATCACTATAAAGTGCATAATGAGAAAAGCATGGTAAGTGCAACAATGTCTGTGAAGTGCATTAGTCACGGTAAAGTGCATAGTGCAGTAAAATTGTGGTAAAATGTATTGTTTGTTCTAAAGTGCAAAGTGCGCAATTTTGCAGTCTGGGACTTGTCTAATTTAATCTAAATGCCTGCCATGTCGTCTCCTACGCATTCTGACTCGGCAATTATTTATACAGGCTCTGCACTACATGTTCAAAATCAAACCCTGTGCTAAAAAGACAACCACCTAGTGGAATAAAATTGTGCTTAGAAACGGAATAAAACAATGTTAAAAATAAATGTTTTAAAAATGTGGAGGGGCAGAGCTGCTTACTATGCTCCTCATTCGTTATGTTTCATAGTTAAGAAATGAGGATCCTATAATGTTTTTGGACCCGACATTAACAGAACAACATGAATTCCCTATATAGTGAGAAAAAACAAACATTGTTAAAAGGGACGTTATGGTTCAGTTGCGCTACTAAAAACCTATCAAATTCAGTGAAAAAACTTTTTTAAAAACGGGACATAGTTACTTTGCACTAATAACAACCTATCCATATTATGGTTACAAGCAAAATGGAAAAACCCAAGAAATACGCCAGTTATGGGACGCTAAGCAACCATAACTCGTGCCACCACTGTGCACTGCAAGGACTAACACCCATGACATGAAAGATGACATCACAAATGTCATTGATGTCTTGGCTCTAAAGGAGCAGAAGGAGGGCTCTGCTCTGATGGCTGGGGGGAGAGAGTTCCAGCTGGAACCTCATGCAGTTTTTAGTTTGTAATTTGGGATGTTGAGGCGGTTGAGATAGCGGGATCTAGTAGGTCTGTCCGACTGCGTCCTTGAGAATTTGTCTGTCAGGTATTTCGGAGCCATATTAGAAAGAGATTTTATGTGTGATGACTAGCGATCGTAGTTTGATTCTGTCACGCACGGGTAGCCAGTGTGCGTCTCGCCTGAAAGCTGAGATATGAGTAGAACGTGGGTTATTCAGTGCCGATATCAGGGCATTATTCTGAAGTACTTGGAGTTTATTTAAATTCCGAGGCGAGGAGCCTAGGAATAGGGTGTTGCAATAATCCAACTTCGAGAGGATCAGTGCTCTGGCTAGCGTAATGCAGCGGTTGGTCGATAAGAATTGTTTGCAGGCATTTATGAGTTTGTTGGTGTAGGCTGTGGTTCAAGCTGTAGTATTAACTTGTTTTTTAAGAGATAGAGTGGAATCTAAGTAAACCCCTACCATTTTGACTTTGTTGGCAACTTGGATGGTAGTCCCATCAATATTAAAGGCTGTGGAACTTTTGTCCTATTTGTTTAGGCGAGCTTGTGAAACCATCAGCAGTTCGGTCTTGTTGTCGTTTAGACAAAGGCTATGGGCGGCCATCCAGGCTTGAATCTCAAGATATGTCGTTTATCGTTTTGGAATCTTTAACATATCAGCCAAAGAGTGATGAGGACCTAGGTGTCATCAGCATAATTTGTGTAGGTGACACCCAGGTTGTCAAGATGATCAAAGAGGAACTTAGTAAAAATGTTATAGAGCGTAGACGATACGCACAATCCCTGCAGTACTCCGCAGTGGATAGGTATTGGGGGCGCGGATACTGAGGGCGCGAAAACCCTGGTTGTTCTATTTGATAGAAAGGATTGGATCCAACTGGCGGCATTCAGTGAGAAGGCTGCAGCTGAAGTTAGATGTTTAGTCAGGATCTGATGGTCAACAAGATTGCATGCTGCTGAGATAGTAGGATGATGGCCAACTTGCCCTTGTCTTTGGATTCATCCATCTGGATTTTTAAGTCTAAGAGAGCGGTTTCCATACTTTGTCTTGGTCTAAAGCCGGACTGTCGAAGGCCTAGTAAATCAGTATCTTCCAAGTGTTTTTGTAATTGGAGATATGCACCACGATGTAAAATTTTTAAGAGAAAAAGGTATGGTTGTTACAGGTCTATAGTTAGTTGGTATGTCGGGGTCTAGGTTGGGTTTTTTGAGAAGCGGCATGACCCATGCCTCTTTTAGATTGTTAGGGACTGACCAGTTTTTGAAGGAGGAGTTAATCAAGGCTGTTATGAACGGTGCTAGTTCTCTTGCTCCATCTTTGATGATCGAGGCTGGGCATATATCTCCCTGGCAGTTGGAGGGTTTGAGACCGAAGATGATATTTTCTACTTCTTTGATGGGGACTGGAGAGAAGTGGAAAGGGATACACGATGGTCGTTGAAGGTACGGTGATTTGAAGTGATTTGAGGTTATTAGTACTAATAGATAGGCTGGGTTTTTTTCTATTTTTGCTTGCAGTAAGGCTATTTTGGCTGACAGGGCTTTCTGAATGTTCGCAGACCAGGCCGCATCTTTCAGGCAGGTTTCTGCGGGGGGTGCGGGAGACTCTAGTTCCCTTAGTATGGTGAAGAATTACTTTGTACTTGACTTGGCGTTCTGAATTCTATCATTATAAATTTCCCTTTTGGTGCAGAAGATGGCTGCTTAATAGGTAGTAGCGGCCGTGGAGAATTTCTCTTTGTTAGCTATTGAGGGAGTCTTTCTCCAGATGGTTACAGAGGATCTTTTTGCGTTGCAGAGCAATTTTAGGTCAGTTGCAAACCATTTGTTTAGGTGGGTTGTAGGTTTAGCCTTTCTAAGTTTTTGTGGTGTGATTTTGTTTATTGCTCGTTCCAGGGTATTATTATACATTTCTACCAGCAAGGAGGGATCCTTGTCAGAGTTATAAGGTAAGCTGGTGATAGGCTGTAGTAGGGGCCGTAAATTATCAAGAGTTATATAGCACGTGTTCCAGGACAGGGTTGGAGGAGCAACGGTCACGCTAGAATTGAGGCAAGCTTTCTCTTGTATGGTGAAGGCGATGCAGTAGTGGTCAGACCAAGCACATGATACATTTTTGAGTATAGTGGTGAAACCAGTCCAGGGGGTTCTACCTTTAATCTGGGTGGGTTCTAATGCGTAGTTTGAAAACTAGTTGCAAGATGGTATTTTCAAGGATTGTGGCATTCACATCTTTGTGGTCATGAAGGCCCAAGTTCAGATCTCCCAACAGGATGATCTGAGAGCCAGGTTTAGTGTTTTGTGTCAGCAGGAGTGAGATGTCTTCTTCAAAGGAGGTGATAGGGCCGGGGGGCTGATAGATGATATGAAGTAGTATGGAGCGGGTGGCGGTAAGCAGAAGTTTAACTGAGAGGAGCTCCGCTGATGGTAGGGGAGTGCAGGAGAATTCTCTAAGGCAAAGATGAGATTTGGCTATGTAGGCGACACCGCCCCCTTTGCCAGTGACTCGGTCTGCTCTGATAATAGTGTAGTTGTCAGGGAGGGCTAATGCTAGGGAGGGACCTGCAGCTGGGAATAACCAGGTTTCTGATATGGCCACGAAGTCTCATTGGTTGGTAGTGATGAAATCTGCAATGTCGAGAGCATGGGCTACTAGGGAGCGAGCATTGATAAAGGCTCCTTTGATGTCTGGTGTGTCTGAGGGAGGAGGTTGTGGTAGTAAGATGGATGTTGTGAATGACGGTGTGTTATCAGAAGGGAGTGGGGGCGCAGAGATGGTATGAATGATCTGGGTGGTGGCGGGCCTAGTGGTATCCTGATGGGTGACTGGGCTGGTTTTTAATTTCTTGTATAGGAAACGAGACTTGCATTCCTCATGGTGAGTGTGCAGGGGACAAGAGGCGTAGGTGGAGAGGCGAAGCGATGTATTCATTCAACTGGGGTGAGTGGGCAGGAGGCACTAAGGGAGGAGGGCATGTTCAAACCAGTACGCGGGGACTTGGCCAGAGTGAATGGTAAGAACTTTGTTGGAGTTACGGTGTGGAACATAGGTAGAAGGGTAGCCATAGTGAGCGTTATTCTACGTAGCGTGGCTATTTAGGCAGGTGCAGAGTATGGGACTTCTGGATTTGTATGAGGCTGCACAAGTCAGGTATAAGTGAGGCAGGGCACCCAACAAACGTCTTGAGGCAGTCTTGAGGGTGGGTGTCGAGAGATGCTGGGCAGAATATTCAGCACAATAGGCTATGGAGTAAGATGCTGGAAACAGTGGATGGCTCAGTGGGCACAGAACAGCAGTCTAGGCTAAATATTGAGATGCAGGCGATAGTAACGAGTGGGTAATGGGTTAAAAGTAATGATGAGCGTGATAAAGAAGCAACTGTTATGGAAGAACTGCAAAGTACTGAGAGCAGAACTACACTACTACGTGGTAAGGATACTACATTTTTTCATATAAATGCACCATATGTTCACTGTACAATAGTAGAAAAAAGGATTTTTCTTTTTTTACTCAGAAATGGCAAGCACCCTAGAATGGCTTGAAGAGAATTTCCTGCATGATGAAATGAGTGAAGACAGTAACTCTATTGGTACACAACATAGTCTAAAAAGTAACACAGTTAATACACATTGATTCACATATACCAGAGATATTGTTTTCTTTAACACTACATACAGGAAATTAAGAAAATGCACCAGAAGCAGCACCTCCTCCACAAGGGCATGAGCACAAAGAAAATGAAACAAACACTGTAAATAATAAACTAGACAGCCTGGACGCCAAAACAGAGCAATTGCTGAACAGTTTTGCCAACTTAAAAGATTTGGTACAAGGACATATTATGGAAACAATTAAGTACCACTGCCCACCTGCACCTGTAAAAATTCCCCCTATCCCAGCCAACCATTCCCACAAATTCCCTGTAAAGAATGACGTCCTGATAAGACCTCAATCCCTTCCTCCCCTGATGCCCAACCTATAGGAACCCCTAATTCCCCTGAATATGTCTCCATTTCTGCTACCCCTACCCTTTCCTAATTGTGTCTATTTATTTGTGTAAATAAAGGTTTATATGTATACTGTTGCTGTGTGTGTTTGTGTGTTTCCTTTTTAAAGCGCCCGTTAGGAGTCTGCGGAGCGCTGTACTGTCCAGGATGCCTGCAATTAACCAAAATGGAGGTGTCCTGTGGACACCGCACCTGTCTGCAATCAAAATGGAGGTGTCTGTAGGACGCTGCGCCTGTACGCAAGGTTGAGACACACCTTTAATTAGTTGGGGGAGCCCATGCCTGTCCCGTGAACACCTGCACGCATGCGTATCTCATTCCCTGGGTCCTGGTAACACTGCCCCTGTCTGGCATGTACGAAAAAAGGGGCGACGTACTTTGATTAGTTCGAGGAGCCCACCCATGTCCGGCGGACACCTGAGCACATGCACATCCCACCTCCTGGGTCATACAAACACTGCGCCTGTTCGGAAATGTCCGCTGCACGTGTGTCGCACTTTTAATTAGTTCTGGGAGCCCAACCCTGTCCGTAGGACACCTATGCACATGCGCACAATGTATCCCGTGCAATAGGTGTCTGGCGGACAGCCATCCCATTCGAGAATGTTTGCGACGTCACCATGTGACCACACCCACGCTGAGCGTCGGCCCTTATTTGCGGACACAGTCCGGACCCCCAGACATCGAAAAAGTGTTTTTTTGGGCAATCCAAGGTGTTTTACGGTAAAACTACACTCTTAGAGAGGTCTCACAATATGCCCCTTGCGATCTAGACACTTTTGGAACATTTTGGGCCCGCTTTTGGGTTCAAAGCGCTCCCGAGCACCCATATAAAAGGCCACACCCCAGAGGTACTCCTCATTCTGTTTTTGGCTGTCCAGAACAGAGCAGTGGTCCAGATTGCTCCATGCTGCTGCAATTGCTTTCTGCTGAAATCTGCTCTGCTGATTTGCTGCTATGCCAGAACAGTGTTCCAGATTGCCCGTTGCTAGAATTGCTTTCTGCTCAATTCTGCTGTGCTGTACTACGTTCAAAGTTGTGCTATACTAATGGCAACCATGGCTGCTGCTACTGCCTCTGCCTCAGCAGCACCCGCACCACCACCACCACCACCACCACCACCACCTTTCCAGGGGCCTGGGTAGGGGGACATGCATGGTGATGTAGAAAGGGATCAAGAAGAGAGCGAGGATGAGTTAGAGGAAGTCCCCATTGCCTGCGGCCAGCGTGAGTCTTGTGTGTGGAGGCTATTTACCACCATTGGAGACGTGCCCAAAACTTGTGCAAGCAAGGTTCAATGCACTGAGTGCCAAATGGTGCTCAGTCGCGGCAAACTAGCCTTGTACAGCTACGGCACCACCTCCATGTGGCGACACCTGAGGTTGAACCACAAGGCGGCAGTTCGGAGGATCGTCCCCTTTGAACAAGGCAGTAGGCCGAGTTCCTCAGCAGCATCCTCCGTATCTGCTCCTGCCAGCACAAAGGAAACTCCTGTGGGGCAGCGGATGTCCGAACCAGCCTCGCAGGCCATACGCACCGCAGCAGACCCTTACCTTTCGAGGGTCACAGTATTGTGCATGTACTGCGATGCAGTGCTCTGGAGAGGGGAGGAATTTTGCACTGCTTTCGAGGCTTCGGTCCGGGAGCTTGAGAAAACCTGCCACCTACCTAAGTGAGGCCCACCCAGCATCTTCCTCTCTCCACCTGCCCTTTCTTATCCCTGTGGTTGGTGCCCCTTCCCTACCCTCCCTTTGCTTGTGTGTCATGTATAAAAAAATAAAATAAAAATCCAAAACAAAAATCCCCCCCAAAAAAAGGCTCTTTTCAGAGCCACCTTTTAGTTTAAAAATAGAATTGCCAATGAATGATGCAGGCCACTACGCAACCTATAAAGTCTGCGGATAGCGTGATAGTCCATGGACATCTAAAAAAAGTAAGGGGCGGTGCCATCAAAAATATTGCACTCTTTTCCAGGAGAAAGTGGTGGCTCTGAAAAGAGCCTTTTTGTTGCGTTTGTTTGTAGAAGGGTTGAAATGGCCAACACCTTGCATTTTGGATATTTCGCAGAAAAAGCTGATTGCCAGCATTAGTAATATAGACTCCATCTCTGCGCAAAATGATTGTGCTACGAAATGTAAGATTTTCATTGTGGAAGCAGGACAGCCTTGTTGCCATTGCGCCTTGCTTTCTCCATTTGCGTATAAAATGGAGAAGAACGCAGCCACATCTGTCTCTGGGCAATGCGAGAAAAAATGACTCAGGGAAACATGTCCATGACTTGCCCAAGTGCCTCCTTCAACACAAACTGTGGAGAAATTCCAGAACATGTCCTAAACTGTTCCCTCCACAATGAATAATAATAATGTCTGGATGATCGAGTGTGCCCAAAGTGTCACAAAGAGGAACCAAATTCAGCCACTTCATTCCACGTACTCCATACAAGTGGACATCCACATGATGGAATCCAAGATGTGCAGCCACTCCACAGTGCTCTGCATGCACTTCCAACCAATGTATCCAGGAGTCCCCCAAAACCTATATACTCTGCCTCCTGAATGACTGATACTGAAAACTTCAGGAGACGGTGGATGCCAAAACAATATTTTATTCTAATGGGTAAAGGGTCCTTAACAAAACAAAGAGTATCGTCCTCTGGTTTCCTTCACCAGTGATTGACCCTTCCAAAGTAGATTTGAAGCAGTTCCCAACTTTATCCTATCTCGTGGTATCCGGATAGGCCCACCACTCCGATCTTCGTTCCTCGTCCTCTTCTCTTTCCTGGAAAATGAGAGCACCCTGTCAGTTTCTTTTGGCGCGCTTTTAAAGGGTTCCCTAGGTTTAAGTCCCCACCAATCAGCATCAGCTTTGCCTGGCTTACGCCTTATTGGCTGCTGAGGGTTTGTCCCGCCTCCCTTAAAGGCTGCCGTGTTAGCGTACGCCTTTTCCTGTTTCCCGAGACCTGGGAAATGCCGGAGCTGATCACGTGATCGCAGCCGCGATCGCGTTGTGTATGGGCGTGCTCTGGGTGCCTTCCAGCCGCAGCCCGCTCCGGGGCCGCCGCGGGGCATGCCACGCTGAAGGGCCGGTCGCCCCCACACCAGGCTGCCATGGAGTGCCTGCGCCCTCGTCCCCCCTCCTTCGGGATCGGGTCTCCCGTCAGGTGAGCGCAGCTGTGACGCGCCGCAGTTCCGAGCCGCGGCTCGCGCTTCCTCGCTCCCGGCGCACATGACAGCCGAGAGCGAGGGAGCCGACCCGCGGCTCTCAGGGCCCCCGATCGCCGCTGTAGCCAACATATGCTGCCGGCGCCGAGGCGCATCCCCACAATGACACAGCCATAACCATAGCCATCTGCACTCCTCTCAGCAAACAGACCTTTGCCACAGTCTCTCCTTACACAACACACCCAGGAAACCTTATTGACCAATCCCCTGGCCTCCACAGTCCCATTTCATGCCTGCCATCCTCAGAAGCCCCGGACATGGTACGTGCGATACTAGAACTACTGCGGTGTCTGCGGACATATCGTACTTTGCGCAGGGATTGGGGAACACATTTCAACCAGGGTAGGGGATTTCCTCTTTAGTGGTGGCTCTCAAAAAGAGCTTTTTTTGTTTTGTTTTTTTAGGTGCTATTGAACAAACACCTATTGTTTTCTATTTTTGGGGGCTGGGGGGGTCTCTTCTTTTCCTCCTTACTGCCTTACATCAACCTCTGCAAAGCATCCCTTAGATTCTCAAAAAAACTAGCACTTCCAAGGAAGGACAACAAAATGCCATCTCCAGTAAAGTAGTGCACACTAAGGAAATCAATGTTCTCATTGTAGAAAACAGACATCTCAGCACGTCACAAAACTTCACCCATGCCTCTATTAACAAGGCACCTTGCAATATTTTGCTGGGAATTGAAGCCATTGGGATTGTTCCATCGTGCTCTTGGTATTATTCCAGAAAAAAAAATCACCTTTGAATTAGGGAAAAGCACGATTAGGTCTTACACGAACAACTTCAATACATGAAGCAAACTTGGGGCACTGATGTAGCCCCAATGCTCTCCTCCACAATGCACAACCAAAACATCAGGACTACCAAAAGTAAAAATCATCAGTAAGTTTCCCCAACAATTAACAAAGGTTTAGCTGGCTACAACATGGGTGGTGTCACTTTTCACCGATTGCTACTCCTCCAGTTGAACACCAAAACAAATTAGACTACTACAAACTTTCAACAGAAGCTGCTATGGATCTACGCAGAGTTTTGAAACAAATACAAATGCTCATAATAGAGGAGGTGAGCATGGTTTCCAACCCAATGTTGGCTTTGATTCACCTCAGATTGAAAGAGGTCCTCAAAACAGACTATGAAGAACTCTTTGGAGGAAAGCATGTTGTTTTTTTTCAGAGATCTCCTTCAATTAACACCAGTGAAAGGTGAACCTATTTTTAAAACCTTAGGACACTAACTTTGCGGTAAAACTCTTAGCAGCATAGGGAATGTAAATCTCTGGCAACAGTTCCAATACAGAGAACTAACTGAAAGCATGCGTCAGTCTGCAGACTTCACCTATGCCAATATTTTCAAAAGCATTTGCATACGATCTAAGGAAGCTCAGTCTATCCTAAATACCAGACGCATCCATGAGCTATACGGGCACAACACATATACTACTGATGTCATGGAACAATTAGCACACAAAAACGTCAACTGTATGTCCTTAATGCCAACTCTAGCAAGCTGTGCACAATTCAATGAAACAATGCTGTCAAAATAAATGCAACCGCAGTGCAAATTTACTCCACAGACAAAACAGGACGTACATGGTATGACAATACCTATGTGTGAACAAGCCATAGCACGACTAAATACCTTAGAAAACTATCTTTAACACAGTTGGTTTGGAGAAAATGTTAACATTGTGTTTAAAATGTAGAGTAATGCTAAAGCGTAACCTTGACCTGGAGCAAGGTTTAGTTAAATGGAGCACTTGGTACAGTTGTTGGCTTCCAGACATACCCATGTGACAACAGCATTCAGTTTGTCAATATCCACTTTGACAAACTTTCAGAAGTTAAAAGGATAGGAAGCTCAACAGCCAGATTCCTTCTTCTCAAAGACATGTATGTACGCAGAGAACAATTTTCTCTGTCTCCGTCTGTAGCATACGCAGGTACTATTCATAAATCGCAAGGTCTAACCTTAGATCAAGAATTGATTGATATTGGGAGCACAGTCTTTAAAGAAGGCATGAGTTACGTAGCACTGTCACGCCTACGTACACTTGAAGGACTATTTCTAGTCTGAAAATCCTTGCATCGTAGAATACAATAGACTACATGCACTCTACACGCCCCATCCCAAAACGTACCCTGTTCCTCAAAAACACAAACTTTTTAAAGGAAAACAAATGCAATCAGAACTTATTCATGATCTCCCAACAGTACCACCAAAGAAATGGAAATCAGCTCATACTCCATCAATTACCAAAACCACAGAAAAATGTACTGAAAAGGAAAATACAATATATGCCCCTATTGCCCATGAAGCCTTTCCCCTGGACTACTCCCTCATCCCACTCAACCGACCCTCTAGAGGAGGAGTAGCAGCAATTGTTTCCAAGTCACACTTCTCTGCCTCAATCATCGACTGCCAGACAATCAAGGCTTCCTGTGAATCGCTTCTAGTCAAACTATCCCTCCCCCGCCCCCGACATTCTCTCACAGCTTCCTGATCATCTACAGACCCCTGGCTATGACAGACAATTCTCAAGCAACCTCTGTGATTCGTTAGCCACCATCCAAATAAACCATCCTGCCCTCACTCTTCTAGGGGACTTCAATATCTGGCTTGACATTCTAAGCAACCCCATGACCCACTCACTGGTCGACAGCCTAGACGCGCTTCACCTTCTCCTTCACATGAACGGCCCAACTCACTCTAAAGGACACACCCTTGATGCCATCTTTAGCTATCACGACCAGATACATCTAAGACCCCCTGTACCTATCATCTGGTCTGATCACTTCATTGTGCCCTTCACCATTCGCTCGCCCGCCCCATCCCCATACTTGAACCAGAACCCCGCAATCAACGCAAATGCTAGAAGAAACGAAAGATCCTTCCTGACCTAGCCGAAGCCCTACTTAAATCTCCTCCCTCAACCATCCCACGTAATGAACCCTTAACCATAGACTCCTTTGACTCAATATCTCACTAATCCCACTCACCCCCACTTGCCAATCCTCGGCTCGCCATGGCCCTTATCCCAGATGGTTTACACCAGAAGTGAAGACTGCAAAACAACTGTATAGATCCCTCAAACGCAAATGGTGGAAAAATAAAAACAACCTGAGTAGATCCACGCTGGCCCGGCACCATCACCACTACAAAGCCAAAGTCCGAAAAGCAAAGAAATTCCACTACAATTCTCGAATTCTCAACTGTGAAAACCCCAGCAAGGAACTCCACAAAATCATTTCTGAATTCACCAAACCAACCTGTACCTCCAACCAATCCACCCCATCTCAGTCACTCTGCGACTCGCTCTCTCCCCACTTCTACACCACTGCTCTCGAGAGAACAACTTCTCTTAACAACAAACTGGCCCTCCTGTCCCCGTCACGTAATCCAACCGCCCCACCAGTCACCCCCCTGCCTGCCACGGCAAAAACAACCCAACCCACCTTCGACTCGTTCACACCAATATCGAGAACAAATTTCTCAACCTTCTCTCTGCTCGGAAAGCATTTGGCTCCCCCCCATGACCCCTGCCCCGCCTCAATCCTCAAAGAAATATTCTCATCCACCTGCGCAGGAGAGTACGCAAGAACCATCCTAAATGACTCCCTCACCTCGGGAATCTTCCCCGACGCCTTCAAAACTGCACGTCAAGTCTCCACTAAAAAAAATAAAATTCCCCTCGATGCCAAAAACTAGCACCCATCTCAAAAACCAGATTCCTTGCTAAACTCATCGATCGAACCGCTTACTCCTAACTAAATGCCTTTGTTGAATCCAACAACCTCCTAGACCCTGCACAATCAGGCTTCAGACCACGACACAGAACCGAAACCACTCTGACCTCAATCTGGGACGATCTTAAGATCACTGCGGAATCTGCGGGATGCGCGGCACTAATTCTTCTGGACCTCTCAGCCGCCTTTGACACAATCAACCACTCAATCCTCCTTGACCGCCTCTCCACCTTTGCTTCCGCCGCCCAACCAGTCAGTTCCACAAGGAGCATGCCCATCAGTCCTCCTGTTCAACCTCTACATGTCCACCCTCCCGGGAATAATCCGCCCGCACAATATCCTGTGCTACACCTACTACGATGACACCCAAATAATCTTAAAACTGCTCAACTAAAACTCCAACTGTCAGCCCGACCTCGCAGCCTGCCTCTTTATCATTGATGCTGGAGGACTACAAACCACCTCCACCTAAACCCCACTAAAACTGAAATCCTGGTGTGCGGCAACACCAAGCTTCTCCCACACCCATTACCTTGGCCCACATCCATGGGCAATCCACCCACCACCTCGACCACAGTAAAAAAAAACTTGGATGCACCCTCGACTCTGACCTAACCCTCTCTCGCCAAAAAAAAAAAACGTCTCTGCCATTACCACTTCAAAATTCTTAGCTGCATTTTTGCGTACCACTCCTTTCCCAAAAGACTTGCTGCTGTCTAATCTATTGTAATGTCAAGACTGGATTTATGCCAACTCCCTCTAGCTTGGGGTTCAAGCATACCACCTCAATAAATTACAAAGAGCACAAATGGTTCTGGCCCAAGAGACCACACCTCTCCAGCGCTCAGAACTCTCCACTGGCTTCCGGTTAGACAAAGGGTGTGAAGAAGAAGTGCCAAGCACGATTTGCACTCCTGCTGCTCATTTTGAAGTACCAGGAACATTCATGCCGAAATATGTGATGTATGATAAGCAAATAAACCAGCAGAGGGCTCTGTCCAGTACCTATCAGAATAACAGCACCTATTGAAGTATCGACACCTAAGAAAACCTGGACAGTAAGGTGCCCATTGAGAAAACCATATCGACAAGTGAGATAGAATGATGATCGTCAGAATATAATACCCAAAGAAGCTAAGAAGATACTGAAGGAAGACGAATGATGACGTCATAAGAACCCGGACTGACTCACGTATAACGACCTGAGAATGATGACAAACGAGACGAAACACCATGGACAAGTGACATCCTAAGCCTAAAGTGAAACAATTGATGTCAAGATGTCAGAAACTTGTGCCATAAGCACGATGAAGATATTCAGTTAGTTTAAACATGTACATGTGCAAAGTAACCACAAGAAGCACAGGAATCGTAAGGCTTGCTTATGCTTAGTAGTAAGATAGATTGCGGCAAGCGCCATCTGTACATATGGCTACCTCAAGGAAGCACTTTATACAAGTATACTTCCACTACACACAAGAGCAGAATCAACCAAAGGTTACTAAAGTTCTCAAGAAGAGAGCTCTGCAGCAAACAAATCGAGAATTAAAGACAAAGAGAAACTCAGACGAAAGTAACCATGCCAAGAAGCCAAGGTCGTATCGTCTTAAATTGGCCAACAATGGATACAATTAAAGAGAAGAAGAAGAAGAACAGAGTATCCTGTTCAGGGAAGGTCAAGATAAGCCACGGATGGCAGACGACTGGCAGAATTAAATCAAATATACGAAATTGCATGAAGGAAAGGCCGATTTCACTGTGTCAGAATCACGTGACCAGACAAGCAGGTAGGGATGAAATGTTCACACCTATGCATGGACGGCCAAGAAGCAGACTCGAGGCCAACCACAAAGAAATAATTGACACATGACAATAATTGGAGGGAAGCAGGGGTGCAGACGAACTCCCTGCACCGGGCCGGCTATTCTGCACGCTGCTAAGCGCAAGTGGAAAAGTATGAGTGAGGTTGATGCCAACCCAATCATAGTGGACCATGTAATCTAGGGTCCTATAGTTAGCAGAACCAATGAGACAATGTACTTTAGCGACGTTTACAGTAGCCATTTTGAAGGAAGGGCTTAGTTGCCCCACCTGACATTGTCTATCCAATCTCCTCTCCCCGTTACCATATACAAATATAGTACCTATATGAAGGTTACCTTCCTAGAACCCATCAAGTTGCATGCTAAATTTTGAGATATTACGCAAGTGATTAGTTTTAAGTATAAATGTTATGTTTTTGCTGAAATTAATTGGAGTAGAAGCGAGAAGGAAGATCGAGTGATTGCTGATATGATATGATATTTTATTTCTATCGCGCCCGTACACAAGTGTTTCAGAGCGCGACAAGGCAAGGGAGGGGAAACGGGGGAGAACAAAACAGCGATCTTACTAGGCCCAGTGACATTGAGAACGTGCAAGTGCATGGGAGAGGGGGAGCGGAAAAGTGCATGGAAGGGGGGTGAAGTGGAAAGTGCAAAGCAGACGAGAAACAGATAAATAACAATAAATAAATAAAAAATAGAGGCAACAAACAGTGGTAGTGCAGCGAGCAATTTGCAAGTGCTAGGTGTAAGGCAGCAGACAGGGTAGGTCTGATAAGTGCAGGAAGAAAAAGGGGGGGCTGTATGGGTACAGATACAGACCCCAGTGCAAGGGGTGGCCCGGAGGCAGTGCAGGAGGGTGGCAGGGTGAGCAGGTACCTGGGCCCGAAGGACAGAGGATGGCCAGGTGCACGGTGCCAAGAGAGAACAGATCATCAGGGGATAGGGGGGGCGAAGGCAGATAAAAGAGGATGGTCTTGAGGTGCTTCCGGAACCAGAGATGGTTCTCCTCAAGTTTTAGAGTGGCAGGGAGGCTGTTCCAGAGGGAGGCCCCAGCCGAAGACAGATCTACCCCCAGCTTGTTTCTTTGAAAAACGACTGACCCTGAGGGAGTTTGAGGTAGAAAAGCGAAGAGCTTGAGAGGGGAGGTATCTGCAGAGGGATAGTTGAAGTTATTTTGGACCCAGGCCCCAGAAAGCCTTGTGGACAATGCAGAGGGTTTTGAATTTAATCCTTGCATCCACTGGGAGCCAATGGAGAGATTTCAGAGCTGGAGAGATACTATCCCAGGGCTTGAGGCCAAGGACAAGTCTCGCAGTCCTGTTCTGGATTAGT
The DNA here is from genome assembly GCF_040938575.1 of Ambystoma mexicanum. Taxonomy (NCBI): domain Eukaryota; kingdom Metazoa; phylum Chordata; class Amphibia; order Caudata; family Ambystomatidae; genus Ambystoma; species Ambystoma mexicanum. The sequence goes on along the minus strand of NC_090924.1, from coordinate 530,466,018 downwards.
TGCAGAGGGCGGAGTGTAGAGGCAGGTAGATTTAGAAAGATGCTGTTACAATAGTCCAAGCTAGAGAGAACCAGAGCTTGAGATACCATGAGCTTCTGGGGGAAGCAGAGGAAAGGCAGAGTACCTCTGAGGAGGAGCAGTCGGAAATGTGACTTTTTAGAGATCTCAGAGATATGGGCGGAGAAGGAAAGGGTGGAGTGAAAGATGACCCCCAGGTTCTTAGACTCGCAGGTGGGGGTAGGAGGAGGCCCAAGGGAGGCCAGCCAGAGAGTGAGGGGAAAGGATGGTGAAGGTGTGCCGATGAGGAGGATCTCTGTCTTGCTGGCGTTCAGACAAAGATCATTGGTGGCACACCAATCTTGAATGGCAGTTAGGCAATCAGAGATGAGAGAGGGAGAGGAGGTGGCAGAGGGCAGCCTGAACATTAGTTGAGTGTCTTCAGCGTAGCACTGAAAACATGAGCAGAAAGTGGCAATGCAGTGGGCGAGAGTTGGCAGGTATTGGTTGAAAAGCCAGGGCAAGAGGTTAGACCCCTGGGGAACACCACAGGTAGAGATGAAGATCGATGAAAGGAAGGACCCAAGTTGGACCTGTGAGGGTCGATTTGAGAGGAAAGAGGTCAGCAAGGCCAGAGCCTGATCAGTGATGCCCAGGTTTTCACGGAGACGGTTGAGCAGGATGGTATGGTTGACCTTGTCGAAGGCAGAAGAGAGATCGAGGAGGATGAGGACAAAGGGAATGTTAGAGTCAAGGTTGGAGAGCAGATCTTCACGGATGTTCAGGAAAGCAGTTTCCGTGCTTCTGGCAGCTCTGAAAGCAGATTGGTGGTCATGGAGACAGCCAACAGAATTGGAATGAAGGTTAAGCTGAGAGATGGCCAACTTTTCCAGGAGTTTGCCAAGAAAGGGAGTAATGGAAATTGGGCGATAGTTAGCTGGACAAGAAGGGTCAGCTGTGGGTTTCTTGAGAAGAGGATGCACAAAGGAGTGTTTCATAGAGGAGGGGAAGGATCCCGAAGCAAAGGAGTGGTTGCAAAAATCAGCAAGGGCTGGGGCGACGGTGTCAATGTGGTCCTTGGATGAACCTGTTTTGACAAGGATTTCATAGATCGGACTTGGGGAGAAAAGAGGAAAGGACGAGAAGGATGGTGGGAGGGTGGCTAAAGGAGAGTCAGCAAGCACAGATGGAGAGGGGAGAGGAGCAGTGTGGGTGGAGAGGGTGGACAGGATGTCCTGGGTTTTTGAGATGAAGTGAGAGGCAAGGGCATTGCAAAGAGCCTGGGAGGCAACAGGAGGGGTAGAGACTGCAGCAGGGTTGGCCAGCTCCTTGCAGATTTTAAAGAGTTCGGCCGAGTTGTTAGATGCCGCAGAGACACAAGCTTGAATGTGGACTCTCTTCTTGGTGAGGACAGAGTCTCGGTATTGCCTTTGTAGCAGGCGACAGGCCAGTTTGTCAGAGGATGAACAGGAAGTCATCCATTTCCTCTCAGCTGCCCTACACTTAAGTTTAAGTGTAGCTAGGTCAGAGTCATACCAGGAATTGCACTTGGCTTTGGACTTTAAACGGATCCTCATGACAGGGGCAAGAGCATCAAGCGTATCAGAAATTGAAGAGTAGAGCAGAGACAGGGCTGTGTCAGGATGTGAGACAGCCAAAGGTGGAGGAGGGGGAGAGAAAGTGGTAGCAAAAGCCTCAACTGACACACACTTCATGGGCCGGATGTCCGAGAAGGTAGGTGGCAGTGTTGGGGTAGGCTTGGCTTAGGGGGAAGAGAGGGAGAGAGGAGAGGAGGGAGTGATCGCTCCAGGAGAGAGGAGTGGTCAGAGGGATGGAGAGGGGGGGGGGGGGTCAGAGGAGATCAAGACATCAAGTGTGTGCCCTGCAGAGTGAGTCGGTCCAGAGGGGAGGATGGACAGGGAGAGGGAGTTGCAGAGGTCAATATTCATTGAACTCCCTGTTTTTTGTACTTGTCATTAAAGGGACTCCCTTTGCCAAACTATTGAGTTGTCAGTATTGATTTGGTGCAAGAGTACGAATCTGCATCCCCATCCATCTCAAGGGTGCTGCTGCTCATCTTAAAAGTGCTGTTTGGAAACCCACAGTCCTATGGGCCGGCTGGGGTCCATCCTGCACACTTGGTAGCAGAGATTGATGGTTCGATTAGAATCAATCAATTAGATAAGACACCCATTGGCTGTCGACATAAATAACTCTGGGTCCTCTAACGGACTGCCCGCTGGTCAATTCCTGATGCATAGAGCAGTGATGGGAAAGCTCATGGAAAGATGGCCCGACGTTAAGAACCAAGTTATGGAACATGAAAGCATAGAGAACTTACTGAATGTTGCTGAAGGGGGGTCATGAAATCTCGAGGCTCTACGAAACACTCCTAGACAATACCTCCAAAGAAGAGCTCAGATGAAAAGTGAAATGGGAAATTGAGTTGGGCACGGTCTTTGATGACACTGCATGGGAAGCCATAACCAACTACCACAAAAAGGTCTCCAGAAACGCCAGATTGCAGTTAATACAGTTTTAAATCACAAATAGAGCATATCTGACACCTGAAGTGCTCTCTAAGTTCAAGGGGGCAGGACCTAAAGAATGTCCTAAATGCAAAGAAACAGGAGCCCGAATGATCCACATGTTTTTGGGGTGCCGAAATATCCAACTTTTTTGGTCACAGATAGTCACAAAGGTGGCTGAAGCAGGCATAGACCTGGACATACTAACCCCGATATCATGTATTTTGGGCAGATATAGAAGGAGTCGTAAGAATAAACCTTTAAACAAGAAGAAAGATTTGATATACATATTAGCAAAAAGACGCATTGCCATGGGATGGAAAAACACCAAAAGTCCTAGTGTGGTACTGTGGTGGGAGGATTTCCAAAAATGGGTCACGGTGGAAACTGGGGCTTGGGAGGCTGCACTACGGGAACAAAATCTAGACAATAGTGAAGATCTAAAAACAATAGGTGGCGCTCATGGTACCTTTATTCAACTCTAAGAATGAAGACACTACCATAGATGAAGCGGGCAGCTGGCAGTCTGAGCCCTGTAATGGTGGACTTGAACAGACTTTGGTCTTGGGAAAAGGGGAGGGGGAGTTGGGGTTAACGTTTTAGACTGCTGGAAGATGTATTAATGATGATAAATTGGTTGTTGTTTTATTATAAAAAATAAAAACAAATAAAAAAACGAAAAAGCAACTCTGGGTCCTCTGCGATATCACAAGTCCTTTGCCATCCAGCTGAGTAGAAGGAGAGACTCCCCATAGATAGTGGTTAGTCTAAGTAAAAACCCTGCATGTTTGGTCTGAAGGAACCTTTGCTTTCTCCCATAAACCCCTTCCCACTTCTATGAGCAGCTGATCGGACGAACGGCACGGAGAGGCAGTAACAAAGGCAGTGATCCTGAGCGTCCGGAGAGGAAAGAAAATGCAAACGGTGAGTGAAAAAGACTGAATGCTTTGGCAAAAAAGTGCATGCCTTAGAACAAGTAAAGGGAAGGAAACGGAGGGAGGAGGGATTAAAATAAAGTCAGAATAACAGTATGATTTATATAGAAGGGGAAAATATTGACTCGAGGGTGGCCCAGCAATAGAGATAGATACCATCGGGAGGATACCAGAGAGAGGAGTATACGCCGAGATACCTAGGTTTTAATATAGTGCTAGAAGAAGCCTGCATTTAAAGTCCTGAATGAATAGGACGATATAGGAGACCAGAATCAATTAAATGGCGATCTGAAAGAAATGGGATTACATTCCATTTCGGAATAATAAGAGGGGCAGAAATGCATCTGAGGAAGCAGATGGCATGAGATTTATGTAGCCGGCCAGAGTCTGTCTAGTCTGTCGTGTCTGTCTTGTGATTTTCTTTTGTCTGACGTCATGAGGTAAGAACATTTTGGGGGGAAATAGCATGAAAATTGTGCGACTGAAGAGACAAAATTTTGTATGGCATGGATTTATGGTTGTTATTTGAAAAAGTAAAAGTACAATTTTTTGTGAAAAAACAGGATTGGAGCTTGCGACAATTGGTGCTTGCTCATATTGTTGATCTTGTTAGAGAAACGTAAAGCATGACAAAGTGTTATATGAGGAGAGGATAAACAGATTTAAGCATGTATTGTATGTATTTATTTATTTGTATTGCGCACCTTGCCCGGAGGCTTGCGGGCGCATGTTTAGTAGGCAGTTACAAGTTGCAGAGGAGAAGTTACAGGTTCCAGGAGAAGAGGTTAACAGTTACATAGGTAGTGATACAGTATAACATGAACGGTGAAAATGACAATGATACAGTATAACATAACGGGTGAAAATGACAGATAATAACAACAAAGTAGCAGTACCCAAGGTTACAGTAGAAGGGTACGCGCTGTGAGCAGTTACAAATTTACAGGATGTCTTGTTCCCGTAACCAAAGTTTAGCTTTGGTTTTGAATACGTGGCAAAGCGGAATGTTCCTTAGTGCATTGGGGAGTGAGTTCCAGAGCTTGGCAGCAAGGACCGGAAAACTTGACCCTCCTGCCGAGCGTAATTTGAAGCTGGGGATGTCCAAAGTGTGCGCCTGGGCAGCTCTCAAGGGTCTGGTGGCTGTGTGATGCGAGAAACGTGATATTAAGTAGGCTGGAGCTGCATTGTTCTGTGCCTTGTGTGTGAGCACAAGTGATTTGAGTGATATGCGGTGCAAGATAGGTGACCACTGGATGTTGCGTCTGATAGTGGCTATATGATTCCGTCTAGGTATGTTGAATGCTGCCCTAATGGCGTTGTTTTGTGTGACCTGTAGTTTGTCCAGATTTCTTTGGCTCGTCCCAAGGTATAGGGCATTGCAATAGTCTATTTTGGATAAGATGAGGGTTCTCGCGAGGGTCAGACAATTGTCTGGAGTCAGGAATGGCCTGCAGGCTGTAATCAATTTGCAGGTGTAGGACGATGCAGAGACAACTGCATTGGTTTGTCGTGTGAGGGACAGGGTAGAATCAAGGTAGATTCCTAGAGTTTTGGTGACATTGGCCACTTTGATGTCAATCCCGTCAATAGTGAAGGAATTGTAGTTGGCGTCAAGTTTCGCGAGTTTAGTTTGGGAGCCCAGGATGATTAACTCTGTTTTTTCGTCGTTAAGGCAGAGCCCATGATTGGCCATCCAGGCCTGGATGACGGAGTAGACCGTATTAAGAGATTTTGAATCGGTTACAAAATCACCAGTGATAGGGATGAGTATCTGGGTGTCATCCGCATAATTAGTGTAGGAGACACCCAGATAATCAAGGATATCAAAGAGTGGTTTAGTGAACACATTGTAAAGGGTGGGAGATACACAGGATCCTTGTGGGACTCCACAGGGGACGTGGGAGGGGTCAGCCGCTGCTAGTGGAGAGAAGACCCTCATGGTTCTGTTGGCAAGGAATGAACTGATCCAAGAAGTGGCTGCTTCCGAGAAGTGGGCGGCGATTTTGAGATGATGACAGAGAATTTGGTGGTCAACCAGGTCGAAGGCAGCTGAGAGATCAAGGAGGAGCAGGAGTGCCAATTTGCCCTTGTCTTTCAGGTCCTCGATTTGGGTTTTCAGGTCCAGTAAAGCTGTCTCAGTGCCATGCCTGGGACGGAAACCAGATTGTCTCAGCCCTAGTAGATTGTTGCGTTCGAGATACTCCTGGATTTGGAGATAGGCTGCGCGGTCAAGGATTTTAAGCAGGAAAGGCACAGTGGTGATGGGCCTGTAGTTTGAAGGGTTGCTGGGGTCAAGATTGGCTTTTTTAATTAATGGTATGACCCAGGCATCCTTAAGGTTGTCAGGTACGGTGCTTGATTCAAAGGAGGCATTTATGAAGGAGGTAATAAATGGGGCGAGCTTGGGTGCGGCTTCCTTAATGATGACAGCGGGGCATGCATCACCTTGGCAATTGGAAGGTTTTAGTTTAGATATGATGATTTCTACTTCCTTGATGGAGAGGGGAGAGAAGCTGAATGGTTTGAAGTTGTGATTGAGTGCTTGTATTTTATAATTCAGGGTGGTGCTCGTTGAACTTGAGAGGTAGTTTTTTTTTGCTTTGATTTTAGTTTGGAGAGTGGTGATTTTGTCTAGTAAAGCATTTTGGATGTTTGTACACCAATCAGTGTCAGGGGTACACTTATTGAGAGGAGCGATAGGGGACTCCAGTTCCTTAAGTATCTTAAACAGTTCCTTAGTGTTAGAGCGGGCTTGGGTGATTCTTTTATTATAAGCTTCCTTTTTGGCAGCAAGGATGGCTTCTTTATAGGCCAGGGTGGCTAGCGTAAGATTATTTTTGTTGGCCAGGGAGGGGATACTTTTCCATGAGGCCTCTGTTTTTCTTTTTTCTTTGCGTAGGTCACGTAGTTGCGGAGTGAACCAAGAGTTCAAGTGGGTCCGTGGTTTTTGTTTACGCAGTTTGATAGGGGCGATAGTATTAAGGGCTTTTAGCATAACACGATTATAAGTGTCTACTAATGCTGTGGGGTCAGTGCAGGACTCTGAAGCTGCGTGCAATAATGGGAGGATGAGTGGTAAGAGTTTCTCAACAGTGATGTCTTTTTTATTCCGTGTGCGCGAGGGCGGTGCGAGGTTTTGTGTGTCCTCAGGAGGGCTAGTGTTAATAGAGAACGAAATAAGATGGTGGTCAGACCAAGCGCAGGGGGAAACAGTAATATCATTAAGGGCACAGTTCATGTCGGCAATCCAGTCAAGAGTACGACCTTTGATGTGGGTGGGCTCTGTGACATGTTGTGTGAAGCCGAAATCAGTCAGGACATTTGCAAGATCTGAGGCTTTGGTGTCATTCTTGTCCAAGTAACCCAGGTTGAAGTCACCCAGGATGATGATTTGGGAACTAGGCTTCGCACTGGATGCTAGAATAGAGGAGATGTCTTCAACGAAGGTAGATGTGGGTCCAGGAGGCCTGTAAATTAGGTGAACAGTGGCTGTGTGATTGGGCGAGATAGATAGTTTGAGAGAAAGCGATTCAGCTGAGTGTAACTGAAGGCTGTCCGCAATTCTGATGTTAAGCGTATTCTTGAATATGACGGCTAAGCCGCCGCCCTTAGTTTGGTTGGTATCTCTGTCGCACCTGATTATGGTGTAGTTGTCAGGGATAGCGAGTGTCAGAGAGGGTCCAGAGGCTGCGTGCAGCCAAGTTTCCGTGACTGCAAGTAGGTCCAGGTTGTCTGAGACAATGAGATCAGCAATATCAAGGGCGTGAGCTTGGATAGAACGTGCGTTTATAAGAGCACCTTTGAGCTTAGGGACCATGGTAACGTTGTCTTGTTGAGTATTCGAGGTAGGAGTAAAAAGGTGTTGTGGTTTGTGAGGGCTGGAACTGCAAGTGTTGCCTGATGCAGGGCTGGTAGTGTGGTAAGACCAATGTGTGCATCTAGATGCTAATTTGTGGTTCCTGATTGATAAGGCACAAGGTAGGCTAGGTTGGGTAGTAGCAACTGAGGTAGCGTGGTGAGCCTGTATGCTGTCGTTAGAGGGATTGTAGGCTAGAGGTGTGGTGGGGCGCGAATCGTGGTAGCTAGTGCCAGTGGCTGTATTAATTGTTGCAGCGAGTGGGTACTGTGATACGAGGCGCAAGCGAGAACCAAGCCTCAAGTTTCTACTGAGAATTGTGCAGGGGTAGGTGTTGATGATATCATGGCAGGTATGCCTGAAGGCCTGGCGAGAGACAGGAGAGGAGGGTGGGCTGGTTCTTGAGTTCAATCTGGTGTTTCTCATAGCAGTTGTACAAGGTTGGTTAGGTGTTGGTCTAGTAGTGAAGTGGCGTATCCAAAGTGCTGGATCATCCAGGTACGGATTCGCAGGTGTCATGGTGCTGAGCCACAAGGAAGGGGTGGTAGTTCCCATAAATGAGCTAGTGTAGGAGTCTTGGTTTGGATGAGGGTTGGGATGGCTAGTCCAATATCTGCTGTATGTATACAGTAAGTGGAGGAGGGTTGATAAGCACCAATACATGATGTGGGTATTGCTAGTACACAGGGTAGCAGGTGTGGTTAGTTAGTGATCAGAGGCACAACACACTAATCAATGTGGTCTGTAGGCGACCATAAGGCACAACACACTAATCAATGTGGTCTGTAGGCGACCATAAGGCACAACACACTAATCAATGTGGTCTGTAGGCGACCATAAGGCACAACACACTAGACGTTACCCATTAGTACACTTGTGCAAACAGTTGCCAAAACATGCACCTAAGCTGAAGAAGTACAGTGCAGAATGGGTTAAAGGAACCACCAACAAAATGTTTATGCCATGGCCCCAAGGCGGATCTCCACCTAAAACACTCCTGCAACACATGACAACATATTTGCACGCCACGTGCACTGGCAAAAAGGTTAGATAAACGCCTAGCTAGTTTAGAGCTTTGGAAGATGTACCAAGAGGAAAAGGAGGAGGAGCCACCGTCAGATTGGATACCTAACATATGCACAGAGGGGGGTGAAACGCCTTCTGCGCCAGCCACCCAGTCTGAAACCAAAAGTGAAGCCAGTAAAGGTGAAGGTTTATACCCGTTGAGTTAGCTTAAAGCATCCACAGGATATAGCAACCTGTCATATGAGTCACCTAGGCAAAGTAGTGACAAAAGCCCAGAGAAAGACAGAGACAGAGATATTACCTCCAAAGTCCCGAGGGACAAGGAGAGGCGCAAGAAAGAAAAAGGAGATCAAGCACAAGCAAGTACATCTCTAGATACGAGTAGAGAGGGAAAGAGATGGAAAGGAGATGAGGACAGGACTGATGAGTTGGCATTCACACAGAACAAATGGATGGGAGGTCAGATTTTATTGAAACTCGATGGTAATGGCATTGAAGATATGATGAAAAGGGGAGAACCAGACGATTCAAAAAGGAAAGAGAAGGAAAAGAAAAACAATTGAGAACAAAGTAACTAAGAAAAAAAGATAGGCAGAAACGAGAACAGTTATATCGTGAGGAGCAAGAAAGAAAATGTGATCATAAGCAAAGAACAGATAATGATCAGGACAAGCAGGAATAAAGTAGAATAGAAGAAGAACAACAAAAGATACGGGAGAAGAGAATAAGAAGACAAAGGGATGAGGAAATACGAGGGGCAAATGAGGGAAGAGATGCAAGGAAACAAGAAGAAGATGGGGTCAGAGAGGAAGCGAGGAAGCGCAGAGAGTTCGATGTCGACATAGAATGCAAGCGAAGACAGAGAGCACAGGATCTTGAATATCTGGAAAGGGAAGTTAAAAAACCCGATCCAGTAGTAGACAGGGAAGACATAGAAGAATTCTTTCCTGAGTACGATTTAGTACCAGGCACGTCTAGGGTAAATATGGAAGATGACTTTGACACCGGAAGCATCGGAGAGACAATCGAGAGAATATATGATGACATGGGGCTAGAACAGGTACCCCAAGGGAGAGGAGAGGGTGAGCGCCTTGAGAGCACTCAGTTGCACGACACTGAGGACGCCTCCTGAAGTAGTAGAAATAGAGAACTGTCCCTAGATAGGTTGATGCTAAACAGGAACAAGGAAGATGAGGAGTTGCATGAGTTGGGCACAGACAATATCTGAAGCAGAGAGGAATGTGAGGAAAGAGAAGATGAGAGAAGACGCGAAAAACGCTTCTCTAAAGGAAAGGGAATAAGATGGTCAGATTCTAGTGAGTCTGCACCTAAGGCATCAGAGTCAGCCACACAATCAGACCGATACGAAGGAGTATCTTACGGTCAGAGGGGGGTGTCTCCACCACCATATGTGAGCAGACTAAGGACACTGCCAGGTAGACGGCGATGCAGAAATATTACCCCTGCAGTGGATAGAAAAATGATGAGAGGAAAAGGAGTGCCATGTGTTACAATTTACGTTATTCGAAAAAGGAGGAATGAGGCCACAGTATATACCCTGGCCACACATGGATCGAGAAAATCTGAAAAATAAACTTCCAATGTTGACATCCGGAGCCTTAAAATAGATACATGAGATGGAAAAGATGACGGGAGGGAACACGTTAGCTATCAGGGATATTAAAGGTCTTTTAATCGCCATACTTGGTAATAGAGCTGACGACGTGTGGACACGTGCAGGTTAACCTGGCGTGACTACACTTAATAATGTGCATGATGGAGCTCCGTTTAACAATTGCAGAGCCGCGGTATGGAAAGCTTTACGATTGCTATACCCGGATACTTCCGACATGGGAGCTATAATGACACGTAAAATGAAGGAGTCAGAGGATCCTTTGCTTTACATCCAGAATTTGCAAGACGTCTAGGTGCTGGAAACTCGCGAATCTAGGGGGAACTCCATACCCGTGTTTTACCATATATTATGCCAAGGGCTGCCAGATCAGGTACAGAAGCAACTCAAGAAATTGAGGCCAAACCGTGGTCTGAAATACAGTTGACCATAGCTCACTGTTGGAGGCTTCTAAAAGAGAAAAATCGCATAAAAGAGGCTGCACGAAAAGATGAAGAGGCAGAATTAGTGCAGAAGAAACTGTCAAAATATGCCATTGAAGGGGCAATGATAACTAGCACAGACGGATCGAACATACAGCAGGTCAATAATCAAAGGCGAGTTGATCAAGGCAATAACGGGTTTTACCCCAGAGGGAGAGGGGCTTTCGAGGAGGAGGATGGCAGAGTAATCAGGGAGGTTTTCAAGGTAATCAGGGAGGTTTTCAAAACGGCAATCAGGATATGTCAAATGGGCAAATAATCAGACCACAGCCAATATGTTGGACGTGTGGGATGAAAGGGCATCTAGCACGCACATGCAGAAGTCAAGGCATGGTGCACAACGACCAAGGAACAAGAGTAGGGATGGTGAATGTCCCTGTGTTTTTACAGCAGGATGGAAATGGAGTTGCACAAAATCACACGGTGCAACAGCAAGCGCAGCAAAGCTTGCAACCTCAGACTATGACAAATCTTCCGCAAGGACAGTCTCAACAGTCGCCGATGCATTTGTTACAAACAACAAGTACAGGACAGGTATTGAATTCTGGAATAAGAAATAACACTGGTGATGGAGGAAGTCCATTCACTCAACATGGGACAAAGCTATATATGGACTAGGACAGCTCACTGGGAAACCTGATGTGTTCTATCTCATCAGTGACACCAAACACAAAGAACCAAGGGTAGATGTCCTTATAGGGGATAAAGAGTATTCTTTCTTAGTTGACACAGGTGCAACACACTTGTGTATACGTGAAGGCAAGTTTTCTTTGTCCGACGATGCCATAAATACTCAGGGCTTCACAGGAGCAACAAGTCGTGTTCCTTTTACAAAAGAACTTCCAGCTTCCATAGGAGAATGTGACATGAATGGGCCACTGCTGTATTCAAGCCAAACCCCAGTAAATATATTGGGACGAGACCTAATGACGAAGTTAAACATGACAATCTCATTCACGCAGAAGGGCATAGTATGTTCAACTCCAGGAATGCATTATTTGAACGTATGCGAAATGATTAGAGCATACGCAGGACAAACGGCTATGAGAGCTGTTCCATTGGAAACAGAAATATTCGTGTATGGAGTGCGTATATTAATGTAATGGCTACCAGGCCTTACAAACAAACCAATGAGAACCCCAGATGAGTTTCTATTTAGGCCAAGAAAACCTATGCATGAGAAACAGGGACAAGTGTTTACCTTGGCAATACACACAGCCATAGTGCGAGGAAAAATGGCGTTGATCGACGGTTGTGATGACGAAGGCTGACAATGGTGCACAGTAATCGCCATTGAGGAAGGATACAGACTGACTGATGTCACTGATGACGATCTGTTTGAAGAGCAAACAGGTGTAGATGAAACGACAGTTGAGGTTAATCTCATTAATTGGGTAGAAATGATCAAAAGAGAAGTGCCCCAGAGAATGATGCCGGCACAAAAACGTCCTGAATATTTTGACAACAATATGGCAAAGGTGCCTGTCTCAGTGTGGACTACAGGCCCTTAGGACGTAGGCTTGTTGAAAGGAGTCGGAGAAGTAAAGATTAGATTGAAACCAGGAGCAATTTTACCAAAAGCATGACAGTATCCCATGTCTAGGGAAGCAGATGAAGGGATTTTCAACAATATCTGCTATGATGGAGCAGGGTATTTTAGTGACGTCAGAGTCGTCATGCAACACTGCAGTTTACCCTATCAAAAAAATTGAAGGGAGGGTCTTGACGTTTAATCCAAGATCTACGCCCGATAAATGAAATTGTAGAGGCTGCGTTCCCTCTAGTCCCTAACCTGTCCACATTCCTATGTAATATACCAGTTGAGGCAAAATATTTCACGGTGATTGACTTGAAAAACACATTTTTCTCAATCCCATTGCACAAAGACTCGCAAGATTTGACATCATTCACGTTCTGACAAATGCATCTGAAAAGTACAAGGTTACCTCAGAGGGTAGTCTCCTTTGATTTTCAACAGAGTCCTGCAGATGGACTTAAGCAATATTGCATAAGAGTGCGTTGTCTTACAATATGTGGATGACATCTTAACTTGCAGCACGACAGAGGAAAAGTGCAGACACGATTCTATTCAGCTATTGACTGTATTGGCTGAGAAAGGATATAAAATTGACAAAGAGAAGTTAGAGTATTGTCAACAAGAAGTGCTGTACATAGGCCAGCTGATAGCACATGAGGGGAAACGGGTTACCCCTGAAATGGCTGAAGCCATATTAAACACAGCCAAGCCACACACGATAAAACAAATGCAGAGTTTTCTAGAATTATGCAATTATGTCAGGGCATGGGTCTTTGACTATAGCTCTTATACCAAGCCCTTGTTTCAAACTCAAAAGAAAGCACAGGTGACGAAAGAAAAAATTGAGTGGACCGAAACCATGGAAGAAGGGGATGTCGAACTAAAAAAGGCCATCTGCACTGCACCAGTTTTAGGGATTCCCAATTATGCAGAAGAATTCCACCTGTTGGCAGTATCATGACGGCAGTACTCACACAGAGAACCACGTTGGGGTACAGCCCCTGCCATGCTACAGTGGGAATTTGGACCCAGTGATGAGAGGTCACTTTGTGAGAACAAAGTTTAGCTGCCGCAGTGTTCGCCATAGAGAAAGCTACAAACATTGTGATGGGACGCTCAATGATTTTATTCATCGAGCACACGTTATTTGCCATTCTAGAGAAACCGAAAAGCATATTGACATCTCAGAGAGCTTCTGCTTATGAAGTGATCATATCAAATCCATCAATTAAAATAATTCGATGTAAGATAGTGAACCCAGCTATGTTTATAGCAGAGCCAGTCACTGAAGGAGAGCCAATCCATGACTGCGCGAACTATGAAGAATTTTATGATGAGATTCCCAGAGTGAAAGAAAATGCATTGGCAGAAGGAGAACTCGTCTTCATTTTGATCGATTCTCGAAGAACTATCAACGATGGGCAGAGATATACAGGCACCGCTCTGAAGCACAAGGCAAATGGAGAATTTTGAGTACTCATTAGTGCATATTCGCACTCGAGAATCACACAGACCAGGAAGTGACGGTGTACAGTGACTCCGTCTATGTCGACAGTGCACGCAGGCCTAGCGTGCTGGAAAAGGAGGGGCTACCTTTGAGCGGATGGCACGCCAGTACAGCACGCAGCCTTATTGGACAGGCTGATTAAGGCACTACAACTCCCAGTGGGCATAGCGGTCGTGAAATGCTCCACCCACACGATAGTGGCAGATTTTATCTCACAAGGAAATCAAGCAGCAGACACGGAAGCCAAGCACGTGGCGACCAAAGACGAAATAATAATGAAAGTGGAAATAACTGATGTGCATGAGAGAATGATTGTTGCGCGGAGTGAACCTGAAGGTTACAGTAATATGGAGAAAACCCAGTTAATGGAGCTCCAAGGGGAGGCACCACAGGAACAGAAAAACCTCTGGAAGCAGCAAGGGTGTTCTTTGACCCCTTCGAGAGCTTGTGGTGACAAGACAGCACTGGTAAACCAGTGATGCCTATAGCCTTATTGAAAATAGCACTGGAACAGTTACACTACCCAGCGCACATGACAAAAGAGAATCTAGCAAAGGCAATGGTCGAAGACTGGTTCATACCGAACTTGGCAGAGCACGTTGCATTTTGTATGGTGAACTGTATAATCTGCCAAAAGCTCACAGCTAGGCATACACTGCGAGTAGTTAGAGGAGTCATCCCAAGGCCAAACTGACCTTTTCAGCACTTGCATGTTGATTATGTCGATATGATTCAAGTATGTAACGGGTACAGATACCGAAATGTTGTGGTGTGTCCATTCTCTAGATGGATAGAAGCAGGTCCATGTACACACCCAGACTCTACCTGTGCAGCCACATTTCTGGTGAGGGAGGCATTTCCCAGATGGGGAATATGTGAGGTCATGAGGTCAGACAATGGACCTCACTTTGTTAAAACAGTATTTGAACAGATCAGCTTGTTGCTTGGTATAAAGCACAAGTTTTCTTTGGCATATCATCCTCAAGGAAATGGCATATGCGAAAAGCTGAACGGCTTGTTAAAGGAAAGGATAGCCAAGTTGAAGATTACTCTAAAGAAGGGATGGTTACAATGCCTTCCACTGGCAGTGTATGCGCTCAGAAACCAGCCTGGTTCTGACCACCATCTCACGCCGCATGAAATCTTGACAGGCAAAAGGATGCACACGCCACCAACACCCCGAGATAGAGCTAGATGTGATGCTCAGCCAACAGGGGAAGCGTTAGGATCAGAAATGCAAAATTATTTAAATTGCAGGACATCTTGTCGTACTCTAATTTCAGGACAGCTGCAGCAACAACAAAAACGGTGAAAGGAAGCACAGAACACAAAAGGAGATACTCCAATAGACCAAGTTCAGAGTTTACGTGTACCACAATTGTTCCCTGGGGACACGGTCCTGGTGAGAAACCACACGAGAAAAAAGTGGGACGAGCCAAGGTTCAACGGTCCCTACAGAGTGAAGGACGTCACTCGCTCTGCAGTCAAGTTACAGGGAAGCAGAGCCTGGATCTTTTTGGGTGACATCAAGCCATACATCGGAGAAGACCCTCTGCCCTCACTCCAACGCGTAGAGATTACAGACAACGGGGAAGAACCACAGCACGAGCAGACAAGATCTATGATGAGGAAGAAGGATGCAAAGAACTTTTGTGCAAAGCTGTGGCTTAATTTTGGATGTTTCCTCTGAGCAAAATAAGGGGATATGGACATGAAAACACAGACACTCTGTGCATCCTAATTGCAGGGTGAAGAAGAAAAATTGCACGTATAAGCCACAACATAGTCTGTTGACTTTGAACTTTGGACTGAGGCATACTGAAGCCTTGATAAGAAAAGAAATGCCAAATTTTGATTGAGGACACATAAATTGGAAGAGAATACAGTATCTTGACTCTTAACACAGAAGCATTATTTGGACTCACTTATGGTGTCACGCAGTAGTGACATCACTAAGGATGTTCTGATCTATTTCGAGTTAGTATTTAGGTCATACTTGTCACTAGTGGGAAGGCTCACTAACATCGCCGAATTTCTTCAAGACCCTGAAAATGAAAAGACAATAAGGAGGCTGCTCATCGCGATTGCTGAGCAGTTCCTTTTGCTTCCAGAGTACAGGGAAGACAAGACAAATATCCCTGTCACCAGAAGATAGCAGAGTAGCAGGCAATGTGTTTTTCACCTAATTGAGGACTTTCCAGAGCTTGTGGGGAGACCTGCCAGTGTTGATGTCCTCACTTTCATCAGAGACCCAGTGAACTCTACACAGATGAGCATGCTCCTGCATGGTATTGTAATGCAGGTTGAACTTTCTAATCATCATCATCAGAATTACCGGAGTGGATTGTAAACTTTCTGTCGAGGGACAGATCGCAAAAGTGTTGCCAGAGGACATCACTCCTGCCTATGCTGACAACAAAACAACATGTCTTCTGGAGTGAAACAAATAAGAGGCATCGACTGGGAGCTTGTTTATTTTGAACACCCAAATTAAGAGACTTGCTGAACTTACCTTATTTGACATTTTCATCTACGGAAAAGAGAACTGTTCCCAGAGACAAGAGAGAACCTATTATTTGGGCAAAGAAAATAATCGTTCCAGTATCTGCAACTTACAAGCTGAAACAGCAGAACCTGGATATAACGACATTACCTAGAATGTATTAAAGAATTAGTCCTATTTCCTTTGATGATCGAGATGGGCAACCAAAATAGTAGTCTTGTCCTCCCTCAAGAAAAGAAGCGCTCTTATTGGCCCAGAAATAAGTGTTGTAAATTAACCTATAGAGGAATTATTTACCTATGCATAGTGTTCCTTATTGTATTATTGTCACTGACGATTCGAATTGCATTTTTTATTGGTGCACAAAGCGTTCCGATTCCAGTGCACCCACCTAATGATGAACGCATGAAACCCACGAAGGTGCCCAGACCTTACATAGTCATTCCAGTCTCTAGAAGGTCCAATAGAGGAATGAGTGAACTTGAGATGGATGTGATGAGCAAGAATACTGTTATCTTTCTAGCTCCAAACAAACGATTAAAGAAGTTGGTTCTTCTAACTTTAAGGCAAAGGTAATCTCGGTAAAGGTAGACAATCAGAATAACAGCAAACTCTCTTACCTTGTCTTCAAACTCAATGTGGATATTAGGGAAATACCTGAGTCCCCCTCTCCCAGCCTAAGGAAACAGGCGTGGAGTGGAGGCGTCAGGGAAACCCTTGGTCGGGAAAAACCCTTGTAGGTGGGGATCGTTGAGAGTTCCCGACGAGGACTGTCGCGGCTCGTGAGCGTCGGGAGACAATCCCCGGAGGTACGAAGGAGTCGAGGATGTCGGTGTCCGTGTTTTTGCCTCCGACTGTTGATACAAACCAGAAAGGTAAGAGTTCTGTCTTTTATGGTAAAAGATACTCAAAAAGTGGGGAGGAAAGGAATCTCGTACCTTGGGAGGAATTCTAAAAGGTTTCAGGTGTTGGTAACAAGGTGGCTGGCATTCGGCAGTCTGAGAAGGGATTACTGGAATTCGTTCTGAAGATATACAAGGTAAAGATAAGTAACGAGTACTATTTGACTGATCTAAGAGAGCGGGAGATAAGTAGCGTACCTACCCTAGCATATAATTCCTTCTGTGAGAAGTCGTGACTTCCATGGAAGAGGAGGAGTCTGGGTACTGTAGTTCAAGAGGTGGAATGTGTCTGCCTTTGCTAATACAGAGTGGGAGAGAAAAAAGGTCAACTGCGGGTTCAACTGAGAAGGGGAGAGTTGTGAGAATCAATGAGCTTACTTACTGGGAGGCAAGTGCCGAAATGACTAAGTAAGAGTTGGTTGTCGGGAATGGCTGGCCTGTGAATTGGTCCGCGAGGAGGCAACTAGCGGAACAAGAAAAAAGGGATTAAGCAAGCAAAGTAGGAAAAGAAGAGGTTACGTAGAGCGGTCTGGGATATCCAAATGAATCCTAAATTACTCACGGAGCGTGGCTCACGATAGTCGTAGCAACGCGCTGGTCCATCGATGTTGATGTGGGAAATACTCTTCCTGGCTGACGGGGAGGAGTCACACCCTCCTGATCTGATCGAAAGACTGGACCAGCGCACGAAGGACTGGGCGCCATTTTGGAAGGATAACTTCGCACCCCTTGTACATACCGCCAACGGCGCCACACAGACCAATTCCGCGTCGCACTCGTGACAAATACACACACACACACTTGTGGTGACAAACAAAGTGTACCACCGGAGACATGGTCGTCAGAGAAAGCATGAGAGGGGGTTAATGAAAAACACACACACACACACAAACAATGAGTGTATATTCACCTGGTCTAGTGTCAATAACTACAGAACCACAGTCCAAAGAATGGGAGAAGTTTGGACAACCAACGATGAGAAGTTCCACACCAAGTGAAGCCAAAAGATGAATGGAGAAAGCTGAACTTTTTAAGAGACAAAAAGGAATTGGCGAATAAACAAACAGAGACAGCATTGACAAGCACCCCTAATCCAGAAATGAAAGGGACAAGTACAGGTCCTGCAGAACTATCACGTGCAGCGATGATAGCAGAATAAATTTGGCTGCTCATAGCCAAAGACACACGGATAAAGAAGGGCTAACAGAGCCTTCCAATACTTGGGGGACCCGGATGGAGATACCCGAGAATCCTCCAGCAAGAAGAAGCTATATGATGTGGTTAAGGATGTGATTATAGCAAACTACAGAAAAACCTTAAGAATCAGAAGAAACACACAAGAAGACAACAACGAACTAACGACTACCTGGACAGCACAGCACACTTGGGAAATAACATATGGTACCAACATATGAAAGAAGTTGGATGACGAACTTCCGAGGAAGAATGCTTTGTTTGTGCACTCCTACCTTACAAATCTTCGTAGCTGTTGAAATAGATGTGCAGACAGCACACTGTGTCAAATATAGCAATGTGCAAGACTAGAGGCCAGTTAATGGGAAGTGATGCTTCACTCAAATGGTAAACTGAAGTAACTGATCCAAATGAAGACGATTATGTCCAGGACATAAAGACAAGAAACAATGGAAAAACAAAGAACATTGTGATCAGATATGAGAAGCCTGGAGTTAAAGGAGCAGAGATCAGAAGAGAGACAAACCAAAGACTGAATGTTCAAGGAAAAACTCCAGAAGAAACTCGGAGTTGGAAGAACAGAGGTCAAATGCAAATTTGGGAAAGAGTGCTCTCGCCAGACTGATGGGACAAAGGTGTAGTGATCTGCAGAGCGTAGGCAGTGATTGGGCGTTACCAGGCTACTATTGACATACTACAGAATGTATGCAAACCATTATGGCCAAAGCTTGCTTAACTATTGACATGGGTCAAAGACAGAGGAGGACCCTTGCAGATAATACCATTGGGGAGCCCAAAATTCTGTTTCAGAAATAATGGCACAAGAAAAATGGGAGAGAATCACAATTGTGGTTGATTCTTTGACATTCATGGAATGGTACATGGTACTGCAGTGATCCCAAGCATATATGAGATTGCCGAAGAATTGGAGAGCCATATGCACGTTGGTGAATGTCCATGTTCCAGTGTTGGTGATTCCAAAACGTGATTTGAATATTGACAGTTTCCCAAAAGCAGATGCTCACTTAAGAAAGAACAGATCTATGGAGCTTATGAAGACAACGAAGAGGGAAAATTATTTCTCTGCAAAATCCATAGAAGCTTTCGATGCTATTCCATATGAACATAGACTGTTCACCTTGATGCCAAGAGTTCAGATTGGAGCAAATACTAAATGGTTGCAGATAACCAGATGGGAGTTACTGCAGACCATCAACACGACCATAAAAGGATTCAATGCAATCAAGGAAGAGTTAAGGGCGATTCGACTAATGACTCTCCAGAACCGATATGTCCTTGACATGATCACAGCCATGGATGGAGGTGTTTGTGCCAAAATTGGAGAATCATGTTGCACCTTCATAACTTCGCACGATGATGGAGCTTTAACAGAAGCCATAGGTATGCTGACAAACCTACAGAATCAGATGATAGATGAAGTTGACGAAGTTGATGACGACAGCTGGTTTGGATCACTATTTTCATGGGTTCCACAATGGATGGCAGATGCATTCAAATTCCTAGGAGCCCTGCTAGTGATGATATTGCTTGGATTCTGTGTTATCAAGATAATAATATCTCAGTGTCAGAAAACTACAAAAAAGGCCATAGGGATCAAGATCATGATTGATGAAGAAATAAGAGACTTTGTGAAAGCCAGCATTTATGCACCAGAAGGAACAACGTTTCGGTACCCAAGGAAACAAAAGAAATTATGTGGGGAGATGGATCTATTGTAATCCAAGCGGAGAATGTCAATTAATGACATGGAACAAAGATGAGCACGTGAGAACAGCAGGAAGCTTGAAGGGAGTCCGAAAAATATGGACCCCAAAGAGATATTTCTTCAGACCTCTATGTTTGGATCCAGAGGATGAAATAACGGTGAATACAAAAGAAGTGAGAGTGGTCGATGAATCGCCCAGGGGGGGAGTGAAGAGGAAGTGCCAAGCACGATTCGCACTCCTGCCACCCATTTTGAAGTACCAGGAACATTCATGCTGAACTATGTGACGTATGATGAGCAAATAATCCAGCAGAGAGCCGCAGTGGGGCTCTGTCCAGTACCTTTCAGAATAACAGCACCTATTGAAGTACCGACACCTAAGTAAAACTGGACAGTAAGGTACCCATTGAGAAAACCAGATCGACAAGTGAGACAGAATGACGATCGTCAGAATGTAATACCCGAAGAAGCTAAGAAGATACTGAAGGAAGACGAATGATGACATCATAAGAACCCGGACTGACTCACATATAGAAGATATGACGGCCTGAAAATGATGACAAACGAGACGAAACACCATGGACAAGTGACATCCTAAGCCTAAAGTGAAACAATTGATGTCAAGATGTCAGAAACTTGTGCCATAAGTACGATGAGTATATTCAGTTAGTTTAAACGTGTACATATGCAAAGTAACCGCAAGAAGCACAGAAATCGTGAGGCTTGCTTATGCTTAGTAGTAAGATAGATTGTAGCAAGCACCACCTGTACATATGGCTACCTCAAGAAAGCACTTTATATAAGTATACTTCCACTATGCACAAGAGCAGAATCAACCAAAGGTTACTAAAGGTCTCAAGAAGAGAGCTCTGCAGCAACCAAAATCGAGAATTAAAGACAGAGAGAAATTCAGACGAAGGTAACCATGCCAAGAAGCCACGGTCATATCGTCTGAAATAGGCCAACAATGGATACAATTAAAGAGAAGAAGAACAGAGTATCCTGTTCAGGGAAGGTCAAGATAAGGCACAGATGGCAGATGACTGGCAGAATTAAATCAAATATACGAAATTGCATGAAGGAAAGGCTGATTTCACATTGTCAGAATCACGTGACCAGACAAGCAGGAAGGGATGAAACTTTCACACCTACGCATGGACCTTTGCCATGCCCAGACGCTTTAACTTTCGCAGACCAAGAAGCAGACTCGAGGCCAACCAAAAAGAAATAAATTGACACATGACCACTAAGGTGATGATTGATTGTAACAATAATTGGAGGGAAGCTGGGGTGCAGACAAACTGTCTCTACACCTGGCGGGCTATTCTGCACGCTGCTAAGCGCAAGTGGAAAAGTATGAGTGGGGTTGATGCCAACCCAATCATAGTGGACCATGTAATCTAGGACCATGTAATCTAGGGTCCTATAGTTAGTAGAACCAATGAGACGTTGTACTTTTAGTGACGTTTACAGTAGCCATTTTGAAGGAAGGGCTTAGTTGCCTGACCTGACATTGTCTATCCAATCCCCTCTCCCCGTTACCATATACAGATATAGCACC
This sequence comes from Ambystoma mexicanum, assembly GCF_040938575.1. Taxonomy (NCBI): domain Eukaryota; kingdom Metazoa; phylum Chordata; class Amphibia; order Caudata; family Ambystomatidae; genus Ambystoma; species Ambystoma mexicanum. The sequence continues at coordinate 530,444,631 of NC_090924.1, read as the reverse complement.
TATATTAAAGTTACCTTCCTAGAACCAATCAAGTTGCATGCTAAGTTTTGAGAATACACGTCAATGATGAATTTTTAGTATAAGTTATGTTTTTTCTGAAATTAATTGGAGTTGAAGCAAGAAGGAAGATCGAGCGATTGCTGATATTCATTGAACTCACCGTTTTTTGTACTTGTCAATAAACGGACTCCCTTTGCCAAACTATTGAGTTGTCATTATTGATTTGGTGCAAGAGTACGAATCTCCATCTCCATCCATCTCAAGGGTGCTGCTGCTCATCCTAAAGTGCTGTTTGGAAACCAGCAGTCCTATGGGCCGGCTGGGGTCCATCCTGCACAGGCGACTTTCAAAACCCTATGCATCACCCACCGAGCAGTGCACAAAACCAGCCCTTTATTCCTACAGGACAAGCTTAAACCCTATCTCCCACCGCGCACTCTAAGATCAAGCTCTGCCCTCCTTTTAGTGATACCAAACACCAACTCACTCAGGTTTAGGAGGATCCTCGTTCTCAGACTTGGCCCCCACTCTATGGAACTCGCTTCCACCTCACATTCGACACACCGAAGACTACCTGTCTTTCCGCAAATTACTGAAAACTTGGCTCTTCCCATAAAGAATCGATGCATAGAGCAAATGGAATGAATAGTCAGAATAAACAGAAACCCAGGGTTGTTCGAACAAAAAAAAAAATAGAATAGCAAAGGGAGTCGATGGAAGGGATAGAAAGAGTGAAACGAAAGGAATGGATGGAACAGATCGAGTAGATGGAACGGATCGAGTAGAACGGATGAGGGGATGGAACTCATGAGGGGATAGAACGGATAGGATTGGATGGAACGGATAGAGTGGATGAAATGGATAGAGTGGATGAAATGGATAGAGTGGATGGAGTAGATGAAACGCATAGGAACGCATGGAAGGATGAAATGGATGGAGCAGATGGAACATATGGAGTGGATAGAAACGGATGGAGTGGATGGAACAGAGGGAACGGATGGAGTGGTGGAAACGGATGGAGTTGAGGGAACAAGTAGAACGGACAGAGTGGACGGAACGGATGTGTGGACTGAATGGATGTGTGGACGGAACGGACGGAGCGGATGGAACGGACGGAGCGGATGACAGAAACGGCCAGAGTGGATGGAACGGCCGGAGTGGATGGAACAGACGGAACGAATGGACCGGATGGAACGCATGGACCGGATGGAGTGGACGGAACGGATGCACCAGATGGAGTGGACGGAATTGATGAAGGGATCGAACGGATGAGGGGATGGAACCGATCCATGAAACAGGTGGAGCGGATGGAACGGACGGAGTACATGAAACCAATGGAGCGCATGGAACGGATGGAGCGCATGGAACGGATGGAGCGCATGGAACGGATGGAGCGCATGGAACGGATGGAACGGATGGAGCGCATGGAACGGATGGAGCGCATGGAGTGGATGGAACGGATAGAGTGACTTGAACAGACCAAGCGATGGTCTTGGATGGCGCAGATGACACAGACGGGACTGATGTCACAGATGTTATGGATGTCACGGATCTGGTGGATGCTATGGTTGGTACAAACATTACAGACGGTGCAAATGTCACGGATGTTGCGGACACTACCGACAATACGGATGCTACGGATGGTGCAGATGCCACGGATGCTATGGTTGGTGCGGATGCCACAGATGCTACGGCAGATGGTACATATCTGTATCTCCTATATATGCTATGTACCTGTATCCCAATGTTTATCTGCATCCCATGTTTACCCCTATCCATCCTGTCGCTTTATATACGTATGCTGCCATGTACGACCCCACTGTCCTGCTCTCGTGCCTGGTCTCAGGCGCTGAACTGATAACCACCATATCACACTATTACGCTTACTCTCTCCTATACACCATCATTCAATTAGAACACAGCTACACCATGATAAATTCGGCCTATCTGTTCACATACCAACATGACCCCACGTACACCTTATCACCCTAATAACACACAGCTAGGTGAGCACATTCTAGCTAGGTTAGGCGTTCCTCAGGCCTAACACAGCCAGAACTCAGTCTGGGTGTCCACCCTCCAGACTAAACACATCCAACTGATTTCCTCAGCACCACACTTGCCGCTAAGAAGCAGCTATCATGCAACAACCACACCAGCTGCACACATATCCGGTGCGCCCATGCGTCATACAACACTCTATCTCTCTCTCTCTCTCTCTCTCTACTGACTTGAACTGCGGTCCTGAGGGCCTTCAACCTGGCAGCGCTTTGAGGTCATACCAATGATATATAAGGCGCTACATAAATGCCAAGTAACATAACATACCCAACTGGACAAAGAACTACCCCTTCAAACAAAGCACATGCACTTCCAGCAAATGACTCAGACACAGAATTATCTGGTCCATTCAAATTTTCCAATACAACTGGTGTAAATTGCTATGCTAATGTAGCAAACAATGTTCTAGTCCAATTGCCAGCAATTGTTGAAAACATTTACTTAAACGGCTCGGACCAGTTGTGTTTACAAATGCAACTCCTTCACAGAAATGCAACAAACAATCCGGACAAGTGTTTCAGGAATAAGACAGGAATTGGACTACTGTGCTGGAATGATGAGATTCACTATAAACACACAAGAAGATCAACAGGAATTTCTAATGTACTTACTACAAGTAATTGAAAGCAAAAACATACCTATAAATGTAATATTCCAGATTTCACACATGTGGAAACATATATGCACTCTCTGTGATGCAGGAACAAGTCCCTAATGAGCTCTTTGTCTATGTATCTATACCCAACTGTGAATCCATTCTATTTCAACAGCTCGTACAAAATGCAAACCATAGCATATTATGTACTACTTGCAATTCCGATAATCGTTCCACCTTACAGATACAATCACATAGCCAATACGTAATAGTAATGCTTTTAAGATACAATGCACATGGTACCAAAAACAACTGCAAGCTTACTAGCTTCACACATGGGCAAGTATCACTTGCCAAGAAAACCTTCACAACAGTAGCCATAATCTACCACACAGGCGCCACGACCAGTGCAGGTCACTATACTGCATCCATTAAAAAGCAATGTGGATGGTTTGAATGCAATGATACTTCCATTACTCTAAAGCAGAGATTACAAGCAAATCTTGCAAATGCCTACTTAATATTCTTGAAACCAAAATGTACTCACTGATCTACGAAATTAGAATAACCTACTGGCCAACACCCACTAGGACATATATAATTGGAACAAAAAAAATTACCTTCTACTCTGTGGAACTGGAACAACTTAGCATACAGCAACTATCCAACAAATACATCAGTTTGCCTGCTATACCATTTTTTCCCCAATAACCCGATGATTACAGTCACAAAAACAATAAGTGTAGAAAAGACACACTAATATTGTTTCCTACATAGTACTTAAAAAGAAAAAAGTACTGATTAAGAGGTTTTACAAACTGTCCTCAGTAACCTCTGAAACCACCAACTAGTAGAGTAAGGCAACAGCTGTCGAACAATGCCTATACCAGTGCAAGAAATACACAAATATTATTAAGTACACCCATAGTGCTACAAAGGCACTTCAAAACAGTGAAAAATGTAAATGTACAAACAAGAATGCACGTACTTGAAAACATACCCTGCAAAAATGAGAAACTATAAACAGTTAAAATACGCCAACTGGTATCCAATTGCAACCACAATACTTCAATATTACTTGTAGAATTCAAACTGCCAAACTCAACCTTCAGCAACCACAGTGCTACAAACATACCCTCAACAACTTCGAAACTATCAACAGTTAGAATACACCAACTGGTTTCTAACTGCAACCATACTACCCCCACTTCCAAAAGACAAATCTTACACCATTTCAATTCCTCCTATTGCAACAGTGCACCTTAAACATTGAAATAATGCTGTAACTAGTGCACACGTCACTAAAACTGACTGTGCAACATACAAATGAATGTAGAATTTTTTATTTTAAATCCTGCATGGATTTCTTTTGCCACAGACCCAATGACTATGCAAAGAAACACAGAACTGTGCACATTGCACAGTACACTTGTTTAAAGCATGGTACTTATGAAGTACTAATTATGAGGGTCCACAAAGTATACAAATGTCTGCAATGCAACATCACAAAGTACCTACCCTTACATGTTCTGTTTTCTTTTATCACAGAGAATGAAACAACAATTACTCCTACATTTCCACATACCATGCACAAAAACTGAATAGGCCCTCAACAATACAAACATAAGTATAACATTATTGGTGTCATACTTCTTTATAATCTTCAAATTGCAATCTGTACACATATTTCTGCAATTCACATACCAGTATCACAATGTTGAATGCATAGGTATATTATACTGTGGTGCTTGTACCCAGGGCCTACACTCTTGAGTGCATAGCCTACAGTCTACGGCCTCCAGCCATGCACAATACTTTAGATGCTGGCCACAACCACCACAGCATAATACAGTCATGCATGCAAACATCTACCCACTTACCACAAACCAAAAACATAACACAGCCAGCAGAGCCCCCATCCACAGCCAGCTGAGCCCCTATCCACTTCAGTTTACATAGTATTGCAGTACTTCCATCCAATGGACAAACCCTTCGACGCATGGCCTCTGCATCAAAGACTCAAATAACTGCCCGCAACCAATACATCATAATACAGTAAGCTACCGAATAATCTGCCCAGTGGCCACAACCCAAACACAGAATGCATCCACTTCTGTACCCATAGTATTCCAATACGTGCAACCAGTCAGCACACTCGAGTCCAATAAGCTACCCGGCTGAAGCCCTGTCCACTCTTCTACACACACCATTACACTACTTGAAACAGTGGACACACATGTACTCTTCAGTACATCACCTCCACCATCCACCCAATACTCTACTACCTGGTCACAATGACACCAGCATAACACAGCCATATACCCAACAATGAGTACACTGGCCAAAACCACCAGAAATAAGCCACCCACCTGAAGCCCTATCCACTTCTATACATACAGTATTCCAGTACGTGCAACCAACCACCACATTCTTCAATCCAATAGGTCAGCCACCTAAGACCCTATCCACTTCTCTACACATACCATTACAGTACTTCAATCTATGAGCACACTCTTCAACTCTAGATTGCATTGCCTCCAGCCATGCACCTAAGACTCCAGTAGCTGTTCACAACCACCACAGCATAATACACCCACACATCAGTACACTGGCCATACCCCAAACCCCTCAGGACCTGTACATTGTGTTCAACAGCTGCCTTATAGACATGCTACACATGCTCAAATTTAAACATACAATCGGGCTCAAGATATGCAGGGAGCCATTGGTGAATGTCGTTTGCGCATTACAAGGCACCAACCTGAAAATCCAAGCAACCTGTTTCCACCACCATAATACATTCACATGATCTGCTCAACCGATGCTCGCCAAAGTGCCAGCTGGGAATCTACTTTGTTCACCAGACTCAAATAGCACACATCAGGATATTTGATGGCATAGTGTTGAGCCTCTAAACCTATTGCCTGGTTGTTTTGTCAACTACATTCTGCCTCGATAATTCTTTATGTAATTATTTCTGTGTTCTCTGTGGTATATTGGGGATTATGTTGATCATGTGCAATAGCCAATTTTAAAATGCATATTGGTAAATTGAGTGCCACTATGGTGCAGTGTGTTAAGCACTCATTGCACAGATGTGTGTTCCTATGCAAGATTAGAACAGCACATTCCTGTAAGGCTGCCTGTGCCTTTCCTATGTCTGAAATATATAAACCTGCCTGCATATGTACTTGGTCTTGAGGCACAACAGGTGCTATTATCAGCAATGTATCTGCACCACATAGGGGTTGCGATAAAAACAAACGTCATCCTTATGGTGAAGATCTCGAAATTGGTTTCTTTACATGGGGTGTTGTAAAACCTAGGTAATCTCCTCCAACGATCAGCATAAAATGTTAGTCCAAGAGATGAATAAGTAACCAAATTTGGAACCAAAGCATTCAGCCTTGTATCATGGCTTTTCCAGCAGACAATACAGTAAGATTCATTTTACTGCTATTAGAATTCATAGGAGAAAATTCTTACTTTTGTTTCAAAGAAGGAACAAGTTTCTTACCTGTAACTGTTGTTCTCCAGCATGGGTCTGTCATGGATTCACATGCTCATGAATATTCCCGTCGTCAGGCCGGGAATCCTCGGTATAGAAAAAAAAAAAAAACAAACAAAAAAATCAGTATCAGTTTCGTTTCTGATCTGTCTTTCTTAGTAGTAACCAATCACTGGTCTCGGGTTATACTGCCCCCAGACAATGACTGCCCTCTCCCTAAGCCCAGCATCTGGCAGCCATCCTCAGATTTGGTAGCACATAAAGTGGCAGTATGACCAAGTGAAGAGCCGCAGAGGGGTAGGAGGGTGGGTTTGCATGTGAATCCATGCCAGACCCATGCTGGAGAACAACAGTTACAGTTAAGTAACTTGTTCCTTCTCCAGCATGGGGTCTGGCATGGATTCACAATCTCATGAATAAGAGAATACATAGCAGTACACACATGCACAACCACGGGAGATGGCAATAGGCTCAACATTAAGCAATACAACAATTCAACATTAAGCAACTCTTACCTCCTCACCAGGCTCACCTTAGGCGAACAGGTTGCGCAGCACTGCTTGGCCGAGCCTGGACTCCTCCCTGGAGTCCCGATCGACACAGTAGAATCTTGTGAAGGTGTGCGTCGACCTCCACGTCGCAGCCCTGCAGATGTCCAGCAGGGGCACACCAGACAGGAACGCCGTGGTAGCAGCGATCGCTCTGGTCGAATGGGCTCTCGGACGGCCGGGCAGCGGTCGGTTTGCCAACCGGTGACAGTGCATGATGCAGCCGGAGAGCCATCTGGAAATGGAAGTCTTCGAGAGAGCCTTCCCTTGATTCACAGTCCCAAAGTTCACAAACAGCTGTGACGTCTTCCGAAAACTCTTCGTGCGGTCCACATAGAACTTCAGCGCTCTAGCTACATCCAGCGAGTGCAAAGTCCTCTCGGCCTGCGACGGGAAGAAAACTGGCAACACCAAGGGCTCGTTGAGGTGGAAGTCCGAAGGCACCTTGGGCATAAAGGAGGGGTGTGTCCTCAGCACCACCCTCGTGTCATGAAAAGTCAAGTATGGAGGCTTGCAAGATAGGACCTGGATCTCTCCCACTCATCGTGCGGAGGTGATGGCCACAAGGAAAGCTGTCTCCCAGGCGCCAAATGCATAGGCTCGAATGGGGCCCCCAGGAGCCTGGTCAGCACCACATTAAGCTCCCACGCCGGGGCAGGAGCCTTCACCGGCGGGAATGATCGGAATAGTCCCTTCATGAATTCTTTCACCAGGCGATGAGACCACAAGGACGCCCGTCCCGTAGTCCTGGTATATCGGGAGATTGCAGCCAGATGTATTTTGATGGAGGCATGAGCCAGTCCAGCTTTGGCCAGCGACAGTAGGTACGGCAGTACTTGAGGGGCCGTAATCCGCAGAGGGTTAATCTTCTGTGTACGGCACCAGACAGATACCCTCTTCTATTTATGTCCGTAGCACTTGAGAGTTGAGGACGCCCTGGCCTTTGCAAGAACCTCTCTGCAGTCGGTCGGGATGTCGTACCCTCCAAACTCTAGTGCTGCAGGAGCCAGGCCTGCAAGTTCAGCGACTCCGGGTTGTGGTGAAGAATGGCACCTCCTTCTCTGGAGAGAAGGTCTGCGTCCGTCGGCAGCTTGACTGGTGGGGACGTTGACAAGTCCAGAAGGTCCGGGAACCAGATCTGTCTGAGCCACGCCAGTGCGACGAGGATCATCCTGCACCGGGACCTCTTGAGCTGGTTGATGAGCCGGAGCAGCAACGGCAGCGGAGGGAACGCATAAAGAAATAGGCCGTCCCAGGGGAACAAGAAAGCATCGCCCATGCTCCTCGGCTGGGGGAACCTGCTGGCGAACCTCTGGCACTTGGAATTCGTCGCCGTCGCGAAGAGATCGATTTGGGGTTCGCCCCATCGTCGGAAGAGTCGATCCACCTGATCCTGGCGTAGTTCCCACTCGTGGCACGAGCGCAGCTCCCTGCTGAGTGAGTCGGCAATCATGTTTTTTATTCCTGCCAGATGAAGAGGCACCAGAAACATCCCCTGGGCGACGGCCCAATGCCACAGATCCTGGGCTTCCTTGGACAGGGCAGGGGACCTGGTTCCACCCTGCTTTCGGATGTAGAACATCGTGGTGGTGTTGTCGGGGAAGATCCTCACCACCTTGCCCTTGAGGGACGGAAGAAAGGACCTGAGGGCCCAGAACACTGCGCGGAGCTCCAAGATGTTGATGCGGAGAGACTTCTCCTCCGGGAGCCAAAGGCCTCTCGCGTGAAGATCTCCGGAGTGCGCTCTCCAACCTTCCAGGGAGGCGTCCGTCGTCACCGTCACCCGGTGAGCTGGGGTCTGAAAGTCTGTGCCCGCCGACAAATGGGAGCGGGTACCCCACCACCGGATCGCCTGACGGAACGTCTCGTTGAGATGGATCCTGTCCTCAAAGCTGCCCGTCGACTGGACCCAGCGGGCGTCGAGGAACTCTAGTAAGGGGCGCATCCGAATCCTGCAAAGACACACCAGATAAAGGCAGGAGGACATCATCCCGAGGAGGGATATGATAGATCTTACCCTGGCCATGTCCGTGGCCAGCAGACGCTGCACCTTGCCCAGAATGGTCCTGGTCCTTTCCTCCGACGTCGAGGCCAGCCGCGCCAGTGTGTCGAGCTTGGCTCCCTGTCACGGCTCGCTCCCTTCGCTCCCGTTCCCGCCACTTGGGGGCATGTTTTGGGGTTTCTTCCCTACTGGACATTTCCTCCGAACCTTATGCTACAGTGTCCCGATGAATTGGGAGCGCTAAAACCTTATTTCCCAAATTACTTCCCTTCCGGATCCGTTCCAGGTTTTTGGCAGCCAGCATGCTACTGCTACTTTAATCAAATGACTATGCTTCCCAGAAAGCCTGGCTCACTGCCTCACCTCCTCCCTTGCAGGACAAGGCTGGGTGGAGGATAGGCAACACCTGTGGCTGCAGGTGCAGCAGGCGACACGCCTGAGGGGTGTGCTTGTTAAACAGCTTTAAAAGCCTCAGTTTGCTTCAGTCCAGCGCTGGTCATTGTTGCAGCGTTCCTGTCCTGACTGGTCCCTTGTTCCTGGTTCCTAGTTTTTGTTCCCAGTTTCTAGTTAGTGTTTCTTGTTCCTTGTCCTGGAATTCGTATTTGTATGCCTAATTGATTTCTGCCTTTTGGAAATCCCTTTCTCCCTTTCTCTGTCTGCAGGCAGCCTTTCTCTGAGCTTTCCTTTTGCTGTAGCCCAATTGCCTGTGTTCACTGTTTCCTAGAAATTGTCCTTTGCTACTGAAAGACTTGTTGCATTAATCTTTCCTTTACAGGTTTAGTTTCCTGCCCTTTCACCTTGGATGGGTGGGAAAGTTTCCCTTTTGATATCGTTTTCACTGCTCCTGATCCTTGCCTTCTATTGGGATCCATGCCATGTTTTCCTTTACACTTTTACATTTATTTCCTATTTTATTATTAGGTGTGGGAAGCCGTTGTAACTAGCTCCTATGTGATTATCTTTTGTTTTCCACACTGTACTATTCCTTCTTGCCTTTTGACTTGGGTTTAGGTATTTAGTCATCCTCACTCTTTGCCTTTACTGCCTTCTGGGTTCTTGTTTGATTTACAGGGTTGTGGGTTAGTACTGACTTTTGAGTGGTCTTTCCGGTCCTCGTGAATACGGACATCCAAGTGGTCTTTCCGGTCTTCGTGAGTACTGACATTCAAGTGGTCTTTCCGGTCCTCGTGAATACGGACATCCAAGTGGTCTTTCCGGTCTTCGTGAGTACTGACATTCAAGTGGTCTTTCCGGTCCTCGTGAGTACTGTTTATAATTGCCTTATTCAGTATTCTACAGATTGTCAGTTCACAGAATCTGTCCTTGCTTGCCCGCTACGTGGGTTTAGCGCTGTCAGTATCTGTAAGAGCATAGTGGGTAAAGAGTTTGCCGACTTCCCTTTCAGTCATAAGGAGGTCCTAAGCGTTTACCCCACATCCCTTTTCCTATATTGGTAATACTGTTTTACCTTATTGACGTTCCTGGGTTTTACATATATACACAAGACTTGGGTATTAGATACACGTTGTTAGATTCAGAGTTGTTCACAGTGCAACTGTGTGCACTTTCCCTTTTGCCATAGTATGCCTTCTTCCTTTCTTAACACTCCCAGAAACAGGGCGACTTGCGACGGAACCAGGTGGGATTTTGGAAAGTTGATGGAGAATCCCAGGTCTGTGAGCAGCTGGACGGTCTTCGCAGTGTGCTCCACGGCAAGCTCCCTTGTCCTTGCCCGGATGAGCCAGTCATCCAGGTAGGGGTAGACGTGGATCCCCTGTAGGCGCAGCCGCGCCGCCACCGGTGCGAGGCACTTGGTGAACACCCTGGGTGCCGACTTCAATCCGAACGGGAGGGCTTTGAGCTGGTAGTGCCGCCCTTGGACCACGAACCTGAGGAACTTTCGGTGTCTTTTTAGAATGGGGATGTGGAAGTACGCATCCTCCAAGTCCAACGACGACAGGAACGTGCTGGAGTGTGACCATACGGAACTTCTGTGCCTTGATGTACTTGTTCAGTCGTCGTAGGTCCAGGATGGGGCGCCATCCTCCTGTCTTCTTTTTTACGAGGAAGTACCTCGAGTAAACTACGGAGCCCCGAAGCCTCTTTGGGACGAGCTCGATGGCACCCTTCTTGAGAATCGCCCTTACTTCCAACAGTAGTTGAGGGACGTGATTTTCCTTCCTGGCCACGGGTGGAATGCAAGGGCCCTTCTTCTGAAAATCAAGGGCGTGCCCTTGGGCCAGGGCGTCCAGCACCCAACGGTCGGTGGAGATGGACCCCCACACGCTGACGAACCTCGCCAGCTGGCCTCCCACCGGGGTGCTTCGGCGGGGGCCCGACCCCACGGTCGGCTCAATCTTGTTTGGAGGCCGCCTTGCCTCCTTGGCCTCCCCGTCGAGAGGCACCACCTGACTTGCCGCGTCCCCTGTAGCCTTCCTGGGACGAAGATCTTGCCGCTTGGCGGTACGTGGAGGAGCCACTGCCGGATCACTTGGAGGCACCTTGTCTGCCTCCGGAGCTCCGAAAGGACAGCCGTCGTTGTTGGCGCACTCCCAGTGCCCGGGCAGTCTCTGTGTCTGTCTTGATGGCCTGAAGGGACTCATCAACTGCCTTCCCAAACAGGTTGTTCCCGTCGAAGGGCATGTCCAAAACCTTGGTTTGTACGTCCTGGCGGAAATCCGTGGCCTTGAGCCATCCTCGTCGTCCCAAGCAAACGCTGTTGCCCAACTGACGGAAACCGGTGTCGGCGATGTCCGTTGCCACCGGGATGGCGTGCTCCGAAGCAATCTCCCCCTCCTGAAGGATTTCAAGGGCCTCAGCCCTTTTGGCGTCCAGAAGAAAGTCCAACAGAGGGGCGATTTTGAACCACAACTCACCTGTCGTAGCGGGCTATGATAGCCAGGGCGTTGGCCGCCTTGATAGTCGTCGCTGCAGATGAGATGATCCGCCGTCCCATCGTGTCCAACTTCCTGCCCTCGCCGTCCGGCGGGGAAGTTGATGTCGAGGCCGATGCCCCCTAGCTTTCTTCTTTGCCACCGCTGAGACGACCGAATCCGGGGTCGGTTGCGCCCGAAGGCACAAGGGGGCAGCGTCGGGGACCCGGTACTTCTTCTCGTACCGGTCCCTCTTTGCCGGCGCCATGGCAGGGTTCTTGAGGAGGGCGAGCCCCTCATCCCAGATGTCATCAAGAAGCGGTACGGCGAGGACCGTCTTCTTTTAGCCTCGCGCTGTTGGTAAAGGAACCCTTCCTTCTTCTTCTCTTCTGGGCAGAGCTGGAAGAGCTCGGATGCCCTGGAAATCATGGCATGAAAAGATCCAATCTCGTTGGGCGGGGACGCCCAAAAAGGGGGCGACGGGGGACACGTCCCGTCGTCGCCTCCGTCGTCATCTGTACCTGTCGTAGCCGTGTCTGTGCCTGTATCATCCCCATGGGTAGTAGACCGAGGGGAAGGCAGAGCAGGCCGCATAGGTGGGAGAGGTGGCGTAGGATGCGTCTTCCTCCTCTTATGCGGTGGACTTTCCGAAGGTCCTGGCTCCGGTTCCCCCGTCGAGTCTGGCTCATGTACCTCCATCGGGGGGGAGGGGCAAGCTTGTCCTTATCTCCGAACAGAAGGACTGAATCGCTGACAAAATGGCCGCCGAAGTGTCCTGCGGCGCCGGAAACGACGGGCGCGAGGGCTCTTGAGGAGCCTTGTCGGCGACCCCGCCGCTCTCGTAGTCGCCCTCGTCGGGATCCCTCCCGATGGGCTGGGCCTCTTCCACGACTTCAATGAGCTCTTCTTCAGAGGTCGTGTCAGTATCCACGATGGCCACCAGCCCCTCCCCCACCTTTTCCAACGAGGACTTCGTGGGGGTCTTCTCAATGGGCCTGGAAGACGACACCCTCCGCGGTGGCAGGGAGACTCTGGGTCCTGAGGGCGCCTCCACTGGTGTAGCCTCCGCAGGCTGAGCCAGGGCCGCGGCGACATCCTCAATCGAGGTCTTAGCAGGGTGAATTAAGGCCATCGTCACCTTCTGGACCCTTGGGGCCTTCACCTTGGGGTGGGGGGGGTTCTCGGACTTCCTCTTACCCGAGCCAGAGCATTGGCTCGTGGTTGATGGCACCGGGGAGGATGCGCCCTGCCTGGCAGCCAAGGAGCCCGACCGTTCAGCGCTCCCGGTGCCCACGGACTCGCGGTGCTTAGCCTCATGTTGGGCCCCCGTCGCCGGGGCGCACTCACAGGACTTAGAAGACCGCTCAGACTTCTTTTTCTTCTTCTCGCCTGATGGGCTCTTCCCTTCCAGCCAGTTGGCGAGACGGAGGTGGCGATCCTTCATGGTCCGCTCCGACATGTTCCCACAAAACGCGCAGTCCTTCTCTGTGTGCGTCTTGTCCTCATGGAGACAGTAGAGGCATAGCAAATGCTTGTCCTCCTTGCAAACATTCTGAAGCTGGCATCCAGGGCAGGTCCTGAACAGCTTCCCGGGCGTCGAGCTTCCTTTCTCCTGGGCCATGTCCGGGGTAGGCCTCGGAACTTCTGGAATCCTCCAAAAGCGTAACTCGACAACATCTTCACCCTTGAGGGGCATAGAAAAACTCCGAAACGGATCCCCGTTGATCGGATGTAGAAACGGTGGAGCTTGAGGCTCTATTTAACCGAAAAATGAGAAAAATCTCCTGAAAAAAGAGCGAAAACGCAGCAAAAGCTCGAGAGCTACAGCACGAGGACTCCCAACACTTGAACGTGCGGTAAAAATCTGAGGATGGCTGCCAGAGGCGGGGCTTAGGGAGAGGGCAGTCATTGGCTGGGGGCAGTATGACCCAGAGACCAGTGATTGGTTACTACTAAGAAAGACAGATCAGAAACGAAACTGATACTGATTTTTTTTTTTCTATACCGAGGATTCCCGGCCTGACGACGGGGAATATTCATGAGCATGTGAATCCATGCCAGACCCCATGCTGGAGAACAATACTTTCTACAGACTGCGGGCACTGCAATGGGCGCAATCATGGCTCCTGTTATGCAAATGCATTCATGCATAAATTTGAAACAGATCATGTCTTGAAACATCCAGTATGGAAACAAAATTTAGCAATTTGGATTTGATTCATAGACGATATTTTTGGAATATGGACAGATACAGAGATCAAATTACAAGAATGTTTCCAATCTCTGAATGCAATAGATCAAGGGATCCAATTTACACATTAATCTTCCAGGAAAACAATACATTTTTTGGATGTGAACATTGTAGCTACAGAGAAGGAATATAAAACCAACATATTCCGTAAAAGCACAGACAAAAACAACTTGCTGCACAGACTTAGTTTTCACCAACCGAGTTTAATCAAAAATGTACCATACAGTCAGATGTTACAAGTAAAAAGAATTGTAAGTAATCCGGAAGATTATAACGAAGAAATTAAACAGATGGCAACAAAGTTTATTGAACGTGGTTATTCAGAGGAAGAAGTGGAAACAGCAGAGATGCTTGTTAAGACACAGAAAAGAGAAGATCTGTTGAAAGAAAAAGACAAGAGCCAAACAACACCCCCTTTGATTTTCATCTCCAGGTACTCAAACCAGAGCAATAGAATAAAAGAGATTGTCAAAAAGAACTGGAGAACACTTACATGTGACCAAAGGATAGAGCATCTGTTTAAAGACCTTCCAACATTTGCATATCAATGCAGTAGAAATTTCAAAGACAGATTAGTTAAGAAAAAAACTCAGATAGAGTTGGAACTTTTCCCTGCCTCAACTCCAATTGTGGATATATCATGAAAGGAGACACTGTCAATCACCCACACATAGGTGAACGGATCAAATTACACAGTTACGCTATTTGTGACACAAAGAACATCATTTATGCTACTAAGTGCCCTTTTCTATATAGTACATCAAAAAGAGCTGCAAAAACCAGATGGAACGAGCACAGATCATGTATCTGCAATCATAATGCAAACTCTGCGGTGGCTCAACATTGGCATGAAAAAAAAAAACAATCGGGCACAAATAAGGTTCTTAATTTTGGAAGTGGTAAATACAAGAGATGTGCATGAGAACATTGCGAAGAAGCTGGACCAAAGGGAAACTTATTGGATAGACCGAATTGGCACACTTACACCAAGAGGACTCAAAGAAGAGATTAATTACATGTGCTACCTATGAAAGTGGTGTAATAAGGTGCCTTACATACATTCTAAAAAAGGTCCTCATTGTGGGATCAAATGTAAATAAATATGATACAGGAAGATAAATAATATGTACCAGAGTTTGTATATATACTGATTGATAAACCAGACCGGGGAGGTTATATCATCAAGATCACATACACGATGAAAACATATACAATGGTTGTCAAGAACTGTTACACATGAAATTGGTTGTGCCAATCTAAGACTCCATACAGGATACTAATGAACATAATCATTTGACAACACAAAGGAGGGTTGACTGTAAATGTATGATTGGACCATTGATGGTTCTGATGATAGACTACAGTTAGAAAATGATTGCGCGGAATTACACGTTATGTATGTTTATGCCTTAATTTGAACCAAGAGAAGGATTGCACACACCGACTTGTTTTGCTATTTGTATGTACAAAATGTCTGTTTGATGATATGTACTCAATAGCAGAAAGGTGCATGAATATTCAGTATAATGGCATTGAACACAAAATACTACTGGTAGGGATTACATTCACACAAGAGAGGAACACGTACAACTACGACTCCCGTCATAGTGCACAAAGGAAACGTCCACGACTCGATAGATTAGAAGGACGAGTAACGGTAACAACATTAGGAACACAAGTAATTGAGCCATGATGCATCGCGAGTCGTCTTTTGATTTTTACCAAACAAACAAAATGTTAATTAAATCCAACTCACATTGTTTACAATTTGTTGCAATTGTGACCATCCCACCCTCCTTTTGCCATGGGAGGGTGGGACGCGAGGCGTACATGCACCGACACTTCCGTGCCGAGGCACATCGCCTAGCATCGGTCTCCATGGCAACATACAAATACTGCAAAGAAACGCGCGTCCACATGGTTTCTCTTTGCGGTTTCCAAGTCGATCGAACAGAAACTCAAAGGTAAGGAGGCACAGCGTGTTACCAGTTATACTCACTAGATATACAGACATAGGATAATCACAAATAGCTGTTTCCCACAGGAATCGTATCCAGTATATTGCACGGACGGCAGTCCGCTTTGAAAATAAACACGCTGCAGTCAAAGTACGAAAGCAGAACAAGTTGTAAAGGTACGACCGTATGTTCAGACTGTGTGGATTTAGCAGAGAACAGTTGTGTTATTCAGAGAAGGTGTTGATTGAGATTTTCTTTTCTCTTTGCTGTGGGCGATGACCATCTTGAAATACAAATGATAACTTGGTATGTATGAAATTAATATGTTACTATTTTATACACATGGTTCTAATTTTGCATAAATCGTAAAGATTGCATTGCCCTGAAGATGGTGTTCTAAACACCGAAATGCATTGGCTATATGCAACAAATTGACTACAGTGTTTTTGTATCTGCCAAAAGGAAATGATGCACCTTTTCAAGTACTTAACAGGAATGTGAATTAAACATTACCTGTATTTTATATAAATAACTTTTGGCGTCTATTTTTTCAAAAAATAAGCAATACGACTGGTACTATATATTGATAAGAACATAAAATGAAAGGGATATAAAAATAAGGTTTTTTTTGAAAAATAAAGGAACATTCCTGCTGATTTCTTAGCAAAACTGAGAGCGTCAGAAATTATGAGGTTGTTTCACCTCATTTCTCTTTTCTCATGAATAATTTATGATCCGAGTGTTTTAGAATCATTCTTTCTGACAGCCCCAGGCTAAAGCAAAACATGGAGTATCACAAATAGAAGAAATAGTCTTGAATTGAATGTCTGCAAAGTACTTTTGAAAAATTGGAATGTGGTGTCCACCCCTGCTCCATCTACAAGTTTTCCAGCAGTCAATACAGTGATCCTGGTCTCTTCATCTAATATCTCATACTTAACTGTACTATCTTCTGTAAAGTTTGCCTCCTTGCATGCCGGTGGCATAGTTTAGCCCAATACTTGTTCCTTCTTCTTATGTAGGCCATTTGAGTAGAACGGGTGGGAGACAGAAGGGAGTGGACCAGATAGTGCAGGACTCGGGCAAGCATATTTTAAAGTTTGCTCTACTCTTTTTATATATAATGGAAACACTATTTGAAAACTATGTCCCACTTATAATCTTTTTAAAATGTTTAAAGTAATTCCTTTGGTTTGGTGGAGGGGGGCCCCAAAGATGTCCCTGCCCAGGACCCCAAAAGTGCTTAAGATGGCCCTGCCACCCAGGTATACTCAGCCGTCTGACACACACTGTGTCACACACAGTGTCTAAACATGCACCGTTGATTGGTAAAACACTGTACATAACAGTATCACATAGGGGGCGTAATTCTACAATTGTTTTTTTTCTCATCCGTCTATTAATTGCAGCGTGTGTAAGCTAGGATCATCTCTCCGTGTACCTAATGCTAAGGTCGATCTAACTCACACAAATTACATTGCGAAATGCACAATAATTTGTTAAGTGTCCCGCCTCAATGCCTTTTTTCCCCCCGCATTCTTTGCTGAAATCAAAAGCTAAAAGTCACTGCCTTTGAATAGGCTCATTGTAATTTGGCCTTCAATGCTATGCATTAATTGCTCGAAGGACATACATTGTGGGAAATAGAAAAAAAAGATAACCAACTATATTGATACCGAACATGTACTGTCAAGTTAGTGTAAAAGTGTGTGATAGGTCGTACAGAGCGGTTGCTCGTGGAAACAATCTAACCATGGACATTCCAGAAATGTTGTAAATTGAAGTTTACATAACATTTTTATTGGGATTAAAAATGGAGTAGGATAGAGTGCTTTATGCATAATAATTAATTGGCAGTGGCGTAAACGTTGTCACTGTGCTCGGATTTCGAACAGTAATCTCGCAAGCTTCATTACAATGACATCTCTCTGGGGTTCAAGCTGAACGATTGCTACGATTGTTCTTCGTTTTATCCATGTGGTTCTCCATCCCATTCGGAGCTATACCTATTTCACAATGCTCAAATTGTACGCAACTCGTGGTCTCAAGTAGTACACCTTGTTTTCATTTGTGTGTTAAATATTGGTTGTGTTGTGCTTATGATTAGGTTTCAAACAGTTATGAGTTATATGCCAACTTGTTATATTAAAATAAAGAATGGCTACTTGTTATGTTATTTGGCATTTATATAGCGCTCGATATATCATTGGTATGATCTCAAAGCGCTGGTAGGATGAACGCCCTCGGGGACCGCAGTCCATGTCAGTAGAGAGAGTAATGTCCTAGGGTGCGGGGGTGCACCAGTTATGTGTGCAGCTGCTGTAATTGTCTGATGGTAGCTGCATCCTAGCGTTAGTTGTGGGGGTGGTGATATTAGTTGAATGTGTGCAGTCTGGAGGGTAGACACCCAGACTGGGTTATGGCTGCGTTAGGCCCGTAGGATACTTATGTGTACAGCTAGGCTGGTTTGTCATGGGATATAGCTGCATTTTATTGGAGTGATGGGGTGTTTATGGGGTATGTGAGCTGCTAGGCCTAATTTAATCGAGGGATATAGCTGTATTCTAATTGTGCGATAGAGTAGAGAGTAAGCGTAGTGATATGATATGGTGGTTCATCCACACAGTGTGCTTCGAAGGCGCTAGATGACAGGGGGGGGATGAGGAAGAGTGCAAAGACACTCCTACCAGCCATGAGCAGCACGAATGTGAAGGCTAGCTACTGTATGCGGTCTGGAGAAACCAGATTGTGCACATGCTAAGGCACAGACAGGAGTGCATGTCTCGCAATGATACATGGGGACCGGAGGGGGTGGGTAAACAGTGACATTCGCGGGGACCGGGGTAGGGGCCAGCAGCAAGCAGGAGGTACAGAGAGACATCACATGACCAGAGTGGCTGCGGGTATACAGCAACATCAAGGGGACCGGGGGGGTGGATTGGGCACACAGCGACTACATGGGACACTAGAGGGGCATAGGGTACACTGCAATATCATAGGGGACCAGGAGGGAAGCGGGGGTGGATAAGACACCGCAGGGAGCCCAGGGGCAGGGCACACAGTGGCATCATAGTGGACCGGCAAGTTGGGTGCAGTGGCGAGATGGTCTGAACAGCTGTGAAACAA
Source organism: Ambystoma mexicanum (assembly GCF_040938575.1). Classification (NCBI taxonomy): domain Eukaryota; kingdom Metazoa; phylum Chordata; class Amphibia; order Caudata; family Ambystomatidae; genus Ambystoma; species Ambystoma mexicanum. The sequence goes on along the minus strand of NC_090924.1, from coordinate 530,425,709 downwards.
TGGTGACCTAAGGGGCTTTGGGTACGTACGCCCTCTGGGACCGCAGTCAGGTCAGTAGAGAGAGTAAGTGTTGTAGGGTGCGTGGGTGCAGCTGATGTAATTGCCTGGTGGTAGCTGCATCCTAGCATTAGGTGTGGGGGTGATGAGATCAGTTGAATGTGTGCAGTCTGGTGGGTGGACACCCAGACAGGATTCTGGCTGCGTTAGGCCTGTAGGACGCTTATGTGTGCAGCTAGGCTGGTTTGTCATGGGATTTAGCTGCATTCTAGTAATGAAGTGTTCATGGGGAGTGTTCTTATGTGAGCAGCTAGGCCTAATTTATCGAGGGGTATACCTGTACTCAAATTGTACAATGGTGCAAAGTAGACACTAAGCGTAGTGATATGTAATGATGGTTCATCCACAAAGCGCCTAAGCGCAATGCGCTTTGAAGTGCTTGATGACAAGGGAGGGAATGAGGGAGAACTCAGAGGCACTCCCAAAGGCCATGGGCAGCGCGAATGTGACGAGTAGCTGCTGCACTCGGTCTAGAGGTATCCAGGCAGCGCAAGTGCTAAGGCACTGACAGGAGGGCATGCTTGGGAACTGTACATGAGGACCGGAGGGTCAGGGTACACAGCGACATTGGGGCGGACCACGGTTGGGCAAACAGCAAGCATGCAGGGGCCAGAGGTGCAGAGAGACATCAGGGGACAGAGGGGCTGGGGTATACAGTGACATCAAGGGGGCATACCCAGCGACAACACTGGAGCTGGAGGGGTAGCGGTAGGGCACTCAGGGAAATCAGAGGGGCTGGGCTTACAGGTACAGGACGGGGTGCCAGAGGTATACATAGCGACATCACGAGGGGCAAGCACACAGCGACACACGGGCACATAGGGGCACACAGCGACATCACGGGGGCTGTAGGGGTGGGCATACAGAGGGATACATAGCGACATCACCTAAGGACCTGTACACTTTTCTAAACATACTACATCAAAACTGCATAGACCCTCAAAAATACAAACAATAAGTAGACAATTATTGGTGCCCGATTATTGGTGTCATACTTCCTTGCAATCTGCACATTGCACTCTGTACACATATTTGTCCAATCCATATACCAGTATCACAATCTTTGCATGCATGGCTGTATTATGTTGCAGTAGTTGTGGTCAGGGCCTAGACCTTTGGTGCATGGCCTACGGCCGGCCACAACCACCGCAACATAATACAGCAATGCATGCAAACATCTGCCCAGTTACCACAAGACACAAACATAACACAGCCATCGGAGGCCCTACCCACTTCAATTCACATACTATTATAGTACTTCCAATCAATGCACAAACTCTTTGATATATGGCATATGCACCCAAGACTCTACTGTTTTATGATGTATTGGTTGTGGGTAGTTAATAAACTACCCAAGAATCTGCTCAGTGGCCACAGCCCAAACACATAAATCATCCACCTAAAGCCCTATCCACTTCTGTAGACATAGTATTCCAACACTTCACCCAGTGGGCACACTCTTGGACGGTTGACTCCATCACCTCCAGCCATGTACCCAAGACTGTCGTAGCTGGTCACTATCACCACAACATAACACACCCACGCACCCAACAATCTGTACACTGGTCACAAACCACACACATAAGCCAGCCACCTGAGACCCTGTTCACTTCTATACATAAAGTATTCCTGTACGTACAACCAGTCACCACACTCTTCAATCCAATAAGCCAGCTGATTCAGGCCCTGTCCACTTTTCTACACATAACATTACAATACTTCAACCAGTGGGCACATTCCTGCACTTTTCAGTGCATCACCTCCAGCCATGCACCCAAGACTCTAGTACGTCATCACAATCACCACAGCATAATACAGCCATGTATCCAACAATGTATACACTACCATAACCCACACACATAAGCCAACCACCTGAAACCCTGTCCACTTCTATACACACTCACTCCAATAAGCCAGCCACCTAATGCCCTGTACACTTTTCTAGACATACTATAGACCCTCAACAATACAAACAGTAAGTATACCATTATTGGTATCTTACTTCTTTGTAATCTGCACATTGCATTCTGTACACATATGTGCAATCCATACACCACTATCACAATGTTGACTACATGGCTATATCATGTTGCTGTGGTTGTGGCCAGGACCTAGACTCTTGGGTGCATGGCCTACAGCCTATAGCAATGCATCCAACAATCAGTGCACTGGCCACAACCCACACACATAAGCCAGCCCCCTGAGGCCCGATCCACTTCTGTACACATACTATTGCAGTACTTGCAACCAGTGGGCAGACTCTTGGGTGCATGGCTTCTGGTCATGCACCCATGAGTCTAGGGGCTTACCAGCATAATACACCCTATACAAACATCCTCATATCATCTACAAACCACTCCCCTTCCCTAATGAAGGCTGCCTGCAGTCACACAGAAGCTGCTGGCCTGAGGATCTATCCGCAAACTTCTGCGGTATTCGCCGACACCGCGAACACACACCACCGTCTTCTTCCACCTAAACATATACATCATATGAACAATTTTTCACTCCCCAACCCTTTCCAGCCCCTCTTCCCACCACCAGATGCCCCAAAGCATGTTTTCGAGCCCCTTTCGCTGCCGCACTATCTGCAAATATCCGCGGATAAAACATGGTGGGCGTCTCCTAAAATTATAACGCACATCACACTTCCCTCCAGCTAAACAGTAGGTGTGTCGTATGTCTGCGGACATCATGCCTCCCTCCGGGCCAATCGGAGTCCTGTTCGCAGAGCGAACAGGGAAATGGGGCCGCGGAGCCGAGCCAGATATCACACATTTTTTGGGACCAACATTTTATCTGTTTTTTAAAAAACGACTGGACGGATTTTCACCCAATTAATAAAAAAAGCACACTTTCTGGACCAAGCTGCGTCTGCTGCAAATCGGTAAAAATCCATCCAGCGGTTTGGGCTGTACACGTGAGCAAAGTTTTTCTCCATTCAGTCTATGGAGAAAATAAATGTGGGTCCCACCCTAACTTTGTCCCCCCCCTACCCCCCCCTTGACAAAACCTCACCAAACTTGCCAGGAAAATTCAGAGTAGGCCACATACTTTTTTTTGCAAAGTTTGGTGAAGATTCGTCCAGGGGGAGCGAAGTTATGAGCTGCCCAAAAAGTGATCTTCCTATGGGTTAAGCAACTTAACCATAACTGCACGCCCACAGGCCGTGTAATATATATATATACCTACTACACAGCATGTGGACGTACAACACTGTCACGACTGTGCCTCTGGGGCACCCATTGCACCCATTTGGGACTTATTCATTACCATAATCCTCCCCAGATAATACCTATTCATATTTTTGTCTTTACTTTCCGTTTGCAAGACTTAGGAACTCCCTTATTTAATTTCACAAACTACATATCCCATAATGCACCTTGTGGCAATTCTCATTCCCTGGCTATTCCTATGCAGCAGTCTTAGAACCCTTAGAACAGGTCAATGGGCTGTGTTTGTGCCGGTAGATAGACTCCCAGAACCCACTTTGTTTTGCATATTAAGTAACTTTGGGTCTCACTCCAAGTTACCAGGGGAATCCAGACGTGGACCCCTTGCTCACTGTTCTCAGAGAGTTACAGCTCCACTTCACTGATGATGCCGAACAAGGCTGAAAACGCATATGGGGTTGCTGTTGGTACTCTTGTTCAGAGGAGAATTGCCTAGCATTTCAGTGCTGGGCTGCCCCTGGGCAGGACAAAGCCTGATATGCAGGGATATTTCTCCTCTGTGAAAGGGACAGTGAGCTAAAGACTTAGTTGAGACTATCCCGGGGGCCACCCACCCAAGAACAGATCAATGGGCTGTGTTTGAGCCGGTAGAAAGACTCCCAGAAACTCCTTTGTTTTACAATCTGCATAAGCCTTAGAGATCAGTGCTTTCACTTTCCCAGGACCAGAGAGGGAGGAGGCAGATTACCTTCGGGTGTGCTGCCCCAGGTGCTGCTAATGAGCCCACTTCAACACAGGGCAGGTCAGTATTTAAGCAGGTGCCCGCAGGAGCACAGGGCTCTTGCATCGAGTTCACTCCCAGCCCCTTGTGCTTTGATCCTTGGAATTCTGATGTGTCCTGTTGCAGTGCCGTGTGCCCTCTGCCATGCAGCCCTGCTGCTCGGCCTGCACTCCCCCTGCCTTCTGCCCTGCACCTCTGTGCTTCCTGTACTGCAGCCCTGCTCTCCCGCTTGCAGCCCTCTGCCCCTTGTCAGCAGAATGTGAGAAACCTAGGGGTATTCTTTCATTTGGACCCGGAGAATCCTCTATTCGGGTGGCCAGGGCCCAGCCATCACCTTTGGATCCAGACCCTGGGGGTGGACCAGTGCGGGAGGATCACCCGGGTAGGGGAGTCCGGGGTCATTCTCATGGGAATACCCTAGGCGAGACGCAGTATTTCAATTTTATCCAATGCACTCCTACCCGATATCCCAGCAGTCTTTATGTCACCAAAATCCCAGCACTTTCCCTTATGGAAAAGGCAGAGAAAACAGGGAAAAACAAATTACCTCTAGAACCCAAAACGTGACCTCTCCGCAATACTACAACTCCCATAATTCCATTTCCTCATTGAAATCCACAGGAACAAGGAGAAAGCAGATGGGAGTCATGAGGATTACCCATAGGAATCAATGGGTGATGGATTCCCTTATGCAGTCTCCATGTTGTCCCGAAAACGAGGTCAGGCAGAGTCAGATAGGGAGGGACAACTATTCACACCGGACTCCAATTAACTCTAGCTGGGAGTATAAAAGCAGCAGCCAGGAACCGAATTGTGAGCAAGTCGGGGATGCTGGAAGGTACCGGAGAGCAGGAGAGAGCCCATGTGAGCTGGAGAGACCCTGGAAGGCCTGGAGGAGAAGGAGAAAACCGCCCAAACACTGGCCCTGCTACCAGAGAGGAGATTTCACTGTGGAGGAGGGCCAGCTGGGGTGGCCTGGAGATACCAACAGTTAAACTCCTCCCATGGGCCAGGCAGGAACACCCAGGTCTCTGAGGTGCAGAGGGAGACACCCTGACCTCCTACAGACATCGCCTTTTAGCTCCTGCAGCTCCCAATGACAAAGATGGAGGCCTTTGTGAACCTAGAAAGGGGCCCGAGCCCGACCGAGGGAGAATCTTGAGGAGCATTAAGAAGGTTCTGAGCCCGACAGAGTGAGACCCAGTGGTGAAGCTAGAAGACACAAATCACACATTCAGCACCAGCTGCAGAGTGTTCCTGCACCACGTGGGTGCTCGCGTTAAAGACTATGGTTGATTCCCCCCCTTTGTTTTGCATTGAAACTACAGATACCAGAATGCCATAGGTGGGTCAGCGAAATAGGTCAAAGTGGTCATACAGAGAGGGTCAAGCAAAATCCCTGTACAATCGAAATACTTTTATATACGTAAAAGGGGAAAGTGAATCCTGTGAACATTACAAGGGAAAGTGAATGTCAAGTTGGCAAGAGTGAACCCAGAAGAGGGGTGCTAACGAGAAGGGGCAAAGTCTAAAGTCCCGAGAAACAGTGTGTCGACAAGGCAAGGAATGTCTACTATGAACTGTTTTAAAAAGACATTGCGATGCTAAGGAGGGGACAGGAGAAGTACACTGTCCCGCTTGTCTAAGAGAACGGTCAGGCCCAGAAGAGGGGGACCCAGGTGTGAGCAGTTATCACCCTGAGCACATATACCCGAGAAAGCGAGGTCCACAGCAAACTGCTGAACAGTTGTTTTGTAAGAACAATAGCAGAAGACCGGTTGAAAGCCATAGGGAACCCGGTGGAGGACGGCCAACAGTCGAGATGGGTCCGAGCCCGAGCGAGGGAGATCCAGGGGTGAAGTTGTCACCCAAAACTCATTAAGAAGAGGAATAGTTTTGAAGGGTCAGTCCCAGAAGAGAGGGACCCAAGGGTGTAACCATCCCCAACGTGAACTTTAAAGAGAACTTTGTGTTTGTTTTGTTATTGGATACATCAGGCCCTCGAAGGCAAGAGACTTTCAGGAGAAACAAGACTTGTCATCGACGGTCCGGATTGCTGCCATTGGAACTGTTAACTCATGCTGGGAAAGATGAAATGTGCGCTCTAGGCTCCCATTTTACCACGTGTAGAAAACATGGGGAAGGGAGTCCCAGGCTACCGCATCCTGACATATTATTTACAAACACTTATTTCTTTTCATGAAAACTATCCCACACCCTTTTTGTATTAGTTGTGAGGTTTGGCAATCAGTTTCTTAGTAAAGGCCCTTATTATTTGACACACCACCACCAGGACTGCCTTATTTTTCATTTGATGGTCAACGCTTGCTCCCATCTTAGTTTTAGATTAGGTGTTTTTCCAACCTGCATACAGCATTAATTGTTCAATAAACACCCTTGAACTGTGATCACTTAGGTCTGTCTTACTTGTTGACACCGTGAGTTCCTCACATGTCCCTTGCTCTCTACCACCAATTATCTTGTTCCCTGCCTACAGTTCCTTTTTTCTCCTCCCATAGTCTGTTACCTGGCTTTAGCTTCCAAGTTTCCAGTCCGGAGTTTCCATTGTATTTGTCTGCAGTCCTGCCCTTGTTATTTCAGTGGAAACCTAATGTTTTTGTCTTACTTTCTTGTCTGCAGGACTCCTTACACTCCCGTCTCTTGTGTGCTTTTCTCCCATCGGCTTTGTGGGCTTGTCTCTGCCCGCATGACCGTTGACACATGCTCCTACGATACACACTGTTATGACACGCACTGTAATAACACATTCCTACGACACATGCTCTACAACATACATACACACACAGAGTAAATGCTCGTACAATACAGGCTATTCTAACAAAAACACTCAAAATCAATAAGCATGCAACCATTTAAAAAAAAAAAAAAAAAAGGTTAATTTTTTTTTCCTTTTTACAAAATAGTTGAAGTTAAACCAACAAATAAAATCTACAAACATCAGAAATAATAAGTCGAGGTAACAAAATAAACTGGAAGGGGAGCCAGGCACGTACCTTTTTAGCAGAGAAGAATGAAAAACCGGGTGGATCCTTTTCCAAGAGTTCGGTAAGGGTAATTTGACAGTGACTGGGTGTATAACTTGTGTTATGCCGAAAGGCCCCATGTACAAAGTGGAGATCTTTGAAGGATTCAGTCTTTTAGGTAGGTATTTAGTGGACAACCATACCTTATCCCCTACTTGATATGCAGGTTGCTGTGAGCGGTGTTTGTCAGCATATTCCTTGATTTGTTCTGGGGTACGTTGAAAATGAGCCATGGCATGTTGTTGTCCTTCATGGATGTTGGTTGCCCTTCATGGATGCTGGTAAGATGCAGGTCTACTGAAGGAACAGATACGTACCGAGGCAAGGACCACTCTGCCATGGCAGTATCTTCCAGAGGACTCTAGTCATATGATTCAAGCCCTTCTTGCAAGGTGATTTACTCCAAGGACACTCGTACAAGAACATCCAATATATATATTTGCCCACAGATACTTATTTGTTTTAGGCAATATTATTACTTACTTCGTAAAGCCATGCCCCTCATCTGGCGTTCACTACAAATTTGGAACTTGCGCTCACCAGCGCGCGCGCAGAGAGGCAAGAACCGACAAGGACCACTTTGCCACGGCGTTGTGTGCTCGTGTGGCTTGCCATTAGTCCTGCCTCTCCTACCGTGCATTAATTTCATAGAGATTAGACTTGTTGCCTTGTTTGTTTTTTTCCGACAACATTGGACGTGCCAATTTGCATGTCGACACAACTCTACTAATTGAAAACAAGTATGCCGGCGCATTTGACAACACAGCAAAACATGGCCGCGACCTCGGGTGACTGAGGTCTTACCAGACGCACATCACACAAAGTAATTGTACTTACCCCTGTCACTCTTAATCGTCCACAGACTCCAAATATTGACATTCGTGATTTCTTCTCTGATAAATCCTGTCGAACATTCGTTGAACATTGTGAAAGCGAGGCAATCTTACATTTGACAATAGACCATTCACCAAAGCAATCGGAATGCTTAGCGATTCGTGTATGCCTGCATCTCTGACTTCTGCAGATTCTAAGACCTTATCTCAAGCCATATCAGATGAGACTTTGCTAAGAACTACCCTAGCACTTCCCCAAGTTCCCCCTTCCGTGATTCCCACACAGGGGGTAGTGGACGAGAGTCCGAATACAAGCTATCTCATCCAAGATATTGCAATTCATGCCAGTGATTGTGAGCGGTCTAACAGCCCGGAGATTACATCTACCTCCACCCCAGGCCTTTATAGTACTAACACTACCGCACTCTCAATTTCCTATGTTCAGCCCATGCCACGCAAGCGAGCTACATCACAGGAACCGATTAAAGGTTCACCCCAATGGACAATGCTCAAAATCACTCTAGCGGCCGTTAACATGACCATAAACATGACCATAACCATAACCAGTTTACTTAAATTATTTGAATGCCAAGATTACAGCACAGGTGAAAAAAATTCAGCAAATCTCTGATTGGATCGTTGATGAAATCAAAACAAAAGAGAACAAAGCCAGTGAATGGCGTTATTACCCTATATCTAATTCACATTTAAATTCAGCAAATACAGCACCTATGACTGCATTGCAGATGCCTCTTGCGGTCCCTTTAATTGACCATGTCATCCGCCTAGCTAGAGAATCTGGCGATTACAGGGTGGGGGGGACAGAGAATCAAAGGAATGACTCTTGGATAAGTGTAGAGCAGGATACCCAAGACAATATAACAATTCCCTCTACACCTGAACCTTTTGACAGTTTTCTCGATGGAAATGCAAACAAAAACGGCCACTGCTTTGAAAGCTAAAACGAATCAGAGCGGAGAGCAAAAACAGAACTAAAAATAAAACTCAGCTCTTGAATACAAGATACAATTTTTTTGCAAATAAGCAAATTAAAACAATTACATTTCAGCTAGACCAGAATGCAAAAAAACGAAAAAAGATCAAATAAGATTATAGCCCCTGATGGCCAGTCGAGTAAAGACCAATCTCTAACGTACATTACTTTGAATGGACTTATTGCTGTAATTGAGGAGAATTGTGAGTCATCCGCAATCCTCACTAACAGCAAGCAAAATAATCCTAAAACATTAAAAAACGATACTTCTAGATCGGGACCATCAACTAAAGACCTGCCTCAGCCCACCAAACACAGTGAGGTGAGACAGGCTATAAAAGATCTGTACCATGAACAGAGATGCAGTGACATCAGGAAAGCAGTGGACGCCTACATTGATGCCCAATTCAAAACTAAGAGTCCAATCATACATAACTTGGATAGTGCCCTAAAACCATCAAATTACCCAACCGAGAAGAAATACAAACAAGAGTTAATGAAGACTAACAAACATAGACCCAGGTACGCCTCTCCTGCAAAATGCTCTCACTCAATTATCCCAAGTATGGAGCCAATGAAAACACATGCCAAAATTGAATTTAGAGAAAGTAATAACATTCCCATAGGCTCCTTACCTGAAACTAGCCATTTTAAGAGACACTCCTTGATAATGAAATGTCAATCATTACCTTACTCACAATATGACCTATCCCAAACGATTATCTTGAATGTATTTGCTGAAATACCTGCATTAGAAGACCTGACCTTGCTCGATATAGATCAAGTTAAATTCCTAAGTGATGACGACCTATCAATAGTTCGCTTCTGGATTCCTTTGGGTGTCATGCTAAATGCCCAATGGAAATCCAAAATAATTTATTTAGAGTTGGCTTCATTATAGCACAAGACCTGCATGCTAAAGAAAATCGACCGCAAAATACACCTGCGACAGTCAATTGTGCCCAATGTACTCATGGTCAAATTCAGCCATTAGAGAATCAGAAAACGTCAAAAGCTTAACAACCACTGGTCAATAACCAAAAACATTTAAGTTTGGTCTCCTGGAAAACCCGGGGACATGCCCACTCACAATCTGATACAGACAATAACATTGATAAATATGACATAGTGGCCTTCCAGGAAACCTGGTTAACACAGACCCCGATTTGGAATAATCATGATAGACAGCCCAGAAAGATAGACCTACTTCAGGGCTTTTAGTAGCAGTAAAGAAAAGTACGGAATTGTCCACTGAAAATTGGGTAGCTCCAAACAATTTTTTATTAATAGTTAAAATCAGACTCCAAGAACATAATATCGCCCTGGTAAACATCTACAGGAACCTGGCTGGCATTACCGATGACACAATTTACTCTGCACTTTCACAACTTCTAGATCTAACTTTGGCAGAGCCCGATATTATAACCACTATTGTTGTAGGCGACATCAATTTGAACTATCTAGAAACACCCCGTAGATCCAGAGCACACAAAGTCAATAGGTGGATTGAGTACATGGCTGAAAGGAATTTAAAAACTAGCCAATGGTTTCTTACCGGGGGATGTTCCCCCGCAGAACACGTGGCATCGAGGATTGTCAGGTAACAATCAATTACATATACGTGGATGGCCAATTATTTAACATTGTAGACAATTTTAAAATAATAAAACAAAGCCATAGTGATCATCATATGCTGTCCATGTCATGGACATGGGATCTAAAAAATCCGCTTGGCCTACCACAATGGTCTACGCAAACCCTAATCGTCAACAATGCTAAATCTCGATTCCGCTGGTCCGATTATAGTCTACAGAATCTCAATTTTGATCTGCATGAACAACTAACGCGTAATGATCAATCCTCCTACTCAATATTGTTGAACAAATACAAACATAATCTGACGAAGGCGAGTGCACAAGCCTTTCGCCATAAACATCAATTTGATCCGGGGGCGTGTCTAAGAGGCCATGGAGTAGGACGTGTTCCCTCCAGGGCTCCTGCAGATCCGTGAAGATCCTAAGAAAATACCACGTTCAGAACGCGCACTGGCGCTCACAGAAGGGAGAAAGGAAGCATGAATGTGCCGCGCGCACTCATGCGTGGTTTGGAGGCTTGACGGACAGTATGTCCTTGGAACGGACGCATGGCAAGATTGTATCCCGATGGCAACGACTTTGTAACAAAATGGCTGCCGCGAACAAAGGACTGCCTCGCGGCGGACATTAACATGGAGGATCGAGAGGCCCGGCGGGGCACCCGTGCGCCTCAGCTTGTGGCTTGGCAGCGGGCCAGCGGCAAAGTACAATCCGTGCAATAACATAGTAGCAAGGGGAGCGGAGCCTACATTGCGGCGGGGTGAACTGGAGCGGTGCCGCGACTGTGAAGCCGCAGCAGAAGGAGGCTGGTGCCCAGGAGCATGAGCGTCTCCTGCAGCAATACAGAGACAGCTTATCAATACAACTGTGCCCATGGGAGGGGAGCGTTAACACCCGTGGACGGCGTAGGATGCGCACGGGGTCATTTTTGAATGCAGCCGAGATATAATGGGCATTGACAAAATGGCGCCCTACCTGTACAACTGAAGTTGGAATCTCCGTAGCACTCAGAGCAGCACAGAACGGACCGAACGTTCTGGGTGGTGGACCCTGCCTGTCTGATGAGAAGAGGTGTGGGCATCATTGACACAGGGGGGCTGAGACAGAGCTGGACACAGGGAGCCCACGAGAACTGGAGTGCGTGCCTGCCGGTGAAAGAAGAGCGCCGGCGCGGGCAGAAAGTAAGGTGGCAGCCGAGGCCATATTAGCGGGCACTAATTACTCGATGGGCGTCGAGGTTCCTGCCGCCCAAGTCTGTGGGCGAGCTATGGCCAGGCCCACTGGCGCAGCGGGCAACCTTCCCTCTCGACCAGGTACCTGGAGCTCAATCCCTGTGCGGCCGGGCTGCGGTTTGAAGACTCTAGCGGTCCCACCTGACCCCCCTCCCCGTGCCGACTCTGGCCCGCCTCTCTGTCCGGCTCCCCGAAAGGGGAGCGGCGGAGGGGGTCGGGGCAGGCCGAGCAGGAATCGGGCCGGGGCGGAGCGGCCTGCCTCCGTCGCCATGGGAAGCCCTGCCGCTGTGCTGCCGACGCAGGCAGCGGGCAGGCTTCCCAGGCTGGATTTTATTTAGTTTTCTCTTAAAACCCCTGATGGTCTCGGCTGACTCTAAAGTGGGGAAGCGAGATGGGGCACTGGGCCGTCTTGGGCAGGACGGGCGGCGCTGCCTCCCCCCTGGCCTCTCCGGCAGGTTCGGGCCGACGTCTGGAACGGAACAAAACAAAAGTTGCCTGTGACTCTTGGCGGTGGCTCGCGCGTCGATGAAGAACGCAGCTAGCTGCAAGAATTAGTGTGAATTGCAGGACACATTCATCGACAATTCGAAAGCACCGGGTTCTTCCCGGGGCTACGTCTGCGAGGCTCGCTTGAATGTCAATCGCCCCAGGGATCCCTCCTCGGGGTGCAGCTGGGGCTGTTGCAGGGACCCGTTCCCTTCGTCCCCCTACGATCAGACCCCGATCAGCACCGGCACAGGATCCCTCTGGACCGGGCGGACACCGGCGGTCGGAGGCGGCCCCTGGAAAAGCCTGGTACGCCTTTGCCCATGCCCACCGGGCCATGTGTGGTTGTCTGTGGTGTCCCACGGCTGCTGGCGGGGGACGGTCCTGGAGCGCGGACCTCACGACCAGGTGGGCCTCGGGCTAGAGGATCGGGAGAGTGCTTATGGGAGTGTGATGGGCTGATCTAATATGGCCTACTGCTCGCCCTTTAGTTTGGGAAGAGCCATCAGTGAAAAGGCTTCCTTTAGATCCGCTTGGGGAACCAGCTCCTCTTGACTGTACAGTCGGGAGTAAAACCTATAAAGGATGCCATTAATTCCCGATTGTGTCCTGCATATGCTCCCATCTTCTTCCTGCTACGCAGTGGTCAGGTGTGTAGGGTGTTCCCGCCTACACAGCCATGCTAGAAGACTCCTAGGCCTATTCTGTTCTGCATGTGCACTGGTGGTTTTGGTGACATGGTCAAACCTGGACAACCTTTCCCATGCCTCAAGGCAGCAGTACTGGCTTTAACCAGCCCCTCTTCGTGCTGTTGCAGACCCACATTTTTGGACCTCTAGATCGCGTCCTCCAGAGTTTCCAGTTCAGCCCTCAGCATTTTTGTAATACCCCCAGCACTAGCACTTACATCACCCCTGACCACCACTTTCAGGGTTTCCCATACAATGCCCCATTCCTTCACACTGCCCACATTATGCTCCAGGAGCTCTGCCAACATCTTCTGCAATTTGTCTCTGAAGACTTGGTCAGTCAATGCATCCGTTGGCATACGCCACATCGGGACAGGGGGGTCGTAGGCTCCTTAGGTTCCAAGCAACCACAAAAGGGGAGTGGTCCGAGATTGTTCTCCCCAAATATTCAGCCCCACATATATCCCCCAACTGACTACACCCAACAAAGATGTAATCAATCCTGGTATGCAGGGCATGCAGTGAAGAATAATAGGAGTAGCTCCTACCGTCAGGATTCAGCTCTCTTCATACGTCCACCAAATCCAAATTGGTTAGTGCCCATTAAGTGCAGAAGATGCAGATGATGGCCCTCCCTTGGGAACTGAGGATCTGTCAAGCACGGGATCCCTGGCACAATTAAATCGCCTCCCCATAGAAAAAAACACCCCCTGTGCTGTGCCTTCCGGGAACCAAGTGTGTGAACATGGGTTGGGATTCCATGGTTCGGGAAGTAAGAATGAATTATGCACACCTCAGTGTTGTCAATGTGACCCCGCAGGATAAGGTACCTCCCCTCCTTGTCAGCCTCCACCTCCAGTAGCTGGAACGGCAAAGTATCAGTTATCCAGGTAAACACTCCCCTAGCATATTTGGAGTCTGTAGCCCTGTACCCTCCCCCACCCGCCAACGCTCACAGACCCTTTCCATTTCCTCAGCTGTTAGGTGGATCTCCTGGCAATGGATTTCTTTTTATGTGTCAAGAAAGATTTCACCCTATTCCTACGCAAGTACGTGCCCAGCCACGCACGTTCCAGGTTAATACTTTAATCGGAGTCATAGCCAGCCAGTACACAAGTTCACCAACACCCCCTGTTCCAATAATAACAGACGGGAGACCCCGTATCCACCTTCGGTGCCCACCCCCAACAGCTAGCACCCACACAACCAGCTAGACCTGAAGACAAGCATACTATCCAAGATGCGTGGAAAACAAACAGACAAACCATTATAAACTCGCCCAGCTACAGCACATTACGTACAGTGCTCAGGCGTACTGCACCAATCGGGCCTATCCAGGCCACCCTGTGTCGGGCCATGGGAGCTAGCAACAGGCCAACCACCCGCCTACGCATGGAGCATTCCAACAAGCCATTGGTGAGCGATCAAATGTTGCTCCCATTGCATGCAAAAGTGTTCGTTCAGGCGGGCATATATTTCGCATAACACGCACAGCACAAAAAAGTTTCTGAATCAGATACATCCAGTGCGTCGTTCTACAGGATGACCTGCAGGGCACAGATGCTAGTCCCATAACCCTTTCCCCCCTCACCCCACCAGGTGGCTCCCAATAACAAGTAATGCTATATAAGTGATCAGGTGACAGTCTCCAGCTTGTGTGACCCAACTCAACGAAGGTGCCCACAGGGTCAAGTCTTGGGTTCGTCTCCAATGGCCAGGATGTTGTGTTCCAGCCACATATTGGCAGCTGCAGGAGTTTCAAGGAAATGCACCCTGTCATTGCAAATGATTTTGATCCTGCCAGGGTATATTAGCATGTATTTAATGTTTAGGTGCCCGAATCTCGCCATGATCGGCACAAAGGAATTCCTGGCCCACCGGTGTTTAGTCTGGGTAAATGGCAACTTTAGAGTTGTCCCTCAGGACCTCCCCGCCTTCCTTTGAGTGTTTCAATATAACCTCCCGATCTCGGAAGTTCAGAATCTTCGCAATGATAAGATCTCACGGCCAATTTCCTGCTGTAATAAGTTCTCAACATATTGAGTGGAGTCGGAGCCCACCACACCTTCCAGGAGCCCAAGCAGCCATATATTGTTTCCCCAGGCCTCCCCTCTGCGTCCTCAGCCCGCAACTCCAAGGCATTGTTCCTCCTCTCCAGGTCCTGAACTCGAGTCTCCAGGTCTTTAGTAGAATCCCTCGTTTCCTTCAGCTATGTCTCAACCGTTGTTACCCTTTCAGCCAGTTGCCTCACGTCCTGAAGCAGCAGCTGAACGTCTACTTTGACCTCGCAATTCTGGTCTCTAGTGAGGTTCTCTGCGCCACTATTGCAGCCAGTACCAGATCTTCCTGAGAGCCTGCGCCAGATACAGGTGCCTCAGTTTGCGCTGTCGATGCACTTTGGGAAGGTTTGCAGGTCTTGCTCGTATTGGCAAACAAGCCCATGATTGTGGTCTTTCCCTTGCCTTTGGTTGGGGACATTATTGCAGGGTCGACCAAAGCCAGCAGAGATTCAAGTTTCGTTGGAAATCCTGGCTCACAGTCAGCAGCAGCAAGTATACCAAAAACCACCAGTTAGGTGGGGGGGGGGCACTCCGCGCAGGCTCTGGCTCCCTCAAAGCCAATTATGTGTATGCTCCCTGGCCCAGCACTCTCAGCGCAGCAGAAAGCAGTAGTTGTTCACTCAACAGTGTCCAACAATGATCAGCGCTGTGCCTGCTTGGCAGTTAAATTGTAGTTTTTCCAGCATGCCACACTTCCTCGCCCATCCAAGGATTTATGCTGTATGTACCAAAGGGACAGAGAACAGGCGAGCAACACCAGCCATCAGGCTAGATGCCCTGCACGCACTTAGGTCCACTCTTCTAGGTACTGAAGCACCGTCTGCTGTGGGCGCCAGAACCCAGCTTCCAGCGCATCAGAGTATATCAGCCATGAGATCACAGTGCAGGTCTTACAGTCCAGCTTCTCACGTTATTCGCTGGAAAAGACCAAAGCAGTCCCACAAAAGCACTGCTCCCTCTGTGCCTGCTCGCCTTTCCGCCAGTGCCAGTAGGTGTCTTCTGATGTATGTAGTCTATGCTCTTAGGTGCACACACAGCAAGGCCATCCGGCTCGCATAATGATCCTTGCTTCACTTCCAGTGTTCAGTGTATATGTACCCCGGAGGCCTAGTCTTCACATAGGATAGGTAGCAGTGCCCCTCTATACCACTCCTACTCAACCAGCAGCACTGTATGTGTCCCACTGCTGTTAGGAGCTCATTTGTGACCTCTTCAGTCTCAGCAGGGGGACAGGCGCAGTGTCGGACCAGTGGGGGTCGCAGCAGGGGCTTCAGTCCAGCCGTCGCCAGTCCCCGTCCCCAGGGGGTCAGTTTAGGCAGTGTGTGCACACACGGGGAAGGGAAATCCCCAGGCACCCAGCAGGTGAAGCAACAGCGTAGCGGAGCGGTCGGTTGCAGATCCCTGCCGTGCCTGCACCGACACGCCGGGTCTCCTCGAGTATGCCGGGTGGTCCCTCACTCACTTTTGTCTGGGAAGCTTCTCCAGTTCCAGGCACCCGTTGCAGTGCCTTTCGTCCTCTCCGCACTGTCCGATCAACGATAGAGGAGAGGCACTCAGTTGGTCTCTCCTTTTGAGCTCGCCCGCTGCGGCTCCAGTCAGGCTACCGCAGGCACCAGTCCACCAGCCCTGCGGGCCAGGGAGCGCTCAGATGGCAACGCTGCATGCGTCACTGCCAGGCACACGCTCTCTAGTATTCTGTCAACAGGTGATCCAGGCAGCCCTCAGCCGAGTCCATGCACAACCCAGCACCCAGGATACACAGGATACGCTGCGTGGCACCACCGCACCTCCTTCCCTCCTCCTTCCACCGCAAAGCACCTCCAGCAGCCATCTTCATCTGTGCAGGGTCGGCATTTCAGTCCCTTGGTCTCGGGCAATTCTGATCAGATTCAGATTTGCAAGCTGTTGTCTTTGTTGTGCAGAAAGCTTTCCAATTACCGCCGAAACAGCAGGACCTTTACAGGATCAGGACAGGAGCTCCATTAATTCACTGCCTCACCACATGGGCTCAGGCCACGCCCCCTTATGAAAGAACTTGGGCACGATTTCCAGGAGGTGTCTGGGGTTATTGCGTCCAGTAGTTTTTAAAATATTTGAAGGAGAAGGGAATGGAATACCCACTCTCCCAAATTATAGCTATATCTCCCATGGTGCATTGCAACATAGAGGCTGATAGGACTTTAAGAAATGAAAAAGCAGCCATTTTTCCCCAAAATTCTATTGCTAATAACTTTTGACTTTCTGGGTGGATTTGGATGAAATTATAAAAACAAAATGTTTGTCAAAGCCCCCCGCCAAACCCCCAAAGTGCACATTTTGGGACCAATACGTTATAATATGAAAATGTTTATTAATAAAACAAAAAACACTACAGTTTCACAGTTTTTCAGCCCATTCATTTTTCCATAGAGAAAAAGTGCAGCTTTGGAACAGCAGTAGCATGAAAACCACTGGGCAGACAGATTTCAACCAAATAAGAAACCTGGGCACAAAGCATTGACTAAAAGTTCTTGCCTGGTTTGGGGTAAATCCATCCAGTGGTTTAAAATATTTGACAGAGAAGGGGTTGCCCCCTGCTCCTTAAAACCTTATATCTCACTCGACTCACGCTTCTTCCACTGCACAGGTGAGTGTTGATCCCTCAGACCCTTCTGGGCCTCGATTTAAAAAATAAAAGAAAAACATGTTGACCCCCTCCCGCCCCGGCGTGCTCCCTTGCTCCTTCCCGACCCCTTCGTGATCCCGATCCCCTTCTCCTACCTTCCCCCAGCACTCTGAAACACTTGTGTACGAGGGCGATATAAATAAAACATCAATTCAATTAAATTAAGCCCCCCCCTCCCGCAATAGTCTATTGCACATTCTGTACCTAGTGTAGTCGCCAACACCACTCGCCTCGCACTTCTTCCAGCCAGGTGAGTGTTGATCACTCAGACCCTTCCGAGCCTTGAAAGAAACCCTGTTGATCCACCCAGTCCCGGTGTGCTCCCTTGCTGCTTCCAGACTCCTTCCGGATCCAGATCCCGATCCCCTTCCCCTCCCCCTCCCTTCTCCCTCCTCCCTCCTCCCAGCCCGCCCCCCTCCTGTAATAGGTCACTTCGGTGCTTTTTAAATTAGCTTCCTAGTGCCGCCCTCAGCCGCAGGGGCTGCATGGACAAAGTGCCCCGAGGCAAAGCGCATCTCCTTCAGAGGCGGCTCTAGGTTGTGTCTGCTGGTGTCAGCAGGGGAAGCCAGTGGCCAGCCGTCAACCAGCAGCGACTATGAAGGTAGGAGTTGCCCGGGTGAGGAATAGAGCAATCACTCTACCCTGATAACCCTGCCACATAGTAACCTTCTAAACTAGAATAATACTGCGATTATTAGCATGTGCCACGCTGGAATAGTGATGTGATTATTTGCGTGCATCAAGCCCTCAGAGACTTGGTGACAGGGCCATGAGTCTCATCTAGAGAGTGCCACACTTGGATACTACTGCTGATTTGTAGCTTGTGCCACACTGAGATAACACTATGGTTATTGGCCGTATGTAAACTGTATTTTGAAACCTAGGCCTCTCTCCCATTATACAGGACTCTCAAACCTATGTGCGATTTCTCCGGTATTTAAACTTCATTGTGACAGTAGTGCGGTCATGGTTTTTGCCTTCTTAGCAAAGCATTCATCTAGCAAACTGTTCTACTATTGTCTGAGCTCTTGTCGTTTTGTTCAATTGTCTACTATTGTCTCGTCTCGGTCTTGTCTGCTTGCGCTCCTCCCCGTGTCCTTCCCTAGTGTTCTCCCCGCTCCACCCCCCCTTTTCCTCTTCTCTCCCCTCCCCACCAATTCTATGGTGCCCTCTGTCTCTCCTATCTTTTCTAAATGCTTCTCTGTCGACTATCCTACTCTCCTCACTAAATCTGGTACAACAAAGTTTAAAAAGGACCTCCTGTCTCCAACCCAGGCCTCCCTATCGCTGACACCTATACCAGTGCTTCCTCCAGACAAACCCTCAAAGACATACTCTTTGTCGTTCCCTTGCCAGACCTATGGACTCTCCAATATGGTCCCTGTGCTTTCTACCTTCTCTTCTTCTCCCATTAATGGAGGCACCCGGTGGGAGGCCCTCCTGGCCTCCTTCCACTCATCTAAAATCATCATTAATGTTTACCTGAACGGTATCGTCTTCGTCCAAGGACCTTAGGCCAACCTTCTCCTCTTTGATAGATGCTTCCCACGCCACAATTTGTTTTGTTTATTTCTATAGCGCACCAAACCCGGAGGTATCTGGGCGCATAATGTAGGTAAGTCACAATATTTCAGGTTACACACATACATATAGTTGCAGACAGTAAATACATAATTTATGGCATGGTGTAGATCAATTTACAGGTTGAGCGCAAATATACAATAGGACAACAAGGAGCAACCAAATAGTCCAAAGGAGGGGAAATCGGGGAAGTATGCAGTGTAAGTCAGCGTGGTGAGGTGTAGGGTCATTGAGCTGGCAGGCGGTCAGAGACCCCATTGACTAGCCAACTTTTGGTGTTTTTTTCTGAAGCTGTAGAATGACTGGTCTGATTTAAGGTTGGTGGGGAGGGAGTTCCAGGCCTGGGCTGCCATAACTGGAAAGCTGCTGCCTCAGGCTTCTTTTAGTTTGAATCTGGGGACTATTAGGCAGAAGGAGTTTGTGGTCCTCACGGGGCGAGTTGAGGATTATTTGGGAATTTTATCCATTAGGTATTGGGGTGAAGCATTGTTTAGGCATTTGTGGGTGAGGGAGACAGTTTTGAGCAGAATTCTGTCCTTGATGGAGAGCCAGTTGCACTTATACCTAGCCTCCGAGATGTGTTGTCTCTTCGGCATGCTCAGGGCTGTTCTCAGTGCGTTATTTTGAAGGATCTGCAGTTTATTGATCATATAATTGCTAGCACCTAAATATAGGGCATTGCAATAATCGGGATTTGACAGGATTAGGGCTCTCGCCAAGGTAGTGCAGCCCTCAGTGGATAGAAGAGGCTTGTATCAACATGTGTGTACGCTGTTGCTGAGGAGGTGGCGTTAACTTGCTTGCCGAAGTTAAGAGTTGAGACCAAGTAGAAACCCACGGTTTTCACCTCCTTGTCTACTTTAATGTTAATGCGGTCTATGTTAAAGGAGAGGTATTTGCTGCTAAGTTTGTTGAGGTTGGCTGTAGCTCCTAGAATCAGGAGCTCTATTTTATCATCATTCAGGCACAGACAATTTCCTTTCTTCTCCTGCTGTTCTGTCTCTTCCATCCACTGCTTCCTTGCCTCCCCCTGCTGTCTCCTCCTTGGCTACCTTGCCCTCTCCTCCTTCCTCTTCTGCCCCCCCCCCACCCTGCTCGGGCTTCTTTTACACCTCCTCAGGGCGTACCTCTGATTTGTACCCCTCCACAGAAGTCTTTCAAGGACGGCAACCTTTTCCATATTGCCACTCTCAACTCTCGCTTAGCTATCAAACACTCCTCTCACATCTGCCGCCTCCTTGAAGAACTTGACCTCGATGTCCTCGGTCTCAGCGAGACATGGTTCACAGCCAGCTCGGTCACGAGATTTGACACTCTCCGCCCTGATGGCTACAAGATCCTCTCCGCCACCAGGTCCAATCGTTCTGGAGGGGGTGTAGCCCTGATCTTCCCTGAGTGGATTCCTGCCTCTGTCATTCCTAAGCAGGGCTACTCCTCTTTTGAATGCCTCGTCTGCAGGCTCTCTCTCTGTCAGAAAGCACCAAAGTATTGACTGAAAAGGATACGGTACTCAAAAGGATACAGATGTTAGGGTCTTCCGGATCCCTGTTCACACGATTTGATAGTTGTGAAGTCAAGTTTAGACCTTCCAAATGATACGGCTCTCTGACTGATGAAACAGGCAGAGAGAGGGATCACTGGAAAGGGCGTGGGTAAGTATAGGAAGTCAGCCTAGAACAAAATAAAGTATCATAAGAAACTGCCCCAAATCGACTCTCTATGATAGAACAGTATTTGGCATTAATTCACACACTGACCTTAAGACTGGTGTAGAAGAATCCAGCGGAAGTCTCCTTAGGAAAATCCGGAATTGGAACAAACGACAAGGAAGGGAAGATTAGTAAGGGAGACTTATCCCGAACGGCACGAGGCTCACGCTAGATACCGGGTTGCTGCACCACAGGATAGCGTCCAAAGTACTGTTCACTGTCACCCTCCAACAGTCCTTGAAGAGCTTCCTTCCCACGTAGAGAAAAGAATAGAAATGAATAAATCCACCTGTTAATATCACAGATGCAGGAGTCGGAAGTAGCGCCCTTTTGTGGAATAAACAAAGTACACGCGGTTCTGAACAGCCGCGAAGAAAATAGTGTGTGCGTGTGGAAATACACGCAAATAGGATTCACGCAGCCCAGGCCAGCCGCGCTTGAAGACAGCGTGCGCTTGTGGAATTGCACGCGAACAGGATTCACGCAGCCCAGGCCAGCCGCGCTTGAAGACAACGTGTGCGTGTGGAATTTCACGCGAACAGGATTCACGCAGTCCAGGCCAGCCGCGCTTGAAGACAGCGTGCGCAATTACACGCGAACAGGATTCACGCAGTCCAGGCCAGCCGCGCTTGAAGACAGCGTGCACGTGTGGAATTACACGCGAACAGGATTCATGCAGCCGAGGTCCGCCGCTCTTGAAGACAACGTGCGCGTGTGGAATTACACGCGAACAAACAGCTCCAGGAATCAGGGTGTGGAGGAAAACACGCTATAGAAGGCCCAAGAAGCAGCTGAGGAAAACTGCAAGGACAAAGATCGGAGGTTCAGCTACACAACGCCAAATGATTCGATCAGAAGCAGCAAGTGAAGTTTCCACGCTACTTATATACGTAAGGCAGTAGATCACGTGACGAAGCAGAATTCATGTGAATTTGGCGACGTGAAAAGTGCAGACGTCGCTTTCCCGGCAATGAATCGAACAACCGCCATTTGGAATAGAACGGTCTCGCTGTTCTATGAGCGTAAGTGGTAGAACCACATCCAGCATGCATGACACTCTCTCTCTCCTCTAGCCATTCCCTTACTGCGGCTGCCCTCTATCGGCCACCTGTTCAGATCTCCTCCTTCCTCTCGGAGTTGACAGACCTCTCCTCTTCCCTCCTGGTCTCGACCACTCAACTCCTCCTTCTTGGAGACTTTAACATCCACCTGGATGCTTCCTGTCCTTCCTCTGGAATCTTTCGCAACCTCTGCAACTCACTCTCCATCCTCCCCTCTGGCCCGACTCACTCTGCAGGGCACACTCTGGATGTTCTAATCTCCACAGACCTTCCCCTTTCTATCCCTCTTACCACTCATCTCTCCTTGAGTGATCACTGTCTCCTTTCCTCTCAACTCACTCTCTCCATCCCTCAGGACAAGCCAACTCCAGCACTGCCACCTACCTTCTCGGTTATCCGACCCATGAAGCGTGTTTCAGTTGAGGCTTTTGCCACCACTTTCTCACCCCTCCTCCCCCTTCGGCTAACTCACACCCTGACACAGCCCTTTCTATGCTCCACTCTGCTATATCTGATGCTCTTGATGTTCCTGCCCTTGTCATGAGGATCCGCTTGAAGCCAAAAGCCAAGTGCAACTCCTGGTACAACTCAGATCTCATCACCCTTAAACGCAAGTGCAGGGTGGCTGAGAGGAAATGGCATGCTTCCTGTACATCCTATGACAAACTGGCCTGCCGCCTGCTCCAACGGCAATACCGGCTCTCTGTCCGCACCAAGAAGAGAGCCCTCATCCAAGCCTGCGTCTGTGCGGCATCCAACAACTCGCCCGAAATTCTTAAAATCGGCAAGGAGCTGGCCAATCCTGCTGCAGTCTCTACCTCTCCTGTCCCCTCCCAGACCCTCTGCATGGCCCTGGCTTCTCATTTCATCCCTAAACCTCAAGACATCCTGTCCCCTCTCTCTTCCTCTGCTCCTCCTCCCCGCTCTTCCTCTGGCCCCTCTGTGGCCACCTCTACTCCCTCCTTCTCTGCCTTTCCCCTGTTCTCCTTAGATAAGGTTTCTAGACAAGTCCGATCTATGCAAGTCTTGTCAAAACAGGTTCTCCACTGTTCCTCTAAAACCATCAAGGACCACACTGACACTTTGCCTCCTGCTTTGGCTGACTTCTGCAACCACTCCTTCGCCACTAGAGTCTTCCCTTCCCCCCTGAAGCATTCCCTTGTGCACCCACTTCTTAAGAAACTCTCAGCCGACACCTCCTGCCCGGCTAACTGCCAAACTCTTTTCCTGGGCAAACTCCTGGAAAAGCTGGCCATCTCCCAGCTTAATCTTCACACTGAATCGGTTGGTTGTCTCTATGACCATCAGTCTGACTTCGGAGCTGCTAGAAGCACGGAAACTGCTCTCCTGAACATCCATGAAGACCTGCTCTCCGACCTTGATTCCAATACCCCCTGTTTCTTCATCTTACTTGATCGCTCTTCTGCCTTTGACACGCTCAACCATGCCATCCTACTCAACTGTCTTCATGATAACCTGGGTATCACTGATCAGTTCCTGGCTTGGCTAACCTCTTTCCTCTCTGATCGGCCCTCCAAGGTCCAACTTGGGTCCTTCCTCTCCTCTATCTCTAGCTGTGGTGTTCCCTGGGGTATAAACTCTCTCCCTGGCTGATCAACCAATACCGGGCACTTCTTGCCCACCGCTTTGCTACTCTCTGCCCCAACTTTCAGTCCTATGCGGATGACATTCATCTCAGGCTCCCTTCCGCCACCTCTTCTCCTTCTCTCATCTCCGACTGTCTGTCCGCTATCCAGGAGTGGAGTGCCGCCAATTATCCCTGCCTTAATACCAGTAAGACTGAGATTCTCCTCATCGGAACACCTGCTCCCTCCTTTCCTGACACTCTCTGGCCGGCCTGTTGGCCCTCTTCCTGCTACCAACAGTGAGGCTAAAATCCTTGGGGTCATCTTCGACTCTGCACTCTCCTTACATCTCTGACGTCTCTAAGAAGTCACACTACCAGCTTCACCGCGTCAGAGGTATACTTCCTTTCCTCTCCTTCCCGCAGAAGCTCACTGTCTCCAGGGCTCTGGTTCTCTCTAGTCTGGACTATTACAACAGCCTCTTTCTAAATCTGCCTGCTTCTACTCTCTGCCCTCTGCCACTCACCCAGAATAGGACTGCAAGACTTGTCCTTGGTCTCAAGCCCAGGGGTCGTATCTCTCCAAGACTGAAATCTCTGCACTGGCTCCCAGTGGCTGCGAGGATTATGTTCAAAACCCTCTGCATTGTCCACAAGGCCTTCTGGGGCCTGGGGCCGCAATACCTTTAACTCTCTCTTCCTAAATATCTTCCTTCTCGAGCTCTTCGCTCATCCGCCTCCAACTCCCTCAGGGTCCGTCACTTCTCCAAGCAACAAATTGGTGGTAGATCTCTTTCTTCGGCTGGGCCTGCCTCTGGAACAGCCTTCCTGCCTCCCTGCAACTTGAGGAAAACCATCTCTGGTTCCGGAAGCACCTCAAGACCTTTCTCTTTGCTTCTGCTTTCTCTCCTACTCTCCCTTGCTGAACTCCTGACTGAAACTGCACTGGTCACCTGGCTACCCTCTGATCTCGGGCACAGGTCCCCTCCCTTGCCAGTTGCACACCAGCACTGCCTCTCGGGCAACCCCTGCATTTGTGGGCTGTTTCTGTATCCCTACAGTCCCCTACCAGCTCTTGACGCTTGATGCCTGCACTTACCCCTGCACTTGCCACAAGCTGGCCACACCTTTTACCTTATTTAATTTTATTTATTTTTTACTCTTGATCCTAGGGTTTGCACTCCGCCCCCCCCCCCTCACTTTTCCCTTTACCCCCTCCCGATCTCAATGTCACCTGACCCATTAAGATCGCTGGCTTCGTCTTCCCTATGTTCCTCCTCCCTTGCCTCATCACGCCTTGAAACACTTGTTTATAGGCGCATTATAAATGCCATAGCATATCATATTATATATCAGCCTTGGTGCTTTTTACAGCAGAGAGGTTGAGCGAGGCTAACATGCTGGATGAATTTGGGTGAAATATTCCAAACAGTTTATCACAAGCCCAACTAAACTGGAATTCCTTAGAGAATGAAAGTTATTAAGAAAAACATAAGAACGCTGTTTTCAGCCTACTCGCATTAATTTTCCCATAGAGAACAAGTGCAGTTTTTCAACAGACTTAGAGTGAAAACCACTTGGAATATTCTGACAAAATAAGAAATAATCTGAGCACCAATCGAAAGAGGACGCCCACTAAGGAACACAACCCACGCATCATGCACAAGAAAGACAAAGAAGTCAGAAAAGACAACAGAAATAATAAGAAATCCCAAACCACTCAGGAAGGCATGGACCAGCATGATCCCACAACCCCAAAAAACTCGACAAACATCTGAGATGGCCGAAGGAGACATACAAATAACAGAGCAAAGACAGACTACAATACTCACTACCTGTCCACATACGACATACGACAACGTGGTAAACAAAAACAGCACAGCAACACCGAACCGACAGCCTAAGCAAAGGAGGCACAGACATGCTCTTCCTAGGGGTGTCACGGTATTAGTTTTATGACGGTACAATAACCTTCTTGCCAAATGACGGTATATCATGGTTATCGCGGTATAGCAGGTGGAGTTAACTAATCTTAACAAATATTTTCTAAAAGGTCATAAATTGTCAGGTTTATCATATCAAACAAAACTAGGCACCCAGGGCCAGAATTGGGCTTTTCAACATACTTTCCACTGAAATGCCACCCCTTGCTTCCACCAAACACAAACACAGGTGGAAAGGGGGGGGGCCTGCTGCAACTGGCAAAGCAAACTGAATAGCTTTTCTTAAATGGTCCTTTAGGCTTTTAGCTCCCCCCACTGGCTACTGGTGAAGATGAACATGTTGCCATCTTGATAATCTGCATGCCACAGATCAATGGAGTCTGAGGGTAGTATACGCTTGTGCGCATACACACACACACACGCACACACACTCTCTCTTTATGTTACAGCCTTTAGTTTACTTCCGGGCCAAAGGGTGTTCAGTAATCACAGACATGTCACCCTTTGGTATGGCAGCAGGGAATACCCACAGAGATGATTACATTTCGCAGTGTGACTTATATGTAAATTCAATGAAAGAACCAGGCAAATCCCCCATTGTCATATATTTAGAAAACATTATCCATTATAAATATATAAACCCCAAAGCCACCAACCCAAAATCCCGGGAGGATAGATCAGCGGCAACGTGCGTGCCTTGCAAGCAAGACGACACGAAGCAACACAGGTTCGATCCCTGGGTCCGCGCTTAGAAACCTCTGGGTGCTTAAGTGCGTTATAAATACGCAACGAAGACAAAAACAATTACGCAACTAAATAAACAAAACCAATTTCTTTAACAGCGCCTCGATGCCCGCAGGCTGTATGAGCGCTTTAAAAAAATGTACATTAAAAAAAACCCTCTTCCTTCTTGGCACTGTATTTATTCTTCCTATTGCTAACATATTGCTTTTGTGTCAGGCACGTGTGGTTTATGGAATGGCATTAAAAACTGCTCAAACTGAAACTACTTAGCAGACGGCACATCCAACAGTGCAAGACCAAGACTGTGCAGCACTTGCTTACTGCAGCCTTTCCAAATCAGATTGAAAAGCCCACTTAACGGTATGAACGGTATACCGGTATAAACAATGTGACGGTTATTATTGTTCAATTAAGTGGTTCACGGTATCTTTAACGGTATACCGTAATACCGTTACATCCCTAGCTCTTCCTTTCTGAAACCTGGCTATCAGACAACTATAAAGCCATCGCGAACGAAGCAATACCTGACAATTATAAATTAATACATGCCAACAGAGAAAACCGACAAGGTGGTGGAATCGCAATTACACACAAAAAACACACCTGAGCATCTCGAATTATCACAACCAATGCGAAAGACTAGGAATCCCTCCTAATCAAGATAGAACTCAACGACCAATCCAACATAGTATTCCTACTGATCTACAAACCATCTTCTTACAACCCCAACTTTGCAACAAAACTAGCGGACGAGGCTGCCATGCTATCAACCCACCACGAAAACCTAGGTGAAAGAGATCCCACTGATACAAACATATATACAACAGAAGACACACTCAACAATCGTATCACCAAGGCCATTGACCAATTAGCACCAGCTAAAACATTCAAAGCAACACCAAAAAAACTGGCAGCAAAATGGTTCACAGAAGAACTGAAAAAACGCCAACAAAAACAACTGCAAAATAGAAACCATTGCAGTGTGGTAGAGGGGATTGGGATTCAGATTTAGGTTGCACATTGTTGGATATTGAGTGGAGCCACATATGTGCAGGTCCAGATAAATACAAAGTGGATTTAGATTTGAGATATACACAACAAAGAATTACTTATTATTTATATCGGTCCCCATGGAAGATGAGAATGAGTAAATTGAGTAATGTGGACTGTTGTTGGAACTGTAATAGGGAGGTGGGCACTACGCTCCACATGTTGTGGTTATGTGGTAAAATACAATTATTCTGGGGTGGTGTTTTCCAGAGGATGGAGTTGGTTCTGGATCTCTCTATACCCAGAGATCCACTTGTTGCTGTGTTAGGTTTACTGCCTTCAAATATTGGTTTAACTACAAGTAAACTGTTTTGGATATATAGAGCTCTTTTGCTAGCCTTGAAGCAGATTTTGAAATTTTGGAAAAGTGATACCTATCCTAACATTGATGACTGGCTTCAGAGTTTGTCCCTTTTGTCCAAGAGGGAGAAAATATCCTTTAAAGCAAAAGATCAGCTTGATAAATATGAGAGGATGTGGGGTGCATTTAATGATCTCTACGCTTAAAATATTTGATTGTGTTCTAGGTTTCTTATTTTGCTTTGTTTTTTCATTTTATTTCTTTCCTTTACCTTCTGTCACCTTACTCCCTGTATTCAGTTCCCCTCTGTTACTTCTTAAAGATTTACTTAGGAAATATGGGTGAATAAGTATCACCTTGTGCATTTGAGATATTGTATTATGTTCTATTGCTTCTGTAAATTTCTAAATGTATAAATAAAGTTTTGAAAAAGAAAAAAAAATAACCAAAAAATAGAGACAAAATGGTGAGAAAAATATACCAGACAAGACTAAATACAATACCAAAGACCACTCAAACTGTACAAAGCAACAGTCCTCAAAGAAAAAAAGAAAATAAAACTACTACGCCACAAGAATCGACAAACAATTCACAGACAGAACTACATCACCCGGACACACTTTGTGACAGACACTTACAGCAGTTAATGCCTCTGCGGGCTTATATATGTAGACACACCAGAGCAGGTATAATTATGTATGTAGTCACTTACACCAGAGCAGGGTCTGTGTAGTAGCAGCAAAGCAGTTACTGCGTCTGCAGGCATTAGTCTGCACAGGTATTATTATATATGTAGTCACTTACACCAGAGCAAGGTCTGTGTAGTAGCTGCACAGCAGTTACTGCGTCTGCAGGCATCAGTCTGCGCAGGTATGATTATAGATGTAGTCACTTAGACCAGAGCAGGGTGTGTGTAGTAGCCGCACAGCAGTTACTGCATCTGCAAGCAGTAGCCGGCGCAGGTATTTTATATATATATATATATATATATATATATAGTCACTTACACCAGAGCAGGGTCTTTGTAGCAGCTGCACAGCAGTTACTGCCTCTGCGAGCATTAGCCTGTGCAGGTATTATTAGATATGTAGTCACTCAGGATTCGAACCTGTGACCTGCAGATCACGCTCAGATCGCAGCAGCGAGCACACAACCCGCTGAGCTATCTTACCGGCATATGAGTTCAATAATTAGACTATACACATGAGTGATTGATAACTCAGAAATGAAGTGTTTTCTCAATATGTATTACGCTGAACATGTTATCTCACTGTAAGAACAAGCTATCAGTTATTACAAATATTTCATGATTGTTGAAAGAGTAAAACAGAACAAACCCTAAAAAAATAAAGATATGTAGTCACTTACACCAGAGCACGGCTTGTGTAGAAGCTGCACAGCAGTTACTGCGTCTGCGAGCATTGCAGAGCCTGAACCGTACCGTCAATAAGCTTCTGAGCAGCTATTGTGTCTATAATACCAACAACAGGCTGTCCCGTGTAATTGCAAAACCAGATGTTTAGAAAATCACGTACTTACAATGTTTAATCTCAACAAGTGCTAAGTACAATACAAGGAATTACAGTTTCAACGTGCGTTCCTTGAGGTTGCAAAAGGGCTCCTCTTAACAAAATAACAACAAAGGGGTGAGAACGTCTAAGTTGATGGATGCTAAAAGAAAAGCATATACAATTGACTAAAAGAGCTGGATCGCATGCACTCACCTGATGCTGCCTGGAAACTGGACTCTAGTTCACATTCGAGAAACGGACCATAGCAAGGCCCGCCTCCACTTCAATACTTGTGCAGCTCTGCATCACGTGGGTTTCAACGTTCACTGCATCACGTGGGTTTAAACGTTCACTTTGTCATCTTTTTTTTTTTTTGCAGGAGAGGGAAAGGAAGGTGTTGCGGGAGTGATTCTTCCGTTCCAAAGAACATTGCGTATAGTTGGTTGTTATTTGGGTTCTGGTAAGTCCTAAAGTCATCCCTTGTTGATTGTTACTTTAATGCAGAGCGGCAATATTGGGAAGGGGGTATTTCTGTGTATTTTGTAATGTGCATGAGGGGTAAAAGTACAGGCGGATTCAGTTTAGGATTTTTTTCGTTATTTCAGTGTTTTTTGAGGATATGTAAAGTGCATCAAAGTGGGGAGGCAATATTGGGGAGGGTGTATTTCTGTATATTTTGGGGTTTGTAATATGTATCGGTTGAGATTTACTTAAAGTACAGGTGGATTAAGTTCGTTTTGGGCTTTTCTCATGCAAATGTGCGATTTGTCCGTGGCGGGATGTGTTTTATGGAGTGGGGCTGGGCACAGTGCATTCCTCCCGTCCCGTACAGTGAACGGTTAGGTATCCTTCCCGCTGGAGGGTGGAGGGCGGGGTTGGAGGATTTGGTATGTGCAGCAGATGGATAGACCCGTATGGGTACGAATTTCTAGCATAACAGTTCTTTATTTCTCCTGCATGGGGGGCGATTTGGCATACCCCGGGGAGAGGGCTTGTTCATTTACCCCTTTGCAATGTGTGGAAGAGAAGGCTAATCGAAGGCCTTGTGTTGCTTTCATGATCAATCGCACATTCCTTCTGTGACCCACTAGCATTGTGTGTGTTTAAAGTTTGCCGATACTTTCTTCTTCTTCTTAATTATCGAACGCGTGGGCGGACCCACGCAGGCGCTTCCCCATCCTAAAGGATGTGCACCAACCCCACCAATCAACACACAGGCCACACTTCCACACAAACCACCAGCTACCCAACCACAAACACACACCCCCCACCACTCAAAACACCACCCAGCGAGTCCTAGAGACAGGCGCGCAGACCCGCGAGACCCCGGCCCGTAAGCCTACACATGCGCTTCAGGCGCGCTGCCACCCACCCACCGCGATCAACCCGAGCGACTTCCACACGAACCTGCAGCCACCAAACAACCACTACCCCCAATTCAACACCACCAGCCACCCTACCGCAAACAACCACACCCCACCAATCCACACCAACAGACACAACACCCCAAGCTCACACCACCCAGCGAGCCTGGAGACCGGCGCACAGACCCGCGAGACCGCAGCCCGTACGCCTACACATGCGCTTCAGGCAAGGCACCGCGCGCTGCCGCCCACCCACCGCGGCCAACCCGAGCGACACCCACACTTCCACCAAACCACTACCCCCAATTCAACACCACCAGCCACCCTACTGCAAACAACCACACCCCATCAATCCACACCAACAGACACAACACCCCAAACTCACACCACCCAGCGAGCCCGGAGACCGGCGCGCAGACCCGCAAGACCCCAGCCCGTACGCCTACACATGCGCTTCAGGCTAGGCACAGCGCGCTGCCGCCCACCCACCGCGACCAACCCGAGCGACACCCACACTTCCACACGAACCTACAACCACTACCCCCAATTCAACACCACCACCAGCCACCCTACCACAAACAACCACACCCAACCAATCCACACCAACAGCTACCCTACCGCAAACAAACGCCCCCCACCAACTCACACCCCGTCCTCAGCTCCGCCAACTACCCGCCACTTCCAAACGCATTCGCCATCCGCGCAACACCTCTCAACAGCCCAACCATCTTCCCGAAACATGCCGGCCGCACTTCAGCGTCTAGTCCCCATTCCTCCGCTACTCTGAGTCTGCCGATTACTTTCTGAAATTCCTTTACGGCTTGTTTCTGTTACGTCGTCGTGAAGTTTTCACGTGGGACGTCTACGTGCTTAGGGAGAGGATTACGGAGGAAGGGGTGGTCCACGCCGTGCACGGGCCTGTATTTCTTTTTTATTGCGCATTTACAATGGGTTTATTAATCTAGGGAAAGCGTCTGGTATATTTGATTTTTTTTATTTACATCGAGCTCATACAGAGGTGTTTCACAGCGCCGCAAGTGAGGAGAACAGGTGAGAACAAAACACTGATGGGTTTGTTTTTCCTATTTTGATTTTAGTTGCAACAACAGCTGATCTTTGTCTCTTCTTGGCTGGTATCGTCAACATGACATCACCCACCCACAAACAGAAGTGGTTTATGGCCGTTCTGCACACGCCGAGAGATTCGTGTTGTAGTGTTGTCATGTCACTGGCCTGGGTGATTGCTGTAAGAATGTTGGTGCATGAATGCAGCTCAGGAGAATGTTTGGGTGGATCTGTGTGTGAATGTTCTGTGAGTGTCAGTTGGGGCAAGGGGCGCCGAGTACACGGGGGCTCTGGGGCCTGGGCAGAATGAAGTCTTGGCAACAGGGCTCCTATAATTGTAATACTATGCTTTTGTTGAGGGAATGCCAGTTCATCTTAGTGGGGATGCTATACTTTTGAAGGGATGGAATTACTCAGAATGTAGCAGCACTATTCAATAACCCAAAATGCTTAAGCATAGTTAATGTGAAAATACTACACTTCTCACCCTTGGGACAGTACTGCCACTTTTCACAGAGGCTTCTACAGCACTGATCCAGCCTACTGGACAGCTTCACTTTTAATGGCACTTCTCAATAGGGCTGCTATACTTCAATAGGAAATGACCAACACTACCCCGCAGGGAATTGCATACTCTTGATGCCACCGAAGCAGCACTTCCACCCACCACAGCTGCTTTATTTTTAATGGCACAGTGCGTGTACTTCTCAGCCACTCTGCTTTACATTTAAACAGACCAAATTGTCATTTCTCAGCAGGACTGCAACACTATGCCATTGTGCTCTGTATGTTGAGTGCTTCTTCACCACCAATGTGGGTTCATGGCACTCTCCCAGTGTGTAAATAGTAGATCTGGCAACATTCAATTGGCAACAGGCATGTCCCGAGCTTCCTGCTGTACATAAGCTGCCGCTGAGAATGTTGGAAGCCGTGATGGGGCAAGGGATAGAAGGCTCGAGCCTGTAAGATAGCAGAATCGGCAGGGTCTTAAAACCTGCTCACTCATTCTGGACGGAGGGGACATGGGGCAAAATGAGCCTGATCCCACATACAGGGGGTTGTTACCCCTTTATCTCTCCTTAATGAAATAATGAGCTCTCTGACACAAGTTTTCACCCCTGCACACACAATGAATTAATATGGTATGGATCTATAGATCGAGAAAACTGGAGTGAGAATTTGGTGTTTAAACAGAAATATAATTGTCTTCCTAGATAGGAGACTGTCTCCATTAATATACATAGGGTCACTGAGATGACCAAGAGTGAAACTGTACGTTCAGTTGTGAGATTAACGGGTATACTATGCTCCAAGGAGTGAGGTGCCCACTCAATATATCACACTGTTTAAAGGTGTGAGACCCATCCTGAATGCTTGCCCTAAGAGCCGCCTTGGCCAGAGTTGCTCACTGAAGAAGAGAGCATGTGATCCGGGCCTCTGCAGCCCACACACACGCATGGGATTCCCATGCACCCACTTGCGATATTTGCACCAAATTAGTGATATTGTGCTCCAAGGTAGGAGGCACACGCATAGTCTTTGCTCTGAGGTTTGACACACTCACAGGATGGGGTGACATTTCTTTCTCCCATCCTAGGTGTGTTGCTCTGCCTTTTGAGGGCTACTACAACCTGGATGATTATAGAGGGGTAGAGTAGGGGCAGTGTTGGCCTACTGGATGGTTTAAACCTCCTTACTTGACTTTAGTATATGCAGTACATGCTAGCCAATGTTTCCCCTCTTCAGCGCTCCACCCACCACCCCCCTCGCAACAAGTTGGCGACAACGTGCAAATGTGTTTATATAACCGCTGGTGATGTCACTTCCTATATTTGGGCACCCCCTAGGAAATTCATAAATCGGCTCCCCTGGTTGGGGCCTGAGCTGAGGATTGCTGAATGGCCGGTGGGTCTACTCCTTTGTCAGTAATGTCTACACCTATCCATGTTCCTGTCAGTGTCTACATGTGATTGTAAATACCTACAAGAGTAACTGGAGTATTCTACATATGTGAAATAAAGCCTACCTGGAACTCATCTAGACTACAGCTGGTCTGTGCTTCAGTGATGCATCCTGAATGTC
Source organism: Ambystoma mexicanum (assembly GCF_040938575.1). Classification (NCBI taxonomy): domain Eukaryota; kingdom Metazoa; phylum Chordata; class Amphibia; order Caudata; family Ambystomatidae; genus Ambystoma; species Ambystoma mexicanum. The sequence goes on along the minus strand of NC_090924.1, from coordinate 530,392,104 downwards.
TAGTATGAGGCTTTACAACATTGGCAACAAGATAAACTTGAAATAATAAAGGACATTTAGAAAAGGACTGTAAGGCGTGCATATAAAGGAGCTACAGCAACAAAAAGTACAGTAAGGAGTGCTGTGGGGGAGGGGGGAAGCAGCATTTGAGTGACCCACCGCCCCCCCCCCCCCTAAGCCTTGAATATAACCATCCTGCCCAGCATAACCTAATAAGAAATAAAAATAATGACACTGGACTCTGGGAGGGAGGTCTCCAACAAGGAAATGTGCCCCAGAGATCCCTATAGCAAAGCGTGTGCCATTAAACGAGCCATTACAGAGGAAGATGAACATTATAAAATGAGTTATGGAACTGCTACAAATGAAATGTAATGGGTATTTAAAGTGACCCACTGTTTCCCCAAAGCCTTGAACAAACCATCCTGCCCAGCATAACGTGAGAATACGTTTTACATTGGACTGTGTCAAAAACAAAAAGGATGGAACTATGGAAATGAGATGGGTGTTCCCTTTTGCAACGGCATGGCATTGATGCGCACATTTTTAATTCTAATAAGACTTTAAAGTTTATATGGGCACTGCCTGCAGTAATCCAGGAGATGGCGCCGATGCCCCATGTTCGCTATCAAGTAAAAGCAGAATTGTATTGGTTATAAAGGGGGAAAAATGAATACAACGGCATGAATGCCCAGTGCAGTTTTGGATAATAAGTACAGTGAAGATAAATGACTAATTGTGGTGAGGTTTGCCAATTTGTGACAGATTCTAGACGTTTGGGCGTATATGCACATTACTTGGAGGATATATGTTGCAAGAGTTGGATTAAATGTACTGCTACAGGGCGTGGAACTTGCCAGTTTAAACAATGCTGTGTGAGGAGGCCTTTGGTTTCGGTGGCCCTACTATATCCGATCCTGACAGCTGATATGGAGAGAATGATGACTCGGTGTAGAACGTTCCTGGGGTTGGCGAAGCACTGAACGTGACAGTGTTGGCCTTATGGAACACAGGTGAAGAGCAGTCCAATAAAGGACCTGTGCAGCGTGATGACGTGATCATGAAATAAACTCATGTCACGTTGAATTTTAGCATCGGGTAACAGTGTTTTCTTGTGTGTGTGGGGATCAAGCATTTTTTATTGCGTGGCATGGAAAGAGAGCGCTGCATGGGAAGCTGCATTTCGCCTCGAGGATGGCAAGAGTTCATGACAAGACGTCCTTTGCCCAAGTGAGTAAGGTATATATGGACGCTATGATGATGTGGACGCTTTATTGTATTGGGGAAGGCATCTGCAATTTAAATGGAAGCACATTAGGGACGCTTTGCTGCCATCGTTGCAGTGGAGTTTTGTATAGCATCAGACCGCTTCTTTCGATGGTTGTTTTCAGGTAGGGCAAACTCGGATCACGTCGAAACAACACCATAGGAGTCGACTGTGACAATGACAGCACTTGGTGCCAAAAGAGTCCCTCAAGCTTAATCCACATGGAGTCCGGAAGTGATGGCATCGCTTCAGCTCCAAAAACTATACTTGGGATCACCTTTAATCTAAAGAATTTCAGGATTGGCATTAATGAGAAATGTCCAAACTTTATGATTTTTGTTTGGACTATTATGATTCTCATCTTTGCTCGTAGATGGTCTTGCATTGGTGTTTCAGCTCTACTGTTGCTCATCCCCAAGTATTTGAAACTGGTGACGTTTTCTAGCCTGTTACCCTCCGTGAACAGTTTGAGACTGTTTATTTATTTCCCCAAACATTACATTCTTTCTTTTTTTGTTTCGTTGAGTTCCAAGTTGTCTCTCGGGTAGACCTTCAAGTTATCCATCTGTCTTTGTAACCCGACAGGGGTTTGGTCAAGCAGTAATATGTCGTCCGCATAGAGGATTCTTGGGATTTTTGTATTTCCCAATGACGGCAGGAAGGCTTGAATTAATTCCTGGGAGTCCCTATAGTCAGCGTTGTAAGAGTTGTATAAAGCTGGCGCTAGAGGGCATCCTTGCTTCACCCCACGCACTGTTATGATCTTATCTGGTAACAGGCCAGCTTTGTTTAGCCTTACTCTCATTGAGGTCTGTGAGTACAAAGCCTGGATAGGCTGTAAAATTGAGCTCGGGCACCTTTTTGGATCAGTTTTTGCCACAAGATTTCTCTATTCACCCTGTCGAAAACTTGCACCAAGTCCACGAAGATTAGACATAATCGTGTTTTGGCTTGAAGTGCATTTGCCTTCAGAACACTTATTAGACGAATGTTTGCTGAAGTTCCCAGTCCACGAACTAAACCCTCCTGTAGTGGATCATAATTATCGGAGGCAAAGGTCCACTCTTGGGAGCCCTCCAGAGCTAAGGAACCAAACATTTTGCTGATGGTATCCAGTAGAGCAATTGGGCGATAATGCCTTGGATCATTCTTTTCTCCTTTTTTTTAAAGATTGGCACTAGGATGGCGTTTTTCCATGTTGAGGGAATTGCACTACAGTCTACGCAGTCCTGGAATATCTCACTTATCAGGGATGCCCAGGCTTCCGGGTGCTGTTTCAGGTTATAATTAGTTAACCCATCTGGGCCCGTGAGTTATTTTCTGATCTTGTTCCAGCGCACTTTAACAGATGGCGTGTCAAGGGGGCATTTGTTTCCCAATGATTTATATAATTCCTTGTGTGAAATCAAAGCTTGTTCAGCCACTTATCAAGTGTTGTTGATTCATTTGCGCCTGGCTCAATCAGGGTCCAGAAGACCCTGGAGTTTTTGCCACTCAGAATGCGCAGCATTGCTTCAGGGTCTGCTTGGTATAAATGTACTCTTTGCTGCCGTACCCAGGCTTTGTAGTTTTTTTTTTTTCTCCTCTTTTGCTTTAGTTGTTAATAATGGATTTTTTTTTTCACCAAGCGTTTACTTTGTCTTACCATTCGCCTTTTAGGTACCAACAGTTTGTTGTACACGTGGAGCTTTAGTTTTAAGGTGTCAGAGCTCTGCCGTTTAACTTTATGTACTTTGAGGAAGGGCTGATGGGCAAGACTGTTCCTTTGCTTGGCGATTAGAAAATTTATTTTTCTTTTAGTCTAAGGCGTGTATTCCCCTTACAAGGTTCCAGGTTATTAAGCATGCTTTCCCTGTTTAGGTGTGTGACTTTCCAGTGGGTTGCTAGGTTATGGTCGCTGTTTAAGGTTCTCGCGACTTCAGTCTTCAATTTGCTCCAGCAATTTTCTTGAGACACACGTGTGATCTATCATGAGACCCACTCCTTTTCCTTCCCATGTCGGTACTGATGGTATTTGGTTTTTTTATTTTGTGGAGGTTATGCAGATTGTATGCATCCATTAGCAGATTCCATTTTCTGCCCCTAAAATATGAATGCAAAGTTGTGCCTCCTTTGCCCCACTCTGTTACGCACACTGCATTTAAGTCACCCAAAATGATTGTGTGATCGACTTGTTGGCTTCTTCAAGGGTGTCTTCTATGCCGTGTAAGTATTTGTCTGCATCAGTTCTGGCTGGGTTGCAGTAAGTGTTGATTAGGAAAATCTTTTCAAATTTAGTTGGATCTTGTTGGGGCTCTTGTCTATTCCACAAAACTAAGACTACTTGAATTAGTTCTGTGGCTTGAAGGGTAGAATCTAGCGTTAACCCGCTTCCTGCTCTTATGCCGGTTCGGAGCCTGGAAATGGGCCTACCACCCTCCCCCTTAATATCTGGTGAGAGTTCCAGGTCATATCCATTGAGGAAAGTCTTTGTAGTTAACCATGTCTCTTGGAGACAGACAATCAAAGTTGCCCAGGTTAACAACCGAGATCGTAGTTTAATGTCTGAAACCTTGGGTATTCCATGAGCACATTTCCCTGGTGCAACTCCTCTTCTGACTTCCCCTAGGTCAAGCCCCGAAGCTGTGGCTAGAAGAATTTATAGTTTTTCTGGACTCTTGATGTCCAAATGCTCTGCTTTGGTGGCGGTTGTTGCTCATTTTCCTCTCTACACCTGTGCTGGTGGTTTCCCAGAATCTCATGCTCTTTGTTTGCCACTTTATTGTCTGTATTGTTTCTCCCGAAGGCAGGGCCTCGTGGGAATCTCTTTAGCTTTTTCGGAGAGTCTGCTGTCTCGCCTTGCTGGCGAAGATTCATGAAGGGGCCCGTTCATATGTTGGACAGCTTTTCCAATTTCGAAATACCCCCTCCGACTGTGGTTAGGCGTCCCTATGTAGGTTCTTGTGCATCTGTAGTCTGTCCTTCAATTTTGTGTTACTTGGGCTTTCTTGGTGAGCTTTTCTGACCATGTATCTTTCTCTCTTGATTCATATCAAACATTTGTCTTTTGTTCGCAAATCTCCTTAATTTCATAACCCATCCTTTTGAAGTCCCCTATAGAGTTTCTGAAGAAGCTCCTTACATTAGTTGCTTCAGTATGGAGATAGGAGCACTCTTTATCATCTTCTTCCCTTGGTTCAACAATCGGGATGTATCCTCTTTACTTTGGCTTCCGCGGGGGCAACCGCCCCTGCCCCCCTGTGATCCGCCTGGTGGCTGGAGCATCAATCTTCCTTTGTTTGCGGTGGATTTCTTCTTGCTTCCCGTATCCATTTTTTTTCCCTTTAGGTTCCATTTTCTTTAGTTCATTCTGCAGGCCATCCGTTTTTCTTTTTACAGCTGGCTTGGGAGTTGGCTCTGATTCAGAGTCTTCAATCGGGTAGACACTTGGCTCCAGTAACTCCTTCATCTGTTTGTTGCCTACAAAGTTCATGGCCAGAGGTTCAGTTCTCGTGGTCTCTTGTGGTAAATCCCCTTTTTCTTTTATGTTTAATTTCAGTGTTGTGTGTATTTATTATTTTTTGGGGGGGGGGTGGTCGGCTTTGGTTTTCACAACGTCCTGAGCCACTGCCCCGTAACCTGTTCCCTTAGTGCTTTCTTTATTCCCTCTAAATACCATGACATCCTTTGTTATTCCTAGCCCATTTTATCCAAAGGGATGCCTTGGGCCCTACGTTTGAATCCCACAATGGTTTTCGCAAAGGATTTTGCCGGGGTAATGGCTCAATTAGAACCAAAGGCCCTAGATCTCTTGCAATAGCCCCATTCTCCCTTGGTTTCTTTTGTGCAGGTTCCATCTCTTGTGACTGCAGATCTGGGATAATGCCTTCCAATACGTAAGCTGCTCTACCCTTGGCTTGGGTTAGTGCCAGTACTTGGGTGCCGGCTATTGAACTCTGTTCAGAGGAATCTTGTACTGGTGTTTGAGTTGAACTTGTTGCTGTTCTGGGTGTCTGGTGTTCTCCTGATTTTTGGCTTCAATATAACCCTCCAGATGGGTTGGTTTTGAATGCATGGATGACATTATTGCTGAGTCGTCTTTAAGGGCTTCATTCATAGCCTTGTATAGTTTACAAAAAGGGGCTAGCGCAATTCTGACTGTTGACATATTGGACATCAAGTCGACTTTTTTGGAAGGGATATCTCGTGAAACTGGAGTTGAAATTTTGCTGAGCCGTCTCCTCTCCGGAGTCATCTCCAAGGTCAACCCATGCTGAAGTGTTAATTCCATCCTGTTTTTTTTTTCTTTTAATTTATTTTTTATGGGGGATCTAGCTTTCTGTGATTCTTATTTTTCAGCCACGTGTGGAGATGCCTTCCTGTTTGAGTCCTCGTTTGTCAGTGTCATTCCAAGCTCTTGCCTTGGAAGGCTACTTTTATTAGACGATTCGGGTATTGAGTCTGGTTGACTTTTCTCTAAGCCAACCTCGGTCCGCTGGTCCGGTTTTATAGGCCTTAGGCAGGAGGCCGTTTATTTTGATGATGGGGGATCCGTTGTTGCAGCCATTTTATCAATGTTGGCGTTTTGGCGTTTGGGCAGGTCCTCCCCGGCCCCGTAGCGCTTGTTTTCTGTCATTGCAACGGGCCTGGAGGGGAAGCTTGACTACTGAGCTTACTTGTAATGCTCCCCCATTGATTTTTGTTTAAAAATATAAATTTTCAACGTGCTAGATAGCACTGATTTTTGCTGTAGAGGGAAGACGAGGTTGCTTTTGGGTGCAAACACGTGTGTACTCGGGATCTCTTTGAGTCTTTCCTTCTGTTTTGTATCCCGCTGTTAGAATTCGCCTCCTCCCATTCACCCCCAACCCCCTTTGGCACTTTATCCCTCAGGGGCCCGTCTCCTGTCTTTGGTAGGGAGGGTTGAGGTAGTGGCTTGTGTAGATCTTAAATATTTTGCCTTCTTAGGCGTTCGCGATATCTCCAAGCCTACTTCCTGGGATCGTGTGGTCCTTTTTGTCTTCAGATGTTAATTGGGCTAATGAGTTTCCTCCTTCTACGTTATACGCACAATACCCTTATGCATTATTCCTTGTTGGCGTATCTGGAGAAGTTGTTAAATCCTCTCTGACCACAATATCATGGACTTTGATATTTACTTTCATATTTGTTTTCTTAACCGCAAGCGAGCATCACGTAGGGGGGCTGGGGGAGAGCTGCCTCCTGACCTTAGAGCATCGCCTGTGGGCTTACCCCCGGGGGTGACCATGTTTATAGCAATGGAAACAATATCTCCAGCTTCAGATAGTCTTTGAGTTGCTTTCTTTGTATTCATCTGGGCATGCTGGCTGCATTGCCTCAGCGGTCTGTTTTTGTTTCTTTATTGCCCCCCACACCCCAAGTTCTCCCGGGAGACGCAGCTCTTATCTTCAATCTTCTTGCTGCCACACTTCCTGATAGGAGTTGCCGTTGACTGCTTGAAGTTGGCAGGGCACAATTCTTGCTCCATAATCCTATGGCGCCCGCTGCACAAACTTCATCCATTGGCGCCACGGACTGCAACAGACTGCGTCCCACTCAGCGTCTACACTCCGCCATAATCAACGTTTTCTTTTACTTGAATCGCACCCGGCACAGATCCTGCAGCTCCCCTCTGAGAGCGGTTGGGTGGCTGCATCATGTGGGATAGTTTAAATGATAATGGGGGTATTTATTTATTCATGCAAGTTTCCGACAAACATTGCATAAATAAACCGGGTCGTGGCTGAGGACTTTAACTTCCTCTGGTGACCCTGTGCAGGGTCACCAGAGGAAGTTAGTTTGCATTTCCTGCTGCTGTGACCTGTATCAAAGTCCTGCTGTGTACATGTAGGGGGCGGAGCCTTCAGAGAGCTCATGGCGGCAATGAGCTGCTCCGCCGCCCTACTCCGTGCCACCTTTTTCTTTTCTTTCTTTTTTAAATTTTATTTTTCAAGGTAACCCAGCGCAGAGCATTGGTTTGGGGTTTGTGGCGGCTGACTCTGGCCGGATCCGGCTACACACCTGGTGCGGGATCTCAGATCCTGCGAGAGCCGGCCCAATGACCAGTGCTGCTGTTATTTGCGTAACACGGCTTTCACTGTTAAAACAGCAATGGGCTCACTACGACGGCATGCTGTTCCCTTGGTATGATTTCTGTAACTTTACTGCCTTGACAATGTGAGGGTTTCTGAACATTGCAGGGAGATGTGGCTGACTTTACCGCTCAGTGATGCCAGGCAGTGCATTGACCCCCACCCCCAATATTTCTTTCTTTCTCTCTGTATAGGACCGACTTCCTTGATTTGCCTGCATTGTCTCACTGACTAGGTGCCTGCATGTTGCCTTGCCAGTATACAGTGAAAATGCGAACTCCTATGTAGTCTTGCGAGCAAGATAACAATGAGTATTTAGCCCTAAAAAGGCAGAGTTCTTCAATCTGTGGCGCGTGTGATCCAGGACAGCGAGAAAAGAGAAAATACATGCTCAGTCAGTGCAATGTGATGGGGGCTCTGGGAATAAATGCAGCCTGGACGTGTGCTTTCCTGCATTTGGATCGCGTGTCCACGCTGCGTTGTTGCTTCCTGCTGGTGCTGCCAGTGTCTTATTGCCTGGTAAGGGATGCCACTTCTCGACTCAGACCGCCACACCGATGTTGGAGGGAGTGCCGGAAAGCAAGTGTTTCAGGCCTTTGTTGGTCCCTCTGCTGCCTTCTCTCCCTTTAGACCCACGAAGACTAACGCGTGGGGAAAGGTGAGCAGGGGGGGCCAGATCACTGCAATGCTGGTTCCCCCCTGGACCCCTCTCACTCTGTGCCCCCACCTTGCTTGGCCATGGGGGAAGATGCGAGCGGCAACGGAAGCACGCATTTCCAGTGTTGTATGATATCCAGCTCCCCCACACCAGATTGCTGGGGTCTCCAGCAATCTACTGTGGGGGAGCCAGATATCCTACAACACCGGTCCCCCTGCTTTGGCTGTCCCTCTGTGTCGTCAACCCTCTGGTCCATAGGACGGCGCTGGCCGGGTCCGAGATCCGGCATCAGATGTATGGCCAGATCTTGGGACCCGGCCTACCTCAGCCATGACCAGGCTTTACCAAGCCCCCAGCTTTGCAGAGGGAAGCTGGGGGCCCGGTGACCTAATCTAAACAGTGCTCCTTTCCCCAGCCGTCACTCGCGCATTTCCTGGCTCTGTTTTTTCATCCCGTTTGTTTTTTCTGTCCTGAAAGGGACACCACGGAAATCAACGGGCCATGAACATCACTGGCGGGCAGGGGGGTTGGTCAATGTTGAAAGCAGGCATTCTACATGCTGGACACATTATTGTTCAAATGTGCGTTTTACACATTCAAGGGAAAAGTAATTTTCAAACGCTACTGAAACTTGCGTTCACTAGTTTTTCTTTGAGATGTGTTTTTAAAAAAAATATATATATTTCTTGAGCCCCACACCAATACTCTAAATTTGTGTGCCCCTTTGTGTTTTATCACAGGTTATAATGCTTCTGTTGTGCTGACAGCAGTTATAAGGAAATTTAAACTGTGTTCATGGGTTCCAAACGGAGGCAGAAATACCCCAACCCATTCGTTGGCCAAACACATTTTATAGCACTTCCTTTTTTATAAGTAATTGCAAAAAGTAATTCGAAGTTTTGCATATGTTTTTGTTTTGGTTAAATTCAACCTTAAACACAGTCTCCGCAATGGTCTGTCAACTGGCTGAGCTATCCCGGTGGCCATCTACTTTAGAGCAAGTCTATGCATCCCTTGATGTACTAAAATCACTGCCTTACCAATAGTAATTTGGGTGCACCGCTGCCATAGAAGTGTTTTAAAGTGGAATTAATGTATATCCTGCTGTGGGTGCCAGGCCTTCGCCTGCATGTGGCACCATGTGTTGCAGAGAAGCCAGGGGCCCTCATGTCTGGTATGGCAGCTGCGGCAGTCTGCTGCTATGTCAGCACTGTCACCTAACTGCGGTTTAAGCTACATGGCTATTACTCGATGTTTCCGAACTACCGTGTCGTATTCTGTGTAAGATATGTAGATGAATGATTGGAATGCCAGCAGGCTGGACTTCTCAACTAATAAGGGTAAAATATAACGCGCTGATGCTCTTTCGCTCGCTCTATTATTTTTTTTGTCTCTGTGATTGAGTACGAGTCACGTTTCAGGTATGTGTTCTGACTGCTCTCTCTGCCAGCTGGGGTGGACTGCCCTATAGCGAACTTTGGAGATTTCTTGGACCCTGCACTCTAGGTCCCTTTTGTGTGCGGGGGAGGATCCTCCTGAGTGTAGTGCGCAAATATTGGTATGGTCAATCAGGTATGTCTAATTTTTCTATTGTACTTTTTCAATTGCAGGAACACAAATTGGCTCAATCATCCCATCTTGGACAGCAAAGTCCCCAGCAGCAATGGCACCATAAAAAATCCTGACATCTGTATTAGGACTTGTCGACGGTAAGCATGTCTTTTTTTTATAAAACTGCTGTATTTTGCTGTGGGTGATGGGGTAATTTTTAAGGTATAGTAGGAGTCACAATCGGGGATTTCAAACCTTTTTTTGAGGTTGATCCTTTCTCATGTCCAGTTTGGGGTCGATACTGAAAGTTCACGTTTCATGTGGGAGTTGCATTTTACAGTGCACTGTGTACTCGATCCTGGTTTCCCAGCGTTATGTCCTGCTTACTAGTTGATGCCTAACACCCAAGAGCTGGTTTTAAGTGTTAGGCAGAATCATATGCAGTACCCTTTGGGAATGTGTAAGTACAATTTCACCTTTGTTACAAGCCTGTACTACACAGTAAAGTGGTAGCGATGGCTGAGCAGCCAGACCTATCTCAAGAGTAAAGTGAGCATTATCGGAAGTTACACAAAGGACAGCAATTACTATAGGTCAAACAAACACTGAGTCAAGGTTTCTGAGTAAAAGAATACACATTTATTTACACCATCAGTTATCAAACAGTTCACTATTATAAAAGCAGCAGAAAATCACAATCTTAATACACTACAACACCCAATCAATTCTGGACAAGTTAAGCTCAAAAATGAAGTGTGAGCAAAATGGCACTCCAGCAATTTAAAAGGGGAGGAAAGACGATCAACAACACCAACAAGTGATGGGCAAGGCAATCTCGAAAAGGCGTACTACAACTAAGATTCAAGTCAATAGGCCTGGGCCAATGTTAATGGTTCAGAGTCTTTGCAGAGGATCACACAGTTCAGAGTATTTCGCGGTTAAGTTTTTGCCAAGAGTTCAAAACGGTTGGAGGAAAAGTTATTTAAAAGAGTAGAGAAGGACATGCCTTCAGCGAGGCGAAAGATTTCAAACACTCCGACTGCGGTCGGACGGAACGAACGACCGGATTTGAACAGTACCTTAAATGAAGAAGAATGCTGTAGCTGAGGCGGTTGTCACTGGCAGTTCCTGCAGGCTCACGGTTCCTGAAGCGACTGTTGTGGTGACAAGGAGGAAGACTGGAGGGTCCTGCACTGCCCAGGGAAGAAGCCAGCAGCAGAGCAAAGCGTTGAATAAAAGGTGCGCTCCTTAAAACACAAACGGGTTCTGTTCCTCCTGGCTATTCAGTTCACTGCAGCGATGCACAGCAAATTCGACCAGGAGAGGGAGGCCGGCGTTTGGTGAGGTGGTTGGTCCCACCAAGCTCAAGGGAAGAAGATTCCTTGCAGATCTTCTGTCGTCGAGTTTCGGGCGATTCGGACCTGAGCAGGGCTTCACGGGGATGTCCAGTAGTTGCAGCAGTCGTCTTCCTTCAGCTCCTCGTTGGTTCTCTTTCCAGTGGCGACTCTGCCTTCCAAGTCCCAGAGACCTGCTTTAGCAGTTTTCCCCCATTCACACAGCCTGGCTGTCAATCACACAGCAGGGTGGCTGTCCTGGCAGGACAGTCACCTAGCCAATCAAGCAAGAATGCAACTTGGGTCTCCAAGGAGACCCTGAGCAGGGGGCCTCAAACCCAGCACTCACATACTGTCTACTCAGGCGCCTAATGAGGGCTTCTGTGCAGAAACCCGCTGAAGGACGGCAAACAAACGAACCAAACCTGGTTTGCTGCGCACAGTAAAACACGCGAAAGACCTTTACAAAAAATGGCGAATAAACCCGACAGGAACCAAATAACCATTAAAAGAAAATCACTTGGGTCCCATGGCTTATACTTTGACGCTAACACCATTGCTCTAACTGTACCAAGGCTATTTTCATAGCTAGCGGTAGAATAGAAATGGTAGATACCACTGCCACCAGCCAAATCTTAGAGAAAGGGGAACGAAATAATGTTCCATGAGAAACAGACAAAAAGGGATAACTATTAACCCTTCCAGTACTCTATTGGATGATAGGTTGTACTGGGTCTGTAAATTTAAAGAAAAGTAAAGTCAATGGCAACTTTACATGTTCTGGGAGACAGTAGTCAGTCCCAGAAAATGGAGTTTAAAGTGGGAAGTCTAAAAAGACAACCCTGTGTCGCTGCACTAAAGGTGCTGTGTGACACACAGTAAAAAGATGATGCCTATGGAGTAGGTGAGACTCCATAGTCCATGAGCAGAAAATTTACATGCGTTTTTGCTGTGTGTTGTACGAGTGGGAAAAAAAGGCTCGCACTCTTACCAGGTGAAAAAAGAAATCCTAGAAATCCAGCAAAGTTGCTGAGGGACTCATCGGGTAAGGGAAATTAGCCATTCTGGAGAATTCGCCCTAACATTCACCCCTGCTCATTTTGGATTCGCAGGTAGACCTGTATCATTGACTGTTTTCATTGCAGTAGCATTGCTCCAAGTGTCAGTGTGTCAACCTAACCACCTGTGTCCCAGCACGAAAAATCCAGTGAAGCACTCGACCCAGTCATGCAGGTAAGGATTTCTTTTCCCTGTGTAACATTGGTTGAGTAGAAGTGCTGAAGGTTTATATTGGCCCTGTGCATCCAGGTGTGGTTTTCGCCGCCAATCTGTGGTCTTGTCCAGTGTTGGGCAGAATTGCATGCAGTACCCTCTGGGACCACCACATACAATTAGGACTACAGGTGTAAGCAAAACCAACCTTTGGTATAAGTCTGTACTACAGTTTTTGGTAGCAGGGCTGAGCAGCCAGGCTGATCTCCAGAGGGAATGTGAGCTACAAGGGCTGTTACACAGAGGTCTACAATCACAAGTATTCAAATAGACACTCTCCACGTTTCTTGGTAAAACACTTATTCATTTATTACACAATCCTTTATAAAGCATTTACTAAAAGGAGGCCGGTTATATCACACAAATATCCTACAGTACTGATTACTTAAGCAGTGGAGCTCCCCTGAAGTAAGGGCAAAATAGCAGTAACGTAGGAGAAAAAAGGCATAGGTTAATCAAACGAATATCAGTGATTCTGAAACGGGGCAAATGGTTTAACAGAGGAGTCCATTCAATGCAATAGGTTAGGCCAAAGTCCATGAGCTAATGTCTTGTATAGGATAAAAACGGTTCTGGTTATTAAGCGGTAAGTCTTCGCCAAAGTTCTCAGAAGTAGTTTGTGGAAGAAAGGTTTGCATGCTGGGTCACAAGATGATCGGGCCTGAAAGTTGCCAACGTTATACTCACTTTTGCAGTGAGAGGTAAGTTCTCTCGAGTTTTCACAGTACCTTACAATGAAGAAAAAGATGCAGCTGAAGACTTCTGTTCCTGGCATTTCCTGCAGATCCCGCTGTTCCTGAAACTCAGTCGTGGGGACAAGAGGGAGGATGTCGGGGGACTCCTGCACTGCACAGCGACTGGTCACAAGGCTGGCAGACAAAATCTTCAGTTCCAGTAGCTGTTGTCCTTCAAGCACATAAGCTGGTGTCCATATCCCTTGTTAATCCTAAGCAGCTCCGAGAATGGTATCCAGGTGGCTTACGAGTTGACTGGTCCTACCAACTCAAAGGAAGAAGTCATCCTTGAAGGGGTTTCTCTGTCGAGCTGAACTGGGAGTTTTGGACCTGCAGCAGGGCTTCACTGGGCAAACCAACAGTCCAGGAGTTGTAGCAGCCGTCCTCTTCCAGCTCGTCTTCGGTTCTTTCGTTCCAGTGGTCGACTATGCCTTCCAAGCCAAGAGCCTCGCCTTTTATTCAGTTCACTCCCGTTCATTCCAGCCTAGCCGCTACTCGCCCAGCAGGTTGGCTGTCCTTGCCGGACAGTCAGCCAGCCAATTACGCCAGAGTGCATTTGGGTCTCCTAGGAGACTAAGCACAGGGAGTTTCGGGCACCTCCCTCACTTCCTGCCCAACCCAGACACTCAGGCGCCAGAGGCGGTCTTCAGTCCTGAAGCCCGCCAAAGGAGTAGGAACAAAGGGACCGAACCTGGTTTGGCGCGCAGAGACCAATTCTAGAAGGACCTGTCCAAAATGAACCGGCGAAAAAAGAAGACTGGGACCTGTTTAAACAAAGGAGGCTCAGACACCATCTTGAAAAACATGGCTTCCGTCATGTTTAGCTGCTGGTGTTCGCGGTCGTGAAAAAACATGGTAGTTTGTTGTAAAACCACTGTCGCTAGCCATTTCGATAGGACAGGGTAGCATTTGACTGCTTCATGAGTTCCTAGACAAGGGATTACTAGGTAACCCCTCCAGCAATCTATTGGAAGGTAGTGTTTGCTGGGTCTAGGAATTTAAAGAGTAGTAAAGTCAATTTAACTTTACTTTCTCTGGGAAATAGTAGTTTATCCCAGAGAAGGTATTTAAACCTTGGGACATCCTGAAAGGCTTCCCTGTGTCACTGCACTGAGGGTGCTGTGTGACACAAAAATGGAAAGATGCTTATGGAGTTGTTTAGGCTCCATAATCAAAGAACACAAGAATAAAACGCACATCAAAATACATGAGGGAGTGCGAAGCAAGGCTCACACACTCAAATAAATGCAGCAAAGTTGCTGGGGGTCTCTAAGGTTTTGGGAAATTGGCACATTTATGAGAATTCTCCCTAACATCCAGGACCACACAACAAAATATTTGAGCTAGAACTTCACGATCTGAACAGGGAGTCTTCTGAGACTTGTATCGATGTAATCCAAGCAGCATTTCTGACCCATTTCTTTTTTTTTTTTCTTTTTTGGTTCCCCACCCCCAATCTGATCACATGGTTTTGTTTGGGGACTTAAATCTTATGTGGTGTTTGTCAATTTAAATCTTTTAAAGCATTTTTAATTTTTGAAAACTTGAAATGGTTTAAAAAAAATAACATGACATAAATCAACGTGAGGGTTTGCAATGTTTTCAGAGTCGGGGTCCTTTTTTAGATGGATCGTTGGTACTAAGTGAAAATATCTTTTTCACTGTACCGATTTTGGGGGGGGTCTATTTAGAAAGACTGCTTTGTGACCGCACAGAGCGGTCTTTCTAAATCAAACTATCATACTTGTCAAACCCCTGTCGTACACATGCGCGCAGGGGCTGACGGATGCTGTGAGCCCCAGCAGAGTTGTCCCAGGAGGCAGAGGCGAGTTTTGGACTGTGTGTGTGTGCGCGCATGTGGGTAAGATGCGTGTGTTGCATGGGTGGGGGAATTGGGAGTTTGGGGGTCCCCCCTGATTGACGAGTTAATGAGTGGGTGGAGAAGGAGGGGGCAGTATGTGATTTCTGCACTTTAAAGCCAGTACAAAAACGGCTGGGAAAACAAATCACTTTTTTTTCTTTCTTTTTTTGTGTTCGGCTGTTAAAATGCAGAAATGACACATAGAGCTGGATAGTTTCCTTGTGCCCAAAGATGGTAGGAATCTCAAATGAAAAGCGGAAGGAGAGGTGGAAACTGACACGAGAAATGCTAAAACATGGAAATATGTATTTTGTGCATTTTGGGTTCACATGGATTGCAGTTGCTTTTAAGCTGCAGTGTGTGGTTTGTGCTACTACATTAGCAAGCCTGAAGCCAACACTATTTAATGCAGCATTTGGAAACAAAACGTTAGCAAAAAAGACCAAGGATTTGTTTGTACGGCAGTTGCAAGGCATACACAAGCAAAAAGACGCTGTTAAAACATGGCCTCAGTACCTGCAAATGCTTTGGAAGCTTCTTACCACATTATCTGGGGGAAAAAAGCCCTTTACAGATGCTGAGTAATTCTGCCAACAATTCTCGCTGTCAACCGGGTAATTCTTAGCGATGGTCCAGCAGAGAAATGCCAAAGTATCCTTATGTCTGACACCACAATTTTCTGCCGCATCACTGACCTGTCCCCTTCGATCAGTAAAGAATTGATATCGTGCTTGAAATAAAAATATTTTGTAAACCAATTCAGGGCGGAGCAACTGCATCCATAGTCATTGACATTAACTACTCTTTCCACTGCCTAAAGTAGGAGGACACGCTGCGTGATCCCCAAGAAGCTCTGCATGTGCGCAATATGGGGAATAGACTCTCAGAGGTGCTGACTTCTGTTGTAAAGATTGTGCATTTTATTAAGATGCACCACACAAGAGCCTTTCTGTATGCCAAATTATGTGCAGAAATGGGAGCTGAACATGATGCTTTGTTTCACACGGAGGTAGGGTTGCTCTCCAGGGGGAAAGATTTTAAATTGTGTTTAGGAACTCTGGAACAAAGTGAGACGCTTTCGCCTGGGTTTAGACCAGACAAAAGAAGAGCCTCTGTGTGATTCACACTGGATTGTACTGTTAGCTTGCTATGGCGACCTCCTTGAAAAGCTAAATTTTCTAAACCACTCCCTGCAAGGCACAAAAAAAGAAACCGCATCAATAGCTATGAACACACAAATGTCAGCATTCAAGAAGAAATTGGAGATTTTGAGAAGGAGGGTTAATGTCTGCATTCCGAATGCATTTCCATTATTGCCAGATGCTTTTGAGGAGGCGGAGTATGATCTTTTCATGTGTTGAACTAATGGGAACCCATCTCAGAACCACTCTCAAAAGTACTTTCCAGAGGACAATTGTAGCATCAATGACTGCGTGGTTCGGCCTTTCCTAGCAGACGTAGGGGCCCGCCCACCTCCCAATACACCTCCAGGAGGAACTAATGGAACTTCAAAGTGGCTGCCTACTGGGGAGCCAATTCAAAAAATTGTCCTTGGGTGGATTTTGGCAAAATGCAGTTTCCTGCTCTATCCAAATGCACAGTCAATGTACTGCTAGCTTTCAGCACCTCGTACCTTCGCAAGATTGGATTTTTCAACACTTGTAGCCCTAAAGACTGAATATCGGTCAAATGTGTAAGAAAACCTGTGGTTGGCTATTGCAAAAATGTAACCCGATAGTGTTGGCTGGCTGCTGAAAGGCAGGCCCACCCTTAACACTAGTTCTCCAGTATGCCTCTGTCCAACTTGCAAGTGACTGCATTGATAGTAATCAAGTTGTATTACTTGAGTATGTCCTACGTTACAGTATGAAATTTCCAACTACAGTCGAGTCCCATGTAGCAAAAAATTCTGAATGCTGCGTTTACAAATATTTGCCCTCTAATTAATTTGAGTTATTGCAAGCAATGATTTTGAAAGAATGTTTGGCACCCACACCTCCATTTGGCACCATAAACATTTTGGAGTCCATGTGTATAGAGTGGGCCAAGCCAGGTACACTTTTTTTTTTTTTTTTTTCTTATTATGGAGGGCTCGGGGTCAAAACAGTTTGAAGACCACTGCCTGTAGAGTGACTATCTTGTTATTGTCATGACGCGCGCTCCATGGAAGCTATGGAGCCGATGGAAGGGCTGATTCCGTTCCTCCACCAGCGGTCTAGTCTCCCACGTCCTGCACGTTACCGTCTGCACGTTACCGTCATGACGCATATAAATAGGCGTCACTCGCGGTAATCGATGCGTTGCAACCTTGCTTTCCTCGCCAGGTTTTGTACGCTAGTGCTCCTCTCTTACTCCCCGCTTGTGCCTTTGATCTCTCTTGGTGATTCCTCCTCTCTTCAGTTCCTCCCGCTTTGTAGTCCTTGATCCTTCTACCACTCTAGTGCTCTTTCCTAACTTGTTGTACATACATCTACGATTGTATGCTCCTTCCCACCACGCAGCCTTCTGCAGACCTCTTCCTTGTTCCTCGGCTAAGGTCTCCATCGCTAGCTCGACTCCAGCAGTGTCTTCTGGGAATTGTAGTCCTCATCTACATCAACGGAAAGCCTTCAGCCTTGATATTCGGAGTGCTACTACATCCAAGCACACCAGGGTTTTTCAGCCACGCTTTTCCCTGGAATTGGGGGTGGACTCCCTGAGGGTCCCTTCTGCCTTGCTGTTTGACAGCGGGCAGGGTGGCTTCCAGTGGAGCTCGTCCCAAACTCAACAAGAAAGGACTGGACCTTTGGAGAGAAAGGAGAGCCATAAACACAGACAGTTCATCAGAAGAACTGAGTACAGGTGAGGAGAAGGAGGAGGGAACCAAGGAGGGTATTTGTAAAGCAACTACTACTTCATCGCATGACAGTTATCAAGAACATGTTTAAAAAAAAAAAGCCAAATAACCTGCTATCTTGCTGGCACCGCTATATGTTAACATATTTTGATTGCTAGTTTGGATGAGCACTTATCCTCCCTGGTACCTAGGGGACCGTGCACATGTGGGCTTAAACGGAAGAAGCTTAATGTATTAAACCTTTGCAAAATCCCTGGTTGCTTTAAAATGGTCCATTATCCATGTGCTTGCTGTTCCCTTGTGTACGACGTTGCTTTGTATCTGGTACGGTGCATAATACAACTCGTACACATGACTGCACCTTCAGTGGGTATGAGCAAAATCATTGCAGTGCTTTACTGTGAAGGAAAGAGTTGCACGGACCCAGCGATATTCAAGATTTGACTGTCGTCTGCTTAAGAACATTGCAGTGTCCCATAGCCCCTGTGAGAATGTGTCTATTGCAGTGGTCTCCAAACAGTCGATCATCAGCTACGAGTAGCTCGCCAGAGCCTTTGAAGTAGCTCGCGCTCGAGTTTCAGGAAAAAAAAGAATGATGCTAGGAAGTGTTCTGACCAATCACAGGCCTGCAATTCTCTATAGCTTCTAGATTGCACCTTGTGATTGGCCAGAGCACGTTCTTTGCTGGGAGCTGGGCTCCTTTTGGCCACAGTGGTTTCTTTGTGCTACTCAGTTTGCCCAGGCTTTTTTCTTTAAAAAGCACCATGGCGCCTCGCATCAGGTGGCTGAGGCTGGGGCTTGGATTGCAGGAGCGAGCTGACAGTGGCATTCCAGGAAAACATGTCTTGCTGAGGTAAGTTGTTGGGTCGGGTGGATCGGTGGAAGTGAATATTTATTTATTTATTTATTTATACTGGAAATGAGCCCGGGGTGAAATGGAGACATTTAACTATGATGCTTAATGTCTCCGCTTCACCCTTGGCTCATTTGCAATCATGTGAGCTACTTTTAGGTGACGGGGCTCTGGCGAGCAAGCCCCCTCGGGACTTCCTCGCCAGAGCCCTGCCGTTTCTAATAGTAGCTGCAGCCTTGTTGGACCCAGGCTCTTCTTTTGGTCGATCGCCCTCTGAAGAGAATCTCTCGTATTTGGTGTGCAGTAGGCCACTGGAACGTGAATGAGATGTGCAGGTACACTATTCCACTCAGCAGTGGAAATGGGGGTGGGAGGGCGGAGGGGAGAAATGTAAAGGGGGAATCCCACAAGGGCCAGTGTAGGGGCAGAGTTGGCATTTGAACTCTATTCAAAGGAAATGTTTATAAATGGGGCAACTTCTTTCATGCTGCTTCTTTCCAAACTCCACACTGCATCAATTCCACTCTAAATCACTTTCTTGGCTTGGGTGCACCCAAAATACAGTTGGTAATCTAGCGATTTTGAGTACATTAAGGGATCCATAGACCCACTCTACAGTAGGTTACCAGGGTAGCTCAGCAGGTTGAGAGACTTTTGCTGAGATGTTAAATATTTAAAAACACAGAAGCATGTATGTGATTAAGCAGTTTGTCAAGCATATAACATCTTTATAAAGTACTTGGCATAGGTGCATGCCACAAAGTTAATATTTTTCGGATTTGCGAATGTGCTAAAATGGCATTGGTTTTTTGACTAAGCAGAATTTTGTGTGCTCAATTATTTTTAAAACCATAATAACACATTGAAATCCTCTTCAGATTACATTGCACGTACCGTCCCAAAAGAAATGTACAAACAAAACGACACTTGTTGAAATCATGGATGCAGAAGTAGGCGGATCATCCAACAAAAGGCATGTCATTTTCGTCAAGAGTGGGAGACCGATTTATTTTTCGCAAGCGTAAAAGGGAAGTGTGTGCGTTTAATCTGCAGTGCCAAGTTGAGGTGGCAAGAGTCATCTCGAGAGGCATTTTGGGACAATTCATACAATATGAAAAGAACTTCTGCAATCCCAAAAGTAGCTGAACTAAAAACTGCCCTGCAGATGCAACAATCATTTTTTTACCCAACCAGCAAAGAAAGCAAATGCTGCGACAGA
This sequence comes from Ambystoma mexicanum, assembly GCF_040938575.1. NCBI lineage: Eukaryota > Metazoa > Chordata > Amphibia > Caudata > Ambystomatidae > Ambystoma > Ambystoma mexicanum. Next base: position 530,372,427 of record NC_090924.1, on the reverse strand, counting down.
GGTATCCTTCAAAGTTGCACATTATTTGGCAAAACACAAATGCACTTTTACAGATGGTGCAGTTGTGAAAGGTGCGATGGCTCACGTGGCTGAATCAGTTTTAAAAGATTGTAAAAACTGCCCTGGAATTATGTCTGCCATTTCAGATGTGCAGTTAGGTGCAAACACAATGGCAAGGAGGGTATCTGCGCTATCAGCGAATGTGATGGGGCAATTAGAAAAAGACTTGAGCATGGTTTTTTTTTTTCCTCCATTCAGTGTGATGAAACGGTTGATGCAAGTGATGCCGCTTGCTGGCGCTGTTTGCTCTAATGGTGTTTGAAGACTTAACCAACAAAGAGGAATTCTTGACCTCGTCGCCTCTGAAATCCACAACCAGAGGTGTTGATATCTACATGAGGTTAAGAATTATTATTAGTTGGTGGCAATAACAACTGATGGTGCACCAGGGCGTCATTCTGGTTTTGTTGCGTGCTGTAAGGCAGACCCTGATTTCCCTCCATTATTGCACTACCACTGCATCATCCACCAACAGGCAATTTGTGCCAAAGTGATGGGGTTTGATCACGTAATGGCCCCTGTTGTGCGAATTATTAATTCAATCTGTGCAAAGGCCAAACAGCACAAAATGTTAAAAATATTCCTGGAAGAACTATCTGCCGCACATAGTGATCTGTTGCTACACACGTAAGTCTGATGGCTTAGCAGGGGGAAATACTACGTCGCTTTCTTTCACTTTTGCCAGAAATCAGACTTCATGAGGTCAAGAAATTAAGACATCGGCCAATTATGCAGCATTTCTTGTCTACTTGATTTGGCATTTCTGGCAGATCAAATTAAATACCCTGAACTGTGAACTACGAGGAAAGGGTAAAACCATTGCTGACATAAGCACAGTAAAGACATTTAAGTCTAAACTTAACCTTTTCAGTGAACAAGTGGAGAAAAGAAAAATGCATTATTTCCCTTGTGTAATGCAAATGCTGACGGAGCATACAGCTAGTCATCAACTCCTGAATATAGACAAATACAGCAGTCTCCTGAGCAGGCTTAAGAGTTCAGTGACCGGTTCAGGGATTTCGAAAGGATTGAACTGTGTGTGATGTTCATCGCAAACCCCTTCATGGAAGTCAATGTTTGAACTTGCAGAAGAAATGAGTGAGCTGTTTTACTCTGAACAGTTTTGCTATGGAACTGGCGATTGTAAGCCTGCAAGGGGACATTCAGTTGAAAAGCAGACCATCTCACACCAATTTCTGGAGCCTTGTTGATTACAAGGAGTACAGTAACATTTGCACAGCAGCATTAAAAGTGACTTCTCTGTTTGGTTCCACCTATCTCTGTGAATCTGCATTTTCATATATGAACTTCATCAAATAGAAATTTCAAACCCGCCTGAACGATGAGCATCTGAGGGACTCCATTCGAGTTGCTGTATCAAGTTATACATCAGACTACAGAGCACTTGTGGATGGCTTGCAGTGTCAACCTTCACACTGAATGTGCCAATCATTTTCCTACATTGGGAAAGTCTTTATGAGAACTTCTAATAAAACAAAATGCAATAGAGATTTTTGAACTTAACATAATCGTAAACGACTGTTATTCCTTATATTTATAAAGGGAAAATTACAGCAAAAAAAAGTACAAGTAGCTCTCGCTGTTGGCCGCCCACTGAAAGTAGCTCACGCCAACATAAAGGTTGGAGACCCCTGATCTATTGTATATAGAGGGCACAATGCTTGTATTTTCAATAAGTTGCCCAGACACCCGCTGGCATAGATTTCCCTTGTGTGGGGATTGTTGATGTGTGGCTTGTGGGAAGCGTGTGTGACTTTCGCAGTATCTTTTAATATTGCTTAATTCTGAAGCAGTGTGCCAAGTGGCAAAGTTTTGTTTGGCTAGCTTGAAGGCTGACTAAGTTGTGAAGTGTGTGGCAGACTGTTTGAGCCGCTGTGTGGTACAGGGTCTGCTGCACACACTGCCAGGTGTAGTCTCAGGCTGGGGATGGTTGTAACACCCTGATGAATGAGTTCTTCGATTCCTGCATTCCTCCTTCTGTTGGCACAGTGTCATTTGGACTTGGATTTGTTGTTGTGATTCTGCGCACAGAGAATGGTTGCAAATATTGGCCATCCAAACTCTTGTGAAGAAGGGGGAGAAAAATACTCCTCTAACCAGATGCCCCCAACCCCATCTATTTATTTCTCTTAACAATGCTTGCAACCTGATCATTGCTTTCACTTAAGCCATTGAACACCAACCAACAAATAAAGTGGCCTGTCCAGCAACTGAATTTGCATTAAAGGAGTCTCAACGCCTCCCCACCCCCGAATCCCCCCCCCTTTCCCCCACCCTTTCAAGCTGGGGAATATTGTTGAGATTTGATTTGTGTAATGTGAATGTGTACAGGGCAGGTACTCTGAAGTTCAAGGTCCAAGCACCCCTAAAGAGGTTCTGTAAAGCTACCCCCTATAAAAAGCAAACTGTCCGGCATTCAAAGACTCATTTTGTCTTGTAATGCTTGTGAATATTTTTTCACTGCTGGAAGTTACGGATGCAGAGTTTTTTTTTTATGCCATTTATTTTAAAGAACACACAGATGGCTTGTTCACCCCTGTTTTCCATTGCCTTTTTGGTTCACAGTAGGGTTAGTTGTGCCAGCCTTTGTGTGTAGGGGACCGTGTTCGAATCCCCACCTACCCCCCCAATGACTCGTGCTCTACTCCATCTACGTTTAGTTTGTTCAACACTTTGGGGAAATCGCTACATGATTTAATATATACAAATGTAAGGTTCAGGGACTCTGGATTACTGCATGTTCTAGTTATGCTTGTCAGATTCTCTGTATAGGTTGATGAAGTTCCCGGAGGGATTTTATTGCCTCTCAATGCCGTTTGTTTTTTCCAACTACTTGACCTCAGCAGTTAATTGAAGGTAGTTTGCCTGTAAACTTTATTTAATGCTTGCTAGGCATAGTGATCCCTGTCATTAATTTTGAAAATATCTTTTTTGATCATTGTTTATGATGATCTCGGGTGAATGCTTATTATGTTTTTTCTTCTTTAATGATGGGACCAGTTCATTCTCATTAGATGATGTTGAGCTATTTTCATGCTTGCCTGGATTTTTAAGCAGCCTTGGTATCGGAGAACTGGCGCGGTAGTAGCAGTTCTGACCTGGGTGTGAAAGAGTGCTGTTAATTGCTTTGCTATTTGAAAACGGGAGGTCACTTTATTCCCTTAAGGCAGTGGTCTTCAAGCGTTTTTATGCTGACCCTCCCCCCATCCCCCCACGGGGTGGGGGGGTTTGGGTGGGAGGAGACATCTGACTCTTCTGGAGGATAGTGCCTGGCTCATATTAGCAATGGCCTTCCTTCTAAGGTGTAATGACTTTTTGTTCCCCCAGATCACTTTGGTCATGGGTTCTGTCCCTGCATACCCTCCTATTTCCTGTACATGTTACTGTCTGCAAGCTGGGGCTCTCTGTGGTTGATATGTACGTTTAAGAAACAAACAGGTTCTTGTCTTTTTAAAGAACACACACATCTATTTGATGTTTGAGGGAGGAGGGTACATCTGACGTCCCTATGCGGAGTTGTTCCCTTTTTTCACACATAGAGATGAATGCTGCACAATGCTCACCTCATTCCACTTTCCTCTAGAGTAACTCTCTAAAGTATAGATGGTCTACTGATTTCTCTTGTTATTGGCAAAGTGCTATGGGTTGAATGCCCTCGGGGACCGTAGTCCAAGTCAGAGAATGGATTGGTATTGGCGAATCACACTCTACCTCCTTAAAGATAGGTATACAGTCTTTTAGAATGAAAGTAAAACAATATTGGGTTATTCATCTGTAGGTGAATTTATTCCCATAAAGTCGGGTGACACATGTGTTGACCTTGGCCGTCTTCAAGGCCTTGAAAATCAACTCTTGGTATGGTGACCAGGTTTGGAAGTTGATGTGAAAATATCTTGAAACAATTTTCTGATGGTACTTGATGATAAGGGTGAGTCCTGAGAGACCGGTCAATGGATTTTGCGTTGTGCTAAAAGTATTTAGTGGTGCTTGGACATCCTGGATTGATTCCCTAAATAGAAATTCCTAAACTCCTTAACTATCTTTTTTTATTTTTGTTTTACCTTAGATGCAATCCTGAAAGTTTAGTCCACATCGAGGATGTCCAAGGTAGAGCGCGATTCGCAAATACCAATCCATTTTCTGTCCTACTCATTCAAGGGCTTTAACTCAAGTGCCTGGGATTACCTCCCTGTTGCCAAGGACGAGATGGCTCGGCACTTAAGGGGTTAATGAAGAACAAAATGTTAGAAGGCATTGAATGGTGAAATACCAAAATCGCCAAAAAAGGCCTTGGCACTGGGGGAAAACCCATGGCAGTTAAAAGGTTATACGTAGACCATGTGGAATTGGTGACAAAGCTATCCGCTATTTATAAATTATAGTGGTCACAGAGCACTCTCAAGGCTATGTACCCATACACATGTGTGCAGCTACAGAGTTGTGGGTAGCTGCATGGGGAGGGAGGGAAAGCGCCAAGGAGAGCAAGAATAAGCAAAACACCAAGGGGGCGGAGAGGATCGCGCTTAAGGGGAGTCACCCAAGTGTACAGCTCAGGCAAAATGTTTGTTGTATTGGTAGTCACATTATGAAGTTTCAACTTGCCTTTTTCATACCCGCAGCCAAGAAACGGTATTAAGACACAGGAAACATTTGATGAAATAACGAAAAGCTATAATTGAGGCTTTAAAAAGAAAGGTAGAGGAGAAAAAGCAGCTACTGTTGGAATCTGGAAAAAGAAGATGCAGTGAAAAAAGAGAATTATATTGTAAAAGCTGATGACTGAAAACTGACTATTCCAAAATGTATTAATGGCTGTTCACAAAAGCTGGAAACCCTAAGTCTTTTGGCAGGGATGGCTAGTGTTCTTCATTCCTCCTACATTCCTTCCTTAGAACCTGCCTCTTACTTCACCTGGACAATTGATAGACACAGCATTAAATCTGCAAATGTCTGTGTAATGTTGCAGTTCCTGGAGATGTAGCTGTGCAACAACTGCAAAAGATTGGACTATAAAGTAACCCGTCGATTGTCTGCTACAAATGTTTTGTCGGACAGATCTAATTTGACAAGCTGAACTCTATCACCACGTCTTTTTATATATTTATCTGTACATTTTGTAGATTAACAACTGTCGGCAATAAATAGTAAAACAGTAGAACTACATGCAGATAAGAATACATATTTACAATTAAAGAACTAGTACATATTCAGAAACTCATCCCAAATTTTAAGTGTGTTCTTGTTACAGTATGACAGTCATGCCTATTTGGACAAAGAAGTGACACCTACACGTTACCACACAACTGCGCAATCTTTCAGATTAACTTTTTTTTTTTTTTAGTTAAAAAAACAATGGAATTGTAACACCCCCACAACTGAGTTTGGGTGCTACGTCAGCCCCTGCTACTAATCTACAATGCTGCTCTGTGAAACTCAAGATGCAAGTGCTCTTGTGTGTAGAACTATTCTAGTTGATCTGGTGAATTTGTAGTTTGGTGCCAACTTGTAAATGGTACATGTTTTTGTGCTATTGGGTTTCTGTTGGGGGTCAGCTAATGTTTTCTTAGGTGTGGTGAATGGTCGAACTAATTGCTAGCTGCTCACACTGGTATTGGGTGAAGTGATCGGCAATCTTGTCATGCAGGTAGACCTTTAACGGATTCTGGTTAGGTCACAAAGTGTTTATTTTAGTGCAGTGATTTGTAATTGTGGGAGTTTATTGGGTGTGATGCTGTGTTCGTTAGAGTTGAGATATGAAATGAGGGAGTTTAGAGGTTGGTTCGTGACATTGTGGGGTGGATTTGTAGTTTTGTATACTAAATCAGCAAACCTTAGTTAATGACATTTGAGTGCTCTAGCAAAGAAGGCAAGTAACGGCTGCAAATTCCATGTTTTCCATTACACTATTCATAAGTCGAACCCTATAGTAATATCACCCATCTTAAACACAAGGAATCGAAACCCTTTTCCTAAATGGTTTGAAAGCAACATTCTGAAATTATTCTGCAAATCGTTCACAATTTCAAACCCATCCTAAAGTTGTCACAGGGTCATCCTGGAGTAAGACCCCACCTATCCTGAAGTTGTCATGGGGGTCACCCTGGAGTAATACAAGATCATCACTGGAAGTAATCAGAACTCTTCTTGGAGTAGTTTCTGTGATGACTCTAGAGTCATCTCATTAGAATATTTCGGCCTATACACATACTTCAGGATGGTGTCGGATGATCTACCTGAACTAGCCATGGCTGACTCTAGGATGGAGTCCCCTGATGACTCAAGACTGATTCCAGGAATCTCCTTTTTGACTTGGGAGCTTTTCATTGTTCCAAGGTCAAGAAATGTATGGCATATATAAGTAAAACGTTTTCAGCCTTGCGTCATTATTTTTTATTTTAATAATGCAGATTGCTTAAATATACGTAAGTTAAAAAAATAACCTCCCCTCTTGCTATTGTACTAGTTTTTAGGTGTGAAAAAAGGGGTTGGATTTTCAACATGTTGGTGTGGCTTCAAGTCCAGTTTTTGCTAAGTTACATCCCTATATAAGCCTGTCAAACTAATGGCAAATCACAGTAAACTTAAGAATTGCCAGCAATGTTCTGGCAAATTCACTTATCTACACTATTAAAAACGATTACAGATAGGTAAATCAAAGAGAATGGAGCTTCTGATACATACTTCTTCACCCAATCAGGTGGGTTTGCAGCACACTATACTTTGCTTAAAGTGATGGGTGGGTGTATGCAAATCACCCCGTATACAAACCTTTGGAGTGTGTGTCACAGGGATGTGGCCAATACACATGTGAACCACCTCCCGCCCCCCCCCCCCCCCTGTACCGACAATCAAAAGTTTGCATCTGTTGGAAAGAGAGGGAACAGAAGAAACCGTTGGAAAGGTAGCACGGAGGGTGTGGCACAATAAAGGGGGCAAGGAGGTACAGTGAGACGTGAAACTTATGGATACAAAAAAGTATTTTACACTTTTTCCGACAGATTGATCCATAGTGCTGCGTATTACATATCCCAATATGCAACCATTTCTGCCTCACTTTGTCCTGCCAAATAAAGAATGTTAGTCCTCTGATTTCACATAATAATGGCATTTTTCCAGGGATGATGTTATTCTAGGGTGTTCGCCCTAACTTAAAAGTCTGTAAGATCTTAGCTGTCGGAATTAACTCCTGTAAAAGGAACCATTGGGGTCTTTTTTTCATTGAAGAATACAACACAAACGTTGAGAGGAACTGCACATGCAGCTTACGTTGCATTAGACGTCTAAACTATCTTAAACCAACATGGTGGCTTTGTTAAAAGCGGTAGCCATATTGACCTAAAATATTTGACAACCGTGATATCAGTAAGGCAATAGTAATTTCACAACTTGGCAACTAATAAAGCTTTGAGGTTTTCACCTTTATGCACATCATAAATCTTATTTATCACATTTTAAAATAAACGTTTTTAAGTACATCTTGTTTGCCATTAATATGTCAATATAGGTACAATTTATTTAGAGAAATAAATGCTTTTGATGCTTTTTCTATTGAGCTTTGTTCACTAGATACTTTATAAACGAATATTACGTACGTTTATTGCTACTTAAAGATGGCTGCAGCAGTTACTTGGGGCTCCTAATTGCAGCTACTCCTCCCAACTGCATTCTAGGCTTTCGGTTACTTCCTTTTTTGGTGCACAAGATCAGCCAATCCGGTACAGGTCTCTGTAGATGCGGAAATGATGGCAAAACAATAGGGGCAAGTTTGAATATGCCTTCGAAAGAAGGGTGGCCTTGCAGCATGAAGCCTCTGTTTTGCAGTGATCGTTGATGCTGTATAAAAGCCTCTGCCGGAGTGTGATCTGTGAGTATTCTTTTATTGGTGTGCAGTCTTCTCTCTGGTGCCTACTTTTCCGTGCCACGGCTTCTTTAGACCACCACAACCTGATATTTGCCTTCTTGATTCTATCAAATGTACCAGGGTCCTTGATGGTATGCTATTTATTTGCATTTTAAAATGTGCGTCGTGTTTGCACTTTTCATCCAGGATACCACTGTTGTGACTTACCCCGGGGCACACGGACCTGCCTCACCGTTGGGCGGGGGCACAGAGCACACAACAAATAGTTACTTACGCAGTTATGCAGCCACCAAAGGCAGGGGCCACCCTACTGCGACAGATCACCCGGTCTGCTACGTGAGCTGGGATCACCCAGCAGACCGTGCTTGGCATACCTGCCTTATCTCTGGGTTTAACCCGTAGACTCAGGGTTTTTAACACTATTCCCCCTGGTCTCGGAGAAGAGCGTGGAGTCTCCTCCGGGGTCCGAGCATCTACGCCTACGCCTCCATGTGATTGGCTACAAGAAGATTAATAGTGGCCAATTACATGGAGGTACACGGGCCATAGGAACACACAGGCTGTGCCCTAAGTTCAACTTCTTTCTTTACTGGTGAACATTATCGCAGTTGGGGTAGGATCCGAACATGGCATGTGACACCTGCCACTGACCCGTCCCACTGCATGGCCTTTTACAAGTGCCACTGGCAGGTGTGCCATGCCAAAAATGTCTTAATTGAGAAAAGAAACTAGGATGTGCATGCCACTACATGACAAAGAATGTCATAAAAGAACCACCTTAGATCTATCGTTTTAAAATGGATATGAAAATCAATTGCTGGGACTCGACCTAAGAGCTCCCAGACTCTTGTCAATATCCTTAACCACTGAGCCACCACGTTGCTGCAGGAAAGGATCTATTTCAATAAAACCCACTTCCTTCGTGCAGTCATGTGCTTCAACGTTAGTCCGTTTTCTGTAAGTCAAATCATGAATTTAAAGAACAATTTTATACAAAATTTGTTACTCTCTAATGCTGGGGTGCACAACTAATTTTGACAGAAGGCCGAAAGTACCTTACATGAGTGTTCTAGTGGGCCGAAAAGTAATGTGGGCGGGGCGGTAGGCGGGGCGTGGCCGGAGGCTTTTTCTTTTTTTTTTAAACTTTTGTTTATTCATTCAGCTTGGTAACGCAGATACAGGTGAGTAACAATAGAGCCTTCAGAATCAAAACGGAGCAATCGGCACATTTCATAGAGTACATATAAACGGGGTACATAAAGGAAATGGGATCGACATATGCACCAGGGGGACCCATAGAAGGTCGGAACGAAGGTAGATGAAAGACAGCTCAGGGACCACCTTAGGTTGGGTTAGGAGAGGGAGCTGGGGATGCTGGATCTGAGTCGGTATCAGTGGAGGACATGAATGAGCGGAACTTCAGCCAGATATCTCTAGGCCTGGAGCAGGCGGGTTGCTGAACCGCCCAGGATTCTTTGGTGTCAGAGGCCCACGTAACAGCTCTGAGCTACTGCGCGTGGGTGGGGGTGATAGGCCGTAGCCAGCAAAGTAGAATTGTACGCACCGCTAGTAGCATAAAGAGGCCAGCCAGTTTTCTGGAGTCCCGGTGGAGTTCGGGGAAATCATGGAATAGGCATTTCATTGGGGATGGCAAGAAGGGGGATTCGAGGATGGTCGATGTAGTGGAGCACACTGAGATCCAGAATTGAGTGAGTCAGGGACATGACCAGATCATGTGGATGTAGTCGGCATCCTCATAGCTGGATCTAGGGCACCTAGGGGAGGAGTCGCTCGAGATGCGATGTAGCCTGGTCGGGGTGTAGTGGTACCTGTGGAGCACCTTGAATTGGATCAATTTGAACCGGGAGTTGAAGGATACCCCATGGATCCGTGCACACATGTGGGACCAGCGCTCATCGGTTATCTCGAGGCAGAGATCTGTCTCCCAGGAGCGCCGTAGTTTGGAGAATGTAGGGGGTGTCCTGGTTTGAAGTAAGGTGTATAGTCTGGAAATTTTGCCCCTCATTGGGTCAGGTGAGGACAGTTCGGTGATTGCAGGTTCATCAGGTGGCAGTGTTGGGAAGCATGTGTACTTGTGCTTGAGTACTCTACGGAGGGATGAATACTGAAGCCAGACGGAAGGTTTCCGTCTAAGGGGGGCCGGGAGGTCAGGCCATTCTATAAAATTACCCTGTTCGAATATATCACGCAGCAATTCATAACCCGCCTCGGCCCACGTGCGAACCACGGAGGGAGGGACTCGTGGGACCCCAGGGAGGAAATTCCAAATTGGGAAGTTACCGTGAAAGGGATGGGCGGTGCCCAATATTTGCCAAGATTTGTACAAGGCCAAGGATGTGCATGTCGCTGGGTCCAGTGAGTCCGATACCGCTGGCATTGGTACGAACACCAGAGATCGGATGTCGCGATCGCTGACTGACGGCCTTTCCAGTCTAACGTGGGGTGGGGGGTCCGATATATTGAACCAGTGTGTTGGAGTTGAGCCGCCAGCCAGTTCTTGAGGAAGTCTGGTGCCCCAAAGCCACCAGCTTCCATTGGGGCAGAAAGGGTCTTGAGCTTAAGGCGGACCGCACCGGAGTGCCAGAGGAAGGAGTTAAGGGCGCGTGTCAATGCCTGAAAAAAGTCAGCTCCCGGCCACAACGGAATATTAGTAAATCTGTACAGTAGTTGGGGAAGTACCACCATCTTCAGTACCCCTATCCTACCCGCCAGTGAGATCGGAAGTTTGTTCCAGCCCTGTATTTTTATCATAAGGTTTGTGAGGTATGACTGAAAATTATCTTCCAAGACCCGTTCAGTATGACGTGACACCACTACGCCCAGGTAAGTGAATCTAGATTGGGCCCATGTGAATCCCATGGTATCGGGAGGGGGGAGTGTGCTGGGCGTGAGCGGGGAAGAGGGTTGATTTAGAGCAGTTCACCGTGAGACCAGAGATCCGCCCGAAGAGAGCAATGTCTGCCAGTATTAGGGCTAAATTAGTTTCGGGGGAGCGGATATAGAGAAGAGCATCATCAGCATATAGAGAGACTATATCTGAGGAACCGGCAGTACGTAGACCCCTATGCGCATGGTTTTGGCGAAGCATGTCCGCAAACGGCTCCATTGCCACAGCGAAGATTAAGGGCGAGAAGGGGCAGCCTTGTCTGGTGCCCCTAGCTATTTGGAATAGGGGGGAGCAGCGGTCCTCAGTACGAACTCTGGCAAAGGGGTTGGAGTAAAGTAGCCTGACCCAGGATACAAAGGTGGGACCAAATTTGCCATTTATCAAGTACACGCCAGAGGTAGTTCCACGAGACCGAATCAAAAGCTTTTTGCATGTCTAGGCTCGCGGCCACCGCGTGTACACCAGGGTTCACTCTACTTATAATATTGAAAAAACGTCTCAGATTTAAGGAGGTGGAGCGGCCCGGGATGAACCCCGCCTGGTCAGGGTGGATGATATGTGGCATGTATGGGACCAGTCGTAGAGCGAGCAATTTTGCGTAAATCTTAACGTCGCAATTGATCAGTGAGAGCGGGCGGTAAGAGCCGCATTGAGTGGGGGATTTATTAGGTTTTAGTAGGACTGTTATGGTGGCTTCGCGGAGTGAGGGGGGGAACTGGCCCGCCTCCACCGACTCCTCCCAGAGAGCAACCAGGTGGGGGAGTAGGAGTGATTTGAAATGTTTATAAAACTCAACAGGAATACCATCTGAACCTGGGGCCTTACCCGAGGATAGAGATTCTATAGCATCCGAGAAATCCTCAGGGGTGAATGGATTCTCGAGGGATCCGATGGTGTCGGGAGAGAGGACCGAGAGGGGGAGTCTATCAAGATAAGCATCGATCTCTGCAGCAGTAGCACTGTCAGAGTGTGCATATAGGGATTGGTAGAAGGAAAGGAATTCCCCATTGACATCTCCAGGGGAGGTGGCCAGGGATCCATCGGGTCTCTGAATTCCGGGAATGGGTGGGGAGCCAAACTCATGGCGGAGGAGTCTAGCTAGGATACGGCCGGGGCGTTCGCCCTCACCATACCTCCTCGCCCGCCCGGGATTATCGAGAAACCTCAGCTCGCGGTCCGCGAGGGCACAGAAGGTGTCCAATTCCGTGCCAATTAACGCGAGGGTTACAGGGGTTGGATCTAGGGAATACTGAGCTTCCAGTGAAGACAACGTGGCCTCGCTCTCAGCGATTTCCCTACGAATAGTTTTGAGGATACCATTTTCCTTGGAGAGGGCAATGCCTCTGATGTAGACCTTAAAGGACTCCCAGAGGGTGGCCTGTGAGGACACGGAGTTGGTATTGATCTCGAAGAACTCCTCGATCGCCGAGTCCATCTCAGAGCTAAAGACTGGATCGAGGAGGGAATGTGGCTTCATTTTCCAGTATCTGGATCGATCCCGATCTGGGCCCCAGCATAGAGTAACAGTCACAGGGGAGTGATCAGATAGGGTCCTGGGGAGGATTGCCATACCAGATACATTCCTTATTAGCCCATCGGACACCAGCCATCTGTCAATCCGAGAAAAGGAATCGTGAACCGTGGAGTAGAAGGAATAAGAGCGGGAATCAGGGTAGAGAAGCCTCCATGCGTCAAATAGGGCCAAGCGGGGAAGAGAGGAGAGTGTAGTGTAAGCCGCTCTGGAGAGCTGACGGGGTCTGGAGCCAGATCTGTCCAGATCCACGTCGAATATCGTGTTGAAATTGCCTCCCCAGAGAATCGGTATCAGAGGGAAGCCATCTAAGAGAGTTATAAGATCAGAGTAGAATCCGGGATCATCAATGTTGGGACCGTATATATTTAACAGGACAACTTCCTTATTCTGTAAGGTACCATGGAGTAGAACGTATCTGCCCAGGGGTCGATAATCGTAGCAATGGGGGTGAATCTGAGGCTTCTGTGAATAAGGGTCATAACTCCGCGGCTCTGGGTAGAGTAGGTGGTAAAGTACCTTTGGGGACCCCATGTTTTAGCAAATTTTTCACAGTATTCTGTGCATGCATGTGTCTCCTGAAGGAAGAGGATTTTAGTCCCATGTCGCTCGGCTTGAAGTTGTAGTAGCCTCATTTTCTTGTAATTACCCAATCCCCGTACATTCCAGCTCATAAATGTCAGGGTTTCCTCACTCAACCCTCCAGGGATAGTCATAGAGAAATACAGGTGGGTGGAAATGTGCTCCCTGTGGACGGTGCCCAATGTGGTCCGATCTAAATCGCCGACGGGGCCATGATGCTTCGGACTCTGCCCTTTCTGTGAATACCAAGCCGTTTTTAACATATAACCCCGATTCCCCCCTCCCCCTCCCACATCCCTCCCCCAAACGAAGGGGTGAACAACCCACACCCAAACAACCAGAACAAACACAATGGCATCAACGCCTGGGGGGCCTGCGTACCGGCCTGGCGGCGATGCTCCGAACCATAAGGCAATTTTAGAATAAACATAATGCCCACTAAAATTACCCGTTCCCACCCAGGGGAGGGCCCATGGGTGACGGGGGGGCATGGTCAGTAGGTGGTGAACCAAGAGAACAGGGGTGAAAATGCATATATCCGATCCACTGGACCGAGAAGCATATTAGCTCAACTAGAGGAACTGAGAAAGAATCCTAAAGAGAGGTGAACAAGGGGGAGAAAAGCATTTGACGGGCATCCAGAGCCCACCAAGGAGGGGGGCGGGCCGAGCAAGAGATTGCCCAGCAATCCGGCCATATTGCGATAGGTCAGTGAATCTGGAGGTAACAATCACAGTGAGAAAAAACAGCAATGATAACATTTTTGTCAAAAGTGCGAATGAGGCATTACATAGGAACCTTATCAGATAGTAACGGAGTGACAAAGTTCAGACAAGATCTAAGGCAGGATTAGGCGGCGTCCATTCAACAATTAGAGCAACCTGTGGCGAGCCAGTGTCCGTGACTGTTACAAGTACATTTCAGCCGGGAAAGTGTTTATCTATGAACCTGGATGCCTCCTCGGGCAGCGTGAATAAGTAAACCCGGTTTGTATGCTCGATACGCAGTTTAGCGGGGTATAACATGGCATATTTAACCTGGAGGTCGCGTAGTCTCCTTCACTGCCAGGAAGGTTTTTCGCTCACGTTGAACCGACACCGAGAAATCTGGATATAGGTGGATCCTGGCTGCGCCTAGGAGAAGGTCCCCTTGGCCCTTGCCGCCCTAAGGAGTGCATCGCGGTCGCGAAAGTTCAAGACCCTGGCTATGATCGGGCGTGGGGGTGCTCCAGGTTTGGGTTTCGCCATGAGTGAGCGGTGGGCCCTCTCGATCGCGAACTGCGGGGAGAGTTTAGGGGAGTCAAGGAGTTGGAGTAGCATGCCCTCCACGTAATCTTCCATGGGTTCATGTATACCATCCTCTGGCACCCCGATTATGCGGAGGTTGTTGCGCCTCGAGCGGGATTCGAGGTCCTCATTCTTCTTCTCTACCTCCGTAACGCGGGCGGATAGCGTGGAGACCTCCGCACGGAGGGAACCCAGACCGTCCTCGGCGGTGCTCACTCGTGTCTCGATCTCGGCAACACGACCATCAGTCCTCTCCATATGCGCTTTAATGGAGGAAATCGTGCCGTTCATGTCATCAAGTTTATTATGAATTGTGGTGAACCCCTCTCGGATAAACTCCATCATTTTCTGGGAGTCAGATGGTTCCAGCACCGGTGAGGGGGAAGGTTCCAGTGATGATGCCTCAGCTCCGGGGGCCCCCGAGGGTTTCGTGAAAATATTGATCGAGGATTGTTTCTTGCCGGTTCGTGTCGACATGTTGCCGGTGGAGGGGAAAACTTAAGCACAGAAGAGAGAGGGTAGGGCCACAAGGGGAAACACCAGGATGGACAAGGAGGCGTATGAACGGGGGGTTCGGGCAGAGCACCAGGAAGGAAGGGGTATGGCGTCTCCGATGGGGGGCCCCACGGCCCAGCCAGACCACGAAGGAGCCGGTGAACGCCGAGCGGACCCGAGCAATTCACCGGAAGGTCTGTAGGGGTGGTCAGGGCTCGAGTGGTAGTGACCAGTAGTAGAGGCAGTAGTAGCCGGGGTCGTAAGTGTTAATATGGTGTAGGAGACCACCACCATATGAGGCAGTGAGACGGGTGGCTCACGGTGCAGATCGCCGAAGGCAAGTGGAAGGACCCCAGAGCAACCTTGGAGATAGGTCCACCAGTCGTGAGGATTGGTGGGAGACAGTTGAGGCTGTCTCCGTGTAGATAGACGTGCCGACTACCACATCCAGAAGGCTTGAGGGGGAGTTGGTGGCTGGGGGAGAGACCAGTGGAGAGAAATATCCCTGTAAGAGGCAGTAAAGCGGTCAGTGGAAGGAGGGCGTCAAGGACAACTGGGGCCCAGGAGCAGTTGCACGTGGAACGTTGGTGGTCGGTAGCCACAGCGCACTCGGGTGCGGGAGGAGAGCCAGTCGAAAGGTGGCTTGGCAAGGCTAGGCTCCCCAGAGTGTCCCAGAGTCAATTTGTCAGGCCGGCGAGACCCCCAACCGCAGGCCAAGGATCCGGGGAGAAACGGTTGTGGTGCAGTAAAGTTGGCATGAGGAGGACCCGAATGGGGGGGACCCCCGGGCCGGCACACAATTAGGGCAAGGGTCCTGTTCAGGTGGCGGGGTGCACCAGCACTCACCGCGTGTCAGGAGGCCCGAGAGAATCCTGCGGCCTCAGGGATATAAGAGGCGTAGGGCCGGGGGATCGGGGCAAGGGGCAACTCACCGCCCGGAGCCGGAGCAATGGAGGCTCAATGGTGTGCAGCACGCCGCCCAGGATGGGGCAGCGGAGCGGAGCGCTCTGGAGTCCGGTGCAGGGGCCGTCTGGATGCAAAGGGTGAGGCCAGCAGCTTTCGTATCAAGAGGGGGAGGGCGATCGCAAGGAGCGAGTAGAGTGCCCCTCCCCCACAGTAGGCCGCAAGCCGCGGGGGCCAGGGAAGCACTCGCTCCCGCGATGGAAGCTCGGTGGTGCGCAGCACGCCGCCCAGGATGGGGGCAGCGGAGCGCTCTGGAGTCCGGTGCAGGTGTCGACAGGGTTCGAAGAACGAGGCCAGCCGCCCTCGTATCAAGTGGGGGAGGGCGAACGCGTAAGCGAGTGAAGCGCCCCTCCCCCACAGTAGGCCACAAGCCGCGGGACTCCGGCGCGATCCCACGGATCCAAGTGCGGGGCCGGGGAGGCACTCGCTCCCGCCCAGCCCGCGGCGGGTTGTAGCTCTGCAGCAGGAGCGGCACCGTGGGCGGCGCTTGGACAGCAGGTGCCCGGTCTCATCAGCAGCCCCTCTGGTGTATCGGGCGGACGTGTCGTAGGTTCAAACAGGAGAATTCCAACAAAACGGTGCCTCACAGATCGGAGCCGAAGATCAGGCGGCCATCTTCACTGAGCGCAACAGCGCCCCCCGGCCGGAGGCTTTTTCAACCCCCAGTTTGTATTAAACACATAATATATGTTGAGGGGTAACGATTTTTATTGCATTTCAAACTTACGTTTTGTACTACACATTTTCCATTGTTATAATTTATTTCGATTTAGTTATTGTATATCGTCTTTTTAATTAAATTATATATATTTTATTGACCTATGATTGGACATTCCGTTATTTTGGACTGCTAGAGTTTGCTATTTGGGTTGCTCAAGAGGAGTATGGCCTTCGTTGAGTCAGGAGATGTACATCCTTTGCTTTTTTGAGGAAACCTAACTCTGCCTGTTTTAGCTTTATTATTGGGTTCACTCTTGGGGTGCAACACTATGCCCCATGGCTCCCACCCCCAACCAAACACTGTGCCCCATGTCCCTCACCCCTCACCCCCAACCAAACACTATGCCCCAAACACAATCTCAAGCATGCACCCATACAGACCCGAACCCCCCCCACCCCCAACTCAGCACACACACTCAAGCATGCACCCATACAGACCCGAACCCCCCCCACCCCCAACTCAGCACACACACTCAAGCATGCACCCATACAGACCCGAACCCCCTCCGCCCCCCAACTCAGCACACACTCAAGCATGCACCCATACAGACCCAAATCCCCCCCCCCACCCCCAACTCGGCACACACTCTCAAGCATGCACCCATACAGACCCAAACCCCCCCACCCCCCCATCTCAACGTACACAACACAAACCCTCAAAAACAAACATTCATACACATCCAACTCAACATACACAACACAAACGCTCAAAAACACATTCATAAACACACGACACCCCCCAATCCCCCCATCTCAACATACACAATACAAACATACAGCAGAACAGACCCGACACGAAAACAGACCACTTACCGGACGTGCTGGAAGGCAGGTAAGCTGGAACACTGGCGAGGTGAGTGGTGCTACAGCTGGCGTGGCCAGCCAGGCTGAAATGCCTTCCGCCATCAAGCCTTACTGGCCACGCCAGCCGTAGTGCTGGCCCTCCATTGGTGCAGCACACACGCACTACGTGGCTCGTAGGAGCGATGTGGTGCGTGTGTGCTGAGCCAATGACGGCCAGTGTTTTGTCCGGCCCGGAAGACAACAAAGACTTTCCTAATGGAGGGCAGCCGATGCTGCTTGCGGGCCGCCCTCCATTAGGAAAGTGTTTGTGCCTCGCTGGCCAGACAAAACAGCATGGCGGGCCGTAACTGGCCCTCGGGCCGTATGTTGTGCACCCATGCTCTAATGCTTAAAATGTCCAGTTGTATTGTTTACATGTTTTCCAAAACAGTATGGTAACAATATTGAAGTGTGTAGATGAATTCATATTTTTTACACTTTACTGTATGAATTGTGATAAATACAGTACAACTACATTTTATTTCTAACATTTATAACTTCTATTGCAGATTCATGAAACCGTTTTCATTTACAAATGTTGCAAAATCTTCAGTTTTAGGTTAAACAGCACTTGCATATGATGCATTCAGTCTTGCCCAATAAGTTTTCAGAAGCTCTGCAAGGTAAAGTAATATTTTTCATTTGTATAGCGCCTTTCCCATTGGGATGGTCTCAAAGTGCTGTAGGTGAATGCCCTTTGGGGGACTAAGTCCATGGTATGAGAAATTTGTCAGATGTGTGTAAAATGTGTGCATTGTGGTGTGGTCTCCTTTAAGGTGCGGAGACTGGGTACGTCATTGCGCCATGTCAATAAATACGGCATTGCGTCAGCACGCAGGTCAGTGCACAAGCGGGATTGAAGACCATACACGCTGTGTTTGTGTCTCTTTTCAGGGAGGAGAGGGCATTCGTTCATCCAGGACCGCTGTTCACATGGGGATACCATACGAAGGAGGGTAGGGGTGGCCAAGTCTCTACAAGCTATCCATATCATGCTGGAGTATGGATGTCTGCTGCAGGATCATCTGGTTAGTATGCGCATGCAGTGCCGAGCTAGTCCACATTTCTTTCATTGGGGATAGCTGCATTCTTTATGGCAGAGGTGTTGTGCAATGTGTCTTAAGAGTGGTGTGTAGTGCAGATGTTTTGGCCTTGCCATCATTTATTTTTCATGAGCATGGATATTGATACATACCTGTGTGCTCTGGCTTGTTTCGTAGAATTGGCATGCATTCTGTCCTGTTGTCTGTTGGAGTTTGTTCTCTGGTCTCTGTACATTTTATTTGAGAGGTGCTTCAATAACCCAATGTCTTGTGGAGGGCACATGACTTTGAAAGTGTCCCGTCGCCCAACAGGGAGCCAGTGGCGGAAAGGTGGGTGGGTGTTATGTGCTCTCTGGAGCCCAGGTTCAGGAAGAGCCCAGCTGCAGTGTTTTGGACCTGTTGGAGCTTTCTGAGTTGAAATGTGGGGCACCCAGGTAACAGGAATTGGCATAGTCAAAGCTGAAGAGAACGATGGCCATGATTGCAGTGACTCTGTGAGGTTATGAAAGGTAAGACAGGATAGTTCTGAGAATGCAGAGATGTAGATGGCAAGATTTGGGCACAAAGTTAATATGGTGAGTGTCAGATCAGTGTCCATGGTGCATCCCAGGTTCTTTACTGCATTGGATCCGGCACAGGGAGGACCTAGGGAAAATGGCTAGGGGGTGGGATGGGGGAAGAGCGCTGTCTTCCCGCAGATCATGATTTCTATTTTTCCTGGGTTGAGGAGGAGGGAGTTGCCGGGAGTTCTGTATGATCTGATATTTATTTTATTTGTATCCCGCTCCTCCACAGGTGTTTCAGAGCTTGACGAGGCAAGGGAGGGGACAAAAGGGAGGACTGAGGACGAAACCATTATCTTACTAGGCCCAGTGACATTGAGAATGTGCAGGGGAGAGGGAAGGAGGAAAAGTGTGAGGGACAGGGAGGAGTGGTAAGTGCTGAACACATGATGGAACAGGTAGTGGCCAGCAAGTTGTAAGTGTGAGAATAAGCTGTAGACTAACGGGTGTCTGGTAAGTGCTGGAAGGGGACTGTAGGGTTGCAGATACAGACCCAACTGCAGGCATTGCCAGGAGGCAGTGCAGGTGTGTGGCAGGGATCTGGGCCCGAAATCAGAGGGTAACCCGGTGCCAAAACAGACAAATTAGCAGGGGACAGTAAGAGCGAAGGCAGAAGGGAAGAGGAAAGTCTTGAGGTGCTTCCGGAACCGAAGATGGTTCTCAAGTTGCAGGGAGGCTGTTCCAGACAGAGGCCCCAACCAAGAAGGGGATCTACCCACAACTCGTTGCTTGGAGAAGGGACTGACCCTAAAGTAGTTGGAGGTTAAGGAGGGAAGAGCTCGAGTAGGAATGTACTTGCAGGGGGAGAGTTGAAGGTATTTTGTACCCAAGCCCCAGAAAGCCTTGTGGACAATACAAAGGGTCTTACATTTAATCCTTGCAGCCACTGGGAGGCCAATGAAGAGATTTCAGGGCTGGAGAGATGCGCGAGCAGGGCTTGAGGCCAAGCACAAGTCTCGCAGACCTGTTCTGGATGAGCTGTAGAGGACGGAGAGTGGTTGAAGGTAGATTTAGAAAGAGGCTGTTGGCAATAGTCCAGCCTAGAGAGAACCATAGCTCTGGAGACGGTAAGCTTCTGGGGGAAGGAGAGGGAAGGAAGAATACCTTTTGAGGTGGCGCAGTTGGTAGTTGGTCTTTTTTGAGACGTCAGAGATGTGAGGAGAAGAGGAAAGCGTGGTGTCAAAGATGACCCAAGGTTTTTAGCCTTGCAAGTGGGAGCAGGGAGAGGGCCAAGGGAGGCTGGCCAGAGAGTGATGGGAAAGGAAGGTGCAGGTGTGCCGATGAGGAGGATCTGTCTTATTGGCATTAAGGCAGAGGTTGTTGGCTGCACACCACTTCTGGATTGCAGACATTAGAGATGAGAGAGGGAGCCTGAAAACAAGTTGGATGTCATCCGCATAGCATTGTAAATTTGAGCAGAGAGCAGCTGTAACGCTCACCTGGTTCCCACGGAGGCGCGGCGTCGAAGGCGCAGAACTCTGAAGATGGACAGGAAGGGCCCCTCTATTCTGGCTTCCCTGGCTCGTTGGATACCCTCCTGTGCGTGAAAAGGGAGTATTACCAACTGTGGAACAATGCTCAAGCCTCCCACTCCCTTCCAACCTTCCACGATACCTCCTCCACGATTCCCCGTGAAGCCTCACCTTAGGGTTTAGTAGGATGAGCTCTCCATCCTGCTTCTGATGCAGGGGCGCGTTGAAACCCAGTTACTTCACTGGATTGAGGATTGATGGGAGTTCAGGTAAGCTTGACTGTTCAGGTAAGGCGCTGTAAAAGTTCTGTTCAAAAGTTCAAGCTTAATAATAATGTTCGTTGTCTAATTGCAGCAAGCGCTAATGCTTATGTCTTTTTCCCCTTAGGGGCAGGGGTTCGGAGTGCCGGAGATATGGCGCCGACCCGAAGTGAAACAGTTCTGGATGAGCGCTCAGGTAATGTCTTTGCATTCGCTCATTCAATGTCTGTCTTTTTTCCCCATAGGGGCCGGGGTCCGGAGATGCCAGGAAGCGGCAGGACCCGAAATGCAGTGGGAATAATCCAACAGGTAAGACTTAAAAGGAAACTGAGCTTTCCTTATTCCTTTTCTCCCTCTCACCTTTGTTCTTGTCTTTTTTCCTCTAGGCGCCGGGGCGTAGCTGAATCCGGAAGATCGCTGCTGAAGATGGAAGCGCCTTGCAAAGGTGAGTAAAATGCAGCGCTGCAGCGATCGAAACGAAATGCCTTTAAAATGATGTCTTCCTTTTCAGGGCCGTTGGAGAAATGACTCCGGGATGCAGATTTATCAGGCAAGGGCTTTTCTTCTCCTATTCTCTTCCTTTCTCCCCTTACAGGTGTTCCAGGGTGCTGGCAGGCGTGGCTGAAGTCAGGATGCAGGAGCTGACACGGTGAGCGTCCAGCTGCTAGGTGCAGAACAACGCGAAGTATGTGTGGCTGTTCGGGTGGGGTTTAAATAGCCTTGGAAGAAGTTCCTGGTATGTATCCTTCCCCGACCACACCCGGGTGGTGAAGTAGTCCTACAGGTTAAGTAGTCCCATTCAGGCCTCAAGAGGGCCTGGATGAAGCAGCAAGGTCTGCATCAGGTAAGTGTGCACCCAAGCACTTAAACACATATCCTCTTCTATGAGCCTGGCGCCTAAGGCGCCAGGACTGAGTCCAAAGGGCCCCGACTTGGGCCCGCTGAGACTTCCCTGGGGAAAATGATGTCTGCCTCTGGGGTTGCTGGGCCCGGCCTGGCTCCTTAGAGGTAGGCATCATGACAGCAGCAATGCAGTGGGCGGGCGGTGCCAGCTATTGGTTGAAGATCGAGGGAGAGAGGCTAGACCCCTCGGGGGGGGGGGGGTGGGGGGCGGGGGACACCACAGGTAGAAAGTGAGATAGAGGAAAGGAAGGACCCAAGTTCTGGGAGGATCCGTGGGTGGTTAAAAAGCTGTGGGTAAGAGATGGGTTGATGAGAAACTTCACAAGGAGGGATTCGCAGTTTGCATTGCAGGCTTGTTGCTCAGAGTTTGAGATGGAGAGGTGGGATTTGTGGAGGATTGACGATCCTGCCTGATCTGCAAGTTCTGTTATGGGCGGTGAGTGTTTAGCCTGGGGGACTGCCTTGTGTGCGATGGGTCGGAAATCCTCAGAGAACCATGTTTCTGTGATGAAAGGAATGTCTGGACTTTCAGAGGAAATGAGGTTGTATATGTTGTCGTTTTTTTGTGACAGATCTGGTGTTAATCGGTATGTATGAGGGTAAGGAGCAGGGGCGGGCTATGGAGTGCTTTTGCAGTGGTGGTGGAGGGCAGGGAATGGATCCCCTGCTGGGGCCCCCTTTGGGCGGTGTAGTGTGAACAAGGGAGAGTGAAGGGAGTCGGAAGGGGGGGTGGTTAGGTAGGAGAGGGTGAGCTGCCTCTGATGTCAAGATGGGATGGGGAGGCTCTGAGTATTCTTTGAAGGTTAGAAAGGAGGGCTTGTGATGTACAGTTCCAAGGGAGGAGGATTGGAGTGGGAGAGGGGGGTAAAGGGAGAGTGTAAGAGGGGATTGCAGGTGTGGTGTCAGGAGGGTAGCGGGGCAGGGTAATGTTCAGGGTGGTGAATGGGGTCACTGAGGGTGGTTGTTGATGAAAGGGGTTTAGAAGAAAGATAGAGTGTAAGGTCTTACATGCAGCTTGGTTGATGATTTCCATGGAGTAGTTGAGGGCTGAAGGTGGTTAGTGCTGAAGGAGTTGCAGGAAGTGTTGAAGATGGATTTCACTGGGTTTGGAGCGGTGGCGGAAGTTATAATGGTGTAGGTGAGGGCGTGCATGCAGGGAACTAGGGGAGAGATGGGGAGAGGTGTGCAGAGATGAGAGGGTTCGGGTGTTAAAAATTCTGTGTTTGAGGAGGTTCTTTGGTACCTGTGGCGTGTGTGTGAAGGTCAGCGGGGCAGCACAGGAAGGGGTGTTGGTCAGGGAAGCATGAGTGGCATTAAGGGATGCAAATGAGTCAAGGGGTCGGGGGAGGGTGGTCGCAAGGGTGTTGGCGGGCAGTGTGGGACTGTTGGGGCTAAGGCTTGTGAGGGGGCAGCGGGAGGTGTGTGAGCGGGGCAGTTCTTCCCCAAGGGCTGGATGTGTGGGGGTGCAGGGGGGAGGGTGTCTGCAGAGCAGCTGGCCATATCTTTGGTGCGCCCAAGTGCCTCTGTGATCTGGGAGTTGGTTTTCGTGGTGGATAGCATGTTGTGTCTGCTCTGGTGGCTAGAAAGGCTAATGGGGTTGGGGGGGCCAGGGCCTGCCCCACTATCGGTGTACTCCAAGGAGGCCAAGCTTGAGGCGCTGCTGTAATCAAGTTTATGGCTATAGGGAGGTTCAATGCAATGGCTATTTTCAAAATGCAGCTAGATTTAACACGGTAGTGAAATCCGAAGCGCTGCTAGAGTGGGAGCACTGGAGAAGTTCAAGTACAGCTCGAGTCTACAGTGACTGCGCTCAGAATGCAGCTCAGTGGCAGTTAGGTTCAACACAGTGCCGCGGTTCAAGCACTGCTAGAAATAAAGTAGATGCTACCCTCAAATTACAGCTAGCTTCAGTGCAGGGCCCATACTCAAAGAGAACTTGAAATAACACAGTGGCAGATTCAAAGTGCAGCTGAATTCAATGCAGCTATGTTCAACACAGTGGCTATACCACAACAAATCAGTTACTTTGGCTATTGTAAGGGTGCAGAAGTAGACTCGGGACACAAAGGTGGCATTCTCTGTTGGTATAGACTTATATTGGACTGAAAATGAGCAAGAACCCTACCTGTCCCTATGACTTAAGAGGGTTTTCCCTGCCTCAACCAAAAAAAGGATCATGTCAGAATGCCCATTAAAAGTATAAAGTCATGTGCCCTGCACGAACGCCGGCCCCCACCAAAGGCCCACTCCAGGCCCTGTGGCTGTTGTCCTGTGCCTTACTTCCCCCTGCGACTTGATTACATCGAGGTCGCATTGCTGGGTGCTTCTCCGACGTGGCAATCCCATGTGTCTGCAGACTATCAACTCACTCTCCGGTAAGCCTACTTGGGCTCTGAACCACTTCAGAGCGTTCTCCTCGCACTGATTTATTCTGTTCACTTTGCCTTCATTTGCATCAGACACACATTGTGGTCACTGGGACCCTGGACCATCCAAGATGGCCGACACCCACACAAGCACTGGAATGCTTCGTTCCCTCACTTGAGGGACCGGGGCATTGGCTGTCTCTCTCTACAACTAGCCAATTGGGGTCACCGGCAGGTGAATGCCGGCCCCTGTCTGCTATCTGGATGGCCTGGGGGGCCCCATCGGCTGACCTGAATAGCGACCTGCTCCCACTATCCTCCATGGCTGCTGAACCTTTTGTGACATTCCTCCTCCTACGGGTTAGTCACATCTCCGCCTCTCAACCCTTTTTCTCTCCCATCATTCCACCTCCATCAGACTTTAATCCTAGCTGTGCCCAGTGACCACTGTGTTTTACTTGCCTGCCTTTCCTATCAAGTCCCCCCTCTGCTTGCATTTCTTTACCCCCCCCCTGCTAATATGGTGCTCTGTCTCTTCTATCTTCTTCAAGAAGAATATCCTGGTCTTCCACCCAGGTTTACCTATTGCCGATACTACACCAGCGCTTCCACCAGACAGACTCTGTGCTCTCCCCTTTCTCCTCCTCTCCTATTTATGGTGGCACCCGCTGTGAGGCCCTGCTGGCTTCCTTTCACTGCTCTAAGGTCATTATTAATGTTTACTGCAATGGGACTGTCTTGGTCCAAGGCCCTCAGGCCAACCTCCTCCTCTTTCACAGATGCTTCCCATGCCTTATTAATTTCCGTCCTGCTCCCATTGTCCCCTCTCTCCCTTCTGGTGTCCCTGCCTTCACCCTCCACCACATCTTCTGTGTCCTCTTCGTCTGCTACCTTGGCTACTCTGCCCCCAAACCCTCCCCACCCTCCCACCTACCCCATCTCAGACTCTTTCTGCACCTCGGCAAGGAAGTACCTCTGATTTGCATCCCTCCCCGGAAGTCTTTCAAGGATGGCAACCTTCTCCACTCTTACCTCCCGCTCAGCTGTCAAACACTCCTCTGACATCTGCCGTCTCATAGAAGAGCATGACCTTGATATTCTTGGTCTCAGCGAGACATGGTTCACGGCTGGCTCGGTTTACGGGTTTTGACACTCTCCTCCCTGATGGCTACAAGATCCTTTCTGCGCCCAGAGCCAACCGCAGTGGCGGGGTGTAGCCTTGATCTTCCCTGAGTGGATTCCTGCCTCTATCATTCCCACTCAGGCCTACACCTCCTTTGAATGTCTGATCTGTCCCCTCTCTCCTGGCTACTCTCTCACAGTGGCTACTATCTACTGGTTACCTGGTCAGATCACCTCCTTCCTCTCTGAGTGGGCAGACCTCTCCTCCTCCCTTCTGGCCTCGACCACTCAACTCCTTCTCCTTGGAGACCTCTACATCCACCTAGATGCTTCCTGTCCTTCCTCTCAAATCTTTTGTGACCTCTGCGACTCCCCCTCTCTCTCTCTATTCTTCCCTCTGGCCCGACTCACTCTGCAGGGCACATGCTAGATGTTCTCATCTCCCCCAACCTCACCCTCTCACCACTCCTCTCACTTGGATTGATCCCTTTATCCTTTCTTCTCATCTCTCCCTCTCTAACCCGCAGGCCAAGCCAGCTCTGGCACTGCCACCTACCTTCTCAGTCATCCAACCCATGAAGCGTGTGTCGGCTGCGGCTTTCGCTGCCACTTTCTCTCCCTCGTCCTGACACTGCCCTTTCCAAGCCCCACTCTGCTATCTCTGACACTCTCGATGTTCTTCCCCATGTAATGAGGATTCACCTGAAACCTAAAGCTAAGTGCAACTCTTTGTACGACTCCGACCTCGTCACCCTGAAACGCATGTATAGGGTTGCCGAGAGGAAATGGCGGGCTTCATGTGCATCCTCTAACAAACTGGCCTGCCACCTGCTCCAAAGAGACTACTGGCTGGCTCTCTGTCCACACTAAGAAGAGAGCCCACATCAAAGCCCGCATTTCTGTGGTATCTAAGAACTCGGCCGAAATCTTTAAAATCTGCAAGGAGCGGGCTGTTAAGAAGGATTTCTGAAATTTGACCTGGTAGGCAGAGGTTCAGAAGGCCAGCCTAGTTTATTGGAACAGGGTTACCTTCTGGACAAGGCAGACCAATCAAGGTAGATTGGCGGCAGTCAAGACTAGGTCTCAGGCGGGGTGAGGGTGATTGCAAGACCTCCATGAGCACACAGGGTAAAGGACAAATCCCTCCCAGTCAGGTGTGTGTGTCTATGTATGTGTATATGTATGTATGTATGTGTGTGTATATATGTGTATATATATATATATATATTTCTGAGGCTTGTGGAATCTGCTTAGATCACATGCTGTGCATAGGCCGACATCTAGTGGAAGCTGCGGAGTATTACAGTTTGTTTTTTGAAACTCGAAAATGGGCGTCGACACAGGGCGTGCCAGTAATACTATCCCTAGTGTGACGTCCACTGTACCCAAGATCCCTCACGCGTCTAGGAACCTCAGATTGTTTTTTTACGCCATACTGGCCGGAAGCATCTTGCGGAGTTCCCTGGCCTTAGCCATACTTTTGCTAAAATTTAAAATTATTAATCTATTGACATCCTTCCCCACCCCAACGTCGAACTTCGACACTCGACGCCGGCTGGAGAAGAAATCGACCGTCGGCTGCTGCACGACGGATTTGGGCCTCGGAAGGCCGCTGGCCTCGGCCCGGGCCTGGTAGGCCGCTGGCCTCGGCCCTGCAAGTAGGGACAGTAGGGGGTGGTACATACTCTACACTCTTGGTATATAGGTACACCCTATACATTTCCTACACTTAACAGCCAGCTGCCTCAAGGTGCGTATGGAGGGTACCCCTTTTCAATTCTGCCCCAAGTGCAACCGCAAATACCCTTGGATCGACAGGCACGCCACGTGCAATCTCTGCTTGCCGAGGGACCACCCCGAAGCGAACTGCAGAGCGTGTAGTAGGTTTAAACCTAAGACACTTAAGGACCGTTCGACGAAGCGTTGGGCCCACCACACCAGGCTGGCGGCTATGGCAGCGGAGGGCGCCTTCAGCGATGGCAGCGACGCCGTACTTTTGGACGGCGAGGGCATTACGGCGTCGAAAGACAGCCGAGCGCAGGTCCCCGACCTCGGAAGGTCGTCCGGCAGGGCGGCTATGGGGAAGACCCCCGGCGACGCAAGCGCTTCACATACTACACACACTAAATACACTAAGTCCAACCGAGACTCGACGACGTCGTGTTCTCGGAAAGAGGCACAGACAGAACGGTCCGATTCGGTGTCCTCTGGGCGTTCTCGATCAAGATTGCCGCATGACTCCAGGCAATCATCCACTTTTGCCAAGAGTGCCTCGCTCCCTAGGCTAACAGAAGTTCGATCGTCGGAAGACGAAGACGACTTCCACCCCCAGGCCGCGCTCCAGGAGAGGGAGCCCGCAACTAAAGCCAGCGAGGCCCCACGCTCGAAGGACAGGGACACCTCTCCCGATCCTCGACGCCAGGCGTCGAAAAACTCCGGAGCCACTAAGGGACAGGGAAAACATTTTTCTACGCACGGGGAGGGGGAAAACAGCAGAAGAAACTACCTGTACTTTCTTCCACACCTGTAAAACACTCCACCCCCCCCAAACAGACAAGCCCAGGTCTGCTGATAGGTCCACAACCAGCAAAGCTACTCAAGACAAATCCCATAGACTTGCTGAGAGAGTCATTCCCAGTTCCAAAAAATGGTCCAGTGAAGACAGGGTCATGTCAAGAATGTCTTCTTTGGCTGATTTTTATGATAAAAATCCAGAACATTTCCTCTTGTATGATCCACAAGGGGCCACACCCTCAGGCTCTACTGATCCTATCCCCCCGAGTAAGAAGGCCCGGTTTGAAACCCCGATGAGGTCTGAACCCTTCGAGGTACAACCTTACGCAACACCGCACTCACGGTATCAAGAAGAGGCTTCCTTTTGTGCAGACCAAGATTTTGGTATGATAGAAGAGCAAACCGGGACGGGCTACTATGGGGATGATGAGGAACAGGAAGAAGAGGATAACCAGGAAACATACAGAGTAGATTCCCCGATAGAGAACGAAGCCCCGGTTACCGACTCCCCGGTCGATAATCAGCCCCTCCTAAATGAGGTTCTCGCTCGCGCAGCAGAACATTTCCACATTGACACCCACGGTGTACAGGAGGAAAGGGACTTTGCAGAAGAGTTAGTGGGAGAAAGGAGGCCGGTTGCCCAGACCATCCCTATCCTTAAATCCATTCAGCGGAGAATAGATCCGTCCCTGGTGAACCCAAACCTCACCAGAGCAGTCAATCCCAGGGTTGAAAAACTTTTCAGGGCAGCTCAGTCAGACCCTCTCTATATAAGAGGGCATCTAAAGCCAGACTCCCTAGTTGTTACCAACTCTCGGAAGAGGGCTGGAACACCCTTGTCTTCGTCAGAAGCTCCTCCCGACAAGGAGAGCAAGAAACTATACGGTTTCGGCAGGAAAGTAGCCTCAACGTCCGCCTATCAAGCAAGGATTGCTAACTCCACCACCCTGTTGGCCAGCTACAACTGCCATCAGTGGGAAGAAGTCGCGGCTGCTCCTGAACCGTTAAAGGGCCAATTAGCTTGGATTTCCACAGAGGGTAGAGCCGTGTCTGGTTGCATTTTGAAAGCAACCTTCGACATTGCGGATAACGCAGGCAGGTTGATAGCAGAGGGTACTATTATCAAGAGACATGTGTGGTTACGGCAGTCTGGGTTTAAGGCAGAAACTCAGGCATCATTGTTAGACAAGCCGATCTGTTTGGTAAGGCGGTCGAGGACGCACTGAAAAATGCCAAGGACGAATACGAGACACTCAAATCCCTTGGCCAATTCATCAATAAACCCCCTAACCAGAGAGGGAATAGTAATTTTCGTCGCCCACGCGGCCAAAATTCACAGAGGATCTAACTATTCGCAGGGGCAGGGTACACAATGGAACAACAACCAACAGTCTACCCAGGGTTACGGCAGAGGTAATAGGAGAGGTCGTGGTAAAGGCAGAGGCAGCCCCAACAAGGGAGGCGGCACGCCTCCACCAAAGCAGTGACGCTCAGTTCAGGGTCCCTTCTCACGCAGCCCCAGTAGGGGGACGCATTTCAAACTTCACCCAGGCTTGGGAAGGGATCACATCACATCAGACAGATGGGTGCTGTCAACAGTATCCACGGGATATTGTATAGAGCTACTGCAGCGTCCCCGGAACCATCCTCCACGACAAAGAGTACACTCCTTAGAACATCAGAAGATTCTCCTCGAGGAGATCGCCATTCTTCTACAAAAGGACGCGATAGAACTCGTCCCGGGACACCAGGAAAACAAGGGTATTTATTCAACTTATTTCCTTGTGCCAAAGAAAGACTTGACAATGCGCCCAGTATTGGACTTACGGCCTGCCAACAAGTATGTCAAGCCCCAAAAATTTCGTATGACCACGCTACAAGAGGTAATAACCCTCCTAAAAAAGGGGGATTACATGGCAACCTTGGATATGAAAGATGCTTATTTCCATGTTCCCAGCGCACAGAAAGTACTTGCGCTTCAAGGTAGACAGTCGCCACTACCAATTCAAGGTACTGCCCTTCGGGATAGCTTCAGCACCAAGGGTATTCACCAAGGTACAGGCGGTGGCGGCTGCACACCTACGCAGGGAGGCAATCCCAGTGTACCCTTATCTGGACGACTGGCTAATGGGGGAAACCCCAGGAATTTGCAGGACAAACATTCAAAGGACTATCGACCTCCTCCACAAATTAGGCTTCTCAATCAACAAGAAGTCAAGCCTGGTGCCAAGCACCTCAAAACAATTCCTAGGAGCAATCCTGGATACCCAGGAAGGGTTGACCCTTCCTTTAGAAGAAAGAATTCGGAATATACTTCTGCAAATTCCGCATTATCAGTCCGGTCAACAAATAACGGTACGCAAAGCAATGCGTTTACTGGGCATGATGGCGTCATGCATTTACCTGGTCCCCCACGCGCGCCTGCGCATGCGTCCCATGCAGGAATGGTTGGCGAAACAGTGGTCTCAGGCAAGTGGTCAGTGGGACGATCTAGTGGTCGTTTTGCCAACACTGGTACAAAGCCTTCACTGGTGGACAAGAGAGAATCTCGCAAAGGGGAAACCCTTTTACGATCGAAGTACAGGCAGTAGTCACTACAGATGCATGTCTGACGGGGTGGGGAGCTGACCATCTCCACCACACAGCTCAGGGTCTCTGGTCTGGCCAAGAACCACATCAACCTGCTAGAGCTTCTGGCAGTTTTCCGAGCGCTTCAAGCGTTCGAGCCCCATCTACTAAACCTGTCAGTGCAAATCCGGACGGACAGCACTACAGCCATGTTCTACCTGAACAAGCAAGGAGGGACTCGCTCGCCAAATCTGTCCAAGCTTGCCCAGAAAATCTGGATATGGGCACTCAGATGGAACATCTTCCTGTCATCACAACATGTTCCAGGGGAGCTTAATTCCCTAGCGGATGCTCTGAGCATAGACTCCCTCCCAGAGGAACACGAATGGGTTCTTCACAGAGAGGTCTTAGAAGATCTCTTCTCTCAGTGGGGTTTCCCCACTATAGACTTATTCGCCACAAGCGAAAACAAACAATGCCCAGGATTTGCATCCAGGTTCCCCCAACCAGACTCCCAGGGGAACGCCCTGTGGATGAACTGGTCAGGGATGTTTGCGTACGCTTTTCCACCAACCCCTCATCAGGAAAGTGGTGAACAAGATTAACAGGGAATCGAAGACGCTCGTCCTAGTTGCTCCCATGTGGGCAAGACAACTGTGGTTCCCACACCTACGCAGGATGGCGGTGTGCGAGCCCATCAAACTTCCAGCCTGGTACAACCTACTGTCCCAGCACCAAGGTCAAACAGTGCACCAGCAACCAAACTCAATGAACCAGGCAGCATGGCTCCTGAGGTCATAGTTTGGACACCTCAAATTGCCACAGAGGTGTATGGACATCCTAAAGGAATCTAGGAAGCCAAACACAAGGCACTGTTACTTTGACAAGTGGAAGAGGTTCGTTATCTGGTGCCAGAGTAGACGAATCAACCCAGTTGATTGCACTCCTTCCACTATTGTTACATACATGCTCCACCTGCTAGATGCAGGATTGGTTTTTAACTCGCTGAAAGTACACCTGGCAGCTCTCTCGGCTTACACCACTTCCCATAGCAAGGTGTTGTGGTGGAAAGTACCAGTAGTTAAAGCCTTCATGGAAGGAGTAAAGAGACTTCACCCTCCTATTTCAAACCCACCGCCAGGGTGGGACCTTAATGTGGTGCTAGCCAAGCTCATGGGCCCCCCTTTCGAACCCATGCATAAAAGCAGTCTCAAACACCTGACTTATAAAACGGCCTTCTTAGTAGCTATTACCTCTATAAGAAGGGTCGGTGAAATTCAGGCTCTGTCAGTGCAGGATCCTTTCTTTACTATCCATAAAGACAAACTGGTTTTACGCCCACACCCTAGGTTCTCACCTAAATTTATATCTAAATTCCATGTAAACCAGTCCATCAAGCTTCCGGCTTTCTTCCAGAACCCGCAAAGCTCGGCTGAGGTGAAACTACACACCCTAGATGTGCGTAGGGCGGTCCTCTACTATGTAAATAAAACAAGACCGCTAAGGAAAACAGATCAACTGTTTGTCTCCGTAGCTACAGGCAGAGAGGGGGATCGCGTCTCTAAAGGTGCCATCTCAAAGTGGATTATTAACTGTATCCAGCTGTGTTACTCACTCTCTGAAAAGACTCTGCCTTTTACGCCAAGGGCCCACTCTACTAGAGGCATTGGGGCCACTCTGGCTTTCATTGCAAATGTTCCCCTCGACACCATTTGCAAAGCAGCTACTTGGAGCTCTATTCACACTTTTACTCAGCATTACTGCATTGACACCCATTCCAAGACAGATACACAAGTGGTACAAGCGGT
Organism: Ambystoma mexicanum; assembly: GCF_040938575.1. Lineage (NCBI taxonomy): Eukaryota > Metazoa > Chordata > Amphibia > Caudata > Ambystomatidae > Ambystoma > Ambystoma mexicanum. The sequence goes on along the minus strand of NC_090924.1, from coordinate 530,340,538 downwards.
TCTAAGACATTTATTTGCTCATGACCCTTCTCACATCCCACCTCCTTCTTCTGGTACTGCTCGCTAATCTATGCACAGCATGTGATCTAAGCAGATTCCACAAGCCTCAGAAGGGATACATTACTCACCGTAATCGTATTTCTGATGCTTGTATCTGCTTAGATTCACATGCAAACCACCCTTCCTCCCCTCCGCGAGAAGGCGCATGATTACTTGTAGTCTTACCTTTCTTTCTATCTGCTTGGATTATCTGTACTCGCGCTACTCCTCATGCTACCTCATGTCAGAAAAAATACAATCTGAGGATCCTAGACGCGTGAGGGATCTTGGGTACAGTGGACGTCACACTAGGGATAGTATTACTGGCACGCCCTGTGTTGACGCCCATTTTCGAGTTTCGAAAAACAAACTGTAATACTCCGCAGCTTCCACTAGATGTCGGCCTGTGCACAGCATGTGAATCTAAGCAGATACAAGCATCAGAAATACGATTACGGTGAGTAATGTATTATATATATAATCAAAAATACAAATACATTTATTCCAAGGCCTTTGCAATTCAACATACAGTAAGAAAATCACAGCAATACTATTAAACCAAAACAATCATATATTTATAAGACCAATGGGGTCTAAAGCATGAATTCACCAAATGGGTCCACAACCTAAACAGGGAAGGAAGCGGGCAGTACAAATAGTCTTTAGGCCCTTCTGCATCCAACACAGTCCTAACTGAAAGGCAGTCCAATCCCTAAGATGAGGGGAGCCTAATGCTCAAATGTACTTGCGAAGCTGGCACACGCGGTAGTTCAAATGGGCAAAGCAGGGCCTTTTGTAGGGGCTGTAGCAGCTCAGGAAGGTAGGTGAGGTGATGCAGAATAGGTTCAGACTATTCGAGGAGGGCCTCCACTTGAGGGCAGAGTCGATTCCAAGAGTTGGGAATAGTTTGCTAGTTCGCACTAGCAGTGCAAAGGAGAGGGGCCCCTCATGCGTAAAAATCTATGGATGCTCTAGGGGCCACTGGTTAGGGTTGCATTTACTCACCGACCCCCAGCGTACTCAGGACCAAACAGTCGAGTCCGCTTTGGTTGCAGATTCAAATGTGGCAATCTCGCGGCTCTGTGGCTTTCAGCGACAAAGATACAGCGTTGATCCCTCTACGGGACAGAGGTGACAGAGGTGATTTCTCCGCTCCTGGTGGATGGATCAGGCCAGTTCCGCTGTAGCAGGCTTCAGGGCACAGATCACCACAGCTGCAATAAAATTGCAAAGTTCGACACGACGGCTGGGCGACACAATAACCGCGTTTACTCCGGTTCGGGCGCACTCACTTACTCCAGACCTGGGAATGCCAAGTGTACGAAATACGGTGTGAGTGCCGGGAACACAGAGCTTGCGATGTAGCAAGTTTCAAGGACCTCCTTGAAACGGCGGCGGTATCAGGGCAAAACTCCTGCGCAAGCTGGTCAGCCCACTGGTTGCCCCAGGGACACTTCCGAAAAGGCTTACTTGCAGGATTTGATGAAGGTGCCGAGAATAGTTGGTCCCACTATTCCAATGGGCCGAAGCGTCTTTGCAGACCTTCTAGGACCACCAGATGCAGAGGGGTCCCATGGGAAGACAGCGGGCTCAGGGTGCCAAACCTTCAGCGGTTCCTCGACTCGGCTTCTGAGTTTCAGGATACTTGGATCCTATCCTTCGTTCAGTGACAACTCCAGAGATCGACATAGTATGGGTGTTTGGAGCCTTCTCTTATCCAAATTCTCCTTCGCTCAAAAGCGAAGAGGACCCAATGGGAGATCTGCTCACATACAGGCCTACCATATGTGGACCAATCGTGGACCACGGTGGTCCCAGGCATTCACAGCACACCAGACTCTCTGGCACCCAGGATGTGTATTGGAACTAGACGTTCCAGCCTGCATCCTGAGGGTGCGCACACAAGACATGCAGAAGCCCGCGAAAGCTTGGCGCTTCACGGGAAAATGCATGCCCAAATAAGAACTGACCGGGAACCTCGTGGCGTGGCCTTTTTGGAGCCAGGCCTGGTTTACCTGGCAAGAAAGGGTTAAAAAATATGGGACATAAGCTGCCACCAGCCCTGTCCAAGGCACGTCTGCACTTCTCTCAAAACAAAAAATCCTTTGACTGTATCTAGGGCCTTTGGAAATGACAGGAAGACCCCAGTGTACTTTACTGTAAGGTACATAGTCCATGTTGCAACACATGTAACAAGTGTACAAAGGGAAACAAAGTCTCCCAGTACTGACTGTCTTTCTATCGGTTTCCCCATAAGAGGTGAGTGAAAAGCCCAGAGGAGTGCAGCAGAAGGCTGTGCTTCTCGGGTGAAGTCAGACTATGGTGATTAAACAAAGCAAAAAGTTGGGGGGGACACAACTGGAGGGAAAATTGCACATTAAATGGAAGTCTTGCCTAACGCAGGCCAATCCTGCTGCAGTCTCCACCTCGACTGACCCCTCCCAGGCCCTCTGCATCGCCCTAGCCTCTTCTTCACAAAAACTCAGGACATCTTGTCCACTCTCTTCCTCGCCTCCTCTTCCTGCTTCTCTCTCGCTACCTCTGCCCCCCCCACATCCCCCCTCTTTCTCTTCCTTTCCTATGTTCTCCCCTGACGAGATTTCTAGACCAGTTTGATCTATGAAAGTCTCGTCAAAACAGGTTTTTTCAAAAACCATCAAGGACCATATCAACAACCTCTCTCCTGCCCTGGCTGTCTTCTGCAACCATTCCTTCGCCACTGAAGCCTTCCCCACCCCTCTAAAGCACTCTCTTTTGCACCGTCTTCTCAAGAAACCCTCTACCGACCCCCTCCCTTCCGGCTAACTATCGTCCGATCTCTATCACCCCCTTCCTGGGCAAACTCCTGGAAAAGCTGGCCATCTCCCAGCTTAACCTCCATACTGACTCTGGATGCCTTCATGACCATCTGTCAGGTTTCAAATCTGCCAGGAGCATGGAAACGGCTGTCTTGAACATATGTGAAGATCTGCTCTCCAACCTTGATTCTAATCTTCCCCTCTGTTCTCCTACTTGATCTCTCTTCCGCCTTTGACGGGGTCAACCATGCTATCTTGCTCAACCGCCTTCGTGATAACCTGGGTATCCCCGGTCAGGACCTGGCCTGGCTGACCTCTTTCCTCTCTGACCACCCTCCCAGGTCCAACTCAGTTCCTTCCTTCCTTTCTCTCTCTCTCTATCTCTCTCTCTCTCCCTCTCTCCATCTCTCTCCACCTCTGGTGTTTCCTAGAGGTCTAACCTATCTCCCTGGCTCTTCAACCAATACCTGGCACCGCTTGCCCACTGCATAGCAGGTTTCTGTTCCAACTTTCAGTGCTACGCGGATGACTCCGCTCGTTTTCAGGCTCCCCTCAGCCACTTCCTCTCCCTCCCTCATCTCTGTCTGTCTGCTATCCAGGCGTGGTGTGCCGCCAATGACCTCTGCCTTAATGCCGGTAAGACAGAGATCCTTCTTGTTGGCACTCCTACACCTTCCTTTCCTGCCACTCTCTGGCCGGTTTCCCTTGGCCCCCCTTCCTGCTCCCACCTGTGAGGCTAAGAACCTCGGGGTCATCTTCGATTCCACGCTCTCCTTCTCTCCACACATCTCTGTCGCTAAGAAATCAAACTACCAACTGCACCTCCTCAGGGGTATTCATTTTCTCTCCTTCCCCAAGAAGCTCAGTGTCTCTAGAGCACTGGTTCTCTCCAGACTGGACTATGCAACAGCCTCTTTCTAAATCCGCCTGCCTGCACTACACCCTCTGTATCTCATCCAGAACAGGACTGCAAGACTTGTCTTTGGCCTTAAGCCCAGGGATCATATCTCTCCTGCCCTGAAATCTCTCCATTGGCACCTAGTGTCTGCAAAGGATCAAGTACAAGACCTTTTGTCAACAAGCCTTTGCGGGGCTGGGGCCTGCACTACATCAAATGCTCTCTTCCAAAATACCTTCCTTTTCGAGCCCTTCACTCAGCTTCCTCCAATTCTCTAAGGTTTAGACTCTTCTCCAGGGGTTAGGTGCCTCCCTGCCCTTCTCTACTTAAGCCGTACCACCTGAAGTTCCGGAAGCAGCTCAAAACATACCTCTTCTTCACTGCTTTCTCGGTCTCTCTCCCCTGCTGACCTACCTGTCTGATGTACCCTCCCCTGCTTACCTACCGGTCTGCTGTACTCACTGGTTGCTTGGCTACCCTCAGTCTCTCGCTGAGTACCAGGCTCTTTCTTGATCAGTCACCCTTGCAATGCCTCAAGGCCTACCATGCACCTAGGTGCTGTAACTGTAAACATAGTCCCTTGTCCTCCTTGCACTACCCAGAGCTGCGCTGCCCTAGCTGCACTTATTCGGAGCATTGCTGCCCTGTTTTACCCTCCTCTCTCCCTTGCACTTCTCATTCTCGCACTTGCACGATCTGAATGACACCAGGCCTAGTATGGTCATTTGTCTTGTCCTCGCTCTGTGCTCCCTTCCTTGTCTTGTCAAGCCTAGAAACACTTGTGTACGACGCTTTATAAATGACTTATCATATCAAATCTTATACTCAGAGATGTGGCTATATTCAGTACAGTGGCTATCCCCAGAAAATCAGTTAAAATTGTAAACAGGAGGGGTTGCACGGATGGTGTCCTCTTCCGTGTGAGCTCCGTCCCCGTAGGTCTGCGAGGTGACCTGAGCCCCCACCCCCCCCCCCCCCCCCACGGTGAAAAAAGCAGATAATCGTGCGTCGGAATACCCCTGTACCACCCTGGAGAAAACCCGACTGATATCGGACCCGGGGAGCCCGAGTAAACTTCGGGTAAAGTTCTTCGGGGATGGTGCGAAATTGAAAGCAAACTGGCTGGGACAGTGAACGGGCCTATCAGGAGAGCGACGCGCAGCCTGAGAGGTGCTGGCCAATGCGCCCCCCCCCTGCCCACAGAGCTACTCCCCTGAGATGCCCCCAATCGATCCACGGCGTGGACCTCCCCAGTCATGCCCCCCGGCCCGTGGACTACTGGAATACAAGGAAGGCCCTGCCGAGAGGTAAGCTACGCCTCCAACCGCACGCAGCCCACACTGTCTGCTGCGGCCGCAGTGCCTTGGAGTGCCGCGGCTTCTGTACAGGGCCCCGGCCCTCAAAGGGATTAACTGGGCCCACATATTGGTGTGTCTCCGCGACGGACGCCCTACGCATCGTGGATGCTGGCATACACGGACGCGGCGTGGAGCCATAGTGAGGCCCCCATGGTTTGAGGAACCTCCGCCCTGGGAGCCCTGCGCACCGCAGCGCATAGACACCTGACTGCAGGACCTCCGCCCACTGGAAAAGTATGGCCTATGGTGTCCGGTCCCCCTCAGTCTAAGCCACCAGATAGAAGACTTGACCTGGGGGCCTGCTGCTTCCCCCCCTCCCCCTTGAAACCTCATCAAGGGCAACAGCCCATATGGGCGGCAGACGAGTAATCAATCCACTAGGGCCGTGGCAAGACGATGTTTCAACCAAGTGGCCTGTGAAGACCCCTACTCTCAGACCTCTAACAAGAGGTGCATTTCAGGGCTGCCATAACTCCGCTGAACATCCACAACGCATGTTGTCACATGCAAAATGGAGATGCACGGGGGAGGTGAATGCCAACATCGTACAGTCCCCCACCAGCCCCCACTCCTTATGGACACATAGCCTTCTGAGCCCCTCATATCATCTGCTCCTCCCAGTGCACAGGGCAAGGATCCTCTGGACTGAAGGTAGGGCCCCCGAAACAGGGGCGTGTGCCTCCTCAAGTCCCCGGTATCGATTGGAATTGAAACCAGGGGGACACCTTCCAGCCTCGCCCCTATACCAGGGGCCCTGCAAATTCTAAAGATTATCTGCTGAAGGGTGTCGCCAACTTATCCCTTCTGCAGGGTGAGCGCATTACCGCTGGGTGAACGCAAACGACTAAGAACTGTGTGACGTCCTACCCACACCTGCCCGAACCCGAGACATCGAGGTGAAGCACCCAAGTATATGCAAGCCAAAATAAAACGAGCTAGTTATGCTTACGCTCCCTCCACCCGCACTCTCATCGCCCCCAAGATGGCAACGGAATCTGTGGCACACGGAGAGACAGCAGCCACGAAAGGTGACATGGCAGCCCACCTGACGGGAGATAAAGAATGTGGGGGCCAACATAGGCGGCAGGATTGACAAAATCACCCAACGTATAGACCGGATTGAGGACAGGTTGGAGGGGGTAGAAAACAACCAAGCCTCCATAGATACTTTGCAAACACAACTCGAACACAGGATCACGGATCTCGAACAGCGGGAAGAGGAATACAGGCTAAAGATGGATGATTTGGAAAATCGGGAGAGGCGAAACAACCTACGGTTTTTTGGGATCCCGGAACAGGATGGGGAGACAGAGGAGAGCCTGAAAGCAACACTTCATGATATCATCAAAATCTTGGCGGCAGATGATGAGATTGACGAACCGAGAACCGAACGGATCCACAGAGCAGGGGGCCCACCTGGAGGCCCGAGATCGGTCCTCGCCCGCTTCCACAGATACCAGGACAAAACAAAGATTCTCGAAGGTGTGGAGTCGTGATCACCATCAATGATGCCCAAGTAACCATATATCAAGACCTATCTGCCATGACATTGGCGCTGAGAAGGATGTGTGGCCCCCTGACAAAATGGTTGAAAGAGCGGGAGACCCGATATCTGTGGGGCTACCCCTTCTCGCTCTCCTTTGAACACAATGGCACAAGAATCCGACTACAGTCGGAGAGGGAAATAAAGGCCTGCATATCTGAACTTGTTGATCCCCGTGAACGAAGGGAAGATGGAAACACTCCAAGAAACGAAGGACGAGATTGTAAACTCCGAGGACCTAAGACGCTGAGAGTCAAAGGGTCGAGAAAATTTCAGAGAGGTAACAACTCCCCGGAGGGGGACAAGTGAACTAGACCAGCTGCCACTACCTTGACACTATTATGTTCGAAACAAGGGCCGCTTTCGGCCCAACACAAAAGTTATATTCGATGGTTGTAAGTTGGGGTTGAAGAGGTCCTGGGGGGGGGGGCTCAGACTTATGTGGTGTTTATTCTTAATAAAAGGACCGGTGTTTTGGGACTCGGGAGCACTGCGTAAAGTGGGAGTGGGAATACTTATCAGAAAGGGACTTGATTTCCTTGTCTCCAAAACCTGGTCAGACGCGGAAGGGCGAGCCTTGCTAGTTGTGGGGACTATTGGGAAGGTGGAAGTAACGATTGCCACAATCTACTCTCCCAATGTAGGACCGTTCCAATTCCTCTCTAAAACTGTCCCCAAAATAATGTTGGAGGCCACTGCACACATTATACTAGGTGGGGACTTCAACCTATGGGCAGGTCACGACTTGGATCGGAAAGCGGGGCGCCCAAACGTCGAAGTTCCTGTGAGAGAATGCAGTGATTTTGCAAACATGATGCAGATATATACACGCTGGTAGATGCATGGAGGGTGATGCACCCTGATGAAAGAGGGTATACATTTTATTCACCCCCACACAATACTTTCACCCGAATAGATTACATCCACCTTTCACGAGAACTGACCACCTCACATTCAGGGATTACCCCAATAACGTGGTCCGACCACGACATGGTCACAGTTGATATACAGTGGGAACATCTACCAATTAAGGGCGGGAAGTGGAGATGTAATGAGGCCCTGTGGAGAGAACCTGTTTTCAAAGAGGAACTCGAAACAGAGATCAAAGAATACTTTAAAGCCAACAATACCGGGGAGGTCTCTAAACAGAGTGTGTGGGAGGCGGCCAAAGCAACCTGGAGGGGGATCCTCATACGGGAGGGAGCTCGGAAGAAAAGGGAAAGAACCCTTATTGAGAATAAGCTCCGAAGTGAAATATGTCAGCTTGATAGAGAAGCTAGGGTGGGGGACACCCAAGAGGCCAGAAAAAAAACAGGAGGAACTTCACCGCCTAGAGCATGGCCAGATGGCGTCTAAGCTACATTTATTGAAGCAGAAATTCTATGAAAAGGGAGATAAGGCTGATGTGCTGCTAGCGGCTAGACTCAGGATGCAACGGGCAGAACGTAGGGTGAAGGGGATCACATATCCAACCCCTGACTAAGCACAACATATACCCCCATCCCAGAACTGTTCGCAAACTTCTATGAGTCCCTATACACTTCAGAAGTAGACCCACACTCACAAGAGAGAGACAATTACCTCACCAGCATTGCTCTTCCAAAAGTGGCAAGCGCTGACTCAGCCCATCTTGAATCCCCCATAACTGAAGACGAAATACACGAGGCGATCAATCGACTTAAACTGGGCAAATCCCCAGGTGAGGACGGATTCACTGCCGGCTTCTATAAAACCTTATTGTACCCTCCTAGCTCCATTCCTGACCACCCTATTTAATGAAATCCTTGACATGGGGATTGTCCCTGACTCCTTCGTCCGAGCACTCATATCAGTCATTCCCAAGGAAGGCATAGACCCCAAATGCTGTGGATCATACCGCCCCATATCCTTGCTCAATCTTGATGCCAAACTTTACACAAGAGTCCTGGCGGCCAGGCTAGAGGTCCACATGCCCCATCTTGTCCATCCCGACCAGGTAGGGTTCATAATTGGACGACCGGGTGCAGACATCATGAGAGACTCGATTTGGTCGAAGCCTCCCAAACCATGTGCAACGATCCTGCCTTACTCTCCATTGATGCTGAAAAAGCCTTCGATAGAGTGGAATGGGGTTTCCTTTCCGCAGTCCTCCGTGCTGTGGGAATAGGACTGAAATTTAGAAGGGGGATAAAAGTAGTTTACACCGCTCCAAAAGCCTCAGTGTCTGTCAATGGGGAATACTCGAGATGGTTCGAGCTGAAACGTGGTACCCGGCAGGGATTCCTCCTATCGGCCATCCTCTTCGCCCTCTCTGTAGAACCCTTGGCACAAAAAATTTGACCGGATACCCAAGTAACAGGTATGCGTCTAGGGGACGAGGAATTCAAAGTAGCGCTGTATGCCGATGACCTACTTCTTCATGTGACAAACCCCACTACTTCCATTCCCAGGGCTCTGTACCTCCTGGACGAATACGGCCAGGTATCCGGGTTCAAGGTTAACAAATCCAAGTCCATACATTTTTCCCTTACAGGGATCAATGGAAACAAACACTGAAAGATACCTGCCGCTGGGCCTTATGATTGAACACGAAAAAATGAATTACTTAGGAAAACATGTCACAAGATCGCTAAAAGATTTATATGAAGCCAATTTCCCAGCGCTTCTCCAAAAATTTCACACGGACCTTGCCCGTTGGGATAACCTAACCATATCCTGGTTGGGGCGTTTAAACGCGATGACCTGTCTCCCGAGATTTCTATACCCCTTTCAAATGCTCCCCATTCAGATGCCACGTCAATTCTTTGCAGAAGTCAAGAAGGCGATCCTAAAATTCCTATGGCAAGGGAAAAAGCCCAGAATTGCATATTCCAACTTGACATTACCGAAAGACAAGGGTGGAGTGGGTCTTCCAGACATCTAAAAATATTACAAGGCGGCTCAATTACGAATCCTTATTCCCCATCTTCGTATCCAAAAAAACGCCCCAGTGGATTTCTATGGACAATCACTATCTGTCCCCAGCAACAATCTCTGAATGGCTATGGTCCCCTAGAAGGAGAGTACTGAAGAAATCTAAGGCACACCTGATGTTTGCAACCATATGGGACATATGGCGAGAGGGCAGGGATATGGGAAAGATCACCACATGGCCATCACCATTAAGTCCTCTCTGGTCACCGGGCATTAACGACCAGATCCCTAATGTGGAGAGGTTTCAAGCTTGGTATGAGGTAGGCCTGGAGCGGGTGGGACAACTGCTGAAGGACTCCTTCATCGCACTCCCTGAACTAGAAGAGACACTCGGATAGGCACACTGTCTGCATTCGACTTTCTGCATTCGACTTTCTGCAGATCAAGGGTGTTTTGACAAAAACAGAATGGAAGGACAAGCTGAGAAGGGAACTTGCCCCGTTTGAAACTATACTTGACTCCAAGACGGAAACGAAAGGGTTGATATCTGTTTTGCATAAAACACTAATGGAAGCCGGAAAGCGATCAACAGAACCGCTTAGGTTAAAATAGGAAGGGGACATTAGCGAGGATATCGATCCAGAGACATGGGATAAGATATGTAGGGCAGCACCCAAAGCTTCGATCTCATGCCAGTATAAGTTGCACTCGATCAAATTATTGAATGGCAATATGACCCGCGCAGGCTCTCCAAGATGTATCAGTCATCTAGTCCAATGTGTTGGCGGGGATGTGGGTCCGCGGCTGATTACTGGCACATGTGGTGGGGTTGCCCCCAGATCAAAATATACTGGAATGAACTGCTAGGTTGGATTAGAGATGTAGACGGGATCCAGCGAACAGCGGACCCCTACTTGATCTTATTTGGTCTCGAGAAAATCGAGGATGAGTTGAGGAGGGTCACAGATATAGCTGCACCACTGTTAGCTGCGAGGGCTCTATTGGCCATGAAATGGAAATCCCCTGTAGCCCCCACAGAAAAAGAATGGGTTAATGTAACCTCCAATATGTGCATCATGGAAAAAATCACGGCATCTATACACGGGAAAGCCACGCAATGTGACATTTTATGGTTGGAGTTTGTCAATAAGTATATGCCCGGAATAGCTCACTAGCACCTAGCAAATGACCAGTGCCATGGGCAGTGAAACATCATGATAACCTCCCGAACAAGGTAGGCCTCAAGGTCTGACAAACCTATCAACCAATCCGCCAAATACTAGACCATACATCCCTTGGCGGCAGATTATAAAGTCTTTTGGGGTGGAGGGAGGGGGGGGAAATGGGAGAAGAGTGGTCAATGTTTATTGACATTGTAAAGAGTAGTTAAATATTGATGGAACAGAATGCAAGAATTTTGTTGAAATGTGAAATTGAATCTTAACCGTGTTTTCTATTCAACTGCAATACCTGCTTTTATGTTATGATTATTACCTTTGGATGTACAAGCTTTAATCTTTTTGATATAAACTCCAATAAAATTAAGTTTAAAAAAAAATTGTAAACAGTGGCTAGAAGTCATGAACAGTGGCTAGAAGTCATGAGCAGTGGCTATACTCAAAATGCAGCTAAATTCAACATGCAGGCTATACTAAAACAAATTGGCTAAATTCAGAGAAGTGGGCATACTCCAAAAAATGCAGCTTTATTCAACACAGTGGCTTTACTCAAGATGCTGCTAAGTTCAAAAACAGTGACCATACTCAAAAAATTATGCTAAATTTGACACAATGGAAAAATCATAAGTGCAGCAGGGGTTAAGGAAACGACTGTGGTAATACAATCGTTTTGGTAGATACAAGACAGTGTCAAGTGTTAATAATGCTCCACTGGCTATGCAACCAAAATATTCCTTTATTACCTGGAGTTGTCTGTGTACAGCTTTTGGGGGGCCTGGCCGGGGCGAACAGCAAATGGGTGATGGAGATGCCCACGGAGACGCCCTTTGCAGTGGTACTGAGTTGGCTTCCCGGGCAAGGCTTCCCTGGGGAAGCCTCAGAAGTCAGGCTGTTCTGTGCATGTGGCTAGTGCACTGGGCAAGCCACAGCACTGGGGGAAGTAAGGGGAGGAGGGGCACTGGGGAGAGGAGGGTTATGGGAAGGAGCTGTGTGCTGGGCGCGCCAAGGAAAAAATGGCACTCAAGTACAAGAAAGCCAAAACAAGTTGCCATACCTTTTTGGAAGATGCAGCGCCAGTAGGAGCAATGAACAAATTGGCCAAATAGTAAGTGTTCCCATCACATGGGTAGTCCACCGACCAATCCAGAGTACATAATGTATTATGTGCATTATACTTTTCTTTTCATTAGCACCCTGGGGGTGCTGGCCAATCGGGAAGCTCGGAACACGAGCTGTATTCTCTGGTTCAAGCCCATGTTCCGAGCAGCCTGTGTGCTGCTAGCCAGCAACCCCCTAACTTCCCTCCATTCCTTCCCTGCCCCCTCACCACTTAGTTTCCTATGCGGGTGCTAAGAGAGTGTAATAATAAAAAAAAAATACTTATCTTACTGCGTGGTCATTGCTGCACAATATTTTCCCAAGTTTGTTTTATTGTTGACGTCACAGCTGATGAGAATGAGGGCAGTGATTAAGAGACAGCAGCAGAAAGTGCGCTGAAAGGACAACTGGCTAGAAGAGTAAATGAAGCAGATAGAAAATGTCCTAAAACCAAATGTAATTTTATTGTGGGGAAATAATACAGGGGCTTCATTTTATACATATGTGGATTTCTTTTCAAGTGGTCAGGAGCCAGTATTTCTTCATTTACAGCCATTGGCAGTTCCATGTGTGGTAGATGTGTGACTTGGTAGACATGGGAGCATTAAGCATCTGTAGATGAAATTGGGATGATAAATCATTCAGTAAGTAAGAATGAGATCCATCCAGACTATGTAAATGCATGGCTTTCGACTCCAATCAAGCTCACCTACATAGAAAGCAGTAGACCGTATTTAGAGACTATTAAGTCTCTGGATATGAAATCGGGATTAGAGTTCACTGGCTGGGTTGAAATTAAATGAAACACAAACATTGAGATGGACAAAATAGAACTGGGAGCTCAACATTATGGGATTCAATATATGGTTGAGCTGTATCCGCATGGAGCGGTCTGGGTTGCATTTTCTAAAGAGTTTTGCATAATTTAGTTATTCGTGTTTAAATTAAAATGTGACCATGCACAGGGCTGCAAATGTGCTTCAGGGAGTACACTAGGTCACACACAGGATTGGTCTGGAGACTTAATGTGGGACTGTGTGACAGATTTATGATTTGGCAAGTGTGTAAAAGCCCTTCCTTTTTAGATTTCTATTACTTCATAAAATGATGCAGGTAATTCAATCTTCTGATGAGATTCCCCTTTCATGAGTTCAACACTAAAAGCACTGTTTGTATCTGTGCCTTACTGCATCAGTATCTTCATCTGCAGTGCTTGCTCTTGTAGGAGTGAGCAGGTTCAGACTTTGCAGGTGCCGGTTTGACAGCTGTGGAGGCAACCAAGTATATGCAGCACAGGGGATGAATTTAAGATAAGCACCCCTGTACCAAAACTATGATATTAAAAGTAGCCCAGGCTGCGTGCATGGCAAACTCAAAAGATAAGTTATGCATAGGTTAAGGCATGCTACTACTCGTGACATTGCAGCCACATTCAATTTGATATCGGACGTGTTTCAGCTCCTGTGAGCCAACTCTGCTGTGGATGTTGATGTGTATTCTGACCAAACAATGAAAATATCTATATGTGCACACCAGTATATTATGGGATAGCTAATATCTTCATTCAAGAATAGTAACAAAATTTGGGTGCAGGGGAGGAATACAGACTGACACTGGGTCTGACAAACATACAATAAAGAGAAAGTGTTTAACTCTAGAGACGCTCTCTTCCCCTGCACACCCATAAACTGAAAGAAACAGTCAAAGAATTGGTAGCAAGTTTTGAATTCTTTTACTTGTATATTTCACAAATTGATATAAATAAATTCTGGTTGCACATAACAATTTTGTTACAGTGAGGAAAACAAAATACAATGACTCTTACAACTTTTGGAGTCTGACTTGATTATGTGGTTATTTGAAGCTCAACGCGTTTCGGGATGTAGACCCCTTCTTCAGGAGCAAGTTATTCTGTAAAGATATGCATAAAAAAACAATCAAACGTCTGTTAACTTTAGGGTTCACACAGTTTAACAGGTTACAATGATGTGTGTATGTATAAGTTCGCCCTTAACTCTGTGACCAGCTGTTGTTGGAATAGTTGACCATAATGAAGTAGCATTCTGTCTTGTTATTCATCCAGGTGACTACTCTCACAATAGGTGTAGAGTATCACGAGAACATAATTGGTTTCAATAGTTCTGGCTAGGTTCCCACTTAAATTCATTACTGTATAAAAAATTAGGTAATCCACCTAGTTGTGATACTTGAAGTCCCGAGGGACCGGCATCTGGTTCAAAATATGTCTGTCATATTAGCCTGCAGGATAGCTGTCAGGGGCACTCTCACAGTATGTACCCTCGAATACATGTCTTTGTATCCTTCGCTAGAGTTCGCGGAGTTCAGACACTCCTATAGTAAAATATTTCCAAGTTAGGGGCACGGATATTCAATAACGTGTATTCTGACCAGACGGGTTGTTCTTACCAACTGACAGGACAGGAACCTGAATAACCATGACTCTTCTTCGATCTCCTGTTGTGGATTAGAAACCTCCTCACCTAGTGTGATGATCATGGGCCCAAGAACACAGCAACCACACCATCAAATGATTGGGGGGGGGTAATGGGTCACAGGGCGCATACACACAAGCGGCCCGGCTGGACTCAGTCCAGGCTCATGTAAGGATGTAAGCAGGAACACTTTATTTTAACCAAGAGTGTGTGTTTTACAAGAACTTTTCCACGTGCTTATATTTTGGGAACATTTCCATGTGCATACTATTGGGGTGTGGCTCCCCAGGTCCAGGCTGTACGTGCAGACTCTGGGAATTGCAGGGTGTGGCAGGCAGGCCAGGACTAGTGGGCGTGGCCCCAGGAGCACACATATATAAGCTGTTCCAACCCCAAGACCAGCGTTTCGCGTTACTTTGCATTCTCATGCAACGTGACGCTCACCGCTGCTTGGACCAGCTTACTTATCATTTGGAACCCAGCGTTTATCCTGCATACTCGCCTCCTGGAATCCGGCGATCTTGATCCCGACGCCGCGCTCCTCCATGGAGTCTATTCCTGTGAAGAAGATGAAAGACAAGGTTAGACAGCCATCATCCATCGGTCTAGGCTTGCGCCGCATTCAAACCACGCGCGCCACCCTAGACCACTTACCTGTTATCGGACCATTGTGGTATCATTCCTCGTTCACTCCAGCGGCCATCTCTATCTCTGCAACTGCTGGGCCCGCAATATCACCTACACTGGGGGAGAGCAAAAGAACGACATTAAAGGAGCTGACAACAATACAGGAACAAACTATAAAAACAGCGAAAAGCAGACTGAAAGCAAACAGGCGAGCAAAGACAAACACTCACCTGGAGAGAAGTGGGTTAGTCTCAGCTGGACTCGACTACCACGTGCAGGGACCAGTGAAGGAACTTGTTCCCAGTCAGACAAGCGCCCCTGCCAGAAGTAGCAGGACGTAGAGCTCATCAATAAAAATGTATCAGGTGAGCTTCTAGGGGCAGCGCTATCTACGTGAATCACGTCTTGGGAGGAAGGGGCTGGAAGAGGACCTGAGTCACAGACTGGCATACTCGCGTCCCCTTATGTCCTCACAGGAGCAGTCCTGAGCAGTGCTACCTATTGCCGCAGTTCACTGCATAACTGTAGAGGGAGAAGCTAGACGAGGGCAACCTAATTCCTGGGAAGGCTGCAACCGTGCCAGACGCCTCTGCAGAGACCAGGTGAGCGTAACACCTAGATAGCTGCACCACAGTCGGCTATGCTGGACCCAGGTATCAAAGGAGCACACCCATTCAAAGGGAGTATCCTCACAACAGGTTGCTTCCTTTCTAAAGGTCTTTTCATCCTAGTGAGAACGAAGAGTGTGGGGTTAGAGTAGACAGTGGGGCTGTGTACAGTGGAGAAAGACTACCACCATCTTGTTTTTTTTCTCCCTCTCGGTCTCCTTCCTGTCCCCGCCTCTTCTACAGCAAAGCACTTTGGGTTTGATGTCAGAAGGGCCAAGTCAACTGATTCCACAAACGGTGATTAGACCACTAAGGTAGGTTAGCTTTAGTCTGATCACCTGCAGACATTTACCTTTAAGTGAAGGGGTTTCCCACCACTTCTTTGATTCCCTCTTGAACCTAAACCTGAGGATGAATTCATTTGATTTCTTTTGGGAGAGCTGATCTCTCCAAAGTCTTCCGCCAGTGAGGTGAAGGTTGAGCATCCAATGCAGCAGTGAGTGCTGTGTTTGAACCATACCAAAAAGAACCATTAGGGATGACATGCTGCTGGGATAAGACCTGCCTCTCTTCCAGCCAAGAGAGTACCCATGACCTCACCGTATTGTAGTACTCCTGAAGAGTTTGACCAGCATCTCTAATGCTTAAGAGAAAAAAAAACAAGGTCTAAATCCTATCCTTGTGACCATGGACTTACAGCAACCAGAGGAACAAAACAGCCAGGAAACCTGCATTCATAACTTGGAACCAATTAGAACTGTGATTCGAGACCGTTCTGTGCCCTGAAACCCACAGGACCCATCAAGCTGCTGCTGACACTACGTCAATGAACCACTGTCCTGCATGTTTGAATCTGTTCATCGCCACACCACGCTAGTCAAGTGTGTCATTGCCTCTGCATGAACTACATGCTCATAATTGCATCTGCCACCTTTTGAACTGCCGATCAAACCGTGAGCATCTTCGCTGCCAACGCCATGGAGCCGACCCTGGTGGCTCATCAAGCCCTGACCATTGTACACTGCCTAGAGTCGCTCAAACAGCACTGTGTATCCAGGCTCTAGCTTCTTCGCTGTCGAACCAACCGTTAAACTGACCCTGATGGCCCTTACCATCCACAGCTCCTCAAGCGCTTGATCAAACCGATCCAGCAGAAATGCAGATCCAGTCCCCAGCATCTTCACAGTCGATCAAAATGTTGAAACTCACCTGGTGGCTCTTCCGATTCGCCCTTCTCAAGCATGGTGTTTGAAATGCAGAGAGCCCCTGTTCAAACCCAGCTGAACACCGCTCCTTGCGATAGAACAACGTGACTGCTGCTCCTGAACCTTTTGAACTGCAGCCTCAAACCAGTTCACCATTGCACTGCACCGGCTGAGCGGGTCACAGCCTGGCTAGAACATGACGCTCCTTCTTGCACCCACTGTCTTAAAACCTCCTTGTTCAACTGCAAGCATCTTCACTGCAAATCTTCATAAGCAGATGACACCTACTGCTGGAATGTAACAAAACCCGCTGACTCAGTTGAGCAGTTTTAACTGCTGGAACAGCACACAAAACCTGGTTAGATGTTTTCGAACCGACAAACCTTAAAGTACAATTGACTCTTCATTGCACCCTTGGGTCAGTTTGGGCCCTAGAGACTGGTTAGGTCACTAAATCCTTTTACATGAACATTGTGGTTTTCACTTACCTTACCCCCCTGATTCATTAGTTGTAGTAGTTGTCATTTATGTAGTGCCTTTTCCCATTTATTATAGTCTGAATGTGCTGGTGGTGGGAATGCTCTCGGGGACTGAAGTGCAGCAGAGTGTTGGAGTTCAGGGAGTAGGATTACAATGCGTGTGGGCAGTTTGACAAATAAGGTTGAACACAGCTGGCCAGGCTCTGCTAGATAGCAACCTATGAGATCAGGCATGTGGATGGGTGCTGAGAGGAGTCGGGAGATGGCGTACGTGCTATAGGCTCACTGTGTCCAGGTTGCCCGAATTTGTTATAGCTCTTTGCTGTATACTGATGTCAGGGCATTGAGGCATAGTCTGGTATAAGTAGGTGTGACAATTATGTGACCAGCAAGACCAAATTTGTTGTAGTCATTGCTGTATTCTGATGTGTGCGGGTGGCCATGTGTTAGGAAAAATTTCCATTTATGTGTAATTTTCCCTCCAGTTGTGTACCCCCCAACTTTTTGCTGCTGTTTAACACCATAGTCTGACTTTGCCTGGGGAGCCCAGCCTTATGCTGCACTCCTGGTCTTTCGCTCACTTTTTATGGGGAAACTGACAGGCCTTTAAGACTGGGAGACTTTGTTTCCCTTAGTCATTTTCCACTGTTGCAACTTTTCTGCAACATGTAGCAAGTGTACAATGTACCTTCCAGCACAGTGCACTTGGGTCTCTTAGTCATTTCCAAATGCCCAGATACTCTCAAAGGATTTCTTTAGGAGCTGTGCAGATGTGTAATGGACAGGGCTGGTGGCATCCTATCTTTTCTTATCATTTTAACCCTTTTCTGCCAGGTAAACCGAGATTACTGCGTTTGGCACAAATAGGTGGCCTGGCTCCAAAGTGGCCATGCCACAAGGTTCTTTGTCCTGTCCTTTGGCCATCTTGCCCCTTCGCCTTCCCCAGGTCGAGCCGACCCAGGTCAGTCCTCATTTGGGCATGCATTTTCGCAGGCTTCTGCCTTGTGTGCGTGTGTGCGCGCGCCTCCCGGATGTGGGCTGGGGTGTCTGTCCCCAATACACATCCTGGGTGCTCGAGAATCTGGAGTGCTGTGAATGCCTGGGACCACTGTGGTCCATGATCCCACGTATGGTATGCCTGAATGTGAGCAGATCTCCCATTTGGTCCTCTTCATTTTGGCACGAAGGAGATTCTGAAGAAGAGCAGCCCCCAAACAGCCATACCATGTCGCTCTCTGTCACTGAATGAAGGATGGGATCCAAGTATCCTGAAGCTAAAACGCCGAGTCGAGAAACCACTGGTGACCCGCTGGAAGGTTTGGCACCCTTAGCCCGCTGTCGTCCCATGGGACCCCTCTGCATCTGTTTATCCTAGAAGGTCTGCGAAGACTCTTTGACCCATTGGAATAGTGGGACCAACTATTCTCTGCACTTTCACCAAAACCTGCAAGTAAGCCTTTCCAGAAGTGTCCCTGGGCCAACCAGTGGGCTGACCAGCTTACGCAGGACCTTTGCTCTGTCACCGTCGCTGTTTTGAGGCCTTCGAAACTTGATGTACTGCTAGCTCTGTGTTCACGGCGCCCTCGCACCGAATTTCGTACACTTGGCGTTCCCAGGTCTGAACTGAGATGAGTGCGCCAGAACCGGAGCATACACGGTTACCGTGTCGCCCAGCTGTGGTGACGGCCTTTGCAGGTGTGCTGCATTTGTGCCCCTCTTGCCCCTGAAGCCTGCTGCAGTGAAACTGGCCTGATCCATCCACCAGGATGACCTGTTTTGAAACTCAAAGGCCTTGAAATAAATGTATATGTATTTTTAATATATCTACACCTGACTGGGAGTGATTTGTAAGTGTCCTTTACTCTGTGCTCATTGAGGTCTTTCAGTCGCCCTCACCCCTCCTGAGACCTAGTCTTGACCGCCGCCAAGCTACCTTGATTGGTCTGGCTTGTCCAGAAGGTTACCCTGTTCCAAGAAACTAGGCTGGCCTCCTGAACCTCTGCCCAACAGGTCAGAGATGAGAAATCAATCTGAACACCATGCCTGCGTCCAGTGTCCACCGGAGTGGTGCATTATACGTACCTAGCAGTTCAGGTGGAGAATTGTATTTGCGCCCAGTTGGGTACTAGCTTCCTCTGTCGATTTTTGCAGCTGCGACAAAACGTTTAGCAACAGTCTACGGCTCAAAAATTGCACTGGATGAGTACAGGCTATACTTGCAGGCTCTTCCAGTTGGCGCACATGGCGAATTTTCCAGATCTAGCACGCATACTAAACCTTCACAATTCTTACCTTTGTCATGGGTGACCAGCCTTATAGTTCATCCAGGTGCAAATTTACCCACCCCTCCCTCCCTCAAGTCCTTCCAGTGCTATTCCGGACTCATTCTCGATTGCCTTCCCGGAGTAGTGCACAAAAAACCCTCATTTGGCCTTCTGGTGCGAGATGTGGCCATGACGCACAAAATGTCTTCACATAATGGTGGTTGTGTGAACTAGGTCATCAATGGCGTTTGGTATTGTGTGGTCGGGGTGCCAGATTGCTGCATTGTGCTGTTTGCTTATTCTCTGTTCTTTCATCAGGGGTGGTGTTTGTGTAGTGTTTGTCTATTCAGTTATGAAGGTGTCTTATTAAAATCTGTTTTTCATACAACCTTGATTAGGCATTCCCTTTATTTTGGACTGTTATTGTTTGCTGTTTGAGTCACTACTGAAACACATTCAAACCCCTCTTGAGAGTACAGCCTTGCCTTTACCAGAAAAGTAGGAACTAAGAGATAGCTGATGCTATCTGTGGAGGCCCAGGCTCGAGCTTGGCTGACCCACCATCTAGAAATTAGGCCTTCCCTCTACTGGCAGCAATCGGGACACGGTAGAGGGTTCCATCCAAGTAGAAGACAAGAACTAAGTGATTACCTGTCTATTCTTTGTACTTTTTTAGTGAATATGTACAACATAGTGTTAAATATTTCAGATTTATTCACCACTTGCAAGATTAGTCTGTTTTATTTAAGAAGGGGAAATAGGGTTGAATTGTTAACTGGTCATCAATTCAATTCTTTGTGTGACCTAGCTTCAACAAATGAAACTTTACACACATACAGCAAAAGAGAAAAACACCCAATGTATACATATGTAAAACAGAATAAAAGATGATAAAAATGTACATATACAAATTGCTAATAATTTCATTACCTTAAAATAAGCTATACTTTTTACAAAATTAATCCGCGTTATAACCAATTGATCCGTGGGCTCTTAAGAGAAAATTCCACCACATTTCCCTTGTAAACGGTGGTCGGGTCTTAAAGTATACAGTAAGAGAAACTTCCTACTGTGTGCACTTATCTAGAATAGATATAACCACTAGCGAAGCGCACTATTTTTACAATTTCAATTTTTAATGAATGTTCGAATATTTTAATTGATTATTCTCGTTTGCCTTCGCTGACAGATGTTTCGACCCTAGGTCCTTTTCAAGGCGTGGCACAGCGATATATTTACGGTCAATCTTTTCTGCAGTGAACCAAATGGCACAGATGCAATTGTAATCCCCATGTTCATTCTGGCTCAGTAACCATGCTGTAAAATCCGTTCTTTGGTGTAGTTTTTCTATCAATGTTATCAGCATCACAATAACTTGGTATTCTCCCTCTCCGGAGTGTAGTCCTGGAAGGGCCGGCAGCGTTCCACGTGGCCTTTAGTATAGTTCAAACGTTTCACTTCACTGATTACCAAGTGCTGGGCATTCAGTAATTATGTGCTTTACAGTTTCTTTAAATTTCATAAATTTGGCGACACACCAGTTGTGCCTTTGGCAGTCTGTTCCTTGCACCTAAGACATCATTGGTTAGCAGCAAGTTTAATTTTACATGTAACTAAACTCCCTTAATTGTTTGGATGGATATCTTCCCATACATTTCTGTATATGATTATATGGTTTGGTGTCCAAGGAGAAATGGTAAAAATGTATAAAGCTTGAGGCTTCGTCTGTTTGCAATCCAAGCATTTAAAAATAATTTCTTAACCTTGTATGTTCGCTGCCCTAAATCCTCCAACACTACCATTTTCCTGCAGAGTAGATGACACACCTTTCATCCATGCCTTCAAAGGAGCAGTCGCCCTGTTGAGAGCATTAGGCTGCCCAAAAAAGGAAAAGGCTGGAGGAAACAAGACACTTCTCACTAATACAATTCACAATTCTCCACCAAGTAACAGTTATCTCCAATGGAACAAGTCTCAAAATATGTCATAGGACTGTGTGATAATGTAAACTTCAGGAGACGGTGGATGCCAAAACAATATTTTATTCTAATGGTTAAGGGTCCTTAACAAAACAAAGAGTATCGTCCTCTGGTTTCCTTCACCAGTGATTGACCCTTCCAAAGTAGATTTGAAGCAGTTCCCAGCTTTATCCTATCTCGTGGTATCCGGATAGGCCCACCACTCCGATCTCCGTTCCTCGTCCTCTTCTCTTTCCTGGAAAATGAGAGCACACTGTCAGTTTCTTTTGGCGCGCTTTTAAAGGGTTCCCTAGGTTTAAGTCCCCACCAATCAGCATCAGCTTTGCCTGGCTTACGCCTTATTGGCTGCTGAGGGTTTGTCCCGCCTCCCTTGAAGGCTGCCGTGTTAGCGTACGCCTTTTCCTGTTTCCCGAGACCTGGGGAATGTCGGAGCTGATCACGTGATCGCAGCCGCGATCGCGTTGTGTATGGACGTGCTCTGTGTGCCTTCCGGCCGCAGCCCGCTCCGGGGCCGCCGCGGGGCACGCCACGCTGAAGGGCCGGTCGTCCCCACACCAGGCTGCCGTGGAGTGTCTGCGCCCTCGTTCCCCCTCCTTCGGGATCGGGTCTCCCGTCAGGTGAGCGCAGCTGTGACGCGCCGCAGTTCCGAGCCGCGGCTCGCGCTTCCTCGCTCTCGGTGCTCATGACCGCCGAGAGCGAGGGAGCCGACCCGCGGCTCTCAGGGCCCCCGATTGCCGCTGTAGCCAACATAGGCTGCCGGCGCCGAGGCGCATCCCCACAGACTGCAATAAGAGAACCCATGGGATGTGCCAACACTTGCTTCCAGATGAACGACCCAAGCCTAAGCCAGGACAGACCCACTTCTCGCACCTCCGCCCTATAAGTCAATTTTGCGACCAAAATGTGGTTATACATTTTCACAATGGGAAGAACGGAAAAGCGCCCATATTTCCTATCCAATACCCGTAATTGGGTCACTGCAGCAATTGATTCAAGCTTAAGAGCCTGATTCACCAGTCCCAAGGACCTTTTCTCCTTTACACCAATGTATCTAAATTCAGTAACCACCTCCATTCTGGTTCTATTTATCTACCACATGAAATTAGGCGTACCTGAAAGAATCCTTCGTCTATTCATAACGAGGATCTTTGACCTGGGCACATTTATGTCCAAGCCACCAAAGTAATCGGCTGCAGTATTTAATGACGTTTGTAGGCCCATTGCAGTACAATCCATAAGCACAAGATCATCCGCATATAGAAGGTAATGCAGCTTCAGGGAGCCCAGTCTATGGGGATTACCCACAATAGGAGCTAGAGCTGCCCCTCTGCCGAGGATCTAAAGATTAAATAAAAGTGGGGTTAACGCCCATCCCTGTTGTAAGCCCTGCTCGACAAAGATCCAGCCCGAGAACAATCCCCCTTTATCCAGCTTGACTTTGAGTCTAATGTCTGAATCTAGGTGTTCCAGAATATTAACCAAGGGTTCCCGACAGCCCCACTTCCTCTTCATCTCCCACATCGATCTACACAATCGAAATGTCCAAGAAAGCCAAGTACAGGCTACGTTTGGGTTGCACTGCCTGGTTTGACAAAAGCTTTATCAACGAGCAATTATGCCTGTGCCCTTGCGGAAGCCTGACTGGTTTAGGTCGTATCTGCCAGATTCCTCAGCCCAACGTTCAAGGGCCTGCAAAATAAAGTGTGAGGATATTTTGTGCGAGGCATCAAGAAGGGAGATGGTGGTCGTCTATCTTCAAGAAGGGAGACCTAGCTCCTCCTTCCATGTCTGGGGAAACTGATGAGTAGCCAGGATTTTCTGAAATAGCATCAGTGAAACTGAGTGAAGTCATAAACTTTTGTTCAAAATGTCATTTTGAATGTTAATTAGTGATCTATATGGGCAATATTAGGGCTGATCCAAATCCTATGTTAATGAAGGTGGGGTTTTAGAGTGCCTAATTGCAGATCAGGTTGTTTCTGCCTTCTGTCTTCCTGCTGTCGCCAGTTGTTCCCTCTATAGGGCCTTTGGCCTCCTCAGCGGCCCCTGGTTCCGTCAGCCCTGGCGAATACCCGGGTCGCGAACACTCTTGATGTCTGGCCTTTGTCCAGAGCAGTGAAGGTGCTAACAAATCTGGGCATGTCTTTGACGAAAGCTTCTCCAAACAAAAGCACTTCAGCTGCTGCAGCAGCCTCAGGACGCCAACTCTGAGTTTCAGGTCGATCGTTAATAAAATTGATCGTCTGCACTCCGCTGTTATGGCACAGTTGGTGTTACCTATAAGACAAACCGCTCTTTGTGCCCAACCAGCCAGAATAGGCGTGCCCTCTTTGGCCTCTTTGACCATTTGTAAGATCTTGGCCAGTCTACCTAACGAATTGAGCGTGTCCTGGCATGCTTTCCATGAGCGGTCAATGCCCCTTTTCAGGCCCTTGGTGTACTTTGCCATGAATATAAACATATGGGGGTGCACGTCCAGAGTGTCTGCTACTTTATCCGGCAGAGAAGGTCTGGGACATTGTCTTCAATTTGCTCCTTGCCTCCTCAATTAGAGGCGTGCGTAGTCGTGTGCTCAAGTACCTTGCGACCTTTGCCTGGGGATCCCACAACAAGGATCTCGGGTGCAGTAGCAGGTTTGGATCGATGGGGTCGTCCGGGGAAATATCTCTTAACGCTCTTATTGCACCTTTTGCATGGTTCTCCTTCCACAGAAAGGTGAGAACTCTGTAACTCTGTGCTGCTGGAATCCCATTCAGTGCCATCTTAGTCTTCCTCTGGGCTAGAGGGCATGTCACCTTGTCCCAATGTTGGGAGGGGAGCAAATCCATCCCACCTCGGCTCCTACCCCCCCCTCCCCCCACCCCTGCACCCCCCAGGTGCTTTATTGTGAGGCAAGCCCCATTGGAAGAACTATAATAGACCAGGGGAGAATTCTAAAGTTCCCCACACAACCACAATTTGTACGCTTTTTAGACGTCTAGACATAGTGCACGTATATCAGCAGATGGCATTTTACTGATATTAAGTAGCCATAGTCGAAGCATAGGCCCTGCACAGCCATACAGTAGTTAGTGTGTTAGACACAGGCCGTGAGCCTGTAGAGGAAATCTGAATAGGCCCAAGTGCTGACGAGAGAGGCCCACACTGCTAACCTTTACAGAAACTTTGTTCACAAATTGTTGCCAATATGTGTGTTCTAGAAAGAATGTGCCCTGCAAGGCCACGAGACAGCACTGGGCGCATTGTTGTATGTGTTACACACAGGCCAAAGCAGGCCATCACCCCCCCCCACCCAGCCAACCACAAGTTATAGCCCCTAAACCTGCCCTAGTCCCAAGACCCCTGAATTCCGAGATACCAGGTGACCCCAGACCATTGACCATAATCCAATCCACCATAAAAGATCTAAGATCATGGTCATCCCATCTTTATTTCATATTGACATGATTTGTAATGCGAGGTACAGGGAGGGATACATTTATAGATCAAAAGCGAGGGTGGAAGCCTTGAAAGCTGAGAGACGCGATTGTGATGAGTGAAGGATGTGTGGATTAGTGTGACCTAAAGAGACTCCCTGTGCCAGTTTGGCAGGTCCATTGTATAATGATAGAGTAGCACTGTTCGCAAATGTAACTAATTGCTTCTTTGGCCTTGGTTCGCTGAAGACGATGAGCCCAGCAGATCCCATGTGATGGAAGACTGACGGACTGGGCTGTGACCAATGGCCTGGCATACCCTATGGAGTAGGCCGACCATGTATAGGGTGCACCAACCAGCCACGTGGGTTTCCACTGTATACAAATGACATAATCTATGCTCTTTCCTCTTTTAAGCTTCTGCTTGCACCCTTTTTGGCCAAAACTTTCCATGGCAGCAGAGTTCTTTGTCGACGTACCTATTTTTGTAGAAGTAAAGTTATCCTTGCAAGAGTTTCCTGGGCCACCAGGAAACAGAAACACGCTGGCAACACCACATGTCCTACCTTCCCATGTTCCCACAGGTGTCCCGACAAAAACAGTACCCCACATGTGTGGGTGCACTTACCTGGGCGCAAAGGTAAAAGGCTAAACCACTGGTACACCAAAGAGCCTAGGAAGAGGAATTTCTTATGGTATTTTGGTGTTGTGGACAATTTACAGATTTGGGCCTGTGTTGTCGCAGCCACCATGGAAATTGGGGAACCCAATACATTTCTGAAAAGAGGAAACCCGAGGGGGAAGAGAGATCCCCACCCCCCAAAGTCTCTTCTTGGAGGAAGAAGAGCGAAGGGTTCAGGAAGTTGAGTATTTAGGAAGTGAGCGTTGCTAATAGAGTGGGCCTTGGCCCCAGAAAGCCTTGTGGACAATGGAAAGGGTCCTGAACTTAATCCTTGCAGCCACGGGGACCCATTGAAGGGATTTCGGCGTCAGATATGGCAACTGAGCTTGAGGCCAAGAATAAGTCTTGCGGTTTTTTTTCTGGATGAGTTGGAAGAGGACGAGGGTAGAAGAGAGCAGGTTAAGAAAGAAGCTGTTGCAGTAGTTCAGCCTAGAGAGGACCATGGTTCTGGAGACGGTGAGCCTCTAGACTCGAGGAAGGTGAGAAAAGTTAGAATACCTCTGAGAAGGTGCGGTTGGTAGTGGGACTTTTTAGAGACGTCTGTGAAAGAGCGAAGGTGGGAGCAGGGGTCCCAATGAGGACAATCTGTTTTACTGGCATTGATGCAGAGGTCGTTTGCAGCACACCACGACTGAATTGTGGCCAGACAGTCTGGTATGAGTGAGGAAGAGACCAAGGGTAGCCTGAATGAGAGCTGCGTGTCATCCGCGTAACACTGAAAGTTGGAGGTGAAGGTGGCTATCATGCGGGCCAGGGGGTGCCATGCAGCCATTGAAAAACCAGGGGGATAGGTCATATCCCTGTGGGACACTGCAAATAGAGATGGGGGATAGAAAAGTCCACAGTTCCACCTGGGATGGGCGGTCGGACAGTAAGGTTTGCCACGCCAGGGCCTGATCAGTGATGCCCAGGGTATCCCATAGACGTGCGATCAGGATGTTGTGGTTCACCGTATCGAAGGCAGAGGCGAGGCCGAGTAGAATGAGGACAGAGGGAGCGTTGGAATCAAGATTTGAGAGCAGATCTTCACGGGTGTTCAGAAGAGCAGTTTCTGTGACTCTGCATGCTCTAAAACCAGACTGGTGGCCGTGGAAACAGCAACTGATTTAGTGTGGAGGGTAAGCTGGGAAATAGCCAACTTCTCCAGGAGTCTGCCCAGGAAAGGAGTGATGGAGAACAGGCGAAGTTGGAAGGGTCAGCAGAAGGGTTTCTTTTTTAGGAGAGGGTGCGCAAGGGAGTGCTTAAGAGCAGTGGGGGAAAACTCCAGTGGCGAAGGAGAGGTTGCAGAGGTCGGCGCTAGGGTTGGCTAATTCTTTACAGACTTTGAAAAGTTTGTCCATGTTATTGGATGCCGCAGAGATGCAGGCTTGAATAAAGACTATTTTCTTGGAGAGGATGCAGAGTCTATACTCCCTTTGGAGGAGGCGGCAGGCCAGTTTGTCAGTGTGTGCACCCGAGGAATCCTATTTCTGTTGGGATGCCCTGCACTTGCGTTTTTAAGGGCAGCCAGTCCAGAGTCCTACCAAGAGTTGCACTTTTTGGTAGGATTCAGTCATACCCTCATGACCCGGGCACGAATATCGAGAGTGTTGGAAACTGAGAGGTTAAAGTTTGAGAGGGCTGTGCCAGGGTGGGAGTCAGCCGCAGGAGTGGAAGGAGCATAATAGGTGGCGACAAAGGCAGCTACTGAGACTCTTCATGCGTCAGATGACCTTGTAGACGGGAGGCAGTGCCGGGCTTACTGATGTCAGAGGAAAAGAGAGGAGAGAATGATCAGTCCAGGAAAGAGAAGTAGTGAGAGGGATAGATAGCGGAATGTCAGTTGAGATGAGCATCCAAGGTTGGGCCAGATGGTGAGATGGAAAGGGAGAGAGAGTCGCAAAGGTTGCCCGAAATGTCTTGCGGAATCAGGTGAGTCGAGATGGATGTTGAGATCACCCAGTAGGAGGAATTGAGAAGAGGAAGAAAGCAGAGAGGAGGCCAGGTCAGCCCATTCTGAAAGGAAGAGAGGGCTGACTAGGTGGCTGATGGAAGGTGGCATGCAGGCGTGAAGACCTATGAGAGGGAGAGCTTGCAAGACCAGGCACCCCGAAGGATGAGTAAGCCTGAGTGGGAATGACGGACACAGGTATCAAATCAGGGAAGATCAATTCTACTCCCCCACCTGGTCTGTTTGCTCTAGGAAGAGAGAGTATCTTGTAGCCTTCAGGGAGAAGTGTGTCAGAACGTGTGACAGAGCTATCCTTGAACCAGCTTTCAGTGAGGGTAAGAACGGAGTCCAAGGAGGTTGCAGATTTCAGAAGAGTGTTTGACAGCTGAGCGAGTGTTAAGCGTGGCAATGATCAGTGAAAGACTTACAGGGGAGCAGGGGGCAGTGATTTCTCCTCTCCCCGCCCCCCCAAGTGACGAGAGTGCCGAGGGACGGAGGTAGAAAGGGGGCAGAGGAGCCAAGGCCGGTAAGGGAGCCCAGACCATAATGGTTGAGGAGGGAGCCAGTGCAGGAGATGGCCACAGGGGGCAAGAGCCCCAAATACAGTTTGAGTGGGTGGCTGGTTCACCCAAGGGGAGGAGGCTGACGGGCTTGTCAATGTGTGGAGTGGTGGCAAGAAGGCCATGGCGAGGGTAGAAGGGTGGTTAGGAGATGGCAAGGGAACCAAGGTGGCACAGCTGGCAAGGGAGCCAGGGCTGCCGAAGGAGCTGGTGCAGAAGGCGCAGGGAGGTTGATTAGGCAGAGTATAAGGTTGGGTTGAGGACCCTGGACCATGATGGTACCATTGTGGTAGACCTTGATGATGACCCTGGAGGTGGAGAGGGCAAGAAGCATCTCCCAGCAGGTGCCACCATGGATGGGTGAG
The DNA here is from genome assembly GCF_040938575.1 of Ambystoma mexicanum. NCBI lineage: Eukaryota > Metazoa > Chordata > Amphibia > Caudata > Ambystomatidae > Ambystoma > Ambystoma mexicanum. The sequence continues at coordinate 530,312,166 of NC_090924.1, read as the reverse complement.
GAAGAGAAAGGAGCGAGAGAGTGATGACATGGAGAGTATAGGTTGGGTGAGGGAACGACAGAGTAGGTCTGTGAGTCTCTCTGGCAGAGGCAGTGACGTAGGTGCCTGCATTCGGAAGGGCCGGGTTAGAGACTAGGATTCTTCAGTTTCCTCCTGCCGGACTTAGTAAGGGGTGAAGGATAAGAGATAGAGAAGCAGTTTGAGAAGATTTTCTTTTTCAGTTGTTCAATATATCAGGACATCATCACTCACATAATGTAGTGTCTAGGCAAGGTAGCGACCCTTTCAATGTATGTTGAAAAACCTTGTTAGCTGATGATAACCTGAAAATGAGTGGCTTTTATCTATACAAACCTACATCGGAGGGAAAACTCACAATTGGGCATGAGCCTTTATGTAAAGGCATCTGATAATACGCGGACAGCAAATCGATTGAAGGAAATGAGCAAATTGATTGAAGAAAATATTTGTGTCTTTTAGATCAGCCATGATACCATCCAGTACCGGCTGGTTAACCGCAAGTCCGCACCGATGCATACCTCACTGTGCTGTTTAGGTTTTGTTGCAATCCATACCAGTGAAAGCGAAGGTGTGGGACATTTGACTTTCAATAATGTCTAGCCTTCCAGTGTCTTGAGGTTCATCTTTCACCTTTTGTCTAACCTTAAATGAAATACAGCAATGCCAAGCCACCACTGAATAAATCATGTGTAGCTGCAATGTTTGACCCTGCAGGTACGCTACCCTTTAAAATAAGTTTTGAAACCTCTAAACATTGGGATAAATCTAATTTTCGTATTCTTTAAATGGCAAGTGGATCAGTCACAGATCCTGAGCCATGTTTCAACTGAGCAAGGTGTCTTTTGACGCACTAGTAGCATAAAAGGGGGTGGAAGTAGAGGCTCTGTAGTGTAAGACGTGCATATGGAACTCTCCTTCCAGTGGTAGGGGTTGTTTGACTCCATATGTGTAGAGTCGTATTCTGGGTGTTGCTAGTTTTAAAATCGGCTTCAGCCTGTGGAATTTGACCGAGGGCATCTAGTTGACTGACACTCCTGTATCAAACAGCACTGAAACACTTGATAGGATAATTAAACAGATAGCAACCGACTTGCAAAAAATGCAAAAATATACACTAGTTGAAAAAAATATGAGCAGAATCATGACAGAGAATTGTTGGCACTGACAGCGCAGTGATAGAGTATTTAACTATTCTCGTGAAGGGTGCTAATTCAGTCATCTTTTATTACATTTTAATATAAATTGACTTTACATTTATTCTTGAATAGGATTCTTTTAAAGTTTATTTGTATTTTCTGCAAGCTTTGAAATAAAATATCCTTTGCAAATCTCAGCAAAACAGGAGTCCAGGATTTCTATGAGAATGTGATTTAAGTGATTTAAACATGCAATTGCTGAACGTAATGTAATATAAGACAAGAGGAGAGATGTGCACATAATTAGTAGAAGAAAACAGAAGGATGATTTAAAGGTGATGAGCACAGAGATGCTAAGGGCAAGACTTGGGTTTGCATCCCATGCCCACATGCAAAAATTGACTTTAAACATATATTTGTTGGCAGCTATGGCACATCAGTTTCCCATTGCCCTTTGGGTGCTATTGCCCCTTGTGGCAAGCCTCTCTCCCTCTGTACTTCCTCCGCCCATAGTGGAGGTGCCTCCTGCAACCCTGTGTCCCTTGTCTAATGCATTCTTTGACTTGTTTCCCTTGCTCTAAGCCTCCACTCTCTGCACTCCCTATTCCCGGGTAAAGGGCTTGCCTTCTTTCCCCATGTAGCTCCTGAAGTGCCTGGCCTGTTTAATATACCAGGGGACCCCGGGCTCCATCTAGCCTTTGTATCCCTGGAAATATAATTTTTTTAATAAACTTTTATTTTCATCATATAAACGGAACAAAACATCCTCAAACTGAATTCTGCCCCCCCCCCCCCAACCTCCACCCAACTTCTGCCATAGCGCCAGTAGGTTCTTCCGTCCCGTTCTTCCCCTTCCAGCAAATTAACCGTAAATGTCCAACAACTTGAGTCTTTGGGGGGACCACTGTTCCCTGAACTCCCCTTTCAAATAGGCCAATGTCTCATCCCAGTCTGCTGAGAAACTCCCCAGCTTATTGTTGGCTGCGTACGTTGCCCATTCCATCGAGACTGTCCCACATTTTCCTTAACCAGTCTTGCTCTATCGGGATCGTTGGGCTCTTCCACTTCTGTGCAATAAGGGCCATCGCTGCCAGGGTGAATGACTTTCGCCTTAGTACTCCCTCTCCTCTCTTCTCCGCCCCCCAGTGCCTGCTTCCCCAATAAAATCTCCCGGGGATCTTGGCTGACCCCCCCCCCCCTAAAGCATGAGACTGAGCTTGTGCGATGTCGCGCCAGAAGGGCCTAATAATGGGGCAGTCACACCAAATATGAGCTGCTGTACTTTCTCCCCCGCAGCCCCTCCAACAATCCCCCGAGTTTGCCGGGTACATCGCATGCAGGCGGGCCGGGGTATAGTGCCAGCCGTAGATATACTTGTATCAGGCCTCCTGCAGCTGGGCCGCTTTTGCCACCTTCAGAATAATCTTCCACAACCTCTCCCAGTCCTCTTTCCATTCTAGCCCCCAGTTTCTGCTCCCATCCCCTCATATAAGCCCCAGTAGCCTTCAGGCCAGCGCTCTCTAGTAGCCTGTAATGGTCTGAGATTAATCCTCTGGACCCCTCGTGCGTTAGGAACCGTTCGAACTGCGATAGGTTGCGTATAGCAGCCTTCCTTACCTCCACCGACATAACCCAGTGTCTAATCTGGAAGGATCTGTGCCTTTCTCCCTCGCCCACCCCGAACTCCTGCTTACATTCCTCAAACGTTTTCACCTTTTGGTCACGAACGCCCCTTTCTCCAACCCCAGCGTGAAGTCCCCGTTATTGAAGATGGGTGTAAACGGAGATGGAAAGGTTGTGATCCCCCGCCTCTCCACCACGCTGTCCCAAATGTCCACCATTCCCTTTGTTATGGCACTCAGGTAGAGGTGAGTGGTCTCAACCTTCGTGGGAGCCATAGTACCTCCCCTAGGTGGTGCCGGGCTACTGCTCGGAAATATTCTTTTAAACCCTCTCAATCTTTTCTTCTATTCTTTGAACCACTCCTGTGATCCCTCACAGTAACATGTGAAATGTGACCCGCAAGCAATCGGCCTCCCAAAATGAACGTCTTATCAAAATGCAACACATCACACACATATATGACTCCAAGAAATCAGCTGCCTGCAGAAGGACAAACATATGATACATAGATTTTAAAACAGAGCTATATTTCACATGGGCCCGCAGTATAAGAATATTGTTACACTTGCCAACATGGACTGGACTATGGGAAAAGCCACAGAATTGCTACAATTTCTTTCATAAAGCTGTGGGCCTGAGTGCAGTTTTCCATTTCATGCATGCCTTTGCAGGACAATAGATGTCGGGCAGAGTTTGAGACATACCAGCCACAGCGACATTCAGAGGAACCAGTCTGTTGGGAAGTGTCTGGATTTTCCTCGAGCTCAGACTTGGGGGAAGTGGACATTAAGGTGAAGTAGACCCTCTGTAAAGCCTACCCTTTGACGTTGACCAGAGTCCGCAGCACTGACCTGATGGTGATGAACTTGTACATGAAATCAATAAGAGAAGTGCAAGGTACCCTCCTTTCGTAATGTAACACTGAAGACACTAAGTCTCTCTTACCCTTAACTGTACTTAAAATGAGATGTGGTTTCTAATCAAATTTAGAAGAAAAGTAAACAATGTCCTGTCGCACTTCAGTCCTGTTTGTGTGGCAGAATATTCATGTCAGACCATCACACGGGCTGTGTAGCCTCTCGCACACCACATGTGCTGAAATTACACACCTGATCATCTTATTTATCCCCCTTTATACAAAGTTGCCACTGGGATCAGCTGGAAATTCAGCAGTCGAGGTGTACAGGACACAGCTTAGCCCCTGTCAGATCAGCATGTGCTGTCCAGTGTTGTGTTCAGCAGTGTTACTTCTGCCCAGCGTTGCCACAAACAAAGGGACTGTCTGAGGCACAGTTGAAGATCTTTGCAGCTGTAGAAACAAAATCCTATTCAAACACGAGTGCAGGTGTCTGTCTCCTTTTGCTAGAGACTCCTGCGATTTTAGGGAGACTTTGCAGCTCTGACAGAGAAATGTAGGGGGCACTCCCTGACACGATATGGAATATATTGACCGACAAAAAGGACTTGCCAGAAATGCTGTCTGATGGTAAATTCCATTGAGGAAGTTAGTACTGTGGTAGTCCAGATTTTCCATACTAACTTTCAGGAAAGTCATGATTCTATTAACGACACAGGGGCTAGTATTATGCTTACTCTTCTTTATTAAAATCCAAGCAACAATCTTAAAAGAAAAAAACATTAATCAAAATCAAAGAAAACAACCATTTTCTTTGACAATGTAGTCTTTGCAGTGTGAAACTCTGTTGCCCTCAGGCATGACATTTGTCCTAGTCCATGAATCCTAACGTTTCGGTCCTATCACCTCACAAGTCCTCCTCCCCAATTCCTTTTTCGCTGTCTCGCTGCAGGTTCCTAATGAACAACTTCATCTCGAAAAGGGTATAACTAAGAACAAAACCCGTAATGAACGATGCCGACCCCAGATCCGGCAGGATTGTGTCCTATGTTGTCTGCCTGTTTAGTGTCCGCACCTGCTGTCAGGTTCCCTTGGAGGTTCAGCAGATTCCCTTTGAGGCATCCTGTTAGGAAGAAGCTAGTGTCTTAGTTTAATTTGGGGGGGTTAAGTTGGCTTGAACTGACCTTCTCCTTAACCATGTAATCGGCCAACTTCAATTATCCCAATACAAGATAGTGTATTGCCTGCACAGCAGTGATTGCTCCAAAGCTTACTGTGAGGTAGTTTGGAACCTCTGGAGAGGTTCTAAACTGCCTTTCATACAAGTTTCTTCCCAGAGAGGTCACAGCTACAAGAAGCTCCTTTAGGAATAAAAGGAGAACTAAAGTCACCAGAGATCTGAAGTATTTCAAAAAATCGAACAGCTGGAAAATCCAGTGAAAACTCTATCTCCAATAATTGACTGTAAAATTATTGACTAATGCAACTTGTTATGACATATGTTTGTTAAGGATTTCAATCGGGCGACACACCTTAGTTTCAGCCCAGTATGCAGCGCGCAATTGAAATGCTTGTGTGATCGATTAGATTTTATATTGAGACGATACACCACCCATATCACACACCCTGGGTCACAATGGACCGGGAACCAGGCTGGTGGGTAATATTTATTTAGAAATTCAAGAAATCACACTTTCAATATATGGAACAGCAATCGCCAATGTGGTGACAAACAATAGGAAGGTAGGCAATGCACTTAATTCAACCGTTTAGCTACACAGATAGAAAACCCCAGGGAATAGAAACACTTGGATTTCTGGAAAGATAGCATTAAAGTTAGAATCTCCCCCTGCAAAATTCCCTCAACCCACAAATAATCAAATCTGAATGGATATCTAGAAGCAGCAGGTAATCTGGAATAAGGAATAAGAAACCAGAATAGAAATCTGACTTTCCCTCCCCAAACAAGAGAAAAACGGATTTAAACCCTGGCAATGCTAAAATGACACTGGATGGATAAACAATGTCTAAAATCCTTAAATAAGTACAATTCTCTACGGGAGCAACACTGGAAAATTCCAAGCAATAGATTGAGCAAAAGCATACAATTCGAAAATGAATGGAAGGTTTAAAACAATTGATAGTAAAAATAACACGTGTAAAAATTTGCAAAAATGCTCACTCCCGCCTGAATTTACCAAAACGGTTTCTAATAAAAACGGGTGAAATATTGTAAATCTGGATGCGAGTTTTGGGTTGGGGTGTAGCAATGGATCCTAGATGCACTAAAAGTGAAATTAGGTCTCTAGCTGTTAAATTGAGTGAGTTATGCCAGATAGAATGAGGTGTGCTTTTGGAAGAATAAAGGCGCGAAAAAAGGACAGAAAACAATTTTGACAAGGACAGTTTTACTTTACTCTAGGGCATTCAGGCTAGGCTACCAGCTTGACACAGTAAGCTCTGGAGTTGATCCACGGAATCAACCCTAGCACCTCCGTGTTCGCCCTGGTCGGACTCAGTCTGATTACCCGATGGAGGACTAAGGGCTTAGGATTTCACAAGACAAAATTATTAAAGACATTGGCACTAGCACAAGGAATCAAAACAGGGTAGCAAGAATGATTGTGACAATATTATAAGTTATTGGAGTCAGAATAGGATAGCTTAGAGATTGGAACTAAGGACAAGGCAAGTTATGCTTTGGCTCTATGGTTCCTATTGATACTCACAGTCCACTTTTAGTTTGGTTTCTGGACAGTCAGTGCTCTGGATCACCACACAGACCTGGTCTCTAACACAGGACAGCCGGACAAAATCGGCGGGCATGAACTGGATACCAAAGGATAGTTCTTCTGGTTACTGGATAAGATGGGGCATCAGGGGAGCAGGATGCGGCTTCATGCAATGAGTGGTAACAAGCCAAGCTGGATTTGGATGCCAAAAGTACCACAGCGTTTCCCTTTGGTTATTTGGATAATTAAAAATTGAGGCCTAGCTGAAGCAGGATGAACAAGGTTTGGCCTTGTGGTTGGGATCTGGATTCTAGATGGATAATTGCAAGAAGACAGGAACAGACAGGACGCCGGGCAAGAAATCTGGAATCGGTCAGAAATCAGTGTGTGTCCTGAGTGCTAGTCGGGGGGCCCTTATTTATAATGCCAGATGCCATCATTACAGTATATGACAGGGGCAGGATTCACTACCCATGCCCCTAACAGTAGGATTGGGCAAGGGCATAGTCTCTGCCTTGCTCACAATTGGTTGGATATCATAAAAGTGATATCATGTTTGAGGTGGTTTTTACTGTATGCAGAAACTCCCACATTTACTTCACTAAAAAATGCGATTTTTTTTGCCAAAAACACATACTTCTGCAGTTGCAACCTCTTAGTAAGTCAGATACATATTTTGTGCAGCACAGATTAGTCCAAACCTCCAGTCTGTGCGAACTTGTTTCGCCTTTCTGACACATTTTGGTAATGTTACACATTAAAGATTTGGCCTAAAATTCCACAATTTTATACACATTTGACATTTGCAACGTGGATGCTTTTCTGGTAATACAACATATATCACCATTTCTGTCCAGAGTGCGTCATGACGTTCTACCAAGTTTTCAAACACAGCCCACAATTCCCCTTTTACGCTGTGAAAATTCCCCATTTTTACCAATTTTGACAGCTGAGATGTAAGTCTTTTTAAAGTTCTTTATAAATTAGTCTTAAAACAAATGGGAGTCATTGTCATTTTTTTCTTCCCAGCTAACACCAACTGGCAGTTTCTTCCAAACAGGATGGGGGGGGCCTCTCTCTTAATTGAAGGTTTTATGGTCCTTCACGCTTGACAGGTGAGTGTTCCAAGACTGCTATTGTCCCAGCCTGGAGCACAAACTAATGTCTGATGAGCTTGTGAACTCCCATTGTCCTGTCGCATACACATTTTTTCAAGCTGCCAATTAGCACTTTTGGTGTCCGGGAAGTTTATGGTGCGACTCTCTTCCTGAAGGAAGTTACAGGGCTGGAACCTGAACAACTGATATTTCTTGAGAGCTTGCAAACTCAGCCTATGTATTTTAACCTTTAAGTTTTGAATTAAACAAACCTGGGGAATCAAAATAGCCTATGTATGCATTATCACCTGCCACATAATCCTTTTACATTGCTGTATAAGCAGGCCTTCACTCAATAATTTACTTTGAAATAGGCCACTTTTCTTCAGTCAGCAAAGCCCATTTTACCACGTGTTTAAAAACTGCTAACATTTCTTTCTTCTAAATTTTGATTTTCGTCTCCAGCAAATTGACATACTGCCATGCAGCTATGGTTAGTCTCTTGAATGCTGGTGTTCTGCAGCATGGATACATTTTAAACGGGCATGGCTCGGCTATTTAGAGTCTTTCTCTGAACAGCTGATTTTTAGATACTTTTGCAAAGCAAATAGACTTCGTTTCCCGTGTAAACTGAAAACAAAGCCCCTGGTTGATTTCTTTCCAAGCTAAAATGACTGGGCCTGTCATTCAGGAACCAGACATGGTTTTGCTAATGCACATTGACTTCTTCTGGGCATGGCAGGACCTTTTCAATTACAGCAGTTTCATAGTAAATGGAGGGATTTAGCCTCAAAACAGCATTTCTAAAGGGTGAGAAAAAAAGGTTTAATTCTGAAAGGAATTCTGGGGTTTTCAGCAAGGCAACTCTGCCCATTTACTTAATTCCATGTTAAATGTTGCAGAGCACACTGGCACATTCCTGCAGTGTGTACTCTGTTCCACCCCGCCTAAAATATGTGTGGCAGTGTGTTGCAACAATTTTTTTATGGTTGTTGTAAAAATGCAATTTTTAGATCCTGGCGCGTACAGGAGCCAGCGCAGCCATTCTGCTGTTTCTTGCACCAATGCAGCAAAGTGATGTGGTAAAGCACATCTGAGTGGGTCAATATATCCCACACATCATTGATGGAAAATTGATTAGTTAAAAGAACTTTTAAACAGAAGAGGTGTTTGAGCAAACTTAGGACTGTCAAGTAAAGTTTAGTCTTTAATTCTGTGATGTTTCAAAGGTTATGAAAATGTACGCTCTGTAAATTTGCGCGATCAACAGCAGAAAAGCAAGGAAACGTATTCCATGGCTTGCGCTCGACCAAGTGTAATGTTTCCTTTCCAAGGCTAGTGTGCTCTAGAGGAAAGTACATAAGACGCGGTCCAGCGTTGTGTTGTAACGGTGAAGCAACGCGTCAGGAATTTCTCAGCCTTCGGAAACTGCAACAGGGAAGCCATGCATTGGATCAAAGGCGTTGTGGAAGCTGCCGAGGATTAGTGCATATCGCGCTGTGGGCACAAGCAGAGATTTCAAGAAAAGCGCATGTCCTCTTTTTTCAGTTGGTTTGTTTTTTTCCCTCCTACAGTAAGAAAGTTTTAAGGAGAAGGAGAACGTTGAGGTAACGTGGCAATAAGGTTTCCAGTTAAAACTCTCAAATACATATACCCTGAGCAAGCTACTTAATTGCTGTTTACAAAGAGACTCGAAGTTAGAGACACATGTTTTTCTTGCAATTGACAACAGCAAACCTTTCTGAAGCTTAAGCAGTGCAAGCATCATAGAGAAACGGAGATAGTGAAGAGAAACTTAGTCATTTTCTTTTTCACATTGGCCTCCAGGCTTGGGGCGGAGGCAGTATGGTAACACGGGAAGATGAGAAAGAATATAGGTAAGTGTACTGGTTTAAGATTTCTAACCATGGAAATATTTTTTGCAGGTTTCTTGAGCACTGAGCGATCCTGGAGTAGGAGGTTCACGGAGGAGACCTGTTCTTTGTTTTATCCACTTCCCCTATTCCCAAGTCCTGGTCTCCGCAGTAGTTGTATGTAACCGACTACTGAGTGAACCGGACTAAGGGGTCTGGCAGACTACTCGTCTGCTCCTGCAGGTTTTCATCAATGGGACCACACACCTGCCCAGATAGAAGAAAAAAGGAAATAAAACAACCATGTTAACTGTGGGTGGGTGATCGCCACTATCGCTGTGCTGCTGCTTGGCTGGGCTTCTTGCGCTTGCAGTAATCGTGCATCTTGCCTCACTGTGCCCTATCTACGCAGATTTGAGCGATTGGACGGGTGGGATAACACTTCACCTCTGTCTTTAATAGAATCATGACTTTCCAGAATGTTGGTATGGAAAATCTGGATTCTATGTCAAGACCAGAGACTCGTATTATGCTTGTTTAAAACTTACCACCAACGAGACAACCTGGTCGTCTGGCTTAAAATAAATGATCTTAAAAGTAAACTTGCTCGACCAGTGTGCGGCCTTGAGGATATCCTGCAGCTGAGCTCCGATGGCAAAGGCTTTGGAAGCCATAGCCACTTGCGTGGAATGCGCTCCAAATCGACAAGTGTTTATGACGCATTCTTGCATGACCCATTTCACCCACCTGATTAGGGTAGTGTTAACACTGCCTTGAAAGCCTTATGGAGTGCGATGAAAACTCTACTTTCTATGTGAGTATTTGGGTAATGGGCGGCCGGATCACTCTCACACCCTTGAGCAGTCGGACAACTAGGGTGTATTTGCCGAATGGAGCTCTGTCAACTTGTTCGTGACCCGCAGAGATTGCAGACCTGAACGTGTTTGTTCTATAGGCCTTAACCTGGGCAGCTAGGCTTGTCGGGAAGATTATTACATGGATCACATCCGCTGTAGCAGGATGCACGTCCATAGCCATACACCAACTGAGCCATCTTTTCCAATCCATCCTGTATTATTTGGCCATCCTGGGTGCCCAGGATTCTTCAGTGAAGCGCTCAGCCTCTCCCAATAGTCCTGGCTTTCTCCAGGCACTCCTCAAATCACCCAAGCTACCAGCTGTAGATTTCCCAGCATGACCAGAGGGTGCTGGAAACCTGGCGGCTCTGCCCGATTGCCCGGCTCATCCAGTAGAAGGATCTGGGTGTTGCAGGTGAGCTCCATCATATCCAGGAACCAAGCCTGACTCTTTCAAGCGGGCATCACCAGAAGTAATCTTGCTTGCTGTTGACTTGCATACACCCGCGCCCTCACAATCATTGCAAAGGGGAAAAAGGCGTAGTTCCTGCACTGACCCAATTGCTGTAAGAAGGTTGCCACCGCCTCCAGCTGAAGAATCGTTCCAGTTGGTGGTTCAATCTGGATGCGAACAGGTCCGTCTTGCAAAGACCTGTCCTCTTCATCAGCTCAAGGAAAACTGAGCTGTTCAACTTCCAGTCGCTGGAATCCCTGAAGCGTCTTGTTTTAAAGACCGCCACTTGGTTGCTGATTCCTGTAAGGTACTACGCTGTGACACTCGGGCCTTTCTCAGGCAGAAATGCCATAAATCCTTGCCTAACTAAGCTAACCGCTTGGAGTTTGTCCCTCACGTAAGATACATGTATCGTACCGCCAAGACATTATCAATTTTCAAATATTTGTAGCATTGCACTCTGTCCCAGGTTAAACTTTTGATCGCGAAGGAGACTGCTAACCACTCCATGCAGTTAATGTGAAGCCTGGATTCCTCTAAGGACCATCACCCTCCGGTAGTCGGCTCTCCGCAGCGGGCTACTCAACCCCTGCGGCTGGCATCCGACTATCGCCAGGTCTGCAGCAGAGCCGAAAATGGACCTTCCTTTCCACGCTTCCATGTGTCGATGCCACCAGGCCAGTTCCATGCTCGTGTTGTGCAACATCAGCACAGTGTGCTTGTAAGACATTCCCTGTCAGAGGTATTGAATCTTGAGGCACTGGAGGGCACGGAATGGAGGGGCCCGGGAAAGATTGCTTGGACGGACAAAGCCAAGTGCACCAGTATCCTTAACTATTTGAGGGCGATCTGATCTTTGGACAAGACTGATCTGTTCTGCTTCTTTATATCGTTCATTTTCTACAGGGGCAGACACAGTGCCCCAGCTTTGAGTTTGTGATAAACTGCAGGAACTGCATTCTCTGCTGTGGGCTGGTCTCGGATTTCTCCCAATTGATGAGAAACCCCAGCTTCTCTGAGACCCGTCGTTCGGACCATTTACTCTTGCATCCGCATTGGATCCTGCGCCATGAGACACAGATGGTCGATGTACACAATCAGTCTCACTCCTGAGTAGCTTTGTGAAGCACTGCAGTGCTGAAGTTAGTCCGAAAAGGGAGACACATACTCCCACCTTTGGCCTCGCCAGAAGAATTCTAATAATCGCTGGTGCGTCTCGGGAATGGTTACTGCTAGCTAGGCATCCCTTAAATCTATGCAGGCAAGCCAGTGCCGTTCTGCAAAATGTCCCTGAAGAGATGATTTCCTCCCATCTTGCAGTGACGGTACACGAGAAAGGCGTTCAATTGTCTGAAATTGATCACCAGCCTCACCTTTTTTTGCTTCTGTTTCACCAAGAAGGCATTGCTTGGGAAGCTCTGCACCACCTGCTGCACTGGCCTTATCGCCGTTTTCTTTAGAAGCTCTCCTTTTTCCTTGTCCATGAGGCTTTGTTCCTCCTCTGAAATTGCGAAGGGTTGTTGCAGTTTCGCTTGTCTGCGCCCTTGAAAAATTAGACAAATCCCCTGCACAGTCTGAGACCCAAGAGTCTGCAGTAAGCTCCTCCCGCAGGAATCTCATTGCTTGCTGCTGCGCTGTGTGTATGCAACTGTACTCTCACCTGCTGCCGCAGAGCCAGCCCCGGCCCCTACCTCTTCCACAGGAGGGGAGGAAAGGATTCAGGCTTCTGTCTTCCTCCTGTCAACAGTTGTTTTATATAGGGCCTCTGGCCTCCTCAGCGGCTGGTGGAGCCGCTCCTGCTTCTGCCAGCCCAGGCGAATACGCAGGGCACAAACGCTCTTTAACGATGTCTGACCTTTGTCCAGAGCAGCGAAGGTGCTAACAAATCTGGGTATGTCTTTTGACAAAAGCTTCTCCAAACAAAAGGCCTTTAGCTGCTGCAGCGGCCTCACAGGATGCCAACGGCCAGAGTTTCAGGTCGATCTTTGCTAAAATTGATAGTCTGCACTCCGCTGCTATCGCACAGTTGGTGTTACCTATAAAACAAACTGCTCTTTGTGCCCAACCATCCAGAATATGCACATCAATAGGTGGGGCCTCTTTGGCATCTTACACTTTTTTAAAGATCTTGGCCAATGGATCTATGGAATTGGGGAGCGTGTCCTGGCACGCTATCCATGAGCGGTCGATGCCCCTTTTTCAGGTCCTTGATGTGCTTTGCCAGGAATGTAACCATACAGGGGTTCACCTCCAGAGTGTCCACTACTTTATCCGGCAGAGAAGGTCTGTGATATTGTGGCTTCAATTTGCTCCTCACCACCTTATTTAGAGGCATACGCAGTTGCTCAAGTACCTTGTGGCCTTAACTGGGGATTCCCCTCCGGGGTCTCTGGTGGGGTAGCAGGTCTGGATGAAGGGGGGGTCAACCAGGGAACTATATCTGCATTTCTAAAAGCTCTTATTGTGCCTTTTTCACGGTTCTCCTTCCTGAGGAGTGGCCAAGCTCACGGAACTCTGTGCTGCTGGAATCCCATTCAGTGCCCTCTTGGTCTTCCTCTGGGCTAGAGGGTATGTCACCTTGTCCCTTCCATCACGCCTTGCCCTTAGCATGCTTCTTTTGTGTGCCCTTTGCGTGATGTGGACAGTGGTTCGCCACTGGCCTTAATGTTCCTCCTGCCATTGCCTCTTGCATGCTCTGGGCCTCACAGCTCTCGGGCCTTGTGAAAAGGCGACCCAGCCCAGAAGGAAGTCCAGTTTATGGGATGACTGCCCTAGGCCTGCCCATGTTGCTTTCTCCATCAGCTGTCCCAGAGAGGGGTCCTGCAGAATGTTTGAAGGCCCTTCTCTGCTTTACTCGCTGTAGGAGGATTCTACGCCCACATTGTGTAATGCAAAGGAGACAGACAGCTAGCTGCCGCAAGGTTACTCACAGGCTTAATTGGGGCCTGTACCCGTGCAGTAGTTAGTCTTGGGCTTCCACCTATATTAATATAATCATACCTCTCCAATCACAAGCTTTTGGCGGGTGTCACCCGGCCTGCAGGCAGCACTCTCACGCTCCAAGCCCCCTACCTGCTCATAAAAGTCAATTGGCTTTCACATGCCACAGTCTGGTGTTTTCACCCACCCTGAGGCCATACAACGTTGAGAGCTATGTATGATATATTATAGGCCTGTGTTGAGCAATGCCTGTGTGCTGTATGAACCTCAGGAATTTTGGAGTCTACCACGTTCCACTTAGTGACGTGCTCTTTGTTCACTACGGGCAGTGCCCATGCACCGCTTACTGTGTGGAGCGCTGTAAGTACACTCGGAGCTGCCTATCAGTCACCTTGGCGCAATCGGCACTGCTGGCGCGCCATTAGGTGGTATTGTCACAGGGCTGCAGAGTTCCCTTCCATCGTGGCTGTTGCCGAATACCTTCAAAACAGAAGGTTCGCTGTACGTTGCGATCAACCGGCTCCCTTACTGAACGCAGGAAGACAAAACTGCAACGCCCGGAACCGTCAAGATTTGTGAACGCATAACCGTTTCACTTCCCTGTCAGTCGTTGTTCCAGTTATGTGCTGCCTCCTGTAAACAAACCACTAACCAAGAACAAGAAAAGGTCCTCTCCAATCTAACTATGTGTACCTTGCGCTCTGACTGGTTTACAGTATTACTTTAATCAGTCACACACAAGACAATCAAAATAGTACTCATCTGCTACTCATGCAGAAAATAACGAAGTGGAGAGGAGGACACGTGAGGAGATAGGACCATAACATCATCATTGTCGGACTAGGAGATGTGTCATGCCTGAGGGCAATAGTTTCAAACTGCAAAGACTACATTGTCACAGAAAATGGTGGTTTTCAGTTGTTGAATGTCTCTTTCTTTGTTTATATTGCTGCTTGTGTTTAGGAAGATTACACATACTAGCCTTCAGTCTTGACATAGAATCCAGGGCTATGATGCAATAGGTGCAGAATTAGAGTGCACTGGCAGAATTATTTAAAAAAAATATATATATCACAATGGGGGTATTTTTCACTTTTTGAATGTGTTTGAAATCATTTAAACTGTACATTTTACATCGTGTCCAGAGGTTGGTGGCACGCTGTCACACACTGGCACGTGCCACATGTCACATTCGACTCCTACCCCCTTCTCCAGTTGGCACATCACTTCTACAAGTGACTCTGGCAGGTGTCACATGCCATGCCAAAAATGGCATAATTGAGAAGGAAAACTTAGATGTGCATGTCGCTGTATGCCAAATAATGTCATAAAAGAAAAAACAACCTTGGCTCTATCGTTTTAAAATGAATATGAAAATCCATTGCTGGGACTCAACCTAAGTCGATCTCCTTAACCACTGAGCCACCACGTTGCCGCAGCAAAGGATCTGTGTCATGATCACAGCAAAAGTTCCTACAATTGCGTCCAAAAAGAGTTGGTCTTCAATCTACCATTCGTGGAGTTTAAGAAAAGGCAACTCGGGGCAGTGTTAGGCATGGGCGGTACTTCCCAACTCTCAACAGGGCTGCCTGGTTTATGCTGGTAGAATGCGCAGTGTAGGTTTTCTCTCTCCTTCTATTTAAGCCCCTCCCCTCGAGCATTCCCTGCTTCGCGTTCGGAAGAATCCAGTCAACGCTTGCCGCTGTCCCGCTTTAGGTCCTGTCACGTTTTAGCGCCACCTGTTACTCTTTCCCTTCTGTCATTTCGGTCCCCTTTTTGGCCCGTTCCAGTTTCCCCGAGTTCCCTGCAATTCCTACAATTTTCCAGTCATAGTATTTTCCACAGTCGGTGTTTTGGAACTCCCGTCACAGACTTCATTTCGGTCACTCCTTTAGCCCCGTCATTTTTCCAGTCACGGAACGACTTCCATAATTCAAGAGTTTCCTGTCAGAAAAGTTTTCGCAAGTATCTTTGCTCTATCCTCTGAAGCAGCATAAGTTTTTTTTCATGATATAATGAAATTCAATGTTGCATTGTAATTAGTTTCTGAACATTGTTTGCACGTAACGTATGGAGCTGAGTTGCGCTTCATAGCTACTGAGTGTTCCTCAGTGAAGGATCTTAGCTTGGCGTGTATTCTTTACATATTGTTGAGTACGCCACACGCCTTGTATGGCATGTTGCCGTATGTTTTTTCACTTATTTCCAAAGGCTTGAATGCTTTGGGGGTTGTGAGTGCGTTTCCTGAGGTAAATTCGTTTTCCGGTTGTGGTGCCCATGAATGCGTGGGTGTAGAAATTCCTCTCACACTTTAGGCACTCCTACATTTCCCAGTCCTAATTCCAGTCACTTCAGTCCATCCCAGTTATCCTGGTTCCATCTCCCCTCTTCAGAACTAGCGCCCCTGCACAGACGCAGGATGGAGAGCTAACAACATTAATTCCTAAGGTAATTAAAGAAGGGGCTGTAGTGTCATATGAGAGTGTAGAATTAGTTAAACTCCATAGAAGTGCTAATCAAAATTCTTAGAAATCTCTTGTGTTTGTCCTAGGAACTCACATTCGTATGGTTGAAGGGGGGACTGGGAGCTACACCAATTGAGAAGAACAGAGTCACGCAGTTCCATCGTGAGTGTCCCCGCAGAGTCCAGGTAAGCGTTACAATCTGTCCGTTTCAATAAAACCCACTTCCTTCCTGCACTGTCATGTGCACGGCACGGCCTGTGCAATCCCACACTTTTTGAAACTTGGTGGTATCGATTGGCAATAGTGTTTTTTGTAATTTTTTTAAAACAATTTTTGTGTAGGCCCTTTTTATTTGACAAGACGCTACTAGGACTGCCTTATTATTTTGTGATGGCCATAGCCTGCTCCCATCCTAGCCTTAGGTTTAGATTAGGTGTTTTTCCCATGCATACAGTTTAGTAAACACCCTTGAACTGTGATCACTTGTGTCTGTCTTAACTGTTGCCACCATGAGTTCCTTACAGTGTGTAAAGACTAGACCACAGAACGTGTTTTTTTTTTTTGCTGTCGGAAGCGGCTGATCGGCCAAGTGGCTAAGCTAAGCGTTTTCAGTGCGGCTTGACGGCTTACGTCTTACGGTCCTTTCCTCTATGGCAGAGGCGCGGCTTTGTGCGGGATCGCAGGATAACAGGAGCTGAGGTCGGCTGTTTATCGAGTGCCGACTGGCGGCTGGCGAGTGGTGAGTGGCAAGTGCAGAAACGGACGCCGAGTGTTGTATTGCGTGGCGTGGCGTGGCCCTGGGTTTGTCCTCGCTGCTCTCTCAGCCTCTCCTGGGCGGAGCTGTTTCCCGCGGGACTCGCTAGATCCGCCCTACCCGTTTTACCCGTTCAGAGTGAGTTGTGCTGCGGGGGGTTGGTGGGGAAGGCAGTAGGACTGTAGAAAACTGCCATCTGCCAACTCCCTGGTGCCAACTCCTAACTGATAGCGGTTAACGGGTAAAAAACAAAAGGTAAAGGGTCAAGGCAAAGGTGGGGGGGTGTGGGGACTTACTTGAGGAACTCGGTGTCAGCCTTTTGTATCTGATAAAGGCCGAGATAGGGTGAAAAGGGTTTCTACAAAAGAAGTGGTCCCCCCCACATCTCTACATATCCCTACCTGACCCACCCTTACTTACCAACCCAATCACACTCTAATCTAAATCGCTTTGTGAAGTGTGGTCAGTCTACCCATTAATACTTTTGTGGCTATAATAAGTGACAAAGGGTCTGACCAGGTGTTATCAGGATTCGAGGGAGGTAGCGGATAGATAACTGACGGGTTTTGAGTCTGCAATCTGCCTGTCTGTACTGTTACTCCGCCCCCTCTTCCTGCCCCCTGGGGGTGCCTGACCTAATTTTTGAAGAAGCACTACTTTCAGAAAAACTTTTCCCTTGAATCGAATGGGGGGTCATGTATGACCTTCGTAGTGCGGCTGCTCCCACAGAAGTTCAGAGACCATTACACTCTACTCCGGTGGATATGGGGAAGAAGGCACCACGTAAAGAGAAGGCAAGAGCGAGGGAATCCTTCTTCAAACCCTATAAAACGGTGGTGGTATTTTCCTTCCTCCAGGTGTATACCCATCAGGTTCCAGCAGGTTCGGCTCTGCCATATTCTGTATCACATATGGAGGACCTGTCAGCGCCTTTAAATCAACCTACTTGTACGCGATTCCAAGGTGATATTGACTTCACCCTGAGGACCTCTACCATGAAGAACGTGATTCTAAATCAACTGGGCTCCTTGGATGACCCTTCCCTGACTAATATTATGCCTCATTTGTTAGTCCCTAGGATCGGCGTAGTCCATTTAGAGAACCCTGCGATTCAACAGTCGGAGGTCTTCATTGAGCCTAGAGATGAGGATATGTTGGAGTTAGAAGCCGTAGTCTCAACTCCTGATAGGGGAAGGACTTCAACATCGGTCAAAGTAAGTTCTCGGGAGATCCCTCAGGAGCTGCCTATTTCCCTACCCGAACCAGAGGGGCCGGCTGCGTCTGCTCAGAATTCTACTGAAGAACTTGTGCCACCCACCATAACAGCTCTAAACTTCGTTCTATCCTCTCTGGTTAAAGTCTTTGAAAACTTGAAAACTGAGGTCTACCAGCATACGGGTATTCTAATGGAGATGAACAAGGACTTGGAACTAAATGAAATTGACATGATAGCCTTAAAATCAGCAGTCAATGTATCATTGGGAGGGTTTTTGACTGAGCTCCATAAAGAAGTAAAGGATCAATCATGTAAAATGGCCCTTTTGACTGATTTATGTGGGGATTTAAAAAAGATGTCCCTGATCTTATTAGAAAAAGCTGATCGCTCGGACAATCAATCACAGGAAGGCCCTCTAGGTCCCCCCCATTCTTCCACATGTGGAGGCCATGGTTGATGATACTCACCTCTCAATATCTGTGATGGAGGAGTTCATGAGATTGGCTGCCCTGGCGGATAGTGATCCTCAAGTGGGGGTACCACTCGAGGGTTCTCCAATAGATATTTCCTCTTCAGATTCGGATTTAGCAGTCCCTAGGAAGAAGAAATTAAATGGGAAGTCCAAAAATAAGAGTAAAAATAGGAGGCTATCAGCCAGTGAAGCCATCACCCCTGTAATCAAAAAGGGGAAAGGAAAGAAAAAACAGATCAATTCTGGATCTAATCATCATCCACGAAAATCAAATGCTGACCAAGAAACCCCTGAAAAATTCGAAGAAATTGTGGCGAAGTCTCCTTCATCCAAAAAAGGGAAGAAAATTCCCAAATCAAAAAGCACATCTTGTGGAAGAAACGATAGTGCCTGGTGGTAAATCCGCGGTGGGAAGTCAAACTGACTATGTGGACCAATCAAAAGAAATTGCTCCAATCTTTTTAAGGGCTAAACAAAAAAAGCTGCCGTCTAATCCTCTGGTTAAAATTGCTCCTATCTTCTTGAAAAAATCAGCGAGGTTGGTGACAGATCTGGGAGCCAAGGGGGCATCCTCTAGCAGTGAAAACTCGCAAGCTAATACTGCTGCTGTAATCAAGCGTCCGTCTGTTGGATCGGCTTGCCCTTTGTATGATGGTGCACCTCTGGCTGCAGGAATAGATGCCTCATCTGGCTTAGGCTCTTTGACGGAGAATGGAAATTCTGTCCTATCATCTCAGTTGCCTGATGAACTATACAAACAGAACTCGGATCTGACAGTTTTTTTTATCAAGAAAAATTGCATCTTCATGTGTTGATGCTCCATTAAATCGTTCGGCAATAATAACGGAATTGAATTCAATCCCAGCTTTGAAGTATTTTTCTTCAAATGACATTGAAGCAGTGAGCTTCCCATATGATACTGACACTAACATAGTGGCAATAGAACTGAAATCAAGTTTGGGTTTGAATCTAATTATGGGTGAGGCGGCGGCATGGGAGCAGAGGGGCCTCAAGATCTCTCGTACTTACCCTATAACTACTGTCTCCGAGTCCCGCCGGATAGCCAATCAAGATCACCGATGGGGGCTAACCATTAAGGATTTCTCCCCAACTGTCTCAACGAATATGTGGGATATGCTACCTGAAGTGATTGCCCACGTTTTTCTTAAGATGGGGATGACCCATCCGAAGCTCTAGGGTCGCCTCAAGTTAATGTGCTATCATGGAATACTAGAGGCTACACATCCTTTTCTGAGGAGCCCAGGAGTTTGGAAATTTTCAAAACTTTCGATCTAATTCTTTTTCAAGAAACTTGGCTAACTGGTCGAGTAGGCATTGATGGATTCACAATTTTTCAACAGTTGGCTTTGGCTCCTGGGAGGGGTAGACCAATGGGGGGGTTTGCTGGTGGCCTCTAGTAACGATGTTTAAATCCTCGGTAATTGTCTCAAATAGTATCCAGGGGATCCTCATGGTGAGAGTATCTTTGAGAAACTCCAATGAACGCTTAAGCTGGATTGTGGTAAACCTTTACTGGAACTCAGGCGTTTTTTTACTTAGTGAGTTTCTGTGTGCTCTCTCGGAGGGTTTACTTGATTGCTCTATCCGTTACCCGTGGGATGAAATTCTTATTGCCGGGGACTTTAATTCTCAATGCATCTCTACTGTGGATCTCAGATCAGACAAGTGTAAGCAGAAGTCTACGAATGGAAAAATATGGTTAAGGTTTATGCAGGATTGGAATCTATGTTGAATGGAAATATAAGGGGGGATATTCCTAATTCCCCCACTTGGCCCAGAGGTATTTCATTCTCCACGATAGATTATTTCTTTGTCTCTAGCAATATTTTTGAAAATTGTAACAGTTTGATAGTTGGAGAAGGGAATCCTGATGACCATGCTATGCTGAAGGTGACTGTATCGTATGATTGTGCTCCAGTAACGTTTAGTTATGATCATGAGCTCCTTGTTAAGAACTCGGGTAATGCCATTAGAAAATTTCAAAAAGGAGGTCAGTTATTAAATAGTGAGCTTCGCCTCAGGACGAGCGATTTATCTAATCAGTCTTTGTCTGACTTCTGTATTCCTAGTGTTTTCCTGAATTTTCTGTCTGCACAGGCAGTAGTAGAGCCCCACGCCCGGAAAACTCACAAGTTACATAAACACTCTTTTAATGCTCAAATTATAAATCGTAAAAAGGAATTGAGGTCCCAGATATCGATCCTAAGGAGAGCGGGCTTGTGTGAGAAGGCCTATGGGGAGGGGTTGGTAAAGCTGAAAAATAACTACAGGAATTGGATTCGTGCACATCATCATCTGATATTACAGCAAGATGCTGAGAGAATGTTATATGTCCTGTCTCTTAAGAATTCCCGAAATTTCTGGTCTTTAGTCAATATGAATGAGGCTACTCAACATCACAAACAAGATTCTATTATTCAAGAGGGGGTGTGGATTGAACATTTTTCGAAGGTGTATGGTTCTGATGCCTCATTATGCTCGGTTGCTGACGTAATCCAAAGTTGGGTGCTTGAGTTTAACGTTCTAGATATAGAACTGTTAATTAAAAAATCTTCAGCGTCCAGAGCTTCTGGACCGAATGGCTTAAGTAACTTGATCTTTAAATCGGATCCAGAAACATGGGCGAAGGTCCTTAAAGCCCTTTTTGATAATATTATCGCCCGGAGGAGAATCCCTGATTCGTGTAGACTCTCAATAGTCATTCCTATTTATAAGAAGGGAGATAGGCTATTGGCTTCTAATTATCGCCCCATCTCTCTCCTAGACGCCGATAGTAACATTTTTTGGGTATTGTTCTAGGGGAGTTGGAACTCTGGGCAAAAACGAAGGGAATTATTCAGAAGCAGCAATCTGGATTTAGAAAGGGTCTGTCGACGTCACTGAATGGGTTAGTGTTGAGCTGCTTAGCTGCAAGTCCTTCACCAAGGGAGGCCCTCCACTTTTTGGAGCCTGGATTGACTTATCACAGGCCTTTGATATGGTTGATAGAAATCTATTATGGGGAAAATTAGTGGCCTGGGATATACCCGCTGGCTTACTCTCTATCCTAATAGAGTTGCATTCTAACAATCCTATGCGGGTTAGACTGGGTAGGTCCGGTTTCCTCTCTGACCAAATCAGGATAACTAGAGGGGTTCGCCAAGGTTGTTTATTGGCTCCCTTGCTTTTCATCCTTTTTATGGCGGACCTAGCTGATTGGCTACAGAACATTGGGTTGATATCTCCCTCCATCGGTAATGCCAAAATTAATTGGCTAGCTTATGCTGATGATATAATAGTGTTGACCTACTCACAAGTGGGGCTGCAGCGCCTGCTAAGTGCTTTAGAATCTTATGCCAGGATTAATAAATTAAGAATAAATCCCTCAAAATCTAAGATTCTTGTATTCAGGAGGCCTAATAAAATAGTGAGGAATTTGAGTTGTAAGTTAGACCACTCTCGGGTAGAGGTTGTCTCTGAATTAACCTATTTGGGAGCAGAATTAAGATCCTTCCCATCTAGGTTTAATCTGATGGCTTCTATGGATTTAAAATTGATCAAGTTGGGAGCCCAGATGAAAAAAATCCATTCCAAGTTTGGCAGATTTACCATCATTCCCCTCATAAGATTTTATATCGGGAAGGTAGTTCCCATTATTCTATATGGCATGGACTACAATTCTCTAGCCTTTGACATAGACTGGGATGTTATCGAATCAAAGATTTGGAAACGTACTTTGGGACTCCATGATTGTGTTCCGATCGTCTCCCTACGATATGAGTGTGTCTGTCTTCACTCAGATCATGGCTAGCCTGGAAGTGGCTTACTCTTTATAGGTCAATTCTTGATCCCCCTAAGAATTCACTATTCGAAGATTCTGATGTAGAGCTGGTACATGGCAATAATGTTTTTCTATGTAGGTTAGAATCAACATGTTTGGAATTATTGTCCCGTTGTGATTCTGATGCTGAGTCCCTCCTACAGAACCCTTTAAAAGTGAAGAAAAAATCGAAACTGGCTGATTGGATTCATACGATTGAGGAGATGCGGGGAACTAAAAGATCAGCTTCCCTCACACTCTTAGATAAGCGTTTATCGTTCCTTCCGGCTTATCTTAAGAAGTCCCCTAGCTTTTGGTTTAGATCTGCTTTTTTGAGATTTCGTTTAAACCTACTCCCTACCCTGGAACTACTTGCTATAAGGGATAAAGAAGGGGGTACTGCTCCAATTTGCGATAGATGCTTAACTATGGACGTTCAGACCACTAAACATTTACTTTCTAAGTGCCCCGGGACTTGGAGTGTCAGGGCCAGTTCTTTTGGCAGATTTGTTCATAATGAGTCTCATTTAAATTCTGATGATTTCTGGGCGAGGTTATAGTCGGGCAATGAGATGGCTTTATCAATTGAAGTGGGTAGAGTTTAAAAGGAATGGAAGCTAGTAATAACTTGAATTCTCTTTTGTAAAAAATTTGGTTGTTAGATTGTCTTTCATCTTGTCTTTTATCTTGATTTTTTTTATTATGAGATATGTGTACCTAAAAACTGTAAAGGTGTGTTCTTATTGTTTGTAATATTTTGTCTGTGAAATGTGTTAAAAGTCAAATTGTGGCTAATGCACTTTAAATAAAAAAAATAAAATAAAAAAAATAAAAAAAAACCACAGAACGTGGTTGCCTCTAGTCTGTCCCACAACGTAACATCACTCCCCAAAAACTTAACCTCCAAGGACATTTACCTGATCCTATGACATTTTTCAACCGGATTCAGGCATCCTCCGTGACCTCTGAGATTTTTTTTTTTGGAGGCTGGAAATGCTTCTTGGGGCTGGGGGTACTACTGTTGCAATGCTCATCGTTGAGGACCTGTTCATTGCTTTCATCGTGAGTTGTCCTAGGATATCTGGGTTGTTGGACCTTGGAGAATACCATAGGTGCACATCATTACTATAATTGGTGGAACCAGATCTCAATTCTCACCAGCGTTCATGGTTTATTCCCTCACATGATTAGAAGTAGCTT
The DNA here is from genome assembly GCF_040938575.1 of Ambystoma mexicanum. Lineage (NCBI taxonomy): Eukaryota > Metazoa > Chordata > Amphibia > Caudata > Ambystomatidae > Ambystoma > Ambystoma mexicanum. The sequence continues at coordinate 530,288,670 of NC_090924.1, read as the reverse complement.
GTGGTGATCACCCAAATGCACTGTGTCCAAAAATTTACAGATGGAAGCGGGTGCATCCAAAGTCCGCTAAAGCTTATTGTTCACTGTAGCTCCTTTTCAGTCAGGCCACAACTTGGGTATGCACTGGCGCTACTTGACGTTTTAAATCTAAGCATAGGCTAGCAGTAGTGCTCCCAGACCAGCTTGGACATGATGGGTGTGTTAATGGAGGCCATTATTGTGTTCAACCAAGTGTTTATATTTATTGGTGAAACCTATGAGTTTAAAAAGGACACTGGTTGGGTTTGCAGGGGGGCTAATGTCTTACAGTTTTTTTGTGCTTTCTCAGCACTCTTTCCACCCTAGCCCCTTGCATGTGAAAATCAGTCTTTAATGTGCCTGGTTCAACATTCGTATGCTTTAGTGCCTCTACCTGTCCCCCTTGACAAGACTGGCATCCTTCATAAATGAATGCAATGTCTCACTCGGAGGAAAACTCTCGCTCAAAACTATGTTACACATATGCTTTATTTATTTGCAGTTTTAAAGCGCTCAAACAGCCCGGCAGCCCGGTAGCATCGAGGCGCTGTTACAAAAATATGACTCTTAGTTGCGCATTTATAACGCACTTAACACCCAGAGGTTTCTAAGCGCGGACCCGGGGATCGAACCTGTGTTGCTTCGTATCGTCTTGTTGCCAAGGCGAGCACGTTGCGATGAGCTTATTGCCTCAATCTTTTATTTGTGCTGCAATTTTAACACCACATTGGTCTATTATCATTCCAGTTGCACATAACTTCAAATCTATGTGGTAAATCAAATTTGTTACTATTGGCCTTTAGTGGAAAAGACTGGATTCCAGCCTAACAAATTCTTAACGGGGTGAAAGGCGCCTTCTTTCAGGAAGTACCAGCCAGACTCGAGAAGAAGCTAAAGTGAACTGGAGCAAGCAATACTGGGGGAAATATTCTGCTACATATGTATCATTGCAGGGGATCAGTGATGGACTTGTCTTGGGGAAAACATTAGGGATCGTTCTTCTTTCCTCTATCTGGGGAGGGACTTGTCTAGATGGCTGTGAGCAGTGTCACCCTGGGTGGCACTGGTGGACTGCTGGAGTGGCAGGCAGTTTTTACTTTTGGATCTGGGCTGTTTTGGCATTGCCGGGAGTTCCCGACCCAACAACCCCCGACGGAGCGTTTGGTGAGCGTGTGAGCCCATGAAGGATACCAATGCTGTGGAGAACAGGAGTTACTGTAAGTAACTTGTTTCTTATTCTTCCCCCAAGAGGTAGACCCATAACTATAGGGTTTTGGAACGGGGGTGCAAATCTTGGATGTAGCCCTGCGCCGCAGAGACTTTGCTGCTTGCGGTCAGGTGGGCACTGCTCTGTGCCACCGGTGGGGCAGGCACTATGGATCAGTGGCTGGTGTGGTGGGACACAGGTACACTGTGCTTTTGGCATGGAGCTTGTAGAAGGGGGAGTCACAGCAGGTTTCCTTTTTCAGAGGGGGAATTATCTGCAACATGTAATGAAATCAAATGGACCAGCCTCCTACACCCTTGCCAAATGGTAATCCATCAGAGGGACACTTCAAAACTCTTCTTTGCATCTGTGAAACACAGGGTGTACCTTGGCACCCTTTATTCTTCCTCTCACCCTTCTATGGCTTTGTCATGCACATTTATCTTTTGTGCAGCTGCAAAATGTGTGGCGGGGGCACGGGGGTAGAGCTTGCTTCATCTTAGTGCCCACCTATAGGAAGGGTGTTTGACTTAATTTGTTTAATTTTACAAAGTGGTACATTTTATTTTTACCCTACATCTGGATTAGTAATTATATAAATCCCTCTGGAGCACCAATCCGGTCTTGCTATAAGGAACAAAAGCAACTGTAGGACTAAGCTTGCAACCACTTCAGTTTTGTAGCCTGCCCAAGACCCTAATGTGCATCTCCAGTAGCAGACTCCCTCCTTTTTCTATCTCCTTGGGATAATTGTCTACTTGGAAGGTTATTCCATGGTGCTTGCTATTGGATGTACGTGATTTGACCGTGGCAGAATGCTTCATGGTGGAATTGACCGTTGTAAATCTTGCCGCAAATACAAGTTTGCTGCGGCCGAAACTTTGACCCCCCCCGCTTACCTTTTGCTTCTCCGCTTCCTTCTGACCCTGCTGCGACAGTTCCGTCCCTCTTATGTGGGTTGGATCCGACGCTGAAGGGTCCGCTTTTCTTTTTTTTCTTAATTCATTAAATATGGGGTTTATTTTTTTTTCTCCCCACCTCCAGTTCTCGAAGCGGGGGACACCCCGGGTCCCCATGTTCGGTATTGATGACCACATTTGTTTGAATTTAATCTATGAAATGGTACTGACCGAATGCGACCAGATTTACCATACAATCAATTAAATTTGAACAAATGGAGTACCATTGCTACCATCCATTAAATTTACCAAAGTTCCTGAAATGCCTCTAGATTGCATGTGAGAGACCTTTCCACTGTTAGGCTGAGCAATCACCCACTTAGAATGGTTGTAACAAACCTGGACTTAGTCTGTATCAGTAAGGAAAGAGTTGAATCTATGCCTATTGGTACTAAAAAGGGTTTCTCTGAAACATATAAGATAAGGGATATTCGAAGGATAGGTTAAAACAAGTGGAATTTTCTTAGGATGTTCTACACCTTGTTAGTCAGACATCAGTAGCTCCAAAATGTCCCAAGAGTGTCACTTTCTACAGACACCCCAGTCTTCAAATCAAATGTCCAAATGAAGTGGCATGATTTCTAACAAGATTCCAGTTTAACCAACAGGTGACCTAACTAGTCTCAGTGGACCGAGGGGGGGTAGTTCGGGGTCAACAGTATCTGGATTCGGTTTTTGTGGGTTGACTGACTTCAAGTCCGGTGTCCAACGTAGATGGGAGCGGATCCTGCTCCGTTCAGGCATGTTGGTTTGTGTGGAGCTCATGAAACAAGCTGGTTTTTAGAACTGGTGAAGGCAGTTGCTCTGTGCAGTTGAAGTGGCTCTCCGCGATGCAGGTCAGGGCAGTCCCAGGATATCTTTGCAATGAGCCTGGCTTCTAGTTCTTGGGGGTGGAGAGGGGGGGGGGGGTCGATGTGTGACACTCCAGCGGTTCTAATAGGTGGGCGATGGTCATCAAAGGCGATTATCTTGGGTGTCTGTGCAGGTTGCTGAGGCGGCCGTTCAAGGTCAGATGGGCTGAGCTGTGGGTTCTAATTATTAGGCCTGATGAACTAAGAAGTGGACTTAATAGGGCCTATATTTAGTAATTTGGCCAGCCATGTCAGGTAAACGGCTCGGGCGTTAGTCCGTCGTCTGTCACAGTGTAGGAAGATGTATCGGAAAGGGGGCGGGGGTATTGTTTCCAAGTATCCTACGGGGTAGGATGGGGAAAAGCTGTCATAAGGAAGGGCGTGTTTGGTCAGCCCGGAAAGGTGAGCTTTGCAGGGTTTGTAAATTGAATATGGAAGATAGTAGGAAGGGTAGTGTTTTGTCAAAACAAACTGGGAGTTCGGGAAATAGAGTGGCAGGGAGGATAATGACTGGGAGTATTCGGGTAGGACACAGGAAAGCAGGGATTGTGGGAGAGATGCGTTCCGAGGGCAACATGGGTTGGGTTCCATGGGGATTTGGCATATAGAGGGGTCGTTGAATCTGTGCAAGTGGGATTCATTGGGAGGAAGGGAGGCAGATGTGGTACAGCCTACAAAGGTCCCTGGGATCTTGTCCTCTCCTTCCCCGGTATGATACTGCGTCTCACCTGGGCTATTCCCCCGTGCACAACCCCAGATTCCCCTACACAGGTGATCCTCCCTCACTCGTCCGCCCCCAAATTTTGGGATCAGAGGGTGTCAGCCCTTCCCTGGCCACCTTAAGGGATTCTCTAGGTAGGCTTCAGAGAATACCCTTGTATTTCTCACAGAACAATCATCTTGGTGAAATCCTAAACAAGGCCCCACCCCTATACAATTAGTACAAGAATACGTGCTTTCCAGATGCCAGAGTTCAATATTGCTGGGAGATATTAAGCTCCAGGCTAAAACAGAGCATGGTTGGCTTGATACCACCAGCTACCAGGAGCTTCTATCTGTTCCACATGCTGGCGTGCTCTCCAAACATATCAGTATGACATTCCCCATCTATCTGAGAGTTTGTATAAAAGCTGTATTAGGAAACCTCTTGAAGAGTCAAAGCATGATGGGTTACAGTTTGCATCTCATATGAAAGTTAACCTTGTGACCTGCTATTATATTTTGTATAACTATGCTTCCCCAGTTGTTCCCAGTAGCTCGGACATTGTTTGCGCAAGGCAATTTCATTTGTCTCCCCATCTATGGGGTCTGTTTGTGATTGCGTCAGTGCTTGCAAGGCTCCCTCTGCAGCGGTCAGCTCCCTGCAGAGCGCTGCCCGAATGCCCCGAGTTGGCAATTGTGGTGCCTCGGACGACCACCTTCAGGGCTTCCCAGAGAGTATCCACCCAGGTACGCTTCCTTCGTTGTGTTGGAAGTACTCCAGAATGCTAGCCTTCAAGTGTTCCCGAAAAGTGAGGGCTGACAGGGCCTCTCCTTTCAATCTCCTCATTGTCGGTCCTTGACTGTCACCATAAAGGGTACTGTGGGTGCTCGCAGGCATACGCTGAGTATGTAGAGCCTATTATCTCCCCCAACCCCTATTTTCTGGCAATCGCTGTTGTTTCTTGTAATAAGGCTATGTCAATTTTATGTCGAAGGAGGTAGGTATATACTATTTCTTTTGACAAAATAGTTCAGCCCACAAACATTACAGGTCAACAGTTTTATTTCGCTAGCCATTCCCCATATTTGTTGTTAAAATGTCCTGTCCGTCCGACCCCCACTTCTCTCCCTGCACTGTCCAGCTTTGTTCCTTTGTCTGCTGCAACCACGGGCTTGCAGTAAGCTTGTACGACATGCACCCCCGCTAGGGATGATTTTGCAGTACAGAAATCTTACACTGTCACATTCCTACAGGTTCTTCTGTGCGTTCCAGTGCAATTTCAGCTTTGCATTACTGCCTATTTGTCGGAGTTCTCAGGATCAGGCAGGAGCTCTCTCAAAAGCAGCCTCACACCATGGGTGCTAGCCACACTCCCACACACACACACTTACTCTTCCACAACATGTGTGTTTATGATATTGCATCAATCTCTTTTGCGGTTTCTTTATTGAGACAACATTTTTATCTCTAGAGCCATTAATGTGATGCACCCTTGCTCATTAGTTCTCTTTATTTTGAGTGCTCCTGCAGACTGGGGAGCTATAGACCCCATAGATGGGGAGACAAATGAAATTGCCTTGCGCAAACAATGTCTGAGCTACTGGGAACAACTGGGGAAGCATAGTTGTACAAAATATGTTGTACGACAGCATGCAGATGGGGATAAACCGGGCAGATTATTAGCGTGGTTATGCAAGAGGGAGGAACAGCGTACGCCCAACTACTCTGGCACCACAGGGCACCATGTGTAACTCCCAAGAGGGCATCAACTCGGTCTTCTTCGATTTCTGCAGTAATTAATACCAAGAGACACCCAGGCCCATGGACCAGGTTCTGGAGGAGATATTAGGCGAGATAGATCTTCCCAGGCTGGAGGAAGACACAGTAATGGAGCTTGACACGCCCATTACAGCCGAGGAATTGATTTAACACTATTCGTGCACTATCCACAGGGAAAACCCCAGGTTCGGATGGTTTACCCAGGGAGTTTTATAAAGAATTTGCCACAGAATTGGCCCCCATCTTTGAAATGCCTTGAGTGAGTCGTAGGAGTCCGGCCTCCTTACGCTTAGCTTGAGAGAATCAATAATGGTACCCCTGCTGAAACCGAACAAGCCCCCACACGATTGTGGCTCATATAGGTCCTTGTCTACGCTTAACCAGGACAGCAAAATTCTGATGGCGACATTGGTTAACTTGCAGTTGCTGTTTCACAAATTCCAATTTCGTTCCCTGAAACTCGGGTCCCGCTTGTTCCTTTCTGTTCTCCCCCTTGTATTCCTTGCCTTGATCGATCGTTCCTCTCCCTTCCTTCTACTCGCTTTCCTTTCGTCCTTCCTGCCCCTCCGATATTCTCTACTCCTGCTCTTCCAGCTGGATGTCACCTGAACAACCCATAACTTGTGTCCAGTGACCCTTTTTATCCTCCCTCCATTCGTTCTTTCCCTCAGCAGATTCTCCAGGCCAACTGCTGGCTTTCCTTTCCCCAGTGGAGGTGTTATAAGTAACAAAAGGGAGGGGGTCGGGAGGAGGGGGTGGGGGGCTTACGCTCTGCCCCATCTCATACAAGGGTCTGATTGCATTCAGAAATGGTGGCAGCCTCAAACTATCATCTTGAAGCTTTAGAAGCCCCATCCCACTGTAATATGTCTCTTCTTGACTCTGATCATTAACCGAGTACTGGTGCTGGCTGGATTCATGGGGCTAGACCTACATTGGATTCTCCACTGGTCACATGCTGCAGATCCTGCTCCTATTCTTTCAGCCCCAGTTTTAAACCAGCTGGCCCCGCTTGAGATTCCAATGTTGGGGGATGGCCAGTTCTCTCAGGATTGGTACCACAGGCAAGCAGAGTGGCACCCTGAATAAGCTGAGCCTCTCTTCTTACTGTTCATCGTGGGCCAGATGACTTTGATGTGACCAAGCATCCATGGACTGCCATACTTAATGGAGTGACGAGAAAAAAAAACTGATGTAGAAAGACCGCTGCGAGCAGCCTTTCTAAATCAAACTGTCATGCCCCTGCCACACACAAGTGTGCGCAGGGGCTGATGGGCACGGCCAGACGAGGGACGTTGCGGGAGCGAGCTGAGTGTTTTTACAGGGTTGTGTTTGTGAGTGAGTGTGTTTGTGTGGTAGAGGAGGGGAATGTTTGTGGTGGGAAAGGGATGGGTTAAATGTGTGTTTGTGTGACAGTGTGGTAGAGAAGGGGGAGTGTTGGGCTGGGAAGGGGCTGGTGAGTGAGGAAAGGAAGGTTTGAAGGGTTAACTCTATCCTCACCCCCCCCTCCTGCCCCCAACCACGTACATTTTTAGAAAATCCAGTGGGAGAGGGTGGGGGCGGGTGGTGTTGATTCTGAATGTTATATTTCAGCATTGTAAAGGCCACACACTATCTGCTGAAAAAAGCAGTCTTTTCTTTTTATGTTTGGCCTTAAAATGCGGAAATATCGCATAGAACCGACATGACTACTGTTCTGCAGGAGTACCCGGATGAGTAGTAACTAAACCACCTTCTCATCCCCGCACTATTGGGAAACAAGCAGTGATCCCAGTCATTAAATGCGAAACGGGCACAGCATGACTGCTATTCCTCCTTTCCATATTTAAGGTAGTAAGTTCCTAGTACAAGCTATACTCTTCAGAAGGGGGAGCTGATAACCGTAGCAACTCAAACTGCTTTAGTACAGTGGCTCCAAAATAAAAGAATGTTCAATCAAGGTTCTCGAAAAAATAGGACATTTCTAATAAAACAACAAAAATCAATGCAATCAACTAAATAAAAAACGCTACAGACCCTGCCCCTTTACAGAGAATACCGACTCTTGATAAGAAAGGTCACTCTGGGTTGAAAGCCAGGGGTTTTCAGGCAACAGCATTTCAGCAACTATGTGTGTTCAACAGTGGGTTATAAAAGGCAAGTTGGTTCAGTGTGCGGGCGCCGTTCGGTCAAGTTTGTTTGAGGCAAGTGAGTTGATGGCTTCCAGACAGCCAAGTCGGAATGCAAATCTGTTGCATCCACTGATTTGTGCTGGTGATTGGCTGGATCAATGCTGTCTGCTACAAAGTTTTCAGTCCACGTCTGGATTATTTGAAAGGCCGGTAAGCAGTTCCAAGATGCATAGAGTGCCATAAGGCCGCACCGCTGGTCCCGGAACAGCTCAGTGCGTCAAGCATGGTCAAGCTTTCACACCGGCGTCTTGAGAGAATGAAACTGGTTGCCAGCTGCTTCTGGGTTGCTGGGAGAACTAATCTGCGGTCTACAAGTGCAAGGGGAGTCCTTGGTTCTGCTCTTCCGGACTAGGAAGTTGTCTGTCCCCTTTGGGGAGCGGGTCCTTTCCCCGCCACAGGATCCTGGTTCTAGCGCACTGTCAGCAGAGAGCCCTTGGTCCAAGAACCATGTCGTCCCCCACCGTTCCCTGGGGATGGTTGGCACAGAACTTGTCTCTACCTTGGAAGCTTCTGCCGTCACCTTTTATTGCAGAGAACTTTGGAATAGGCTGTATCCCCAACGCAGTACCAGGTGACTCCATTAAGAATGAGGTCCCCCTTATAAAGGCAAAAAAACACAGGGGATTGGTCCAAAGCAAGACAGCTATAAGGGGTCTAATCCAGGCTGTTGTAACAAGTGCACAAAAAGGTCTCGGAGCTCCTCTACTGAGAACAAACTGTGAAATAACCTTTTCTATGGAAAGGTGCCTACTCTGAAGGGTCAACAACCACGTTTGAGCTCACTGTACCTTTCGCAGAGGAGAAATGACCATTTGCATATCATTTTTGTCGCACCCGCGTGGCCAGTCCAGCACCAAAATGCTAGGCAATTCTTCTACATAGATGCAAATTGCTTTGACCTGCAGGCATTGACAAATCCGTACACCTGGGGTCATGTGGCTTTCACCCTGCCACGGGTCCTCTGGCTTTCATGGGGCTCACCTATTTGTGGGGCCGTCTAGCGGTTACCTAGCCAAGAGCCTTCAGATTTTTCACCCCACTGTGTGTGGTTTTGTGGCGCTCTGCCCCTCAGCTTCGTTTCTGATTCTGTTCCTCTGTTGCTTTATAAGTATAGCTGTAACAAGATGGATTCAGTGTTTCTTGTGGTGGGTGTTGAGCATAAGGGTCAGAAACTTTGCCAGCCACTTAAGTGTTCCAAGTGTAAGCCTACTCCTCTATCCCCATATAGCCAGCAAACACATGATACCTTTCTAAGATGAGACTGGAAGTTAAATAAAATCCCTTTCTGGGGACTCCTTGTTCACCAAGAAGTAGTCGCGCCCAGTGGGATCCTGCTTGCCCTGGCCTCTAGGGGGGGTGTTAAGCTTAGCAGGTGCAAGTCCCTACTCCCAAAGGGGGAGGCACCCCCTTGCAAAGCAGGGACGAATTCCCTGGATTCATCACAATAGGTAAACCTTTCAAGGAGCGGGCTACTTGGGGATAAAGTCATTGGTCCCCTCTGGGGATAAAGTCATTTGTCCCCTCAATTGTCCACATGCACACAACACACCATTTCAAACGGGTTGTGTCCTCCCACGTATTCCCCCATCTTTGATATTCGATATCCAGCTTCAGCTGCTTCGGAAAAAAGAATTCAGCAGAGGGCGCTGTGCGTCGATGCAGTCGACTCGATGTCTCTCGAGGGCCTTTGTATCGAAGGGGATGTCATCGAAGGTGTGTATATATAGCACATGCAGTGCCCGTTGGCGTCAGTTCTGTTTTTCTGACTAAACTCGCGCTTCAAGAAACTACAGTGCGCTTCTTTTGTTCTATTCGCGATGTCTTCTTCCTCGACACCTACTACCCTGAAGACCGGGTTCAAGAAGTGTCAGGACTGCAGCTCCAAGAGGTTGATAACCGACCCACATTGAGTATGTTTGTGGTGTCTCAGTGTGGAGCACAAGACCTCGGCCTGCTCCAAATGCCAGTTGATGACCGGAAAGGCTCTGAAGGAGTGTAAGTGGAAATTCTCCAGCATGGGGTCTGGCATGGATTCACATGGTCATGAATATTCCCCGTCAGGCTGGGAATCCTTGGTAAAGAAAAAATCAGTATCAGTATCGGTTTCGTTTCTGATCTGTCCTTCCTAGTAGTAACCAATCACTGATCTCTGTGTCATACTGACCACAGCCAATGACTGCCCTCTACCTAAGCCCCGCCTCTGGCAGCCATCTTCAGATTTTTACCGCACGTTCAAGTGTTGGGAGTCCTCGTGCTTAGCTCTCGAGCTTTTACTGCGTGTTTCCCGCTTTTTCAGGTGAATTTTCACATTTTTTCGGTTAATCTAGCCTCAAGCTCCACCGTTTCTACTCCTGTTAACGGCTATCCGTGGCAAGATTTTCCTACGCCCCTCAAGGGTGAAGATTTCGTCAAATCAACTTCTTGGAGGATTCCAGAAGATTCGCGGCCTACTTCGAGATGGCCCAGGATGCGAGTTCGTCGCCCGGACCCAAGATGTTTCGCAGCTGCCCTGAAAGCGGGCTGCAGAATGTGTTTAAGGAAGACGAACATTTGCGATGCCTCTACTGTCTTCATGGGGACAAGACTCATGTAGAGAAGGACTGCCAGTTCTGCAAGAACTTGTCGGAGCGGACCATGAGGGACCGTCGATCCCGTCTCGCAAGCTGGTTGGAGAAGGGCTTGACGGGTGAGAAGAAGAAAGGGTCCGAGCGGGCTTCTAAGTCCTGTGCGGGCTCCCCGGCGACGGGGGCCCAACACCAGGCCAAGCGCCGCGAGTCCGCTGGCTCCGGGAGCGGCGAAAGGTTGGGCTCTTCGGTCGCCATTCTGGGCGCACCTTCCCCGGCACCGTCAACCACGAGCCAACGCTCCGGTTCGGGGAAGAGAAAGTCTGAGACCCCGGCTAAGCTTCGGGAGAATCCCCGTCCGATCTCGGAAGAGGGGGGAGCGAGGCGTTGCCCCTCCCTCGAAGGAGAAGGCCCGGGACGCACCTAAGGTGGTGAGGGCCCCTACCCAGCAGGTGAAGGACTCTATCGAGGCTATCGCGGCGACTCTTGCCAAGCCGGCAGAGACACCGCCAGCGGAGACTGCCTCCGGGACTAGAGTTTCCCTGCCGCCAAGGAGGGAATCCTCTTTTCAGCCCATCGTCGTGGCCGCCATGATGGAAGAAGCGAGGGGCGGCACGGTGCCCTCCTCAAGCTCAGTCAGCCTCGGAGGAGGAACTGACCGAGGCCGTGAGGAACCTCGAAGTCCAATTCGAGAAGGTTCGATCCCGTCAGGAAGATCCTCGGGAGATTACTGAGGAAGACGACGATGGTGAGGGAGAGAGGCCTTCCCTTCTGGCGCAGCCGGATCCTAGGCCTCAGGATGGCTCGGCGGCGATTTTGTCTGCCATCCAGTCCTTATGCTCTGAGATAAGGACAAGATTCCCACGGCCCAGGCCGGAGGACCCGCAACCTGGCCCGTCGGGGAAGTCCTCAGAACCAACGACGGAGGACCAACCCTCTCCTCCGCTCACCCCCGTAAGACCTACAGTTCCTTCCTCATCCTCCCACGAGTCGGGAGATGACGGTGCGTTGGGCTCGACGACGGGTTCTGAGGGCGACGACGACGGAACGGGTCTCGCGTCTCCTGTCGCGCGGGCCTCGCCGCCCGACGAGATTGGCTCATTCCACGCCATGATCGCCAGGGCGTTCGAATTGTTCCAGCTCTGCACGGAGGAGCAGAGAAAGGAAGGTTTCCTCTATCAGCGCCGGGAGGCCAAGAGGAAGACGGTCATCGCGGTGCCCCTAATCGATGACATCTGGGAGGAGGGCCTGTCGGTTCTCAAAAACCCCTCCACGGCACCAGCCAAACGGGACCGGTACGAGAAGAAGTACCGGGTCCCCGAAACCGCTCCCCTGTGCCTCAGGGCCCAGCCAACGCCAGACTCGGTCTTCTCGGTGGCGGCGGCGAAGAAGAAAGCGGCGGGGTCAGGAGCCGTCGAATTCCCTGCCGGACGGCGAGGGAAAGAAGTTGGACGACCATGGGGCGGCGGGTCATTTCGTCGGTGGCGACGACGATCAAAGCGGCCAATGCCCTGGTGATCGTGGCCCGTTACGACAGGGAGCTCTGGTTTAAGCTGGCCCTCATATTAGACTTCCTGCCGGACGACAAGAGGTCTGAGGCCCTGGAAATACTGCAAGAGGGCGAGGTGGCATCGGACCACGCCATAACGGTGGCAACCGATATTGCCGATACCGGGTTCCGCCAGCTGGGCAACAGTGTTTGCCTAAGACGACGGGGTTGGCTCCGGGCGACCGACTTCCGTCAGGACGTCCAGACCAGGGTGTTGGACATGCCGTTCGACGGCAGCAACCTGTTCGGGAAGGCAGTGGACGAGTCCCTCCAAGCCATAAAAACGGACACGGAGACGGCCCTGTGCCCTGGGAGCCCTTCAGCAACGACGGCCCTTTCGGAGCTCCGGAGGCAGACAGGGTGCCTCCAAGGGATCCAGCGGTGGCTCGACGTCCTACCGCCAGGCGGCACGCTCCTCGTCACAGGAGGCCTATAAGGGTCGCGGCAAGCAGGGAGCGCCTCGCCGCTGTCGGCAAGGTGGCCAGGGCGGCAAGGCCTCCACCTCCAAGCAGGACTGAACCGGCCGTGGTCTCAGGTCCCCACCGAAGCACCCCGGTGGGAGGCCGGCTGACGAATTTCGTCGGCGTGTGGAAGTCCATCTCCACCGACCGTTGGGTGCTGGATACCCTGGCAAGAGGACACTCTATCGAATTCCTGAGGAAGTGCCCTCACGTTCCTCCTGTGGCCAGGAAGGAAAATCACGTCCCACAACTGCTGTTGGAAGTACGGGCGATGCTTAGGAAAGGCGCCATCAAGCTTGTCCCGAAGAGGCTCCGGGGTGTACTCGAGGTACTTCCTCGTCAGGAAGAAGACGGGCGGCTGGCGCCCCATCCTGGACCTTTGTCGTTTGAACAAATACATCAGGTCACAAAAGTTCAGGATGGTCACCCTCCAGCACGTACTGGGACAGCTGGAGGAGGGCGACTTTCTATCGTCGTTGGACCTGGAGGATGCTTACTTCCACGTTCCCATCCTCGAAAGTCACCGAAAGTTCCTCAGGTTCGTCGTCCAGGGACGCCACTACCAATTCAGAGCACTGCCGTTCGGATTGAAGTCGGCCCCCAGGGTCTTTACCAAGTGCCTAGCACCAGTGGCGGCGCGGCTGCGCCTACAGGGGATTCACGTCTACCCGTACCTGGACGACTGGCTCATCCGCTCAAGGACGAGGGAACTCGCCGTCGAACACACTGCGAGGACCGTCCAGCTACTCACAAACCTGGGATTCGCCATAAACTACCCGAAGTCCCACCTGGTGCCGTCGCAGTAGGCCCTGTTTCTGGGAGCGAAGCTCGATACAGTGAGGCGCCTGGCGGCCCAGTCGGAAGAACGGACGAAGACCATTCTAGGCAAAGTGCAGCGCCTGCTAGCCACGGACGTGGCCAGGGTGAGGTCCATCAAATCCCTCCTGTGGATGATGTCCTCTTGCATCTACCTGGTACGCCTCTGCAGACTACGGATGCGCCCTCTTCAAGAATTTCTCGACGCCCGTTGGATACAGACGACGGGCACCTTCGAAGACAGGGTCCCCCTCAACGAGGTGTTCCGGCGGGCGATTCAGTGGTGGGGCGTTCGAGCGCACCTCACGGCGGGCAAGGACTTTCAGACGCTGGCGTACCAGGAGACGGTGATGACGGACGCCTCCCTGGAAGGTTGGGGCGCCCACACCGGAGATCTCCAAGCAAGAGGCCTCTGGCTCCCGGAGGAGAGGCCCCTGCACATCAACGTCCTGGAACTCTGAGCCGTGTTCTGGGCTCTCAAATCGTTCCTCCCGTCGCTCAAGGGAAAGGTGGTGCGGATCTTCACGGACAACACCACGACAATGTTTTACATACGGAAGCAGGGAGGCACCAGATCCCCAGCCCTATCCAAGGAGGCACAGGATCTGTGGCACTGGGCGGTCGCCCAGGGGATGTTCCTGGTTCCCTTCCACCTGGCAGGAGAAAGCAACACCATCGCCGACTCGCTCAGCAGGGAGCTGCGCGCGTGTCACGAGTGGGAACTGCGCCAGGATCAGGTGGATCAACTCTTTCGACGATGGGGCAAACCCCAAATCGACCTGTTCGCAACAGCGACGAACTCGAAGTGCAAGAGGTTCGCCAGCAGGTTTCCCCAGCCGAGAAGCATGGGCGATGCGTTCTCGTTCCCCTGGGACGGTCTATACCTGTATGCGTTCCCTCCCGTTGCCGTTGCTGCTTTGACTCAACCAGCTCAAGCGGTCCCGGTGCAGGATGATCCTCGTCGCACCGGCGTGGCCGAGGCAGATCTGGTTCCCAGACCTTCTGGACTTGTCAACGTCCCCTCCGTGTCCGCCGACAGCTTGATGGGACCTTCTCTCCAGAGAAGGAGGCGCCATCTTCCACCACGACCCGGCATTGCTGAACCTGCAGGCTTGGCTCCTGCAGCGCTAGAGTTTGGAGGCTACGATATACCGGCCGATTGCAGAGAGGTTCTTGCAAAGGCCAGGGTGTCCTCGACTCTCAAATGCTACGGTCATAAGTGGAAGAGGTTCTCTATCTGGTGCCGTGCACAGAAGATCAACCCGCTACGGATTACGGCCCCTCAAGTGCTGCCGTACCTTCTATCGCTGGCAAAGGCTGGGTTAGCCCATGCCTCCATTAAGATTCATCTGGCGGCGATCTCCAGATATACCAGAACCACAGGACGGACGTCCCTGTGGTCCCATCGACTGGTAAAAGAGTTTATGAAAGGACTGTTCCGGTCGTTCCTGCCGGTGAAGGCACCGGCCCCGGCGTGGGAACTTAACGTGGTGCTGACCAGGCTCATGGGGCCCCCATTCGAGCCGATGCACTCCGCACCTATCAAGTTTGTGTCGTGGAAGACTGCGTTCCTGGTGGCCATTACCTCCGCACGACGAGTGGGAGAGATCCAGGCCATATCCTGCAAAGCACCGTACTTGACTTTCCATGTCTCGAGGGTTGTGCTTAGGACGCACCCCTCCTTTATGCCCAAGGTGCCGTCGGACTTCCATCTTAACGAGCCCTTGGTGTTACCTGTTTTCTTCCCGTCTCCTTCGTCGCCGGCCGAGAGGACTTTGCACTCGCTGGATGTGGCTAGAGCGCTGAAGTTCTACGTGGACCGCACGAAGAGTTTCCGGAGGACATCACAGCTGTTCGTGAACTTTGGACCTGTGAATCAAGGGAAGGCTCTCTCGAAGTCTTCTATTTCCAGATGGCTCTCCGGCTGCATCATGCACTGTCACCGGTTGGCTAACCGACCGCTGCCAGGCCGTCCGAGAGCCCATTCGACCAGAGCGATCGCTGCTACTACGGCGTTCTTATCTGGTGTGCCCCTGCTGGACATCTGCAGGGCTGCTACGTGGAGGTCGACGCACACCTTCACGAGATTCTACTGCGTCGATCGGGATTCCAGGGAGGAGTCCAGGGTCGGCCAAGCAGTGCTGCGCAACCTGTTCACTTAAGGTGAGCCTGGTGAGGAGGTAAGAGATGCTTAATGTTGAGTTTTTTGTATTGCTTAATGTTGAGCCTTTTACCACCTCCCATGGTTGTGCATGTGTGTACTGCTATTTAATCTTATATTCATGAGCATGTGAATCCATGCCAGACCCCATGCTGGAGAAGGAACAAGTTACTTACCTGTAACTGTTGTTCTCCAGCATGGGTCTGGCATGGATTCACATGCGAAACCTCTCGACTACCCCTCTGCGATTCTTCACTTGGTCATACTGCCACTTCACGTGCTACCAAATCTGAAGATGGCTGCCAGAGGCGGGGCTTAGGTAGAGGGCAGTCATTGGCTGTGGTCAGTATGACGCAGAGATCAGTGATTGGTTACTACTAGGAAAGACAGATCAGAAACGAAACTGATACTGGTTTTTTCTTTACCGAGGATTCCCAGCCTGACGACGGGGAATATTCATGAGCATGTGAATCCATGCCAGACCCATGCTGGAGAACAACAGTTACAGGAAGTAACTTGTTTCTTGGCGGTAGGTAGAAACCCCAAAAAATCCCCATCGACTTCCCCATCAAAGAAACCTTCTGCAGACGAACCCAGAGGTGACTCTCCTTGAAGGAAGAAGGTTAAAAGGTCCAGTTGGGAGAGAAGTCTGTGCCTGTGCCCGAATTGACTTTCTGCAGTGGCTACTGAATAATGAGGAGCTTATACTACAAATACTCTCTCAACCGCAGAGCGGAGTTGTGGAGAGTTGGGACAGCAGTCCGTGCACATCCCGGAGCCGAGTGCCCTGAGGTAACTTTTCCTGTATCGTGGCATTGGATCGCGTGGGCTGTCATTCATCTGCTCGTAACACGTTGCTTTTGCAGATTGTGGTCTCCCCTGTGACTGTGATTAAGCGCTCGAGTCTGCTGCTATTCCTTGTCCTATTCTTTGTGACGCATGCAAGAGGAAGCCACATGCTTTATATAACTACCTCTGCTTTGTTGGACGGACATTGAAGTCTGATTAGGGCGTGCGTTTGTTTACAGTATTTCATTCTGTCTCTAAGGTGTCTGCGGGCACAGTGCCTTTGAGCATCTGAGACCTCGGCACAAAACAGCAAAATTCTACTTTTAACACTTTCCGCCGTATAGAAAGGAAAGACTCATGTTAATTCTTTCATCTTGCTGCGATGGACTTTTCTGAAAGACGTTTATTGTATGACTTTATAAACTAAGTCCATTCTGGAACCTCTGTTTTTTGTCTACTGCCGGTGAATGCGGTTCTTTGGCCTTTGAACCTCACCGTTGTTGATTTGGTTTGAACCTTTTACAGTGACTCGTCAGTGACCATTATTCTCCAGCATGGGGTCTGGCATGGATTCACATGCTCATGAATATTCCCCGTCGTCAGGCTGGGAATCCTCGGTAAAGAAAAAACCAGTATCAGTTTCGTTTCTGATCTGTCTTTCGTAGTAATAACCAATCACTGGTCTCTGCGTCATACTGACCACAGCCAATGACTGCCCTCTACCTAAGCACCGCCTCTGGCAGCCATCTTCAGATTTTTACCGCACGTTCATGTGTTGGGATCCTCGTGCTATTGCTCTCGAGCGTTAGTGCTATTTTTTCACGTTTTTTCTCAAAAACTTCTTTTTTTCGGTCAAAAGAGCCTCAAGCTCCACCGACTCTCCATCCGATCAACGGGGACCCGTTTCGGATTCGTCTGCGCCCCTCAAGGGTGAAGATTTCGTCGAGCTACGCTTTTGGAGGACTCCAGAAGTTTCTCAGGCCCGGTCATGGCCCAGGAGAAGGGAAGCTCGACGCCCGGAAAGCTGTTCAGGGTCTGCCCTGGATGCCAGCTGCAGAACGTCTTCAAGGAGGACGAACACTCTTTTTGTCTTTACTGCCTACATGAGGACAAGACGCATGTGGAGAAGAACTGTGCGTTTTGCGGCAACATGTCGGAGCGGACCATGAAGGACCGCCATCAACGTCTCGCCAACTGGCTAGAAGGGAAGAGCCCGTCCGGCGAGAAGAAGAGGAAGAAATCCGAGCGGTCTTCTAAGACCTTTGAGGACGCCCCGGCGACGGGGGTCCAACATAAGGCCAAGCACCGCGAGTCCGCTGGCACCGGGAGCGCCGAACGGTCGGGCTCTACGGGCGCCAGGCAGGGCGCACCCTCCCCGGCACCATCAACCAGGAGCCAACGCTCTGGGTCGGGTAAGAGGAAGGCCGAGCACCCGGCGAAGCTCCTGGAGAGGCCCCGGTCGAGCTCGAAGGCGGAGGGGGAGCGAGGCAGTGTCCCCCCCCCCCCCTCAAGGATAAGGCGGTGAGCGCACCTAAGGTGGTGAAGGCCTTAATCCATCCGGCCAAGCCCTCTATCGAAACTGTCGCGGCGGCCCTGGCTCAGCCTGTGGTGGCTACACCAGTGGTGGCGACCTCGGGGCTCAGAGTCTCCCTGCCACCTCGGAGGGAGTCCTCTTTTGTGCCCATCGATAGGACCCCCGTGAAATCCCCCGTGGGGAAGAAAAAGGGGGGGCAGGGCGTCGTCGTAGATTCGGCCTCAACCTCGGAGGAGGAGCTGGTCGAGGTCTTAAGCCACGGCCTCGGCGTGGAAGAAGACCGGCCCGTCGGGATGGATCCCGACGCAGGGGACGACGACATCGTCGAGGGTACCGACGGGGCCCCTGATCGCCCGTCGGATTCCCCTCTGCCAGCGCCGCGAGACAACTCGGCGGCCATTTTGTTGGCTATACAGTCCTTATGCTCAGAGATAAGGACAAGACTACCGTTGCCGACGGAACCTCTCCCGTCGGGGGACCCAGAACCGGGACCTTCTGGTGTTCCCCCTACCAAGAGAAGAAGGATCCACCCTCCACCTCCTTTTCAGCCGTCGCGCCCCTTCCAGCCCTCCTCCCCGTCCACCCGAGGGGATGATACGGGGACTGACACGGCAGCGACGGGTACGGACGACGAGGTTTACGACGAGGATGTACCGTCGTCGCCTCCCACCAGGGCTTCTCCGCCCGACGAGATTGGATCGTTCCACTCTATGATCGCCAGGGCATCCGAGCTTTTCCAACTCTGCCCTGAGGAGAAGAAGGAAGGTTTCCTTTATCAGCGGCGCGAGGCCAAGAGGAAGACGGTCCTCGCGGTGCCTCTATTGGACGACATTTGGGATGAGGGCCTCACCCTCCTCAAGAACCCTTCCACGACGCCAGCTAGAAGAGACCGGTACGAGAAAAAGTACCGGGTCCCGGACACGGCCCCCCTGTGCCTCCGGGCGCAGCCTACCCCAGACTCCGTCGTCTCCGCGGCAGCCAGGAAAAAAGCGGGGGGGGGTGCGGCCTCCACATCGACTTCCCCACCGGACGGCGAGGGAAAGAAATTGGACGCTATGGGACGCAGAGTCATCTCATCTGCAGCGACGACGATTAAAGCTGCCAACGCCTTGGCTATCGTGGCCCGATACGACAGGGAGCTCTGGTACAAACTGGCTCCCCTGCTGGACTTCTTGCCGGACGACAAGAGGGCAGAGGCCCTGGAGATCCTGCAGGAAGGTGAGGTGGCTTCGGACCACGCCATTACCGTTGCGACGGACATCGCCGACACTGGGTTCCGCCAGTTGGGCAACGGCGTTTGCCTTAGGCGGCGTGGATGGCTCAAGGCTACGGACTTCCGTCAAGATGTTCAGACCAGAGTCCTGGACATGCCCTTCGATGGGAACAACCTGTTTGGGAAAACAGTGGACGATTCCCTTCAGGCCATTAAAGCGGACACCGAGACGGCCCGGGCCCTTGGAGTTCTGCAACAACGACGGACGCCCTTTCGGAGCAGCGGAGGCAAGGGCGCCTCCAAAGGTTCCGGCGGCGGTTTCTCCTCCTACCGTCAAGCAGCCCGCTCGTCGTCTCAGGAGGCCTACAGAGGACGAGGCAAGTCTGGCGGACCCCGCCGTCGTCGCCAAGGACAAGGCGCTAAAGCCTCGTCGAAGCAGGATTGAACCGGCCGGAGGGTCGGCCCCCCACCGAAGCACCCCGGTGGGAGGCCGGCTGGCGAGCTTCGTCAGCGTGTGGGATTCCATCTCCACCGACCGTTGGGTGCTGGACGCCTTGGCCCGGGGCCACGCGCTCGAGTTTCAAAGAAAGTGTCCGCGCGTCCCCCCCGTGGCCAGGAAAGAACTTCACGTCCCTCAACTTCTCCTGGAGGTGAAGGCGATGCTCAAGAAGGGCGCCATCGAACTCGTCCCAAAGAGGCTTCGGGGCTCAGGAGTCTACTCGAGATACTTCCTCGTGAAGAAGAAGACGGGGGGGATGGCGCCCCATCCTGGACCTGCGACGTCTGAACAAGTTCATCAAGGCGCAAAGGTTCCGGATGGTCACCCTCCAGCACGTCCTGGGTCAGCTGGAGGAAGGAGACTTCCTGTCGTCGTTGGATTTGGAGGATGCCTACTTCCATATCCCCATCTTGAAGGGGCACCGAAAATTCCTCAGGTTTGTGGTCCAAGGGCGTCATTACCAGTTCAAAGCCCTCCCCTTCGGTCTACGGTCGGCACCCAGGGTGTTCACCAAGTGCCTCGCACCGGTGGCGGCTCGGCTGCGCCGCGAAGGGATCCACGTCTACCCCTACCTGGACGACTGGCTCATCCGAGCCAAGACAAGGGAGCTCGCCGTGGTTCACACGGCAAGGACCGTCCAACTTCTCACGGACCTGGGATTCTCCGTGAACTACGCCAAATCCCACCTGGTGCCCGCGCAAGACGCTCTGTTTCTGGGAGCGAGGCTCAACACAGTGTCCCTTCTGGCCTCCCCGTCGGAGGAGAGGACCAGGACCATTCTGGGCAAGGTGCAGCGGATGTTGGTGGCCGACGCGGCCAAGGTGAGGTCCATCAAGTCCCTCCTCGGAATGATGTCTTCCTGCATCTACCTCATTCCCATGTGCAGGCTCCGGATGCGCCCGTTGCAGGAGTTCCTGGACGCGCGCTGGATCCAAACGACGGGCAGCTTCGAGGAAAGGATCACACTCGACGAGAGTTTCCGACGAGCGATCCGGTGGTGGGGCACCCGCGCGCATCTGACGGCAGGCATGGACTTCCAGACCCCAGCCCACCAGGAGACCGTGACCACGGATGCCTCCCTGGAAGGGTGGGGAGCGCACACCGAAAATCTGCACGCAAGAGGCCTTTGGCTCCCGACAGAGAAATCCCTACATATCAACGTCCTGGAGCTCCGTGCAGTGTTTTGGGCCCTCAGGTCCTTCCTTCCGTCCCTCAAGGGCAAGGTGGTGAGGATCTTCACCGACAACACCACCACCATGTTTTACATCAGGAAACGGGGCGGAACCAGGTCCCCAGCACTGTCCAAGGAGGCGCAGGACCTGTGGCATTGGGCAGTCGCCCAAGGGATGTTTCTGGTGCCGTTTCATCTGGCAGGGATAAAAAACACCATCGCCGACTCACTCAGCAGGGAGCTGCGCTCGTGCCACGAGTGGGAACTACGGCAGGATCTAGTGGATCGCCTCTTCCGACGGTGGGGCACACCCCAGATCGACCTGTTTGCGACGGCGACGAACTCCAAGTGCCGGAGGTTTGCCAGCAGGTTTCCCCAGGCGAGGAGCATGGGCGATGCTTTCTCGTTCCCCTGGGAGGGCCTGTTCCTCTACGCGTTCCCTCCTTTGCCACTGCTGATCCGGCTTGTCAACCAGCTCAAGAGGTCACGGTGCAGGATGATCCTCGTCGCACCTGCGTGGCCGAGGCAGATATGGTTCCCGGACCTTCTGGACTTGTCAGCGTCCCCGCCAATCAAGCTGCCGGTGGACGCGGATCTGCTCTCCAGGGAAGGAGGCGCCATCCTCCACCACGACCCGAAATCGCTGAACTTGCAGGCCTGGCTCCTGCAGCGCTAGAGTTTGGAGGATACGACATACCGGCCGACTGCAGAGAGGTTCTTGCAAAGGCCAGGGCGTCCTCGACTCTTAAATGCTACGGACACAAATGGAAGAGGTTCTCTGTCTGGTGCCACGCACAGAAGATTAACCCTCTACGGATTACGGCTCCCCAGGTACTGCCGTACCTGCTGACGCTGGCCAAAGCTGGACTGGCACACGCGTCCATCAAGATTCATCTTGCTGCGATCTCCCGAAACACCAGAACCACGGGGCGGACGTCCTTGTGGTCTCATCGTCTGGTGAAAGAGTTCATGAAGGGACTGTTCAGATCGTTCCCGCCGGTGAAGGCTCCGGCCCCGGCGTGGGAGCTCAACGTGGTGCTGACCAAGCTCATGGGACCTCCGTTCGAGCCTCTGCACTCGGCCCCGTTGAAGTTTCTGTCGTGGAAAACAGCGTTTCTTGTGGCCATCACCTCCGCACGACGGGTGGGAGAGATCCAGGCCCTTTCCTGCAAGGCCCCGTACTTGACTTTTCACGACACGAGGGTAGTGCTCAGGACGCACCCCTCCTCCATGCCCAAGGTACCGTCGGACTTCCACCTCAACGAACCCTTGGTGTTGCCTGTATTCTTCCCGTCGCCTTCGTCGCCGGCTGAGAGGACTTTGCACTCGCTGGATGTGGCTAGAGCGCTGAAGTTCTACGTGGACCGCACGAAGTGTTTTCGGAAGACGTCGCAACTCTTTGTGAACTTTGGACCTGTCAATCGGGGGAAGGCTCTCTCGAAGCCTTCCATTTCCAGATGGCTCTCCGGCTGTATCATGTACTGTCATCGGTTGGCAAACCGACCGCTGCCTGGCCGTCCGAGAGCCCATTCCACCAGAGCGATCGCAGCTACCACGGCGTTCCTTTCTGGTGTGCCCCTGCTGGACATATGCAGGGCTGCTACGTGGAGGTCGACGCACACCTTCACGAAGTTCTACTGCGTCGATCGGGATTCCAGGGAGGAGTCCAGGGTCGGCCAAGCAGTGCTGCGCAACCTGTTCGCCTGAGGTGAGCCTGGTGAGGAGGTAAGATGCTTAATGTTGAGTTTGATGCAATGCTTAATGTTGAGCCTTTGCCACCTCCCGTGGTTGTGCATGTGTGTACTGCTATGTATTCTTTATTCATGAGCATGTGAATCCATGCCAGACCCCATGCTGGAGAAGGAACAAGTTACTTACCTGTAACTGTTGTTCTCCAGCATGGGTCTGGCATGGATTCACATGCGAACCCTCCTGCCTACCCCTCTGCGGCTCTTCACTTGGTCATACTTCCACTTCACGTGCTTCCAAATCTGAAGATGGCTGCCAGAGGCGGTGCTTAGGTAGAGGGCAGTCATTGGCTGTGGTCAGTATGACGCAGAGACCAGTGATTGGTTATTACTACGAAAGACAGATCAGAAACAAAACTGATACTGGTTTTTTCTTTACCGAGGATTCCCAGCCTGACGACGGGGAATATTCATGAGCATGTGAATCCATGCCAGACCCATGCTGGAGAACAACAGTTACAGGTAAGTAACTTGTTCCTTACTGTTTGTATCTATTTCTCTGAATCATCCTGAATTGATATTACTGTCTAAGGGGGGTGACTGTGGACCTTTTGAGCCTCTCTGTTATTGTTCTTGAGGTTTAACAGCTATCCTGTTGTGGCATATTTGGTATACGTTCGTGTCTATCGCTGTTAGAGCTTTTTGGAGATGGCTTTAGAGGCCTCTTTTAGGAGGTGCCACTACTTGGTCTGTTGTGAGGAGGCTGCAATTGATTTGTGCCTGTTTTGATAAGTGGCTTTGGGTCCAGTGAAGAAAAACTGTAATAATGAGCCTTGTTCTACATCAATTAAGCTACCTATGATGACCAGTAAAGCGGTTTTAGAAGTATCACACAGAATAGAAACCATGTTTCTGATGTTTGTTAATCTGCTTAGAATCACATGCTGTGCATAGGTCCGACATCCAGTGGTCACTGCGGAGTATTGCATTTTGTTTTTCGTAGTCGAAAAAGGGGACGTCGACAAGGCGTGTCTAACACTATCCCTATAGTGACGTGCGTTGTACCCATAATCCCCTCATGCGTCGAGGTCCCTCAGATTGTTTTTTTCCGCCCAGCTTCTGGTCGCCTTACGCGGAGCTCCTAGAGAGACATTGCAAATACTTACTACGGACCTCAGTCCTTAATTATACTTATTATATTGTTAAAGATCCCTCCCCTCGACGTTAGCTGTGAAGCTGTTTCTCCGCCGAGCAAGTTTTCGACGGAGGGGAAGAGACGGAGGAGATCCTTCGGCGCTGCCGTACACGTGGCCTGGCCTCGCCGGCCAACATACAGTAGGGAGAGTGGGGGTTCGAACTTTTATCTTCTCTTTGAGAATATCTTTCTTTCTCCCCTATCTTTCCCTTGGGGTTGTTATCACCAGTTATTATTGCCTCAGCTATGGAGAGGACACCTTTTAAGTTTTGCCCACGCTGTAGGGGCAAATACACTTGGAAGGACAAACACAAGCTCTGTAATCGTTGCTTGCCCCTCGATCATAAGGAGGACAGCTGCGCGGCCTGTAAGCTCTTGAAACCAAGAACTCTTAAAGAACGAAAAGTTAAGAGGTGGGCGGACTACGCTATGTCGAAGTCAGTTTCCTCACCCGCCGCCGCTGTTACAGAAAGTGACGAGGAGGGTGATAACTCGACGTCCGTTACGGAAGTCATTAACCCCCAGAAGGAGCGCTCGCGCTCCTCGACGTCCGTCCCCAGCCCCGACGGGCTCGGCTCACGCCCTGCTTATGGGGATGAACACCCCGGGGACAAGGACGCACATAGACCCCCATAGGCCTAAGCACACAACCCACGGCTCTTCTTCGTCAAAGACGAAGGATCCATCAGCGCCAAAGGGGACGCAGGGCACTCCGGCGTCTACCTCAGACCGTAAGGGTCTCAAGCCCCACCCGCAAACGCAGCCGCGACCAGCGATTGGGCTTTCATCAAACACGGGCACTACCTCAAAATCATCCAACGTAACGCTCCATAGAGCGGCCGTCGAGGAACAACGCGTAACGCAGGCAACGTCGACACCAGAGCCCTATACTGACAAACTCGTTGTCGAGAGCCTGGCGAGAATTGTTTCCGAAGACACACGTAAGCGCACGACGAAACAAACGTCGAATACCGCACAAAAAGCTATGGAAACGCTGAAAAAGCGCAAGAGTAGCCAGGAACTGCCCCCTTCATCTAAGGGCACTTCTGAACTACCGGAGGGCTTTTCAGAGGGCGATGGAAACCTTTCTTCGACGTTGTGGGAGCGTTCTAAGCGTTTTGAAGGTGAAGACACTGATTTCCCCCCTCTAGACTATTCAGGGGTCCCCCATGAGACCCTTGAAAGACTCCATTCTTGTATGGAGAAAATGGAAAGGTTTTTGGGAAGCCAAAACCCACCCACACCCAAAAGACCAAGAGAATGGCCCTAGGATGACCCTATGGTCAAGATTCCTAGGCTGTTTCCCCCTTCTACAGACGCATATGACCTCACTGAAGAGGAGCAATACCTCCAGGAAGATGAGGAGTGTTTGGGTGGAGAGGAAGAACATGAGGAAGAGGGGTTTGAAGAAGATCCTTACACTAGTGCAGGAGCTTTTGAAGAAGATACAGCTACCTCGCAGCCCTGGCAATCCCCATCAGTGCAGCCTTGGCAATCCCCATCAGTGCACTCAGCCCCTGATGTCTTTCACCCTTCTCCTCCCAAGGATTCACCTATTGGAAACACCTCTCCCATAGATAACCAACCTTCACTTAATGCACTATTGCGCAAGGCAGCAGCGCATTTTGAAATAGACACAGGGGAGACTCTTCCTGACAGACTTTGTAGAGAAAGTTATTAAAGAAAAAGCCCCTGTTAGTCAGTCTATTCCGCTCCTGGCTTCTATAAAGAGAAGAATAACTCCTTCCCTTTCCAATCCGGCCTTAGTCAGAGGGGTCAACCCTCGGATAGAAAAGCTCTTCAGCCCTTCGTCCTCTGACCCTTTGTACATCAGAGGACATTCTATTCCGGCCTCCCTCGTAGTTACTAATACAAGAAAAAGAGCGAGGGTACCACTATCCACTAGTGAGGCACCACCTGACAAAGAGGGCAAGAAGCTCTATGCACTTGGGAAGAGAATCACGACCTCCGCCGCCTTCTCAACTAGGATTGCAAATAACAATTCCCTACTAGCTAGCTACGCAGATGCACAGTGGAGCAAGCTGCGCAGCGAAGCAGAGGACGCACCAGAACCCCTGCGTTCACGCCTGTTAGCTATAATCTCAGAGGGAACTCTTGTAAACCAGGGCATCGTAAAGAACTCCTTAGATGCCGCAGAGACGGCTGGCCGTTCCCTGGTTCAGGGAATACTTCTCAAACGCCATGTCTGGCTGCGCAATTCGGGATTTAAGCCAGAAACCCAGGCTTACCTGATAAATAAGCCCATAGAACAAACACATCTGTTTGGGAAAGCAGTTGATGAGGCCCTAGAACATGCGAAGAAAGAGTTTGATACCATCAAGACTCTTGACCAAATTTCTAGGCCCCCTAACAGACGCAGCTATGGCAATAGACGCTCCTTTCGTGGCCAACGCCAGCAGCAAAACCAACAGCAATTTTACTCTGCTACCAACTGGCCCTCTAACCAGGGTAACAACACCCAGGTCAAAGAGGCCAACGCCGTGGCAAAGGAAGAGGTCGCGGCTCCAGCCCCAAAGGTTCCATGCCCAATACCAACAAATGAACCGAAGATTCGGGTCCCCTCCCATGCATCACCGGTCGGGGGGGGCCGGCTAACATCGTTCCTTTCAGCATGGGAGGGAATATGATCAGACCGCTGGGTATTATCCACCATAGCCCACGGACACTGCATCGAATTCAACGGTTCCCCGAAGTACAGACCCCCACGGAACCGACGCATGACACCGGAACACCTCACTATTCTTCTTCAAGAAGTAGAAGAGCTACTGAAAAAAGAAGCTATAGAGGCTGTCCCCCTATCTCAGGTAACAGAAGGTATTTATTCAGTGTACTTCCTTGTACCCAAAAAGGACTTAACCATGCGCCCTGTATTAGATCTGCGCCCAGCGAACAAGTTTGTCAAACCCCAAAAGTTTCGTATGGTGACCTTGCAGGAAGTAATCCCACTGTTATCACAGGGGGATTACATGACAACACTAGACATGAAAGATGCATACTTTCATATTTTAATGTTGCCAGCGCACAGAAAATACCTCAGGTTCAAGATAGAGAACAAACACTACCAGTTCAGAGTACTACCCTTCGGGATAGCATCTGCACCAAGGGTATTCACGAAAGTACTGGCAGTGGCAGCGGCCCACCTGCGCAGGTTATCCATCCCGGTATACCCTTACCTCGACGACTGGCTCATAACAGGGGATTCTTACGAAACATGCTTCTCCAATACCCAAAAGACCGTACACCTTTTGTCCCAACTGGGCTTCTCCATCAACGAAAAGAAGTCCAGCTTAGACCCCAGCCAAATCAAACAATTCCTAGGGGCTCTAATTCGAACAAAGGACGGCCTCGTCTTCCCCTCCAACGAGGGGGTCCAAAACATGCTGTTTCAGATCCCCCATTATGTGGCAGGTCGAGAGGTGACGGTACGCAAAGCAATGCGCTTGCTAGGGATGATGGCGTCATGTATTTATTTGGTACCTCACGCGCGCCTGCGCCCAATGCAAGAGTGGCTCTACAGCCAGTGGTGTCAGGCCAGCGGACAATGGGACGATCTAGTGGTGGTCTCGCAGGCCTTGGTTCTCTCGCTACAGTGGTGGACAAAAGAAAACCTGTTATTAGGGAAAACTTTTGCCACACCCGCAGTGGAAGCCACTCTAACCACAGACGCATCCCTTACAGGATGGGGGGCTCACCTATCCCATCAGACTGCTCACGGAGTGTGGACTCCGAGTTTAGCATCCAAGCATATAAACCTGCTGGAACTACTAGCAGTGTTCAAAGCACTGAAAGCCTTTCAGGAACACTTACAAGGAAAGACAGTGATGGTCCTCACAGACAGCACCACAGCCATGTACTACCTCAACAAGCAAGAGGGCACTCGCTCTCCAGGACTGTCCAAGCTGTCCCAGAATATATGGAAGTGGGCTCTCAAACACATGTTCCTACTATCACAACATGTACCAGGGGAACTCAATCTGCTAGCAGACAAACTCAGCAGAGACTTCCCCCTGCCCGAAGAGTACGAATGGCAATTGCACGAATACATCGTCTTAGATGTCTTCACGCAATGGGGATTCCCGGAAATAGACCTGTTCGCAACTCTGGAGAACTCGCAATGCCAAAGTTACGCCTCCAGGTACCCCGAGAACCAGTCCAAGGGGAACGGTCTGTCGATTCAATGGTCAGGGAAATTTGTTTACGCCTTTCCCCCGACTCCCCTTCTCAACAAAGTGGTGCACAAGATGCACCAGGAGCAGGTTAACATGATACTAGTGGCCCCAATGTGGGCCTGGCAGCCATGGTTCGCTCACTTGATGGAGATGTCCCTATCTCCCCCAGTGAAACTTCCCTGCCCGTACAACATGCTGTCACAGGACAAGGGCAGGACACTGCATCCATGCCCTCAGACCATGAATTTAGCAGCCTGGCTCCTGAGATCATAGAATTCGGACATTTACAACTCCCGCAGAGATATATGGACATCCTCAGGGAAGCTAGAAAACCTAATACTCACCACTGCTATTCTAGCAAGTGGAAAAGATTTGTCATCTAGTGTAGAGGTAAGAGCATCAACCCGGTTGACTGCTCTCCCACTAACATTGTTCTGTACTTGACCCATTTACTGGATTCAGGTCTAGTGTTCAATTCCATTAAAGTCCACCTAGCTGCACTTTCTGCATACACCACTTCCCAACTTAAAGTGTCGTGGTGGAAGATACCAGTTATCAAGGCCTTCATGGAGGGGGTAAAGAGAATACACCCTCCAATAGCTAACCCAGCTCCCGGATGGGACTTAAATGTGGTACTTTCTAGACTCATGGGCCCACCTTTCGAACCCATGCACAAGGCAACTCTTAAAGACCTCACTCTTAAGACTGCTTTCCTAATAGCTATCACCTCCATTAGGAGAGTAAGTAAACTACAGGCTCTTTCTGTACTAGACCCCTTCGTAACAGTTCACAAGGATAAGGTGGTTCTACACACACACCCAAGGTTTGCACCAAAATTCATCTCAGAATTTCATGTAAACCAGTCAATAGAACTACCAACGTTCTTTCAAAACCCTTCCAGCTTGGGAGAAAAAAGTCTACATACACTAGATATACGCAGAGCTGTCATGTTCTACATGGAAAGAACCAGACCACTGAAAAAGACTAACCAGTTCTTTTGTCTCTGTGGCAGCAGGAAGAGAAGGAGATGCAGTTTCAAAGTCCACTATATCTAGATGGATTGTTCAATGCATCACTCTCTGTTACACTCTTGGTAAGAGAGAACTACCCTTCAAGCCAAGAGCACATTCCACTCGAGGCACTGGGGCTTCCATAGCGTTCATTGCAAATGTTCCCATTGAGTCCATCTGCAAAGCGGCTACCTAGAGTTCTGTGCACACCTTTACAAAACACTACTGTCTAGATGCACACTCTAGATCTGACTCCCAGGTGGGACAGGCAGTATTAAAACATATTTTCTCTACTGTTCCTTCTCATAACCCACCGCCAACTCCGGGTACTGCTCGCTAGTCTATGCACAGCATGTGATTCTAAGCAGATTAACAAACATCAGAAGACAATGCATTACTTACCGTAAAAGCATTTCTGATGGTTGTATCTGCTTAGATTCACATGCGCCCACCCTTCCTCCCCGCTCGGATGGAAGGAACATAGACCTCCTTTTCTATATTTCTCTTTTCTGTACTCCCTCACGTCTAGACGGCTCCCTCCGGGCAGAAAAATACAAACAGAGGGACCTCGACGCGTGAGGGATTGTGGGTACAACGCACGTCACTATAGGGATAGTGTTACAGACACGCCTTGTCGACGTCCCCTTTTTCGACTACGAAAAACAAAATGCAATACTCCGTAGTGACCACTGGATGTCGAACCTATGCACAGCATGTGAATCTAAGCAGATACAACCATCAGAAATGCTTTTACGGTAAGTAATGCATTGTCATATGGACCAAATACAGTGCATGGAGAATTCTATGACTGGAAATGGACTTAGGGTAACAAATGAGCCTGATGCCCCGTCAAAAAAGCTATATCTATAAAGCTATCCATTGTGAACAGCAAAGAGGGTCTGAAAATACCACAAGGAATAACACCTATGTCTATGGACAAAACACAGTGCATGGAGAACTCTGACAGAAAATGAACTAAGGGCGACAAACGAAACAGATGCCCTAGCCAAAGAAGTAGCCTTGGGGAAATGATGCGATACTTGACAGTGATAAGGGGGGTGACGCATCTAGATATTTCGCACCCAGTCAATGTAGAGGAAGCATTATTTGGAAACTCCCCTTTTTCTATAGGTGCACATGAGTTGGCTGATGCTGAATGTCTGCAAGAATGTGTACCTGCTTTAAGAAGGGTGGTTGGATATCATGCGTCAACACCACTACAAGCTGGAAATGTAAGTGGAAAGTTGGGAACTGGAAGCTCAATGGGCCTTATGAACTCATTTAATGGCGGTAGTATGGGTAATCCTTTTACTAAACCAGGGTCATCGAAGTTGGTCTTTGATTCTGGCCCTTCTAGTGTCTTCGTATTTGGAGGATACTGTGGGGAATCTAGGTTTGGACCTGGTCTCCTCAATTTACCTGAACCTGGCTGTTCAGATACCCTGCTTTATGAAAAAAGGGCAGGATACCCAGAAGGTGACCTCCCCAGGCTGTCAAATGTTTTGATGATAAATTCCAACAGACTGCTGATGCTACTAAGGATTTGTTTAAAGAAATTATAGATCTCGAAATGCCCTATATCACAAGTGAATTAATTTCCATTAGGGAAAATAGAAGCATGTCTGTGGGGGCAATACATATGATGATCATGCTGGCCATAATCGAGCTACTAGGCCCTGTGACAATTGGGACGCTTTGAGTATAAACAAAGCGTTTAACCAGCCAACATTAAGGGTACCGTTGAGTAAACCTAAAGAATCCTTATGTATGCCTAACTTTGGTGTTCATGTCTCCTCTACTCAAACTTCTTATTTGGATGTTTGGGGGGGGGTGGATGGTCCAGCTGTACAAAGTCGGGCTGAGGGGGAAATGATCCCTAATGTGTTGGGTGTCTCTGAGCTGATATCTCCCCTACTGTCTAACTTGCATGTTAGCTTGAATTTAGCCCTGGAGACACTCGAGAATTGGGGGGGGGGCGGAGGGGTGGTACTCGGATGGGACCATAAACAGCCTTTAATGAACTGATGTGTCGTATGACATTTCTGGAGGGTCTTGTTAAGGGTAACACCAACACTGATAATAATTCTATAGAAGACAGGGCGCTTTCAGCTGATTACAATGCTAGATTATCTGTCCACCCTTGATGCTAAGCTAACCACGATACTAGAATTTCTAATATCCGGAGAGTGTGCCTCCTCTTCAACTTAGGTTATGCGAGGGGAACCCACAATCCTATGCCAGACCCCCTGAGATTGTTTACAAGGGAGAGAGATAATTTGTGTACCCGACAGTCCCATGGCCTTGGTTGAGGTTCTGGAACAAATTGAAAAAGGTGACATACATCAAGATGCAGAATCATTGTCCAGGGGGGGTGTCTTCATCTAATTCCAATCATGAAATAACAGAACTACAAGAATTCCCCTATTAGGGGGGAAAAGTCCAAATTAGTTAAAGAAAACTAAATTGGAGGATCTCAAATCTTAAGGCTCTTTGGCAAATCCCTGACCGAGATGAACACGCCGATGTAAGAAGCCCCTGTATTCCATCACAAGGTGGAGATGGCTTGAACTCGGGGGAAATATCAAAAAGCCAGGCAATGCCCCAAGATGGGACAGGTAAATCCAGGGAATTGACCAAGAATGGCTGGGGTACATCGGCTGGATCAAACCTGGAGCGCAGGGTGGAAAGCTTATTAGATCGCCCACAGACCAAGATAACTGCATTTGGGAAGGTTGTTAGTATGATACACGCTCAGGTTTCTACTAGTTCGCAACCTACAGCTATTCTCCCTGTTGCTGGGGAGGGATCTCTGCCTATGGGACCATTTGTGGGTGATGTAGTCGATATAACTGAGAGTGTGACTGATATGACAAACACTCTGCCCGAGCATGGAAACCATACTACCAGTGGGGCTAACATAGGCCAACATAACCAACCTGAGGTTGTGGTTCCGCTGGGATCGGAACCTATAACTAACAAGGTTAAAATTATTGGGTGGATCAATATTATTATTATTATTATTATTAAGCGTCACTTGAAGACAAGTTTAAACAGGACTAAATTACTAAATATTTTCAAAAAGATCCCCCTCTTAAGAACCATAACGTCGGATGATATTGACGCTATTTCACTACCCATCACTGGCAGTCCTCGAATGGTAAGTAATTTCAATTCTGAAATGGTTGCTGATATGGTGAGTGGTCAAGAGAAAAATGTAGTCATTGGGATTTAAGTTGGCGATACTACACAGTGCCCCCAGGCCAAAACCTTCTTTGCATTTACAGATCCTAATACACCATCACCTAAGGAAGTGGGAATGCTCAACACAAAATCTACACAAGATTACATTGACTTTGATTACTGATCTTTTAAATAATGGCGAAGACTGGTCTTTGATCCAGCCAGCGCTTAAGTCATTGGTGAACATTAAACAAGGAACTGGGTGTGCATGACACCTTTGAGATCGAAATGATCGCGTGGAATGTATGTGGAGGAGCTAATTTGACAGAATGTATGGATAATCCTTCTAATGGTCTTCCCTGTATCTACATGTTTCATGAAACCATGCTCTTGGTTCATCCCCATATTGAAGGATTCTATACCGTCTTGTGTCCTGCAGTTAGGGGACTGGGGGGGGATCAAGTGGGGGATTGGCTGTAGTGATTGACTTTAATGTGGGATTTAAATGTGAAATCGTTTGTAGGAAGCCATGGCTCTTAGCGATCAAGTTGGTTATGGATGAGTGTTCAGTCAATTTTGTTGCTTAACCTCTACTGGAACACTTTGAGGGATCCTATTGAAGAAATTGAAGGTTTGAGCAATGTTTTTTGTGAATGGTATGAGAAGGGCTCTGGGAAACAAATTGTGCTGGGGGGAGACTTTAACTCCTTTTGTGCTGAGGGAGCTTTATGGAATATTACTGGGGCTACTCCATCTCTTCTCCATCCTAATGTTAAATGCGGTATTCAATGGGATCTTTTCTTGGAGGAGTGGGATCTGATCCTGTTGGAACACCCTCCTAGCTTTTCTAATTCAAAGCACACTTGGCATAGAGGGCCCTATGATGCTAAGTGATCCGACTGCGGCTGATTTTGCCACGGCCGCAATGTTCACATGAGAAAGGTGTGAACTACCAAAAGTTGACACCTTTCTCATGCAAACACACTTGCATACTGCGGGGCCTGCAGGGGTTTCCCCCGCAACACCCAGTTCACTATTGCCCCACAGTATAGTGAGCGGGGTGTTGCGGGGGACACCCCCGCAGCACCCACTCTTTTTTTAAAAAATTTTTTAATTTTTATTTTTTTTTACTTGCCCGCAATGCTACCACCAAAACTTTTGGTGTTCGAACCTTTTGGTGGTAGCATTTTTCAGTCGTTTTGTACAGTCAGACTTTTTTTTTTTAATTTTTATTTTGGTCCGATCATACAAAACTGGGCCCTATAGCTCTAGGATTGACTTCTTCTATATTTCTAATGGGTTTAGAACTAATTGTAGCTATTTGAGACCTATCCCTACCCAATTCGATCATGTACCTCTTTCCTTTTCTTTGAGTGTCTCTGCTCCTTTTTTCCACCTTGGAGCAGATCTTATGGTTCTATCTATTGCTAAAAAAGGGAGGACAGTCAATTGGAATCGGAAAACTATTCCATTTAATTTTTTTATCATTGAATTTCTGAGGGATACAAGTTCTTATCTCGTTATGGACAGGCACCCGAGGCTTTGAGGATTCGTATGATAACATTATACTGGCCTGTGCTTATAAGGTCAGCAAATACGATCCTAATGCTAATACCAAGTCTGATAGATATCCTGGAGGATAATGGAGTATACAACTCTAAGCTATATAAACAAAGAGTTGTCTGCCCTTTTAAAAAACAGGTCCTAGGAGTTTCTGAGTTTATGGCCCTAAAAAGAAAGATTTGTCAGAGACACAAAAGCTTTTAGATCTTTTAGGTTTGTTGAATGCCACAGGTCTCATTAGAACATGATGGAACACATTTGCCAGGGGATGGAGCGTCCATTCTGGTGTACTATCAATAGGACTCTGGAAATCGAGAAGGAGGGGTTAGATTGCCCCATATAGGCTGATGCTTGGGTTACATATTACACAAATACATTTGCCCTGCCTACTAAATATAGTGAAACTGGAGGTTTTGATTTGGGTGCTGTGGTTGTAGATGAATGTACTTGGGATCATAAAGACTTAATTTGTTTACTGCAGTAAACAAGTTTCCTGGGAGCCCCACACTAGGGACAGCCACTGTAATAACCCAACGATATAACCCTAGCAAACCTCCCCTACCTTACTCGAGACAACAACTGAGCAAGCAACTGACAAGACCGCCAACCGACTGAGCCCAAACTTGTACCGGACAATCCCCCCTATACCCAGTACAACACAAGAAATCCGGACCAAATCAAAACCTACTCAGTGTCAAAAAACGGAAATAAAAGATCAACAAAAACACTCAAATTTCAAAATGCCACGCAAACTAACTGGACCAAAGGAAAGACAAAGAGCAAAAAGAACAAACTCTACTGAATACCACCGAAAACTCACAACTGCAGAACACACTCCCACAGACCGGAATGACAACAGAACCAACACCGCGAGAAAAGAGAAATCACTCTACCTAACTCCATACCTCGCAAATAACAAGTCACCAGAACGAGCTAACCCAACATGCTAATCAACAGCAGACATCCGAACACAATCACACAGAAGAACGGACAACGCTAGAAATAACAAGAACAGAATCGACGCACTAACACTTTACATCACCAAAACAAGAACCCCCCCCCCCCCTCCACAGCCACAAAACGTCAAAGAACCTGATGAAAACAAAAACCCAAGATTTAACCTAGAAGAACTATTCGATGACACACACAACTGTACCCACACCTCACCAAGAGACCGGCCCGGAAGGAAATTGCAACACCACTCAGGAAACGAGGCCGACAATACACAAACCAAACCACACATTTAAAATCCACTGAAACCCAATAACCGCAAGATCCATGTCAAAACACTCAGATCTTTGCCCTTCTCTGCAACAACAGCCTGGCCATCCTATTCATCACAGAAACATGGCTGGACGCCAACACTCGGCAGGACACACGCTTGACAAAATGTTCACCAAGAAAAAACTCATCACCACGGCACCACCGATACAAATACTGTGGAGTGACCACCTCATCATCCCATTTGTGATCACACTACCAACTGAAGTCCACATCCTGCTCCTCAAGCTCACAACCATTACAAAAAGACACTGGAAAACCGTCAAAGCAAGCAACCTAATGGAACAACTGGAGATGACCAAACCCTCAACTACAGAACTAGAGCTGGCTGACCTAGACTGGAAAGCGGAGCTGCTCCACAAATGGATTGCTGATGTAATTGAAAACATTGCCCCGGAAAAACCATTTACCCTCTCAAAAAAAAAGAGCAATGGCAAAATGGTTCACACGGCTACTTGACCATGAGAAAGGACAACAAGAAGATGGAACAGGAATGGAGGAAAGAATACAACCAAGACAAGAAATTACTGTTTCAAAATCAAATCTGCGCATTCAAGAAGGAAATGCAAAAGGCAAAGGGAAGGCATTATGATGACAGAATCACCAATGCCACCAACACACAAAAAGAAATGTTCAACATCATTAAAGAAATGAGAAACCCACCTGGTTGCGACAACACTCCAACCCCCTTCAGAGAAACTTTGCAATGACCTGGCAGACCGTATCAAGAACAAAATCAACGACATCTGACAAATCATACAAAACAGACCAACTATAACACTCAACCAACCAGACCCAAGAAAGATGCACAGCACAAACTCCAAAACCTTCCTGAAATATCAGCAGAGGAATTCGACAAACTGGTAAAACACAGCAAGAACGCAGGATCACCCATGAATCCCTGCCCCCCTGGACAACTGCAAATCAATCGTCACACAAGGAACGCCATGGGAATAATACAGAAAACTCCTAAAATCTCACTCACAACAGGAACTGTACCAAAATCCTTCAAATCGGCATATATCAAACAACTTTTAAAAAACCATAAGTGGCGACGTTGAAGACCTCCCAACTACAGACCATTTTCCAACATTCCCTACCCGGCAAAACTCATAAAAACCCACATACACAAATTAACCCAAGAACATATAGAAAAAAACCTGCTAGACCAAGCACAAGCCGGTTTTAGACCCGCAAGAGGAACAGAATCGGCACTACTGTCCATCTGGGATGACCTAAAAACAAACGCAGACTCCAACACAACCTCAGCTCTGATTCTGCTCGACCTCTCCGCAGCCTTTGACACAGTTGGCCATGACACACTAATCAAAAGATTGGAAGACCTAGCTATAACGGACATGGCACTACTCTCGATCAAAACATTCCTAGCAGACAGGACAGAAACCGTATGGATAAAACCCTTCAAATCTACTCCATGAGTTAACGACTGTGGAGTGCCACAAGGATCCTCACTATCGCCACTATACTTCAACATCTACCAGACTCCAGTTATCGGAATCTTCAAAAAAATACAAAATCATATGCTACAACTACGTGGACACTCCAATCCTCTACAAAATCGAAGACACTCAAACTGATCAATCAACCCTGAAAGCCAACAACTCGAAAATCAACCCAGGAAAGACAGAAATCATGGTTGTATACAAATACTGAGGGAACAATACCTACATTCCCTGGCCTACAGAAATGGGAACCGCACCAACACCATCTAAGGTAGTAAAAATTCTGGGAGTCCTGATGGACAACACCCTAACCTTAGAACCACAAATAAACGCAATAATCAAATGTTTCTTCCTCCTTCACACAAGAAGAATCCTACCTTTCCTCTCCTTTGCCCACAAAATAGTCACAATCGTCGCCCTCGTCATGTCAAGAATCGATTACGCAAACAGCCTCTACCTTGGGATGCCAGAATACCTCTTGAAGAAACTACAAAGCATCCAAAATGCAGCAGCCAGACTCCTCAAACTATCCAGAAGAGACCACATCACTCCAACGCTAAAAATACTACATTGGCTTCCAGTCAAACATTGCATTACCTTAAATAATGTGCATAACACATAGGGCAATCAGCAGACAGGGACCTGAATTCCTACAAAAGAAAAGCACAATCTACAAACCAACGAGACTACTCGGATCAAGCAATGAAATCCGCCTGGAGCCAAAACCATACGTCAAGAAAAAACTAGGAGGCTCCTCCTCCCACCTGGCCGCAAAAACCTGGAACATCCCGAAAGAAAAAACTCCAAAGACCACCAACAATTCAGAAAACTACCAACACCACACAAAAATTGAAAAAAAATTGAAACTACAAACTGGAAACACAGAACAGGTCGACAGAAAACGGCTATGAGAATGTTCAACAATAACGAGGGACAACGCTAGGTTAAATAGGACGCAAGCAGCAACCCCATGAGGACAGAATGAACACCCCAGCCCAATTCCATCCTACAACCTCAACCTCTCCATGAACGCCACCAAGTGCCAATTATGAATGTTAGCAGCTGACACTTTTGGACGGAGCTATGGACATTAGCACGCATAGAGCCCGGATGGAGTTGTGAATGATGGAAGATGCCACGCCTGGACGTAGCTACGAGTGTTGGCATGTACCTCGCTTGAATGACAGGGTTGGGAGCGGTGGCCTGCGTGAGTAGCTGTGTAGGATTGATTGCCGACCATTGCCACATCTGGCTAGAGTAGCGGTTGTTGAGCGAAGCCACGTCTGGACTGCATCAGGAATGCCACCGAGGCCAGATCAGGATGGAATCGCGAATACCAGCTATCCCCACACATGGGCAGGTCCAATGGTGGGCAGGGGCCGAATTTGGGCACAGTTGTGAATATTGGCAAGCATTTAAGGAAGGGATAATGAATTGGCTGATTCCGGAACTAGATTGACATGCATTGATGTTCGTACGCCACACCTAAAAAACGTGGAAATTCAGCACATCGCTTATAGACAACAAGTGGCGGAGTTCGGCAGAGTTCAGTCTGCAGGAGACCTTTGACAAGTGAGGAGCTGCACCGACAGGCTTCTCTTCGTGTTTTTTTTTTCTGTCGATCCTGGTGTTGGTGTGGCTTGACACTGGAGCTTTCCAACTCCAGCGTAAACTACACCGACTCGCACAAGCTGCTCACAAATATGCAAACACCTAGCTCACCTGCCTTAACAAATAGAAACCCTTATGGTAACTCTCCAGGTTCGCCCACTCCAGACTCGCGTACAGCATGCACTCCTATGCAAGCTCTTAGTCAGATACTAGATGACAATTCGATGTCCATCGATGGAGCACAATCAAACGAGGCACTAAGGGCGAGGGAGGGGAGAAGAAAATGCTGAGAAGATTCAGCGGCTCTCGACATTAGTGATTGCGAGTTTGAACACCTGGACCCTTGACAAGCTTGCAAGTAAATTCACTGTTTCTAATGAGTCTAATGACCAAACTCCTCCCAGTCCCTCGAGACTCACAGACCAACCTGTAAAAGACATTTGCTCGAGTGCACAACAAGCGCCTCGAGTAGAAACGCAAATAGACTTGGACCAAACTCAAGAGTCAAATAATGACACGAGGTGCGCCGAACTGGTAATATCCAATGGAAAGAATCAACTAGACAAAACTGTTTCACCACGGCCCTCTAGGTTAGATAAATCAGACAGAGAACTGTTAGAAGTCTCAATTGCCTTGTCACCGTTGACACGGCCAAATGGAAGCACCCAGGAGGCGCGAAAATTAGCAAACGGCGCTGTACTAGAAGATGAAAATTCCCAGGGACAAGATTGCCTTGATAAATATAAAGACAACATGGAAAATGGCGAGTCCTCAAACCCAGCAAGTAGAGATCCCATTGTAGCAAGAAATACGTCACCCATCCCGAAAATATTGCCGACAAACACAAGTACGATCGAACGGCTAGCCAAGATGACAGCGGCAAAATCCAAATGGAAATTGGATTATGAAAGAGACATCGCCTCTCCTGTAAATAAAACACAGAATGTTGTCAGTGATGAAAGGATCTCTAATGATAGACTGATGCAAGAACCCACAGTACATGTCGCAAAAATTCTGCGACACATGCAAGCGGAGGACATGGGCACATGCCCACCAAAAATAGATCCGCCCCTTACAACGGTATGTGTTCATAACTTGATTCACGAAGAAGCCGCAAGGGAATCGCAGCTAATGAAGAAAATGAAAGAAGACTTCGAACAAATGCAAAAACTAACAGGAACCCATTTGAAATTGAAAAAAAAGGACAGACGCACCAGTATTAATGACTGGGAGCTACACAACTCTAACATTCTGGAAAATAGCAGCTTCACACATCCAGCACGTCAATGTACACAATCATCTTCACAAAAAAAGGACGAGCTAGTGTATGTAACAAATACAATGCCAAAAACAAACTTAAACACAAGCATGGCGGAAAAGACTTTTGATACCACAACTGCAAGCAAAAATCATAACGATTCAAGTGGCTTAGCTAATAACAAAAAAAAAATAAAGGCCACCTCCAAACCAAACATCAACGGCCGCTGCTATTCAAATACACAACAATGTGCTAGCTGCCACTTCCCTGGCTCTCATTCCTTTCACCAAGCTATATGAATCGCTTGGTGACGGGATCACG
Source organism: Ambystoma mexicanum (assembly GCF_040938575.1). Lineage (NCBI taxonomy): Eukaryota > Metazoa > Chordata > Amphibia > Caudata > Ambystomatidae > Ambystoma > Ambystoma mexicanum. Next base: position 530,249,465 of record NC_090924.1, on the reverse strand, counting down.
ACACAGGGCTCCATGCTAACCAACATAAACGAAAAACTAAACAAAATGGAAATTCAAAATGGTGAGCTACTAGCACGCATGGAAAAGGAAATAGAACAAACAGCGGCTTGGCAATCAAGGCTAACTGATCTAGCAATGCGCGACAATCATGAGAAGGAAATCCTGATGAAGGCTGTGCTAGAATGTATGTCATGGCTGCGGTACAGAGAAGTAAAAAGGAAAAAAAATGAAATTCACGGTACCAAAGAAGCAAAGACAACGGTCGTCAGGAACAATGACACGACCGGGCATGCAGTTCTATCCCCCTACAAAAAATGTGCTGCATCAGTAAGCACACAAACCTCCATAGAACCCGGGCAGCCATTACAGTTGGAACAAAAGGCGGCAGGAACGAACGACAAATTAGCAACACGGGTCGTGGCAGTGGAAAGTGATCACGACCCCCAACAAGCGCAAGAACCAAACATCCCACCTCCAGCAAGTCAGCTCCCGTCGACTTCGAACCATCAAAATCCAGTAAAAACTGCCCTACCAGCCTCACAAACTGATGCGCATGACCCGACTGGAAAAAAAAATACACCCTTGACGTTCGACATGTTTAAAGGTCCAGGGAATTCGACCTTATTCATTGTAAGCAAGGAAACTAAAGAAAAGGACGTAAAGACAGGAAAAAAGAGCACAAATACTAAAAAGGCAGGAGCAAAGAAGCATACGACTAGTTCCAGAAAATTCTTAAGAAATCTGACGACTCCCACAAGGCCTGGTTTGTTTGACCGTGAAGTTTTAAAACCGACAGCCCATGCAAAGAAAAAGCAAAAAGTTTCGAATGATATCAATGAGCAAACGGTACCCGATAAAGGAAACTTGAAAAAACGAGCTTGTCGTGAGTCGGAAGGTAGTGAACTTCACTCCACACCTTCATCAATCGATCTCGCAGATCTATCCACCTACTCAGTGAGTTCGGAGGACGAAGCTAGTCAAATGACGTCGTCGAGTCCTGACAAAAACAGAAGTCAACATCTAGCAACTACGTCTGAGCAGACAAACCAACAAAAAAGACCAAATCGGAAAAGAAAACGAGACAAAAACTCAGACCTAAACCTGGGCCCAACCACAAAAGTAGTAGATAAACAGGCACTCAACAATCCGGCAAAGTCCCCAAGACTCAGCAGCAATGATGGCTTTCAGCAGGGAAAAACCCACAACCAAACTGCTGCTGGGACGACACCAAACGCACACACCAACTTAAACCCAAATCCCAAATTCACAGCAGCTCAACGATCCAAAATAAATAGAAGTGTGCACATCGAAACAAATAAGGAGACAAATGAATCCGTGAGTAAACCGAGACTCGAGAATGTACTGGCAGACAATGATTCAATGAATCTAAATCGCCGGAACATCCTAAACTTACTGCAGAGTGTTCCTGCTCTACGGACCATAACTACAGATGACATCAAAATTGTAGAATATGTGTCCGAACGCAGCACCGACATAGTACTGCTGCATATAAAATCTCACGCAGTGCAATCTGGCGGCTTCAGAAGAACTGTTTTTTGGATTTGAAGTAAAACAATAAGCGGCTTCGCCAAAAAATTCTCCAAGAGACAACCAAAGATCCTCCCCAAACGAAAAAGCTAAGGATCTGGTAAGAGCGAAGCTCAGGGAAACGTTGAAATGTTCTACAAACCCCTCTAAATTCAGAAATAATGGAGACACGAGGAGAAACGGAAACACCTCTGCCACAAGATCGGAAAGAAATCCAGTTTAGCAATGAATGGCCGTAAAGAGAGATCACTCAACACTTGTATCCTGGAATACAAGAGGTTTTGACCATCTTTTCAACGAGTTCTCGATAGACCTAGAACTGAATCTGTTCATATGTTTGCAAGAAACTTGGTTGAGTGAGACACCCACGAGAGATGGCTACCTAGTTCTCGCAAACCCTGCAATCAAAAACAGACTGGGGCGCCCATTTTCTGGGCTGATAACGATGGTCAAACAAGGAAAAGGGTGGGAAGTGATCGAATCAAAAAATCCAAACCCATTTGTACAAAGCACACTGTTACAACTAAAATGCCACGCAGCTGAAGCAAGGAAACATATGTTAGTAGTTAATGTATACTGGAACCCAGTTAAGATTTCAACTAAACATTTCATTAATTCAATAACAGCAATAGATCAAGGACAGCTCAAACATAATGACCTGAAGATTCTAATATGCGGCAATTTAAATCTTGCTGATCTAATCGATACACAACTTCGATCAAATGCAAGCTTCACTACAGGAGAAATTGGTTCAATCAGATGTAAAAAATGGACTCAGGCCATGCAAATGAGGAATTGCATGATGACAAATGGAAATCTAACAGGTGACTTTCCGCCTCATACGTGGCATAACATAGGCCTACACAAAACCTTGGATTACATCTGGGTCTCTGCAAATCTCTGGGACCAAGTTCTCGATCTTTCCATGCATACAACGACAAGAAGCGATCACGATGCGCTAGTGCTTCTTTGGCAAACGGACCAGTACACCGCTGACAGGATTTATACTGGTTCCCTCGAAACAAATCAAGCTGGCAATCGCCTGAGATTAAATAGAAAACAAATCTCAAATATGACTGCGAAACTACGATCGGAGAATGATGAGGTAGTACCTCTGGTAAACTATACGCCTCTGCTGATGCAATTTCATTTACCCAAAGGAAGGAAAACAAGTAACAACGTACAACATAAATACAAGTGGAGTGCACTGATCAACAAAAAAAAAAAGAGGTACGGAAAGACATAAGAAAACTAAAGAAAAATTTCGGCCCACAAACTCTACTGCTGATTAAAAAAAGAAAACAACAATACCATAATTGGAAAAAATCCTTTGCCTCAATGAGAGATCAGGAAAGAGGAGCTCTGATGTTAAAATTAATAGTAACAAAAAATTCAAGTGAAACCTGGGCGATCTTGAATAACGAAGCTCCGTTTCAGAACTTAAAGCTGGCTAATGGGGTAGCCGAGGCGACTTGAAGAATAGTTTTGAGAAATGATCTACCCAACAGTGAATGCACAGACAACGACAACTATATCACTCAAGTAAAGTGGGACACGTCTGAGCAACTTGAAGATATAAACAAAAAAATCTCAAAACTTAAAAACTCTAGAGCGGCTGGACCAGACGGAATTAGTAACGTAATGCTAAAAAAGAATAAAATAGAATGGTCCTGCTTCATTGAGATTGTATTTAATCACATCACAACGGAAAAAAAAGTCCCTCAGTCATGGACCATGGCAATAATAGTGCCAATCTACAAAAAAGGCCTACGCGAGGACCCCTCCAACTACCGACCAATCGCGTTGTTAGACACGATTGGTAAAATAATGGCATCCTTTCTGCAGCAGAAGTTAGCAAACTGGGCCGCGAAATCAAACCGCCTGGACCTTCGACAAACTGGGTTCACCAAAGGAGTGGGGACCGAAGTGAACCTAGTAATATTGAACTTGTTAAAACTAGAAGCGCTAAAACAAAAAAGAAACATACACCTAGCTTTTGTCGATATGCGTCAAGCGTTCGACTCGATAAACCGTGAGCTACTGTGGAAGAAATTGAGGAGCTGGGGCTGCCCCGAAGAGATCTTACAGCCTATAATTGCTCTGCATCCAAACACCTCAATCAGGGTACGACTGAACCAACAAGGAGACCTGACCACTCCCATTGTGACAAACAAGGGTGCCCTCTAGCTGCGCTGCTCTTCAAGCTCTTTATCGCTGATATCCCAACTGCTTTAAACCAAGTAAATTGCTTTCCTCCGAAAGTAATTGGCCATCAAATAAGAGGTGTCACATACGCTGATGATATAGTCCTAGCCGACCAAATGCAGATTGGCCTGCAAAGGCTGCTAACAGCGCTTGACAATTACATGCGCAAAAATAAACTGTGCATGAACACAGCAAAGACCAAGATTATGTCAATTGGTTCGACAGCAGGAAAAAGGAATAACTACAAATGGTCAATTGCAGCGGAACCTATAGAAAAAACAAAAGAAATACGATATTTGGGCATTTTATTTAACACATCAATAAGCGAATGGGCATGGTCAAAAGATCTAATACAGCGGACCCTGACATTTTCACTACAAGCTACAAAACTGCATAGACTATACGGGAAATTTACGATGCTACACGTACAGGAATTTTACCAACTAAAGGTAACACCGGCACTAACGTATGGCGCAGAATCCGCTTGGAATCTACATCACAGAATATGGCCATACCTAGAAGGCAAATTTTGGAGAAAGGTTTTGAGGCTACCAAATTACATCTCGGTGATCAAAATTCGAAATGAGCTGGTATTAGACTCCCTGCAAGGAACAGTCCTATGGAAATCAATTTCACTCCTAAGGAAAATGAACTTAAGCCCTCCAGAACCGGCTTACGAAATCTTCAAAAACAGCCACAGCGAGCACACGAGTTCTCTGATAAATGATTGGAAAGAAAGAGTTAAAAAAATACTAGTAAGCGCAGATATCACCTTGGAGATGTTGATAAATCGCCCTGAAACTGCAAAAAAAAATAAAGCAATGGATTCTAAACACAGAACGATAGAATAACTTAGCATCTGCATTATACCTGGGACCAGCTGCAAATGGGCTAGACTCAATACCGGCGTACATAAAACAATTTCCATCAAGACACCATTGTGACAGTTTTATGAAACTGAGTCTAAATGCCTGCAGAACAAAAGATCAACTATTCAGAACACACGCAAAGGATACAGGTGACAACCTATGCAGAGTATGTAAGGGCGAAGTAGAAACTACCAAACATTTAATAATTGAATGTGCGGACCTTAAGAGCCAACGAACACTACACCTAGGGAAATAAGCCCCGTGGAATTCAAATATGGAAGATTGGTGGTTTTATATCCTTGGAGGGAAAAACGTACCGCTGACCTGTCGAATAATTGACTATTTGGATGAAATCTTGAAAGACGATGTCAAAGGGGATGCTGAAAACAAGACAATGCTAAAGTCTGTGACAAGTGATTGTGTTTTGTGGTAAAATCTGTGAGAAGAGTTTTTTTTTTTGTTTTAAAAAGTTTGTAAACCAAACTATAAAATTATAAAATTACAAAATAATAAAAAAAAAAATGCCTATAACCTATCCACTAACAATTTCTCCCCTCTGTCTACACAACTCTAACCAGACAAAACCACAACAAACCGCACAAACTTCACTACACCGCAACAACCAAACAAACCTCACATAGACTTGCACAACGTCTACCGACCGGAAAACACCCCAAGCCCAGCAAACTGTTAACCGTGTTGTGGCTGCCAACAGCACATCACTGCTCTCTTGCGCTTTTCCCGCTTACTTCCACTAACTCGCCCCCCCCTTTTCTGTTTCAGAGCCACCAGAGCGCCAGAGGACCACTCGGTGGTGATAGTGCGCGGTACAAATATCCTTTAACATTAAGAAGACATAATTTGGGCTATAGGCAGACTTGAGCCCCTCTTGTGCTCCTGAGCCGGAGGCATCCCCCCTTTTGTACTTAAAAAGGCTCCCAATTTGTGGGCAGATCTGAAGCCCATGTTTAACTACATCTTTGAGACCCTTACTGTTCCTGCTACTTGGGTCCAGTCTAATATTGTTCCCATTCATAAGAAGGGTGATGTACTTTACCCTTACAATTATAGACCTATAGCGCTTACAGGCGCTAAGAGTACGTTTTTTCCATCTTGCTTCTCAGGGACCTCAATCCGGTGGTCAAAGACAATTGAGTAAATTTCAGGTGGGGTTCATGGCGGATATGGGTACCGTTCTAAACGTGACTGTATTGGCTCACTTTGAGACATTTTGTACACAACACGTGTGTGGGGGATGTCTTTTTAGCTTCACTGGACTTGTCAAGTGCTTTCGATGGTGTAATCGGGTCAAGACTATGGTCCAAAATGATCAATTTGAATATCCCATGCAAGCTTGTCCAGCTCTTCACACTTTTGCATGTTCGACTTACAAAGGAGAGGCTACTTTCGCAGGAGATCTTCTCGTATATTGGGGTAAAACAGGGTTGCACACTGGCTTCTATACCTTTCAACCTGTATGAGTGGGATGTGGAGGTACTGTGGCAGGGTCCTTCCATTGCACCCGCCAGGTTGGGGAGTATTGGGCTAGGATGGATGGCATTTGCAAACGACTTCATCCTCCTAGATGGAAGTCCCGAGGTCTTGGAATGAAAATGCAGCTTCTCTAGAACTACGCTGTGGCCAACCATCTTCTCCCAAACGCATATAAGTCACAGGTTCTTGTATTCTCCAGGGGAAAAAGAGCCTGCATAATGGGTCAGGAAAAAGTGGACCATGTTAACGCAGTTACTTATCTTGCGTATAATTTGACTAATGGGACAGTTCTGAATATTGGAAAAACAGTCTTGTTGACAAGGTTTACAAACTAAGAATTTCTGAAACCTAGTATGTAAATTCTCACTGCTTCCTGTAAGGCGTTAATAACTCGCCGTTATTTTATATGGTCTTGACCTGTCCACTTAGGACATGGGTGATACCCTGAACAAGATACAAGGGAAATTATACTAGGAATTGTTGGGCCTACCTATGGCCATACCGAACGCGGTTATGAGACATGAGCTTTGTCTTATATCGCTGAAAGCCAGACATGTTTGGAAGCAACTTACTACCTTCAGGAAAATAAATGATCCACCCCCCCAAACAAATTTTAATCAGACTCTTAGGTTGGTAATGCAAGCACAATCTGTTCCCTCTATGCTAGAATTCTGTGCAAGGATGAAATGTCTCCTGGCCTCCATTGAGTTAACAGTAGAAGACCTTGTGCAACTACCGGGAATGAAGAGGAATCTTTTCAGGGCTGATTGGGTGGAGACTGTAGACCGTATTGCCACATATTCTACCTACAGGCAATACTTTGTGCATGCAAGGGAGTGTATACCTCTATACCTCCAAAGATTTCCCTGTGCTAATGTACGTATGTCATACATGCGCTTTAGGGATCCGATTCCTACACTTCAGAGGATCAAGCACTGGAAGGTTCCTTCTAATCTGCCGATCAGCAACTCTCTCGTTACCATTGTAGATTCTGTGGGGATAAGGATTCTCCTGAGACCTCGAGACATATAATTATCATTTGCCCCTATTTTGATGCTATGCGTTTGGATAGTCTCAAGGATAAATTTGATAAAAACCATGGAGGTTTCTGCAAACTTATTTTGATGTAGGTGTATGTGGGGCACAAATATTTCCTTGATTCTGGCACTTAATGAGTTCCTTACGTTGGTTACAAAATAAAATCATCTTAGCTCATAATGAGACTTTGTTAGATGCAGCTGTACTGGTCAAAAAACAAACCATACATTTTTGGAACTTGATAAGTTGTATTGTGTTAATAACCTGGATCATTTTGCGGTTTTTTATCTGATTTACAATTTGTATGTGATTTATTATTTTAATGATTTATCCTATGTTTTTAATGTTTGTATGAGAAGACTCTTTTGCCATACTGTTTGTTGTGTAAGGTTTTCTGTAAACTGTGGACACCAATAAAAAAGAAAAAATGTCAGGTCGAGGAGTGTCTCCCACCACTCCTTGTCGTTGAGGAAATTAGAAAAGCAGCACCACAGGTCGCCTTCTTCGACCTCCGCTGAGAGGGTATCTTGTCCCACAAAGGCCTCCACTCCTGCCGAATAGGAAGCCGTTAGGTCATAAATGCTAAAAATATTTGAGGCAAAAACCCCTGACAAGCCATGCTCCTACCGCACCTTCTAAAGCCGGTAAGGAAAGTGCTCAAGCCAAATCCTGCACGCCCTCAAGCCTGGGACGAAGGCAAGATCCTCGCAGAGAGCCGTCAATGCCTTGATGCGATGAGAAATCCTTGAAGGATCCTTTGAGTCATAAATCCAAGCTTAAGTCGAGGTTATCGACACTATCTGCATCAGCTGCACCCTCGACACCGGCCACGCCATCGACTCAGCCGTGCCGTCTACTCCTATGGCCCCTTCGAGCACCATTGAAGCATACGAAGCCGAAATCGACTAAAAATATCGACGACTCGATCGTCGAGTTCAACATTTCTGAAACCTGCAATGCCCACATAAGACACATTCCTTTACCAAGGAAAGATTACTTCAAATCACTAACCTCATTTTATGAGAATGAGCCATCAGATACTGATGCACCATTTAGGCTTCAATATGGTACACCAATTGTGCCTGAGAGCTTTATTTCAGAAGAATCAAGATTAAAAGATCTTTATGACAACTTGCAAACGGCCAGTGGGGGTAGACACTTCACCAGAGCTAGAATTTGGTAGAACTGAAGCTGGTGCGCATGCACATGCATCATATAGACAGTTAATATCTAAGGTTGTAGACTACTTGGGATGGAATAGACCTACCCTCCCCTTCAAGCAGGATGATCTGGCGGACATCCTTGATAAGGGTCTGCAAATGGATCCCATTTTACCATTTCACATTGCGCTCCAGAAAAGGGTGGCCGCAAATTGGAAAACGCCAGAGTCTAATCCGGCACCTGACTAGAAAATACTGCCCATCTAGTAGTGACGCCAACTACTTATCACAACCACCCCACTCCAGAAAGTCTGGTACAGGCTGCGATGGCAACCTCAAAGCAAGTGGCTTAGCCTAACATCCCTCCAGATGGGGATGACAAGAGAATAGATGCATGGGCAAGAAGTATTGTCTGCAGGGAGCATGGCTCTTAAATCAGCCAACTCTACATGTGCCTTAGCAAAATTCACATTCAATCTATAGGACTGCATTTCCCTGGCGGTTAAGCACATTCCCGAGGGGGAGCAAACGGAGACTTGTTTGTTAGAGATGGCAAAGAAGCCATGTGCAAGTCTCTTCAATTGGGTCTGGTTTCTGCTGACTGTATCAGCAGAGCCATGGCTACAAGCACCGTAATACGAAGGTTTGCGCCAGATGTGCAGTCCAGACTCCTTTTGACAGGTATCACCTTTTTGGCAACAAGGCTGAAGAAAGCCTTGGGAAGTTGCAGACCTCGAAGGTGGCAGCCAAATCCTTAAATGCCGCTGTTAGGCAGCCTCAACCCTTTCACTCCAGTTGACAGTCTTGGAGGGGTAGATCTTTTGGCTACTACTCCTCATTTGGAAGAGCGAGGAAAGGCGATCAAAGAGGCCAAAGAAGATTCCCTCGTGGTGGACAAAGGAGCGGTGCAAAGCCTGCTCCAGCAGGGGCATCCTTGCCAACAGCCACTGCTTCAACCACCTCCAAACCTGAGGTCCTCGAAACACCAGTGGGGGGCTGGCTGTCTCGGCATCTGAAAATGGCGAGACATTATTTCGGATGCTTGGGTATTGGAAACCATAGCCAAGGGTTACTGTCTTCCTTTCAGAGACCTCTGAACTATCCACCGGGGAACCTGTCATGATGCACTATATAAACCACACCCAAGAAACAGAACACGCTTCGCGTTATTCTGCACTCCTGCAGCATAACTCTCATCGTGCCAGCTCTGCTCCTCTTTACGTGGGCCACAGCCTTTTGTCTGCATCGGGAACCACGGATCATCAGCACATGTCGAAGAAAGGAAAAAGACGAGAAGAAGCACATTAGTTCTTACCTGAGAGAAGCAGTTTCCAATTCATCCAACCTGCTTCCCATGTCGCCGCTCAAGAGAACCACCGCATCTGCAGAAAGGAGGGAGAACGAAAACGTACCCGGAGGCATCCGTCATCTCGGGATTCCATCGAAGCGGTCCACTGAGCTGCTTGTGTGGAGCATCATCGCATCTGCAGAAAGGAGACAAGAAAGGAACGAAAGCTTACCCGGACGCATCAGTCATCTCAGGACTCCATCGAAGCGATCCACTCGGCTGCTGCTCCGGAACATCACCGCACCTGCAGAGAAAGGGAAAAGAGACACCAGGTTAGCCGCTCAATTGAAAAATACCTATTAAAAATATATTTCAACGCTGCGCCAACACCTACCTGCATGAATGTTTCTCAGCACCGCGTTTAGGAGCGCTTGGCCAGGCATCACCAAGACCGCTCCTGCAAAAATAAGGACAATAGTAAAAACTTTGGCAACAAGAAGAAACACTTTAAGCAAAAATAGTTACCAAGAACCAATTGGTACCAAGACATACTTACGGAGTCACAGTTGGTCTGGATTACACTTACAGGCCATAGGATCAGTGAAGGAACTAGATCCAGTAAAATGCCTAAGGACATTAAAGCGCCCCTGCATTCAGACACAGGATGGAAAGCCCAACGTTAAGATACCTAAGGTGAGACACGAGCACAGAGGGAAGCGGTTGGAGGTTTGAGGGAGGTGGGAGTCTTGCCCATCCTACGCAGCAGGCTAACTTCCCCGTTCATAATTTTTAGGATAGCGCCGAAGTGCGAGCGAAGCAGTGGGGCAGGAAGAGACATGCACAGACGTTGGCCGCTCCGCTCCGTGCAACTCCCCCGTGGGGACCAGCTGGCGTAACCGAGCCACTCTTTGAGAGTTCCGGATCTGCTCCTTGTGCTGGACATTTAGCGCCTGCTACAGAAAGGCGCTATAGAACCAGTGCCTGTTGCGCAGAGGAACAAGGGATGGTATTCTCCATATTTCCTAATACCCAAGAAGGATGGAAGACCCACCTTGGACTTGAGATACTTGAACAAGTTCCTCAGGAAGGAAAAATTGACACGCTTTCTCAGATCCTTCAGGACCTCCAACTCCAGGATTGGATGCCGTCATTGGACCTTCAGGATGCTTACTTTCATGTGCCCATACATCTCAAGCACAGGAAGTACCTGAGGTTCGCTGTTGGCGGTTCTCCTTATCGGTTTAGAGATCTGCCTTTCGGGCTGACCTCCGCCCCAAGACTTTTCACCAAGCTGATGGCGGTGGTGGCAATGAGTCTCGGGAGAGTGGGAGTTCACGTCTACCCCTACCTGGACGATTGGCTGATCGGGGCACGTTCACCTGCCACTCTCTTCAGACTGGGCTTCTCCCTCAATTACAAGAAGTCCCATATGACACCACCTCCAAAAGCTACAGTTCATTGGGACTGTAATGGATACATCCTTGGGAAAGAGCCCACCACCCGAGGTGAGGCCGCCAGACATTCCGCAGATCTCCAAATTTCAGAGTGCCCAGTGTCTCCTGGCCTTCGACTTTTTGAGGTTGTTCGGCCTCGTGGCATCCTGCATTATTCTGGGGCCAGAGGCTCATCTCAGAATGAGATCCCTTCAATGGGCTCTCCAAACACAATGGTCTCATTTCTCGGGAAACATGTCAGACCTACTTTAGGTTCCAAGCAGGGTTGCACAGGATCTCCTGTGGTGGGCCTACGAGGACAAGGACAATATTGTGAAGGGAGAACCTTTTTGGCAACCATGGCCGGAGATAACCGTAGTGACGGACGCCTCACTCACGGGGTGGTAAGTCCACGCAAACTATCGGCGGTCGTTGGTCTCCATCGGAGTCCAACTACACATCAATCTTTTAGGGCTGAGGGCAATCAGACTTGTGCTGAAGGACTTTCTGCCCTGTGTAAAGGTAAAGAATACCCTGATAATGACGGACAACACAGTGGCCATGCTCTACCTCAACAAGCAAGGTGTAGGGTCACTACCACTGTGCAAAGAGGCAATTCAACTCTGTTACTGGGCAATTCAAGAAGGAATCTCCCTATCGGCAGTTCACCTAGCCGGAGATAACCCAGTGGTGGGTGCTCTGAGCAGGCAGAGCATAGTCTCCCACGAGTGGGAACTAGCTCAGGAAGTCCTTCAAGAGATCTTCACCCTTTGGGGAACCCATCAAGTAGGTCTGTCCGTGACCAGTGTCAACCGGAAGTGCGAACTGTACTGCTCCAGGGAATTTCTTCCAAGAGGAGCTCTAGGAGACATGTTTGTAGTGGACTGGGAGTGCCACTCCTTTATGTGTTTCCTCCAGTCCCTGTCATTCCTCACGTGATCAGGAGGTTGAGAAAGTTCGGGAAACTCATGATCCTAATTGCCCCGGATTGGGCCAGGAGGACATGGTACCCGGACCTTCTGGACATGTCCGTCTGCCCTCCAATACATCTTCCACAAAGAGAGGATTTTCTCTTGCGAGAGGCGGGTCGGGTTCTCCATCCAGAGGTCAGGATTCTCAGCCTTCACGCATGGTTTCTGAGAGGCTGAGTTACAAGGATTGGGACCTCCCGCATGACGAAATGTAGATTTTGCTTTGACAAGAATGTTGACCCTTTACTATGCAAGAACCCATCTGGGGCTCCAGATTGGAACAATTAAAGGCTATTTGCCGGCGCTATCCATCTTTAAGTGCTCGTCAGAGGAATGTTCATATTTTAAGATCCCACTGGTAACTCCATGTCAAAAGCGACTGAGCAATGTGTTCCCACCCCCAATCTCCTTTCCAGGTTCCGGTTTGGGACATTCATGCCCATTAAGGTTGCTAACATTTAAAACCATTCTATTGGTAGCATTAACTTCAGCCCGTAGATTGAGTGAATTGCAAGCACTATCATCCAAGCCACCCTTTACGATTTTCCACAAGGATAAGGTTGTTCTGAGGGTTAAGCCTTCATTTTTTTACCTAAAGTGATTTCAGATTTTCATGTAGGACAGAAAATTGTATTGCCCACTTTCTACCGTCCACCAAGAGGAGGAGAGATTACACCGATTGGATCCACGTAGAGCTTTAAGCTTCTACATCTCTAGATTATTCTAACTTCGTATAGATGATCAGCTTTTTATAGGCTATACAGGTCACAAACAGGCTGTGTGCAAAGCAGACCTTATCCTTCATTGTATTTGTTATAGTTAACATTACAACTTTTCAAATTTAGTCTTTCAATGTTAAAAATAATCAACGGCAATAATCGCAAACAATTTTACAAAACCTCTCATAAAAATGATAAAAGTTCAGTTTATATAGAGTTTTAGTTTCAGCTTTACCTACTGTATAGGACCAAATAACCGATCTAAAACACATGACGTGTAGAATACCACATATTATAACAATACCATTATAAAACGGGGTTTTAACCCTGTTACTTTTAAAACATCTAAAACACATGACATATATAGGATACTACCTATTGGGACAGTAACATTATACATTATGCCCCAATTATTAGAAGTTAATCTTCTTGTTACTTTCACCTTAAATGTATTACATGACCCCTTTCTTCTTGCTTTAATAAAGCATGGAATCACATGAATCCTATTAAAGCACAAAAAGCGTATTTCATATTAAATAAAACCTAATTTTAAAACAAATTCTTTCCATTTTATATTCTCTATATTTGTAGTAGAAGAGCCCTGGAATAAAATCTTTTATGTAACTGTCTGAGCAGTAAACAGTCAGGAAAGAGACTGAGTTTACTTACTCATTTCACATTACCTACCCTTCAGCTTCTTTGCTTTCATGGTAACCTGTACAATTAATTTTAATTTCACCAGACAAGGGCTCATAATACCAACACTTCCTATCTGATGTTATTCAAAATCTTAATCTAATGAACAGCATAGAGTTCATACATATATAGGTAATGTTTTGGGCTTTCTTCAGTCTAAATTACTTTTTGTTTGGTCTTAATGAGATTAATCCACACACCACTGTACGAGTGCCAGTTTCAATGCGTCTGAATTACAATGTAGCATGTTCCACCAAATTACTTCAGAATAAACTCTTTCGGTGTTTGCAACAAATCCACTGAAACTACTTAATCTTTAAGTTCTTCACACTCCAGTACAAGATGTCTGAGTTTCCTTTTTACTCTTATAGAAGCGGCATGGCTTAATTCCCCCCTCTTCATGATTTCTGATCTCTATTTCGCCTGTAAGGAGGACATTAAATCATAATCTCATGTAAGCGGACCTCCAGTATGGATCAGGCAATCTCCCCAGATCTGTTTCTGCATATCCCAAACACTTCCAACCTGATACCAGTTGATTAAATATGGGTAAATTCTTTAGACATTCGTTCGTGCATGACCAGTCAGAGTACTGTAGTAGCATTTTTACTTTCATCAGATTTTTCAAGTAATCTAGAGTTCCATCTGTTTTGTTCAAGGCTGTTATACTGCTTGTCTGCAATGTCAACCATTGTGACACTTTCCCTGTCTCAATTTGGTTGATAGTATAGACTCTGTCCCGTCTCCATCATTAGATTTCTATATAATGACATTCTCCTCCATTCTACATGACTAGCTAATGATTGTATTCCAAATTTGTATCCAATAGCCTCCATTGGTATACTTTTGGGGAGCCAGTAGATGACCGCTTTCCATATTTTTGCCTCTACTTTAGTTAAGATAAATTGTGTGTCTATTGGTGATAGTTCCAGTCAATAGCATATCTTGGGTACATTCTTTAGATTATAAAATCGCAACAGTGGAGTCATTGAGAATTTACAGAATTTTTGGTATATTTTCCTCATTTGAGATCAGTTGGCCCGTTTTCTCCACAATACAGCTCCAGTATTGTTTTGTGCTTGAGGAATCAAATGCCGGGAAACCCAAATGCCGGAACCAGCTGAAGGCCAGTGGCTTAGATCTATTAGGTCTTAGATCTATTACTCAATCACATGATTATCGTTCGGTTTTTAAAACCGTTTACAACCAAACCATTCCTGGTCAAGTATTCAGCGAATGCTCTAATTTTCCGCTGCAGACCAACGGGTGTGCTGTCAATTAATAAAAAATCCGCATACGCGCACCAATTAATATTCCCCTCAATTTTTGGGGAGATCATGGAAGCGGGATCTAGTTCTTCACCGGCATCAGAGACCTACAAATTAAAGTGTGGGTGCAAATATGCACCCTTGAAGACCATTCCCAGTTTTTATCTCTTGTGATAGCTGGCCCTCGCTGTTCAACCGTACCTGTACAAGTGAGCCCTTGTGGAGATGAATAAGAAGAATGCTCGATCTCCCATGGCATCCCCCATTTCAAAGGTTTTGACCAAAGCAATACTCTACCCACGAGGTCAAAGGAAAGAGAGAGGACCATTGCTGCGATATAGACTGGGAGTGCTTCTTTCCTCCATGCTTTTTCTTGTAAAAGGGTTATTATGAAGCCACCTATTTGTGTTCCCATAGCCTATCGGAAACCAAACTGTCTGTTTCAAAAAATTGAGTTTGTATCCGACCATTCCACTACCTTCTTTAAGACTAACCCAGAGAAAATCTTTGGAGTCTGCATCCATTAAGGCAGTTAATTGGTAGGCAGGGTCCTATCTCCTTTTTTTATAGATGGGAACTATATATGATAGGTGCCAAATGGCAGGAATCTGTTTCATTGGAATAAGATTCGAGAATAGCCTCATTAGGGACTTTGACCAAAGCTCTGGGTTTGGCTTAAAATTAATATTAGCTAGTCTATTGGGCCCAGCAGCTCTAGAAGAACTAGATTTTTGTATTAGTTCTGTAATATCAGCAATCGTAAATTGGCAGACCCAAGGATGATTTCTCACTAATATCAACGATACAGCTAGTGGTGGTCTCTCCTCATACAGCGTGCCAAAATGGCCCGCCCAGGTTTCTTGGGATATTGAATTAGTTTGTACACATCTGTGAACATTCAGTGTTATTTATCAGACACCAGTATTGTTTTGCGGTTCCATCTTTAAGTGACATTAACATTGCTTCATTATCCTGCTGCAGACTATATACTTAACTTTTCTGCCAGTTCCTCAGCTTTGGTTTTAAGGTATGTATTCTTACCAACTTTACTTCCCATGTTAGACTGCTTTTCGTCAGACAACGTATCTCCTTTCGACATGTGTTTTTCCGGAGTTTGATTGCTGCATCATAGGCATGAATGCGAATCCCCATGACCGTGTTCCATAAACTTACTTTAATTGATTTATCAATGAGACTATCTATATAACCAGTAATTCTCCAGTATGGGGTCTGGCATGGATTCACATGCTCATGCATATTCCCCGTCAGGCTGGGAATCCTCGGTAAAGAAAAAACCAGTATCAGTTTCGTTTCTGATCTGTCTTTCGTAGTAGTAACCAATCGCTGGTCTCGGCGTCATACTGACCACAGCCAATGACTGCCCTCTACCTAAGCCCCGCCTCTGGCAGCCATCTTCAGATTTTTACTGCACGTTCATGTGTTGGGATCCTCGTGCTATTGCTCTCGAGCGTTAGTGCTATTTTTTTCACGTTTTTTCTCAAAAACTTTGTTTTTTTCAGTCAAAAGAGCCTCAAGCTCCACCGACTCTCCATCCGATCAACGGGGACCTGTCGGATTTGTCTACGCCCCTCAAGGGTGAAGATTCGTCGAGCTACGCTTTTGGAGGACTCCAGAAGTTTCTCAGGCCCATCTCGGTCATGGCCCAGGAGAAGGGAAGCTCGACGCCCGGAAAGCTGTTCAGGGTCTGCCCTGGATGCCAGCTGCAGAATGTCTTTAAGGAAGACGGACATTCCTTTTGTCTTTACTGCCTACATGAGGACAAGACGCACGTGGAGAAGGACTGTGCGTTTTGCGGCAACATGTCGGAGCGGACCATGAAGGACCGCCATCAACATCTCGCCAACTGGCTGGAAGGGAAGAGCCCGTCCGGCAAAAAGAAGAGGAAGAAATCCGAGCGGTCTTCTAAGACCTTTGAGGACGCCCCGGCGACGGGGGTCCAACATAAGGCCAAGCACCGCGAGTCCGCTGGCACCGGGAGCGCCGAACGGTCGGGCTCTACGGGCGCCAGGCAGGGCGCACCCTCCCCGGCACCATCAACCACGAGCCAACGCTCTGGGTCAGGTAAGAGGAAGGCCGAGCACCCGGCGAAGCTCCTGGAGAGGCCCCGGTCGAGCTCGAAGGCAGAGGGGGAGCGAGGCAGTGCCCCCCCCCAAGGAGAAGGCGGTGAGCGCACCTAAGGTGGTGAAAGCCTTACTCCATCCGGCCAAGGCCTCTATCGAGACAGTCGCGGCGGCTCTGGCTCAGCCTGTGGAGGCTACACCAGTGGTGGCGACCTCGGGGCTCAGTCTCTCCCTGCCACCGCGGAGGGAGTCTTCTTTTATGCCCATCGACAGGACCCCCGTGAAACCTCCGACGGAGAAGAAAAAGGGGGGGGCAGGAGGTCGTCGTGGATTCGGCCTCAACCTCTGAGGAAGAACTGATCGAGGTCTTAAGCCACGGCGTTGGCGTGGAAGAAGACCAGCCCGTCGGGAGGGATCCCGACGTAGGAGACGACGACATAGTCGAGGGTACCGACAGGGCCCCTTTCCGCCCGTCGGATTCCCCTCTGCCAGTGCCGCAAGACAACTCGGCGCCCATTTTGTTGGCTATACAGTCCTTATGCTCAGAGATGAGGACGAGACTGCCGTTACCAGTGGAGGAACCACTCCCGTCGGGGGACCCGGAACCAGGCCCTTCGGGCAGCCCCCCTCCTAAGAAAAGAAGGATTCACCCTCCACCTCCTTTTCAGCCGTCGCGCCCCGTTCAGCCCTCCTCCCTGTCCACGACTCGAGGGGATGATACGGGGACTGACACGGCCGCGACGGGTACTGACGACGAGGTGTACGACGAGGATCTGCCGTCGTCTCCTCCCACCCGGGCTTCCCCGCCCGACATGATTGGATCTTTTCCCTCCATGATTGCCAGGGCATCCAAGCTCTTCCAGCTCTGCCCAGAGGAGAAGAAGGAAGGTTTCCTTTATCAGCGGCGCGAGGCCAAGAGGAAGACGGTCCTCGCGGTACCTCTACTGGACGATATTTGGGATAAGGGCCTCGCCCTCCTCAAGAACCCATCCACGACGCCGGCTAGAAGAGACGGTACGAAAAGAAGTACCGGGTCCCGGACGCGGCCCCCTTGTGCCTCCGGGCACAGCCTACCCCGGACTCTGTCGTCTCCGCGGCAGCCAGGAAGAAAGCGGGGGTGGGGTGCGGCCTCCATGTCGACTTCCCCGACGGACGGCGAGGGAAAGAAATTGGACACGATGGGGCGCAGGGTCATCTCGTCTGCAGCGACGACGATTAAGGCGGCCAACGCCTTGGCTATCGTAGCCCGCTACGACAGGGAGCTGTGGCTCCCTGCTGGACTTCCTACCGGACGACAAGAGGGCGGATGCCCTGGAGATCTTGCAGGAAGGTGAGGTGGCGTCGGACCACGCCATCACGATTGCGACGGACATCGCCGACACTGGATTTCGCCAGTTGGGCAACGGCGTGTGCCTTAGGCGGCGTGGATGGCTCAAGGCTACTGACTTCCGTCAAGACGTACAGACCAGAGTCCTGGACATGCCGTTCGATGGGAACAACCTGTTTGGGAAAACAGTGGACGATTCCCTTCAAGCCATTAAGGTGGACACGGAGACGCCCGGGCTCTCGGGGTTCTCCAGCAGCGGCGGCCGCCCTTTCGGAGCGGCGGAGGCAAGGGGCGCCTCCAAAGGTTCCGGCGGTCCACCTACCGTCAAGCGGCCCGTTCGTCGTCTCAGGAAGCTTACAGGGGACAAAGCAAGTCAGGCGGACCCCGCCGTCGTCGCCAAGGAGGTCAAGGCGGCAAAGCCTCGTCTAAGCAGGATTGAACCTGCCGTGGGGTCGGGCCCCCACCGAAGCACCCCGGTGGGAGGCCGGCTGGCGAGCTTTGTCAGCGTGTGGGATTCCATCTCCACCGACCGTTGGGTGCTGGACGCCCTAGCCCAGGGCCACGCGCTCTAGTTTCAAAGAAGGTGCCCGCGCGTCCCCCCTGTGGCCAGGAAAGAGCTTCACGTCCCTCAGCTTCTCCGGGAGGTAAAGGCGATGCTCAGGAAGGGCGCCATCGAACTCGTCCCAAAGAGGCTTTTTGGGCTCCGGAGTTTACTCAAGATACTTCCTCGTGAAGAAAAAGTCAGGAGGATGGCGCCCCATTCTAGAACTACGACGGCTGAACAAGTTCATCAAGGCACAGAAGTTCCAGATGGTCACCCTCCAGCACGTCCTGGATCAGCTGGAGGAGTGCGGCTTCCTGTCGTCGTTGGATTTGGAGGATGCCTACGTCCATATTCCCATCCTAAAGGGGCACCGAAAATTTCTCAGGTTCGTGGTCCAAGGGCGTCACTATCAGTTCAGAGCCCTTCCCTTCAGTCTACGGTCGTCACCCAGGGTATTCACCAAGTGCCTTGCACCAGTGGTGGCGCAGCTGCGCCGAGAGGGGATCCACGTCTACCCCTACCTGGACGACTGGCTCATCTGAGCCAAGACGAGGGAGCTCGCCGTGGAGCACACGGCAAGGACCGTCCAACTTCTCACGGACCTGGGATTCTCCGTGAACTACGCCAAGTACCACCTGGTACCCGCGCAAGACGCACTGTTTCTGGGAGCGAAGCTCGACACAGTGTCCCTTCTGGCCTCCCCGTCGGAGGAAAGGACCAAGGCCATCCTGGGCAAGGTACAGCGGATGTTGGTTGCCGACGCGGCCAAGGTGAGGTCCATCAAGTCCCTCCTCGGAATGATGTCTTCTTGCATCTACCTCATTCCCATGTGCAGGCTCCGGATGCGCCCGTTGCAGGAGTTCCTGGGGGCGCGCTGGATCCAAACAACGGGCAGCTTCGAGGAGAGGATCACACTCGACGAGAGTTTCCGACGAGTGATCCGGTGGTGGGGCACCCGCGCGCATCTGACGGCGGGCATGGACTTCCAGACCCCAGGCCACCAGGAGACAGTGACCACGGATGCCTCCCTGGAAGGGTGGGGAGCGCACACCGAAAATCTGCACGCGAGAGGTCTTTGGCTCCCGACGGAGAAGTCCCTCCATATCAACGTCCTGGAGCTCCATGCAGTGTTTTGGGCCCTCAGGTCTTTCCTTCCGTCCCTCAAGGGCAAGGTGGTGAGGATCTTCACCGACAACACCACCACCATGTTTTACATCAGGAAACCGGGCGGAACCAGGTCCCCAGCACTGTCCAAGGAGACGCAGGACCTGTGGCATTGGGCCGTCGCCCAAAGGATGTTTCTGGTGCCGTTTCATCTGGCAGGGATAAAAAACGCCATCGCCGACTCACTCAGCAGGGAGCTGCGCTCGTGCCACGAGTGGGAACTACGGCAGGATCTAGTGGATCGCCTCTTCCGACGGTGGGGCACACCCCAGATCGACCTGTTCGCGACAGCGACGAACTCCAAGTGCCGGAGGTTCGCCAGCAGGTTTCCCCAGCCGAGGAGCATGGGCGATGCTTTCTCGTTCCCCTGGGAAGGCCTGTTCCTATACGCGTTCCTGCCACTGCTGATCCGGCTCATCAACCAGCTCAAGAGGTCACGGTGCAGGATGATCCTCGTCGCACCTGCGTGGCCGAGGCAGATATGGTTCCCGGACCTTCTGGACTTGTCAGCGTCCCCGTCAATCAAGCTGCCAGTGGACGTGGATCTGCTCTCCAGGGAAGGAGGCGCCATCCTCCACCACGACCCGAAGTCGCTGAACTTGCAGGCCTGGCTCCTGCAGCGCTAGAGTTTGGAGGATACGACATACCGGCCGACTGCAGAGAGGTTCTTGCAAAGGCCAGGGCGTCCTCGACTCTTAAATGCTACGGACACAAATGGAAGAGGTTCTCTGTCTGGTGCCACGCACAGAAGATTAACCCTCTAAGCATTACGGCTCCCCAAGTACTGCCGTACCTGTTGACGCTGGCCAAGGCTGGACTGGCACACGCGTCCATCAAGATTCATCTTGCTGCGATCTCCCGATACACCAGAACCACGGGGCGGACGTCCTTGTGGTCTCATCGTCTGGTGAAAGAGTTCATGAAGGGACTGTTCAGATCGTTCCCGCCGTAGAAGGCTCCGGCCCCGGCGTGGGAGCGCAACGTGGTGCTGACCAAACTCGTGGGACCTCCGTTCGAGCCTCTGCACTCGGCCCCGTTGTAGTTCCTGTCGTGGGAAACAGCGTTTCTTGTGGCCATCACCTCCGCACGACGAGTGGGAGAGATCCAGGCCCTATCTTGCAAGCCACCATACTTGACTTTTCACGACACGAGGGTGGTGCTCAGGACGCACCCCTCCTTCATGCCCAAGGTGCCGTCGGACTTCCACCTCAACGAACCCTTGGTGTTGCCTGTGTTTTTCCCGTCGCCTTCGTCGCCGGCTGAGAGGACTTTGCACTTGCTGGATGTGGCTAGAGCGCTGAAGTTCTACGTGGACCGCACGAAGTGTTTTCGGAAGACGTCACAACTCTTTGTGAACTTTGGACCTGTCAATCAGGGGAAGGCTCTCTCGAAGGCTTCCATTTCCAGATGGCTCTCCGGCTGTATCATGTACTGTCACCGGTTGGCAAACCGACCGCTGCCTGGCCGCCCGAGAACCCATTCCACCAGAGCGATCGCAGCTACCACAGCGTTTATATCTGGTGTGCCCCTGCTGGACATATGCAGGGCTGCTACATGGAGGTCGACGCACACCTTCACAAAATTCTACTGCGTCGATCGGGATTCCAGGGGGAGTCCAGGGTCGGCCAAGCAGTGCTGTACAACCTGTTCGCCTGAGGTGAGCCTGGTGAGGAGGTAAGATTGCTTAATGTTGAGTTTGATGTAATGCTTAATGTTGAGCTTTTGCCACCTCCCGTGGTTGTGCATGTGTGTACTGCTATGTATTCTTTATTCATGAGCATGTGAATCCATGCCAGACCCCATGCTGGAGAAGGAACAAGTTACTTACCTGTAACTGTTGTTCTCCAGCATGGGTCTGGCATGGATTCACATGCGAACCCTCCCGCCTACCCCTCTGCGGCTCTTCACTTGGTCATACTGCCACTTCACGTGCTTCCAAATCTGAAGATTGCTGCCAGAGGCGGGGCTTAGGTAGAGGGCAGTCATTGGCTGTGGTCAGTATGACGCAGAGACCAGTGATTGGTTACTACTACGAAAGACAGATCAGAAACAAAACTAATACTGTTTTTTTCTTTACCGAGGATTCCCAGCCTGACGACGGGGAATATTCATGAGCATGTGAATCCATGCCAGACCCATGCTGGAGAACAACAGTTACAGGTAAGTAACTTGTTCCATCTGTTATATGTGAACATAAGCTCTTTTTTAAATCTGGCTATTCTGAAAATCTGCAACAAACACCATGTTCAATTTTGCCACATTACCTTCATGCCATTTTATCCTAGTTTTTGTGGGGTTCACTTCTAAACATGCAGTAGGTATATTTTCCATATTGGTCTCCCGACCCATTTTGATTGATCTTTCAAGTAGACTATGATCACTAAGCCCTGTGTCTGTTATTGTAAAATTATGATGCTTCAAATAACCAATGGGATATGAAAATAATCTATAGTTGACACTCTATTGCCGTCTGACCATGTAAAAGGATTCCTGTTCCCCATTCAATATGGAATTAACATGGTGGAGTCCCCAGTTGGTTAAAAGGTTGAGCCATAATTGCTCTTCAAGATGCTTTCTCGATGCGCCAGCATTCCACACCACACCCCCCCCCCTTAGCATAAGACTTTGTGAGTATCCCCAAATCTGATTCTGACTCTGGATTATGTGTTGATCCTATCGGAAATTCTGCGTTCAGATCACCCACCACCATTATATGTAATCCGGAGTATCTAACCGTCATTTCTATAAGAAGGGCATCTATGCATTCAACACATTTCACAAAATCTTGGAGCGGATTCCAATAAAGGTTTAATATAAGCAGGTGGGATACACAATAACCACCTGTCCACCAATGCTGCCATCATATCTACTATTGTGGAAATAGCTTAAAGGATCTTCCATCCAGGACTAATTTTAATGGCTGATATTGTGCCCCTTAACGCACGTCCTCTGGCCCCCTTCTTAGCTAGTTGAAAGCGACATTCAAAGCCATCTAGGATGAACTTTTTTGTCATCCAAGATTCTTGAATACATGAGATATTGATTTTTTTTTTCAAATGTTCACATATAGCATAAGAGGTTGTAAAGTGCACCATACCTCACCAATTCCATGAGACTAGGCTGACAAACCTTGGTGTCATTCGCATGGTTAAAGATCTGGCTTCATTGTTTTCAGTTGGGCAATGGAATCCCTAAGGGAAAGTGCAGGCCACCTCCAACCTTGTTGATCCTCTAAATTTGGGTGATGATTTAGCTCTTTTTCCGAGGGTTTCCATCTTGACTTCCCTTTAAATACTGTTGCTCTTCTCCACCCAGTTTGCTACTTTAAGGCCCGGACTAAAGATTAAAATGCCATATGCTAGCCTATTGTGTTGCTTCTCGTAGCACTGCTTCATACACAGATCGTGAATGAAACACTAATCGCACGTGATCATAGCGCACTGGGTGTATAAAATCGACCACCTTTAAGTCTGCTGATGATATTTGTCTAAGGGCAGGGATCTCATTTAAGAGGGCCAAAACTTGTTCTATATTTAATGATATATGATAATCATTATTCAGGCACCTCTACTAGCTCTACTACTTAAGGCACAGGCACGTGCCCCTGGAAGTGCTTGCAGGTGCACTGATTGAGGACCCCCATAGTCAAATAGGTAGTATAAGAGTATACTTGGATTATCTGTAAAGGAAGGGGGCCGGCATTGTATGTAGATTAGATCACTCTGGTAGATGAACATTGGGAGTTCTGATAGGTCCGTCCCTTTCTGGTCTAACTTTGTTTCAATTGGTGTACAATTCTGCGGTTCCCCATTTTTTTTACCTCTTCCTCATATACTACTCGCAGGGGGGGCGGTTCATTTGGTGTTATCTTCATGTTCCTCTTGTATTACTAATGCAGAGTATCATCTTTGTGAGGTGATCCATTCCCCCCTCCTTGTCCTAACATCCTGATTAGAATACCCCTCTTCCTGTATTTGCGGCTGGACCAGAGTCTTCACTGGCAAGGATTCATTGGATTTTAGTTGCTGAGATGATAGTTGAGTAATAGTTGTTTTTCTGTAGCCCTCCAATAAGGAGTGGTTATTCAAGTCTTTCATCTTATCTAAGTTCACATTTTGCTGCGTAGGTTAAGACCCCTGTATTAAGATGGTCCTCTGAATAGGCCCCAATTTTTCCATTATCTGGGGGCCATTTTGTTCCGATGGTCTGGCGGGGTTATACCCATCTGCTCATTAAAGACCTCCTGGAAAATCATTGGACCAATCTTCAAGGTGTCTCCTGTCAGCGTTCAACTGATTTGGTACTTTCACTAACTTCTTTGTGAATAGTTTATATATCTCCTTCTCTATATGCTGCTGACCTTCCTTTTGTAGATTCTGAGCAGTGCCATTACCTTTCTCCATTATAGGCATAGGAGTATTTGTTTTTATTTCTGCTTTTTAAAAAAAAAAATGTGCTTCCCCTGATGTTTCATTTCTTCAGATATTGTTTTTGGTTGCCACCCCAGTCCCTGAATCGATAACAAATTCCACTTTGGGATCAGTATCCAGTCAGCCCCCGAAGCAGTCATTTCCGGTAGCTATCTCATTAACCAGTGATCTCCAATTCCTATTAGAGTGCTTTTTAATGCCCTTTTTCAGGACTGGATGTGAGTTAGGTACATGTATATCTTTGATCCGAGTCAAGATATTTCTTGACTAGTAAAGCAACATCCGAAGCAAGCTTTCCCAACACAGATGCCATCTCATGAAGATATACTGCATCAAGTTTTAGTTCTGCCACTATCGGAGCAGATATCTCTGCCTCCTGACAAAACCCACTTTTCTCCCCAACTCTTGATTAACGGGATAGTTTCAGCCCCCCTCTTCTTGGCTCAAGGGGTACTGAGATATGGCCATTGATATTTCTCCAGATTGAAAATCGGGTGGAGTGTCCATAAAGGACTGTTCCAACTCAAAAATGTCCTCCCACCCCTCTTCTTTTCTCCTGCATTTATTTTCTCAATCTGCAGAGGATTTTCTACTCCTGACTTTGTTACAACAGTGCAGAGTCACTAATTTCTTAGACGGTGGTAGTGGCATAGTTAGTGCCATTCGCATCGTACCTTTAACTGGCGTGAAAACAAGGGGGGGGCAGATAGGATGTCACCATACATTCTTGCCCCCTGTGGTTTCACACTCCATGTTCGAGGGCTGGAGTACATTTCCAGTTGCCCAGTCGCGCTCTAAGAGCGTCCAATCTTTACAGTCCAAACCAAGAGGTTGAATGCAGCATACAGAAATAAGTGCAAAAAACCAGGCCGGGAGGTCAACTGCAACATACACAAAGTAATAAATCCAAGCCAACAGTTGTACTTATTATAGAACCTCCGGGGGGCCTACTAAGTAGAATTATTTGCTCATTCAAAACTAAATGTTTTGCATGTCAATTGTTGTATTGGGCATTTCAGGCTATAATCACTGTATATTTTATCTGTAAACAACTTTCAAAGGCTTTGACATTTCCGAGCAGGTCGTAGGTTAACTGTTTAATTCCCCACTTCGCTTGCTCTAGTGTATTGTAATAGCGTAATCCGTTTGCATATATAAATTCAAGTATGGAGCGCTACTTTCGGAATTTTTATGAAGTATCGGGGCATTGCATATATTGATGCACGCATTACCAAGAGCAGCCAACTTTCAAATGTACCCTCCCCACCATGCTAGAGTACCTACATCCGGAGGTCAACTATCTTGACAGATGAGTCAGGCTGAGGAAATGCAGCATGTATTTCACGCCGCCCATAGCAGGAACGGGCACTTGCAAGCACTTCCAGGGGCACGTGCCTGTGCCTTAAGTAGTAGAGCTAGTAGAGGTGCCTTAATAAAAGGGGCGTGGCTTTGGCAGAGTTGTGTCAACAACCGTGAATTTCTTCCTCGCAGCACAGAGACAACAGACGAGAATAGGCATTTGCATGGGCGCCTTATCCAAATGGATCATTCTGACAATCTCAGAATGTTACAGGCTGGCAGACAAGGATCCTCCAGAAGGCTTGAGGGCCCATTCCACCAGGGGCATGGCTACCTCTACGGCTCTGCAAAGGGGTATCCCAATCAAAAACTTTCGTGAGGCAGCTACGTGGTCTACTATGCACACGTTCAAAAAGTATTACTGCCTTGAGTCTTCCCTCGGTCAGGATGGAAGCTTTGGAAAGGCTGTCCTCCATTCGGCTCATGGAAACCATTAATAGCTAAATTCTTACTCCCTCCTCCAAAACAAAACCCTGCTTTGGGAGTCTATCAAAGATGAGGAATATGTGGGAGGACACAATCCATTCGAAGAACAAGTTACTTACCCCTTTAACATAAGCATGCGCCGCATCTAGATAGGATTGTGAAAGTTAACATGTGCCACATATAGATGGAATTATGAAATTGTGAAGGTTAGCAAGTGCCACACTTAGATAGAACTGTGAACACTGGCCTGCGCCACATCTAGACAGAACTGTGAATGTTAGCATGTTAAATATCATATAACCCACTAACCAAAAATGCTTAACATCTCTGCATACTTATCTCATTCAAAAAACTCACACAATCGTCTCTCGCACAACAACCCGCACGCACTTCACAACACTGCAACAACACATAAGCCGCACCAGCAGCACACGAGGACTGACATTGATCCAATACTCGCACCAAAGCTCAGCACCGGTATATACCGAGTTGAAGATGCCAACAGAACACCACTCCTCTCACTATCCTACTCCCTCTTCACCTCACTAACACATCCCACCTTCTCGTTTGCAGATCCGCCAGAGTGCGCCTGGGGCCCAACTCCGTTAGTGACTGTGCGCGGTACAAATACCTTTAACATTTAACTTGTAACGTTCTTTTGACTGGATGTTCTTCCCACTTTAAAAAAAAGAAAATTCTTTATTTTTATAGATTTGTTTATTTTTAAGGATTCTGCCTTCATAAACAATGGCTTTGCTTTCTAAATAAATGTTTGAGGATTTAAAGTATAATGTATATTCTAATGGTGCAGAAGAACTCTGACACAAAGGTGGCATGTTTGGGGCTAAAGACTTTTATTGAATAATAAAGCAAGAGAAAAACTATCTTGCCCTATTCCTAAGAGCAGTTTCCCTAACTCAACCAAAGATCTATGGTGGCTTTTTAAAGTAAACATGTCCACCGTTCTTTCAAGAAAATGTTACTCCTGTCCCTTACACTATAAACTAGAAATAAAGCAGTACTGTTCTGGTCACGAAGAATGGCTCACTTCTCCTAGATTATGGTAAAATGTTGCACACTATCTCCTTGGTGGGCCAGGCGAATGCCTCCCTTCCCCTTTTGTTCAGTCTCAAATAGCCTGGGAGAATGACTTCCTTCCTCAGGCTACAAAGTTCCAAACAATATTCTTTATATGTGAGCATGGAGAATGCCTCACTTCTCCTGCCGTTGTTCTCAGTCTCAAAAACCTGGGGAAATGACTCCATTCCCCAGGCTTGTTGGACCATCCTCCTGGTCCGCATTGCCAGGAGAATGACTCCCTTCTCCTGATAATTACAAAGCAACCTCTTGCAACCAGGGGGAATTGCTCCCTTCCCCTGGCCGTCTTCTTTTTTGATTTGGCCCACTTGGTTCCCTTTCCTGCCACCTACTGCCACGAGGAAGATGACTCTGGTTTCTCTCCCCCCTTCTCTTTATGTCCCCTTGGCTGTCTCGCTTGCCAAGTACTGATACAAGGCTGATGGAGATGCTCTTTATGCCCGTACAGGGTTTTGGTCTCCTGTAACTTCCAGCCCCTACTGGTCCTGTGCTTCTCCAGTTAGCTTGTCTGTTCCTGTGATGCGCGTCCGGTTCTTCCTGGGGTCTCTCTCCTACTCTGTATGCTGCATGGGCATCTCTGTGTCTTGGTGCCTTCACTTCGAAGATCTACTACCCAGCCTTTGAAGCAATGGTATGATCACTGCCTCTTGCGTTAGCGTCATCATCTGCCAACCTCCCAGTACCGTCTGGGTGCTCTCGGGCAAAGGAGTCTCATTGTCCTCTTGACTAGGGGGGTGGACTGCTCTTGGCTTGTTCCTGGTTTTCTCCATGTCTCATTCGGGCTTCATGGTCTTGTCCTGGTTGACTTTTTCTCTGAAAGGCAGTCCTTCTTTAGTTTTTCATGGTGTAAAAGGAACCATGCCTCTGTGGAAGTCTTATACCGCTGCAGTAACTTCTTGGTATTGCTCTTCATTGTTCCTGTGTTCCACTGTGTCCTGGTACTTGGATTGCCTATTTTCCTTATGTTGTTCTTAGTCTCTATACTTTCCGGAACCTTGAGGTAATCTACTTTACAATGGTACATAGGTCTACTGTCTACAAAGAGGTTAGCAGAAGGAAAGACTAGAGTGTCTGGGGGGTGTGGTCTGATGTTCCAACAAGCTGTACCCTAGATAATTTTCGTAATCCCAGTGAAGGGTAGGGAAGTTAGTCCCGCCTCATGAGATCCTCCCGTATATCACCCCCAGGGGGACTATCTGGTAGCAGGCTCACCTCTCTGGCCTCATGGGTAACGACATCGAGTGATTCATCACAATATGGACAGAAATGTGTGAAATACAGTGATTGCATAGAGATTGAACAGTATCTCAATGCTTTTCAATCTCTATGCAATTTTTCTCCCCACTTCCACCTCCAGATGCCTACTTTACGGCAACAAGAGGACTCTGTGTAGTGATTCATTTTTATGCTTAATGTTTATTCATTTTGTTGGAAGGTCATTTATTGGCATTGGCTAACATTATATTACGATTAATCCTCCAATATATAAAACTTTTTTTCCATTTAGTCCTGGTACCTTATACAGGCACTGTAAATGGACAGTTCTGCTATTGTCTAGTATTTCTGTTACATGTGGGGTTTAAGACATTTGGATTCAAAGATCCTGTGGGGGAAAGAGCTTTTTTTACTGCTCAGTAAAAGAAAATAATTGCAATAACGAAGCTGTTGAAAATACAACTGGAATCTTCTCCATGCTAGTAATTTCCAAAGCCCATATCTTAACAACTGTGTATTAAGTAGCAACCATGTGAAACGGGTGATCTGGAATTGGCACTCATTTTTATATAACTTGGCTGTAAAGCTACATATCCTATATCCTTTGGGCCAGCACCGTTTTTTTAATAAATAAATAAAAATGTATGCTGCAAACGTATGAACTGAATGAAGTATTTATTCTTTACTAGTAAGCATGACTACTCATGCTTTTTATAGTTCATGTTATAGAATCCTTAAAACTGTGATGTATTTGAACTGAAATGGTGGTCCGTTGTATTCTTTATTTTTGAATAAATTGCACAAGGCTGTAATGAGTCTTTTAACTGGCCCGCATTGTGCAATTGTCACCCTATTACGCACCTTTATGCAGCCTCCCCTTTGCCACCCACCATTTGCATCTCTTAATGGACATGTCAATCTACACACACCCCTCTCATTGCCTGCAAACAAGGCTGAGCCTATAGCCAGTCATATGCAGATTGCTGTAACAATGTGCTTTTTGGCTGCCTGTGAATGGGTTCTATATCCCAGGCAGAACCAGTCTATTGAAATAAATAACATTCCCAGCACCTGAGAGATAGCTCGGTGTGATTTTACACTGGCTTCATATCCACAGTGCTCAGGTTCGAGACCATTGTAGAAGTGAAGTATAAAACAAAGTATTTCTTTTAAAGTTGCCGTCCTGGAACTGTATTTTCGGTTGCGTACAGTAAGGGAACAATTAAGGACTGCCATGAAAAGTAAGGGAACGTCGTACCCTTTAGTTCCCGCCCACTTTGACCGCTGCCTGTAGATCCTCATACTGGATGACCTCAAGCGTTAACTTTCTAAACGGCTTTAGATTCTAGTTTACATAATTCCTCTGCACTCTGGTTTCAGTTTTGTTCTTTTTTTATGTTTAATATTTATTAGGATAATAACAATACAATAACTAGATGACATGGCAATAATCATATGTCCTACAATAGATCTGGCCTAATGAAGGCAAATTGTAAAGAAAGGTGATGAAACTAACAGGGATAAATAATCAACCGTCAATGATAAACAGGGAGAATATGCACCAATCATAAAACTTTGCCATAAGATATATATGACGAGGGGAGATGGATAAGGGAAGAAAATGGGGGGGAGGGGGGAATAAGATAAACCTTCAAATATGAATTACTATTTAACCACAGAACTAGTATAGATCCTTGAAATATAAAAATGACATAAGCATGAATGGAACATAAGCATAACTGGAACATACAGAATTGGGCTCATGTGCCATGTAAGGTGGTATTAACATAGTCCAAATATTGAATGAAAGATGCCCATTTTGCATTAAATTTAGGGATTGAGTCTTGATGGTTAGCCATACATTGTTCCAATCTCTGTATGTGACTAATATTA
This sequence comes from Ambystoma mexicanum, assembly GCF_040938575.1. Taxonomy (NCBI): domain Eukaryota; kingdom Metazoa; phylum Chordata; class Amphibia; order Caudata; family Ambystomatidae; genus Ambystoma; species Ambystoma mexicanum. Next base: position 530,219,239 of record NC_090924.1, on the reverse strand, counting down.
TTCCGCCAGCCTCAGACTGAAAGAAGGCGCGAGTTCTTCCAATTGGTCGTAATGCGTTTTAAAGCAATAGTAATAAATAAATCAAACAGATTTCTCTCTGGGGCTGTCAAAACATTAGATGTATGCACCAGACTGCCTAAAACAACGTTCAAGCAGGATAGTGGGATATCTACCGTAAATATAAGATTGAGGTAGTTCTAAACATCTCGCCAAAATGCATAAACAAAAGGGAATTTAAAAAACATATGTTCATAAGATGCAGGGGAATGACCACAAGTCCAACAACCATCATCGGTAGTGCTCTTAGATTTGGATAGCTTTACTGCAGTGCAATACGCTGTATGGATGAAAAAAAGGAAATGTTGCGGTATATTGGCAGATGTTGAGATACTTTTTGTTTTAGAGAATATCAGCAACCAGATATGGTCATTAAGGGCAAGGCCAAAGTCAATTTCCCACAACAGACGAACTGGTTGAACAACAGATTCTCCAGTGAGTGTTCTGTAAATATTCGAGACATTAAGATCAGAGGACATGCTAAACTGCAACATTCTGAGGACATCGGGTTTAAGAATGTTGTTGGAGGAAGAATGGAGAGCATCAAGACAAGAATTAACATCATTGTAGAACTTAAAGTCAGCGTTGGGGATGGATAATACTTGTCAGTTGTTGGAAGGGAAGAATATCAGGGCAATTAATAATTTGTTGAATAAATCTGATTGATTTTTTTTTTCTTGAGCCATGATTTCCTATATAAGTTTTAAGAGAAATGCAGTGTGATCGTTTGAAATCCGGGAAACTGACCCCACCCATATCATATGGAGCTTTCAATTTAGCGACTGCAATCCTTTTACATTTCACCGTGCCCCAAAGGAAGTTAAGTAGGATAGAGTAAATATGTTTAAAAAAGGAAGTAAGAGGGATGGGAAGAAGCTTGAGGTAATATAATATGATAGTGGAGAGCATCATTTTGATTGGATCTAGCCTGCCCCACCATGAGAGATAAAGGGGGTACCATCTGGAAGTAAGGTCTCTTGAGTTCTCACAGCAGTTTTTGTGCATTAAGTTTAATAGTGTCCCGAATCGTGGGGCAAAACTAATACCAAGGTATTTGATAGTCGTTACACCATTTGAACCCAAATAAGTAATGTTTAAGACAAGGATTTAGCGCTAACTTTTCAGATTTGTCTTTGTTGAATATGTAACCTGAGACTTGATTAAATTGAGGTAAGTAGATGGGGGGAAGGTGGAGTTTAAGGTTTTTAATAAGAATGAGTACATCATCCGCATATGCCGCAATCTTATAGTGTGATCTGTCACCAGTAATTCCAGGTATGTTTTTGTTTGACCTAATATGCTCTAATAGAGGTTCTAAAGAGAGAATGTACAGGATAGCAGAGAAAGGGCAGCCTTGTCTTGTGCCTCTGAGTAATGGAAAAAAGGAACAAGACAGGCCATTGATGCTGATGGATGATTTGGGGCAGGAGTACAGAAGTTTGACAAGGGAAATTAATTTTTCACTACAACCGTGTCAGCGAAGGGATTGGAACATAAAATCCTAATTGACCTAGTCAAAAGCTTTTTGTACATCTAGTGCTATGGCTGCATAGCCTTGCCCATCTTTATCTTTAGCTAAAACATGAAGAGCATCAAGTAATTAATCTCGAATCTGAAGATATGTTAAGTCCTTTCACATACCCAACCTGATTCGATTTAATCAAAACTGGGAGGGAGGATTCGACTCTATTAGCGAGGATTTTAGCAAAGGTTTTGATTACTACATTAATGAGGGATATAGGGCGATAATTGGGGCAAGTGGGGTCTTTATCTGGTTTTGGGAAGAGTATGTTCTAGTGACTCAAAGTACCAAACGCAAGCCCTATTGTGAACTCTGAACGTATGCATGACATTATGGGTACTTGAGTAACCGCGTGCGTATCCCACTCGGCTAATCCCAAAGCCTGTTAGACTCTCCCATTGAGTCGTATGAGAGACTATTTAGTGGCTGAGCAAATGCATTTCCCTTAGTGCTGCCAGGCTGGTACCATATAACTGTGTATGCGAAGGACCGCTTTGACTTTGGGTATTGTGGGATCCTATCTCATGGCCACCGAACACTAACAGTCTGTGCTTTTAACCTGTACATTGTTTTACATACCTTCAAAGAAGCATTCATAACATTCTTGTGACCATTCCCTTGATGCTTTGTTACATTGTATCTTGAAAACGCTCTGCTGTCCTTTTTAACGCTCGACATTGACTGCCCAGAAACCACTACTGCTACGTGAGTCCGGCCAAGCTTAAGAATAACCATTTGATTGGCGGTGGGTCAGTAGCTCTCGTACTGCAGCACAGGGCCCAGAGAAACCGTTGTAACGCACGCAGTGCAACTTGTGAACAAAGCCCTTTTTGTGGATCGCGCCAGATGCATATTGCGCGCATTTGCCAATTAATGTTTGCGTTGTTTGGTTAAGTGGCCCATTTAAACGTTGAAGGTACATTAGGAGCATATGCTCCTGCGTTCTGTCATCTCCCTACCTAAGTAGCATAGGCTGGCCTCTGACTCAAATAATTATGTACTTTATCTGCCTTCACATTCGAGCTAGATAATGCCATTGGTTCTTTTTCCTGACTAGTAAACCAACAAATCCATTGACTCTGCTTCTCATTTGATTGGTGATGTGGCACTGGCCCCTCATTTTACTATTCCAATAATGTCGGATGCATTTGTGTGTGTTACATAAAATAAACTTGGCATGGTTGTGGGGGGAAAACATGTTCACTGATACTCTTTTTGTTTAGGTGGAGACAAATTCCTCAAAGTGCAGAAAATCTCAATTGAAATGGCAACCAAGCTCCTGGCAAAGTAAGTTATGAAAACGGCTGTGTTTTGATAATATTCCTTAGAATAATATCCCAGACCAAAAAATGTAAGCGGAAAAAATGAAGAGGTAAAAATTTACATTTAACCTAAAGGATGCTAAAATTAAGAAGGCCAAAAAAAGTACACATTTTTTTTTACTTAAAAACAAAAACAGTCTGTGGAAATACATGGATTAATTGGAAACATGTGCTTTTGATTTAGTGGCACCACATACCATTATTTTCACTGTGCCTTTATCAGCCATGAATGTGTCCTTTTACAACACGGAGCTGAGGGGGGACCCGCCCAAGCACCATTCTGTTCATCCTGTGTTCTTCTCTCCGCCTCTAAACCGTGCTGATACCAAGATGGAAGCGTTTTCTTTTTGCCTTGATCCATTTCATGATTTTATTTCTGTTAATATTTTTGAGTTCTTTATTTTTTCCCCCTTTACCTTTTTCATTATTATTTTACTGTGTTTTAGCTAAATCACATCTCCAGTCCATAACTTCTTTAAAAGGCTTGAGTTGTATGTTTCTTCATTTTTAAGTTTAACATACTGACTCTTTTTAAGTTTAACATACTGACTCAGCCAGGTAAGTTTAACTTCTTTCAAAGTACCCATACAATTTCAAATGAACAGAAAATATGCACAGTGTAAATTAACTACTTTACATATGAAATAAGACATTTGGATTTGTTTTTAACTTTTGTGAGTTGCACAATAATGCATTCATGAGTTGCCATACATAAACGCAAACATCAATGCAATGGGCACAATATCGAAGGGTTAGCAATGAGGCACTTGGAGACCCTATTTCTTCCTTCAACTGTTATTTTAATACTTCACAAATCCCCCTAGCAGTTATCACTAGTTCTATATCCATTGTAATGTTACATCAGTTATATATATTTTTTTAATTCTCTTTATTGGTTTTACAACATGTTAAACTTTCCCTCCCCCTCCGCACTTGACGGGTTCGGCAGCCTCTTCCTCTTGTAGGACTACCCTGTTGGGGTTCAGTTAGTACAGGCCCAGAAGTTTTAGCCGTTTGGGACACCATTGTGCCCTAAAGTCGTCCTTCATGAAGGTCAAAGTCTCAACCCATCAGTTGCACATTTTTCCAGGTTTTTGTTCATAGCATACGTTGCCCATTCTAGCGCCACCAACTCCTATACCTTATGCAGCCACTCTTGTATCGGTGGGATTTTTGGCCCCTTCCATTTTTGGGCGATAAGGGTCATTGCTGCCAATGTCAATACCACTCCCGGCCCCTACTCCCACACCCCTCTTCCCCCTGTCTCTTTCGTTCCCAGCAGGACTTGTTCCAGTACTCTTCCAGCCCCCTCCCCGAATACTTGGGCTTGTGGATGTAGCACCTCCCTCCAGAATGGCTTAATTTTGGGGCATTCCCACCATATGTGTTGCCGTGCCCTCTTCCCCACATCCCCTCCAGCATTCATTGGATGCGTCTGGATAAATGCTATGAAGGCGGCCAGGGGTGTAATGCCAGCCATACAAAATCTTATACCATGACTCTTGAAGTTGTCGCCCTTGCCACTTTGGGTATTCTTCTCCAAAGTCTTTCCCACTCCTCTCTGCCAATTACCTGCCTCATCATCTGCTACTAGCGGGCCAGATAAGGCCAGCTAGTTCGTGAGGGGGGGGCATCGTCCAGTATTCTATATAAGTTTGAAATGAGGCCTTTAGATCCATCCTGTGTCAACAAGAACCTTTCAAATGGGGTGACCTTGCGAGTAGCTGCCGCCATAATTCCTCATTCATTAACCAGTGCCTCATTTGAAAGTACCTATGTCTCGCCCCTTCCGCCACCTCAAACTCCTGTTTGCATTCAATAAAGGATCTCATCCTCTGATCCTGGAACATATCCCAAATAGTCCTGCAGCCCTCCCCCATTTCCCAAAGGCTCCCCATTCCGTTCCCGGGGTGAAGTCCCTGTTATTAAAAATCGTGGTGAATGGGGACGAGAAGGTTGTAATCCCATGTTTCTTTACCACTTTGTCCCAGATGTCCACCAACACTTTGATAATGGAGCTCATGTACAGGTGTTTCTGCCTGAGGGGCTTCAGCAACCACAGGACCTCCCTCAGATTGTGTTGTGTTACGGCTCTATCCATCTGAACCAACTGCTTCCCTCCGGGCCCAGAGAACCATTCTCTTATCACCTGCAGTTGTGCTGCCTCGTAGTATTGTTGTTGGAAATTGGGGAGAGCTAGCCCCCCCTCCCTCTTTGGGGCCATCAGCAAGTGATGAATTATTTGTGGCATCTTCCCCTCCCAAATGAATTGTCTTGTCACTTTCTCCAGTTCCCTGAAAGAGTTTGAAGGCATCCCCAGTGGGATCCCCTGAAATAAGTAGAGCAGCCGGGGGAAGTGTCACCATTTTAACCACTGCCATCCTTCCCAACCATGAAACTCTAAGATTCCTCCACTTTTGGAATATGAATATTTGATTCCCCCCTGAACACCCTCGGACTCCATGTAAAGGGTGATGATGCCTTTAATTCTGCTGTGTCCTCCTTTCCCACCGTTAAGTTAAACAGTTCAGACTTCTTGAGGTTGACCCGTAAACCTGATACCTCCCCAAATCTTCCCAACAGCTCCCTACAGGCTTCTATTGAGACTCTAGGTCTGGTGAATGATAGGGGCATATCATTGGCGAACGCCACAACCTTGTTGCTTCCCCCTGAAGGGAAGGCCCTGAACCTCCTCCGCCTCACGTATTGATTGTAGCAGGGGCACTAGTTAGATTGCATACAACAATGTGGAGAGTGGGCAGCCCTGCTTGGTCCCCCTTCCCAGGCGAATAGGGCGTGACGTGGAGCCATTTACCAGTAGTCGTGTTGTTGTTTTGTAGTTGGCTTGGACCAGTTTTAAGAAGTCTCCTCCCAAGCCCATTTTCTCCATTACCCTAAACAGGAAAGGCCACTCGGTCAAATGCCTTTTCCGCATCCAGTGCCAACCGGACTGCTGGGGTTTCCGTCACCCTTCTGATATTATCCGCTGTTTGTCTTCCCAGGACAAATCCCGACTGGTCCTGGTGGATTTTGACAATATTTTAGTGTAGATTTTCCCATCTGTTTGAGCGCTTTGGGCTATAATGAGGTACATTCCATGGGGTCCTTATTGGCTTTTGGTATGATGGTAATCCTGGCTTCTTCCATGGAAGATGTAATGCGTCCTGTTGTCTTAAACGTGTTAAATAACTGTCATTTGGGGAACCAGCAAGGGCGCATACATTTTATACAAGGCGGCTGTATAGCTGTCCGGTCCCGGGGCCTTATTCGGGGGCATTTTTGCGATAGTTCTCCTCACCTCCTCCTCTGTTGGCTCCTGTCCCAACAGCTCCTGTATGCCAGAATCCGTTTTGGGCAGCTGTATTTTCCCCAAGAAATTTGTGACTGTCGGTGGGTTTTGGGATGTGTATAGGGACTCGTAGTACCTGGCCAGGCAGTCCTGAATTTCTTCAGTTCGGGTGTGACACTGTCCCTTTTCATAGTTTATAGCTATAATTGTATTCTGGCCCCTGCTCCCCTCAATAGTCTTGCTAAGAATGAGTCTGCCTTACTGGCTTTCGAGTAGTATTCTCGCCTCACAAATATCAGTGCCCCCTCTGCTTTCTTGGTTCTAAGAACTCCCTTGCCCTACTGCACGCCTTTACGCCTTAAAGTGTTTTCCTTGTGGGTGTGTCACCCGCCCTTTGCCTCGCCTCCTCCACTTCTCTCTCAAATTGGGTCTCTAAAGCCTTCATCTGTTTCACCCTTTGTGCCTTTGCTGCTATGAATTCTCCCCACATAGTTGCTTTGAATGCATCTCCCGTGTCTGAACTTTTATTAAACTCAAAGAAGGCCTTGATCTTATCCCCTAATTCCTCAGGCATTACTTGATCCCTGAGTAACTCCCCCGAATCTTACATCTCCAAACGCCCGATGTTGGTCCCTGCAGGTTCATTTTCATTGACGCCATCTTGTGGTCTGCTATCCCCAAGGGGCCCACCTCCGCTTCCTCCACTTTACCAAGGAGATTCGCTGATACCCATATATATATATCCTCAATTCTTGATTGAGGACCATGTACCCCCGAGAGGAATGTGTCCCTCCTTTAGTCTTTTCAGTGCCCTCCAGACATCCCTCAATCCCGCGTTCTCAAATCTCTCCCTCAACTGGGGTGACGCTCCTGCTCACGATCCTCCCTGTGCCGTGCTGTCCCGACTCTTGTGCCAGGCCATATTGAAATCCCTCATCAACCCTTCGCAAAGACTTCCAATACCTTGCAGATTATTTTCCGTGTGCACACCCCTTTGGTCCTAAGTCTTGGTCCATTGTCTGGGAATCTTTAGAATACTCATAAACTCGTTATCTGTGCTTTACATTGGTAATATCAAGCATGCGATATACCGCTTCTCCAGCATGGGGTCTGGCATGGATTCACATGCTCATGAATATTCCCCGTCGTCAGGCTGGGAATCCTCGGTAAAGAAAAAACCAGTATCAGTTTCGTTTCTGATCTGTCTTTCGTAGTAATAACCAATCACTGGTCTCTGCGTCATACTGACCACAGCCAATGACTGCCCTCTACCTAAGCACCGCCTCTGGCAGCCATCTTCAGATTTTTACCGCACGTTCATGTGTTGGGATCCTCGTGCTATTGCTCTCGAGCGTTAGTGCTATTTTTTCACGTTTTTTCTCAAAAACTTCGTTTTTTCGGTCAAAAGAGCCTCAAGCTCCACCGACTCTCCATCCGATCAACGGGGACCCGTTTCGGATTCGTCTGCGCCCCTCAAGGGTGAAGGTTTCGTCGAGCTACGCTTTTGGAGGACTCCAGAAGTTTCTCAGGCCCGGTCATGGCCCAGGAGAAGGGAAGCTCGACGCCCGGAAAGCTGTTCAGGGTCTGCCCTGGATGCCAGCTGCAGAACGTCTTCAAGGAGGACGAACACTCTTTTTGTCTTTACTGCCTACATGAGGACAAGACGCACGTGGAGAAGAACTGTGCGTTTTGCGGCAACATGTCGGAGCGGACCATGAAGGACCGCCATCAACGTCTCGCCAACTGGCTAGAAGGGAAGAGCCCGTCCGGCGAGAAGAAGAGGAAGAAATCCGAGCGGTCTTCTAAGACCTTTGAGGACGCCCCGGCGACGGGGGTCCAACATAAGGCCAAGCACCGCGAGTCCGCTGGCACCGGGAGCGCCGAACGGTCGGGCTCTACGGGCGCCAGGCAGGGCGGACCCTCCCCGGCACCATCAACCACGAGCCAACGCTCTGGGTCGGGTAAGAGGAAGGCCGAGCACCCGGCGAAGCTCCTGGAGAGGCCCCGGTCGAGCTCGAAGGCGGAGGGGGAGCGAGGCAGTGTCCCCCCCCCTCAAGGATAAGGCGGTGAGCGCACCTAAGGTGGTGAAGGCCTTAATCCATCCGGCCAAGCCCTCTATCGAAACTGTCGCGGCGGCCCTGGCTCAGCCTGTGGAGGCTACACCAGTGGTGGCGACCTCGGGGCTCAGTCTCCCTGCCACCACGGAGGGAGTCCTCTTTTGTGCCCATCGATAGGACCCCCGTGAAATCCCCCGTGGGGAAGAAAAAGGGGGGGCAGGGCGTCGTCGTAGATTCGGCCTCAACCTCGGAGGAGGAGCTGGTCGAGGTCTTAAGCCACGGCCTCGGCGTGGAAGAAGACCGGCCCGTCGGGATGGATCCCGACGCAGGGGACGACGACATCGTCGAGGGTACCGACGGGGCCCCTGATCGCCCGTCGGATTCCCCTCTGCCAGCGCCGCGAGACAACTCGGCGGCCATTTTGTTGGCTATACAGTCCTTATGCTCAGAGATAAGGACAAGACTACCGTTGCCGACGGAACCTCTCCCGTCGGGGGACCCAGAACCGGGACCTTCTGGTGTTCCCCCTACCAAGAGAAGAAGGATCCACCCTCCACCTCCTTTTCAGCCGTCGCGCCCCTTCCAGCCCTCCTCCCCGTCCACCCGAGGGGATGATACGGGGACTGACACGGCAGCGACGGGTACGGACGACGAGGTTTACGACGAGGATGTACCGTTGTCGCCTCCCACCAGGGCTTCTCCGCCCGACGAGATTGGATCGTTCCACTCTATGATCGCCAGGGCATCCGAGCTTTTCCAACTCTGCCCTGAGGAGAAGAAGAAGGAAGGTTTCCTTTATCAGCGGCGCGACGCCAAGAGGAAGACGGTCCTCGCGGTGCCTCTATTGGATGACATTTGGGATGAGGGCCTCACCCTCCTCAAGAACCCTTCCACGACGCCAGCTAGAAGAGACCGGTACGAGAAAAAGTACCGGGTCCCGGACACGGCCCCCCTGTGCCTCCGGGCGCAGCCTACCCCGGACTCCGTCGTCTCCGCGGCGGCCAGGAAAAAAGCGGGGGGGGTGCGGCCTCCACTTCGACTTCCCCACCGGACGGCGAGGGAAAGAAATTGGACGCTATGGGACGCAGAGTCATCTCATCTGCAGCGACGACGATTAAAGCTGCCAACGCCTTGGCTATCGTGGCCCGATACGACAGGGAGCTCTGGTACAAACTGGCTCCCCTGCTGGACTTCTTGCCGGACGACAAGAGGGCAGAGGCCCTGGAGATCCTGCAGGAAGGTGAGGTGGCTTCGGACCACGCCATTACCGTTGCGACGGACATCGCCGACACTGGGTTCCGCCAGTTGGGCAGCGGCGTTTGCATTAGGCGGCGTGGATGGCTCAAGGCTACGGACTTCCGTCAAGACGTTCAGACCAGAGTCCTGGACATGCCCTTCGATGGGAACAACCTGTTTGGGAAAACAGTGGACGATTCCCTTCAGGCCATTAAAGCGGACACCGAGACGGCCCGGGCCCTTGGAGTTCTGCAACAACGACGGACGCCCTTTCGGAGCAGCGGAGGCAAGGGCGCCTCCAAAGGTTCCGGCGGCGGTTTCTCCTCCTACCGTCAAGCAGCCCGCTCGTCGTCTCAGGAGGCCTACAGAGGACGAGGCAAGTCTGGCGGACCCCGCCGTCGGCGCTAAAGCCTCGTCGAAGCAGGATTGAACCGGCCGGGGGGTCGGGCCCCCACCGAAGCACCCCGGTGGGAGGCCGGCTGGCGAGCTTCGTCAGCGTGTGGGAGTCCATCTCCACCGACCGTTGGGTGCTGGACGCCTTGGCCCGGGGCCACGCGCTCGAGTTTCAAAGAAAGTGTCCGCGCGTCCCCCCCGTGGCCAGGAAAGAACTTCACGTCCCTCAACTTCTCCTGGAGGTGAAGGCGATGCTCAAGAAGGGCGCCATCGAACTCGTCCCAAAGAGGCTTCGGGGTTCCGGAGTCTACTCGAGATACTTCCTCGTGAAGAAGAAGACGGGGGATGGCGCCCCATCCTGGACCTGCGACGTCTGAACAAGTTCATCAAGGCGCAAAAGTTCCGGATGGTCACCCTCCAGCACGTCCTGGGTCAGCTGGAGGAAGGAGACTTCCTGTCGTCGTTGGATTTGGAGGATGCCTACTTCCATATTCCCATCTTGAAGGGGCACCGAAAATTCCTCAGGTTTGTGGTCCAAGGGCGTCATTACCAGTTCAAAGCCCTCCCCTTCGGTCTACGGTCGGCACCCAGGGTGTTCACCAAGTGCCTCGCACCGGTGGCGGCTCAGCTGCGCCGCGAAGGGATCCACGTCTACCCCTACCTGGACGACTGGCTCAGACAAGCCAAGACAAGGGAGCTCGCCGTGGTTCACACGGCAAGGACCGTCCAACTTCTCACGGACCTGGGATTCTCCGTGAACTACGCCAAATCCCACCTGGTGCCCGCGCAAGACGCTCTGTTTCTGGGAGCGAGGCTCAACACAGTGTCCCTTCTGGCCTCCCCGTCGGAGGAGAGGACCAGGACCATCCTGGGCAAGGTGCAGCGGATGTTGGTGGCCGAGGCGGCCAAGGTGAGGTCCATCAAGTCCCTCCTCGGAATGATGTCTTCCTGCATCTACCTCATTCCCATGTGCAGGCTCCGGATGCGCCCGTTGCAGGAGTTCCTGGACGCGCGCTGGATCCAAACGACGGGCAGCTTCGAGGAAAGGATCACACTCTACGAGAGTTTCCGACGAGCGATCCGGTGGTGGGGCACCCGGGCGCATCTGACGGCGGGCATGGACTTCCAGACCCCAGCCCACCAGGAGACAGTGACCACGGATGCCTCCCTGGAAGGGTGGGGAGCGCACACCGAAAATCTGCACGCAAGAGGCCTTTGGCTCCCGACGGAGAAATCCCTACATATCAACGTCCTGGAGCTCCGTGCAGTGTTTTGGGCCCTCAGGTCCTTCCTTCCGTCCCTCAAGGGCAAGGTGGTGAGGATCTTCACCGACAACACCACCACCATGTTTTACATCAGGAAACAGGGCGGAACCAGGTCCCCAGCACTGTCCAAGGAGGCGCAGGACCTGTGGCATTGGGCAGTCGCCCAAGGGATGTTTCTGGTGCCGTTTCATCTGGCAGGGATAAAAAACACCATCGCCGACTCACTCAGCAGGGAGCTGCGCTCGTGCCACGAGTGGGAACTACGGCAGGATCTTGTGGATCGCCTCTTCCGACGGTGGGGCACACCCCAGATCGACCTGTTCGCGATGGCGACGAACTCCAAGTGCCGGAGGTTCGCCAGCAGGTTTCCCCAGGCGAGGAGCATGGGCGGTGCTTTCTCGTTCCCCTGGGAGGGCCTGTTCCTCTACGCGTTCCCTCCTTTGCCACTGCTAATCCGGCTCGTCAACCAGCTCAAGAGGTCACGGTGCAGGATGATCCTCGTCGCACCTGCGTGGCCGAGGCAGATATGGTTCCCGGACCTTCTGGACTTGTCAGCGTCCCCGCCAATCAAGCTGCCGGTGGACGCGGATCTGCTCTCCAGGGAAGGAGGCGCCATCCTCCACCACGACCCGAAATCGCTGAACTTGCAAGCCTGGCTCCTGCAGCGCTAGAGTTTGGAGGATACGACATACCGGCCGACTGCAGAGAGGTTCTTGCAAAGGCCAGGGCGTCCTCGACTCTTAAATGCTACGGACACAAATGGAAGAGGTTCTCTGTCTGGTGCCACGCACAGAAGATTAACCCTCTAAGGATTACGGCTCCCCAAGTACTGCCGTACCTGCTGACGCTGGCCAAAGCTGGACTGGCACACGCGTCCATCAAGATTCATCTTGCTGCGATCTCCCGATACACCAGAACCACGGGGCGGACGTCCTTGTGGTCTCATCGTCTGGTGAAAGAGTTCATGAAGGGACTGTTCAGATCGTTCCCGCCGGTGAAGGCTCCGGCCCCGGCGTGGGAGCTCAACGTGGTGCTGACCAAGCTCATGGGACTTCCGTTCGAGCCTCTGCACTCGGCCCCGTTGAAGTTTCTGTCGTGGAAAACAGCGTTTCTTGTGGCCATCACCTCCGCACGACGGGTGGGAGAGATCCAGGCCCTTTCCTGCAAGGCCCCGTACTTGACTTTTCACGACACGAGGGTAGTGCTTAGGACGCACCCCTCCTTCATGCCCAAGGTACCGTCGGACTTCCACCTCAACGAACCCTTGGTGTTGCCTGTATTCTTCCCGTCGCCTTCGTCGCCGGCTGAGAGAACTTTGCACTCGCTGGATGTGGCTAGAGCGCTGAAGTTCTACGTGGACCGCACAAAGTGTTTTCGGAAGACGTCACAACTCTTTGTGAACTTTGGACCTGTCAATCAGGGGAAGGCTCTCTCGAAGGCTTCCATTTCCAGATGGCTCTCCGGCTGTATCATGTACTGTCATCGGTTGGCAAACCGACCGCTGCCTGGCCGTCCGAGAGCCCATTCCACCAGAGCGATCGCAGCTACCACGGCGTTCCTTTCTGGTGTGCCCCTGCTGGACATATGCAGGGCTGCTACGTGGAGGTCGACGCACACCTTCACGAAGTTCTACTGCGTCGATCGGGATTCCAGGGAGGAGTCCAGGGTCGGCCAAGCAGTGCTGCGCAACCTGTTCGCCTGAGGTGAGCCTGGTGAGGAGGTAAGATGCTTAATGTTGAGTTTGATGCAATGCTTAATGTTGAGCCTTTGCCACCTCCGTGGTTGTGCATGTGTGTACTGCTATGTATTCTTTATTCATGAGCATGTGAATCCATGCCAGACCCCATGCTGGAGAAGGAACAAGTTACTTACCTGTAACTGTTGTTCTCCAGCATGGGTCTGGCATGGATTCACATGCGAACCCTCCCGCCTACCCCTCTGCGGCTCTTCACTTGGTCATACTGCCACTTCACGTGCTTCCAAATCTGAAGATGGCTGCCAGAGGCGGTGCTTAGGTAGAGGGCAGTCATTGGCTGTGGTCAGTATGACTCAGAGACCAGTGATTGGTTATTACTACGAAAGACAGATCAGAAATGAAACTGATACTGGTTTTTTCTTTACCGAGGATTCCCAGCCTGACGACGGGGAATATTCATGAGCATGTGAATCCATGCCAGACCCATGCTGGAGAACAACAGTTACAGGTAAGTAACTTGTTCCTTGCCTCATATTTGTGGCTTAAATAGATGCTAATATGCCATATGTGCTGTTTTGCTTTTACTTACTGTAGTGTTCATTGTTTAAACAGTGTATGCCAGAAAGATATCTAAAGTACATCGAAAAGTGCACTCACTCAGTTTAAACGTGAGTGCAAGGAATTAGGAAATCTGACGGGCATCTTGTTAATACTGGGCTGTGAAATTCATACAGCGTTCTATTTCATGTGTGGAAGCGTGCAGCAGCGTTTCCTTCAACAGCTGCAGCTGTCATGAGGGGAATTTGACACTTGACAGCGAGCGGTAAGTTATCTCTGAATAGGATAGTTCTGCTTGTGCAGCAACGCATTGCAGTGTTGCACTATTCACATATATTGAATCGGTAAAACCTAGTGTAAACACTGAACGGCTGCATGACGGTGAATACTGTAGATTACAATGGTATTAGTAATACATCTCTCCTGAGATTTGGTGAAGTAGAAATCAGTGACCCAGGTCTAAATGCTAGCCCTCTACCTCTAAGGCGCAGGACCTGGACAATGTGCACATCTAAAACAATAAGTAGACTATTACTGGTGTAAAATAAAAAAATGACCACCTTTTTTCCAAAAAAACAACTTCTCGAATGTGTAGAGGAAGAGGCTGCAGTTAAGGAAATTATTGAAGGGCTCTCCATCTCTCTAGGTTGCATTGGAACTAAATTCTTAGAAAATGTAATCACACTGCCTAGCCCAGAAGTATGTGCACAGGGTGCAATTAGATTAATGACAGAAAGAAATGGACCTCACCAGGCGCAATAAGCTGCTAGTATCTGACTGTTGCATGCAGAATTCATCTGTAGGTATAATAGATAATATGCCAATTGTAACTGCAGTGGTGCATGTATCTATTTATGATGGTTCTAAAGTACCACCAAATCCTATAAATACCCTAGAGCTTATGATGGATGTGTCTGCAATTGAATACTTGGGAGATGTAAGAGAGATTTCTTCTACCCTGAGACCTATTGATATGGACCAGAGTGTATTCTTTGACCAGAATATGAAATCCCCAAGTCCAGTAATTGGAGAGGCTGTCGATAAAGAAGTGATGGATAACATGGAGATAAATAAGCCCAAATATGTCATCCCATTAGCAGAATCAATCGCCCATGGTGATTCACTTAATAAAAGCCTGCGCGATATTGACATGTCTTGGGCTCTTGACAACCTATCTACATTGGTTGCGAACTGCGAGAATTTAGAAAAAAAACCTGATGTGCAATCGTTGCTATTGCATAAAAGTATCAACCGTAATCGCAAAACGGTTAGATCAAAGTACATCCACAGACACATTAACAACCAACTCTAATCTTTTTGATGCTTACAAGTCGACTACCAAACCACGCATAACGGAGTCTCTTGAAATTACAAGCAAGACTTTAAAAGCCAAGTTAAATGTCTTACCTTGAATAATATTGAACCCTTACTAGATAGTACTTAGTTTTTCGAACCCTAACCCTCTCCAGGTTCTGTCATCCTGCCTAGCTTCATATTTTGCTAATATCGCTAACATCCTAGCTCCATTGAAGCAAAAAAAAGAGGGAAATAAGAGTAAACCTTGGTTTATGGTAGAGTTTCCAAAACAGAAAGCCTTTTATACCTGGAAAGCAACTCCAGCCTCTTAGTTTATAAAAACCTAGCAAAGGCTTACATCTGCCATTTTGGAAACCAAAAAGAACTTCCAAAATACCAGAATCGCCAATGCTCAGTCAGATGTGAGGACAAACACCAGATGGCTTACAAAAAAAGCTCCTTGGCATCAAAGGGGATATGTTTGGTAAAAAGGACTTGGTGGGGGGGAACTGGTGGGGGGGGGGGCTCTGGGAGCTGCAATTCACCAATGTGTAACTCTTGCGATTCGCCCATGGAGGGTATGGGACAGAATGAGGAAGTACTAGGCGTTCCTTCACGGTCAGCAGTGAGCGTGTAGTAGTGCTGTAGCTTCCCAGGACTGAGCATTACGGTGCGTTGCAACTCCCATTTACTAACGCTCGTTGGTTTAGAAACGGCGCTCCTGTTTCGTGTGCTTTGCCCGTTACTCCTCCTTGCCTTCCTATCAGTTGCTCCAACTTCTGCTTTCCCTTTTTTCCCATACTCCGCCCACTTTCCTCCGCGCTCTTTTCTGCACCCTGCTCTGACCCTCGGCCTTTAAGGCTTGTTCTGTCGCGGCTTCCTTTCTGACTTGGTGCCGCGGCGTTCGGAACTTTGCCTTTTGTTTTCTGTGCTACCGCAGTTTCACGACTGGCTCTGTGCAATCTACGCCAGCGCTTGCTACCATTCCATAAGCCTTTATAGTTAGCATACTACCAGGCTACTTAAGTCACGTGGACTCTCCTGATGCCCTTCAGCATTCTGGTACCTGTAGTAGAACCTACCTCTACATCTACAAGGCCAGCAAGTTCAATCTCAACGAAAACATGCCTTCTCTACAAGATCATCCAGGGCTTTTTCAGCTAAGCTTTTTCCCTGGTTTGTGGTGGACTCCCCAAAGTCCCTAATGCTGGGTATATCGTCTTATAGGCAAAGTGGCCTCCTGGGGCAGCAAGACAGTGAAGAAGGCCACGCGTGCCTGGAGAGAAAGGAGAAAAATAATCTCAATCCCACATCTTCGTCAGGAGCCTCGCTTTTTGCATTTCCAAGAAAGACACGACAGAGCGAAGGCCTTGCATATACTTCCGTGGATTAAACAGTCTTACAGTGCGGGATAGATATCCCAGGCCCCTGATGAAGGATGTTATATAGGTGGTTCAAGGAGAGAACATTTTTACCAGGCTCGATCTCCAAGTGGCGTATCACCTCATATGGGTCTGTAAAGGCGATGAGTGTAAGACTGCCTTTAGAACACCTTTGGGTCACTACGAATACAGGGTGAGGCCGTTTGGACTAGTTAACGCTCCAGCACAGTTCCAGCGTTTTATGGGCAAGATCTTTGCCGATTTACTCTCTCATCAGTCGTCATTTATTTATTTAGATGACATACTGATACTTTATTGCAAACTTAGAAGAAAACCGACACGTACGAGAGGTTCTAAGACAATTACGCCTAAACCAATTACTGGCTAAACCTGAGAAATGTGTATTTTGAGGCATTCACAGTTTATCTGGGATTTATACTTACTACAGGACAAGTCCAGATGGATCCAGCCAAGACAGGGGCCATAACTCAATGGACGGTTCCCACTTTTATAAAAGACATCCAAAGGTGTTTTTGGGGCTTTCAAACTTTTACCAAAGTTTATTCCCAACTTCTCAAACATTGTACTCCCCATTACCAATTTACTCAAGAAGGGGGTAAACTTTGTGTGGGGTCACAATGCAGACCAGGCACTCAAACAACTCAAGGAGGCTTTTGTGTCGGCCCCGATTCTCAGGCAACCAGATCAAACCCTCCCGTTCATAGTGGAGAGCAGCGCCTCAGATGGGGCAATCGGGGCGGTCTTGCTTCAAAAGGATGACGATTTGGAACTTTCTATTGCCTATTTTTCTAGAACACTCACTCCAAGTGAAGGGAATTAGTCCGTGCTGGAGAAAGAACCTCTGTCCATTCGACAGGCATGTGAGGAATGGAGACCTCTCCTCCATGGAGCTACCTACCCTTTTCAATTACATACAGACCACAGAAACCTCTGGGTTTTACAACAAATGGAGTGCCGTAATTCAAGGAGAGAATTGGGTGCGAATGCGCAGAGACTTGATTACCCCCAGTGCTTAATTTGTAAAAAAGTAAGTGCCAGTGCCCAAAAAATATTGGCCCCATAATGCTGGGCGCGGCGCCGCCCTCAGTGCGTGCGCGGCGCCGCCCTCAGTGCGTGTGCGGCACCGCCCTCAGCGTGGGTGCGGTGCGCCCTCAGCGTGGGCGCGCCGCCCTCGGTGCAGACGTGTCGGCCGCGCCAGTTCAGTACTAGACCTACCTAAATCAACCCACCACCAGCCCATCACACTGCTGCTGCTCCATGTCACATGTTTGGCGCTGCAGCAACTGCTGGTACAGGCTAGTAGTAAATATGCAACTAAGACATGCTCCTCCTGTAACTGCACCTCGATGCTCCCGGGCTGTGTGAGCGCTTTAAAAATGCAAATAAATAAAAAAGCATTCTGTTTCAGTCACTGTTGCACTGTATTTGTCTTTACCCCTTCTGCCCCATCTGACAGTCTGTTGAAGTACACCAAGTATTGTTAATCTGTTACCTCCCGTAAGAGCACCCTACCCTCAGCCCGTTCTTCAGTCACCTCATCCAGGTGTTTTGTGTAATCAATTTACTCTCAAGGCCTTATCAGTCATCACATCTCATAAATGCATCCCCCTTCACCCTTTCTTCAAGCATGAGCATGGTGTTGTATAACTTGGAAAAAGTCATTTCTGCAAGACATTGATGTGAAATCAACGGCCTGTGCTACTTCTGCTTTAGGGCCTCTTTCCACCTTTACACATATTAAAAAACGAAATATGTTTTGTCCCCCAATATTCAGGAGCCAGAGCAGAATGCATATTCGGATATCTCCTTCCCACTGACATGTTCTTGACATACTTCACTAAACGGCGGGGTGTAACAGACACCCACCTCCCTATTTGAGGATTCCTATCTGAGGATTGCATCTGTTCTCATTCGGAGCACATGCTCAGAGTGTATTGTACCCAGGTTAAGGGGCCACATATGGTGTATAAACCACACATCAGGATAGAAAACATGTGCTGGAATTATGTAAAAAAATGACAGCAAAAGACGGTTGAGAATTATACACGAATACTCAACTAGTGCTTTTATTTATGACGACAGATTAGTGGGCACGTGCACCATGTTTATCCCAGTCTAGTTTACATGTGTGTATCTTTAAGCCTGAAATGGCATTTCAGAAGTTTGTCTTTGCGTGGGCTTTTCTTGCGAAGTGCAGTCGGTTCAGTTTCAGCCCAATACGTGCACCGTTCCGGGTCCCCTCGCTGAAGCTAGTTTGTGAACTAATGAGGCCGATAACATTAAAAGGAAGAACGGAAACACCCAGGCAAAAATTCACAGTTCATATTTCGCTTAGATGAATGCTATCCAGGGTCGCAGGGTCGGACATGGGCATACAATTGTCTCGAGTCGGGTTCGGCACCAATGAAAAAGTGGACAAAGTTGCAAATGACAATTCATTCCTTTTTTGTGACAGACACTAGTGGGACCACGCTGCTGCCCGTGCCTCGCCCGGTCCTGGGCTTTGCCCTGCCTGCTTCAATCACTTAGGCTACCTTCCGTGGGGCCACAAATCGCCACGGCCATGCTGAGCCTGATGATGACAAAAATAGGTGCGCAGCGCAGCGGCCCCACGGAAGGTAAGATTTTAAAAGAAAAAACATATTTGGGCAGCTGGGGCCTATCACTTTCAAAGTGATGGGCTATAGCCGCCACTCAAAATAAGTTCTTTCTTTTAAAACCTACCTTCCGTGGGGCGGCCCCACGGAAGGTCAGGTTTTCAAAGAAAAAAGTAAAAAACATACTTTTGGGCACAATCCACAGGCCCGGCCACCCGCTGCAGAGTCATCTGAATCAGTCTACGGCAGCCGGCAGCCCCTGGTCACAGAAATCGGCCTGGGCCTGGCACTGACTGCAGTCAGCAGCACATTGCACACAGGTCACACAGACGGAAGGCCGGGCGCGGACAGCCCCTGGTGGGGTCCTGACTCCTGGGCAGTCAGGACACGACCAGGGGACCGTGCCGCCGCCCGGGCCCTGACCTGGGCCTTCCTTGCCTGATCACTTGACTGTGTCAGGCTCAGGCTGCACCACACACAACAACAAGTGACTTACCTGCTTTGCCTGGCTGGGACTTGGTCTCCTGTTGGGGCCTCAGGGGGGGGGGGGGAGGGGGCTGGTGCGCACACTGGCACCTACACAAATGAAAAAGCAGGCAGAGGGGGCCCCAGGAAGCAACTAGGCTGCCCCACGCAGTGCAGCAGGGCAGGCTCTCTCTATCACAAGTCAGGACCGACAACGTCACGCCTCGACACCTTCACTTCACAGTAACTCGTGAAATGAAGGTGGCGCCACGATGCCTCCTGTGGCAACAACATGTCACCATATAATTTCACTGGCTCAGAAGAACAGCCAATGAAAACTGCACATTCTGTGTTACTATACAGAATGTATCAAATACTGCATAGTAACAACAGAATGGTAGTTTTCATTGGCTGTTGTTTGTAACCGTTTGTTCTTCATTGCTATTGCTGGCCCCTCCCAGGCTCAGCCAGCCATGGCCTGCAACCTGCAAGCACGAGAGAGATCGAGATCAGAATGACAAATCCCAATGATTTATAATCGAAGCAAAGCGAAGTGGAAGAACAAACAAAGCAATTGCACGTGCTCTGGCCCTGCATGAGTTCCGGTGCCCAAAAAAGAGTGCCGGTGTTGGGCACCGGCAACCACCCCCACAAATTAAGCACTGATTACCCCTCTCTACAGGAATCTAGGAGTAAAGAGATTGGAGTATTTGTCACACATGTTTTAACATGTACATAACATCAGTGTTTTTATACAACCACAGCTGGCTCCACTTTATCACAAATCAATGATTTTCCATTTACATCAAACATTGGGGTAAGCTTGTATGTGAAAACTTTATGAAGAAATCTGTTGCCTGGAGAGAAAGGAGAAAGGACATAGGAATTCCATACGGAAACCTCAGGTGAGGAGTGGGCTAGTGATCTGGGTACAGTGCAAACAGAACCTGAGAGTAACCCAGCTGTTGGACAATTTAAGTTTCAACCAATATCTGAGGAGACCTTGAAGAAAGTCATTGAACAGCTCAAGGCGACCCGCTGTAGAGGTGATTCTTCTCCTCTCTGATTATAGAAACGTGCCCTCCATCCCTCATAAAGGCAATGTGCACGTTTGTGAATGCCTCACTGTATGAGGGCAAGGTCCCTGATGACCTTAAACTATGGTTACACCTATTTTGAAAAAAACGTGTCTACCAAGGGATAACCCTCTTAGCTATACTTGATGGGGTTGCCGACTTGGTCGAACACTCCATCTTGGTATCTACGGCGGTCTCCTGGATTGCATTTTTTCTCAGAGAATAGACCTAGCAAAGTTTGTTCTGATGATGCAGAGGCCACCCCTATACCTGTCCTCTTCGGGGTACCACAGCGGGCTAGCACATCCCCTTGCCTGTATAACATCTTCATGGCCCCTTTGTTCTGTTTTAGAGCTTGAAGGGGTCATGTTCTTGAACTATGCTGACGACACTCGTGTCCCCCTCTCAGGGTGTCCCTCGTGGGACGAACAGGATCTAAATAGTCTTCAATGTCCTAGAGAAGTGGATGCTTGATGACAACCTTGCATTGAATAAAGGGAAGACAGAATTAATGATTGTGGGCCACCCAACCTCCTCCCTATTTAGGTTGGCCGCCTGCCTACAGACCTTTGAGGGGGGGTGATATTGTCATCCGCCAACCTATCGAAAATAAAGATCTTGGGTGTGGTCCTTGACCAGTCACTTTACATGAGAACTCATGTAACCAGTGTGGTTTTTGCCTCGGTTTACTACGTCAAATTGCTTTTGCACCTCAGACCTCTTATTACTCCGGCAAACTCGGAAACTATTGCAAGAGCCATAATAGGTGCCAAAATGGACTATTGTAGTAGTCTCCTGGTCTGTCTCTGTAGCGGGATGTATACAGACTCCATATAGTACAAAATTGGGCAGTCAGAGTTGTTGTTGGTCTGTCCCGCCGAAATCATCCAAGGCTAGGCGTTCCCTCCATTGGCTACCGGTCGAGGCACGGGCCAAGTTCAGGTTATTGGTTATAACTTTAAAGTGCAGGCTTGGCCATAAGCCTTCCAACCTGCAGGTGCATATCATTGAGAAAGTCAATGGTAGGGCCCTGAGGTCTAGCGGTCAGAACCATGTGTTCCTCCCTCGTAGTAGAACAAAAAAAGCTGACAATGGAGCATTTTTCTTGATGGCTCTCAAGCTCTGGAATCGGCTTCTGGCAGCACTAGGAAGCCAAAGCTCTTTGAAAGTATTTAAGTAAGACTTAAAAACCCTGTTATTCTCTTAAACTCAGGCTTCGACCTCTACATTTCTGCCACTTCTACCTGGTTTTACTTCTCTATCTTTGTTTTATGTTTGTCTGTATCAATGTCCGTGCCTTTATGCCTCTGGGTCCATAGTGCTCATTACAAGTAAAGTAATGTAATGGTGGCAAGGCAAAAAAGAAACCAGCCTATCAAGCACTTATGTATTCTAAATGCTTGAGCACGCACAAGGCGAAAGGTGTAGTTAAAAGGAATTCCTGTCATTACAATGTGATTGAACAAACTAATTTAATTAGTGAACTTGCTACCCCAATATCTGATAGGGGTAGCAGTCTCGTCCCAACTGCTTCTGAAGTACCCAGACTCTTAACTGATACAGAAACATTAATAAATAAGGTGGTCAAGCTGTCGAGCTAATAAGCAAGTGCAAGTAGAAATAACATAGCAGATGAGCCTATAATAGCATGTAAATATATGAATACAATTCCCTCGTGAACACAAACGAAGATCTCAGACATGTGGGCTACTAATATAGTGACCCCTAGTTTGCCCATTCTTAGCTTAGCTGAAACACCACCTTTGATGCCTATAAGGCTTTACAATTGCAGCCTGTCTCTCTTATAGCGACACTACCAACTCTAAACAGAGTGTCTGTCCTCAGTATCTTTCATGGAGTGGTTCCACTAAGGGTTATTTCGAGGGGATTGGGTCCTCCGACGTATTCCATATCTATGACATGTAATCACCACAGCTGTGCTGATTACATGTCATAGATATGGAATACGTCGTCGGACCATCCCATCGAAAGAATGTTACCAGGTAAGAAAGTAACTTGTTCATCTACTGAAGACATTAAGATTGTCTATCAAGTTGAACATGCACATGACTTTATTACCAATATTTGGTTTACACATGAGGCAACGCTTGACTTCATGATTAGATATGAAGACAAACTTTATAAGGCAGGATATACCTGTAAAATTGTGATGCTACCTCAAATTAAATCATGTATGAGCACTAGAGTCTCTAATAAGGTTGGAAATCAAACTATATCGCCAGTTACTATTGGTCCCAATATAGCTCTGAGGAAATCCATCCAATCTGTTAGGCAAGAAGTAGACCGCATTGGTGAGCGTGAGAGCGGATCTAGATTAACTGAGAAGGAAATTGGGAAATGTGCAAATAATCCTGCTCATTTATTAAAAGAAACTGTCATAGATAATCGTAATGATGGATATTGGCAATGGTTGCCATCAGACATTTTAGCTCGCAGCCGCTATGACATTAGTCAAGTTTATTCATGGGACATCCGTGGTTTCGCACACCCATTTGGAGAGGATGGATTCATAACAGATCTTCCAGATTTTCCATAATAGCACTCCCAAGAAACATGGCTGGAAGAAGTAAAATTTGATGGGCGTACTACTGTACAACAGCCTGCTACGAAAGGCCTGAGAGGTCACCCCAAAGGAGGCTTACTGATATCGGTGAAACAGCCACGGCAGATTGGGGTCCTAACAGACTACTAAAACTATCCAGGCTGTAATCTTAACCTATCAGCTGCATGTACTTTTAGTAAATATATATGACCCCCCCCCTAATTTCAAGATAACTGCAGTAAATGTGAAAGTGGTTGCAAAATTGGAAAATGTACTCTGATTCACCAAATATGGTTCATGGGTGACTTTAATGCAGCTATAGATATTGGGAAACTTGACGTCAATGAACTGGTATCGTCCGCACCAGCTAATCTAATGGCAACTAATCGCCAAGGCAGACCCTGGGCTAGGATATTAAATCAATCTGGATTTACAAGGCTAAATGGATATTGCTCGAGCGATCAGATGGCCTTTACTTGAGTTACCAATAAGAGGGCAAACACCATAGATTACATCTTTGTAAATAGCATTGGTCTCTCTCATATCGCGGATATGGCGATAGTCCCACGTGAAGAGAGCGACCACTTTCTGCTCAGTCTCCTTCGAAACACTCTGCAATCCCAGTCTGCTCTTCACGAGTATGACCGAAATGGGAATTTCTAGTTAAAGGAAGGAAATAATCGAATCCACTGGAACGCAAAAAACCTGACAAAGTCAAATCATGTGGTATTAGAATTAGTTCCTACATTCATTATGCAGTATGGCATATTAAAAACTACTTTAGAGCCCGAGCTAGCTTTGGCCTTTGCTCGGCTTATGAGAAAAATAAGAGAAAAAATGCAGACTAAGCGCACATATAAAACTCCATATGAATGGTCGAACAAAGTGATAAACTGTCAGCAATTACAAGATGAAGATAATGGAGGCGAAAAAACAAATGAGACTACAAATCTCTAATGCGATACATCCTGCATTGGGAAGTAAGGATTAGAGTGCGATTAGCAGCTATATTAAATGTATTAAAAATTCGTATTATGGGTAAAGGCCCATAAAAAGAATTGTGCGAAAGAAATCTGGATGGAAATTGCTAGCCTACCGAGACAACGTAATAATACAGGAATTTGGAATATAATACGTGGAACGAAGAAATGAGATCTATCGTTTTTTGTTTTTTTTAGGGAAGAATTGGTAGAGCTACCTGTAAATTCCTGGATGTGTAAATCCTCCATTCTTGACATTGTAGGAATTATAGAACATCTTAACAACTCACGGGCAGCAGGCCCAGACAGCGTTTGCAATAACCTACTTACGTTAACTGCGGCAACATGGTTGCATGCGCTGCATATCCTATTTAATTAAATTGGCCACCATGGCCAACTCTGACACTTGGCGTAAAAGTAACATCCTCCCGGTTTACAAAAAAGGTGCCTGAAATCTCCCTTCGAATTATCGCATGATAGCGATGCTTGACATCCCTGCAAAAATCTTTGCAAGAGTTCTATTAGAAGAACTGAATTTGTGGATTGGCATCAACCATATTCTGGCCCCTAATCGGACAGGCTTTAGATCCAAATCTAATACCACTCAAAATATACTACTGCTAACATCTGCTGTTGAGCACTCACGGAAAAGGCGCAGAACAAACATTTACTGTGCATACATTGATTTTCAAGCGGCGTTTGATTCTGTGAATCGCCACGAACTGTGGCGTAAACTTTTAGCATGCAATATTCCTCTAGGGCTTTTAAGAATATGAATGCTTCTATATACAGATACGTCAGTGTCAGTGTCGGTGTGTGTGCGCGCCTGGATGGGAAAGGGAGACTTTCACAATTGATCCCCACCTACCGGGGCGTAGAACAGGGATGCATCATAGCAGCTGCACTTTTTAACCTGAATCTGGCGGATCTGAATAGCCATTTTTCTCGCCTGCATATTAATCCAGTCAAAGTAAGCACTATGACTGTAAATTTGCTTTCCTACTGTATTGCTCTTCCCCCGAAAAGTGCACGGAACAACCATAAATCACCAATGCAATTATAGAGAAAATACTTTGAACCATAAACAGACAGACACAATAACTCACAGCCACACACTCTTTAGAAGATAATCGGCTCTTTACAGCTATTTATTCAAAGATTACAAGTACATAGAAATAACTCATAAAAATAATAAGGACATAGATCACAGAAGAAGTAAAGAAGTCAAAAAGAAATACATCACCGTGAGCGTAACAGGATTCCTCATCTCGTCCAGAAGCGGCTGGAAGACCCCGGGAACAGCCAGGCCGAGAGCATCACAGCTCACAGCAAGGCCGGACGTAAGTGCCCTTCTCCGGCTGAAGTCTCACCTGACCACCTCCGGGTTTCCGCATATATACACACTCCACAAAGGGGAGTTAATTCTCGAACATTCTGGAAATTGCACTTGCGCAGTTGAGGAACAGCCGTCGGTTGCCAGCTGGGTCAATCGAGAGCTTCCTCCAAGAAGCGCAGTGCCTCCCTTCTCTAAAAACACGCTCCACAGAGAACAGTAGCAAGCCATAACAACGTTCGCTTTCCCAGCAGAAATGGCCTTGACCGCATACCAGGTTTGGAAAAGCATGTTTGTCTCAGCACTGTGAATCTAACACTCAGCAAAATGTGTGCAGCGTTTCACTGCGGTATGAAGTAAATGTCCAACATGGCTCTGAGCGCTTCCAGAATGCATTGCGCACCCACGCCATTTTGGATCAAGCATAAATCAAGCATAACACCTACGCAGATGACTTAATACTGTTAAACCATAGCCCGAGTGGGCTGCAGACTTTATTAATGCTCTGTGTAATCAGGTATAAATAACCGGAGTGTAAATACAGAAAAAAGCAAAATTATGTTTTTTTTTTCCAGAGCAAAGAACTATGCGAAAACCTGTAAGGTGGACTTATGCAGATCTTGCTATTGAGCAAGTTAAGATATACAAATACCTGGGTGGCAATACCATTGGAATGAAATCAAAACCAAAATGTATGATGGCTGTAAACACAATTAGCATATTCATAGGTAAAAACATGGGCCATTCGTTATATACCTCTAGAATAGCCCCTTTACTTCATTATGGAATTGAAATCTGAGGCCACAATTACCTAGATGAACTGAACACATTTGTAAACAAAGATTTTGCGTGAATTGTTTCGGCTAACAAATTGTGTTGAATACCTATTAGAATTCATACTCAATGGGATAGAAGCAGAGTTTAATGTATCTCTGTATCTCTTTCGCAAATCCCTCAAAACCACGCTATTCAGCTAACTCCACCTTCCCTTCACCCACTTCAGCTCGCACACATCTGATACGAAAAGTGTTCGACACAAAATGCTTCCTGTAATGAAAATTGCTTTGTAACCATCTTCCTTCCATTGTAACCAGACTATGTATGTATTCATGTAACAGCGCCACGATGCCCCCGGGCTGACGTGCGCTTTAAATAAATCCGAATAAATAAATAAATAAATAAAAGTACACAACAATAATGTGCTATGAAAAACTGAAACACCTGGATAATGCCACAATCAATGTTTGTTACATTCAGGCATTTCTTTTGACTGACCATTGCTACAATATCGGCACATTAGGTCAAATCTTGTCTTTACAAGACTTGGGCTGAGGCTGAGGAATGATTGCATTACAGCTAGGTTTTTACATGTGTTTAAAAAAATGGCTGAGACTTACGATAAGTGAGCATTCTAGTAACCAATATATGATGCAGCTGTCCACGTTAAGAAATAGTAGTATGTATATTCAGTATAGAATGGAACGTGTTACTAAACTGATATACATCATGGCATCCTTGTCCTCCGATTATTCGTCAATACATGTTACTAAAATGTTATGTTTGTGATGTACTTGAAGTTAAAGGTGCAAAACTAGGTATTTTACGCCACACTATATTGTCGCCTATGTGGTGAACCCACACTCGAAACTCTTGAACATTTATTTGCAGAATTTAGTAGTCTAACCTGAGATCACATTATTTGAAATCCTATGAAAACAAGTTTGTCTGCAATGATTTATCCATGATATGGTTACATTTTATGCAAGGTGAAAACATGAATTTTATGTTTTATGGTTCAATTTTACTGTAAGTGTATTGCTATTTTAAATGCATCAATTGGAGTAATTGAATAGTTATTTGATTAACTAGGAAATTAAATTTGGTTTTAGAATTTCGTCGGTTTTAGTGGATCATGATTTTAAAATGATTTACTGTTTGTTGTAGTTTGTCTTGCATACATAAAGCTGTGAGGCTAAACGTGTATTTAAAAAAAAAAAAAAAATTATCCAGGAAACCCCTCCATAAAGAGTTCCTGACCAGTTGGGTGCACGTACTGATGCCACACTATAGGCTATTCTCCTTTTGCCAATATATATCTCCCATCCTTATCCCTGTGGATCTCTGAGACTCTGAAGTCCATGCTAGTCTTAATGGCCAGTGGTACACCTCGTCGGGCCTGACGCAAACATTTTGGGAAAAGCCTCCAAGTCTGAGCCACCTCTCGTCCTTTTTTAGAAGGGGAGTTTCCTGCAGAGCCAGGACATCTAAATCTCTCAAACTTTTTCCTTTTGAGAGGGGTGTTGAGCCCTCTCACGTTATGGGTCATCCACTTGAATTTGCAGATACTTTATCTGCTCATAGTCTCTTCCCCTTTATCCCTCTCCCTTGATCCACTCCTTTTCCTCCTCCTTTATTATTGGTCCTGGCGCCTTGAGTCCTTGGCCTTATGTCCCTTTTGTTGTAAGATTGCCTCCCCTCTGGGGTGCTCCCTCTGGCTGACTATCCCCCTCCCCCCTGTCTTCTTCCTTCTCCCCCACACCTCTCCTCCCACCCCACAGGCCCCAACTTCGGGATGATCCCAACTTCTCCTTCTCCTCCCCTCACACCCCCCCGCCCCCG
Organism: Ambystoma mexicanum; assembly: GCF_040938575.1. Lineage (NCBI taxonomy): Eukaryota > Metazoa > Chordata > Amphibia > Caudata > Ambystomatidae > Ambystoma > Ambystoma mexicanum. The sequence continues at coordinate 530,191,512 of NC_090924.1, read as the reverse complement.
CACCACCGGGTTCATCCGCCCTTTCCGATTCCAACATGTTTGTACTCCCTGTGCCCCTACTTGTGCCCGTTTGTCCATCACCCCCATATCTACTTGTGCTTGTGATATGATATGGCATTTAAAACGTGCCTATTCACAAGTTTTTCAAGGCGCAAAGTCTCTGCTTCGCCTCTGTGACCCCTCATTGCCCCTGCCTCCTCTTCCCCTTTTGGGTTTGTGCCTCTTAATGTCGCCCTCCTTCTACGCCTTTCCCCCGCCGTCGACTACTACCATGGTCTAGGCCTTGTTCTGTTCTCCAGTGGGGGGAGGGGAGGCCCTCTCCCAGCTGCTCGTTTCCTATGTCCAGGTGTAATGTCTGCTGCCTACTTGAGGGGTGGTTCCTCGCTTTTGAGCCCCTTCCCACTCGAACATCAGTCCAAATGGGAAAGTCAGCTTGTACTTGATCCTCCTTTTTGACCAGTTCCTTGACAGTTGGGCTCATGTGTCGAAGCTTGATTAATGTACTGTTCGCCAAGTCTTGGTATAGCGAAATCTGTTTGCCCTTATAAAGCACCGGCTCCTGTAGCCTAGCCGCCCTCGGGACTGCTTCTTTCTGGCTATAACTTGAAAATGCTGCCCGGACATCCCTGGGCCTTGGGTTGGGGCCTTTATGTTGGCCCACCCTATGGATTCGATCCAGTTCGATTGTCTATGGGTCTAATCCTCCCAGCAGGTCCACAAAGCTCCTGTCTCCTCCTTCAATTCCCTATCCTGCACCGACTCTGGCAAATGCTTTATTCTTATATTGATTCTCTGTGAACGGGTCTCCATATTCTCTAGTTGTAGCTCCAGGTTTTGCGTTGCTACGTTTAGGCGTTCTATGGCCTCGCTGTTAGCCGTGGCCTCTTTATCCACCTCCTGCAGGCCTCTTTCGAGTATGTCCGCTCGTTCCCCTAGTTGGCCCATCTCCTGCCTCATTTCCCCTAGTGCTGAGTTTAGATGGGTCAGCATTAGCTGAAATTGTTCTTGAAAGGTTTTGGCTAGGGTTGCCTGGAGGGACTGCATTTTTCCCCGAAAGTCCTGTCTTGTCATAGGTGCCATGAGCTCTTCTGCCTCGGGGTCCTTACGTTCTTTAGAGTGGTCGGTAGGTCTTTCCCTGGTCTCTAGCTTCCAGGGCTGGCCACATTGTGGGGAGGGTGCTCGGTGTGCCCCCCGTGGGGAGAGACGCTTTTGTGACTCTGCCCTTTTGACTTGGATGTCATTTATGTCCCTCGGCTCTGCCCTTGCTTACTTGTGCTTTCCTTATAGAGTGGTCAGTTATTGCTCTTCTTAGGAATGGGGGCCTCCCCCACCCGCCCTTTTGCATTAACCCCTGGGTGTCGCCCTCACGCTGGGCTGCTTGTTACGGGCCTCAGTGTCTCAGCATAGCACGTGATGTCCACTAGCTTCCTTCAGATCACTAGGGCCCGCGGGCCTACGCCGTCCTGGGCCCGGCCACTAGTTTCCCCGGTAAGTTATGTCCTCCTGTTCTCGAACCTGCCATGCCCAGTGGTGCTTGGCTAGTGGGCTTCTGTATCTTCTTCCTGCCCCTTTTCTTCCCCTGTAGCGTTGGTGAGCGAGGGTTCCCTCCCATCCCCGATGGCCTGAGAGGTCTTCGCACTTGGGGCCCAGGCCTGTCCCAGACCCTGATACTGTAGTCCTTCAATCTCCTTCACTTCAATGTCGTCCCCCCCCCCCCTGTTGGTAGCGTGTGGTGGTCAAGTCGGGGACACCTGTCTGCTCTGCCAACTCCTTATCCAGGGCGCTATTCCACTGTGTCCCCCTAGATCCTGGCCGGGGGCTGGACCCCCGACTCACAACCTTTATAGTCTGTTTTAGGGGCCTTCCTCAGCCCCATCGCATTTGCCCTTCTTACTTTGGTGCCGGTTTGGTCCCGCTCCTTCCTCCTGTGCTCTCTCCGTGGGAGAACGGTCCGCCTTTGTCCCCTATGCAGCCTGCTGCTGGCGTGCGCCTCAGTGCTTCTCCTGCGCATTTGGTGGAGCCGCCATGTCAGGAACGCTGCCTCCTCGCAGCACCGAGCCCAGTGGCGTCTGCTCTCCTCTCCTCTGTGGGCTTGGTCGCTCACTCCTCTTGCCAGCCACTTTAGCTCCTGCGGCCGCTTTGGCTCCCGCGGCTGCTGTGCCTTCTCCCCCTTCAGTCGGGTGCTGCTCCTCCCGGTCGCACTGGTTGATGAGGCCGCTGCACCCTTGCTTCCTCCCCTCGCTTTCACCGCACTCCAGGACTTGTCAGTCCTCTCCGGGGGTCCCCTCTGCTTCCTCGCCTTGCCTCCAGCCGTCTGGGGGTGGTAGTTGGGCCTGGGCTCGGGAGCAGCTGTCGACACGTCTACATTGTCTCATTGGCCATCTTGGAATCTCATGTATGTCAGTTATTATCAGATAAACGATTCAGTTATCACTTCCTCTTTTCTGGTAACAAGATACTTTTCATAGGCTGTCCAGATATCTCTGGGGTTTGCCAGTGCAGTTGTTGAATTAATACTATGCTCTTCAGCCAGACTTCTCAGCAAGTGACCTCTCCCCATAATGACAGAATGTAATGCTCGCACAAGTAGACAGCCCAGCTAATGTACACGGCTGGCCACCTCTTGATGAGTGTAGCCCAAAAATCCTACCAGGGGAATGGGCTCTATATGATCCTTTGACATCTTGCTTGTTGTATTTCTATTTGCTGCCAGAATCTCAATATAATTGGACTTTCCCCATGCTAGATGAAGCAAGCATTGGCAGAGCCAACAGTTTGGGCTTTTATGTGGTGTGATGAATCTAGTGATGTCATCACTCCATCTACGGGGATACTCTCTACCCATATGGCCAAGGAAAGTCAGCCGCTACCCAATCCTGACCCTGGTTGCCTGGGGGGCAGGGGGCGGGGGTTGACAACCCTCCAACAACACTCACTAGCAGGAGTCCTAGTGCCTAGTTTGTTGGGCATTTTTTGCACATGTTGGATCTCGACATTTGGTTTTATTCCATTGTCGTCACGTTATGCATTTTAACTTATCCAGGTGGCAGTCCTTTTTGTTGCATACGTACTGTAATTCATTGGCAGTTGTGCACTAACACTTTATGATGTGGCTATTTTTAGCATCACAATTTTCAACATCTTTTTCTTGTAGCTCTATTTATGCATATCGGTGACTTTATTAGTTATCCATGCACTCGCACTTTTACAGATTGCCAGCTGTAAGCACTTGAACTTTAATGTGTACATTTGTACATTAATATTTCTGCTGCTGCGGTCATTTACACTCCTTCTGCCGATGAGTTATATGGTTCTATGCATTATATAATTTTGTTTGCATTTAATATTGGCGCTGCCATTTAATACTAGGGTTTGCGGTTTATTAGTTTTTTCCATGTTTCCCTTGTTTTTATCATCCTTTGTAATGTTATGTTCACGTCGTTCTTCATTATTATCCAATTGTTTGATTTGGACTGGTACCTTCATGACTGTTGGTGAATGGCTTCCAGCCGTATGCAGCTTTCCATTTCAATAGGTCTGCCTGCATTGCTTGTTCTCATGGCTCCACTACTATTGCTGCCAAAAGGAAAGGGGGACTATCATGAATTTAAAACTCTGTGCTGCCATTGGAACCTTTAAATGCGAAAATTGTTACCCAGGTCACTCTGTCCCTTTGTGCCCTGCTTTTGTTGTCTTTTTAACAATAACGTTTCCTTGTCATTCATTCAGACTAACTTTAATTGTTATATTTTTTTGTTCTGAAGCATCTCGAGACGTGTGTGTGTGTGTGTGTGTGTGTTTTTTCAAATCTTTTGTTTTTTCCCCCGGTTTAGACAGCTTGGATTAATCCGCCGAAGTTCTGTCACCTTGTTAAGCAGCAAGAATCTAGCAAAGCCCAAATCCAGTGAGTAGCTCTAATTTTCTACTAAATCAGATCAATCTTTGTGATAATGATCTAATGCTTTTTTTTCTTCTTATTTAACACAGAACAGTTTTTTGACTACTTAATTATCATTGATTTTGAGTCTACATGCTGGAAAGACACTAAACACTATGGCCAGGAAATAAGTAAGTACCGAACCACAATCCTGTCATTGAGGCCATGCACTTCACTATGTATTTTTGCTTGGAATAGCGATGGAAGTGGGCAGTGTCTGTCCTGCAGATTGTAAAAAATTTGGCTAACTGAAGTGTTAGACAAGATTTGGAGCAGTACTCTTTGGGTGCACTGCAACAACCATGACCTCCTGGCAATAGGGACCCAACCTTTGGTATAAGTCTGAACTACACAGTTGGTAGTGTGGCTGAACAGCCAGGCTTATCTCAAGAGGGATCAGTGTGAGCAGTAGGGAGTTGCACAGAGATTCACAGTGACCAGCATTCAGTTCAACACTTACACTCAAGGTTTCTTGATTAAACAATATTAATTTAAACAATTATTAATTTAACAGTCAGTTTGAATAAGCCTTCTTCAGAAGGGAGCAATATAATAACACACAAATACACTTCAAAATACACACTTAGTTTCTTTAAATCAGCAAGTACCCATTTGGGATGGCACATAGACTTCCTACACCCGCAGGTGACTTAAATAGCTCGGACAAGATGGTCATTAATATATCACTGGTACATTTAGAGCAATACTGTGAGGGTCAAAGAAAAGGGATATTGGAATAAAACAAGAGATCACACAAATATTCTGAAGCAGGTAAGTACTTTTCAAAACCCCCAATGCAAAGTAAGTTAACCCCTTCCTGGAAGGAAGACAAAATACACAGTCAGAGGGAAGAAGAGTCATTCAGGGAGCCAGGCCAATGTCAATTGGGCAAAAGTCTAGGTGAGCTGAAGCACTTCTTGCAGGGAAGTAAAAGTAAAACATTGTGCAAGACAAGTCTTTGCAGAAAAAGTAGAATCAATGTAGGGCCACAAGCTGTTAGGCTTGTGAGGAGTAGAAAATGCAAGCAACTCTACAAAACCAACCAAGACAAGTCTCAACTGAGAGCAAGTAAGGCTACACAACAAGGGGTAAGTGCTCTTAGACTGTACAATACCTTTGGTTAGAAGAAATGGTGTCAGCTGGCTTCTGTTCCTGTGCAGCTCTGTAGATCCTGTTTCTGGGCCTCCATCGTGGTGACAAGAGGGAGGACTTCTGGGGACTCATGTACTGCAATGGGACGGACAGCAAAGGGCAAACTTCAATTTAGTTGCACTTCGAGGTTTCAGCTCCTCGCGTCTCAGCAAATAGCACCACGGCGGGTTCTCGGATCCCACTCTGGACTTTCCTTGCATCTGTAGTCCAGCACCCTGCGGTAGCTTAGGCTTGGTCAGTCCTGCTTATTGGGAGTCCGGAGGATCTTCTATCAGCTCGGGTCCGACTTAAAGGTGATGCACTCAGTACAGTCAGCTCCGAGAGGATGTCCAGATGAGTTCACGTTGGTGTTGATTGGTCCCACTAACTCAAGGGGAGAAGTCGTCCTTGCAGGGCTTCTCTAGTCGAGGCGAATTTGGAGCTTCAGCACAGCAGCAGGGCTTCACCGGGCAAACCAACGGTGCATGAGTTGCAGCAGGCGTCTCTTTCAAGTTCTTCTTCGAATTCCTTCGTCCAGTGGTCGACTCTGCCTTCCAAGCCACAAAGCCTTGCCTTTATGCAGGTTTCTCCCATTCCTCCAAGGACAGCCAGCCGGCCTATGACCTTTGGGTGCATTCCTGTAACCAAGGTGATTAAGCACAGGGGGTTTCGGGCACCTCCCTCACTTCCTGCCCCTGCCAAAGACGAAGCGAACAAAGGGACCAAACCTGGTTTGGCACACAGAGTAAATCTCATGAAGGAACTTTCCAGTAAGAAATGGCACAAAAAGAAGATAGGGGCCATTTTGACAAAAATGGCACCCAAGGGTGCTTTACTGCAGCTGCGAACGCAGCCTGCGGTAAAAACTCCCAATGGTAGTTAAAAGTAAACCACTGCCACCAGCCGTTAATTATAGAAAGGGTAACACAAACATTTTACATGAGAAACTAGACAAAGGGGGGTACTAAGTAACCCCTCCAGCACCCTATTGTAAGATGGTGTGTGTTGGGTATAGAAAGTTACAATGTAAGTAAAGTCTATTTCACTTAACTGCTCTTGGAAACAGTGGTTTATCCAAGAGAAGGTAATTAAACCTTTGGGCAATCTGAAAGACTATCCTGTGCCACTGCACTGAAGGTGCTGTGTGCCACAATGTAAACCTATGATGCCTATCGAGTTTGTCAGACTCCATAACCAAATGAGAGACCAAATCACAGAAAAATACATGAGAGAGTGGGCAAAAAGTCTCGCTCTCATCAGGTTAAAATTTAAAAATCCTAAAATCCAGCAAAGTTCCTGGGGTTCTCGAAGGTAGAGAGGAATTTGCACATTTCTGAGAATTCTCCCTAACGTGAAGGAAACCAAAAATGGTGCCATGTAACCTGCGGCCTCAGTTTTAAAAAAGAGCACGAGTGTAAGCACACAATGCGTTTCACCCTAAACAGGCTTCGTCGGATTGTTGAGAATGCGATGTTCCAAATCATTTTAAGATTTCCTGTTTGTGTGTGGCCTCTCATCTCAGACCACTAGACATGCAACTACATCGTGATTACATGCCTATTACGGGCAGCCATGATGGATCTACTGCTGCTCCTGGTGTATCCATATTGTACCAAAGCGCAGGGTCCTGACCCCAGAGGACAGGCCGGCGGCCATGTTGTGGGGACTACACCCGGCGGCGGAAGTGCTACAAAGACACGTACCACTAAGCATGCAACCCCAAGTCGAGACTAGACACATGGGTTGAGTGATCGACAACGTTCAACACCCAGGGAAAGGTCAGTTGAGTCCCTGTCCTCTTGGCACTCACTCGAGATCGCCGCACGACAGGGCCCAACTGTTGAAAGACAGCAAGTGTCTCTCCCGTAAAACTCATTCCAAAGGCTGATCGTCCGCAGATGAGGCCTCGGCCCTACCCGCATTCGAAATTCATCGCTCAGCGTTAGATCAAGTAGTAGGCCCCAAGAAGTCTGATAAATGCGCCTCCGGGCCCCAAAGAGGGGGGGGGGGAAGAACACAAAAAGGTCCTAAAAAACACCCCATAGGGATAAAAGCCCTCTTAGGGGGAAAAAAAAACCCTCAAAAAGAAAAACCTAGAGAATCTAGGGCCCTGTCTCACAAAGATAAACCAAAACCTAAGGTAATACCTCCACAGATGAGGACTTGGGATTACCAAAGGTTCTTAAGGAAGTCGAAAGTTCAAAAGAATGGTCTTCACAAGACAGACAGGGTAATGAGAAGAATGACCTTTATGGCCAATTTCTACGAGTAAAAACCCTGCATACTTTGAGTTTCCACTCCACTCCACCCCCCCCCCCACCTCAGCTCCCTTTGGTTCACAGGTCTCTGCTCTACCTGCTCAACCCCCTTCTAAGAGGTCTCGTACTGATGTTCCATTGCAGAGTACAGTCATAGAACTCTGAATCAGAGCACAAAGATCTCTTTTGTAGATCACGGCTATACCCCCCCACCCCCGGAATGGTTGGGCCTGGGCACAGAGAGTAACTTGCGTGGTTGGGGGGGGGGGGGTTTCCTCTGCCCTTCCCTGGTGGCCAGTGGACTCTTCCCTCTCGTATTACTGGTTTGCTGGTTGGGATCATCAACCCTTTCCTGGTGGCCATTGCACTTGGCCTTTCCACTAGTATGAGGAGGAGGATGATTACGGGCAACACCACCCCTGTAGCTTTAGTGGAAGGGGGTCTAGAGATTCTTTCAGCATCAGCTCACCCAGTCTTCCCTCATCCCCTCCTTATCTTGCGTGTCACCACTTAACTTCTTTAGGGCTGTGACGTGTCCCCGGGTCTTCCTGGAATAACTGGCCTCCCGCTAAAACCTCTTCAGCGGCTCTGCCCTTCTTTGGCTGGTGGACAGTGTCCTTCATTGTCCCGTGTCTCGGGATGCCTGCTGTTGCTTTCACCCAGGACCGCTCCTGGGGTTCCTGTCTCCTTCCAACGTGGCCAACCGCCAGCGTAATCTTCTTGCGTCTCGGTGCGCATTTGAATCTTGCGCCGGTGCCAACTCGCCTGCAGCTGCTCCTGTCCTGGACTTCGCCTCCTCCTTTAGTCCTTCATCCCTTCTTATCCTGGTTGACAAGCAGTGGTTGGCCAATCGCGCTGAGTCCATAGATGTTACTGACTCAGCATGGTAATCCTTTCCTCTGCAGGATCTTCTTTGTGCCAGTGGTTTCTACCTTCTAGCAATACATGGAGGTAGAAGGAGAGAGGTGAGAGGGAAAAGAAGGGGATATAGACTGTGGAGATGTAATGGGTTATTGTGTCCTGCACCCCAGGTAGTCGTCCCTGTCCCCAAGTGCGGCGCTCCCTCCCATGAGGTGGTCCTGACATGTACCACCCGCAGGGGGACCATTGAGCAGGGGCCTCAACTCCCCAGCCTCATGTGAAGGGGCTCCCCATCTCGGAAGGGGGTGGGAGAAGAAAATGACAACATTTAGGGATTCATCAATGGTAAGCGGGCGAATCAGTGTTGGGGGTAAGAAGGGGAACGCCATGAAATGTCCACTGCAGCACGGAGTTGTCATAGATCCAGTCACCAACCAAAATTGTTTGCGGTGGCTGAAGGCGAATCTTGCATAGTTTCTTTTTTTTAAAACCATTTTATTGATTTTGTTCAACAAATAACAAACCCAACTGGGCATACAGTGGTTACATATCTTGCTCGTAAATACATATACATTTTGCTTTTTCGCCCACTGTCTTCCTCGTCCCACCCCCTTCCCAAGCCCACCGTCTCTCATTGTTAGTCTCCACCATCTGCGGTGGTGGGGGCCTCTCCCGCCACGTTTATCGAATCATCATCACTTGGTCCATCATACGTGGTCCCAAACAGCTCTGCCATTAGCTGTCTCCAACCCACTAGGGCTCCGACTTGACGCTCTGTCTCCTTTGCACGCTTCCTGCCATGCCACTGTTTCTGCCTCCGCCCACTTCTGCAAGTCCCTCCACCACGTCTCCACTTTGAGCTTGTGGCACGCTTTCCAACCCATCTCAATCCTTCTCTTCGCCAATACATATGCCAGATCTTTCAATTTGCTCACATGTTTAAGCTTCTGCGGTCTGGGGAACCCTCCCAACAAACAAGCCCACGCCGTATCCACCTTCATATGGATCCCCTTGTCTTCCATTTTCTGTGCTATATCTCTCCAGTATTTCGCTATCTGCGGGCATGCCCATAACATATGCACCATCCCTGCGTTTTCTTCATTGCATTTGGGACACACCTGGCTTCCAGCATTCTTAACTTTGGCCACCTTTAATGGCATCAGATATGCTCTATGCGTTATATATAACTGTATTTGTTGCAGCCTAGCATTTCGACACTTTCTTGTGATACCCCTGAGCCCTTTCCCACATTCCGTCACTCATCACATCTCCCACTTCCTCCTCCTAGGCCAGTCTAAGCTGCACCACTTCCTTGCCCACTTGAATCATCATCTCGTACACTCTAGACGTTTCATGCCCACCTTCCGCTATATCATATATCACATCTAGTGTGGTGTCCGGTTCCTCTGCGAGTTCCACTTCGGACCAGGTATCTTTAATTCGTTGTACCACCCTGTGATATGTAATATATTGCCCAGTGCTCAACCCCGTTTGTTCCACCAGATCCTCAAATTCCAGTATTTTCCCCTCTTGCCACACGTCCCCCAATGTTGCAATTCCCACCGATTCCCAATACTTCCTAATCCTTAACCTAAGTTGCTCTTCTGTTCCCATCATTGTAACCAGTGGCATTTGCGGAGAGCACAGGGCCGGCTTATCCATCAACCGGCACGCCCTCTGCCACATCCCCCACCCAAGACCCAACATCCCCGGGCGACCTCTTAACTCCCGCTTGGGTAACCATATCATTTCTCTCAAAGTATGGAGTGCAATCTCCCTGATGCAGCCTATGTTCTAAGGTGGGCTCAGCAGAGAGCCATTTAGCTACATGTTGCAACTGGCTCGCTACATAATATACTTCCCAGTTAGGTAATTTGATGCCTCCTTTCTCATGTGGGTTTTGGAGTTTCCATAGGGCTACCCTGTTCCTCATCCCGTACCATAGGAATTCCCTGCATATACTGTCTAATTTAGTAAAGAATTGCCGGGGTATGGAGTAGTGCCACCATCTTGAGCATCGCCCCCCACCCCGTCCCATCATTGCTAAGGGGAGTTTTGCCCAGAACTTCATGCTGTTTTCCAGTTTCTGAACCGTTCTTACTGTATTATGCCTATGTTCGGCTTGTACTGTATGATGTATATCTATCCCCAGATACCTAAAGGTTGTGGTCTCCCACGGTATCTGGAGTACCGGCAAATTTTTCGCCAGGAGCCCTCTGTATCTACCCAGCGGAAACACACAAATCTTGCATAATTATATTGCAAACTACAATGCATATTAGTGTCTTGTCCCAGTGCAAGCAGTCCATTCATGCTGGAAAGATGCAAGGCTGCCACTGTGGAATGTGCCTGCTCCACATAAATATTTGTTGGGCAAGCGAACCATGCACAAAGTCCAGTAGATTTATTTCGAATGGATTGTGTCCTCCAACGTATTCCTCATCTTAGATGTATTCCATCCAGCTTTAGCTGCTTCAGAAATGTTTTCTCGGCAGAGGGCGCCGTGAGTCGATGGACCCTAGAAGGCATCCGTCAAGGGTGACATCGGGTATACAAGTATAACACGCAGCGCCCGTTGGCCTGTTCCGTTTTTATGCAGTACGTGTTGCTTTGGAGAATCGGCGCACCTCAAGTAGTTCTGTGATGCAGTAAATTGAAGATATTCAATATTTCCTCGTCATCGACCCCAACTATGACCCCGCGATCGGGATTCGAAATGTATAAATCCTGCGGTTCGAAAATGTCATCACGGACCTGCACCGGGAATGTCTGTGGTGTCTCGGGGAAGGCCACGATATGGAGGCCTGTACGAAGTGTCAGGCGCGATGACGGGGAAGGCCTTGCGAGAGAGCAAGGGAAAACTGCAGGTAGGTCGTAAACCCGACCGAAAAGCCTCCAACGTTGAGTCGAGGTCCCGTGAGGAGAAATCTCCTCGACGCGAAAGGCATCAGTCTAGGTCCCGAAGCGATTCTCATCGCTCTTCGTCTTTGATGAAAAAGTCCAAGAAAAGACACCACCAGTCCCCTTCCACCTCGTCCTCGGACAAATCCCCAAAAAGGATGAAATGCCCCACAAAACATTCTTCCTCTGAAGAGTGGGAAGCATTCAGGGTAAAAATGATGGAGGTGTTTGAAAAAGCTAAACCTCAGTCCGCGCCTACTTCTGAAGCCAGCGGGGGAGCGTTATCGTTGCGACACTCGCGCGCCCTCGAGCTCGGGTGATCGAAGGAGGAAGGATCGGGAACCTTCCAGTACGCCGAGCAAAAAAGTCCAGTCCAGTCTACGTTCGAGGTCACTGACGCTGTCTGAAACCCGACGCACCTCAAAGGGCAAGTCTTCGAAGAGCGCCTTGACGCCCTCAAAGCCAGCTCCGTCGACGACCACGATTTCGTCGGCGCCATCGACGCCTTGTCAACCCCGAAGCCCCCGGCGCCAAATATTCCAAAGGCTCCAGTTCAGCCAGAAGCTGTAAAAATAAAAGCAAAAGAGAAGGCTGCAAAGACTGTAATGCCTTAAGGTTCCACTGATACACCTCTCCCAGAAAAGGTTTTTAAACCTCTTCCAAGGAAAGAATTTTTCAAATCCTTTAGAACAGGAGAGATCTGATGAGGAGAATGTTCCTTTTGGACTGGAATATGGCACCCCAAATGTCCCAGAATGCCTGATTTCTGAGGAAAGCAGGATGAGGGACCTGGTGGAAAACTTACATAATGCAAGTCGCATTGATACTTCGCCTGAAACAGATTTTGGCAGGCCAGAACCAGGGGAACATGCCAGTCCCTCATACCGTCAACTAATGACGAAGGTGGCCGATTATTTAGGATGGGCTAGACCACCAACTCCATTCATCCCGGATGATCTGACCAATCTATTGGATCATGGTCCCACCGAAGATCTTATTTGACCCTTCCATGCAACCTTGCAAAATAGGGTGGCCAAAAATTGGGAGACTCCGGACTCTATTCCTCCGGTAAATAAATAAAATCCTGACTTCAAAATACCAGAAGGGGATGAAAGGGAAGGATTCCTAGCCATTGTTAAGGATGGAAAGGAGGCCATGCAGGAATCCCTTCAGTCTGGGTTGGACACTGCAGATAGTGTGAGCAGATCCATGGGCACTAGCACAGTAATGCACAGATTTGCGTGGGTACGTAAGTCTGGTTTCGCACTAGATGGGCAAAACCATCTTCTGAACATGCCCTTTGACGGGTCTCACCTTTTTGGCAACAAGGCTGACAAGAGCCTTAAGAGGTTGCAGACCTCAAAAGCATCTGCCAATTTTTTAAGAGCTGCTATTGGACAACCTCAGCCTTTTCATGCATCAGGACAATCTTGGAGGGGACGATCCTATCATTACTACTCCTCATATGGAAAGGCGAGAGGAATGGCCAGTCAAAGGGGCCAGAGAAAGGCCACTCGTGGTGGACGAGGAAAACATGCAAAGCCAGATCCAGCCTCTTTTCCATCAGCGGCCGCAGCAACCGGCACAAAACCACTTTGAGGACTTGCATCACAAGATGCCTGTGGGGAGGCAGGATGTCACAGCATCTGCAAGAATTGCGAGCCATTACTTCAGATGTTTGGGCTCTAGAAATAATAGCCCAAGGTTACTGCCTTCCTTTTCTAACGCAACCTCAAAGCAATCCACCAGGGAGAAACCCTTTGAAGTTTTCAGACCCACTCCTACAACAGGAAGTTCTAACCCTGCTATAGAGCCAGTACCTGTAGCGGAGAGGAACAAGGGATGGTACTCCCTGTATTTTCTTGATCCCCAAAAAGGACGGAGGACTGAGACCCATCTTGGACTTAAGAGGCTTGAACAAGCTCCTCAGGAAGGACAAGTTCAAGATGGTTACTCTTTCTCAGATCCTTCAGGCCCTTCAACTTCAGGATTGGTTAGTGTCATTGGACGTCCAGGATGCTTATTTTCATGTGCCAATTCATCTCAAGCACAGAAAATACCTGAGGTTCATAGTTGGTGACTCACACAGATCCGTTTCGAGTCCTGTCATTCGGATTGACCTCCGCCCCGAGGGTCTTCACCAAGTTTTTTCTTTTAAAATATATTTATTTTATTTTTTAAGGTCAAACAAACACTACCACCGTTTCAAAACATAGAAAGCATCATATTTCAACACATTTTCAAACTCCCCAACTCCACCCTCCCCTTTTAAACTAGAGCCAGTTTTCGCATATCATTTACGGGAACATCACTGGGTGGCACACTGCCTAGACTGCCATCAACCGGGTCCTCTGTTTCGTTGTCACCCTGGTGAGGGTTTGCCAACAAGGCCACCAATTGCCGCCAGGCCAACAAGGGCCCTACTTCTTCTTCGCCCCCCCCCCCCCGGTGACCGCTTCAAACCAGACTAAGGATTCAGCTTCCGCCCATCTCAAGAGTTCTGTCCACCACAACTCCACCCTGGGTCTATGGGCCGCCTTCCAGCCCATGGCGATCCTACGTTTGGCCAAGACATAGGCCAGGTCCTTCATCTTGCTTATGTGTTTCAAATGCCAGGGTCTAGGGAATAGTCCAAGCAAGCATGACCAGGCCGATTCCACATCCAGCACTACCCCCCCGCCAGCCAGTTTCGTCTTGACCTCATTCCAAAATCTATGCACCTCCGGGCAAGCCCAAAACATGTGTAGCAGTCCTGAGTTCACCTCCCCACACCTGGGGCATTGCTGTAAAGCTGATCCCCCAAACTTTGCAATCTTCCCGGCGGTTAAATAAGCCCTGTGGGTAACATACAACTGAAGCTGTTAGGGTCTTCACCAAGTTAATGGTAGTAGTGGCAGCGCACCTCAGGAGAGGGGGGGGATTCACGTCTACCCCTACCTGGACGATTTGTTGATCAGGGCACGTTCTGCCGAACAAGCTCTGGATCATCTGAAAGTCACCTGCCACTTCCTCCAGACTGGGCTTCTCCTTCAATTTCAAGAAGTCACAAATGACACCTTCCCAACAGCTCCAGTACAAACACCTTCCCAACAGCTCCAGTACAAAGGGGCTGTACTAGACACATCTTTGGGAACGAGCTCGCTTCCCGAGTCGAGGGCTCAAGACATTCTTCAGATGGTTTCCAAAATGCCCAAAATCTCCAGGCCTATGACTTCTTAAGGTTGCTCGGCCTCATGGCATCCTGCATCTTCCTAGTGCCAGAGGCACGCCTGAGGATGAGATCCCTTCAATGGGCTCTAAAGACTCAAATGGTCCCAGTTCTCAGGTCAAATGGCGGATTTTCTTCAGATTCCGAACAAGGTTCGGCAGGATCTTCTGTGGTGGACTTGCACAGAGAATATCCTAAAAGGAGAACAGTTTTGGCAACCATTGTCAGAGATTACAGTAGTGACGGACGCCTCACTCATGGGTGGGGAGCTCATGCCAACGATCGGACAATCAGCGGTCGTTGGTCTCCATCGGAGTCCAAACTACACATGAACCTTTTAGAGCTGAGAGCAATCGGACTAGCGCTGAAGGCGTTTCTGCCATCTGTCAGAGGAAAAGATTTCCTGTTAATGACAGACAACACAATTGCCATGCATTATCTAAACAAAAGAGGTGGTGTAGGGTCACTACCTCTGTGCAGAGAGGCAATGCGGCTCTGGTATTGGGCAATTCAAGAAGGAATCTCCTTAACGGCAGTTCATCTAGCCGGGGAGGAGAATATGACAGCGGATCCTCTGAGCAGGCAGAGCACGGTGTCCCACGAGTGGGAACTGGCTCAGGGAGTGATTCAAGAGATCTTTGCCCCTTGGGGAGCCCCTCAAGTAGGCCCGTTTGCGACTGGAATCAACTGGAAGTGCGAAAAGTATTGCTCAAGGGAATTTCCCCCAAGAGGAGCACAAGTGGACGTGTTCTTGGTGGAGTGGAACTTCACACTATTATATGCGTTCCCTCCGATTCCCGTCATTCCTCAGGTCATCAGGAGATTGAGACGGTTCGGAAACTGCATGATCCTAATTTCCCCGGATTGGACCAGGGGAACCTTCTAGACATGTCCATCTGTCCGCCATTACGTCTTCCTCAAAGAGATGTCCTTCTCTCACAAATGGAGGGCCAGGTTCTCCATCTAGAGGTCAAGACTCTCAACCTTCATGCTTGGTATCTGAAAGGCTGAGATATAAGGATTGGGACATTCCAGATGATGTCATGGATTTGTTGCTTTCGGCTAGAAGGCCAGCAACAAAATCTCTATACCGTTGCGTTTGGAAAAAGTTTTGCAACTGGTGCAGAGAAAAGAATGTTGATCCTTTTCTATGTTCCATTCCGGAAGTGTTGTCCTTCCTCTTGTCCCTAGCACATAGAGGTCTAAATGTTGGGACTTTTAAAGGCTATCTTGCAGTGCTTTCCATTTTCAAGCGCTCTTCGGTAGAATGCTACTATTTCAAAATTCCTTTTAATAGTACAATTCTTAAAGGGACTCACCAATCTGTTTCCTCCTTACCCCTTCCAAGTACCAATTTGGGATCTTAATCTGGTTCTAAAATTCTTAATGTGTGCCCCCTTTGAACCCCTGCACACTTGTCCATTAAGATTACTAACATTGAAAACCACTTTCCTAGTTGCTTTAACATCTGCAAGAAGAGTGAGCGAATTGCAGGCACTGTTTTCTGGGCCATCCTATACTGTGTTTCATAGGGACAGAGTGGTATTAAGCATTAAACCCTCATTTTTACCTAAAGTTGTGTCCGATTTTCATTTAAATTCGAAAATTGTTCTACCCGCATTCTACCCTCCACTTCATCCTAGTAAGGAGGAGGAAAGATTGCACAGGATGGACCCGAGAAGAGCTTTAAGCTTTTACATTTCTAGTCTTTCCAAGCTTCGAGTGGATAATCAACTTTTCATTGGCTACACCGGAAGGAAATTGGGTCAATCGGTGTCAAAGCAAACCATATCACGTTGGATTGTGCTTTGCATTTCAGAATGCTACAGATTGGCGGGAAAAGACCCACCAGAAGGCTTAAGGGCCCATTCCACCAGAGGCATTGATTCTTCGACAGGTGTACCCATAAAATCTATTTGTGAAGCAGCAACTTGGCCATCGCTGCACACTTTTTCAAAATTCTATAGTCTGGATGCTTCCCAGTCTAAGGAGCTTGCTTTTGGTAAAGCAGTGCTATATTTCACCTTATAATGGTATCAAAAATCTATTCCCTCCTCCATTGATTTTTCTATACTGCTTTGGGAGTCTATCTAACATGAGGAATACGTTGGAGGACACAATCCAATCGAAGAACAAGTTACTTACCAACTGGTAAAGTTCTTTCGATTGGATGTTCCTCCAACGTATTCCTAATCGACCTCCCATCCTACCCCTCCTGTAGATTTTCCGGGTTATTGCCACTTCAACTCTCGCAAGGCTGTTGCCTGACTACCGGCCCAATCTACACAGTAGAGCAAGAGGGGGGAAAAACAGAACTGAGACCAATGGGCGCCGCGCGTGCTACTTGTATACCCAATGACGTCCCCCTCGACGGAGGCCTTCGAGGGACCATTGACTCGACATCGGCGCCCTCTGCCGAGAATACATTTCCGAAGCGGCTAAAGCTGGATGGAATACATCCAAGATGAGGAATACATTGGAGGAACATCCAATCGAAACAACGTTACCAGTTGGTAAGTCACTTGTTCTTTTGGGCGGATTTAAAAGGAAAGGCAAAGGGTCTTTGATTACACCTGAGGATCATCGCCCTTATTGAGGAACAGTCAGGTTGTCCTCTGAAAAAGTAAAAATGTTGCTTTTAAACTCCAGCTGAGGACTGCTGCCCTGAACATTTTGGCTCCTGGTGAGCAAGTGTTTCCACGTAGCTTATTTAACTAGGAGGTTTGACAGCGAGCAAATTAGTTTAGGGTCCACTTGTAAAGAGCAATTCTACCACAAAGGGATTTCTTGGTGCTGGCATTTAATTTATGGGATGTAAAGTTTGTGCATGCTTTTTGCAATTGTACAAATCAGTCTATAGGCGTAGTTTATAGGACTTGCTAACTGTAGACCACTACTTGGAAGCAGTCTGGTATTAACCAAAGTTCTTTTTTTCAAAGGGCAGGAGATATTTTGTCCTACTTTAATGGCACCCCATAAACTGTTCCATATTACTGGGACCAATTACAAAAAACTAAATCATGGAGGCGGTTAAGCAGAACTAATTGATTAAAAGGAAGCCCACCAGTTGATCTTAGTCTCCAGGTAGCCTGCAGCATCAATATTTTTAAGCCTTCTGGTGCCCACTTTTATGAGCACGGCATGTTCCTATGAATTGTATGCATTTGCTAACTGACAAACTACAAACCTCTTATTTGATGGCAGAGACCTGGTTGTGCTGCTTCAGTCCATTCAACAACATTGCCTTGGCCTATGCAATTAACCCAGGTGGGCTGCCTGATAAACTCCTGTTTTAACCATTTGTGGAATTGGTAGAAGCACCCAAGATACCCTGTCTTTCACCAGTGGAGACAAGTTGAAAAATCTTGTGCAGTTTAGGCGATTGCAATACCCCTCTCACAATGCTGTTAATGTTGAAACTTGTGGGACAGTCAAATCCTAAAGTTCTTTAGTCTCCTTAAGTTACCCGATTAACAAACAATGGGGCGCCTTAGAGAAGTCATCCTCTTAAAATGTTTATTCGAGGGGATTGGGTCCTCCGACGTATTCCATATCTATGACAGGTAATGTCCACAGTTGTGGACATTACCTGTCAGCGATATGGAATACGTCGGAGGACCATCCCATCGAAAGAACGTTACCAGGTAAGAAAGTAACTTGTTCTTTCAGGCTTTTAGCTCATAAAACAAACTATTCAGTCAGTATTCCATCACCATTACTGCTAAAGAACATCCATTAAGGTTGGTATAAAAATAATACATTACAAATGTATTACTAAAACTAGCTAAAACAAATAATCTATACATCTGAATGGTTTACATCTGCATAGATCTCCATTAATAATATTGGTCACTAAGAACTAGTAAAATTATTGGCATGTTTGTAAATAATTCGGCCTACGATGCCAAGCACTAAGAACAAAATTGGATACTGAAACTACTATTGATCCGGTAGTCGTTACTTTGCAATAGTATTTGCAGTATCCCATTTTGTTTCTAGATCTTGGCATCATAGGCTACTCTATGCAGATATATAGGTATGTTCTTAGTTCGTTTTAGTTTTTGTAATACATATGTAATCTTTATATGCACGTTTTTATTGATGTTTTGGCGTACTGAGAGATTATTTAATTCTTTGCTTTTGTGTTTATGCGCCTGTAAAGTCATCTTTATAATGAGGTGTTTGAGCCTTCAGTTTGTGAAATGCTGAAATTCTGTCTTCC
The DNA here is from genome assembly GCF_040938575.1 of Ambystoma mexicanum. Lineage (NCBI taxonomy): Eukaryota > Metazoa > Chordata > Amphibia > Caudata > Ambystomatidae > Ambystoma > Ambystoma mexicanum. Next base: position 530,172,994 of record NC_090924.1, on the reverse strand, counting down.
TGGCGTGTAGCTGAAATCTGTTCTTTCACCTAGTTCTTGCTTGTATTCAGGCATTAGATGAACATTTTAAATAACGGATTTTCCAATCTGTACCATCCACTATCACAGCGACTGGGTGCCACTAAAGTAGGATTTGCAGCACACTCATGAGTCGCGAATGAAGATGTAGCATCAGAAATTTGTTCAGCAAGATGGTATGTTTTCTTTATTTTTGCTTTGCCCCTCCATTTAGAGTAAGTCAACTTTTCATCCATCCTCATGAGGCGAGTTTATTTGTATTCTTTGCTGTTTCCAAGTCCAAGGAAGAGAGGGCAGCAGTGGCCAATGTTAGAGTAGCTCAAGGTGCACACACAGAATCTTAGACTAATGAGGTAAGCATGCTACATGCATGCACAAGCACAGGAAGCATCTAGCACAGATATAGCAAATGGTCATGCCACGTCGGAGCAGAGTAGTGGATTGTGTAGGGGAGGCATGGTTTCAAAAGTATGACACTGACACAATGGGTACAATTTCTAAAACCTTTATTGAAATTGTTCGGGTTAGAGATATTCCTATTTTGCCCTATAACTAAGATGGGAGTAGTCTCGACCATCCAATAATAAATAACGCAGTCCTAGTGCAGTCTGCCAAATCAAAATGGCCCATGCTAACAAAAACCTAATGCCTGCCCTATCTCTTGTACCAAAAAGTGTAAAAAGGAGAAATGTATGCAAAAGGAAAAACCAGTGTTCAAATGAACAAATGTGGTCGCACCAGCTCTCCTTCCCACGTTAGACCTTGCAGAGTAAGGCTGTCCCTGTAGGCAGGATGACACGCTTAGGTTCCAACACAACCTGTTTGGAATGTGGATCGAGGCCTGTCTGGCCTTCCACATTTGTCTCTTCTCTTGACTTCCAAAATAATGTTTCAAGCATAAAGTTCACAAAGGTCTTCCTCTGCTGGGCTCAGACCTCTCAAGATAAAGTTCAATACAAACTTGAAAGGGGCTCCCTTCCCCAAGCTTATTTCCCTTCGGGTCTCCCTCCGTCTGGGTCGGCCCACTTTGGGATATCGAAGACTTTCGAATGTGTGTGGCTTTCTTCACAGACCATGGCAGGACCGCTTTGACTCAAAGCTTACAGTTCAACTTTCACTCTCCCCTTCCCTAGGCGTTATACTTCATTTCACTTTAGCTGTTCATGTTTTATCACTTCCAACAATTTACTTTTCACTGAGACTTTCGAGTGGGCTACTTCCTTTCGCCGGACACTCCATTACTTAGTATCTCTGTTTTGACTTCAAAATTCATTCACTGGTCTGCCTTTTCTCGCGTTTCATTCACACGGGTGCAGTCTCCACTTATATATAAGTAGATATACTTTTGCTACTTCTAACTTTTAACACACACTGGTTGTTCAGGTCGCTTGCCAACTCGCCAGCTGTGTACTTCCCTTCTTGGTTTTGCGATCCACGATTTAAGGTTAGTACCACAGGCTTGGCCTCTCCTCCCCAACTCTGCCGTTCACCCGGGAGGGTCCTTGAAACACAATGCAATGTTCACTTGTGGGCTCTGGCCTTCTCCACGTGTCTTTCGTGGCTTGTTGGAGGCAACAACCTCCAGTAAGGAACTCTCTTGGGGTTTCTGACCCGCTGCTCCCGTCCCTTGGTCAGTCGTTCTGCTCCAGAAGGCTTGCCTTTGTCCCGGAAGCCCTGCTCGTACTTGTGTTACGCCTTGCTCAGTGTGTCTTTGGGTTCCGCCTTTTATTTGTGTGAGGAGAGCGAATTGGTATTGGGTGTATGCACCTAGAATCAAGTGCCTGACTTTGCCAGACCAGATTAGCAGGACATGTCCAGTATGTTGTGTGAAAGTTAATGTTGTTACTCTGTCACCCTCTTCCCAGTGTTTGTGTAAAAAGGTCGGGAAGTTGGGACCTCTGAGCATCCTAAAACATAGGTTGCGTTGGATAAACAAGATAGACTGGAATACCGCTTCTCACCATCGGCGGACTCCCCTAGCCCCTCCACCCCCCACTCCCTGATGACCCCTCACCTAGGTGATCCTACCGCACTGGTCCACCCCCAGGAACTGGATCCAAAAGCGATGGCCATGTCCTGGACACCTGGATGACAAGTCCCTGAGGACTAGCGCGTGAGACACCCTTTGGCTTCTCACAATTGCCACATTGATTTCCTAGGGGAAGGGGATGACGGACAAAGAACATTTCCCACCCCCCCACCAAATTCTTCACCCTCCCAACAACCACAGCCCCTCCCCCCATCACACACACCCTTACCTGTAAGAATGAGCCGGGCCTTTTGTTCCCCTTACTGCATGCATTTAGAAGAGCCGAAATTACATTGCTGCCAATGAGAGTCTAATTTCCTTTTTTCCCAAACCCCCTTTCCAGCCTCTGGATCAATCCTATAATCTTGGGTATAAAAGCAGTACCATTTTCATTGCTCAGGCTTGTTTACCTACAATGGAATGGGGGGAAAAAGCACAGTATTGTAGAATTCTTCTTCAAACTCCTTTTTAAGAGAAACCTTGGCTTGAACGTACTAACAATTTATGTAGGCTAAATACCAAGGACCCCAAGCTTGTTCATTAAAAACACTAGTTAAACCTATTAACGGGCACTTGGTGATGCCAAAGAGGGTGTTGAGAGTGATTTATTGAATATGAGCACTTCCACACGGCAGTGTTGTTCTCTGTAAAGAAATTGACCTTATGTTCATGCCAATATTTAAAAAGCTGCATTTTACTTTTCTAGTCGAGTTTCCTGCTGTTTTGCTAAATACTGCCAATGGAGAAGTTGAGTCCGAATTCCATACCTACGTACAGCCTCAGGAGCATCCAATCTTGTCAGAGTTTTGCACTGAACTGACCGGTATTAAACAGGTAATCCTTTTAACAATGGTGGTCACCTATACTCTGAATTCATCGCCTCAGTGAAAATAAAATATAGGCCACAAAATGTGCTCTCAAATGTTACATTTATTGGTAAATAATGAAATGTGTGCTCTCTGAACCTGGAGAACCAGCATTCATGCTAGAGGTGAATAACTTTTAATGGGTGGCTTGTAACGTGGAACTTTTTCACTCTGATTTCTAGCTCTCAGGTTTACAGTGTTGAAGGATTAACTCGTGAGTAAACTAGTAAAGGCATAAGCCAACAATATTCTTTTCCAAGTGTGCACCGTTGAAAACCTTGCCTGCGGGGCATTTTTTGAAGACCCTTGCAGGGATAGGGTAGAACCTTTTTAAAGCTAGTTGTTCCCATTAAAACGAGATTCTTTAGAAAGAGCCAGGATATTAAACAAGGACACTTTTTTGACCCAAGATTAAACACAAACAAGGGGGGGGGGAAGAAAAATCGAACCCGATTTATCAAAAGTGTCTGTATGGAAAGTCAAACAATTATGTAAATACTCAAAAACATTGGCCAATACTGATCTAGGAGAGGCTTTGGATCCAAAGGTACAGGCCATGACATCTACAAGCACTTTTGACAAAAGATCATTTTAAGAGTGAAACATCAAATCGAAGTACATACATTGCTTGGTAGGCCTTTTTCCATTTGGCGGCTACAAACTATGTATTTTGAGTATGAGCTATACTAATTAGTCAATTGGAAACTCTGTAATTGTAATACAGAGTTGGTAGTGGTGCCAGTGTCCTTCATTAGCAGCACCATTTGAAAGCTTGAAAAATAGGATTTTAGAACTCATGTGATCTAGTCAAAAAGTGGACCTAAACCTAGCCCAGTGGTGGTCTGTTTTGATTAAGTCACCAATAAAACGCTGATTGCTGAAATCGGTTCGTCTGAGCCATGTAACCCTAATATTGATCTGGGAAAGAAAGAATTGACAGTGGAATGTAGAGTTTAGCTTGATCATGACATTTTGCAGATGCCAAATTAGATGAATAACGGGGGGAGGCATATGATCTGATGAGTGGCAAGGCCCCTGGCCCCAATGGGATTTGATTACTACAAGGAACGTCGCTGGCCCCCCTTGCTGTTGAAGGTATATCAGGAAGCGCTGAATAGACCAGCCCTACCTCCTACAGTGAGGAATACTATTCTCCTAAACTGGGGAAAGATGAGCGACTTTGCTTCTAGTACAGACCCTTCGAGTGGATTGTCCTCCAACGTATTCCGCATCTTAAATGTATTCCATCCAGCTTTAGCTGCTTCAGAAAAATTTTCTCGCCAGAGTGCGCCGTGCATCGATGGTCCCTCGAAGACCTCCAATGAGGGTGACGTCATCAGGCGTACAAGTAGCATGCACGGTTCCCGTTGGCCACAGTTCGGTTTTTTCCGCAGTATACGTTGCTTCGGAGATTCGGCGCGCCTCAAGTTCTGTGAAGAAATAATAAATGATGAATATGTCCTCGTCATCGACCACGACCCTGAGATCGGGTTTCAAAAAGTGCAAGTCGTGCGGTTTAAAAATGTCGATTACAGACAAGCACAGAGTGTGGTGCCTCGGAGAAGGCCACGACATGGAGGCCTGTACGAAGTGTCAGGCGATGACAGGGAAGGCCTTGCGGGAGAGGAGGGGAAAACTTCAGGTAGATCGTAAATCCGACCGTAAAGCCTCGAGCGTCGAGTCGAGGTACCGTGAGGAGAAATCTCCTCGACGCGAAAGACATCGGTCTGGATCCCGAAGCGATTCCTATCGCTCGTCGTCTTCGACGAAAAAATCGAAGAAACGACGCCACAGGTCCCCCTCCACCTCGTCCTCAGACGAATCCCCAAAAAGGATGAAATGTCCTACTAAACATTCATCATCCGAAGAATGGGAAGCATTCAGGGTCAAAATGATGGAGGTACTTGAGAAAGCGAAGCCTCGGTCCGCGCCTTCCTCGGAAGCCGGCCGGGAGCGTCATTGCTCCGACACTTGTGCGCCCTCGAGCCCGGGTGATAGAAAGACGAAGGATAGACAACCTTCCAGGACTCCGAGCGAGAAAAGCTGCTCGAGTCAAGTCGACCGCTCGAGGTCACCGACGCCGTCCGAGACCGAACACACCTCGAAGGGCAAGTCTTCGAAGAGCGCCTCGACGCCCTTGAAGCCGGCGCAGTTGAAGACTGGTATTACGCTGACGCCTCTGTCGCCGTTGACCCCCGAAGCCGAAACCTTCCAGTTCGGCAAAATCTGCCAGAAAAAGGAAAGGGAAGGGTACAAGACCTGTAATGCCTTCAGGACCCATTAGTACTCCTCCTCCACCTCTCCCAGAAAAGGTTTACAAACCTCTTCCTAGGAAGGAGTTTTTCAAGTCCCTGACCTCAATTTTTGAGGAACAGGAAAAATCTGATGAGGACAATGTACCTTTTGGGCTAGAATATGGCACCGCAAATGTCCCAGAATGCCTGATTTCAGAAGAAAGCAGGATGAGGGATTTGGTTGAATCACTGCACAATGCGAGTGGTATTGATGCATCTCCTGAAAATGACTTTGGTAGGCCGGAACCAGGAGAACATGCCAGTCCGTCATACGTCAGCTAATGACAAAGGTAATAGATTATTTAGGATGGGCCAGACCCCCAGCCCAATTCATCCAAGCTGATCTAACAGACATATTGGATCATGGTCCTACTGAAGACCCAATACTACCTTTTGACGTAGCCTTGCAAAATAGGATGGCCAAAAATTGGGAGACTCCGGATTCTATTCCGCCAGTGAATAAATCCCTTACTTCAAAATACCGCCCTGCCAGTAGTGACCCCAGCTATCTGTCTAAACATCCCACTCCCGAGAGTTTTGTCATACAGACAGCCACAGCTTCTAACAAACTGGCGTACCCTTCTATCCCTCCGGACAGGGACGATAAGCATGTGGATGGCTGGGCACGGAAGATATTTTCAGCTGGGATTATGGCGTTAAAATCAGCCAACTCCACATGTGCCTTGGCAAAGTTTTCGTAAACTCTGTGGGAGTGCATTGCGATGGCGGCGGAGCACATACCAGAAGGGGACGAAAGGGAAGGATTTCTTGCCATCGTTAGAGATGGAAAGGAGGCTATGCAGGAATCCCTTGAATCTGGATTGGACACTGTAGATAGCGCAGATTTGCATGGTTACAGAAGTCTGGTTTTGCACCAGACGTGCAGAACCGTCTCCTGAACATGTCCTTTGACGGGTCTCACCTTTTTGGCAGCAAGGCTGACGACCGCCTTGAGAGGTTGCAGACCTCAAAAGCAGCTGCCAAGTCTTTGGGAGCTGCCATCAGGCAACCTCAGCCTTTTCGTGCACCAGGTCAATCTTGGAGGGAACGATCCTATCGTTACTACTCCTCATATGGAAAGGCGAGAGGAATGGCCAGTCAAAGGGGCAGAGAAAGGCCACTCGCGGTGGACGATGAAAACGTGCAAAGCCAGCTCCAGCTACAGCCTCTCTGCCATCAGTGGCTGCAGCAACCGCCTCAAAACCACTTTGAGGACTTGCATCACAAGACACCTGTAGGTGGCCGGCTGTCACAGCATCTGCAAGAATGGCGAGCAATTACTTCATGTTTGGGCTCTTGAAATAATAGCCCAAGGTTACTGCCTTCCTTTTCTAACGCAACCGCAAAGCAATCCACCAAGGAGACACCCTTTGAAGTTTTCTGACCCGCTCCTACAGCAGGAAGTTTTAACCCTGCTGGAGAAAGGTGCTATAGAATCGGTACCTGCAGCGGAGAGGAACAGGGGATGGTACTCCCCATATTTTCTTTATCCCCAAAAAGGACGGAGGACTGAGACCCATCCTGGACTTAAACTTGAACAAGTTCCACAGGAAGGACAAGTTCAAGATGGTTACCCTTTCTCAGATCCTTCAGGCCCTTCAACTCCAGGATTGGTTTGTTTCATTGGACCTCCAGGATGCTTATTTTCATGTGCCGATTCATCTCACGCACAGAAAATACCTGAGGTTCGTAGTTGGCAATTCACACTATCCGTTTCGAGTCCTGCCATTCGGATTGACCTCCGCCCCGAGGGTCTTCACCAAACTGATGGTAGTGGTGGCAGTGCTCCTCAGGAGAGGGGGATTCACGTCTACCCCTACCTGGACGATTGGCTGATCAGAGCACGTTCTGCCAAACGGGCACTAGATCACCTGAAAGTCACCTGCCACTTCCTCCACAGACTCTGCTTCTCCCTCAATTTCAAGCAGTCACAAATTACACCTTCTCAACGGCTCCAATATATATAGAAGCTGTATTAGACACATCCTTGGGAAAGAGCTCGCCTCCCAGGTCGAGGGCTCAAGACATTCTTCAGATGGTTTCCAAATTCCAAAATGCCCAAAATCTTTAGGCCTGCGCCTTCTTAAGGTTACTCGGCCTCATGGCATTCTGCATCTTTCTGGTGCCAGAGGCACGTCTGAGAATGAGATCCTTTCAATGGGCTCTAACGACTCAGTGGTCCCAGTTCAGGTCGAATGACAGATCTTCTCCAAATTCCGAACAAGGTTCGTCAAGATCTTCTGTGGTGGACTTGTTCAGAGAATATCCTGAAGGGAGAACTTTTTTGGCAACCATGGCCGGAGATCACAGTAGTGATGGACGCCTCACTCAAGGGGTGGGCATCTCATGCCAACGATCTGACCATCAGAGGTCGTTGGTCTCCATCGAAGTCCAAACTACACATCAACCTTCTGGAGCTGAGAGCAATCAAACTAGCGCTGAAAGCTTTCCTGCCATCTGTCAAGGGAAAAAATGTCCTGATAATGCATGGCCACTGTTTTCCGTCATTATCTAAACAAAATAGGTGGTGTAGGGTCACTACCTCTTTGCAGAGAGGCAATGCAGCTCTGGTATTGGGCAATCCAAGAAGGAATTTCTTTAACGGCAGTTCACCTAGCCGTGGAAGAGAATATGGCAGCAGACGCTCTGAGCAGGCAGAGCACGGTGTCCCACGAATGGGAACTGGCTCAGGAAGTCATTCAAGAGATCTTTGCCCTTTGGGGAACCCCTCAAGTGGACCTATTTGCGACCGGAATCAACCGGAAGTGCGAAAGGTATTGCTCAAGGGAATTTCCCCCGAGAGGAGCCCTGGGGGACGCATTCGTAGTGGAGTGGACTTTCCCACTATTGTACGCGTTCCCTCCGTTTCCCGTCATTTCTCAGGTCATCGGGAGACTGAGACGCTTCGGGAACCACATGATCCTAATTGCCCTGAATTGGGCCATGAGAACGTGGTACCCAGACCGTCTAGACATGTCCATCTGTCCTCCAGTACGTCTCCCTCAGAGAGAACCTTCTCTCTCAAATGGAGGGTCGGGTTCTCCATCCAGAGGTCAAAACGCTCAACCTTCACGCTTGGTATCTGAAAGGCTGAGTTACAAGGATTGGAACCTTCCAGATGACGTCATGGAGGTGTTGCTTTCGGCAAGAAGGCCAGCAACAGTGTCTATACCGTTGCCGTTGGAAAAAGTTTTGCAACTGGTGCAGAGAAAAGAATGTCAATCCTTTTCTATGTTCTATTCCGGAAGTACTGTCCTTCCTCCTGACCCTAGCACATAGATGTCTAAATGCTGGAACCATTAAAGGTCATCTTGCGGCGCTTTACATCTTCAAGCGCTCGTCGGAAGAATGCTCCCATTTCAAAATTCCTCTGATAGTGCAATTCCTAAAAGAACTCACTAATGTTTCCTCCTTATCCATTTCAAGTGCCAGTTTAGGATCTCAATCTGGTACTAAAATTCTTAATGTGTGCTCCTTTTGAACCTTTGTAAACTTAACCATTAAAATTACTGACATGGAAAACTGCTTTACTAGTTGCTTTAACATCTGCAAGAAGAGTGAGCGAATTGCAGGCACTGTCTTCTAGGCCACCCTATACTGTGTTACATAAGGACAGAATTGTGTTGAAGGTTAAACCCTCATTTTTGCCAAAAGTGGTATCCGATTTTCATATAAGTCAGAATTGTTTTACCCGCATGCTATCCTCCACCTCATCCTAGTAAAGAGGAAGAAAGGTTACACAGGTTGGATCCGAAAAGAGCTTTAAGCTTTTACATTTCTAGGCTTTCTAAGCTTAGAGTGGACAATCAACTGTTTATTGGCTACACAGGAAAAAGATTGGGTCAGTCACTGACAAAACAAACATTATCACGCTGGATTGTGCTTTGTATTTTAGAATGCGACAGATTAGCACAAAAAGACCCACCAGAAGGTTTAAGGGCTCATTCCACCATAGGCATCGCCTCTTCGACGGCCCTACAAAGAGGTGTTCCTATAAGGTCCATTTCTGAAGCAGCAACTTGGTCCTTGCTGCATACTTTTTCAAAATTCTACAGCCTGGATGCTTCCCAGTCTAAGGAGCTGAATTTTGGTAAAGCAGTACTATATTCAGCCATCTAGGGGTATCCAAAAATCTAACCCCTCCTCCAGAGAAATTGTTCATACTGCTTTGGGAGTCCATCTAAGATGAGGAATACGTTGGAGGACACAATCCACTCGAACAAGTTACTTAGCAACTGGTAACGTTCTTTCGATTGGATGTTCCTCCAATGTATTCCTCATCGCCCTTCCAACCTACCCCTCTGTAGATTTTTCTGGGTTATTGCCACTCTAACTCTCGCAAGGCAAATACCTGTCTGCCGGCACAGTCTACACAATGAGAAATCAATAAAGAAGGTTGGAAAAACAGAACTGAGGCCAACGGGCGCTGCACGTGCTACTTATACACCCGATGACGTCACCCTCGACGGAGGCTTTCGAGGGGCCATCGACGCGACGCACGGCGCCCTCTACTGAAAATTTTTCCGAAGCAGCTAAAGCTGGATAGAATACATCTAAGATGAGGAATACGTTGGAGGAACATCCAATCGAAAGAACGTTACCAGTTGGTAAGTAACTTGTTCTTCTCTTTATTACATTTGGACAAAATAATAGCCAACAGATCGTCCCCCATAATGAGTAAATTGGTCCTACCCGATCAATGCAGATTTATTCTGGGGAGATCCATGCAGCATAATCTACAACGCCTGTTTGTTATTCAACCTCAAATGAACCAGGGCCACGGGCTGCAGAAATGCTATTAGATGCAGAGAAAGCTTTCGACTCCCTAAATTGGGCCTTTCTTGTTACCGTTCTGTGGCAAATGGGTATAGGTGCCTACTGTACGATAAACTCCTGGCCAATCTGCTCATAAATGGTATGACATCCAGCTTCTTTGAACTATACAGATGTACGAGGCAGGGATGTCACTTGTCTGTTCTGGTTAGCTGTGGAGCCATTTCTCATATTCAGAGGTTTTACCTTATATATGCAGCGGGTGCTGGTCTCGTATGCGGATGACCTTCTAATCGACGTCTCGGACCCAGTCGATATTAATCCCATTGTCTACATAGTTATAGAAATATTCAGGGTTACGGATACATTGGACAAAGTGGAATTGCTTCCTCTCACACCTCTGACGACGCCAGTACAAACTGGCTGGGGGTTTAGATGGTGCCCAGACCAGGTTAAGTACCTGTGTGTACGTGTATCTAGAGGATAGCAGGATAGAAGATAGTGTCTCAGGAGGATAGCTCAGGGGCAATGTGCTCGCCTTGGAAGTAAAACGACATGGAGCAACACTGGTTAGATCCCCAGGTACGCGCTTAGAAACTTCTGGGTATTAAGCGCGTTATGAATAACCTATCATATACAGACGTCAACACTTTATGTTGACCATAATTTTGTAGCAGTTGAATCTGCTGAGGCTCAGCTGGATCGCTAGAATAGAATTCCGTTATCTCTTATTGCTCATACATCCATTATAAAGATGGTAATTCTTCCAAAATTTCTATATATATTTCTCAATGTTCCTAGTGAGCTACCCGAAATATATTTTGAAAGAATACGCTCAATGGTAGGCAGGTTTGTTTGGGCACATAAATGAGTATTGGGGAAAGAGAACACTCGCCCACTTGAAGAATGGTCTGGCGGTGCCGGATTTTTAAATGTATTCTCTGTTCACCCAGACGAGCCATCTTAATTATTGGTGTGGCACAGCACCTTATGCGCAGCAGGTCGCACAGGAATGAGCCTTAGTATCCCCATACAGACTTGCTGCTGGGTTGTGGGGAAAATAGTGCAAGCAGAGACATAAGTTAAACGTGGTACATACGGCTCTAGCTGCAATACGCCTGCTACACAAGAGATATGACCTTCCGAGGCCCTTAACACCAGACGTTGCATTTAATCAAATCAAGTGGCTGGATAGTACATTAGACTCTGGACTGTATAGGGATATGGCTGCAATTGGCATATGCAAGATAAGGGGACTGGTTTCCAGCTGGTGACTTTCTCTCTAGCTGATTGTAGAAGTATGGGAGGCTTGCTTTTAAGCAACAAATGTATTATAGGGTTAAAGTGGAGGTGGGTGCGCTGCTGGATACTTGTCCACAACTCCCTCAACCTTCGGATGAGATGTCATTTCTCTTAAATTTCTCTTAAACCACGAAGAACTGCGACACGTCATTACTGCACTCCATACTGCAGGGCTGGCGAAACGGGAAAAAATGAAAGCTAAAATGAATTGGGGAAAATACAATGGGACACAGTAGTAGTCATGAGTACTGGAGTTGCAGTTGGTTTCAAACCAGATCTGTCTCCATGAATTATAAACACAAACTACTACATTTTAAATATATACATCAAGCATATGTTACACCGCTAAAGGTTAAAAAAATATGACCCGTCTTCACTTGGAGCATGCCCACTGTATGAGACATTAGATACTGACGTTCTGCACATTTCATGCAACTTCCCTAGAGTTGCAACATACTGGACAAGTGTTTGGAATACTCTTGGCTATATCACTAATTGGAATGTACCATTAAGCCCTGAAGTGTATTTGTTAGGCTTAACTTGTGAGGCACTATAACGTTACTGTAGATTTTTGGGTATTGCTTTGTTGATAGCCAAGAGGAACATTGCTATTGGAGGGTGGTTGCAGTGTACCCCCACAAAAGGAGGTTGGTTAAGGATTTGTTTGGTGTAACGACCAAGAAGATGCCTATAGAGAGCTGGCTGCTCCTACATCTCAACTATTGCCCTTCACTCATTCTGCTCTTTCAGGGTACCAGCTGTTGGGGAGATTTTATCATTTGTATGCTTCATCCCATCCCCCCAGCACTTGTTCTTTATATCCTGAATGAGTGGAGCCTTTTTCCGCTCATTCATTCTTATGGGCTGTTCCTTTTTTAACTCTGTTCTGTTTAACTTATTCTATGGAGTCTACTTTCCTCCATATCATTTTTATTTTTTATTTTTTACGGTATCTGCCTTTTACTTTTTCAGCATGTTGGGGAGAATTCTCTATTTAGGCTGAATTTCCTAACCTAGTGAGTCCCCCAGCAGCTTTGCTGGATTTTTGGGGTTTATTTTTTTCTCCTGCCAAGAGTGAGACTTTTACCCTCACTCTTGGGCATGATTTGGGTGTGTTTCTTTGACTCTAGATATGTTTAATGGGCTATGGGGTCTTTTACTCCATAGGGCTTCATGTGTTTTGTGATGTGTTACACAGCACCCTCGGTGCAGTAACACAGGGGTGTCATAGTGACCCCCCCAGAATAGATTCCATACCCTGGGACTGACTGTCTCCCAGGGCAGGTAAAGTCACCATTGACTTTACTAGTCTTAAATTCTGAACAGAACCAGTACAGACCATCATATTGTGGACGTACTGGCTGGGGCAATTTGATTGCCCCGGGGTCTGTTAGTCGAGGGGGCACGTCTCCATCCCCCCTGATCGAGTATTGGCTGGTGGCAGTGGATACTACTTTTTATATTCAACCGCAAATATTTCTCTATGGGATTTTCCCATTGTTCGAGGCTATCTTTATTTATTTAATTACGATAGCCTCGAACATACCGCCAGTTTATTTAATTATTATTAATTCTCCGGTTGGTATTTTTTGCCAAAACTCGGTTCTAAAATGGCGTTTGTGTCCTCTTCTGTGACTCCAACCCAAGTCGAGCCCTTTGTTCCACTTTTTGGCGGGCTTCTCCACAGAAGCCCTCCAAAGTGGTGCCACTCTGTCTGGGGTACTTAGGAGGGGTAGAGAGGGATTTAGGCACCGTGGACTGAGTTGCCTAGGCAACTCAACTCGCACTCCGTCCTGATTGGCCCAAGTGGTGAGCTGGCCAGCTCACCACTTAGCATGTTTGAGTGACAGCTAGGCTGAGTGAATGGTGGTTTTCTGCATAAAAGCAGGGCTTTGGAGACTGGAACTTCAGAAGTCACCACAGGACCGAAGAATCCGACGAGGGAGAAGCTGAGCCGACCTGCCACGACAACATCACCGGTGGAGCCCTGCTGGACCGTCTCACCACTTTTCCCAACGACAGAGGAGATCTCCCGCCGGAGAGTATTCTTCCTTTGACTGGTGGGGATAACCAGTTTCACCGTCTTTTCGCCTTCCCGACGCATCTCGGCCGCCTTGCCTGTGCCAAGCACCCCGGCAACCGAAATACCACGTTTTACCACGACCGCGAAATAAAGGATAATACCTTTAACCGTAAAACTCCGCGGCTGGTTTCTTCCCCGGCAGTGCAACGACCTTCAGCTTTCCTCCAAGTCGAGATCTTCTCTTCCCCTGGACGACGACGAGACTTGCACCCGCTGCCAGGAACAACTGCCACCGCTGGAGGATCCTTCCCACTTAAGGTACCGTGTCCCGCCTGGCTTCTCTTGCCACCGACTGTACGGGGTAGATTTAGCCCCCAGCTTTTCGAACCTGGGTTAGCCTGGGACACCCTGGCTAAACTTTTCTGAGCCTCTCTACTCTTTTCGAACTCTCTGCAAGACTTTCTAAGCATAGTGTAACTGTGATCTTGGGCGCATTTGTGCTCTGCTCTCTCTGAGTGGGCCCAGCCTATGGACTTTGGCTCACAAGTGACTTTTGCTCTTCTGCCTTGCTAATAGTGTTCCAAAATCTTAGAGTGGTGTATCGTTCCATGTCCTGTCTTTTTCCCTCCCTTCTTCATGAACTTATTGGAGTGCCATCTATAGTTAAGCGCTCACCTCTGTTTGGAAATAAGTGGTGTTAACTAAGACTTATCTGATAAGGAATAAGGGTTGTATATATTATATAGTCACTGTGTTTAGAGTGTTTTACAATAAGAGTGCTGGAGTGTTTCAAACAGTGCGTTTTTAAATAAATAATTATATACTTTGATACCAAAGCTCTGGTCAGTGTTTGCTTGTATTATTGTATCTGAGTGCCTATTGTGTATACTTTGCATACTGCCTAACTCTTCTTGAGGGAAGTCTGACTGCTCAGCCACAGCTACCAGGTAAATCTGGGTGGTACAGACTGCTACCAAGTGGGTTTACTGCTAACACCTGTAGTCCTAAATCTTTTGCAGTGTTCCCAAAGGGAACTGCACAGGTTTCTGCCTAACACAGCACACAGCTCCTTAAGGGCAGTGTTGCTGGGAACGCTTTGGGTTCTCCTTTGAGATTCTTACTTTATCCTTAATTTCTACAGTTCTTAAGGATAGAGATACTTTACATCGCTCCAAAAACCTTGTATTCTGAGAGATTGGTATTACAAAGCAAGTTCAGAATACATCTTTGTAGGAAGTCCTTAAGTTACTTTATTGGGTCGCACGTTTACAGGTTACATCAGGAACAACCGGTAGAGGAGATGGTAGGCAGGATATTGAATATTACAGGGAGAGCCCACTGGCTCCCACCACCCAGGCTTCATGTCTCGGTCTCTTTCTAACCTCTCTGGGCGGAACCAAGCTCAAGCCATAACATTCCATGCTGCTGCATCAGCATGTGCTGCGCATCCTATGCGATCACAGCCACACAGGATGAATCTACACAGATGTGCCAGGAGGTGGGTGAAGCAGGATATAAAAATTGGCCCACACCACCTTGTTTGGAGTGCCAAAGGGATACTTAATATCCCGCTTATCTCTGCTCCTGTGACTTTGTAGTCACATGGACAACCTTCTAGTTATGGCTGGTGGCAGTGGACATGTTCTACCAACTATTGTACTATTTTTAACCGCACACTGTATTCACAGTCCCGGGTGTGCACAATAGGGGCACCTAAGTATTAACTCGGGAGCTTCTTTCTTCGCCTTTTCTCACATGGTGGTTCTTATTTAACTCTGCATCTACCATTCTGGGAGGGGGAGGTCTGTGTGAGTGTTTTGACTTTTGCCGGGAACCCTTGGGTGTCCCAGCTTAGGCTCCAGTGTGTCTGGGCAGGCAGGAAGTGGGGGAGGAGTTATTCACTCCCCTGCTCTTTGTCTGCCTGAGTGCCTGAATGGACCCAGCTCCCACTGGGGGTCTAGCTTTCCTGATTGGACAGCCACCCGCCCTTTTCTGTAAACTGCTGAGAGATTGCAGAGGAGTTTGTGCTGAAACTGAATGAAAGGTGAGGTTCCTGAGGTGAAAGGCAAGTCAACCACTGTAACCTGAAGTAATCGAAGAAGATGATCAGCGATGCCTGCAGACCCTTTGCAACCCCTTGAAGCGATCACTGCTGCCCTGACGCCATTCTCCATGCAACAGAGGAATTCCGAAGAGGTCGACTCCTTCCCTTTGCGTGGTGGGAATAACCAGTCCCTAGACTTAACTCCAATCTGAGCCCTCTCCTGAGGTGCTGTGCCTCTCCAGAGCTGCAGAACCCAAATAACAGGCGACCTCCAACCCAATTGAAGTGCATCTTCTTTGAAAGGCTGAATATGTCCACGTTTTTGAGATTCGGGTGAACCTCCAGAGACACACTTGGGCTCATCCAAGACTCCAGGAATCAAAGGTTGACCAGGCAAATCGTGTCCTTTGATGCTGAAGAAAAGGTGCCAAAACTGCAGAAGGTCCAGAATAACCGAAGACATCCGTGCCAGAGGTCCTCGCTCGAGACTGCTGCTGAGAGATCCCGTCCATTGACCTGCCTTTCAACACCAGACCAAGGAATCCAGAGGACCGGTCCAGCGCTTCCACATTGAGGAGAGCTCAGCCACAAACATTTGTTCAAACCTAAGGTACTGTGGGGGGGGAAAAAGGTATTGCTTACCTTAATCCGAGAAGTCGCTCCAGAGTATTGGAGCGGACGCAGAGATGTCCAGGGTGCCCTCTCGCCACCCTTAACTCCTATCCAACCTGCTGCTTGTGTCCCTTTACCGAGTCCTTTAAAACCAACGCTGGAGACCCTGTTAATCTTCCTGAATCAAAAGGATTAGAGACTAGCAAGTATCCACAGGAATTTATGTATTCTGCTAACTTTGAGCCTAAACAAACTGCCTTTTATATAGTGTTGCGTTCTTGGCTGTGCAGAGAAACTGCCTCTATAACCTTAAGTCTTTCTAGTATTACACTAACCAACTGTTTTCCTTCCTAAAAGTAATTATCTTATGTGGTTTTGCTAACTAAATAAAACTACCGTATATATCCTTTGTGTACCAGTGCGTGTTATTACTGATAGTACGGTAGAACTGTCATTAGTGTCAAAAGCTTTAACAATTTTAACCGCAAGCATCTACAAACTAAGCAGTGGCCTTTAAAATATACCTCTGTGTTTTGGTTCAGTCTACGAAGTGTTTAAAGGCGTATCTTGTGTACATATAATGAATCTATATTTTAATATACATTTATGTGTAAGTGTTTCTTTGAATTGCATTACTAACTAGGTTCAGTGTACTTGCCTACAGCTCACATCTTCCTCTTATAAGCCTCACTGCTCTGCCACTCCAGCGCAAGGTTCCATCAGTGGTACAGACTGGTATTAAGAGTTGGAGGGGGTGGGGATCTACACACCATTGGGATAGATTTATAGGCTTGCCTCACAGTGGACCTTAGGAAAACTCCCCCAACACCAGCGTCTCTGGACAGTTGCCGGTGTGGCTACGATGTCCTGAGATTGCTGGATACGAAAGATGGCTCATGGGAGCAAAATGTATGATAATGAGCCACTGTACACTGTGTACCTATATTAAGTCCTCGCCTGTGGTCTGTGATCATTGGGGATTGGTGGTGTTGATGTGCTTACTCATAGTAGTGGAGGCTGAGGAGGAAGTTGTTTCCGAACAACCCTGGAATGGGAAGATTCTCTGCATCCAGCGAACAGGCCATATTGTTAGGAGCAAACTTATTTTGCTTTGAGAATTCTTGTCTTCCTGTACAAAAAACGGTTTACAATGTATGTAAATAATATAAGACAAGGACTGACGTAATTAAAGATGGAGAATTTTTGTATTCCTCTTAAAAACAATGAACTGGTATATAAAAATTAACGTTAATGGGAGGCCGTTATTACTCCCAACCTATTTTATTTTTATTTTTTGTTTCACCTTTAAAACCTACTAGGAATACTAGTGAAGTGTGGCCTACCATAGTACTCATTCGGTAAATGTCTCCAAAGAGGAACACGCATTAGTGCCCCTTTCATTTTACTCTTGGTTAAGCTGCTGAAATGTTGAGCTCCTGAGCTGGCAAAGATAACACCTTACAATGCGCCTTTCCAAACCCTGCCCTCCATCATCAGTGTCTTTCTTATTCAATCTGTTTCGGATTATGATGCTTTTTAAAAGGAGGCGGAGAGGAGAAGGGAGAAGGGGAGAGGGGAAGGGATGGGGGAATGGAGAGGGGGAGATGGGGGGGGGGGGGACAGTGGGGGACACAACTCCTAAACATAAAATTACCAATCTTCGTCCCCGCCCTCCCAGAATGGCTGCACACCTGTGGTAGCCTTCTCACCCTCCGATGTGGCTTGCCAATATATTTCTTTACCTATTGCATCTTCCCTGTAATTCACAGTCCTGCACTTTGCTCATTTCCCCTTTCTTGAACCTTGGTTTAACTTTCCCTGTGCTGCGTCGCATTATCCTTCCTGCTACCTCTGGAATTGACCTTCCTCAGATTACTCCCTTCCTGCGTCGCTTCTCTCGTTCGTGCTTCCCCTCCCCCCATCCCTGCGCTGTGTTCTCCTTCAGCCTCCCCACTTATCACTATAGTTACTTGCAACCACCCTATACACTGAAAGACTCCTCCCGTAGACCTGCGCCAAATTATAGCAACTTAGACTCTTTAATTATCCATTAAAGGCTTCCGTAATGATGACGCGTGTTTCGGCTTATTCAAGCCTTTCTCAAATCAGGGCATGGTAAAAAAACTTAACAGTGAATAATTCATATGTATTTTGCAGATACAATACATGTATATGAGAAAAAAGAAACATATATGATCATCAAAGTCAAATGTAAATATTGTGCCAAAGAAAAATCAAAAATCGACAAAGTTAGTTTGGGGTTGTGGGGAGGATTGTTGGGGATGAAGAGTGAATGGAGAGAAAAACATAAGACATAATCAGTTCGGTATATCCCCGGTTTCTGTGTACTATTCTGATACCTCAGTTTGTGTTGGAGCACTGTCTGGAACCAAATTATACTGTGCTTACCATCCATGATTGGCTGTGAGTGGGAATTCATAAATTCCGGTGCAGGGTTTGATCCCCGTGCAGCTAGAATTGAAAATGTAAAGATGCATGCTTTAGTGGAGCTAAACATATTGGTAACCCGGAAAATCTAATATCTAGCCACATTACTTCTCAATTAGTTCCCACGTAATGCCAAAAGTGCATCTGCCTGCCATATAGTCCTAGTGCTTAAGCGTATTATCAATGTTAGTCTCATTTTATAGCCATTAGATTATAAGTGTTGCACTAAAAGAACAACGGGTTGGTGCTTAGAATCCTAGATCCTTCGTTAAGTTATACACATCTGCCCAAATATTCATGCTTCCCAAGACCGCTCAGATAGTGATGGCAGTCTTCAGGGCTTTTTTAACAAAAGTTAAAAAAAAGCCTCATTCGCGTTTATTCCTTCTTAATTATTGCTAAGCCAAGCATGTTGTAAACGCTGGACTTGTGCACATTGTTATTTAAGAATAACTTCGATAAGGCACACACAGTACCTTCCGTTCAGCATATGTTGCGGGTGAACTTATTACAAGCATGAAATATATTTGTGTTAAAGATTGCTCTTGTATGGTGTTTGCCCGAGCATATTGTAAATACTGCTTGTTAGGCAGAAACCTGTGCAGTTCCCTTAGGGACCACTGCAAAATATTTAAGACTACAGGTGTTTGGCAGTAAACCCACTTGGTAGCAGTCTGTACCACACAGATTCACTTGGTAGCTGTGGCTGAGCAGTCAGACTTCCCTCAAGAAGAGTTAGGCAGTATGCACAATAGGTACAGAGACACAGTAGCACAAACAAACACTGACCAGAGCTTTGGTGTAAAGGTATATAATTTATTTAAAAACACACTTATAATTTACACCAGCACAAACGAGGGTGAGTAAATTAGCACAGTCACTATCATATATATTCTGACAGAGGTGAGCGCTTAACTTAAGATGACACTAATAAGTTGTAAAGAAAGGGAGGAAAAAGGCAGGGTTAAGGAAGCACACAAGTTTCAATACTTTTGCAAAGAACCACACTAAGGCAGGATGACCAGAGTTCTACTGAAGAGCAAGGAAGTCAATTGCAAGGCCCACTCTTGGAGAGAGCAAACAGAAGGGGTCCAGGTTCACACAGTGGGGTTATGCCCAAAGAGTCTTGTAGATAGTTCGCACAAAAAGGATGAAATTCAAGTCAGGAAAAGTTAGCTAGGTTGTCCCAGGCTAGCCCAGGTTAGAAAGTCGAGGCTTTACTGTCACCCTGAACGATCTGTCGCAAGGGAAGCCAGGCGGGACACAGTACCTTTAGTGTGCTGGAAGCTTCAGTGGGGGCAGTTGTTCCTGGCAGCAGGTGCAAGTCGGTGTTTCGTCCAGAGGAAGAAGAGGTCTCGCCGTGGAGGAAAGATGAAGGTTGTTGCACTGCCAGGGAAGAAACCAGCCGCAGAGTTCTCCGGTTAAAAGGCACTACCCTTCTCTTCGTGGTAGTGGTAAGCCGTGGTATTCCGGTTGCCGGGGTGCTTGGCACGGACGAGGCGGCCATGAGATGCTCCAGGAAGGTGAAAAGAAGGCAAAACTGGTTATCCCCACCAGTCAAAGGAAGAAGACTCTCCGGACTGGAGATCTCCTCAGTCGTCGGGAAAAGTGGTGAGACTGTTCAGCAGGGCTCCACCGGTGGTGTCGTCGTTGCAGGTCCGCTCAGCTTAACCCTCCTCGGATTCTTAGGTCCTGTGGTGACTTCTGAAGTTCCAGTCCCCAAAGCCCTGCTTTTATGCAGCACACCCCCATTCACTCAGCCTAGCTGTCAATCAAACATGCTAAGTGGTGAGCCGGCCGGCTCACCACTTGGGCCAATCCCACAAGAGTGCGACTTGAGTTACCAAGGTAACTCAGTCCAGGGTGCCTAAACCCCCTCTCATACCCCCTATGGTACCCAGACAGAGTGGCACCATTTTTGGAGGCTTCTGTGGAGAAGCCTGCCAAAAAGTGGAACCAAGGGCTTGACTTGGGTTGGAGTCACAGAAGAGAACACAAACGCCATTTAAGAATCGAGTTCTGGCAAAAAATACCAACCAGTGAATTAATATTAATTAAATAAACCGGCGGTATGTTCGAGGCTATAAGAATTAAATAATTAAAGTTGGTAGCCTCGAACAATGGGAAAATCCCATAGAGATATATTCGCGGTTGAATATAAAAAGTAGTATCCACTGCCACCAGCCAAAACTCTATCAGGAGGGGACGGAGACGTGCCCCCTCGAACAACAGACCCCGGGGCAATCGAATTGCCATGACCAGTACATCCACAATATGATGGTTTGTACTGGTTTCTGTTCATAATTTGGGTCTAGCAAAGCCAATGGTGACTTTACATGCCCTGGGAGACAGTAGTCAGTCCCAGGGTATGGAGTCTATGATGGGGGGGTCGCTACAACACCCCTGGGTTACGGCACCGAGGGTGCAGTGTAACCCACATCAAAAAACACATGAGACCCTATGGAGTAAATGACCCCATAGCCCATAAAACACATGGAAAGTTAAAGGAACACCTCAAATCATGTCTAAGAGTGGGAGCAAAAGAATCTCACTCTTAGCAGGAGAGAAAAAAATAAACCCCAAAAAATCCAGCAAAGCTGCTGGGGGACTCACTAGGTTTGGGAAATTAGCCTTACAGAGAATTCTCCCTAACACTGCTCTTGCATGAATCATTAATTGTGCTACTGTTGAACGTATTTTCAGAATACTATGGTATTCCATGAATGGTTTCTTACCGTATTACCAGGGATAGATCCCTCGGCCACATACTCGAATCAGCGAAATGCTGGTGCCATGTTCCCTAATTGTAAATGTTGCTGTGTCAACCTGACTCGTTGGTCCACGTTGTCATGGCAACATCACGCTTGCTGGCGGCATTCTTACTGTATATGAATGGCGGCCGCCACGTTAGAAAGTCAAGCGTTCGCTCTTTGCAGTGACTAATGTTAGAAATACTTCTACGTTGGTGTATGCTGTGTGTTGTCTAATGCAGTCCTTGTCCCCTTTTAACAAATTGAAAGTACTGATAATTATCCCAACGATAATTTTACCTGTTATAGATCTCGATCAAACTTAAGATTTGAGGCTATTAAAGATAGGTGGCTGGTTACTGGTATTACTAACCCAAATAAAGTGGCTGAGGTTCCAAATTGTGTATCAATAATCCACAAAATGTGACTGGGGTTCCGTATTGTGCATATTCTTATAGTTGGCTTTCTTAGCATGTCTCTGCTAGATTATTGCACAGTGGAATACGCTATACTACTCGTCTAAGTGCAGCAGATGTAATGAAATATACCCTATTGGTGCACCATGTTTGTTGGAATGCTTGATGTATTGTATTACATATATACAAGCTTCTATTGTTCCTGTCATATCAAACATTGTTAACTATAGAATGGAGTGGATGGCGAATACTTGGACAATGCCTGATCAGGCGGGAAGTAAGCTCATGATTTAGTACTAATTAAGTGTCCTAGAATGGTGTTCCTTAGAGGAAGGAAACCATTTCATTGTCTGAGTTCAATCCCATTACTGTTCTGTTGAGATAACAGATCAGTCTAGCTTCTGCTTGTCTGAGGAGTTTAACTCTGTCTCCCCCTCTTTTGCCTAGGTTCACTTGTTGTAAACCTATAAACCTGATACTGGACTTGTCACCCATCTGATGCATTTTTTGCCAGTGGTTTGACAATGGGAGTTGCAGGTCTTGGCTGCCAATTTTGGCCAGGTGTTCTTGAATCCTTGTTCGTAGCTCCCTCTTTGGCTGCTGATGTATAGTTTGTTTTAAATGCAGATGATGCCATATGACAAATGTAGTCCTGCAGTGAATACCTTGTTTAATCTTAATAGTCCTGCCAGTCATGTCGTGAAATACTTGTTTTGTCATGCGCGTACCTGCACATGGTGCAGGTGCCGCATTTTCTGAAACCAGCTGGCTTGATGGGGAGCCATGTTATTGTCCATATTGGTCTTCATGTCTGGTAGTAATGATGGGCTCACTTTAGCTCTTAATGTTTCTGCACGTTTGAAGGTGATTGTTGGTTTCTCTGAGACGTACTGTGGACATCTAATTGCAATATATGCCAATATTTATTAAGTACTCTCCTGAGAATTTAGCGATTACTGCTGCATTTCGTGATAAATCTGATTTGTTGTTGTCTCGATGTTTGTCTTGTTGCTGGTGCATAAGTGTTTGTTTTCTGTCCATCTTGTTGACCTTTATGAATGCAGTTATAGCACTTTTTAGAGGGATATCCCCTTTGATGAAAACTTTGTTCTACAAGCTGGCATTCCCTTTCAAACCTTTCCTGTTTCATGCAGTTTCTTCTTGCTCTGACATACCCTCCATATGGTATGTTTTCAATGCTAGGCCTGAAGTGACAACTGCTTAAGTGCAGTGTAGAGTTGACTTCTGTGTCCTTCCTATATGTCCAGGTTTCCAATTGGGTTCCATCAACGTGAATGGTCAAATCTAGGAAGTTAATCTGATTATTTGTGCCTGTAAATTCGATTCCAAAGTCATTAGCATTGATTCTCTCCGTAAATGTTTGTAGTTGTTCCGATGTTCCTTCCCATATGACAGACATCTATGTACCGCGTCCATAATTTGATCCTGGTCGCATAGTCTTGGTCTTTATAGACTACCCGGTCTTAAAAAAAAAAAAAAGCCCCTTAAATAGGTTGGCCCGGACTGGGGCGTATCTTGTGCCCATGGCCACACCTTTCACCTGTTGGTAATATGCGTTATTAAAAGTAAAGATACTGTAGTCCAATGTCAATTGCAACATTTCTTTGATCATAGTAATTTGTTGGAAAAGAGAAGCCGATTCTTCCTGAAGGTGTACTCAATTGTAGAGAGAGAGCCTATTTATGGGCTATTGACGTGTATAGGGCTCTTGCGTCAAGAGTGGCCAAGATGTAATTGTCTTGCAATGTCCATTTTTGTCGTTTATTAATGATGCTGGTTGAGTCTTTCAAATG
The DNA here is from genome assembly GCF_040938575.1 of Ambystoma mexicanum. Lineage (NCBI taxonomy): Eukaryota > Metazoa > Chordata > Amphibia > Caudata > Ambystomatidae > Ambystoma > Ambystoma mexicanum. Next base: position 530,149,605 of record NC_090924.1, on the reverse strand, counting down.
CGAAGGAAGAAAGCTCGCTCTTGGTTTAAGTATGCTGTCTATACACTGGTGTGACTTGCACAGCCCTTACTGTGTTTTGCATTTCACCTACCTGCAACCACTGATTGACTTTGAAATCTTGCTGTGTTTTATTTTGCATCTGACCTTCTCACAGCCTGTACTGTGTTTTCACTGTTTTCCTTGTGGTGTTATTTGATGTTGCCACTGTCAGCATGTGGTGAGTGTTAGCCAAAATGTGCACCCACTTTTCACTTGAGCCCTTGCGCTGTGTTCATTTGTGGCTGATGCCTGCAGCCCTACACTGTCTGGATCCACTTTTGAACTGAATCACTGCTTTACCGGACCGTGCTTCCATTCCACTTCTATACACCTGATGTAGCCCCTTGCTCCATGAGGTGCAGCTTTTCCAGTCTACATTCATTCATCCCTGCCTTGTCATAACTGCTTGTCTGCTTGCCTGATGTAGCCCCTCAATCGCAAGGGGCAGCTTTTCCAGTCTGCAGTCATTCATACCTGATTGTCATAATTGCATGCCTGTTTTTTTCCTCAATGCAGCTTACCTACTTGCTCTTTTTCACCCCCCTTTTCATGCCTCAGCACTTGCACGATCTAAATCGCCTCACGGCCTAGAAGGAACACTCTTTATTGTTTTTCAACCCTTCCTGGATTTCCTTCCTCCCCCATCTCACCAATTCTAATTTTTATAGCACTTGCATGTTCGGAATTCACCTTTTTAGGAACGTTTGTTTTTTTCCTTTTCCTTTCCCCAGCCTTGTCTTGATGCGCCTTGAAATACAATTTCTGCTGTATAGTTCACATTACAAATCACCAATAAATATGGCATGAAGAGCTCTAATCCTGACTTAGTTGTGGATAGCCTTATAATTAATACAATCCATGAACGGTTTTCTAGAACAGTGAAATCTAGTACAAACATTTAGAAAAATATAATCTTTGTACAAAATGTTGGTTTTTCTAGGATCAAGTGGAAGAAGGCATTCCTCTGAAGATTTGCTTGTCACAGTTTTGCAACTGGATTCAAAGAATTCAAACTGAAAAAAAGATCGTTTTCCTTTCAGCTGCCTTGATTAATCCGTCTCTTGATGACAAGTTGTGCACGTTTGTTACCTGGTCAGGTAAAAATCACTTATTACTTTTGTTAATTTGTTATGTTCTCTGTGGTTTCATTTGATTAATTTCAAAATGTTGCCACCCATTGTGACGTTGAGGTCATTGGTGGACTGCTGGTACAGATCAGAAAATGTTTAAAAATGTTCTCTTATGAAGATAGTTGTCTAACTGCTGTGGGTCGGGGGCAGAGAAGCGAGGACCTCCGTTACAGGCAGGGCTAATTAGAGGCATGACAGGTCTAAGGTAAATTGACACTTGCATCAGAGACCAGGAGTGCAGTTCCTGGATTGCGATAGAATTGTTCTTCACCACCAACTAGGTTAGGGCTAGACTGGCGTGCTTTAATTTCGTCATTGAGTAAAGACTAACATAGGTCGGTCAAAACGAAATCTATACTATTGCAATCATTTTATGTACCCCTTCACTAGGAGAAACACAATTTGCAACTCATTACATCAGGCAAAGGTAGATGTTAGATTGTCCGGTGTATTCTAAACACATCCTTTTTATCTGAACTCTTACCACAAGATCCTCGTTTTAGTTATGGATCAGTGGTAAATCAGCTTTAATGTTTTGCGTATGTAGAAAAAGAAAATCAATCCAACTGTAAAAGATTCAAATGGCAAAACAGACTGGGGAGAGATGCAGAGTAGCCATGAACAAGAGGTCAATACGACTAGATGAACGTTCAACTGTGTTTAATTTGCTTTAATCAGTCTGACATCCCACCCACTGAACCCCACCTCTGCACAAGAAATCCCACCTCTTGTTAATGTCATTGCGACTTTGTAGTCCTGTTCACTACTCTGGATAGAAACATCAGTTTGTTTATTTTGGCTTCCCGAATACCCTTGAACCATCTGGTAATCGGGGATAGGTTTGTGGAAAAAACCTCATAACAAATATTTTTGAAAAAAGTCTTAACATTGTGCAGATAAAGTACAAAGTATATAAATGAATGAGTATATGTAAATATGAGAAATGTTGGGTAACGTTGAGGTGCGTAGTCCGCTCACCCAGAGGGTTGTCCCAGTGAGTATAGCCCAAGACTGAATTTCATGCATGATGCCCCTTCTACTTCTAAATTTTAACTTTTTGATGCTAGATGGGTTGTTTGGATGTCATCCTTTGTAATATCCTGTCCTGATGTATTTGAATTTTGGAGACCAATTTAATTTCTGTATGAAATTCTTTACAAAGGAAGACATGAAAACAAGCCATCTTGTGATGGACATGCATGGGGCTGGCAGATCAAAAATGTTAACGAAATTTCGCTGAGCATCAACAGGTGAAAGTGTATGTCTCACGAGTGTGTGACCATTGTTTTTGTGAAGCACAGATGCAAATGTTTGCTAGTGCACTTCTTCGATGCGCTGCATGATAGCTTGTAGAAAAAGTGATTTCCATTTTTCACATCAAGTGGTATTTCATTTTAATTTAGTCATTTGTATAGTGCCTTTCACCATGGGTATGGTCCCAACACGCTGTAGGCCCTCAGAGGGTCCAAAGTATGGGAAAGTTAAAAGGTGCTTGTGTGCATAGTGGCCATCGAAGGTTATGAGGGCTTGGCCGAGTCCGCTGCTAGCCACCCATGTGTAATTGGCATGTGTACAGGTGGCGAGATGTACACTAGGGAAATAAGATGGAAGGGTGTGTAAGGGGGGGTTATGGAGAATTCCCATTTCTGTGCTAATTCCTTTCAACCTTAGAGACCCCAGCTCTTTTGCTGGACTTTAGGACTTGTTATCTTGGAGTGAGCGGGACCTCTTTCTCAGTCATGTTTTTTTGGTCCGATTTGGATTCTGTATTCTCTTTTGAAGTCTGCTTTTGTATTGTGAAGCACAGCACCTTCAGTGCAGTGCCACAGAGAAGTCTCTTAGATTTCTCATAAGGTTTAATTACCTTCTATTGGATAAACTACTGTTTCCAAGAGTAGTAAAGTGAAATTGACTTTACTTACCTTTTTCTCTCTGTAGACCCAACACACGCATCCTACACAGAGTGCTGGGGGGTTACTTCGTAGCCTCTTTTTCTACTTACTCATGTAACATTTTTATGATGGGGAGCAGATGCAAGTAGATCTAGGTCACCTGACCTAAGCCCCGCCCACCTGGTGCCTTCCTGCCTACCACTCTTTTTCACCACTTAACAAGCCCTGCCCACCTGGTGCCTTCCTGCTTGCCGCTCTTTTTTTCCCTACTTAAGGAGCCCTCCAGCCTTTTTTCCTTTGCAGATGGGGAGCAGGTGCAAGTGGATCTAGGTCACCTTGTCCTGCACCCACCTTCTTAGCCCTGCCTCTTCCTTCCTGCTCTTAATTATTAGATCAAGGGCGTCTCTCGCCAAGCAAAGGGCAGATGAAGAAAAGGGCAAATCCTGTTTGGACCTGGAGGACCCAGGGCCCGACCCCCTGCTCAGACAGCAGAAAAGCATGCACCAACATGTGTTACTCCCGCTGTCCCCACAGGCCATCCCCACCCCCTCACATCCCCCTGTGATGTTCCCTTGTGCCCCCACCATTCGCACACACAGGTGTTGCCTGTTTTGCTTGATTCTTCCACCCTGCTCCCCTCCCACCCCCCTCAAGCCTACTTCTGCAGGAGTCTATCCTGATAAATTCTGGTTTCACCATCAGTCTTGTGCCCAATGCTGCATTTGACTTTTATGGACTTCATTGATTCATGGTGCATCACCCATTCTCAACTCTCATGCTGGACTTCCTTTGGCTCTTGTACCCATGGTGGCCCTGAATCATGCTGTTCCCATCTGCATCTTGTATCCTGGCTTGCAACATTGTGTTACTACTGACTTCTGCAATTGTATTCACTCTTCCCTCTTGCGTCTCCCCTCTTTTGACTGCTAACTCTGTTCTCTCCTCCTTTCCCTTCTCCCTTTTCCTATCTCCTCCCCTTACTTTCTTCTATGCACTTACTCTATCAGAATTGTCCCCGGACCTAGGATGATGACAACCTCGTCTGTCTCCCCGTCCCTCCCCTTATTTTTTTCTTCTGAATTCCCCCCCCCCCCGCCCAGCACTAGCTGAAATGTCGTCAGGCCTAGTATGATAGTCGTTTGTTTTGTTCCTCCCCTACCTTTCTGCACCCCTCTCCCTCACATCTTGTTTTTCTCCGGCTCTACCAGAAATGTCGCCAGGCCTAGTACGGTAGTCGCCAGTCTGTTTCCATTGCCTTCCACTCTCCCCCTCCCTTCCTTATCTATGTCTTAGCTCTTGCACTATTTGAAATGCTGTCAGGCCGAGTACGATAGTTAATTTCACATCTTTACTGTTCATTGCCTGTAAGAATCGCATTGTATCTTCCCTTGTTCCCTCCCTTGCTTTGAAGCGCTTTGAAACAGTTTATTTATATAGCGCCTATGCACAATCATATCATATATCATATGGGTTCCAATTTTGTCAAAATGGCCCCGGTCGTCTTTTTTCTCCATTTCTTGCTTGTGAGGTCTTTTTTGGAATTTACTTTGAGTGCCAAACCAGGTTTTAACCCCTTTGTTCATATTGCCTTTAACAGGCTTGAGTGCTGAAACCCGCCTCTGGCTCCAGTGTGTCTGGCAGGGCAGGAAGCAAGGAAGGTGCCTGAAACTACTTGTCCTTAGTCTCCTTTGTTACCTGAAGGCACCCAATGGTGATTGGCTGGCTGTCCTTCTGTCCTTGCAGGACAGCCCCCCTGCTGTGTGAGTGACAGCTAGACTGTGTATGAATGGGAGAAACCTACATAAAAGGAAAGTTCTCTTGAACAGAAGGCAGAGTAGACCACTGGAAGAAACATCCGACAAAAGAAACGAAGAAAAGCTTGCTGTAACCTCCTGGACCGTTGAACTGCCTGGTGAAGCCCTGCTGCTGTGCTGAAGCTCCAATTTCGTATCGACTAGAGAAGCTCGTAACGGATGACTTCTTCCCTTGGGTTGGTGGGACCAACTAACCCCACGATGAACTTTGCTGGAAAACCTCTCCCTGCTGCCTGTACTACTTCGCTGCTGCTGGAACCGAGTGCCAGGGGTCAGGAAAACCAGAATCAAGTGCATCGTCTTCTAGCCGCACCAGAGCTCCAGGAAGATCCAGAAGACCCTCCTGAAGCAGGACTGCCTGAGTCACTTCACCAGAGTGCTGGACTCAGGAAGCGAGGGAAGCCCATCAAGTGTCCGAGAACCACAGTGGTGCTATTGACCGGTAGCTGAAACCGTGAAGTGCCACTGAATTGGAAAGAGCCCGTGGCTGCTGCCGACCTTCAAACCGCAGTGCAGGTGTCCCCAGACATCCTCTGTCTTGTCCCCACGACTGAGGCCCAGGATATGCAGGACTGCAACAGAAACGGAAGCCAGCTGGATCCTCTTTTTACAACCTAAGGTACTGTCTTGACAAAGGGGTACTTATCTCTTGTCTGTAGCTTGCTTGCTCTCACTTGAGACTTGCAGTAGCTGCTTTTTGCAGAGTTGATTCCAGCTGTGCCCTTCACAAGTCTTACAGCTTGTGGCCCAACAGTGATTTTCTTTTTTTACTACAAACGCTCTAAAAACATTGTGCAAGACTTTTGTGCTATCTAAAGAAGTGCCTCCGCTCCATAGACTGTGGCTTTCCTGGCTCCCTGCAGACTCTTCCAACCCATTGACTTTGGTTCCAACTGTCCTTCATAGGTGGTACACAAGTTTAACTTGTATTGCTGGGAAATATCTAAGCTAGACTTCATTGGGAGATTGAAAAATATTCACATATTATGAGAATCTGTTAACCTTTTCCTTCCCTAACCTTTTCCTTTTCCACAACCTCAGAATTGCATGGAGTGTAAAAGGTGATATATTAATGCCAAACATTGACCTAGCAATTGAAGTTACCTCGGGTTGTAGAAAGTGTGTGTGAGGCATCCCAAAAGGGTATCTACTTGCTTATCTTAAATCTGAGGAAGTGTTGTAAAGTGTATTTCGAGTGGATTGTGTCCTCCAACGTATTCCTCATCTTAGATGTATTCCATCCAGCTTTGTTGCTCTTTGGACATTTTTTCGGCAGAGGGCACCGTGCGTCGATGTCGTCGAGTCGATGGTCCCTCGAAGGCCTCCGTCGAGGGTGACGTCATCGGGTGTATAAGTAGCACGCGCGGCGCCTGTTGGCCTCAGTTCCGTTTTTCCACAGTTACGTTACTTCGGACATTCGGCGCGCCTCGAGTTCTGTCAAGAAATATAATATAACGAGAAGTAATTATGTCCTCGTCATCGACCACGACCCCGAGATCAGGTTTTAAGAAATGCAAGTCGTGCGGCTCAAAAAATGTCGATCACGGACCCGCACCGCGAGTGTTTGTGGTGTCTCGGCAGCCATGACATGGAGGCCTGTTCGAAGTGTCATGTGATGACGAGGAAGGCCTTGCGAGAAAGGAGAGGAAAGCTACAAGTAGGTCGGAAGGATCGAAAACCCTCTAGCGTCGAGTCGAGCCCCCATGGGGAAAAATCTCCTCAACGCGAAAGGCATCGATCTAGATTCCGAAGCGATTCTCATAGCTCGTCGTGTTCATGGAAAAAGTCGAAGAAACGACGCCATAGCTCTCTCTCCACCTCGTTGTCAGACGAGTCTCCGAAAATGAAATGCCCCACAAAACATTCGTCTACCGAAGAGTGTGAAGCATTCAGGGTCAAAATGATGGAGGTGTTTGAGAAGGCAAAGCCTCGGTCCGCGCCGTCTTCGGAAGCCGGCCGGGAGTGTCATCGCTCCGACACTCGCACACCCTCGAGCCCGGGTGATCGTAAAAGGAAGGATAGGGAACCTTCCAGGATGCCGAGCGATAAACGCTTGAGTCGAGTCGACCGCTCGAGGTCACCGACGCCGTCCGAGACCTATCACACCTCGAAGGGAAAACTGTCGAAGGCCGCCTCGACGCCCTCGAAGCAGACCCTGTCTACGACCACTATGTCATCGTCAACGGCGAAACCCTCGGCGCCAAAGGCTCCAACCAAGCCAGGGCAGCCAGAAAAAGAGGAGGAAAAAGTTAAAAAAAAATGTCATTCCTTCAGAACCTGGTACTACACCTCTTCCTCCTCCTCTCCCAGAGTAGGTTTTCAAGCCTCTCTCTAGGAAGGAGTTTTTCAAATCCTTGACCTCAATTTTTGAGGAACGGGCGAGATCAGAGGAGGAAAATGTACCTTTTGGATTGGAGTATGACAACCCAAATGTCCCAGAATGCTTGATCTCAGAGGAAAGCAGAATGAGGGATTTGAGTCATTACACAATGCAAGTGGCATTGACACCTCTCCTGAGAATGACTTGGGTAGACCAGATCCAGGAGAGCATGCCAGTCCATATTACCGTCAGTTAATGACCAAGGTGGTAGATTACTTGGGATGGGCTAGACCACCAGCCCAATTCGTCCAGGACGATTTAACAGACATATTGGACCATGGTCCCACTGAAGACCCAGTACTACCTTTTCATGTAGCCTTACAAAACAGGGTGGCCAAGAATTGGGAAACTCCGGATTCTATTCCTCCAGTAAATAAATCCCTCGCATCAAAATACCGCCCAGCCAGTAGCGACCCCGGCTATCTGTCAAAACATCCAACTCCCGACAGTTTGGTCATACAGGCAGCCACAGCTTCCAACAAACTTGCGTACCCGTCTATCCCTCCAGACAGGGACGATAAGCATGTGGATGGTTGGGCACGGAAGGTATTTTCAGCCGGGAGCATGGCATTAAAATCTGCCAACTCCACATGTGCCTTGGCAAAATTTTCATACACTCTATGGGAGTGCATCGCAATGGCGGCGGAGCACATACCAGAAGGGGAAGAAAGAGAAGGTTTCCTACCCATCGTTGGAGATTGAAAGGAGGCCATGCAGGAATCCCTTCAATCTGGATTGGACACTGCGGATAGTGTAAGCAGGTCCATGGGCACTAGCACGGTAATGTGCAGGTTTGCGTGGTTACGTAAGTCGGGTTTTGCACCGGACATACAGAACCGCCTCCTGAACATGCCTTTTGACAGGTCTCACCTTTTTGGCAACAAGGCTGACGAGAGCCTTGAGAGGTTGCAGACCTCAAAAGCAGCGGCAAAATCCTTAGGAGCTACTATTAGGCAAACTCAGCCTTTTCGTGCGCAAGGGCAACGATCCTATCGTTATTACACCTCATACGGGAAGACGAGAGGAATGGCCAGTCAAAGGGGCCAAAGAAAGGCCACTCGTGGTGGACAAGGGAAACGTGCTAAGCCAGCTCCAGCTGCAGCCTCTTTGCCATCAGCAGCTGCAACATACGCCACAAAACCACTTTGAGGACTTGCACCACAAAACACCTGTAGGACACAGGCTGTCGCAGCATCTGCAAGAATGGCGAGCCATTACTTCAGATGTTTGGCTCTAGAAATAATAGCCCAAGGCTATTGCCTTCCTTTTTTAAAGCAACCTCAAAGCAATCCACCAGGGAGACACCCGTTGAAACTTTCAAACCCGCTCTTACAGCAGGAAGTTCTAACCCTGCTGGAGAAAGGTGCTATAGAACCAGTACCTGCAGCGGAGAGGAACAAGGGTTGGGACTCCCTGTATTTTTTGATCCCCAAAAAGGACGGAGGACTGAGACCCATCTTAGACTTAAGAAGCTTGAACAAGTTCCTCAGGAAGGACAAGTTCAAGATGGTTACCCTTTCTCAGGCCTTTCAGGCCCTTCAACTCCAGGACTGGTTGGTGTCCTTGGACCTCCAGGATGCTTATTTTCATGTGCCGATTCATCTCAAAAACAGAAAACACCTCAGGTTCGTAGTCGGTGACTCACACTATCAGTTTCGAGTCCTGCCATTCGGGTTGACCTCCGCCCCGAGGGTCTTCACCAAGTTAATGGTAGTGGTGGCAGCGCACCTCAGGAGAGGGGGGGATTCATTTCTACCCCTACCTGGACGATTTCACCTGCCACTTCCTCCACAAACTGGGCTTCTCCCTCAATTTCAAGAAGTCACAGATGACACCTTCCCAACAGCTTCAGTACATATTAGACACGTCCTTGGGAAAGAGCTCGCCTCCCAAGTCGAGGGCTCAAGACAAATTTCCAAATTCCAAAATGCCCAAAATCTACAGGCTTACGACTTTTTACGGTTGCTCGGCCTCATGGCATCCTGCATCTTTCTGGTGCCAGAGGCACGCTTGAGGATGAGATCCCTTCAATGGGCCCTGAAGACTCAGTGGTCCTAGTTCTCGGGTCAAATGACAGATCTTCTTCAGATTCTGAACAGGGTCAGACAAGACCTTCTATGGTGGACCTGTACAGAGAACATCCTAAAAGGAGAAACTTTTTGGCAACCATGGCCGGAGATCACAGTAGTGACGGACGCCTCACTCCTGGGGTGGGGAGCTCATGCCAGCGATTTGACAATCAGTGGTCGTTCGTCTCCATCGGAGTCCAAACTACATATCAACCTTTTAGAGCTGAGGGCAATCGGACTAGTGCTGAAGGCCTTCCTGCCATCTTTCAGGGGAAAGAATGTCCTGATAATGACGGACAACACAGTGGCCATGCACTACCTAAACCAAAGAGGAGGCGTGGGGTCACTACCCCTGTGCAGAGAGACAATGCAGCTCTGGTATTGGGTGATTCAGGAGGGAAATCTCTTTAACGGCAATTCATCTAGCCGGGGAAGAGAATATGACGGCAGATGCTCTAAGCAGGAGGAGCGCGGTATCCTACAAATCGGTACTGGCTCAGGAAGTCATTCAAGAGATCTTCGCCCTTTGGGGAACCCCTCAAGTAGACCTGTTTGCAACCGGAATCAACTGAAAATGCAAAAGGTATTGCTCCAGGGAATTTCCCCCGAGAGGCGCCCTGGGGGACGCGTTCGTGGTGGAGTGGAATTTGCCACTATTGTACGCGTTCCCTCCGATTCCCGTCATTCCTCAGGTCATCATGAGGCTGAGAAGTTTTCGGAGCCGCATGATCCTCATTGACCCGGATTGGGCCAGGAGAATGTGGTACCTGGACCTTCTAGACATGTCCATCTGCCCTCCAGTACATCTTTCTCAGAGAGAGAACCTTCTCTCTCAAATGGAAGGTCAGGTTCTCCACCCAGAGGTCAAAACGCTCAACCTTCATGCTTGGTATCGGAAAGGCTGAGATACAGGGATTGGAACCTTCCAGATGACGTTATGGAGGTGTTGCTTTCGGCAAGAAGACCAGCAACAAAGTCTCTATACCGTTGCCGTTGAAAAAGGTTTTGCAACTGGTGCAGAGAAAAGAATGTTGATCCTTTTTCTATGTTCTATTCCGGAAGTATTTCCTTTTCTTCTGACCCTAGCACATAGAGGTCTGAATATTGGAACAATAAAAGGTTACCTTGCGGCGCTTTCCATTTTCAAGCGCTCATCGGAAGAATGCTCCTACTTCAAAATTCCTTTGATAATACAATTCTTAAAAGGGCTCAATAATGTGTTTCCTCCTCACCCATTTCAAGTACCGATCTGGGATCTAAATTTAGTCCTAAAATTCTTGATGTGTACTCCTTTTGAGCCTAGGCACACGTGTCCATTAAGATTACTAACGTGGAAAACAGCCTCTTGGTTGCTCTAACATCAGCAAGAACAGTGACCGAATTGCAGGCACTGTCTTCTGGGCCACCCTATACTGCGTTCCGTAAAAACAGAGTTGTGTTGAGGGTAAAACCATCATTTTTACCAAAAGTAATATCTGATTTTCATTTAAGTCAGAAAATTGTCTCACCCGCATTCTATCCTCCACCCCATCCTTCGAAGGAGGAGGAACGATTACACAGGTTGGATCCGAAAAGAGCTTTAAAGGCATGGTCTAGTAAAAAATGTTATTTAAAAAATAGACAGGCAACATAAAAAAAATACTAGCATTCTCTTTTTTAAAACTTCCTATGTAAAATTTTGAGCTGTTCAAGCTCAAAATTCGCAAAAGCAAGCACATGGGCGCATCCATTTTGTGAAATGGATGCCCGCCTGTGCTGGCTTTTGCTTTTGCGGCACTAATGAAGGAAAAGCCAGCCAGCTGTAGTAAACAAAAGCTACCGCTCGGTGGCTTTCCCTTCATTAGTGCTGTACGCGGAGGACGGGGACCGGAGACCAGAGCAGGAAAGCTGCAGCTGAATCTCGGTAAGTGCTATTTATTTAAAAAAATAAATAAGCACTAGCTGGGGTTTTTTTTTCTAAGTTTTCCGGGCTGGAGGATAAGATCCATTTGCGAAGCAGCAACTTGGTCTTCGCTACACACCTTCTCAAAATTCTATAACCTGGATGCTTCCCAGTATCTAGGGAGCTAACTTTTGGAAAAGCAGTACTATACTCATCCATCTAAGAGTATCGAAAAATCTACCCCCTCCTCCAGAGGAATTGTCCATACTGCTTTGGGAGTCTATCTAAAATGAGTTACTTACCAACTGGTAACGTTCTTTCGATTGGATGTTCCTCCAACGTATTCCTCATCGCCCTACCAGCCTACCCCTCTGTCGATTTTTTCCGGGTTACTGCCATCTCACAAGGCTCATACCTGTCTGCCGGCACCATCTACACAGTACAAGATCAAAGATAAAAAGGGGGAAAAACAGAACTGAGGCCAACGGGTGCCGCGTGTGCTACTTATACACCCGATGACGTCACCCTCGACGCAGTCCTTCGAGGGACCATCGACTCACGGCGCCCTCTGCTGAAAAAATTTCCGAAGAGCAGCAAAGCTGGATGGAATACATCTAAGATGAGGAATACATTGGAGGAACATCCAATCGAAAGAACGTTACCAGTTGGTAAGTAACTTGTTCTTTTATTGTTGCATATTGCATATTGCCCTTTCTAAAGAAGGCTTATTTAAAACTGACCGTAAAATAATTATTTTACTAGAAAACCTTGAGTTGAAGTGATATTTGTATACTTGTAATTGTGAATCTGTTACTTCTCTACAGCTCACATTTACCGCTCTTGAGAAGTCTGGCTGCTCAGTCACTCTACCAACTTGTATAGTACAAACCTGTACCAATAGGTGGGTTACCTATTACCAAGAGGAAGAGGACCAGGCTGGTGTAGTCTCCCACTGGGTTACTGCATCCAATCTTGCCTAACAAGGGAGATAGTCGGGTGATTAGCAACAGTTTGAACCTTTGTCATTGTTGGGTAATAATTGATGTAGTAACGCTACACAACCCTTATCTGCTTGATATTAGGTAACCCACCTTTTGGTATAGGTCTGTACTACACAAGTTGATAGTGTGACTGAGCAGCCAGGCCTATCTCAAGAGGGGTAAATCTGAGCTGTAGCAATGAAATCCGTAAAAGCAAGTAATCAAGTAACACTGACACCTAAGGTTAAATAAAGCGTTCTTTAAAAAGGGCAAGATGTAACACTGTAAATATACTTTAATACTTTTCAGAATCAAATAAGTTAGTGGATACTGTTTGGATATGCTCCTTACACAATTCCTTCACAAAGACAGTAATGACATTTATATATCATACTAGTTATACTAATCAGATTCTTAGGTTGCAGAGAGGAAAGATGTAAGGAAGGAAAGGGTTAAACAGGTTCTCAGTATATGTGAGGTCCACTAAAACTTCCAATGAAATCTAGACCAGCATTTCCCAGCAAGAACAGTCTTAAACAAGTTACCACCTATGAGGGACAAACAATATCAATGGCAATGGGCTAGAAGAGTCTGCAGGGAGCCAGGACAGCCAATGTCAATTGGGACACAGTCTATGGAGCTGAGGCACTTCTTAGATAAAAAGTTTTGGACAAAGTTAGTTTGTAAATAAATAACTTGCAGGGTCACAAGCCTGTTCAAAGCAGAGTTGAAATCAACTCTTAAGAAAACCCACTGCAAGTCTCAACTGAGATGAGCACAGCTCAAAGACGCTGAGTTAAGTACCCAAAGTCTAACCAGTACCTCTGGTTTGAAGAAGAGCTGGATTCTGTCCTGTTGCAGCGATGCAGACCCTGGGTTCCGGCTCTTTTCGGTTCAGCTGCACTTCACAGTTTCAGCGCTTTGCAAACAGCACTGTCGCGTATCTCGCATAACGGTTGGGCTGCCTTCACTCCTTGGGTCTTGCACGCTGGTGAGGGGACTCGAGCTCTGGTCATCATGCTTTTGGCTGGTCCTTAGACTCCTGGAGCTTCTGGATGGATTTCAGATGCTGCACTCTACTATGGATTCCCCCCCCCCCTGGCACTTGGCTCTTGCAGCAGCGAAGAAGTAAAGCCAGTCTAGGAAGATGGTCCAGTGGAGTTAGTCTTGGGGTTAGTTGGTCCCACTAACCATAGGGAAGAAGTCGTCCCTGCCGGAGTTTCTCTGTTGAAAGGAGTTTCAGCACAGCATCATGGCTTCACCGGGCAATTCAAAGGTCCAGGAGGATGCAGCAAGCTTCGTTCACGGTTTCTTCATCGGGTGTTTCTCCCAGTGGTCGACTCTAACTCTAGTCCCAAAACCCTCGCCTTTTAAGCAGGTTTCTCCCATTCAGGATCCTTCCTCACATCCTGCTTTTCCAGACGCACTGGAGCCAGAGGTGGGCTTCAGGAACAAAACACAAAAAAGGGCTCAAATCTGCCTCGACATACTGTAAAACCCAAGAAAGACCTCATACGAAAATGGTGAAAAAAGACCAGGGCCATTTTGACAAAATGGTCACCCTTGGGTGCTATACTGCAGCTGAGGGTTCAGCCTGCGGTAGAAAAGCACAATTGTAGGAAAAATAAACCATTGCCACCAGCCATTTAAAGTAGCCAGCGTAACATAAATGTTACATGAGAAGGTAGGTTTAGGGGCTACTAGGTAACCCCCCAGCACTCCCCATAAAATGGTGTGTGCTGGACCTACAAAGAGAAAAGGTAAGTAAAGCCAATTTCACTTCACTATTTCCTGGAACGGTAGTTCACATAAGAAAAGGTATTTAAACCTTATGAGAAATCCAAAGGACTTCTCAGTGACACTGCACGGAAGGTGCTGTGTGTCACCATACAAAAAGTAGATGCCTATGGAGTTTGCCAGACTCCAAAAACCGAGGAAACGCATAATCCAAATCAGGTCAAAACACATGAGAGAATGAGAAAAAGGCTCACTCGCTCCACTGTGATAATTAAATAGTCCTAAAGTCCAGCAAAAGAGCGTGGGGTCTCTAAGGTGGGAGGAATTAAGCACTAAAATGAAAATTCTCCCCAAGGTTCGTGAAAGGTAGCTACATTCTTATGGCACAAGTGTTGTGCAAACTTTCAGTCAAGTTGTGTGGGTGAAAGCAGATGTGTACAGGAGTGTGGCTGCGCCTGTGGCTACTTTTGAAAGCGCGGAGTGCGAGAGGAAAAATGCACTTGTTATAATCAAGTGAAAGCCTAGAATTGGTACATTCAGCAACATTTTAAAACATCTGGGTTGATGAATTATGGTGGATATATTCTGCAGGCTTCCTTGCTTTGCATTTATGAACATCTCGCGTATTTAGCTTGGTATTAAATGGTTCAATGTTTTCTTTCTGCAGACTGGGATCTTGAGGTTTGCTTGCTGTATGAATGCAAAAGGAAACAACTACGAAAACCTGATATTCTGAATTCTTGGATTGATTTAAGAGCAACTTACAAGGTAAATAATGTTTATAGTACAATAAAATGTCAATTTTTAATCAAGTAATGGATTCCCCATTTAAAATGTTTGACAGCTCCTCTTGGTAATAGTGATGCTCTGTGTCTTTAAATTAAATGACTGATGTCACAAGAACTCTGGAAATAAAAACTTTCAGTCTTGGGTGGTCTTTGGCACCACTTGTAAGCCCTAACTATTCACATAGGATTGCATGTAGGAGGGAGATGGAATGTGAGCAAGGACACTGCCGTTACCTCCCCATGACATGCTAATCTCAGACTGTTTCTAACCACTACCCAACCCACCCTGCCCTCTTTGTGCTATCTCTATCTCACAGACACCTCGAGGTATGAGGTGTTATGGAGGCTGACAAGAAAAAACCGGGTGAATCTACCCAGTAAAGCCAGATGCTCACAAACTGCTCTTCAAGTGAAAGCTGCAACATATGTTCCAAAAACAGTTCAAAATGATTCTATCAATTAGTCTTGAATATCCTTGCAGGTTATAGAGAAATTAAAGAAATCTCCACTTATTTTTCAAGTAGTTATGCAAATGATTATTTAATCAAATTAGCCGAATCACTTTTTGCAATACCTACTCAAGTCTTTGACGAGTTTTATTAGTCATTCATGGTTTGCTTTCTCTTTCCTTTCCGTTTTTCCACTTTTTTGCATATACGCCACATGAACAAAATTGGTATGCATGCACTGACTTATTGCTGAATTACGACTTTGTATGTAACCCCTGTATTATGTGTACAATTCATTGCTTAGCCCTGAAGATGGAGCTAGGCACCGAAATGCATTGGCTGTGAGCCGTATACCGCTAAGGAAGCTCTGTCCTCACATTTTTGATTCAACTAATTTGATTAAATAATCATTTGCATAACTACTTGAAAAATAATGGAGATTGCTTTAATTTCTCTATAACCTGCAAGGATATTCAAGACTAATTGATAGAATCATTTTGAACTGTTTTTGGAACATATGTTGCAGCTTTCACTTGAAGAGCAGTTTGTGAGCATCTGGCTTTACTGGGTAGACTCACCCGTTTTTTTTCTTGTCTGTATTTCTGGATCCCTGTCTCATAGGATCTGTTCATTCCAGATAGCTTCTACAAAACTTCACTTATAGTTACTATAATTGGAATCAATTTGAACCGAATAAACCATTGTGGTGCCCGCCTCTTCCCCTGCAGCGTGTTATGGAGGCTGCCTCTGTTATTTGAAAGCGATCTTCTGAAAAATGACTTAATTACATATGTAAACCAACTTTTTAAGCCGCCATTTTGATTACTGAGCAATGTCTTCCTACAATTAGTTTAAACTTCAAAACCTTGATTGTACATTTAATAGAGCACACAGCTTGCTACTGTTTCAGGATACACTACTGGTCATGCACGGGCAGCTGTGGAAGCCATGTTGAGATCTTCCAGCTCATACGTTCTGTTTTTTCTTAGGTCTGTGGCGCTTGTTCAGCACATCTCCCTGCATAACTTTCAGTTTTGCATCCTTAGAAAAAGTTTAATGTGTCTATATAATTTCTCCTTTCCTCTTAAGATGAGAATTCAGTGTATAGTTTTAAATATATCCAGAGGTCTGTCAAGGACAGAGGCAGCAACATAAGACCACTACCATCCTGTAGTGTCATTGCATGTATATATTGATTGCCATGTGCAAAACTGCATAAAATTGTAAGAACAGCGCTCAGTTGCCCCAGGTCTCGATGCGCTATACAAATATACAAATACATCTTTTTTAAATGCTAGTGAAATGGTCAATTAATACTTTATCAGCGCCTGTGGTCCTGGTTAAGTTCATGTTATTGCTGGATGCACATAGATGGCAGTTGTTAGTGCTTAACTGAGCCGCGACACACCTAGATTTCATTGTTACTTGTCCTACTTTAACAGAGCTCTAAATAAGTAGCAACGGCTTATTTTTGCCAGAACACCAAACCATCTGATTTTGCAGAGCGGAAATAATATGCGAGTCACAAAGCTGCAAACTAGCCACCCTTCAGCCAGTCCTTGCTTTTCATCTACACCCCCTTACAATTCTTTAATTGTCCTTGTAAGTATGGACCTGCTTTTACCAGGTAAAGCACTGTCGGTAAAAAAAAAGCAGAGGGAGGTTCAAGAGACATTTTCTGCCTGTATGCTGTTGGGGGTGTCATAAATATATTTCTGATGTTTGTTAATCTGCTTAGAATCACATGCTGTGCATAGGTCTGACATCCAGTGGTCACTGCGGAGTATTGCATTTTGTTTTTCGTAGTCGAAAAGGGGATGTCGACAAGGCGTGTCTGTAACACTATCCCTATAGTGACGTGCGTTGTACCCATAATCCCCTCATGCGTCGAGGTCCCTCAGATTGTTTTTTTCCGCCCAGCTTCTGGTCGCCTTACGCGGAGCTCCTAGAGAGACATTGCAAATACTTACTACGGACCTCGGTCCTTAATTATACTTATTATATTGTTAAAGATCCCTCCCCTCGACGTTAGCTGTGAAGCTGTTTCTCCGCCGAGCAAGTTTTCGACGGAGGAGATCCTTTGGCGCTGCCGAACACGTGGCCTGGCCTCGCCGGCCAACATACAGTAGGGAGAGTGGGGGTTCGAACTTTTATCTTCTCTTTGAGAATGTCTTTCTTTCTCCCCTATCTTTCCCTTGGGGCCGTTATCACCAGTTATTATTGCCACAGCTATGGAAAGGACACCTTTAAGTTTTGCCCACGCTGTAGGGGCAAATACACTTGGAAGGACAAACAAAAGCTCTGTAATCGTTGCTTGCCCCTCGATCATAAGGAGAACAGCTGCGCGGCCTGTAAGCTCTTGAAACCAAGAACTCTTAAAGAACGCAAAGTTAAGAGGTGGGCGGACTACGCTATGTCGAAGTCAGTTTCCTCACCCGCCGCCGCTGTTACAGAAAGTGACAAGGAGGGTGATAACTCGACGTCCGTTACGGAAGTCATTAACCCCCAGAAGGAGCGCTCGCGCTCCTCGACGACCAGCCCCGACGGGCTCGGCTCACGACCTGCTCATGGGGATGAACACCCCGGCGACAAGGACGCACACAGACCCCATAGGCCTAAGCACACAACCCACGGCTCTTCTTCGTCAAAGACGAAGGATCCATCAGCGCCGAAGGGGACGCAGGGCACTCCGGCGTCTACCTCAGACCGTAAGGGTCTCAAGCCCCACCCGCAAACGCAGCCGCGACCAGCGATTGGGCTTTCATCAAACACGGGCGCTACCCCGAAATCATCCGACGTAACGCTCCATAGAGCGGCCGTCGAAGAACAACGCGTAACGCAGGCAATGTCGACACCAGAGTCCACTACTGACAAACTCGTTGTCGAGAGCCTGGCGAGAATTGTTTCCGAAGACACACGTAAGCGCACGACAAAACAAACGTCGAATACCGCACAAAAAACTATAGAAACGCCGAAAAAGCATAAGAGTAGCCAGGAACTGCCCCTTTCATCTAAGGGCACTTCGGAACTACCGGAGGGCTTTTCAGATGGCGACAGAAACCTTTCTTCGACGTTGTGGGAGCGTTCTAAGCGTTTTGAAGGTGAAAACACTGATTTCCCCCCTCTAGACTATTCAGGGGTCCCCCATGAGACCCTCGAAAGACTCCATTCTTGTATGGAGAAAATGGAAAGGTTTTTGGGAAACCAAAACCCACCCACACCCAAAAGACTAAGAGAATGGCCCCAGGATGACCCTAGTGTCAAAATTCCTAGGCTGTTTCCCCCTTCTACAGACTTATATGACCTCAAGGAAGAGGAGCAATACCTCCAGGAGGATGAGTGTTTGGGTGGAGAGGAAGAACATGAGGAAGAGGGGTTTGAAGAAGATCCTTACACTAGTGCAGGAGCTTTCGAAGAAGATACAGCTACCTCGCAGCCTTGGCAATCCCCATCAGTGCACTCAGACCCTGATGTCTTTCACCCTTCTCCTCCCAAGGATTCACCTATTGGAAACACCTCTCCCATAGATGACCAACCTTCACTTAATGCACTATTGCGCAAGGCAGCAGCGCATTTTGAAATAGACACAGCGGAGACTCTTCCTGACATAGACTTTGTAGAGAAAGTTATTAAAGAAAAAGCCCCTGTTAGTCATTCTATTCCGCTCCTGGCTTCTATAAAGGGAAGAATAACTCCTTCCCTTTCCAGTCCTGCCTTAGTCAGAGGGGCCAACCCTCGGATAGAAAAGCTCTTCAGCCCTTCGCCCTCTGACCCGTTGTACATCAGAGGCCATTCTATTCCGGACACCCTCGTAGTTACTAATACAAGGAAAAGAGCAGGGGTGCCACTATCCACTAGTGAGGCACCACCTGACAAAGAGGGCAAAAAGCTCTACGCACTTGGGAAGAGAATCACGACGTCCGCCGCCTTTTCAACTAGGATTGCAAATAACAATTCCCTACTAGCTAGCTATGCAGATGCACAGTGGAGCAAGCTGTGCAGCGAAGCAGAGGACGCACCAGAACCCCTGCGTTCACGCCTGTTAGCTACAATCTCAGAGGGAACTCTTGTAAACCAGGGCATCGTAAAGAACTCCTTAGATGCCGCAGAGACGGCTGGCCGTTCTCTGGTTCAAGGAACACTTCTCAAACGCCATGTCTGGCTGCGCAATTCGGGATTTAAGCCGGAAACCCAGGTTTCCCTGATAAATAAGCCCATAGAAGAAACACATCTGTTTGGGAAAGCAGTTGATGAGGTCCTAGAACATGGGAAGAAAGAGTTTGATACCATCAAAACTCTTGACCAAATTTCTAGGCCCCCTAACAGACGTGGCTATGGCAATAGACGCTCCTTTCGTGGCCAACGCCAGCAGCAAAACCAACAGCAATTTTACTCTGCTACCAACTGTCCCTCTAACTAGGGTAACAACACCCAGTTCAGTCAAAGAGGCCAACGCCGTGGCAGGGGAAGAGGTCGCGGCTCCAGCCCCAAAGGTTCCACGCCCAATACCAACAAATGACCCGAAGATTCGGGTCCCCTCCCATGCATCACCGGTCGGGCGCCGGCTAACATCGTTCCTTTCAGCATGGGAGGGAATATCGTCAGACCGCTGGGTATTATCCACCATAGCCCACGGATACTGCATCGAATTCAACGGTTCCCCGAAGTACAGACCCCCACGGAACCGACGCATGACACCAGAACACCTCACCATTCTTCTACAAGAAGTAGAAGAGCTACTGAAAAAAGAAGCTATAGAGGCTGTCCCTCTATCTCAGGTAACAGAAGGTATTTATTCAGTGTACTTCCTTGTACCCAAAAAGGACTTAACCATGCGCCCTGTATTAGATCTGCGCCCAGCGAACAAGTTTGTCAAACCCCAAAAGTTTTGTATGGTGACCTTGCAGGAAGTAATCCCACTGTTATCACAGGGGGATTACATGACAACACTGGACATGAAAGATGCATACTTTCATATTTTAATGTTGCCAGCGCACAGAAAATACCTCAGGTTCAAGATAGCCTCTGCACCAAGGGTATTCACGAAGGTACTGGCAGTGGCAGCGGCCCACCTGCGCAGGTTATCCATCCCGTTATACCCTTACCTCGATGACTGGCTCATAACAGGGGATTCTTATGAAACATGCTTCTCCAATACCCAAAAGACCGTAGACCTTTTGTTCCAACTGGGCTTCTCCATCAACGAAAAGAAGTCCAGCTTAGACCCCAGCCAAATCAAACAATTCCTAGGGGCTCTAATTCGAACAAAGGACGGCCTCGTCTTCCCCTCCAACGAGAGGGTCTAAAACATGCTGTTTCAGATCCCCCATTATGTGGCAGGTCGAGAGGTGGCGGTACGCAAAGCAATGCGCTTGCTAGGAATGATGGCGTCATGTATTTATTTGGTACCTCACGCGCGCCTGCGCATGCGCCCAATGCAAGAGTGGCTCAACAGCCAGTGGTGTCAGGCCAGCGGACAATGGGACGATCTAGTGGTGGTCTCGCAGGCCTTGGTTCTCTCGCTACGGTGGTGGACAAAAGAAAACCTGTTATTAGGGAAAACTTTTGCCACACCCGCAGTGGAAGCCACTCTAACCACAGACGCATCCCTTACAGGATGGGGGGGCTCACGTATCCCATCAGACTGCTCACGGAGCGTGGACTCCGAGCTTAGCATCCAAGCATATAAACCTGCTGGAACTACTAGCGGTGTTCAAAGCACTGAAAGCCTTTCAGGAACACCTACAAGGAAAGACAGTGATGGTCCTCACAGACAGCACCACAGCCATGTACTACCTCAACAAGCAAGGGGGCACTCACTCTCCAGGACTGTCCAGGCTGTCCCAGAACATCTGGAAGTGGGCTCTCAAACACAACATGTTCCTACTATCACAACATGTACCAGGGGAACTCAATCTGCTAGCAGACAAACTCAGCAGAGACTTCCCCCTGCCCGTAGAGTACGAATGGCGGTTACAAGAAGACATCGTCTTCGACGTCTTCACACAGTGGGGTTTAACAGAAATAGACCTGTTCGCAACTCTGGAAAACTCTCAAGGCCAAGATTACGCCTCCAGGTACCCCCAGAACCAGTCCAAGGGGAACGGTCTATCGATTCCATGGTCAGGGAAATTTGTTTACGCTTTTCCCCCCGACTCCCCTTCTCAACAAGATAGTGCACAAGATGCACCAGGAACAAGTTACCATGATACTGGTGGCCCCTATGTGGGCCCGACAGCCATGGTTCGCTCACTTGTTGAAGATGTCTCTATCTCCTCCAGTGAAACTGCCCTGCCCGTACAACATGCTGTCACAAGACAGCGGCAGGACACTGCACCCATGCCCTCAGACCATGAACTTAGCAGCCTGGCTCCTGAGGTCATAGAATTTGGACATTTACAACTTCCACAGAGGTGCATGGACATCCTCAGAGAGGCCAGAAAGCCTAACACTCGTCACTGCTATTCTAGCAAATGGAAAAGATTTGTCATCTGGTGTAGAGGGAAGAGTATCAACCCTGTTGACTGCTCTCCCACACAAATTATTCTGTACCTGACCCATTTACTGGACTCGGGTCTAGTATTCAATTCTATTAAAGTACACCTGGCAGCGCTTTCGACTTACACCACTTCACAACTCAAAGTATCGTGGTGGAAGATCCCAGTAATCAAAGCCTTCATGGAAGGGGTAAAGAGAATACACCCTCCAATAGCAAACCCAGCTCCCGGCTGGGATCTAAATGTGGTACTCACCAGGCTCATGGGGTCACCCTTTGAACCCATGCACAAGGCAACTCTTAAAGATCTCACTCTTAAGACTGCTTTCCTAATAGCTATTACCTCCATTAGGAGAGTAAGTGAACTACAGGCCCTTTCGGTTTTAGACCCCTTTTTAACAGTTCACAAGGATAAAGTGGTTCTACGCACACACCCAAGGTTCGCACCGAAATTCATCTCCAAATTTCATGTCAACCAGTCTATAGAACTACCAACGTTCTTTCAAAATCCTTCAAATCTAGGAGAAAAAAAGCCTGCATACACTTGATGTGCGCAGAGCTGTCATGTTTTACATGGAAAGAACTAGTCCACTGAGAAAGACTAATCAGTTCTTTGTCTCTGTGGCAGCAGGAAGAGAAGGAGATGCAGTTTCAAAATCCACTATATCTAGATGGATTGTACAATGCATCACTCTGTTTCTCTCTTGCTAAGAGAGAACTACCCTTCAAGCCAAGAGCACACTCTACTCGAGGCACTGGGGCATCCACAGCATTCATTGCAAATGTTCCCCTTCAGTCCATCTGCAAAGCGGCAACCTGGAGTTCTGTACAAACCTTTACAAAACACTGTCTAGATGCCCAATCTAGATCTGATTCCCAGGTGGGACAAGCAGTATTAAGACATCTTTTCTCTACTGTTCCTTCTCACAACCCACCTCCAACTCTGGGTACTGCTCGCTAGTCTATGCACAGCATGTGATGCTAAGCAGATTAACAAACATCAGAAGACAATGCATTACTTACCGTAAAAGCATTTCTGATGGTTGTATCTGCTTAGATTCACATGCGCCCACCCTTCCTCCCCGCTCGGATGGAAGGAACATAGACATCCTTTTCTATATCTCTTTTCTGTACTCACTCACGTCTAGAAGGCTCCCTCAGGGCAGGAAAAAAACAATCTGAGGGACCTCGACACGTGAGGGATTATGGGTACAACGCACGTCACTATAGGGATAGTGTTACAGACACGCCTTGTCGACGTCCCTTTTTCGACTACGAAAAACAAAATGCAATACTCTGCAGTGACCACTGGATGTCGGATGTGAATCTAAGCAGATACAACCATCAGAAATGCTTTTACGGTAATTAATGCATTGTCATATATATATATATATATATATATATATATATATATATATATATATATATATATATATATATATATATATATATATATATATATATATAATATAATTTTTTTTTTATTATTTTTTTTTTTAACATGTAGGCAGTTTTTTGGTCGCATGCCAACTCCTCATCCTACCAGCCCTCCACCCGCCACCCCCCTTTTTTCCTGTTTCTTCTCATTTGGGTCTTATCAGCTGTGTCCTCCATCTCCCACCTTTCCATTTGTTTGCCACTCACGGTTCCTATTGTCAGAGAATCCTTGATAGTTCGTAAACAATCTAGAATTATTACACATGTAAGTTCCTTCATGTGTCACTGTTGGATCATGCCTCCTGTCACAGATGGGACATTTGGGACCAAAAGGTAGCCAAGACCAGGTACTTAAAGTTCTAAGAGTTTTTTCAGAGGCTGTATACAGGGGTGGGCCATCTTAAACATAATCTTCCCCAAAAAACAACTCCCTTCCACCTGTTGTAATTATAACACAACAACTAAACGCAACCAAGCCATTTATCAAATGCTATCATTCGGCCTTGGGAGTGGGTTTAATGTGTGCCCTCCATCTTTACAATTTTCCATTTTATTACAGTACCTGTATATTTGCGAGCTCCACGGACACAACCATGTTCTCTGCAGGGAGGATAATGGTATGCTTTGTTATTCCTGGAGAATCCTCCAGTGTAAAGGAACAGGATTATCCATAGATGCCATACATGTTACAGGGTTGATCATCTGAGGGCCTAATCATTGCCTCTATAAGGGCATACATGCCGTAATTTTCTCTGTGGGTTCCATAACATTCGCTTTCAGGGCTCTGGGCCAAGCTGTGGTTGCAGCCATGCTCAATCTCAAAAAGTCATTGTACCATGCTATGTACTGCGGCCCCCTATTGTCCTTCCTGGACATCGTTATGCGCCTCTTGGCTAGTATAAATGCGAGGTCGATTCATTTAATAGCATGTCTACATTTTTCAGTTCTGGGGTATGCTCCCAGCAGCCACTCGGGTGGCGACCAAGTTGAAGCTTGTTCCCGCCTGCATGCTGCTTTGATCTGATGCCAAAATGATTGTACATGTATACAATTCCAGAAAATGTGCACGTCGTCCACACAATCCCCACCACACCACGGGCAATCAGAAGCCCTAGTTGGGTCAAATGCAGCTACTTTGAAGCGGGGTCATGTATGTTCTATGTTTGTATATTGTGTTGCAGGAAACCTTTTTTTGCAAAAAAGCAACGCATTATTCCATTGGTTATCCCTCACCTGCCGAGGTCTTTTTCCATTTCTCTTTCAGTCCTGCATTTCCTGCACTCATCAGTTTCTGCATGCAATTGTATATCGTAGATACAAGGCGCCAACCATCTTCCAGCTCATAACGGGTGCAATATTGGGTACAATGCTGGTTCCTGCGGCCATAACGGCCATTTCTTTTTTGCTATCTGTCGGCCTACGATACCACAAGAACTGGCCCTTGGTTAGTACCTCAGTGTAAAGGAAGTCAGCGAGTTCTCTATTCCCCCCCCTCCTTGTACATGTCTCGCCATGTACTGGGCCCAAATTCATCCCATTTCCTAGCCACAACCAGCTCTTCAACTCCTGCTCAGATATAAGGTACCATAGGGAGTGTATGGGTTGCGCATCTTTAATATATTTTATTTTTTATTGGCATTTTGCAACATAGAACCAACCTTGCCCCCCCTAGTCTCCCATTCCTCAGAGCTACTACTCTTTCGACATAGAAGTTGTACACTTAAGTCCTAAGTTTCGGCAGTTACTTGAAGGTATCGGGTAATGTCCAAAATCTGTATGTTCTGCGGACACAATTGAATTTGGTAATCATCCTTTAGGTATCCCAACAGTAAGCCCCAGTCTTCCCTGAACTTTTGGTAGTCTCCCTGTATATTATAAGTAACCCATTCCCTAGCCAATATATGCCAGATCTTGTTTAGACATTCATG
This sequence comes from Ambystoma mexicanum, assembly GCF_040938575.1. Lineage (NCBI taxonomy): Eukaryota > Metazoa > Chordata > Amphibia > Caudata > Ambystomatidae > Ambystoma > Ambystoma mexicanum. Next base: position 530,124,584 of record NC_090924.1, on the reverse strand, counting down.
ATTGGTAGGGGGAGCATTTTTCTTCCAGTTTCAGACAATCGCTAGTAATGCCGCTAATACCAAAACCATAACTACCTTAGTGTGCGCCCTTCCTTGTGGTAGATTCCTTCGTCCAAAGGCCCAAAAGGCATTCCTCTAACCCCATGGGTGGAGCCACCCCTACCAATTCCTTCATTGTCCTGCACACTTGTCCCCAACATGGTTTCATAGCCGGGCAAGAGCACCAAATGTACACCCATTCCCTCTGCCCCTACATCCTCGCCAGCAATCGGAGGATACCATTGGGTACATGGATCTAAGCCACTCCTGGGTATAATGCCCATTGGGTAAGGGTTTTTTCTGATGCTTGTTAATCTGCTTAGAATCACATGCTGTGCATATGGTCTGACATCCAGTGGTAACCGCAGAGTATTGCATCTTGTCTTTCGGGGACCGAAAGGGGACGTCGGCATAGGCATGTCTGTAACACTATCCCTATTGTGACATGTGTAGTACCCAAAGTACCTCACGCGCGGAGGTCCCTCAGATTGTTTTTTTCCGCCCAGATAACTGGTCGCCCTATAGCGGAGCTCTTACTAGAGACATTGTTTATCTTTACCGAATTGTCGGTTTATTCCCCATTCCCCCGTTAAGTCACTTCATCGATAAGAACATCTTCGACGAAGACTACGGGGGAATAGTCTACGGCTGTGGATTTCAGCACCTAAGATCCGGCGGCCGGATTCTCCACATGGTTAGGCCCTCTGGCCGACCTATATAGTAGGGAGAGTGGGGTCGGGGTGGCCATATTGTTTTGGTATGTCTTTCCTCCTTTGCCCCTCCTTTCCCTTTTGGTCTGGTCATCCTTCCCTTTTTGCTATGGAAAGGACTCGCTTTAGATTCTGCCCTAAGTGTAGGGCCAGATATTCTTGGAAGGACGAGCACAGGACGTGTAACGCCTGTCTCCCCCTAGAGCACGACGAGGAGCGGTGTGTGGCGTGCAAACTCCTTCGGCCAAGACCCTTAAGGAGCGCCGTGTAAAGCGGTGGGCTGCCTACGGCATGTCATGTGTGGAGCCCCCACCGCCACACCAGCCGAAAGTGACGGGGGTACTTCGGATGACCAAACGTCCAACGCGGATGTTGTAGACCTTGAGGCGGACACTTCTAGGTCCGCCACCCCCGTACCTGACCCTTCCAGGCTCGACTCTGGTCTTGCTACAGGGACCACACCCGCCGACAGGGGCGTACAATCGCACAACACGAAGCACACAACCCCTACGCCAATTTCGACGGTTGCGTCGAAAAAGGTGAAAGCGCTAACGGGGCCGCTGAAATCTTCGCCGGTTCCCACGGATCGCTCTGATCCAAGGCCTTCCCCCGCATTCGCAGCACCGCATGGTGACTGGGCAAACAAAGACGACTAAGGGCGCTACTCCTAATCTCACACAGGTCGAAAGTCGGGAGCCCGACGTTTCGACGAGTCCCAGGGCCTCTATAGGCCCAAAAGATACGACTAGGCCTCTACCCGGAAACCCGTCCGCTAAACCTCCTGGTGGCACGGACGGTCTTTCTGCTGCCAACAACTCATTGCAGCCTTTGTGTTTCGGCGATTCGTCGACTATCCAAAGTAGCATCGGAAGGATCGCAGCAGCGGTGGGTCTTATCCCGGTTCCGCCAAGGATTATGGGTCAATCCGTGGGAAAATTTTCGGCGGATTATGTTCCCGGTTCTGATGGGATTTACGTAGATAGTCAAGAGACTCTCTCCGACACCCTTAGAGGTTGCCGTCGACGCCAAAGTGCAGAGAATGTCACTTCTCCACGCACCGGCCCGTTCAGGTCCTCTAAATGGACTACAGAAAAGTTCAAAGGTTGTATGGATCGGCTGGAGCGGATCATTGCCTCTTCAGATCATCCGTCCCTGAAAAGAGCACGGGTAGACCCTAACCCTCAAGTTCAAGTAGATCAGTCTCAGGTTTCCCAACAAGAAGACTTGATCCATATGGATACTTATAGAGATATCTATGAGGAAGAAGCGTCCTTTCTCAAACTATGAGGAGGATCAACGGGACACGATAGACAACTGGGAGGAGACCCAGCAGGAAGGTGAAAACCCTTGGGCACAACAAGATCAGGACTCTGATATTTTGGTCCTGGATTCTCCTCTGTCCACTCCGGCTCGCCAGGCCTCCCTGTGGATGACCAGGTGGCTTTCAACTCCATGTTGAAAAAAGCAGCAGAATTCTTCAAAATTGCCACTCAAGAGGCGGTACCGGAGCAGGATTTCGTGGAGGATGATATTAAAGAAAAACCTCCAGCGAGTCAATCCATCCCCCCCTTAACTCTGTCCGGAGACGGGTAGCTCCATCTTTGGTTACACTTGCTCAGACACGGGCGGTGAACCCGAGAGTTGAAAAATTATTTCAGCCTTCCCCTACCGACCCTCTATATATCAAGGGGCACGCCACCCCAGACTCACTGGTAGTGACTACCACTCGAAAGAGGGCAAGGGTACCCCCCCCCCCCGTTGCCACGGGAGAATCACCTCCAGACAAGGAGTCTAAAAGGTTGTATGCCCTGGGCAAACGTGTCACATCAGCAGCTGCATACACCATTCGGGTTGCTAATAATACTACGCTATTAGCAAGCTATGCTGATGCCCAATGGAACTTGCTCCAAGAAGGCCTCCAGGTGGTTCCTGAACCAGCCAGAACAAAGCTTCTCGCCATTGTTTCGGAGGGACAACTGGTTAATCAGAATGTGGTGAAGTACACCCTGGACACTGCAGAAACAGCAGGCAGGTCTCTTGCCTCTTGCACAAGGTACTCTTCTAAAAAGACACGCATGGCTGCGCACGTCGGGCTTCAGACCTGAGACCCAAGCCTCTCTCATTAACAAACCCATTGAAGAGACTAACTTCTTCGGGAAAGCAGTGAATGAAGCGTTGGAGACGGCCAAGAAGGAGCACAAGACTATTAGGTCTTTGCACCAGATTACACAGAAACCCTCCTCCCAGAGGGGTAATAATTCTCGGCGGTCCTTTCGAGGACAAGCCCGTGCCGGTCAGAACAACTACGGCACGGGTAACTTCAACACGAATCAAGCATCCGGAAGCCCTACCTACTACCCCCCCAAGGGGGTCAGAAACATGGCAAAGGTAGAGGCAGAGGCCCAATCCCAGAGGAGCCTCTGCCTCGGGTCAGAAATGACCACCAATTCCAGGTTCCCTCCCATGTCTCACCGGTCGGGGGGCGATTAACATCTTTCCTCAAGGCATGGGAGGGGATAACTTCAGACCACTGGGTCTTAAAGACGGTCGCCCACGGTTATTGCGTGGAATTTGCCCGACCTCCACAGTTCAGGCCGCCGCAATCGCGACTCCTTTCACCGGACCATCTGCAGATACTCCTCCAAGAGGTGGAAGCTCTGCTGGGAAAGGACGCTATAGAAGCCGTCCCGATTCTTCAGGTAAACGAGGGTATCTATTCAGTGTACTTCCTTGTACCCAAAAAGGATCTCGCCATGCGTCCTGTTCTAGACCTGCGCCCAGCGAACAAGTTTATAAAGCCCCAGAAGTTTTGCATGGTAACACTACAGGAGGTGATCCCATTGCTGAAACGGGGGGACTTCATGGCAACATTGGATATGAAAGATGCATACTTTCATATTTCAATGTTGCCAGCGCACAGAAAATACCTAAGGTTCATGATTCAGGACAAACACTACCAGTGCAAAGTACTCCCCTTCGGGATCGCCTCAGCGCCATGGGTGTTTACTAAAGTCCTGGCAGTGGCAGAAGCCCACCTGCGCAGACTATCAGTCCTAGTCCGACGACGGGCTCATTACGGGGGACTCGTTTGACGCTTGTTTTCCGAACACCCAAAAAACAGTAGATCTCCTCCTCTTCAGCCTGGGGTTTTCAATCAACGAAAAGAAATCCAGCTAAGTCCCCAGCAAAGTAAAACAATTTCTGGGAGCGGTAATTCAGGCGGAAGACGGCTTTGTCTTCCCCTCCAGCGAGAGGGTTCAGAACATGCTCGCTCAGGTTCCTCAATATGTAGCCAGTCGGGAGGTGACGGTACGCAAAGCCATTCGTTTGCTTAGGGTTGATGGCGTCATGCATATACTTGGTTCCCCACGCGCGGCTGTGCATGCGTCCCATGCAAGAGTGGCTCAACAGCCAGTGGTGTCAGGCCAGCGGACAATGGGAAGATGTTAGTTGTCTCGCCAGCCCTCGTTCTCTTTCTCTGCAGTGGTGGTCAAACCTCTTGAAGGGGAGGACCTTCACCACCCCTGCAGTGGAAGCCACTCTTACGACAGACGCATCTCTCACGGGGTATTCTGCGCATGCAGGTGGGGATAAGTAGGGATCGGGGTTGAAAGCCTGAGATACAAATGTTCGAGGGAGAAAAGACCGAAGATTATTTTTCCAAAATAACCTTCGGTCTTTTCTCCCCTGAACATTTCCAACTTTGCCCCTGCCCCCACACCTCTACTTACCTTGCGACCGCTGACTCGGTGTCCCTGCAACGCCTGTTCCCTTTCACTTCCGTGATCCAGTGCCGCAGGCTCCTTACCCTTTTTTAGGGGGGGGGGGCTTTTTTTTGGGATGGCTGCAGGGGACACACCTGCTCACAATATAGTGAGCAAGGGTTTGGGGGCGGTAGCCCATAGAACTGGATGGGTGATTTGGTCGAACTTTTCAGCAATTCTGAATTTTCAGCCATATCACCCATTCGGTCTAATAAACTCAGCCATTTTGGGCGATTCCACCACCCTCAGGCTTTCCCATACTGTGCCCGAGCTAGCCACGCTTCCAACATTTGACTCCAGTAAGTTTATTAGGAATTAGTCCAGTTGGTCTTTGAACGCTTCATCTAGAAACGTCTCTGCTGGCAGATGCCATGTCCGGATCGGGGATTTCACCCACTTTTTTGTTTTGTTGCCCCCGACTTATGCAGCGTATGTTGCTGCCCTGTCCGGGGGCATGTTCTTCGCTCTTTTTGTCTAGCTTTTGTGGGGGGGGCACCTAGGGGTCTGACTCCAACGGAAGGCGATAGGGTGTTTGCCCTGCTCCTTGCTTATATCGCTGCTTCACTGCGGGATGGCTCCTTCTTCCCTTCCTCCGGGTGCGCTTTTTCTCTGTAGACTTATTTTCCCTGGGGTCTTTTAGTTTTGCCGCTGTAGAGTTGGGCTTCGTGGCATTGCTTTGGGGGTTTAGGGATGGAGTAGCCAGTGTGTGGGCTTGCCACTGGTGTGTGGGGCTTGGCTACGTGGAGACAGCCTGGTTGGGGGCCTCCTCGGGTACTGATTCCCCTGTAGATGGACTTCGGGGTGCTGGGAGCAAGGGCAATACTCTGGAGGGGACAGCATCTGGTGTTTCTCACCGTTTATCAAGTCTTGTCTTGCGTTTTAACTCCACCGCGCTGCCTGCTCCTGTAGGGGGGTGAATCTCCTGGGGTAAGGGGCTGCTCCAGGACCCAGCCTGTCGTTCCCCTCTGATAGCCTCCGGTGCCTGCGTGCTTCCAAGATTCCTGGGTGCTATTTAATTTCCCTGCCCTGTGGCCTATTTTCTTCTTGTACCTCAAGGAAGAGTATCCAGTGGCCGGCTCCATGCTGCTCCTGTCAGTGGTCCCGCTGCCAATCTAGGTCGTGGCGTTTCAGCCTCTGTGCTGATGGGGTCGCTGAGGGCATACCATGCCCCTTGCCAGTTCCTGCGCAGGGGGAGGAAGAATGGTCGTCCTTTATTTCATTGCGGCTGCCCCTCCTTAATCCTCCGCTGGCTAACCCTCTTCAATTGCCTCATTTCTGCAGAGGGGTGTGGGGGGAGCGGTGGTTTGGTCTGCTGCTTTGTTGTTCTGTGGAGGTCCTCCTTCCTTCCGGGCCTCTATTCCCCACTGCAGGCCTCTTTCCCTCACCGCAGCCGCTCCTCACTTCACTGTGGCGTCCAAGTCGGCCCACCGGTGCCTCTCCACAGGCCCCAGCCCCTCTCTTGCTGCGCTCCCCCCACGGTGACTGTTCCTCAATTGTTGGGCCTCGACGCAGGTTCCGCCATCCCTCGAAACTGAGGGTTCTCTGTGGCTCGCCCCTGCCTTCGCGGGTGCTCCAGCTGCCACCCGGGGCTAAGGTTGCAGAGTGCCAACTGCAACAAGGCCTCCTTGCCGCCGCCGCTGCTGCCTCCTCCCCTGGTCGCTCCAACAGATCTCTGCTCCGGCCCCCCTGTTCAATCTCTCTCTGGGTGTTCTCTGCACCTTTGCCCACCCCCGTCCCACAATTTTCCGGAGTTGCGTCCAGCCAGGGATGCTCTCGCTCATCTCCGTTGTGGTGGAGGATGCAGGTGCCAATTACTACGCAGTCATGTTTCCCTGCGCCCCCTGGTGAACTCCCTTGCTTGGTTTTTAAATGTATTCATGCTTTGGCACGTGCTATCTTTATTTCTTGGTTTCCTTTATCATCTTCCTAGGGCGCTGTGTTCTGCTGCTCAATTTTTTCTTTCTGTCCCATGTGCAAAGTGACAAATTCGGGGAGATGGTCAGATCTCCCCAAGGGGGAGCCACCATGTTTTGAGACTAGGAAGGTGAGCCTATGAAGCTTAACTTCCCTATGAAACGGGGTAAGTGGGATCTCGCCTCTCCTCCCCCACCTCTATTTGCCTCGTAGGGGATAAAGACCCACAGAGGGTTATACATCTCCCCCCATCCCCACCCCAAAGTACTAACCACTTTGTAAGGTATCTATCTGTTGGCTAGGTTTAACAATAACAGATACCCCCTTTACTAATGCCGACTAGTCTACTGACCCTAGGTATGCCCAATCTCCTGTGAAGAATTTACAGCCATGAGTGAATCAGCCTCCTGGAAGAACATCCTTGAGACAATCCATCACGGAGGAGTTTAACCATACCAAACGGGCTAAAGGAAGCATATCTGGGGAGGACCACTAACCCACACTAGGAGAGTGCATCGAGGTGCAGCTGGCAGAACAGCCCTGAGAAGCTGTTGGAATGAGGGGGGGAGGCTGAGCCAAGCTGAAAGATTGCATAAGCAACTCTGCACAAACCAAGCTGCAAGAAAAAGGGAATAGACCCTCGGAAGGCAGACGTGGGGCCCAGCTGAAAAGTTCCCTAAGGCGCTCTGTGACCACATGGAGCCGACCTGACTCAATGCCACGCCTGTGGTGCGCCGCTCGAGGTTATCCGTTTTTTCTGAGGTTCCACCAGAAAGAGTGGTGGGTGTTGGAGGGAGAAAGGAGAAGCATACCCCACAGTAGGGAGTGAGAAGAACCACCATCCCATAGTGGGTAGATAATGAATGGTCCCCAGATGAAAGGATGTGTGAGGATGAAAGACCAGAAAGAATCCGAGAGCGTGGGCAGACAGAGAGAGACCTACATTGAGACCCCTGGATAATCTTCCAGCACACTAATAACTGTCTTCTAGAACTTGAACTTTGGGTGAAGGCCTTTACTAAAAGGAACAGGGTTGGGGCCAGCAGACATCCCGGACAGTCTTTCTTTTGTTTTGATGGGTTTTTTTTTAAATGGGGGAAAGTATGCAGGATTTCGGACAGAGGACTCTGCTCGTTGGGATGTCTGTAAAATAATAGCACCCTTTTTGACTTTCTTTTTATAGAATATAGGTTTCACGTGTGGACTTGGGGAAAGATTTGTGAATTGACAAAAATAAAATCTTTAAACTCAGAGTCCTGATTCTCACCTACCACAGCACCTTCTGGTATTCGTTTATTTTTTTAGCTTCCAGGTTGTAGACTCCTCTGTTTGGTTATTCGTTGCTGCTTGACTTCAGCCTAATTTAGGCAACCAGTTTAGTCTAAATTTTTTCAGACTGCCTTCTCATAATTATGCTGATTCTGTTTTGAAGTTTTTTGTCATGCAAGTTATTCTGTGGGTCATGCTTTTTACTTACTATTATTATGCTGTTTATTTATTCTGTATAGCGCTTTGGATGAACGTGCCATATAAATAGTCACAAAATAAATGTAAAAAGCCAAATATGTTACTATCCCTATTCATGCTATTGGGATGCGTTTTTAAACATTTCAGTTATTGAATTAATGACAAATTATAGTTATATGCTTGTGGTTATAGGTTCTCCACTGGAAGTTTATCTTCGTACTTTGTAACATTTTTACTGAAAATAAGGTGTTTGGTATATGTCAAAGTGGATTGAGTGGGTATGAAGAAACATTGGACCTTTTGGTACAATTCAGTTTTAAAGCATTTATTTAGCATCTTGTTTTTGTATAGGAATTTTACAATCGAAAGCCAAAGGGGCTGAATGGTGCTTTGCAGGATCTGGGAATTACCTTTTCTGGACGGGAGCATTCAGGTATTTGTATTGTTTCCTGTGTTATGAAAAGTTTAATTTCTCAATGTCGTGCCTGTGTTTTACAAATAATGTAATTTAATAGTATCAATAATACTCTTTTGCAGGCTTGGATGATTCCCGCAATACTGCACGTCTAGCCTGGAGGATGATCTGTGATGGGTGTGTGATGAAAATTACTAAATCATTGGATAAGGTTAGTGGTTCCTTCACTTTCCCATTCCTTACTGCCTTCTGAAAAATGAACAGGACACAGGGACATACAGAACTGGATACTGTTACACATGCAGTTTGCTTGTGAACTCATTAAAATATTTTAATTATATCCTGTTTACATCTTCATATTTCAAATACTTCCATTTTCAAAATTCTTGGGTTTGTTTATGGAATCTCTAGGTGCGCCCCAAGATGAACTATGCTGCACGAACTGGAAATTCAAGTCTAGCCCAAAGTACCACGATTCCAAATGTCATCACTGCAGAAGCTTCAAAGGTGGGCACGGTTGCTGGCAAGAGCCAACTTGATTTAAGGAAAGACAATGTTTCCAAAACACTTGAAACCTGCCAGGAAAAGGAAGAGTCTTCTACTGTGTCTGCGAGTAATTCCTATTCTCTTCATCCCCTTGATCTTGATGAACATACTGAAGACCATTCTACAACTCATAGCCTATTATCACCCCAAACTTTAATTAATGGTCTTCCTGCTCCTTTCCGTCATCGACCACACCACACCAGTTACTGTAGTACATCAATGAATATGACCAACGGAGTTCAAATTGGCCACTTTTCATCTACGTCTGATGGTAATACATCTATTGCTGGCTCAGGACTAGTTCTTGTTTCCACTACTATATCTTCTATTAGCAATATCTCTGAATCAGATGTGACTTCTACTTCGGAATGTTTATCTATGCTTGTTGATTGGGAAGATTTAGCTGTAATACCGGATTCTCAAAATGAGCAAACCTCTGAAACACCACACCTTGAAGACACTGCAGATTTGTCGGGAGATTCTTCTGAATCGGTGGTCTTGAAATCCCCAAGTGAAATTAGTTTTTACAAACTCTTTGACAATCGAAAGAAAACTAAAGTCCAGCAGACTCCCTTCATTAAATCTTCAATTGTGTACAAAAGCCCAAATACTACCATTTATAATGTTGGCGAAGTAAACAAACATGCTTGTTCTTCTTTTAAGGTACCCGAGGCATTAGTAAACCTTTCAAACCGGCTGACTGATGCCAAACAATCATGCTCTTCATTGAAACACTCCGAGCCAATTGAAAGTAATTCAAGAACACTGAATGACAACAGACTGCCACATTTTAAACGGCCACAGCCAGATGTGAAAATTACAAGCAAGCTTGCAGATGGTTCTAATGTTGTACAGCAGTCTAAATGTTCCACTCTGTTACCCTATTTTCCTAAAAGGAAGCATTCCAGTACTCAGTTTATTTCACCCCCCAAAAAGCAGTCCTTCACGGTTCATAAAGACAAAGAGATGGCCAATGTGTCCATGCCACCAGCAAGGGCACACCCTCGTACTGTTCCTGCAAATGTTTTAAACTCCTCAGTCAACAAAAACCAGCCCTTTAGAGCGATGAACAATGGGAAAGTTACTCCCCCTTTGTGTAAATGTGGCCGCAGGTCTAAGAGACTTACTGTTTCAAGTATTGGTCCCAACCAAGGCAGAGCCTTCTACAGTTGTCCCGTTGGAAAGCGAGTTGAAGGCAAGAAGAAAGGTTGTGGTTATTTCAAATGGGAACATCCCTTTCTTAAAGAGCCTGCAGCACAATCTTCATTTTTCTCCAGCACTGCTGCCAGTTGCCCTACTCTTGTAACCAGCTCGATTTCTTCCCGAAGTTCAAGCCCATCACCAAAAAGGATTTTGGGTCTGAGACCGTCCATGAGAATGTGAGCGTTGAGGAATGTTCCTGAGAAACTTTTTTTGACCGAGATTGTGATTTTAGAGCATTCCTGACTTGTTGTACGAATGCATATTTTCCACTTTTTAATTTTCATTAAGTGACATTTTTAACCTTTTTTTTTACGATTTGTTGACCGTATCCTTGTATTCCATATGATTGCCACACATCTTCCTAAGCACGTTTTTTATAATCCCAATCAGAATATGTATGTAAAAAATGCAGCATACATGTTTTTACCATTTGTATATTTTTCTAAGATGATAATGTTCACTCTCAGGCAAGTAATTGGAGTGATATTTTCTATCATAGTCTTTCTGCAAAAATGAAATAAATTTGTAGAAAAGTTGTATTGTTTTAGAACTGATTAAGTAACATTGAAAACATTGGCCATTTGCACATTAAATGAATGAGAATAGTTATTCATCACTTGCTCAAATGATTCACTACTATTTGCATACATTTACCTGAGATTCATCTTTCATAGCCTTACAAACTGAGAATTTGATGCCACACCCGTTTGGGTATATTCACATGCAGACTACCTGCAGAATGTAAGTTTCTTCAACCTAAAATACATGGCTATCCTAACGTGGGTGTTAATACTGGCTCATGCATGTCCATGTCCATTGTTCTCCCTGCTAACCTTGGTGGTTATGTTGACCTGCACAGACGCAGAACATCTAAGAGCACTCGCATGCATGCCCTCTTAAGATATTCCAACAAGGTTATTGCTATATTTTAAGACTTTATCAATGATCACTGGAAGAGTCAAACGAGGTCATCCTCTCAAACTTTGTGCAAATAAAGGAAAACGGTGTGTATTGTACCTGCATCCACATTTTACAAATTAGGGTACCTCTAAGAGTGTGAAACTGCTAAGCTTCACTTTTTACTACAGTCAGCTGCCAAAGTGCATTCTACACAGCACTTGGTTTGCAGTGGGCCACTGTTTGAAATTGGACCTCATCGGAACCCTGCATTACATGATTACGTTATGTAGCGGAACGGCACAGGGGACGACTAATCGGTTATGAAGGCATTTGCTATGTGTGGGCTGATTCTTTGTCAGTTGATGGTAAGGAGTGTATGAGGAGTTGAAATTAAAATGAAACTGTGGAATACATTTGTGATGCTGGGTTCATGAGTAGGTCATTAGAATGAATCTGAAATTATTTAAGGGCATCAAGGTCTCAGAGTGCAGTAATAACATTGCTTGTTTATACACATGCTATACAATGGTCCCTATATTCCACTTAAAACTGTTTGAATCCCTGTAGAGGAAGCCATATTTTGCTTCCAGCTGGACCATTACTTTCCAGCCCAAGCACACCTGCTGTGAAAGATGTTTGCAAGGAATGAGCCTAATTTGCCTTGCCTCTGATGTAGGTCAACCGTATATTGAGGCCCACAAGGAATCCAGAGGGGTGTCCACCATAGACCACATTACTGCAACCTTTCTTATTGATTTTGCTGTTTTGTGTATTTTTATATATGAATGCTTCATGTATGTTGGCATTAATATATTTTATGTATAACCTCTATATGCGAGATTAGATATAGATTGTGTGTGGTAGAGAGAGAGCTGCTACATTTGTGTAGTGTGCATGCAGGCATATGTTAGTGTGTGTGATGTCCCGACCAAGGCTCAACAGACAATTGAAAGTCAAGTTCTGTTTCAATTGCTTTTATTAAATTTGCGCCTGGGGAAGGGCACTTGGCCAATCAGGTGGCTGGAGCAGCAGGCGAGAATACACTGTGTACTGCCCGCTGTTTCCAGACACCAGAGGCCCTCCCCGGGTGGCGCCATCTTGATTGTGAGGAGGCAACTTTGAGCCTCTCCCTGGCCCCTCCACACATAACGCACCCTCCCCAAAACAAACCTTACGCTTTCTCCAGCATTGGATCTTTCATGGATTCATATGCTTAGAATATTCCCCGTCAACAGGCTGGGAACCCTCGGTATCTTTATTAAAGCATTTTCCATGTCCTTTTGGGACGCTTACTCGTGGCCCAATAGGGCGTACGGTATAAATAGCCCCGCCCCCGTGGCTCCCTTCAGATTTCAACCGTCTCCAAAGTAGTCGGGATCACCTCGTGTTTCTACACTTTGTTAGGTTGTACTTTTTTTCCCAATGTCGGGGAAAGCGTTGTTCCGCCCGTGTGCCACGTGTGGAATGAAGAAAGTTTGAGGGGGACGGGCACAGGAATTGCCTTTATTGTCTCTACCCTCATCACTCTGCGGACACCTGTGATATCTGCAAAGGGTTCTCGCAAAAGATGTTGAGGGACCATAATCCGTGTCTAATATCGTGGCTGAACGAGGGGCCTTCCCTCCATCTGAGGTAGGATCGGTGCGCAGTCTGGCATCGAACAGACCGAAGTCCCCTGTAGTCCCTCGCCGGTCAGTGTCGGCTGAGCCTCAGGCGAAGAAGCCGCATCCTATGGAGAAGAGTTGTTCCTCTTCAGGGAAAGCGAAGGACGCTCCTTCATTGTCAAAAAATTGATCGTTTGGACCAAGGCCGTAAGACAGAAAAATCTTCGTCTTAATCTACTGCAAAAAAGGATGGAAAAGACCCTTAAAGGCGCTCCTCCTCAGGAGACCATCATAGGGCTTCCTGGAGTAGGGAATCTTCTAAACACCAGCCTAGAGACTCAAAAAAAAAGGCGGGATTGCCTAAAAAGTCTGCACCACAACTGCCAGTGCCGTCAACAGGAGTCCCATTGTCAACGGCTCCAATACAGTCCGCACAATCAATCCCTGCGGTGGCGTCGGCACCAGTGGCGGCGATCGATAAGGGAGAAGTAGAAACTCCCAGGTTTTCATAATCGACTGTGGGCCCGCCAGGGACTTGGCAACCGACGGTGTATGACGCAGTTCTGCCGGATACACTATTACAGCAGAAGTCGGCGCTGTCAGTGTTGTCGGTGGAGGAGGAGCGGGAACTGGTGGTTCATCCATCAGATCTCGGCTTACAGGGCGTTGGCCAATCGGGGGTCCAAGATGTTCCTCCTACATCTTCTCTACTAAATCCGCAGTCGATGTTGTCTTTGCAAGTTTTATCTACGCTGCAGTCCCTCTTGAGCCAGTTGGATGCAATGCTGCCTCCTATGGGTGCGCTTCCGGTGACACCCCTCGTCGACGCTGCAGGCCCTGCTCCACGTTCAATGTCAACGGCTGAGTTGCCGCTCTCCCGTCTGGTCAGTGAAGAACCTCCCCATTCACATCCAGAAAAGGGTGAGCTACAGGACTGAGTCGGATCAAGGCCCCAGGGACTCCATCTCGGACATTTCATCATCGCCATCAAGAGATCCTACGTGGGAATAGGATGGAGAAATGGAAGCTCCTAGAAGCCCGGCGCAACAGTCGCCTCCAGATGACATCGGAGCCTTTCATGCGTTGATGGTGAAAGCCTGTGTTGAATTTCCTCTGACCCCAGAGGAAGAAAAGGAATGCTTCTTATTTGACCATATGGGGAAGAGAAGGAAGCCTATCTTCTTGGTCCCGATTCTGGACCACGTTTGGCAGGAAGGCTTGTGTACCATGCGCCATCCATTTTCGGAGCCTGCAATCAAGGGCAGGTTAGAAAAGAAGTTGATGGCTCCAGACTCTACATCTAAGTGTTTGACCGTACAGCCCTCTCCTGAATCAGTAGTGTCCGCGGCGGCTAGCAGAAAGGCTAGATCACAACACAAGTGCACAACACCTCTGGACAGTGAAGCTAGAAGACAGGATGCCTTTGGTAAGAAAGTCTTAACAGTAGGAGTGACGACGGTCAAGGCGGCTAACTCGTTAGCTATTATGGCACGATACGACCATGAAATGTGGCATCGCCTGGCCCCCATCTTGGAGCAGTTGCCCGAAGAACACCACCGAAAGACAGCTATGTTACTGGTGCGTGAAGGTGAGGAGGCATCAAATCACAGCATCAACATCACTGTGGATTTGGCAGAGTCAGGATTCAAGCAAATATATAATGGAGTGGTACTAAGAAGGCAGGCCTGGTTAAAATGTACAGACTTTAGGCAGGAAGTACATTATAAAGTGCTGGACATGCCATGTGAAGGTGAGCAGTTATTTGGGGATAAGATGGACTAAGCCCTCAAGGGCATGAAGGAGGATTCAGATACGCAAGATCACTGGGGGCATTACAAAGTGGACGAGCTTTTGGGATTTTTTGCCCCTTCCGCAGAGCTTTAGGGAATTCTCGATTTGCCACATCCAGAGACCGGAATTTCAATAGATCGGCATACTCCTCCCAGGGATACAGGTGAGCTGTCCAAGCCACACGGAGAAGTTGGGATTTCCAGACTTCTAGAAGGAGAGGAGGACAGTCTTCGTCTACGAAGAGTAAGCAATCAAAATCTCAGAAATGACAATCTTCAAGGCGTCCTGGGAGGCAGAGTGTCCCATTGCGTCAATGAATGGGAAAGGATTGCATCAGACCGTTGGGTGTTGGACATGGTGAAACTAGGCCACTCTTTGCAATTCAAGATCATGCCGTCGCCCATTCCTCCCGTGTATTCGGCGCAACCCCATCTTCATATCTTAAAGCGGGAGCTTATGCTTATGCTGCAAAAAGGGGCTATAGAATTGGTTCCGGTGGCAGAGGGGCCTGGTGGTCTACTCGCGTTACTACGTGGTCAAAAAAACCAACGGCAAGTGGCGACCCATTCTGGACCTTCCAGCTCTCAATAAGACTCTACAACGCTTGAAGTTCAAGATGCTTACGCTTCAGGATGTCATCCGGTTGATACAACCAGGGGATTTTCTGGCGTGTTAGACTTGCAAGATGCATATTTCCACATACCCATGCGTCGGCAGCACAAACAATTCCTGAGGTTTGTGGTGGGTCAGTCATTACCAATTCAAAGTGCTCCCATTCGGTCTAAAATCGTCTCCCAGGACGTTTACGAAATGTTTGGCCCCGGTGGTGGCATGGCTACGATGAGAAGGTCATCACGTCTACCATTACCTGGATGACTGGCTAATAAAGGGCTCGTCGCCGGCAGCAGCGCAGACGAGCCTCAGCGTTACCATGCAGCTGCTACAACGGTTGGGCTTCGAAGTCAACTTCGAGAAATCCTTTCCCTCTCCCTCTAGGAGCTTGGTGTTTTTGGGCGCGGAATTCCAAACCCAGTCAGGACTGGTAAAACCTTCTGTAGAGAGAGTTCAGAAACTCAAGCAGAAAGCAGAGGAGTGGAGAGCTGGAACCAGAGTGTCAGTCAGAGGCTACATGTCGCTTCTAGGAGCCATGGCGTCATGTATCCCTTTAGTAAAGAACTGTCGTCTCTTCATGAGGCCAATACAAGAATTTCTGGTGGACCGGTGATCTCAAAGTTGCGGATTGTGGTCCGACAAAGTGATGATCAACAGCGACCTACTGAGAGATCTTCAGTGGTGGCAACTCTCAGACAATCTGACAGGGGATGCCTCTGCTAGAGCCGGAATTTCAATCCACAATTGTGACGGATGCCTCCCAAACAGGATGGGGAGCTCATTTGGGGTCTTTACAAGTTCAAGGTCGATGGTCCCCAGGAGAAGCAAACCTTCACATAAGTGTACTGTAACTAAGAGCCGTTCGTTGGGCTCTGAGATCGTTTTTGCTGCGCATACGGAGGGATTGGTTGTGAGTGTGTTAACGGACAACAAGACCACAATGTTTCACCTCAGGAAACCAGGGGGCACTCATTCCAGAGTGCTCTCCAGCGAGGCTCAGGAGCTATGCATTGGGCTCTCGAACAAGACATCAGCATTGTGGCGTTTCATCTGCCGGGGGTGAAAAATGTACAGGCAGACTCTCAGCAGAGAGATGAGCCAACTCCACAAGTGGCAGCTGAACGATCAGCAAGTGTTGAGAATCTTCAAAAATGGGGTTGTCCTTCGCTGGATCTCTTTGCAACCCAGGAGAACAAAAAGTGCAAGCAGTTTGCCAGCAGATGGCCACAGCCCAATTCGCTGTGGTATGCGTTCTTCCCGTGGATGGGCAAGTTCGCATATGCGTTCCCTCCGTTTTCACTCATTCGACGGACCCTCCAGTGGATTCAGAAATACCCATGCCATGTGATTCTGATTGTCCCTCACTGGGCCAGGCAGCTGTGGTTTTCAGACCTGCTCCATCTATCAGTGGCAGAACCGATGAGACTTCAAGTGACGCAGGACCTTCTCTTCCAAGGCAAGGGAGCAATTTGGCATCACGACCCGGGCTCCCTCAGCCTGACGGCTTGGCTCCTGACTCACTGACTTCCCTGACTTCTCTGAGTTTGGTTAGCTGAACATTTCTAGCGATTGTCACCACACTTTAGAGGCGGCGAGAGCTCCGTCCACGAATGTCTCATATGCATGCAAGTGGAAAAAATTCTGTGTCTGGTGTAAGGATCAGCCAGGGGTGGACCCTCTAAACAGTTCATCAGAGCAAGTTCTGCCTTATTTACTAACCGGTTTCTTTCTCCTCCATAAAAGTTCACCTGGCGGCCATTTCGAGGTTTTACTCGGAAGAGGCACTCAACTCCGTTCAGTGATTTGACTAGTCAAACATTTTCTGAGGTTTATTTCGGACTTTTCCTCCGGCCAAGAAGTTCCCTCCTGGTTGGAGTCTCAATCTGGTGCTGTCAGGGCTAATGAAGGCTCCGTTTGAGCCTATGTCGTTGTCGCCCCTAAAATTTCTGTCGTGGAAGATGGCCTTCTTGGTGCCCATTACTTCAGCAAGAAGAATGTCGGAGCTGCAAGCTCTGGTGATTGATCCCCCATACTTAAGTTACTTCAATGACAAGGTGGTGTTAGCCACTAACCCTCATTTTATTCCAAAGGTACCAACTACATTCCATAAGCACTCTTCTATTGTGCTACCAGCATCTTTCGCTGCGGCTTCCTAGTTGGCAGAGAAGGCTCTCCATACGTTGGCCGTCAAAAGAGCATTGAAGTTTTATCTGAGTCGTACTCAAAATTTCAGGCGTACGAGACCACTGTTTGTGGCTTATATACCCTCAGTAAAGGGAAGGCCAATCTCCAAACAAGGACTATCCTGCTGGGTTTCGTCCGCTATTGCCTTCTGTCACTCTAAAGCAGGGAAGCCTCTAGAGAGGCGTCCGAAGGCTCATTCGACAAGATCCACCGCATCATAAGCGGCATTGTGGTCGGGAATTCCGCTGGTGGACATCTGTCAAGCGGACTCCTGGTCGGTGCTGCATACATTTACTCGCCATTACTGCCTTGAGCAACATCATGGAGCAGATGTGCAGATGGGACGGGCAGTCCTGCAACACCTGTTTCAGTCAGGTAAGCCCCCACAAAGTGGGGGACCCGTTTTAATGTACCATGCTTGTTAATGCTTTTTCTTGTGGTTTCTGTGTTTGCGTTACTATGGTATTGGTTTGCATTACACGCCTCCAAATATAAGGATACTGCTATGTAATCTATTCTAAGCATGTGACTCCACGAAAGATCCAATGCTGGAGAAGGGAGTAGTTTCTTACCTGTAACTGCATTTCTCCAGCATTGTTATCTTTCATGGATTCACATGCGCCCGCCAGCCTCCCCTGAATGCAAACGTGATATTGCCTCTACTTTGGGGGTTAAAACCTGAAGGGAGCCGCAGAGGGTGGGGCTATTTATACCGTACGTCCTATTGGGCCAATGCGTAAGCGTCCAAAAAGGACGTCGTTGGGACACAAGTGTCGAGTTTTTTCCAATGGAAAACGCTTTAATAAAGATACCGAGGGTTCCCAGCCTGACTGGGAATATTCTGCACGTGTGAATCCATGAAAGATACCAACGCTGGTGAAATGGAGTTACAGGTAAGAAACTACTCCCTTCTGCACCCCCCTCTTTTGCTCCCCACTTTCCTGCTGGACCAGAGCTTTGTTCTCCAGTCCCAGCACTCCTCAACCCCCCCCCCCCCCCCCCCTCCTGCAGTACCCTCCCTGGCACTCCTCCCAGAGGATGTCCTTTCTCCTATGGCAGCCATTCTTTTTGTTTTTGTTGTTTTTTTGCACCCTGGATAAACCCCGGGGTGTGAATGGCTATCAACCCCTTGTCAGAGGAGGACATGGTCGGTAACAGACCACAGTCCACGCTGAGGCTTGGGCTTGTGGGCAGTTACCGCCATGTCTGCCCCCGACACGAGGGTGTTTGCCATAACAAACAGAACATTAGATTATGTTTAACCCCCTTCTCTTCTCTTTTGCTCCTCTTCTCTTTTGCTCCTCTTCTCTTTTGCTCCTCTTCTCTTTTGCTCCTCTTCTCTTTTGCTCCTCTTCTCTTTTGCTCCTCTTCTCATCATCCGCCCATTTCCCACAGCACAAATCTAAGTTATTCATTTGGATATGGCCTTATAAATCTCTGATATCAGGTCTTTGGTAGATGTCGGCTGTTGACATGCCTATCTACTTCAGAAATGTTTATATTACCCCATCTTTATTTTGTGGTTGCATTGCCCAATGTATGGGCTGCCAATATTAAGAGCTCTCGTAGTCAGACTGTGCTCTTGGAAGCTCTTGTTTTAATATTTTCTTTTAATGGTAAAGGTCTCCTAATTTGGTAAACCAAGTTTTTCTGCAAACCTCAAGTAAGGCCCCTTAGCAGGCTGTATCAAATTATGGGGGCAAGAGAGCTATGTGAGCGCAGAGGGACACCAAACCCCACTTCCCATTTTGTATTACTTGGTCCTAAGGCACCCAAAGTGAATTTTGTAATGCTGTTAATTTAGGTTATTTGGGCCTGCTTTTCACAGGGATCAATGGTAGTTTCCATATACAAAATGCCACCACCGATTGTTCATTAAAAAGCCACGTTTTCTCAGATTCCGAACGTATCCGCTTTCTCAAAAGTCCAATCTTTGAGGCTCTCAAATAATTTAGTATATTGGGATGATTCGGGTCCCCAAGATACTTATGTTCGAATGGATTGTGTCCTCCAACATATTCCTACGTCATGTCCGCAGCTGCGCTGTTTTGGACAATTTTTCCGGCAGAGGGCTCCCTGCATCGAAGGTCGTTGGGTCCATGTCCTTCGAAGGCCTCGGTCGAGGGTGACTTCATTGGATGTTACAAGTAGCATGTATGCAACCATAGCCTCGGTTCAGTTTTTTTCGCAAACATGTTTGCTTCGTAAAACTCTGCGCGCCTCGTGGTTACTGTGAAGTTACTGAATATCTTCAACCCAGACAACTCCGCAGTCTGTCTTCAAGAAGTGTGGGGACTGTGGCTCCAAGTTTTCGATCACGGACCCGCATTGCATTCGTTTGTGGTGCCTTGGCGAGGGCCACCATATGGATGACTGCTCGAAGTGCCAGTCGTTGACTGCCAAGGCCTTGCGGGAACGAAAGGGGAAGCTGAAGGTAGGCAGGTGTCCAAGACCCATAAATCCAAGTCTGCTGGTCTTTATTGGAGGGGCAGAAGTTCAAGCGGACCAGGTCCTGCAGTGGTGCACGCCACTCGTCTTCGTCTAGGCATTCCAGGAAGCGCCGTCATCTGCCGCCTTCCTCGATGACTCCTCCCTGAAATGCGTGGCCTTCTCCCACCAAATCATCAACCCCGGGGAAGTGGGATGCTTTCTGGGTGTTAGTTGTATCAATCCTGGGGCACAGTTCTGTCGGCGCCTTCTGTCGAAGCCGGCAAGGAACGGTCTTGGCCTGCTGCTCGTGCGCCTTTGAGCCCGGGTGGTCGGCGGAATGAACATCAGGAGCCTTCGAGGCACCATTCGGACAAGGCTTCAAAGTGGTTGTTGCCCTTGTACGCGTCAGCGCCATGCCCGTTGGGTGCACTGGTCGGGTCTTTCACCCCGATCAAGCAGTCAAAGCCTTTGTCGACTCCGATGCAGTCGGAGTGTTTGATGCCCTCGACGCTTTCTTGGCCAGTTTTGCCAGTGGAGGTCCCTATGAATGTGGACCCTCCGAAGAAGGCTACATAAGACGCCTGTGCCTGAAAAGAGGTTTTCTCCTCTCCCAAGGAAGGACTTTTTGAAGTCCCTCCATGACATTTGAGTAGGATGAAAGGTCCGAAGAGGAGGGTGTTCCTTTTGGTCTTCAGTATAGGACCCCCCCTAATGTTTCGGACTGCCTCATTTCTGAAGTGTCGGATGTAAGATCTGTCAGTCGTTGCATGATGCCAGTGGCCTTGACACTAACCACCGAGATGAGTTCGGCACACCGGACCCGGGGGATCATGCCGACGTCTCTTATCGGAGACTAATGTTGAGAGCTGTGGAGTATCTGGGCTGGGCCAGGCCTCCTGTGCATTTTGATCCAGAGGATGCGACTGATATTTTGGATCAGGGTCCGTCGACCGATCCTGTTGCCATTTCATGTGGTGTTGCAAACAAGGGTGGCTGCAACTTGAAACTACCCAGAGTCTATTCCGGCGGTGAACAAGTCTTTTTTTTTTTTAATAACTCTGTTTATTGAGTTTAAAAGCATAACATAATAACAAGAAACATGAATCATCGACATACAACAAATGAGAGAGGCATAGCAGTATCAAAGGCAATATCAAAAGCAAGAGGGGCTCCGCAGGGTCGAGGGCCCAGGACAGTTGCAGGGAAAGGCAGGCAAATAATGTTATTCAAGATGCTGAACTGTATCCATCGGCGGGGTTCAATGCGCATCAAGCCATTTGCCCCATATTTTTTCGAATTTGCGGGGGCAACCCTGTGCGTTATAGATCCGACGTTCTGAAGCCGCGCACCTGTCCAGGTCATTCCTCCAGCGGTTCAGGCACAGTGGGTCTGCAGAACCCCATTTAGCCGCGATAAGTCTCTTGCCGGCCCCTAACGCTATTGACATGAACATTTTTTCATGTTTTGTCAGGTCTACTTCTCCCCAGATGCCTAAGAGTACCGTTTTGGGGTCCCCAGGGATTGGTGTTCCCATGGCGGCAGAGATCATATTAATACAGTCCCCTCAGAAGACCTGTAGCACTGGGCAATCCCATATCATATGGTAGAAGGTGGCTGGCTCAGTTTTGCATCTGATGCATGTCCCATCTAGACACCCCCCCCCCAATCTGGCCATTGCAGTACGTGAGTGATAAGAGCGGTGAAGGATTCTCAGTTGTATTAGTCTAAGTTTATTTTCTATCCCACTTTCCCTGGGAGACATTAATGCATCAACCCAATCTTCCGGCTCCAGTTGGCCCACAACCCTTTCCCACTTTGCTTTGAGCCCGTCAAGCTGTGTAGCCCCAAAAGAATTGAGGGCCTGATAGAGAGTGGAGGTGACCTTTGAGGGGATGCCTTGCGGGAGGATATTGGTCTCAATGGGAGAGCATCGGGGTATGTTTGTCATGTCTGGGAATTGGGTGTGGATGGTGTGGGCCAACTGCGCATGCCGAAACCGGTCCATGGGAGCCAGATCAAAATGCACTTGCATGGTCCCGAAGTCCAGCAGGCGACCCCCCCTGTATCACATGTGCCAGTGTGTGTATCCCTTTTGCGTGCCAGTGAGCGAAAGAGCCCATTTTCACTACTTCTGGGAGGAGTGCGTTGTGCCATATAGGTTGGGACAGTGTTAGGATTCCTTTCCAGGCGATCAGTTTGTGTGCTTCCCGCCAAGCTCGACGGACATGATGTCTTGGGTAACTTCGGGAGATGGTTGTGGGTGGCATACAGTGTCTGTAATGGGGTTAACGGGGTCATGGTCTCTAGCTGGGTGGCATACAGTGTCTGTAATGGGGTTAACGGGGTCATGGTCTCTAGCTCGATACGGATGTGCGGTAGTGTGTGTTCTGCATGCATCCAATCGTTTACCACTCCGATCTGTCTCGCAAGGTAATACGTACGTATGCAGGGTAAACCGATACCCCCTCCCAGACCGATCTCTGGAGCGTATCAAGGGCGATTCTGGATTGCTTCCCTCCCCATAATAGCGTGCAGAGATTCCTATCAATAAGTGCAAATGTTTCTCTGGGGATGGTGAATGGGGCATTTTGGAGAACGTAGAGGAGTCTGGGGAGGGTCATCATTTTGAATAGTGCGGCTCTGCCCATTAGCGACAGGGGGAGTGATTGCCAGTGGGAAGTCTCTGTTGAACCGCTCTAGTACTGGTTTTAGGTTCAGCTGGGGGAACCTTTCAAGTGTCGGATCGAGTCGTATGCCTAGATATGTAAATTCCTTGATAGAGATATGGTATGGGCAGGACTCAGGAATCGCGGATTCACCACCCTGGATTGGAAGTAAATGGTTTTGGTTTCATTCACTTTCAGGCCCACAAAGTTTTGATATTCCCTAAGGATGAGGGAGACAATAGGGCATGAGGTGCACGGATTACTAAGTGTCAGGTACTGTCAGGTTGGAGTGACATATTCTTTTACATACAGTAACATATACTCATTTACATTGGGTCAGGGGAGACACATATTTAGTATAGAAAGGTTTTGGGAAGTTACTATGGGTTATATTTTTAAACAGCCAATTTTGCCCTTAACCTTCATTGCAGTCTATGGAAAATGCCCCAAGCCAACATGGAGGTTCTCAGTCTAAATTCTAATTGGCTGGAGATTGTTTATAGGGAGGACAGTGAACATTCTAAACTGCCATCGTCTTTGCCCAGCTGAGAGGTCGTGTGCTATGCTGCTCCTGCTTAACTTGTTCAGGGGTGTCAAGTTTTAAGCAGTCGAGCGGCATCTTTGAAAATATAACAGGAGTCGTGTATGGAGTTTCGTGGAGACACAGGACAGGAGTGAGAAATTTCCAATTTTCTGAGAAAAGAAGTTTTCAAGACTCAATCACAAGATAAGTGACTTTCCATGTTTTGATGAACTTTGTAAAAAGGTTATATTAATTTAAAAGGATTGAAATCGCAAACCTGTATCTAAAAATTGTAGCGCGTACGTTTGTTTTCTTTCCTATGTATCATTTCAAACTAGCGCGTGATTTTTCCGTTACCTTGAGCCTGCCCGAGTGACTCTGCGCGTGAGAGTGAAATGCGAGCGTGAACTTTTGACTCATGTTTTCTGTTCATATACGTGAGGGTTTTGCTACGTGAGTTCGCGTGTGTATTTTATTCCGCGTTTCGAATCTCCGCGTGCGCAAGAACAAATCTATGTGGAGCTTCCGCGCAAGCTCTCAGAAGTGTCACGTGATAAAATAAAAGCGCGTGTGCTTTTTTTTTTTCCCGTGATTTGGTTTTTGCGCGTGTGCGTATTTTTTCGTGGGTTGGACTTTAGCGCGTGTGCGTCTTACCCGCTATTTGGATTTTCAGCGCGTGTGCGTATTTCCCGCGGCTTGGATTAAAGCGCGTGTGTTTTATCCCGCGGTTTGGATTTTCAGCGCATATGCGTTTTACCCGCGGTTTGGATTTTTAGCGCGTGTGCTGGATTTTTCCACGTGAAGATTTCATCGCAAGTTTTAAAATCGTTCAAGAGTAAAAGACACTCTAAATAAGTTTAAGGAAGTTCTTTTAAGTTCTTGTATTTCTTTTTATATTTTCTTTTTAAAGAACTTTAGACTTTGTTCAAGAATCTTGAGGTTGAGAAGACGAACTACAAAGTTAAATATTACATTCATGGACCTGCTGAGAAGGCTGAATGATCTTTAAGATTCTGGTCAACAAGTAAGGAAGTCTTGTCTGCTTATCACTTCTCTGGGCATTCTGAAGAGAAGTACCAGGTATGGTTTTTTGACCATTTCGGTAAAGGATATAGAGTTTTAAGGTTAGTATAGTAACCCATTGAGTAATGAGGTGTATTATATGTTTGTTTTTAACTACAGGTGAAGACCCAGCTAGTTGATAGCTTCCAGCCTGGTGTTTGTTAATTTGTCCCTTCCCCCTTTCCCCTGGAAGTGAGGTAAACTGAGCGGTTATATATATTATCAGCTCAGAGTGCCACATTTTGGGTGGATTGTCGGGGGGTCAGAAGCTTCCGCAGACACCAGGATCTCAGCCTGACACTAAGGTAGACAAGGAGGTCGTCCGCATAGAGCGAGAGGCGGTCTTCACCTCCCCCCGGCCAGGCGAACCCAGTCCAGTTGGTGTTAGCTCTGAGCTCAATAGCAAGTGGTTCGATGGCCAGGAGGAAGAGAAGCGGAGACAGCGGGCACCCCTGTCTCGTACCCCTACCCAAGGGGAATGATATAGAGGATCTGCCATTCACTGTTACGGTGGCCTCCGGGATGCATAGAGCAGCCTGACCCATGATGTGAATGCTTGCCCCAGGTTCATTCGGTCCATGATTGCCCACAGAGCGTCCCACCCCACCGAGTCAAATGCCTTTTCAAAGTCCACCGCCAGGAGGGCTAGTGGGGCCGGTATTTCTTTGGCTCTGCTTAGTGCCAGTTGGATTCTGCGTAGATTCATACAAGTGGATTTATTGGGAAAAATCCACATTGGTCCGGATGAATAAGTCTCTATTACCTTCAGAAGCCTGTTGGCGAGTGCTCTGGCGAGGACCTTGGCTTCTCTGTTAGTGAGATGGGGCGATAGGAGGCACATTCCTCCGGAGGTTTCCCTGGTTTATGTATGACTACTATGCATGCCTTCCTGAGGTCCGAGGGGAGCGCCCCAAGTTCTTTGCTGCGTAGGAACATGCGGTGCATATGGGTCGATAGCGTACCTCTGAGGTATTTCCATGTTTCTGTGGGGAAACCGTTGGGACCCGGGCTGGAGCTGTGTTAGTGCCTCTTGCACCTCGGCCTCTGTGAGTTCCGCGTTTAGGAGTTCCGACTGGTGTCGTGAGAGTTTCGGGATCTCGATCCGGTCGAGGTAGTGGGAGGGTACAGCCGGCGAGCTCTCGGCGGGTGGGGTGTAGAGCTTCTCGTAGTAGGTGGCAAATGCTTCGACAATGTCGGTCATCTGTGAGTAGTGTGCCATCCGGCGATTTAATGGCACGTACATGTCTCCTGTTTTGTTCCCGCCTCTCCAACCAGGCCAGTGTCTTGTTTGCTTTGTCGCCACGTTCATAAATTTGAATCCGGACGAGCTGGTGGGCTGTTCGTGCTGTGTCCAGAGCTAGGTTACTGAGGGCATCTTGTGCCGTGGTCGGGGCATCCTTCGTCTCCCAGTCGCTGTGTTCTAGGGTCTGTCGCTCACACTCCAGGACATGTTCCTCTGCCTCTCTGATCTTTTGGACTTGTCTTTTTTGGTGGGCGGAAACCGCTGAGATAGCTTCTCACCGAAGAACTGTCTTATATGCCTCCCAGATCGAGATCGGGCAGTCCACTGAGCCCTCGTTGATTTTGAAATACTCTGTTGTCTTTTTTCCAGTTCCTCCGCTATCTCGGGGAGCCGCAGATGGTATGTGTTCAGGCGCCAGTTGCGATCCGGACCTGGGCAGGCATTCTTCAGGGTTAGGAGAAGTGGAGAGTGGTCTGAGACACCCCATGCGAGGAATTCAGCGGCCAGGAGTCTGTGGTTTATGCTACTGGGGATGAAGGCATAATCAATCCTGGAGAACGATTTGTGCACGCCGGAGAAAAAGGAAAAACCGGCCTCGTCGCCATGGAGTGAGCGCCATGTGTCCGTCAGTCCCAGGGCTTCGTCAAACATGGCAAGTGGCGTAGAGGCCGGGCGGCATCCGGATCTCCTATGAGATCTATCGAGAGCAGTGTCCATGACTTCGTTAAAGTCCCCCCCCTATCACCCACAGATCGGCCTCTTCCTCCAGAAGGACATTTCGCAGTTCAGACAGTAGTTCCTTCGTGAGCGTGCGGGGGGGCATAAATTGCTGCGAGGCCCCATTTCTCGCCCCAAATATCGGCGAATATCATCACATATCGGCCCCGGGGGTCAGCTTTGACCTTCCTAACCTTTAGGGGGACGCGTTTGTGGACGAGGATCATTGTGCCCCTGGCGCCTTTCATGAATCCGGCCTGGTAGGTGTGTGGATAGTTGGACCTTTTGAAAAAATTGGTGTCTGTACCGATCAGATGCGTTTCGCTTAGAAGAGCTATGTCTGGCTAGTAGCGATTGAGATATTGGAGCACCAGCCTTCGCTTTATGCTGGAGCCCAGTCTGTTAACATTCCAGGACAGTAAGGATACCTTGTTGGAGTTCATTATATCTGCGTGGGTGCTGTAACTCGGCATCTGGAAGGATCAATGGCAGTTGCATAGTGTTCAAGGGAGTGCAGGGATGCTCCCGCAGAGGAAACGCCCGTGGGTCGCCCCGTGGTGACATGCCAGACGCCTGGATAATATTGGTATCGGCTGTCTCGCCCGTAGGCCGTGCGTGCCCCCTTCGCCAGTGCTTGTCGGTGTCATGCCTTCTCGGTACGTGATTCTGATTCCTTATATACCTAAAACACCCCCCTCCCTGTACTCCCCAACCCCCCCCCCACCCCCCAACTAGGAGCACCTGTCGCCCAAACATCAAACTTATAACTTGGTGAACTTCCTCGGGATAGCCCGGACTGCGATAGCGACGCACTAGGTGTGGCAGCCGCTAAGTGAGCGTTCCCATGTTATTGTGTTGCAGAATCGTCCCCATATTGCGTAGAGTTTATCCCTTCTCTGTAAGGTTCTCAGCCGTGCCGTCGTCTGTATTGGTCGGGGATCGAGGGGGCGAGGGCCGGTCGGACCAGGGCTTCTGTGTGGGCGGGCTCGGTGTGCGCCCTGCTCCAGGGCCCGAGAGGACTTGAGTTTCAAGCCAGTCCCATGCCTCCTTGGGATTGTGGAAGAGGTAAGTGGTGCCCTCGTAGTAGACTTTGAGTAGTGCCTGGAAGAACAGGGCGTATTTGACGGATAACGACTGGAGTTTCTTCTTAACGGAGTCAAATGACTGGCAGGCCTTTTGGACTTCCTTGGTGTAATCTGGGTAGAACCCGACCTTGTAGCCATTGTACGTGATCGGGCCGGAGGCCCTGGCCATTTGCAGGATCGCATTGCGGTCCCGGTAGTTCAGCAGCCTTGCGATCATTGTTCTAGGTGGGGCTCCCGGGGTAGGTCGGCCAGTGGGCACCCTGTGTGCTCTTTCTATGGAGAAAAATTTGGTTAGCTTTTTAGGAGCAAAGACGTGGGTCAGCCAGTCTTCAAGGAACAGTTCAGCACTGGGGCCCTCTTCTTTCTCCGGTATTCCGAGGATCCTCAGGTTATTGCGCCGCGCTCTCCCCTCATTGTCCTCAGAGCGGTATTCCAGCTGGGAAACTTTCTGGGTGATTGCGGCAAGGTGCTGTTCCAGGCGGTGGACGGTGTCTTCTGTGGCGGACACCCTTTGTTCCGCCTCGCCCACCCTAGCTGAGAGGTTACGTAGATCCTGGCGGATAATGGAGACCTCTAAGGACAGGCTGCCAATTTTGAGTTCCAGCGACGTTCTCGAGTCCCCAATCGCCTTCATGAGGTCAGAGAGAGAAATTGGGGGATCATGAGTCTCCTCGCCGGCAACTTCCTCCTCCGGAGTCTGCGTTCCCTGGCGGGGGGGGGCCCTGTTGGGTAAAAGTCCATCTTTGAAGAGTTTGTAGTTTAGATTTTTCTTTCCCCAGGTGGCACACCCAGTATGGCAGCAGGCACGTGTATATTGCGTAGTTGGGCCAGGAGTGACACAAGGGGACCCTGTTGTATTCACACTGGGTCGGCGTCGAAGTCAGCGGAGTGTATGTCAGCGGAGTGTATGTCTGCGGGGTGTGGGTCTCTCGCACAGACTGGTAGGCCAGGCGGGTGGAGGGAGCTCGCCTTGTAGTAGCGGTGTCCTGTAGGAGCTGTTCCGTGGATCGACCCTCACATCCGCCCCGCACCGCAGTCCAGGTGTGTTGAGACCCTGATCAGAGGGAGACTGCTTTGAGGGAGTGCGGGATTGTATCCCTATAACGTTCCCTGGGGGAGTGCAGGTTATTGCCTGTTACGGTCCTTAAGAGTTCTGATCAAGGGCTGCAATGGCCCTGTTGCCGGACCATGTAGGGGTCGTGTATGGCCAGAGGGGAAGAGACAGGGTTGGCTTCTGGGCCCACTCACACCCCTACCTGGCCGTGGTCGGGTCCATTGCCTTCGTGTTGTCTTCCAGAAGGGGAGCGCGGCACTAGATCATCCCAGGTGTGCCGCGGCTCAACCCTGGGCGGTGCAGTCTTGCTGATGGGGGGGGAAAGGGGGGTAGACCGCCGATGAGAGGCTGGTGGCTTAAGTCCAGGCCTGGGACGAGCACTTCAAGTAGCCGCCGGGACGAGGAGGCGCAGGAGCACTTCCCGCGTAATCCTCCGCCGGCACGGGGGAGGGGGGAGTGTGTGGGATTCTCCAGCGGGTTGCAGTAGATCTGCGATCGGAGCCTCTTCAGCCCCACCTCCTGACAAAGTTCGGGATCAGGCGGGCAGAGGGGGGTCGCACTCGCGACTCCGGTGGTCCCGGCAGAGTGTCCCAGGACGTGCTTTGTCGGCTCGCCGGCACCCCCTCAGCGCGTATCCCGGCTCCAAAGCGTTGGTGTGCCCCAGAGGGGGAGGGGTGAGCAGTCGCCTCCGCTCATGCTGCACTGGCCACGGCGCGCCCACCAGCCAGCCGGCGGTCTTCGAGCCGGATTTGGGGTCTCCAGGATCCGATTCGTGCCAGAACTGCGGCGACAGTTGCTCAAGTGCGTTTGCCAACGTTCATAGGGAGATGGGGTTCTTTATAGCAGGAAAAAGGGTTTATTCAGAAGGATATATGCAGCGGCCGCCGGGAGCCGAAGTGTTTCGGTGAACAAGTCTTTGACGAAGAAATACTACCCATCCAGTAGCGACCCCAGCTACCTATCCACTTGCCCCACTCCAGAGAGTTTGGTGGTCCAGGCAGCCACGGCTACTTTGAAACAGGCAGCGTTCCCTACAATCCCTCCTGATGGGGACGATTAGCCCATGGATGGGCACACAAGGTGTTTTCTGCTGGGAGTATGGCGTTAAAACCTGCCAACTCCACCTGTGCCTTAGCAAAGTTTTTGCACACTATGTGGAATTGAATCTCTTTAGGTCGCTGAGCATATTCCCAAAGGATGCCATGTGTGAATCCCTTCAGTCGGGGTTGGATACTGCGGCTAGTGTCAGCAGGTCCATGGCTACGAGCACTGTGAGGCGCATATTTGCGTGGTTGCGGAAGTCAGGGTTTGCACCAGATGTGCAGGTTTGTCTTTTAAACATTCCCTTTGACGGGTCTCATCTGTTTGGCAGCAAGGTTGACGAGAGCCTTTAGGTTGCAGACCTCCAACGCAGCTGCCAAATCTTTGGGCGCAGCTGTTGGACAACCTCAGCCTTTTCGTCCTAGCGGACAGCAATGGAGAGGTGGATCCTTTTGCTTCTACTCCTCATTTGGAAGGGCGAGAGAAATGGCTATTCAATGGGGCCAACGTAAGTTTCTTCGTGGTGGACGAGGTAGAGGTGCCAAAGCAGTTTAAGCAGCAGCCTCTTTGCCATCAGGCACTGCCGCATCTGCTTCTAAAACGCTCTGCAGCAAAGTCTCATGGTTCACTGGTAGGAGACTGGCTGTCTCAGCATCCCGAAGAGTGGCGAGCCATTACTCGCCCTATCCATTTTGGGTCCTACCTTTCAGGTTGACCTCTGCCCTGAGGGTCTTCACCAAGCTCATGGTGTTGGTGGTAGAGCATCACAGGAGAGGGGCGGGGATTCACGTCTATCCCCACCTGGACAATTGGTTGACCAGGGTGTGTTCTCCCGAACAAGCATTGGATCATCTCGGCGTCACCTGCCACTCTCTTCACAAGCTGGGCTTCTCCCTCAATTTCAAGAAGTCACATATGACACCTTCCCAACAGCTCCAGTACATCAGGGCAGTGTTGGACACGTCCTTGGAAGTGCTCGCCTCCCGAGGTGAGGGCTCAACACATTCACCAGATGGTATTCATGTTCCAACATGCCCATAGTCTACGGCTTTCGAATTCTTAAGGTTGTTCAGCCTCATGACCACCTGCATTTTTCTGGTGTCAGAGGCCCGACTGAGAATGCGACCCCTTCAGTGTGCTCTCTGGACCCAATGGTCCAAATTCTCGGGCAAGATGTTGGATATCCTTCATGTTCCGGTCAGTCTCACAGGATCTTCTGTGGTGGGCCTGCAAAGACAATCTCATGAAAGGGCAACCTTTTTGGCAACCGTGGCCGGAGGTGAATGTAGTGGCGGACGCTTCCCTCACAGGGTGGGGAACTCACACCAACACCCTGCACATCAGTGGTCGTTGGTCTCCATCGGAGTCCAAACTACACATCTCTTTTGGAGCGGAGAGCCATCAGGCTAGCACTGAAGGCTTTTCTGCAATCTGTACGGGGGAAGAATGTCCTGATAATGACACAGCACTGTGGCCATGCATTACCTCAACAAGAGGTGGTGTGGGGTTGCTTCGCCTGTGCAGAGAGGCGATGCAGCTCATGTTCTGGGCAATCCAAGAGGGAATCTCCCTAACGGCGGTGCATTTAGCCAGAGAGGAGAACAAGGCAGCGGATGCTCTGAGCAGGCAGGTCTCTCACAAGTGGGAGATGGCTAAGGAAGTCCTTCAAGAGATCTTCACCCTTTAGGGAACCCCGCAGGTGGATTGGTTTGCAACCAGAAGTGCGAGAGGTACTGCTCTAGGGAATTTTTAGGAGCTTTAGGAGACGTGTTCGTCGTGAATTGGTCATTCCAGCTTCTGTACGCGTTTCCTCCGATCCCCGTCATTCCTCTAGTCCTGAGGAGGTTATGGAGGTTCGGGACTCGCATGATCCTCATTGCTCTGGATTGGGCCAGGAGAGCGTGGTGCCCAAACCTTCTAGAAATGTCCATCTGTCCTCCAATTTGTCTTCCCAAAAGAGAGGATCTTCTCTCGCGAGAGGAAGGTCTGGTTCTCCATCCAAAGGTCACAAATCTCAAACCTTCGCGCAAGGTTTCTGAAAGATTGAGATGTAAGGATTGGGACCTCCCAGATGATGTAATGGAGGTGTTGCTTTCGTCCAGGTGGCCAGCAAAAAAGTCCCTGTACCCTTGCCGTAAGTTTTGCGACTGATGCAGAGGCAAGAATGTTGATCCTTTTCAGTGTTCAATTCTGGAGGTTCTCTCCTTCTTGCTTTCTTTGGCCCACAGGGTTCTTCAGGTGGGAACCATGAAAGGTTACCTGGTGGAGCTTTCCATTTTTAAGCGCTCGTCTGAAGAAAGCTCTTTAAGACTTCACTGATCACTCAGTTTCTGTAAGGGCTCACAAATGTGTTCCTGCTGTCTCTGTTTCAGGTACCGGTCTGGGACCTTAATTTGGTCTTAACGTTTCTGATGGGTGCTCTGTTTGAACCGTTGCACTCTTGTCCGTTGAGATTGTTGACATTTAAGACTGTTTTTTGGTTGGTTACTTCTGCTAGAACAGTGAGTGAGTTGCAGGCACTTTCTTCTAAGCCATCCTTTACTTTGTTTCACAAGGACAGGGTTGTATTAAGAGTATGTCCGTCCTGCCTACCTAGGGTAGGGTCAGAATTTCATTTAAGTCAGAAGGTGGTGCTACCTGCCTTCTTCTTCTCCTCCTCCTCCTCCTCCTCCTAGTAAGGACGAGGAAAGGCTCCATAGGCTGGATTCTAGGAGCTTTGAGCTTTTATCTTTCCAGAATTTCCAAAGTATTAGTGGATGAACAGCTCTTTGTGGGGTATACTGGACACCGGTTAGGCCAGGCTGTTTCTAAGCAGACCTTGTCTAGGTGGATCATCCTCACTATTTCCGAATGCTACAGGTTGGCTGGCTGGCAAGGACCCTCCTGAGGGTTTGCGGGCTCATTCCACAAGGGGCATGACTACTTCGACAGACCTACAGAGGGGTGTCCCGGTAAAGAACATCTGTGATGCTGCAATGTGGTCTTCCATGCACATGTTTGTTGAGCATTATTCCCTGGATACTTCCCATGCTCTGGATGTTGCATTTGGTAAGGCAGTGCTTTACTCTGCCATTTAATTGGGTATGTCTAAATTATTCTCCCTCCTCCAATCATGGATACTGCTTTGGGAGTCTGTCATAGATGAGAAATACTTTGGACGCAATTCATTTGAAGAACAAGTTACTTACCAACTGGTAACGTTCTTTTGACTGGATGTTCCTCCAACGTATTCCTCATCGCCATCCCACCCTACCCCTCAAGAATTTCCCATGCCATTACAGTTTTTGTTCCAACAAGACTAAGTGCAGTCGAGGCTGTGTTATGGGTAAGTGTGCCACACGTTGTGGAGGGGGAAAAACATGAACTGAGGATGCGTGTGCCGTGCGTGCTACTTATGACATCCCCCTCAACTGAGGCCTTCGAGGGACATCGACCCGACGCCATAAACGCAGGGCGCTCTCAGACTAAATCATTTCCAAAGCAGTGCAGCTGTGGACATTGCATGTCATAGATGAGGAATAGATGTAATCAGTTTTGTTCAGCAGACTTCAGCTGGGAATAGGTCATTAGTTTGTCAGCAGTGGAGTTACAAGTTCAAGAGAAGAGTATAATCCTCTAAGCTGTTGCAGAGAAGTTTTCAGGTATTTGATCTCTTAAGGTTGGGAAAATGGAGAAGGAAGCGAAGTTGAAGGGCGAATTTACGTTTAATGTTTTCTCACCTATGCAGATACCAGGACGAGTTTGAAGATCCAGTGTCCGAGTTTATTATTATATCCACTTCCCCTTTCTGGCTGGTAAATTAGTTGAGAGCGTTGCACCATTGTGGGTCTGTGGGCTTCAGCAGCTTCTGCGATGTTCGGAAGACTGGACATACATTGAGAAACCCAGTGCACGAGTGTTAAACTGAGTTATTCGGGGAATACTTTGTATCAGAGTGGTTG
Organism: Ambystoma mexicanum; assembly: GCF_040938575.1. Taxonomy (NCBI): domain Eukaryota; kingdom Metazoa; phylum Chordata; class Amphibia; order Caudata; family Ambystomatidae; genus Ambystoma; species Ambystoma mexicanum. Next base: position 530,091,673 of record NC_090924.1, on the reverse strand, counting down.
TGTGTTTGCGTTACTTTTTTTTTTTTTACGAAGGTCTGTTTCAATCCATTGTCCAGTATTGAATAACTAAGAATACTTTATCGGAGTGGTTGCGTGTGGTAGAAAACACGTTTTCGAAAGTCTCTGAAGTTTATACATTCCTATTGACTTGAATTAAGGAAATATTGCACCATGTGTTGAACGGAAGGTGTTCTGAATATAAACCATGTGCTTTTTGAATATCGAACTGAAGGAAACTCTTAAGTGCAACCCTAACCTATTGAAGACCACACTGAGTAAAAGCTTTATTTCTTGAATACCGAACTTGGTGAAAACCTCACTAAAGAGCAAAACTGTTACTAAGTTCAGAAGTAAAACGGAACCAACATTTTCAAGGAAAACCACTAGATGCTATATGCTAAAATTGAATGATACTGTAGGATACAGCACAATTGTTTTCACTTGTATGTAAAGTGAAAGGAACTTTAAATATGGAAACAAAGCTTGAAGGTTATTTAAACAGTCACAATTTCTACATACAAAGAAGGTACACGAGTGAGAGAACTTTAAGGAGACAAAGGATATTTATATGCTGAAATTAAGTCTTGGTGAAGGGAACCTTGAGACCGGAACCCTTTTAACTTGCGACCAAGGTTCTTTTGGGGCTTGGACTTGTTACTTGGTACTTTGGAAAGGAAACCCTGAGTACTGGTTAAAACTGTTAACCTGAGCTCAAGAGGTAATTTTGAGACTTTTGTTGGAGCTGCTTGATACTTGAAAAAGGGAGCTGAGAGCTGGACGAGGCTCAGAAATGTATGTTGAAGACTGTTTCTTTTTGTTGCTGACATCCCGACACCTCGTATAGTTTAGTGTTGAGGGCAAGATAGGTTTTGGACACAGATTCTTTAGTTTAACTCTTTGACTCCGCCTTTCCTTAGATTCATTTAGGTAGGCAAATCTCACCTTCGTATAGGGCATATTAGGCCTTTTTCCATCCTGACATTTAAGTTAATAAAAGTGTCTTATGTAAATATTGAATCTGTTGTCTGTGTCTTCAGGATGCCCTCACACATAGGCTATCTAGTTCTCTGTTGGCAAACACTTAGTTATAAAAGTGTAATTATGCATGCATGTTTACTAGGTACAAGTTTTCTTTTGAACTTCTTGGCAAGTTTAGTTACTCTTGGAGAGGTCTCGGACGTACTTTCTCCAGGTGAATGCTCGAAGTCCTGAGGTGCTGAAGATGCCCCCCACAACCCTCCAATTTGTGTAAGCCATGCTTCTTTGTGGTGATTGTTGTTTCCTTACAATTAAATAAGGACGCCCATCCCAAAACTTTCAAACTTTCTAGCATTCAGGATATCTTTAACAGGATGCAGTTCATCTCATTTTGCTTGACTGAAAAGTGCCAGATTTTTAATGAGTTGGACAGCACTTCCTGCCAAAATGAATTGTGGTTTGACCCCTAGCTGCTACCATTTTCTTTTTTAGCCCAATATTGCAAAGCTTTACAAGAGTGTTGCAAGCAGTTGCACTATGGTCTTGTCTTGGATGACCAACTCTATGGACCACTCTATGCATACCTCCATTCGGTTTTGGTTACCGCAGAGACTCCTGAATAACTTTCAAAGTAGGTTCTGAAGATCTCAATCCTCTGCACCATATTTCATGTGTTGAATGCCGATATTTTCTCTGTGTGTTTGTTTTCTTTTTAATTGAGATCTTTGCATTCTTCACACAGGTATTGCCGAAGGATTGGGAAGCAGAGCGCGCTCATTCATCATGTCCACCTGGAATGAGTCAACTCTATTACCCAGTGCTTTTATTGTTTTTGTTCTCATTAATTGCCTGGTTCAGATTAGATTTGAGTGGGTATATCAAACGGGATTGGCAGATTACAGCACAGACCATTTGGTGGCAGGAGAATTTTGTCCGTTTTTTTTTTTTCTGTGTTTGCCCCATTTGTGTGGTGTGAGTTTAGGGAAATATTCAGGGTGTTTTGGGTGGTCTCCCCTCGCATATATATGCAGCTAAAGCTACATGTCAAAAGAAATTAGACCAATTCTCCTACAACCAGGTAGATTCGATGTAATCACCCTAAACCTATCAACTGAACGATTAACTTAATATTCAACTCTATGTGCATCTGCAAAAACCTGCTGTTGGAGCATATCCTTTGGTCCGCTAGCTCCTTCAGGGCTATATATCATCACAGCGCCATGTTTGCGCCTCAATGCAATATGTGAGAATGTGATGTTTGCAGCACGTACCAATAGTGAGCAATGTTCACTTTATGTGAAGTCAAAGTTGCGTTCCTGCTTACCTTTTGCTCAAAGTAGTAAGCACAGCAAGTGTGGTTGGAGCTGCCTTAAAGTTGTTGCTCTACCTGCACCCCCAGGTATTGCCCCCAACTCGCTAGAAAAATGGAAGTCCCCTACGCAGGTGTTCAGGAGGGGGCAAGGTGGCCTTGCTGTGGCTATGCGCTGAAGGCCCCGGCGGCCACGTCCATATTTTAGTACACACAGCACAACATATTTCGTACTTGTGCAAGATCCCGTTACTACTTTCTCCCCACTCCTATCCTCCCCCTCTAGCTCCCCTGCCCTCCATAAAGGCATCCGATACTGCCCGGTTAGCTTCACCAAGCAGAGTACGAACCACCAGCGGAGACCGGATACCTCACCTCACAGTACTTTCTTAAAACAGCCTCATTAACATTGATTGATATTTTATTTCTATCGCGCTCGTACACAAGTGTTTCAGAACGCAACAAGGCAAGGGATGGGGAACAGGGGAGAACAAAACAACGATCTTACTAGGCCCAGTGACATTGAGAACGTGCAAGTGCTTGGGAGAGGGGGAGGGGCAAAGTGCATGGAAGGGGGAGAAGTGGAAAGTGCGGAGAAAAGGAGAAACATATAAATAATAAAGGCAACAAACGGTGGTATAGCAGCCAGCAAGTAGCAAGGGGTGGGTATAAGGCAGCAGACAGGGTAGGTCTGATAAGTGCAGGAAGAAAAAGGGGGGGCTGTATGGGTTCAGATACAGACTCAAGTGCAAGGGGTAGCCCAGAGGCAGTGTGGAGGGTGGCAGGATGAGCAGGTAGCTGGACCCGGAGGACAGAGGGTGGCCAGGTGCACAGTGCCAAGAGAGAACAGTTGAGCCCCCTTCGCCCCCATTTCCTCCTCAAACATCACACATTCTCTCAAACCTGCAACATTTCTAATATTGAATATGTCTCATTAGCTGATACATCACCCAGATCGAGGTCCTGGGCTCCCTCTGATCAACACCCCCCGAGGATCGAGCCTCTTTAGAACCTTTGTAGCCCCTTTTTTATTGTAACCGCTCCAGGTCCGGACGTCAATACTTAGTGCAGCGTTTGTGTCACTGCTTGTCCTTTGGTCCAATGCCTCTCCCCGGGGTACTCCAGTGCCTAACCTGCTCCTAGTATTTCCGAAGCATTCTCAAGATGGAATCACCCGGGGTTAACCCCCCAGGACTAACAAGCGGTGCTACACCATCCACTTCGAGCTTTATAAGGGGCACCACAGTCTCATCGGTCGGTGCATAAATGTTCCCAGGGTCATGCAGGCATCCATCCCTGGGGAGGCATTCATCCTCCTATATTTCCTGGAGCCTGGGATGCGTCTTCGTCTCAGACCTTTAATACGCCACTGTCTGTCATTGTCTCTCCTTCCATCTTGATCCTGCTCATTGTCCTGGTTGCCCAGAAGCTAAGCCATGCAGTTTTTGATGTTCCTCTCCATTCTCAGCCTCTCCTTTCGTCCCTCCAACTTGAATGAGCTAGAGAATGGGTAGCCCCATCTGTAGCGGACTCCTTGTTCTTTTAGCCACTTTGTGAGGGGCATACACATCTGTCTCGGGGCCCAGATTAATGACAAATCTTGGAAGGTCGCGACTCTCGCTGCGTCAAGGGTGACAGGGCCACTATGTTTATCTTTTTCCAAGATCCTGGCTTTATCGCTATAGCTGTGAAACCGGACTAGAACGGTTTTCGGGCCTCCAGTAGCTCCTCCTGCTCTGTATATTCTTTACATTTTTGGTTCATCAATGGAGTCGTCTTCAAATAAATGCTTCATGGTTTCATGAAGCGTTCTTTTCAGGTCCTGGTGGCACTCCCCTTCTCTTTCCGGGATGCCAAAAAGTCTCTGGTTGTTCCGTCGTTCACGATTCTCCAAATCGTCCATCGTTAGTCGGAATTCCTCTTCCCATGTCTCTTTTGGTTATTCTCTGATCCATCTGTGTCTCAAGAGTACACAATGAGGTCTGATTGTTTTCGACTCCTTCGAGTCTCTCCTCCATCTTTTTGATCCTCTGGGTGATTCTTTCGACCTTCCCACCAGTGTCCGCCCTGATGTTCTCGATTTCTTCTAGTAAGGCTGTCTTGGCTGCTGTGGCATTGGTCCCCGAGGCTGCCATGGTGGATTTGAGGGTTCTCTGGATCGGAGTGGAGTGTACCTGTATTTCGCCAATTTCAGTTTTATTTCCATGCTCTCCAATGCCGGGGCCTGTGAGTCTCCCCCTGCTCGAACCTTGTGACTCTTATCCCTCCCGGCTTTCTCTTCTCTTTGGGGTCTTTCCCTTCCGGGGGCACCATTAAGAGTGACACAGACAGTTCTCTTTTCTTGGAGCGCAACTCAGAGTAATCTATTTTCCTCTGGCCCAAGTGTCGGAGGAGGGCACACGCCCCAGGACTTGGTTCATTGCAAGGGGACCATGCTTGAAGGTGAGGGTCTTATGGTTGCAGATAATGATCTTCCTCTAGCAAGGAGGGCAGTTGTGGATTGTGAATTCTTTCTGCACTTCCTGGACTGTGGTTATGGTTGCCTCAATTGGACCCTGCGTAGGGTCTTGAAGGAGGGCACACGCCCGAAGACTGGGGGCCCAACCCTCTGCCACTTCTTTTGTGTGTGGGGTTAGGTACCGCACAGGTGTGTCCATGCACTAGTCGGAGCCGATGAGAGAGCTTATGACAGGAGACGGGTTATGATGTGCGGGCTAGGATCTTTAATGTCTCAACAGCCCCCCCACCCCCCCCAAGTGGAGGCATACCCCCCCATGTGGCGCCTTCCACCTCAGAAGTCAGTTACCGTTTGTATTTTAGAGTCATACAGTCTCGAGATGTTTACCTCTGGGTCTCGGCTCCCTTCCCTCGATCGTCTGTGCCACAGAGGTTCTGGCCCACTCACTCAGAGGTTGTTGGGTGTGTGGTCACCTTCTTGCTTTTGGGGCTTAACTAGCCCGTGGGATAATACCTGTCTCCTCTCACGCCTTTGGGGGCTTCACCTTGTGCAACCCTCTGGATAAGGGAGAGGTCCCCCAGCAAAGGTCCTGCTGGGGTTAATGATGTCCTCCAATCTCCCGAGCGAGCGGGTTGTGGGGAGGGAGGTCTGCTGCCTGAGCACTTGTGTTAAGGCAGGTCACAGTCGATACTTCATGGGTAGATGCTGCTGGTGTCCATTGGGGGAAGGGGGTCGTGCCTACCAGTGCTCTAGCTGTGGCCTTCTAAGACCACTTCTACGGCTGTCGTGGGACATTTTGCCAGTATTCCCAATCAGTCTTGGGGTCACAAGTGCGGGGTACAGTCGCAGTGGTACCCGGTATCATGGGCGTACGGGACATTACCGCACTCCTGGGGGTCAGCACATTGTGTTCATATAGACACGTGTGGCAGTCTGTGCTCAGCCACCTCTCCGTGCCCCCCCCAGCTCAGCTAAGGCACTTCTGTGTCCTATGGCCGTCCACATGCACCGCCTCGAACGGGGCCTCCTTCTCACGGGCCGAGCGGTATGTCGAGAGGGCCGAGCGGGTGAGTGCAGGTGCGCAGTCCGTATCCCTCAAGCCCAGGTCTGTTGCTGGGGCAGCAGGAGGCAGATCCGCAGCCACCGCCTCTTTGGGCCGCACCTCCCTGCACTTCTCCGTGGGGGTCAACAGTTGGGGTAGATGGCTCAGGGGCTGCAAACTTCCACAACCCAGTGTCTGGGTGGAAGGGGGGAGTCCGCACTGTTGATTCTCTCCGGCAACTGTCTCCTGCTCTGCCACTCCTTAGGGTCCGGTTGCTGCTGATGCCGTTCCACCTCTTCTCGTGGCGCAGAGGCCACTCTTACTTTTACTTTCAACTCAACGGGCTGCCTCTTCAACGTTCCTCAGTGAATTGATCTCAAATTGGCGCGATTCACTCAATTTTGTTGCACACTTTGTGGAGGGGTGGGGGGGTTATCGCCCCCTTAGGCTCTGATTTGTTTTTTTTTTTTTTTTCAGGGGTGGGGGCTTAAGCTACTTTAGGACCAGTGGGGGAGGAGCCCACACAGAGGCTGACTGCATCCACGTGCCCCCTGGTGGCCGCTCCAAATCACCTTTTTCAATGCCTTTAAAACAACAAATGAGTGTGCACCATCAATCACCGCTTAAGCCTCTACTTTCTCAATTAGCTAGCTCTACCTTTTTGGATTGGTACCAATCACTTCACTAGGTTTCATCGATATTGCTCCCCAACTTCATCAATTTCTTCAACTTTTTTTTTTAAAGCGCTCTGATATTTTTACTCAAACATACAGACTAGTCGACTTTACACATTAATAAACCCAGTGATCACCTTTTTCTCTCTCGCCATTACTTATGTACCCTATGCAGGGTTTAAGACGTCGCCTTACTTTAACCTGTTCACGCGTTATATTTTTCTGCTCTACTCCATTGGAGTTTGAGGCGTCGTCTTCTGAACTCCCTTGAGTTAGGACTCTAGGTGCTATTCTTCACTTCACACACGATTTCCCGTTACTCAAACTATCACAATCCCATCCCCTTAATTTGCCATTCCCCTTAGTCTACTCGCCATTAGTTTGTTAATCGACTCGAGGCCTTCGGTATCGTCTACTCCTCCAATCCGACCACTTCGCCTTACGTCCGCAGAGTGCCTGTGGAAACCGGGCAGGGATTTCATCAATGTGGGACCTGCCCACCGCCTCGGTTCTTCTTGCAAGTTTATTTCTATCGGCCGCTCTCCACAGGAAACCCTGCGATCTACCGGCTAATGGCAGAGGATGCACGATCGTCCGAAACTCTAGAGACAAACTAGTTTGGTTCTTGAACCATCCGCACTGCTACCACGTGAGCGTAGGGCCCCTTGGGTATCGTGCATGCAATGGATGGGGTTGCAGAATATCTGACACCAAATAATCTAACTAACTCAGGAAGATGGCAAAGATTGCTGTTTATTAACCATTATCTAAAACGGGGAGATACAACAGACATAAACATATGTTTGCTCGAGTCTCTCAAAGAAAATCTCATAAACATTCTTTTAAAGGGAAATACGTGAGACGTGATGTCGTATTACGTGGCAAATGAGAAAAACCTACAAGGGATTGTGATGCGTTCAAGGGGAACAACTAAGTATACTTTCTATAAGTGGTGGGATTGTGATTGGTTATCTATCAGGTGGACAACTTATGCCTACCTCTAAAACATTGTCATCTTCAACACTATTAAGTACACGGTATATCATTGGTTCTCAAACTAAAAGGCCCTTCGTTATATAACCCTCTACAATTGGTTGACACACTCTTGCCATTCTGGAACATTCAGCTCGCTTAGCAGCATGCAAGCTCAGACCCAGGTGCCAGGAGGTAGACTTGACTGTACCTCCCCACCCAATTAGCCGAACATCTCATCACTCATGCCTTCTGCCATGAAGATTGTCTTTGAACTTGGCCTTGCAGAGTATTATTGTCTCTGTGAATGGAAGGGAGTGCAAGCACACACTATAGTTATTCTATAACGCCATGCTCCAATCTCTTTCCATCTTTGGCTCACGTGACGAGTGACCACGATTTGGTCAATTTTGCAGCATTTAAATGTCTTAAACGAATAAAACTTGGCACGCATGGTGTTCTTTCTTTGCACCTTAACAAGGGATGATTCAGCATCTCGCGATCACCGCCTTCAAGAATAGATAACTGGCCTTTGCCATCAGGCCAGACAGCCCTTCCAGACTCTTCCACAATCTCAGCTAATTGGTGCTGAGACACAGCTCGGCTTTTCTCTCCATGGGTCCTGGCTTACTAAAATTCATGACACCGATGTCCAGCTTCTATACCATGGCGGCTCTGCCTGCAATCTATTCACTACATATAGCCAGCTTCTAAGATTACTGAATTTACTTGCGTTACAGCATCTGTACAGTTATTGAACGGCATGCATTTTATGCAGTGCTTCTCACACGTGCAATCTTCTTTTTGCATATGAAGGTTTTTACTTGATTCTTAACTTCATCAGTTTCCATAGGATCCATATATTCTCTTCTTCAGCAAGTATTCTCAGGGCATCGCGCTCATCTTCTGTGACGTCACAGCTGCGCTTTCTGTCTTTTCATATTCCTTCGGAAGTTCCTCCCTCAGATTATCATCTCTTCGGGGATACATTTGATAGGGTTTTCTTTGTGGATACCTTCTTTCGATTATACGCAGTGGAATTGGCAAAACGGTTGGGTTTAAGCATGACACAATCTCAGACTTTCAACATATAGACGGTAGGGGGGGGGCTGGATTTCCTGCAGAGGCATATAACTGCTCCTCTACAAGAGTCTCCTGGCATCCTCTGTGATTGATTGCCCCTTTTTCCTCACATGCGGGGTAGAACATGTTCTTATCTGGCTTTAACCCACAACAGTCGCTTGCCTATGAACTTTGTCCTATTTATTCTTATTGGGAACATCTACACACTTTAAAGCACCTTCTTAAGTAACTAGCAGGGATACTTACCTGAACTTTAACATTTTGGTATGTTCCATTTGCGTCCCTGGAGTTGTACTGCAAAGAATAGAATGTTAGAATTTACCTCTGGATTTATTACAGATTTTAATGTAATCGCTGCACTTCTCCCTATTGAAATGTATTTGGTCAGCATGTTTAACTTTTGGTACATTGTTTGCTCCCATTTCTAGGAGTGTATTGAGACCATGTAGGATTATTAATAGACGACTTAACTATACACGAAGTTTCGGTGGCACTGTGGGGCATAGTTTAGAAGTGTAAGCACCTTCTCTGTACTGCACCGAGTATATGGTCTACCTGTGTGTTAGCGATTCTGTTGTATTGTCTACTAGAGGGCGTGGCGATTATAATGATTGTACATGCATATGCATTTTGGGTCCTGAAGATGACTGAAGTTTTATTGATGTCTAGGCTTCCCTTTTTCTCCCTTACTTATGTGTATTGAGTTTACCACTAGGTGAAGGTCATCTAGCTTAGGAGTGGGAAGTGTCTGCCTTTTACTCTGATATGTACTGTTGTAGTGCATTGAAACTCGAGTCTTTTGTGTGTTTTTATGTGTACATTTGTATAGTATATGTTTTCAATATATCTATGTAGTGTCCTTTTGTGTCATCTATTGACACGAACTGTACCTGTCCACCAGCCTTCCTTCCGCCCTTGAGTGAAGCCATTCTACTCTGCTAGATCTATCCATAAAGAGTTTGTTCCGTCTTTTGGATGGAACTCTTTCTTTTGCGTTGGATAGATGTTTTCACACCCTTTACCAGTGGGCTATGGAAAAATCACCTTAACCGTATGTAGGTCTGTGTTTTGCAGTTGGCATGTAGACATGCTGGTGTATGTTTCTGCCTGTTTGTGTCACATGTGGGTATTTGCATATAAGTGTGGCTGTGCTGTATTTGTCTATTTACCTTTTTTTTCATATGGAGCACATCGCAATTCAAACTGTTCCTCAATGCCCAATTTGTCATGGTCACAATTACCTAACCCAGCATCTGTAACCACTGAGCTCAGTAAGGTAAGCCTGTGACCTGCAGGTCACATTGATCTGTGCAGTGGACACCATTAAAAAAGGTGAAGCATCTTATCAACTGCCCTCGACACTATTGGAATTTGGAAACCATATGGCAGAGTGACGAATATTTGTAGAATTGTACATTTAGTTTTATTGTGCATTTAACGGTAGAGTTGTCAAACTGCAACTCCTTAACTTCCACTTAGAATATCCTTTTGCATTTAACATCTATGCGTGTGTATGACCATGACCATGAGCCTTATGCCATTGCATACCTGTTTCCTAGATTCTGCAGTGCAGCAACAGTCTGATTGGAGATGCCAAATATGCAGCTTTACCCATACTGTTGAATCTTGAGTCTTCATTTAAATGTAAATGTCAATCGAGCTCAGCTGGTAAGGTGGTGTGCCCATGTACAGTCCTTTGGGGACATGTCAGCCTTGGCTCCCATGACAATCGCCTGCTAACCCGAAATCAGTTGTCCTGTTCTTTCTGTACCTGACCAGATGTGCAGGTCTTTGTGCTGCTGCACCTTTGGCAATGGTGACTCTTCAGTCGTAGCCCCTCCCATTTCCCAATGCCCTTAGAAATCCTGCTATTTATCCACATTTTGTTCCATGTCTTATTGCCTAGAAGCCTTCACACCGACATGCTTCACCCATCCAAACCTTACACAATGAGGTGAAATAACCTCCATCCCACTCTACAGTTGTAATGGTGACTGACATGATGACATACTTCTCACCCTCTGAGATTAACCTCCTTCAAATCTGCTCTTGCTATCCTTTCTTCAAAGTGAACCTCCTGCAGTTATCCACTGTGTAATGACATCTAATTAATATTAAGCTTACTTAAAGTAGATCTTTTATTATGAGGGCCATCCAACCCAGCGATCTCGGAAAAGAAACGTGCTGTTCTAACAAATATTGTTTTATTAAAAATAATAAAATGGTCAAAAATCAGGCGTCCCCAACTCAGAATGTTGGGGTAAGTCACCTCCATACACCACAATTGAATTCAGACTACAATGAAAAGCAAGCGAACGCTGCAGCCTGCCTAGTTGTGTCTCACTAATATTTACATCTAATTATCATGATACTTTGCAGATTCACACATTGGCCTTCTGTTGGGCCCCTGTCGCCGGGGCGCCCTCACAGGATTTAGAAGCCCGCTCAGACTTTTTCTTCGCCTTCTCACCTGCTGTGCCCTTCTCCAGCCAGGCGGCTAGGCGGGAACGACTATCTTGTTTGGTCCGTTCCGAAAGGTTCTTGCAGAACGCACAGTCCTTCTCCACGTGCGTCTTGTCCTCATGAAGGCAGTAGAGACATCGCGAATGCTCGTCCTCCTTGAAAACATTTTGTAATCTGCATCCAGGGCAGCACCTGAACAGCTTGGATCCGGGCGTCGAGCTTCCCTTGTCCTGGGTCATGTCCGTTGAGGTAGGCCGCAGATCTTCCGGAATCCTCCAAGAAGCGTAAACTCAACGAAAACTTCACCTTTGAGGGGCGTAGAAGAATTCCGAAACGGGTCCCCGTTATCGGAAGTAGAAACGGTGGAGCTTGAGGCTCGATTAAACCGAAAAAATTAGAATATCTCCTGAAAAAGCACGAAAACGCAGCAAAAACTTGAGGGCTAAAGCACGAGGACTCCCAACACTTGAACGTGCGGTAAAAATCTGAGGATGGCTGCCAGAGGCGGGGCTTAGGGAGAGGGCAGGCATTGGCTGGGGGCAGTATGACCCAGAGATCAGTGATTGGTTACTACTAAGAAAGACAGATCAGAAACAAAACTGATACTGATTTTTTTCTTTACCGAGGATTCCCAGTCTGACGACGGGGAATATTCATGAGCATGTGAATCCATGCCAGACCCATGCTGGAGAACAACAGTTACAGGTAAGTAACTTGATATATATCTCTTTTGGAATCTGCTTAGATCACATGCTGTGCATAGGCCGACATCTAGTGGAAGCTGCTGAGTATTAGTTTGTTTTTCGAAACTCGGAAATGGGCGTCGACACAGGGTGTGCCAGTAATACTATCCCTAGTGTGACGTCCACTGTACCCATGATCCCCAACACGTGTAGGACCCTCAGATTGTTTTTTTCTGCCATACTTGTCGGAAGCATCCAGCGGAGTTCCCCTGGCTTTAGCCATAATTTTGCTAAATCTATATTTCCCAGTTTTCTTCATTACCCACGTCGAGTCATCGGAATCCGAAGCTCCACGCCTGACTGGAGAAGAAAACGACCGTCGAGCTACACGACGGACTTTGGGCCTCGGAAGGCCTCTGGCCTCGGCCCTGTACAAGTAGGGCGAGTGGGGGGGGGGTGGTACATACTCTTCACTCACATATTTTCATATATATATTCCTACACACTAGCCCGCTGCCACAGGGTGCGTATGGAGGGTACCCCTTTCCAATTTTGCCCCAAGTGCAACCGCAAGTACCCTTGGGTTGACAGACGCGCCACCTGTAACCTCTGCTTGCCGAGGGACCACCCCGTGTAGCCGGTACAAGGCTAAGACTCTAAAGGACCGTTCGATCAAAAGTTGGGCCCACCACGCCAGGCAACGAGAGGCCATGGAAGCGGAGGCCGCCTTCAGTGATGGCAGCAACGCCGTACTTTCGGACGGCGAGGGCAACCTGGCGTCGAAAGACAACCAAGCGCAAGTCCCCGACCTTGGAAGGTTGTCCGGCAGGGCAGCTATGGGGAAAACACCCGGCGACACGAGCGCTACCCACACCACTTTCACTAAACACTCAAGTCCAACCGAGACTCGACGCGCACGTCGAGTTCTCGGAAAGAGGCACACAGAGAACGGTCCACCGAATCGGTGTCCTCTGGGCGTTCTTGATCAAGATCGCTGCATGACACCAGGCAACCATCCACTGTTGCCAAGAGTGCCTCACTTACTAAAGTAATGGAGGTTCGATTGTCCGAAGCCGACCTCCATCCCCAGGCCGCACTCCAGGAGTCAGTGTCAGCAGACCGTTCGACGCCTGCGCCCGTGTCCCAACATACTTAATCTACGAAAAGGGACACTACCCCCGAATCTCAACGCCAGACCTTGAAAAGCTCAGAAAAGGTGAAAACCCCAGGGAAGCACTCTTCCACTCACTGGGAGGGGGGAAAACAGCAGAAGAAGCCTTCTCAGCCTTCTTCTACACCACAGATACCTAGAAACAGTTCCAAGTCCTCTGTTAAACATACTAATACCCCTGCACAAGCCCATAGGTCCAGTCAGGATATTGCAGGGAAACTCCCACAAGAGAGGGTAATTCCCAGCTCAAAGCAATGGTCCAGTGAGGACATAGTTATGTCCAGAATGTCATCCCTAGCAGACTTCTATGCCAAGAATCCAGAGCACTTCCTCTCTTATACCCCGGACGGGGCTACTCCCTCAGGGTCTAGGGACCTGCAACCCCCCCTGGTAAGAAACCTCGAGTTGAGGCACCAACGCAAAGTCAGTCTTCTGACCTTTCCTATGTACAGCCATACACTCAGTATAATGAGGATCCACTACAGGATGAGGATCCAGAATTGGCAACATTGGCGACCAAACTGGGGTGGACTACTATGGGGAATGACTAGGACCAAGAGGAGGACGAGGATAACCCAGAAGTCTACAGAGTAGACTCCCCAGTAGACCAGGAACCTCTGGTTACCAACTCTCCAGTCGACAACCAACCTCTCCTAAATGAGGTTTTATCCAGAGCGGCAGAACACTTCCGCATAGATACTCAGGGAGCTCAGGAGGAAAGGGACTTAGCTGAGGAACTATGGGGAGAAAAGAGACCCATTGCCCAGGCCATCCCTATTCTCAAATCTATACAAAGGAGGATTGATCCTTCCCTTCTCAATCCCAACCTCACCAGGGCAGTAAACCCCAGGATCGAGAAGTTGTTCAGCGCAGCCCAGTCAGACCCGCTGTATATAAGGGGGCAACTGAAACCGGACTCCCTGGTAGTCACTAATACCCGAAAGAGGGCAGGAACGTCCCTATCATCGTCTGAGGCTCCCCCTGACAAGGAGAGCAAAAAGATCTACGGGTTGGGAAGGAAGGTAGCCTCCACATCCGCCTACCAGGCAAGGATTGCCAACTCCAGCACTCTGCTGGCTAGTTACAACTGCCACCAGTGGGAACAAGTGGCTGCACTCATCGACTCCACACAGGAACTGTTAAAGAGCCAGTTGGCATAGGTTGCGTCGGAGGGGAGGGCTGTGTCCGGTTGCATCCTTAAAGCAACCTTTGATGCCGCGGATAACGCCAGCAGGCTAATAGCAGAGCGCACTGTTATTAAAAGGCATGCTTGGTTAAGGCAGTCGGGGTTTTAAACCCGAGACACAAGAATCCCTAATAGACAAGCCAGTGGAGCCTGATCTACTGTTTGGCAAGGTGGTAGAGGACGCATTACAAAATGCCAAAGATGAGTATGAGACTCTAAAATCCCTGGGACAGTTGACCAACAAACCCCCCAATCAAAGAGGGAATGGCAATTTTTCGTCGCCCACGCAGCCAAAATTCTCAGAGGCTCCAACTATTCTCAGGGGCAGGGCACACCATGGGGTAACAACCAGCAGTCTACCCAGAGTTACAACAGGGTTAACAAAAGGGGTCGTGGTAAAGGTAGAGGCAGCCCCAGCAGAGGCAGCACGCCTCCCGCAAAGCAGTGACGCCAAGATCCGGATCCCTTCCCACGCATCTCCAGTAGGGGGACGCATTACCACCTTCACCCAAGCCTGGGAAGGGATCACATCAGACAGATGGGTGCTGTCCACAGTGTCCGCAGGATACTGCTTAGAACTGCTTGAGCATCCCTGAAACCACCCCCTGCAACAAAAGGTACATTCCTTAGACCACCAGAAGATCCTCCTCGAGGAGATCGTCAATCTTCTAGAAAAGGACGCGATCGAACTCTTCCCGGTAAACGGGGATATTTATTCAACTTACTTCCTTGTGCCAAAAAAAAATCTAACAATGCGCCCAGTCTTAGACTTGCGCCCTGCAAACAAGTATGTCAAGCCACAAAAATTTTGCATGACTACTCTAAGAGGGTAATACCCCTCCTAGAAAAAAAAGAAAAAAAAAGGGGGATTACACGACAACACTGGACATGAAAGATGCCTATTTTCAGATTTCCATGTTCCCAGCGCACAGAAGATTCTTGCGCTTCAAGTTGGACAGTCAGCACTACCAGTTCAAGGTGCTGCCCTTCGGTATAGCCTCGGCTCCAAGGGTATTCACCAAGGTTCTGATGGTGGTGGCGGCACACCTACACAGGGATGCAATCCCAGTGTACCCTTACCTGGACGACTGGCTCATCACGGGGGAGACCCCAGCAATTTGGAGTTAAAACATTCAAAGAACGATCGACCTCCTCTTTGAATTGGGTTTCTCCATAAACGAGAAAAAATCAAGCCTGGTGCCAAGCACCTCCAAACAGTTCCTAGGAGCTGTACTAAACACTCAAGAGGGGTTGGCCTTTCCATCGGAGGAAGGAATTCGGAACATACTACTGCAGATTCCTCAATATCAGTCCGGTCGCCAGATAACAGTGCTCAAAGCGATGCGTTTCCTAGGCATGATGGCGTCATGTATTTACCTGGTCCCCCATGCGCGCCTGCGTCCCATGCAAGAAGGGTTGGCGAAACAGTGGTCTCAGGTAAGTGGCCAGTGGGACGATCTAGTGGTCATTTCACCAACACTGGTACTGTTACGCTCACCTGGTTCCCACAGGGGCGTAGATCGAACCCGGACAGCTGCAGCCTCCACCAGCATGAAATGTAGGGCAAAGATGACCGTCTGGACGGACCCCCTTAGTCTTGTGAGCTTGACTCGTAGAAATATTCTCCAGTAGATGGAAAAAGGTATTTAGCCCCGTGGGTGTGAATACAGACCCCCTCCCTGCTCCCGTTCTCCCCACTTGCCACCTCTGATATTCCCAGTCAGTGTCCTCACCTTATGTTTTTGATTGGTGAGCTCTCCATCCTGCGTGGCATGCAGGGGCGCTTAGATACCAGTTACTTCACTGGTTTTAGGTGCCGGAGTTCTGGACGATTGAGTACGGAGTTTGCCAAGTTTTAAGAGTTCAAAATGTCCAATGTTCACTCTTGCACTTCCTTGTTTTGCAGGGCAAGTTCTGTTTGGAGGTTGCTGGCGGCGTTCAGGTAAGAGTCTGTATCACCCAAACTATTCTGTAAAGGTGCATGAGATTAGCTCACTGTCTGTTCCTTTTTTCCCAGATGCGGCGTATTGAAGGATAAAGCCTCCGGTGATAATCAGGTAAGTCTTGAAATATAAGCGATTGTCTTTTTAGTCTCTTTAGGCTCACATTGCTATTTCTTGTCTTTCCCCCAGATGTTGAAAATCACCAAAAAAAGGTGACGAGGCAGCACCGAGTCGGAGATGCTGTGGGCTGTGAAAATGGAGCGGCGCTGCAGCTGGGATGCGACGCATGCCGGAAGAATGTCCCTTCAGGCTCGGAGTGATGCAAGATCCGAAATCAGGTGAGGAATCGGATTAAAGTCTGTAATCTAACCTCTTCTATTTTCCTTTCTCTCCTAGGGGCTCCGTGTTCGAGGCGGGCGTGGCAGGATGCAGGTTTGCAGACACGGTTAGCGTTACGCTGCTAAATGCAGAATAACGCGAAGCGTGTTGTAGATCGGGCGTGGCTTAAATAGCTTTCAAAAAGTAGTCCCAGGTAAGAAGTCCCTAGAACCACACCTGAGTGAAAAGTAGTCCTTGTGGAAAAATAGTCTCTTCCAGGTCTCACGTTGGCCTGGATGCATGTGCAGCATGGTCTGCCTGAGGTAAGTGATGACTATGAGCTTGGCGCCTTAGGCACCAGGACTGAACCCAGATAGCCCCTAGCTGGGGCTTCTGAGGTTTAAACAAATGTCCGGATGCCTGCTTCTGGGGCGGATGGGCTTGGTCCAGCTGCCCGGGGGTAGGCATCATGACAGCACTAAATCTCCAATCTGATAATGGGGAGTGTCACTCCTTTGCTGATCGGCCTTCTTCTTGTATTTCTCCTTTGCTTTTTTCAAATGTTCAGTTGCTTCCTTAAAGGCTTGAGTAATAGTGGAATGCAGATGGGTCACTGCCGGCATTTCCAAGTGTTGGGGTGAATCAAGTTCTGAGGTTCGAGGATGATGACCATAAATGGTATAAAAGGGGCTTTGTCCGGTTCCTGAATGTGCTGAGTTATTGTGTGCGTATTCGGCAATCCATAATATATCCTTCCAATTGCCCTCGGTCTGATGTAACATGTAACGTAGGTATTGTTCCAGAGTCTGGTTGGTCCTTTCCGTCTGACCATCGGTCTGGGGATGGTGACTAGTAGATAACCTCACGTCGATTTGCGCTAGTTGACAACATTTCTTCCAGAATTGCGAAATGAATTGACTACCTCGATGTGACACCAATACAGAAGGAAATCCATGTACTCGAACAATGTTTTCAAGGAATTCCTTGGCCAAAATTGAAGCGGAAGGTAATCCCTTTAAAGGAATACAGTGAGACATCTTGGAAAAAAGGTCAACAACTACTAGAATGGTGTTAAATCCATTACATGGAGGTAGATCTGTAATAAAGTCTAGGGACAAAGTGTGCCAAGGTGTAGGCGAAATATCCAAAGGCTGTAAAAGACTGGCTGGTTTCTTCTTCTGACTTTTGTTTTGGGCGCAGATCCCACAAGACAACACAAATGACTTTGTCCTTTCGCCAGGTGGCCCACCAGAATTGTCTTTTAATTTTAGCTTCAGTCTTGGCAATACTTGGGTGTCCTTCCATCAAAGCATCATGGTAATTGGAGATTACCAGTTCTTGCAGTTCCTTGTGTGGTAAAAACAGACGCCCTTGATAGTAGGGTAACTCATTAATGACTGAATAATCTGGGCCTTTTTTTTCCCAGTCCTGCAGGGCTGTTGAATCAAAAAGTTGTTGAATCTTTAAATGAATATCTTCCAAGGTCTGTAAAGTAGTTACACTGAGGATTCTTTGTCCTGGAATTATGGGTACTGGTTCTGGGTTTGAAAATGCTTCTCTCATTCCTATTTGGGATAAGGCATCTGCCTTACCATTCTTGCAACCAGGTCGATAAGTAATCACAAAATCGAATTCGGCGAAGAATAGCGCCCATCGGAGTTGACAGGATGATTGAGCCTTAGCTGTTTTTAAATACTGCAGGATCCTGTGGTCAGTGATTACTGTGATGGTGTGCCTAGCGCCGAGAAGGTAATGTCTCCAAGCTTTGAAGGCGGATTTGATGGCTAACCATTCTTTATCGGTAACCGCATAGTTTAATTCGGGGGCAGAAAACTTTCTGGACCAAAAGGCTACAGGATGAAGTTGACCGGTTTCGGGATCCTTCTGGGACAGGACGGCCCCCATGGCTAAACTGGACGCATCTGTTTCGACTATGTATGGAAGTTCGGGACGTGGATGCTTCAAGACAGGTGCTGATGTGAATTTCGACTTCAACTCTTGGAAGGCTCTTTCAGCCTCTTCGGTCCACAAGAAGCGTTTGTTTTTCGCAAAAGTGCTGTGATGGGGTGTACGACCTGTGAGAAGTCTGGAATAAATCTGCGGTAGAAATTAGCAAATCCGAGCATGCTTTGTACTCCTTTAATTGAATTGGGTGATGGCCATTTGAGGATTGCATCCACTTTTCGAGAGTCCATTCGGACTCCTTTTGGAGTCGAGATTAATCCTAGGAATTCTACTTCCGTGGTATGAAAAACACATTTTTCCAGTTTCGCAAATAACTTGTGCTGACGTAGTTTCTGAAGGACTGCTCGAACGTGCTCAACATGATCTGATTCTGAGGAAGAGTACACTAGAATATCGTCAATGTAAACGACAACACAAACATCGAGTTCATGAAGGACATCGTTCATAAAATACTGGAAGGCTGCTGGTGCATTGCACAACCCGAAGGGCATCACCTGATATTCGAACAATCCGTATTTGGTGTGGAAGGCAGTCTTCCATTTGTTGCCCTTCTTTACACGTACCAAATGATATACCCCTCTAATATCTAATTTAGTGTAAATGCAAGCATCCTTTACCTGGTCTAGTAACTCGGGGATCAAAGGCAATGGGTGTCGGTTCTTCAGTTATTTGATTTAATGCGCAGTAGTCTATACATGTTCTAAGGTCACCTTCCTTTTTCGGTACGAAGAACAAAGCTGAGGAAACAGGGGACTTGGATGGACGAATGAAACCATTAGCAAGGTATTGGTCTAGGTATTGTCGTAGGTGCAGGTTTTCGGGTTCCGTGAGCGCGTAGATTCTGCTGCAAGGGGGTTGTGCCCCGAGGATGAGGTCGATTTGACAATCGTATGATCTGTGTGGCGTTAAGGTATTTGCCTGTTCTTTTTGGAAGACATCCTAGAATTCTTGGTATTCCTGCGGTAACTGCACAAGTGGAGTAGTGACTGTGGCCAGGCCTTTGTTCAAGGGTTTTTCCGGGTAGCAGGTGTGTGCACAATCCGGGAAGGTTCTTCTCTTCTCTCGCCAATCAATACAAGGATTATGTGTTTCTAACCAAGGTATCCCCAGTATTATTTGGAACTGTGGGGCTTTGATTAAGTCAAACACAATAGTCTCTCGATGCCCGTCCTGACCCAGCAATGTCATCTCTGTAGTGGAATGAGTTACAGGCCCCTGAGGCAATTTCAGTTCCATCGACTGTGGTGATGACATCCGGAGCGGTCTTTTTGCAGAGATAGATTCATCCTAGAAGCCAATTTATGGTCCATATAGTTTCCTACGGCCCCGCTATCGATATATGCCCTTGCTGCGTGCATACGTGATGGGAGTCTTGGATCTATGAGGACCATTGGTATGATTAAATGCGAGATCTGAGTGTCCTTCAAGCTCGGCAAGCGAACCTCTACGCTTGTCGGGCGTAGTCGTTTCCCGATTCCGGTTCTGTTTGATTTCTAACAGCTACTCCGGCTACTGTCTTGGACCTTTTAATAGGGCAATCCCTCAGAAAATGTCCTGAATCCCCACAATAAAGGCACAATTGCATTTGTTGTCTTCTTTCTCTCTTTTTGCGTTAAAGTTCCTTTAACCCCCCCGATCTGCATCGGTTCTGATGTGTCAGTTCCTTTGGAGGTAACATCTGGTTTGACCAGTACTCGATTCTCGAATTTAGCTCGATCAGCCTTTCGATTCTGGAGTCAGTGATCTAACTGGACTACTAAGTCTACATATTCTGTCCAATCCTGGGGTGGGTTCACCACTTGGGCCAAAACATCTTTGAGTTCACCCCAAAGCACACAATGAAATAAAGTAATTCTTTTCTCCTCAGGCCAGCCGGTTTCCACCACTAACCTGTTGAAGGTTGCGATATAGGTTAGCAGATCCTTAGTGCCTTGTCGTAGGGATAAAAGTTAGTTATCCAGGGCCTGACCCTGTGAATTTCTGGCAAATAGTTTTTCCATGCTCAATTTGAAAACCTTGAAAATCCTGAAGAAGAGGGTCATCCTGGTTGACCAGCGGGATTGACCAATCTGTTGCGCTGCCACTAAGGTACGACAGTACAAAGGCTTCTTTGGCTTGGTTGTTTGGAAAAGCTCCTGGTCTGCATAGAAAGTGCAAGCGGCACTGGTTCATGAACACGGCAAACCTTTTCGGGTCCACAGCAAAACGTTCGGGTGGAGCTAAAGGAATGCTCCCTGGTAAATCCACTTGCACAGGATTGCTCGAAGGGACAGGAGTTGGATTCCTTCCGAGTCCAGGTAGTGGTGTTTGGCCGGCTTGGCTTTGCAGCAGTTGTCTAGCAAGATCATCAGTGCGTTCCTTTGACAAAATAAGTTCTCTCCTGAGGGCATTAGTCTCTTGGCGTGCAGAGTGCACCTCTGCCCTAAATTCCCCTAACAGTTGGTCTGTTTCAGAGGTTTCCATAACGCCCGGGTGGGTTTTTTTTTAGGCTGCAGCCTCCACCAGCATGAAGCGTAGGGCAAAGATGAGTCTGCACGGACCCCCTTAGTCTTGTGAGCTTGACTCGTAGAAATATTCTCCTGTAGATGGAGTAAGGTATTTAGCCCCGTGGGTGTGAATGCAGACCCCAACCCTGCTCCCGTTCTCCCCACTTCCCACCTCCGATATTCCCAGTCAGTGTCCTCCTTATGTTTTTGATTGTTGAGCTCTCCATCCTGCGTGGCATGCAGGGGCGCGTAGATACCAGTTACTTCACTGGTTTTAGGACGATTATTGAGTCCGGAGTTTGCCAAGTTTTAAGAGTTCAAAATGTGCAATGTTCACTCTTGCAATTCCCTGTTGATTTGCGGGGCAAATTCTGTTTGGAGGTTGCTGGTGGCGTTCAGGTAAGAGTCTGTATCACCCAAACTATCCTGTAAAGGTGCATGAGATTACCTCACTGTCTGTTCCTTTTTTCCCAGATGCGGCGTATTGAAGGATAAAGCCTCCGGTGATAATCAGGTAAGTCTTGAAATATAAGCGATTGTCTTTTTAGTCTCTTTAGGCTCACCTTGCTATTTCTTGTCTTTCCCCCAGATGTTGAAAATCACCGAAAAAAGGTGACGGAGGTAGCGCCGAGTCGGAGATGCTGTGGGCTGTGAAAATGGAGCGGCGCTGCAGCTGGGATGCGACGCGTGCCGGAAGAATGTCCCTTCAGGCTCAGAGTGATGCAAGATCCGAAATCAGGTGAGGAATCAGATTAAAGTCTGTAATCTAACCTCTTCTCCTATTTTCCTTTCTCTCCTAGGGGCTCCATGTTTGAGGCGGGCGTGGCTGGATGCAGGTTTGCAGACACGGTGAGCGTTACGCTGCTAAATGCAGAATAACGCGAAGCGTGTGTTGTAGATCGGGCGTGGCTTAAATAGCTTTCAAAAAGTAGTCCCAGGTAAGAAGTCCCTAGAACCACACCCGAGTGAAAAGTAGTCCTTGTGGAAAAATAGTCCCTTCCAGGTCTCACGTTGGTCTGGATGCATGTGCAGCATGGTCTGCCTGAGGTAAGTGATGACTATGAACCTGGTGCCTTAGGCGCCAAGACTGATTTCTACTATGAGCCTGGCGCCTAAGGCACCAGGACTGAACCCAGATAGCCCCTAGCTAGGGCTTCTGAGGTTTAAACAAATGTCTGGAGGCCTGCTTCTGGGGCGGATGGGCTTGGTCCAGCTGCCCGGGGGTAGGCATCATGACAGGTACAAAGTCTTCACTGGTGTACAAGAGAGAACCTGTCAAAGGGAAAAGCCTTTTACGATCCAGAGGTTCAGGCTGTAGTCACTACAGACGCATCCCTATCAGGGTGGGGAGCACACCTCCTTCACTACACAGCTCAGGGTCTCTGGTCTCACTCAGTAGCCAAGAATCATATCAATCTGCTAGAGCTTCTGGCAGTATTCAGAGTGCTCCAAGCGTTCGAGCCCCACCTGTTAAATCTGTCAGTGCAGATCCTAACAGACAGCACAACTGCGATGTTCTACCTAAACAAGCAGGGAGGGACTCGTTCGCCAAATCTGTCCAAGCTTGCCCAGATAATTTGAATATGGGCACTCAGACGGAACATTTACCTGTCATCGCAACATGTTCCAGGGGATCTCAATTCTCTAGCAGACGCCTTGAGCAGAGATCCTCTCCCACAAGAACACGAGTGGTCTCTACACAGAGAGGTCGTAGAAGACATTGTCTCACGATGGGGTTTCGCCACTACAGACCTATTCACCACAAGCGAAAACAATGTCCAGGATTCTCATCCAGGTTCCCACAGCCACACTCCAAGGGGAACGTCCTATGGATGGACTGGTCAGGGATGTTTGCCTCTGCCTTTCCACCAACCCCTCTTATGAGGAAGGTGGTCAACCAGATGCACAGGGAATCGACGACACTCATCCTAGTTGCTCCCATGTGGGCGAGGCAACCGTGGTTCCCACACCTACGCACACTAACCGTCTGCGAACCCATCAGACGCCCGTGCTGGCACAACCTACTGTCCCAGTACCAAGTATAAACGGTACACCCCCAACCCGGCGAACCTGGCAGCATTGCTCCTGAGATCATAGAGTTTGGACATCTCAATTTACCACAGAGATGTATGGATATCCTAAAGGAATCTAGGAAACCGAACACAAGGTACTGTTCATTTGATAAATGGAAAATATTTGTTGTCTGGTACCAGAATAAACAATTCAACCCCGTTGATTGTACACCTTCCAATATTGTCACCTACATGCTCCACTTGCTGGACACAGGCCTTGTATTCAACTCACTGAAGGTACATCTGGCAGCGATATCTGCCTACACCACTTCCAACAGCAAGGTTTTGTGGTGTACAGTACCAGTGGTGAAGGCCTTCATGGAAGGGGTAAAGAGACTCCACCCTCCAATTTCTAACCCGCCACCGGGCTGGGACCTTAATGTGGTGTTTGCTAAGCTCATGGGCCCACCATTTGAACCCATGCATAAAGCCAGTCTCAAACACCTGACCTATAAAACTGCCTTCTTAGTAGCCATTACATCCATAAGAAGGGTCAGGGAAATTCAGGCTCTGTCGGTGCAGGATCCTTTCTTTACTGTTCATAAGGATAAACTGATTCTACGTAGACACCCTACGTTCTCACCTAAGTTTATTTCTAAATTCCACGTTAACCAGTCCATTGAGCTCCCGGCTTTCTTCCAAGAACCCAAGAGCTCTGCTGAGGTGAAACTACACACTCTAGATGTGTGAAGAGCAGTCCTCTACTATGTAGACAAGAGCAGACCACTAAGAAAAACAGACCAACTGTTTGGCTCCGTAGCTACAGGCAAAGAAGGAGACTGCGTCTCTAAAGGTGCCATCTCTAAGTGGATTGTAAATTGTATCCAACTGTTACTCCCTTTCTGAAAGAACTTTGCCTTTTACGCCCAGAGCCCACTCTACAAGAGGCATTGGGGCCACTCTGGCTTTCATTGCAAATGTACTCCTTGACACCATTTGCAAAGCAGCTACTTGGAGCTCTATTCACTTTTACTCAGCACTACTGCATTGACACTCATTCCAAGACAGATACCCAAGTGGGACAAGCAGTTCTAAGACATATGTTTGCTCAGGACCTTTCTCACATCCCACCTCCTCCTTCTTCTAATACTGCTCGCTACTAATCTATGCACAGGCTATGATCTAAGCAGATTCCACAAGCCTCAGAAGGGATACATTACTCACCGTAATCATATTTCTGATGCTTGTATCTGCTTAGATTCACTTGCGACCCACCCTTCCTCCCCTCTGAGAGAAGGCGCATGGATGCTTGTAGTCTTATCTTCCTGCTTGGATAATCTGTACTCGCGCTACTCCTCATGCTACCTCTTGTCAGAAAAAATATAATCGGATGGTCCTACATGCGTGAGGGATCATCGGTACAGTGGACGTCACACTAGGGATAGTATTACTGGCACGCCCTGTGTCAACGCCCATTTCCGAGTTTCGAAAAACAAACTGTAATACTCTGCAGCTTCCACTAGATGTCGGCCTATGCACAGCATGTAAATCTAAGCAGATACAAGCATCAGAAATACGATTACAGTGAGTAATGTATTATATATATATATATATATATTGTAAACCCTGAACCAAGGTCCAGGAAAAGCGGAAGGCACTCCGGGAAACAGTCTTGCTTGCAATAGTCACAGCAAAACACTGAGGCAGGAAACCAGGTAATGTCAGCCAAAAATCAATTCTTTAATTCATCAAATGTCCAGGACAGGAGAAACAATCACGATAAACGACGCGTTTCGCGGTAACAAACCGCTTGTTCACGTTTAGGGCAACAGACGCAATAGAAGGACTATTTATACAGTCATCAACTCTATGACTTCTGTGTAGAGAGTCGTGCACACTTTCTTTTTTGTCTCTTATACAAGTTCGCCATCTTGGAATGGGTTAAAGCGGGTTAGAACACATTAAGCTAAATAGCAAAGAAAAACAAAATGTGCTTTTTCAAACGTGATTGGCTGACCCAGGGCGAACGATTGTAGTTATCAAAAACTGCTTTATGTGAGGTAAATTCTAGTGTAAATAAATAAATATTTTCATGCAGTATCTAAAATAGAGTTCGTAGTGCACACATTCTTTTAAATTCTTCGATTCAAGTGTACTTGGTTTTACCCGTTCAAATACCATTACCAGTATTCACGAGCTGTGCAAAGTTTGCAAAATACCACAAATGTTGTTAAAGTGCTATGTGCATTTGATAACATGAAAATTCAATTTACAGTTTATAAAGTGCCTAGTGCATTTAGCAGCCTCACGACATAATTCTATATCGGAACATGATAAAGTGCTTAGTGCATCCTTAAAAACAAATGTCTTTTACACTTGAATCATTTGTTACTTGCATGAATTAAAAACAATTTTCCCAAACCATTGTTAGGGCAATTGCCTACACATAATAAAACCTCACTTACAAAAAGCCCCATATAATGTAGATAACCCTAAAAAATTATATAGACCAAGGAGTAAGACAGATTGAAAATAAAGAAAAATGTGCATCTGTTATTCCATTGTGTTGCATTAATACTTCAACAAAGGATATCCATTGGTTGCCCTTACAAGAAAAAGAAGTGAAAGAGTAAAAACTAAAAGACAAGAGGTCTAGAATTCTTGTAGTTCTCCAAATGGTAAAAAAGTAAATAGACCCTCTAATCATTGTGATTGTGAGAAAACATAACACCCATGTAAGCAACAGACCAAAAACCGATAACAATCAAATACATTTTACAAGTGGGTTGACGCAATCCTATAAATGCAATATATTATAAAAAAGCAATATATTTTGAACAAAGAGGAAAGTCTATAATACACATAATATTTGAGGTAACGGGAACCCAACAAAACATGCCTCAGTCTGGGATCATCTTTGGCAGATCAATGTTTTGCTTAAAATGCTCTTCAGCCCTATCAAGTTCCTAGGAATGTATATAATTCTTCATCTAGGTTGTGACCCTGGGGTTTTTTTGGCTCATAGTCCAAGATGTATATGGTTTCCATTTGTCACAAGAGGAGTTCTCTGTTTCCACCCCTTGCTGTTTTTTGGATAGCATGTATTCCAAAACCATCCAGTTTTCCTCCGTGCTTTTCTTGGAAATGTGGAGCCATTGGGTATGTTGGATCAACATTTTTGATTGCTCTAATGTGTTGCAAAATTCTAAGTTTTAACTTGCCGATCGTACTCCCTACATACCACTTATCGCACAGGCAGGTAAGGACATACACAACATACTCTGTTTCGCAAGTGATTCGAGATTTTATGATCACATTATTTTTCAAAACAGGATGTTGATATTGTTTAATATTTTTTGCAAATTTGCAAGCCTTACATTTAGTGCATCTTTGAAAACCCTCTGGGCTGGTACTTAACCACCTTAGAGTCACAGGTGCTGTTCTAGGGCTCATATAGCTCGATTCCAAATTATCTTTCAAAGAGGCTGAACGCCTGTAGGTAATGTTAATGTTGGGCCCCAAAGTACGTCCCAGATGCTCGTCCTGCCTAAGTACATTCCAGTGTTTGTGTATTATTTGGCGAATGTTCTTGGAGGCTTTGCTAAATGTCAAAATGAGACGTGTATCTTGTTCTTCTGTTTCATTTTGAAAATGGACCTTGGGCATTAGCAAAATCGAGCAATCCTTTTGCCGTACTTTATGAAAGGTCTCTCCAACACTTTTTATTTATTTTTTTTTTTTTTGGGTAACCTCTTTGTTGGAATCTTTGTGCCATCAGTCTACACTCCTTACTACACTCCTTATCATAAGTTTCCAGTTGCGAGCAATTCCGTCTAATGCGGATAAATTCAGCATAGGGAATGCTCCATTTCAATGACCTGGGTGGTTGCTCTTCGCGTGCAATGGTGTGTTGGAGCTAGTTGGTTATCTGTACAATTTAGTCACAAAACTGTCGTTGTCCACATTAACAAGTATGTCCAAATAGACAATGGTGGTCTTACTGTGGCACTCGGTGAACTGAAGATTGTATTCATTTATGTTAAGTAACTTCACAAACTGCAACCATTCGTCTGCGGGTCCGTCCCATATTACAAATAAGTCATCTATATAACGCAGCCACAAAACCACCTTCTCTGTTAGGTGACTGTTAGAGGGGACCCACACTGCAGACTTTTCCCACCATCCCATCATTAGATTTGCATATGCGGGAGCAAACGTAGTCCCCATGGCTGTACTTTGCAACTGGGTATAGAACTTATTGTCAAATAAGAAGCTGTTATTTGTTAAGCAGAGATTGATCATTTCTAAAATCATCTTTCCATGTTCGAGATAATTCAATGATCTGGCTTTTAAAAAATGCTCACAGGACTTTAATCCATCTGTATGTCTGATCGAAGTGTACAGGGAGACTACATCTAGTGTGGCTAGTAGATATGACTTTTCCCAAGGTATGCCGTCTATTTTGTTTAGGAAATCCTTTGTATCTTGTAGATATGACGGCAAGCTTGTGACAAATTTTATCAATGTTTCGTCTACTAGTTTTGACACATTTTCGAATAGTGCCCCACATAAAGTCACCATCGGTCTCCCCGGAGGTCTTGTTTTGCTTTTATGAACTTTTGGCAAGAAGTAAATTGTGGGCATCATTGGAAATCTTGGATGCAAATATTTACACATCTTATTCCAAAAGACCTTTTTCCTTCCATTTCATCAGCAGCTCAAAAAGTTGATCATTCATTTCTAATGATGGATCCTTATCCAGCAATTTATAACATTTATGATCCCTCAGTTGTCTGTTGGCCTCAGTAATGTAATCAGACCTGTTCATAATGACAATGTTGGTACCTTTGTCAGAGGGTTTGATGATGTAACCATCCAGTTTTTTCATGCTGAAAAGGATCTCTTGCTCTCGTCGAGTTAAGTTATTTTTGGAAATGTTGGTTTTAGTTTTCCTTATCTTTTTGAGGTCAGTTATCACCAGATCTTGAAAAGCCTCTGTTACCACCAGGATTGAACATGGGATTAAATTGTGATTTGAGTCTCAAATTACTCTTACTAGGCCAGTCAGTGCTAATGTTCATAAGTTCCCATTGGGGGTCACTTATGTCTTCGTCGTCCTGCCACTCGGTTTCTAGATGAACGAGATCTCGTAAAACATTCATGTCTATTATCAGGGGAGTATATCCCGATCGGGGCTCCTCGTCTTTGGTCTTGGGTGGGTGGGTTGACAGCAAAGATTTTCTTCAGGCGGATCTTACGCATATATTTGTCAATCTATTCTTGTTTCAGCGTAATTGTATGACATTGAAGGGCAAAAGTTCAATCCAAGTCCAAGCACTTCTTGTTCTTCTAACGAAAAAGTATGTGATGTTAAATTTACAATTGACATATCTGTTGATGTATTTTGTGTCATCATCAATCCTTTTTTCCAGAGCGTGTCTGTCTGTCTGTTTTGTCCACTGCTCCGGTATCTAAGGAGGTTGCTCCTCCTCGTTTTCTTGTGCCTCGCGACTTTGTTGACTTTCCCCGTCCTTGTCCTCTTGTCTTTTTGTTGGTTCCGCTCCTGCCATCCATCCCTAAGAGTCTCATTTCTTCTAAAAAATTAAATTTTCTTTGGGGCTGTTCATTTTCACTTTCCATGGAATCTACATCAGAGGAAGATGGTATACTCAATGCTGCGTTTTCAACCTCAGATGTTGTTGTTGGAAATATTCTCTGCAAAGTATCAAATCTTTTGGCAAAAGTGAGGACTCTGCCCTTTTCATAGTCCTCTTTGTTACAGAGAAATTTTCGTTGTTTACGCTGTTTTATCTCTTCCTCAAATGTTTTCAGTCCCTTTTCGATATTTGCTCGAATGGTTTTGCCTTCTTCACTTGGATTGGACTTGTTAAGTTGTTCTTCAATCTCATTTATTTTAGTCAGTGCTTTTAGACGATCAATCTTTGCATATTTAATCAGAATGTTAAGGAATGTCACAGAACATCTGTTACTTGATTCACCCCACTCTTCCAGCATGGCCGGGTCCTGCTCCTCAAAAGTCGGTGTAGTTAGTATTCTTAAGACTCTTGGAATACATCCCACATCGATATAATAATAATATTCTTCCCACCATTTACTGATCTCCTTTTTCTGGAGTTTTTCCAGCTCTCTGAGAAGTCTCACTTCTTCATTACACTGGGTGTCTAGCGGTTTGTTCGGCTTGCCTGCAGCAACACAGGCTTGTGTCTCACAAAATAAAAACACTGCTTGCTCTATACGTGCGTTCTCCCTGTCCTTCTGCATAGACCTACTGTGTTGTATGATGGCTGACAATGGCTTGCTGTCTCACCAGAGAAAAGATTCTCACTTCCTTTTCAAAAATGTTCAGTTAGCCAAAGTGCTTTAAGAACAATCCTTCAGACGGCGGCCCAATTTAAGTAAAGCTTATTTCAATTAAAAACACAGGTAACCAAAAGTAAGTGTTGGACCTACCACTGCGGTCGATTGCGCCTCCACCCTCCGATGGTAGGATGCCTCCGGCCACAAACGTGGCAAGTCCGTCACTGCACGCTGGAACTGATGCTTCACAGTACTTGCTTGTAAGAAAAAAAAACGAATGCTGCGTTTTGCTGCTGGTAAATGGAGCGGGTGCCTTTTCCAACGTATATATATATGATACATTACTCATACTTTTATATATAAAAACAGGTGGGGAGGGGGTTGGGTTGCGTTATAAACATGGGGAAATTGAAGGCTTGGGGCAGGGGACCCCCCACATAAAAAAAAATCAGATTTGTAAAATGTTTTTAATGCGTTTTTTTACTGTAACATCCATCTAAATGTTTTCAGTCAAATCACAGTGAACCACATTTTCAGGTATTTTACAATGCAATCATGAAATTTATTTTAAAAGTAAATTTAATTTGTAGCAAAAAACAATTGTCGCAACAGTTGACACATTTGAGTGGTATATTCTATAAGGTTTTGCCAGAGAAAATGATATAGAGGGTCATACTCTGAACAGGCTTTCGATTTTCAGTTTGTGAAACAGTGAAAGGGAACATTTGATTAGTGTTTTCTTTCTTTGTGAAAGGAGAGGGAATTGTAAGGAATAAACCCTGTGAATAACGTGTTTTTTTAAATTGAATTCCCTATCCAAGTTAGCCCTCACTAATTTGTGTCTTCGAGAAAGATCTTATATTTCATGACATTTCATTATTTCAGTGCATCAAGTCTTTTAAATCCGTTGCCAACTGTGCAACTTTGTATGCATCAAAAGCCACATATTCCCGGAGACTATCTGCTTTCCTAAACAAAACCAGGAAATTCATATTTTATTTAGGTTGGGGCAGAAAATCCCCCTCTCCTATTTGTTTTTCTCATAGTTCTATTACGAAGACATCTTCTTTTTAAATACAATGGTGGCAGAGGTTCGCTTACACTTTTTTCATTGTCAAATTGTTTTGTGAGCAGCAAAAGCCACATCCGAGAAAGATTTTGCAGGGCCCTTGTACTTGGTGCTGTCCACTGGTGGCATCTGGGAAGGCATTAGATTTTAGCGCTTCTGATTCTGCTCATTCTCTAAGTTCCAGGTAACGAGGTGCCCCCTGCTCTGAACTATTTGTGGCGCAGTTCTTTCCCTTCTGCTAATTTTGGGATAATTTCCTCCAGCCAATTGTGACTCCTCAAACAGTGAAGAATGATCCAGTCCTTTTTTTCCTTCCATAGAAATATCACTTTTTATACTAGACCAAAGGCCATCCACTACCATCCTTTCACAAGGTATGCAATGGTTCAAACCAAATTTAAAATCTATAATAAAAACGTAAGTGAAAAAGATAAAGCAACCGGACGGACGTCCTGTCCTACAGCTCTCCCAGAATTGATTACTGCTGGTTGAGTCCTGGTTTTAAATGACATTTTGAAACGAGTGTTCCTTCTAGCATTTAAAACACCATAAACATTTGTTTTGGGGTAGTTTGGGTGGGGGGGGAATTAAGCAATGGCAAGTGGGTGGGGGGGATGGGGGAGGACTTCATAACAGAAATAAAAAGGGGGGTCAACCAAGGTTGCTTAAAATGAGTTGACCAATTGTACAAAAAACTAATGATGGTTGTTTTGAATATGTAGATCCATTTCACACTACCACTTTGACTGGACAGGGTTTGTGATTGCTTATCGTCATTATCTCACACCCACAGGGGCGCCTCTCCTTGCGTCCATTGAACTTGATGTCTTAAGAGGGACGTGTCAACTGGAAATTAGCCCCCTCCCCAGGGTTTGAGAACAATCACTCAGCTGAAAAATTCATTTTAATATATTACTTTTTTAAAGTAAATATGTGATAGTGGGCAAAATTATATGGTCAGATTAAGGAGAATATGATTAAAGAGAATATGACTAATTTGAATTTGTAATTTTGCTTCTGTCATTTTAAGGACATAAGTGGTGTTAAGGCATGTGAATTATGCAAAGAGCATGAATTTGTTTTATATTGTTTTCACCTGACGATACCTTTCCAAAACTAGATCGTTTTTTTTAATGAGATGAATAGTTAAAATGTTACTGCAGGTAATGCATTGCTAGTGGGTATTTTCTTTGTGCACATTTTAATGTGAACGTCTGTACATTTAAACTTGCTAAATCTAGTTTCCGCATATCAAAGCTGATCACTATTCACCTGCCATCTATTCTTTGTAAAGGCCATTTAGCTGCACAGGTGACTGGTTAATGCTTTCTTCCATGCATTTGCTAATTAGGGACTGCTTTCAACATTATTTATTGCCTCAGTGTCCAAAGGTGAATGTATCTTCCTGTGCATCTGTTAGCAAAAAAATATCCTCTTGACAGTGGCTCATCAATTGGCAAATTAATGGTTTTATGGATATTCTCCAGCTTGGGGGTCTGGCATGGATTCACATGCTCATGAATATTCCTTGTCAGGCTGGGAACACTTTGAAACTGCATTTCTCCTCTAAACCAATCATTGTCCTCTGGGTCATGCAGCCCCCTTCGAATGACTGTCCTCTCCCTTAACTCGGCCCCTGGTTGCCATCTTTGGATTGTTACTGCACGCTTCAGTGTTGGGCGTCCTCAAGTTTCCTGTTTTTCCAGATTTCTTTTGGCCAAAATAGTTGGAATTTTGAGCGATTTTTGATAAGTTATCTTCGACAAAGGACAGAGGCCGCTAGTGGGCATCCGGTACTGACGAAGAGCTTCATCCATCATCGGAATCGTCATTGAAGTTGCAAGAAGGCCCGGCCTTGGGCCTACATCGCGCCTTTCAACCATGAGTGAAGAGAAGAAGGAAAGTCGAAGCTTCTTCAAACTCTGCGCCATTTGTGGATTAAGGATCGTCGTTGTGGAAGATCGGCATCGTAAATGCTTATTGCCTGCATTCAGACCACGATTAGGAGGGATGCGGGGTGTGCCATGGTTTCTCGAAGAGAACCAATAAAAAACACTACAGCAGACTGTCAGCGTGGCTCAAGTCGAGCAAGGCCACCGACTCAGCCGCGGGGCAGAGTCAAGCCTCAACTAGGACCGGCCGGTCCGATTAGTGATCTCCCTTCAGCTGGAGGTTGAGACCCTTTGAGGACGCCCCGCTCGCTGGGTTCGTGGCTGATGCGGGTCCCCACTCGGGCAAAGGCGATCGCCATCATCATCCACCTCTATGGTGAGCCTACCTAACAAAACGGTCCTCTTCAAAGAGGAAGTCCCCAAACCCAGCAAAATTTTGTGTCCGTGGATAAGCTGATGAAGGATAAGCCTGGAGAGGACTCGTCGGAGCTGGCGAAGACCTTACAGCAGGCCAGGTCAACTGAGTCGACGACTGCACTGTCAGCAAAAGCGGTGACGACTGCTCCGATATCACTGAAGGAGCGTGGGTCTGCGAAGGAGGTGGCAGTCACTCGTGCCCTTATTTTTTCTTCTGTCATAGCCGATACATTGACTTTTCATAATAAAATACATTTGTTACACACACTTGGAATATCTTCAATTCATTAAATCAAACATTAGATCCAGTATCTTCAACATTTTTAAAATGTCATTAGTAAGAAAAATGTCATGTCCAGCAATTGATCTTTCCCAAAACTCTTCCATATGCAACCCTTCTCTGCACAAAACGCTTCAGGAACTTGGATCTTGAGTTCCTGGACATTCCATTATGTGTTTTAGAGTTTGCACTATAGTCATTTGACAGTGCACACATGAGCTGGTGTAAGAAGTCTCTTTATTTCGAAACAGCCTCACTTCGCCAGTCGGTAGGAGATTAAGGCGGAACCTTAGGAAGTTTATTCTTCCTGTAGGACTTGGAAACTTCCTGAGGTACTTGGCGAGAAAACCCCTTGGTTTGTCTAATTCAGATGATGGTCTCGCCACCCTTTGAGTTTCGGGCCTGCGTGATAGTCTTTACCCACTCATTTCTATACAGGGCAGTTTTGAGTTTGAGGATTGCCCAGTAGCACAGTCTCTGTACATTCCCAACGTTTCAACATTTCATGGGCATCACCATTAAGATTGATTAGAAAACTGTTTGGGTACATGTTAAACATTACATTCATATTTTCCAACAGAGATACCAACTGGGGGAGCTGTATTAGTCAGAATAGTGAAAGAACCTTCCAATCCACCTGTGTTTGCATGGAGAAGAGACCCAGCTCATATCTCGGGCAATAAATTGGAAGACCAAGTACTTTTTTTCATATTCGGCCTTCCAGCTGGGACCAATTCAAATGCCTAGTCATCAGATTTATTTCGACACCATACAATAAGGAGGGAAATCACCTTTGATTTGTAAAATCTCATTATTGGGAGTAATGAGAATTGACAAGCCCTCAGTTTGAAGACCAAGTATGTTATATTTGTGGTGATTGGCATGGTCTGTTTGTTCAGCAGCCACCTAAATTTCAGATTGTTTAATTTGAGTATGTATGGTTTTGCAGGGTTTATGGACCGGCCATTGAGGATTGCATATTTCTCTAGTGCATTCAACATCCTTTTGGAGACCGACTGGTGCATAATTTAGGAGAACCAAGTCATCTGCAATCCAATTTAGTCTTTCGCCCCCTACCTTTGGGCTGTTAAGGGCGATGTGCCAAGTGCCTCTCGCAGGACTGCAAGATATGATACAGCCCTGTCAGACTCCTCTTTCTGTGGCAATATCACTGGAGAGTTGCCCTTCAATGTTCAGTCTTACTTGTAACTTTGAGTTGTTATGGAGCGATATTATGATTGCCAATAATGGCATGGGTATCCCCCACGATTTGTCTTTACCCCACAGGCGTTTTCCATTTATGGTATCAGACGCCTGCGACAGGTCAATCCAACCTCCATACAGAATAGGTCCTCCCTTTTTCGATGATTTTTTGCATACTACGCTCATTAGCAGTTCATTCACTGAGGTGGACGTTCCTTTTTTCGGAATCCTAGTTGGCGTTTTGACAGGATTCCATTACTTTCGGCCCAACTTTCCAACTCTCTCAGTAGGAGTATCGCAAAGATTTTGCTATCCATCTATGAGAAGGCGATCGGGCGGTAGTTTTTGGGATCTGGCCGGTCACCCTTCTGGTATATTGGGATGACGACTGCATGCTTCCATGACTCTGGAAGGCATTTAAACCTTACTATTTCCCTGAACATTCTCTCTAGGTTTGTGGCCCACATGTCTGTATCAGACTTCAGAATTTGATTGGTGAGGCCATTCGGACCGGCTGCTCAAGAGGATGAGGACCTCTTAATCAGGTCTGCTATTCCTTCTTTTGTTAGTTATATGCCAGAAGCAGACTGTCGTCTTTGAAGACTTCATATGAGGGTTTCTTATATAAATTCTTAAAGAAACGGCACCATGCAGCCTCTGAAACAACATTGCCTTGCAGCAGACCTTATGGGGGATGTGGGTTTTTAATGAAGGTCCACAGGTTTGCTAGAGTCACCATTTTGAAGAACTCAACATTAGCTCCCCATCATTTTGAAGGCTTAACTGTCTGTGGCTTCTTGACCAATTTCTGTAGTCCTTCTTTAAAGATTTTAACTTTGCTGCATACTGTAAGCGGTTGTTGTTTTCCCCCTTGAGGGATCAAATGGATTTTCTTAGGGTCCTTTTCTTTTGTGGGGTCTTTCCGTCATACACATGATTGCGCTTGAGATGTTTTGTTGCTCCCCCTGGTCTTGGAGGATCCAGCTTGAATAGGAAATCTGCAAAGTGTTTCAGTTAACATAACTTCTGTATCGGAGTCTGCTGCAGTATCCCAGCGATATTTGGTATTTTGATTTAGGAAGAAGCCATCCCTCCTAAACTTTGTGTTCGAGAGGATTGGGTCCTCCGATGTATTCCATATCTGACAGTAATCGCCACAGCAGTGCTGCTTTGGAAAATCTTCGGCGCCTGCGTCGATGACGTCGATACGCCGCCCTCGAGGACCGCCGCCGACGTCACTGGAAGTTATAAGTAGGATGCACGACGCCCGTAGCTTCAGTTCCAGTTTTTCCGCGAACGTGTTCGCTTCGGGAATCTCGGCACGCCTTGACTCTTTGGAGTTTCTGTTGTTTCTCGGTTCTTCGAACCCGTTTGATATTTCTTCGTGAAGATGTCTACCTCGTCTTCCACACCCCGTCCGGGCTTTAAGAAGTGCAGGGACTGTGGGTCCAAGATGTCGGTTACGGACTCGCACAATGCCTGCCTCTGGTGCCTCGGGGAGGCCCATGACACGGATGACTGTGTCGAATGCCAGTCGCTCACGTCGAAAGTCTTGCGTGAGCGCAAGAAGAAGTTATCGGTAGGTAAGGTGTCCAAGCCCCGGAAGTTGAGGTATGCGGGGCTTTCGACGAATGACTCGAGGGGCGACTCTCCGCATCGTCGTCGGAAGTCCAGTGGGTCTCAGTCCCAGAGTCGGTCTTGCCACTCCTCTGCCTCTTCAAGGCACTCCCGGAAGCGCCGTCATCAGTCGCCTTCCCCGTCCTCATCCGAGGACTCCGCCCGTCGGCGGGTCGCTTACCCCACCAAGCATGCGACACCGGAGGAATGCGCTTCCTTCGGGAAGAAAATGTTGGCGATTCTCAAATTGCAGGGCACTGGTCCGTCCGTGCCTCCCGAGTGGGGTCGGTCGTGAGCAGCCGAGAGACACAGCTTGCACGCCTTCGGGCTCGGGTGGTCGTCACGATTTGCGGGAAAGGTCCCGCTCGGACAAGGTGAATTCTTCTCGGCATGCCCGGTCCAGGTCCTCGACGCGCTCGAGACCGTGTGAACCTGTGGTGTCTTCACAGAAGACGTTGACACCGGTGGCGCCAAGGTCGTCGACGGAGTCTTTAGAGGGCTTGCTTTCGAAGAAGTCATCGATGCCATTGGCGTCCCGGCCGTCGAGGGACACGCTCGAGGCCCCGGCCTCGAGGACTGTCGGCGCCGTCAACGCCACGCTCAGTGTCAATGCTGATTCACTCGAAGCCTTTCGAGGCTGTGTCGACAGGGGTACCCCGTGGCTCGGGGGAACCACCTAGAAAGGCTCTAGCCAAGGTCAAGCATGGCTTTGGTTCAAGTTCTGTGCCTTCTTACCGCCATCTGGAGTTCATTTCAGAGATGGATGAGGGCTCTGATGATGGCATGGTCCATGACACGGTGCCAGATGAGATTCTCTCGAGCCATAGCCAGTTTGAGGACTTGAGGCAGTCCCTGCATGATGCTAGTGGGCTTGCCACCTCTCCGGAGGTGGAGTTTTGGAGGCCTGAGCCTGGCACTCATGCCGATTCTTCGTACCAGCGCATTGTCAAGGGTCACCGAGTACTTAGGATGGTCTGCTCCCCTGGGGGGAGTTTGTTCAGGATGACCTTATGGATATCCTCGACATTGGTCCACCAACTGACCCGGTACTGCCGTTTAATATAGCTCTACAGAGGAGGGTGGCGGCGGCCGCTTGGACTGCTCCGGAGAGTCTCCCGGCAGTGGGCAAGTCTTTGCTGGAAAATACCTCCCAGCCAGTAGTGACCCCTGCTACTTGTCCAAGCACCCTACTCTGGAGAGTTTGGTGGTGCAGGCAGCTACGGCCCCGGCAAAGCAGGCATCGTACCCTACCATCCCTCCTGATAGGGACGACAAGCGTTTTGACGGCTGGGCGAAGAAAGTGTTTTCTGCAGGGGGTATGGCGCTTCAGGCGGCCAACTCCATATGTGCCTTGTCTTGCTTCACGCACACTCTGTGGAACTTTGTTTCCTTGGCGGCTGAACATATTCCCGAAGGGGACGAACGGGATGGTTTTCTTGCCATGGTTCAGGATGGCAAGGATGCCATGTGTGAGGCCGTTCAGTCGGGTTTGGACATGGCAGATTGTGTCAGCCGGTCCATGGCGGCGAGCACCGTGATACGCAGGTTTGCATGGTTGCGGAAGTCTGGGTTTGCTCCTGATGTGCAGTCCCGGCTCCTCAACATGCCCTTTGACGGGGAACATCTTTTTGGCAGCAAGGCTGACGAGAGCCTTGAGAGGTTGCAGACCTCAAAGGCTGCAGCAAAGTCGTTGGGCGCTGCAGTTCGACAGCCTCCGCCTTTTCGTCCTAGGGGACAGCAATGGAGGGGAGGTTCCTTTCGTTATTACTCATCCTTTGGTAAAGCGAGAGGAGCTGCCAGTCAAAGGGGCCACCGTAGGAGTGCCAGAGGTGGAAAACAAGGTACTCAAGGTGCCAAAGCAGCTCGGGCTGTTACCTCTTTGCCCTCGGGCAACGCCGCAGCCGCTTCAGCTCAGTCATGAGGCCATGTCCCATGGTTCGCCGGTTGGGGGAAGGCTGGCGCAGCATCTTGCAGAGTGGCGCGCCAGTACTTCAGCTGTGTGGGTTCTGGAGATCATAACCCACGGCTACTGTCTTCCTTTCCGGCAGAGGCCTCGAGACAATCCACCGGGGAATCTCTCTTTGAAGAGTCCGGATAGGCTCCTTGCGCAGGAAATTCAGTCCCTGCTGGAGAAAGGCGCCATAGAACTTGTGCCTATAGCGGAGAGGAACAAGGGATGGTATTTTGATTTCCAAGAAAGACGGGGGATTGAGACCCATCATGGACTTGCGCGGTTTGAACAAACTCCTCAGGAAGGACAAGTTCAAGATGGTTACTCTCTCAAGTCCTCCAGGCCCTTAAACTTCAGGACTGGTTGGTGTCTCTCGACCTCAAGGACGCTTATTTTCATGTGCCGATCCATCAACAGCAGAGGTACCACCTGAGGTTCGCAGTTGGCGACTCGCACTTTCAGTTTCGGGTCCTGCTGTTCGGATTGACCTCTGCCCGAGGGTCTTCACCAAGCTCATGGTAGTGGTGGCAGCGCACCTCACGAAAGGGGGATTCACGTCCACCCCTACGTGGATGATTGGTTGATCAGGGCACGCTCTCCCGAGGAAGTCCTGGATAATCTGTCGGTCACCTGCCACTCCCTCCACAAGCTGGGCTTCTCCCTCAACTTAAAGAAGTCCCATTTGACACCAACTCCAGAGGCTCCAGTATATCGGAGCAGTGCTCGACACGTCCCTAGGGCAGTGTTTTCCTCCCCTGGTGAGGGCTCATCACATTCAGCAGATGGTGCACAAGTTTCAACTTGCCCAGACTCTCCCAGCGTTCGAGTTCTTGAGACTGCTCGGCCTCATGGCATCCTGCATTCTTCTGGTGCCAGAGGCCAGGTTGCAGATGAGATCTTTGCAATGGGCACTCAAGCGCCAGTGGTCTCAGTCCTCCGGCAGGATGTCGGACCCTGTTCAGGTGCTGTCTTCGGTCGCCCAGGACCTTCTGTGATGGGCTGTCAAAGGCAATCTGATGAGGGGGGCTCCATTTTGGCTGCTCTGGCCGGAGGCGACGATCATGACGGACGCATCCCTCACGGGATGGGGAGCTCATGCCAACGAGTAGACAGTCAGCGGTCGTTGGTCTCTGTCGGAGTCCAGACTCCATATCAATCTGTTGGAGCTGATGGCCGTCAGGCTAGCCCTGAAGGCTTTTCTGCTGACTGTGCGAGGAAAGAATGTCCTGATCCTGACAGACAACACAGTGGCCATGCACTACCTCAACAAAAAGGGGGGGGCAGGGTCACTTTCTCTGTGCAGGGAGGCGATGCAGCTCTGGTTCTGGGCAATCCAGCAGGAAGTTTCGATCTCGGCAGTTCATCTGGCAGGAGTCCAAAACGAGACGGCGGACGCTCTGAGCAGGCAGAGCGCGATCTCTCACGAGTGGGAGTTGGCTCAGGAGATTCTCCTTGAGATCCTCCTGGCGATCTTCACCTTTTGGGGGACCCCTCAAGTGGATCTCTTCGCCTAGGTTCTGCTTGCGGGAATTTCCTCCAAACGGAGCCTTAGACGCATTCGTGGTGGAGTGGTCATTCCCACTGCTGTACGTGTTTCCTCCAGTCCCCGTCATCCCGCAAGTACTGCAGAGGTTATGGAGGTTCGGTTCCCAGATGATCCTCACTGCTCCGGTGTGGGCCGGGAGGACGTGGTGCCCAGACCTTCTCGACTTGTCCATCTGCCCTCCACGTCGTCTTCCCTACCGAGACGATCAGCTCTCACGGGAGAGGGGGTCAGGTTCTCCATCCAGAGGTCGGGTCCCTCAACTTTCACGCTTGGTTTCTGAAACGTTGAGGTGTAAGGATTGGGACATCCCTGAATACGTGATGGAGGTGTTGCTTTCGGCCAGAAGGCCCGCAACTAAGTCCCTGTACCGTTACCGTTGGAGAAAGTTCTGCGACTGGTGCAGGGTTAAGAATGTGGAACCTTTTCGCATGTGCAATTCCCATGGTTCTGTCTTTTTTGCTTTCTTTGGCCCACAGGGGCCTTCAAGTGGGTACCATTAAAGGTTACCTGGCGGCGCTGTCCATATTTAAGCGCATGTCTGAAGAGTGTTCCTATTTTAAATTTCCTTTAATTTCTCAGTTTCTGAAAGGGCTCACTAATGTGATCCCTCCGTCGCCTTTCCAGGTGCCCGGTTGGGATTTGAACCTTGTTCTCAAGTTTCTGATGGGTGCTCCGTTTGAGCCCTTGCATTCATGCCCTTTGAGACTGTTAACTCTTAAAACTGTATTTTTAGTTGCGGTCACTTCCGCTCGCAGAGTGAGTTAGTTACAGGCACTTTCAGTTAAGCCACCCTTCACTGTGTTTCATAAGGACAAGTTTGTCCTTAGAGTTCGTCCTCCTTTTCTTCCGAAAGTGGTGTCGGAATTTCATTTAGGCCAGAAGGTTGTTCTTCTGGCATTTTATCCTCCTCCACATCCTGGTAAGGAAGAGGAGAGGCTCCATAGGCTTGATCCTAGGAGAGCGTTTAGCTTTTAGATTTCACGCATGTCCCGGGTCAGAGTGGACGATCAGCTCTTCATTGGTTATGCTGGAAAGCGTTTGGGACAGGCTGTGACGAAACAGACTTTGTCTCGCTGGATTATTTTGGCTATCTCTGAGTGTTACCGCTTGGCGGGTAAGGACCCACCGGTCGGATTACGGGCCCATTCTACCAGGGGTATGGCTGCCTCTACTGCCCTGTAGAGGGGTGTTCCTATTCGTACCATCGGTGATGCAGCCACCTGGGCTTCGGTACATACTTTTGTACGTCACTATTCCCTCGATTCCATCCGGGGGCAGGATCTGGCCTTTGGCAAGGCGGTCCGTTACTCCGCAATTTGATTGGGCATGCTAAATTTCTGTTTTCTAAATTCTTTTCCCACCTCCTTGCATTTATTACTGCTTTGGGAGTCTGTCATAGATATGGAATACGTCGGAGGACCCAATCGTCTCGAAGAACAAGTTACTCTTACCTGGTAACGTTATTTCGATGGGATGGTCCGACGACATATTCCATATCGCTCCTTCCCTACCTTCCCCGCTACAGAATTTCTTATGCGATTGAAGCTTACGTTTCCGCAAGGTTTTGTGTGTCAGACTGGCAGAAGACTGGTTGCACACGTTCTGGGAAAAACTACAACTGAGGCTGCGGGTGTCGTGCGTCCTACTTATAACATCCAGTAACGTCGGCCATCGCAGGAGGTCCTTGAGGGCGGCGTATCGACGCAGGATAGATTTTCCGAAGCAGCACAGCTGTGGTGATTACCGTCATAGATATGGAATACGTCGTCGGACCATCCCATCAAAAGAACGTTACCAGGTAAGAATAACTTGTTCATCTGGTTTCTTCCTTCATTAGTTATTTCACACATATACACACTGATTTCATTTTCAGTGGGAAAAGCAAATTTGGCTACTAGCATGTTGTGATTGCTAACTGCCTGCTGCTCTATCTGGAAATGTGTGCATTTGGAGAATAAGAGATTTCACAGGAACATAGTCAATAATAGAGCACTTCGCACCCTGCTTCCAGGTAAATGTTGGATGTATGTCACCTTCAATATTACTATTTGCCATTGTCAAAGCCCATTCGTGCATGAAGGCAGTCTACTGTGGTGATTTGACTCTCTTCGCGTTATGCCTTGTGTTCTGTTGAGTACACATTGCAAATTCAAATCCCCAGCAATCAATAATGTAAAGTCTTCGTGTGTTTTCAATGCTTGATAGTACTGACATTAGGGATTGTAAGAAGCATGTCTGACTTATTGTCACAGGATTCCAATGTATGTTTATTACAGCTATCTTTATCGGAGAGACATTACCTTTGGTTACTATGCCAATGGCCAGCATGCCAGGGAATTCATCACGATGACAAAAACTCTGCTATAATCGAGTTAACAACAGCAATTAACAAGCCACCCAGAGGTTGACCTCCCATCCCTCGATGCCAATTGATTAAATGTGGCGATATCATCCACCCCCATGCTTCGTCATCCATGTTTCCTGTAACAATACTAGAATGGAATCCCCAAAGACTAAACCCTATACAATGGGGGCTTTGGAAGAATTACAACCTTGTGTTTTCCAACACAGCACACTCATCTCCTCTTTAGATAGATTAATTCGTAAGCCCCATTTTCGTCAAGACCCGAGTGATTATTTCAGGTAATAGGGGGCAAATCTTTGATTTTATGACACATCTTTCCTCCTCTTTCTCCCTCCTTTCCTCGTGGGTGGGTCTATTACCATACTTGTTTTCTTCCCACTTACTCCTCCTTCTCTCATCTGATTGTCTTTCTTTTGTTTCACTGCAGTGTGGCTCCAGGGTGAATTCAGTCACTGTGATCCAGATTTTCTTTTTATATATTGTTTTTCTTCAGGTCAGAGCTTGCATCCATTAGTGCTTTAACACCAACCCACTATTTTAAGCTCAGTTCCACAATATGCGCATGCTCTCACTTATTCTAAGTCTTGAGATGAGAAAAAGTACAGTGTTGGGATTCTTTTAAAAATGTATAACCACGCGCTCCTTGTTAGGGCTTTGTGGCCTCTGCCACTCTGTGAGCCTTGCATCCACAGCCTCGGGATGGCAAATGGATTGTCTCTGCTTATGTTATTTGTAGGCTTGCCTTAATATTCATTATCTAAGGACGATCTGTGTAACTGATGTGAACCACTAGTTTTTATGGCTCCACATTCATTCCCTTCTCTGACCATCTTTTCTTAAATTGTCTGATTTTCTCCTGGTATTGCATTTGTTGATTGCTTTGCTGGATTGGGAGCATTGGTTTCTCTCCGACTAGTTTCACAGAGGCGCCTTATACATCTTGAGGAAGATTGGGGCCAGTTTTAGAGCTGCACTTGTATTTGTACTTCCACTCGTTCTGTCATTTATGCTTGTCGCATCATTCAAGTCGCTTGACAGTTTCCTGTCTTGATTTTTGATTTTGAGTATCAAGTGGGATCTGCTGGTATTCTGTTTGTGCAGCTTAGTCTTCCACATTTCGTGTTTGTTCTCACTTTTGCCCTTTTTTCTGCTTCTTTGTGGAATCAGATTTTTTTTTAACAAGTATCTGCCTCTTCTATTTGAGGCACGGATATCCTGCTAAAGAAAGTTATTTGCCAATCTTCTGTTTCTTTCCTTCTTTGATTGTTTAGCATGTCCTACATTTCAGGCAAGGTAAGGTGGTGTAGCATCTAGATCTGTTAATGTTAATTATTTCTTATATGGCGCAACTCGCCTATAGGCCTCAGTGCCCAGCAAGTAAGAGCTCAAACATCAGGGGCAGTGGGGGCGGGGGGGGCAGGGGGACGCCAGGAGCTGATGTACTCTAGTAGTTTGAATTAAAAAGAAATGTTTTTTTAGAGATTTCAAAAAAGGACGATTCTGTGCAATTATGCAAAGGAACAGGGAGAGAGTTCCAGAGGCGTGGAGCAACAGAATTGAAGCTAGTGCCACTAAAGTCAGTAAGATTATATTTTATAAGATTATTTGAGTTTTTGGATTGAAGAGATCGAGATGACCCTGAGAGCGTAATCCTTTCTTTCAGATAGGTAGGGGCTTTAGAATTGAGGCAATTATGTATGAGGGAGAGTACTCTAAATGCAATACTATGCTTGACGGGGAGCCAAGGTTAAGGAGTTACGGGCTAAAGTGACATGGTACCTTCTAGAAATACCACATACAGCTTGCACAGCATTATTCTGAACCACCTGTAAGGAAGCCAGGTTAGACCTAGATGTGCCAGCAAGGAGGCAGTTGCTATAGTCAAGATTGGAATTGACCGGAGCAACAGCAAGGGCTGCAGTGTTAGAGGTGGATAGAAAAGGTTTAATTTGTCTGAGTCGTGTTGCATAGGCACAGGAGGCCTTCAGCTGGGTAACATGTTTGTTCATATTTAGATTAGCATCTAAATAGACGCCAAGGGTCTTAACCCAAGGAGTGATCTGGATTGTAGGTCCAGAGATGTTAAAGGTGGAGTATTGAGAGTCCAGTTTGGCAAGACGTTGAGGAGTACCCACTAACATGATCTCGGTTTTATTACCATTGAGGGCAAGGGACCTCAATTCGACCTCGATGTTGATTTATTCGAGATTGACAGCATTGTGTCAGAGGATCCATTGCTCTTTTTCTTTTTACTTTGAGATTTTGCGCCTGACTCTATGTTGAGGTTGCCTGCAGGGATCTTCCCTGTTTGCAGTGTTAGTTGGTGGAGAAATGGAAATGATTTGTTTTTCTGTTGTGACCGGGTCATCTCTATTTGTGCTAGCCTCATGAACTCTTCTAGCACAGATTCTGACAAAGGTGTCATCTAGATTGCAATACATTACTGGTTCTGTGATCGAATCTGGGCTGTCCCCCTCTGATGGCAATGACTTGAGTTTCGCTCCGAAAGAAACTATTGTAACGCTCACCTGACTCCCACAGAGGCGCTGGCCTGGTTCGCGCTGCTGTGACCTCTTCTAAGGTGATGCGCAGGGTTCAGAAGACGGACTGGACCGGGCTCCCAAATCTGGCTTGTCTGGCTCGCAGAAGTATCCTTCTGTAGGCGAAAATAGGGGATTAACTGTCTGCGGGGTAATGCAATCGGCCTCCACTTTGCCCTCTCACCCTCCTCGAAACCCTTCTGTGATTCCTCGTAGCGTCTCACCTTAGGGTCTGGAAGGACGAGCTCTCCATCCTGCTTCTGATGCAGGGGTGCGTTGGTATCCAGTTACTTCAATGGATTTTCGGATTGGTGAGAACCAAACTTGCTTGGCTTCCAGGTAAGTTTTTTGATAAGAGGTTCCCCTTGTGTCCATGCATTAATGTACTAATGCTAGTGTCTTTTTCCCCCATAGGGGCCGGGGTACGGAATGCCGGGGAACAGGCACCGACCCGAGATGAGAGGTGAAATCCTTGTAGAAATCAGGTAAGTCTTTAATGAGCATTTTTTGGTAATGTCTTTTCGTTCGCTCATTAACGCTGATGTCTCTTTTTCCCCTTAGGGGCCGGGGTCTGGAAATGCCAGGATGCGGTGCGGACCCGAAATGAAGAGGGAATGAATCAACAGGTAAGTCTTAACATGGAGATTTAGCTTTCCTTATTCCCTTCTCTCTCTCACCTTTTTGTTCTGGTCTTTTTCTCCCTAGGCGCTGGGGCGTGACTGCGAATCCGGATGATCGCTGCTGAACATGGAAGCGCCCTGTCAAGGTGAGTGGAATGCGGCGCTGCAGCGA
The DNA here is from genome assembly GCF_040938575.1 of Ambystoma mexicanum. Taxonomy (NCBI): domain Eukaryota; kingdom Metazoa; phylum Chordata; class Amphibia; order Caudata; family Ambystomatidae; genus Ambystoma; species Ambystoma mexicanum. The sequence goes on along the minus strand of NC_090924.1, from coordinate 530,046,940 downwards.
TCGACGCGATGAGCTTTTAAATAAGTCTTTCTTTTCAGGATTGTCGGCAGATGTCTCCGGGATGCGGTTTTAGCAGGTAAGGATTTTTCCTTCTTCTGTTCTCCTCTTCCTTTGCAGGTGATCCAGGATGCTGGCAGGCATGGCAGAAGTCAGGATGCAGGAGCAGACACGGTGAGCGTCCAGCTGCTAGATGCAGAATAACGCGAAGCACGTGTGGCTGTTCGGGTGGGGTTTAAATAGCCTTGGAAGAAGTTCCAGGTATGTATCCTTCCCCGATCACACCCGGATGGTAAATTAGTCCCACAGGTAAAGTAGTTCCTTTCAGGCCTCAAGGAGGCCGGGATCCTGCAGCATGGTCTGCATCAGTTAAGTGCACCCAAGCACTCCCATAATGAGCCTGGCACCTATGGCGCCAGGACACTGACCAAAGGACCCCTATATGGGGTTGCTGGGTCCTTCCTTGGGGACTGGATGTCCGCTTTCGGGGACGCAGGGCTTGAACCGGCTCCCCGGGAGCGGGCATCATGACAACTATTTTACCTTCTAGTCATTCCATACATTGACTCATTAATTTGAAAGTGTCGTGCATTTCCCCAGTGCTCGTTGTTTCTTTGATGGCTTTTTAAAAAGTCTTTTAGGGCATCCATTATTTTTAAGCTTAGTACTGTTTTGACATTGACCACAGCTAATTTGCACTTTTCCATTTCTTTGGTCATCTCCATCAATTCACTTGAGTGAGTCTGAGCTTTCTTTCACAAACACATTGACAATCGAGATCAGGACAAAGCTCAGGGCAGAAAGTGTGTTGCTGTTCACTTTCTCTTCTGAATGTTTAATCACCTGGCTCTTTGGTGGAGAATTATGTTGTATGGCACCTGGGGCAGATCGCATTCCAATTCTTCCTTCTTGTGCCCCTTCAATGTCTAGTTTGGTTACTTGTGGGCTCATTCAGCACTGGAAGTGTGGGGGAGATGGGGACTATACCGATATCGGCTGTCTTTCACATCCTCTTTCACTCCTGGATTCTAGGACTGTCTGTCGGCCGCGTGTGGCATCAGATCTCTGTTGGTGCAAGATCGACTCATGTCGCCCAAACTGCGACATTTGTGAATTGAAAAGTGATCATTCATTTTGGCTTTTATTGTTGCAGCTGTAAGGGAGTATTCCAGGTTGTGAGCTGTTATCAGATCTAGAGTGTGTCCCATTGTTTACTCGCCCAAACACCTCTGGCATCTCATGATAATTACATTTGGCCACTTGGTTCTTCTCTGCATCCTCCCATTTCTCTATTGGCAAATGTTCTTCTTTGATAGACCTGATTTGCGTATTGAGTTTAGATGGTTTTATTGAGTTTGATCCCAACTTCCCTCAAGAGACTGGTATTCTGTTTCCAGTGCTCTGAGATCATCTTGTAGCAGTCCGCTGCATAGATGATTTGAACGAACATTTGCAACAGCACCCTCTCTACAAAAATTGAGGGCAGTGTAGGCCTCCTAGTTCGCCTCAGATGGGTGGATGCTTGTCGTTTCCACCTTTTTTTGGGTTGGCTCATAGATGCAGAATTCCCACCTTCATGGCCCAGAGCAAGGTAACACAGGCAGAGAACCAAAGAATAAACTGCCAAGGTCCGAGAGTTAGAAGGGGGAGGGAGGCCCACAGACTCTCTCAAAAGGAGCTGTGCAAGTTGATGAAGTAAACCGTCACACTCGCGAGAGCTCAAAGGCTGGTAAGCCTGCAGTCCCTCTCTGAAGTCACGGTACAGGTAGATGTATGAGACGGTACACTCGCAAGCCCAGTGTCACGCTTGGGCATTCAAGTGAAAGCCTTCAATCAATAGTTGGATATGATAGAGTATGCTGTTAAAAGTACGCAGTCCAACTGCTTCATGTGTGATTGAGTAGGAGCAAGCCTGATGTAGTAAGGGCAGTGAGGGTGGAAAGTATTAATTGACGGAAGAGAACCTTGGCTGGTCAGCCTTCGGTGTGGGCTGCACACCCTATGTTCCACTTGGTGGTTTCTGGCGATTATAATATTGTAGACTAATAGTACGAGTTAAAGTGCTTAAGAATGATTCAGTTTTATTCACTAATTCAAGTAGTCTTCAAGGCAGACTACTGGTTGATTTCATAACTGTAGGCAGATGCATATATAGCCAATGCATTTCGGGCCTATAAAGTCCTTAGTGAGAGCGTGTATTGTCATCTTGGTTAATTCACAGGTTATAGCATAATTTATCCCAATGTCATTGATCACAACAGTAGAGTGCGCCAAAAGGTAATAATTGCAACATATACGATAAAATTTAAGGTTTTTATTTCTAATGCGCACCAGACCCGGTGGTATCAGGGCGCAGAGGAACAAGAAAAAATCAATACTTTCAGCGTATAGTTACACAGTTACATAATAGGAAAACAATATTTGAGAATTGGAGGCAGTCAAAGGTTATGTGACATCTAAATACATACAAGAGGAATAATCGGTACATAATTACAAAATTAACAAAGGTTGAGGTTCAACATAAAATAAACTCTGTATCTAATAACATTAAAAAATGGTGAGTAGTGCAGAGGAAGTGGAGATGAGTCAGTCGCTGGATAAGTGGTGAATTAGAGGTACTTTTCTCTTAACCATTTAATAGTGTTGTGTCTGAAGTTCAGAAAGGTTTGGTCCGCCCTTTGACTGGGAAGCTACTCCCTCTGGCTTAAGACAATTTAAACCTACGTACCACTAGACAGTTTGTGTTCACAGTTCTAGTGAGATGGCGGGAGGTTTTTCTGGTGAATCTCTCCATTAGGTAGCGAGGAGAAGCGTTGTTTAGGCATTTGTATGTTAATGAGGCAGTTTAAGCAGGAATTTGTCGCTGGTGGACAGTCATTTATTCTGTCTTCTTGCCTCTGAAATGTGCTCTTTTTTAGCTATGCCCAGTGCTGCTCTCAAGGCATAATTCTGGAGAATTTGAATCTTGTCGGTGATGTGCTTGCTAGCGCCCAAATATAGGGAGTTGCAGTAGTCCAATTTGGACAAAATAAAAGCTTGGGCCATAATAGTGCAGCTGTTCTTAGAGAGGAACGGTTTATCAGCTTACATGTGTATGCTGGGGCAGAGGCCATGGGGTTGATCTGCTTCGCAAAGATGAGTGTGGAATCAAGGTAAAAACCTAGAGTTTTTACCTCTTTTGCAATTTTAATGAGGTTGCCATCGATATTGAAAGAGGTGTATTTGTGTCCAAGTTTGAGATTCAATGCAGTTCCCAGAATGATGAGCTCAGTTTTGTCATCATTCAGGCATAGGCCATGGACAGCCATCCATGCCTGGAGGATGAGATAGATTTTATTTAGCAAGGCCAAATCCTTGTCATAATCCCCAGTAATCTGTATGAGAATCTGGGTGTCATCTGCATAGTTAGTGTAGGTGACACGAAGATGGTCCAGATCATCGAAAAGCTGCTTAGTAAATCTATTGTGGGTGAGATACAGGAACCCTGTGGCACCCCACATGTAAGAGGATTAGGGTCTGCTGCCGCTGAGGGCGAGAAGACTCTCATAGTCATGTTGCTCAAAAAGGACTGGATCCAAGATATGGCCTCCTGTGAAGTGAGCTGCTGAATCAAGGTAATTGTAAAGGACCTTGTGGTTGTTACTCACCTGGTATCCACAGGGACGCCACCCAGCCGGGTTACTCGCTGGTATGCTTCTCAGCTTTGCCCTGATGTGGTCTGCGGGGAAGGTTCTGCCTGGAAATACAGGAGGACTGTGTTCAAGACTGACCGACTGGGGTAAGTATCCTCCCTCCACCCCCGTATGATTTCAGTCCCTCTGGCGCCCTCTCCTCGCCTTGTGGTAGAATTAGGCGTGCTCTCCGTCCTGCCTTCTTTGCAGGGGCGCATTGTCTTTCATGGGCGAGTGCGGTCCAGTTACTTCACTGACACCGGCCCTTTTGATATTGTTCAGGTAGGTCTTATTGCTGTTTAGTTTTGTTGCTATCCTGCATGCCTTTCTTTGTTTAAAATGTCTTTTTTTTCTCCCTTGGATATGCGGAGCTTCAGCGCGGCGAACTGGCTATGGTTGAGCCCCACTGGTAAATGATGGCCCATTAAGAGCGCTATGATGCTGTAAGTAAGCGCTATGCGCAGCACTGCAAAGTCTTGCCTTTGCTAACCTGTTTTCCTTCCTTGTAGGTCGCTGTGTTCTTCAGCGCGAGTGGAATGTCTGGAGTGGTGCCAGCCGAGAGGCGACCAGCCAGGTAAGCCTTTTGAGCAGTTCGTAATTTGTAAATGTCTCTACCGCTTTCTTTAATGTTGCCTCCATCTTCCTCTTTCAGGTCGTTCTGTCCGGGAGGCATGCAGATTCGAGGAAGCTGTTCTCAGTAGCTGCGAGTGTTTAAAGATGAAGACTGCAGGTAAGATGATGAAGATGATGATGATGATGCTGCTGCTGCTAATGATCCTTTTGTCTCCTTGCAGGTTCTGCTTCTCCGAGGTTCGAGGTAATAGCTGGACACGGGCAGCGTCACGTTGCAAGCTGCAAAGTAACGCGAAGCGTGTTGTCTTGCTCGGGTGTGGTTTAAATAGCCCCAACAAAATAGTGCAGGTAAAGTAGTCCCTAGGCTACCACACCCAAAACACTAGACCGCATAGCTTGGTTCTTAGGAACCAAGCTATGTGGATGCCTCCATGTTGGCTGACAATACAATAAAGTAGTTCCCAAGCACATTGTTTTTCATGGTGTATGAGCCTGGCGCCATAGGCGCCAGGACTGGCCCCATGAGGGCTTTTGAAGAGGATGCCAGGCTCTAGAGGCCCGAGTCCTGACTCCACCTGGCCAATGGGTTTGCCAGAGGGGATTTTGGGCGAGGGTCGTGACAGCGGTCCACTAAATCGAAAGCTGCCGAAAGAGCCAGTAGAAGTAGTAAAGCTGAGTTCCCCTTGCCCTTAAGCTCGTCGATCTGGGCCTTGAGCTCAATCAGCGCAGTTTCAGTGCTGTGTTGGGGCCTAAAGCCCGATTGGTGGACTCCTAGGAGCTGATTGTGCTCCAAGTATTCCTGTATCTGGAGATAGGCCACCCTGTGTAATGGCACTGTCGTGATAGGCCTATAGTTGGTGGGAATGGTTGGATCCAAGGTTTGTTTTTTGAGGAGGGGAAGGACCCACGACTCCAAGTTGTCAGGAATGGTTCCAGTTGAGAAAGAGGAATTCATTAGCTTAGTCATGAAGGGTGAGAGGTCTCTCGCAGCATCTTTAATGATTTGGGCTGGGCACTTACCTCCCTGACAGTTTGAGGGATAGGATGATTTCTTTCAACCTCGAGAATTGTGACTTTAGCAAAGCTAAAGCTTTGTACTGGTTTATAGGAAAGCGAGGGAGTACTAGTCGGTGTGTCGATATTAGGTAAGTTGTTTTTTTTTTGTCAGCAATCTTGGACTGAAGTAGGGTGACTTTGTTGGTTAGGGCCTTCTGTATATTAGAGCACCAGATTTTGTCCTTCACGCAGTTGTCTGATACGGGAATCGGGGCTTCAAGCCTTTTTAAAATTACAAAGAGTTCCTTTGTACTTGAGTTAGCTTGAAGAATCCTATTGTTATAAGTTTCCTGTTTGGTAAGCAGTATTTCCTTCTTATAAAGGGATGAGATATTGATGAGGTTGGATCTATTTTCATCAGAGGGTAAGTGCCTCCAAATGACTTCACATTTTATTCTTTCAGCTCTCAGGGTTTTGAGGTGCGGAGTGAACCAGGAGTTCAGGTGAGCTCAGGGTTTACTTTTCCTCATTTCTAGTGGGGCAATAGTATCTAAAGCTTTGGTATTGAATTCATCTACTAAGGTAGCAGGATCCTTAGTATCTGGTAATGAAATAAGGGTCGGTAGTATAAGGGGTAAAAGCTTATCTGCCGAGATTCTTTTTATTCCTAGTTAGTATGTGAGGAGCTACTGAATTATTTTTGGATGTGAGAATTTTAGCTGCTAGTGTGAATGATAGAAGATGGTGGTCTGTCCACAGCTGTGGTGTTATGGCAGTGATTGAGGCATTGCAATTAAAATCTGCCACCCAATCAAGTATTCTCCCTTTGTCATGTGTGGGCAGAGTCACTCTTTGGATAAGGCCAAGTTCAGTAAGTACATTGGCGGTTGCTGTAGCTTGCTGGTCTTTGGGGTCATTGAATCCCAGGTTGAAATCCCCTAGTAAGAGTACTTGAGAGGTACTTTTTAGATTATCTGATAGCATAGTAGAGATGTCCTCCTCAAATGCACCGATAGGGCCTGGAGGTCTGTAGATAAGATGAATGGTGAGCGTTTGGGAGTCAGAAATGGGTAGTTTAGCAGTGAGGGATTCGCAAGATTTGAAGTCGATTGAAGGGGCTTGTCTCATGTCTAGATTACATTTAGCTTTGAGAGCTATGCCTCCTGCACGCGCATCAACCCTGTCTGCTCTGAGAATGGTATAATTATCAGGTATTGCTAGCATGATGTCATGGCCTGCAGCAGCGTGTAACCATGATTCTGTAATGGCTAGAAAATCATAGTCTTCCGCCTGAATTAAGTCAGCTATATCAATGGCGTGAGCCACTAGAGATCTGGCGTTTATTAAGGTGCCCTTGAAGTCTGGGGCAAGGTTACTTGGCAGTGGATTTGGTGCAGTGAATTTGCTTACTTCATCATTGAGTATTAGGGTGTGAGGTTTACTCTTAAGTTTTTTTATAGGTAAGAATGTCAGTCTTCGGTGTGGGTAAGGTAGTAGGGATGTTATTATTCAAAATAGTATTCTGTTTGTAGGGTGGGCATTCAATCCCAAGGCCTATATTAGTCTTGGTACTGGCAGGAGGTTCATAGAGTCTAGCCAGTCTAGATCGCAGTCTGATGTTTCTAGCTGATATGTGGCATGGTAGCTTAGCTTTTGGTAGACCCTGGATGCAGTTACAGTTAAAGGGCGTTCATTGGTCATTGTTACTAGAATAGTGGTGGTCAAATTGGGATTTCTCCCCTTTCATAGTCCCTATAGGAACTCTAATGGGTGTATCGTGCTGAGCGTTCAAGTTCAGCTTGGGTAGAAGGGGGGTGAGTGTAGCACCCTATTGTAGAAGCTATATTACTTGTCCTAGTATGGTCAGGTGCAATTTCGTTAAGGAGGTCTATGATACTGGCCGAATGACCTAATGCCAGTAGGGCACACTAAGCATGGAAGTAGGGCAGTAGAGGCATGCATAGTGTGTTTAGAGTCAAATTCTATGTAGGAATTTATAATGCACATATCCGCGTACTGCCTAGGGCGGTATCCCTCCAATAGATAAATTGGTTAGGCTAGGATTGTGCATTGGCATAATTCATTCGAGGTACCATATTTCGCAGGCCACAAGTCATTAAACAAAACACACAACCAGATAACATAAAACAAAAGGGAAAAGCAAAAGATAATGAATATACTTCACGTGTAATATCTATAGTGTTGATATACTTGGTTGTTTAAAAGTACATTCTCACGTTGTAGTTTTCATGTTCTATTTCCAATAGAGCAAGTGTTTCGAATTGTTACCGATGAATTCAACAGTTAATGTACATCACTGTTCTTTATTGCATGATAATGCACATGGTTCTGACCTGCCGGTGCACTCAATCTTGTACAAGTGAAGGATTCTAAATAAAAAGAAAGTAGAGAATGTTTGTATGGCTTTCTGATATCTTGCTGTATCTATGTGCTTCGATGTTGTTCTTCAGAGATACAATCGCGCTTACCGTTAAGAATAATGGCTCTTTTCCTCACTTTTCTTGGATTTCTTGCAGCGCCAGCGTGGGTGCGCTTGAAGCTGCCGAGGGTTAGCTATAGCGTTCCCTTGGTAACAATCTTACGCTTCTAACCGTCTTTCTGTAAATATACAGAGAACAATGGTTGTTAACTCTGCTAACGTATTGATGCTGGATGAATATGATGAGGGAGGGTGTGTAAGAATTTTCCGTCATAGGAGAGATTGGTATCCCTGCTGCTGTCCGCGTCCACACGTGTGTTTACATCGGTTGATATAAGGTTAACAAACTGTTACCTAGGCAACTGCAAAGCGCTTCCAATACGGGAGCGACCATCTTGGAACGGCTGTTACCATAAGCCAAGTCAGTGGCTGGAGAAATTCTACGTTTCACGTGCGTTAGCCAATCTCATGTTGGTAAGCTTAATTAGCAGTAGGTTAAGAGAAAAATTAGATTAAAGCACAGTGTACTACATAAAAAGTCAATGCAAAGTCCATATAGTCTGGGTCATATTCAAACGTTTGGTGCACTGGGTGATGGAAAATGAGAGGAGAAAGAAGAGATACACTAGGATAAAATAATCAAAATAGCAATAATAATTATAAGTGCCGTTTGGAAATACATACTTGTGATTCTCGCTACTTAAAGTTAAAACAGCTCATTTATGTAAATATACATAAAGTTGTATTACTTATCAGCGCAGTACATTATGGCCATCCCCAAACAGTAGGAGCAGAGTCTCTCTACTGGATCTGAGTTGCTTGGATATGATCAGATATTTATTGTGCTTAAAGCAAAAATCATAGGAAGCAGTTGCATTTTACTTTTGCCTCCTACTGGGTTTGTCAACCTGAATTGGAAAGCATAAGCAAAAACGAGGAAAGAAAACAAAACTCAATCAAGATGGTTCAAGTGAAATTCAGTTAACGAGAAATCATTGTTAATAAAAAGCTATCAGGTCCCATTCTTCATTCATCCCATAACTGGTGATGTCGTACTGGAAATCATATCGTGCCTCCTTTGTTGTATATGTTGGCCTAAGCCCAGTCGCACTGCGAAGAAATCCGCGTAGCAAGGTCCTGACCTTAGATCAGTTTTAGCCACCATTTTGGGTTAATCTGCCATTTTGATTCTTACTCCAAAGTCACCCAGTGTTCTAAGATGGTGGACAGTGTCGTTCTGCTTGTAACATGGCCGTCTCGAGCTCTGCATACGAGTTAATACAAAAACTGCCTGCAGGCCAAATGTTAGGGTCATGTAAGGAGACCTTGTCCTTCATTGACCTGTGGATAGAGGATTACCTGTACCAACGATACTAATCCATGAACATATATTATGCACAATACTGTTCGAGCATCTAATGTGAACACTTGTTTGACTATATTGTATAAGATATGTACGAAGGCTCAATGTAGAATCCAAAGAGACACTGTTGCTATTGTAACCTATTGGAGTATGTATTAAGGATAATCCATAAATGTATAGATGCATACATTAGGAACAAACTCGGCATGAACCCCTAGCCCGAGAAAATGGTTAACCTGAAAATGGGCTGGACATCAGATTACATATTGTATAAAAGGCATGAACATTCTGATGTACAGTCCCACTCACTTCACACACCAAACAGGGCTGGTATTCGCTGTGTTGTACTGAGGGCCTGATAGCTATCTGTTGCTTTGTCCTTTGAAAACTGTTCAGTTGTATAATAAAGATCTGTGTATCTTTTGAACCAGCGTTTGGTGCATTTCCTTTTGGGATACTCAGCCTCGATATCTTCTTGCTTTTACAGATGGCGCCCGAATAGGAACCCTCAAGATTGATGCCAGCTCGTTGAAGGTTGACGCGGCTATCGGACCGGGATCGGACAGTGTAAAGGGGGCCCCTTTCCTGAATGAGAAGCAACACCTCAGCAGCGCTGCACGTCCCGATCCCTGGACGGTGAGCACGTGGTCCGAGTCGGCATCTTGACGAGGGCCACATATCGAGGCGGGCAGATTTGCCGAAATCACCAAACACGAGGTAAACTTTGTTAGAAAACTTTGAAATCGATTGGACCTCCTTAGGATTTGATCAGGTGAGTTGTGACCTGATTCTTAAGTATCCTGATAATTTGTTTTGGTGCATTGCACTAGCGAGTACAATTATTGACCAGGTAACACCAGTATTCTGATATGCCTGGGAAATTGTCTGCCTGCTTCAGGGCATTATTCCGCAAGGACAGACAATCTTTGGAATTTGGCCGACCGGCGCCAATGGAGGGGTCGCCGGCATGTACTAATGTACTGTAAGCACAGCATTGGTATTATAGTGTTTAATGATATTTGGCACAGACAAACTAGACATGCTTACGAACTTCAGTGGCCAACCAATGGTAGTTTTGAAATACCTCGTATTGAGTATTTAGAATCTATATTATTGAAGAAAAAGGCTAGACCTGCAGCATTTGACGTATTACAGAATTGGAAAAAAGAAGCTATGCAGCAGTTTAAGAGTAGAGAAAAGCATGCGCGCCATCATATGACGAACGCTGAAAAAGCGTTGTACGACCAAGATAAACAGTCTGAGTCAGCTAGGAATATGGATAGGGCTTTCTCATTGGGTATCCAGAAAATCTATCCTTCTAAAGACTCATGTTTCTGACGAACTTATTGATAAATTCTTAAATGAATGAAGGCCTGGTGCCACTGCGCCACCTCCATATGTTCCTCTTCCTGCTGGTTTGCCTCCTCCTGCTCCTCCTATTGTTCCTCTTCCTCCAGTTGTTGGTCATCCTTTTGTCACTGCTCCGCCACCTGCTCCTCCACTTCTGCCTGTTGTACCAGTGATGGCACCTCCGTTGAACTTGCCTACTCTCCCTCTTCCAAGCGGTTCTACACCGCTTGTAGTAGATCGGGGAGCGGGATCAAGGGTTGTCTCTCGCAATACTGTACCTCCAGAGAAGAAACGTGAGTTAATTGCGTGGGCTAAGCATTGCATGGAGAGGGGTGATCAAGCTAATGTTTTTGCCACACTTACTAATATGGACAATTTACCTGAGAAAAATGTTTTTATTGAGGGATTAGGGATTCATTTGTGTTTAATGTGGGACAGGTTAAACGATACAGATCTCCCACAAAGGTTGAGGGATCTGAATACTTTAGTGTTTTCTAGAGACACTGCAGAGAAAGTACAAGAGCATGTTGAGAGGGTACTTAAGTATAGCAGGAAGCTGGAAAGGTTACAGAATGAAGATGAAGATGGAGATAGTTTGGGTACTATGTTTGTACAAAAATGGTTCCTTCCTTGTTGTAAATCGATAACTGAGGAAGCACGAAAGATGCGGTTAGATGGATTTCAGATACATCGATAACTCCCATTGAAGTATATGACACATATAGTCAGTAGACGTCAGAAATGCAGAGGAAAGTGATACAGGTAATGGTAGAATACCTACAGGATATGAGTGTAGAAAGAGAATTGTTGTCCTGCAGAGTTATTGAGTATTTAGAAGAGAGCTTTTTCGTTTGACACTTCTTCAGCTGCTTTAGCGCTCGATTTGGCTCTGTTTAGTAAGCGTTCGGAGTTGCCTACTTCTCAGTTGCCTATGAGCGAGGTTCCTCCGACATTTGTCCCAAAAGTTGAGATTTCCGCTAATGTTGCAGCGGGCACAGCTGCTCGAGAAATACCTGCACATTATGTGTCGCAGTTTGTTCACGTCCCGTTCTCGAGACAGGAAGTGAACATCATTAGACAATCTATTCCCGACATTAGGAAGAATCCGACAGGGTTCTACAAAGAAATGGTCTGTTCTGCAATCCTCGGTATTGACTCCAAGTGATATTGATTTGTTATTTCCTGTACTCCTGCCTGTTGATCTGTGGAAACAGGTTAGAACTATAGACGATGTACCAGGGCTAGGAGATGCATGGACTAACATAGTTAGATTCGATGGAGACCGGCCAGCTGGCGAAAGACCGCCTCAGGTGATACTAACTTTACCTGATAGAATAGTTGCGAAATTGAAAACTATAATTCCCGAAAAGAGAATTATTTGGGACAAGCTTAATGCCTGTGTCCAAGGGAAGTCTGAGGGTGCTACCGAGTTCTTTAATCGGTTCGAACAGGTATTCTCAGATTTCAGTGGACAAGATTTGGGCACAGAGCCTGGGAAAAGATTATTCATAGACAAATTTGTGCGTGGATTGCTGCCTGACATCCAGTCACAAATTATGTCTTCTGAAAGCGCTTGGCAAGCGAAGTCTCAATCAGAAGTACTGCACATGGCTCAGTACTACGAGAATCATGTCAATCATGAAAAGGAAAGAGTCGAAAAGAGTAAAGGTGATTTGAAGACAAAAGTATTATTGCAGCAAATTGTTAGAGGCCCTAGAGGGGGTAATTCACAATTTAGAGGTCAGTATGTTCCACAAGGTAATGCGCCCTTGAGTCCTGTAAACATTAACCAGTATGCCTATTGTAGGCAAGAGGGTCATTGGCATGCACAATGCCCGATCCTCCGACAGAGGTCAAATAACACGTTCGGGCATATGGGTAGACGATCCTGGTCTCCCGGGTGTAGGAGGCCCTGGTAGAGGTCAGTTTTCACAGGATTCACAGCAACCTTTTTCACAGGACAATCGGGCATCCGGTGTGGACACTAGAAACATTTTTGGTCATCTTCTGCGCTTACCTCTCTGAAGAACTTCCTTTCGACGACCTTCTGTTTCGCTAGGATTGCCCGAAGCAGGGTTTGGAACCAACACCTATTCCCGTTAATCAGAAAGGTCCCTACGTTGAAATGATAGTGGGAAATAGGAAGCATCTATTCTTGATAGATATAGGGGCACAGAAGTGTTCCATTGATCATTCTCGGGTTCCAAAACTTCCACTGTCAGGGCAAACTAACGTTTCTGTAGGGTTTTCTGACACACCAGTTGTCTGTCCGGTTTCTTCGCCGCTACCTATTTCTTTGGGTCCGTTTACAGACCATTGTCCATTCCTTTTGACTTCAAATTGTGGAGAGAATTTGTTGGGGTTGAATCTGTTGAAGGAATTAAATGCAGTAATTCATTGTTCTTCTGATGGAGTGCGTTTGACGATTTCACCCCAGCAACTTTGTCTCTCAATTCTTGACTACACATTTGCCGCCGGAATTTAGTGATGTTCAGGAGTGTTTGTGGGCAGTTGACGACAATGATGTCGGTGTTTTGCAAATTGAACCTGTTAAAATGGTCTTGAAAAATGGACATAAAGCTTTGCTTAAGAAATTTCAATATTATCAGGAGGTCGCCTATTTAGGCTATCTCCTGTCAAAGGAGGGAAGAAGGTTGACGCCTGAACAGATAAAACTCATTTCTAGCATGTCTGTCACAAATACACAGAAGGAAGTTAGTCTTGATAGGAATGGCTTCTTACTGTAGGCAGTGGATCCCCAACTTTTCACTAGTAATTAAGCCGATGTTGGCTCTGACGAAGGGCATTTCTTCACCATTTCTGTGGAACATGGAGCACCAGCGTGCATTTGATTTGCCCGAGACTGCATTGTGCTCGACACCGGTTTTGGGCACACCAAATTATGAAAAGGCCTTTGTGGTGTTTGTGCATGAAGGTGATGGATGTGCTTTGGCTGTATTAATGCAGGAACATGGAGGGAAGAATAGGCTGTGCGGCTTCTTTTCTTCCGCCCTTGATCCTGTAGCTTGCGCTTTGCCAAGATGTTTGCGAGCTGTCGCTGCGTCTGTAAAACAGAGTGAATGGTCCTAGGCCATGCTTTAACCCTAATGGTACCTCACTCTGTGGATGTTCTACTCAACAGAACTCAAACGCAACACCTCACTTCTGCACGATTGACAAGATATGAATTGATCTTGTTTGCACCACACATACAAATTAAGAGGTGGTGTGTTCTTAATCCGGCTGAACTCTTACCTTTCCCGCAAGGTACCGCTTGCAGTGACAGTCACATGATTGCCTTTACACTACCGAACAAGAGACAAAGGGTAGAATTGATCTGAAAAGATGCTCCTTTGAACAATCCACAAGGGGAGCTGTTTTGCGATGGCTCCTTCAACTTCCGGATGGTACATCCACAGCTGCTTATGCAATCACTACATTGAGCACGGTCGTTGAAACCAAGAGAATCATGCATAACTCTGCGCAGGCCGCAGAGCTTATAGCATTGACCACAACTTGTGAACTTTCTGAAGGGATTACTGTGAATATATACACTGACAGTCAGTAGGCCTTTGGGGTGGTTCACAACTTTGGGAGACTTTGGTCAGAAAGAGTGTTATTGACTTCACATGGTACAAAAATCCAGCATGGCTCCTTGATAGTATGGCTACTCTCAGCTCTTGCACTCCCTACTCAGCTAGCTATCGTAAAATGCGTAGCGCATCAGAAGATTGTAGATGATGTAGGAAAAGGGAACGCTTTTGCTGATCAGATAGCTAAACAGACTGCCACTGATCTCTCTTCAGACATGTATACCTCAAGGGAAGCCACAAATGCCTGTACTATGGATGAGGGTATTGATTCCGTAAGGGGTATCCAAGCCGATGCCACGCTAGAAGAGCCAAAGAAATGGGTTGTTGGTTTGGGAAAACTTGATGATGGGTGTTGGGTGGACAGAGTTTAAGCAAAGTGGCTACTTCCCGATGCGTACATTATGATGATGGTTGTTATGGCTCATGGTCCCACACACATGTGCTCGTAAAATCACAAAAATGTTGGAAAAAGTATGGGTGAATGACAAAATCTCTAAAGTAGCTGAACGTTTTGTTCAGCAATGCATGATTTGTTTACAGCACAATGTGGGAAAGGGCACATCAACTCCTAGGGGTAGTTTTGGTCCACCTTCTGTCCCCTTCGAGGTCATACATTTTGATTTTATTGAGATGGGATGTTGCAATAATCTAAAGTATGTGTTGGTCGTCATCTGTGCTTTTAGCAAATGGGTTGAGGCTTTTCCTGTTAAAGACGCTACAGCAATGACCACTGCAAAGACTATGTTAAAAGAGTACGTCCCGAGATTTGGGCTACCAAGAGTCATCTGGGCGGACAATGGTCCACATTTTATCGCTGCTGTAATTCTGCAGATATTTGCAGGATTGCAGATTGATAAACGGTTCCATTCGGCCAGACACGCTCAGAGTGCTGGCTTAGTGGAAAGCCACAACGGCATCATCAAAAACAAGCTCGCTAAGACGTGTGCCGGCACCAAACTAAAATGGCTGGACGCCTTACTGATCGTATTATCAATGCGGACAACCCCTCAAACTAAGACTGGGCTCTCTCCCTTTGAGGTGGTTATGTGGAGGCCTGCTAATATCTCGAACATTCCGAAATGTCGTTCTTTGCGAGATGTTGAAAATGTACTTCTTTCAGATTACTGTAGCCAGTTGACTAAAAACTTGTATATGATTTATCACCAGGTGCGAGAGGCTTTACCTGTACGATACGAGGGTCACCAGTCGCAGCATACGACCGGGGGATTGGATCCTCGTAAAAGTCTTTGAGCGATCTTCTTGCCTCGCACCTTGTTGGCGGGGCCCCTTCAAAGTCCTGCTGGTCACACAGATTGCGGTGCGGGTGGCAGGCCGGAAAAATTGGATCCATGCAACGCACACCGAGAAGATTCCATCCCAGTGCCACACAATACAGAAGAAACAAAACCCCTCATCAGTACTGCAACCAACGATCCCGAATCAGTAAACGGCATGGAAAGTATGTCAGGGATTCTTCCTGATCCTGTGGGGTCTGGGGAAACAGCCATTCCATCCCCACACTCTCCAGCAATTTTGTTTTTGGAGGCAATCCCCAATTGTGCCTCTGACCTTGCTTCCGCTCATTCACCGCTTCCAGTGGGAAGTGACGACACGTTGTTCACGGATCAATCCGTACCAGGGATCACAAGGTACGATCTGCGTCCAAGGAAATAGACTTACAGCACGTTTCAGCTGTGCGCTCAGAGAAGAAGAAAAGACATCAAGGGCTTGCCTTTTTGGCCCGATTAATTGTTTGAAAAAGGGATTCTGTTGGCTAGGGTTTGTGGAAGGACTAAGAAGACACTCGACCTGGAGGTCGCCAGCTAAAAACACTGGTGCGTTTGTTTGAAGATTACAATGCCTGCAACAGCTTCCACTCGTATGCTAAAGGGAAAAGACTGTGTAACCAGCTACGGAAATGAACATTTAACTGCTTGGGCCCTGAAAACGTACTGCTGCCTTGTGATAATGTTAATTGGTTTTATAATAGTTATTGTTTTAGGCTTCTGGTATCTAGAAGTACATCTGCTTGAGAATTTGTTGCCGACTGAAAATGTACCTACTGGTTCTACTCCTTTCGTGCATCTGCACACTCTATTTCCTAGAGACTCTCGGCACAGACAGAGATCCTAATAATACACTATTACTCATCATGAATGCTACACATGCTATCTTTAACAAATCTAATTGTTGGGTCGTTCACATTTACCGCAACACGGGGATAAGGGGCTAGGTTGGTATATTCATCCTCTACCTTTTGACAACTGCATGCTATGCTTCTCTTAGAGCACTATTCTTTGGTCGCTGGAACAATAGCATCTCAGGGAACTTTGATGGGACTAATTTGAATCAGTTTGAAAAACGTGTTTTGACTCCCTTGGGATGCTCGCTCTTTGCAAATAGGAGTAAGCCTAATGTTGCGTCTATTAGGCCTTCTGATAGACTGTCTCGACCTTTTCAATCTTTGATTTCTTTTAAGATGGCTCCTATAGGCAATAAGGATGCCACGCCTCCTTCTTACACCGTTAACCATAGCCCCGATTCAGTTTCTTTCTGCATACAGCGGAATGGTACTCGGTCAATGGGTGATTTTAAAGGTTGCGCCAACGTTGCGAATTTGACTGGTGAGGACAGACCTTTGTATGTAGGCGAACGTGTCTACTTTGTTTGCGGTAATGTAGCATTTCCATGGCTACCCAGGGATTGGCAGGGACTTGTTATTTAGGGATCCTGTTACCTTGGGTATTTATAGCCAGTACTGTAGAGCTTTCAAAGGCTCGTCCGCGGCGGGACAAGAATGGTGACACTTCAGCACAAATTCTGGGCGATGTAGCTAAATCCTTTGTGCCATTTGGGGGACAAATAATGACCTCTGAAGATATCAGGAGACTAGCGAGAGTACTGGAGAGAAACATCAACCGGACCACTGATATACTCTATAATATGACTCTAGAACAGAATGCAATAAGGTTAGTAGCAATTCAGAACCGGATTGCATTAGATGTCATCCTGGCTGAACGTGGAGGGGTATGTAAATTGGTGGGGTCCACTTGCTGCATTTTCTTGCCAGATTTCTCCCCAACTATCTTCAAGGCAATACAGAATTTGCATGTCCTGAGTTCAGAAGTGCATGTTCCCGAGGGAAACTGGGATCTTAGCGCTTGGTTCTGGGACTTCTTGCGATCTTGGGGTTGGAAGCTACTTTCGGTCTTGTTGATCATTTTAGGAATTCTGCTGTTTCTTTGTTGCTGTATGTGTAATCAAATAGGTACACAGGATCCTATGTATATGTACCACATCTTACTCCACCAATAGGAACATAGATTATAGTATAAAAGAAGGATAAGATGGTAAACTTGCTCTACTTCCACCCCTCCTTCTCCCCCAACGATTAGACACCTCTGACAGATTCTCCGGCACTACAGGTCTTGACAACATAGACTGTGTGCAACATTCCAAATTTCAAAAAACATTTTTGTTTAATACAGAATATTTAAATTAAAACATAAGATACTACCCACACCTAACACAGTGTACAAAACTACCACTAAAACCTACAAAATCTAAAAAGCTAAATTTCAAATAAACCACTTACAAATGGACACAGACGAAATCACATATCACAGTACATAGAAAAAACATAAATGTGTCACTAAAACAACATATCCCAACATGTTTCTGTTCTTTAAAGCCCCTTTCGGGCGAACATTCTTCAGGGGAACCTTTAAAACATCCACTATTCTTCTCAACACCGTGTTGAATGGGTAGTTTCAGGCAACCAGCCTGCAAAGAAGGGAAACAGAGGAAACTAATCAGATCCCCAGGGGAGGGGGTATTACCAAATGTAAAAGTGGAGTTGACTCAGTCAAGAGAACAATTCCACAAAAAGGTTTAGAAATTAAACCAATTAGATTTACCTTAATGTCACACTACCAATGAGCCACAGATCACTACAGGACAACAGTCATGAATTGTTCAGGATATATTAAATAAAACTACTGTTTGGAAGCATGAGCTCTAATGCACGACCTAGGCTGGGCTTGAAATGGTTTCTTTTCTTCCCTTTTTTTTTTTTACACATTTGGGAGCCGTGGTGTATCGGTGCATTTTAATGCTCTTTGAGATGGTTGGTGACCGCCCTTCTTATATTACAGATTGGTTCTGCGTCCTCTTTTGTAATCATCTGCAGACTTGGTTGTCATTACAAGGGATTTCCTCCCCTTGCCCCACGTTGTGGGTGGCTTCACTTGCGTGAAGGTAATTTTTATTTAATATATCCTGAACAATTCATTACTGTTGTCCTGTAGTGATCTGTGGCTCATTGGTAGTGTGATGTGTCCTTTCTAGGTGTGACGATATTTTCGGCGGATTGAGACGCCTTTTGAAGTATCTTGGTTTTTCAATGAAGAAAAATTAGCCTATCTGTCATTTACAGACGTGCGTTGAAGATTCACCACATTAAGGTAAATCTAATTTGTTTAATTGTCGAAAGAAGGCGCAGAAGCGCTCTCATTCCTGTAGTGGTTCATGGCATTTTTCCCCCTCATCCTCACACAAAAAGAAAACATGCCACTGACACAAACACGACTCCGACTCATCGGAGAAGCGGAATAAGTCTGGCCTGGCTCCGGGTCCCCCAAGGGAAGAGTGTTGTGCGTTAGAGTAGGAAAGGCTGCACCTTTTCCAAAAAGTTGCAGTATGTACGGCTCTTTTCTCGATGCCACAGGAGGGTACAGTACCAGTTGCTCCTGGAGGTTCTGGCACCAATTTGACCATGTTGGATCCTACGCCCTCCTAAGAGGACTGCAAAGCAGATTCCGGTACTCTCCGTGAGGCAACTGCGCTGAGTCCTTGTTGAAGTGATTCCATTGATGGCGGTAGAGTGCTTTTTTTGCCTCTGAATCTCGCTTGACATACTTCCACACCATGAGGTCAATTTAGGATGATGTAGGGGATGAGGTCCCTTTTGGCTTTGAACAAATGAGCAGGAGAGCTGGGACAGCCGTTTCTTTTTATTGTTTTTGTTGTACAGACCAAGCAGATTTGCAAGCTATAGCTGAAGTGGTGATGGGTTGCACGAGGCAAGCAGACTTGATGCGTCCCCTGACCTTGATTTGCAATAGGCTGCTCCCTATGGCCGCCCTCAATGCCCAGTCCATGAGAACTGTTGATAAGGTAGTTGAAGCCCTATGCCTAGGAACCCCGGAAGAGCCCCTTGAGGCATATAAGTTGACAGACCCCTTGGAAAAAGGGCCACAGACTGAGAGGGCATTACCATTATATGTTGCTTTCTCAGCTACCATCAGCATGCTGTGGCAGAGATCATCTACCATGCCGGCTGTGGATACTGACCTCACCAAGAAGTACAAGCCAGCTTGTGGGGAATTCGCCGCCCTTATCATTTCACCCTACGCCAGAAAGTCTTGTGATCCAAGCTGTCACAGTAAGCTCTAGGGTGTCCACCGCCACCTCCAATCTTCCCACAGACAGGGAATCCCAAAAAACATATTCCCTGGCCAAGAAGATCTTTGCTTGGGGAGCATGGCCCCAAAGGCGGTCAGCGCTACCTGTGCATTCGCAAAGTATTCCTATGGACAATGGAGGATCATAGTGGAAGCAGCAGAGCACCTCCCAGCTGGAGAGGTGAGGGGTGGCTTTTTGTGCATCTTGGATGATGGCAAGGAGGTTGCATGTCTAGCACTGCAGACAGGCCTGGACACTAAAGATTGAATAGGCCATGCCATGGCTATGTCCATGGTACTGCAGAGGGTGGATTACCTCTGTAGTTTAGGTTTCTCACCTAATTTCTAAGCCATACCTCTGGACATAGCATCTAATGGTGAGCACCTGTTTGGCCTGAAAGCCAACTGGTCTTTGGCGAAATTCAAGGACTCCAAATTAGTTGCCAAGTTGCTAGGTCTAGCTGTGCTGCAGCCTGCCTACCAGACATTCAGCTTTTATTCTTGGGTTAGAGGTCACACACATGTTGGGACGTGCTGGGGCGTGCCGGAACGTGCCTCAACGCTTCCAATGCAAAAGTATGGCTTCCATGAAGAGACCAATGTACTTTTGTCAGAAAACCGGTTTAGTGCATGCTTATGATTGGTAGCGATGCATATAATCGGTTATACATAAGCGATGCTCTGGTTCGGAAGCCAAAAACATTTTGAGGGAACCTAATGGCTCCTGCGTGTCGGTCCCCAGACCCGAAAGGCAGTCGGAGCACGCTGCTATGGGGAACACTCCTGGTGACAAATACGCACTCAAGCCTGCAACATTATTCTTCGGATGTCAAAGGATGGCCGCACGCTGGTGGGCTTTTGGCCTACCGACCATAAGCCTGCTGCACTTTCGCACCCACGTCTAGCGCAAGGTGAATAGACTAAACAGGCACCAGTGGGCATGCATTGGAGTCCCTTGACGGGTGTTTTGCAAATGCTGAAACATGTCAAAATCGCACAAGACTCTTTCTAGCAAGGAAAAACACTCTAAAAAGTCCCAGGAACACATCCCTCACACACCTCTGTCTCACGGAAGGTGGCAGAATATACGCAAGCTACCGCCCCTTTGTCATTCTCTTCAAAAGAAGAGGTCTAGAGAAGACCCTAAGGCTATTGTGTTCCCTCTGTCTGAAACTCCCAAGATAGGGACCTTGTCTAAGGTTTCCGCTTTTGTAACATTCATGGAACGTTACCCCATTAGGCAAATGGTACAGCATTTAGTTAAATCCCCAAGGCTTCAGCCTTCTCCCACACATACTATTGTGGACATTACGGAGCCACCTATTCTTGACACACAAGCATCTCATGACTTATCAGGATCAAAGGGAGGGAGATTAAGACGTGTGGTATGGTCATCCAGAAGACTATGCTCCGGATGACCCAGACGTCACCATTATAGATTCTCCTGATGTTACACATAATCATAAATGATTAACTTATATTCAATGAAATGTTTTGCAGACCTTTTTAACAAGTCAATATTCAGACACAGGAAACCGTGGAAGGCACTGATTTCATATATATTTTAAATGAGGAAAGCCATTAGACAGGCTATTCCTCTTTTGCAATCTATAAACAAGAGAATTGCCGCATCTCAAACTACACCTTCACTTACTTGTGCAGTCAATCCCAGGATAGAAAACATTTTTTTCAAGCCATCACCTTCAGACCCTCTATATTAAGTCATATGAAACCTGATTCGCTAGTGGTCACCACCACTAGGAAATCAACTGTCCAGTGCTGAAGCACCACCCAATAAAGAATGCAAGGGATTATATATCCTAGGCAAGTGTGACCACCTCTGGGCCATATTTAACTTGCACAGCAAACCATACCACTTAACTTGTGAGCTATAATAATACTCGGTGGGATGAAATACACAAACAACTGGATTCTGTCCCTGAACCAGTTAGGTCCCACCAACTCAAAGGAAAACTGGTAGCCCAAAATATTTTGAAAAACACTCTGGATTCAGCAGACACTTCCGGTAGAGCGATAACTGAGGGCACCTTGATTAAACACCATTCATGGATCCAGGGTTCAAACCCGAGACTCTGGCAACCTTAATAGGCATGCCTATTGAAGATTCAGTCTTCTTTGGGAAGGCAGTAGAGAACCAGTTAGAGACCACCAATGAAACCCTGAAAACACTAGGGCAAACTTCTAATAAACCCTTTTGGGGCACCTTCAATTCTCTGTGTTCATTTCCGAGCCAGGGTTTCACAAGGGACTCAGCCTGGCTTTGGATCCTCCTTTCCTTCTTGGTACAATGCCCCCAAACCAATCCTCCTCTTTTCAAACCAATCAGTAAAGAGGGTTTAGGAGAGGTAAAGTTCTGGGAAAAGTTGCAGCCTCTAGAGGCTCTGCTGCCCTCTCCAATAAATGCTGCTCCAGTCCAGGTACCCTCTGATGCTTCCCCAGTGGGGGGTCGCATAACATCTTTCACCCACACATGGGAGGTGGTAACATTGGATCTCTGGGTGCTAACAACTGTGGCAAAAGGTTATTCAGTAGAATTCCTAGAAACCCCTTGCCACCATCCTCCTCGATCCAGAAGAATGTTGTCAGAACATCACTTGATTTTAGAAAAAGTTGTAACACTACTACAAAATGGAGCGATAGAGCTGGTTCCACCTCTGGAAGAAAATCAATGTAACCAAGGAGTTGGCCACCAAATGATAATGTTGTAACGATCCGCCCTGTGTACTACTTGAATTTTGGTTAACTGGAGTCACGGAAGGCAGGCTCATTAATATTGTCCAGGGACTAAAGCCCTCTGCTTGTGCTGGAGATGTCTGTCCGGCTAGTAGTATTAAAGATTCCATTGGCTGTCTTGTGCCTTGTATTACCAATATTGTTAACTCTTCTTTTCGTACTTATGTGGTCCCACTATGTTTGAAAGATGTCTGGATAACCCTGATATTAAAGAAGGAGACTCTTGATCCAGAGATTGCGGGTAATTTCTGGCCCATCACTAGTGTTGCTTTTCTTTTGAAAATTCTAGATAGGCCGGCTTACCTGCAATTCCAGGATCACATAGACAAACATGGTCTATTGGGCGTTCGTCAATTAGGCGTTCATGGACAGTACGGTACCAAGATAGCAATGCTTGAACTTCAGGCTCACTTAATTGAGATTGTGGATGGTGGCCAGGTTGCTCGTACTTCTTGACCTTGGCAGCATTTGATCTGGTGGATCACTCATCTGCTTGAGAGGTTAGGGAAGATTGTAAACTGCTCCAAGTCCGCCATCTCTTGGATGGCATCTTTCCTTGGTCTGCGAACAGCAAGAATAGCTACCAGTGTATTTCAGGCACCAACCGAGCAGTCTTGCAGTGTCTCCCAGGGTGCTTGTCTTTCACCTACCCTTTTTAACATATATGCTCACTTGCTCTTTGACCTACTCAATGCTGTCTGTATTAAATATACCAACTAAGCAGACAACACTCAGTTGGTCTTTGAGCTGACTGGGAATTATGACTTGGACATGGCCAAAATCAATCAGATATATGACTTTAATACAGGATTGGATGATCACCAATTCATTGGCCCTTGTGAGAAACCAGGTGGTCTCTCACCCCCTAGTCCCTGGGGATCTGTCATCCAGGTGGCCAGGACACGGCCATCACTTTTGGATCCAGTTCCTGGGGGTGGACCAGTGAGGGAGGATCACCTGGGTGAGGGGTCTTCTCGGAGTGTGACACCGGATGGTGAGACGCGGTATCCCCTTCCCTGTAACAACTCTACCCCATCCTACCCGGTAGAATATTTAGGAACTCTACCCCCCATTTTTACAACACAAACACTTTCTCACTGACAGCCGCTCTAAGGGAAAAAACAACACCAATTATTGGCAATCACTCACACCTGACCTCCATTACACTTCCCCCACACGGATAAAAGGTGCAGCACAAGTGCGCACTCTGAGAGAGGCAAAGTACATGAGGACCCAGCAGTTCCAGAAAGACGGCGAAACAGAAGGGGGTCACAAGGAGGGACAAGAATCCTGCATTGTTAGAGGTACCCAGGGCCCTCCCATGTCCGTAATCGAGGTGGGAAGAAGTGCCAGCTGTCGTGGTACTGTCCTTGGCTCCAAGAACAAAGCAGCGCTGGTGAAATCAACACAGCTGGTGAGTTGGGGATACTGTTACAAGACTGGTCTGTTTTGAAGCCAAGGTTAAAACGTGTGTGATCAGAGAGGTGAATCAAGTTAAACTGCTGATGAATGATTGAACTTTAAAGCAAGCTACAATACCTTTTGAAGGAGTGGTCTGGCACCTTGTGGGTGCTCAATCAAAGGTCTCTGTAAGGTACCCAGCTGAGGAGTGATAAAAGTAGATAGTCGGTCTGAGCTCGGCAGAGGGAGATCAATTGAAAGAGAACGAATAAATAATCAAAGTGGTCCTGCGACGGGTCAAGTAAAATCCCTTGCACAGTCGAAAGTCTTCGATTTTGATGAAGTAGCGAAAGTTTGGAAAAGTACAAGCATTTGGTCTGAGCCCGACAGAGGGAGATCTATTGAAAGCTTTGTGTTAAGTTGTAGATGAGAATCCTAAGGAGAAAGGAACTTTTGAATGTTTTTGTCGCATCAGGCCCTCTGAAGTAAGAGACTTTGACATAGGAAGCCCCGATACTGAGATTTGAGCTGCATACTCGTGCTAGAAAAACAAGACATTGTGCTAAGCTAAAGTGTGCCACCTTTTCCCTTGCTGAAAACAAGGGGAAGGGAGGCCAACATCTTGAATATCTGGACATACTTCTTGAACACTTCTTTTGCATAACATTGTTTCCCACACTATTTGTATTTAGAAGTGAGGATTGGAAATAGGTTTATTAGCGTAGGCACTTTTATTTTGACAAGACACCACTAGTACTGAGTTATTTGATTGTGCAGCTTGCTCCCGTCTTTAGGTTTAGGTGTAGATGGGCGTTTTTCAAACCCAATTGATGTTCAATAAACACCCTTGAACTGTGATCACTTTTGTCTGTCTTACTGTTTGATACCATGCCTTCCTTACACCCTTAACAATAACAAAACTGAATTGACGATTGTTGGTTCAGACCAACATATAAAAAAACCTGATTCCAAGTAAAGTCAGTTTAAAATCTTTGATTGTGCTATCCATGCCCTTTTGTGAACACCGTAAGAGTTTAGCTTGACTCTGGTCTCGCTATGAATAATCATGCCATGCATGTAAGAGCCTCCCGTGCCTACACTACTAAATTGATTAGGCAAATGTAGCCATATCTGTCAACTTCTAATGTATCATCAGTGGCTTCTGCATCTGTCAACACTAGAATTTACTATTATAACAGCCTACTGGCTGGTACCTCTAAAGGCAATCTAAAAACCCTTCAGACTGCTCAAAATGGAGCGGTATGTGGGCTGGGCAGAACTGACCAAGGCAATGCGATCTTTACATTGGCTGCCAGTCCAGCACCGTATAGCTCACAATTCTTTTTCACCCACAAGTGTCTCACTGGCAAAGCACCCGATTATCTGCTGAAGCAGCTGCACAAGGCTTCCGTTAAGTGAATTCTTCACTCTAATGCAGCTTATAAACTATTCTCCCCTCAAAATAAACTGAAAAGGTTTGGTGGTACTAGGTTTGATGTCTGCTCTCCAGGCTTATGGAACTCTCTCCCACCCAGTTTGTGATATTTAATGTCTTACCAGTTTTAAAAAGGCCATAAAGACTTACGTTTTTAATTCTAAGGATTATACTGTTTTAATCTATTGTGTTGCTTCTCCCGGACTCTGGTAATCCTTGCATTTGTTTATTTTACTGACTTTTGTCTTTCATAAGCGCACTGAGACCTATGGGTGTGTTGTGCGTAATAAGAAACAAATAATATTAGACATTAATGATGCATACTTTAATATTTCAATATTGCCAGTACCCAGAAAATAACTAAGATTCAAAGTGGGAGGCAAGCATTACCAATTCAAAGTGCTACCATTCGGCGTAGCCTCAGCACCACAAGTGTTTACAAAAGTCTTTTCAGTGGTGGCTGCCCACCTACGGAGGCAGTCCATTCCAGTGTACCCTTACCTAGACGACTGGCTAAAAACGGAAGAGACACCTCCGTTGTGTTAGCAAAATTATGAACAGTCAATCTGCTGTTTCAATTGAACTTCTCAATCAACAAGAAAGTCAAGTCCTCTGCCTAGCCGAGTAAAACAATTTCTAGGGGCACTAATTCGAACAGAAGACTGCCTAGTCGCCCACTCCAATGAGAGGGCACAAAACATGCTGTTTGAAATACCTCAATAAATAGTTGGTCGACCAGTAGCAGTGCAAAAGGCCATGCGCCTTCTGGGAATTATGGCTTCCTGTACTTACCTTGTGCCGCACGCCCAGTTGCACATGTGTCCAATGCAAGAGTGGCTAACGAAACAATGGTTGCAAGCGAGTGTTATGTGGGAAAATCTAGTCGTGGCTTTGTATGCTCTTGTTCTATCTCTGCAGCGGTGGACAAAGGATAACCTTTTAAAGGGCAAGCCGTTCAACACCCCAGCAAACGAGGTCTCTCACTACAGATGCATCTGTATCAGGGTGTGGAGCTCATTATCGCCCAACAGACTGTGCACAGGATGTGGACACAAGCCTTGGTATCCAGTGATGTTACCGAAATGAAAATAACAAATGAAATGTTATTGAAAAAATGACAAAACCTTAATACATAGGGGTTAGGGGTAAAGGGTTAAATGGGTGTGGGCATGGTTCAGGGTGGGTTTAAAAGCATGGGGAAATGGGTGGTTTAGGGGGGACCCCCAATTAAAAACAATCTTTTTTTTTTTTTTTCCTGTAACATTTAATTTGTTAAAATTTAATTTCGGTAATATCACATGGAAACACAAGCATTAACCAAAAAGCATATCAACTTTCTAGAACTGCAATTCAAACAGCTAGAGAAGACTGCTCATTTAAAAAAAAATAAAAAAATAAATTAAATTTCTAGCGCGCTGTCACAAGGCCCTTAGGTATAGAAGCGCGGGGGCAAAGCACAGACAATAATTAACAATTAATAAAAAGGCAGGATTTAAACGAAGGAAGCCAAAGAAGTCCTTCAAAGAGCAATGTGTTCAATCTTTGATGTATACTAAAGAGGTACACACTCTTAGATCTGGGGGCAGGGCATTCCAAAGATGTGGAGCGGCTACAGAAAAACATCCTTCTAATACCAGAGATAGTTTGGCTATGGGAGTTTGTAGCAAGCCTGAATTATTTGATTGCATAGTTCGCCTGGCGGGAAGCTAGCTGCTTTGCCATATACGCTGGACTTTTCCCAAAGAGACCAGCATGGGTGGTGCACAATGTACATAACCAGATCTGTTTATTGATAGGAAGCCAATGTAATGATCTCCTTGCAACTGACACATGATCTGATCTCTGTATGCCAGTGACCAATTCGACCGCATAATTCTGTGCAACCTGTAGGTGGTCGAGCTCCTCTTTACCCACGCCCTGACGAAGGCTGGAACAATATGGGAACCTATTATGGCACAGGCCAATGTGGCACTATCCGCTGAGTCCAGAAATGGTCTGAGTTGCACCAGCAGTTTTATGTAGTATGATGAACAAGAAACAAGGCTGCTGATGAGCGCTTTCATTGTAAGCTCTTGAATAATCACAACACCCAAGGTTTTTACTTTAGCTAGGGTTGCCAGGTCACACTCTGCAGCTTGAAAGGAGCAGTAGGCTGGGCCCATTTTATGTAACTTGGGCACAGTGCAGACAATCTTGATTTCAGTTTTGGCGTTAAGAGCTAGACCATTTTGCAGCACTCGCAGATGAATCGGATTGTAGGTGTTGTTTACTCACAGCATGTCTGACCCATGATTGCTAGTGAGAGGAATAAGGCACGGAGTGAAAATGTTAAACAACATCAGGGACATGCAAGAAAGACCCTTGCAGTAACCCACACGCTAACTTATAGGCCTCGTCTGTGACATCTTCATGATAAACTCTGGCCTTTCTCTGGAGAAGGAGGCTGAGTCTTGCAGTCTGGCAGCAAGGCAGCAAGGTTGGTGTGATCCAACAGGTCAAATGCTGAAGTAAGATCTAGTAACATCAAAAGCACAGTTTTGCCCTTATTGAAATGCTGCAAGATGTTTTTTTTTTCAGATCCAGGAGGGTGGACTCTGTACTGTGGTTGCTTCTGGAGCCAGATTAAGTCCTAAAATGTTATAAAGGCCTAGAAAGTTTTGAATTTGTAGATGAGCCACCTTGTCCAGAGTCTTCAGTAAGAACAGGGAGTTTATGGGGCAATAATTGACAGGGCATATTCGGGTCAAACAAACGCTTTTTTAAGAGGGGTGAGATGCATGCCTGTTTGATGTCTGTTGGAATGAAATTCTCCCGAAATCATAGATTGACAAATTTAGTAATCAGTGGAGCGAGTGATATCGCACAGGACTTCACAATAGCAGCAGGGTCGACATCGCCTTTGCAATTTGTTGGTTTGATCTTCATCAGGATGTCGAATATCAGCTTCAGCTTCCTCTGAGAACTTAGAGGTGTGGAAGAACACCTGATTTTTCGTTTCTGCCTTGACGAAGGTTGCCTTTTTGGGCCCTCAAATTGTTAGCAATATCATCCTTAATCTTATCAATCTTTTGCTTCATGAAGTTCTGAATGTTAGTACACCAATTAATTTCTTTCAAAACTGTGCAAGCCGTAGAGCATGGCTCTTCAAACTCTCTTAAGATCTTAGAGTTCCTTGGTATTAGAAGATGCCCCTTTAATTCTTCTTTCAGAAGAGTTTCATGGCAGAACAAATGGCATTTTTATGTGCCTTGACTGCCACTTTACAAGTTGTTTTATCGTCCAGAGATAGACATCCTACATCTCTTATGCTTGATCTTTTTGGCATTTACATTATTTGAATTTTTATTTAATGTTATAGTTTAAAAATAAACTTTTTCATTCATCTTTTCATTTTGTATCTTTTTACCTACATATGAAATCCCAGTTTCCACCATTAAAGAGTACATTAAGTTCCTCAGATTTAGAGGTAGTGGGGAGGTTCACTTCATGTTTTTCTTTAATGATCTAGCTGAGTGTCTAGACTTATAGCTTCCCAAAATTGAATAATCGTGATGATTAGTTTTCTGTCATTTCCAACTACTATTCTGGACTAGCGCTGTGCTGGTTCTAGTGGGACACCTGAGTGTAACCATATGTCTCTGAACTGTCTTTGCTTGCTTACCGCTCTACAGATCATAATTAAATGATGTAACATCTCTTTTTGGGGTTTATCCCAGCAAAATCGACAGAATAAAAGTTCTTTGGGTATTTTTTGAGTCCTCGCTAATCGTTCTCTTGTGGGTAAGATATTCAGACGGAATCTTTAGAAAAAGGTCTCTAATCCTTCTATTGGGAAATTTCTTCAGATAATCCAGAAGTTTGTGGAGAGGTCTTAGATCAATGTTATTTGTTATCGACAGTTTATATTGCTCATTAAGGTGGAGTGTTTTAATCCAATCGTTTCTTTGAAACACTAATTTTTGCTTTTTGTGGACTATTAATCAGCATTTCTAGTTGTATATTTTCCCGTTCCAAAAGTTTGGTGCAGGCCTCTTTCCATTGTTCAAGGACTGTTGCATTTGTAGAAAGGGTTTTCCCTCGTAAGATGTCAATTGTTCGGAAGTTATCTGTTAGTTGAGTCTTTCTAAACAGCATCTAGACAGTATTCCTGTTTTTTACGGTTTCCAGCAATTGCAGGCATAATTCATGACGTATCCGTAACGCTGGAAAAGATGGTAGGGCTAGAATTTTACGCCATAGTATCCCTTCTAATTGAGTCCATATATCTTGCCGGGTGTTCAGCAGGGTTTTATGATAGGTTATTTATAACGTGCTTAATACCCAGAGGTTTTCTAAGCGCGGACCCGGTGATCGAACCTGTGTTGCTTCCAAGGCGAGCACGTTGCCCCCGAGCTATCCTCCCGAGACAAAATAAGTATACAACGCGATTATTGGTTGTAAGGAATATGCCCCATACTTACCATGGAGCATCCTTCCTTGGCGTGCCAGGGAAATGCTTTTTCTTTGATTTTTATCAGCCCAATCTTTTTTGACCTCTGATTGGCTTATCAATAGCCCTAGACATGTTGTGCTTGAAACTATTTCAAGTTTTGCACCATCTAAGAAAAATGACATTGGTTTTTGTTTCCCTTTTTGTGTTAATGACATTACTTTCGTTTTTCTCACATTTATTTAAGGTCATTTTTCTTTGTGTATTCCACTAGGTGGTTTATGGACCTTTGTAGCCCTATTTTCATTTTATCGAAGCATACTATATCATCTGCATATAGTATATGTAGAATTTTGGTCCGATTTAATTTAGGGGGATTTGTTACAATCGTTGCTTGGTGTTCTGTTAAGTCTGAGATATATAAACTGAATAAAGTTGCTGCTAATGGACAGTCTTGCTTCAAGCCATTCGCTGTTAATATTGTAGACGACCACTTTGAGAAAGTCTCACTTTAATTGATGTATTGCTGTATAGTGCTGTTATTGGCTGCAAGATATCATTTGGGCAGTTCCAATCTCTCAATTTCTTCCAAAACCTGCGTCATACTTGACTGCCAGGTTTCTGTCTCCGTGCTTATAAATCGGAATCAGGACCATAGTTTTCCAAGTTTGTGGCATCTTATTATACTTGTCAATTGCCTTAAATATTTCTTGACAAATCTCTGCCCAAATTTCCGGTTGTTGTTTCATGAGGGCATTGCTCTAACTATCAGGCACTGGGGCTCGTGATGGATTCAGTTTTTTGATCTGATGTAGGACATCTGAATACTCCCAATTTACATGCCATTTCAAGTCCGGCTTCTGTATTGTTTGCCGTATCGATGCTTTGTATAAAGTGGAGAAAGGAGTAATCCACATTTCTTCAGACACATTTTGAATCATTGCTTCTGATTGGTTAGTTTGTTGGTTTAGAAGTGACCATACATTTCTAGAATTGCGATTCTTTAGTGCGCATAGCATGTTTTCTGCGTCTTTTTGGGCAAAGGTAATTTTCATGCATTTAATCCAATTACAGTATACTTGTTTTACTTTGTGTGTAGAATCAACTGCAGTTATAGCTGAATTGTGTTTAATTAGACACAGTTTTTCTTTGTTGTCTTCTTCAAAGCTATCACCGTATTGTATGCTTGCGTGTGGGTTTGTTTTTTATTCTGCTTATTCTTTGTAATACATATGAAGGGTTTTAAGGTCTCTATATAGACCAAGTTGTCCCCATGACGTCATAATTTGTGTTTAATCTTTCCGACCAAGGTGGGGAGCTGTGTCTCTGCTATTCTTAGCCGGGATCTTCCACCATGAAGTTTCAATTTTGGTAAAATGGAATCTCCCTCGTTTGATTTCTCAGCCCATAGAATCGATATTCTGCTATGGTCACTATTTACTGTCATTGTTTTGAAGAATTTTAAGGTGTTCACAACTATCCTATCCGAGACCTAAATATAATCAAGAATAGCGGTTGATGTATGACCTTTCCATGTATATTTGGGTTGTGAGTTATCATTTATTTTCTCATTGATCAATGATAGTTGTTTCTCTTCCATTTCTTTCGTCCAAATTCGTGCTTTAGCAGACTTTTCTTGTCTCTCTAAAGGCTTCCCGTCAGGGGTAAACAAGTGGATGTTGAGGTCGCCACAGACAATTCTGTCTGGATTCAGATATTTTAATCGGATATCAATTGCCGTTGATACCGTGTCAATGAAGGCTGTAGTAGTGATGGCTATGGGATTCCAATATAAATTGAGAATTCCTGAAAAATGTTGATGTTATGCAGATCATCTTGTGAAGTGTATTGTATCATAACTTGTATCCAGGAATTGAGGTTAATTGTATCTAGAATTCTCCTTTTTCCATTAAGTTTAATCAGCGTAAGCAATCCTGCAGCTGGTCGACCTTTGGCTTTTTGAATTGCTGGATTGATGCAAACTTCATACTCTTCACACATGGGAGGGATAGAGAGCCAAGTCTCTTGTAGACAGATGATCTGATGGCTCCGGAGATCGATATGTTCATTTTGCAACATACGGCCCGAACCTCTTGTGTACCAGTTGCATAGTGAAAATGTTTCGTTTTCAATGTTTTTTGGTTGTTCCTCATAATGCCTCTCAGTGTGAGCTTTCAAAGTCATACTGTCGTCTGAACGGACACCTTGAATCAGTTGCTTTTGGGTTATCCTTTTGTTGTTCTGTTCTTCTCTTTTTAGTATATTCTATGCTGTTCGCGAGGGATTGCCTTCCTGTTTTTTTTTTTTAATCTTGTGATGATTTTAGTTTGGCATTCAAAAGCTAGCCTCTTCAAAGTTTGCGAATTCTTCATCCATCTTTGATGTGTACTCTCTGTTGCAAGGTGTATGTAAACCTGCTCTGTTTTTGCATGGTCATTAAATTAGATTTATGTCTGCAGACACAATTGCTTTGAGATCAGGTATAGCCCTCAATAGTCTCAATAAATTTGTCCTGTTTAGAATCAGTCCAATGGTCTTCGGTGATGTTTGTTTTATTGATATCACTTTTTTTTTGTTACAGTTTCTTGGATCTATGAATATAGGACATGTAATTTGTGGGGATGAGGCTTTACTGGATGCATTATGTGTCTTCAGCACTCCTGGACATTTCTTCTATACACGAATCATCAGGCAGAGAATCATTTGAGATTTAGCTATATTCGTTGTGAGAGATACACGTCTCTTCATCTGAAATTGAATCTCCTTCCATGGACTGTTCAAATATTTGTTTATTTCCAGTTTCTTCATATTCATCTACGATTATTAAAGATGAGAGTTGATGTTTTTTCTGTTATTCTTTGTTTCCATTTCTCTATGGATTTGTTGTTCATCTTTAGCTATTTCTTGTTGTCTGTCAGGCATTTCTTTCTCTTGTGAAGGTTCCGGATAAATCGACATCTCCATCATCCTATTATGGGCAGCTTGCTCTTCGTCTAGGCCTATCTTTTCTTGTGATGTACTATTAAATTCTGATTGTTTTAATTGTTTTTTGTTTGAGTTGCCTTTTTGACTTTTAGTTTTATGTGATTTCTTTGGTAGTTATATTTCTTAAAAACGCACGTGAGCTTTTTTTTGCATTTTTATTCCTCTGTGGTTGTGGCGTGGTTTGTTTTCTTTTTTCCTGAAGCACTATTATTGTTGGGTCCTGTATCTGGCGATTAAATATCGCAAAAGCTTGTTGCGCTTTTTCTGTCTCTAAGCTTATCTCAGCTGTTGTCATGGTTTTCTCTGAGGTTTTCTTTTGCTTGACTCACTGCTTTTTTTTTTTTTACTGTCCCATGTTACATGTTCTTGGTTTATCCGCATCTGGTTTTTTACTGTTTCTTCAGCCGTTGTTTGTGGTGTCTTAGAATTGCCAGAATCATTCTCTACTATTTGGACTTTTTTTCGTTGCTTGTGTGCGAAAATGTCTTGCATTGTTGCCATTATTTGGGCTTTTTCCACTCCGTCGTTACTGGCAATCTCACAGAGTCTCGCCCGCCATTGGTGGGAAGTTTCCGCTTCTCGATCTAGTCTTGTTTCAATTTGATTTATTAAACCTTCCATAGGATTCAATTTTGTCTGGACCATCACTAGGAGGGTCGCTTGGTCACTCAATTTTTCTGCTATAGTTTCATAGAGCTTTACAAATGATATTGGTGTGTGAGATGATGCTGTGATCATGGTATTTTGTAGTTCTAGCTTAGATGTGGGCAATGCTTGTTGTGGGCAATCCTTATCATTGTTGCACATGCATTTCGTATTTCTTGTTTTATTACCATCCATGATTTGATTCTGTTCATTCTCTCATTGGTGCCACGTATTTAATTCAGTTTTAATCTTGTTGGGAGGTAGTTTTGTTTGTGAATTCTGACCCATCCGTCCATCTTGGGGTCTGTTCGGAGAGTTGGTCATTCTTGTCCCTTTTGTGGAGTCCTGGTGATCTGATCGATCGAATATCAGAGCTCTTTTCTTGGTTGCCCATTAAATCTTCTATTTCTTTAAGGTCCAATGACAGCCTTTCCTCCTGGTTATTTCATAGTATTCCTGTCAT
Organism: Ambystoma mexicanum; assembly: GCF_040938575.1. NCBI lineage: Eukaryota > Metazoa > Chordata > Amphibia > Caudata > Ambystomatidae > Ambystoma > Ambystoma mexicanum. Next base: position 530,013,383 of record NC_090924.1, on the reverse strand, counting down.
TGATGATTGGCATGTGATTGCCAGTTTAATTTTTGCTTAAATGGCTTTGGTTTTTTGGTTTGTTCTCATTCTGTTGTAAGTCTATTGAAGATACTAGTCCGTTGATCTGCAAAGGTTGTTTCGCTGGCACCTTTCCCAACTCTGCACAGGTTTTAGAGTTTGCTAGTAGGTGGGGTCTTTGTTCTAATAATTAATTTACTTTTGTTTCTTCTTTTTTTGGATTTGCGTTATTCTCCTCTGATTGCAATAGATCTATTAATGGCTCTGGTTGCATATGCATATCTTCTTTGAGTCTCTCTTCCTTGTGTTTCTCTTTGTCTGTGACGGACAGATTCGGAGCGTCCTGGGGCTGCTTGGATGTATTTAAGGCTGCAGTTACCGGGCAATTGGTTTCCGACTTCGCATGCGCATCCATGTACTTCATTATAGATCAGTTCTGTTTATTCTGAGCATCTAGTGCCATCATATCCTCCTGTAGCAGCAATATTTGTGACTCCGACAGTGTATGGACAGTTCGTTGCTCCAAAGCAATTGCGGATTTAGTTGCCTGCCTTGTTGCAGATCTCGTCGCAGCATGAGTCGCTTTTTCAGTCATTAATATATTTGATATTTTTCTCGCCGTTGTCTATTTGTCACGGGTATATTATGGATCTTTTTTGTTTGAAGATTAAATATAGGCTTTCTTATTGGGCTCGCTTCCAGCCCAAAGCTTTGTTGTACACAAGGAGATATCAGGTGTATGCAGTCTCCAGGCGCGGGAGGTGCCTAGCAGATTCTTCTTGCCTCGTTAGAATTCTCAAACCCAGGGGGAGGGAATATGTAGACGGAGATGGTAACACTTTACAAACCGCCGTTGCAGAGTTGTTGTCAGGCCCCCCACACAGTAGTGTTTATGTATTGTCCCTTTAGTCCAAGGTAGTTGAAGATTTCCTTTAGGAATGACCGGGTACGGCTTGGCTCAAAGAGGCAACACCAGCCTCTGCAGTCACCAGCCGCGTACAGAGACTATCTCTGGACAAGGACAAAGGTAATGTCACACGTTCATGCTTATGTTATCAACTGCACCAGAGATGGTGGGTGCAAACATAAAAAGGTGGGGGTGGTTACGGGCTTACCATGTTCTGTATCAGCTGTTGGGTTCTTTCGTCCATGTGAATCTTTCGGACCATTGTAGTTCCTCGCCCCACCGAACACCACCAAACACGCACGCTTTCGCGAATGCCGTTTTAAACAGCTGGTGCCCAGTTCCTTAAAGGTGCTGTGCTGTAGTTGAAAAGGCTGGAAATCCATGAGTCAAAGCAAAAGGCAGGTCTCCCAAACACCACCAAACACTTAGGCACACTTTCACATTTAAATTATGAATTTCCGGTGTGTACCTTGTTTTTGATGGTTGAGACTTCACTAATCATTATTTTAGTGGTGCATGACTGTTAACAGGCCATGTTCAAGCAGGGATGAACGCACTCTCCAGGGATGTCCAAACTAGCCCAGAACATTTGGCTGTGGGCACTAAAACACATGTTTCTCCTAGCACATGATGGTCCAGGGGAACACATTTCTCTAGCAGACGACCTAAGCAGAGCGGCAGAACTCCTGTTGGAACACAAGGGCAGTTGAATGCAAACATCCTACGCAACAACTACACAAACTAGGGGTTTCTTGGCATAGATCTCTTTACCACACACGAGAATGCACAATACCACGACTATGCATCCAGGTTTCCCCAGACAAAATCCAAGGGGAATTCTCGGTTAATGAACTGGTAGAGGGAGATTTGAATATGGTCCCCCCCCAACCTCCCTTCTCAACAGGATATTCCACAACCTTCACCAGGAACAAGTAACCGTAATCCTGATGGCTCCTATGTGGGCATGGCAAACCTGGTTTTCACACCTACTAAAAATGTCTGTCCTCCAATGAAACTACCGTGCCCATACAACATGTTGTCCCAGAACCAAGGGACAACACTCCACACATGCCCCCAGACACTGAATTTAGCAGCTTAGCTCCTGAGGTCCTAGGGTTTGGTCATTTAAACCTAAACCAACCGTGTATGGACATTTTAAAAGAAGCATGCAAACCTAATACAAGACACTGCTATTTGAACAAATGGAAATTATTTGTCTTTTGGTGTAAATCACGTAACATCAACCCAATCCCCTTTTCATCTTCACATCTAGTACACTATGCACTGTATGTCTTCGACTCAGGATAAGTGTTCAATTCCTGATGGGTGCATCCATCAGCGCTCTCTGCCTGCACGTTTTTGTGGTGTAAAGTGCTTGTGGTGAAAGCAATCATGAAGGGTGTTAAAGAAAAATACAAAAATAATGGTTTCAAATCCAATTCCCGGCTGTGACTTTAGTGTTGTGCTCATTGTTTAGTCTTAAACATCTAAAATATAAAACTGATTTCCTTGTCGCTATCACATCAATAAGGAGGGTACGTGAATTGCAAGCCCTTTCAGTGCCAGATCCTTTTGCCATTTTTCACAAAGACAAAGTCGTACTACGCACACATCCACGCTTTTCTCCAAAATTCCTCTCAAAGTTGCGTGTAAATCAATTTATAGAACTTCCTGCTTTCTTCCAAAATCCAAAGAATGAAGCAGAGAGTAGCCTACCTACCTTAGATGTCAGAAGGGCTCTCATGTATTATCTTCAAAAGACTAAACCACTTAGAATAACAGACCGTTTGATTGTATTTCCAGCCGCAGGGAGAGAGGGGGATCCTATCACTAAATCGGCTGTTTCAAAATGAATTGTCCGATGCATCCAACTTTCTTTTCCTCTTGCCAAGAGAACCTTACCCTTCAAGCCCAGAGTACACTGAACTACGGAGCACAGGAGCTACTTTAACTTTCATTGCAAATGTCCCCTTGGATGCCATTTGCAAAGCTACCACTTGGAGTTGCGTTCTAACCTTCACACATCACTGTTTGGAAACGCATTCTAAAGGTAACACACAGGTGGGGTGTTAAAACCTCTTTTTGCCGCTCTACTTTCAAATGACTCACCACCTTCTCCAAGTACTGCTCGCTAATCTGTGCAAAGCATGTGATTCTAAGCAGATCCACAAGCCTCGCAAGGCATACATTACTTAGCGTAATCATATTTCTGATGCTTGTATCTGCTTAGATTCACATGCGCCTACCATTCCCTCTTGAAATTGGAGGTTCTAGGGTGAATAATAGATGTTTCACACCTCATCACAACTTAACTTTTCTCCACGCATACACTCCATACTCATGTAAGAAACAAAACAATCTGAGGGACCTCGAAGCGTGAGGGATCATGGGTACAGTAGATGTCACACTAGCGATAATATTACAAACGCGCCCAGTCGATGTCCCTTTACAAACCTCAAAAACAATATGTTCAATACTCTGCACCCACCACTAAATGTCGGCCTATGCATGCATGTGAAGTAGATGCAAGCATCAGAAATAAGATTACGGTAAGTAGTGTACGCAATACATATTCTCCCCCCTTGCCATGTGTACCTTTCCTGGGCCATGATGTAAACATTCGCCCTTAGTTACTTTTACCCTTTCTCTTTGATATTTTAGAATATTTTCCTTAAAATTTGGAAGCGACTGACACAGATGTCCAAGCCAAGTCTCCATACACCTTTACAATCCGTTATCTAATTAAAAAAAGAAAAGAAAAACAAAAATCTAAACACAAGCCAAACCTGGGGCACGCCAGAAATGCAAACAATTCCCAAAAAAAAGCCAATTTCTTCAAAATCCCCTCAAAATTGTTCACCTCTTCGTCACTCGCACTGCAATAAACCTCACTACAAACGTACATTAATCACTCTTACAAAAGACAGCATATTATCAATAATAAAAACAGAATTCCATGGTCTCTCATTAATACATCTCTGATCGAGCACTGGGGAAGGGTAGTGTTTTCCTACACACTGCCTCGGTCTAGACAACAACTTTGCCAACGCGGCTGTCTTTTCCTGCCTGCAGGAAGCTCTCCTCTCTCTACTTTGACTAACGAAGAAAAAATAAAAGGACGTACAACATATAACAATTCACCCTAACATCACACCCATAACCAACTCACTCTTTCATCCAATTTAAATTAACTTTCTGACTCCAAAAAAAACTAATTCTGTACCCTTTCTGATTAAAATTAAAAAAAAAAACTTGGTTTACTGCCAGAAGTGTACTCGCGTAACAAAAAAAAGAAGGAAAATAGGCGTTCCATGAGGCTGTCTGCAACGATGTCCCTCCCCAAAAAACTGCCACGACAGTACTGCAGCACTTTCACTGAGTGAAAAAAATGGGTCTTCAAATTAAATTTAGTTACAGCAGGCTATCTCGTTATTGTCCATAGAATTCTGTTATCACTCTGAAGATAAGAAGCCCCAGTCAGTGTGTGGTAGGACAATCCAGCCGTGAAACAGACCCAGCCGCGGTCACCAAATGTTGGGACGTGTCTGAACGCTTCCAATGCAAAAGTACTGCTTCCATGAAGAGACCAATGCAATTCTGTCAGAAATCAGGTTTTATTATGATTCTGAGCAGGTAGGACTAGTCTGTTCTTTAGAGCTGAAAACTAACCCAGTTCTCCGAGCAATCAAAATGAAAGCTTATATACAGTTAGAATATTTGGAATGATGTAAATTGTTCAATTACAAAATGATCTTTTAGCCCCTCATTAGCTAACACTAATAGAAAGTATCTTAATCTCCCTAACTCTAAAATTCCCATTGAATACTTTCATAAGGTACATTCTTTTTGACATGCGATCTTCCATTGTCGGGCATGGCGTATTTCCACACGATATATATATTATTCATAAATAACCACGCTTATTATTTATTCATTCCATGTGACTGAAACCCATTAACTCAGATTGTGATTGTACAGGGCTATTGTTCCTTTGTATCAACAATCCAATTAACCTGCTGTTGTCTTTGTATTGTTTTTCTGTCAGTACCTCACATAGCCTCACTTGCAACTACAATCTCAGACCATATAATCTTTAACCCAAAACTTTCTGATCTCCTTTGGTGCCCATAAAAACCCAGGCCCTGTATGTGGCGTATTAACTAACCCTTCCTTCACTCTGCCATGCAAGAATCTAGGTGCACCCAAGGAAATTGCCTCTTGTATCTACAATTCAATCCGACCATAAAGATCCTGAAAAAATGGCTTTATACCCTGCTCCTCAAAATGGCCATATGCGGTTCGCTTCCATCCTCCTATCGTGACCTCGGTCATGCCGCCTTCTAGGCCAGCCAAAAATCCCCTTCCCTGCAAACCGACAAATTCTGCAACTTACATGAACTTTTAAACCGAGTGAAAACCCTTGCACGTTCCATGATGTCTTCACATACTATGGTTCTACATTTTAAGCCTTTGTCAAACCCTCGCATGTACAATGTTCAGAATTACAGCGTCTCCCCATGTTAACTTCCTTTTACTGAGATCCTTTTTCCCATGTGCAAGGAGTTTCCTGCCTCGAAGCGCTACAAATGGTACATTGTGCAACTCCTTGTCCATTCGACTGATATTGTTACTACCTACTGTAACTATAATCTGCGAATACAAAGTAACACTCTAATCCTTGAATTACATTGAATCACATGTTTAAGTTGCTATATCACCTTTTCAACTCTTGGTGGTTTTCAAAGCATTTGGTGAGCAGGTGCAAGTGGATCTAGGTCATGTGGCATAAGCGCCACCCACCTTCTTAGCCCTGCTTCTTCGTTTCTGGTCTTAAATCAAGGTTGGCCGAAGTGAAGCACAGATGAAGAAAAGGGCAATTCCTGTTTGGACCTGTTCAGACCGGGAGGACCCATTGCGTAAAACCCTGCTCAGAAAACAGGTAAGCCGGCGCTGACCTGTTTTCTCCCTCCGTCCCCAGTCAATCGCCACCATCACTAGGATCGATACAGCCCCTCTAAGGAATGGACTCTGCAATTCAACAACCTCACACACATCAGCCTCAAGCCCATCAGCGCCCCTTCACTGCCCACAACACGGAGGTTGATGCTCGCCAACCTCCACTTGGCTATCACCCATACAGTAGACATCGACGACCTTGATGCCATCACTGTGACCCGGCTAACACCCACCTCCACCCACATCCTAGACCTCCTTGTCCCCAATGGCTACCGCATCCAACACAGAGACCAGCCAAACAAGACAGGCGGAGGCCTTGCAGTCATCCATAAGACCTCGGAACCCTGCACCAGACTTGACATTGACAACATTGGTTCTTTTGAAGTCCTCTTCTGCCACTTCGATGCACAGTCACCTTCCACCTCCTCTACATACCACCCAAACCCAACTCCACCTTCATCAGAGACTTAACCGACCTGGTCACCACCATGTGCCTCAGCAACGCCAGCAACATCTTCCTAGGTGACTTCAAACCTCCCAGGGAACAATGCCACCAAACCGATGAAGGAAGCTCTCCTCAGCCTTCTCGACACCCATGCACAGCACACGAAAGACCCAACACACGAGAAAGGTAACACCCTCGACCTAATCATCACCACACTGCCTTCCCTCCACTACAGCTCTCTTCTCCTGCTTGACTGGTCTGGCCACCTGGCCGTGCTTTTCAACATCCTGCAGACCACCCCAGTGAAGCACTCTCAGCAGAAGCCCATCAGGCTAACCTGGAAGTCCTTCCTTTAAGTACTTCCTGGTGAAAGTCCTCACGGAAGACCTCGCCAACTTCCACCTCACATGGACAAAACACCCCCAACCAAACTGACTCTCTACTGGAAGCACTCCACGCCACTCTCCCCGCCTCCATCAACTGACACGTGCCTCTGAAACAATATACCTGCAAACCGAAACCATCAGCACCCTGGTACATGCAAGATCTCAACCTCCACAAGAGAGTCATCAGGAAACAAGAGAAAACCTGTCGCTGCTCTAGGACCACATCCAACCTGGTGCTCCTTAAGAAACTCTGAGCAACCCGCCAACAACTAATCAACACAGCCAAGGCCTCCTATCAGAACATCATAGCAGAAGCTGGCAACAAAAGCAGAGCCCTTTTCAAAGCGGTCAAGCACTGCATCAAACCGTTAGCCGACCCTGCCATACAACACTCCATTGAAAAATCCACCAACATCAACACCTTCTTCATCGACACAATCAGCTAGATTTGCCAGCACATTGACACCAGCTCTGCATCCACAGACCCACCTCACATCCCTCATTGTGAAATCGCCACACCCTAGACAACATTCAAGACCCTCTACATAGGACCTGCTAGAAACCCTGGCCACCCTCCGTCACATTCTATACAGACATCCTCCCAGCATCCATCCTCAGGACCCTTCCTGCAGAAGCTCTCCTTCCCTACCTGGAGGTCAACAGCTCCCTAACTCAAGGCACCTTCCCATCGACCCTAAAGACAGGACAAATCCTCCCTCTACTAAAGAAACCCAATTTGGATACCGACAACCTAGGTAACTATTGCCCCATCACCCATCCTCCCTTCTAGGTAAGATCATAGAGAAAGCGGTAGCTGCGCAACTGCAGCAACACTTCGATGCTAGCAATCTCCTCCAAACCTACCAATCTGGGGTCGGACCCAGATGCCAACTACCCCTGCCTCCTGGTTCTACTCGACCTCTCAACCGTTTTCAACACAGTAGACCACCAGGCGCTCATGGACACCTGACATTGGCGCATGGGGATAAGTGACCTTGTCCTACGCTGGTTCAAGGCCTACCATCGTCAACCACCAGCAGTTTGTTCAGATGCACTCTAGAATACCAATCCGACCAGTCACCTGTGGAGTCCTGCAGGGTTCCTTCCTCTCCCCAGTGATCCTCAGTCTATATATGGAGCCGCTGCAAGCCCTCTTAGCCACACACAACATCCACCAATATGCTGAGGGGACACACCTGTACCTCAAGATTGACTCCATCAAGAACATTCACAGGCTCAAAACCTGCCTTTTGCTGATCCAGTGTTGGCTGTCCAATGCATACTTGAAGCTCAACCCCTCCAAGACCGAATTAATACTCCTCGCCAGCAACACCAAAGACCCAGCCATACAGACCTGGCTATCAACCATGAACCTTCACACCTGAGCTCACCTCCTTCACCAAGTCCCTCATTGACAAACACCTCTCCTTCAAGATACATAGCTAAGAAAACTCAGACAGCTTGGTACCAGCTCTCCTTCCTGCGGAAAGTCGAGACCTGCCTGCCTTGGGACAGCTCTAGATCGACTGTTCAAGCACTGGTCCTATCCCACCTGGATTGGGGCAATGCCCTCCTTTAAGGTCTCCCATCATCCTGCCATGTGCCCCTGAGAAGTGTCCTACACGCGGCTGCATGCCTCATCAAGAGTGCACGCAGATATGACCACATCACCCCTGCCCTTCTCAACTTTTACTGGCTGTCACAAGTCTTGCTGCATCATCTATACGGCAGTCACCCAGCTACCTTGCAGAGAAACTCTGCATCTCTGGCAGACGGAGCACCACCAGTAGCCAGGACACGTACAGAGTTGATATCCGCTGCTGCAAAAAAGGAATCGATCAGAAAAGGAGCATTCTCTACCTATGCCCCAAGACTGTGGAACCTCCTCCCTGTCAGCATCAGACTTGCCCCCATGCTCCTACAATTCAGAAAAATACTCAAGACCCACCTCCTCAAGGAGTCTCTTCTTCAACACCTAGGCAATCACATTGCCCCCTGTGCCACCTGACTTGCTAGACACACCCTCCGTTCTCCTCCCCACCACTCTGTACAGATGTACTCCTCCTCTGTGCCTCTCTGTATCCTACCCCCTGCTGTATATCTGTTCTGTTGTTGCCTCTGAAAAGTGCTCTGTTATGAATCTGTACTGTGGCATACCTCTGTAAAGCGCTCCGTTGCTTCTCGAAGCTAGGCCTGCGCTAAATAAATACCATAATAACTATACTGCACTGGGGCCTAATAAACTTTGTGCATTGTGAATCTCTTTCCTGCTTTGGGGTTTAAAATGTCTTTCCCCCAACAGACGGTATGCCCCATATGGTAGAAAGGCACAGCTCCCAAAAGCCAGGCAAGGGCAGAGGGGTTTCTCGTGTCCCAAACGGCAGCAGATTGAGGCAGGGGCAGCAAATGCCACTAAGCTGTTTTGAGTTATCCCCACATGTTTCGCCAGTTGGAGGGAGAACCTCCAACGCCTGGGCCCTGCAGCTCATCAGATGAAGGGTACTCTCTATCATTCCTAAAAATAAAATACCACCCCACCACCACAACAACTGAAACGGGAGCTCCAGGAGGAACTGAGGGCCCTGCTAAAAAAGGGTGCCACGGAAGAGGTGCCACCCGAGCAGAGAGGATTGGGCTGGTACTCTGGTTACTTTCTGACTCCAGAAAATGTAGAAAAATGTGGAGGCCTGAAAATGGCCTTTAAATGCATCTTAGACCTCTGAAATTCCAGAAAACTTTGGTGGCGTGAAAACCATTGCCCGAGAGCTCTAAATGTCCCCAAAACGTTGGCAGCCCTAAAAAAAAAGGCCTTAAAACTTATCGTAGACCCCTGACGTTCTTGACCTAAAAAACACATCCTAGTACCTGAAAATCTAGCAAACTTTGGAGGCCCGAAAATCGTGTCGGAGAGGTCCGAATGTTCTAAAAATGTTGCCAGCCCAAAAAAGGCCCTAAAATACTTCATAGACTTTTTAAAAGTCCAGAATGATTGATACTAGACCCTGAAAGTCCAGAAAACTTTGGTGGCCAAAAAATGTCGAGGAGCTCTGACTGTCCCCAAAACGTTGGCATCCTGAAAAAGGCCTTATCATAGAACCCTGAAACTCCTTGAAACGAGCTAGACCCGCGAAAGTCCAGAAAACTCTGGCGGCCCAAAAAAGACAGTAAAACACATACTAGGCCCCCAAAAAACATCTCCGAGAGCCCCGAATGTCACAAAAATGTGGCATTCCGAACGAAGCCTTAACTCATCTTCGGCCCCCAAAAATCTAGAAAACTTTGATGCCCTGAAAAAGGGTTTTAATTGCATCCTAGAACATCAAAAGTCCAGAAAACTCTGGCTGCCCAAAAAAGACCTTAAAACGCATCATAGGCCCCCAGAAATCTAGAAAACTTTGGTGGCCCAAAAAACATGCGTGAGAGCTGAATGTCCCAAAAACTTCAACATCCTGAAAAAGGCCTTAAAACTCAATGACCCCTGAAAATCCCAAAACTTCACAAATGTTGGCAGCCCAAAAATGGCCTTCAAATGTGTCCTAGGCCCTCAAACATTACAAACTTCCTAGACCCGTGAAGGTCCAGAAAACTTTGGAAGTTCAAAAAAGACCTTAAAATGTGTCTGTCCCTCAAAAATCGAGAAACCTTTGAAGGCCCGAAAAAGGGCTTTAAATGCATCCTACACCCCCGAAAGTCCAGGAAACTTTGCTGGCCTGAAAAAGGTGTGCGAGAGCTCTGAATACCCCCAAAACATTGGCATACCAAAGTAGGCCTTAAAAAGCATCATAGACCCCCTGAAATTCCATAAAACATTTTCAGCCTGAAAAATGTGTTCTATGCTGAAAGTCCAGAAACCTTGGACCCAAAAAACATGTCAGAGCTTGTATGTCCCAAACTTCGGCAGCCTGAAAAAGGCCTCAACATGCATCCTAGACCCATGAAAATCCACAAAAGTTTGGCAGTCCAAAAAATACTTTAAATCGTGTTCTAGGCCCCCAAAAATCTAGTAAACTTTGGAGGCACGAAAAAGGTATTTAAATGCATCCTACATCCCATAAGTCCAGAAATGTTTGATGTTCCAAATGAAGTGTCAGGGAGCTCTGAATGTCACCAAAACGCTGGCAGTCCCAAAAGGCCTTAACCACATCATAGGCTACTGAAACGCTGAAAAGAAATGTTGGGCCCGGAAAACGCATCCTAGATCCCCAAAAGTCCAGAAAAATGTGGAGGCCCATAAAAGGTCTTAAAATGCTTCATAGACACACAAATATTTTCAGACCAAAAAATGCGACCTAGACCCCCAAAGTCCAGAACACTTTGGTGGCCTGAACAAAGTTTCCAAGAGCGCCAAATGCCCCAAAAACCTTGACAGCCCGACAAATGCCTTTTTAAAATGCACCCCAGACCTCCCAGTCCAGAAAACTTTGTCATTTCAAGTAAAAGGGCCTTAAAACGCAAAATCGGCCACAGAAGATCTAGTGTCCCAAATGTGGCTTTAAAACTTGTCCATCCTACACCCCTGAGAGTCCCGAAAACCTTGCGACCAAAAAATTCCTTAAAACGCATAGGCCCCCAAACATTTTAAAAACTTTGGTGGCCCAAAAAAAGCCTCCGAGCTCCAAATATCCCCAAAAGTTTGGCAGCCTAAAAAGGGCTTTAAATGCATCCTAGATTCCCCAAAAGTGCAGAAAATGTTGGTGGGCTAAAAAATGCATCCTTTGCCTGCAAAAATCTAGAAAATTTTGTGGTGGCCTGAAAAACATGTCTGAGATCTCTGAATGTCCCAAAAAGGCCCTAGAATGCATCATAGACCCTTGAATATCTGGAACATTTTGGAGGCTCGAAAAAGGGCTTTCAATGCACCTTGGACCCCCGAAAGTCCAGAAAACTTTGGCGGACTAATTAATACCTCAAAATGCCATGATACACATGTTAAGGGAGTGCATTGTAATTCAGCGATTTTGGTGAGAGGTGGGGGTTGAGGTTGTTGCATGGGGGGCCACGAGGATCAGAGGGGTTGCCAGAGGCATGTGTACTCATCCTGTTCCCTACACCAAAGGGAGTCAAACAAGAGACGAGGATGCTGGATTGGGGGCGCTCGAGAACCCAAGCAAGAAGGCAGCCGGGTGATCGAGCTACTTGCGAGATGAGCTGCATACCACAAACACCTCCCGACCAGCAGCATCAGATCAGTAAACAGATGGCCCTATGTAGTAACCTGATGTGAGGAGAATCAGTGGGCGAAGTTTGGGAGCTCCCGGTGGGCAAGCGCACTAGATCGCCGACCAGTCACTGAAGAGGTCTCGGATTTCGGCACCGGGGCTGGGCGGCTTCCCACGCTTCGTGGTTGTTGTGTGGGGGTCTAGTTGTTTATACCAACGTGGCCGCCGTGACTGTGTCATGACGCTCACGTGGTCAGTTAATAAAAGGGGCTCTGCTGGCGCTTCGAGGGCAGAGCAGCAGAGCCCCAGGAAGTGGCAACTTGTGTCTGTGGGGGTTGTGGGCCTGCCACGTGGTCGTGGCCTTGTGTGCGGCGCAGCCCGAGTGCCCTCGGAGCCGCGACCGCGGGACGACTTGGGGTGACCCCCCGCACTGCGGATCTTGCACCCGGTGACACCGGGTGCCGTAGGGCACCTCCCTACCATCGATACGCCGGCTTCCCCCTGGCGTGTCAACATCATCGGGTGATCCTGATGATCTTTGTGGGCTGCCCCGGGGGACCGGAGGCAGCCCACAACACTGGCGACGAGGAAGTCGCACCGCCGGCTGGCATTCGCGGCGGGCGAAGTAAAGACCTGTGCGCGCGGCTGCAGTCGGCGGCCGTGCAGGAAGAATTGCCCAGGCCCCGGAACAAAGGAAGGGGGCGGGACCGAGAGATTTGGCCTGCAGCGGCGCAGGATATCGAGCGGGGAGACCACCCGCTGAGCACCCGGGCCGCCCCGGGTGTACACATTGGTATTAAAAAAAAAAAAAAAAGGAAAGAAAGAGATTTCCTTCCTCCTCGCGGTGCGGAGAAGGGGCCGGGCCTCGTCACAGCATTGCCCAGATAAAGAAGAGGGAGGCACAGCTTTCAGTGGCCCACGGCTGCTTTCCCCACTCCGAAACAACAGGCGGCCCACAGGGGGCAGGGCCTGAAGATCCGCCCCGCAGCAGCGTTCTCCAGTAGACCGGGGGGCCGATTGACTCAGCTTGGGCTGCTGAAGGGTGAAAACATTTCAGTTCTGGAAAAAAAAGGGGCGTGGCCCCAGCGCTGGACTGGTCCTAGGACAAAGAAAAGGGGTGGGGCCAGACCACTGTTTGTTTACAGAGCCTAAAGGAGGACTCCCCAAAAGGCCTAAGTGCAAGTGATAAGGAAGGCCCTTCCACCCATATGCCCGCAGGTATAACATTTCAAGTGTGGGCCTCGTGACTGGCTGGGCTGCCCCAGGGAGGGAGAGACTTGGCAATGGCCCAGGAGACGGACATTGCCCACCCAACAGCCGCATTTGTGATAAGCCCTGGGGGGTTGCGGCTCCACCTGGAGTGCTTGTGCGCCCCTGGGCAGGTAGAACGCCAGGCACTCATCGACAGCTACCTGAGCCCGGCAACGGCAGGCGCACATCAGCACTGGTGATTGGCAGATGACGTCATCTCCTGCCAGCAGCATGTCGGATGACGAAGGGGTATGTCGGGGTCAGCTGGCACCAATACCTCTCTTTGATGTCCTGGGTGCGCCGGCAAGCCTGGGGGCCCGGTGGGTGGCCTGGGTGGAGAACCTGGAGTTGTATTTCGATGCAATGGAGATCAAAGACGCAGCCAAACGCCCGACACTCCTATACTCTGCCGGGCTGGCCGTCCAGAGACTGTTCAAGACATTGAAGCCCCAAGATCAATCGTATGGTGCAGCCGTCGCAGCCCTGAATGAATATTTCAGACCCATGGTCAACAAGGACTATGAGAGGTTCAGGATGAGGTGTGCGAAGCAGGAGGAAGGGGAAAGCCTTGACGCATTCCATGGGAAGCTGCGTGGCATTGCACTGGCCTGTGACCTGGGGAACTTCGAGGAGGATGAGATCCAGGCGCAAATCATTTATGGCTGCAGATCCACCAAACTGCACAAGCAGGTTCTGAGTGACCCAGCGCTGACCCTCGATCGAATACTGGAGCTTGGCCGGGCCCAGGAACTGGCGCAGGTGAGGGCCTCGGTCATGGACTCCTCCAGATACCACCTAAAGATGGAGGTCCCCCTGCAGTGGGTGAAGGTTGAGGAGGTTGCGGCTGTTGGCAGGAGGAAGGGTGATGAGGAGGGGAGACTGGCCGAGGAGAAACCCCAATGCCACAATATGCCATCAGTGTGGGTGGGATCTTCCACACCCGCAGGACTGCCCGGCGATAGGACAAATCTGTGGAAGGTGTGGGAAAGGAGATCACTTTGCACGAGTGTGTCTCGCTCCAGCCCCAGCCAGCATAGTGGGGGCATCTAAGGGAAATGAGGCGAAGGGGAGAAAGACCCCCAAGGTAGCAGCGGTCCAGGTGGCGGAGAGTCCCTGAGAAGCTCTATATGATATGGGGGAGGAGTACAAAGAGAATGTATTCTTCCTATCCTGCAGCGGCGCCGGGGGCCAGTTTGATCCCGGAATCTTCTGAGGTGGAGGACCCCATCATTGGGCCTCGTGGTGTGAGCACTTGAACACACCTGTCTTGTTTTGCAGTGTCACAATGTTTGAGTTTTGGTAGCTCTTAGGTGGTGCGTGGACTGGAATGCACCATATGTTTGCGGTGGGTTTCGTTTGGTTTTGTTTGCTTATAATAAAGGAGGGATGTTGTGTGGGGGTCTAGTTGTTTATACCAACCTGGGTGCCGTGACTGTGTCATGACGCTCACGTGGTCAGTTAATAAAAGGGGCTCTGCTGGCGCTGCGAGGGCAGAGCAGCAGAGCCCCAGGAAGTGGCAACTTGTGTCTGCGTGTGTCTGTGGGGGTTGCAGGCCTGCCACGTGGTCGTGGCCTTGTGTGCGGCGCGGCCCGAGTGCCCTCAGAGCCGCGACCGCAGGACTGGGGGTGACCCCCTGCACTGCGGATCTTGCACCCAGTGACAACGGGTGCCGTAGGGCACCTCCCTACCATCGATACGCCGGCTGCCCCCCGGCGTGTCAACATCGTCGGGTGATCCCGACGATCTCTGTGGGCTGCCCCAGGGACCGGAGGCAGCCCACAACCGTGGTGTAGTGCGCTAGAGATAATGAGCCCTGGCACGCGACTTGCATGGAGCCGCTGTGAAATGCGGGACTGACAGCGAGGCGAACATTGCATCAACTCATTCTGCTCGGCCACCATGAGTGTGCACTGAGGCCAGCTGAGCCGCAGGGAGCGCCAGGAGTCGACCCCTTGCGTCAGATGATCAGCAGAAAAGGGTGAGTTGAGCAGAGCTGGAGTACCTGCCGCCCCAACACAGTTCAGAGTGGGCAGTGATCTGGCCCTGATGTGGGCCCATTCAGGATGTGAAGGAGGGGCTCTGACCTGTTCTAGGTAGCAGGAGAGATGGCAGACACTGGCCATAATACACACATATGCTCCTTCTAAACATGGTGTGCCTATAACATTAGGGCCTCACGAGACCAGGCTAAGCGCTAAACCTGCACAAAGGTGCACACAGACAGAATGCACCAGGAAACCGGTGTGCATGCGTGGCCCTTTACAGACAACGGGGAAAGGTTTTGATTGATACAGAGCGGTTGGCATCAGTGTCTTTGCATCCAGTTCTTTAATTTCCGCAGCTCCCTGGGGAAAAGAACTTTAAAGTGCTGTAATCTTCAGACTCCATCTTTCTAATAATTGTCCTATCACTTGGACAAACCAGGTATTCCAATTCCAAGGAGTCCCCAAAGATGACCTTGGACTAGAAAGTGCGCCTGGAAAGCCTGGACATTTTATAAAGACTTTACAATGTATCCAAATTGCCATTTTGAGCCAAACACAAACATTCTCTTAAATGTCCGGCAATGTTGTCCTTCCAACAATCACCAATGGCAGTCCTTTGAAAATCCTGAGGAGGCATGGTGCTTCTTAAAACTTCATGATGTGATCACCACGGAGTACACCCCAGAGGAGGTGAAATCTGTACATGTAGGCGGAACGCACCCACTGCCCCGCTCACAGCGTCAGACCAGATCTCGAGACAGCTCGAAGAAGGCGTGCAGAAAACCACCCGTCCTGGAACGCCAGCCAGGAAGCTCTATACAATGAAATGCACAGGAGGATTTATAAGGGGGCGTGACCCCCCACTGAGATGCTCCGGACCCGCTGCTTTAACATGATGAACTTGTGGAGCGGTCAAACATTTTGACACAGCAATGACACAGCATAGGCGCAATACCGCCACCCAGACGCTGGAAGCCAGTAAAACCATACGGACATACCTGCTTGATCAGTAAAGACCCAGGGGCTGGTCTACAGGGAAGAAACACTATACAGAGCTTGTCATCCGTTGACATCACTGGTCCATTTATATTTGCTCCTGTGCTTATGCGCTACTCGCGTAGCCTGGCTGTCACTCCCAGCCCGAGAGTGTGGCATGCAGGGACAGGGGCTCTGGCTGTGAGGTCTTGCCCGTCCACTACCTCACATTGGCTCTACTTTTTCTTAAAAGTTGTATTGGAGTCAGGTTTATAGACTCCAATGTTTTGCTGTTTAGTTGGATGGTTGGGATGGTTCAAATAACTGGAGAATCACTTGTTGAGACATGTCAAATGTCATTCACATACTAGCCTGCCCACGCCTACGGATGGGATTCAAATGAGCTAGGATCGCCTTCCTTTCGCTGGGGTCCCAAGTCTTCCCGCATCACCTGGTAGCTTTAGATGACTACACTTACGCATATCACTCTTAATGTTCAGGGGTTAGGGCATCCCATTACGCAGCGGCGCCTGCTGAATATGCTGCGTGACCTTCATGGGGACATCATATTCTTACAGGAAACCCATCTAGACGCTGAAGAATCGGCAAAACGGTGTAGGGAATGGGTGGGAGTGGCTGCTGACTCCCCTTCACATGGGAAGAGGATGTGTCAATACTTGTTCACCAACAGGTCCCCCTTATGATACTTGCTACAGAGGCCGACAAAGATCGATTTGTTCTTCTACATGGTCTACTACACAACCATCGCATCACCCTCATAAATGTATATGGCCCCACAGCTGATACTCAAGAGTTCTTCACACATTTGTTTGCCACGTGCGCACCATTTATGGGCCATGTAACACTAATGGTGGTTGACTTCAATGTAGCTCTGCAGCTCGATGTTGATAGGTTCAATCCTGCGCAATTATAGAGTGGACCTACCCCAAAAAAAGGGCAAAAACTCTGGTTCCTAATGACTGACCTTAGACTGGTGGGTGTGTGGAGACAACTGCACCAACACGCTAAAGATTACACCTTCTATTCCATCAATGCTACTCTCGGATTTACTACTGGCAGCTCCCATGCACCATGCTATACATGGTAGAATCCTGTTCAATCCTCCCTCTCAGATCACGCCCCAGTCCTTATGCGTCTCACCCTCCCAGACGCACAAGTCAAAGCTCCCACATGGAGGGTGAATCTTGTAGCACTGCAATACCCTGATATGGTGGACCTGCTGACACAGGACGTGGGCAGAATTTGGCAGATGAACCTAGTGGAAGGGTTCAACACACGCCAGTGATGGGATCCCTCCAAGGCTTTTTTTTAGGGGGCAGTTCATCTCACACTGGGCTCATAAGGAGAAAACATGGGCTGAAAGGAAATCTCAACTGATGGTGGAGCTCGGCACAGCGAACACACACAAAACCAGAGTACTATCAGGCCTCTACGCTGCCCCATCAAACAGGGACGTTAGCCAAGTTATAGCCTTCCTTAGTGAAATCCCTCTCCCTATGTCTTGAATGCTCTTGACATCGCTGCTGAAGACCAACATAGTTTTCCTTCATAAGAAGGAACCCCACCCCACACTCTGTGGCTCCTACAGCCCAATATCCCTTATAAATGTTGATGTGAAGGTGTTGGTGAAATGCCTAGAGGGCAGACTGGAGAGGCTGCTTCCCAGTCTCATCCATCATGATCAAACAGGCTTCATACTGCACAGACACTCTTCCGATAACTTCCGCCGCTTCTTACATTTCTTGGAGGGTGAAGCCCAGCCTGATGATGTGGTCCTATCACTTGACGCCGAAAAGGCATTCGACAAATTGTGCTGGGACTATATGTTTGAGATTATGTATACATTTGACTTCTCAAATTTCTGTAGATGGTGTGGCTTCTGAATAGGGTCCTTGTGCCTCTGTGATTACAAATGTTTTGACATCTGATCCGTTCCTTCTACACACAGGAACCAGCCAGGGCTGCCCGCTGTCACGCATACGCCCTGGTTATTGAGCCGCTGGCCGACAAGCTGAGGGGCGATGGAGGATGTCTGGCATAGTTATAGGACTGGAGGAACATAGAATCACCCTGTATGCTGACGATATACTCTGGACATCCCCTGGGATCTGGGAGGGGTTGCCCCATTTAAGCTTCAGATGCAAACTAAAAAATATATAGGGGTGTGGATCAGCCTTCCACTTCGGACACTAGCTGGCCTGAACTATGCACCTGTACTAGATGGAATCCGACGAGATATGACCTCATGGGACTCACTTCTGCTTTCCCTTACCAGGAGTATTAACGCCACTAAAATGAACTCGATGCCCAAGTTGGTCTACCTAGCTTTCATGCTACCGATGCCCGATTAAATTTATATAGAAGGGCAAAATGGCGAGATTAAATAATCACGTCCTGCAGCCCGCTAAGCCGGATGGCCGACTTGCACTTCCATCATGGCAGACACATTATATGGCTGCCCAGATAGATTGGACTAAAAGATGGCTCAACACAGAAGATACCACAAATTGGCACGCTATTGAGCTACAGACGTTCCTCCCTCTCACCCCCGGGAGATCCTGGCCATTCCCCCATGACGCTTGTCGAAGACCCTCACATGTCACCCCATACATTGCCCCCCCCACTAGCGCAATCGCACAAGATGCGCAGAGTTACGGTACTAATATACATACAGCCCTGGAGTGGATCTCACTTCGCGCCCTACTTTCATATGGCATCACAGAGCGGGTTCACACACAACAGCAGACTCATTGGGGTGATGTTAGGTTGATGGACCTCTTTGAGGATGACAAACCCTTCACCTTCGCTAAGGTTAGGACCAGATTGGGGTTGGTGAGTACCGATTGGCTGTAATATCAGGCCCTTCACTCTGTCATTGCTGCACACACTACCAGGGACTGCAGAACATCAGAGTCTTCTTTGTGTGAGAGAGAGGTAATGAGAGACCCCACAGAATACCCTAGGCTTAAAACGATTTACACCCTTAGTATGCACAACAACTGTAAAAGAAATCTGACCTTGGCAGATATGTGGAGTCAAGAATTGGGTTTGGAAATAACAGTGGGGGACATATACAACTTCTTTTCAAATGTATTGTGTCCTTCAGCGTATTCCACATCTTTGACATGTAATGTCCACAGCTGTGCACATCGGAAACTTTTTCGGCAGAGGGCGTCCTGTCGATGGCGTCGGATCAATGTCCCTTGAAGGCCTCCGTCGAGGGTGACATTACAGGATGTTATAAATAGGACGCACGGTGCCTGTAGCCTCAGTTCTGTTTTTTCCGCGAATGTGTTCACTTCATGAGACTCAGCGTGCCTTGTGTGTTCATCATTACGATGTCTTTCTCTTCGACCCCTCCAACTCTGCGGCCTGGCTTCAAGACCTGCCGGGACTGCAAGTCGAAGATGTCGCTCGCCGACCCCCACAGCATGTGTTTATGGTGCCTGGACGAGTCGCACAACACAGACAACTGCTCGAAATGCCAGTCGCTGACTGCCAAGGTCTTGCGGGAGCAGAAGGGGAAGCTCCAGGTAGGTAGGGGCTCAAAGCCTGTTAAGTTCCGGACTTCCAAGTCCAAGGGGGTTTCCACCGACGACTAGAGGGACGACTCGAGGGACGACTCTCCGCATCGGGAGTCCCGGGGTTCTCGGTCCCGGAGTGGTTCCCGCAACTCATCCTCCTCGTCCCGGCACTCTAGGAAGCGCCGTCACCGGTTGCCTTCCCCGTCCTCGCAGGATGATGCCTTGAGGAAGGTTACGTGCCCTACGAAGTCCTTGATTCCAGAGGAATGGGCAGCTTTTAAACAATCCTTATTAGCGATTTTTCAATCACAGGGCAAGAGTCAGGTCGTGCCTTCTGACAAAGCCGGCCAGGATCGGTCTTGTACTGTGGCTTGCACGCCTTCAGCCTCGAGGTTGTCGACGCTCTCGACGTCTAAGCCCTCAGCGCTATCTGAGCCTTCTGGGATGTTTTCTCAATTTGCCATTGGAGCACTCGGATATCGTGGATCCTCCAAGGAAGGCTACGTCAAAGTCTGTAAGGCCGGTTTTTGCCTCCAGACCCTCTTCTGTCCCCAGACCTGGGTTTCAACATCCTCTGGATGATATTTATGAAGAGGAGGAAAGGTCTGAGGTTGAGGACCCTGGTGACCTTGATGATACTCCACTTTTTTCTGGGGGACAGTCAGTTGGAGGAGTTGAGGCAGACCCTCCATGATGCCAGTGGGCTGGACACTTCCCTGGAAGTGGAATTCGGAAGACCTGAGCCTGGGGCTCATGCAGACTCTTCTTATAGGAGGCTCATGGCGCGAGTCTCGGAGTATCTGGACTGGTCTAGTCCTCCTGAAGATTTTGTGCAAGATGATCTGATGGCATCTTTGATCAAGGTCCGTCCTCTGACCCTGTTTTGCCATTTCATCTTACCTTGCAGAAAAGGGTGGCAGCTGCTTGGCAGTCCCTGGAATCTCTTCCGGCTGTTAATAAGTCTTTTTTTTAAATTAAATATAGTTTTTATTGGCATTTTTTAAGGTTATTACAACAAACCTATCATTTCAATTCGGTTCCATTACCAGAAAAAACGTTGTCAATAACCCATCCCTCCCCCCACCCCCCCCCCTCCCCTAGCCAGTGAACAGGGGTCAATTTCAAACTTCTCGTTGCAGGGACGCATTGTGCATTTTTTAAGTTTGGACTGTCAAATAGACTAGTGCACACAAAGTCTAGGGCTCAACCTAGCAGCACCCCGTGAGGGGGCGCGTGCCTCATACAACAGATACCTATGAGGTCCCTAAGCTCCTCCTGGCCCAGAACCCGAACAGGCCAACAGATCAAGGGCTCACCCCTCAGGTCGGCCGCTCGTACTTTTCAAAGAAGGGGAGCCAGAGTTGCTCAATGTTGGATCTGGATTCATCCAGGACATGGGTTAGAAATTCCATATCGTATATCGCCCGAACCTTTGCAACCCATTCCTTCTCCTCAGGCATGTGCGGTTCCTCCATTTCTGGGCCAAGCAGCACCTGGCCGCCATGAGCATGACCTGTAACATATGGCCCTGGGTGTCCTCCTGGTCATCTCCCACCTCAATGCCAAATAGAAGCAGCCAAGGGCAGAGGGGCCTAGTAATTCTATCAACCCCCCTGATCCAGGATAGGACCTCTCCCCAATATGACTGCACCCTAGGGCAAGACCACCACATGTGCATGTAGTCCCCTTTTTCCTTTCGGCATTTCCAACAGTGAGGGTCATAACCCAGGCTCATTATGGCTATCAACTGTGGGGGGTAGTGCCATCTGTGTAAAACCTTTAGAGCTTGGTGTCTGTACTGGGGGGAGGTCATTGAGCGGTGGGCCCAGATGCACATTTTAGTCCACCTTTTGTCATCTATTGCCGTGCCCAAGTCTTTTTCCCATTGTGTCCGTGCTGGTGGGGGATCTCTAGGTATCGAGAGCAAGAGGAGCTTGTACAAACGGGATATGACCACCCTGGAGCCTTGTGTGGAGATTATCGTTTTCTCGAAGTCCATGAGGTCCCTCCTGAGGGTGTCACCCCATGAGGGTTCGGAAAGGACTCCCTTCAGTTGAAGGTAGCGGAAAGGTGATAGCTTGCCCAGCCCCAGGGCTTCCTCCAGATCGAGAAGGGGCATGAAGGAGCCGCCCACCCACAAGTGGCATGCTCTAACGAGGCCTGCCTCATACCAACTCTGATTTGCGGCAGGCTCCGCTACTTTGGCGAGGAATGGTGGCGCCCAAATACAACTCAACGGAGAGGGCCAGGTTGTGAGCCATCTGTAGAAGCTCTCCTCCTTCCAGACGGACCACAGAACACCCAGTACCGGGTGGTCCAGAACCCGCCTGGGGATGTGTGCTCTAGGGACCCACAACCACTCGTCGAGCGTGACCGGGGCGAGTAGCCTATTATCCAGTGCCACCCATTGCTTTTCTGACCCAGGGTTGAAATGGTCGACCAGAATCCTCAGCTGGGAGGCCCTGTAGCATGTGTCAAAATCTGGTAATCCCACCCCTCCGTCTTCCTTGGGCCTCGTTAGGACGTCGTAGGAAATCCTATGTTTCTTTCCCGCCCAGAGCAATCTGAGCAGGGTGTGTTTCATTGACTGTAGGAACGCGGTGGGGACCTGAGTGGGGAGCATCTGGAAGAGGAATAGAAATTTGGGAAGTACCACCATTTTGATCAGGTTGAGTCGTGCCATCCATGAGAACCCTGAGACCGCCCACCTCTCTACATCTCTCTTGACCTCTGTCCACAAAGGGGTGAAATTGCTCGGGAAGAGGTCTTTTGGGTCAGGTGTGATTTGAATTCCCAAGTGTCGGAACCCCCCTCTCTGCAATTGGAAGGGGAGACCCTCCACATACTCCTTCTCGGTTTCCGATAGTCGGCCCCCCATGAAAGCCACAGATTTGCCCTGGTTGACCTTGTACCCCGAGAGGTTCCCATAACGCTCCAGTGCCCGCAACACATGAGGGATCGTCTGTGACGGTTTAGTGACATAGAGGAGAGTGTCATCGGCGAACAAGCTGATCTTACAGTGAGAGCCGCCCATCTGAACTCCAGTGATAGCCTCATTGTTACGCACCGAGATCGCCCAGGGTTCCATGACAAGGGCGTATATCAAGGGGGGCACAGTGGACAACCCTGTCTCGTTCCTCGCCCTAGGTGGCAGGCCTCCGATTGCTTCCCATTGGCGGCCACCCTGGCCGTGGGGGTGGAATATAATGTCGCCATCCATCCCAACCACCTCTGGCCAATCCCCATTGCCAAGAGGACCTCCCCCATGAAGGCCCAACTCACCCGGTCTAAGTCCTTTTCTGCATCCAGGGACAGCAGGAGGACCCCCTCGCCCCGGGTTTCCCTTGAATGCACCACATGGAGGGTTTTGCGTATGTTGTCCGAGGCTTGTCTATTTAATATGAAGCCCGTCTGATCTGGGTGAACCAGGCGGGGCAAGCATTTCTCCAGGCGAGTGGCCAGGATCCTGGCAAAGATTTTAGCATCGAGGTTCAAGAGGGAAATGGGTCTATAGGAGCCATGCTCTGTCTGGTCTTTTCCTGGCTTGGGGATTACCGAGATGAGGGCCTGTAGGAATGTGGGGGGGGATCGTCTCTTTGTTACGGATTTGGTTAAACAATTTGGCCAAGGGTTCCATCAGTATGGGCTGGAATTGTTTGTAGAAATCGGCCGTATACCCATCTCCCCCCGGGGCCTTCCCTGCTTGGTCTCTTGAAGGCTGCCTCCACCTCCTCCACCGCTATATCCCCCTCCAGGCCCTGCAATTCGGCCTCCATTAATCGGGGCACCCGGTGTTCCTCCAGATAAACCCGGATCTCCACCAATGATTCCCCCTCTTGTTTTGTGTACAGGTCCCTATAAAAGTTTGCAAAGGAGCCCACTCTCTGCCTTTTTATTGAGGACCATACCCTCCCCATCTTTAATAGGCCCGACCCTCCTCTCCAGTCTGCATCCTCTGGCTCTACGTGCCAGTAAGGTCCCCACCCTATCCCCCTTTTCGTAGTACCTTTGTCGCGTGTATCTCCAGTTTCTTGACCACCTCCCCTATGAGGATCGTGTGTAGGTCCTGGCGCTTCTCACGCACTTCCGATAGGAGAGACTCCCTGTCAGCCCCCCCCTGGGTAAGCCTACCCCGCAGGCTCTTGAGTTCCGCAGTTCCGCCCGTAACTTGGCCTCAATGAGCCCCCTTTCCCTCTTACGCCTGGAACCCTCGGCTATGAGGAGACCACGAAAGGTAGCCTTCGCCGCCTCCCACACTGTCACCATATCCGTCTCCCCATTGTCGTTTGTCTCGAAATACGCCTCCATTTCGCCTCTCAGGAAGTCCCTGAAGACCGGACCCCTCAGGAGCGTATCATTGCACCGCCACCAGGCTGACCTGGGGGACAGGGGGAGCGACCAGTCTGCCACAAGAAGCTACACCACTCCCCTCTTTAGAAGTTAAAAGGAAATCAATTCTGGTGTAGGTATGGTGTGGGGGGAGAAGAATGTGTATCCCCCGGGCTCCGGGTGTGCCACTCACCAGACGTCCTCCCAGTAATGTTCCCTCAGAAGGGTCTGAAACGTTAGGTTATCTTTAGTTATCCCTTTTGGTTCAGTTGCCCTTGCCGTCCACCAGTCCAGCCTGGGGTCGATTTTAAGATTGAAGTCGCCCCCCAGTATCATGGCCCCTTCAGCCCATTCATCCATTACCCCTAGGATCTGGGTCAGGAAACCTATCTGGCCTGAGTTGGTAGCGTAGAGGGTGGCCAGGGTAATGCGTTCCCCTTCGTAAGTACCCTTAATCCCCAGGAACCTCCCCCCAAAGCCTCTTTGTTTCTGTATTAGTAAGGTGGAATGTTTTGCTCAAGAGAATCCCCACCCCTTCCTTCTTCGAGCTTCCGTGGGAGGCCCAGAAGCTGGCTCCAATTTCCCTCCCCCTGATGGGTGATTCCCTCCCCTGTCTGTAATGGGTATCTTGGAGGAACAGCACCATTAGCTGTTTGCGGAACATATTACTGGTCAGTGACCTCTTGTTTTGAGAGTTGAGGCCCTTGACATTGAGTGTGCCTATCTTGCCTTCTTTTTTATTTTTTTTATTTTATTGGTTTAAATTCAAACCTTTAAAATGTTACAAAACAAGACAACACTTAACATCTTAATATTATCGTTATTATGCCCCCGATACCTTCTTCCCTTCCCCACCCCCAGACGTTGACTATGGCACCTCTGTCCAACGTATTTATCGGATTGTTCAGACAGCCTTTGTTTTTCTTAAGTTCAAACGGCTAGAAATCATTCAGTTGAAGTTTTATTTATCAGCTCCTCAATTACTGCCAGAAATGAGGTCAGGGACATAATTAGTTTCCAATCTAACCCATTCCACAACTTCTGCCACCAATGACTGATGGTTTGCGTACCACTGGCCCAAATGAATGGATCTTTCATTCTTTAGTGATGGACAGAATAACACAAGATGCTTGAGGGATTCCAGCTCCTTGCAACAGATTCGACAAGTAAGATTTAACTCTGCATCGCCCGCCCGCTGCTTGATGCGATCTTTTGTTTTGAATGCATTCAGCCTGAATAGCATGAATAGTCTACGTGCTTTCGAGTTTGGAAAGCGATTCATGTAAGATTGCATCACTTTGTAGCCCCTCGCTTCGGCGGGAGCATCTTTCATTGCGCTGGCAGTCTGGCGCTCGCTACATGTGTTTATCCAATCAGTACGCCAAATCTTCACTTTTGCTGCTGTCGGGTTTGAGTGAAGAGTTTTCAAGCTGATATTGTTGATTGTTAATAAATCTTCACCTTGTCTCACCTATTGAGACAGAATATCTGAGCCTCTAACAAGCGTTGTGGAGAATCTTAAATTGGAAAATTCCCTCTTCTGCTTTGGTTTTCCGGAACAGCGTTAATTGGTTCCAGCAGATCCTTGCATGCATCGATACCAGAGCAAGTTCGTACCTTATGCATGCAGTAGAAATTCCTATTGGTAGGCTTAAAGCCTTAGACCAAAACATGTGTTCCAATGATGCCCAATGTGTCGGCGGGCAACCAAAGGCATTTTCAGCGCTGTATGTCAAAATCGGGACCACTTTCTGTTTGTAAAAGTTTCTCAGCGGTCGCACTGAAAAACGCCCATATTTTTTATGGATTACAAGAGCCTGACATGACAACTGGCCGCATTTCCTCTTAGTCAGTCACCCATGGTTCATCACAAATGCTGGAGTTCAAAATCATACCTAGGTATTTTACGGAATTTGACGTGCAAAGGTCAACTTGATCTAGTGACCACACGTGTTTTGAGCACCTTTTTGTTTTTGGCACGAACTTAGGTTCTCAAACACCAATATTTCAGTCTTTGTTGGTTTTATCTTCAAGCTGTTCATATTCACATACTTTTAGACCGCATCTAGTTTACGTTGAAGGCCGATCGGGTTTGATCTAGAATTACCAGATCATCGGCATACAACAAACAACTTATCGGCGATGAATTTAGCTTCGGAGGAAAGGCCCTCACAGATTGAATTGCTTCACCGATGTCAAAAATGAAAAGACTAAAAATTGCAGCTGCCAGCGGGCATCCCTGTTTCACTCCCTTGAGAGTCTTAATTTTAGCCGACGGGGTGCCTGATTGATCGAGACGAATCGCAATCGGAGTGTCTGTGTGTAATTCTTTAATTGCTGCAAGTAAGTCTGCGGGACAACCCCACTCTTCCAATTTATGCCACAACTCTTCCCGATCAATCATATCAAATGCCATGGAAAAGTCAACAAATGCGGCATAGACTTTCGTATTTGTACGCAGGGCTTCCATTTTCAGTAGATTTAAGATTAGCAGGTTCAGTGAACAACCTACCATTTTCCCAAAACCTGCCTGTCTTTCGTACACTTTTTTAGCTGTTTGGGCCCAGTTAGTCAGTTTAATTTGCAGCAACGATGCATAGAGCTTGCCTAGGACGTCAAGCGTGCCACTGGACGATAGTTGTTCAGTGACGCTCTGTTCCCTTTCTTA
Organism: Ambystoma mexicanum; assembly: GCF_040938575.1. NCBI lineage: Eukaryota > Metazoa > Chordata > Amphibia > Caudata > Ambystomatidae > Ambystoma > Ambystoma mexicanum. The sequence continues at coordinate 529,986,777 of NC_090924.1, read as the reverse complement.
AAAATTGGCACAATTATCCCTGACTTCTATGATCTTGGCACTTGTTTTTGCGAGTTGATTCTTGCAAAAAGATCAAAACACAAGTCAGCCCAAAGGTCAGGAAACTGTTTGATCATAAAGTTTGACAGACCGTCAGGTCCCGGGGCTCTTGAGTTTTTCTTTCTTATTATAGCCTCCCGGATTTCATCTTTTGAAAAGTTTAGGTTCCAAGCTGATTCAGAAATTGTGCGCACGCTCAGACCAAGATTTTTATGATAAAGCGCTGTGAAATGATGGACCCACTCTGTTTCGGTCACCAGGCATGTTTGTAATGCCTCTTGCGGGGTTTCCATACCATTGATTGTTCGCCAAAATTCGCCACTGTTCTTATTTGATAAAATCTTCAACATAGCCTCCGCATCATTCTGGTGTAATACAAATTGATGGCTTTTAATCCAGTTTTTGTATCGCTATTTAGTTACTTTATTTTTTAGCGTTATTTCCTCTTTTGGACCTTGATTATTTTTCCGGATTTCAGCTCTCATAGATCTTTTACGTTGCATCACCATTAGATCAAAACAATGTTTTTTCCGGAATTACCAGTTTTTCATTCCATTATTTTTGCATTTAAATTGCGCCAATATAGGTCTCGGACCTCATATTCTATCTCAGACGATAGCAACTTGAATTAGGAGCATATGTTGGCCACCTCGTGTTCTTCCAGTCTTACACGTAGGCGATTAGATTCAACTGAAACTTTTGTGCACCATTTTTTGCTTTGGACACCTTTTGTCTCATAAAATTTTTATACCGGCATATCGTGTTCAATATTTGTCATTGTACGAATATTCAAGGATTACATTCTCACATGCATAGTGTCAGAAACAAAAATGTAGTCGATAGTCGAACTGTAGCTTTCACGCTGCCACGTGGGCTTCGACGGTATGTCTCCTTGGGTACAACCATTTAACATTGACAGGCCTCTTACGTTCATTTCATCTGACTAAGATTGTGTCATGATGCCCGCTCCCGGGGAGCCGGTTCAAGCCCTGCGTCCCCGAAAGCGGACATCCAGTCCCCAAGGAAGGACCAAGCAACCCCATATAGGGGCCCTATGGACAGTGTCCTGGCGCCAGGCTCATAAAAGACATCAGTCCTGGCGCCAGGCTCATTTTGGAAGTGCTTGGGTGCACTTACCTGATGCAGACCATGCTGCAGGATCCCGGCCTCCTTGAGGTCTGAAAGGAACTACTTTACCTGTGGGACTAATTTACCATCCGGGCGTGGCCGGGGAAGGATACATACCTGATTGGAGGAAGGATACATACCTGTAACTTCTTCCAAGGCTATTTAAACCCCACCCGAACAGCCACACGTGCTTCGCGTTGTTCTGCATCTAGCAGCTGGACGCTCACCGTGTCTGCTCCTGCATCCTGACTTCTGCCACGCCTGCCAGCATCCTGGATCACCTGCAAAGGAAGAGAAGAAGAGAACAGAAGAAGGAAAAGTCCTTACCTGCTAAATCCGCATCCTGGAGACATCTCGCCAACAATCCTGAAAAGGAAGACTTTTATTTAAAAGCTCATCGCGTCGATCGCTGCAGCGCCACATTCCACTCACCTTTACAGGGCGCCTCCATGTTCAGCAGCGATCAACCGGATTCGCAGTCACGCCCCAGCGCCTAGGGAGAAAAAGACCAGAACAAAAGGTGAGAGAGAGAAGGGAATAAGGAAAGCTAAATCTCCATGTTAAGACTTACCTGTTGATTCATTCCCTCTTCATTTCAGGTCCGCGCCGCATCCTGGCATTTCCGGACACCGGCCCTTAAGGGGAAAAGGGACATCAGCGTTAATGAGCGAATGAAAAGACATTACCAAAAAACGCTCATTAAAGACTTACCTGATTTCTACAAGGATTTCACCTCACATCTCGGGTCGGTGCCTGTTCCCCGGCATTCTGTACCCCGGCCCCTATGGGGAAAAAGACACTAGCATTAGTACATTAATGCATGGACTCAAGGGGAACCTCTTATCAAAAAACTTACCTGGAAGCCAAGCAAGTTTGGTTCTCACCAATCCGAAAATCCAGTGAAGTAACTGGATACCAACGGGCCCCCGCATCAGAAGCAGGATGGAGAGCTCATCCTTCCAGACCCTAAGGTGAGACGCTACGAGGAATCACAGAAGGGTTTCGAGGAGGGTGAGAGGGGAAAGTGGGAGGCTGATTGCATTACCCCGCAGACAGTTAATTCCCTATTTTCGCCTACAGAAGGATACTTCTGCGAGCCAGACAAGCCAGATTTGGGGGCCCGGTCCAGTCCATCTTCCGAACCCTGCGCATCACCTTAGAAGAGGTCACAGCAGCGCGAACCAAGCCAGTGCCTCCGTGGGAGTCAGATGAGCGTTACAGAACGCGAAGCCTTCCTACAAATTCCCACCAAGGCGCTATGGAAAGTTCTGAGACTGATCAGTTGGCCCAATTACTGGGGGAATTACGGGCCGAAGTACATGCTGCTCGTCAAGAGACTAATGCCCTCAGGAGGGAATTAATAATATCAAAGAAAAGAACTGATGACCTGGCCAGACAGCTTTTGCAAGGTCAAGCTGGGCAAACTCCTCTACCCGGTCCCGGAGGGAACCCCGCTCCTGTGGTTTCCAGTAACCCTGTGCAGATTAATCTACCTGGAAACATGCCGCTGGCCCCACCCGAACGCTTTGCTGGGGACCCCAGACGATTCGCCGTATTCATGAATCAATGTCGTTTGCACTTCCTATGCAGACCTGGGGCCTTCCCTAATGATCAGACCAAGGTAGCCTTTGTATTGTCATATCTCAGCGGCTGCGCTGCCGATTGGTCAGTTCCACTGGTTACTCAAGATGACCTGATTCTCCGTGATTTTCAAAGGTTTCAAGCAAGCATGGAAAGGTTATTTGCTCGACACTCTCAGGGGCAGGCTCTGGATGACGAACTTCTATCCCTGCGACAGGGCAATCAGGACCTCCTATCCTATATTGCAACCTTTAATAGACTAATTGTGGAAACGGGATGGCCAGAGGATAAAGGAGTCACGTTGTTTTATCGAGGCCTACGCAGAGAACTTATAGATGTCTTGGCCCAAGTTGTAAATCCGCCCCAAGAATGCACAGAGTATATAGACTTAGTGGTCCAATTGGATCACAGACTTCAAAACAGAAAAGCAGGTCGGTCCAGGTTTGAGACCCGGGTGTTGGTCAAGACCCATGCTAATCCCAAGGGAGTTTGATGTCTCTGAGCCTATGCAAATTGGAGGGGTTAAAGGACCCTTAACTCAAAAGGAACGTGAAAGGAGGCGGCAGTTAAAATTATGTCTTTATTGTCGGAATTCTGGACACTTTCTACGAGATTGCCCGGCAAAGCCGCCCCGAAAGGCGGTAGGAGCCGCTGATAAAAACCATGAAGACTGTTTCGGGAAACGACTCCGCCCGACAAGTGTAGGGGTCCGCTTGCCGAGCTTGAAAACTAACTCTCAGACCTCGCATTTCATTGTGCCAATGGTTCTCGTAGATCCAGAACAGCCTAAGCGGTTGCATGCAATAAAGGCATACATCCATAGTGGGGCTATTGGAAACTATGTGGATTGTGAATTGGTCTCTTGGATTAACCTCCCTCTCCGTCCTAAAACCAGCAAAGATGTCATCACCACAGTCGATGGAACTGAAATTGCCTCTGGACCGGTAACACATTCCACTACTGAGGTGACTCTTATTGGTCCCGACGGCCATCGGGAGGGTGTAGTGTTTGATGTAATCAAGGCTCCACAGTTTCAGGTTATTCTTGGAATCCCTTGGTTAGAGACACATAATCCTCAAATTGATTGGCGAGCTAAGAGAATAACCTTCCCGGATTGTACACAAACCTGCTACCCAGAAAACCTGAAGATTAATCTAGCATCTGTAACCTCTGCCTCCATGCAACTACCTCCGGAATACCAAGACTTTCAGGACGTCTTCCAAAAGGAACAAGCCAACACGTTACCTCCTCACAGATCGTACGATTGCCAAATTGATCTGGTGCCCGGTGCACAACCCCCTTGTAGCAGGATTTATTCCCTTACCGAATCTGAGAATCTGCATTTGAGACAATATTTAGATCAATACCTAGCTAATGGTTTTATTCGCCTGTCAAAGTCCCCGGCATCCTCGGCTTTGTTCTTCGTGCCCAAAAAAGAAGGCGACCTTAGAACTTTTATCGATTACCGCGCATTGAACCAGATAACGGTTAAAAACCGTTATCCTCTGCCTCTGATCCCTGAACTCCTTGACCAGGTGAAGGACGCTTGCATATACACCAAGTTAGATCTCCGGGGGGCTTATCATCTGGTATGAGTTAAAGAAGGCGACGAATGGAAAACTGCCTTCCGTACTAAATGCGGATTATTCAAGTACCAGGTGATGCCTTTCGGATTGTGTAACGCGCCGGCTGCCTTCCAATACTTCATGAATGATGTCCTTCGGGAACTCATCGATGTTTGTGTTGTCGTATATATCGATGATATTCTGGTGTACTCCTCTTCGGAATCTGATCACAGAAAACATGTCAGGGCAGTACTTGAAACACAAACTATTGCTAAATTGGAGAAATGTGTTTTCCATACCACAGAAGTCGAGTTTCTAGGTTTCATCCTGACACCCAAAGGAGTCCGAATGGACTCAAGAAAAGTGGATACCATCCTCAAATGGCCATCACCTAGCTCTGTAAAAGGGGTTCAAAGCATGCTCGGCTTTGCCAATTTCTATCGCAGGTTTACCCCGGAATTTTCACGCGTGGTACAACCCATTACTGCACTCTTGAGGAAAAATAAACGTTTTGTATGGTCTGAAGAAGCCGAGCAGGCCTTTCAGGATTTAAAAGCTAAGTTTACCTCCGCACCTATATTGAAACACCCGCGTCCAGATCTCCCTTATGTCGTCGAGACTGACGCATTCAGCCTAGCCATGGGAGCTGTCCTGTCCCAAAGAGATCCCGAAACCACCCAACTGCATCCCGTAGCATTTTGGTCCAGAAAATTCTCAGCACCCGAAGTTAATTATGCAATCACAGACAAAGAACTGTTAGCCATTAAGTCCGCTTTTAAAGCCTGGCGGCATTATCTGCTTGGCGCTCGACATACCATCACAGTGATCACTGATCACCGGAATTTACAGTATTTGAAAACCTCCAAGGCTCAGTCATCACGGCAGCTCCGATGGGCTTTGTTTTTCGCTGAATTTGATTTCGTGATTACCTATCGACCTGGCTGCAAGAATGGCAAAGCAGACGCCTTATCCCGAATTGGAATGGGAGAATCTGATACAAACTCAGAACCAGTACCAATAATTCCCGAACAGAGGATTCTAGGCATGACTTTGTTACAGACGCTTTAAGACATTCAAGCCAGAGTGAAACTCCTCCTGGACCCTACAACCTTACAGGATTGGATACAAAAGGGATCAGACTTTACTATAGATAATGGTTTACCTTATTTCCAAGGACGCTTATTCCTGCCACATAAGGAATTACACGAACTAGTTATTTCCGGTTATCCTGATGCATTAATAGAGGGACACCCCGGTATTGCCAAGGCAGAGGAAAAGGTGAAACGACAATTTTGGTGGCCCTCTTGGCGAAAAGATGTTAAATCTTTTGTGATGTCCTGTGGTGTTTGCGCCCAAAATAAGTCAAAAGAAAAGACCAGCCGGTCTCCTTCAACCTCTAGGCATACCGCCAGCACCCTGGCACACCCTATCAATGGACTTTTTTTACAGACCTGCCTCCTTGTTCGGGGTACAATACTATTCTGGTAATTGTGGATTTGTTTTCCGAAATGGCCCACTTTATTCCTTTGAAAGGTTTACCTTCATCTTCTGTCCTAGCCAAAGAATTCCTCAAATATTGTTCGGCTACATGGATTCCCATCTATACTAATCTCTGACCGGGGAAGCCAATTCATTTACCACTCAAAGGGCCTCAAACTTTTAACCCAAAATATCTGGGACCTTATTCTATTACGGCAATAATTAACCCAGTGGCTGTTAAACTTGATTTACCAGCTAGTATGCGAATTCACCCTGTTTTTCATGTGTCACTTCTGAAACCAGTGGTACCCGGAACCCGACTACTCAAACCTCCAGAACCTATTCTAATAGATGGGGAGCCCGAATTCGAAGTGAAGAACATTTTAGACTCAAAAATGTTTTTAGGTCAAAACTGTTCTACCTAATTGATTGGAAGGGGTACGGACCTCAGGAGAGGTCGTGGGAACCCAGCGACCATGTGCATGCACCTCGATTAGTCAGGAAATTCCACTGACTCTTCCCAGACAAACCAAAACCCCTGGAGGGAACAACCTTGGGAGGGGCCTTGGGGGGGGGGGGGGGAGAGGAGTGCTGTCATGATGCCCGCTCCCAGGGAGCCGGTTCAAGCCCTGCGTCCCTGAAAGCGGACATCCAGTCCCCAAGGAAGGACCCAGCAACCCCATATAGGGGCCCTTTGGACAGTGTCCTGGCGCCTATGGCGCCAGGCTCATAAAAGAAATCAGTCCTGGTGCCATAGGCGCCAGGCTCATTATGGAAGTGCTTGGGTGCACTTACCTGATGCAGACCATGCTGCAGGATCCCGGCCTCCTTGAGGCCTGAAAGGAACTACTTTATCTGTGGGACTAATTTACCATCCGGGCGTGGCCAGGGAAGGATACATACCTGATTGGAGGAAGGATACATACCTGGAACTTCTTCCAAGGCTATTTAAACCCCACCCGAACAGCCACACGTGCTTCGCGTTGTTCTGCATCTAGCAGCTGGACGCTCACCGTGTATGCTCCTGCATCCTGACTTCTGCCACGCCTGCCAGCATCCTGGATCACCTGCAAAGGAAGAGAAGAAGAGAACAGAAGGAGGAAAAGTCCTTACCTGCTAAATCCACATCCCGGAGACATCTCGCCGACAATCCTGAAAAGGAAGACTTTTATTTAAAAGCTCATCGCGTCGATGGCTGCAGCGCCGCATTCCACTCACCTTTACAGGGCACCTCCATGTTCAGCAGCGATCATCCGGATTCGCAGTCACGCCCCAGCGCCTAGGGAGAAAAAGACCAGAACAAAAGGTGAGAGAGAAAAGGGAATAAGGAAAGCTAAATCTCCATGTTAAGACTTACCTGTTGATTCATTCCCTCTTCATTTCGGGTCCGCGCCGCATCATGGCATTTCCGGACCCCTGCCCCCAAGGGGAAAAGAGACATCAGCGTTAATGAGCGAATGAAAAGACATTACCAAAAAACGCTCATTAAAGACTTACCTGATTTCACCTCACATCTCGGGTCGGTGCCTGTTCCCCGGCATTCTGTACCCCGGCCCCTATGGGGAAAAAGACACTAGCATTAGTACATTAATGCATGGACACAAGGGGAACCTCTTATCAAAAAACTTACCTGGAAGCCAAGCAAGTTTGGTTCTCACCAATCCAAAAATCCAGTGAAGTAACTGGATACCAATGCGCCCCTGCATCAGAAGCAGAATGGAGAGCTCGTCCTTCCAGACCCTAAGGTGAGACGCTACGAGGAATCACAGAAGGGTTTCGAGGAGGGTGAGAGGGGAAAGTGGGAGGCTGATTGCATTACCCCGCAGACAGTTAATCCCCTATTTTCGCCTACAGAAGGATACTTCTGCGAGCCAGACAAGCCAGATTTGGGGGCCCGGTCCAGTCCATCTTCCGAACCCTGCGCATCACCTTAGAAGAGGTCACAGCAGCGCGAACCAAGCCAGTGCCTCCGTGGGAGTCAGGTGAGCGTTACAGATTGGGCAAATAAAGTCAATATTTAGATCGCCGCAGAGTATCAGGCCAGTTCCACTTGATGACTCTAGCAGATTGTCAATTATGGAGGAAACTTGATCGATAAAGGGATACGACCCAGTCTGTTGATGATTCCAATATACATTGATTATATGGATTACATCATATAGCGACAGTTTCTCTGAGTTTTCTTATTTCACAAACTTGTATGTAGGGCGTATAATTTTTAGAATTTATCTGAAGACCGTTTGATCAGTGTTAAGTCCTGCTGCCGGCTGCCCCTTGTCAGCTTTGATAGCTGGATTCAAAGCACATTCAAATTCAGAGATTACTGGCAGATCGCACAACCAGGTTTCTTGCAAGCATATCCGGTGTAAATCTTGGAGCCAAGCGTTGTTTAAAAGATGAGTGAAGCCGTGGGTGTTCCATGAGGTAAGCGAACACTCCTGAGCCATACGAGGCTTTGGACATTAGCTGTGTTTTTTGGTATTTAAGGCTGAAGCTAGCCAATTCCATTCCTGCGTTAATTCATTTTCTTTTGGGTTGTTTGGAATCGTTGCAGCAGGGATGACTACTGTCGCTCCATTGATTATAGTTATTTTGATTTTCGCCATCAGGCTTGTTCTAACTGCCTCGACCTGCACCATGGCCATAATGTTTTGAAAAGTGGGGGCAGAATGTTGCTTATTGGGGATTGGCCCACTTAGACCCCACTGCACCTGCTGAAACTGATCAATTGCTGTAGTGCTTTGAGAGGACTCCAAAAACTGAGATTTCTTTTTGCATATGCCGTGAGAGGCATTTTCCCTCATCCTTCAGTGCTTTATTGCACCTTTCTGGTTCCGGTAATTTGTAGGTATCAAAGCCCAACAATAACAGGTCTTCATCTGCCTCTAGAATTACATTCGCAATTATAGAGTTTACATGCAAGATCACCTTGTCAGTGCACAACTCATCTGCAAATCATAGAATTTCCGGATCTTTCGAATCTAATGAACGAAGCCGAGGTATGTGGTGAAGCAGTCTTAACACATTAGATCTGTTCAAAATTAATTTATCGCCACCGGCCAACCTCTCCAGCATTATTTTGATCAAGATAAGCGATTCAACCGATCCTGCTGATTCCTGCCGGTTCTCAGTCTTTTGATTTTTTTCTTTTAGACGTCGCGACCTGATAGTGGTCGACTTTCTGTTGTAAGACTAGAGAGTCGACAGGGACTAACATCACAGGCCTTTCGTTTCTTTTTGTGAAATTTACTCCGTTCGCTAATCGTTGGCTGACTTCACCGAAGTCCAAATTCTTCTTTTGATTGCTCAGTCTCTGCCTTTCCCATTTCGCTTGAAGCGTTATGAACTCCGGACTCCTGGGTTCCAAATCTCCACCCCCTACTTCTCCCTCAAGAGGCACCAGCTCACATAGCCTCTCGTTGTTCTCTCGTGTTAAGATAGAGGGTGAGCGCTGGCTCGCTTGAGGCATGGTTCTTTTAGAAAGTACGGGCTCTTTTTCCAAATTTGTGGTCTTTCTGCTCAGTTTAGAGACAGATGACAGTTGAGAACTTTTTTGTATACATTGGCCACCGAGCGGCGCTTTTACGATGGCAACAAACTCTGGCTCCGGATCCTCGTGTGTTGATAAATCCATTAACTTTTTGTGAATTGCCAAATCTTCACTTGGCAGATTTTCAACGGATATCGACTTATTTCCCACTATTGGTGGTTGACCCACTGCCTTATCTTTAATTGTGTCTGCTAGTTTCAAACTTGAAGTGATTGCTTTGTCTACCAGTTGGAACATGTTAAGGTTACGTAAGAATTTTCTAGCTCCTTTTTGTTGATTTTTCTTCCATGCAGGTAAATTCTTTTGCTTTTTCTCTATGCGAGGTGGAATTTTTTTCGCATCCATGGTAGCTTTGGACTGGGTTTCTAAGTCTTGACTTCCAAAAATGGGAAATAACCCGGCGGGAATCTCGATAACAGTGGGACCTTCAATCAGCTCAACCGCCTGGTCCACCTCTTCCGCAGGAGTCATTGAGCTGGATGCCTTTTGAGAATCCAATAGAGCAGGATTTGAAGCATTTTTGGCTTGCTGGAAGGCCCTGTTAAACGACATGTCCAATACGATAGAGTGCCCAACACTTTCACTCTGTGGCTCACTGGGGTTGATGAGATTCTCCACCTCTGTTACAGCCAGCGGTGAAGCAAGGTTATGCACTGGGATCGCAGATGCATTCCCTTCAATTAGGAGGGTTTCTAATGGAATGACAGATTCTGAGATTGTGCTGGCGGCACCTGACTGGCCGCCATCTTGGCCATCTTATCGGCGTTGGATGCAGCTTTTACGGAACATTGCAGCTCTGGCGTTGTCGTCTCTATCATGTCGCTGACGCAACATTGCTCCTCTCATCTTGGCACGGTCAGAGATTTTCGAAAAAGAGACAACGCTTCTTTCGCAACCTCTGCGAACAGTTTTTTATCGATCGTATCATTCTGTTTAGCATCATTTTAAAGTCTTTATGCCCGCCATTATATTTTGACTTAGCTCTTCTTGTTTAGACTTTTGGGCGCTCTGAGATACTTCCAAGTGCATCACTTTTGAATTCATCATGGCCAATAAAGTTGTAACGTCTTTCACATTTTCATTTAAAGTTTCATACAACTTAGTGAAGGGCGTTAAGGAAATTGCCATTGCAGATGTTAAGGCTATTAAAAGCTCATTTGCCGGTACATGTACACAGGAGGCTGCACATCCCTCCCTTCCTCTCTCCTGTGGGTCACGGGCGACTCGTCTAAATCGTGCCCTTTCACGCCGAATTTTTGGAAAAGGGCGTTCAATAAATGACGAGTCTCTTGTAATAGAGTCGTCAACCGAGTCTTCACTGTTTGCAGAATTACTTACTTGAATTTGGGGGCGCATCCTAGGTGTAAGAACTGCATTACCATGCAAGGGCAATCTTTTCTGGGAGTCTGCCACGTTACTATGATTTAACAATGTTGACTCATCCGAGGATGTAGAAACTCCCGCTTTCGGTCTTTTATAGTTGCCAGATCCCCATATGTCTCGGTTTACATCGGTAATATTGATGCAATTCCTTTTCTGGGGTGCTTTGGGTATCACATCCTGCACCGGGGTGGAAACCACAGTCCGTTTACTTGAGCATGATTTATTTAAGTTGATCAGGTTTTGTAGCACTGAGTATACCACCTCTAAGGAATTTCTTTTATCGAAGGGGGGTGGACCAACATCACTGCCCCTCAGCGCACCTCCTAATTGCGATTCACACACTGGTGCTTCAACAAAAGACGATGTTAAGATTACCTCAGGGGTCGGTATTATCGGTAAGAATGGGGGCGTAGCATCATCGTTTATCATTCCAGTTTGGGACGTGTTTCCACCTTCAATTATGTCCGGTGTAGAGTCTACCTCTGACTCGGCTGCAGGGTCAGCAGTGCTTTTGACATCAGGGCCAGCTTTCAATCTCCATGCCGACTCAGCAGCGACGCGGCTGACATGGTGCGCTTCTGCCACGTCCAACAGGCGCTGCGCCGCCTCAGCGTCTCCAGCAACGACGTCTACCCCACCCGCCGCTTCGCTCGACTGGCTCCGCCCATCAACATCAACAGGAGCGTCCCTGGCCGAGGACTGCAGCCTCGACTCCCGCGGCCCCACCTCTACCCTAACAACGGCAGGGGCTGCGTCAAGCACCAACGGACCAATCACTCGATGCCCGCCCACCACTTCCAGAGTGGAACACGGTTCGTCCTCCCCCCCCACTGTTAAGTCACGATCCACCGCAATTTGATTAACGTCTGTACCGTTCAGGCAAATTACATTTTGGGTCGAGTGCTGAATCTTAGCTTGTACTTGCTTCAAGCTACTTGACACGGGCATTAAGTGAAATGTTTCATGGTGGGCGGGAACTATAGGTACATCAGCGTCGGGAGAGGTGGCTGAATAATCTTCATTTAGCAAAGGATTGAATACATCATCGAGCATCTGAACGACTTGATCCTCCACTAAATCGTTATTTTCCGACGCTGATCTACAGGAAAAATATTGGCTCACCTGTTTTTGGCGAGTGCGTTTTACTGGAAGATCCTCTTGAATGACCATACGTTTAGATTGAGCTCTAGTCCTTAAAGTGGAAGTTAGGTTTGATGGATCCATCATCTGCACTGCGATGCGCCACTCGTCAAACAGTGGATTCCTCAGCCCTTAGTCCTCCGGGCTTAACGCCGTAAGGGCGGCAGAGGCGGCCTTTTGTGCCTGGTGACCCGGTCAGGTGACTTGGTCAGGTGGAAGTGTGTTAAAGACACAGGCACACGCACCTCACTTCTCCTTTCTCCAAGTGAAATGAATTTCTCACCACAGCCAAACAGTGGATTCCTCAGCCCTTAGTCCTCAGGGCTTAACCTTTGTCGTCTTGGTAGTCCATCTCTAACTTCACCGTAGTGTAATGCTTGCGTGCGGCCTGCAGTAAAATAGAAGATTCTTGTTCGAACTGTCTAGTCCCCCCACACCCCCTGTAAACCCCTCTAGGTGTTACCTTTTCGACCTTGATGATGGTCGTTCTCTCCCCTCCCCCCTATCCCTTTCCCCCTCCCCCGTCCCCCCGTCTTGAGGCATTCGTCCATGTCTCCCGATCTCCTTTGGGGACGGTCAACGAACCACCAAGGACTCTACCCCCATTCTCTTCAAATCAAAGTGTACGTGTGTGAACCTTTAAGCAAACATGTGGGGCATGACCTTGCTCCCGAGGTCCCCCACCTCCCCCCGTGTCCCCAGGCGCGGACCCGACGCTCAGGTCCATCGAACAAGTCAATAAACCTTGTGGAAAGAAACAGTGAACAGACCCAAACCCCCCCCCCCCCCCCCCCGGGGGCCCAGCTCAGCGCCAACGTGGTGCTCCTCCATGTGGCCCCCAGTCACCGGCCCTAGAGAGCCAGTGGCGTAGCCCCCAGCGACCATGGTCACTGGGGAATCTCGTGCTCAAGCGATGAGGTAATGCTGCTGTCATTTCAGGTGGTCCTCAGAGGCCGATGATGGGTGCCTGGTTTTTTGGAACTTGCGCACCCCCTTGACCCTGGTCTTGCCACTGGGTTGCCCCAGTCTGTCGGGGCCCCGCGGTGGGTTCCTGGCCTCACCCCCTGATCCACCAGACGGACCGGCACGGTCCCCCACCAGGTCACCAGTGGCCCACAGAATGTCCTCCGTCACCAGGTGGTGTCTTTTCCCCCGACCACTCGAATGCCAAGTAGAAGGGGTGGCCCCAGCGATACCTGACCCCCTTACCGTGTAACCATCTGGTGAGGGCTCCGCATTTCTTTCTCATTGCGAGGGTGAGGGCTGAGAGGTCCTGGTAGATTGCCACCTTAGAGTCTCCATATTGGATATCACCGAAGTTCCTCGCTTTCTCCAGGATCCTGGCTTTGTCCTTGTAGTAATGCAGTCGGGTCAGCACTGACCTCGGGCCCCTACCTCCTCCGCCGGCTCGATGCACCCTGTCGAGTTTAATCTCGGTGTCGGCCTCTGGCCCCATGACGACTATTATAATATCGTGAACCTTGCCTTCCAGTTCCTCCTTTCCCTGTTCTCCATGTCGTCAACCTTGAACCGTAATTCCTCCTCCCTATGATGTACCTCTTGGAACCTGGCCTCCATTTGCGTCTCCAGGATCGCTGTGGAGAGCTGGTTGTTCTCGACTCCCTCCACGCGGTCTTCCAGGGTGGTGACTTTAGTGGTAAGGTCGGCCAACTTAGCACCCATGTCGGTCCGAATCCCACGTATCTCCTCCAAGATCATCTGGATGTTATGGCTCTCAGGTCGGGAGGCGGCACTGAAGGAGACCCGGCACCCATTTTGTCCCCTCCGGCCGCAAACTGGTACTTGGAAAGGGCCTCCTTCCAACTCATGGGGTGCTGGTTGCGCCAGAGTATGGCAACTGTCCGCCGCGGGGCGCACCGCCGCGATAGGACTAGTGTAGGGGGAGAGACCGGGAGAATCTGGAGATATCTACGGTGGGAAGGTGCCCTCGGAGTGACTGTCTATGGATGTGCCAGCCGAGTAACTCAAGGATTTCAGTGCCAGTGGGAGAGTGGGTTTATCCCCCCCCCGTGGTTAGGGAAACCACTAGATGACTGGTCGTGGTCGGTGGGGTCCCCTGCGGCGGGGCATGGGGGGGACCCTTTAGTCAAGCGGCGCTCGTGGGGGCCAATTAATGAATCCTGGCCCAAGGGCGTCTCACCTGGAACGAGCCGTCTCCAGTGTCCCCCAGTCGGATGTAGTGTGGGCGTGCTGCTGCGACGGCCCGGGCTGGGGAGCTCTGGTGTGTGGAGAGGCGGGCCCGCCCAACTCTGCCTGTGGATGGGTAGAGTGCGGGGCGATGCGGGTCCGCGTTCAGCTCCTCAGGCGTCTTCGTTCAGTGTCGAGCGTGTCCTCACATCAGCCCCGCGCTGCCTCGCCACATCCGGAAGCGGGGCGCCAGAGGCCTCGGGGTACGGCGGAACCTCTAGGGTCCCCTGCCCCCGACTTCTCCTCGCTCCAAGTGGATACGCCCTCCGCAAGCGGCCGCGGTGTTTCCCCGCTTCTGTACTCTGCTGCGGCCTTGGCGCGCACCGCCTGTGTGTTACTCGGAACCGCGGGGGGAGGGGCCGCGGAGACCCTGGGTGGCCGAACTCAGCCCGTGGGTGTCGTAGAAACTCCTGGTTTGGACTCCCTGGGGGGGGCAAGGGTTCACACGGCCTTTTTTGAGAGGCTTGTGAGGGATGGGCTTCTTCTTCCTGCTCAACTTCGCAAGTTTCCCGGGGCTGGGTGCGGAGCTATCGGCTCAGGCGGCCATCTTGCCTGCGCCCCCTGGTGGCTTCCCTAATAAGTCTTTCACCAAGAAATACTGCCCTTCTGTTAGCGACCCCAGCTATTTATCTACTCACCCCACTCCCGAGAGTTTGGTGGTTCAGGCAGCCACGGCACCTCTAGGCAAGCGGCGTACCCTACCATCCCTTCTGATAGGGACAGCAAGCGCTTCGACAGTTGGGCCCAGAAGGTATTTTCTGCTGGGAGCATGGACCTGAAATCAGCCAACTCCACTTGTGCCTTGGCAAGGTTTTCACTCTCTGTGGAATTGTTTCCTTGGGGGCTGAGCATATTCCCGAGGGGGGAAGAAAGGGATGGGTTCCTTGCTCTCGTTGTCATGCCTGCGCCATGGGCGCATCCATTTACGCTCAATTTGGACTATATGTTTATCATTTATTTACAACAGACACTTGGATCTATCTATATTTACTTTGCAAACTTTATTTCCCATTTGCGAGACTTTGCTGCTTAATTATTATTTCCAACAAACTACGCATACCATAATGCACCTGGCTACAAGCATTGATTCCTGGCTGTTCCTATTGGTTATCAATGGAACTACACCCCCCAGAAGCCCTAGAGACTTGCTCTGCTTCCACCAGCCCAGGAACAGAAAGGGAGGTGGCCGATTGCCTGCAGGTGTGTTTAGCCAGGTGCAACCAATTAGCCTGCCTCTGTGCTGGGCTAGGCAGTATAAAGGCTTCTGCCTGCAGTGGCTCAGCCTCTTGCATCTGAGAGTTCTTCCTCCACCTTTTGCTTATTTCTACGGATCTTGTATGCTGCTTACCTTCACTCCTGCTTGGACCCTGCCTTGTTGCTTGCTCCACCCTGCTGCCTCCAGCCATAGCCTTCCAGACTCCCTGCCTCACAGCCCTGCTCCTCTGGGCTCTCCACACTGCAGCTGATCACGCTCTGCTGCCTTCCAGTCTTCGCCCTTGCCCTGCTGGGCTCTCCACACTGCAGCTGATCACGCTCTGCTGCCTTCCAGTCTTCGCCCTTGCCCTGCCGGGCTCTCCACACTGCAGCGGATCACGCTCTGCTGCCTTCCAGCCTTCGCCCTTGCCCTGCCGGGCTCTCCACACTGCAGCGGATCACGCTCTGCTGCCTTCCAGCCTTCGCCCTTGCCCTGCCGGGCTCTCCACATTACAGCGGATCACGCTCTGCTGTCTTCCAGCCTCCGCCCTTGCCCTGCCGGGCTCTCCACATTGCAGCGGATCACGCTCTGCTGCCTTCCAGCCTTCGCCCATGCCCTGCCGGGCTCTCCACATTGCAGCCGATCACGCTCTGCTGCCTTCCAGCCTCCGCCCTTGCCCTGCGTACCCTCTACATTGCAGCTGATCACGCTCTGCTGCTTTCCTGCCTCAGCCCTTGTCCTCTGGGGCTCCCTGCTCTGCAGCCTACCTCTCTGGCAACCTACAGCCCTTGTCCTCTGGGCCTTCCTACTTTGCAGCTTATCCCGCTTCGCTGCCTACTACCTACCTTTTCCGCTGGGTTCTCGGCCTAGCAGCTCTCTACAGTCCTCTGCTACCTTCTACGTTCATCGGCCCTGTCCCTCAGGGTTCACTCCTTACTGCCCGGCCCTTACGGGATCCTTGCCGTGCAGTCTGCTTTACTCTGCTGCCCTAAGCCCTTTTCCTCTGGGCGTTCTACCTTACAGTCCTACCCCTGTGGGCTTACTCATTGCTTTCCTGCTCCTCTGAGCTCTCAACCTTGTTCCTTACTGTCCTCTGCTATCCTATCCTGTTACACGACTTTCCTTTCATTTCCTTCTGCTAGTTTGCTATCACCTAATTTACTGGATTTGTCTGTAGTATCTTCTCTTGTACTGTTTGTAGACCCTTTTGTACAGAGCTTGTCTGTTGGTTCCCATCAGTCAACCTCTGCCCCTTCCCTTGTCCTGTTTCTACATTACAGACACCCAGAGCTGCTGTTCCAAGTCATGAGCAATCAGAGTGGGCCTCTGTTATAGCAAACTGTGCAGAAGGCTAGAGTATTTCCAAGGTTCGTGGAATACTCTTTTCCTATATCTGCATACACCCAGAGAGGGTATTCATTCTGTATCTTTTCCCTTGCTACTCTTGCCTAATCTTCGTTCTCCTTCCTTTCCGCTGTGTGTGTTCTTATCTGTCCACTTTATTTGGCACAACCACCCAAACCCTTTCTGGGTGTCCTGTGCCACTCTTAAAAGAGTGCCATCCCTGACACTCGTGCAGGACGGCAAGGATGCTATTTGCGAATCCCTTCAGTCGGGTTTGGATACGGCCGACAGTGTTGGCCGATCCATGGCAGCGAGCACCGTTATATGCAGATTTGCGTGGTTGCGGAAGTCAGGGTTTGCTCCAGATGTGCAGGCCCGTCTTCTGAACATGCCCTTTGATGGCGCACAATTGTTTGGCAGCAAGGCTGACGAGAGCCTTGAGAGAGGTTGCAGACCTTAAAAGCTGTGGCAAAATCTTTAAGCACTGCAGTGTGTCAACCTCTGCCTTTTCGTCCTAGGGGACAGCAGTGGAGGGGAGGTTCCTTTCGTTACTACTCCTCCTTTGGTAGAACGAGAGGGGCTGCCATTCAAAGGGGCCAGCGAAAAAGTACCGTTGGTGGTCGGGGAAATCGTGGTGCCAAAGCCGCTCAGGCAGCTGCCTCTTTGCCTTCATGCACTGCTGCAGCCGCTTCCAAACAGTCATGAGGCCGTATCCCATGGTTCGCCGGTTGGGGGCAGAGTGTCTCAGCATCTCGTAGAATGGCATGCCATTACTTCAGATGCGTGGGTTCTGGATACCATATCCCACGGCTACTGCCTTCCCTTCCTTCAGCGGCCTCACGACAATCCATCGGGGAAACTCTCTTCGAAGCTTCCGGATCCGCTCCTTGCGCAGGAGATCTTGAGGCTGCTGGAGAAAGGCGCTATAGAACTGGTGCCTGTAGCGGAGAGGAACAAGGGATGGTATTCCCCTTATTTTTTGATCCCAAAGAAAGACTGGGATTGAGACCCATAATGGACTTGCGTTGGTTGAACAAACTTCTCAGGAAGGACAAGTTCAAGATGGTCACTCTTTCTCAAGTCCTCCAGGCCCTTCAACTTCAGGATTGGTTGGTGTCTTGGACCTCAAGGATGCTTACGTTCATGTGCCCATTCATCCCGCACACAGGAGGTACCTGAGGTTTGCGGCTGGCCACTCGCACTTTCAGTTTCGGGTCCTGCCGTTCAGATTGACCTCTGCCCCAAGCTAATGGTGGTGGTGGCAGCGTACCTCAGGCAAGGGGGATTCACGTCTACCCCTACCTGGACGACTGGCTGATCCGGGCGCGTTTTCCCGGGCAAACGTTGGATCATCTTGGTGTCACCTGCCGCACCCTCCACAGGCTGGGCTTCTCCCTGAATTTCAAGAAGTCTCATCTGACACTTTCCAAACAGCTCCAGTACATCGGGGCTGTTTTAGACACGTCCTTGGGGAAGTGTTCACCTCGCGAGGTAAGGGCTCATCACATTGTGCAGATGGTGGACAAGTTTCAACATGCCCAGAGTCTCCCGGCTTTCGAATTCTTAAGGTTGCTTGGCCTCTGCATTTTTCTGGTGCCAGAGGCCCAGCTGCAGATGAGATCCCTGCAGTAGGTTCTCAAGATGCAGTGGTCACAGTTCCGGCAAGATGTCAGATCCCGTTTAGATTCCACTCTCGGTCTCCCAGAATCTTCTGTGGTGGGCCGAGGAAAGGAACCTGATGAAGGGGGAACAGTTTTGACAACCGTGGCCAGAGGTGACGGTAGTGACGGATGCTTCCCTCACAGGATGGGGTGCTCATGCCAACGACTTCACCACCAGCGTTCGTTTGTCTCCGTCGGAGTCCAGACTCCACATTAATCTGTTGGAGTTGGGGCCGTCGGGCTAGCCCTGAAGGCTTTTCTGCCCTCTGTACGGGGGAAGAGTGTCCTGATCATGACGGACAACACAGTGGCCATGCATTACCTCAACAAAAAGGGGGTGGGGTGTAGGGTCACTTCTGTTGTGCAGATAGGTAATGCAGCTCTGGTTCTGGGCCATCCAGCAGGAAATTTCGATCTCAGCAGTTCATCTGGCCAGAGACAAAAATGCAGCAGCGGACTCTGAGCAGGCGGAGCACGGTCTCCCACGAGTGGGAGTTGGCTCAGGAAGTCATACAGGAGATCTTCGCCCTTTGGGGAACCCCGCAAGTAGATCTCTTTACCACCTGTGTCAACCGGAAGTGTGAAAGATTCTGCTCAATGGAATTGCCTCCAAGAGGAGCCTTAGGAGACACATTTTGGTCATTCCCACTGCTGCGTTTCCTCCAGTCCCCGTCATTCGTCAAGTGTTACAGAGGTTACAGAGGTTCGTTTCCCACATGATCATCATTGCTCCGGATTGGGCGAGGTGAGTGTGGTAACCGGACCTTCTAGAAATATCCATCTGTCCTCCACGCCGTCTTCCCTAGCGAGAGGATCTGCTCCATCTGTGCACGCGCGCGAAAGGTGGGGGGAGGGGCGTTTTGGGGGGTGTTTGCAGGTGGTGGAGGTGTCGGGTTCTCCATCCAGAGGTCAATACACTCAACCTTCATGCTTGGTATCTGAAAGGTTGAGGTTTAAGGATTGGGACCTCCCGGATGACGTGATTGAGGTGTTGCTTTCGGCCAGGCGGCCTGCAACAAAATCTCTGTACCGTTGGCGTAAGTTCTGCGACTGGTGCAGGGATCACAATGTTGATCCTTTTCAGTGCGCCATTCCTATGGTTTTGTCTTTCTTACTTTCTTTGGCCCACAGAGGCCTTCAAGTGGGTACCATTAAAGGTTACCTGGCGGCGCTGTCTATCTTTAAGCGCTCGTCTGAGGAATGTTCTTACTTTAAGATTCCTTTGATTTCTCAGTTTCATAAAGGACTGACTAATGTATTCCCGCCGTCCCCTTTCCAGGTGCCGGTTTGGGATTTGAATTTGGTTTTGAAATTTCTCAGTTCTTGTAGACGTGTACACTGTAAAGAATATGTTGCCAATGCTTTGGAATGTGAAATGGGCAGGGTTGCCCTTGCTGTATCTTGTCTTTATAGAGTTCTGGAATTAAATGCAATAAAAAGGTTAAAAAAAAAATAAAAGGGGACGCTGGATTTAGCATGCATACTGGCAAAAAGAATTGCAATAGCCTGGAAGTCTCCAAGTGGTCCGCAGACAGAATGTTGGTGGTATGACGAGGTGCTGTGTGGCCAAGGGCGCCACAGAGGGGATCGACAGAAGGGTGTGACAATGTGTTAGCCTGGAATGCGCTGGTGCTAGGGTTTTTCGACTCGCCCGATGACGAACTTCCGTGAGATATAGTGCTATATTGGAGGAGCGGGCTGGATATTGTGAGTTGAATGTTTGCAACGGGTGGAGGGTATTAGCAGGATGAGATTCTGGGGAAAGCTACTTAATAAATATTGGAAGTGGATCCAGTGTCCAAACCTTTCTGGGTGTATGCTATGCAAGCTGCTAGTTAAAATGTTGTTTGGGTTGTTCTTTGTTAAGCTGTTTATTGGTATTGTACTTGGCAGGAGAGGGGGATAACTGCAAGTTGTGTTTCTGTGATAATGACATGATGGCTGTACTAAACATAATAAACAGATTATTTTTAAAAGACCTTACAATGCATCGTAGGCGAACGAAAAGCTCAAATTCTGGGGGCCCGAAAAAGGGCATAAATGCATACTTGACCCCAAAAGTCCAGAAACTTTTGCAGCCTGAAAAACGTGTCAGAGAGATCTGATTGTCCCAAAAGTTTTGGCAGCCCAGAAAAGGCCTTAAAATGTGCCATAGGCCTCTAAAAATCTAGAAAGCTTTGCTCGTAAAAAATGTCTGAGAGCTGAAAATTCCTGAAATCTTTTTAGGCCCAAAAAAGCTTCCCTAGAAAACTGTGGCAACCCAAAATATGACTTAAAACGTGGCCTAGACCTGCACAAATCTAGAAAACTTTGACATTTGAAGTGGTAAAAAAGGGCTTTAAATGCAATCTAGACCCACGGAAGTTCAGAAAACTTGGCGCGTCTTCCTTTCATTGCTAGTAATTTCAACGCCTGGCATTTAAACGTGGAAAAAATTATGAAAATGGCAACCAACATTTTTGGGGGGGTGTGAAATAGGTAAAAATAGGTGGGAGAGAGGGGGTTTAATTCGATGATCATTTTCGTAATTCTTTCCACGTTTAACCCCTTAAGTTCCAAGGGCGAGGTATCTCGTCCTTGACATTACGTACGCAGTGCCAAGGACGAGATAGCTCGTCCTTTTTCGCACGTTGTTTTGAAAAGCAGGGATCGCTCAAAACTGTAATCCAACCCTCGGGCTATGTGAGGGGGAGGTCCCCCCTCACTGCCAGGGGGCTGGATGACCTTCACTTTCACGTCGGCGTGCTTTACGCACACCGACGTGAAAGTAATTTTCACCGCAGCAGCCATTTTGGGCTGCTGCGGTGAAAATGGAAGGTGAGTGCCCTTCTTTGTCCGCCTCAATCTCTGGCTATATTTCAAGCCGGAGATCGAGGCAGGTATCGTTGGAAAGGCGAGATTCCCCCCTTTCCAACGATACCCTTTGTGTGGCATTGCTGCTCATGGATCGGGCGCAGGATGCGCGATCCGTGAGCAGCAATGTCACAGGATCTGTTTGTGACGCAGGGGTCGGGGGCTGGTTACTAGGTAAGCAGCCCCCTAGCCCCCATGGCCCCAACGCATGGGGCCACATTTATGGATGGGAAAAAAAATGGAATAAAAAGAAATAAATAGTACGGGAAGGGGCGAGGGGATATTCTCCCTTTTCCAACAACACCCTGTTTGTAAGCATTGCTGCCCCTGGATTGGGGCAATTGCCACTAGAGACCAGGGATGTGTTACAGAGGGATGGTGGGGGGGCAGCTTACTAGGTAAGGGCCCCCCTCCCCCTCGGCGGCCCCAAAGCATGGGGCCACATGTATGGAGACCCCTGGGGCGGATGGGTGACCATCTGCCCCCAGGGGTGGGGGATCTGTAGAAAGTGTGAAATTCACGTGTCAAAACAGACTTGGTTACCTGTGTTTTAGGCTTTCCCCTTGGCGCCCAGGTAGGTGCACCCACACATGAGGTACCGTTTTCATTGGGACACATGTGGAAATGCGGGATGGTATGCCATGTGTTGTTGGCGGCGTGTTTCGATGGGTGAGCCGAGTGAAATGTGTGGAAAATGCAGTTTTTTCCCACATTTCGGACTTTGCAGGGGTGTCTGGGTAATAGATTCTGGGCTGATTTGCGCAAATCATACCTCTGCGGATTCCCACAGGTGTCCTCTTTGCGGAAATCCATGGGGTTCCCTGTTTTCCTTGGTGGCTTGGACACCCAAGGCTCATATCTGTATGGTGTGCCCGTCTGCAGAAAGTGTGAAATTCACGTGTCAAAACAGACCTGTGTTTTAGGCTTTCTCCTTGGCGCCCAGGTAGGTGCACCCACACATGTGAGGTACCGTTTTCATCGGGACACCTATGGGAATGCGGGAAGGTATAACATTTGTTGTGTTTGTTTGGTTTTCATAACGTTTTGACCCATTTGCTGGTGCCCTTTGTCACACAACCCTTTCATTTCCCAAATGTGCCCTACATTTAGTCGCTGCTTTAGGCACCATACACTTTTGTAACCTGCACAAGTCACCTACCCTTGAAAAGGTCTGCTTTTGCTCTTTCAAAAAAAGTATGCTTGCCGTTCCTCACCACATTGGTTTTCCTGATGCTAAGTGTGTCTGTTCAGGCCATAAGCATGAAACTCCTGTTTGGCTTGTGGGATTGGTTGTTTTGTAAAACACTACAAAAAATGTACGCTTTCCTAACTGCAAGAGTCTGGGCAATGTAGGGGAGCATTGCTTTTCTCAAAATTCATAGAAGCCATTGGCGTACCAAGCCAACCATGTCCACCACATACCTTTTTTTCGGTCATTTTCCCGCTTTTCCCCCAATCTATGGCATTTTCCCCTACCTACTTGTTACCCGACCTATGCAAATCACCCCTTCCTAAACTTGGAATTTTGTCTGCTTTTCAGAAATATATGCCTTTCTGTCCTCCAATTCGGCTTTTCTTCCTTTCCGTCCTTGCATGTCCAATTGGCAAAAATGGCCAAAACCGCCTACCTCTCACAAAACGGTTGATAACCACATCAAAATAATTTGTTTTCGTTTCTACTCAACCTGTTCTTGAAAGTCAGGAAATTGGGGGAATTCAGCACAGCAAACCATTTGTTTCTAGCTCTTACAAGGAAAAAACCATAGGCTTCTTTGTACATCATTTTATTGGCATCTTTTGAAAAAACACAACATTTTCGCCTTTTTTGCTTATTTTCTCTACACCCACCCCTACAGCAACATAGGATTCCTGGGTGGCATTACGACCGCCTACATGTGGGAAAAAAAGGAGCCAAATTTGGCCGAGATATCTCATGTAACAAAGTTACAAGCCAATGAATGGCCACATACCGAAATCACCAAAAAAGGCCTTGGCACTGGGGGGAAATACCCATGGCACTTAAAGGGTTAAATACCAGGCATTGAAATTACAGGCGATGCAAGAACATAGAACCGAAAACTTTGTGGCCCAAAAAAAGCCCTTATAACGTGTTCTAGGCACTTAAAAATCTAGAAATCTTTGGAGGCCATAAATCATGTCTGAGAGGTGTCATTGTCCCAAAAACTTTAGCAGCCTGAAAAGGTTACATGTGATTTCATCGAATCCCAAAACAACTAATGAAATTTCAACAAATACAAAACCAATAATTCCAAAATAACTACTGTATTTTTCGGTGTTTGGGGGGTTACCCCCCAAAACCACTATTCTCACTCCCAACCCCATTTCTAGTTTTTTTCTCCAAATTAGTTATTTTCGTTTTCATTGTTTTTGTATTCATTGTAATTTCATTAGTTATTTTATATTCAATATAATCACTGCATTCCCCTGAAAAAGGCCTTAAACCACATCATAGACCCCCGAACGAACTGAAAACTTCAGTAGCCTGAAAAAAGCCTTAAAATGCATCTAAACGCCAGAAAGAACCCAAAAAAATGTTTGTCCCAAAAACGATTCCTAGACACCTGGAAGCACAGCAACTTTGGAACCTGGAGAAAGGCTTAAAATGCACCCCAGACAACTTTAAAGGCACGAAAAAGGGCTTTAAATGCATCCTAGAAGCCCAAAAGTCAAGAAAACATTGTGGACCAAAAAATGCCTCAGATTGTCCCCAAAACTTCAGAAGCCTGAAAAAGGCCTTTAAACGCATCCTAGAAAATCTGGGAAATGTTTTGACCAAAATAAATCCTAAAACTCATTTTGGGCCCCAAAAAATCTAGAAACCTTTGGAGGCCTGAACAAATGCATCCTTGACCCCTGAAAGTCCAGAATAGATTGCGAATGTCCCAAAATCTTCGGCAGCCTGAAAAAGACCTTAAAACGCATCCTAGACCCCGGAAAGTCCCGCAAACATTTTGAGCCTGAGAAATGTATCCTAGACCCCTGAAAGAGCAGACATTTTTGCCCACCCAAAAAAGACCTTAAAATGTGTCTAGACACCCACAAATCAAAACTTTGAAGGACTGAAAAAAAGGGCTTTCAATGTATCCTAGACCCCCAAAAGTGTGGATACCTTTGGTGGTCTGAAGAAAAATGTGTCAGAGGGCTCAGATTGTCCCAAAAATGTTGCCAGTCTGAAAAAGGCCTTGATACGCATCCTACACCCCTGAAAGTCCCAAAAACGTTTTCGGCCTACACCACTGAAAATCTAGAAAACTTTGGAGGCCAGAAAAAACGCTTGAAGCACTTCATGAAAGACCCAAAAAAGAATTTGCCCCGAAAAATGCATCCTATACCCCTGAAAACTTTGGCAGCCCAACGGAAACCTTTAAAAAGCATCATATGCCTCAAAAAAGTCTAGAAAACTTTAGAAGCTTGAAAAAAGGGCTTTAAATGCATCCTAGACACCCGAAAGTCTAGAAAACTTTGGTGTCCTAAAATATGTCTCGGAGCTTCCAAAAACATTGGCAGCCCGAAAAAGGCCTTAAAACGCATCCTAGACCTCAAAACGTCCCAAAAACCATTTAAGGGGCTTTAAATGCATCCTAGGCCCCCGAAAGACCAGAAATTATTAGTGAGACAAAAAGGACCTTAAAATGCATCCTAGCCCCCCAAAAATCTACAAAGCTTAGAAGCCCGAAAAACATGTCGGAGATCTCTGAATGTCACAAAAATGTCAGCAGCCTTCAAAAAAGGCTTTCAAATGCATCATAGACCCCTGAAAGTGCGGAAAGCTTTGGTGGCCCAAAAAAGACCTAAGAATGCACCCTCAGCCATGAAAAGCTCAAACTCAAAGTCCAGAAACATTTTGCGACACGAAAAACATGTCGAAGAGAGCTGAATTTCCCTAAAACGTTTGTGTGAGGTTCCAGCTTGCCTGTCCTGCGGTGGGTGAGGCTGAACGCGCCACAATTCCATCCAGAGCTGGCCAATCCCAAGTGATTTGCAACACTGAAGGAATGACACCTCCGAGGGGAAAAGGGTTTGGAACGAAAAAAACTCAATCACTGATCCCATCTTTCCTGCTTTGGGATATGCTCTCAATGTCTTCTTCCTCTCCTAATCTTCTCCTTCCTGGCAGTCTGTGATCAGCTACTGGATCTACGAGAAATTACAGCCCTAGTTACTGACTTTCCTTACAAGCTTGCTACTTCCACTTTCCCCTCTTAACTACCTGAAAGCCTCCTTAAAGAGCTGGAAGGCTGGAAATAGAATTGAGCTGGATTGCTTCTGTACTGAAGTCTCTTCCTGTAACTTCCATTGCACAAATGCTCTCTGAGTTCCAGAGTCCGTTAGTAAAGTATTTACAAAGTTTGTTTCTTATAAATGTTCTTGTACATTGCTGCGTTAAAAATAGTCCTATGCTCTTTAACTTGTCTCTTCCTTTGCTTACTTCCTGTATTCATTGCACTTCCCGCGCAGTAATAGGTCAACTTCCTCCACGCTCCCTGCACTCTGTACAGTATTTGCGCTCTCCGTGCAGCCCTTTTCTTTGATTCTTTTAACTCTGCGCTCCGTGTGTCTTGTTTTGGCTGCTTCTTCATTTTAATTCGCTGCGCATTTTCTCACGCTCTGCATCAGGCTTGTGCTCGCCATTCCCGATACCAGCAGCTGTTGTTAACCAAGGACATTGTATAACACAAAAATGGGGCAGAACACATCTTTAGTGTGATTTGGTTATAGCCTAATGTGTTCGATTTCTGAAAAACAGGAGAAAGAACAGACTGCTTTCGGAAAACCTGCTGTGGTTGAGGGCAAGGTTGATTCTGAAGGAACAAGGCTGTGAAGGAAGGACAGAAAGGATAGGGTGAAATTCTAACTATCCCTTCCTCATCTCCACACATTAGCCTAGGTACCGCTAATATACGCCTGTTAAACAGGGGATAGGATAAGAAGATAAACTACTTTCTTCTATCAGTTGTAAAACATCCAGCCTTGTACTATTAATGCCCATCAACCACTCTCTTCCACTATGTGTGTGTTTTGGAAGAGACAAATAGCCAGACAATAAAAAGCAGTGCTTCCTTGGATTTAGGTACAGCCATCCACTAGGGTATTCACAATTTTAATGGCCTAGTGGATTGTCTGTAAACCAGGTGCACTGTGTTTTTTTAAAAAGACACAAAACACAACCAAAATTTGTGTAACAATTTGGTATAAAGACAATACACACTCCACTCAGCGTTTCAAATATGTCAGTATTTGAGCGTTGGGTGGGGTGGGTAAAAAGATTGCTCACATACAGTAGGTCGGCATTTGTGCCTCTATAGTGTAGCAGTCACTGTCTACCGGTTTCAGTGGCATAAATCTTGCTACGGCCACTTTGTTCAGGACAGTCTTTTAGTTCTATAGAACAGGCTGGGTCTAATCAGTACCTATCCTGTGCCAGAACTTCAGGGAGGGTGGAATTATACTTTACCACCTTCTTTGTGTGCCATGGGGCACACAAAGATCTTAGCACAAACACGGCTGTGATTATCAAACAAACAGACAAAGGAGGGGCCACTGTGGTCATGAACACAAGTGACTATGACCAAATGGTCGCTACACTTCTCAACAACTCTGACCATTACAAAGTATTAAAGGGAGATCCAAATGATTCCCTTCGACACACCATTGCCAACATTGTCGAAGAAGCAGCCTGCAAGGGTTATCTAAGCACCAAGGAGGCGGCATTTTTAACCCCAAGATTTCCCAAGATACCAGTTTTTTATGCCCTACCGAAAGTACATAAGGGAACACAGCCACTGCCAGGATGACCCATTGTAGGAGGGATTGAATCCATATTGGAGCCACTGTCCCAGTTTGTGGACTTCTTCCTCAGACCTGAGATCCCCAAAATGCGTTCCTTTTTGAAGGATACTATGAACATCCTCAATATGCTTAACAACGTCACCTTTGATCCAGCCACACAATTCTTGGTGACGTTAGACATTGAAGCTCTTTATACCAACATCCCACAAGTGGCCACCCTTCAAATTGTGGAAAAAGTCCTGCGAGAGATGTCCAGTCCACCGGCAGTTCCAATAGAAGTGATAATGCAGATGGCTGAATTAGCCCTCACACAGAATTTCTTTTTACACAGAGACCTACTATCAGCAATGCTCTGGCACAGCAATGGGTGCGATCTTTGCGCCATCCCTGGCGAACCTATATGTGGAAGACTTTGAAGAGTCACATATTTGACCAACAAACCAACCCTTTCAGATCACAGGTCTCTCTGTGGATGCGATACATCAATGACATCTTGGCCATTTTTACAGGGACAAACTTCCTTTAAAGAATTCTTGAGCTGGTTGAATTCCAGAAATACTTTTTTGAAATTCACACATTGTATTTCTAAAGAGATAATACACTTCTTGGATGTGGAAATTAAAGCAAATGCAGGACAACTGTCTACGACCGTTTTCAGAAAACCCACAGACCGAAACGCTCCACTGGACTACTCAAGCTTCCACCCGAGGAGCCTACGAGAAAACCTGCCATTTGGCCAATTCTTGCACTATAGGCGCAACTGCTCCAGCCTACAAGAATGACACCCAGGCAAGAATATTGTCCAATAAACTATCGGAACGCGGATACCCTAAAAGAACAATCAAAAACGCCAGAAAAAGGGACGGAAATATCCCGTGAGATATTACGCTACAACACAAAGTACGTCCAGCGGGTGAAAAAACGATCACGGCAGTCTTGAGCTACTCCAACAAAGTGAATCAAATAAAGAAAGAAATCATCAAGTTGTGGCCCATTTTGAACGTCGGTCCGGTAACCATCCCAATACCACGCTTCGCGATCAAGAAGAGGAGAAATCTGAGAGATACCCTTATACACTCTTACATGCCACTAAACGAAGAGAATACTCTATGGAATACGCTACCGGCATCAGGACATACGGCATGTGGCCAATGTAATGTTTGTGCACTAACCAGAAGAACGCAAACACTGGACTTGGGATTGATAACACCATGGAGACAACAGTCACTTAAAAATTGCAACACCACCAATGTAATATATATGATTAATTGCCCATGCAAAAAGAAGTACATTGGTGTGACTACAAGACCTGTCAAAAAACACATACAAGAACATCTGTCCTGCATAAGGACCCAACGGGAAAATGCCCCCCTGGTTGACCATTTTAAATTAATGAAACACAAGGCCAAAGATTTAGAATGGACAATAATTGAAAAAGTGAACAGCCCCAGGAGTGGTGGTGATATGGCCAACTTGCTACTTAAAAGAGAGCAGAAATGGGTCTTTCGCCTGAAGACAGACCAAATTGGTCTCAACGAGAATATTCCTTGGCAACAATTAGCAATGACCACTTACATCTCGGTTTTTAGATTAGGATACATCCTTCATAGTCTACTTGCCAGTCATAGCATAAACTATATACAAATATGATGACACACACACATGTATTGTTTTTGCTAAATCCTTGTTTAAGCGTGGTGACCACTCGTGCACTTTAATGCACATAGTGAAAAAGACAGAGCTCCGCTGGGTTTTTGTTCATTTAAATGCATATGCAACCCCGACACATCAACCAATTCACCACTGGACTGTCAAGACACAGGTGGGAGTTTTTGGTTGGACAATTACTACTAATATAATCTATCTGACAGATGAACTCCGTTATCTCACCAAGAGAGTATGCTGGTCATTTTAATTGTAAGACACTATGTGTTAAAAGCACACGCACATTGGGGAATGCGTCGTCCATTCCGTGACATTGCCAGAAAAACGCCTGACTTCCTGATTGTGACCACACGTTCCTAACGTAACGTATACGTCACATGCCGCGTGATCAACGTGACCATTTGCATAAAGATATGGAGTTAGTCACTCGTTCCACGACACGCACGGGAGCTGGAACAGAGGGGACACTCAGCACTCGGGAAGGTAAGCGCACCCCCTTCCCTGCGCACAAGGGATCACTTTATAGATATTCTATGGCGCGGACGGATTCGGCAAGCAAAGGGCTATTTGAGATGCCGCCGATTTATCACGGGCAGCAATAACACCGCCAACCTTGTACTTATTGTGCAAATATCCCAAATGCTCTGAATGACATGGTTTCGTTCTCCCTCATTCTAAAAACAGGAACTAATATCCTTTGATGTGTGGCACTATCCTGTGAAGTCCTAGGAACGTGATTGTACCACAATTATGAAATGGAAGAAAAACCCTCCTACTAAGGTCAGTGGAATACAACCGGGTACCACAGGGGCAGGGATATATGCTACAGCTACACTGGCCTAGCTTCTGCCTTAGCAAAAAACACAAAAAAACCACAGGAATAGGCTCATGATCATGTTACATTGTGAAAAACTGTCTTGAAGAGATCATATATATGCACCAGTTAATGCGAAATATAAATGGATTTTGTGGAATCACTAGATGTGATCTTGATGGATGATGAGGGGACAGAGACTCATCAGTTGTGTGTGGATTTTAAAAGATTGAATGGCACCAATTGCAATGCTGATTCAAAAGCCATTCCTGGCAGTTATTAACCTAGAGGTGACTGTGGTGTATTTTTCTCTTCTTTACACACAGGTTCACCCATTTGCTCCAGCCCCATCGCACACAAAGAAGGTGGTAAAGTATAATTCCACTCTCCCTGAAGTTCTGGCACAGGGTAGGTACTGATTAGACCCAGCCTGTTCTATAAAACTAAAAGACTCTCCTGAAGAAAGTGGCCGTAGCAAGATTTATGCCACTGAAACCGGTAGACGGTGACTGCTACACTATAGAGGCACAAATGCTGACCTACTGTATGTGAGCAATCTTTTTACCCCACCCCACCCAACGCTCAAATACTGACATCTTTGAAACGCTGAGTGGAGTGTGTATTGTCTTTATACTAAATTGTTAAACAAATTTGGGTTGTTTGTGTTTTGTGTCTTTTTAAAAAAACACAGTGCACCTGGTTTACAGACATTCCACTAGGCCATTAAAATTGGGAATACCCTAGTGGATGGCTGTACCTAAGACCAATGAGGCACTGCTTTTTATTGTCTGGCTATTTGTCTCTTCCAATACACACACATAGTGGAAGAGAGCTTTTGTTTTCTCAGCCAGAGCGAGTCGCGCGCTCAACACAAAGTTAAATTAAGCTCAGCTGCCTCTTTAGAAGTGATGGTAAAATATAAATAACTTTGACAGAAGTCCTTAATGCTACACTTAGTAATAGCAGCTCCTTTTAACACAAATAGCACACGTTCTCTGTAGCTTTAGTACTGAAGCTCATATCTACACATTCTTTAAACGTTCATTGCTGAATGTGATAAACTAAGAAACATTTAGCTCTGGGTATCTTGATTCTTCTCTGGATCTCCTTCGGTTTTCAACTTCCAAGTCCCTTTTTGGGTTCTTTAACATCTTTGCCATGGGAGCTTCAATGACTGTGACCCCTCCTTGGCAAATCTTAGATGAAAGACCTCAGTCTTCCACAGCCTTCAGCCAATCGTTGAATGGGAGTTAATCTGTCTTGCCATGGGACACTGATGGGTTCCTGCATAGCTATTGTTAACGAAAACGTAACTCCCCCACACACAGTCACACATAAAGGCCCTACCCAGAACACCTGCCTCACTTACTCCAGACATTATATCTCATGGGTCTGTAATTTCTTAATAGTGCCCTGACAGTTGGCAGCCTGGAAAAGGCCTTAAAACGCATCCTAGACCCCTGTAAGTCTAGAAATCTTTAGTAACCCGAAAAAACATGTCAGAATGCTCCAAATGTCCCAAAAGCTTCAGCAGCCAAGAAAGGTATTCCAACGCATCCTAGGCCTCGAATCTTGAAAACTTTGGATCCCTGAAAAAGGCCTTATATGATGCATCTTGGGCCAATGAAAATCCTGAAAAACATGTTCTGGAACCCCATGCTTGGGGATGTGTGTGGTCTCGTGCAGAAGGGATGTGACCAAGCAGGACTGCCCCTTTTGGGGTGGGACCAAGCCTGATTTGCATATGGTCTTTCCCCTTTTGTATTGGTTTTGCAGGTGAAGAACGATGGTCTAGAGGGTTGTCCATAGCAATGCCAGAGTTTAAGATTAATTCTAAACCTTCCAGCTAGAACATCTTTTATTTTGCTCTAGACCCCCGAAGGTCCAGAAATATCTGGTGGAGTAGGACTCCTATCAGTGAATCTTGGCACTCATCGTCAGTCTCGTTTGGCTAAGCCCCTTACTGGGAATGCGCTCCACCTCAGCCTCTCCCACTTCTGGGTAGCTATGTGGATCTCTGTAGTGGTGGGATTGTGCGCAAGGGCTGCAGCTCTTTTCTGCTGGTGCGTGGCGGTCAGACTTGAGGAAATGTGGATTTTTAGTGTGGATTCTTTTTTTTTATAACTGTTTATTAAGTTTTAATAACACAAGAACAAAACAAACATGAATCATAGGCATACATCTGACCAAGGCAGTAAGGCAATTTCAAAATACAAAAGGAGCTCTGTGGGGCTGAGAACCGTCAGACGTTTGTGGGATGAGGCAGGTAACCAATGTTGACAGCACTACAGATCTACCTTCAACAACGATTCTCAGTTAGCATCAAGCCATTTAACCCATATTTTTTCAAATTTGCGGGGGCAACCTCGTGCATTGTAAATCCGGCGTTCCGAGGCCACGCACCTGTCCAGCTCATTGCTCCAGCGGTTCAAAGACAAGGGGTCGGCAGAGCCCCAGTTAGTCGTGATTAATCTTTTGCCTGCCCCAAATGTCAATGCCAAAAACATTTTTTCATATTTCGAGAGATCAACTTCACCCCCGATTCCCAACAGTATCATTTTGGGGTCCCTGGGGATTGGTGTCACCAGGGTGGCAGAGATCGTGTTAATACAGCCCTCCCAGAAGACCTGTAACACCCGGCAGTCCCATATCATATGGTAGAAGGTGGCAGGTTCCGTTTTGCATCTGAGGCATGTCCCGTCCTCCAGTCCCCCCCACCTGGCCATGGCAGTGCGTGAATAGTATGTGCGCTGAAGGATTCTCAGTTGTATTAGCCTGAGTTTCGAGTCTATACCAATTTCTCTAGGAGACATTAATGCATCTACCCAGTCTTCTGGTTCCATTTGACCTACATCCCTTTCCCACTTTTCTTTGAGCCCGTCAAGCTGCGCAGCCCCAAAGGAGTTAAGGGCTTGATAGAGCGTGGAAGTGACCTTGGAGGCAATGCTTTGCGGGAGGATATTGGTCTCAATGGGAGTACAGGGGGGTATGGTTGTCGTATCAGGGAATTGGGTGCGGATGGCGTGGGCCAGCTGTACATGTCGGAACCGGTCCACGGGTGCGAGGTCGAATTGCTCTTGCATGGCCTCGAAGTCAAGGAGGTGGCCCTCTTCTATCACGTGCGCTAATGTGTGTATCCCTTTTGCGCACCAGTGACCGAAGGAGCCCATCTTTACTATTTCCGGGAGGAGCGCGTTTTGCCATAGGGGTTGAGACAGTGTTGGTTTACCTTTCCAGCCAATTAGTTTGTGCGCATCCCGCCAGGCCTGGCATATATGGTGTGTCATTTCGGGTAACATCGGGGGTTGGTCGTGGGTGGCGTACAGGATCTGCAGCGGGGGTAGCGGGGTCATGATCTCTATTTCAATGCGGATGTGGGTGGAGTGTGGGGTCTGCGTGTATTCAGTCGTTTACCACCCTGAGCTGCAAGGTAATAGGTCCGTATGCAGGGTAGACCGATGCCTCCCTCCCACACTGATCGCTGAAGCGTATCGAGGGCGATCCTGGGTTGTTTCCCTCCCCACAGCAGTGTGCGAAGGCTTCTGTCAATGAGTGCGAAGGTGTCTCGGGGAATGACAAGTGGGGCGTTTTGGAGTACATACAGCAGTCTGGGGAGGGTCATCATTTTGAATAGTGCCGCTCTGCCCATTAGCGATAGGGGGAGTGATTGCCAATGGGAGGTCTCTATTGAACCGGTCAATTACTGGTTGTAAGCTAAGTTGAAGGAACCCACCAAGTGTCGGATCGAGTCGTATACCCAGGTATGTAAGTTCTCTAATAGAGACATGATATGGGCATGTTTCAGGGATTGCGGACTCGCCGCCCTGGATCGGGAAGTAAATACTTTTGGTCTCATTTACCTTTAGGCCCGCAAAGTTCCGATATTCCCTAAGGATGAGGGAGACAATCGGGCAGGAAGTGCGTGGGTTACTGAGGTATATGAGGAGGTCATCCACGTAGAGCGATAGTCTGTCCTCTCCCCCCCCCGGCCAGGCGAACCCTGTCCAGTTAGTGTTAGCTCTAAGCTCAATTGCGGGAGGTTCGATGGCCAAGGGAAAAAGAAACGGGGAGAGCGGGCACCCCTGTCTCGTACCCCGACCCAAAGGAAATGATTCAGAAGACCTGCCGTTCACCCTTACTATGGCCTCCGGGTATGCATACAGGAGTTTAATCCACGATATAAACATTTGCCCCAGGTTCATCCGAGCCATGATTGCCCACAATGCCTCCCATTCCACAGAGTCAAATGCTTTTTCAAAGTCCACCGCCAGGAGGGCCAGTGGGGCTGGTATTTCCTTGGCTCTACTCAGCGCTAGTTGAACTCTGCGCAAGTTCATGCGGGTGGACTTGTTGGGCATGAATCCACATTGGTCGGGGTGGACAAGGGTCTCTATCACTTGCAGTAATCTGTTGGCCAATGTTCTGGCGAGGACCTTGGCTTCGCCGTTGATCAAGGATATGGGGCGATAGGAGGCACATTCCTCTGGGGGCTTCCCAGGCTTATGTATGACAATTATGCATGCCTTCCTGAGGTCCGGGGGGAGTGCCCCCAGCTCTTTGCTGCGTAGAAACATACGGTGCATGTGGGTGGGAAGTGTACCGCCAAGGCATTTCCATGTTTCTGTCGGGAACCCATTGGAGCCCGGGGTTTTCCCGGGTTGGAGCTGTGCGAGCACCTCTTGCACCTCGGGTACAGTGATTTCAGCGTTCAGGAGGTCTGTCTGGTGCTGTGAGAGTTTCGGGATCTCTATCTGGTCGAGGTAGCGTGAGGGTTCGGAAGGCGGTCTCTCGGCAGGTGGGGTATAGAGTTTCTTATAGTAGGCGGCGAATGCCGCAACAATGTCGGAGTCGTCTGTGAAGAGTGTACCATCTGGAGACTCAATTGCCCATACGTGTCCCCTGGTCTGCTCACGCCTCTCCAACCAGGCAAGGGTCTTATTCGCCTTGTTGCCTCGTTCATAGATTTGGCTCCGGACTAACTGATGGGCTGTCCGTGCATTGTCTAGAGCTAGGTTGCTAAGGGCCTCTTGTGCTGTAAGCAGAGCCTCTTTCGCCTCTTGGGTGCAATGTTCTAGGGTTTGCCGTTCGCACTCCAGGACACGTGCTTCTGCCTCTTTGATCTTTTGGACATGTCGTCGTTGGTAGGCTGAAACTTCTGAAATAACTTCCCTGCGGAGGACAGTCTTATACGCCTCCCAGAGCGAGATCTGGCAATCTACTGATCCTTCGTTGTTTTCGAAGTATTCTGTCTTCTTTTCCAGTTCCTCTGCAATTTCAGGGAGATGTAGGTGATATGTGTTTAGGCGCCAGTTACGATCCGGACCACGGCAGGAGTTCTTCATGGTCAGTAGGAGCGGAGAGTGGTCCGAAATAACCCTTGCGAGGAATTCAGCGTTGAGGAGCCTGTGATTTAGTCTGCGGGGGATGAAGGCATGATCGATCCTGGAGAATGACTTGTGAACACCAGAAAAAAAGGAAAAACCAGCCTCATCGTTATGGAGTGAGCGCCATGTGTCCGTCATTCCCAGAGCTTCGGCGAACATGGCGAGTGATGTGGGGGCCAGGCAGGTACCTGATCTCCTGTGAGATCTATCGACTGCAGTGTTCATCACTTCGTTAAAGTCCCCGCCAATCACCCATACATCGGCCTCGTCTTCCAGTAGCAGGCTCCATAGTTCGGAGAGCAGTTCTTTCGTCTG
This sequence comes from Ambystoma mexicanum, assembly GCF_040938575.1. NCBI lineage: Eukaryota > Metazoa > Chordata > Amphibia > Caudata > Ambystomatidae > Ambystoma > Ambystoma mexicanum. The sequence goes on along the minus strand of NC_090924.1, from coordinate 529,951,662 downwards.
TGAGGGGGGGCATTAATTGCAGCGAGGCCCCATTTCTCGCCCCAGATGTCAGCCAGTATCATAACGTAGCGGCCCGAGGGTCGTTTTTGACCTTCCTAACCTGCAGGGGGACTCGCTTGTGGACGAGTATCATCGTGCCCCTTTTAGTGTGGATTCTTGTTATCCCTTGGAATGGGGAGTGGAGGGGGCACTGCTGCTGGCACCTTTGGGTGGTCTGGATGGGCACTAGTTCAAATCTGTCTGGAAGTTCCTGAAAATGAACACTGGCAAGCATTTTGGTACAGAGGTATGGCTGAAGATAAGGGTCTGCACATTAACATCCTGGCACATTGGAGTGGTGGGGTCGCAGGAATTGGTTGGTGTCTGTTAAATTACTTCAGCCCAAAGGGTTAGAGCTGGCTCTGGCTCCCATTTTATTTTATACACTCCTCTTCTCCCCCCACCCCCGAAACGACACCCCCACGCCCCTCCACCCTAGCTATCCTCCCTCTTGACAAAGCCAGGCTACTGGCTTTGTCAACGATCTCCGAGATTCTTGTCTCCTCTGTAAATTAGGTGGTCTTTAGCAGACCAGTGATGACCACTATGCTTTTAACTGATTTCTTTTATTGACATCCATTTATTAAGCTTGTTTCATAGGTATTCAAATCACAAGGAGCTTTTGGAATCTGTCTTGCCACGACATGATTCGATCCGTGTGGGATTGATGGATTTATTACCAGCATCCTAATTGTTGAGATGGTACAATAAGCACATTAAACACTGGTTCCACAGTCTTCGGAAGGGAGCAGTTTTTGACACGTTGTATGGGGGGGGGGGGTGGAGGAGGAGACAAGTACACACTTCGTGTTATTATTGACACTGAGATTTAATCTAAAACCATGCCGGTTCTTGTTTGACTTGGCTCACCACCTTCTATGCAACAATGTATTGAGCATTGTATTGAATAAGTCTAATAGGATCTACAACAGCAAATCACATTGCATTCAAAACCTGGTATTTATATCTTGCATATGTTTTATCGCTGAGTAGGAATACACCTCACTAGGTTTCCCCTTGTACATCTCTGGTGGATTATAGTACTGCATTGTGAATCCCTTTCAGAATTCTGGGTCAGGCATGTTACTTTCAGTGCACATCATAACGGTGTATACGAAGATATGTCTATACGTTTATCATTCACTTGCACCCCAGAAATGGAGATGTCCGTTTTATACATAGAAATTGTCCGCATAGAATGTCGTATAAGGAGAGGATTTTGAACTTGCACTTGTAATCGGGTGAGAACCCAGTGTTTCTATCATCTCAAATTGAAACGATAATAATCTCCTTTACCATCCAAGATCTATTACGTATCGTGCATTATTCAGCCACTTGCACAGAATTCCCCAATTTGCTTTAAGCAATAATTAGGGAAAAAACATTTTTTTTTACTTTTAGGAACTTGTCTTTTTTAAAATAACTTCTAGTTATGTTGAACTGTATTGTTAAATTGAAATATGTTTGTAAATTGCAATTTGTTTTTATTTTCTCTTGTGACTTGTTTTGAATTATATAAATCATGTTACAAATTTAATGATTTGAAGAAATGTTGTAAAAGTTTGTAAATCAAACAAAAAACAATACAATAAAAAATAAAAATAAAAAAAACAATAAGCACATTATATACATATGGCGTGATTCATTAAATTTTTTTTGCACGGTTGAAAGTGACTTTGCACTGCCGACCCCAACCCTGATTCATGGATCTGCGCAAAGTGTATTTTTGCAGTGCAAAGTCATTGTGTACTGCAAAATGACTGTGCACTGACTTTGCACTGCAAAAATACACTTTGCACAGCTCCATGAATCGGGGTTTGTTTCGGCAGAGTAAAGTCACTTTGAACCGTGCAAAGGATTCCACTAATCGGCCCCTAGGAGTGCAATTGATCTTTTACATCTTTATACTGGCCTTGTCACACTGAATGCTAGTTTGATTCTGCATTGACTCAAATCTCTTTGGTGACAAAAAGGTGGGCATATTGGTCCTGTGGAAAACACAAATACACATTTACACGCAAGATAGCTCAGTGGCTCAGGGCCTCAACTGCTTAGAAAGATGTACAACCAATAGATGGCATGCCTGATATTTCGCAGGGCGGTAGTATAGGTCCGCTGGAGCCCGCATTTGTACTGCACAAGCAGAGACAAATGGTCAGATACCAGGGGCACAGAATAGGTGCTCGGTACATTTGAGGTGGTCAGCAATAACTACTCTCCCCTCCACAGTATCACGGTTGCCCTACTAATATTTTAATAATCCAAAAGTTGCTTCTTGGTTGCTAGTTTTATTTATGTTTATACAGTGCTCAATTATTAGTAAAATGGCCTTTTGGTGCTGCGTGCTCGAGTTACAAGAGACTCTGGATTCTAAAAAGCAGCTTCGAAGGGCCGCATGGACACGTGTAGACATCCCACTAGCATACTACAGGAGTCGTTTGCTGGGGAAACAGCCATGTCTTATGGTGCCTGAAAAAAGATGAGGTGGCCGTATCTGGAAGCACATTACAGGGATTTTCGCAGCTGCAACTGAGAAAGCATTGCCTCCCATTCTAATTTGGGTAAACACTTTTAACTCTTGCGAAGATTTTTAATTTCTGGTGATTTATCGAGTGAACCTGTTAATGAGGAGTTGAGTCAACTATGCATTTAATGCCCGTGGGCCGTTCTGTCTACAATGGTGTGCCTACCTGGCTTTCAATGGCAATAACTGTGCCAATGATGTATGTACCGGTTTTGTTTTTTCTTGGCCACGTGGAGAGACCTCTAACTTACGCCCCCCCCAGACCCTTGCCAAATCAGTTATTGGACTCAGGTAGGCAAAGAATCACACATAAAACACTAATTATGATAATCTAAATGACTCGTTATAGGCCCTTTATTCACTTATAACACACACATATAGAACATATAATCAGTTATACATAAACATAGTAAAAAAGAAAGCATCACCGTTAGAATAGTTGCAGAAGACACCTTCATCTTAGCCTTCATGACACTGCTTGGTCCCAGAGCAGGTAGGCAAAGAGATCACTCGTACTAACGGGGTCTGGAGGGGAGTGTCCTCCCTCTCAGCGAGGCTGCATCACCCGGGGTCCAAGTTATATTTGCTTTTCCAAGAGGAAAACCTCTTCTCTTTATGGGGGTTGTCCCCGCCTCTCTAGGTTGAAGTCTGCCCTCGGCCGAAGAGCAGACCACAAACATGAGGGGCAAAGAGTGGAAAGATCCAGCTTCTCTCCTTGCTTTCGTTCCCAGTACCCCTTATCACTACACCTGCAGAGTGCTCCGACTACCTTTCTGGCTCGTCCTTCGGCGGACAATACAACTATTCTCCAGTTAGTTCATCTGACATCAATATGTGACCTTGCCTCTGCTGCTGAAATACAGGTTTACTTGCTGAGGCCACGAAAACGTAGGCTTTCATTTCGGTTTGTGAATGTCCAAAATGGCCGCTCATCGGCGCCATGTTTTTCTGGCTCATTTTCGCACACGCACTACACTCCACCCATTGGACAATCAGCTACCATAACCCAATGGCGAAAAGACGGTTCCCAGAATCTGCGAAACAAACGCCATAAATTGGTAATACATGATATACAACAACAAACCAAAACACCAAAAACACCAAAAACCAAATCAAAGCCCCACGCAATGCCTCAGGAATCCAGGAAAACATTTGACCCCACCAATACCCGTTCTTATCTTGAGTCACTCGGGTAATGGTCTTCCAAATAAAAACACATTCCTTCTACAGCATTACATCCCAATTATGTTTAATTAAACAATCAATAGCTGCCCTATTCTGCAAAATAGCTTAACTAAAATTCTTATCTAGCAATAGCTCAGTAAAAGCCTGCAAAGTCTCGTTAAGCCCTTTAATTACCAAGCAAGCTAATTTAACAATGGTTTTATATCCCCCAGCTGCTAAACCCCAAATCCCAATTAATGAAACAGCTAATGCCAACACCTCAGTCTCAGATAACAAATGGATATCAGAATTACAATCCGGTGATAGGGCGGTATAAGAAGCGGATTGCATAGACTGCCAAACAGCAGGACGTAAGGGAAACATCATCAAGCCAAGGCCTGTTAGAGCAAAAGGACCACCCAAAATATTGGCAGGAATATATGAATAGGTCTGGTTCCCACAGGAGAATAACCAACCCGTAGGAAGCTTCACATGGTTCAGTTGGCTGGCAGTTAGAATAGTAAAGTCACAGCACATATTATTAGAAACATCAATACAAACATAAGTCGGTTGCGCACACAAACAATTCTCAAAATCTGTTCTTTTCTCATTTTGGTTCAAGTTCAATTGTTGACATTTACTGACAAAGTTCAGATCACAAGTCATTTGATAGCAGACAACAGCAGGAGCAATGTTATGAGTAATAATGCTTGTCATATTTCTCCATTTGCGGTCCGTGTCCGCGCAGAACTTGCAATATTCATAAACTGAAAAGGAATTCCGTATATTGGAATTCTCAACCAAGGAATCTTTATGCAAGACTCTGAAGAAATGCCATAGCAACAGGACAGGTGTTGGCACTGCCACAAGGCAGGTGGAAACCAAAGTTGAGGAGTCATGCACGTCTGCTATACTGAAATGCGAAATGTTTCATGCTCTTCAACCCATATATTTTCAGTCTGCACGACGATGACTGGATAATCGTTTTGCACCACAGACATAGAAATTGCAGAAAGGGGCAAGGCATTAAGCTTTTGTCCATGCTGTATCCTCAAGGCACTGCGATATGCCGCAATAGACTCCTCATTTGGCCCAAAAGTGGTAACGGACGTGTCAGTCTTCAACCAAATCCCTGACTCTGGCATGTCCCCAGACCCTCCCGAAGACACTCCACCATGCCTTACGCAGGCACTCGGCATACTTGGGATCTATAAATCGAAATTCAAAAACAAGATAACAGTGGAGTTAATCATTCACACAAATAACATTTGTCAGTGGGAATATGAGTCCGTTTCCTTTTCCCAGGTTCCATCCCAAGAACAACTTAATCTTCCCCTGCTGCAATCACATCTGCCGGGACGGGCGGACCATTTGGTTTTTCGACCCATACCTTGGCACCTGGGACCATTGCATTTTATGAGCCGAAACCCTTGTTCCCATGAATAGTTAAGTGTGGGCAGCTCTCCTTTCTTTACCATGGATAATTTTACAGGTACCAATATCAATTTGGCTACTCGATATCCCTTATGTATAGGCAACCTATTTCCTCCACTGTTTGAGAATAACCTTGATGTCTCCTTGATAATCTGCATCCACAATCCCTCCCAATACCTTTCAAAGCCAGTCCAGATCTAGGGGCATTTAATCCCATAGGTTCAGACGGAATTTGCACCCCAATCCCTATATCAACCACAGTAATCCCTCTGAGTATGTCTGATTTCTTCCCTCACATGCAGATACACCCCAGCAGACTCAGGGGTGGCTCTATAAGGAGCCAACTCCCCAGGAGACATTTCCCAATACAAGAGAGTTCCCACAGCTTCATTGGGTCTAAATTGCAAGGCTCGTGTCAACATGTGCATCAATGGGGTCTCACAGTTCGCAATGGGGCGGTAATTAAATATTTGAACTGCATCTAGCCCACTTTTCTGCCATCCTTTCAAAGAACCCTCACCAGTCTTGCGTAATTCTTCTTTCAACAATCCATTCATTCTCTCAATTAACCCTGAAACCTCATGGTGCTAGGGGACATGAAAGATCCATTCGATCCCTTTCTAAGATCAACTTTTCCTTGAAGTGGGACCCATTGTCACTTTGAATCTGTAAGGGAATTCCATAATACACTGCCCCTTGATCCAACAGTTTGATTGTGTTCAATTGCATGGCTCTTTTGCAGGGAAACACCATTAAATAACCGGAATATGTGTCTACAATGGTACATGCATATTGACATCCTCGGCTAATGGGTATGGGACCGATATAATCGATCTGCCAAATCTGTCTGGGCAATTTACACCGGCGTAACATGCCGTGAATAATATGCAGAATCGATCTCTGCTTCTGATGTTGACAAATGGGACATTGTAGAATTACTGTTTTCCAAATCTCTAAAGGAAAGCTAATTTCCCTGTCCTGTGCCCACCTGATAGCCTTCTCTCAGAGATGTCCACGCTTCTGATGGGCCCATTTAGCAATCCCCTCCAATTCTTGCTCAGCCCTCGTGTCCAGAATCACAATCTTGGCATGTTCGTCTGTAACAGAATTGAACCATCGTTCTAATGAATCTGTTTCACGATGTGCGTCTACATGATACACAGTCACGGCAGTATGCATTAGCATTTCAGCAATATCTTGCCACAGCTCCTTTCCCCATACTTCTTTAGTATAAATTCTCCATCCATTCTTCTTCCATGTAGGTAGCCCCACCACCAACCCATTTGCAATGGACCATGAATCCGTATAAAGGACATCTGGGTTTCTCCAGTTTCAAAGTCTGGTACACTACATACAACTCCGCTAATTGACTACTCTCCCCTTTTCCAGAGGTGGTTAACACCTTTCTCGATTTGGGATTATAGGCTACAGATTGCCAGTGTCGTTCTTTTCCCACATATTTGGCTGAACCATCAGTAAACCAGGCATGATCAACTTGCTCACTTGCTAAATCTCCATATGGGATTCCCCATTTAACTGGGGCCTCGCCAATAGTCATCTCACTCTCTGGCTCAAGATCTACTAGCGGAACCCCTGCCACTTGCTCATGTAATTTGGCCACTACGCCCTTTCCTGTGTTGGCACGATCTTGAATGTACCATTTCCATTCAATGATACTGGCCTCTTGTGCATGCCCTATTCGATGTGTTTTCGGGGATCTCAGTACCCACTGCATTATTGGTATTTCCAGTCAGATTAATACATCATGACCTGCCGTCATTTGTTCTGCATCTACAAGTGCCACATAGCATGCAAATAGCTGTTTCTCAAATAGAGTATATCAGTCACCAGCATCAGGCAATTTCTGACTCCAAAAACCTTAAGGCACCCGCTTTCTATCCTGTTTCTGCCACAAACTCCAGTTGGCATAGGCATCCTGTACCGATACATTTAACTCCACCTCTCCATCCCCTAACGGCCATAAATCAAGCACTTGCCGAATTGTGTTATTTGGCTAATTGTTCCTCATACCATTCGAAATTGAATTTCTTGCGGGTTACTTTGTAAAGGGGCGCTAAAATCTGCCCCAAATGCGGTATATGTTGTCTCCAGAATACAAACAGCTCAATAAACTGCTGAGCTTTTTTCTTAGTCCTCGGGGTAGAAAACTCGGGGATCTTTTGTTTGGCTTTTGGAACCATCTCGCGATGCCCATTATGCCACTGTATTTCCAGAAAATTCAATGTCTCAGCCACACCCTGGGTTTTGGTGTCTTTAATCTCCAACCCCTCCTTCCAGAATCCTTCCCTGATAAGAGCTAGGTGTACTTGCACGCTATGCTCATCTTTTCCTTGAATCAATATGTCATCAATGTAATGCACAATTTGCACATCCAGTTTCCACAGAACTTTATCCAAATGTTCTGCCACCAGCCGGTGACAGATTGTCGTGCTATACATGTACCCCATTGGCAGGCGTTGGCACGTGTACTGCCTTCCATTCCAAGTAAATTCAAACTGTTCCTGACATTCACCTGCAATAGGTACGGTAAAGAAAGCATTAGCTAAATCTAACACTGCATACCAAGTTCCCTTATATTTCTGTACATTTTCAGGGACTGCTGGTATTAACAGAGGAGTGTGTTTATTCAACTCACGATAATCTACAGTCTTTCTATAACCTCAGTCCAGCTTAACAGGCCAGATCCGATTGTTCCAAGCCGTTGTTACTGGGCGCAATACACTGGCTTCTACATAACCTTTAATGGTATCCAAAATGGCCTTCTGCCCAACAGGTATTGTTTCATGGACACTCTTTTTGTGGCTATCGGAACCTGCACCGGGGCATCTTCAATTGCCGTACAACCACTGGGGTACAAGTGAATGCACTCACCCCAAATTGATAACGTTTACCTCCCAATCAGAAGGACAACCCTTCTAAAATGTAAAATCCAGTAATGTATTTGGGGATCAGAACAACTAGTACTTGATGAGTGTTCCTTCTCAAACTTCCAATTTTCATAGCGATTTTCTTCTGGACGGCAGGGATCTCTTTACCCCCTAAACCTGTGATCGTGAAATGTCATCCCTTAAACCTTGAAGGATTTCCATGTATTAATGAGGCATCCACCCCGGTATCAATTAAGGCGCGGACCTCCTGTCTGTTTCCTGATTGCCAAAATAATTTTACTTTTACGTGAGCCCGTTTGTCTACCTTAATTTGGGCAGTTGTTACCGGAGTTTGACCATCATCCTATTCGTACTTTGAGTGCATGTGTTTAAACTCCATTTCCACCATCACACTCACCATTTCCCTCAGGTCTGCATGAGTTAGCTGGATTTGCCGGGGTGTAAACACTGGAGGGGGGAATCTGTACTCCTGCTCTCTATATGGCAGAGGAGAGGCACAGAGGACCCCAGCCAAGATTCTTGATTTGGTAAAACGTGGGCGAGCAATCAAGGCCTAGCTCTCAGGAGGTGATGCAGGCTGGTTCTTAAGTACAGTGTAGTTCCCAAGCCACCCACAAAGGAATGTCCACACACTGTATTAGTGAAAACAGTCTTTATATAATTAAGGTTCAAGGTTATATACACAATCACAATAACTCACTTTGTGCTCAGTTAATCTCCAATGGCAAATATATACACAGTTCCAAATGGTACCACAATTACTATAAGATTTCAATAAAGTGCATCAACTGTACTTTGGTCAAATGTCACACAAATCAATGAATAAAGGGAACCAACAATAGACATAGGAGGAAAGCAGTTGGGTTAAACAAATGGGCAGAATACTGGCCCCGTTTACCTAGACACAGTTCTGTGTGAGGATCCCCCCCACCTGGGCAACCTGTAAATGAAGATATATCGTACAAGCCCAGTCCATATATTGTTTCACAAGAGTCTTATTTCCTTCTAAATAGTTCTGCAACCCCAATGTACCTGAAATAGCAGAGTTCAACTTTTGGTCGTTGACAGATCCTTCTCGAGCGGCTCTTTAAGGCAGGAGTCACGGATCGTCAAGATCCCCCGAAGATATAGTGAACAGCGTTGAGGCAGTGGCTTCGATCCTGGCGGTGCTCATCGACGATCGGTCATCGATGTCCTGCGAAGATGAGGTGCGCGGTGCACCTCGACGGCGATCGTTCGTTGCCGCAAAGAGTTTATGAAGAACTTTGGCCCAGCAAGGGCGTTGAGTCATCCGGCGTCTCTGCAGTCTTCGGGTGGCAGGAAACTCACCTGCAGATGCACCTCGACGCGGCCTTGACTTTCTCCAGCGGGACAAAGCGGTCGACAGTGCAGGCGAGAGTGTCCTGGGATTCAAAGTGTCTTAATTAGGTGGATCGTTGCGGCTCCGGTCGGCGGCGGCACGGCGTCAAGTGGTCCCCACTTCTGGGCAACAAAGCTTTGATGGGCCTCCAGCGGTTATAGCAAACCTGCAAACCTTGGTTGACCATGGTGGACTGAATGTCTGGTGCTTCTCTTCATTATCCTCAGCGGTCCCCGTCTCCGGTTGGCACCCTGTTGAGGGTCTGACTTCCAGGGAGCTTCAGCGAAGGTTAGTGGTGCATGATGTTCCCTCGTAGCTCCGGAAGAGGTCTCCCAGGCAGGTCCTCTCTTGGATCAGTCATGACGTCACGGCTGCTTTCCGATTGCGGTGAAGGTAACAGCAGTCAAACTTCTTCTTCGGGCTTGTCTGTCGAGATCAAGCATCAAGATTCGACTTCAGCTTCTGAACGATTTCTAGCAGTGAGAGGCCCCCATATGTACTGTTTTGTCTCTCATTCATTCTGCTGGGTCACACTCAGGCAACCAATCACTCAGAAGGGCATTCAGCAGGCAGGAAGCCAGCCAATCAGACTCACAGGGCATTCAGGCCATTCTCCTCCCTCTCAGACACTCGCAACAAGGAATGTGTATTGGGACAAGTACCAGGCATTCAGCATTACACACTGCATTCATACCAGTTTCGGGCAGGGCTGTCTCATTCATTGTATTACATACTAGAAACAAGACACCCATAACAAGAAGTGCATATTGGTCACACACTCCATTCACCCACGTCCCACCCACAGGGTGTACCCACAACAGTCACTGGGAAGGCTCCAGCCAGTCTGGCCTGGACCTCCCCACAATGCCATATATGGAACTTCCACCCAACAGCCAGTCAAGGGGTAGGAACAGAGTCTGGGCTTCCCAGGACTTTGGGAAAAACAGGTAACGGGCAATAGAAAGCAAGAGGCCACAGGGCCATCTTGTCTCCTATCAGGAATCAACTGATTCCAATGGCAGGGCCTGGGTATCCCAAAATTCAAATTCAGCATGGAGCTGCCACCAGCCCATACTCTGCTCTGTGGGCCACACACAGGGGCCCAAAAACATACACTGGGGCACAGGGTTGTACCCCCACCCATGGGTGCCATAAGGGTATCCCAAGGGTCTGTACATCAAACCAAAAGGAGTAAGAGCTGCACTGCCAGGAGTCCCACATGGACTCCTGGGCAGAAAACAATACAGAACGCATATGAAAAAGGACTACAGGACAAGGACAGGGTGGCCAGCATCACAGAGGGCATACCTGAAGACTCCTCTCCCGCCTCTGGAGGTGGTACAAAAGGATCCTCCTCCCTTTTGGGCTTATGCAAGTCTTGCTGCCTCTCAATCCCATCAATGTCTTCCCGCGGCACCCCATCTTTCAGCAAAGCCAAAAACATATCCTTTCAGGATACGTGAGCATCCAACCTCTTCCCAGGAGTGTGTTTTTCACTTCACCCACATCTTTCTCGCTCTCTGGCCTTTCCTCTGCTTTTTCCCATTCTCCTAGATATGCCAATTGTCTAATAGCATCCACTACCTTATCCGTTATTTTACCAGTCCTTCCTACCAATAGAGTCATTATGTCATTCTTATATGCCTGGGGGGCAGTTGGAATAATAGTATTTTGGGTTTAAACAGATAATGCTACCATCCCGATATGATCTGGAGTGTCTGGATGAATTGCCTCTTGCACTCTTTGTGTAGCCTCTTTTTTTTAAAACATCTCTTTATTGATGGTCTCAACAGTTACAGCAGCATTCAATTAACACAACATGTGGTCCTTCATACAACAATATTTCAACCAAATGTTTAAGAATCTACAACTTACATAGTTGTTTCACTGTCCGAGAGCATATCGCATAGGTACGCCCTGAAAGGGCCCCAAATGTCTTTTGGTCGGCTCGTACTTGGTAAAGTTAGCACGTACTGTTCCTCACATTCATTGATGTAAGTTAATTCACGTAGGTAAGTGTTCATAGTGGGGGGGTTCGGGCTTTTCCACACTTGCAATATACATTTCTTGGCAATAGCACATGATACATTGAACAGTCTTCTAACTTTTTCAGAGCATTTCACAATATCCCCAAACAAGTATTTTTGTGGGGTCAGACACGGGGAAATCTGCGTGATGTCTGTCAACATGGTTGCAACCCTCACCCAAAAACTTGCCACGATCGGGCATTCTCAATACATATGATAGGATTCCGCCTGGGGGCTCCCGCGTTTGGGGCAGTTGCCTGGATCAGGCAGGGGTGTAGTGCAATCTATTAAGGATTTTAAAGGATTTTAAACTGTATTTGGGGCAATCCCGCATTGAGGGACACCCTTTTTGTAAGTGCACAATATCTTTCCCATTTGTCCTCAGGTATCTGTATTCTCATGTCCACTTCCCATTTCTCTTTCACTCGATTGTACGTGGGGGTGTGGGTTTGGATTGTCTTATACAGTTTAAAGATTCCCAGTTCTCCCCGAGTTGTAACTAATTGTATGCATGGGTGGGAGGGAGGTTCATCAGGGAAGGATGGCCATCGCGCTTGATATGCAGATCTCATTCGGTAGTACTGTAATGTGTGGAGCGGGCCTCCTCCCACACCCCTAGTAAATACTGCAAGGGTTACGAACTTCCCATCTATGAACATGTCTCCCACTTTCATCTCCATATCGGGGTCCCAGGCCTCCTGTATACTGGTATCGAATGTAGGGGGAACATTTGGGTATTTCCATAGCGGAATTTCAGGGTTGTATGGAAGTTTTACTTTCAACTTTTTATATGTAGCCCCCCAGGCCCTCACGGTGCAGCACACAGGGTCGAAATCACATGAATCTCTGTGCCTCGTATCAAATATAACGGATCTGATATTTGTGGGTACAGTGGTGTATTCCTCTATCCACGTGTGGGGTGAGTTGTCCTCTTCATTGTACCAGTGTTTCGCGAACTGTGCTTGCGCCACCGTGCAGTAGAGCTCAAAATCTGGTGCTGCTATTCCCCCTGTTTCGTACGGTTCTGTCATCTTTTCCCAGCATATCCTGGCCACCTTTCCGTTCCACAGAAACGACACTGCCATGGATCGCAATCTGGAGAAGAATTCCTTTGCCGGCCATATAGGAATATTTACAAATAAGTATAGTAGCTTGGGGAGTTCAATCATTTTGAGAATGGCGATTCTACCGTGTAATGAGATTGGGAGGTGCCCCCAGACCTGTAGCTTGGTGCTGAGTGTTTGTAGCGCCTGGTCATGGTTATCGGAGTATAGAGTCTGCCTGCTGTTTGAAACCAGTACTCCCAGGTATATGATGTGTCTCTACGACCACTTAAGGCCACACGTCAGGGCAGGGCATTTTTTAGAGGGGGTAAGCGGGAACATTTCTGATTTAGTATTGTTCACCGTATATCCAGAGTATTCTGCAAATTCACTAATGTCTGCCATGATGGGGGCTATGTTTTTGTCTGGCTCGCATACATACAATAGTGCATCGTCCGCGTACAATGATATTACCTGGGTGGCTCCTTTCAGCGTTATATCTTTGTTTACATGCCGCAACCGCACCGCCGCTGCCATGGGTTCTATTATTAAAGCAAAAAGGATAGGGGAAAAAGGGCACCCCTGTCTGGTGCCTCTGCCCAACTCAAACAGATCAGATCTAGTTCTATTCGTGCACACCCTTGCACCCAGGGCAGTGTATAGCACTCTAACATATTTAATGAAGTAGGGGCCCATCCCAAACGACTCCAGCACCAGGAAGAGGTACTCCCATGAAACCGAATCAAACGCTTTCTCGGCGTCTAGGGAAACCGCTACTTCTTGTTTATTCGGGTTTATTTGGGACATTATGCCGAACATCCTGCGCAGATTCAAGGCAGTGGACCTTTGGGGAATGAACCCACTTTGGTCCGGGTGAACCAGCATGGGCATTAAGGGTAATACGCGATTTGCTAGCACCTTCGCAAAGATTTTTGCATCTACGTTTATCAGGGATAGGGGCCTGTATGAAGACATATCCTGTGGCGGGCGTCGGGGTTTAGGTAATACTGTGATTATAGCATCTCGCATTGTTGGGGGCAATATTTGTTTTCCCAGGGCCTCTTCCCACACCTCTAACAGCACGGGGACCAGTTCCTCCCGAAATTCTTTGTAAAATTCAGCTCCCAGACAATCCGAGCCCGGTGCCTTGCCAGATCTGAGCTCTTTAATTGCCTCTGTGAGCTCCTCTGCCGTGACAGGTTGCTCCAGCAGTAATTTGCTTTCCTCTGGGAGTTTAGGGAGATCCAACATAGCAAGGTAGTTTTTAGTCTCAGCAGGGGATTTTCTATCCTTATCCGCATACAGATTTTTGTAGAATTTAACAAATTCGTCATTTATTCCCTGTTCGCTCGTTATTATCTCATTTTGTGCCGTTTGGATCATTGCGATCGAGGTAATTTGGTTCTCATGTTTTACGAGGTTGGCCAGCATTTTCCCTGCCTTGTTACACTCCCCGTATCTGCGGGCCCGGGTAGGGGCTGCTATATATTGCACTTCCCTCGCTGCCAGCCGATCAAAATCTCTAAGGGACCTGTGGATTTCCGCCAGAGTGTCCCCACCATGTGTGCGGCCATAGGCTTCCTCCAGTGTGTTGAGTTCCCTCTCCACCCTCTCCAGTTCACAGCGCACCCCCTTCAGAAGACCAGCGGTCTTGGACAGCAGTGCCCCCCTAACCCAGACTTTAAAAGCCTCCCATACTGATATGTGGTCTACTGACCCAACGTTATCCGTAAAGAAATTGGCAATTTCAGTGTGTAGAGTTTCAACTACATTTGGGTCTTTCAGTATGTCTCTAGGCATTCTCCACCTCCTTCTTGGTCTAGGGGCATCTTTCAAAGTGATCTCTAGCACCACCGGGGAATGATCCGATAGTGTGCGAGGAAGGATTTCGCAGTTCTGCAGGGTGTGCGCTAAATTCGAAGATACAAACCAATAATCTGTGTGACTCACTGTCATGTACGGCAAAATAAAATGTAAACCTCTTATCAACCGGATGGAGCACCCTCCAGGCGTCCTGTAGAGACAGTTGCGAAATTATTTGCTTTAAAGTTAGTGCCACCTTAGAAGGTGGCCTGGTTACCTTGACGGATCTATCCAAGGCCTGGTCTAATACCACATTGAAGTCCCCACCCCACAAAACAGTGGTTGCATCATGTTTGGTGAGCAACTCGAGCATTTGTAAGTAGAAATCAGGGTTGTCTAGATTGGGTCCATATGTGTTTAACAAGGTTATATGTTTCCCCGCTAGCTCCCCCGACACCAGTACATACCTTCCCACCGGATCCACCAGGTGTCCCTTGGTTATAAAGCCCAGCGAGCTATGTATAAGGGTGCAAACCCCCTTAGACTGTGATGAATAGTCCGTGTAGTAGCGCAACATACCCCATTTTGCCAGTATTCTCTCATTGACCAGGCCCTGCGCATGTGTTTCTTGCAGCATTAAGATTTGAGGCCCATGTCTAGAAACATAATTACCGACCTTCCTGACTTTCATTGGATTATTAAGGCCTCGGACGTTCCATGACATTAATCTTATCCGTAGTCCGTCTCCCATTTGGTATGTATATACATCGTACTTGTACAGAAGTGACCTTGTGTAACCCAGTAACCAGCCTTTGAATAGCGCCATTGTCTGCGAGACCACATTTCAATTAACCTACAACATCCATCAATACAAACTTTCCCACCAGGCTCAAACTCGTCTAGGTGGTTGCGATACCGAAAAACATCCCCACATTCCCTATCCCCCCCCTCCACCCACATCATCCACCCCAACTTGACGATGTACCCGAGTAACCGTCAGGAACATTCCTGAGGGTGCTTTGTTGTAGTCATGAGGCCACCCGACCGGGCTCACGACCCGGTGTACATTACTAAGAGCCCCTACGGGGCCGACCACCTCCGAAACATCAAAGGTTACTTGCATTTGCCGGGCTATTCAGCCAAGTTTCAGTCCTCCACTGCAGGCGGGCGTCTTCCATTCTGATCCGGCCCTCGGCCCCGCGGGGGCAGCGGAATAGTGGCTTCCACATAGGGTTGGGCTGCAGCAGGATTTTCAAAGAAGTGCGCCCTTCCTCCATATTGGATTCTCAATTTGGCCGAGAATATTGGTGCATACGGGACCTGCCGCGCTCTCAGAAGTTTTTTGACTGGCTCATACGATCTTCGGCTGGCCTGAACCCCAGTGGCAAAGTCCGGGTAGATGTGTATGCGACTGTCTTCATACTGCAGCGTACCAAGTTCTCTTGCCTTCCGATGGACCGTATCTCTGTCCCTATAGTTGAGCATTCTTGCAATAATTGTCCGGGGCGGTGCCCCAGACTTCGGTACCGGAGCCAGCGTTAGATGTGCTCGTTAAATCAGGAAGTGTTCTGAAAAGGAGTCCACTCCAAACAGGCTTTTGAGGAGAGCTTCCACCCGCACCTCCATTTTGTCTTTACCAAATGACTCTGGGACACCAACGATGCGTACATTATTTCTTCTCGAGCGCGATTCCAGGTCTTCGCACTTGTTTTGTAGTTTGTTCAAGCTTTCTTTCAGCTGGGCAATGTCCTGGTCATGGCGAGCAACCGTGTCCTCGGTAGTACCAATTCTGTTCTCCGCCTCCGTTAGTCTCTGGTCATGCTTGTCAGCTCTAGTCTTCAATGTGGCAATGGTCGTTACGATGTCGTCCAGCTTCATATTCAGCGATAGGAATCCATTTTGGACTATGTTAGTCAAGTACTCAACATTGTCCTCGCCCTCTATACTGGGCACAGGGCTATCCGCCAATGGTGTTTCAAGTTCACTGCTTCTCGCCTGGCTGCTAGTGTATGAGTCCATCGGTCCTTTTCTTTTTGACGCTCGCTCCCTCCGCCATCTTGTCTTGCTTCCTCGTGTTTCCCATGGCCCTGGAGTCTCTTGGCGGTCTGTTCCTGCCAAACTGAAGGGATATTGTTCTTTGCCATAGTTTGGGGCCGTAGGAATATGAAGTTATTCCCTACTACTCTGTATCATCGGGCCACAGCACCTCATTCACGGCCCTCCGCCAAGTCCAGTACAGGCGTCTATCTTTTCCAATTGATTGTGCGTTCTCCCACGTTTCTTGCTTAAGGATACACTGGCTAGCCAACTGTGTGTTCTGCATCACGCTCGAACCGTCTGACCTCGGATCTTGTGTCTGCCTTTACTACAGCGTTTGCAAGACAAGCCGCCCCCCTGGACTACTGATTAGATGCGGCTTCTGCTCTACTTCAAGGACTTAGTGAGAGAGAAAAACAATGCATTTCTGCACAGTTTGACATTGCTGTCTGTGTTAGTACTTCAGCATTCAGGCCGTGGCCTCGCACTTTGTGCAAGTTCGAAGCATAGAATACATTTGCAAAACGTTTTGACAGAAAGGAAAAAAGCAAATGGCCGACATTTCACAAAATGGACGGCCTCTGGTTACATTGACGATTCTAGGATCGCAATGTTTGTCACATGATGCGATTGGTTTCTGGCCAACATACTATATATACGTAGCCGCAGGCCCCTCAAGCGCAGGGGACTTCACCTCTCCAGCGCTCGGCCAGGCGGTGCACCGGGAACGGTCCACCCCCGGCAGCGCCGACCCAGTCCCTTTGTGTCCGGATCGTTTTCGGATTTTGAAGGGCCTTGTTTCTATCTTTGTGACCGCTGGCCTTCAGGTGTGGGGGACTTCACCTCTCCGGCGTTCGGGCGCGTCACCTCGGGCAGGCGGCGTATGGGGAGCGGTTCTTTTCTGGCCTCTGTAGCGCTGATCCGGCCCCACTGTGTTTCGGATCGCTCTCGAATACCCAAGGAAGGGAGTAAAGGCTGACCAACTCGGGGCGGATCGCCCCAGTCTTGGTCCGTGCTCACTACGTCCTTGTAGGCCTTCCTCTCTATGCCCCTCAGCGCCGCAATATTCTGGTTCTGGGGATCGGCGCGCTCCACAGCTCCTCCCTGCAGTGAACGCCAGGTCTCGTAACTCTTCAGCCCAGGCACCTATCTCTCCAGGATTTCTCGTGTGGGTGCTTCAACACCCACGGCACTTCTCGGTGTGGCCGGTGTCCCGCAGCATGCTCCGAATCAGGATTTTTTAATATAACGGATGATTCCCGGGCCGGAGCGCTCTAATCAGGCAGCCATGTTTGTGGTGCGCAACAGCACCCCCGTATAGCCTCTCTTAAGGTATACAATGTTTTTCTCTTTGGTCGGCCAATCTGAGGCGATAGGATACTTGCGGTTACACCCTTGGGCCACTAATTGTAACAAAGACATTTGATTCCCTCCCCCATCGTCCTCACGAGGAGGGCCTACTCGTAGTATCTCCTGTACCTGGATTTCCTGCATCAAGGGTAAAAACCTGGAGGAATCCGTTGCATCTAACCGGAGACCCACCGCCCCTCCATCAAATAACCTGGCCATGCAGGTTAACGAGGGTTCACCAGCCCTCTGCTTCAATCGGCTAATTATCTTCCCAATCTCTTGCTGTGAATAATCCTCTAGTGCGGTCATATCCACCACCCATCCTCTGGGATTATTCGGATTTCGACTCATCCTTCAGCGTAACACAGGTTTAGCCATTACATCTTTATGGCCAGATTCAAGCTTGGGTAAGACCTCGGGTTCTGAACTACTCTCGATACTAGTACCATCGGAATAGTTACCTCAGGACAGTCTATGCCTGCAGAGCTTTCTTTTTTCCTAAATAGGGAACTCATTTTACCCAATGGATATTTCACATCCCTCTCATTAATGCCTCACCACACACTTTTCACTTTCAAAATGATTGCCTCTCCGAGTCCAATACTTCTTACACCTATATCAAATTAGCAGGGCGCTTTGGCATCAAAGTCAGTACAAAGACCCTGCTCACAGCGCCAAAATGTTTTGCTTTTTCTTGGCCACGTGGGGAGAGACCTCAAACTTGCGTCCCCCCGAGCCCTCGCAAAATCAGTTATTGGACTCAGGTAGGCAAAGAATCTCACACAAAACACTAATTATGATGATAGTATAAATGGCTCGTTATAGGCCCTTTATTCACTTATAACACACACATATAGAACATATAATCAGTCATACATAAACATAGTAAAAAGAAAGCATCACTGTTAGAATAGTTGCAGAAGACACCTTCATCTTAGCCTCCACGACACTGCTTAGTCCCAGAGCAGGTAGACAAAGAGATCACTCATACGAACAGGGTCTGGAGCGGAGCGTCCTCCCTCTCAGCAAGACTGCATCACCCGGGCTACAAGTTCTATCTGCTTTCCAAGAGGAAAACCTCTTCTCTTGGGGGGGGGGGTTGGGAGGGGGAGTCCCCGCCTCGCTAGGTTGAAGACTGCCCTCGGCTGAAGAGCAGACCACAAACATGAGGGGCAAAGAGTGGAAAAACCCAGCTTCTCTCCTTGCTTTTGCTCCCCGTACCCCTTACCACTGCACCTACAGAGCGCTCTGACTTCCTTTCTGGCTCATCTTTCGGTGGACAATACAACTATTCTCCACAGCTAGTTCATCTGACATCAATATGTGACCTTGCCTCTGCTGCTGAAATACATGTTTACTTACTGAGCCCACAAAAAAAGTAGGCTTTCATTTCGGTTTCACTGCGGTAATGGAAATGAATGTCAAAAATGGCTGTGCATTGGTGCCATGTTTTTTGGCTCATTTTCGCACATGCACTACAGTACCTGATGGCAATGTCTAGTATATGATAGCAATGCCGGTCATAGGATGCGAGTACTCTGGCATATCTTGGCAATGAAAGCACTTGCTGAATAGCTGGTGTGACGAATCAACTTCTGGGGCACCAGTGGTCCAGGAATTAATATCGGTTTCTAAACCATCCATCAGCCCCACACCTCTACTACACCAGAAGGGATCTGAACAGATTCGAACACAAGTAAATTATAAACCGCCTTGTCCAATTTTTGGTAACGTGGATGGAACGGCAGGCTTATCTCCACAAGGTTGTGGACCGTTAGTTGCAACGCTGCGAAAATACAATTATTACCCAATGATAAAAAGCACTGTCCAGTCAAAGTTGTATGAAAATATCTTCTTTATTATTACAACAGGCAGTTCTAGTACACTACAAAATACAGCCCACCCTGTAAAGGAACACCGAGGATAGACAGTTTCATGAAGGAGAGGGATGCACTCTGGATACTGACAGGAAGGTAGTCGTTAAAGCAATCAGTCTTAACTGTCCAAGGTTATTTTGTTTTAGCACCAAGGGAGCAAGGGGTCGTGAATGTCACTAGGGGCCTTCGGAGAAGGACCGGGGGACAGAACCACAATGTACCTGGTTCTTGAGATGATCTTGATGCTTGACAGCGTCGAGTCGGTTCCAGGACGCTTTGCAGCTCAAGACGGGAGACAGCTGCAGGTATCGGGCAGCAGGCAGTTCGGCAAGCAAGGCTGGGCGGATGGCTGCAGGCTGGCCTGCACAGCGGCTCGGGGTCAAGAATTGTTATCTCTGTGCTGATTGGTGGATCTAGAACGCTGGTCGAGGCATCTCGGATGGCTTTAGTGACTGCAGCGTGACAGCAGTCAGTGGCGCAGCAAATCGCAGTTCGAGGGCTCGACTGCCTCGAAAGTGTCCTTAAAAGGTGGATGCTGGTTAATGCTTGTTGTGGCACTCCTCCTAGCGTCTTCGCTGGGCTTTCATCGTCCTTTAAGGTGGACGGCCCAAAGCTGAGGAGAGTGTTTGCAGGAAACGGCCTTGTCCTTTGTTCAGAGATTCTCTGACACTTCCCACCTAGGAAGCTTGCTGCCAGAACCTAGCGAGGCATGGCTTGTGCTGGCTGGGTACCGGTTCTGGGGCTGCTGGACGGGTCCTCTGAGTTTGGTATCTCCCTCTGTTCCATGGGAGATGTTTAGGGGAGGGATCTTGCTTCCCTCTTGGAAATCCTGGCCTTCCTTCACTGGCGGAAGATGTAAGGCAGACCGTATCTTCAGCCAGGATCCAAATGAGTCCTCCTTACTCCTTTCAAAGCCGTCGGATGATCTGCTAAGTGAGGTGCTCAGCCCTCTTTTAAAGCCAAATGGGCCCCAGTGATTGGTGCAGGCTAAGCCTACCTTAATGAACCAATCCTGGATCCCCACCAACAATCTTCTGTTATGCGTGAGGTCATAACCAGAGTGCTTTGCAACAGGAAAGGTAAGGATTGACAGCAGGTACTACTAAGTTCCCCCCCATCTTCCTGTCTGTTGTGGATCAAAGTGTCTCTCTGAATAAGTGAGCTCTCTTTGACTCTTGATCAAAGCTCAGGTCTAGCTTGAGGTTTGTGGCGTGAACAGACTTCTGTCTCCATCAAATCAATTACTTCTTTCCTCTGAAAGGGGGATCCTTGCAGAAAACAGTTGTCCCAGACATGCCATTCACTGCCCTTCATACCGAGGGGTAGGATATAGCTTCAAGTTGAGGCATTGCATATCAAAGAGGTGTTAGTGTCCTGCTTCCTGTTGTCAGTTCTGCTCTCAGGCCTATTGCATGCCTGTTTCAATTAACTCATCAGTATGCTCCGCCAACAGCAGAACTTAGACAATAGAGAGGGCAGATCCATGGGGCCTTTGATATTTTAATTAGGCTGGCCATGGCTGGAGGAAGGTGTTGCCTTCCCCCCTTCTTGAGATGCTTTTATGTACCTGTGGCTGTCACATTACAGCTAAATGTGACCGGTAGGACTGCGCCTGTAGACTGTGTCCCCGGAGTACACTTGACTGTTGTGTGGTGAGCAGAGGAATATGTGTGCAGATTAGCCCCACACATTTTCTGAGGTCCCATTATTCATTTTTATTACAAAACTTCAAAAAAGCCCAGGCGAGAGCACACTCCCTGTGCGGATGTTCCAATTTCTCGCATGCCCTCCAGCCTTAACATGTGAACCACCACCCTACTGAGGGTATGGTTTGTCATCAAGGCAAAAGTACCGGCTGAAGCCATCTGCATTTACATGCTGTGAACCTGACTTGTGCTGGATGTCCATATCTAATCCCT
Organism: Ambystoma mexicanum; assembly: GCF_040938575.1. Classification (NCBI taxonomy): domain Eukaryota; kingdom Metazoa; phylum Chordata; class Amphibia; order Caudata; family Ambystomatidae; genus Ambystoma; species Ambystoma mexicanum. Next base: position 529,930,176 of record NC_090924.1, on the reverse strand, counting down.
GTAGGGATATGGCCCAATGAAAAAGCTTAGGGTTCTCCTCTTGCATGGCCATTAGCCATCGCAGAGGCCGGTGGACTGTCTGCATCGTAAAGTGAGACCCAAAGATTAGGCTTCTTTATGGCCCACGTGACTGTGTATGCCTCTTTTTCTACGATAGCCCGTTCCTTTCCCTTTTTGTCAATCTCCTGCTAATGTAGGCGACAGGTAGCTCGACCCCTTCAGAGTTCAGCTGCGTGAACACTGCTCCAATCCCAAATTCACAGGCGTCTGTCTGGATAATGAACTTCTGGCCATAGTCTGGCACTTTCGGAACTAGGGCCCTGCACAATCCACCCTTTAAATCCTGAAAGGAGGTTCGACAGGCGGGGGTCCAAGTTACCTTCTTCAGCATCTTCTTGGAAGTTACATCATTCAGGGGCATGGCAATGGTCCGATACCCTCTGATGAAAGACCGGTAGTACCCGTAAATCCTAGAAAGATTCTTGCCTGCATCTGTGTGGTGGGGATGTCCCAATCCTTCACAGCATGTACCTTTGCATCGAGAGGCTGTTTCTTACCTCCACCGAACAGGTGGCCTAAGCAAGTGATGGTACCCTGCGCTATTTGGCACTTCGTGGCCTTGATAGTCAGATCTGCATTTTGCAGCGCCTGAAGCACTTGTTTCAGGTGGGATAAGTGATCCTCCCAGGTGTGGCTGAACCCAGCTATGTCGTTTAAATAGGTGACACTGAAGTTTTCCAGACCAGACAACCTGGTTAACCATCCGCTGAAAAGTGGCTGGGGCATTCTTCAATCCAAAGGGCATCACAGTGAACTGATAATGTCCTTCCGGGGATGAGAATGCTGACCTGTCTCTCTCTCCATCTGTCAAGCCGACCTGCAAATACTCTACTGTGAGGCTGAGCTTTTCAATTAGCTCATCTTGCTGAGGAATGGGGTGAGCATCTGTCTTCATGACAGAATTGAGCCCCCTGTAGTCCACACACAAGCAAACTTCAGTCTTCCCACCACTGGTCTTTTTAGGGACCAGTACCACTGTGCTAGCCCAGGCGCTCTGGGATGGCTCTATTACTCCAAGTGGGACAGCATCTTGGAAACTTCCTCCTCGATGGTGTCCCTGACCTTATCAGTCATCCGGTTGTTAGACCAGAAACAACCCTATAGTATGTATTGTATGTTGGCCAGAAACCAATCGCATCATGTGACAAACATCGCAATCCTAGAATCGTCAATGTAACCAGAGGGCGTCCATTTTGTGAAATGTCGGCCATTTGCTTTTTTCCTTTCTGTCAAAACGTTTTGCAAATGTATTCTATGCTTCGAACTTGCACACAGTGCTAGGCCACGGCCTGAATGCTGAAGTACTAACACAGACAGCAATGTCAAACTGTGCAGAAATGCATTGTTTTTCTCTCTCACTAAGTCCTTGAAGTAGAGCAGAAGCTGCATCTAATCAGTAGTCCAGGTGCCGGCTTGTCTTGCAAACGCTGTAGTAAAGGCAGTTAAACCATGAATTATATTCTCCTAGCGGTGCTCCTTCGCGGAGAGTGGTATTTTCTGCTTCAGAACGAGACACACAGATAACGTAGTAAGGAATGTTTCTCTGCTAAGAACATATCTTTACCGAGTTAAGAGCTCCATGTTCCCCATAACAGAAAGCTGTCTCTGCTTCCTTTGCTACAATAACTATGTTTAGACTGAAGGAAGACTTGTCACAACGTGTCATAATTGTCAATCACTGAACCCTAGCCTGTACGACATGTTTGTGGGCGGATCGAATTGCCTTCATAAAGATTGTCTAATATATATATATTGCTGCTTGAGCGTTGCTCGCTCTCTCTCGCATCTCACGGGGTCTGGGAACACACGTCGGGAGGCGTTGAGACCCAGTCGGCTGACTGAGAATACTTTGAAATAAACCAGACTTGTTTTGAAAACGAACCTCGTGTCCGACGTGTCACTTGGGTATATGGTTATTGTGCCTTAGTTTCCATATGCAGTCTTTATGGCCTAGCCCAGTGAATCCTACTCTTCACCGGCTTACTGTCTCCAATGTTGACACCATGGGTGTACCAATCTGTGCGATCGGTAGTCACAAAAAAACGACCAGGAAACTGTCCCAGTAAACGGCGACAGTCTGTCAGTTGCTGTTCCGACAGGTCTGTGCAAGGTTGACACCTTCAACTGACCAATCTGTGGCTTCAGTGTGCAGGAGGTCTGGGAGGGGGACAGTCTCCTCCTCAGTATGTCAGTCAGTCACTATCGGCATGATCAAATCATCCCGGCTATAATAGGTTTTAGCCGGTTGACATGAAAGACCCTGCACATCTGTTTAGGTCCTTTCATGTCAATGAGATAATTCACTTCACTGACCTTTTCCAGCACACAGTAAGGCTCAGTACACTTGTCTTGAATGGCACTGGGTTTGACAGGCTCCATAATCCACACCCACTAGCCTGGAGAATAGATTGTCACTGTGGCCTCTGGTCGTGCCAGTACTTCATCAGCTCCTGACTAGCCTTTAGGTTCTTTGTCGACTGTTCCATGTACTTTGCCATTCTAGACCGAAGGCAGAGTACATAGTCCACCACATCTCGTGTAGGGGATGAGGGTTTGCTTTCCCATCCCTCTTTCACTAGACTGAGGGGACCTCGTACCGACAGTAGCTCAAAGGGGCTAGATCCTACTCTGTTCTGTGGCACCTCCCTGTAGCCGAACAGAAGGCATGGCAGGAGAATATCTAATTGTCTCCTCTGGTGCTCTTCCAAGCCACCTATCATGCCTTTCAGGTTTTTGTTGACCCGCTCAAAAAGCCCATTTGTTTGCGGATGGATGGATGTAGGGAACCTATAGGCGACTCTGCACTCTTCCCACATGGCCTTCATATACATTGATATGAAGTTTGATCCCCTGCCAGAAAAGACTTCCTTGGGGAATCCAACACAGGAGAATATCCCAATCCGAGCCTTCACAACCACGGAGGCTTTGATGCTCCTCAGTGGGACAGCCTCATGGTATCTTGTGGCGCGGTCTACCACCACCAAATTATACCTGTTCCCTGAGCTGGTTTGAGGATCCAAAGGAGCCACAATATCCATGCCTATTCTCTCGAAAGGCTGCCCAACTATGGGTAGTGGAAGTAAGGGGGCCTTTGTGGCACCACCTGACTTGCCAGAAGCTTGACAAGGCGTGTTGGACCGGACAAATTCCTTAACCTTTGCACCGAACTGTGGCCAGTAAATGTGCCCAGACAACCGGTCTGATATCTTAGTCACTCCCAAGTGACCCACTAAAGGAATCTGGTGAGCCAAATCCAAAAGGAACTTTCTGTGGCATTGGGGAATCACCAGCCTTCTGGTGCTCTCACCCTCAGAATCTTTTGGCTCGCTGTACAAGAGTCCATCCTCCCAGTACACTTTGAACAGTCCAGGGGCCTCTCCCTTAGCCTGCTTCCACAGAACCGCCAGAGTAGGAGACTTTCTGGGCTGTGAAGAAGTCAGTCTGACCTGGGCCCCCAGCTGATGCAAACTCATCCAGCTTGGACTGGCCCTTCAGATCTGCACCCACCTGGTCCTCCACCTCAGGTTCCTGCGCTGCGCCAGGCAACTCTGAAGTCACTGAGTCCCCTGCTCCCAAAGTTGAGTCCTCAGTGGCTACTAGCCCCTCTCCTGCCATAGTAGGCGACTCAGTAGTCTGTGGAACTGGACTAGGGGCTACCGGCTATGTCGGTCCTTCCAACAAACCCTCTGGAAGCACTCCAAGCCTTAAGGCTCTCAGAGTGTTCGATCTGGCGCTCACTTAGGCCCTCGATCGGGTAGCCGCTGAGACTATTTCAGGATCAGGAAGATCATTACCCAACAGACCTGGTACTGGGATGGAGTCTTTCACCGCTATACCGCGCTGGGTCGTTTCACCTCGCCAGCTGAACTCTATCACCAAGGGGCACTTACTCTTTCCGTCAAATTCACTGTGGACAAATCGGGCCCATTAATATACTGGCTTGCTGTACCCACTGCCGGGTGACAGTAGTGACGCTAGCCCTGGTGTCTCGGACCGCAGGAGTTTTGTGTCCATTGATATACACATGTTCTAGATAGAGTTGAGTATTATTGGGAACTGGGATCTCTTCTGGAGACCTGGTACTGTTCCCACTCAGTGTAACCAATCCACATTCAGCAACTCCCTGGCCTAGTGGGAAATCCTCCTCTAAGAGGCCCACACTAATGATGGCCTCCTCCACGAGTGCAACATTCACTTTGGCTTTCTTGGGTAGGCCCTTGCAAGCAGGATCCCATTTCCTATGGCCTAGCTCCTTACACATGAAGCAACATTTGGGTGGTGAGAAAGCAGGTGTCCCAGTGTTGGGGGTGCCTGCACTCTTCTTTTTCGTATGCACGGCTGAACTAGAGTTTTGGGATTTCCCTTTGTTCTTTAGGGGACCTGACTTTGAATAGGATTGGGTTGGACCTTTGGCCTTCCTATCCTTCTTTACTTTTGTCTGCCGATTTCTCTTCCGATTTGGGTGTGCTCGCCTGAGCCTTTTTCTGGACTAGAGTACTCACAAACCGTAGGTAGGTACAAAAAGAACCCAAAGTGAGGTTGGAGGATCTTGTATTCACAGTGCCTTCTGTTCAACCACAAGCGGGTGCCCAGATAACGCTCAATCTGACGGGAGAGTATGGATTGAATGCAATTTTTAGCCCGGAGGACAGACATAGCTCCGAACTGCATTGGCTTTTGAACTGCATTTCTTATGATGAAATAAATAAGGACCGAGTTCACATATTTGAATATGAAGAGAGGATTTTTTTTCAAGAAATATATTAATGCATCGATAGAGATTTATTTTATTATGAATACCTGAATAACCATTCACTGTGAGCATAAGGTTGGACCAGGGGAGTCCCTGATCCTTTTTTGTTGCTTAACTTTATCAGCCACCCACCCGCTCTGATATTTCAATGACAAGTGTGTGAATGCTTCAAATGTCTGACCATGTTTCTTTCTGAGCTCTCTGATACTCTTCAGATACTGTTTTGGGGTTTTACAGAACTTCCTGAGGAGGGCTGTCGTCATGCTCTCGTAAACAGGCCTTTCCTCAGGAGTTAACTGAAAAATTGCATCAGTCCCTGGTGTCGGTAAGCGACTCATCAGTGCTGCACCCCACAGAACCTCATCCACCTCCTGTAGCTGGAAAGGCAGCTTGAGCGCTTCAAACCAGTCAAATATATCCTTCTCCACTTCATATGCCTGCACTAAGTCTTTGGGGATGTGCTGCTAGGGCTTATCCCGGGCACTCTGGTTTGAGCCACTACTGCTGCTTTCGCTAGAGGTGGATCTGTTGGCCTCCTTCTGCTCTTCAAGCACCAGCTTGCGCAACTCTATGGTGAACTTGCCCCGCTGTTTCTGTTCCTCTAGCTCTAGTCTCATCTCCTCGAGCAGGAGCTTTCTAGCCGCTACCTCATTAACCGTCAGATCAATTACTGGGCCACTTAGAAACTGTGCTGAGGCCTCAGACTTGCGGGATGCCTCACTACCACCGTCCTCCCTGACACACTCGAGTGTTGGGAAACCAGACTCCCCCCCCCCCCCCATGTTTGGCGAGAAACACTGCTTATGCGGTCGTCTTCATCATTTCCCCCTCCGGAAGGTCTTGTCCGTTCGGGTACACAGGGCATAGCCCGTCCCCTGGGGTTTTCTCCCCAACCGCCCCTCTCGCTTCTACCCAAGCTTGGAGGCTGGACAGCAACTCGGGTTTATTTACATTAGTGCAGATCCATGACTATTACTAATACCTAGCAGTGACTAAACGTTGCCTGCAACAGTACTTTTTTTGTTTTAAAACTTTGGTTTTCATTAGCATTTTGTAAAACTTAGACAGAAAACGGGGCCTAACTGAGGCCCCCCTCCCTCCCCCTCACCGTGTCCTAACCAAACATAACAGCAGAAAAGAGACCAAACTTTCACATCTTTTCCCAGGTCTTAAAAGCGCCGCAACATGTTCAGTTACTGGCTTGAAGCCGACGTCGCCCCAGGTCGTGCGGACTCCCCATTTGGGTATTGTCCTTCACAGCGATGGTCACGCCCTGACCTACTGGGGGTACGATTTCGGGACTAGTGGACATCCCATCCCCATGTCTGTTGGACCCCATACCATTCAGCGAGGAATGAGCATGAGTCATTGTTCACCAAGGCAGTCAGTTTGTCCATCAAGAACATGTTCTTAAGTTTTTTTTGTCCAATCTTCTTTGGAAGGTGTTTACGGGCTCTTCCACCTCTGGGCTAGGGCAACTCTGCCTGCTCTCAACATAGTTTCGCACATCCTTGGGTACCGGTGTATTTCCGCTTCCTCCGGGGGGAGGCCCAGCAGCATGGTCAGCGGGTTGAGGGGTAGAGGGGGTCCTCCGTTACCTCCGCTATCCAATCTCTCACCGCTTCCCAATAGGTCTGTACCTTTGGACATAGCCACCAGATATGACTTCTAGTCCCTAACTGGCCACAGCCCCTCAGGCATTCAGGTGATACCCCTGTGAACATTTTCGAGAATTTTACTGGATCCCTGTGCCACCCCTGCTGGATTTTAAAGTTGTGTTCCATATCCGAGGTGAAAAGATTGCCATGAAACGATATCCTGAAGATGCAAGCCCAGGCGTCCTCTGATATCTCCTCCCCCGCCAGAGCACTCCAAAAATCACGGAAACCTCGCCTCGCTTGGAGGTCATGGGTGTTTAGGACAGTGTACATACGGGAGACCGCTCCCTTTCTAGAGGTTGCTGAGTCGAGGAGTTTCTCGAAGGTAGTTAGTTGTCTCCGCAGGTTAGGGCCCCACGCAGGGTCATTAAGGATGCCCTTGAGACGGAGGTATTCGAAAATGGAGAGGGTCCCGCCTCCCAGTCCCTCCCGGAGGTCCTCATAACTCAAGAATTCTCCCTCCCTGAACAGCTGGCCCGCCCATTCCAGTCCCGCATCCGACCAACTCTGGGATTGTCTAAACCTTCTGCTGCCCAACTTGTGGGGGGCCCCCACAAGGAGGTCATGGGGGACGGCCATGAAGAAAGATGTGCTGTCCGGGGGCATTCCCTCCAAATGTCCCAGAGAACACCCAGGGTCGGGTGGGATAGAACTTGTTTCGGGATAGACCTGCGAGGAGCCCACAGGAGGTCACAGACTTTTAGAGGGTGGACATCCATGTCCTCTAGGTATGACCAATATGTCCGTAAACCTTCCTTCATGTGTTCTAGAAGGACCCGCAGTTGTGCTGCGTGGTAATACAGTTGGAAATCTGGGAGACCAAAACCCCCCTCCTCTCTCGGAAGCGTCAAGGTGGCCCTACCAATCTGCGGGGTTTTCCCCTGCCAAATGAAGTCTCGGACCCCCTTGTGTAGGTCTATAAATGTTTGAGCGGGTACCCGGGTAAGGAGGGCTGTAAAAAGGTATAAAAGCCGAGGCAGTATTTTCATTTTGACTGCCGTCATCTGACCGTACCATGAGGATCATTCCTCCCCATCTTCTCAAGTCAGAGGCGATCTCAGTTAGCATGGGCTCATAGTTGGAAGACCCTAGTTTTGTTAAGTCCCTAGTGAGGAGAACCCCCAGGTATTTTATGTTGTTCTTGCCCACCGCTATCCCATGAAACATAGTCAGGGGGTCTAGTACCGGGTCCACCAGGCGCATCGGAAGGAGGACAGACTTGACGGTATTTATTTTCAGGCCTTAGAACCTCCTGATCGATCTAACCAGGGACAGGAGGGGAGGGACCGAAGAGCCCGGGTCCACTAGACATGCTAGGATATCATCCGCAAATAGGGATAGCTTGAATTCCACCTCTCCCCTTCCAATACCCCTGATATCTGGGGGGGACCTCACCGCTATGGCCAAAGCCTCCATCGTGAGGACATACAGAAGGGGGGAAAGAGGGCAGCCCTGTCTAGTCCCTCGGGTGAGGGGGAAAGATTCTGACAGCACTCCGTTCACCTGGACCCTTGCGGTAGGGGCTCTGTAGAGGGCGGCAACCCAGCTCAGGATGTGCGTCCCAAAGCCCATTCGTTGGAGGAGGAGGGTCATGTATCTCCATTCTACTCTGTCGAAAGCTTTTTCCGAGTCCAGGGACAGGATGCATGCCTCGAGATTTTAATTTTGGGCGAAATGAACCAAGTCTATCGTTTTGCGGATATTATCCGATCCCTGTCTGCCCCTAATGACACCCACCTGGTCCCTGTGGACTAGCTTCTGCATTATCCCCTCCATCCGCCTACCCACCACCTTAGCCAAGATTTTGACATCGATGTTGAGCAACGAAATGGGTCGGTAGGACGAACACTCCCTCAGGTCTTTACCTTCCTTGGGAAGGACCACTATAATGGCTCCCATCATGGTGTCGGGGAGAGTGCCCCCTCTCAATACTGAGTTGAAAACTTCCGCCAGGTATGGAGACAGGGTGGATCGGAACCTCTTAAAGAAATACACCGAAAAGCCATCCTCCCCTGGGGAAGTCCCCACCTTCATCCCACTAATCGCCCTCTCCACCTCTTCCTCGGTCAACCGGCCCTCCAGCCCCTCTGCCTGATCCCGTGAGAGGGAAGGTATCTGTATGGAGTCGAGGAACTCTTTGATGTGGGCATCGCCGCCATCATATTCGGAGGCATATAGTGTCTCATAATATTGACGGAAGGCTTCGCTTATATGGGGGGTGTCATATCCCAATGTACCCCTCCTGTCCCTCACTCCCTTCACCATTCTGCTTCTCGGGACCTCCCTCAATTTCCAGGCCAGGATCCTATCCGCTCTATCCCCCTTCTCGTAGTATTTCTGTTTGACCATTTGGAGGCTTTTCTCCGTTTTGTGGAGGAGTAGGTCTTTCATTTGGAACCTGTAGTCCTCCAGGGTGGCCAAACGGTCTCGTTCTAGGGTTTGTGCCGGGGAGCCCCCCGGTTGGAGGCGTGCTATTTTTTCCCTCAGAATCCTCTCCTGGGTCTCCCTTTCCCTCTTCTGTCGGGAACCAATTTTTATGAGCACTCCTCTTAGTGTTGCCTTAAAGGCATCCCAGAGAGTGTGCGTGCCCACCTTCCCGTTATCGTTGAGTTCGAAGAACTCTGTGATGGCCTCCAGTACAGTCTGGGCATGGACCTCGTCTCTCAAGATGGCGTCGTTACATCTCCAGCGTCCCCTCCATTCTCTGCACCAGTCCCCTGCCAAGGTGACCCTAACCAAGTCGTGGTCAGACCTGGGGATGGGGTCTATCCTGTAACCCGCTATGTGTGGTCGGAGTACCTCATCCGCAAGCATATAGTCTATTCTGGAGAAGGCTTTGTGGGTGGAGGAGTAGTACGAGAACGAGGGAGTCCCCGCTCGGGGGGTGGGTAACGTGTCCACCAGATTCAGGTCATCATTCACCCTCTGGAAGCAGCGAGACATGGCGTCTCCAGCGGGTCTGGGGTTTGGTGCACCTACCCGTTGTCTATCCCTAGATGGGTCGAGGACCATATTGAAATCGCCTCCCACCACCAATGGGCCTTGAACAAAGGTTTTCAGCCTTTCCCCCACTCCCTCCCAGAATTGGGCCTGGCCTTCATTCAGGACTTATACTACCGCCAGGGTTATGGGTGATCCCTGTAGGGAGCCTCGTACGAAGAGGTAGCGGCCTTCGGGGTCCCTTAGGATGGAGTCTTTCTCGAAACTCAACCCCCTTGGGATCAGAATTGCAACCCCTCTTATCTTCCCCTTGTGGGATGCATAGAATATCTCCTCAATTCCGCCACCCCGCAACCTGGGCTCCTTCCCCCTCGCCCAGTGTGTTTCCTGCACAAAAAAGTAGGTCCAGTTTAGCCCTCCTAAACTCCCTACTGATTAGGGATCTTTTCGTGGGGGTGTTCAAGCCCCGCACATTCAGGGTTCCCACCCCTAGGGCCGGTCGGTCGTCAGCCATAGTCGCTGTGGCCTTTCCCCTTGGTCACCGGTGCCGCATGGACGCTAACTCCCTGCTTACTGTATGTTCTTGTTTGGATCTCTTTGAAATGTTCCCCCAACATCCCCCCCAACGCATTCCCCGCCCTAAAACCCCCAACTTGTAAACAAACCCCCACCCCCCTCCCCGGCGTCCAGCCATGTAGTTCTTCCATTCCTGAATTGTTGGCTGGACCACCAGACGGTTCCCCTCGGCCAGGCGTCAAATCCCAAGATCGCTACCGTGAGCCCCCCCCCCTTCCCCCCCCTCTCGTTGCTCCCCCGAACCTCCCAATTTGGTTACTCTCCCGGGCCTTGGTTGATGCATCTCTCGGTTCCCACAGTTATGCTCCCCTCTATGACCCCCTTATACTTGCAGTTCAAGGGGGTGCAGCAAACCAGGCATCTCCAGTCTCTTTCTGCTTTCTAGACCCGATGATCTCCGTGGGGTCGCTGGTGTCACCCCTCTGAGTCGGCCCGGTCCTCCTCCATTGGTGTTGGGTGTTGGTGGTGTGTTCAATTTCTTGAACTTCCTCGTGCCAGTTTTTCTCCTTCTGGGGTTGGGATACCCGGGGGTGCCCCCTCTGAGCGCCTCTGGACCCACTGGTTCCCTCCGGGGGTCGGGTTCGCCCACATAATCTTGAATAGCGCCCTTAATGTCTTCTTTTTCGGTTACCAGCGTTGTGCGTTGGCCAGAATATTCAAAGGACAGGGAGAAGGGATATCCCCGTCTGTAGCGGACACCCTTCTCTTTCAGTTGTTGTGTCAGAGGGCGGCACATCCTCCGTTTGGCCAGGGTGTAAGCTGAAAGATCTTGAAAGATGGCGATCTGTGTGCCGTTATAGGTTATCGCCCCCGCCTTCCTCGCAGCCTCCTGAACTTTGGCTTTCTCCGTGTAATAGTGGAAGCAGGCCAGAACCGTTCTGGGGCCCCCCGCTCTTCCCCCGGCCCTGTGTACCCGGTCAAACGTGAGTTCCGTCGTCATTTCTTCAGCAAACAAGAGGGTGATGATGTCTCTCACCGCTCGAGTCAGCTCTCTCTCCGTCTTACCCTCCGTCTCCGGGATTCCAAAGAACCTTAGATTGTTCCGCCTTTCCCTGTTTTCATAGTTGTCCATGATCCTGGCTCTCTTCATCCCTCTTCTCCAAAGCCGCAACCCGTGTGCCAAATTGGATTTCCTGAGATGTAGAGGACGATTGATAGTTTTCCACTTGTAGGACTCTATCCTCAATTTTGTCTACCCTTTGGTCCAGTTTCTCGAACTTCTGGGCTATGTCGGATCTCATTTCTCTGATGATCTGAAGGATGGAGGCGAAGCCCTTTTCCATCGTCCTTGCGGGTTGGCCTGCGGGTTCCGTGTGGGCCATGGCTCCGGAGACAGTGGGGACCTCAGTCGTGTTTGCTGTTTCTTGGAAGCGAAACGTTTGTAGGGCCTTCTTCCAGCTCATGGGGTGTAGTTGGTCCTTTGCCGTGGGGTCCGCTGCAGTCCGGGGGGGCCCAGGGGGGAATGCCGTGTCACCCCAGGACCAGTCCATAATGCGTCGCACCAGTGGGTTTTGTAGTCGATGGAATGTCCCCTGCGAGGGGGTGGGGCGGCCCTCCAGGCGGGCACTCGCCCCGCCAACTGAGGACGGGGGCCTCTCACCTGGGTCACGGGCAGCCTGCGAGATCAGGGTGGGCCGGGGTTGCGATGGTGCGGAGGACGCCAGAGGTGTGTCAGTTCTCTTGGGCGGCGTGATCATGGGGTCTCCCTCTGGGGCTAGGGTGCTTATTGCCCCCGAGCTGCTTGGTGGGTCGCGGCCCAGTGTGCCCCTGAGGTTGTGCTGCGCTGACCCGGGGTCGAGTTGTTGTGGGTCTCCGGGGCATGGGGTCTGGTCCTAATTAAAGGTGGGGCAGCCCCCCAATCGAGCCTGTTGAGCAAAAGGAGGCCTCTGGGCGGGCACATGCCCCACCGGGTCCTGGCGGGGGCCACACACCCAGGTCAACCTCTTTGGTTGGTTAGGTCCTGACAGACCGCAGACGGGCAAACGCCCCACGGGTTGGCACGGGGGCCTCCACTTGCTGGAAGAAGTAAAGGGTAAAACCCCCACTCTCCCTCCTATTCCGCCACCCAGCAGCGCGGTATGACCAGATTTGGATGGTCTTTATAGGTGGATTCCGCTGACCCAGGGACTTGCCAATGTGTGTTGCTCGGGTGGGGCTTACTGAATCCGGCTATGATTCCCAGTAGTGATGGGGTAGGCCCCCCAGGCGGGCACACGCCCCACCGGCCGCCGGCGGGGGCCTCTCACCTAGGCCGTAAAGTTGCTTTCGTCTCCCAGGGGGTGTCCTCTGCTGCGTAGCTGAGCCTAGCCCTGCTTCGTCCACTAGGCACTGTGTGGAGTCGAAATGGGATCCTGGCCGGGGCCGTGCACTCCCTGTGTGCCTCCGGGGTAGATCTGTGTGATGGGCAGCCCTGTGTGAGGTGGCTACGTTGATGTTCTCCACCCCAGTGGCGGGAGGGCTGGTCCGCCGCTCCCCCGGGGTGCTGCAATGCTGCGGGGTTCCTTTCCTGATCCTTCCCCAGCGGGGTCCAGCCCCCGGCGTTATTTTCTTCTTCTTATTTTTTTATTTTTTTTTATTTTTCCATATTAATTGTGGGCACTGCCCGCTTTCCCGCTGCCCGAAGCCCTCTGTCGGTGGGGCTGGTGATCCGGGACCGGGGGGGGGGGGAGTGCAGCCACCTCCCCTCCTTTTATGGGTCCTCGCGGTGCCTGGGGGGTCTCCTCTGGGCGGGCACACGCCCCGCCAGCCTCTGGCGGGGGCCCCACGCCCGGTATCCTCTGGGCCTCCGCGCTCTTTAAGTCCTCCTTGCAGGGGGAGGGGGGCTTGGCCGCCGTGCGGTGGCGGGCTGCGGGCCCGACCAGCGCGTGTTGCTCGTGGGCGCAGCCCACTTTCCTGCTGCCTGCAGTCCTCCCTGGCGGTGGGGCCAGGGATCCAAGTCTGGCGGGCGGGCGAGGGTTGAAGAGCCGCCGCCTCCCTCGCGGGTGACCCGCAATCCTCCACAAGGGCCCTGAACCGGCGCCCACGCCTCTCCGAAGGCTGATCCAGGCCGGCGCTCCCATCTCCCGGTTGGGCGTGTATCACGCGCGATCCACGTTGTCTTCGCCTGGGGGGTGCAGGCAGCCCACCTCCTTAGGCGAATCTTCTGGATTCCTGCTCTGTGTGCCACCGCCGTGGGGGACGAGCGCCCGCCGCGGTGCAGGAGGACGGTCTCTCCCGTCCACACCTCCTGTGTTGGCAGGCCGCGGCTCTTTCTTCCGGGTTCGCGGCTGCCCGGGTCCTCTGTGGCGCTCCCGCTGCCGAGTCCTCAGCGCCTGATCTCTGCTCTCACGGGGTCCTCGGACCCCGCTGTTTCGATCGGTGGGGGCCCCGGGGGTTCCCCTACACTCCGGTTCACTCTCTTGCCGCGGGGGGTGTCGGTGGAGGGCGGGGGGGGCTCAATCCCTCTTATGACCCGGCTGTTGGAGGAGCACGAGAATCAGGCAGCCATTGCCTGCGCGGCCCCTGGTGGCCTCTGCAACAGTACTTTTATCGTTGGGTGACAAAGCTGTGCGCAAGGCTCCAACTGATCTGACTGCTTGCCCCCAATGTGACAAATCAACTTCTGAGGATCGGGCAGGGGGGTTGGGGTGGGGGGGTTCGGGGTCCAGGGATGAATATCTGTTTCTAAACCATCCATCAGCCACGCACCTCTAGTACATCAGAAGGGATCTGAACAGATCGGAACACAAGTACATTATAAACCTCCTTGTTCAATTTTTGGTAACGTGGATGGAATGGCAGGCTTATCTCTGCAAGGTTGTGGATTGTTAATTGCAACACAGCGAAAATACAATTATTACCCAATGATAAAAGGGACTCCAGTCAAGGTAGCATAAACATATCTACTTTATTATTATTACAACAGACAGTTCTAGCACACTACAAAATACAGCCCACCCTGTAAAGGAAAACCAAGGACAGACCGTTTCATGAAGTTTCACAAAGGAAAGGGATGCACTCCCTTATAAATGCGATATCATATCACTCTGGATACTGACAGGAGGGTAGCCGATAAAGCAATCAGTCTTAACTTTTCAAGGTTATTTGGTTTCAGCACCAAGGGAGCAAGGGGTCCTAAATGTCACTAGGGGCCTTCGGAGAAGGACCAGGGGGACAGAACCACAATGTTACCTGGTGCTTGAGATGATCTTGCTGCTTGACCACGTCAAGTCAGTTCCAGGATGCTTTGCAGCTCCTGCGACAGAGTTCAAGACGGGAGATGGCTGCAGGTATCAGGCGGCAGGCAGTTCAGCAAGCGAGGCTGGACAGACGGCTGGCCTGGACGGTGGATCGGGATCAAGAATCCTCTCTGTGCTGGTTGGCGGATCTGGAACGCTGGTTGAGGCGTCTCAGACGGCTTTAGTGACTGCAACGTGACAATAGTCAGTGGTGCAGCCGGTTGCGGTTCGAGGGCTCGACTGCCTTGTAAATGTCCTTAAAAGATGGACGCTGGTTGATGCTTGTTGTGGCACTCCTAGCTTCTTTACAAGGCTCGTGTTGTCCTTTAAGGCAGGCGGCCCAAAGCTGAGGAGATTGTTTGCAGGCAACAACCTTGTTCTTTGTTCAGAGACTCTCTGCCACTTCCCACCTAGGAAGCTTGCTATCAGAACCTAGCAGGGCACACTGTTTGCTGACTGGGTACCGGTTCTGGGGCTGCTGGATAAGTCCTGAGTCCGGTATCTCCCTCGATCTCTGGGAGATGTTATGGGGAGGGATCTTGCTTCCCTCTTGGAAATCCTGGCCTTCCTTCACTGGTGGAAGATGTAAGGCAGATTGTACCTTCAGCCAGGGTCCAAATGAGTCCTCATTCTTACTGCTTTCAAAGTCGTCGGATCGTCTGCTAAGTGAGGGGCTCAGCCCTCTTTTAAAGTCGAATGGGCCCCTGTGATTGGTGCAGGCTTAGCCTACCTTAATGAACCAATTCTGGGTCCCCACCAACAATCTTCTGTTATGCCTTCGGTCATAACCAGACTGCTTTCCAACAGGAAAGGTAACCAGTGACAACATGTACTACTAAGGCCAACCCATCTTCCTGTCTGCTGTGGATCAAAGTGTCTCTCTGGTTAAGTGCACTCTCTGTGACTCTTGATCAAAGCGCAGCTCTCCCTTGAAGTTTGTGGCGAGAACAGACTTCTTTCTCCATCAAATCGCATACTTCTTCCCTCTGAAAGGGTGTTCCCTTCAGCAAACAGTTGTCCCAGATGTGCCATTCACTGCCCTTCATACAGATGGGTGGGAGCCAGCTTCAAGTTGACACATTGCATATCAAAGAGGTGTTAGTGTCCTGCTTCCTGTTGTCAGTTCTGCGCTCAGGCCTATCGCAGGCCTGTTTCAATTAACTCATCAGTATGCGCCACCACCAGCAGAACCTAGACAATAGAGAGGGCAGATCCATGGGGCCTTTGATATTTTAATTAGGCTGGCCATGGCAGTAGGAAGGTGTTGACTTCCCCCTTCCTGAGATGCTATGATGTACCCATGGCTGTCGCATTCCAGATAAATGTGATGGGAGGACTGCACCTGTAGGCTGTGTCCCCCCCCATAGTACACTTGGCTATGTGTTTGTTGTGCAGTGAGCAGAGGAAAATGTGTGTGGATTAGCCCCACACATTTTCTGAGGTTCATCTCCAATCATTCATTTTTATTACAAAACTTTTTTAAAAGCCCAGGCGAGCACACACTCCCCTTGCGGATGGTCTAATTCCTCACAGCTGGCTAATGGTGTGATTACCTGGACATATGATGACAGCATGTGACAAAATGACTACCCAATGCCTGTACAGAAACGACCACTGTTGGCTTTATTGATGCTTGCCTTGATTGGACCTTGGGACTGCTAACAGGTTGCTATCAATCTATTGTGTCTGTTTGTTTCCATCAGCCCCATTGATGCAGTGTTCTCGAAAGTAAAGCATTATGGAATTCTATGCTTATTAAGTGTCAGGCAACCTTCAGAGTGCTGGACACTCTGTGCGAATGTCAATGATACTGCCGTGAATATTCATGATGCATAATAAACTCTATCAGGGCAGAGTTTAATCACTGAGCCAGCAATGTGGATGTTAATTTCCAATGAAAAACTGGGGCAATACTTCTTGACCTTTTGTCATGAAAGACGAGAATACATTTTTACAGAGGGACATCCTACTCGTGAATGTTTAGCAGCAGTATTGTTAAACAGGGTGCCCCCACACAGAAGGTTGTCATGGGTGCCAAGTTTAATTCAAGACATGCTGTAAAACAGGCCAAAATACGGTCTCCTGTCACAAGAGTCAAGGGTGAAAATAGGAGTTGGGCGTGCAGACCTGAACTGCAGTAAGAATGTGCCTATACTCCCTTTTAGTCTCAGGAGCAATGATACTTTGCAAGGACAAGTTCAAAGACAGTCTGGATGGCAGACAGCATGAGTGATGAGAGATGTTGGGCTAATTGGGTGGGGAGACTCGGTCAAGTCCACCCATTGCCACCTGGGGTACCAGCTTACGTGCTGCCAGTGAGCCGAATATTGCAGAAGGGTACAAGCGTGCCAACCAATTGGAGACGGCCATATAACAAAGGGCCTTATAGTTTGTGAGCCAATGGTACTTAACAACTGTTGAAGATGACTTGCACTAGGGGTGGGCATAAGTTGTCCACCTGACTGTAGAGACCCAATCACAACCCGCTGCTATATAGAAAGTATACTTGGATGTTCCCCTTAATCCAACCACAACACCCCGTAGGTTTTCTTAGTTTGCCACTTAGTATGACGTCACGTATGACACATTTTTACTATAAAAATGTTTGTTTATGAAATGCATTAAGACTTATGCTGTGCGACGTCTGTTGATGTCTGTTGTAACTCCCTACTTTAGACAATTGAAAATAAAACAGTCAGATGAGACATTTTGCCAACTTCCTGAGTCAGTCTTATTATTTGGTGCAAGAGTTATTCTGCATCCCCATCCTTGTATGACGTGTTACTGATTTAAGGGCCCCCCATGGGTTCACGTGGTAGCAATGCCGGATGGTTTTATAGAAGACCCATCAACCTGTTGACTCTAAAGTTTTGGAACTATCGGACATCTTCCGCCATCTAGCTGGAAGGTTGCTGGGTTTCCTGTGGAGAGCGGCCGAATAGAAATCTTGCAAGAAAATCGAGACGGTGGGCAGGGTCCCTCTTTGAAGAAATCCCTACGTGGTTTCCACAGGCGCTTTGCGGGTGGAAGGCGAAAGTGGCCGGTTGGAGGAGGAAGTCGATACCGAAGGCCTTGTGATGAACGAACGAATGGTGAGTAGATTAAGGGGAATGGCAAACTGAAGGCACGGGTTGTGATCATTTAGAAAATAACGAGAGTAATGGCGGTAACAGGAAATTTTGTAAAAAGATGAGGAAAGATAGAGCGCCCAGAAGCCTGACCCAAAAGGGTCTAGAAGAGGTTGTCTCGTATTCCAATGGGAGTAATTTAGGCTATATGCAGGACAGGTCTGCATAAAGAGACAATCTAAACTCTGGTATTGATTAGGGGCAGAAGAGAAGAAAGGTGATCACTGAGGTTTTTTTTATGTAAAGAGTCGACTAGTCTGTTTATGTATATTTGTTGAATTAAGGTGTAGAGGAATGACACAAATTGTTGTGTGAGAATCAAAACAAAGTTAAGAAGTTATATTATCTACCTAGGGAAACAGTTGGCACCAATCTAGAGCTAGGCAGAGATTATTGGAGAAATAAAGGGTTTTTAGTATCAATTGTTGGAGTGCGCTCATATTTGTTATTTTTATAAAGGTATTTTGTGAACACGGGTATGTATTGACAGTCAATTGAGACTCGTCACAATGGGAGACTTAACTCCTCTGATGCATTTATGTAAGACATTGCCAAAACACATGCCCAAGCTCAAACCGTACAGTGCAGAATGGGTGACAGGTACAGCAGATAAGATGTTCATGCCATGGACACAAGGGGGATCATTGTCAAAAGCGGTACTGCAACACATGACCACATACTTGCACGCTGCGTACACGGGAAAGAAATTGGAGAAGAGGTTAGCTATTTTACAGCTGTGGAAGATGTACCAGGAAGCAGGGCGTAGGAGACACACAAAATCTGGGGGGGACATGGGACACCTTGGGGACTTTGCTTTTGTGTATGAGGGAAGTCCCCATGGTGGGCTTGAGGGAAGTGACGGCCGGAAGGTCTCCAGCAAAGCGCACATTGTATAAGCCCCAGAACGAATGTAATATAGAAAGGAATATATTGTCATGTTGTAGGTGCTGACTGGCAAAATGGGGCGACATTGTCATCTGGAAGTTTGAGGCCCCTTTTAAATGAAATGGTTGAAAGGCCCTTATGCTGCCCATGGGGGACCACCTTGTTTTTCCCGTTTTACCCACTTGGCCATTAACTTGTACCAGCCTCAAGCCCTTGACATAAGTTGCACCATGTTCCCACTTACTCTGTGCCCTTCTTCTCCCTACTGCTCAGGCAGAACCTTTGGGCCCATTCCATGAGTTTTGTCAATCATGAGGGGAGAAGCTACCTGTTTTGTTTCATTATGTTGCCATCATTATGTTGCCACGTACATTTTGCTACCTCAACTCCCATTAAGGGGGTGTTACAGGTCCAATGCTTTGTTTCTAATGTTCAGGTACAAAGGGGTCAGAGGAATGTATGTTTGTAGTGATTTAGGAAGGCAGTAGGCTATTTTTTCAGGCAGGTTTGGTTACTATTAGGTGAGGTCAGGTCGCTGGTGGGTATGCAGAGTATCAAGGTGTGTTTTTCCCCCTAACATCCCTCTACTTATCCAATTTTGTTTTCCTTACCCTCTTCGCGGTTGCCCTACTTCCCCCTACCTATCCACAACCTCTCCCTAATCCCTCCTTCCCCCACTGGCTGCCACGTGGTCACCTGTAATTTCTATCATCAGGAATACGTGCCAACCACAGTGGGAGGGTCAAACATTCGGCCCGAGCTAAACAAGTTGTGCACCCCTGCATTAAAGGTTGGGGTCACTAATATGGAACTCCTTTTGGGGGATGCCTGGGATGTTGGCCATGTGGTTTGTCTTTAGTCGTCAGAAGATACTTCGGTATTACATTCATAACAAAGCTCCCAAAAAGTGTGCAGTTAATTTACATTAGTGCTTAAAAATGCACAGTACAGCCCCTAATTACGTAGACATCTGGCCATTGCCATATATGTAAGTCACGGCTGCCTCTTCAGAGTTTGCGCTTTGCTCGGTTTGCTAGCACTGTTCCCCAACCACAGAGTACATTTGATCTGCTTCCCTGACTCTGCTTCCATTCATTTAGGAAAAGCGGCTTACTTCTTACTAAGCTAGAGCTGTGCATTTATGATGGAATGGTAGGACAATCAAATTGCCCACCAACAAAGCGCGGCCAATTATATAGTTCTGCGTTATAACATGACATGTAATTTTCTGCAGGTCAGTCGAGCAGGCCCTAACATGGAAGCTTGAACCCCCCCCCCCCCCCCCCCCACATGCAACCCCCGCCGACCAGGCCCTAACATGGAAGCTTGAGCCCCCCACATGCACCTCCTGCCGACCAGATCCTAACATAGAAGCTTGAGCCCCCCACATACACCCCCCACCGACCAGGCCCTAACATGGAAGCTTGAGCCCCCCCTGCATGCACCACCTGCCGACCTGGCCCTAACATGGAAGCTTGAGCCCCCACATACACCCCCCACCCCCGATGACCAGTCCCTAACGAAGCTTGAGCCCCGCACATGCTCCCCCCGCCAACCAGGGCCTATCATGGAAGCTTCAGCCCACCACATGAAACCCCCACCGACCAGGCCCTAACATGGAAGCTTCAGACCCCCACATGCACCCCGTGCTCAGCATTGTCTCCCTTATGTGACTCTGGGAATGTACATGACAGGTTGTTGGGTGCAGATGAAAACTGGGACTGGATGGGCAACTCGGAGGATCTGGTGGCTCCTGACATGTGATGCAGACGCATCGAGTCACCTTGTATGACAGTAGGAGGAAGGGCTTATCATTTGATGGGCACAGGGTATGCAATACCGAAGTAAGGCCGAACTGGACTAAGGCAAAGTGTGCCATGCAGTAGCGCCCCCGAGACCCAAACCCTGGCCCTATGCTGATCAGGCAATGGTCACTTTTTCCATTTTCAGCACCTTAAATGGGTAGTGTACGTCGACCCCAGTAATGATATTAAAGGCTGCGATGGCCCCTTTGCCTGGCTTTCACATGGCCTGGTAATCTTTAGGGATGTATCTTGAAACCTGCAGTCTGCAGAACTTGTACTTTTGCACGCTGACGGCTGCACCATGCAGAAGTATAATTACATGCTGCAAATTTTAACACGCTGCATTCACAACACTTACATATTCTACTTACATATTCTGGGGGGGGATAAATAACCGTTGAGACTTATGCTGTGCGTTGTCCGTTGTAACTCCCTGTTTTAGTCAATTGAAAATAAAACAGTCTGATGAGAAGTCAGTCTTATTATTTGGTGCAAGAGTTATTCTGCATCCCCATCCATGCATGATGTGTTAATGATTTAAGGACCCCCGTGCGTTCAAAGGGCTCACGATTGACTGGGACCAAAACTGCATTCTGCAAGTTCACATCCTGGCAGGGCCAACTCAGACCTTCCTCCTCCCAAAGCTGATAGTTTGAGTACCATTCAAGTGGGTGGTAATAGCAGCTATTGTCAGGAAGGATTACATAAAAAACCTTCTATTATGTGGTCTACATTGTGGCCAGCAGCAGCATCGGTGAGTGAGGCGGGAATCTGTGGTGCGCTTCCTTGCAGTCATGAGTGGAAGATCCATGGAGTATGCATGAGGACAGGCCGTTCAAGTCGATGGATGTGAGGCATGTAGCCAGCCACTAAGCAGCAAAGACGAAGGCCAGAACCCAGGTGGCTGGAATGGCACAAAGAGGCCGTGAGAGTGCGAGGCGGATGAGTGCGACCAAACACTGAGGTTGAGCGTATCCACCAGAGGGTGCCCTTATAAAAGGTTGCATGAAGAAGAGCAGAGCGGATGATGGAGAGAAGGATAAAGATGGAGCCGAGACAGGGCTGAGGGGTCATGAACAGATGTCTGAAGCAAGAGGAAGAAGAAGGTGTGCAGATCACAGGATGGAGACTCCTTGGGGCCACACTCCACCAGTTCAAACCATTGAGAGAGTGGACATTGTGAATATTTCTGCATGCTGGAACTTGGAGTAAGAGTTCCTAAATCACCATGAGAAAGCAACCTGAAAGAGTAACCCTGCATGATGGAACTTGCAGTCTGGCTTCCTACAACACGTTGCTAAAGTCATGACAGCCTGGAACTTCGTTCAGGAAGCGATTTTTAAGCGAAAGACTGCAGTCTGGACCGTAAATTCAGAGTTCCCAGAGAAGACACAGTGACCGAAAAGAGAACCGTTGCCTGCTGAAACCTGGAGTTAAGGTTTCAAGAAAACCTTGAGAAAGTGACTGTAGACTGGAACTGCCTTGTGAAATGAAATCAAAGAGAAATACTGCAATCTGAAACTGGAAGACATGGTTTCCAAAGAACATTGAGAAAGTAACACCCAAGCCTCGCTGAGTGGGAACCAGTTCAGTAGAAGCGCCTACACAATTCTTCAAATCGGGTACACTTGCGTGTTCACCCTAAGTGAGAAGGGTAATCCATGCTCTGTGCAAGAAAAGGGAAGTGAGGGTGCACACCTAGAGACCATTAGTTAGGATTTCAGTCAAGTATAATATTTAAGGTGCAGGGGAGGAAAAATGACCCTGGCACAGAGTCACCATAACAAATAAGCCCAAGAGAAAGAGGGTCCAAGACGGAACCCTCCCGTCCGTGCTCTGTGCTCAGAGAGACACGGCTGCAGCTCATCTCCTTGATGGTGCATGACTGGACAGAAACGCGCGTGCCCGGGGTTGCTGATGGTACTCTTGGTCAGCGGAGAAATGTTCAGCGTTTCGGATGTGGGCTGTCTTTGGCCAGCACCGGGCAGGTATGCATGAATGTTTCTTCTCTGTGCAGGGTACAGTGCGCTAAAACGTGACTGTAGACCCACCTGAGTGGGAACCATCACAGAGAACAGGTTAGTTGGCCGTGCCCATGCTCAGTAGAGGGGCTCCCGTGATGTTAGCAACACCCGAGCTAACCGTGGGCCCCTGGGATTAGAAGCACAGGAGAGCAGCCACTCCCTAGACGCAGAGGAGAGAACTCGGACAACTCACACCTGAAGACACGCGTCCCAGACCGCTTAAGTTCTACACATTATGAACGGAACATTTAAAATATATATTCGGCCTCATTAGTTGAATGTTGCAGTAATTGTTGACAGTAGTTCCATTACCACCATTTGAGTGGTCGCAGAATTTGCGCCAGTTTCACGTCATCACTGAATTTCAGTGAATTTACCATAGCGGTTTTGCAGTTGGTAAATCTGAAAAAATCTTGATGGAGTTCAATGGACTCCTAAAATGGGCACTTGTGATCCCGCTGAAAATCTGCTGGACCAAATCGTAGTAACGGTACATGAGTTTGGTGCTAATGCCGCTGGGGCTACTGCCAAACTCGTAATGAGGCCCAGCGTTGCTTTATTTCATCTTTTTGTTTAGCCTATCGCCTATTATTGACTTGGGTACATCTAAACGGTTGTTTCTGTCTGACCACACACGCCGAATCACCACATAATTCCGGGAAGCCACTAGGGGTCGCCAATATATTTGTAGGTGCGTCTTTTTATTTAAACATGTTTCTTGGAAGAATGTTGTGATTAACTTTGCATTCATCTGGTGCAAGTGACTAGAATCTTGAGATGGAATGCAGGGCTTAGAATGTTTATCTATGAGTGAGTTCCAGGTTTGTTAGTTGCAAGGATGTAAGCCCTGAGAGAGGATGCCGGTGGTGTCCTATGTCCCCTTTTACTTACCTGACTCCAAGAACTTTATTTGATGTACCTGAACTTAAGTAAATAACTCAACAGTTCACTGGAGTGTCAGTCATTTATGGCCAGACCCTGAACTCAACACTGGCGACGAGGATGGGATCTGGCTGTGCTGGGGGGACAGCACCAAAGGGAGACACCCACCGCCCCCCCCCCTCTGAGAAGTGATCCTCTCTCAGGTAAGAGCGCTGGATGGCTGTGAGGCACTGCAAGTGCAGTGAGGGCAAGAAAGGCCCAGACAGAGGCGCTACGAAGGCACTGGAATAACAGAGCAGCTATGGATGTAAAGGTGCTGCATGAGGCAGTGGAGAGGTTCTGCCAGGGCAGTGAGGCGCTACAATGGGCAATGAGATGTTGCAGAGGCAGTGAGGCGCTGCATGAAGAGGTGCTGCGAGGGCAGTTAGGCGCTGCAACAGGCAGTGAAGAGGTGCTGCAGAGACAGTGAAGCGCTGCTAGGGGCAGTGAGATGCTACAGAGGCAGTGAGGCGCTGCATGAAGAAGTGCTGCAAGGGCAGTGAGGTGCTGCGACAGGCAGTGAAGACGCGCTGCAGGGGCAGTGAGGTGCTGCGTTAGGCAGTGAAGAGGTGCTGCGTGAGGCAATGAAGAGGTGCTGCATGAGGCAGTGAAAAGATTCTGCAAGGGCAGTGAGGCACTGCAAGATGCAGTTAAGAGGTGCTGCAAGAGGCAGTCAAGAGGCGCTGCAAGAGGCAGTGAGTGGTCGCTGCAGAGGCTGTGAAGTGCTGCATGGTGCAGTGAAGAGGTGAGGCGCTGCGAGGGCAGTGAAGTGCTGCACGGGGCAGTGAAGAGGAACTGCATAGGGAGTGAAGAGGCACTTCAGTGACAAGGGTGTGCTGCAAAGGGCAGTGGGGACAAGAAGTTCTAGTGTTGAAAGGTACAACGGTCTGCTGTAAAGTGCAGTGGGTTCTGTGAGACTTATGGTTATTAGAAGGAGCTTTGAAGTTCATTGGAGCAGCAAGGTTCATTCATTCATTGGCATGGTGAAGTTCAAGGTGGCAGTCTCTCATAAAGCATTTAAGAGAATTGAGACTGTACAAACATTCAGAAGAGTTGGAAGTTGTTAATGGATCTAGGAGGGGCCTGGGGCCCATGGACTGTGCAAACATCTGTTGCGCCAAGGCTACAAGCTATTGGTCATAGTGAAGGCAGCTGAGATCACTGACAAAGTTATCCGATGTCAGCGCTTACCTTTGACTGGAACCAAAGGTTGCTGCGGTTGGCTTGAGTGGAGTCCTGGAGTTCGGCATGAGTGCTGCAGCGGGAGGCCTGACTCAGTTATTAAGTTTGATGGGGATGGGAGCTCTGTGTTCCTCCGTTACTCTCTATGCAATGGTGAAGTAGGAGAGAATGCAGAGGTGCTGGCGATTAGAGTTGAGATACTAGAGCTGATATATATTAGTTTATTAGAGTGATGTTGTAGGTACATGTCTCTCTCTTTAATTGAGTTATGTAGTTTAACATATTTCTCTCCACAGGCGGACTACTGTCCATTACATGTGTTGCATGTGTAAAAAGGTGCAATGGTTGAGGTGAACCGTTGAGCGGACTACTGTCCATTACACTGTCTGTATAAAAAGGGAAATGAGATGGAATGCGATGGAATGCAGGGCTTAGAATGTTTATCTATGAGTGAGTTCCAGGTTTGTTAGTTGCAAGGATGTAAGCCCTGAGAGAGGATGCCGGTGGGTGTCCTATGTCCCCTTTTACTTACCTGACTCTAAGAACTGTATTTGGTGTACCTAAACTTAAGTAAATAAGTTAACAGTTCACTGGAGTGTCAGAGTCATTTGTGGCCAAACCCTGAACACAACAAAGAACATTACATCGTCTTAAAATGATTGCAAGCCATACCAAATCATCCCAATCCGATCAAATGCCTTAATGTGTTCACTCTTTCACACCATATTACGACACACGTTTCTGTGGCGCACATTGGTGTTATTGAAACCTCAGCATATCTGCTTACTGGCACAGTACAAAGGGAATTAATAGATTAATTAACGAATTTGCGTAGCACAGCGCAAAGAACTCTCAGGTAGGTGTGAGTGCGATGGTTGGATCAGAAAACACGTTTTTGTGCAAAGTGCATAATCCATATTTGAGGTTCTTGCACTAGAAGACACCCCCTATGTTTTCGCTGCAGACATGTTTCAGGACCTGGAAAAGCTTTTTGTTACACTGCGCATCTAACAAAGCGCCAACGGTTTCGGTGCGTTGAATTCGTCCGTTCGCACGTGTGGTTGAGCGTACGGGTGTTGACGTGTTGTATAACTTGTATTTGAACGTTGGGAAAAGGCAGTTACATTGTTTCAAGGATAAGGATGCATGCGTATTTCTCAAAAAGCCAACGCGTTCGAGACCATAAAAGGGACAGTGTTCTCACAGCAGGTGATAGAACAGTTGAACAATTTTCGTTGGTTCCCAAAAAGAATGAACGCTTTTAAGAGAACACAAACGTGTCTCTAGTAATTACACCAGGAATCCGCTAGAGGTCCCCAGACTCCTGTTAATGGCATATGCTGGCCCAGCATAGCGGTACGCACCGTTTCGGCGCGGCCTGTTAGGCGCGACTAGCCCGGCGCGGGGATGTTTTGGCCCGGCAGTGCATTATGTTTAATAAAAAAAAAAAGAAAATGAAAAAAAGGAATTCATGCAATCTCTAACCCCGGCCTGCAGGGCGCGAGACCGTAATGCTCACCACTGAGCCATCGAGATGCTATCACACCTAAACGCACCAGTTACATATATTAATACATGCCAAGAAGAACAGTTTAGTTTATACCTCCTAATATATGTAACTGGTGCATATACGATTGACAAGATCTGTACAGGCTTGTGGTCAACTGTGCAGCAATGCAGCCCTATAGGCCAGGGTTCGCAACGACCTTAATTGTATCTTTATTCTTTTTTTATTGTATTCAAATTTTAATGTTAATTCAAGAACTAGAATTACACGAACTGGCCGCGCCGAACGGGCTCCTGCGGTGAAATGACTGCGCAAAATCGCCCCCCCCCCCCCAATCTGGCGGTGATGAACTGTCTTGCTCCTCCAGCATAAGACTGTATGCTTGTTTTTGCACGGCGGTTTAGGCACCGGGCTTTTGGCGTAAGTCTATTTTCGGCGCACACTGTTCACAGCAGCCAGCAGGACGCAGGGACCTGGGCGCGGAAATATTTACGTTTTACTTGAGGGCCGTCTCCATGCAGAAGTCCCGCCTGTTATTGTTTGCAGGGCACAGCAACCTGGGCAGTTTCCAGGCAATACAGTGCCAGGGCAAACAACAAAAAAGTGCCACCCACTTCCCCCATGAATTTACAGAACTTTCCCATGACACAAACATTGACTCCGCCCAAGCGCTACCTAACATAATGCTCAAAATCAGAGTGTACAGACACAGCCCAGCAGGTCCCTGAAACTGCCATAAGAGGCTGCAATGCAGCTGACCAAACATGAGGTTTTCAAGTACTGTCATATTTATACTGGGGTGGTGGAGGGGTAGGGGTGTCAAAGCAAACTCTTTCCTAGAGTTAAGAACTGGGACAAGGACGTGGAGGCAATGGATCATTATATGGATTATGCTTTATGTATATTTTGGCAGGGCACAGAGTAGGGGGCTCTTTGACTCACCCTCAAGTTTACAAGCAAAGTGTAAAGTCACTTAGTTATATTACAAATGTTGACAGAAGGCCCTGGCCAGGCACAATAGTTGCCCCTTTATCATATCTGTGCAGTGTAAGCTACCTTTTTGGCATCATTTTCAAAGGTCTCTGCACATCGAAAGTGCAGAGCTCAAGTTTCCCATTGCCATGCTTGAGGATGAGGGGACTAGTCCTGCTTTTGGTTTGAATTCCGGGACTTGTAGTTTTTGCCATTAGCAATTAAGGAAAACTACAAGTTTCATAATGCCCAGCAAATAAACGGGACTGCATAGCCTTCTCAGGCATGGCCAGGAGAATCTTGTGATCTCAGAGCGGTGTGTGTATTTTTGATCCTATTTCTTTTGCACTCCTGTTAAATGTTAAAGGTATTTGTACCGTGCACCGTCACCAACGGAGTTGGTCCTCAGGCGCTCTGGCGGATCTGTAAACGATAAGGTGGGGTGGGTTAGTAAGGTGAAGAAGGGTAGGGTAGGGAGAGGAGTGGTGTCCTGTTGGCAGCGTCAACTCGGTATACACCGGGTGCTGAGCTTTGGTGCGAGCATTGGATCGGTGTAAGTCCGCGCGTGCTGTTGGTGCGGCTTATGTGTTGTTCCTCTGTGAACTCAAGTGCCTTTGAGGACTGGGCCTGCAAAATCCTTGTCTTTTATCAGGAACACGAACAAAGAAACTGTGTTTAACAAGAACTTCGAAAGTCTGAAGACCCCTGTCTAGAGAATGAATGGGGAACAGAACATCAGCTGCTGATTGGCGCTATAGTGAGAATACTATCCCCTCTCTGTCCCTGTGAGTGGTAGAACTTTAGCCTCACACCGTGTGCTTGCTTTCTTTTTGTGTACTTTAGCACTCTGCACACCCACCCGGTCTGCTGGTCCAGACTTCAGCGATTTGCACCAGACATTTCAGTGGCATGCTGCTCGCCTTTCATAGCCACTGGACATCAAAGGTGTATGTGCTTTTAGGGCACTCTGTTTGCTGACGTCCTGAGGCACATTAACACCTTCTTTTTGTTATGCTTCGCCCTCCCATTGTGCCCGGGCAGCCGCCTGCTCGGCCCGCCCCTAGAAACGGGGCTGACCGCAACCTATTTCTGCATGCACGAACAGTGCAACTCCATGATATACTGTGAACCAAAGCACAGCATTTTCCCGTGCTGTGGTTGACCATATTTGTAAGTAAAACATAAATATATTGGCGCCCAAGTTCCTGCGCTATGCTGGCTGTGGCCAACAGGGGGCGCCGAACAGAGATCTGCGTCAAAAGCCTTTTGTCGGAATGTCTGGCTACGCAGCATAGAATGTCTGTCACACTTATTTGGTATCCAGTAATTTTTTCGTGCTTCAACAGAATTCTGCTAAAAAAACTCATTGAATTATATAGGGGCAGGTAAGGCGTTAAAACGGGTGAGAAGGGGTTAGGGTAAGGGAATTGGTGTAGGGAAATGTGGATCTAGAAGGGAACCTCCGCCAAATAAAAAATAAAATGATCGGCACATTTTTTTCCAGCAGAATTCTAGCAAAGTAAAGTACTTTGGCAGAATTCCTGTAAAAAGAATAATCTTCCATGAGGAGGTGTTTTGGGCAGGGAGGGGCATATGAACTGTATTGCAAAAGGTTCGGCTTCTAAGCGTCACTTAATAGCCCAAACTAAAAATGATTCCCAGATTCGCAAAACTCAAGCATGCACTCCCGACTGTGCCCATCAGGAGGCGCCAGAGGAGAGTAACTGATCAGGCCAATACAAAGCATGCATAAGTGTCAACCACACTGCCTTTGTCAATGCTTCTTTAATCTTTCTTCCAGACACCAGGACTAAACAAATGGGAGAATTATATGTCCGTCTCTTTCGTTGATTTATTTTTTTGTGGAAGATAATTGTAATAGTCACCTGAAATAGAATATGCTGTCAAAATGCAACAGCACGGTTAAAGGATTAATAAATAACTAATATACCACGACTAGCTGTTGCCCGCGGCTTCGCTCGCATGGGTTTTGGGTAGTTCTCTGTTCAGGTGCCAGGATTACCAGAGAGTTAGGTGAGCTCACTCTGGAACAGGCCATGTAAAACTGCTCATACGAGAAGCAGTCTTCCTTTAGGTGACTCTGCGCTACCCTTAAAGTCTGCCCCTGAAATTTGTTGATGTTCATGGCAAAACAAGCCTTTAAGGGGAACTGAAGTCTTTTGAATTCAAACGGATATTCTGAAGGTATAAGAGGTGTTTGTGGTATGAACACAGCCTCCCCCTGGCCAGAACGGGTTAGCACTGTAGCCTCAATTACATTTCTGTGGAGAGCTTTCACTCACAATCTGGTGCCAATTCAAGGGGTTAGGTGGGTTGAATGTTCTGCACTAATATCACAGGTGGTCCCACTGTCAAAAGAAGTTTGTGTTCGGGAAGACCAGGAGGATTTAAAGTGTTCAAGAAGTCAACAGGGTTGTGGACTGGGTCATCACTTTGAACCACTGAGTTTACAGATTTGTACTCCATTTGCACTCCTTCAAAACAAATTAATAAGTATCTTATTGATAATGGCAGTCATGCTGTTTTTTGGCGTTAAAATGGCACACTCACATAACGATTCTGTAGATTTCTCCATTACATTTTTTTATGTCAGGGTACTTTTTGGATGTGAGGTCTTCTAGGGAAATGACGACTGTGCCTAGGTCGGAAGGGATGACAAGTTTGCTCTCAAATATGGGATATTCTCCGTTGCCAATTTTAAGAAGCAGTTCGGAAACATACTTTATAATGAAAATTTAAAATGTGAATTTTTACTTTTCTAACATCTTCGGTTTGGGAGATGTGGGTATCCTTCAAAGAAAATTCACACCCCTTTTCGACCTCCCTTAACTGGATTTTAGGGAAATGGTAAAACATGTGTTTCTCTATTTTTGAAGAAGAAACTAAATTCCAATTTTCACATCTGTAACAGCTTTGGTTTTTGAGATATAGGTATCCTCACAATAAAATCCTCCCCTTTTCCCCCCCTCAGGGACGGAATTTCCAAAAATCCTTCCTTAGTGGGTCCTATGTCATGAAAACAATGTACCTTCCAAATCTCAGGTTCCTAAGTTAAACGGTTTGAGCTGGGCGTTGATGAGTCAGTCAGTCAGGACTCTTTCTTATATATAATTAGGGCGGTGGTCGCCGCTCTATAGTTAGGGTGAGTCAGGACACATAGGAACCCCTCAAAATTCTATTGTTAATAACTTTTGATTCGAGCAACGGATTTGGCCTAAATTCCGAAAGTGATTAAAAGTCTGCGGGCCCCCCAGACAGCAACATTTTGTAAAGATTTGTTAAAAAATAAAAAAGTTATTAGGTGTCAAAGAAATGTTTTCCCCAAAAGTGCAGCCTACTTTCCATTCATTTTCCTATAGAGAAAAAAGGTACATTTTTGCCAAAGCGCACAGCCTAAACTGCTGGATGGTTTTGGACCGGGTCTGAAACAACTTGGGCACGATGCGTTGACTCGCGACCCATGTGTGCTTTGGGGATATTCTGTGCCGTAGTTATTTTAAAATTTGATGGAGAAGGGGGTGCTGCCTTCCCCAAAAACTATAGTTATTTCTCCCATGGTGCATTGCAGGATCATGGTATTCAGAAATGAAATGACCGCCATCTTGTTTTTCTCTCGATTCGAGAGATATTCACGGCTATAGCTGAAGTTATGGGACAATGAAATACAGCAAAACGCTATTTGCATGTCAAAAAACATAAAAATTCCACCAGGGTAGAGGTGGGGGGGGGGTGGCTAGAAAGCACAGAGTGAAAATTGGGAGTTGGAGGGGGTGCCGGGACCGAGTTTGCAACACAAAACTTTCTGTAGCCTCGGCTACAGCCGACATCTAAAAACAAACTGTGCCACAGAAGCAGCATGTGCTCTGGGTGAAAGGGAGAGACCGTCTGGGGATTTGGCACAGATGAGGGGGGCACTTGGTGATGGCCTGAGGGGGCAGAGAAGTATTTTTTTCCCGGCTGTTTTGCCGATATATTCGCAGCTATATCCGAGGTTACAAAGGACTACTGATAACCGCGGATATGTGTAGTTAGGTACCCGCTGATGGGGTGAAAAAATCACTGACCATGGTCAAAGGCCATGGCCAGTGACTCAATTGCCGCCAAGGTCTCCCATTCATGCAGCAACCAGGACAGACACTGCTTAGCTTCAAAGTGAGAAAGGGGCCAGCCTACTCAAGCCATGTTGCCTGATAAATGAGTCAAGCTTACAAGACCACTTAGAGGAATGTGCCTGCCCTTTTCTTGCTTTGAAGCTAAGCAGGGTCAGCCCCACTGGAGCTAAGAAGGGTCAGTCCTGGTTACTGCTTAGTTAGGGGCAACCAAATGGGCATCTGAATTATTTACTTTTTTTTTAACCATGCTGCTGTTAGTCCTTGAAGGTTTTACACTCAGACAATGTTTTGCCTTTTGCTAAATTGCATTCTGATATTTGTAGTCTTCCAGTCAATAATAAAAAATGAAGAAAATAGGTATTTTAACAGATAGTGGGTTTCCCATCCCTGCAGTAACTGGAACAAACCCTGTTTAGCTTCAAAGTGAGGAAGGGGTCAGCCCAGTAAAGCCATGTTGCCTAATATATGGATTCCCCTTAGAAGAACACTTGGAGAAACATGGCCTAAGGGGGCTTGATCCTTCCTCGCTTTGAAACTAAGCAGTGTCGGTCCCGGTTACTGCATGGATGGCAGACAGTCCTGAATGTCATGTGTTTTCTTTGTTTTAAATATCTCATAACACACGGCATCCACATTTTTATCAAATAGAAAAAATGAAATAACAGCGTTCAGCATAAATGTGACTTTTATTTATCAGAGAACCCTGGCCTTAATGAGTTCAAGATGCAGCACTTAACCAGTATGCTACCATGATGTTATTGTTTGGATTTTCACAAGTTTCATACCTGGCCTTTTATCATTGAATATATTAAATTATAGGCTAAGTATGAAATGTATGCCATTGTGGCCTAGTGGTTAAATACTGGGCCTCAAGCTCTGGCAGATCAGGGTTCAAGGCTGTATGTTTTTTCATGTAATTAAAAGCAAAGCGACGCAAGTGGGAGGTGGCGAGGTTTGTTGCAGTGCAGTCCTGTGATCTTATTTAACATGAGGGCATTTAGACGTGGCTGCAATGTCAGCCACGTCCAAACATCACTTGTGCCAAAATAACAACGCCGAAATGGCTTTCTCGCTGAAAAGGGCACACCGAAATGGGTGCTGCGGCAGAATGGGTGTGCCAAATCGGCCTGTGCCAAAATGATGGTCCTGAAAAGGGGTGTGCCACTTAGAGAACGCTGCTTAAACAAAGTGTGTGCTCCATGGCAAATAATTTTATCTCCCTGTGCATTGCCTAAAAACATTGCGAGTTCTCAAAGCCTGCAATCCGAAGGCCAAGGCTAGTGGTCTGGTAGCGTTTTAAAATGGACAGTGGGCACGGCCAAAGGCCATGCCCACTGACCATGGGCCAAACCCATGCTAGTGGTCTGGAAGCGTTCTAAAATCTTTAGAACAGCAAAACCCTTGAAATTCAAGGAAAAAACTTTAGTTGCAGGGATGTTAAGTTGACCAATGCTTTGTAACAAAACCTTTGAAATTCAAGGAAACATTTTTAGTTGCAGGGATATTAAGGTGAGCATTACATTGTAACAAAACCTTTGACATTCAAGGAAAAACTTTAGTTGCAGGGACGTTAAGGTGAGAACTTAATGCAACAAAACCCTGGAAATTCAGCTAAAGCCACCTTAACATAACGCCCCCTGTTGTGCAGATTATGACCACAATGATGACATCACAGATCACATCACTAATTACATTGCAACAGTAACTGGCATTAAGTATGGCCTTCAGCCATGGCAGTGTGCATGCCGGTGCCGCCGCCTCATGGAGCCCGGGACTCCCAAAAAACATTTGACAGAGAGGGGTGTGAGGGGCGCACTCTGGGTCCCAGCTAGATGTACCTTTCCACAGTCCAGTTGATGTTCTCCTCCTAGCGTGCTTTCTTGCCTCTTGCAATCATCAGGGAGGCAATCTGTTCAGGTGTTTGTTCAGGTGTTGATGGTTACTACCAGTGATGGCCTCAGGGAATTCTGGTTGCTGTAGTTATTCAAGTAGCCAGGAAACAACTCACCCTCCAATTACAAAGTGTAAAACCCCAGTTGGGGGGAGGGGGAACTATGCCCACTGTATATTGTATACACTAACCAGCCGCTAGCCATGGTTTTCAATACAATATTAGCCAGTGGCCACGGCCTTTGGCTGTGCCGACTATATATACAGACATATTAATGGGCACTAGCTCTGACCTTTAGCCATGGCCACTGACTACAGCTTTCAACATTGCCCACTGTATATTTTAAAACGGTGACGGCCTACTAGGCATGGCTTTTAACCATGCACATTGGTATTTTTGCACACTAACCGACCACTAGCTATGGCCTTTGGTGCTGGCCAGTAAACCCAGCCTGTGTCATGGCCAAGACCACTGCCTACATTGTTATTTAGGTAATCAAAGTTTTCACGAGCTAACTTATTAATTATGTTATGTCTTATTCCATTATTGATGAAATCAGTTACATACAATGCAATTAGTGTTGTCACCAGTGATTCCATCAGTGATGTGTTTGTAATGTCCTCAGTGTTCTCATACAACATGTAATTAGTGATGTCATCATCTGCGCAACAGGGGGCGCAAAGTTAATGTGGCTTTCGATGAATTTCCAGGGTTTTGTTGCATTAAGTTCTCACCTTAACGTCCCTGCAACAAACGTTTTTCCTTGAATTTCAAAGGTTTTGTTACAATGTATTGCTCACCTTCCCGTCCCTGCAACTAAAGGCTTTTCCTTGAATGAATATATATATATATATTAGTGGCAGGCGCGCTACTCTGGGTCCCAGCTGCAGTAAGCTCAAACAGTCCAAAGATGTTCTCCTCCTAGCGCGTACTCTCCCGCCTCTGCCCCACTGAGGGCTAATATTGAAATATGGGGGAAGAGTTGGATCCTGGCTGGCTCTTATTCCTCGCTGCCACATCCTGGTACTTACCAGAGGGAGTCAACCCTGAACAACTGAATACAATCAGCCTCCCTAAACATTGCTGAGGAATGAAAGCGCGCTAGGAGGAGAACAACTTTGGATGTTTGAGCTTACTGCAGCTGGGACCCAAAGTAGCGCCCCTGCCACCCTTTATATATATATATATATATATATATATATATATATATATATATATATATATATATATATATATATATATAATGTGCAACTGGCACCCACAGGACCATAGGTTTCGGCTTTCATGTGCCAAGCACAGCCTCAACTGCACCAAATAATGCCCTTGTATGCCTGGTTGATCACAGTATGGTGAAGTATTAATCCAAATGCACAGCTGATGTCACTTTATGCCATGTGCAACCTAATTCTCCAAAGATCTGCTATATAAAACTTCTAAATAGATCATTAAATCTATGCATAGACGTGTAGGGGTCCATTCAATAAGTTGTGAGTCACACGTGTGCCCTTGTCTAGGAAAGTTTACTGCTGCATTTTTGCTTGATGATATATTTTTAAATTGGCATTTAAACATGTGTTTCATAAATCAATATATTTTAACTCAGAAAGCCATAGGAAGAAATCTGTCTGTGCAGGGGGCCACTGGCCTTCTAACAAAATTTCACAAGTGTTTCATATTTGTAGAGGGAAGGCCAGGTAACCCCATCTCAAGCACCGCCCCCATGTTGCCTATATGTTGGGAATCAGGAATCGAGACACGTGCAGTGCCAATGAAGATGCCTGTGCCACAGAAAAGCACGGAAGTAAGGTCCACTAAGGAAGCCATAATCCACGAAAATATGATGGCCATTTGAATGAAATCCCGGAGGAAGTGTGAAAACGAGTCAAAAGAAGACTGATGACATCATGCGAAATCGGACTGACGCACCCAGAAGAGATGCAGAGGCGAGAGGACATAGACATTCTATGAAATGTGAATAGGAGGTGTTAGAGATAAGCAACATTTTGGGCTCGAAGTGAAGATGCTCATGCTACAGAAATACTGAAGAAAATGCAAAACCATTTTGCAATTGTACAGACACAGTAATGCAAGCAGACGAAATGATCATAAGGCTGGCTATTTAGTGAATAGATTGCGACGATGCACCAAACGTATACACATAGGAGTGTGTGGACTATGGATGTTCAACAAACACACTTTAGCAGAGCTTGGACCCCCTGAAGAGAGAGGGTTTTCAGTGTGGCGCAGTGGAAATCAGGTAATAACGGAGGAAGAATTCAAGCTAGGCCTGGCTGGCTCAGCATCAAGAAGTCAAGGTCACTGTGACCCTGGGTGTTTATTCAGTAGTTGCAAACGTGAGAAAAGAACAACACCCCTGCCAGAGGTGGGATGGAAGAACACTGAAGACATCAGAGGTTCATCATTTAATAGAATTGAATGCAGTAAAAAGCTCAGAAACATGGTCTCCAGTCACATGGTCAGATGAAAATAGACATTGGGCCGAGCTTAACTGAAACTGGGAGACGGGGTATGCCTCTACTCCCTTTTCTTCTCAGGCAGAGAGTACAAAACCAAGGCCGAGTTCAAAGCCTAATTGACTGGCAGACTGCAAGAGTGATGATGGATGACAGGCTAATTGAGTGGGAAGCTATGGTCAAGACCAGCCCACGAGCACCTGGGGTGCCAGCCTGCGGACTGCTAGCGTGTGTGGAATAGTACAGAGGGGGACAAGGGTGCCAACCAATTATAGAGGGCTACGTATCAAAGAGTCATATAGCTTAAGAACCAATTGAACATTGTGTAATTGATGACGACATAGATGACATGCACTAGAGGAGGGCTTAGTTGCCCACCTGATGTTAGAGACCCAATCACTATCCCTGTCAAGTATGGAACGTATACCTAGATGTTCCCTTTAAGCCTATCACTTTCCCAAGTAGGTTTTTGTAGTTTTCCATGCAGGTTGCTGTCAATGATGATGAGTTTTTACTATATAAACTGTGTTTTTGATGAAATGCTTTGAGTGAAATTTAGCGTATATCGTGGATGTCCGTTGTAACTCCCTGTTTTAGACAATTGCAATTAAAACAGACTAACATTTGCCAACTTCCTGAGTCTGTTTGATTATTGATGTTTGAGTACATTCTGCACCCCCATCTATGGCAAAGTATTGCTACCTTGTCTTAAAGGGCCTGTGTTGGGTGCACAGGTTCATATTGATACTATCATGGTACATTTTGTATGTTGAAATTGTCACCGGGCACTGCGGAACAGCCTCAATACAGCAGCAGGTTGCTGCTGTAAAAAAGAAGGAGCGAGGGAGACGAGGAAGGAGGGGAAGAGTGCAGCTCACAGGGTGCTGGCTACAGATGTGGAGCAGGCAGAGGGAGGGGAGTGTAGTGCATCTGATGGGACACAAATCTCCACCAAATGTTTCTTCATTGCGTTCACGAGATGTACACAAATTCATTTGTCAGCAACTGGAATCAGATAGAAATGATTTGGAAATCGGCAAGTGGCTTTTACATGAGGGCTCCCTGCCTTCAAGCAAACAACTTTAGAGAGCAGAGGCTGATTACGTCAGCGGTGGAAGTGAAAATTGGCATCTAAGAAATGGCTTCTACTGAATCCAGTCGTGTGTATCTTACAAAATACAGTTGAGGCTTTTGGATTTTGAGGCTTTGAAATACATGGCTGGCAAACTGCAGCAACCAGAATTCCTTGCACCTACTTCCTTGTACTTAATTAGGTGGGATTTAACCATAAACACCTGAACCAGTCTATATCCCATGTGATTTCTGAGGCATCAAAGCGCTCTTGGAGGAGTACATCACTGGACTGTGGGGTTGACTGTAGCTGGGATTTGGGCATGCACCCCTCACCTAACTTTTGAAAAACACATATAAATATATATATATTCAGTAAAAATAACTTTGTTAAATGGATGTTATGCTTAAGTTGCGCTACTAAAAACCTATGAAATTCAGTGCAAAAAAACTTTGTTACAGGGACGTTATGGTTCCAAGTAAAACCGAAAACCCCCTGAAATTCGCCAGTCATGGTAAGCTAAGCAGACTTAACTCGCGCCACCACCGCGCACTGCTAAGACTAACACCCAGGACATCAAAAATGACATCACAAATGTCACTGATGACATCACATGTCTGGCTCCCTCTTTTTTCCTTTACTGACATATCTAAGCCAGTGACAGTCAGGAACTAAAAATTCAAAAAGTAGGATATTTGTAGACTTATATACTTCAAAAATGTTCTTACAGTAATTCCCTTAAGGTCCAGTCACATCATATAAAACATATACATAGGGGAAGACACAGGCTTTAAAGATAGCAATCCTTTCTGTGCATGAAAATAATCAGTAAGGTTATCAACACTTTCTGATAGTTCTGCTGTTTTTTATTACTGTACTTTCCCTAGATATGCTCATATTTGTATACATTGCACTCAGACTACTTTCCTTAGGGGCCAGTCACATAATGTGATAGATATACATAGGGAAGTAGTAGCTTTGAAGCACAGCAATTATTTCCCGTGCATGAAGATAATCAATTAGATTATGAAGATTGTCTGGTAATACTGCTGTTTTTTTGTTTATTTCATTTTCCCTGTACATGCTCATATTTGTATGTGTTGTTGTCTGTGTTTGTTTGCAATAATACAATTATATAGTAAGTGGGTTTTATTAGCTACTTATTAAATATTTCACAGTAGTCAAAACTGTAATAGAAAGCATTTTATCGTTTTACTATTCAACATGGCAAGATTATTAATATTGCACCTCCATCATGTATGCTGCACACGATGCCTATGTTTCTACATGAGTAGCTTAGTATACTGGAAAGAACTTCATAATAGAATGCTGTTTGTATCAATACATTGCTTAATGCACTACGTACCTCATGATATTTATTCCAATTATCCTTGACACTTTTTTATCAACATTACCATAAAAATCCCTTGTACAGACTTTTCATGATAAGTAAATGCACATGTGATGTCATCAGGGATGTCATCAATTACATTTGTGATGTCATCTTTGGTGTCCTGGGTGTTAGTTTTAGCAGTGCACGGTGGTGGCATGATTTATGGTTGCTTAGTTTACCATAACTGGCGAATTTCAGGGTTTTTTCGGTTTTACTTGGAACCATAATGTCCCTGTAACAATGTTTTTTTTTTACTGAATTTCATAGGTTTTTAGTAGCACAACTTTACCATAACGTTCCTGTAACAAAGTTATTTTCACTGAATATAGATATATAGAGAATGTACATTTGATAAATGTTTACTAGCATGCCCTTAGTTTATGTACATGTAACAAAGAACATACTGAACCCCCTACCTGCGCTGGTGGGTCTGATATCCACGGACCATGCGCCCGTTCGCACACAGACTTGGACACCAACAACACTATCCAAAAACTCAGGGGCTATTGTTATATCATCCAAAAAAAAAACACTAAACGTGTTCAGAAAGCAGCACATAAATACATTACATTCAATAATAAATAAGAAGTGGAAACTGTATATGTAAGACACAGAAATGTCTAGTACTTTGGAATGCGTGGAACAAAATGTTCCTTGTGATGAAATGAGTGAAAACAGTGATACTAATGGTAGACACTACACTTCTCTATATAAACCAATTATTATCCATTACTTTGTGTACTTAGCACATTTTTTTAACACACCATACCAACATTAAAAATAATACAGAAACAGAGACCTTAGAAAATCATCTGCAGCAAATGCAGCAAAAAATTGATCCATTAAAGGAATAGTGTCATTAGAACAAGGGTTCGGGCATGTGTTTCTAAGCATACGTTGATCGATCGTACAAACATTTCCTTTGCACCTTACTGTAGTTTTTCTCCTTTTTACAAATGCGAAATCAGGCAGCTTGGCGTGGCCATCTTGTGATAATCTTATCAGTTGCTGCATCGCCCAACGTGGACTGCCCTGGCGGCACTAATTCATATGCCCCGCCCCTGAGGCTGACATCACCAAACCTAGTGATATTCTCTGCCTATCTCCAAGACATTACTGGACAGCGTAGCCTAACGTGATAACGTTAGTTGACGCAGAACCTGGAATATCAACACACATCATCTCACAACACAGCGCATCCCAATTTTGAATATAAAACCATACTTTTAAAGGAAATAGCAAAACTGTACAATTTTTAAAGTACTTTTATTTCACAAGAAACGCTCCGAGAACATCGGCGATTGCCATATTCAAGCAAATGGGTCATTTTTTTTCTTCGTTCTCGATCCACAAATGTTTATCGTGAATCACGCGGTGTTCCCTTTGGGTATAAAAAGCACATTGGGCGCACTGTGAATCGCAAGTCTTTGGCATCAGCTTGGCGCTAGGCCACCGTAAATGATGTCAGGTTGCTCCTTATCACTGGTAGCGCCTAAGAGCATATCGGCCCATGGTGATCGTCCCAAAAAAGAGTCATTGCTATCCAGGCATTTATGTGTATCTGCACCTTCCAGTTGAAAAACCCATCAGTTGGTATCTGGAATCGATGACAATCGCAGAAAGGCAGGATGTAACTATTTAAAAACGATAACAGAAATGTCTCACTAGCCGATCTTTAGTACAGTTTATCATTTTACCCATTAATTCAGCCCCGTGTTAAAAGTAATAATGAACACGGACGTGAAACAATGGGAACACACAGAAAACCACGTGGAAAGTACTCTTCAATTTACTTCAAAGGTTAGTCTATGCAGTATGTGCAGCTCGAAATGGGATGCGAAAGCTGACACTACAATTCGAAGAACACATAGACGGAATTTTAATTAAATATTAACATTGAATTAAGCGTTCGTGGAACCCACTAGTGGAGTACACGCATCTCGATCCTGGACTGCCAATGTGCCTGAGACAAAGGCAAGTACTGTCACGATCCTCGCCCAAAAACCCCTCTGGCAAACCCATTGGCCAGGTGGAGTCAGGACTCGGGCCTCTAGAGCCTGGCATTCTCTTCAAAAGCCCTCATGGGGCCAGTCCTGGCGCCTATGGCGCCAGGCTCATACACCATGAAAAACAATGTGCTTGGGAACTACTTTATTGTATTGTCAGCCAACATGGAGGCATCCACATAGCTTGGTTCCTAAGAACCAAGCTTTGCGGTCTAGTGTTTTGGGTGTGGTAGCCTAGGGACTAATTTACCTGGACTATTTTGTTGGGGCTATTTAAACCACACCCGATCAAGACAACATGCTCCGCGTTACTTTGCAGCTTGCAACAGGACGCTCACCGTGTCCAGCTATTCCCTTGAATCTTGGAGAAACAGAACCTGCAAGGAGACAAAAGGAACATCATTAGCAGCAGCATCTTACCTGCAGTCTTCATCTTTAAACACTCGCAGCTACTGCAAACAGCTTCCTCGATTCTGCATGCCTCCCGGACAACACGACCTGAAAGAGGAAGATAGAGGCAACATTAAAGAAAGCTGTAGAGGCATTTACAAATTACAAACTGCTCAAAAGGCTTACCTGGCTGGTCGCCTCTCGGCTGGCACCAGTCCGGACATTCCACTCGCGCTGAAGAACACTGCGACCTACAAGGAAGGAAAACACAGGTTAGCAAAGGCAAGACTTTGCAGTGCAGCGCATAGCGCTTACTTACCGCATCATAGCGCTCTTAATGCGCCATCATTTACCAGCGGGGCTCAACCAAGCCAGTTCGCCGCGCTGAAGCTCCACATACCTAAAGGAGAAAAAAAAGAGACCTTTTAAACAAAGAAAGGCATGCAGGATAGCAACAAAACTAAAGTACAGCAATAAGACCTACCTGAACAATATCAAACGGGCCGGCATCAGTGAAGTAACTGGACCGCACTCGCCCATGAAAGACAACGCGCCCCTGCAAAGAAGGCAGGACGGAGAGCACGCCTAATTCTACCACAAGGTGAGGAGAGGGAACCAGGGGGACTGAAATCATACGGGGGTGGAGGGAGAATACTTACCCCAGTCGGTCAGTCTTGAACACAGTCCTCCTGTATTTTCAGGCAGAACCTTCCCGCAGACCACATCAGGGCAAAGCTGAGAAGCATACCAGCGAGTAACCCGGCTGGGTGGCGTCCCTGTGGATACCAGGTGAGCGTAACAGAATGCTAAGCCTACCATAACGAATCCACCTGGCCGCCATGGAGACATCAGAAATGGACCAATTGGCCCAATTACTAGGAGAGCTTCGTGCTGAGGTTCATTCTGCCAGACAAGAGACTAATGCCCTCCGGAGAGACCTAATAGTGACCAAAGAACGCACTGAAGAGATTAGCAGGCAATACTTGCAATCACAGGCAAGACAGACGCCTCTACCTGGAAGCAATCCAACGATGCAAAACCCTGCCATACCACCCACTCTGGTACAGATCACGTTACTTGGAACAGTGCCCCTGGCACCACCAGAAAGGTTCTCAGGCGACCCACGGAAGTATGCGGTATTCATCAATCAGTGCTGCCTTCATTTTCTTTGTAGGCCTGGAGTATTTCCAAATGACCAAGCTCAGGTAGCTTTTGTCTTGTCATACCTGAGTGGTAGTGCAGCAGATTGGTTGGTGCCATTGGTAACCCATGACGATCCTCTATTACATGACTTTGGGGGGTTCCAGAGAGAAATGGAAAACGTTTTGCTCGCCATACCCAGGAACAAGCAGTAGACCATGAACTCTTGTCTCTCCGACAGGGGAATCAGGAATTGTTAACGTACATTACTACCTTCAAGAGACTGGTTGCCGAAGCTAGGTGGTCAGAAAACAAAAGAACCACGTTATTCTATCGAGGCTTATGAGGCGAATTAAAGGACGTCTTAGCCCAGGTGGTTGATCCACCCAGAGACTGTGCAGAATTCATAAATCTGGTCGTGCAGCTAGACCACCGGTTGCAGGGCCGAAAGGCAGGCCGGTCTAAGACGGACCCTCGGACCGTGCATGTTCGACCAAGGGAAAACCCACCCTGTGTACCTGAAAATGCTGTAGAACCATACAGATTGGAGGGATACGGCCTCCATTAACAAAACAAGAGCGGGACAAAAGAAGACAACAAAGCTTTGTTTGTATTGTAGGAAACCAGGACATTTCCTGAAGGACTGTCCAGTAAAACCCCCAAGAAGAACAGTCGGGGCCACAGAGAAGGATGAAGCTAAGGAATCGGAAAACTACTAAGCTCGACAAACGTAGAGGTCAGTTTGTCGAGTGAGAAGAAAGAGTCGCTGACCTCCCACTTTGCAATACCAGTGATCTTAATTAGCCACCAACAGTCGTCAAGAATGCATGCCGTTGAGGTATACATCGATAGCGGAGCAGTTGGAAATTATATTGATCAAGAACTGGCAGCAGAGATGGGGCTTCCTTTGTGTTCCAAGCCAACTATGGACAAGGTAACCACCGTGGATGGGACAGAAATCGCTTCCGGACCAGTAACCCAGTGCACAGCCAGGGTAACCTTGCTGTGCCAGGACGGACATCGGGAGTCTATTTCATTCGATCTCATCAAAGCACCTCAGTTCAGGCTAATACTAGGGATGCCATGGTTGGTTGCTCACAACCCGTTGATAGACTGGCGGGCACAAAAATTAACCTTCCCCGGTGACTGCACCCCTGCCTGCTATTACCAAGAGGAGAAACCCGACGTCAGTATCCCCATG
The DNA here is from genome assembly GCF_040938575.1 of Ambystoma mexicanum. NCBI lineage: Eukaryota > Metazoa > Chordata > Amphibia > Caudata > Ambystomatidae > Ambystoma > Ambystoma mexicanum. Next base: position 529,887,848 of record NC_090924.1, on the reverse strand, counting down.
ACTCCCGGAGCAACAGTATCAACCCTGGGAGCAACTAATACCTTACCAAGTGAATACCATGATTTCCAGGCTGTTTTCCGAAAGGACCAAGCCAATACAATGCCGCTGCACTGGCCCTATGACTTTCAGATCGACCTTGTTCCTGGTGCACAAATCCCTTGCGGCAGGATCTACGCTCTCACAGAACCAGAAAACCTTCATTTGAAATCCTATTTAGACCAATACCTTGCAAAAGGATTTATCCGTCCTTGGAAGTCACCCGCAGCCAGTCCTTTGTTCTTCATACCGAAAAAGGAAGGAGACGTGAGAAACTTTGACTACCGCGCATTGAACCAGATCACCGTGAAGAACTGCTACCCCTTGCCACTTATCTCTGAGATGCTAGACCAAGTTAAAGATGCCCAGATTTATACCAAATTGGACCTTTGAGGAGCGTACCACCTGGTCCGAGTTAGAAAAGGAGATGGATGGAAAAGCGCCTTCCGTACTAAGTACGGCTTGTTTGAATATCAAGTCATGCCCTTCGGGTTATGCAACGCTCCTGCGGCATTCCAATATTTCATGAATGACGTCTTAAGCGAGTTAAATGATGTGTGCGCCTTAGTGTACATAGACAACATCTTAGTATACTCAGCCTGGGAACAAGATCATGTCAGGCACGTTCGTTCAGTCCTCACCAAGCTCTGTCAATATTGCTTGTTTGCAAAGCTTGAAAAATGCTTTTTTCACGTCACCGAAGTAGAATTTCTTGGTTTTATCCTTACTCCAGGAGGCATCGGAATGGACGTGCACAAGGTAGATGCCATTCTGAAATGGCCTTCACTGACGTCTCTGAAAGGGGTACAAAGCATGCTGGGCTTTGCAAACTTCTACCGCCAGTTCATCCCAGACTTCTCTCAGGTTGTGCACCCAATCACAGTACTATTACGAAAAAACAATAAAAAGTTTGCTTGGACCAAAGAAGCAGAAGAAGCCTTTCAGGAACTTAAACAAAGGTTTACCTCCGCTCAATCCTGCGACATCTTCGTCCAGACCTCCCTTATGTCGTTAAAACTGATGCGTCCAGTCTTGCAATGGGGCCTGTCCTTTCACAGAGAGACCCGGAAACCGGCCAGCTACATCCTGTGGCCTTCTGGTCGAAAAAGTTCTCACCTCCAGAGATTAATTATGCCATGACGGACAAGGAACTCCTGGCTATCAAATCCGCCTTTAAAGCCTGGAGGCACTACCTTCTGGGCGCCAGACACACCATTGCAGTCATCACAGATCACCGAAACCTGTAATATCTCAAAACAGCCAAGGCCCAGTCCTTGCGCCAATTACGGTGGGCCCTTTTCTTCGCCGAATATGATTATGTAATCACATTTCGACCAGGAGGCAGAAATGGAAAGGCGGATGCCTTCTCTCGCATGGGCATAGATATGATAGGATATTTTATTTATATCGCACTCATACACAGGTGTTTCAGAGCACGATGAAATAGTATATACAACTCCAGACCCAGTACCTATTATACCTGAAGACAAACTCTTGGGTATCACGACAGCCTTAACACAAGCAGAACTACGAAAAGAAATCCAACAGACAATGAATCCTGATGCCTACCTCCCATGGCAAACTCGAGGAGAACAATATACCATCAAGGACCATCTACCCTTTTTTAGGGCATCCTGGGATCGCCAAAACCCTAGCTAAGGTGAAAGAGAACTTTTGGTGGCTTACCTGGCGTAAGGACATCATTCAGTATATTCAGTCCTGCGGTGTGTGTGTGCACAAAATAAATCACAGAAACAAACACCATCTGGTCTCCTCCAACCATTGGACATTCCTCCAGTTCCATGGCACACTCTTTCCCTTGACCTCATCACTGATCTACCTCCAAGCCAAGGGTTCAACACCATCCTTGTAGTTGTGGACTTATTCTCAAAGATTACCCATTTTATTCCTCTCAAATGCCTCCCAGACGCAGCCACTTTAGCAAAAGGGTTCCTGGCGGGCGTGGTTAAGCTACATGGCTTCCCTTCGGTTCTGGTCTCTGATCGAAGCAGCCAGTTTGTTTCAAACTTCTGGAAAAAATGTTGTGCAATGGTGCAGATCGACATTCGGCTATCTACCAGTCACCCTCCCCAAATGGACAGCCAAACCGAGAGAACCAATCAGACACTCGAGCAATATTTACGGTGCATACTGCACCACTAACAAAGGAATTGGAAAGACCTACTATGGATAGCCGAATATGCATTTAACAATTCTTTGCACTCAAGCACGGGACAAACGCCCTTCTATACCCTTTATGGCAGACATCCACGTACCTCTGAACTAGACCTTCCAGCCAGCTTGGAAATGCCAGTAGTAAAGACTACACACAATCATTATTCGGGCTTTCAAAAGGGCAAAGGAACACATTATTCATGCCAAAGAAAAACAAGAGCTTCGCCGACCAACACCGGAAAAAAGGGCCCCGATTATCAAGTAGGAGACAGTTTGGTTAGTTGCTAAATTCATACCCATCAAGGGAACCCGGACCTTTCATCCCAGATTCTTAGGACCCTATACCATTAAGGCAATTATCAACCCAGCAGCCGTGAAACTGGATTTACCACCTAATCTACACATCCACCCGGTATTCCATGTGTCCCTCCTGAAACCAATGCAACCCGGCACACAGATTGGGACACCACCTAAGCCCATACTTGTTGATGGAGAACCAGAATTCGAAGTCCAAGATATCTTGGACTCTAAATACTCTAGGACCAAGCTATATTATCTAGTCGATTGGAAAGGATTTGGACCACAAGATAGATCCTGGGAGCCCAGTGAGAATATCCACGCACCATGTCTAATCAGGAAATTCCATCGGAACTTCCCAACCAAACCTGGGCCAGACAGAAAGAACACCATGGGAGGGACCTTAGGGGGGAGTGCTGTCACGACCCTCGCCCAAAAACCCCTCTGGCAAACCCATTGGCCAGGTGGAGTCAGGACTCGGCCCTCTAGAGCCTGGCATTCTCTTCAAAAGCCCTCATGGGGCCAGTCCTGGTGCCTATGGCGCCAGGCTCATACACCATGAAAAACAATGTGCTTAGGAACTACTTTATTGTATTATCAGCCAACATGGAGGCATCCACATAGCTTGGTTCCTAAGAACCAAGCTATGCGGTCTAGTGTTTTGGGTGTGGTAGCCTAGGCACTACTTTACCTGGACTATTTTGTTGGGGCTATTTAAACCACACCCGAGCAAGACAACGCGCTTTGCGTTACTTTGCAGCTTGCAACGGGACGCTCACTGTGTCCAGTTATTCCCTCGGACCTCGGAGAAATAGAACCTGCAAGGAGACAAAAGGAACATCATTAGCAGTAGCATCTTACCTGCAGTCTTCATCTTTAAACACTCGCAGCTACTGAGAACAGCTTCCTCGAACCTGCACGCCTCCCGGACAGAACGACCTGAAAGAGGAAGATAGAGGCAACATTAAAGAAGGCAGTAAAGACAGTTGCAAATTATGAACTGCTTAAAAGGCTTACCCGGCTGGTCGCCTCTCGGCTGGCACCACTCCGGACATTCCACTCGCGCTGAAGAACACAGCGACCTACAAGGAAGGAAAACACAAGTTAGCAAAGGCAAGACTTTGCAGCGCTGCGCATAGCGCTTACTTACCGCATCATAGCGCTCTTAATGCGCCATCATTTACCAGCGGGGCTCAACCAAGCCAGTTTGCCGCGCTGAAGCTCCACATACCTCAAGGAGAAAAAAAAGACATTTTAAACAAAGAAAGGCTTGCAGGATAGCAACAAAACTACAGAACAGCAATAAGACCTACCTGAACAATATCACACGGGCCGGCGTCAGTGAAGTAACTGGACCGCACTCGCCCATGAAAGACAACGTGCCCCTGCAAAGAAGGCAGGATGGAGAGCACACCTAATTCTACCACAAGGTGAGGAGAGTGCGCCAGAGGGACTGAAAGCATATGGGGTGGAGGGAGGATACTTACCCCAGTCGGTCAGTCTTGAACACAGTCCTCCTGTATTTTCAGGCAGAACCTTACCCGCAGACCACATCAGGACAAAGCTGAGAAGCATACCAGCGAGTAACCCGGCTGGGTGGCGTCCCTGTGGATACCAGGTGAGCGTAACAAGTACACACACAAGTTGTATTTGCATTTCATTGCAATATGACACAAACAACAACCGAGTAGAATATAAGCCAGCAATAACGGTCAGCGAATGATAAGTTGACTCGTTGGTCTATAAAATCGTCAAAAGTAAAACGTACATAATATTTGGCATTTCCATTCTCTCGGCGTAACACAGACACTCTGTTCAGGTCAACCAAAGTTCGGAAAATGAAATTACATGTTCCTTTGTCCAGTTTTGGAATGGTGAACCTTATCATATTTCACAGTGAACATCCCTCCCTTCTTGCATTCCTTTTGCAATGCTGCCTTTGTTTCAAGGTCAAAAACAATTGAACCTTATACTGTGTACGATGCATGGGTTTCCTCAGCTCAGAAGCGAAAATTCAACGATGCTGACCTTCACTAAAAATGGGAACCAATAGCCCTTCAGACCATATTGGCATGAGAAATATTTTGTAAAAAGTTCTCAATTGTTTGCTCTCATTCACCAATACGGGCGCCACTTCTACGCGTTTACTTTGTTCCTCTGGAGAACTTCACACTCTCCCAGCAACTCCCCCAGCAAAGCCACACCACCTGTCAGCTCAGGCCACCTCCTCTTCACACGGCAAATCATGTAAACATTCTTCGCAAGGAGCAAGTCTCCAGCCCTGACAAAATGTGCTTGTATGAACATTTCTGACCAAGCCGTACTGCTACCCCCTCCGGCCAGGCCGCGGTCCCCTGAACCCATGACCACAGTTATACATTAGAGGCCTATAATTTTCACACATATGTTTGTACTATCCCATTTTGGGACACTAGCGAGGTAAACCGTGTGGGGGTCTTGCCACCTTACAAATACAGACACAGTAAATACGTAATAGTAATGCTTTTACGTCATAAAACAGATGGTACCAAAAACAACGGCAAGCTAAGTGGATTCACACATGGTAAAATATCACTTGGTGAGGAAACCTTACAACAATGGGTACAATCTACCACGCAGGAGCCACAACCAATGCAGGTCACTACACTGCATATATAAAAAAGAATTGTAGATGGGTCAAATGTAATGATACTAACATTACTGTAAAACAGAGATTACCAGCAAATCTTCTAAACGCTTACTTAATATTCTTAAAACCAAAATTTACTATCTAATCTGTGTATGAACTTAAACAAAACTTGAACTTCAAAACTATGTCCAGTTAGAAAACGCCAAGAGGTACCTAACTGCCCCAAGATTCTCCAACATGCAAACAAATAAATGAATACCATTAAAATGAACCAAGAAATGAACAGTTACAATACGCCAACAGGCATCTAACTGCCCCAAAAATCTGCAACAATAGTACCACCACTTCCAAATCAAAAACCATACACATATTCAATTCCTCCTACTGAACTCAATGAAACAAATGTATTGTACCACAACGTAGAAAGTTTTTTTTTTAATCCAGCATGGATTTTTTTCCCGCACACCCAATGATTTATTCAACAAACAGAGGAACTAAGCAAATTGAACAGTACACTGGTTTGGACTATAGTACTTCTAAAGTGCTAACTATGAGAGTCTACAAAATACAGAAATGTCTACTATGTAATGCAATACTCATCCCAATATCCCAATCATATCAGTCTTTGTCCTGCCCAGGGGCAGTCCAGCACTGAAATGCTAGGCAATTATCCTCTAAACAAGACTACCAACAGCAACCCCAGACACGTGTTTCGGTCTGGTTGGACGTCATTAGTAGCGTGGAGCTGTGGCTCTCTAAGAATAGTAAGCAAGGGGTCCACGTCTGGATTCCCCTAGTAACTTAGGGTGAGACCCAAAGTTACTTAAATATGCAAAAACCAAGGGTTGTCCTGGGATTGCTATTGGTACTCTTCCTCAGAGGAGAATTGCCTAGCATTTTGGTACTGGACTACCCCAGGGCAGGACAAAGACTGATGTTTGGGATTTTTCTTCTCTGTGGAGATAGTGAGATGAAGACTCTGGGCAAGTCTCTCGTAACCAGGACTAATGTCCAGCTGAGGGACTCCCAGGATCCCTCTTGGTAATTTGCATGATTAAATTGCATACAACCACAAAAACTCAAACAGAAAGTATATAATGATTGGACTCACAGACACCACAGCATAACACACCCATTCAAGCAAATACCTGACCATATACAGCAATCCAAAATGTTTGCTTCCATGGGTATCTTATGCTGCAGCGCTTGTTGCCAAACACTATATTCTCGACTGCATGGCCTGCAAGTATACAATAATTAAACTCACCACAACATAACACAGCCATGCAAATGAACACCTCACCAATAAATACAACCCAAAATGCCTAGAGTCTTCAATACCAACATTCTGAACACAATCCAACAAACAAACTAAGACACATCATCTCACTGTCTTATTAAACAGTATCACACTACTACCAATCAGTACACATTTTTAAAAACATATCCCCTAAGCAGCGCACGTACCACAGACAAATTATTTGGTAACATGGGTGTGTTATGCTGCGGTGGTTGTAGCCAGAGCCTAGAGTCTTGGGTGCATGGCAGAAGGCCTATGGCACTTCGTGTGGCACCCAAGACTCTAGGCCCTGGCCACAACCACCGCCGCATAACACACCCATAGAAACAAACACCTACCAAATAACTACAACCCAAAAACATAATACATCCACCTCAAAACCTACTTGCTTCAATTAACATTCTAAAAAATAATTACAACCAACATGGAAACTCTTCAATGCATACCCTCTTCACCCAATGCTCTTCTAATGACCCAAAACCAACATCATACTAAACTAAAATATCCAGTAGTGCGCCCAGTGTTTATTATGTCCGTGGACACCGTGAACACATCACAGCCTTCTCCCACCTAAACAAAATACAGCATTTGACCCATCTCTTACTCCACCACCCTCTCCAAGCACTCATACACACCAACACACTGCCCAAAATTGGCTTTATGCTCACTTCCAGCGCATGTCCGCGCAACCAATATGGCGGGCGCGGTTTATAGTCATAATGTCGACAACAAAAATGTCGACAGTCAAAATTTCGAAAAAAAAATGTCGAAAAAAAAAATGTCGACTTTTTTTTCAATGCATTTTTTTTTTTAAATGGGGGGGTTCCCCCCAGCCTCCCTTTTTTAATTTTTTTTTAAATTTTTCCCTTTTTTTTTAACTCCCGAACCCCTAAAATAAATATATAATTAAAAAAAACGAAAGTCGACATTTTTTTTTCGACATTTTTTTGTCGACATTTTTGTCTGTCGACATTTTTTTTTCGAAATTATGACTGTCTACCGGCGGGCGCATCTAAACTATTTGACGCACCTCACGCCTCATTCCAACCAATCAGAGAACACGGACATGACGCAAGCCGATTATCCAATCGGTGTCCTGTCCGCGGAGCGAACAGAGAAGTGTGTTCGCGGAGCAGACATATGATATGATATGGCATTTGTAACGCGCCTATACACAAGTGTTTAGACATCACTCATTTTTTTAGACCTACTTTTAGGTCGTTTTAAAAAAAACTACTGGACGGATTTTCACCAAATTCACAAAAGCACGCTTTCGGGACCAAGCCGCCGCTCCTGCTGTAAATTTGGTGAAAATCCGCCCAGCGGTTTGGGCTGTAGGCCCAACAGAACTTTTTTCTCCATTCAGTCATGAGAAAAAATAAATTTTGGGACCTCTCCCTATAACTTTGTCCCCCCTGGACCAATCCTCACCAAACTTTGCAAAACAGATTCAGAGTGGGCCATATACTTTTTTTGCAAAGTTTGCTGAAGATTCGTCCAGGGGGAGCGAAGTTATAAGCTGCCCAAAAAGTGCTATTCGTATGGGTTTAGCAACTTAACCATAACTACAAAGCCGCTACCGCGGGCTGTGTAATTTATTGACTGCTTGACAAATTCCATATATTGGGTGAAACACATAGTGGCACCAATGCTCCGAAGCAGGAGGTTGTAATCCCTTCACTCTGTGATGATATGGGGGAGATCATGAATGAATTTTATGTACATTCAATGAAAAAACGTAGTGAAAGGGATGCTATGGTGGTTATGTTCATCTAATAAAAACCTTTGAAATTCCGAGAAAAACTTTGGTAAAGGGATGTTAAATTTGCATCGTAAAATCGTAAATAAGAAAATCGCCAGTGATGGTAAGCTACACAATCATAACCCAAGCCCCCACCATGCACTGCTCAGACTAACAGCCAGGACATCAAAGATAACATTACAAATGGCATCATCGATGACATCACAGATCCTGGGATGGTCTTTTTGTTTAGTGACAGTAAGGAGCTTAAGAACCACCTGAAAGTACTGCATTGAAAACATGACCATCATACTTTGAAAGTGCTATATATGTAAGCCTGCACCTTGCAGTATGTTCCTTAATTCGTTTCCTTAGGGTTTGCCTGAGCTCACGGTGCACATACATGCAACAATAAGCATGCCCCAGACAGATAATACAATGTGTGTCCTTTACATGCAAGATGACTGACTTAAGAATATTCTACTTTTATGCTCCACACTGAAGCCATTGCCCATATTAAGACAGTTTGTTTGAATAAGTACATTTTGTGATACATCGACTAGCACATGAGTCCTACCTATTACTCTTCATATGTTGGTAGAAATACACTAAATACAACCCTTTGTAAGGACTTTCTGTCAGGATTATTTTAAATTAGTGATGTCAAATGTTAATCAGACTAAAGTATTAAGCATACTGAAATTATATTACATTATGTGTTAAGACCCCTTGGTGTATATGCAGAAAAGCATCACACTGTATCATAAATGCAGTTTACTATCTTAGAGTCTGTTAAACGACCTAAATGAGGAGGAAATTTGAAAGATTACTCATACAACAAGAGATATTTTGGAAACATAACCTTCCTACATTAACACAAACGGGCCTTAACACAGATTGGGGCTTGGGCTGTTTTCTGTAAATCTAATATAGTACAGATGTATGCATTATTATCATATTGTAGAAATGTGTTTGATCGATTTAGAACAACAAAGAGTCTTTATCCTTTTTACAAAGTATATGCATGTAATTTCAATTTATATCATACTTAAGCCTCATTTGCTCTGTTAAAGAAAAGAGATTGGTTTTATTGTAAACATCTTACGTTAAATGTTCGGTATAAAATCTGGGGTTTATATTGTTAGCTTCAACATTTTTTATAAATATCATTGTGTTTGTTATATTGTTATTTACCCTAAACTTGTGAGTATGATCATGAAGACAGGCGTTCGCGATATAGGTAGTTGCAACATTATAGGGGATTAACAGATTTTGTGTTTGTTTTTATAACATTTAAGACATTGGATGTGTATAGTATTGGGAGTTGCTATGAGAGTTATTGTTCGATCAGAATTAGAAAAAGTACAACAATACATCCACCATTCTTCCCACAGCACGGAACAATCCTCTATGGGGCATGGGGTGGGACTCTTACATGTCTGACTGGGATCCGTTACTACTTTATGCCTCCTGGACTGGAATGGGGTCTCCTTTCACTTGGCACATGGGTAACAAGTTTTCCTGGATCAATCCTTTTTTTGTTTCTTCTGGTCTCACTTCCTCTTATGGAAAAAAACGCTTTTATGAGCCCTCTTTTGGGGACCATCTGATGATACTTACATTTGGAGGTCCATTTGAATGAGGTCTGTTCGGCTCTGCTTCCAGTGGTTCCTGTCAGAAGAGGGCATGGGTTTGTATCTAAAACTTTTTGGAATTCATTTTGACATGGACGGTTGGTCGCTGGACCCAGACGTTCCTCAGGGTTCAAAGGGCCCCACTGGTTATAGACAGCAACCAAACTCTGTTCCCTTGGACACCTTGATAATCAAATTTCTTAGGCAACTTTCTTATGAGGCCAGACCATCTATTGTCCCACAGCATCCTCATTACTTTGATGCTGGAATCATGACCTGCAAATTAGCTAAACGGATAAACATTGGGTTGCCTAAGCATAACAAGCTTCCTTGGGCTGAGTATACGATTGAGAAGAAGCGTATTTGCAAATGCCATAGAAACTTTGTTAAATCTCTAAGACATGAAATGTTCACTAGAGACAATTAGACTATGTTGAAATTCCTCATCAATGTGGATTGGAGACAATTGTGGGCCCGCATTAACTCCTCGGTCCAAAAAGTCAGCAACAGTATCCAAGAATCCAGTTGGGTTGACTTTTTTTCTTAGACATTTGGCATGCCTCCTTCATTCTCAAATTTGTTGGATCCGTCCAGAGGCCCGGTAATCCCTGGCTTGTCTCTATAGGCAATTGACAACATTGAATGGGCCAGCTCTAGACTGAAACCTTCTAGGTCCCTGGGCCCGGACGGTCTTCCTCCTTTCTTGCATAAAAGGGATCCAATTACATGAGCACATTTTTTAAAACCCTACTTTGATGATATCTGTAGAACCCACATAGCTCCTACCTCTGGGTCTCAGTCGATCATTATCCCGATTTTTAAAAAGGGAGATGCGACTGCTCCAGGAAATTGTAGGCCTATAGCCCTTATCGACTATAAGGTTTTCACAATTCTCCTTCTTAGGGATCTAAATAGAAGTCTAAAACAGCTAAACATTCTTTCTCCATTCCAAGTGGGCTTCAGGCAAAGTATGGGTACTTCTCTAAATGCCACCATTTTGTCCCACTTGCTTTCTAATGTCAAATATTGTCATGGTGGCTCTGTATACATGGTATTAGTATGGTATGGTATTGTTTATATATAAAGCGCCTATACATAGGCAAGTGTTTCAAAGCACTCGAGGAGGGTGGGAACATGGGGGAAAAACAGTTGCTCAGGGCCCTTGAAATTCTGAGATAATAATAGTCTGCACAGGGTAAGTGTATAAAATACATTTAACAGTTTGAGATACAGTAAATGGGCCTGATGGTGATTGTGCAGTTTAACCAGTGCAATTAAGGGGTGAAGACAAGGGATAACAGACGATGTTCGGCACGGTGCATACGGATTGTGCAAGTGCACAGATGGTCACAGGGGGGTGGAAGTCCAAGTGCACCCGGTTGGTGGAGACTGGGGTAAGTGTATAGAGAGCCACTCTCTTGGGTAATTTCTCAAGTGCAGTGAGTGTGGGTGGGGCGCAGGGCCCTGAGGCAAGAGCTAAAGAAGACAGGCAGGGGTGCCAGGGACCTGTGAGACTCTGAGGTACACCCGGCAGCCAGTCAGCAAGCTGTAAGGAAGAGGAGGGGGAGAGGGAAGAGCAGAGAACTAGGTTAGCAGGGAAGAGGGAGAGAGAAGGAAGACAAGAAGAAGGTCTCTAGGAGTTTCTGGAACTTAAGAAGATCAGGCTCAAGACGGAGGCTGGAAGGGAGGCTATTCCAGAGGGAGGCACATGCTGAGGATAAGGATCTCACTCCAAATCTCTGCTTGGAGAACCAGCTCACTCGCAGAAGGTTGGAGGTAGATGAGCGGAGGGCTCGTGAGGGACAGTATTTAGGTAGGCAGCTTTGCAGTTAGGTATGTCCCAGGCCCCAGAAAGCCTTGTGAACAATGCAGAGGGTCTTGAACTTGATCTTTGCCGCCACGGGGAGCCAGTGGAGGGATTTCAGCACCAGAGAGATGCGGTCCCTGGGCTTGAGGCCAAGGATACATCTCGCGGTTCTGTTCTGGATGAGTTGCAGAGGGCACAGGGCAGAAAAAGGGAGGTTGAGGAAGAGGCTGTTGCAATAGTCCAGCCTAGAGAGAAACAGGGCTCTAGAGACAGTGAGACACTTGGGAAAGTGAGAAAATGTAGAGTACCTCTGAGGAGGTGTAGCTGATGGTTGGACTTTTTAGAGATGTCCGAAATGTGAGAGGAAGAGAGAGTGGAGTCAAAAATGACCCCACGGTTTCCTGCCTTAGATGTGGGTGCGGGCGCAGGGCTAAGGGAGGCCAGTCAGAGTGAAAGTGAGAAAGCGGGAGCAATGCGAAGGATCTCAGTCCTACTGGCATTGTGGCAGAGGTTGTTTGCAGAACACCATGACTGTTTAGCGGACAGACAGTCGGGTATGAGTGAAGAGGAGGAGGTGGCTGAGGGTAGCCTGAAAGATAGTTGCGTGTCATCCGCATAACACTGGAAGTTAGAGATGAAAGTGGCAATCACACGTGCCAGGGCAGCCATAAAGATGTTGAAGAACCAGGGGGATAATTTAGATCCCTGGAGAACGCCACAGGTTGAGAGAGCTATAGTCGAGAGAAAGGCGCTGAGTTCCACCTGGGATGGGCAGTCGGAGAGAAAGGAGGTTTAACCATGCTAGAGCCTGACCTGTGATTCCCAGGGTGTCATGGAGACGTGCAATCAGGATGTTGTGGTTAACCGTGTCAAAGGCAGAGGAGAGGTCAAGGAGAATGAGGACAGAGGGAGTGTTAGTGTCTAGATATGAGAGCATATCTTCACAGGTGTTCAGAAGAGCAGTTTCCGTGCCTCTGGATGCTCTAAAGCCAGGCTGATGGTCATGAAAGCAACCAATAGATTCAGTGTGGAGGGTCAACTGAGAGATAGCCAACTTCTCCAGGAATTTTCCCAGGAAAGGAGTGATGGAGATAGTGCAGTAGTTTGCCGGAATGGAGGGGTCGGCAGAGGGTTTTTTGAGCAGAGGGTGCACAAGGGAGTGCTTAAGGGCAGTTGGGAAAACTCCAGTGGAAAAGGAGAGATTGCAGAGATGAGCCAAGGCTGGGGCGAGGGAGTCAATATTGTCATTAATGGTTTTAGAGGGGCAGAGGTCCACCTGTTTGGATTAAGCCTTCATTGATCGGACTGGTCTGGTGACCTCATCAGGTGTGACGGGTGAGAGAGAAGAGAGGGTAAGTGGAGGGGGCCCAAGGGAGGCTCCGGTGTTGGTGTATGCTGTGGTGTGGAAGAAAGGGTGAAGAGGATGTCTTGGGTTTTTGTGGTGAAGTGTGCAGCCAGGGCTGAGCAAAGGTCCTGGGTGGGTGTGACAGAAGAAGAGGCTGCTGTAGGAATGGCCAGTTCCTTGTAGACTTTTAAAAGTTAGGCCATGTTGTTTGATGCTGCGGAGATGCAGCCTTGAATAAAGACTCTTTTCTTGGAGTAGATGCAGAGTCGATATTACCTTTGAAGGAGGCGGCAGGCCAGTTTGTCAGATGGTTCATCTAACGCGTTCCATTTCCAGTCAGCTGACCTACACTTGCGTTTAAGGGCAGCCAGGTCGGAGTTGTACCAAGAGTTGCACTTTTTGGAAGGCTTCAGTCGGACCCTTATGACAGGGGCAACAGTGCCAAGAGTGTTGGAGATAGAGAGATTGAGGTTAGCGAGGGCTGTGTCAGGGTGGGAGTCAGCCGGAGAGTAGGTGGAGGCAAAGGCAGCCACTGTCACGTTTTTCATGGGTCTGGTGACTTTGAAGCTGAGTGGCTGTGCCGGGTGTGTTGCTGCAAGAGGAGAGGAGAGCTTCAGGTGTGTTGAGAGAAGAGAGTGGTCAGTCCAAGAGAGGGGTGTAGTGAGAGGGATGTCAGTGGAGATGAGAGCATCCAAGGTGAGGCCAGCGGTGTGCGTGGAGCGAGAGGGTAGGATAGAGAGGGAGAGAGAGTCGCAAAGGTTACGGAAAGGACCTGAGGAGTCAGGAGAGTCCAGATAGATGTTTAGATCACCCATCAGGAGGAGTTCAGAGAAGGAGGAGAGTAGAGAGGAGTCCAGGTCAGCCCATTCCAAGAGCAAGAGAGTGGACTGACCTGGTGGCCGATACAAGGTGGCCATAATGAGAGAAGATTTAGGGGAGAGTGAGAGTCTGCAAACTAGGCACTAGAAGGAGTGGTAGGCCTGAGTAGGGATGATGCACACAGGTATCCATTCTGGGAAGATAAGCGCCACTCCCCCACCTGTCTTAGGCTTGGGCGCAGAGAGGATTTTGTAGCCTTCAGGGAGGAATGTGTCAAAGCTTGTGACAGAACTATCCTTGAACCACGTCTCTGTGATGGTGAGCACATCAAGATCCATGATTTCGAGAAGGTTGCAGATGTCACACGAGTGTTTGATGGCAGAGCGAGTGTTGAGAGTGGCAATGTGGAGCAGCTTGCCACCTTTGAAGGTCTTCCACGGGGGGGGGCACAGGGGACATGGCTTCTTTGGACACGTCTTCAGCGTTCAATTGTGTTGTTCGTGAGAAACTGTGGGGCAAACCTTTGAATTGGGGAATTTCGCACAGACTGGTTCAATTTATTGCTCTTCTGCACAGGAACTTCACTCTGAGGGTTCTTCTGAGTCAATCGGGGAGGTGTTGCGACTCATCCCCGTTTTTGTTGGCTTTGCGTCAGGGGTGTATTTTGCCCCCCCACACTCTTCAAGGCCTATCTTAGTGACATTGGGGAGTTGTGCGAGGCCAATGGTATGCTTCCTGTGAGGATGGGTCAATTAAGGATCCATTGGCTCGCTTTTGAGGATGATATCCTGTTTTACAGAACCCTGCTTGGCCTTCAAAGAAAGTTGCACATCTTTTACTCCTAAGCTCTTAGGAAAAATCTTGTGGCCGATGGGTCAAAATACAAAATTGTAATTTTCTCCAATAACAGAAAAGTCAAAACTATATGGTGGTCCATTGGGAGCGAAAGAATGGAGTCGGTCCCCTCTCTTTTACAATCCCTCCAATACGACATCCTTGAAGGCGAAGTTGTCACCTTTGTTGTGCCACATGAAGTGACTTTACAACAAGTTGTGTAAATACTTTCTTGTCCTGATTTTGAAATACTACCTCTCTAAAACCGAGCCTATCCTATTGTATGGGCTAGATATGTACCTCTTGGATTTGGGTCTGTTTTTGGACTCCCTCCAGGGAGAGATCTGGAAACATGTGCTGGGACTCACTTCTTCTATTGCTAACCCAATATTGCAGCACAAATTGGATTTGGATTCCCTACTGGCTGGATATCACTGGTGGCTGCAGTCTATCTAAAAATCTTGTTTCCTCCATCCATTTCTCTGTAGATTTGCAACATATGCTAATTACCTCTTCTGTCAAGTCAGTCAACTCTTTTAACATCCAAATGCTCAATCTACTTGACCGCATCGGTTCGTCAAATGAGGAGCTCAAGTCTCGACCAGCTGTGGTCAAATTCAAGCTCTTTAGGGATGACTGGAGAATCACTTTTCAGGCACTGCCTACCTACTCTTCATTTTTGGAATATTCCAAATAAGAAAGACCAACTCTCATTGTACTTAAAATTCTTTCCGCACAATAAATTAAGACATACATGTTTACGCTTCAGGTTGAACCAGTTTCACATGAAAGAAAGAATCAGACATTGGGCCTCTGTGAATTAATACAGGTTTTCTTCCACATGCTGTTTCTGTAACCTAAAGGAAGTATTGGAAACCCTAGGACATTGGGTACTGGACTGTCAGGTTCTGGATCCGATTCAAACCAACGCGTTCAACAAACACCTCGTTTGTTTTGCTTCTGAATGTTCTAAGGAATTGTTTTGGTCCATATGGATGTGGGGGGAAACCTATCTCTGATTATTGCTCTTGGTCGATTTTTAAATTATGTTTTTTTTAAATGTTTTTATTATGTGAAGTCTTTTTGTGTATAATTTGCTTCAATGAGTTTTTTTGTTTTTTTAATATTTTTTTTTATGTACTGGTCATGTGTAAGGTTTTATGTAAACCACAACACAATAATAAGAAAACTTTACGTTTGTACTTCTTTATGAAAAATAAATGGCAAAGTTTTCACGAATATTACTTTTTAAGTTGCACTTAGATGGGGTAACAAATTGGATTTCAGCAAGCTTTGTGTAACATACTAGTTGTTCCCCCGATGTTTAGAACTGTGTCCATATATGGACAGCGCTGCTTTTCCCACAGTTTTGGCAGATTGTATGTGACCCTGGAGCTCTGCTCTTCACGTTTGGAGGTATCTCTTTATGAGTTATTTGAAGGTATTGTGATAATCTGTGAGCTGATAGCGATAGCAATCATTAACATAATTAATAATGTTTTAGGTATTCCATCACAGGAAGTTTTGAAAGGATAATAGAACTTTGATGTACATGATTACAGTACTTGAAGGAAGTTTTGATTTCATTAGTTTTCTCCTACTGGGAAGGTCAGTGGCATTCTTGCTTTTATAATTCCTTTTAGAGATTGGGCATGCTTAAAGTTAAGTCTTTTTTTGTATTTTTTGTTAGAAACTGGGAGGACGTTAGACCCTCACTCCTCAAGAAGGCTGTTTTAAAATACCCAAAACGCATTGAGACTAAGCAATGTCTGCGAATATCACTACAGGACATCTAACATAGTTGTACAACATTATCCCTTGGATGTTGCTCAACTCTATTTACTATTGGTGAGAACAGTGTAGATATTCAGGGATATCTAAGTTTGTTTAAGAGTTAACTGCCTAGATGTATTAAAACTAGTTGTTTCACTTATTTGATGCCTATTAGGAATATGAATGTATAACCTTTCAAATGTTTGTATTAAGACAAAGAACTTTAAAAAACGTACTTTGTTTTGAACACTTCTTTACAGTAATCATATTTATTTATTGAGATTGTTTTATGAATCTGAATTATATATAAAAAGAATAGTGTATCTGAATTTATTCTACCTATAATTTTCGGATTAACCCGTTATGAGTGTGCTGTTTACAAAAATTGTTTTGGCGTAACATTGACTCGTAGACCGTAATCCATGCCGGGTGCCACTTTTCTACCGTATATGCTTAAACACCATTGCCCAGATGCCAATGCCACCCCTTTCTCCCCCCGTTTTTTTTATTCATATGATATTTTACCCTGCGATTTACCATGGATCACCTTGGTGCTGCCTTGTATTGCCATGAGGGCGGTTGCCTAAAAAAACTCAGCGTTTTCGAATTAACGCTGGTAATCTGAAAAGGTGACCAAATTTAAGTCTTGGCCTTCCTCACTGCCACTCTACCAGTGCAACACTTCTTTTTAGGTCTAACCACCTTCCCCCCCCCGGCCCCTGACCCTCTTTTATCATCCCCACTCACTCCCATGATCCACTTTTGTTTCCGATCGCATATTGCCATTTTCCATTGTTCATCTCTTGCGCGATTACTGCAGGAAAATGAAAATTATCTAGAGCAAAAGGGCCTTTCCACCCGTCCTCAAAATTCCTAACGCACCATCTGGTCCTCTTT
The DNA here is from genome assembly GCF_040938575.1 of Ambystoma mexicanum. Taxonomy (NCBI): domain Eukaryota; kingdom Metazoa; phylum Chordata; class Amphibia; order Caudata; family Ambystomatidae; genus Ambystoma; species Ambystoma mexicanum. The sequence goes on along the minus strand of NC_090924.1, from coordinate 529,870,561 downwards.
CACTCTCCCCAGCCCTACCTTGAGGAGAAACCTTCAATTTCACCACCTTATATGTCATTTTGAGCACTTTTATATTTTGCATTTCCATGCGATTATTGCAGGAATTGCTTTCATTTCTGAAAAGCTTAAATGCTGCATCGCACCATGGAAGATGCATACAAGTTTGACCAGGGCCCCCTTCTAGGTCAAAGTCTAAAAGAAAACTACTAGACAGATTAAAGCACAACAGCAACAAAGATGATCTGCAATTCTGTGTGCCTAACCTGTTTCTTATTTGGTGCAAATCCATCCACCGGTTTTCGCTATGCACGTGTTCAAAGGAAGCACGTGTTTCTTTATGGGGAAAATGACCAGCTAAGGTTGAAAAACATTTTTTTCCTATGCTTAAACGTTTTTGAACTGTGTGACGACGTTGACCCAAAAATTCAAATGTGGGGGACAACAGGTTTTTTTTGTGCAAAACACACATTTTGGAAAATTTCAGCCACATCCCTTCACAGACTCAAACGTGGAATTCCATCTCCCCCCCAACCCCCTTTATCTCCAATAATACTTCACAGACGCACTAGCATTTAAGTAATGTCTGACACTTTAACAGAGCTTTCACCATGGTGCATTATTTCTTCATTGCAGCAAGGGGCAGCTGATTAACACCAAGTCACCTCTGCATAATGCTGCAGGAGCCCAAGCTAAGAGCTAAAGCTCCCCCAAGCAAGACCTAAAAAGTGAATGTTTAACTTTTCTAAAGGACCAGAAAAAGATCATAAGGTGGGTTCCGACTTAAGAAAGGATCCTGGCGGTCAGAGGGGATGTGAACGTTGTAGGCTGTGTGTTTGGGGAGGAGGCAATGGCAGAAAAAGCATGAGCAATCTATTGTGTTGAACATCAGGAATACTCTGCGTATGCTTGTGTTCATGGGCTGGTAAGGGGGGATTGATGATATGGGGGTTTCAGGTGTGGGGTGCGAAAACAGTGTCAGAACATGCATGAGTAATGTACATGTATTTGAATTTAGGAATATTTAGCTTGCACTGGTGGACCTGGTCTCCAATGACTTGGTTCCCCATTCCAAAATAATTTGAGCCATTGGTAAATTACTGCTGTGTCAGCATTACCATTTCACCAGGTGGTAACTGTTGCCTCATAAGTAATATGTATTTTTGCCAGAGATATGGCATTACCATTGGAGATCATTACTGTTGGAAGTTAAGTTCACTACAAGTAAATACTGCTATAGGGAATTACTACTGATGCAAAAATACCGCAGATTAAACCATTTCCTGTACTGCCATGACTACAGCTGGTAAAATAAAGCTGGTCTGGTATGCACAATTTTGAAGCAGGTATAAGGGCCGTGCTGAAGAAACCATCTTTGCATAGCCATTTGAAGGGATTGATACAACACATTCCAAGTTTGGCGGTGAGGTGAAGAAAGTGGCAATAATTCTGTTACCACCACTTTTCCCCCACTGCCACATTATACGTTTTACAGATTTACAGCCGGCAGAATTACCGCTCGGTAAATCTAGAGATTTTCAGGGGAAAAGTGGAGGATTCCACTTTACCTCCAAGAAATTGGTAGATTTACTACATGGGAACTCCGCCAGTGGTAAATCTGCCATATAGCACCATGGGGAATTACCACCACTTGCGATAATTGACAACTCCACAAGACCAAATTGCAGTAACAGTAATAGTAATCGAATTTCATGGTATTTTGTCAGATTTACCACCTGAATACCGCCAAACTCACAATGAGGCACATTGTATTCACTTCACATCAAAGAACCTGTTTATGGGTAAGGTGCCATTTTAGATCATCTCTGAGTTGGTATTATTTTTTCGCAGGTAATATCTTCGTTTGACTGCATCTCAATTAATTTGATGTGACTTTCTGGTGCTATTTTATACACAGAAATTTCATTGAAACTCCCCTGTCCTACGCAAACTACATTAGCTTCCTCTTCAGGTCAGGATATTGTTCAAGAATGCAGGCAAGATCTACAAAGCAGTCCACATATCTGGTGGCACACACTCCTCGTGCAGCAAACCAATCAACTGTTACGCTCACCTGGCTCCCACAGGGGCGTCGATCTGAACTGGACAGCTGCGGTCTCGACCAATGTGACGCGTAGTGCCGAGATGACGGACTGGACTGGCCCACCTAGCTTTGTTTGCTTGGCCCGTAGGAGTATTCTTCTGCAAATGGAGAAAGGGAATGAACCACCCGTGGAGTTGAGCGTAAACCCCCCACCCCCGCTGTTCTCCCCACTGAGCACCTTTAATGTCCCCTCTTATAGTCTCACCTGATGGTTTGGAAAGGTAAGCTCTCCATTCTGCATTGAGCGCAGGAGCGCGTCGGTAACTAGTTGCTTCACTGGTTCTAAGGAATTGGTGAGTTCCAGAACAATATTGACTCTGAGATTTCCGGCAAGACGCCGTAAGTATATAGTTCGTAAGAGTTCAAATGTCTGACTTTCACTCTGGTCCGATTCCTTGCAGGTTGCAGCTTGACCCTAGCGAAGAGTTCCTCGTGGCAACCGGTAACATTCAGGTAAGGATTTGTATTATCCAACACAGTTCGATAAAATAATGTCAGTATGTAACCTGTTGCTTTCTCCCTTATTCAGGTGCTGAGAGAAAGTATGAAGTCTCGGGGAATAATGCCTCCGGCGGTAAAATTAGGTAAGTCTATTGTGGTGAGGAGGTTTCCCCTTGTTTGTCCCTTTGTTTCACCTTGCTTATCATTTTGTTCCCCTTAGGGGCCGGGGTATGGTGAAGATGCGGTGGAGGCTGCGCTGACCCGTGAAGAGGAATAGTACCCACGCTGGTAAAATCAGGTAAGTCTATGGGGGGTAACTAATATTGCCTCTGTTTATTCCCTTGGCTCACCATGCTGTTCTTGTCTTCCCTTAGGTGCCGGAGTGTGACGGAAACCTGCAGAAGGATGCAGTGGATAGCGAAGATGCTGCGAAGGCCGGTGAGTGCAGCGCGGCCCTGCAGCAGGTGAGGCGACGCACATAAAATAACTTTTCTTCCAGCTCGGAGGCGCGGTGGATCGGGAATTCAGGTAAGGATCAAAGGTATTGCTCTTGTTCTAACCTTTTCTCCTTCTTTCTCCCTTTTTCTAGGAGCTCCAGTCTCGAGGCGGGCGTGGCAGAAGACTGGATGCAGACTTGCAGGCACGGTGAGCGTTACGCTGCTGGATGCAGAATAACGCGAAGCATGTGCTGCTCTTCGGGCGTGGTTTAAATAGCCTCCAAAGTAGTCCCAGGTAAGTATTCCTCCCCGACCCCACCCGAGTAAAAAATAGTCCCAAGGTAAAGTAGTCCCTTCCAAGCTTCTTTTGGCTTGGAGCTCTTGCAGCATGGTCTGCATCAGGTAAGTTTGCAGCATGGTCTGCATCAGGTAAGTTTTAATCTATGAGCCTGGCACCTATGGCGCCAGGACTGACTTTCCATATGAGCCTGGCGTCATAGATGCCAGGACTGCACCCAAATGGCCCCTAGCAGGGGTTGTTGGGCTTGCTTGGAATAACTTGATGCCTGCTTCCGGGGGTGCTGGACTTGATCTGGATCCCCAGGGTAGGCATCATGACATCAACTGACTTGAATCACAACTCATCCGCAAAGAGAGGACACACAAACAATCCTTCTCTTGACACGCAACCAACCTTTGGAACTTGATCCTGGTGTCAGCTCCGAAAGCCCCCACAATTCTTCAATTTCTCGAATCTCTCAAAACATGGCTTTTTGAACCACACCTGACCAAGGAGTAATTTCAATGGACGCACGTACTGACGAACAGACCTCAACTCACAGTAATGCGCTCCTGTCAAGATGCCATCCCAAATGCTGGCTACCCACACTCTGTGTGGTGCTCTGCTGCTCCCGAGCTAGGTCTGAGCATTAAACAATAAAATAAATGTTTAGAAAAATACTGGGGCTCGTTCATTTACAATCAATAGGAAATATAACACCAGCCTCAAGTGGCAGAACAGGGTTTGTAGCCAGGACTTATTTTTCCCCTTCTTTAAATGGAATTTCTTTTTTTTTTTAACCTCAAGTGATATTTTGTGTTACACTGTTTGCTGAATCAAGTGCTTTCTATTTAGATAGAACGGGTCTTGAAGGTTGTACACGAAACATCAAAGTGAATAGCTATGAGTAGGGAAAGCCAGCATAGGTGAAAACAAATAGGGAAATGTGCTCCAATCGACAAGAGCCATTCACCACAGCCGTGTAGCAGAATGCAAAATCACCATTAGGGGTGCCAGAGCTGCAGCAGAAAAAAACACATGGACAAGCTTTTCTGCCATCAGTAGCAAGCGCATTGCGATCAACTATACTGTTGTGGAAAGTGCTACGGAAGAATGTTTCCACTTACATCCATACGTATATAAATTATATGGTGAGATAAAAGACTACATTCTGCAGCAAGTGTAGCCAGGACATTTATTGCACGCTTGCCAACTTTTTTAAATTCAGGGAACTGCAGCCAGTTTGAAAGACATTATTAACTGAGTGATTCTGTGCCTGGAGGAGAAAGTACACGCATTGAAACATTGCAGGTTGCCAAATTAGAATATATTTTATTCTAATTTATTATTTAGAGGTCACATGCCCTCTTGGCGCTATGAAGAGTGTGCAGTGCCATGCAAAGATGTAACGATAGGCAAAGGGAGAATAAAGGCCATTAAAACAACAGCACAGACAATAAACCGACTTAAACCGTACACCAGGATAAAGGCCGGTACAATGGGCCCACTAGGCCAGCCAGGGGAGCAAAGATAACTGGTTCCAACAAATAGAGCCGTAACCCAATGACCAACCATAGCCCCGCCGGGTGCCCAGGACCATGCCCGGTGGAAAACTGCCACCTGAAAATGAGAAATGGGGAGAATGACCACGTAATATCCCAGCATTACATACCTACTTATTTTATTGCAGTTTTACAAAGCGTACAAATACAACAAGTTATTCTAAAAATCACACTGAGGGAAGGCGTGGAAGGTTGGGTGAAACAAAGTCCCACGTGGATGGTGTGGTCATGAGGGTCAGGTGCCACCAGTCATGGTGTGATAATAGGCCGGAGGAGATATATGGGGGATCTACTAGACCAGCCCACCTCACCCTAGGTTTGTGGGAGGGGATTTTCCATAGATCTAATTGTTCTGTCCTTTTAAGAAATACTCCAGTCATCATCATCCGCTTTATTTGGAGCAAACCATTGAAGCAAAAATATAAAAAAATAAACATAATAAGAGTACAGGACAGAAAAATAAGCACATTAAACAAGCAGCATTATTTAAAATTACTATTAAAGATATGTCACTTAAAACAATTTAACAGTTCGTTTAGCCATCTATGTCCTGTGGTGCATGGATCTTTACAGGATATACCAGTGCCTCAGTATCGACCCATTGACTGCGGGACCCATAGCACATCATTGTTATCCTTTAAGCCCTCCACATATAGTTTGCAATTGCAAACTTTACCTATGGGCATATAGTACTAAAAGCCTAGGTCGATGCATCGTGTACATGTCTTACCCCGGCCTCCTTAAGTGAGAGCTTAAGTCACCTGGACTGCAATACCTGATGGACCGAGCACAAGAATATAAAGTGGGCTAGTCTCTTCACTCATGCACCGATGAGGATAAAGCCAATCGTGGACTTCCCAACCAGTAGATGAATAGTGGTGAGAGAGCCCAACCTGGATTTGGTAAACCAGGACCTCATCTCAGGCTTGGTCATTAAGTCCACATAAGGCTCAAATGATCGTGAAGTCTTGGGATTAAAGTAGGAGCTAAGCCCAGGGTTTTAGTAGGCTCCAGGGTCTCACTTACCACAAATTCCCAGAGCCAATAGTTTGGTTCATTTATATCCCCCTTTTGAATGGAATGCAGGTCATCCCATACAGATCTCATTTGTGGTTTCTCGCACCAGTTCCTGATGTGCAAAATCAACTGCAATGGTCCCTACACCCGTTGATTGCCTCAACCCCTCTGTATGGGCTTTACACAGAGAGGGATCCCATTTAGCTCAAGTCCAAAACTGTAATAACAAGAGCCTTACGGGCAAACACATGTGCAGGTGACCTTATCCCGGTCCCTCTTGTTAATCAGCGCCCGATGGACCAAGGAGGAAATTATTTCATGCCACGAGGCAGAGGCATGGGCTATAGAGGAAGGGGTGGATTCTAAAACGATCACGGTGGGTTTCAAAATGTACAGAATGAGAATCAGAATGCGCAAGGAGGATTCAACCAAGGGGGACTAGTCAGACGTGCTCCTCCTGTATGTTGGACTTGTGAGATGACGGGACACGTTGCATGTGTATGTGGGAGCCAAGGGAATGTACAGAATGGCCAATTCTCAAGAGGGGCGGAATGTTATCCTCCACCATATAGCACGCAAACTAGGGAACGGTTTGCCCAAGATCAGGCACAAGTGCCGCAAATACAACAGACACAGCAACCAGAGCATATGCAAATGAATCCACCACAAGGGCAATCACAGCATGCCCCCATGTAGACCCAACGGTATGCAAACATGGGACAATCATTGACATCTAGAATAGGGGGTGTGACTGTGGTGGGAGGGAATCCTTTCACAGGTACGGGAGTATGCCTGTACCCACAATAGGACAGCTCACAGGGCGACTTGATGCATTCAGTACTATCAGTACTATCAGTGACACCAGACCCCCAAGAGTAACCAAGGGTTGATGTTTCGAAAGGAGGCAAATCGATTTCTTTTTTAGTCGACACTGGGGCTACTTGTTCGTTTATACGAGAGGGAAAATATTCTATGTCGGGAATTGCCATGAATGCTGAAGGGTTCTCTGGTGCTACAAGACGAGTTCCTTTTACTGATGAATTACCAGTCTCTATAGGAGAGTCACATATGTCTGTTCCATTGTTGTATGTAATCCAGAATAGGCGTCCCCAACAACATGAACCCAGGGGAAAGCCAAAGCAAAGCACACCACAAAAAGGGGGGAGAGGGTTCACGTGAATGAGACCATAGAATAAATCAATGGAATAAATTGTTGGCTGTAAAGGAGCTAAATGTGGGGATAGATCAGGTCAAGGAGCATAAAAAGTTATTCAATCTTTAATAAACACATATTCAATTACCATACACATGATAAAAACAGCATAAAAACATATAATCAATGCTGAACATAACCGATTAAAGTGCATATTAGTTTAGTGGCTATCCTAAAATGTAAGAATGAGTACACTATGCATAAAGTGGTTCAAAAGTACATAGCATCAGAGGACAGCTAGAATCCCAAATTGGTGCCCAATCTATAATCAAAAAGGTTTTTATAACCAAAATTAAGGCAGGGAAAGGGAAAAATGAAAAAGTATACAAAAGGTTTTTTAGAGAAAAGGCAAAAGAAATATTAAGGGCAACCCACCCACGCAGAACAGGGTAATCAATATTTTCTGCGGGGTAAAAGAGGTTGTCCCCTAATCAAACCAACCAATTGTTAAAGTAGGATAGCATCAATACATACTAAAACAGAAACAATACTTGTCTCCAATCTGACCAAAGTAGTCAACGACCAGTACCTGGTACAGCTCCTAACCGTCTCATGGGCTGTACTGGTATCTACCACAGGTGGTTTCAACAACTGAATAGCAATGTCTAAGCTTTCTGTCTCTCATCCTAGCAAGAGAGAGAAAGCTTGACAGTCGTCTTCCTCAGGACAGGACAGATTAGATAATTAATTCTAAAATATAGACATATAATTTCTCCACATATAAATATTCAAAAGGCACTTGTGAACAAGCAATACAAAAGTGTCTTGATATTATTCCATGTGTCCATTCTTCTTCAAATGGTTCTTCCTTAGTTCACAAGGATGTATTCCATCTTAATAGTGTTCAAAAACCAAGGATACATCGGAGAAGAATATACAAAAGAAGAAAACAAGTATAAGACAATACATAAATTCAATGCATTCATAAAAACTGCATAATTAAAAACATCCCTTGATCTGATCTAGCAACCCCACACAAAACTCCCTACACGCAATTTAAAATCATGGTACCCTTAGTTATAATCAAGGGATAGCCCCACAATCTACTCGCAAGTCAGAGAAGGGAAGTCCCAAAATAATTTATAGGAGGATGACAAAAGGACCCTGCATCTGTGCCGTGAATATACAAAAAAGTTAATTCAACCAGGCGGTGAAGGGAGAGGGAAGCCAAAGTCAATCTGGGCATCCACTACCATCCCGGTGGCAACAGAACTAGAATACAGAGTAAGAGGCATCCTAGCAGTTCAATACATAAACAAAATGCATTTCCAGACCTACAAAGGGAGAAGGAACTCCTCTTGAACATATCCGAGGGTAGCAATCAGAGTAGAGAGAGATTCTCTTGATAGTGCAACCATAGGATCTTATCCCCACATTTAGCTCCTTTACAGCCAGCAAATTATTCCATTGATTTATTCTATGGTCTCATTCACGTGAACCCTCTCCCCCCTTTTTGTGGTGTGCTTTGCTTTGGTGTTCCATTGTTGTATTCATGACAGACACCAGTTAACATTTTGGGAAGAGATTTGATGACAAAACTTAACATGACAATTTCATTTACTGACAAAATTTTAGTGTGTTCCACTCCCGGAATACACTATTTAAACGTGGGCGAGTTTATACTAGCGTTCACTGGGCAAGTGGCTCTGCGAGGCATTCCGATAGAGACAGAAGTTTTCCAGTATGGGTTGAGCATTCTACTGACTTAGTGGGGAAAACTGTGAGGATATCTGACGAATTCTTGTTGTGGGGTACATTTACCAGCCCAGCAGAACTCCCCCACATCACCAAACTGCACTTCAGCAGTTACCAGCAGAATGGCTGCTCTGGCTCTATTGAGCACTATTGCCTTGCATCAAAACTGTGTTTTGCAGCAACCAAAATAACGGCTGCGCTGTCTTTACCAGGCACATATGGGGCGAGATGAAACATATATAAAATTGTAGAATTTTAGGTGAAATGTTTTCCATGGAAATGGCGAAAGATTGCCAGAATGACTGAACAACATCGTAGAAACTTGGGAGTTGGAATGGCATGTTCTGTGTGAAATATGAAATCTGCCTATGTGATTTTCAAAAGCGTAACAATTGTAAAAAGGTGCATTTTTGTGTCATAACTGATTTTGGCAAAAGTAACTGTGGGATGGCCAAGTACATCAGAAAGCACACACCATAAAACTGATGTCATGTCCCTGAGTCCAACCGGCTGACAGGGAGGCGGTGACATCCACATCTGACCTATCCAATTTTAAGAGCTATGTCCAGCTTGAGTCTGCCCCCATAGTAAAATCCTCTGATGTCATGCTCCTGATATAAGGGGGAGGCATAGGGAGCTCTGGACTCTCTTCTGACTTTTCCAGCTCCCGTGCATCCAGAGATCCCAACATTCCATATTCACCCTGCAAGATTCCAGATTCCAGAAGCCAAGCCAGAGGTAGATGATCTTACCCAGGCTGAACCTCTTATCTAGAATTAAAACCCTACTAAAATCCCAATAATTCAGGGGGAAATGCTGTGGTATCCTTTTTGGGAGTATAATGTGACCAGACCAGCTTTTGCCCCGCTACCTGTTTGCCCAGCTGATGCACCTTGCTGTCTCCAGTGACCAGACTAGGCCCATCTGTCCCCTTCCAGGAGAGCCTGCTGCACAGTGACCAGATCTTGCCTCGCTGTCCAGAAACCTGGTTCACTGTCCAAGCTACTTCATTCAAGTGCTTGTTGTGAGTATTTCCCTTCCCCAGTATTAGATCCAATCCCATAGAGATACTATAACTGCCCTAGCAAAATCCTTAAAATTGTCTGAATCCTCTGTGTACCCTGTTCTTAGGAGAATCTGTAGTGATCTCCATGTGTTAGCGCTGTTCCTTCCCAAACATTTCAGTCTGTGGTATATGTCCTTAGCACTATTTGGAATAAATTAATTAAATTCCCATCTAAAGAGGCACACGGCATGAAGGGGTTGCAGTTGCAAAGTTACCTGTTTTGTGGGTGGCGTTCCTCTTTTCTAGGCACTAAAGTATAGTCTCACTGGTCATTTTCATTTTCAATTCGATTTTCCCCATGTACTGCTTTTATTTTAAAACCAACTTTTCCTTCCCTTTTAAGAATCCCATCCTGTCATTCATTCAGAATTACCCTTTCACTTTCAGATCCTACCTGTGAGGTGTCTTTGTCCTTTAGCATCAAAACCGAATTCTGATTTTGCAGGTTTATCCCATTTTCCAAGCCGTGTTGCTGTTTTTTAACCCGTGAAACCAAGCAAATGCAATTTCTCTACGTGTGATTTTCCTGCACTGTTTTTTTCCTTCCAAAGTTGATTTTCTGAACTGTATGACCATTGTTAGTACATTGCCTTGTAGTTTGCTAGTTTTCTGACTTCTTTGATACTGCTATACCCTTTTTTGTCTTATTCATTCAATCACAAAAAGAAATATTTAGTAATTCTGAGTGCTATTTTGCTCAATTTCAAGGGTTTTCAAACCGATTTTGCCTCTCATTCAGGGCTGGAAGGCCGGATGCTCATTCTGTTTGTTGCCTAGTATACCTGACTCCTTGCTGCTCCTTTCTACCCACACAAAATTCTGTTAACAGGGGTGAGAGGGAGTGTTGCCGGGGGAAACATTAACTGTGGTGCTATCTGAAAATAACACCCGAAAGGTAATTTTACTTCTTTTTTTATTTTTATTATTTGCATACTGTTCAGCCATGAACCTTTACAAAACATTGACAAAAGAAATTATAACAATATAACAATACCAAAAAAATAAATCCAACTTGCACCAAGCAAAGAATTACATTCAGAGAAAAAAAAGAACACACTTGACACATTACAACCATAAATTAATCTAAAAGAAAAAGAACACTAAAACTTAGGCCAATATAAAGACAGTATTACATAATTTTGTGAAGTTTAAAAACACAAACTACTGAAGCTGTTAAAGCAACATTATATCCAGAAAACAAATTGTCCCAAAAATCTTGCTTTTATTCAATTGTGCATTGTATATCTTATGTTAGAACACACTTAGTTTGACCTTTTATCATTTACCGTGTAACTATCACCACACTGGTGATTGCTGCCCTATATGAACTTTATGTGATGTGATTTTCATTGGAATTTAAAAATAAATAAATATTGTATTACACACTGGCCTGGTTCATGGTCCATTGCGACCCACGGTATTGGTAAAGGTGGGTGTGAGACAGGTCGGATGCCTTCTGAAACTGAATTCATAATAAATAAAATAAGTGTTTTAATTGTGCGTTTCATCCTCAGCCAGTAGAAAGAGTCCTGGTCTGGAGTATACCATGCCTTTAAAATCCTTAACAAAACGGGGGCTCATCCAGGATTTGAGATAGTGTTTCTACCAATGACAGCTTAACACAGGCTAACCTAGTAAAGGTAGGGATACTTTTTGTGGTTAGACAACTGTGTTATACTGTAAAAGCGCCTCCCCAAAACATAGACCCTAAGTATCAGACTTCTGTGTAAAAATAAAGTAACATCAACCCTGAAGTAGACAAAAGGTAACAGAATACAGGTTTACTCTTATATAAATAAATTAATAAAGAAAGAACACTCTCCATAATGACCACAGTAGAGATAAACATGTCTAGGCAGCACCTTCTGCACAAATTTGTCAAAGGGGAATGGGCACAGCAAGATGAGGAGGTCTGGATAGGAGAAATGATGCAACAGGTCACTGCCATGAACATGGATGTGTGGCAAGACGGTGGCCTATTACATCAAGCCTTGAGCGAGTTCTATATGACTCCAAGTATTAAAGAGGAATAGATTAAAATGGTCCGATTCACAGCCTACCTATATCTCCACATGGGGATTATGGAGGGAAAATATGAAGAAGATAGAACCCTTGTGCAAACCAGTCTGATCGCCTAAACCAAAGCCAGACGGAACTATAACTGGTAGAAGAGAAATTGCAAAAGAGCCAATATTCTATGGTAGTATTTGAAAACTACATCAAACAGCTAAGACTTGGCTCTACAACAACAAAATAATTCAGTCTAAGGGGCCCAATAAGATGCATTAAAAGTGGAGTACCAGGGAGAGAGTCAACAGAAACTGAATCAACAACTAAAATATAATAGGGCCTGCTCAGAACAAATAACCATGTTACTAAATCCGATCAAAGTGCTGGAAGAGGAGAATAAGAAATTAATCAGTAAAGAACTCCACCTCCAGACAGAATTTAACCAAGAACGCCAGACGTTAAGTACAATTAAACAGCTGGATGACCTGGCTGAACAGAGGGGCGCCCTGCATCAGGAAAAATATGCCCTACGTCAGGAAATGAGCAACCTAAAAACAGATCTACAGGAAAGAAAGTTAGACCTCCAGAAACTAAATTAACTAAAAGTAGAATATGAAAAGTTATTGGGGCACACCAGACGAGTGGAGGGTGCTCTAGAAGAGACCACCCAAGCTAAAAATACACAAAATCAGGAGATGAATCTCCTGCAACAAAAATTGTCTCAGTATTCCCAGACCATACAGGCAGCACAAAAAGACAATGAGACCCTCTGTGAGGAGAACAGTGGACTCCAGAGTCAGGTAGCAGCTCAAGAAAAGGTCATAGAAGGAAGCCAATCCCTGATAGCAGAGCAAAAGGCTCAGGCCTGTGCCTACCGTCAGGGGAAATAGGGGCTGAAAAGGAGAAACTGGAGCTGTTAGAGAAAGAGTATGCTAGGCTGAATCCAAACTTGAGGGACCCCGAACAAGTAGAGAGGGACAGGGCAAACGCTGATCAAAGTGTGATGCCCTCTGTACTAAGGGCCTCAAACCCATTAACCAATTTGTATGCTCAAGGCACTGCTGCCTTCATGTCTGCCAGTTCACAAGAACTGGGAGTCATGAGGCAGCTAGACTTAAATAGGCCTTGCATGATTGAGCAGGTAGGCCACCGCCCATCAGAGATTGATGGACGGCATCCCTGCACAGATTCCGAAATGTTATGGCTGAAATATCTGATCAGGAAGACTCCTATGAGGAGAAACTCAGGGAGCTAGACCTACAGAAGCATCACTTACAAAGGAACCATTTGGTTAACTTTGCAGAAAAACAGCATGACTAAAGGCCCCAAAAGAGCATTCTAAAAACCTCCATCCAAACAGGGCAGTGGGGGAGGTTCTCCATCAACACTGGAAGCAGAGATGATTCAGGTCACTCTCCTGTGCGAAAGACGGAGTTCAAGGGGAGTGACCCAGGGAGCCCAAAGTACATCAGGGGAGAAAGAACTAGGCCCCACCATTCTGAGAGCAAATCACAAGCTCAAAGAATCAGGGAGCGCCTAGAAGATAAAGAGTCGACCTCAAACAGTAGCAGCTGAGGGCGAGTGGACTCAGGAAATGCGGCAAAAGAAGGCCAATAAACAAAAGAGCGCTCTGGTGAAAGACCCCATTAGACAGATTACGGCTATTAGGAATTTTATAACCCTGTATATCACAAAAATGCAAAATATTCTGTCTGGGAGCATCTGGAACTATATGAACAAATGATGGACTCTTTTCACATCAAAAATAGCCAGAGCTGCATAGATTATGCCAACTGGACATTCTCTCCGGAGTAGTCGAGCTTCTTTTCGGCCCAGGAAGACCAGAACCATTCAAGGTGGTCCACATATAAGGTGGCCATCTTAAAGCACTTTTCCGCCCACAGAGCCCCCACAAAGCGGCCTACAATCTGTAATGCAGTGAGGATCAGACCCCAAGAGAATTTATGCAGGAGCTAAAACACATTTTTGCACAAACCACCAGGCGGGTGCGCACAAATAGTAGAGAATTCATAACAACCTATTTTCCCAAAATAGATAATGACCCAGTTGGTAAGGGATTTTTATGACGACAGGACCCTGGACTGGGTAATAGAGCAGGCTACCTGAATCTGAGCTCCAAAAACCTGCCGAAAATAAAAACCAGACAAAAAACCCCAAACCAACCAACACCCCCGCTGCTGCTAAGGTGGCGGAGGTGAAGGTTGCCCCCATTTTGGATCTAGAAATGGCGGGTCCTAAAAACACATCTTCCCAAAACCAGCCAAATCAGAGGCAAAGAAGTCCTTCTGATCAATCAGCAGCAGGTGGTAGTCAGGTAGGTAAACCCACCAATGTGACCCCTAACTCTGCTGATTACATCAGTCCCAGATATAAGGGCAACCGACTTATCTTGGGGTATGTATGGACTCCCCAAGCCCAAGGGGGGGGTCCAACCAGGGGAGTACTGCTCCAGGAAACTTCCCTCCTAACTTCGCTCAGGAGGGCAGTAATTCCCCAAATCCTGGGTTAAGTTTCTTTCCCCAGTATCTACCAAACCCCAACCTGCACGACAACCTTCCTTTCTTTCCCCGCTTTCAGGAGTCCAGACCACCCAATCCAGGAGAGGGGAGGCCAATGGTGGAGGGTTACCAAGGGAATCCCCCAATACCCAAGGTACTCAGGGAGAAGGGATAGTTACCCTTCCTGAGAACCACCTAGGTTTGAGCAAAGACCCCCGTACCAGCCAGAATGGGTGTCCCCACTGGAGCGCCACGTGCAGAACCTCACACAGGATCTGAGTCGCATGTTGAGGGCTCAACAAAACCCTCAGATCAACATGGTGGCTCAGAACCCCTCCAACCCGGGGTCTGGCACCCCAGATCAATGATGGGGAGAGAACCCCGACAACCCACTGGTTCCAGAGGAGGAGGCACGGGAGGAAGGGGGGTGCAAAGCCCTAGAGGAAGCTTCCTTCCTCTTCCGTGAAAAGCCCCTGGACACCCCAGAACTAAATTCTCTTGCCCCCGAAAACCTGCAACCCAGGGAACAGAGGGTGGGTAGGAGAAATAAAGAAATCAAAAAGACCCATTTTGTGGAGGAAGTCTGTGTCCTCTAGTTTGAATGGAAAGAATCCTTGGTGGATTCTGGGAAGAAAATCTTTTCCTTCAGGGACGGGGGCATTCCTCCCAAAGAAAAATGGGTCCCAAAAAACCTGAATGAAGACTGGGTGGGTGTGGGGACTGATTCAGAGTCACCCATCCCTGAACCCCAGAATTGTCATCCTGAGAACAAAATATTAATGGAGGGATCCTCCCCACAAATTGGTTCTAGTGACTGCCACCAGGTAAAGGGGGGCGACACAGAGCTAAGGGAAAAAGGAGATTCCGAAATCCCACATGTTTCAGGATGCCAAATGTTTGTTCCAGATTCCGGCACAGAATAATGTCCAAAACCCCACCGTGTCAGAGTCCGAAATAAAGAAATTGACTGCCCAGCCTGCCCAAAATGCCCATTATCTTTGCCCCTTGGAGGAGAAAGAAGGTAGATTCTACACCCCATCCGAGTGCAAGGGCAATCTGCATTTTCAGCAGTCGTGGATACTGGATTCCAAGCCACTCTTATGTCCAGAAGGGCCTTTGAGCAGCTAAATTCAGGAAGGGGGGAGAGACACCAGATTCCTCTCACCCCTCTTCCTGGACAACTCCAGAAATTCGACAGGAATGAAATTCCTATCGAGGGGACTGCGGATCTGGAAATAAAAATTGGGCGACATAAGCTGAAGCACCCGGTCATAGACGTGACTCCAGAGAGGAACCCATGTCTATTAGGTAATGACCTCCTACGGAGTTTGTACCCCCTGATAGACTGTGTCAATTAGGTCCTCTGGACTCAGACTAACAGGTCAATGAAATTAAAACAAAGTGTCAAACATGTCAGTTTAAATGCACATGCCACATGGTTGAACAAAAATCTGATCATATTGAGTTTAATTTCTAAAATAATCACCTGACATTACAGTAATTGCTGTAGGACAAAACGCTGGTGATGGGAACTCCTCTCCATTCCTGAAAATCAACCATCCTTCCAGTTTCAAGTGGCATTCCACACTGGAAGGAAATACTTTGAAATTTTATACCAATTTACAATCTGAAAATCCAAACTCTATCATCAAAAGTGATGAAAAACCTGCTCAAAGTGCAGCTGAAATTCAGAAAATTCGAGGACAGCTGTTCCTCCCTATTCAGTTAAATGAGGTGAAGGAGTCTGTTCTTGCCCGAGTGTGCCTGAACAACGGAAAGAGCTTCATCAGTAAAGCCATGTTCAGAAAACTCCCAAAAGATCCAACCATTCCCCCATTTAAATTGATCGATAAGTGGACACCTCAATGCCCATCTCGAACAGCAGGGGTGGGGTTAAACCCAACACCATTAGTCAATGTAGAACACAACACCATTCCAATAGTGGTGGATCACAGTGACCTCAGGAGTATAACCGTGGGCGTAGGCACCATTATTGGAATGGCGGTTGATGACCATCATTTTTCCAGGGATCTAGGAAATCAACTGATAGGACCAATCCCCAATGACTGCTACGGCAATGACAGTGACAATGACATAACACCCGGCAAGGGGGGCAATTTCCTGGTGTATTGTTCCTGCCCTTACGGGGAGGAAGAGGTGACCTGTGACATCAGGCAGGATGAGGTGATATTCCAGGTCCACAATGACTGTCTCTCCTACCTGAAACCCTCTGTCCAGGTCAACACTTTTTTTTTTTTAAACGTGTTTATTTTAAACAGGCAGGTTATGGCAATACAAAGCTTAATCACTTGCGACATGTAGCATACAGTAATACCATTTGATGCTCCTCCCACCCCACCCTTCGGTCTCAAGTTCCTTCTTCACGTCCCCGTAGGGGATCTCCATCCTGAATAGTTCTCCTGGCCAGTTGGGGCTTGAAAGTCAGGGC
This sequence comes from Ambystoma mexicanum, assembly GCF_040938575.1. Classification (NCBI taxonomy): domain Eukaryota; kingdom Metazoa; phylum Chordata; class Amphibia; order Caudata; family Ambystomatidae; genus Ambystoma; species Ambystoma mexicanum. Next base: position 529,853,771 of record NC_090924.1, on the reverse strand, counting down.
TGGGAACCTTTGGTCAAACTCCAATACCGGACCCCAGATGTTGCGAAAGCAATGCAAAGTACCTGCCCCAGCAGCCGCCACCTTCTCGGCGATCAGGAAGTCCCAGACTTTCATCCACCAGAAAGGCATGAGAGGGCCTTCCGTCGTTGTCCAGGTGCGGGCTATCACGTTCCTGCCCGCAAGTAGGCATTGCGATAATAGTTTGGCCTTGGGGCCAGACCTTGGGTAGATCCCGGGGATCGGTGCTCCAAGGAGGATAGGTTCGGGGGTCAAGGGCAGTCGCACCTGAGTGATGTCCGCTATCGTCGGCAGGCATTGTTTCCAAAAGGCTTGGGCCTTGGTGCAGGACCGCCACATGTGGAAGGAGGAGCCTATTTGGCCGCATTGCCTCCAGCATTGAGGGTTGATCGTGGAGTTCATGTGGTGGAGTCTTAGGGGAGGGTAGTACCACCGGTAGGAGGATCTTGTAGGCGCACTCTCTATTCGTGATGCATGATGAGGAGGTGTGAGCCCGGGACCACATGTCAATCCACTGTTGGTCTTCAATCGGATGGCCCAGGTCCGCCTCCCATAGGGCCATATACCGGGTCTTGGAGGTTAGGAAGTCCGTTTGGAGGCGCTTGTATAGAGTGGAGATTCTTCCTCGGGCGGGAGCTCATTAAGGGTCAATTCGATGGCTGTGGGGGGATGAGTAGCCGCCTGGTGAGTCTGTGGGTGGGTGCACCAATGGCGTAGCTGGGTATATGTGAATCTATCTTGTTCCTGGATCCTAAAGAGTTCTTTGCATCGCTCAAAGGTGCAGGGTTGGCCCCCTTCAAAAAGTTGACCCAGGGTCTCTAGGCCTCCTGCAATCCAGGCCTTAAAATTCTGGGGAGACAGACCAGGAGAGAAGGTCGGGTTCATAAACACTGGGGAGAGGGGGCTGAGCTCCGTCGGGATCCTCTTCTGTTTCAATGCCTTGTCCCACACCGAAATGGTGTGTTTGGTGGATGCCAGAAGATTCCGCCACTGTCGCCGTTCCGGAGGGGGGTCATGTGGAAGAAAGCGTAGCGGGAGGGGTAACTGCGCTTGTTCGAGGTCCACCCATCTAGGGCGGTTGGTGAGGACTTGCCATGATTGGATACAAGACAGGTGAGCCGCCATTTGGTATTTCTGCAAGTCAGGGACCCCGAGCCCACCCAGTTTCGCGTTGCCCAGCATTGTGGATTTAGGGATCCTGGGCTTTTCCCCCTCCAAATAAACTGCAGCATTTTCTTCTGTAAGCGTTGAAGGGCTGGCGCCGGAACCGGCACCGGGGGTGTGGAGCATGCATACAGAAATCTCAGTAGTAAGTTCATCTTACAGGCTGTAATACGGCCCATCAGCGATATCTCCTGTGTCGCTCAGCGTCCCAAATCAACCTCCAAGTTTGTAAATAATGGGGGAAAATTAGCCCGATAGGTCTCGCTTGGGTTGGCCGGGATCTGAACTCCCAAGTAGCTAATTCCTTTAGTCGTCCATTGTATTGGGCACAGCGGAACCAGGGCTTCTCGGTCTTCTTGGGTCAAACCCACTCCCATGGCGACTGATTTCCGGTAGTTGACTGTGAAGCCTGTGACCCTGCCATAGCTCGTTATCTCAGCCAGGGCTTGAGGGAGGGAGGAGCAGGGTTTCGTGATTGTCAGGAGGACATCATCTGCATAGAGGGCCAGCTTGTGGTGTGCCGGGCCTGATTGAAAGCCTTCGACTGCAGGGTTCAACCTGATCCGCTGGGCAAACGGTTCCATAATTAGAGCAAAGAGAAGTGGCAACAGCGGGCATCCCTGTCGGGTTCCGCAAGTTAGGTTGATGGGGGAGGAGAGGGTGCCGTTAACTCTGAGAAGGGTTTTGGGGGCTTTGTAATTTGCCAGCGTCATAGTGCAGAACTCCGGGCCAAATCCAAAAGCCTCAAGGGTGAGCCTCATGAAAGTCCAATCCACTTTGTCAAACGCCTTGGTCACGTCCAGGGCCAGGAGCACCAATTCCCGGGAATCTCGGGAGGCGAGTTCCACCAGATCCAAGGCTCTTCGAATGTTGTCGGCCATGGAGCGGTGTCTGAGGAAGCCACTCTGATCCGCACTGATTATCTCCGGCAAGAATCGAGACAGACGTGATGCCAGGATTTTAGAGTAAATATTATCATCTATGTTGAGCAGGGCAATGGGTCTATATGATGCAGGGTTCTTCGGATCGCCTCCAGGTTTAGGTAGTAAGACCGTAATTGACTTCTGCACGGACGGGGTTACAGTGCCTGTGGTCCTGAACGAGTTAAACAACTGTACCAAAGGTGCTAATAGTTGGGGTTTGAAAATCTTGTAAAACCTGGTTGTATACCCATCAGGGCCAGGGGCTCTGGATTTAAGAGCTTTTATTGCCTCGTCCACTTCTTCATCAGTAATTGGCGCCTCCAGAGAGTCACGGGCTGTTATTTTTAGCCGGGGAAGCGCTGCACCCTGTAAGTATTTCTTCTGTTCCTCCATGTCCTGCGCTGGAGCGGTCATCACCGGAGTCAGGTGGGCCGCAGCGAGCTGCAGTTTGTCCTGGTCAGCGTAATGGACCTTGCCTCGTTGGTCCCGCAGGCCCACAATTGTATTGTTCCTCTTCGCCTTGGCAAGTTTTGCCACTAGTAGCTTATTTGCTTTGTTGTTTTTAGCATAATAAAACTGTTTTGCTTTTGCCATTTGGTGGGCAGTGTGTTCGGCATAGTGGGCCTCGATCTTTTTTTGTGCTATCTGGATGGCCCGTTGAGTTTTAGGGGTCCAGCCCTTCTCCTTATGGGTCCTTTCTGTATTTTTAAGGTCCTCCTCAAGGCCCTGGCGAGTTTGACGCTTGTGTCTATGATAGGCCGCTCCTTGCGCAATCAGTTCACCCCGCACTACTGCCTTCATTGTGTCCCAAGTGTTGTCGGTAGAGGTGTCCTCAGTGGGGTTCTCCTTAAAGAAGTTGGTGATCGTGGATGCGATCGCGTCCCTGAGTGGCATCTCATTGAGAATCGGATCATATAGAGTCCATCTGCGCTGTTGGGGGTTAGCTGGTTCCTGCACTCGGATTTCCAGGGTCACCGGAGCGTGATCAGACAAGATTCTGGAGCCAATTGTCACATTGTTAGTAAACGTGAAGATTTGTGGGGACACTAGGAGAAGATCTATCCTGGAGAAGGTTCTGTGGACATAACAATAAAAGGAAAAGTCTCTTTCGGATGGGTGGAGTGCTCTCCATGAATCCACCACCCCCAAAGTTCTAAATAGTTGTAGTAGAGCCAGGGCTATGGTGAGGTCTCCGGCACTGGGTGGATGTGACTTGTTTTTCGTGGGGTCCGGGACCCCATTGAAGTCCCCTCCAATCACTATCTGGCCTTCCAAAAACGGGGAGAGAGTTGTACTCAGGGATTCATAGAACAGCGCCTGGCCTGAGTTGGGTGCGTAGACGGAGTATATAAAATAGAGTTGTCCTAGTAGTAGGCATTTTACCGCCATGTACCGCCCCTACGGGCAGCTTATAGAGTCTAGAATTTGAGGGTTCAGTCCCCTCCCAAATAGGATAGCTGTGCCACCCCACTTGGAGTTCCCAGATGTGAAAAGTTGCTTCGGAAAGTTTTGGGAGCGCAGGCGGCTATGGTCTGCCAGCAGCAGATGGGTTTCTTGTAGCATAGCCACAGCTGCACCGTCGTTCTGAAGCTTTTGTAGGATGGACTTGCGTTTGGCGGGTGAATTTAGTCCCTTGACATTCAGGGAGACGAACCTCAGAGTTTGATGTTCCGGGGCCAGGTTTGGGGAGGTTGACGAGTCCTGGGGGAGAGGGGGAGATGTAGAGGGATCAGCCATCATGTGGCGGAGTGTGTAGCCATTCCCCAACCTGCCTGTGGGGTTTTTTCTCGGGCCGCCAACGGGAGGGCCGAGTTGTAACTGAGGGTGGCTGACCTTTTGCGGGTCTAATGCCTCCCATGGCCAACGGGGCCATAGAACAGTGAGGAGCCAACATGGCTAACCTTATAGGTAATCTTAGTGGTTTGTTCCAAGGACTCATAGATGGACTGTGCCTTGGAACCGGGCATGGGCCGTGGAATAATGCCCGCTGCTTAAAGAATGAAGCTTATCTGTGTTCCTGAGGGTGCATATCGGATCATGGTGCTGGGCTGCTAGCCGGGATCGAGGTGGAAGCTCCATCATGGGGTCGCATCCGGCTATTTCCTCTTCCGGAATCTGGGAACCCTCGACCAAGAGTCTTGTGTGGGATTAGGGGAGGCCACCAGGTTTGAATCAGCCGTTGCTTCAGAGGGCGGGAAAGACGAGGGTTTGGAAGCATCTGGGCGCAGGATGTCGGTAGCATCTTCCAGGTGGCTAAGTTTCCTGAGCGAGCCCTTGTAGGAAAATTGCAAAGCTGTGGGAAAGAGCCATCTGTAGCGATTTTTTGAGCCTGAAGAAGGGTGGTTAAAGGGTGAAGGGCTTGCCTCTTTTGAAGAGTAAGAGGAGAAAGGTCCTGGAAGATCTGGAGGGAGGTCCCTTAGAATGTAATTTCGTCTTTGGAGTGGCTTATTGCCGAAATGGCTTCCTTCGTAGTAAAGAAGTGCACCCTAGTAATGACGTCGGGGGGGCCATCCGATTCCACTCCACATCGGGGGTTCAGCCTGTGGGTGCGATCTAGGAGAAGCAGTGAATCTTCAAGGTCAGGGAGAAGAGATTGGAAAAAGAGGCCCACATATTCAGCCAACCCCTTGTCTGGGATCGAGGTGGGAACGCCCCGAATGCAGAGGTCCCTATTTTTGAGGTCCTCTTGCTTGTATTCCAGGATGTCGTACTTGTCCTGCAATAGACCGATTGAGCGTTGGACCTCAGTTAGCGCAGAGGCATGATCTTGGATATGATCCTCAACAACTCCTACTCTTTGTTCAACCTCCGAGACTTTTTTATCTGTGTTTTCCAGTTTAGTTGTGAGTTCCGCCATACAAGAGCGGAATTCTGATTTGATATCCGCCATGAATTCACGTATATCTTCTTTGGTTGCCAAAGGTCCCTTGTTATCTAGGGATTCCCATGAGATAGAGGGGCAGGAATCTTATTTTTTAGCTTTGTCGGAAGCAGTCAGCAGAGTTGCTATGTCCGAAGACTTGGTGGTCTTTTGTTGCTTGGACATCGCTCTGGTTGTTAGAGGCAGGACAATGGCCGCCGGGAGTGATGTAACGGTGAAGAAGAGTTGCTATGGGAGCTGCTCAAGTGGCCCCCAGAGGCTAAGAAGCGCTGCCCGTGCGGGATGTAGGCCTTATCCGCGGGCAGCAGGGCCGTGAGCCGGGGCACCCCAGGAAGAGCTCAGGGAGAAGAGCATGCGGGCTAGGCCTACCTTAAATCTCTCAAGGGGCTCCTGCTGAAGGCTCCCGCCGCCAACCGTTAGGGGGAGGGTCTCCCTTCTCTGCTCCAGGAAATTGAATCGCTTCTTGGGCCGTTGCATATGTCCATGGGCCGGAAGGTAGCCCCCACCGAGCATCCAGGTGGGCCACTAACACAGCCGCGTAGATCTCCGTCCGCTGGATGTGTAGCTGTAGGGCGGCGTGGGCTGGGGCGCCCCAGGGGGAAAAGGGAGAGGGTGCACAAAACGGGGCCGATGCATGCGGGGCTCCTCGCCGGTTCCAGGGGGAGGGCCCGGACCGCCCTCACCGGCCGATGGAAATAGTCCCCGCTTGTCTGGATATCCGGATGTTCGTCCGTCCCCTCTGGCTCGAGTGCTACGGGGAGGATCGCCTTCGACTCCTGACTGCGGACGCCATCATACGTGCGCCCGCCATCTTGGATTCTCCGAGCAGCAGAGGGGGGGACCGGGATTCAGGCGACGAGTACGGACATAGTGCTCCCTCTCCCGGCTTTAATCTTTGAGCTGCTAGTTCCCCATCGGTTCTGATCCACATAGCTGGCGTCGATGGATCGTATAGGCCACAGGAACCGCACAATTTTAGCTGCAGCAGCGGGCCGTCCACGGGCGGCTTTAGAGGAGCGACTGCATTGCGTCGGCTCCAAGCCACGCCCCCCGGGTTAACACTTTAACCAGAGACCTCTCCACGCAGTTGGAGGGGGCCGCTGAGATAGCGAAACCCAAATGCTTTCCTGGCTTCAGGCAAATGGTTGAAGAGCCGGTCAACCTCGCTGATGCCTGTGAGACTGAGGAGCAAAAAAGTTGAAACAGGTGTTCTTAGATTTACCAAATATTTTTGCTGTGGACTCGTACGACTGTGGTCGCACCGAGATACATACTACCTCAGTTCCCACAGACCTTGGGATGACTCCAGTATTTGTGAAACAATATTGCGTGCCTCTCGCATTTATGGAGTCCCTGACAGAAATTATCAAAAACTAGAGTCCCATGGGATAATGCGTCCAGTCCACAGCACCTTTAATAATCCGATGCTGGGGATTTTAAAACCAAATGGCTAATGGAAACTTTGCGCAGACCTTGGGGAGCTGAACAAATGGGTCCACATGTCCCGATGGCCACTTCCCTACATTGACCAAGGGCTGGCCCAGATGCAGGGATCAAAGTTATACACCGCTATTGACCTGACAAATGGATACTGGACCTTGCCCGTCAATAGGGAGGACCAATACAAGCTGGCCTTTACCTTCAGGGGGCAGCAGTACACATGGACCCGGACTCCCTTCAGATACATTAACTCTGGCAACAAATTCAACATCTCTCTACCCAAGGCCATGCCCTACTTACATGAAAGGGGTAACCTGGCCTATGTGGATGATGTCTTGATTAAAAGCTCAACTGTGGAGAAAAACATAGCGGAAATCCGTTATGTTCTGACTCAGTTGAGGTTTGCCGGAACAAAACTGTCCTTCCAGAAGGCACAGTGGTGCAGGACCTGTGTCAACTTCTTGCAACATGAAATAACCCCTGAAGGTCTCTGTCACCAGGCGTAGAAAGTAGAAGCACTACTAAAACTAAAAGACCCCACAACTCTGCGTGAGCTAAGAAGCCTCCTTGGATTGACTAATTAAAGCAGGAAGTTCATTGAGGATTACGCAGAGGTCACAAGACCTGGTCCATCTGTTGAAGGGGCAGACAACTGGGAGAGGGGTCCAGAAGAGGCCGAGGCAGGAAAGCAACTCAAAAGAAGTCTCTCACAAGCACCTTGTCTAGCTTACCCTGTCAAAAACAAGGAGTTTGTCTTGGAGATGGGGTCCTGGAATACATGCTTGACAGCAGTATTCTACCAAAAGCATGACAAGGTCAATACAGTCATCTCATATGCAAGCAAGACTTTATCCTCTGTGGAGGAAAAATTCAATGATTGTGAGAAGGCACTCCTGGCAATGGTGTGGGCATTGAAAAATGACCACCCGTTCATCCAGGGGGAGCACATCATAGTGGAGACTCCACACCAGCCTTTGCAATACCTCCAAAGCGAAAGAATCCGGGCAGGAAATGTAAGTAATTCCAGAATTACCTCTTGTATTCTGTCGATGCAAGGCTTTCCTGTGGAGGTCAGGTATGGCCAAAACAAAATCTGGTTGATTTGCATGATTGTGCCAGAGAAAATTGTCTCGAGGACAAAAGTCTCAAAACCCAGGACAACATGGAAGTATACCTAAATTCCCTGCACAAAGTCTATGAAGAAGACAAGTGTGAGGGGATGCCCACAGTTTATGTGGGTGGGTGCTCCTACCATGTTTGCTCAAACGTTCGTTGCTGATCTGTGGCAACCCAATTCTGATGACCACAACAAGCTCTCTGCTCGGATCACTGTGCTTGACGCTGTCGCATTGCTGTGCCTGACTCTAGCAGGGCGGGCACAATGCGGCACGACAACGAGGCTCCACCTCGTCCCTAAGCAACAGAGTTGCTATTTGAATTTAGAACAGACGGATACACCTGCATAGACAAAGGCCAGACTAAGGCCCTGTTTGCCCCTGTTCGCCGGTGAACGCCGTGCGCCAGAGGGGCCAGGCGTCTTCAGTGCAGAACAACCGACCTCCGAGGTGTAGGAGCAGTGGCCGAGTCCTCCAGCAGAGCCCATCCACGCTAAGGTAGGCGCCCTGCCTGTTACCCAGCCCCTTTGCAAAGAAAATCTCCTGCATTAAAATGCGCATCTTCTATGCTCACAATTAAATGCGAGCAGCACAACGATCTACAACAATAACAACAACGATAACAATCTTATGTTACTAAGATCCATGCATCTATATGTCTCATGTCAGCAGCCTCAGCCTCGCTTACAACCACTAATGCCTGTGTCCCGTTGTTACATGTAACCCATTTTGATATATTACATACACTAGCTAAATTGTATCTAAGTCGCCTGCATTAGCTAACTGCATTCAGGTTGCTTGTTCTAGCAAAATTGCATTTAGGTTGCTTATATATCTCCTTAGTTATTAGCCTTTGCCTACCTATTCTTGCCTGTACTAGCAAAGTGGCATTTAGATTGCCTGCATCAGCAAAAATGCTTTCAGGTTGCCTATATATCTACACTAGCTACCAGACTATGCCTACCCATTCTTGCCTGTACTAGCAAAGTTGTATTCAGGATGCCTGTACTAGCAAAATTGCACTTAAGCCACCTGCATTAGCGAACTGTATTTAGGCTGCTTGTTCTAGCAAAGTTGCATTTAGGTTGCCTATATAGCTCCTTAGTTATTAGCCTTTGTCTACCTATTCCTGTATAAGTAAAACTGTACTAGCAAAGTTGCATTTAGGTTGCATGCATTAGTAAAATAGCATTTAGGATGCCTGTACTAGCAAAATTGCATTTAAGCCACCTGCATTAGCAAACTGTATTTAGGCTGCTTGTTCTAGCAAAGCTGCATTTAGGTTGCCTACATAGCTCCTTAGTTATTAGCCTTTGCCTACCTATTCCTGTATAAGTAAAACTACCTATTCTCGCGTGCACCAGCAAAGTCGTATTTAGAATTGCCTTAACTAGTAAAGCTGCATTTAGGCTGCTTGCATATCTCCTTTAGCCACTAGTCACCGACTCTTGCCTGTATTAGTATAGCCTCCTACCTGCCGGTATTAGCAAAGTTGCACTCAGGTCGCCAATCAAAGTACTTGCCACTATTTTACACCGTTCTACTTAGAACCATCCTGAATCTGATCACCTTCTATAATTTGAACATGTCCCAGCCACTGAACCAACTACCCCACGAAAACCTTCAGCATAAACTACAGCAACCTATGACACAATGCAATATAGCTGAGAGAAATGCAAGACTACGAGCACGACTACCTAGAATCTTTGATCCTCTTATCAAATATGAAACTAATAACCATCGAACCAAAATGGCCACTGAACCCATCCCCAAACTTAGTTCTCATAACTACAAAAGGCATAATAACCTTCAAACAAATAGAGGAAAAAAACCATCACCCCCACAGTGCCAATAAACCCTATCTCACTCCCTCCAACTAACTCCATACCCAAACTCAAAGGAGCCCTAATAAACGCTAGATCTCTAGTTGCCCATGATATAGAAATATTGGAAGTCATCTTTACTGAAGATTACGACTTCCTAGCCATAACAGAAACATGGCTGCATGAGGCTTCAGGCCCAGCACTATCTCTAACTGTTCCTGACAACTACACTATCCTCAGATCGGATAGATGTGGAGCTCGTGGCGGCTGACTAGCCATCATCGCCAAAACTAAGCTTGGCATGAGACTCACCCCACCACCGGCCATTGAATCCTGTGAAATAATGTCTACGAAGACACCTACAGCTAATTCTCATACACTTAACCTCCACTTGATATACAGACCCCCTTGTCCCATCAAGACCTTCATAGAAGACCTATCTACCATCCTCACAGAAAACCTGAAAGTTACCACCCAATCAGTATTACTTGGTGACCTTAATATTGGCTTTAACGATATAAATGACCCACAAGCCATAGCAGCATCCAACATCTTGACTGAACTGGGATACACCCAAAGAGTGCATGAGTCTATGCACATCAAAGGAAGAACTCTAGACTGGGTTGCTGACCACAACTGCAAAATATCTACCCTTACTATCTCACCTCAAATATGGACAGATCACCACCTGATATCATTCTCCTTGGACACCATAACTCCTAAACTGCAACAACTTTGTGCATCACCTGCACTTACCAGAAACAAAAAAAATATGACCCTAGACAACCTACTCCCCGGCATTATGCGCACTCTGAATGCTCTACCTAACAACCTAAACCCTTACGACTTAGTGGAAGAATTTAATAAAATTATGAACAAAACTCTTGATGATATTGCTCCGCTAACGCTTAGAAACAGTAAACCACAGAGCCACCTGAATAACTGGTTCACCCTCTCCTAAAAAATCTTAGGCTAGAAAAAAAGAAAATGGGAAAACACTTGGAAAGCGCACCCCACTCCGGAAAATAAACTGAAATTAACTAACATCTCTTCTCAATATAAAAAAGAAATAATTTCAGCTAAACAAGAAACCCACAACAACAGAATTATACAAGCTAACTCGAGCACAAAAGAACTGTTCTCCATACTCAGAGAACTGGAAAATCCCATAACGCCTCCAGACAACTGCCTCAAGGACAAAAAATGGTGCTCTGAAATCCAGCATGCATTATCCAACAAAGTCCTAAACCTCCAAAAGAAAATAGAACTAAAAAGAGAGACATTAGCCAGCACGACACTGCCTACCACTAAAGCACCATCCAATCCTAAACCAGCCACCCATTTCAACTTCTCCAAAGTTTCCATAGTAGAAGTGGAGAAAGTAATACTCGGCCTTAAACCGTCCAATTGCAAAGGAGATCCGTGCCCAGCACAACTCATCAAAGATGCTGCGCGAGACTTAGCACCTTTCATCACAAAGCTGATTAATGCCTCCTTTACCACGGGCACCATCCCGAGCAACCTAAAGGAATCCTGGGTGCTCCCACTCCTTAAAAAGCAAACCTTGGACCCGGCTATACCCACTAATTATAGACCGATTACAACTATGCCGTTCCTCCTGAAGATTCTGGATAAGGTGGCAAATATCCAAAAACAGAACTTCCTGGAACAAAACCAACTACTAGGCTCCTGTCAATCTGGTTTCCATCCACTGCACGGCACAGAAACTGCATTGATTGACCTAAAAGCCCAAATAGACAAACTACGAGATTCTGGAAAACTAGCACTACTCCTCCTATTAGATTTATCTGCCGCATTTGACTTAGTGGATCATAGAGACCTGTGTAACCACTTAGATACAGCAGCACACTTCTACACTGAGGCTATAGTGTGGATCCAATCATTCCTTAGTGACCGCACTATGAGGGTCTTCTCCCCTACAGCAGCCACAGACCCCATCCCCATCACCTGTGGTGTGCCACAGGGCTCTTGCGTCTCACCAACGCTATACAACATTTTCACTAAGCCCCTGTTTGATGACCTGGACCATCTGGGTATCACGTATACTAACTACGCTGACGATACCCAGATCCTCCTCCCACTCTCAGGGGACTACGAAAAGGACTTAGCAATGGTGAACAGAATCTACAGCATCATTCAGGCATTGATGGCAACCCATGGCTTATGCCTGAATGATGATAAAACTGAGCTTCTCATCCTAGGTACCACCTCCCACATCAATAAACTAAGTACAAACTACTCTTCCTTCATCATCGATGAGAACCTCATACAAGTAGCCAAAGAAATAAAAACGTTGGGTATCTACCTTGACTCCACCTTATCATTCTCCAAACAGGTAAATACCCTACCCTCATCAATAGCTTACACATGCAAATTAATCAGAGCAGGAAAACACAGCTGCCTAACATTAGCTAGAGCCCTAATTATCTCCAAACTTGACTACTGTAACGCATTGTACATCAGAGCCACTAAATCCACCATCAACAAAATCCAGATACAGTGGAACAATGCTCTCCGAGCAGCATTGAACATTCCCAAGAGACAACACATTTCTGAAACAAGAAGGAAACACAAATGGCTCTCCACCCACGAGAAAATTAAACTCAAAACTGCATCACTCACATACAAATCACTTCATAATAAAGCCCCACAATACTTAAAGGACAGATTCACTAGAACACATTCCACAAGACAAACACGACTAGCCAATACCAATCGCCTTCAAGTACCCCGATTCAAACTTGCCACTATAGGAGGAGCCAGCTTCCCAGTCAAAGCTGCGCAATTGTGGAATGAACTACCCACCACTATGAGACTAGAACAATCTTTCACCAAATTCAGGCAAAATGTGATCAACTGGCTGACGAAAACAAATGTTAAATGAATGTATGAACTCTTGTAACCTGTAACCTTGTTCTAAGCTGTACATTTTCTTACCTGCAGCGCCCTTATACCCCAGGGTCCGGTGCGCATAATAAATACTAAATACTAAACAAACAAACAACGGGAAAAAGGAACCGGTGGCCGGCGTTGGAAATGCGTGGTTGAATGATGCCCCGGAACCCTCCGCTGGGTACAAAATCGGTCCCCGCAGTAGTCAGGTTGCAGAGTTGATGGCAGTTCTTCAGGCCATCCTCACTGCCATCCAACACCAACTCCACAAACTGGTCAAAATCACTGATTCAGAATATGTCCAGAACAGGTTCGTGGAGCACCTGATCAATTGGAGAACCAGAGGCATGTTGTGTGCTAATAACAAACCACATACACATGGCAAGCTAATACAAAATATCGATGATCTGGTCACCTCTAATGGGATGACCATCTATTGGAAAAAGATTAAGGGTCCTTCCAGAATAGAGGGGCCAGACAAAACTGGAAATGACCTGGCTGATCAGCTGGCCAAAACCGGAGCCATCCAGGGGGATCTCCTTGAGATTGAGTCCCTGTTGGGGAAAATCCAGGTCACTGCTGTCACCAGGTCCCAGACAAATGCTCACAATGAACTCTCAACTGCCCAGTGGAGTAAGGAGACCCCAGATGCTCATTTAATCACGGCACAAAAAGGGGATCTGATTATTGGGAAATGTTACCAACACATTGAGGACTCTCAGTACTTTTCTCTGATGGAAACCGATTGCATTGGGAAAGAGGACCTCACAGTGTTAATGAAGTGTCACAAAATGCTCCGAATCCAAGACGGTTTGTTGGTAAGGAGATCAATCTCTGGATGTGACCAGTAGGTGGTTCCTATCTCATTCCAGAGCCTGATGCTAAGTCACGCCCATGACACGGCCACAGCCGGTCATCGGGGGTTTCACACTACTCTAGAAATTCTGCGGGAGGTTGCATACTGGCCACACATGGGGCAGGACCTCGATCTATATTTGAAGGGGTATCTTGTGTGTGCCCAATTTCAGCCAAGTTCACTCACACACTGAGCTCCCCTCCAGAAGAGGGGGATGACACTGCCTTGGTCAGATTTACAAGTAGATTTCATTGGGTCCGTGATTCGCTCCTCTAGGGGGAACAAGTACATGTTAACAGTAACATGCTTGTTTACCAAATGGGTGAAATGTCTTCCGGCCCCAAACTACAAGGCAGAAACACTAGCTGCCCTGCTGATCAATCACATCTTCTCGTGTTTTGGCCTACCCCAAACGATTGAGTCAGGCTGAGGAAGTCACTTTGCCAGCAAAGTGATGACAAAGATGTGGGAGATACTTGGGGTAAAAGCAAACTTCATAGTGTATACTGCCCATCCTCTAGTGGGGTAGTTAAGAGGTACAATAAAACCATTGTGAGCATTCTAAAAAAGTTTGTGGCAGATTCTGGGCCAAGTTGGGACATCCGATTACCGCTTGTCCTGATGCCATCAGAAATGCACCATCTTCTGCAACCAAAATGTCTCCATTTGAGCTAATGACCGGACGAAGGATGGTGCTACCACAGCATCTGCTCTACTGAACAAGAGAGCAGACACTGATAAACGCCTCCACAACTCATGAATATGTTGAGAATCTAAGAAAATGCCTTTAGCATGCTTTTGCGTACGCTCAGCGGAATCTAGAGAAATCAGCAGAGGGGATGAAAACTCAATATGATTTAAAAACAACCAAAAAGCAATACCAAGTAGGAGACAGGGTCTACCTGTACAATTTTCAAAGGAACCAGACTAACGAGAGAAAATGTTTCCCCTCCTGGCGTGGTCCTTTTGAAATTGTAGACATATCACCTGTCGCCTACAGAATCTGTATCCCCAAAGGAGAGCTGTCGGAAGAGAAATGGGTCCCCATTAATCAGTTAAAGAGTTGTCAATCCAGGCAATCTTTGCAGCTGATTGAGGAGCCCAAGGAAACTCAAATAGAGGAGACACCTGGAGAATAAGAAGCAAGAAAAAGAAAAAGCAGAAGGGAATAGGCAGGTCCATAGGTATATCTATCTAACAGGGAGTACTTTTCGTCATTATCATTGCAAAAATGTATCACAAAATCATGGTGTAAAAGTTCAATAACTATCATTGCCTTTTTAAGTCATTTGTCTGCTGCTAATTGTAAATGTGTGTCTTGTTGCACTGATAGCAACCTTCCGAGAAGACTGTCAGTGAAAAAATTCTAAAACCTGTCTTTATCTATCTTCTATTTAGTACTAATTCCATTCTTTCATAGACAAAGGAGGACCTCCCCGGGGACACAGAAAGGGAAAGAAGGAAAGGGAGTGTCGCTCCACACTCTCCAAAAAAAGACGAAGGGAGGATCATGGCATACCACTCCCTAATGGAAGAAGAGCTCTGCCCAATGAACCCCACTTTGCCCTATTCTCCCTCAACAAGAAGTATCGGGAAAGCAGGAGTGGGGGGAAATCTGTGGGGTACATTTACCAGCCCAGCAGAACTCCCCCACATTACCGAACTGCACTTCAGCAGTTACCAGCAGAATGGGTGCACTGGCTCTATTGAGCACTATTGCCTTGCATCAAAACTGCGTTTTGCAGTCACCAAAATAATGGCTGCGCTGTCTTTACCAGGCACAAATGGTGCGAGATGAAACATAGAACACCCCGAGAATTGCTGCAAGTTATTCTCTTCATTTGCATCAAAAAGAAGAATTCAAAAGCAGCCTAGTGCAGCGCTGCTATGTTGGCAGCTTGAAAGTTTCCAATTAAAGAAAAGGAAATGTTCTGCGTTAAAATGGCTTTGCACTGATGCCATTTCCATTGTTTCAACATTACACAGTTGGTTGCAGTAAGACACATTCATGCCCATTTCTTTAGGCTATACACCAGCAAGGGAGGACAGTCCTAATCTGTGACATAGCAGAGAAAGTCACTCCAAGCTGCACGGCAAACATTTTACTTTTGCAACAATTTAACACAGTCAAACCCTTCAGAAAAAGCTCTCTCTCTCCTTTTGCTTTATGTCAGTTTCAGAGAACCCTTGTGTTGGACAGATATCTGTGTATTATAAATTGACTGAAAGCACCACATTTGTAAAGCAACATCCAAGAAGAATTAACCCACGTGTAAAAGGGTGCTTTTGCCAAAGAAAAAAATGCCTTTTAAAAAGTGAAATGTTAACCTAAGGCCCTGTGCTTGCATAGAAATATGAGGAGGTATGGGGGTTTGTTGTAAAATATATATACAACACTTGCTTTCTGGTTAGAGAAAGAAAAATAAAGAAATAAATATAATTACTGTGAGGCCAGCAGAACATGTTTGGCAGGCCCTGGATTCAAAGGGCCCTGCTTCCCCTGGGAACAGATTCACTTTCCCCAAGTGGACCAGTCCCTGGGTGCATGAAAGGGGCCAAGGTGGAAAATCTAGCACCCTCATCAGATGAAGCGGCAGTGCTCCAGTATGAGACAATGGACTGTCATGGCACAAAGGTGTGAATTCCCTGTCACACTGCCCCTCAACTCAAACTGAAGGACTTCAAAGGCGAATCCATGCCAACACTGGGCTAAGCTGCCAAGAGCCTGACATTTGGCTGGGGTTTGGAAGGAATGCCCATATTTGGAAAACAAAGCCAGCCCTTTTGATTTCAGAGACTGTTCAGATCATGTCATTTATTTCAGTAATCAAAAGACATATTAATGTGAATTTATGACCGTTTAGATGTCATGTTTGCACCATTAAAATAAGATGTTGTGCGTGTTCCTAGCATGTTGGGAATGCAAACACCAGGAAAATGTCATTTCTGGGAAAAGCATACATGGTACAGCTTTGTAAATTAATGAAAACATGCCCTGTGATAATATGTATACATATATAAAATTGTAGAATTTTAGGTGAAATGTTTTCCATGGAAATGGCAAAAGATTGCCAGAACGACTAAACAACATCGTACAAAGTTGGGAGTTGGAATGGCATGTTCTGTGTAAAATATTGAATCTTCCTATGTGATTTTTAAAAGCGTAACAATTGTACAAAGGTGCATTTTTGTGTCATAACTGATTTTGGCTAAAGCAACTGTGGGGTGGCCATGTACATAATAAAGCACACACCATGAAACTGATGTCATGTCCCTGAGTCGAACCGGCTAACAGGGAGTCGGTGACATCCACAGCTGACCTATCCGATTTTAAGAGGTATGTCCAGCTTGAGTCTGCCCCCATAGAAACATCCTCTAATGTCATGCTCCTTATATAAGGGGGAGGTGTACGGAGTTCTGGACTCTCTTCTGTCTTTTCCAGCTCCTGCTCATCCAGTATTCCAGACATTCCATATTCACCCTGCAAGATTCCAGAAGCCAAGCCAGAGGTAGCTGATCTTACCCAGACTGAACCTCTGTTCCAGAATTAAAACCCTACTAAAATCCCAATAATTCAGGGGGAAAGGCTGTGGTACCCTTTTTGGGAGTATCCTGTGACCAACAGGATTTTGCTGAGCTACCTGCTTGCCCAGCTGATGAACCTCACTGTTTCCAGTGACCAGACTAGGCCCAGCTGTCCCCTTCTAGGAGAGCCCACTGCGCAGTGGCCAGTTCTTGCCTCGCTGTCCAGAAACCCGGTTCACTGCCCTAGCTACCCCATTCAAGTGCTCGTTATGAGTATTTCCCTTCCCCAGTAACCACAAACTCCATTCCTTGCTTTGTTACCTTGTATTAGATCCAGTCCCATAGAGATTTTATAACTGCCCTAGCAAAATCCTTAAAATTGTCAGAATCCTCTGTGTACCCTGTTCTTAGGAAAATCTGTAGTGATCTCCATGTGTTAGCGCTGGTCCTTTCCAACCATTTCAGTCTGTGGTATGTGTCCATAGCACTATTTGGAATAAATTAATTAAATTCCCATCTAAAGAGAAACACAGCATGAAGGGGTTCTAGTAGCAAAGTAACCTGTTTCGTGGGCACCGTTCCTCTTTTCTAGGCACTAAAATATAGTCTCAGTAGAACTGGTAATTTTCCTTTTGAATTCGATTTTTCCCGTGTAGTGAAAACCGATTTTTTTCTTTACCCTTTTAACAATCCCATCCTGCCATTCCTTCAGAGTTATCCTTTCAGATCCTACCTGTGAGGTGTCTCTGTCCTTTAGCATTAAAACCGAATTCCGATTTTGCCTGTTTAGCCCAGTTTCCAAGCTGGGTTGCTATTTTTGACCCGTGAAACCAAGCAAATGCAATTTCTCCAAGACTGATTTTGCTGCACTGTGTTTTTCCTTCCAAAGTTGATTTCTTGAACTGTATGCCCGTTGTTAGTACATTGCCTTGTAGCTTGCTAGTTTTCTGACTTCTTTGATACTGATATACCCATTTTTGCCTTATTCATTCAACCGCACATGTAAAACTAATAATTAGTAATTCTGAGTGCTATTTTGCTCAATTTTAAGGGTTTTCTTTTTTTAAAAATGTATTTGTATTATTTTCCACATGTATAGTTACTAACAACATAACATTATCAAACAACCAAGAATTCCCTGACCCCCCCCCCCACCCGACCGGGTAACTCCGCCTGTGCACGTCTTATCTGGGAAGTCTCTTACGCCCTTCACAGGAATATGTACAATATCCTTATTTTGTGTGGGCACCATTGTTCTTTATAGTCTGATTGGAGGTACTCCAGAACTAGCCCCCAATTGTTTCTGAACTTTTCGTGTTCTCCTTGAATGTTGTATGTTAGTAGTTCCATGGCCAGAAGTGACCAAACCCTTCTGGTCCGGTCCACTGTGAGTGGTGGGGTTTTATGTTTCCAGTTATGTTATTTCCAGCCACGCCCCTATTAACCTATTAATAGGCTCATAAAGTTCCTTTTACAGCCTTCATTATCTCACTGATGTGCGTATTGATGTGTCTGAATCGTTTGTTGATCCATAACAAATGTCTGGTGGAGGTTGTTGCTACTGCCCTATCTTGCGTCTCCCCTATTTTTTTCCCATTTTCCGGAATCCATTCCTTCAGCACCCAGAGCTGAGCGGCTTCATAGTATTTCTTAAAATATGATAGGGCGCACCCCCCCCCCCCTTCTGTGTGCCGTCAGGACCGCGTTTAAAACTCTAGGGGTTTTATATTGCCATACATAAATTGAGACCATCTTCCTGAGTGACTTAAAGAACGCTGGGGGGATTCTTATCGGGAGGGCTTGGAATAGGTACATTCGTTTTGGGAGTATCGTCATTTTCACCGCTGTAATTCAACCCCACCGGGAGGTTGTTAATGGGTTCCAATTTAGTAAGTCTTTTTTAATATTAGCTACATTTTAAGGGTTTTCAATCCGATTTTGACTCCCATTCAGGGTGGATGGTCAGATTTTCATTCTGTTTGTTGCCTAGTAGACTCCTTGCTACTACTTTCTACCCACACAAAATTCGGTTAACATGGGTGAGAGGGAATGTTGCTGGGGTAAACATTAACTGTGGTGCTATCTGAAAATAATACACAAAAGTAATTTTGCTTTTATTCAATTGTGAATTGTATATCTTACGTTAAAACATCAAACTAAGTGTGTTCTATCATTTACCGTGTAATTATCACCACACTGGTGATTGCTGCCCTATATTAATTTTGTGTGATTTTCATTGGAATTTAAAAATAAATAAATATTGTATTCTTACACATGGCCTGGTTCATGGTCCATTGCGACCCGGGGTATTGGTAAAGGTGGGTGTGAGACAGGTTGGGTGCCTTCTCAAACTGAATTAGTAATAAATAAAATAAAAGTGTTTTAATTGTGCTCTGCATCCCCGGCCAGAAGATAGAGTCCTGGTCTGGAATGTACCGTGCCTTTAAAATCCTTAACATTGTTCAGACCACAGATACCTATGGGCGAAGAGGGGGGACAGACCATCCCTCTGGAATTAGAAGCAGCCATAGTACGAAGGGAAATGATGATGCTCGAAGGGACGGGTGATGAGGGTAGACCATGGAGGACAGTGATAGCTCTCGAAGAAGGGTACAGGCTGACTGACAGTACTGATGATCACATGTTTAGAGAAGAGCCAATAGATGATGCAGTAGTGTTCTTTATGAGCATTACATGCTGGATAAGAATAAAGAAGAGGGAAATCCCACAGAGAATGCCGATAATGTGGCAGCGTCCCGCATTTTTTGATGAGGATTTGGAGAAGGTACCAAGCTTCCTATGGGCTACAGGCCCTTATGACGTAGGATTATTAAAGGGAATAGGGAAAATCAAAATAAAGCTGAAGCCAGGAGCAATTTTACCTCGAGCAAGACAGTATCCCATGCCTCGAGAAGCTGATGAGAGTATATTCAAGACCATTTTAGCACTGATGAAACAAGGCATTCTGGTGCCAGCAGAATCATTGTGCAATATCATGGTGTTTCCTATCAAAAAGTCAAAGGGAGTGTCGTGGAGATTTATACAAGACATGAGACTGATTAACCAGATTGTTCATGCAGAGTTTCCTTTAGTTCCTAACCCTGGTGACAATACTATGCAGTATCCCAGTGGAATCACGATATTTCACGGTGATTGACTTGAAAAATGCGTTTTTCTCAATCCCGTTGCACAAGGACTCACAAGACTTGACTTCATTTACGTTCCGCCAGACTCGTCTGAAGCATAATAGGCTGCCTCAATGGTACTGTGAGTCTCCATCGATCTTTTATAGAGTCCTACATATGGACTTAGGCAATATTCATTTGAAAAGTATGGCGATATAGTACGTAGATGGCATTTTAATTTGTAGCACCACAGAAGATGAGTGCAGACAGGATTCGATTAATTTGATAACTATTCTGGCAGACAAGGCATACAAGGTAGACAAAGAGAAGGTACAGTACTATCAAGAAGAGGTGTTATACATAGGACCGTTGATTTCATATGAGGGAAAGAAAGTAACACCTGAAAGAGCTGAGGCAATTATGAAAACCGCAAAACCGCGCACGGTAAAACAGATACAACACTTTTTGGGGCTATGTAATTATGTTAGAGCCTGGGTTTTTGACTATAGTTCGTACACAAAACCTCTCTGGCAGGATTTAAAGAAAGCACATTTAAACGAGGAAAACATGTAATGGACTGAGGAAATGGAGGAAGGATTTGAGGAGTTGAAGAAAGCAATTTGCACAGCTCCTGTTTTGGGAATCCCGAATTATGCAGAGTTTTTCTTATTCTCGCACACAAATGGGACAGTCATGACAGCAGTGCTTACACAGAGGACTACATTGGTGTACAAGCCTCTAGCATCTTATTGTGGGATTTTGGACCCAGTTATGAAAGAACACTTTCCTTGCGAACAGTCATTGGTTGCTTTTTGTGGAACATGCTTTGTTTGACATTTTAGAGAAACCCAAAAGTACATTGACAGACCAGAGAGCTTCTGCTTATGAAGTAATGATTTAGAATCCAACAAATCAAAATTGGCAGGTGTAAAATAGTGAATCCTGACACATTTGTAGCTGAGCCAGTAACAGAGGGTGATCATGTGCCTGTACGTACAAATTATGTTGAGTTTTATGATGATATACCGCGTGTGAAAGAAAATGCTTTGTCAGGAGGGGAAATTCTCTATATTGAGGGTTCTTCTAAAATTGATCAAACAAGTTGGGAAAGACATTCTGGCGCAGCTGTAGTAAGGCATAGATTAAATGGGGAATTTGAGATTGTAGCAGGTATAAGGCTACCATCTCACTTTTCAGCACAAGCAGCAGAATTAGTAGCGCTTATTGTCGCACTCAAGAAACACAAAGGACAGGAAATGATGATGTACAGTGACTCCGCCTATGTGACATCAACCGTACACGCAGGACTACTACATTGGAAAGGAAGGGCTACCTCTGTGCGGATAGCACTCCAGTGCAGCACGCATCAGTTAAATACACAGCTCATATTAATCTAACAGATTTTATCTCTTGCAGGAACGAAGCCGGAGATGTAAAAGCCAAAAGGGTTGCATGTTCTTCAGATAAATCGAGTTTTGATACTCCAAGTATAAGAGAGGGAGTAGCCATGACCATAATAATGCGAGAAGGGTTCAATCATTTGCCAATAACCCAATTAATGGAGATTCAAGGAAGTGTACTGCAGGAAGAACAGGAATTATGGAAGTGAAGGGGGTGTTCTTTATCCCCCACAGAAGCATTATGGCAACAGGATAGCACTGGAAAGCCAGTGATGCAGTATCATTATAGAAGATCGCGCTAGAACAGTTGCATTACCCCGCGCACGAACTACGGAGCGTCTTGCTGCAACGATTGTGGTAGACTGGTTGATTCCGAATTTGTTGGAGCATGTTGCCTTCTTTATAGTGAATTGCATTGTGTGTCAGAAATGTACTGCTCGGGATACACTGAGAACGATTAGAGTAGTCATTCCTCGACCAAGTGGTCCTTTTCAGCATTAACATATTGACTATGTTGATATGCTTCAAGTATGTCATGGATACAGGTATCCGATAGTGGTGGTGTGTCCCTTCTCCGGGTGGAGCGAGGCAGGTCTGTGTACGCACCCTGACACCACTTGCGCAGCAAAGTTTTTAGTATGTGAAGTCTTTCCAAGATGGGGTGTGTGAGAAGTGCTGAGATCCGATAATGGGCCACATTTTGTCAATGATGTATTTGAACAGATAGGACTATTATTGAACATTAAATGCAAGTTTACTTCTGTTTATCACCCACAAGCAAACGGGATATGTGAGAGACTCAAAGGCCTCCTTAAACAAAGGATTGCCAAACTCAAACTGACTTTGAAGAAGGGATGGCTATATTGCCTGCCCTTAGCTTTGTATGCCCTACGCAATCAGCCTGGGTAGGAACACCACCTCACTCCCCATGAACTATTCACATGGAGGTGAATGAGAATGCCTCTTACACGTCTATCGAGGAGTAGAAGTGATGCCCAGAGTACAGCTAAACTGTTAGTTTAGTTTATTCATTTGTATTGCGCACCAGACCCGAGGGTATGAAGGCGCAGGAGCAACAAGGTTATTCGCAGCTAGGTTACATGTTACAATGCAGTACAGTAATTACAATGGTTTTATGGATACAATGCAGTAAATACAGTGGATAATAGATGATTGAAGCAGTCATGAAAAAGGCAAAAGTTTACCGATTTATAAATATACATATTTACAGTTAGGTAGCGGTGAGGTGGGATGAAAGGAATTAGCGGTCATTGTTCTTTATCCAGTGTATGTAGTTGCGTCTAAAGTGTGTGTAGGTTTGGGGTGTTCTTAGAGAAGGTGGTAGGGAGTTCCAGTGTTGTGCTGCTTTCACCTGGAAGCTGTTACCACCCATTTTGGTGCGTTTGAATCTGGGAACTGTGAGAAGATTAGTGTTGGAGGTTCTAGTAGGTCTGTTGGAGGTGTGTTTACTTATTCTATTGACTAAGTAGTGGGGGGCAGCGTTGTTGAGGCATTTGTGTGTTAGTGAGGCTACTTTGAGCAGGATTCCATCGGTTGTGTTGAGCCAGTTATGGGCTCTCCTAATGATGGAGATGTGTTCTCTCTTGGGGATGCTGAGCGCTGCTCTGAGAGCGTTGTTTTGTCGCGTCTGTATTTTGTTAGTAACTTGTTTGCTAGCTCCCACGTAGAGGGCATTGCAATAGTCCAGTTTTGATAATACAAGAGCTCTGGCTAGAGTAATGCAGCTCTGGGTGGATAAGAAGGGTTTGGCTGCTCTTATAAGTTGACATGTGTAGGCCGTGGAGGATGCCATGGAGCTAACCTGTTTATGGAAGGAGAGGGAGGAGTCAATGTATATTCCTAAGGTTTTTACTTCCTTAGCTACTTTGATCGTGTTCCCGTCTATAATGAAGCTGGTGTAGTTGTGGTCCAATTTGGCTAGGTTTGCGGTGGAACCAAGTATAATGAGTTCAGTCTTGTCATCATTCAGGCATAGACTGTGAGATGCCATCCATGCCTGGATGATGAGGTACACCCTGTTCACCAAGGCCAAATCATGGTTGTAATCTCCCTTCAGCAGGATGAGGATCTGGGTATCCTCGGCATAATTAGTGTAGGTGATACCCAGACCATCTAGATCATCAAACAGGGGCTTTGTGAACACGTTGTATAGTGTAGGGGAGACGCATGTGCCCTGGGGGACTCTGCAAGTGATGGGGATGGGGCCGGCGGCAGCTGTGGTGGAGAAGACGCGCATGGATCTGTTGCTGAGGAATTACTCAATCCAGCCAAAGGCTTCTTGGGAAAAGTGGGCAGCTGAATCCAGGTGATTGCATAAGATTTTGTGATCAACTAGATCAAATGCCACGGGGAGGTCAAGGAGAAGCAGTAAAGTCGTTTTCCCGTTGTCTCTAAGAGTGTCAATTTGAGCATTCAGGTCAATAAGGGCTGTTTCTGTCCCATGTTGGGGTCTGAAGCCTGATTGTCGGATACCAAGGAGATGGTGTAGTTCAAGGTATTTTTGGATTTGTTGGTAGGCTGTCTGATCTAATATCTTGAGCAGGAAGGGGACGGTGGTAATAGGTCTGTAGTTGGTGGGAATGGAGGGGTCCAGAGAAGGCTTTTTGAGAAGGGGGAGGACCCAGGACTCTTTGAGGTTGCTGGGGACAGTGCCTGACGAGAAGGAGGCGTTGATGAGTTTTGTGATGAATGGTGAGAGGTTTCTTGCCGCATCTTTAATAATTTGTGGGGGGCAAAGGTCGCCCTGACAGTTAGATGGTTTTTTTGGCTGAGAATGATTTTTTCCACTTCGAGAGTGGAGACTTTGGAGAAGCTAAAGTGGGAGGGGTTGGGCAGAGGGTGTTGGGGAGTGGGGTGCGGGGTCGTGTTAGTGGGGTTGGTTGGTTTGGCTAAGGAGTCTTTCTTATTTTTGATTTTACTTTGGAGGCTTGTGACTTGGTTGTTGAGGGCATTTTGGACACTGGTGCACCATTGTTTGTCCTTCACACAGGTGTCTGGGGTTAGCACAGGTGTTTCCAGTTCTTTAATGATCGTAAAAAACTCTATGGTGCTGGAGTTGGATTGGGCGATTCTCAGGTTGTACGACTCTTGTTTGGCGGCTATGATTTCTTTTTTGTAGTTGGACGTTATTTTATTGAGCAATATTTTGTTTTGGTCTGTGGGAGAATGTCTCCAAGCTTGTTCCATTTCGCGTTTTTCTAATCTAAGGGTTTTGAGGTGATTGGAGAACCAGTGGTTGAGATGCTTTTTCGGTTTACATTTTCTTAGTTTTAATGGTGCAATGGAGTCTAGGGCAGTGCGCATAGTTTTGTTATAGCCTTCTACAAGGTCGTGAGGGTTGGAGGAAGCAGGGACTTGGTTAAGAGTAGGGAGGATGAGAGGTATCAGTTTTTCCACTGTGATATTTTTTTTACTTCTCGTGGGGAGGGCTGAGGCTAGCACTTTGCTGGTGATGGGGCTCGAGGCTTCGAGGTAAAGGAGAGGAGATGGTGGTTGGACCTTGATTGAGGGGAGTTATCTGTGATGGAGGCTGTGCAGTTGTAGTCTGCTACCCAGTCGAGGGTTCTCCCTTTGTTGTGGGTGGGGCCAGATACTTTTTGGGTAAAGCCTAATTCAGAAAGAGTATTCTTGATGAGGGTAGCCTGGTGATCTTTGGGGTCTTTAAAGCCTAGGTTGAAGTCCCCTAGGAGGAGGCTGGTGATGAGCTGCATAATTATTTGACATGTATGACCTCTAGCATCGCTCTCATTTCAGATCAAATCAAGCATCAGGGGTGTCAGTCTCAGAACACAGATGAAGACCATTCAGCAACCGGATCTCCTGAACTATTATCGGCACCTAAACTATTTGTTGGTGACACCATTCTGATCAAAAATTTCACCCAGAAGTGGCACAAGCCATGTTTCAATGGCCCCTTTTGCATTGAAAATATAACCCCATCAGCAGTGAAAGTCCAAGACAGTTGAGCTTGGCTTCACTTGAACGTCATAAAATTGTATGAGGCGAGACCCCACCTCCCACAGCTGCCGATCCAGAAGCAAGCCAAGAAGAAGAATTTCAGCGTGTACAGCCTCAATCGATGACGAAGAAGGACGATAAAGCGACCAGTTAATAAATGCACATTTTGGATATGGACTAGGGTTTAGTTGGACACTCCTTATAGATATTATAGAAGGAGTGAAAACCTTTGCTGTGAGCCTTAGGAATCTGTTGAAAAAATGAACTTTAGTAAAATATTGATGTATCACGAATATACCTGAACTTGATTTCCAGTTTGAAGATTGGAAACGAGAGCAATATCCAGATTTGTTTCTCACTGAGTATCTTTTTGGTTAGCCCCATGGTTCTAACCGATGGGGATGTACACAGACATGTATTTGCTGTTTTTGTATTTATCCTTCAAGCTTATCCTGCGCTTGTCAGAAGAGACGTTGATGTTCACATTTTTCTTTTTACAGGATCCTAAAAATGGCCTTGTAATCAGGAGACTGCTCATAGCGATAATAGAAGAGATATTGCAGTTACAGGAATAAAGTGTTTTTTCCCCCCTTAAACAATTGTAGTAAACATGAGGAATGTTGAAGCTAGTACAATTTTAGGGAATGAGCAAGCCCGACCAAGGAGAGAGAAGTGGATGTCCATGGTATTGTGCATAGTATACGGCTGTACAATTACACTCCTTGTCTTTCTATCTCCCTTCATTTCCAGTCTTTATTATAAAAATACTCCCATTGAGGTAGAGGCCACTATGAGTTCCACTACTACAGGAACTGCTTTTGATTTACTCATTTCCACAGAGGTAGAACCTCTTGTGGTTCTCCCCAAGCCAAGAACTCTTTTTGATTTACTACATGATTACCATGCAAGCACTGACTTAGTGGTGGTGAGACATAGGAGAAATGCAGAGGAAGATAATGAAGGGATAAACACTTATCTAGACAATACAGCACACTTGGGTAATAACATGTGGTACCAGCACATGAAAAAGGTGGGGAAGAGTCAATCTAAGGAGAGTTGCTATGTTTGTTCCCTAATCCCCTATCCTTTGGGAACCTCTAAAATATTCATAGCCACAGAAGTATCAGTGAAAAAAGCACATTGCCTGACACATCTCACACTTTGTCTGACAAGAGGAAAGCTCCAAGGCAGAACAGCATCCATAGTGTGGATGGATAAAGCGAAACCTCAAAGAGAAGACAGTTATGTGCAAGATTTAAAGATAAGAGAATAGCCAGAAACAAAGCATCAAATAATAAAATATGAACAGCCTGGAAAAAATGGAGCAGGAATCAAAATTGAAGAAAACAAGATTCTGCAATTCAAAGATAAGAATGGGAAGGACATACGAGAATGCTGGGAAAGAGGTCAACTACAAATCAAAGGAACAGTGCGTACTCACAAAGGATGTGTCGATGGACTAATTGTGTGCAAAGCAACAGAATTAACCAGACAGTGGGAAGTAGTTGTGGCAAATGCAGAAACAGAATGCTAAGATCAATGGCCGAAGATTGCAAGATTGTTGACATGGATCGACGATAAGGGTGGACCATTGAAGATACTACCCCTGAAGGATGCGTCCTTATGCTTCAGAAATAATGGTACGAGGAAAGTTGGAGAGAATCGTCAGTGTGGCTGAATGTTTGATGTAACAGGCATTAAGGAGGGTACAGCCGTCCAGATGGATCATTATTGGGCTTGTGGGTCCAGGGCCTACATGAATCTGCCCAAGGACTGGGGAGGGACGCGCTCCTTGGTGCTTATCCATGTTCCAGCATTAGTGATTCCTCAGAGTGACCTGAACATTGCTGAATTTCCGAAAGCAGATGCCCATTTAAGAAGATCGCTTACATTTCTCAATCAAAGAGAGATAATTATTTCTCGGCAAAATCAATAGAAGCCTTTGATGCTATTCCACATGAGCACAGGTTGTTTAGCCAGACTGCTGCAATATTCACAACTATCTTTATGCCTTGGATCCAGACAATGACGAATGCCAAATGGTTACAGATAACCAGATGGGAGCCTCTGCAGACCATCAACACCACTATAAAGGGATTCAATGCGATCAAAGAATAATTGAGGGCCATAAGGCTGATGATCCTACAGAACAGATATGTCCTTGACATGATCACTGCGATGGAAGGAGGAGTTTGCGCCAAAATTTGGCAACCATGTTGCACGTTCATACCTTCTCACGATGACGAGAATGGGACCTTGACAGAGGCCATAACGTTGCTGAAAAACCTGCACAACAAGATGGAAGACGAGAGAGAGGACATTGCAGATGACGGTTGGTTTGCGTCTATCTTTTCATGGGTTCCACAATGGATGGCGAACATCTTCAAGTTTCTTGGAGCGGTATTAGTGATAGTGATGTTTGGATTCTGTGTGATCAGGATAATAATTACTGTGTAAGAAGACAACAAAGAAGGCAGCAGGAATGAAGATCATGATCGATGTCGAATCAGGGTTGGGACCCGTGGAGTTGACAGAGGAAGATATCAGAAAATATATAGAGGCCACCATCGTAGCACCTGAGGGAGCTAAGTTCCTGCATCCAAGAAATCAAAAGAAATATGTAGGATGATGGGTTTATTGTAATCTGAATGGACAGTGCAGCTACATGACCTGGTGTGTGGATGAACATGTAAAGTCAGCAGGATCCCTGAAGGGAGTAGTAAAGATCTGTACTCCGAAGAAGCACTTCTTCAAGAGAAGAAATCCAAATGTGGAGATTAATGAAGGTGTGGTTGATGAATCAACCAGAGGGGGGAGTGTAGAGGAGCAGCCAAGTGCCCCTGCAGGAAGTCCCGCCCCCTTCATGCCTATATGCTGGAAGCCAGAAATCGTGCCATGCTTGACACCAGTGGTTGTGACTATTCCGCTGAGAGTCTTTGAGAAAAGGTATCCACTAAGAAAACCTTATCTAATGTATCGCGGAAGAGATGACAATCTCATGGAAAAGGTCCCAGAAGGAATATGAAAAATCAAAGAAAGAGAAGTTGGTGACATCACAAGAGACGAGGGTGACACACTGAGAAGACTGGCTGTAGAAGAGAACATATGGACCTTATAGAATCTAGTGATGAAGTAAAGAGTGGAGTAAACTTTCATATGCAAAATGAAGATTGCACGTGTGAAGAGTACTGCAGAAAATGCAAGCCGTTCAATAACTGTACAGATGCAATAACACAAGTATATTGATCATAGAAGCTAGCTATACATAGTGAATAGACTGCAGGCGAAGCCATCATTATATAGAAGCTGGACATCAGTGTCACAACCTTAGTAAACTCAAACCCGTGGAGAAGGGCTGAAGGCTGTGTCGCAGCAAAGAAGCAGCTGGGATGGTGGAAGAACTGAGAAGGGCTGCTTGGCCTGGTGTCAAGGACTGGAGCAGCCAAGAACTGGTTATCTATTCTTGAAGACAGTGAACATGGGAAGCTGAATCATCCCTTGTTAAGGTGCTAAGAAGGAACACCATGAGTGCCAAGTTTTATTCATTTAAGACAATTAAATGCAACAAAATGGGCCAAATTGTGGTCTGCTGTCACGTGAGCTATGGATGGAAATAGACGTTGGGCATGCGGCTCCAGAACTAAGATTGCGCATGCTCACACTCCCTTATATTCTCAGAAGAAAGGATACTTTGCAAGGCCAAGTTCAAAGACAATCTTCATGGCAGAAGGCATGGGTGATGAGAGATGATGGGCTATTTGGGTGGGGAGGTAAGGTCGTGTCCACCTCCTACCACCTGGGGTAAAGCTTACGTGCTGCTAGTGAGCCGAATGATCCAGAAGGGCACGAGCATGCCAACCAATTGTAGAGGGCCATATAACGAAAAGGCCTTATAGTTTGAGAGCCAATGATATACCATGTATCTAATAACTGTTGAAGATTACTTGCACTAGGTGTGGGCAGGAGTTGTCCTCCTGACTGTAGAGACCCAATCACAACCCGACCCCCTTTTAGAAAGTATACTTAGATGATCCTTTTTAGCCAACCACAACCCCCGTAGGTTTCGCTTATTTGCCACATAGTATGATGCCACGTATGAAAGGTTTTTACTATATAAAGGTGTTTTTTATGCTTCAAGTGAGATAATGCTGTACAATGTCCGTTGATGTCCGTTGTAACTCCCTGTTTTAGACAATTGCTATTAAAACAGTAAAATTGACTTTGCCATCTTCCAGAGTTGTTTGATTACTTTGTGTTACTCTGCATCCCATCCACTGCATGACACACTACCTGCCAAGGCCATAAGGTCAATACATTCACATCATCCTACATTCATTCACCTAACAACACAAGCATGCACGCATCCATACACATAATTTAAATTTAAAAAACAGAACATAAACAAACTTACCTTGTGCCGCGGGCCTTTCCTTACCAGCGATCAGGCCCCTGCTAGCATGAACAGGAATCTGGAGCTTCCTGGTTTCTGCTCATGGGTCGAGGAGCCTGAATGTGGGTGACGGGATGCCCCATTTCAGCCTGCTCCGTCTGTATGTGCAAGGAGGCGCAGCAGCGCCCACTTGCACATACAGACATGCAGTTCTCCAGCCAGCATTTCCAATGAGCCATGCGAGGCTTGGGAAGCAAACACCCCCAGCCTTGCATGGCTCACTGAGCCTGCACTGCTAGGGAACTTTAACTGATAAAGGGAAACAGGGTTTCCCTATGACAGTTAAGAGCACCCCGTCTGCTGAAAAAAAAAGCTTAGGGAGTGCTCGTATTTCACTGGGATGGCTCCTCCACAATGGGTGAGATGGGGCTAAGACCCCGTGGGTCGACACCCCTCGCCCATCATGGACGAGCCACCCCTGCTCCTCAAAACAATGTTCTTCACTCTTCCCCAAACCCCAGCTGAAATGAAGCTGTACTCAGTCGGGCTACTCCCCTGAGGATCAGATAGTTTAACTTGAAGATCACCATGCATGGACCAGTTTTGCATAACATCACCCACCTGATTCCCTGGACTCTAACTTCGGTCCATAGCAGGAATCCCCTCAGAGCATCAAAAGGCAGGACATCCTTGCCATTGGACTTGCCAACCATATAACCAGTCAAACCCACCATAACATTTTCTTCCTTAGGGCCCGGCTTATCCTCTTAGCTCTGTCTCAGGGTAAAATGGCTGGACAAAATGTGAGGACACATTCCGGCCCGCATCTGCATTGCATATGCTACATACGTCCAGGGTCCCTTGAGAGCTTTTTCTCGTAATTTTAGTTGCAGAAAGTGCAATGAGTTGGTACAGACCAGTCTTAACGTTACTGGCAGATTCATAGATATCCATATTATGAGGCAACCCTTAGCCTTATCTCTAATAGTGGGACTAACTGAAGAAACAAAGGTAAGAAATCCCTGACCATGGATTGGGGAGGTAGCCAGGTCTCCTCCAAGGAGAAAGGTTATATTCAGAAGGAAAGTGGAGGAGAGACAGAAGAGGTTGATGGTAAAATCAAGAAAGAACAGACTCTGAGAGAAGCACTGGAAAAGGAGTAGGCAAGTCTGAAGCCTTAGTAGCGGGAGCAAAGGAAGAGAGGATGCACGTGCATGTGGCAAAGCATTGAGGAGGTCCAGGAGGATGGAAAGAGGGTAGAGGAATTGGTATGGAGGAGAGGTCCCATTAGGTATAAATGACCCATTACAGAGGAGGGTGAGGATGGAGCTTTTGGAAAAAGAGCCTTGACCCTTTGACTTGGATGTGGCGAGTGTCCTGAAACCAAGCCTGTAGACAAATTAAGCCACCTGGTGAAAACTATTTGTGTTTGCCAACGGTTACCTTAGACAACTTCTACTACTAAGTGGGCCTAGCATGCGTGTACAGGCCAACATCGAGAATGAGAAGTAGAGGACCAGAATCTGCAAAACCAGGAGACAAGATGTGGGGGAACACTAACCAACCCCAGGACTGTAAACAACGGGGAATTGATAACATTTTCTGGGAGAGGAACCCAGACTGCTGTCTGCAAACTGAAGTCTCGAAATGCTGAGCTAAGAAGCTAGTGGAAAAGCCAT
Source organism: Ambystoma mexicanum (assembly GCF_040938575.1). NCBI lineage: Eukaryota > Metazoa > Chordata > Amphibia > Caudata > Ambystomatidae > Ambystoma > Ambystoma mexicanum. The sequence continues at coordinate 529,822,541 of NC_090924.1, read as the reverse complement.
CAAGTTTTACATAACCCTTTTCTTATTTTGGCCCAAATCTGTAACTATCCCTAATAAACTCTAGTTTAGTTATAAACAATGTGGGACTCATCTCTGTGACAGGGGATCGGAAGGGTGGTTCAAGATAGAAGAGAGACAGGATGGTCAATATTTATGAATGAATCATAGTTGAAGGAAAATGGCTATCCAATGAGAGTAAAATAGTCAATCATTTGGGGCACGGTATAAGCGCAGTACATGGGAAACCACTGTCAACATCCTTCTAGTCAGAGGGCTAGGTTTGGCACAAGGATTTAAATACAAGTGATAATACACCTAGACTGTCTCTGTTGTCAGCAGGATGAGCAGAAAATGGATAGCAACATTACACTGCTGATTTTTACTTCAGTCATACGCCGAACCTGCTGCTACATCAGGTATACTCTTAGTTTCATGGTTACACTAAGGAGGGCCTTGGTGTATTTGGGAGGCATCTGGAACCTGGTTTTTTGTTGTGGTTGCCTAGGAGTTACTTGTTTTCAGCAAAAGCACTTTTGAAAAGGTGGGTTTTTAGGGTGCATTTGAATGCAAGTTAGGAGATGGGCACAATCCTGGGTTCCTGATATTAAATAAGGTACAGTACACGGAGAGTGAGGTTTTGACACTTTGAGGCTCTTATTTAAAAAATCACCTAAACCCCACCCCCCCTCCTCAGTTGCACCTTAGACAGGTGTCTAATTACCCCTTTTCTGGGCTCCCATCATTCTCTTTACTCCCCACTTTTTATTTGAACCATTTTAACCTAGGCAGCTGCTGTCTGCCTTTAACTTCCAGTCACAGTCCTCGTTTGCCAATTATTTCACAAATATAGTGACCCCAAAGTACAGTACCTTCTTGTGCAGTTCTCCACACTTACATCGTCCAGTCTTCTTGCAGTTGACATTTCTGTATTTGTACCCGCCCTGCCGCTGGTGGCTGTCAGATGTAACCACCCTGCTGTTTGGAGCAGTGCCTGATGAAGAGTGTACACACCTATTTTCTTCATGGTTTTGATAACGAAGGAGACTGTCATTCTTGTAGCTTGAGCAGCCCTTATTTTCCCAAGTGACAGTGGTGTTGTTAATGTTGCTTGTATATCTCTAATGTCTTTCCTTACTTTCTTCTTATCGGCTAGTGAGCACCTTAATTTCCTGTGTGGCGTTAATGTTGTTTATGGGTCTTCTATAGCCCTCACCTTCTCGGTGGTGACACCTCTTTAATTCTCCAGGCTGCCCTAACCCTTTTTTCCTCCATGGTGGTGATTGCTTTCACAAGCTGCCCTTCCCCCGCTTGCCTCGCCCACCTGAGCAGCGGAGAGCCCCGGCTGCATAAGAAGCGTTGGCCAGGACTCCAGGTAAGTTCCTTTCACCCCGTTCTCCCCACCTGGCCCCAGGATGAGCAGATTCCCTTAGGCCCCTGGGTGACTTGAGGAGTCCCACAAATGCCGCTTGGTCGGCAAGGTCATTTATCTTCACCGGCTGCCCCAGGGCGGGCAGACTGCTCCTAGGCCACCCAACCATCTTCACCCAGGCTGCCATGAGCCACATGGCCTAGGTCTTTGATTCTTCTCCAGTGAACCCGGACTGGCCCCTGGGTAGACCATGGCCTCACAGGCCGCTCCCCGGTTCGGGGACGCCCACCCATGCATCCCTGGGCAGGGGGTCATTTCACCAGGCCGCACACACTATACTGCCCAGGCTTTCTGTTCATCCTGGCCTGCCTGGTGTTGCCCTCCCCCCCCGGGGGGCATTGCCTCTCAGACCATGCCATACATTTCGAGTTTGCCATAATCTTCTTCCCTTTTTCAACTGTCACTTCTAACTGTCTGTTTCTTCTTTTAATTCCTTTCTAGAATCTTTGGCAGGTAAGTCCATTATTGTTGGCAGTCCTCTGCTCATTGTCCACAGTCTCAGTGTTCCATTTGTTCCTTATGGTGGGGTAATATTGTACATCCAGGTCAGTCCTTACAGTTAAAGCACATAGTTACATTTAATAAAACTATTTGTTATCTTCCTTACAACACCCTTGAATAACGATGATCCGCACACTGCAAGGTAAGGTTTCTTCAAATGTTTATTCACTTCATGTAACAGCAGTAATGGCCACAACCCTCCTCCATCCTCGGCCAGCCTGTCTTCTTACTCTCAACCTTCCAGAATGCTCATTCCAGCATGAGAATTCCATCCATGCGTTCCAACTAATGACAACCACCAAGTGAGTGAATACAACACATGTTCCCCCTTTCAAACAGACAAACCACTTGATAGTTAATCCATACACCTACTCAGATTTCACCAGCGCAGATCACTTGTCATCACACTCAGGTTCGTGACTTTGGACACCCTAAGGGGATCATTAAATCTCGATTCAACCTTTTGGCACACCGTGTGGTGATTTAATTTTGACTACATCACCCACTCTGATGCCCAACTGCCCCCCTCCTTTTCTCCTAGCATACCTCCCCTTCAAACATTCTTTTTTTTAATGAACTTGTAATCCACATCCTTATGTGACTCTCGATCCCTGTTTCCCAAAATGTTTCCCAAAATGTCCTCCATCCATTTTGGAAAGCTTGCATCGCCATGGGATCTTGCCCTCATCAACACAAATGGTGTTCTGCCAGTACTGGGATGTTTCCTTACCCTGCATGCATTTACTACAGAAATCATCTCCTCGCCTGAATCCAAATTCGAACCTCTACATAACTGAATTAAAGCTGTAATCACCCTGTTAACTCTTTCCACCACTCTTGGGGATGATACAACGGTGTGGTCAAATATTTGATATCATTCTGCTCTAAACACCATTTTAAGTTGATACAAATGGTGTCCGAGATTCTGTAACAATCTCCTTTGGAACACCTTCTCTTTGAAAAATCTCCTGCATGAATTGTATTGCCACATATGTAGTAACTTCCGTCACAAATTTCACTTCAGGCCAATGGCTATGATAATCCATCCACACCAAAATGTTTCTCCTTTCTGCTCTTACTCCATAAAAAGGACCCACTATGTCCATGGCAGCCGTTGACCATGGTGCAGTCTGTACCTTTGAAGGCACCAATGGGGGCGTTTTAGTAATCAATACTATGCCACGGTTCCCACACTGGGCACATCCCCATACATAACTGTCAAACTCCCTACCCATGCCCGGCCACCAAATATGTTCCCTAACTAACATTTTTGTGGCAGCCATACCAGAATGCCCAGCATGAGCATTTTGTATAATATCGCCATGAATGTCCGGTGGTGGTATCACTCGTTGTCTGTTTCTCGACATCCCACCCTCTGTAGATAATTCTTCTACCACTATGCTGAAAGGTTTCACCTTCCCATTTTGATTTTTCAATGGCCACCCTTGTGACACATACTTGCATACTTCCTGTTTAAGGTTGTCATTACATTGTGCAGCCATCCAACTCTCTTGCGTTACCGCACATCCAATCGACAGAAAAACTTCAGCAATTGGCATTGCCCCATTAACCATTATTTCTGCCTCTTCTTCTCCTGCTACAGGGAGCCTAGATAAACAAGCGGCAACTTTATTATGCTGACCCTCCTTAAACTTCAGTTCGTAATTATACTTAATCAACCTTAAAGCAATACTAAACAGTCTGAGAGATGCTCTCTCCTCACCACCCCCACTTAGTACCTTCAATAGTGGCCTGTGATCCGTGCACAATATGAACAGCGCACCCCACACAAACTGTGTGTAATGCTGTGCACCCCATGCACAAGGCAGTGCTTCTCTCTCAATAATTGAATATCGTCTCTCTGCTGGTGAGAGAGTTTTTGAAGAAAAACCAACTGTTGCTTCTCTCATTTTTTCATCTTCTTGTCTCAAGACTGCTCCAAATCCTCTAATGCTAGCATCTACCATTAATGTAGTCTTCTTTGTCACGTCAAATGGCTTCAAGGTCAGAGCTCTAATTATGCATTCCTTGGCTTTCTCAAAAGCTTCTGTTGTTTCTCGAACCACTCAAACTTCACTCATTTCCTCATTAGTTCTCTCAAAGGTTCAACAACTGACGCAAAGTCTTTCATACATTTTGTGTAATATTCACACAATCCTAGGAATGATAAAATGTCTTCCTTATTCTATGGTTCAGGTGCTTCAATTATGCTCTTAACCAACGATTTCTATACTCCACTTGACCTTGATACAATTGGCACTTTTACCATTTGACAGTCCTTCCGTATTCTTGCAATTTTTCCATTACTTGGTTTAACTCATGTTCATTTTCATCCTTGGTAGAAATTAAGATATCAACTTGAAAGAGCATAACGCCTGGGATCCCTTTAAAACGTCCCCCAATGAGTTTCTGGCACACTGATGCTACAGATGCTAGCCCAAATGGCATCCTATCACACTTAAGCAAACAGCACAGCATTGTGAATGTTGCCAGGTGTTTGCATTCTTCCGTAAATTTAATTTGGTGATACACACTCCTTAGGTCCATGGTTGAGAATCTTGCAGCATCTTGAATGTTACGTGTCATCTCTGTTATATTGGGCAGTGGATGCATGTCTATCACGGTTATCGTTTAAGCTCCTTAGATTGATGCACAATCTGATTGTATTATCCAGCTCCATCACTATCACCACAGGAGAAACCAACTCTGAATTCTCAACTCTTCTATTATTCCTTGTTTTACCATGTCTTGTAACAATTGCAGTGGCTCCATCTGTCTTATCCGTACCGTACTTTTAGTCACCGGTGTAGCTTCAATGATGTTAGTACCCCTTTAAGATGCCATTACTTTCTAGGAATTCCTGTGGGTACTTTGCAATCAGATTTTGTTGCTGCATATTTTGTTCTACTACCAATACTTGATCCTTTGCCCTGGGCCTCAGTTCCATATCAAATTTCGCTTCATGTCCCCAACTGAGCATGGGTGGCCCCTTATCCACAACATTTATTTTTCCGACAATTTCCCCTGTCCTTGAATCTCAGCCTTTGCACGAACCAACCTAACATGCCGATTTGGTGTCTAGAATATGCACATAGAAATTTTGTAACTGGATACAATGTCTTCGCTGCGTGTTCCAGTTTCTCTTTGTACACATAGGGCCTCATTACACGTTGTGCGTTCAAAATCCACAATTACCGGCATGGCGCTCTTAACGTGTCCGCCCTCGCAAGAGGGCGCTAATAGCGCACCATTACGAGTACGCGGACACGAGCATAGCGCCATGCCGGTAATGACCCAACCGCCATGCCGCTAAAGACCCCAAAAAGTCACTTACCGCCCTCGACGAAAGTGCAGATAGCACCTCCGCCCTCACGGTGCATGCAAATAGCGGTCACCACTATTAGCGGCGACCGTTAAATTGCGTAACGGGAAATAACGTCATCGCACAGGAACGGGAAAGAGCACGGCGGCCATCTTTAAAAACACAATCCATTGCCATCCTCTGCCCCCTGGACCTGTTTGTGGTACTTTGCTGTCTGAGATTCACTGGAATACCCTTACCATGCCCAAGGCACTGAAAAAAAACAACTGACCACCAGCGGAAAGAAAAGTTTTCTAATGAGGAGTTACTCATGCTGACCCAAACCTTAGCAGACAATGCTGCAGTGGTCTTCGCTAACGACATGCGGCAGGAGACCCTCCTTAAGAAAAAGGCTATCTGGGCTGAAGTGGCAATGAAAGTAAGTGTCGTGGGCACCTGCACCCGCAATGTACGCGAGTGCAGGAAAAGATGGGATGACCTGAGACTCTGGGTCAGAATGATCCTGGCAGAGAATCATAACACTGCCACCGCTGGCGGATCTGGGTCACCAATCAAGCTAAAGGAATGGGAGGAGACATGCGCCAACCTGATCGGATTCGAATGGATCTAGGGAGTCGGGAGGATGGAGCATGGCAGGGCAGACACGTCGGATGGAGGTAAGTGTACTGATGAAAGCATGCAATGTGTATCTACAGGTCCCCACAAATGTCAGCCCAGACTCACCTCATGGATGGCCATACATCCACACATGCATCCCACCCTGCCCATGTCAGTGCCAGACCCAAACACACACACATGCACACATCAACAGAGCCAAGTGCCACACACAACACTGCATGGATGAGCCACTGAACTGGCACATCACCTGCACCCTTCACAATGAATTGCAAATGCCCACAACTGCATTGATGATGTATCCTGCATTAAGTACATCGAACCCTAACCAATGCCATTCCCCTTCTTGTCCCCGACAGGGTCACATACTGACAGTGAGGATGCATCCCAGGCACCCCCTGCGCAGAAGAAGAAAAGGCCACAGCCCACCGAGGACACCCCCACGACATCAAGGGGAAAAGGCGCAAGGCTCCATTTGCAGGGTTCCAAACATCGTTCAAACGCCACTGCCAAGGCCACACCAAACCCAACAGCCCCACCTCACGAGGTTCACTCACCACCACCACTCACAGCCATTGAGGGACCACCCTCAGCTACTGCTAGTTCGGCAGGAGAGGTGGCAGCCACTGCACCATTAACTGATGTGGAGGACCCAACTGAATTCGAGCTGGGAATGCACACCCCAAGCCCACCTGGAACCCCCGAGCCATCACTCCATCACACACCTGGCTCCAACATCACTGGTGACGAAACCATGGGATCCTTCAGTAGCCCCCTGGTGCCTCCATCTGTACACCTGCCAGCATCACAATGCACAGCAGCCACACCACCAGAGGCCGACACTGCCCTTGACCTGGCCAGCATCATCCAGCGGCAACAGGGTCTAACTGTGCTGGTTGGTCAGCATGTGGCGGAGGCTGCCCGTCTCAGGGCGGAGATTGGGGAGACATCCAGGCCCTCCAGGGAGAGTATGGAGACTTGCACAGACAGGCTGTGTGGGGAGCTCATCAGAGTTCGTGAGGTTCTCACACGCATTGCGGATGCAATGGACCGTTAATTTCCACCACCACCAGCACCAGGACAGTCTGCCACTTCTTCGTCCGCCGGTTTGCGGCAGACAAGCCCACTCCGGCGCTCCGCACACACCACCAGGCGCTCCTCCCGTCAGCCTCCAAATGCTGGATCAGGCAATGACCAATAGGGAGTGAATATCCATGCTTCCGCGTGCATGCCTGGATGCAAAAATTGTGGAAGACACATGAGGGACAGTTGTGGGGTGTGGGGGTTAGGGTGTGATGGGACAGTTGTGGGGAGTGGGGGGTAGGGTGTGATGGGACAGTTGTGGGGGGTGGGGTGTAGGGTGTGATGGGACAGTTGTGGGGGGTGGAGGGTAGGGTGTGATGGGACAGTTGTGGGGGTTAGGGGGTAGGGTGGTGGGATGTTTGGGTACATGCACATTTTCCTGTTTGAGTTCATAAATACACTGGTGTTACAGCAAAACACAGGCCTGGACTTCTTCATTGTGTATGTTTGATTTATTGAGGCCAGGGTCCATTGTTAGCTAACAAACATACACCAGTGCACCACTAGCCATATCCAGGTGACAGTACGAGAACTTGTTACTCAGAATATTTGGTTGATCAGATGCTGCCTCACAGCACGTCCCTCCTGGCCATCCCCTCCTGCAGGACCTGCATCCCCTTCACCTCCATCCTCATCACCATCATCATCCTCATCAGATGATTCTATTTCAACATCAGGGGGCAGTGGCACATTCCGTCTGATACACATATTGTGCAGCATGACACATGCCATGGTGATCTTGGCCACCTTCTCATGGCCATACAGGAGAGCGCCACCAGACCTGCTAATGCACCTAAACCGTGACTTCAATAGGCCAAAAGTTTGCTCGATCACGATGCGGGTACGGGTATGTGCACGATTGTATTCCTCTTCGTGCCTGTTCTGTGGGTTCCATAGAGGTGTGAGGAGCCACCTCTTCAGGGGGTAGCCGGTGTCACCTATATGGGGGAAGGAATGGGGTCCTGTTACTGTTCACCTCAAGTGTGGCCTGTTCATTTCATTGGCATGTATGTGCATTTGGACGATGGATTACAGGCTACACCCAGTTGGAGTATCTATCTCCCCCCCCACGCACAGTGCCATGTGCTTGGCTTGCTACTCACCAAGTAGCCATGAACGCTGTCCCGTTTGTCGCTCCATGTAGCGTGGGATAGTTGAGTTCCGCAGGACCATGGAATCATGGGTAGATCCGGGAAATCGGGCACAGCAACGTGTGATTATCTTGTTGGCGTCACATACCATTTGGACATTGATGGAGTGGAATTGCTTCCTGTTTCGGTACACTACTTCATTGTGATGTGGGACGACCAATTCCACATGTGTACAGTCGATGGCCCCGATGCAACTTGGGATGCCTGCCAGTGAATAGAAACCGACTTTGGTGTTTGCAATCTCCTGGGCAGTCTATGGCATGTATATGTGTTCGGGTGCATGCTTCAGGAGGGCATCGATTACCTGGTTCAGTGTGCGTGAGAATACTGGTTGGGAGATGCCATGCATCTGCCCCACTGTATGCTGGTAGGTGCCTGTGGCCAGGAAGTGGAGCACAGTCACCGCCTTCAGTAGAGGGGGATGGCAGTTCTGATGTCTGAGGCTCACAATGTCGTGGTGTATCATGTCCACGATGCTGGTGATGGTATCGCGGTCCAGACGGTACAGGGTGTGTATCTGCTCAGGTGTTAGGTTAAATGGACTGGCTCTGATCCTGGGAATTGGTGGGTGCCTCTGTGGTATGATTAGGTGCTGTGGTGGTGCTTGCTGTGCCTGTCTTGCCCTCCTCCTCCTGCGTCTCCTCTGTGCTGCCTGTTGTTGCAGCTGCGCTGCTATCAGGTCCTCCAGGCCATGTAATGCTGCGAGTATTGGAACTATCTTGGTGTGGGAAGGGGTGTGGTGTGCTCCTTTTGAGCAGCCACAGTCTCCATTGCCTCCACCTGTGCTGATTGTGGCCACCTGTGGCAGGTGGTAACACTGCACAGTTATTTTAATGGGTGGTTCGCGATGGCGGTATTAGCGGAATGCCGGTACGGGTTTTGGGGGCTTTACCATGCCGCTATTGGCATGTCCGCTCGCCTTGTGATGGTGTGCTATTAGCGGCATTGCGTTATTTAGAGGATGGAGGGTCGCGCGCCCGTGGACTGGCTGTTATTAGTGGCACTGTACTTAGCGGTGCCGCTAATAGCGGTGAGCCGGGTCGTAATTAGCATGGGGATTTAACGTTACCGGTATTCCATTACCGGTAACTTTAAATCCCTACCGCCTACCGTGTAATGAGGCCCATAGAGTGGTATTATGGTGTGTAGGCATCCTGAATCCGCAATTAGTGACAACCTTTCCCCTGCAATTTCTATTTCACAATTTGGCCTCTCAATTTGAGCAAATTCACTGAGATCTTTATCAGGATCCCATACCATTAAAACATCCTTGCTATGAAAGGTCTCATTCAGCTCCTCCTTCTCATGCTCTGACTTGTCAATGCTGGCTTCGCTTAGTACTGCAACCTCCCTTCTCTCCTTATTGATGTTCATCCTATAACATCGGTTCCTACAAGCTTTGGCAATATGTCCTAAACTACTGCATATATTACATGTTTTATATACTGCTATGCATGCTTTGGAAGTGCCAACCTTATGTTGCCTTGCCTCTTCTCTATGTCTTTGTGTACTTACTTTTATCTCCTCTGTCCGCTGTTGCACACACCTGCGCAGTATTCACAGACACATTTTTTGTTATCTTTTTGCATGCTTCTGATGAAGGTTCTATGCTCTTATCAATGCGTATGACCTCTTCCAGAGTTGGTCTAGATTCTTCCCATATTCTTTCCCTTATTTGATCTTTGTTGGTGTGCACCATTAGTTGATCCCTTAAAACCTCATCAAGGAATTGGCCAGAATTGTTGCTCTTCCCCTCAAATGCTGCAAGAAAATTGTCAATGATTCCCCTGGCAGTTGATTCCTGGTGTAGAAACAATGGGCCTCATTCCGAGCCTGGCGGTAACCCTGCCGGTGCTACCGGTGGGTTGCCGCCGGACTCGGAATAATTTACCGGTGCCTGACTTCCCGGTAACACCGGGGGATTCCAACCCCGGCAGTCCGGGAAGTCAGGCACTGGCAAATTGTAGGTCCCCATTCCCATAGAGTCCTATTGGACTCTATGGGAATGGGGACCACGGAAGCACCGGTGCCGCTGCTTCCGTGACAGTCTGCCTACCTTGGCCGCTGTGACCGGCAGGGTCAGACCTGTTAGGCGCAGCGGCTCCGGCAGGCAGACTTGTACTTTGCCGGTCCGGCAACAACAGTGCTGGCAAGCTTACTGACACCTTTGTTTCCTGTCTGGCAAAGTTATAATGAGCCCCAATGTCTATCAAGATCACGCAGTCCTTTTTATTATATTGCCTTCCCATCCTTGTTACCACCGCTTCATAGACATTCATGCCTTTGCCCTCTTGAGCTTCCAATATGAGGTGAGGGGGGTACATTTCTACACACTTCTTGTCCCTCTGAAGCTAAATTATGCATGAATATGGATTTTTTGCGATCCCCCTACTGCCTTCAAGGTATGTATCGAATTCAGCTTTCCACTTTCGCCAGGGCATAGGTGTTCTGCCAGCAGATTGCAAAAATGTGGGTGGTGGGGTCTAAATGCTGCATATTCACTATATTTTTATTTTTAACTTCTACACGTGTGTCCCAAGATTCCACTAGATATTGTAAAACGTTCATGTCACTGAAGGTCATTTGTAGATGTAAGAATGGAGAGCTTGTTCATAAAATGTTTCACGACATAGAATAACCGTGCCCTGGTCACTTGAAACTGCGGCTAAACAACCGTGCGGAAGCGTTGGTCGTTAGTTAGCAAAGGTGTAGGTGGCATGCAGATGTAAGCGCACGTGATCAGGCCCTCTTTTCTAATTCAGCCGGATAGGGCACTCACTCCGTTCGGGAAAGTCATTGGGCTTTGTAAGTCGCACTGGTGAGGAGGTTGCGGGCAGAGCTGAATTTGCTGGAAAGCGATGCTGGGCGCTCACCTTACCAGGCTCAGACTCGCCCATAGGGCAATAGGCCCATGGCCGAACCAAAAACACAAAAAGTTGGCGTGGGCCAGTTTTTATTTGTTCAAAGTGGGCCACTTTTTTTGGCCAATTTGGGCCACTTTGAGTTAATTCACTCTGTGGCTAGCAGTTTTGACCAGTGTTGCTGAATAAATATTCTTTAAAATTCACAATTTACATCACACTTATCAAAAAACTCCCCCTTGGTTACTATTCAAACAGTGGCACAAAAGGAATGAATAGCCATTTGCAACTGTGGGCCACTTTTTCATTGGTGCCCCAGACCATTTTATGGCCCAGTCCGACCATGCACCTTACCCTCGAATCCAAAGGTGCATTTGTGCACACGTTGGGATCATCTGGAGGACTCATATTGGAGCAGAACATCTGTACAGGGCAGTCGTGGCCGAGCAGGTGGCCAAGCTCGTCGCCATTGTTATCTTCCTTACAACACCATTGAATAACGATGATCCGTACACTGCAAGGTAGGGTTTCTTCATATGTTTATTCACTTAAGGTAACAGCCACAGCCCTCGTCCATCCTCGACCACCCTGCCTTCTCACTCTCAGCCTTCTAGAATGCTCATTCCAGCAGGATCCTGCCATCTGTGCATTCCACCTAGTGACACCCACCAGGCGAGTGAATACAACACTATTTAAAACCCTCTAGGTGTCTTCTTTTTCTTTCATTGCCTCCTTTACTATTATCTCTTCTTATAACCCCCTACCTGGCAGGGCCCCATTTGTGCCGTGGGTTACAGTAAGGCAGATCATTTTCAGTATCAATGCTTTCGGGAATTTGTTCCACTTTCTGGAGGCATGGAATGCAAACGTCCGGCCCCCATGTCGGAATCTCTTAACTTTGCGTGGGATCCCGGTTTTTCCTATGTGGATCTAAGAGCAGAGATGTTGGACAAGCTGGATTGAGTAAGGCAAAGGGGTTTAAGGTGGATTTGGAACTCTATGGACAACTCACTGCAGTTAGGGGCAGGCGACCCACAAAGTACTCAGAGCACTACAATATACAGCACAAACCTCTTTCTTTGACAGTTTTCATTACCTATGTACCAACAGCTGAATGCTACCTGCAATAAAGTTCCTCGTGTAATATTTGGGCCCAGGTCTGTCCCTCTGCTCCTTTACACAGCTGTGTGCTTTTGCCATGGACACTGTCTCCCACAGTTCAACTGTTTCATCTTCTACCGTAGTAGAACACAACTCAGTGGTGGACCAAATGCAGGGGCCACACTCGCCTGAGGCCATTCCCTCTTTTCCTCCCTGGGCTGTTTCTGGGCTCTATTCACCCGCTTAACTTCGCCCTCTTGCTGGGCTGGTTCAGGTCTCCCCTACCGATATAACTCCATTGGTCAGGAAACAGGTCCTTCTCCCGTTCTAAGAAAGCACTGGGCTGATTCTGTCTCCCTGCCCTTCCTTACCACATGGTAAGTCTCTTCCCTACCAAAAACATTCCACCCCCAATTTATAATGATGTGTTACGCCCACCATCTCTTCTTCCCCTAATCAGATTGTTAATGCCATGCCTTGTCCTATATTGAGTGATTTCGTACAAATGCAGCCCTGAGCCAACATCCATTCTGCCTTCGAGTTCCAGACTATGCGTGCAGGTACAGGGTGACAACACGCACTGAACTCCATGCACCACTTGCACTGTTACTCAAAGCTTGGCAGCCTCATTCTCCTCTTCCTTCCTGTGTGCATTTGATAAGTACATTTTGACAAAGAAGGCAGTCTCAGTTAACCTGAAATGAATCTTTTAAGGGCCTACCACATCATGCATTGCCACATGCCAGAAAGGAAGGGGTCTTTCCTACAAGCAAGTGACCATCACAAGTAAGGAGGAACAGAACACAGTTACAGGAATGTAAAAATTCTGTCAGCCAGATCATTTTCAGGAACAGAATGGTAGCAAAAGGGCAAAACATCACAAAGTGGCCCTCTTGGCTAGGATGGATGAGGAATCCCAGCAAAAGTCTAAACCTGAGGATGAACCAACATAGAAGAAGACTTTTCACCAGAATGCACTCCTATGGGATATTGGTTCTAAGGAATGATATGAAGCTGCAACACCCTGCCTGCTTTCAGGATCTAAAAGGGTCCTTCTGTGAGCCACAGTGTCACCTGCTTGGATTCACTATGGGCTGGAGAAAAGACTGAGGTGTGGGAAAATCAAAAGTGAAATGTCCAAGCAAACTACCTTAGGGGACCAGAAGGCCAAAGTCCATCCCTAATCTGAGCCTACCCTTATAGGACAGGCGGTCTATAGTCCTTCCATACTCTAAAACAAATTAAGGCTCCCAAGCATATGACCAAAACAATGATCACCATACTTATAGTTCCCAGGAGTGGCGTGCCCGTACACATTTCTTTTGCTATGGTTCTGGCATGGATAGGTCGCAGTCCTGATGTCCTCTGGTTTCAGCCTCATCAAATGCCTTGGTTGATGCTGTCTTTGTCGTGAAGGATGAAGTAACAACTTCCTGCTAGTGTCTTTTGCCCGTAGGACAATGTGACAACCTTCTACAAGGTGTCTTATGGAAGAGGAGACCACCTCCTGCCTGGTGCCTTTATCCCAAAGGATGAGGCAACTGCCTACTGCAAAATGATAGTCAAGCTATTCCGCCCCGTTACCCCTAAGGCGCTCTCTGCTTATCAGGTGTAGGTATTCCCTCCTCTCTGTGGGTTCATCCAGGTAGCATTTATTTTTATTTTTTAATGTTTTTTATTAAAGTTTTTCAGATACAATGAAACATATGATCTCAGTATGGCGTTTTATCATCTTGTCAGATTTTCATTCCCATACTTCCCTCAATATCCTCCCTAGCCCCAACTTAGAACAGTAACTGTGTCACTAAGCAATGCTTTCGAAGCTGCAGGTTTCCTAGGCCCAGAGTCTGTGGAGATAGAGCGTGTTGTTGGTTATCAATCTTTTAGTGGTGCAGGAGTTTCTGGGCTTATGTAATTATTGTAGGGCCTGGATTCTAGACTATGCTGCATACACAAGACCACTTCTACAGGCCCTTAGGGAAGCACAAAAGACAAAGGACCACAGGTTACAGTGGACGGCCGAAATGATCAGACAATTTGATGACTTAAAAGAATGATTAGTTTGGCACCAGTACTGGCCACCCCGGATTATACACATGCATTTTATTTGTTTTCACATTCTGATGGTGAATTTATGACAGCAGTGTTGACGCAAGAAAGCACTATGAGCCACAAGCCATTGGCCTATTATAGTGGCACTCTGGATGCAGTGATGCAAGAGCAGTTCGCATGTGAACAATCTTTAGCAGCTGCTGCCTTTGCAATAGAGAAAAGTTCTACGATCATAATGGTGTGTTCAGTAATGTTTTATGTGGAACATTCTTTGTTTGCTATTCAAGAATGGTCAAAATCTACCCTGACTATGCAGAGATTGTCAGCATATGAGATCATCTTCTGTAAGCCCCATATTCATGTGGTTAGGTGTAAGACAGTGAATCCTGCCACCATTTTAACAGACATGCCTACTACAGAGGACCTGACAGCGCACAACTGTCAGTTGGATGTGCAGAGACAGACAGGGGCAGCAGTGATATGACTTGAGGAAGGGGAGTACAAGACAGTAGTCATGAAAAGGTTCCCTACACATTATTCTGCACAAGCGGTAGAACCTGTGGTGCTCATCAAAGCACTGAGAGCGTCACAAGGGTGTCGTTTTACAATATATTCTGGCTCAGAATACGTTGCAACAATGGTACACGTTGCTCTCTCGCGTTGGAAGAGAAGGGGGTTTCGGAGGGTGGAAGGTTCACCAGTGCAGCATGTGGCACTGTTAGAAATACTGATGGAAGCATTATCACAGCCATCTGTTGTGGCAGTCGTTAAGTGCGCTGCCCATACTCATGGGACAGACGAAATATCAAGGGGGAACACAGATGCCAATGTGGCAGCCAAAATGGCAGTGTATCTGCCAAATGAAATATCCACTGAGTACGTGGTGACTACCCCAATGGCAAACTAGCATCCAGTGCCCTACACCTCATTGCCATTCTCCCAGATTATTGAACTACAAGGAAGGGGACCTGAGAGGGAGAAGGAGTTGTGGTTATGGAGAGGGTGTAAGCAATCTCCGACAGATGTTTTATGGAGGCAGGAGAGCTCTGGAGAGACAGTAATGCCCCAGGAGCCGCTAGTAGTAGCATTTGAACAATTACACTACCCATGTCACAGTTCGAAACACCACATAGCCGCAGATGTACAGGAGGACTGGTTTATACCAAACATCCAGGAAAGTATTACAGAAATGGTCATCCATTGCACCACGTGTAAAAGTTTTAGTACAGGGATGACACTACAGATGTTACAGGGCACCTTGCCCCACCCTACCGGGCCGTCCCGTGAATTACACATAGACTATGCTGACCTGGGTGAGCGTTGTTATGGATCCAGGTACCTCATTGTGGTGGTCTGTCCTTTCTGAAGCTGGGTGGAAGCAGGGCCATGTGTGCACCCAGATGCCAAGTGTTCTTCAAGGTTTCTAGTGCAGGAGGTTTTCCCGCACTGGGGTGTGTTCAAAGTTTTAACGCCCGATAATGGCACACATTTCTTTATTGCATTATTCCAACACATTACAGCACTACTTGGCATCAAGCATCGGATGCGTTCGATTAATCATTCACAGGCCAATGGCGTTGTGGAGAGAATAAATGGCCTCCTTAAGAGCAAGTTATCCAAATTGTGTACCACATTGAAGAAAGACTGGGTGCACTGTTTGCCCTGGGCCCTTTTCAGTTTACGCGCGCAGCCAAGCAAAGATACCACCTGTCAGCTCACGAGGTGGGCCCTGGTCGGCGTATGCATACTCCCATATCCCGTGTAAGAAGGGCGCCTGACGCACATAGGGCTGCAGCGGTATTTGGAGAGGAATTAAAAGAATATTTGACGACATTTACTCAGGCCATTAAATGTGCCTCCCGACAGATTGCACCACCCAGGATTGTGATGACCGAAGCCAGATGCTGAACATACTACAGTGACAGATCCTGAGCACATAATGACTCGACCACTGCTGCCTGGGGACTATATGTTTGCAATTTTGTACGCAGATGGAACAATCCTCGGTTACAAGGACCGTACGAGGTGCTGTTTTGTACTCCCCTCGCAGTTACAGTGAAAGAATTACGCTACCGGGTCCACCTCTCTGACGTTCGTAGGGCACCTCCAGAGAATTGTGAGAAACCTGAAGGTGTCTCCCTAACTAGTCCCCGGGGATCTGTCATCCAGGTGGCCAGGACACAGCCATCGCTATTGGATCCAGTTCCTGGTGGTGGACCAGTGAGGGAGGATCACCTAGATGGTTGTCCTTGGGAAGTGGGAGTGGGACACTGACGGGTGAGTTGCAGTATCCCCTTCTTTCAACACCTTTTCCCCATCCTACCATGCAGGACATTCGAAATCACTACTCCCCTCCCACTTTTCTGACCCAAACACTTTTGAAGACACACTACAGAACAGACTAACAACAGAGCCGTTTACCTGACATGTCCCAATACAAGGGTCAGGCAAAGTCAGGCAATTGATCAGAATCACACACACCTGACTGCCCTTTCCCTTCTCCACAGGAATAAAAGGTGGAGCAAGAGAGCACAGTATGAGCAAGGCAGACTGCACGACAAGACAGCTATCCAGGTCCAGCAGTTCAAAAGGAGGAGAAAGGCGGTGAATATCGAGAGGCTGATGAGGAGAGACACAACCTTTCCCTTTCCGACGCAGACCCGCGAATCCTCTGCAGAGGGAATCGTGAGACCCATGACAATAGGTCAAGTGTGCTGCAACAGATGTCAATGGTACACAGAGTGTGTCGATGCTGATAAGCGGTAGTGAGGAAAACTTTTGTTTTGTTATTTGAGCATGTCAGCCCCTCGAAGGCAAGAGACTTTCTAGAGAAACGAGACTTGTCCATCGAGGCTCCTGATGAACTGGAACAGAACTGCCAACTCGTGCCGAGGAAGCTCGAGTGTGTGCTGTGCTCCAAGAGCCCACCTTACCCCGTACTTAAAACGTGAGGGAAGGGCGACTCCAGCTACCGCATCCTGACATATTATTTGAGAACACTTCTTTCTTTTCTTGAAAACTATCCCACATGCCTTTTTGTATTAGCTGTGAGGTTTGGCAATAGATTTCTTAGTATAGGCCCTTTTATTTTGACACAACGCCACAATAACTGCCTTAATTTCATTTTGATGGTTGATGCCTGCTCCCATCTTAGATTTAGGTTTAGTTTAGGAGTTTTTCAACCATGAAAACATTGTTTCATAAACACTTTTGAACTGTGATCACTTGTGTCTGTCTTTACTGTTGCCAACATGAGTTCCTCACATATGGTGTCAGTAGTGGGATGTGACTCAATTGAAACAAAATTGGGGACACCTACAATTTCAAAAGCATACTCGGAGAGCCTCTAACCCTTCCATTGCCACCAAGGAATCAATAGGGTTTGATATCTGTAGCAGTAGGGAAGCTATTATACCCCCTGGGAAAAGAGGAATGATTCCTACAGACCTGGTTTGATACCCCCCAGGGTGTTAAATACAATTAGCCCCAAAATCTGGATTAGCAGGGACGTTCTGGATAGCCGGGTTAGCGGGTGTTATGGACCGCAACTTCAGGGGAGACGTAAAGGTTCTCCTACAGAATCATGGCACAGTCCCTTCTGAGGTATGTTTGGGAGATCAAATTCCACAGGGAATCTTGGAAGGAGCTTTGTTCCCCTTAGTTTAAAGAAAGCAAACCAGATAAAACAGAAAGAGGTAACTTAGGCTTTGGTGAAGCTAAGCAATCTCTTAACATCGAAGACAGGAAAGGAGCAGAACCCACCATCTATCCTGACCTAGCCTTTGCCCAGCGAAATGATCCAGCCCTCGCTGAAGCTTTTTTACAAGCAATCCTAGAAGAGGAAGGCATAGAGAAGGGAAGCCCTTTTTTCTTCTTGAACCTTGGGTTACTTAACCGAAGAGAAAACTCCCCAAAAGGTTTTATAAAGACCCAACTAGTAATACTTAAAAGCCACCGAAAGGTTGTGCTAGAGATCACATATTACCATCTCACAGGTGGGCCTTTGGGACACGTGAAAACCCAGGCACATATTAGTGGAAGGTTTTACTGGCCAGCTATCCACGCCGATATAAAAACTTTCATACAGACCTGCGAAATATGTTAGAAGACCAGCCCGCACATCCCATTACCTGCCGTTCTGAATCCACTGCCTATCATAGAAGTCCCCTTTTCTAGAATTGGTATGGACATAATAGGACCTCTAGAAACATCTAAATTGGGTAACAAGCATGTCCTGTGATTGTAGATTATGCAATTCGATATCCAGAGGCTTTCCCCATGCAAAATAATACCACTCAGCAGATCCTAAAACAACATCTACCATATTTCTCTAGGGTTGGTTTTCCCAAAAAATACTAACAGACCAAGGTTTGAATTGTATGAGTAAGCTTCTGGCCGAAGTCAAAGAGCTTCTCCATATCACCACCCTGTGAACTTCGGTGTACCAGCTTTAGACCGATGGCCTAGTAGAAAGATTCAATAAAACCTTGAAACTAATTCTATAGAAACTGGTAGACGGGGATGGGAAAGACTGGGATCGAAAGATCCCATGGGCACTATTTGCAGTGAGGAAAACACCCCCAAGCTTCCACTGTTTCTCTCCCTTTGAGCTACTCTGTGGAAGAGAACTGAGAGATGTCTTGAATATGCTCTGGTAAACCTAGAAAGAACGAGAGTAAGCTCCCATTCCAATATCACAAATCGCCACTAGACTGCAAGAACACATGAAGTTGGTTCAAGACTTTGGGCCTCATTACAAGAGTGGCGGAATGGGTTAACGGGTGCTGCAAAAGGATGCGGACCCATTAACACCATTCCGGCACATTACAAGGTCCCATCGGCCCGTTGTTAGCTCCCTCCCCCATTCCCATTCAGCCCTATGGGAGCTGAAATGGGAATGGGGACGGTCCGGGCCCGGGTTCCTGGAGGGAGGAATTACCGGGCTCTCCGAACTCGGAATGGCCCGGTAATTCCCCATTCTGGGAACCCGGACCCGGACTCAATTTTGGCAGCAGCCATGCCGCCAATAGTGGCATGGCTGCCGCCAAAATCGTAATGAGGCCCTTAGTTTGTACTCATATGGAAAAGGCCCAGAGCCAACAAAAGGCCAATTATGATTTAAAAAATCAATTTAACAATGTTTTCTATTGGACAGAAAGTACTAGTCCTTTTACCCACATCAGAGAACAAACTTGTTTCCAAGTGGCATGGACCTTACGAGGTAATATAATTAACAGGGACGTGCACATATAAGATAGCCCAACCTGACCGAAAACAGAAAGTCCACTTATATCACATTAACCTCTTAAAAGAGTGGAAAGAGACCCTGTCAACCACTCATGCCAAAATACTAGAATGCCTGGATCCCGAAGATATAGATAACTTTGATTTAATTCCATCCGAGTTAGCTATACAACAACGGGAAGATCTAAAAGATGTAGTGGTCTCATTCCCTGATGTAATCTCAGAAAAACCAGGAAGAGTAAAAGGTGCATACCATTATATTCGAACCCCTAAAGGCAAAGTAGTTAATTTAAAACCCTATTGTCTACCCGAGGCAAGAAAACAGATAGTGATTGAGGAAGTCAACACGATGTTGAAGGCTAATATCACTGAGCTCTTCTTAGGTCCATGGTCCTCTCCTATCGTGTTGGCCACTAAACCAGACTGCTCCTGGAGATTTTGCATAGACATCTGTCAAGTTAATGCCATTTCAGACTTCGATGCCTATTCCATGCCACACATCGATGATCTAATTGATAAACTCAGAACAGCCACCTTTCTATCCACCCTAGATGTAACAAACGGGTACCGGCAAGTTCCCATATGTGGGCCCAAAAAGGAAACACATTGCGTTTTCAATGCCCCTCGGATTATTCCAGTTTAAAGTCCTCCATTTCGGCCTTCATAGTACACCAGCTATGTTCCAACGTCTTATGGATAACATCTTTCAGCCCTATTCTGATTTCTGTGGAGCTTACATTGACGATATTGTCATTTATAGTCAAACCTGGCAAGACCATCTCGTCCATCTTTATACCATCATGAAAGTCCTCAGGAATGCATGCCTAACTGCTAATCCAGCTAAATGCAGATTGGCCCAATCAGCCGTGAAATGCTTTGACTTTTTCGTAGGGAATGGGAATGTACAACCCCAACATGAAAAGGTCAAGGCAGTCTTGGATACTCCAACTCCCAAAACCAAAAGAGATCTCATGTCTTTCCTTGGTCTTATAGGATATTACCATAGGTTTATCCCAACTATTCGGATAAAAAAGCCCAGCTAACAGATAAACTTAAAAATGACAAACCTCAGGAACTCCATTGGAACTATGACGATGAGATGTGCTATAACATCTTAAAGCAGACATTATGCCAACACCCAATTCTAAAGCTAGTCGACTTCTCAAAAGAGTTTGTGCTTCAGACAGACACCTCTCTTACTGGGTTAGGAGCCGTCTTGTGCCAAATTAGCGACGGACTAGAACACCCCATACAATACACCAGTCGCAAGTTATTCCCACGTGAAAAAAACTACTCTGTGGTAGAACTAGTGGCCCCAGCCATCAAGTGGGTATTACCTATTGGGTTGAAGTTTTACACTGGTCACTGACCACCCACCCTTAGTTTGGATTAGCCAACGTAAAGAGCCGAAACCCTTGGGTCATGCGATAGTTTCTTGACCTACAACCCTATTGTTTCACAGTGGAACTTCAGAAAGGAAAAGACCAGGGATTTTCTTTCTCGGTTCCCCTGTGAAGCAAATGTTTCTACATCGCATGGAGGAAGGGCACGTGAGAAACCTAAAGGTGTCTCCATAACTAGTCCCCAGGTATCTGTCACCCAGGTGGTCAGGGCACGGCCATCGCTATTGGATCCAGTTCCTGGGGGTGGACCATTGAGGGAGGATAACCTGGATGGGGGTCCTCGGGGAGTGGGACACCGACGGTGAGTTGCGGTATCCCCCTTCTTTTAACACCTTTTCCCCATCCTACTACGTAGGACATTTAAAAACGCTACCCCCCCCTTTTCTGACACGAAAACTTTTGCACGACACACTATAGAACAGACTAACACCAGAGCCATTTATCTGACATGTCCCAATACAAGGTTAAAGCAAAGTCAGGCAATTGATCAGAATCACACACACCTGACCGCCCTTTCCCTTCCCCACAGGGATAAAAGGTGGAGCAAGAGAGCACAGTACGAGCAAGGCAGACCACACAATGAGACAGCTATCCAGGTCCGGCAGTTCAAGAGGAGGAGAAAGGTGGCGAATATTGAGAGGCTGACAAGAAGAGACATCACTTTGCCCTTTCTGATGCAGACCCGCGAAACCTCCGCAGAGAGAATCGTGAGACTGAGGACAATAGCCCAAGTGTGCTGCAACAGATGGCAACGGTACACGGAGCATGTTGATGCTGATAAGCGGGAGCAAGGGAAACTCCTGCTACCATTGTACCAGCCTTCACTCCAGTTACTGAGAAAGCCAAGCGGTTCATTGCAGCCGGTGAGTCGAGGGGAGAGCCGATAAGAAATGGGCTGTGTTGAGTGATAACTGCAAAGTTGTAAGTTTGAACCAAGTTCAATGAACTGTGAGAAGTGTTAAGGGGAGACCAGCTGCAGAGGGAATTCGGCACCATGTGGGTGCTAACTCGAGAGACTCTGGTCAATGCCCATGTGAAGGCGGTAGGAGATCCGCCAAGTTAGGTCAAAGTGGTCATAAAGGCGGACACAGAGCAGCACAGACTATGCATGGCGGAACGGCATACAAGTGACTATACAAGTGTTTGAAGACACTAACAGTGCGAGATAGAAAGCGCATCAAGTGCCCTTTTGGTAGAACACACAGGGGCTTTGCATCGATGGCCACACCCTCCTGAGCTATCTGGCTCACATCGAGTGTCATTGGAAGAAAACCACATTTGGGTGAAAAGGGATACAACTGCAAGATACAAACAGTACTCCAATCAAGAAGGAATTTTCCTCCTGGTGTGGCCCTGACAGAACTGCATGAAGCCACTGCATTTGAAGGCAGCATAACATAATTTAGTGGCTCTCCTGGAAACATATTTGGCTTACAGAAACTTGGCACCCTGTAAAGTGGAAAAAATCAGACATTGAACATTAGACAACATTTATTCACACCAATTTTGAATTTTCACAAAAGGAATTGTCTATTTTCTTGTAATATTTATGTCCTGATGAGGTGCACCAGACGGAAATTGTATAGGCCGTTCTGGTTGCCCGAAACTCTAGTCGACATCACCATAGAGCCTAGTCCTCCCAGAGTTGGCTCTAACTTGGGTTCATACAGAAAAAAATTGGTAATTTATACATGCTCAAGCGCAACCACTTTGGAACATCTACCCTGTCTTTGGTTTTCAAAATATTGTCAACTAGGCATTTTGAGCGAATAAGGCACAAACCCAAATAGATAGCGGGTTCTGATTACAGAACAGAATTATTAAGATTGCGACCTTTGCACAAGTACGAGTGATGGTTTGTATGAATGGGGATGAAAGAGTATGTGAGAAATGATGTGCGAGATGTGAGCTTTTTGGTGGTGTGATATATGTGTATTGGATAATTGGTTTTTAATATATGTTATATTAATGTGTTTCATGTGATTTTTTATAAACTTTTTTTTATGACTATATTTGTTTTATGAATAAAACAAATGAATTCTAACAAATACTGTCTTTTGTCTAGATTACATACCCTTTAAGTAGCGTTGTACTTTGGAAGGGATTATGTGGCGTTTTTACGCATGAATTGTATTATTAATGATTGGAGGGTGTGCACTTATCTACGGATAATTGCAGTTTTGTACCATACAGGAGGTCAAGCAAAATCTGTGTACAGTCGAAAGTCTTTGATCTATGAACTTGAGAAAGCAAGGGAATTGAATCCTGCAAACACATGTGAATGTGAAGTTGGCAAGTGTGAGCCTGACCAAGGGAGTCTGACGAGAAGGTGACAAGTCTAAAGTCCCAGAAAACAGTGTGTTGACAAGAGTAAACCCGGCCGAGGGATGTCCACTGAAACTGTTGAAAAAGGCATTAAGATTTGTGAAAGTGGGATCTATGTCGGAAGATGGAGATCTAGGGGTGAAGAATCCTCACCCTAAGTGAAGCCAAGAAACAAACTTTAATTTCGGTGAAGGACCTTTTGTTTTGTTATTTGAGCATGTCAGGCCCTCGAAAGCAAGAAACTTTCTAGGGAAATTAGATTTGTCCATCGAGGCTCCCGATTAACTGGAACAGAACTGTCGACTCTTGCCGAGGAAGCTCGACTGTGTGCTATGCTCCAAGATCCCACCTTACCCGGTACTTAAAACGTGGGGTAGGGAGACCAAAGCTACTGCATCCTGACATATTATTTGAGAACACTTCTTTCTTTTCTTGAAAACTATCCAACATCCCTTTTTGTATGAGCTGTGAGGTTTGGCAATAGGTTTCTTAGTGTAGGCCCTTTTTCTGTTGACACAATGCCACAAGGACTGCCTTATTTTCATTTTGATGGTCGACGCTTGCTCCCATCTTAGATTTAGGTTTAGTTTAGGGGTTTTTCCACCCTGCAAACATTGTTAAATAAACACCCTTGAAGTCTGATCACTTGTGTCTGTCTTTACTGTTGCCATCATGAGTTCCTCACAGAACACACTGGTGCATCAGTTATGTTATCGTAAACCAGGGGTAACAGTACTTGTACCCCCGATTACCTCACCGGCCTGTCCAGGGGTGATAAGGGTGTGGTGGCACGTGCAAGTGACCAACCAATGCTCAACTACTAGCTCCACATATTTCTTTTTTCTGGGAGTGTTTTTTTTCCTCCCTCTAGTTTCTCTCTCTCTCTTTTCTCTCCCTCTCATTTACAGAGTACGTCTTGTAAGTTTTTCCCTCTTTGTTGTCTTTTGTATCTGTGCTCCTATTTCAGGAAAGAAGATGATCAACACAATTAATGTACATAGTTTGTTAAGTAGGGACCTGAGGTGTAGACACACGTATGAGAGATTGTGGACATGTATCTATTATTATGGGTCAGTAATTGCTGGAGTATTGTGTGTGATATTGCTAGTACTACTGGGTGTGTATTGGGGGGTGTTATAAGGAGAGGTCCTATAAAGGGGGGAAAGGGGTGAAATGGGAGAAATAGGATTGTTTATCATCCAAATGGAACGATACATATAAATGTTAACAGTACGAGTGGATTTACATATATCAGTACTAATGTGAACACTAATAATAATAATGGAAACAAATATGATGACTCTAATATGCAGTTTGCGTCAGTGGAGGAAGCAGAGAATAAGTTGTTTACAACAAGTACGGGATTGTGTACCACTGTGAAACAGTATAATGTTATTACTGACAGTACTGCTAAAGCGGCCATCCTTGAGAATATGTCTAGAAGAATGAAAAAAAGAA
This sequence comes from Ambystoma mexicanum, assembly GCF_040938575.1. Taxonomy (NCBI): domain Eukaryota; kingdom Metazoa; phylum Chordata; class Amphibia; order Caudata; family Ambystomatidae; genus Ambystoma; species Ambystoma mexicanum. The sequence goes on along the minus strand of NC_090924.1, from coordinate 529,797,996 downwards.
GTACAACAAAAGTATGACACGTATCAAGGGCTGGGTTTTGATGTGATGTAGGATATTCATCAACCTGAGTTCACTAATTCATGGTACTCTGATAGGAGTGGGGAGAAACGCTGAATGGGAGCCGTTAAGTGTGTTCAATCATTCCACACACGTCAGGGACTCCCAAGGTCTTAGTATCAAAAGCAGTCCCAATTATAGAGGCACAATGCTTGGTTCATCTTGCGATATGCCGAATAAAAGGAACGTTCCAGAGTGTGCAACTGCAAATGGTGGGCCCAGATTTTGTAAAATGCACCGAAGACCCAAAAAACATCAAGTGTGTGGAGGTACCCTATCTGATGGTGAAGTGGTGGAAACATGTCAATAACAACTGGCAGGACATCACACCACCTTGCTTGGCAGAAAGACTCGTAACATATAGCAAGGAAACGATAGCACAAGTGGTTAACTTCTGTGCGCAAATATGGACAGAGCATATCACAAAGCTGACGTGGATTGCAACGATGGAAAAACCAGTGAGAGTGCACAAGGAAGAAGAATATAGACTCTGTTTCTTCAGCAAAGGTACAGTCTTTGTTGGCACAAAAGAACACTGTAATAAAACTCTCTTGATCACAGACATGAAGAAATGAATGGCGGCACTGATGGATTACTACTGGGTCTGCGGCCGACAAGCTTATTTGCACCTCTTAGCATCATGAAGGGACAGTTGTTCGCTGGCCACATTGCACTCAGCACTATTTATAATCCCAGAAGCACACCTTGTGGAATCAGAAAATACAATATTAAGGCTTTTACACCATGCAAAGAGAAATACACCAACACGGGCTTGTAAAGATTCCCAGAATCTTTATTGCAATACTGTACAGTTTACAAAACAAAGTACACAAATAGCTATTTGGCCGTCAATACATTACAGAGACCACCAGCAGGGTTCAATGTGACCAGTGAACAGGAATTGCTAGCTGGACATCAGCGTATTTATACAGTTTCTTCATAACGATGTCCAGCCTCCTACAAGTTAATCATGTACTGGGCTAGGGTTCGTGCCAGGTTCGTTCCTAATTTACATATCTCATGCATGCGGTTTACTTTTTAATACATTTGCTAACAAACACTATTATTCTCTGGGTTTAACTTTACACTCTTTACACATTTGTTTTAATACAGGTCAAACAGATGCTTTGCATGTCGTGTTCAAATGGCGTTATTGTTCTTGTATACTTGTAGGTTAACATCGCCGATTCAAGTAATCCCCTGATCCCGAGGTCAACAAAGGACAAGGTGTACATGACCCTAACATGTAGCCTGCAGGCAGGTTGGACATTAACTCTCCTACAGAGGTTGAAGAGGTTAAAGTAAGAACAAGAGAACACAGGTCGGCCATTTTAGGCCACAGGGTGACTTTGCACGATAAACTAAAATGGCGGCTTTAACCTAAAATTGAGGCTTGATTCACTTAAGGTCACGACCTTGCAATACGGATTTCCTCGCAAAGCGACTGGGTTTAGGCCAACATATACAATGAGGACGAAACAATATTATATCAGTTTTAACAACCTGAGAGGCCAACGAGTTTACCCACAGTGGAAAATTAAGATAAGATTTTGATGCCCACACAAGAGCCCCACATCCGGTTGGAAAAGGACAATTCCAACAACTGCAGGGGATGAAAAGATCGAATTAGATATCTACATTGCTTGCTGAAATACCTGAAGAAAATAGGCTTTTCAGTTCAGCAGAATCCTTTTTCGCCTCTTTACTTTTGCCGGGAGTGGAGGCTAAAGCCAATGCGAAATGACTGCAAATAGTGAGGTCAGAACTGGTCCAGCTTGTGAATGACGCAGAGAATGGGTTCAATGTGATCAAGGTTGAGTTGTGGGCGTTGAGACTTATGTCAATGCAAAATTGATACGTGATGGACATGTTAACAGCAATGGAGGGTGGGGTTTGCCAAAAGATTTTGGTGATTCCTGTTGTACGTTCGTGGCACCTAAAGATGCGGAGAACGCATCAGTTTCCCACATCATTGCAGCGTCCATGGCCTGGGTGTTCACATGGAGGAGGGAGGAATTCAGGACAGTGATTGGCTGGCTATGATATTTTTCTGGGCCCCATCATGGCTAGGAGCGATCATGAAGATGTTAATGCCCAATATTGTGTTCATCCTGGTCATTTTTTGCACTTGGCAGCTGGTTCTTCGATGCTGTGCCACCATGACACCTGATAGCGCAAGAATGATGTTATCAATTGCGTGTTCAAAAGCACCTTGCGAAACTAAAAATGCTCAAGTACAAACTGATGTCACACAGGGTGGTCCGAAGTATGAAATGTTCCTCATCCCGTATGGAGATGAAGTTGATCCTCTATACCACACTATCATTTCCCCACCCCCTGATTCAGAGAAATACACAGAGGTTTGGGTGGAGCTGGCAGGGAGGGAGGATGTATTTATATAACTTGTTCACCTGAAGAATACGTGTGTAGGAGGGGAGGGTTTGCGATCAGTGTGTAGGGCTTGGGTGCCAGTAAAGAGAACTCAGCTATATGTGGATGCAGAGACTGGGGAGCGGGAGCGCAGAAGTAGTCCAGAATGTGTTACTGTAGAAGTAACAAAAGGGGGAATGTTGGCAAGGGGGCAGCCCCCCTAGGTGCTTTAAAATAAGGCAAGATGCATTCAAAGCACTGTCATGAGCCAGGGGGCTGGGGGGGCAGTGAGAGGGACACCTTCCTGTCAAGCAGGACCCTATGTTAATATGACCAATTACAATTTAACTACATGGTGTGGCCTAAGGCACGGGCGGAATCACTATTTTGCGTAGATATTAGTAATCCTAGGTAGAAGGTAAGGCACCAGGCCCTAAATACATGAGGCCACAGAAATCTCCAGTCATGTCTGAGCTCTCATGAGGACTGTTCGCACCCCACCTGCCACACCGTCTATTCATTGTTCTAACAGTGTTGTAAAGATGTGTTTTTTTACCTAGGAGGAATGTGCCCTACAAGGTTGCGATCACAGACTGGCGCCTGGTGTGCATGTTAGCTCACACTGCCCAAAGCATGACCCAGCCCATTCCCGGGTGACCATGAGTTATAGCTCATATAACTGACTAACCCGTAAGATCCCCACATTCCATGACACCAGGTTCCCTTTGACTACCAACCCCAAAGTAACAAGTCCTGAAATGTTCAAAGAGGATAGACAGGGCATATCGTTGAAGCGACAATCGTGTGATTTGTATTGCGAGCTGCTGGGAGGGATAAATTATAGTTCAAAACGAGGGTGGAGACCTTGGAGCCAGATGGCATGGAGGGAGTGAGTGAAATGTGTGTGTGAAGGTTAGAGTGTCCTAGAACCTCCTGTGTGTCCGTCTTAAGGCCTGCCAAGTGCACAGTATGAGTGATAAAACAAGCTGCATAGTAGGAGTATAATTAATTTGTTTTCTGACCTTCGATGATGTGAGAAGAAGATGATCCCTGCAGCACCTACATGATTGAAGACAGACAGACTGGGCTGGGACCACTAAACTGCCATCCCTTATGGATAGAGGTAGTACATGTATAGGGTTCATCCAATCAGCCATGCTGGTTTTGGCTGTATGTATTGTGTCATTTATGACAATGTTTTGCCTTATAAGATTCTGCTTGTACTACTTTTTAGCAGAACGTTCTTAGCCGCAGAGTCCTTTGCTGTTGCTCTCATCTGCGTGTGAGATTAACCTTGTTATCCATACAAGATCGATTTGGGCCTTTCTTCCCTAGGGGCTTGTATTTTCTCTGGTGTGAGCATTCAGGGGCGTGGCTTCACAAGTTCAAACAGTTCCAGAAATCCTTGAGGTTCCCTTCCCCAGGTTTAAGGAAATAAGGTTCTAAAGAAAAGGGTCTTGAGGGCTCGGTCTTCAAGACAGCATTAAGGTTCATAAAGTCTCAGGGTTCCCTTGCCCAAGACTTCAACTTGTCAACTTGGTTTCAGTCTTTCACCTTTTAACACAACTCCAAATCCGCTGGACACTCCTTCTGGATTGAATTAACAGTTCACTTAAATGACTCCTTCGTGGTTTATTTCCACAATGGGCCTCATTACACGGATGGCGGAGAACCATGGCGCTATTAGCGCCATGGTTCATGCCGGTAAAACACCGGCACCGCCTTGGCGGAAAGGGGAATTACCGCCCCATTCCAAGGTTGGCGGGGCGGTAATTCCCCCTTCCCCCATTGCCCTTCCCCATTCCCATTTTTGCCCCATAGGGCTTAATGGGAATGGGGAAGGCGCTAATTACGGTACAGCAAATTGTGGCACTGTAATTAGCTCCCTGGGTCCCTTTGCGGGTTGGTTTTTAACGCCTGCAAAAAGCAGGCGTTAAATCCCCCAACCCGCAAAGGGACCTCGTAGTAAGGCGGTAAGGATTTACCGGTACTGGTATTTTACCGGTACCGGTAAATCCTTACCGCCATCCGTGTAATGAGGCCCAATGTCTTTAGCTTTCACTATTGAGGGTTCCCTGGTCCAGGCTCAGTTTTCAGACCACATGATCCACCCACTACATGTTTCGCAACCAGGAACCCTAGGCTCTTAAGAATTAATTAATAGAGTGCAGCAAGGCCAAAGACTGGCAGAGGATATATGGCACATTGTGGAAAAGCCAAGAAGCTAACCAGGAGAAGCCAAAAGAGTGTGAACCTTCATATAAAGCCAAGAGGCCGACAAGGAAGAAACTAAGTGAGTGTGAATCTGTGCACAAGGGCAAATACAGAAGAACCTGTGTGGGCTTAAGGTGATTTCTCCACATTCACAATTCAATTCATTGGGTGGTCTTAATAAGCGACCTTAGCTTTGATGGAGAGTGAATGGTTGGAGTACTGCTCATGGGCACAAGACTAGAAGACAGGTCTATTTTGGCTCAGACTTAATCTATTTTGTCTGAAAATGATTGGCCCACTCTGCAAAGATAGCAGATTAATCTCTTCCCAAGTTGGAATCAGACGTTTTCTGAAAGCCTTAACAGCCATGCAGTGGACATTACCTTCAGACTCGTTAAGTTGAGTGATGACATCCCTTTCATGCCTTTTCCTTCCCTATAATCCTACAATGACAAGGGAGTTGCAATGACAGGATTGCGCCAGCCCTCACATGCACCAACCTGCTCATATGTTATCAACTTATTCCTCCAAGAGAAACTGTCCGGGTTCCCAAGGTGATGAGATGGTCACACACCTTGTGGAAAAACGACTGAGCCGGCCAACCAGAGTGTTAAAACCATCGTGAATACGCTGTATTTCAGAAACAGTGCCTGTGGTATTTTTGAAATTCTCATGTCCTTGTTTCTTAATAAAAAGAAAAGGACTTTCAATCCCGGTTGAATGGCGGAGAGGCCTATTAGACAGCAGCGGATCCCACTTCTATCATGAAACAATAATGCAGAGAAAGATCACTAATGCTCCTTGTGGGGAGCATAAAGCTTCATGATGAAAGGGGTGAGAATGTGAGCACCAGAGATTCTCATATTCCCATCCCCATTGTGACACCTGCAGCATCTATACTTAAGCACAAGGAAAGGAGATGACTGGGAAACCACAGGAGCTGGCAGATGAGGTGAGCAATGGCAGAAGATCTGGGAAATGGGCAAGAGGCAGTTGAACCCCATGGTCTCACAATTGGTAGGACGCCAGTCCAGATGCCCCTAGCATAAACCTTGGGAATGTGGTAGTCAGTAGCCATGAGATATCAAGACCTGGTGGGGGCAGCTTCATAGCAAAAGACTGAAGAAGGAAGTGACTTTGTAACCAAGAGTGCAGCTAGCCGGTAGCACCCAAAATGCATTGTTGTGTAATGACAAAGATTCTGAAGAACTTGTCCAGTGTTCTGGAGCCATCGACTGCTCAGTGCATAGTGCTGTTGCACCTCGGTACTGGAATCAAGGCGGAATAAAGGTTCTCGCAGCAACGCACAGAATCTTAACGTGTAAGCATGTGTGGCTTCTTGCAAAACTTGAGTGCTCCGTTAATATGGACCCAGCCGTGGCACTGACCAATAGGACATTTCAGCCTCCCTCCTCTGCACTGCTTATTTGTCTGCCTGAATCCTACACTTCCTCCCGTTCAACAATTGCTCACTGAACTCTACAATCTGGTTTGTGGCTTCCAGCTGCTTCATTTCCCACAAGTTGCTTAGAAAAGCCACACCGCCCTGGTCATCACCGTGAAAGTGCTTTGGTAAATTCATTGCATTGACCATATTGATCACCATAGCATAGTCATAAAATGGCGGGCATTGTCACGGTTGCTCCGCAGATTAACATATTTTCTGGACCATAGTAACAAAGGAGGCAGGCTGATCTCTGTTTGAAGAGAAGAACGATATTGGGTACATTTAAGAAAGCATTAAGGATTAAGCACTTTCACCGAAAACAAAAATGCCAAACAGCATTTTACATTTCAGTGGGGGTTAGAAAGATAATATTCATGCTGACAGTACATAATTATAACAATAAGGATGGGTTATGTATACACCGATTCATCAAAATACTTCCATAGATCATTTGTTTATACAATTATTATTACCCAATCGAAATTGGTACCCATCTAACAACCTCAGAGAGTTCAAAGGCTGAGTTTGCCTTTCCAGGAATTTAACCTGTCAACTGCATAATCCCACACAGATCTCAGAAGCGAGCACTTAACCAGCTGAACTATATTTGCAACAAGAAGCAATTAATAGGCAAAAATAGATCACTGATTTTGGCACCTTGTAGCTTTCACGCCCCGGCTGGGGAGCAGACATAGTGTTTAAAGGCCCGCCAGCACGAGCTTTGGTAGGCACAATCTGCGGGCCGCTAAACACCATGTCCGCCCCCCAGCTGGGGCGTGAAACTATTCGCACCCCAGGATTTCCCAGGGTGCGGGTAGTTTTCATTTTATTTTCCTTCTGACAGGAGCACATCTTCTGTTGGAATGAAAAAAAAAGGAAAATAAAATGGCCGGTGCCATTAAAATAGAAAAGGGACTAGGTCCCTTTTTGGATGACAGCGGCCATGGAAAACAGGTTCCAAAATGGCTACTGCCATCCGAAAATGGACCTAGACTGTTTTCTATTTTATGGTGGCGGCCATCTTTATTCACTTTTTTTCCCACTGCGGGCAGTGAATGCATAATCTCTGTCATTGGTCAATCTGCTTTTCCCGGGTGCGAATGTTTAATAAACAAACAATTCTGGCCGGAGTTCCCCAATATCTTGCCCTCCTGCCATTTGAGAACGATGAATTCATTCAACATTTAACCAGCAAGTGTCGGTTTAAAGGTTGACTCATGGAAGGCGCACATACTGAACCCCACATGACCTTACTAACCAATAAATTTGGCAAGCACTTCTACAGGATGTGGCTTTCCCCTGCTGAGGGAACTGGAATAACAGTGATACTGAATAGTGTGCAGGAAGCGCTAGGCTGCGGTTTATCGAAATCCAGGACATCTAATGATAAAATAATAGGGCTCTGAAAGACTGCATCTTTAGATGTCAATATTTCAGCCATGAGGTAGGTGCAAAAATGGGTTTAATTGTAGACATTATTACAGAACTACATACTATGGAGCTCAAGTAGCATTCTTAGAGCTCACTTTTGTTTAGTTCTTTTCTGGCTCTCAAAACCCCCACTCACCCAAGAAATCGATCTCCACATCTTCTCATGGAGAGACAAAGAAGAGTAGTTGGACTCGAGGACACAGACTTTCCATAGTGCTTGCATATGATATGGCATTTATAACGCGCCTGCACAGGGGTTTCTAGGCGCGACAAGACAAGGAGGGGAAAAAAGGAAGGACATAACAACCATCGTAATAGGCGTTGTGTCATTCAGATCGTACAAGTGCGGGTATCCAAGTAATACTCTGTTCAGAGGTGCTCCCTTCGGGAAGCTCCAAATCGGCAATACGAAGCTCCCTTTTCTTTCCAAATGTGCAGCACCCTTTACAGTTTTGGCTATTAAGTGGCACTTCAGCAGCACCTATTAGGCCAAAACTGTTGGCATGGGAGTACAGATAGGTGGGCGATGGGAGCAGGGGCATGTAGCGTGTGAGTATTTAGGGATTTTTAAACAGTCATTGGCCACCTGTGGTCATGATAAACCCTATGGCCATTCTCACTGACTCCTGGCATCCTCCCATTCCCAAAGAAACCCTCTAAAGATCTCTTTGAGTTAGCTGCATCATGCAGTAACACCTAACTACAGGCCTTTATGGGGGCGGCCTTTATATCTAAGCAAGCTTCGGAAAGGTAATGGATTAATTGCAGTGTTAATCATCAGCTGGTGTGATAAAAGTGTCTTTAAAAAGTGTGCCTTCAGCCACCTGATTTTAAAGCAATATATGTGTCCTTCCGTTGAATTTCTGTTGAAAACAAGCATTGGCAATGCCAACAGTTTTGGGTATTTAATAGGTGTCGCCAGTCACTGCCATCATATGCCCAGCTACTTACACCTTTTGCCAGCTGTTGCTATTTTATGGCCCAATTTTACCATGAAAGTAGGGCCTGGCAAATGCCTATCCCCACTCTCCTCAAAAGCCAAACTGTTGGATTTGCGAATGCTTGTTTTAAACCACATAACGTCCACACTCACCAAACTATACTGTCTGCTTCCACAAACATGCATCACCTCCATAACCAGCTGTATTATATTCAAAGCTGTCACCGCGCATGCTGCTTCCTACCTGGCAGACATCTCCGGTGGTCAGCACATCACAAGATGCCACGACCTGGCCTTACAACAGCAGCAGAAATGCAAAAAAGAAAACTACGAGACTAGCATTTTTTGATCTATACCCCCAAACCAGTGGAACATCAGTCTCACTCCCACCCTCGTGGATGTTGACGGTTGCCGGTGTGCCCCTCCGGTTCCGTGAGCCCCCCAGCATACAGAACACACACGACACGGTCATCTCTGTCGGGCTCGACCGTCGCACTGGTGATCCGCGGCATGCCCTGTTTATTACGTGCACACGCGGCGGAGTTCAGTAACTCGCTGCGTGTGTGCCCTTAAAGGGGCAGGCACCAGAGTGGAGGTCAAAAAAAGAAATCAAGGCCCTTCCTTATGAAGATGCAACCCTTTCCTAACCTGCCCAGGACACAACCAGCCCAGTATTCCTCCTGACAACCCCGCTCAACCACGCTCTCCTCTGCATCACTCCCACATCCCTTCTCAGCACTGTTGCATGTTCCCCACTAACTGTACATGCTAACTGCTGTCTGCGACCCTAAATGCTATAGGGTTAATAAATACTATGGTGTATGGACTGTTACTCATCTAATGTTTGCTTGTAACCCCTACCAATGTTCAGTGCCCTGTTGCTTTCCAAAGCTATGGTCACACTCAATAAATATAACCAATTAATGTAATAATAACATGAGGTAATATGTGTTTGATGCCTCATCACAATGTGCCAAGAGTAGGTATATAGCACCCACTGCACAACCGCTATCAGTTTCTGAGAGCAAGAAGGGAGGTAAACAAACGAGCAAGAAAACCAGCACAGATAAGTAGGGCTGCCGAGCAAATTCAGCATTGAAATATTAAAATAACTTTTTACGTCACGCACTGACATCATTCCCTGATAACCCATGCCAGGCCTTATGTTCACACAGCAACTGTTCTATTTCAGAAATCCCACAAAGAAAGGCATGGCTCCCCTTTCCTTGAAAGACATCAGGAAAAAGGTGTTAAGGTCTCTGGGACACCCCGAGTCCTTTAGCCTGAATCTAAAAGCCCACTAAATTGTGGGCAGGTAAGCCCTACCCCCAGTTTTCGGACTATTGGAGCTGATGTCAGGGAAAGTGGCCCCTCACCTAAGCGGGAGGACCCTGCATGCGGACGAGTTAAGCTACCTGTGAACACCTTGCTGTTCATTCGGGCAACAAAGAAGGATATTCACATTGCCTGCTCATTGATACCGGCTGCTAAATGATGCAAACTCATGCACTGCAGAGATTTAATTCCACAGAGAGCTCCTAGAAGAAGCAGTACTTGTACAAGCCAGAGTACAAGTGGCAATTAGCTGCCTCCATGCACTTGAGAACAACATAATGCCTGAATACCTATTAAAAATGATATTCTAAACACAATGCCGCATGGGCTGATTAGGCATATATCAGGTACCACCACGCCGTCCGCGTGACCTTTCATGGTGCACCCGGGACCGCTCTTCCTTTCACTTCACCACTCTTGAGGCAATCAGGTCATCAGTGTCTCTTGGATAGACAATATACTTTCAGGCAGAAGTGATCGGCTCTTTCAGATGTGGTAGGTAACATTGCAGGGTCTGCAGGGCTGGCCTAGTCTGGAGACTAGGTGAAAGCTTGGGGCAGATATCCTAGCTTTAGCAAATTTGTGACAGTCCCGGGTTTTCACGCCATGTCCCCTTGTGCAGACAAGTCTTGGCAAAAAAGTGAAATGGCCCGTTTAAAAAACAAAACGCTGTGATGCTGGAACCTTAGCAGAGGGGTTCGCTGACATAGGGTGACGCAAGGACATATTACAGGTGCCGATAAAGCATGTTGTAAGGCCAGCGGTGGGCGAAAGAGTCAAGAGAAGGAAACGGAAGCAGGGACCTGGATAATGGAGAGATGAGGGAATTGGAAGGTGAGATAAAGGCAGCATGCGGGCAATGAGACAAAGGCCCAAAAGTAATAGAAAAGGTAGGGCTGCCCAGCGGTGGCGTCGCTAGAGGGCGGCGGGGGCGGAGGGGGCAAGGGGGACCGACGGACGTGGGCCTGGGCCCCTCCTCTGAAATTCTGGGACCCCCTTTGCTCCCCCCTACGTCAGCTGGGCTACTCTGCACTATCTGCAGTGCTGTTTTCGCCCGCACAGCACATACACAGGTCCGTAATCAACAAGGAAGAGTTGTTATGTTCCCTCTGCCGTCAACACCAGCCCCTCCAATCAGAATGTAGCACACAAAACTGTGACTGATGGGTCATTATCGACTTAATGGTTTTGTGCCTACATTCTGATGGGAGGGGAGGTGCAGTGGGGTTTGTCAGTTGGTCTGCACAAAAGCTTCTCTGTAGGAGTGCTTGTGACGTCACATTTCCTTTCATAGGCGGCCCCTACTTTTATCTGTGGCCCCCCTACTTTTGTCTTTGGCCCCCTCTGTGCCCCCACACCCCCTAAATTTGATCCCCGAGAACGCCACTGCAGCCCAGTGTCCCATTATTGTTCCAAGGGCAGTGCTGGTCATTGGGCCGGCTCTTGGCGGATCCGAGATCCGGCACGAGATATGGAGCCGGATCTCGGGATCCGGCCAGAGTCAGCCGCCCAAGCCATGAACGCGCTGGAATACTTAAAAAACAAAAAAAAGAAAAGCGCAAGCGAAGGCAGCATTTTACCGCGGCTTTGGCAATGCTGCCGTCGCAGGCACTTTGTTAAGTATTCCAGTCCACTACGTGCCCCGCCCCCTCGGGCACCGCCCCCCCCAAACTCCTCCCCGGCCCTTGTGCTGTGGGATCCCCCACTACATTTTTTCCATTTTCACCACTGTCTAAGGGTTCCACAATCAGAAGGTATTATCAGTAGTAAACCGATTTACCATGCAGTGAAAGACCCCAAATCGCCCCGGAAAATATAAAACTACCCTGAAATGGTTGCAATAAAACTATTACAGCAGTGAAATGCAGCAAATGCACCCCAAATCTATCTGGGTTTAAAACAGAACTTTGATGTACCGGCCTTTCCAAACTGTCTGTAGACTTGGCCATTATTGTCATGCTATATTATGCTAGCAGTTTTTTTTAAACTGCTCCAGTCACCACAGTAGTGGCCGGCAGCGCTCAGGCTTGTCTCAGGAGTGGTGTATCATTCCCCAGCCAGGGGGATCCAGATATTATTCTGTGGAGGAATGGAAGAGGGCATCCGAGGAGAGGAAAGATGACAGTGGAGCAAAATCCAACTAACATGAAAGATTTGCACAGGTGTGAGAAGGGATGGAAGGTAGGGGTGCAGGCTGTGATGGTTTCCATGCCTGCAGCTCAGTGAAGAGTGAACGAATGCCTGATCAGGAATTGTTACCTCTGCTTCAGCACATAAGGCAGTTAGTTACCTGTTCAGGATGAGTAGCAGAAGTATTTTAGTGTTTTGAGGGCTGTGTTTTAAAGTGATGTTGTCTTTGTTATGCGTGGTGGCCACATAGATATTAATTCATGGGTCGAGGTCAGTTTATGTGGGGCACAAAGGAATGTTCAGGTCTGGGAGGCCTGTTATATTACTATGAGTTGTGTTTTTGTTGTGGCCTCATGTTTAGGTTGGGTGGGGCTATAGTCTGTGGGACTTTAGTTTTTAGTTTGAGGTTACAAGGGGGCAAGAGGTAGCATTGAAATTGAATTTTTTTGACATGTCAGGGTGCAGGGTGGTCAGCATTGGAGTGTCATTTTGGACATGTGTGTGCGGGGAGGTCCTTATGAAGTCATTTTGGACATGAAGATGTGGGGATCTCCTCATGGATTTGGTTTGGACATGAGGGTGCCGGAAGCGCATTGGAATTGTCATTTGTTTGTGTTTTTTTTGGTTAAAGAAGTTGGATTTGTTGTGTCTTGTTGCTTATTCGTTTTGCCTTTGTATGTTAATGGCGCAGATTCCAGTATGGAGTACTGATATACTCTGGGAGCCCGGTTGGATTTCGGGATGGGTGGCTGGTGTGTCGATGTTTGGGTATTTTGCATGGCTATGGGTATGGTTTGTGTTAGGCAGCCATATGGTTATTATGACATTATATTTTGTTTTTTTATTAGGGCATGGCTGTAGTTGCTGGTGGCTGTTATTATGACATGGCTCTGGGTATGCATGCCAAGTTAGGTTTGTGGGTATTGAGGTCAGGCAGTGGTTTATGCCTTATCACACACAGGGAAGCCGAAGAAGCAACTATAAAGCACCCTCAATCCACTGACTAGTCATCAATCATATAATAAAGCCCCCATGAGGAGCATCACATTGCAATCTTCCACACATACACACTGTTAACAAACGGGGTCATGACCGTGTCATATATTTAGATCATTTATTCAGTAGAAAAAGTAGTAAAAAGAGTTAACTTTCTCTTCTTCAAAAAAGCTCGTGAGATTTAATAAAGAGAAATGTCTTTATCAAAAACAGCAGGTTTATCATTATATTATAGACATTTAAAATCAAAGCAATTATAGTGCTCCCGGGGTTAGTAAGTGCAGCAGTGTTGTGCTATTTAACATCTGCATCAACTCGCAATGTTTCGAGTTAAACACTTTTCTTAAAACGTTTTTGAAACAAAACATAGGGTTAGTTCCCAAAAACTCTCGAACTGTTGTGACCATCTTTTATGCACCTTACTCAAACATCAACTGAACTGACTCAAAGAATGACACCTGCTCGTCGCTCCTTCATACGTTCAACTGAACACAAAATAACAACCAATGCCATTCATATCAACATTATCATCTGTCGACACTTTGTGTTTCGACTTTGGAAGGGTACATCAGCAAAGGAATGTCCCTTTATTAAATAATGATGACCTTCATCAGGACCAGCACATATTTCAAATTCAGTTAATACCCCCCTTGTAGAATGTCAACAGCACACTTTCCACTTCAATAGTTGTCTCGAATGCCAAAACGATTGTTTGTGTCGAGTTAACCCCAGTTTACGACTGTTTTATATTCTACCAAAGGTGCACAAAAATGTTGAAAATCCTCCGGGCAGGCTGATAGTTTCAGCCATAGGGTTGATTATAGAACCCCTGTCTACTTTTGTAGACATTTTTCTTTAAACTTTTATGCTACAAATTAGGGCCTTTGTGAAACATTCTAGTGATATGATAGTTCTGCTGGAAGTAATGACAATTCAGAAAGATTATATTTTGGCTATGCTTGATGTTGAAGCATTCTACCGCAATATTCCACAAGAAGATAGCCTTAGGGTGATCAAGTTGTTTCTAGAAGAACGTTCAGATGAGACTAAGGCAGTACCAACAGATTTTATTATTGATTGTGCATATGTGGCACTGAATGAACACCGGTTTTCTTTTTTGTTTTAAAACAGCTTTACAATAAAATTAAGAGAACCAGCATAGGAGCAACGTTTGCCCCAGATCTGACTAACCTTTATGTTGCAGATTTTGAAAGAAAGTTAATGTATGATGACACTAATCCCTTTGGTGAGAACATTGTGGTGTGACATAGATACTGTCAGAGGTCAGAAATGCGAGACAGACACAAATGTAAAGTTTTCTCAAGGTTAGTCATTTATTAAATTAAACAGGATGGGATAAACACCTATCTTTCCCTGTCCTAACAAAGTGGTCCCTGCATAGCAAACTAAAACTAAGTATAAGTGACCCAGTGTCGAAGAATTCTCTGACCCTCACACTAATGCACAAAATCCAATTATACAAGGAATGTATGGCTAATTTTAGTTCAACAAAACACTTTATCGGTTCAAACTTAAAGAGGTTTGAAAGCATTCCTTGTGTCCAGGTTTGGATTCCCTTCCCCTGGATCAATTCAGGAATACTTTGAGCACAGTTCGGACTCAACAAAGTTCTGTTCAAGTGGCATGCCTGCTGGACATACCTCTGGACCAGGAACAACCGCTCCATACAAAATGAGTTACGCCCATAGAACCATTAGACCATTCTACTCAAAATGGAGGTTGTTCGATGCATTGCCCGGAAAACGGCGTCTGCATTGTTCACGTCGTTAAAATTCACGTGACTTAGGTCCGTCACGTGTATCACGGCAGTGCATACATAAGCAGCGTGGAAACTCCGATCGCTGCTTCTGATTAAGTCAATTTTGGCGTTTTTGTAGCTGAACTCCGGACCTGCATTCTCGCATTCCCTTCAGCAACTTCTTTGGCCTATTTTGAGCGTGTTTTCCTTCACACGCTAATTCCGGAGCTGCGTGTATCCTGTTCGCGTGCCAAATCTCCACGCGGATGCTGTCTGCAAGCACGGCTGTCCTGAGCTGCGTGAATCCTGTTCGCGCGCCAAATCTCCACGCGGACGCTGCCTGCAAGCGTGGCTGTCCTGAGCTGCGTGAATCCTGTTCACGTGCCAAATCTCCACGCGGACGCTGTGTGCAAGCGCGGCTATCCTGAGCTGCGTGTATTCTATCGCGTGCTATCCTGCACATGGTTTTCTGAACTATTTTTGAACCTTTGGTACCTGTGACAGTTAACAGGTGAAATTCTAATTTCTGTTCATCGTGGGAAAGGAAGTATTTCATGAACTATTGGAAAGTTATTGTGCACAGTACTTTGGACGCTATCCTGTGGTGCACCAACCCGGTATCTAGCGAGAGCCTTGTGCCGTTCGGGATAAGTCTCCCTTACTAATATTCCCTTCCTTTGTCGTTTGTTCAACTCCTGGATTTTCTTCAAGGAACTTTTGTGGATTACTTCAGTTTTTGCCATAAGGTCAGTGTCTGAATTAATGCTAAAACTGTGTTATCTTAGTAATTCGATTGGGACAGTTTCTTATGATACTTTATCTATCGAAGGCATACTTCCTACACAATTCCCACACCCTTTCCAGTGATCCATCTCTCTGCCTGTTTTATCCAGTCAGAGAGTTGTATCATTTGGAAGGTCTAATTTGACCTGCCTACAATCAAGTCGTGTGAAAATAGGATCCGGAAGAGCCCTACCAAATTGTATCCTTTATTGGTTACCGTATCCTTTTCAGTTGATACATTGGTGATTTATGACAGAATCAGAAGCCATGGAGGGTACGGATCCTTTAGCTGTTTTGACTCAGTTAATCACTGACTTGAGAAATGAAATGATTACGGCACAGGACGTGTTACGGCATCGAATAGATGTTATGCAAGATGCCATGCATGCCACTCCTCAGGGAGCACGGGTTTCAGTAGCCACTGCATCTGGATCTGGGACTACGACACCATCATTATCACAGGAAACTCTTAAAGTTGTTATGCCCACACAGTTTCCCTTGGCTCCCCCGGAAAGGTTCACAGGTGATCCTAAAACCTACAGAACTTTTGTTAATCAGTGCCGACTTCATTTTTTTTGCCGGCCTAATTCATTTCCTGATCTAACTACTAAAGCAGCATTCGTTCTTTCCCATTTGGGGGGTACAGCTGCTGCTTGGGCAAATCCTTTATTGGAATGAAATAGCCCTTTGTTGTACGATTGCGATGATCTTCTGGCTGCTATGAACAAAGTCTTTGATATGCGCTATGCTAGTCAAGCCACAGATCTGGAGTTGCTGAATTTACAACAAGACACTCAACCTCTGTTGGCTTACATTGCACGATTTAACCAAGTAACAGCCGAAACTCAATGGCCGGAAGACAAGACGACGGCTGTTTTCTACAGGGGTCTTTCAATGCCTTGTCCACGGTCCCAGTGGTTCCTACAGGTTGTTCAGAATTTCTTGATTTAATCTTACAAATTGATGCCCGAAGAAATGCCCGCAAAGAGAGAGAAAACCTTTCCTTCATGCACCAGTTCGTTCTGATACACCGGCACCTTCTTCGAATGATCCTGAACCAATGCAAATTGGTGCGGTGAGAAGCCGGTTGTCTAGAGCTGAAAGAGAGAACCGAAGGAAAAATAACTTATGTATGTATTGCGGTTCATCTGAGCATTTATTGGCGGCATGTCCTAAAAGACCAAATAAGCCTTCGGGAAACGCCAAAACTCGACAGTAGCAGGAGTCCCTGTGTCGAGTGTTACATCGGAGTCCATTACATTTCCAGCGCATGCACCGATAGCTGTTGAGATGACTTTACATTTCAATGATCAAGACTTGGTTTCCAAGGCTATGGTTGACTCTAGAGCCACTAATAATTACATCGATTTCACATGTGCCAAGAAATGTTCTATACCCCTTATAGACAAGAACAAACCTGAAACTGTTAATACTGTGGATGGATCGGTCTTGACTTCTGGTATGGTAACTCAGCAGACTGTACCTATTCAGATGACTTTATCAAATGGTCATTCGGAGGAAATAGTCTTCGATGTCATTGCGGCTCCTCAATACAAAATATTACTTGGACTTAATTGGTTGACTCTTCATAATCCCGCCATAGACTGGGCTATGGGATTGATCCAATATCCTTCCGTTTTTTGCAACGAACATTGCTTTATCAGCCAGGTGGTGTCAAATAAATCACATATGTTGGCCTCTATTGAGGGAATTTACACTATTAGTGTGGTACATCAGAGTGGTACACATATACCAAGTGAATATGCAGATTTTGCTGATGTGTTTGACAAAGGTCAGGCAGAACAACTGCCTCCACATAGGCAGTATGATTGTCCAATTGAATTAATTCCTGGAGCTAAAATTCCTACTGGTCGAGTTTATTCTTTAACTCTCAAAGAAGATGTTGTCTTGAAAGAATACATCGATAAAGCTCTTGATATGGGATTTATACGGCCATCTCAATCGCCGGCTGCTTCTCCTTTATTCTTTGTTCCAAAGAAGGAAGGAGATCTAAGGCCTTGCATTGATTACAGGGCTATTAACGACATCACCATAAAGAATCAGTACCCTTTACCACTGATTAATGTTCTGTTAGATCAATTAGGAACTTCCAAGTATTTCTCTAAACTAGATTTGCGCGGTGCTTACAATCTGCTTCGCATTCGCGAAGGAGACGAATGGAAGACCGCTTTTAAGACACAGTAGGGCCTTTATGAATATTTAGTGATGCCTTTTGGTCTTTGTAACGCTCCCGCCACATTTCAGTTCTTCATGAACGATATCTTCAAAGATATGATGGACCAATTCGTGGTGATTTACTTGGATGACATTTTGATATATTCATCATCTTTTCCAGAACATGTTAAACACGTCTTAGCTGTTTTACAAAGACTGAGAGAGAACAAACTTTTTGTTAAAGCCGAGAAATGTGTCTTTCATACACAAGAAGTGGAATTTCTGGGTTACGACATTACCAATCAAGGTGTTCGAATGAGTCGTTCCAAAGTGAAGGCCATATTGAATTGGCCTGTTCCACACAGTGTCAAGTCATTACAGTCATTTCTAGGTTTTGCGAATTTTTATCGCAGATTTATTCGTTCTTTCTCCAAAACAGTGGCCCCATTGACAGCTTTAACTAGTTCTAAAATTACATTCTGTTGGAACCAGAATGCTTAAGCTTCTTTTGAGAGGTTAAAAGAAGCATTTACCACTGCACCTGTACTTCAACATCCTGATCCGGATGGTCAGTTTATCGTTGAAGCAGATGCCTCCAGTGTCGCTACAGGAGCTGTACTCTCGCAGGTTTGTGCAGAAACTAAGGAGGAGCATCCAGTTGCTTTCTTCTCACGCAAACTTACCCCATATGAACAAAACTATACTGTCACTGAGCGTGAATTACTTGCAATCAAGGATGCTTTCCAAGAATGGCGACATCATCTTCTTGGGGCCAAACATCAGGTGGTGGTGTATTCGGATCATAGAAATCTTCAGTCATTCAAAACTATGAAATGTCTTACAGCTAGACAGGCCAGATGGCATGTTTTTTTTGCTCAATATGATTTTCAAATTACTTATCGCCCTGCCAGACAACATGTCAAGTCGGATGCTTTGTCTCGCATCGGTGAAGAGGTGAAAGAAGAATCATCGGTGCAAAATAAGTTGTTGGCAGATCACGTGATATGTAGTTGTTCTCCTTCAACCTTCCATAAAAAACGAATTACAGGAGTGGGTGAAACTAAATCCACAATTGATTCAGGAATTGAATATTGATATATACAATGGTTCGCCTTTTAAACAAGGAGTACTCTATCTACCAACTGGTACTACTCAGAACAAGGCCCTCAGTTGGGGTCATGATTCTTTGATTGCCGCCCATCCTGGACAGAAGAAGACTCTAGAGTTACTGAAAAGATGGTGTTGGTGGCCGTCTATAACACAAGATGTTATAAATTATGTTTCAACATGTTCGGTATGCAGTCAATGCAAGAACACTCCTGGCAAACCAGTGGGTTTACTCCAGTCTCTACCTGTTCCCAAAAAACCATGGGACATGATATCAATGGATTTTGTGGTTGAACTTCCAAGAAATAAAGGCTACGATACCATATGGGTGGTGGTGGACTACTTTACAAAATTGGCGCTTTTTATCCCATGTATTGGTGTAACAACAGCTGCTGGTCTGGCTGATCTATTCATCCGGCATATATTCCAGTTTTTTGGTCTACCTTCAGTGATAATCACTGACAGGGGCTCACAATTTGCGTCACGTTTTTGGAGAGCACTAAATTCGGCATTCCTAATTGATGACAGATTGTCTAGTGCTTATCACCCTCAAACGGATGGACAGACTGAGAGAGTCAATAGCACTATGGAACAATATCTGCGATGTTTGTGCCTGCAGTTTCAGTCAGATTGGCTCAATGTTCTGCCAGCAGCGGAGTTCACCTATAACAATTCCTATCATAGTGCCATAGGTACTTCACCTTTCTATGCTTTGTATGGGTAACACCCACGATCCATTCCTTTGGATTCCAGTTTGTCTATGGATACTCCTGCAGCAGGACGTAATTTTAGAGATCTTAAGAGTCTACAGAAGAAAGTTAAGCTGCAATTGGAGCAAGCTAAAAAATGAGACAAGACCTATGCCGATGCTCATAGAATCCCTGAACCTGTCTACAAAGCAGGTATGAAGGTATGGCTGTCCACAAAAAACTTGAGAATACCCGGTAAAAAGAAATTGTTGCCTAAATACATCGGGCCATATGAAGTGCTACACGTTATAAATCCGGCTGCTGTCCGTCTGGCTTTGCCACAACGGTGGCGAGTGCATCCTGTATTCCACATGTCACTCATCAAACCGTGCTCGGATGCTACTAGATTGCCTATACGGCCTGTTGCTATTTCTGTGAAAGGGTCAGACGAATATGAAGTACAAGAGATTCTGGACATGAGGTTACGGTCTGGGAAACCATATTATCTGGTGGATTGGAAAGGCTATGGTCCCGAGGATAGATCCTGGGAACCTCTGTCTAACATTCATGCTCCAGCTTTATTAAGGCGATTCCACTCAAAAAGGGGAGAGGCTGCTCCTTTGGGGGGTGGCACTGTCATGCCTGCTGAACATACCTCTGGACCAGGAACGACCTCTCCATACAAAATGAGTTACGCCCATAGAACCATTAGACCATTCTACTCAAAATGGAGGTTGTTCGATGCATTGCCCAGAAAACGATGTCTGCATTGTTCACGTCATTAAAATTCACGTGACTTAGGTCCGTCACGTGTATCACGGCAGTGCGTACATAAGCAGCGTGGAAACTCCGATCGCTGCTTCTGATTAAGTCAATTTTGGCGTTTTTGTAGCTGAACTCCAGACCTGCGTTCTCGCATTCCCTTCAGCAACTTCTTTGGCCTATTTTGAGCGTGTTTTCCTTCACACGCTAATTCCGGAGCTGCGTGTATCCTGTTCGCGTGCCAAGTCTCCATGCGGACGCTGTCTGCAAGCGCAGCTGTCCTGAGCTGCGTGAATCCTGTTTGCATGCTAAATCTCCACGCGGATGCTGTCTGCAAGCGCGGCTGTCCTGAGCTGCGTGAATCCTGTTCGCGTGCCAAATCTCCGCGCGGACGCTGTCTGCAAGCGCGGCTGTCCTGAGCTGCGTGGATTGTGTTCGCGTGCCAAATCTCCACGCGGACGCTGTCTGCAAGAGCGGCGGTCCTGAGCTGCGTGAATCCTGTTCGCGTGCCAAATCTCCACGCGGACGCTGTCTGCAAGCACGGCTGTCCTGAGCTGCGTGAATCCTGTTCGCGTGCCAAATCTCCACGCGGATGCTGTCTGCAAGCACGGCTGTCCTGAGCTCCGTGAATCCTGTTCGCACGCCAAATCTCCACGCGGACGCTGCCTGCAAGCGCGGCTGTCCTGAGCTGCGTGAATCCTGTTCGCGTGCTAAATCTCCACGCGGACGCTATCTGCAAGCACGGCTGTCCTGAGCTGCGTGTATTCTATTGCATGCTATCCTGCACGTGGTTTTCTGAACTATTTTTGAACCTTTGGTACCTGTGACAGTTAACAGGTGAAATTCTAATTTCTGTTCATCGTGGGAAAGGAAGTATTGCATGAACTATTGGAAAGTTATTGTGCACAGTACTTTGGACGCTATCCTGTGGTGCACCAACCCGGTATCTAGCAAGAGCCTTGTGCCATTCGGGATAAGTCTCCCTTACTAATATTCCCTTCCTTTGTCGTTTGTTCAACTCCGGATTTTCTTCAAGGAACTTTCGTGGATTACTTCAGTTTTTGCCATAAGGTCAGTGTCTGAATTAATGCTAAAACTGTGTTATCTTAGTAATTCGATTGGGACAGTTTCTTATGATACTTTATCTATCATAGGCATACTTCCTACACAATTCCCACGCCCTTTCCAGTGATCCATCTCTCTGCCTGTTTTATCCAGTCAGAGAGTTGTATCATTTGGAAGGTCTAATTTGACCTGCCTACAATCAAGTCGTGTGAAAATAGGATCCGGAAGAGCCCTACCAAATTGTATCCTTTATTGGTTACCGTATCCTTTTCAGTTCATACATTGGTGATTTATGACATCAAGGTAACACAAAAAGTATCTTTCAAACACTGTGTCTTTTCCTTTGACACAGCAAATGCCCTTTCCACAAATTTTCACAATTCAAAACAACTGGTGTTTTCCACAATATCCTTCTTGGAAAGGTAAATGGCTTTCTTTCATAACACAAGTTCAAAACCAAAGCAATTGTTCTTTTCAAAATGTCGAACAATTTTTATCATATCACACCTTCAAATGAACTACTTTTGTCAAGATTGCACAGCAACTTCTCTTGCTGCACCTTCTTCAAATAAACTACTCTGTCGGGAGAGCACACCAATTTCTCTTGATGATGCCACAGCTTGTATGGTATGGTATTGTTTATTTATATAGAACCTATACACAGGCAAGTGTTTCAAAGCACTCAAGGAGGGTGGGAACACGGGAAAAAAACAACAGACACTCAGAGCCCTTGTAAATCTGAGATGATAATAGTCTGCACAGGCAGAGTAAGTGCATAAAATACATTTAAGAGTATGGGATATAGCAAATAGGCCTGATGGCGATTCTGCAATTTTAACAGTACAATTAGGGGTGAAGACAGGGGAGAAACTGTCATGATGCCCGCTCCTGGGGAGCCGGTTCAAGCCCTGCGTCCCCGAAAGCGGACATCCAGTACCCAAGGAAGGACCCAGCAACCCCATATAGGGGCCCTTTGGCCACTGTCCTGGCGCCTATGGCGCCAGGCTCATAAAGGACATCAGTCCTGGCACCATAGGCGCCAGGCTCATTATGGGAATGCTTGGGTGCACTTACCTGATGCAGACCATGCTGCAGGATCCCGGCCTCCTTGAGGCCTGAAAGGAACTACTTTACCTGTGGGACTAATTCACCATCCGGGGCGTGGTCGGGGAAGGATACATACCTGATTGGAGGAAGGATGCATACCTGGAACTTCTTCTAAGGCTATTTAAAACACACCCGAACAGCCACACGTGCTTCGCGTTGTTCTGCATCTAGCAGCTGGACGCTCACTGTGTCTGCTCCTGCATCCTGACTTCTGCCACGCCTGCCAGCATCCTGGATCACCTGCAAAGGAAGAGAAGAAGAGAACAGAAGAAGGAAAAGTCCTTACCTGCTAAATCCGCATCCCGGAGACATCTCGCCGACAATCCTGAAAAGGAAGACTTTTATTTAAAAGCTCATCGCGTCGATCGCTGCAGTGCCGCATTCCACTCACCTTTACAGGGCGCCTCCATGTTCAGCAGCGATCATCCGGATTCGCAGTCACGCCCCAGCGCCTAGGGAGAAAAAGGCCAGAACAAAAGGTGACAGAGAGAAGGGAATAAGGAAAGCTAAATCTCCATGTTAAGACTTACCTGTTGATTCATTCCCTCTTCATTTCGGGTCCGCGCCGCATCCTGGCATTTCCAGACCCCGGCCCCTAAGGGGAAAAAGAGACATCAGCGTTAATGAGCGAATGAAAAGACATTACCAAAAAACGCTCATTAAAGACTTACCTGATTTCTACAAGGATTTCACCTCTCATCTCGGGTCGGTGCCTGTTACCCGGCATTCCATACCCCGGCCCCTATGGGGAAAAAGACACTAGCATTAGTACATTAATGCATGGACACAAGGGGAACCTCTTATCAAAAAACTTACCTGGAAGCCAAGCAAGTTTGGTTCTCACCAATCTGAAAATCCAGTGAAGTAACTAGATACCAACGCGCCCCTGCATCAGAAGCAGGATGGAGACCTCGTCCTTCCAGACCCTAAGGTGAGACGCTACGAGAAATCACAGAAGGGTTTCGAGGAGGGTGAGAGGGGAAAGTGGGAGGCCGATTGCATTACCCCGCAGACAGTTAATCCCCTATTTTCGCCTACAGAAGGATACTTCTGCGAGCCAGACAAGCCAGATTTGGGGGCCCGGTCCAGTCCGTCTTCCGAACCCTGCACATCACCTTAGAAGAGGTCACAGCAGCGCGAACCAGGCCAGCGCCTCGGTGGGAGTCAGGTGAGCGTAACAGAAACAGACAGAAGATCTCCAGGCATGGTGCATACGGATTGGGCAAGTGCATAGAGGGTCACAGGAAGGTGAGGATCAAGTGCACCCGGTTGGTTGAGACTGGGTAATTGCAGAGAGAGCCACTCTCTTGGGTTAATTCCTCAGTGCATTGAGTGTGTGGGTGGGGTGTAGGGCCCTGAGGCAAGCGCGAGAGAGGACTGGCTGGGGTCCGGGTACCAGGAGACCCTGAGGTACATCAGGTGGCCACTCAGCATGCTGTAAGGAATTGGAGGAAGAGAGGGAAATGACAGAGAACTAGGTTGGCAGGGTAGCAGGATAGAGAAGGAAGAGGAGAAGAGAACAATCTTGGAAAAATCATTTATCATAAAGATGATAACGTTAATACATTATTTGATTCAACAAAGGTCTTTCCACAACACCTTTTTACCACAAATATACTTCATAAAACCATCTTCTTTTTTCCTGGTATACTCGCCTGCCAGGACTAACTACTATGATCCCTTTCCTGGTATATTCACCTGCCAGAAAGAAAACTCCTAGAACTACATGCAAACTGGTGGCAATATCAATTCCAAGTTTCTCCACACCAATCTCTCTTGGTAGGAGAGTTGAACAATAATTGCCTTTTCTTATAGTCTCGACTCTTGGTAATGTGTGTTCCAGATTTCTCCAAACGGAGAACTTGATTTAGAAAAATGATTCTGAAAATATCTCTTAACTGTTTTTTGGTAGCCTAATGACTGTTGGCAGTTTGGGTTACAAGTTTCCCCCAGTTGTGAGCTTGTTGCCTCTGTATGGTTTCACAGTCTCTTAGCTGTTGGCAATGCAGGATATACGCTTTCTCCAATGTATATCTCCTGAAAGGGGATTTACGCATTTGTTGTTTTATTGTGGTTTTCTCATAGCCTTTTAGTTGTTGTTAATGCTGGTTGTAATCTTTCCCCAATTGTAGTCCGTAATGAAGGAACTTACTCTCTTGCCACTTCTGCTCTGTTTCTTTAATTGTTCGGTTTACACAATTATGAAGTTTCTGCTTTCTTTCATTAATTGTTTGGTATTTAAAATTATAAAATTTCAACAACTTTCGTATGCTGAGCAGCCAAGGGTCAGCATTTACATCTAGACAACTCACTGGCTTTTTTTGGTAACTCCTTCTTGTGCTCAGGTGTTGCAGCGGACCTCACATGTCCCGCACGCTCTCTCTCCTGCTTCCGCGTACCTTCGGTGAGGTGCACGCAGGTCTCCAGGTCTCGACAGTTCAGTTGATCTTCCAAAGCTTCTCTCTCACTGACACGCTGTGTGCTGAGTTGGGAGCACGTCTCCTCATCAGCTGGACGACTTCTTGACATGCCGCTTCCTCCTGTGCGTACTCTGAACTTCTTATTCATCTTCACCCTTTGTGACAACTTTCACTGGCGTTATTTCCGTGGCTGCTCTTGCACCTCGGATAACTTCTGCTTCCACAGCAACGCCTTTTGCATGGCCTTCGACATCTCCATCTCCTTCTCCTTCTTCCTGCAGCTGTGCCTCGTTTTGGGATTTAAATGTCCCGCTCAGGTGTCTTGGTCTGTAACAACTAGACTGCACCTTTTGAAAAACAGCATTCTGAATCTTCTGAGTCCTTCTTCCTCGTCTCACTACCATAGGCATTATGGGTACTGAAGTCCATATGGAATTGTGTAACAGTTTGTTCTATTTTACTTTCAGTTAGATTTTACTACTTTAGGTATTTAGAATTATTAGAGAATGGGGAGGTTGTTAAAAGGGTTTGTGATTCCACATTGGAGTGGGGATTTCTAGTTAAGGCGGAATTGGGGCAATTCAAGGATTTCACTTTTCGTTCTTGAAACCCTGAGGCACCAACCTTATCCTGTCTAAATGATTTCCAATGTCATGTTCATTTGGTATTTATATGGGAGGTACGTTGATAATATCCCATTAGGTATCTGGGAATGATTTGACTTTCATCCTCAGAAGAAGATGAATACTGAATCTCTCCTAGTGGAGTCACCACTTCCCCTTGATAGCTATCTTCTCCCATGTGATCCTCCCCCTGATAACACCCCCCGGGTTAGGATCAGATAGCGGCTGCCTTCCCCTGGCCACATGGGAGGAGACTTTAGGCTGGGGTTTGATGATGACTCTGCAGGATTTATCACAATACATTGATGACGCCTTTCTTGTGGAGAGGCGAATGCACTCTTCTGAATGATTTTTTCAAACAGCGTAATGATCTTAATGTTCATCTGGCTTTTACGATGGCATTGCACAATACAGAAATTCTATTCTTGCATATCATAGTAAAACAGGATGACATGTTGGCTGCCTCTTTGTGCAGAAAGCCATCTGATAGGAATAGTCCATCACATTATGATTTAATCCTCGATCCATGAAAGATTATCTAATTTACGAGCAGTTTGTTTGCATCAAAAGTAATTGCACATACAAAAATGATTTTGTGAAACATGCTTACTTCCTCCAGGAGAAACTAGAAAATAGGGGCAATCCACGCAAAATTGTAAAGCAGGCAAAGAAGATAGCTGCTAATTTGAATGGGGAATTTTTCTTAAACAAACACGCTCAAAAAGCAGGGCTCAAGTCGAGGGTACACGTGGGGGGACGGAGTCCACCCACTTTTTTCAGAGGGGGGACTGAGTCCCCCCCAGCTAAAAAAAGAAATATTGAATGTCCTCTTTGAATTTATTAAATAAAGCCGACCTCGGGAATCAACCTGCAGTCATGTTTGTATCCGGACACTTCATCACTGCACTATATAACTTGAGGAAAAATAACAAAAAACTAAATGTCCCATTTCGGTACTACAAGTCCCAGGGAAAACATTTGTATTGGTTCTTGGAGTTCAAAACATGTACATCTTTTAACGTTTTCAAAAACACTATTAGAAGAAAATATCCTCTCTTGGTTTTGTGTGTGTGTTGATTTTATGAAAGGCAAATGCCATTCGTCCTGTGCAATTTGGGTGGTTATTACAAGTCAATTTAATGAAATGTGCATATTTCACCTTGATATGCTAATTTCTGGCGATGTCGCATACCATTGCATTTGTTGATGAGTCCCCCCACTTTCATTTTTAGGACTTGACCCCTGCAAAAAAGGACACATTAGTTTGTGCCATGACTTACAGCCCACTGAGTAATCAATTCAGGGGTATGATCAGAAAAAACAGGCACATGTTCCAGGTTTTAAACTTTAAAACTTTCTTTGAATTTAAATGCAATGTGAACCATAGACATTCGTTGGTACACATGCAACATGTAAAACAGAAACAGACCTCGACCACTGCTCAGTGTGTTCCCTAAAGCGGAATCTCAACACCATTAGCTTAAACATGGGAACTAAGGCAATTCACTAATTGTAAATTTCACAATGTCATATATGGCATGAAGTGTGTTTGTGATTTACTGTATGGGGGAAAAACTTAACAAAAGGTGAGACAAAGAATCTGTGAACACAGATCCTGCATAAAGACCAAGGTGCAGGACAAACCATTGGTGGAACACTTTGTACAACAGAAATATTCGATTCAAGACATCTTTTGGTTTGTCATACAAGTTGTGACACCTGTTCAGAGAGGAAATGATATAGACGCAATCCTATGTAATAAAAGATCAAAGGT
The DNA here is from genome assembly GCF_040938575.1 of Ambystoma mexicanum. NCBI lineage: Eukaryota > Metazoa > Chordata > Amphibia > Caudata > Ambystomatidae > Ambystoma > Ambystoma mexicanum. The sequence continues at coordinate 529,770,812 of NC_090924.1, read as the reverse complement.
GGATCAGAAATGCAGACACGGTTGAACGAGGTCTGAATATGTCTATTGAGTTGAATGCATTATTATTTGCAAACTAGTAACTCTCGCCCTATACTGCAGGCTGAGGAAGGTCATCGTCTACTGCTGCTTTTACCTACACACACTCACTTTTTCTTTTCTCTGCTTAATTTAAGCAGTAGCTTTTAATATTATGGAATGAGGTAATAAGGGTCATTTTTTCTGTAGACCTTATTTGATACGTACCATTATTAAGCATTTCACTTGCGTGCAGTGTTAAGATAGGTATGCAGAGTACCCACCTTTTACTGGACCATCACGGCGAATGATATAGTGCCTTCTAATTCACAGAAAGTAACGGCTTAACGATTTCAGGCCATATAAGTAATGACACTACGTGCCAGCTTTCTTGGGCCATAAAGGTTCAGTTGTGTGATTGTAGTTGTGTAGTATCCGTGACAACTAATGATGGCTGACAGAATATCTATGATTAATTTAAAATGGGCACGAAGTCAGTACATAGCCTGAGATAAATCCTGATCTCTATATATACAGGAAGACTTTACATATGGAGGAATTACACACTTGCAGCATGGGCCTGACAAGAGCGTGTGTCATTCTCCAGATCAGTTCAGTTGATGTTTGAGAAAGGTGCATAAAAGAGGATCACAACTGTTCTAAAGAGGGGAGTTTTGGGAACTGATCCTGTGTTTTGTTTCACATTTTATTAAGAACAGTGTTTAACTTTACACATTCAAATTGATGCAGATGTTAAATGGCACACACTGCTGCACTTACTAACCCCTTGAGTACAATAATTGGTTTGATTTAAAATGCCTGTTATATGATGTTGAACATGCTGTTTTTAATGAATGAAAGACAACATTTTAAGATAGCTCATAAGCTTTTTTGAAGAAGAGGAAGCTAACTCTTACTATTTCTTTGTACTGAATAAATGATCTAAATATATGACCCGGTCATGACCCCGTTTGTTAACAGTGGGTATGTGTGTAAGAATGAAATGTGATGCTCCTCATGGGGGCTTTATTATATGTTTGTCTTAAATCTACATAGTTTACCGTTGGTTTGGGTGTGGCTGTATGTCACACTGATCACAGGCATTTATGCCTGTCAGCTTAAGTCTACATAGTTTATGCTTGGACTGGGCACGGCCGTATGCCACACATATCGCAGCCAGGAGCTAATGTCTCTTATATTTGGTCTTCTATTTGGTTACATTTAAGTGCGTCTGTGTGCCACACATTCCACAGAAAGCCTGTGGATGGCTGTTCATCCACGTGGGAAGGTTTGATAGGATTGTTTCTGCGTGCAAATGTTTTCGCATGGATTTCCCGGGATGCAAGGGGCATGATCAACATTGCATGCTTCATGATGTATTCCTTTTATTACGGGCGCCGTGTAGTGATTTTGGTTACTACATCACACCATGGTATTGTTTTTTGGATATACATGTTCCAGGTGCGTAGCATGGTTTAAATGGTGTATGACATGCGTCCTGGAATTACTCATATTTGTGTTCCTAGTGTAATCCTCAAATGCAACTCGTTTGGTGGCCAGTTGTGGGTTGAGATGTGGGGCTATTTGTGTTGTGTCTTGTAGGGGGTTTGGTAAGTGAAATATTGGTGTCTTCGCTGGTCCTGTGACTACGGTTATAGGTGTGTATGCTGAGTGGGGTCTTCCTGTAGTGTTGTGGTTTAGCAGTGCCCTTTTTCTGTTGTTGTGTGGTGTAACGGAGGGTTAGGTGTAATGATATTATGCATTGGGTTGATGAGTATGAGTATGTGATGTCATATAACCCTTAGTGTGTGCGGCTATGATACCAGTGTGGAACCCTGGGTGTGTGGGAGTGGAGATTCTAGGAGTGACTGTTGGAGAAGGACTGGACTGGCAGGGTGTGGGTGGCCAACGGTCTGTCGTCCATCACATGTTATACCTTGGATTTACCTTATGCATATGGATTACCAGGTATGAATCTGCTTGTACATTTGAATCTGTCATCCTCCATTACCCAAGAAGCCACATCATTTCACTGATCTCAAGAGCGAGCCACTGAAGTGACATGAGAAGTGATGAACCCCCTCTCCTCCCCACCAGACTCTGGTGTAATATACAGCCCCAGGATGAGCATGAGAAGCTTTGTAGGGCAAGCTAGAATAGGATTGGATTAGTATACAGCCCCAAGATAAACTAGAGTACCATCTGGATGGTATGCTACAATGGGATTATCAATGCCAATGAAAAACCTGTGTATAGGCGCGTTATAAATGCCATATCGTATATCATATCAATGGTGAACAGTATTTGCTCTGGTACCACTAACTGGAAGTCTTTCCTCGGGGAAAAAAGTGTGTTTCATTTTTGTATGATATGTAGTTGGTTGCATGCTGACGAGGTGTGAAAGTGTGTATTTTAGGCTGCTTATATGGTGCTTAACTCCAACCACAGGCACATTCAAAGAACTGGAGGTAAAGAACAGAAGCGGGGGAGAAAAGAAGTTGGGAGGAGTGGCAATAGAGAAAAAACCAAGCTGTATTGATTCAGATTAGCACCTTAAAGCCACTTCAAAGCGTTATAGTGGAAGAGGAAGTTAGGTGATTTGTTAGGGTGGTGGGAGTTGGAGTGTGGGAAAGGGAGATAGTGGCTGAAGGGGGAAATAGAGGACAGACGCATCAGACCAAATGATTAACATTTCAGTTAGCAGAGAACATTCAGAGCCTGCCACAGCTTTAAGTCAGCTGCTGTATTTCTGTGGGGTGCATGGCAGGGGTGGAGATGTTCTGTGCTAATGAGAGCCGAGGCCCATTGGACCAGACATGGTATCATAATGGTAAATGTGCTAATGGAGCCAGACCCACACTTTTGTGCCATCTCCTGTAATAGGTCCATGTTATTTACTGAAGAGACTCAAATGGCAACCAAGCATCGTAGCCCTGAATTTAAGAACATAAAGATATGGCATTTCACATTATAGCGCTTCCATGTATCCAGTTTCAGCTTGCATATAATGCTTAGAAAGACTTGTTGGTTGTTGAGGGCTTGCCAATGGCGAAAGCATCACATTGCAGAACCTGGGACTCCTATGTTGCAATAACTGATTAAAAAAATGACATGCTATTTTGCAAAAGTGTGAACGCCTTTCTGCTGAAAATGAACACGGCCAAATACCCAGTTCTGTGGGATGGCGGCCAACCATGCGGGTCTACAGTCACAAGAGTAAGGGACCGAGTGATGTTTCAGCGCCCATACAAGAAATGGTACCAGAAAGACTAACCATATCGGTTGCATTCTCAAGGCTGGATTATTTGCACAGGCAGTTGGCCTGGTAAAGACAGCAGGTCACTCCAAATCCTCCTCATGAGTGGTTAAGGGTCTGCCTTCACCACTCTGGCAGAGGGTTTGGAGCAGACTGTACTCCCAACAGCTTTCCAAATTAATCCTTGTTCTAAGGGTCCAAAAATGGAACCGCCCTCTTACATAGGCAATAGGCCACAGAAAATGTGTTCCCTTCTAGCCTTCTGAGAGAGATCTGTGCTCAGAATTGTCAGCCTGCAGAGGCTCTACCCACAGGTCCTTCTCTGCAGGGGACAGCAGGCTTAGAAGCCCTAGAAAAATCCCAAATCATGGGACCCCTCTGTGAACTAGATCTCTCTCTAGGGCTGCTCTAACTCTGTCTCCTTCTCTGTCTGCCTGCATCAAAAGGACACCAGCAATCAGCACCCTGGTGTGATTAATCTATTGTACTGGCATGGATGTCTTTGAAGCTACAGTTCTCATCTAATTCCCAAAGGGAGACATCCTGCTCTGTAGAGAAGTTGCCATACCTTCTCAGAGAGATCAAAGGGAGGGCTTCCTGGCTACACCCAAACAGAATCCAAACAAGTACTGAGAGGAATGAGTGGCTGTCCATCAGGCTGACAGTAACAATGCCTACATTTATAGTGGCTGTATAATCATATTGTCCCAGTTGCCACCATGTCAAACCCTAGACATGACCTATGTGTTTATTATAAACTGCCACCCAGCAGTTTACAATAAACGGCCAATTATCTTCTTTTAAAATGCTTGTTCACGTTCAAAGGTATTCCCGTTTATTGCAAATAAAAAGCCATTGCGAAAATTAGAATAACGAGTTATTTACATGCCAGCAGAAAATCCTTTGGAATACAACTTTGTTATGTAGTTATGAACAACCCCATCATATTGTAGGGTTCCACTACTTTGTAGCAACTTTGGCAAACATAATCATGTTTGCATTTTTGAGTAAACGAAATTGGCTTGCACATTCTACCAGTGAATTCCCCTGGCAGCCATACATGTTGCTGACATGCCAACTACTCATGCCCGGCGCAAGTATATAGAGGGTGTCTCATATGTGGATTTTTGTAAATACAGAAATTATTCCAATGGCCGACAGGCCCATCTTGGTAAAAACAATCAACATTGGTTTGTAAAATACAGTGCATTGTCTGAATGTGAGAATGCTTTAAAACATATCTGGGAGATTCCCCCTACCACAAATTAATCCATTATGGTCCGCACCAAACAGGCAGGCAATTCCCCATTGAACAAGAATACCACTGGCAGCTCCAGACAGTGTTTCTGTGTTGTTGGACGACATCATCAGTGAGGTGCAGGTGAATTGTGTCATCTTTCTTCGCATGCCTACTGTCACAGCAGGTTTGGCCTGCAGATGGTCGAGTCATTAGAAAATAACCCTGGCTCATTCTCACAACAAGATGAGGGGCTCGGGCAGACATGCCACAGAGAAGAAAGTGGCACACGGGAAAGAATGTGATTGTGGAAACCTATTGTAGACACTGTGACAAGTGCTGCAAGATTGGTGAAATATGTAAAATAACATTAATAAACGGTTGACCCTCTGATTTTATGTTTAGCATGTCATTCAAAACACAACAGATTCAAATGAAAAGTGAGCCACAGCTGGACCGCCAGAGCATTTTTCAAAGGAATAGGTTTCATGAGCAAACTATTAATGCACCTGGCTTCATTAACACTGCTGTGCAGTCAAAACCAATGACTACTGTGCACTGCCGGCCCTAGGATTTGCGGGGCCCTTTGCAGCATAAAATGTGTGCGTCCCCCTTATTTTCATAAATAGTGACCAGTGATATTATTATAGAAAATGATATCACAGAATGAGTCTTTAATACACAAAGGCATCACAGGAAGTTACATTAAAAACATGTTACCATGAGCAAGGCAAAAGGCAAATACACGGTGGCGTTGAGTATATGATTTGTTACTGTTAACATTGACCTATGTGCATATATCAGGAGCGAGGCCTTATTTTGAAGTAGCAGACAAAATGAGAAAGGAAGTCTCATCAATGTACCCCTGGAGTCTTCATTGGAGGTGGCGAGCAGGCCAAAACTGTTTGGTGGGGTGAAGGAATTGAAAGGGGAAGCAAGGGATCGCATAACAGAATGTTGCAATGACACTTGAGGAGGTTAGGTGACTGTTGCTGAGATGTTATGTTTATATCTTCCTGTTATTCATGTGGCTTTTTTGCCATTCCTGCTGCAAAGTGTGATGTAAAATGTGGTGTTTCAACTAGGGGATGGGTACGGCTCCCTCGCATCACTAGGTGTGGTAACTTTTGGCTCCATAGCGAAAAACTAAAGCTGACACCTATGAGTATATGCACAGTAAGTGCACATATCTTAAAGTGAAATATAGAATTTTGCTTCAATTGACCTTTCCCCCTTTTTTAAATCACATTAAAAAAAACATTCATCGACTCTGGAAAAATGACCCAAGAGGGGAGATTTTCCAATAGCTACGCTGGCAAAGTGTTAAAGGTGCCCACCTTTGGATACCAGCAATCTATAGTGAAATATTCCCGGGAAAACAAAATCCCAGAAAGAGATGTGTTTTGATGACACTTTTATGTGGCCTTGTGGGTAAGCATCTGCACTTGGAACATGACAACCGGGTTGAAATCCTTGTAGCCAAACACTTGAGCAAGTTTGCCAAACTCAAAAACACCCACGCTGGTTAGCGGCCACCCTCTGGAAAAAGTGTGCTCACCCCCATGTATCCTCTACTTGTGCCCTGAAAAACAACACATGGCCACAATGTGGGGAAATGACCTCTCCAGGATTACAACCTATTACCACATCCTGATACCTCCGTACCTGACGGTACGCATTACAAATAAAACAAATACAAATATACCCATGGCATGCTTGCCCTCTCATCGTTTCCCCTCACCCCCATATTTGGCTTTGAACAGTAGTCTGTTTTTATAAAGATGACTTAAAAAGTAAACAACCCTTAGAAAGGTATTCACACAGATATACAAATCCTTATCGAATGATGTTAGGCAAAAAAATGTAAAGCGTGGCATTATTCTCCAGTATCTCGAATGGGAGTCTACAAATACCAAAATGCAATTCAACCAAAGGCAAAAAATGGCCTTTGAGTTTTGAAAATGTACTTTCAAGATTTAGGGCCTCATTACAAGTATGGCTGCCTCCATACCGGGTTCCAGTACCGGGTTCTGTGAATGAGGAATTACTGGGTCATTCCAACCTTGGAGGACCCGGTAATTCCTCATTCACAAAACCAATCCCCATTGCCATTTGAGCCCCCGTAGGGCTCAATGGGAATGGGGATGGAGCTAATAATGGGCCCGTTATTCGCTCCTTTGTCCCCTTAAGGGACCTGCAAAGTACGTCTGGTCTGACCAGACGTTCTGTGCGGTTCCAGCTAGGGGACCTCGTAATAAGGCATCCCGTAATGAACGGTGCCGGTCCTGTACCGGCACCCTTCATTACGGGAGCGCCAGCCTCGTAATGAGGCCCTTTTTCCTAGCAAAACGTAATTTGTGAAAAGGTCACCTGTTTTTGTTTCATTGTTTGACAAATACAGGTTTTATGTATGGTCTGATGAAAATATTAATATTAGATACTACTAAAATAAGCACTTTTTCGTGTGTTAAATATGAACATCTGAAAAAAATGTAGTTAGTTTAAAATAGCTTTTGTGTGAAATATTTTGAGTGGCCTGGAGGAGGGTGTAGATTTAGGCAGCTAACTAAGCTTTATGTGTGCTTTTAGAATAAAAAGGACCCTTTGCATTTCTTAACATGGAAACGCTTTGCCCAAAACCATGTTCTCTCAAATGAGCCATGACCTATAAATCGCTCCGACTTTAAAAGCTAAGATAGAACAAAGAAAAGTGATAAACAGTAATTATGGGGCCTGCAGCATCTGATGGGCCCCTGAGGGGGGCATTTGTCTTAAGAGCATCACAGGGGCCTCACTCGGACAAACAGAAAAGCTTGAATCGTCCAAGGAAGCAGCACAGCCCCTCTTTAAAATAATGTGACTTGGGATAGTGGAGGCAGGTCTTGGTGCCTGCAGAGCCCCTCCCTGACTGCGGTGCCCTGTGCATGCCTAGGGCCGGCTCTGCTACTGTGCAGCAGTAGCACCTCTCCACTGTGTCTAAAGTTATGTGCAAAGATGTCACATTTGGTCCCCTGCAAACACATGATGTCGCTATTGACACAAAGCCAAGTGGATTCCACCGAGGACACAGCTCTAAGGGCTCGAGTTTGGGGTTGGATTCCACAGGTTTTTAAGGGATTATTGTTGTATCTGGGATGTTTAGTGTGACTGTCTGAGTGAATGCAGGGCCTCATAGTATGGTGAGGTGGAGCCTGGAGTGTTGGAGGCTTCGGGGTGACGGTTGGGACTTGGAGTATGGCAGGGAACCAGGACAGCTGCTTGTGACCTTCTCTCCTACCTTTCATTATATGCATCTATGTAACCAAGAACAATAAAGCATCATCTGTTTGTTACTTACCTGGGTCAGCCTGGTTCCTGCTCCATGTCATCACTGGCCCAGATACAACAATTATGCACAATTCAGGGGCAAACCTAAATATCCAAAATTACATACGTGAATTCCCCTTCTATCGCTCTCATTTCAAGCAAAATATTGTTTTTCCTTCTCTGCCTCACCTACAGTTGCTAGCCAAACATTCCTTCATTAAAATAGATAAAGTGTAGGCATGTGGATAGGTTCTCTCTTGGACAACAATGGGTGAGCTCCTGTGATGTAACTCCTACCAATTCCTGAACTTGCTTCCGCATCTTGCTTTTCCCTACCACCTCTCCAACTTATTTTCACTTGTCCTTTTCTATATATTACTTCTCCTCTTCAGTCGTGCCTCTCTTCCAACTCCTCCTTCAAACTCTCCACAACCTCTAATTTCTTCTTTTGTTGTTCTCCTCTTTCCTCTTGCACCCTGGCCTCCTCCAACCTCACTTGCTTCTCTTCCTCCTTCTGCACTTCCAGCCCCTTTCCTCTTTGCAGCGCTTGTGTGCTAACCCAGCTCCAACCTCAACTGCAACTCCAGAATCTCCTGCACCTCCAGACTCTACTGCACCTTTGGCTTCTACTCCATTCTTCTTTTTTACTGCTCTGCTACTCCAAACACCCACGCTATTCGCAGGTGCTTCCTGTATTATTACGGTCGAAGGCTCCATTCCTCTGGCCAGGCTACAGCTGTTTGAACCTGTGAAGTCTTATAACTGGGAGTGCGGGATTGGACCAGTGCATAATTCCAAGTGAAATCTGATGTAAACATTGATGGGCTCCAGGATGAGCAGACTGAACCTACAAAAGCTGGTCTGCCATGTTGGTTCCCTCATTAATGGGCATGCCTGGTGATGCACACACCTGGAAGTTTGCAAGCTGGGCTGGGCTAGCCTTCTTGCGAAAAGACAGGCTCACTGCTCATTCTTTGTTTCTTGATTGCCTGACATACTGCCTGCTTTGGGAATCTGGGGCTGAGCTTTACTTAAGCAAACTCTGATGTAACGTTATAATATTGTATAATGAGCGTGGTCCAGTCTTCTGAGCTGGTGGCATGCCAGCCTTGATCTGGTATCCTTTCTAATTAGCCAGTGTCAACCAACCCCCCAGACATCACAACACATTAACGGTGGTGGTGCCCGACCCCTTCAATCACCCCACACGCTCCCCACCCAGAATCAGGCAGAGGACATCATCACACACTCACACACTGTACACATATAGAGCAGAATCCCACGCTGGATCAGTGTTTGTGTTTAGTGGGACACCGCAAAGAATGCGTAGGTTGTACTAGAGAAGGTGCAACATGCAGGAACCTTAGGAAAGCACCACCTGCAGTATCGTGACAAAAGCACTTTTAATGAGTGTGGCGCGACCATGAGGCTGTCGCTAAAGGCTCTTTTGAGTTATGAAGGGTATACAAAAATGCCAATCAGGCAATGGTCTGCACAGTGATGCAGTGGTGCAACTAGCATGCCACCACGTTCCATACCACGAACCTATGTGGGGGTAATCAAATACCGACATGATGAGGATTGTATATTATGGGCCCATATCATCAGAGCGACCAAGTGAATGTAAAGAGAGGGTGACATGGGATAAGGAGACCATGCACTTTTAGACTCAGCTGTCCTGCTCCCTTTCCTCTTTGTCTAATATTACACTCTGTTGTCGTTCCTGAAGTCACAGATCAATGACAACTTTTGAAGAAGGGGCAGAACAGCTGCACCTGATGAACATGCAGAGTATGAGACGGAGGCTGATATTTTCCTCTACTTTGGACCCGCTTACCACCTTAAAGTTCTGAGTGACAGCAGATACGCCACTGGCATATGTATATGTCGTCACTAATTCCACTTCCGTCACGGAAGGGAAGAGGAACTATTTACTACCTTTTTCTTTATAATGTACCCTGTGCTTTATCTTCATGAGGTGCATTGGTCAAAAACGGACAATACATGTCAATTGATTCTGAAACAGGACAATGGGCCTCATTACGAGTATGGAGGTAGCCATGCCGCTTTTAGTGGCATGGCTACTGCCATACCAGGTACCGGGTCCGGATTCCTGGAATGGGGAAATACCGGGCCATTCCGACCTTGGCGGGCCCGGTAATTCCCTTTCCCGGGACCCGGACCCGGTACATCCCCATTCCCCTTTGAGCCCCCATGGGGCTCAATGGGAATGAGGAGGATGCTAACAACGGGCCCGTTAATGACGGGCCCGTTATTAGCATCCTGTCTGCTAGCGGGTCCCGCTAAGGACGCCTGGTTTTACCAGACGTCCTTAGCGGGAGTCGCAAGCAGACCACGTAATGAGGCGGTAGCGGGTTAACGGCACCGGAAGTTCTACTGGCGCCTTTAACCCTCTATCGCCTGGGTCGTAATGAGGCCCAATCTGTTTCGGACACTGCATCATGGCCAGTCGGTTCAAATAATTACGCATTTTGAGCACAAAGTACCAGGACAATGCTAGTTAGTAAAAACTCCAATGTTTTTACACTTTTACTGCCTCTAGCCTCATGCTCAAAATATGGGGTATCTCTATTTTTTGTTATTAGCAATTTTAATTGCATTTTCATTACATCACAAATGCAGAAGTGCATAACATCGTGGTTGCACGGTTAGTCTCTGGAGGATAGCTCACGGGCAATGTGCTTGCCTTGGAAGCAAGATGACGCTAAGTAATACAGGTTTGATCCCCGGGTCCGCGCTTATTGATACTGATATTGATATTTTATTTGTATGACGCTCATACACAAGTGTTTCAGAGCGCGAGGAGGGAAGGGAGGGAACAAGGGAGAACAAAACAAGGATCTTACTATGCCCAGTGACATTGAGAACAGGCAAGGGAAGGGGGAAAGTGCAGGTGCGGTGGGGTAGATGTGGAAAGTGCTGAGCAAAGGAATAAACAACAAAAGTGGTAGCGCAGCCAGCAGGTGGCAAGTACTAGGTTTAAGGAACAAACAGAGGGTGTCTGATAAGTGCAGCAAAGGGGGGGGGCGTGACTGTAGGGTTACAGATACAGACCCAAGTGCTGGAGTTGCCAGGAGGCAGTGCAGGTGCGCGGCAAGGTCAGCAGGTACCTGGGCACGAAATCGGCGGGTAACCAGGTGCTTAGAAACCTCTGGGTATTAGGCGCGTTATAAATAACCAATTACAAAAAGTTAGCCCTTAAGCTCGCGAATTTGCCTTTTCGTCTGGTTTCACATTCATTGTCCTCTTATTTACCCCACTGTGCCGTCTGCCAGATGCCATGCTTCTGCGCACCCGTCTTCGCTGAGGGCTTCCCGAGCCCACCAGTGCGTCACCTAGGGCCGCAGATTCTTAGCTAGACACTTATGTAAAGTCTCAGATTCTTGCTTCGAATAATTTCGACATTAGCTCATACAAATTGCAAAAAAACGTATTTTGTCACGATATGGGTTACATAGTTTGATGAGTGGAGAGGGGATCTTCAGGCAAACCTACAAAGCAAAAGCATGAAACCTCTCTATCATGTCCAAGGAAGGGAGTACATCCTTCCGTTTAACATAAATGCTGCCTCTTTTGTGAAGAGGGATGCATTTTTCTTATTTGTATATATGAAGTGTCAAATTACATCCCGTCCATAGCCCAGACTTTATGAATTGCAGCTATGCCGAGCCAAGATGTCCACACTGTGGGCCATGCAATAACTGGAGAAAAGGTTTGTTAAATTAGGCACCTAGACAAGTGAAATAGCATATAGTGAGATATTCTACGATTCGACCTATGTCCTTGTCGGGATGGTTTTGGGGTAAGCCAGCGTAAGGTGTTTGCTTGGCAGTTCCCAAGGAACTATGAGGCAACTGTCCATGTAAAAGGCTAGAATTCCAAACACAGCAAACACGCCAATCTCACTCTGTCTTTGTTCACTTACCTGTCTCCATATCTCCTCTGGTAAGGTCCTCACTTACTTAGCTCAAGGGCCCTCCAGGGCAAGCCAACAGAAAGCCATGATGGCCTGGGCAAAGCTAACACCATAATTAAAGGAAGCTTCCAGCAGACAAGGACGGGCTTGTATGTGATGCTTAAGGTAACAAGGAATTGAAATCGGGTCGCCATTTTGAGTTGGGACATTCAACATATCCTTACTCCATGTAACAGAACCATATTCCAGTAAGTTATACTACCTGCTTTAAAAGAGAACATTTCAGGAATCAGGAAAATGAACACGTGGCCGGTGTATGAATGCGCAAATGACTGGTTTCACCACTGCACCCATACACAAGGTATTTGCTATTTGTATGCCTTAAATCTAGTGGGAGCTAAGAAGGATCAATTGTGCAGCCTGTGGTTACTGCCCGTAATAATCCACAAGTCCCAAGGTGAACAGTGTGGGATGACGCGCATGCCCTTAAGTATATGCTACGTTGCCAACTTGGGTATCACAATTTATATTTATTTTACATAATCCGGATTTGTGCCACGCGTTTTGTAAAGCCCCGAGACCACCTATCGCAAACAGCGAAAGAAAACATTTTCTTTTCCCGTTTTATAGTCCGGGGCACACCTCAGGAAGAAACTCGTTCGGCTCGCTCGTTTCACAACCCATTTGGAAACCCTTTTTCTGCCAGAATTATGCTCACTTGCACTGCAAAGCACAGGAGGGCACGCGGCCAAGGGAAACACCGGATTGACGAACCATTCCGGACCCCCTATTTCTGGGTGGAGGGTTCTCTCCTGCAAACCAGCAGACCATTTCTGAACAAACATATTATTATTCCAAGTATATAAAGTATGGGAACATTAAATTGGAATTGTTCAAGGGGCAGGCCATCCAGGCAATGCACGCACAATATTGCCTGCAAGACATGACACAACTGAGCTTCAGACATAGAGGTTCCAAACTCATTGGATGCACAACATTGGGATTGTATTTCCCTGGCCCTTCTATAGCTGTGTTACCTGCAATGGTCCAGATGGTCGGGTCCATTCTAAGTGATGTCAATAGTCTCGAAGCCTATAAGTGTCACATATCCATAACATCCGAAAAATCAGTCGCTTTCTCACATTCCACACCGCAAAGACTCCCATCTCAACCCTCCCAAGCGGGCTGGATTGCTGCTCCAGCCGCCTCACGTGACTCCCTCTGTACCCCTTTTCTCGATATTCAACTTTGCTTGCTGCACCCTCTAAAACCTGTAATGACCATCACCCGCCTATGCCCAGCACTTCCAGGGTAGGAGGGCTATTCATGCACAATCATGCTCTCCTTAAATTCCTGCTGCCAGGTTACAGATGTATTCCTGGGATGACCGACACCACCCCCGACCCCCCCTAACCTGGCGAGCTCCATCCTTTACTTTATGTCCCCTCATACCCTGCCATCTCCAATCCTCAACCTCTTTGTTCCGTGCCTGCCATGTGCTACCAAACACTTTCCTTCAACCTACATATCCTCCATCACTGGAACTTCTGTCCCCTGGCACCAAGTCCATCCCCACTTTGTCATGTTCCAAAATATCCTGAAATCCTGAAATAGGTACCTCTTCTCACTTGAGATTGAGATTCCACTCCCCGATAGCGATAGCCTTCGTCTCCCATCTCCTTCAAATAGTTGTAACTATTAAATATAGCAATCCTCAAATAGGCTTCAGGTGAGGCGGGGTAGAGAGGCAGGACTTTAAAGAGGGGATTATGTGTGAGTGAAGACCACCCAGCCAGTGGAGTAACTTTGCTGAAAATGTTGGGGGGGACAGGTTTGGGGTGGAGGTATGGGGGATGGTGAGTCTTAGGGATCGTTTCTGCCAAATTGTTCAAAAAAATGTGGTCGAATGGTAGATTTGACTGAATTCGGTCACCACCATTAGTTCAAAGCCGAAGATACCGAACATGAAGAGCTGGTGTTGCGGGGGTGTCCCCCGCTCGCCATTTCGGTATTTTTTGCTTTGGCGGTTGCAGGGATGTCCCCCGCTTCCTCAGCATTGGTGACAGGGGACCCAACAAAAAAATACAAAGAAAATGGGACCCTGAAGCATCAGATCCGACTCGCATTAGATGGATGGATCTGACGCTGCAGGGTACAGGAGAGGCGGGGGATGGAGAAAACGTAAGTAGGGGGGTTTATGGGTGTGCTGGTGGTTTCGGGGGACCTGGGTTTGGTTTTTTGTACCAAGGTAAAAACGTATTCGCAGCGAAAATGACTGCGGTCAATTCCGCCGTGATTTTGTATCTCGGTCAAACAACCTGAATCCCTGAGGGATAACCCTAGACTACTACACCACAAGAGTCCATTGCTGACTCTCTGTTATAACTATCATAGTACTGGTGACGTATTATTTTTATTCAATTGGGCCCCCACACATCTTCAGCCGACCTGTCATGCACCCGGTGACACAAAATAACATTCGCAAACTTAATTCCAAGAGAACATACAAACAATGCATTATTTATCATTCATTCAGACACAAAAGTCAACACACATATGCTTGCATACGCTCTCACACAAATGCACCCACTACCTCTATTGACATACACTGTGTGCACACAAAATGTATATGTACATATAAAATAACACATGGAAACAGTGGCACAAAGTCCATTAAGCAGACCAGACTTTATCACCCCCTTATCCCTGAAATTAATTGACTTGACTTAGCTGAACTATAAAGCCATGGCCGAAAGGAACAGATTCACTGGAATGTCAGCAATTCCCTTGATTTTTCCTTTCATTCAAAGGCAGAAACCATCGGTTAATGCAGTGCAGTGGGTGACTAAGTATAATTGGTATCAATTTTTAAATGCCATATATCTCCAAACTTGGGTTCTGCACAGCACCTTATATATGTACGTGCTGATAGATTTTTTTTTACAAGATTTTGACTGATTAAAATTAAGGTATGCTTTCCTGTGTTCAAATGGCTCCAAGCAGTGGAGTACCGAGCGGGAGAGGCAGGGTGGGGCAAGCTGCCCCCTGTGGCTCTTTTAAGATCCAGACCGGGACATTTGTCATTGGGACACCTCTCCCGTTTGACACCTTTGGCAGGACAATGCATGCTGAGCAGTTCCTGCTCAGCACACTCATTGGCCTGGCAGCAGGACACCTTACCCGTTCCGAATGGTAGAGGTGTCCCACTGCCAGGACAATGTCCCAAGGAGCTCCGGGCAGCAGTGGGTCCTCACGTTGCTTTGTATCAACAGAGAATTACAATGTGAGCCATTAGGGAATGATGGGAGGGAGGGGGTACTATTAGCATGGACTTTTGTCCCTTTAGAAATGTGACTGGGAGGGAGTGATCAGAAGTGAGAAAGGTGCATAATGCTGCATGCTTTATGAAATAATGACTATGGCTTTAAAACCGAAGGGGGATTTGTTAGGCTCACATTAATCTACATGATGCTATTGTGACTTTGCATGCAGAATGGGGAGAATAAAACTAAAGCCATACTCCCATTGCTCAACCTATTTCTATGACAATATATATAGTGTATGGTTAGTTTACTATGAAAGGCTATTTTATTATGTAATGTGGTTTGTTTCCAAGGCATTGCTATAAATAATTATTTAACCACATGAAATGTAAAGCAAAACCTTAATAAATATCTATATCAACTAAACCTGGAAAGATGTGCGCGGTTGCTTAAATTGTCCACATCCCAGTTTCACCATTTAACCAAGTGTGTGATCCTGAGCAATCATTTAATCACATTGTACCTTATCTGCAAATCTGCAAGTGACTCTGATTCACTTCAATGCTTAAGTTAATGTATCATGGTATTATAATGGAAAAGCCTAATGACTATATAGAGTTGCTCCACATATAACAATAGTGCAATTTAGGTATTTTGAACCACAACGTTCTTTGTCACTTGGCTTATTTATGGCAACTTATTCTAAAATCACTTCCATGGTGCCTCCAAGTATCAAAGACTGATGATGCGCCTTGCAATTTCCTCTTCTGTGAAGTCACTTCTGTTGGTGCAATCCATATAATAGGAAGTTTGCATATGTTTTTCCTCATAGTGCTTGGACAGAGCTCTAATAGATGAGTTTCCTGCATCCGGAATGATCCTGCAGATTTTTTTTGTTTGTTGTGTGTTAAAATGACATCTTCCACTAAGGTCACCAAAAAGATAGATTGGGGCAGGGGTGGGTGGCTTGGGGGCTCCAATGAGACCATGTGGAATTCCACACACTGCATTTCGTTGCTCACCCCCTCAACGCCCACACTTTACAATGCTGGATATTCCTCTGCTTAGTTTGGTAAGTGAAGCAGTTTTTGGTGGCCTGTAACCTGAACCATGACACCTATTTACTCATTTGCACCAAACAGTCCTGAATAAGTGTCTGCAAAACTCGAAATACATTTGCCCTGCAACACCAGTTCAGTACCCTGGCTGCTGACTTTGAGTCAGGCCAGCCAGGCTGAGGGACTGAGCCACGCAGGGCATCCCAGCTCTGAATTTGTTGCAGCGCGACTGCCAGGTATCTCAGCATTATGTAATGAGACATTGCAAGCCCTTGCAGGGCACCCCAGCCAGGCTTGCGCTGTCCAATTACATAATTGATGATTGCGGCCCCCACTGCCCTCCCTCCAAAAGATGGGGGGACAAAAAGGCATGCCACAGAAGTTGGGGGGGGGACAAAACCCCCTGTACCCCCCTATAATTACACACATGCACCCAGCCTGGCATGGGTAGGTGGAACTGGACATGGGTGGTGAAGTTGAAGGCTTTATAATGAGCTTTGTGGGGGCAGGGGATTGGAACTTGCTAATGACATGCACATAGATCAGGGTTTTGATAGTGTGAAAAGAGAGGTGTGGTGCTCTTGCTCTTTTTAGTTTGTGGAGGTGGGTTACAGTGGAGGACTTGGCGGTGAACAAAGACCAACACGTTTTGTCCACATTACAAGCACGATGGAGGAAGTAGTTTACTTTACAGGTGCATACATGGATATATGTATGATAGTGGATTCAGTTTGCAGAGGCATTATTAATGAAACAACCAAAAAAAAGATCCTAAAAGCTTGGTGGCGGCCCAAAGACAGTGTGGCAATCATTGAGCAATCACAATTCTATATCACGGTTAGCCTATCTTGCATGCATCATTGCACAGTCACAATTCTATATCACGGTTAGCCTTTCTTGCGTGCATCATTGCGCAGTCACAATTCTATATCACGGTTAGCCTATCTTGCGTGCATCGTTGTGCAATAGCAATTCTATCACAGGCGTAACAGGGGCCCCTGCAGCCCCCGCGGTGCAGGGGGGCCTGCTCGCACAGGCCTGGGAGGGGGCCCCACTTGGATAAAAAATTTAAAAAAAAATGTTTTTCAAAATCTTTTTTTAAAATTTCTTTTTTAAATCAGTTTACCTTCATAAAGACAATATTTCTGTAACAGAAATAATGTCTTTATGAAGGCAGAGTGACTACAAAAAGAAACTTTCTTTTTGAAGTCCGAGAGCTCCCCGTACCCCATGACATGGAAGACCCCAGGATGGAGGCCTCCATGTCATGCGGTGGGGGAGCCCTATGGCTTCAAAACGAAATAGTTTATTTTTGAAGTCATTCTGCCTTCATAAAGAAATGATTTCCATTATGGTTTGGTCCTTAACAGAAATAATTTCTTTATGAAGTCAGAGTGATTTCAAAAAGAAACAATCAGTCGCCAAACTTGTGCTTTTTTCCGGCACCCACGAATGGGCAATTACCGGGTCATTACGGCCCTGCCGGACCCGGTAATTGGCCATTCGGGGGCACCGGAAAAAAATGCACCCCATTCAAATTTGATCCCCATAGGGTTCAATGGGAATGGGGAGCTCGGATGCACCAGCACCATTCAGAATGGTGCCGGTGCATCCGACATGCTCTGCCCGTGGGTGCCGTTATGCCCGCCAGGTCAGACCTGGTAGGCGGGAAGGCACCCGGGAACAGAACTCGTAGTTTTCTGGTCTGGTAACAACAGTACCGGCAAGCTTACCGGTACTGTTGTTACCAGACCAGCAAACTTATACTGAGGCCCAATTTCTTTAAGTAATAGGGCTCCCCTCAACCCAATGACGTGTGTGAGTGTATGGTGAAAGGGTGTACGCTTAAATGTGGAGGTGGCTGCCTGTGTGAGTGTATGGTGAATAGGTGCACACAAATGTATGGGTGACTGGGTGTGCGTGTGTGCGTGTACAGTGAAAGGATACACACTTAAATGTATGAATGGCTGCCTAGGTGTGCCTGTATGGTGAAAGAGTGCACACTTAAATGTAAGGATGGCTGGGCGTGCATGCGTATTTATGGTGAATGGTGTTTGTGCTTGTGTTCAGGGGCACAACAAAACCTACATTTCGGGGGGCTGATCCTTCAAATTTTGGAAAAGGCGTTAACTTCACGGGTGATGGGGGAGGCAAACTTATTTGTGTGGGTGCATCTAACTTCTTTACGCATTTTAATGAGACTATTCTAGTGCAGCTTCAATGTTACAAGCAGTTTACTCTCTCCTTTAAGTGAGAAAGCACCCACTTATGAACTGTTGTGAGAATGAACAGTCTCCTGTTCCCTTTCTACCCTACCAATCACTTCCCTGGCATGAAAGTACTAAACCCACATCACAATTTCAATTTCCTAAAAAATGTGGCATTTGGTTGCAGGTACTAACAGTGAAATGCTTTACATTAGTAACTACTGGGCCCTTGTTAACAGCGAAACCCAGGTGCCATTTAACATCTGTGTCCTGTTCTGTCCGGTAACTGCTCTGAAGGTCAACCAGGTTGAGTCAACATAGCCCAAAGTTTCTGGGGGTGAGTGCTGCAGCCCAGTCAACTGAATATTGTTAGGCCCCTACTTGTGTTAATGCCTTAGTTACTTATTGGTAATCGTCATTACTCTTAGCCCTATTCTTCCTTGTCCCTGTATTTGTGTATGAGGGAGTACTTGTGTAGGAGGGAATATGCCTCATACACATGCACTGGGATGAGGTAGAGGTACATGCAGGTAATGCCTGAGTTAGCTACCTCTATATTTATTACTCCTAATCCCACTCTTCCCCATCCCAGTACTTACCTATGAGGCAAGGAGCCTCAAACGTAAGCTCTGGGACAAGGAAGAGGGAAGTGAAGGTAATTCTGGGCCAAGGGGCTCATTCTGGAGGTTGGGGTAGGGCATGGGAGGGAGAGGGGATGTGTGGGTGGTAGGATTGTGTGATAAATCATAATGGTTGTCCATGTCCAGGCTAAGCCGGCATGATATGTGGTATTAGTGGCTATCGTTTTGGTGCACCCAGTCTAGTTATTCCTCAGTTTGGTATGACTTTTTTTTTGACTGCGCATTTCTGATAAAGCAGTCCTGCTAAGTGTAATTACCTGGCTAGATTGGCATTTGGATGCTGCCAGTCTAGCCATTTCTTAATGCAGCATTGTATATTTTTTGAGCATCTGTGATAAAATGATATGATATAAGTCTATTAAAACCCGCCTATACACAAGTGTTTCTTGGTGTGACAAGCAATGTAGTGAAGATAGAGGGTGGACAAGGCAAATGATCTTACTAGGCCTTGTGTCATTCAAATCGTGCAAGTGCGAGAATGAGAAATGCAAGGGGAATTGGAGGGGGGAAGTGCAAGGAAGAAGGGAGGGGAAACAGGGCTGTAATGCTCTGAGTAAGTGCAGCCAGGACATTGAGGCTCTAGGTAGTGCAAGGAGAACAAGGGACTGTAGGGCTACATTTACAATCCCTAAGTGCATGGTAGGCCGGAGGCAGTGCAAGGGTGACTGATCAAGAAAGAGCCTGGACTCAGTGAGACTCTAAGGGTAGCCAAGCAACCAGTCAGTACAGCAGACAGGTAGGTCAGGTAGGTCAGCAGGGGAGGGAGAGAGCAAAAGCAGAGGAGAAGAGGAACGTTTTGAGCTGCTTCCGGAACATCAGGTGGTCCACTAAAGTTTGAGAGTGGCAGGAAGGCCATTCCAGAGGGAGGAACCTGCAGAGGAGAGAGATCTACCCCCACTCTCTGCCTGAAGAAGCGTCTAGCCCTTAGAAAGTTGCAGGTAGCCGGGGAAGGGCTAGATAAAAAAGGTATTTTGGAAGAGAGCGTTGGATGTAGTGTGGGCCAGACCCCAGAAAGCCTTGTGGACAATGCAAAGGGTCTTGAGCTTGATTCTTGCAACAACCGGGAGCCAGTGGAGAGATTTCAGGGCTGTAGCGATATGATCCATGGGCTTGTGGCCAAGGATAAGTCTCGATGTCCTGTTCTGGAATAGTTGCAGAGGGCAAAGAGTAGAGGAAGACAGCTTGAGAAAGAGGCTGTTGTAGTAGTGCAGCCTAGAGAGAAACAGGGCTCTGGAGATAGTGAGCTTCTGGGGTAAAGTGAGAAAGGGAGGGTCCCTTTGAGTAGGAGCAGCTGGTAGGTAGTGGGACTTCTTGGCAATGTCCGAGATGCTAGGAGAGAAAGAGAGAGTGGAGTCGAAGATGACACTAAAGGTTTTTTGCCTCGCAGGAAGGAGAAAGAAGAGGGCCCAAGGTAGGCGGCCAGAGTGAGAGAGGGAAACCAGGGACAGGGGTCCCAATGAGACAGATCTCCATCTTAATGGCACTAAGTTAGATATCGTTGGAGGTGCACCAATCCTGAATCACGGATAGACAGTCAGGAATGAGCAAGAGATGAGAGGAGCCTGAAGGAAAGCGGAGTGTCATCCCCATAACACAGTTAGAGGAGAAGGTAGAGATCAGGTGGGCCAAAGGGGCCATGTAGAGGTTGACAAACCAGGGTGAGAGGATAGAGCCCTGGGGAATGCCACAGGTAGAGAGAGAGGTGGCAGAGAAAAGGGACCAAGTTGGACCTGGGAGGGGCAGTCCAAGAGGCAGGAGATCAGCCACTCCAGGGCCTGATCCGTGATGCCCAGATTCTCACAGAGTCGATTGATCAGGATGGGGTGGTTGACTGTGTCGAAAGTAGAGGAAAGATCAAGGAGGATTAGGACAGAAGGAATTCTGGAATCTTCACAGGTGTTCAGGAGAGAAGTTTCGGTGCCTCTGGCAGCTCTGAGGCCAGACTGATGGTCATGGAGACAACCAACAGATGCAATGTGGAGAGTAAGCTGGGAGATGGGCAGCTTTTTTCCAAGAGTTTGCCCAGGAATGGGGAAAAGGAGATTGGGTGATAGTTTGCCGGACAGGTAGGATCAGCAGATGGCTTCTTGAGGAGTGGGTGCACAAGGGATTGCTTAAGGGGAGAGGGGAAGGTTCCAGCGGTGAAAGAGTGATTACAGAAATCGTCCAAGGTGCAGCGAGGGTGTCAATATGGTTCTTGATGGTTCTGGAGGAGCAAGGGAGCACCTGTTTGGACGGCACTTTCATGGATCAGACTTGTCTAGAAACCTTGTCGGGTGTTGTCAGAAAGAAAGAGGAGAAAGGAGGAGGAGAGGTAGAGATGGCCAAAGGGGGGGCCGAGAGAGGAAAAGGGAGAGGAGGAGGAGATAGTGGACAGGATATCTTGAGTTTTAGCGGAGAAGTGAGAGGCCAGAGCCATACAGATGGCCTGGGAGGGAACAGGAGAGGTGGAGACCGCAACAGGATTGACCAGCTCAGTGCAGATTTTAAAGAGTTTAGCTGTGTTGTTAGAGGCAGCAGAGACCCGGGCTTCAATGTGTGCTCTCTTCTTGATGAGTGTTATTGCTTCGACTGGCTTTTTGCGCAACAGTCTAAGTATGTCTAAATGTGGCCTGGCATGCTTTACTGTAATGTTATAACGTCTAAACTGGTCTACATTGTACAGACAGTGGGACATGTTTTCAATGTGGCATGGCATTTTTAATAGCAACGCATTAATGTTCCTGTGCACTGTTGGTGACTTGCATGTATTGGATTGGTGTTACCCTACAAAACAATGGCAACACTCTGGCTTTTTAGCCAATTTTTCTCAGAAAGTGTGCTGTATATTGCATTACAACACATATTTATATCTTTCTCCTAGTACAGTGTGCGGTATACCCCTTCAGCAGCACGTTCATGCGTATTGTGCTAGGCCGGCCCAGAGTGTGGCACGTCCCGTGATTTGTTGCCGAGTTGGGGGGGGGCCCTCAGCATGGCTCGCAGGGGGGGCCCCACATTTTGTGTTACGCCACTGAATTTTATATCACAGGTAGCCTATGCTTCGTGCATGAGAATCTGCCTTTGCCTGCTCTCACATGGCAATCAAGAGGCTGAGCGCTAAAGCCTTACTCTGGGGAGAGGCAATGCTCTGGTTGTGGACAATCATATGTGTGTGGATGCATTAACCCTCAACTTTGCGTCCAAAGGTTGTTTTTAATCAATGGTTTAATGCATTTATGAAGTGTCGCTCTTACTGCCTTCACAAGTTGTACAATAGTTTTCAGATTGAAAGTGATGTGGACAGCTGCATGATGTGATAGCTGCATGTGTCATTCCTGATGCTGCAGTATAAAGATGTACACACAGCACATGCTGAGAGTGCAATAGCTCTTTTGTCACTCCCTTGGAATCGGATGGTGATGGCAATGGGCCTCATTAGGACCCTGGTGGAGAGGGTATTACGCCAGCGTAGTGCATGGCGTACCTCTCCGCCATACTACGAGTTCCCGTAGCGCCATGGAGGTTTTCTCCGCCTGGTTTTACCAGCCGGAGAAAACCATGGCGCTACGGGACCTCGTTGTTAATTACGCCACCGTATTTTACGGTGGCGTAATTAACTCCTTCCCCACTCCCATTATACCCTATGGGGCAAAAATGGGAATGGGGAAGGGCAGAATGGGGATTGGGGATTTACCGCTCCGCCGAGGTCGGAATGGGGCGGTAAATCCGCCAACCCCCATGGCGCTATCGGCGGCTTTCCGCCATGCTTCGCGGTGCATTTAGCACCGCGAAATCCGCCTGGGTCGTAATGAGGCCCAATGTCTCTAATGAAGAGCCATCTTTTAATAATAATAATAATTTAGCGTTTATATAGCGCTATGAACCCTCAGGTATCTGAGCGCTGCTTATTATTACCCACGGTGTGTGGTGCTCATTTATCGACCTCTGAAGGATGAAAGGCTGAGTTTGGCCCTGCCGTGATTCGAACGTCAGCAGGCTCTGCACAGATGTCAAAGTGAGCGCTCTACTCGCTGTGCTATCGGACCGGCCGACCGACCCTTTTAGGGGCCTCTTCGAGAAAGTTGAGCCTGTTACCTCTCTTGGGGAGCCCACCGGCCCAACATGACATGCTGGGTGGTACCAGGTGCCTATTTGCAGTTCTCCAAGACTGACCTTTGCCCAAAATGTGGTCTTGTGCAATCCAGCGACATTTGACACTGCAATTAGGGTGGAGCAACCCTTTTGTTTAGACACTAACCAGCAAGGGAAGGCCTGGGGTTCCATAACTCGAGGTGTTGTCCCAGCAATCCTACAAGCATAACCTGCTCATCTTCTCCTTCCCTGTGACGGAAGAGCAGTAACAGGCCCTCTTTCGCCGAGACCTTTAGAACTTCACTTGACCAAATAGTATTAGTCGTCAATAGAGGTTTTCGATGGTCTTAACAGTTGTGTATCATGTTTTATTTTATTTCCTCATTTTTAAACTTCTAAACTGTCATGGTTATTTTCTTTGATCTAATTGTATGAATTTGAAAGCTTTTATGGTTCAGTGCCGAAATAAAGCAATTCTGACTCATTGACTGAGAACTGTTTGGGGTTCAAGGTCGATCCCCGTGTAGAACAAAAAGAAGAGGTTAAGAGGTAAGTGGGGTAAAGACTTGCTCCACCCCTCTGGGGAATGCTACATTTGTTTTACAGATGGAGTAAGGGAGATGCATACGTTTCTACCTCCTCTTTCCTTCGATGCCTGCGTAACCACCATGTATCAGGCCATCATGATATTCTCATGCTGGCGTCCAGCTATTGCAATGCTATGGAATCCATCTTTTTTAAGCATCCTCTAATAGCAGGTGGACTCCATAAGAATTCATTGCAAATGCTGTCTCAAAAGTGTTTCAATTATGCCAAAATGGAGTGCAAAAAGCAAGAAGTGAAGTCGAATTCTTAGCCTTTACTTTTGCACTCCGTTTTGCAAAAGTTGAAAATTGCAATAAGAGAAGCCAAAAGCACAAGTGCTAACATTGCATGTTCTCTGCATGCAATTTACACTCCCTTTAAAAGGCCTCCCTTTGTGTCTTGTGCTCCTGATGAGACAGTAACAGCCTTGCGGTCTGCCATGCCTTGTCCCTTTTTAGCACACACCATTTTGACTGATTGACTAAGGTGTTTTAGTACCGCTGCAAACCCTGCAAAGGACCTTGGAGCGTGGTTAGGAATGTTTAGCCTATCCATTGGCTGTCCAGTTGTGTAGAGCTTTAGTTTCTGAATTTTGAGCTCCCTCTATCTTGGTATGCCACCTTAGCCATCTTTCCATGGATTTGTAGTCTACTGTTCAAAAGCTATTGGGAGAGTTATCCCAATCTGGGGTGTTCAGGGAAAGAATTTACCCACTGCCAATGCATGAGCTGAAAATGGAATGCTGGAGCGAGGTACTTGCTTTTTAAAAAAATTCTAAACAATTAATTTTTCTAATATTCTAAAAAAGGTGAGAGGTGTTCTCTTCTGCTGACCTTTATTATCCATAGATGTCTTAAATAAAATTGTGAGCAATTATTATTTTTATTTTATTTAAAGTGTTTAGTCACTTATTGACTTTTTTACACTACCAATAAAAACACAATCAGTATCAAAGTGCCGTACACACTACTATTAAAATAATTACCGAATAAAATCACAATCCTTATTAGCATACATATGACATTTAAAAACAATGCTAAACAGTGCTACATTAACAGAATTCATTATTCATCTCATTCTAAAATCAGTTGATTATGATGCAATTAAAAACGCAGTAAAGTGGGATTAAGTTTGTATGTACTCATTTCATTCAGACCCTTTCCAGTGTGTTCAATAATCTACTGGCTGCTATTTTCCATTCCGACAGGGCTGCGGCTGACACCAACAGTGACTCCACCCTGAAAATATGACTCCACCCTTCATCTGATGAAGTCAGGGTAAACTTTGCATAGGCTCTCGCAAAAACCGGCCAGGCCCCCGTCATCTCCCAAACCAGGAGGGTCTGTAACCTTATTGAAAGGATCAATCTAATGAGGGCTGGTGCTCTACATTTGACCACGTATGTCTTTGGGATCCCCAATGTAAATCCTTGATGGGAATATACCACACATTTTCGGAGGGACCCTATATGAGTTAATGCCTGGTCCGCGTAATGAGTTTGTGCTTTCTTTGGAACCTTGGCCAGGTTAAATTCAAGCCATGAGTCCGGGATTGGGAACACCGCAATTTCCCCCAGATATCCTCTGACATACAGCACTAGCTTCCTGAACGAGCTGCCATTTGAGAATCTCTGCGCATGATGGACCGTATGGCCAAGTAGTGAGTCCTTTCCCCCCAGCTCATAATGGATTTTTGTCCAAAGATTGCATGTTGCCAAGGCCCAAGTTGTTGCTAATGAAGGTAACCCAGGTTCGAGCCTAATTGCCTCTACTGGGGTACCAGGCGGGAGGTTCAAAAGTGAGCGGAGAATCTTCCCCTCTAACTCATTAAGGGGTGCTACCAACATCCAGGGGAAGACCTCTAATGCATACATCATAGTTGGAACAATCAATGTTTTATAAGCCAGGATTCTAGCTTCAATACACCTTCCACCCCGAGTATTGTTCAGTTTTGGCAAGGTAAGCCACTTGTTATGTGTAATATCTTCAGCTAAGTGGGTACTTGACATATGTGGCCTGATTAAAATGCCCAGGTATCTGTACTCCATCACTCTCTTCAGCATCACTTCCCCCAACCACCAGTTTTGGGAGCCCTTTGTATGCAACCCCTTACTGCATACCATGATCTTAGTCTTGTATTTTGACTAAGACCCAGGTTAGTCGCAAAACTATGTAGTGCATGCAAAGATCTCTGGAGGCCTATCTCAGTGTGGTCCAGTATAACTACATCATCCCCATACGACATACACGGAAGGGCCTCATTCTCATATTGTGGGGGGAAGTTTGACACCTCCATCAGCGTGTGGACTAGCTGGGAAATATACAAATTAAACAACAGGGAGGCCAATGAACACCCCTGTTTCAATCCCTTACCTGTGACAAAATGCTCTGATAGCTCCCCATCCTGTGACAATCTGATTCTAACCTCGTTTCCACTATAGAGTGCTTTCATGAAGTAGAGCAGAGAGGGATCTATCTGCCAATTTTCCAACATCTCCAATGGTTTACCTTTATCCACACTATCAAATGCGGATGAGAAGTTTACAAAACAGATATAAAGAGATGTCCCGGAGTGGGCGTGCGTGTCCGACGTTAACGTCAGGAGGGTCCATATTGAGTGGGTTGTGGCACACCCCTTTCTAAATCCTGTTTGCTGGTTATGTAGTAATCCCTTCTCTTCCTCCCAGGCTGTAAGTAGTTCTAATAAGAGGTTACCAAAGGTTTTTTTTTAACTACAATCCAACATAGCCAATAATATACAATTGGCTGGGATGTCCTGGGGCACTTTTTTGTGTACTGGGATTACGATTCCAGTATTCCATGTTCTTGGAATAGTCCCTGTTTCACAAATATGTTTAAATAATTACTGCAGGATATGTGCCCACAGCATCACGTCGGCCTTCAAACCAGGTTTGATAGGCCATCTGGCCCGACCGCACTCGATGCCTTTGCTTTATTAATACATGCCTCTAGGTCTACCCACCAATGAATGTACCATGGGTATATCTTCATCTGGTCTCTCTTGGCCACCCTTGAAGTTCCTCTCAATAAAACCAGCCCAGTTATCCACAGTAACCCCTAACAGTTGCAGTGGGTTTTCAGGATGCCTTTCTAGCCCTCGTAGCCAGTGCCAAAATATCCTAGTATAATTTATCCTAATTAGCCTATTCACATATCTCCACCCCATACCATTTTCAGAGATCCAGTGATTCCTTAGCCAGTTCTTACAAGGGGCCCTTAGTTTAGCCAATTCTTTTTTCTGGTCTTTCTCCAGGAGTAAATGTTTTCTGGATATTTTTTGGACAGCATAGTTTAGCTCCTGCTTTTTTTTGGCTATGACATCATCGTAATGGTGCAATTTACTTTGCGTGCCATTCGATTTAACAACACATCTATACTCCGATGGGCCAAACAAGGGAGTCAAGTTACTTAGATCTCCATTACAAAGTGTAAGCAATTCCAGCTCACTCAACCCGCTGTTTATCAGTGAGCAATTAATATACTCAATCCTACCTGCTGACCATCGGAGTCTATTTCCCCCTGGATTCACCTCTGAATTTCCACTCAATCTTGTCCCCGGGTCTATCTTTCCCAATACTGGTTTACACTCCGCTAAATGGGTATTTGTAATATGAAGTCAATCCTACTACTGTATAAACCATTTGTCCAAGTCATCTTATTTACCTCTTCACCTTGGGCTAGTGGGTGGAGATGAAATTCTGCCAATGCCTCTAACCATTCCCTGGCCCTCCCTTTCTGCCCCCTCTTCCTAAGGGGCCCTTCTTCAGCCACACCTTCATCCCCACAGTCCATGTTGAAATCCCCTGTTATGATTATTATTCAATCCGGGAAGAGTAATACCCAGGCTGTAAGTGTCTCCCACATGGTGTAAACTATTTCTGACATACTTATACATCCCGGTGGATCATACAGGGTGCTATCCACTCCTATACTCCTCATCTGAGCAGCCAGAAAATTAGAATGGGGCAGGCCGAGGCAGAGCTCCGAAAGGTTGACAGACATTTTTCCACCAATACATAGGCCACCTTTAGGTCTTCCTTTCCCCAGGGCCTCAGCCAGGCAAAATATAAAAGAATAGGCGTCTAGATCGAACATGTCACATAGCCATGTCTTCTGGAGACAGAAACAACTAGTGCTCCGTAATGTCGCCAGGGTTGGAGTATTAGCTAAAAAGGAACTATGGCCCCTAGAATTCCAGGAAATGATTTGCATGGCGCTAGCTATTGGTCCTTCGCCCTGTCATTGTAGGGCTAGCGGGATCTCAGCCCAAATCCTACACATTCTTTACAGCTCAAAGGCAAGCCTTGTCCCCCCAGGCCTGCTCCGGGGTTCATCGGGTTGAGAATCTCCCCTGCCTGGGCCCCCCAAAACACTTGGGACAAACACCAATATTCCAAAGCCTATCTGGCTTAAAGCCCTCGCATTTTTACAAATATGTTCCACCACCAGGGATGAGACGAAGGTTGCCACAACCCAGTTGTCAGTGCTATTGAATTTTGGTTGTTCCAATTTAGAAATGTCTTTTGACCAGATTAACCCCAAGTCTGGAATCATATGAAGCAGTTCGAGTAGCCTTGATCTATTTAGAAACGAGCTGTGTGCTGTATTTTTTTCCCATAAATGTAATATGTACTATATCTGCACAGCAGTCCGGATCAATTTTTTCCGCTCCCTGGCCCTCTGCCCATGGTCTTAGTTGTTCCACCCGGTCCACCCATGTTAATTGTTTGGCTGGAATCGCTTGGGAGCTTTGTTGAAAGGTCTTAACAGTCATTTCTCTGGTTGCCCCTGAGACCAAATGTGTCTGTAGCAATTTTCCAGAGGGGTCACTCCTCCTATTTGGTTGGGCCCATTCTCTTGTCGTCATTTTCATGCCCCCCCCACCCGCGGTGTCTGACCCTAATGGTCCCGGGACAAGCGGTTTGTTCCTTTTTGGACTTAATTGATGGGTGGTCTCCAACTGCCTCTCGAACTGAACGGGAGGGCCCTGGATGGTTGGCCCCACCTTAGATGCCTTTCCCTGAGGTCCTATGACCCATGGGTCTATCGGACTGCTGAGCATCGCCTGCCTTGTCTCTCCATCCTCCCAGGTTTTTGTCACTTTGATCCCTCCTTTGCTCGGCATATTTCTCTTCATTTGGGTCACTGCAGATTGCTTTGCCTCAGGTTTCCTCAATATGCAACTCTCCTTCTTCTTTGACCTCCTTTTTAATCTTCTAACCTTACGGGGAGGATAATTTGGGGCATTTAGCATGGAGAGTTCAGCACAAATAGACCCGAGTGCCCCACTGTCTGATTCTGCCACCACATATGCCCTCTCATGTTGATTTACCTCGAGTCTTGGGGACAGCGTTGCATTTATAGAACCGGTGGCTAATAGGGGACCTGTTTTGCAAAAATGCATGTCCTTTACGGACGTTAGCAGGGATGTTATGCCCACTGGCCATATTGGAGCAGAGTAAGAATAGCGCCTCCATTTCTGCCTCCAAATGTCCCAGGGAGTTATTTTCTAATGTTTATCAGATTCCACCAGCTCTGCCCAAGTCTCCCCCAAACACTCCTCACCATCACTTTCAGCCCCATCTGACTCAGAGGTAGTCATGAAATTTTCCAGATTCGGGGTTCTGGAGAGGTTTCAGCATAGGATATTATCTTTCCCAAAATCCACTGGGGCCATCGAGTTTCTCTCTACCACGTGGCACAGTTTCAGCAGTGAACCATTATTGTCTATTGAGTTCACTGAGTCCAGATCTGTCCTTGCCATTGATATATTGGGCCTCATTACACGGTAGGCGGAGAACCATGGCCGGTAAAATACAGGCACCGCCTTGGTGGAAAGGGGAATTACCGCCCCATTCCAAGGTTGGCGGGGCGGTAATTCCCCCTTCCACCATTGCCCTTCCCCATTCCCATTTTTGCCCCATAGGGCATAATGGGAATGGGGAAGGCGCTAATTACGGCACCGCAGATTGCGGTACCGTAATTAGCTCCCTGGGTCCCTTTGCGGGTTGGTTTTTAACGCCTGCAAAAAGCAGGCGTTAAATTCCCCGACCCGCAAAGGGACCTCGTAGTAAGGAGGTAAGGATTTACCGGTACCGGTAAAATACCGGTACCAGTAAACCCTTACCGCCTACCGTGTAATGAGGCCCATTGTTTTTTGCATTCGGGTTCATTGGCACCACCAACTTGACAGGGGTAAAGAAAAATTACTTTATTTTGGGCTGGGTGGTAGGGTTTGAGACGCCCGGTAACTCTTTACATTTCTTTTTTGCACCCCTCCATTTTTTCTACCGCTTTCTTTGCGGCCGGGCTTCTCTCCCGCTTACCACGAGTCTTCATCTTTCTTTTATGTTTACCCCAGGTCGGTAATAGTCCTCCCACTCAGTTTCTATAGCAAGGGGAATACTATAATGGCTGGCAGCGCCTTACCGTGTCACTGTGTGAAACGTCAATCTGCTGCTTCCTCCAGCAGGCTGGCTCCTTTTTCCTCCGCCCCTCGGTCCCACAGACCAATTGCACCCACTTCCGCACGTGCTCCGTGCCTGAAGGGCGCTTAAGTAGTCTGGACACCACGTTCTTTCTCCACGCCGGGTCGAGGATGTCAGGAAAAAAAGAAAAAAAAAGAAAAAGAAAAGCCCAAGCTCTTTCAATTAAAGGGCCAGAAGCATGCAGATCAGTTTGTTTTCCCTGCAGTCCAAATAATTCAGCAAAGCTGCGTTCAGGAGGCAAGGACAAACACAGATACGAAATACCACTTTCACCCACTTACAGGAATTATTCTGAAAGTAAACGATATTCTTACCCCCCTCATACTGGAAAGTGTTGGAAAGATTCTTTGAAAAATAAAAAACATATCAAGAAAACAAAATATGCAGTTTCGTGCCTCTACCCATTCATTGCCCAATAGACAAAAAAGGTCAATTTTTAATGGACTTCACAGCCAAAACCACTGGACAGATTTGGATAACTTGGGCATGAAGCGTTATTAATTAACAAATGAATTTATTTTGTCATTTGTATAGCGCACAAAGCCCAGAGGCATCTAGGTGCGTTATCTTAAGAGATTGGTTACATTCATTTCTTGCAATAATAACAGGTTACAGTCATGGCATGCTGCATAAGATATGCAGTTACAGGTGGCTAAGAAATAGCATATTTTAGGCACACACTTTGGAAAGCCTCACCTCATGGTACGGGGTGCTACATCAAAATATGCAGTTACAAATAGGTAAGATGCAAATGAATTTAAGGAACACACTTTGGAAAGCCTCACCTCCTGATACGGGGTGCTACATCAAAATATGCAGTTTTAGGAAGGTGGGGAATGCGGGGATCATGCTAGGGGAGGGGTGATCTGGAAGGAGGGTATTGCAATACAATCTTAAGGTACCCCAGCATGGTATGGCTTAGTATATACAAGATTCAGTGGTAAAATGAGTAAAAGGCTCCTAGTGCATATGGAGGCATCTGATGGAAGGTACAGACAGTGGGGGGCCAAGGGTGTAATAGTCGAACATTAACATGGTATGGGTGAGATTTAGAACAATGCACCAGAGAACAAGTTTTAGGAAGCTGAATGGCAATGTTAAGGTTCATTTTATGGCATTTGTGCGTAGAGCTGTGCCCAGCGTGAGAGTACAGTAATGCAGACAGGTGAGCGACAGTCACCATGGATAAAGTCATTGGTGACAATGTCACCGAGAGCATCTGGATTCGGAAATCTCTGCATGGGGCGCGTACTGGTACAGACAGGGACAGACAGGGCCTTAGAATGCAGGCCTTTGGATGAGGGGCCGATTAAAGCCTGTCGGTCCCCCATTGGCCAGGATAAGCATGAAAGTGGCAAATTGGATACTGCTGCTGCAGTAGGAGGGCACCAAAAATTACCTTCATAACAAAACAAATGCGCCCGCCATCATGGAAAGTGCTGCAAGTTTGGCAAGCAAGTGTCTTCGTAGCAAATTGTGGCCGATGATACACATGAATGGAAATGCCATATAGCGTGGTGCAAATTGTGCACTTTCCCCATATTTAGCAGACAAGATTTTAAAGGTTTTTTTTGCCCCCATCCAGTCACATAAAAATAAGTATATTCTTCCTCCTTATTTCAAGTTGCTTCTACCTTATGCAAGGGTAGATATGCCGGCGGGCAAGGCCTCCAGGCATGCAGGCCGGCTGTCCATAGAGGAGAAGGAGCATGCTCGTGCTCCAGTGCCGAGGGTGAAGAAGAAGAAATAGTGCAGTGTTGTGGCCTTTAGATGAGGGGCCGGCTAAAGCCTGCCAATCCCCCATTGGCCAGGATAAGCATTTTGTGGTTTGGGGTTATTCCGTCCAGTACTTTTTTAGTATTTGACATAGAAGAGGGTGCCCCCTTCTCCAAAATAGAAAGCTGTATCTAGGGCAAATTGCCAAGAAACTGGGTGTTTATAAATGATACAGCCACCATCTTTTTTTTCTTCAATCCATGAGATAGCCACGGCTGTACACTCAGTCAAAAACGAAAAAGCAGGAAAATGCCATTTGCAGATGAAAATTCAGGGAATGTCTTTAGGGTAGAGGTGTGGGGACGGGGTGGGGTAATAGGACACTAAGTTAAATTTAGGAGTTGGAGGAGGTGTAGGGACTGAGTTTGCAACACAAAGCTTTTCTGTAACCTCGGATATCAGACAGAATAGCTGCAAATAGCTGACATTTTGTAGCAAACTGCATCATAGAAACAGTGAGTGCTGAGGGGGGATAGGTGAGGGCAGGGGATGTGAGGAGGCTTTCAGGGAAGTGGGGCAAGCAGGCCACATGAAGGGGCACTTGGTGAGTCTGGGAGGGAAGGGAAGCATTTTGGGGTTTTGGCCATTTTTCCCCAATAACAGCGGGTATAACCAAGGGTATTTTGTAGTTCATAGCCATGGTTATAGAAAAAATATATTTTTACAGCTAAAGTGACATCGGGGTGAAAAATCACAATAGGCATCATCCGAGACTCCTATCCATGCAGTAACTGGCACCAACCCTAAGCGGGGTAGAGGCCAGACCCCTCACGCTATGTTGCCTAATAAATGATGACAGGTTTCAAGACCACCTAGAGCAACATGGCCTGAGGGCGCTGGCCCCTTCCTTGCTTTGAAGCTAAGCAGAGTAAGCCCTGCTTACTGCATGGATGGGGACAGTTCACAGTCCCAATTGCCATGTGTTTTCTTAGTTTTAAATATCTCATAACACACTAAGAAAACACACGGCATCCCTATTATTTTCTTTAAACCATGCTACTGTCAGTCCTTGAAAGTATTGCACTCTATTGGTCAAGCTGCCAGGAGGCCCACATGAAAAGAGCAGCTATCTCTGGGTAAGAAGATGCTAATACATAGAGAATTGCAAATCCAACCTGCACGTGAGAGGCACACTAGAATAACCTTTTGTTTATATAATATGCCCCAGTATGGTTTAAAGATTTTCTATGTTCCCAGTGCTCCTTGAGAGGTCCGAGAGACCATTCCCCTGCCTTTTGCTGAATTGAATTCTGGTATTTATAGTCTCCCAGTCAAGATGGGGGGACTAATGCCACATTTGTACACTTTTTGCCTAACATAGTTCTATAATGATTTATATATTTGAATGACACTATGGTATGTGTACTTTTGAAGTTATTTTTTTATAAAGCAGAGCATTGTTAAAAGCCAGATATGGGTGGCGAGGAGGCCAATGATGAGAGAGCAAGTACGTTATGATTATTTGCCCAGGATGTGGCAAGAGGAGCGATGATGGATGCTGGGCTAATTGGGTGGAGAGGCATGACCGGGCCAACCCTCCAGCACATAGGGTACCAGCTTGCGTGCTGCTAGTGCGTGGATAATTCCAGAAGGGTACAAGTATGCCAACCAACTGTAGAGGGCCACGTAGCAAGGAGCCCTATAATTTGAGAAGCCAATAGAACGTTGTGTATTAGTATGACATGGAAGATGACTTGCACTAGGGGTGGGCTTAGTCGTCCACCTGACCTTAGAGACCCAATCACAATCCCGCTCTTATAGAAAGTATATTTAGATGTTCTCTTTAAGCCTATTGTAAAAACTAGATACCTGGAGTACCACTCGGACCAGCAGGTAAGATATATGTAGGTTTATTGCATGTTAGTTGCCAGGAAGAACATTGGCATGTCCCCTCAAGCCAGCATAGATCTCAACTGTAAATCTTAGAACCCAGCTTTCAGAGCATAACATCCCAACACTCCACTCACTCTGACATCACAACATCCATGTAACAGTGATGTCACCACCTCACCTCAGATGCACATTTCAACACCTCTCCCTCCTTCCATTTCTTGAACAAGGAGAAAAATT
Organism: Ambystoma mexicanum; assembly: GCF_040938575.1. Taxonomy (NCBI): domain Eukaryota; kingdom Metazoa; phylum Chordata; class Amphibia; order Caudata; family Ambystomatidae; genus Ambystoma; species Ambystoma mexicanum. The sequence goes on along the minus strand of NC_090924.1, from coordinate 529,736,879 downwards.
CCACTAAAACCACCACTGACACAAACCCCTACATACAAGTGTGGCCAGCACGATATGTACCAACTAACTAAACTCCACTGATGACAAGAAACTGCCACCCAGAGTTCACCAATGACCCTCAACACTCCAGATTTATGACACTAGGGAAATGTGCTCAACCACGAAACCATGGGGCAAACAATACCTACATGGCACCCCAAAAATACATTATCTAACTGTGCCACCAACAAATTGGACTACACAAATCAACCCGTGTCAACCAAGACACCCAAGTCCAACTCCACATCTACTACTCCCTCTAAAAACACACAATGAGGAACCCAATGCAATATAATAAGGGCTAACTCCTCCCATAAAACAGAACTGGAAATACCCTTGAGAAACAAAAACAATAAACTAAGAACTACCACCTGTTCCAAGCTGCTCCTTGGAACCTAGGACCTGCCACGAGCCAGCGTTCCCACAGATACACTACCTAATGTGCCAAACCATCTGTGCACAAACAACCTTCGCCCCTAGTCTGCATCCTAGGGCACCAGGGCTGCCACCCTGGGCACGAACCCAGCTCAACACGAGCAACAACAAGCACACCATCCCAAGATCAGTCCTAGACTCTACGATCCAATGAAGAAAACTATCTGCAACAACCACGTAAAACCTTGGAAAGAGTTGGTGGCACAAACTTTACTCACTGGGCTCCGATGATTTGGAATGCTGTACCATGACGAAGGAGAAGTCTAATGGAATCTCTACCTTGTTCTCCTTGTAGTCTTGTGTTCCATGTTGTTTCTGTTTCTTTTGTGAGTGCTATGAGGCCTATGGGCGATAGGGTACTATATAAAAACCGGAATAGATAGATAAAATTGATATAGGATAAAGTCTTACTCACATAGGAGATGACTTTATTGACCTTGTTATGTTTTTGATATAATATTGCTGTCAAGCATGTATTCGAGAACCCCGTCTCCAAGAAGAACTCCTTGTTTTTGACAGGGTAAGCTAGACAAGGAGCTTGTGAGAGGCCTCTTTTGAGTTGTTTCACTGCCTCGGCTTGTTCTGGACCCCACTCCCACTTGACCCCCCCTTCAATAGATGGACCAGGCATCTCATGACCTCTGCTTAATCCTCAATGAACTTCCTACTGTAATTAGTTAGTCCATGAAGGCTCCTTAGTTCACGCAGAGTTGTGGGGTCTTTTACTTTTAGTAGTGCTTCCACTTTCTTCGCTTGGGGACAGAGACCTGCAAGGGTGATTTCATGTCCCAAGAGGTTTATACAGCTTCTACACCACTGTGCCTTCTGGAAGGACAGTTTTGCTCTGGCAACCTTCAACTGGGTCAGAACATAGCGGATTTCCGCTATGCATTCCTCCACAGTTGAGCTTATGATCAGGACATCATCCACATAGGCCAGGTTACCCCTTTCACCCAAGTCAGGCATGGCCTTGTGTAGGAAGATGTTGAATTTATTGCCAGAGTTTATGTATCCGAAGGGAGTCCGGGTCCATGTGTACAGCTGCCCCCCGAAGGTAAAGGCCAGCTTGTACTGGTCCTCCCTACTAATGGGTATGGTCCAGTATCCATTGGTCAGGTCAATGGCGGTGTACACCCTTGACCCCTCGATCTGGGCCAGTCCCTGGTCAATGTAGGGAAGAGGCCATCAGGACATGTGTACCCATTTGTTCAGCTCCCTAAGGTCTGCACAAATTCTCCATTGGCCATTTGGTTTTAAAATCCCCAGTACCGGATTATTAAAGGTACCGTGGACTGGATGAATTATCCCACGGGACTCTAGGTTTGTGATGATTTCTATAAGTGACTCCATAGACACGAGAGGCAAGCGAAATTGCTTCACGAATACAGGAGTCATTCCAGGGTCCGTGGGAATTGAAGTAGTATGTATCCTGGTGCGACCACAGTCGTACGAGTCCACAGCAAAGATATCTTGAAAATCTAAAAACACCCGTTTTAACTTTTGCTTTTGTTCCTCTGTCTCACAGGCATCAGTGAGGTTGACCCCTTCTTCAACCATCTGTCTGAAGCCTGAGAAGACCTCGGGTTTTGCAATCTCAGTGGCCTCATCCAGCTGTGTGGAGAGATCCTTGGTGAGGGTGTTGACCTGGACTGAGGGTTTCAGGTAGGAGAAGCAGTCATTATGGACCTGGAATATCCCCTCATCCTTCCTGATGTCACAGGTCATCTCTCCCCCCCCATCCCGTAATGGCAGGAAGAGTACACCAGGAAATTCCCCCTTTGCTGGGTGAAGATCCTTTCTGGCGGTATGTCATTGTCACCGTCATAGCAGTCATTGGGGATCGGTCCTATGATTTCATTTCCTAAGTCTATGGAAAAATAATGGTCATCAACCGCCATTCCAGTAATGGTGCCTGCACCCAGAGTGATACTCCTAGGGTCACTGTTATCTACCAATATTGGAATGGGGTTGTGTTCTATGTTAACTAATGGTGTTGGGTTTAAAAGAGGATAGTGGTTCTGGATAGGTTGTTCTGCCTGGACCTGGATCAGTGGTTTCTCTCAGGATCTAGATTTGGGTCTGAGTCAGCAGGTCAGGAAATCAGGCAGTCAGTCAGTTATGAAGCAACTAGTCAGTAGATTGAGTCAGTTCAGTGCAGTAAAGTCAGTTCAGTCAGTGCAGTTAGTCAGTTTGGTCAGTGCAGTTAGTCCCCTGTGTCTCCCCGTCCCCTATTTATATAGGCAAAGTGACATCAGAGACTTTTACAATATGGGCAGAAGTTCTCTGGACTTACGCCTCAAAGGGGTAGGTCAGGCTATTTGTGTTGCCTCCTCCTTCCGAGCTGATTGGTTTGGGGGAAGTGACCTCAGTTTAACTGTGTGCATTTTATGACTTTCTTTGGCTCACCAGTTACTTTAAAAAATAATAAGTTATGGCACAAAAACCTCATATTTGCAATAGTCACCATTATAAAAATCAGATCGGCAGATCCCATATTTCACAAGGAATATTCCGGTTCGAATGCCAATTCTGTGCAATGTTGCCTCATCCATCAGTGCAATTTCGCAGTTTTCAGGACACACATCACATCTAAAATTCTGCAAAAGGCTTCATTATATGCACACTAGTATCTGGCATGTTCTCCCCAATTGTAATGTTTGTGCCATTTATGCTTCACCTCGAAATGCCTTTTTACTGCCATTCCAGTCCACACCATGACACAGTGACACATATACTCTTATTGTGCTTGTCCAAAAATCACATTACAACCAACATAATATCATATTACTGCTTGTTCCGCTTGCAGGGAAAAATGTCTTACAGTATAAATGTTCAGCATTGTCAATGAGGTGAATTTTCCAAGATGTGGGCGGCACTGCCACCCCCACAATCCAAATTGTGCCCTGGGATAGCTTGCACAAGGGTTTCCATGACTCCCTTTTTGAAGTTCTCCAGTAGATACTGAGATTAATGGAGAGGAAATCACACCTGTGAGGCTAAAACAGGGCTTTACCCCCCATCCGTTGTCCTTGAGGGCAGTTCTGCCTGGCAGTCTGGGGGAACCTGTAATAAGGAACAATAATCCCAACTCAGCTGTGGCTAGACATTGGTTTGACAGGAAACACAACCTGGCTCAGATCCGGTTTGTGATTTTGGAAGTGGTAACTAAAAGAGATACCCACGAGAATCTACAGAAAAGGTTATAAATGATTACTGTAACATAATGTTTGATGGGTCACACCCTAATGAGAATTGACACTTGTGATATTGAAACTACAGCACACTGGAGTCCCTAACCGAGAGATCATTTTTTTGGCTTTAAGTTTAACTTTAATTGTGAGTTTCACTATGATTTTTGTGACGGACAGTGAGTTACCATTTATCTCTGTTATCTTGACAATGTATTGTGTGATGCACACCAAGTTTTTGCGTTAAACATGCTAATCTGTTGTTCCCAAAGTGGAGTTAACCATATTCATCAGTGTACACTCCCTAAATTTTGGTTCTAGACATTATGCATCTTTAAGCGTATTAAAGACCTTCAACAGACCTTACGAGATTAGGCCCGTTCACATATCCTATAACATAACGGGGAGGAGTATGCTAACTCCCCGGTTCTAACAACATATGATCTGTCCCCAATTCAGCTCCCGTCATACCTACGCTCTTTTGGCGCTTACTTTCACTTTCTCAGTGCTTCTCCCTAGCTTTAGGGTTCTTTTAAACCATTTACAAATGTCTCCTTGCATTGCAGATACACTCCCATACACCACTTAAGCACAACACGTCAGTAGTAATACATGTGCAATACAGGCGGTGGGGCGCGAGGCGTACGTGCTCCAGGGAGACCACGACGCCTCATAACGTCGCCATGGCAATGTGTAAAAAGAACGAGAACCGGCGCGAGCACGCTTTGCAGCGGCTCACTCGGCTCGAAGGACTAGCGAGTATCTGCTGAATGGTAAGCACGGCTCGCATTATAGAAGCAGCACATATATTTTCTTGAAAGTAGTAGCCTAGTGACATTCTACTTTTTACTTTTAGATATTTCTGTGTACAGGCACGTATATATAGTCGAGAATCCTACATGACTCAGGTAGGACATGCAGGTTTATATGGTACTTTTGGATAGAGTAACTTGCACTGTCAGCTAACTAATTGGTGTATTTGTTATATTTTTTTCATCTATGTGCACGCACGCTATCAACATTTGATATGGTATGATTTGAATTTATTTTGAAATTTTTTTCTGAATTAATGGGGACAAGATGTAATGTTGCTTGATCATTGACAAGATATGAATGCAATATCGGTTATGTAACAACTTTTTGCCTTTACACCGCCCTGAAGAAGGTTTAATCCAAAATGCATTGGCACTTGTGTATTATGGGCAATTCAAGATGTAAACCCATTGACTAATTTTGGATTTGCAAGATTAAGTCTTTTTTAAAGAGAAGGACAGGAATGTGAATTAAACATTTCCTGCTACAAACAAATACGTTTGATTCTTCTTACTAGTACATTTTTTGACGCAGAAAGTCATATATTTTACAAACTGGTAGCAACCGTATGGGGCAAACTGTGAAGTGCCATTCCTAACAAAGTAGAGCTACTTTGTTTTTGGAGATTTCGGAACCTGTTATGATCACACTATCAGGTCCTAGAGAACAGAGCACATATCCTTGCAGCCTTAGTCGATGGTAGGTGCGAAATTAGCCTTGCTGCCAAACTGGTTTTGACAGAAATTCCTAGGTCCAGCTAGGATGATTTGTCTTTTGCCGGGGAAAACGGAGCACAATATGCATATATTTGTTTAGACTCTCACCGGACATGTATAATTGTGTTTCTGTGTGAGCTACAATATTATTTCACATTTAATTTGACAAATGTAACTTTCCTGCTTTGCCAAAAGCAGATTTCACACGTGTGCTTTTTCTCATATGTTACTGTCACAAAATACAGTTTCCTTTGCATTTAACTTTCTGAAAGGCTCTTTAAAGATCTAGTCAGTTTCTGGACACAGAGATATGCTGGAAATAGTTTCTAGGTAACTGACAGGCAGCAAGAGAGAGCATTTTTCCTTTGAAATACTTTTCATGTGTTGATTTATTTCAAAAAGTAAATCCGAGCCGTGCAGATTTAAAGCAGAATTCTTTTGCTTTTCATGGACTTTACTTATGAAACAATGCTGTTCTGGGAAAGATGGCATTATTTGATCATGTTCAAAATGAAATACACGGACAGGGCTGTGTTTTACTAGAAGAAACCCGTGTGAAGTTTGAAATGAAGGTAGCACTAGCGCAATGCCGTTTTAAATGCAGGTCATTTTCCTGTGCAGCCGTGAATGTTTAAATGGCAAAACAGCAATGCTCAGCCATTCTGAATTGAAGTTATTCTCTCTGGATTCACATGAAGAAAACAAAATGCAGCCATTCTTGGGGTGGCTAGGTTCACAGCTTGCCCCATATGTGCTCAGCAGACCAAAGCACAGCCATTTGTGGGCGACTGCTGAAATGCAGTTTTTTGTTGTTGGGGAGTTCTGTTTTGGCTTTAAATGTACCCCACAATATCTAGAATGTCTAAGCTATGTATTGATTCCCACCTTTTCATTGGATATACAGGACATAAGCTGGGTCAGGCTGTTACTAAACAGACCTTATCCAGGTGGATAATTCTGGCAATCTCAGAATGTTACAGGCTGGCAGGAAAAGACCCTCCTGAAGGTTTAAAGGATAGTTCCGGGACTCTTTTTTTATTGTTCCTATGGTTCGGCCATGTGTTTTTAAGCATAAATCGGTAGATCATAGAAAACTTTCCTATGGACCTTACCCGACTTTTCGTACATTAACGCACTCGAAAACAGCCGCCATTTTATGATAATCCTATCATTTCCCCCCATCGCCCTGGCTCACCTGCTTTTGCGGCACTAAATCAAATCCCCCGCCCCTGAAACAGACTTGATCAAAACATTCATATTCCCCGCCTCTATCCGTGACGTGACTGTGCTGCGTAGGCAAACGCGCCCAGGCGTCTTCTACGCGACTCCACACAGAACCAGGAAATCAACACAGATGAGCTCACACAACACAGCGCGCCACAATTGGGAATATGAAACTGTACTTTTAAATTAAACCGCAAGATTGTAAATTTGGTAAAGTACATTTATTTGACATCAAATGTTTTGAGAATATTCAGCGATTTGCATTTTTATTTGCTCAGGTTCCAAAAAGTTCGTTTCGAGGCACACGATGTTCCTTTGCCGTACACAGGGTCTTAGATCATCTCACAATACAGCGCCACAATTCGGAATATGAAACTGTGGTTTAAAAGCAAACGGCAAGATTGTACATTTGGCAAAGTACATTTATTGGACATCAAAAGTTTAGAGAATATTCAGCGATTTGCATTTTTATTTGCTCACGTTCCAAAAAGTTTGTTTCGAGGCACACGATGTTCCTTTGCTGTACACAGGGTCTTAGATCATCTCACAATACAGCGCCACAATTCGGAATATGAAACTGTGGTTTAAAAGCAAACGGCAAGATTGTACATTTGGCAAAGTACATTTATTGGACATCAAAGGTTTAGAGAATATTCAGCGATTTGCATTTTTATTTGCTCTCGATCCAAAATAGTTCGTCTTGAGGCAAGCGATGTTCGTGTGCAGTACACAGGGTGTTGGTTTACGATAAAATAAGCTCTTCGGTCGCACTGATAATCGCATGGCTGTTCCAACAACGAGGCACTAGGCCACCACAACGGTCTGTATATTGCATCTAGCCGTTAGTACTGCGTAAGGGCATACTTGTACTTGGCGATCGTCCCATAAAATGGTCAGGGTGGTAACGTTGTTCACGTGGAGAAGCAGCTGGCGGTTAAAAAACCCATCCGCCGGTGTCTGGTACTCGTGACACAGACAATAATGGATGATGTACCTGTTTGAAAAACATAAAAAATGAAATTAGTCTCACCATCAGATCTTTATTAAAATTATTCATTTTATATATTAGGTCGGGAAATTATTTCATAGCTAGGACAGTGCAACTGGGTATTATACGTCAAGGGGGGGCTGTAGGATACTGAGACAGTCCCCCAGTGCAGGGGTTGACAGGGAGTGCAGGTGGAGAGTGGAAGGGCACAGGACCGAGGTTGCAGACAGTGGACCAGTTGTAGCAGGGGAGAGGGAGAGAGAAAGCAGAAGCAAAGAGGAAGGTTTTGAGGTGCTTCCGTAAAAGGAGATGGTTCTCCCCAAGATAGTGCGCGGTACAAAACAATATGCCACATAGAACGAACAAGTACAACTTAACCCGTCTTTAAAGCTACTGTATAGTAATTAAATTGCGGTATAAACTCATCTAAAGAGTTACTTACATTATATTTGCATTTTCCATTGTGTCTGTGCGTAGGGCAGCCCCGAAATACCACTCCTTCTATGCCGACGTTATTTCTTCTAATGAACGAACATGAAATGGCTTTCGTTTCTGAAATTATATTCATTATCGTTTCTTACGTTATTGCCCCACACCCCCAAAAAGAAGTCTTTCGGGATGGTCCCGGCCTGTCAAGGTCAAATAACAATAGAACCTTATACTGAGTCGTGGGCCATTCCGGCACCCGAGCAAAAAATCAAAGCAGCTGACCTTCACTTTGAACGAGCACACATTCCTAGTTAGCTACATTCAGTGTAAGGCCATCTCACAGGACTTGAAATTTACACTCCATCTTTGCATTTTGTCTGCGTGCTTTGCAGCCCCAGAGAACCATAAATACGGAGACATTCTATATTTTTTGAAAAATTATTTATAATACTGTTTGGTTTAATTTAATGCGCAAATGAACAAGGTTGGATAGACACATTGCATGTACACTGAGCAATCACTTTTATTTACACATTACATAGATACACATATTCAATGGGCCTGCGACATGAGGAGACTCGAGAGAACAGACAATCAAATTACAATCATTTAAACCGTGATGTGTATTTCTCAATGAGCTCTTCTTTAGGTGGACATGGAACAGAGGCAATGTTGGGTGGCAATGCAGTTGTCCCCTGCACAGGTTCGTTCACAACTCCATTTATGTGCCTATCTAGGACGTCAACAATAAGTCCCTCAATAAACTCATATTGCATATCCTCAAACACTGGTTTGATCACCCATTGTTTACTTCTTTTAGTGAAGGCCTTATTGTAGCAAAGCGTCCCTAAAGTTCCGGTCGTCCTACTTTGTTGACGGCCAACATTATGGTTATGTGCCAAGACCGCTAGAAGAGTCCGATTTATCATGCCCTCCATGCCAAAATGCAATCGTTTTGGCCTGTACTTTAGGCACATATTGTGGAACACCTCCAAATCTCCTGTGTGGCAGAATTCCGTGAGTCCCCTCAAATCTCTTGTTATAGTTTTATCAAATACAATCTTTTCAATGGCTTTGTGAGTGGGTGATGAAGGAATCAACCACTTCTTCTTCCGTGCCTCCTCTGTGGACAAATGGCCATGTTCACAATTGTGGAAATGTTGGTTTGTGTTCCAACGGTGAACGTTGGTACAGTGTAACATTACTGACCGCCATTTTTCCAGTAGAATTTCCAACGACCCTCCACATGTTTTTGAGCTCCACCAAAGATGGTTGCTGATTGACTTGGACCACTGTGAAATACCTTGCATTTCTTTTTTTTTACCTGCAGCAGACATTTTTTTATTGATTGTTTTTGCAAGATGCCAAACGTCAAATTGGTGATTTATATTTTTGTACTCTTCTCTCATTGTCTTGGCAATTGAAACGTGTCTGTCCGTGGCTATCAGGTCGATCACCATTCCCCGCGATTGTAGTTCTTGCAATGATGCTACAAAGCCAACTTTCTCCATGGCCACTGAGGATGTACTTTGTGACACCTGCACGACCACCGAACTCACAATTTTCTTACTTTCCATGTCCTGAAAGTGGTAGGTGCAGTACTTGGCTGAAAATCCTGGGCTGTCGCACTGTCCATCACCGGCTAGCCTGAAACGTTTGCCCGCGAATGTACTATCAATAGACATTTTTTCCATTCTCCAAGCTTCGCTAATGGCTGGAAATAGATAATCGGTTTGGTATTTGTAGAACTGAGTTTTCGCAATGAAATGGATTCCCACAAACTGAAAGAAAGACTCTAATTTTTTAAAACTTGAACCACTAAAAAGTGCAGCCGCTGCACAAAGTAGATTGCCTGCTGGCAGTTGTCCCAGCATGGGTTGTGCAGACCATGAGAAAGGATGATATTTTGTACAGGTGGCATGTATTTTAAGGTTAGTGCCTCGAATTGCACGAGTCACATTAATGAATGGCTCCCCACATACTTCCCCACCTACCGAATGCCCACATTTCAACCGAATAATAATATCAATCAAACAACTATCGAATACAATGAATTTGGCCTCTTTCCTTATACTGTCACTCTGCATCCCAGCTGGTTCGGCCTGTAACGTTGAGGACATGTCACTCACATGAAAGGTAGAATCTCTGATATCGTCTTCCGCTATGTTTAGTGATATTGAAGGTGTTTCATTGTAGTCCACTTCATTCTCTTCCATTGCAACATCTGTTCCTTCTCCGGCAATGGGTGAATAGGACAATTTCTTCAACTTTCTTGCGGTCATAGTTTTTGCGGGTGTGGATTCTGTGAATTGATCTCCGACTGCATCCGAACTACCAGGAGGACATTCACTATCAATGGCTGCTGGTAGCTCCGTTGTCAATCACTTCATATTCTTCCCATTGGCACGATGCATCTCCAGTCTCAAGTCCCTGCCAAAAGGTTTGACAAGCAACATCTCTCGTTCGCTTCACTGTCTGTGTAGATCTAGTTCGTACACCCACTCGCAACTAGAGGACAGATTGGAAAAGGGATGTTCAGTTTAAACACAACTTACAGTATTGAACTATTAACAGTGAAAAACAACATAATATAGTGACCAGGACACTAACCTTCTTTTGCTTTCTTTTCTTTGAAACTTTCTTGCCTCGAACTTAAACATCAGGACGCTGTTGCTCCGACTCGTGTGTGCATGTCTCCACTTCCTCTTGCGCTGCAACGACTATATTTTCATGATAAGCACATCCATCACGCACTGACGCTCCATCGACTCCCTGAAACATAGAACTTTCATTAGTATGTATAATAATATCGAAAACACAAAATGTACTTGGGGACCAATACCCACGTACATCTCAATAGCAAAACACGAATGAACGCTTTGTGTAGAACATTCAAACGACAATTATTCACGCATTGTTGATCTAGTTAGATGGAACTGTCAAGATCCATACCTCGGGCTCCTCATAGACTTCCATTGATGATATTATTGAAGATGATGCTTCAGTGACTCCCTGAAACACAGTAATTGCATTAGTATGGTTTTCTATTTTGATAAAAAGAACAGAAACTTTGTGCAGGCGTCAACGGCTCATCTAAATAGACCTGCACAAATGATCAGTTGTCTAAAATAAATAATGGATTTGTAAATATGATTCGATTTGCTCGATCGTTGGAAGTGTCACCACCCAGAGATCTGCATCAACTACTAGGGGTGATGTTCTTGTAGAAGAAGGTCCGTCATCTCCCTGAAACATAGTACTTGCGTTAATAAAGAAGGAAGTATAGCGGATGTAATCACGTCATATGATTTCGCTTGATCGAACTGTCAGTATCCATACCTCGAAATGCATAAGAACATCAAGGGACGATGTAACTGCGGTGCACACTTCTGCAAGCTGTTGCGCCGACCCGTAACTGCATGCTCCCCCTTCTTCTTGGACTAATGCTCCATCGACTCCCTGAAACATAGGACTTTCATTAGTAATGAACACAATATTGAAAAAAGAAGACACATAGGAGGGCGACGACAGAAGGACATATCAATGGCTAAAAACGAAAGAAACATTGTGTGTAACAATCACGCTACAAGAATGCAAGATCTGATGATCTCCATCGATGGAACTGTCCGGAAACGTACCTCGAGCATCTGAGTGACATCAACGGTAGTCGTCAATACGTTGGACTCCTCAGCATCTCCCTGAAAGACAGTACTTGCATTATTTTGGATAACAATAATTATAACTGAAAACAAAGACTAGAGGACGAGTACAAGGGTGTACCATTAGGTAAAATAATTACACGATAAATTAAAACTATTGATTTACATGCCTAAAACAAGTCAGTGGCAGAATAGCAAAGTAAGATTACCCGATAGGCGCTTGAAGTGGCTGATGACTGCAATAACGACACGGATGGAGAATCTTCCGCCTTCATATTGAGTGGATACATAAATGGGGAAATTATTGTTAGCTAATGCTACACACTACCGCAAGGCCGAGAGATAAATACGTAAACTTGACTCACCAGTGGAGGGATGTGGACGAATAGAGTGGGAATAGCGGTTGAGAGCAATTTTCGCCTCGCTCGCGGTGTGTTCTTCTTTATTAGCAATGATGTGGAGTACATGTCAGAGGTAAAGTGCCTGCTGCAGATGCGGTATCGATCACCCCTCTTGTCCGCAAAGACTTCCATGACTCTACTTTCAAGCTCAGACGGTGGATATCCGCAATATCGGACCCATTCTCTTATCTGATCTATTGTCTTAGGGAAAACATGCATTATAGTACCTTCAGATTTATTATGGGTCTTCGAAGGGCAACCGCCAATGGAACAGGCAGGCATTGTGGAAAGTTCTGAAAAGTAAAGATCAACAATTCTCTATGAATACCAATGTAAACTCAGAACATGTGACTAGTTCCTTGCATGTACTGTCTTGAACGAAAAGAAATTGGACGCAAAATGATTATGGTACATGGCCTTACCTTGACAAACAAACAGTTAGATGCAGGGATCAGAGTAGTTTCTTGTCGTAGAACAGGGAGCAGTTCACAGGTTGCAAACTGAGGAGTTTCCTCGAAGTGGTCACGGAAGTTCACAGAGACGAAGAGCAGATAACCAGCACCTTCACGGGTTGACTAGCAAAGCGCAAAGAAGTGCTCATTAGAAATATGAAGTGGGTTATAAAGGATTCGAAACTGGGGTGTGTTTGTGAATGAATGACGTGTATATGTCGTGGCATTATGCGGTTTGCAGGGGGGCGTCCAGCGTGAGGGGGGATGCTTGGCAGGAGACACGGGGTCTGGAGGTAGACATGGGAACAACAACCCATGCTCTATAGACCACTTTGAAGTGTAGATGGTCTTTGGCACCTCTTGGCCTTTATCGCTCCCTGACAGCTCCACTTGCCAGCGCAAGTACCCCGGTGCGAACTGCCTTTGATAGGGCGGGGGGTGGATTGGGGCGGTGGTCGTGCAGACAAGACACAGGAAGACTCGTGAATGGAGACACACTTATGTGGATTGCAGGGGGGCGTCCATCGTGAGGGGGGATGCTTGGCAGGAGACACGGGGTCTGGAGGTAGACATGGGAACAACAACCCATGCTCAATAGACCACTTTGAAGTGTACATGGTCTTTGGCACCTCTTCGCCTTTATCGCTCCCTGACAGCTCCACTTGCCAGCGCAAGTACCCCGGTGCGAACTGCCTTTGATAGGGCGGGGGGTGGATTGGGGCGGTGGTCGTGCAGACAAGACACAGGAAGACTCGTGAATGGAGACACACTTATGTGGATTGCAGGGGGGCGTCCATCGTGAGGGGGGATGCTTGGCAGGAGACACGGGGTCTGGAGGTAGACATGGGAACAACAACCCATGCTCTATAGACCACTTTGAAGTGTACATGGTCTTTGGCACCTCTTGGCCTTTATCGCTCCCTGACAGCTCCACTTGCCAGCGCAAGTACCCCGGTGCGAACTGCCTTTGATAGGGCGGGGGGTGGATTGGGGCGGTGGTCGTGCAGACAAGACACAGGAAGACTCGTGAATGGAGACACACTTATGTGGATTGCAGGGGGGCGTCCAGCGTGAGGGGGGATGCTTGGCAGGAGACACGGGGTCTGGAGGTAGACATGGGAACAACAACCCATGCTCTATAGACCACTTTGAAGTGTACATGGTCTTTGGCACCTCTTGGCCTTTATCGCTCCCTGACAGCTCCACTTGCCAGCGCAAGTACCCCCGTGCGAACTGACTCGTTTGCCGCAGGGCCTCACCAAGGAGAGGCCATCTAACTGCATGTAAGAGGCAGGCTGCAGGATCTAGTACATGGAAGGCAGGGGGTGAGTTTATAAATACCTCACCCTCCCAGGAGAATATATGGGTGCAGTTCACCCTGGAGACCCTGGATGCCTAGGCAGTTAGTCAGCAGCAGGCTGGCCTGTGGTGGCAAGGCGGCACGGGCCAGAGGGGGTCATCTCTGTACCCGGTGCCCAAAAGGATGATTTATTGGGCGGCCTGCGTGAGGGAGGATGCTGGCCGGAGACATGTGGTGTGACAAGACAAGGCACAGGAAAACTATTCAATGGAGACACACTAGATTCATTTAAAAAATCAAAACAACCATTGTTAAAATATATGTTGGGTTTTATTTTAGATCTTAATTTCAATTGAACATAAATAATAAACATTACACATTGTAAAGTTCCGGTTGCAGCACATCCAGGGAAAATCCGCGGTATTGTCCACTGTCGCTGGGGAAATGTTGTCTAATGGCAAGTACCGCACAGGCAGGTATTACTCTCCGAACGCGGTGTCCGAGCCTCCCGTGAAGCCACCAAGTGAAGCAACGATAGGCCACCAGCCTGTACCACCTGTGAAAACGAAAGATGCAAACTGTATTAAAATGACAAAACTTTCTTATCACTGTCGATTCAGGTAAAAAATGTCATTCTGCTTTGAAAAAAATTCTATCTAGAAAATGCACAATATGGAACCAATTTACATGCATTCGAATGATATGTAGATGTAATTTTATATGTGGGAGACGACCATGACATAGTAGTGGCATCACTGACATCACAACCAGAGTATACTTACTCGTTACTCGGATTACGCGGACGAACAGTGCCGCGAAGTTCGTGCATAAGCACCATCATCATCCTCAACACGGTCCGTGAGAGGCAGGCTTCCCTGAACTCTGGCAGCTCGGTGATGCATTGCGGACTTGGCTCGCCTTCCGAAATGTAGGCCAAGCACCCGGAATTTTCACGGCAGCAGCAGTTCTCCTCCTCAGTTGGCATTAGCTCGCACCGATTGCACGTGCACCAGGTGGAGACGCCGTCCATGCGACATGGTCCAGGCTCTTCATCCGTTGACTGGTCCTCCCAACTGCCGTCCGAATCCCCATCGTTTTCGCGTGCTTGCCTTTCCAGTAGTTCTTCCTCGGTGTACTCGGGCTCGTACATATACGGCATTATTGTAGCCATTGTGTGTTAAAGAAAGTAAAATAATTTACAGAGATGGTACAGGTGTTCACAAGGCCTAGAAGCGGCGAAGGTAACTGACCAGAGCACAGAAACGAGTCGCAGAATACCCAAAGTAACACAGAGAGAGGAATGGAATCGAAAATCTGCTGCTGTGTGTTGTGAAACGGTGTGTTTATACTTATAGAGGAAAGAGGCGTCCTGCCATTTCCATGGCGACACTTCATTAGCTGAGGCGCAGCGATTGTTGACACGAAACGTGCTTTGGCGTTGGGAAATGGGCGGTACGCGTCTGCTGATGTCAGGCTCAGGGGCGGGGGATTTGATTTAGTGCCGCAAAAGCAGGTGAGCCAGGGCGATGGGGGGAAATGATAGGATTATCATAAAATGGCGGCTGTTTTCGAGTGCGTTAATGTACGAAAAGTCGGGTAAGGTCCATAGGAAAGTTTTCTACGATCTACCGATTTATGCTTAAAAACACATGGCCGAACCATAGGAACAATAAAAAAAAGTCCCGGAACTATCCTTTAAGGGTCCATTGCGCAGGGGCATGGCTACCTCTACAGCCCTGGAAAGGGGCATTCCAATTAAAAATATTTGTGAAGTGGCAACATGGTCTATCATCCACACGTTTACAAAGCATTATTATTTGGAAACTTCCCTCGGTCAGGAACGTACCTTTGGCAAGGCAGTCCTGCACTCCGTCCATGAAAATATATGAATTGAAATTATACTCGGTCCTCCAAACGAAATACTGCTGTGGGAGTCTGTCAAAGATGAGTAATACGTGGGAGGACACAATCCATTCGAAGAACAAGTTACTTATCCCTTGTAACGTTACTTCGAATAGATGTTCCTCCCATGTATTCCTCATCACCCTCCCATCCTACCCCTCAGTAGACTTTCCCGTGCTATTACAGCTTCCGCTCCGTCAAGGCTGAGTAAAGTCACTCCAGTGTTTTGTGGGTAACTCTGCTGTTAAAGGGGGAAAAACAGAACTGAGGCCAACGGGCACTGCGCGTGCTATATATGCCTTTGATGACATCATCCTCGACTAAGGCATTCGAGGGACATCGACTTGACGCCATCAATGCACAGCACCCTCTCCTGAAAGGTTTTTTTCTGAAGCAGCTGAAGCTAGTAAAACATGTCAAAGATGAGGAATATGTGGTAGGAACATCGAGTTGAAAGAACATTACCAGAGGTAAGTAACTTGTTCTTCTTCAGCTTTAGTCTCTGGTTTTAGGTTTCTTATTTTCCAAGGTTCGCGAAAGTAACAATCTGAAAACTTCAAGGGAACTTCCCTCCTTGCAACCCTATCTGGTCTTGCCGTCTTTCTCCTTGTTTTAAACTGCTATCTTGGAACTGCTGCCTCCTTGTGTGCTTTGCCTTGCTCAGAGTGTGCTTTTGTGCTCCGCCTTTTATCTGTGTGGGGAAGTGTGATGGAAGTCAGATGTGTGTAATGATCAGTAATTGCTTTACCTTGCCTGACCATGGTACTGGGACATGTCAGGTATACGCCTCTGGTGTTAGTCCATTTTCGCTCTCTGTGAGCTGTCCATGAGAAAGTGTTTGTGTCAGGAAAGGGGGGATTGAGTTACTAAGTATCCCACCTGGTAGGATGGGGAAAGGGTGTTACAGGGAAGGGGATAAAGCATCTCACCATCCGGTGTCACACTCACACTCCCTGAAGACCCCCATTTAAAACGCTCTTCGTTTATACTTTAAAATCAGCCCTGTTACTTTTTAAACCACTGATTACTTTTTTAAACTACTGATTACTTTTTTAAGTTACTACAATTCCTTTAATATATACATAACATGTCTTATTATGTTTTCCTCCTTTGCCTCTGTCCCTTACAATACATACCATAATCCACAGATGCCAAGTGCCATCATCATGCCGACAGCCATGGGGAGACCTTCCCAGTTAAAATGTGGGCACACTGCAGATTAATTTACTTACCCTGCCATTTTCCCCGGGCATCTCCCCAACTCTGTCAGCATCAGCATGAAGCCTGGATTCTTGTCCCTGAAAAATGTTTAGGGTCCCTTCAAAGTGGTCACCATGTGTCCAGGAGGTACCACTACATCTTCATCAGCTTTCTGGCATCTGTGGACCCTGGCACTGGGACAGGAATAAAGGAACGGATGCCCAGTTACAGGTTCCTAGTCATCATTAATCGTTCAAAAAGACAGTCTGGAAGCCCCCAGAGATCCTGCAATCAGCTTGCTTATATAGGTATTTTCACTGATGCAATACGTAAATGCAAATTCAGGATGCATATCTGATTGGTTCCTTTACCCAGAATAAAAGCCCTCCTTTTCTCTGATTGGATGGCTTATCTGTCACTCACAAAGCCCATATTAGCTCACTTTGGAAAACACTGGTTGACTGACACAGACTGATAAGCTTATTTTAGAGCCAGCTGAACACAATTACACACCCTTTAACTCCTGCCAAGAACCAGTCCTTAGCTGTTTCAGGAGGTCCTGCCAAGCTTAATTGGCAGCACATACTGTGGCAACCCCCATGAGCTCATTTGTTTGCTGCCAACTAACACAGCTGATCTGTACTAATTGGTACCTTTCTTGACTTTATCTGATTTACTATCAATCATGTCTGCTTTCTCTGCCAACATGTCTAAATATACTATCCCAGATGTGCTTATCTTACAGTGAACTGCTGCCAAAGAATATTGAATGTCGGCATGGTTCAGGCCTTTTTGTCACATGCTCCCAAGATGCCATTTTGTATTTGGCATCCATTTTAAATCATCTTTCAATTTGTTCGGCGATACTAGCAAATGGTGAGTCAATTTACTTTTGAGCATAGCTCATTTTCTATCCAGTTTCCAGAATATATTTTTACATATTCATAATGTGCGTGTAATACCCGAGGAACCCTTCTCTTCCTGTGTCATTCTGCCCCCAAAAATATGTGTTGCCCCACATTCACGTTTTACCTTCAAAACGCACTATAATTCTGATTTTTAAAATACTGGAACCATTGATCAGCCTATCATGTTATCTGTACTCAGATTTGCAGGGTGGAGGGTGTCTGATACACTCACACAAAAGAGAAGTGCAGGTTCAGGTTAACAGAAGTATCATACCTTTGGCATGTTATTGCCTGGCAGGGCATCAGGCCCAATGATGATTTGATGGAGGCAGTACTGAAGGCCCCAACACTTCAGAACAAGGATGCCTTGGAAAGTTCTTGGGCTTAGCAGAGTACTATTCTAAGTTTATAGAAAGGTTTGCTACCATTTGCTACCATTTGAGGGAACTATTAAAGAAAAATGTCAAGTTTGTATGGAGCACGTAGTGTGAGGGAACATTCTCCCAAGTGAAGAGCAGCATTGCAGGTGCTCCCACAATTAGCATGTTCAATCCATGTTGTAAGACCATCCTAATGACAGACGCAAGCGCAGTGGGGCTTGTGGCTGCTCTTATTCAAATCCAGGAGGGAGGGGAATTTGTAATTGCGTTTGCCTTCAGAGCCTTACAAGGGCCGGAGAGGAACTACTCTACTGTGGAGAGAGAGGCGTTGGCTTGTTTTTGGGCAGCCAACCGTTTTGAGCTTTTATTGTGGAGTGTGCCATTAATTTTTAAAACTGATCATAAATCATTGGTTCATGCATTGAGCGGGAAGAATGTGGGTGGCTTCCCGAGGATTAATCTTTGGGCTCCAGCCCTACAAGAGTATATTTTGTCAGGCTGTCTATGTCCCGGGTTCAAAGAATGTAGTAGCAGATTGCCTTTCCTGTCTTTCCCTTACGGGGAGAGCAGATGTTTGAAGAAGGATGGTCCATGATATGATATGTTATTTATAATGCACTTAATACCCAGAGGCTTCGAAGCCCAGACCCGGGGATCAAACCTGTGTTGCTCCATGTCGTCTTGCTTTCAAGGCAACCACACTGCCCCTGAGCTATTGATCAGAATGGAGTGTTGGATTTGGCCAGATGGTGTGTGGAGAGTGAGGCATGTAAGTAAGGCATGGTATCAAACAGTAAGACAGACACAAGTGATCACAGTTCAAAGGTGTTTATTGAACTTCAACTGGGTTTGAAAAACACCCATCTCATCCTAAATCTAAAGATGGGAGCAAGCTACGACCATCAAATAATAATAACGCAGTCCTAGTCGAGTCTGTCAAAATAAAAGGGCATATACTAATAAACATATTGCCAATCCTTAATTCTAAATAGTGTGGGAAACAATGTTATGCAAAAGAGAAGTGTTCAAGAAATGATATGTCATGATATTTTAGCCATTGGCTTCCCTTCCCCATGTTTTCAGCACAGGACAAGGCAGCTCACTGTCATGACCGCTGTGAGGGGGCACACGTTGTGCCAGAAGCAGGCTCCCACCAGAACCCTGAGGGCCTTAAAACCACTGCAAAAGAGCTCCTGGAGCCAGTCCTGGCACCTTTGGCACCAGGCTCATATGTAAGAAGGAAGGGCTGTTCAAACTAGGTCCAATTTATGTACATGGGGCTTTAAATCCAACATGGAAACACCAACACAGTCTAGTTCTAAGAACCAAGCCATGCGGTCTAGTGTTTAGGGTGTGGCAGGCCTGGAACTACTGTCCCTGGAACTACTTTACCTGGGCTATATAAACCACACCCTGACTGCAGAACACGCTTCGTGTTATTCTGCAACCAGCAGCGTGACGCTCACCGTGTCCAGCTCCTGGTCCTCAGCATCTTCCTGTAATCCTGCAAGAACAAGAACAAGATTATTCTGTCTTACCTGAGAAAACACCATCCAGCACTCAGCATCTCAACTGGGCTGCAATCTGTGGAAACCGAGAGAAGAAGAAACATCACTCACCTGTGAGTACTAGCTTAAGGACTTCTGGCGAACCGCTACCACAGCTGCTGTTCGAACATTGCAACCTGCAATAATGAGAAACGGAAAAACAATATTAGAACGCGTGCTTCCAAAATATCGAATTCCATCATCCTTACCTGAATTCCATCGCGTTTGCCACCTTCCATTCGAAGCACTACAGCAACATCTGCAAAGGAAAAGAGACATATTCAGGTTCGCTTTAAATATTAAACAACTGCACAGCGCTGTACTTACCTTAACGGATTCCGGGGGCCTGCTTTTCCTCGCGCTCTCATCCACTCGCAGCACCACAGCGGCATGTGAGGAGGAGAAGAAGAAAATACAGGTTAGCTTTAAAAGTCAATAAAGGCGCTTCGCGCTTTCTGTTACCTAGAAAACGTGCCTCTCCATCCAGCACGCCAGCATCAAGACCTTTGCACCTAAAAAGAAGGAGCTAAAGACATTAACGAATTCCCACCATAAACAGAATAAAGACTTACAATTAACAAACCTACCAGCAGATTCAGGGTCACAGCAGGCCTGGGCCCAAGGAAGGCGCACTGCACCAGTGAAGCAACTCAAGCAGCTCGCCATCAAACGTCAAGCGCCCCTGCACAGGAAACGCAGGATAGATAGCTTACCTTACAAATAACTAAGATTCATTATTCAGCACTGGGCAACTACGCATCCAGGGTTCGAAATCTCAGAGCCTTCCAGACACCCCCAGGGATATCAGGTGAGCGTAACACTCACTCGAGCTTAGCACACTCTATGGCTTCTCCAGCATGAGGATGCAGTTCAAAACCTTAACATCAGGGCCTTCTGGGCCAAAGTCTCTTTGCCATTCAAAGTCTATATTTTCAGATAGCCTGATCTAACACAACAAACAATTAAAGTTCCTTTCATTTTAGGATTTCACATATACAACTTCTCAGATGATTTACTGTTAACCCCGGGTCCCCCTCTGCTGGGCTCAGACCCACTTTAACACAAAACCCTTCAATTGGTCTCCCTCTGCTGGGCTCGGACCAAATGTATCTACTTTTCCAAACTTTCTACTTCATCAAAATCGAAGACTTTCAACTTTGTGCAGGATTTTGCTCGACCTGTCGTACGACCACTTCGATTCACAATTACTCGTTCTCTTCTTGATATAACCTTTTCCTCACTTTTGCTTTTGCCACTTCTCAGCCGGATACCTTGCAGAGACCTTCGATTGAGCACCCACGTGGTGCCGGACCACTCTGTCAATGGTATTGTATCTTGCTTTTAAAGTTCAATCACTCATCAGCAGTTCAACTTTGCTTGCGTCTCTTATCACAAGTGTTTTAACAACGTCTGTTCCAACGCTCACCATACAATGTTGCTGCTTGCAACCTTGGCTTCAACACAGATCGGTCTTGTATCGGTCTCCCCATCTCAACGGCTTTGTTGACTTCACTGATGCTGCTTTGTTCTTGGAGCCAAGGACTGTAGCAGAGAGGCTGGTGATTTTCCCTGCCTTGATTATTGATGCGGGAGGGCCCTCGGTATCTCAGACACACAATGCAGGATTCTTTAGCCTGGTTTCCTGGTCTTACACTTTCTATTTTTGAGGCTTCTGGAAAGTAACGGTTCCTTGTCGAAAAGGTCAAGGGAACTTCCCTCCTTGCGATCCCTTTCTGTTTTGACATCTTTCTTCTTTCGTTGACCTGCCATCTTGAAACTCCTGTTTCCTCGTGTGCTTTGCCTCACTCAGGTGTGCTATCGTGCTCTGCCTTTTATCCGTGTGGGGAAGCTTAATGGAAGTCATGTGTATGTGACGTTCAGTAATTGCCTGACCTCGCCTGACCATTGTATTGGGACATGTTACGTAAACGGCTCGGGTCGTAGTCAGCTTTCTCTCATAGCAAGGCTGTACATCTTAAAGTGTTCATGTTGTAAAAGGGGGGTAGAGCTCGTAAATATCCTACCTGGTAGGATGGGGTAAAGGTGTTACAGGGAAGGGGATACCGTGTCACCCAGGTGATCCTCCGACACAGGTCCACCCCCAGGAACTGGATCCAAAAGCGATGGCTGTGTCCTGGCCACCTGGATGACAGATCCCCGGGGATTAGTGGGTGAGACACCTTCTGGTTTCTCACAAGCAGAAGAAGAGATAACTAAGCCCCATCAGCTATTGGAGGGTGGTTGGCCCAAATGGGTTGTTGGGGTATGTGCACAGTTCAAGCAGGTTAAAGAGGAGCTTTGGATGTATGGTGAAATTGTGTGCAATGGTGAGAAAATGGTTCCTCCAAAAGGCATGAGGAGTTTCTAGGAAGGAATATGACTAATAAGAGGATAAAAGAGGCATATTGGTTGCCAAACATGGATGCCGAGGTGGAGCATCTAATTAAGCATTGTGTACCATGTGCACCTAGTGATAAGCTGCAGGTAGTGATGGAACCTCCATTGTGTCTCATTAAGTTTCCTGATAAGCCGTGGGAGAGAGTAGCATTGGACATAATCGGTCATTTACCCAAGTGTCATCAAGGGAAAAGATTCATGTTTGGACTCATTGACTACCATTCCAAGTGGCCTTGCTTGGGGTTGTCAGATGACACCACAGCAAAGTCTGTGGTGGAATTTCTGGATGCCATTTGTAGAGTGGAAGGGTTACCGTCAATTCAAATCCAATGTGGAGGCTGATTATTTGAGAGGGGGATTGATTCATCGAGAGACTACAGCCTTATATTGTCTGCGCCAAAATGGAAGGGTGGAGCGTTTCAAAAGGGTGGTGAAAGGGACGCTTCAGCTGGCTGAAATGTCCAATTTAGGTGTTGTATGTTTGATTCATGATATGCTCTGGGCTTACAGGACAACGCCCCATTCCACTACAGGAGTTACGCCCTTTGTGGCATTGAGGGGCAGGAAACCGGTAGATGAGCTGATTCTGGAATGGCTGGGGACCTATGGCCCAGTTAAAGTGAACTGAGAGGAACTTATCAGTAGGGCAGAGAAATGCCAGGAAAGGTATAAGCAGTTTTATGATAGTAGGAAGCACTTTAATATGGAGCCATTTGAGGTTGGTGGCTTCATGAGAGCGAGAAACCCGAGGGTGAGAGGTGCAGGTACTCCATATTTGTCTGCTCACAGGAAAATGTGCAAGGTGATGGGTACTGTTGTTGTGTTGGAGGAGAACACAAAGTGAGTCTAAGCCAGTTGGTTAAATGTAAGGACATGGAGCGCGGTGTGCGTGAGTTTAGTGGAGCTGTGCACCAAGAGGTACTTTGAGAGTTGCCCAATGATGGTGGCTGGTGTGGTGCAAGTAAAGATGTTTCAGTGGAGTCCCAGGAGAGGTGTGAGAGGCCACCTATTGTGGGTGTGGAGACTAATTACGCCTCGGTTCATAGTGAACATTTTAGTAATGTTTTAGTTCAGCGTGTAGATGGCGAGGAGCTCCTGATGTGTCGGGGCGACCATCAGGTGGGCTAGCCATTGCTGTGGACTTAAACATGAGATGCGAACATTATGAGATTGAGACCCAAAATGACAGACTCTTAGCGATTGGTGTCCGTAACACATGTTTAGACACAGAGCTGTTGCTTGTAAATATGTACTGGAACCCAGCCAAGTCTAAACTCTCGGCATTCCATGCAGCTCTGGACACTTTACTTACCAACTGGTTAGAGAAGGGTAATTCCCACACGATAATACTGGGGGGAAGACATCAACTCTAGATGTGACGACACATTTAAACTTAAAGACTGGGATCCTAGGTTTACTTTTGCCATGCATAATGTTACTACCGTAGGAACTCTGTGGGACCATTACCTATTGAATTGAGATCTTGACATGTGTCTGCCTAAAGAGGGAAGCATGGGTTCAGAGGTTTACACTTGGCATAGAGAGTCAAAACATTCTTGGATTGACTACTTTTACGTTTCCAGAACCTTGCATCCTTTATGTGACCCTCTCATTTTTGGGTCGACGTCTAACAGTGACCACTTGCCTTTGTTCCAAATTGTTCGCACACCAATCACCTGATCGCTGAGTGCTGCCTTGGTTACTCCAGCTAGGGGTGGTCTCGCTGTCAGATGCAACACAGTAGCGTGTAAAAAATTCACTGCCATCCTAAAGTACTGATTTATAGGGCTAGTGTAACTAAAGGTAGCTTTTCGGTGAGAAACTTCAATTCCACTATAATCCAGTCCTTAAATGTTTTGAACGACAAAGGTAATTTTATTGGAACAAAAATGCACATTCATCTTTATGACAGAAGAGTCATGGAGGCAAAGAAAAGCAAAGAAAAAAAGGCCATACGAGATCTTCCTTGCCTTCAATACTCTGGGGAAACTTACAATCACACAAAAAAGGCTATTCTTTCAAAATATAAGAAATGTATCAGATCTATAAGAATAGGAATGCATATCAAAGAAAACCAAGTGATACTAGAATCATTGGCCAAAAGTAACTCCACAGATTTCTGGGCTAACATCAACAGGAAAATGAGAGAATCTCTGGACTTAGTCGTATGTCCGATTCCAGGGCATGTTTTTGTATCCTATTACGGGGACAAGTATTGCTTGCCCATTAGTAAGCAAAGTTGTCTGTCCTCTGTCTTGGGTAAGAGGAACTTTGGTATATGCCCTTGGGAGGATGACATTTTATGGGTTATAGGTAAGGCAAAAGCGTCAAGGGCTTTGGGTTCCGGACGGCCTTTCTCCTGCTGTCATCAAAACCACTCTGTTGGTTTGGCTTGGCTAAGGACCCTATTTCACCAGACATATGGAACTCACAAGGTTCCGCCCACCTGGTTGGAATCTACCATCATCCCTATTTACAAACAAGGGAACAGTAACAACCCCAGAAACATCAGACCGATCGCCTTACTAGATGCAATGAGCAACATTTTTGCATTCCTCCTTCTGAGAGACCGAAATCAGGTGGTCTCGAGATGCACTATTTTGTCACAATACCAGGTGGTCTTCCAGTCCGGCATGGGGACTTTGCCGAACACAAATGTGATGGCGCACATGTTGGCAGCAGTGGGAAAGGGTCTGGTGGGTACTACCTACATGTTATCTATCAATATATTAAGTGCTTTTGACACAGTCAGCAGAAGTTAAGTTATTGAAAAAGCTTCTCTCTTGGAATATTCCATTAAAGATCGTCCAACTGTCGGCAGTGCTTCAAACTGGCACCTCTCTGAGGGTTAGATTGATGTTTGGAGGGGGCTGTGTCCACCTCAGTGGCCACCTCTGTTGGGCTGAAGCAGGGCTGTGTTTTGGCCCCCTCCCTGTTCAATCTATATACCTTTGATATCAATGGCCTTTGGTCTCAGGGTGTTACCTATCCTATCAAACTGGGTCCTTAAATCTGAACTGGTTGGATTTTGCAGATGACTTCATTCTCTTTGACAAAACTCTGATTGGGCTACAAAGGAAACTAAACTTCTTTAACTATGCCCTGGATGATAACCTAGTAGTTAAGGGAAGTAAATCCAAGGTTATAATCTTTACAACAAAAACATGGCCTAAAACATTCAATTGGAAGGTGAGTAGCCATCCAACGGAAAGGGTTCTGTTGATGAGATACTTGGGCTACAACCTGTCCAATACAACCTCAAATGTTGTCTGGAGAGCCAGCTTGAGAGGCAGATCTGAACCTTTTCTTTCTAAAATGAAAAGAATTTACACCCAACTGTGCAAGTATTCCCTTCGGCCTCTCATCTTATTTTATCAGTCCAAGATTGAACTAACGATCCTTTATGGAGTAGATATCCTACTCACTGATATAGGCCCCTATTTGAACACTTTTCAAGACTTGTTTTGGAAGAAGACCTTGCATTTGTCCACTTCCATCCCAAACGTGGTTATTCAGCATGCGTTCAGCTTAATATCACTGTCTAGGAGGGCTACGTGGAGGAAACTAGTTGAGTATGCCAAATTTCTAAATCCTCCTCCTAACTCATTATCCAAAGACCTAATTATTGACACCTTGTATGGCTCTATAACTGCTTCAAAGAAAAGATGGCTGCTATGTTAAATTCAATAGGGTCTTCTGTGGAAGAGTTGTCTGGGAGTCCAGCGTTCACAAAAAGGAAGTTATTCATGTTAGACTGGGGTGAGACTGTCCATTCTCTTGATGCATATTCCACTTGCAAGGAATATGCCAGGTTCCCAAGAAAAAGAAATTTGCTAAAATATATCTATTTATTCCCATGTGCAAAGGTTCGTTCAATGTATATTTGTTTCTGTTTGAACCAACTTCCCACCTTGGATCACATGGGAAAATGGGGTAAATGTTTGCAAGCCACTCATTGTAGGCTTTGCAATGATGAAAGCTGTGGGGCAACTCCCGATGATCAGTCCAAGAAAACACAACCAGATAGGGAACAAGACTTGGTGCACACACTTTTGAGAAAGATAAGAGTTTTCTTTTGTACACAAAAAGGAAAAAGCAACAGGGTATTATAAATCCACTGCCACAGAGCTCTGCGACGTCTTACGAGTGAAGTTTGGGTTTTAAACACACAAATCGTCACTCATGGTGTAATCTATATGCAGTATTAATCCCCACCCTCATTGGCTGCCTCCTATTTGCATGCTAATGATTACACAGAGCTCCCTCTTCAATTGGTTCCACTGTTTGTTCACTTATCTTCACCAGACGTAGGCAATGTCTGTGTTCATCATGGGATGCTGTAAAGCCATTGGTTAACATCAAGTGGCACCAACCTACCTTTTATCTTAGCCAGGTGACATGCACTTGGTAATCAATATGAACTCAGTGTGGCTCTTCGAGGTCAGCCTGGTGCTTGCTGACAAAGCAGCCCTTTTCTCATCCCAGATACATTGGCATCTCCATCATGCCCTCCCCACTGTATGGGACTCATTCCTTAGCTCTCCCTGGAACAAAACGTAGATCATGTTGTTCTCTGTTCTCATCTTTATCGGTTTCCCCTCCCCAAAAGTGAATTTAGTGTCCTACTAATTAATCCAGTTCACGAAGGATGTAGGGCTCATTTCCCTGCACGTCTGGTAGTTTAAATGGAGTGACCATCATCCTGTGGTGCGCTAATATCTTAAATCTTGGTTCATGTTTTGGCATCCCAAAACCTCTGCCTTCGTTTTCATAAATATGACCTTGGTTCTAGACTGCAGCCCTGCACATCTTCAGCTACACACATTCCTACATAATTAGTTCAATTACCTTAACTGATGTGGGGACTTGTGTGTGTTACTTTTGCTGCGCCTGGGAATAGGGATACAATGGTGAGATGAAAGAAGAGGCCTCATTGTTCTGTGTTGTCTGTGCAAACACGGCCTGCAAGGATTCAGGTTTACTCGTGAATGCGATGTTAGTTTGTGCTAAGATTATCATGTGTATGCACACACTATAGCCTACATAATTGAATTGTGACATTGTTTAATCAACTTCTTCCCCCTTCCATGGGTTTCCTATTCCCACTAATGACCCCTCTCCATAACACACACCCTACACCATTCTGTGTTCATTTACATAATCTAATATATGTTTCACAGTCTAAACCATCTAGGAGGGGCATGGTCTTGACATGCAACCCAACATTCCCCCTTTAGTTAATCCTTCTCTTTCTCTTTGCCGATCCACTTCATCCTTCGGAACCCAAACCCTGCATACATGGCACAAGCTACCTCCATCTCGCACATACTTTTCTGGAGTACATGTGAGATATATACAATCCCCATCACCAGCTAAATACACCCATTGCTCAGGTTTGTTCTCAGGGTCTGGTGGGGGCGATGTTAATGTTCCTGGGAGATGGAGGGGCTGTTAAACCTTAACCATACGTGGTTTATTCAAATCCTCAGCTTTGGCCTGCCCCTCTTTTTTGCCTGGGAGAGCCACTCTTGCCCCCATAGTGACTATTCTTTTTGTGTTGTTTGGGATACTCTAGGCACAGCATAGAACCATCATCTGGCACATGAAAAACACCACCAACAGGAACACCATGATCGGAGCCAGCAGCTTCACCAGTGCCCAAGCCAAGATGTTGCCCATGAGAACAATGTGTCAAACCAATCTTCAGGCTGCACTCCTGCTTCATATTCCGTTCCTGTCTTCAACTTGCGAGAGGCCCCTATAATATGCATCAGGGACTCATTATCTGCATTTGGGGGTATGTACGTGCAACATGGCAACCCAATCTTCTTGCACACACCACCTTCCATCCCAGTTAGGAATCTAGAATGTATCCATTTTGAAGCTTCATCAGCCGAGTCTCCCTCAGTTCAGTGATAGCATTAAGTCCTTGTTTGGTGTAATTTGGCAACTGGATCACTTCCCACTGAACGATCTGCAGACGTTTGGTATTCGCTGCAGCCTGGAGGGAGACAAAGAATACTTCAGTTTTAGTGTACAGCTTGTACTCATCTGGAATTGACTTAAGCAGTTTGATTCTTCTGATAGATAGTTCAAACTCTCTTCTCACATTCACTGACCGCTGGTTCTTTTTCACTTGGGGGTTGGATAGGTGGTAAAATTGACTGTACCACCTCTCATTCAGATGCCAGTGTTAAGTGTACTTCTAGCGCAACCAGGATAGCTGAGTGCAAGGTTGTCAATGCACAGGTGCATTGCCAAAAGTGTGGAAGGTGCAGGTATGCTTGATGACCGCATACCGAGTAAATATCCATCAATGCTGCTCCTCCTTTTGCAAGGTCTGGAATGGACAATGTCTTATTGCACTTAGTGTTAGTGCCTACTGGAACAGTTCTGTGCCCTCAAAAGCAAAACTGATATTCATCCTTCGCTTGTACGTTTACCAGTGTTTCATGTATTTCAATCCATGTCAGCTTAGATATATGTGCAGACCATATTGCAAAACAGTTTATTTATATTCCATATAACTTCCTCTCCGATCCCTGCCAACCACCCTGCTGCACAGCTCACCACTGCCTTCTCCCATCTGTTTTATATAAAAAACATCTCCTGGGGTGCTAACATGTTGGGTGCTCCTGACGCATGGGAGATGAGGGAACAGACATACCAACTCCTGTTTTACCTCCGTTTCCCCACTGAGTTCATATAATTGTATCATACATTATGAAACTCTGTGTGGTGCACATTGGACATTGTGTCAAGCACTATTCCATTGTACTGTTCATATTCTTTTTCCTTCTCTAAACCCCTTTTTAGTCGTATCTTGAGATATTCATCATTTGGTGTTGTAGCTTCAAAACATGTATCAAAAGGTGACACATATGTATATCCTTTTCCAGTACTACTACTACAACATTCCCACCCCCCTTTATATGGCCTACCCATTTAACAACACTTAATATATATATAAACATCATAAACAGAGACCCACACATAAGTGCATATAACATGGCTCTGCAAATACGATCAAAATACTCATGTGTAATCTTGTGCCACACTCTTCTGATTCTCCATCCCCTGGCTCAATCTCGACAGCAGCCAGGCCTCAAGGGTTCTCCCTGCCCTCCCTTCCCTGGTTTCTGGCCCCATTCCGGGGTCTCATGCTGTTGGGGCGATGTAGTCTGCTGATCCCTGTGACAATAAAGCAAAGGTTGAACCAGTGGAACAGGATGACACGTAAATTATTCGATGAATTATACATTTTAATCAATAAATATTTTACATAATCATTGTATGTATAGTATAAAACAATTAGTTCATTCCATCAACATACCTTTCATATCTTAAGCATTAATTCACAGTCCCATGCTAACTCATTCATACATTCCTATATAAAAACCAATTTGACATCTAGAACAATGTGTACTGATAATATTACACAAAATGTCCTTCAGTTATGACATTTGTTAATGACCCGTTCCATAGTATCAGGTGTCGTATCAAATTTGTTTTTTTGTTCTTCCAGATAGTCACAAAATTGTCGACACGTGTTTCGGTCACAAAGGACCTTCTTCAGGACATCGGCACAGAGCAGTAAATCCACCCTTTTTGGAAAAGTATAGGCCAATTTTCAGTCTAAAAACATACATAAAAACCATCAGGATATAGTGTCATCCCTATGTATTCAAGTCAGTGACTAATAATGTCCCATCTGTGTTTCTAATCCATATACACGTGCCCCACGTGCATCGAGGGGGGCACCACTTCACCAAGTCTAGGTCAGTTCCACCACACAGTCAAAGGGCCTCCGGGGAGGGGTTCGTTCTCAGAAGGGTTTGGGACGGCCTCCATCTGGGGCTGCTTTCATACTCACTGTGCCTCTGCCTAGGCCACTCCAGGGCTTGCAGCCAGCCATTCCTGTCACCGCTTGATGGCCAGAGGATCACCACCTTCCACCTACCAGCTGCTTCCATCAAGGCCAGCAGGGCCCGGTATTACAGCAGGCAGCAGGCCACAGGGTATGCAGCTGTTCCCCCTGGTAGTTGCCAGCACACACTGGGTCGCGGCCCGCCCACTGGTTCATTGCGCTCTATTAATGTCGTTGGTGGGCTCCAGACTGCCTCTGCCTTCAGGCCGTCCTGATGCTGCACTCCAGTGCTGACTTCTCCAGTCAGTGTACCTCTATGCCTCATCAAGTGTCCCTTCCAGGCCTCTATGTTCCTGCAGCCCGCGTCCGGCCACAGACAGCTCACCCCGTCTACCACGGAATGCACACGGGGCAGGCTGCTTGCCGCAAGCCGCCCCTCCCCTCTGTGCTAATGGATGTTTTCGGTGCCAGATGGGCCCACTCTCCTGCTGCAAGGCCCGGTGCCATGGCTGCGTCCCTCCAGGAGTGTTGTTGAGCCGGTTACACCAGCCCCACCATGTTGGAAAGCACACTGAAGAGAGAGTCCCTGGAATGCCCCTCCTCAACCCCAAGAACATGACAGCCCGAAGAGTCAAGAACGCAAGATGCAACTCACTGTTTGGACAGCCCACAGGAGGGCCAGTAACATCCACATATGCAAACAGATATTCACTCAGACAACCATTCAAACCTTATCCAGTCAACGTCTTTATGGATACAGTTTCCACAACAATGATCATGGATCCAAACACTTCACTGGATCAGATTAACTAAATACCGAACAGCCATTGTGCTGATGTCATTAGTGACACCACAAAATAGCAATGTTAGTCATGAAGCAAACTCTCACCCATGCACGAAGTTACATGGACAAACACGTGCATACACAAAGAACATGCTTACACAGTTCTGTAGAAAGAGGACAGATACATATACATACTGTCAAAAGCCATTATTATTTTTCTCATTAGCCAAACACAGAAATGCAAAACGCAAAGATAAGAAGGGATGCAGAGCAAGCTTGCAGACGCTTATTGCAATTGACCATATGGAACTACATGGTCATATAAGGAGCCTGGAAGAGCCAAATACTACTAACCTATAAGAAACGTAGCACGATATAGATATATAGAAATCATAGTATAACTGTAGTGAGGTTACATGTGGCCCCGGGTTGAGGGACGAGGAAAAGCAGAATTAGGCTGCACGAAGCAGCAGGCCAGGGCTCGCAGCCAAGGTCAACGACAAGCCGAACATTCCTGGGCCTCAGAGACAAGGAGAAACCTGCAACATACTAGCATAAATCCTCCCAAAATGCAGACCAGAGAGCTTGATTTCGCTTTCCTCAACCACGTGGTTCGGCTTAGCCAGACAATGGTCATTCAACCGTGGTGGGAAGATGAGTAGTTCCCTGCGACACAGACATGAAGTGAAACATAGATTCTTTAACAATGTTGCAACCTTGTGGGCAATCTGAAAGGCAAAGTAGTGATACTAACGGCTGCACTGGGAACACATAGTCTTTCTCGTCACCTTGAGAAGGTGCGCTAAGCGCTGAGAACAGAGCTGGGTCGCAGACCTGCGGGGAGGATCAGCTCCAGCCAATCAGGGAACACAAATCCAGGGGTGGATGGCAGAGGGCAAGGGCCAATGGTAATCATGCAACCCTGCAACAATGTAATAGATAGTTTGTGGGGAAGGGTCAGGCAAGCCACCTGACATGCGAGGGCTAATAGAGTAACATCTATAGGTGCCGTGTATAGGCACTACCACCCCAACTATCCAATCATGTACCCTCATAGGTTTTTGGGGAAAGTCCCATGTTGTGACGCAGTAACTGAACAAAATTGCCCGGCACAGGCTCAGGAGCTGTGATTTCGGCAGATTCTCAATGCCCTGTATGATCCCTGTCTGTTTGTGTAATAAACAACAGTTCTAAGTTGTCCTTGGCTGAGTCCTCCACCTGTGAACTGGGGGGGGGGAGAGGTTGTTGGGCCCTTGGTGAGCGTGAACCCCCAGCCCCTCTGGTATACCTAAGCCAACAACACAGTACTGGGCGGCCACCTTCCGACTTCCAAATCCACCGGCAAACACATTGGGGTGCCTCCCAAGCTGCTATTGCAAAGGATATTGTACAACCGACACACAGAGCTCAACACGAGTCTCCCATTTCTGGACGAGCACTCTAGCACCACATCATCATGTGCCACACTCTTGATAGTTGATTGAACATTATAAAAAACTAACACCGAAAAACCGTCAGCAAAAAATAATGATATCAAATACTGCTGTAAACATAAACCTGTATTCATGAAATATTAACAATAGCTCAAAAACATTCAGTCAGAATGATCGGCATGAGGGGACACGGATTGTGGTGCTTTTCGAACATCAGATAAATGTACCCAATATGACAATTCTTTTACTTTAACTGCAAGGGGAGTAGCACATACCACAGTGTACGGGCCATTATAACGGGGCTCACTCCATCTCCTCACAAAGTTTTTAATATACACCTGGTCATTTGGGAACAATGGTGATGGGCTCGCAGATTCTGGTGCATTGCTTTTATCAGTGTCTTCTGATCTTCGTGGAGCAATCTGTTGAGAAAGGTATTTAATAAATACACCTGGTTAACTGATTCAAATACAAATGGAATTCCTCCCCAGGATCAAAGTAGCCCTGGGAGCATCACACAATTGGATGTAAACAAGGATAACAATTCCTGAACATTAGTCACATGCCAGTCTTCCTGAATATCTACTGCAATATGCTGTTTAGATACATGGGCAGGGTAATAGAGCTGGTCAAAGGCTACCAACGCCAATGCTCGAAGCATTATGACCTTCCCTATAGTAATTTGCCTCCACACCAAATCAGTTGGGGATTGTGCACACCCTCTCTTTTGCCACACAAATGTTTCACTTTGTGGGGCTTGGCCTTGGATTTCGATTATTTCTTTAACAGAGAGCCATAAACAGCACCTGCAACTGGAGCTGTGTGTTCACAAACGCTGGATGCTCAGGTATCTCTGGTACTGGCAAAAAAGCGGTCTGTTGCACCGCAGTGTCTGCCACTTAGTTCCTGAGGGAGACGAAGTGTACGCCGCTTGTGTGGACGGGCACGTTACAAATGCACAAGTGTAGGTTGAGCGAGCACATCAATCAGTCTGTCCAATAAAGCTGCATGCTGTGCGGGAGACCCATCTGCTGTACGAAACCCTCTACTCATACATCTTGACAATCCTGAGTGGACAGTCGTCGTAACATAAGCCAAGTTTGAATATATTGTTACTCGGTATCCCTGTGCTGCCTCAAGTACTTCAATAAGGGCAATCGGTTCTGCTGCTTGTGCTGAATAATGACCTGGCAGCCTCGGCTGCAAGACAACCTCAAATGCTCTCTCAACTAGACGCACTAATACCGCTCCAGTATGTCTCTGACCCGTCTCCTGGTCGATAGTTGAGTACCCATCAACAAAATACACTTCTCCATCAAGGGCATAGTCACAGGCCTTAGGAATACCATCCTCTAGGCCGTCATAGGTGACACAATCATCCACATTGTCATTGTCAGCAATGGTTCAGTCAAAAAGGTAGCTGGGTTTACTGTCTTGCAACAAAAAATGTGAATAGATGGGCTTGACAATATTGGTTCATATGCAGAAGCCCTTTGTGTGGTCAAAGTGGATTTGGATCCCTCCAGTATCGCAAAACCTGCATGTTCCACATACAATGTTAGGTAACAACCCATGACAATAGTCGCAGACTTCTCAATATCTAAGGCAGCAGCTGCTAATGCTTGTTTGCACAGGAACTGACCTTGCATGAGAGAATCTAACATGCCACTGTAATAGGCCAAAGGGTTATGCCCCATTGTGCTGTGTTGTGTCAGTACAGCAGTCATCATTTGACCATGGGAACATGAAAAGAGATGCAACTCTTGCATATAATGAGGGGTAACCAGTACTGGGGTGGTAGAAATAGCATCTTAAAGCTCTTGAAAGTTAGTGATCATCTCATCAGTCTAGATAATTGTATTTTTTGTATGCTGTGCTTCCTTGAGAGCCTGAAGCAATGGTTTGGTGTATGACTTATAAACAAAAATCCATGCTCTACAATAATTACAAAGACGTAGGAACTTCTGCATATTGTTCACCGTCACTGGCTGGGGTGTCTCACGTACTACTGCTGCTCACTTGGGAGTAACTCTTTTACCATTCACAGAAATCAACTGTCCCAAGTACAACACCTCCTGCTGAAAATATTGCAATTTTGCTCGGTCTACCTTGTACCCTTTGTCTGCTAACAATTAAAACAACACTATAGAATATTCCCTGCATTGGTTCTCCGTATTACTGTGCACCAACAAATCCTCCACATATTGAATTATAGTACTAGGGACAGAGATGTTACCTAGCTCTTCATGTAGCACCCTATTAAAGATACTTGGAAAAGCACAGTACCCTTGAGGAAGCCAAGCATGTTGGAATCAGCTCCTGGCAAACGTAAACGCGGTGTGGTACTGCGAATCAGGATGCAAGGGCACTGAGAAAAAAGCATTTTTCAAGTCCACTACTTTCAATTTCTTCACCGGACAGATAGGTGTATTATGAGGTGAATTTGAAGGTACTATAATGCCCTGATGTAAAAGGGCCATAATGGTGTTGTAAATCCCCTCCTCTGCTGCCTTTGACAGGGGATACCGTTTTACTTGCGGCAATAGAGCACTAGGTTTCAGAGTGATGCGTATCGGCGCAGCGCTTTTAAAAGTCCTACATCATGTGGATTGTTTGTCCACAAATTGTCTGAGACTTTGGCCAAATCTGCAGGTGTAAATGAAGGATGGGTCCCTACCAATAATATGGAGCACACTGCATGTTTGTACTGAATCATGATTTCACATGGAACACACACTTCCAATATTATTTCTTCCTCCTTTTCTCGGTTCTCAAAAAATCCCTCATCCGAGTCATTTTTCACCGGTTTCGTAGGGTCAATGCACAAAACCTTGCACCATTCCATGTTGTTAGAATTGACTGCTATTAAAACAATCCAGTCTTCTGCCACTAATACTCCTATATCCAGTTCAATGATGATGCCTGCAACTACCACTTGAGGCTGGGCCGGCCTGAACAAAAACTCAGAAGGTACTCACCAATGCTTGTTTGCCACTTGTGCCATGGCACTCAGTAATATAGTGATACCATACAGAAACAAATCGGGGGCCACTGGTACTCCTCTTGCCATGGACTGAACACCTAATACATTCATGATCAACATTACCCTAACAGCACACATACAGGGTGTGGAACACACCACTCCTCATTCGGTGAATGAGATGATCATGTTGAGCTTGCTTAAAATATCCCTTACCAACAAATGTATTGGCGTCGCGGTGTGGTATTACAAGGGGGCCCACACCTCTCTGCCTCCTATTTTAATAAGTAATTTCTTTGTGAAAGGAACAAATTGAACTGCCCCACAGAAGACCTGCGCTTCCATGACCTCACTTGATAGAGGGAATCCTCCTTCATTAATGCATGATTTGGTCACACTTGTATCTACCATATAAATGAATGGTTTATTTGCTATCTCCACACCTACCAAGGGCTCCTCTTATGCGTCAGTAGTGCATGATAGAACTGGACATGCTAAGGCTCTCTGTGGGCTGTCCTAATCTGGATACGTGTTTGTCCTCGGAAAGACGAATGGGTTTCCTGTGACCACAGTGGTTGCCTGATAGTGAGTCACTGTACCATTTGGAACAGTGCCGTTGCCCGGGATAGGGGGGCCCTGTTGCTGTCCCTGATGTACAGCATATAATGGCACATTACCAGCTCCTGGGGTGGCTAACTGCGGTAAAGTTGGTGGCGGAGCGGGCGAGGCCATGGGCAGTGGTGCACGATAAGGGGCCGTTGGAGTTGTCTGTCCGTATGACTGGGATTATGGACCTGGACCTCCGGGTGAATAGGGATACATCTGTCATTGAGGATATGCATACACCTGTCTACTTCTACATTCCCTTGAAAAATGACCCATGCGTCCGCATGTCCAACACTGACCTGCTCGTCCTCATGGTCCCATTCCACCAAAACCCCCTCTCACCTCCCCAAACACCCCAAAATAAACTGCACCCCATTGAAACCCCACTGGGAACACCCCTTGATACTGAGGTTGATACCCACCTGTCCACCCGTTTCCTCCTCCCCACCCGGGTGCTGCATGTTCACCCACCTGAATTGCCCTAAGGTCTGCCAAGCCTTCCGTCTGCACTGCTGCCGCAGCCCCCTCCAATGTAACCTTTGCTAACTTCTTTTGGGCCTGTTTCTCTTTCCCTGCTTGCGCTTGGTGCAGTTTCCTTCTCCTTTTCTTTAAACCGTTTACAATGGTGGATAATAATAGACATCTATTCAAATAGGTACAACAGAATCCCTATTCAAATATGCACATCTTACTCCACCAATAGGGATATCGATATATATCATAAAATAAAGAGTAAGATGATAGATTTCCACTACTCACACCACTACTCCTCAAATAGGACCCTCTGATAGATTTTCCGGCACTACAAGTCTTGGCAACATAGACTGCAGGCAACACTTTAACTTTCAAAAAACATATTTTGTTTATTCAGAAAAATGTTCAAGTAAAACATAAAACACTACCCTCACCTAACACAGTGCAGGTTACTAACACTAAAACCACAGTATCTAAAACGTAGGCCTCAAATTATACACATACCCAAGACACAAACGATATCACATAACAAAATACAAAAAACCTCAATGTTTCATTTTCTGTTCTTCAAAGCCCTTTTCGGGCGAACATTCTTCAGGGGATAATTTAAAACATCCACTATTCTCCTCAACACCATGTTGAATGGGTAGTATCAGGCAAACAGAGCCTGTAAAGGAAAAAACAGAGGACACTAATAAGTTCCAAAGGGGGGGGGGGGAAATACTACAAAATGTAAATAAGAAGTCGGCTCAAGCTATGATGCCAACCTCACACGGGTCTAGATCAAATGGACCCCTATGATTTACCTTCAATTGGTGAACCTCCAAAGCACGTCTGTAAGTGACCAGTATTTGAAGGTGAGCATGTCAGTGTCAGGAAGACATGCGCACTGTATTTACACACCATTTCTCACTGCATGTTACCATTTGGTCTGTGACTGTGGTGTAGCCTCAGTGTGATTGCACCCATATAGACACAGGACACAGCTGACCAACGGCTTCTTTTATTATACGGCATGAGAGTGTTTTACAGTGACACCGGATTTCTACGTCATTTCATGCTGCATGCTACCATTTGGTCGGTGACTGGGGTGGTGCCCCTTTAAAACTGCTCTGATATAGACACGGTACACAGCTGACTAGCGGTTTCTTCACTGCAAGGCATGAGAGCGATATACACTATGATGCACCCTCATTTCTGCTAATGCATGGGGAAAAGGTGGAGAACCTGACTTATAGAGGCATTATAGGTTGTTCATTTTTGCTTTACAAATTGCTACTGTGAAATGCCATTGAATTTTGTGGATCTGGTCTTTTTTGCGCTGCCAGGGAGGCTTTTCCTGTGTTCCCTGCAGTGGGCATCTCTACTTGTGTGGAGGTAATTATCACTATATTTGGCATGAATGTGCTACAGCTGAAGTTTTTTAGTGATCTTTGGCTGACATAGAGTACATGGTTTCTGAAAGTTGGTTTGTCCTTTTAGGTATTGCGATATCTCTGTGGACTGTGACGCCCTGTGAAGTTTTGGTTTCTGATTTGCGAGAGATTAGCATACTGGTCACTTACAGACGTGCTTTGGAGGTTCACCAATTGAAGGTATCTTAGGGGTCCATTTGTTCTAGACCCGTGTGAGGTTGGCATCATGGCTTGAGCCGACTTCTTATTTACATTTTGTAGTATTCCCCCCCCCTTTGGAACTTATTAGTGTCCTCTGTTTTTTTCCTTTACAGGCTCCGTTTGCCTGATACTACCCATTCAACAAGGTGTTGAGGAGAATAGTGGATGTTTTAAATTATCCCCTGAAGAATGTTCGCCCGAAAAGGGCTTTGAAGAATAGAAACATGTTGGGATCATATGTTTTTTAATGACACATTGAGGTTTTTTGTATTTTGTTATGTGATATCGTTTGTGTCTTGGGTATGTGTATAATTTGAGGCCTAAGTTTTAGATACTGTGGTTTTAGTGTTAGTAACTGCACTGTGTTAGGTGAGGGTAGTGTTTTATGTTTTACTTGAATAAAAATGTGAATAAATAAATATGTTTTTTGAAAGTTAAAGTGTTGCATGCAGTCTATGTTGTCAAGACTTTTAGTGCCGGAAAATCTATCAAGAGGGTCCTATTTGAAGGGTTGGGGTGTGAGTAGTGAAAATCTATCATGGATAATAATAGACTACATTTCCGCCCAACCCTTTGCCTCGATCCCCACTATCTTGTTGAGTGTCTTCTGTACTTCTTTCAGGAGCCCTCTTTTGATCAAAAAATAGAAAAAAGGAATAGCTCAATACCATGAATCCCTGCCTCTGCCCTCCACATTTCTTGTATATCTAAATTATATTGAGCCGGATCCTCGTTATCATGCATTGTTTGTTGCATAATCGACTGAAGATCAGGTGTGTCTGGATATGCAAACCGCAATGCTGCCCTTACCTGGGGTCGGACGTCATTGAAATGTGCTCCGTTGTGGTTATCGCCACCCAATTTTATGCCCGGATAACCTGCTTTAATCCATATGGCATCCGCCTTGTCACCTAGTATCGACACAAATAAACTTTTCAAGTCATCGACAGCCAGGGGAGTCCAATCTGTGCGCTTTTCAAATGCATATATCCATTTGCCCGCCCCCTTGACTGAGGGATGGAAGTTTCTTTATGTGATTATTTTTGTCCATATGTGCCCAAGGGATATACTGTGCTCTCCCTGGGCCCTTATGCAACAACAGAAATGGTGCCGCTACCCTCTTCCCAACTTTCTTCTTTCCCAACACTAATCTCTTAGCTACTGCAATTTGCCCAAACCTGATACATAACCTGGGTACCCACAAATGTTCTACTCATGGGGATATTGCAAGTGGCTGCTCTGCTTCTTCCAGTTCATCTCCCATATCCCATTCCTCTTCCCCTTTGCGTGTATAAATCATATTCCTCCTCCGACCTTGCCATCGCATAATCCACACACCCTTCTCGCCTCCTCCTATATTCACATTCCTTTTCTGTATGAACATCTTTGATAGCTGTACTATCTATGCGAAACAAAATGTCCCCTGCTCTCCATTCATCCACCTCTACCGGCATACGTTGTCCCTCTCGTCGTTCTAAATTTAAATATTCCAATTCACCTTCCACCTTCCTTAACGCATCTACCAGCTCGTTTTGTGGCTTTGCATCATCTCCCTCCGGCCCCTTACCTCATCAGCAGCTGATGCTTTGAGGTTAGGAATATTCTGATAGTGTACTGATGCAGATGGTGGGGGTGTTGTGATGGGCAGTGGGGCATACATAGGATGTGTATAACCTGATGCAGCACGCGTAGGGTAGCAGCCTAATCATGGTCACCTGTCTGTTTCCATAAGGGACGCGGGGGTGCACGGGACAGTGGCTGCAGCAGTGTTAATTCTACCCACTGTAGTCACCTCACATACTACCTTAGAGTAATCGGTGGGGCAATCCTCTAAATCTTGCACAATTTTCTACAGTTCTAGTACCTCCTTTCTGTTTTTTAATTTACGTACCTTATATTTAGCTGTTAGAAACATATACATACGACTTAAAATCTCTCTGTTATTTGGGCCCTGGTCCGGCCAAAGCTTAACATCCCTTCCTTTGTTTCCGCGCACCATTCCCAATGATATTTAAGGATCTTGTCCTGTTACAACAGAAGGGCCTTACACATGTAATGCAACAGAGTATTTGGCTCCATGATAACTACTCTTTCTCATCAATAATTTTACAATGTTACCGATACCCTTGTCCCTCCCAAACAAATCTGTGTCCCTCCCCCGTAGCCCCTTCTCACAACCCACACTCACCTTCTTTGCCCACACACACACAACAAATACGCACAAGTCTTTCACTCTTCCCGTGTCACACCTCAATCAACTCTACTTTAACCAATACTATCCATCACAAAAAACAAAGCTTACAAACAATAAAATCACAACAAATTCGACTTTTAAGTTCCAACACCCCTACTATATCGGGTGAGGAGATCCCAGGCCACTAGGGTCTCTACCACAACTACCTTTTCGTTCCCTACCTTCTCCTTGGATTTTCTGGCCATTGAGATTGACGGTGAGGTGGGCGAATGCCATCTCTCTAAGGATACAGTGAGAAATGTCAGGGAGGCAGTAGCTGCCTGCCTGAGGGCTAAGAAGGTGACTTTGGGGCAGGTACAGAGTTTGGTGGGTCAGCTGAATTTTGCTCTCAGAATGATTCTAATGGGGGTGAACATGTTCCTGGTACTTCGCTGGGGCAATGTCAGGTTTGACAAAAACACATCACCACACTAGGTTGTCCAAGGAGCAGAAGCAGGACCTAGTGATATGGGACAGCTTTTTAGTAGATTTTACAGGGTCTGGATCAGGGTCAGGGTCTGCGGGAGGTGGAGTTGGGCTTGTATATGAAAGCCGCAGGAAGCATGGGCTTTGGGGCCATTTTTGGCAAAAAATGGTGTGGACAGCGGTGGCCGGGTTACTAGCAGAGGGAACGGTTGTGTAAAAACATTTTTTGAGCTCTTTCCCATTATTATAGCTCTAACTATCTAGGGGAAAGAGTTAAGGAGAAAGGATGTACTTTTTTGGTCAGAAAGCATGTCGGTAGCCTGCTCAATAAACAGTCCGAGGGCAACTTGCCCAATGATACTAAGGTTACTCAAGAGATTGGTTTTGCTGTGTCTAAAAGCCAATATTCACTTTCGGGCAAAACATGTGCCAGGTGTCCTTAACAATGCGGCTGATGCTTTGTCCCGTTTTAAAATCCCGGAGTTCCAGCAATGTTTACCAGGGGCAGACATAGTGATGTCTTCATTCCCAGAGACAATATGGGAGCTTGGTGCCGAGAGTCAACATCTTTGATAGAGGTGTCAGTATCAAAGAAGACAACAAGGGCTTATGAAAAAGCATTTGGGGTGTTCAGGGAATTTCGTGTGGGAGAAGGCCTGGAGGATATTTTGCACATGAACTCCTGCAAGAAAATGTATTGGTGACTTACATTCAGAGGCGGTAACGGTAGGGGTTGCCAGAACTAAGATGGCGGCCATCATATTGTTTGCAGGATTGCAAGGGAGGTCCCAGCCTTGCACAGATTTCACCGTGAGAAAAGCTTTATCTGGCTGGAAGAGGGCGGTGGCACCAGGGGGCGATAGCAGGAGACTACTGGACCCAGAAAAATAGCAGAAATGGTTTGGGTACTGGGGGATAGCCAGAGATGACTGGGAAATTGCATTGTTCAGGGCAGTATTTGTAACAGCACGTTTTGGTGACTTCCAGATGGGAGAGCTGGTGGGAGGGGGGGTCTACAACAATGTTCCCTCTAATTATTGTTCTCCATGTGCGGAAATGGTTTGCTGTTGTGTGCACATTTTCCATGTGCGCAACTGACTAATGAGGTAAGCCACTTTGTGAGCATGCGTATTTAGTGAACTACCTTCACAGAAGAGAGTTTGGAAAGGAATTTCCTTTTCCCAGCCACTGCAATTCTTGACAAATCTTACAACACTTTATCAAACACATAGGCTAAAATAGAATATGTCATATGTGATTAAACAGAAAACTCATCAACCAGTCCAAGACTTCAACATCTGCCACAGTACCTTGCAAACGTTTTATGCCACTGGAAAATCACTTGTGTACTACAACATACAAATCCCTCTTGTCATAAACTGATGTGGCTGTCAAGAAATTCAGACAGAATACAACATTTGCTGATGGATTAATGGCAATTAAAAGCAATGTGTCAAAAAACATGCTGATAGGAGTTCAAGTGCCACTTTTATTTATTTATTTAGTCATTTCTAGGGCCAGGAGAACATGCTTCTAATACCTTGTGTAAGGATGATAATTGCATCAGAATAACTGCACCTCAGAATATGATGATCAAATATTCCTGTGCCTCTTCTTATTATCCACATTACGTTGTCCTTTGGGTAGTGATAACACCAGCCTTACAGCTGAGAGACATATACACCATCAATGTTTACTCCTTAAAAATGAAAATGTGCCCAACAAAAACAAGAAACAATTAACATGTTGTTGCTTCAACCCACAAAGCTCCACTGATATTTTTTTGAATTAGTGACCTGTACAGAACAGTAAAAACAAAGAGGTGATGGCTGGAAGGTTTAGACTTAATCTTAACCACTGGCAATGCTCTGGGCAACCCTCCAGACCACCGTTCTTCGCCTGCCAAGCCATTACAGAAGGGAAAGACCATATGCAAATCAGGCTTGGCTCCACCCCAAAAGGGGCAGTCCAGCCCGAACTGCTAGGCCACATCCCTTCTGCACGAGACCACAAGCACCCCCAAACATGTTTCGCCCTTGTTGGGGCTCATCAGTGAGGAGTAGCTTGGGTCTCTAGGCCCAGCAGGCACGGGACCCACGTCTGGGCATACCCGTCCCACTCGGGGTGACATAGCAAAAACAAAGAGGTGATGGCTGGAAGGTTTAGACTTAATCTTAACCACTGGCAATGCTCTGGGCAACCCTCCAGACCACCGTTCTTCGCCTGCCAAGCCATTACAGAAGGGAAAGACCATATGCAAATCAGGCTTGGCTCCACCCCAAAAGGGGCAGTCCAGCCCGAACTGCTAGGCCACATCCCTTCTGCACGAGACCACAAGCACCCCCAAACATGTTTCGCCCTTGTTGGGGCTCATCAGTGAGGAGTAGCTTGGGTCTCTAGGCCCAGCAGGCACGGGACCCACGTCTGGGCATACCCGTCCCACTCGGGGTGACATAGCAAAAACAAAGAGGTGATGGCTGGAAGGTTTAGACTTAATCTTAACCACTGGCAATGCTCTGGGCAACCCTCCAGACCACCGTTCTTCGCCTGCCAAGCCATTACAGAAGGGAAAGACCATATGCAAATCAGGCTTGGCTCCACCCCAAAAGGGGCAGTCCAGCCCGAACTGCTAGGCCACATCCCTTCTGCACGAGACCACAAGCACCCCCAAACATGTTTCGCCCTTGTTGGGGCTCATCAGTGAGGAGTAGCTTGGGTCTCTTGGGTGTAAGGATGATAATTGCATCAGAATAACTGCACCTCAGAATATGATGATCAAATATTCCTGTGCCTCTTCTTATTATCCACATTACGTTGTCCTTTGGGTAGTGATAACACCAGCCTTACAGCTGAGAGACATATACACCATCAATGTTTACTCCTTAAAAATGAAAATGTGCCCAACAAAAACAAGAAACAATTAACATGTTGTTGCTTCAACCCACAAAGCTCCACTGATATTTTTTTGAATTAGTGACCTGTACAGAAC
Source organism: Ambystoma mexicanum (assembly GCF_040938575.1). NCBI lineage: Eukaryota > Metazoa > Chordata > Amphibia > Caudata > Ambystomatidae > Ambystoma > Ambystoma mexicanum. The sequence continues at coordinate 529,693,493 of NC_090924.1, read as the reverse complement.
AGTGGCATAGGAAGGAACTCTAACAATATTAATGCCTGATCTCAACAGGAATTCTAAGGGGAACAACATCTTTTAATAAGCGGAAAGTATCCCTATTGGCAAAGCTAATTACTTTTTTACTCTCTGAAAAATCATTTGACTCCAAGTAGGGAGCAAAATCTGATTAGAGCCTTGCTTGTAACCATGACATAGAAAGTGAAATGACAGGGAACATAATGTAGTCTATAGTTTTGCCCACCCTTCCACGCCAGAGCCTAGACAAATTAAACAAGAGCTTTATTGATGTTTATTATTGATCCCTGTGTAAGAAAATCACATATATATGCCTTTTAAGTTAATGGCATAACATCTCAAGTGATACAACAGATTGAGTCCCCTCTTCTGTAACTATGGATCCCTCTTCTGTAATTCTTTGTTATGAGTTAAGGAGATGCAAGAGACGATACAGAGCACATGGTTATATTGAAAAGCCCTCAGCAGCTGAGCATAGAAAGAAAAAGAAGGTGCTGTTGTCTAGACGGGTACTAGAATTTCCTATCCTTTAGCAAACAAGCAACACATTTCTTTCAATGTACTGCCGAAACGTCTGACTTGGTTTTTTAAATTTGCTGCTTTGTTAATCACCCGCAAGGAGTGTAGACCTGTGCTCTTCCACGCAAACCCTTCACCGGCCCCTACGCTAGCCTTCAATACTAGTTGATAGAGCACTGGAAAAAGTGAGGGATTGTAGCAGTAAACACTCAGTGATATTTGCAGACCCACAATATTTTGCGAAAAAGGCATATTTAATGCCTCAACATATTATGGGCATTTTAAGAATGTTAGTCATAAGGTCAAAGTGTGGTAGAATCAAATTTAGGAGTCATGGGTGGGGAGGGAACATTATTTGGTTAATATGTGCAGGTGTATCTTGGTTAGATTCTTCTGTTCATGGAGCCAGTTTTTCATATTAGTTTTTAACCTCTTGTGTGTATTTTGCTGTCAGGAATTTCAGGTGTTTACGGTCACCCTTGCATAGTAGTGTAATGCAAATTAGCAGAATATCAAGACTAGTTGCTTATTTTAAGAGAAAGCAAATTTCAATTAATTGCTGTGGCTTGTGTTTTATTAAATATGTTTGAATAGGTGAGAATTGTCTGTGTGCGCTGCTAAAAATCTGCTGAGCGGCACCCAGAAGGAAGCTGGGCAAGCGCACATGCGCACAGCTTAGAGGGAACACTGGTCTACAACCGACTTTTTGGGAGGGCTCTCCAGGGACAATCTGTCTTTTAGAGGTGCGGGGGGCTTTGCACACTTATGGTTAAGTAAATCTAAAACTGATCAAGAAGGAAAGGGGGCCAGGGTAACATGACGGTGCATACCAAGGCTGAAATCTCTCCGGTGGGGAGGCTTCAGGCCTATTTGGAGTACAGAGGGGATCAGGTGGGCCTGTGGTTCTTACAGAGGGACAGGTCGTGTCTGTCTAGGTACCAGTTTAGGAAGATTTTTGAAAGAACACAGAGGGAAGCAGGGCTCGAAGGAATGGGTTTTGCTTTGCACTCTTTTAGGATAGGGGCAGCCACCACGGCCGCAGGGTACGGAGAAGGGCAAATCGTGGCTTTGTGGCGATGGAAATCTCACTCATGCAATGTATACATCAGGCCATACCTCCTGTGTTAAGATTAAAAAAAGGTGGGGGAGGAGGCTAGTTCAGCTAAAGGGTGGCATGTGTGAATGGGTTATATGTGATTTTACTTAAGTGAAATTTGGAGTGGTAAATTTTACTGAGTTAAAAAATATCAAAAAGACCTATTTTTTTGTTTTTAAGTTTGGGCGTCCCGCTCCCAAAACCCGTTTTCCTACACTTTTAACCCCATTCCCACCCATTTTAACCCCTTATCCCACTACCATACATAGATTTATTTTAAAATGTTGGTATGTTTTACTTCTGCAAAACTTACTACTCTGAATTATTTTTGGTAAAATAACTGGATAAGGATGACTGCTGTGTAAAACCATGAGATGTCTAGTCCAGTTGTATGGTTCGTAGGAAAACTCTTTCATACGAAGGATGAAGCAGAGTGCGGGAATGACCAGGGTTGCTGACAGACATGTCGACCTTTGATATCCACTGGATTTATCGTGGGGGGTTGCAGGTGCCTTCATTGGTAGAGGAGAGGAAATAGAGGGGGCTGCCAAGCCGTGTATTGGTGCTTTTGCACATTGGGGGGGTATTAACTGATGCAGCTGGGAAGAAAGGAGCCCATCAGTCACTTGCTATCTTTGTTTTCTTGGTTTGTACGGGCCTGCCCAGAGGCATTGCTCGCTTGGTCTCAGATCATTCCCAGATTGAATTGGGGGTGTCGGCCCGGGCACCACTATTGAACATGTAGGCATGCAAATTAAACAGTGACCTCGCCTGGATGGCGGTCGGCCAGGGGCACTTGCAAGTCATCAGGAATGGCCTGTTGAGGTGCCCTAGAACTTGTCATCAGGACAGGGTGCATTTATCTCAGGATGGAACTGAATTATTGCTGCAGAACTATTTGGACTGGATGCGAACAATGTTGGTTTTGGGGAGGGCCACGGACTGTTGGGTCTGCACTCCTGTGGCAGGTGGGGGAGGACCATGTGGACACCGAGATCCCTTTCCAGAGGATTCTGGAGGAGGTATGCGGCAGCAACCGGAGACTCCTGGCGGGCAGCAGGGCCCGGTAACATAGGGGGCTGCCTCCGGGTAACGCCTCCCGAGAAGGGAGTGGCGGGGAGGGGACAGGGCCGGACCACCATGTGATGCTCAGGTGGGGCAGACAGCCATGGTCTGCTTGGACCACTTGCCAGTACGAAGAGTTGTAGCTTGTGTTTTGATTACTGATGATTATGTCTTGGCGAAATGTCACATTTTATAGAGTGCATTGATGTTTTCTGTGAAATTAAAAATGTGGCCGGTTTTGGCATCCAAAGTAGATACGTGTGATGTGTGGTCACGCTTCACCTGGGCATGCCCCCCCCCCTGCTCAACCCAAAGACTTGGTTCACCTGCTTTTGAGAAAGATGAGGCGACAGGGTATTATAAATCCACTGCCAGAGAGCTCCCTGACTTCTTTCGCACGAGGTTCGGGTTCTAAACACACAAATCGTCACGCATGACATCGATATACAGTATTATTCCCCCACCCTCATTGGCTGCCACCTATTTACATGCTAATGATTACATATAGCCCAATCTTCAATTGGTTCTGCTGTTTGTTCACTTGTCTTTGCCACACGTAGGCAATGTCTGTGTCCATCATGGGATGCTGTAAAGCAATTGGTTAACATCAACTGGCACCACCCTACCTTTTATCCTAGCTACGTGACATGCACCTGGTTATCAGTATGAACTCAGTGTGGCTCTGTGAGGTCAGCCTGGTCCTTATGGACAAAGCAACCCTTTTCTCATCTCAGACACGTTTGTGCCCCCATCATGCCCTCCCCACTGTACCGGCATCATTTGTTATCTCTCCCTGGAACAAAATATAGATCATGTTCTCTGTTTTCCTCCAGTTTCCCATCCCCAAAAGTGAACTTAGTGTCCCACTAATCAATCTAGTTCACAAAGGATCTAGGGCCCATTTCCCTGCACATCTGGGAGTTCAGTACCGCAGTGGTAGACCTAAGAGACGAACACCTTGGTCCACACGCTTCAAATTAGATATTTTGGTCTAGGCTGATGTGGGGAAGTAGCATCGATATTGCCACTGAATCATTTTTATTGAACATTTTGGAAAAAAATGACGAGTTGTTACATTAATGTATTGATATGCAATATCGCTGAATATTTAACCAGGAATTTTCTTTTAATGTATACATTTCCCTTGAGAAAGGTTTGTATAAGCCAAAAACACAATATAAAGAAAGAAATAAGCAAAGCGTCTAGACACTAAGTGCATGGCGCTACTATTATCATTTGTTGCCGTTGACACGCTGTCAATTCACATCTGCACAACACTAAGCAGAAGCATGCCCTAAAACGCGAGGTTTTTGTAAGCCCTGCATGCTGCTCCTTTTGGTAACCCCCTTCTTGCTGTTTGATCTGCCGTGTACATGGCGCTGAGGGGAAATGGCCCCTTGTAATCTATGCAGCTGCATTCTGCGACAATGCACTGGTTGTAAAACCATTCACAGTAACCAAATCAGAGCTCGTTCATTTGTCTTTTACATTCAGAGTGACTCTATTGATTGCAGGGTACGCCTGGGCCGCACCAGAGCCACTTTCGGCATCTCTTTATGACCGGAGAACATAAAATGGAGCACGGGTCAAACGCCGTGACGTCATCAGATTGACAGACGCATCATGCTTTCCGCTACGGCTGCGTTTCTTAAGGGTCTTAGTTTTACTTTATAATCACGCTGTTTTTTCGGACTTTTTAGCCTCAAGTAAAGAAGATCATCTCGCTCCGGCATCAAACCTTTTAAATTGTGTACTCGTCATAACTCTTGCTTGTTGTTAAGGCTTTTAAAGCGGCTGCAGATACTATTTTTTCAATTACCGGGGCTCGTGTTTCGCGAAGATGAGAGGTGGGGTAAGGGGGGGGGGGGGGTCAGAGGAGAGAGATCCCAAATAGATTTGCCCACCTCGCCCCTCATTCTCAATGCATGTTTTCGAGAGAAAGACACTCCAGGCCCATTTCATTTCAAATAACCCTTTCAAGTAGCCATTAATTTGCAAAGAAAAATCACATTGACACCTGAGACCTCTGGGCAAATGACTGCGGAGCGGAGGGCGGTTAATCCGGGCTTGTCTCTTCCAACCAAAATAAACGTCAGTTGTTGAGGAGGCCTTTGTGTGAGACACGTTCCGATTTCAAGAGGTAGCAGGGGTACATGTTACCCATTTGATAATGGTCGCTCTGATGGGGTAATCGGCCTGCGTTCCGGAGCGTGACATTTACAAACAAAGTGATCATGTGATACAGTAAAGAACGTAGAACGTAAAATTGTAATCCCCTTTTTTATGGAACGTTCATAGCTCTCAACCATGAACGTTTATGAAAGTGACTTGAGTATAGTGTGTATTTCTAGTTATTGTGGGGATGACCCTGTCGTGTATTTTTTTTTTCCTAACTTATCTGATCGTGTGTCAATCAGAAATATAGCATTGTATTCGTTGGGTATGTGGTATGCCCTAGTCCCTTGTATTACTTTAACTGACTTCTGGTTTAAAGCTCAAAAACTGAAACAGGTGTTTACCCGCATAGCAGATTGATAGCAACTCTCTTCCATACTCATTTGACATGTTGAACTTTGGCATTCTGATTTTTTGCAGAAAGAACAATGGCGTTTGTTATTTCCAGTCTCGGTATTTGTGACAACTCAGTCCCGTTTATGATCTAACCCCACACCCCTCCACACACACAAACCCCAGATTGTATACTAAACATATGTCGTGCCTCTAGTCCAGTTTCCATTTTTGAGATCTGCAGGCAAATTGCATTAAGGTTCCTTACAGCAATGTCTACTAATTCCTCAAGTGTGTGCACGCTTAGTAAGGTACATAAGGGAGGTCAAAATAAAATATATTTTTTCAAAAAAATAAAATGTGTTCAAAAGGCACTGGGTTTCGCATCACAACTGGATGGCACGTCGCGAAGATACAATGGAGGCTGGTGGGAAGTAAAACACAGCCCACGAGCCTGCCAGGCCCGGGAACAAGAGAAAGTGCGCAATTAGCCAGCAGACAATGGACGCGGTACAGGGCGGATCGGATTTCAGCCCTTTGTCGGGGAGCCCCCCGCGCCGAGGGGTTAATGGGCCAGAAGAGATCGGAGAAGGGCGACAGAAGTGGGCATTGAAAGAGGTGTCAATAAACGCCCGCCAGACAAAGGGCGAAAACACACACCGTCAAAGGGGGACAGATGGGAGTGAAAGGGACAGAAATTGGGAAGAAAAACAATTAGAGGACGATAGAGAGACGGGGACTTCATAATTTACCAGTTAACCAGCCCGGGCTGTGTTCAACTGAGCGAAAGTGTTATTTTTTTTCTCGTCTTGGCTAAAGTGAAAATCTTGAGTGGGGGGAGGGGTGTGGAGCCCATGGAATCGTTAACCTGTTTCTTGGGGTTATAAAGCGCAATTAAATTTGCGACAATATATAACGAGGCGGCCATTGAACGTTAAGAGATTGACGGGCACACCTTGGCGCTTACAGATGCGACTGTGAAATAGCAATCACACACCACGAGAAGGAAACTAATATGCTTCCGATCCACGTGGCATTTCTAAAAAATTGCGTCACAATGCGCGTCAGGATTCTTCTTTTATGACGTAATAGATAACCCGGATGTGTATGCTACATGTTTTACGCGCTCATTTGGTGCCTGGTGCACCGAGTAAAGCGAGAGACTCTCGGCGCTCCAGCAAAAAAAATAAAATAAAAAGAAATATACAGTCACTTAATTTATCCATCGCAAAAGTGGGTCGTTATTGAAACTAGGGGCATTTGAGAAAAGGCAACGTCCCGGCCACTCCTGGAAGAGGGAGTTTTTTGTCTGACAGCACTGGAGCTGAAACTTGACAAAACTCTCCACCGATATATCCTGTTTTCTTTCCTTCCCTGGCTGGGATGGGATGGGAGGAGGTGCAGCCCCCGTGGAGGCCCCTAGACGGCACTATCTCCCCTTCTAACTGCAGCTGAACACAACCCGAGCCGGTGCTGTTTAATTAACGTGCAAATTGAGCAGATTAAATGACTCTAAATAATTAGCTGCAGATCCTATAAACAGGAGAACATATTTAATTAAGCAACGATATAGATTTTGGAACCCGTTAGTGTGTGTGTGTGTGTTTTCTTTTTTTTTAGAAGGATGTCTGGATCTGCGAGTTCTCCAGAGTTAAAACAACAGCCCTGGCTGCATGTATTCAGATCTGGAAAGGACATTAGACGCGTTAACTTGCAGCTAATAGAGATCTTGGCTCAATGGCACGAGACTGAACCCAGCACAGGGCCCGGGGCCCGGTCACTTAAGACATCTCGCGTCAGCCGAGCTAGGGCCAAACTTAGATTCAGGGTGTTGCGTAACCGGGACAAGAAAGGGTAAGGTAAGTGAAAATAAAATCCAATTTCATTATATCAATCACATTTAATTGCCAATTTGTATAAGCAATGACCAGGCTGGCTTTAGGTAAAACTATTAGAGGGAACTCGGGTTGCCACTGAAATTCTTGGTTTAGTTAATTAGTGTCTGAACTGCAGAGGAGGAAAAAAAAAGCTGCTCAGATGTACACTCTGCAAAGAGAGAGCATCACAGACAATTCATTAAGCAGGCGGCTTGTAAATTAGAGCTAACTTAACCTGATTTCCCTTAATTAAAACATCTTTTCTCGTTTACGATGTGGATATAAGTGGGTCTCGGGGGTTTTGAAATTTCTACAACAGCAGATGGTCAGCTGGAAGCAGATAATGGCGGGCGCTTTCTCTCGAGCAGATCCGAACAACGTGAGCCGCCGACCCGGCCGAGGATTAAAATTAAGGGGGCAACACAGCACCGTTAACCCTTTGAGGCGCGGGGTGTTAAAAAAAAAAGAACGAGTTGAGAGAGATGGGGAAAGTGGCGTGTGGGCAGTCAAAAAAGTCGACTACCAACTCCTTCTCTAGCCCCCCCCGGCCGACCCCTGGGGCCCCCATTCCACCAAGACGTACCCCTGGTGTCACCAAGATAAGGAACTAAACGTGGGCGAATGTCACATACACCACAACCTCGTGGTGAGACCGGCCCCAGAGGGTCCTCAAACTGCACCCCGATCAACTCTGTGTTCTCTCCAGGAAATCAAGAAGATGCCAGCCAATAACACTTTATGGCGAAACTTCATCGACTTGGGTCTGGGCGTGGGTGCTATTTACTTTGCACGCTTATGGCGAAACTTCATCGACTTGGGTCTGGGCGTGGGTGCTATTTACTTTGCACGCCCGCGTGTGTCTGAAAATGCCCCGTTCGCGCGTGCGCGACCCGAGGCACCGCGAGAGGAGAAATGTCAAGCGGGGGTCAGAAGGTCGCCTCCTGAAGCCAGTACAATTATGGAAAATGATCGTGTCACGTGAGACTTGTGGCAAAATCTGCCCATGGCTGACCTTTTGCTGTCTCATAATTGATCCTCTTTTGGTCTCGAGGTAATTACCAGGGAGGAGTAACATCCATGCTTTAAGGAGAGCAGGAAACAGTATGAAGTTCTCTCACCCCCCCCCACATAAATATGATATATTTCATGTAATAGACAGATCAACTTCTTCTATATCGAACAATTAATTGAAACATTTGTTAACATTGGCATGTTTCTGATAGTGGTCATGATAAATACTTAGCCCCCATCTGAGTACCAGCCTCTACCTCCTGCTTTAGTGCAGACACCCCCCCCCCCTTATCCCTACACAGTAGCTTGGATGCGCACCCCCCGCCACGGTCAGCATGATCTGAAGCGCTATATAAAACCACATAAATACTCATACTTATAAGGAGCTATATTATGTGCCTTTCCACAAAACGCAAAATGTGCAGGAAATCATTCCCTGTGTGAACCCCAGAAGGGAAATGTCTCCTCGATATGGGAGGTCACCACATAAGAGAACTCTATTAATCCGGCCGCGCTATAGTCGCAGTGCTTTACCCAGTCGTGTTGCGAATCACTGGGAACCAACCGACCAGCTCCCAGCATCTGACCCGCCAATGGAAGTTCAGGATCTCCTTTTGCTTCAAGGACTGATTCTGTTTTTATTTTTTTATAAACGTGACTTTTTTGTTTGTCTGCATTCAGAAAGCCCGATTGTGTCTGCCATTGCATCCAAGGCCACGCGGTGCAGGTTTTCATCGTGGCAGGGGCATGCAGAATAAAAATAAAATTAAAATAATAAATATTTCATATACTAATCCCCGAAGCAATTCGTCGAGCTCCCTGGGCAATTACTATGAAGGCCTATTTGTTCTCGTGCAGCCCTGCGTTAGGCCCATTTGCACACACGCATTAAATCCAGGCCTACACAAATTGAGCATTACAGGAGAAGATGGGGTGTTTTAAACAGGACAACTGTGCGCGTGCAGTGTTGAAGCCCAATTTACGAGGACAGTGCCATTATCCGTTCCATTCAGGATATGCTGACCCAGTCCTGCTTTTAACTTTGCATTATGGGACTTGGAGGCCAAGATTTCCCCATAATAAACCCTGGACTACAGGTCGAACAATGTAAAGTTAAACCTGGACTGGCGAATCCCGAATGGAATGGATAATGTTGGCATGTATGTTGCTGTGTCAGCATTAAGCATGTCCCATTCGGGGACCCCCCACCCGGGACCCTCGGGACCCCCCCACCCCCAAGCCACACTCCAAACACGTTTTCCGAGACATAGCGTATTAGGAAAGCCATTTGATTGAGCTGGAATTTGGAAAGTGAAAAACATCGTGGAACGCAGACTCTGCTGCCTTTATAGATTTGGCAAACAATTTGAACGTTCTTTTATAGTTATACAATAACTAGAATACACGAGAGAGCCAATCAGACATCTGGTGCTCGAGACCGGTCTGGCCCATAAAACCATTGAGCAACGTGGGGCGAATTTGTGGAGCAATTTGGGCCATTTTGATCAGATTGGCGAGTGCCGTTATCAGTTTTTGACCAAAAGTATTGCCCCACTGTGCCATTTGATGCACACATTTCCCATAATGCACCCAATGTAGTATTCAAACAGCCTACCACAGAAAGTCACATATCATTATTTACAAAGTTGGACCAGTTTGTTTGTTGCTGCCCGGGGCCTATTTGTTTGTTCCAGTCTGTGTGGCCAAAAGAGAGGTGCGACTCCCATTTCCTGGGCTCCTTTTGGTCACCTAAGAAAAGGACACTTTCTGTGGCAAATAAGTGTCCGAAAATTCCCCTTTCCCCAATGTTTTAGGCCTGCTTGAGTTCGATTCCCAAAGTTGGATCATGCTCATCAGATCTCTGTGATCAAGACTCCTACCTGCAGCAATCCTCGCCAGGACCCTATTTGTCAGGGGTCTCTCGTCCAATGCCATGCGTGTACATTGGACATATGTCGATTTTGACTCTAGGCCCTCATTATTCCTGTTCCCTAGTCACTGTCCCTGGTCTGTGCCCCATTATGCTGTCCCTCCACCACCTGCTCTATTCTCATCCATCATCCCTCGCATATTGTAAAGACACCCTAGGCAGGGGAAACCTCCCTCATGTGTAATGTATCCTCTCTCTGTACGTCATCTCTAGGAGAGACCCCATCATCACTGTTAAATAAGAAAAAAAAAACATTTGCACACGGGAGAGAGGGCTTTGCCAGTCATGTGCCGAACAACGCAGACGGGATCGCTCCCTGTCCATATGCATTCCATCAGCCATGTGTGCCTCCCCCTGGTGTCCACCGTTTTCAGGCTCCCAGAACTCGTCCCTTTCGCCACCTCCTGTGTCCCTCGCAAAATCCAGCACCCCTGCCCCACTCAGCCAATCCGACTCAAACAGCCTTCACTCCTGCATCATCCTGTTCGAGGCATCCCCGCCGTGGAAATAATAAAGGGACAATGTCCTTCTAGTATGTCCATATCAGCA